>NC_136392.1:23046276-33046276 GCF_965140285.1 Lepidochelys kempii | reverse complement strand
CCAAGGAAACTGACCAATTAGCATGGTCCAAACATGAATGTCTGCAAGCTTTCCTCAGGGTCTCCTGGGCCTCTTTGTTTCTCAGGCTGTAGATGAGGAGATTGACCACGGGAGTAAGGATGGTGTAGATTGCCAGCAGATCGAGGGACGTGATCGTTCCCCTCTATTCGACATTGGTGAGGCCTCATCTGGAGTACTGTGTCCAGTTTTGGGCCCCACACTACAAGAAGGATGTGAAAAAAATGGAAAACATCCAGAGGAGGGCAAGACAAATGATTAGGGGACTGGAACACATGAGTTATGAGGAGAGGCTGAGGGAACTGTGATTGTTTAGTCTGCGGAAGAGAAGAATGAGGGGGGATTTGATAGCTGCTTTCAACTACGTGAAAGGAGGTTCCAAAGAGGATGAATCTAGACTGTTCTCAGTGGTAGCAGATGACAGAATGAGTGGTAATGGTCTTACGTTGCAGTGGAGGAGGTTTAGGTTGGATATTAGGAAAAACTTTTTGACTAGGAGGGTGGTGAAACACTGGAATGTGTTACCTAGCGGGGGGGTAGAATCTCCTTCCCTAGAAGTTTTTAAGGTCAGGCTTGACAAAGCCACTGGCTGGGATGATTTAGGTGGGGGTTGGTCCTGCTTTGGGCAGAGGTTGGACAAGATGACCTCCTGAGGTCCCTTCCAACCCTGATATTCTATGATTCTATGATTCTATGACAGACTGATCTTTCTTGAGGTTGCTCAGGGTGTCGGTGGTTGAGAACATATAGACAGTCAGCAGATTTGCATAATAAATGCTCACCACAATGAGGTGGGAGGAACAGGTGGAAAAGGCCTTTTGCCTCCCAGCGGTGGACGGGATCCTCAGGATGGTGGCGATGATGCAGACGTAGGACATCAAGGTAAGAAGGAAAGGGACCAGTGAGAAAATCAAGTTGAGTGCAACAGCCAACATTTCCATCTGCTTAGGGTCATTGCAGGAGACTTTTACACATGGGATAAAATCACAAAAGAAATGGTCAATAACGCTGGGGTCACAGAATGTTAACTGAGATATTGACAACATTGTTATGCTACCACCTAGGAATCCACTTATCCAAGAGCCACCTATGAGCTGCAGGCAAGACCTGTCACTCATACAGACTAGATAGTGCATTGGATTGCATATAGGTAAATACCTATTGTAAGACATCACCGAAAAGAAGACATTGTGCACCTGCTAGACAAGCAAAGAAATATAATTGTGTGAGAAACCAGTGTCCTGTCCCCTGTCAGGAGACTGGCCAGCACCTTGGGCAGGACGGTGGATGTGTAGCAGGTCTCCAGGCAGGACAAGTTCCCCAGGAGGAAGTATATGGGGGTGTGAAGGTGCTGATCAGACATTACCAGCACAATGATGAGGATGTTCCCAGCCATAATCACAATATAGATCACTCTAAACAGCAGGAAGAGAAGGATCTTCAGTTCTGGGACATTCCCAAATCCCAGGAGGATTAATTCTGTGATGGACATTCCATTTCCCTGTTCTTGGTTCGCCAAGCGGTGTGTCTATGGGAAAGAAATGAACTCTGACACATAAATAAGGATTCATTCAATAAATTCACTCAATAAAACATCAGCATTATTTTCATTTTCTCACTCTGCTGGCTATCACAAAGATGGGTGAGTGGAGAATGGAGGCCAGGGGAGGGGAAAAGCCAACTCTTAATATTTGGGGTAGATTATATATCTGACCAGACTTCCGGTTCAACAAAACATTAATCTCTCTGGAAACAGATGGCACCAAGCGCTCAAATACTATGGTGATGGAGCTTATCGGTACAACAGTACAGAAATGTGTTGGTTCAAATAATCACATGTTTCACTACCTGGTGTATGAGAGCAGAGCAATGGCCTTTCTAGATTGGAGATCCATGTGCAAAATGGGACAAGATTTGATATTTTAGAGGAACCCACAACAAAGAAAAAATCAGTCAACTAAGGCTGGGATTTGCAGTGTGTGGGGAACCAACTCCAAGTGAATTGCAGTGGAAAGGGGCTTCCTAGCTCTAGAAGACCCATTTGAAAGTTTTTATCATCAGACAAATGCCTCTCCTTTCCTAGGACTATACTTCATTGTCCTGCAGTCGGACACTGTACACAGAGAGAAGTGAGTAGTAAAGGACTCGATAGCACTCATCACCATGCATTTTTGACATGCCCAAACCCCTCTAGGGCTTATGTCTCACCTTCCCACCCAGTTTCCATTGGCGCCAAAGTTTGGCGCTGTCGCCCATTTTGAAAAAAAAATTGTGCATGTTTGAATGGGGGAAATGTTATGTTTGGCTACATTGAGAGCAGTTTAAAGTTTGGGTAAGGTTTATTGAAGAAAGGTGATTGAGTAAGGATAGCTGTTGTTAAAGGGCAGGTTATTAAAGAAAAGAGAGATGATGGTATGCTATAAAAGAATAGAAAATGTAATAGATTGAAAGATTAGAGTGAGAGACATTTGGGTAAGGTTATTGGATGTGATTGAATAAGGAGATTCGTTATTAAAGAATAGAGTGTTTGTGTTATTGAACGCATGCAGAGCGAAACATTTTACCCCTCTGATTGTGAATAGGGGAAGTGTTGTGCTTGGATACATTGAGAGAAAAACGGTTATTAGATGTGATTGAGTAAGGAGAGCTGTTAGAGTGTTTGTGTTACTGAACACATGCAGAGCAAAACATCCTACCCCACCGACTGTTGGTAGTGAAATGACAGCTGTTCTGGGCAGCGCTCCTGGGAACTAGCCCCTCCTTTTGGTGGACCAATCAGCGGTTGTTTTACAGCTAGGTCACAGAATGCGCTTGTGGAACCAATCCTGTAGTCCCAAGCTTTAGAGAGGAACTTTACCTTACATTAAAAGCTATAAAAAGAGGATTAAAAAGGAAATTTAGGAAGTACCTGATAAAAAGGTGAATTAAAAAAGTATTAAACAATATTAAAAACTAGGGCAAGACATGTTGAGCAAGCACATGGCCAAAAACTGGCTTAAAAAAACATTAAAAGCTAGGGTTAAAAAGGAAATTTAGGAAGCGCCTGATCAAAAAATGAATAAAAAAGCATTAAACAATATTAAAACCTGTTTAGTAAACACACGGCCAAATGTTAGCTAAAAAACCCATTGAAAGATATAAAAGGGAAATTTGCTAAGCACGTGATAAAAAAAAGTGAATAAAAAAGCCTTCAGGATCAGGGTAGATTAAAAGCAAGATCAGAGAAAAGATAGGGAGCACATGGTTGAATTAAAGAGAGAGAGAGAGAGAGATATTTTACCTTGCGTGTCTATCTGTAACATGAGGCAGCTGCACAGTTTAGAAATGTTCAGACTTGTTCTCCCCGCCTGTGGATCAGGCCAGTCAGAGGTTGTTTTACAGGGGCGGCGTTATAGAGTTTATTTTTTGGAACCAATTTTACAGGCCTATGATCCCGCGCCCCCTCCCTCTTTAACAGCCTTATTCTTATCTAAAGAAAGAGACCTCCAGCGTTTTCTCCGCCTTGTATTTTTTTAGAAAGGAGTTTTCGTAAAAGTTAAAACCACACGCTTTTAGCAACAAGCGATTTTTAAAAGTTTTTTTCTAGGGTTTAGGCTAGCACTGGTTATGATGTTTTCTAGTAAGCCCAGTATAAAAGAACAGGCTTGTGCAGCGGATTGCTGTGATTGGAAGAAAGAAGGCTGCTTTTTATCAAACACAAGGTAGTTATGTTAAGTTTTGTAATGGAGCAAAGCTCTGCTTTATGTTGACTGGGAAAGGCCCAGCCCTTTACTTACAGGGGTGTTTCAATAAAATGGAGCAGGCAGAATTACCCCAGGATTTTAGTAACAGGCAGTTTATATTTTTCTTATTTTGTTAACCCCTGAATCAGAGAGAAGAAGCTTGGTTTTTGGTTTTTTTTGTTGTTGTTGTTGTTTTTTTTCAATGGCAGTTGCCTCAGAGGGATATTTTTTGCCCCTCCTTAAAGGCAGCTGGCTCTGTGTAACGAGGGATTTGGATGTGCTGGGCTACTCAAAATCAAAGTGTCTAATACCCTTGTTTCCAACTGTCACGGATTCAGAGGGAAATTTCTTGGTCCCCTTCAACGTTTCTTCTTGAGGGATAACACTTGATAAGTCTGTCAATACACATAAACAAAATGTTTTTAGCACATAAACCTGTATGTTCTTTCTACTAACAGCCACAAACATATCACCTGTACATATATTCCACACAACCCACCCCTTTACACTAAATACCTTGTAAAGAACTAAAGCGCTATTCCCCCTTACGCCACACGGTGGCAGTACAGCTCCAAAATTCTCAAGGAGGCTCAGCAAAACGCTTTTACAGTCAAACCTTTGGGGCAAAGGTAATTTCTTTTTTTTACTAACAACAACAAACCCTAGAAAAAACGTACACTATTTCAAACACATATTTAAAAACAAACCGTACCGTCTTCTGTCATTTCAGAAAAACCTATCTGTTGGTTTTGACTTCCATCTTGTTCTAAATTTAAAAAAATAAACTCCTTAAAACCATTTCTTTTAAACATAAACCATAAACGTGTAACATATTAAGCAGCTTCCCGAAATTTAAAACTTCTAGTGCAGAATCTGGTATGTCAAGAAAAAAGGCCTCGTCCTAGTTGAAAAAATACGTATATTAACTTTTAACTGAGCACAACACAGGTATAGAACAGGGGTAACACACACCATAGTCCTTTTTCTTACCCTGTCCTTGCTTCCCATGACACCAAAAGTCTTGTATCAGTGGTGTGTCTTTAACATCCTTGTCCAGTTTTCTGTCCCTATTTATAGGTTTAAACCTGTTGAAAAAAGGACTTGGGGCCCCTAAAATTTAAAACCATGGGGTGTAAGGGTCATTTTTTTATAGAAAAAAAGACGGGGGAACAAAGGGGCTACATACCTTAGCTTTAATGATTAAAAAGTTCGTATTTTCTATAGTAAGTGTGTTTAAACTGTTAATAGAAAGACACTGTAAATGGGGATATGCCCATTAACGTATCTGTAACCAAAAGTCTTTAAAAGCTACAGCCTTTATTCTTTACTTCAATTTATTTAATTGTTTATAGTGTGTGCTGGTCAGCATTTGTTACAGGGGTCTGTTTGTTTCGATAAGAGCAGAGCAAGCGGCCTCTAAAGGAAAAAAAAAAAAAAGGCAGGAATCCTGGGCTACATTCTTTAGCTTCCATGGTTCAAAAGGTTTTATTTTATACAGTGAGCTTATTTACAGTTAAAGTTACTGTTCTTTTCAGTACAAGTCTTTGGTATCCTTTTGTTTTAAAAACAGGCCTTGGGCTTTCTTATTTCTGATCACAATGGCTTCTTTTTTCACATTGTTTTTACTGACCATGTTAGTCTAAAACTTTTTTGTGTTTTTAAACCCTAAACTATTTCTGCAGGCTTACCTTTTATCAAAACCCTTATGCCCATGAGGCTAAATACAGGTGTATGTTATTTGAAAGGTTTCTTCCTTTACAAAACTTTCACCTCACTTTGTTAAAAAGTAAAAAAACAAAAACAAAAAAAACAAAAAACAAAAAACCAAGCTTCTTCTCTCTGATTCAGGGGTTAACAAAATAAGAAAAATATAAACTGCCTGTTACTAAAATCCTGGGGTAATTCTGCCTGCTCCATTTTATTGAAACACCCCTGTAAGTAAAGGGCTGGGCCTTTCCCAGTCAACATAAAGTAGAGCTTTGCTCCATTACAAAACTTAATGTAACTACCTTGTGTTTGTTAAAAAGCAGCCTTCTTTCTTCCAATCACAGCAATCCGCTGCACAAGCCTGTTCTTTTATACTGGGCTTACTAGAAAACATCATAACCAGTGCTAGCCTAAACCCTAGAAAAACACTTTTAAAAATCGCTTGTTGCTAAAAGCATGTGGTTTTAACTTTTACGAAAACTCCTTTCTAAAAAAATACAAGGCGGAGAAAACGCTGGAGGTCTCTTTCTTTAGATAAGAATAAGGCTGTTAAAGAGGGAGGGGGCGCGGGATCACAGGCCTGTAAAATTGGTTCCAAAAAATAAACTCTATAACGCCGCCCTTGTAAAACAACCTCTGACTGGCCCGATCCACAGGCGGGGAGAACAAGTCTGACCATTTCTAAACTGGGCAGCTGCCTCATGTTACAGATAGACACGCAAGGTAAAAAATATCTCTCTCTCTCTCTCTCTCTCTTTAATTCAACCATGTGCTCTCTATCTTTTCTCTGTTCTTGCTTTTAATCTACCCTGATCCTGAAGGCTTTTTTATTCACTTTTTTTTATCACGTGCTTAGCAAATTTCCCTTTTATAGCTTTCAATGGGTTTTTAGCCAACATTTGGCTGTGTGTTTACTAAACAGGTTTTAATATTGTTTAATGCTTTTTTATTCATTTTTTGATCAGGCGCTTCCTAAATTTCCTTTTTAACCCTAGCTTTTAATGTTTTTTTAAGCCAGTTTTTGGCCATGTGCTTGCGCAACATGTCTTGCCTTAGTTTTTAATATTGTTTAATGCTTTTTTAATTCACCTTTTTATCAGGTACTTCCTAAATTTCCTTTTTAATCCTCTTTTTATAGCTTTTAATGTAAGGTAAAGTTCCTCTCTAAAGCTTGGGACTACAGGATTGGTTCCACAAGAGCATTCTGTGACCTAGCTGTAAAACAACCGCTGATTGGTCCACCAAAAGGAGGGGCTAGTTCCCAGGAGCGCTGCCCAGAACAGCTGTCATTTCACTACCAACAGTCGGTGGGGTAGGATATTTTGCTCTGTATGTGTTCAGTAACACAAACACTCTATTCTTTAATAACAGATCTCCTTATTCAATCACATCCAAAACCTTACCCAAATGTCTCTCCCTCTAATCTTTCAATTTATCATATTTTCTATTCTTTTACAGCATACCATTGTCTTTCTTTTCTTTAATAACCTTCCCTTTAACAACAGCTCTCCTTATACAATCACCTTTTTTCAATAAACCTTACCCAAACTTTAAACTGCTCTCGATGTAGCCAAACACAACACTTCCCCCATTCAAAGACGCACAATTTTTTTTCAAAATGGCCGATGGCACTAAACTTCGGCGCCAATGGAAACGGGGTGGGAAGGCGGGACATAAGCCCTAGAGGGGTGTGGAAACCTGTTAAAAATGCATGGTGATGAGTGCTATCGAGTCCTTTACTACTCACTTCTCTCTGTGTACAATGTCTGACTGCAGGACAATGAAGTATTGTCCAAGAGAAGGAGAGGAATTTGTCTGATGATAAAAAACTTTCAAATGCCTCTTCTAGAGATAGGCAGCCCCTTTCCACTGCAATTCACTTGGAGTTGGTTCCCCACACACTGAAAATCCCAGTCTTAGTTGATTGATTTTTTTCTCTGTTGTGGGATCCTCTAAAATATCAAATCTTGTCCCATTTTGCACATGGATCTCCAATCTAGAAAGGCCATTGCTCTGCTCTCATACACCAGGTAATGAAACATGTGATTATTTGAACCAACACATTTCTGTACTGTTGTACCGATAAGCTCCATCACCATAGTATTTGAGCGCTTGGTGCCATCTGTTTCCAGAGAGATTAATGTTTTGTTGAACCGGAAGCCTGGTCAGATATATAATCTGACCCAAGGATCAAGAGATGGCTTTTCCCCTCCCCTGGCCTCCATTCTCCACTCACCCATCTTTGTGGTAGCCAGCAGAGTGAGAAAATGAAAATAATGCTGATGTTTTATTGAGTGAATTTATTGAGTGAATCCTTATTTATGTGTCAGAGTTCATTTCTTTCCCATAGACACACCGCTTGGCGAACCAAGAACAGGGAAATGGAATGTCCATCACAGAATTAATCCTCCTGGGATTTGGGAATGTCCCAGAACTGCAGATCCTTCTCTTCCTGCTGTTTAGAGTGATCTATATTGTGATTATGGCTGGGAACATCCTCATCATTGTGCTAGTAGTGTCTGATCAGCACCTTCACACCCCCATATACTTCCTCCTGGGGAACTTGTCCTGCCTGGAGACCTGCTACACATCCACCGTCCTGCCCAAGGTGCTGGCCAGTCTCCTGACAGGGAACAGGACACTGGTTTCTCACACAATTATATTTCTTTGCTTGTCTAGCAGGTGCACAATGTCTTCTTTTCGGTGATGTCTCACGATAGGTATTTACCTATATGCAATCCAATGCACTATCTAGTCTGTATGAGTGACAGGTCTTGCCTGCAGCTCACAAGTGGCTGTTGGATAGGTGGATTCCTAGGTGGTAGCATAACAATGTTGTCAATATCTCAGTTAACATTCTGTGACCCCAATGTTGTTGACCATTTCTTTTGAGATTTTATCCCCCTCGTAAAACTTTGCTGCAATGACCCTAAGCAGATGGAAATAGTGGCTGTTGCACTCAACTTGATTTTCTCACTGGTCCCTTTCCTTCTTACCTTGATGTCCTACGTCGGCATCATCGCCACCATCCTGAGGATCCCATCCACTGCTGGTAGGCAAAAGGCCTTTTCCACCTGTTCCTCCCACCTCATTGTGGTGAGCATTTATTATGCAAATCTGCTGACTGTCTATATGTTCTCAACCACCGACATCCTGAGCAGCCTCAAGAAAGATCTGTCTGTCATCTACACCATCCCTACTCCCCTGGTCAATCTCCTCATCTACAGCCTGAGAAACAAAGAGGCCCAGGAGACCCTGAGGAAAGCTTGCAGACATTCATGTTTGGACCATGCTAATTGGTCAGTTTCCTTGGGTTAAAACAGATATAACATGGGCTTGGGTAGGGCCTGAACCAAAGCTGACTGTAGTCCCAGGTCACATTTCCCTGAGCTTCATTGGCCTTCAAGTCATGCTCTTACAGAGTCACACGTGTGGGAGAAATTGGAGATTAAGAGACCTCTTAAAACCTGTGACCCCAGCCTTTTTAGGACCTATATAAGATGCCACAGGTGAGCACTACTGCAGGGTTTGCTGCAGCCAAGCTGGGTTTGTGAGTCCCAGAAGGCTGGAATCACTGTGTGCTCGAGCAAGGAAACCAACTATCCAATGTCCCAGTCCATTGCCCGATCTGCTCCACCATGTCCGTTATATTTGACAATGGGACCAAAGGGTGTGAGTTGCCCAACTCCCATTCACTGTCCATAGGATTTGGGTGCCTAACATTGGCCTTTTATGGGAAAACCCTGTACATTTATAGCCAAACCACTATCCTGAGACCTTTCCCAGGGGATGCTTTCCACCAGTTCCTTCTAGTGTTTCTCTATTTTCCCAGTGACCCTAATAACTGTGTATCTGTCACCAAGAGTACCGTGCAATAAAAGAAATAAACTGAGTCTTCTCTTTCTGTCATCTCTCTTGTCACACCTCCCATTATCTGTCCCCTTCGTGGCAGGTGTGAGGAATAAATGTGTCAAGGTTTGTCTACACATAGAAATTGCACCACTTAAACTATATTGCCCTATCTCTGCCTGTCCTCTGGTATCAGTGCCTTGTTGCGGTGGGACAGCTTGCGTGTTTTAATGATCCCCACAGTCTGTGCTGGCGGGGGCTTTTTGCTCCTGGTTGGTTCAACCATTCCGGATTGGTCTGTGTGGACCAAACCGATACCCTGGTCCTCCAGTTTGGGGATTAGGCACAGGGCTAACAACCCTGTCCCATAAAAAACAAAACATGTTACAGAAACAACCGTTGCCAGAAACAGACAGAAATGGAGGAGCTTCATCACTGCCCTAAATGCCAGAGGCATAATAGAAACCTGATGATGATGATCTGCCTATTATAGGGCCACGTGCCCATGGGCTGGAGAGTTGGGGCCAAGCCAGCCCTTGTTAGAGAAGGGTCCCCACCTGGGGGGAATCAGGCAATATCCTATAAAGGGCAGAAGGGGGATGGGGGAAGAGGCAGACCCAGGAGGCTGAAGTGAAAGTTCAGAGAGTGAATGAGGGAAAACCCTGGGACTGGAGGAATTGCTCCATCTAGGAAGAGCTGAGAGGGGCCAGCTAAGGCGGGCAGGACTCACAGTGGAATGGGGGAGTGGGGGTGTACACAACTGGAGGGAAGGTGTCATCTGCATTTTAGTTTTGAATGTTAAGTTAATAAATGAAACCTAAATGGGGGCTGCTGTGATTGGACTGGAAAAAACCCGTGTGGAGTTTAGTTAGGGAATGAAGAAGGGAAACTGAGGTGAAGGGCTTCATTCTGGCCTTCCCTGAGGCCTCCAGTAGTCGCCGTGAGGGGGCCACTCATCTAATATGACTGGACACAACTACACAGAGGTAAAACTGCTTGTATCAGGATAGTTCATTCCGAAGGGGAATAAGCTATACCAGTCCAAGGGACCTCGATATTGGGTCGCTGTGTCCGCGCTAGAGGTTGTACTGGTAGAACGATTTCCAAAACAGAAGTCACACCACTAACCCGAACAGTGATCCTGGTGCAAAATCTGTGTGGAGACCTCGCGTAAGTGAGTCTCTGTGAGTCTACGTCAGCACGTTTGTGGCTTTGAAAAGATCTGCGGGAACCCAAGGAACCTGTTTGTCTTCTGCATTAAAATGGCGTGCAGAGAAGTGACGCTGATATGCCAGGTCAAAAACAGCTGACTGACGGGAAGAGGCCTGACTGAATAATTCAGTTTACATAGGTGGGGTGCGTCTACACTGCAGCCAGGGGTGTGAATGGCATCTCCTGTAGCCGCTCTAGCTGTGCTCTAGCTCGCTGACTAAAAACAGAAACCACGGTACCAGCTTCAGGGCCAGCTGCACAAGCAAGAATGTACCAGGGCCAAGGGGCATTGGGGGCTGCAGAGATCAGAAAGGGGCAGTTGTACTGTATCATGGAGTCTAGGGAGAGCAGAGGGTGAAGTTTGGTAAAGGCGTGGCCATGGTGTACAATGGGCATTAGGAGGAAACCAATGTTTTCTGTATCTTTTCTATAGATCTCTAAATGGCAGCAAATCACAGTGAATGGTAAATAGCCAGTAATAATGATTAAACCCCTGATTTCAGTTAAAAAAATATTCCTTCAGGTATGGAGTCAATCAACTTGGAATTTACAATTTAAGCCACGGTCAGAGAAGATTTTGGTCTGTCTCTGTATTCTAGCCAGTTTCAGATTAGACATGCATCCTTCGAAGAGTTAAGCAATGGGATTGCATCCCTGACTGCAATATGAAATGAAAATTCTGGTCCTGAATAGCTCTAATAATGAGAAAATCACCCCCACATTTCTTACAAATTTCATAAAGACTTGTTTGAACAAAAAAGTTCATAAAGACCTAAAAGTGGCAAATTCTTCAATAAAAAAACTTCAGAAACAGACTCCAATGAGAGACTGCTGAATTGGAATTACTTTGCAAACTGGACACCATTAAATTAGGCTTGAATAAAGACTGGGAGTCGATGTGTCATTACACAAAGTAAAACTATTTCCCCATGTTTATTCCCGCCCCCGACTGTTCTTCATAGTGTTCTTGTCAACTGCTGGAAATGGCCAAACTTGGCTGTAATCAATATAAATGAGACTCAGTGTTGAGGCTGCCGGACGTCTTTGAAGCCTCTGGTGCTTGCTGATGCTGGAGACAGCTCGAGCTTGACAATCCCGGTGCTTGGAGCTCCTGCGGAGCTGTGCAGGGCACACGGGACACCCAGGGTCCTGCAAACAGGTCGGGGACTGGTGCAGCACAGCAGTGTAGCAATATTGCAAGCCCCTTAAGGCAGAGACCATCTTCTTGTCCAGTGCCTGGGGTCCTGGTCTGTGGCCGGGTGCTCCGGTGATACAAACAAACACACAGTAACACGGCTCCCCACAGCGGAGTCAGTACCAGTCCTACTGACTGCACTGCCAGAAGTGCCACCCCATGGCGGCCAGAACCGGAATCCGGCACCGGTCTCTCAGGCCTTTAGTTGCTCAGCTAAAATGGACCCTGGATCCAAGAATTCCCTGGAATGGTGCTTTCCTTTAGCCAGACTCAGATCTGCTGGGTGAGGTTTGGTGAACAGTAAAATTAAAATGTGTCCTCTTAGGAGTGACCCTGAATGCTCCATCAGTAACACCAGTTTAACATGCTTGTAAACTCCATTGAGGCAGTGTTGCTGAGTGGCAAGCGCTGTGGATGGGGACTAAAGAGTCCTGGGCTCTGTTCCTGGTGGGTGGCCCTGAGCAAGTCACTTCCCTTTTATGTGCCTCAGTTTCCCCATGGGTACAAGGGGGGTCACGATAAAGCACTTTGAGATCTATTGGAGAAAATGCTAACTAAGACTTAGAGGATTTTATGTATTACCTTTGATTTACAATTTTGTAAGTATGAAGAGATTCAGTTCTACTGACCAGAGTACACCTAGAAATGAGAGAAGAATCAGATTCATATTTTAAATTTCCAAAGTTTAGCATTCATGTACTTGAGTGTGTTCACTAAGATATAATGCACACATAAAATCATGGAATATCAGGGTTGGAAGGGACCTCAGGAGGTCATCTAGTCCAACCCTCTGCTCAAAGCAGGACCAACCCCCAATTTTTGCCCCTAAATGGCCCCCTCAAGGATTTAACTCACAACTCTGGGTTTAGCAGGCCAATGCTTAAACCACTGAGCTGTCCCTCCCCCTGGTAATTACATAAAACAGTAATTTATTTTTTAAAAAAAATAACAGACTAATTCTTTTTATTAAAAAATGTCTTTTTGGCTGGGATTTGCAAAGGTGCATAAAAGAGTTAGGCACCCAAATTCTATTGACTACCAATGGGATTTGGGAACCGAACACCTTCAATTCTTTTGAAAATCTGACCTGAGCATCAAATCAGTCTGTGAAAGGGGTAAATATTGTTTTCCTCATCTGCAAAATGTGGCTACTGAGACATAAGCTGGTTCAATGCCAGAGCTGAGAATAAACCCCACTTTGACTCACCAGCAGACATTCACCCAATCTATAGTCAGAATAGGCACCTTCAAATGTATGTGACAATCATCTCTAATGACTAAAAGGTGTGTCAATTGTTTGACTACACTTGGGGTTCAGTCTTAAAAAGACCAAGAGACCAAATAATCAAACCTAGCCAAATGTATTGTCTAAAGATAAAGCAATACAATACAAAAAGGAGACATACCTACCCTTCCAGGAAGCAAATTCTCGCAGGGTGTTCATGTTACTCAAAAGGTGTGCTTCAAAAATATGCATTTCAGCTAGCAATATTTATGTTATGATTTTACAACTTACAAAGCCCTTTACTGGTCACTAGAAATCCAACCCACCAGTGTATAATAGTTCCTAAACTTACGGTTTTGCTCTGTACTTTGCTTATCTCTGTTTTTGGGTACTATGTGCCAAACCAACCAGGTATAGAGGTTCATCCCAGTCTGTGCTAGGACATACCATTCATGCATCATGTCTTTGACAGGCATCCTATTTCCTAATGCCAAAGCTGGCTTCAGGTTTGCAAAGTATTGGGGGATCCTCCACATGAGTGAACCGAATTGTGGGGAGACCATAATGTATTCAGTTAACATAACTTCCCAACACATATATATATATACATCAGTCAAAGTTCCCCTGAGCCAATGCTTCATAGATACAACGTATATTATAGCAATATCATCTGCATAATACCCAGTGATGTGATGAATTCTTCACCCAACATGTATGTATTGGCTAACACCTCTGTTGGGAACTACTCCCACTAAAGTCACTGGAAAGACAGTCGTTCAGTGACCATTAGATGAAGCCTGTGGCCTGAGATTTTCAAAGAAATCTAAGGGAGTTAGGGCCAGATTTGCACCTAAAAATGTAGATAGATGACTACTGGATTTACATAAGCACATGAGACGGTTAGGTGTCTAACTTCATTGCAGGTCAATAGTTGGGGCTATATTGTTAAAGTTATTCAGGCACTTAGCTTCCATTAAATACCTTTAAAAATCTGGTGCTAGGAACCTAACCTATTTAAGCAATTTTCTAAATCCCACTAGGAGCTTTAAGATGCACAAATACCTTTGGAAATGTTAGATCCCTGATGGCCACTGACTTTCAATACGAGTTGGGTACCTAAATCCATTAGGCCCCTTTGAAAATCTTAACCTGGATGTCTTATCCATTCTCTGTTGTTCATTACAAATGCTAGTTACATAGTGTACACAGGAAATACAGAGACTCCAATACCACTAGTTTGGGCCTAGTCAAAGAGAGAAACCTAGAGGTATCTAACCCCAGGCCATTGTGTTATCACGCTATTAGATGTTCCAGGAGACGCAGCGGGTTCTGGAAGCCACAGCATTGTTGTTTTTTTATAAACCAGTTGATATTGCATAGAATAGAACCCACCCCAAAGAAATGCCCAGGAAATGACAGAGCATTCTGCAATATGGGAGGAATGCAAGTGGCCCTGATTTTACCAAGACAATGTATGACTAATAGGCCTCCTGGCCCTGAAGGCTCTGACAGCTGTGTGACCAGTGATCCTTGTATCATGTGTGCTGCTGTTCTGTAAAGGGACATTGTAGTGGGGCAGTTACCCCGCTCCTGGAAAAAAAAAAAAAAAAAAAAGGTTAAAGGCTGATTGGGGAGGCAGCCACAGTTGTGGCTGCACCCAATCAGGCCACACCTGGCCCTGTTATAAGGGTTCAGGGAGGAGCTGGGTCACAGTCTCTCTCTAGCTTTGGAGAGAGATGGGCCTTGCTGCCTGGAGGAACAAGGGTACCTGAAGCCGGGCAGTGCTGGGGAAGGGCAAAAGGAGTGGGGGATCTCCAGCCTGGCAATGGGATAGGCAGGTACTGGAGCTGCAGAGGTGCAGCCTGGGGATAGGCAGATGCAGCTGGTCCTTTTCCCTTGCCAGTGATGGGTGGCCATTACAGATTGCAGTCTGCCCCAGAGAATAGGGGCTAGATGATGACTGGCAATACCCACTGAGGAAAGGTGGGTATAGAGGGTTGGGGGTTCCCCTGGGAGGGGAGACCCAGATTGTGGGGGTACTGCTGGGGCAGAGCCCTGAGGTAAAGGCCACCGGGGTCTGGGAGGGACACGGGGGACTGAGGTAGATGAGACACTGGCCAGCAGAGGTTGCTCTGAGAGCTGGAATTGAGTTAATTCCCAAGGCAACCAGCAGGAGGTGCTGCACTGGTGAGTCTGGGAACTGCTACAGACATGCTCCAGCATTATGAAGAGAGAGAGTGTGGTCCAGTGCAGAGGGTCTAGGGATGCTGGTGAGGTAACCTGGGTTTTGGTCCCATGTTGAATTGTTGTGTGACAGTGGGGAAGTCTGTTGATCTTGTCCGCCTGAATACAAAACCTGGATTTGTGCTGGAAATGGCCCACCTGTTGATCACTTTAGATAAGCTATTACCAGCAGGACAATGGGGTGGGAGGAGGTATTGTTTCATGATTTCTGTGTGTATATAAAGTCTGCTGCAGTTTCCACGGTAAACATCTGATGAAGTGAGCTGTAGCTCACGAAAGCTCATGCTCAAATAAATTGGTTAGTCTCTAAGGTGCCACAAGAACTCCTTTTCTTTTTGCGAATACAGACTAACACGGCTGTTCCTCTGAAACCTTCAGGACAAGTGTGCCTGCCTTGCACACTGCAGCCACTAGGTGGTGCTGTTGTGATATTAATAATAAACCCACCAAGACAAATGGAGGTTTTACAGCAGGGGTCTCAAACTCAATTTTCCTTAGGGCCAGGGCCAGTCTTCAAATCCTCCCAGTGGGCCAGTCATGTCACTGAAGATGGTGTTCAGAAAAGAAAATGTTTATATTGTATTTTTTATTTCAAATTTCTTAGAAATAATAAAACTGTCATACAACATTATACAATTCTTCGCCTGCCAGAGAGTTCTTAGAGTTTGCCAGACATGTGGCAATGCTTCTGTTCTGTCAGTTTGTTGATGTTTGGCCTCAGTGACTGAGCAGTTGAAACCTTCAGCACTGCAGCAAAGTGTGCGTCAGGTAGTTGTTTGGTATTTTGACTTATTTATATTCATTGGGGGGGGGGGGAAATGATGCTGCCTCCATGGCTGACTCTGCCCAGCGACTAGTGATGCTATCTCTGTCCCTCTCCCCCAGCCAATGGGAGCTGGGGGCGGCGCCTGCAGCAAACATTGCTGGCAGCATGTCTGCCTGTGTCTCTCCTCCACAGGCCAAAGTGGGGAGGTTTTCAGGCCGCAGATGGCCCATGGGCCAGGACTTTGAGACCCCTGTTTTACAGCCTGTCAGGTCTTATGTCCATTGAGCTCCCCTTCACTGATTGTACATATAATGCCCAGCACACTGTTGCTCTGGCAACTTTTGCATGCTACTACACAATAAATCTGGGGATTAAAGCTGGAGTGACTTGCAGAAAACTGCATTGCTGCAAGGACAGGAATGATAATTACAGCCATTGACTCACCACCATTCCTTAATTCCAGATGTCCACTGAGTTCAGGGCTGCCACACAGATGTATGGCTCACAGGGCCATGCCCTCACTGGAACTAAACTAACAGAGCTTGTCAAGGTTCCTTCCCCACTCTGAACTCTAGGGTACAGATGTGGGGACCTGCATGAAAACCCCCTAAGCTTATTTTTACCAGTTTAGGTTCAAACTTCCCCAAGGTACAGGCTATTTTACCTCTTGCCCTTGGACTTTATTGCTGCCACCACCAAGCGTCTAACAAATATAACAGGGAAAGAGCCCACTTGGAAATGTCTTTCACCCAAAAATCCCCCCAAGCCCTACACCCCCTTTCCTGGGGAAGGCTTGATTAAAAATCCTCACCAATTTGCATACGTGAACACCGACCCAAACCCTTGGATCTTAAGAACAATGAAAAAGCAATCAGGTTCTTAAAAGAAGAATTTTAATTGAAGGAAAAAGTAAAAGAATCACTTCTGTAAAATCAGGATGGTAAATACCTTATAGGGTAATCTGATTCAAAACATAGAGAATCCCTCTAGGCAAAACCTTACGTTACAAAAAGACACAAAAACAGGAATATACATTCCATTCAGCACAACTTATTTTATCGGCCATTTAAACAAAACAGAATCTAACGCATATCTAACTAGATTACTTAGTAACCCTTTACAGGAGTTCTGACCTGCATTCCTGCTCTGGTCCCAGCAAAGGCAAAAACACAGACTGAAAGAACCCTTTGTTTCTCTTCCCCCCGCTTTGAAAGTATCTTGTCTCCTCATTGGTCATTTTGGTCAGGTGCCAGCGAGGTTATCCTAGCTTCTTAACCCTTTACAGGTGAAAGGGTTTTTTTCCTCTGGCCAGGAGGGATTTAAAGGTGATTAACCTTCCCTTTATATTTATGACAGAGCTCCATTGGCTTGTGCATATTTAAATGGCATGGAATTAGCTAGCGTGCTGGCCCAGATCCTCTGCTGGAGGTAGTGGTTTGATAAGGTCTAAATCAGGAGCAATTTCATTGATATGACTACCACTTTGGTACTGCACATCAATTTGAATGGAGAATGAAATAATAAGGACAGCTACATGAATGAACCTGACTGTATGGTTGGGAAAATGACTGAGTGCACGTGTCTGAGTGAAAGGACGGGTGACATAAGGTGACATACCTGGAAGTGATGGATTTATTTAGTTTGTGTTAGAGTAGTTTTGTATGTGTACTTACACCTTAATATGGGTGTGTATTCATGTCTGAGTTTGTGTGTGAGTTCATCTCTGGGTGTGGATCTAGATGTGTGTCCCTTCACATGTGTGTCTGTGGTGTGTGATTTCTCCCCGTACCACTGATGTTCAGGCAGAACTGTGCTCCCCAGTGCAGTCGCTGCTGCTGGCTGATGCTAAATGTACCACTGCCTGATAGATCAGTGGGAGCATGTGCATCACTGGCAGCAACTGGATATTGTGTCTCATCTTACAGCTCTGGCCTGGCCTCTCTTGGTGCCACCAATCTAATTCATAGCAGCAATGGGCCTGAACCAGGCTGCCTAGACTGAGACAGAAACCTCAGATCTGAACACCCCCAATTATCTTTGTGAGACTCAAGATCCAGAGGTGAATTTCACAGGCTGGGACAGTCATTAGTTATAAGTGGATCTGTAGCCATATGAAAATCACAGCACTGGGTAGGATGCCAATTGGTCTCTTTACTGGCAGGCTCGGAAGACAGGTAAAGGGAAGACAGTCACAGTGTAGGTACCAACTTCTGAGTTCTGACCTAGAGAAATCATCTCCTTTGGTCAGGTTTGAAGCATATTGTCTAACTGAACAGTGGTGTGTGTGTGTGTGTGTGCTAACTTGTATTCCCACTGCTCTATCTAATTATCTATCTAATGGTCCATCTGGCCATTATCTAATTGGCCATCTGTATAGCCATCTGTCCATACACCTAATTGTCTACCCTGCCCGCTCTGCCCATCAAGATGTCTGTCCATTTTCTTCCTTTTATCCATCTCATTGATCCAGCCATCTGTATTTCCAATTGCCCATCTACACTTCTGTCAATCTGCCATGTCATCTGTTCATCTGTCTAATCAGCTTTCTGTCCACCTGCCTAATAGTGTTTACATTTGCCCTCCCCTCCCTTACTATCTATCACTAAGGGGCCCATCCCTGTGGAAAGTGGACTTCAGTGGGCAGGGGCTCCTAAGTGGATGTATTTCACAGTTGTGGGCACTAAAATCTCTTTAAAAATACATCATGATTTTTGGTAATTAAAGGATATTCCTTCTGACTCTGAGTGCAACTAATTTCACAGGCAAAGCAGGTGGCAATTGAAGCTGACAAGCAGCTTGCTGTAACACTCTGCTAAGGGCAGCAGCAACAAAGGGATAGACAAGAGCTACCTCAGTCTCTGGTGGCTGATCAGAGAAGAGACAATGAACAGTTTGTCCATAGACTGTAAAGTGCTTGACCTTCAGGCTGCTGTTTGTATAGGTCTGATCACAGATTTGCTGTGACAGATCCCCAGTGTGAAGGAAGCCTAATCAATTTCATTTGAAACATGTTAATTTCATTGACTCTTGCCTAAGATAAAAGTAATAATCAGTAAAAATTGCTTCACTGCATGCTCATTAAAATCATCCCCGCTAGCAACAGTGCTACTAAAAAGAAAACTCTCCAATTAGCCATGCAGCACCTGTGGCTCTATAGGGATTTATAGGAGGACACACAGGTTGTTATAATTTCACATGTCTTAACCAGCACTCTGAGAAATGCTAAACCCAGCTGAGACCTGAGCACTGCCTGGAGATTTAACAAACCTCTCAAGGAACTAAGAGCCAGTGGAAGAAACAAAAAGTTACTTTTTGTTTTAATGGGTCCCATAGAGGGCCATTAGAATGGAAACATTGTCCGGAAATGCAGGTCTCGGCAGCAGTCCCATCAGGGCTGATTAGCAAGGAAAGTCGGAGGCATTGATTAATGTTAGACAAAGGAAGGGGAGGGTTTGTTCCTATGTCAAGTAGCCCCCTAATGTGTAAAGTGAAAGGGGTCAAGCCGGTTATGCCAGTTCCTGTGAAAGGTGATCCCTTCTTTCATACATTCCACCAGAGTCCCATCTAGTGAGGGGATGTAATGGGATGTGTGGATTGCAAGGAAACTGACATAAACAAATGGGAGATTCCCACGGGGTTAGCAGAGGCAGCAGAGCCCAGGTGCAGTGAGTGAAAGGCAATTCCAGGATTCTAGGCCTCAGTGACAGAGATCAGCCAACATACGTAGATTTCAGAGGAACAGCCGTGTTAGTCTGTATTCGCAAAAAGAAAAGGAGTACTTGTGGCACCTTAGAGACTAACCAATTTATTTGAGCATGAGCTTTCGTGAGCTACAGCTCACTTCATCAGATGTTTACCGTGGAAACTGCAGCAGACTTTATATACACACAGAAATCATGAAACAATACCTCCTCCCACCCCACTGTCCTGCTGGTAATAGCTTATCTAAAGTGATCAACAGGTGGGCCATTTCCAGCACAAATCCAGGTTTTCTCACCCTCCACCCCCCCACACAAATTCACTCTCCTGCTGGTGCTAGCCCATCCAAAGTGACAACTCTTTACATAATCAAGTCGGGCTATTTCCTGCATAGATCAAGGTTTTCTCACATCCCCCCCACCCCCATACACACACAAACTCACTCTCCTGCTGGTAATAGCTGATCTAAACTGACCATTCTCCAGGTTTAAATCCAAGTTAAACCAGAACATCTGGGGGGGGGGGGGTAGGAAAAAACAAGAGGAAACAGGCTACCTTGCATAATGACTTAGCCACTCCCAGTCTCTATTTAAGCCTAAATTAATAGTATCCAATTTGCAAATGAATTCCAATTCAGCAGTTTCTCGCTGGAGTCTGGATTTGAAGTTTTTTTGTTTTAAGATAGCGACCTTCATGTCTGTGATTGCGTGACCAGAGAGATTGAAGTGTTCTCCGACTGGTTTATGAATGTTATAATTCTTGACATCTGATTTGTGTCCATTTATTCTTTTACGTAGAAGAATAAATGGACACAAATCAGATGTCAAGAATTATAACATTCATAAACCAGTCGGAGAACACTTCAATCTCTCTGGTCACGCAATCACAGACATGAAGGTCGCTATCTTAAAACAAAAAAACTTCAAATCCAGACTCCAGCGAGAAACTGCTGAATTGGAATTCATTTGCAAATTGGATACTATTAATTTAGGCTTAAATAGAGACTGGGAGTGGCTAAGTCATTATGCAAGGTAGCCTGTTTCCTCTTGTTTTTTCCTACCCCCCCCCCCCCCCAGATGTTCTGGTTTAACTTGGATTTAAACCTGGAGAATGGTCAGTTTAGATCAGCTATTACCAGCAGGAGAGTGAGTTTGTGTGTGTATGGGGGTGGGGGGGATGTGAGAAAACCTTGATCTATGCAGGAAATAGCCCGACTTGATTATGTAAAGAGTTGTCACTTTGGATGGGCTAGCACCAGCAGGAGAGTGAATTTGTGTGGGGGGGTGGAGGGTGAGAAAACCTGGATTTGTGCTGGAAATGGCCCACCTGTTGATCACTTTAGATAAGCTATTACCAGCAGGACAGTGGGGTGGGAGGAGGTATTGTTTCATGATTTCTGTGTGTATATAAAGTCTGCTGCAGTTTCCACGGTAAACATCTGATGAAGTGAGCTGTAGCTCACGAAAGCTCATGCTCAAATAAATTGGTTAGTCTCTAAGGTGCCACAAGTACTCCTTTTCTTCATACGTAGATTGTGACAGGCTTTGCTGTCCTGCCCTTGACCCCCAGTTCTGCCGGGGTGTCCTCAATGTCTTATCCACAGACCCCTACCCACAATGCTGCTCCATCTCTGGGTTCACACCCAGTCACAGACACACGGGTCTGGTGCTTTTGACAGTGTTGTCAACCCCACTGTCTCTTGATTTTTAAGTTTTTCTCTTGATTTATGAGATTTGGTATATAAATCAAGAGTTGCTATTTTTTTTGAAACATAGATCAGTATAGATATAGTGACAGCTTACAAACCTCATTA
Organism: Lepidochelys kempii; assembly: GCF_965140285.1. NCBI lineage: Eukaryota > Metazoa > Chordata > Testudines > Cheloniidae > Lepidochelys > Lepidochelys kempii. The sequence continues at coordinate 33,024,826 of NC_136392.1, read as the reverse complement.
GAGGCCTATGTACAATTTTTGACAGGTCAGAGCTCTTTACAAAAACTCTGTTGCTGCACTTTATAGCAGACTTTTAAAAACTCCTCCTTGTTAGCACCATGTTGCTGTGCGGCTCAGTTTAAGGTGATGGTGACAGATTCTCAATTAACAATGATGCTACATTCTAATTAGTCAGAGCCCAAACGCTGGAGGTCACTGGACACCTTAACTGAAGGTGATATAGTGATATCTTGTGCAAGCAAACATTGGTTACCTGAAAAGAGGGGAGGGGGGAAGAGGAAGGGGTTAGGCCCTGAGATGGGGGGGGCAAACCCAATCTGAGGTAGGGGGGTGAGGTTAGGCCCCTGAGTTTGGCCCTGGAGGGAAGGGGGAGGGGGCCAGGCCCTGGTTTGTGGGTGTGGGGGTCAGGCCAGGCCTTGGGTTGTGGGGGTTTTGCCCCGCAGAGGGGGTGAAGGGGGCAGGCCTGGGATGTGGGGGGGTTAAGCCTTGGGGTAGGAAGGCCAAAGCCAGAGCCAGGCCCAGTCTGGGGTGTGGTTGGAAGCAGGCCTGGCCCATGGAGGAAGCTGGGGGACAGACTGGCCAGCTAGGCTCACTGAGGCCTCCTGGTCTGCAGGGAGCAATGGTGGTGGCGGGGCCCGGAGTCTCCTCTCTGGGCTGGGCCGGGGGAGGCGGCGTGGACCCACCCAGAGTAAACCAAATGGCAGCAGTGGGCAGGATGCTGGCATTGTTCACCAAGCTGCTGGACTGGTTCTGGGCACTGTACCAGAGGGAGGAGATGGAGCTTTCTCTGGTGGAGCTGCTGTACTCGGGCAAAATGAGAAACTTCATGCAAATCACACCCGCAGGAAAAAAATCCTGAGATTTGAGAGTTCTACCATGAGATCCTGAGTGAGGCTTAATTTTACTTAGAAATCGTGTCTATCAACAGTAAATTCATGAGAAATGGCATGTCTGTCTTGAACGGCTCTGAAACAGTTTGTGGGAAGATTCCTTCAGTATGTCAGTCCCCTTAGGGTCACACGCTCCCTAGGATAAGCCACTTGACTTCACCATCCCCTGGGCCTGAATCTCAGAGCCTTCAGCACCCCCACGTCACGCTGTGAGCTCCCCGCAGTGAGTCCACCTGAGTTGGACACCTAAGGGAGACTTGCACACCCAAAGGGAGCCATGAACCCTCACCTCCCTTAGTCTGCAGTGACTCTCAGCCAGCCGTGTAAAATGTCTGGAGCACAGCGTAGAAAGTCCTTAGTTAATATGGAATACAGAAAGATGGTCAGCCCCAGAGCCCAGACCCCTCTCGCCCTCCTTTAGTCTTAGTCCAGAAGCATCTCCATGTCTCCATCAGCCCACAGTTAACAACACCTCCCTCCCCCCAGCTCCTCCTCAATTCTTTGTTCTCCACTGATTATACCCGCCTGGCCTCCTAAGGAGGGTGGGACATCTATGTCACTTGTTGCTAGGTGCCAAATGTTCGGGCAATTGGAGTGGCCATTGACTTCTCCATGGGCATAGGGGCCCAGGCCACACACCTGTGTCTCTGCAAAGGGTAAACAACCATTTCCCACCACCTAGTTAACTGTGCACCACATACGGGAAACTGAGGCAACACACTATTAATCTAAAATATGAAAAATTCCTGCTCCATCACATGTGAGCGCACGCACACACACACAGAGCTCGGCCAGTGCCCCTCAATCCTGAGTTGCAGTCCCCTTCTATCTCAGTCCTGGGCTCCCCCCGCCCCACAGCTCTGCCAATGACCCCAAGTCCTAACCTGCAGCCCCCTGCTGTTCCATTTCTAGTCTTGCTCACTCTCTCATTCACACAGTTCTGCTGATGACCTCAATGCCAAAACACAGACCCCGCTGCTACCCCAGCCTTGGGCTCCACCCAACCCTCACCTCTGCCAATGCCTGTTAATCCTCACCTCTGCCAATGCCTGTTATTTCACCTCTGGACATTCACATACACAGTTCTGCAGATGCACTGCAATCCAGATCCACGGCCTCTGGTCTCCCAGCCCTGTTCCTCTCACAGCTATGCCAGTGACCCTCAATCCCAACCTGCAGCCCCCTGCTATTCCCGCCCTGGCTCCCTTCACAGGTCTGCTGATGTACCTCAGTCCTGACCCACAATACCCCTACTATTCCTGACCCCAAATACTTCCCTGCTCCGCCAGTGCATGACAATAATGAGTTGCAACCTGCTCTGTCCTGGCTGTCCTGCCCCAAACACACAACGCTGGCAATTCCCCTGGATCCTGACCCTCTGCTTGTCAAGTTTAGCCCCGCCCTCTACCCACACAGAGCTCTCTCAATGCCCCACCGCTGTGACCTGCAGCTCTGCCCGCCCCAATGTTCCAGTCCTGGGTGCACATGCACACAGTCCTGACAGCAAACCAGTCTGCAGCATGGGCCGAGCAGGGTACATCATGCTGCGTTTTAACACCCACAGCAGCCAGTCTCCAGGCCTGGTTTGCAGACTCAGGCTCAAGGGGCTTGAGCTACATACAGCTGCCAATTTTGGTTGGACATATTCCTGGAAGTTTCAACCCATGACATAACCTTTAATTAAAGATTAATCTTTAATTCCTGGAGACTCCAGAACAATCCGGGAGGGTTGGCAACCCTAGCCCAATGACACTAAAAACAGCGTGGCAGAAGTTGCATCTCAGACTGGAGATTGGGCTCTGAAGCCTAGGGAAGGGGTGGGCTTCAGATCCTTAGTTTGAATGTCTGCATGGCTGTTTTCAGCTCCATAGCACGAACCCAAGTCTGCATATCCGGGCTCTGAAACTAGATGCTGAGGGTTTCAGTCAGGGACAACAGCGAAACATGTATGTACACACACACACACACACATTCCTGCCATCAGGCCGCAGCAGTCACCCATATAGTAAGCAGGTCTCATTCCTTTCAGCACAGGCTGGCAGTGAAATGCTCACATACGCTGACAACGTCTCATTCCCTCCAGCAGGGCGCAGCAGTGAAACACACTCTGGGGATGTGTCACAGAAGAGCTAAATCTGGCATTTTGAAAGGAGATTATAAAAGTTAGAGGCCCAAACTCCTTTGACATTCAATAAGATTCAGGTGTCTAATCCCTTTGGCTCTATTGAAAATCCCAGCCTCACTATTATTTTAGCTTTAGTCACCTAAGTTTGGAAATGTTGGCCATGAATCCATCTCCCAACTGAATTAGCATGGATAAAAACCCTTCCTAAATCTGGTCGTTTAAGGAAAGGAGGGTTCCAATTTTCATTTACACACAGGATGCTTAATGATAAAGAATGTTTTGAACATTTATTTATCACCATTTCTCTAAGGCCTGGTCTTCAGCGAACACACCCCAAATAGCTACGCTGACAATACCCTCAGTCTGGGACAGCTGTTGGCATAGGCTCTGTGGTGTAGACCTAGGGCCAGATTTGTAAAAGTGTTTAGGCACCTAGTGGGATTTTCCAAAGTACCTATGCCCAGGTGCTTTAGAATTTCTCCCAGGTCCCTAAACATCTTTAAAATCTGGCCCTGTATGTACAGAGTGCATAATACAGGCTAAAAGAAAAGGAGGACTTGTGGCACTTTAGAGACTAACCAATTTATTTGAGCATAAGTTTTTATAAAAGCTTCATAAAAGCTTATGCTCAAATAAATTGGTTAGTCTCTAAGGTGCCACAAGTCCTCCTTTTCTTTTTGCGAATACAGACTAACACGGCTGTTACTCTGAAACCTGCTAATATAGGCTAGAGACCCTCACCCAGCAGTTCCAGCATGGAGATGAAGCCAATCTCATGTTTCAGGCACTGGACTGGCACTCAGAAATCTCAGCTCAGTTCCTGGCTTTGCCTCAGAGTCCCTGCATGACAATGAGCAGGCCACTTAGGCTGATGATTTCAAACAATAATTAATTGGCATAGTGTGTCCAAATCCCCTAGGCAGGGTTGGGAAATCTCAGCCACCTTCATTCCTGTAGGCCTTATCCCCAGCTGGTGTAAATCAGCCTTCGTTCCACTGGAGTCATCAAGGTCAGATCCCCAGCTGGTGTAAATCGGCGGTTGCTACATTGGAATGAATGGGCCGGATGCCAGCTGGTATAAATCGGCCATATGGGAGCCAATGGGCCAGATCCTCATCTGGTATAAATTATCCATAGCTCCATGGGAGTCAATGGGCCAGAATCTCAGACAGTGTAAATAGGTCGCCGCTTCACTGAAGTCCAGGGGTCAGATACTCAGCTGATGTCAATTGGCCAAAGCTTTGCTGGAGTCAATGGGCCAGATTCCCTCCTGGTGTAAATGAGCCATAGATTCATTGGAGTTAATGGGCCATATCCCCACGGGCTGTCTGTGTGACTACACAAGTCACTTAAACTGTCCTTTACCTCAGTTTCCCCAGGTGTAAAATAGGCATAATGGCACTTCCCTTCCTCCCAGGGGTGCTGTGACAGTAAATTGTTAATATTAATGACTTTGAGGCACTGAGATACCCCTTGCAGAGGCCTCCCTAAATGCCTAGGAAGGTGGATTTGCAGCATCTGAGGATACAGCCATCTGTGCCTTAGTTCCCCTCCCTTTGGCATGAGGATAAAGCTCCTTCCCTACCTCATGTGAATGATAAGAGGTGACATTTGTTATTGGCGGTGGAGTGTTCAGTGCCCAAAAGCCTTTAGCTATCTGCACAGACATTGTAATCACAAACAATGGGCCCCAAACCTGACCCCACGACGATCAAAGCCAATCTCCCATTGGCCTCAGGGTTACCAGGACTGGGGCCTACAAGCCGTGCTTGCTGATGGATTAACAATAAAAAGGCCAATCTCTGTGGGGACCCGCAACACCAATATCCAATCCAAATTCAGAGTGCCCCAAGGAGGCTGGTGTTTTGGAATTCTGACTGACCAATGCAGTAGCATAATATAACGGTAAAGAGAAAAGATGACGCATGCAGGTGATAGCAAAGAAATTCGGTTTGCATTATGTGATCACTAGAGAGCAGCAGAGGAGAAGGAATGAGACAGAAGAGGAACTGGATAGAAGGAGATAATCATTCATAGATATATGAATTTTTAAGCCCAGAAATGACCACAGTGATCACAGCCCTGATTTAATTTGTGCTTTAAGTCCAATAGATGTGTCCAACTCATGCAGATCAGTTAGAGAAACAAATTCAGACAGGGGCAGCTACTCTGTGAAATAAGAATGATGAATATGGATAAAATACGTTGACATTATTATTATTATTATTTTATTTTATTATTAATACTAATAATACTAATATAACACCTACAGGCCCGACCCAACATCAGGGTTCTTTTGTACTGTACATGGTACAGAAACATAATAAGAGCCCCTCCAGCAAAGAGCTTACAATACAAATAGAGAAGACAGACAAAGGATGGGAGGGCAAACTGAGGCACTGAGTGGGAAAGTGATTTGCTCAAGTTCACCCAGCAGGTCAATGGCAGAGCCAGGAACAAGAAAAGGAGGACTTGTGGTGCCTTAGAGACTAACCAATTTATTTGAGCATGAGCTTTCGTGAGCTACAGCTCACTTCATCGGATGCATACTGAGCTGTAGCTCACAAAAGCTCATGCTCAAATAAATTGGTTAGTCTCTAAGGTGCCACAAGTCCTCCTTTTCTTTTTGCAAATGCAGACTAACACGGCTGTTACTCTGAAAAGAGCCAGGAACAAAACCCAGAGCTCCCTGTTTACTATTTAGGAGAAGGGAAAACTTCAGAGCTTGATGGTACCCTGGAATGAAAATTAACCAGCATGTTTACATCATCCAACATCGTTATCATGCATTACTATAACAACTGGAGGTCCCAATCAAGATCAAGGCTCCAATGTGCTCTGCACTATAGGAACACACAGTGAGAAACAGTCCATGCCCCCAAGTGTAGGAAGACAACACAGACAAAGCATGGGAGGCATAGAGAAGTTAGCAATGCTCCTCTGAGTACGATGGAGTCATTTAAATACAGGAGGAGTGATGGCAAAATTCCTAGATTCCTAGATTCGTGGGCCAGTAGGAACCATTAGATCATCCAGTCTGAGCTCCTGTATCTCACAGGCCATTAAACTTCACCCAGATGACCCTCTACTGAGATGATAGTTACACTAATACTTAACAGTCCTCATGAGACTGTGATGCTTCTCAGGGGTACCAAGGACTGTGAGGCACCTTGCTACCACCTGTCCTGAGCATGAGGAAGACTGGCTGTGCCATGGGTCAACTCCCTGACTGCACTGGCTATGGGCATCACAAGCGCTGCCTGATCAGCCTACAGAGGCTCTGCTGTCCCTCTACCAGTTAGCAATAGACACACTCCAGCCCTAAAGCCCTCCAAGTGTCCCCCCAGAGTGTGCAGCTCCTGGTGCACTGGGCACTCGTAGTATTCATAGGGTCACTGCTCCCAAACGAACAATACACTAAGGCTTCCTAGTTACTCTGTATATCAACAACTTTGCTTAACATGCAGCACTGAGATATGTTTATAGTGAAAACAAATAAAAGTATATTTAACAACGTGGTGAGATGTAAGTGATAGCAAGTAGAAATATTGGGAAAAATGTTTACATGTAAAATAATATCATAACGCACATTCCAGGCTCTAGACTTACTTATCTAATTTCATTGGGTGACCCCTAATTCTTGTGTTATGTGAAGGAGTAAATAACATTTCCTTATTGACTTTCTCCACACCAGTCACGATTTTATTGATAAAAAGAAAAGGAGTACTTGTGGCACCTTAGAGACTAACCAATTTATTTGAGCATAAGCTTTCGTGAGCTACAGCTCACTTCATCAGATGCATACTGTGGAAACTGCAGAAGACATTATATACACAGAGACCATGAAACAATACCTCCTCCCACCCCACTCTTCTGCTGGTAATAGCTTATCTAAAGAGATCACTCTCCTTACAATGTGTATGATAATCAAGTTGGCCCATTTCCAGCACAAATCCAGGTTTTCTCATCCTCTGCCCCCCAAACACAAACTCACTCTCCTGCTGGTAATAGCCCATCCAAAGTGACCACTCTCTTTACAATGTGAAGAAAACCTGGATTTGTGCTGGACATGGCCCACCTTGATTATCATACACATTGTAAAGAGAGTGGGAGAGTGGTCACTTTGGATGGGCTATTACCAGCAGGAGAGTGAGTTTGTGGTGGGGGGGGCGGAGGGTGAGAAAACCTGGATTTGTGCTGGAAATGGCCCAACTTGATTATCATATACATTGTAAGGAGAGTGATCACTTTAGATAAGCAATTACCAGCAGGAGAGTGGGGTGGGAGGAGATATTGTTTCATGGTGACCCCTCGTTCTTGTGTTATGTGAAGGAATAAATAATCGCTATCATATCGCCCCTTAGTCATTTTTTTTCCAAGCTGAAAAATCCCAGTCTTTTTCATCTCTCCTGATACGGAAGCAGTTCCATACCCCTAATCATTTTTGTTTCCTTTTATGAACCTTTTCCAATTCCAATACATCTTTTTTGAGATGTGGTGACCAGATATGCATGCAGTATTCAAGATGAGGGCATACCATGGATTTATATAAAAGCATTATCATATTTTCTGCTCTTATTCTCTATCCCTTTCCTAATGGTTCCTAACAGTCTGTTCACTTTTTTGACTGCTGCTGCACTTTGAGCAGATGTTTTTCAGATGAAAAGTTGAAATATTGAAACTTAATGCAGAAATAAAAGTTTCATAAATTTTTATTTGGAAATTTCATTCCCAAACCAAATGTTTCATTTGGGTTTGGTGAACCATGTGCATCATGCGACATTTTGTCTAGCCAAGGTGCCTGGGCCATAAGGGTTTGGGGACATGAAGTACCTGAACTGCAACTCTCTATGAGGCAAAAATGAAATGCTTCTATTCAGTTCAACAAACTGAAACATTTTGATTCAGGCCAGCTCAACTCAGAATAAATATTATGTTTCAGTTTTCCAGACAGAAAACCAAAACCTTTAGGAAATTTCATATGGAAAATTTTGTTTTTTTCAGAAAATGCATTTTCTGTTTTAAAGAAAAAGCATTTCTACAGAAAATTCATGAAAGGCTCAAGTTACTTTAAAAAATTATTTTTTTCCCCTCACTTTATACTATTTTCCAACTCTTTCCACTTGGGAAAGAAAGGCCTGCTTTAGACCTAAAACTGAGGTCAATCTTTGCTCAGGTTAATGGTAATACATATATATGAGATGCTAGGAACTGTACAAAACTGATAAAGGAAGGAAAGATACACAAGGAGAAAGAGGGGGAGGGATAGCTCAGTGGTTTGAGCATTGGCCTGCTAAACCCTGGATTACAAATTCAATCCTTGAGGGGGCCATTTAGGGATCTGGGGCAAAAATTGGGGATTGGTCCTTCTTTGAGCAAGGGGCTGGACTAGATGACCTCCTGAGGTCCCTTCCAACCCTGATATTCTATGATTCTATGAAATCTATGCCCAGCAGAGTTAAGGCATTATAAAAGGGTTGTAAAGTATAATAGCAACAAAAATAATTCTGACAAGGGTATCAGTCCATTAATTGTTTGAGATAGTAGAGTTATCAATAATAATGCAGAAAATGAAGAAGATTTCAATAAATATTTCTGATCTGTATTTGTGGGGGAAAAAAACAGATGATGTACTTCATCATACGATGATGATAATAATCTTGCCATTCTACTAGTATCTCAGGAGGATATTAAAGTTAAAGCAGCTACTAAAGTTAATTATAAAGGAGCTGACCTAGGAGCTTGCTGGACTGTTAATGCTGTTTTTCAATAAGTCTAGGAACATCGAGGAAGTTCCAGAAGACTGGAAGAAAGCTAATGTTGTGTCAATATTTAAAAAGGGTAAAAGGGATGACCCAGTTAATTATAGGCCTGTTGGTCTGACTTCGATCATGGGAAAAATACTGTAACAGCTAATAAAGGACTCATGATGTTGCACTTCATATGCTTTACGAAAATATGCTTATGAATGTGAATATGATGTAACTGGAATATGCTTTATGCAAAAGGTCTCTTGTAAGGTATCATTACAAAGCTTATAATCTACTGAGTGTGGTCATCCTGTTTCTTTGCATGTATTATTTCTATGTCTGGAGTTAGGAGAATAAGATATAAGCTTCTATTACTGATGTAAAAATATTAAGTGGAAGCCATTAAGGGTGCTTCAGAATCAACAAACTGTAAATGGCTCTGTTTATTTGCAAACCTTCCTGTGTGTGGGCCAGCCCAGGAAGAATGGAGACTGGGGTCTCACAGGACATGTAACCATGTCACATGATACTGGAATCCATCTTAAATCTGGTACTTTTCCATTTAGAAGGAGGGTTGGGGACCCAGAGAGACAAAAGATTCCTCCCATGTGCCAAAGCTATAAAAGGCAGTGGAGCAGGACAAAGAAGAAGGCCAATCATAAGAAAACCCCTGCTTACCATCTGAGATGTCTGCTGGAACTAACAAGGACTGTAGCAGGGGAAAGGATTGGGCCCAGACTAGGAAGGAGTCTAGACTGTGAAAGAAGCTTATTGGAACATCTCTGAGGGTGAGATATTACCTGTAATCAGTTTTTTAATGTATCAGGCTTAGACTTGCCTGTTTTTGCTTGAGAAGAAAGCGAGAGGGGTTCACCCGTGCAGTGCTAAATAGCCTCGAGGCAGACCACGAGGGAGGGAGAGCACATGCACGGGCTTAACGGGACGCTGCTACCAAAAATCACCGATTAGAGGTGCAGGGGCACACAGACACCTAAAGTGGAGCACCCATAGGGACAAACATCTCGAAGAACCATCGTTACTGCACAAGGTGAGTAACTTCCTCATACCAAGGATGGTGTATGCACACTCCCCAAAGATAACAGGGATACACTGACCCCTCCTAAAGATAAGGTCAGGATGACAACATGATGGAGAGAGATGTTTTGATTGAACCAACATGTAAAAGGCAAAGGGTGGTAACTACCTACCTCAGAGGGGCAATACATAACTTGTTTCTATCAGTGTATAAAAGGAGGGTCACAGAAGTATGTCTCTGTCCAGCTGAGGGGGGAAAGAAAGGTCCCACCATTCACTGAGCTGAGTCCACTCTAATGGTCATGCATGTCTTAGTATCCCCGCAGCATCTGCCAGGTTCTATTACCGTGCTTCCTTGACAATAAACCTGGCTTAGTGCTTCCCTGTGGAACCGAGTCTGTGTTCTTTTGGGCAGTTCGATCGAAGTCTGCTGTATGGTGCAGTACATACAGCCAACAACTGACTACAGACACAATGGGTTTCCATAAGTATGATGACACTATACCTATGGATGACATTTATGGCCCTAATATAAGATTTATCTGCTTCACTTTAAGCACATGAGTGGTCCATGGAACTCCAGGAGATGACTTATACATTGAGTCAAGCATGTCCTTAAGTGCTTGGATGTAATGGGGTTTATACAAGTTAAAAGATTTTCCCCTTTGTCACCGCCACCCCTGAAAAAACTCTGTCTGATCTGAAACTCAGTATGGGTTTTCTTTCCTACTTAGGATTATTCTGGAAACCAAATATGGCTCTCATGAACATCTCAACAGCTGCACTATCTTCAGGCTTTGCATACAGTAACACCGGTGTAGCTCCATTGAATCCATAACTGTTATGCAACAGAGCCAAATCAGTGGAGCTTTGGTGGGTTACTCCATTGATTTTGAAAGTGTTGTGTGGATTTACACCAGTTGGCAATCTGGCCTGTTGCCTTTGAGCGAATGAAGCAGATTGACATCAGCTTAACATCTGTCCTATTGACTTCACAGGACTAACGGAGAAGTAAGACAATACTCAGTGTTATCAGAAGTTGGCCTATCCAGTGTATTAGTGAAGATGTTGGAGGCCTTTACCATGGAGAATCAGCTCTGATCATTCTATGTGGACTAAGGATCATTGATAGTAGAAGAAGTCTAAGGGTGACATCCAGGCCCCATTGAAGCCAAGGTCAACCTTCCTGGTGACTCCCATGAATGGGACCCAGACTTTCCCCTGAGAATTTATCTACTCAGCATGACTGATGAATACAGAATCTATCTCTACTGGTAGCACTTTGTTCAGAAAGAAATACCTTGGTGATAACAATGTTTTCTCCTGGAAAATTCAGGGCCTAACCTCAAGAGGAATTTTGTCAATTTAATCTGGAAACTTTATTTCTGTTGATTGAGATGATTGCCATTTTCCTTCTCCTTGGAGGCCTTGTTTGAGAGTGAACTCTTGCCCAGATTCACAAGGGATGGAAGATCTCCCTACAGAAGGCTACTATATATGAAGAAAAATTGTCTTCAGTAAGTCATAACTCATTTGGAGTCTGTATTGAAACTCCAGCTTTGTTCATTGTATTGGAAGATTCAGTGAGAGGTAAGAATATTCCTCTTGCTTGCTTGCTCAAAATTCATGCTTCTAAATAGAATTTTCTAACTTTTTTAGGCTGGTATTTCAATTTTTCTAAGACAATTAGGCACCAACACCCAGTGAAATCTGATGAGAATTGAGTGATTAATTCCTTTATACTCTTTTCAAAATTGAGCTGAATTTCATTCATGTAGTTTGTTGTATTTTTTTCAGTTTCGCTAAATATTCTTTGAAATATTCTATTATACTCATTTACACCACTCTTTCATATTTTGATCTGAATTTGACCAATACAAATCTAATGTAAATTCACATACATCAGTGGAGTTCCTGTAATTGTAGCTGAGTCTAAAGTCAATAGAGATATAATGTTGTAACATTAATAGAAACAGTGGAAGATTCCCCACTTATTGTCTGTGCACTGAAAAATTTGCAATCACATTGGAAATGTGATGCAAAGGGTGACAATTTCTTTAAAAAATATTCTAATATGAAATAAGATAAATTAGTCTAATATGATCTCATGATAAGTTTGATTTGTTTACCCTGATGGTCTTCTCATTTTCATCATTTCTACAATTCAATAATTCCCTTAACTTCAAAGGAGATACTCCTGATTTCCTACAGTAGGAGCAAGAGGAAAATCAGCAGAAGCCATAAAGTAGTAATACGATTAGAGAAGTCTGAAGACAGTAAAGGGAGACATAATTGTGATACAATATAGAGTACTTGTCAAATCATGTGAATGATACTCCTAATAATGAAGCAACATCTTGCCATGTGGCGTATCATAAAAAATCAAATTTTGAAGGCACGATTCCCCTCTCATTTACACTAGTTGTATAACAGAGAAATCTAGTGAGTGGGGAATCATCCACATTCACTGCAATGGAGCTCTTTCTGATTTACACAAGGGTCCCTTAAAGGTGATTCCAGTCCATTTTTTGGGGAACCTTGATTCTACAGAAATAAACATATTTTGTATTAGATGTGTGGTATAAGTCACACACACTAACAGCATCCTATATTGCAACAGATCGATTTTGATAAATTCATTTAGAAAGTAGAATCCTGGTTAATAATAAGAATACTGGTGTATGAATGATGTTTAAGATTATGTTGTGAACTCCTAACTCATGCCATTGATGGAAACATTCCCAATGACTTCACACACCTCTATTCGAGAACATCAAGAGTGTTATTTTTCCCTCCTTGAATCAAGTATCAGGAGAATGTAGATTTAGTAGCTGAGACAGATTATTATGCTAATATATTTTAATATAGCTAAGTTTGTTCATGTTGTGTGAAATGTCTAGAGTAAAACAAGATTTCTCTCTCTCTCTCTCTCTCTCTCTCTCTCTCTCTCTCTCAGTCATTCTAGATGTGTCAGTCACCATATTGCCGTAGTTGTTGATACAACACCTGACAGCAACTTTAATCTTTGTTCCTGCAGAAGGAACACTTAAGTAATGGAACCCAGTAACCACACCAGGGTGACCGAATTCATCATGCTGGGCCTCTTTGACCATCCTCACCACCAGGGCTTGTTTTTTGCACTATTCCATGCATTTATAAAGTAGTCATCATGGGCAATTACCTGATCATTATGGCTATTGTCACCCACCCGCCTCTCCACACCCCTATGTACTTCCTCATCGTCAATTTGAACACCCTCAACATTATTAGCAGTTCCTCAGTTCTGCCGAAAATGCTGGAAACCCTGGTACAGAAGAAGAAAACCATCTCCTTTGACGGCTGCATGGCCCAGCTCTTTTTCTTCACTTTGTCAGCAGCAACGGAGCTTGTGCTGCTCATTATCATGTCAAATGACCAGTATTTAGCCATCTGCCACCCCTTGAGGTATGTCAACCTGATGAGCAAGAGAATTTGCGTCAGTTTAGCAGCCGGTGTCTGGGCTGTCACTGTCTTCGATACATTGGTGAACGTATTGCTCATGATGCGCCTGGATTTTTGCAGACCCAGCCTCATCCAGCATTTCTTCTGCGAGGTTCCAACAATGCTGTCACTGTCCTGCAGCTCAGCCTATCTCAATGTACATGGCAGACATCTTCCTGGTCATCATGAACTTCCTGCTGATCACCGTGTCCTATAGCTTCATCATCATCACCATCCTGAAAATCCAGAGCTCCAAAGGGAAGCAGAAAGCCTTCTCCACCTGCTCTTCCCACCTGCTCGTGGTCACCTTGTAGTACTCCGCCATCTTTGATGCCTACATCCAGCCATCCTCCAATAACTCTCTGAACAACAACAGGATGGCAGCAGTAATGTACGCACTAGTGACTCACACCCTGAACCCTCCCATCTACAGTCTGTGCAATAAGGAGGTCAACATAGCCTTCAAGAAAATCTTTCCTTTCACCACAAAACAATAATTATTCCCAGAGTTCACCTGATTCTTACTTCCCTTGCTCCTTCTAAGCCAGGTCCACAGGTGGTGTAAATTGAGGCAGAACTGTGGACTTCAATAGACATAGATTTACATTAGAGTACATTTACCTCAGTGGAACGACAACATTTTACAGTGGCAGGAATGCATCGCACTGACACTACTGATTTACACTAGCTGGAGATCTCGACCTGCTGACAGCAACTGTGACATTTTGAGTTATGCTAGCTGGACTAAGGTGCATTCGGTCAAAATTTTCAAGGTATTCAGGTACCTAGTGGGATTTTTTTTAAATTAACTATGCACCTAAAACTCATTGATTTCAATGGATGTTAGGTGTCTAGATGTTTTTGAAAATCACATTAGGTGCCCAAATATATGGAAGAAGCTGCCCCACTGTTTAGCAAATAACTTTACATGAAATCTCATTGAATCAGAATATATTATGCAATTCCTCAGTGAGTAAGTAGAATAGCAAAATAAAACTGGCTTTCTCTCTGATCTCTAATTTCTTGTGAGACATTAAAAACCCAAAACTTTTCAATCACATATCTGTTGAGATCTAGAGGTATCCTGGCCATGTGCCATAGATTCAGGTCACAGTTTTTTTTAAAAAATATATTTTTATCAGAATGCATTTTTATCTAACTGTAAAGGCACACATTCAACAGTAGGATTTGTTTGTTTGTTTGTTTGATTGTTTTTAAAGACCTGTTGACAAGGAACTGTCTCAATCCCAGTAATAGATAAGATATTAATTAAACCATTGTTTGCTGTTACAACAATATACAGTTCACTGAAGTCATGGTTTTATGTCCGGTTATTGCTGTTGACTGCTATGATAATTGCCATAATTGCATATCTTTTAACCGTTTAAGAAATTACTAGAAAAAAGTTACATAAAAAAATAGTTCAGATATATTTAAAATAACATATTAAATTAGGATTTCATTGCAACAATATCCCTTACTCCCTTTCCTTTTAGCAGTATTGAATCTTTCATATGGAAATCCTGTTTACAGTGGATTTTTTTTAATGATATTAAAGATGGTCTTAGCTCCCCTTTTTGGAGAGAAAGGAGAAAACATTACTTCTGAGACTCTTGAGCTGTTGTTCTTATTGGAGTCTGATCCTAAAACAAGGGCAACATAGATCAAAGGAGAGAGAAAAGGTCAGCAAAGATAGAGAATGCAGCTTCTGTCCCTTTGCTGACTCACACTTGCAACCTCATGTTAGAGAAACACCAGCCCAGCATGCAGTCTGATCATTCGCACTGAAACCTGACAAACTAGTATCCCGGTTATGCTGTTTAAGGGGTTGCTTTTAGCTGCCTTTCTGGTGACAGGCTTTTAGCGCCATAATAAAGGATGCAGCTGCCATGTTAGCTAAACCATACTGTTACTGGACAGAAGACAAATAGAGAAAAATGAGAAACAAAGTGTAGGCATAGATCTTGCTGGGCTATGTATAGTTTGATTTAAGTGTGAGGTTAAACTGTGAACAAGGGAGTGAGAGGCCTTGCAATGGCGTCAATGTTCTCAGGCTAGTTGAATTTAATGGGAAAACCATGAACTAATAAGCTTGAAATGTAGATAAGATGAGGACATAAGCTACTGGTCCTTACATGATCTGCAGTGCAATTGGTCCTTACACACCCTCCCACCCTTCAGAGCAATTGGTCCTTACATGATCTGTGGGATATCCCATCCAAGCAGATTCAAGAAATATTGATGTTAGTAGCTAGGAAAAATGCATATACACTGTGCAGTGTGTGACATGAATTGCAACTGTGGTATCACCCTTTACCTCAACGCCCCCGTGTGTAGACCTGGCCAGCTTGGACACAGAGATGTAACATGCCTAATAAAGTGATGAACTAGAGTCGAGCTGAGTTTCTGAGTCCCAGAGAACAGGATGAACTGTTCTCCCAGAACTGGTTGAGGTGTTCTGGATAGACTGAGTGGAGAAGGCCTTGGAGGAAATCCCAATACAAAGCAGGGAAGGAAAATGATCCATGGCGGGATGGAGTAGCGGCAGAATCCCAAGACTCGTATTCTGCTTTGGGAGTTAGTCCGAGCTTGGAGAGGCGGCGGGTGGTGGTGGGGTGGGGGGGGTATGCATTGATGGAATTTATTTTCCCTCTGTCTGTTCTGTTTTGGTCAGGACGCCCTTCAGAATCTGGACGAAGAAGACCAAATGGTGTCATGGCGGATCCAGGGTCTTGGCAGCTGGTGGGGATGGCAGACAGAATGGTAAAACTTTCACGTTCCAGTCCACACCCATCCTTTCTGATCCCATGAATTGACCCCCAGATAATTAGTATTCCAGAAGGTGTGGCAGCTTCATCCCATCGACATTCACCAATCATTTTGGTGATATCAACTGTGAACATTTTCGCCCATTTCTGGAATTTTTCGGCTTGTTTCCATGACAATCCCTGAATTTCCAGGAACCTGGAGATGTCTTATCACGGTTCCTTTCACTTAAACAAGCCAGTTTGAAGCAGTCTAGTTGTGTTCCACTGCTGCTGACTTTCATAAACAGTATTTTTCTAACAGGACGAGTTTGTCTTTTGTTCATTGCAAGTCTGATAGTACCAGCCTCTGCACAACAGGACCTACTTCACTGATTTCAATGAGCAACACTAATTTACACCAATGTGGATCTAGCCCTGTTAGAACAGTTTAACCAGAATTTGGTGGATTCTCCCTCATTGGCAATTTTAAAATCCTGATTGGATTTTTTTTTCTAAAAGATCTTTTCTCATTCAATGAAAATTTAATTCTGGGAAATCCTGTGGCCTATGCAGGAGGTCAGAGTAGATGACCACAATGGTCCGTCATAGGGGAATGCACTAGCCACTGGCCTATGGATATTCTGATGTTGGATTCTGTCAATTTCTTTTGTTGAAACTGTTCTGCTGTGGATAATTTTTTTTAAAAAAAAATCCCTGGAGCAGAGGGAGAAGATCCTAGTTCTACCATATCCTGGGTGCATGCTCTAACCACTAGGTTCTAAAGTCATTCTCATACTTGTGCGTTCTTTCTCTGGCCTAATGACTGTTGAAGTATTTAGCCAAAGTGGAACAGCTTCAGCAGGAGAGACTGAAGAAGCCTCCTCAACAGACTATCCCCATGGCTAGAGCAGTCATCTGAGTGGTGGAAGGTTCCTGCTCAAGTCCCCTCAGGCAGAGGAGAGACATGAATCAGGGTCTCCCCTGTCCCAAATGAGTGCCATCACCAAGACCTAAACTTTATGAGGGAGCTCCTTCCCCACTGGTTTCTTGCAAGAAACACTTGCAAGAGAAGGCCCACAGCTGAGAATCCCAAGCGGAGATAAGTGCCTCCCTGTGTTCCAAATATTCCTTGACTTCAGCAAAGCTTTTGATACGGTCCCCCACAGTATTCTTGCCAGCAAGTTCATAGAATCATAGACTTTAAGGTCAGAAGGGACCATTATGATCATCTAGTCTGATCTCCTGCACAACGCAGGCCATGGAATCTCACCAACCCACTCCTGTAGCAAAACCCCTAACCTATGTCTGAGCTATTGAAGTCCTCAAATCATGGTTTAAAGACTTCAAGGTGCAGAGAATCCTCCAGCAAGTGACCCGTGCTCCACACTGAAGAGGAAGGCAAAAAACCCCTAGGGCCTCTCCCAGTCTGCCCTGGAGGAAAATTCCTTCCTGACCCTAAATATGGCGATCAGCTAAACCCTGAGCATGTGGTCAAGACTCACCAGCCAGACACCCAGGAAAGAATTCTCTGTAGTAACTCAGATCCCATCCCATCTAACATCCCATTACAGGCCATTGGGCATATCTACCACTAATAGTCAAAGATCAATTAATTGTCAGAATTAGGCTATCCCATTATATCATCTCCTCCATAAACATATCAAGCTTTGTCTTGAAGCCAGACATGTCTTTTGCCCCCACTGCTCCCCTCAGCCTTCTTTTGGTTAGGGTAAACCAGCCAAGCTCCTTGAGTCTCCTTTCATAAGACAAGTTTTCTATTCCTCGGATCATCCTAGTAGCCCTTCTCTGTACCTGTTCAAGTTTGAATTCGTCCTTCTTAAACATGGGAGAGCAGAACTGCACACAGTATTCCAGGTGAGGTCTCACCAGTGCCATGTATGATGGTACTAACACCTCCTTATCTCTACTGGAAATACCTCACCTGATGCATCCCAAGACCACATTAGCTTTTTTCAAGGCCACATCACCTTGGAGTCTCATAGTCATCCTGTGATCAACCAATACTCTGAGGTCCTTCTCGTCCTCTGTTACTTCCAAGTGATGCGTCCCCAGTTTATAACAAAAATTCTTGTTATTAATCTCTAAATGCATGACCTTGCACTTTTCACTATTAAATTTCATCCTGTTACTTTTACTCCAGTTTACAAGGTCATCCAGATCTTCCTATATGATATCCCGGTCCTTCTCTCTATTGGCAATACCTCCCAGCTTTGTGTCATCCACAAATGTTATTAGCACATTCCCACTTTTTTGTGCCAAGGTCAGTAATAAAAAGATTAAATAAGATTGGTCCCAAAACCGATCCCTGAGGAACTCCACTAGTAATCTCCCTCCAGCCTGACAGTTCACCTTTCAGTGTGACCCGTTGTAGTCTCCCCTTTAACCAGTTCCTTATCCACCTTTCAATTTTCCTATTGATCCCCATCTTTTCCAAGTTAGCTAATAATTCCCCATGTGGCACGGTATCAAACGCCTTACTGAAATCGAGGTAAATTAGATACACTGTATTTCCTTTGTCTAAAAAATCTGTTACCTTCTCAAAGAAGGCAATCAGGTTGGTTTGGCACAATCTACTTTTTGTAAAACCAAGTTAAAGAAGTATGGGCTGGATGAATGTGTGATGGATTGGATCACAGAAATCCCCTTGGGAACTGCCAATTGATGTGTTGAGACTATTTCTGCCCCTGCTTTCTTCCCCTGAAAGCTTGGGACTTCAGTGCCCTGCCTGGTTTGAGCCAGACCCTCAAGCCTGCTGCAAACCCAGACCCAGGTCTGAACCACATTCCCTAACAGCTATAGGCTTAACTGAAAGCAGTGTAAGAAGTATTCCTCTCTTTAACACTCAGATGCCCAACTCCCAATGGGGTCCAAACCCCAAATAAATCCGATTTACCTTACATAAAACTTATGCAGGGTAAACTCATAAATTGTTCACCCTCTATAACACTGACAGAGAGATATGCCCAGCTACCTTCATGAGAAATCCCCTAGCTACCACCTGATTTGGAACAAGCTCTGTACCAGAGGAAAGAATTGTGCCCAGACTAGGAAGGTGTCCAGTCTGTTATAGAAGCTTATTGAAACATCTCTGACTGTACTCAATCTCTGAGGGTAAGATTTTATCTGTATTCAGTTTTCTTACTGTATTAGACATAGACTTGCATGTTCTATTTTATTTTGTAATTCACTTTGTTCTGTTCCACCCCCTTATATGGTTTTGGCACAAGGCAGGAATCTTTTGTCTCTCTCGGCCCCCTCCCCCCACTTCTAAATGGAAAAGCACCAGGTTTAAGATGGATTTCAGTACCAGGTGACATGGTCACATGTTACTGTGAGACTCCAAGCCTTCATTCCTCCCAACCTGACTCACAGAATGGCCTGCAAGCAAACAGAGCTATCCACAGTCAGTTGTCCTGGTTAATGGGAGCCATCAAGATTCCAAACCACCATTAACGGCCCGCACTTTGCATAATTACAATAGGCCCTCAGAGTTATATTTCATATTTCTAGTTTCAGATACAAGAATGATATATTCATACAAATAGGATGACCACACTCAGTAGATTACAAGCTTTGTAATGATACCTTACAAAAGACCTTTTGCATGAAGCATATTCTAGTAACATTATATTCACAGTCATTATCATATTTTTCTAAAATCATATAGAGTACAATGTCACAGAATGGACTATAAGGTGGATAGAAAGGTGGGTAGATTGTCGGGCTCAACAGGTGGTGATCAATGGCTCCATGTCTAGTTGGCAGCCGGTATCAAGCGGAGTGCCCCAAGGGTCGGTCCTAGGGCTGGTTTTGTTCAATATCTTCACTAATGATCTGGAAGATGGCGTGGATTGCACCCTCAGCAGATTTTCAGATGACACTAAACTGGGAGGAGTGGTAGATATGCTGGAGAGTAGGAATAGGATACAGAGGGACCTAGACAAATTAGATCTTGTAGCACATAGATCTTGTAGCACATAGTTAATGAAATGCTGCTATGTTGCTGGAGCAATAGTCAGTCCAAATGGAATAATTAAACACTAAAAGTGGCTGTAGATGGTACAAAAGGTGGTCTTCCATTACAGATATAGATAAGATTGTAAGATACTATGATGGTGTGACATTCCCCTCTGGTGTTATCTGGACCGGTGATCTGCTCGGTCACTCTAATCCTTGACTCTGGGAGCCACCCTTACCCTGCTCTGCTGTAAGAACCCCACTCCTGGGATGTTCACGCACAGCCTCTGGCATGTAAGCTGCTCCTGGGATTGTGCAACCGAATGACACTAGCCAATATCTCCAGTCCCAGACACAACCCTAGGAACCTCTGTCTTGCATTGTCCAGTTATGCCCATTGGACACTGCAAGCTTATATGAATTCGTCAATTTAACAAAGAAATTGATATGTACCAGGCTTGTTATCCCAAGGGGAGTCTCTGACACACTTCAAGCCAAATGTACTGCTTCAGGTAGAATAAACAAATTTATTAACTATAAAGATAGATTTTAAGTGATTATAAGTCAAAGCATAACAAGTCAGAATTGGTCAAATGAAATAAAAAGCAAAACGCATTCTAAACTGATCTTAACACTTTCAATGTTCTTACAAACTTATATGCTTCTTACCACAGGCTGGCTGGTTGCTCGTCAGCCAGGCTCTCCCCTTTGATCAGTATTTCAGTTGCTTGGGGTTGGTGGTGTCTGTAGATGTAGGTGGAAGAGAGAGAGAGAGAGAGAGAGAGAGAGAGAGATCATGGCAAATGTCTCTCCCTTTTATCATGTCCTTTCTTCCCTATTGGCTTTGCCCCCACCTTCCGAGTCAGGTGAGCATTACCTCATCACAGTTTCAAACTGACCAAAGGAAGGGGGGGGTGACTCCCTTGAGAGTCTAACAGATTATTTTGTTGCTGCCTAGGCCAGTGTCCATTGTTCCTGTGAGGCTGGGCTGCGTTTGTTCCATCCATGCCCTGATGAGGTGTGAACTGCTCCCGTGCTTCTGGGGAGTTTTTGTCTTGTCTTGCTTTAAGCCATGAGGCTACATTTCTAGCCTCATAACTATATAAATGAAATTATAACCTAGAACTTTACTATAACATCTCTATAATAATTACTATAACATTACTATAACAACCATGCTCAGTGCATCATGACCTTTCCAAAGACACCTGACATGACAAACTTTGCATTGGATACCACACAATCATTTTACAAGGATGAACATAGGGATGCTGGGTGTTCCCCTGAGGTACAGAGCATCACAGACAGGGTGTGCATACCCCTCAATAGACGAGAAATGGTTACCTCCACACTGTAGGTGGAGGAAATACCACCCTTCAGACCAGGCTGGGCATTCCAGCTTCTGTGTAAGAATAAGACTAGACCAGCCTGGTCTGAAGGGTGATACTAGAGAAGGTTTTGGAATTAATTGATAAACTTAACAGTAACAAGTCACCAGGGCCAGATGGCATTCATCCAAGAGTTTTGAAAGAACTCAAATGTGAGATTGCGGAACTATTAACTATGGTTTGTAACCTGTCCTTTAAATCAGCTTCTGTACCCAATGACTGGAAGATAGCTAATGTAATGCCAATATTTAAAAAGGGCTCTACAGGTGATCCTGGCAATTACAGATTGAGAAGTCTAATGTCAGTACTGGGCAAATTACTTGAAACAATAGAAAAGAATAAAATTGTCAGACACATAGAAGAACATAAATTGTTGGACAAAAGTCAACATGGTTTCTGTAAAGGGAAATCATGTCTTACTAATCTATTAGAGTTTGTTGAAGGGGTCAACAAACGTGGACAAGGGGGATCCAATGGACATAGTGTGCTTAGATTTCCAGAAAGCCTTTGACAAGATCCCTCACCAAAGGCTCTTATGTAAATTAAGTTGTCAAGGGATAAGAGGGAAGATCCTTTCATGGATTGAGAACTGGTTAAAAGACAGGGAACAAAGGGTAAGAATAAATGGTAAATTTTCATAATGAAGAGGGGTAACTAGTGGTGTTCCCGAAGGGTCAGTCCTAGGACCAATCCTATTCAACTTATTCATAAATGATCTGGAGAAAGGGGTAAACAGTGAGGTGGCAAAGTTTGCAGATGATACTAAACTGCTCAAGATAGTTAAAAGCAAAGCAGACTGTGAAGAACATCAAAAAGATCTCACAAAACTAAGTGATTGGGCAACAAAATGGCAAATGAAATTTAATGTGGATAAATGTAAGGTAATGCACATTGGAAAAAATAACCCCAACTATACATACAATATGTTGGGGACTAATTTACTACAACTAATCAGAAAACAGATCTTGGAGTCATCGTGGATAGTTCTCTGAAGACGTCAACACAGTGTGCAGCAGCAGTCAAAAAAGCAAACAGGATGTGAGGAATCATTAAAAAAAGGGATAGAGAATAAGACAGAGAATATCTTATTGCCCTTATATAAATCCATGGTACGCTCACATCTTGAATACTGTCTACAGATGTGGTCTCCTCATCTCAGAAAAGATATACTGGCATTAGAAAGGTTCAGAGAAGGGCAACTAAAATGAGTAGGGTTTTGGAACGGGTCCCATATGAGGAAAGATTAAAGAGGCTAGGACTTTTCAGCTTGGAAAAGAGGAGACTACGGGGGGATATGATAAAGGTATATAAAATCATGAGTGGCGTGGAGAAAGTGAATAAGGAAAAGTTATTTACTTGTTCCCATAATATAAGAACGAGGGGCCACCAAATGAAATTAATGGGCAGCAGGTTTAAAACAAATAAAAGGAAGTTCCTCACACAGTGCACCGTCAACCTGTGGAGCTCCTTGCCTGAGGAGGTTGTGAAGGCTAGGACTATAACAGGGTTTAAAAGAGAACTGGATAAATTCATGGAGGTTAAGTCCATTAATGGTTATTAGGCAGGATGGGTAAGGAATGGTGTCCCTAGCCTCTGTTTGTCAGAGAGTGGAGATGGATGGCAGGAGAGAGATCACTTGATCGTTACCTATTAGGTTCACTCCCTCTGGGGTATCTGGCATTGGCCACTGTCGGTAGACAGGCTACTGGGCTGGATGGACCTTTGGTGGAGGCTCCAGCCCAGGAGCCATTACAGCCCTTGTGTGTGGGAGCCGGAGATCCTGAGACCCTGAATGGAGACCTGTCACTGCAGTTGACCAGCTCGAGTAAGAGCCCCAGCAAGTTACCTATGCTGAGGTGCCCGGAGACCCCGATGTCCTATGGACTGCAGCTTCAGGAAGCCCAGTAGGAAGTGGCCCAGGGAGGTAGAGTGAGTGGTATCTCCCATCTGGGTACGGTCAGCATGTTGTGGCTGGATTCCCTGGTGATCCAGTGGCAGACCACTCCGCCACTGTTAGGGCCCTTGGCTGGGACCTGGTGGAACCGGATGGGCCCAGGGCCTTCTACCTGAGCAGCCAGCCCTACTTAGGTGGAAGCCACCAGATCTGGCCACTAAGCCACACAGCCCTGCACTTGAGGGCTGCTGTGTTGAATCTGGCCACTAGACCACACAACCCTGCACTCAAGGGCCGCCCTATTGACTCCGGTCACTAGGCCACACAGCCCTGCACTCAAGGGCCTCTTAATTGACCCTGGCCACTAGGCCAGGGTCAACCCTGCACTCGAGGACTGCTGTATTGACTCTGGCCACTAGGCCACACAGCTCTGCACTCGAGGGCTGCTATATTGACTCCAGCTACTAGACCACACAGCCTTGCGCTTAGGGGGGCTGTATTGTCTTGGGCCATTAGGCCATACAGCCCAGAACCCAAGGGCAGTCGCTTTGACTCTGGCCATTAAGTTGCACTGTCTTGAGTCCCTGAACAGTCGAGTGGACTGTAACTGCGGTGTCACCACACCCAGAATCCACCCCAAAGGGGGACAAGGTGTGCATACACCACCACAGCTCCCCAGAGATCCTCTTTTGTGAATATGCAGACAGCCCCACATGGTCCAACAACTCAAGGATCAGAGGTAGCAGGTAACAGTTCCATACTGTTATCTGATTTAGGGCTCGGTAGTCAACACAGAGGAGAAGGCTGCCATCCTTCTTTTTTATGAAAAGGACCAGGACTCCAGCTAGTGAAGTTGATTTGTGGATATATCCCTGGGTCACATTCTCTTGGAGATATTCTTGCAATGCCACCAGTTCAGGCTCCAACATTGTGTATATCCATGCAAACAGTATCTTCACCACTGGATAAAGTTCTATAGGGCAGTCACAATGTGCAGGGGGGAGTTTTCTGCGTTCTTCTTCTTCTTACAGACAGCAGTGTAGTTAAGGTACTTGGGGGAAAGTTCCATAGTTCCCCCACTAGGTGTTTCAGTGTGGGCCACTACTTCTACTTGAGCCTTCTTGGGTCTGGGTGCAATGTTTGCTGGTCCCTGGCCATGCTGTTGGCAGAGTTCTGAAGGAAAGGTGAGTTTTTGTTCTCATCCATGAATGAGAGGGTCATGAAGGGTCAGCCAGGAGATGCCAAGGATCAGGGGAAATGTGGGGAATGTCTCACACCAAATTGTATTATTTCTCTGTGTCTCTGAATAACGGCCTCCAGGGGGACTGTCTCCTCCAGAACTGGATCTGAGGACAGTGGGGAGCCTTCAAGAGTTTTGTTAGTGTCAGGCTTGGCCTTGCACAGCAGGGAGATCTGTAGGGCCTGTGCTGTAACTGCATTCATGAAATTGTCCACTGCTCCTGAATTCATGAGGGCCTGTTGAAGGGGAATCTGTCAGGAGTCTCCCAGGATGTGCAACTGGATAGGAACCTGTAAATGGAAAGCCTATGGATGGGTGCCTCATTAAGGACTAGAATATGGGGAAGTTCTCTTCTGTCAAGGTCCAGGCTGATTGCACCCACCAGGCCTTGTTGACTTGTTTCCCCATGTTCTTCGGTGTTTGTACTGTGCAGACTGAGATGGCATGGCCAGTTTCACCACAGCGAAAGAACAGGGAGTGCTGGTGGTGCTGTTCCTTTTTTTCAGATGTGAATTGCTGGTGAGCCAGATTGGCTTGCATGGGTTCAGCAGCTGATACAGAAGCTTGGGTCATGGTATGTGGTAAGGTAGGCTACAGGGAACCCCCTTTCTTCTCCCTTTATTCTCACAGACGATTATGTATGTAGATGGTGAGGTCAAAAAGGCATCTAGGCCCATTGGCGTCTCTACACATTCCTGTCCATCTTTGATTCCTTCCCTCAAGTCTCATCAGAACTGGTACAACTGTGCTGCTTTGTTCCACTTTGTACCCGGTGTGAGGCAGTGGAAGTGAGCTGCATAGGAGGCCACTGTGCCTTACCCCTGCCAGAGTCCCCCCATGGCAGCCTCAACCACTCACACTCAGTTCAGGTCAGCGAAGATAGTGGACACTGAAGAAAAGCATCCCAGTCCGACAGCACTGAGCTATGGCCTTCCAGCAAGGGGCAGACTTGGTCTAACACATCTTCTGTCAGCAGGCTCATTACTAGGGCCATTTTGGCCTGGTCAGAGGCATAGATTTGGAGATACTTCAGGAACAGAAGGTGGTATTGGTTCATGAAGCCCCAGAACTGCTGGTGGTTCCTGTCAGACCGTTGCGGTAATGGTATTGCAGGTCCCTGACCAGGGCAAGGCACTGCACGCTGTGTTCACAGTGCTGAGCTCCCCCACTTGCTCCTCCAGCTGCTGTTTGTCTGACAGCAGCTGTGCAACTTGGGCATGCAAATGCTTGATTACCCACCTGGAGGTGGAGGGTCCATTTGGGCAAGTCCGAAGCTTCTGGTAGCTGCTGTGGTGCTGCTGGGTGCATCCTTCTTAGACAAGGCTCAGCTCCTTAGGGTAACTGTGGTCCAAACAAGTTGTCATGGTTGAGTTGTCGGTGGCCAGACCTAGTAGTCAGAGCCAGACTCCTTGGTCACAAGGCAGCAGTCAGGAGTCAGCTGAGTCAGGAGAGAAACTGGACTCAGAAACTGGACTGATCAGAACCACGAATCAGATGCCAGGAGTCACACCAGATCAGAATGCCAAAGCAGCAGGAGGCATACTGTCCAGAACAGGGTGGAGACCAGTTGTTCAGACAACTTCCTGTTCCTGCTGCTGGTTTAAGTACAGCCAGCTGGCCAATCCACTGCACTGGGACTCTGCCACCAGGACGCAGAGGCGGAGCCTTAAGCTGGAGCTGGGCTTCGTGATTTCCAGGTAATCAAGCATTAGCAGGCTGCCTGATGGAGGGCTGGAACATGGCTGCTCTTGTAGACCCAGGTTTGAGACCCATGGATCATAACAGCAATGAAGTTACTGTATTATAAAAATGATTAAAAAGAAAAGGTCATCAGGGCCAGCAAATCTAACTAATCATGAGATTGTATTGGATTAAATTATCATATTTTATATTTAGATCATTTTTAATAAAAAACTTGCCACCCTTTGCATCGCATTTCTAATCTGATTGCAATTTTTTGCAGGCACAGACAATAGGTCATGATTCTTCTACATGATTCTAGGTGCTGACTCTGTGGGTGCTCCAGGGCTGGAGCACCCATGGAAAAAAATTAGTGGGTGGTTAGCACCCATTGGCAGCCAAGCTCCCCCCATCCTCCTCTACTGATCAACTCCTCCCTCTTCCTCCCAGAACCTCCTGCATGCCACAGAACAGCTGTTCAGTGGCATTCAGAAGGCTGTAAGGGGAGGGGAGGAGTGGCGATGGAGCATGCTCGGGGGAGGGGGTGGAGTGGGGGCAGGAAGAGGCGGGGTACGGTGGGGCCTTGGGGAAGGGGTAGAGTGGGGGCAGAGCCAGGGCCGGAGCAGAGGCAGGAAGAGGCAGGGCAAGGGTGGGGGCTTGGAAGTAGGGATGGAGTTGGGGCTGGCCTGCGGCGGCGTGTGGGGTCAAGCATCCCCCAAGCAGAAAGGAAGTCGGCGCCTACCCCTCCCAATAATGTTACAACATTGTAACTTCATTTATTTTAGACTCAACTGCAATTAAAATCAAATAAACTCTACAAATGTACGTGAATTTACACCAGATTTGTACTGGTCAGATTGAGATCAGAATATGGTCCAAGATTCATAAACACAGTTGAGGAAATGTGTATTCCTGCAAACCATATTTAGTGAAATTACAAAAAATAAAATAAAATATAAATTAAATGTTGCTCAACTTTCTAAAGAACATAAAGGAATTAGTCACTGAACTCTCACTGAATTTCATTGGGGGTTGGTGCATAACACTCTTAGGAACCTTTGAAAATATCAATCTGAAAAAGTCATTTAGAAGCACAAATTGTGAGAAAGCAGGAAAGAAAGCAAGAGGACTATTCTCACCACTCATGCAAGCTTCCAAAATAATGAACCAAGCTGTAATTTCAATATAGACTCTGAGTGAGTTATAGCTTGTTGAGGATGACTTTTCTTCATATATAGTAACCTTCTGCAGGGAGATCTTCGATCCCTTTCAAGCTTTCACCTTAAGAATAAATGTGCCTGCTTAGAAAGGGCTGTGTGGTAACTTATAACTATGGACATTTGCACTGTTTATACCCTCTGGAGAGATAGCAGAGTGCAGACACGGCCTTTTACAGTTTGTTAGCAATAACACAGTTTAGGGAGGAACCTCTGCAGTCTGCAAAAACCCCTGTCAGGAGACATAGATCTCTGTCATTTCTTGTTGAAGGGGGAAATGAGTGATGCAGAGTCTGGACATTTTCTTCATGTAATTTGTTTCATTTACACATAAACATGAGACTTGGAACAGAGGCGGTCACAAACAGCATGCATGTTGTCACTCAAAGTGAGTACAACTTCTGTCCCCAATCTTGCAAATACTTACATGCTTAACTTCACAACTGTGAGTAGTCCCACTGATTTTGTAACTACTCATGGTAGTACAGCTAGGCATGTACTTAAGTGTTTGCAGGACTGGGACTTTATTTTATCATTCATCCTTGAACACCACTGAGCCCAATTTCTTTGAGTGTATATGTAACCCACATTAGAGCTTGTGTCTTCTCCCTTTCCTTCCTTCACCAGCTTCAGGGATGTTCTTGGAAATGTTTTTTGTTTTCATCTGAATTTTCTAGGTTCTTATTTTTGTTGTTGTTGTTGGGTTTTTTATTGTTTTTGTTTTGTTTTTTGTTTTGTTTTTTAATAAAAAATAGAATTCCAAAACTTGGGAAAAATATTCCAAAACAATAGATTTGACTGAAAACTGAGCTTTATCTTTAACCATTTTTTTTAAAAATACTGATTTTTGAGGGGTGGCTTCCCATTTGGAAACTGGAAGATTTTCATGTGTTATTTTTTCAAGGTTTAGTCTCTTTAAAACAATGGAAAATCATTGTGTTTTTTTCAATTAGCTCCAGTGTTATAAAGAACATGGGTTCATCATGACTGGGAACTTGGCAATTGGATCTGAATGTTTGTGAAAAGAATCTGCTCAAGAAGAGTTTTGTCTAAATTAGGAGTAGTTACACTACTGGTTGGACCATTTCTAGTAGGATTTTCAAAAGTACCTAAGCATGTTAGGCACCTGGGGCCAGATTTTGAAATATGAATTAAGCACTTAGTGTGAGATATTGAAGGTATTTAGGCATCTAGTAGGATTTTCAAAAGCATATAGGGACTAAATTTGCAAGAGGACTTAGGTACCTAGCTGCCACTTTAGGCACCTAAATCCCAGAATCAGGGCCCCTGGGATTCACAAAACCCCTGCTGAGTTGCTTCCAAACACTATGGGCACATAAGTTCTCTTGACACCGAAGTTTTTGCAGTAAAATTTCCCCAGAACCTCTATTGTTGCATCTGAACATGCACACTGCTGCTCCATTCTCAGTGCTGAGTTGCCTAAGCCCCAGAGCTGTGCAGAAGATAGGTGTTCCCCTGCCTAACTCACCTGCAGGGCCCAATCTGGTAAGCGTGCTCAGAGGCTGCTTACTGGATCAGGCCCTGCATGTAGGCTCACCCAGAATGGTAGGGGAGGGAGAGGCCCTGCATTACTTCCAGGCCCATGGTTAGGGCATTCACATAGGATGCGGGAGACTCCTAGCTCAAGTCCCCTCTTCACCTCAGGGGGAGATCTGATTTGAAGTAGTATCTGCCACCTCTTAACTGAATACACAAGCCAATGGGTTAGGGGATATTCTGCAGGGGGGCAGGTCTCTCAGGCTCAGCTGTTGAAGCTGTTCCGCTGTGGATAAGCAATTAAAGATTGGTTGGACTGTGAGGACGGGATTGTGGGTCTCCCACATGCCATGTCCAGGCATTAACCACCAAGCTATAGAGTCATTCTCATGCTGGTGCTTCCTCCCCACTGCGGCCCAGTGACTCTTTAATTATTGAATCCAAAGTGGAGTGACTGATGGGCTCTGACAGCAGGATCTCCTCTAGCCCAGAGGTTGGGGCACCCAGCTGTGAGGCTGGGGCACTCATCCAATTGTTCAAGTTCACCTTTAGTCAGGGGTCTCCCATACCCCAAGTGACCATCCTAACCACAGGGGTAAAAGGTGTATGAGGAAGCTGTTCTTCTCTCTTCTGGGAGGGGGTGGGGGCTTAGGACACACCCATCTCCTTGGCATCTCCCATTAAGTAGCTTAGGCAGGGAGCCACCTACCTTGCTGGAGTGACCGAGAGGCCCATTGGTGGCTCATTATCCTCAGTCAGTCACTCTTGTCAGACCTGACAAACTCATTGCACCTACCACATTGTTGTCATAACCTGTATCGAAGAGGTGTCATGTAATATATTACTGGAAGGCTAATGACACACTGGTGGTTAATATCATTGTGAAATGTCTGTGTGAACAGAATGTGAGGAACTATGGCTACTCGCTGATATTATGTTTTGAAGTCTGTGACCAAACAAAGGGAGAAAGACAGGTTTCTCCCAAACTGGAGGGAAGGCAGCTGTCTACCTGTCTCCAATGTCAATTAAGAAAGCTGTGACCAAAGACAAAGAGGAGCTCATTCATATGGAAGGTAAACAAAGCCATCAGGAAAGTGAGTGGGGAAAGGCGGCTACTTAACAGTCTCAACTGGAAATGGCAATTGCAGGCCCAGGAAGCCTTCCTGCCTCTTGAGGTGTGGTCAATGAAATTTGGAAAGATGTAAGTAGAGAGGAAAAAGCTATTTAGTCATCCTCCAGCTGGAGGAACAAAGGAAATGAGAACTTTGAGATCTGTGAAGGTCCAGGCCAGAGTGTCTGGTCAGACATACTGGAAAAGTGACTTGGAAAGGAACACTTCTTTGAACAAGAAAATCTAAGTTGTTAATTCACGTGTTAGCCTTTAGAAGCATAGTTTTGCTTTTGTTTGCTTGTAACTCTTTCTATCTTTATTCCTTATCTTTGATATCACTTAATACAATGTCGATTTGTTAAATAAATTTGTTTTACTTTTCCTATAAAGCAGTTCAGCGTGATAACCCCAGTTATGCCAACAAGTTGCAGTGTATTGTCTCTTTAAAGGAGAAATTAATTTAGTAACCTCTGGGAATGTTCTGTGGGAGGTCTGGACACAGCAGAGAGACATCTCTGAGGAACTCAGGAGCTGGGGTTCACTGATTGTTACCTGCTGGGCAAAGTTTGGACTGGCAGAGTCCTGGAGAGGTTGCTGTCACACAGCTTAGCAGCAGCTTACTTGCTGAGGCTGAGGGGGGTAACACGTGACTCACCGTTTGGGGAAAGCCAGCTGGATGTCACACTTTGTGTGTGGTTTTGGGGAAATTTGGAACTGGGAGAGAGTTAGGTTCATTCTGTGAAAAGCAACGGGGTGGCGGAAGCCAGGGTGAGACATGCATGCTTGTCTGTCACCTGCTGGTGTCCGAACTGTGAGCCGCAGCAGCATAGCACTGAAGGCATGCAGAGTTGCAGGGCAGGTAGTGATACTGACCCTTACTAGTCTGGGTTGAACCTCAGAGCACCAGAGCTGGCTTTTGTGAATCTGGTTCTTAGGCACCTATCTCTCTCATTCATTGTATGGGGAGCCTGAGCGCCTAGCTCAAGCTTCGTGAATCCCAGTTCAGGTTTACCACACATAAGTTCCTAGGTGAGTTGAGCCCTAATATATCAATGATGAGAACACCATGTAAAAGCTGATTGCCCAGTTGAATAATTAAGAATGCCTGGGACAGCACATTGAAGGAGGCAGTTAAAAAGAAATATTGAATAGCTGAACATTCATGAGCACCATCTATCATGTGCCAAAGGTGTCACAACCGGGGGGGGGGGACAGGAGACCATGCCCCCCCTTTTTAACATGGGCATGGTTTGGGCAGCAGGGGGTGCCATTGCCCCTCCACACACACACACACTGCAACCCTCAGGCAAGCATGGAGCAACGCAGGCAGGGACCTGCATCAGGCTTGCAGTTTGGGGGACAGCATCGCCCTCAGCCGCCCGAACTACGCCCATGTTAAAAAGTGTGGGGCAAGGCCTCCTGGATCCCCCAGTTCTGGCACCAGTGCCCCCCCCCCACTTCGACAAAGTTTCCTGTGTCCTTGTCCTGTGCATTGACTGAGGCAGGGGTCTTGTGGGAAAAAAGTCTTTGGCCAGGTCATAAAATAGTATCCTAATAAGTGTGCTCAAAGGGAAAACTTAAGAATATAAAAACATAAGAATGGCCATACTGGGTCAGACCAATGGTCCATTTAGCCCAGTACCCTGTCTTCTGACAGTGGAGAGATGCTTCAGAGGGAATGAACAAAATAAGGCAATTATTGAGTGATCCATCTCCTGTCATCCAGTTCCAGCTTCCAGCAGTCAGAGGTTTAGGGACACTTAGAGCATGGAGTTACATCCCTGACCATCTTGACTAATAGCCATTGATGGACCAATCCTCCATGAATTTATCTAGTTGTTTTTTTAACCCATTTACACATTTGGCCTTCACAACATCCCCTGGCAGTAAGTCCCACAGATTGACTTTGCACTGTGTGAAGAAGTAATAACTTTAAAAAATTCAGGTTGCACAGTCAAGCTTAAACCTGGCATTTCTTAACTTTGGGGTTTTTGACTTTGCAACCTTTACAGTCTTCTAACTTTTACTTTAAAGTAATACAGCATATAAACCCATCCTCTGCCAATATTCCCCAAAATTACACTGGATAGCAGAGGTCATAATGATGGTGTGGAGGAGAAATACTGAAGCTATGTCCCCAACCCCTGGTCCTGAAAGAGATTGCTTTTCTTACTAAGCCCTGGTCTACACTAGGACTTTAGGTCGAATTTAGCAGCGTTAAATCGATGTAAACCTGCACCCGTCCACACAATGAAGCCCTTTATTTCGACTTAAAGGGCTCTTAAAATCGATTTCCTTACTCCACCCCTGACAAGTGGATTAGCGCTTAAATCGACGTTGCCGGCTCGAATTTGGGGTACTGTGGACACAATTCGATGGTATTGGCCTCCGGGAGCTATCCCAGAGTGCTCCATTATGACCGCTCTGGACAGCACTCTCAACTCAGATGCACTGGCCAGGTAGACAGGAAAAGAACCACAAACTTTTGAATCTCATTTCCTGTTTGGCTAGCGTGGCAAACTGCAGGTGACCATGCAGAGCTCATCAGCACAGGTGACCATGATGGAGTCCCAGAATCGCAAAAGAGCTCCAGCATGGACCGAACGGGAGGTACGGGATCTGATCGCTGTTTGGGGAGAGGAATCTGTGCTATCAGAACTCCGTTCCAGTTTTTGAAATGCCAAAACCTTTGTCAAAATCTCCCAGGGCATGAAGGACATAGGCCATAACAGGGATCTGAAGCAGTGTCGCGTGAAACTGAAGGAGCTGAGGCAAGCCTACCAGAAAACCAGAGAGGCGAACAGCCGCTCTGGGTCAGAGCCCCAAACATGCCGCTTCTATGATGAGCTGCATGCCATTTTAGGGGGTTCAGCCACCACTACCCCAGACGTGTTGTTTGACTCCTTCAATGGAGATGGAGGCAATATGGAAGCAGGTTTGGGGAACGAAGAAGATGATGATGAGGAGGAGGTTGTAGATAGCTCACAGCAAGCAAGCGGAGAAACCGGTTTTCCCGACAGCCAGGAACTGTTTCTCACCCTAGACCTAGAGCCAGTACCCCCCGAACCCACCCAAGGCTGCCTCCTGGACCCAGCAGGCGGAGAAGGGACCTCTGGTGAGTGTACATTTTAAAATACTATACATGGTTTAAAAGCAAGCATGTGAAAGGATTACTTTGCCCTAGCATTTGCGGTTCTCCTAGATGTAGTCCTAAAGACTTTGCAAAAGGTTTCTGGGGAGTGCAGCCTTATTGCGTCCTTCATGGTAGGACACTTTACCACTCCAGGCCAGTAACATGTACTCGGGAATCATTGTACAACAAAGCATTGCAGTGTATGTTTGCTGGCATTCAAACAACATCCGTTCTTTATCTCTCTGTGTTATCCTCAGGAGAGTGAGATATAATTCATGGTCACCTGGTTGAAATAGAGTGCTTTTCTTCAGGGGACACTCAGAGGAGCCCATTCCTGCTGGGCTGTTTGCCTGTGGCTAAACAGAAATGTTCCCTGCTGTTAGCCACAGGGAGGGGGGAAGGTTGAGGGGGTAGTCACGCGGTGGGAGGAGGCAAAATGCGACCTTGTAACGAAAGCACATGTGCTATGTATGTAATGTTAACAGCAAGGTTTACCCTGAAAGAGTGTAGCCACTGTTTTATAAAATGTGTCTTTTTAAATACCGCTGTCCCTTTTTTTTCTCCACCAGCTGCATGTGTTTCAATGATCACAGGATCTTCTCCTTCCCAGAGGCTAGTGAAGCTTAGAAAGAAAAAAAAACGCACTCGCGATGAAATGTTCTCCGAGCTCATGCTGTCCTCCCACACTGACAGAGCACAGACGAATGCGTGGAGGCAAATAATGTCAGAGTGCAGGAAAGCACAAAATGACCGGGAGGAGAGGTGGCGGATTGAAGAGAGTAAGTGGTGGGCTGAAGAGAGTAAGTGGCGGGCTGAAGACAGGGCTGAAGCTCAAATGTGGCGGCAGCATGATGAGAGGAGGCAGGATTCAATGCTGAGGCTGCTGCAGGACCAAACCAGTATGCTCCAGTGTATGGTTGAGCTGCAGCAAAGGCAGCTGGAGCACAGACTGCCACTGCAGCCCCTCTGTAACCAACCGCCCTCCTCCCCAAGTTCCATAGCCTCCACACCCAGATGCCCAAGAATGCGGTGGGGGGGCCTCCGGCCAACCAGCCACTCCACCACAGAGGATTGCCCCAAAAAAAGAAGGCTGTCATTCAATAAATTTTAAAGTTGTAAACTTTTAAAGTGCTGTGCTTAAAGTGCTGTGTGGCATTTTCCTTCCCTCCTCCACCACCCCTCCTGGGCTACCTTGGTAGTCACCCCCCTATTTGTGTGATGAATGAATAAAGAATGCATGAATGTGAAGCAACAATGACTTTATTGCCTCTGCAAGCAGTGATTGAAGGGAGGAGGGGCGGGTGGTTAGCTTACAGGGAAGTAGAGTGAACCAAGGGGTGGGGGGTTTCATCAAGGAGAAACAAACAGAACTTTCACACCGTAGCCTGGCCAGTCATGAAACTGGTTTTCAAAGCTTCTCTGATGCGTACCGCACCCTCCTGTCCTCTTCTAACCGCCCTGGTGTCTGGCTGCGCATAACCAGCAGCCAGGCGATTTGCCTCAACCTCCCACCCCGCCATAAACGTCTCCCCCTTACTCTCACAGATATTGTGGAGCACACAGCAAGCAGTAATAACAGTGGGAATATTGGTTTCGCTGAGGTCTAAGCGAGTCAGTAAACTGCGCCAGCGCGCCTTTAAACGTCCAAATGCACATTCTACCACCATGCTGCACTTGTTCAGCCTGTAGTTGAACAGCTCCTGACTATTGTCCAGGCTGCCTGTGTACGGCTTCATGAGCCATGGCATTAAGGGGTAGGCTGGGTCCCCAAGGATAACTATAGGCATTTCAACATCCCCAACAGTTATTTTCTGGTCTGAGAATAAAGTCCCTTCCTGCAGCTTTTGAAACAGACCAGAGTTCCTGAAGATGCGAGCATCATGCACCTTTCCCGGCCATCCCACGTTGAGGAGAGGCTGAGGGAGCTGGGATTGTTTAGCCTGGAGAAGAGAAGAATGAGGGGGGATTTGATAGCTGCTTTCAACTACCTGAAAGGGGGTTCCAAAGAGGATGGCTCTAGACTGTTCTCAATGGTAGCAGATGACAGAACGAGGAGTAATGGTCTCAAGTTGCAGTGGGGGAGGTTTAGATTGGATATTAGGAAAAACTTTTTCACTAAGAGGGTGGTGAAACACTGGAATGCGTTACCTAGGGAGGTGGTAGAATCTCCTTCCTTAGCGGTTTTTAAGGTCAGGCTTGACAAAGCCCTGGCTGGGATGATTTAATTGGGGATCGGTCCTGCTTTGAGCAGAGGGTTGGACTAGATGACCTTCAGGGGTCCCTTCCAACCCTGATATTCTGTGATTCTGTGATTCTATGTTGGTGAAACGTCCCTTGTGATCCACCAGAGCTTGCAGCACTATCGAAAAGTACCCCTTGCGGTTTATGTACTCGGCGGCTTGGTGCTCCGGTGCCAAGATAGGGATATGGGTTCCGTCTATAGCCCCACCACAGTTAGGGAATCCCATTGCAGCAAAGCCATCCACTATGACCTGCACATTTCCCAGGGTCACTACCCTTGATATCAGCAGATCTTTGATTGCGTGGGCTGCTTGCATCACAGCAGCCCCCACAGTAGATTTGCCCACTCCAAATTGATTCCCAACTGACCGGTAGCTGTCTGGCGTTGCAAGCTTCCACAGGGCTATCGCCACTCGCTTCTCAACTGTGAGGGCTGCTCTCATCTTGGTATTCATGCACCTCAGGGCAGGGGAAAGCAAGTCATAAAGTTCCATGAAAGTGCCCTTACGCATGCGAAAGTTTCGCATCCACTGGGAATCGTCCCAGACCTGCAACACTATGCGGTCCCACCAGTCTGTGCTTGTTTCCCGAGCCCAGAATTGGCGTTCCACAGCATGAACCTGCCCCATTAGCACCATGATGCATGCATTGGCAGGGCCCATGCTTTCAGAGAAATCTGTGTCCATGTCCTGATCACTCACGTGACTGCGCTGACGTCGCCTCCTCGCCCGGTATCGCTTTGCCAGGTTCTGGTGCTGCATATACTGCTGGATAATGCGTGTGGTGTTTAATGTGCTCCTAATTGCCAAAGTGAGCTGAGCGGCCTCCATGCTTGCCTTGGTATGGAGTCCGCACAGAAAAAAGGCGCGGAACGATTGTCTGCCGTTGCTCTGACGGAGGGAGGGGCGACTGACGACACGGCTTACAGGGTTGGCTTCAGGGAGCTAAAATCAACAAAGGGGGTGCCTGTACATCAAGGAGTATTTCAGGCAGGACTTCACGGAGGGTTCCAATAAGAAATGGTGTACCTAAGTTATTGTTCTTATTGGAACAAGGAGGTTAGCCTGGCCTCTGATTGATACATGGCTAGATTTACCTCGCTGCACCTTCTCTGTGAGTGACTGCAGTGTGACCTAGAGGAATGAGTCCCCTAGACAGGGGAGGAGGCAAATGAGTACAAAACAAATCTGGTCTATTTCTTGTTTTGACCCACTCCTTCTATCTTTTACATCTTTGGCTGGCAGCAGACGGTGCAGAAGGACTGCATGCCATCCACATCTCATGGCTGCTCGGCAGAAGATGGTACAGTACGACTGCTAGCCATCCTCATCTCTTGCCTGCCTGACAGAAGATGGTACAATACGACTACTAGCAATCCTCATCTCTTGCCTGCCTGGCAGAAGATGGTACAGTACGACTGCTAGCAGTCCGTATCGCCTGCCCGCTCACCATAAGACGGTTCAATAGGACTGACTGCAGGACTAAAGAGAATGACCTGGTCAAGTCACTCCAAATTTAGTCCCTGCGCCCATGTCTGCCCAGGCGCTCCCAGCCGACGTGGCCAGGAGCACCTCGGACATGACGATGACGGCTACCAGTCGTACTGTACAGTCTGCTGCCACAAGGCAAGGGGTTGCTGCTACTGTGTAGCAATGCCGTACCGCGTCTGCCAGCACCCAGGAGACATAGGGTGACGGTTACCTGAGCGGGCTCCATGCTTGCCGTGGTATGGCGTCTGCACAGGTAACTCAGGAAAAAAGGCGCGAAACGATTGTCTGCCCTTGCTTTCACGTAGGGAGGGAGGGAACGGGGGCCTGACGATATGTACCCAGAACCACCCGCGACAATGTTTTAGCCCCATCAGGCATTGGGATCTCAACCCAGAATTCCAATGGGCAGCGGAGACTGCGGGAACTGTGGGATAGCTACCCAGAGTGCAACGCTCCGGAAGTCGACTCTAGCCTCGGTACTGTGGAAGCACTCCGCCGAGTTAATGCACTTAATGCACTTAGAGCATTTTCTGTGGGGACACACACACTCGAATATATAAAACCGATTTCTAAAAAACCGACTTCTATAAATTTGACCTTATTCCATAGTGTAGGCATACCCTAAAAGTGATTCATGGTTAAATCATCAGCCTCACTGGTATTTAAACCAACAACATTAAGTTTCAGAGTGAACACATAATTGAGAAGAAAGGGGCAGCTCACTGTCTGTTCTAAACTGTCTACAGATTTATTCAGACAGCATTCACAGGGCTTCTTTGGGAGAGTTTCCTTTAACCAAAAGGGCAAGATATTGATGATTCTAATTAATAATCGTCATGATAACCTACACTCTGCAGAACCTAAATCTGCCATCCACACTGTTTTAACACCATTCCTGAGGACATTGAAACATCTTCTTCCCCAGATCTCCAGAGACTTTAGAAAAGAAGGTGTACCCTGTTATCTTGTTCACTTTACCGACAGAATCACTGAGACACAAACAAGTCTAGAGCAATATTTTGCTGAGTGTACACCATGGCACGCAGCATCACACAGAATCAGGTTTCAATTTAGCATGGTACGTTTTTTCAGTAACTGTCTTGAGCTACCTAGAGCCTGTGTTTCAGCAGAGCTAAGTACAACTTGAAATCAGTGGGAGCAGTAGGGTTTGTGGATCTTGGAACAATCCAGCCCTATGAGTTTGTCAGTTCTTCACTCTAAATATAGACACCTAACATTAGTGGGTGATTTCAAAAAATTGAGATTTTGGCCTAACAGTGGAAGGCAGCGTGGTCCAGTGAATAGGGCACTAACCCCTGACCTAAGAATCATCAGATCTTGTTCTAGGTCTCATTCCTTCACTGGCCTTTCAAGTCTCTGTGTGCATTAGTTTCCCTATCAATAAAATTGGCTTAATGACACTGATCATCCTTAACAAGGCTGTTGGAGATCTATGGATGAAAAGCCCTCTCTAAATGCTAATGATTATTAACAGATATAATTTTAAAGAATGATATCACCAACCAAAATACATGCTGAACATTTAAATAACATTGGATCATCTTTTTACTATCACCCAATCAAAAGAGACATTTATTTATATATGTATTTGTTTTTCCTAAAGGGCCTGCATTGGAGTAATTATGGGAAACATATCCCCATGGCGATCTGTATATTAGGCTGAAAACTCATCTTAGCCTAACCACTCTTATGCACTCTGTAGATGAACTATGATTGGCATAAGGAATACATTAGAGATGTGCAGACTGTGCTAAAACTGGAATTACTCCTATTAATAATTATTATTATTAATCTAATCCATAATTTCACAGGATTACTACATAGAATCTTCCTCTAACAACACACTTGACATTGGAGAAGAGGAGCAGCAACCAGAACTGGTATGTGAGAATTTACATGATTGCCAAATGTCTCAGCTACTTAATCCGTTGATAAGCAAGGAATTGAGCCAAATGTGCTACTCAAATTTTGCCATTATTTTGCCATTAGAACACATTTCGCCCCATTATATAGTACTAAATTAATTCAAACTGCCTCCTTTTTTCTTATTTTGATTCCACTCAGAAATTGACTGAGATCTGCTTTGCCAGGTACTGTACTGAGACAGCCAGACTGCTATGTAGAAGAATATTTCTGCTTTACATTTGAAAATCATATTTTCCCTGTTGGTGAGTTTCAATGTAGATAGATAGATAGATAGATAGATAGATAGATAGATAGATAGATGTAACATTGAATTCATGAAGCTCCAAATGTCTGAAATCTGAAATGAAATCAAATTGCCTTCATTGCAGTGCATGTGGTAAAATGGACAGACACACAATATTGATTCCAGTTTAGAGATATTATAGTTTCCACAGCTATTCTATGTGCTTAGAATGAAGAAGTCTGCTAGAACGTTTTACATGTGCCCCATGTACGATGCATGTATGAAGAGGGAAATACAAACAGCACTAACCTTTAGATTTTTGAAGGACAGGAGTGGAAAATATCCCGTTTGATTTGCTATGGTTGAAATTTTTTTGGCTCAGATCCTCATGTTGTGTAAAATACAGTAGCTTCAATTATTTTAATGGAGATATTCTAATTTACATGAATTGGGGATCTGTCCCCTAGCTTTTTATTATAATGACTGGCATTATTAACAAATCATTTTCCAGAACAGAACCACACTTTAAAAACCCTTTAAGGGATTATGCAGCCCACTGTTCATTGTGTGTTATGAGTTCTCCTACAGTGGCTGGCCTCCAAGAGATGAGTCTGCTACAAGTAGCAGTTGAAGGAGCCATCCTGTTAGTTCAGAGGGTAACTGGCGCTGACTGAAAAAGTCAAGAGTTTGGATCCCGCTGACCAACA
The DNA here is from genome assembly GCF_965140285.1 of Lepidochelys kempii. Lineage (NCBI taxonomy): Eukaryota > Metazoa > Chordata > Testudines > Cheloniidae > Lepidochelys > Lepidochelys kempii. The sequence goes on along the minus strand of NC_136392.1, from coordinate 32,985,053 downwards.
ATTAAGGTACTGGAGTTTGACACTTTTTATTTGGAAAAAGCAAATGTTTGGGGGGATCTTTTGCTTTTGTTTTGATTTGACAAAGAGAACAATTTTGATCTCCATTTTTTCTATGGAAAATGGGGGAGGGTGGGGGAAAAAACCCAATACCCCAAAAATTCAATAATTTATTTTTCTTCACACAAAAAATCAATAAAAATTGTGTTTTTTTCCAAAACCTGAGGAACAAAAAATATGTCAATGTATATATTGCTGATGACAGGTTCTGCTCAATAATGATCCAAAGCAGTGCGGACTGATGAACATTCATTTTAATCATCTGAGTTAGATACCATGAGCAGAAGATTGATTTTATTTTTGGTGGTTTGGGTTCTGTAGTTTCCAAATTGGAGTGTTGCATGTTCTTACAGCATGTTCCATACTTTGTCCCTCTCAGATTTTGGAAGGCACTTGAGATTCTTAAACCTTGGGTTGAGAGCTGTAGCTATCTTTAGAAATCTCACATTGGTATCGTCTTTGCATTTTGTTAAATCTGCAATGAAAGTGTTCTGAAATCGAGATTGCCATAACAAAAAACAGGTGGCAGAATGCAGGTAAAACCATGGAGCAGGAGACATACAATTCTCCCCCAAGGAGTTCAGTCACAAAATTAATTAATGCATTATTTTTTTTTAACGAGCATCATCAGCATGGAAGCATGTCCTCTGGAATGGTGGTCAAATCATGAAGGGGCATATGAATGTTTTGCATATCTGGCACTTAAATACCTTGCAATGCCAGCTACAAAAGTGCCATGGGAATGCCTGTTCTCACTTTCAGATGACATTGTAAATAAGAAGCAGGCAGCATTATCACCTGTAAATGTGAATAAACTTGTTTGTGTTCACCATTGGCTGAACAAGAAGTAGGGCTGAGTGGACTTGAAGGCTCTAAAGTTTTACATTGTTTTGGTTTTGAGTGCAATTAAAGAAATCTACATTTGTAAGTTGCACTTTCACGATAAAGAGATTGCACTACAGTACTTGTATGAGGAGAATTAAAAAATACTATTTTTTGGTTCTTTTTTATAGTGCAGATATTTGTAATAAAAATAATATAAAGTGAGCACTGTATACCTTGTATTATGTGTTGTAATTGAAAACAATATATCTGAAAATGTAGTAAAATATAAAAAATATTTGTATTAAATTTAAATTGGTATTCTATTATTGTTCAACAGTGCAATTAAAACTGCAATTAATCAAGATTAATTTTTAATCAAGTTAATTTGTGTTTGATTTAATCACATGATTTAACTGATTAATTGACAGCCCTAGTTAAAATTGAAAATTTTGATTGGATTTTCAAGAAATTTTCCATGAAATATTAAATTTAATTTAGAATCAAAATTTTGAAACAAAGTTAAACTTTTGTTTTGGAATGTTGATTCAAAATCAAAATTTTGAATCACCATGCTGATTTATGAACAAAAATTTTAGTTTGTGTGTCATCTTCATATCCTTTGGAGGGAAAAAAAGGTTGATTCAGAATAAAATTTGATATGTCAATATTTTTTTTCAGGCATATACAGAGAGAGGTTAAAATTGACAATTTTCAGAACTTTTCACAAAATGAATAAAGAAAAATTAATTTCAATTTTTTATCCCAATTCAGGATGAAAACAAATGCCAAAATATTGGTATTTCCCATGGAATGGAAATTCTGTTTTCCACCCAACTCTGCATCTAGGGATTTAGATGAAAATTGGGCATCTAAACCCCATAGGAACCTTTGAATATCTCAGCCTGAGTTGTCCAGTGCAAGTCCTAGAGACGTTTCAGAAGCTTTTGCCTTCATCCGCAACAATCTCTGGAGCTCCAGGAATGAAGAACCAAAGCATCGTGACCACATTCATCATTCTGGGACTCTCCAGTAAACCCCAACTCCAGGTTCCACTCTTCATCCTATTCCTCTCCATCTACATCATTGCCCTGCTGGGCAACTTAGTAATCATTGCTGCCATCCTTTCCAGTTCCAAGCTCCACAGGCCCATGTACTTTTTCCTCCTCCACTTGGCTGTGGTGGACATCATCTGCACCTCCACCATCATCCCCAGGATGCTGGGGAATCTCGTGGTTGTCAGTAAATCTATCTCTTACCCTAGGTGCATGGCCCAGCTCTACTTCTTCACATGGTCTCTGGGGGCTGAGATGGTACTCTTCACCGTCATGGCTTATGATCGCTATGCAGCCATTTGCCACCCTTTGCGTTACAGCATCATGATGAACAAGACCGTAAGTGTGGGCCTGTCTGCCCTAGTGATAGTCATTGCTGTGGTCAATTCATGGGTGCACACTGGCCTCGTGTTGCGGCTGAGCTTCTGCGGGCCCAACGTTATCAACCACTTTTTCTGTGAAATCCCATCACTGCTGGCTCTCTCCTGCACCTCAGTGCATTTAAATGAGGTCATGGTCTTCATGGCGGACATTTTCCTAGCTATGGGGGACTTCCTGTTGACATGTGTCTCTTATTACTTCATTGTCAGGGCCATCTTGAGGATCAAAACGGCTGAAGGGAAGAGAAAAGCCTTCTCCACCTGCTCCTCCCACCTCATTGTGGTGTCTCTTTATTACTCCACTGTCATCTACACCTACATTCGGCCAGCCTCTAGCTACTCCTTTGACAGGGACAAGATGATAGCCACCTTGTATACCCTGGTGACGCCAACTCTCAATCCTATAGTCTACACCCTAAGGAATAAAGATGTCAAGATGGCAATCAAGAAAATGCTTCCATACCCTGGGAAATAGGTCACGATGGGACAAACCTTGACTGATTCCTTCGCAAGCCTGGAGCTCTGGTGTTTGCTTTCCTGTGGAAATGGAACTCAGAACGAACCTTAGAAAAAGATGCAAGGTGCATGTTTTCATGAAGGACTTTCTAACTGGTCAAATGTTGATTTTCTAAATGGCTGAAAGTTTTGGAACCAGTTGAAACTATGTTACAGAAGAAAGAAAGAAAGAAAGAAAGAAAGAAAGAAAGAAAGAAAGAAAGAAAGAAAGAAAGAAAGAAAGAAAGAAAGAAAGAAAGAAAGAAAGAAAGAAAGAAAGAAAGAAAGAAAAATTACTGTTATAAACTATCTCAAATGTTTCAGACATGTGATATAAAAGCCATTAAATACAACCACTTGTTTTGTAGCTTTGCTCAAGTCACTTTCCTTCTTTGTCACTAAATTTTCCCAGCTGTAAAATAGGGGAAAATACACTTACCTATAATTCTGAAGTCTTATAATTTCATTTCTTTATCAGAGGATTGTCTACTCTGCCTGGTTAATTTCAGTGCATGCAACTGGGCTTCAGAAATAAAGGCACACTTCCTTCCTGCTGTATATTTTAGGTTTGCAACTAGACCTTACAGTGGTGTTGCAATTGGATGATTTAAATAGATAATGTTTGTAAAATGCTTTTAAGCATCAAAGGTACTATTTGTGGGGATTAAGCCTGATTATTGACTGTGCAATCATTGACACAAACACTGTTCATTCTTCTGATTTCCCAGCTAACTGTCTCCCCACATAAAATGATGGTTAGAAAAGACAGCTGTAGACCACACCAACATTATGCAGCTCTTTATCCCCCTCTAGTGGCTGAATTACATTTATGAGTCTACCTCTCAACTCATGTGACCATTCTTCTGGCTCAGTCAAGAGAGGATAATGTTTTCAATTCCGTAAGAACATAAGAATGGCCACACTGGGTCAGACCAAAGGTGGCCAATGCCAGGTGCCCCAGAGGAAATGAACAGGTAATCATCGAGTGATCCATTCCCTACTGTTCATTCCCAGCTTCTGGCAAACAGAGGCTGGGGACACCGTCCCTGCCCATCCTGGCTAATAGCCATAAATCCGGGGTTCAGTCTCTGCTGATGACATCACACATCTACAGAGCAGAAATGAAGGCTGATAGTCTCAATGTCAGATGGGTTTATGAGGATGAAAGATTTTGTATAGGATTTCAAATGAACCCTGTGTTTGTTCTTGGTAGCATGATGTACGAATCAATAGACTTTATAGTAATGGTGCACAAGGGCTGTGTACACCTTTCAGTACAGTGCGGAGGACTGGCACAAGGCTTATGGATTACATGTCCATCTGTCTATCTCACAATCTATAACTTATTTATCCTCCTGAACAGAGCTGGCCTTGCAATGAGGCAAACTGAGGCGGCTGCCTCAGGTGCCAGATGGGGGGCGGGGGGTGCCACTAGAACCCAGAGTGTAGAAAATTGTGTCTGCTGCTGGTGCATATGTATTCTCTCTGCTCTAGATGCACAGAGATGGTGGAGAGCTGCGCTGGAGGAAGGAGGGCACAAGAGACATAACAGGCAGGCAGGAGAAAAGGTGAGAGGGAATAACAGAAAGCAGCAGGAGCTGCAGGGAGAGAGAGGAGTAGGAGCCTTTCATGTACCTCTCTAGTACCCCCAGGAGCCGGGACTGATTAACACCAGCTTCTCAGGGAGCTTCCTGTTTCCTGCTGCTGCCATGAACCCACTTGAGGAGAACAGGCCGTCAAATGAAGGAGTAGGAGCCAGTTAGGCCCTTAAGACGCTGATATCTTCCCTCCCTCAGGCCCTGCTACCAGCCTGCTTATTTGTCCCCTTCAACTGAGTGTTGAGAGCCACTATAGCTGGCACAGAACAGCAGTCATGAGTGAAAGAAGAAAACGCCCCTCTGGGGCAGCATTCAGAAAAAGCAAGCAAGCAAAGGAAGCTTTTCTATCTAAGCAGGAAGGAGCTCTCCTGAGATACACAGACACAAATGTTCGTGGTGAGCCTTCCGGCCCCAGTGAGGATGTGAGTGGTGAGGAGATGCCTGATCTTCCAATTAGTGAGAGTACAGGTGACCTGGCAGCTACTGCAGCATCCATATCTCCATCTCAAATGGATGTAACCATGCACATTCCTGAAGAAAAGTGTAGATCAGAGAAGAGTGTGGTGGAGGCCCAAGAAACAGCTGCTGCTGAGTTTAGTTCCTTAAGTCTAGATGATCCAGGACTGTGGACCCACTTGAGCAGTAGCCCGAGAAACTTCCCTGTACTGCATGGGCCACAGCAAGTGAAAAACTTCATGTTCCCAAAAGACAATGAAAATAGAAGTTTCCATCCAACACATTACTGGTGTGAAATCCCTAATGGTGGCAAAGTGGAGAAGCCATGGCTTATATACTCAAAACCCCAGAATGCTGCGTACTGTTTTTATTGCAAACTCTTCCAGTCTAATGCTTCAGCCACCTACAGGAACAAAGGACTAGAAAAATCTGGCTAGAAATCTGGCATGCCATGAGAAGGCAGCAAATCACCAGAGAGCATTTGTGGTGGGGCGATGCCCCACACCCAGGCCAGATTAGGCTACAGTAGGCCAGAGTGGCTGCACGGACAGGCAGCCAATCAGAGAGGGCCTGAGGGGAGCCAATCAGCACAGAGAAAGAGGCAGCCAATCAGGGCCAGGCTAGGTCCTATATAAAGGCTGCCCAGGCAAGAGGCAGAGAGTCTCTCCCAGATCTTCAAAGGGGAAGGTCTGTTTCCTGAGTGAGGAAACCAGCACCTGGGACAGTGTAGCGCTGGGCAGGCTCAGGGGAGCAGAAGGGAACTCCAGCCTTGTACATGCCAGGCTGCAGGTCCTGATAGAAGGGCCCATGAGGTGCAAAGTGGCTGAAGGGGAAGCGGCCCAGGGAGGAGAGGTGGGCAGGGAGGCTGCTGCCAGAGGGTCCCTGGGTCAGGACCCAGAGTAGAGAGAGGCCCTGGGTCCCCCCCTTCCCCCTTGTATTACTCCCGGCCGTTAGAAGTGGCCATAGTGGACTGCACCTGACCCCTGCCAGAAGGGGTTAGACTTTGTGGGTGTGGCTGGCCATGGTGGCAGGGCAAAATGGAAGAACTCACCCCAGAAGGGGGTGAGAGTGGACTAGGGGGCACTGATGGAGGGCAGTACCCTGAAGAGGATGCTGCGAGAAGGGAGCAATGTGGGTCCAGATGCCAGCAGAGCGTGAGAGATGGACGGGATGCCACCAGCGGAAGGCACTCCACATGGACTGAGCTAATTCCCAGAGTTACCAACAGGAGGTGCCATGGTGGTGAGTCCCAACCCCATCACAGCATTCCATAGATGGAAAGAGCTTGAGATGAGACGAAGGTTAAAGGCCACCACAGATTGCATCAGAGTCTCTCTACCAGCAAAATGTTCTGAAAAGGCTCATTGCCATTGTGAGAATGTTTGCTACCCAAAACCTAGCACTGCGTGGCACTTCAGATCAGCTGTATGTGCCAAACAATGGAAACTTCCTTAAAATTGTGGAGCTGATGACTGAGTTTGATGCTGTACTCCAGGAGCATTTAAGAAGAGTCTCCACCCAAGAAATACTTACTACTTACTGCCATACTCAATGAGTAGCAACTTACTCTTTATGTCCCTTCAGTTACAATAAGCTACTCATGGTGTAAATTCCCACTAAACATGAACAAGAGTGAGAGAAATCTGACAATGCAGACAAGAGCAACAAACAATAGTAGAGGCAGAAATAGTAGGTAGGTTCTACTTGAAATTTTCAAAGGAGCCTAATGGAGTTAGATGCCCAGTTCTTTTAAGACCCTTTCAAAATCCCAGCTGTGGTTTCTATCACACTGAAAGATACAAATGTGGGATTTTTGAAAGCACACAGGTTATTTAGGAGCATAAATACCATTGAAAGTATATTGGTAAATCCTCAGCAATGCCTAAATGACTTCAGTCCAATTGAAAGTCAGCAAACATCTGCCATAGGATACTTTCAAAACCTTAGCCCTGCATCCTTAGCTACCATCCTGTGGTCCTAAAGTTCCATCTGCCTTTTCCATTTGGATGAGAAGGGACCATCATGATCATCTAGTCCAGTAGTTCTCAAACTTTTATACTGGTGACCCCTTTCACATAGCAAGCCTTTGAGTGCGACCCCCATTAGGAATTAAAAACACTTTTTTATATATTCAACATTATAAATGCTGAATGCAAAGCAGGGTTTGGGGTGGAGGCTGACAGCTTGCGACCCCCCCCCCCATGTAATAATCTCACAACCCCCTGAGGGGTTCCAAACACCAGTTTGAGACCCCCTGATCTAGTCTGACCTCCTGCACGTTGCAAGCCACAGAACCTTCCCCGCCAACTCCTGTAATTGACCCCAACCTTTGGCCTAGTTACTGAAGTCATCAAGTCATGATTTAAATTCTTCAAGTTACAGAGAATCCACCATTTACACGAGTTTAAACCTGCAGGTGATCCAGGCCCCATGCTGCAGAGGAAGGTGAAAAATCTCCAGAGTCTCTGCCAATTAGACCCAGGTTGAAATTCCTTTCTGATTCTAAATATAATGAGTTAGACTCTGAGCATGTGGGCAAGACCCACCAGGCAGACACCTGGGAAAGAATTCTCTGTAGTAACCCAGAGACATCCCCATTTAGTGTCCCATCTCTGGTCATTGGAAACATTTGGTAATAGCAAGTTATGGATGGTCCATATAGTGTTGTAGACAGCCGCCTCATACCATCCCCTTCATAAACTTATCAAGATAAGATCGCCCTGTATGTATGTGTATAATGTCTTGTTCCTTCAATGTTCATTCAAATGAATGTATCTTGCGCCTTTTGTAAGGCCAGAAGGATATGAAATGAAAGGCATTAGATATAATCAAAGAATGTACAGACCATGTTCACCAAATGTACAGGAGCTGTGAAGGATTTTGTTTTCTTTCTAAATGATCACTGAACTCCAATAATTATGTGACACATACAACATCTGAATGAAAAGGAATATTGAAAGGTATAAGCCACTGTGGCATTACTCAGGGTACTAGCTGGACTGCTGTTACCTCAATTCTCCAAACTGGGGTGCCTTTTACACGGCTTCCCTGTGAGAGCAACCACTCCTGGTCTGCTCACACCCAGCCTCCAGCATGTAAATCACTCCTAGCTATACTGTATGAGTACTAGAACCAGCTATTCATGAATCACACTCCAGGGCAATACAGGCAAACCCCCAGTCCCAGACTTTCCCCCAGAAATGTGTGTCTTGTACTGCCCGGCACCCTCCTGGGCAATACAAACTCATGTAAAGTCCGTCATTTATCAATAGAAAATGGTATGCACAAATCCAAATGAAGTTTCCCAAACACTTCAATTCAAACACACTAAGACATCATGGACTGAATAGAAACACTGTATTTATGGCTTATTACAGCAATCTATAACCCACTAACAACTTCCCCCCCACAGCTGCCTTTCACTCTTCTCCCTCCCCCCCCCCCCTTCCTTTCCCCCTATGAGTGGAGGGGTGTTAACAGGCCACTTCACCTTGAATGGTCCCTTAAAATATGTGTTAACTACTTATGCTAAACAATCTGTTCCACCTTGCATTTAGCTGGGACACTCTGGGTTAGTTTCCCAGACTTGAAGAAGAGCTCTGTGTCAGCTCAAAAACTTGTCTCTCTCATCAAGAGAAGTTGGTCCAATAAAAGATATCCCCTCACCTACCTTGTTTCTCTGAGAATATCTATCTATCTATCTATCCCTCACATCTTCACTAAAAATAGGCATTTGCAATTACATATAAGCACTGGACGATAGAGTTTTACTCCATCATTGCAAAGTGAATATCTCATATATTATGGGAATTCAATGCTATGCTTGGTAAGGAATTTGCAATCAAATATCCCCCCCCCCAAAAAAAAAAATGGTTCTACCAAAACTGAAATTTTTCCTAGGAAACTTTTGATTTTGCCACAAGTTGTCAATTTTCCATCAAGAAAACTGAAACATAATAATTTGTTTTAGGTCAGATCAATCTGTATCAAAATATGCCCACTCTTTGAAGAAAACCCAGATCTGACCTTGAGACCCAACTCAGCAACCTGATCTGCTGCCCCAGAGTCCCACCCTGCAATCCCCATTAAAATGGGTGGGAAGGAGGAAAAAAAAATGTTTCAGAGACCAGGGCACAGATCCTCAAAGAATAGGCACCTAACTCCCATTGTTTTTAATGAGAGCTGGGTGCCTACATATCTTTGGGGATCTGGGCCTACGTCCTTAAGAAAGTAGACTTCCTTCTTCCATTGACTGGGGAGCTTTGGGTCAGAGAGTTATGGCTCTTTGTTCTCAATATAGGATAGAGAGAGTTGTATACTCTTCAGTCCCGCTATCAGCCTTTCCGACTTGGAAGGCTTTGACTGTTCAGGATAAAGCACATTCACTTTCCTTCCACAAAGGACTTGGGACTGATGGATCTACAGATATATCTATCCATCCAGGTGGGAACCATGGATTACATCCATTAACATCTCACATTTCTTGGAAACTCCAAGCTATTCGTGGATGAGTTGGTTATATTTTATTTCTGTGTAATAAGTAGTATTCCTTTTATAATCAAATTGCAAACACCACTGTTGGACTAATCCTAATTGGCAATGGAATCAGTGGGTCCTTGTCAGGATCCTACAAACTATGAATGTGACCATTTAGATCAAAGAAAGTTGAGAGAGAGAGAGAGAATTACTCCATTTATTAAAGGCAAACAAAAGTCTGCTACTGAAAGAGTAAAAGCTTGGGTTATCAAAGGGTATGTCTACACTGCAATTAGACAACCGCAATTGTCCCAGGCCAGCTGATGTGGGCTCGTGGCACTTGAGCAGAAGGGCTGTTTTGTTGTGGTCTAGACATTCAGGCTACAGCCCGAGCCCTGGGACCCTCCCAGCTCGCAGAGTTCTACAGCCCAGGCTCTAGCCCTATCCAAAATGTCTACATTGCAATTAAACAGCACCTCACCCCAAACCCCATGAGCCTGAGTCAGCTGGCACAGGACAGCTGCAGGTTTTTAATTGCAGTGTAGATATACGCAAAGGGGCCAAAATGAGTTAGGTGGTGCCAAGGTGCCATAGACTTTCCATGAGGGGGATTGCACCTAAGTCTCTTGGATTCTCTTGAAAATGCCAGCCACAGCCTTTTTCAAAAATACAATTTTATGAATCATTTCAATATTTTGTCTCCTCCTTCCTTCACTCAGAGTGAATCTGTGGGTTTTGACTTTTTTTAATCACTCACCAACACCCACAAAATAGACTCCCTGAATACGAACCAGTGTTTTACTGTTATGCTTCTAAATCCTCTGTTTCCCATTTTAGCTCATTCATTTACCCACAAGCACACCCCCTTCCCTTAATTTATCATCAGGTCCAAAGAGTACATTTGCCTACTCTAATGAGAACTTCTCTGAAGGACCCCTTAATCACTTATTTCAAGGAAGTCACCAATTGCAGGACCAGAGTAGCATCTCCTTACTCATGTCAACTGGCATGTTACCTCTATCCCACGCCCCTGAGGTTCTATTTCTTCATTCATTTCCAGGCATGTATTAGTTTATGACTAAAAGGGTCCCTGACCTTCCACTTGTATGCATTGTCTATGAGGTGATACTTGCGTACTAAAGTACTGTTAACGGCAGCCAAGGATGGCAGAACTGTATAATAAAGTAGCCCCAAGAGCAGTAGCTAGTAGGAGAATTGTGTTAATTCCAGGATGCATCAGGGGCTGATTGCAGAGTGATTCACATTCTGTTTGATCCAAGAGCATCACTAAAGTCTAGAATCCAACCGACAACATTTCTCCCCTTGTCCTGTAATTGGTACTTATTCAAGCATGGAAGTAAATTATATCGTTACATGTAGAGTTATGAGAATAGTTGGGTTTTTTTCAGTTCACTGGCAGTTCTGAAAAATAATAATAATAAAAAAATTGTGTCAACCTGAAACCAATTTTTTTTTTGTGGCGGGGGGGAATATTGGCAAATCAAAGTCAGAAAAATCATTTGGGGTCAAATTAAATGTTTGTACAATGTGGAACAGCTTCACAAGGAGACAGAGGCCCACACATTAGCCTGAGGACTTGTCTTCGCTACCAGGGAAAGTCGACCTAAGTTACACTACTCCAGCTACATGAATAACGTAGCTGGAGTTGATGTAGCTCAGGTCGACTTACCCTGTGTCTTCACTGAACTGCGTCAATGGGAGATGCTCTCCAGTTGACTTGCCTTACTCTTCTCGGAGAGATGGAGTAGCGTGGTCGACTGGAGAGCACTCTACCATCAGTGTAGCAGGTCTTCACTAAACAGTGTCAATCTCCCTGTAGTGAAGACCATCCCTGAGACTCAGGGCATTCATCTTTGGAGGAGACAAAATCCTTGTTGCGGGGGGGAGATTTGAACTCCAAGGGGTTTTTCACACTACAAGAGTGGTCTAACCATTGAGCTCTTGGTGTCATGGGACAGGGCCATCAGAACCTTCTAATTGGTTTTGTGAATCTAGCCCCCATTTCCAAAATTTTTTACCCAAAACAATTTTCTAAAATCGACCCAAAATAGCCATTTTTTCAGTCAACCCAAATCAGCGTTTTAAATGGGGGAAAAAAAAGTTCAGTCAAAAAATATCATTCAGCTGTAGTGAGATGAAGTGTGAGTTTATTTCTCTGAGAAATTAGGTTACTAATAAACAGAGCAATGATCCTGGGTGTGATATTATCTGATTGAAATATGACCACATAGGTCATTGTTGCAACCACTGTTATATATTTGCAGTAAATATTGTACAAAGGTTGTCAAGTGAGGTGTCTATGAAAAGGTTATGTTTTGCTGGTTATGATTATGCTATCTGTGTGCATGTATCATTTCTGTATGTGAAGTTATAAGTATTGGCTCTATACTTGGATTTCAAATGTTTGCTCCTGGGGTTACCCCCACAAAATAATTAGCCAACACATCTTAGAGAGACTTTTCAAATTGAGTGTCCCATCAAAAGAACATTTTACTGACAATGGACCATGGGAGATGCCCACCTACACTTAATGGAATGTCCTGCTGTGACTAGGCGAAATGCATGGACATGGGACTTGCACATGTGACTCCAAACGCCATCTTGTTGCTGTAATTTTCCACAGTAAGAACAATGGGATGCCCTCCACATGAAAAAAAACTATAAAGGGCAGCTGCATCTTCTGTTTTGTCTTCCATCCTGCTTCTTACCGCTGGAGGAACTTTGCTACAAACTGAAGCTCTGATCAATGGATTGAATAACCCATCCAAGCTGTGGATGTACTCCAGAGACTTCACTTAAGCCAGCCGTTTATTCCACCACTGCTACAAGCCTGAACCAAGAACTCTGCCATTACGGTATGTAATTGATTCCTTTAACCAATGTTAACTTTCACCTTTCTTTCTTTTTATGAATAAACCTTTAGATTTTAGATACTAAAGGATTGGCATCAGCATGATTTTTGGGTAAGATCTAAGTTATATGTGGACGTGGGTGTGTGGCTGGTCCTTTGGGATCAGAAGAACCTATTATTTGATGAGACTGGTTGTAAAGAACCACTCCTCTTTGAATCCAGTGTTTTTGGTGGTGATATAAGAACTGGAGTGCCTGAGGAAACTGCCTCTACGTTTTCTTGTTAGCCAGTGTGATGAAACAGGAGTTTACATTTGTGGCTGCTTTGGTACATCTTATAAAGGAATAACCACCAGCTTGGGGTTTTGTTTGCCCTGTTTCTCAGCAGTTCGTCCTGAATTTGGCATCCTTAGCTATGACCCACTAAAGCATGGTTACACTGGAAAATGTGGCTTTTCAAAAGTCTCTAACCATTGGCTCTCCACATGTACATAAAGCCTATGAGAAGACAAAAAAGGCAACCAAAAAAGCACAGTGTGTGAATAAAGGCCAAAGGGGTTAAAGGGAATAACAAGAATGTTTAAAACTCCATGAAGGGATAAATAACTACTAAGGAGATACTAGTCACAAGTGGTGGGCACAGTGTAATAACCTAGAGAGATGTTGTAGATACCACACAGACAGGCGCTGGTCTGTCTGTTCTATTCATCTTCTGTTTCTCATCCTATACTTAGATTGTAAGCTCTTTGGGGCATGAACTGCCTTTTGGTTCTGTATTTGTACAGCACCTAGCACAATGGGCTCCATTGTATTCATTTAGTTTGAATATATGGCCCCAAAGAGTCAAAGGTGTTAACATTACTCTGTCACTGTCCAACATACAACAGTGTTAAACAAGTGTGGGGGTTGGTACACAGAGACCTCAGCCTGCTTAGTGACATGGCAAACACACTATTAAGCATCTTTATAAAATTTTATTAAAACTCAGAAAAGAAGGAAACAGTTAACGCTTTTAAAATGTAGAGTATTAAATAAGGTTTCCATTCTGATCACATCTCATGTTTCCTTTCCTTTAGCTGGAGAGAGTTTTTAAATGAAGAAAACAAACAACAAAAAGCCCTTATTTGAAAGTGGTAATAACAGGGCTATCATCATCCCTGGTCTAAGCAAATGTAGCTCTCAATGAGATCAAGAATAGTTATTGCTACTGTGACAAAGTTCCTCCTCTGCCTTGGTGGGTCCTGCGTTTATTGGTGGATTTGCTCGCCTCAGAGATGCCCGGCAGCCCTCAGTTTGGCCACTTTTGCTAGTGGCTCAAACCTGCCATCCACTCAGCTAACCTCATCACTGGCCAGCATGGGGGAAATGGAGAACAATCCCCACAGTCTCTGGTGTCCCACCTAGTGGGTCGGGAACAGGCCAGATCCCTTTCCAATTTAGACCTTCCCTTCTGGTGTTTCTCACAGACCAGGTCAACTCCTCCTGTGTCAGATCAGGAGTTGTTTGGGGAGGGGACCAGGCCCACCCTCTACACCGGGTTCCATCCGAGGGCCCTGTGGAGGGCAGCTGTCTACAATGTTCCCTGTGTCAGCTGTGTGACAGCTACAACTCCCTAGGCTACTTCCCCATGGCCTTCCCCCAGCACCTTCTTTATCCTCACTGCAGGATCTTCCTCCTGAAGCCTGATCAAGCTTGAACTCTTCAGTCCTCCATGCCTTCTCACTCCTTGCATGCCCCCCTACTAACCAAAGGGAGGTCCTTTTTAAACAAGGTGTCCTGATTAGCCTGCCTGCCATAATTGATTCTAGAAAGTTCTTAATTGGCTGCAGGTGTCTTGATTAGCTTACCTGTCTTAATTGGTTCTAGCAGGTTCCTGATTGCTCTAGGGCAGCCCCTGCTCTGGTCACTCAGGGAACAGAAAAATATTCATTCAGTGGCCAGTATATTTGCCTTCTACCAGACTCCTGTACCCCCCTTACTAGCTTCAGTTTGTTTGCCTGCCCCATTTGCCCCTTGCAGCCTTTTGCCCCCCCCTTTTGCCCCAGCCCCCCTTACTAGCTTCAGTTTGTTTGCCTGCCCCACAACTTCTACACCACCCTCGAGGAGCGGGACCGCTCGGGGACTGAGCAGTGCCCGGCCGCCGCAGATGTCCTCTGGGAGATAGTGGAACATCACTCCCTGGTGGACATCTGGCGCGACCACCACCCGGATGATATTTCCACATTCACCTTTGTCCGGGTGGAGGCCCATCAGTTGCGCCACTCCCGGTTGGACCGCATGTATTTATCACGCTACCACCTTTCATAGAATCATAGAATATCAGGGTTGGAAGGGACCTCAGGAGGTCTAGTCCCACCCCCTGCTCAAAGTAGGACCAACCCCCAACTAAATCACGAGCCCACTCCTCCAGCATCCGGCCGGCCCAATTCTCTGACCATCATTTAGCCACCGTGATGGCCTCCCTCTGCGCAGAGAGGCTGGGGCCAGCCTATTGGCATTTCAACAACAGCTTGTTGGAGGATGTGGGCTTTGTGGCGTCCTTCCAGGAGTTCTGGCTGGCCTGGCAAGGGCAGCGGCATGCCTTTCCCTTGGCACAGCAGTGGTGGGACCTGGGGAAGGTGTGTGCCCGGCTCTTTTGCCGTGACTAAACCTGGGGCGCCAGCCAACGGAGGGATGTGGTGATAGAGTAGTTAGAACGGGAGGTCTTAGAGCTGGAGAGGCATCTGGCCGCCAGCGCCGAGGATCCGCCCCTCTGCAAAGCGTGCCGGGAGAAGTGGGAGGAGCTCCGGGCCCTGGAAGATCATCGGGCCCGGGGCACCTTTGTTTGATTCCGCATCCGTCTCCTTCGGGAGATGGATCGTGGCTCCCGCTTATTCTACACCCTGGAGAAAAGGAGGGGGGCCAAAAAACATGTCATCTGCCTTCTGGCAGAAGATGACACCCTCTCATGGATCCGGTGGAGATGTGCGGGAGGGTGAGGGCCTTCTATGCAAGCCTTTTCTCCCCGGACCCGACCAATCTTAACACTTGCAGAGTGCTCTGGGATGAACTCCCGACGGTCAGCGCGGGCGACCGAGACCACCTAGAGCTGCCTCTCACTATGGCCGAATTCTCAGAATCCCTCCGCCACATGCCCACCAATAAATCTCCGGGCATGGACAGGCTGACCGTGGAGTTCTACCACGTGTTCTGGGACGTCCTCGGCCCAGACCTACTCACTGTCTGGGCCAAGTCTTTGCAGAGCGAGGTCCTCCCTCTTTCGTGAAGGCGAGCCGTGCTCACCTTATTGCCGAAGAAGGTGGACCTCCACGATTTACGAAATTGGCGTCCCGTCTCGCTCCTCAGCACGGACTGCAAAGTCGCTGCAAAAGCAATCTCGCTGCGGCTAGGGTCCGTGCTGGCGGATGTGGGCCACCCAGACCAGATCTACACTGTCCCAGGCCGCAGTATCTTTGAAAACCTATATCTGGTCCAGGACCTTTTGGAATTCGGGTGTAGGGATGGTCTGTCATTCACCCTCCTGTCCCTGGATCAGGAGAAGGCGTTCGACAGGGTGGACCCCGGGTATCTCCTAGCACTCTACAAGCATTTGGCTTCAGACTCCAGTTTGTAGGTTTTCTCTGGGTGCTGTACGCCTCCGCAGAGTGTCTGGTCAGGCTCAACTGGACCCTGACCGAACCGGTCAGCTTCGGGTGAGGAGTACGGCAGGGGTGCCCCCTCTCGGGCCAGCTGTACGCTCTGGTGATCGATCCTTCCTCTGTCTCCTCCACAGGAGGTTGACAGGGTTGGTACTGCAGGAGCTGGAGCTGCAGCTGGTCCTGTCTGCGTACGCCGACAACGTGCTCCTCGTGGTTCAGGACCTGGGTGACCTGGCGCGGGTGGAAGCTTGCCAGGCCATCTATTCAGCAGCCTCCTCTGCCTGGGTCAACTGGGTCAAGAGTTCTGGCCTGGTGGTCAGGGACAGCTGGCAGGTGAGCTCCCTCCTACCTGTGCTTCAGGCCATCTGGTGGAGCGCGGGTCCGCTGCTCTATCTCAGCGTTTACCTTTCTGCCACACATCCGTCTCCGCCGGAGAACTGGCACGGTTTAGAGGGCAGGGTGGTAGAGCGGCTCCAGAAATAGACAGGACTATTCTGGTGCCTCTCCCTTTGAAGGAGAGCACTGGTGCTTAATCAACTAGTCCTGTCCATGCTCTGGTACCGGCTCAACACCCTGGTCCCAGCCCCGGGTTTCCTGACCAACCTCCAGACATCGATTTTGGAGTTCTTTTGGTCAGGACTGCACTGGGTCCCTGCAGGGGTTCTCCAGGCCCTGCCCTCCCTCCTCCAGGGGTAGATGAAGTGTCTGCACACCCAGGTCCATGTCTTCCACCTCCAGGCCCTGCAGAGGCTCCTTTATGGCGCAGGTAGTCTGGCGTGAAGCATACTGGTACACGCCTTCCTGCACCGCTTCCGAGGGCTCCGATAGGACCGGCAGCTCCTTTATCTCCATCTGAGAGGTCTTCTGCGAGACCTCTCCGGGCTGCCGGTCTTCTACCAGGACCTCCTCCGGACCTGGAAACTGCTTTCAATGACCAGGTCCATGGCAGCCACCGAGGGGGCAGATCATCTCACGGAGCCCCTGCTACACAACCCCCAGCTCCGCGTGCAGGTGGCAGAGTCCCCCTCAGTGTGCCAGAGGTTGGTCCTGGCAGAAGTCACGAGAGTCAGAGACTGCCTGGACTGCAACCGGGGAGATTGGCTGGATCCCCTGATGCTCACTCAGCGCATGAGGCTCTCCAGACCTCGTACTCCCCAGCGCATACTTCAGGAGGTGAAGGCCGCTTTGCCGCCCACTACTCAGCTTTACCTAGACTGGGTCCTGCACAAGGACACGCCCCACCCACCCTCCACCCCAGGCCCTCCGGACCTTTTCATCGGGCCCCTGCCCCGTCGACCCAACCAACCCTCCCAGCCCCTTCACCGTGAGCCTGCTGCACGAGCTGCAGCCAGTCTGCTTCCAGACTGCGCCAAAGAAACATCTATACATGCTCATGCTCCACTCCCTTCACGTCCTCACCCTTGCGTTCCGCCCTGATACAAAATGGTGGGACCTTCTGCCACCTCTGGAGGGTGAGGAGCCCCGGTGGGCCAACCTATATTCCACCTTGGTCATGAGACCCGCCAGGGACATCAGTTGGCAGCTCCTTCATGGAGCCGTGAGCACGGGCATGTACTTGGCGCAGTTCACACCTATCCCAGACACCTGCCCCTTTGGCGGCGTGAGGGAAACCCTGGCACACATATATCTGGAGTGTGCCAGGCTGCAGCCCCTATTCCAGCTCCTCACCTATATTTTATTACGTTTTTGGTTGCCCTTTTCCCCTCACCTTCTTATTTATGTACTCCCTATCCGCAGCCCCACAAAGTCACGGGATCTCCTGGTCAACCTCCTCCTGGCCCTAGCTGAAGTGGCCATCTATAAAACCAGAGTGAGGAGATGGAGTCTCCTGGGACTGTGGGGACTATTTCCGATCCTCCGTCCGTTCATGTATCAGGGCAGAGTTCCTCTGGGTGGCATCCACTGACTCCCTTGACGCCTTTGAGGAGCAGTGGGCGCTGTCCGGGGTTCTCTGCTCGGTGTCCCCGTCCGGTTCCCTTCATTTGACCCTTTCACCACACTCCTGTCCCTGTTATTTCATTAGTTGTCCCCCATATTTATTTGGTGTCCAGGTCCTGTGGATCCCCCTCTTAGATTGGGGGGGAGGGGATCCTTAGCAGTGGGCGGGCAAAGCCACTTCCTGGATCCCAGTAGGATCACTCTCCTGTACCCCACTGGCCTTGTGGGAGGAGGGAGACTGCTGCTGTGGCTGCTGCTTGGCCCTGGGCTCTTGCTGCTGCTCCCCTGGCTGGGCCAGACACCATCCCCTCCTTCTCTGCTACCTGGTAACTGGTCAGCTGCTAGACCCCCTGCCCCGACCCTCGGTTGCTGCTACTGCTCCAACTACAGCCCCTTGGGGGGTGGGGCATGCTGGCCCACTCCCCAGAGGTGGGAAGTGAGGGACCCCAGCCATTGCTGCTGCAGACACCATCACCCCACCACCTGAAAGGGGTCCTTTCTGCCTCCCTGGCCCACCGCCTGGAGTTCCTGGGGCTGCTGATGCAGAGCTTGCTGCCTGGAGCTGCTGAAGCCCCGAGGAGGAGAAGAAGAGGACCATCTACCAGGGGGGAGTACCTAGAGACTTTGCTGACCACTGTGGAGGAGGCCTTTCGAATTGAGTAACTTTCAAACTGTGCTCTTATGGTGGGGGTTTTGATTGTGTTTGTAGGGACATAGGGGGTGTGGCGAGGAGCCTGCCCCCCGATCCATCTGTGTCCCCCCAACCACCACCACCACTTCCCCCTCCACCACCCCCACTGGCTGTTTACCATCTGCCTCAGCTCCTACCTCTGGACTCAGCTGCTTGCTTGGCTTGCTATGCTCTGCTTCCATCATTTGGACCAGAAGCAGCAGCCAGCCCACACTGACTCTTTGTGCAAGCGCACGTGGACACATGTGCCCTCCCCGGACTGCCACCTCACAGCTTTGCCCTTTGCTACCTGCCCCATTTTCCCCTTGCAGCCTTTTGCACCCCCTTTTGCCCCAGTCCCCCTTACTACCTTCAGTTTGTTTGCCTGCCCCGCCCATTTCCCTCTGCAGCCTTTGTTTGTTTGCCCCGCCCCAGCCTCTGAAGCTAGCCCCCTTGGCTTCCCTGCCCTAAATCCAGCCCGCTCAGCCCCTTGCTCCGTGTGCCCATGCCCCCTCCCATGCGCTTGTGCCACTCCCCATTTTAGTTTAAACCCTCTTAGAATCATAGAATATCAGGGTTGGAAGGGACCTCAGGAGGTCATCTAGTCCAACCCCCTGCTCAAAGCAGGACCAATCCCCAATTAAATCATCCCAGCCAGGGCTTTGGCAAGCCTGACCTTAAAAACTTCTAAGGAAGGAGATTCTACCACCTCCCTAGGTAACGCATTCCAGTGTTTCACCACGCTCCTAGTGAAAAAGTTTTTCCTAATATCCAACCTAAACCTCCCCCACTGCAACTTGAGACCATTACTCCTTGTCCTGTCCTCTTCTACCACTGAGAATAGTCTAGAACCATCCTCTCTGGAACCACCTCTCAGGTAGTTGAAAGCAGCTATCAAATCCCCCTCATTCTTCTCTTCTGCAGACTAAACAATCCCAGTTCCCTCAGCCTCTCCTCTTAAGTCATGTGTTCCAGACCCCTAATCATTTTTGTTGCCCTTCGCTGGACTCTCTCCAATTTATCCACATCCTTCTTGTAGTGTGGGGCCCAAAACTGGACACAGTACTCTAGATGAGCCCTCACGAATGTTGAATGGGGGGGACGATCACGTCCCTCGATCTGCTCACTATGCCCCTACTTATACATCCCAAAATGCCATTGGCCTTCTTGGCAACAAGGGCACACTGCTGACTCATATCCGGCGTCTCGTCCACTGTCACCCCTAGGTCCTTTTCCGCAGAACTGCTGCCGAGCCATTCGGTCCCTAGTCTGTAACTGTGCATTGGGTTCTTCCGTCCTAAGTGCAGGACCCTGCACTTATCCTTATTGAACCTCATCAGATTTCTTTTGGACCAATCCTCCAATTTGTCTAGGTCCCTCTGTATCCTATCCCTGCCCTCCAGCGTATCTACCACTCCTCCCAGTTTAGCATCATCCGCAAATTTGCTGAGAGTGCAATCCACACCATCCTCCAGATCATTTATGAAGATATTGAACAAAACCGGCCCCAGGACCGACCCCTGGGCCGTCTTCACTGCACCCCCAATGCTATTGTATCCCCCCCTCCCCTAGTGCAGCTAAAGGAGCTGAATTCCACCCAGTGTTGGTTATTGACACCTAACCCCTGATTGCACCCCCCCCGTCCAGCCCCCCCCTTTGGCACCCTCCTCCCCTGCCTGCAGCCTAGCGGGGAGGAGTGGTCGACCTGCTTCCCCTTTCCCCTTCCCTCCCTGCTCATGATGGCGGCGGATGAGATGGGTGGGGCCCCTCCTGAAAACCCCACCGCCCCTCCCCCAACTGCCGCCCCCTTGCCCCCCCAGCCTCTACCTCTGCTGTTGCAGCCGAACCACCTGCCCCTTCCCCCCCCGGGGCACCGGCAGCGGTGGACACCGGAACAACCTCCACTGCTGCCACGTCCCTCACCCTCTCCTACTCTGGGGAAGCCCTCCCAGCTGGTGGGAAGCGCCAGGGTAAAAAGAAGGGTAAGAGCCCCACAAAAAAGACCAAGCCCTCCATGGCAGGGGCTGCCCCCACTGCCACGGCCCCGCCACCGGCCGTGACATCCCTCCCCGCTGTTCTCTCCACCAGCTCTGCGAGTGTCCCTCCTCCAGCCCCCAGGGTGTACACCAGGTGGTGGCAGCCCCCCCCCCCCCCCCGCCTGCTGCTACGTCATCTCTCCTGCCCACTGCCTCTACTACCATCTATAGTGGCTGGGGCCCCTTCCCCACCTTGACCAGGAAGCACGGCATCCGTTGCCTCCTGGTGCCCGCCTCGCCCCACATGGAGACCTACGTGCGGGTGTTGGCGAGGGTGGTGGGCCCATGGCCATTGTGGCAGCCTCCAAAATGTATGGAAAGGTCTTCTTCTTTTTAGCATCAGAGGCTGCCACCCAGAAGGCAGTGGAGAAGGGCCTGGTGGGGGGGGGCATATTCATCCCCCCAGAGCCGCTAGAGGACCTGGGCGTCCGTCTGGTCCTGACCTCTGTCCCTCCCTTTCTTCCCAGTGTTGCCCTATTACCCACTCTCTCCACCCTGGGGAAACTCATCTCCACGGTCAGCCCTCTCCTGTTGGGCTGCAAAGACCCCGCCCTCCGTCACATCCTCTCATTCCCCCGGCAGGTGCAGCTTCAACTGCCGCCGGCGGCGCATGACGGAGAGGTGTTCGAGGGGTCATTTCTGGTCCCCTACCAGGGGGCCCATTACCGGGTGCACTACTCCACGGGGAGGCCTGTTGCCACCTCTGCCAGGCGATGGGGCATGTCTGGAGGGACTGCCCGTTGGCCCGGCAAGGAGGGGCATCCGGGACCCCCGAGCCCTGGAAGGGCGCTGGCCCCGTCATCGCCAGTGCCCCTGGATGCCCAGCGCCCGAAGCCACCCCTCCTCCTCCCAGTCCACCACTGCTCCCGCTCGGGCCCAAGGGGCACCTCCTCCACTATGCCCAGACGAGCAGGAGAGCCCTGCCTCTGGTGCATGCAATCTGACGGGACCGGTGGAGGAGGATATGGCAGGGATACTGCCAGGCATAGAAGAGGGTCTGCCCCAGGGGGAACCTTCCCTCCCTCATGCTGCCCCCCCCCGCCAAGTCCCTGAGCCATCGCCCCTGACCCGACACCTGCTAGCCAGCCCCCAGATGATGCCATGGAGGGCTGGGCCCTAGTCCAGGGGAAGCGGAAGGCTCAAGCTCCACTCCTTCCATCTCATGTGGAGGCCCCCCGGAAGACCAAAAAGGGGGGCACCGATGCCAAGCCTTCCACTTTGCCCACAGGTGTATTCCATCCACCAGTACCAGCTGGGGAAGATGTGGTAGCATCGGAGGTCATATCGATCCTCCATGGGAGTCCCTCCCCTCCAAGGCCCCCGTTGGAGTCCCTCCTGCCCCATTACCATCTTAAGCCCCTGTGAGCCCCGAGGCGACCGCCGCTTCGGGTGCCGGAGGGGAAAACCCCAGGGTGGCAGAAAGTGATCTCCCCTCCATTTACGAGGAGATCAAGGGCCCCGCCGAACGATCTCCCTGAGGAGATCAAGGGCCCTGTGTCAAGGGCCCCGCCAAAGGATGGTCAGGAGCCAGTAACCACACCCCCCATGCACTGCGAGAGGAGCTGTGGGAGTTTCTTGAAGATGTCCATGGCTCCCGCAACAAGGTACAGCTTGCTCTCCGACGATGGGGGTCTTTCACCAAATCCTCCAGGCCGCAAGGGCCCTTATGGGAGAGGGTAAAAGGACTGGGAAGCAGGCGCCATGGCCTACCAGTGGATCCCCGGCTTCCGTGACTCCTTACTCACCTATGGGGTAGGTCACAGTTTGCTGCGTAGCCCAATGGGGGCCGTGAGAATCCCTGCCAGCAAGGATCCCCCTCAACCCTCGTCATGGCATCTATCATCTATGCAATGTTGAACATCCGGGGCTGTAGGATGGGTCTCCGCAGGAGCCAGGTGCTCTCCTTTCTTCGGGAAGGGGGGTACTCTGTAGTTTTCTTGAAGGAGACCCATACGGATCTGGCTGCCGAAGACAGCAGGTGGCTGGAATGGGGGGACAGGGTCTACTTTAGCCATCTCACAGTTCGTACGGCTGGAGTGGTTCACCCCTATCCCGGACACCTGCCCCTTTTGCGGCGTGAGGGAAACCCTGGCGCACATTTACTTAGAGTGTGCCAGGTTGCAGCCCCTATTCCGGCTCCTCATGAATTTTTTGGTTGCACTTTTCCCCTCATCTCCTTTTCTATGTACTCCCTATCTATGGCCACACAAGTCATGGGACCTCCTGGTAAACCTCCTCCTGGCCCTGGCTTAAGTGGCCATCTATAAAGCCAGGGTGAGGAGGTTGGCCGACGGAGTCTCCTGTGACTGTGGGGCCTATTTCCGATCCTCTGTCCATTCGCGTATCCGGGCAGAGTTCCTCTGGGCAGGATCCACTGACTCTCTTGATGCCTTTGAGGAGCAGTGGGCGCTGTCCGGGGTTCTCTGCTCAGTGTCCCCGTCTGGTTCTCTTCGTTTGACCCTTTGACCACACTCCTGTCCCTGTTATTTCATTAGTTGTCTCGCCGTACTTATTTGGTTTCCAGGTCCTGTGGACTCCCCTCTTAGGCTGGAGGGGGATCCCTTAGCAGTGGACGGGCTTTGCCTGCCCACTTCCTGGATCCCAATAGGACCAGACTCCTGTACCCTGTGTCTGGGTCTGTCACACTACTTATCCAAGGGGTAACTTTGCCTTAGTGTAGGTTATATGAAATAGGTGTAAGACTTTGTTTTTACTTTCTAACCTCCCCACTAGTTGTCAAGTACAGCAGAATCCATAAGGAAGGACAACATTTTCAAAAGTAGGATCTTAAAATCCACATCCAAAATTAAGCACTGAGAGATGAGATTTTCAGAAGCCTCTAAATAAATTGTGAGAACAAGTCTCCCTGAAATTTATTTGTTTCCATACAGAATAATCATTTTAAGAGATTGGAGAAGCTCCGATACTATGATGATGGACACCAGTATAAAAGCCTAGAGAGTGTGTTAGTATAAAATATATATGTTGAGATATGTTGAGCGGCGGAGAACCAGCTGAGCAGCGGGGACAGCAGAGCAGCTCACAGCAGAAGTTTGCCTGGGACTGGTAAGTATCCGAGTCTGTGTTTGTTTGCTTGCTGAGGAAGTATCCGAGCGTGTGTTTGCTGGGGGGGGCAGTGTGAGAGCCTGAGTGAGTGTCTGATTGGCTGCTAGCCTGCAGGGGGCGGGCAATAGGGTGTCTGTTTGTTTGCGACAGGGAAGCCTGGCTGTTTAAAAATAGCCAGAGCTTCGGGAACCAGCTGAGCAGCGGGGACAGCAGAGCAGCTCACAGCAGGAGTTTGCCTGGGAGTTCGCCTGGAGTGAGCCCAGTGAGGCTTACATCTTGCAAACTGCTCTGAGGAAGCTCGTAGTAGGAAGGTGATATGGAAGGGGGGGGTTCAGCTGTTGTGACCTGCACTGGATGTGCCATGTTTGTCTTTCTTCCACAGGACAGAAGCGACTTTGTCTGTACAAAGTGCAAGCTGGTCTCCATATTGGAAGAGAAGATTGAAGGTCTGGAGCAACAGATAACGACCCTGCGTTGCATACGGGAAACTGAGGATTTCCTGGACGAAACTCAGGATAGGCATCTAGGGGCACAAAGCTCTACAGATATAGAGCAGGTTGCACAGAGGAGCCAAGAGGCCAGTGAAGAAGCTTGGCAACATGTGACCTCCAGAAGAGGTAAGCGGAATGTCCGGGTTCCAGCAACGCAGACACAGGTAACTAACCGCTTTCATGTTCTCTCCACAGGTATCGTTGCGGAGAGTGGACCAGATGATATGTCTGGGGCGAGAAAGCAGAAGGAGACTCCGCTGGTTGGAAGGCATGAGATGCGCTGTCCTGAGTTTGGGGGTTCCACGACCACCACTCCCAAGAGGAGAAGGCGGGTGGTGGTGGTCGGGGACTCTCTCCTCCGAGGGACTGAGTCATCTATCTGCCGCCCTGACCGGGAAAACCGAGAAGTCTGCTGCTTGCCAGGGGCTAAGATTCGCGATGTGACGGAGAGACTGCCGAGACTCATCAAGCCCTCGGATCGCTACCCCTTCCTGCTTCTCCACGTGGGCACCAATGATACTGCCAAGAATGACCTTGAGCGGATCACTGCGGACTATGTGGCTCTAGGAAAAAGGATAAAGGAGTTGGAGGCGCAAGTGGTGTTCTCGTCCATCCTCCCCGTGGAAGGAAAAGGCCTAGGTAGGGAGCGTCGAATCGTGGAAGTCAACGAATGGCTACGCAGGTGGTGTCGGAGAGAAGGCTTTGGTTTCTTTGACCATGGGATGGTGTTCCATGAAGGAGGAGTGCTGGGCAGAGACGGGCTCCATCTTACGAAGAGAGGGAAGAGCATCTTTGCCAGCAGGCTGGCTAACCTAGTGAGGAGGGCTTTAAACTAGGTTCACCGGGGGAAGGAGACCAAAGCCCTGAGGTAAGTGGGAAAGCGGGATACCGGGAGGAAGCACAGGCAGGAATGTCTGTGAGGGGAGGGCTCCTGCCTCATACTGGCAATGAGGGGCGATCAACAGGTTATCTCAAGTGCTTATATACAAATGCACAAAGCCTTGGAAACAAGCAGGGAGAACTGGAGGTCCTGGTGATGTCAAGGAACTATGATGTGATCGGAATAACAGAGACTTGGTGGGATAACTCATATGACTGGAGTACTGTCATGGATGGTTATAAACTGTTCAGGAAGGACAGGCAGGGCAGAAAAGGTGGGGGAGTAGCACTGTATGTAAGGGAGCAGTATGACTGCTCAGAGCTCCGGTACGAAACTGCAGAAAAACCTGAGTGTCTCTGGATTAAGTTTAGAACTGTGTGCAACAAGAGTGATGTAGTGGTGGGAGTCTGCTATAGACCACCGGACCAGGGGGATGAGGTGGATGAGGCTTTCTTCCGGCAGCTCACGGAAGCTACTAGATCGCATGCCCTGATTCTCATGGGTGACTTTAATTTTCCTGATATCTGCTGGGAGAGCAATACAGCGGCGCATAGACAATCCAGGAAGTTTTTGGAAAGCGTAGGGGACAATTTCCTGGCGCAAGTGCTAGAGGAGCCAACTAGGGGGGGCGCTTTTCTTGACCTGCTGCTCACAAACCGGGTAGAATTAGTGGGGGAAGCAAAAGTGGATGGGAATCTGGGAGGCAGTGACCATGAGTTGGTTGAGTTCAGGATCCTGACGCAGGGAAGAAAGGTAAGCAGCAGGATAAGGACCCTGGACTTCAGGAAAGCAGACTTCGACTCCCTCAGGGAACGGATGGCCAGGATCCCCTGGGGGACTAACTTGAAGGGGAAAGGAGTCCAGGAGAGCTGGCTGTATTTCAAGGAATCCCTGTTGAGGTTACAGGGACAAACCATCCCGATGAGTCGAAAGAATAGTAAATATGGCAGGCGACCAGCTTGGCTTAATGGTGAAATCCTAGCGGATCTTAAACATAAAAAAGAAGCTTACAAGAAGTGGAAGGTTGGACATATGACCAGGGAAGAGTATAAAAATATTGCTCGGGCATGTAGGAATGTTATCAGGAGGGCCAAATCGCACCTGGAGCTGCAGCTAGCCAGAGATGTCAAGAGTAACAAGAAGGGTTTCTTCAGGTATGTTGGCAACAAGAAGAAAGCCAAGGAATGTGTGGGCCCCTTACTGAATGAGGGAGGCAACCTAGTGACAGAGGATGTGGAAAAAGCTAATGTACTCAATGCTTTTTTTGCCTCTGTTTTCACTAACAAGGTCAGCTCTCAGACTGCTGCGCTGGGCATCACAAAATGCGGAACAGATGGCCAGCCCTCTGTGGAGATAGAGGCGGTTAGGGACTATTTAGAAAAGCTGGACGTGCACAAGTCCATGGGGCCGGACGAGTTGCATCCGAGAGTGCTGAAGGAATTGGCGGCTGTGATTGCAGAGCCACTGGCCATTATCTTTGAAAACTCGTGGCGAACCGGGGAAGTCCCGGATGACTGGAAAAAGGCTAATGTAGTGCCAATCTTTAAAAAAGGGAAGAAGGAGGATCCTGGGAACTACAGGCCAGTCAGCCTCACCTCAGTCCCTGGAAAAATCATGGAGCAGGTCCTCAAAGAATCAATCCTGAAGCACTTGCATGAGAGGAAAGTGATCAGGAACAGCCAGCATGGATTCACCAAGGGAAGGTCATGCCTGACTAATCTAATCGCCTTTTATGATGAGATTACTGGTTCTGTGGATGAAGGGAAAGCAGTGGATGTATTGTTTCTTGACTTTAGCAAAGCTTTTGACACGGTCTCCCATAGTATTCTTGTCCGCAAGTTAAGGAAGTATGGGCTGGATGAATGCACTATAAGATGGGTAGAAAGCTGGCTAGATTGTCGGGCTCAACGGGTAGTGATCAATGGCTCCATGTCTAGTTGGCAGCCGGTATCAAGTGGAGTGCCCCAAGGGTCGGTCCTGGGGCCGGTTTTATTCAATATCTTCATAAATGATCTGGAGGAT
The DNA here is from genome assembly GCF_965140285.1 of Lepidochelys kempii. NCBI lineage: Eukaryota > Metazoa > Chordata > Testudines > Cheloniidae > Lepidochelys > Lepidochelys kempii. The sequence goes on along the minus strand of NC_136392.1, from coordinate 32,958,081 downwards.
GGTGTGGATTGCACTCTCAGCAAATTTGCGGATGATACTAAACTGGGAGGAGTGGTAGATATGCTGGAGGGGAGGGATAGGATACAGAAGGACCTAGACCAATTGGAAGATTGGGCCAAAAGGAATCTGATGAGGTTCAATAAGGATAAGTGCAGGGTCCTGCACTTAGGACGGAAGAACCCAATGCACAGCTACAGACTAGGGACCGAATGGCTAGGCAGCAGTTCTGCGGAAAAGGACCTAAGGGTGACAGTGGACGAGAAGCTGGATATGAGTCAGCAGTGTGCCCTTGTTGCCAAGAAGGCCAATGGCATTTTGGGATGTATAAGTAGGGGCATAGCGAGCAGATCGAGGGACGTGATCGTTCCCCTCTATTCGACATTGGTGAGGCCTCATCTGGAGTACTGTGTCCAGTTTTGGGCCCCACACTTCAAGAAGGATGTGGATAAATTGGAGAGAGTCCAGCGAAGGGCAACAAAAATGATTAGGGGACTGGAACACATGAGTTATGAGGAGAGGCTGAGGGAGCTGGGATTGTTTAGCCTGCAGAAGAGAAGAATGAGGGGGGATTTGATAGCTGCTTTCAACTACCTGAAAGGGGGTTCCAAAGAGGATGGCTCTAGACTGTTCTCAATGGTAGCAGATGACAGAACGAGGAGTAATGGTCTCAAGTTGCAGTGGGGGAGTTTTAGATTGGATATTAGGAAAAACTTTTTCACTAAGAGGGTGGTGAAACACTGGAATGCGTTACCTAGGGAGGTGGTAGAATCTCCTTCCTTAGAGGTTTTTAAGGTCAAGCTTGACAAAGCCCTGGCTGGGAGTATTTAACTGGGAATTGGTCCTGCTTTGAGCAGGGGGTTGGACTAGATGACCTTCTGGGGTCCCTTCCAACCCTGATATTCTATGATTCTATGATTCTATGATTCTATATATATATATATACATATATATATATATATATGTATATATATATATATATATATACTGGCAGGCAGGTACATACACACAGTGAAAGGAAAGCGTGCTGATGTTTTTGTGTTCTGATAGCTTTTCTTGCTATTTTCCCTACAGGATAATCACTTCACACTTGGGACATATGTAATAAAAGAAAGAAAGACAAAAGTGGATATCTCCCGCCTTAGTAGTCTTTTTTCCAAGCTGAAAAGTCCCAGTCTTATTAATCTCTCCTCATATGGCAGACGCTCCATACCTCTAATAATTTTCTGAACCTTTTCTGAACCTTTTCCAATTCCAATATATCTTTTTTGAGATGGGGTGATCACATCTGCCCGCAGAATTCAAGATGTGGGTGTACCATGAATTTATATGGAGGCAATATGATATTTTCTGTCTTATTATCTGTCCCTTTCTTAATGATTCCCAACATTCTGTTCACTTTTTTGACTGTCACTGCCCACTGAGTGGATATTTTCAGAGAACTATCCACAATGACTCCAAGATCTCTTTCTTGAGTGGTAACAGCTAATTTAGACCCTATCATTTTATATGTATAGTTGGGATTATGTTTTCCAATGTGCATTACTTTCCATTTATCAACACTGAATTTCATCTGCCATTTTGTTGCCCAGTCACCCAGTTTTGTGAGATTTCTTTGTAATGCTTGGGACTTAACTATCTTGAGTAGTTTTGTATCATCTGCAAATTTCCACCTCACTGTTTAGCCCTTTTTCCATATCGTTTATGAATATTGCAGGGCTAAAATCCATATGCTGTTTATGTTACAACCTGATATATAGACTGTGTCAGCTCTTTTTACAGGCCCAAAATCCAGAGTTTGGTCAAGAAGACAGAGGCCTAGCAAATAGTGAACAATATTAGCTAAGAAGCAGAACAAACAAAGGACAACCTTACTTTTTACTAAGATAAGCTTGGTCAGCAAGAAGCCAGGTGGAAATTATAATTGGGGGCTTTATCTCAAAGTTTCAAACAAACCAAAGGAATGAAAGGGGCCCTGTTTCTTCTGTAGAAGAGGTGCCTTCCTACACACCAGCCTTGAGTTTATGGAAGAGATTCAAACATGTCCGTATGAGATATGATATCCTCCCTCTCACAGATGTGCACTTCTCCAAGCCATTGCCAGTGCCTGCCTTAGAAAACAAATGAACAACTAAAAAGCAATCTTCATTGCCATGTACTTTTCATTTGTCTCTTTGCATTAACCCCTAGGTATGTACCTGTTGGACAGTCAGAGGAGCTACTTTATTCCTATGGATCCCAAATCAGAATTCAACATATATATTTTATACTAACACACTCTATATATTGTTTAAAGGAAAACATCTGTGTACTAATTAAGTGTCATGTGTTAATGTCTCCACCCATGGTTTCAGGCCTTCCCTCTTATCCCATGACAGCTTACTTTGATTAATAGCCTTTGGTGAGGGACCTTGTTGAAGGCTTTCTGAAAATCTAAATACACTATATCCACTGGATCTCAGTTGTCCACATGCTTGCTGACCCCCTCAAAGAATTCTAGTAGATTGGGGAGGCATGATTTCCCTTTATAAAAACCATGTTGACTATTCCCCAACAAATTATGTTCACCTATGTGTCTGACAATTGTGTTCTTTACTATAGTTTCAACCAGTTTGCTCCTTCAGCATCTCAATCACCCAGTGGCCCCACTGGTTGTTTAGCAGGCTTTCTGCTTCTGATATACTTAAACGTTTCTCTGCTATTACTTTTTGAATCTTTGGCTAGCTGTTCTTCAAATTCTTTTTTTTTTTTTTTTGGGGGGGGGGGGAGGGTTCCTAATTATATTTTTACACTTTCATTTGCCAGAGTTTATGCTCCTTTCTATTTTCCTCACTAGGATTTAACTTCCACTTTTTAAAGGATACCTTTTTGCCTCTCACTGCTTCTTTTACGTTGTTGTTTAGCTACGGTGGCTCTTTTTTGCTTCTCTTACTATGTTTTTTTAATGTGGAGTGTACATTTAAGTTGAGCCTCTATTATGGTGTCTTTAAAAAGTTTCCATGCTGCTTGCAGGGATTTTACTTATGGTGCTGTACCATTTAATTTCTGTTTAACTAACCGACTTATTTTTGTGTAGTTCCCCTTTCTAAAATTAAATCCTACAGTGTTGGGCTGCTGTGATGTTTTCCCAGCCACAGGGATGTTAAATTTAATTATATTGTGGTCACTATTACCAAGCAGTCCAACCTCTTGGATCTGATCCTATGATCCACTTAGGACTAAATCAAGAATTGCCTTTCCTCTTGTGGGTTCAAGGACTAGCTTCTCCAAGAAGCAGTCATTTAAGGTGTCAAAAAACTTTATTTTGCATCCCGTCCTGAGGTGACATGTACCCAGTCAATATGGGGATAGTTGAAATCCCCCATCATTACTATTTTTTAAAATTTTAATAGCCTCTCTAATCTCCCTGAGCATTTCATAGTCATTATCACCATCCTGGTCAGGTGGTCGGTAATATATCCCTACTGCTATATTCTTATTATTCAAGCATGGAATTACTATTCATAGAGATTCTATGGTACAGTTTGGTTCATTTAAGATTTTTACTTCATTTGATTCTACGCTTTCTTTCACATAGAGTGCCACTCCCCCGCCAGCACGACCTGCTCTGTCCTTCTGATATATTTTGTACCCTGGTATTACTGTGTCCCATTGATTATCCCCATTGTACCAAGTTTCTGTGATGCCTATTATATCAATCTCCTCATTTAATATGAGGCTTTCTAGTTCACCCATCTTATTATTTAGACTTCGAGCACTGGTATATAAGCACTTTAAAAACTTGTCATTTTTAGCTGTCTGCCATTACTTGATGTAATTGAATGAGACTTTTTTTCATTTGAGTGTTTCTCATCCGATCCTACCTGTATTTTATCATCTTCCATCCTCTCCTCCTTACTAGGACACAGAGAATCTCCATTAGTAGATCCTGCCCTAAAGGATGTCTCTGTCTGAACTACATGCTCCTCCACACCAGTCAGCTTTCCCTCAGCCCTTAGTTTAAAAACTGTTTTACAACCTTTTTAAGTTTAAGTGCTAGCAATCTGATTTCTTGGTTTAAGTGGAGCCCATCCTTCCTGTTGTCAGGGTTCCCTCCCCACTCTGAACTCTACGGTACACATGTGGGGACCTGCATGAAAGACCCCCTAAGCTTATTTCTACCAGCTTAGATTAAAACCTCCCCAAGGCACAAATTCTTTGCTCTTGGAGGGTATGCTGCCACCATCAAGTGATTTAACAAAGTATCAGGGAAAGGACCACTTGGAGTTCCTTTCCTTGCAAAATATCCCCCCTTTCCTGGGGAGGCTTGAGAATAATATCCTAACCAATTGGTTACAGGGTTATCACAGACCCAAACCCCTGGGTCTTAGGACAATAGAGAAATCAGTCAAATTCTTAAAGGAAGGATTTTATTTTAAAAAAAGGTAAAAATCACCTCTGTAAAATCAGGATGGAAAATAACTTTACAGGATAACAAAAGATTCAAAAACACAGCAGAACTTCCTCTAGGCTTAGTTTCAAAGTTACAAAAAACAGGAATAAACCTCCCTCCAGCAAAGGAAAAATTCATAAGCAGCACAAAAGATAATCCAACATGCCTTGCCTCGCTTTTACTTACAATTTTTGTAATATGAGAGGCTTTTAGGATGGTTTATAGGAGAAGGAATTTTCTGACCTAATACTTCTCTGCTTCCCAAGAGAACACACAAAACAAAGCCTCCCCACCCCCAACAAGATTTGGAAGTATCTTCTTTCCCCATTGGTCCTTTTGGTCAGGTGCCAACCAGGTTATTTGAGCTTCTTAACCCCTTACAGGTAAGGAGGAATTCTAGGCTACCCTTAGCTGTATGGTTATGACACCTGTATAGGCTCCCCCTTTCCCAAAGTTTCCCCAGTTTCTAATAAATCTAAACCCCTCCTCCCTATACCATTGTCTCATCCACACACTGAGACCCTGCACTTCTGCCTGCCAACTGGCCCTGCATGTGGAATTGGAAGCATTTCAGAGAACGCTACCATGGATGTCCTGGACTTCAATCTCTTACCTAGCAGCCTACATTTGGCCTACATGACCTCTCTCCTATCCCTCCCTATGTTATTGGCGCCTATATGTACCATGTCCACCGGCTCCTCCACAGCACTACACATAAGTCTATCTAGATGTCTCAAGAGCCATTGCGTTATGCTGCTATCATGAACAGTTATGCCTGCATTGGGTTGGTCGCTGGCTCATGGACGGGTGGGTGTCTGTATTCCACGTTGCACCTGGTCCTGGCTTCTCAGCTTTTGTTCTGCACCTCCAATGAGATTCAACCTTTCTTCTGTGACCTCCCACCACTGCTGGCCCTGTCCTGCAGCAACACCTCAGCAAATGAAGCTGTAATATTTGTTGGTGGCCTCTCTACTGGACTGAGCTCCTTCCTGTTGGTGCTTATCTCCTATGGCCACATCTTCTTGGCTGTCATCAAGATCCACTCGGTGAGTGGGAGGCACAAGGCCTTCTCCACCTGTGGCTGGCATCTGGCTGTGTTCATCTTGTTCTTTGACACGCTTTCCTGTGTGTACATGTAGCTGGCTTCCAGCTACTCACTGCAGAGGGGGGACTTCAACTGGGGGGGTCTCCCACTTCCCAGGTGAGGGCCCTAACCAGCAGGTTAACTGCTAAGTGACAAGTAGTCACCATCCTTCTCCCTCAGCCTGGACATAGGTGCCTATCTCAGAGAGATGGGCAGGGCTTAGGACACACCTCTTTTGTCAGCATCTGGCATTGGCTGATCAGCGTTTCCCCGCCTAGTGCGCTGGCTTTCAGCAACTGCAGTCAAAGGCCCCTACCTCTCCTCACTCATGGTATAGGGAGTGTAACTCAGACTTTGTGAATCACAGTGTTGCTCCCATGCTTTTCTATGTGCCTAAAAGTTAGGTGTTTTGTAGCTGAGCACCATAAAGCCTGTGTTCCTTTTTGAATCTGGGCCCCAGGCACTTTTGAAAATTTTACCCAGTGTCTTTGATCTCTGATCTCTAGGTCAGTGGATTCTCTGTAACCTGAAGTCTTTAAATCATTGTTTAAGGACTTCAGTAATTCAGCCAGAGTTAGGAGTCTATTATGGGAGAGGGTGGGTGAGTTCTGTAGCCTGCGATCTGCGGAAGGTCAGACTAGATAGTCACGATGGTCCCTTCTGGCCCTAAAGTCTATGAGTCTATGAGTCAATCATTGTCATCCAAATGGAAAGGGCAAGTGGAACATTAGGACTTCAGGATACTAAATAAGGATACAGGGCTGGGGTTTTGAAAGGAACATGAGGGAGTCGGTGAAATCCCAGCCAATTTAGACAGGAATTTGTTTTTAAAAGTCCCTCATGATCCTTTAAAATCCAATCCCTTATCATCAGTATGAGGGCACTCAGCACTTTCTAAACAGAGAGGACTCTTTAAGGTGTCTCCAGCTGGACACTCAAAAGCTGAGGATCACAGAATCACTGGTCACATTTGATATTCCTGAATTTTAGGTTGTCTGATCCCAAAAGAACAGTCTGGAGCCTTTATCTCTTCTCAGGGAAAATAGTCATTTACATGCTCCACTTCCTGTCTCTCATCTTCTACTGTTGGGGATAATCACACAACAAGGGGTTTTCAAAGTAGCCTAAAGATAGTCAGGCATGATATTGCATTGTACAGCTAATTCCCTTTGAGAATCTTAGCCACGGTGTATTATCAGGAGACACCTCAGGCTAGCTCATAATGGATGGGAGTGAGGATTGTAGTAGAAAGAAACAACCTGAAGCCTGGGGCCTGGTACAAGACCTGAGGTCTGAACTAAAAGTCAGCAAAAGACAGGGCCTGCGGCACAAAAGCAAAATTAGCATAAATTAGATTATGATCAAAAGTCAGACTCTGACAGAAAGCAAAATGCCGGCTTGCAAGTTCACTGTCTGGTACATGAACTAGTGCCTGGTGCTTCTTAGGAGGGCCTGTTTGGTGTGACTAGCCCTTACTTTGCTTTGCAGGTTAACAACAGGTGCACTCCATTCCTAGAGCCCCTTTGACATGTTCCCCTGTGATAGCCAGTCCCTGTACAGAAATGTCAGGTCAGCTATCCCGAAGTGGACAGTGCACACACCAGCTTGTTTCATGGAGCTGAGTATCAACTCCTGTATCACATCACAACACTCAGATATATTTGTAGTGGAAACAACCATAAGTTTGCCAGAAGCTGGGAATGGGTGACAGGGGAGGGATCACTTGATGATGACCTGTTCTGTTTATTCCCTTTGGGGCACCTGGCATTGGCCACTGTCAGAAGACAGGATACTGGGCTAGATGGACCTTCGATCTGACCCAGTATCGCCGTTCTTATGTTCTTATCAAAAGCTAAGATGTAAGAGACGGAGAGCAAGGATAACAATGAAAAAAGAAAGGTAAGATATAAAACAAAATCCATGCATACTATTTTAGAGACTTAACCGGTTGACCACTTGTTAGCAGTCTTATCTCACCTAAATGTCCCTTACAGTGCTTCCACCCAGGGAAGGTTGGGATCCCATTTTAATGAATGTAATTGCACTGGCCGATTACTTCCACAGGTGCAGGATAAGGAGGTGTCCTTCTGCTTTTTCCTTATATCCCCCAAAACATATTTTCAGTCCCCAGGGCTTATTCCCTGGGGTGATGATTTCTTATCCTCATGACTTCAAGGTTGTTACATATGCAAACAGGGTTCCAGTTGTGTTAGTTTACAATGTTTAATTATATGTGAACCAAGGCAGGTAGGTGAATATACATGCTTTGTCTGGCAGAAACCTGTTTAGAGAGAAAAGTTGGCTGAGGTAATATTTTTTATTGGACCAACTTCTCTTGGTGAGAGAGAGAGACAAAAGCTTTCAAGCTTATATAGAGCTCTTCTTCAGATCTGGGAAAGGTACTCTGAGCATTACAGTTAAATGCAAGGTGGAACAGATTGTTTAGCATATACAGTTAGCATATATTATAAGAGACCAGTCAGGGTGGAGTGGCCTGTTAACACCTATGCAGTCAAAGAAGAAAAAGAGAAGGCTAATGGGTTAGAGATTTTTGGAATAAGACATAAATCTAGTGTCTCTGTTCAGTCCATGATTTTTAGTATCAAGCAGACCATAAGTTCACCCATAAGTGATGGGGTGTCTTTGTCTTCTATCATTTTCCTGTGTGAATACATTCAAGAACATAGTTATTGTCTGGTTTCACCCACATTGTTGTTGTTACACTGGATACAGTATACCACATTTTTAAGGGACAGGTGGTAGTTGTTAAAGTTGTGCTGGAATCCATGAGGAAGTTTGAGCCATCTGTCCAGAGGATGAAAATATCAACATATCTCAGTTATATCATTGGTTTTGTGGTGCACTTGTCCAGAAATTTTTATTCAATATGATTTATGAAGAGGGTGGCACATTGTACCATCCTAGTACCCAAGGCTGTTCACCTGGTTTGGACAAATGTTGAATATAAAATTGTTATGGGTGAGGATGAAATGGATGAGTTTGGCGATGAGAAAATTCAATGGGAGATGGGCAACAAAATTCTTTAGCATCTTATGAAAATCCAAGCCGCATCCAGTTTCAAGGCTGTAGTTAAAAGTATATGTTCATTGGCGTATGCAAAACATGCCCAGCCATCATCAATCAGGTAGAGAAACTGCCATTTGAAATAAGTCAGTGGACATTCGAGAAAGATATGTGACATAGTCTGAAGTTTACCATAATTAAAGAGATTGGCCACACAATTGTCCTGTCCTGTTCAAAACCAGCTCAGAGATGACCATAGGTGCCTTGGCAGATCAAAACCTGGTGGATAGATGGTTGGGTCAGTGACAAAAGAGTGATTACTGACTGTTGTCCTTGACCACTCGTTGTGCCAAACAGATTCCACTGTCATGTCCAATGTATATGTTAAAGGCCACATACTGCCTGCCATTAACATTATATAATTAATATTTAATTTAACTGTAATGGTGTATGCATCTCTCAAACTTGCCTAGTGATTGACCTCCATATTTAATAACAACGATTTCCACAGATATAAAAACATTCATCTGGAGATATCAGAGCTTTTTATAGCAGTGGGTAAGTATCATTACCTCTAGTGTCCGCATGTGGAAAATTAGGCATAAATATTGTCCTAATGTCAAACAATACATTACTAGCAGAAATAAGAATAAAACTCATCCGCCCTTGGGTTACCAGTCCTCCGCTCTAACCACTAGACCCTCTCCCCTAATAGAATTCAGAAAGACTGACTCCTGCCCCCCCACCTTTACCCTTTAGCTCATTCCACTTCAAGCGTCATTTAATACAACCTAGAAGTCTTGACTCCCAGCAGCCCCTGTGATGGGTTGGATCACAGAAACCCCCTTGGGGCTTCCAACTGATGTGCCAAGACTACTTCTGCCCCTGCTTTCCCTGCCAGCTTGGGACTCCAGCACCCTGTCTTGCTGAGCCAGACACACCAGTCTGCTCCAACACAGACCCAGGGTCTGAACCACGTGCCCCAAAGCTGCAGACTTAACTGAAAGCAACTTAAGAAGTGTTCCTGTCTTTAACACTTAGATGCCCAACTCCCAATGGGGTCCAAACCCCAAATAAATATGTTTTACCTTGTATAAAGCTTATACCGGGTAAACTCATAAATTGTTCGCCCTCTATAACACTGATAGAGAGATATGCATAACTGCCCCCCCCAGGTATTAATACATACTCTGGGTTAATTAATAAGTAAAAAGTGATTTTATTAAATACAGAAAGTAGGATTCAAGTGGTTCCAAGTAGTAACAGACAGAACAAAGTGAAATACCAAGCAAAATAAAATAGAACACGGAAGTCTATGTCTAAGAAAACTTAATAGAGATAAAAACCTCACCCTTAGAGGAATTCCAGTAAGCTTCCTTTTACAGACTAGTCTCCTTCTAGTCTGGGTCCAGCAAACACTCACACCCCCTGTAGTTACTGTCCTTTGTTCCAGTTTCTTTCAGGTATCCTTGGGGGTGGAGAGGCTATCTCCTTAGCAAGCTAAAGACCACATGCAGGGGTCTCCCTGGGGTTTAAATAGACTTTATCTGGTGGGTGGACACCCCTCACTCCCCCGTGTAGAATCCCAGCTACAATATGGAGTTTTGGAGTCACATGGGCCAGTCACAACTCCATGCATGACTCAGAACTTACAGGTAGCAGCCATGGGTCACATGCTACCTTGAACATCCTCAAGTAGACTTCTTATGTGGATTGGAGCATTCTAAGAGCCATTGTCCTTAAGTGCTTCTTGACTGGGAACTGTGACAAAGTCCTGAGTCTGTATTGGTAGGTCCCGCACTTCTGGGCAGTTTCAGTGACCTCAGAAACTCGATAAGGCCCCAATGTGACCTCCTTTTCTCAGTGTAGCACCAAGAGTCACAGCCTATTGAGTTACTTTCATCACTGGCCAATATGGGAGATGGGAAGGGGGAATACCCCACAATCTCTGTTGCTCCATAGACCTCAGTAGGCGCAGTTCAGCCTCTTGCCTGGACCGAGTCCTGCTTCCCTTCTCCAGGGGATCTCTGTAGAGTATGGGGGTGGAGGGTGGGGGGAGGGAACCTGGGCCCACCCTCTACTCTGGGTTCCAGCCCAGGGACCCTAATGTGGGCAGCTTTTGGTGGTTTTCCCTTCACCACTGACACCACTTTGATTCCCTGGGCCACTTCCCCCATGGCCCCATTTTCCTAGCTTCAGCCTTACCTAAGGATTCAGCAATGCTTCCTCTCCTCCAGCTCCTTTCACCTCAGCCTCCTGGAGGGCACTGGAAGGAGAGCTTTTAAACAGTATAAATGGGACCTTGATTGGTTCCAGCTGTCTCCATTAGCCTAGTGTAAGGCTGGATAAGTACTAGGGTTGCAGGGGGAAGCCCACAGGTAAGCAGAGGCAGCAGGTCCAAAGCCCCCTTGCCTGGGATGATTGGCTTATACACTGCAGTCTGCCCCACTGTGCGGGGACTCAGTGGTGACTGGCAGTAGCCAAAGACTGAGGCGAGGTGGGGATAGTGGGTGGTGGTTCCACAGGGAGGGGAAACCCAGATCTGTGGGGGTACTGCCAGGGGGCAGCACTCCAGGGAAAGGGGCACCAGGTTCCGGGAGGTGGTCTGGAAGAGCTAATTCCCTGAGAGACCAGCAGGAGGCACCACAGGGGTGAGTCTTGCACCATGACAGTAGCATAAAACATATTCCAGTTATGTCATATATACATTCATATGCATATTTCCATAAAGCCTTATGGGGGGCACCGTCACAGCCCCTACTTCAATCACTAGACCTCACTCCCCTCCTCGAGCTAGGAACAGAACTCAGGAGTCCTGCCCCTATTCTCTAACCCCCTAGACACTACTCTCTACTCAGGAAGGGGTTAGAACGTGGGCTGAATCTTGACTATCACCTCCCATATGTTCTAATTCACTACATCCCACTCCCTTCCCAGCATTGGGGGTAGGTGGCAGTAATCTTGACTCCCTTAGAAAAACATTTTCCTATCAAAGACCTTTTTCATAGCCCCTTTCACATCCTTGTTCCTGAGGGTGTAGATGATTGGATTTAACATAGGGGTGATGAGACTGTACAGCAGGGAGATCATCCTGTCCTTGTCCAGAGAGTAGTTGGAGATGGGTCTGATGTAGGTGAAGATGCAGCTGCCGTAGTAGAGCAGGACTACCATGAGGTGGGATGCACAGGTAGAGAAGGCCTTTCTCCTCCCTTGGGACGATTGCATCTTCAGTATCCTGAACATAATGTGCACATATGACAGGATGATGCACAAAGAAGGACCCCAGCCCAAGAAGAGGCTGGAGATCACTGTCATGGTGACATTGAGGGAGATGTCTCTGCAGGACACAGCCAGCAGGGGTGGGATATCACAGTAGAAGTAGCTGAGTCTGTTGACACCACAGAAGGACAGGTGGATTGTGAGGACTGTGTGAACAGCTGCATTGAGACTGCCAATGAGCCAAGAGGCAGCCACTAGTGTGGAACAAATCTTGTTACTTATGAGCACTGTGTAGTGCAGTGGGTTGCATATGGCTACATAGCGGTCATATGCCATGGTGGCCAGAAGAATGCCCTCTGCCCCCACAAATAAGAGGAAGAAGTAGAGCTGTGCCATGCAGCTTGCATAGGAGATGCTGCTGCTGCCTGAGAGAAGGTGCTGCAGCATCTGGGGGATGGTGGTGGTGGTCTGGCAGATGTCTAGGAGGGAGAGGTTCCCCAGGAAGAGATACATGGGGGTTCGGAGACACGGCTGCACCAAGGAAAGGAGGAGGATGAGCATGTTCCCCAGCAGGGTGAAGATGTAGATGATGGAGATGATGCCCGAGAGGAGGAAACGCAAGCCCCAGAGTTTGGAAAATCCTGAGAGGATGAATTCAGTTGGTGTGGTTTGATTCTCCATGGCCACCTCTTCACTTAACTGCAGGGGAGAAGAGCATGGAGTACAAACAAGAAGAACGAGTAAGGATGCAACATGTCAGAAGTTTCACTTTGGTCAGTGGATGAATCTGGAGTTTCTTTCTCCCTCCCATCTCTCTGTCCAACTAACAGATCTCATTTCTCTCCAAAGCCAGGGAGAGAACCCAGTAGTCCTGACTTCCATCCCCCACACTCTAACCACTTAACTCCTCTCCCAGAAGTGGGATAGAATCTAGGAGTTCTGACTCTCTGACTTTCATCTAATCACCAGAAACTGCTTCCCTTCTGGAGTTCAAAACAGACCCAGGATGTCTCACTGCCAGAGAAAACTCTATATCAAGGTTGCACCTCACTCCTAGTACCCACTACTCTAACCATTGAACCACACTCCCTGCCTGAACCGGAATGGGATGCAGCAGACCTGTATCCAACGCCCGGGCTCTAATCCACTAGACCCCAATCTCCTCCCATAATTGGAAATAGAAATTTAGAGGGCTGATGCCCAACCTCCTCTTGTCTAACTAATAGATCATATTCCCCACCTCCCACCCCACCCTCCTAGCAGGGCACAGAACCCAGGAGAAGAGCTGGCTGAATATGTGTCCCTTAGTAGCTCTGAAAAATCAAAAAATGGGTAGGTGGGAGTCCCAAGTTCAAGTGGCTGCTGCAATTAATATTTATTTAGCGACACAAAATGGAACAGCTTCAAAAGAAAAGAATAAGAAAAGTGCCCACCCAGCCTGGCCTATAGCACCGTGTTTGGGTGCTTAATTAGAAAAAGGGGGGATGATTGTGGTTCAAATCCCTGCTTTAGAAGAGGCATTCACACTGATACGTCCCAGCTGAGTGTCTGGACAAGGAGGCTAAAAATCTTAAAGGGTGCTCCTCCTCCTCTGGCTGTTTTGGGAATAGTACCTAGATCCCTTTGAATCTAGCCTGAAAAATATATTTTTGGCTGAAACTATTTGACAGTTCATGTAATTAGTGAATATTTTCAGGACAACTGAAACTTCCTTTCTCAATAACAAATAAACTCTTTGTCCAAAAAATTCACCAAGTTTTACCCAGGAGCCCATGAACCTCTAAACCCTGGAACCCACTCCTCTTTTGCAGCTTGGAACAGAGCTCAGGAATCCTTCTCTATAGGCCAATCACAGGAAACAGCTTGTCCTTCCATGGACTGTGGAGTACCTATCCAAGTGATAAATAAAGGAAGTTAGACTTTGTGAACTGTAAGTTTAATATTACAGTCAGGGACAGAGTAAGGTGACAACATTGAGGTTGGATATATAGATAATTTTCTCGAAGTGGAAGAACATATAGAAATGCTCTGGTCTTCATTTACTTAGTGGCTACACATTTCCAGATTTCATGCAAAGTACCTTTTGTCTTTTTTTTTTTCCAACTCAGCTGCCCATTCAGAAAGAATGTTCAATATTCTAACAAAACTTTTCTATTGGAGAGACTTCAGTGTACTTCAGAAACATGGTAACATTATGGAATAAGGGGCCAAGTTCTGTTCTCCACAACCTCACTGTAAGCACTGAGTATAATATTATAGGTACAGAAACAGAGAAAGAGAGAAACAGAAGGGACATCATAGACAGATTGAGAGATCAATAAATAGATAGGTTCCTATTAAAATTAATAAAATACAGAATAATTCTACCCTTCGTTACTCAAACTGTTTTACATTCCCAGATTCCCACCATGCAAAGTATCACTGTCCATTTGATATAGGAATCCATTAATTTTCATCTTACCTAAATCAGAAATATTACATTATCTCATATGTTTATATGTTCAGGGAAAAAAGGCACAAATTTCTAAATAAAGTGTTTATGTAGGACATTTCTGTGCCCTTCAAAGATATGGGAGGCTATAGCAAGTCTTTACAGATGAGCCAATTTGTTCTCATCACAATATCCAAAAGTTTTCAATAGACAGACACATGGTCAGACAGATCGAGAAGGAGACAAAGAGGCTTCCACATAGAGGAAGAGAGAGAGAGAGGGAGAAAGAGAGAGATGATAATGATCATTGCTTTTATTTGCTAGCAAAATAAAGACTCACCCTAGGCTTCATTCTTATTTTGTTTACATTCCCACAATTCTACCATGCAAAGTATCATAGTCCTCTTTACATTGGGATCCACCATCAGCTTTCAGCTTAGTTGAATTAGAAAGACAACACAATGACTTGTGTGGAAGTCAGTCAGATGTTCAAAGAGAAAGAATAATACCCTAAAGATAGTGCTGAAGTATGAAATGTCTGGGCCATCCAATGCATGACAGGTTATAATAGCTCTCTTCTGAAGAGCCAAATTCTAACCTCCCCAACAACCATAATTTTCAAGTAATTCAATGGACAGGCAAAGAGTTATATTGATAGATAAAGAGAGAGACACAAACATAGATGGAGAGATAATAATTTGGTGATAAATATATAGAAAACAATAACATATTTTAATTAATAAAATTTAGAATAATTATATCCTTTATATTTCACAGTTTATACTTCCAGATTTCTGAGTCCATTTGATACTGAGATCCATTAATTTTCAGCATAGCAAAAGCAGAAAGATTACATTATCTGATGATTGCATGAATGAAATGTATGGCATGGTAGTTTTTTAAAAGACTACCGATTCTGATTTCCACCACACCTGAAAGTTCTGAACATTCCAATAGAGACACAAATGGTCACACAGATAGAAAAGAAAGAGACAGAAAGGAACACACATACAGAAATGGGGAAATAGAAATGTAGATAGATAGACAGATAGATAGATAGATTAGATTCAAACATGCATGAAAGATTGAACAATCAGATCCATTATAATAGCTACAGCAAAACATGAAATATATCTCACCAAGTAGCTCAAATAAATAAATGGTGTTGGCTCTTTATTACTAACAATGGGGAACTTGAAGGAGAACTTAAGTATATGTACTTTAAAAAGGGCTCTTGAGAAGATATCCCCAGAGCATCTGGTGTGTTTTCAAGGATGATGCTGCTATAGATGTGGGAGGGAAGTCAGCATCTTGTTATTTGCTGAAGTACATTTAATTGTAGTGTACAGCCTTGATGCATATTGGAAACAGTGGTATTCATTGTTGATGTACATTTCTATGCCAGTTTACATCCAAAGCCAGAGTGTGTCTTTCTGGAGTGGTGTAGATCACTCACACTTCTCTGGCTTTGACAATTTTACAGAAATAAATAAGTGTCTAAGCCTTGTGGGTGGGAAATAAATTCACTAAACATGACCCTGGTAAAGGATTCTGTGTGGAAAATCCATGTTTAAGATTTTAAACAGGATCTAAAGAAGTTTGGTGTCTGAATTCCACTGAGTTTTAGTCGGAATTGAGTATCTAAAATTTGTAGCAGTCACTTGGAATCTCCAGAAAGAAATATTTGCTCTAACCTCATTTAAATCAATCTATTTATGCCAGAGATAAATTTGACCCAAGATGTCCATGGAACATGGTGATGGATCTCTCGCTTCTCAATTAGGGTCTTGACTCTAAAGCCTACTGATAATATTTGGGCCAGCTTTGTAAAGTTGGTTTACCTAATCATAGGCACTGAGACTGAGGTTTTCAAAGGGATGTAAAAGGCAGTAATGCCACCAGCTAACCTTGCATGATGGCCAATGGAAGTTGGATGCCTAACTCCCCAAGGGTCTTCTGAAAATCCCAGCCTTAAAGCTTTGTTTGAACACCGTCATTTTCAAATCCCATTTGGCGCAACTATGCACACCATTAGCTGTTTCACTGTTGACTAATTCAACAGAAATAGAATCATAGAATCATAGGACTGGAAGGGACCTTGAAAGGTCATCTAGTCCAGTCCCCTGCACTCTCATAGCAGGACTAAGCATTATATAGATAATTCCTGACAGGTGTTTGTCTAACCTGCTCTTAAAAATCTCCAATGATGGAGATTCCACAACCTCCCTAGGTAATTTATTCCAGTGCTTAGCCACCCTCCCCCTCCTCCTTGAAACAACATTTTATGTACTTGAAAACTGTTATCATGTCCCCCCTCAGTCTTCTCTTTTCCAGACTAAACAAACCCATTTTTTTCATGTTTGTAGACCTTTAATAATTTTTGTTGCTCTTCTCTGGACTCTTGCCAATTTTTCCACATCCTTCCTGAAATGTGGCACCCAGAACTGGACACAGTAATCCAGCTAAGGCCATATCAGAGTGGAGTAAAGCAGAAGAATTACTTCTCATGTCTCGCATACAACACTCCTGCTAATACATTCCAGAATGATCGCTTTCTTTGCAACAGTGTTACACTGTTGACTCAAAATTTAGCTTGTGATCCACTATGACCCCCAGATCTCTTTCTTCAATACTCATTTCTAGGCAGTCATTCCCCATTTCGTATGTTTGCAACTGATTTTTCCTTTGTAAGTGGAGTACTTTGCATTTGTCCTTATTGTAGATCTTTGAGGGGTTGGGTTGGGAGTATGGAATTGTGGATGGAGATTGGGAGGTAAGTGTAATGTGAACTGATAGTGTGGTGTGGACAGAGACACCAGACTCTGTTTGCCTTAGCAGAGGACTGCTACCATAAAAGCCACACATGATTAATTTCCCCCTGAAATCTTTCATATTCTCCTCTGGAAACTGGAGGACCAAGATCTCTGTGAATTCAACTCAGCTTCACAGTTGGTCAAGCTTCAGGAGCGTACCACCATTTTTCCACACACTAATTTCACCCCTCCTGGACATTGTGGGAATGGGGAGGGAAGAGCCTTGAGAGGAGTGTGGTGCCTGGAAGCCCCAGTAGGGGGCAGCAGCCCACCAGGCAGGCAGGCGGCGCTCCCAAGGATCCTGGGAACTCCAGGAGCCTGCCAGAAGGGCAGTTTCATGGGAGGTGGGAGACCTGGGTCCAGCTTTCATTGAAGCAGGGTCTGGAACCTGGCTCTCTCAGGCAAATGCACTAGCCATATTAGCCACTAGGCTGTAGAGTAATTCTCACTCTCTCTGTAGCCTAGTGGCTTGGTCCCTTCTCCTGGGAGACCTTGGTTCCAAGTCCCTGCTTCAGGGAAGTTTTAAGTATGTACACAGAGTGGAAAAGCTTCAGCAGGAGAGACTGAGAGATCTGAGCACACCCACAGGGATCAGGCCCCTCAACCGAGATAGGTGGGGGAGCACCTAGTTTGCAAATCCCAGTGAGGTTTAGGCCTGAATTAGGTGCTGAGCTGCTCAGCAGCATCAGTGCTTAGGGGGCTTTGTGCAGGCCCACTGGCAAAAAAATTGGCGTCTTGAGGGCTTTACAGGTAGAAACTTAGACACCTGAGGTTTGTAGGCACCTCTAGGGCTAGGGAGCAGCTGAGCAGGGTTTCCGTGAATGCCAGCGGTTTCTAAATGTTGGCACCTAGTGCGGCAGTGAGACACCTAAATCTACCTTGTGAATCTGGCCCTAAAAGTCTCTAGCTGTTACAGTTGCAAAGACAGGAAAACAAGGAGACACAAACTCTCCCCTCCTCACAAAGCAACACCAGTGTTACAGAGCTTAGTGCTCTCAGGCTGATCTCACTGCCTTGAGAGACCTGGCTCAGGGTACCAACTTTCAGGGAGGCAGGGCTCTCTCCTGCCTTCACTGTCTCGAGCAATTCTGGTTCCATGTGAAAGGCAGCACAATATAAGTTTCATCTGAGAAATCAAATGGAAGGGGAAAGTATCTCTGGTGCTTGTTTTAATGTTCTGAAGAAAGGTCTCAAGGTTCAATTTGTTTGGGGAGTAAAACACCCAGAATTTAAGTGTGTGTATAAGAAGGATCTGCCACTAGATGGAGCTGTGGAAACAGCTCTGTTTGACTCCACAAAGGAAAATGAGCCAGTAATTTGAAGCTAAGAGGATCTTGTTCGTTAGAGAGCTCTTTCTTTATCTCCCTCCCCCTTCCCCGTCCCCCTTCTCCCCCTTCCCCGTTCCCCCTTCTCCTTCTTGTTGTGCGCACAGAAAGCAGAAGACCAGAAGTTCAAACTGCAGGTAATCCAATGTTTATTGGGGTTAGTTTTCAGCAAGCATGTGTTCCATAACACAGCCTTGTGTTTCAGTGTTTCAACTTTTTCTTTTCAGTCAGCATAATTATACCTGAACTGAATGCCCACCGCAGTTTCACCCCTTACAACCTATGGTTATGTTGTGTTTTGGGGGTTCATGCGTCTGGGGATTTTATTTCACCCCTTTTGTACCCCATGGGAGGGGTAAGAGAGTGAGGTTGTGCTACGGTCAGAGGCTGGCATTTTTTTGGCTCTCCCCTTACCAAAATCCCCCCTTTGTTCTTCTCGACTGATTGCTTGACCTTGCCTTGATATAAGGAGTTGGGGTAGTTTTTAAGTGTTCGCTCGTATGTTACACTTTTACCATGCCCAGTAACACTTTAACTGCTTTTATTTGTTTATATTATTCTAACAAAAACCCATTTGGCTTGGGGAAAAGCAACATACTAGTGTTTTTTTTCTTAGTAAGGATCCCTTTGTTCACATGTATTAGTAAGAATATATATGTATCAAAAACTAAACAGGTAAAAGCAAAACTTAAAATACTATATTTTAGGCAAAAATACAGGCCTGAATCCTAACATTGACATTTGCACTCCCTAACATCATCATGCCAGGCTTGGAAAAAAGGGCCTCAAGGAAGGAGTGAAGAAAATGACAACAGAGGTCAGCACCTCTCATGGGACCTAAACAAAACATAGGGAGCCATGTTTCCATGATTTAGGGACTTCACACAAACAGGAGGCTGGGTTTAGAGGATTGGCCCAAAAGAAATCTGATGAGGTTCAACAAGGACAAGTGCAGAGTCCTGCACTTAGGACGGAAGAATCCCATGCACCGCTACAGACAAGGGACCGAATGGCTCGGCAGCAGTTCTGCAGAAAAGGACCTGGGGTTACAGTGGACGAGAAGCTGGATATGAGTCAACAGTGTGCCCTTGTTGCCAAGAAGGCCAATGGCATTTTGGGATGTATAAGTAGGGGCATAGCGAGCAGATCGAGGGACGTGATCATTTCCCTCTATTCGACATTGGTGAGGCCTCATCTGGAGTCCTGTGTCCAGTTTTGGGCCCCACACTACAAGAAGGATGTGGAAAAATTGGAAAGAGTCCAGCGGAGGGCAAGAAAAATTATGAGGGCACTGGAACACATGACTTATGAGGAGAGGCTGAGGGAACTGGGATTGTTTAGTCTGCGGAAGAGAAGAATAAGGGGGGATTTGATAGCTGCTTTGACCTACCTGAAAGGGAGTTCCAAAGAGGATGGATCTAGACTGTTCTCAGTGGTAGCTGATGACAGAACAAGGAGTAATGGTCTCAAGTTGCGGTGGGGGAGGTTTAGGTTGGATATTAGGAAAAACTTTTTCACTAGGAGGGTGGTGAAGCCCTGGAATGGGTTACCTAGGGAGGTGGTGGAATCTCCTTCCTTTGAGGTTTTTAAGGTCAGGCTTGACAAAGCCCTGGCTGGGATGATTTAGTTGCGGATTTGTCCTGCTTTGAGCAGGGGGTTGGACTAGATGACCTCCTGAGGTCCCTTCCAACTCTGATAGTCTATGATTCTGTGATTTTCTTTAATGAGCTGAAGTGCAGTAAAAGGGGAACATGTTGCCCAGGTTTTTCAAAGTGCACCACAGCACATGGGGAGGATGAGAGGAAGCCCATCAGTAACACCTGCAAACAGGAGGCCTTCAAATAGGCAGCTGTGCTCCCTGGAAGGTAGGATTTGTGAGATGGACCATTTCATGGAGCTTATGTGGTGGAAAAATGAACACCCAGATCTCATCCCCTTTATTATATTAATTTAAAGGTGAATGAAATGATATCAAAAATGGAAATAGATAACATGAGCAGCGGCTGGCTAGATATGTCCATTATCTCTGAGGGGCTTACAAAATTCTTAAAAACCCATGGCCACCCCCCAATTTTTAACATGGGCATAATTTGGGAAGCGGGGGTCCATGCGTTACCCCTTACCCCCCAAACTGCAAGCCGCAGGTGGGTGTGGAGCGGTGCTGGCAGGGGTTGATCTTCATGGTGGGGAGCTGAGCTGATAAGCTCCCCGGCTGGCGTAGTATCAGCTCCTCTTCCCAATGGGGGGAAAGGAGTTATGGGAACCACGTCTCGCTATGACGGCGGATCCCTCTCCAGTGCCTCCTCCCCCTTTCTCCTCCGCTTCTGTGCAGCCCAGCTATGAGGGGCCGGGCCTGAGTCGGGGCTGGAGATGGGGATGGCTGGAGGGTCTGGTTTCGGTTGGGGGAGGGGGGCTCAGGCCTGGGTGAGAGGGGACAGGCCAGAATATAAAAGAAATAGAAAGTTAATTAAAGTAATATAGATTTGAAAGTTTAAAAATATCAAATAAAATTTAAAAAGTAAATAATAATAATAATAATAATAATAAAAAGTAAAATCTGAGATTGAACCAACCCCTGCCAGATGAGAGTCCCTGGGACTGACCCGTGTTTGCCTCTATCACACGGCAGGGGCTTCTGCACTCACACCATGAAGGGGAACAGAAAGATCTGCCTTTAAAATTCAACTCTATCTAGTGTGTCAATATTTCAAGTTCCCAAATAGAGGACACTGCTGGGGGAGGGGACCTGGAGGAGGTATTGATGACGTGTTGGGAGAGGGTTTTGGTAGGGTTGGAGCTGTGTGTGCGCTGGGAGGGGGTATTTGGAAGGTGGTGGAGGTGGGTATGTGTACTGGGTGGGGTATTGGGAGGGGGGGGGTGTACAGGGGCAGGAGAGGGTATTTGAGGGTGGAGGGGTGTGTGTGTAGTGGGCAAATGTATTTGTGGGGTAGTGGAGGGGGTATTTGGGGGGTGCTGTGCAATCTCTTCATATTAACACGACACTGGTTTCAGAGAGATCTGACTCTGTCCAGTCCCAACTTTGCTACTAGTAAGTAACCCAGGATCACGGCTACAGAACCAGAGCCTGTTCTCACTTACTGTTATAAACCCTCATTTCTTCTTTGGAGGTACGCCAGCCAGCTGCCTTTGGAGCAGTGCCACCGAAAGGACACCCGAGCTGTGGCCTTGCCTGCGCTCTGCCCCAAGGCCCTGCTCCTGCTCCTCCAATTCCCCCATGGCCCCACCAATGCTGCTTCTCTTCCCACCCCCCCAAAACCAAAAACTGTCCCTCTCCCCTCCCTGCAAGAAGTCCTTTTCCTTCCCTATCTTTGTTTTTCTCTTTCCTACCTCTCTCCTTTTTCCTTCTGTCAATTAAGAGTCTGGCTCAGCCAGCCAAGACTGAATGTTTTGTAACACTGCTGTAAGCCTGTGACCAGAAAGACAGCCAAATGCAAAACCCTGAACAGCTGTAGGCTGGTACAAGTTTGCCAGGTGTCCAAGTGGCTGATGAGACAGGTTGCTGTGCCTGTGTTTTTCCAACAGAGGGTGTAGTAAATGAGAGTCAACAGCAGAGACAAATGGGAATGGGTGACGGGGATGGCCCGCTGCTCCCATTGGCCAGGAACGACGAACCGCGGCCACTGGGAGCTGCAGGGGCCATGCCTGCAGACTGTCAACGTCAGTAAAATGTCTCACAGCCTTCAATCAGATTACCCTGATTGCCGACCACTGTACTAGAGCTGTGGTTCCCAAACTTTAACAGCCCGCGAACCCTTTTCACTACATTGTGAAATCTCATGAACCCCCTCCTAAAAATGAATATTTCCAGGGATTTAAATTTAAATTTCCTCCGCACTCTATGGGGCTCCTGCTGCTGGACCCCGTTGACCGCCACGGTCAACTGAGCTCCACTGAGCTCGGGCTGCAGGTCCCCGCTGCCCGGCCCTGCTCTCCCTGGGGCTCAGGCTGCCAGTCCCAACTGCCCAGCCCTGCTCTCCCTGGGGCTCAGGCTGCCAGTCCCAACTGCCTGGCCCTGCTTTCCCTGGGGCTCAGGCTACCAGCCCCAACTGCCTGTCCCCGCTCTCCCTGGGGCTCGGGCTGCCAGCCCCAAGCAGAGCGCTGGGGTTCGGGCTCCCAGCTCCCCCACTCATGGGGGCAGGGCTCGGGCTGCCAGCCCCAACTGCCCGGCCCTGCTCTCCCTGGGGCTCAGGCCGTCTGCCCTGCAACTGGGTCCCATCTGCTGCCTCCAATGCCCGGGGTCCTCTGGCCGCCATTAGTGACATTTTTCTGGTGAACCCCCTGTAACGTTCTGCAACCCCAGTTTGGGAACCACTGTTCTAGAGGCACTGGAAGAGGGACTTCAGCCACACACACTATACACAGATGTGTACCAGAGTCTCCCTATCGCCACAAAGGGAACATATGTCAGGAGAGTTTGTGAACTGCACCAGCTCCATGCCCATGCTTACAGTTCCATTGTCATTACTTTCGTACCTAAAAACTTCAGCAAAATCAGGGCCCCATCAGGCTTGGTGCTGCCCAGAACAATAGCAGTGGAAATCTTCAGCCCCAAAGAGTTTACCATCTGAGTAGGCAAGACGGAAGAACAATAGGAGGTCATAGAGAGGTAGATAGAAGGGAAATGATTGGCCTCAGGACACACAGCAGGTCAGTGGCAAAGCTGGGGTGAGAACTAAGGGCTCCTGAGTTCTTTGTATACTGCGTCATGCTCCTTTTCCATACTGCTGTGCTCAGACCTCCGTAAGGCACTGCCATTCTGGGCCTGAAGGACCTTCATAGAGTTGAGGCTGGTCAGCCGTTGATAGACTTCAACCCTCTTTGTGCATCAAAAGGGCCCACTGGGGCTGATCCTGCAGTCTATAAGGATTTTGACTAAGGAAGGGCTTCAGGTTTGGGCCCATGGGGTTTTTTGCATACACAAGGAATGCAGGATGGAAACTGTCATGTCACCACCATCCAGCTCTGATATCATGAGCCCAAGTACCCTGGAACAGAGCCAGCGCTAGGCGTAAACAGACTAAGCAATTGCTTAGGACCCCAAGCAGCTCAAGGGGGGCTCCTATGTGTTTTTTATTATGTGTTGGGGGAGGGGCAAAAATATTCCTGCTTAGGGCCCCCAATGGGCTAGCACTGCCTCTGGCCTGGAGTTACGGAATTGTCATTTAATTTGTCCACTGGCCAAATTTTAATGCCAAAATGACCATGTTGCTTTATTGGTTGTGTCCCTGTATGGAAAAAGTTAAAAAAAAAATAATTAGAGAGAGAATATACACAAAGAGAGTGCGTGTGTGTGTGTGAGAGAGAGAGAGAGACGCAAACAAACAAGAAAATACCCAAAAACATACAGGGTGAAATCCTGGCTCTGCTGAAGTCAAAGGCAAAACGTTAATTTACTTCAATGGGGCCAGCACTTCATCCCAGGACTTCAACCTACATTCACACAAGTGCTTGATTTTCAAAACTGTACCACTTTTAGCCACCCCAGAAATAAGAAACAACATGAGGGAACAGGTTTGAAATTATTGGCCTATACCTCGTCATTGTGCCTACATAATTAGCTGTGATATACCCTCAGAACTACAGAATCACGATAGATAGATAGATAGATAGATAGATAGATAGATAGATAGATAGATAGATAGAAAAAGAAGGAAGAGAGAAGGTATGGACAAAACTCAGAATTTCCAATTTGTTGGAAATTTCAACATTTTTAAATTTGTAATTGGTCCAATTCTGGGGAGGAAAATATCAAAATTTCCCATGAAATGAAAATTCTGAAAAAGAAATCAGTTTGGGAAAGTTGTCATTTCAGAAAATTTCTCAATTTTGTTTCAGATTTCTGAAGCGTTGTTTTGAATATTATTTTAAACGTTATATTATTTTGTGATATTTACGTGCTTCATTTCATGTCAGGAGCAGCAGCGCATTGCAGGGTTCCAAGTGGGTTTGTCTAGCCCATGCTGAACCCATGCTTCACTGCTATTGCTACTCAGGTAGCTAGGTTAGTGCTAGCTTGTGTATGCCCACAGGGGCTTTAACCACACCCCTCGATTGCAGTGTAGACATACCCCAGGAAAGTTAAATGGTTTGTGCAGGTAACTCCTTTAATTTTCTTTAAATCCCCAGCCAGAGCCACTCAGGTTAGGATGGTAAGAAGTGTTAGGGGGCTTATTCCTTTACCCTCTCACTTCCCTGGTCCTTCTTGTATGAATAGAGAGCAACAATACCCAAAGTCCAAAGGTGCAAACAATTCAATGTTTATTGGGGTGAACTTCCAGCAAGCTTAAATTTAAGTTCCTTTTTCCTTATTTTCGAATCCCCACTTACTTTCTGTTTGCCCCTAATTTATATAGTAATATTTTCAGCTATACCTTAACCAATCATTTTACTGAAATTTAGCTAACCAATCCTAACATATTGTAACATAATTCTCTAACCAATTATATTCCACTACCCTCATTAACTTACAGCTAGCAAAATTAATTATTAGAGAACCAGACAGATTAACAATAGAAAAGTGGGGGCCATAAAGATAAAACATACAGAAATGTGGGTTTTACAACCACAACTACTGAGAAGTGATTTTTTGCCAGACAGGATGCTATCAAACTTTAAGTTGTCTTTAAACATTTTTCTCTGGAGGTGATAGGCATTATCAGGACAGGAGTGTATTCCTAACAGCCCCATAGCACCTTCTTTCAATGTGACTGGTTTGGAATGTGAGGATGTGACTGGTCGCTTTCCAACTTATGGCTGCTTCTGCTGCTTAGCCAAAGGCCTTAGCTTAAGAATATGGCCTCAGACTGGCACTTGCAGCAAGTTGCTCTTGTAATCTTTGTGTGCTGTTGTGCTAGGGACACAAGTCCAATTAAAAGTGAACGAGGCTGCTGTTTGTAACACCCTTAATGACTTGGCCTGGTCAGAACCCTACAAATTAGAATTCTGTTCTATCCAAAGGACTAATCAGGATCCCGTTAATGTTATTCCCGAACTGCCTGATAAAATTAGGTACCAGAATCTTCTGAGATGTCTACACCAGGTTCTGATTGATACAATAAGTTCCCAAGTGCCTATTGAGCTGCAAAATGTTGAAGTTTGGGGACCCAGATTGTATGAGCCCAGAATCAGACCAACTTTTAACTTGGACCTTACATTTTGACATCACCAAAAGGTTATTAGTCCCTTCAGTAGACCTCTTGAACAAAATAGGTTAACGGGGACCGTGAGGGATCCAGCAATACAACCGCCTCCTGCTATAGTTGTTAGACTGCATTGCCCATTTAGAACTGGCATGAAAACCTTAAACCCTGATTACTTCTGTTGTGTTTCAGCCCCTTGATCAGATTTCTATGTCAGCACCAGGACAGAACCCAGGAATCCTGGAATTTCCTTTGGAGGCCAGTCAAATGTCCAGTTCTTGCACTGTGACCCCCAATAGCCCCCTTGTGTCAACCCCAGACATCTCTGCACTAAAGGGAATTTTCACAGCCTCTTGTATTTGAGTGACTAACATAAACACAAAAACAAACTGCAACACTCCATTAACTTATTAATGAGTCCTCCAGTGGAAGTATCCCCAGTTCCCCAAAGAGTCAATTTTCTTGATCATGACCCGTGACACGCAAGAGGATTTTAGAGTTGTTTCTTCTCATGTAAGAGTCAGTAATTATAAAGGGAAGTTTTGTGCCACTGTCCCCTCTTTGGAACGAGGTCCTCTTCCCCTGCCTGTCAGAAGAGCAAAGAACAGCTCTGAGATTTGACTCCCCAGGCCATCCTCGGTCATTCGGAGGAAGCTGGCTTAGAGATCACAGGTACAGCTGGTTGTGTGAGGTACTGATTCTCGGTGCATAGAATGTGCAATGTGATCCTACGGATACACATTGTTATTGCAATGCCGATAATGGAAGAGAGATCTGGTTGGGGAAATAACATTTAATACTTATAGATTGATTTCTCCTCTGAAGGGCTTTACAGATATCAGCTGGAGATTTCAGAGGAGCATGGGTTAGGAGGAGAACAGCCCCCAGACTCTGCTAACAAGTAAAGAGAGATCTGGTCGGAGGTAATACACTTAGTAGATATAAAGGAATCTTTTTTTATAAAGCTCTTTAAAAACGATTAGCTGGGGTTTTCAGGGGGCGCCTCCATGAGTTAGAAGGAAAATGGCGCACAGAACCTTTACTGCCATGACTATCTGTGACAGTCTCTTTCAGGGTATGTCTACATGACAGTGGCTTCAGCAGCACAGCTATTCCACTGCAGCTGTGCCACTGTAGTGTAGACGCTTCCTGCATTGACGGGAGGGGTTTTACCTTCTATGTAGCAAATTCACTTCTCTGAGAGGGGGTAGTTGGGTTGATGGAAGAATTTTTCCGTTGACCTAACTTCATCTACAGAGGGGACTAGGTGGACCTTACTACGCTGCATAGAAGATAAAGTTTTTCACAGCCCTGAGCAAAGTACTGAGGTCAACCTATGTTTTAGGTGTAGACCAGTCTTCACACTTTGCTTCTACCATGGTAGGACCCTCTGCTGCCCAGATCTGAAAGATCTATCTCTGGGGCAAGGCGGAGGTGAGAAATGAAGACTAGAAAGAACCCAGGGAAGTGCCTGGATCAGCAGACAAAAACAGAGTGAGATTCCCAACACCATAATGATCTGAAAATGGGGGTAAACAGTAAGGGGGCCAAATTTGCAGAAGATACAAAACTACTCAAGATTGTGATGTCCCAAGCAGACTGCGAAGTGCTACAAAAGGATGTTACAAAAGTGGGTGATTGGGTAACAAAATGGCAGATGAAATTCAATGTTGATAAATGGAAAGTAATGCACATTGGGAAACATAATCTCAAATATACATATAAAATGATGGGGTCTAAATTAGCTGTTAAATGACTGGTGTGGAGAAAGTAAATAAGGAAGTTTAATTTACTCCTTCTTATAACACAAGGACTACAGATCACCAAATGAAATTAATAGGTGCAGGTTTAAAACAAATAAAAGGAAGTATTTCTTCACACAACACACAGTCAGTCTGTGAAACCCTTTGCTAGAGGATGTTCCTATTGAGATCCAGGAAGTGGGTGGGCAGAAGCCTGCCTACTGCTAAAGGGTTCCACCCCCGCCCCAGTCTAAGGGGGAGATTCGCAGGACCTGGAAGCCAAGTGATTTCAGGAGACAGCTAATAAAATAACAGGAAGAGGAGTGTGGTCAAAGGGTCAAACAAAGGTAACCCGACGGGAGGATGTTGTGAAGGCCAGGACTATAACACAGTTCAAAAAAGAACTGGATAAGTTCATGGAGGATAGGTCCATCCATTAGCCAGGATGGACAGAGATGGTGTCCCTAGCCTCTGTTTGCCCAAAGCTGGGAATGGGCGACACTTGATGATTACCTGTTCTTTTCATTCCCTCTGAAATACCTGGCATTGGCCACTGTCAGAAGACAGGATACTGGGCTAGGTGGACCTTTGGTCTGACCCAGGATGATTGCTCTTATGTTCTTAGAATCCTCTTTACCAGAGTCTCCATTATCCGGCTCTGTGTGTTAACTGAACTGGGGATGAAGCTCTACGGATGATTGGAATTTTTGATGATCCAGTCTGGCCCCGGTCCCTATTAGATTGGATAAGCAGGGAAGGATCGCTTGATGATAACCTCTTCTGTTCATTACCTCTGAAGCACTTGGCATTGACCACTGTCAGAAAACAGGATACTGGTCTGACCTAGTGTGGACATTTTTATGTTCTTATATTTTTCTTTCTACTAGAAAGGGGGTTGTGCACCTAACTCTCTTTAGTTCCATTGAAAATCCCATCCTGAGTGTCTGAAATATTCCAAAGTCACACATCTAACAGTGATGAAAGTGTATCCTATGCAAATGTTGGGTGCCTCTGTCTTTCCTTTTACTGGCTAGCGCATGTATAGAGGTTTGGTGGCTTTCCCACAATGTTTGAGCTAATAGTTCTGGTCCTTTCACTCAACCTGTAGAAGTTCTTACCTGTAGATCATGAATTCATTCCTCACAGATCTCCTGCTCAGAGATCCTCATCCTAAGAGCAGCACCAGAGTAGCAAATCTCGGATATGTACAGATGGGGGACAAACAGAGGCATACACAGGCAGGTATATTACCCCTGTGTCCAACCATCTTCTCAGTATTTCACTACAGAGGGTTTTGTGTGGTCTCTGCCAAAAGCTAAAAGCTGGCTGATTGTAAGGGTTATTTTGTGATGTTTGTAGAAGTAATTTTAGAGTACCAGGTAGGATATTGGGTTTCAAAACTGTTGAAGTGAAACTTCATCACAGGAGGCAAGGTGGATGTGGGGCTAACTCTATCAACATTGAGAACAATGGACATCCATAGAGCAGCCCGTATACGGACCAGGTGCCAGTTTGAGGATGGCAAAGCCAAAAGAAAAAAAACCCAAGAAAAGTCTCAGAATAAGATGCCCCCTGGGGTAAGAACCAATCCTCCTTAAGTGTATAAAAGAGGAAGAAAGAGTTGTTGTCCATTACAGAGGCAAAACTCTGCCAGTGAGGGTGTTTCATGAAAGGTAGATCCTCGCTTTCTGAACTGGACAAGCACTGCAAGGACTATAAATATTAGGCAGGAAAGGAACTTGTTAATAAGCATATGCTATCAGTTACGTTCTTGTTTTGTTCTTTTACTCATAACCTTATGCTTCCAAACCTTTATACTTCCTTTCGTTTGAATCTCTATCTCTATCATTTGAATCTCTAGCTCTGTTCAATAAACTTCAATGTGGTTTTACTACAGATGCATCTAAGATCCCTGTGCTAGGACCAGTGTTGAACTGAGGTGGGGTGCGTGTCTTCCACAGAGGCGGCAGATCAGTCTGCAGTGCAGGTGTCTGAAAGTGAGACAAATGGGCTATGTAAATTGCTAGCCTGCATTGGGACAGAGCGGGGCCTGTGGAGTTCAAAGCGGAGACTTGTGGTGCCAGCAGTTGGTGGTTGGGGAGGGTTTCCCCTACTGGACACAAACGAGGCCCTCACACGCTGGAAGCAGGTGGCAGTGATTCACCTTGGACGCCTCAGAGAACTCTGAATAGTGCCACAGCTATACCCACCCATCTCCCGATTTTCATCGCCTCCAAATGATTGGCATCATCAATACTTTACCTGAGTGCTCACAGTCATTAGAGTATTTAACCTCCTGGCACTCCTGCAAAGAGACGGAAACTTGCAGCATCATTGTAGAAAGGGAGAACTGAGGCTGTGATTTTCAAAGGACCCTAAAAAATCAGGAAACTAACTCTCTACGAAAATCAGTGAGAACTGGTCCCCTAGTACCCCTATTCCTCTTGGAAAATCCCAGAGCAGGAGGGGATGGGATTTGTCCAAGGGCACAGAAGATGACTATGGCAGGACAGAAACCAAACGCAGCTCCCCACAGTCCAAACCAGTGGTTTACCCTCAAAGCCATCCTCCCCCGCTGCTCATGCTTGGAGTGACATGGCGCTGTTCTCTGTGTGAGAGATTTTCAGAGCTGGTTGACGTTCATTTGAAAAAAATAGGTCACTCTCAAAAAGAAGGATTAGTTTGAATCAGGATTTTTGATTGGAAAAATCACTTTTGGGGATGGATGTTCTCAAATTTTCTTTAGAACATGTCAAAATAAAATGAAACTTTTCATTTCATTGGGAGCCACTATTTTCACTTCTTGCATTTCAAATGGTAAAATGTAAGAACATAAGAACAGCCAGACTGGGTCAGACCAAAGGTCCATCTAGCCCAGTATCCTGTCTTCTGACAGTGGCCAATGCCAGGTGCCTCAGAGGGAACTAACAGAACAGGTAATAATCAAGTGTTACATCCCCACACATCCATGTGAGAGTGTTGTGGTTTTCTCACACTTTTTCACATTCTCATCCCCAATTGTACAGTAGGAAAAAATGGGGTAACCTGAAATATAAAAAAAGAAAAGAAGAGGGGAAAACAGACTGAAGATCCCAAACCTGGATGCTGAAAAAGAAAATCAGGGAGGTCTAGAGCCCCAGGGCTGCAGGAATAGGAATGAACACAATGGTTACCAGAGGAATTCTTTGGTGGGCAGGCCAACCCCCCTTATTCCAAGTACCCCAACACTGAAGATCGGTATTGGTGAAATGACAATCATCTGCTGTATCAGGGTTCCCCTTAAGTGGGGATGAGGATGTACTGTTTAATTTAGAAATATAAGAAAATTCCCAAACCACCTTGGTTTGTTGATGTGGGTTTAAAATAAATGTTATATGCGTAACTTTAAGGGGGAGATTATAAAAACATTAGGAGTAGCAGTAATAGTATTTCTGTTCAATTTGCAGATATATTTTAAGGACACAAAATGGAACAGCAGAATTTCAACACCACAGTGACAGAATTTGTTCTCGTAGGCTTCACTCAGAATCGTAAGCTACAGTCTTTTCTCTTTGTTGTCTTCTTCATAGTCTACGTGACAACCTGGGTGGGAAACTTCACCATCATTGTTGCCGTGATTACCGACCACCAGCTGCACACTCCGATGTACTTTCTGCTGGCCAACTTGGCTTTCCTAGATGTCAGCGACTCTTCAGTCAATGCCCCCAAACTGCTGTCAGGTCTCCTCTCTCAGTGCAATATCATCTCGTTCAATGAGTGCCTCCTCCAGATATTCTTCTTCCATTTCATCGGTGCTGCAATGACTTTTTGTCTTGTGGTGATGGCAGTCGATCGGTACGTGGCTATCTATAAACCACTGCAATACTTGACTATCATGAACCGAGGTGTATGTGTGGGGTTGGTGGCACTGGCATGGCTGGGTGGGTTTGCTCACTCTATTGTACAGATTGAACTGATCCTCCAGTTACCGTTCTGTGGGCCTAATGTCCTAGACAATTTCTACTGTGATGTCCCACAAATCATCAAACTGGCCTGCACTGACACCTACTTGATTGAACTATTGATGGTCTTCAACGGTGGGCTGCTTCTCATAATAGTCTTCATCTTTCTACTCACTTCATACACCGTCATCTTAGTTGAGATAAGGACACATGTCACAGAGGGGAAGCACAAGGCTTTGGTCACCTGTGGAACGCAGATGACAGTTGTGAGCTTAATATTCATTCCTGGCATCTTCATCTATGCTCGACCCTTCAGGAAATTCCCCATGGACAAGTTGGTCTCAGTCTTGTACACTCTAATCACCCCAATGCTGAATCCAATGATCTACACGCTGAGAAATGCCGAGATGAAAAAGGCCGTCAGGAGACTGATGAGGAGAATGCTGTTACCAGGGAAGAAAATAGAGGCATGATTTATATTTTTGAATGATGATTTCTATTAGAAACCTGATTTCAATATGTCAGACAGAGCATATATATATGCTCAATCATGAAAAATTGTGTTCAGAAATAAATCACAGACCAAGGGTCAGAATCCTTAATGAAGTCTATGGGACCGGTTGGTGTAAATCAGTAGAACTCCATTGGAAACAATAGACCAGGACCTCAGTTTGTGTAAATTGAACTAGCTGCAATGGGCTTAGAGATCCAGATCACTAGCCAGTGTAAATGTCCATAGACCCATTGTAGTCAATGAGCCAGATCCCCGGGTGGTGTAAATCAGCATATCTCCATAGGAGTTGTGGGTCAGATCCCTAGCTAATGCAATTTGATGTCACTCCCTGAACATCTTGCAGCAGCTAAGGATCTGAGCCTGACAATTTTTGCTAAAAATGTTCTATTAATAATTTCAAAGATGGAAAAAAATCAGGGAAATCGAAGTCTTATCAGGAAGAAAAAACCCTTTCAAATGAAGAATAGTTTATATAGCATAAGTAATTTTCTAAATGCCACGATGTTATTACTGAATGTTCCAGATTAGCAATATGGATATTATATTATACATTATACATATCTCCCTCATACACAGATGCTGTATCTTTGTGTTTCTCATGTGACTGGTAAACAGTGTGATTTAATAAAAATTCAATCGCTGCTTTCACAGAGAATTAGAGTTAATTCTTTGAGACAATGTTTGTAGTTCTATTTCTATCTATACAGGTTAAATGAAAGTTCTCTTTGGTTGCCTTTTAAAAAGCAGAAGGTTGAACCTAAGTGGCTAGTAGGATTTTCAAAACTCCCTAGGTGCATAACTGTCATTGAGTGCTCGTTGGGCCTCTTTGAAAATCTTAGTTGGCATCTATCTGGATTTAGGGTTGCCAACTTTGTATTTGCAGAAAACTGAAAACTCTTGCCCTGCCCTCTGTACCGCCCCTTCTCCGAGGCCACACCCCCAGTTCATTCCATCCCCACTCCCTCCATCATTCGCTCTCCTCCACCCTTGCTCACCTGTTCATTTTCACTAGGCTGAGGCAGGAGGTTGGGGTGCGAGAGGGGGTGAGGGCTCTGGCTGCAGGCTCTGGGGTGGGGCCAAGGATGAGGAGTTTGGGGTGCAGGAAAGGGCTCTGGGCTGGGGGGTTGGGGTGCAGGAGGGAGTGGGGCTCTGGCTGGGGGTGTGGCTCTGATCTGGGGCCAGGTATGAGGGGTTTGGGGTGCAGGAGGGGACTCCAGGCTGGGGCAGGGGGTTAGAGTGTGGGAGGGAGCTCTGGGCTGAGGCAGGGGTTTGGAGTGTGGAGGGGGTATGGGCTCTGGGCTAGGGGTTTGGGGTCAGGGGTGGGGCCATAAAAAAGGGGTTTGGGATGCAGGAGAGGGCTCTGGGCTGGGGCAGGGTGTTGGAGTGTGGGAGGGCATGTGGATTGTGGGTGGCGCTTACCTAAGGCGGCTCCCAGGAAGCAGCAATATTTCCCTCCGGCTCCTAGGTGTAGGAGTGACCACGTGGCTCTTTGCACAGCCCACGCCTGCAGACACCACCCCCTCAGCTCCCATTGGCTGCGGTTTCTGGCCAATGGGAGCTGCTGAACTAGTGCTGGGGGCGGGAGCAGTGTGCAGAACCACTGTGGCCGTGCCTCTGCGTAGGACCCAGAGGGAAATGCCAACAGTTTCCCAGGAGTCATGCAGAGTAGGTTAGGGAGCCTGCCTGTGCTGCCAGCTGGATTTTTAATGACCTGATCAGCAGTGCTGACCGGAGCTGCAAGGGTCCCTTTTCAACTGGGCATTCTAGTAGAAATCTCAATACCTGGCAACCCTACCTGGATCTTATGCACCTATATATAGAATATTAGACTTGGAAGAGACCTCTGGAGGTCATCTAGTCCAATCCCCTGCTCAAAGCAGGACCAACACCAACTAAATAATCCCAGCCAGGGCTTTGTCAAGCTAGGCCTTAAAAACCTCTAAGGATGGAGATTCCACCACCTCCCTAGGTAACGCATTCCAGTGCTTCACCACCCTCCTAGTGGCATAGTTTTTCCTAATATCCAACCTAGACCTCCCCCACTGCAACTTGAGATCATTGCTTCTTGTTCTGTCATCTGCCACCACTGAGAACAGCCTAGCTCCATCCCCTTTGGAATCCCCTTTCAGGTAGTTGAAGGCTGCTATCAAATCCCCTTTCATCTTCTTTTCTGCAGATTAAATAACCCCAGTTCCCTCAGCCTCTCCTTGTAAGTCATGTGCCCCAGCCCCCTAATAATTTTTGTTGCCCTCCGCTGGAGTCTCTCCAATTTGTCCACCTCCCTTCATTAGTGGGGGGACCAAAACTAGACGCAATACTCCAGGTGTGGCCTCACCAGTGTAGAATAGAGGGGAATAATCACTTCCCTCGATCTGCTGGTAATGCTCCTGCTATAACAGCTCAATTTGCCATTGGCCTTCTTGGCAATGGGGGTACACTGATGTCTCATATACAGCTTCTCATCCACTGTAAACCCCGCTGTAAACTTACAGCATGTTTTAGTCACAACTGTGTGTTAATATATAGGTCTGTTTGTTAGCCTGAGGTAGAATTTTAGGTTTGAGTATTTGATACACTGAAACTAAAATGTGTATGTGACGGGTTCGGCCACAGAGACCCCCTTGGGACTGTCATCTGGTGTGCTGAGATTACCTCTGAGCCTGTTTTCCTTGCCAGCTTGGGACTCCAGAACCCTGCCTTGTTGACCCAGACACACTAGCCTGCTGCAACACTGACCCAGGTCTGATCTACGCCCCCAAAGCTACAGGCTTTAACCAAAAACTGCTCAACAGGTTACTTGCCTCCAGCACCCAGACACCCAGCTCCCAATGGGATCCAAACCCCAAATAAATCCGTTTTACTTTGTATAAAGCTTATACAGGGTAAATTCATAAAATGTCCGCCCTCTATAACACTAATAGAGAGATAAGCACAGCTGTTTGCTCCCCCGGGTATTAATCACTTACTCTGGATACATTAATAAACAAAAGTGATTTTATAAGTTACCAAGCAAAATAAAACAAAACACGCAAGTCTAAGCCTACTACATTAAGAAACTGTTTACAGGTAAATCTCACCCTCAGAGATGTTCCAATAAGCTTCTTTCACAGACTAGACTCCTTCCTAGGCTGGGCCCAATCCTTTCCCCTGGTACAGTCCTTGTTAGTTCCAGCAGGCATCTCACGTAAAAAGCAGGGGCTTTCTCATGACTGGGACCCCCCTTGTTCTGCTCCTCTCCCTTTTATAACTTTGGCCCATGCTGGGAACCCTTTGTCTTTCCGGATCCCCACCCCTCCTTCTAAATGGAAAAGCACCATGTTTAAGATGGATTCCAGTATCCTGTGACATAATCACATGTCCTGTGAGACCTCATTCTTCATTCTTCCAGGGTTGGCCCACACTTACCCAGGGAGGTTTGCAAGCAAACAGAGCCATTTACAACCAATTGTCCTAGTCAGTGAGAGCCATCAAGTTTCCAAACCACCATGAATGGCCAATACTTTGTATAATTACAATAGGACTTCTGAGTTCTACTTCATATTTCTAGCTTCAGGGACAAGAATGATACATACATACAAATAAGATGAACACACTCAGTAGATTATAAGCTTTGTAATGATACCTTACAAGAGAACTTTTGCATAAAGCATATCCCAGTTACATGATACTTACACTCATAAGCATATTTCCATAAAACATTATGGAGTGCAATGTCACAGTGTAAACAAGCGACAAAGACACTGTGATGTTGCTTCCGCCCAGTCAGCTGGATTTGTTAGTGCAATAGGAACAGATAAGAGCAGTTAAAGTGTAACTTGAGAGCACACTTAAAAATTTCCTCAACCCCTATCTCAAGGAAAGTCAAGCAACCAGTCGGGAGGAGCAAATGGGATGGGGGGGGGAACGTATAAAACACTAAAAGACCAAAGAAATGCCCGTCCCTGACCACAGTACAAACTCACTCCTTACACCTCCCATGGGGTACCAAAGGGGTGGGATGAAGATCCCAGACCCAAAATGGAACATGACCCTAAGTTGTAAGGGGTGAGACTGTGGGCGTGCATTGCAGGTATATTTGCACCTGCTAAGAAGGAGGAGGTGGGAATAGGGAAAATGGGGAATGGGAAACGAGAATGGGCAATAGGGAACAGGGACACAGGCAAGGCTCTGTGGCATCAGAGCTGCGAAGAGGGACATGCTCTGCGGTGTCAGAGCTGGGAATGGAACACTGGGAAACAGACTCTGCCAGCATGTATAGATATAGATAGGCTTGTTTGGAACTAACCCCAATAAACATAGAATTTTCTGCACTTTGGACTTCTGGTCCTTTGCTGCTTCCTGTCTGTGTGATGTGAAAGTAGAATGAATTATATTGAAATTATAATTCATTAAAGAAATGCTACTTGAAGGGTTTGTTGAAATATAGTTGTCAGGAAGAGAAACATTAAGGAGTGTGAGACAATGGGTCCTCAAACTAATTAACTTAGAGCTCCTACTGAGCTAGGAGATTGGTAAACGTTAGTATGCAAATAAGATATGTATGTATATTTGTCAGTTTCTGCTTCCTTTTGTCTCTTATGTTAAATTGGCTTTGGCTTATTTGTATAAATAAGTTAGCTTGAGCCTCAGAGAGGGACTCACATATCTGGTTGCATTGGCAAAGCGCTTTGCTAATAAACAGAGTGGTCTGACAAATTATGTGAGTCCTGAATCTGACTTTGACAATTTGGAGGTTCCACCGAGATGGCAACCATCTTCACTGGGGCCGTGTGAGTCCTGACTGTTCTTAGGACGGCCGTGGCAAGCTGGCACCTGGGTATTTGGCCCGAGCGTTCCTCCGCCAGAACAGAAGGGTGCATGACCACAGTGAAGTCTATGCCATCGAACCTGTTGGTTCCCACTCTGTTCTGCTAGGGATCCCGGGATCTGACATCAGGAATCTGGTCAGGTAATTATTTCTGTGTGTTGTCCGGACTGAGAACTGTCTTGTCTCTGTGTCTATCCATCCTCCCTGTGATGTGTTTGAGTCTGGGCGCCGTCTCCGTCCGGGGATCAGCTGAGCAAAGGGTTCCTGTCCCCATGGTCTGAGTGAGTGAAATCTGCACAGTCGCAG
This sequence comes from Lepidochelys kempii, assembly GCF_965140285.1. Lineage (NCBI taxonomy): Eukaryota > Metazoa > Chordata > Testudines > Cheloniidae > Lepidochelys > Lepidochelys kempii. The sequence continues at coordinate 32,921,286 of NC_136392.1, read as the reverse complement.
CCACACCACGCCTTGGGTAAAACCCTTGGTGTGAAAGCAAGGGCGATTGAGGCAGTAGCCTGTGGACTCCTTTGGTGTGTTGCACCAGGCATCGCTCTGACGAACCCGACTTTTCTTCTTGTGTGATTGGTGTCTAAAGTCCTCCTGTATGGGTAACCAGACATCTAAAAGAACACCGGCTCAATGTATGTATTTTAGGAAGGGTCCAGACTCCTGTAAATTTCTGGAAAATGGTCTAGGCTAACTCAGGAGAATCCCAAAATTCAGTGGCCACTGTTAGGATCTTGGGACAAAGACCGAGTAGACGTCTTAAAAGACAAACTCGGCCAACCTAAAACTAAATTGGCAAAAGGAGAGGTTGATTGTTTCATGCAGTGGTGGGAAGAGGCAAATCATAGGTGGACAGAATCAAAACTTGCCTCTCTCAAAGACTCTGGCTTCTATCCCACCAGATGCAACTCATTTTACTGTTGTTGATTTGTGCTCTGCTTTCTTTTCTGTCCCGGTTCACCCTGACTCCCAGTTCCTGTTTGCCTTTTCTTACAAGGGGCAACAGTACACATGGACCACACTGCTCCAGGGGTATAATGAAAGCCCATCATATTTTTCCCAAGCATTAGCCCGAGACCTTGCTGACCTTGTTTTCCCGTCCAGGTCCACATTAGTCCAATATGTAGGTGACCTACTCCTCTGTTCCCCTTCATTGTCTGCCTCTGAAACTTTAGTGCTCCTTACTGCCCTAGCAAATAAGGGTCACAAAGCTTCGCGCTCTAAACTACAACTCTGTCAAGCTTCTGTCACATACCTTGGCTTTCTCCTCTCCCAGGGTTCCCGTGCACTTTCTCCCACCCACGTCCAAGCTATCCTTAGCTTTCCCCAACCCTGCTCCCCACACCAGGTCTGGAAGTTTTTAAGCGTGGCTGGATTTTGCAGACAATGGATTCCCCAATATGCCTCCCTTGCAAAACCTCTCCAGGAACTCACTTGATTCTCTGTGCCTGACCCCATGCCGTGGCCCCCTGAGGCCAATTCTGCCTTTGTTTTCCTCAAACAGGGTTTGGCTTCTGCCCCTGCCTTAGGGCTGCCTGACTATTCTAAGCCTTTTACCCTTTTCTGCCATGAACAATCTAGGTGTGCACTTGGAGTTCTCACTGAGATACACGGAGAAAAGAACCGCCCAGTGGCTTATTTCTCTGCCACTTTAGACCCTGTTGCCCAAAGCTTACCCCCCTGCCTGCGTGCTGTGGCTGCTGCAGCGTGCCTAGCCAAAATGTCTGATTCCCTTGTTCTCCGCTCTCCTCTTACCGTCCTGGTCCCTCACTGACCTCACCCCGCTCCAAGACTCTGCCCCAGAAACCGAGAAAGAATCCTGGGTTGCCCAAGGTTGCTCTCTACATCCTGATTCTTTTTGGCGCTCGCCTACTGGCACCTTTGTAGCCCCCTTTTCACTCTACCCATCTCTGGCTGCCCTGCTACATGATGTTTCGCATGTCAGAAAGGATGGGATGGTCTCTGCTGTAACTAAGACAGGATGGGGGGCCCCCCATTTTAGCTCTTTTGCAGCCTGCCACTGTGCAGCCTGTACCATTTGCCAAAGCCATAATATTGGTAAACCTGTAAAAGTGGCCCAGGGGTTCTGAGGTCTGCCTCAAGCACCATTCTTGCATTGGCAACTTGATTTTGTACAAATGCCTAAGTGTCAACAATATGAATTTATATTGGTTATGGTATGTTTATTCTCTGATTGGATTGAAGCCTTTCCTTGTCGCAAGGCTGACCACTGTCTGTTGCCAAATGTTTGTTAAATCATATTATGCCTGCCAAGGGAATTCCTGCTACTCTGTCCAGTGATCAGGGTACACATTTTACTGGACAACTTGTTCAACACCTGGACCGTATATCACACATCAAACACCTGTTGCACTGTCCCTCCCACCCACAGAGTGCAGGAAAGACAAAATGGTGTACTTAAGAATAAGCTTGCTAAAATTTGTGACTCTACAGGATTAAGCTGGCCAGTAGCCTTACCCATTAGCCCTTATGGACATGAGATCCACTCCATCCCAAAGGCATAAATTAAGTCCCTTTGAAATTGTTATGGGACACCCTATGCGAGCTATGACTACCATTACTCCCATTCCAGATTTGAACTTGACTCACAGTGCGCTCCTTCAGTATTGCAAGGGACTAATGCAAGCTGTAAGTCACTTTCATTCACAGGTTCAAGCCGCCTGGCCCACAGAACCCACCTCCGACACTTGCCACAACCTCGAGCCAGGTGATTGGGTCTACGTACAGTGCCATCATCGGAAGCACGCCTTGGAGCCCCAGTGAAAGGGTCTTCGTCAGGTACTGCTTACTACACAGACGGCTGTTAAACTATCTGGCATCGCAGCGTGGATACATGCTTCACAGTGTAAGAAGGCACCATCCCCAGAGAACCAATCATCATCTCAGGACAACGCAGAGTCAATTTTGACTCCAGGAGAAGACATAGAGGAACAGTCTGCAATACCTTACAATCTACACTCTCGTAAGGGTTGCCAGAAGCAGACGAGAGGAAAAAAGAAAAACCTGGTAGGCATAAAAACGTGACTGCGGTTCCCTCAGTTGAGGTTGTCAGAACCAGAAGAGCCTTGCCTGCAACATGTGCCTCTGCCTGTTCCTCGGCTGCTGGTATCTTACGGTCTGGGGAGACCACAATGACAATTCTTTTATCCAGCAGCAGGTGTGACTAGCTCAGACCCTTAATATTTCTAATTGCTGGGTCTGCAGCCACATCCCAGCCCACTCTCAAACTGGTGTTCCTGTCCTGGCTATCCCACTCAAGTCCCCACACCTCACTGGAGGGCCTCATCCATTTAACAAAATATGGAACAGCAATGACACTTGGGAAGCGGTGGGAATAAATGCATCTAAGTAGATAAGTGTGGTGGAGGGAAAAGTTCATTGGTGTTGGGTGTGTAATGGGACAGGGCTGGATCTGGGGAAAAGCCGTTGCCTTCAGCTTATTGTGGCCAATGGTGTATGGGATTATTCAAACAAAACTAAAAAGTGGCGGGCTGGGTAAATAACACCACTCCTCGTCAGGAGAATTACCCTGTACCCTTTGGGGGATACTCCTCCTCCTTTGCAAACACCTATATGACAAATGGGTGCAACCGACCCTTCCCAGCCTTAATAGGCCATCACTGGGTGTGTGGGACCAGAGCTTATACCGCACTACCAGCTAATTGGTCAGAAATCTGTTATCCCGCCTGACTCGTCCCACAATTCGGAGTGCTAGGAACCTTCCCTCGAGAACGCCTCCACAATTTCAGGCGAAAAAGAAGGGACTTAACAGATGCCCAATGGTATGTAAATAACATAAGCCCCTTAACCTGGGAAGAGGCCACTGGCGGTTCCTTCATACCATTAGGGGGAGTAATACACCATGCAAAAAGGCTCCTAAGGTTACAAGCAGTAGTTGAAATAATGGCAAATGAAACTGGAGAAAGTTTAAGAGCCCTAGCCAAAGAAACAGGGACAATCCAACAGATGGCCCTCCAAAACCATCAGGCATTGGACATAGTGCTGGCGGCAAAAGGAGGGACTTGTGCTCTCATTGGAAAAGACTGCTGTGTGTATATACCAGGCAACACCAATGAGGTAATAGATCATGCTAGCCACTTAGAACAAATCACATATCTTCCCCACGAAGAGCCAAGTTCTTTATGGAAGTGGCTAAGTAACATTTTCCATTTCTCTGGCATAGGAAACTGGTTGTTTCAGGGAGCCCTAACTCTCCTGTTTGGAATCCTAATAATTTTTGTATGTTTTCAGTTACTTTTCTGTTGTATCCAAAATTGTGTCAGGCATGCTACACAGATAGCTGCCCCAAACCAGAGTGCTAATTTGATGATTTTAAATATTACTGAGGAACAAAGAGATAAAGAACGATTGATATGTGGAACCCAGTCATTGTTGGTCATTGCGTAGCATGACCAAAAGGAGGGATTGTGAAAGTAGAATGAATTATATTGAAATTATAATTCATTAAAGAAATGCTACTTGAAGGGTTTGTTGAAATATAGTTGTCAGGAAGAGAAACATTAAGGAGTGTGAGACAATGGGTCCTCAAACTAATTAACTTAGAGCTCCTACTGAGCTAGGAGATTGGTAAACGTTAGTATGCAAATGAGATATGTATGTATATTTGTCAGTTTCTGCTTCCTTTTGTCTCTTATGTTAAATTGGCTTTGGCTTATTTGTATAAATAAGTTAGCTTGAGCCTCAGAGAGGGACTCACATATCTGGTTGCATTGGCAAAGCGCTTTGCTAATAAACAGAGTGGACTGACAAATTATGTGAGTCCTGAATCTAACTTTGACAGTAACAAGAACCAGGGAAGTGAAGGGAAAGCCTGTGACGTTGCACCCCATAATACTTTTTAGAAATATGCTTATGTGTGTAAATATGACATAACTGGAATATGTTTTATGCTAGATATGCCATATAACATGTCTTTGCAAAGGTTATGTTCTACTGAATGTATCCATCCTATTTGTATGCATGTATCATACAAGCAGTACGCCTTCTCACTCTTATGATTCTCATGATTCTAGCAGCTTCTTAATTGGCTCCAGGTGTCCTAATTAACCTGCCTGCCTGAATTTGTTCCAGCAAGTTCCTTCTTGTTCTGGAACTGCCCGTGTTACTTTACCCAAGGAAAATGGACCTGCTTAATCTGGGTCTAATATATGTACCTTCTAACACTCTCCTTGTAGCCATCTGGCCCGATCCTGTCATAGCCATTAATGGTGGTTTGGAATCTCGATGGCTCCCATTAACCAGGACAATTGGTTGTAAATGGCTCTGTTTACTTGTAAGACTTCCTGTATACCTGTGTGCCAGTGAGCGGGTAATGAAGTCTCACAGGACATGTGATCATGTCACCTGAACTGGAATCCATCTTTAACCTGGTGCTTTTTCATTTAGAAGGAGGCGTGGAAATCCAGAGAGACACAAAGGATTCCTGCCTTGTGCCAAAGCTATTGAAGGGGGTAGAACAGAACAAAAGGGGCTGCAGTCATGAGAAATCCCCTAGTTACCACCTGAGCTGGAACTAACAAGAACTGTACCAGGGGAAAGATTGGGCCCAGACTAAGAAGGAGTCTAGTCTGTGAAAGAAGCTTATTGGAACATCTCTGAGGGTGAGATTTACCTGTATTCAGTTTCTTAATGTATTAGACTTAGTCTTGCATGTTTTTGCTTTATTTTACTTGGTAACTTACTTTGTTCTGTCTGTTATTACTTGAAACCACTTAAATCCTACTTTTTATTCTTAATAAAATCACTTTTGTTTATTATTGAACCCAGAGTAAGTGATTAATACCTGAGGGAGCAAAGAGCTGTGCTTATCTCTCTGTCAGTGTTATAGGGGGCGGACTTTTTATGAGTTTACCCTGTATTGGCTTTATACAAGTAAAACAGATTTATTTGGGGTTTGGATCCCATTGGGAGCTGGGTTTCTGGGTGCTGGAGACGGGAGTACCTGCAGAGTGGCTTTCAGTTAAAGCCTTCAGCTTTGGGGATGTGGTTCAGACCCTGGGTCTGTGTTGCAGCAGGCTAGCATGTCTGGCTCAACAAGGCAGGGTTCTGGAGTCCCAGGCTGGCAGGGAAAATGGGCTCAGAGGTAGTTTCAGTACGTCAGGTGACAGTCCCAAGAAGGTCTATGTGACTGAACCCATCACAGTGGGAATGGACTGGAAGACCCCTAGATGTACCTTCCAACCATACAGTTCTATGACTCTTTGTTTTATATCAGTGATGGTCTCAGAAGTTTGTTTGTTTTCTCCTTTTATTTATTTTAAAATTTCAACTATTTTTTTCAACACTCAAAACATCCCAACCATCTCAAGTCAGAAGCTAGCAAAAGATGATGCACAAAACTCCATTAAGCATCTTCTACCTTGTGAAGAATACTGGGGCTTGTTCTCAACCATGCATGCAAAACGTATGTACATTGCTATCAAGGACATATTTCTTTGGGGTGTTGAGCACGCATCTCTCATTGATCTCCCTGGGAAATGGTGAATCCAGCAGTTTGCAGGGTGAGGACCTATGGGCCTGATTCTCCACTGCCTTGCAGCTGGCATGAGCTTTTCCATCTCCCTAAAGCAGGGATTGAATGCTACAATAAGAATGTGACAGTTTGTTATATTTATTTGAATAATAGTAACATGTACAGGCACCAATCAAGATCCCAGTCCCAGTGTGATCTGTACAGTCACACATGGGAGATAGTCCTTGCCTCTGAAGAGTTACAGTGTAAACAGACAAAGGGTGGGAGGGGAAATAAAACCAGAGTGGGGAAGGGACTTACTCACAGTCACACAGCAGGTCAGTAGCAGAGGAATCGACTGCAGATCTCCTGACTCCTAGCTCAGTTCCCCTATATGCTGGACAATACTTTGCAAAGGTGTAAATAATTACACCAAGGTGCAAGACGGGGGGTTGTAACCTATGCATTGGCTTCATTTGGGAGACAACAAAATGTGTGAGGAGCAATATCTATTGAAATGAGTTGGAATGCCCACAAATGTTGACTCCTATCCATGCTGTTACTATCAGTGAATAAAAGAAAATAAATGTCTCTAAAGTACAATCTTCCTCTGGGTCTCACAGTGTAAATCAAGCTCCTAAGGATGGGCCATTGGGCAAGACCTGGCCACTGATCTGACCCTTTGTGTGATTCAGGCAGGGCAAAGGGTCCTTATATAAATGGTAACTGGCCTTTGGACAGTGCCCCTGTCAGGGGAAGATCTTGACTGGTAGAAAAGTGGTAGAGATGCCTCCCACCCCATCGCCCCCATCAGGCTCCTCAAGAGGTCACACATTGGGGTTGGTTCAGGGACAAACCGGGGTGTCACCAGAGCACCAATACATTCCACTAGGGGTGGTTGGGAAATGGAATTGTGTGGGAAATACCTATATTTCAAAATCTGGTTTTGTTCTGAAATGAAAAGTCTAATGTTTAAATTTAATACAAAATGGAAATTCTGAAAAAAGTCATTTTGGAAGCATCTAAACATTTTATTTTGATAACGTTCAAACATAATATTATATAGAGTACTACACCTAATATATGCAATATTAAATATAAAAGGCCATTTTAAATATAGTGTATATAAAATATAATATGATAGTAAATATAGGATAAATCTCTAAACAATAAAATCAAAATGAAAAGTTTTGACATTTTGAAAACAAAACGTTTCAACATTATCAGCACAAAATGTTTCCGCATTCTCAAAATGAAATGAGAAAGATGAAAGAATTTGTGTTGACTTTCTCCTGAAAGTCCATTGAAATCAACACATTCCCTTGTAGAAAATGTCACTGAAATCAACACGTGTGTGTGTGATAGCTGTCATCTTGGTTGACACTGTGCTTGAACTGAGGAACCTGCAAACCTAAAAGCATTCTTGGGTAAGAACCCTCCTTCCATATATAACTGGTATGTTTTAACCAGCTTTCTCTTCCACCAGTTCTTAGCTGAGCACCTGGTGCACAGTCCCTTGAGATGGTTGGCTCAGTAAGGGCAGCAGCAGGTTTGGCTGGTTTCTGCTCCAGTTGCAGAGGGTAACCAGTGGGGGGCAAGTGTCAGGACAGTGGTTGCGGGAAGTTGGAAAGGATACAGATTGTGCATCTCTGAGATCCTGGAAAGGGGTGGACAGCAAGTGGGAAAATAAGGGAATGAGAGAAGAAGAAGAAGTGGGTGAGGCTCTCAGCTACCACAGTGACGAGGGTGGCATGAAACATAGATAGGTAGATAGTAAAATAGATAGATGAGATTATTTGTGGGGAGATAATGAAGGAGAAAGAAGGGGTAATAATGTGGGAGTACATAGAGGCAGTATCAGTAAGCAAGGAGCAGATCAAAATGGAGGATACATAGGATGAAGGGGCAATAGAGGGAAAGGGCTTTGCAGTGATGGGATAAAATTGGACAGGACCACGGGGTGGGACGGCGAAGGGCAGGGCTTTCTTCTATATCCTATTAGTTCTATGATGGTAGCACCCAGAGACTCCAAGTGAGATCAGGGCTCCATTGGTCTGGGTTTTGCACAGACACATAGTGAGAGATAGTCCCTGCTCCCAAGAGCTTGCAATCTAATGAGGACAAAGGAACAATGAGGGAAATTGAGGCATAAAGAGATTATGGGATTTGCCTCAGATCACAGAAGGAGTTTGTGGTAGAATCAGGAGTTTTATCCAGGTCTTCTGAGTGCCAGGCCAATGCCTTAACTCCCGGATCATCCCTTCCTCTCATCATTGTATTGTAGGCCTTGTGTAGCCAAGCAGTGGCTTCAATTTTCTAGCCACCGACCCTGTACTGCAACTGCTGACTGAGAGAGGAAAGATTCCATATCACATCCCCATACTCTGATGAAATGTCCTCTTCATTCAGTGTTTAAATCCACAGGTACAGCCAGGGGCAGCCCTAGACTAGCTGCCAGCTACTGGCGTCTAAGTGAACCATGCAATCCCCAAACCTCAAGGGCAGATCTAGGCTGAGGTATTTGGTAAACTGGGAAACATTTTGCCCCTTTTTTCCTTTTAATGTTTTTTAAGCAATTTTTTTTTAAACAGAGGCTTATTTATTCTGTTTGTCCGTCCATCCATCTGTCCAACCAATGTTTCTGGGATCACAAAAAATAGAGACACAAAATTTTCAGAATAGATTTGTACATGACAGCTAGATGATATTTCAGTCGAATTTCAAATAAAAATGCATTAAAAACGTTAATTATAATTTTTATTATTTCAAATCCAAAATTATCCATTATGCTATCGTGCTTTAACTGCCATTACCACCACACCCAATATAAAAATAAATAAGAAAAATCTTCAATGAACTTTAACCTGTATTTACAAAACACTCTGAATAAAAAACACTCTGGGCTCTTAAAACATGACTTTTCTTGCTTTAAGTTTTGAAAATTCAGTCACTAGTTCTTTTAGATCCAGTCTTCCAGCTATTTCATGCTCTGTTGACATTGTGGCAAGTCCAACAAGTCTCTCTTGCACCATTGTTGAACGCAGATATGTTTTTATCAGTTTTAACATTGAGAAGCTACGTTCCCCACTAGCTACAAAAACTGGCAAAGTTAAAAGAATGCATAGAGCTATAAAAATGTTTGCAAAACTGTCTGTGAGTTTATTTTCACAAACAAACTTCAGTACTTCTTCAGGAGTGGAATGTTATGTGGTTGATGTCATTGGGGCCAGAGAAGGGCAGCCTATCCACGACCAGACTGTGGACCAGGATAATCAAGAAACCTCCAGCTCATGAAGCCACCAGGAGATTGAGGCAGGTCTGGCTGTTCATGATGCCTGCATATCTCAGTAGGTTACAGATGGCCAGGTTACAGGCAAAGACATGACTGCCAGGATCAAAACCTTGGTGAATCCTAGGAGGAAGCAGAAAAAGGATTGCATCAGATGGCTTATGAAGGAGATGGTCCTGGTTCCCAAAACAATGTTCACCAGCATCATGGGCACTGTGGCAGAGGTGATCATGAGCTCCAGGAAGGAGAAGTTGCTCAGGAAGAAGTACATAGGCAAGCGAATCAGATGGCTATTCAGCACCAGGGCAATGATTGTGAGGTTTCCTGCCAGAGTCAGGGTGTACATGAAGAGAAAGACAGTAAACAGCAGGAGCTCAATGGAGCGGATGCTCTCAAAGCCCAGGAGGATGAATTTGCTCACAATGGTTCTGTTACCTGGGTGCATTATGTCACTGTCACGGAGTGTGGGGGAGTCCAGGCCCTGCACCCCTCTTCCTGGGATCCACTGAGACTCTCAACCAGCCAGTAAAACAGAAGGTTTATTGGACAACAGGAACACAGTCCACAACAGAGCTTGTGGGTACAACCAGGACCCCTCAATCATGTCCTTCTGGGGGAGCAGGGAGCTTAGACCCCAGCCCTGGGGTTCCCTGTGTTCCTCCACCCAGCCCCAAACTGAAAACTAAACCCACCCAGCAGGTTCCCTGCTGCAGCCTCTGTTCACATTCCTGGGCAGAGGTGTTACCTCCCCCTCCCCCTCCTGGCTCAGGTGACAGGCTCTCAGGTCTCCCATCCCCAGGGCACATTCCCAGGTCAACACTCCCCCCTCCCTGCTGAGTCACATCATCACATCTCTCCCCCCTTCGAGACTGAACTGAGCGGGGTCACGCTGACCAGTGACCTGGGGAAGTTCGGGGGCCCCTCTCCGGGACAGCGCATCCGCTATCAGGTTGGCACTTCCCTTCACATGGACCACGTCCTGCAGGAGCAGGCTCCATCTCAGGAGTTTGGCGTTGGCTCCTTTCATCTGGTGCAGCCAGGTCAGGGGAGAGTGGTCGGTGTAGACGGTGAAGTGTCGCCCGAAGAGATAGGGCTCTAGTTTCTTGAGGGCCCACACCACGGCCAGGCACTCCTTCTCGATGGCCGCGTAGTGTTGCTCCCGGGTAGCAACTTCTTGCTCAGGTACACGATGGGGTGTCTCTCCCCCTTTTCATCCTCCTGCATTAACACCGCCCCCAGTCCCGTGTCAGAGGCGTCGGTGAACACCACAAAGGGCTTGTCAAAGTCTGGGTTTGCCAGAACTGGGCCACTGACCAGAGCCTCCTTCAGCGCCCGGAAAGCCACCTGGCACTGCTCGGTCCAGACCACCTTGTCTGGCTTCCCCTTCTTGCATAGCTCAGTGATGGGGGTGGCTATGGCGCTAAAGTGGGGCACAAATCTTCGGTAGTATCCTGCCATCCCAATAAAGGCTTGGACCTGCTTTTTGGTGTGGGGAGCGGGCCAGTCTCTGATCACCTCCACCTTGGCTGGTTCCGGCTTTAGGCGGCCGCTCCCCACCCGATGGCCCAGGTAAGATACTTCCTCCATCCCCACCTTGCACTTCTCCGCTTTTACAGTCAGCCCAGCCCCCTGGAGTCGGTCCAGCACTTGTCTAACCTGGGACACATGGTCCTCCCAGGTCTGGCTAAAGACACAGATGTCATCAATATACGCCACGGCAAAACTCTCCATCCCCCTCAGTAGCTGGTCCACCAGGCGCTGGAAGGTGGCCGGCGCTCCCTTGAGGCCAAAAGGCAGGGTCAGGAACTCATAGAGCCCCAGAGGGGTGATAAAGGCCGATTTCAGTCGGGCATCTGCATCCAGCGGCACTTGCCAGTAGCCCTTTGTAAGGTCCATGGTGGTAAGGTACCGAGCTCCTCCCAGCTTGTCTAGGAGCTCGTCCGGCCTGGGCATGGGGTAGGCATCAGATACAGTGATGGCATTGAGCTTCCGATAGTCCACACAGAACCGGACCGACCCGTCCTTTTTGGGGACCAGCACCACCGGCGAGGCCCAAGGGCTGGCAGATGGCTGGATCACCCCCAAAGCCAGCATGTCCCGGACCTCTCTTTCCAGGTCCTGAGCAGTTTTCCCTGTGACTCAGAAGGGGGAGCATCTTATCGGCGGGTGCGACCCTGTCTGCACCCGTTGGACAGTCAGATTAGTGCATCCAGGCTGGTTGGAAAACAACTGTCGGTACGGATGCAGCACCTCCCTGACCTCAGCTTGCTGGGCAGGGGTTAGCTGATCCGAGAGGGGAATTGTTTCCAGCGGGGAACCAGCTCTGGTCCCAGGGAATAGATCTACTAAAGGGTCATCTCCCTGCTCTTCCCACTGTCCACACACGGCCAACACCACATTCCCCCTGGCATAATATGGCTTCATCATATTCACATGGTACACCCGGCGGTGGTGCGCCTGGTTCGACAGCTCCACCACATAGTTTACCTCATTGAGCTGCTTGACGACCCTGAAAGGGCCCTCCCAGGTGGCCTGTAGTTTGTTCTTTCTCACTGGGATGAGAACCATCACCGGATCCCCGGTGGCGTAGGCACGGGCCCGTGCCGTGCGGTCATACCAGACCTTCTGCTTCCTCTGGGCTCTGGCCAGATTCTCCCTGGCCAGGCCCATGAGTTCAGCCAGTCTCTCTCGGAAGATCAGGACATACTCCACCACTGACTCTCCATCAGGAGTGGCCTTCCCCTCCCACTCGTCTCTCATCAGGTCCAGGGGGCCCCTCACCCTCCTTCCATATAGCAGTTCGAAAGGCAAAAATCCGGTAGACTCCTGGGTCACCTCCCTGTACGCGAACAGCAGGTGAGGTAAGTACTTGTCCCAATCCTGCGGGTGCTGGTCCATAAAGGTTCTCAGCATCATTTTTAGCATCCCGTTAAACCTCTCCACCAGCCCGTTGGACTGGGGGTGATAAGCTGAGGCCCAGTCGTGCCGGACCCCACATTTCTCCCACAAGCACCGGAGCAGAGCCGACATGAAGTTGGAGCCTTGGTCTGTCAAGACTTCCTTGGGGAACCCCACTCGGCTGAAAATGGTCAGGAGCGCATCGGCCACGGTGTCTGCTTCAATGGAAGCTAAGGGCACTGCCTCGGGGTAGCAGGTGGCAAAATCTACCACCACCAGAATGTATTTCTTCCCCGACCGGGTCGTCCTGCTGAGAGGCCCCACGATGTCCATGGCCACCTTCTGGAAAGGCTCCTCTATGATGGGCAAAGGTCTCAAAGCCGCTTTCCCCTTGTCCCGGGCCTTCCCCACCCTCTGACAGGGGTCACAGGATCGGCAATACTGCCGGACCGTGGTAAAGACCCCGGGCCAGTAAAAGTTCTGTAGCAACCTCTGCCGGGTGCGCCGGATTCCCTGGTGCCCTGCAAGGGGGATGTCATGGGCCAGGTACAGGAGCTTGCGGCGATACTTCTGGGGGACCACCAGCTGCCTCCTGATCCCACAGGACTCTACTTCCCTTGTGGGAGCCCATTCTCGGTACAGGAACCCCTTCTCCCACAGGAACCTCTCCTGGCAGCCTCTACTCATAGTCCGTACCACACTGAGGTCAGCCAGATCCCTGAGCTTCTGCAAGGAGGGATCTTTCCTCAACTCGGCCTGGAACTCAGCGGCTGGGGCAGGGACGGGGCCCGGTTCCCCCTCAGTGACCAGGTCTGAGGCCTCAGCCTCTCTGAGCCGTGCCCCTCGGCGCTCCCTCCCCACCAGGGTAGGGTCCTGCGCCTCCGGTGTGGTACCCTCCCCAAGGTCAGGGTGCAGTGCCCCTCGCCGGCTCTGGCTACGCGTCACAACCAGGGCGGTCTGGGGCTTGCTTGGCCAGTCCTCTAGGTCTCCCCCCATCAAAACATCAGTGGGCAAATGGTGGTGTACCCCCACATCCTTGGGGCCCTCCTTGGCCCCCCATTTCAGGTGTACCCTTGCCACGGGCACCTTAAATGGGGTCCCGCCCACCCCTGTCAGGGTCAGGTAGGTGTTGGGCACCACCCGATCTGGGGCCACCACCTCAGGCCGGGCCAGCGTCACCTCCGCGCCCATATCCCAGTATCCATTGACCTTCCTCCCATCCACCTCCAGGGGAACAAGGCACTCTCTCCGGAGGGACAGCCCCGCGCCCACCCTGTAAACCGAGCACCCTGAGTCCAGAGCCTCCAGCCCTCTGGCGGAGTTGGCCTGGGGTACTCTTCCCTCCTGAGCAGATGGTAAACTGGCAGCCCCCCTTTTCTGGGTCGTCTGCCCCTCGTCCAGCTGGGTCCCTACCCAGTTAACCCTGGGTAGGTTGGGTCTGCTCAGTCTGTCCCTGAGCCCGGGGCACTGGGACCGTACGTGGCCTCTCTGGCCACAGTGATAGCAGCTCAGGTCACGTTGGTCCCCTCGAGCAGGTCGGAGGGGCCCGACGCTAGGCGTTCCCTGTGGGAGGGGGTTCTCCCTATTTCCCCGCTGGGAGGCCCCCTGGTGACTCTCTCTCTGCATCGGGGGGGGCCTGTTCTTTTGGGACTCCTCCCGGCTACCCCCTGACCGACTGTTCACAAACTCGTCGGCCAGCTGCCCTGCGTGCTGGGGGTTCTCGAGCTTTTTGTCCACCAACCACAGCCTCAGGTCGGAAGGGCACTGATCATACAGTTGCTCCAGTACGATTAGGTCAAGCAGGTCCTCTTTAGCTCGGGCCCCAGCTGTCCACTTGCGGGCATACCCCTGCATCCGGTTGACCAGTTGTAGGTAGGTGACCTCAGGCGTTTTACGCTGACTCCGGAACCTTCTCCGGTACATCTCGGGGGTCAGCCCAAACTCACGGAGCAGGGCCTGTTTGAACAGTTCATAGTCCCCTGCCTCCGGCCCTGTCATCCGGCTGTACACCTCCACGGCTTTGGGGTCCAGTAAGGGGGTGAGGAACTGGAGCCTGTCCGCAGGGTCAACCCTGTGCAGCTCACAGGCATTCTCAAAGGCCGTCAGGAAGCTATCCATGTCCTCCCCCTCCTTCCTCTGGGCCAGGAAGCACTTATCAAAGTTCCTTGCCGTCCTGGGTCCCCCCTCACTCACCGCAGCCGGCGCCCCACTGCTCCTCAGCCTGGCCAGCTCCAGTTCATGCTGTCTTTGTTTCTCCTTCTCCTCCTGCTCATGTTGACGTTGTTTCTCCTTCTCCTCCTGCTCATGTTGACGTTGTTTCTCCTCATGTTGACGTTGTTTCTCATGATCCTCCAGCTCCCTCATTTTCATCTCCCTCTCCCATTCCAGCCGCATCCGCTCCAGGGATGGGGAGCTCCGCCGGGAGGATCCCCTGCTGGGTGCCGGGGTCAGGGTGCCCTCGGTATTCACTGGGCTTCCCCCAACCCCTTCCCCAGGCATAGGTAGGAAGGGTCTCGGGATGTCCTCGGCAGCAGTCTGACCCCTCCCAGCCCGGTCAGGCCCCAGGGCCCACGCTGCGTCTGCCGGGCGGCTTCCCTCAGGGACAGGGATCGGATCATCCAAGCGATCCCTCTCCTCCAACTGGGCAATCAGCTGTTCCTTGGTGGACCTCCCGATGCGCAGCCCTCTCTGCCTGCACAGCTCCACCAGGTCGCTCTTAAGGCGTTTAGCGTACATCTCCCTGCTGGCCACTCGCAGGCCGGGCAGCTTCCCACGGTTTCCAGGAAAAGCCCTTAGTGTGCCAGTCCTTCTTGAGGTCACCACCTCTTTGCCAGGGTCGAGCTGCAGACTCCTCCGCCCCTGGGACCGCTCGCTGCAATCCCCCGGGGGACCCTGTTACTGCAAAAGTCCTTCTCTCTGGTCACACATTCCCAGGGGTTAACCACCCCCCGAAATAGTCTCTCTCTGAATCTTCAGCACGCCTGGTCCCTGTCAATTCCCCTTCGTTTTACTGTTCCCCAGTCACTTACTGCAGGAAGCGCCGTTCACGGGGTGCAGTACATCCCACCGCTGCCACCAGTTGTCACGGAGTGTGGGGGAGTCCAGGCCCTGCACCCCTCTTCCTGGGATCCACTGAGACTCTCAGCCAGCCAGTAAAACAGAAGGTTTATTGGACAACAGGAACACAGTCCACAACAGAGCTTGTGGGTACAACCAGGACCCCTCAATCACGTCCTTCTGGGGGAGCAGGGAGCTTAGACCCCAGCCCTGGGGTTCCCTGTGTTCCTCCACCCAGCCCCAAACTGAAAACTAAACCCACCCAGCAGGTTCCCTGCTGCAGCCTCTGTTCACATTCCTGGGCAGAGGTGTTACCTCCCCCTCCCCCTCCTGGCTCAGGTGACAGGCTCTCAGGTCTCCCATCCCCAGGGCACATTCCCAGGTCAACACTCCCCCCTCCCTGCTGAGTCACATCGTCACAGTCACCTTTGGAAATAACATAGGGAATGGGTGCCCATGAATGGGATTCAAAGATGCTAGCACACTAAATAAGGAGCCAGTGAACCTAGCCAATAGGAAATTCCAAGGAGAGGTATGTGACCTAAGCCTTGCACCTCAAAGGGAATTTGGCACCTAGTCTGAGCCATAGGGAGGAGCCTATATGCACTGACAAGTCACAGCTGTGATCACTGCAATCATAATGGTGGATTTCAACTATCCCCATATTGAGTGAGTACTTGTCACTTCAGGACAGGATGCAAAGAGGAAATTTCTAGACATGAAAAATGACTGCTTCTTGAAGTAGCTAGTCGTAAAACCCACAAGAGGAGAGGCAATTCTTTATTTACTCCTAAGTGGCACACAGTATCTGGGACAAAAGGAGAATATAGATGAACCGCTCGGTAATAGCAACAATAATGTAAATAAATGTAACATCCTTGTAAGGGGGGAGGATGCAAAAGAAACCCACCACAGTAGCATTTAATATCAGAAAGGGGAACTACCCAAAACTGAGAAAAGTAGTTAAATGGAAATTAAAAGGGACAGTCACAAGAGTGAAATGCTTACAAGATACATGGAAACTATTTAAAAACAACATAATAGAAGTTCAAACTAAATGTATACCCCCAAATAAAAAAATAAATCAAGAGGATAAAAAATACTACTATGGCTAAACAGCAGAGTAAAAGAGGTGATTAGAGTAAAAATTGGAAGTCAAATCCTAGTGAGGAAAATAGAAAGGAGCATAAATTCTGGCAAGCCAGGAGTAAAAAGTATAACAAGGAAGTATAACAAGAAAGAATTTGAAGGGTAACTATCTAAGGACACACACACAAAATACCTCTTTGTTTTGAAGTACATCTGCCACTGGATGATAAAGGTGCTAACGGAGCACTCAAGGAAGACAAGGTGGTTGCGAAGAAGTTAAATGAGTTCTTTGCATCGATCATCACTGCAGAGGAAGCGAGGGAGTTACACACACCCGAGCTATTCTTTTTAGGAGACAAATCAGAAGAACAGTCACAGACTGAGGTGTCAATCAAGGACATTTTGGAACAAATTGAAATGAAACGGTAATAAGTCACCAGAACCAGATGGTATTCATCCAAGAGTTCAGAAGGAACTCAAATATGAAATCGGAGAACTACTAACTATGGTATGTAATTTATCACTTAAATCAGCCTCTGGACCAGATGACTGGAGGGGTAATGTCTATTTTTAAAAAGAGGCCATAGAGGTGATCCTGGCAATTACAGGCAGATAAGCCTAACTTCTGTACCAAGCAAATTGACTGAAACCATAGTAAAGAACAGAATTATCAGACACATGGATAGAACATGATTTGTTGGGGTAGAGTCAACACGACTTTTGTAAAGGGAAATCATGCCTCACCAATCTATTACAATTCTTTGAGGGAGTCAATACATATGTGGACAAGGGTGATCCAGTCGATATAGTATATTGGACTTTCAGAATGCTTTTGAGAAGGGCCCTCAAGGGGAAAACCCTTGTCCAGTTTTAAACTGGAAAGTTCTTTTTCTTCAGCTCTCAGAAAGCAGTGGGGTCTAGTAGGCTAGAGGGGAGGGATGGGTTGTCAGCATTCCTGGGATCTATCCCTAGCTTTGGGAGGACAGTGGGTTCTAGTGGGTCACAGCTGGGACAGGGGAGGAAGGGTAGTCAGCACTTCTGGGGTTTACCTATTGGTTTGGGAGGGGAGTAGGCAGTGAGGCAAGTAAGCCAGTATGGTTAGGTACGCAGGACGATTAGGACTTTTTTGCCGGTATGCCATACTGGAAAGACACATTCGGTATCCACTGAACACCATGGCACTCCCAGGAACCTCAGCGGCGAAAGGAGCAGAACGTGGGGCAGCCCACTGGCAGCTCCTCCGGCACGGCTGTACCACCCACAGCCCTTCCACGCAGCTGTGTCTCCTGTCTGTGGTCTGTACAACCCAGCCAGAGGACAGGGCTGGGGGCAGTACAGCTGCACTGGAGGAGCTGCCAGCCCCATATTCTGCTCCTTTTGCCGCCACAGTTCCTGGGAGAGACCTATGGTTCAGCAGATACCGATTTCTATCTACGGATATCCGCATCCGCAGTATAAATTTGTATCCACGCAGGGTGACTTGTAGGAGGGGCACAAAAGGCCAAGTGACCCTCCCAAGGCTCAAGGCACTCTCCCAGGCAGCTGCTGTGCTGCAGCAGGCAGCATCCGGGAGTGACTCCAGGGCCTGGCTGCCAGGAAGAACTTGCCAGGGGGGCAGGGGCGCAGTGGGAGGACAGAGCCCCCATCCCTCCGGGTAACATGGGATGGGGAGAGGACAGAGAGAGCTCGGGGTCACTGTTTCGGGGACGGGCCAGAATCACGTGGGGGGGGGTCACGTGGAGGGGTCACATGAGGAGGTCACATGCCCCCTTTAGCTGGTGCCCCCCTTTGTGTCCCTCCTATGAGTTGCTGTACCAGTAACAGTTAAAATCTACTTGCACCATGGGAGTAGGAAAGTGGGATCCAGGGGGTTAGAGCAGGGCTTGGGAGTCTGGACTCATGGGTCAGAGTTTAAGGCCAGAGGGAACCACCAGATCACCTAGTCTCACCTTCTGTCGATCACAGGCCACCAACACGACCCGCCAACTGAATTAGTCCAAAGTAGGACAGCTCACAGGAGACCAAACTATTATGTGCCACAGGCAGAGAACAGCAGGGGCCGATGTGCACCAAGTGAGATACACCCAGATAACCCTGGTGAGTGAGCTGCACCCCATGCTGCAGAGGAAGATGCCAAACCCCCAAGTCACTGCCAATCTGAACCAGGTGGAGGGGGGCAGAATTCCTTCCCACCCCACATATGGTGACCAGTTAGACCCTGAGCATGTGAGCAAGAACCAGCCAGCTGAGCACCCAAGACAGAATGCTTTGTGGCATTTCAGAGTCCTGGCCCACCCTGTCCGGTGTCCCATCTCCAGCAGTGTCCATCCCTGATGTTTCAGAGGAAGAAAACACCACCCCACAAAATAAAAATAGAATACACCTCTTCCATAAAACTAATTGTTTACCCTGACAGCTCCTATTTAGAGGTGGTTTCAGACGGTTAGAGACCTCCTCATTTCTGTCCCTTGCTATGGGAGAGGAGTGGGGTCTTGTGAGTTGGATTGGGGGAAATTGGATTTCTAGGTTCTATCCCTGGCTCTGGGAAGTGAACGGGATTGAGTGAGTTAGAACATGGTGCTAGGACTCCTGGGTTCTATCCTTGCCTGTTGGAGTGGGACGTGATTCATTACACACAAATATAATGTCGCCATGATTTTGGTCCCAGCTGCACAAGTGTCCATCTATGGACATCACTGGAGTTTCAAGGAGAGCAGAACTTTTCCATCTGGCTCTAAGTGTGAACACACATTTATCCAGGTAACGATCGAAATGCGAGTGAGCCTCCCAGCATACACACTCAGTTTGCTCTCCTGCCCTCTGTAACCACACATTGAGCAGGGTTCCTTTCCTCCAGCAAGGACACATACACCCCCACACCTCCCGCCAGCCCCCCATGCGCTGGTTGTATCATCAATAAATGTTTATATTACGAGTGACCCCTATAGAACATGCAAAATGCTCTCTGTGTTCTCCCTGCAGGATTACAGCCAGCATGCCCTAGAGGGGAAGGGCCCCATAACCCATTGCCCACCCCCTGACTGGCCAGTCCTTGCAGGCTGGGACAACAGCAGAACACCCTGCTGCTCCCCCAGCAGGATCCTCCTCAGAGCCTTCTTCATCTACTTGTTTCTCAGGCTGCAGATCAGCGGGTTGAGCAGTGGGGTCCCCACAGTGTAGAAGAGCATCACAACCTTCCCATCACAACTTTCACAACGGGTTGACATAGGTGACCATGATGGAGCCGTAGAACAGGCCCACAATGGCCAGGTGTGAGCTGCAGGTGGAGAAGACCTTGTGCTGCCTGGCCCCTGAAGGCAGCATCAAAACTGTTCTGAGGACTAGCCCATAGGAGGCCAAGATGAGGAGGAGACTGGTGAAGATCATGAGGGAGGTCTGGGTGAAGAAGGTCTATTCAGTCTGGGGAGCTGGGGTGCAGGAGGCAGCCAGCAATGGGCCCAGGTCACAGAAAAAATGATCCAGGGTGTTGGGGCCGCAGAAGGAGAGCTGGGAGATGAGGATGGTGGGCATCAGGAACCACAGGAAGCCTATGAATCAGCAGGAGGCCACCAAGGCCCAGCAGAGCCAGAAGGACATAAGGAGAGTAGAGCGCAGGGGGTGGCAGATGGCTAGGTACCTATCCAAGGCCGTGGATGAGAGTAAGAGGCATTCAGCAGCCCCCATGGAAAAGAAGAAGTAGAACTGCACAAATCAGGAGATGGGGACAGCGGGGGACACCAGGTCAGAGAGCATCCGTGGCACCGTGGATGTGATGTAGCAGATCTTTGGCCAGGCAAAGTTCTCCAACAGGATGTACATGGGCAGGCATTGGAGGTGGGGGTCCCGCAGCACAGCCCACACAATGCACAGGTTCCCTACCAGCGTCCTGGCATAGGCGGAGGAGAGAAGGGCACAGAGGAAGGTGTGGCTCAGCAGGCCGAAGGAGGGGAAACCTAGCAAGATGAACTGGGTCACCAGGATGGTGCTGTTGGCTGGATTCATCAGGGGACCTTGGAGGTAAACGGAAACGATCAACAGGACGCCATGGTTCTACCCAGAGATCTGGGTGGGGAAGTGTCTTTAGAGTAGTAAAGAACACGCGCACACACACACAGAGTCACTCTCAGTCTCTCTTTCTCATACATATCATATATCAAACACTACCTGGTATCTGACACTCAGGCTGGGTTTATTCTTCCTTTGGAAACCCTCAGCACTGGATAAAGATCCTGCATTGAGCCATTTGGCCAGCTATCCTGCTTGGACAATGAACTCTTGCTTCTCCTTCCATAGCTGGATCAGCTCCTTTGGACCAGTCTAGGATCACAAACCCCATCAGTTCTGGTCAAAATAGAAGATGATGCTCAGAGAAGCTGGGGGAGCTGATATAATGTTTCCTCCTCCCCAAACTTCAAGGCTAAAGTGAAATTGACTGGGCTAGGACTGTATCTTTAGGCACCTAAATGCATTTTGGAAACGAGATGAGACTCCTAAACCACATTGGAAAATGTTACCCCAAACCTTTCCTCTTGTCTAACTAATGAGTGATACAGAGCTGAATCAAGAGGGTTTTTTAAAAATTCCTTGCCTTGAGTTTGGACTGATCTAAGGATAACATCAGTCATGGATTGGCCTAACGGCTCTGAAAAAGGAAAAGCTAGATCTAATATAGAAAAATCTATATTAATATAGCAATAAGATTAAACTCTACAAACAATCAGTACATGTATGAATGAATTTGTAGAGTCAATTGATAATTATACTATTTATTGATTATTGTATTATTTATTAATAATTGAGGTAACCCCTAGGAATCACAGTCACAGATGAGTTTTCAGAGTAGCAGCCGTGTTAGTCTGTATCCGAGAAAAGAACAGGAGGACTTGTGGCACCGTAGAGACTAACAAATTTATTAGAGCATAAGCTTTCATGGGCTACAGCTCACTTCATCGCATGCATAGAATGGAACATATAGTAAGAAGATGTATATATATATATATATATATATATATATATACATACAGAGAAGGTGGAAGTAGCCATACCAATTGTAAGAGGCTAATTAATTAAGAAGCGCTATTATCAGCAGGAGAAAAAAAAAACTTTTGTAGTGATAATCAAGATGGCCCATTCAGACAGTTGAGAAGAAGGTGTGAGGATACTTAACATGGGGGAAATAGATTCAATATGTGCAATGACCCAGCCACACCCAGTCGCAGACCAGTCGCAGACCAGGACCTCATTGTGCAAAGTGCTGCACAAACACCGAAGAAAAAGACAGCCCCGGCCCCAACCAGTTTACACAAGATATTTTCCAAATAAGATCAAAATGGTCGATTGAGTTACAGTTTATATTAAATTTGAGACTCAGAATGTAAAATTAATCATTGCATGCTATATAAATTCCTAAATTTGATTAACATGTAAAATTAATACCTATAATACAATTTTGATAAAAAAAACAAATAACTACCTAAGATATCAATTCCTATATTTAATTAAAATAAATCAATAACTATATATGCTATCCATTACTACCTTCAATTAAAATAATAAATAATAATTAGATATTATCTTTATTTAAGTTTTGAAATAAATTAAGAATTAGATATTTTGTTCATTCCTACATCCAATGAAAATATTCACTTATTAATATTACTGAGTTAGTTATTAACATGACATACATATGTATGGCTTTCTAGATTCACTTCACATGTTAAATTAATATTTACTTATCCTGTTAATTCCTAGATTTTATTAAAACCTTAAATTAATAAGTATATATTGTGATGATTTCCAGATTTGTTAAACATATTACATTGGCAATTACATAGGAAATGAATTCCTATTATGTTTACAATAATTAATATTCATAGATTCTTATTTTTCATTAACATAGTAAATTATGAATGATATATTACGTTTGTCCATGTTTGATTAAAATCTTAAATTAATAAGTACATTTTGTACTATTTTACAGATTTGATTAAAATACTAACTTAATAATGATACATTGTAACTCCCGGACTTGGTTAAAATATTAAACTAATATGTACATAATTTTCTAGATTTGATTAAAATATTCAGTTAACAGCTACATATATTTTTAGATTTTGCGATTCAAATATTGAGCTAATAATTCTATATCTGAAAAATTTCAAGAATCAGTTAAATATTGGGTTAAGAACAGTATATTGTGCTAATTTCCATGTTAAAGTCAAATATGAAAGTAGTAAATATATATTTTATTAATACATAGATTAGATTTGTAAGATTCAAAGTGAGATAGGAAATGTTAAATCAAAAGATATATTTTCTATGTATTTCTAGATTTCATTGTAATAGTCCCACATAAATTCTGGGATCCAGACAAACCCAGAGAATTATCTGCTCTGATCATTGGAGTACAGAGAATATACAACAGATCAGAATCTCTTTAGAAAGTTGATCTACAGAGGAATGGTAATGGATTTTTTTCTTTTGTTGCTTCTTTATGAAAGAGAAAAAATGTCCACCCACAATGGTTTAAAGCATTTTTTCCTTCTATTAAACATAGACGTATCCAGTGCTTCATTTGTGCCAGAGATTGCCAGGGCTGAGCCCCGGCACCTCTGGGCTTGGCGGTTCATTGCCCCAGTACCTCTGGGCTTGCTGCATCAGTTATGAAATTAAAAGAATTGCTTGAGCCCCAGTACTTCTTTCATTACACATTAAGGATTGGACATATCTATCTCTGTATCTATCTATCCTCACAATTACTTTTTAAAAATTATCTAGCAGTCTGCCTGTTAGTCTAAAATGTAAATCTACTTTTTGCTGAAGAACTATTGGACAGTATAAGAATGTTTACTGGGCTCTCTTAACAATTTAGGCCTAAGCAACTGGTATAACTTGAATTGGCCTTTAAACGGGTATAATTAAAACAGCGTGTGGACACACTTACTTTGGTCTCAGAGAAGATGATTTCAGGTTAACTAAAACCTATTCCTAATTGATTTAAACTAACCCAGAATAATCAGGTTTAAACTGAAGTAAGAATATCCACAACACATTTTACATTCATTTAGCTATATCGGTTTAAATTCACAGTGAGTGATACTGGGTCAGGTTGAAATGGGTAAGGCTGTAAAGCAGGGGTCAGCAACCTATGGCACCTGTGATGAAGGCAGCATGTGAGCTGATTTTCACTGGCACTCTGCTGCCTGCTTGGGGTCCCATCCGCCTGGCCACCACCGTTGCCACTCTGGGGTTCTGGCCGCCAGCCCCTTGACAGACAGGGTCCTGGCCGCCGGCCCCACTCAGCCCGCTGCCGGCCTGGGGTACCAGCCACTGGCCCCTGCCAGCTGGGGTTCCATCCACCGGCCCTACTCAGCCCGCTGCCGGCCTGGGGTACCAGCCACTGGCCACTGCCAGCTGGGGTTCCATCCACCGGCCCTACTCAGCCCACTGCTGGCCTGGGGTCCCAGCCGCTGGCCCAGGGCTCTATTCCTGGCCTTGGCCTGGCGCTCTGCAGCCGCTCCCAGCTTTGGCCCACTGGCATCAGCCTAGGGCAGCGAGGGGTGCAGACAGGGGCAAAAGCGGGCTCAGCTCAGTACCCGCACCTTAAAAATTGTTCCAGTGCCACTGGGATATTTTTAAGTTCTGATTTGCTGCTTATACCACGCCACGTGGAACAGCACACTGCGTTTAATGGTGTGCATGCCGTCTGTTGCAATTTTTTTTCTCACTGTGAATTGAGGGGTACATTTGACAAAATGCCAGCTCCTAAGAAAGCAAAGTTAGATGTCCATTCATTTCAACCTTCTTGGACAGACACATTTGGATTTATTCAAAAGAAGGGCCTTGCTCTTTGTGCTTTTCTTTGTGAAAGTGTTGTTTGTCGCACATCAAGTGTTCAACAACATTTTGAAACGAAGCACAAGAAAACCTTTCTTGATGAAGCAGACAAGGCAGAATCGATCAAAAAGGCAGTAGCAGGATAGGAGAAGCAAAACAGTGTTTTTAAATGCTAAAGTGTAAGTAAAAATCAACCTTCAGAAGGAAGTTACAAGATTGCACAGTGCACTGCAAACAAAGGAAAGCTGTTTACAGATGGGGAATATATAAAAGAAGTTTTTCTCAGCAGTTCGGAGGTTTTGTTCAATGATTTGCCAAATAAAGATACGTGTGTATCTAGAATAAAAGAACTGCCTGTCTCTGCCAGAACAGTTGAGAGACGCATAAGCGAGATGGCAGAAAACATTACAAAAAGCAGACGACTGCATTAAAAGACACAGCAGTGTTTAGCATTGCAGTTGATGAGAGCGTGGATATAAATGAAGTTCCACGTTTGGCAGTTGTTGCAAGACATTGTGCTTCTGATGAAATCCCAGGGGAACTTTGTTGCCTAAAACCACTGCATGGCACAACAAAGGGGGAAGATATAGTGGAAAGTTTTGTAAACCATTTTAAAGAACAAGGAGTTAACATCAGAAAAATATTTTGTGTGACAACAGATGGTGCTCCTGCCATGGTCGGAAAACAGAAGGGAGTTGTAAAGTTATTTGAAGATCAAATTGGCTGCCTGACAGTCAAATTTGACTGTATCATCCATGAAGAAACCCTGTATGCTAAAATTTCTAATTCAGAGCTTAAGAATGTGATGAATGCAGTGATGCAAATTGAGAATTTCCTTGTTGCTCGATCTACTTTGACTCACAGACAGTTTCAAGCACTGCCAGAAGAGATGGACAGTGCTTATAATGACATTCCACTTCATAGCAACATTCGGTGTCTAAGTTGTGGCAAGGTTTTGGTGAGCTTTGTAAACTGCTTTAATGCAATCGAGGCCTTTTTGTATGAACTGGATCCACCCCGAACTGGATAATGGCAAATGGCTGTGTAAGCTTATGGTTCTAAATGACATCACCGCTCACCTAAATGAATTCAACCTCTGTCTCCAGGGTGCCGGGCAAATGGCTCTGGATCTTTATGAAGCCTGGAAGGCATTTGTTGTAGAGCTAGCGTTTTTTTCTCAGGATATTTGAACTTCGATTTTGCACTACTTCCAACACATACAAGAGCTATCGACACATTGCACTGTCAGTGTTGATGAGATTGGAACGTACATGCAAGAACTGGAATCAGGATTTTCTGACAGATTTCAAGATTTCCAGCGATTTGGCCCAATGCTTTCTTTTCTAATTAAACCTGAAAAGTTCAACGAACGTGTCTTGGATTTGTCTGTATTTCAGTGAATGGGTGCTGAAGATTTCGAGATGCAGCTCATTCAGTTAAAAAGCTCAGAATTGTGGGCATCAAAGTTTGGAGAGCTGCAGAGCGCACTTGAAGCTACCGAGAGAGATCATGGGACCTCTATTCTGACCTGCTGGACGTCCCTGCCAGTGAAATTAAACTGTTTGAAGAAAATTGCGTTTGCAATACTTTCAGCATTTGGATCCACATACCTGTGTGGACAGGTATTTTCACACATGAAATCTGTCCTCTATCCCTCTCGGTTAACAACAGATCACTCAGAAGCCTGTGTGCAGTATGCAAATACGTGCCAGACATTGGAAAACTCAGCAAGGAAAAGTAAGGGCAAGGATCACACTAAACTGATAAGATCTGCATTTTCATTTGATTTTAAATGAAGCTTCTTAAACAATTTAAAAACCTCATTTACTTTACATACAACAATAGTTTAGTTCTATAATACAGACTTATAGAGAGAGACCTTCTAAAAACGTTAAAATGTATTACTGGCACATGAAACCTTAAATTACAGTGAATAAATGAAGACTTGGCCCCCCACTTCTGAAAGGTTGCTGATACCTGCTGAAGGTATGGTCATCCCTGGTTTTACTGGGTCATTACTGGGAGGACTGGGGGATGCTTGTTGGAAGCACTAACCTGCACCGAAGAGGTGAAGAGGTTAGAATCTGAAAACACAGTACCTTTCTCCACCATGTAAACTAGCCATTGGAATTGAACGTGTGTCAGTCTAGGGCCTGAGAGGGCAGGGGGCAAGTGGTTTAGGGCACAAACAATTGGGAGCCTGGACTCCTGGGTTCTATTCCTGGCTCAGGAGGGCAATGGTATGGAGCCATAGAACTGAAGGCCAGAAGAGACCATCTGGTTATCTAGTCTGACCCTCTGTATATTCCTGACACCCAGCATCTGCAAACTGACCCACCTACCAGCGTATCACAGCCCACAGGAGACTAGACTATTGCTTGCCCCAGGCAGAGAATAGGAGGAACTAGGGTGCACCAGTGCCTGAGGCCCCCACAATGCAGAGAAACGATTATGAGAGATACACCCAGCTCGTCTTGCTGAGTGGCCCACCCCCCACGCTGAAGAGGAAGGTGAAACCATCCCAAGGTCATGGCCAGTCTGAACTGGGGGGAAATTCCTTCCACAGCCCACATATCACTCAGATGCTGGGCACGTGAGCAAGTACCAGGCAGCCAAGACAGGGAATGCATGGTGACACCTCAGATCCCTGATTCCCCCTCACCCTCCCCCCTGTGTCCCATCTCCAGCTGTGGGCCTCTCCTGGTGCTTCAGAGGAAGCCGATTAAAAACAGCAACAAAAAAAACCATCTCTGAATACATGGGTTGAGGGGGGTGGGACAGCCCTTCCTGGCACCTACCAATGGCCAGCTGAAACCCTGAAGCATGAGCTTTACGAATATAGACCATTGACCTGGAAGTGAGTTTGGGGTTGCTAAGCCCTGCCCCCCACAATCACAAGCAGCCCCA
This sequence comes from Lepidochelys kempii, assembly GCF_965140285.1. Taxonomy (NCBI): domain Eukaryota; kingdom Metazoa; phylum Chordata; order Testudines; family Cheloniidae; genus Lepidochelys; species Lepidochelys kempii. Next base: position 32,894,167 of record NC_136392.1, on the reverse strand, counting down.
TCATACAATCAAACTCGTACATTTCTCTACCTCTTTCTTAAAACTATGTTGCCCCCCGAACTCCTACAGGGAAGCTGCTGCAGAACCTCCCCCCCTCTGATGGTTAGAAACATCCTGCTAATTGCCAGGCTGCATTTTTGAATGGCTGGGTTAGTGGTTGGAGCAGGGAGGGGCAGGCAGCAGAACAGAGCAGCAGCCATGGACAAATCAAAGCAAGAAGGAAGCTGTATGTGAAAACACACCTAGCTGTGAGATCCCAGCCTCCGCTCTCTGCCTCTGCTGTGAAGGGTCCTAGGCGAGAGGGGGCTGATATCTGTTCTCTGAGCTGCTGGAACCCTGGGACTTGGTCTATGGAGCGGGTGGGAGCAGCCAGATCTGGATTTGATGCCTGAATGATCTATGGACACCCAGAGGAGTACCAAGGAGGCCACATTGAAAGTCCCAGCTCCAGCCCCTGGGGCACATTGTGAATCCCAGGCAGGGGCTGGCAGTTAGAAAGCAGTGCTCCGTCTTCTACCAGGTGCTGGGTTCTCTTGTTCTGTCCACCAGCAGAGCACGGTTCATTCCCTCCAGCAGCAGGGTCATACCCTAGCCCACCCCTCAGTGCCAGGCGACCCATCCCCCTGAGGCATTCTTTTGTGGCTGCTCCCCTCCCATCCTTCCCCAGGGCTGGCTGCATCTCAGCACCAGCTGAGCCATCTCCATGCAGTGCCACTCTGTGGCTGTTACTGAGCTAACCCACCTAAGAGCTGGCTGCATCTCATGCATGCTGTGTACATGGAGCGGAACAGCAAATATGCTTTATGAACACAGGCCAAGTGCAGACCTCGCGCTGGGGGGGAATGATGTGTTTCTCCTTTGCCAAGCCAAGGGAAGAGCAAACCCATTATGGGATCCCCATTGTGTAGGCCCTTTCCTCAGCTGACACCTCATTAAACATTCTTGTTAGTAAACTAGAAGGTCACATACTTCTCTCCTTCTCTAGGCCAAGCTGTTGCCCTAGCTGGGGTGAGGGGGCGGGGGTGGGGCTGGATGTAGTAGAGGTGAGGGGTGTGTGCGGGGAGGTTGCATGGAGTGCGGGTGAGTGGCCTGGCTGTGGGAGTAATTGATGTGGGGGGGGTCAGAAGCCTGGCTGGGAAGGAGTGTGGGTGAGGGCCTTGCTGGGGGGATGGGAAGAGTGGGGCTGAGGGGTGTGGCTGGGGGGCTGGGTGGGGTGAGAGGACTGTGGGTGGGGGGGCTGGGTGGGGTGAGGATCAGGTGCCTGGTTGTGCTGCTGGATGTAGTGCGATTGAGGGGCCAGCCTGGGCAAGGGTCTGGCTGGGGTGGGGGTGAGGGGCCTGGTTCTGGTGTCTGGGCCAAGTGGGGTTCTGGGACCTGGCTGGGTGGGGATGAATGGAGGGCGGTGGGTACCTGGGGTGGGTGGACAAATATGGAGAGCTCAAAATGGGGCTGTTCCCCCTACAGAGAGGGACTGGTGTGAACAGGCTGCGAGGCAGTCAGGGGACCTCAGAATGGGGCGATCCCCACCAAGGACAGGGACAGAGATTTCCCTTTTCCCATGCTCTCTCTGCTTAATTTGGTCTCACCTTCCCTTGCACTCAGCTAGACCCATGCTCTGCCCCCTGGTACCCCAATAAACCCACCCAAAGGTCTGTTCCCAGGTTTGAAGAAATCTCACTGGGATAAGACAATGTTTCTCAACCTATCCAGATGTGGATAAATTGGAGAGAGTTGTGGATAAATTGGAGAGAGTCCAGCGAAGGGCAACAAAAATGATTAGGGGACTGGAACACATGAGTTATGAGGAGAGGCTGAGGGAGCTGGGATTGTTTAGCCTGCAGAAGAGAAGAATGAGGGGGGATTTGATAGCTGCTTTCAACTACCTGAAAGGGGGTTCCAAAGAGGATGGCTCTAGACTGTTCTCAATGGTAGCAGATGACAGAACGAGGAGTAATGGTCTCAAGTTGCAGTGGGGGAGGTTTAGATTGGATATTAGGAAAAACTTTTTCACTAAGAGGGTGGTGAAACACTGGAATGCGTTACCTAGGGAGGTGGTAGAATCTCCTTCCTTAGAGGTTTTTAAGGTCAGGCTTGACAAAGCCCTGGCTGGGATGATTTAACTGGGAATTGGTCCTGCTTTGAGCAAGGGGTTGGACTAGATGACCTTCTGGGGTCCCTTCCAACCCTGATATTCTATGATTCTATGATTCTATGACTGTACCCCTTTCAGAAGTCCGATTTGTCCTGCGTACTCCCAAGTTTCACCTCGAACTGGATAATGGCAAATTATCAATCTACTTACAATCTACTTGATTACAAAATCAGAAATATGAATACAAAAGTGTCACAGCCACACTAGTACTGAAAAATTCCTTCTTTCTCATTTTTAGAATATAATTATAAAATAAATCAACTGGAATATATTGTACTTACATTTCAGTGGATAGTATATAGTAGCGGTTCTCAAATTTTAGCAACTTGATAACCCCCATTTTCATTTTAAAAATGTTGCGGACCCCCAAGCCAGCTTCTAATTTTCCGCAGGGGTGCTTAATCCCCACTCAGCCCCAGACCCTGCCCCCACTCCACACCTTTTATCCAAGGGCCACCCCATCTCTTCCTGCCCCCATTCCACCCCTGCCCCTCCTCTTCCCCACCTCTTTTCTCCCCCTCCCCTGAGCGTGCCCCATCCCCGCTTCTCCTCCTCCCTCCCAGCGCCTCCTACACACCGCTGAAGAGCTGTTCCCCAGCATGCAGGAGGCACTGTGAGAGAGGGGAAGGAGTTGATCAGTGGGGCTGGCAGCCCAGGACATGACTCGTGGACCCCCTGGAGCTGGCCATGACTCGGGGACCCTGTGAAGTACCCTCACAGACCCCCGGGGATCCACAGACCCCAGTTTGAGAAACATTGGTCTATAGAGCAGTATAAACAAGTCATTGTCTGTATGAAATTTTAGTTTGTACTGACTTCAGTAGTGCTTTATTTGTAGCCTGTGTAAAACTAGGCAAATATCTAGATGAGTTGATGTCGCTCTTGGAAGGCCTCTGCGTACCCCCAGGGGTATACGTACCCCTTGTTGAGAACCACTGGACTAGGAGACCGATACCAAGCACCTGGCTTGTATCTATACGTATGGCAGGAGAGTGGGAAAGTGGGTCCAATGGGTTAGAGCAGTGGGGTTGGGGTCTGGACACCTGAGTTAGAGTTTAAAGCCAAAAGGGACCAGAACATCACCTAGGCTCATTGGCTGTAGATCTCAGGCTACCGACACCGCCTAGCAACTGAAATTAGACCAAGGTATTACAGACCTCAGAAGGCTAAACTGTGATGTGCCACAGGCAGAGAATAGCAGGGACTGATGTGCACCAGTCTCCACAATGACAGGGAAATGATTAAAGGACATACACACAGCTAATCTTGGCAACTGACCCACACCCACATGCTGCAGAGGAAGATTGAAAAACCCAGGGTCACTGTCAGTCTGAGCTGGGGGGAAATTCCTGCCCCACCTCACATACGGTGACCAGTTTCTGGCCAGTCGGGCTTGCTTGTCTTCATTATACCCAGCTGTAACACAAGGAACCACAAGCTCCAACTTTCTTCTTTCCGGTGGGTGTTCCACCCCTGCTGTGCCCCAAGAACCCATCCCCACTCCGCCCCTTCTCCCAAGGCCCCACCCTTTCTCTGCACCTTCCCACCCTCTCCCCAAGACCCTGCCCTTTCCCTCCCCACCTGCGCCCCCTTCCCTGAGCATGTCCCACCCTTGCTCTGCCTCTTCCTACCCCAGTCTTCCCCTCCCCCCAGTGCCTCCTGCCCACCACCAGACAGCTGATCAGAGGATGGCTGGTGGGTGCTGAGCACCCCCTATTTTTTTGCATGGGTGCTCCAACCCCAGAGCACTCATGGAGTCAGCGCCTATGCAAGGAACCTACAGGCCTGTATCCTGTCAGACTTTAACTAAAGCAAGTTAGCATAAGTATAGTCAAGTATAGTAGGCCTCTCTGTGATGTCTGGTGTAGATAAATGCCCCACAGTTACCCTTGGATTTGGGGGAACTAGGAATAGCTTGCTTAATGGTAGAAGTTAGAACCTAATAGTAAATGGAAACCATAGGACCATGGAAGTGATAACCACAAATCTGTCTCAGCAAGAGGCGACAGGCATGGTAATGGGTTAAATGGCCTTAATATATATTAAGATGGTAACCTATCGGATCAGTGCACCCAATATTAGGGGGGTGAGGAAGTTAGATTTGGATATGGAAGGCTAAGCATAAGCATGAATATTCATGATAGTGCTTGGGGCAAACCAACCAAAATAGGTCAAACCAACCTGAGCTTTCCATCATTTGACCCTTCGGCTCTATTGTTATCTACCATCAATTTTGGGCATTGAGGAACCTCGACCATCGGACTTGTTTGGCATGTCAGAGACAGGGCTTGTCCTTTGTCACTTTCCACCAGGTCCTCAAGGAAGGGTGTAGTATTCAAATCAAAGATCCTATGCTCATACTGATACAACAGATATCCCCCGTACTGTATTATTTCTATCTGTTCATGTGGCTTGGAGCTTTTCTGGCTTTTATACTGATTTTAATAAAGATCTCCAAGGCTTTGCTTTGCTCTACACCTTTAGGTTCCCTACAAGATATTGAACTTATTGCTTTTAGTTCAGGGTAGCCTTCTGGGACAAGAACCATCTGACACCCAGTTCATTAATCAGATCAACTGGCAACCAATACAAGAATTATTGACCATTAAAAGGATCAGGCAACAAGTTTGACCCTGAGCATGTGAGCAAGAATTGCCAGCCAAGCACCTGAGAGAGAGTTTGGCTCAGTACCACATAGGAGCCCTGACCCACCCCACCCAGTGCCCCAGCTCCAGCTGTGGCTATCCCAGAGCTTCAGAACAAGAAGACAATACAAACAACCCCCTCCCTTCCAAAATAGATATTTTGTGGGGTGGAATCCCTTCCTCACCCCTGCAGGTGACTAACTGAAACCCTGAAGATTTTAGGAACATAAGACATGAACCACAAGGAACCTTCAGGGCTGCCAACACCACCATACAATACCACTCTTTAATTTATCTGATGATCCATTTAAACTCATTAATTTCTTTAACCCCCATCACTCCCTTTGTGAGGTTGCTCCAGGACCTTACACATCTGATGGTTAGAGACCTTCTCATTTCTGTCTCTGGCCATGGGAAGAGAGTGGGGACTATGGGGTTTGATTGGGGGGGAGGGGTACTGGGACACCTGGGTTCTAACCCTGGCTGTGGGAGAGAAGTGTGGTCCATAACATACAAATATAATGTCCCCATCATTTTGGCAAGAGCTACACAGATGCCAGTCTCTGGACATCACTAGGGTTGCTCCTGATTGCCAGCAGAAAAAAGGAGAGCAGAATGTTGCCCTCTGTGATTTAAGTGCGATAACACATTTATCTCGCTTCACAAAAATACGCCTGCACAAAAAGGGCAGAGATGGGAGCCAGCCTCCCTGCACACACACTTGGTTTGTTCTCCTATCCCCTACACACACACACTGAGCTGGGCTTATTTCCTCCAGCAAGGACACATACACCACCACACCTCCCTCTGCTCCCATTGTGTTCTGTCTGTATCAACAGTCATTTTTAATATTACAAGTGACCCCTACAGATCATGTAAAATGCTGTGTGTTTCCCCTGCAGGATTAAAGCCAGCACCCCCTGGAGAGGAAGGGCCTCATATCCCAGTGCCTACCCTCTGACTAGCCAGTCCCTGCAGTCTGGGGCCAGAGCAGATCCCTGTACTGCTCCTCCAGCAGGGTCCTCCTCAGAGCCTCCTTCACTTCCTTGTTTCTCAGGTTGTAGATCAGCGGGTTGAGCAGCGGGGTCCCCACTGTGTAGAAAAGTGTCACAATCTTCCTGCTGCTCTCGGAAGCTGATGGGTTGACGTAGGTGACCATGATGGAGTCATAAAACAGTCCTACCATGGCCAGGTGTGAGATGCAGGTGGAGAAGGCCTTGTGCCACCTGGCCCCTGTGGGCAGCCTCAGCACAGCCCTGATGACAAGCCCGTAGGAGGCCAGAATGAAGATCATGACGGATCTCAGGGTGGAGCAGATCTGTTCAGTCCAGGGAGCTGGGGTGCAGGAGGCAGCCAGCAATGGGCCTGGGTCACAGAGAAAATGATCCAGGGTGTCGGGTCCACAGAAGGAGAGCCGGGAGATGAGGACGATGGGCACTATGAACCACAGGAAACCAGAGAGTCAGCAGGAGGCCACCATGGCCCAGCAGAGCTGGTGGGACATGAGGACGCGGTAGCGCAAGGGGTGGCAGATGGCCAGGTACCTATCTAAGGCCATGACCAAAAGTAAGAAGCACTCGGTGCTTTCCAGAGAGAAGAAGAAGTAGAACTGCAGGAAGCAGCCGTGGAAGGAGATGGGGACGCCAAGGGACAGCAGGTCAGAAAGCATCCGTGGATGTGGCGTAGCAGATCACCAGCCAGGAGAAGTTCCCCAGCAGGATGTACATGGGAAAGCATTGGAGGTGGGGGTCTCGCAGCACTGCCACACAATGCACAGGTTCCCTACCACCGTCTCGGCATAGGCCAAGGAGAGAAGGGCACAGAGGAGAGTGCGGCTCTGCTGACTCAGTGAGGGGAAACCCACCAATGTGAACTTGGTCTCCAGGATGGTGCCATTGGCTGGATTCTTCAGGGGTCCAAGAGCTGAAAGGAAATAATCAACAGGGTAGCAAGGTTCTATCCAGAGATTTGGGATAGAAGTTGTAGTAGGGAATAGCAGACACACCCACACACACAAACACACAAAGTCACAGTCAATCTCTCTCTCTCATACATATCACATTCCAAACTACCTGGGATCTGATGCTTAAACTGGGTTTATTCTGCCTTTTGAAACCTTTTTGGTTGGATAAAGCTCCTTCTATGAGACATTCAGCCAGCTGTTCTTCTTGGCCAATGAACTCTTGCTCCTCATTCCATAGCTGGATCAGCTTCTCTGGACCAGCCTAGGATCACAAACCCCATCTGTGCAGGTCAATACAGTAGATGATGCTCAGAGAAGCACAGGGAGCTGATTTAACATTCCCTCCTCCCTGCACTTTGATGCTAAATTGAAATTTCTTGGGCTTGGGCTGCATCTTTAGGCACTTAAATCCCTTTCACATTTTGACCTCAAATCCCTTTTGGAAATGGGATTAGACTTAAGCACCTAGGAAAATTTTACCCCAAACCTTTCCCCATATCTAATTAATGAGTGACACACAACTGAATCAAGAGGACTTTTAAAAATCTCTTACCCTTTGTTTGGATCCAAGGACAACATCAGTCATGGACTGGCCATGAAGGCTCTGCAGAAGGAAAATCTAGATCTAATATAGTAAAATCTATATTAATATAGTGATATGATTAAACTCTACAAACAATCAGTACATGTGTTTTAATGTATCGAGTTGGTTGATAATTACACTATTTATTATTTTATTGTTTATTTATATTGAAGTAGAATGGTAGAATGGTAGAATCTCCTTCCTTAGAGGTTTTTAAGGTCAGGCTTGACAAAGCCCTGGCTGGGATGATTTAACTGGGAATTGGTCCTGCTTCGAGCAGGGGGTTGGACTAGATGACCTTCTGGGGTCCCTTCCAACCCTGATATTCTATGATTCTATGATTCTATGATTCTAAGTAACCCCTAGGAGTCCCAGTCACAGGCTACAATTTCATTCTGCTAATTGCTGCACAAACACAGAAGTAAAACAAGGTCCCTGCTGCAGACAATTTACACATTATGTTTTCCACATTAGATTAATGTGGTAGATTGATTGAGTTGCAATTCATATTAATTCTGAGACTCAGAATGTAAAAATCCTAGATTTGATTAAAACATACAATTAATAACTATATTATAATTTTATTAAAATAAATCACTACCTAAGATATCAATTCCTATATTTAATTAAAATAAATTAGTAACTATATATGCTAACCATTTCTATCTTCAGTTTAAACAATAAATGAATAACTATATATTATATTCATTACTTGTGTGATTAAAATAATAAATTAAGAATTCAATATTGTTTTCATTCCTACATTCAGTGGAAATACTTTCTCATTAATATTAGAGTTACTCATTAGTATTAAATCCATACTGCATTGATTTCTAGATTCACTTCACATGTTAAATTAATATTTACATAGGATATGAATTCCTGTTATGATTAAAATAATAATAAATTCTTATTTTTCAAATTTTAACATACTAAATTAGGAATTATGTATTATTTTTGCCTAAATTTGATCAAAATCTTAAATTAATAAGTGCATTTTATACTATGTCCTGAATTTATTAAAATGGTAAGTTAATAATGTTGTGTTGTGGTTCCTAGATGTGGTTCCCCAGGCCACATATCAGTGTGACACTGGGCATCTGAGCAAGGACCAGCCAGCCAAGCACCTGAGACAAGGAATGCTCAGTGCCACCTCAGAGCCCTGGCTCACCCCACCTCCCCACCTCACCTCGTGTCCCATCTCCAGCTGTGGGCATCACATGGTGCTTCAGAAGAAGCAGCTTAAAAACTAAAAAGGGAAAAAAAAACCCTCTCTGAATACATGGGGTGGAGGTGTGGAAATTCCTTCCTGCCCCCTGCCGATGGCCGGCTGAAACCCTGAAGCATGAGCTTTAGGAACATAGAACATTAACTGGAAGTGAGACCCGGGGCTGCTGAGACCTGCCCCCCCACCATCACAAGCAGCCCCATCGTACAATCACACTCAAACATTGGGGGGGAGGAGAGGGATAGCTCAGTGGTTTGAACATTGGCCTGCTAAACCCAGGGTTATGAGTTCAATCCTTGAGGGGGCCATTTAGGGATCTGGGGCAAAAATTGGGGATAGGTCCTGCTTTGAGCAGGGTGTCGGACTAGATGACCTCCTGAGGTCCCTTCCAACCCTGATATTCTATGATTTCTCTAACTCTCTCTAAAAAATAAGTTGCTCCCCCACTCTTAGTGGGAGGCTGCTGCAGAACATCCCCCCTCTGATGGTTCAAAATCTCCTGTTAATTTGCAGCCTGAATTTGTGCATGGAGTGCTTAGTGCTTGGAGCAGAGAAGGGTGGGTGGCGGAACAATGCAGCAGCCACAGAAGAATCAAAGCAAGAATGAAGCTGTAGGTGAAAATCAGGGATCCTAGAAATCTGTCTTCCACAGAAAAAATAGGAAAAACACAAAATTTGCATTTTTGCAGAGAATTTTTAGTTTTTATATTTTGTAAAAAAAATAAAAACATATACAGCAGATGACATTCAATGTTGATAAATGCAAAGTAATGCACAGTGGAAAACATAATCCCAACTCTACATATAAAATGATGGGGTCTAGATTAGCTGTTACCACTCAAGAAAGAGATCTTGGGGTCATTGTTGATAATTCTCTGAAAACATCCATTCAATGTGCAGCAGCAGTCGAAAAAGGTAACAGAAAGTTGGGAATCATTAAGAAATTGATAGGTAATAAGACAGAAAATATCATCTTGCCTCTATATACATCCGTGATGTGCCCACATCTTGAATACTGTGTGCAGATGTAGTCGCCTCATCTCAAAAAAAATATATTGGAATTGGAAAAGGTACAGAAAAGGGCAACAAAAATAATTAGGGGGAATGGAACAGCTTTCATATGAGGAGAAATTAATAAGATTGGGACTTTTCAGTTTGGAAAAGAGACGATTAAGGGGGGACATGATAGAGGTCTATAAAATCATGACTGATGTGCAGAAAGTAAATAAGGAAGTGGTATTTACTCCTTCTCATAACACAAGGACTACGGAGTCACCAAATGAAATTAAGAGGCAGGAGATTTAAAACAAACAAACAGAAATATTTCTTCACACAACGCATAGTCAACGTGTGGAACTCTTTGCCAGAGAATGTTGAGAAGGTCAAGACTATAACAGGGTTCAAAAAAGAAATAGATAAATTCATGGAAAATAGGCCCATCAATGGCTATTAGCCAGGATGGGCAGTGATGGTGTCTTTAGCCTCTGTTTGCCAGAAGCTGGGAATGGGTGACACTTGATGATTACCTGTTCTTTTCATTCCCTCTGAAATATCTTGCATTGGCCACTGTCAGAAGACAAGATCCTGGGCTAGATGGACCTTTGGTCTGACCCAGTCTGATTGTTCTTATGTTCTTAGTATCCTCTTTACCAGAGTCTCCATTATCCAGCTCTGTGTATTAACTGAACCAGGGATGAAGCTCTATGGATGATTGCAGTTTTTGATGATCCAATCTGGCTCCGGTCCCTATTAGATTGGATAAGCATGGTTACATTTTACTGGGGATAGGGAAACTAAAATTAAGTGTTCCATTTTAATCATGGAAAAGCACAGATTTTTATGTTTTTTTATCACAGAATTTGGGGTTTTTATCAAGGAAAACTAGGATCCCTGGTGAAAACCCACCTGTCAGTGATAACTCATCCTCCTCTCTCCCTGCCTCTTTTTTGAAGGATGCAGGGTGAGAGCGGTGTGATATCTGCTCTCTCAACTTCTGGGTCCCTGGGACTTGGTCTCTGGAGTGTTTAGGAGCAGCCAGATCTGGATTTGATCCCTGAAAGATCTGTGGACCCCCAGGGGAGTGCCAGGGAGAGCCCACCCAGCTTCACACACAGACACACAGACACACACACCCCACAGATTTCTTCACACACATACACACAGCTCCCAGTCCCCACAAACAGGCCTTGGGGGTGTCAGGATGAGGCCACATTGAAAGACCCAGCACCAGCCCCTCGGTTACATGTTGAATCCCGGCCGGGGCTGGCATTACTAAGGCTGTGCTCTGTCTTCTCCCAGGTGCTGGGTTCTCTCACTGTCTCCACACACAGATCAGGGTTCATTCCCTCCCTCCGACAGCATCAGGGACATACCCTGCCCTTCAGCACCAAGCAGGCCATCCGCTTGCGGCGCCCTTTTATGGCTGCTCCCCTGCCATCCTTCCCCAGAGCTGGCTGCATCTCAGCACCAGGCAAAACATCTCCATGCAGTGTCGCTGCGTGGCTGTTACCAAGCTACCTTGCCCCAGAGCTGGCTGCATCTCAGCATCAGGCAAAACATCTTCATGCCATGTCACTCTGCGGCTGTCACCCAGCTGCCCACCCCAGAGCTGGCTGCATCTCACCTGTGCTGTGTACATTGAGTCAAATGGCAAAGATGTTTTATGAATACAGGCCAAGTGCAGATCTCGTGCTGTGGGGGGGGTGATGTGTTTCTCCTTTGTCAAACCAAGGCAAAAGCATAACCCATTATGGGATCCCCATTGAGTGGGCCCTATACTCAGCCAGCACCTTATTAAACATTCTTATTAATTAACTAGAAGGTCTCACACATCCCTGCTTCCCTAGGCTAAACTGTTCACCCAGCTGGGCCCTGTCCCTACTATGGCTGGCCTCTAGCCCCCGCTCTGGCCAGAGCCCAATGGATGAGGGTGAAAACTGGAAAAACTTGCCCCTTAAAATCAGGCTTTTCCAGTTTTTGCAAAAAAATAAACAGGGTAATCTCCTAGGGGTAGCTGGAGTGGTGGAGAGGGGCCTGGTGGGGGTGGGGGGAGCTGAATGGAGTGGGGGTAACAGTCCAGGCTTGGGGGCTGGATGACGTTGGGATGATGAGCTGGGATGATGAGCCAGGCTGTGGGGATGGAGGGAGTAGAGGTGAGGGACCTGACTCTGGGGGTGAATGGTGTAGAGGTGGGATGGCTTGTTGTGGGGGCTGGGCAAAGTGAAGTTCAGGGGCCTTGCAGTGGAGGGAGGTTCTGGAAAGAGTGGAGGTGAGGGGCCTGGCTGGGGTGGGGGTGAGGAGTCTGGTTGTGTTGGCTGGACAGAGTGGGGTTCAGGGGCCTTGGTGGGTGGGGCTGGATGAACTGGGGCTGAGGGGCCTGGCTGGGGGGGGGGGGGTAGGGGCTGGAGTGTGGTGAGAGGTGTGGCTCTGGGGTGATGGATTGAGTTGGGGGGTAATGGGTGGCTGAGGGGAGGGCTGTATGGAGTGGGGAGTGGGGGGCTGGCTGGAGTGGGGGACGGGGGATGGCTGGCTGGAGTGGGGGACAGGGATATGGCTGGGGGGGGGGTGAGATGAGTGCAGTGTGAGTTGTGGCTTGGGGGTAATGGGTGGAGTGGAGGTGAAGGCTGTGGTTTGTGTAGCCGTGCTGGGGGATATAGCTGGGGGAACTCAGAACGTGGCAATTCCCCCTGTGGAGAGCCACCTGGGGTGGAGGGCATATATGGGGAGGTCAGAACAGGGCTGTTCACCCTAGAGAGAGGGACTGTTGTGGCTGGGGTGCAAGGCATAGACGTGGTACCTTAGAATGGAGCGATCCCCACTATGGAGAGGAACAGAGATGCCCCTTTTCCCATGCTCTTTCTGCTTAAGATGGTCCCACCTCCCCTTGGACTCAGCTAGACCCAGGCTCTGCCCCCTGGACTCCAATAAACCAACTCCACAGGCTGATCCTGGGTGGGAATAAATCTCAGTAGGACTAGGAGACCCTTACCAAGCCCATCAAAGCCCCCTCCATCTGCACCTCTTCCCTATCACTGCAGGGCAGTAGTGACACCTGCCTGCTCTGTGCAGTGGGTCCTATGTGTTATGAGTGGGTTGGTTCCCAGCCGAGCAGGGATCCATGTGAATCTGAGCCTCAGTAGCTCTGCTCATTGCCAGAGACCAAGAGCTGAACAGATCCTGAAGACTCAGCTCCCCTCTCTGCCTGTGCCCCTCAGTCCTGATCACCATTCCCTCTAAGCTGAGCGTGTGTGCGCACGCGCACACAGATCCTAAACCCCGCGCAAACAGCGAAACACCGAGCACAGAAATGGGAGCCAGGCCAAAATACCATTTACAGGCGACTTTTGACATTGCTTTCCTGCCATCTATCAACACAGCCAGATTCTACTAGCTGGCAAGGGGGGGAAGGGAAAGGAGGGCAATGAATCGTACCCCTCCCCGCCAACATTTCGAACATGTAATGTTGATCACGTTGGGACGGTCGGGACCCACACATCTCCACTTTCCTGATTTTTTTGCCACAGATGCATGGACATGATCGGAGCTATGCACAAACTTCTGGTATCCTGATCTGAATGATCTCCCGTTTGCCCTTTTGCTGAGTCATGCTCTTAAGCGCATTGAAATGATAGTCATATAATAAAAGTTTTAATTTTAAATAAACCAATCTGGTAAAAATCAATTCCAAAATGTCACTGTCTAGAGGTCTAACATGTAAGAGAACAACAACTTCATTTAAATCTGGATGGCTGGATGAAACTATAGAGACGGTTATACCGAAGTCACATAGTGTAATGCTTCTTAAACTTTGTGAAATATTCACATATGATGAGGACAAAGGAGTGGTTTGTGCATATTATTCAGATGCCAGAGCTTCTTGAGAATTTTCAACCGGAAGAATGTGGAACGATGTATGGAAGTTGGATTTCCATACAACAGAGTCATCTGTCAAATCCCTATATTCAAAATACAAAGACTTTGTTGTTGAAGAGATTGTTATAGTCAGTCAGTACAATGACTTCAAGTTTGCAGTAGCCAAAAGAATCAAAAGCCAATTGGTTTTAAATTTCCCAGATATGGTGATGTTTACTCACCAGAACGAATAGTTTCAGGATCTTGCAAAGTTGATGGATATTGGAGGAACATTCCTAGCATCAAGTGCAGACTGTGAGCGTGGCTATAGCTTAATGACCACTCTAAAAAACAAACTATGGAATCGTTTACAAGTAGATCATTTGGACATGCTGATGTGTATTAACAGTCAACAGCTGGATGGAGGACTGATAGATCTGGACAGAGTTTATATTGAATGGGCAAATGAAAAAAGATTGCAGGGAAAAACAGTAAGGTTAGTTTAGCAGTCTTGGACATTTCAACCAATAAGGAAATTAAAATGCATTTGTAATTGCATATCTTATTCTTGGCTGATAATTATTTATTGATATTTTTTAGGAAAATTTTAAATTTAAAACACAAACTCTTGTTTTTCTTTTTTTACTTATGATGTCTCTATCTGAAAACCCATATAAATTGACATAATGGCATACTTATTAAATTGTCTTTATTATATGTTTATCAAAATCTTTTTGGACATGTGTATAGAATGAAAGGTGAAAGTGGACACCAATGAGCAGAAGCCTATGGACTGATAATGATCATGATTAATATGTGCTTGATATATGCTCGTGTCATAAATATAAAGTGAAGGGTAAACCCCTTTGAAATCCCTCCTGGCCAGGGGAAAGCTCCTCTCACCTGTAAAGGGTTAAGAAGCTAAAGGTAACCTCGCTGGCACCTGACCAAAATGACCAATGAGGAGACAAGATACTTTCAAAAGCTGGGAGGAGGGAGAGAAACAAAGGGTCTGTGTCTGTCTGTAGTCCTCTTGGCCGGGGATAGACCAGGAATGGAGTCTTAGAACTTTTAGTAAGTAATCTAGCTAGGTATGTGTTAGATTATGATTTCTTTAAATGGCTGAGAAAAGAATTGTGCTGAATAGAATAACTATTTCTGTCTGTGTATCTTTTTTGTAACTTAAGGTTTTGCCTAGAGGGGTTCTCTATGTTTTTGAATCTAATTACCCTGTAAGATATCTACCATCCTGATTTTACAGGGGGGATTTCTTTATTTCTATTTACTTCTATTTTTTATTAAAAGTCCTCTTGTAAAAAACTTAATGCTTTTTCATTGTTCTCAGATCCAAGGGTTTGGGTCTGTGGTCACCTATGCAAATTGGTGAGGCTTTTTATCCAACATTTCCCAGGAAAGGGGGGGTGCAAGTGTTGGGAGGATTGTTCATTGTTCTTAAGATCCAAGGGTCTGGGTCTGTAGTCACCTAGGCAAATTGGTGAGGCTTTTTACCAAACCTTGTCCAGGAAGTGGGGTGCAAGGTTTTGGGAAGTATTTTGGGGGGAAGGACGCGTCCAAACAGCTCTTCCCCAGTAACCAGTATTAGTTTGGTGGTGGTAGCGGCCAGTCCAAGGACAACGGGTGTAATATTTTGTACCTTGGGGAAGTTTTGACCTAAGCTGGTAAAGATAAGCTTAGGAGGTTTTTTCATGCAGGTCCCCACATCTGTACCCTAGAGTTCAGAGTGGGGGAGGAACCTTGACAGCTCGTGATTGTCTATAAAAAAGATCATAAAGCGTAATGCTTAAAACTAACTTGTGCTTCATGAAGAATGGTTAAATTTCCTTTTTCTAAGTATTTAAAAATGACATTTATAAAATAACATGGTGTAAAACTATTATTATTACAAATTGCAAATTAAAACTTTTTAAATGTATAAGCATTTTACTCGCTTGGGCGCATTTGCCACATGGCGCACAAATTTGAACTCTGCTTCAAAAATTTGCACAGAAGAAATTTTTTGCACACACGGCCTGTCAAAAATCCTGACCCACAGCTCCCACCCCTCTCTTAGCACTGGGATCTGTGCTGAGCTCTCTGACGAGATGAGATAACTTTTGCTTTGAATTGCCTGGCTCCAACTTTTCAAGCAGGAAGCAGTATCAAACTCTTTAATTGGCTTTGCCAGCAACCCAAATCATCAATATCCAGAGCGAGAAATATTCAGACATCAAAACAAGCTAATTCCGCCAGGGGATTTGCAGTCTGGACTGTATGATTTATTAAGTGGCTCTAACTCCCATGAAAGTTAGACAACTCTCAGAGAAGGACAGCCTCTGTTAATGCCAAGAGTTGACACAGCACAGGCAGAGGGTGTGAGGTCAGTGGTCAGAAGGCTGGACTGGAAACCAGGACTCCGGGGTTCTGTTACCAGATCTCAGAGGGCAGTGGGGTCCAGTAGCTTAGAGTGGGGAGGGATGGGTTGTCAGCACTCCTGGGATCTATATATTGCTCTGGGAGAGAAGTGGGAAAGTGGGATCCAGTGGCTTAGAGCAGGATGTGGGAGTCTGGACTCCTGGGTTAGAGTTTAAGGCCAGAGAGGATCACCAGATCATCTCGTCTGACCTGTAGATCACAGGCCACTGACACCACCCAGCAGCTGAAAATAGACCAAAGTAGGACAGTGCTTGGAAGGCTAAATTGTGATGTGCCACAGGCAAAGAAAAGTAGGGACTGATATGCACCATTCCTTAAGGCCCCCGCAATGGCAGGGAAATGATTAAAGGAGATACACCCAGATAGTCATAGAATCATAGAATATCAAGGTTGGAAGGGACCTCAGGAGGTCATCTAGTCCAACCCCCTGCTCAAAGCAGGACCAATCCCCAATTTTTGCCCCAGATCCCTAAATGGCCCCCTCAAGGATTGAACTCAAACCCTGGATTTAGCAGGCCAATGCTCAAACCACTGAGCTATCCCTCCCCCCCATGGCAACTGACCTGCACCCACAAGCTGCAGAGGAAGATGGAAAAACCCAAGGTCACTGCCAGTCTGACCAAAGGGGAATTCCTTCCCACCACACATATGGCGACCAGTTAGACCCTAAGCATGTGAGCGAGAACCAGCCAGCCAAGCACTCGAGACAGAGAATACTGCCTCCAAGCCCTGGCCTACCCCATCCAATGTCTCATCTCTAGCCCTGGCCTACTCTGTCTGATGTCCCATCTCCAGCCGTGGCCATCCCTGATGCTTTGGAGGAAGAAAATGTCAATAGAAATTTTTTTTTGGTGGGGGGAATCCCTTCCCGACCCCTGCAGGTGACTAGCTGTAACCCTGAAGCATGAAGCTGGAGGGCAACAAAAATGATTAAGGGGCTGGGGCACATGACTTATGAGGAGAGGTTGAGGGAACTGGGCTTATTTAGTCTGCAGAAGAGAAGAGTGAGGGGGGATTTGGTAGGAGCCTTCAACTACCTGAAGAGGGGTTCCAAAGAGGATGGAGCCAGGCTGTTCTCACTGGTGGCAGATGACAGAACAAGGAACAATGGGCTCAAGTTGAAGGGGGGAGGTCTAGGCTGGATATTGGGAAACACTATTTCACTAGGAGGGTGGTGAAGCACTGGAATGGGTTACCTAGGGAGGTGGTGAAATCTCCATCCTTTGAGGTTTTTAAGGCCTAGCTTGACAAAGCCCTGACTGGGATGATTTAGTTGGTGTTGGTCCTGCTTTGAGCAGGAGGTTGGACTAGATGACCTCCTGAGGTCTCTTCCAACCCTAATCTTCTATGATTCTATGAGCTTTTAGGATCATCAGACATGAACCAAAAGGGACCTTATGGGTTGCCAAGCCCTGCTACCCCCTCCTCCCAATCACAAGAGATTCAATCAAAAAATCCCACGCATAGATTTGTCCAGCTCATCCTCAAAATGAATGAAGTTGATTACTCCCGTAACTCCTGTTTGGAGGGTATTCCAGAATCCAATTCCTCTCATTGTTAGAGAGTGTCTTCTTCTTTCTGTTCCCTTTCTATGGGAGGGGAGTGGAGTCTAGTGGGTTAGATCTGGGGTGCTGGTACTCCTGGGTTCTATCCCTGGCTGTGGGAGGCAAATGGGATTGAGTGGGTTGGATCAGGAGATAGGGGGTGTCTGGGACTCCTGGGTACTATCCAAGGCTGTGAAAGGGGAATGAGGTCCATAAAAAAACAATATACAGCTGCCGTGATTTGCGTCTCACCTGTCAGTCTCTTGACATCACAGGGGTTGCTCCTAATTGACAGCAAACAAAATGAGAGCAGAATTTTTCTCTCTGGCTTTAAGTGTGAACATACATCTATCCAGGTAAGAATCTTGAAATACAGCCGCACAAAAAGGGCAGAGATGTGAGCCAGCCTCTATACACACACACACACACAGCAGGGCACATACGCCCACCTTCCCCCCACACACACACACAAATCCCACCACCCAGCTCCCTTTGCATTCTGGTTGTATCATCAAACAGGCATTTTTTATACTGGGAGTGACTCCTACAGATCATGCAAAATGCTGTGTGTGTTCACTCTCCAGGATTGGAGTGAGCAACCCCTAGAAGGAAAAGAACTCATATCCCATTGCACACACCCCTGACCGGCCAGTCCCTGGAGGCTGGGGCCAGAGCAGAACCTCCTACAGCTTCCCCAGCAGGGTCCTCCTTAGAGCATCTTTCATCTCCTTGTTCCTCAGGCTGTAGATCAGTGGGTTAAGCAGGGGGGTTGCCAGTGCATAAAAGAGGGTCGACATCTTCCCGCTGCCCCCTGCAGCTGACGGGCTGATGTAGGTGACCATGCCAGAGCCCCAGAAGAGGCCCACGATGGCCAGGTGTGAGGAGCAGGTGGAGAAGGCCTTGTGCCTCCCGG
Source organism: Lepidochelys kempii (assembly GCF_965140285.1). Lineage (NCBI taxonomy): Eukaryota > Metazoa > Chordata > Testudines > Cheloniidae > Lepidochelys > Lepidochelys kempii. The sequence continues at coordinate 32,875,855 of NC_136392.1, read as the reverse complement.
CCCCGCGGGCAGCCTGAGCACTGCCCTGACGATTAGCCCATAGGAGGTCAGAGTGAAGAAGGCAGCACCAAAGATGATGAGGGAACTCAGGATGTAGGTGGCCAGTTCAGCCTTGGGAGCTGGGGAGCAGGAGGAAGCCAGCAGTGGGCCTGGATCACAGACGAAATGATCCAGGGTGAGGATGCAGAAGGAGAGCTGGGAGATGAGGATGACAGGCACCACGAACCACAAGAAGCCGGTGACCAAGCAGGAGGCCGCCAGCACCCAGCATCTGTGGGGGGACATGAGGACGGGGTAGCGCAGGGGGTGGCAGATGGCCAGGTACCTGTCCAAAGCCATGGCTGCGAGGAAGCAGCACTCGGTCGTCCCCATGCAAAAGAAGATATAGAACTGCACAAAGCAGGCATGGGAGGAGATGGGGACCCCGGGGTTCATCAAGTCAGAGAGCATCCAGGGCATGGTGGTCGTGACGTAGCAGATCTCCAGCCAGGAGAAGTTCCCCAGCAGGATGTACATGGGCAGGCGTTGGAGGCGGGGGTCCCGCAGAACGGCCCACACAATGCACAGGTTGCCTGCCAGCATCCCAATATAGGTGGAGGAAAAAAGGGCACAGATGAGATTGCGGCTTAGCCGGTCCAGGGAGGGGAAACCCAGCAAGATGAGCTTGGTCACCGGGATGATGCAATTGACTGGATTCATCCGGGGGCCCTGGAGCTGAAAGGAAACAATCAACAGGATTCTAAGGGGCTGCTCAGAGATCTGGGACTGGAGAGGGGTCTAGTAGTTACCGCAGTAGGGACTCGCGCACACAGCCACAGTCAGTCTCTTTCATACATCTCACACCCCAAACTCCACCTCAGAGCCCTGGCCCAGCCCACAACATCCCATCTCCAGCCATGGACATAGCCTGGTGCTTCAGAAGAAGCAGATTTAAAAACCAAACAAACAAAAACCTCTCAGAACAGATGGTGGAAATCCCTTTCTGGCCCCTGCCAATGGCCAGTTGAACCCTGAAGCATGAGGTTCAGGGACATAGAACATTTACTGGAAGTGAGCCCCTGGGCTGCTGAGCCCTGCCCTGACCCCACCATCACGAGCAGCCCCATCATACAATCACACCCATATATTTGTCCAGCTCACCCTTAAAACTAATTTGCTCAACTCCACAACTCCTACTGGGAGGCTGTTGCAGAACATCCCCCCTCTGATGGTTAGAAACCTCCTGCTAATTTCCAGCCTGCACTTGTGCATGGCTGGGTTAGTGTTGGAGCAGGGTGGTGTGGGCGGCAGAACAGTGCAGCAGCCAAGGAAGAATGGGAGCAAGAAGGAAGCTGTGTGTGAAAACCCACCTGGCTGTGAGATCTCAGCCTTCTCTCTCCGCCTCTGCTGTGAAGGGAGCTGGGCAAGAGGGGGCTGATATCTGCTCTCTGACCCACTGGGTCCCTGGGACTTGGTCTCTGGGGTGGGTAGGAGCGGCCAGGTTTGGATTTGATCCCTGTATGAGTGTCAGGGAGAGCCCCGCCAAGCCTTCCATACAGCACTAATACAAACATCCCACACCGATTTCCCCTCCCACATACACACAGCCTCCCCCCCACACTTGCCCTTCCTCACACACAGCCCCACCCCCCAGCCCTCCCCAAATACACACACACACAGAGACCTCCACACACACAGCTCCCAACGCGCACAAAGAGGCCTTGGGGGTGTCAGGATGAGGCCACATTGAAAGCTCCAGCACCAGCCCCTCGGACACATGACAAATTGAAGCCCGGGCTGGCAGTACTAAGGCAGTGCTCCATCTTCTACCAGGTGCTGGGTTCTCCCGCTCTCTGCACCCACTGAGCAGGGTTCATTCCCTCCAGCAGACAGCAGCAGACACAGACACTACACCGCAGTGCCAGGCGAGCCACTTCCTTGCGGCATCCTTTTGTGGCTGTTCCCCTGCCATCCTTCCCCAGAGCTGGCTGCATCTCAGCACCAGGCGAGCCATCTCCATGCAGTGTTGCTGCGTCGCTGTTACCGAGCTACGTCACACCAGAGCTGGCTACATCTCAGCTGCAGGTGCGCCATCTCCATGTAGTGTCACTCTGCGGCTGTCACCCAGCTGCCCCATCCCAGAGCTGGCGACATCTCACCTGTGCTATGTACATGGAGTGGAAGGGCGAAGATGCTTTATAAACACAGGGCAAGTGTAGACCTTGCAATGCGGGGAGATGATGTGTTTCTCTTTTGCCAAGCCAAGGGAAAAGCAAAACTCCGAGCTTCCCATAGTGTGGGTCCTATACTTAGCTGGCACCTCATTAATCATTAACTAGAAGGTTGCACACTTCCCTGCTTCTCTAGGCCAAGCTGTTCCCCAGGCTGGGCCCTGTCCTCACTCTGGTCAGCCCCAAATCCCCACTCTGGTCAGAATCTAATAGATGAGAGTGAAAACTGGAAAACTTGCCACTTAAAATCAGGTTTTTCCAGTTTTCACCAAAATAAACAGGGTAATCTTCTGGGGGCTGGCTGGAATGTGGAGAGCAGCCTGGTGGGGGGGGGGCGGAAAATGGGGGGTTGGGCCGAGTATCAGCGAGGAGTGTGGCTGGGGAGCTGGAGAGAGTGGAGTTGAGGGACCTAGCTGGCGGTGTGGGCTTGATGGTGTGCAGCTGGGGGGCCTGGCTGGGCGCCTGGACAGATTGAGTGTGAAAATCCTGGTTGTGGGAGCTAGACAAAGTGGGGGTGAGGGCCTGGCTGGGGAAACTGGATGGAGTGGGATGTGAGGAGCCTAGTTGTGGGGCTGGAAATAGTGGGGTTCAGGGGCCTTCCGGGGGGGGGGTGGAGTGGGAGGTAAGGGGCCTGGTTGTGGAGGCTGCACAGATTGGGGTTCAGGAGCCTTCCTGCGGAGAGGGGATGCTGGAGGTGAGTGGCATTGCTGGACGGGGGTTGGATAGAGTGGGGGTGATGGGCCTGGCTGGGTGCCTGGATGGAGTGGGAGGTGAGGGGGCCTGGAGATGGAGAATGGATGTCTTGCAGGTGAGGGCATGACTGGGGGGCTTGATTGGAGTGGGGGAGGGGCCTGGATGTGGGGGCTGGGCAGAGTTGGGATGAGGGGGCTGGGTGGGGGACTTGATGGGGTGGGCATGAGGGGCCTGCCAACGGGCTGGAGAGAATGGGTGTGAAAAGCCTGATGAAGGTGTTGCCGGCACCCAGTGCCGAGAGGCTGAACAACAGCTTGAGTGGTTCGTTACCCGGTGTGCTACACCCAATAATCACAACGGGGTGGAGAAGCAGAAAAGTTTATTTGCAGCTGCAAAAAGGTACAGGGAGAATAAAATCTCAAATCCTGCACACAGAGCAGGAAGTTACACAGGCTTTTATACATCCTTTTTCCCAGCATACTTATCCAATAGCAAGCTGCCCCAAGTATCCATATAGCCAGCCAATCCAGTTCCCAGCTAGTTCCCTGATTCTCTGTATCATTTGTTAAACTATACATAAAGCTACTTTATTCAGCATTGTTCTTCCATATCTGCCCTGTGTGGCCTTGCTTAATTTCAGGCAGTCTGACTCTGCAACATATTGTTGCAGATTCTCAGCATAACTGCTGTGTGTCCCTCCAGGCGGGGGGGCCAAGGACACTTGGGCCTAGTATGCAGAGCTGCTGCGAGTGCCTCCAGGCAGGAGGGGGGGCCAAGGACACCTGGGCCTAGTGCAAGGGGGCTTCATCGACACTCGTGGTCTTCCATCCCCTCGAGTTACCTAGTGGCCATGCCCCAGTGTCCCCAACAAAGGGAGCTAGACAAAGAGGGATGAGGGGGCCTGGCTGGGGAGGCTGCATAGAGTGGGGGTGAGGGGCTTGGTTTTGGGGCTGGAAAGAGTGGGGTTCAGGGGCTTTCCTGGGGGTGGGGGTGGAGTGGCTGTGAGGGGCCTGGCTGAGGGGTATTGACTGTAGTGGGTGTTAGGATATAGATATTCAGGCCTGTCGGTAAAGGCCTGTACTTTAAGAATTTAGGTGTATTCTTATCACTTGGCTAGTTCTAGAGGTATAAAAGAAAGAATCAAAATCACTGTCTGCCGGTGTAAGGTCCTTCTCTTACTGTGACAGTCTGAGGCCCTGTTTTTAGGCTAAGGCCTTTGGCTAAGCAACAGAGGCAGCCATATGCTGGGAAACGACCGGTAACATCCTCACGTTCCAAACCCGTCATATTGAAATCAGGTGCTATTGGGCTGTTAGGAATACAATCCTGTCCTGATAATGCCTATCATCTCCAGAGAAAGGGAAGTGCCTAGAAGATGTAAAAGGAAACTTAGTTTGATAGCATCCTGTCTGGCAAGAACTCACTTATCAACAGCTGGGATGTGAAATCCTCACTTCTGTATTGTTTTGTCATTATAGTTCCCACTTTGCTATTGTTTGTCTGTATAATCTCTGTCTGGTTCTGTGATTGTTCCTGTCTGCTGTATAATTAATTTGCTGGGTGTAAACTAATTAAGGTGGTGGGATATAATTGGTTACATAATCATGTTACAATATGTTAGGATTGGTTAGTTAAATTTCAGGAAAATGATTGGTTAAGGTATAGCTAAGCAGAACTCAAGTTTTACTATACAGTCTACAGTCAATCAGGGTGGGTGAGTGGATGGCTGGGGGGGCAATGGGAACAGGGAATGGGGGTGGGGAAACTGGAATCATGTTTGGGTGAAGGGGGAAATAGGAACAGGGAATGGAGGTAAGGAAATTGGAATCATAGAATCATAGAATCATAGAATATCAGGGTTGGAAGGGACCCCAGAAGGTCATCTAGTCCAACCCCCTGCTCAAAGCAGGACCAATTCCCAGTTAAATCATCCCAGCCAGGGCTTTGTCAAGCCTGACCTTAAAAACCTCCAAGGAAGGAGATTCTACCACCTCCCTAGGTAACGCATTCCAGTGTTTCACCACCCTCTTAGTGAAAAAGTTTTTCCTAATATCCAATCTAAACCTCCCCCACTGCAACTTGAGACCATTACTCCTCGTTCTGTCATCTGCTACCATTGAGAACAGTCTAGAGCCATCCTCTTTGGAACCCCCTTTCAGGTAGTTGAAAGCAGCTATCAAATCCCCCCTCATTCTTCTCTTCTGCAGGCTAAACAATCCCAGCTCCCTCAGCCTCTCCTCATAAGTCATGTGTTCCAGTCCCCTAATCATTTTTGTTGCCCTTCGCTGGACTCTCTCCAATTTATCCACATCCTTCTTGAAGTGTGGGGCCCAAAACTGGACACAGTACTCCAGATGAGGCCTCACCAATGTCGAATAGAGGGGAACGATCACGTCCCTCGATCTGCTCGCTATGCCCCTACTTATACATCCCAAAATGCCATTGGCCTTCTTGGCAACAAGGGCACACTGCTGACTCATATCCAGCTTCTCGTCCACTGTCACCCCTAGGTCCTTTTCTGCAGAACTGCTGCCTAGCCATTCGGTCCCTAGTCTGTAGCTGTGCATTGGGTTCTTCCGTCCTAAGTGCAGGACCCTGCACTTATCCTTATTGAACCTCATCAGATTCCTTTTGGCCCAATCTTCCAAATGTTTGACTCCCAATGTTTGACTAGAATCATAGAATCATAGAATCATGATTGATGTTTGGCTAAGAGCAGGAATGGGAACAGGGACACAGGTGTAAGGCTCTGTGGTGTCAGAGCTGGGAAGGGGGACAGTAAGGAAGGAAACTGGAATCATGCTTGCTGGAAGTTCACCCCAATAAACATCAAATTGTTTGCACCTTTGGACTTCGGGTATTGTTGCTCTCTGTTCATGAGAGAAGGACCAGGGAAGTAACTGGGTGAAGGAATAAGCCCCCTAACAATGGGGGGTAAGGGGCTTGGATGGCAAGGCTGGCTGCAGTGGGAGTGAGGGGGTGACTGGAGGGGCTCGACGGGTTGGGGTAAGGAGTCTGGTTGTGGGGTGTATGTCTGGGGGGCATTGGATGGAGTGGGGGTGAAGTGCCTGGTTATGGGGCCTGGACAGATTGGGCTTCAGGGGCCTTGCTATGGAGAGGGGGTCCTGGAGGTGAGGGGCCTAGCTGGACAGGAGTTGGACAGAGTGGGGGTGATACCTGGAGTGGGTGAAGGGCCTGGCTATGGGGACTGGATACAGTGCGGGTGAGGAGCATGTCTGTGGGGGAGGGGTTGATTGGAGTGGGGGGAGGGCCTTGAATGTGGGGGCTGGGCAGAGTTAGGGTGGGGGTCTTTTTGTGGGGGCTGGACAGAGTAGGGTTCAGGGGCATTGCTGGGTGGGGAAGGACAGAGTGGGGGTGAGGGGCCTGGACGGGGGGCCTGGGTAAAGTGGCGGAGGGGGATGTGTTTGTGAGGGTGGATAGAGTGGGGTTCAAGGGCTTTGGGGCTGGAAGCAGTGGGCATGAGGGGCCTGGTTTTGGAGGCTGGATGGAGCAGGGGACAGGAGCCTGGCTGGAGATTGGGGGGGTTGGATCAAATGGAGGTGTGGGGCCTAGATGAGGTGGCTGGCTAGAATGGGGTTCAGGGGCCTTGCTGGCGGGGCTGGATGAAGCGGGGTGATGGATGGAGTGGGCGTGAGGTGACTAGCTGTCGGGGAGGGGAGGGCTTGATGAAATGCAGCTGAGGGATCATCTGGCAGGGGGGCTTGAAGGAGTGGGGCTGAAGGGCTTGGATGGCGGGGAGCTGGATGGAGTGGGAGTCAGGGGCCTGGCAGTGGGGTGGGGTGGGGGTGCTTGATGACATGCAATGGTGGGGCGGACAGATTGGGGGTGATGAGGGGCCTAGCTGTCTGGGATGGAGAGAGTGGGGTTCAGGGGCCTTGCTGCGGAGGAGGGCTGCTGGTCAGATGGGAGGTAAGGGGCCTGGCTTGCGGTGGAGGGGGGGCAAATTGGGAGTCAGAGTTCTGGCTCGGGAGACTTGACAGATTGCAGGTGAGGGACGTGGGGTGGGGCTGTATGGATTGGGGGAAAGGGGCCTGACTGGGGGAACAGGACAGATTGGGGGTGAGGTGCCTGGCTGTGGGTGCTGGATGGAGTGGGCAACAGGGCCCTGGCTGGTGGGGCTGTACTGAGTGGAGGTGAGGGGTCAGTATGTGGGGGCTGGTTGGAGTGGGGATGAAGGGTGTGGCTTGTGTGGCTATGCTGAGGGGTGTAGATGGGGGAGCTCAGAACATCGTGATCCCCCCTGTGGAAAGGGACTTGGGTACCTGGGGTGGGGGGGCATATATGAGGAGCTCAGAATGGGGCTGTTTCCCCTACAGAGAGGGACTGGTGTGGCCGGGGTGCAGGGTACCTTAGAATGGGGCGATCCCCACTATTGAGAGGGACAGAGAGTCCCCGTTTCCCATGCTCTCTGCTAAAGATGGTCCCACCTCCCCTTGCACTCAGTGAGACCCAGGTTCTGCCCCAATATACTAACCGAAAGGGCTGATCCCAGGAGGGAAGAAATCTCACTGGGACTAGGAGACCCCTAGCAAGCCCATCAAGGCCCCTCCACCCTCACCTCTTCCCTGCTGTATCACTGCCTACTCTGTGCAGTGAGTCCCATATAGAATGTGTGGGTTGGTTCCCAGCAGAGCAGGGGCCCATTTGAACCTGATATTCAATAGCTCTGCTCATTGCTAGACACCAAGATCTGAACAGATCCTGGAGGCCCAGTTCCCCTCTCTGCCCGTGCCCCTCAGTCCTGACTCTCAGCCCCACCCCTCTCTAGCACTGGGATCTGTGCTGAGCTCTATGAGGAGATGAGATAACTTTTGCTTTGAATTGCCTGGTTCCAACTTTTCAAGCAGGAACCAGCGGCAAACTCAGCTTAGCTCTTTAATTGGCTTCGCCAGCGGCCCAAGTCATCAATACCCAGAGCAAGAAATGTTCAGACATCAACACAAGCTAATTGCAGTCTGGTCTGTGTGATTTATTAAGTGGCTCTAATTCCCATGAAAGATACCAGAGGGACACCCCTCCTGGACAGCCTCCATTAATGCCATGAGTCGACACAGCACAGGCAGAGGGTATGAGCTCTAGTGGTCAGAGGGCTGGTCTGGGAACCAGGATTCCTGGGTTCTTTTTCCAGCTCTCAGAGGGCAGTTGGGTCTAGTGGCTAAGAGCAATGTGGAGAGGGGGTAGTCAGTGCACCTGGGTTGTATCTATACCTCTATTCGACATTGGTGAGGCCTCATCTGGAGTACTGTGTCCAGTTTTGGGCCCCACACTACAGGAAGGATGTGGAAAAATTGGAAAGAGTCCAGCGGAGGACAACAAAAATGATGAGGGGACTAGAACACATGACTTATGAGGAGAGGCTGAGGGAACTGGGATAGTTTAGTCTACGGAAGAGAAGAATGAGGGGGGATTTGATAGCTGCTTTCAACCACCTGAAAGGGGGTTCCAAAGAGGATGGAGTTAGGCTGTTCTCAGTGGTAGCAGATGACAGAACAAGGAGTAATGGTCTCAAGTTGCAGTGGGGGAGGTCTAGGTTGGATATTAGGAAAAGCTATTTCACTAGGAGGGTGATGAAGCACTGGAATGGGTTACCTAGGGAGGTGGTGGAATATCCTTCCTTTTAGGTTTCTAAGGTCAGGCTTGACAAAGCCCTGGCTGGGATGATTTAGTTGGGGATCGGTCCTGCTTTGAGCAGGGGATTGGACTAGATGACCTCCTGAGGTCCCTTCCAACCCTGATAGTCTATGATTTGCAGTCTGGTCTGTGTGATTTATTAAGGGGCTCTAATTCCCATGAAAGATACCAGAGGGACGCCCCTCCTGGACAGCCTCCGTTAATGCCACGAGTCAACACAGCGCAGGCAGTGGGTGTGAGCTCTAGTGGTCAGAGGACTGGTCTGGGAGCCAGGACTCCTGGGGTTCCTTTTCCAGCTCTTAGAGGGTGCTTGGGCCTAGTGGATAAGAGCAGTGAGGGGAGGAGGTAGTCAGTGCTCCTGGGTTCTATCCCTGGCTGTGGGAAAGGAGTGTGGTCTGTAACATACAAATATAATGTTGCCATGATTTTGGTCCCCCCTGCATATGTGTCAGTTTCTTGACATCATCAGGGTTGCTCCTGATTGACAGCAGAGAAAAGAAGAGCAGAACTTTACTCTCTGAATCTAAGTGTGATAACTCATTTATCCATGTAACAATTGTAAAATACAGCTGTACAAAAAGGGCAGAGATACGAGCCAGCCTCCCTGCACATGCACTTGGTTCGCTTTCCTACCCCCTGCACACACACACTCAGCAGGGCTCATTTCCTAGAGCAAGGATACATATACCCCCACACCCTCCCCATTTCCCCTTGTGATCTGGGTGTATCATCAAACAGCCATTTTTTATGTTACAAGTGACCCTTGCAGGTCACGTAAAATTCTATGTGTGTTCCCCCTGCAGGACTGGACCAAGCACCCCCCGGAAGGGGAAGTCCTCATACTCCATTGACCAATGCCTGACAGGCCGGTCTTTACAGACTGGGGCCAGAGCAGAACCCCCTACCGCTCCCCCAGCTGCATCCTCCTCAGAGCTTCCTTCATTTCCTTGTTTCTCAGGTTGTAGATCAGCAGGTTGAGCAGGCTGTAGATCAGCAGGGTTCCCACTGTGTAGAAGAGAGTCACCACCTTCCTGCTGCTCCCCGAGGCTGCCAGTTTGACTAGACAGAGCCGTAGAATAGGACCATGATCACCAGCTGCAAGTCCTTGTGCTGCTCAGTCCCTGAGGGCAGCCTCAGCACTGCCCTGTTAACTAGCCCATAGGAAGCCAGGATGAAGAGAATGGTGGTGAAGATGATGAGGGTGCTCAGGCCTGTTCAGTCCAGAAAGCTGTCGTGCAAGAAGCAGCCAGCAATGGGGCCAGGTAGACCTATTGTCTATAGCTGACCAGTTAGAGTCAGAGTCCAGGGAGTATCTATGCCAAGGAGCCCAGACACCCCAATGTCATATGTGCTGAAGCTTCAGGAAGCCCAGTAGGAAGTGACCCAGGGAGATAGGGTATGTGGTGTCTCCTACCCGTGTAAAGTCAGCATGTTGCAGTTGGATTCTTTGCTGACCCAGTGGCAGACCACTCTGCCACTCCTAGGGCCCTGGGTCAGAACCCGGTGGAGTTGGATGGACTCAGGTCCCCCTACCCCTGCCGCCCCCCCCCTTTTGGTGACAGCCCCCAGATTTGACCATTAGGACATGCTGCCCTGCATTCGAGGATGGCTATATTGACTCTAGCCACTAGGCCACACCACCCTAGGCTGGTAGGCAGCCATATTGTCTCGCGCCATTAGGCAACGCAACCCATAATTCAAGGGCTGCTGCTTTGATTCTGCCATTAGGCCACACTTTTCTGAGGTCCAAGACAGTCTGGCAGACTGTAACCATGGTGTCAGGGCACCCACAATCCACTCTGAAGTGGGACAGGATGTGCATACACCACCACAGGGCCACAGAAGGAGAGCTGGGAAATGAGGAGTATGTGCATCATGAACCACAGAAAGCTGGAGAGCCATCAGGAGGCCATCAGGGCCCAGCAGAGCTGGTGGGACATGAATACAGGGCAGCACAAGGGGCAGTAGAAGGCTAGGAACCTATCCAAGGCCATGTCCGAGAGGAAAAAGCACTTAGTGGCACTGTGGAAAGGAAGAAGCACTCAGTGGCCCTGCATGAAGCAGGCACGGAAGGAGATAGGGATGCTGCAGTACACCAGGTCAGAGAGCATCCGTGGCATTGTGGTTATGAATCATAGAATCATAGAATATCAGGGTTGGAAGGGACCTCAGGAGGTCATCTAGTCCAACCCCCTGCTCAAAGCAGGACCAATCCCCAACTAAATCATCCCAGCCAGGGCTTTGTCAAGCCTGACCTTAAAAACTTCTAAGGAAGGAGATGCCACCACCTCCCTAGGTAATGCATTCCAGTGTTTCACCACCCTCCTAGTGAAGAAGTTTTTCCTAATATCCAACCTAAACCTCCCCCACTGCAACTTGAGACCATTATTCCTTGTCCTGTCCTCTTCTACCACTGAGAATAGTCTAGAACCATCCTCTCTGGAACCACCTCTCAGGTAGTTGAAGGCAGCTATCAAATCCCCCCTCATTCTTCTCTTCTGCAGACTAAACAATCCCAGTTCCCTCAGCCTCTCCTCATAAGTCATGTGTTCCAGACCCCTAATCATTTTTGTTGCCCTTCGCTGGACCCTCTCCAATTTATCCACATCCTTCTTGTAGTGCAGGGCCCAAAACTGGACACAGTACTCCAGATGAGGCCTCACCAATGTCGAATAGAGGGGAACGATCACGTCCCTCGATCTGCTCGCTATGCCCCTACTTATACATCCCAAAATGCCATTGGCCTTCTTGGCAACAAGGGCACACTGCTGACTCATATCCAGCTTCTCATCCACTGTCACCCCTAGGTCCTTTTCCGCAGAACTGCTTCCTAGCCATTCGGTCCCTAGTCTGTAGCTGTGCATTGGGTTCTTCCGTCCTAAGTGCAGGACCCTGCACTTATCCTTATTGAACCTCATCAGATTTCTTTTGGCCCAATCCTCCAATTTGTCTAGGTCCCTCTGTATCCTATCCCTGCCCTCCAGCATATCAACCACTCCTCCCAGTTTAGTATCATCCGCAAATTTGCTGAGAGTGCAATCCACACCATCCTCCAGATCATTTATGAAGATATTGAACAAAACCGGCCCCTGGGGGCACTCCACTTGACACCGGCTGCCACCTAGACATGGAGCCATTGATCACTACCCATTGAGCCCGATAATCTAGCCAACTTTCTACCCACCTTATAGTGCATTCATCCAGCCCGTACTTCTTTAACTTGCTGACAAGAATACTGTGGGAGACCGTGTCAAAAGCTTTGCTAAAGTCAAGAAACAATACATCCACTGCTTTCCCTTCATCCACAGAACCAGTAATCTCATCATAGAAGGCGATTAGATTAGTCAGGCATGACCTTCCCTTGGTGAATCCATGCTGACTGTTCCTGATCACTTTCCTCTCATGTAAGTGCTTCAGGATTGATTCCTTGAGGACCTGCTCCATGATTTTTCCGGGGACTGAGGTGAGGCTGACTGGCCTGTAGTTCCCAGGATCCTCCTTTTTCCCTTTTTTAAAGATTGGCACTACATTAGCCTTTTTCCAATCATCTGGGACTTCCCCCGTTCGCCACGAGTTTTCAAAGATAATGGCCAATGGCTCTGCAATCACAGCCTCCAATTCCTTTAGCACTCTCAGATGCAACTCGTCCAGCCCCATGGATTTGTGCATGTCCAGCTTTTCTCAATAGTCCCTAACCACCTCTTTCTCCACAGAGGACTGGCCATCTACTCCCCATGACATAGCAGATCTTCAGCCAGGAGAATTTCCCCAACAGGATGAATATGGACAGGCGCTGGAGGCAGGGTCCTGCAGGATAGCCCATACAATGCACAGGTTGCCTGCCAGTGTTCCAGCGTAGGTGGAGGAGAGAAGAGCACAGAGGAGAGCACGGCTCTGCTGGCCTAGGGCGTGGAAACTGAGCAGGATGAACTTGTTCATTGGGATGGTGCCATTCGCCAGATTCATCAGAGGGCCCTGGAGCTGAAAGGAAACAATCAACAGGACTCCAAATTTCTGCCCAGAGCACTGGGAGTGGAGACGGGTCTAGTGGTTACAGCCATGGGGAATAGCAAATACACAACCACACACACACATTGTCTCTCTCTCATACATATCACATTTCAAACTCTGCCTGGGATCCGATACTCAAGCTGAGTCAGTTCTTCCTTTGGAGACTCTCAGTGTTGGATAAAGATGGATGAGGGTGAAAAGTGGAAACTGGAAAAACTCGCCAAGGATTTGGGGTGAAGGGCCTCACTGAGGGTGTTTGGACGGAGTGAGGCCACTTGTCCAGTTTTACACCAGATTATACTTTTTTTTGTCTGCTTTCTCCCCCTTCCTGCTGGGGCAGTGTAGTACACTGTTGAATATGACATCACCCATGCAGCATGAAAAGTGCATAACCACTATAGTCCCTCATCAAACTATGCATGAGTTAAGCAAACTATGCATGAGTTAAGAGGGAAGGTCCTCTCATGGATAAGTACCTGGTTGAAAGATAGGAAATAAAGAATTTGAATGAATGGTCAGTTTTCTCAATGGAGAGAGGTAAATAGTGCATCCACTGCTATACCACATATTTATAAATGATCTGGAAATGAGGGTTAAAAATAAATTGGCAAGATTTGCAGAAAATAAAAATTACTCAAGATCATAGAATCATAGAATATCAGGGTTGGAAGGGACCTCAGGAGGTCATCTAGTCCAACCCCCTGCTCAAAGCAGGACTGATCCCTGATTAAATCATCCCAGCCAGGGCTTTGTCAAGCCTGACCTTAAAAACTTCTAGGGAAGGAGATTCCACCACCTCCCTAGGTAATGCATTCACGCTCCTAGTGAAAACGATTTTCCTAATATCCAACCTAAATCTCCCCCACTGCAACTTGAGACCATTACTCCTTGTTCTGTCATCTGCTACCACTGAGAACAGTCTAGAGCCACCCTCTTTGGAACCCCCTTTCAGGTAGTTGAAAACAGCTATCAAATCCCCCCTCATTCTTCCCTTCTGAAGACTCAACATCCCCAGTTCCCTCAGCCTCTCCTCATAAGTCATGTGTTCCAGTCCCCTAATCATTTTTGTTGCCCTCCACTGGACTCTTTCCAATTTTTCCACATCCTTCTTGTAGTGTGGGGCCCAAAACTGGACACAGTACTCCAGATGAGGCCTCACCAATGTCGAATAGAGGGGAACGATCACATCCTTCGATCTGCTGGCAATGCCCCTACTTATACATCCCAAAATGCCCTTGGCCTTCTTGGCAACAAGGGCACGCTGTTGACTCATATCCAACTTCTCGTCCACTGTAACCCCTAGGTCCTTTTCTCCAGAACTGCTGCCGAGCCATTCGGTTCCTGTTGAACCTCATCAGATTTCTTTTGGCCCAATCCTCCAATTTGTCTAGGTCCCTCTGTATCCTATCCCTACCCTCCAGCATATCTACCACTCCTCCCAGTTTAGTGTCATCTGCAAACTTGCTGAGGGTGAAATCCACACCATCCTCCTGATAATTTATGAAGATATTGAACAAAACCGACCTTTGGGGCACTCCGCTAGATACCGGCTGCCAACTAGACATGGAGCCATTGGTTACTACCCATTGAGCCCGACAATCTAGCCAGCTTTCTATCCACCTTATAGTCCATTCATCCAACCCATACTTCTTTAACTTGCTGGCAAGAATACTGTGGGAGACCGTGTCAAAAACTTTGCTAAAGTCAAGGAACAACACGTCCACCTCTTTCCCCTCATCCACAGAGCCAGTTATCTCGTCATAGAAGGCAATTAGATTAGTCAGGCATGACTTGCCCTTCGTGAATCCATGCTGACTGTTCCTGATCACTTTCCTCTCCTCTAAGTGCTTCAGAATTGATTCCTTGAGGACCTGCTCCATGATTTTTCCAGGGACTGAGGTGAGGCTGACTGGCCTGTAGTTCCCAGGATCCTCCTTCTTCCCTTTTTTAAAGATGGGCACTACATTAGCCTCTTTCCAGTCATCAGGGACCTTCCCCGATCACCATGAGTTTTCAAAGATAATGGCCAATGGCTCTGCAATCACAGCCTCTGTCATTAGGTTGCCTCCCTCATTCAGTAAGGGGCCCACACGTTCCTTGACTTTCTTCTTGTTGCTTACATACCTGAAGAAACCCTTCTTGTTACTCTTAACATCTCTTGCTAGCTGCAACTCCAGGTGTGATTTGGCCTTCCTGATTTCAATCCTGCAAGTCCGAGCAATATTTTTATACTCATCCCTGGTCATTTGTCCAATCTTCCACTTCTTGTAAGCTTCTTTTTTGTATTTAAAAGCAGCAAGGATTTCACTGTTAAGCCATGCTGGTCCCCTGCCATATTTACTATTCTTTCTACACATCGGGATGGTTTGTCCCTGTAACCTCAATAAGGATTCTTTAAAATACAGCCAGCTCTCCTGGACTCCTTTCTCCCTCATGTTATTCTCCCAGGGGATCTTGCCCATCAGTTCCCTGAGGGAGTCAAAGTCTGCTTTTCTGAAGTCCAGGGTCTGTATTCGGCTGCTCTCCTTTCTTCCTTGTGTTAGGATCCTGAACTTGACCATTTCATGGTCACTGCCTCCCAGGCTCCCACCCACTTTTGCTTCCCCTAATAATTCTTCCCAGTTTGTGAGCAACAGGTCAAGAAGAGCTCTGCCCCTAGTTGGTTCCTCCTGCAATTGCACCAGGAAATTGTCCCCTACATTTTCCAGAAACTTCCTGGATTGCCTGTGCACCGCTGTATTGCTCTCCCAGCAGATATCAGGGTGATTGAAGTCTCCCATGAGAACCAGGGCCTGTGATCTAGTAACGTCTGCGAGTTGCCGGAAGAAAGCCTCGTCCACCTCATCCCCCTGGTCCGCTGGTCTATAGCAGACTCCCACCACCACATCACCCTTGTTGCTCACACTTCTAAACTTAATCCAGAGACTCTCAGGTTTTTCTGTAGTTTCATACTTGAGCTCTGAGCAGTCATACTGCTCTCTTACATACAGTGCAATTCCCCAACCTTTTCTGCCCTTCCTGTCCTTCCTGAACAGCTTATATCCATCCATGACAGTACTCCAGTCATGTGAGTTATCCCACCAAGTCTCTGTTATTCCAATCACATCATAATTCCTTGACTGTGCCAGGACTTCCAGTTCTCCCTGCTTGTTTCCCAGGCTTCGTGCATTTGTATATAGGCACTTGAGGTAACCTGCTGATCGCCCCTCTTTCTCAGTATGAGGCAGGAGCCCTCCCCTCTCACGTGCTCCTGCTCATGCCTCCTCCCGGTATCCCACTTTCCCACTTACCTCAGGGCTTTGGTCTCCTTCCCCCGGTGAACCTAGTTTAAAGCCCTCCTCACTAGGTTAGCCAGCCTGCTTGTGAAGATGCTCTTCCCTCTCTTCGTTAGGTGGAGCCCGTCTCTGCCTAGCACTCCTTCTTGGAACACCATCCCATGGTCAAAGAATCCAAAGCCTTCTCTCCGACACCACCTGCGTAGCCATTCGTTGACTTCCACGATTCGACGGTCTCTTCCCAGGCCTTTTCCTTCCACGGGGAGGATGGACGAGAACACCACTTGCACCTCAGACTCCTTTATCCTTCTTCCCAGAGCCACGTAGTCCGCAGTGATCCGCTCAAGGTCATTCTTGGCAGTACCATTGGTGCCCATGTGAAGAAGCAGGAAGGGGTAGTGATCTGAGGGCTTGATGAGTCTCAGCAGTCTCTCCATCACATCGTGAATCTTAGCTCCTGGCAAGCAGCAGACTTCTCGGTTTTCCCGGTCGGGGCAGCAGATAGATGACTCAGTCCCCCTGAGGAGAGAGTCCCCGACCACCACCACTTGCCTCCTTCTCTTGGGAGCGGTGGTTGTGGAACCCCCAACCCAGGACAGTGCATCCCATGCCTTCCAGATAGATAAATCCAAATCTGATGATTGGAGAGTTACAAAAGAATCTCACTAAACTGGGTGACTGGGACACAAAATGGCAATTGAAATCCAGTGCTGATCATTGCAAAGTATTGCACATTGCAAAATATAATCCCAAATATACATACAAAATGATGGGATCTAAATTATCTATTACCACTCAAGAAACAGATCATCATGGATAGCTCTCTGAAAACTTCTGCTCCATGTGCAGCGGCAGTCAAAAAAGCTAATGGAATATTAGGAACCATTAGGAAAGGGATAAATAATAAAACAGAAAATATCATAATGCCCCCCATAGAAATCCATGGTGCATTCACACCTTGAATACTGCGTGCAGTTCTAGTCACATCGTCTCAAAATAAGATATGTTAGAATTGGATAAAGTGAGGAAAACAGCAATGAAATGACTAAGGGGATGGAAAAAGATGAGGACTGTTCTTCCTAGAAAAGAGACGACCAAGGGAGATATGACCGAGGTCTATACAATCATGACTGGTGTGAGAAAAGTGAATAAGGAAGTGTTATTTACCCCTTCTCATAAAACAATAACCAAGGGTCAAACAATTAAATTAAAAGACAGGAGGTTTAAAACAATCATAAGGAATTACTTCTTCACACAACTCACACTCAATCTGTGGAACTCGTTTCCAGGGGATGTTGTAAAGGCCAAAAGTATAACCAAGTTCAAAAAAAGGATTAGATACGTTCATGGAAGATGGGTCCACCAATGGCTATGAGCCAAGAGGGTCAGGGATGCAACCCCATGCTCTTGGTCTCCCTAAACCTACAACTCCCAGAGCTGGGACTCAGCAATAGGGGATGGATCACTCAATAATTTCCCTGTCCCATTCATTCCCTCTGAAGTTTCGGGTACTGGCTATTGTAGGCAGGATACTGGACTAGATGCACCATTGGCCTAACCCAGTATGGCCTTTCTTATATTATGTTCTTATGCTCACTCACCTGGACTCAGACAGCTAACCCAGGTCAGCCCTTTCTTGCACAAAAAGAAGGGACTATGTGCACCATTGTAACCAGAAGCCTAGTGTTTTAAGATGTCACCAAGCATGTTAGAGACCCCAGTTTAAACCTCCAATCTGCCTCATTCTGAGCAACAATGTTATCCCAGGTCACCTACCTCCCACATGACTGTCCTAACTGCTGCGTTGTAGGGTATACTGAGGTGGGTGTCTTTCCTCCCTCCTGCTGAAGTTCCAATTTTTGTAAAATATGCCAGAAGAAGAGACAGTGCACACTCCTGCGAGCTGAGCAGAGATTTTGAAGAGCTTAGTATTGTATTTAGGCATCAAAAGTGTTTGACTTAGTGCTACTTGACATTCTAATTTAAAAAAATGTTACTTCAGAACATTGATACAGCACATATTAAACAGATTAAGAATTGGTTAATTGATTGATCTAAAAAAATAGACAAAGTGGGTGAAGCAATATCTTCTATTGGACCAACTTCTGCTTGTGAGAAAGACTAGCTTTCAAGCCATACAGAGCTCCACACAGACCAGAAGAAGAGTTCTGTGTGACTCAAAAATTTGTCTCTCTCAGCAACAGAAGTTGGTCCAATAACAGACATTACCTCACCCACCTTGTCTCTCTAACATCCTGGGACTGATATGGCTGCAACTACACTGCATACTTTTAAAAAAAAAGTCATTAATGAGGATTCACCCTCTAGTGCAGAGGTCAGCAACCTTTCAGAAGTGGGGGGCCAAGTCTTCATTTATTCACTGTAATTTAAGGTTTCATGTGCCAGTAATACATTTTAACGTTTTTAGAAGGTCTCTCTCTTTAAGTCTATATTATAGAACTAAACTATTGTTGTATGTAAAGTAAATAAAGTTTTTTAAATGTTTAAGAAGCTTCATTTAAAATTAAATGAAAATGCAGATCTTATCAGATTAGTGTGATCCTTGCCCTTACTTTTCCTTGCTGAGTTTTCCAATGTCTGGCACGTATTTGGATACTGCACACAGGCTTCTGAGTGATCTGTTGTTAACCGAGAGGGATAGAGGACAGATTTCATGTGTGAAAATACCTGTTCACACAGGTATGTGGATCCAAATGCTGAAAGTATTGCAAACGCAATTGTTAGGGGGCTTATTCCTTCACCCACTTACTTCCCTGGTCCTTCTCGCATGAACAGAGAGCAACAATACCCGAAGTCCAAAGGTGCAAACAATTCGATGTTTATTGGGGTGAACTTCCAGCAAGCATGATTCCTGTTTCCTTCCTTAGTATCCTCCTTCCCAGCTCTGACACCACAAAGCCTTACACCTGTGTCCCTGTTCCCATTCCTGCCCTTAGCCAAACGATTCCAACTTCCTTACTCCCATTCCCTGTTCCCATCTCCCCCTTTAGCAAAACATGATTCCAATTTTCTTACCCCCATTCCCTGTTCCCATCTCCCCCTTTAGCAAAACATGATTCCAATTTTCTTACCCCCATTCCCTGTTCCCATCTCACACACCCACATGCCCACCCCCACCCACACCCAGTCACTTCCTCATTGACTACAGATTATATAGTAAAACTTGAGTTCTGCTTAGCTATACCTTAACCAATCATTTTCCTGAAATTTAACTAACCAATCCTAACATATTGTAACATGATTATGTAACCAATTATATCCCACCACCTTAATTAGTTTACACCCAGCAAAATTAATTATACAGCAGACAGGAACAATCACAGAACCAGACAGAGATTATACAGACAAACAACAGCAAAGTGGGAACTATAATGACAAAACAACACAGAAGTGAGGATTTCACATCCCAGCTATTGATAAGTGAGTTCTTGCCAGACAGGATGCTATCAAACTAAGTTTCCTTTTACATTTTCTAGGCACTTCCCTTTCTCTGGAGGTGATAGGAATACAATCCTGTCCTGATAGTGCCTAACAGCCCAATAGCACCTTATTTCAATGTGACTGGTTTGGAATGTGAGGATGTGACCGTTCGCTTCCCAGCTTATGGCTGCCTCTGATGCTTAGCCAAAGGCCTGAGCCTAAGCACAGGGCCACAAACTGTCACAGTAAGAGAAGGCCCTTACACTGGCAGACAGTGGTTTTGATTCTTTCTTTTATACCTCTATCACTAGCCAAGTGATAAGAATTCACCTAAATTCTTAGAGTATAGGCCTTTACAGACAGGCCTGAATATCTATATCCTAACAGCAATTTTCTTCAAACAGTTTAATTTCACTGGCAGGGACGTCCAGCAGGTCAGAATAGAGGCCCCATGATCTCTCTCGGTAGCTTCAAGTGCGCTCTGCAGCTCTCCAAACTTTGATGCCCACAATTCTGAGATTTTTAACTGAATGAGCTGCATCTCGAAATCTTCAGCACCCATTCACTGAAATACAGACAAATCCAAGTCACTTTCGTTGAACTTTTCAGGTTTAATTAGAAAAGAAAGCATTGGGCCAAATCGCTGGAAATCTTGAAATCTGTCAGAAAATCCTGATTCCAGTTCTTGCATGTACGTTCCAATCTCATCAACACTGACAGTGCAATGTGTCGATAGCTCTTGTATGTGTTGGAAGTAGTGCAAAATCGAAGTTCGAATATCCTGAGAAAAAAACGCTAGCTCTACAACAAATGCCTTCCAGGCTTCATAAAGATCCAGAGCCATTTGCCCAGCACCCTGGAGACAGAGGTTGAGTTTGTTTAGGTGAGCCATTGTTTACACAGCCATTTGCCATCATCTAGGTTGGGGTAGTTTTGTGCTTTTTCAGACAAAAAGGCCTCGATTGTATCAAAACAGTTTACAAAGCACACCAAAACCTTGCCACAACTTAGACACCGAATGTTGCTATGAAGTGGAATGTCATTATAAGCACTGTCCATCTCTTCTGGCAGTGCTTGAAACTGTCTGTGAGTCAAAGCAGATCGAGCAACAAGGAAATTCTCAATTTGCATCACTGCATTATCACATTCTTAAGCTCTGAATTAGAAATTTTAGCATACAGGGTTTCTTGATGGATGATACAGTGAAATTTGACTGTCGGGCAGCCAATTTGATCTTCAAATAACTTTACAAATCCCTTCTGTTTTCCGACCATGGCAGGAGCACCATCTGTTGTCACACAAAATATTTTTCTGATGTTAACTCCTCGTTCTTCAAAATGGTTTACAAAACTTTCCACTATATCTTCCCCCTTTGTTGTGCCATGCAGGGATTTTAGTCAACAAAGTTCCCCTGGGATTTCATCAGAAGCACAATATCTTGAAACAACTGCCAAATGTGGAACTTCATTTATATCCACGCTCTCATCAACTGCAATGCTAAACACTGCTGTGTCTTTTAATGTAGTCGTCTGCTTTTTGTAATGTTTTCTGCCATCTCGCTTATGCGTCTCTCAACTGTTCTGGCAGAGACAGGCAGTTCTTTTATTCTAGATACGCTCGTATCTTTATTTGGAAAATCATTGAACAAAACCTCTGAACTGCTGAGAAAAACTTCTTTTATATATTCCCCATCTGTAAACAGCTTTCCTTTGTTTGCAGTGCACTGTGCAATCTTGTAACTTCCTTCTGTAGGTTGATTTTTACTTACACTTAAGCATTTAAAAACACTGCTTTGCTTCTCCTATCCTGCTACTGCCTTTTTGATCGATTCTGCCTTGTCTGCTTCATCATGAAAGGTTATCTCATGCTTCATTTCAAAATGTTGTTGAACACTTGATGTGCGACAAACAACACTTTCACAAAGGAAAGCACAAAGAGCAAGGCCCTTCTTTTGAATAAATTCAAATGTGTCTGTCCAAGAAGGCTGAAATGAATGGACATCTAACTTTGCTTTCTTAGGAGCTGGCATTTTGTCAAATGTACCCCTCAACTCACATTAAAAAAAAAAATTGCAACAGACGGCATGCACACCATCAAACGCAGTGTGCTGTTCCACGTGGCGTGGTATAAGCAGCAAATCAGAACTTAAAAATATCCCAGTGGCGCTGGAATAATTTTTAAGGTGCGGGTGCTGAGCTGAGCCCGCTCTTGCCCCTGGCTACACCCCTCACTGCCCCAGGCTGGGGCCAGTGGGCCAAAGCTGGGAGCGGCTGCAGAGCGCCAGGCCAAGGCCAGGAATAGAGCCCTGGGCCAGCGGCTGGGACCCTAGGCCAGCAGCGGGCTGAGCGGGGCTGGTGGATGGAACCCCAGCTGGCAGGGGCCAGTGGCCAGTACCCTAGGCTGTCAGCAGGCTGAGAGGGGCTGGCAGCCAGGACCCCAGGCCAGCAGCAGAGTCTCCGGGGCTGGTGGCCGGGACCCTGGCTGGTAGGGGGCCGGCAGACAGGACCCGGGGCCAGCGGATGGGACACCAAGCCAGCAGCAGAGTGCCACTGAAAATCAGCTCATTCGGCACACTTGCCATAGGTTGCTGTCCCCTGCTTTAGTGAGATTCTTCAATGCTGATGCCACTCGGCATTTTAATCGATGATCTGGAAGTAAATACATCTGCTGATATAACTTGCAGATGACACAAAGATTGGTGGAGTGGTAAATAACGATGAGGACAGGGAAGTGACACAGCGTGCTCTGGATCACTTAACAAGTCAGTTCAACTCACATGAAATGTGCTTGAACACAGCCAAATGGAAAGGTATTCATCGAGGAACAAGAAAGGAAGATGCTAAAAGGCTCTTTGATCTAGGGGAAGAAGGCATAACAGGAACCAGTGGTTGGAAGCTGAATCCAGACAAATGTAATTTAGACAAATTTTTAACATTAACCATCACAACAAGCTATCAAGGGAAGTGGTGGATTCTCCATCTCTTGATCCCTTCAAATCCAGAGGGATGCCCTTCTAGAAGATGCTGTGGGGTATAGGGGCCATTGAGTCCTCACCAGACCACAGTTTGGGTGGCTTCCCTTTTCTAGCACTCACCGACTCCTTCCCCTGCTTGGGACATACCAGAATCTCTCAAAACAAAAACAGTGCAGGGAGGATCAAAGTAAATAAAGGGGATAGGGGGGTTAGTCTCTTGGTCACTCCTTTGGGGCCCAGCTTGTCTGTAGGCTGGTTCGTGTCCTGCTCAGGATTAAAATCCATCCTTAGACCCCCACCCAGCCTTTTTGTAACCTTCATTCTGTATCAGGGGCAGACAGTATCAAGGGCAGCTGGGTCCATGACTCACTCTCCCTTTGCTGATCTGCCCCTATAGCCAGCTTTCTCCCAGCTATCTGCTCCTACTTGCCATCCCTTCATGTGGCAGGCTTTCCCTTTTTGAATCCAGTCCCGCACACCCCTGTCTAACCCACTGGACCCCACTCTCCTCACAGATTTGGGGATATAGCCCAGGAATCTGGACTCAGACTTCTCTTGCTATATCTCACTAGACCCACTCCCCACCTGAAGCCAGAGGAAAGATGCAGGAGCCTTCCGACTAATCACTGCACAAGTCTATCAAAGTTTTGATTTCCTCTCTATTAACTTCCTGATGGGCTTTTCATCTCAGTGTTTCTCAGGGTGTTGATCTTCAGGTTCAGCATTGGAGTTGGCAGCCGGTGTCAAGTGGAGTGCCCCAAGGGTCGGTCCTGGGGCCGGTTTGGTTCAATATCTTCATAAATGATCTGGAGGATGGTGTGGATTGCACTGTCAGCAAATTTGCGGATGATACTAAACTGGGAGGAGTGGTAGATACGCTGGAGGGGAGGGATAGGATACAGAAGGACCTAGACAAATTGGAGGATTGGGCCAAAAGAAATCTGATGAGGTTCAATGAGGATAAGTGCAGGGTCCTGCACTTAGGATGGAAGAATCCAATGCACCGCTACAGACTAGGGACCGAATGGCTAGGCAGCAGTTCTGCGGAAAAGGACCTAGGGGTGACAGTGGACGAGAAGCTGGATATGAGTCAGCAGTGTGCCCTTGTTGCCAAGAAGGCCAATGGCATTTTGGGATGTATAAGTAGGGGCATAGCGAGCAGATCGAGGGACGTGATCGTTCCCCTCTATTCGACATTGGTGAGGCCTCATCTGGAGTACTGTGTCCAGTTTTGGGCTCCACACTACAAGAAGGATGTGGATAAATTGGAGAGAGTCCAGCGAAGGGCAACAAAAATGATTAGGGGTCTAGAACACATGACTTATGAGGAGAGGCTGAGGGAGCTGGGATTGTTTAGCCTGCAGAAGAGAAGAATGAGGGGGGATTTGATAGCTGCTTTCAACTACCTGAAAGGGGGTTCCAAAGAGGATGGCTCTAGACTGTTCTCAATGGTAGCAGATGACAGAACGAGGAGTAATGGTCTCAAGTTGCAGTGGGGGAGGTTTAGATTGGATATTAGGAAAAACTTTTTCACTATGAGGGTGGTGAAACACTGGAATGCGTTACCTAGGGAGGTGGTAGAATCTCCTTCCTTAGAGGTTTTTAAGGTCTGGCTTGACAAAGCCCTGGCTGGGATGATTTAACTGGGAATTGGTCCTGCTTCGAGCAGGGGGTTGGACTAGATGACCTTCAGGGGTCCCTTCCAACCCTGATATTCTATGATTCTATGATTCTATGATCACTGTGCAGCACAGACACTGGCTTGTCCATCATGAACTTCTGGAAACGCCAGTCATAAATAAAAATCCAGGGCCCAAAATGCAATCTCAGCACCTTGATTTGAGTGGCACATGTATCCAGGGCTTTGTGCTTCCCTTGCATGACGTGTGCCCTTATCTGGACCAAGATGATGGTACAGGATATGAACAACGCGATGAAGGCTCCTGTGGCGACCAGCCCACTGCTGGAGACCAGCAGCAGCTTTATCATGTACATGTCAGTGCAGGCCAGTTTGATGACCAGCGGGGCAACAAAGGAGAAACTGTGTAGCATATTGGGCCTACAGAAGGGGAGCTGGATGAGCAGTGCAACCTGGAGAATGTAATGGTCAATGCCACCCACAGGTCTTGCTGGAGCCCTCGGCAAAACCAGCAGCATGAACCAAAGGCCGTGAACCAGAGTAGGCCTGGACTTGGCAAGGTAGTAGCACACACTAGGTGTCATCAAACCAATCGAGGATATTCCTGACCAAAATACCAAGATTTCTCAGGTAACCACATAGATGCATTCCTAAGAGATGGCACAGGAACACGTGGGCACCTCAAAAGATAAGGAGGGGATGAGAGGATAACAGATAAGGATGTTTTATTCAAACTGGCAGGTATCCGGATGAGGATGGTAACTAACAACATCTGCAAAAAGAAACGGAGTACTGTGGTACCTTAGAGACTAACCAATTTATTTGAGCATAAGCTTTCGTGAGCTACACGAAAGCTTATGCTCAAATAAATTGGTTAGTTTCTAAGGTGCCACTAGTACTCCTTTTCTTTTTGCAAAAATACAGACTAACATGGCTGTTACTCTGAAACCTAACAACATCTGGAGTGTGATACATAACTTGTTTGTATCAAGGAGGAAGGTTGTGGTATCTCCATCATTGAAGGTTTTTCAGATTAGGTTAGACGAACACCTATCAGGGATGGTCTAGATAATACTTAGTCCTGCCATAGATACAGGGGACTGGACTAGATGACCTCTCCAAGTCCCTTCCAGTCATATGATTCAATGTATAAAAGGAGAAGTCATAGGAGGAGCATCTTTGGGCAGATGTAGGGGGACAGGATTCTGGTGTCCTGACTGAACCAGTACCATTCTCATGGGCATCCATATGTTAAGTGTTTCTATTAGGACCTCGTACTGTGCTTTGTCGACAATTAACCGGGCAAAGTGCCCTCCCCACTGTACAGAGCCTGTGGTCTTTCTTTATGCATAACATGGAGATCTGCTGAATCAGCACGCTTCACTCTCTGTGCAGCTAACACCAGAGCTCCAAGAACAGTAGCACCGGTAGCATTGCCAACTTAGCAGCCTTAAACAAGTTCAGTGAATTCAAAGTGCAAGTCTCTCTCGCCACATGTTCTAGCAGCCTTGCTGGCTGAATCTATCCATCAGGAACACCCCTCCAGTCCCAAGCTGTTTCCTTTGTTCTTCAGGTGTTGTGGCTGACATGAGTAGAGATGAAGGGAGAGAACATTTGGGGCGTCTGTTCTCCATTTTTATATTTTTCCTCCTCTTTGAGAATCATGTCCAGCAGGGGTTCAGGAGACAGAAAGTCTGCGCGATGGGAACTTCCACCTGTTTCTTTGCCAACATGTAAATTCCTTGCTCACATCCTTTTTCCTGCCAAAGAATGGCCACTTAACCATGTGATAGTCCATTTAATTTCATTGACACCTGGCTGAGGCATCAGTTTGCCTTTTGTCTTTGAGGGACTGGTTTGTGCCTGCTTGGAATATGCCTCAATAATGTTATACAGTAGAATCTTATAACTTTACCTACAATGTTACCACACATATTTTACCATGACAATAATGATCAGCACATTATGAGTTTTTAAATGATACCTCACAAGGTATACTTTGTACAAAATCCATTCTAGTTTTGTAAAAAGGGTGAACATAGGGATACAGACTGTCACATTAGGCTGAAAGAGGAATCAGCCTCAAAAGTCATCTTATTATATCATTTCTGACCCTTCCACTAACACTGGTATTAGGATGAAAAATCCTCTGGAATCCATCAGAGTTTCACTAGACATGGTCAAGAAAGATGCTACCTTGGGCATTATGCACATGTCATTTTGATTCCAAGTGGGATTATGAAAAAGTTCACAGAAGTTTCAGTTTTTGGATTTAAATTTTGCAAGTGTTTTCTTTGTGTGGAGTTAACTGAGTGTTGAGTTGCTGGAAAACATATGAGACTCAGAGAAAAGTTAGATGTTTCCTTGACTCCTGAGAGAGAGAAAAACCCATGACTCCTGGGGTCTCCTTCTCTACCTGGGAGGGGAACATGATGAAGTGTTTTGAGAAGGATAGTGGTAGTCAGAACCCCTTATTTCTTTCCTTGGCTCTGAGAGGGAAGTGGGAATGAGTGATCAGAACACTTGGGTAATGTTTTCCAAAGTGCCTAAGTCTCATTAAAAGTCAATGGGACTTACATCCCTTTGTCACTTAGGTGCTTGTTTAAGAAATATACGGAGGATGATTAATAGAAAGGCTCCTGCTTCTTTCCCCTCCAGGTGGGGAGTGGGTCAAGTGAGTTATAACAAGAGAAGTCTATGTCCATATTCCTGGACTATATTCCCAAATATGGGAGGAGAGTGAAGTACGGTGTGTTAGACAGAGACGTGCAGGACTGGATTCAAAAAGGGAAAGCCTGCCACAGGAAGGGTTGGCAAGTAGGAGCAGATAGCTGGGAGAAAGCTGGCTACAAGGGCAGATCAGCAAAGGGAGAGTGAGTCATGGACCCAGCTGCCCTTGACACTGTCTGCCCCTGATACAGAATGAAGGTTACAAAAAGGTGGTGTGAGGGTCTAAGGATGGACTCTAATCTTTAGCAGGACACTAAAAAGCCTACAGACAAGCTGGGCCCCAAAGGAGTGACCAAGAGACTAACCCCCCTTTCCCCTTTATTTACTTTGATCCTCCCTGCACTGTTTTTTGTTTTGAGACACTCTGGTATGCCCCAAGCAGGGGAAGGAGTCAGTGAGTGCTAGAAAAGGGAAGCCACCCAAACTGTGGTCTGGTGAGGACTCAATGGCCCCTATGCCCCACAACATCTTCTAGAAGGGCACCCCATCTGGATTTGAAGGCATCTAAAGATGGAGAATTCACCACTTCCCTTGGTAGCGTGTTGCGATGGTTAATGTTAAAAATTTGTGTCTAAATTACATCTGTCTGACTTCAGCTTCCAGCCACTGGTTCCTGTTCTGCCTTTAGCTCTTTCTTCCTTGTTCCTTGATGAATACCTTTGCATTTGGCTGTGTTCAAACATGTTTTGTTTGCTACA
Source organism: Lepidochelys kempii (assembly GCF_965140285.1). Lineage (NCBI taxonomy): Eukaryota > Metazoa > Chordata > Testudines > Cheloniidae > Lepidochelys > Lepidochelys kempii. The sequence goes on along the minus strand of NC_136392.1, from coordinate 32,848,532 downwards.
TCATCTAGTCTGACTCCCTGTGTAGCCCAGGCTGCTAACATCACTCAGCGCCCTCACACTAAATCCAGCCACTGAAATTGGAACAAAGTATTACGGCCCACAGGAGACTAGGCTGTTATGTGCCACACGCAGAGAATAGGAGGGACAGGGATGCACCCATGACAGAGGACACCTCAATGGTAGGAAAATGACTGAGGTATACCCAGATAATCCTGGTGAGTGACCATCACCCAGTGCTGCAGAGGAAGGTGAAAAATCCCCAACTTCACTGACAATCTGAACTGGGGGAAAACTCCTTTCTGAGCCCACATATGGCCATCTGTTAGACCCTGAGCATGTTCAAACCCACCAGCCAAGCACCTAAGAGGGAGAATGCTCAGTGCAACCTCAGAGCCCATCTCACACCCTCAATTGTCCCATCTCCAGCCATGGGCATCCCTGATAAGTCAGTGGTTTTTCACAGGTTTTTTTTTTGTTTTTGTCAGTTTTCCTTTTTTTCCCTACTTCTCTCCTGGTTCTCTTTTTTACTTTCTCCTCTTTTTCTAAGGAAAAAGGGCAGGGAAGGAGAAAAGTGGGGGAAAAAATAAAACCTAAAGAAGTAAATGAGAGAATATTTTTTAATTTTTTTCCTCTGAAAATCTGGAAAAGTATGAAAATTTTTATTTCCTGATTGTCAATTTAAAAAAAAAAACACACATTAACAAAAACCTTTTCAACTAAAGAACAAAGATTGCCCAGCTTTATTTATAAATACACCTTTACATCAGGATTAGATAGTCAAAGACAACTTTAGTTGAACCTGTAAAGATAGAAATAGAAATGGAAGGTTTGTGTTAAAACAAACAATCCAATCCCACTAATTCTTGGTAAAAATAAAGATAAATCATACTGCCGGCTTGTCACATGGGAAATATAAATAAGCTGTATAATTGTACAAGAGAGAAAAGGATAAACCATAAAATATTAGAATTTTCTAGTTAATTTAGAGGAACATTTTATAATAAAAGACTCCTACCAGTTAAGAATTATTTAAATTACATATATTTTTTAATTTATTTGAATTTTTTTCTCCTGAGAAGACTATGATCTTATTTTCAGTACTGGAAATATTCATAGAATATTTTTTTTACCAAAACTTCTCAGGGTGAAATCCTCTGCTGTTGGAAAATATTCAGGAAACACAATGAATTGCAGCAGCTGGGGATCTGACCCATTGACTCCAATGGAGCTATTCAGGTTTACAGCTGGGGATATGGTCTATTGGCTCCAATGCAACTGTCATGGAGTCACCGGGCCGATGCTCTGGAACTACTCCATATGAAGCCAGCCAGGACTCCGGGGGAGCCTCATCTCTGAGCACACTGTCACCAGGGCAAGAAGCTTGCACAGCTTCGACTTTCCTGGATCTGACCTAACAGCATTCAGCATCCCTTTCCACACCGGGTGCTTCCCGCAGCGAGTCTGCCCAGGTGGGGCTCCTAGGAAAGCTAGAGGGCCCTGCATCCCAACTCCTCTGTCAGCTGTGACTCAACCAATGTTGTAAAATGGAAGGTTTATTAGTCGAGAGGTACACAGCATGGAACAGAACTTGTTAGCACAGAAATCAGTGACTTTCAGCCAAGTTCATCTTGGGCAGGGTCCCAGGACAGACACCCTGGACTCTCCCTCTTCCAGTCCCACACCGCAAAATGTCCTGAACCCCACTGCCTGACCTCCAGCACGCCTGTTGCTCCTCTCCCGGGCTTTGTCCTGCTTCCCGGGCAGTGTCACCTGGTCTCATCCTCCTCCTGGATCTCAGGTTCTGAAGGGCACCAGCCGTTGCCTATGTGCAGACAGCTGGGCAGCCTCACCTGCCCTGAGGGCAAAAGTCACACACCCAATTCCCACCACCTAGACACAGGGAAACTGAGGTCCATACAGTATTAGTATAGGACAGTAAGACACATGCAACATAACAAGGTGGAAAAAAACCTCACTTCATCACAGCAACTACTGTACATTGATTTACACCAGCTGGAGATATGATCCATTTACTCCAATGGAGCTAGGCTGATTTGCACCAACTGGCTCCACAGATTTCAGTGGAGATTATGGCCCTTGTTCCATAATTTATTGATGCACACAACATAATAGTGTGCAGGATGTGATCTCTTTCGATAGGATACACAATTCATGTGGCATATCCATCCCCTCTCTGATATGTTAAGATCTAGTTTCTAATGGAAATGATCATTCAAAAATAAATTATGTTTTTAGTTTCCTGCATGAGAACAGGAATCTGCTCATCAGTTTCTTGATGGCCTTTTTCATCTCAGCATTTCTCAGCGTGTGGATCATTGAGTTCAGCACTGGAGTGATTACTGTGTCAATGACAGAAACCACTTTGTCCAGGGCAAACTTCTTGAAGGGCTGAGCATAGATGAAGATGGTGGGTATGAACATTAAATACACCACAGTAATCTGGGTTCCACAGGTGGACAAACACTTGCACTTCCCATCGGTGACATGCAACCTGATCTGGACTAAGATGATGATGTAGGAAATGAGCAAAATGATGAATACAGTTAGAAGGAGTACTCCACTATTGAAGACCATCTTCTGCTTGATCACATGGGTGTCAGTGCAGGCCAGTTTGATGACCTGTGGGACATCACAGTAAAAACTGTCCAGGACATTCAGCCCACAGAATGGTAGCTGGAGGAGCAGTCCAATCTGAACAGCAGAGTGAGCAAATCCAGCCAGCCACGTCAGTGCCACTATCCCCACACACACACTCCGGTTCATGATAATCAAGTATCTCAGTTATTTGTAGATGGCCACATACCAATCAACTACCATCCCTATAAGGAAAAATACCATTGCGACCCCTATGAAGTGGAAGAAGAAAATCTGGAGGAGGCAGGCATTGAACGAGATAGTTTTACACTGGGAGAGGAGACACAACAGTAATCTGGGAGTATTGACTGATGAGTCACTGACATCTAGGAAAGCCAGGTTGGCCTGGAGGAAGTACATAGAGGTGGAGAGCCGGCGGTCAGAGATCACCGTGGTGATGATGGTGAAATTTCCCAACCAAGTGGTCACATATACTATGAAGAAGGCAATGACAAAAAAATGCTGTAACTCAGGACTCTGGGTGAGTCCCAGGAGCACAAATTCAGCCATTGTAGTGGTGAGATTCTACTGGTCCATTTTGTGGACTTAAAATATATCTGCAATTAAACAGAAACAACAACAACAGTTATGGCCTTTTTGTAATTCTACCCACTTCTCCCTCTAAGGCAGTGGTTTCCAAACTTTAACAGCCTGTGAACCCCTTTCTCTAAATTCTGAGATCTCATGAACCCACTCCTAAAAATGAATATTTCCAGGGATTTAAGTTTAAATTTCCTCCGCACTCCGTGGGGCTCCTGCTGCTGGACGCCACAGTCAACTGAGCTCCACTGAGCTCGGGCTGCAGGTCCCGCTGACCGCTGGGGCTAGGGCTGCCAGCCCCAACTGCCCCGCCCCAGTCTCCCTGGGGCTCGGGCTGCCAGCCCTGTGCGGAGTGCTGGGGTTTGGGCTGCCGGTTCCCCCGTTGATGGGGGCAGGGCTCGGGCTGCCAGCCCCAACTGTCTGGCCCTGCTCTCCTTGGGGCTTGGGCTGTCTGCCCTGCAACTGGCTCCCACCTCCTGCCTCCAATGCCCGGGGTCCTCTGGCCACCATTAGTGACATTTTTCTGGAAAACCCCCTGTAACGTTCTGCAAACCCCCAGGGGTTCACGAACCCCAGTTTGGGAACCACTGCTCTAAGACTATGTGTACTCTACTATGGTAACGTAGCTGGAGTCAGCATAGCTGAGGTTGACACTCTCTCGTCGACTTACCTTACTCTTTACCTTACTCTTCTCTTTCAGGATCGAGTACTGGGGTTCACCGGAGAGCGATCTGTGGTCTGACAGGTTCTTCAGTAGACGGGCTAAATTGACCCCCTCCCCGTGCATTGATCCCCAGAGCGTCGATCTGGTGCAGTAGTGTAGACATAGCCTAAGTGACTGATATTACATTTTTGTTAAATCCATGTTAGCAAACAAATTTTGTTTGGAAATTTTCATATTTTTTCTCAATTAAACACTGTGTGCTCAGCTGCATTCAGGAGAATCCTGACTCAGCAGACCCTCTTTACTCCTCGAGTGGTGAACTTGTCCTGGGAGTGACAGGGAGTGGTTTGCTCTACAAAAGTGTCCCTGTTCCTTACAGTGTCCATTCATCCATCCTCAACTTTGATGCTCTAGACCTCTCCATTTTTTTTCGATGTTTAGGCTTTGGATTTTCAGTCTTTTTTCCCCTCCTTTAAAAAAAAAAATAAAACTCCCACTTTTCATACTTTCCTTTCCACAATTTTAGGGTGGAAAAGTGGGAGAAAGTTTGACTTTCTCTCACAATTCACCATGCAAAAGTGTAAGAAGTGAACATTTTGTATCCAAGTGAAATGAAAAGCTTCATTATATTTTGAAAATTTCTCATGAAAAAGCAAAAAGAAATAATTGAAAAAAAACAATTTTCCCATTAAATATTTTGATTCCGTCCAACCTTTTTTTCCTGTCATGACAGTCTTTTCAAAAGAAAATGTTGCTTTAAATTAAAGGAAAAAGTTAATTTTGATTGACATTTTCAGATGAAAAACCATTGGGCAAAAAAGCTCCCACAAACAGATTTTCCCATCTGCAGTCTGTTGACATGTCTTGCAAAAGGATGCCAATTGTCTCTAAAAACCTTGACCATAAAGGATGGCTTCAGCTTGGTCTGAGTAGTTGGAGAAGATGGCGTTGAAGGTAGAGCACTAGACTCTCAGGAGCTGGGTTCAGTCTCTGCTTTGCTACAGACAACTTCTGTGACTACGGATAACTCTCACCTCCTCTCAGTCTTGGCTTTTCAAGGCAGAAGAAGATTAGGTGCCCACCTCCGCTGATCTTTGTTGGAAGTTGGATGCTTAAACTCTTCGGGTCCTTTGAAAATCCCTGTCTCTGCTCCTCCTCTCTTAATTGAGATTAGCAATAGTTCCCCTACATTGCAGGAGTCTGGGTAGGTTAATTCATTAAGGATTGTCAGGCACATGGGTACCGTGATGATTGGGGCCGTGCAAGTAATTAGGTGGAGAACTTGGGTGGAAGGCAGTGGGGGAATGATCACTCCCTCATCTAGACTTCAGAGATTCCAGAGGCTGCTGCATTTCTTAGGCTGCTGTGGGAATTTGAGAGGGACATATACAAGGGTTGAACTCATAACCTCTCAATAGAAACACATCAGTGTCTACTGGCTGAGATAAAAGATCAGAGCCATTAATTCAAAGCCTGTAGCAGATGTGCTCTGTATGTGCTCTAGCCAGTAGAGAGGTGCCTCATTAGTTCAGCGTGGGCTACACCTTGATCTGTTGTGAAGTAAGTCACCTTTAAGCATTTTAGGATCTTCATGTAAATGGGAGGTGCTCTCAGCTCTCAGGGAGTTAGGTGCCCAACTCCATTGGAACAACTTACCAAGGTTGTGGTGGATTCTCCAACACTGACAGTTTGTAAATCAAGATAGATCTTATAGAAAAGAAGAGCTAGCTGTAGGAATTATTCTGGGGAAAATTCTCTGGCCTCTTCTGGTCCCAGAATGTGTGACTCCATGAACAATTCTGAAATGGGCCGACTGAGAAAATTCCAGACTAAAGTTATTCAAAAGCTTAAAAACATGAAAGATTCTAACTGAAAGAAGTCCACGGTGGGAATTTCACTCTGGTTTTATATGCAGATCTGGGCTCTTCTCTGGTCCATTTTCCATCTCCAACCTGCCGCAGAAAAAATGCATTGCAGGTTTTAGCAACTTAGAGCCCTTGCCATGGAAGAAGGCTAGTGACACAGAACTAATCATGCGACGGTCTCAGACAGTGATGGCAGTGATAGGCCTGTGGGCTGTTATCTTCCTAACTGACTTAGGCTCTTCTGAAATACCCAGCAAATACCTGTAAACCCCTTTAGAATAGAAAAGGATCTATCATTTAAAAATGTAATCTCTGCAAGCACATCTCACCTTCCCTGTCAGCATGGTCTCTATGCATCTCCCCGTACAATAGTGATGCATATCCCTGGTGTTACCTCCCACAAGCTGCCATGTCTGTCATCCCAGAGTCAGCTGCCTACAAACTATTGCGTCTATGATCTCAAAGCTGATCTTTTCTCTCCTGACAGGCAGGGGAAAGAACCTGGATCCATAGAAAAACAGCCCCAGAACATCCACGTACATTATATCTGCCCCCTGTGCTAAGGCTGGAGCTAGGATCAAAGAATCTGTGAAATCAGTGGCCACAAACCCATCCTCTGAAGAACTGTAGGGATGAACTGGTGCCTGTCTCTGGTGCAGATCTCAGAGGCAACAAGGCACAAAAGAGGTTTCTCTCACCAGAGACAGGGGTATATTAGGCCAAGGGAGGCTAAGCCTCCCCAAATGGGATGCAGCACACCTCCCTTTGGAGGAGCCCTGTCCTGCTGCCTTTGGAGTACTGCCACTGAACGAGTGCCTCTCCACCCCCTGGCCCTACCCATGCTGCTCCTCTTCCCGCCTCTGCTCTGCCTCTTCCCATTCCTGCGCCTCCCCTTCCCCCAAGACCCCCCCACCGCCACCTGCTGCTCGTGCCTCTCTGACCCAGACGCTAATTAGATGCCGGCCTTGAAGTCCATGAGGGATGAACAGAGCAATGGGTCGCATATGGCCAAATAGCGATCGTAAGACATAGCTGATAAGAGGAAACACTCTAGCTACTGAGAACCCCCAAAAAATATAATTGCATGAAACAGGAGCTAACAGAAACAGTGTTATCCCCTGTCAGGAAATACTTCAGCATCTGGGGTATAATGAAGGATATGTAGCAGACATCTAAGCAGGACAAATTCCCCAGGAAGAAATACATGGGGGTGTGAAGGTGATCGTCAACTACAGCGAAAGCTACTATCTGGCAATTCATGGCCATGATGGAAAGGTAGATGATGAGAAACACTGGGAAGAGCAGGATCTGTAGCTCATGGATGCTTTCAAATCTCATCAGGGTGAAGATGCTCAGGCAGTTACCTGTTCAGCGTGCTGGCCTTTGTTAACAACTTTCTTAGGTACCTAACTGCCCCGGCGTTGTATAAGCACCCTCAGCACCTGACTCAGAGCTCTAGATTCCGCCAGGCTGCGGGGTGCCTAAAGTTGGCCATTGCAGCACTGAGCCCCCTTTGTAAATCTAGCCCTTAGGGCTTAGGCATTGGAACAGCTTACACAGAAAAGATTGATGGAACCCACATCAGAATATCCCATAGCTCAGTGGTTGAGTCACTTACATAGGAGATAGAAGATCACTAGTCAAATTACTTCACCCTTTCAGGCGGAATGGGGGAATTGAACTGGGGGACTCTCACATCCATGGGGAGTACTCTGGCTACAACCAAATAGTGCTCTGGCTCGCTTTCTCCATACACACCCTCTATCAATCAATAAGGCATATTAGAGCTGCCTAACATCTGAATATTCAATTCCTATGAATTTGGTTGAAAAATGGTGAAAAAATGTTAATGCAAAATATTCTTGAATTTTTCCAAAGTGTCTGAAAATTTGAATTTTCACAAAAGTTTGAATGGCTGGTTGAAAAAAAAACAGTTAGAATTAACCAGTCTGGATTCAGATCTCTAAAGACATACCTAAACCAGATATGGTTTAGACACAGCCTGCATCAGCATTTCTGGCAGGAAGGGGCAGAGAAAATGTGCTGATTTTCTCTTATTTTTGCTGTAAAAGAAATCTGGAGAGTGACTTTGACCAAGGAATGTGCATTGCTTTCCATACCCCAAATTACAGAGTTTCCATTCATCTGGCCTAGGAAAGATGTCAAATCTTTCCCTTGTGTTCTCCTTTGAGATGATGATTGATGATGATGATTTTAGTGTCTAGAAGCTCCAGCAGGGATGAAGGACCGCTTGTGTTAGGCTCTAGAAAAAACACATAGTGAGACAATCCCAGCCTCCAAAGACTTTGTAGTCTCCGGCTCTGATTGTCAAAGGAGACTAAAAGTGTTCACTGGCATTGAGTGCCCAACTCCCTTAGGCTCTATTAAAATCCAGACTAAATAGACAAGAGAGAAATTCACTGCTGTGCACAGGACCAGCACAAGGCCTTTGTTATACTTAAATCTCCCTTAAATCCTCAAATTAGAGGTTGGGTGGGACTGAAGTGATTTTCAGTTAATTTCACCCTGAGGCTGCAATGTACAAAGATGCGTAGGGGATTTGGACACCCAATTCCATTAGGCAGCTTTCAAAATTTCTGATTTCTCTTTTATGTTCTCCAGTCCTTGCCAATTAGGTTGGCCTTATGTGATGCATGTGAAATGGCCATCATCTTAGCCAACCCACTGGGGTTTGAAACCGAGACCCACAGAGCTAAAAAGTTTAAACTATTACAAGTTGCTCTAAAGTGCCAAGTCTGCTTAGCTATGACAGTAACCGACTCATATCCTCTGAAGATCAGGTACACACACTGACCATTGGGTTACAAAGACCTTTTGCTGGCCCTGTGAATTTTACCCTAAATCATCATCATCAGGATGTATTTAGGAGACTTGCTGCCTTTGCAAAAGCGTCCAGGTGCTTAACACCTATTAAAATTTAGGTGTCCCTAGATGATTTGAAAAATCCCACTAGGTGCCTAAATACCTTTAAAAGTTCCAAAAGGAATTATTTTGGGGCAGTTCTGTGTCGGGCTCAACGGGTAGTGATCAATGGCTCCATGTCTAGTTGGCAGCCGGTATCTAGCGGAGTGCCCCAAGGGTCGGTTCTGGGGCTGGTTTTGTTCAATACCTTCATAAATGATCTGGAGGATGGTGTGGATTGCACCCTCAGCAAATTTGCGGATGACACTAAACTGGGAGGAGTGGTAGATACGCTGGAGGGTAAGGATAGAATACAGAGGGACCTAGACAAATTGGAGGATTGGGCCAAAAGAAATCTGATGAGGTTCAACAAGGACAAGTACAGAGTCCTGCACTTAGGACGGAAGAATCCAAGGCACCGCTACAGACTACGGACCGAATGGCTAGGCAGCAGTTCTGCAGAAAAGGGACCTAGGGGTTACAGTGGACGAGAAGCTGGATATGAGTCAGTGTGCCCTTGATGCCAAGAAGGCCAAGGGCATTTTGGGGTGTATAAGAAGGGGCATTGCCAGCAGATCGAGGGACGTGATCGTTCCCCTCTATTCAACACTGGTGAGGCCTCATCTGGAGTACTGTGTCCAGTTTTGGGCCCCACACTACAAGAAGGATGTGGAGAAATTGGAGAGAGTCCAGCGAAGGGCAACAAAAATTATTAGGGGTCTGGAACACATGACTTAAGAGGAGAGGCTGAGGGAACTGGGATTGTTTAGTCTATGGAAGAGAAGAATGAGGGGGGGTTTGATAGCTGCTTTTAACTACCTGAAAGGTGGATCCAAAGAGGATGGATCTAGACTATTCTCAGTGATAGCAGATGACAGGACAAGGAGTAATGGTCTCAAGTTGCAGTGGGGGAGATTTAGGTTGGATATTAGGAAAAACTTTTTCACTACGAGGGTGGTAAAACACTGGAATGCGTTACCTAGGGAGGTGGTGGAATCCCTTTCTTTAGAGGTTTTTAAGGTCAGGCTTGACAAAGCCCTGGCTGAGATGATTTAGTTGGGATTGGTCCTGCTCTGGGCAGGGGGTTGGACTAGATGGCCTCCAGAGGTCCCTTCCAACTCTGTTATTCTATGATTCTATGTTTCTGTCCTGTGTTATGCTGGAGGTCAGACTATATGATGACAATGGTATCTGTGAAAATTCTGGCCCCTAAAATCTAAGTGATGTGAAGATGGCAAACATATAAGGTAAGAATAATGTAACAGTGAGATATTTGTGAACACATTAAAATTATACAGGTGATACTACATTTTGCTTCTATTTTATAATCTCCACTTGATTCTCATTTATTTCATTTAGCTAGATGCTCAGTAAAGGAAGAGGAAACCAAACATCCATCACCACTTTCACACTGATGGGATCTAAGAACCCCTATGAGATGCAGGTCCTACTTTTTCTGATGTTTCTCATCATCTACCTTTCCACCTTAGTTGCCGTTCATCACCACCTTCACACGCCTGTGGTCCTGGGAAATTTGTTCTGCTTGGAGACCTGTTAAACATCCTCCATCATACCCCAGATGCTGATGTATTGCCCGACTGAGAATAATAATATTTTCTGTCAGAGCCTATATCACAGAATAATATTTCCTTGGGTACTTGGCAACTACAGAGCGTTTCCTGTAGGGAACCCATTGCACTGTGCACCTCTCATAGACTTCAAGGCCTGTACCCATTTAGCAGTTGGCTCCAGGCTTAGCAGCTCCATGATTAGTATATAAATCTCCTCATCAACATCTTGTGCCTCCATTTTTCTGGTCCCAGTGAAAGTAGCCATTTCTTCTGTGATTTGACACCCACGATAAAATTCTCCTGCACAGGTTATTTTGTCCTGGGATAACAAGGACAAAATCCGTGTCTTAAATACAAAATGGATATCAGCCTTAAGGATGGGCCTGCAACCCTGGCCTCCATATACGTAGATATCATTTCATTTATCTTAATTTTAAGGCCTGATTCCCTAGTAATCTCTAGCAGCTTTCAGCTTCTCCTGCCAAATGAAAAGGAGCAAGAGCAAACTGTCCAATTAAACTGGGATTACTTAGATTGTACAGTCCCCCCTTTGCAGCAGGGACTGGCTTTTTGTTCTCTGTTTGTACAGCACCTAGCACAATGGTGTGCCAAGGTACTAGGCTAGTAAGAATAATAGTAATAGTGATATGGCTGAATAGCACTGCCTGAGGAGTCGGAAGCACTTACTCTGAATCTGTTTCTTTATTTGTAGTTCACCGACCTGTTCAGTTTTCTGTGTTACTGCTTAACAGAAACATAATAACAATTCCATTTGTAGGTAGATGTGGGATTTGCAAAAGTGCTTAAATACTATCAAAGACACAGAGTTAGGTCTGCACTGAGTGCTTCTGAAACCCTACACTAAAATGGGGGATTTTACTCTTGGGGTTGAAAGGCAAGAGATGTTGGGGAGGATTCCCCAAAGTGCCTAAGGCTATGTCTATGCAGCAAAGAAAACCCACAGCTGCCCCGTGCCAGCTGACTCAAGATCATGGGGCTTGGGCTGCGGAGCTGTTTCACTGCAGTGTAGACTCAAGGAACGTGGGCTCTAGGACCCTGTGATGTGGGAGGGCCCAGAGCTCAGGCTGCAGCCCAAACCTGAATGGCTTCACAGCAATGAAACCTCCCCTCAGCCCAAGTCAGCTGGCACAGGCCAGCCAGGGTTTTTCTTTGCTGTGTAGACACATCCCTAAGTGTTTAAGTGCGCAGTTTCAATGGACTTTGATTGGGACGTACATTCCTAAGTCACTCAGACGCTTTGGAAAATCAGTTATTGTTCACATCAGGAGTGTTGACATTGTTCCATCAATTTTTCTTTTCAAGAAAATAGGTTTTCAGTAAAATGAACATTTGTGTTGGCTTTCCTCAAACATTCTAATTTTTTTTGTCAGAAATAGACAACCTCCAAATAATAATAATAATAAGTCAGATACAAAGAAACAAACAAACAAAATCAGTTTTCAGCTGCTAAGTGTTTAGTTTCCATCCCAAAATTGTTAGTCCTCCACAATCTTCAGCCCAAACATTATGGTTTGTGGTTGCAGAAAAACAGAACTTTTTTAGTTTTTCAACAAAAAAAGTTATTCACAATTGCTGCAAAAAAACACTGAATTTTGACCAGCTGTAAGTCACCTTTTTTGTATTGTGCTTAAAAACAACCCCCCCGTGAGAAAAAAATCCCATTTCCCAACCTCTTTTTCCATGCATCTGTGTTATGTTCACAGTCAGATAAAAACATAAAACAGTCTTGCTTGAAGGTTGCAATGTAACATTACTATATTTCATAGAATTCAGACCCATACGACACAAAAACTGAGAGACAAAGCAGGCTGCTCCCTCAAACAAAGAGGCCTAGCTCTAGGCTGGGAGGCTGCAGAATGACTCACGACAACCAGAGCATATGTTTCCATACAGAGCTCCACATCTGCAAGCAGGACCAGAAAAACCCCTTACACTCAGAATGATAGCTTGTAATTTTAACACAGTTTTCAATACACTACACTCTGGATAAGGATGAATTTCTTTGTGACAAACTTTCTGGCCTACAGGGAGAGGTGGCTGATCTAGGAAGAGAAACGAAGATTCATGATTCTCATACCTATGTCTTAACCACAGGACACACAACCTTTGATGGATAACCCATTCAGCGTGTATTTCTGTCCTGCCAGATGTTCTGTGGCAGAAGATGACAATTAGACCTCAGTGAACCAATGATTTTTCATTTCTCTGGCAGTTATGGAAAACAAAAGCCTTACCACCAAGCTATGAAGTCATTCTCACTTGCTTGTCCTAGCCCAATGACTAGTCACTGTCATTCAAGATGAGAATGAATAGTGTGGCAAAATACCTTGTTTGCCTCAGTAGGCTCAGTCCTTCTTAGCCTTGGAAACTCAGGTTTGGGGCAAGATGAACCCTTATAGGTGGCACAGGGTCCTGCTACTCCTCTCCTCAGTCAGTCCCTTGTGCTTATTTTCCTTCCCTTGTGGGGATTGAGTGCAGCCTCCCTACTGGAAAGGTCTGGTGTCTTGCTGCAAACAGCCTACTGGCAGCTTACTCGCTCCTCTCACTCTCCCCTCCTTCCATCCAGGGGAGGGTTTAAAAAGGTCCCAAGTAGTTGGAGTCAGCTGAACCTAATTGGTACCCTAGCAACCCCTTTTCCAGCTGAACCTTATTGCCCCCTGGTTATCTCTCCTCAGTGGATATCTTTTCATCCCCTAGTACTAGTTACTACCCCCCTTTTGTAGCTGTTTGTCCTGGGTTTACCACAATAGTCATTGAGCTTGAAAGCAAGTCCAAGGATGACTCTGTAGCCTGGTAGTTAAGATGCACATTTTAGCTACAAAGAGATCAAGGTTCAACTCCCTGTTTCAATGATTATTTAATTATTTATACCAAACGGAACCACTTTAACAGGAGCAAGAGAGAGTGAACTCATGCAGAGAGTATTCCAGTGCGGGAGACTGAAGACTCCAGCTCCGCATCAGGCAGGGGGGATATTGAACGTGGGTGTTCCACACACACATACACACTCCACATGAGTGCTCTAACCATCAGGGTAAATGTTAAAACGGGCCGGGTTGCTGCCCAGCATCTAAATCCTGAAAGATCCTGATTGATATTTGCTGAAAGCATTCAGTTAATTTGAGTTAAATTCATGAATCACTTCGAGCTGACCAAATCAACTCTCCATCCAAACAAAGCCTGATACATGAGTCCACAAACTGTACATACCCCTGTCTATGAACCCCACATGGCCCTGCATCAGGGGACAGCAGGAGGGTGGGATGAGTGGTCAGGATAGCAATGGACACCTAACCAGTTTCAAGGAGAGCAGGGGAATCATGCTATTTTTTGGCAAAACACATGGCCCAAAAATTGGGAGGAAGAACAAAAATACCAGGGAGTCTCAGTGAGATTTTATTCTTTAATTCATTTTTGTCAAACTTGGGTGGTAAATATTTTTAGGTGTATAGCGTATTGCTGTCTGTGATGAGGGAGGCCCGTGTGACACTATCTAGGCTGAGATTTGAAAAGTTTTCTAGTGATTTTGGTCTCATTTCCTATTCATTTTAATTCATTCCTTTCTTTTTATTTAGGTGGGGGAGGAAAGTCAGGTCTTATGAGCAGTTCAGGGACATTCCCAAATCCTAAAAGGATGAATTCCACAATGGGCATTTGATTTCTTACTTCTGCTTTCTCCATAATATGTACCTAGAAACAGAAAATCATTAAATATTGATGGAGTACACGCAGTCAGGTTGTGCTGTCGGTTACACTGGCAGAAACCTGGAGCAGGTAACCTCGTGCCACTGCATCTCTCCACTGGAAAAGTTTCGTTGTCAATAAACAGAGGAAGACTCCTATCCTTAAGAGGTTGGCACTTAAAATTAAAAAGGTAAGAGAGGTAAACTAAGGGCTGGGGGAAAGCCGACAGGTGCAGAGGAGCACATGGTTTGGACAGGGACATCTCTTAGGGGAGAGTCTATTAATGGAGACTCTCTATGTCCTAGTAAGGAGGAAAGGATGGAAGATGGTAAAATACAGGTAGGATCTGATGAGAAAGAGTCAAATGTAAAAAGGCACATTCAATTACATCATGTAATGGCAGACAGCTAAAAAGTGACAAGATTTTAAAGTGCTTATATACCAATGCTAGAAGAAAGACTGTGAGATGCTCAGAGAGATTAGAGGGAAAATTAAAATAAAAACTCAATAATAATGGGGGATTTCAATTATTCTGATATTGACTGGTAAATATCACCTCAGGACAGGACGCAGAGATAAAGTTCCTTGTCACCTTAAATGACTGCTTCTTGGAGCAGCTAGTCCTGGATCCCACAAGAGGAGAGGCAATTCTTCATTTAGTCCTAAGTGGAGCACAGGATCTGGTCCAAAAAGTGAATATAACTGAACCTCTTGATAATTGTGACCATAATATAATGAAATTTAACATCCCCGTGGCAGGGAAAACATCACAGCAGCCCAACGCTTTAGCAGTGAATTTCATAAAAGGGGAACTACACAAAAATGAGGAGGTTCAGTTAAACAGAAATTAAAAGGTACAGCACCAAAAGTGACATCCTTGCAAGCTGCATGGAAACTTTTTAAAGGCACCATAATAGAGGCTCAAATTGAATGTATACCCCAAATTAAAAAATATAGTAAGAGAAAGAAAAAGGTGCCACCGTGGCTAAACAACAAAGTAAAAGAAGCAGTGAGAGGCAAAATAGCATCCTTTAAAGAGTGGAAGCTAAATCCTAGAGAGAAAAGAGAAAGGCGCATAAACTCTGGCAAATGAAGTGTAGAAATATAATTAGGAAGGAAAAAAAGAATTTGAAAAACTGCTAGCCAAAGACTCAAAAAGTAATAGAAAAAATATGTTTTAAATACATCAGAAGCAGGAAACCTGCTCAACAAACTGTGGGGCCACTGGATGATCGAGATACTAAAGGACCACTCAAGGATGAGAAGGACATTGCAGAGAAACTAAATGATTTTTTTCAATTGGTCTTCACAGCTGAGGATGTGAGGGAGATTCCCAAACCATTCCTTTTAGGCGACAAATCTGAGGAACTGTTCCAGATTGAGGTGTCATTAGAGGAGGTTTTGGAACAAATTGATAAATTAAAGAGAAATTGCAGAACTACTAACTGTAGTCTGTAACCTATCATTTAAATAAGTCTCTGTGCCAGATGACTGGAGGATAGCTAGTTTGACACCAATTCTTAAAAAGGGATCCAGAGGTGATCCAGGCAATTAGAAGCCTGACTTCAGTACCAGGAAAACTAGTTGAAGCTATTGTAAAGAACAAAATTGTCAGACACATAGATTAACGTAATTTTCTGAGAAAGGGTCAACACCGTTTTTGTAAAGGGAATCATGCCTCACTAATCTACTAGAATTCTTTCAGGGGGTCAACAACTGTGAGGACAGTGGATATAGTGTACTTAAATTTTCAGAAAGCCTTTGATAAGGTCCCTGACTGAAGGCTCTTAAGCAAAGTAAGCTGTCATGGGATAATAGGGAAGGTCCTCTCATGGATTAGTAACGGGTTAAAAGATAGGAAACAAACAGTAGGAATATATGGTAAGTTTTCAGAATAGAGAGAGGTAAATAGTGGTGTCCCCCAGGGTTCTGTACTGGAACCAGTCCTATTCAACATATTCATAAATGATATGGAAAAAGAGGTAAACAGTGAGGTGACAAAATTTGCAGGGTATGCCCACATTTTGAATAAGGATGGGAGAGGCTGAGGGAACTGGGACACATGACTATATAGTGCCTTGCATAATGACAGGTTTCAGAGTAGCCCCTTGCAAGCGGCTCCTGGCACTTTGCTGTTTGCTGTGCAGAGCAGGGGGGGCAAGGGGAGTGCTGATGTCAGGGTGTCCCCCTCCCTCACTCCCCCCTGCCCATGTAACCCACCTCCGCAGAGCGGGAGCGGTGGGACAGGAGAGCTTCTGGTAGCGGAGAGCTTCTGGTAGCTGCTTCAGTCTCAGCTTTCTATGGTGTACCCATTATCTCCTTGGTCTGAAGAGATGCATTTCAAGCACCAAAGGGCATGAAAGCATCTGCTAGGCCTGTACTAGGGCAGAACAGACATATGTCTTGTCCTGTCTGGGTCATTCCAGTACACACCTGTGAAAATAACTCCCTAGCTGTCACTATGCTAAAATTATCATCTATCCTGATCTGGGCAACTATACAATATACTTCAGCCAAAGCTGACTTTTGATAATGCAGGCTGTTATGGGATACTTAGAATAAGAGAATTGGGTATAGTTAAGGCGTAGGCCAATTTAGGCTATGCTGTCTTATTTGTGCTTAATATTATTTGTACTTAATGCACACTAACGTATATATGGTGTGGATAATACATATTATTACCTAAATCATCTACCTGCGAGTTGGACTTGTATTTATAAGTCACTTAGGGCCAGGCCTTACAGATAATAAGGTGCCTGAAGATTAGAACTGAGCGAAAAATTGATTTTGGTTCAGTGGCTGACTCAAAAATAGAGGAAAAAATTGGTTTGTTTGGAACCAAAATTGGATATTTGCCAGGCAGCTGGGTTGGGTCCCAGTACTGTAGCCATGTGTGCATTAAGCTTTCCCGGATCTCAGCAGGCTGCAGCATGGTTTCTGCTTTCTAACCCGTCATGGAAATGGAACGACATGACCCAGTTACCTTAGTCCCCGAGGACCAGTGCTGCTGCCCCAGATGCCCTAGTAGGTCAAGGACCCCCCATCCCAAAGATCCACCCACGTAGGTGCTCTCAGTTTACAGTTCACTGCTCCAGGGGCAGATGAAAGATAAAGCAAACAGATGCACAGGCTTTGCGAAGGCCTCTAAACACAATTACTCTTTACCTAGATTGAATGAGAAATACACTGTGTTGAACAAAACAGTAGAAAACTTACGCATATTTCCCTGCCTCAGTTTCCTCACCCATCTGGGGCATTCTTAGGATTTGGGCCAGAGTCCTTTATGGTACCTAGGATTCCCATTCCTGTAGCTCATGCCTCCTTCTCTGAATTGAATTGAATCTCTATCTCTGACCCCTGCAGTCAGTGTCCTTCTACTCTCTCTTTCAACTAACTGGTGAGAGACTCTCTAACCTCCCATCCCCTTTGTCAAGTGACCACTTCCCAAGTCAGACTGAGCATGAGATCAAAGCCATGACCTACCCTTACCCACACCCCAAGCAATATTGCTATGCCAAGAAAACCTTTGGTTTAGACACAGCTATGTGGACAGAAGAGGGTACTCTCTGCATAGCTAACATCATTTGGGAGGTGCTGTTCCTACACCAGCAGAAAAACTCTTTCTGTCAGCGTATGCGGTGTCTAGATGAGGGGGCTCGGCCAGCATAGCTATGGAATAGCTGTAGCACCATAATGTAGACGCTTTCTTCATCAGAAGGGGATTTTCCATCAGTTTAGTTAATTCACCTGCCTGAGAGGCAGTCGCTAGTTTAATGGAATAATTCTTCTGTCGATCTGCATCTACACCAGGGGTTAGGTTGATCCCACTACAGCACTCAGTGCATAACATTTTTCATAGCCCTGAAAGACATAGCTAAGGCCATCTAACTTCTAAGTAGTAGTAGTGTAGACCCAGCCTATGCACCCTACCAGGTGATTCATTGTTGGACACTTCCACACCCCTGGAGTTCGGTGTTAAAAAGTGGGTTTGCCCCAGGTGGCAAGGCCGTTGTGCAAGGGGGATTGTGGAAGGGTGTCTCACCAGCATGCAACCCCCTTATGGCTGTGTGCCTTGTTGCAGGGTGCTTTCCTCAGCTGCCTCCACCAGACACTATTCAGGCCTGCTAGTGGTCCGTTCGTTCAGTGACTTGGCCCAGCAGCCAGGACACTTTCTGTCCCATCCCTTCTGGGGTAAAACAAAGAGTCCAGCAAAATACAAAAGAACATAAATTCTTCTGTCCTCCCTGGGCCCAGTCCTTGGCAAACTCTTCATCAACTCTCCCAGGCTCTGGAAAATTGTTTCCTGATCTACTACAGATTGCTTGTTCCCAGGGCTTTTTTTCTGGAGTTTGAGCTCCCCCAAGTCGCTGACCCTCAGGGCTGTTCCCTAGAATTCTTCTCCCAGGCATGCTTCAGGAGTCTCTTCACCCTTGCTGCCCTTCCCCCTCTCGGGCCAATACCAGGGTAAAAACTCCCTATGTAGCCTTTACTGCTCCTGGTCTCTCTGACAGAGCTCCCATCACAGGAGAGAATGCCAAGTACTATTCTCCCCCTCAGTCTCCTTACCTAGGAGAGACAATCAGGACTCCTAGCCACTCACTCTGTTCCTTTTTACTGCCCTGAAGTCCTTCCTTTATATTATCCACCCACTGGGGCTCATCCCTAATTAAGCCTGCTACTCCCTTAAGATAGTGTGGGATTTATTTGTTCCATCACAGCAAGTGCTCCATTTAAATGAATGATCATCAAAGTTGAATGACCCTTTGTTGTGAGTTCTTCACTATACCTCTTAGAATGTTAGTCTAGGGTGGAAGCAAAAAGACAGCAGGAACGCAAAGACCAGCCTTAAAATCAAACAGAAGTTTGCAGTCTGACACAGAAAAGCATGGACAATCCCCAGGATCCACTAGCATTCATAAGAGGTACGATTTTCCCCAAATGGTCACGCACCTTTTGTCCTTTTCCCATTTTGCCACTGAAAAAAAGGGACAAAAAGGGCAAAAAGGAAGGAGAGGAGGAAGAACCTCTCAAATCTTTTTTATAAAAATATAATTTCATTAAAAAATGGAATTTTTAAAAAAAGTTTTTTATCTTTTTGGTGACAACTTTTTTTGTAAAATAAGTCATTTTTTACATTAATTTTTTTTTGTTAAAAAACTATTTTCTCTATTAATATGGTTGAATTCAACTTTGATGACCTTTGAGTAACTTAGGATACAGGAGCCAGAACTTTAAAGATATTTAGGCACCTACTGAGACTTTCAGGAGCACCTAGGTGCCTAACTCCCATTTGTTGCAATGGGACCATAGATTCTCTCCATTTCATTTTATCCTAAATAAATTGGCTCACAGTGTCTGCATTCTCGTGCACAGCACAAATTTACTTAACCTTTTTCTCAGGGCCTCTTTTTCCTCCCAGTTTCTCAGGCGGTAAATGAGAGGATTGAGCAAGGGAGTCAGGACCATGTTGAAGACCGAGCCCACTTTGTTCAGGTCCCCCAGGGTATCATTGTTGGGTAAGACATACACAATCGTCAGGGTCCCATAGAAAGCTGCAACCACCATGAGGTGAGAGGAGCAGATAGAAAAGGACTTCTGCTTCCCCGTGGCAGACGAGAGTCTCAGGATGGTGCCTATAATAGCAACAGACAACATAACAATTAACAGAATTGGGGGGGAAGTGAAAATCGAGCCGAATATGAAAGCTGTAAGTGCCATCAGAAGATGTCAGTTCTGGAGAGCTTTAACACAGGGCTGAGATCACAGAAGAAATGGTCCATTTCATTGGGGCCACAAAAAGTTAATTGTGATACGAACAATGCTATTATGGTAAGAGCCAGAAATGCACTTATCCAAGAGCCAGCTGCAAGCAGGAGACCGAACCCTATTCATAAGGGTTACATAGTGCAGGAGTTTACACATTGCTAAATAATGATCATACGACATTGCTGCTAGATTCTTTAGCTCCAGAGAACCAAAGAAATACATTTGTACAATGCAGCCGTCAAAAGAAATAGTTCTGTCCCAAGTCAGGAGACTGGCCAGTATCCTGAGCAGGGTGGGCTAGGTGTAGCAAGTCTCCAAGCAGGACAATTTTCTAAGGAAGAAATACATGGGGGTGTGAAGTTGTTAATCACCCACAACCAGAGCAACAATGAGGATGTTCCTGGCCATCGTCACAAAGTCGCTAATGAAAACAGCAGGAAGAGAAGAATCTGCAGTTCAGGGAGATTTCCGAATCCCACGAGAATGAATTTTGTGATGGTGGCTTGATTTCCCCACTCAGTGTTTTCCACTGATTGCATCTAAAGGAGAGAAGAAAATCAATTAAATTTGTAACTAACATCTTCCTTTTAATTCCAAAGATATTGAGATTCCCCTCTCTCCGCAATTTAGCTGCCCAGCAGTTGGGTCTAGCTTCTACTTTATCTAGCTTCTACTTCCAGCCTCTGGATGGAGTTAGACCTCTGTCTGCAAGATTGAAGAGCCCATTATTAAATATTTTCCCCCAAGTAGATACTTATAAACTGTAATCAAGTAACCCATTCACCGTCTCTTTGTGAAGATAAATAGATTGAGCTCCTTGAACCTGTGAGTGAGAAGAGATTCAGCTCCATTCCCTCTAATAAGGAGTCAGTAAAAAATAAGGCACAGGCTCCAGAGGGATTACACACAGTTTTTACTGCACATGCGTTTCCTTCAGTTTAAGTCAATGAAACCGATCTCTGTCATGAATTTTCATAAGAAAAGGTGCGTGAGGTAATATCTGTTATTGGACTGACTTCTTCTTCAGCTCTGTGTAAACTAGAAAGCTGGTTTCTCTCGCCAAAAAAGTTGGTCCAATACGAGATATCACCTCACCCACCTTGTCCCTCTAATACCCTGGGACCAGCACGGCTACAACAACACTACATACATTAATTTTCATAACAGTTACAGCTGTTGCATATGAAGGATACATTAAAGACTATGCGATGCTCAGATACTATGGTGATTTTTTTTTAACAGTGCACAATTACACAGATGGGGGGAGGGCTGGCAGGCTCAGCTTCCTGTGAAGCATCAGGGATTGGCTACAACTAGAGATGGGACATGGAATGGGATGAGACAGAGCTATGAGGTGGTTTGGATAATCGTGTTTCTAGATGGCTGGCTGGTGGGTCTTGCTCATGTGTGCAGGGTCTTCAAATCACCAGATTTGGGATGGGGAAGAAATTTTTCCCCTAGTTCCTATTGGGCAGGGACCTTGAGGGTTTTCACCATCCTCTGCAGCGTGGGGCTCCTGCTGGGATCACCTGGGCATACCTCAGCTAATCCATTCCATGCCATTGCAGGGACCTTGGTCACTGGTGGAACTTCACTCTCTCTGTTTCTGCCTGGGTTCAAACAGTTTAGTCTCCTGCAGCCTGAAAGGCTTTAGTCTTCCCAGTTTATATGGGTCAGCACCAAGCTTTGCCCAGGGATTCATGTCTACCCAGTTATTAAAATCAATACCACTCCTCTCAAGTCTGTGGAGAAGTTTTGCTACGTAGGACATATCCTGTCAGCCACAGTGCCATGAATGTCAATGGGGCCATAGCCCCACAAGCTTAAATTTATTACTGTGAAAAATTCCATCAGTTTTGTTCTTTGGAGCAGGACGCATGTTTTTGTTCGCATCTGTACAGCGCCTAGAACAATGGGGTCCTGGTCCATGACCGGGGAGCTATTATAAGAAAAATTCAACTAATAAATGATAAAAATATAATATCTGTGTCACTTAGGTGCTTTTGAAAATTGTACCCGAACACTGGGTATGTCTACACTACGAAATTAGGTCGAATTTATAGAAGTCGTTTTTTTAGAAATCGGTTTTATATATTTGAGTGTGTGTGTCCCCACAGAAAATGCTCTAAGTGCATTAACTCGGCGGAGCGCTTCCACAGTACCGAGGCAAGCGTCGACTTCCGGAGCATTGCACTGTGAGTAGCTATCCCACAGTTCCCGCAGTCTCCGCTGCCCATTGGAATTCTGGGTTGAGATCCCAATGCCTGATGGGGCTAAAACATTGTCGCGGGTGGTTCTGGGTACATATCGTCAGGCCCCCGTTCCCTCCCTCCCCCCGTGAAAGCAAGGGCAGACAATCATTTCGCGCCTTTTTTCCTGAGTTACCTGTGCAGACGCCATACCACGGCAAGCATGGAGCCTGCTCAGGTAACCGTCACCCTATGTCTCCTGGGTGCTGGCAGACGCGGTACGGCTTTGCTACACAGTAGCAGCAACCCATTGCCTTCTGGCAGCAGACGGTGCAATACGACTGGTAGTCGTCCTCGTTGTGTCCGAGGTGCTCCTGGCCACGTTGGCTGGGAGCGCCTGGGCAGACATGGGTGCAGGGACTAAATTTGGAGTGACTTCACCAGGTCATTCTCTTTAGTCCTGCAGTCCTATTGAACCGTCTTATGGTGAGCGGGCAGGCGATACGGACTGCTAGCAGTCGTACTGTACCATCTTATGCCAGGCAGGCAAGAGATGAGGATTGCTAGCAGTCGTATTGTACCATCTTATGCCAGGCAGCCATGAGATGTGGATGGCATGCAGTCCTTCTGCACCGTCTGCTGCCAGCCAAAGATGTAAAAGATAGATGGAGTGGGTCAGAACAAGAAATAGACCAGATTTGTTTTGTACTCATTTGCCTCCTCCCCTGTCTAGATCACACTGCAGTCACTCACAGAGAAGGTGCAGCGAGGTAAATCTAGCCATGTATCAATCAGAGGCCAGGCTAACCTCCTTGTTCCAATAACAACGATAACTTAGGTGCACCATTTCTTATTGGAACCCTCCGTGCAGTCCTGCCTGAAATACTCCTTGATGTACAGGCACACCCTTTGTTGATTTTAGCTCCCTGAAGCCAACCCTGTAAGCCGTGTCGTCAGTCGCCCCTCCCTCCGTCAGAGCAACGGCAGACAATCGTTCCGCGCCTTTTTTCTGTGCGGACGCCATACCAAGGCAAGCATGGAGGCCGCTGAGCTCATTTTGGCAATTAGGAGCACATTAAACACCACACGCATTATCCAGCAGTATATGCAGCACCAGAACATGGGAACGCGATACCGGGCGAGGAGGCGACGTCAGCGCGGTCCCGTGAGTGATCAGGACATGGACACAGATTTCTCTGAAAGCATGGGCCCTGACAATGCATGCATCATGGTGCTAATGGGGCAGGTTCATGCTGTGGAACGCTGATTCTGGGCTCGGGAAACAAGCACAGACTGGTGGGACCGCATAGTGTTGCAGGTCTGGGACGATTCCCAGTGGCTGAGAAACTTTCGCATGCGTAAGGGCACTTTCATGGAACTTTGTGACTTGCTTTCCCCTGCCCTGAAGCGCATGAATACCAGGATGAGAGCAGCCCTCACAGTTGAGAAGCGAGTGGCAATAGCCCTGTGGAAGCTTGCAACGCCAGACAGCTACCGGTCAGTTGGGAATCAATTTGGAGTGGGCAAATCTACTGTGGGGGCTGCTGTTATGCAAGTAGCTCACGCAATCAAAGATCTGCTGATATCAAGGGTAGTGACCCTGGGAAATGTGCAGGTCATAGTGGATGGCTTTGCTGCAATGGGATTCCCTAACTGTGGTGGGGCTATAGACGGAACCCATATCCCTATCTTGGCACCGGAGCACCAAGCCGCCGAGTACATAAACCGCAAGGGGTACTTTTCGATAGTGCTGCAAGCTCTGGTGGATCACAAGGGACGTTTCACCAACATCAACGTGGGATGGCCGGGAAAGGTCCATGATGCTCGCATCTTCAGGAACTCTGGTCTGTTTCAAAAGCTGCAGGAAGGGACTTTATTCCCAGACCAGAAAATAACTGTTGGGGATGTTGAAATGCCTATATGTATCCTTGGGGACCCAGCCTACCCCTTAATGCCATGTCTCATGAAGCCGTACACAGGCAGCCTGGACAGTGGTCAGGAGCTGTTCAGCTACAGGCTGAGCAAGTGCAGAATGGTGGTAGAATGTGCATTTGGACGTTTAAAGGCGCGCTGGCGCAGTTTACTGACTCGCTTAGACCTCAGCGAAACCAATATTCCCACTGTTATTACTGCTTGCTGTGTGCTCCACAATATCTGTGAGAGTAAGGGGGAGACGTTTATGGCGGGGTGGGAGGCTGAGGCAAATCGCCTAGCTGCTGGTTACGCGCAGCCAGACACCAGGGCGGTTAGAAGAGCACAGGAGGGCGCGGTACGCATCAGAGAAGCTTTGAAAACCAGTTTCATGACTGGCCAGGCTACGGTGTGAAAGTTCTGTTTGTTTCTCCTTGATGAAACTCCCCGCCCCTTGGTTCACTCTACTTCCCTGTAAGCTAACCACCCTCCCCTCCTCCCTATAATCACCGCTTGCAGAGGCAATAAAGTCATTGCTGCTTCACAGTCATGCATTCGTTATTCATTCATCACACAAATAGGGAGATGACTACCAAGGTATCCCAGGAGGGGTGGTGGAGGAGGGAAGGAAAATGCCACACAGCACTTTAAGCACAGCACTTTAAAAGTTTACAACTTTAAAATTTATTGAATGACAGCCTTCTTTTTTTTGGGCAATCCTCTGTGGTGGAGTGGCTGGTTGGCCGGTGCCCCGCCCCTCCCCTGCGTGCTTGGGCGTCTGGGTGTGGAGGCTATGGAACTTGGGGAGGAGGGCGGTTGGTTACAGAGGGGCAGCAGTGGCAGTCTGTGCTCCAGCTGCCTTTGCTGCAGCTCAACCATACACTGGAGCATACTGGTTTGGTCCTGCAGCAGCCTCAGCATTGAATCCTGCCTCCTCTCATCACGCTGCCACCACATTTGAGCTTCAGCCCTGTCTTCAGCCCGCCACTTACTCTCTTCAGCCCGCCACTTACTCTCTTCAGCCCGCCACCTCTCCTCCCGGTCATTTTGTGCTTTCCTGCACTCTGACATTATTTGCCTCCACGCATTCGTCTGTGCTCTGTCAGTGTGGGAGGACAGCATGAGCTCGGAGAACATTTCATCGCGAGTGCGTTGTCTTTCTAAGCTTCACTAGCCTCTGGGAAGGAGAAGATCCTGTGATCATTGAAACACATGCAGCTGGTGGAGAAAAAAAAAGGGACAGACAGCGGTATTTAAAAAGACACATTTTATAAAACAGTGGCTACACTCTTTCAGGGTAAACCTTGCTGTTAACATTACATACATAGCACATGTGCTTTCGTTACAAGGTCGCATTTTGCCTCCTCCCACCGCGTGACTACCCCCTCAACCTTCCCCCCTCCCTGTGGCTAACAGCGGGGAACATTTCTGTTTAGCCACAGGCAAACAGCCCAGCAGGAATGGGCTCCTCTGAGTGTCCCCTGAAGAAAAGCACTCTATTTCAACCAGGTGACCATGAATTATATCTCACTCTCCTGAGGATAACACAGAGAGATAAAGAACAGATTTTGGTTGAATGCCAGCAAACATACACTGCAATGCTTTGTTCTACAGTGATTCCCGAGTACGTGTTACTGGCCTGGAGTGGTAAAGTGTCCTACCATGAAGGACGAAATAAGGCTGCCCTCCCCAGAAACCTTTTGCAAAGGCTTTAGGACTACATCTAGGAGAACCGCAAATGCCAGGGCAAAGTAATCCTTTCACATGCTTGCTTTTAAACCATGTATAGCATTTTAAAAGGTACACTCACCAGAGGTCCCTTCTCTGCCTGCTGGGTCCAGGAGGCAGCCTTGGGTGGGTTTGGGGGGTACTGGCTCCAGGTCTAGGGTGAGAAACAGTTCCTGGCTGTCAGGAAAACCGGTTTCTCCGCTTGCTTGCTGTGAGCTATCATCTTCTTCGTCCCCAAAACCTGCTTCCGTATTGCCTCCATCTCCATTGAAGGAGTCAAACAACACGGCTGGGGTAGTGGTGGCTGAACCCCCTAAAATGGCATGCAGCTCATCATAGAAGCGGCATGTTTGGGGCTCTGACCCAGATCGGCTGTTCGCCTCTCTGGTTTTCTGGTAGGCTTGCCTCAGCTCCTTCAGTTTCACGCGGCACTGCTTCGGGTCCCTGTTATGGCCTCTGTCCTTCATGCCCTGGGAGATTTTCACAAAGGTTTTGGCATTTCGAAAACTGGAACAGAGTTCTGATAGCACGGATTCCTCTCCCCAAACAGCGATCAGATCCCGTACCTCCCGTTCGGTCCATGCTGGAGCTCTTTTGCGATTCTGGGACTCCATCATGGTCACCTGTGCTGATGAGCTCTGCATGGTCACCTGCAGCTTGCCACGCTGGCCAAACAGGAAATGAGATTCAAAAGTTTGCGGTTCTTTTCCTGTCTACCTGGCCAGTGCATCTGAGTTGAGAGTGCTGTCCAGAGCGGTCAGAATGGAGCACTCTGGGATAGCTCCCGGAGGCCAATACCATCGAATTGTGTCCACAGTACCCCAAATTCGAGCTGGCAACGTCGATTTAAGCGCTAATCCACTTGTCAGGGGTGGAGTAAGGAAATAGATTTTAAGAGCCCTTTAAGTCGAAATAAAGGGCTTCACTGTGTGGACGGGTGCAGGTTTAAATTGATTTAACGCTGCTAAATTCGACCTAAAGTCCTAGTGTAGACCAGGGCACTGATCAAACACAGGGACTTAAGTCTTTTCAGATACAAGGGTGCGGAATACAAATTCATAGGAAATAGATTGAAAACAGAGATGGGAGAGGAATAAAGAAGTCACTGAATGAGAAGGAGAGACTGAGGGCTCATCTACACACACAAATTGTACCACACCCATATTGTTAAAAGTGTAACATCCCCCTAGTGCAGATGCTATGGTACCAATATGATACCAATCAGGGGCAATAAGCTATACCAGTATACGATACCAGTATAAGACAGGCTCCTTTTCTTGATTTACCTGGTGCTAACTGCAACATTTAACCCTGTTATTTACAGCCCGAGGAACAGGGAGATAAAATGTGCTCTCAGGAAATCAACAGGAAGGGAAAGGTTCCCTCAGGCAAAATCTATGGTATGATATTGTTGTGTGCTGTGCTTGGGAAACTCTGGGAGTGGGGAAATTGTGCAGCTCCATCCTTGTCTTAAATAGGTAATATTCATGTCTAAACCGCCTCTCAGACAGGTGCAAATCATGCGTCTGTCCACTGAAGGATTATTTCTCCTTACGTTCACGGTCATGTAAATGTATAATATGTCGGTGAGACCATCACTGGAATTTTGTTCCCAGTCCTGGTGGCCCTACATTAAAAACCATGTTGAATAACTGGAATGGTTTCAGAGAAAGGTTAGAAGACTGATTCATGGTCTAGGAAACTGTCTCATGGCAGAGACTGAAGGAGCTATCTGTATTTTGCTTATTGAAGTGAAGGGTAAGTAATAACTTAATTACAGACTGGAAATAAGGCATAATTTTTAAGAGAGAGACTAATTAATCATGAAAACAATTTCCCAAAGGTTGTGGTGGATTCTCCATCATTGGCAAGTTTTAAAACAAGATTGGATTGGGTTTTTTTTAAGTTTTGCTCTAGTTCAAAAGGAATTATTTTGGGGAAAATTCTCTGGCCTGTTCTCTATAGGAGATTAGACCAGATGAGCAGAATGGTCCCTTCTGGCCTTAGAATCCGTGTATTATCTAACGGGTGGGGTATCTCTCTGAAAAGTATCCTTATGTTCAGCTGAACTTGCTGGGTTATACTGAGGAGCCGCCAGCTGAGATTCTACGGATGGGATTGCCCTAAAGTCCCCACTGGCCTTAAAATGTTTGATTCTATGAAAAATTCACTCAAGTCAATAGTACAGATTCCCCTCTAATTTAAACCAATGTAAAACAAAAGCCATTCAGCAGAGGTAAAAATTCAAGCTCATGTTAACCTCATCTAGGTTAGAAGTGCCAAGCATTTTTATCACTTATGTATATCATGGGATTGCTGAAGTTTTGATGTATCTTAAAATGTCATTCAGTGGGATCGTAAACTCATTTCTTATGGAATAGTAATTTTCTGTGAAATTTTTAGCATACCTGTGTGTGCTATAAAATAATAAATAATGCTACTCAGAATAAAATAACTCTTTAAAACCTTAATTGTTCTTGCAATCTGGAGATACTCTGTGAATACACATAACATAATGTTTACCCATAAAGCCACCTTGGATTTTAAAGGGACCTATGGGAGTTAGAAGCCCAATTCTGAGAGATTTTCCATGGCAATTGGGCATCTAATTCCCTTTGGTTTCTTTGAACATCTCAGACATAAAGAATCATGAATTTCTGAATGTCTTCTTAAAGAAAATGGCATGGTTATTAATAAGTATGACTGAATGTTTAACTGGTACCATTCTTTTTATTAATTAGCTGGTTAGTGACTGCATATACTTGAATTCTCATAACTACTCTACAGATAGACACTCCTATCCAGTCTAAGGGTATATAGTGATGAACAAACTAATCTTGAGGAACAGGTCAGACTCCACCAAAAGTCATCAACGCTCCACCAATTGGCTTCACAGAGGTCCTAGGCCTGGAGCCGGAGCCATGGTTTTGACCTGTGTCCACTAGAAAATGGACCAAAGCTACCAAATTGCCATCCCTTTTTACCAGCATTTAGACAGTAGCAAAATCACCTGGATTCATATCAGTGAAAAGCCCAGCTGACTGTTCTGAGCGCCTTGCAACATCCAGGGAATTTGGGATTTAAATAACTGAGGTATAAACACAACACAAGAATTCCTCGCTGGACTCTAAACTGTGTCTTCACTAATATATCCCACTGGTGATGGAGGGTTTGCAGTTAGGACCTTTGGGTATTAATTTACAGCAACATAGATTGTGTCATGTCCTCTGAAATATTGCTAGTAAGTTGCAATGATTTTTCAATACTATGGGCCAAGTTGTTCCCTGGTGTAACTCCTCTCATTTCACTGTGGCTACACCAGGGTGTATCTGAACCCGGGGTTTATCACTGAGATACTGGGCCAGGTTCTGATAATGGATACACGACTGGAGTAAGGGGAAATCGTTTGTAATTACACAAGTGTAACTGAAATGAGAATCTGGGCCATTGTACAAAAAGTTCATAGAATCATAGAATATCAGGGTTGGAAGGGACCCCAGAAGGTCATCTAGTCCAACCCCCTGCTCGAAGCAGGACCAATTCCCAGTTAAATCATCCCAGCCAGGGCTTTGTCAAGCCTGACCTTAAAAACCTCTAAGGAAGGAGATTCTACCACCTCCCTAGGTAACGCATTCCAGTGTTTCACCACCCTCTTAGTGAAAAAGTTTTTCCTAATATCCAATCTAAACCTTCCCCACTGCAACTTGAGACCATTACTCCTTGTTCTGTCATCTGCTACCATTGAGAACAGTCTAGAGCCATCCTCTTTGGAACCCCCTTTCAGGTAGTTGAAAGCAGCTATCAAATCCCCCCTCATTCTTCTCTTCTGCAGGCTAAACAATCCCAGCTCCCTCAGCCTCTCCTCATAACTCATGTGTTCCAGTCCCCTAATCATTTTTGTTGCCCTTCGCTGGACTCTCTCCAATTTATCCACATCCTTCTTGAAGTGTGGGGCCCAAAACTGGACACAGTACTCCAGATGAGGCCTCACCAATGTCGAATAGAGGGGAACGATCACGTCCCTCGATCTGCTCGCTATGCCCCTACTTATACATCCCAACATGCCATTGGCCTTCTTTGCAACAAGGGCACACTGCTGATTCATATCCAGCTTCTCGTCCACTGTCACCCCTAGGTCCTTTTCCGCAGAACTGCTGCCTAGCCATTCGGTCCCTAGTCTGTAGCAGTGCATTGGGTTCTTCCGTCCTAAGTGCAGGACCCTGCACTTATCCTTATTGAACCTCATCAGATTTCTTTTGGCCCAATCCTCCAATTTGTCTAGGTCTTTCTGTATCCTATCCCTCCCCTCCAGCGTATCTACCACTCCTCCCAGTTTAGTATCATCCGCAAATTTGCTGAGAGTGCAATCCACACCATCCTCCAGATCATTTATGAAGATATTGAACAAAACCGGACCCAGGACCGACCCTTGGGGTACTCCACTTGATACTGGCTGCCAACTAGATATGGAGCCATTGATCACTACCCGTTGAGCCCGACAATCTAGCCAGCTTTCTACCCACCTTGTAGTGCATTCATCCAGCCCATACTTCCTTAACTTGCTGACAAGAATACTGTGGGAGACCGTGTCAAAAGTTCTCCTGCATCTCAAACTAATATGTGATTAAAATACTATTTTCAAAAGGAGAACACAGAAGCATTGCTACCCGTTATGCTTCCATTGTAACCAATCTGAGATGCCCATGGTCAAGAGGCACAGTTACTACGCAGACTGTAAAAACACACACACACAGAGAGCTGGGGAGCTTTAATAGTATTTATTTGCCTAAAGATGCAGATAGGAATGAGTGAAATTTTCAAAAGCAGCAGGGGGCAAGATACAAAATATGGACTTTGGCTCTTAACTACTGTAGGTGCCTAAATCACAGAATCAGGCCCAAGAGGGTTCTCTAAACCTCCACTCAACTGCTCCACTCAACTGCTCCCAAACACTGTAGGCACCTAAACTCAACCAGCATCCTACTGTTTGCAGTCAAATTCCCGAGGGTGCCTAGGTTTCTGCCTCTGGGCATGCACACGGCAGCCTCAGACCAGACATCTGGATACATACATCCCAGAGTTCCCCCACCTAACTCACCCAAGGGGTCCCAGTTGGTAGGTGAGCTCATGCAAAAAGTTGGGGTGGAAGTCGGGACTCCCTTGTCACTTTTAGCCCAGTGGTGAGGGTACTCAGCTGGGATGTCAGCGATCCCTGTTCAAGTTCCTCCTCTGTTGGAGAGAGAAGAAGGGGGATGTGAACACGGCTCTGCTACTTCTCAGGTGAGCCCCTCACCACTAGTCACTGGGATATTGCAGTGTGTGGAGTGCCCTCTATCACTCTGGTTGAAGCTGCTCTATGCTGGATAACTAATATTCCTAACTTCAGATATAACAATGACACATACGTAATAATTAGATAATCAGAATCAGTAAGTAATAACCTTTCCAATGATATCTCACAAGACCCATATTGCCTAAAACATGTCTTAGTTACTCCAAATTCATATTATAACAATATCTCCATGAAGAATATGGGGTGTAGTGTCACACACCCCATAAGGCCCTGCATCAGGGGACAGCAGGAGGGTGGGTTGGGTGGTCAGGAGAGCAATGGGAATCTAACCAGTTAGAAGGAGAGATGGAGAATGACGATATTTTTTGGTAAAAGAACAGGGCCCAAAAATTTGGAGGAAGAACGAAAATATCAGGGAGACTCAGTGCGATTTTATTTTTTAATTCATTTTTTTGGTCAAATTTTGGTGGTAAATATTTTTATGTGTATAGCATATTTCTGTCTGGGCTGAGGGAAGATTGTGTGACAATATCTAGGCTGAAATTAGCAAAGTTGCCTAGTGATTTTCAGTGCTCGTTTCCTATTCATAGTAATTCATCCCTTTCTTTTTTATTTGCGTTGGGGAGGGAAATCGGGTCTCATGAGCTATGAAAATTTTGGCCATACATCTTATGTTTGCATTTCATATATCTGTATTGATATCCATATTTATATCACTATTGATATAGATATTTTAATGTTGCCTTGACCCTGCAAAGATGTATGAACAGGCGGGAAATTTCACATGGCAGGACACGGAGACTCCCAGCCCTCCCCAGACTTTCATTTTTTGTTTACCCAGCTACAGATCTGCATAGAATACTGCCCAATCAAAGTTCTCCACTCACTGTGGAGGCGATATTTTTCACCTACTGTTCAGAGGCATAAATGAAAATGAAGGGTCCTAAAAAGTGGAGAATGACTTTCATTGGCTTCAGTGGGAGTGGAAGAGACCCAGAACCACCCAAAAGATGCTAAGCTCCTTGCAGAATTTGGACATAGTGTTCATGTATGGATGAATGAGCCAGAGTGCTTTACTGAAACGTGAGTTTGGAAAAAAAGCCCAATTTTTATAAAGAATGTTTCTTACAGTATGAAGTTTTGTATAAAAAAATGTCTATTAAATGTATGAAAGATGAATGCTCAAAAAGTAGCAGAGTAACAGGAAAAGAAAGAAAGAAAGAAAGAAAGAAAGAAAGAAAGAAAGAAAGAAAGAAAGAAAGAAAGAAAGAAAGAAAGAAAGAAAGAAAGAAAGGGGTAACCCTGCTATCAAGGACTCAAGTAAGAAACTATATCACCTCATCTCTATTTACTATATGCTAAAATTGATACTTTTACATTCTATGCCTGTTTCACTAAGATACTAGTTTAAGAATAGCTTTTCTTAGGGACTCTTTGACCTCCTTGTTTCTCAGGCTATAGATGACAGGGTTGATCATAGGAGTCAGGACTGTGTAGAAGACAGAGAATATTTTTTGTAGGACCTTGGGAGTGTTGGCTGTTGGAATTACATAGACAGTTAATACGGTCACATACAAAATTGCAAGCACAATGAGGTGAGAGGAACAGGTGGAAAATGCCTTTTGTCTCCTGATGCCAGAAGGGATTCTCAGGATGGTGGTGATGATACAAATGTAGGATGTCAGAGTCAGAAGAAAGGGCACAAATGTCCCTATGACAGCGATAATAAATGTCAACAGTTCCAGAGTCTGGGTGTCAACACAGGACAGCTTTATCATAGGTGAAAAATCGCAAAAGAAATGGTCAATTTCTTTGGAATCACAGAACGTTAATTGGAAGAAGAAAATATTTACTATGGTGCAGAGCAGTAAGCTACTTATCCAGGACCCTGCCACAAGCTGCCAACAAACCCTGCCATTCATCAGAGCAGCATAACGGAGTGGATTGCATATCGCTAAATACCGATCATAAGACATTGCCGTGAGCAGCAGATTTTCTGTACTTGTCAGGATACCAAGGAAATATAATTGCACAATGCAGCCCTTAACAGAAATGGTTCTGTCCCCAGTCAGGAGACTGGCCAGCAGCCTGGGCAGGATGGTGGAGGTGGAGCAGATCTCCAGGCAGGACAAGTTCCCCAGTAAAAAGTACATGGGGATGTGAAGTTGCTGATCAACCACAACTAGTGCAACGAAGAGGATGTTTCCGGAGACGGTCACAATGTAGATCACTAGAAACACGAGGAAGAGAAGGGTCTGCAGTTCAGGGACATTCCCAAAACCTAAGAGGATGAATTCCACAATGGGTGTTTGATTTCTTACTTCTGCTTTCTCCATAATATGTACCTAGAAACAGAAGACCATTAAATATTGATTGAGTGCACGCAGTCAGGTTGTGCTGTCATAGAATATCAGGAATCATAGAATATCAGGGTTGGAAGGGACCCCAGAAGGTCATCTAGTCCAACCCCCAAACCCCTGTCGGTTACACTGGCAGAAACCTGGAGTAGGTAACCTCGTAACACTGCATGTCTCCACTGGAAAGTGAAGTTGTCAAAAAACAGAGGGAAGACTCATATTCTTAAGAGGTTCAGCTTCCAATATAGCTGAAATAAGAGCATGGAACCCTACTGAATTAGGGAAACCTCCCATCTAACTCCCTTGGCTCTCTTCAACTTTAAATACTTTTAGGCTGGGATTTTGAAATATCTTTATCATAGCAGTCTCACATCAAGAAATCTAGAAGACATAACAAAAGATCAATAGATTGGAAATGAAAGATATTTAGAGTTCAACCATGGGTACGTCTCCCCAGCAGCTGGGAGGTGTAATTCCCACCTTGGGTAGACGTACATGCACAAGCTTTGATCAAGCTAGCAGGATAAAACAAGCAGTGAGAACATGGCAGCACATGCAGCCCTTTGGGATGGCTACCTGTGTACGTAGCTGGGATCTCAGATGGGATTGGGCTCGGGCAGCTAGGCTGTGCTGCCAAGGCTACACTGCTATTTTCAGCTCAATAGCTCAATCAAAGATTGTGTGTGTAGGTCTACCAGAGCAGGGAATTACACTGCCTAGATGCAGTGTAGACATTCCCCATAAGACAGATACTGAAACACTAAGGAGGCTGTGGTCTGTATGAAGGTCTATCCAGCTGTTCTCTATCCCAGCAGATGCAAATTTTAATTTGCACCAGTTGATAGATGCAGCTGAGAAACAGACAAAGACACAAACAAACCCTAAACACAGACTGTGGGCCATTTCCTGATCTCAGTTACACCAGGGTAAATTGCATCCGCTTCATGTGGATTTACACAAGTGCAACTGAGATCGGAATCCAACCCCATATAAAGAAATGTAAGTGAGGTAAAAATGAAAACTCATTAAGAGAGAAATAAGAGAGTCATTTTTATCCAGAAGGAAGAATGTGCCTGGAGAAAAATGAAAAATGGGAGAAAAAAGGAAGAGATACATAGACAGAATGAGACAAAAATACAGAGAGAGAAAGAGAGATTGTTTCTTTCTCCAAATTTTATTAACAATAAAATACAGATCTGTTGAAAGAGAAGTAGCAGATCCTTGCTGTTAAAGAAAAGGTATCAGAGCCAATAAGTCTGAAATCTCTTCTTTGCTTTTCCTCTACACGCTTCTTGATATATCCTGCCATCTGATCTCTTCATCCACTGACTTATGTTGCACCCATATGAACTATGCCTACATCAGGAGTGGCAATGGTACATTGACACTAGTGCAACATAAATGTCTGACAGAAAAATGGAAATCCAGAAAAACACACACACACACAGAGAAGACAGACAATGTTTTTGTTTCATAATTTGACGAGCAATAAAATGTACACACAAGGAGTCAATAAATTCGATAAAGTCATGGAGGATAGGTCCATCAATGGCTGTTCGTCAGGATGGGCAGGGATGGTGTCCCTAGCCTTTGTTTGCCAGAAGCTGGGAATGGGTGACAGGGAATGGGTCACTTGTTCATTCCCTCTGGGACACCTGGCACTGGCCACTGTTGGAAGACAGAATACTGGGCTAGATGGACCTTTGCTCTGACCCAGTAAGGCCGTTCTTATGTTTTTACTTTCTAAATCTGAGAGCCATTCATTTATCTTTCCTGGGCATGTTTTGCTTTAACCCTTCTACTTTTATTTACATTCCCCCTGGATTGAACAAGCAATCCTATTCTTTCTGACACGCTAGATGCCTGAGCAGGTATTTTTCTTTTCTAAATCAGGTACCTGAGCAGGTATTTTTCTTTTCTAAATTATTTCATTTTAACTGTGCTGCTTTATCTGTCACACGGATACTCTATTGCCAGCTGCCCCTAACCATAACCCTTCCTTCAGATTTTCTGAGATAAGTTTATAGTCTTTGCACTACATTTTCCAATATCTTCTACCCTTGATAGTCTTCCGTTATCTCAGCAAAATGAGTTTGGGTTACTACTTGGATGTCTGGATCCTACAGTGCTCCTTGGTGTATTTTGTTGTTATTCCCTGTCACAGAAATTGTGGTCTCCCCGGTTGGTAATTTTGCCTTCATGTGAGATGATGTAATCTTCCTTGATAGTTCTGCTAGTGGGAATTTGAAATTATTGCATAGAGAAAAGATAAAGTGTTCCCTCTAAGCTGCATGGCTGTGCAACTGAGCAGGAGTGAATCAAGTGACATGCACTGATTAGCAGAGCCGCGCAGGGTGGCGTGTGTTCGGGTACCCTTCCCCCCACTGCTCTGCAGCTGCATTGCTCCTGCTCTCTGCCTTGGGGCCCCTTGCAAGCGGCTCCCGGGACCCTGCTGCTTGCTGTGCAGAGCACAGGGGACAGGAGGGGCACTGATGTCAGGGTGTCCCCTCCCCTACTCCCCCCTGCCCACATACCCCATCTCCGCAGAGCAGGAGCTGGGGACAGGGCTCAGGAGCAGAGAGCTTCTGAAAGCTGCTTCGGTCTCAGCTTTCTGGTGGGAGTGCCTTAAAAAGACAAAGCACGGTCTCTCCTACGCGTCCCCAGCAGCTGGCATACTCACACTCTGTCCCTGTGTCTCTCTCTCACAAAGACACACACACACTGTCTCTAAGCTTTCATGAGCTACAGCTCACTTCAAGCTTATGCTCAAATAAATGTGTTAGTCTCTAAGGTGCCACAAGTCCTCCTTTTCTTTTTGCAGATACAGACTAACACGGCTGCTACTCTGAACACTCTCTCTGTGTCTCTCACACACACACACACATTCTGTCTCTGACACACGCACTCTCTCTCTCTCTCTCACACACACACAGGCTTTGTGTCTCTCACACATACACACACTGTCTCTTTCACACTCACCTCCCAACACATACTTGTGTTGTTGTTGTTATTTCCTGCAATGCACATGTATTCTCTGAAATTTCATTCTTTCCAAGTGCTGTTATTGCAGTTTTTGACTGGTCTATGCATTACATAATTTTATTTCTCTCTTATGCTTAAATTTAATTCTTTGACTAGTTAGTATTAAAATGCCTAACCTGTCCTGGATGGAGTAATTATCCCTATGGTAAGTTTTCAAAAATATATATTATAGCTACGTTTGTTTGTTTTTTACTGGTGTCACACATCACCTCTATATTGGTGAGCATAACAAAATTCACTCTGCACATGGATAGAAAAAATTAAAGGGAACATTGATGTGAAGGAATATGCTGTGTATGTGGGATGGGAAAGGTGGAGATGGATTGCTCTACTGTAAAACATGAATATAGTCTGTGATAGTTTATTTTGAGAGTGGGCAGGGGAGACATGGATCCTAGCCCATGTCAGACATGAAGAAAATATCTGTTGCCTTTGCCCTGTAAGGGGCCTGGCACAAAACCCCTTGTCTCAATGACTGAGAGTCTTTCCCTTAACTACAAAGGACTTTGGATCTGGCTCATGATTATAATATGAGATGCAAGATGTTGGCGCATGTGAGCCATAGTGAGATAAAGAATGGCTTGGCCCCTATTTTGTATCTACTAACAGGATGACAACTCATACAGTAGGCGTCTGGTCAGTGATGGGAAGTTGACTCGGGGGGAAGTATTGATCTGATGACGTGAACAAACCAGTCCAACAGATACCATTCTCTCTTTAATTATATTGCAACCAATACAATGTTGTTTAGTGTTGCTGAATTGTATAGTAAATGGCTTCACTCACTTTGGTTTATTATAAAATATAGTCAAGAGACTAAATAACCAGTAATAACATGGTACAGGAAAAAGGGAATGGGTGACAGGGGATGGATCACTTGATGATTACCTCTTCCGTTCGTTCCCTCTGAAGCACCTGGCATTGGCCACTGTCAGAAGACAGGATACTGGGCTAAATGGACCTTTGGTCTGACCCAGTCTGGCCGTTCTCATGTTCTAAATCTGAGAGCCATCCATTACTCTTGCTTAGGCATGTTTTGCCATTACCCATTTTTGTTGGCTTCCCCACGGGGTGCTACTTGGAACTGTGGTTCCACTGAGCCCACCCAGTCCGGCTCCCTCTGACACTGTGCTGCTGTGGCAATTTGCAGACCCGCTCCCAGTCCTACACTTCGTCCAGCATTTACACAGTTAGGGACACACCCAGCTCATTTTCATGCAGGCTCTCTGACCAGCCACTGCATGAACCAACAACAGAGAAGCCACAAAAGCTCCAGCCTAGGACCACAGAGCTGTACCACCCTGGCCTGGTCAAAACACCGACCAGTAGGAATTTGTTACCCAGTTTGCCTCTCCCTCAATGTGGAGAGGAATATGCATACTTGTGCTAACCAACCTGAGATTTTTCCCAAGATATTTCACTTAAAGACACGCTGGTTTATGTTAAACAACAAACAAGTTTAACTACAAAACACAGATTTTGAGTGACAATAAGGGATAGGAAACAGATCAAAGCAGATTACCAGCAAACAAACAAAAACACAAACTAAGCATAACACACCGGTTAGATTGACTATGAATGAGCAGTTGCTCACCCTGACTGATGATACCGGCGGTCTTGCAGATTCTCAAGGCACAGGCTGCATTTGCTTTGCAGTTAGGGTTTCTCAGGTCTCATACACAGGCTAAAATCCCTTTAGCCTGCTTCAAGCACTTCCCCAGTTCAGAGTGTGTTCCTTAGGTCTTTCCAGGAGTCTTCTTGTGTGAGGAGTGAAGAAGAACCGTTGATATCGCTCCCTGCCTTTTATAGCCTTAGCATAGGGCGGCAACCCTTTCTTTCAAAACTTGGTGCCTGGACCAGTGTGTGAAAAAATAAAGACACCCCAAGATGGAGTCCAGAGTCATGTGGTCTGGTCACCTGCCCTTATAGAATCATAGCAACCATTACTTACAGGCTCTCTGGAGTGTTCTCAGGAAGGCTCACCAGGTGGGGGATAAGCTTCTCCTAAGGCCTATTGTTTTCCCTAATGACTCATTATCCTGAATAAGCCCTTCCCAACCAGATATGTAGACTGAAAGCATCTTGCCTAGTGGGAGTTACCAAGGTGTAACTACATTTGAAATACAGATACATAGTCCATATTCATAACTTCAGATACAAAAATGATACATGCCTAGAAATAGAATAATCATATTAATCAAATCACAACATTTCCAATGACACCTTACATGACCCATCTTGCACAAAATGCATCATAATTATGTTATAATCGTAACATAATAATATCGCTATGAAGAATATAGTGTGCAGTGTCACCGCATCACACTTCATTTACTTTCCCCCTGGATTGAACATGCAGTCACACTGTTTCTGACATGGTGGATGCCTGAGTCGGCATTTCTCTTTTCTAAATCAAATTAGTTCATTTTAACTGTGCTAATTTACCTTTCACACTGATGATCTATTGCACCTTAACCCTAACCCTTTCTTCAGATTTCCTGAGATAAGTTTACAGTTTTTGCACTACATTTTCCAGTCTTATCTACTATTGATATTGTTACATTATCTCAGTAAACTGAGCTTTGGGTTCCTATCTGGGTGTCTGGGTCCTACAGCTCTTCTTGGTATAGTTTGTTGATATTCCCTTTCAGAGAAATTGTGGTCTCTCCTGGTTGATCATTTCTCCTTCATATGAGATGATGTAATCTCCCTTGATAGTTCTGCTGGTGGGAATTTGAAGTTATTGTATACAGGAAAGTTAATATTTATTTTCAGAAAGGAAAAACAACAGTACAAGGACAGTCTTATTACTAAATTCAAAGGGGAAGTTATGGAAAACAACTGATACCACAGGGAAAATAACAGTGATAGGAGAACTGTTGAACCAAAGACAAAGCAACAGAAAAAAGGGAAAAAGAAAAGGAGTACTTGTGGCACCTTAAAGACTAACCAATTTATTTGAGCATGAGCTTTCGTGAGCTACAGCTCACTTCATCGGATGCATACCGTGGAAACTGCAGCAGACTTTATATATACACAGAGAATATGAAACAATACCTCCTCCCACCCCACTGTCCTGCTGGTAATAGCTTATCTAAAGTGATCATCAGGTGGGCCATTTCCAGCACAAATCCAGGTTTTCTCACCCTCCACCCCCCCACACAAATTCACTCTCCTGCTGGTGATAGCCCATCCAAAGTGACGACTCTTAAGGAAATTAATGCAGACAGAACTTCTGATCTCAATGGAAATCTCTGTTCTTCTGATGTATTAGATGAGTAGATCTGCTAGAATAATAGCAAAAAAGGAACCAATGTCAATTCTATTTTATAGTAACAAGAACATGAAATGCTCCCAAGTTAAAAAATTCTTGGATAAAGCTCCCAGGTCAGTCTGATCTCTGGACCTGGAACTCCAAATGCAGGCCTAGAAGACCCTAAACTTGCCACATGAAAAAAGTTCAAATCGCCTTCTTGACATTGGCTGTGATTTTTTTAGAAATCTAAGGGAGTTAGGCACCCAACTGCCTTTGAATATCAAAGGGAGTTCATCAGCTAAGCTTTCTATGCTCCTTTGAAAATCCCCACTTAGACGCTTGATGACCTAATTTTCACTCATCCTTCTGGTCTTTGCTGAAAGAGCGAGGGGTTCCTTCTCCCACAGTGTGAGGGAATATGCTGTGTATGTGGGAAGGGAAAGGTGGAGGTGGATTGTTGTATTGTAAAACGTGAATGTAATCTGCGAGTGTTTATTTTGAGAGTGGGCAGGGGAGACAAGAATCCTAGTCCATATCTGACATGCAGAAAATTGTTTCCCTAGTCCCGTACAGGTCCTGATACAAAACTCCTTGTAGTCAGTGACTGAGAATCTTTCCCTTACCTACAAAGATTTTGGCTCTGGCTCATCATTCTAAGATGCAAGATTTTGTAGCATGTGAACTATAATGAGATTGTCAGGGTTCGCTCCCCACTCTGAACTCTAGGGTACAGACATGGGGACCCACAAGAAAGACTCCCTAAGCTTACTTCTACCAGCTTAGGTTAAAAACTCCCCAAGGCACAAGTTCTCCCTTGTACCTTGGATTAGGTAACGCTGCCACCACGAAGTAATTTAGACAAACTCAGGGAAAGGACCACTTGGAGTTCTTACTCCCTCCTAATATCCCCCCAAGACCCGCACACACACACACCCTTTCCTGGGGAGGCTTGAGAATAAACAAGATGAGCATAGACCAACCTTGCAGTTTTTTAGGACACACAAAAAAACCCAATCAGATTTTAAACGAAACAGAACTTTATTAGAAAGAAAAACGGTAAAAGAAGCACCTCTGTAAAATTAGAATGGAAGATAATCTTAAGGGCAATCAGATTCAAAAACACAGAGGATTTCCCTCTGGGCCAAACTTTAAAGTTACAAAAAGAAAACCAGGAATACACCTTCCTCTCAGCACAGAGAAAATCACAAGCCAAAACAAAAATAAGACAACACATTCCCTTGTGAGTACATACTAATTATAATGGAGCTGCATTTCTTGCTTCCTTGATCTGTGTCTGGCAAGCACACAGAACACACAGACCAAAACCTCCCCACCTCCCCCCCCAGATTTGAAAGTATCTTGTCCCCTTATTGGTCCTTTTGGTCAGGTGCCAGCCAGGTTACCTGAGCTTCTTAACCCTTTACAGATAAAAGGATTTTGTGCCTCTGGCCAGGAGGGATTTTATAGTACTGTATACAGGAAGGTTGTTACCCTTCCATTTATATTTATGACATGCCCCCCCAAATCACAGATAGTGTTGGACAGACAGTTCCACACTGGTTGTGATTTCTTCCTGGAGCTCTAGGAGAAAACAGAGTTAATAAGACACATGTACCTTTAGATATACTACTGACTATATAAAAACTAACAGTATTTTCCACATTTCAGGGATGATTTTAACCAGTTGATTCTGGGAACATTTCATGGGAAAGTGCATCAGCCACTTTGTTAGAAGCTCCTGAGATGTGTTGTATTTCAAAATCAAAATCTTGGAGAGCTAAACTCCACCAAAGAAGTTTTTTGTTATTGTCCTTGACAGTGTGAAGCCACTTCAGCACAGCATGGTCGGTTTGCAGATGGAAACGCCACCCCAAACATATAGATGTAGCTTTTCCAGTGCGTACACAATGGCGTAGCATTCCTTTTCACTGATTGACCAGTGGCTTTCCCTCTCAGACAGTTTCTTGCTGAGAAACACGACAGGATGGAATTCTTGGTCCGGTCCTTCTTGCATTAAAACTGCTCCCACACCACACTCGGACGCATCTGTGGTTACTAGGAACGGTTTGTCAAAGTCTTGGGGCCCTTAGCACAGGGTCAGACATGAGTGTCGCTTTAAGCTGGTTAAAGGCCTTTTGACACTCTTCACTCCACTGAACTGCATTTGGCTGTTTCTTTTTGGTTAGGTCTGTCAGTGGGGCGGCGATTTGGCTGTATTGCAGTACAAATTGCCTTTAATATCTGGCCAAGCCTAAGAAGGATTGGACCTGTTTTTTTTCACTTTGGGACAGCATCCACTTTGGCTTGCAGGGGATTGATAGTTGCTTGACCCACCTGGTCTCCAAAGTAAGTCACTCTGTTTAGGCCTATTTGACACTTTTTAGCCTTAACTGTTAGTCCTGCCTCCCTTATGTGCTCGAAGACTTTTTGTAGATGAATAGGTCGGAATTTGAACAAGAGGCTGCGAGGCAGCTCTCCAACACCACTTTCTACAAGCCATTACCCTCTGATCCCACTGAGGGTTACCAAAAGAAACTAGACCATCTGCTCAAGAAACTCCCTGAAAAAGCACAAGAACAAATCCTCACAGACACACCACTGGAACCCTGACCTGGGATATTCTATCTACTACCCAAGATCCATAAACCTGGAAATCCTGGGCGCCCCATCATCTCAGGCATTGGAACCCTGACAGCAGGATTGTCTGGCTATGTAGACTCCCTCCTCAGGACCTACACTCCCAGCACTCCCAGCTATCTTCAAGACAGCACTGACTTCCTGAGGAAACTACAATCCATCTGTGATCTTCCTGAGAACACCATCCTGGCCACTATGGATGTAGAAGCCCTCTACACCAACATTCCACACAAAGATGGACTACAAGCCGTCAGGAACAGTATCCCCACAGCAAACCTGGTGGCTGAACTTTGTGACTTTGTCCTCACCCATAACTATTTCACATTTGGGGAAAATGTATACCTTCAAATCAGCGGCACTGCTAGGGGTACCCGCATGGCCCCACAGTATGCCAACATTTTTATGGCTGACTTAGAACAACGCTTCCTCAGCTCTTGTCCCTAATGCCCCTACTCTACTTGCACTACACTGATGACATCTTCATCATCTGGACCCATGGAAAAGAAGCCCTTGAGGAATTCCACCATGGTTTCGACAATTTCCATCCCACCATCAACCTCAGCCTGGACGAGTCCACACAAAAGATCCACTTCCTGGACACTACAGTGCTAATAAGCGATGGTCACATAAACACCACCCTATACCGGAAACCTACTGTCCACTATTCTTACCTACATGCCTCCAGCTTTCATCCAGACCACACCACACAATCCATTCTCTACAGCCAAGCTCTATGATACAACCGCATTTGCTCCAACCCCTCAGACAGAGACAAACACCTACAAGATCTCTATCAAGCATTCTTACAACTACAATACCCATCTGCTGAAATGAAGAAACAGACTGACAGAGCCAGAAGAGTACCCAGAAGTTACCTACTGCAGGACAGGCCCAAGAAAGAAAATAACAGAACACCACTATCCATCACCCTCAGCCCCCAACTAAAACCTCTCCAACGCATCATCAAGGATCTACAACCTATCCTGAAGGATGACCCATCACTCTCACAGAACTTGGGAGATAGGCCAGTCCTTGCTTACAGACAGCCCCCCAACCTGAAGCAAATATTCACCAACAACCACACACCACACAACA
Organism: Lepidochelys kempii; assembly: GCF_965140285.1. NCBI lineage: Eukaryota > Metazoa > Chordata > Testudines > Cheloniidae > Lepidochelys > Lepidochelys kempii. The sequence continues at coordinate 32,805,336 of NC_136392.1, read as the reverse complement.
AAAACACTAACCCAGAAACCTATCCTTGCAACAAAGCCCGTTGCCAACTGTGTCCACATATCTATTCAGGGGACACCATCATGGGGCCTAATCACATCAGCCACACTATCAGAGGCTCGTTCACCTGCGCATCTACCAATGTGATATATGCCATCATGTGCCAGCAATGCCCCCCTGCCACGTATAACACTGGATAACACTTCAATCTCTTTGGGCACTTGCATACAGTCCTAAAAGTGGCAATTCTTCAACAAAAAAACTTCAAAAACAAACTCCAATGAGAGACTCCTGAATTGGAATTAATTTGCAAACTGGATACAATTAACTTAGGCTTGAATAGAGAGTGGGAGTGGATGTCTCATTACACAAAGTAAAACTATTTCCTCTCCTCCTGTTCTTGTAAACTGCTGGAAATGGCCCACCTTGATTATCACTACAAAAGGTTCCTTCCCCCCGCTCCCCTCCCCCACTCTCCTGCTGGTAATAGCTCACCTTTCCTGATCACTCTCATTATAGTATGCATGGTAACACCCATTCTTTCATGTTCTCTGTGTATATAAAATCTCCCCGCTATATTTTCCAATGTATGCATCCGATGAAGTGAGCTGTAGCTCACGAAAGCTTATGCTCTAATAAATTTGTTAGTCTCTAAGGTGCCACAAGTACTTCTTTTCTCTTAGGCTTTAGGTTTGAGGTGGGGGATGCTATGAGATAGTTAACAGCTCCCAGGCACTCTTGGACCATGAATGGCCCTTCCCATGACGCTTTCATCTTATAGGCCTGGAGTGCCTTCAAGACCATGACCTGGTCCCCTACTTTGAAGGAACGCTTTCTGGCATGTTTATCATAACAGGCTTTTTGCTCTTCCTGAGCATGTTTAGGTTTTCTCAAGCAAGGGCTAAAGAGGTTGGGAGGGTGTTTTTTAGGTTGTTTACAAAGTCCAGAATGTTAGTTCCTGGAGAAGGCATAAACCCCTCCCATTGCTGCTTCACCAATTGCAATGGCCCCTTAACCTCTCAGGCATACACAAGTTCAAATGGTGAAAACTCTAAACTGGGATGTGGTACAGCTCTCTAGGCAAAAAGCAACTGCTGCAACACTAGGTCCCAATCATTAGAGTGCTCATTTACGAATTTATGTATCATGACCCCCAAAGTTCCATTAAACTTCTCCACCAAGCTATTCCTTTGATGGTGGTAAAGGGTTGCCTCCAAGTGGTTCACCCCATGAGCTTCCCAAAGGCTTTCCATGGTTCCTGCCATGAAATTAGTTCCTGAATCTGTCAGGATGTCGGAAGACAAACCTACCCTGGCAAAAATATCTGTTAATGCCTGGCACACACTTTTAGCCCTGGTGTTGCTTAGAGCTACTGCTTCCAGCCATCGGGTGGCAAAATCCAGGGAAGTCATTTTTTACTGCTTTCCTCTGGGTGTCTTTTTCAGAAAAGGACCCAGAATATCCACAGCTACTCGCTGAAATGGAACCTGAATGATGGGGAGTGGCTGGAGAGGGGCTTTGACCAGGTCTTGGGGTTTTCCCACTCTTTGGCACACCTCACAAGACCGGACATACCTAGAAACATCCTTGCCCATTCCCTTCCAATGGAATGACTTTCCCAAATTGTCTTTGGTTCTGTTCACCCCAGCATGGCCACTAGGATGATCGTGCACTAAGCTCAAGAGTTTTACCCAGTACTTTGTTGGAACTACCAACTGTCTTTGAGGATGCCAGTCTTCATGGTGTCCACCAGAAAAAGTTTCCTTGTACAAAATTCCTTTTCCTACAACAAACCGGATCAATTAGAAGAGCTGAGAGGCAGTGGGTTGCTCCATGCCGCTGTCCAAGCTCTCTGGAGGCTTTCATCTGCTTCCTGTTCGGCCTGGAACTGTTCCCTGGATGATGTAGACATCAGTTCCTCAGTGGATTGTGGGCTCGGGCTTGGTCGCTCTGGAAGCGATGTAGGGGATGCGGTTGTTTCCATTGACTGTGAACTGCTCTCCGCTGGTGCACTATGTTGGATTTCAGGCTCTAGCTGAGCCTCTTGCGCAGGTTTAGCTGCTGTTGCCAAGGCAGGCTCAGTGGTGCCCTCTGGTGTTGGGGTTGCAAGCTCTGGATTCAGTGCTGGCAATGATTCTGGTGCTGGTTGCTCCGCTGGTTCTGGTTCTGGGACTGGCTCTGGCTGGGTCTCTGTGACTGGATCCACTACTGCTGTCGCAGATGTTGGCATGGGGTCCGGTTCCACCATCTCAGTTTGAGTCTCTGGTAACACAGACTGGGGCCTTGTAGAAGGCTCAGAAATGGAGCTAGTTGTGAAGATTTGTTTAGCCTGGCTGCGGGTGACCATCCACCACCCTCTTGGCTAGCTTCACATGGTTGGTCAAGTCTTCCCCCATCAGCATGATAATCATCATAGACTGCAAAAGTCCACATTCCTGACCAGCCCTTGTACTGGACAGGCAACTTGGCTGTAGGCAAGTTTAGAGAATTTGACATGAAGGGTTGAATTGTCAACCTCTGGGTTGATTAATTTGGGGTCCACTAAGGACTGGTGGATAGCTGACACTTGTGCTCCAGTGTCCCTCCACGCAACAACCTTCTTCCCACCCACACTCACGGTTTCCCTTCACTCTGAGGGTATCTGGGAGGTATCTGGGCCTTTTGACCTTTGGTGTGATTGTGGTGTAATGAACTTCAATCTGTTGGGGTTCTTGGGGCAGTTGGCCTTTACATGCCCCACCTCATTACATTTAAAACATAGCCCAGCTGACTGATCACTGGGGCAAGGTTGGTTGCTGGAGACTGGTGTGGTGGGGCAGTAAGGTGTGTGGGGTTTTCCTTGGGATGTAGGTTGGGCCTTGGTTGGCCCACAGTGATAGGGTTTTGTTTCAGGTTGCCCCTTCTGATATTCGCTCCAACTGCTACCAGTTTTTTTCTTTTCTGCCAGCTCCACCCATTTGGCTCCAATCTCCCCTGCCTCAATTACAGTTTTGGGCTTCCCATCTATGATGTACCTTTCTATTTCCTCAGGAACACCCTCTAAGAACTGCTCCATTTGCTTATGAAGCACAACTCTTCCGGAGATTGAACACTTGCTCCTGATATCCAGGCATCCCAATGTTTCACAATGTGCTAGTCGTGTTGGATAAATGACACATCTGGTTTCCACCTTAGGGCTCTGAACCACCGATGGGCCTGCTCGGGTGTTAGCCCCATTTAAATCCTGGCCTTGTCTTTAAAAAGTTTGTAGCTGTTCATGGATGCCTTAGGCATTTCAGCTGCCACCTCTGCTAAGGGTCCACTGAACTGCGGCCTCAGCTCCACGATATACTGATCTGTAGAGATGCCATACCCAAGGCAGGCTCTTTCGAAATTTTCTAAGGCCTCTGTATCATTGCCTACCTTGTAGGTGGGAAATTTCCTTGAGTGGTGGAGCAGCACCCAGAGAAGGATTAGTAGGGTTAGCTGGTAAATTCAGCTTAGCATTTTCCAGCTAACTCCGTCTCCAAGCGGTGCTTCTCCGCCTCCACCTCCAACCCTTTCGCCTCTTTCCTCTCCTCTGCTTCCAACTCCAAGTGTTTTAAGGCTATCTGTCTGTCATGTTCTTTTTGTCTCTCTTCAGCTTCAAATTTAGCTAATACTCATTTTTGTTGGACGTTGTTTTTTGCCATTCTAGCTTCTGATTGACTAGCTTACCTGAGAGCTAAAAAGAAAAAAAAACCTGCTTGTGAATTTCCTGGCTGTAGTTAACACCTTTGTAAAAAAAAAAAAATAACACCTCTGCCTCCAGGAAAAGAGAGAGAAAAGGGAAAAAAAAAAAAAAAAACTCCAGCTATTCTCAGCTCCTGCTTTCCCTAAGCAGCTAAAAGAAGAAAAAAATTCCCAAGGTTTGTGTTTCTGATTCAAAATGATCTCTGGTTCAAAATGATCCCACCGTTCTGCCACCATGTCAGGGTTTCCTCCCCACTCTGAACTCTAGGGTACAGATGTGGGGACCCACATGAAAGACCCCCTAAGCTTATTTCTACCAGCTTAGGTTAATTACTAATTCTAATGGAGTTGGATTGCTTGCTTCCTTGATCTGTATCCAGCAAGCACACAGAACAGACAAACCAAAACCTTCCCCCGCCTCCCCAGAGTTGAAAGTATCTTGCCCCCTTATTGGGGCAAGGTGCCAGCCAGGTTACCTGAGCTTCTTAACCCTTTACAGGTAAAAGGATTTTGTGCCTCTGGCCAGGAGGGATTTTATAGTACTGTATACAGGAAGGTAGTTACCCTTCCCTTTATATTTATGACAAGTACGGACCCACCCACTTGGGTAACATAACATAACCTTAATCCGCTTGGCGTTCAGAGTGTGGGCCGCCTTCCCCAGCTATTGCAACATTACCTTGTTTTTAATTTGCCATTCCCGGATATCTTTAAAGATGATCCCCTTATGTTTGGACTTTTCCTTATTCAGAGCAGCCTTTATGGCTTCGCAATTTCACATAACTCTTCCCTTAACTGGGCAATATACCGACCGTTTAGCGAATTGGTGAGTAAATTCCCCTTCCATTCCCAAAGGTTACCCCACATCATTGGATGACCGAAAAGGATGTGGTAGGGGATGTATTAGTACAAACGGTATGCCAGTAGCTGTGGGAGACCATCCAGAAAATATGCCACACCAATGACAAGCCGCCATCTGCCTTTCCGCAGTGGCAACCCTCAACACGTCCCTGTCTGCATGTACAACATGAATGGTTCATTCTCCCACACTGCCTCTCTGTTTGTTCCAGGGATTGTGTCACCCTTCTACCCTTCAACAGGTGATTGGCAACCTCCTGCCACCCAATGCCAAGCTGTCAAGTTTCCTTCCCCACTCTGAACTCTAGGCTACAGATGTGGGGACCTGCATGAAAACCTCCTAAGCTTACTTTTACCTGTTTAGGTTAAAACTTCCCCAAGGTACAAACTATTTTACCCTTTGCCCTTGGACTTCCACTGCCACCACCAAACTTTATCTGGGTTTATTGGGAAAACGTTGTTTGGAAACATCTTTCCCCCCAAAATCCTCCCAACCCTTGCACCCCACTTCCTGGGGAATGTTTGGTAAAAATCCTCACCAATTTGCATAGGTGACCAAAGACTCAAACCCTTGGATCTTAGAACAATGAAAAAGCATTCAGTTTTCTTACAAGAAGACTTTTAACAGAAGTAAAAAAAGAATCACCTCTGTAAAATCAGGATGGTGAATACCTTACAGGGTAATTAGATTCAAACCATAGAGAATCCCTCTAGGCAAAACCTTAAGTTACAATAAAGACACACAGACAGGAATATTCATTCTATTCAGCACAACTTAATTTCTCAGCCATTTAAAGAAATCATAATCTAACGCATATCTAGCTAGATTATTTACTAAGTTCTAAGACTCCATTCCTGTTCTGTCTCCGGCAAAAGCATCACACAGACAGACACAAACCCTTTGTTTTTCACCCTCCTCCCAGCTTTTGAAAGTATCTTGTCTCCTCATTGGCCATTTTGGTCAGGTGCCAGCAAGGTTATCCTAGCTTCTTAACCCTTTACAGGTGAAAGGATTTTTCCTCTGGCCAGGAGGGATTTTAAAGGTGTTTACCCTTCCCTTTACATTTATGACACAAGCTGATAGAGAACTCAGCCAAATCAGTGCCCACAGCAAGCTGAGACCCCTTTGATCTTGGCAAATAGAAATGTGACCCTTGGCAAACACAGCACCCACACCACATCTACACCTGTTCACCGGCAGGTCGCCAACACTTTTATTCTTTCAAAACACCTCTTTCCAAGAATCAACACACACCACTGCCCATCACACAGCACTCCAGCCTCATTACCCAATCTATTTCACATACACCATTCCAGTAAACTGTCTCCACCACAGGGCTCTGGAGCAACAGGCAAGGACAAGCACACCCACCCCTAAGGAGTCCACCCGGCACAACTTCTGGTGTTCAACAGCTTTCCTCCCTCCCCAGCCCACTTGCTCAAGGTCCAGGGTAGCCAGAAGGATCTCATGTGCAATAGGGGGAGTGGGCTAATTTTTCATATCTTTGCTTCCAGAGCCTGTTGGTGCGCAATTTTAACAACAATTTTCCCAATTAAAAGGTCTGGCCCCATCATGCCAGTAACACACTGCATCCACTCACACTGACAAGCAACAGTGACTTCCTTCCTTTGCTTCAGCAAGTGCACGAAAACCCCAGTGTTTTCCAACACCATTCAAAACACCCTGCGCTCCAAGTTGGATGAAGCAAGCATCCACACTTCAGCCTATCTCATAGCTATAACAGTATGGCTTTTTACTTCCATCTGTTTCTGAACCAGGCTGTCATGCCGCTGGGACAGAGAGCCCAATCCATTCTTAATTACCTCCAGATCTACAGTATTTATAATTCCTGCTCCAAAACCAATTTCTCCCAACATGGTGTCCACCGCCTGAGGATGCCTCCCTGCAGCATCCAACACAAAACAGTGCTTAGCAACAAGACAAACAGCACAAGAAAAAACACAGAACTCAAAACACAATCTCCTCTGCAACAGTAGATTCATGGCACCCTGGGTTGCTCTTCAGCTGGCATCGCTTCTCATGATTTTCTGAAAGATAAAAGAACATGTTTCTACCCCTTTTGGGGTGGCAAATTATTGCTCAAAATAGTCCTTTCTTTTACAAATATGCTTGTTGATTTCAGGTAAAACAGGCATTACCCCCATATTTCTGGTGTTTGTTTCATAGGCAGAACAGGTTTCAGTGGCTTATACCTTTATCAGTTAGGTAGTTTGCATTAACACAGATGCTTTCTGGCTTGCTTTTGGATCCAAAGACATCAGCAGCTCAGAGACTCTTACTTAAAAGGGACACAATTAACTTTTATCAGAGTTCTGATTACTTTTTACTTTAACTTCTGCTTTCAAAACATACAAACATCTGAAAAAGAAAACACCATCTATTGTAGCACCCTTTGGAGACCTAATAAGATTTTAATTAAGGAGCATGTTATATTTGCATTCCTTTCACCCCTTTTACCATATACCCAGCACATGTTCTTTTTCTTAACATCCCTTTGACACTGCTTCATTTTTATGTAGCTGTACATAGATTACATTCCCTTTTATACATTTGGGGCGATCAAGTTCCAACAGAAACCCCTGATGTTCTTTTAGCTAATTTGACTAAATTTCAATCAGATAGTCTCTTTGCCTGGATTATTTGCAGACATTCATTTGGAAAAGGGCCCTTTTTACCTTCAGAATGGCTGCAAAGAAGCCAAGAATTCTTTTTCGGTAACATATTTTCTTTTTAACATTTTCACAAAGTTTAACTGCTTAATTCCCTCCAGCCTCTGCAGAGTTAACTTTTCACTCTCTTTCCTTAAATCACTTGCTTATTTCCCAAAATGACACCTTAATCAATTCAGATTTTACCATTCAAATTATTGCTCCAAGGATTTAAATTTCCCATGCCTGTACTTACTGCTTCCCTTACTTCTGCCACCATGCCCCTCAGGGCTTCCAGCCTGTTTTCCAATTTTTTATCTGTTGCCTGACTGCTTGTCTGGGCCTGATTCTGCTTTTCTCGCTAAACCATCCCTTTCCCTGGGCACAAGCTTTGTTCAGCTACCAATTTAGCAAGGAGGGTGGGCTCCTTAACTAGACCCCATCCCTCCTGGTCCCTTTCCTTAAATATAGGTTTCAGAGTAACAGCCGTGTTAGTCTGTATTCGCAAAAAGAAAAGGAGGACTTGTGGCACCTTAGAGACTAACCAATTTATTTGAGCATAAGCTTTCGGGAGCTACAGCTCACTTCATCAGATGTATACTGTGGAAAGTGTAGAAGATCTTTTTATACACACAAAGCATGAAAAAATAAAAATAAAAAAAATTAAATAATATCACTCCCAAGGGTTATCCGAGTCATCCCCTGTGAGGCTTGCCACCTGGACAGAACGCACGGCCAACTGGAGTTTTAACTGTTCAATTTCCTTTTCATGGCAGACACACTGCCGTTGCTGCATATGCTGAGCACGAATGGTCAAATCTTCGAACGGTATTTGCTTAGCCAGTGCTTCCAGGCAAGTGCGTTCCGCTTTTTCTGCCTGGAAGTCCTGTCTCAAGGCCTGCAACTTGTCCTGCACATAGGCTTGAGTTGCTGCCTGATTAGTAATTTGTGCATTACCAATCTGTCTGGGGCGTCAGTTGATCAGTCTGATGCCACAGGATGGTTTGGGGAGGAGGTACCAGAACACATCAAATGTCTAAGTTTTAAAGCTTTATTGATAAAATAATAAAATAACAGCAGAGAGTGCTGGGAATGCTCCCACGTCACTCAGGGGAGGAAAGAAAGCATTAGTGCCCCAAGCCCTTACCCACTTTCATACTCTCACACGCACTACCCGAGACCGGCCAGGCCTGGGTGTAACGTCAGAAGAAGGGGGGGGAAGGGTGGACAGGAGTTCTTGTCCTGGGCCCAGGCCGTCTGGGTCTCCTGCTGATCTTTGAATTGCTCCAGTTCTCAGGAGGTTTTTAAGTCCTGGGCTCCTTTGGGGGTGTTCCATTCCACGACCTCTGTTCCTGGTGCTCTTTGTGCCAGTCCAAACTGGCTTTTTGTGGTCTCTTTCCCTTTCCCAAACACCCTGGCTCCAGGGATGCCTGGCTCGGCTCCTCATCTTCCTGGGCTTTGTTTTCTTCTTTGCTGGCCTTGCTGTCTTGCAGGTGCAGGTCTGTTCAGTTGGATTTTCTTTCTCACAGCTGCTCGGGCAACTTTCAAGCCCCCGCCTTTCTCGGCTCGCAGCCAAATGTCGGCTGTGAGCTGTAACCTTGGGCTGGCTGGGGCCAGCATCTTATCTTTGAATTGAGCTAGCTGAAATGTTGAATCAACTTGTTCTCTGCTCTCTTCTTCTTCCCCCCTCTCGGCCTCTCGTACCCTGTAAAGGAAACTTTCACTCCCCACTCGCACACCTTTGACCCTCCCCAAAAAGCTTTGGAAGGCTTGCAACAGCATTAGCAATATACAGTGTTGATCTGCTTTCCCAGGGGACTCCCTGAGGGAGGGGGCCATTGGGTCGTGACAAAAGTGCAGGTCAGGGCAAGGGCAGCACTGCCAGAGGGGTCTGAGGGGCTCTCGACCGGCCAAGGGATCCAAGAGACCAGGGCGCAAAGGGCAGGGAAGGCGGCTGCTCTGGCCCAGTGGAGCAGAGATCCATGGGCCAGGGCTGGGAGCAGAAGGAGGATGGCAGCGAGCCCCCAGCTACAAGAGTAGTCACTTAATTGTTGAACTGCCCGGTCAATAGGCAGAAACCATTCAGCAGTGGGGTGTCCTCCCCCACAGCCAGGGACTCACCCTCCTCCTCACATCCCAGGACGGCCAGGACCACAGTCTTCCCCGCACCTTGCACCTGCAGGGATGGGTGTTGCCAGCAATGTGGCTATGCAGGGAGCCCTCAGCAGCTCTGCTGTCCCAGCCCCATTCATTCACTCCCATGACAGCTGGGTGCAGAGGCCTCCCTGTATGGCCACAGGGCCAGTCACACCATCCCTGCAGGGGCAAGGTGCAGGGAGACGCCACATTAACGCCCACTCTTACTGATAGTTTCTGTTATTGGTTTGGTTGTATCAGCTGATATCGATCTTTACCAACGTCTCTCGATGGAAATCCAATCCAGCCGAGTTGTACATTTAAAGAAAGCTCAAGGCGTTTGCTGTCCAAATCCCACTGAAATCAAAGGGGCTCCGTGCTTAAAATCAGTGGAAATTTTATCTTAGATGTCAGCAGAGAAGTCTCAGATGGAACAGAATTATTGCCGGGGTGTAAAATTAATCTTGTGCATAACTCTGTTCAGGATCAGGTCCTTACTGAGCAGTTAATAAAGATTAGAAATCCGTCCAGGAAAAGATATGACCTCATCCAACTTATCTCTCTAAGGATGAGTAATGGTGAGAGAGACAGGAATGGCAGACTAGACAGCCCCCAACAGAGAGAGAGAGAGAGAGAGAGAGAGAGAGAGAGAGAGAGAGAGAGAGAAGATTAATATTACTTTTAACTAAAGATAAAGAAGAAAATGTAGAGCTGATAAAAAATTCTGATTGGCATTTTTGATGGAAAAATGTTTTGTTGATAGAGATCAAAATCTGATTGAACAGATCAATTTCTGTTTAAGAATAGACGTATTGTATAGAGCTTTATGAAATAAAATAATATAAAATTAAATAGAAATAAATGTAAATAACTATAATATGCAATGTAATGTAAAATAAAAATATCCTAGAAATAAAATTAAAAATAGATAAATAATTTTTTAAAAAGTAAAATTGGAATGAAATCCAACATTTGAAATCATGGAATTGCAGATGAAATGGAAAATTGCACATTTCTTACAAATTTCAAATTTTATAGAGATTTTTTTCTTTCAAGAGAGGATCAATTTCTAGCTGATGTGGTGGTTTCTAGCGGGGATTCTTTTGTGTTTTTTTAGGGGGTGGGGTTGGTTTTTAATGAAGATCACAACTCTATATGTAATGTCCAACTCAAAGACAATCAAATATTGTCCTAAGGAAGGAGTGTCATATCTCTCATGATAAAAACTTACAAATGACCCATTTTGACTGCAATTCACTTGGAGTTGGCTGCCCACACATTGCAAAGCCCAGCCTCAGTTGCTTTGTTTGCTTCTCTGTTGCAGCTTCCTCGACAATATCAAATCCTGGCCCGTTTTGCCCATGGATCTCCAATCTATAAAGGCCATTGTTCTGCTTTGATACACCAGGCAGTGAAATGTGTGACTATTTGTACCAACATGCTTTTGTACTGTTGTACCTAAGCCCCATTTCCTTAATATTTGAGTGCTTGGTGCCATCTGTCAAGTTACTACATGAGTTTCCAGAGAGATTAATGTTTTGTTGAACCTGCAGCCTGCTGAGATATGAAACCTGCCCCAGAGATCATGAGATGGCAATTCCCCTCCCCTGGCCTCCATTCTCCACTCACCCATCTTTCCAGTAGGCAGCAGAGGTGGACAATGAAAACAATGCTTACGTTTTACTGAGTGAATGTCCTAGCCATCCGGATGCCTGGTGTGGGGCTGCAGAGGGCACGTCCAGAGGCATCGACAGCCCGTTTATTGCAAACACTTGGGTGCCTGCAGGGTTTGCCAGCAGCCAAGCTGGGTTTGGGAATCCCGGTGGGCCGGATTCTGGGATTCGGGTGCCTATCATAGAATCATAGAATATCAGGGTTGGAAGGGACCTCAGGAGGTCATCTAGTCCAACCCCCTGCTCAAAGGAGGACCAAGCCCCAACTAAATCATCCCAGCCAGGGCTTTGTCAAGCCTGACCTTAAAAACTTCTAAGGAAGGAGATTCCACCACCTCCCTAGGTAACGCATTCCGTGTTTCACCACCCTCCTAGTGAAAAAGATTTTCCTAATATCCAACCTAAATCTCCCCCACTGCAACTTGAGACCATTACTCCTCGTTCTGTCATCAGCTACCACTGAGAACAGTGGGAGAACAAAGTGGGAGCTTTCTGACTCTAGCCCAAGCTCCACACCCTTGTCCTCATTTTATAGCTGGGGAAACTCAGGCAGAACGAGGTGACGTTACCTGACCAGAGTCACACAGCTGGCTCGTGGCAGGCATCCAACTCAGCCGGCTCATGGGCCAGAGTCCCGGTCCAATGCCCAGTCTGCTGCACAACGTCCAGTTGTAACTGACAATGGCACCTATGGGTGTGAGGTGCCCAACTCCCATTCACTGCCCATAGGATTTGGGTGCTTAACATCAGCTTCTAATAGGAAAACCCAGCCTGTACACTTACAGCCAAACCAATATCCTGAGAATTCCTTCCACTCCCAGGGGATGTTTTCTACCAGTTCCTTCTCAGGTTTTACCTTTTTCTTTGAGCCCCTAATTATTGTGGATCTTACACCAAAAGATTCATGCAATAAATGAACTAAACTGAGTCTTCTCTTTCTGTCGTCTCTGTTATCAGACCTCCTGTTATCTGTCCACTTCGTGTCCGGTTAGTGGAATAAATGTGCAAGGCTTGTCTACACATAGAAGGTGCACCACTTTACCTATATCTACCTATCCCTGCCTGTGAAAGGGTCGCGTGTCCTTGGGCTGGAGAGCCAGGGGCCAAGCCAGCCCTGGTTAGAGAAGGGTCCCCACCTGAGGGGAATCAGATCATTTCTAATAAAGGGCAGAAAGGGGCTAGGGAAATAGGCAAATTAGGGAGGTTGTAGTGAGATTTCAGAGAGTGAGAGAGGCTCATGCAGGGAAAACCCTGGGACCAGGGAAATTCCTCCATTATATGGGGAATGAAGAAGGAAAACTGAGGTGAGGGGCTGTGTTCTGGGCTGCCGTGAGGCTTCCAGCACCATAAGGTGTCCACTCGTCTACACCTGGTAGATGCATTAATACTGATGTGTTGGTGCTTCTGGTGGGATAGAGCGTTCCCACATGGGAAGGTGAATAAGCAATCTATTGGTAAACTGTGTCCACACGAGAGGTTGTAGTGGTATAACTATTTCCATAACACATTTGCACCACTAACCAAAATAGTTATCCTGGTGCAAAATCTGGGTGCAGACCTCGTGTGAGTCCCTGTGAAAATATATCTGTACGTTCCTGGCTTTGAAACAAACTCTGATAATCCAAGGGAAATGTCTTTTCCATTAACAGAATCATAGAAGAGTAGGACTGGAAGGGACTCTAGTCTAGTCCTCTGAACTCAAGGCAGGACTGTGTCATTACCAGACCATTCCTCACAGGTGTTTGAGCTGTTCTTAAAAACCGATGTAAGAAGAGTCAGGATGAGCTCCACCCTGACATCTGGTGGGGAGGTGTGGCAAGTTGTGGAGAAGAACTTCAGGAGCTGATCTTATTTGCATAGGCACACCCACCCCGCCTAGCATGAGGCCATAGCTGCCCAAATGGTCACTTTGGTTGCTGTGGGATCCCCAGTGTCTCTGTTATTGGGGCAGGAAGAATAAATTGTTATTACCCTGATTATGGGAATCAAGGACAGTGAAACTGTACTTGGCCTTTTGTTATGATGGAGGGACTCACCATCAACTAAGCAGCACTCGCTAGGCAGGGGTCATGGGCTCCAAAACCCAGTGAACGGAGAGAGGCTGGGGACAGGTATTAATACTTGGCGGCATGGGCCCCCTGGTGAGGGCCTTACATGCTAATTGCACTTCCTCCTCTCTCCACTGTGGAATCTCAGAATCTCAGAGCTAACGTTGATTCCATTAGGAGGCTAGTTACAGGCTGCTGAGCTGAATTCACTTGGGGCTAAGAGTGCACCGGCGCTGAGGCTCCCCTACTACAAGCTGAAATCACAAAAGAGCTGAAATCGCTGAGCGCTGTGGTAAGTAGTGGGGGAGCCTGGAGATCTAGGGTGGAGCAGTTCGTGGAGTGGCCGGTGGAGCAGTTCGTGGACTGGCCGGTGGAGCAGTTCGTGGAGTGGCCGGTGGAGCAGTTCGTGGACTGGCCGGTGGAGCAGTTCGCGGGACGGCTGGAGCAGTTCGTGGACTGGCCGGTGGAGCAGTTCGTGGACTGGCCGGTGGAGCAGTTCGCGGGACGGCTGGAGCAGTTCGTGGACTGGCCGGTGGAGCAGTTCGTGGACTGGCCGGTGGAGCAGTTCGCGGACTGGCCGGTGGAGCAGTTCGTGGAGTGGCCGGTGGAGCAGTTCGTGGAGTGGCCGGTGGAGCAGTTCGTGGAGTGGCCAGTGGAGCAGTTCGTGGACTGGCCGGTGGAGCAGTTCGTGGACTGGCCGGTGGAGCAGTTCGTGGGACGGCGGGAGCAGTTTGTGGACTGGCCGGTGGAGCAGTTCGTGGACTGGCCGGTGGAGCAGTTCACGGACTGGCCGGTGGAGCAGTTCGTGGACTGGCCGGTGGAGCAGTTCGTGGACTGGCCGGTGGAGCAGTTCGCGGGACGGCTGGAGCAGTTCGTGGACTGGCCGGTGGAGCAGTTCGCGGACTGGCCGGTGGAGCAGTTCGTGGACTGGCCGGTGGAGCAGTTCGTGGACTGGCCAGTGGAGCAGTTCGTGGACTGGCCGGTGGAGCAGTTCGCGGGACGGCGGGAGCAGTTCGCGGACTGGCCGGTGGAGCAGTTCGTGGACTGGCCGGTGGAGCAGTTCGCGGACTGGCCGGTGGAGCAGTTCGCGGACTGGCCGGTGGAGCAGTTCGCGGACTGGCCGGTGGAGCAGTTCGTGGACTGGCCGGTGGAGCAGTTCGCGGACTGGCCGGTGGAGCAGTTCGTGGGACGGCTGGAGCAGTTCGTGGAACATGGAGCGGAGCCGAGCGGAGCAGATCATGGGGCGGCTGGTGGGGCGGAGCGGAGCGGAGCGAAGCCCTATGGAGCTGTGGGGCAGTCAGCTTCAGATCATGTAAGGTGCCCCTGACCTCTTTCTCCTCCCCCACCCCATCTTCACCCAGGTTGGGAGGTAAAACGCTGCAGATAAAATTTTGAACTCTGGGGCTGCCCTGACCAGGGACAGAGACTTTTGGGTCGTTGGAGTTTTGGGACTTTGGGTGATTTGGGGTTGCTGGACTCAAGAACCCAAGGGAAAGGACACGCCCCAATTTGCTTGGGGTGGGTTTTTTTGCTCATGGGTTGTGTTATGAATCCTGTTGGTGGTGTTTCCCCAACATAATGCCACATTGTTTCTCTCTGTTATTAAAAGGCTTTTTGCTACACTCAGACTCTGTGCTTGCGAGAGGGGAAGTATTGCCTCTTGGAGGCGCCCAGCGGGGGTGGAATATATTTGTCCCAGGTCACTGGGTAGGGGCTCAAGCCGGTTTTGCATTGTGTTATTGGAATGGATCCCCTAGGTACTGAACCCGGCCCTTGTTGCTGACAACTCTGATGGGAAGAAGGGTTACACCTCTAATGATGAAGATCCCACAAGCTATTCCTAATGTCCAGTCTACAACGCCCTTGCTGCACTTTAGGTCCATTGCATTTTGTCCTATCCAAAGAGGTTAAGGAGAATAACTTTTCTCCCTGCTTCTTGTAACAACCTTTTACTTGAAAACTCTTATCATGTCCCCTCTCAGTCTTCTCTTCTCCAGAGTAAACAAACCCAGTTTTTGTTACCTTCCTTCACAGGTCATCTTTTCTGGATCTTTAATCATTTTGGTTGCTCTTCTCTGGACTTTTACCAATTTGTCCCCGTCTTTCCTAAACAAGACACAATACTTCAGCTAACCAATTTATTTGAGCATAAGCTTTCGTGAGCTACAGCTCACTTCATCGGATGCATATTGTGGAAACTGCAGAAGACATTATATACACAGAGACCATGAAGCAATACCTCCTCCCACCCCACTCTCCTGGTGGTAATAGCTTATCTAAAGTGATCACTCTCCTTAATAATTACCAGAAGGAGAGTGGGGTGGGAGGAGGTATTGCTTCATGGTCTCTGTGTATATAATGTCTTCTGCAGTTTCCACAGTATGCATCCAATGAAGTGAGCTGTAGCTCACGAAAGCTTATGCTCAAATAAATTGGTTAATCTCTAAGGTGCCACAAGTCCTCCTTTTCTTTTTGCGAATACAGACTAACACGGCTGTTACTCTGAATACTTCAGCTGAGGCCTTATCAGCGTGGGACAGAGTGAAAGAATTGCTTCTCGTACTTTTCTTACAACACTCCTGCTAATACATCCTAGAATGGTGTTTCGGGTTGGTTGGTTTGTTTCCAACAGTGTACTGTTGTACGTACTGTTTTTGTACAGTGCCAGCTGCACATCCAAGAATGTACCTGGGGCAAAGGGTCATTGGGGGCAGCAGAGGGTTAGGCATGGGGAGGCTATACTGTGTACTGGGCATTAGGGGAAGCAAATGTTAATGTGGCCAATGTTTTATGTATCCTTCCTAATGATCTCTACATGGCAGCTGATCATAGGGAATGGCAAATAGCCAGTAATAATTATTCTAAACTGAAATCACAGGTTTAATATTCCTTAAAGTGATGAAGAGTCAATCAACTTGGAATTAAAAAATTAAGCCACAGTAAGAGAAGTTTCAGCTCTCTCCTTGTATTCTAGCCAATGTGCAGATTACACGTGTTTCCCTCGAAGAATTAAGCAATGCGATTTCATCCTTGTCGTCATGAGCAGTGAATGAGCCACTCTTTGGGGGAGCCAAGCCCCCAGCCCTGCCCCTTTCATCTGAGGCCCGCCCCTCTCCCCCCTTCCTCCACACCTTCTGCCCTCTTACCGTGCCAGAGCCCTGAGCCCCTCTCTTCTCCCCGCATCCACTGGCTCCGCCATCCCAGCTCTGCGATGCCCTGCCCCAGCACCCCCAGCCCTCCTGAGCAGTGGACACAGGGCCAGCCCACAACATTCTGGCACCTGAGGCGGGGAGCTCAAATGACACCCCCATGCCCCCTCGCTTGGGCCAAAACTTTGAAAGGTCTCAATTCTGCCTTTTTCCTTTTCTACTTCGCTCATAGTACTACTCTGCTACCTACCCCAATAAAAGAGAACTAACAACTTAAAATGCCTTGTTCAAAAATTTTAAGTAACACTTAACTTTCAAACGCCTGAACAGCAAATGTAACTTTTCTTGTCTGCATAGTAAACACTGGCATTGTAACCTGTTTGAATAATCAAAGTGGTGCTTTCTGTGCCTTCTTGGTTGCAAAGATTTGAACTGCTTCCTGCTGAAGGTCCACAGTCTGGGCCAGCTCATACTCTGTTGAGATGGTTGCAAGGCCGACCAGCCTCTCCAATGTCATTGTGGAGCGTAGATGTGTTTTTATTAACTTCAACTTGGAGAAGCTACATTCTCCACTGGCAACTGTTACAGGAAGTGTTAGAAGTATGTGCAGAGCAACAAACACATTTGGAAAGAGGGTGGCCATCTTATTTGTGCACATATATTCCAGAACAGCCTTTGGAGTTGATCCTGCTGAAATGTATCTTGAAAGGGCTTTCAGTTCATCACCTAAATCATTCGCATCAATATCGCACATGTCATCATGTGTCAACACTCTCTCTAGTGCCCTGCATTGCTGGTGTAGGTCTTCTTCAGGTATAGTGAGGAGTTTTGGAATATCCTACAACATCCCAAATATACCGCTGTGTTCCCTGAGCTGCATGAAACGTTCTTCAACTGACTGTATTGTACAATCTAGTACCTGGTTAAAGAATTCAACTTTGAATTGTTGGTTGGGGTTTCTTATGGGATTATCCCGTGCCTCGTAATCAAAATGTCTTCTTCTTCAGTGACTCTTGTATTCTTGAATGGGTGGGAAAATAGCTTCAGTGCGAGTGTGAACTTCTGTGCACTCTTCAGAACATTTTGAAATCCCTCATCTGACCAGAAAGACTGTAGGTATGACTTTGCTTTGTCCAGTTGCCCCATTGCTCCAGATATATCAAGGTCAACACCTTCAAGTCTCTTGCTTACAACATTTATTTCAAACAGTATGTCAGGCCACAACACTAAGCCACACAGAAATTTGAAGTTATGTATGTTTCTGGTGATTCCATTTCCCTCTGCCACTGTTCTCCCACAAACAGTTCCTGTCATAGCATTATCCTCCATAATGGTAACTATGGCATCCTCTCTCTTCCCAGTTTGGTGTTTGATAGGCTTTATCACCTCCACTCGACTTTCCCATCACGTGGCATTCAGTGGTTTCAGTGTCAGAGAGGATGTTCCCAGATGTTGCTTCACAATTTGCCGTCAATGAGTTGATGCAGAGAAAAATACATAGATGCTTTGAATTACATTAAAAAATTCAGCAGCCTCACGGGAAGCTGATGCTGCATCACTGACCACCAAGTTCAATGAATGAGAACTGCATGGGACAAAAAAAGCCCGAGGGTTAACTCTCGGATCTGAGTCTGCGCTCCTCTGTTCTTTCCTCTCATGTTGGCACCATTATCGTAGCCCTGACCTCTCATGTCAGCTATCGCAATTCCCGTATCTTCCAGCTTTTTAAGAAGCACATTTGTCATACCAGCTCCTGTAGTATCATTAACGTCAATAAATTCTAGAAAATGCTCTCTGACAGTCACCATTGCAGGGACATTTTCACTAGGTTCTGTTGTTGTTACAAAATACACCATTAAAGTCATTTGTTCCGTATGGCTGAGGTCAGGTCTGCAGTCCAGAATAACAGAGTAATATCTTGCTGACTTCAGATCTGCCACAATCTTCTGTTTGACTTTGGTTGCTAGTAACTGTATGATCTCATTTTGAATTGTTTTTCCAAGGTAGTGGTGTGTGTACATTTCGTGGGTGGTGACTCTTCTTAGATGCTCCTGGAGTACAGCATCAAACTCAGCCATCAGCTCCACAATTTTAAGGAAGTTTCCATTGTTTGGCACATACAGCTGATCTGAAGTGCCACGCAGTGCTAGGTCATGGGTAGCAAGCATTCTCACAATGGCAATGAGCCTTTTCAGAACATTTTGCTGGTAAAGAGACTGTTGCAATCTTCTCTTGATGCTGATCATCTATGGTGGCCTGAAGGGTTCATGTTTAGCTATTCCACCTGGAAGCAGGCAGGGCACACCCTGACTGTTCTGTAGAAGCAATGCACACATTGCTCTATCCAAGGACAAGGGCTAGATATGAACCATGAGAACTTGACTGTTGGGACAGCAACTGTGGGAGGCTTTCTTAGCCTGGGCTCAAGGCCTGAGAACCAGGATTGTAGTAGATAAAGGATGGCAAATAAGTATATTAATCAACATCATACATTCCTTTGTGTATCTTTTTGCGGTAGCAGTGTGTAATGCTTAGGGGGGAGAAATATAATAAAAGGAGAAGGTGGAAGGCGGGGGGGGCAGAACAGCCCGTCTCCGCTGACCAGCCTGCTTGCTTGCATAAAGCTGTGTTCTGTCTCGTCATTGAATCGCCACAACTGGCGCCCAAACGTGGGGCCCTCAGCACTCACCTCACCCGGCAAGGGTTTCAGACGCGTCACTCATCCGCTTTGTGGATCCCGGTGAGTATTTTTCATTGTGGTAAGTATGGGAAGCTCCCTCTCTGCTTTGCAAGTGCAACACCGCAATGAGCTGCAGTATTTGCTGCATAAGGCTCAGCATGACTGCCCGGCTCGAGCACTTACTCTCCTGCTACAGGAGGTGCGTGCCCAGTGCCCGTGGTATCCTGAAGCCGGAAGCCTTAAGCTAGCGGACTGGGAGCGTTTGGGCCAGACATTGCACGAAGAGCCTCGGGCGCCCATGCAGGCTTTACATGCCTGGCACCTCTGTCGCGACGCGATACTGCGTGTCACCTCGGATAGGCTCTCTTTCACGAGGCTGGTGATCTCGCCACGCCCGTCGGCTCCTGTAGCCATCCCCATTGCAGCTCTCTCCCCTTCTACTGATGCAACCCAGCGTGTCGCTTCGGAAAGACCCTCTCCTGTACCCACAGCCCCCCCTCTCCCTGCTTTGCCCCCAGTGTCTTCATTACCACCGCCTCCCTTGCCTTCCCCACCGGAGCCAGTGTGTGATCACCCTCCGTCCGTGGGGCCCCATGCTCTGGGACCCCCCGGAGGGTCATCTGTATCTGCTCAGAAGCTTTCGCTGGTGCAACAAATGGTTCACGCAGTGAAAGCTCGATCAGATCTTACAGCGGAGGAGCTGGCTGATCTGGTCTCAGTTTGCCCGGTGACCTGGCAGAATGATGACCAGGGCAACCCCGTGGGCACCTGGACCACTTTGCCATACTCGGTGGTTAGAGAGGTAAAGAAAGCAATTCGTGAGTTTGGCCTGACTAGCACCTTTGTGCGTGGTCTCGTTGAAGGGATAGGTACTGGGTACTCCCTAATCCCTGAGGATTGGAAAACGCTGCTGCGCATGATGTTATCACCCGGTCAGTATGTTATTTGGCTTAGTGAGTATCGGCAGATGGCAGAACGCCAAGCTCAGGTACATAGAGAGCATGGTATCATTTATGAGCATTTGGCAGGGGAGGGCCCATTTGCTACTATTGAGATGCAGTCTCAACTTCATAGAATCATAGAATATCAGGGTTGGAAGGGACCTCAGGAGGTCATCTAGTCCAACCCCCTGCTTAAAGCAGGACCAATCCACAAGTTTTTGCCCCAGATCCCTAAATGGCCCCCTCAAGGATTGAACTCACAACCCTGGGTTTAGCAGGCCAATGCTCAAACCACTGAGCTATCTCCCTCAGGCCGTCTTCCCCATTATTTCCACCTGTGCCCAGCATGCTTTCAAGAAGGTCCCGGATTCAGGCAAGCCTACCAAAAGCTTTGTCAGTATCCGTCAGGGTGCCTCAGGGTCCTTTTTGGATTTTACCAACAGATTGCATGAGGCTATCCTCCGACAGGTGGATAACACTGAGGCAGCTCACGAGCTCCTGTTAAAATTGGCAGTTGAAAATGCAAACGAGGATTGCCGCCGTGCTCTCCAGGCAGCACAAGCCTCTGGAATTCTAGAGCTCTCAGACATGCTGCGGGCGTGCCAGAACATTGGCACACAAGCCCACAAGGCTGGAGTTCTGGCTGCCGCCCTGAGAAAAACTGGGAAGGAGGGGAAGCGTTGTTACCGCTGTGGTAAGGAGGGTCATTTTCAGCGGGAGTGCCGCTCATCTAAGGCACCAGCCCGACCCTCAAAGAAGTGCCCCAAGTGTGGGAAAGGTTATCATTGGGCTAATCAGTGTCGTAGCGGGTCGGGAAACCGCGCGACGGGTCCCCCCCGAACCCAGAGCCAAACGGGGGTGTTTCCCACTCAGACAACCGCTCCTCTGCCTTAAAATCCGTAGACTCTATGAGGGCGGCGACTGCTGGAAGTGCAGGGCTTGATTTGATCATGCAGGAGGACACTGACTTTCGGCTGCCAGGGGAGGTCTGTGCCATACCTACACAGGTGACGGGACCTCTCCCTGCTGGCTTTGTAGGTCTTGTTCTCCCTCGCTCACATGCTGGGAAACAGGGCTTTTTTGTCATTCCAGGGGTCATTGATGGTGATTACACTGGCATTATTAAGGTTCAGGTGTGGACTCATCTTCCACAGTCGCTCCCGCGTGGACGGTCAATTGCACAATTGATTTTAGTCCCCTATCAGGTGCCAGCTGCCGAGGATCGAACTCGGGGCGGAGGCGGCTTTGGATCGACGTTGTCTCACTCGCCGTCTCACAGCGCGTCTTCTCCACTTGTTGCTCTGACAATGTCAGTCCGCCCCTCGAAACCTCAGTTAACACTTCTCTTAAATGATGTTCCTTTTACAGGGCTGGTGGACACTGGAGCTGACGTTACGGTGATTTGTGATCCGGAGTGGCCGGTTAGTTGGCCTACGGTTCCTTCTAAAGAATTGTGGGGGATCGGGGGTAGTAAACCCGGGCGCCACAGTTTGTCTTGGGTCACAGTCTCTAAACCGGGAGGCCGTACCCTTGCTACTATCCGCCCTTTTGTACTCCCTGTCCACCTCAATATTTGGGGCCGTGATTTACTTACAAAGTTAGACACCACCCTCGATATTAACATCTGATGGCCCAAAACCCTCCCTCACCCACTGTGCCCTCCGCATTACCCTTGGTATGGCAATCCTTAGAGCCCGTATGGATTGACCAGTGGCCCCTCCCTCTAGAAAAGCTAAAAGCACTTCATTCGCTTGTGCAGCAGCATTTGCAAGCACAGCGACTGGAGAGCTCCACCAGTCCCTGGAACACCCCGGTGTTCGTTATTAAGAAAAAATCGGGTGCTTGGCGGCTGTTACATGATTTAAGGGAAATAAATAAACGCATCCAACCTATGGGCCCCTTGCAATTTGGCTTACCAAATCCAAATTTAATTCCTCAAACCGATCAACTTTGTGTGTTAGATTTAAAAGATGGTTTTTTCACCATCCCCCTTTGCCCTCAAGATCGCGAAAAATTTGCATTTACGGTGCCACAATATAATAACCAGCAACCCTCTCAAAGGTATCAGTGGAAGGTCTTGCCCCAGGGGATGCAAAATAGTCCAACCTTGTGTCAGCTTTTTGTGGATCGGGCCCTTGCCCCTTTCCGTGCCCGGTACCCTTCGCTAAAGGTCTACCATTACATGGATGACATTTTGCTAAGTGGTCCCCGGGTCACGGCACAACAGCTTGAATCTTTATCTCAGATTCTCGGCCAAAATGGCCTGTTAGTGGCACCAGAAAAAATCCAACGCTCTTATCCCTACCACTACCTCGGATATAAGGTTTTACAAACCTATGCTGCTCCGGTTCGTCCGGAATTAATTCTACCTCAACCCCTAACCCTTGTTAAATTACAACAGATTTTGGGCCATTTAAATTGGATTCGGCCCTACTTTCGTCTCCCCACTTCAATGCTGCAGCCGTTGTTTGAGCTCCTGTGTGGAGCCCGTTTACCTGGTGCAGTTATTGCCATCACTGAAAAGCATACTGCCTGCATTCGACAAATCAATGCAGCATTGAGTCAGCAGTTTGTGGACAGACTCCCTGAGGTCCGTCCCTTACGATTGGTTCTTCTTGCCACCCCTCATACGCCAACTGCGGCTCTGTTTGTACCCCGTACAGACACAGCTGTCTCTATTATAGAGTGGCTGTACCTTTCATCCACCCCTCCTCGAAATATTTATCCGTATTTAGATGCCCTATCTGATCTTGTTCGTAAAGCCCGCCACCGTGCAGTGCAACTCACTGGCACTGATTTAGTTGCCATTGTGCTCCCCTTGTCCCGTACTGAATTTGACTCTTTGTGCCACACCTCCTTGGCCTGGCAGGTTGCTCTTTGTGATTATGTGGGAGAGATTTCTTACAATCCTCCAAAAGATCCTCAGTTGGTCATTACCCAAAAGGTGCCCCTAGTTGTTCATCGTCTTAGCCGCTCTCAACCCATTGTTTCCGCTGTCACTCTTTTTACTGATGGCTCTCCCCACCGAGGTGTAGTCACTTATCAGTTGGGTGACCCCCCTCGTTGGCATTCTCGTTTTACACTGCCTCAGCGTTCTGCACAGCGTTCAGAATTGGCTGCTGTTATTTTGGCCTTTCAACTTTTTGCTGATTGTCCCTTTAATTTAATTGTGGATACCCATTATGTTTATCAGGTAATTGATCATTTACCCCTTGCCCTCATTACCCCTCAGGTTGATGCAGACCTCCTTCGCCTGTTTTTCTCTTTGCAGCATCTTCTTGCCACTCGTCATTTCCCTTACTTTGTTGCTCATATTCGCAGTCATACCCCTCTGCCTGGGCCACTCACTGAGGGCAATGCCCGCGCCGATCGCGCGTTGCGTGGTCAGGTAAATTCCCTTTTTTCTGACCCCATTGAAAGCCATGCCTTTTTTCATCAGTCTGCCTCTGTTTTGGCCCAGCAGTTTCACATTCCTGCTGATCATGCATGTTCCATTGTTCGTTCCTGCCCCCACTGTGCTGCTGCTGCTCCTACTTTTTCTTATGCCATTAACCCCCGAGGTACCGCAGCAAATCAGCTGTGGCAAATGGATGTTACTCATGTGCCACAATTTCGCCCCTATTCGTTTTTACATGTTTCCGTTGATACTTATTCAGGCTTCCTTTGGGCAACCCCACAAAGTGGGGAAGCCACTAACAAAGTTATTCACCATTTGCTGGCCTGCTTTTCTGTTATGGGTCGCCCCTGCCAAATTAAAACAGATAATGCCCCAGCCTACTGCTCTGCAGCCCTCTCCACCTTTTGTGCCCGCTGGGACGTCCGTCTTAAACACGGAATCCCTTATAATTCCACGGGCCAAGCCATTGTTGAACGTGCCAATCGCACACTCAAAACCTTGCTAGATAAAAAATTAAAACAAGGGGAGCTGCGTCTCCGAACCTTAGGAGACATTCAACAACAAATGCATATCCTCTTGTTTACTTTAAATAATTTAACACTGAATGCAGATCAACAGACCCCTGCGGATCGGCATTTTCACAAATCTGAGGTACTGGAAAGACCGCGTGTCTTTTACCGTCAGCTGCCCGATCCACAGTGGTTGGGCCCAGTACCTCTAATCACTTGGGGTCGGGGATATGCTGCTGTGTCTCTCCCTGCAGGACCGTTGTGGGTTCCGGCCCGGTGTGTGCGACCGGTACTTAAACAACATGGCATGGCACCAGGGGCTGTTGAATCCCATACCAGAGTTTCAGCTGACTTTGGAGGAGACCGCGTTGCCCCCCGAGTCGACAATGACGGGACGGAAACGGAGGAGGCGTAAAAAGAAAAGGAGTACTTGTGGCATCTTAGAGACTAACCAGTTTATTAGAGCATAAGCTTTCGTGAGCTACAGCTCACTTCCTCAGATGCATATCGTGGAAACTGCAGCAGGCTTTATATATACACAGAGAATATGAAACAATACCTACTCCCACCCCACTGTCCTGCTGGTAATAGCTTGTCTAAAGTGATCATCAGGTGGGCCATTTCCAGCACAAATCCAGGTTTTCTCACCCTCCACCCCCCCACACAAATTCACTCTCCTGCTGGTGATAGCCCATCCAAAGTGACAACTCTCCACACAATGTGCATGACAATCAAGTTGGGCTATTTCCTGCACAAATCCAGGTTTTCTCACATCCCCCCCACCCCCATACACACACAAACTCACTCTCCTGCTGGTAATAGCTCATCCAAACTGACCACTCTTCAAGTTTAAATCCAAGTTAAACCAGAACATCTGGGGGGGGGGGTAGGAAAAAACAAGAGGAAACAGGCTACCTTGCATAATGACTTAGCCACTCCCAGTCTCTATTTAAGCCTAAATTAATAGTATCCAATTTGCAAATGAATTCCAATTCAGCAGTTTCTCGCTGGAGTCTGGATTTGAAGTTTTTTTGTTTTAAGATAGCGACCTTCATGTCTGTGATTGCGTGACCAGAGAGATTGAAGTGTTCTCCGACTGGTTTATGAACGTTATAATTCTTGACATCTGATTTGTGTCCATTTATTCTTTTACGTAGAGACTGTCCAGTTTGACCAATGTATATGGCAGAGGGGCATTACTGGCACATGATGGCATATATCACATTGGTGGATACCGGGCCGTGACATGGGGAGCAGTAAAAGCATTGGTCGCCGTGGCCCAACGAAGGCTGGCAGCAGATCAACAGCCAGAGACTCCTGAGACTTTGTTTGTGGCGATTCTCGCCCAAATCACTGCTAATTCTGTGATGATTGTGTGCCTTTTGTGCCTGCTATTTCCTGTAGGGGTTGGCTCGGAAGCGCTTCCCCCGTTACGAGCCCGAATGACATATAACATATGGGAAAGATTGGCTTCAATAGCAAATGTTACCCACTTTTGTCTATCTAATTCTGTAGCAGCCGGAGATTTGTTAGGTACATGCCTTATTCCAATATGTCATGTCATCACCCTGAGGAGATGGAGAATAAGACACTGTTCTCTGCTTATGCGAATCTTTCCTCCCAGTACTCTAGCATGGCTAATTGGGGCCCGGCCAACTATACTCTGCCTTGCACGGCTATATCCCTCCACACACCGTACCCGGCCGGGGCTCACAATGTCACCTGTGCGCGTGTAGTTAACTGCACTAGTACAAAGGTGCCCTTGGGCTGTCGAAAAATTTCTCAACCCCTTTTAAATTGTTCCCATGCTGTTAATGTTTCATATAATTATGGCCATATCATCCTACCATCAGGATGGTTTTTTACTTGCGGTTCACGCACCTTTAATTATATTCCTGCAAATTTAAGTGATGGCACCCTTTGCTGTCTTAGTAGAATGACACTTATATTGCCTTTTGCTGGTCAAAACCATAGTAAAAGAAGTGTACCCCTTTCAGATGATTGTATTGCAGATGTTGAGCTTTTTAGTCGTGCTGAGTATATTGCCTTAGCGGCCTCTATTATTGGGGTCCCCACGCTTGCTATGTATTCAGCCAGAACTTTAAATAACCTGGCATGCTTTGCAGCAAAGGCAATTAATACAACATCACAGGCTATTGCCTTACTTAACACAGAACAACACGAATTAAGGGATGCAATTTTGGATAACAGAGCAGCCATTGATTTTCTGCTCCTGAAACACCATCTAGGCTGCTCCACATTTCAGCACATGTGTTGCTTTAATTTAACTGATAATAGTCGCTCCATAGAAACTAGACTGGCTGAATTGGCCAGTCTTACAACACACATACGCCAAGATCTGGGGTTTGAGGGTTTTTGGAATTGGCTTACAGGTTGGCTGCCCTCTCTAGAATGGCTGTGACAGCTTTTTGGTTATTCTGTGTTTGTAATCATTGGGCTTATTTTTTGCTGCTGCTGTGTACAATGTATTCCTTCCTTGTTAAGACTTTGTAAAATTTTGCCCTGGAAAGCTCCCCAGGTTATGTCCTTGTCTGTCTGGGAGTTAAATAGCATGACAAAACAAATTGACGGCTACCATGAGATGGCCAAATATCATTAAATAAAAAACGGGGGGATGAAGGGTTCATGTTTAGCTATTCCACCTGGAAGCAGGCAGGGCACACCCTGACTGTTCTGTAGAAGCAATGCACACATTGCTCTATCCAAGGACAAGGGCTAGATATGAACCATGAGAACTTGATTGTTGGGACAGCAACTGTGGGAGGCTTTCTTAGCCTGGGCTCAAGGCCTGAGAACCAGGATTGTAGTAGATAAAGCATGGCAAATAAGTACATTAATCAACGTCATACATTCCTTTGTGTATCTTTTTGCGGTAGCAGTGTGTAATGCTTAGAGGGAAGAAATATAATAAAAGGAGAAGGTGGAAGGCGGGGGGGCAGAACAGCCCGTCTCAGCTGACCAGCCTGCTTGCTTGCATAAAGCTGTGTTCTGTCTCATCATTGAACCGCCACAGTGGCCTTTAACCTTCATCAGATCCCAAGCTCTTTCCACCTATGGAATGCTCTCTGGTGATTTGCTGCCTTCTCATGGCATGCCAGATTTCTAGCCAGATTTTTCCAGTCCTTTGTTCCTGTAGAACCCAATGTGGCTGGAGCATTAGACTGGAAGAATTTGCAACAAAAACAGTATGCAGCATTCTGGGTTTCTGAGTACATAAGCCATGGCCTCTCCACTTTGCCACCATTGGGGATGTCACGCCAGTAATGTGTTGGATGGACACTTCTATTTTCATTGTCTTTGGGGAACATGAAGTTTTTTACTTACTGTGGCCCATGCAGTACACGGAAGTCCCTCAGGCTACTGCTCAAGTGGGTCCACAGTCCTGGATCATCTAGACTTAAGGAACTAAACTCAGCAGCAGCTGTTTCTTGGGCCTCCACCACACTCTTCTCTGATCTACACTTTTCTTCAGGAATGTGCCTGGTTACATCCATTTGAGATGGAGCTATGGATGCCGCAGAAGCTGCCAGGTCACCTGCACTCTGACTAACTGGAAGATCAGGCATCTCCTCACCACTCATATCCTCACTGGGGCCGGAAGACTCACTGCGAACATTTGTGTCTGTGTATCTCAGGAGAGCTCCTTCCTGCTTAGATAGAAAAGCTTCCTTTGCTTGCTTCCTTTTTCTGAATGCTGCCCCAGAGGGGCGGTTTCTTCTTTCACTCATGACTGCTGTTCTGTGCCAGCTATAGTGGCTCTCAACACTCAGTTGAAGGGGACAAATAAGCAGGCTGGTAGCAGGGCCTGAGGGAGGGAAGATATCAGCATCTTAAGGGCCTAACTGGATCCTACTTCTTCAGTTGACGGCCTGTTCTCCTCAAGTGGGTTCAGGGAAGCAGCAGGAAACAGGCAGCTCCCTGCGAAGCTGGTGTTAATCAGTCCCGGCTCCTGGTGGGGCTAGAGAGGTACATAAGAGGCTCCTACTCCTCTCTCTCCCTGCAGCTCCTGCTGCTTTCTGTGATTCCCTCTCACCTTTTCTCCTGCCTGCCTGTTATGTCTCTTGTGCCCTCCTTCCTCCAGCACAGCTCTCCACCATCTCTCTGCATCTAGAGCAGAGAATACATACGCACCAGCAGCAGACACAATTTTCTACACTCTGGGTCCCAGTGGTGCGCCCCAACCCCCTACCCCCAGTCTGGCACCTGAGGCAGCTGCCTCAGTTCACCTCATGGTAAGGCCAGCCCTGACTGGACAGCATGGCCCCACCACCCGGGGGCCCCCAGCACTAGGCAGCCCCAGCTCCCTCAAATCCCAGCCCCAGGCTCTAAATGTAGCCCAACCCCGGCACACTTCCCAGAAGAAGAGCAGTCTGCTCTTCTTCGGGGGAGCCAAGGGGAAAGCGGAAAGCAGGAGGGGGCCTTGGGATGGAGCGTGGGCAGGGCCATTCTGGGCTGCTTGGGCAGGCTTAGCCTCCCCCCACCTACAATACGCGACACCCAGGCCTGTCAGCAATGTTTTTGCCAGATCAATTTAAAAACAAAGACACTTATTAAAAATACAATTATGGGAGCCACAAATATTTGCCCAAAGCAAAATTATGGAATTTGGAAAAAGTAAAGGCCTATCAGGTCATATCTATCCTAGGCCCCTACCTGGCCTCCATCACCCTGGTATCTAGGCACTCCACTGCCTTAATTGTATCTATCCTCTCAGCACCCCTATGCTGTGCTATTACCCCTGCTTTACAGAAGGGACCTGGTGCACGGAGCAGCAGATTTCTGGAGGTCTTTTGGCACCTCAAGACACAGATCCCCCAGTGGGATTGGAAATTGATGGGAGTTAGGTACAGCGCCTACTCAGGCACCCGGGTGCATAGTTAGGTATCTACCAGCCTTTGGAAATCTGGTTTGATAGTTACACAAGAAGCTTGTGAAGAAGCAGAGAACTGAAACAACATTTCACAAGTCCAAGACCAGCGCTTCAAACACAACAGCAGCCTTCGTTCCTCTCTAACCTCCCCTCCTGATCCCCTACAGGATTGTGCCTTCCATGGCAGCTCCCCACTCACAGTGTGTTGAGTGAATTGCCGTGGGGCAAGCTGAGCTGCTGTTGGCTGCTGCGTTCGGTGCTCTGGGGGAGGACACTGGCTATAAGTGGACTTGGCACAAATCGGTTTTATTTCTCCCCTTAGGAGGTTATTATTGGGATTATTTTATCTCTAAGCTTTTTCCCTCCAATTTTTAACTATTAATTTTTACAGTTGCAGGAAGCTCAATGGGGGTTAAGGTGCAGGTCATGGCGAGGACAGTGCTGCCAGCGGGGTTACGGGGGGCTCCCGACCAGCTGAGGGATCCAAGACCCCAGGGCACAAGGGACAGGGAAGGTGGCTGCTCTGACCCAGTGGACATCCATGGCCAGGACTGGGAGGAAGAGAAGGATGGCAGCGACCACTGGGCCACGGGAGTGGCCACCTCCTTATTCAACCTGGCATTGGCCACTGTTGGAAGACAGGATACTGGGCTAGATGGAACTTTGTGTAAGGGGACTGTTGTCCCCTTCCTAAAACTCAGTGGGGTGTTTTGGTTGGCTGGCTGCCAGAAACAAAAGAAAGGAGAAAGGTCAGCTCCTTCTCTTCCTGCTGTTCCTAGTGATCTACATTGCAACCATGGCTGGGAACATCCTCATCACTGTGCTCGTTGTGGCTGATCAGCACCTTCACACCCCCATGTACTTCTTCCTGCTTGTCTTGTCCTGCTTGGAGACCTGCTACACATCCACCATCCTGCCCAAGATGCTGGCCAGTCTCCTGACTGGGGACAAGACTAGTTTATTCAATGGGTGTCTCACACAATTATATTTCTTTTGTTCTTTGGCTGCTACAGAATGCCTTCTCCTGTCAGTGATGTCTTATGACAGATATTGAGCAAAATGCAATCCAATGCACTATGCTGTCTGTATGAGTGACAGGTCTTGCCTGCAGCTTGCAGGTGGCTCCTGGATTGGTGGATTCCTAGGTGGTAGCATAACAACATTTTCCATATCTCAGTTAACGTTCTGTGGCCCCAATGGTACTGACCATTTTTTTTTGTTATCTCATCACATTTGTAAAACTCTCCTGCAATGACCCTCAGCAGATGGAAATGGTGGCTGTTGCACTCAGCTTGATTTTCTCACTGGTCCCATTCCTGCATATTCACCACCATCCTGAGAATCCTGTCCAGCACCAGCAGGCAAAAGGCCTTTTCCACCTGCTCTTCCCACCTCATCGTGATGAGCATTTTTTATGGAACTCTGCTGATTGTCTATATGTTCCCAACCACCGACATCCTGAGTGACTTCAAGAAAGTTCTCTGTGTCATCTACACCGTCCTGACTCCCCTGGTCAGTCCTCTCATCTACAGCCTGAGAAACAAAGAGTTCCAGGAAGCCTTGAGGAAAGCCTGCAGGAAATTCATGTTTGGACCATGCTAACCAGCCAATTTCCTTTCCGTCAATTAACGTTCTTTTCATAGAGTGTATTTCATCCCCAGGCTTCATTCAAAGGAAGAGAAAAGCCAAAGGAAACCCTCTGACCTGTGCCCCAGAACACAGGACACCAGCACAGGCCTTGTATTTGCCCATTTTCAGCAATAATTCAGGGCCAGTTGTTTCCAGATACTTAGGGTCCGAGTGGGATTTTTCAAAGCCTCTGGGCACCTGACTGGCCAGATGGGGCCCTGGAGGAGAGTCAGGCAGGGGAACATGCACCTTCCCCAGGTTTGAGCGTCACTCTGTGGCCTCGGCATCTGGATGCCTGGTGTGGGGCTCCAGAGGTCACGGCCAGGGGCACCTGCGGCCCATTTACTGGAAACACTTGGGTGCCTGCAGGGTTTGCCATCAGCCAAGCTGGGTTTGTGAATCCTAGAGGGCCAGAATCACTCAGTGTGTTCGTGGCAGGAAACCAACTATCCAGAGTCCCAGTCCAGTGCCCGATTTGCTCCACCATGTCCAATTGTATTTGACAATGGGACCAAAGGGTGCAAGGTGCCCAACTCCCATTCACTGTCCATACAATTTTGGTGCCTAACATCAGCTTTTATGGGAAAATCCAGCCTGTACATTTACAGCCAAACCACTATCCTGAGAACTTTACCAGGGGATTCATCTGACAAAGTGGGAATTCACCCACAAAAGCTTATGCTCCAATACGTCTATTAGGCTATAAGGTGCCACAGGACTCTTTGCCCCTTTTACAGATCCAGATTAACACGGCTACCCCTCTGATACTTACCAGGGGATGTTTTCCACCAGTTCCTTCTCATGTTTCTCCATTTTCTCAGTGACCCTAATATCTGTGTGTCTGTCACCAAAAGCATCGTGCAATAAAAGAACTAAACTGAATCTTCTCTTTCTGCTGCCTTTCTTGTCAGACCTCCCCTTATCTGTCCCCTTTGTGGCTGGTGTGAGGAATAAATGCAACAAGGCTTGTCTACACATAGAAATTGCACCACTTAAACTACATTGGCCTATCCCTGCACTGGTTATAGAAGGGTCCCCACATGAGGGGAAGTAGGCCATTTCCAATAAAAGGGGATGGGGGAAGAGAGAAACTCAGGACACTGAAGTGAAACTTCAGAGAGTGAATGAGGGAAAACCCTTCAACCGGGGGAATTGCTCCAGCTAGGAAGAGCTGGGAGTGGCCTGCTAAGGCAGACAGGACTCAGACTGAACGGGGGGAGTTTGGGGTGTAGGCAACTGGAGGGAAGGTGTCATCTGCATTTTAGTTTTGAATGTTAAGTTAATAAATGAAACCTTAATGGGGGCTGTTGTGATTGGACTGGAAAAATCCCGTGTGGAGTTTATTTGCGGAACAAAGAAGGGAAAATGAGGTGAGTGGCTGCGTTCTGGCCTTCCCTGAGGCCTCCGGTAGTCGCCGTGAGGGGGCCACTCATCTAATCTGACTGGATGCAACTACACTGAGGTAAAACTGCTTGTATCAGGATAGTTCATTCCGAAGGGGAATAAGCTATACCAGTCCAAGGGACCTCGATATTGGGTCGCTGTGTCCGCACTAGAGGTTGTACTGGTAGAACGATTTCCAAAACAGAAGTCACACCACTAACCCGAACAGTGATCCTGGTGCAAAATCTGTGTGGAGACCTCGCGTAAGTGAGTCTCTGTGAGTCTACGTCAGCACGTTCGTGGCTTCGAAAAGATCTGCGGGAACCCAAGGAACCTGTCTGTCTTCCACACTAAAATGGCGTGCAGAGAAGTGATGCTGATTTGCCAGGTCAAAAACAGCTGGCTGATGGGAAGAGGCCTGACTGAATAATTCAGTTTACATAGGTGGGGTGCGTCTACACTGCAGCCAGGGGTGTGAATGGCATCTCCTGTAGCCGCTCTAGCTGTGCTCTAGCTCGCTCACGAAAAACAGAAACCGCAGTACCAGCTGCAGGGCCGGCTGCACAAGCAAGAATGTACCCAGGGCCAAGGGGCATTGGGGGCTGCAGAGATGGGACGGGGCAGTCGTACTGTATCATGGAGACTAGGGAGAGCAGAGGGTGACGTTTGGTAAGGGCATGGCCATGGTGTACAATGGGCATTGAAAATAAAATTAGGAGGAAGCCAAGGGTAATAAGGACAATGTTTTCCGTATGCTTCCTATTGATGTCTACATGGCAGCTGATCACAGTGAATGGTAAATAGCCAGGTAATAATGATTCAACCCCTGATTTCAGTTAAAAAATATTCCTTAAATTATGGAGTCAATCAACTTGGAATTAAAAATTTAAGCCAGGGTCTGAGAAGATTCTGGTCTGTCTCTGTATCCTAACCAGTTTCAGATTAGACGCGCATCCTTCGAAGAGTTAAGCAATGGGATTTCATCCCTGTCTGCAATATTTTTTGTAGAGATTAATTTTTAAAAAACCTCTTTTTCCAAACAGTTGTGTGAGCCACGAACATGTGGGCATTATGAGCCTCAATGCTTTGGTGACACAAAATTATTCAAACTGGTGATAAATTGGATGAGACCTTACTGCATGATTAGGGAGGAAATCATGCTAAGAGAGGACTAGGAATATCAATCGTCTAGTTTACCTTACATTGAGTAATAATTGGATATCTGTGTTCTTCTGTAAATGCTGGAACACACGTTCTGATGGTTATCGTTCTCTCCAATAAACCAACAAGGGGCCTATAGTTCTGGCACAAGATTCTCTAATAAGTTCTAATGAAGAAGAATAATTTTCTGATGGAATGGTTTTACCATCAGAAAATGCCAAATTGTCAAGATCAAAATGTTCCATGGGATATTTCTACAAAATTTTGTGTAGGGAGAATAAATAATTTTATAAAATAATTCAAAATGAAATATAATATAAAAAGGAAACAGTAGAATAGAATTGAAAATAAAATAAATGACATAAAATGAATAAAATCTCAAAATAAAATTTAAAATAAGAAGTCAGAATTGGAATGAAAACAAAAATTTGAACTCATGGCATTTCCCATGAAATGAAAATTCTGGTCCTAAATAGCTCTAATAATGGAAAGATCACCCCCACATTTCTTACAAATTTCATACAGAATTTATTCGTCCCTAAGAGGGTAAATTTCCAGCCAAAGCATAATTTGCAGCTTTTTGGTTTGTGTTTGTGACCAGAAATACTGTTTCTACTCCTGGGAGCTAAACACAGGGATTTTCAAACTTTGTTCCTTTTGGTGTAAGATGCTCTCCTGGCTGGGTCTTTGTATCTAGTGAGCCCTACTGTGGAATAAGGAACCCCAGTTAAAGAGAAGGAGAGAAGCGTGTATGTAGTGCCATACCCACATCTCTGTGGATATGCCATGAGCGTCTGGAGGAAACTGGACAACAATGATCTGTAAAGACATACCTAAACCAGATATGGTTTAGACACAGCCTGCATCAGCATTTCTGGCAGGAAGGGGCAGAGAAAATGTGCTGATTTTCTCTTATTTTTGCTGTAAAAGAAATCTGGAGAGTGACTTTGACCAAGGAATGTGCATTGCTTTCCATACCCCAAATTACAGAGTTTCCATTCATCTGGCCTAGGAAAGATGTCAAATCTTTCCCTTGTGTTCTCCTTTGAGATGATGATTGATGATGATGATTTTAGTGTCTAGAAGCTCCAGCAGGGATGAAGGACCGCTTGTGTTAGGCTCTAGAAAAAACACATAGTGAGACAATCCCAGCCTCCAAAGACTTTGTAGTCTCCGGCTCTGATTGTCAAAGGAGACTAAAAGTGTTCACTGGCATTGAGTGCCCAACTCCCTTAGGCTCTATTAAAATCCAGACTAAATAGACAAGAGAGAAATTCACTGCTGTGCACAGGACCAGCACAAGGCCTTTGTTATACTTAAATCTCCCTTAAATCCTCAAATTAGAGGTTGGGTGGGACTGAAGTGATTTTCAGTTAATTTCACCCTGAGGCTGCAATGTACAAAGATGCGTAGGGGATTTGGACACCCAATTCCATTAGGCAGCTTTCAAAATTTCTGATTTCTCTTTTATGTTCTCCAGTCCTTACCAATTAGGTTGGACTTATGTGATGCATGTGAAATGGCCATCATCTTAGCCAACCCACTGAGGTTTGAAACCGAGACCCACAGAGCTAAAAAGTTTAAACTATTACAAGTTGCTCTAAAGTGCCAAGTCTGCTTAGCTATGACAGTAACCGACTCATATCCTCTGAAGATCAGGTACACACACTGACCATTGGGTTACAAAGACCTTTTGCTGGCCCTGTGAATTTTACCCTAAATCATCATCATCATCATCATCAGGATGTATTTAGGGGACTTGCTGCCTTTGCAAAAGCGTCCAGGTGCTTAACACCTATTAAAATTTAGGTGTCCCTAGATGATTTTGAAAATCCTACTAGGTGCCTAAATACCTTTAAAAGTTCCAAAAGGAATTATTTTGGGGCAGTTCTGTGTCGGGCTCAACGGGTAGTGATCAATGGCTCCATGTCTAGTTGGCAGCCGGTATCTAGCGGAGTGCCCCAAGGGTCGGTTCTGGGGCCGGTTTTGTTCAATATCTTCATAAATGATCTGGAGGATGGTGTGGATTGCACCCTCAGCAAGTTTGCGGATGACACTAAATTGGGAGGAGTGGTAGATACGCTGGAGGGTAAGGATAGAATACAGAGGGACCTAGACAAATTGGAGGATTGGGCCAAAAGAAATCTGATGAGGTTCAACAAGGACAAGTGCAGAGTCCTGCACTTAGGATGGAAGAATCCAAGGCACCGCTACAGACTATGGACCAAATGGCTAGGCAGCAGTTCTGCAGAAAAGGACCTAGGGGTTACAGTGGACAAGAAGCTGGATATGAGTCAACAGTGTGCCCTTGTTGCCAAGAAGGCCAAGGGCATTTTGGGGTGTATAAGAAGGGGCATTGCCAGCAGATGGAGGGATGTGATCGTTCCCCTCTATTCAACACTGGTGAGGCCTCATCTGGAGTACTGTGTCCAGTTTTGGGCCCCACACTACAAGAAGGATGTGGAGAAATTGGAGAGAGTCCAGCGAAGGGAAACAAAAATGATTAGGGGTCTAGAACACATGACTTATGAGGAGAGGCTGAGGGAACTGGGATTGTTTAGTCTGTGGAAGAGAAGAATGAAGGGGGATTTGATAGCTGCTTTTAACTACCTGAAAGGTGGATCCAAAGAGGATGGATCTAGACTATTCTCAGTAATAGCAGATGACAGGACAAGGAGTAATGGTCTCAAGTTGCAGTGGGGGAGATTTAGGTTGGATATTAGGAAAAACTTTTTCACTAGGAGGGTGGTGAAACACTGGAATGCGTTACTTAGGGAGGTGGTGGAATCCCCTTCCTTAGAAGTTTTTAAGGTCAGGCTTGACAAAGCCCTGGCTGGGATGATTTATTTGGGATTGGTCCTGCTCTGGGCAGGGGCTTGGACTAGGTGGCCTCCAGAGGTCCCTTCCAACTCTGTTATTCTATGATTCTGTCCTGTGTTCTGCTGGAGGTCAGACTATATGATGACAATGGTATCTGTGAAAATTCTGGCCCCTAAAATCTAAGTGATGTGAAGATGGCAAACATATAAGGGAAGAATAATGTAACAGTGAGATATTTGTGAACACATTAAAATTATACAGGTGATACTACATTTTGCTTCTATTTTATAATCTCCAATTGATTCTCATTTATTTCATTTAGCTAGATGCTCAGTAGAGGAAGAGGAAACCAAACGACCATCACCACTTTCACACTGGTGGGATCTAAGCCCTGGTCTACACTAGGACTTTAGGTCGAATTTAGCAGCATTAAATCGATGTAAACCTGCACCCGTCCACACGATGAAGCCCTTTATTTTGACTTAAAGGGCTCTTAAAATCAATTTCCTTACTCCACCCCTGACAAGTGGATTAGCGCTTAAATCGGCCTTGCCGGCTCGAATTTGGGGTACTGTGGACACAATTCGACGGTATTGGCCTCTGGGAGCTATCCCAGAGTGCTCCATTGTGACGGTTCTGGACAGCACTCTCAACTCAGATGCACTGGCCAGGTAGACAGGAAAAGAACCGCGAACTTTTGAATCTCATTTCCTGTTTGGCCAGCATGGCAAGCTGCAGGTGACCATGCAGAGCTCATCAGCAGAGGTGACCATGATTGAGTCCAAGAATCGCAAAAGAGCTCCAGCATGGACTGAACGGGAGGTACGGGATCTGATCGCTGTATGGGGAGAGGAATCCGTGCTATCAGAACTCCGTTCCAGTTTCGAAATGCCAAAACCTTTGTCAAAATCTCCCAGGGCATGAAGGACAGAGGCCATAACAGGGACCCGAAGCAGTGCCGCGTGAAACTGAAGGAGCTGAGGCAAGCCTACCAGAAAACCAGAGAGGCCAACGGCCGCTCTGGGTCAGAGCCCCAAACATGCCGCTTCCATGATGAGCTGCATGCCATTTTAGGGGGTTCAGCCACCACTACCCCGGCCATGTTGTTTGACTCCTTCAATGGAGATGGAGGCAATACGGAAGCAGGTTTTGGGGACGAAGAAGATGATGAGGAGGAGGTTGTAGATAGCTCACAGCAAGCAAGCGGAGAAACCGGTTTTCCTGACAGCCAGGAACTGTTTCTCACCCTGGACCTGGAGCCAGTACTCCCCGAACCCACCCGAGGCTGCCTCCTGGACCCAGCAGGCGGAGAAGGGACCTCCGGTGAGTGTACCTTTTAAAATACTATACATGGTTTAAAAGCAAGCATGTGAAAGGATTACTTTGCCCTGGCATTCGCGGTTCTCTGAATGTACTCCCAAAGCCTTTGCAAAAGATTTCTGGGGAGGGCAGCCTTATTACGTCCTTCATGGTAGGACACTTTACCACTCCAGGCCAGTAACACGTACTCGGGAATCATTGTACAACAAAGCATTGCAGTGTATGTTTGCTGGCGTTCAAACAACATCCGTTCTTTATCTCTCTGCGTTATCCTCAGGAGAGTGAGATATAATTCATGGTCACCTGGTTGAAATAGAGTACTTTTCTTCAGGGGACACTCAGAGGAGCCCGTTCCTGCTGGGCTGTTTGCCTGTGGCTAAACAGAAATGTGCTCCGCTGTTAGCCACAGGGAGGGGGGAAGGTTGAGGGGGTAGCCACGCGGTGGAGGGAGGCAAAATGCGACCTTGTAACGAAAGCACATGTGCTATGTATGTAATGTTAACAGCAAGGTTTATCCTGAAAGAGTGTAGCCACTGTTTTATAAAATGTGTCTTTTTAAATGCCGTTGTCCCTTTTTTTTTTTCTCCACCAGCTGCATGTGTTTAAATGATCACAGGATCTTCTCCTTCCTAGAGGCTAGTGAAGCTTAGAAAGAAAGAAAAACGCACTCGTGATGAAATGTTCTCCGAGCTCATGCTGTCCTCCCACACTGACAGAGCACAGACGAATGCGTGGAGCCAAATGTCAGAGTGCAGAAAAGCACAAAATGACCGGGAGGAGAGGTGGCGGGCTGAAGAGAGTAAGTGGCGGGCTGAAGAGAGGGCTGAAGCTCAAATGTGGTGGCAGCATGATGGGAGGAGGCAGGATTGAATGCTGAGGCTGCTGGAGGACCAAACCAGTATGCTCCAGTGTACGGTGGAGCTGCAGCAAAGGCAGCAGGAGCACAGACTGCCACTACTGCCCCTGTGTAACCAACCGCCCTCCTCCCCAAGTTCCATAGCCTCCACACCCAGACGCCCAAGAACGCGGTGGGGGGGCCACTGGCCAACCAGCCACTCCGCCACAGAGGATTGCCCCAAAAAAAGAAGGCTGGCATTCAATAAATTTTAAAGTTGTAAACTTTTAAAGTGCTGTGCTTAAAGTGCTGTGTGGCATTTTCCTTCCCTCCTCCACCACCCCTCCTGGGCTACCTTGGTAGTCATCCCCCTATTTGTGTGATGAATGAATAAAGAATGCATGAAAGTGAAGCAACAATGACTTTATTGCCTCTGCAAGCAGTGATTGAAGGGAGGAGGGGAGGGTGGTTAGCTTACAGGGAAGTAGAGTGAACCAAGGGGCAGGGGGTTTCATCAAGGAGAAACAAACAGAACTTTCACACCGTAGCCTGGCCAGTCATGAAAAAGGTTTTCAAAGCTTCTCTGATGCACACCGTGCCCTCCTGTGCTCTTCTAACCGCCCTGGTGTCTGGCTGCGCGTAACCAGCAGCCAGGCGATTTGCCTCAACCTCCCACCCCGCCATAAACGTCTCCCTCTTACTCTCACAGATATTGTGGAGCGCACAGCAAGCAGTAATAACAGTGGGAATATTGGTTTCGCTGAGGTCTAAGCGAGTCAGTAAACTGCGCCAGCGCACCTTTAAACATCCAAATGCACATTCTACCACCATTCTGCACTTGCTCAGCCTGTAGTTGAACAGCTCCTGACTACTGTCCAGGCTGCCTGTGTACGGCTTCATGAGCCATGGCATTAAGGGGTAGACTGGGTCCCCAAGGATACATATAGGCATTTCAACATCCCCAACAGTTATTTTCTGATCTGGGAATAAAGTCCCTTCCTGCAGCTTTTGAAACAGACCAGAGTTCCTGAAGATGCAAGCGTCATGTACCTTTCCCGGACATCCCACGTTGATGTTGCTGAAACGTCCCTTGTGATCCACCAGAGCTTGCAGCACTATTGAAAAGTACCCCTTGCGGTTTATGTACTCGGTGGCTTGGTGCTCCGGTGTCAAGATAGGGATATGGGTTCCGTTGCGCAAATCCCATTGCAGCAAAGCCATCCACTATGACCTGCACATTTCCCAGGGTCACTACCCTTGATATCAGCAGATCTTTGATTGCGTGGGCTACTTGCATCACAGTAGCCCCAACAGTAGATTTGCCCACTCCAAATTGATTCCCAACTGACCGGTAGCTGTCTGGCATTGCAAGCTTCCACAGGGCTATCGCCACTCGCTTCTCAACTGTGAGGGCTGCTCTCATCTTGGTATTTATGCGCCTCAGGGCAGGGCAAAGCAAGTCACAAAGTTCCATGAAAGTGTCCTTACTCATGCGAAAGTTTCTCAGCCACTGGGAATCGTCCCAGACCTGCAACACTATGCGGTCCCACCAGTCTGTGCTTGTTTCCCGAGCCCAGAATCGGTGTTCCACAGCATGAACCCGCCCCATTAGTACCATGATGCATGCATTGGCAGGGCCCATGCTTTCAGAGAAATCTGTGTCCATGTCCTGATCACTCACGGGACCGCGCTGACGTTGCCTCCTCACCCGGTATCGCTTTGCCAGGTTCTGGTGCTGCATATACTGCTGGATAATGCGTGTAGTGTTTAATGTGCTCCTAATTGCCAAAGTGAGCTGAGCGGCCTCCATGCTTGCCTTGGTATGGCGTCCGCACAGAAAAAAGGCGCGGAACGATTGTCTGCCGTTGCTCTGATGAAGGGAGGGGCAACTGACGACACGGCTTACAGGGTTGGCTTCAGGGAGCTAAAATCAACAAAGGGGGTGTCTTTACATCAAGGAGTATTTCAGGCAGGACTTCACGGAGGGTTCCAATAAGAAATGGTGCACCTAAGTTATTGTTCTTATTGGAACAAGGAGGTTAGCCTGGCCTCTGATTGATACATGGCTAGATTTACCTCGCTGCACCTTCTCTGTGAGTGACTGCAGTGTGACCTAGAGGAATGAGTCCCCTAGACAGGGGAGAAGGCAAATGAGTACAAAACAAATCTGGTCTATTTCTTGTTTTGATCCACTCCATCTATCTTTTACATCTTTGGCTAGCAGCAGACGGTGCAGAAGGACTGCATGCCATCCACATCTCGTGGCTGCTCAGCAGAAGATGATGCAATAGGACTGCTAGCAATCCGTATTGCCTGCCTGCTCACCATAAGACAGTTCAATAGGACTGACTGCAGGACTAAAGAGAATGACCTGGTCAAGTCACTCCAAATTTAGTCCCTGCGCCCATGTCTGCCCAGGCGCTCCCAGCCAACGTGGCCAGGAGCACCTCGGACATGACGAGGACGGCTACCAGTCGTACTGTACCGTCTGCTGCCAGAAGGCAATAGGTTGCTGCAACTGTGTAGCAATGCCGTACCGTGTCAGCACCCAGGAGACATAGGGTGACGGTTACCTGAGCGGGCTCCATGCTTGCCGTGGTATGGCGTCTGCACAGGTAACTCAGGAAAAAAGGCGCGAAACGATTGTCTGCCCTTGCTTTCACGGAGGGAGGGAGGGAACGGGGGCCTGACGATATGTACCCAGAACCACCCGCGACAATGTTTTAGCCCCATCAGGCATTGGGATCTCAACCCAGAATTCCAATGGGCAGCGGAGACTGCGGGAACTGCGGGATAGCTACCCACAGTGCAACGCTCCGGAAGTCGACTCTAGCCTCGGTACTGTGGAAGCGCTCCGCCGAGTTAATGCACTTAATGCACTTAGAGCATTCTCTGTGGGGACACACACACTCGAATATATAAAACCGATTTCTAAAAAACCAACTTCTATAAATTCGACCTTATTCCGTAGTGTAGACATACCCTAAGAACCCCTATGAGATGCAGATCCTACTCTTCCTGGGGTTTCTCATCATCTACCTTTCCACCTTAGTTGTCGTTCATCACCACCTTCACACGCCTGTGGTCCTGGGAAATTTGTTCTGCTTGGAGACCTGTTAAACATCCTCCATCATACCCCAGATGCTGATGTATTGCCCGACTGGGAATAATAATATTTTCTGTCAGAGCCTATATCACAGAATAATATTTCCTTGGGTACTTGGCAACTACAGAGCGTTTCCTGTAGGGAACCCATTGCACTGTGTACCTCTCATAGACTTCAAGGCCTGTACCCATTTAGTAGTTGGCTCCAGGCTTAGCAGCTCCAGGATTAGTATATAATTCTCCTCATCATCATCTTGTGCCTCCATTTTTCTGGTCCCAGTGAAAGTAGCCATTTCTTCTGTGATTTGACACCCACGATAAAATTCTCCTGCACAGGTTATTTTGTCCTGGGATAACAAGGACAAAATCTGTGTCTTAAATACAAAATGGATATCAGCCTTATGGATGGGCCTGCAACCCTGGCCTCCATATACATAGATATCATTTCATTTATCTTAATTTTAAGGCCTGATTCCCTAGTAATCTCTAGCAGCTTTCAGCTTCTCCTGCCAAATGAAAAGGAGCAAGAGCAAACTGTCCAATTAAACTGGGATTACTTAGATTGTACAATCTTTGCAGCAGGGACTGGCTTTTTGTTCTCTGTTTGTACAGCACCTAGCACAATGGTGTGCCAAGGTACTAGGCTAGTAAGAATAATAGTAATAGTGATATGGCTGAATAGCACTGCCTGAGGAGTCGGAAGCACTTACTCTGAATCTGTTTCTTTATTTGTAGTTCACCGACCTGTTCAGTTTTCTGTGTTACTGCTTAACAGAAACATAATAACAATTCCATTTGTAGGTAGATGTGGGATTTGCAAAAGTGCTTAAATACTATCAAAGACACAGAGTTAGGTCTGCACTGAGTGCTTCTGAAACCCTACACTAAAATGGGGGATTTTACTCTTGGGGTTGAAAAGCAAGAGATGTTCGGGAGGATTCCCCAAAGTGCCCAAGGCTATGTCTATGCAGCAAAGTAAACTCACAGCTGCCCCGTGCCAGCTGACTCAAGATCATGGGGCTTGGGCTGCGGAGCTGTTTCATTGCGGTGTAGACTCAAATTAAAAAATATAGTAAGGGAAAGAAAAAGGTGCCACCGTGGCTAAACAACAAAGTAAAAGAAGCAGTGAGAGGCAAAATAGCATCCTTTAAAAAGTGGAAGCTAAATCCTAGAGAGAAAAGAGAAAGGCGCATAAACTCTGGCAAATGAAGTGTAGAAATATAATTAGGAAGGAAAA
The DNA here is from genome assembly GCF_965140285.1 of Lepidochelys kempii. Taxonomy (NCBI): domain Eukaryota; kingdom Metazoa; phylum Chordata; order Testudines; family Cheloniidae; genus Lepidochelys; species Lepidochelys kempii. The sequence goes on along the minus strand of NC_136392.1, from coordinate 32,763,186 downwards.
AAAGAATTTGAAAAACTGCTAGCCAAAGACTCAAAAAGTAATAGAAAAAATATGTTTTAAATACATCAGAAGCAGGAAACCTGCTCAACAAACTGTGGGGCTACTGGATGATCGAGATACTAAAGAACCACTCAAGGATGAGAAGGACATTGCAGAGAAACTAAATGATTTTTTTCAATTGGTCCTCACAGCTGAGGATGTGAGGGAGATTCCCAAACCATTCCTTTTAGGCGACAAATCTGAGGAACTGTTCCAGATTGAGGTGTCATTAGAGGAGGTTTTGGAACAAATTGATAAATTAAAGAGAAATTGCAGAACTACTAACTGTAGTCTGTAACCTATCATTTAAATAAGTCTCTGTGCCAGATGACTGGAGGATAGCTAGTTTGACACCAATTCTTAAAAAGGGATCCAGAGGTGATCCAGGCAATTAGAAGCCTGACTTCAGTACCAGGAAAACTAGTTGAAGCTATTGTAAAGAACAAAATTGTCAGACACATAGATTAACGTAATTTTCTGAGAAAGGGTCAACACCGTTTTTGTAAAGGGAAATCATGCCTCACTAATCTACTAGAATTCTTTCAGGGGGTCAACAACTGTGAGGACAGTGGATATAGTGTACTTAAATTTTCAGAAAGCCTTTGATAAGGTCCCTGACTGAAGGCTCTTAAGCAAAGTAAGCTGTCATGGGATAATAGGGAAGGTCCTCTCATGGATTAGTAACGGGTTAAAAGATAGGAAACAAACGGTAGGAATATATGGTAAGTTTTAAGAATAGAGAGAGGTAAATAGTGGTGTCCCCCAGGGTTCTGTACTGGAACCAGTCCTATTCAACATATTCATAAATGATCTGGAAAAAGAGGTAAACAGTGAGGTGGCAAAATTTGCAGTTGATACGAAACTACTCAAAATAGTTAAGTGAAAGGCGGACGGCGAAGAGTTACAAAAGGCTCTCTCAGAACTGGGTGACTGGGAAACAAAATGGTGGATGAAATTCAATGTTGATAAGTGCAAAGTAATGCACATTGGGAAACATAATCCCAACTATACATACTAAATGACGGGGTCTAAATTAGCAGTTTCCACTCAAGAAAGACATCTTGGAGTCACTGTGGATAGTTCTCTGAAAACATCCACTCAATGTGCAGTGGCAGTCAAAAAAGGTAACAGAAAGTTGGGAATCATTAAGAAAGGAATAGATAATAAGACAGAAAATATCATACAGCATCTATATAAATGCAGGGTATGCCCACATTTTGAATAAGGATGGGAGAGGCTGAGGGAACTGGGACACATGACTATATAGTGCCTTGCATAATGACAGGTTTCAGAGTAGCCCCTTGCAAGCGGCTCCTGGCACTCTGCTGTTTGCTGTGCAGAGCAGTGGGGGCAAGGGGAGTGCTGATGTCAGGGTGTCCCCCTCCCTCACTCCCCCCTGCCCATGTAACCCACCTCCGCAGAGCGGGAGCGGTGGGACAGGAGAGCTTCTGGTAGCGGAGAGCTTCTGGTAGCTGCTTCAGTCTCAGCTTTCTATGGTGTACCCATTATCTCCTTGGTCTGAAGAGATGCATTTCAAGCACCAAAGGGCATGAAAGCATCTGCTAGGCCTGTACTAGGGCAGAACAGACATATGTCTTGTCCTGTCTGGGTCATTCCAGTACACACCTGTGAAAATAACTCCCTAGCTGTCACTATGCTAAAATTATCATCTATCCTGATCTGGGCAACTATACAATATACTTCAGCCAAAGCTGACTTTTGATAATGCAGGCTGTTATGGGATACTTAGAATAAGAGAATTGGGTATAGTTAAGGCGTAGGCCAATTTAGGCTATGCTGTCTTATTTGTGCTTAATATTATTTGTGCTTAATGCACACTAACGTATATATGGTGTGGATAATACATATTATTACCTAAATCATCTACCTGCCAGTTGGACTTGTATTTATAAGTCACTTAGGGCCAGGCCTTACAGATAATAAGGTGCCTGAAGATTAGAACTGAGCGAAAAATTGATTTTGGTTCAGTGGCTGACTCAAAAAAAGAGGAAAAAATTGGTTTGTTTGGAACCAAAATTGGATATTCGCCAGGCAGCTGGGTTGGGTCCCAGTACTGTAGCCATGTGTGCATTAAGCTTTCCCGGATCTCAGCAGGCTGCAGCATGGTTTCTGCTTTCTAACCCGTCATGGAAATGAAACGACATGACCCAGTTACCTTAGTCCCCGAGGACCAGTGCTGCTGCCCCAGATGCCCTAGTAGGTCAAGGACCCCCCATCCCAAAGATCCACCCACGTAGGTGCTCTCAGTTTACAGTTCACTGCTCCAGGGGCAGATGAAAGATAAAGCAAACAGATGCACAGGCTTTGCGAAGGCCTCTAAACACAATTACTCTTTACCTAGATTGAATGAGAAATACACTGTGTTGAACAAAATAGTAGAAAACTTACGCATATTTCCCTGCCTCAGTTTCCTCACCCATCTGGGGCATTCTTAGGACTTGAGCCAGAGTCCTTTATGGTACCTAGGATTCCCATTCCTGTAGCTCATGCCTCCTTCTCTGAATTGAATTGAATCTCTATCTCTGACCCCTGCAGTCAGTGTCCTTCTACTCTCTCTTTCAACTAACTGGTGAGAGACTCTCTAACCTCCCATCCCCTTTGTCAAGTGACCACTTCCCAAGTCAGACTGAGCATGTGATCAAAGCCATGACCTACCCTTAACCACACCCCAAGCAATATTGCTATGCCAAGAAAACCTTTGGTTTAGACACAGCTATGTGGACAGAAGAGGGTACTCTCTGCATAGCTAACATCATTTGGGAGGTGCTGTTCCTACACCAGCAGAAAAACTCTTTCTGTCAGCGTATGCGGTGTCTAGATGAGGGGGCTCGGCCAGCATAGCTATGGAATAGCTGTAGCACCATAATGTAGACGCTTTCTTCATCAGAAGGGGATTTTCCATCAGTTTAGTTAATTCACCTGCCTGAGAGGCAGTCGCTAGTTTAATGGAATAATTCTTCTGTCGATCTGCATCTACACCAGGGGTTAGGTTGATCCCACTACAGCACTCAGTGCATAACATTTTTCATAGCCCTGAAAGACATAGCTAAGGCCATCTAACTTCTAAGTAGTAGTAGTGTAGACCCAGCCTATGCACCCTACCAGGTGATTCGTTGTTGGACACTTCCACACCCCTGGAGTTCGGTGTTAAAAAGTGGGTTTGCCCCAGGTGGCAAGGCCGTTGTGCAAGGGGGATTGTGGAAGGGTGTCTCACCAGCATGCAACCCCCTTATGGCTGTGTGCCTTGTTGCAGGGTGCTTTCCTCAGCTGCCTCCACCAGACACTATTCAGGCCTGCTAGTGGTCCGTTCGTTCAGTGACTTGGCCCAGCAGCCAGGACACTTTCTGTCCCATCCCTTCTGGGGTAAAACAAAGAGTCCAGCAAAATACAAAAGAACATAAATTCTTCTGTCCTCCCTGGGCCCAGTCCTTGGCAAACTCTTCATCAACTCTCCCAGGCTCTGGAAAATTGTTTCCTGATCTACTACAGATTGCTTGTTCCCAGGGCTTTTTTTCTGGAGTTTGAGCTCCCCCAAGTCGCTGACCCTCAGGGCTGTTCCCTAGAATTCTTCTCCCAGGCATGCTTCAGGAGTCTCTTCACCCTTGCTGCCCTTCCCCCTCTCGGGCCAATACCAGGGTAAAAACTCCCTATGTAGCCTTTACTGCTCCTGGTCTCTCTGACAGAGCTCCCATCACAGGAGAGAATGCCAAGTACTATTCTCCCCCTCAGTCTCCTTACCTAGGAGAGACAATCAGGACTCCTAGCCACTCACTCTGTTCCTTTTTACTGCCCTGAAGTCCTTCCTTTATATTATCCAAAAAAGGGACAAAAGGGACAAAAAGGGCAAAAAGGAAGGAGAGGAGGAAGAACCTCTCAAATCTTTTTTATAAAAATATAATTTCATTAAAAAATGGAATTTTTAAAAAAAGTTTTTTATCTTTTTGGTGACAACTTTTTTTGTAAAATAAGTCATTTTTTACATTAATTTTTTTTTGTTAAAAAACTATTTTCTCTATTAATATGGTTGAATTCAACTTTGATGACCTTTGAGTAACTTAGGATACAGGAGCCAGAACTTTAAAGACATTTAGGCACCTACTGAGACTTTCAGGAGCACCTAGGTGCCTAACTCCCATTTGTTGCAATGGGACCATAGAGTCTCTCCATTTCATTTTATCCTAAATTAATTGGCTCACAGTGTCTGCATTCTCGTGCACAGCACAAATTTACTTAACCTTTTTCTCAGGGCCTCTTTTTCCTCCCAGTTTCTCAGGCGGTAAATGAGAGGATTGAGCAAGGGAGTCAGGACCATGTTGAAGACCGAGCCCACTTTGTTCAGGTCCCCCAGGGTATCATTGTTGGGTAAGACATACACAATCGTCAGGGTCCCATAGAAAGCTGCAACCACCATGAGGTGAGAGGAGCAGATAGAAAAGGACTTCTCCTTCCCCGTAGCAGACGAGAGTCTCAGGATGGTGCCTATAATAGCAACAGACAACATAACAATTAACAGAATTGGGGGGAAAGTGAAAATCGAGCCGAATATGAAAGCTGTAAGTGCCATCAGAAGATGTCAGTTCTGGAGAGCTTTAACACAGGGCTGAGATCACAGAAGAAATGGTCCATTTCATTGGGGCCACAAAAAGTTAATTGTGATACGAACAATGCTATTATGGTAAGAGCCAGAAATGCACCTATCCAAGAGCCAGCTGCAAGCAGGAGACCGAACCCTATTCATAAGGGTTACATAGTGCAGGAGTTTACACATTGCTAAATAATGATCATACGACATTGCTGCTAGATTCTTTAGCTCCAGAGAACCAAAGAAATACATTTGTACAATGCAGCCGTCAAAAGAAATAGTTCTGTCCCAAGTCAGGAGACTGGCCAGTATCCTGAGCAGGGTGGGCTAGGTGTAGCAAGTCTCCAAGCAGGACAATTTTCTAAGGAAGAAATACATGGGGGGGTGAAGTTGTTAATCACCCACAACCAGAGCAACAATGAGGATGTTCCTGGCCATCGTCACAAAGTCGCTAATGAAAACAGCAGGAAGAGAAGAATCTGCAGTTCAGGGAGATTTCCGAATCCCACGAGAATGAATTTTGTGATGGTGGCTTGATTTCCCCACTCAGTGTTTTCCACTGATTGCATCTAAAGGAGAGAAGAAAATCAATTAAATTTGTAACTAACATCTTCCATTTAATTCCAAAAATATTGAGATTCCCCTCTCTCCGCAATTTAGCTGCCCAGCAGTTGGGTCTGGCTTCTACTTTATCTAGCTTCTACTTCCAGCCTCTGGATGGAGTTAGACCTCTGTCTGCAAGATTGAAGAGCTCATTATTAAATATTTTCCCCCAAGTAGATACTTATAAACTGTAATCAAGTAACCCATTCACCGTCTCTTTGTGAAGATAAATAGATTGAGCTCCTTGAACCTTTCACTATAAGACATGTTTTCTAATCCTTTAATCATTCTTGTGGGTCTTCTCTGAACCCTTTCTACTTTATCAAGATTCTTCTTGAATTGTGGACATCAAACCTGGACACTATATTCCAGCAGTGGTTACACCAGGGCCAAATACAGAGCTAAAATAACCTCTCCTTTCTGACTTGACATTCCCCTGTTCATGCATCCCAGCATCACATTCGCTCCTGGGATGCATAAATAGCCCCACCCTCACTGTTCGATATGCATTTCTCCCTGACTGTACCATTGGTCATCTTATGACATAAATTCTGAAATTTGACATATCCCCAACGGTGGCCAGATCTAGTTGTTTCAGATGAAGCAACAAAAGACTCTAATTTACACCAGGTGTGCCAGAGGAAAATGAGCCCGATTCACTCCAGTGAAGTTACTCCTGATTTACACCATGTGAGTGAGAAGAGATTCAGCTCCATTCCCTCTAATAAGGAGTCAGTAAAAAATAAGGCACAGGCTCCAGAGGGATTACACACAGTTTTTACTGCACATGCGTTTCCTTCAGTTTAAGTCAATGAAACCGATCTCTGTCATGAATTTTCATAAGAAAAGGTGCGTGAGGTAATATCTGTTATTGGACTGACTTCTTCTTCAGCTCTGTGTAAACTAGAAAGCTGGTTTCTCTCGCCAAAAAAGTTGGTCCAATACGAGATATCACCTCACCCACCTTGTCCCTCTAATACCCTGGGACCAGCACGGCTACAACAACACTACATACATTAATTTTCATAACAGTTACAGCTGTTGCATTTGAAGGATACATTAAAGACTATGCGATGCTCAGATACTATGGTGATTTTTTTTAACAGTGCACAGTTGCACAGATGGGGGGAGGGCTGGCAGGGTCAGCTTCCTGTGAAGCATCAGGGATTGGCTACAACTAGAGATGGGACATGGAATGGGATGAGACAGAGCTATGAGGTGGTTCGGATAATCGTCTTTCTAGATGGCTGGCTGGTGGGTCTTGCTCATGTGTGCAGGGTCTTCAAATCACCAGATTTGGGATGGGGAAGAAATTTTTCCCCTAGTTCCTATTCGGCAGGGACCTTGAGGGTTTTCACCATCCTCTGCAGCGTGGGGCTCCTGCTGGGATCACCTGGGCATACCTCAGCTAATCCATTCCATGCCATTGCAGGGACCTTGGTCACTGGTGGAACTTCACTCTCTCTGTTTCTGCCTGGGTTCAAACAGTTTAGTCTCCTGCAGCCTGAAAGGCTTTAGTCTTCCCAGTTTATATGGGTCAGCACCAAGCTTTGCCCAGGGATTCATGTCTACCCAGTTATTAAAATCAATACCACTCCTCTCAAGTCTGTGGAGAAGTTTTGCTACGTAGGACATATCCTGTCAGCCACAGTGCCATGAATGTCAATGGGGCCATAGCCCCACAAGCTTAAATTTATTACTGTGAAAAATTCCATCAGTTTTGTTCTTTGGACAAGGGTGCGGAATACAAATTCATAGGAAATAGATTGAAAACAGAGATGGGAGAGGAATAAAGAAGTCACTGAATGAGAAGGAGAGACTGAGGGCTCATCTACACACACAAATTGTACCACACCCATATTGTTAAAAGTGTAACATCCCCCTAGTGCAGATGCTATGGTACCAATATGATACCAATCAGGGGCAATAAGCTATACCAGTATACGATACCAGTATAAGACAGGCTCCTTTTCTTGATTTACCTGGTGCTAACTGCAACATTTAACCCTGTTATTTACAGCCCGAGGAACAGGGAGATAAAATGTGCTCTCAGGAAATCAACAGGAAGGGAAAGGTTCCCTCAGGCAAAATCTATGGTATGATATTGTTGTGTGCTGTGCTTGGGAAACTCTGGGAGTGGGGAAATTGTGCAGCTCCATCCTTGTCTTAAATAGGTAATATTCATGTCTAAACCGCCTTCAGTGTTCTCCTCTCAGACAGGTGCAAATCATTCGTCTGTCCACTGAAGGATTATTTCTCCTTACGTTCACGGTCATGTAAATGTATAATATGTCGGTGAGACCATCACTGGAATTTTGTTCCCAGTCCTGGTGGCCCTACATTAAAAACCATGTTGAATAACTGGAATGGTTTCAGAGAAAGGTTAGAAGACTGATTCATGGTCTAGGAAACTGTCTCATGGCAGAGACTGAAGGAGCTATCTGTATTTTGCTTATTGAAGTGAAGGGTAAGTAATAACTTAATTACAGACTGGAAATAAGGCATAATTTTTAAGAGAGAGACTAATTAATCATGAAAACAATTTCCCAAAGGTTGTGGTGGATTCTCCATCACTGGCAAGTTTTAAAACAAGATTGGATTGGGTTTTTTTTAAGTTTTGCTCTAGTTCAAAAGGAATTATTTTGGGGAAAATTCTCTGGCCTGTTCTCTATAGGAGATTAGACCAGATGAGCAGAATGGTCCCTTCTGGCCTTAGAATCCGTGTATTATCTAACGGGTGGGGTATCTCTCTGAAAAGTATCCTTATGTTCAGCTGAACTTGCTGGGTTATACTGAGGAGCCGCCAGCTGAGATTCTACGGATGGGATTGCCCTAAAGTCCCCACTGGCCTTAAAATGTTTGATTCTATGAAAAATTCACTCAAGTCAATAGTACAGATTCCCCTCTAATTTAAACCAATGTAAAACAAAAGCCATTCAGCAGAGGTAAAAATTCAAGCTCATGTTAACCTCATCTAGGTTAGAAGTGCCAAGCATTTTTATCACTTATGTATATCATGGGATTGCTGAAGTTTTGATGTATCTTAAAATGTCATTCAGTGGGATCGTAAACTCATTTCTTATGGAATAGTAATTTTCTGTGAAATTTTTAGCATACCTGTGTGTGCTATAAAATAATAAATAATGCTACTCAGAATAAAATAACTCTTTAAAACCTTAATTGTTCTTGCAATCTGGAGATACTCTGTGAATACACATAACATAATGTTTACCCATAAAGCCACCTTGGATTTTAAAGGGACCTATGGGAGTTAGAAGCCCAATTCTGAGAGATTTTCCATGGCAATTGGGCATCTAATTCCCTTTGGTTTCTTTGAACATCTCAGACATAAAGAATCATGAATTTCTGAATGTCTTCTTAAAGAAAATGGCATGGTTATTAATGAGTATGACTGAATGTTTAACTGGTACCATTCTTTTTATTAATTAGCTGGTTAGTGACTGTATATACTTGAATTCTCATAACTAGTCTACAGATAGACACTCCTATCCAGTCTAAGGGTATATAGTGATGAACAAACTAATCTTGAGGAACAGGTCAGACTCCACCAAAAGTCATCAACGCTCCACCAATTGGCTTCACAGAGGTCCTAGGCCTGGAGCCGGAGCCATGGTTTTGACCTGTGTCCACTAGAAAATGGGCCAAAGCTACCAAATTGCCATCCCTTTTTACCAGCATTTAGACAGTAGCAAAATCACCTGGATTCATATCAGTGAAAAGCCCAGCTGACTGTTCTGAGCCCCTTGCAACATCCAGGGAATTTGGGATTTAAATAACTGAGGTATAAACACAACACAAGAATTCCTCGCTGGACTCTAAACTGTGTCTTCACTAATATATCCCACTGGTGATGGAGGGTTTGCAGTTAGGACCTTTGGGTATTAATTTACAGCAACATAGATTGTGTCATGTCCTCTGAAATATTGCTAGTAAGTTGCAATGATTTTTCAATACTATGGGCCAAGTTGTTCCCTGGTGTAACTCCTCTCATTTCACTGTGGCTACACCAGGGTGTATCTGAACCCGGGGTTTATCACTGAGATACTGGGCCAGGTTCTGATAATGGATACACGACTGGAGTAAGGGGAAATCGTTTGTAATTACACAAGTGTAACTGAAATGAGAATCTGGGCCATTGTACAAAAAGTTCTCCTGCATCTCAAACTAATGTGTGATTAAAATACTATTTTCAAAAGGAGAACACAGAAGCATTGCTACCCGTTATGCTTCCATTGTAACCAATCTGAGATGCCCATGGTCAAGAGGCAGTTACTACGCAGACTGTAAAAACACACACACAGAGAGAGCTGGGGAGCTTTAATAGTATTTATTTGCCTAAAGATGCAGATAGGAATGAGTGAAATTTTCAAAAGCAGCAGGGGGCAAGATACAAAATATGGACTTTGGCTCTTAACTACTGTAGGTGCCTAAATCACAGAATCAGGCCCAAGAGGGTTCTCTAAACCTCCACTCAACTGCTCCCAAACACTGTAGGCACCTAAACTCAACCAGCATCCTACTGTTTGCAGTCAAATTCCCGAGGGTGCCTAGGTTTCTGCCTCTGGGCATGCACACGGCAGCCTCAGACCAGACATCTGGATACATACATCCCAGAGTTCCCCCACCTAACTCACCCAAGGGGTCCCAGTTGGTAGGTGAGCTCATGCAAAAAGTTGGGGTGGAAGTCGGGACTCCCTTGTCACTTTTAGCCCAGTGGTGAGGGTACTCAGCTGGGATGTCAGCGATCCCTGTTCAAGTTCCTCCTCTGTTGGAGGGAGAAGAAGGGGGATGTGAACACGGCTCTGCTACTTCTCAGGTGAGCCCCTCACCACTAGTCACTGGGATATTGCAGTGTGTGGGGTGCCCTCTATCACTCTGGTTGAAGCTGCTCTATGCTAGATAACTAATATTCCTAACTTCAGATATAACAATGACACATACGTAATAATTAGATAATCAGAATCAGTAAGTAATAACCTTTCCAATGATATCTCACAAGACCCATATTGCCTAAAACATGTCTTAGTTACTCCAAATTCATATTATAACAATATCTCCATGAAGAATATGGGGTGTAGTGTCAAACACCCCATATGGCCCTGCATCAGGGGACAGCAGGAGGGTGGGTTGGGTGCTCAGGAGAGCAATGGGAACCTAAGCAGTTAGAAGGAGAGATGGAGAATGATGATATTTTTTGGTCATCCCTTTCTTTTTTATTTGCATTGGGGAGGGAAATCCGGTCTCATGAGCTATGAAAATTTTGGCCATACATCTTATGTTTGCATTTCATATATCTGTATTGATATCCATATTTATATCACTATTGATATAGATATTTTAATGTTGCCTTGACCCTGCAAAGATGTATGAACAGGCGGGAAATTTCACATGGCAGGACACGGAGACTCCCAGCCCTCCCCAGACTTTCATTTTTTGTTTACCCAGCTACAGATCTGCATAGAATACTGCCCAATCAAAGTTCTCCACTCACTGTGGAGGCAATATTTTTCACCTACTGTTCAGAGGCATAAATGAAAATGAAGGGTCCTAAAAAGTGGAGAATGACTTTCATTGGCTTCAGTGGGAGTGGAAGAGACCCAGAACCACCCAAAAGATGCTAAGCTCCTAGCAGAATTTGGAAATAGTGTTCATGTATGGATGAATGAGCCAGAGTGCTTTACTGAAACGTGAGTTTGGAAAAAAAGCCCAATTTTTATAAAGAATGTTTCTTACAGTATGAAGTTTTGTATAAAGAAATGTCTATTAAATGTATGAAAGATGAATGCTCAAAAAGTAGCAGAGTAACAGGAACAGAAAGAAAGAAAGAAAGAAAGAAAGAAAGAAAGAAAGAAAGAAAGAAAGAAAGAAAGAAAGAAAGAAAGAAAGAAAGAAAGAAAGAAAGAAAGAAAGAAAGAAAGGGGTAACCCTGCTATCAAGGACTCAAGTAAGAAACTATATCACCTCATCTCTATTTACTATATGCTAAAATTGATACTTTTACATTCTATGCCTGTTTCACTAAGATACTAGTTTAAGAATAGCTTTTCTTAGGGACTCTTTGACCTCCTTGTTTCTCAGGCTATAGATGACAGGGTTGATCATAGGAGTCAGGACTGTGTAGAAGACAGAGAATATTTTTTGTAGGACCTTGGGAGTGTTGGCTGTTGGAATTATATAGACAGTTAATACGGTCACATACAAAACTGCAAGCACAATGAGGTGAGAGGAACAGGTGGAAAATGCCTTTTGCCTCCCGATGCTGGAAGGGATTCTCAGGATGGTGGTGATGATACAAATGTAGGATGTCAGAGTCAGAAGAAAGGGCACAAATGTCCCTATGACAGCAATAATAAATGTCAACAGTTCCAGAGTCTGGGTGTCAACACAGGACAGCTTTATCATAGGTGAAAAATCGCAAAAGAAATGGTCAATTTCTTTGGAATCACAGAACGTTAATTGGAAGAAGAAAATATTTTCTATGGTGCAGAGCAGTAAGCTACTTATCCAGGACCCTGCCACAAGCTGCCAACAAACCCTGCCATTCATCAGAGCAGCATAACGGAGTGGATTGCATATCGCTAAATACCTATCATAAGACATTGCCGTGAGCAGCAGATTTTCTGTATTTGTCAGGATACCAAAGAAATATAATTGCACAATGCAGCCCTTAACAGAAATGGTTCTGTCCCCAGTCAGGAGACTGGCCAGCAGCCTGGGCAGGATGGTGGAGGTGTAGCAGATCTCCAGGCAGGACAAGTTCCCCAGTAAAAAGTACATGGGGATGTGAAGTTGCTGATCAACCACAACTAGTGCAACGAAGAGGATGTTTCCGGAGACAGTCACAATGTAGATCACTAGAAACACAAGGAAGAGAAGGGTCTGCAGTTCAGGGACATTCCCAAATCCTAAGAGGATGAATTCCACAATGGGTGTTTGATTTCTTACTTCTGCTTTCTCCATAATATGTACCTAGAAACAGAAGACCATTAAATATTGATCGAGTGCACGCAGTCAGGTTGTGCTGTCGGTTACACTGGCAGAAACCTGGAGTAGGTAACCTCGTAACACTGCATGTCTCCACTGGAAAGTGAAGTTGTCAAAAAACAGAGGGAAGACTCCTATCCTTAAGAGGTTCAGCTTCCAATATAGCTGAAATAAGAGCATGGAACCCTACTGAATTAGGGAAACCTCCCATCTAACTCCCTTGGCTCTCTTCAACTTTAAATACTTTTAGGCTGGGATTTTGAAATATCTTTATCATAGCAGTCTCACATCAAGAAATCTAGAAGACATAACAAAAGATCAATAGATTGGAAATGAAAGATATTTAGAGTTCAACCATGGGTACGTCTCCCCAGCAGCTGGGAGGTGTAATTCCCACCTTGGGTAGACGTACATGCACAAGCTTTGATCAAGCTAGCAGGATAAAACAAGCAGTGAGAACATGGCAGCACATGCAGCCCTTTGGGATGGCTACCTGTGTACGTAGCTGGGATCTCAGATGGGATTGGGCTCGGGCAGCTAGGCTGTGCTGCCAAGGCTACACTGCTATTTTCAGCTCAATAGCTCAATCAAAGATTGTGTGTGCCAAGAAGTCTGAAATCTCTTTTTTGCTTTTCCTCTACACGCTTCTTGATATATCCTGCCATCTGATCTCTTCATCCACTGACTTATGATGCACCCATATGAACTATGCCTACATCAGGAGTGGCAATGGTACATTGACACTAGTGCAACATAAATGTCTGACAGAAAAATGGAAATCCAGAAAAACACACACACACACAGAGAAGACAGACAATGTTTTTGTTTCATAATTTGACGAGCAATAAAATATACACACAAGGAGTCAATAAATTCGATAAAGTCATGGAGGATAGGTCCATCAATGGCTGTTCGTCAGGATGGGCAGGAATGGTGTCCCTAGCCTTTGTTTGCCAGAAGCTGGGAATGGGTGACAGGGAATGGGTCACTTGTTCATTCCCTCTGGGACACCTGGCACTGGCCACTGTTGGAAGACAGAATACTGGGCTAGATGGACCTTTGCTCTGACCCAGTATGGCCGTTCTTATGTTTTTACTTTCTAAATCTGAGAGCCATTCATTTATCTTTCCTGGGCATGTTTTGCTTTAACCCTTTTACTTTTATTTACATTCCCCCTGGATTGAACAAGCAATCCTATTCTTTCTGACACGCTAGATGCCTGAGCAGGTATTTTTCTTTTCTAAATCAGGTACCTGAGCAGGTATTTTTCTTTTCTAAATTATTTCATTTTAACTGTGCTGCTTTATCTGTCACACGGATAGTCTATTGCCAGCTGCCCCCTAACCATAACCCTTCCTGCAGATTTTCTGAGATAAGTTTATAGTCTTTGCACTACATTTTCCAATATCTTCTACCCTTGATAGTCTTCCATTATCTCAGCAAACTGAGTTTGGGTTACTACTTGGATGTCTGGATCCTACAGTGCTCCTTGGTGTATTTTGTTGTTATTCCCTGTCACAGAAATTGTGGTCTCCCCGGTTGGTAATTTTGCCTTCATGTGAGATGAACTTCCTTGATAGTTCTGCTAGTGGGAATTTGAAATTATTGCATAGAGAAAAGATAAAGTGTTCCCTCTAAGCTGCATGGCTGTGCAACTGAGCAGGAGTGAATCAAGTGACGTGCACTGCTTAGCAGAGCCGCGCAGGGTGGCGTGTGTTCGGGTACCCTTCCCCCCACTGCTCTGCAGCTGCATTGCTCCTGCTCTCTGCCTTGGGGCCCCTTGCAAGCGGCTCCCGGGACCCTGCTGCTTGCTGTGCAGAGCACAGGGGGCAGCAGGGGCGCTAATGTCAGGGTGTCCCGTCCCCCACTCCCCCCTGCCCACGTACCCCATCTCCGCAGAGCAGGAGCGGGGGACAGGGCTCAGGAGCAGAGAGCTTCTGAAAGCTGCTTTGGTCTCAGCTTTCTGGTGGGAGTGCCTTAAAAAGACAAAGCACGGTCTCTCCTACGCGTCCCCAGCAGCTGGCATACTCACACTCTGTCCCTGTGTCTCTCTCTCACTCAGACACACACACACTGTCTCTAAGCTTTCGTGAGCTACAGCTCACTTCAAGCTTATGCTCAAATAAATGTGTTAGTCTCTAAGGTGCCACAAGTCCTCCTTTTCTTTTTGCAGATACAGACTAACACGGCTGCTACTCTGAACACTCTCTCTGTGTCTCTCACACACACACACACATTCTGTCTCTGACACACGCACTCTCTCTCTCTCTCACACATACACACACTGTCTCTTTCACACTCACCTCCCAACACATGCTTGTGTTGTTGTTGTTATTTCCTGCAATGCACATGTATTCTCTGAAATTTCATTCTTTCCAAGTGCTGTTATTGCAGTTTTTGACTGGTCTATGCATTACATAATTTTATTTCTCTCTTATGCTTAAATTTAATTCTTTGACTAGTTAGTATTAAAATGCCTAACCTGTCCTGGATGGAGTAATTATTCCTATGGTAACTTTTCAAAAATATATATTATAGCTACGTTTTTTTTGTTTTTACTGGTGTCACACATCACCTCTATATTGGTGAGCATCACAAAATTCACTCTGCACACGGATAGAAAAAATTAAAGGGAACATTGATATGAAGGAATATGCTGTGTATGTGGGATGGGAAAGGTGGAGATGGATTGCTCTACTGTAAAACATGAATATAGTCTGTGATAGTTTATTTTGAGAGTGGGCAGGGGAGACATGGATCCTAGCCCATGTCAGACATGAAGAAAATATCTGTTGCCTTTGCCCTGTAAGGGGCCTGGCACAAAACCCCTTGTACTCAATGACTGAGTGTCTTTCCCTTAACTACAAAGGACTTTGGATCTGGCTCATGATTATAATATGAGATGCAAGATGTTGGCGCATGTGAGCCATAGTGAGATAAAGAATGGCTTGGCCCCTATTTTGTATCTACTAACAGGATGACAACTCATACAGTAGGCGTCTGGTCGGTGATGGGAAGTTGACTCGTGGGGAAGTATTGATCTGATGGCATGAACAAACCAGTCCAACAGATACCATTCTCTCTTTAATTATATTGCAACCAATATAATGTTGTTTAGTGTTGCTGAATTGTATAGTAAATGGCTTCACTCACTTTGGTTTATTATAAAATATAGTCAAGAGACTAAATAACCAGTAATAACATGGTACAGGAAAAAGGGAATGGGTGACAGGGGATGGATCACTTGATGATTACCTCTTCCGTTCGTTCCCTCTGAAGCACCTGGCATTGGCCACTGTCAGAAGACAGGATACTGGGCTAAATGGACCTTTGGTCTGACCCAGTCTGGCCGTTCTCATGTTCTAAATCTGAGAGCCATCCATTACTCTTGCTTAGGCATGTTTTGCCATTACCCATTTTTGATGGCTTCCCCACGGGGTGCTACTTGGAACTGTGGTTCCACTGAGCCCACTCAGTCGGGCTCCCTCTGACACTGTCCTGCTGTGGCAATTTGCAGACCCGCTCCCAGTCCTACACTTCCTCCAGCATTTACACAGTTAGGGACACACCCAGCTCATTTTCATGCAGGCTCTCTGACCAGCCACTGCATGAACCAACAATAGAGAAGCCACAAAAGCTCCAGCCTAGGACCACAGAGCTGTACCACCCTGGCCTGGTCAAAACACCGACCAGTAGGAATTTGTTACCCAGTTTGCCTCTCCCTCAATGTGGAGAGGAATATGCATACTTGTGCTAACGAACCTGAGATTTTTCCCAAGATATTTCACGTAAAGGCACACTGGTTTATGTTAAACAACAAACAAGTTTAACTACAAAACACAGATTTTGAGTGACAATAAGGGATAGGAAACAGATCAAAGCAGATTACCAGCAAACAAACAAAAACACAAACTAAGCATAACACACCGGTTAGATTGACTATGAATGAGCAGTTGCTCACCCTGACTGATGATACCGGCGGTCTTGCAGATTCTCAAGGCACAGGCTGCATTTGCTTTGCAGTTAGGGTTTCTCAGGTCTCATACACAGGCTAAAATCCCTTTAGCCTGCTTCAAGCATTTCCCCAGTTCAGAGTGTGTTCCTTAGCTCTTTCCAGGAGTCTTCTTGTGTGAGGAGTGAAGAAGAACCATTGATATCGCTCCCTGCCTTTTATAGCCTTAGCATAGGGTGGCAACCCTTTCTTTCAAAACTTGGTGCCTGGACCAGTGTGTGAAAAAATAAAGACACCCCAAGATGGAGTCCAGAGTCATGTGGTCTGGTCACCTGCCCTTATAGAATCATAGCAACCATTACTTACAGGCTCTCTGGAGTGTTCTCAGGAAGGCTCACCCGGTGGGGGATAAGCTTCTCCTAAGGCCTATTCTTTTCCGTAATGGCTCATTACCCTGAATAGGCCCTTCCCAACCAGATATGTAGACTGAAAGCATCTTGCCTAGTGGGAGCTACCAAGGTGTAACTACATTTGAAATACAGATACATAGTCCATATTCATAACTTCAGATACAAAAATGATACATGCATAGAAATAGAATAATCATATTAATCAAATCACAACGTTTCCAATGACACCTTACATGACCCATCTTGCACAAAATGCATCATAATTATGCTATAATCGTAACATAATAATATCGCTATGAAGAATATAGTGTGCAGTGTCACCGCATCACACTTCATTTACTTGCCCCCTGGATTGAACATGCAGTCACACTGTTTCTGACATGGTGGATGCCTGAGTCGGCATTTCTCTTTTCTAAATCAAATTAGTTCATTTTAACTGTGCTGATTTACCTTTCACACTGATGATCTATTGCACCTTAACCCTAACCCTTTCTTCAGATTTCCTGAGATAAGTTTACAGTTTTTGCACTACATTTTCCAGTCTTATCTACTATTGATATTGTTACATTATCTCAGTAAACTGAGCTTTGGGTTCCTATCTGGGTGTCTGGGTCCTACAGCTCTTCTTGGTATAGTTTGTTGATATTCCCTTTCAGAGAAATTGTGGTCTCTCCTGGTTGATCATTTCTCCTTCATATGAGATGATGTAATCTCCCTTGATAGTTCTGCTGGTGGGAATTTGAAATTATTGTATACAGGAAAGTTAATATTTATTTTCAGAAAGGAAAAACAACAGTACAAGGACAGTCTTATTACTAAATTCAAAGGGGAAGTTATGGAAAACAACTGATACCACAGGGAAAATAACAGTGATAGGAGAACTGTTGAACCAAAAGACAAAGCAACAGAAAAAAGGGAATGTCTCATTTCAAAGGAAATTAATGCAGACAGAACTTCTGATCTCAATGGGAATCTCTGTTCTTCTGATGTATTAGATGAGTAGATCTGCTAGAATAATAGCAAAAAAGGAACCAATGTCAATTCTATTTTATAGTAACAAGAAAATGAAATGCTCCCAAGTTAAAAAATTCTTGGATAAAACTCCCAGGTCAGTCTGATCTCTGGACCTGGAACTCCAAATGCAGGCCTAGAAGACCCTAAACCTGCCACATGAAAAAAGTTCAAATCTCCTTCTTGACATTGGCTGTGATTTTTTTAGAAATCTAAGGGAGTTAGGCACCCAACTGCCTTTGAATATCAAAGGGAGTTCAGCAGCTAAGCTTTCTATGCTCCTTTGAAAATCCCCACTTAGACACTTGATGACCTAATTTTCACTCATCCTTCTGGTCTTTGCTGAAAAAGCGAGGGGTTCCTTCTCCCACAGTGTGAGGGAATATGCTGTGTATGTGGGATAGGAAAGATGGAGGTGGATTGTTGTATTGTAAAACGTGAATGTAATCTGTAAGTGTTTATTTTGAGAGTGGGCAGGGGAGACAAGAATCCTAGTCCATATCAGACATGCAGAAAATAACTGTTTCCCTAGTCCTGTACGGGTCCTGATACAAAACTCCTTGTAGTCAGTGACGGAGAATCTTTCCCTTATCTACAAAGATTTTGGCTCTGGCTCATCATTATAAGATGCAAGATTTTGTAGCATGAGAGCTATAGTGAGATTGTCAGGGTTCCCTCCCCACTCTGAACTCTAGGGTACAGACATGGGGACCCACAAGAAAGACTCCCTAAGCTTATTTCTACCAGCTTAGGTGAAAAACTCCCCAAGGCACAAGTTCTCCCTTGTACCTTGGATTAGGTAACGCTGCCACCACGAAGTAATTTAGACAAACTCAGGGAAAGGACCACTTGGAGTTCTTACTCCCACACACACCCTTTCCTGGGGAGGCTTGAGAATAAACAAGATGAGCACAGACCACCCTTACGGTTTTTTAGGACACACAAAAAAACCCAATCAGATTCTAAAAGAAACAGAACTTTATTAGAAAGAAAAACGGTAAAAGAAGCACCTCTGTAAAATTAGAATGGAAGATAATCTTAAGGGCAATCAGATTCAAAAACATAGAGGATTTCCCTCTGGGCCAAACTTTAAAGTTACAAAAAGAAAACCAGGAATACACCTTCCTCTCAGCACAGAGAAAATCACAAGCCAAAACAAAAATAAGCCAACACATTCCCTTGCGAGTACTTACTAATTATAATGGAGCTGGATTTCTTCCTTCCTTGATCTGTGTCTGGCAAGCACACAGAACAGACAGACCAAAACCTCCCCACCTCCCCCGCCCCCCAGATTTGAAAGTATCTTGTCCCTTTATTGGACCTTTTGGTCAGGTGCCAGCCAGGTTACCTGAGCTTCTTAACCCTTTACAGGTAAAAGGATTCTGTGCCTCTGGCCAGGAGGGATTTTATAGTACTGTATACAGGAAGGTTGTTACCCTTCCATTTATATTTATGACATGCCCCCCCCAAATCACAGATAGTGTTGGACAGACGGTTCCACACTGGTTGTGATTTCTTCCTGGAGCTCTAGGAGAAAACAGAGTTAATAAGACACATGTACCTTTAGATATACTACTGACTATACAAAAACTAACAGTATTTTCAACATTTCAAGGACGATTTTAACCAGTTGATTCTGGGAACATTTCATGGGAAAGTGCATCAGCCACTTTGTTAGAAGCTCCTGAGATGTGTTGTATTTCAAAATCAAAATCTTGAGAGCTAAACTCCACCAAAGAAGTTTTTTGTTATTGTCCTTGACAGTGCGAAGCCACTTCAGCACAGCATGGTCGGTTTGCAGGTGGAAACCCAAACATATGGGTGTAGCTTTTCCAGCACATACACAATGGCGTAGCATTCCTTTTCACTGATTGACCAGTGGCTTTCCCTCTCAGACAGTTTCTTGCTGAGAAACACGACAGGATGGAATTCTTGGTCCGGTCCTTCTTGCATTAAAACTGCTCCCACACCACACTCGGACACATCTGTGGTTACTAGGAACGGTTTGTCTTGGGGCCCTTAGCACAGGGTCAGACATGAGTGTCGCTTTAAGCTGGTTAAAGGCCTTTTGATACTCTTCAGTCCACTGAACTGCATTTGGCTGTTTCTTTTTGGTTAGGTCTGTCAGTGGGGCGGCGATTTGGCTGTATTGCAGAACAAATCGCCTGTAATATCCGGCCAAGCCTAAGAAGGATTGGACCTGTTTTTTTTTACTTTGGAACATCATCCACTTTGGCTTGTAGGGGATTGATAGTTGCTTGACCCACCTGGTGTCCAAGATAAGTCACTCTGTTTAGGCCTATTTGACACTTTTTAGTCTTAACTGTTAGTCCTGCCTCCCTTATGCACTCGAAGACTTTTTGTAGATGAATAGGTCGGAATTTGAACAAGAGGCTGAGAGGCAGCTCTCCAACACCACTTTCTACAAGCCATTACCCTCTGATCCCACTGAGGGTTACCAAAAGAAACTACACCATCTGCTCAAGAAACTCCCTGAAAAAGCACAAGAACAAATCCGCACAGACACACCACTGGAACCCCGACCTGGGATATTCTATCTACTACCCAAGATCCATAAACCTGGAAATCTTGGGCACTCCATCATCTCAGGTATTGGCACCCTGACAGCAGGATTGTCTGGCTATGTAGATTCCCTCCTCAGGACCTACACTCCCAGCACTCCCAGCTATCTTCGAGACACCACTGACTTCCTGAGAAAACTACAATCCATTGGTGATCTTCCTGATAACACCATCCTGGCCACTATGGGTGTAGAAGCCCTCTACACCAACATTCCACGCAAAGATGGACTACAAGCCGTCAGGAACAGTATCCCCGATAATGTCATGGCAAACCTGGTGGCTGAACTTTGTGACTTTGTCCTCACCCATAACTATTTCACATTTGGGGAAAATGTATACCTTCAAATCAGCGGCACTGCAAGGGGTACCCGCATGGCCCCACAGTATGCCAACATTTTTATGGCTGACTTAGAACAACGCTTCCTCAGTTCTCGTCCCCTAATGCCCCTACTCTACTTACACTACACTGATGACATCTTCATCATCTGGACCCATGGAAAAGAAGCCCTTGAGGAATTCCACCATGATTTCGACAATTTCCATCCCACGATCAACCTCAGCCTGGACGAGTCCACACAAAAGATCCACTTCCTGGACACTACGGTGCTAATAAGCGATGGTCACATAAACACCACCCTATACCGGAAACCTACTGTCCACTATACTTACCTACATGCCTCCAGCTTTCATCCAGACCACACCACACAATCCATTCTCTACAGCCAAGCTCTATGATACAACCGCATTTGCTCCAACCCCTCAGACAGAGACAAACACCTACAAGATCTCTATCAAGCATTCTTACAACTACAATACCCACCTGCTGAAATGAAGAAACAGACTGACAGAGCCAGAAGAGTACCCAGAAGTTACCTACTACAGGACAGGCCCAAGAAAGAAAATAACAGAACGCCACTATCCATCACCTTCAGCCCCCAACTAAAACCTCTCCAATGCATCATCAAGGATCTACAACCTATCCTGAAGGATGACCCATCACTCTCACAGATCTTGGGAGACAGGCCAGTCCTTGCTTACAGACAGCCCCCCAACCTGAAGCAAATACTCACCAGCAATCACACAACAAAAACACTAACCCAGGAACCTATCCTTGCAACAAAACCTGTTGCCAACTGTGTCCACATGTCTATTCAGGGGACACCATCATGGGGCCTAATCACATCAGCCACACTATCAGAGGCTCGTTTACCTGCACATCTACCAATGTGATATATGCCATCATGTGCCAGCAATGCCCCTCTGCCACATACATTGGCCAAACTGGACAGTCTCTAAGTAAAAGAATAAATGGACACAAATCAGACGTCAAGAATTATAACATTCAAAAACCAGTTGGATAATACTTCAATCTCTTTGGGCACTTGATTACAGTCCTAAAAGTGGCAGTTCTTCAACAAAAAAACTTCAAAAACAGACTCCAATGAGAGACTCCTGAATTGGAATTAATTTGCAAACTGGATACAATTAACTTAGGCTTGAATAGAGAGTGGGAGTGGATGTCTCATTACACAAAGTAAAACTATTTCCTCTCCTCCTGTTCTTGTAAACTGCTGGAAATGGCCCACCTTGATTATCACTACAAAAGGTTCCTTCCCCTCGCTCCCCTCCCCCACTCTCCTGCTGGTCATAGCTCACCTTTCCTGATCACTCTCATTATAGTGTGCATGGTAACACCCATTGTTTCATGTTCTCTGTGTATATAAAATCTCCCCACTATATTTTTCCAATGTATGTATCCGATGTAGTGAGCTGTAGCTCACGAAAGCTTATGCTCTAATAAATTTGTTAGTCTCTAAGGTGCCACAAGTACTCCTTTTCTCTTAGGCTTTAGGTTTGAGGTGGGGGATGCTATGAGATAGTTAACAGCTCCCAGGAACTCTTGGACCATGAATGGCCCTTCCCATGACGCTTTCATCTTATAGGCCTGGAGTGCCTTCAAGACCATGACCTGGTCCCCTACTTTGAAGGAACGCTTTCTGGAATGTTTATCATAACAGGCTTTTTGCTCTTCCTGAGCATTTTTAGGTTTTCTCTAGCAAGGGCTAAAGAGGTTGGGAGGGTGTTTTTTAGGTTGTTTACAAAGTCCAGAATGTTAGTTCCTGGAGAAGGCATAAACCCCTCCCATTGCTGCTTCACCAACTGTAATGGCCCCTTAACCTTAGAATCATAGAATCATAGAATATCAGGGTTGGAAGGGACCCCTGAAGGTCATCTAGTCCAACCCCCTGCTCGAAGCAGGACCAATTCCCAGTTAAATCATCCCAGCCAGGGCTTTGTCAAGCCTGACCTTAAAAACCTCTAAGGAAGGAGATTCTACCACCTCCCTAGGTAACGCATTCCAGTGTTTCACCACCCTCTTAGTGAAAAAGTTTTTCCTAATATCCAATCTAAACCTCCCCCACTGCAACTTGAGACCATTACTCCTCGTTCTGTCATCTGCTACCATTGAGAACAGTCTAGAGCCATCCTCTTTGGAACCCCCTTTCAGATAGTTGAAAGCAGCTATCAAATCCCCCCTCATTCTTCTCTTCTGCAGGCTAAACAATCCCAGTTCCCTCCACGGTTCAACACAGCTACGCCTCATACCACGAACACACTTGGAGCACAGACAGACACAGGCTGGAATTCAAATCTGTGGGACACCCCCCCAACAACACCCTATTCTCTTAGTCCTTCCTCACATCTCTCGATTATGGGTTCATAGATTTCAGAGTCAGAGGGGACCGACAGATCCTGTAGCCTGACCTCCTGTATAACAAGCCAGAGAATTGCTCCAGTCACTTTTGCATTGAGTCTAATAACTGTTTGACAAAAGCATATTCTGGTCTTGATCTGGAGACATCAAGAGCTAGAAAATCCTACCACTTCCGTCGGTAGTTTAACCTTTGCACCCCCACGACATACTTAGATGTGATGGCTATTGCCTGCTCCAGGAAGCGGAGTTAAAGTCATGTTGCAGTGACACAGGTGTCCTTTAACTCTGCACTGCCTGGTTTTCAGAGGTTTAAGTTTAATGACTTTCCCCATTCTGGAAGGGCACGATTCACCTCTGGGCAACCTTAACTCTGCTTTCACAAAGTTTGGAGGCATTTAATATATGTGGTAAAGAGAGAGAAAATGAAGAAGGTTAGAAGTTCTATGTCCTCCAACTCGTTCCCTTTGAGGTTAAGAGTTTGATGTTCTTAACCATGTCCCAGTGTCCTAGACATGGATTCAAAAATCCCATCTGCAGAAGTGTCCTGGGAGATTTCACCTTCTTGCAAGAAGGGTAAATAATGAGACACCAGAGACTGGCACTTTTAGACAAGGCACAACTTACAAAAAACACGCAGCAGAACTAGGACATCCAAACTGGAATCTGCTTGTTGAAGGAAATCAGCTGCATGGAGAGATGACATTAGAAGAAGAACAGTAGAACCTTCATCCTGAAAAAGGAGTCCTATCAAACTATTCCAGCTTGAAATAGACCCTTTTTAGAGGTGAATCAACCTTCACAACTCTTTTCAGGTAAATCAGAATTGCAGATGGACAAGAGTGAGCAGCTGATAAAGTCCATCCTCTCTGCTCACTGCTGTGTTTTACCTTTCAGGAGGGGATCTGCCTCCCTGAGCTGTTGAGAAACTTAGTGCTAGATAGATGCTAACAATTATTTAGCTGTATAGGCTGAGCTTTGCATACCCTCTTTACTGTGCACCCCGCTCCCCAAGGCAGGTTTGGAAATATCACCCTGAAGAGTATAGTTTGGAACCATAGGAACAGCTTGATCAGATGAGATCACTGATCCACGCAGTGTAGTATCCTGTCTCCTGCACAAGCTACTTAAGAAGTAGGTGCACAAAGCAGCTTTCTTCCAACCCACCCATTTAATTAGCCATTTAATTGTCCTATATGCTAAGGCAGGGGGATATCCCTTTTCAAACCTCTGAATTTTATCTTTGGGTTGTTTTTGAGTTCTTGATAGTGTAACTCTGGCCATTCTGGTTCACCATGTAAATGCTCGGTCCTTTGAAATCACAGTTTGATGCTCATGGCTTGCATTCTGCAGACCAGGGCAGCATGGGGTGGGATCAAACAAAACACCCCTGCAGAGAATACATTGAATGGGCTTTCCAAATATTTTAATGTTCTGGTTTTCAAACGTTTGTATTGGTGAGCCCTTTCACACAAAAAGCCTCTGAGTGCAACCCCCCTTATAAATTAAAATAACATTTTTAAAAAAATTTAAAACTATTATAAATGTTGGAGGCAAAGCGGGGTTTGGGGGTGGAAGCTGACAGCTCACTATACCCCACATAATAACCTCATGACCCCCTGAGGGGTCATGACCCCCAGTTTGAGAACCCCTGTTGTAGAACATGACCAATTCATGCAGCTCCATGAAGCTGACCAATTTTCTTAAAGCCAGCACAAAAATAAAATAAAAGATTGTTGTTATAGAATCATAGAATCATAGACTTTAAGGTCAGAAGGGACCATTATGATCGTCTAGTCTAACCTCCTGCACAACACAGGCCACGGAATCTCACCCACCAACTCCTGTAACAAACCCCTGACTTATGTACTGAGCTTAAATAATTCCTCTCCCTCTCCAGTATTTATCCCTCTGATATATTTAGAGATAGCAGTCATATCGCCTCTCAGCCTTCTTTTAGTTAGGCTAAACAAGCCAAGCTCATTGAGTCTCCTTTCATAGGACAGGTTTTCCATTCCTCGGATCATCCTAGTAGCCCTTCTCTGTACCTGTTCCAGTTTGAATTCATCCTTCTTAAACATGGGAGACCAGAACTACACACAGTATTCCAGATGAGGTCTCACCAGTACCTTGTATAACGGTAACGGTATAACGGTACGACTAACACCCCCTTAGCTCTACTGGAAACACCTCGCCTGATGCATCCCAAGACCGCATTAGCTTTTTTCATGGCCGTATCACACTGGCGGCTCACAGTCATCCTGTGATCAACCAATACTCTGAGGTCCTTCTCCTCCTGTTACTTCCAAGTGATGCGTCCCCAGTTTGTAACAGAAATTCTTGTTATTAATCCCTAAATGCATGACCTTGCACTTTTCACGATTAAATTTCATCCTATTACTATTACGCCAGTTTACAAGGTCATCCAGATCTTCCTGTCTGATATCCCGTCCCTCTCCGTATTGGCAATACCTCCCAGCTTCAAGTCATCCGCAAACTTTATTAGCACATTCCCACTTTCTGTGCCAAGGTCAGTAATAAAAAGGACTTCCGGTGCTTTCCATGCAGTTCTTCACGCTGATATAACCTGTACTTCTGTACCGGATGAATACCTAGCCTGATATTTGGTGTCATAAACTCAGCGTCCACCTAGAACGACAGTGTCTTTAAGCTGCTGTTCTTGGAGATCAAAAATCTGTTACAGACATTGAGTTGTCTGTCAGTTTACAGCTTGGGTTGCATTCCTCTAGTGACCAGCAGAAGACATTAAAAAAAAAGAATCTTATGGCATTATTTGCTGCTGGTGTATTAATCTTCAAATATATTTTTATGTTCTCTTTCAGGGGATGTGGGATTTTCTTTAACTTCTACCTATGGCCAGTGCAGTCTGGAGCAATAAAACGGCTAGAGAATTCATTCTACTGGGATTTGGGGATCTCCCTGAGCTGCAAATTCTTCTCTTTCTTCTTTTTTCAGTGATCTACATTTTGAGCATCCTCATCATTACACTCATTACACTCATTACATCATTACAATCATTACACTCATTGTAACTGATCAGCACTTGCACACTCCCATGTATTTCTTCCTGGGGAACTTGTCCTGCTTGGAGACGTGCTACACCTCCACCATCCTGCCCAGGCTGCTGGCCAGTCTCCTGACGGGGGACAGAACCATTTCTGTCCAGCGCTGCCTCACACAATATTATTTGTTTGGTTTATTTGGAGCCACAGAATGTTATCTCTTAGCTGCAATGTCTTATGATCGGTATTTAGCAATATGCAAACCACTGTACTATGGAGCCCGTATGAATGGCAGATTCTGTGTCCTGCTAGCAGCTGGGTCTTGGATAAATGGGTTTTTGCCTGTTACCATAATAACTTCTTTGATGTCACAACTGCCTTTCTGTGGCCCTGGTAAGATTGATCACTTCTTTTGTGACTTAACCCCAGTGATAGATCTCTCCTGCAGCGACACCCGTCTGATAAAACTTTTGGGTGTTGTCCTGTCGGGTGTATGTTCACTGCCTCCATTTCTACTAACTGTAACATCTTACATTTGTATCATCACCTCCATCCTGAGAATCCCTTCCACCACCGGGCGGCAAAAGGCCTTTTCCACCTGCTCCTCTCACCTCATTGTGATTACAACTTTCTATGGAACCCTGATCATTGTTTATCTCCTCCCCAAAACTAAGACACTGCAAGACCTGAACAAAGTGTTCTCCATCTTCTACACCATTCTGACGCCCCTGCTCAATCCATTCATCTACAGCCTGAGGAACAAGGAAGTAAAAAAGGCCCTAAGAAAAGCAGTCAGTAAATTTACAGCTTTCACAAGAATTTAGAGACTGTTCGGTCATTGTTTTAGCTGTCAGTGAAATGGCAATAAACTGAGGAGTGGGAAATGTGGGAAATGGATCGTTCTCTTTGGTGTTGTGTGGTCATTTCTTCAGAATAGCTAGTGATGACTTGTGGCAAAGAAGAAGGGAGTTGCTAACCCGATAGAGTGAGATCATCAAGACTCCTCCAGGGTCAAAAATATTGGGTGATATCCTGGCCCTGCTGAAATGAATAGCAAAACTCCCATTGACTTCAATGGAGCAGGATTTCACCTATGAAAATAACATGTCATTCAAATCTAATCTACCCATTGTACCCACTTTATAAAATAATTGTTGTGCACAGTACAAAGAGGCTTGGAAGCATTCGATTTTAATCTGTAAATATCAGTACGTGTTGATTTCACCGTGCACACTCAAACTGACGAAAAAAATATTTCCATACAAAATTATAAAAATTTTCTATACACTACAGACTGGCAAAGAAAGAAAAATGCAGCTTGAGAACATACTAGAATTTGATTTAAGGCTGTTTACTTTGTATGTCTTTGCATGTGCTGGAGACAATTTCTGTTTTAGCAGTTATAAAGTTTTCACTTTTTCAGTCTCAGTGCCTAGAGTCATTCAATAATTATTGTCTGGTTTTGTTCAGCCTGAAACTCATCATGAATATGGGTTAGTGTACGCACCAGGGATGTGGGAGGCCCAGGGTCATTCCACACTCTGCCTGATGCGGATAATGGATTTGAACTTGGACTCCCATCTCTCAGCTGAGTGGTAGAGTGCTGCTTAGGGGGCTTGGGGTTGGGGCAAGGGGCAGGATGTGTCCCCATCTCTCCTGTCAAAACTCTTCCACTTTGTTAAAATAATTAAATAATCATTGGACCAGGGACTTACATGTGGTTTTCCCACCTCCCAGGTGAATGTGGCCTGCATTGTGCAGGAGGTCAGACTAGATGATCATAATGGTCCCTTCTGACCTAAATATCTATGAATCTATGAATCTATGAATCTATGAATGCGCTAACTACCAGGGTATGAATCCACACACTCTCTCTCTGGCCCAATGACCATTCAAATGGTCGCTCGTCATAGAGCACAGAGATCTGAAACCGGCCAGAGAAACACCTGGAGATTTCTTCCTCTGGAGGGGGAGTCCCCAGCCAGGGCAATGTTGATGGGTTGTCTGACAAGGACAACAACCAAGTGCTATCACCAGTCCTGAGCAGTGTAGCTAGGTCAACCTAACTCTTAGGTGCAGACCTGAGGCCCATGGTCCATGCAGAAAAGATCTCCCTATTTGAACTGAGACAAGAGAAGTTGGTGGGGCAGGTAACAGCAGGCCACGGAGACAGATGGAGTGTGGAAGGAATGAACAGATTAAGGTAGTGCCTGACTGGTACCATAGGAAGTCCAGTGCCTTTCTCTCTTTCTCTCTCTTTCTGAACTATGTTAGTATCTCAAGGGCATTCCTGACAGAGTTACTGACTGAGGGATCGCGGGGGAAGAAATGCGTTTGGAAGAGGGATCTGAAGGAGGGGAGAGAGTTTGCCTGGGCCCCAGGACAAGGGATGGCCAGTTAGGTGGAGGCTGCTGCTTGGCAAAAGTCACTAGTCGGGGAAGGAAACAAAGCTGATGTAGCAGCAGCGGAAAGTGCTGTCCGAAGAGGAGAGAGATGAGCAGCCAGGTAGACGTCAGGCAGTAAAAGGAGGGGGCAATGCAGTGCTGCTGACATTTAACCTGGGGCTCCCGCAGAGCCGCTCCTCATTAGCTTCTGGAGCTGGTAGCGAATTCAGAGGAGACAGATGAGAAATCCTCCTCTTTGTTAACCACTTTGGTACTCGCATGGCTCTAACCTGGGATTTTCATAGGAGGGGATTGAAAATCCCCGACTGAGAGGCGAAAGGGGAAACAGAGACCCAACATCAGATAGCAGAGCTGGGAACAGAACGCAGCACTCCATATACCCAAGCCAGTGTTTGTTTGCAAGGACCATGCGGCCACACATTTGAAATGCATCTCCTAGCCCATTAGTAGGTAGTGTCCCTAGATGACCGCACGTCTGTTAAGAACAAATCCTTGGGAATAGTGCTGTCTCGTTTCTGAAATGGAAGCAGAATGCTATTAGTTCGCGGCATATCACCGTGTTTAACTTGGGCCATTTGAAAGGGGGTGGGTGGGTGTGTTGGCAAAAGCAGTACCCCCGGCGGGGATGCCGAAGAGTTCCTTGGTTATAGTGGGTTATACTGGGAAGGGAGAGAGCTGAACTCAAACTCTTCTTCAGTAGCTGTCACTGAAATGAGGAGACAACTAAAAGGGAAGAGTGGGTGACACGAGGTTGCAGGTTGTCATGTCCTATTGCCTGAATGAGAAGATGCTGGAGATGAGAGGTTTAAAAATCTGTGGAGAAAGCAAGTACCAACAGAAGAGCCCCTCCCAGAAACAGAGGGAAATCAACCTCTAGCTTAGGAGTTTCTAAAACAAAATCTAGAGGGATATTATTTAAATTAAGAATGGAGAGAAAGCTGCCAGGGAGAGAAGTCAATCAAAGCTGTGCATTAGGAAGGATGAAGATATCTGATAAGTGGCTGGACTGCGAACAGGATTTGTAGTCGACTCTCTCATGAAAACAAGATATTCTGCTATGTGAGTGGAGGAGCGTAGCAAACAGAGCAAGTTGCTTGGGAACTGTCCATCACAATGCTTTTTCAACAGGAAATGCAGTTTGGCTGAATCAACATTTTCCACAGGAAGTTCAACCAAACAGTTTCAGGGTTTTTTTCCTGAGGGAGAATTGGAAAGAAATATTTTATTCTGGATCAGGAGGATTTGAAATGAAAATGGCAGTTTGTCCAACCCAGAAACAGCACTTTATTGCAGGGCTGTTGGCCATCAACGGGCATCCAACTGAGCTGCCGCAACAATTCATGGGAGCTGTAGTTCAGGTGCCTCTCTCCTTCGTTCTCCTCTGGGGGCTGGGCTCCGGGACTGGGCTCCCGGGAGTCTCCCATGATTCAGTGAGGACGCCCCTCTGCTGGCACCATTCAAACATACACACATTCCAAGGCCAGAAGGGACCACTGTGGTCATCTAGTCTGGCCTCCTGCATAACGCAGGCCATAAAACTTCCCCCAAGTAATTCCTATTTGAATTAGAGCAGATCTTTTAACAAAAATCCCAATCTTGATTTTAAAATGTCAGTGATGGAGTATCCACCATGACCCTTGATAACTTCTTCCAATGGTGGTTTACCCTCATTGTTAAAAATGTACACCTTATTTCCAGTCTAAATTTGTTCAGCTTAACTTTTCAGGCACTGGATCTTGTTAGCCGTTTGTCTGCTTGATTGAAAAGCCCATTCTGACGGGTTCCCCCCAGGGTGCCATCTAGAACTGGGGTACCACTGAGCCCTCCTGACTCACCAGCCTGGGCTCCCTTTACACTGTATTGCTGTGACAGGCGCTCAATCCCCCTCCAGCACACATACAGATAGATAGACACACACCCAACTGCAGCTACACACAGATGCTGAAATCAGCTCTGCATGGGAAGGCTCAGCTAAGGCACCTCCCAACTCCTAAGGCATGCACTCCCCTCTGGAGTGTAAACCCATCATCATACCATCTTGCCCCGCACAGAGAACTGTACAGCATAAGCTCATGAAATTCACCCCTTGCCTCAATGTGGAGGAAGATATGCAATAGCTTTCTGCCGCCCAGTTATGATTTCCACACACTGGTTTTAGACAAAACAAAAACAAGTTTATTAGCTACAAAAGGATAGATTTTAAGTGATTATAAGTGATAACAAACAAATCAAAGCAGATTACCTTCGTAAATAAACAAAACCGCAAAGTGATCTTAACATACGAGATAAGAAGGATATGAAATAGCAAATTCTCATCCTGAGTGATAAACTGGCTGGTAGACTCTTAAGGCACAAGTTGCTTTGGTTTTGCAGCTTGGTTTCCCAGGTGTTTCCAGGTGTGGTGTTCTAGGGAGAGTGAGATACCATCATGATGCCATTTCTCCCCTTTTATATCTTCTTCCCACTTTCTGGAAAGCTCTTGTGCTGTGACATGGGTCAAACAGTCCCCATTCGGTAGTGCTATCTCTGAGAGGTTTCTATTGTACACAGTTCCTGGGGTAATCCTTGTTTTTGTGCATTTATTAATCCATTAACATTGTTTGGCCTTTTTATTGTTGTACCTGAAAGTCTGCTTGTGGGTGTTTTCAACCTCACAACCTGTTTCAGTAACACAGACATAGCCAAACCTCATAACTTCACATATGACAATAACACATACAACCCAATGAGATATTAATGTCTAGCAGATCAAGACTTTTAGAATGATACCTCACAAGGCATACTTTGTGCAAAACATATCCTAATTACATGACGGTGGTGAATATTGGGGTACCAGGGTGTCACACCCATTGTTGGGATATGTGTAGATCTATATATATCTATAGATAGATAGATAGATCGATAGATAGATAGATAGATATCCATGTATCCATATATCCATGTAATGTGCTATAGGCCATCAAGGCATAGAGTGGATGGAGTGTGTTTGACACAAATATGTGTATTGCGTGTTGGCAACTGAAGCAAGAACTTAAGATTTCAAGTGGGTAAGGAGGATTTGTACAAAACAACTTTGTTATGTCCCTGGGAAATATATGAAGAATCAGCAAATAAGGAACCAGCTGGACTGCTATAAAAAAATGTATAAGAATTGGAGGAAATGGCATGCCTTGGATCATGGTGGCCTGCCTGAACTGAGTTGTGGGTGTGTCAGCATTCCTCCCCATTTTGAACTCTGGGGTACAGATGTGGGGGCCTGCATGAAAGACCCCCTAAGTTTACATTCCACCAGCTTAGGTTAAAAACTTCCCCAAGGCACAAATTCCTTTCCCTGTCCTTGGACAGTATCCACTAAGTGATTTAAATAAACATTCAGGGAGGGGCCACTTGGAGCCCTATCCCCACCAAAATATCCCCCCTAACCCCTTCACCCCCTTTTCTGGGGAGGCTTGAGAATAATATACCAACCAATAGGTTAACAGAGTGAACACAGACCAAATCCCTGGTCTTTAGGACACTGAAAAGCAATCAGGTTCTTAAAAGACAAATTTTATTTAAAAAAAAGTGAAAGAATCACACCTGAAAAATCAGGATGGAAGATAACTTTACAGGGTAAATAAAAAGATTTAGAAC
Organism: Lepidochelys kempii; assembly: GCF_965140285.1. Classification (NCBI taxonomy): domain Eukaryota; kingdom Metazoa; phylum Chordata; order Testudines; family Cheloniidae; genus Lepidochelys; species Lepidochelys kempii. The sequence goes on along the minus strand of NC_136392.1, from coordinate 32,731,207 downwards.
ACAGAGAATTCCGCTCTGACTCTGCTTCCCAGTTACAAAACAGGAATAAAATTACCTCTTAGCATAGGGAAAATTCACAAGCTAAAACAAAAGATAATCTAACACATTTCCTTGCTATTACTTCCAATTGCTGTAATTTTAGATGGATTATTTCAGGTTCTTTTTAGGAGCTGCTTTACCTGCTTGGTCTCTCTGTGTGTCCTGAGAGGGAACCAAACAAAGAGAGCACAAACAAAACCTCCCTGCCCCCCTGATTTGAAAGTATCTTCTTTTCCCATTGGTCCTTCTGGTCAGGTGCCAACTAGGTTCATTGAACTGATTAACCCCTTACAGGTAAGGGGATTCTGTACCTCTGGCCATGAGGGATTTTAGGTTACTGCATACATAAGGGTTGTTACCCTTCCCTTTATATTTATGACAGGGTGAAAGGCCCAAACACCAGAGACAAACAACTAATGATGTCACAAAGTGGATAATAAATGGAGGTTTCACACATTTGAAATTTGGAGTCTTTCAACATCCCCAGAGCCCTGTTTGGATATTGATGTGGTCTTTCCGCCGGCTCCCCGCATCTGATCTGATCTCATCTGATCTGACCGAACCTCAACTAGCCATCAGAACTTCATTCTGATCTGTGGATTCTGGTGTTGTATGTTTGGGCTGTAGGACTGTGGCGTGAATGAGGTTTATTTTGTAAGCAATAAAGAGTACTTTGAGTGTTATATACCAATACTGTGTCCAGTACCTGACTGTTCCCCCATATCACATGGAGGCCCCTGCTGTGGGTCTAATACCATTATTAAATATTTGTTCCCCGTGTAGGTTCTTATAGACTGTGATCAAATCACCCGTTAACCATCTCTTTGTTAAGCTAAATAGATTGAGCTTTTTGAGTCTATCACTAAGGCAGGTTTTCTAATCCTTTGGTCATTCTTCTGTCTCTTCTCGGACCCCTTCCCAATTTATCAACATCCTTCATGAACTGTGGACACCAGAAATGGACACAAGATTCCAGCGATGGACACACCAGTTCCAAATACAGAGGTCAAATAACCTCTCTACGCCTAGTCGAGATTCCCCTGTTTCTGCCTCCATTGCAGTCAATCAGATGAGATGTAATCAAGCCAGGGGGTCCAGCTCAGAAAGGAAAATGAGAGCATGAGGCACCCACACTACAATGCCCATGAATTCTTTCATTTACCCCCTTGCAGGAGAGCTCCTCTTCAAGCAGAGAAACGGACAATGGCACAATCGTGGCCAAATTCGTCCTTACGGCACTTTCCAATCGCCCAGCCATTTGCGTCTCTCTTTTTAGTGCCTTTCTGTTGATGTACCTCATAACCCTCACTGGCAATGGCCTCGAATCCTAGCCATAGGGGCCAAGGCTAAGCTGCACAACCTGCTGGACTTCATCCTCAGTAACTTCTCCTGGTAAGACATCTGCTGCCCCATTGCTACAACACCCAAGATGCTGGAAAACCTCTTGTCAGAGAGCAACATAATTTCCTTCACTGGCTGCATGTTGCAGGTCAACTTCCTGGTGGCTGTAGCAGGGAGGGAGGTTTTCCTTCTGGCGGTGATGGCCTATGACTGGTAAGTGGCCATGTGTAACCCTTTGTAGTACATGGTCATTAGGAGCAAGAGACTCTGCGTTCTGATGACTGCCAGGGACGTGGGTCACCAGATTCCTCAACTCCCTCCTGCACACAGTGTCTACCTGCACCCTGCCTATTTGCCACTCCAGCAAAGTCAACCAATATTACTGTGACATTCCCCCAGTGCTGGCTTCATCCTACACTTCCACGTACCTCAGGGAGATGGTGACCCTCATCGTAGGGGGGATATTCGGCCTGGGTGCCTTTCTGGTCACCCTGCTCTCCTACATCCAAACCCTCTGGACCATCCAGTCAGCTGAGGGCAAAACAAGGCCTTCTCCACTTGCGCCTCCTCACACCTCATGGTGGTACATCAGTTCTACAGCACCACCATCTTCAGCTACATATGTTGCTCATCCAGCCTCTCGCTGGATCAGGACAGGTTGGTGGCCATGCTGGATGGAGTCTTCACCCCCATGCTGACCCCCATTACCTACAGCGTGCGGAACATGGAAGTGAAAGAGATTTTGAGGAGAGTGATGGGTCATAAATGTCAGGGAATAGGCATATTGGGCACCCCTTTGCAGACTCTGTAGTGACCTTCACTGGGGCACTGGTCAGCCTTAGAATGAGATTTTCAGAGCCACCAAAGGAATTTGGATGTGCAGTTCCAATCAAATGCGATGGAAATTTTGCCTCCAAATCCCTTGGGTAACTCTGAAAATCTCATCTTGGGGGTCCCAATTGCACTGATGTCACAGGGCTAGATTCTGGACTTCTGACTCAGGGCCTGATTCTGCGACTCCTATGGGGCCTGATTCCCCACTGTGCTACTCCAGGTTTATGTCTATATGACTCCACTGAATGCGGATGGAGTTACACAGCACAAAGTGGAACAAAGCAGTGGTAATTCAGGCCCATTAGATAATGACTTACAGCTGTGATTTTCAAAGTGGCCTGGAGGAATTAAGTGATCTACCCCACACATTTTTAATGGGATTTGGATTCCTGACTCCCTTTGGCCCATTTGAAAATCCAAGCCTCACTAAACAAATGGTCCCATAGATTCCAATCGCAATTTGGAGAGCAAGGACCTCGTCCTGCATTTTAACTTCAATGGGGTACCAAGCATAGGGCAGGATTCCACCCTAGCAGAACAGCTGCCACACTCCCCAGTCTGAAGAAGGGGGGTAGAAAACAGCTTGTCACTTTGAGCTGAGTCCTTATTCCAGCAGAGCATTGACTTTCACAATCATCTTGTGATTAGTTCTCATTAGTTTTGAACTTTGATTAGTAAATTCACAGTAAATCAAAGTAGGGTTTTTTGAAAATTAACACTATGTAAAAAGTCATGGCAACAATAGATCAGTCATTCTAATTTCCTACATATGGGTCAGGGAGGTACTTGCAGTTTAAATGGTGCCTTGGGTGAAGCGCTGTTAACTGGTTGAAGGTTAACTGGTTAGGTCAATAATGTCTATTGGGCTTTTGGAATTCATGCGATAAGATATGAGAACCTGATTCTCTACAGTAGAGCTGGCCCAAAAATGTCCAACCAAAAAATGTGCATTGCAAAATTAGGGTTTAATCAATTTTTTCTTTTACTTTTTTATTTACAGAAATATTTCATTGAAATTGTTCCTCTTCCAGACTTTCAACGCCATTTTTTCTTCTGGAAAAAAAACCTGAACATTTGTTGGTATTTCTGAAATTATTTGTTTCAAAATTGTGGGATTTTCTGCACTTCCTGTCTGTTTTCCAACTTGCAAAAGTTACTTAAGTTGTGCATGTAAGTAGCATTTTCACTTTTCCCACCTGGAAAATGTTGGGAAATGGTAAAGTGTGAGAGAGAGGGTGCCACAAAATCTTTCCCACATTTTCAACATTTCTCACCCTGGAGTTTCCTGGTGGAATTTGTCAAATGGAAATTTTTCCTGTAAAAATTGTCATGGGAAAAAATCCTAACTTTCTAATTAACTGTAATAATCAGAGGTGTAGAGTCTGGTGTACATTGTCCTGTGACATCAGTAGAGTGCCACTGATTTACACCAGTTGAAAGTTTGGCCCACCATGCTTCATATCTGCTTGTTAACAAGATGTTTTTGCAGTGCCAGCTGTCGTGTATTTAGGCTTGGAAGGAGTCCATTTTTATTGGGAAATGTCGATAGATGTCGATTTCCCCGTACGCGCACAACTATTTCCATCAACCATCATGGAAACGTGCAGAGAGGCAAAGAAAGAAAAACGCTGCTTGAGGATGTGTTGGAGTTTGATTTAAGGTTATGGTCTCTGTGGAGTTTGACATGGGAGTTGACAATTGGTGTTTTAATGGTTATAAAACTTTACTGGTTTGAATCTCCGTGACGGCTGTCATTAAACAATTATTGTCTGACCCTCCCATGATTTTGCATGACTGTGAAAATCAAAAACTCAAAATAATGCTGGAAACTAAACACCAGTATTATCCCTCTGACAGAGTGCGAGGCAAGAAAGGCTGAGTCCGGGCTCTGGGTCAAGCCCTGCAGAATGGAGCTGACAAAGCAGAGCTGTGCCTAATTCATAGGTGAGGCTGGGCAGGAAGGCTAATTGAGCCACTAGGCAGAGCCCACAAATAGGCACAGGAAGGAGATAGAAAGGGGGGAAGCAGGTAGTAAGGGGAAAGAGAGATTGCTGTCCCCAGCATCGGTGCCGACTCCGTGGGTGCTCCGAGGGTGGAGCACCACAGGGAAAAAATGGTGAGTGCTGAACACCCACCAGCAGCGCCCCCATCAGACCCCCTCTTTCCCCCAGCACCTCCTGCCCACCAGCAGGCTCAGACGATCAACACCTCCCCTTCCCTCCCCGTGCCTCCTGCCTCCCGCGATCAGCTGTTTCACGACACGCAGGAAGCTCTGGGCGTGGGAGGAGCGAGGATGCAGCACACTCAAGGAAGAGGGCGGAATGGGGCAGGAAGAGGTGGGGATGTAAATAAACTGCACAAAGTATTGGTCCAGCACAGGGGTCTCTGCGTAGTTTGTAGACTGAGACAGAACCAGGAACAAGGAGGCCCTGTTGCCCCAACAAATTATTTTTTTAATTAATTCTTCCCAGCCTAGCTGTAATTAGGTTTGAGCTTCCCTTTCTCTTTACAGAGGTATGAATCTAAGTGCTTCTAAATTTGCCCTGCCTCATGGGGCAGCTAGGTAACATTAGAGCTCCAAATCTGAACCAGAGATTCCTGAAATACAAACCTCCCCTTTCCCCCAAAGCAACAACATTTGCAAAAACCAATAAACTCCTTAGAAGAACAGCTGGGCCTCAAACTATGGCTCGGCTCTGCCCCAAACTTCTCAGTCGCTCAGGATTTATCTCGGCGAGTGCGCAGCACCCGCTTTCCCTTTGGGTGAAGCCTGTGTGACACAGAGACCTCAGGGTGTAAACTGGCAGAGGGGTCCATAGACTTTTACAGGGATCCCTTAGGTCAGTTATATACAGTAGCTCACTGGTCATCATAATTACTGCAAGATGTTTGCACAGGCGATAGTTTGAGAGACGTAAACTCTTTGGTTCCAAAACCATTAAAGTCACCCGAGTCGAGCATATCAAACACCGACCATCCGGGGAGATGGGTGTCTGTTTGCTGTCTGGGCCAGGTGCGGGCCTGAGGCTTTACGAAGACAAAGGAACCCCAAGAGAAGTCCCTGAGGTGGAGACCTTTTAAGAAAGAGGGGTCACAGCCAGCCTGCCTGTGGAGCGTGGCTTAGCAATACTGTAGAACAGCGTTTTTCAAACTTCAGGTCGCAACCTAGTACTGGGTGGCGGCATGTCAGGCACTGGGTTGCTCTGGTCAGCACCGCCGACTGGGAAGTTAAAAGTCCCGTTGGTGGTGCTGCCCAGCTAAGGCAGAGTACTACCTACCGGTTTCGACACCACGCTGCGCCCCGGAAGTGGCCAGCAGCGGGTCTGGCTTCTAGGCAGTGGGGCCATGTGGCTCCACGTACTTCCCCCGCCCTGATCACTGGGCTTCACTGGGGGTGTGGGCAGTGCCTGTGGGCGAGAGCCACGAAAAGCTTCTTGCGTGCCTCCACCTAGGAGCCAGACCTGCGGCTGGCCGCTTCCGGGGTGCAGCATGTTCCGCGGTGCCAGGACAGGCAGGAAGCCTGCCTCCGCACCCCCACTGTGCTGCTGACCAGGAGCCGCCAGAGGTAAGCCTGCACCCCAACCCCACACCCCAACCCCCTGCCCCAGTCCAGAGCTCCCTTCCGTACCCTGAACCCCTCATTCCCAGCCCCACCCCACAGCCCCCACCCCCGCACTCCAATCCTCTGTCCCAGCCCTGAGCCCCTCCCACACCCCAAACCCCACATCCCCAACTCCGTTGGGTCGTGGGCATCAACAATTTTCTTCAAATGGGTCCCCAGAAAAAATGTTTGAAAACCACTGCTGTGGCAGACATGAGAATATCTTGTGAATTATGTCTAGGCACTAGGATGCGTGTTATGATTTTATTTTATATGGAACCGTTTGTTTCCAGGGCTTATTCAGTGTGTTGTTAATGAAACCTATTTTTGATTTCACTATAAGCAGATCTGTGTTAAGCAGAGCAATGAGCTGAGGTTGTCTTCTTTGTATATGCACAACGTGCCTCAGGCAGCACGTGAGTGGATTCATCGCCGAATTTGGTCCGCTGGTTGGATGGTTCCTCCCCCAGCTCGGGCCGGGCCCTGACGGGGAGTGCAATGTCAACGCTGATCCATACCCCCCACGAGCTGAGGTGAAACTGGTGAGAGGGGTGCACGGCTTCTTTGGAACCGCGGATCTGTGAATACTGTGAGGGCCCAGTGGAACAGGGGCTGGATGCTCCGGAGGGCTCAAGGATCAGAGCAAGCCTATCGCTAGCCTGTAGATTGACAGTGGGCCTGCCTAGGCCTAGGGGGAGCGCTGGTATTGCCCATGGTCGGCAGATTCTCGTCAGGCACAAGACTGCCTCACGCTCAAGGCAAGTGGTAACAGGATACCACACAGCCCTGGGTACCCGCAGGAAGCGTCACAGCTCTTGAGGGTTACGTTAGGGACTCCAGGTCAGCGCATCAGGAAAGCAGGTCAAAGAGAGTGAACCTTTGTGGGTCTGCTGTCCCAAGAATTCAAAGGTCACACGCGATGGTTGCTGAACCGAAGTTACACCCGTGCACTGTGAGCTGAGCTCTGTCCTTGGCAGTTCTCGGAGCATGGGCCCTGGGCACTGTCCCCGCATTCTGAAGGGTTCCTGTGAGGCGTTTTGCCCTGAAACCAAAATTTCTGGTTTGACAGCATCATTTCAAAGGGCTCTAAAATCGATGTGCACCCCTGGTTTTATTTTAGCAGCATTGTCAAGTACATTAGCCTTGATCAAACAGAGGGAAATGGAAAGACTCCACTTACCAGTGAGTATTTCTGCCATGCTGAGCAATGGAACCGAGTGCAATGTAAGACAAACAAGTTGAAGGGTCATTTGGTCAAGGGATTTCTGACATACCCTGCCTCTAAGGTGAGCTACTCATTGCATTTCCAGATCCTTATTTTGGATTCAGAGCTAGGAAATATTAGAGGGTGAAGAGTGAGAGTGAATGTGTGGGGTGGGGGAGGAGACAGGAGATGGGTTTGGGGCCATGGCAAGGGGTGGGGGTTGAGGGAGATAATCTTGTGCCAATATTCAAAAAAGGCAAGCAGGGTGATTGGGTACTGATAGGCTGGTTGTCCTGACAACAATCCTGGGCAAAATACCAGAAAAGCTGATCCAGGGTTCAACCGATAAAGAATTAAAGGCTAGGAATATAATTAATGTCAGTCAACATGGTCGTATGGAAACCCGATCTTGTCAAACTAACCTGACTTCATTCTTTGAGATGACAAGTTGGGTTGGCAAAGGGAACTCCGACATGATCTACTTAGACTTGTGCAAGGCATTTGATTCAGTATCATCCTCTGTACAACATCAGAAACGACAGTCGAGAGAGGAAGTACAAGAACCAACGGTTGGAAGACGAAGCCGGACCAATTCAAATTAGAAATAAGTCCCATCTTTTTAACAGTGTGGGTGATTGACCATTGGAACAAACCAGTGGTGGATTCTCCATCTCGTGATATATTCAGACCAAGACTGGCTGCCATTCCGGAAGATACTTTAGCCAAATGCTAGTTATTGGGTCCAAAACATGGGTAGCCAGGTGACATGCAATGGCCTGTGGTATACGGGAGTCAGACTAGAGCTCCTAATTTTCCCTATGGTCCCTTCTGGCTTTGAACTCTACGACTCGTGGATTAATGTGGATGGGAGATAGGGGAGAGGATTGAGGGTGGGGGAGAGTAAGGGGAGGGGAGAAACACTGGAAGGGGGACATGGCTGTGGATGGAAGGGGGCTTATCACCTCCACATTCCCCTATCCGGTGTGAAGCCTCCACCCCTTGCCCCTCCCCTCCCCTGCTCCCATCCAGCTGGTTGGTATGGGGGTGGGGAGATAAGGAGAGACACCTCTTATTCACAGCCCCATTGCTCAGGGCAATGGCCAGGAGACAAAGAGGAACACACCTCAGACAAAGGAGGGAATGGGCAGCAGCTGCCCCAGCCCCAGTTGGGATCTGGGGGGCCCTGCTTCTCTGGGGGTGTTTGATCCCCTATTCCTGTCCCCCATGCATGAGCCTGGTCCAAAGAGTTCCATTGGCCCCTCCGACAGGACTCAGTGATGCAATGAGCCATCGATCTCTCAAAGCGCAGCTTCATAGCACAGCAACAGATCTCATCACCAGCTGCTCCAGCAAATCCCTCCACGGTTCAACACAGCTACGCCTCATACCACGAACACACTTGGAGCACAGGCAGACACAGGCTGGAATTCAAATCTGTGGGACACCCCCCAACAACACCCTATTCTCTTAGTCCTTCCTCACATCTCTCGATTATGGGTTCGTAGATTTCAGAGTCAGAGGGGACTGACAGATCCTGTAGCCTGACCTCCTGTATAACAAGCCAGAGAATTTCTCCAGTCATTTTTGCATTGAGTCTAATAACTAATGTTTGACAAAAGCATATTCTGGTCTTGATCTGGAGACATCAAGAGCTAGAAAATCCTACCACTTCCGTCGGTAGTTTAACCTTTGCACCCCCACGACATACTTAGATGTGATGGCTATTGCCTGCTCCAGGAAGCGGAGTTAAAGTCATGTTGCAGTGACACAGGTGTCCTTTAACTCTGCACTGCCTGGTTTTCAGAGGTTTAAGTTTAATGACTTTCCCCATTCTGGAAGGGCACGATTCACCTCTGGGCAACCTTAACTCTGCTTTCACAAAGTTTGGAGGCATTTAATATATGTGGTAAAGAGAGAGAAAATGAAGAAGGTTAGAAGTTCTATGTCCTCCAACTCGTTCCCTTTGAGGTTAAGAGTTTGATGTTCTTAACAATGTCCCAGTGTCCTAGACATGGATTCAAAAATCCCATCTGCAGAAGTGTCCTGGGAGATTTCACCTTCTTGCAAGAAGGGTAAATAATGAGACACCAGAGACTGGCACTTTTAGACAAGGCACAACTTACAAAAAACACGCAGCAGAACTAGGACATCCAAACTGGAATCTGCTTGTTGAAGGAAATCAGCTGCATGGAGAGATGACATTAGAAGACGAACAGTAGAACCTTCATCCTGAAAAAGGAGTCCTATCAAACTATTCCAGCTTGAAATAGACCCTTTTTAGAGGTGAATCAACCTTCACAACTCTTTTCAGGTAAATCAGAATTGCAGATGGACAAGAGTGAGCAGCTGATAAAGTCCATCCTCTCTGCTCACTGCTGTGTTTTACCTTTCAGGAGGGGATCTGCCTCCCTGAGCTGTTGAGAAACTTAGTGCTAGATAGATGCTAACAATTATTTAGCTGTATAGGCTGAGCTTTGCATACCCTCTTTACTGTGCACCCCGCTCCCCAAGGCAGGTTTGGAAATATCACCCTGAAGAGTATAGTTTGGAACCATAGGAACAGCTTGATCAGATGAGATCACTGATCCACGCAGTGTAGTATCCTGTCTCCTGCACAAGCTACTTAAGAGGTAGGTGCACAAAGCAGCTTTCTTCCAACCCACCCATTTAATTAGCTATTTAATTGTCCTATATGCTAAGGCAGGGGGATATCCCTTTTCAAACCTCTGAATTTTATCTTTGGGTTGTTTTTGAGTTCTTGATAGTGTAACTCTGGCCATTCTGGTTCACCATGTAAATGCTCGGTCCTTTGAAATCACAGTTTGATGCTCATGGCTTGCATTCTGCAGACCAGGGCAGTATGGGGTGGGATCAAACAAAACACCCCTGCAAAGAATACATTGAATGGGCTTTCCAAATATTTTAATGTTCTGGTTTTCAAACGTTTGTATTGGTGAGCCCTTTCACACAGCAAGCCTCTGAGTGCAACCCCCCTTATAAATTAAAATAACATTTTTAAAAAAATTTAAAACTATTATAAATGTTGGAGGCAAAGCGGGGTTTGGGGGTGGAAGCTGACAGCTCACTATACCCCACATAATAACCTCATGACCCCCTGAGGGGTCATGACCCCCAGTTTGAGAACCCCTGTTGTAGAACATGACCAATTCATGCAGCTCCATGAAGCTGACCAATTTTCTTAAAGCCAGCACAAAAATAAAATAAAAGATTGTTGTTATAGAATCATAGAATCATAGACTTTAAGGTCAGAAGGGACCATTATGATCGTCTAGTCTAACCTCCTGCACAACACAGGCCACGGAATCTCACCCACCAACTCCTGTAACAAACCCCTGACTTATGTACTGAGCTTAAATAATTCCTCTCCCTCTCCAGTATTTATCCCTCTGATATATTTAGAGATAGCAGTCATATCGCCTCTCAGCCTTCTTTTAGTTAGGCTAAACAAGCCAAGCTCATTGAGTCTCCTTTCATAGGACAGGTTTTCCATTCCTCGGATCATCCTAGTAGCCCTTCTCTGTACCAGTTCCAGTTTGAATTCATCCTTCTTAAACATGGGAGACCAGAACTACACACAGTATTCCAGATGAGGTCTCACCAGTACCTTGTATAATGGTACAACTAACACCCCCTTAGCTCTACTGGAAACACCTCGCCTGATGCATCCCAAGACCGCATTAGCTTTTTTCACGGCCGTATCACATTGGCGGCTCATAGTCATCCTGTGATCAACCAATACTCTGAGGTCCTTCTCCTCCTGTTACTTCCAAGTGATGCGTCCCCAGTTTGTAACAGAAATTCTTGTTATTAATCCCTAAATGCATGACCTTGCACTTTTCACGATTAAAGTTCATCCTATTACTATTACGCCAGTTTACATGGTCATCCAGATCTTCCTGTCTGATATCCCAGTCCCTCTCTGTATTGGCAATACCTCCCAGCTTCATGTCATCCGCAAACTTTATTAGCACATTCCCGCTTTCTGTGCCAAGGTCAGTAATAAAAAGGACTTCCGGTGCTTTCCATGCAGTTCTTCAGGCTGATATAACCTGTACTTCTGTACCAGATGAATACCTAGCCTGATATTTGGTGTCATAAACTCAGCGTCCCCTAGAACGACTGTCTTTAAGCTGCTGTTCTTGGAGATCAAAAATCTGTTACAGACATTGAGTTGTCTGTCAGTTTACAGCTTGGGTTGCATTCCTCTAGTGACCAGCAGAAGACATTAAAAAAAAGAATCTTATGGCATTATTTGCTGCTGGTGTATTAATCTTCAAATATATTTTTATGTTCTCTTTCAGGGGATGTGGGATTTTCTTTAACTACTATCTATGGCCGGTCCAGTCTGGAGCAATAAAACGGCTAGAGAATTCATTCTACTGGGATTTGGGGATCTCCATGAGCTGCAAATTCTTCTCTTTCTTCTTTTTTCAGTTATCTACATTTTGAGCATGGTAGGGAACATCCTCATCATCACACTCATTGTAACTGATCAGCACTTGCACACTCCCATGTATTTCTTCCTGGGGAACTTGTCCTGCTTGGAGACGTGCTACACCTCCACCATCCTGCCCAGGCTGCTGGCCAGTCTCCTGACGGGGGACAGAACCATTTCTGTCCAGCGCTGCCTCACACAATATTATTTGTTTGGTTTATTTGGAGCCACAGAATGTTATCTCTTAGCTGCAATGTCTTATGATCGGTATTTAGCAATATGCAAACCACTGTACTATGGAGCCCGTATGAATGGCAGATTCTGTGTCCTGCTAGCAGCTGGGTCTTGGATAAATGGGTTTTTGCCTATTACCATAATAACTTCTTTGATGTCACAACTGCCTTTCTGTGGCCCTGGTAAGATTGATCACTTCTTTTGTGACTTAACCCCAGTGATAGATCTCTCCTGCAGCGACACCCGTCTGATAAAACTTTTGGGTGTTGTCCTGTCGGGTGTATGTTCACTGCCTCCATTTCTACTAACTGTAACATCTTACATTTGTATCATCACCTCCATCCTGAGAATCCCTTCCACCACCGGGCGGCAAAAGGCCTTTTCCACCTGCTCCTCTCACCTCATTGTGATTACAACTTTCTATGGAACCCTGATCATTGTTTATCTCCTCCCCAAAACTAAGACACTGCAAGACCTGAACAAAGTGTTCTCCATCTTCTACACCATTCTGACGCCCCTGCTCAATCCATTCATCTACAGCCTGAGGAACAAGGAGGTAAAAAAGGCCCTAAGAAAAGCAGTCAGTAAATTTACAGCTTTCACAAGAATTTAGAGACTGTTCGGTCATTGTTTTAGCTGTCAGTGAAATGGCAATAAACTGAGGAGTGGGAAATGTGGGAAATGGATCGTTCTCTTTGGTGTTGTGTGGTCATTTCTTCAGAATAGCTAGTGATGACTTGTGGCAAAGAAGAAGGGAGTTGCTAACCCGATAGAGTGAGATCATCAAGACTCCTCCAGGGTCAAAAATATTGGGTGATATCCTGGCCCTGCTGAAATGAATAGCAAAACTCCCATTGACTTCAATGGAGCAGGATTTCACCTATTAAAATAACATGCCATTCAAATCTAATCTACCCATTGTACCCACTTTATATAATAATTGTTGTGCACAGTACAAAGAGGCTTGGAAGCATTCGATTTTAATCTGTAAATATCAGTACGTGTTGATTTCACCGTGCACACTCAAACTGACGAAAAAAATATTTCCATACAAAATTATAAAAATTTTCTATACACTACAGACTGGCAAAGAAAGAAAAATGCAGCTTGAGAACATACTAGAATTTGATTTAAGACTGTTTACTTTGTATGTCTTTGCATGTGCTGGAGACAATTTCTGTTTTAGCAGTTATAAAGTTTTCACTTTTTCAGTCTCAGTGCCTAGAGTCATTCAATAATTATTGTCTGGTTTTGTTCAGCCTGAAACTCATCATGAATATGGGTTAGTGTACTCACCAGGGATGTGGGAGGCCCAGGGTCATTCCACACTCTGCCTGATGCGGATAATGGATTTGAACTTGGACTCCCATCTCTCAGCTGAGTGGTAGGGTGCTGCTTAGGGGGCTTGGGGTGGGGGCAAGGGGCAGGATGTGTCCCCATCTCTCCTGTCAAACTCTTCCACTTTGTTAAAATAATTAAATAATCATTGGACCAGGGACTTACATGTGGTTTTCCCACCTCCCAGGTGAATGCGCTAACTACCAGGGTATGAATCCACACACTCTCTCTTTGGCCCAATGACCATTCAAATGGTCGCTCGTCACAGAGCACAGAGATCTGAAACCGGCCAGAGAAACACCTGGAGATTTCTTCCTCTGGAGGGGGAGTCCCCAGCCAGGGCAATGTTGATGGGTTGTCTGACAAGGACAACAACCAAGTGCTATCACCAGTCCTGAGCAGTGTAGCTAGGTCAACCTAACTCTTAGGTGCAGACCTGAGGCCCATGGTCCATGCAGAAAAGATCTCCCTATTTGAACTGAGACAAGAGAAGTTGGTGGGGCAGGTAACAGCAGGCCACGGAGACAGATGGAGTGTGGAAGGAATGAACAGATTAAGGTAGTGCCTGACTGGTACCATAGGAAGTCCAGTGCCTTTCTCTCTTTCTCTCTCTTTCTGAACTATGTTAGTATCTCAAGGGAATTCCTGACAGAGTTACTGACTGAGGGATCGCGGGGGAAGAAATGCGTTTGGAAAAGGGATCTGAAGGAGGGGAGAGAGTTTGCCTGGGCCCCAGGACAAGGGATGGCCAGTTAGGTGGAGGCTGCTGCTTGGCAAAAGTCACTAGTCGGGGAAGGAAACAAAGCTGATGTAGCAGCAGCGGAAAGTGCTGTCCGAAGAGGAGAGAGATAAGCAGCCAGGTAGACGTCAGGCAGTAAAAGGAGGGGGCAATGGAGTGCTGCTGACATTTAACCTGGGGCTCCCGCAGAGCCGCTCCTCATTAGCTTCTGGAGCTGGTAGCGAATTCAGAGGAGACAGATGAGAAATCCTCCTCTTTGTTAACCACTTTGGTACTCGCATGGCTCTAACCTGGGATTTTCATAGGAGGGGATTGAAAATCCCCGACTGAGAGGCGAAAGGGGAAACAGAGACCCAACATCAGACAGCAGAGCTGGGAACAGAACGCAGCTCTCCAGATACCAAAGCCAGTGCTTGTTTGCAAGGACCATGCGGCCACACATTTGAAATGCATCTTCTAGCCCATTAGTAGGTAGTGTCCCTAGGTGACCGCACGTCTGTTAAGAACAAATCCTTGGGAATAGTGCTGTCTCGTTGCTGAAATGGAAGCAGAATGCTGTTAGTTCGTGGCATATCATAGAATCATAGAATATCAGGGTTGGAAGGGACCCCAGAAGGTCATCTAGTCCAACCCCCTGCTCAAAAGCAGAACCAATCCCCAATTAAATCATCCCAGCCAGGGCTTTGTCAAGCCTGACCTTAAAAACCTCTAAGGAAGGAGATTCTACCACCTCCCTAGGTAACGCATTCCAGTGTTTCACCACCCTCTTAGTGAAAAAGTTTTTCCTAATATCCAATCTAAACCTCCCCCACTGCAACTTGAGACCATTACTCCTCGTTCTGTCATCTGCTACCATTGAGAACAGTCTAGAGCCATCCTCTTTGGAACCCCCTTTCAGGTAGTTGAAAGCAGCTATCAAATCCCCCCTCATTCTTCTCTTCTGCAGGCTAAACAATCCCAGCTCCCTCAGCCTCTCCTCATAACTCATGTGTTCCAGACCCCTAATCATTTTTGTTGCCCTTCGCTGGACTCTCTCCAATTTATCCGCATCCTTCTTGTAGTGTGGGGCCCAAAACTGGACACAGTACTCCAGATGAGGCCTCACCAATGTCGAATAGAGGGGAACGATCACGTCCCTCGATCTGCTCGCTATGCCCCTACTTATACATCCCAAAATGCCATTGGCCTTCTTGGCAACAAGGGCACACTGCTGACTCATATCCAGCTTCTCGTCCACTGTCACCCCTAGGTCCTTTTCTGCAGAACTGCTGCCTAGCCATTCGGTCCCTAGTCTGTAGCTGTGCATTGGGTTCTTCCGTCCTAAGTGCAGGACCCTGCACTTATCCTTATTGAACCTCATCAGATTTCTTTTGGCCCAATCCTCCAATTTGTCTAGGTCCTTCTGTATCCTATCTCTCCCCTCCAGCATATCTACCACTCCTCCCAGTTTAGTATCATCCGCAAATTTGCTGAGAGTGCAATCCACACCATCCTCCAGATCATTTATGAAGATATTGAACAAAACCGGCCCTAGGACCGACCCTTGGGGCACTCCACTTGATACCGGCTGCCAACTAGACATGGAGCCATTGATCACTACCCGTTGAGCCCGACAATCTAGCCAGCTTTCTACCCACCTTATAGTGCATTCATCCAGCCCATACTTCCTTAACTTGCTGACAAGAATACTGTGGGAGACCGTGTCAAAAATATCACCGTGTTTAACTTGGGCCATTTGAAAGTGGGTGGGTGGGTGTGTTGGCAAAAGCGGTACCCCGTGGCAGGGATGCCGAAGAGTTCCTTGGTTATAGTGGGTTATACTGGGAAGGGAGAGAGCTGAACTCAAACTCTTCTTCAGTAGCTGTCACTGAAATGAGGAGACAACTAAAAGGGAAGAGTGGGTGACACGAGGTTGCAGGTTGTCATGTCCTATTGCCTGAATGAGAAGATGCTGGAGATGAGAGGTTTAAAAATCTGTGGAGAAAGCAAGTACCAACAGAAGAGCCCCTCCCAGAAACAGAGGGGAATCAACCTCTAGCTTAGGAGTTTCTAAAACAAAATCTAGAGGGATATTATTTAAATTAAGAATAGAGAGAAAGCTGCCAGGGAGAGAAGTCAATCAAAGCTGTGCATTAGGAAGGATGAAGGTATCTGATAAGTGGCTGGACTGCATACAAGATACGTAGTCGACTCTATGATTAAAGCAAGATATTCTGCTATTTGAGTGGAGGAGAGTAGCAAATAGAGTGAGCTGCATGGGAACTGTCCATCACAATGCTTTTTCAACAGGAAATGCAGTTTGGCTGTGTCAAGGTTCCTTCCCCACTCTGAACTCTAGGGTACAGATGTGGGGACCTGCATGAAACCCCCCCAAGCTTACTATTACCAGCTTAGGTCAGAACTTCCCCAAGGTACAAACTATTTTACCCTTTGCCCTTGGACTTCCACTGCCACCACCAAACGTTTATCTGGGTTTATTGGAAAAACGTTGTTTTGAACCAACTTTCCCCCAAAAATCCTCCCAACCCTTGCACCCCACTTCCTGGGGAAGGTTTGGTAAAAATCCTCACCAATTTGCATAGGTGACCACAGACCCAAACCCTTGGATCTTAGAACAATGCAAAAAGCATTCAGTTCTTGAAAAGAAACATTTTAATAGAAGAAACAGTAAAAAGAATCACCTCTGTAAAATCAGGAAGGTAAATACCTTACAGGGTAATTAGATTCAAAACATAGAGAATCCCTCTAGGCAAAACCTTAAGTTACAAAAAGACACACAGACAGGAATATTCATTCTATTCAGCACAACTTAATTTCGCAGCCATTAAAAGAAATCATAATCTAATGCATATCTAACTAGATTACTTACTAAGTTCTAAGACTCCATTCCTGTTCTGTCCCCAGCAAAAGCATCACACAGACAGACACAGACCCTTTGTTTTTCTCCCTCCTCCCAGCTTTTGAAAGTATCTTGTCTCCTCATTGGTCATTTTGGTCAGGTGCCAGCGAGGTTATCCTAGCTTCTTAACGCTTTACAGGTGAAAGGATTTTTCCTCTGGCCAGGAGGGATTTTAAAGGTGTTTACCCTTCCCTTTATATTTATGACAGGCTGAATCCACACTTTCCACAGGAAGTTCAACCAAACAGTTTCAGGGTTTTTTTCCTGAGGGAGAATTGGAAAGAAATATTTTATTCTGGATCAGGAGGATTTGAAATGAAAATGCCAGTTTGTCCAACCCAGACACAGCATTTTATTGCAGGGCTGTTGGCCATCAATGAGCATCCAACTGAGCTGCTGCAACAATTCATGGGAGCTGTAGTTCAGGTGCCTCTCTCCTTCGTTCTCCTCTGGGGGCTGGGCTCCGGGACTGGGCTCCCGGAAGTCTCCCATGATTCAGTGAGGACGCCCCTCTGCTGGCACCATTCAAACATACACACATTCCAAGGCCAGAAGGGACCACTGTGGTCATCTAGTCTGGCCTCCTGCATAACGCAGGCCATAAAACTTCCCCCAAGTAATTCCTATTTGAATTAGAGCAGATCTTTTAACAAAAATCCCAATCTTGATTTTAAAATGTCAGTGATGGAGTATCCACCATGACCCTTGATAACTTCTTCCAATGGTGGTTTACCCTCATTGTTAAAAATGTACACCTTATTTCCAGTCTAAATTTGTTCAGCTTAACTTTTCAGGCATTGGATCTTGTTAGCCATTTCTCTGCTTGATTGAAGAGCCCATTCTGACGGTTCCCCCCAGGGTGCCACCTGGAACTGGGGTACCACTGAGCCCTCCTGACTCACCAGCCTGGGCTCCCTTTACACTGTATTGCTGTGACAGGCCCTCAATCTCCCTCCAGCACACATACAGATAGATAGACACACATCCAACTGCAGCTACACACAGATGCTGAAATCAGCTCTGCATGGGAAGGCTCAGCTAAGGCACCTCCCAACTCCTAAGGCATGCACTCCCCTCTGGAGTGTAAACCCATCATCATACCATCTTGCACCGCACAGAGAACTGTACAGCATAAGCTCATGAAATTCACCCCTTGCCTCAATGTGGAGGAAGATATGCAACAGCTTTCTGCCGCCCAGTTACAATTTCCACACACTGATTTTAGACAAAACAAAAACAATTTTATTAACTACAAAAGGATAGATTTTAAGTGATTATAAGTGATAGCAAACAAATCAAAGCACATTACCTTAGTAAATAAACAAAACCGTGTTGTACAAAGAGTGAGGTACCATCATGATGTCATTTCTCCCCTTTTACATCTTCTTCCCACTTTCTGGAAAGCTCTTGTGCTGTGACATGGGTCAAACAGTTCCCATTCTGTAGTGCTATCTCTGAGAGGTTTCTATTGTACACAGTTCCTGGGGTAATCCTTGTTTTTGTGCATTTATTAATCCATTAACATTGTTTGGTCTATTTACTGTTGTACCTGAAAGTCTGCTTGTGGGTGTTTTCAACCTCACAACATGTTTCAATAATACATACATAGCCAAACCTCATAACTTCACATATGACAATAACACATACAACCCAATGAGATATTAATGTCTAGCAGATCAAGACTTTTAGAATGATACCTCACAAGGCATTCTTTGTGCAAAACATATCCTAATTACATGATGGTGGTGAATATTGGGGTCCCAGGGTGTCACACCTATTGTTGGGACATATGTAGATCTATATCTATACCTATAGATATCTATAGATATCCATGTATCCATATATCCATGTAATGTGCTATAGGCCATCAAGGCATAGTATGGATGGAGTGTGTTTGACATAAATACGTGCATTGCGTGTTGGTAACTGAAGCAAGAACTTAAGATTTCAAGTGGGTAAGGACGATTTGTACAAAACAACTTTGTTATGTCCCTGGGAAATATATGAAGAATCAGTAAATAAGGAACAACACCAGCTGGACTGCTATAAAAAAATGTATAAGAATTGGAGGAAATGGCATGTCTTGGATCATGGTGGCCTGCCTGGAACAGAGTTGTGGGTGTGTCAGGGTCCCCTCCCCACTCTGAACTCTGGGGTGCAGACATGGGGACCGGCATGAAAGACCTCCTACGTTTATATTCCACCAGCTTAGGTTAAAAACTTCCCCAAGGCACAAATTGTCCTTGTCCCTTGTCCTTGGACAGTATTGCTGCTACCACCAAGTGATTTAAACAAACATTCAGGGAGGGGCCATTTGGAGCCCTATCCCCACCAAAATATCCCCCCAACCCCTTCACCCCCTTTCTTGGGGAGGCTTGAGAATAATATACCAACCAATAAGTTAACAAAGTGAACACAGACCAAATCCCTGGTTTTTAGGACACTGAAAAGCAATCAGGTTCTTAAAAGATGAATTTTATTTAAAAAAAAGTGAAAGAATCACACCTGAAAAATCAGGATGGAAGATAACTTTACAGGGTAAATAAAAAGATTTAAAACACAGAGAATTCCCCTCTGACTCTGCTTCCCAGTTACAAAACAGGAATAAAATTACCTCTTAGCATAGGGAAAATTCACAAGCTAAAACAAAAGATAATCTAACACATTTCCTTGCTATTACTTCCAATTGCTGTAATTTTAGATGGATTATTTCAGGTTCTTTTTAGGAGCTGCTTTACCTGCTTGTCTCTCTGTGTGTCCTGAGAGGGAACCAAACAAAGAGAGCACAAACAAAACCTCCCTGCCCCCCTGATTTGAAAGTATCTTCTTTTCCCATTGGTCCTTCTGGTCAGGTGCCAACTTGGTTAATTGAACTGATTAACCCCTTACAGTTAAGGGGATTCTGCACCTCTGGCCATGAGGGATTTTAGGTTACTGCATACATAAGGGTTGTTACCCTTCCCTTTATATTTATGACAGGGTGAAAGGCCCAAACATCAGAGACAAACGACTAATGATGTCACAAAGTGGATAATAAATGGAGGTTTCACACATTTGAAGCCAGAGCTTCGCGAACCAGCTGAGCGGCGGAGAACCAGCTGAGCAGCGGGGACAGCAGAGCAGCACACAGCAGGAGTTTGCCTGGGAGTTCGCCTGGAGGGAGCCCAGTGAGGCTTACGTCTTGCAAACTGCTCTGAGGAAGCTGATAGTAGGAAGGTGATATGGAAGGGGGGGGTTCAGCTGTTGTGACCTGCACTGGATGTGCCATGTTTGTCTTTCTTCCACAGGACAGAAGCGACTTTGTCTGTACAAAGTGCAAGCTGGTCTCCATATTGGAAGAGAAGATTGAAGGTCTGGAGCAACAGATAACAACCCTGCGTTGCATACGGGAAACTGAGGATTTCCTGGACGAAACTCAGGATAGGCTTCTAGGGGCACAAAGCTCTACAGATATAGAGCAGGTTGCACAGAGGAGCCAAGAGGCCAGTGAAGAAGCTTGGCAACATGTGACCTCCAGAAGAGGTAAGCGGAATGTCCGGGTTCCAGTAACACAGACACAGGTAACTAACCGCTTTCATGTTCTCTCCACAGGTATCGTTGCGGAGAGTGGACCAGATGATATGTCTGGGGCGAGAAAGCAGAAGGAGACTCCGCTGGTTGGAAGGCATGAGATGCGCTGTCCTGAGGTTGGGGGTTCCACGACCACCACCCCCAAGAGGAGAAG
Organism: Lepidochelys kempii; assembly: GCF_965140285.1. NCBI lineage: Eukaryota > Metazoa > Chordata > Testudines > Cheloniidae > Lepidochelys > Lepidochelys kempii. The sequence continues at coordinate 32,710,798 of NC_136392.1, read as the reverse complement.
GCGGGTGGTGGTGGTCGGGGACTCTCTCCTCCGGGGGACTGAGTCATCTATCTGCCGCCCTGACCGGGAAAATCGAGAAGTCTGCTGCTTGCCAGGGGCTAAGATTCGTGATGTGACGGAGAGACTGCCGAGACTCATCAAGCCCTCGGATCGCTACCCCTTCCTGCTTCTCCACGTGGGCACCAATGATACTGCCAAGAATGACCTTGAGCGGATCACTGCGGACTATGTGGCTCTAGGAAGAAGAATAAAGGAGTTGGAGGCGCAAGTGGTGTTCTCGTCCATCCTCCCCGTGGAAGGAAAAGGCCTAGGTAGGGAGCGTCGAATCGTGGAAGTCAACGAATGGCTACGCAGATGGTGTCGGAGAGAAGGCTTTGGTTTCTTTGACCATGGGATGGTGTTCCATGAAGGAGGAGTGCTGGGTAGAGACGGGCTCCATCTTACGAAGAGAGGGAAGAGCATCTTTGCCAGCAGGCTGGCTAACCTAGTGAGGAGGGCTTTAAACTAGGTTCACCGGGGGAAGGAGACCAAAGCCCTGAGGTAAGTGGGAAAGCGGGATACCGGGAGGAAGCACAGGCAGCAATGTCTGTGAGGGGAGGGCTCCTGCCTCATACTGGCAATGAGGGGCGATCAACAGGTTATCTCAAGTGCTTATATACAAATGCACAAAGCCTTGGAAACAAGCAGGGAGAACTGGAGGTCCTGGTGATGTCAAGGAACTATGACGTGATCGGAATAACAGAGACTTGGTGGGATAACTCGTATGACTGGAGTACTGTCATGGATGGTTATAAACTGTTCAGGAAGGACAGGCAGAGCAGAAAAGGTGGGGGAGTAGCACTGTATGTAAGGGAGCAGTATGACTGCTCAGAGCTCCGGTACGAAACTGCAGAAAAACCTGAGTGTCTCTGGATTAAGTTTAGAAGTGTGTGCAACAAGAGTGATGTAGTGGTGGGAGTCTGCTATAGACCACCGGACCAGGGGGATGAGGTGGATGAGGCTTTCTTCCGGCAGCTCACGGAAGCTACTAGATCGCATGCCCTGATTCTCATGGGTGACTTTAATTTTCCTGATATCTGCTGGGAGAGCAATACAGCGGTGCATAGACAATCCAGGAAGTTTTTGGAAAGCGTAGGGGACAATTTCCTGGCGCAAGTGCTAGAGGAGCCAACTAGGGGGGGTGCTTTTCTTGACCTGCTGCTCACAAACCGGGTAGAATTAGTGGGGGAAGCAAAAGTGGATGGGAATCTGGGAGGCAGTGACCATGAGTTGGTTGAGTTCAGGATCCTGACGCAGGGAACAAAGGTAAGCAGCAGGATACGGACCCTGGACTTCAGGAAAGCAGACTTCGACTCCCTCAGGGAACGGATGGCCAGGATCCCTTGGGGGACTAACTTGAAGGGGAAAGGAGTCCAGGAGAGCTGGCTGTATTTCAAGGAATCCCTGTTGAGGTTACAGGGACAAACCATCCCGATGAGTCGAAAGAATAGTAAATATGGCAGGCGACCAACTTGGCTTAATGGTGAAATCCTAGCGGATCTTAAACATAAAAAAGAAGCTTACAAGAAGTGGAAGGTTGGACATATGACCAGGGAAGAGTATAAAAATATTGCTCGGGCATGTAGGAATGTTATCAGGAGGGCCAAATCGCACCTGGAGCTGCAGCTAGCCAGAGATGTCAAGAGTAACAAGAAGGGTTTCTTCAGGTATGTTGGCAACAAGAAGAAAGCCAAGGAATGTGTGGGCCCCTTACTGAATGAGGGAGGCAACCTAGTGACAGAGGATGTGGAAAAAGCTAATGTACTCAATGCTTTTTTTGCCTCTGTTTTCACTAACAAGGTCAGCTCTCAGACTGCTGCGCTGGGCATCACAAAATGCGGAAGAGATGGCCAGCCCTCTGTGGAGATAGAGGCGGTTAGGGACTATTTAGAAAAGCTGGACATGCACAAGTCCATGGGGCCGGACGAGTTGCATCCGAGAGTGCTGAAGGAATTGGCGGCTGTGATTGCAGAGCCACTGGCCATTATCTTTGAAAACTCGTGGCGAACCGGGGAAGTCCCGGATGACTGGAAAAAGGCTAATGTAGTGCCAATCTTTAAAAAAGGGAAGAAGGAAGATCCTGGGAACTACAGGCCAGTCAGCCTCACCTCAGTTCCTGGAAAAATCATGGAGCAGGTCCTCAAAGAATCAATCCTGAAGCACTTGCATGAGAGGAAAGTGATCAGGAACAGCCAGCATGGATTCACCAAGGGAAGGTCATGCCTGACTAATCTAATCACCTTTTATGATGAGATTACTGGTTCTGTGGATGAAGGGAAAGCAGTGGATGTATTGTTTCTTGACTTTAGCAAAGCTTTTGACACGGTCTCCCATAGTATTCTTGTCACCAAGTTAAGGAAGTATGGGCTGGATGAATGCACTATAAGGTGGGTAGAAAGCTGGCTAGATTGTCGGGCTCAACGGGTAGTGATCAATGGCTCCATGTCTAGTTGGCAGCCGGTATCAAGTGGAGTGCCCCAAGGGTCGGTCCTGGGGCCGATTTTATTCAATATCTTCATAAATGATCTGGAGGATGGTGTGGATTGCACTCTCAGCAAATTTGCGGATGATACTAAACTGGGAGGAGTGGTAGATACGCTGGAGGGGAGGGATAGGATACAGAAGGACCTAGACCAATTGGAAGATTGGGCCAAAAGGAATCTGATGAGGTTCAATAAGGATAAGTGCAGGGTCCTGCACTTAGGACGTAAGAACCCAATGCACAGCTACAGACTAGGGACCGAATGGCTAGGCAGCAGTTCTGCGGAAAAGGACCTAGGGGTGACAGTGGACGAGAAGCTGGATATGAGTCAGCAGTGTGCCCTTGTTGCCAAGAAGGCCAATGGCATTTTGGGATGTATAAGTAGGGGCATAGCGAGCAGATCGAGGGACGTGATCGTTCCCCTCTATTCGACATTGGTGAGGCCTCATCTGGAGTACTGTGTCCAGTTTTGGGCCCCACACTTCAAGAAGGATGTGGATAAATTGGAGAGAGTCCAGCGAAGGGCAACAAAAATGATTAGGGGACTGGAACACATGAGTTATGAGGAGAGGCTGAGGGAGCTGGGATTGTTTAGCCTGCAGAAGAGAAGAATGAGGGGGGATTTGATAGCTGCTTTCAACTACCTGAAAGGGGGTTCCAAAGAGGATGGCTCTAGACTGTTCTCAATGGTAGCAGATGACAGAACGAGGAGTAATGGTCTCAAGTTGCAGTGGGGGAGGTTTAGATTGGATATTAGGAAAAACTTTTTCACTAAGAGGGTGGTGAAACACTGGAATGCGTTACCTAGGGAGGTGGTAGAATCTCCTTCCTTAGAGGTTTTTAAGGTCAGGCTTGACAAAGCCCTGGCTGGGATGATTTAACTGGGAATTGGTCCTGCTTTGAGCAGGGGGTTGGACTAGATGACCTTCTGGGGTCCCTTCCAACCCTGATATTCTATGATTCTATGATTCTATGATTTGAAATTTGTAGTCTTTCAACAACCCCAGAGCCCTGTTTGCATATAGATGTGGTCTTTCCGCCAGCTCCCTGCATCTGATCTGATCTCATCTGGTCTGACCGAACCTCAACTAGCCATCGGGACTTCATTCTGATCTGTGGATTCTGGTGTTGTATGTTTGGGGTATGAATGTGGCATGAATGAGGTTTATTTTGTAAGCAATAAAGAGTACTTTGAGTATTATATACCAATACTGTGACCAGTACCTGCCTGTTCCCCCATACCATATGAAGGCCCCTGCTGCGGGTCTAATACCATTATTAAATATTTGTTCCCCGTGTAGGTTCTTATAGACTGTGATCAAATCACCCGTTAACCATCTCTTTGTTAAGCTAAATAGATTGAGCTTTTTGAGTCTATCACTAAGGCAGGTTTTCTAATCCTTTGGTCATTCTTCTGTCTCTTCTCTGACCCCTTCCCAATTTATCAACATCCTTCATGAACTGTGGACACCAGAAATGGACACAAGATTCCAGCGATGGACACACCAGTTCCAAATACAGAGGTCAAATAACCTCTCTACGCCTAGTTGAGATTCCCCTGTTTCTGCCTCCATTGCAGTCAATCAGATGAGATGTAATCAAGCCAGGGGGTCCAGCTCAGAAAGGAAAATGAAAGCATGAGACATCCACACTACAATGCCCATGAACCACTGAAACAGCCAAGGAGGAGAGGGTTTCATGTCTAACTGAGTTTCAATTTGGTTCAAAAAAACCACCCAAAATGGATCAGACTAAGAATGTTTATTATTGGCGGGAGACAGGTGGAGACATGCCTGTGGATGAGAGCCTAGATCTTCCATCTCCGCCACTCCTTTGCCTTAACACAAAGACCATCCGTCATTCCCATGCACAGAGTTTCACATTATGAAATAGCTTTCATTTACCCCTTTGCAGGAGAGCTCCTCTTCAACCAGAGAAATGGACAATGGGACAATCGTGGCCAAGTTCGTCCTTATGGCACTTTCCAATCGCCCAGCCATTTGCTTCTCTCTTTTTGGTGCCTTTCTGTTGATGTACCTCATAACCCTCACTGGCAATGGCCTCAAATCCTAACCATAGGGACCAAGGCTAAGCTGCACAACCGGCTGGACTTCATCCTCCGCAACTTCTCCTGGTAAGACATCTGCTGCTACATTGCTACAACACCCAAGATGCTGGAAAACCTCTTGTCAGAGAGCAGCATAATTTCCTTCACTGGCTGCATGTTGCAGGTCAACTTCCTGGTGGCTGTAGCAGGGAGGGAGGTTTTCCTCCTGGTGGCGATGGCCTATGACTGGTAAGTGGCCATGTGTAACCTTTTGCAGTACATGGTCATTAGGAGCAAGAGACTCTGCGTTCTGATGACTGCCAGGGACGTGGGTCACCAGATTCCTCAACTCCCTCCTGCACACAGTGTCTACCTGCACCCTGCCTATTTGCCACTCCAGCAAAGTCAACCAATATTACTGTGACATTCCCCCAGTGCTGGCTTCATCCTACACTTCCACGTACCTCAGGGAGATGGTGACCCTCATCGTAGGGGGGATATTCGGCCTGGGTGCCTTTCTGGTCACCCTGCTCTCCTACATCCAAACCCTCTGGACCATCCAGTCAGCTGAGGGCAAAACAAGGCCTTCTCCACTTGCGCCTCCTCACACCTCATGGTGGTACATCAGTTCTACAGCACCACCATCTTCAGCTACATATGTTGCTCATCCAGCCTCTCGCTGGATCAGGACAGGTTGGTGGCCATGCTGGATGGAGTCTTCACCCCCATGCTGACCCCCATTACCTACAGCGTGCGGAACATGGAAGTGAAAGAGATTTTGAGGAGAGTGATGGGTCATAAATGTCAGGGAATAGGCATATTGGGCACCCCTTTGCAGACTCTGTAGTGACCTTCACTGGGGCACTGGTCAGCCTTAGAATGAGATTTTCAGAGCCACCAAAGGAATTTGGATGTGCAGTTCCAATCAAATGCGATGGAAATTTTGCCTCCAAATCCCTTGGGTAACTCTGAAAATCTCATCTTGGGGGTCCCAATTGCACTGATGTCACAGGGCTAGATTCTGGACTTCTGACTCAGGGCCTGATTCTGCGACCCCTATGGGGCCTGGTTCCCCACTGTGCTACTCCAGGTTTATGTCTATATGACTCCATTGAATGCGGATGGAGTTACACAGCACAAAGTGGAACAAAGCAGTGGTAATTCAGGCCCATTAGATAATGACTTACAGCTGTGATTTTCAAAGTGGCCTGGAGGAATTAAGTGATCTACCCCACACATTTTTAATGGGATTTGGATTCCTGACTCCCTTTGGCCCATTTGAAAATCCAAGCCTCACTAAACAAATGGTCCCGTAGATTCCAATCGCAATTTGGAGAGCAAGGACCTCGTCCTGCATTTTAACTTCAATGGGGTACCAAGCATAGGGCAGGATTCCACCCTAGCAGAACAGCTGCCACACTCCCCAGTCTGAAGAAGGGGGGTAGAAAACAGCTTGTCACTTTGAGCTGAGTCCTTATTCCAGCAGAGCATTGACTTTCACAATCATCTTGTGATTAGTTCTCATTAGTTTTGAACTTTGATTAGTAAATTCACAGTAAATCAAAGTAGGGTTTTTTGAAAATTAACACTATGTAAAAAGTCATGGCAACAATAGATCAGTCATTCTAATTTCCTACATATGGGTCAGGGAGGTACTTGCAGTTTAAATGGTGCCTTGGGTGAAGCGCTGTTAACTGGTTGAAGGTTAACTGGTTAGGTCAATAATGTCTATTGGGCTTTTGGAATTCATGCGATAAGATATGAGAACCTGATTCTCTACAGTAGAGCTGGCCCAAAAATGTCCAACCAAAAAATGTGCATTGCAAAATTAGGGTTTAATCAATTTTTTCTTTTACTTTTTTATTTACAGAAATATTTCATTGAAATTGTTCCTCTTCCAGACTTTCAACGCCATTTTTTCTTCTGGAAAAAAAACCTGAACATTTGTTGGTATTTCTGAAATTATTTGTTTCAAAATTGTGGGATTTTCTGCACTTCCTGTCTGTTTTCCAACTTGCAAAAATTACTTAAGTTGTGCATGTAAGTAGCATTTTCACTTTTCCCACCTGGAAAATGTTGGGAAATGGTAAAGAGAGAGAGAGGGTGGCACAAAATCTTTCCCACATTTTCAACATTTCTCACCCTGGAGTTTCCTGGTGGAATTTGTCAAATGGGAATTTTTCCTGTAAAAATTTTCATGGGAAAAATCCTAATTTTCCAATTAACTGTAATAATCACAGGTGTAGAGTCTGGTGTACATTGTCCTGTGACATCAGTAGAGTGCCATTGATTTACACCAGTTGAAAATTTGGCCCACCATGCTTCATATCTGCTTGTCAACAAGATGTTTTTGCTTTAACATAAAGTCCAAAATTCTGCCTATTGACACACAACTTCAATATATTTGATCATTTAGAAAACAAAATTACAAAAATAAAGAAAATTATTTGGCTTGTCTTCTTTTCAGTTTTTTAAATGGCGTTTATTTTGCAAATAATTGCTTCTCTGCAGTGCCTTCCATGGAAAGCTCTCATATCCATTTCTACAGACATTAGTGAATCAAACTTTCCAAGGCCTCTAATGTACACAATGGAGCTGGTCAGAAAATGAGGATGGAATATTACTAAAGTGTTCATCAGTTCCACCCTCAGGCTGTTTTTCCTCCAAACTTCATTTGACCGCTATTTTCCAACCATCTCTATTACCCCTTAGTGCAATGTAAAGATGTGACTCTGATGCACATTGTACACATGGATAATTAACTGAGTCAGATAAACCAGTTTATTGGGGCTGGTCAAAAATTTTCCATCAAAACTTATTCCAAACAACTTGAAGTTTGATTAAATAAAATTTGTCATGGAAAGTACAGTCTTCCCTTGCAAAATATTGATTTTTCATCAGAAAACCGAAACCCCCAAAACAAAAACAAAAATTGTAGAGGGTGGCAGTTTTTGTTTGAAAATGTTTTAGTTTCAGCAGTTTTTGGCCAAAAATTGTTCCATTTTCAGCTGAAAGTTTTTAGATTTGTAATTGCTGAAAATTGAACATTTTCCCAAACCCAAAACATGTTCTGACCAGCTGTACAGATTGTTTGTTTGTCAAAACCTGTGTGCCATGGTGAGGAATGAGAGGTTGATACTGAGTGATTATTCTGTATTTCCAAAGTCTCATAGATGATATTCAGATATTTTCTTCTGTTTTTCCAACCCTTGCATGCGAAAGACTGAGATTTTTCAGAGGCCCCCTGCAAGATTTGGATGATTCCCATCAGTTTTGAGAACTGGGCTTCCAAATTCCTAATGCAACTTCAAGAATTTTAATCGTTGGCTTCTCCACAAACTGAGTCTACAGTTAAAGTGGTACTCCTTTTGTGTGTAGAAGAGGCCTTCTCCACCCAGGAATTTGCACCCATTTAACTGAATCAGGGCTTGTCTACATGGTGAGTTGTACTAGATGGAAATTTAATCTGATTTATTTCAAGCAACGCAGCCCCCAATTGTGGACACTCTTACTTTCTTTTAGGAGTAGCATGTTTGGGTTTAGTTTAAGTCAATTAGGAACAAATTTAAGTAAAAAAAAATGAAAAGGACTCGGAAAAGGGCTATGAGAATATTTCAAAGCCTGGAAAACCTGCCTTTGAGTGAGCGATTTAAGAAGCTCCATCTGTTTAGTTTATCCAAGAGAAAATTAAGAGTAGAAGTGGTCCAGAATTTTTCTGCAAAACTTTTTTCCAGTCATAAAATGCCAACTCATCAAAATCAAAACTTTTCACTGAAAGTTATCCCAGTTCTGCTAATGTTTCTCACATAGAAACAAGAGCTTAGAGTAGGCAATAGTGGATGTTGGTGATGTTGCTTCAAGTTCTTACTATCAGGCAATTTTTTTACCCATGAGCATACTTAATTATTTGAACCATTTATCTAGCAATGTGGTGAATTCTCCATCACTTGGAGTCTTTACATCAAGACTGATTTCTTGTCATTGCCCTGTGTTCTGCAGAAGGTCAGAGTTGATTTACTAATGGGCCCTTCTCCCCTTACAATTTATGAATGAGCCACTCATGCCCCGCAATAAGTGTGTTCACACTGGAGTTTGCACCAGTCAGACTAAACCAGTTTAATTAAAATGCTGCACGTTTGTGTGTGGAGAAGGCCTCAGTTTAAAAACAACAATTGAAGTTAAACCCAAGGCTATTTCTGTGTGTGGACAAGGCTTGGAAAACAGAGAGAACATGCAAGCGCTTAAAAAACATTTGATGTCAATACCACTTTCCAATACAACTTTCCAGTTCCCATGAGACATAAAGCTGGTTTAATGAGCCCATCTGAGATCCAGAGCTCTGACGAATTCAAGGACTCTGTCCTCAAATGCCATGATTTCACGTATAAAGAGCATACCCTGAAAACCACATGTGTGATCATAACAAGATACATCTGCACACCAGCATGTTAGACTTCTATCTCTCCCACAGACAGTAGGTTTGGTAACAGTAGCCTCTAATAGCTCTGGAATACGTTTTGGTTCTACTGCCTGGAACTAGCTCTGATTTCAATCGGATCTGTTTGTTCAATGAAATTAGATCTCATTAAAAGATTGGGTACTGGTATTCATTCCTGAATTGTTCTCTTGTTCATTTATTTTTCTATTTTTGTGTAAATTAGGAGAGAAAACTGATGCAAGGATAGCAATACCCTGAACCGTGCCGGAGTGGGTAAGCACATGCTATTTATATTCCATTGCACCATGTGAGATGTGCCAGAAGGAAATTATAGCAAACAAGACTATTCTGCAATTTTTGCCATTTTCCAAAGTGACTCTATCATTTTGGGTTCCTTGCATTTTGAGTGCTCAGTTTTACACAGAGGCAAAGCGCAATAACTCCATTGCTTTCTTTGTAGAATCTGACCCGTAAATTATCTAAGTGAGGAACCGATGAAAAATCTGAATCTATAGACAATTTACTAAATTATAATAGACTCTCATTCTGACCTTCATTTCACCAGGTTTACATGAGTATAACTTCATTCTTGGTCGCTGCAGCAGCTTCCTCTCAGACCTCCCAGAAACGCACACTGACCCCCTAAACTCCTCTTTCTTTCGCATCACTTTGGTCATGTAATCCCCCTTTGAGTCCTTCCCTTGGCTTTCCAGCCAATATTGTATCATATTGAAGCTTCTTGTCACTGCCTTCAAAGCTCTACATAGCTCTGCCCCTCCTTCGTGATCTTCTTTGCCAAGCCTCCCAGCTTCACCCACCCTCTGGCTAGATTCTCACCCGGTCACCTTCCTGCCATGTTCCATGAAGCCACCTATTTATAGTCCAGCTTCCCTGAGCTCTTCCGACCCTCTCCACATGTGAGTCCCTCTTCAACCCCCAGCTCTGCCTCTCTGTGTTTGCTGAATCTTGTTGCTATCGCTACATATATGAGTGCAAATTGTATGTGTGTTGCTTCTGGTTATTCCCCTTCACCTCACCTCTGCCTACTTGCCTGTCCTTAAATTGGGAGTGACTCCAAGCTGGAATTGTCCTTCTGACATGTTTGGAGAGTGCCTAACACAGGATGGGGAATACTCTTCTTAGAATGTATGTCATAATATATATTATTCTATATTATGACATATATTATCATGTTCCAGTTGTTACAGTGATTATTATAACAACAATGGACTTCCATGAAGTTACTCCGGTGGCTAAATCCTTAGCTGGTGTAGAACAGAGTAACTCCATTGACTATAAAAGACCAACACTGATTTATACCAGCTACAGACCCACCCCTGTTATCTACCTGCCTATCTCTATCTGTCATACCACAGCCTTCAGTGTCTGTGCAGCTACGTTGGTGTGAGATCAAAATCAGGCACAGAACACTTTCTTGTAAACTATGTTTTCCAGAGAAAAATAGTCCAGTCCTACTCATATTGAAGTCAATGGGAGTTTTGTAATGGACACCAGTGAGAGCAGTATAGAGTCCAAATATTGATTAATTACAAAGACTAAGAAAGGTTGTTTCTTGCACTTCTTGATTCAAGTTGCTGGGGGGAGGATGGGCAGAAATCTGTCAATCTTGGGATAACATTAAATAGAACGAGGTTCCTTCAGTCTCCTCGCAGTCATGGTGTTTCACAATAATTTCCATTTTATCTACATTGTCTAGTTATAAGGGCCCTGATTCTCTGCTGCTTGTACCTTGTGTCATCATTAACCTTTGCACAAAGGGAGTGTACCAAATAATTGCTGAGGGCTTCTATTTCCAATGTGCTTATCTGAACCTCTAGACTCTTAACTACCTTTGAAAATCTGGCCTTTCAGTTCTTTGGAACATTTCACCCCTTCTCTAGACACCTGAGGAGAACACAAAAACTTCAAATACAATTGTCTCTGATCCAGCTGTATTTTTTCTCAGATTTAGAATCCACATCATCCCTCCACCAGCGTTTGGTGAGGCATGATTTCCCTTTACAAAAATCATGTAGACTCTTTCCCAACAAATCATGTTCATCTATGTTTCTGATAATTCTGTTATTTACTATAGTTTCAACCAATTTGCCTGGTACTGACATTAGGCTTACTGGCCTGTCATTGCCAGGATCGCCTCTGGAGCCTTTTTTAAAAATTAGCAGCACATTAGCTATCCTCTAGTCATCTGGTACGAGATGATTTAAATGATAGGTTACATACCACAGTTAGTAGTTCTGCAATTTCACATTTGAGTTCCTTCAGAACTCTTGAGTGAATACCATCTGGTCCTGGTCGACTTGTTACTGTTTAGCTTATCAGTTTGTTCCAAAACCTCCTCTAATGACACCTCAATCTGGGACAGTTCCTCAGTTTTATCACCTAAAAAGAATGGCCTCAGGTTTGGGAATCTCCCTCACATCCTCAGCCATGAAGACCGATGCAAAGAGCTCATTTAGTTTCTCTGCCATGGCCTTATCTTCCTTGAGTGCTCCTTTAGCATCTCAATCACCAGTGGCCCCACTGGTTGATTGGCAGGCTTTCTGCTTCTGATGTATTTTTAAAAAAATTGCTGTTACTTTTTGAGTCTTTGGCTAGCTATACTTCAAATCCATTTTTGGCCTTTCTAATTATATTTTAACACTTCATTTGCCAGAGTTTATGCTCCTTTCTATTTTCCTCACTAGGATTTAACTTCCACTTTTTAAAGGATGCCTTTTTGCCTCTCACTGTTACTTGTAAAGCTGTGTCCCCACACTTGGGTAGGCTGTACCCCAGAGGCTCTGAAATGCTAAAAACAGTAACAATTTCAATTCGGTGAGACTTCATCAGCATGGAACAAAGCTTCATCTTTCTTGCTTCATTTGTGGTGTGAAAAGGGTTGTTCCTTTGCAGAGCTGAACTAAATTTAGTTACAAGGGACCAGATAGTTTTTATGCTTTTAGGCTCCTAAAGATGCAGATAAGGTGCCTACTGAAATTTTTCAAATGCACCTAGGCACCTAACTCCCATTGATTGCAATGGGAGTTAGGCACTTAAACTGCTTCGGTGTCATTGCCAATCCAACTAAGCAACTATCTGCACCTTTAGGTGCCTAAATACGTTTGGATCTCTGGCCCCAAATTTTTTATTTAAAATAAGGAGAATTATTGACAGTTCACATGATATTTTGCACAAATATTAAGAGTGGTTGGCAACTAATAAAAAGGTCTGGGAACCCAGCAGAACTGAGGCAGAAAAGATCATAATGCTCAGTGAGTTACAGGTGGGGTTTTTGTAGTTTAATGGGAATTGCATGCCAGACTCCTACATGCCCACTGCATGTAAATATATAGGTGGGAATATTCAAAGTGCCCTAATAGACATGGATGCTCAATTAATGGGAACTTGGCATCCAAATCCCCGAGACAGCTTTGGAAAATCTCATCCACTGATCTGTGACAGTTCCATGGGTGATTGTTCTTCTCATTTTGTTCCATTTGACCCATCTTTCCTTGAATAACTCCATGACTAATCTAATATGGGTAATAAGAAAAGGAGTACTTGTGGCACCTTAGAGACTAACCAATTTATTTGAGCATGAGCTTTCGTGAGCTACAGCTCACTTCATCGGATGCATTCAGTGGAAAATACAGTGAGGAGATTTGTAGACACACAGAACATGAAAAAATGGGTGTTATCATACACACTGTAAGGAGACTGATCACTTAAGATGAGCTATTACCAGCAGGAGAACAGGGAGGGGGGAAGAGGGAGGGGAGAAAACCTTTTGTAGTGATAATCAAGGTGGACCATTTCCAGCAGTTAACAAGAACGTCTGAGGAACAGTGGGGGGTGGGAGGGAATAAACATGGGGAAATATTTTTACTTTCTGTAATGACCCATCCACTCCCACTCTCTATTCAAGCCTAAGTTAATTGTATCCAGTTTGCAAATTAATTCCAATTCAGCAGTCTCTCATTGGAGTCTGTTTTTGAAGACTTTTTGTTGTAATATTGCAACTTTTAGGTCTGTAATCGAGTGACCAGAGAGATTGAAGTGTTCTCCGATTGGTTTATCAATGTTATAATTCTTGACATCTGATTTGTGTCCATTTATTCTTTTACGTAGAGACTGTCTACAAAAAGTCTACGTAGAGACTGTCAACAAAAAGTCTACGTAGAGACTGTCAACAAAAAGTCTTCAAAAACAGACTCCAACGAGAGACTGCTGAATTGGAATTAATTTGCAAACTGGATACAATTAACTTAGGCTTGAATAGAGAGTGGGAGTGGATGGGTCATTACAGAAAGTAAAAATATTTCCCCATGTTTATTCCCCCCCACCCCCCACTGTTCCTCAGACGTTCTTGTTAACTGCTGGAAATGGTCCACCTTGATTATCACTACAAAAGGTTTTCTCCCCTCCCTCTCCTCCCCCCCACCCCCGGTTCTCCTGCTGGTAATAGCTCATCTTAAGTGATCAGTCTCCTTACAGTGTGTATGATAACACCCATTTTTTCATGTTCTGTGTGTCTATAAATCTCCTCACTGTATTTTCCACTGAATGCATCCGATGAAGTGAGCTGTAGCTCACGAAAGCTCATGCTCAAATAAATTGGTTAGTCTCTAAGGTGCCACAGGTACTCCTTTTCTTTTTGCAAATACAGACTAACATGGCTGCTACTCTGAAACCTAATATGGGTAGTAAGACATTCCATTTCTCTCAGTTCGTCAGTGGTGTTCAACCTTCTTCCAGTAGATGGTGTTTGGTTTTGTGACCACAATGATGAAAGCCATTCATTGATGTAGGACTGCATTATAAAGGCTGGGTCTAGTCCCTGAATTGTTCTGGTTTATTGTCTGTCTGTGCTTGATTGGTGCACTGTGCTTTCTCTAGACACTGCACACATGGCAGATGTTGAGAGGGGAAACCAAAGCGATGTTACAGAATTCATCCTCCGCGGGTTCAGGATCCTCTACCCATTCCAGATTGGTCCCTTTGTGCTGGTTCTGCTAACGTACCTCACCACCCTGGCTGGGAACACCCTGGTCATTTTCACCATTCTGGTTGACCAAGGCCTTCACACCCCCATGTATTTCTTCCTAGGGAACTTGTCCTTCTTGGATATCTGGTACACATCCAACATCGTCCCCAAAATGCTGCAAGGTTTCCTGGCTGAGAAGGGTGTGGCGATTTCCTTCAGCGACTGTGTCATGCAGCTTTATATCTTTGGCTCCCAGGCAGCCACCGAGATCCTCCTGCTAACGGTGATGGCCTACGATCGCTACTTGGCAATATGCAGGCCGCTACGTTACACATCCCTCATGAAGACGAGGGAGTGCATTAAGCTGGCATCCTGCTCTTGGCTGGGTGGCTTCCTCTTCAACCCAGTGATAATGGCCTGGATTTACAGACTACGTTTCTGTGGCCCTAATGAAATCGACCATTTCTTTTGTGACTTCATGCCCCTGGTCAAGCTGTCATGCAGTGACACCCACCTGATCACCTTAGCGGCATTCTTGCTGTCCTCTACAGCCACCCTGATCCCCTTCCTGCTAACCCTGACATCCTACTCATTCATCATCACGGCAATAGTAAAAAACCCTTCCAGCACTGGGAGGCAGAAGGCCTTTTCCACCTGCACCTCCCACCTTATTGTGGTCAGCACTTTCTATGGGGCTCTGGCCATGGTCTACATGGTGCCGACGGCAAGCGCAACCATCAACCTAAACAAAATATTCTCCCTTCTCTACAGCCTGGTCACCCCATTGCTCAACCCCCTGGTCTACTCCCTGAGAAACAAGGATGTGAATGATGCTCTGAAGACAGTGGCCACTAGACTGTTGGATTTTCGAAGGAGGTAGAGCCAAAAAGGGAGCATGAGGGATTTAAAAATTAAAACTACAGTAGAACCTCAGAGTTACGAACCCCTCGGGAATAGAGGTTGTTCATAACTCTGACATGTTTGTAACTCTGAGCACAACATTATGGTTGTTCTTTCAAAAGTTTACAACTGAACATTGACTTAGTACAGCTTGGAAACTTTACTGTGCAGAAGAAAAATTTTGCTTTCCCTTTAATTTTTTTAGTAGTTTATGTTTAACACAGCACTGTGCTGTATTTGTTTTTTGTTTTTTTTCCCTTCTGCTGCTGCCTGATAGCGTATATCCAGTTCCCATTGAGGTGTGTGGTTGATCGGTCAGTTTGTAACTCTCATGTTCATAACTCTGAGGTTCTACTATCCTGGGCCGCATTCCCACCTGGTGTAAACTGACATAACCCCATTTGAATCAGTTCAGCTGTGCAAGTTAGTACTAGCTGCAGAGTTGGTCCATGCCCCTCCCATCCTGCCTCCCAGATTTAACAGACAAGGCAATCCCATGTTGTACTCCAGCTGCATCCTCAGCATTGAATCCTTGTTCAGGAGTTACTAGATCCGCCAAGTGCCTATCACTCCACATGCTGCATTTGTCCTCCATGGACTGCAGTAACCTGGGGTTTGCTGTCCATCAGGACAAGGGATGATTTTGGGGCAGATTTGTAAAGGTGTTTAGGTGCCTGAGGATTCAGGTAAGACACCTAGTGTGTTTTTTCAGAATAGCATCTGTTGATTTCAATGGGAATTAGACACATAGGCACATCTGAAAATCCCATAGTATGTCCACACAGGGAGAGTTAGAACCATAGAAATGCCGGGCTGGAAGGGACCTCAACAGGTCATCAAGTCCAACCGCCTGTGCTGAAGCAAGACCAATAAACCAAGGCCAGCCCCAAGAGGCATCTGTCCAGCCTGTTCTGCAAACGTCCAGTGACAGGGACTCCACAGCCTCCATTGGCTTTGATCATTTTCGTTGCTCTTCTCTGGACTCTCGCCAATTTGTCCACATCTTTCCTTAAGTGTGGCACCCAGAATGGGAGACAGTACTGCAGCTGAGACCTCCCCAGTGCTGAGTGGAGTAGAACGATGACTTCCCATGTCTTCCATACGACGATCCTGTTAACACACCCTAGAATGAGATTAGCCTTTTTCGCAACTGCATCACACTGTTGATTCATGTTGCATTTGTGACCCATGGGAACCTCCAGATCCTTGTCCACAGTGCTGCCCTCTCATAGACTCATAGACTATGAGAGTCAGAAGGGACCTCAGGAGGTCATCTAGTCCAACCCCCTGCTCAAAGCAGGCACAATCCCCAATTTTTTTGCCCCAGATCCCTAAATGGCCCCCTCAAGGATTGAACTCACAACCCTGGGTTTAGAAGGCCAATGCTCAAACCACTGAGCTATCCCGCCCCCCAGCCAGCGATTCCCCGGTTATAGCTGTTCCTGACTAACTCCCTGTGTAGACCTGCCCTTAAGGCAGAGTTCAGCACTTAAAGAAAGGATTCCACTGCCTCTATTTGCATGGGAAGTGCAACATATTCTCCCCAAACTCATAACCCTCAGAATTTGACTGACAATAAAGTGCCAGATTTCCAGCATAGCTCCATTTCAGTCAACAGTCCAACAGTGTAAATTGGCATCAGTCCATTGGAGACAGTGGGCCAGACCTTCTGCTGGTGTGATGCAGCGTGACTCCCATGAAGTCACTGTAACTGTGATTTACAGCAGTGGAGGGTCTGGCTTGTGATTTATACTGTGGTTAAGATTTTAAAAGCCGTGTCAAAGATTTTGATGCCTAATTTCCATTAAAATTGTTCCCAATGGCTATTTACCTTCTTTATTTAATTAGCTTTGGAATTTTACAGGCTCCAGTAGACAGATATAATTATACAATGTAATTAGGACTTGGATTGATCCATTTATTAATAACTGATCAGGATGAATACCATAAACCATTTCCCAGAAATATTTTTTCAAAAATTGAACTGAGTTCACAACCAGACTTGCCTGAATAAAGATTCATTTGGAATTAATTGATGTTGTTGTGGGAGCTGACAAAGGTTGCAGAACTGGGACCTCATTCTGTTAAGTGTTATCCACAATCTATGCCCCTGAAGAGCATACACTCCAAAAAGACTTGAATTTGTCCTTGAACAGCTGGGTGGAAGGACAGTACAGTGGTTAACATTCTACATCCAGAGGTGGGAAATCCAGGTTCAAGGTATGGCTCTACCATGGACTTTGTGTGTGACCTTGGGGCAAATGGCTTGGTCTCTGTGGGCCAGATTTTCACAGGGATTTGCGTGCATACACTGTTAAGATGAATTTTTTAAATCCTGCCAGGAGCTAGATTCACAAAGGGATTTAGGCACCTACCTGCTACCTTAGAGTATCTTCAGGGGGAACCAAATTTGATAATGGGCTGTTCAGCCTAACAGAGAAAGGTTCTAACACCATCCAATGGCTGGAAGTCAAAGCTAGACAAATTCAGACTAGAAATAAGGCATAAATGTGTAAGACTGGGGGAAATTAACCATTGGAACAGTTTACCACAGGTCGCAGCAGATTCTCAATCACTGACAATTTATAAACCAAGATGGGATGTTTTTCTAAGAGATCTGCTCTAGGAATTATTTTGGGGCAGATCTCTGGCCTGTGTTATACAGGAGGTCAGACTAGATGATCACAATGGTCCCTTCTGGCCTAGGAATATATGAAACCAGAGAGGTGGCAGATCTCTGTCCAAGTCCCATCTCCCCCTGACGCAGGGGGGGGACCACCTGAGGTCCCATGCCCCAGCTACATAACCAAACCACTGGGCTAAAAGTTATGAGGGAGGTCCTCCTCTTCCCCATACTCCAGCCCATCCTCACCCTGTGTAAGCTCACCTATATGGGACCAATCCGGTAGGTGAGCTCTGAACATGCTTACCCAATTGGGCCCCGCGGGCAAGTGAGGCAGAGGCCTGGCTATCTCCCCGCAGCTCGTGCAGGGCCCTGGGACTCAGCTGTCAGGATGGCTGGCTTGGGGCTGCTGAGCACATGCCCAGAGGCACCTAGGGAAATTTTCCCTCAAAAAAGCAGGAGCTTAGTGAGTTTAGGCACCAACGGCGTTTGACAGCCCTTGAGCAGCAGTTTTGTGCATCCCCAAGGGACCTAACTCTGGGATCTGTAGGTGCCTAAGGTGCCACTTAGGTAGGCAGCCACCTAAGTGCCTTTGTGAATTGGGCCCTTCCCTAACTGATTTTGAAAACCCCACTAGGTGCTTCTCTGCATCTTTAGGCTTTTAAATACCTTTTAAAGGATGCCCCCTTTGCCCCCCCTCCATAGAATCATAGAATCATAGAATATCAGGGTTGGAAGGGACCTCAGGAGGTCATCTAGTCCAACCCCCTGCTCAAAAGCAGAACCAATCCCCAATTAAATCATCCCAGCCAGGGCTTTGTCAAGCCTGACCTTAAAAACTTCTAAGGAAGGAGATTCCACCACCTCCCTAGGCAATGCATTCCAGTGTTTCACCACCCTCCTAGTGAAAAAGTTTTTCCTAATATCCAACCTAAACCACCCCCACTGCAACTTGAGACCATTACTCCTTGTCCTGTCATCTTTTACCATTGAGAACAGTCTAGAACCATCCTCTTAGGAACCACCTCTCAGGTAGTTGAAAGCAGCTATCAAATCCCCCCTCATTCTTCTCTTCTGCAGACTAAACAATCCCAGTTCCCTCAGCCTCTCCTCATAAGTCATGTGTTCCAGACCCCTAATCATTTTTGTTGCCCTTCGCTGGACTCTCTCCAAATTATCCACATCCTCCTTGTAGTGTGGGGCCCAAAACTGGACACAGTACTCCAGATGAGGCCTCACCAATGTCGAATAGAGGGGGACGATCACATCCCTCAATCTGCTCGCTATGCCCCTACTTATACATCCCAAAATGCCATTGGCCTTCTTGGCAACAAGGACACACTGCTGACTCATATCCAGCTTCTCGTCCACTGTCACCCCTAGGTCCTTTTCCACAGAACTGCTGCCTAGCCATTCGGTCCCTAGTCTGTAGCTGTGCATTGGGTTCTTCCGTCCTAAGTGCAGGACCCTGCACTTATCCTTATTGAACCTCATCAGATTTCTTTTGGCCCAATCCTCCAATTTGTCTAGGTCCCTCTGTATCCTATCCCTGCCCTCCAGCGTATCTACCACTCCTCCCAGTTTAGTATCATCCGCAAATTTGCTGAGAGTGCAACCCACACCATCCTCCAGATCATTTATGAAGATATTAAACAAAACCGGCCCCAGGACCAACCCCTGGGGCACTCCACTTGACACCGGCTGCCAACTAGACATGGAGCCATTGATCACTACCCGTTGAGCCCGACAATCTAGCCAACTTTCTACCCACCTTATAGTGCATTCATCCAGCCCATACTTCTTTAACTTGCTGACAACAATACTGTGGGAGACCGTGTCAAAAGCTTTGCTAAAGTCAAGATACAATACATCCACTGCTTTCCCTTCATCCACAGAACCAGTAATCTCATCATAGAAGGCGATTAGATTAGTCAGGCATGACCTTCCCTTGGTGAATCCATGCTGACTGTTCCTGATCACTTTCCTCTCATATAAGTGCTTCAGGATTGATTCTTTGAAGACCTGCTCCATGATTTTTCCGGGGACTGAAGTGAGGCTGACTGGCCTGTAGTTCCCAGGATCCTCCTTCTTCCCTTTTTTAAAGATTGGCACTACATTAGCCTTTTTCCATTCATCCGGGACTTCCCCCGTTCGCCACGAGTTTTCAAAGATAATGGCCAATGGCTCTGCAATCACAGCCGCCAATTCCTTTAGCACTCTCGGATGCAACTCGTCCGGCTCCATGGACTTGTGCACGTCCAGCTTTTCTAAATAGTCCCTAACCACCTCTTTCTCCACAGAGGGCTGGCCATCTATTCCCCATGTTGTGATGCCCAGCGCAGCAGTCTGGGAGCTGTCCTTGTTAGTGAAGACAGAGGCAAAAAAAGCATTGAGTACATTAGCTTTTTCCACATCCTCTGTCACTAGGTTGCCTCCCTCATTCAGTAAGGGGCCCACACTTTCCTTGGCTTTCTTCTTGTTGCCAACATACCTGAAGAAACCCTTCTTGTTACTCTTGACATCTCTGGCTAGCTGCAGCTCCAGGTGCGATTTGGCCCTCCTGATTTCATTCCTACATGCCCGAGCAATATTTTTATATTCTTCCCTGGTCATATGTCCAACCTTCCACTTCTTGTAAGCTTCTTTTTTATGTTTAAGATCCGCTAGGATTTCACCATTAAGCCAAGCTGGTCGCCTGCCATATTTACTATTCTTTCGACTCATTGGGATGGTTTGTCCCTGTAACCTCAACAGGGATTCCTTGAAATACAGCCAGCTCTCCTGGACTCCTTTCCCCTTCATGTTAGTCCCCCAGGGGATCCTACCCAACCGTTCCCTGAGGGAGTCGAAGTCTGCTTTCCTGAAGTCCAGGGTCCGTATCCTGCTGCTTACCTTTCTTCCCTGTGTCAGGATCCTGAACTCAACCAACTCATGGTCACTGCCTCCCAGATTCCCATCCACTTTTGCTTCCCCTACTAATTCTTCCCGGTTTGTGAGCAGCAGGTCAAGAAAAGCTCCCCCCCAGTTGGCTCGTCTAGCACTTGCACCAGGAAATTGTCCCCTACGCTTTCCAAAACCTTCCTGGATTGTCTATGCACCGCTGTATTGCTCTCCCAGCAGATATCAGGAAAATTAAAGTCACCCACGAGAACCACGGCGTGCGATCTAGTAGCTTCTGCGAGTTGCCGGAAGAAAGCCTCATCCACCTCATCCCCCTGGTCCGGTGGTCTACAGCAGACTCCCACCACTACATTACTCTTGTTGCTCACACTTCTAAACTTAATCCAGAGACACTCAGGTTTTTCTGCAGTTTCGTACCGGAGTTCTGAGCAGTCATACTGCTCCCTTACATACAGTGCTACTCCCCCACCTTTTCTGCCCTGCCTGTCCTTCCTGAACAGTTTATAACCATCCATGACAGTACTCCAGTCATGTGAGTTATCCCACCAAGTCTCTGTTATTCCAATCACGTCATAATTCCTTGACATCACCAGGACCTCCAGTTCTCCCTGCTTGTTTCCAAGGCTTTGTGCATTCGTATATAAGCACTTGAGATAACCTGCTGATCGCCCCTCATTCTCAGTATGAGCTAGGAGCCCTTCCCTCACAGACGTTCCTGCCTGTGCTTCCTCCCGGTATCCCGCTTTCCCACTTACCTCAGGGCTTTGGTCTCCTTCCCCTGGTGAACCTAGTTTAAAGCCCTCCTCACTAGGTTAGCCAGCCTGCTGGCAAAGATGCTCTTCCCTCTCTTCGTAAGATGGAGCCCGTCTCTGCCCAGCACTCCTACTTCATGGAACACCATCCCATGGTCAAAGAACCCAAAGCCTTCTCTTCGACACCACCTGCATAGCCATTTGTTGACTTCCACGATTCGACGGTCCCTGCCCTGGCCTTTTCCTTCCACAGGGAGGATGGACGAGAACACCACTTGCACCTCAAACTCCTTTATCCTTCTTCCCAGAGCCACGTAGTCCGCAGTGATCCGCTCAAGGTCATTCTTGGCAGTATCATTGGTGCCCACGTGGAGAAGCAGGAAGGGGTAGCGATCCGAGGGCTTGATGAGTCTCGGCAGTCTCTCCGTCACATCGCGAATCTTAGCCCCTGGCAAGCAGCAGACTTCTCGGTTTTCCCGGTCAGGGTGGCAGATAGATGACTCAGTCCCCTTGAGGAGAGAGTCCCCGACCACCACCACCCGCCTCCTTCTCTTGGGAGTGGTGGTCGTGGAACCCCCCATCTCAGGACAGTGCATCTCATGCCTTCCAACCAGCGGAGTCTCCTTCTGCTTTCTCCCCCCAGACATATCATCTGGTCCACTCTCCGCAAAGGTACCTGTGGAGAGAACATGAAAGCGGTTAGTTACCTGTGTCCGCATTGCTGGAACCCGGACATTCCCCCTTCTTCTTCTGGAAGTCACATGTTGCCAAGCTTCTTCACTGGCCTCTTGGCTCCGCTGTGCAACCTGCTCTAAATCTTTAGAGCTTTGTGCCCGTAGAAGCATATCCTGACTTTTGTCCAGAAAATCCTCAGATTCTCGTATGCAACGCAGGGTCGTTATCTGTTGCTCCAGACCTTCAATCTTCTCTTCCAATATGGAGACCAGCTTGCCCTTTGTACAGACAAAGTCGCTTCTGTCCTGTGGAAGAAAGACAAACATGGCACATCTAGTGCAGGTCACAACAGCTGAACCCCCCCCTTCCATATCACCTTCCTACTATGAGCTTCCTCAGAGAAGTTGGCAAGATGTAAGCCTCACTGGGCTCACTCCAGGCGAACTCCCAGGCAAACTCCTGCTGTGTGCTGCTCTGCTGTTCCCCGCCGCTCAGCTGGTTCGCGAAGCTCTGGCTATTTTTAAACAGCCAGGCTTCCCTGAAACAAACAAACAGACGGCCCCAATGCCCACCCCCTGCAGGCTACCAGCCAATCAGGCACTCGCTCAGGCTCTCACACTGCCCTCCCAGCAAACACACACTCGGATACTTACTCAGCAAACACGCACTCGGATACTCACCGATCCCAATTCCTCAAATTTGTCACGTACAAAAGACGGCTCAGGTTTGGGAATCTCCCTAACATCCTCAGCCGTGAAGACTGAAGCAAAAAATTCATTTAGTTTCTCTGCAATGACTTTATCGTCTTTAAGTGCTCCTTTTGTACCTCGATTGTCCAGGGGCTCCACTGGTTGTTTAGCAGGCTTCCTGTTTCTGATGTACTTAAAAAACATTTTGTTAATACCTTTTGAGTTTTTGGCTAGTTGGTCTTCAAACTCCTTTTTGGCTTTTCTTATTACATTTTTACACTAATTTGGCAGAGTTTATGCTCCTCTCTATTTACCTCATTAGGATTGGACTTCCACTTTTAAAAAGATGCCTTTTTATCTCTCACTGCTTCTTTTACATGGTTGTTAAGCCACGGTGGCTCTTTTTGAGTTCTTTTACTGTGTTTTTTAATTTGGGGGTATACATTTACGTTGGGCCTATATTATGGTGTCTTTGAAAAGTTTCCATGCAGCTTGCAGGGATTTCACTCTAGTCACTGTACCTTTTAATTTCCGTTTAACTAACCTCCTCATTTTTGCATAGTTCCCCTTTCTGAAATTAAATGCCACAGTGTTGGGCTGTTGAGGTGTTCTTCCCACCGCAGGAATGTTAAATGTTATTATATCATGGTCACTATTTCCAAGTGGTCCTGTTATAGTTACCTCTTGGACCAGATCCTGCGCTCCCCTCAGGACTAGATCGAGAGTTCCCTCTCCCCTTCTGGGTTCCTGTACCAGCTGCTCCAAGAAGCCGTCATTTAAAATATCAAGAAATTTTGTCTCTGCATTTTGTCCTGAGGTGACATGGACCCAGTCAATATGGAGATAATTGAAATCCCCCACTATTATTGAGTTCTTTATTTTGATAGCCTCTCTAATCTCCTTAGCATTTCATCATCACTATCACTGTCCTGAAAGTCACATATTGTCGTCTAGGGCCACGTAACTTGGACCTGTGAGACTCACTCAGGAACACAGGTACTGACACACCCGAGAAGAGCAGTGATCCCTCTAATTTGGAGTCCTGTCTTAAAGAGTGGCCAATACTAGATACTCTAGAAAAGTATTCAGCTCCCTTAAAGGCTTTTGCACAATCTCATATATATGGGGAATGTTTTCTCCAGACAGTGATATTGTAGCCATGTTGGCAGCTGGATATTACAGAGACAAGCTAGGTGAGGTAACATCTTTTATCGTTCCAATAAAATTGGTCACCCACCTTCTTTCCCCAGACAGTTAATTCTTGGCCTATGTCATGAAACCTTCTATGTTTTATACTTTGTTGGTGTAACTAGACATCTACATTCCTTCTCAGGTGATTATCAGGCCCCAATTACTGTAGTATCTGAGCACCTTACAGTCCTTAACTTATTTATCCCCACAATGCCGCAATGAGATTGGAAAGCCTTTTTGTGCCCATTGTACAGATGGAGAACTGAGGCCCTAAGTGATTCCCCCAAAGGCCCCCAGGCCCTAACCCTGACCCTGAGGGAGCTTCTCTGTCCCATTCATCAGTCCTTAACCTCTCGCACATCCCCTTTTTGTTCATCTCCTCCTTAAATTAAACTCCCCCTGAGTCTTTTCTGAGGTTGGGATATTCAAAGGGACCTAAAGAAATTAGAAAATCAGGGGGATTTGGCCACCGGACTCCCTTGAAATTCCCAGCCCCATTCAGCAGGTGGGAAAAGAAGAGACGCTCTCATCCCCCAGCTCTGAGACACCAGGCGCAGCGCAGGAGCCTGCAGGTCAGCGCCAGCAGAACAGGGCGGGAGCCTGCTCGCCTCCTGCTAGTGCCTGAGACACTGACCAGCAGCACAGCAGGGAAACTGCTTCTGCCCTGCCCCGTGCACAAAGGGAACCCCCAGCAGCCATGCACAGACCCCTCGCCCTCTCCCGCTCCTCCCCTCCTTGGCCACCAGAGACATGCTCTACCCCAGCTGCACTCTGCAGCCCAGCTGAGGAGTGAGTGTGTCTGGGCCCAGATTCAGTGCAGCGACATGCTTCCAGCCATGCTCTGCAGTGCCACAGGGGCAGGGAGTAGGAAGTGAGACGGAGCAGGAAATGCACAGTCCCGGTGTGCACCTGAGAGACAGCTCCAGCTGGTCTCCTTCCTACTACGGCACTGTTTCGTCCTCCGTGAGAGCCCCAGGATCTGACAAAGGGCTCGCCTAAGGGGTGTGACTCTCCAGCGCAATAGCCTGCCACGTACTAACGCTCCATGGACCCTGCAGCAGCGCACTCAAGATTCCCTAGCACACTTTGACCTGCCCCCGTTTCAAACACCACTAGGGCAAAGTCCACTAGGGGACTTTTAGTGCATGATAGCAGGGTCTGCGCGGCCCCTTACTGCACGGCAACCTAGAGCACTGCAGATTTCCACCCCAGCCTGCCATGCACTGACTCCCTGTGTGGACAAACCCCAGGAAGGATCAGATTTAAATTGAAACCACAGCAGGAAACTGCAATGCTGAGTGGATGTGGGGATTGGGACGTGGTTTCCACTTCCAGGCTGCTTCCCTCAGTGTCTCCAGCTCTCAGAGCTTGTCTGCAGGGTGAGAGAGCGCACTCAAGAGCACTGGGATTTCTAAAGGGCACCAGCAAGTTGCACGCGAACTGACTCGTATAGACTCTTGCTGGCGCCCACTGAAATTTCCTTTGTGCACAACGTTTGGTGCCCTGTAGAACTGACACCTCACGGTTGTGCACCACCACCCCACATGGACAAGCCGGCATTCGCTCGGCAAAGACACCTACCTTCTACTGCTGCTCTGGGCTGGCGCTTACTTTCTTGCTTGAAATGCACACATCTTCATGCCTCCTGCTCTGGAGCCTTCCAGGGTTTATAGAGGAAAGCTGCCTCTCGCTGGCTCAGGCAGCTGTTGGGATCTCCACTGTGGCTGCTGATAATGATCCCCTTGAAAGAGCCCTCAGGAGGGAATTCAGTGCTATATTGCTTGTTAAAACAGTGTAAACATCAAGGCCTCTGACTACTGAGGCCTGGTCTACACTACAGAGTTAGGTTGACGCAAGACAGCTTATATCAACCTAACTGTGGAAGTCTCTACACTTAAATTTCGCTCCTGCCAAAGTAACTGCCCTGCTACGCTGACTTAATAATGCTTCCAGAGGCGTAGCGTCAAGGTCGATGTAGTTAGATCGATGCAGTGTCAGTGTAGACGCTGCCTTGCTTATGTCGACTGTTACTGGCTTTCAGGAGCCTTCCCCACAATGCCCTGCACTGACAGTACAATCAATACCAGCGCTCCTGGTGAGGCCGCGCACCGCCGAGACAAGGAGCAAAGTGTAGACACGCACAAGCGATGTAATTACTGCAGCAGCGGTATGTCGACATAAGTTAGGTCAACTTAGTTTTGTAGTGTAGACATGGCCTGATGAGTAGAGCAGAATGAGTTCCTTAGGATTAGGCCCATAGAAGTTATTCTTTGCTGACTGTCTGGGCTAGATTGCCCATTCGGGGATGAATGGACAGGAGTGATATATGTAAGATATGGGAGGGAATTGTTCTGCTCTATTCAGCTCTGGTGAGGCCTCGGATGAAGTGCTGTGTCCAGTTCAGGGCGCCACACTTTAAGAGGGATGTGGACAAATTAGATACAGTGCAGGGGAGAGCAACAAAAAATGATAAAGAGGTTTAGAAAACCTGACCGATAAGGAAAGGTTGAAAAAATTGAGCATGTTTAGTCTAGAGAAGAGAAGGGTGAGGGGGGACATGATCCCAGTCTTCAGAGATGTACCAGGTCATTGGAAAGAGGATGATGATCAATTGTTCTCCATATGTACCAAGGGTAGGACAAGAAGGAATCTATAACAAAACATGCAGGAGGTGGGAGACACTGTGGAACAGTGACACAGTGCAAGTGACACAGAGCAATCTTGTGGCCCAGCAGAGAGACCACTGGACTGGGACTATTCCCAGCTGTGCACCTGGCCTGCTGGTTGACTGTGAGCAAGGCACATTGCGGCTCTGTGCCTCAGTTTCCCATCTGTAAAATGGGAGTATTGCTGTAAAGCTCTTGGGGATCTGCTGATGAAAAGGACAATAGCAAAGGTCAGTCTTTTGATTATTAGCGAGCCCCAGTGGCACGTCAACTGCAAACTTAGATGAGAACTACAGCTGTCTAAAAGGCATCACCTTTTACCAACCTTTTTCTCCTTCTGTTTGAAAAACTAGGAAATAAAATGTCAAAAAACTTTGTCAATGTAGAGTTAAAGTGTCTGGTGATAGCTCGGGCCCTTCTAGAATGCTGTGTTCCGCTAAACTCAGACTTCTGAAAACCAGGAAACACAGAGAGAAGGTGAATGCCTACACAACCTTAATTCTGCCCTACTTGAGCAATGCCCCACAACTCCCATAATGCACACACTCCCATTCTGCTTTTTCACTAGAATAGACAGGCGCTACCTGCACTTGCCCTGTGCTCAAACACTGATCCCACTCCCCCAACAGAACACTACCCATGTATAATTTAGAAGCTTCTTCATCCACTTTCACAACCCCTTCACACAGGGCACCACCTAAACCTAGCCTTCCCCCTATCCAGATTTAATCCACAGACTGTTCTCATGTCCCACCTCACTACTGACAATGCCCATTCCAACACAGAATTGTGTCCGCTGTGGCAGGAGCAGGGCGCTGGGGTTTTCTAGTCAGGGGTACTGTCAGTGGGGAGGTGGGTCTGTGCATTCACAAAGGGACTTGGGCATTGAGTGTCGCAACTCCTATCTTTTTGGTGCCTAGAAAAATCACAGGGCTCCACAAAGCCTGTGTGGTGCCCCCACAACGAAGGAGGAGAGATCAGCACCTAAGAATGGGATCCATAGAAGGACAGCACACTCAGCTGAGAGACTCCTGAGCTAGCTAATGGGAGACAATGAGGAGAGGGGGGTGTCCTCAGCACCACCCCTCTCCAGAAGTTCAGCACCTAAATCTGGGCTGGAGGGGAAAGCCTTGCTCTGCTTGGGACTCTCAGCCCCTCTCTTTGAGTTAGACACAGACGCCTCCTAGCTTGGAGTCCAACGTTTAGGCTATGCCGGCGTCACACCCTGGGTTCAATTCCCCCTGCCCCAGAGTGGAGAAGGGATTTGCCATCCCTCAGGTAAGTGCACTAACCACTGGAGTTATTGGCGATATTGGTGGGAGAAGGACTCCCACAGTCTCTCCCATTGAAGCTGTTCCTCTTGGCATAAATAATGAAAGAGGCCTTGGACCAGAGACAGCAAATACGAAAAGGGCTCTGTAGCCTGGAAGACCAAGTGCTCCCTGGGATGCAGGAGACCTGGAATCCGAATGACTCTTTCATTATTTAAAATCTAGGAATCAATTAATTCAGATCCACCCATCTAACCTCTTGCTGCCCCATCCCCGAATTAACCCACCCCAACAGAATTAACCCACCCCTCCCACACCCCACCCCAAATAAACCCCACCCCAACAGAACCTCCTGCCAGGGCCCCCCACCCATCCCACCTCCCTGCCACACCAACCCCTATCTCGCCAAAAAAACTCATACCACAAAGTCCCCTAATAAACCCCCCCCCCGCCCAGAAAACATCACCCTGCCCATACCCTTTGTGATGGGTTCCCCCAGGGTGCCACTTGGAACTGGGGTACCACTGAGCCCTGCTGACCCACCAGCCTGGGCTCCCTCCTACACTATACTGCTGTGACAAGCTACAAAGCCCTCCAAGCTGTCTGTAAGCAAGGACTGGCCTGTCTCCCAAGATCTGTGAGAGTGATGGGTCATCCTTCAGGATAGGTTGTAGAGACTACAATACCCACCTGCTGGAAACTACAATACCCAGCTGCTGGAGTGAAGAAACAGATTGACAGAGCCAGAAGAGTACCCAGAAGTTACCTACTACAGGACACGCCCAACAAAGAAAATAACAGAACGCCACTAGCCATCACCTTCAGCCCCCAACTAAAACCTCTCCAACGCATCATCAAGGATCTACAACCTATCCTGAAGGACGACCCATCACTCTCACAGATCTTGGGAGACAGGCCAGTCCTTGCCTACAGACAGTCCCCCAACCTGAAGCAAATACTCACCAGCAACCACACACCACACAACAAAAACACTAACCCAGGAACCTATCCTTGCAACAAAGCCTGTTGCCAACATATCTATTCAGGGGACACCATCCTAGGGCCTAATCACATCAGCCACACTATCAGAGGCTCGTTCACCTGCACATCTACCAATGTGATATATGCCATCATGTGCCAGCAATGCCCCTCTGCCATATACATTGGCCAAACTGAACAGTCTCTACGTAAAAGAATAAATGGACACAAATCAGACGTCAAGAATTATAACATTCAAAAAACAGTTGGAGAACACGTCAATCTCTTTGGTCACTCGATTACAGACCTAAACGTCGCAATTCTTCAACAAAAAAACTTCAGAAACAGACTCTAACGAGAGAGTGGTGAATTGGAATTAATTTGCAAACTGGACACCATTACATTAGGCTTGAATAGAGACTAGGAGTGGATGTGTCATTACACAAAGTAAAACTATTTCCCCATGTTTATTTCCCCCCCCCTACTGTTCCTCACACGTTCTTGTCAACTGCTGGAAATGGCCCACCTTGATTATCACTACAAAAGGGGTTTTTTTCTCTCCTGCTGGTAATAGCTCACCTTACCTGATCACTCTCGTTACAGTGTGTATGGTAACACCCATTGTTTCATGTTCTCTGTGTATATAAAATCTCCCCACTCTATTTTCCACTGAATGCATACGATGAAGTGAGCTGTAGCTCACGAAAGCTTATGCTCAAATAAACGTGTTAGTCTCTAAGGCGCCACAAGTCCTCCTCTTGTTTTTGCTTACAGCTTCGAATCCCCGGGTGTTCCATTCACAGGCTAAAAATCCCTTTAGCCTGGGTCCAGCACTTCCCTCAGTTCAGTCTTTGTTCCTCAGGTGTTTCCAAGTGTGTTGTCGTAGGGAGAGTGAGTCCCAGTGTGATGTCATTTCCCCCTTTTATATCTTCTTCCCACTTGCTGGAAAGCTCTTTTGTTGTCACCTGAGTCAAAGAGTTCCCATGGTGTAGTGCCATCTCTAAGAGCTTTTGTCATAAATATAAAAGGAAGGGTAAACATCTTTAAAATCCCTCCTGGCCAGAGGAAAAACCCTTTCACCTGTAAAGGGTTAAGAAGCTAGGAGAACCTCGCTGGCACCTGACCAAAATGACCAATGAGGAGACAAGATACTATCAAAGCTGGAGGGGGGAGAAACAAAGGTTCTCTCTGTCTGTGGGTTGCTTTTGCCAGGAACAGAAAGGAATGGAGTCTTAGAACTTACTAAGTAATCTAGCTAGATATGCGTTAAATTCTGTTTTGTTTAAATGGCTGATAAAATAAGCTGTGCTGAATGGAATGGATATTCCTGGTTTTGTGTCTTTTTGTAACTTAAGGTTTTGCCTAGAGGGATTCTCTATGTTTTGAATCTGATTACCCTGTAAGGTATTTACCATCCTGATTTTACAGAGGTGATTCTTTTACTTTTTCTTCAATTAAAATTCACATTTTCAGTCACACATACATAGCCAAATGTCATAACTTCACATAAGACGATAGCACATACAATCCAATGAGATATTACTGTCGAGCAGATCTAGACTTTTAGAATGATACCTCACAAGGCCTACTTTGTACAAAACATATCCTGGGGAATATTGGGGTGCCAGGGTGTCACACCCTGCATGCCCCAAAACCCTTCCTCCCCCACTACTCTCCATCCCCCATCCCAATTCCTCAATAAACACACTTCTTAAAACCACCTACACCTCCGTCCCCCACCATCCTCAAACCACTTCCGCCCCCAAAACCTTCCTCCGTCTTCACCCAAGCACCCACACACACTGCCCCACAACCCTTACTCCCCACTGGGCTCTTATGCTGGCCCCAATACCCAGGTCCATCTACGCCACACATCAGCCCAAATGCCCCCAACTCCTGGCTTTACCGACCCCCCCCTCACTTCTTCAGCCGCTCCTGTCCCCTGGGGCTCACCCCGGAACTCCCCGCAGGCCTCCTCACCCCTTTACCCTGGCACCAGCATCGCACCTTCACTGTATCTGGGGCTGAGGACCATTCACCTCCTTAGCCCTCTCCTTCCTTGTCCCCTTGGGATGGTCGGACGGCTCAGCCCCACTCACTCAGAAAAGCCCCCACAGCAAATCTGTGAGCGATGAGAGCCAACGGGCCGGAGCAGAAAGCTGGGCCCAGCCCCACAGGACACTGAGCGGGGGGCAGGCTGGCTCTCCAATTCCCCTTTCTCCTTGCTGGTGCCTCATCTCTGCACCAGGCCAGGGTAGAAACAGCGAGAGCAGGACCCGGCAGTTTTACTGACCTCCCCCAAAGGAGATCTTCACCAGCCCCCCAGGGCGCTGGCTCTAAGGGAGCAATCCGTGGCTGGCCTGCTCTGGCCTCTGCTGAGCAGGAGATCAGACTAAAATGACCAAAATGGACTTTTTTCACCTTAAAAGCTATGAATCTCCAAGCTCCCCTCCCCTCAGGAAGAATGGGTTAACAGGAAAGCATGACTCTTGCAGGGTGGAGAGAAGGTGTGTACATGGCGTGGGGGGGATTGGGAATCCAGGGCCCCCTCTCTCTCTCCTGTCCCCTGCTCAGCTGAGAAGAAAAGAGCACAGTGAAAACCACAGTGATCTCCTTGGGGCACGGACCATTCCTCTCTGGAAAGAGCGACAAGCTAGTAATAAACCATAAACCTCAAACGTCGGCAGGGAGTCTACAGTGCGACAGAGAAGGGGCTGGTTAAGAACTCCACATACAGAGCTGAACAGAAGAAGGCCGTCTGCAGTGTGCAACAGCAACTCGCATTGGTCCTACAAAGCCCATGAACAACTATACAGATTCTTGAGCACCAGCTCCTGGCTCCTGGTCCGTTTACTTACTATTTATCAGAGCTGGTGACAGCTTTTCAGTAACAGCAAATTCCAAGACAAAATTGAATTTTGCTTAAACAATTTTTTCATGGGAAATGTTTCCTTCCCTCGCAGATGTTGATTTTTTTTCTTTTGGCCAGGAACCTGAAAACACCACAGCCAATTATTTTTTCCAGTTTCCAGCTGGAAGATTTTAAATTTCGCCTGCCAAAAAACAAGACTTTTTCATTTTCCAGGTTTTTGGGTCCCTGATGAAAAGTCAAAATTTTCTGCCAACCCCTCCCCCCAAATATATTTTCAAACGTCTTTGTTCTTTACAAATATGTATGTGCACAAGCATGTCTTTCATACAGCACGTTTATATCAGGGTCATTTGGCCCTGCTGCATTGACAACAGAAACCTAATGGATTGACCGTCATTTCATTCAACTAGTCAGGATTCTTTGTAAGGGTCACAGGTCTCCTCACAGCGTTTCTCAGGGCCTCCTTGACCTCTCTGCTTCTCAGGCTGTAGATGAGCGGATTGGCCAGGGGAGTCACGACTGTGTGGCCGATGGAGAACACTTTGTTCAGGGCTCTCCAGGTACCAGATTTCGGTAGCATGTAGACAATCATTATGGTCCCATAGAAAAGAGCCACCATAATGAGGTGAGAGGAGCAGGTGGAAAAGGCCTTTTGCCTCCCGGTAGTGGATGGGATTCCCAGGATGGTCACAATGATACAAATATAGGAAGCCAGGGTTAAGAGAAAAGGGGAAACTGCATCTAGGAAGGAAAATATATAAATAAGTGGGGTGATCTGGCTGGTGTCGCTGCAGGAGAGTTGAAACAGTGAGGTGAAATCACAAAAGAAATGGTCAATTTCATTAGGGCCACAGAAAATTAACTGTGGCATAAGACACATGAATATTCTACAAACTAGAAATCCACTTATCCAAGACCCAGCTGCTAGCTGGAGACACAGCCTGCCATTCATAAGGGTGCCATAGTGTAGCGGTTTGCATATGGCTAAATACCTATCATAAGACATCACTGTCAGGAGATAACACTCTGTAGTTACCAGAGAACCAAATAAAACCAATTGTATCATGCAGCCCTCCACAGAAATGGTTCTGTCCCCAGTCAGGAGACTGGCCAGCATCCTAGGCAGGATGGTGGAGATGTAGCAGGTCTCCAAGCAGGACAAGTTCCCCAGAAAGAAGTACATGGGGATGTAAAGGTGCTGATAAGCCACAACTAGCGCAACAATGAGGATGTTCCCAGCCATGGTCACAATGTAGATCACTAGAAAAAGCAGAAAGAGAAGGATCTGCAGCTCGGGGAGATCCCCAAACCCCAGGAGGATGAATTCCGTGACGGACGTTTGATTTTCCCCTTCTCCTTTCTCCATGAGGTGCATCCTGTGACAGGGAAAAAGTAATGAGCATCGAAAGATTTGGCTGTACCAGGAAATTCAGTCGATAGCCATCATTTGATCCCCTAAGAGTTCCCACTGCAAATGGAGAGCTGGGTTTATATTCTCTCACACCAGAGAAACTGCTTCAGGAGCTGGAGACTCCACCACTTCCCTTGGTGCTTTGTTCCAAAAGATAATCACCCACCCTGGCAGCAGACTGCGCCTTATTTCCCATTGTCCTGTGTCTGGGTCTAGCGCCCAGCCCTTGGTTCTAGCTGTGCCTGTCCCTGGGAAATGGAAGAGCCCTGTGGTAACCAGTGGTTTCTCCCCATGGAGATATTGAGACCTCTACTCAAGTCACGTCTCCACAAAACTGATTTTGTGGCTCTATTCTGCAGCCTCCCCAACCTCTCCACGTCTGTTTTACACCATGGCCCCAGCCCTGCACACGGTATTCCAGCATCGGTGTCACCAGGGCTCTCTGCAGATGAAACCCGCCCCCTGCTCCTGTTCTCTGCTCCCCTCTTTATACAGCCAAGGACATCACCAGCCCACGGCCCACCCCACTGCTCTGGGAGCTGATGCTGGGTTTCTCGCCCTCTGTAGCCCCTACCCGTGCTGTGATGGGGGCCATGGTCACACCCAACAGCTGCCCCAGGGAAGGGCAGGAGGGAGGTGGCACCATGGCCATGCCTGCGAAGAGGGAGTGATGCTGACCCACAGCACAGACGGGAAAGTGACTCTGCCTCCGGCCGTGACCAGGCACAAATCAAACCACCCTCGGGGCAGACGCACACGCAGACTCCTCTCCTTCATAGCACAGTAGTGACTGGTCCAGAGACACTGACACTGCTGATAACGAATTACCAGCTATGACAGTTAACTATTAATTACTGGCTGTCAGTCACTGATTGTGTTGTAGCAATTGCAGGGGATCAGGTTCTTACTGCGCTGGGTGCTGTGTAAACACCCAACAATTAGTAACAATTCCTGGCTCGGAGGGCGCTGTGTTGAACTGCAGGCAGAGTCGGTGCCGTCTCCCAGCTGCCACAGGGACCCCCTAACTCAGCCCTGCCAGCCGCTCTCTCACTGCAGCAGTACCGGGGCCTGGGGTGGGAGATACGGGGGGAGAATGGAAAGTCTGCCTGTGCCCGGTACTCATCCGCCCCCGTTACTGCCGTGTCCGAGCTCCTCACAATCTGTAACCTGTTGATCTTCACGCTACTCTTGTGACTTAACATTGGGAGCTTGGGTGCTTCTGAAAATCCCACTCGGTGCCTAAATACCTTTCAAAACATGATCCAAACTGACTCAAAGTGCCCAGCAAGGCTGCGGCTGAGCAGAGAAGGGACCCCAGGTCTCCCGTCACAGGCTGGGGCCCTAACAGCTGCGGACCCCACGCGCTGGAGGAAATGAAGGGAGAGCAGTCAGTGCTCGGGCAAAGGCTGCGACACAGACACAGGGAGTGCTGCTTCCTGACCTGTAAGGATTCCAGTCTCCGTTCTGTGCAGTTCTAACGTACACCCCTTTCCTGGGGAAGCTCAGCACCCCCCACAAAATGCTGATACCCTCTCTGCTCCCACGGAAAGCCACGGAGGAGACGCTCAGCAGGAGACACGAAACATCTCAGTACTGGGCTGGGAAGGTGCATCGGAATCTGTCCCCCCAGGAAAGGCTGGAGAGGCAGCTGAGAAGCAGCTGAGAACCTGAGGGTCCCTGAGCAAAAAATGAGCTGTCCAGAGGAGAGAGGGGACAGCCAGCCAGAGCGCAAGCGGGTGCGGGGAGGAGAGACAGAGGGATGTCTAAGGGCAGAGATGAGAGCTGGGTCTCCTTATGATCCATCCGTGTCGCTAGGTAAAAACCACAAAGCAATCAACTCTGAAGTCCTTCCTCCGGCAGAGCTCCCAGCATGTGAGGACACTGCACAAGGGGGTGCCTCAGACCAAGGGCTGCATAGGCGTAAGGACCTGAAATCTGCCCCGAGGCTAGTGACACTCACCTTCAATCCTCAGCATGCAGCAGCGTGCTCTCCGTGGCCAGGGATTGGGGCTGGTGTCAGTCAGCCTTCGGAGCTCAGTTCCTGGCAGCCCCCTACCTGTGGCTGCTGGGACGGGAACCTCTCACTGCCCAGGGTGATTGCTGGCATCAC
The DNA here is from genome assembly GCF_965140285.1 of Lepidochelys kempii. NCBI lineage: Eukaryota > Metazoa > Chordata > Testudines > Cheloniidae > Lepidochelys > Lepidochelys kempii. The sequence goes on along the minus strand of NC_136392.1, from coordinate 32,675,769 downwards.
ACAGACCCTTAGTGCCTCCTGCTCTGGGTTCTTGCCTGGTTTATCAGCGAAAGAAGCTCCCCCCTGGGCCTTGCCACTACTGTTGGGATCTCCCCTGGGACTGCTGCCGGCGATGCTCTGGGTTCCCTGCAGAGGGGAATTGATGCTTTCTTCCATGTTTAAACAGTGTAACATCATAAGAACAGCCATACGGGGTCACACCAAAGGTCCATCTAGCTCAATGTCCTGTCACCCAACAGTGGCCAGTGCCAGGTGCTTCAAAGGAAATGAACAGACCAGGGCAGTTGCAAGTGATCCATCCCCTGTCATCCAGTCCCAGCTCCTGGCAGTCAGAAATTCAGGGACACCCACAGCATGGGGTTGTGTCCCTGACCCTCTTGGCTAATAGCCATTGATGGATCCACCGTCCATGAACTTATCTAGTCCTTATTTCAACCCTGTTATACTTTTGGCCTTCACAACATCCGCTGGCAATGAGTTCCACAGGTTGACTGTGCGTTGTTTGTCTGCCTGAGGTCAGACTCCGGATGGTCTCGGCAGTGTTACCCCAAGGGGGTAAAGTTCAGGAGACCTGAAGATCACAGGGTCTGCTCCTTGCTGGTTGCCCAGAAGGGGGAGAACCACCACTTGCTCCATGGTTTTGTGGCTTCCTCTGCACCAGTGTGCGGACCAGGTGAGCCACAGAGGGCTCCAACGATGCAATCTAGCCACAATTTGGCAGCTTCACATTGTCCCCAACATGGGCCCTGCTTGGCATCGTCTGGCTGGCCCAGAATGGACTGAACTGGGTCCCATCCCCTCTGAAGCTGGGGCTGGGAAGGCAGATGAACAATTGTTCCAGTGACAATTTTCCGAGAAACTCTGCTTGCTGTACAGTCACTGTGGCCAGCCAGCCACCCCCAGCATCTTTCTGAGGTCACCCCCATCACTTAGATTGACACTCGCTTTGGCTGGAGGGAGCTGGCCAGAGCTGGGGTGGGGGTGAGGGGCCCAGGCTGGAGGGAGCTGGCCAGAATGGGGGTGGGGGTGAGGAGCCCAGGTTGGAGGGAGCTGGCCTGAGTTGGGGTGGGAGTGAGGGGCCCAGGTTGGAGGGAGCTGGCCAGAGTATAAAATAAATATAAATTAAAAGGTTTCAGAGTAGCAGCCGTGTTAGTCTGTATTCGCAAAAAGAAAAGGAGTACTTGTGGCACCTTAGAGACTAACCAATTTATTTGAGCACTGTAGCTCACGAAAGCTCATGCTCAAATAAATTGGTTAGTCTCTAAGGTGCCACAAGTCCTCCTTTTCTTTTTATAAATTAAAAATCAATTAAAAGAATATAAAACAACATTTAAAAGCATAAAATAAAAAAATACATAATGATATTTTTAAATTTAAAAAATCCTTCGAAATGGAACCCATACGTGCCGGGTGAGAGTCAACGGGACGTGTGCTGCTCTCCTCACACTAGAGGGGTGTCTGAGCACCCCACGCCCAGGCCCTCAAGGACAGGTCTAGACAACAGTCTCACCCCGGCCCTGCGGCAACCCCAGCCCCAGTTAGCAATGAACTGTGAGACCCTCCAGCCTAAGGGAGTTGGACACCCAAATCCAATTAAAATCCCAGCCCTATTGAAAGTTAATGGGGGACTTGGGGTCTTAAGGTTCCTTGAGACCCCCTCCCATACAACCTTGTTGTCTACATGGGGGTCTGTCCAGACATGCTGGATTGGTTGGGTTGCCTTGAAATTTGACCAGCTGATAGGATTTTAACCTGCGTTAACGAACGTGATGAGACTGTCAATCCAAGTGACAACGGGGTGGCCGCAGAATGACACGGGGGTGGCTGGGTAGCTGAGCTCAGAATCTGGCCCCACTGCCTTCTACAGCAGAATGGCTCAGATAATGGCCAGTGGAACCATTTTCCTTCAGACTTCATAGCACCAGTTTCAGAGGGGCTGAGGTTCTGCTTTGGACTTTTAGTTCAGTCCATTCTGAGCCAGCTGAGGGTGCCAATAAGGCCCATATCAGGGACAGGGTGCAGCTGTGGCAGGATGGGTGGATAAAAGTAAACTTCATTACTGTTACCATCAAGCACCCTCCAGCTCCAGATCACAAGCACCTCACTATAAACCTGTGTGGACTGGACATTTAGCAGGGAGCAGCTGTCATCAGAGATGGAGCTGGAAGATGCTCAAAAGATGTGGACGCTCTCTCATACATCAGCGGCTGCTGCCATGTTCTGGGCATCTCAGTGATATCCGTGCGGACGTTATGACATCCAGCTTCTGGCAAAGCTAGAGATATATAGAGCCACGGTTATACCAACTCTGCTGTACCACCGTGAAACCAGGGCTCTGGGGCAGGCTGAGAAGTGGCGGAATAATGGTTTTTGATTCTCGTTGTCTACGTTTAAGCGGGGGAATAGTCCCACTATTGTGGGGAACTTTCCTGGCTTCTGCACTACCCCGGTGAAGTGGGCTAGAGAAAGGATCCGAGTCCTCGCTCCCACTTCCTTTACCCAGTGGCCTCCCTGCCCTTGAGGACTCCCTTTCTACTCTCCTGTGTGGCAGAGTCCTTGTAACCCCAACAAGGCTGGGCCCAGGATTCCTGGGGGGCTCGACCCCCAACCCTGCTGTGATCACCTAGGACAGAGGCTAGGGTGTCCCCACTCCAGGGTGCTCTCTCTGTACTGGGCACTTCTCTGACCCACTGACCATTACATACAAGTTAAAGCAAATGCAAGTTATTTCATCAACAATTAATTTTAAAAAGAATAAGGGAAAATGGGAAAGGTTAAAGGAAACACATCAGCCCGCTCTGTGGCAGGGAACATCACAAACAGTGTCTCTGGAACGTCAGGGCAGTTCACAGTCTGTCCCTTGTAAGTCCCAGGCCTCCTGCTCAGGCCCTGGCTGTGCTGCAGGGATGCTGTGGGTTGGACACTTGCTCTGGTGGTGGCCACACGCTTTCAGGCTCTAAGTGGTAGGATCCTTCTTCCTAGTGTCGCCCCCGCCCTGTCGGGGTTACGATCCAAGCCTGGCCTGCAGAGCCCCTTGGCTGAGGCATCTCCCTGTGCTGGGCCCGCTGCCCAGGGTCCCCCTCGCTCTCCCCAGCTGCTCACCGCACCCAGCTCCGGACTGCTCCAGCCCCAGCTCCACCACTCGGTCTCTGCATGGCTGCTGCAGCTCTGCCTCCAGCTCCTGGGCTGCTTAGACTCATAGAATCATAGAATATCAGGGTTGGAAGGGACCTCAGGAGGTCATCTAGTCCAACCCCCTGCTCAAAGCAGGACCAATCCCCAATTAAATCATCCCAGCCAGGGCTTTGTCAAGCCTGACCTTAAAAACTTCTAAGGAAGGAGATTCTACCACCTCCCTAGGTAACGCATTCCAGTGTTTCACCACCCTCCTAGTGAAAAACTTTTTCCTAATATCCAACCTAAACCTCCCCCACTGCACCTTGAGACCATTACTCCTTGTCCTGTCATCTTCTGCCACTGAGAATAGTCTAGAACCATCCTCTCTGGAACCACCTCTCAGGTAGTTGAAAACAGCTATCAAATCCCCCCTCATTCTTCTCTTCTGCAGGCTAAACAATCCCAGCTCCCTCAGCCTCTCCTCATAACTCATGTGTTCCAGACCCCTAATCATTTTTGTTGCCCTTCGCTGGACTCTCTCCAATTTATCCACATCCTTCTTGTAGTGTGGGGCCCAAAACTGGACACAGTACTCCAGATGAGGCCTCACCAATGTTGAATAGAGGGGAACGATCACGTCCCTCGATCTGCTGGCTATGCCCCTACTTATACATCCCAAAATGCCATTGGCCTTCTTGGCAACAAGGGCACACTGTTGACTCATATCCAGCTTCTCGTCCACTGTCACCCCTAGGTCCTTTTCCGCAGAACTGCTGCCTAGCCATTCGGTCCCTAGTCTGTAGCAGTGCATTGGATTCTTCCGTCCTAAGTGCAGGACCCTGCACTTATCCTTGTTGAACCTCATCAGATTTCTTTGGCCCCTCTGGCTCTGATTCCTGCAGCTCTGCTCCCAGGGCAAGTCTGCTCTCTCTGGGCTGTGCCTCTGGCTTTGGGGCTGCAGCTCTGCTCCCAGGACAGGGTCTGCTCTCTCTGGATCTGGCACAGCTCTGCTCCCCAGCTCAGCTCGGGCCCTTGCTTTCCCCTTAGCTCAGCCCCACTCTGTCTGACCCTGGCAATTCCAGCTTCCATGGAGGACGGGACCTCCCTGGCCTCCTGACCCCCTGATTAGCCTGCCTGCCCTGTCATTCAGGCTGACCTGGAGCATTGGCCTCTCCCCATTGTTCCTGGGGGCTGTCAGTCTCAGGGTCCTGATTCCCCATCGACCCTTCCCCCTTTTTAGTACTGGGAGCTAACAACTAAAACACCCCCACTGAATGTCAGTAAGGGGGCAACAGTCCCCTTACATACGTCAGCTGCTCTGTATCAAGTGGCAGGACGAAATCAGGAATGAGGATGTTTGTAGCCAAACCCAGCAACTGCCTCCATCCGCACCGGTTCGGTTCTAGCAGCTTTCTTGGTACAGACATATTGTCAGGCTGGATGACCAACAAATGCCGAAGGGGGTTTACCAAGCACTGCCACTGTATGATCAGCAGTCACACAGTCACCGAAAGCTTCAGTGGCATGATAAGGTCTCCAGTGATGGACATACATTGAACATCCAGCCAGAAGTCAGGGCCTAGCTAGAGATGGATCCAGGTGGCCAGAGCACATCAGGGCCTAGCTAGGGATGGATCCGGACAGCCAGAGCACGTCAGGACCTACCTAGAGATGGATCCAGGCAGCCAGAGCGCATCAGGGCCTAGCTAGAGATGGATCCAGGCGGCCAGAGCACATCAGGGCCTAGCTAGGGATGGATCCAGGAGACCAGAGGACATCAGGGCCTAGCTAGGGATGGATCCGGATGGCCAGAGAATGTCAGGGCCTAGCTAGGGATGGAGCCGGGTAGCGCTCAATGTGCAACGAATCTAGATCCACCCTATGGGATTGTTGCACTGATGCTCAAGTTGGTGGCTGGGTGAAAGTATTCCTAGCTACGCCAAGGCTGGGTTACCTTTGGGAATTGCCTCCATTCTCAGTGCCTCAGTTGTCTCGCCTGTGAAATGCGGATGGGGGCACTTGCCACCCTTTGCAACATACGTTGAGACCCATGTCTGGAAAGTGGTATGTAGGAGTTCAATCTGATCATTAAAGGGATTGAAGCCACTGTTGGATGACAGGACGCTGAGCTAGATGGACCTTTGGTCTGACCCCATATGGCCATTCTTATGATGTTACACCATTTAAACATGGAACAAAGCATCAATTCCCCTCTGCAGAGAACCCAGAGCATCGCCGGCAGCAGTCCCAGGGGAAATCCCAACAGCAGTGGCAAGGCCCAGGAGGCAGCTGCTTTCGCTGATAAACCCAGCAAGAACCCAGAGCAGGAGGCACTAACGGTCTGTGTGATGCCAACAATCACCCTGGGCAGCGAGCAGCCACAGGCAGGGGTCTGCCCAGGAACTGAGCTACGAAGGCTGACTGACACCAGCCCCAGTCCCTGGCCACGGAGAGCACGCTGCTGCATGCTGAGGATTGAAGGTGAGTGTCACTAGCCTCGGAGCAGATATTCAGGTCCTAACACCTATGCAGCCCTTGGTCTGAGACACCCTCTCGTGCAGTGTCCTCACATGCTGGGAGCTCTGCCGGAGGAAGGACTTCAGAGTCAGTTTTTTTGTGGTTTGATGCTAGAGACACGGATGAATCAGAAAGGAGACCCAGCTCTCGTATCCCTCTGGCTGGCTGTCCCCCTCTGTCTCCCCGACGGCTGGTTGTTTGCTCAGGGACCCTGCCCCTCAGGTTCTCAGCTGCCTCTCCAGCCTTTCCTGGGGGGCAGATTCCAATGTACCTTCCTGGCCCAGGACTGAGATGCTTCGTGAGTGACTCCTCCGTGGCTTTCCGTGGGAGCAGAGAGGGTATCAGCATTTTGTGGGGGGTGCTGAGCTTCCCCAGGAAAGGGGTGTACGTTAGAACTGCACGGAACGGAGACTGGAATCCTTACAGGTCAGGAAGCAGCGCTCCCTGTGTCTGTGTCGCAGCCTTTGCCCGAGCACTGACTGCTCTCCCTTCATTTCCCCCAGCGCGTGGGGCCCGCAGCTGTTAAGGCCCCAGCCTGTGACGGGAGACCTGGGGTCCCTTCTCTGCTCAGCCGCAGCCTTACTGGGAAACCTTGGGAAAGTCATTTTCGATCACGTTTTGAAAGGTATTTAGGCACCGAGTGGGATTTTCAGAAGCACCCAAGCTCCCAATGTTAAGTCACAAGAGTGGCGTGAAGATCAACAGGTTACAGATTGCGAGGAGCTCGGACACGGCAGTAACGGGGGCGGATGAGTACCGGGCACAGGCAGACTTTCCATTCTCCCCCCGTATCTCCCACCCCAGGCCCCGGCACCGCTGCAGTGAGAGAGCGGCTGGCAGGGCTGAGTTAGGGGGTCCCTCTGGCAGCGCCCGGGGCGGCGAGATATATCTCTACATGGTGCCTTGGCACCAGCAATATTCAGAGCCCAGGGGCCCAGCTCCACCATTATTTGGGGCCGGGTGTCCCCCTCCGGCCCACCTGGCACCCCCCCTGTGCCTCCCCCGAGTGTCCCCCGGCCCCCCGCTTGCTGCACCCAGCCCCCCAGCGTGCGTCCCGGGCCCCGGAGCAGAGCGTTCTGTGCAGCTCCATCTGCCCCACTTCTCGACTGCCAGGGCAGACTGACTCTGAGCCTGCCTTTCCACCTCAGACCCTTCCCTTTTCCGGCGGGCCCCTCCCCACCACCGGGGGCTCCCCCACCCGCAGTCACCGCTCCTGCCCCATGCTGGGCAAGGAGGCAGCCCCATCCCTTACCCCCAGTGAGGCTACAGTCAGGGGCAGCAGGAGGGGAGGAGGCGCACGGAGCACCCCCGGCACCCACCACGGGGGAGGCCAGGGAGATTCCTGGCCCTGAGAGGGGCCCTAGGAGCACATGCAGTGACAGTGAGGAGGGTGAGTGTGCTGCTGGGGAGGTCGGGAAAGGGGGGCTCCTCTCCCAGAGCTCGCTGCTGCCGGCAGGGAAAGGGCTTGGGGGAGTCCTCCTCTCTGGCCCCTGTCCCGGAGCAGCCTGCCTGCACCCCAAACTCATCCTCAGCCCTGCCCCACCCCAGAGCCCACACCCCCAGGCAGAGCTTTCACCACCCCCCACCGCACCCTCTACCCTAACCCTGAGCCCCCCCAACCCCAAACACCTTATCCACAGTCCCAGCCAGAGCCCTCATCCCCCTGCACCCTAACCCTCCTCCTGAGCCCTGAGCCCCCTCCAACACCACAAACCCCTCATCTCCAATCCCAGGCAGAGCTCTCACCCCCCTCCCCGCACCCTAACCCTCTGCCCCAGCCCTGAGCCCCTCCAACACCCCAACACCTTATCCCCAATCCCAGCCAGAGCCCTCATCCCCCTGCACTCCAACCCTCTGCCCCAGCCCTGATTCTCTCTAACACCCCAACCCCCCCAACCCTAGACAGAGCCTTCACCCACCACATTCCTACTCTCACCCTGAGCCCCTCCCACACCCCAAACCCCTCATCTGCAGCCTCACCCCACAACCCTCACCCCGGCACCCCCACCCTGCGCACCCCCTCCCATCCCCAGACTCCCTCCCAGAACCTGCACCCCCTTCCTCCGCACTTCCTCCCATACCCAAACTCCCTTCCAGAGCCTGCACCCTACACCCCAATCCCCTGCCCCAGCCTACGGCCTGCACCCCAGACCTCCTCCCCCACCCAAACTCCCTCCCAGAGCCTTGGGCACCTGGGGGGAGGAGTTTGGGCAGAGGCGGGTTCTGGGCACCACCAAAAATTATACAAACCTGCCACCCATGCCTGCAGTTCCTCCCAGCGCGCTCCGACCCGTCTGGCAACTGGGAATTGTTTCTAATTGTTGGGTGTTTACACAGCACCCAGCGCAGTAAGGACCTGATCCCCTGCCATTGCCACAACACAATCAGTGACTGACAGCCAGTAATTAATAGTTAACAATCATAGCTGGTAATTCGTTATCAGTAGTGTCAGTGTCTCTGGACCAGTCACTACTGTGCTATGAAGGAGAGGAGTCTGCGTGTGCGTCTGCCCCGAGGGTGGTTTGATTTGGGCCCTGGTCACGGCCGGAGGCAGAGTCACTTTCCCATCTGTGCTGTGGGTCAGCATCACTCCCTCTTCGCAGGCATGGCCATGGTGCCACCTCCCTCCTGCCCTTCCCCGGGGCAGCTCGTGGGTGTGACCATGGCCACCATCACAGCACGGGTAGGGGCTACAGAGGGCGAGAAACCCAGCATCAGCTCCCAGTGTGGTGCGGTGGGCCGTCGGCTGACGCTGTCCTTGGCTGTATAAACGGGAGCAGAGAATAGGAGCCGGGAGGGGGTTTCACCTCTCCAGACTGGTGACGCCGATGCTGGAATACCATGTGCAGGGCTGGGGCCACGGTGTAAAACAGACTTGGAGAGATTGGGGAGGGTTCAGAAAAAAAGCCACGCAAATGATGTGTGGGCTAGAGGAAATACCTTCCAGTGAGAGACTTAAAGAGCTGGGTCTGTTCGGTGTATGAAGGAGAAGTGACTTGATTACAGCATCTCAGCACCTTCATTGGGAGAAAACCCTGGTTACCAAAGGGTTCTTTCATTGCCCAGGGACAGGCACAGCCAGAGCCAAGGGCTGGAAGCTAAAGCCAGGCACGTTTCAATGGGAAATAAGGTGCACATTTTGTTTATTTTTCCTGGTGAGCGTGATTATCCATTGGAAAAAACTGGCAAGGGAAGAGGTGGATTTTCAACTCCTCATATCTCCAGATCAAGACTGGCTGCCTTTCTGGAAGGTCTGTCTCAGCCAAAAACAACTTATTGAGATCAGTGCAGAGTAAGTGGGGAAATTCTGTGGCTTTTGTTACATAGGGGCTCAGCCTGGATGATCCAATGGTCCCTTTTGGTCTTAAATCTAAGAGTCTGTGAATGAGAAATGTTGGGGGGTGGGACAGAAGAGTGGCAAATTAACTGGGTGGCAGTGCCCTGAGGTGGAAGTGAAGCAGTTTCTCTGGTCTAAGAGAATATAAACCCAGCTCTCCGTTTGCAGTGGGAACTCTTAGGGGATCAAATGATGGAAATCAATGCAATTTCATGGTACAGCCAAATCTTTTGATGCTCATTACACTTTCACTATCACAGCATGCAACTCATGGAGAAAGGAGAAGGGAAAAATGAAACAGCCATCATGGAATTCATCCTCCTGGGGTTCGGGGATCTCCCTGAACTGCAGACCCTTCTCGTCCTCATTTTCCTGGTGATCTACATTGCGACCATGGCTGGGAACATCCTTATCGTTGCGCTAGTTGTGGCTGATCAGCACCTTCACACCCCCATGTACTTCTTTCTGGGAAACTTGTCCTGCTTGGAGACCTGCTACTCCTCCACCGTCCTGCCCAGGCTGCTGGCCAGTCTCCTGACTGGGGACAGAACCATTTCTGTTCCCGGCTGCATCACGCAGTTTCATTTCTTTGGTTCTCTAGTAACAACAGAGTGCTCTCTTCTGGCAGCCATGTCTTATGATCGGTATTTAGCCATATGCAAACCGCTGTACTATGGAACCCTTATGAATGTCCAGCTGTGCCTCCAGCTAGCAGCTGGGTCTTGGATTAGTGGATTTCTAATTTGTACAATATTCACATGTGTTACATCACAGTTAATTTTCTGTGGCCCTAATGAAATTGACCATTTCTTTTGTGATTTCACCTCACTGATTCAACTCTCCTGCAGCGACACCAGCCAGATCACCCCACTTATTTATATATTTTCCTTCCTAGATGCAGTTTGCCCTTTTCTATTAACCCTGGCTTCCTATATTTGTATCATTGCGACCATCCTGGGAATCCCATCCACCACCGGGAGGCAAAAGGCCTTTTCCACCTGCTCCTCTCACCTCATTGTGGTGGCACTTTTCTATGGGACCATAATGATTGTCTACATGCTACCGAAATCTGGTACCTGGAGAGCCCTGAACAAAGTGTTCTCCGTCTGCTACACAGTCCTGACGCCCCTGGCCAATCCGCTCATCTACAGCCTGAGAAACGGAGAGGTCCAGGAGTCCCTGAGAAACACTGTCAGGAGGGCTGTGCCCCTTACAAAGAATCCAGACGAGTTGAATGAAATGAAGATCAGTCAGTCTGGGTCCTATTGTGAAAGAAGGAGGGTCTAAGTGAGCCTGGATACAGAAATGCAGTATACAAGAGATGTTTGTGCACACACACACACACACACACACACACACCCCACACACACATGCAATAAGAGGGAGACAGATAGTTGGAATTTTGCAGAGGAAAGGTGCGGGAGAAGATTTTGACTTTTCATTAAAACAACTGAAACCTGAAAAATTTTGCTTTTTGGCAATTGACATCTGAAAACCTTCATAGAATATCAGGGTTGGAAGGGATTTCAGGAGGTCATCTAGTCCAACCCCCTGCTCAAAGCAGGGCCACTCCCCAATTTTTGGCCCAGAACTCTAAATGGCCCCCTCAAGCATTGAACTCATAATTTTGGGTTTAGCAGACCAATGCTCAAACCACTGAGCTATCCCTCCCCTGCCCCAAAGTTACTTGCTTTGCCCAACATGGGGCTTGAACCCACGACCCTGAGATTAAGAGCCTCATGCTCTACCAACTTAGCTAGCCAGGCTGCTTATAATAGACTGCTCAGATAGAAACTGTCAAAAAAAATGCCACACACTGTTGTGATTGTGTTTAACCCCAGATGTTACAGAGACAAGAGGGGTGAGTTAATACCTTTTAATGGACTGTCTTCTACTGGTGAAAGACACAAGCTTTCAAGCTTATACAGAAGAGCTCTTCTTCCGGTCTGGGGAACATACTCAGAGTGTCACAGGTGGAACAGATTGTTTAGCATAAGTAGTTAGAACATATTGAAAAGGACTGATATCAAGTGATCACTTTATGAAAAAAGTGTTCACATCAGGTGATGGGGTGTTTTTGTCTTTTATCATTTTTCAGTGTCTTCATTTGAGAGCGCAGTGATTGTCTGGTTTCATCCACATAATTATTATTGGGACATTTAGTGAACGGCATGAAGTACACCACATGTTGTGATAGGCTTGTGTAGGATCCATAGATCTTGACAAGTATGTTGTGATGGGTGTTGATCCTTGTAGCAGTGGAGATATGGCTGCTGCTGTTGTTCTGGCCGGGTCTGGCGTCACTTTGAGTTGGTTCTGGCCGGGTCTGGTGGTCGCTTTGAGTCTGTAGGGAGCTGGCTCTGCTGATGAGGTTGGAGAAGTGAGTGGGTTGTTTGAAAGCCAGACGTGGGGATTCAGGAAAGATTTCTTTCAGGTTGTGATGCCCAACGAGTGGGGATTGCAATTTTTTAAATGGCAGGTTTCAGAGTAGCAGCCATGTTAGTCTGTATTAGCAAAAAGAAAAGGAGGACTTGTGGCACCTTAGAGCCTAACGAATTTATTTGAGCATAAGCTTTCGTGAGTAGAGCTCACTTCATCAGATGCATTCAGTGGAAAATACAGTGGGGAGATTTATATACACAGAGAACATGAAACAATGGGTGTTACCATACACATTGTAAGGAGAGTGATCACTTAAGATGAGCTATTACCAGCAGGAGAGTGGGGCGGGGGGACAAAACCTTTTGTAGTGATAATCAAGGTGGGCCATTTCCAGCAGTTGACAAGAACATCTGAGGAACAGTGGGGGGGAGGGGAATAAACATGGAGAAATAGTTTTACTTTGTGCAATGACCCATCCACTCCCACTCTCTATTCAAGCCTAAGTTAATTGTATCCAGTTTGCAAATTAATTCCAATTCAGCAGTCTCTCATTGGAGTCTGTTTCTGAAGTTTTTTTGTTGAAGAATTGTCACTTTTAGGTCTGTAATCGAGTGACCAGAGAGATTGAAGTGTTCTCCGACTGGTTTTTGAATGTTATAATTCTTGACGTCTGATGTGTGTCCATTTATTCTTTTACGTAGAGACTGTCCAGTTTGGCCAATGTACATGGCAGAGGGGCATTGCTGGCACATGATGGCATAGATCACATTGGTGGATGTGCAGGTGAACGAGCCTTTGACAGCGTGGCTGATGTGATTAGGCAGATTCTCACCCTTAGGCCCTGTCTACACTGGAAAGTTTCTTCCCAGTAAAGCAGCTTGCTGCTCTGTAACTCCCAAGGTGTACACACAGCCAAGCCACCTAGTGCGCAGAATCTGCACAGTTGTAGCACTTTAAAAACACCACCCCGACGAGAGGCGTACAGCTTTCAACACCGGGGCTACAGCGCCACGGTGCCAGTGTAGGCACCCTGGTCGACTACAGCGCTGTGATTGGCCTCCGGGAGGTGTCCCACAATGCCTGTGCTCACCTCTCTGGTCATCGGTTTGAACTCTACTGCCCTGCCCTCAGGTGACCAACCATCATCCCCACTCCCTAAATTCCTTTGGAAATTTGAAAGTCCCCTTCCTGTTTGCTCGTTGACGCATGCAGTGGTCTCAGTGCATCTTTTCAGGTGGCCATGACTGCTCCATGGACCAGGCGATCCCCCGCTTGGAGTAATGCCAAGCTGCTGGACCTCATCGGCATTTGGGGAGAGGAGGTTGTGCAGTCCCAGCTGTGCTCCAGCCATAGGAATTATGAGGCCGGAAGAGTTGCATCCGAGAGTGCTAAAGGAACTGGCAGCTGTGATTGCAGAGCCATTGGCCATTATATTTGAAAACTCGTGGCGAACGGGGGAAGTCCCAGATGACTAGAAAAAGGCTAATGTAGTACCAATCTTTAAAAAAGGGAAGAAGGAGGATCCTGGGAACTACAGGCCAGTCAGCCTCACTTCAGTCCCCGGAAAAATCATGGAGCAGGTCCTCAAAGAATCAATCCTGAAGCACTTACATGAGAGGAAAGTGATCAGGAACAGTCAGCATGGATTCACCAAGGGAAGGTCATGCCTGACTAATCTAATCGCCTTTTATGATGAGATTACTGGTTCTGTGGATGAAGGGAAAGCAGTGGATGTATTGTATCTTGACTTTAGCAAAGCTTTTGACACGGTTTCCCACAGTATTCTTGTCAGCAAGTTAAAGAAGTATGGGTTGGATGAATGCACTATAAGGTGGGTAGAAAGTTGGCTAGATTGTCGGGCTCAACAGGTATGATCAATGGCTCCCTGTCTAGTTGGCAGCCGGTGTCAAGTGGAGTGCCCCCAGGGGTCGGTCCTGGGGCCGGTTTTGTTCAATATCTTCATAAATGATCTGGAGGATGGTGTGGATTGCACTCTCAGCAAATTTGCGGGTGATACTAAACGGGGAGGAGTGGTAGATACGCTTGAGGGCAGGGATAGGATACAGAGGGACCTAGACAAATTGGAGGATTGGGCCAAAAGAAATCTGATGAGGTTCAATAAGGATAAGTGCAGGGTCCTGCACTTAGGACGGAAGAATCTAGACTAGGGACCGTATGGCTAAGCAGCAGTTCTGCGGAAAAGGACCTAGGGGTGACAGTGGACGAGAAGCTGGATATGAGTCAACAGTGTGCCCTTGTTGCCAAGAAGGCCAATGGCATTTTGGGATGTGTAAGTAGGGGAATAGCCAGCAGATCGAGGGATGTGATTGTTCCCCTCTATTCAACATTGGTGAGGCCTCATCTGGAGTACTGTGTCCAGTTTTGGGCCCCACACGACAAGAAGGATGTGGAGAAATTAGAGTCCAGCGAAGGGCAACAAAAATGATTAGGGGTCTGGAACACATGAGTTATGAGGAGAGGCTGAGGGAACTGGGATTGTTTAGTCTGCGGAAGAGAAGAATGAGAGGGGATTTGATAGCTGCTTTCAACTACCTGAGAGGTGGTTCCAGAGAGGATGGTTCTAGACTATTCTCAGTGGTGGAAGATGACAGCACAAGGAGTAATGGTCTCAAGTTGCAGTGGGGGAGGTTTAGATTGGATATTAGGAAAAACTTTTTCACTAGGAGGGTGGTGAAACACTGGAATGCGTTGCCTAGGGAGGTGGTGGAATCTCCTTCCTTAGAAGTTTTTAAGGTCAGGCTTGACAAAGCCCTGGCTGGGATGATTTAATTGGGGATGGGTCCTGCTTTTGAGCAGGGGGTTGGACTAGATGACCTCCTGAGGTCCCTTCCAACCCTGATATTCTATGATTCTATATGATTCAATGTCGCACTCCTCTTGCCTTTCTAATTTAAGGAATAACTCCACTGCCACTCGTGACATGTTGGTCAGAGTGAGCAGCATTCCGGTCAACAGTTTTGGATCCATTCCTGCCACCCGAAGGGGCAGGGCATGCAGTACACAAACTGTTGAAAGATGGCGCCAAAAGTGGACAGAAGCACAGGGATTGCTGGGATGTGAAGCAATGCATCACGGGGCATTGGGACTAGACCCAGGATGCCTTACAACCCCTTCCGCCTTCCCACAAGTCTTAGCAGCAGAAGAGAAAGAGGTGCTCTGTGGGGTGGCTGCCCAGAGTGCACTACTCCGAATACCGCTGCAAATGCCACAAGTGAACATGCTATTGTGCAGGCAGCTGACAGTGTGAACACACAACAGCGGTTTCCCTTCTGCACTCTCTGAGCGGCGCTGTAGCTACCGGTGCTGTAACTTTGCCAGTGTAGACGTGCCCTAAGAGATGATACAAACAGGCTGCAGATTCTTCAGGGGAAATCTGCACTTGCTTACAGCATGGAATGCCCGGGTGTTCCATTCACAGGCTAAAAATCCCTTTAGCCTGGGTCCAGCACTTCCCTCAGTTCAGTCTTTGTTCCTGAGGTGTTTCCAGGTGTGTTGTTGTAGGGAGAGCGAGTCCCAGCGTGATGTCATTTCCCCCTTTTATATCTTCTTCCCACTTGCTGGAAAGCTCTTTTGCTGTGATCTGAGTCAAACAGTTCCCATTGTGTAGTGCTATCTCTGAAAGCTTTCTATTGTACATGGTTCCTGGGGTAATCTTTGTGCTTGTGTGCATTTCCTCAGTAAGCGATTAGCATTGTTTGTCCTTTGTACTGTTGTACCTGAAATGCTGCTTGTGGGTGCTTTCAATCTCACAATGTTTCAGTAACACATACATAGCCAAACTTCGTAACTTCACGTACAATGATAGCACATACAATCCAATGAGATATTACTATCTAGCAGATCAAGACTTTTCGAACGATACCTCACAAGGCCTACTTTGTACAAAACATATCCTGGGGAATATTGGGGTGCCAGGGTGTCACATCCTGCATGCCCCAAACCCCTTCCCCCACCACTACTCACCATCCCCCAGCCCGATTCCTCAATAAACCTACTTCTTAAAACCTAGTACACCTCCATCCCACACCATCCTCAAACCACTTCCTCCCCCCAAACCTCCCTCTGTCTTGAGCTACCTCTCCAGCCTTTCCTGGGGGGCAGATTCCAATGCACCTTCCCAGCCCAGTGCTGAGATGTTTCATGTCTCCTGCTGAGCATCTCCTCCGTGGCTTTCCGTGGGAGCAGAGAGGTATCAGCATTTTGTGGGTGGTACTGAGCTCCCCCAGGAAAGGGATGTACTTTAGAAATGCACGGAATGGAGACTGGAATCCTTACAGGTCAGGAAGCAGCGCTCCCTGTGACTGTGTCACAACCTTTGCCCAATACTCAGAGTGTCACAGCTAAGTACAAGGTGCAACAGATTGTTTAGCATAAGTAGTTAGTACACATTGAAAGGGACTGATATCAAGTGATCACTTTATTCATAAAGTGTTCACAGCAGGTGAGGGGGTGTTTTTGTCTTTTATCCTTTTTCAGTGAGTTCATTCGAGAGCATGGTGCCCAACTCCCAATGGGGTCCAAACCCCAAATAAATCTGTTTTACCCTATATAAAGCTTATAGAGGGTAAACTCATAAATTGTTCGCCCTCTATAATGCTGATAGAGAGATATGCACAGCTGTTCCCCCTCCCAGGTATTAATACATACTCTGTGTTAATTAATAAGTAAAAAGTCATTTTATTAAATACATAAAGTAGGATTTAAGTGGTTCCAAGTAGTAACAAGCAGAACAAAGTGAATTACCAAGCAAAATAAAATAAGCCAGTCTAAGTCTAGTACAGTAATAAAAACTGAATACAGAGAAAATCTTACCCTTAGAGATGTTTTAATAAGTTTTTTTCCCCCACAGACTGGAGCTGGACACCTTCCTACTCTGGGCACAATCCTTTCCCCTGGTCCAGCCCTTGTTCCATCTTAGGTGGTAGCTAGGGAATTCCTCATGATGGCTGCTTTTTTTGTTCTGTTCCACCTACTTATATATCTTTTGCATAAGGCGGGAATTTTTTGTCCCTCTCTGGGTTCCCACCCCCTCCTTCTCAGTGCAAAAGCACCAGGTTAAGATGGATTCCTGTTCAGGTGACATGATCACATGTCACTGTAAGACTTCATTACCCACTTGCCAGCACACAGGTGTACAGGAAGACTTACAATTAAAACGGAGCCATCCACAGTCAATTGTCCTGGTTAATGGGAGCCATTAAGATTTTAAACCACCATTAATGGCCCACACTTTGCATTTGAGGAGGGATATCTCAGTGGTTTGAGCATTGGCCTGCTAAATCCAGGGTTGTGGGTTCAATCCTATTTAGGGATCTGGGGCAAAAACTGGGGATTTGTCCTGCTTTGAGCAGGGGGTTGGACTAGATGACCTCCTGAGGTCCCTTCCAACCCTGAGATTCTATGAATAGGCCCTCAGAGTTATATTTTATATTTCTAGTTTCAGATACAAGAGTGATACATTTATACAAATAGGATGACCACACTCAGAAGATTGTAAGCTTTGTAATGATACCTTACAAAAGACCTTTTGCGTGAAGCATATTTTACAGTATACATCATAAACACACACATAATGACATATTCACATTATATGATTTTATAAAAATATGCTAATGAAAGTGCAACATTACAGGCAGGGACTGAACAGAGACACTAGCTTTATGGCTTATTACCACAAACTATAGCCAATGAACAATCCCCACCAGCTGCCTTTCCCTCCCCCGTCCCCCATCTCCCCCATGGCCGGAAGGGTAGTAACAGGCCACTTCACTTTGGAATAGCCTTCCAAGGGAAGCAGTGGGGGCAAAAGACCTATCTGGCTTTAAGATTAAACTCAATAAGTTTATGGAGGAGATGGTGCACGGAGCACCCCCGGCACCCACCACGGGGGACACGAGGGAGATTCCTGGACCTGAGAGGGGCCCTAGGAGCACATGCGGTGACAGTAGTGGGGGTGAGTGTCCTGCTGGGGAGGTCGGGAAAGGGGGGCTCCTCTCCCAGAGCTCGCTGCTGCCGGCGGGGAAAGGGCTTGGGGGAGTCCTCCTCTCTGGCCCCTGTCCCGGAGCAGCCTGCCTGCACCCCAAATTCATCCCCAGCCCTAACCCACCCCAGAACCCACCCCACCCCACCCCTGCCCCACCCCCAGCCAGAGCTTTCACCCCCCACCGCACCCTCAACCCTCTACCCTAGCCCTGAGGCCCTCCAACACCCCAAACACCTTATCCCCAATTCCAGCCAGAGCCCTCATCCCCCTGCATTCCAACCCCCTGCCTTAGCCCTGAGCCTCTCCAACACCTCAAACACCTCATCCCCCTGCACTCCAACCCTCTGCCTTAGCCCTGAGCCTCTCCCACACCCCAAACCCCACATCTGCAGCCACACCCCTCACCTCTGCACCCCCTCCCATCCCCAGACTCCCTCCCAGAGCCTGCACCCCAATCCCATGCCCCAGCTTAGGGCCTGCACTCTAGACCTCCCACACCCAAACTCCCTCCCAGACCCTTGGACAGGTTGGGGGTGGAGTTTGTTGGGGCAGAGTTTGGGCTTTGGTGGGTTCTGGGCACCACCAACATTTCTACAAACCTGCCCCCCTGGTGACAAGGTTCCCTTCCCCCCCCCCCCGCCCGCCTGTGCAGTGTGTATTTGTTGCCTGTACAAACTTTTCCAGCAGCTGCACAAAGTTGTTGTAATTGTGTCACACAGCAAACCCCACGCTGCTACCATAACCCCCTGATTGGCCCACCCAGCCAATCGCCACCTCCCCAGCGCTACATGTGACCTTTGTTGACTTACGTCAATCATAGCACTCTTCCACCACTGCGCTCCAGCTTGGTTGGCTCTCTTTGCGCCCGCCCCGTAAGTGCCATCACGTCACTGGTCAAGGGGATGTCCGGGGGGGTGTCATAACCATACAACTAAGGGTAGCCTAGAATTCTTCGTTACCTGTAAGGGGTTAAGAAGCTCAAATAACCTGGTTGGCACCTGACCAAAGGGACCAATGGGGAAAGAAGATACTTTCAAATCTTTGGCGGGGGGAAGGCTTTGTGGTGTGTTCTCTGGGGAAAGCAGAGAAGCATCAGGTCAAAAAAAAACTCCTCCTCCTATAAATCATCCTGTACAAGTCTCTGATATGACAAAAAGAGTAAGTAAATAAGGCAAGGTGTGTTAGATTACCTTTTGTTTTCAACTTGTGAATTTTCCCTTTGCTAGAGGGAGGTTTATCCTGGTTTTTTGTAACTTTAAAGTTTTGCCTCAAGGGGAATCCTCTGTGTTTTGAATCTGATTACCCTGTAAGGTATTTACCATCCTGCTTTTACAGAGGTGATTCTTGGTTACCTTTTCTTTAAATAAAATCCTTCTTTTAAGAACCTGACTGATTTTTCCATTGTTCCAAGACCCAGGAGTTTGGGTCTTTGATAATTTTGTAACCAATTGGTTAGGATATTATTCTCAAGCCTCCCCAGGAAAGGGGGAGTAAGGGCTTGGGGGGATTGTAGGGGGAAGAGGACTCCAAGTGGTCCTTTTCTCTGATTCTTTGTTAAAATCACTTGGTGGTGGCAGCGTTACTTAAACCCAAGATAAAAGGGCGAATTTGGGGAGTTTTTAACCTAAACTCATAGAATAAGCTTAGGGGGTCTTTCATGCGGGTCCCCACATCTGTACCCTAGAGTTCAGAGTGGGGAGGGAACACTGACTGGGTGGGATTTGGTGGGGACTCTGTTCTGAGCAGCGGTGTGGTAAGGGGACTGGGCCGGGGGGGTTGGGTATGGCCCAGAGGGTCTCGGGGGCAGACAGGGGATGGAGAATGGGGGCATTGGATAGGCCGTGGGAGTCTCAGGGGGTCTGTCAATCATAGAATCATAGAATATCAGGGTTGGAAGGGACCTTAGGAGGGCAAGGGGCTGGGGCCAGACGAGATGATCAGGACGGTTCCTTCTGGTCTGAAAGTGTCTGAGTTTATCCCCCTGGCCCCATTTCCTTCTGAGACCCCCAACCCTCCTCAGCTCCCCCAGCCCCTTTCCGACCACCCCGGGGCACCCTGTGGCTGCCCTCCTGTCCCCTCAGCCCCTCTCCACTCCCTTGGGACAACCTGCGGCTGGCCCCTTTTCCCCCAGCCTGTGTCGGAGCCCCCGGGATGCCCTGCGGCTGCCCCCAGGGCTCTCAGCTCCTCTCTGACCGCCCCACCCTGCCCCGGGACACCCTGCAGCTGCCTTGCGTGGGTGCCCATCCAGGCGTGGGTGCCCTGGCGTGGGTGCCCATCCAGGCAGGGGCTGCAGTAAATGTTTCATAGCGGTGCCAAGATCTCAGTGCCCCCCAAGTTGGCCTGCAGCTTCTGGATGAGCTGCAGGGACTCAGCCATGGTCTGCTGGGTGTATCTGCCTGAGGGGGGTGCCGAGGGGTCAGGGGGCGGGACAGCTGGAGCCGGGAACACCCCGACCCCAGCCAGCCCTGCCCCCAACCCATACCGCCCCCCCTACCCTGCCCTCCTGACTCACGGGTAGAAGGACTCGAAGAGAGACCCAAAACCATAGACGTTGAAATAACAGTCCAGGGGCAAACTCTTTAAAAGCAGGACCAGGGTCTCCTGGGGTTGGACAGATGGACGGAGTCACCCCCAAGGGCCCAGCCAGCAGGGCTGGTGCAAGGATGTTTCACGCCCTAAGTGAAACTTCCACCTTGCTCCCCCCTGCTCCGCCCTGAGGCATCCCTCCTGTGGCAGCTCCCCGCCCCTCAGCCTGGGGACATGGAAAGATGGCTTGTCTCTAGTAGCTGAATGTGTATATTTGGTCACAGGAAAGAATAGTAATCCCACCAGTAGCTATCTGAGCAGAGAGGCAGTATACAATATGTCTGCTGCTATAACAATCCATTTTTGTGGAAAATAATATTTTAAGGAAATTTTGTTTATGATCATGAAATAGCACAACCTTGGTAAACAAGTGACAAAAGGGGGAATATCCATTTGGCATATTTTAAAAAGAATTCTTGCATTTAAAGACTCTAAAATATATGTGTGCAGATAAAATTGAAAATATGCACACAATGCACTTAGAAAAGAGATGCTACATGACAAATGTTTTGTATTACTTTGATTCATATGTAAGCAGAGTCAGAATGAGCTCCACCCTGACATCTAGTGGTGAGTTGTGACAAGTTGTGGAAAAGAACTTTGGGGGCTGATCTCATTTGCATAGGCACACCCACCCCGCCTAGCATGAGCCCATAGCTGCCCAAATGGTCACTTTGGCTGCTGTGGGATCCCCAGTGTCTCTGTTATTGGGGCAGGAAGAATACATTGTTATCCTGATTATGTGAGTCAAGGACAGTGGAACTGTACTTGGCCTTTTGTTATGATGGAGGGACTTGCCATCAACTAAGTAGCACTCGCTAGGCAAGAGACATGGGTTCCAAAACTCAGTGAATTGAGAGAGGCTGGGGACAGGTGTTAGTACCTGGTGGTGTAGGCATTTTGTGAGGGCCTGAAACAGCAATTGTACCCCCTTCTCTCTCTACTGTAGAATATCAGAGCTAATTTTGGCCTATTAAGAGTCCAGCTATAGGTGCTGAGCTGAATTTGCTTTGGGCTTATGGTGTACAAGCACTGAGGCTCCCACTACTACAAGCTGATATCACTAAAGAGCTAAAATTACTGAGCACTGTGTTAAGTAGTGGGGAGCCTGAAGATATATTGCTTGGAGCGGAGCAGAAAGGAGCGAAGCAGAGCAGTTCGTGGGACGGCTGGAGCAGCCCAGGGACTGGCTGGTGGAGCAGTTCACAGGATGGCAGGAGCTGCTTGTGGGATGGCAAGCAGAGCTGTTCGTGGGACAGCTGGTGGAGTGGGGCGGGGCGGAGCGGAGAGGATCGGAGTGAAGCCCTATGGAGCAGCGGGGCAGTCCACTTCGGATCATGTAAGGTGCCCCTTACCTCTTGCACACACGCACACACACACGTTTACTTTCACCCAGACTGGGGAGTAACACTCTGCAAATGAACTTTTGAACTCTGGGGCTGGGCTTTTGGGTTGTTGGACTTTGGGGACTTTGGGTGATCTTTGGGTTGCTGGACTCAAGAGATGTTTGGCTTGTTGGACTCAAGAACCAGAGGGAAAGGACATGGCCCAATCTGCTGGGGTGGGTCTTTGCTCATGGTTTGGTTGATGAACCCTAGTTGTGGTGTTTTCCCAATTTAACGCTGATGTCGTTTACCTCATGTTATTAAAGATTTTCTGCTACACCGAGACTCTGTGCTTGCGAGAGGGGAAGTATTGCCTCTTTGATGCATCCAGGGGTGTGTGTGTAAGATTTTCCCAGGTAACTGGGTGGGGGCTCAAGCCAATTTTTCATTTGTTTTGTTGAGAGGGAACCCCTGTGTACTGAACCCGGCCCTTGCTGCTATCAACTCGGCCTGGTAGAAGGGTTACACATATATTTTATTTTATTTTTTCACTGGGCTTGTTGAGTTCCCTAACTTTGAACATTTACAGGGAAAGCAATTTAATTTTAAAGGGCAGTCTGTCTCACATGCAATTAGTGGATTTAGTCGAGGCTTCTTTACTTCTGGTTTTTGAGCAACAGACTCCACTTTGTCATTTTCTTATTTTTAAAAAAATCATTACAGTTCTTCCTTGTTAAAGTGAATTAAACAAGGACATTTTACCTCCTTTACTGATGTCAATTCATCACACGTTTATCTGCACAGAGAAGATTTGGCTATAAAAATATAGTACTTACCTTTGTGCATCATGTCACATCTTAGGATGGGCTAAAATAACAGTGGCGAGCAGGATATTGCCACAGTGAAAACATCTTGCATTTCAAACATTTGGAATCTATTAACCTTACAATCTCCTTTCCTTGAGAAGGTGTCATGTCAGTTTCCCTAACCTCAGAATTGTGTTACAAGAGTTGAACTCATGGCTGGTTAGCAGAGTGCTGTAAATACTACTTCATACTGCTGGAATTTGTCAGTGTAATTGTTGTAACTTCATATGTCTGCTGTTTGGTGGTTTTTGGTTTTTTTTAATATACCGAGTGCTGATTGATTGTGCTTATGCTAGAAAAGTAATTTTACCCTAGTTATGCACAGGGATAGTTTTATTTATTTTTTTTAAAAAATACATATATGCCATTGGAAAGTGTTCAACATCAATATGTGAGCATAAGACTGTTAAAGTATCTTTAAAAAATCCACATTGGAACTGTCATAGGGTAGGTAGAAATAAAACTGCCCGATCCAAATCATGCACATTATCGACCTATTCCAAGTCAGAATAAAACAGTGCTGGTTTTGGAAGGCATGTGCTGTAGTGGTCAGAGTTGTAGTGAGAGAGTTAAGAAAACTTGGTTTTAATCTCCACTTTTTTCAACTTAAGCGATTTGACTGTGGTCACATCATGTAACCACCATTCAGTGTTTGTCTACCTGGTTGTAGACTAGCTAGGATACCTAACCTCTAGGAGTGTTATGAGGTTGATTTAAGGACTAGTTGGTGTCTGACTTTGATACCCTTGGTATGAAAGGATGTAATGACAAAGACTATTATATTACAGTACTTTTCTAAATAAATCTACAAAGGAGTATATCCAGGAATTGGACAGCTGAGACACCATCTCGACTTTAATCTAAATTTGTCAAAGCAGTCACATCATGTGCATCAATGTGTAGTTCATAGAAGATCAGGGTTGGAAGGGACCTCAGGAGGTCATCTAGTCCGACCCCCTGCTCAAAGCAGGACCAATCCCCAATTAAATCATCCCAGACAGGGCTTTGTCAAGCCTGACCTTAAAAATATCTAAGGAAGGAGATTCCACCTCCTCCCTAGGTAACGCATTCCAGTGTTTCACCACCCTCCTAGTGGATATTAGGAAAATCTTTTTCAACCTAAACCTCCCCCACTGCAACTTGAGACCATTACTCCTTGTTCTGTCATCAGCTACCACTGAGAACAGTCTAGATCCATCCTCTTTGGAATCCCCTTTCAGGTAGTTGAAAGCAGCTATCAAATCCCCCCTCATTCTTCTCTTCCGTAGACTAAACAATCCCAGCTCCCTCAGCCTTTCCTCATAAGTCATGTGTTCCAGACCCCTAATCATTTTTGTTGCCCTTCGCTGGACTCTCTCCAATTTATCCACATCCTTCTTGTAGTGTGGGGCCCAAAACTGGACACAGTACTCCAGATGAGGCCTCACCAATGTCGAATAGAGGGGAACGATCACGTCCCTCGATCTGCTCGCTATGCCCCTACTTATACATCCCAAAATGCCATTGGCCTTCTTGGCAACAAGGACACACTGCTGACTCATATCCAGCTTCTCGTCCACTGTCACCCCTAGGTCCTTTTCCACAGAACTGCTGCCTAGCCATTCGGTCCCTAGTCTGTAGCGGTGCATTGGATTCTTCCATCCTAAGTGCAGGACCCTGCACTTATCCTTATTGAACCTCATCAGATTTCTTTTGGCCCAATCCTCCAATTTGTCTAGGTCCCTCTGTATCCTATCCCTGCCCTCCAGCGTATCTACCACTCCTCCTAGTTTAGTATCATCCGCAAATTTGCTGAGAGTGCAATCCACACCATCCTCCAGATCATTTATGAAGATATTGAACAAAACCGGCCCTAGGACTGACCCCTGGGGCACTCCACTTGACACTGGCTGCCAACTAGACATGGAGTCATTGATCGCTACCCATTGAAGTACCCATTGTACTTCTTTAACTTGCTGACAAGAATACTGTGGGAGACCGTGTCAAAAGCTTTGTTAAAGTCAAGAAACAATACATCCACTGCTTTCCCTTCATCCACAGAACCAGTAATCTCATCATAGAAGGCGATTAGATTAGTCAGGTATTACCTTCCCTTGGTGAATCCATGCTGACTGTTCCTGATCACTTTCCTCTCATGTAAGTGCTTCAGGATTGAGTCTTTGAGGACCTGCTCCATGATTTTTCCGGGGACTGAGGTGAGGCTGACTGGCCTGTAGTTCCCAGGATCCTCCTTCTTCCCTTTTTTAAAGATTGGCACTACATTAACCTTTTTCCAGTCATCTGGGACTTCCCCCATTCGCCACGAGTTTTCAAAGATAATGGCCAATGGCTCTGCAATCACAGCCGCCAATTCCCTTAGCATTCTCGGATGCAACTCATCCGGCCCCATGGACTTATGCACGTCCAGCTTTTCTAAATAGTCCTTAACCTGTTCTTTCACCACTGAGGGCTGCTTACTTCCTCCCCATACTGTGCTGCCCAGTGCAGCAGTCTGGGAGCTGACCTTGTTAGTGAAGACAGAGGCAAAAAAAGTATTGAGTACATTAGCTTTTTCCACATCCTCTGTCACTAGGTTGCCTCCCTCATTCAATAAGGGGCCCACACTTTCCTTGGCTTTCTTCTTGTTGCCAACATACCTGAAGAAACCCTTCTTGTTACTCTTGACATCTCTTGCTAGCTGCAGCTCCAGGTGCGATTTGGCCCTCCTGATTTCATTCCTACATGCCTGAGCAATATTTTTATACTCTTCCCTGGTCATATGTCCACCTTCCACTTCTTGTAAGCTTCTTTTTTATGTTTAAGATCCGCTAGGATTTCACCGTTAAGCCAAGCTGGTCGCCTGCCATATTTACTATTCTTTCGACTCATCGGGATGGTTCGTCCCTGTAACCTCAACAGGGATTCCTTGAAATACAGCCAGAGGCAGGGGTGTGGCTAGGGGTTGGGGCAGTCGGGTCAGTGGGATTGGATAGTTGGTGGAGTCCTGGGGGGTGATTAGGGGGTGGGGGGGTCTCTGGAGGGGGCAGTCAGGGGACAAGGAGCAGGGGGGTTGGAGGGGTCAGGGGTTCTGGGGTGGGCCTATCAGGGTGGGGTGTGGAGAGGGGTCAGGGCAGGCAGGGAGCGGGGGAGTTGGAGGGGTTGGGAATTCTGGGGGTCCTGTCAGGGGGCGGGGAGTGGTTGGATAGGTGTGGGAGTCCCGGGGGCGAGGGTGTGGATAAGGGTCAGGGCAGTCAGGGGACAGGTAGGGGGTAGAGTCCTAGGGAGGCAGTTACAGTGTGGGGGTTGGGAGTTCTTAGGGGGGCAGTCGGGGGCAGGAAGTGGGAGGGAGTGGATGGGGGGAGGGCGGGGGCGGAGCTAGGGCAGAGCTCCCTGGGTGCACACCCTAATGAAATGTGCTGCGCACACCTATGAGTGCCATCACACGCCGCCTTTCACTGCCACGTGGCTGGCTGTGGCCATCCTCCTCCACTCGGCCCTTTGGAAATCTCAACCGCGTTGCCCTTCACTGCTAGGCCTGGCGATTAGCTCTCACCCCATTGGGTGTCCTCTTCTGTCAGCTGGCTCGGGATGCCCCCTCTTTGTGACTCAGCCTTCCAGCCAGGTCGCTCTATGGCCCCTGCCTCCAGCAGGGTCACGATGTCCCAGCAGACAAGTCGTCCACCTGCCTTCTCAGGCAGCCTTCTATCCCAGCGCCAGCTCCTGGGCCACTCTGCCAGCGAGTGCGGAGCGGAGCAGCGGCATGCTCAGGGAGGAGGCGGAGCAGAGGTGAGCTGGGCCGGCGGGAGCTGCCGCAGGGCTCCGAGGGAGGGGGCGGGCAGGTGAAGGTATCCAAAGCTACTGGACATCGTAGAAGTTAGGAAACCAGAAGTAAATTGGGCTGGAGCCAATGGAGGCCAAGTTTGTACATTGGCTTCAGGAAATGACATTGGTGAGGCCTCATCTGGAGTACTGTGTCCAGTTTTGGGCCCCACACTACAGGAAGGATGTGGATAGATTGGAGAGAGTCCAGCGAAGGGCAACAAAAATGATTAGGGGTCTGGAACACATGAGTTATGAGGAGAGGCTGAGGGAGCTGGGATTGTTTAGCCTGCAGAAGAGAAGAATGAGGGGGGATTTGATAGCTGCTTTCAACTACCTGAGAGGTGGTTCCAAAGAGGATGGATCTAGACTGTTCTCAATGGTAGCAGATGACAGAACGAGGAGTAATGGTCTCAAGTTGCAGTGGGAGAGGTTTAGATTGGATATTAGGAAAAACTTTTTCACTAAGAGGGTGGTGAATCACTGGAATGCGTTACCTAGGGAGGTGGTAGAATCTCCTTCCTTAGAGGTTTTTAAGGTCAGGCTTGACAAAGCCCTGGCTGGGATGATTTAACTGGGAATTGGTCCTGCTTTGAGCAGGGGGTTGGACTAGATGACCTTCTGGGGTCCCTTCCAACCCTGATATTCTATGATTCTATGATTCTATGAAATGTTGAAAGAGATCATGGAATATGGTAGAGGGAGGGAGGTGTTATCGAGATCAGCCAAAGAACCCAGGCATATTGGGATAGATAGATTTTATCCATCCCTAAAACATAACTGAGGATTTCATTGGCAGCAGAGGGTATTATGCAGGCCCTCCACACTAGGGTAAGTTTTACCAATAGACTACATACTATTAGTACTCCCATTCTGCACAACTGTACTTTATCTTATCACATTGTACACAAGCTACAGTCCATATTGAACACAAGTGATCCAAAAAAATGAAAAAAATTGCCCTTGCGAGCTTATGATGCTTTATTATAGCTTCCCAGAATGTTACCCGACAGAGTATTTCTGACATCCTTTATTCATCAGTTAGGTATTTCTACTGCTCTTATCACTATAGCATTTAAACCACCACTAAGGTGCTAGACAAATCCCCTTTGACTCTACAGTTCCAGGCCATTATGGTTCGTTTCTATATTTCTCAAGTTTTTACTATGTTGTGGAATCTTTTCATGATATATTGTACATCAAGGAGCCTTTGGATAATGGGGTGTTGAAGTGTCTCTTCCTGGAAGTGCCATGTAGATCATTATAAATCTTGAGGATTCAGAGTCCACTTCTTACAAGATTTGGGCAAGGGGGATAAAATTATGTCCCTCATTCTTGGTACATTGCAAGTAACTATGTGACCTGCTGCTTACAAACCGGGAAGAATTAGTAGCAGAAGCTAAAGTGGATGGGAACCTGGGAGGCAGTGACCCTGGACTTCAGAAAAGCAGACTTTGACTCCCTCAGGAAACTGATGGGCAGGATCCCCTGGGAGAATAACATGAGGGGGAAAGGAGTCCAGGAGAGCTGGCTGTATTTTAAAGAATCCTTAGTGAGGTTACAGGGACAAACCATCCCGATGTGTAGAAAGAATAGTAAATATGGCAGCTTGGCTTAACAGTGAAATCCTTGCTGATCTTAAACACAAAAAAGAAGCTTACAAGAAGTGGAAGATTGGACAAATGACCAGGGAAGAGTATAAAGATATTGCTCGGGCATGCAGGAGTGAAATCAGGATGGCCAAATCACACCTGATCAAACCGTCCTGATCATCTCGTCTGGCCCCAGCCCCTTGCCCTCACCCCACCCCACCCCCATGACAGCTGTAGTCCCTTGCCCCTCTCCCCCCTGTGGCAGCCCCTTGCTCCCCTGCCCCCCATGGCAGCCCCTTGCCCCTGTCCCTCCCAAGACAGCTCTTTGCCCTCCCCTCACCCCCCCATGGCAGCCTCAGTCCTGCCCCCCCTTGGCAGCCCCAGCTCTTCATGCCCCCTCCGTGGCAGCCCCAGCCGCCATGACAGCCCCCCGAGACAGGCCCAACCCATCATGTTCCACCCTCAAGCCAGCCCCCATACTCCCCCTACGGACCTAAGCTATGGGGGGGTCTCATGGGGCTGGGGGTCTTTGGGAGGGGGGTCAGTGGGGCAGGCTCTTGGGGGGCTGTCCCCATTCCCAGGGGGAGGGGGTGTCTCCAGGGGGATTTGGGGTCCCTGGCTCTGACAGCGTCTTTCGCCTGCCAGCTGTTTGTTTTCACGGACGGGGAGGTGGGGAACACCGAGGACGTCATCACCAAGGTGTAGCGCCACTGGGAGGCCCACAGGTAATGGAGCACCTGCCCCCCCAGCGCTCTTCCAACCCTGCCCCCACTGGCCCCCCAACTGTTCCCCCAAGCAAACCCCAACCCTGCCCCCCCAGCCCCGTCCTCCAGCCCTACTGGCCCCTCATCAACTGCTCTGACCCCCCTGGACTCTGCCACCCTGCAGGTGCTTCTCCTTTGGCATCAGGGCTGGGGCCTCCACGGCTCTGATCAAAGGCATTGCCCGGGCAGCAGGGAGCAGCGCTGAATTAATCACAGGCCAGGACCGCATGCAGCCCCAGGTGAGAACCCAGAAGTCCAGGCTCCCCCCTCCCCCTCCTGCTCTAACCCTCCAGACCCCACTCCCCTTCCAAAGCCAGGAGAGAACCCAGGAGTCCTGGCTCCCAGCCCCCTGGCTCTAACCCCTAGACTCCACTCCCCTCCCAGTGATGGGAGAGAACCCAGGAGTCTGGGCTCCTCCGCGACCCTGCTCTAACCCACCAGCCCCCACTCCTCTCCAAGACCAGGGATCGGACCCAAGCCTCCTGGCCCCAGTGTGACAGTCTCTGCCGCAGGCCCTGCAGCCGGCCATGACCAGGATCTTGCTGAGCTGGGATCTGCCCCCCCGGGATGGAGGCGGCGTTGCTGGGCCGGGGCCCTGACGTGATCTTCCCTGGGCAGCGGTGCCTCATCTACGTCTAGCTCCGCAGGCAGCCCCAGGTGAGAGAGTGAGGCCCCGGCCCCCCTCCGAGGGCGCCCCCAGGACTCGGGGTCAGTGACTGATTCTGGAACCTCCCACCCCCTCCTGTGTGGTAACTCTGATCTGTAATGATGGCCTTTGGGCTGGGGGTCTCTGTGCTACCCCAACTGAGTTGATCTCAGTCAGGATCGTTAACTCCGGACCCTACTGGTGGCCAGTAGGCTGACTAGGCAGCCCCCCCAGCTGCTGTTAGTTGGGCATATTTACCCCCTTGGTTTTGTAACCTGGGTCTGGGGGGTCCCCAGGCATCTTCTCCCCCCTCGCACTCCACCTCTGACTCCCTTTCTCTGCCTGCAGCCCCCAGACACTGCCGTGGGGGGCGTCACCCTGCAGTACCGCGTCCAGGACCAGACCTACAAGGGAGACGCTGCGGTTCCCCCTACAGCCACAAGATGGAGACAGGTGACAGCAACACTCCCATGGCCCCCATCACCCCCAGGTAGCTGGTTCCTGCTCCCCACATCCCCACCCCCAACAGGACAGGAACAGGAGGGGACCTACCTCAGCTCACAGAGGGAAGCAGGAGTCCTGGTTCCCAGTCCCCCTGCTGTAACCACTAGATCCCACTCCCCTCCAGAGCCAGGATAGAACCCAGGAGTCCTGGCTCCCTCCCCCCCACTCCAATACACTATCCCACTAACCCCTGCTCCCCTCCCTGCGTGGCTGAAACCCAGGTGTCTGGGGCTCACCCCATGACTGTCTGTCCCCAGTACAGGCTGCCCGTTCACCGGCTGGCATCCAAGTCGCTGCTGCTGGAGCTGGAGGGGGCCGTGGGGGCCGGGTCGGAGGGGGACCGGCGCCGGGCGCTGGAGACCGGCCTGAGCTCGGGGGTCGTCTGCTCCCTCACAGCCTACATGGGGATGGACACGGAGTGGGGGCAGCCGGTGCAGTGGCCGCTGGTGAGACGGGACATCCCGCTGGCAGGTAACCCCAGAGGGGTCGGGGATCCTGGCATCGGGGTGGGGGCTCGGGGGCTCGGGTGGGAGGGGAACCTGGGGCTGGGGTGTGTGTGTGTGTGGAACCTGGCACTGGCAGGGGAATTGCGGGAGGGATCCCAGCAAGGGTGATCCCCATGTTGGGGGGGTGGGAGCTGGATGCATGGGGAGACATCATGGATATGGGCTAATGTCCCTTTCCCCCCTCCTTGCCCCAGCTACTGTGTGGCTCTGCTGGACCCTCCCTGCCCCCGAGGGTGAACCCAGTGCTCCCAGCCCCAGGGCAGGAGGAGAGCAGCGGGCGCTGGCCCGGTGAGATGGGGGGCAGCCTGCGGGGCCTGGCTCCTGCCAGCTGGGAGAGCGGGGCCTGTGGGGTGGACAGGCGGACGTACGGACAGACCCAGAATCAGAGACCCAAACAGACAGGGGCAGAGACTGAGAATCAGACAGATGAACCCAGATGGGAAGATGGAGACAGACAAACAGACCCCATGAGACAGGCAGACTGACCTAGACAGAAGCAGGGACCGGGGGGCAGGCATATTGCTGGCATGAGCAAGCCTGGCTAGCAGGGGCCTCTCATCCCCCAGGGTCCTGCCCTCATCCATGGGGCGCAGCACCCACCCCCCACATCCCCTGGGGCTGGAAGAGGGGTCCCAGCTAGGAGGAAGCTGCAGGGAGCAGCTGTATCCAGGGGGTCCCAGCCCGGGGGGAAAGGGCTGGGGGGGATTCTGACTCTGAGGGAGCTAAGGGGAGAGGAGGATGGGGCTGGGTGTGGGTGGGGTCCCAGCTGGGGGCAGGCAGGAGGGGTCCCAGTGGCGTGTTGGCTCTAGGTGCCGGGGGGAGCGGGGGGAGGATTTTGCTTCCATCCCTTAGCTTGTCTCTGTCTGTCTGCATGTCCACCTGTCTGTCCATCTCTCTGACCATCTGGTCCCTAGAGTTCGATTTGATGGCAGGCCATTTGCTGTACATTGCGCCGTGCGCCTTCACCGGAGTTGTTCGCCTGGCCAAAGGCAACCAACGCTGCATCTCCTTCACCTTGCGCGAGTGTGAAGAAGTGGGACTGTTCTTAAAGTTTCGTTTGAATACTGTAGGGGTGCCTCAGTTTCCCCTATGCATTTCTTAAGTCTCTAGGTGGTGGGATAAGGGGGTGTATTGTTGCAGAGCAAAGGGCCAGTGTACACAAATGGCCGACACTCTGTCTCCTGGCAATTGATGGCCTGGGACCTTCCCCCCTCCCCTCCCACCCCCACCCCCCCGCAAGGTGAGAGCTAAAGGGTTGGAGAACAAAGGAATCAAGTGACCTCCTGGCCCGGGAAAGGGACAAAGCCCAGAGGAAGGGGGGCCGGAGGGTGAGTCACTTTGGGGCTGGCTGGGGACATGGAGTGAAGTGCAGACTTGGTTGTCTGGCTCACTGCCCCCCAAAATGGACCCGGCTGAGGGGTCCTGTTCTCTGCACCTACAAGCTCTGTTTTAGACCATGTTCCTGTCATCTAACAAACCTCTGTTTTACTAGCTGGCTAAGAGTCACGTCTGTCTGCGGCGTTGGGGGGCAGGATCCTCTGGCTTCCCCAGGACCCTGCCTGGGTGGACTCGCTGGGGGAAGCGCACGGAGGGGCAGAGGATGCTGGATGCTCCAAGGTCAGACCCAGGAAGGTGGAAGCTGTGGGAGCTGTGTGTCCTGCAGATGGGCTGCTCGCAGAGAGGAGGCTCCCCCAGAGTCCTGCCTGGCTTCGTGGGGAGCAGATCCAGAGCATCGCCCGGGGACTCCGTGACAGCGAGAAGTTCCCAAAGTCCAGCACCAGCCCTCGCCTCCCTCAGAAGTGCCTGTCCTGGTTCTGCTGCCTCCCAGAGCTCATCCAGGGAGGCCCCCGATGCAAGGGCAGGAAGTCCTGCAAACACGGTGCCCCCCCGGAGACCGCACCCCAGGAAGGTGATTTGGGAGACGGGGTTGGGAGTCAGGACTCGGGGCAGGCGGCAAAAACCAGGATGACGCTTCCTTGGGTCTGAGACAGACGTGTCCTGACGGTCCCGGAGCTGGGCAAGTGTTTAACAACTACACAGAAAGTGAAGGAACTTCCTGGGCAAAACAGACGCTGGGGGAGGTGGAATCCACAGCTGGGTTTTTTAAGTGTTGTGAAGCAAATTATCTTGCAACAAAATAAATAAAAAATAACGAAACTTCCAGGCAAAAAACTCTGTGAAACTGGAATTTGGGTTGTGAGTTTATATCGCTGAGCTGGGGGGGTCAGGAAGAGGGGGAGGGAAACTGGGCAGGGTGTAGGGGGGAAATCAGTCATTTTTTAGTAACAGAAATGTCGCTGAGCAGTTTTCTCTGAAATGGACACACAGCTAAACTCCCAGACAAAAATACCTTGTGAAGCTGGGCCCAGGCTTGGATGTTTGTACAGGTGAGTTCAGGGGCACAGATTGTGGTCGGTACAGTCTGGTTTCTAAATGAAGAAGCCCACGAAAGGCAGAAATTTTAAAGTTAAGGCTACCCTTAAAACCTAAATTGGAAGAGTCTGGAAATACAAAGTTGCTGTAGCCCAGGTAAGCTTAACTCTGCCCCACAACCCTGGCCCAGGTATGGCTATAATATCGTATAGACTCTGTAACATCCCGTCTCCCCTACACCCTTAGATGCTTGTGTGTTTCCCCGGACATAGGTTGTTTCACAGGCTGTAGTGTGGGATGGTCCCGGGGTCAGATTGTGTTTGAGAAATACCCTGGGGTAGTGGGATTAATAGCGGGGGCTGGGACATTCACAGGGGCCCAAGGGAGTTTGTTTCCCAATTCCAACTGCAAATTAATTGTCATCCCATGGGTGCAGGAAGGGGCAGAGTTAAGGGTGCTGAGAAGCACGTAAAGGACGCCCATGGATGAGGCAGAGGTAAGGATGCACGGAGGCTCACAGTTAAGGTTGTAGGCTGTCCCTCAGCCTGGACAGGCCATGTCACTCTTCTGTAACCATGTCCCAGCCCCATCTTCCCACATCTCTCCCTAGAGCGGGCACCAGAGGAGTCTTCCCTGCTGAGGCTGGTGTCTCTGCAGAATGTCGACGGCTCATGGGACCTGGACCCCTGGCTGGCCACCGTGCTGGGGGTGAGTTAGACCGACACCGGGGGAGGATGCCCAGTCAGGTGAGTGTGGGAGGGGACAGGGACAGAGGAGAGGAGGAGAGAGATGGGGCTCAGGTGCCATGAGTTGAGCCTGTTCTCTGCTCCCAGATGAGACTGGGGGTGACCCAGGCTGGGGGGAGGGGTCTGAGGGCAACTGGATCAAATGACCTTTGAACCTGGAGCCCAGTGGGTGAGATGGGCCCAGAGCAGGGGGCCGGGAACCCACAAACAGGGGGTTGGAGCATTGGATCAAGAGGCCCCAGAGCTGGGCATGGTGGACATGGGGAGGCCCAGGCCAGGCCCTCTCTGAGGCTGTCTCCCTATCCCCTGGGCATGGCACTGGGCATCTGGGTAGGGGGTCCACGGTGCTAGAGCTGGGAACCCGCTGAGTCTGAGGAGAGAGCGCTCGATTGGGGGGTTCCCAGGGCAGGGGGATGAGGACAACACTGGGGGGGTCCCCAGGGTGGAGGGATGGGGGGCAGCACTCAGGGGTGCAGGGGGGTCCACAGGGCAGGGGGAAGGGGCAGCATTCAGGGGGGCAGGAGGGGTCCTCAGGCCAGGCACTGTCTCAGGCTGTTTCTCTCCCCCCCCCACCCCCGGACGTGCCCCCTGGCATCTGGGCCACGGTGCTGGCCGTGGTCTGGCTGCACGGCTGGGCCACGGGGCAGCGCGACGAGTGGGAGCTGCTGGAGGCAAAGGCTGTGGGCTGGGTGCAGGGGTGAGCAGGTGTGATGGGGCTAGGGGGTCAGGGGTATGGAAACCCCACAGCCCAGAGCCCCAAACCTGCTCCCCAGGGCCCCACAGCCCAGCCCTCGAGAGCCCCTATCCCCAGCATCTCCCTGTGTCAATCCCCATCCGGGGTCTCCATGCCCAGCCCCCAGCATCTTTACTCCCCTGTCCCCCGTGCCAGTCCCCCACGCTCTGTATGCTCTCTGCCCTTTGCCCCCAGGCCCGGCCCTGTTCCTTTAGCTTGTGTCTCCCCCCTGAAACACCCCCCCTGTTTCCTGGGCTGGTGTCTCCCCCCCAACCCTCACTACCCCATTCCTCGGCTGGTGTCCCCCCCGTCCCGTTTCCCTGGCTGATGTCTCCCCCCTGACCCTCCCCCACTTGTTTCAGGACCCTGGCTGAGCGAGTGCCTGGAAGCCGCCAATGCCCTGCTGGGGTGCAGCATTGGCCCTGTTGTCTTCAGGCTCTGAGCCCCCCCAAACTGGGATCCCCATTCCCACCCCCCAAGCTACCCTGGGCCACAAACTGGGAAGCCCCAGGGGCCAGCAGGGAGCACTGGGTGCAGACCCACCTGGCCGGCCTGTGCCCAACCCGGAGCTAATCCCCAGCTGGGATCCCACTGCCACCAATTCGGATGCATCCGGCTCCTGCTGGCTGAAGAGGAGCCATGGCTGCCCCCCAGCTCCACCACACGCTGACCCAGTGTTCAGTAAGCCCCATGCTGCTCACAGCTGCCACCTCCTCTCAGCATTGTGGGGGAGTCCTCTGGATCGCCAGTGTCAATGTCACAAATTTCTTCGCTTTTTCCAAATGACTGAGGGGTCCCTCTATTAACAGCCCCTGCACCCCACCCCATAGGTGGCTGCACTGACCTCACCCTGCACAAGCCATTGAGTGTAAACCTAGTCCCATCTACACAGACTTCAGCTATGTGACAGACAGACTGACAGGATCTTTGCATGTCCAAAAACAACCTCCTTTGGTCATAATGGCAGATTTCTCTTCGATAGACAGTCGGGAACGTGAACCGTAGCCCAGGGATTTGCACGCATAATTGATTTGCTCTCTGTCCAAATTAGAGCTGGTCAGACATGTTCCAGCTGAACTGTGTTCGGTTGGCAGATGCGATTCAGTGGGGAAGGCTGACAGGTGGAAGTGGGCAGCAGATAGAGGACGCTTGCCACGTGCTGTGTGTTGTCAATCCGTCCCCATTCACCAGCTGCTGAATTCTCTACCAAAGGAAGAACTGCTTAAAACCTGGCCATCCATCTTGACGGTCCACCTTGGGCAGCATCGGGCCCTTCTCAGGACGTACTGGGGCTCAAGCAAACGCTGGAAGACCTCAGCTCTTTAATTCCCTGGGGAGGAAGCATTATGTTTATCGAGGAACTGCAGAAAAATAGCGAAGAAGCAAACAGTTTTCCCTCTTCGTGTTAACCAGCCTCGACCCCCGTCGAACTGCTCTCACCACGTGACTCTGTGGTTGGTCATGTCCCTAGTTTAGCCTTTCCATGTCTGAGAAGGCAACTCAGCCAACGTAATGCACAGCCCCCGGGTCCTGTCGCCGCCCCATGCCCCGCACTGCACGGAGGCTCTGGGGAAGGATCAGGAAACCGGGTAACTGATCGACTGCGTTGAGCCAGCACTGGGAAGGAACGCAGCCCTTTGGCTGAGATTCCCCCCAAAGGGCAGATGGAACTCAGAGATCCTAATTCTGACCGCCCGCTATGAACAGTGGGACTTAAATGCCAGTGATGACATCCTGTCCCCATTGAAACCAAAGGGCCTTTTGCCTTCCACTCCAGCGGGTGCAGAATTTCAGCCCGAGTCTTTTCAGTGGCCTTCAGATAAACTCTGTCGGCGGAAGCTGGTTGCCTAGTCCCCGTAGGCTCCTTTGGAAATCCCCATTTCCAGCCAACTTCAGTGGCCTTCAAGGCAGGCCCTGTCTACGTTCTTCAGATAGAGAGAGAAAATCCACACGCAGAATAACTCAAGCAACTCGTACGACTGTCTGTACTCATGTACGCGGCCTCCCGTAGTGCACCACAGCTAGTAATGTCTGAACACCCCAGCATGTAACGCCCCCTCTGTGCCCATCCGGTCCCCGGTTCCTAGCTGCTCTGCTTGGCCCTGGGGTGGCTTTGGGCGGTAGGGACTAGAGCAGGGGCCTGGCCCACGGTGTTCCCGGGTTCTGCTCTGGTTCCTGGAGGAAGAGATGGCCTAGTGGCTTGAGCAGGGTGGCCCTGGACTCAGGACTCCTGGCTTCTCCTGTGGTAAAAGCGTCACAGACATTAAACAGATGTAAACACACTGAGCAAAGCAGGAGTCCCCCTCAGTCTTATAGGGCCCTAGTGGGCCAGAGTCTTTCCCACCCTTCCGCCAAGGCGCAGGCCCCGTGACAGAAAGTCCTGGCCGTGTGATGGGTCCGAGCCAGTTCCCGCTCGTCCTTTCAGAGCCAAAGGCCTTTCTTTGGTTCCTCGGTTCTGGGAAAGTCAGCCTGGCCCAGTCTGTACGACCCCCCCTCCCCGAGGGCACGGAACTTCTCTGGAGCCCTGTCTGTGGCGACGTGTCTGGATGGCAGCGGAAACCCCGGCTTGGAGACGAGGGGCTTCCAAGTGCCTGAGCGTCCGCACTGCATGGGAAGCCTGGGTTTATGCTTGCTGGACCTGGCTCTCCTGGCTGTGCTAATTCATCCACCCTGCACTGCGCAGACTCCGGAAACAACAGGACTCGGACCCGTGTCTCAGCTGGACTCGGGCTCTGCCCCACCCCCCTTCGCAGCAGCCTAGGGCCCGGGCCCGGAATGCTGGTTGTGCTGAGTCAATTACGGACCCAGAAATGGTTCTGAACAAGAAACGTCACTTGTCAAATGTTCACATCTCCTCTTGCAATAGATCATTCATCCGTGAGTCAGGCAGGGGGAACCTAGACCCACCCCGAGAGGCATTTGTCCAGCCTGTTCTTAAAGCCCTCCAGTGACAGGGATTCCACAGCCTCCCTGGGGAGCCTGTTCCAGAGCTTCACTCCCCTGAGAGTCCTCACCTCATTCTGCCTTGCTGCAGATTCAGCTCATGACGGCTTGTCCTGCCTTCAGGGGACATGGGGAACAATCGATTCCCGTCCTCTTTAGAACCCTCCCTAAGGCATTTGCAGGCTGTTATCCGGTCGCCCCTCAGACTTCTGTTCTCAAGACGAAACAGGCCCTGGTTTTCTTAACCTTTCCTCCTAGGTCAGGTTTTCTAAACCTTTGCTCACTTTTGCTGCTCTCCTCTAGACTCTCCAATTTATCCATGTCTTGCTTCAAATGTGGCACCCAGGACTGCAGCTGGGGCCTCACCAGCGCCGAGTGGAGCGGGACAATTCCCTCCCGTGTCTGCATACGACCCTCCTGTTAACACAGCCCAGGGTGAGATTAGTGCTGGGCTTGTGTGACACAGGAGGGCCGAGGAGATGGTTGTGACGCAGCAGGGAGGGGGGAGCGTTGACCTGGGAATGTGGCAGGGGAGTTTCACTGGGGATGGGAGACCTGAGAGCCTGTCACCTGAGCCAGGACAGGGAGGGGGAGGTCACACCTCTGCCGGGGGAACTGGACAAAGGCTGCAGGAGGGAGCCTGCTGGGGGCGGGGGGCTGGTTTCAGTTTGGTGCTGGAACGCAGGGAACCCCAGGGCTGGGGTCTAAGCGCCCTGCCCCCCAGAAAGACTTGACTGAGGGGTCCTGCTTGTACCCACAAGCTCTGTTTTAGACTATGTTTCTATTGTCCAATAAACCTTCCGTTTTACTGGCTGGCTGAGAGTCCCGGTAAATCCCAGGAAGAGGGGTGCAGGCCCCAGACTCCCCCACACTCCGTGACAATGGTCACATAAACCAAGGCCAGAAGAGACCGATGAATCGTCTCCTCCCGGCCAGCACCTATAATGCGGCTTCTGCCTCATTCCTTAGCCGTTGCTGCCCTCTGCTGACCACATGAAGCAACCAGAATTTCACCGACATCAGCCTTGTTCTCTATCCTCGCTGGTTACCGGTTCGCTTCCAGAGGCTTCCCTCCCATTTGTCAGTCCATACGGTTACACACGAAGGGCTGATCAGATCAATTTGCAGGGTGCTAGGCTCCCACACAGATTTGCCTTTGTATTGTTAATTCACCAGCAGCTAATGCACACAGGTGCCAGTCCTGGTGAGATGGGGCTTACGGGAGTTCGGCCTTGGATCTCAGCGGGGACAGGTTTTGCACGCACTGTCTCGGAAGGTAAATGCTTCTGATCACTGTAGGTGAGCACACGCAGGGATGAGGTGACTCCAATGGAGCTACAACCGAGTCACGCCAACTGGGGATCTGGCCCAGTGACCCCAATGGCCTGACAGCTGACAGACACCACCTGAAGATCTGTCCCACAGCGTTTAAGGTTGAGATTTTCCAAGTCCTGACTAGGGGATTTGGACACACAATTCCCATAAAATGTAGCCTGAGCTCCTAAAAAGCTGCTTTCTGAATGCTGGTCATAGCTCTCATCCAGCCCATCCATAGACCTCAGCCCCATGTGGCGAAACTGAGGCACAGAGCAGGGCTGGGTCACACTTTCTGAAGCGCCTAATCCCATTGTCCAGGGACAGGTTTTTAAAGGTATTCAAGGGCCTTGTGGAATTTTCACCAGTGTCTAAGGAAGTTAGCTGCCTAACTCCCCTAGAGAGGAATAGGACCTGGGCATCCAAATCCCTTAGGCAGTTTGGAAACATTCACTTTAATGTCTGGTTTTAGCCTGTTTTTTTTCAGGCTTGCTGGGCAGGCCTGAGATATCTGTCCACTCCAATTAACAGGGCTTTTCCTGGCTACCTTAGGGCACCTGAGTTTGAAAACTTTTGCCAAAGGGATTGGGTTGAGGGCGCAAAGGAAGCTGGGGCAGCTCCAGGATTGCAATGAAGATCTCTGGATCCCCATCACATGCTCCAAACCGTCGTTATTATGAATTCTTCTCCTTTGCCAAACTTACGCCAGTGAGATCAAGGTTAGAAACTGACTTCTGGAGACAAAGCCAGTCTCACGTGCCCTGATGTATAGCAGCATCCGCCCCGGTTAAGTCACTGGGGCTAAGTCTGATTCACACTATGAAGACAGTTGTTGGTGCTATATAACTGTGTGTATGTGAGGAAGGGGGGATTTTGAGGGTAATATTATTATGACCCTGCTGTGTGCCTCAGTTTCCCCATTTGCTGCGTGGTTGCCCAGCAGGGGGAAAGGACTCTGTGTTTTCAGGAAAGGCTAAAAGACACAGGTGTGGGTGACACCTCCCTGTCTCGGGGGAACAAAGAGTTGTTAAGGAACTGGCTAGAACCGACCCACGTGAACAAGGCCCTCAGTGACCTGATGCCAGGGCCAGAGCCGCCTGGATCTCCCCAGCCATCTCAGCCGGGAAGCAGAGCAAAGACCCCAGCTGGAGAAGGAAGGACTGGGGAAGTGGGAGCTGGGGGGAAGAGGTGGCTGCTGGGATCTCTCTCTCTCTCCTGGGAACAGACTATGGAGGTCAGACAGACACAGCCAGAACACAGGGCGCTGCTCCAGCTGGGGTGGGCCCCGGGCTGACCCGAACCGACGCTGCTTTCGCTTTCATTTCTCTCTGCCAACGTGCAAAGTGCCATAAGTGCAGGGTCATAATAATATTACCCTGTGCCCGAGGGACGAACAGGCCCGGCTGTTTCGTGTGCGCTGCTTGAGTGTTGCTGCAAATCCTGGTCCCTGCCGAACGGCCATGGCTCTCCCTGGGCTCCGGCTCCGCTGGCCTCACCCCATGGAGCTCACGGGGTGAGGCGGGAGGGCTGGAGCCCTTGAGGGTCAGTCCAAGAGGCGGTGAGGCCTGGGGGTCCAGCCCATCTAAGGGGGTTCTGCAAGGAGCTGCTCCAAAGCTGGGGGCACAGCACCAATCCGGCGGATCCCGGACAGCATGTGAGGCTGTTCCTGTGACGAAGCGGGACTGTTCTTAATGTTTCCTCCGAATAGTGTGGGGGTGCCTCAGTTTCCCCTATGCAGTTCTTAAGTATCTAGGTGGTGGGGTAAGGGTGTATGATCATTGCAGAGCCCTAGAGGGCAGGTGTGTGCAGGGGTCTGGACACAGAGAATGGCCGACACCCTGTTTCCTGGCAACTAATGGCCTGGCCCTTCCCGCCTGCAAGGTGAGAGCTGAAGGGTTGGAGAACAAAGGAATCCGGTGACCTCCCGGCCCGGGAAAGGGACAAAGCCCAGAGGAGGGGGGGCCGGAGGGTGAGTCAGTTTGGGGCTGGCTGGGGACATGGAGTGAAGGGCAGACGTGGTTGTCTGGCTCACTGCCCCCCAAAATGGACCCGGCTGAGGGGTCCTGTTCTCTGCACCTACAAGCTCTGTTTTAGACCATGTTCCTGTCATCTAATAAACCTCTGTTTTACTGGCTGGCTGAGAGTCACGTCTAACTGCGAAGTTGGGGGGCAGGACCCTCTGGCTTCCCCAGGAAACTGCCTGGGCGGACTCGCTGGGGGAAGCGCACGGAGGGGCAGAGGATGCTGGATGCTCCGAGGTCAGACCCAGGAAGGTGGAAGCTGTGGGAGCTGTGTGTCCTGCAGACGGGCTGCTCACAGAGAGGAGGCTCCCCCAGAGTCCTGCCTGGCTTCGTGGGGAGCCGATCCAGAGCATCGCCCGGGGACTCCGTGACAGTTCCCCCTGCTGGAGGCTATGGGATCTGCTGTGTATTTGTGTGTGTGTTTTGTTGTCCCCTGCGGGAGGAAACGAGACCTGCTCAGTGTGTGGTTGAATCCCTGTGTCCACGGCACCTGCTCTCTGTGGGGGGGCGTGGGGGGGATGATGTATGAAGACGACTCAGTTCTGGCCTGGGACTGGGCTGCTGGTACGCAGAACTCGATGGAAATACCAGCATGTTCAGGTCGCTCTGGGGTGGGGCCGGGGATGAGGGGCTCAGGGCTGGGGCAGGGGAAGAGGGCTGCGGCTGGGGATGCGGGCTCTGGGGTGGGGCCGGGGATGAGGAGCTCAGGGCTGGGGCAGGGGAAGAGGGCTCCGGCTGGGGGTTTGGGCTCTGGGGTGGGGCCAGGGATGAGGGGCTCAGGGCTGGGACAGGGGAAGAGGGCTCTGGCTGGGGGTGCAGGCTCTGGGGGGTTTGGGGTGCAGAAGGGTGCTCAGGAGCTGTGGCGTTGAGAGGGGACTCCCCCTAGTACTCTCCACAGCAGCACCAAGGCTGAGGGGGAAAGGCCATCTCCCTGCCACAGGACCTCTGGGGCTACAGGATAAGCATCCCTCCACCAGCCCCAGAAGATCCAGGCCCGGGGAGAGCCGCACCTGGGTCTGGGCTGCGCCGCCCCGGCCGCAACAGGTCCGGGCCACAGGCTGAGTTGAGGCCGGGGGAGTGGTGCCCCTCCCGCAGCAGGCTGGGGACCAGGCTAGGTGGGGCGGGTTCCCTGAGCCCCCGTGTGGCGCTAAATAGGCTTCTGCATGGCTGTGTAGCTTACAGGGAGCTTAGGTCAGGATTGAGGGGCACCAGCCTAGCTGTGTGCATGTGTGAGCCCTGGGGTGGAAGAGAAGGGGACTGTGGTTTAGGACCGAGGACCTGGGCAGAGCTGGGGACTGTGGGCAGTGGGCAGGACAGCAGTGCCCATCAATCACTGAGGCCTCGAAACCCAGAATTGCCTTTTGCTCACTGGGCCATGCTGCCTTTGCTACCTGCATGGGAAAGTGAGCCTTGTTCATCTGTCTGTTTCACTGTATTCCCCGCTGCTAAGGTTCCCCTGCTCCCTGGGAGCCTGCTGGAATGTACGAAGGCCCCATCACCTGTCCCAGGCCCTGGGAGCAAGCGGCTTGACCCCTGTCACTTTACCCATTGAGGCTGTTTGCTGTAGGAACAGACCCGTCCTGTCCCCTGTCTAACTTTGATTAGTGCCTCTGACTTTCTCTTCTAATCAGCCCCCACGAGACCACCCCTGAGCCCTGCATTTCCCAGCAGCGTCGCCAGGCTAATTGCCCTCGGAGGGACCACTTATCTTGATGTCTGCCGCTGGCCTGTAAGCCCTGGAGAGCTCTCCAGGCAGGGCCCAGCTCCGAGCTGGGCTGAACCCCTCCTGGAGTGCTCATTCGGGCATGTGACGCTCTAATGACCAGTATGTCTCCTCCTGTAGGTCTCTGTATGGCCACAGATGCTGCAAGGCTAACTGGAGAGAGTCCTTTTTAGAAGGTGCTTGGCTAATAGAAGCATAGAAGTGTCGGACTGGAAGGGACCTCAAGAGGTATCTAGTCCAGTCCCCTGCACTCAGGCAGGACTAAGTATTCTCTAGACCATCCCTGCCAGGCATGTCTAACCTGCTCTTAACAGGGATGGTTTTAACAAGCACAGACTGAAGCAGGCTTTCTGGGGCGTTTTTATGAATGATTATTTTTGACCTAACCAAAGCGTTAGTGAAATTAATGGGTTTCAAATGCAATTGATCCAGGGTGTATAGAAGGGCACCATTGCCTCCTTGAGCACCCCATTGCAGCTGAGTGTGGCTCTGCTGTGGGCTGCCTCAGTTTCCCCCCTCAATCAGAGAACAATGAGGTCACTTAGACTCATAGACTTTGAGGCCAGAAGGGACCAGCGTGATTGTCTAGTCTGACCTGCACATCGCAGGTCACAGACCCTCACCCACTCACTCCCAAACCTCTGGCTGAGTTACTGACATCCTCAGCTCACGATTTAAATACTTCAGATTATAGAGAATCCACCATTTACCCTAGTTCAAACTGGCAAGTGACCCATGCCCCATGCTGCAGAGAAAGCAGAAAACAACCCAGGGTCTCTGCAAATCTGACCCAGGGGAAAATTCCTTCCCAACCCCAAATATGGCGATCAGGTAGACCCTGAGTATGTGGGCGAGATCCACTAGCCAGACCCCAGGAGAGAATCTCAGTAGTGACTCAGAGCCCTCCCCAGCTAGTGCCCCGTCACCCGCCGGTGGGAGATATTTGCTGCTAGCAGTCACAGATCGGTGACATGCTATTGTAGGCAGACCCATCATCCCAGCCTCTCCAGACACTTAATGCTCAGGCTGGAAGTCAGTTTGGTTTTTTGCCCCAACCAATGAAAACTGCAAAGGGGGGGTGTGATAGGATGTCCCCCCTGCACAAGCCCTGAGGGGGTTAATGTGGGCTGGGAGGGGCCAATTACCTTTAGATGCTGCCCTGGAGGGAACCCAGGGCTTGACGGGGCCCTGCTGGCAGATGGAGCCCAGCTGTGCGAGGAGTGGGCACAGCAGACAAAGCCAGGAAGGCTAAGCAGCCATGGGCTGTGGGGAGGCGGGATATCAGCAGCTGCTCCTTAAAGAGACAGGGAGTTGGCCTAGGACAGGGAGGGGATCCAGGGGGAAGAAGATCCTGTTGTTCTGCCCTGGATTTAGGGAGTCTCACAAGAGGGGTGATTTGAAAGTATCTTGTCTCCTCATTGGTCATTTTGGTCAGGTGCCAGCGAGGTTACCTTAGCTTCTTAACCCTTTACAGGTGAAAGGACTTTGCCTCTGGCCAGGAGCGATTTTATAGCACTGTCTACAGAAAGGTGGCTACCCTTCCCTTTATATTCATGACAGGGCTCATCGAGCGCGGCCTCCCACCTGGCAGTACCTTGGCGCTGTCGATGCGCTGGGGGGAGTAGTCTCGGCCGTCCATGGGGCACTCCATGCTGCCGGAGCGGTCCAGCAGGAAGATGAACTCCCCGGCAGGGCTCTGGCCCGGCACCGCCTCAGGCAGGCTGGGCAGCAGGGTCACCATCACAGCCAGGTCGCCCATCAGGGAGCCTGCGGGGAGATGGGGCCAGCCCCAAAAGGGGCAGATATGGGGTTGAGCCCTGTGAGCCTGCGAGAGCCCTCAGTCCCCCGACTGCCCCAGAGCCCTATCCATGTCCCTCCCGCACACCGCCCTCCCCA
Organism: Lepidochelys kempii; assembly: GCF_965140285.1. Lineage (NCBI taxonomy): Eukaryota > Metazoa > Chordata > Testudines > Cheloniidae > Lepidochelys > Lepidochelys kempii. Next base: position 32,632,076 of record NC_136392.1, on the reverse strand, counting down.
TAGATCCCCCAGTGCCCCCAGCCCCTCCAGTAACCCCCAACTGCCCCAGAGTCCCAGCCCCACCCCGTCCCTCTCCCCACTCCACCCTCCCCACAGATCCCCCACCATCCACAGCCCCTCAGCACCACCCAACAGCCCCAGAGCCCCACCCCATCCCTCCCCTACACTGCCCTCCCTGTAGATCCCCCACCACCCCCAGCGCCCCAGCCCTGTCCCTCCCTCCGCACTTCCTTCCTCCTAGGTCCCCCACAGTCCCTAGCCACTCAGCGCCCCCTGACTGCCCCAGAGCCCCACCCCACTGCTCTGTCCCTTCCCCCCACACCGCCCTCCCCCCAGATCCCCCACCCTCCCCAGCCACCCCGTGACCCCGACTTCCCCAGAGCCCCTCCCCCACTCTTCTGTCCCTCCCCCCGCCCTTCCCTTAGATCCCTCGCCCCCAGCCCCTGCCCTCACCCCCAGCCCCTGCCCTCCCAAACCTGCAGTGAGCCCCAGTGTCCGCCTGTTGACACCCCACCCTCTCACCTCCAGCTCCGCCGAGACCCCCCAGGCCTGTCCCCCAACCCTCGCTTGCCCCGATTCCCCCAGCAGCGCTCTGAGAATCCACCCCCATCAGCCCTAGCACCCCATACAGCTCCTGCAGGGAGAGACGTGGTTACCCCGACATCCCCCTGCCATCCCCCAGCCATCACATTCCCGTACAGCCCCTGCGCCCGCTGGAGAGATGGGTCATCCCAAGATCCCCCCCCAGTTCCCCCCACGAGCGCCCTCTCCCCCCCCCCCCCGGGACACTTGCCCCCTAGTACCTGGTTTTTTTCCACGGAGCTGGGCCTGGATACAGGCTTCCACCAGGCGGGCCTGGAAGGCGTAGACGGCTGCCACAGTGTCCACGGGGAATACGAACACAGCCTCCACGGGCCCTGGCTCCTCATTCCTGTAGGGCAGCTCGCAGCCCACGTCAGCCACGAAGCCTCAGATCAGCACCGTCACCGAGCCGCTGTGCAGAGGCACTGGGGGGAACAGGGTCATCAGCCGGGGTCCCGCCATGGGTGCTGGGGGGACAGCGGGTCAGCTACAGGACCCCACAGACCCCCATGGGCACTGGAGGAGGGGGATGTCAGCCAGGGACCCCTGCATGGGTGCCAGGGGAGAGGGGTGTCATCTACGAGCCCCCCACATACCCCATGGGCACCAGGGGAGGGGCCGGGTCAGCCATGGGGCTGCCCTCCCCCTCGCAGCCCCACCCCTGCCCCCCAGCCCTGAATTACCCGGCTTGTTGGAGCCGGTCAGGAGGCTGCACTGAGTCATCTTGGCTCCGGGGTCAGGGGATCTGTGCAGGGGAAGCGGGGTGAGATACAGGATTCCTAGGAAAACTGACAGGCACGGGGTACCCCGACCCCACAGCAATGGCTCTGAGACCCCAACCCCACCGCCCTGCTCAGCCAAATCCTGTGGCAGGGAGTCCCACAGGCTCACAGGGCCTAGCTCAGAGATCACAGTGATGGCTCCTCCCAGGGCCCCCCTCCCCACACACAGTTCCAGCCAGCAATGGGGGTGGGTGGAGAAGTGTAGAGGGCAGTGTATAGGGATGTATGGACAGACAGACAGATGGAAGGAGGGGTGGGGGTTCGGTCAGAGCACAGGGGAGGGGCTAGTGGTTAGAGTAGGGAGAGGCTGGGAGTCAGGACTCCTGGGTTCTATCCCTGGCTCTGGGCGGGGAGTGGGTACTAGTGGGTTAAGCGGGGGTAGAGGGGGCATGGAACCAGGACTTCTGGGTTCTATCCCCAGCCCTTGGGGGGGGGGGGCTGGAGCAGTGCCGGGCTGCAGGGAACCCGAGTGGGTCACTGGGGAGTTGTTCACCCAGCTAGGGTATTGCCCTGCAAAGAACAGAAGGGGTTTACAGAGCAGCTGTTCCAAGCTGAGGGGGGAGGGGGGGCGCTGCTATTTACCTTCACCCGGGACTGGAGTGACCGCCATGAACCCCCCGGCCTGAGGCTGCGAAGTCCAGCCCTGGCCACAGCTGGGGGCTCTTGCTCCCTGACCCAGAGCCGGACCGCCTGGGCCTGGCGGGGATGAAAGGCCAGCAGCGGGCTGGGATCTCCAGCAGCAGGAACCCAGCTCTGAGCACACGGGGAGTCCCCCTTGAGGAGCAGGGATCTGAGGGTGCTGGCGGGGGGGAGGCATGCCAGAGCTGCCATGACCAAGAGGGGCTCCAGACCTAAATTCCCTCTAAGCTGCATGGCTGTGCAGCTGGCTACCGAGGGCCGCGTAGGTGGGGAGAAGCACCCCTCCCGCAGCCCAGTCCCACCCTGCCGGAGCTGCAGCGGAGAGGCGCCTCTCCCCTGGCCTGGTCCCGAGCTCCTGCGGGGAGAGAGGGCTAGGGGGAGTCCTCTCTCCCCGGGGCAGTCTGCACCCCAAGCCCCTCATCCTCAGCCCCACCCTGGAGCCCACACCCCTAGCCAGAGCCCTCACCCCATCCCATACCCAACCCTCTGCCCCAGCCCTGAGCCCCCTCCCTCACCCAAATTCCTCATCCCCGGCCCCACCCCAGAACCTACACCCCCAGCCAGAGCGCACACCCCAACCCTCTACCCCAGCCCTGACCCCCCTCCCCCACTCCAAATTCCTGGGCCCCACCCCCACCACACGTCACCTCCATATTGCTGCACATAACAAAATTCATTCCATGCATGCACGTAAAAAATTAGAGGGAACACTGCTCCAGACCCCGTTCTTGGGGCCCCATATTGTCTCACCGCCGCTGGGCCAGCTGGAGAATTCTCAGCTCCAAGGACAGACGGGAACATTGGGATCACCTGGGTAACCCGCAGGGCCTGGAACAAACTCCTGGGGAAACTGAGGCCCAGCCCCATCCGTCCCGCATCAAACACTGGCCGCCACAGAGGATCCACCACAGCCCCAGGTGAGCTGTGCCAATGGCTAGTGCGCCTTCCCTCCAGTGCGACCTCATCTGCCTGCCACCGCTAGCCCCGGGCCGGTGCCACAGCAGGGCATGCACTGCTGCCGTGTCCCAACGGAGCAGGTATTCACAGCCGGGAGCCAGGCACCTCTTCACCCACTCCGGGGTAAGCACCACAGACCGGGAAATGGCAGAAGCCCCGGGAAAGGCTCTGCCGGGGAAGCAGGGCTGGTTGTTTGTCGCTGGGATTTAACTCTGACGCCTAGTTCCCAGACCGGAGAAAGGGAGTCAGTGTGGAAGCTACAGCAAGCCACCGGCTGCAGCTCTGGCTGCTGCAGCTGCTTCTGGCAGAGCGCCCGAGTCGCTGTACGGCGGGGTGAGGTCTGAGTGGGGAACAGCCCCTCAACAGCCCCCAGGAGCCATGGGGAGCAGGACAGGTGCCACTGGGATGGGCGCCGGGAGATCCATGCAGGGAGAAGTACAAAAAGGAACAGAAAGGTGGGAGGGTGAGTTGGAACCAGGAAGGTTTAGGGGTCACCTCCCTCCAACCCCCCCAAACTGCCCCAGCACACAGGGCCCCCACACCCAGGGAGGGAAGACGCTGCAGGGGCAAAGCCCCATATGAGCGGGATGGGCCCAGATCGGGGTCTGGGGATCAGGGGGGACCCCTGGACAAGGGAGGGGGTCAGGACCCAGAGAAGATGGAAGGGGCCCCTGGACCCAGGAGGCAGGACCAGGGCGAGCCATGGACCCCAGGAGGGGGTGCTCTGGGGAGCCTGATCCCACGGGCCCGATCTGCAGCAGCGCTACTTTCCCCCTCGGTCACCGGACAGCGAAGCCCTGAGTCAGCTGGAAGGGAAACTAGCTCCGTCCCCCGCCAGGGCGCGTCTGCAAACTCCTCGCCCTCAGTACTGCAAACCAGGGGACGTCCGCAAAGTTCCTCCCACCCACTGGGAGCCAGGGACCGTCTGCAAACCCTTCACGCCACACAGCCCCCCTTGTGCTGGTGCAGTGGCGCTCAGCCTTTCCAGATAGCGACTGTACCCCCTTTCAGGAGTCTGGTGTGTCTGGCGTACCCCCAAATTTCACCTCACTTAAAAACCACTTGCTTGCAAAATCAGACATAAAAATGCAAACGTGCCCCAAAACCCTGTGACTCCCCAATGGCTGAGCTGTTCCCTTTTGCCAGACAATCAGAAAATAAGTCGACTGGAATATAAATCTCGCACCGACATTTCAGTGTCCAGTGTATAGAGCAGAATAAACAAGGCATTGGCTGCATGAAATGTCCATTTGTAGGGACTGCGCTAGTGCTTTTTATGTCACCTGTTGTAAAATTGGGCAAATCTCTAGAGGAGCTGAGGTACCCCTGGAAGACCCCTGTGTAACCCCAGGGGCAGCTGTACCCCGGGTTGAGAACCACTGTGCTAGGGCATGTCTGCAAACTGCCCACACACACACACACTGAATTGGGGCTGGGGGTGTCTCCAAACTGCGCCTTCCTGACCCTTTGCTGCCCTCTGGGGGCTATTTCACTGGCATGCCCGCTGTCCATCCCAGCCATGCTGCCTTCCCCAAGGAGGGTCCGACCTGCCAGACACGCACACCCAGGGGACCCAAATCCCGGCCTTGGATGGGCAGCAAATGCACCCAGTTTCCCCTCAGAAATCTGTTTGCTGACACTAAAAATCACAGTGTCGATCCCCAGGCCGCCCTGGCCTCATTATCCCTCAGCTGTCATTTGTCAGACACAATGTGAAACAAAACCCTAAGGAATAAAATGGATTTGTATTGTTTTTTTATTTGTTTGTTGCTATTTCTGACACATTTCATTTCAGACTCATTGGCAAATGCTCCCTTCCCAACCCCCAGTAAGACTTACCATCTCTTTGGAATTCATGACCCGCCTCTTGGAGCAATGGGCTCAGGCTCTCTGCAATCTCAGGCAGTGTTGTTCACACTCGGGTCAACTCCCCACTCTCACAGCTCAGCTGGCCGGGAACAGCAGGGGCCTGTGGAAAGCCCAGGAGCTGCAATCACTCCCGGGGCCAAGGGAGGCGTGTCTGGAGCTATGGAGTGGAGTCTGTGGTTACTACCTGCCTGGGAGGAGGGAGTCTGAGCTGGCAAATCCAGAGTGGGGAGCCAGAAAGGCTCAGGGGAAAGCAGTGGTGGAATGAGCTGCGGGTGTCCCCGGGAGCTGCCATAGGGAATGGCTAAGAGGAGCCGTTGCGCCAGAAAGTGAGTCAGTGACACTGGAGCCTGGTGCCCCAGAGCTCCCCAGTGGCAGGAGAGCAAGAACCCGTCCCCTGACGAGTGAATTATTGTTCCAGAGTGAAACAGCTCCAGTTGGAGCCTCCGCCGGGTTAACCCGGAGCTCTGGGTGCGGGTGCTGCAGCCAGGTGAGAGGCCCACACTCCCGGCCTGTCTCCCCAGCTGGCAGGGCAGGGCAGGGAGCTGAACCAGGGCGAGCGCTCGAAGCCTTGGAATACGAGCCATAAGGAGATAGCTGGAGATCAAAGCACAACCACTGGATCCAGCATCGCAACAGCTGCTTGGAGCCTCCCCCTCAGGCCGGACGTGGGGCTGAGAGCCTGGGCACCCGCCGGAGGTGCAGGGCCTGGGGCAGAAATGGAGGTGCTGTAGGGACCTGACAGGGAGCTCACAGGGCTCAGCAGCAGCTGAGTGGGGTTTGGAGAATGCCAGGGGAGCCTGAACATGGAACATCAGAGCTGGAAGTGGGAGATGGGCACCTCTGTCTAAATCGTAAGATCCTGTGCTGGCCCCGGGCAGAGTTAAGGGCATTTGGGGGCCATGCTCTGCATTTCCTGGCTGAATGGGTTTGTATTTCTTTTCAAAAAGAAAAGCAGTACTTGTGGCACCTTAGAGACTAACAAAGTCTACAAGTCCTCCTTTTCTTTTTGCGGATACAGACAAACACGGCTGCTACTCTGAAACCTGAAATATTTCTTTTCAGTGTCACAGTGACAGGGAGTCTCTGGGGTTTGCAACACATGCTATGGGGATCCTGGCACCAGCCATGGGATATTTCTTACCCCGCACGGACAGGCACCTCCCCTCACCTTGAACTTCACCTTAATGGAGCTTTCTGTCTGACGACCTACAAAGAGCCTGGATTCTGCCTGCCCCCACCCAGCTCCTGGGCTCATAGGTGGGGGTTTGGCCCACTCCTAGGTGCTGCTTCCCTGTCCCATTACAATACAACTGCGTTCTCGCTCCACGTAGGGCTGGAGGTTCCTGAGCTGCAGGGGGGCTGGACACCCAGTTCCCAGTTATCTGAATGGGAATCATACGTCCAAATGGCCAAGGTGCTTTGGAGATCTCAGCCAGGGATTATTTTCCAAGCATCAAATTACCCCTCACTGCCCCTCGGGTGAGCAGGGGCAGATTTTCCGGGTCTGGCTGCTCATTCTCCTGGTGGAGCAGAGACCACTGAGGGGTTGTCAGGGATCCACACGGATCCACAGCTAAAACGACCTGCTAAACCCTGCCCTGTGTCTGCAACCTGCACCCCACGTGTTCCCTGCTCTCTGGGGCTCCTCCTGGACCTAGCCAGCCGCCCCAGCATCTGGATCCAGCTGCTCTGCCCCACCAGAAAACCAGAGCTGGGAGCATTAATCCACCCGCTCAGGGCAGGCCGTCCCTGACCCTGCTGGGAACCCAGTGCCATTGGCAGCCGTAGGAAGTGCGGCGCCCCGGGACTCCAGCCAAAGCTAGGCAGACAGGCAAGCCACTGGGACAAACTTAGGGAAACTGCTTGTGATGGGATCCCCGGGGTGCACCCTGGGACTGTGGGACCTCTATGTTCCCTTCACTCACAAATCTGGGTTGTCCCTCACAATGCTTTACTGGTGACAAGCAGCAAACCCCTCCAGGCGCTGTTATCACTCAGCACAACAGCACGTGCAGCCCCACAGCCAGCTAGATTGCATGGAATGCTCCCAGAGCCACTCACAAATCACATAGACAAAGGCACCAGCCAGATTCCCTCAATTCCCAGCCTTGTACCTCGGGAATATCCTGTCTTGCACTGCTCAAGACCTTTCCTTGAGCAATGCAAATTTATTAATTGGTTCACCACTTCATCAGTGGAAAGTGGATATATACCAGCCTTTGTAACCGGAGCAGATTTACCAACCACTTCAGGCAAACTCCCTGGTAAGGACAAACATTAGAATAAGTTTATTGATTACAAAAGATGGATTTTAAGTGATCATAAGTGATAGGCAAAAAGTTAGCATAGTTACCAAAATAAAATAAAATATGAGCATGCAGTCTAAACTCTCAACCCTATTGGACTGGGCAACATCTAGATTAAGCAGTTTTTCTCACCCCACTGGATATTGCAGGTTGGTTACAGTCTTTTATACACAGGCTTTTCCCTCTTAGTCCAGGAACCAGTCTCTTCAACTCCAGCATTCTCGTTGCCTTAAGTGTAGGTGGAGGAGAAGAGAAAGGACAAAGCATGGGACCACTATGTTCTGTTTTATACCCTTAGTCCATGTGCTTGGAGAACACAAGTCCAGGCATGTCTGGTGGGCATTGCTGAGTCACCAGGCAAGGATGAGCACTTCTCCTGGTGTGGCCTTGTTCAAGTGAGTCATTGTATTGTAGCTCCCTGCTGAACAATGGCTGTTGATGGTTTTTTCATATCTGCCCTCCCGGGCTTTGGCTATCCCCCTGGTTATTGTCTTTGGGAAGCTAGTATCTGGGCACTTCCCAAACCCACTGAATGTGACAACCATTGTAATGTTCTGTACCTCGTAGGAACACCTTACACCCCCATGGTCATCCTTATAATATGATTGTGTGGTATCCAATGCAAAGTTTGTCATGTCAGGTGTCTTCAGAAGGCTCATGATGCACTGAGCATTGTTGTAATAGTGATGTTATAGGTTGTAATTTCATGTATATAATTATGAGGCTGAAAATGTATCTTTGGGGCTTAAAACAGGCCCAGGCAAAACTCTCCAGGAACAGAGGGGCAGTTCACACCTCATCAGGGCATGTATGGGACAAATCCAGCCCAGCCTCACAGGAACAAAGGTTGCTGGCCTAGGCAGCAACAAAGGATCTGTTGGATTCTCGAATGAGTCACCCCCCTTCCTTTGGTCAGTTTGGGACTACGGATGAGGTAATTCTCACCTGACTCCTAAGAATGGTGTAAAGCCAAGAGGGAAGAAAGAACATGATAAAAGGGAGAGACATTTGCCATGCTCTTCCTATCTCTTCCACCTCCATCTACAGACATCACTGTGATAGGTTCGGTCACAGAGACCCCTTGGGACTGTCACATGACGTGCTGGAATTACCTCTAAGCCCGTTTTCCATCCCAGCTTGGGACGTTGAGCCAGACATGCTAGCCTGCTGCAACACAGACCCAGGGTCTGAAACACAGACCAAAAGCTGCAGGCTTTAACTGAAAACCACACAGCAGGTACTCCTGTCTCCAGCACCCAGAAACCCAGCCCCCTTATTTGGGGATCCAAACCCCAAATAAGTCCGTTTTACTCTGTATAAAGCTTATACAGGGTAAACTCATAAATTATCCACCCTCTATAATACTGATAGAGAGATATGCACAGCTGTTTGCTCCCCCAGGTATTAATCACTTACTCTGAGTTCAATAATAAACAAAAGTGATTTTATTAAGAATTAAAAGTAGGATTTAAGTGGTTTCAAGTAATAACAGACAGAACAAAGTAAGTTACCAAGCAAAATAAAACAAAACACACAAGTCTAAGCTTAATACATTTAAGAAACTGAATACAGGTAAATCTCACCCTCAGAGATATTCAAATAAGCTTCTTTCACAGACTAGACTCCTTCTTAGTCTGGGCCCAATCCTTTCCCCGATACAATTCCTGTTAGTTCTAGCCCAGGGGGTAACTAGGGGATTTCTCATGACTGCAGCCCCCTTTGTTCTGTTCCACCCCCTTTCATGGCTTTGGCACAAGGTGGGAATCTTTTGTCTCTCTGGGTCCCCACCACTCCTTCTAAATGGAAAAGCACCAGGTTAAAGATGGATTCCAGTTCCAAGTGACATGGTCACATGTCACTGCAAGACCTCCTTCTTCATTACCTAGGAGCTGGCCAACACAGTACACAGGAAGGCTGGCCAGTAAACAAACCCATTCACAGGTCATTGATTCTGAGGCACCCTTAATGGCTTCCACTTAGCATGTTTACATCAGTAATAGAAGCTTATATCTTATTCTCCTACCTCCAGACATAGAAATTATACATGCAAACAAATGGGATGGCCACACTCAGTGGATCATAAGCTTTGTAATGGTACCTTACAAGAGACCTTTTGCATGAAGCATATTCCAGTTACATTATATTCACACTCATAAGCATACTCCATAGAATATTATGGAGTGCAATATCACATAAAAAGGAAAGACATTTGCCATACTCTTCCTCTCTCTCTTCCACCTTCATCTACTGACGTCACCACCAAGAGACTGAAGCGCTGATCAAAGGGGAGAGCCTGGCTGAAGAGCAACCAGTCAGGCTGTGGTGAGAAGCATCTAAGTTTGTAAGGGCACTGAAAGTGTTAAGATCAGCTTAGAATATGTTTTGCTTTTATTTCATTTGACCAAATCCGACTTGTTGTGCTTTGACTTATAATCACTTAAAATCTATCTTTCATAAGAATAAACTAACAGATTTATTAACACCTGAAACCGTGTGTTTGGTTTGAAGCACGTCAGAGACTCCCCTTGTGATAATAAGCCTGGTACATATTCATTTCTTTGTTAAATTGATTAACTCATATAAGCTTGCAGCGTCCTGCGGGCATAACTGGACACTGCAAGACAGAGGTTCCGAGGGTTGTGTCTGGGACCGGAGATATTGGCTAGTGTCATTCAGTTGCACAATCAAAGCAGCTTACATGCCAGAGGCTGTGCATGAACATCCCTGGAGTGGGGGTTGTCACAGCAGAGCAGGGTAAGGCTGGCTCCCAGAGTCAAGGACTGAAGTGACCTAGCAGATCACCAGTCCACATAACACCAGGGGAATGTCACAACCATGCAACACAATTCTCATAACTTCAAACCAATACACATATTTAGATGGAAGAGTGGGTTTCAGCAGATCGTAACCTTTCCCATGACACCTTACAAGATCCGCTTTATATGCAATATCACAACTATATACAAATGAGGAATATGAGGGTTACAAGGCACTCCCCCAGGGTGCAGAGTGTCACACTACTTTATTGTAGTGAGGAACTCACAGAGACGGTCCCTACGCCCAGCACCAAGGGCCTGTCTACACAATGACCTTCCTCCTGTTTGAGGACTTACGGTGTCAATTCAAACTGACTTGGTTACACTTATACAAACCAACTGGATGCTCTAAATTTGGTTTAAGAACAGCTTGTATTGGTTGAGTTTAAGTGATTTGGGAACAGGTTTAAGCTAAACTGAAATGAGGCATCCTTAACCCAAAATAAAGGTGACCACGTGGGTTTGCATCAGCTCAATTAGATGGATTTACAAACTGATTTGAGTTAAACCACTGCAACTCTTCCACATAGAAACTCAGGGTGAGAAATCCATGTTCCTGGCAAAGAGCATCTTGCTTGCAATTCTCTGCAGAGCCTGCTTTAGCTCCTTGTTTTGCAGGCTATAGATGATGGGGTTCATGACTGGCAGCAGCACGGAATACAACACAACCTGCGGGGAAGACACAGACCGTGGACGCAAGTAAGAGAACATGGCTGTGCAGGTAAATAAAGAAAACACAACCAAGTGCAGCAGGCAGGTGGAGGAGGCTTTACACCTTCCCTGCATGGAGGGGATTCTCAGCAAGGCCACGAAGATGTGAAAGTAGGAAACAAATATAAAAACGAAGCAGAACACGTCTACTACTGACCCAAGACCAAGCATCAAAACTTCATTAGGCCACATCTCAGTGCAAGAAATCATCTTCAGCTGTGGGATAGAGATGATTCCGTACCAGGGTGGCCAGGTAAAGGACTAGAAACACCATGAAGTGCAGAATCTGCAACTCCCTGAGATCGGAGAATCTCAGGAGACGGAATTTGGTCAGGGTGGTTCAGTTGGGCTTTTGTTGCCTTGGCTGCTGTCAGGGTTCCCTCCCCACTCTGAACTCTGGGGTACAGATGTGGGGACCTGCATGAAAGACTCCCTAAGCTTATTCTTACCAGATTAAGTTAAAAACTTCCCCAAGGTACAAACTTTGCCTTGTCATAGAATCATACAATATCAGAGCTGGAAGGGACCTCTGGAGGTCATCTAGTCCAACCCCCTGCTCAAAGCAGGACCAATCCCCAACTAAATCATCCCAGCCAGGGCTTTGTCAAGCAGGACCTTAAAAACTTCTAAGGAAGGGGATTCCACCACCTCCCTAGGTAATGGATTCCAGTGTTTCACAACCCTCCTAGTGAAAAAGTTTTTCCTAATATCCAACCTAAATCTCCCCCACTGCAACTTGAGACCATTACTTCTTGTCCTGTCATCTGCTATCACTGAGAATAGTCTGGATCCATCCTCTTTGGATCCACCTTTCAGGTAGTTGAAAGCAGCTATCAAATCCCCCCTCATTCTTCTCTTCTGTAGACTAAACAATCTCAGTTCCCTCAGCCTCTCCTCATAAGTCATGTGTTCCAGACCCCTAATCATTTTAGTTGCCCTTCGCTGGACTCTCTCCAATTTTTCCACATCCTTCTTGTAGTGTGGGGCCCAAAACTGGACACAGTACTCCAGATGAGGCCTCACCAGTGTCGAATAGAGGGAAACGATCACGTCCCTCAATCTGCTGGCAATGCCCCTACTTATACATCCCAAAATGCCATTGGCCTTCTTGCCAACAAGGGCACACTGTTGACTCATATCCAGCTTCTAATCCACTGTCACCCCTAGGTCCTTCTCTGCAGAACTGCTGCCTAGCCATTCGGTCCCTAGTCTGTAGCGGTGCATTGGATTCTTCCGTCCTAAGTACAGGACTCTGCACTTGTCCCTGTTGAACCTCATCAGATTTCTTTTGGCCCAATCCTCCAATTTGTCTAGGTCCCTCTGTATCCTATCCCTACCCTCCAGCGTATCTACGTCTCCTCCCAGTTTAGTGTCATCCGCAAATTTGCTGAGAGTGCAATCCACACCATCCTCCAGATCATTAATGAAGATATTGAACAAAAACGGCCCCAGGACCGACCCTTGGGGCACTCCGCTAGATACTGGCTGCCAACTAGACATGGAGCCATTGATCACTACCCGTTGAGCCCGACAGTCTAGCCAACTTTCTATCCACCTTGTAGTGCATCCATCCAGCCCATACTTCTTTAACTTGCTCACAAGAATACTGTGGGAGATCATGTCAAAAGCTTTGCTAAAGTCAAGGAATAACACGTCCACTGCTTGGCCTTCATCCACAGAACCAGTTATCTCATCATAGAAGGCAATTAGATTAGTCAGGCATGACTTGCCCTTAGTGAATCCATGCTGACTGTTCCTGATCACTTTCCTCTCCTCTAAGTGCTTCAGAATTGATTCCTTGAGGACCTGCTCTATGATTTTTCCAGGGACTGAGGTGAGGCTGACTGGCCTGTAGTTTCCAGGATCCTCCTTCTTCCCTTTTTTAAAGATGGACACTACATTAGCCTTTTTCCAGTCTTCCGGGACTTCCCCCGATCGCCATGAGTTTTCAAAGATAATGGCCAATGACTCTGCAATCACATCCGCCAATTCCTTTAGCACTCTCGGATGCAACGCACCCAGCCCCATGGACTGGTGCACGTCCAGCTTTTCTAAATAGTCCCGAACCACTTCTTTCTCCACAGAGGGCTGGTCACCTCCTCCCCATGCTGTGCTGCCCAGTGCAGTAGTCTGGTAGCTGACCTTGTTCGTGAAGACAGAGGCAAAAAAAGCATTGAGTACATTAGCTTTTTCCACATCCTCTGTCACTAGGTTGCCTCCCTCATTCAGTAAGGGGCCCACACTTTCCTTGGCTTTCTTCTTCTTGCTAACATATCTGAAGGAACCCTTCTTGTTACGCTTAACATCTCTCACTAGCTGCAACTCCAGGTATTATTTAGCCTTCCTGATTTCACTCCTACGTGCCCGAGCAATATTTTTATACTCATCCCTGGTCATTTGTCCAATCTTCCACTTTTTGTAAGCTTTTTTTTTTTGTGTTTAAGATCAGCAAGGATTTCACTGTTAAGCCAAGCTGCCATATTTACTATTCTTTCTACACATCAGGATGGTTTGTCCCTGTAACCTCAATAAGGATTCTTTAAAATACAGCCAGCTCTCCTGAACTCCTTTCCCCCTCATGTTATTCTCCCAGGGGATCCTGCCCATCAGTTCCCGGAGGGAGTCCTTGAACCGTATGCTGCTACCACCAAGCGTTTTAAACAAAGAACAGGGAAAGAGCCCACTTGGAGATGTCTTCCCCCAAAATATCCCCCCAAGCCCTACATTACCTTTCGTGGGGAAGGCTTGATAAGAATCCTCACCAATTGGTACAGGGGAACACAGACCCAAACCCCTGGACCTTAAGAACAGTGAAAAATCAATCAGGTTCTTAAAAGAAGAATTTTAATTTAAAAAAAGGTAAAAGAATCACCTCTGTAAAATCAGGATGGTAAATACTTTACAGGGTAATCAGATTCAAAACATAGAGAATCCCTCTAGGCAAAACCTTCAGTTACAAAAAGATACAAAAAGAGGAATATACATTCCTTCCAGCACAGCTTATTTTACCAGCCAAAACAAGAAAACCTAATGCATTTTCTAGCTAGATTACTTACTAATTTTACAGGAGTTGGAGGGCTTGCATCCTTGATCTGTTCCCAGCAAAGGTATCACACAGACAGAGAAAAATCTCCCCCCTCCAGATCTGAAAGTATCTTGACCCCTCATTGGTCATTTTGGGTCAGGTGCCAGAGAGGTTATCTTAGCTTCTTAACCCTTTACAGGTGAAAGGGTTTTGCCTCTTGCCAGGAGGGATTTTACAGCACTGTCTACAGAAAGGTGGTTACCCTTCCCTTTATATTTATGACAGCTGCCCAGTGCTGAGGGGAGGACATGGAGAGCAATCAGAGAAAGAGGACTCAAAGGCAGAAAACAGAGCAGAGAAGACACTGGGTGTTTGCAAAGTGAGAACGAGAGCTCATGTTTATCATCATGCCCAGTGCCCAGTGTGTGCATGTGTCTGTTCTTAGGTCACTTGTCTGGCTGTCTCTAGCAAACAACCATGTGGACATGGTGGGTCAGTAGAGGACACACTCAGCCATTCCGTAGGATTTTGCATTTGACTTGCTGTTCCGTGGAAAGTCCAATGTCTGGGCAGCTTTGGTGACACTTATAAATTCGGGAGGGAACTGATCTCCTGGCGTCAGAGGACTGGCCTCCTCTGCCTCGGCCCGCTACCTCACTGTGCTGGGGCGTGTGACTTCCTGCAGCTTACATGGGGCTTCCCCCTCCCTCAAAGCGCCCCTGGTCCCGTCCGGAGCTTTGTCGCAGATTCACTCCAGTCTCGGGCTGGTATGCATTGCCAAGCTGGGAGCACTTCATGCCCTGTGAAGAAGCTGAGCTCTTCCCCGTCGGGGACCCCGCTAAGGCAAGGGATGAACTCTCCTGTCAACCTCGCTGTGGCCTCCAAGAGCCAGGTTTCTGGCAGTGCTAGGCACCAGAGCGGCATCTACACTGCAGCTGTGCCGCTGGCATGTCTTGTGTAGACAGCTCTCGCTCTCTTGAATACAGGCATCGTGCTAGCAGTTCAAGGCCAAAGGCAGAGCAAGCTGAGAGCTCCTCTGCATCTCGCAGTCCTCCGGCCCATACAGAAACAGACTCTGACCCATCGCTCTGCGCAGACGAGCTCCCTGGCAGTCACTGCCTGGCTCCGTGGGAAGGGGTTTTATCCGGCTCTGTTCTCCAAGGGCTCTCGGCAGCTTGCTCCCCGGAGCCCTGCACAAAGGCGCAGAGGCAGAAGTTAATGTCTCTCCCGCAGGAGCCTTCTGCACGTTCCCCAAGGTCGAGCAACAGCAGTGCCTAGTGGGGAGAGCTGTGGGCTGGAGCCCAGGAACTGCTGCTCCTAAGCCCGACCTGTGGAGAGAACAGGTGTGCGAGCCATTCCATGTGCCCCGGGGTTGTCTGTCTCTATTCTGCACACTGCAGCCAGCAGCGCAGCTCCCGGCATGGAGCCACAGACTTGTGCCAGCAGGGCTTGGCCCAGACCCATAGCTATGCAGACAGCTTGGGCCTAGGCTCAGTCTCTGGCTCCCCGCCCTTCCCCAGGCTTCAGCACCAGGCCACGGAGCTGGGCTGGGAGGCCTGCTGGGGCGATGTGCCCGCTGGCATGACCTGTGCAGGGAAGCCCAAGGGGCGCGGGCCTCACTTTCCCGATGAGCGCCACTGGCCAGCCCTTGGTCTCGCTGAGGGGGTCCGGGTGGAGGGGGCATTCAGCAGGTGCTGTCATTGCGCACCCCAGGACAGCACCTGGGCACCGCTGGGCAGCTGCTCCCTGGGGCTGGGTTTGGCCCTGGGGACCTGAAAGGAAAAGCGGCTGCTCCAGCCTTTCTCTCCTGAGCCAGCCAGCCTGCTCCAGACTGCCGGAGCATTCACTACCTCAACACCCTCCCAGCCTCCGGTGGGGGCTCAGGCCCGAGGCTGTCCAGTTCTCTCGGGACATCTCTGCCCAGGGCCTCCTGCAGCATCAGGCTTCCGCATGGTGCGCCAGGCACACGTCCCATCCCAGGGATTCAGGGACTCCCGGCAACCCCAGCAAGCGGGGAACCGGGTAGCAAACACACCCTGCCCGAGGCCCACAGAGCTGTGATTATCCCCAGAGGGCACCGGCTGGGGAATGACTGGAAAACAGCTCCCCAGAACAGGCCCCAGAGCCCTGTGCCCCAGGTCCTCTGGATGCCAGCTGGCAGAGGGCATAAGGATATCAAAATCCCCTGGGTCTGGTGCTTACAGTCAAGCTCACCCGAGGGTGGCATGGAAGGTCTCCGCAGAGACATAAACACAGGTGTAAATTACTGGGCTGGGGTCCTTTGGTCAGACCATTGGTGCACGTGGAAAAGAGTTGTTCTGTGCACTGACTGAGCCCTGCATGAGCCAGGCCGTGTAGACCTCAAGGTGTAACTCCCCCTCCACCTGTGCCTGTTGGAGAGCAAGGGGGGACCCTGGGCAGATGGCCCAGCAGAGGGAGATACCCCCAGCCCAGGGGCCTTGTAGGTTGGACTTGGAGGGGGGAACCCAATCCCAATGGGGGGGGGCAACGCTGGGGAGAAGGGTCCTGCCACCCAGAGCCTGAGGGCGCCTGGGACGTGGGAGGAGCAGCCTGTGAGTCAGCTGGTTGTGGTGTCCCCACGGGGCGGGTCCTTGTCCCCTAGAACAGACGTTCTCAAACTGTGGTCCAGGGAGCACCATGAGCTCCATTCAGGGGTCCACAGATAGTTCCCTCTAAGGTGCACACCTGGGCAGCTGCGCAGGAAAGAATGAAGGGCCACCCCCCTAATTAGTGGAGCCGCACAGGCGTCTGGACCCTCGAGAAGACGCACATGTAAGGTGAGGTGGTGGCCTTGGGGAGAATAGGAGGTAGGCGGGGGGCAGTGGGGTGAGATGAGAGGGTGGGGGAAATTTGGGATATGCAGAGACAACTTTCCCCAGCTCCAGGGCTGCAGCCGCCAGGGAGAGACCCCCCCCCTCCTTCCCAGCCCCAGCTCTGTGGCTGCCATGATGGGGAGGAGACCCCCCTCCTCCCCAGCCCCAGCTCTGTGGCTGCTGTGGCAGGGGAGAGACCTCCCTCCTTCCCAGCCCCAGCTCTGTGGCTGCTGTGGTGGGGGAGAGACCCCCCTCTTCCCCAGCCCCAGCTCTGAGGCTGCCTGGCTGGGGAGAAACACCCCCCTCCTTCCCAGCCCCAG
The DNA here is from genome assembly GCF_965140285.1 of Lepidochelys kempii. Lineage (NCBI taxonomy): Eukaryota > Metazoa > Chordata > Testudines > Cheloniidae > Lepidochelys > Lepidochelys kempii. The sequence continues at coordinate 32,615,235 of NC_136392.1, read as the reverse complement.
CATGGTAGCTGCTGCGGAGGGAGAGAGATAGCTCTCTCCAAACTAGTGCTAAAACTGAATGGAAATTGCTAGTCCAGGCAAGTGATTTCCATTACGTTTGGGGAGAGGTCTGGAAACCATTATAGCCAGATCTTTGTTCTCTGGCACAGTTCTGGCTCTTCAGAGTACTCCCACTGTCTTAAGCAGCAAGCAGCACTAGGTTTGGTGGGGATGCTGCTAGGTGTTTTGTAGGATAAAGACCTTATTTGCAAGCTTTTTGAAGCAGGGATCTGTCTGCAAACTCCAAGCCATGTGTTCATGTGCTCCAGGGCTTCTAGAAACTCCATGAGCCCACTGTGAGTTTTTGAGTTGGTAACACACACAATATGAAAGCAGGAAAACTCTGCCTGTCTCTGTAGGGCTCTGTTGCACTTGCACAGCGTGGGTCCTAAACACCCCTTTAAAATACCCAGAACCATCCACTGGATATTTTCTTTCCCTTCGTATTTTCAGTGTTGTCACTTGTTTGTTTGTGGTTTTATTTTGCTGTTTGTGTTGCTTTTGTAACCCTTCTGCCCGTCAGAGTTGGCAGCAACAAGGGCCAGGTTCAATATCTAGGGGTTCCATTCCAATAACACAATGCAAACCGGCTCGAGCCCCCACCCAGTGACCTGGGACAAATATATACCACCCCTGCTGGGCGCCTCCAAGAGGCAATCCTTCCCCTCTCGCAAGCACATAGTCTGAGTGTAGCAAAAGTCTTTTAATAACAGAGAGAAACAATGTGGCATTATGTTGGGGAAACACCACCAACCAGATTCATAACACAACCCATGAGCAAAAACAACCCCACCCCAGGCAAATTGGGGCAGGCCCTTTTCCCTTTGGTTCTTGAGTCCAGCAACCCCAAAAGTCCAATGCCCCAAAAGTCTCTGTCCCTGGTCAGGGCAGCCCCAGAGTTCGAAAGTTTATCGGTGGAGCTTTACCTCCCAACCTGGGTGGAAATGGGATGGGGGTAAGAGGCACCTTACGTGATCTGAAGCTGACCGCCCCATAGCTCCATAGCGGCGCTCCGCTCCGCCAGCCGCCCCACAAAACTCCTTCGCTCAGCTGCGCTCCGCTCCGCCAGCCGCCCCACGAACTCCTTCGCTCAGCTCCACGGCCCACAAGCAGCTCCTGCCATCCACACACTGCTCCGTGTTGAACTGCTTCACCAGCCGTCCCGCAAACTACTCCACAATATATCTTCAGGCTCCCCCACTGCTTAACACAACACTCAGTGATTTCAGCGCTTAGGTGAATTCAGCTTATAGTAGGGGAGCCCCAGTGCTGGTGCACTGTCAGCCCAAAGTGAGCTCAGCAGCCTATAACTAGACTTCTAATGAAATCAAATTTAGCTCTGATATTCCACAGTGGAGAGAGGAGGAAGTGCAATCAGCATGTAAGGCCCTCACCAAGGGGCCCATGCCACCAAGTATTAATACTTGTCCCCAGCCTCTCCCCATTCACACAGTTTTGGAACCCATGACCCTTGCCTAGCGAGTGCTACTTAGATGATGGTGAATCCCTCCATCGTAACAAAAGGCCACGTACAGTTCCAAGCACAGTTCCCATAATCAGGGTAATAACAATTTATTCTTCCTGCCCCAATAACAGAGACACTGGGGATCCCACAGCAGCCAAAGTGACCATTTGGGCAGCTATGGTCTCATTCTAGGCGTGGTGGGTGTGCCTATGCAAATGAGATGGGCCCCTGAAGTTCTTTTCCACAACTTGCCACACCTCACCACCAGATGTCAGGGTGGAGCTCATCCTGACACTGCTTACACTTTATTACCTATTTTTACTGTTCCAGGTGTATGAAGTGTTAATCTGATTTAGAGTGGACATCTCAGAGAAATTGCATAAGCTTGAGTGAATGCCTTTCCCTCTCCTTTCCAGGATCAGAACATATTGTATTAATATTTGCAATGAGAGCATGGCAATTTCTAGTTGACTCATAGATTTGTTTCACATCTTACAGCTGTGCTGTGTCTGCAGATAATATGCATGCAGGAGAGATAAATAATTATTGTTAAGGGTTTTTTTATATTGAGCTTTCCATAAATTCATAGAATCATAGAATATCAGGGTTGGAAGGGACCTCAGGAGGTCATCTAGTCCGACCCCCTACTCAAAGTAGGACCAATCCACAACTAAATCATCCCAGCCAGGGCTTTGTCAAGCCTGGCCTTAAAATCCCCTAAGGAAGGAGATTCCACCACCTCCCTAGGTAACCCATTCCAGTGCTTCACCACCCTCCTAGTGAAAAAGTTTTTCCTAATATCCAACCTAAACCTCCCCCACTGCAACTTGAGACCATTACTCCTTGTCCTGTCCTCTGTCACCATGGAGAACAGTGGAGATCCATCCTCCAACAATAGTTAGCTAACAGTCCAAACAACATTAGGAAAGACCATTTAGTTGGGGCTGGTCCTGCCTGGCGCAGGGGGTTGGACTAGATGACCTCCTGAGGTCTCTTCCAACCAGCATCGTCTATGATTAAGTGGTCCACCAAGACCCCCAGCAATTTTCAAGTGGTCTGCGGGGAAAAAAAGGTCTGAGAACCACTGTCCTAGAAACTTTCCCGTTTCCCTCTGGTTTTGGTTCTCAGTTGCTGTTTACTCCAGTGTATCGGCTTTGAACTGTACGGAATGGCCAGCGGGGCAGGGAGGCGTCCGGTGCAGAGAGAGCACCCCAGAGTGGGGACACCCTCGCCCCTGTCCCAAGTGACAAGGACACGAGCCCCAGCCCTGTTGGGGTTTCGGGGACTTAGCCCAGCCAGGAGGAGGAAGGGGAGCCCCTCGAGGGCACGCAGGCCTCCGGGCAAAGGGAGCTGGAGCGAGGACTGGGGTCCTTATCCAGCTGAGTCCCCCGGGGCAGTGCAGACGCCAGGAAAGTTCCCCACGAGAGCGGGAGCGTCCGACGGCCCCTGGGGTGGAGTAGCTGGGGCGGGGAGTTTGCAGACGCTCCCTGGCTGGGCTGGGCGGGGCTATCCGGGAACAGGGGTGGTTGGTTTCGCTTTCCCAGCCGCTGCGACACGGGGCGGGCGAGTGAAGGTAACGGGGCCGCAGGACCCCCAGAGCCCCCTCGCCTCGGGGCCGGGGCCCCCAGCCGGGGGCAGGACCCAGGGGTCCTGCTCCCACCCCGCGAGCTGGGCACACAAGGGCCGGGGGGCTGGAGTCACGGCCCGGCCCAGCCCCGCCCCACTGGCCGGCCCCCAGCCGCGGGGACTCCCCTCAGCGGAGCGGGGTCTATGACCCGGACAGGCAGGTCCGGCTCTGCCCGGCAGGGGGCAGCGCGGCTCTGGCAGCGGGGCCCGCGACGGGGGAGGGGGTGTTCGGACCGGAGCCAGAGCAAGAAACCTGCACCCTGCGGGGTCCAACCCGCCCCCCGGCCCCCGCCGCACTGTCCGCCCCCCCGCCCGCCCTCCTCCGTCCGCCTGTCCGTCCTCCCCCCCCGCACTGTCCGCCCCCCCCCGTCCGCCTGTCCGTCCTTCCCCCCCCCCGCACTGTCCGCCTGTCCGTCCTCCCCCCCCGCACTCTCCGCCCCCCCCGTCCGCCTGTCCGTCTTCCCCCCCCCGCACTGTCCGCCTGTCCGTCCTCCCCCCCCGCACTGTCCGCCCCCCCGTCCGCCTGTCCGTCCTCCCCCCCCGCACTGTCCACCCCCCCCGTCCGCCTGTCCGTCCTCCCCCCCCGCACTGTCCGCCCCCCCCGTCCGCTTGTCCGTCCTCCCCCCCCGCACTGTCCGCCCCCCCATCCGCCTGTCCGTCCTCCCCCCCCGCACTGTCCGCCCCCCCGTCCGCCTGTCCGTCCTCCCCCCCCCGCACTGTCCGCCTGTCCGTCCTCCCCCCCCCGCACTGTCCGCCCCCCCATCCGCCTGTCCGTCCTCCCCCCCCGCACTGTCCGCCCCCCCGTCCGCCTGTCCGTCTTCCCCCCCCGCACTGTCCGCCTGTCCGTCCTCCCCCCCCGCACTGTCCGCCCCCCCTGTCCGTCTTCCCCCCCCCGCACTGTCCGCCCCCCTCCGTCCGCCTGTCTGTCCTCCCCCCCGCACTGTCCGCCCCCCCGTCCGCCTGTCCGTCCTCCCCGCCCGCACTGTCCACCCCCCTCCGTCCGCCTGTCCGTCCTCCCCGCCCGCACTGTCCGCCCCCGTCCGTCCACCTGTCCGCCCTCCCCCCCCCGCACTGTCCTCCGTCCGCCTGTCCGCCCTCCCCCCACACCCCCCGCCGCACTGTCCTCCCCCCTCCGTCCGCCTGTCCGTCCTCCCCCCACCGCACTGTCCGCCCCCGTCCGTCCACCTGTCCACCCTCCCCCACCGCACTGTTCTCCGTCCGCCTGTCCGTCCTCCCCCCACACCCCCCGCCGCACTGTCCTCCCCCCTCCGTCCGCCTGTCCGTCCTCCCCCCACCGCACTGTCCGCCCCTGTCCGTCCACCTGTCCGCCCTCCCCCCCTGCACTGTTCTCCGTCCGCCTGTCCGTCCTCCCCCCACATCCCTCGCCGCACTGTCCGCCCCCCCGTCCGTCCTCCCCCCGCCGCACTGTCCGCCCCCCCCGTCCGCTTGTCCGTCCTCCCCCCCCGCACTGTCCGCCCCCCCATCCGCCTGTCCGTCCGCCCCCCCCGCACTGTCCGCCCCCCCGTCCGCCTGTCCGTCCTCCCCCCCCCGCACTGTCCGCCTGTCCGTCCTCCCCCCCCGCACTGTCCGCCCCCCCCGTCCGCCTGTCCGTCTTCCCCCCCCCCGCACTGTCCGCCTGTCCGTCCTCCCCCCCCGCACTGTCCGCCCCCCCTGTCCGTCCTCCCCCCCCCGCACTGTCCGCCCCCCCGTCCGCCTGTCCACCCTCCCCCCCGCACTGTCCGCCCCCCTCCGTCCGCCTGTCCGTCCTCCCCCCCCGCACTGTCCGCCCCCCTCCGTCCGCCTGTCCGTCCTCCCCCCCCGCACTGTCCGCCCCCCCGTCCGCCTGTCCGTCCTCCCCCCCCGCACTGTCCGCCTGTCCGTCCTCCCCCCCCGCACTGTCCGCCCCCCCGTCCGCCTGTCCGTCTTCCCCCCCCGCACTGTCCGCCTGTCCGTCCTCCCCCCCCGCACTGTCCGCCCCCCCGTCCGCCTGTCCGTCCTCCCCCCCCGCACTGTCCACCCCCCCCGTCCGCCCGTCCGTCCTCCCCCCCCGCACTGTCCGCCTGTCCGTCCTCCCCCCCCCGCACTGTCCGCCCCCCCGTCCGCCTGTCCGTCCTCCCCCCCCCCCGCACTGTCCGCCTGTCCGTCCTCCCCCCCGCACTGTCCACCACCCCCGTCCGCCCTCCCCCCCCGCACTGTCCACCCCCCCGTCCGCCTGTCCACCCTCCCCCCCCGCACTGTCCGCCCCCCCGTCCGCCTGTCCGTCCTCCCCCCCCGCACTGTCCACCCCCCCGTCCGCCTGTCCACCCTCCCCCCCCCCGCACTGTCCGCCCCCCTCCGTCCGCCTGTCCGTCCTCCCCCCCCGCACTGTCCGCCCCCCCGTCCGTCTTCCCCCCCCCGCACTGTCCGCCCCCCTCCGTCCGCCTGTCTGTCCTCCCCCCCGCACTGTCCGCCCCCCCGTCCGCCTGTCTGTCCTCCCCCCCGCACTGTCCGCCCCCCCGTCCACCTGTCCGTCCTCCCCGCCCGCACTGTCCGCCCCCGTCCGTCCACCTGTCCGCCCTCCCCCCCCCGCACTGTCCTCCGTCCGCCTGTCCGCCCTCCCCCCACACCCCCCGCCACACTGTCCTCCCCCCTCCGTCCGCCTGTCCGTCCTCCCCCCACCGCACTGTCCGCCCCCGTCCGTCCACCTGTCCACCCTCCCCCACCGCACTGTTCTCCGTCCGCCTGTCCGTCCTCCCCCCACACCCCCCGCCGCACTGTCCTCCCCCCTCCGTCCGCCTGTCCGTCCTCCCCCCACCGCACTGTCCGCCCCTGTCCGTCCACCTGTCCGCCCTCCCCCCCTGCACTGTTCTCCGTCCGCCTGTCCGTCCTCCCCCCACATCCCTCGCCGCACTGTCCGCCCCCCCGTCCGTCCTCCCCCCGCCGCACTGTCCGCCCCCCTCCATCCACCTGTCCGTCCTCACCCCACACCCGCCGCCTCACTGTCCACCCCCCTCCGTCCGCCCGTCCGTCCTCACCCCACACCGCACTGTCCACCCCGCTCCGTCCGCCCTCACCCCACACCCCCCGCCACATTGTCCACTCCCCTCCGTCCGCCCGTCCGTCCTCACCCCACACCCCCCGCCGCACTGTCCACCCCCCTCCATCCGCCTGTCCGCCCTCACCCTACACCCCCCGCCGCACTGTCAACCCCCCTCCGTCCGCCCGTCCGTCCTCACCCCACACCGCACTGTCCACCCCGCTCCGTCCGCCCTCACCCCACACCCCCCGCCACACTGTCCACTCCCCTCCGTCCGCCCGTCCGTCCTCACCCCACACCCCCCGCCGCACTGTCCACCCCCCTCCATCCGCCTGTCCGCCCTCACCCTACACCCCCCGCCGCACTGTCCATCCCCCTCCGTCCGCCTATCCGTCCTCACCCGCCGCCGCACTGTCCACCCCCCCTCCGTCCGCCTGTCCGTCCTCACCCCACACCCCCCGCCGCACTGTCCAGCCCCCTTTCTGTCCGTCCTCACCCCCCACCGCACTGTCCAACCCCCGTTCCGTCCATCTGTCCGTCCTCACCCCCTGCCGCACTGTCCAACGCCCTTCCATCCGTCTGTCCATCTTCACCCCAGACCCCCCACCGCATTGTCCAACCCCCCTTCCGTCCCTCTGTCCATTCTCACCCCACACCACATTGTCCAACCCCTCTTCCATCCACCTGTCCATCCTCACCCCACGCCACACTGTCCAACCCCCCTTCCGTCCGTCTGTCCGTCCTCACCCCCCGCCACGCTGTCCACCGCCCTTCCATCCGTCTGTCCATCTTCACCCCAGACCCCCCATCGCATTGTCCAACCCCCCTTTCGTCCATCCTCACCCCCCACCGCACTATCCAGCCCCCCTTCCGTCCGTCTGTCCATCCTCACCCCCCGCCGCACTGTCCAAATCCCTATTCTATCTGTCTGTCCAGCCTCACCCCCCTGCACTGTCCAACCCCCCTTCCATCTGTCTGTCCAGCGTCGCCCCCCGCCACACTGTCCAACCCCCTATTCCATGTGTCTGTCCATCCTCAGCCCCCGCCGCGCTGCCAACCGCCCTTCCGTCCATCTGTCCGTCCTCACCCCCCTGCACTCTCCGATTTTGTTTGTCTGGCTCCCCTGAGAGCCCTGAAGACGGGGTGTATCCATCTCACTCTTGGCAAGCGGGACATCCCATCCCCCGCAGCAGACGCGCAGGGCCCTGTGAGGCTCCCCTACATTTCTCCACCCCTCTCCCAGCCATTCCCTCCATCCAAACATCCATCCCCACCCCCCTCCCATCAGTCTGTCCATCCATCCCCACCCCCCCCCCTGCATACATTTCTCCATCCAGCTCCCAGCTGTGCCCCGGTCCCTGCCTGCCCCTACTTGCTGGGGGCTGGCGCCATGTATGGGACCGGGGGCCCGAGAGGAGCTGTCACTCTGATCTCTGAGCTCGGCCTGAGAGCCTGCGGGACTCCCTGCCACATGACCTGGCTGAGCAGGGGAGCGGGGCTGGGGTCTTGGAGTCATTGCTGGGGGGACACCCTGTGCTCGTCAGTTTCCATGGAAACCCTGTATCTCACCACACACCCTTTCCCAGCACAGATCCCCGACCCCGTACCAAGATGACAAGCTGCGGCCTCCTGAACAGTTCCAACAAGCCGGGTGAGTCAGGGCGGGGCGTCCCCTGGCTGACGCCCCCCTCCCCTGGCGCCCATGGGGGTGTCAGAGGTTCCTATGGCTGACGTCCCCCTCCTCTGACACCCATCGGGGGGTCCGAGAGGCCCATGGCTGACAGCCCTATTCCCTGTCGCCCATGGGGGTCAGAGGGGCCCATGGCTGAAGTCCCACTCCCCTGGAGCTCATAGGGGTGGTCAGAGGGGCCCCTGGCTAACGTCCCCCTCCCCTGGCGCCCAAGTGGGGATCCCCTGGCTGACGTACCCCTCCCCCCAGTGCCCCTGCGCAGCGGCTCGGTGACGGTGCTGATCCGCGGCTTTGTGGCTGATGTGGGCTGTGAGCTGCTCTACAGGAACGATGAGCCAGGGCCCGTGGAGGCCGTGTTCGTGTTCCCCGTGGACGCCGAGGCGGCCGTCTACGCCTTCCAAGCCCGCCTGGGGGGCGCCAGCATTGAGGCCCAACTCCGCGAGAAGAAACAGGTACCGGGGGGCAGAGATCCCGGGGGGAGAGACGGTACCGGGGGGGGCAGGGCTGGGGGGAGCTCAGGGTGACCCCGTCTCTCCCGACAGGCGCATGAGCTGTATGGGTACGCACTGGCCGGGGGGCAGGGCAGAGGGATGTCGGGGGGCAGGGGCTCTCGGCGTAACCCCATCTCTCCCAGCAGGCGCATGCTGGCAGAGGGATCTCGTGGGAGAAGGAGATCTCAGGCTTACCCTGTCTCTTCAGGAGGTGCAGGAGCTGTTACTCATGGGGGAATCAGGCACCAAAAAATTTAAAATCCTGTGCACAATATTTTAAAATTCTGCATATTTTTTGGTCAAAATAACACAATGTAATCATGCCAGTTTCCATTATTTTGGTAATTTATTTCAAAATACAGCCAGCAAGTACATCTGTAACAACACAGACCGAAAAAAAGATTCTGGTAATTTTTTTCCACAATATCAGGGTTGGAAGGGATCTCAGGAGGTCGTCTGGTCCAACCCCCTGCTCAAAGCAGGGCTGTCAAGGTTCCTCCCCCACTCTGAACTCTAGGGTACAGATGTGGGGACCTGCATGAAAACCTCCTAAGCTTACTTTTACCAGCTTAGGTTAAAACTTCCCCAAGGTACAAATTAATTTTATCATTTGTCCTTGGAATAACCACTGCCACCACCAAACTCTAACTGGGTTTACTGGGAAATGTAGTTTGGACACGTCTTTCCCCCCCGAAATCCTCCCAACCCTTGCACCCTACTTCCTGGGAAAGATTTGGTAAAAATCCTCACCAATTTGCATAGGTGACCACAGACCCTAACCCTTGGATCTGAGAACAATGAAAAAGCATTCCGTTTTCTTACAAGAAGACTTTTAATAGAAGTAAAGAAATCACCTCTGTAAAATCAGGATGGTAGATACCTTACAGGGTAATTAGATTCAAAACATAGAGAATCCCTCTAGGCAAAACCTTAAGTTACAAAAAAGACACACAGACAGAAATAGTCATTCTATTCAGCACAATTCTTTTCTCAGCCATTTAAAGAAATCATAATCTAAAGCATACCTAGCTAGATTACTGACTAAAAGTTCTAAGACTCCATTCCTGTTCTATCCCCGACAAAAGCAGCATACCAACAGACCCTTTGTTTCTCTCCCTCCTCCCAGTTTTTGAAAGTATCTTGTCTCCTCATTGGTCATTTTGGTCAGGTGCCAGCGAGGTTACCTTTAGCTTCTTAACCCTTTACAGGTGAGAGGATTTTTCCTCTGGCCAGGAGGGATTTTAAAGGGGTTTACCCTTCCCTTTATATTTATGACACGGGCCAATCCCCAATTTTTGCCCCAGATCCCTAAATGGCCCCCTCAAGGCTTGAACTCACAACCATGGGTTTAGCAGGCCAATGCTCAAACCACTGAGCTATCCCTGCCCCCAGTATAGAACTGTATTTCCTGCATGCCTCAGAAGCGGCACAAAGGCTTATGGGAGTCAGGGGTAACGGAGGAGCTGAGGAAGAGGCAAGGAGCCTGGAGTGAATCGGGAGGGTTGTTGGGTGTGGATGGGAGAAGTATAGAACAGGTTTTTTGTGGGGAGTGGCGGATTTTTAGGGAGTTGGGGAGCCTCCCGCAGGCAGACCCTGGCTCACACCAATCCTCTCCCATTCAGTCAGCCACATCTGCCCCGTCTCCACACCCCACATCGGTCTCTGCAGCCTCCTCCCCCATCCCTGTGTGTCCCTGCATCCCCCTTCCCTGTTCCCATGTGGCCCTGCAGCCCCCCTCCCATTCAGTCCCTGGCTCAGTGGTGTCACCCCACAAGCTCCTGAGCCCACTGCCCAGTCTCTCGCCCCCACCAGCCCTTCTGAACCCCTCTCCGTGACGCCCCTTGCAGCCCCGTGTGCCCCACTCTGTCCTAACCTGGCTCCACGGGCAGCGTGCTGTGATGAACAGAGCCAGCGCCCTGGCTGTTTTGGTGTCACAGCGGCCTCTGGAGGAAGAAAGGTGGAACTGCAGTATTTCTTAGGAAGAATTATTATCTGCAGGGAGGAAAGTCTGCACCAGACGTGAATTCTGGGCATACGCAGTGGTGCAGAATTCCCCCAGAAGTAACCTGTATGAGGACATGCTAGCCCGGGGGTAGGGCAGGGGAATCTCAGGGGCCAGGGGGATCTCGGGATGACCCTGTCTCTCTGGCAGGCGCAGGAGCTGTACGGGGACGCGCTGGCCGGGGGGCAGAGCTCCTTTCTGCTGCAGCAGGAGGGGGCCGCGGGCGACATTTTCAGCTGCTCCCTGGGGAACCTGCCCCCCGGGGAGGAGGCAGCGTTGACCCTGCGCTACGTCTGCGAGCTGCCGCTGGAGCCTGATGGGGCCGCCCGCTACGTGCTGCCGGCCGTGCTGCGTCCCCGCTACACGCCCGATGGTGAGACTCACAGATCCCCCTGCCACTTTAGCCTGCCTGGTGAGACCTGTAGTTCCCAACACCCCCACTGCGCACCCTACAGTGAGTGACCCCACAGCCTGTAACCCCCTGCGACCTCCTAGCCCCTGCTATGTACCCCACAGGGAAAGACCCACATAGACCCTCATAGACCACTACTGTGTGCCCCATGGTAAGTGCCCCCCCAGCCCTGCAATCCCCACCCCAGGGTATGTGGACCCCCCCCCGGGCCTTCCCCTGATATCCCAGCATCCCCCCATCCCCCCCAATAGCCCACACCCCCCATAGAATCAGAGAACTGGAAGGGACCTTGAGAGGTCATCTAGTCCAGTTCCCTGCACTCATGGCAGGATTAATTATCTAGACCATCCCTGACAGGTGTTTGTTTAACCTGCTCTTAGAAATCTCCAGTGATGGAGATTCCACAACCTCCCTAGGCAATTTATTCCGGTGCTTAACCACCCTGACAGGAAGCTTTTCCTAATGTCCAGCCTAAACCTCCCTTGCTGCAATTTAAGCTCATTGCTTCTTACAATTTTTCTTCTTCCTCCTTTGTAACAACCTTTTACATACTTGAAAACTGTGATCATGTCCCCCTCAGTCTTCTCTTCTCCAGACTAAACAAACGCAATTTTTTCAATCTTCCCTCATAGGCCATGTTTGCTAGACCTTTTATCATTTTTGTTGCTCTTCTCTGGACTTTCTCCAGTTTGTCCACATCCTTCCTGAAATGTGGCACCCAGAACTGGACATGATACTCTAGTTGAGGCCTAATCAATGCAGAGTAGAGCAGAATTACTTCTCGTGTCTTGCTTACAACACTCCTGCTAATACAGCCCAGATTGAGGTTTGCTTTTTTTGTCACAGTGTTACACTGTTGACTGTACTTAGCTTGTTGTCCACTATGACTCCCAGATCCCTTTCCGCAGTACTCCTATCCTAGGCAGTCATTTCCCTGGCATTCACTACGTTAGATGTCCAATCACCACCAATTTTCTTGGTGAAAACCAAAACAAAGAAGTCATTAAGCACCTCTGCCATTTCCACATTTTCTGTTATTATCCCCTCCTCGTTGAGTATGAGCCTACCCTGTCCTTGCTCTTGCTTCTTTGTAGTATTTGTACCCTTTATCTCTCTAGCTAGTTTGATCTCGTTTTGCGTCTTGGCCTTTCTAATTTTGTCCCTACATACTTGTGTTGTTTGTTTATAGTCATCCTTTGTAATTATACCTAATTTCCACTTTTTATAGTACTCTTGATTTTTAGATCATTGAAGATCTCCTGGTTAAGGCAGGGTGGTCTCTTTCCGTACTTCCTGTCTTTCATACACGCAGTGGGATAGTTTCCTCTTCTGCCCTTAATAACGTCTCTGAAAAACTGCCAAACTGTCTCCAGTTGTTTTTCCCCTTAGACTTGCTTCACATGGGCTCTTACCTGCCAACTCCCTGAGTTTGCTGAAGTCTGCCTTCTTGAAATCCACTGTCTTTATTTTGCTGTTCTCCCTCCTACCATTCCTTAGAACCATGAACTCTGTCATTTCATGATCACTTTCACCCCAGCAGCCTTCCACTTTCAGATTCTCAACCAGTTCCTCCCTATTTGTCAAAATCAAATCTAGAACAGCCTCCCCCCTTGGTAGCTTTCTCCACCTTCTGAATTAAAATATTGTCTCCAAGACATTCCAAGAACTTGTTGGATAATCTGTGCCCTGCTGTGTTATTTTCCCACCAGATGTCTGAGGAGCTAAAGTCCCCCATCACCGCCAGGTCCGGGGCTTTGGATGATTTTGTTAGTTGATTAAAAAAAGCCCCAGCCACCTCTTCTTCCTGGCTGTGTGGTCTGTAGTAGATCCCTGCCCTGACATCACCCTTGTTCTTTACCCCTTTTATCCTTACCCCGAGACTTTCAACAGGTCTGTCTCCTATTTCCAGCTCAACCTCAGTCCAAGTGGATCCATTTTTAAAATAAAAGGCAACACCTCCTCCCTTTTTCCCTGCTTGTCCTTCCTGAGCCGGCAGTACCCTTCTAGACCAATGTTCCAGTCGTGCGTATTATCCCACCAAGTCTCCGTGATGCCATCTGTGTCATAGTTGTGTTTATTTACTAGCATTTCGAGTTCATAGAATCATAGACTATCAGGGCTGGAAGGGACCTCAGGAGGTCATCTAGTCCAACCCCCTGCTCAAAGCAGGACCAACCCCAAATAAATCACCCCAGCCAGGGCTTTGTCAAGCCTGTCCTTAAAAACCTCCGAGGAAGGAGATTCCACCACCTCCCTAGGTAACCCATTCCAGGGCTTCACCACCCTCCTAGTGAAAAAGTTTTTCCTAACATCCAACCTAAACCTCCCCCCTGCAACTTCCTGCTTATTCCCCATACTTCTTGCATTAGTATACAGACATCTAAGATACTGTTTGATTCCCCACCCCACCCAGTTCTGTCTTGTCTCTCCTTTATCCCTCCTATAACAGTCCATGTTCCCCCCCCAAATTCTAAACCTTCTCCCAGGTCTCCATCTTCTTGACTTACCTGTGGGATTTGATCACCTGCCCCCTTCAAACCTAGTTTAAAACCCTCTTCACTAGGTTAGCCAGTCTGTATCCAGATATGCTCTTCCCCTTCCACGCTAGGTAGACCCCATCTCTGCTTAGCAGTCCTTCCTGGAACAGCATCTCATGGTTAAGGAAGCCAAAGCCCTCCTGGCGACACCATCTTCACAGCCAGGCATTCACTTCCAGGATGCATCTTTCTCTGCCTGGGCCCCATGCTCACCCTGTGTCTCTCTCTGCAGGGTGGGATGGGGAGGATGTCACCCAGGGCGTCCCACGAGTCCCGCAGGGGGAGCTGCCCTACACCCTGAGCCTGAGTGCCACGCTGCAGTCGCCCCACGGCATCGACCGTGTGCTCTCCAACTGCTCCCTCTCCCCCCTGAGCTACACATCTGGGAACCGAACCACCGCCCAGGTAAGTGTTCACCCGGACACCTGAGTCTCGTCCATCCCCACTGGGAGGTCAGTATTGGGGGGCAGCTCTGAGCAGGGAGGTGATGGGAGCTCTGGGCTGAGGGGTGGTGCCAGGGGACTGTCTGGGTGTGGGTCCTGGGTGGGCATCTACAGAGGTGGGAGCTCTGGGATGGGGCAGGGGGTGGGTCCCAGAAGGCATGGGGTTGCGGGGGAGAGGGTCAAGCAACACCAGTGGATCTGGGGAATTGCCCGCTTTCTCTGGGGAAAATCTCAAGGGGCTGAGACCAGTCCATGGGGGTGAAATCCTGGACATTCGAGGGGCCCTGGTTCCCTTTGCTTTCTGGGAGTTTCATTCTCCTTGATTTTCAATGAAAGAAAATAGGGGGGGAGTGGAAAAATATCACCTCCAAATTGGAAAGATTTAGCCCAACAAAGTCAGAATTTTTGCAGTGTTTTCCGCAAGAAGAGCCAAGTCCCCGTGTTGCCCTTGCGATATTTTTCCCTCTCTCCCTCCCACCTAACCCAGAGTTGCTCCCTCCCCTCTGGCTGCATGGGGGGCATTGAGCCTGACACAAGACCCAGCGGGACCCTGCCCCCCAGGAGCCATGGCTAGATGACTGTGTCTGTCGCCCTACCAGGTGTCACTGGCCGAGGCCCCCCCATGGGACCGAGACGTGGAGCTGCTGGTGTATTACGCGGAGCCGCACAAACCCAGCGCAGTGCTGGAGATTGGGTTGCCCGGAGCAGAGCCAGGTGGGGGGGTCCTGCACCCTGATGCCCCTGGCCGGCGGGGTGGGAATGGGGGGATCCAAGGGGGAGGGATGTGGGGGAGGAGTGTTCTGGTCGGTGATTTGGGATCGTGGGTCCCGGGGCAGTGAGGGGGATGGTAGGGGAATGGGGGGGTCATAGGGCTGATGGGGCTGCGTGCTCAGAGGGGTGCAGGGGGAATCTGGGGGCAGGGTTAAAAAGGTCTAGAGCAGTTTTTAAAGTAAGGGCTGGGGGGAAGCCGACAGGTGCAGAGGAGCACGTGGTTCAGACAGAGGGAGGATCTATTGATGGAGGCTCTCTATGTCCTCGTACCGAGGAGAGGATGGAAGATGATAAAATATGGATCTGTAGGATCTGATGAGAAACAGTCAACTAAAGGAAAGTCCCATTCAATTACATCACGTAATGGCAGACAGCTAAAAAGTGACAAGTTCTTAAAGTGCTAATATACCAATGCTAGAAGTCTAAATAATAAGATGGGTGAACTTGGGTGCCTTGTATTAAATGAGGGTATTGATATAATAGGCATCACAGAGACTTGGTGGAATGAGGATAATCAATGGGACACAGTAATACCAGGGTACAAAATATATCAGAAGGACAGAGCAGGTCGTGCTGGCGGGGGAGTGGCACTCTATGTAAAAGAAAGCAGAGAATCAAATGAAGTACAAATCTTAAATGAACCAAACTGTACCAGAGAATCACTGTGGACAGTAATTCCATGCTCGAATAATAAGAATATAGCAGTCTGGATATATTACCGGCCACCTGACCAGGATGGTGATAGTGACTGTGATAATGCTCAGGGAGACTGGAGGGGCTATTAAAATAAAAAACTCAATAATAATGTGGGATTTCAACCATCCCCATATTGACGGGGTACATGTCACCTCAGGACGGGATGCGGAGATAGTTTCTTGACATCTTAAATGACTAGTCCTGGAACCCACAAGAGGAGAGGCAATTCTTGATTAGTCCTTAGTGGAGCACCGGATCTGGTCCAAGAGGTGAATATAGCTGGGCCACTCGGTAATAGTGACCATAATATAATTAAATGTAACATTTAACACGCGGGGAAAACACCACAGCAGCCCACCATGGTAGCATTTAATTTCAGAAAGGGGGACTACACAAAAATGAGGACGTTAGTTAAACAGAAATTAAAAGGTACAGTGCAGAAAGTGGTACCCCTGCAAGCTGCATGGAAACTTTTTAAAGACACCATAATAGAGGCTCAACTTATATGTATACCCCAGATTAAAAAACAGAGAGAACCAAAGAAGTGCCACCGTGGCTAAACAACAAAGTAAAAGAAGTAGGGCGGGGTGGGCAAACCACAGCCCGCGGGCCGGATCTGACCCTCAGGGTTTTGGATTCGGCCTGCGGGATTGCCACCCCCGTGGCACCGCTGGCCCGGCACCGCTCCGGGAAGCATCCGGCACCAAGTCCCTGTGGCCCCTGGGGGAG
Source organism: Lepidochelys kempii (assembly GCF_965140285.1). Lineage (NCBI taxonomy): Eukaryota > Metazoa > Chordata > Testudines > Cheloniidae > Lepidochelys > Lepidochelys kempii. Next base: position 32,599,318 of record NC_136392.1, on the reverse strand, counting down.
GGAGGGCAGAGGGCTCCATGAGCTGCTCTTACCTGTGGATACCTTCCCGGAAGCTCCCATTGGCCGGGAACAAGGAACCACGGCCAATGGGAGCTTTGGGGGAGGTACCCACAGGCAAGAGCAGTGCACGGAGCCCTCTGCCCCCACTCCCCTAGGGGCCGCAGGATCGTGGTGCTGGACGCTTCTCGGAGTGGCGCGGGGCCAGGGCAGGCAGGCAGGGAGCCTGCCCTGGCCCCGGTGCACACCGCTGCCACCCCGGAGCCTCTCTAGGTAAGCGGCGCTGGGCCAGAGCGCACACCCCAAACCCGTCCTGCACCCCGCCCCCCAACTCCCTGCCCTAAACCCCCTGCTTCACCCCACACCCCTCCTGCACCTCAACACCCTGACGCACCCCTCCTGCGCCCCAACTCCCTGCCCTGAGCCCCCACCGTACCCCCAACACCCTGCTTGAGCCCCCTGCCGCACCCCTCCTGCGCCCCAACCCCCTGCCCTGAGCCGCCTGCTGCACCTTGCACCCTTCCTGCACCTCAGCCCCTTGCTCTGAGCCCCCTGCTGCACCTTGCACTCCTTCTGCACCTCAACCCCCTGTCCTGAGCCCCCTCGTACACCCCGCACCCCTCTTCTACCCCATTCCCTTGCCCTGAGCCCCTTCCTGCACACTGCACCCCCTCCCACTCCCTGCACTCTCTCCCACACCCTAACCCCCTGCCCCAGCCCTGCATGCAATTTCCCCACCCCGATGTGGCCCTCGGGTCAAAAAGTTTGTCCCCCCCTGAGTTAGAGGCATCCTTTAAAAAGTGGAAGTTAAATCCTATTGAGGGAAATAGAAAGGAGCATAAACTTTGCATAAACATTCACTGTGCAGCTCCCTCCGGGACACGGACTCAGCAGTGAGGCTGCACCCAACCCTGACACAGCGCAAGGACAGGGCCTGGCCCAGAAACATCCCAGGGCCCTGCCCGTCCGTGCCAGGCGCCCCAGGTGTAGGAAAGCAGGCTCAGCAAGGAAGGATCCAAGTGTGGGGGTGTCACGGAGTCCCTGGACGATGCTCTGGATCTGCTCCCCATGAAGCCCGTCAGGACTCTGGGGTAGTCGCCTTTCTGTGAGCAGCCCGTCTGCAGGACACGCAGCTCACACAACTTCCATCTTCCTGGGTCTGACCTTGGAGCATCCAGCATCCTCTGCCCCTCCATGCGCTTCCCACAGCGAGTCCACCCAGGCGGGGCTCCTGGGGAAGCCAGAGGGTCCTGCCCCCCCAACTTCACAGTCAGACATGACTCTCAGCCAGCAGGTAAACCAGAGATTTATTAGACGACAGGAACATGGTCTAAAACAGAGCTTGTAGGTGCAGAAAACCAGACCCCTCAGCTGGGTCCATTTTGGGGGGCCGTGAGCCAGACAACCATGTCTGCCCTTCACTCCATGTCTCCAGCCAGCCCCAAACTGAAACTCCCTCCAGCCTCCCCTCCTCTGGGCTTTGTCCCTTTCCAGGGCCAGGAGGTCGCCTGATTCCTTTGTTCTCCGACCCTTTAGCTCTCACCTTGCAGGGGGGAAGGGCCCAGGCCAACAGTTGCCAGGAAACAGGGTGTCAGCCATTCTCTGTGTCCAGACCCCTGCACACACCTGCCCTCTAGGGCTCTGCAACGATCATACACCCTTATCCCACTACCTAGATACTTAAGAACTGCATTGGGGAAACTGAGGCACTCCCACACTATTCAGAGGAAACATTAAGAACAGTCCCACTTCGTCACAGGGGGATCCAGGTGTGGGTTGAGAAGGTTTTGTGTGGGGCAGTCTGGGTGCGGGCGGCTCAGTGGGGGATCTGTGGACAGGGGGATCTGGATGCACAGGAGCTTGTTGGAGGGTTCTGGGTGCAGCGGTAATGGGACTCTGCAGGGGGATCCAGGTGGAGGTGGTTGGGGCTCAGCAGGGTGGGGTCTGGTGGTGGGGGGAGATAGAGCTCTGCAGGGGGGTCTGGAGAAGGGGGATCCGGGGGGGGGTCCAGATGCTGGGGGAGTGGGGCTCAGTGGGGTGGGGATCCGAGTGCAGGGGGGTGAGGCTTGGCGGGAGGGTCTGGGTATAAGTCTGGATGCAGGGGGTTGGGCGGGTGGAGGAACCGTTCCCTGTACAGGGATCCCTCCCCCTGCAGATGAGGAGCAAAGGGTGCAGGAAGTGGGGCCAGCGGGGGTGGGGGGGACTTTGCAGAGCTTTCTGCAGTCAGGGGAGAAATCTGGGGGTGGGTCTGACCCGGCCCCGGATGCCTTGCAGGGGAAGAGGAAGTCCCGCCCTCCCCAGCCCAGCCGGGACTAGCAGCTGAACCCAGCACAGGGTCGGAGCCATCAGCCGGGTCTTCCCCAGTCCTGCCCCACAGTGATATACCGCTCTACTGGCTGCCCTGGGAACCTGAAACCTGCAGCTGGGGAGGGTCACAGGACCACTCTCGTGGCTTCCCTTTGCTTCCCCGTCAGAAAGTCCTCTTTTTTTTTTTTTTTTTTTTTTTTTGAGGGGAAGCAAAGAAATCTGTGCTGGACATAAATTCTGTGCATGCGCAGTGGTGCAGAATTCCCCCCGGGGGTAAAACATCCACTTGATGTACAGCGACTGTCAAAAAAGCGAACAGACTGGTAGGAATCATTAGGAAAGGGCTAGAGAATAAGACAGAAAATATCATATCGCCTCTAGATCAGCCATTCTCAAACTTCAGCAATCCGAGGACCCCCATTTTGATTTAAAATTTTTTGGGGACGCCCTGCCCTGCCCCTTCCTGGCCAGTGGGAGCTGCGGAGCCGGCACTTGGGTGGGGGCAGTGAGTGGAGCCTCACTGGCCGCCTCGGGGCCACAGGGAGCTGGCAGCCGCTTCCACGTGGAGGAGTTGAGGGAGGGAGGGGGAAGAGTTGATCAGCGGGGCCCGCAGCCGCCATGGAGTTCCCTCGCGGACCCCAGTTTGAGAAACGCTGCTCTAGATAAATTCAGGGTACGCCCCCATATTGAATACTGTGTGTAGATGTGGTCGCTCAAACTCAAAAAAGATACATTGGAATTGGAAAATGTTCAGAAAAGGGCAACAAAAATGATATGGGGTATGAAACAGCTTCTGTATGCAGAGAGATTAATAAAACCAGGACTTTTCAGCTTGGAAAAGAGATGACTAAGGGGGGATGTGATTGAGGTCTATAAAATCATGACTGGTGTGGAAAAAATAAATAAGGACGTGTTATTTACTTCTCATAACACAAGAACCAAAGGTCACCAAATTAAACTAATAGGCAGCAGTTTGAAAACAAACAAAAGGAAGTATTTTTTCACACAGTGGCACAGTCAGCCTGTGGAACTCCTTGCCAGAGGATGTTGTGAAGGCCAAGACCTTAACAGGGTTCAAAAAAGAACTAGATAAATTCATGGAGGATAGGTCCATCAATGGCTATTAGCCAGGATGGGCAGGGATGGTGTTCCTAGCCTCTGTTTGCCAGAAGCTGGGAATGGGCGATAAGGGATCGATCACTTGGTGACTCACTGTTCTGTTCATTCCCTCTGGTGCGCCTGGCTCTGGCCACTGTTGTCAGACAGGATACTGGGCTGGATGGAGGTTTGACCCGGTCTGGTCCTTCTTATGATTATGGGTGGGTGTTGAAGGAGCTGGAGATGAGGTGTTGGGGGGCCAGAGCAGGGGGGTCTCAGTGGAGCTGGGAGTGGGAGGGCGGAGTTCCTGAGAGCAGGTAAACACTGGGGTGCACTGCAGGTTTGGGGATACAGGGGAGAACGGGTGATGGAAGGGCAAGCCCCTGGGTGGCCTGGGAATTGGGGGCAGTGTGGGATCTATGAGAAGGAGGTCTGGGGGGAGGGACGGGGTGGGGCTCTGGGGCAGTTGGGAGGCGCTGGGGATGGTGGGGGATCTGTGGGGAGGGCGAAGTCGGGGGAGGGACAGAGGAGTGGGGGTGGGGCTCTGGGGCAGTTGGGGGTTACTGGAGGGGCTGGGGGCAGTGGGGGATCTAGAGGGAGGGCAGTGTGTGGGAGGGACATAGGTGGGGCTCTGGGGCAGTCAGGAGGGACTGGGGGCTCTCGCAGGCTCACAGGACTCCACCCCATGCCCACCCCATTTGGGGCTGGCCCCATCTCCCCGCAGGCTCCCTGATGGGCGACCCGGCCTTGATGGTGACCCTGCTGCCCAGCCTGCCCGAGGCAGTGCTGGGCCAGAGCCCTGCCGGGGAGTTCATCTTCCTGCTGGACCGCTCCGGCAGCATGGAGTGCCCCATGGACGGCCGAGACTACTCCCCCCAGCGCATCGACAGCGCCAAGGTACAGCCAGGTGGGAGGCCGCGTTAGATGGGCCTGTGGAGGAGAACAGCTCAGGCTGGCTGGGCATGCGGGGGGCAGAACCGGGGGTAGGGGGGAGCCCAGGCTGGCTGGACCAGAGGAGTGACTCCGTCCATCTGTCCATCCCCAGGAGACCCTGGTCCTGCTGTTGAAGAGTTTGCCCCTGGGCTGTTATTTCAACATCTACGGCTTTGGGTCTCAGTTTGAGTCCTTCTACCCGTGAGTCGGAGGGGGGCTGGGGGTTGCTAACTGGGTTAGGGGGCAGGGTAGGCTGGGGTTTGGGTGTCTGTGGGTTGGGGGCAGGGCTGGCTGGGGTCAGGGTGTCCCTGGCTCCACCTGTCCTGGCCCCTGACCCCTCGGCATCCCCCGCAGGCAGAGTGTGGGATACACCCAGCAGACCATGGCCGAGTCCTTGCAGCGCGTCCAGCAGCTCCAGGCTGACCTGGGGGGCACCGAGATCTTGGCACCGCTACGAGCCATTTACCGCAGCCCCTGCCGGGACGGGCACCCACGCCAGGTATCGGGGCAGCCACAGGGCATCCCGGGGCCTCGGAGAGGGACTGAGGCTGGTGGGAGCTGATAGGGGGCGCTTGGAGAGGGGCTGGGAGCCAGGAGCCAGCTGATCAGGACTTGGGGGGCTCAGAGTAGGACTAGGGGCAACAGGGGGCTGGTGCACCTGGGGATGGGAGCAGGGCATGGCAGGCAGGAGCCGGAGGGGGTACCTCTGTATAGAGCTGGGGGGCAGCACTGGGGGGTGCCCTGCAACCAGGGGGCAGAGAGGGCACATGGTGGGGGGCAGGAAGGAGCTTCCAGAAAGGTGCCCACAGCAGTCAGGCGGGTTAGTGTCTCCAGGGGCCAGGGAAGAGGTGACAGTTGGGTTCCCAGTTAGTCAGGGGTCCCCGTATGTCAGCACCCCCGGGGAGGCCTCTGGGAGGGAGGGAGGAGTGCCGCTGGGGGTCTCTGGGAGGGGGGTCAGTGGGACAGGCTCTCTGGGGGCTGCCACTATTCCCAGGGGGAGGGGGTGTCTCCAGAGGGATTTTGGGTCCCCGGCTCTGACAGCGTCTCTCCCCCTCCAGCTGTTCGTGTTCACGGACGGGGAGGTGGTGAACACCCAGGAGGTTATCACCGAGGTGCAGCATCACCGGGGGACGCACAGGTAATGGGGGCACCTGCCCTCCAGCATCCCTCCCACCGTGCCCCCCAGCCCTGCCTCCCAGCACCTCTGCCCCCTAGATTCCCCCCAACCTTGTCACGGTGTGCGGAGTGGCTCCCAGCTAAGAGTGCCAACCTCAGGTCAGACTGTCGGAAGCCAGGGCAGATGCCCCAAACCCTAACCTAACCCTTACCCCGCACCCCCCAACCCTGCCCCCCAGCTCTGCCAGCATGGACACCCTCAGCAGCCCCAAACTCTCTCCCCCGAGCCTGGGAACCTCCAGCACCCCCCAACCCTGCCCTCCATTATCTCCTCAAAGCTGCCTGCTGACCTGGCGACCCCCCAGCAACCTCATACTCTCTCCCTCCGGCCCTGCCAGCATGGAGAACCTTTGTCCCATCGTCTCCCCAATCCTGCACCCCAGCCCTACCAGCCGAAAAACCCTCAACACCAGCATCTGCCCATCTGTTCATCTCACCCTGCCCCCAGCCCTACTGGCCTCTCTCTCTCCCAACTGCCCCTCAGCACTGAATGGGCCCCCCCAGCTCTGCCCCTCCCCCTCCTGTCTCTAACACACACCTCTTCCCCCCGGACACTGCCCACCTGCAGGTGCTTCTCCTTCGGCATTGGGGAAGGGGCCTCCACAGCTCTGGTCAAAGGCATCGCCCGGGCAGCAGGGGGCAGCGCTGAGTTCATCACAGGCCAGGACCGCATGCAGCCCAAGGTGAGAACCCAGGCGTCCGGGCTCCCAGCCATCCTGCTCAAACCCACCAGTCTCCATGCCCACCTCCAGGCTGGGGATAGGACCCTGGTGTCCTGGCTCCACCCTGTGTGTGCTGGTCTCTCCCCCAGGCGCTGCAGTCTCTGAAGCAGGCCCTGCAGCCGGCCGTGACCCGGATCTCGCTGAGCTGGGATCTGCCCCCTGGGATGGAGGCGGAGCTGCTGGGCCGGGGCCCTGAGGTGATCTTCCCTGGGCAGCGATGCCTCATCTACGCCCGGCTCCGCGGACAGCCACAGGTGAGAGAGCGAGCCCCCCCGGGACGCCCCCAGGGCTCAGGATCAGTGACTGAGCCAGGAACCTCCCACCCTCTCCTGGGTGGTAACTCTAGAAGAAGGAGTGAGAGGTAAAGAGGCATCCTTTAAAAAGTGGAAGTTAAAGCCTAGTGAGGAGAACAGAAAGGAGCATAAACTCCTGCAAGTGAAGTGTAAAAATATCATTAAGAAAGCCAGAAAAGAATTTGAAGACCAGCTAGCCAAAGACTCCAAAACTAACAGCAAAAAAAAATTTTAAGAACATCAAAAGCAGGAAGCCTGCTAAACAGCCAGTGGGGCCACCGGACGACCGCAGTGCTAAAGGAGCACTCAAGGACGACAAGGCCATTGCGGACAAACTGAATGAATTTTTTGCGTCGGTCTTCACGGTGGAGGATGTGAGGGAAATTCCCAAACCTGAGCCATTATTTTTAGGTGACAGATCTGAGGAACTGTCCCAGCTTGAGGTGTCGTTAGAGGAGGTTTTGGAACAGACAGATAAACTAAACATGACTGGAGAACAGCTGATGTGACACCAATTTTTAAAAAGGGCTCCAGAGGTGACCCCGGCAATTACAGGCCGATAAGGCTGACTTCAGCATCAGGCAAACTGGTTGAAATTAGAGTAAAGAACAAAATTGTCAGACACAGAGATGAACAGAATTTGTTGGGGAAGAGTCAACATGGTTTTTGTGACGGGAAATCATGCCTCACCAATCTACTCCAATTCTTTGAGGGGGTCAACAAGCATGTGGACAAGGGGGATCCAGTGGATATAGTGTACTAAGATTTCCAGAAAGCCTTTGACAAGGTCCCTCCCCAAAGACTCTTAAGCAAAGTAAGCTGTCACGGGATAAGAGGGAAGGTCCTCTCATGGATCAGTAACTGGTTAAAAGACAGGAAACAAAGGGTAGGAATAAATGGTGAGTTTTCAGAATGGAGAGAGGTAAATAGGGGTGTGTACTGGGTCCAGACCTATTTGACATATTCATGAATGATCTGGGAAAAGGGGTAAACAGTGAGGTGACAAAATTTGCAGATGATACAAAAGTACTCAAGACAGTCAAGTCCTAGGCAGACTGCGAAGAGCTACAAAAGGATCTCACAACATAGGCAGCAAGTTATATGGGCCTGTGGTGCCCATGCTCCACCCATATTCAGGAACGTGGGCACGGCTCCACCAATGTTTGGGCTTATATTTAATCAGAGCCATCCCGTCCATAGGACGGACCAGGGCAACCACCCTGGGCCCTGCGCTTTGTGGGGCCCACACTTCAGGGGGACGCGAGGTCCAGGGCAGCCTGTGGGGTCAGCAGGGGGCCTGGCTCCAACAGCAGCAAGTGACCCAGCCCCACCCCCACTCCACCCCTTTCCCAAAGCACGCGCCCCTGCCCTGCCTCCCCCGAGCGACGCCGGGAGCCGGCTGGACAGAGCGCTGGAGAGTGGGCCGGGGCCGGGTCGCTCGCTGCTGCCAGCGCCAGGCCCCCTGCTAATCCCCCAAGCCGCCCTGGACCCCACGTCCCCCTGAAGCACGGGTACCCACGGGGAAGTTGCCCCGGTCCATCTTATGGACTGGACAGCTCTGCTTGGACCCTTTCTGGGCACCACCAAAAATGATATAAACCTGACTGAGCAAAAAAATGGCGGATGAAATTCCATGTTGATAAATGCAAAGTAATGCACGTTGGAAAACATCATCCCAACTCTACATCTAAAATGGTGGGGTCTAAATTAGCTGTTACCACTCGAGAAAGAGATCTTGGAGACATTTTTCAGAGTAGCAGCCGTGTTAGTCTGTATTCACAAAAAGAAAAGGAGGACTTGTGGCACCTTAGAGACTAACACATTTATTAGAGCATAAGCTTTCGTGAGCTACAGCTCACTTCATCGGATGCATCCGATGAAGTGAGCTGTAGCTCACAAAAGCTTATGCTCAGATAAATTGGTTAGTCTCTAAGGTGCCACAAGTCCTCCTTTTCGTGGAGACATTGTGGATAATTCTCTGAAAACATCCACTCAATGTGCAGCGGCAGCAAAAAAGCAAACACAATGATGGGTATCATTAGGAAAGGGCTAGATAATAAGACAGAAAATATCACATTGCCTCTGTATACATCCCTGGTATGCCCCCATCTTGAATACTGTGTGCAGAGCTAGTCGCCCCAACTCAAACAAGATATATTGGAATTAGAAAAGTTTCAGAAAAGGGCAACAAAAATTATTAAGGGTATGGAGCGGCTTCTGAATGAGGAGAGATTAATAAGACTGGGACCTTTCAGCTTGGAAAAGAGATGACTAAGGGGGGGATATGACAGAGGTCTATAAAATCATGACTGGTATGGAGAAAGTAAATAAGGAAGTGTTACTCCTTCTCATAACACACGAACTAGGGGGATCACCAAATGAAATTAATAGGCAGCAGGTTTAAACGGCTGGAAGGAGGATACTGAGCTAGATGGACCTTTGGTCTGACCCTGTATGGCTGCTCTTACGTTCTCAATGATGGCCATTGGGCTGGGGGTCTCTGTGCTACTCCAACCCCATCGATCTCAGTGGCGATTGTTAACTCTGGTCCCTAATGATGGCCATTGGGCTTCAGGTTTCTTTGCTACCCCAACCTCATTGATCTCAGTGGGGATTGTTGGCTCTGAACCCGAATGATGGCCATTTTTCTGGGGGTCTCTGTGCCACCCCAGCCCCATCAGTCTCAGTGGGGATTGTTAACTCTGACCTCTAACAATGGCCATTGGGCTGCAGGTCTCTGCACTAGCCTGGCTGCATTGATCTCAGGGCAGGTCTACACTACAAATTTACACTGGCGGAGCTGCAACACTGGTGCATGTCTGGTGAAGATGCTCTAAGCCAATGGGAGAAGCTCTCCCACCAACACGGCGCTGTCGACACGGGGGGCTACGGTCAGTGTAACTACGTCGCTCAGGGCGCTGGAGCTCAGGGGTGTGGATTTTTCACACCTCTGAGTGACATAGGTATACTGCCGTATGTAGCGTAGACATGACCTCCGTGGGGATCGATAACTGTCCCCTACCAGTGACCACTGGGCTGGAGGCTTCTTTGCTACCCCAGCCCCATTGATCTCAAAGGGGGTCGCTAACTCCTGATCCTAATGATGGCTGTTGGCTGACTAGACAACTCCCAACTGCTGTGAATCAAGCATATTTTCCTTTGTTCTGTAACCTGGGTCTGGGAGGGTCCCCAGGCGTCTTCTCCCCCCTCGCACTCCACCTCTGACCCCCTTTCTCTGCCCGCAGCCCCCAGACACTGCCGTGGGGGGCGTCACCCTGCAGTACCACGTCCAGGACCAGACCTACAAGGAGATGCTGCAGTTCCCCCTGCAGCCACAAGATGGAGACAGGTGACAGCAACACTCCCATGGTCCACATCCTCACCAAGCCACCGGGTCCTGCCCCCCACATCCCCACCACCAACAGAATAGAGATGGGATGGGACCTGTCCCAGGTCACAGAAGGAAGCAGAAGTCCTGGCTCCCAGACTCCCTGCTGTGACCACTAGACCCCACTCCCCTCCTATAGCCAGAGATCGAACCCAGGAGTCCTGGCTCCCCCCAACAATACACTATCCCACTAGCCCCTACTCCTCTCCCCACGGTGGCAGGAACCCAGGCGTCCAGGGCTCACCCCGCGACTCTGTCCCCGGCACAGGCTGCCCGTTCACCGGCTGGCAGCCAAATGGCTGCTGCTGGAGCTGGAGGGGGCCATGGACACCGGGTCGGAGGGGGACCAGCACCGGGCACTGGCGACCAGCCTGGCCTCAGGGGTCATCTGCTCCCTCACGGCCTACGTGGGGGTGGACACGGAGCGGGGGCAGCCGGTGCAGGGGCCGCTGGTGAGACGGGACATCCCGCTGGCAGGTAACCCCGGACGGGCCGGGGATCCCGGCACTGGGGAGGGATCAGCATGTGGGGGGGCGGGCTCGGGTGGGAGGAGGAACCAGCCTGGCACTGTTGGGGGAACCTGGCACCAGGGTGAGGGAAGGGGGAGGGAATTATGGGAAGGATCCCAGAACAGGGGGATCCCAGTGTGAGAGGAGGGACCCTGAAGCTTGGGGAGGGGGGCATCACAGTTATGGGCTAATGTCCCTTTGCTCTTGTCCCTGCCCCAGCTCCCATGGGGCTGTGCTGCCCCCCAGTGCCCCCGTTCCCAGGGCAGGGGGGAGTGGCAGGCGCTGGCTGGGTGGACGGGGACAGCCCACGGGGCCTGACCCATCCCAGCCGGGAGAGTGGGGCCTGTGGAACGTACGGACAGACAGATGGACCCAGAACCAGAGACCCAAACAGACTGGGGCAGAGACCGAGAATCAGACAGTCGGACCCAGACAGAGGCAGGGACCAGAGGGGCGGGCACATTGCTGTCATGAGCCGGATTGGCTAGTGGGGGCCTCTCGCCGCCCCCCCCCCAGCATCCTGCCCTCATTCATGGGGTGCAGCACCCACCCCCGTGTCCTCTGGGGCTGGATGAGGGGTCCCAGTTGGGGGGAAGCTGCAGGGGAGGGGCTGGATTCAGGGGGGCCCCAGCCTGTGGGAAAGGGGCTAGGGGGGATCCTGACTCTGAGGGAGCTGGGGGGAGAGGAGGATGGGGCTCGATGTAGGGGGTCCCAGCTGGGGGGCATGGGGGAGGGGTCCCAGTGCTGCGTTCGCTCTGGGTGCCGTGGGTGGGGGGATTTCCCTTCCTTCTCTTAGCTTGTCTCTGTTCGCATGTCTGTCTGTCCCACTCTGTCTGTCCATCTCCCCCCCAGACTTTGGGGCTGCAACCCCCCTGCAGAAGATGTGTTATTCTGCCCCTGGGCCCATGGCCTGGGCCCAAGGGCCCTCCGATGTGTCCATGGACTGCGCCATGGTCTGCGACTTTGAGGACAGCTCAGATGTGCCAGGTGAGAGCCGCTCCCCCCCCATCCCCTCCAGGGCACTCTCCCCCAGAGCTCCCCAGGGCCAGTACTGGCTGTCTCCTCCCCCAGCACCGTGCCTCCTGACTCCCTCCCCATCCCAAAGCTCAGCCAGGGGAGCCCCCGACGCGAGGGCAGGAAGTCCTGCATACACGACACCCTGCCAGAGACTGCCTCCCAGAAAGGTGAGGGGGGCAGGGGCTGGGAGTCAGGACTCGAGGCGGGCGGCAAACGCCAGGATGACACTTCCTTGGATCCGAGACAGACGTGCCCTGATGGTCCCGGAGCTGGGCAAGTGTTTAACAGCGACATCTGATCCGAAGGAACTTCCTGGGCAAAACACCGGTGTGACGCTGGGGGAGGGGGAGTCCGCAGCTGTGTTTTTTAAGTGTTGTGACACAAATTATCTTGCAACAAAATGAAAAAAAAAAAATAAGGAAACTTCCAGGCAAAAATCTCTGTGAAACTGGAATTTGGGGTGTGAGTTTGTATCAGTGAGCTAAGGGGGGGGCAACTGGGCAGCGGAGGGGGTAATCAGTTGCTTTTTAGGAACAGAAATGTCGCTGAGCAGTTTTCTCTGAAATGGACACGCAGCTAAATTCCCAGACAAAAATACCTTGTGACGCTGGGCCCAGGCTTGGATGTTTGTACAGGTGAGTTCAGGGGCACAGATCGTGGTTGGCACCGTCTGGTTTCTAAACGAAGAAGCCCACAAAAGGCAGAATTTTAAAGTTAAGGCTACCCTTAAAACCTGAATTGGAAGAGTCTGGAAATACAAAGTTGCAGTAGCCCAGGTAACCTTAACTGTGTCCCATAACCCTGGCCCAGGTATGGCTATAATATCGTATAGACTCCGTAACATCCCATCTCCCCTATACCCTTAGACGCTTCTGTGTCTCCCTGAACATAGGTCTGTATTGCAGGCTATAGTGTGGGATGGTCCCGGGGTCAGATTGTGTTTGAGAAACACCCTGGGATTGTGAGATTAATGACTGGGGCGGAGACATTCATGGGGCCCAAGGAAGTTTGGTTCCTAACTCCAACTGCAAATTAATTGTCATCCCATGGGTGCAGGAAGGGGCAGAGTTAAGGGTGCTGAGGAGCAGATAAAGGATTGGGCAAAGTTAAGGATGTCCATGGAGGGGCAGAGTTAAGGATGCACAGGGGGTCACAGTTAAGCTTGTTGGCTGTCCCTCAGCCTGGACAGGCCACATTGCTGTTCTGTATCCATAACCCTGTGCAAGAGCCATCTCCCCACGTCTCTCCCTAGAGCGGGCGCCAGAGGAGTCTCCCCTGCTGAGGCTGGTGTCTCTGCAGAATGCCGACGGATCATGGGACCTGGACCCCCAGCTGGCCACTGCGCTGGGGGTGAGCGAGACCGATGCCAGGGGGAGGATGCCCAGTCAGGTGAGTGTGGGGGGCAGAGGAGAGGGGAGAGATGGCAGGGCAGGTGCCATGAGTTGGGCCTGTTCTCTGCTCCTAGATGAGACTGTGTGTGACCCAGACTGAGGGTGGGGTCTAAGAGCGACTGGATCCAATGACCCCTGAACCTGGAGCCCAGTGGGGAAGACAGGCCCACAGAGGGGAGTTAGAAACCCCCTTACAGGGGATCAGCGCATTGGATCGAGGGAGCCCAGCGCTGTGGGGGGGACATGGGGAGGCCGAGGCTGGGTCCTTTCCGAGGCTGTCTCCCTAGCCCCGGGAATGCCACTGGGCATCTGAGTAGGGGGTCCACGGTGCTAGAGCCGGGGGGCTGGGAATCCTCTGAGCCTGGGGAAGGGGTGAGCGTGCTGGATTGGGGGGTCCCCAGGGCAGGGGATGGGGGGAACACTGGGGAAGTGCAGGGGGATCCCCGGGGGGATGGGGCAGTCCGGGGGGTGGGGTCCCTAGAGTGGGGGGATGGGGCAGCATTAGGGAGAGGGAGGATGGGGGCAGAGCTCGGAGGGACAGCGGGGTCCCCAGACTGGGCGCTGTCTCAGGCAGTATCTCTTCTCCCCCCCACAGGACGTGCCCCCCGGCGTCTGGGCCACGGTGCTGGCCGTGGTCTGGCTGCACGGCCGGGCTGCGGGGCAGCGCGACGAGTGGGAGCTGCTGGAGGCCAAGGCTGTGGGCTGGGTGCAGGGCCGCGCAGGTGAGAGGGGAGTGGGCGTTTGGGAGCAGGGCCCAGGGCCTCGACCAGAGAGCCCCTGCCCCACAGCCCAGCCCCCACTGAGACCCTCTGTCCCACAGCCCAGCCCACCCTGAGACCTCCATGTCCCACAGCCCAGCGCCCCACACGAGATCCTCCAGGCCCACAGCACCACCGCTACTCCATGGGACCCCACCGTCCTGCGAACCACAGCCCTGAGATCCTGCCCCCCATTGGTCCCAGGGTCCCCTGCCCCCCGGCATCCTAACAGCCTCTGGCTCCCCAGCCAGACCCCCAGAAGCCTCCAGTCCCAGGATAGACAGGCTCCCAGCCCCCTGCTCCCCGTCCCATTCCCCCCGGGCTGTGAGCTCTCTGCTCTTTGTCCCCCAGACTGATGTCTCCCCCTGACCCTCTTCTCATTGCAGGGCCCCAGCTGAGCGAATGCCTGGAAGCCGCCAACACCCTGCTGGGCTGCAGCGTTGGGCCTGCCGTCTTCAGTCTCTGAGCCCCCGCCCCGCCTCCTGCCCCCCGCACCCTTCCCCCCAGCTACCCTGGGCCTCCAGCCATGCAGAGCCCCCCCAGGGATCCTAAATTAAGAGCAGCCAATTGGTTTGCATAAGTTTAACGAAAACTGTTTACACTGACCCTGTAACTTACACCAGACTGACAGGCCCTTAGTGCTGCGGGCGGAGCCTGTCTCTGCCAGCCCCTCGCTGGAATAAAGCAGTTCCCCGGGTTTGTCTGTCTGCCTGGCTTTGCCTGGGGTCCCGGGGCTCTGCACTCCCCACGGCTCCCCAGGGCACTGGGTTCCCAGCAGGGTCAGGGACGGCCTGCCCTGAGCAGCTGGACCCGGACACCGGGGCGGCTGGCTAGGGCCGGGAGGAGCCCCGGAGAGCGGGGAGCACATGGGGTGCAGGTGGCAGACGCAGGGCATGGGCCATGGGCAGGGTTTAGCAGGTTTTAGCTGTGGGGTCTGTGCGGATCCCTGACGCCCCCAACCGGTCTCTGCTCCCGCAGGAGAAGGAGCAGCCAGGCCTGGAAAATCAGCCCCTGCTCAGCCACCGCTGGGCACGTGGTTCCCATTCAGATACCTGGGAACCAGGCATCCAATGCCCCTGCAGCTCGGGAACCTCCAGCCCTGCCTGGAGCGAGGCCACAGCGGTGTTGTGATGGGACAGGGAAGCAGCAAACGCTCTCCCCCCTGCTCACACGGCCCCCCCCCCCGCCCCCCACGCTGCTGACGCTGACAGCCACGTGGGCTCCGGCAGCCAAGTCTCCTGTGCTGAGCCCCAGCGGCTGTGGGGCCAGGCCCTGATGTTGCCAGCCCAGGGCATTGAAATTGGAAGGAACAATTCTAGAGCAAAAAGACGGGGGGAGATTTTCTGGGCCCAGATGGCAGCTGGGTGCCCAGCTCCAGCTCCCCCGGGCAGTCTGGAGGGATGGGGGTTGTCATCCTGATGTGTAACAGCTATAAACCCAGGGGAGCTGGCACCCAGCCGGGGCCTAGGGGTGGGCCAACCCCCCCCGAGCCCAGGAGCTGGGTGGGAGCAGGCGGAATCCAGGCTCGTTGTAGGTGACCAGGCAGAAAGCTCCATTAAGGTGAAGTTCAAGGTGAGGTCCCTGTGAGGTAAAAAATATCCCATGGCTGGTGCCGGGATCCCCACAGCATGTGTTGCAAACCCCAGAGACTCCCCGTCTCCATGACACTGAAAAGAAATACAAAGCCATTCAGCCAGGAAACGCAGAGCATGGCCCCCAAATGCCCTTAACTCTGCCCACGGCTAGCACAGGATCTTACGATTCAGACAGAGGTGCCCAACTCCCACTTCCGGCTCCGATGTCCGACGTTCGGGCTTCCACGGCATTTCCCAACCCTGCTCAGCTGCTGTTGAGTCCTGCGAGCTCCTGCTGCACGTGCATGTTCACTGCCAGGGTCCCTACAGCCCTGCCCATGACCCCAGGCCCTGCACCTCCGGCGGGAGGCTCCAAGCAGCTGTCGCAAAGCCAGATCCAGTGGCTGTGCTCTTAGCTCCAGCTGCTCCTTACGGCTTTTACCCCAGGGCTTTGAGCAGTCGCCCTGGTTCAGTTCCCCACCCTCCCGGATGGGGAGAGAGGCCGGGAGCATGTTTCTCTCACCAGGCTGCAGCACCCGAACCCAGAGCTCTGGGCTAACCCAGGGGAGGCTCCAGCCAGACCTGCTGTTCTCTAGATCAATAACTCACTAGGCAGGGGAGCCGGGGGTCCTACTCTTTGCCCCGTGGGGAGATCTGCAGGCACCAGACTCCAGAGTCACTCGCTCGTCACTCAACAGCTCCCCTTGCTTGTTCCTCACGGCAGCTCCGGGGTGACACCCGCAGTGAGGTCAGTGCGCTCTCCTGCAGGGGGGAGCCCAGGTTCAAATCCCGTCTCCCTGGCAGGTGGAAGGGGATCGACCTGGGTCTCCCACAGCCAGGTGGGTGAGGAGTCATACGGATCTACCCCCTCCTCCCCTGGCTTTCCTGGCATGGTGCCTAACTCCAGGATGGCATTCTGGCTGCGGTGCCTGAGCAGAGAGGTGCCTAAATCCCAGAGGAGGTAGGGCTTAGCACAGATCCCATCTGCCAGTTTTGATGGGGGATGTGGGACCTGGCTTTGTCTGCCAGCCGTCTCTGCTCTCCCCCACAGTGGGGCACCGTCCCAGGCAGGGCCTCTCCCCAGCCCCCTGGCACGCACCCTCCCCTCCCCACTCCCACTAACGAGGTGTTTTGGCCAAATGCCAGCAAATCAAACCTCCAGAACTAGCCTTTAGATCGCCCCTGGGCCGCGGGTTTCAGGGCATCCTCCCGGGGGCCCCTGGTGACTTTGTTTCTGGCAGCCTCCCAGACCCAGCCAGCTCTGCTCCCCTCCAATGCGCGGGCCCCAGGGCAACCTCCAGGACCCACCCCACTCCTCCGTGGAGTCCCTGCCCATCCACAGGTGTAGCCCCACATCTGCTGATTAGCTCATTTGGGCTCACATGGGGCACTGGGCCTCCTCTGCTCATGGGCCCAGCTCCCCCAGGGCAGATCCGAGGAGCTCTCTGCTCTGTGCCCAGCATTGGGGCATTTCCTCTCCCTAGTCTGGCAACCCCACCGGGGCTCCGGGAGAGACAGGGCGGGAAGGAGGGTGCGACCACCTCTGGGGGCCAGGCCAGGGCCTGTCCCATGTCCCAGATTCATGGCTCCATAGGCTCTAGGGCCAGGAGGAGTGTCCATCCCATCCAGCCTCCCGCAGGACACAGGATTGTGCATCGAGTCCACCGCAAACTGGCACCCTGCATTGCTTATGGGGGTCACGCTGTACAGCCACATCACCACCTGCTGCTAAGGCGCCTCCTCCTGGCCGCTATAGCCATTGTTCCTTCCAGGTGCTGCACCCTTTTCTGGGGTCTCACTTCCCACTGTCCCCGCTCACTCCGCAGCCCCTCTCCCCAGGAGCTGCAGCTGCCTCGGGGTGACTTGGCCCTCCAGCCAGGTCCTAGTGTCCTTCCCTTCCAGGGTATCAAAGGCTTTCGGGGCAAAATGTCCCAGGCAATCCGCTCTTCGGTCTGGGCCCCTGCCCCAGGGAATGGAAGGGGAACTGGGTCGCCCTCTGCTCCGGGTCCCAGCTCGGACCCTTGCTCAGCAGCCCAGCTCTGTGCTGTCCTGTAGCTTACTGCTTTCCCCTGAGCCTTTCCGGCTCCCCCATCTGGGTTTGCCAGCCCAGACTCCCTCCTCCCAGGCAGTAACCGCAGACTCCACTCCATAGCCCCAAACATGCCTCCCTTGGCCCCGGGACTAGGGGCTGCAGAGCACGTCCCTGCAGCCTGTCCACTCGCAGCTCCTGGGCTTTCCACAGGCCCCTGCTGTTCCAGCCAGCCGAGCCGTGAGAGCCGGGAATTGCCCAGAGTATGACTAACGAGGCCAGAGTCTGCAGAGAGCCTGAGCCCATTGCTCCGAGAGGCAGGAGCTGCTTCCTGAGTCCCAGTGGGGTGATGAGTCTCACTGGGGGGTCGGGGATGGGGAGCGTGTCCTAACGATTCTGAAATGAAAAGTATCAGGAATAGCAAATAAAATAAAAACCTCTTGTACCCCCTGGGTTTTGGTTCAATATCTGTCTGACAAGTGACAGCCGGGGGTCAATAAGGCCAGGACAGCCCAGGGACTGACTCTGATTTTTAGTATAATCAGAGTTTGGGGGGATGCTCCAGCTGTGTTTGGTGCCCACCCAGGGCTGGGTTTAGGGGTCCCCTGGGGTGTGTGTCTGGCATGTCAGACCCTCCTTGGGGAAGGCAGCGCAGCTGGAGCTGACAGTGGGCCTGCCAGTGAAATGGCCCCGGAGGGCAGCAAAGCCCCAGTTCAAGGAGGGGGGGCAGTTTGCAGAGGCGCCCTAGCACATGGCTAGCTGTGTGGAGGGAAGGGGTTGCAGACAGTCCCTGATTTAGAGTAGCTGGGAGTGAGGAGTTTGCAGACTCTCCTTCGCTGGGTGGGGCGGGGTTAGCGGGGAAAAGTTACTTTCGATTTTCCAGCCTCTGCATCCCTCCCCTGAGGTAAGGTGCATCATGGTCCCCCTAGTTCTGTCCCCCGGGTCTAGGGTCCCTCAGTCCTCTCTGGGTCCTGCCCCTGCCCCCCATGTCCAGGGGTCCCCCCCTTGCCCCCAGGTCTGGACCTATCCCCCTGACTCAGGGCTTTGCCCCTGCAGAGTCTCCCCTCCCTGGATGTGGGGGCCCTCGTGCCAGGGCAGGGTTGGGGGGTTGGAGGGCGGTGACCCCTAAACCTTTGTGGCTCTGTCCTGTCCAACCCCTAGTTCCCCCACCCCTTTCTGTTCCTTTTTCTACTTCTCCCTGCATGGATCTCCCGGTGCTTATCCCCATGGCACCTGCCGGGTCTGTCCTGCTCCCCACTGGCTCTTGGGGGCCACTGGGGGCCTGTTTCCCGCTAAGACCTCACCCGCCAGCCAGTGACTCAGCCTCGGGCGCTCTGCCAGAAGCAGCTGCAGCAGCAAGAGCCGCAGCCGTGAATTGCTGTAGCTTTCACGCCAACTCCCTTTCTCCGGCCAGGGAACTAGGTGTCAGAGTTAAATCCCAGCTACAAACAACCAGCTTCCCTTCCCCGCCAGAGCCTTTCCCGGGGCCTCCACCGTTTCCCAGCCTATGGTGCTTACCCCAGAGCAGGCAACGAGGAGCCTGGACCCCGGTTGTGAATACCTGCCCCAGGGGGGAGCAGCAGCATCACAGGCCCTGCTCTGGCTCCGGTCCGGGACTGGGGGTAGCAGGCAGATGAGGTCGCACTGAAAGGAAGATGCAATTTTTGGGCACGGGTAACTAGCCATTGGCACAGCTCACCCAAGATCGGGGTTGACCCTCCATGGCAGCCAGCGTTTGAAGCAGGATGGGGGTTTGTGCCTCAGTTTCCCCAGAAGTTCATTCCAGGCCTTGCCAGGTGTGCGGGTTACCCGGGTGATCCCAACATTCCCGTCCAGCCTCGGAGCTGGGAATTCTTCACCTGGCCGAGCGGCAGCAAGATGAAACATGGCCCCGAGAGCGGGGTCTGAAGCCTCTCTTGGTCATGCAGCTCTGGAGTTCCTCGCGCCCCTCCCCACCCCGCCCCGCACCCTCAGATCCCCGCTCCTCCACAGAGACTCCCCGCGCATTCAGAGCCGGGTTCCTGCTGCTGGAGAACCCAGCCCACTGCCGGCCTTTCACCCCCGCCAGGCCCAGGCTGGCCGGCTCTGGGACCGGGAACAGGAGCCCCCAGCTGTGCCCCCAGTGAAAATACATAGCAGCACGCACATACCCCCACCGCTTGGAACGGCTGCTCTGCAAACCGCCTCTGTTCTCTGCAGGGTGACACCCCAGTTGGGTGAACCCCTCAGTGACCCACCCACTTCCCCACAGCCTGGCACTGCTTCAGGGCTTCCCCAGGGGCTGGGGATAGAAGCCAGGAGTCCTGACTCCCTGACCCCTTCCCCCGACTAACCCCCCAGCGTGGCACTGGGAGCGGGGCCCAGAATGGGGGAGGGGTGGGCGTTTGGATCGGAACCAGAGCAGGAAATTCAGCACATTGTTGGGTTGGAGCTGCCTCCAGATCCCACCAGCCCATCCCCCCATGCCATGCCTGTCTAACCCCCCCGCCCATCCGTCTGTCCATCCTCACCCCCTGCTCTGACTCCCCTTCCTTCCATCCATCTGTCCTCATCCCCACGCCTGTCCGACACCCCTTTCTGTCCATCTGTCCGTCCTCAGCACCCCCCCGTCCAACCCCACACACCTTTCCTTCTGTCCATCCATGCTCACTCCCCACATGCACTGTTCTTCCCACACACCCTTCTTCCTTCCCTCTGTCCGTCCATCCAGCACCATACACTCCCTTGGGAGGGGGTGTGTCCACCCGCACTGGGCAAGCGGGGGTTAACCACAGAGGCCCTGCCCCTGCCTGGGCATGCTAAAGGTGGCAGGTGTGGATAAAAGGGAGCGGGTGGTGGAGGACAGGGTGTGTACTCTCCGGTCCTGGAGAGGTGACCTCCAGACGTGAGTCTCCCCAACAAGGCTCCAGGGCACTGCCCAACTCCGCAGACGCCAAGCCACTGACTGGGGAGGACGCAGGGGTAGGAAGTGATCCAGGGACTAGACTGGGAGCCGAGACCTGAATCCTGACCCGGGAGATTGCCAGCTCCATGGGGCGGGGACCCAGTGGGAGCAGGGTGGGCCCAGGTTCTCGTGTCCCGTGCTGGCATGTGGTCATTGCTGCCAGAGACCCTGATCGTGTTTGTCTGGCCCAGCTGAGAGCCCTGATGATGGGGTGTATGCACCACCACACTCTCCCACATTTCGCCGTCCATCCCCCGGCTCCCAGCTGTACCCCGATCCCCACCGTGTGCAGGGAAGGGGGTCCCGAGAGAAGCCGTCATTCTGATCTCTGAGCTAGGCTACTGAGAGCCTGTGGGACTCCCTGCCACAGGACATGGCTGAGCAGGGGCTGGGGTCTCGGAACAGTCGCTGGCGGGGGGCCCCCTCTGCCTGTCAGTTTCCACGGGAACCCCGTATCTCACCCACCCTTTCCCCGCACAGATCCCCGATCCCGGAGCCAAGATGACGAGCTGCGGCCTCCTGACCCGCTTCAACAAGCTGGGTGAGTCAGGGCTGTGGGGATGGTGCTGGAAGGGGGAGGGTGGCCCCATGGGGGTTTGTGGGGGGTCCGTGGCTGAGGTGGCCCCACCCCGTGTGCACGTGGGGATCACAGGGCCTGTGGCTGACATCCCCCTTCCCTGGCGCCCATGGGGGGGATCCCCTGGCTGACATCCCCCTCCCTCCCAGTGCCCCTGCGCAGCAGCTCGGTGACGGTGCTGATCCGAGGCTTCGTGGCTGACGTGGGCTGTGAGCTGCTCTACAGGAACGAGGAGCCACGGCCCGTGGAGGCCGTGTTCATATTCCCCATGGACACTGAGGCAGCCGTCTACGCCTTCCAGGCCCACCTGGGGGGCACCTGCATCCAGGCCCAGCTCCACGAGAAGAAACAGGTACCGGGGGCAGGGACCCTGTTGGGGAGAGATGGTACCAGGGGGGCAAGGCTGGAGGGAGCTCAGGGTGACCCCGTCTCTCCTGGCAGGCATGGGAGCTGTACGGGGCCGTGCTGGCCGTGGGGGCAGGGGTGGGATGTCGAGGGTCTCAGGGGATCTCAGGGTGACCCCGTCTCTCCCGGCAGGCATGGGAGCTGTACGGGGCCGTGCTGGCCGTGGGGGCAGGGGTGGGATGTCGAGGGTCTCGGGGGATCTCAGGGTGACCCTGTCTCTCCCGGCAGGCATGGGAGCTGTACGGGGCCGTGCTGGCCGTGGGGGCAGGGGTGGGATGTCGAGGGTCTCGGGGGATCTCAGGGTGACCCCGTCTCTCCCGGCAGGCATGGGAGCTGTACGGGGCCGTGCTGGCCGTGGGGGCAGGGGTGGGATGTTGAGGGTCTCGGGGGATCTCAGGGTGACCCTGTCTCTCTGGCAGGCATAGGAGCTGTATGGGGACGTGCTGGCTGGGGGGCAGGGGGCTGTTGGGGGCAGCGGGATCTCGGGGTGACCCTGTCTCTCCGACAGGCTCAGGAGCTGTACGGGGATACGCTGGCCGCGGGTCAGAGCTCGTTCCTGCTGCAGCAGGAGGGGGCCGGGGGTGACGTGTTCAGCTGCTCCCTGGGGAACCTGCCCCCCGGGGAGGAGGCAGCGTTGACCCTGTGCTACGTCTGCGAGCTGCCGCTGGAGCCTGATGGGGCCGCCCGCTACGTGCTGCCGGCCGTGCTGCGTCCCCGCTACACGCCCCACGGTGAGTCGCACAGATTCCCCTGCGCCCCCCATGCACCCCACAATTAGACCCATGGCCACTTCACAGATCCTGCTGCACCCCCAGGGTACAATCTGGATTGCTGAATCGCTGTTCCCCCTTAATCCTCCAGCCCAGGGAGTCTTTTACACGGCTTTGCTGTGTGAACGCCCGGCCCCTCCAGGCTCTGCTCACACGCAGCCACCAGTGTGCAAACACACCCCCAGCTGAGTTGAATGAAGCTCTCCCCGCCACGCCGGAACCACACCCAGGGCAACATCCGCAAATTCTCCAGCCCCAGCCTCGCACCCCAGAGACGTGCGTCTTGTGCTGTCCAGTCCGGTCACTGCGCAGCACGAGTTCATCGATTAGTTTGTCAGGCCGTCCCAGGGTAACGATCCTTCACCAGCCCTGCTGGGCTCAGTGACATTCCCCAGACACTCCAGTCCAACGCCCTGGTTTAGATCAAACACTAACGCGAGTTTAATAGCTAGAGAAGGAAGAGTTGTAAGTGATCCCAAGTTATGGGGCACAAAGGTCGGAACTGGTTACATAAGAAATAAAAGTTAAATGTGCATTCTCCGTCCTGAACCCTGACCATGTTGAGAAAGGTTTGAAGCAGCTGCCAGTTCTGAGTGCACAGGCTGGACTCCCTTCCCAGCCTGGCACCGAGCTCCTCAGGTCGGTCTGTCAAGCTTTCAGGAAAGAAGAAAGGGGGAGGAGAGGTGCCCAAGGCCCAGTTTTCCCCCTTTTTATATCCTGACGCTTCTTACTGGAAAAGTCCTGGCTGGGCTACGTGGCTAGGCAGCTCCAGGGCATAGGTGAGCGAGCAATTGTCCTTCAGGTGGGTCGTAAATCTCTCCTTTACAGCTCCCCACTGGCAAATGGCCGGGGATGGTTGCATAGCACCTGGCTGGATGTTGGTCACCCAGCCTCTGAGGTGCTTGTCTGTGGACATTTCTCAGTTTTACAAGGCAGTGCAGTTACATAGACCAGAATCTCATAACGCCGGGCGCACACCTTTTAACAGGACCGTACTATTCAGCAGACTTGTTCCAGATTTGTCGTCCTCTCGTACAAGGGTCGGCCATGCTAGTGCAGACGGTCACGGCTTCCCACTTCAGAAACCGTCGGCAAGTAAGGCAGGGTGCATTAAGGCCCGTTTGAGTTTAGACAGCATAATTCCCAAGTGTGTTTCTGACGTTCCACAACTTTGCACAAGCATATGTGGTTATCTCCTTTAACGCTTTAGGGACCAGTCTAGCAATCTCATGAGTTAGCATATGTCTTTCCTGGCTGGTTGGAAAACACCATTTTCTGTTCTTGCATCACTGATATCACTTCTGTCGCTTCAGCTGGTGTTATCTCCAGGTGGATATTACTTACATTCTGGAAAGTATTACCTTGGCATTTGGCCATCCAATCAATGAGGTGGTGTGCCTCAGTTTCCCTTTCTACACAGCAAATCATGTTTGCCATGGCTTCTCCGCCATGATGGGTTTTAAGTCTGCTTGCATGCATTATCTGTGAAACAGCATTACCGTGAGGCTTCTTGAAATAATCTTTGTTCTTGTTTGCCACGTCCATCATTTCCAAGCACTGTGCCTATTGGAGCTTTTAACGGGGTTAAACATTAACACCAAGTTTCTCCTTGTAAAAGGGCGTTTGCACATACCGCTGTCACATCACGCCTTTTGTTTATGCAGTCTGTCCCTGAGGTGGGTTTGCGTCATACTCATTGTGTCATTTAACTCTTTAACCAAACCTTTGCCCTCAATTAGTTTCTGGCTCTTTCTTCACCTTAGGGTTCCCTTCGGTATCCGCTCTTAATCCAGCCCTGTCTGTGGGGCTGGGGTGTCTCAGGGGCTGGTGAGGCAGCGATGCAGGGGGCTCCCCCACATGGGCAGGCCCCCACTGGAGCTGTGTCCCAACCCCATGGCGATGCATCTGTAAGAAGGCCACCCTCCCCCTTAGGTTTACCGTGTTCCCCTCGCCTTCAGAGCCGTCCTTCCCCAGCCCCCTTTTCTGTAACTAGTACTATTCTCTCAGCTGCTTCCTTGGTGCTGTCCCTCGGGAGGGAAACCACCCCCACCCTATCAGCCAGGTTGTTGCGTCTTCACTGACCCCTTTTCCCCAAGCCAAGTTTACATCCTGTTTTAAAGAGAGACCATCACTTTCCAGAAGTCTTTCCAGACTGGTCACCTGGAGAATACAACCGGCCATCTACTCTAGGGTCTGGAGTGGGAGCCTGTCTGTCACCACCACCACCCCATGTCCCCAAGGAGCTGGCTGTGAGACCACTTTCCTCAGCTGCACGGTCCACCCTCTGACTCTGTTGCTGGAGTGGACAGGGGCTGAGTCTGCATTTCCCCCATAAGCAACCAGTGTGAGGACAGTCATGTGCTAACAACGCTACTTCCCCACGAGGCTGGCCAGGCACAGCCAGCTGCTTACAGGGGCTGTCCATTTTCTACAAAAATCCTCTCTCCATTTTCCTTTCCTGGGACCCCCTCTAAGATCCCTTCCCTGGTGCCCTCTAGAGCTAGATTTATGGTTTGCTCAGCTGCAAAACTCTGCCAGTCGCCACCAGGAACAGTGTCCTCTGTTATAGGCTCTCCCTACTGCTCCCTGGGATCAGAGGACATGTTGCCTTCTGCTGTGGTACAGAAGCTGGTCTCAACCCCTCCCATGTCTGGAAGCACGCTGCAGAGCAGAGAGCCTTCCTCTGTTTCCGTTAGCAGTCTCTGGGGCTTTCCCATTTCCCGCTGGGGTTCCAGCGCAGTATTCCTTCCTGTGGCAGCAGCTTGCCACACTAACAACCTCAGCTGTGCAGAAAACATCATTCCCCACAAGCAGGTCGACAGGGATATCGTCCACTGTTCCCACCTTCAATTCACTTTCGGAGCCACCAGATTCTGTGTGCACCTTGGCTAAAGGCCCAGGAGTCCTGACTCCTCCAACTGGTAAAATCTCTTCCATTTGACCTGGCCACATGTCACCTTCTTGCATGACAATCTGTTTAGCCACAGTCATCTGTGCACCTGTATCTTCCCATCCCAGGTGTTCCCTGTTACTAATTCTAAGTCTCAGTATGTCCCGTCTGGCTCTGCAGAGCCAAATCCCACAAAACCAATGTGGTACGCTTCAGGCTCCTCAGAGGTTTCTGTGCTGAGCACAGTGGTTCTAACACGGGCTGCCCGGGGCTGTCTGTCCCTCCGCGCAGAGCAATGGGTTCTCCGGGAGCAGTGGAATTACCATGGCAGATGCTCCTCTGTTTTTACAGGAGGTTTGGGGAGAAGATTAGAAGAATGGTTTTGGGGGAGGTGGGTGCCCAGCTTCCCAATCCCCCTCCTTTTTCCCAGAGATAAAATGGGATCCCCCCTTCGCCCCAGCTTTAAACCTCTTTTTCTGTGACTTGTTAGACATCTGAGAGTGCTCAAAGATGTCATCCAAAGTGACCATTTCTGTCACAGACGCTGCTTCGCATCGTTAGCCCAGAGACTCCAGAAACATCCTTGGCCAATGAGATCTAGCAGTTGTCCAAAATCTGCCCCACCTTCACCCTGTAAACGTACTCCCGATTACTCACACCAGCATTCCTTTGAAGACCTCTACATTTTGTCCTACACACCTCAGGAGTAAATTGAAACTCTTTCAAAACAGTATCCATAAACGTAGACTATGCCAAAGCATCCAGAAAAATGGCATTGCATTGGGTACAGCCCAGGCTTTACCAGGCAGTTCTGCACGGAGTGTGAGGATTCCCTTGCCCTCTGGAATCCCATGGGCACCACCCAGCTTTTCAGCAGTGGTGAAATATTCCTCCATACAGTCTGTTTCTATGTATACAGGCCCACAGCTGGTCCCAGTGCGAAACATTTGGAGTTAAAGGAAGCTGCTGGTGACACTGGGATTTCCTTCTGTTGGTCTAATGTTTCCAGCTGGGGTTTTCCCTCTTTGCCTCGCAGCTCCAAGCTTTCTGATGTGCTGCTATGTCCGGGGCCGCAGTTATTTCTTGCTCCTTCGACACGGGCTGGTGAGCCTCAACCTTCAGCTCCAAGGTTCACTGGTATTCTTTCTCCTTTCCTGCTACCTGCAGTTTGCACAGCGCTAACTTTGCAACTGCATCATGCTGGCTCATTTTTGTACCTTTCTGTGTCTATTTCCCTTTCCCGAAATAAGCGAAGAGAAAATAAAAAAACTGGAACCTGTTCACACTTGGGCCCACTTAAAATCATCGCCTGTGTGCTCCAAGTGCAGACTTCACTCAGCAACAAGCTGTGCATATAACCCTGCTCACACTGTGCCAGTGTGGCATTCCTGGATTGCTGAATCGCTGTTCCCCCTTAATCCTCCAGCCCAGGGAGTCTTTTACACGGCTTTGCTGTGTGAACGCCCGGCCCCTCCAGGCTCTGCTCACACGCAGCCACCAGTGTGCAAACACACCCCCAGCTGAGTTGCATGAAGCTCTCCCCACCACGCCGGAACCACACCCAGGGCAACATCTGCAAATTCTCCAGCCCCAGCCTCGCACCCCAGAGATGTGCATCTTGTGCTGTCCAGTCCGGTCACTGCGCAGCACGAGTTCATCGATTAGTTTGTCAGGCCGTCCCAGGGTAACGATCCTTCACCAGCCCTGCTGGGCTCAGTGACATTCCCCAGACACTCCAGTCCAATGCCCTGGTTTAGATCAAACACTAACGCAAGTTTAATAGCTAGAGAAGGAAGGGTTGTAAGTGATCCCAAGTTATGGGGCACAAAGGTCGGAACTGGTTACATAAGAAATAAAAGTTAAATGTGCATTCTCTGTCCTGAACCCTGACCATGTTAAGAAAGGTTTGAAGCAGACAGTTTTTCTCACCCTACAGCAGTGGTTCTCAAACGTTTGTACTGGTGACCCCTTTCAAATAGCAAGCCTCTAAGTGCGACCCCCCCCTTATAAATTAAAATTTTTATATATTTAACACCATTATAAATGCTGGATGTAAAGCGGGGTTTGGGGTGGAGGCTGACAGCTCACAAGCCTCTATGTAATCACCTCGCGACCCCCTGAGGGGTCCCGACCCCCAGTTTGAGAACTCCTGCCCTACAGGATGCTGCAGGCAGCTGCCAGTTCTGAGTGCACAGGCTGGACTCCCTTCCCAGCCTGGCACCAAGCTCCCCAGTTCAATGTCTGCTGAGTGTTCGCATTGCCTTCAGGAACGAAGTGGGAGGAGAGGTGCCTTGGGGCTGGTTTCCCCCCTTTTTATATTCTGGCGCTTCTTATTGGAAAAGTCCTGGCCGGGCTACGTGGCTAGGCAGCTCCAGGGCATACGTGAGCTGCCAACTGTCCTTCGGGTGAGTTGTAAATCTCTTGTTTACAGTTTCCCCCGCTGGCTAATGTAGCGCCCTGTACATCTAGCCCCCCATAACCCTGCTATGCACCCCACAGTGAAACACATAGCCCTGCATAACTCCTTGCCTCCCATAGTCCCCCACACCCCCAGCTACATGCCCTATGGTGAGACCCATAGCCTCCCCATCCCTGCTTTACCCTATATGGTGACACCCATGACCCCCTGAACCCCCAATATGCACCCCATGGTGAGTGACCCCACAGCCTGTAATCCAATGAGACACCATAGCCCCTGCTACATACCCTCCAGGGAAAGACCCACATGGATCCTCATAACCCCTTAACACTCCATAGGTCACTGCTATGTCCCCCACGGTAAGTGCCCTGCAATCCCTATCCCAGAGTATGTGACTCCCCTGGGCCCTCCCCCAATATCCCACATCTCCCCATGCCCACCAATATCCCATGACCCCCCTCCTCCCCCCTCTCCCAGCCCCCGGCTCTCACCCCGTGTCTCTCTGCAGGGTGGGACAGAGCGGATGTCACCCAGGCGGTCCCGCGGGTGCCCCAGGGGGCGCTGCCCTACACCCTGAGTCTGAGCGCCACACTGCAGTCGCCCCATGGCATCGACCGTGTGCTCTCCAACTGCTCCCTCACCCCCCTGAGCTACACGGCCGGGAACCGGACCAGCGCCCAGGTAAGGGCTTGCCCAGATGCATGGGTCCTGACCAGCCCTGCTGGGAGGGGCAGTGGGGGGCAGCTCTGAGTGAGGGGGTGATGGGGGGGCTCTCGGATGAGGGGTGGATGCCAGGGGACAGGGCTGGGGGGGATTTGGGGCGAGGCTGGGTGGGGCAGGTCCCAGGGGACCATCTGGGCATGGGTCCTGTGGAGACATATACAGCTGTGGGAGCTCTGGGGTGGGGCAGAGGGTGTGTCCCAGAAGGTGTGGGGGAGGGATGAGCTACACAAACGGATCCAGGGAATTCCCCGAGTTCTCTGGGGAAAATCTTGAGGGGCTGAGACCAGCCCATGGGGTGAAATCCTGGGCGTTCGATGTGCCCTGGTCCCCTTCACTTTCTGGGAGTTTCCCTCTCCTTCATTTTCAGTGGAATAAAATGGGGGGGTGGGAAAATGTCACCCTCAAATTGGAAAGATTTAGCACCCCCCAAAATTCAGAGTTTTGTAGTGTTTTCCCCAGGTGTCTTTCCCTCTCTCCCTCCCACCTAACCCAGGGGGCCCAGCCCAAGTTCCCAGGGAGGTTGCAGCTCACGTTCCCGGGTCACCCCCTCCCCTCTGGCTCCATGGAGGGGCACTGGGCCAGGAGTGAGAGCCAGCGAGACCCTGCCCCCCAGGAACTGAAGGGAGGGGACTGTGTGTCTGTCACCCCCCCAGGTGTCACTAGCCCAGGCCCCACCGTGGGACCGGGACGTGGAGCTGCCGGTGTATTATGCGGAGTCGCACAAACCCAGCGTGGTCCTGGAGGCCAGGTTGCCTGAAGCAGAGCCAGGTGGGGGTGGGGGTCCCACACCCTGCTTCCCCTGGGTGGGGAGGGACTGTGGGGTGGGGATTAGGGGTGGGCGTTGAAGGAACTCGGGATAGAGTGTGTGAAGGGGATTGGGGACAGGATCAGGGGGTGGGCACTCGGGTGGGGGGGTCCAGAGCAGGGGCTCTTGGAAGGGCTGGGGGTAGGAGGGTGGAGTGCTTTGGAGGAGCCAGGCAGTGGGGTGCCCTGCAGATCTGGGGGGCATGAGGAAGAATGTGGGATGGAAGGGCAGGCACTGGGAGCTGGAGATTGGGGGTGGGGAGGATCTGGGGGAAAGAGCTGTGGGGGGAGAAACAGAGGAGTGTGGGTGGGGTTCTGGGGCAGTCAGGGAACGCTGAGGGCTCTCACAGGGCTCGACCCCATGTCCGCCCCATTTGGGGCTGGCCCCATCTCCCTACAGGCTCCCTGATGGGCAACCCGGCCGTGATGGTGACCCTGCTGCCCAGCCTGCCCGAGGCGGTGCCGGGCCAGAGCCCAGCCGGAGAGTTCATCTTCCTGCTGGACCGCTCCGGCAGCATGGAGTGCCCCATGGACGGCCAAGACCGCTCCCCCCAGCGCATCGACAGCGCCAAGGTACGGCCAGTACTCCTCAGGGAATTCTGTACCAAAAAATTAAAATTCTGCAACAATCTGCATTCTTTGTCAAAATAACAGAATATAATTATGCCAGTTTCAATTATTTTGGTAATTTATTTCAAAATATCTATCAGAAAGTATGTCTGTAACAATACAGACAACAAAAAGATTTTGGTAAAAAATGTTTTTACAAATATATTCCTTACTGGGCATATTAACACAGAACTTTGAGTAATTCATTTAAACTACAATACAGAACCGTATTTCCTGCCACCCTCAGAAGCAGTGCAAAGGGTTGGGGGAGTCAGGGGTAACAGAGGATCTGAGGGAGAGGGAAGGAGCCTGGAGCGAATCGGGAGGGTTGTTGGGTGTGGATGGGAGAAGTATGGAACAGGTGTTTTGGGGGTAGTGGCAAATTGTTAGGGAGTTGGGGAGCCTCCCCCATGTAGATCCTGGCCGACCCCAAGCCTCTCCCATTCAGTCAGCCACATCTGCCCCTGTTCCTCCACACACACACCCATCCCCATGTGTTCCTGCATCTCCTCTACCCTCGTTCCCATGTGGCCTTGCACCCCCACTCCCATTCAGCTCCTGGCTCAATGGTGTCACCCCACTAGATCCTGAGCCTGTGCCCCAGTCTGTCCCACCCAGCAGCCCCATGTGCCCCACTCTGTCTGTCGTAACCTGGCTCTGCTAGCAGGTTGCTGTGATGAACTTCTTCTCCTGGGGGAATTCTGAAGCACCAGGCATGCACCGAAATTTTTTTCCCCACAGAAAATACATTCTGCCCCAGAAGTGCTGCAGTTACGCTGTTTGCCCACAACAGCCGACTGCGTTCATGCTGCTGGCTGTTCTGGCACCACTGTGGCCTTTGGTGGGTGAAAGGCGGAACTGCAGAACTTCTCAGGCAGAAATGTATTTTCTGCAGGAAATAAATTCTGCAGGACACATGAGTTCTGCGCTTGCGCAGTGGTGCAGAATTCCATCAGGAGTAAGCCTGGCAGGAGGCCATGCTAGAAGGGTCCCATGGGGCAGAGCCCAGGGGAGCAGCCCAGGCTGGCTGGGCCCAGAGGGCCTGAGCTGGGAGAAGAGCAGCCTAGGCTGGCTGGGCCCATGAGGCAGAGCCGTGCAGGGGAGCAGCCTACACTGGTTGGACCCGTGGGGCAGAACAGGGGGGGAGCAGGGGGCAGAGCCGGGGGGGGAGAAGCCCAGGCTGGCTGGGCCCAGGGGGCAGAGCTGGGGGAGGGAGGGGGCAGCTCAGGCTGGCTGGACATGGGGGGTGACTCCGTCCATCTCTCTCCATCCCCAGGAGACCCTGGTCCTGCTGTTGAAGAGTTTGCCCCTGGGCTGTTATTTCAACATCTATGGCTTTGGATTATTATGGCATTATGGCATTACTCCTTGTTCTGTCATCTGCTACCACTGAGAACAGTCTAGATCCATCCTCTTTGGAACCCCCTTTCAGGTAGTTGAAAGCAGCTATCAAATCCCCCCTCATTCTTCTCTTCCGCAGACTAAACAATCCCAGCTCCCTCAGCCTCTCCTCATAACTCATGTGTTCCAGACCCCTAATCATTTTTGTTACCCTCCGCTGGACGCTTTTCAATTTTTCCACATCCTTGCAGTGTGGGGCCCAAAACTGGACACAGTACTCCAGATGAGGCCTCAACAATGTCGAATAGAGGGGAACGATCACGTCCCTCGATCTGCTGGCAATGCAGATCACTAGGTCCCACTCCCCTCCTATAGCCAGAGATAGAACCCAGGAGTCCTGGCTCCCAACCCCCACACACACACCATCCCACTAGCCCCTGCTCCCCACCGTGCGGCTGGAACGCAGTCGTCCAGGGCTCACCCCGCGACTCTCTGTCCCCGGCACAGGCTGCCCGTTCACCGGCTGGCAGCCAAGTCACTGCTGCTGGAGCTGGAGGGGGCCGTGGGGGCCGGGTCGGAGGAGGACCGGCGCCGGGCGCTGGAGACCAGCCTGAGCTCGGGGGTCGTCTGCTCCGTCACGGCCTACGTGGGGGTGGACACAGAGTGGAGGCAGCCAGTGCAGGGGCCACTGGTGAGACGGGACATCCCGCTGGCAGGTAACCCCGGAGGGGTCAGGGATCCTGGCACCGGGTGCGAGGCGGGGTGGGGGGGAAGCTCAGGTGGGTGCGGGAACCTGGCACTGGGGGGGGGAGGGGGACAGGGAATTCCAGCACAGGGGGATCCCAGTGTGAGAGGGGGATCTGGAAGCATGGAGGGGCATCATGTTTCTGGGCGAATGTCCCTTTGCCCCTCTCCCTGCCCCAGCTCCCATGGGGCTGTGCCACCCCATCCCTGCCCCACAGAGTCCTGCCCTCATCCATGGGGTGCAGCACCCACCCCTGTATCCCCTGGGGCTGGAGGAAGGTTCCTTCCTGGGGGGAAGCTGTGGGGGAGAGGCTGGATCTGGGGGGGTCACAGTCCGGCGGGGGAGGGACTCAGAGGTAGCTGGGGGGAAAAGAGGATGGGGCTGGATGCGGGGAGGGGAGGGGGTCCCAGCTGGCGGGCAGGGAGGAGGGGCCCCAGCAGTGCGTTGGCTCTGGGTGCCGGGGGGTGGGCGGGTTCTTCCCTCCCTTAGCTTCTCTCTGTCTGTCTCCGTGTCCGTCTGTCTGCCCCCCCCAGGCTTCAAGGCTGCGGCCAGGATGCCGTACACGCAGTGTCTCTCGCTGATGGCATGTAGATCCCACAGGCCCGTGCCCAGATGCGCCTCCCATGAGTGCAGCGTCCTGATGCCTGCTTCCCCCCTCGAGGCCAGAGAGGACCACCCCTCCATGGAGCTGTTCAAGAACGAATGTATGGCACGCACCGGCAGGAGCGGCCCCCGCACATGTGCTCCCCAAGCCCAGTACTGTCTGCCTCCTCCCCCACCCATAGCTGAACCAGGAAAGCCCCCAGTGAAAGGGCAACTGTGGAAAGTCCTGGGAACACGCCTCGCCCGGTGCCGCGGCAAGCCAGGTGAGGGGGGCAGTGGCTGGGAGTCAGGGCGCCGGGAGGGCGGCAAACGCCAGGATGATGCTTCCTCGGGGCTGAGACAGACGTGCCCTGAGGGTCCCGGAGCTGGGCAAGTGTTTAACAGCGACATCCAATCCGAAGGAACTTCCTGGGCAAAACACCGGTGTGACGCTGCGGGAGGGGGAGTCCACAGCTGGGTTTTTTAAGTGTTGTGATGCAAATTATCTTGCAACAAAATGAAAAAAGATAAGGAAACTCCCAGGCACAAAACTCTGTGAAGTTGGAATTTGGGGTGTGAGTTTGTATCAATGAGCTAAAGTTCTTTGGAGGGGGCAAACCGGATGGGCGGCATGAGTGGGGGAGAATCAACCTGGACAGGCCATGTCACTCTTCTGTAACCATGTCCCAGCCCCATCTCCCCACGTCTCTCCCTAGAGCGGGCACCAGAGGAGTCTCCCCTGCTGAGGCTGGTGTCTCTGCAGAATGCTGACGGCTCGTGGGACCTGGACCCCCAGCTGGCCGCCGCGCTGGGGGTAAGTGAGACCGATGCCAAAGGGAGGATGCCCAGTCAGGTGAGTGCGGGAGGCGAGGGACAGGGGAGAGATGGGGGGCAGGTGCCATGAGTTGAGCCTGTTCTCTGCTCCTAGATGAGACAGGGTGACCCAAACTGAGGGGGTGGGTCTGAGGGCAACTGGATCAAATAACTCTTGAACCTGGAGCCCAGTCGGCGAGACGGACCCAGAGTGGGGGTCTGGGACCCCACTTACAGGGGGTCGGAGCATTGGATCAAGAGGCCCCAGGGCTGGGGGAGGCATGGGGGGCCCCAGGCCAGGCCCACTCTGAGGCTGTCTCCCTACCCCCGGGCATGGCACTGGGCATCTGGGTAGGGGGTCCATGGTGCTACAGCAGGGGGGCTGGGAACCCTCTGATTCTGGGAAGTGGGCAGGAGCACTGGATTGGGGGGTCCCCAGGGTGAGGGCATGGGGGGCAGCGCTGGGAGGCAGGGGGTCCCCAGGTGGGGGGATGGGGGCAGCGTTTCCCCAGGCTGGGTGCTGTCTCAGGCTGTCTCTTCCCCCTCCCCCACAAGGACATGCCTCCCGGCATCTGGGCCACAGTGCTGGCCGTGGTCTGGCTGCACGGCCGGGCCGCAGGGCAACGCGACGAGTGGGAGCTGCTGGAGGCCAAGGCTGTGGGTTGGGTGCGGGGCCAAGCAGGTGAGAGGGGAGTGGGGGGTCAGGAGCAGGGCCCAGGGTCTCGACTGGAAAGACTCTGCCTCATGGGAACCCCACAGCCCAGCCTTCCCCCAAAATCCCCTGCCCCAAGGGCTCAATGCCCCAACCCTGCCTTACAGGGCCCCCATCCCTGAGAGCCCTGCCCCCCAGGTTCTACAGCCCAGCCCCCAAAAGCCCAGCCCCAACCTCTGCCTCTGGGCCCCCCAATCTGGCCCCCCCAGAGCCCTCCAGTCCCATGACAGTCTCCCAGCTTCCTGCTCGCTGTCACAGTCCTGGCTCCCTACCTGGGCCCCCATGCACCCCTCCAGGTCCCTGACCCTCATGCCAGTCCCCCATTCTGTGAGCTCTCTGCCCTTTGCCCCGACCCTCCCTGTTGCCCAGGCTGGTGTCTCCCCCTTGACCCCTCTCTTGTTTCAGGGCCCCGGCTGAGTGAGTGCCTGGAAGCTGCCAACGCCCTGCTGGGCTTAAACATTGGCCCTGCCATCTTCAAACTCTGAGCTCCCCCTGCCCCAGGATCCCTGAACCCGCCCCCCAAGCTACCCTGGGCCTCCGACCTGGAGCTTAGAGGCCAGCAGAAGCCACTGGGTGCAGGCCCACCTGGCCAGCCTGTGCCTAGCCCAGAGCTAACCCCCAACTGGGATGCCACCACTACCAATTCGGATGCATCTGCCTCCTGCTAGCTGAAGAGGAGAACTAAGCTCCACCCCACGCTGGCTGGAGCCTTTATTTTTATTTAGCATCGAGTTAGTGATGTTCTCTTACACCACCGTGGGTTCGTCTCTGGTGGCCAGTTACAAGCCCAATGGAGGGAAAGTCCCCTCTGCTACTTGGTTCAGATTTAGAGCCTCTACGTACATCGCGGTCGCTTTTTCGCAGCATCACCTGTCGGCACGTCTTTCTCCTGATCTTGTGATATAAGAGTCGCTCTTTGGTCATTTACTTATGTCAAGCATTTCTTACGCCTAGGGCGTCGTCTGGTGAAGCTGGGAGATCACATCTCACTGCTGTGGACAGTGGGTTTCAGCCCTGCTTTACTTAGATATCTCATGTCCACTTATCCCTTCTAAATCCCAATCGGTCCCCTGTGTCTCCAACTGTACAGCCTGTCATGAAGTGTGGGGGAGTCCGGGCCCTGCACCCCTCTTCCTGGGATTCACTGGGACTCTCAGCCAGCCAGTAAAACAGAAGGTTTATTGGACAATAGGAACACAGTCTAAAACAGAGCTGATGGGCACAACCAGGACCCCTCAGTCAAGTCCTTCTGGGGGCAGGAAGCTTAGACCCCAGCCCTGGGGTTCCCTGCGTTCCACCACCCAGCACCAAACTGAAACTCTCTCCAGCCCCTCCTCCTCTGGGCTTTGTCCCTTTCCCGGGCCAGGAGGTCTCCTGATTCCTTTGTTCTCCAACCCTTTAGCTCTCACCTTGCAGGCGGGAAGGGCCAGGCCATCAGTGGCCAGGAAACAGGGTGTCGGCCATTCTCGGTGTCCAGACCCCTGCACACACCTGCCCTCTAGGGCTCTGCAGTGATCATACACCCTTAACCCACTACCTAGATACTTAAGAACTGCATAGGGGAAACTGAGGCACCCCCACACTATTCAGAGAAAACATTAAGAACAGTCCCGCTTCATCACACAGCCTACCTCTGATCAGGATACAGATCTGAGTTCATCATAACATCACCCGCTGCAGCATTGACCCCACGGCTCCGTATCCCCCACGCCGCTCCCAGCCACTGTGGGGGCAACACCACTATCGTTTGTTTTTTCCGAATGACCGAGGGGTCCCTGTATAGCCCCACTGAGGCAGTCACGTCTCGGTGCCAGGCGAGGGGCCCCTGTATAACCAGCCCCCCCATCTCCCTTCCCCTCCGAGGCAGCCGCTTCTCAGAGCTGGGCAAACAGTTCCTATGTAACCAGACCTCATGCCCCACCCCAGAGGTGGCCTCATCTCAGCACTGGGTGAGGCGTCCCTGTATAACCTGCAACACCCGCCCCAGGCAGCCGTGTCTCCCCTCGCGCCTCACTGACCCTGCCCTGGGTTTCAGTTTTCTGATGCTAAATGGGGAGGAATTTCTCTGCCAGTCTCTGGCCGCCAGCTGGCCCCATTGAATCAATTTTCAGGTCCGTTCTGTGCCAGAACTAGGCTCTGATCCAGCCCCAGGGCGGGGCCTGGCAGACTGGGGGGAGGATGTGGCACAGGGCCTGTGCCCTCTAGGGGGTGCCAGCTCCCATCCAGCCCCAGGGCGGGACCCGGCTGGCTCAGGGGAGTCCAGGCCCCCTCCGCCAGCCTCACTTGGCATCACCCCTCCCCAATAGGTTAATCCAGCCACTGTTGTCCCCCCCGGAAATGCCAGGGGGGCACTGGGGCAGGGAGGGGCCCAGGGGGCAGAGGGACCTGCCCCCCCTCCCCGCACATTATCAGCCCAGGCACGCAGCGAGCCACATAAAGGAGCATTGATGCTCCCCCCCACCTTGGCACCGCCAGCCCCATTCACATTGTTCCCATCCCTCGAGCAGCCCCGCGCAGGGAGAGAGACGCCACTGGGGGCTGCGGGCCAAGGGCTGGACCTCAACGTCCCTTGGGTGGAGCGACAAAGCTCACCCACCCAGCAGGGTGTCAGACACACCCAGATGGCCCTGAGCTTCCCCGCTCCCCACTAATGCCCCTCACTCCCAGCCCGCAGCCCCCTGCTAGCCCAGCCCTGCCCCCCCACTCCCAACCCACCCCCCCAACTCCCAGCCCTGTTAGCCCAGCCCTGCCCCCCCACTCCCAACCCGCAGCCCCCTGCTAGCCCAGCCCTGCCCCCCACTCCCAACCCGCCCCCCCAACTCCTAACCCTGTTAGCCCAGCCCTGCCCCCCCACTCCCAACCCACCCCCCCAACTCCCAGCCCTGTTAGCCCAGCCCTGCCCCCCCACTCCCAACCCGCAGCCCCCTGCTAGCCCAGCCCTGCCCCCCACTCCCAACCCGCCCCCCCAACTCCTAACCCTGTTAGCCCAGCCCTGCCCCCCCCCCCCACTCCCAACCCACAGCCCCCTGCTAGCCCAATCCGGGCTCCCTCCTCCCTCCAGCTCTACCAGTGCTCCTCAGTCCTGACCAGCAGCCCCCAGCTAGCCTACCCTGGGCTACACCCCCCCCCACACACACACACACACTCTCACGTATCCTGCATGGGAATATTTCATTTCCCCAGCAGGGGTCAGTGTTCATTCCAGCCCCACACCGCAGTCCCGACCACTCCCACTAGGGGCGCTGTTCTACTGGCTGTGCAACAGCAGCTAATCTCCCCTGGCTTGGTGTCTTCAGGGCCGGCTCATAATTCATTTAATTAAATAGAATAAATCAGCAGCGAAGCAGCCGCAAGTGTTGACTCGAGTCCCAGGCTGTTCAGGGAGGGGCCGAGACAGCGAACTGGGGATAGAACCCAGGTGTCCTGGCTCCTTCCCCACAACCCATTAGAGCTCACTGCCCTCCCAGTCCTGGCTCCTGGCCCCCCTGTTCTAACCAGTGGACTCCACTCCTTTGGGCGGGCAGCTAGGATACGGGAGGGGAAGGGAGTTCTGGACCCCAAAGGGTTAATTGTGCCTTCTGGGGGGTCCTCCCACGGGCCCTTTTCCCCCCAGCTCCGGCCCCTTTAAATCGCTGTGGCCTGGCTCACATGCTCAGCCAAGTGCCCTATTTTTAGAGCCGGTTCTTGTCTCCAATCCGACCCCCCTCGGCTTGTTTTGCAGCTTCCCCTGCCAGCAACTCAGAGCCCTGGCCAAGGAATCCAGGCGCCTCCTGCCTCCTCCCCACTGCCCCACGTACAGGGCTCTGCCGGTGCCCCTCACTCCCGACTCACAGCCCTCCCATGCCAGTGCCCCTCAGACTCTGCTAGCCCAGCCCTGGGCTTCCCCAGCTCTGCCGGTGCCCCTCACTCCCGACTCGCAGCCCTCTCACACTGGGGCCCCTCACTCCTTCCCCTCCATCCCCCAGCTCTGCCGGTGCCCCTCCCTCCTGACCCGCAGCCCCCCTCCGCTAGCCCAGCCCTGGGCTCTACACACACGCACAGGAATGCAAAGGCCTAGATTGCACAGCGGCCACTGGGACAGAGTTTGTATTTTTGTAGGTCCTACTCAAACTGTGTCTTCAGTGTCTCTCTCCACAGGGCAAAGGGTTAATAATCCAGGCGCCCCATCCAGGCTGAGCTGCGATTTTGAGGGGGGGGGTGCAAGGGGCTGGTGTTTTTAAAGTGGCTCTGGGCCCATGACTCTGTGTTCACAAAGGGAACACAATGTTCAGGCCCATAGTCTGGGGCGGGGGAAGAGAGCACTGAAGGCTGGACCTAAGCGGAAGGGGGAGGGGAAGGGACAAGAGGGGGTTGGGGGGTGGGCGCTGAGGGGCTGGGTCAGAAAGAGGCTCTCAGTGCTGGGATGGGGGGTGACACTTTTCTCTCCTGGTGGGGCAGCCGTCCCATCCTTCCCCACTGTCCCTGCATTGGCCTCTGGCCTTTCCTCCCCCCCACCCCCGGCACTAGGGGGGCTAGGACGTGATCAGGGCTGGACCCCCCCAGTTCAATCCCCCCCAGTGTAGTTTCCCTTCCCGTCCCCCAACAACTCCCGCTGCACCCCCCTTCCCATCCACCCTGGGACCCCTTCAGCCATCCGCGTGGAAGGTTCAATCCAGCCACAGTTCAGATGGGAAACCCACTCTCCCTCCTGCCCCCCTCCCGCAATGAGCCTGGAGGTGGCCGGGGACTCGCCCTCAGCAGTGCGGGGCCCAGGACCCTGAGCCATGCGGGCCAGTGGCGGGGAGGTTCTGGTGGCCAGTCGGGGCAAAAGATCCGGCAATTCCCCATGCAAGCTTTGGGTGCATGCCCGGTTGGGGGTGTGTGGGGGTGGGCAGGGACCATCCCTCCATGGCGGGGGCAGATGCTGAGAGCAGGAGGGGTGATTAGGCAGCCTGTAACATCGCCAGGGAGTCGTGTCCCCCCCTCTCCCCCCACCAGGGTTCCAAGATACTGGGTCAAACTGGGCCGGCCAGAGCCGAGCAGCCAACGGGGAAGGGCCCAGCCC
Source organism: Lepidochelys kempii (assembly GCF_965140285.1). Taxonomy (NCBI): domain Eukaryota; kingdom Metazoa; phylum Chordata; order Testudines; family Cheloniidae; genus Lepidochelys; species Lepidochelys kempii. The sequence continues at coordinate 32,560,748 of NC_136392.1, read as the reverse complement.
TCCCGGGGGGGTTGGACGGGGACTGGCCTCCGGAGGCCCCAGACACCCGCTGGGGAGTGTTTCGCATGTAGGAACTGGGATGCCCTGTGGCCCCATCGGAATAACTGCACCTGGTGCCGGCTCAAAAACCGCCCTGTGATGACGGACGCCGGCCCCGTGGGTGACGCTGGGCCCCAGCCTCGAAGCAAAACCCTGCTCAGTCCACCTGGCTCGCCGGGAGGGCTGGTGCAGCCAGGAAAAGCCCCACTGGAGGGTGCGATGAGGGGCCCTGCCCAGAGCAGGACCCCAGGAGCTGGGCGGGGAGGCCCCAGGAGCTGGCCATGGGGGTGTGGGGGGTGGCCTGGGGGACAGCTGGCTGAGTGGAGGCTGTGGGGGGATGGGGGTGGGCATGGGGATGGGAGGGTGGATGAGTGGGGGAAGGGGGTGAGTGGATGGATGGATGGATGAATGTGGGGGAAGGAGATGGATGGATGGATGCAGGGGAAGGGTGGACGGATAGATGGATGGACAGATGGGTGGTGGCGAAGGGCACATCTGACTGGCTGCCAGGAGGGGCTGCCCACGGTGGGTCCCTCAGACAGTGCCCCACACACCAGTCCCACAGGGACCCTGGTCCAGGACTGAGTGGGTGATGGGAGCCAGCCGCACTCATGACAGCCCCACTGCACACCCCAGGGGCCTGTCCCTCCCCTCACATGCCCCCCAGCCTGGTTCTGCTCCCCCGCAATCTGGCCCATCTGCTCCAGCGGAACAGCTAGTGGGTTTGGGGGGGCTGGGAGCCAGGACACCTGGGTCCTAACCCCAGGTTGGGTTGGGGGCAGAACTCCTGGGTTCTATCCACTGTTTTTTGGCGGGGGGAGGGGAGCAGCGGGGGGCTGGGAGCTACAGCCTGGTTTGTGGTGGTTGGGGGGCACACGCCCTGGCCCGTGGCTGAGGAGCTGGGAGGAGCCGGCTGTGCTGGCTGGTGCAGGGCAGGGCTAGGCTCAGACCGGTCCAACCGGATGGACGGGGGACCCAGGAATATGGCACGGAATAGGCGGGAGAGCGGCTGCCATGGGGTCCTTCCCCCACAGGGGGCCCAGCCCCAATCTGGCCTGGTGGGGTGGACTCCCTAGGATGGGAGCCCATCCCCCTCCCCCCACTCTGCCCCCTTCCCCATCCCCTCCCCATCCCCTCACTCTGCCCACTCCCCCCACCCATACCCCTCCTCCCACTCTCCCCCATCCCCTCCCCCTCCCCCACTCTCTGCCCTCGCCCTGTCTCCTCCCCCCACTCTGACCCCTCCCCACTTCCCCTCCCCCTATGCCAGCGCTGTAGCAGGGAAGTCCCCCCCCGCCCCCGCCCCGGCCCCGGCCCTGGCCCTGGGATTGGCAGCCCCGAGCTGGGGGGCGGGGCCTGTGGGGGGGGGTGTTGTTTGTATCCAGAGTCAGTCAAAGGCAAGTGAAGGTGGACAGACGGGCGGACGGAGGCGCAGGCGGAGCCGGACACACGGACAGAGCAGGTACGGGGGGTGGAAAGGGTCTGATGGGGGGTTCTGGGGTGGGGGATCCCGGGGGGGGAGCAGATAGGCCTGGAGGGGGGCTGATGTTCGGGGGGGGGCAGTCTGGGTTGGGGGGTCTCAGTCAGGGGAGGGGTCCCCGGGGAGCAGTGGGGTGTCGTGGGGCCGTGGCTGAGATGGGGGGATCGGGGAGGTGGGAGGGGCTGAGAATGGGGGCGGGGGTTGGTAGGACTTGGCGAGGTGGGGGGAGCTGAGGGGGGTGATCACTAAGGAGGGGGGCCGGGGCGCAGCTCCGTGTATCCGGCTACCCGGCCCGATTCCCAGCTCTTCCTCCGAGCGGCGACACGCGAAATGTCAAGCGGAAAAACCCACCATGGCGAAGGGGCCGGACGCCTGGGTTGTCTCCCTCGCTCTGGGAGGCGGCGCTGGTGGGTTAGAGCAGTGGGGGCTGGGAGGAGCCAGGACTCCTGGGTTCTCTCCCCGGCTCTGAGCAGGATAGGGGCGAGGTTTCTGTGGGGGGCTCTGGGGGACGGGGTCATGGGCCCATCCCAGCGTCCTTAGGGCAGGGCTGTGTCCTCGGGGGTCCTGACAAGGCTGAGCCACTCACGGGGGGCCACTAGTCTCAGGCCCTGGCTGGCCCCTCTTGAGCCCAGCCCTGTGCCCCCCTCCCCTCATCTCCCCTGGGGCTGGAATAGAGTCATTGGTCACCGTCACCCAGCCCCATGGTGCCAGACACACACATACACACCCGTGGGGCCGCCTGGCTGCCTCTGAGAACAGGGGCTGGGAGCCAGGACTCCTGGGTTCTATCCCTGGCTCCGGGAGGGGAGTGGGGTGTAGTAGTTAGAGCAGGGGAGGTGGGGCTGGGAACCAGGACTGCTGGGCTCTGGGAGGGGAGTGGGGTGTAGTGGGTAGAGCTCCCCACCCCCACCCATCAGTCTGTCCAGCCAGCTCCCCAGCCATTCAGAGCCAGCCATCCTTCCCCTGAACTGTCCATCCATCTGTCCACCTCTGTCCCGCCCCCTGCCAAGATCTGTCCACAAGATCTGTCCACAAGCAGGTTTGGCTCCCCCCAGCCAGTAGCTGGTCTCTCCCCTCCTCCTGAAGATGACCCCAGAGCCAGCCCAACCCAGCTACCCCAAGCCCCCCAGAAGCATGGAAGAAGACCTGCCCCAGGACCAGGAGAGCTAGGCTTAGGGGATTATGGGATGGGACCCTCCCAGCCCATAGGGCAGCCCACAGACAGACTGTGCTGGTCTGTCTGTTTCCCTTGCTCCCCACCCGGGGCCCCACATGTCCTGGGGCTGGCAACACCCCATACCCTGCGGTCCTGGACCAGGAGGGGAGGGGGCCGGGGTCCAGGGAATGGACCAGGCACTGAGGGGCTAAGGGGGCATTGGCTGCTGGCACCTTGGTAGGGACCCAGCCTGGACAATCACTGACCCGCCCTTTCCTGGCCCCCCATCCTTCTGCCTAACCCCCCAGTTCCCCTACACCCTGCTCCCTGTGACATCCTGCCTGGAACCCACCCTGGCTCCCCATGACTCTTCCAACTCCCCTACGTCTATGACCCCCGCACCTGTCCCTGTTGCCCCATAACTCCCCTCCCAACTCCCCTGCCCCACCTGGCAACCACCCTCATAACCTCCCCCCTGACCCCCATAACCTGCCCCCAAACTTGTGTCCCAGATCCCCAGGATCGGTGCTATGCCTCCAGCTTTAGAGTAGCCCCTTGCAGGACCCCCAAGAGGTCCCATTTTCCCTTCAGGGGAGGCCACACAACCTCCCCAGCCCGCTGGGGCTCCAACCCCCCCGCCGCACCCGGTGAGCAGAGCCAGACTCCTGGGAGAGCCACGCAGGATTGGGTTGGTTAGTCACCGGGATGCGGCCCAAGAAGCCCTGAGGGCGGCAGGGAGACGCGGCGTCGGGTCGGCCTGGGGCCAAGGCACCCCGTGTTCCAGCTGCATCTGAGTGTCTGACCCCCTCATCCCTTCCTGGGTGGGCAGCCCCCACTCGCCCCCCAACTCCCACTTTCCCCGCCCTTTCTGCTTCAGCTGGGGGTTCTTTGCTCAGCTCCCCTGCTGAGATGGGGGAGGGGGAATCTAGGCGTCACTGGAGCTGGCATCCGGGCGCCTTGTTCACTTGGGTCAGTTCCAGCCGGTTCCTTAACGATGCCTCGTTCCCCCCAGGCAGGGAGGTGTCCCCAACGCCGGTGCCTTTTAGCCTTTCCTGAAAGCACCCGCAGCCCTTCCCCCGTGCTGGGCAAGAGGGTGACCAGACTCCTGATAAAATCGGGACTGTCCCGATATTTAATTTTTTGTCCCACGTCCCGACCGATGTACGATCAGGATGCCCATTTGTCCCGATATTGTAGGGCTGGCAGGCTCCCTACCCGGCTCCTCCCCGGAAGTGGTGACATCTCCCTCTGTGCACTGCCCCTGCTCTGGCTCCACAGCTCCCATTGGCCAGGAACCGTGGCCAATAGGAGCTGCGGGGGCGGCGCCTGGGGGCACGGCAGGGTGCAGAGCTGCCTCCTGGTGCCTCCCTCTAGGACCCAGAGGGAGATGTTGCCACTTCCGGGGAGCCACCTGAGGTAAACCCTGCCCGGAGCCCGCACCCTGAATCCCCTCCCGTACCCCAACCCCTTGCCTCAGCCTGGAGCCCTCTCCCGCACCCAAACTCCCTCCTGGAGTCAGCACCCTGACCCCCCCAGACACCCAGCCATGAGCCCCCTACCACACCCAAATTCCCTCCCAGAGTCAACACCCTGACCCCCCTCCTGTGCCCCAACCCCCTGCCCCAGCGCTGAGACCCGCCTTTGCAGTGGGAGCCAGGGCCCTGCACCCCTGGCTTGCGGCAGGAGCTGGAGTCGGGACCATGCACCCTCCTTGCAGTTTCCTAGGGCTGTGCACCCCCCTTCCCTATTGCTCCAGTGAAAGCTGTGAGCCTGTGGCTCCCCTCGTGTCTCCCAATATCTTACTCTTGCAATCTGGTCACCCTACTGGGCAACCATGCTGCATGTTGGGAAACTGAGGCACACAATGGGGGTCATCAAAATATCAGCAAAAATCCCACCTTCATCACAGCTCTTTCCCCCTTGGAGAGCGAACGGCACTCGTCGGGACCAGTGGCCTGGGGGGGGGCATTCACACCCACCCATGCCATTTAGAGAGGCTGCAGCCTGGGCCCCAGCTCCACCCACGCCATCCCACTGGACACCTCCTCGTGGCAGGTTTGAATCCCTCGGCCGCACGGCACCCCAGCTCAGAGCCCGTTCATATTCTCCCTTAGGTCGGCTCCAGTTGATCATACCTTGCTTTCCCTGACCTCCCCCCATCCCCGGCCTGGTACCCGGCCCTGCCCACAAGAGCGCCCCACCTCTCTCCCCTCACTGGGCTGCAGGGACTAACCCCTTCCCGCCTGAAGCACTGGGGGGCTGGATCCCCGCTCCCACGGGGGCTGGAGAGGGTGGAGGTGACAGAATCAGGCTACTTTCCCAGCAAGAGGCACTGTGGGGTGCAAGGCAGGATGGGTGGGAGAGGGGCATGTCCCACATTGCCCATTCAGCCAGGGCCTCCTGATGGGTGGGGGGGCAGAATTTGCCCCCCAATGGAGCCTGATGCCCAAACTCCCTGGGACACCAATGTGGGGAGGGTCTTCCTGAGCCTGATTCACAGCCCCCGATCCTGGGAAAATATCACCCCCTGCCCCCCCCAGCCCTGAGGCCCTGCCCAGAGCAGGGTAGTGGGCTGGGCTGGGCTGGGCAGGGGGCTCCTGGGATTGGGGGGAGGTCTCTGAGCACCTCAGGCCACAGGGATCTGCTGGGTATTTTTTGGGGGGGAGGGTCTGTGAGTTGGGGTGGAGGAGGGGTAGCGCTGGCCGGTGTCTCTGTGTCCTGCTCTGACCCCCCCCTTTCCCTCTCCCCCAGGCGCAGCCATGACCGAGCTCCACGAGGTGCAGATCACGGAGGAGAAGCCCCTGCTGCTGCCCCCCTCGCAGCCCGTCCCGGGCAAGGTCAGAGGGCAATGGGCACGCTGGGGGGAGGGGTGCTCACTGCTGCGTTGCCCTCCCAACACCCCATCCGGCCCCCCATCCCCCATTACACTTCTGGCCTTGTTCCCCATCCACCCTCTTCCTGCCCACCCCCCCCCGGACAGGACCCTGCCCCCCGCCCCCCACCCCCGTAGGACACTGAGGTATTAGCAGCTGGACTCCTCCCAGGGCACCACCAGGTCCTCCCTCCCCTCCCCACCCCTCCCTGAACTCCACAGACTGTGCTGGGGACAGAACCCAGGAGTCCTGGCTCCCAGCCCCCCCCCACTCTAACCACTAGACCCTACTCCCTCCTGGAGTTAGGGAGAGAACCCAGGAGTCCAGGCTCCCAGCCCACCCCCGCATCCCACCCCTGCTCTGACCACGAGACCCCCACTCCCCTCTAGGAGCCAGGGAGAGAACCCAGGAGTCCTGGCTCCTGTTGTCTGAGCTGCACTGACCCCTCCCTGGCTTGAACCCCGTCTCGCAGTGTCCTGGGTGTGAGGGAGCAGGACTTTAGTAGTGGACCCCCAGGCACCCCAGCCTTGCCTCCCCCACCCTCTGCTGGAGTGTCAGGATTCGAACCCACAGGGGCCCAGCTCTGTGGGGATCCCACAGCAGCATATGGGCCATGGAACAGGGGGGTGGGGGCTGTTTGGGGACCAATATCTCAGGCATCCCCTGGGCATTGTTGGAAAGCGGGGGGCCCACTCTCCGCGACAGCGTCAGCTGCTTCCATCTGGGACCCGCGCCAGCCATGGGGCAGCCCCCTACACCTCACAGCCCCCATCTCTCTCTCTCTCTTTGGCAGAAGCACTCGGTGGAGACGCCCTATGGACTCGTGGCCTTCACCGTCCATGGCACCCCGAAGCCCAAGCGCCCGGCCATCCTGACCTACCACGACGTGGGGCTCAACCGTAAGTGGGGCTGGGAGTGCGAGGAATGGGACCCCTGCAGGGATCTCCCCCCACAGCCAGTACCCCCTGCTGGGAGCTTCCCACCCCCCCCAGCAAACCCCTACTGGGAGCTCCCATCCCACTCCCCCCAGGGCCCCCTACTGGGTGCTCCCCCCACCGCGCCCCCTGCTGCTGGGACACTCGGTCTATTCTGCCCGCTCCAGACCAGTCCTGCTTCGAGCCGCTCTTCCGTTTTGAGGACATGCAGGAGATCATCAAGAACTTTGTGGTGGTTCACGTGGATGCCCCCGGCATGGAGGAAGGAGCCCCGCTGTTCCCCTTGGGGTGAGACCTGCTGCCCCCCACCCTTCTCTCTCCACCCCCACTCTACCCCTCTCTGCTCCCCTTTCCCCCGCTGTTTCCCATGCAGTGAGCCCCCCCGGTGCAGCCTTCTCCCCCGCCCCACCCCAGCTGACGTGCCCTCTTCCTGCAGGTACCAGTACCCATCGCTGGACCAGCTGGCTGACATGATCCCCTGCATCTTGCAGTACCTGAAGTGAGTAGGGGGCAGGAACAGACAAACACAGCATGCACCCCTTCCCCGCCTCCCCCTCCTGGCACTGTGGGGCTGTCTGGGGGGGAATTGGCTCCCAGAGCTCAGGTGTGGAGGGGGGTGATGGGACCCTGTCTCGGGGGAGCTGGGGTCTGTACCATGCCTGGCCGGACCCCTGTCTCTGCTCTGCTGAGTTAATCGGGGTGGAACAGAGAGCCAAAGGTGCGAACAGCCCCTGGGACTGCCTGGCCTCGCACCATGTGAACCAGGCTCCGCGGGTTCTGCCCAGGCGGGGCCCAGCCGGAGGCACCCCGCGTTCCGGCTGCATCTGGGTGTCTGCCCGTTCCCGGCCCCCAGCTCCCACCTCCCCAGTCCTTCCTCCTCTAGCCAGCGTCTTTATGAGAGGCAGAGGACCCATCTCCTCCGGGGTGGCCGTGTCCTGGGAACTGGGTTTGCCGTTGTCTTTGCGACTTCCGTTGATACGGGGTCAGCCTGTCCCGTTCAGTCGGCTCGGACAGTGGGCGACACGCCCCCCCGTGTCTCTGCGGCCGCGTCTACACTACAGCCAGTGTCGGCAAAACGTGTGTGGCTCCGGGGCATGACTGTTCCAACGGGAGCGTCCGTGTGCACAGCACTTTTGCCGCTCGCAGGGCTGAGTACTCACACCGACGGGAGAGAGCGTGCTCGCCAGGCGTGCTCCACGTATAGACGTGGCCTTAGCCTGCCCTGAGAGCAAACGCAACTCCTCTTTGCCCCGCTGAGTAGCCGGGTGTCATGGACTCACAGGCCTGGTGCTCCTGGCTTTGTACGGCCCCTGGGAGGAACCCCCCTTCGGTGTGACAGACCCCGGAAAGGTCGCTCTCCCGCTGGGGATAGGGGCTTTCTGGCCCTGCTGCCTCCCGAGCCCGCACCTCTGAGCCTCCAGCACACCTGGCTCTGCCGTGGGCCCCTCAGGGAGTCTCCTCATTCTTGCCCCCCGGGGAGCAAAGCCCACCGATCTCTAGCCTGCAGTGACTCTCAGCCAGCTTATTGAGCCAGCATAGGAGGTTCTCCGGCCCTCTCAACCCTCAGCACAGCACATCTAGGTCTGTCCTGCATCCAGGTGGGCTCTGGCTGCCCTCTCTCCCCACTCCAGCCACCCCCTTCTTTCAGCCAATCACCCTATAACATCTCCCCCACAGCTCCTCCCCTGTCCTTTGTCTTCAGTCCCAGGTAAACAGGTCACTGGGGCCCTCTCTCTTCTGCCTTTGTTCCCACCCACTGGAACTGGCTGGTCAGGTCACCAGGCCCTTCTCTCCTCAGCCCTTTGTCCTCCCACTGGCCAGAACCGGCTGCCTTCCCAGCTGGGCTGGGCCTCTCGGTCACTAGGGTCCCCCATCTCCAGGCCATTGTCAGGGTCCCGGCTGCTAGGCGTCACACCTGATCCTCTGTAACAACAAACCCCCTCTCCCTACCTTGTTACACATGCAGCACACAGGGAAACTGAGGCACACACCCCGCTCATGCAGAACACCAAGACAATCCTCTGCTTCGTCACACCATGCAACGTGTCGGGGAAACTGAGGCACGCACAGGCCTCATAAAAATTCCCACTTCACACAGACTCATTTGCAGCCTCGCTGCTGGCAAAACCCAGGCCCAGCCCACGGCTTGATCGGCCGTGCCGAGACCTGGCAAACTTAGAGCCGCATCAGGCTGTTCAGGGCATTGCGTTCAGAAGCCTGTCTGGTCCCAGGTTATCAGCTGTGCTGCGGGAGAGCCGGCCTGGTGGGGCTGCGCCAGACGCTCCTTAGACCCGCGGGAGACTGAGAGCGAGAGGAAAGAGACGGAATCTGGCCCCACGTCCCCCAATTCGCCCGCGTCCAACCTCCCAGCTTTGGGGTGTTGGTTTCCAGCCCTGCACTGGCTTCAGGCCTGATCTAAACACCGTCCCTGGGTAACATCATGCAGCCAAAGCCTGCGTCCGTCTTTTACCTGTTCCAGGTCACCGTGACACCCACCAACTGACGCTCCCTGTTACCACCGGGGGGGTGAATTTGTAGGGCTGGTGACCAGACAGGTCCCAGATTTCATGGTCCTTGGGAGCTAGGAACAACGCCCTTCCCCCCCCCATCCCCCCAAGGTTTATTAACCACCCCCACCCCCCTCGCTTCCTCCCACAGCTTCACCAGCATCATCGGCATCGGGGTGGGAGCCGGCGCCTACATCCTCGCCCGCTACAGTGTGAGTGACGCAGGCCCAGGGGAGCTGTGGGTCAAGAATGAGGGGCACCGGCAGAGCTGTGGGGGGCAGGGCTGGGCTAGCAGGGGGCTGTTGGTCAGGAGTGAGGGGCACTGGCAGAACTGGGGGGACAGGGCTGGGCTAGCAGGGGCTGCAGGTCAGGAGTGAGGGGCACCGGCAGAGCTGGGGGGACAGGGCTGGGCTAGCAGGGGGCTGTGGGTCAGGAGTGAGGGGCCCTGGCAGAGCTGAGGGGGGCAGAGCTGAGCTAGCAGTGGGTAGTGGGGGCTGGGACTGGGGGCTGGTTTCACCCTTATTTCTCTTCCCACCCTCCCCCCCCCCCACAGCTCTCTCATCCTGACACCGTGGAGGGCCTGGTTCTGATCAACATCGACCCCAATGCCAAGGGCTGGATGGACTGGGCAGCTCACAAGGTACGGGGATCCCTTCCCCAGTCCCTGCGGCCCCAGGAGCCCTCCCCTGGCTTTCCTGTAGAGGGGGGGCTGTGCCGGGATGTGGGGGCATACAGGCCTGGGGTAGCAAACGGAGACTGTGGACAGCTGGAGAGATCAGACGGAATTTTCTTCTGGCCTAGGGTCAGCTCCTGATGTTCCCCCCCCCAGGTCATGTCTCTCTCACCCCCCTGGGTGTTGCTCTTCCAACCCCTCCCTGCATCCCCGGTGCCCCCTCTCACCCTCTGCCTTCCTCCCGCAGCTGACCGGCCTGACCTCGTCCATCCCCGAGATGATCCTGGCCCATCTCTTCAGCCAGGTGAGGGGGGGAAATCTATGTGTTGCCCCCGGGGGCTGCGGATGGGCCCCACTCCTGTGCTCCCAAGGGCTAGATCCAGGGGTCTTCCCAAGGTGGAGGGAGGTAGCCTGGGGAGGGGGGCAGTGGAGAGGTTAGATGGGAAGGGCAGGGAAAGCAGGACCAGCAGGGGGGTTGTATCTGGTCAGTAACAGCCTGCCCCCCCAAGAGGAGCTGTCTGGCTGCAGGGAACTGGGGGGCAGTGCTGTGGGGGACGGGTGGGGGGAGCAGGACCGACAGGGGCTGTAACTGGTCACTAATGCCCTGCCCCCCCAGGAGGAGCTGTCGGGCTGCAGGGAGCTGGGGAGCAGGGCTGTGGGGGACGGGTGGGGGGAGCAGGACCGACGGGGGCGGTAACTGGTCACTCATGCCCTGCCCCCCCCCAGGAGGAGCTGTCGGGCTGCAGGGAGCTGGGGGGCAGGGCTGTGGGGGACGGGTGGGGGGAGCAGGACCGACGGGGGCGGTAACTGGTCACTCATGCCCTGCCCCCCCCCAGGAGGAGCTGTCCGGCTGCAGGGAGCTGGGGGGCAGGGCTGTGGGGGACGGACGGGGGGAGCAGGACCGACGGGGGCGGTAACTGGTCACTGATGCCCTGCCCCCCCCCCAGGAGGAGCTGTCGGGCTGCAGGGAGCTGGGGGGCAGGGCTGTGGGGGACGGGTGGGGGGAGCAGGACCGACGGGCGCGGTAACTGGTCACTGATGCCCTGCCCCCCCCCAGGAGGAGCTGTCCGGCTGCAGGGAGCTGGGGGGCAGGGCTGTGGGGGACGGGTGGGGGGAGCAGGACCGACGGGGGCGGTAACTGGTCACTGATGCCCTGCCCCCCCCCAGGAGGAGCTGTCCGGCTGCAGGGAGCTGGGGGGCAGGGCTGTGGGGGACGGACGGTGGGAGCAGGACCGACGGGGGCGGTAACTGGTCACTCATGCCCCCCCCCCCCAGGAGGAGCTGTCCGGCTGCAGGGAGCTGGGGGGCAGGGCTGTGGGGGACGGGTGGGGGGAGCAGGACCGACGGGGGCGGTAACTGGTCACTCATGCCCCCCCCCCCCCAGGAGGAGCTGACCGGCTGCAGGGAGCTGGGGGGCAGGGCTGTGGGGGACGGACGGGGGGAGCAGGACCGACGGGGGCGGTAACTGGTCACTGATGCCCTGCCCCCCCCCAGGAGGAGCTGTCCGGCTGCAGGGAGCTGGTCCAGCAGCGCAGGGAGTCGCTGGTCGGAGCCTCGAACCTCAGCAACATTCAGCTCTATTGGAGCAGCTACAATACGTGTGTGGGGGGCTTATCTGGGGGGCTGGAGGCGGGTCAGGTGTGGGGGGCTTGGCTGGGAGGGGGCTGGAGGTTGCTGGGGGGGCAGGGGGGCTCTGCCACAGGGCTGGCGTGACTGAGGCTGGAGTTACCGGAAAGGGTCATGGGGCAGAGGTGACCTGGGGGCCCCGGGCGGGGGAGTTTGCTGCAGATTCCTGCCCCCTGTGCTGAGACCGGGGGGGAGGGGGGGGAGGGGTGTTCAGGGGGCTGGGTTGGAAGACGCGGGGGGTGCAGGGCAGTTCTCAGCCTCCCATTTCCTCCCGCCCACCCCCAGCCGCCGGGACCTGAACTTCGAACGCGGAGGAGATGTCACCCTGAAGTAAGTGAGCCCGGCCTGCCCAGGTGTCCCCCGAGCACCCCACAGCCGCCCTAGGACTCCCTTGCTCATGGTCCTCCATGAATGCCCTAACACCTCTCAGCCCCCCATAAGCACACAGGGACCCCCTTCTCCCCACTGTCCTCTGGGTACTCCACAAACACCCCAGAGCAGCCCTGTACCCCTGCCCCCCAAGTATCCCTCAGCCCCCTGGTTAGGGGCAGGGCCTGTCTCCAGAACCCCCCAGGCATTGGGGGGGACACCTAGCAGACCCATTACCCCCTCCACCCCTTTCCTCTGCTCTGCCCAGCTTCCCTGCCCACCGCCAGAGCAGCTGCCAAGGGGGAGAGGGAGCGCTCTGACCATCCCTTTTCCATCTGTCTGTCCTCACAGGTGCCCTGTGATGCTGGTGGTGGGAGATCAGGCCCCCCACGAAGATGCTGTGGTGAGTAACAGAACAAACCACACGATGCACAACTACACAACATTGCGTACAGCCCTGCAGGTACACAACCCCCTGCAGCTACACAACATAGCGCACAGCCCCACGTCACACTCTGCTACACAGCCCCCCACCACTATGCAAGCCCCCCCCAGCTGCACATCATAGACAGCACCCAGACCTGCAGCTACACAACTACACAGCCTAGACAGCACACAGCCCCACAGCGCACCCTGCTACACAACCCCAGCACGCCACACGGTGGGACATGCACCCAGAGCCAGGCTCATTCCCGCCAGCAGGGTGCAGCGGGGACAGGGCCAGACAGACAGTGCAGGATTCATTCCCCCCTGCTGGGGACGAACAGACGGACGGACGCACACTCTGAGCCGGGCTCATCACAGCCAGCTGGGGGCAGCAGGGACACAGACATTCATTCCCTCCAGCAGGGATAGACGGACGGACAGACGGACGCACACGCACTTTCTCTCTCTGCCTGTCCTCTCTTTAGGATAGGCAGACACTCCGCAGCTCCGGTCCCCGGCTGGTTTGGGGGGGACGTCACCTGCCCCCTGGGCTGCCCTGGCAGGAACCGCCCTGATTTCCTGCTCTGGGTACTGACCAGCATCGTGAAACTGACCAAGGTCGTGTTGGTTTCCCTCAAGACCTGCCGGGCTTGCAGGGTCTGTGGCTCTGGGGCAGCACCCCAGACTCCCAGGCCCCGTGCGAGGAACCCCGGTGGGTGCATCAGTGCCCTGCAAGGGTCAAACTCGCTCTCCAGGGTCTGGGGCTCTGGCCCTGCCGCCTCCCAGGACTGTGCCTCTGAGCCTCCAGCATGCCTGGCTCTGCCGTGGGCCCCCGGGGAGCCCACCCCGGTCTCTAGCCTGCAGTGACTCAGCCAGTGTGAAACAGGTTTATTGAACGTCTGAACCCAGCCCAGGAAGTTCTCAGGGCCCTCAGGTCTGGCGAGTCTGAGCTCCGACCAGCTGGGTCTGTCCCCGTCCCCATGGGCTCCGGCTACTCCTTGTCCCCTGTCCAGCCGCCCCCTCCTTCCAGCTGAGCCCCCTATATCCCCTCCCCCAACAGCCCCTCCTCCGCTCTTTGTCTTTGGTCCCGGGCAAACAGTTCACACAACTGGATGGCTCCAGGTTCAGATGGGCCCTCTGGTCAGCTGTTGCTAGGTTAAAAAGGGTCCCGGCCCTGGGCTGGAGACCAGGCTGCTAGGCAGGGTAATACCTGGGCCTCTGCAACAATAAACATGCTCTCCCACCCCCTGTGCTGAGACATGTGGCACACAGGGGAAACTGAGGCGCGCACACAGGCATCATACAAAGTGTCACTGGCCAGGGGCTCCAGGCCCCCCTCTCTCTCTCACACACACAGCAAAGCATGGGGGTAACGTCTCACTCCCTGGCCAAGCCTCTGGGGGCACAACGAGCTCTGGGCCTTGGGATGTCATTAAGCTGGGCTGGGTTCAGGGTCCAGGTGTCTCTGTGCTCTGCCTGCCCCTCACACTGTTCTCTGTTCCCCCCTTCCCCCCCTAAAACCAGGTGGAGTGTAATTCTAAACTGGATCCCACCCAGACCTCCTTCCTCAAGGTGAGTGACGTCCCCTGCCTCCGCCCCATCCCAACTCGTAGCCCCAGCTAGCCCAGCCCTGGGCTCCCCATCTTCCTCCCGCCCCCCCCTTCGCCCCCAGCTCTGCCGGTGCTCCTCACTCCCAACCCACAGCCCCTTGCTAGCCCAGCCCTGGGCCCCTCCAATAGTTGAGTGTTGGGTTTGTTTTCCAGATGGCAGATTCCGGGGGGCAGCCCCAGCTGACACAGGTGAGAGCTGTCTTCCCAATGGGGATGGAGGGCGCAGGGCAGTGTGAAGGGGAGGGTGTCTCTGGGGCAGTAGTTGGGGGCACAGGGCAGCATGGGGGGAGGAGTCTGGGGGAGGCACTGGAAGGACATAATGGGGGGTGGGCTGGGGGGTACAGCCAGGATCAATAGGGGGAGGGTTGTGGGGCACAGTCTGGGGATGGAGGGAGGGTTGTGAGGTGTGGTGCACAGCTAGGGTATATAGGGGGCAGGGGCAATAGGGGAGGGTCTGGGGGTAGCCCAGCTGTGGGGCACAGGGTCTAATCTCCATCTTGTCCCCATCTCTCAGCCTGGGAAGCTGACTGAGGCATTCAAGTACTTCGTCCAGGGCATGGGATACAGTGAGTAGCCACGGGGGGGGCAGCAGGGAGGGGAATGTCCCGATCTCCCAGACCTGCGCCCTGGCCCAGCCCCCCCTCCCCACCCCCTCCCCACCCGTTCCCCCGTGGGTTGGGTCCTTGGCCCTTCTCCAGCCCTGAGCCGCTGTCCCACAGCCAGGCCAGTTCCTGAAGTGTCTGTCTCTGTCTTTCTCAGTCCCCTACGTCCTGGACAGGAAACTGAGTATGGGGTCAGGTACCTTCTCTGCTATCCCCCCCCTGCACCCCTAGATCCCAACACGTGGCCACCCCACCCTGCACTGGCTCCCTGTCCCCCACACCCCAGTGTCCTGCACTGCCTCCCATGCACCCCACACTCCCCACATTAGCTCCCCCCGTCCTGCACACACACACCCCCATCCACTCCCTGTTCAGGCATGGGGGGCATTGTGCAGTTTGTGTGGGGAGCTCCCTGCCCCTGTGCATGGCCTGGCCATGCCCCGCCCCCACCCCTCACTCCACAGCCTCTTGTGGGGCACACCAGTACAAATGGGGGCCTATTGCTGGGATCTGGTGGGCGGGGCAGAACAGAGGGGCGGGGCCCATCTGACTCCTCCCCTCTCTGTCTCCCTATAGTGGCCTCCTCCTGCATGACGCGCCTGTCGCGCTCCCGCACCGCCTCGCTGTCCAGCGCAGCCTCAGGGGACGGGAGCCAGTCCCGCTCCCGCACCCTGTCCCAGAACAGCGAGTCGGGGAGCCCCCAGCCGCCGCCGCCGCCCGCCCCGGGGAGCGGAGCCCACACCATGGAGGTCTCCTGCTGAGCAGAGGAGGGGAAGGGGATGGAGACACCTCCCGCCTCTGACCAGGACTTCCTGCTATCCCACAATGCACTCCGGCCCCAGGGGCCATGCGACGCTCACCCCCTAACGGTACTAAACCGGGGAGGCCCCGATCCCAGAAACAACAGCACAAGCAGCGTTAACCCTTTAAAAACAAAATAATCACAAAATAATCAACGCCCTCTGGGCCCTGCCCCTTTCCCCTTGGCTCCTCCCCCTCCTTAGCCCCAGCCCTTCCCTCCCCCATCACCTTGGCTCCTTCCCCCTCCTTGGCCTTTCTGGATCTTTGGGGGTGGGGGGTGTTTTGCAAGTGGAGGGGAAGAAGTTCGGGGGGGGGGGGCGCTGTGTGTTCCCTACACCCCCTTTGCCTGTCATAGCCCTGACTTCTGTCCGTTTGTCCCAGGGCAGTCCTGTTCCTGCCCCTTTGGTGTCCATCTGTCTGTCATGAACATCCCCTTCCTGTGAGCCCTCCCCATTCCATCCATCTGTCTGTCCAGAGACAGCCGTGTCATCCAGCCATCCCAAGGGTCACCCACCACCCCCCTATATACGTGTCTGTCCTGGAAGCTCCTCTTCTGGGAGTGTCTCTCCCTGCTTCCCCCCCCAGTCTCTATCTGTCCTGAGTGCCCCTTGACCACATCTGTCCTGATGTGACGTCTAAATCCCCACACACACGTCTCCATCCTTTCCCAGGATGCATTGCAAAGCCATTCGCCATCCCCCAGCCTGGGTTCTTGTACGGGGAGGTTGGGAGGCCCGTGTGTCTACATTTGGCTCCCTTCCCAGTTATTCCCCGCAGACGTTGGGTGTTCAGGGCATCTCCCCCAGGGGGCGCAGGTGCGAGGGGGCAGGGCACCGTGCACTAACCTGCGTAGATATTTAGCGGCGTGTGGCGTGCATGCAGGAGCCATGCTGGCTGGAGCGTGGCTGAGGCAGAGAACTGCTCAGCTGGGGATGTTGGCGAGCTGGTGGGGTGGTACAAGAAGGGGGCCTGCAGGAATGTGATATTCAACTGGCTGCCAACTGTTGCAGGCCCCAACTCGAGCAGGTTCTGACTGTTGGGTTCTGGCTGTAAAAGGGCCTGGTTATACCAGCCTCTGACTGTAACAGCTTTAGCCTGGGGTAGGTTCCAACAGTTGCACCAGGCTCTTGGCTGCTGGTCCTAGTAATGGACTCTGACTGTAGCAGCTGTCTGTGTAACCAGCTCTGGCTGTACTGGGTTTGTAATGGGCACTGTAAGTAGAGGGCTCCAGGTGTAATGGACTCATGCTGGTGTAGAGTTACAGCTGTAAAGGCTCTGCCTGTATTGGGCACTATAAGGCTAGGCTCCGACTGACAGACTGAGTGTAGCGGACACGCCTGTGCTGGCTGCGTAACAGGTCCTGTTTGAACTGGGTTCCACCTGTAACAAGCTGTGAATGTAACTGGGTCAGACTGTAACAGCTCTGTGCGTACTGGGCTCCGACTGTACTGCCCATGTACCAGTCTGGCTCCGACTGTACCGGTGACGTACCAGGCTCCAACTGTAACAACACTGTGTGCTGTGCTCTGGCTCCGCCGGGCTCTTGTGTCCGACTGTACTGCTGATGTATTGGGCTCTGTCTGGCTGTAGCAGCTGTATATCCACGGGGCTGGGGCTGTTCCAGAGCAACTGACAGCCAATCCCAGCCTTAACAATAAAATCTGTAGAGGAATCTGCCCTGCACCCCTCTGTGACTGGCCATGTGTGATGTAAGGAGACAGAGGGGCATAACTGGATGAAGGAGCAGGTCAGAGCAGGAGCTGGTGTGTTGCCCAGAGCAGGTTCAGGTGAGAATAAGAGGGGAAGAAAACCCAGCGGGGCCCCAGGACCCCATAGGGGGCTGATCCTAAATATTGCAGGTGGGGAAAGAAAATCATGTGTACCCACAGCACAGCCCCCCCCACTGAGCCCCTCAGTCTGTCCCCCACACAACGCTGCCCCCCAGCCTCTCGCTCTGTCCCCCGCAGCACAGCGCCCCCGAGCCCCGTATTGGGGCAGCACTGGCTGGCAGGGGAGAGCACCCCCTGCTGGTTTCCCTCTGACCTACTCCCTGCAGCATAGTGCCCATTAGTGCCAACCTGGGGCAGCAGTGCCTGCCAGGAGAGAGTACCCCCCCCAATCCCCCCCGCCCCACTCCCTGCACCACAGGGGGCATTGGGGCCGGCACTGACTGCCCGAGGAAAGAACCTCCCCCCCCCCCCCCCACCATGTAGCTGCAGCCCTAGAAGGCGGGCGAGGACGGTCATGGTGCTACACACGCCTGGCTCGCCTCGTACTCCCCTTCAAGCGTCGGTGACCCTGGTGCAAGGGGCCCGGCAGTGTGTGAAACGTGAGGCAGCTGGAGTAAGGCCACCATGCTTTGAGTTACACGCTCCTCGCACCACTCGCGGTAGGAGGCCGAGCAGACCCAACCTGGCCGGGGATCCATTTCAGTGCACTGTGCCTCTGTTTCCCCACGTGACCTGACGAGGAACAGCACCACGGGCTGGCGGCCATGGAGGCTGTCGGGCTTTAGGTGATCGACACCATCAGCTCCTTGGCGCAGGGCTGCAGGTGGCCTTGGGGCGTACCCTGCTAATGCGCAGTGTCCTCTCTTCTTGCCTAGCCTTTTCCCCCCCAGTGGGTTGGGGTACTTTGGGCTCAGTGTCACCCCCCTGTGGGTGGATGGGGAATTACAGCTCTGACAGCCCATGAAAGAGCTTCCATTCTAACCCACCGGCATACACCAGAGCCCCTCCGCGCCCACCCCAGCCTCCCAGCCTGGGCCGTGCTGCTCTCCACCAAGGCCTCCAGACCCTTGCTGCTGCCTGGGGCCGTTTGACCTTTCCCGGCTTTGTCTGACCTGCATGGGGCCTGCCCTGGCCTGCCACTCCGTCACTGCGTGGCTGGCGGTGAATGCGCTCTCCTGCAGCTCCGGCTCGGGTGCGCCTGCTCCCAGGGTGTCTGTTCCCTGCATTGGTGTGTGACATGCACAGCCCTGCTCCTTAGTCACCACCAAGGGAAGGCAATGGCCAGGCAGGCAAGTGGGACCCTCGGCCCTCTGGGGCCAACTGGCAGGGGTCCCTAGGGTCTGGCAGCTACAATGCATTTCGCCAATGAAGTCACGGGGGATAGTTCTCTGAAAACACCCACTCAACGTGCAGCGGCCCTCAAATAAGTGAACAGAATTAGAGAATGATTGAGAAAGGGCTAGATAAGAAGACAGAAAATATAATGCCACTGTGTAAATCCCTGGTACGCCCACATCTTGAATACTGCATGCAGAGCTAGTCGCCCCAACTCAAAAAAGATACATTGGAATTGGAAAAGGTTCAGAAAAGGGCAACAAAAATGATTAGGGGTATGGAGCAGCTTCCGTATGAAGAGAGATTAATGAGACTGGGACTTCTCAGCTTGGAAAAGAGACGACTAAGGGGGGATGTGATTGAGGTCTATAAAGTTATGACTGGTGTGGAGAAAGTGAATAAGGACGTGTTATTTACTCTTCATAACACAAGAACTAGGGGTCACCCAATGAAATTAGTAGGCAACCGGTTTAAAACAAACGAAAGGAAGTATTTCTTCACACAACGCCGTCAACCTGTGGAACTCTTTGCCAGAGGATGTTGTGATGGCCAAGACTATAACAGGGTCCAAAAAAGAACTAGATAAATTCATAGAGGATAGGTCCATCAATGAGTGTTAGGTGGGATGGTGTGCCCAGCCTCTGTTTGCCAGAAGCTGGGAATGGGCGACAGGATGGATCCTTGATGGTTCTGTTCATTCCCTCTGGGGCACCTGGCATTGGCCACTGTCAGAAGACAGGATACTGGCTCGATGGACCTTTGCTCTGACCCAGTAGGGCCGTTCTTAACAGGTGTCATGGGAGGGCTCCAGTGGCCCGCTGGGTGTCACCACCATTGTGTGCTGTATGTACGGCTCCCATGTGAGCAGACTGCCCAGCTCAGCCCGGCTGGCCAACCCGCCCGGTAAAGGTGGGTTCCTCCGGCCAGGAGCAGGGAGATGCTCATTCCCTCACTGCCCTTGTGGGGCTTACAGTGGGTGCTGATTTGCATACTTAGACCAATGCTAATGAGGTGCTGGTGGGAATTGAACAAGAAGTGGCCCCCAGGGGGTGGTTGGTGCGGGGAGATGCTGGTCACAGGGGCAGGGCAAAGGCCAGGTCTGGTCTGAGAGCTCACCAGCACATTTGCTCCACCGGGGGCTGGAGCAGCTACAGACCTGTGGGCTCTCAGAGATCTGGGGGTATCCAGCGGCCGCATGGAAAACCAGTAACAAAACCGAGCACCTCGAACGGAAAAGCTGGCTGCTCTACATAGCGCCCCCCCTCCCCCGGCCATGCAGCACGCTGGTCTCTTCTGGGGCCAGGCCGCGGGCATTCTGAGGGGTGACTTCTGTCCCCCTCAAAGCGCAGCCTACAGTCTGTGAGCCCCTCAGTGTAGCAGAAGTCCGGGGCATGCTGCTGCCAGCCAAGCTCTCTCTGGCCGGTGACTGGGCACTGAGCACGTGTCTGGCCATTGGGGCGAGGAGGCGGGGGGGGCTATTACTGCCCCACGGATTTCGCTGCTGCTACCGTCTCGGGCTGGCTGCAAGGTGCCCAAGGCCAAGTGCGCGGGGAGAACTCCCAGCTGGCATGTTAGCGGTGGGCTCTTATCTCCGAGGCTTTCTATAGCAGAGCTGGCGTCTGCCCAGCCCCGGGTCAGTATTGCTTGGCTGGCATGCCGACACTGGGCCGGCTTGTGCTCCCAAGTGTGCAGCGTGAAGCTGGCACCAGCAACGCCATCTCAGTTCCGCTGGGCAGCGAGCCAGACGGGGCGAGGCTGGGGAGGGCGTGCGCCCGCCGAGTCCCGGCTCTGCAAGCAACTCTGCCCTGGGCTCAGGGAAGGGCGGTGTCTCCTGGCCAGTCAGTGCCCAGCTGGCAGCGGTCGCCTGCCAGACAGTGGGTGCAGGGGCTGGGTGCCGGCACCCAGGCAAGGTTCCTTCGAGAGACCATCCCCCCGAGCGCAGCCCTGCAGCTCGGGGGCATCCTGTATCATGTACAGCAGCTTACCCCAGCCAGGCTAAGCCCAGCTTGCTCTTTAAGGCTTGAGTCTTCCCAGTGCCCTAAACGCTGCGCCGTTACTCAGATTTGGGGTGTCTCATGGGGGTGCAGGACTGGGTTAGAGACCCCAATTTAGGGTCACTTGACCAAGGGATCCCCGAGCTATAAAGGCCCCAGCTTTTCCCCAAGTTTAGGGATTTTACCAAGGGCTTTTGCCCAGACCTGGGGAGCAAGCCACGGCGCTGAGCCTGGCAGAGGGGTCTCCACTGCTGAACATGGCACCCGATGCCCCTTTGGGGGAGAGCAGTGAAAACGAGTGGCAAGAAAGTTAAGCTATCATGGTGGGCACATGCCCTAATGCTCACATCTTTACCAAGCAGGGCCGAGAGCATTATCCCCCTTTTACACGTTGGGAAACTGAGGCAGGAAGCAGGGCCGTGATTTGCCCAAAGTGAGGGAGGGGGAGGATCTCCCAGGGACCATAGCAGCACATCACCCGGAGACACTCACCCTGCATTCAGTCTAGTATGGTGCTGTTTCTTTTTATATCCATGTAACTTATCCCATGTGCCTCCCACGCAGTCTAGAGACATGGCAACCAGGAGGCCTGATTCCCAGTCCCCCAGCCCTAACCACCAGACCCTACTCCCCTCCTAGAGCAGAACCAAGGAGTCCTGGCTCCCAAACTGCCCCTGCTCGAACCCACTAGCCCCCATCCCCCTCCCTGAGCCAAGGAGAGAACCCAGGAATCCTGAGCCCAACAATCACTCAGAGACAAGGTTCGTGACATAGACCTGCTTCATTCAGTGTCTCCAACAGCCTCTGTATCACAAGACATGAGCCTCTGGAAGGTACAGTTCCCCAAGGACCCCACTCAGATGGAGCTGCCTGCCCACCCCTTAGGTCCAAAAAGGCTGGAGCCCCACAGCACTGCAGGGACAGATGTGCCCCCTCAGCCAGGCTCCAAGGTGGTTAGAGCAGGGAGCTGGGAGGCAGGACTCCTGGGTTCTATCCCTGGCTCTGGGAGAGATGTGGGGTCTAGTGGGTTAGAGCAGGGGGGGTTGGGAGCCAGGACCCCTCAGTTCTATCCCTGGCTCTGGGGAAGGAGTGGGGCCTAGTGCAGGGGTGGGCAAACTTTTTGGCAGGGCCACATGGGGGTATGGAAATTGTATGGCGGGCCATGAATGCTCACGAAATTGGGGGTTGGGGTGCAGGAGGGGGTGAGGGCTCCGGCTGGGGGGTGTGGGCTCTGGGGAGAGGCCAGAAATGAGTTCAGGGTGTGGGAGAGGGCTCCAGGCTGGGGCAGGTGGTTGAGGGGTGTGTGGGGGGGGTGTGGGCTCTGGCTGGGGGTGCAGGCTCTGGGGTGGAGCTGGGTATGAGGGATTCAGGGTGCAGGAGCATGCTGGGACCGAGGGGCTGGGACATGGGAGGGGGTCAGGGATGCAGGCTTCAGGCAGCGCTTACCTCAAGCAGCTCTTGGAAGCAGCTGCATGTCCCCCCTCCAGCTCCTACATGTAGGGGAGCCAGGCGGTTCTGCACGCCGCCCCATCCACAGGCGCTATCCCTGCAGCTCCCATGGGCCTGTTCCCAGCCAATGGGAGCTGCAGGGGTGGCGCTTGGGGCAGGGGCAGAGCCCCCTGGCTGCCCCTACGTGTAGGAGCCAGAGAGGGGACATATCAGCTGCTTCCAGGAGCCACATGGAGCCACGGCACATGCAGAGCGGGGCAAGCCCCTGACCCCATTCCCTGGCTGGAGCTCAAGGGCTGGATTAAAACATCTGAAGGGCCGGATACAGCCCCCGGGCCGTAGTTTGCCCACCCATGGCTTAGTGCAGAGGTGGGCAAACTACGGCCAACATGACCCTCCTGCCCGGCCCCTGAGCTCCTTGCCCAGGAAGCTAGACCCCGGCCCCTCCCCTCCTGTTCCCCCCACCCCCACCCCCCACAGCCTTGGCGCGCCATGCTGCCGGCGTAGTGTATTAAACTGTTCCGCGTAGGAATGAGCTACTGGTAGCAGTTACAGGGAGCAATTTACTACGCTACACCGGTGCGATGCTCTAGGCGGTAAGGGGGCAGGGAGCAGCGGGGGTTGGATAGAGGACAGGGGAGTTCGGAGTGGTGGTCGGGGGGGGGGGGCCTGTGGATGGGATTGGGGCGGTCAGAGGGTGGGGAATGGGGGGAGGGGGGTTTGAATGGGGGCAGGGGTCCAGGGGCAGCAGTCAGGAAGGAGGGGGGATTGGATGGGGCAGTGGGGGGCGGTCAGGGGACAGGGAGTGGATGGGGCAGGGGTCCTGGGGGGGCCATCAGGGAACAGGGAGGGTTGGATGGGGCAGGAGTCCTGGGGGAGGGGCCCATCGGGGGGGGCGAATAGGGGGCGGGGTCACAGCCTCCCATAACCGGCCCTTCATACAATTTCCAAAACCCAAGGTGGCCCTAAGACCAAAAAGTTTGCCCGCCCCTGGTCTAGTGGGTCAGAGCAGAGCTCCTGGGTTCTATCCCTGGCTCTAGGAGGGGCATGGGGTCTAATGGGTTGCTGGGGGGGGTGCTGGGAGTCAGGACTCCAGGGCTCTGTCCTGGCTCCTATCCGGTGTGGAGTCTCTGGTGGGACACAGCTGGGGACTTGGGCAGGACGCTGTCCCCATGCTTGGCAAGGGGGGACCGGCGGGCATGGGCAGTGTGGCTCTGGCCGTGGCTGGGCTCGGCGTGGATGGCCTGGTGTGAGATCAGCATGTGGCTCTGGGCAAAGCGCTCCCCGCATCGGGCACACTCGTAGGGGGTCTCGCTGTGCACCCGCAGGTGCTGCACCAGCTCGGCGCTCTCCCCAAATCTGTGGCCGCAGCGGGCACATTCATGGGGCCTTTCAGCATGGATGCGCCGGTGCCGAGCCAGCGTGGAGCTGCGGCCAAAGCGCTTGCCGCAGCCGGTGCAGGTGAAGGGCTTGCCGGCCCCGTGCCGGGTGCCGCGGTGGGCGGCCAGGGCTGCGGCCTCACTGAAGGCCTTGCCGCAGTCAGTGCAGACGTGGGGGCGCCGGGCGTGGAGCCGCCGGTGCTGGAGGAGGTTGGCGCGGAGGCTGAAGCCACGGCCACAGTCCATGCAGCAGTAGGGGCGCTCGCTGGAGTGCACGGCCCGGTGCCGGAGCAGCACCGCGCTCTCCGCAAAGCACCGGCCACAGTCCCCGCAGGTGAAGGGGCGCTCGCCCGTGTGGGTGCGCCGGTGCCGGGCCAGCACCGAGCTCTGCCTGAAGCGCTTGCCGCACTCCAGGCAGGGGAAGGGGCGCTCCCCGGTGTGCACCCGCTGGTGAACCAGCAGATGGGAGCGCTGGGCAAAGCCCTTCCCACAGTCCGGGCAGCCATGGCGCTTCCCCGGGGGAGCCCCCAGGGAGCCTGGGCTCCACCCCTTCAGCCCTTGGGACTCCGCCCCCTCTGCAGGGATCACAGCCCCCGAGCTCCGCCCCTTCAACCCTCGGGACTCCTCCCACTCCGCAGGGATTCCCTGCTGAGTCACAGGCTCCGAGCTCCACCCCTTCAGCCCTCGGGACTCCTCCCCCTCCGCAGGGATACCCTGCTGAGTCACAGGCTCCGAGCTCCGCCCCTTCAGCCCTCGGGACTCCTCCCCCTCTGCAGGGATTCCCTGCTGAGTCACAAGCTCCGAGCTCCGCCCCTTCAGCCCTCGGGACTCCTCCCCCTCCGCAGGGATTCCCTGCTGAGTCACAGGCTCCGAGCTCCGCCCCTTCAGCCCTCGGGACTCCTCCCCCTCCACAGGGATTCCCTGCTGCATGAGGGTCTGGGCACTGGGCTCTCCCCCTGGGGTGCTGTGGGTGGCCAGGTGGCGGCCCAGGTTGGACCTGCGGTTAAAGCGGCGGCCGCACTGTCCGCACTGGTAGGGGCGCTCCCCGGTGTGGGTGCGCAGGTGGAGCAAGAGGCCGGGCCCGCGGCTGAACCGGCGGCCGCACTGGCCGCACTGGTAGGGGCGCTCCCCGGTGTGGGTGCGCCGATGCAGCGCCAGGTCGGGGCCACGGAGGAAGCGCCGGCCGCAGTCGGGGCAGGGGAAGGGGCGCTCGCCCGTGTGGATGCGCCGATGCAGGCTCAGGTCCGGGGCCCGCAGGAAGCGCTTGCCGCAGTCGGGGCAGGGGAAGGGGCGCTCGCCCGTGTGGATGCGCTGGTGCTGCACCAGGGAGGAGCCCGCGCCAAAGCGCTTGCCGCAGTCGGGGCAGGCGAAGGGGCGCTGCCCGGCGTGGGCCCGCTGGAACCGCAGGAACTCGGGGCTGCGGCTGTAGCTGCGTTCCGCCGGCGGGGAGGGGAGCCCCGCGGCGCCATGGAGGCGCTGGTGCTTGGCCAGGTGGGCGCTCTGGCTGAAGCACCGGCCGCAGTCCTGGCAGGCGAAGGGGCGCTCGCCCGTGTGCACCCGCTGGTGGCGCAGCAGGTTGGAGCTGCGGCTGAACCGCCGCCCACAACCGGAGCAGCCAAACGGCTTCGCCGCCGCGCCCCTGCAGGGCGTCCCCCGGTGGGCCAGCAGGGCCACGTCGTCCCCAAAGCTCTCCCCGCACTCGGCACAGATCGTCGGCCCCACCTCGAAGCGGCCGGTACCCCGCTGCCCCTCCGTCTGCTGCTGGCTCCACCAAGTGTCCCCCTGCAGCTCCTCTGTCCCAGCCCCCTCCGCGCTCTCCGGCTCGATCCTGTCCAGGCGGGGAGCCCCCTCCGCGCTCTCACTCATGGCTCCATCTGTCTGGGGAGCCCCCTCCACACTCTCACTCATGGCTCTGTTGCCTGCTGGGACACAGAGTAAATCCAGAGATTAATCTGTCCCTGTGCCAGGGAGAACGGGAACCTCAGGGGGTGGAAAAGGGCAGCGTCAGAGCAGCCTAAGGGATTGGGACGCTCGCCCTGGGAGTCGCAGCCACCAGTCACTCTCAGAATGCCGGCACGGTGACATTTGCAAAGGGCTGCAAGTTCCGATTCACTGTGGCTCACGGGATTTAGACACCCGGGTCCAGACTGACAGCTGTTTGGACACCTAAAAAGCTAATAGGGGACTAGTGGGTGCTTTTATCCGCTTCTCAGGTGCCCAGATCTCTTTAGAATCCGGCCCTCAGTTCTCACTATTATATCAACTGGGAGGCGGGCACATCCCAGCCCCTTCGGAAGCTCTGCGATTCCTCCTCATGTCTGCAATGCCAGCACCAAGGACCCAGCCGAGCAGATCTCAGAGAACAGCAGCCAATGGAGAAACCCTCATGCAAGGAGGGATGGTTCCAGTAGGGGCCTGCGGGGATCTGTTCCTGGCACAATGCCGCTCAGGACCTTTACCAAGGGTCTGGAAGGAAATCTCAACTCCCAGCTGGTAAAGCGAGCGGCTGGCACCCAAACCACTAGGGAGGAAGAAGAGCTCCTGATGCTAAAGGACAGCGTTGGCACAGAAACGAATGGGGATAAACGGGCAGGAGTAAATGCAGGCTGGAAGGAGAAGGTGGTTTCTAACCACCAGGGGGTGGGAGGCTGGAGCAGCAGGGCAAACATCTTACCTAGTTTCCCGATGCAGCTTGAGAACTGTCTGACCAGGACGGTTCGCTGGGGCTACAGAGCACTGAGCTGGGCAGCCGAGCACGGCCACGGGGAGGTTTCTGGCAGCTCTTTGCTCTAGCAGGAAAGGGCGGAAGGAGGTGCAAAGGCTGGCAGGCGGAGAGACGAATTCAGGGTGGGAACAAGGACAGCCACCCCACAAAGTCGGCTGGCGGGCTTAGAGTTTTACACCGCGGCCCAGCACCACAGCAGCTGAGTATCTGCCGTACACCTGAACGGCTCCCCCACGAGCCCGTCACGTCCCTCTCTGGAGGAGACAGAAAGCTCTGCAAGGGTGATCCAGCCAGAACTGCGCATACAGCGGTGCCAGGGCTGGTGCATTCGGAAGGAGGCGCAGCTCTGCTCCAGCCCAGCTCCAGGTGGGCACAAGCCCTAGGTGCGTGCTTTGACCATGTCACTGTCTCAGAATCTCCTTCCACCGGGAACGAGGGGCAATGGGACAGTCTCTCTCGAGCATTCAGGGGCCCAGCGGGGCCGGTCTCCAGCCGCCTCTGGCTCTGACACCGCCCCCTGCCCTCCAGAACCAGCAAAGCTCCTGCTAATGGAGAGGAATGGGCTTCTCACTCACAGCAGCTGTGAACCTGGGCTCCTGCATGTCTTCCTGCATTGGGTCGCTGTACAGGGCTGCTCTGCCTGGCAGATGCCCCTGGCCACCTCCCTGCGCGCTCAGGCTCTGAAACAAGAAGATTCCCACGCTCAGTCCTGGCTGCTCTCCCCCTGTCTGCTCCCCACTCCCTCCAGCCCCCCACATCTCCTCCACTTCTGCTCCCCCACGGAGAGATGGGCACTTCTGCATATTCACTGCCCCCGCCCATGGGGACAGATCCCCACAACCATGAAAAGCGCCCCGCCCCAGCCAGGTACACACATGGGTTCACCTGGGGGATGCACAAGCTGCTGCTCAGGACCTGCCAGGCCCAGTAAGAGCAGGGGCCCATCTAGCCTGGTATCGGGGCTGCAACGCTGCTTCAAAGGAAAGAACAAGAGCAGAGGCCAGTGAAGGAGGGTAAAACAGGACCCAGCCGGGGCCACCACTCCCCGCAGCAACCCCCACCCCACAACTGTGCAGGGGAGACCCCCCCCACACCCCACTTGGGGACATCAACACATCATTGCACCGGCGGGCACATACACGTCCTCTCTGGCTGGGCCGGGATTTCTCACACCCACACCCCGCACCCCATGCACCATCGCTCCCAAGGCAGCCCCGAGCCCCGGCCGCCCCGCGGGCAGATGGGCCCGCACGACTCCCCGCGCACAGGGGCCCCGGCCCCGATCCCCTGCTCGATCCCGGGCGCCGCCCCCCGCGGCTCCCCCAGTTACCGGGGCCCCCGGGCTGGCGCCGCGTCCCCTGCGCTCGCCCCACGGGGCCCCCGGGCGCAGCCGGCTCGGTGCGCGCTGGGCTGAGCGGGACGTGGGGCAGCGAGCGCCGCCGCCTGCGCTCCGGAGCCAGCCCCCTCTGGCGGCGCCTGCTCCCGGCCGGGCTGCGAGCTCAGCCAGCGCCTGGCGCCGGGCTCCTGGAGCCGAGCAGCGGTGCGGGCGGCGGCGGATCCGTCCCACCCGCCCTGCCTTTGGGGGCTCCTCACCGGCACTGGGGGACCCGGTGCCTTATTTCTGCTTTGGCTCGGTCTGGCTTCCGCTGCCAGCCACCGCCTCTTCTGCCCTTCTCCGGCCTGGGGGATTCTGCCCTGGGCTGGGCCTTGGACACTGTGATCAAGTCTCCGCTCTGTCTGCTTTGGGATGGGCCTCTCCCTGGCAGGCCTGTCTCCAGGCCCCTCCAGTTATTGTGTGGCTCTGCTCTGCACCTTCCACATCCCTGTACAATGTGGCCACCAGAGCAGGGCTGGAGGCCCGGTGCTCCCGTATCCATCTCAACCCAGTGACCTACACAGAGGTACCCTCACCACCCTCTTCCCGCTCACCACCCTGTTTATACATTTGCACCTCCCCTTAGCTCTTGTGCCACAGCATCGCTCTGGGAGCTCGTGGCGAGTGTCTTGCTTTTTGTGCCCCCTCAGTCCTTTCCAGGGCGGCTGCTGTCCAGGACTCATCTCCCAGTTGGTAGGGCTGGCCTGGTTTCCTTTGGCCTTGATGTGTCACTTTGCACTGGGCTGGATTAAAATGCATTTTGTTTGAATTAGGCCATTTTCCCGAGCAGTCCAGATGGCTCTGTATACCCTGTCCTCCACCCTGCCGATATTTGGGATTTTCTCAGTGGTGAGCTTAGACTGATTTCGACGTCAATGGAGATCATGGTGAATTGCACCAGGGCTGGCACGATCCCCACAGAACCTCACTAGAGACCACCACGTTTTATGGAGCTTGTCCACTGCTGCTCAGAGTTTGGTCTGTGAGCCCATCCTGCATCCACTGGACATGTGCTCAGCTGATTCATAGATAGATTCATAGATACTAAGGTCAGAAGGGACCATTATGATCATCTAGTCTGACCTCCTGCACAACACAGGCCACAGAATCTCACCCACCCACTCCTGCGATAAACCTCTCACCTATGTCTGAGCTATTGAAGTCCTCAAATCATGGTTTAAAGACTTCAAGGAGCAGAGAATCCTCCAGCAAGTGACCCGTGCCCCATGCTGCAGAGGAAGGCAAAAAGCCCCAGGGCCTCTTCCAATCTGCCCTGGAGGAAAATTCCTTCCCGACCCCAGATATGGCGATCAGCTGAACCCTGAGCACATGGGCAAGATTCACCAGCCAGACACTACAGAAAATTCTTTCCTGGGTAACTGATACCCTCCAATGCTAGCTTTCCATGCCAAACCGCTCAGAAAGAGCCCAGAGCCCAGATTTGGGGTGTGCATTATTGTTCGCGTACAGGGTGTGCATTATTGCTGGTGTATTTCGGTGTCCCCTGCACGCCCAGGTCAGGGTATCACAGCCCTGTCCAGCCCCAGGGCTCGGGGGGGAGGGGGCAGAGGGCAGGAGCCATGCTGGGGGCCTCGCTGCCCTGAGCGGAGGGGGGGGGCTGCTGCACAGTTATCCCACAACAGGGGCACCTGAACAGATACTGCTTCTCTGCCCCTTGTTCAAACGCTGCCTGTGTAGGCGCTGAGCACCTCAGGACTACATCTCCCAGCATGCACCGCGACCAAGAGGACTCTCCCGGCATGCATCACTCCCGGTAGAGATGCATCTCCCGGCATGCCCGGCCTCAAGTGGGCGGTGCATCTTCGAGCACGCCTTGTGCCCCTGCGGAATCTCCCAGCATGCATCATGCTCAGTAAGAGATGCATCTCCCAGCATTCCCTGCGCCCAAGGGAATCCCCCATCGTGACCCGTCACAGGTTCTGGATGCATGTCCCAGCAGGCTGCTCGGCTGCTGTCCTGGCCACGCTGCTCAGAACTACATCTCCCAGCATGCCCTGCTCCCAGGGCGGCGGGGGCTGCAGCCCTTGCCGGGCGAGAGGGCGGGCGGCCGCCTTGCAGCGAGGCGGGGCACAGGGAGCTGGAGAGGCAGCCTGGCCAAGCCCCAGCCCCTAACACCGGGTCACTGTAAGGTCACGGGGGGCGGGGGGTCGGTGTCAGGGGCTGAGCCGCCCGGCTGTGCCTGTCTGCGGCGGGTTGTCAGGCGTCCCCCACAGCCCTGATCTGTGCTTGTGCCCAGAGGCGGGATCGCAGGACTCTGGGAGCTGGGGCTGGCAGTGAAACTCTGCCGGAGTGGGCAGTGCAGAGGGCGGGGCTCCAGCCCCATTGGATTTCACAGGAGACCAGGCCTCTGACCCCCCCCGAACCCCGTGAGAGCCCTAGGGCTGACATTGCACGGAGACCAGCCACCACCGCAAACCCCTTTGACCCCATCCATCCTCCCTCTGCCGATAAATCCACCGCCCCACACCCCTCGTGCTGCCTAACCCCATACGCTCCTCTAGCTATGTACTGTTAGTACCTGTTAGTAAATATTCACCCTTTTAGGCCTTTTCTTTATGTATATTTGATTCATTTATATATTAACTATTCTTTAGAATCTCTAGGATATTAACAAAGAGTATGTGTGAATTGTAAGGCCCAGAACACTGGTTCTTGACTGATAAGTAACCTTGATCAATAAGAACGTAAGAGTGGCCATCCTCGGTCAGACCAAAGGTCCATCTAACACAGTATCCTGTCTTCCGACAGTAGCCAATGCCAGGTGCTTCAGAAGGAATGTGGAGCACAAGATCTGGTCCAAGATGTAAACCGTCCCTGCCTGTCCTGGTTAATAGCCATTGATGGACCTATCCTCCCTGAATGTATCTAGTTCTTTTTTGAACCCTGTTATAGTCTTGGCCTTCACAACATCCTCTGACAAAGAGTTCCACAGGTTGACTGTGTGTTGTGTGAAGAAATACTTCCTTTTGTTTGTTTTAAACCTGCTGCCTGTTAATTTCATTGGGTGACCCCTAGTTCATGTGTTATGAGGAGTAAATAATACTTCCTTAGTCACTTTCTCCACGCCAGTCATGATTTTATAGACCTCTATCATATTCCCCGCTTAGTTGTCTCTTTTTGAAGCTGAAAAGTTCCCAGTCTTCTTAATCTCCCCTCATACAGAAACCGTTCCATACCCCTAATAATTTTTGTTGCCCTTTTCTGAACCTTTTCCAATTCCAATATATCTTTTTTTGAGATGGGGTGACCACATCTGCACACGGTATTCAAGGTGTGGGTGTACCATGGATTTATATAGAGGCAATATGATATTTTCTGTCTTGTTATCGATCCCTTTTCTAACGCTTCCCAACACTCTGTTAATTTTGCCTGCCGCTGCACATTGAGTAGGTTCCTATTCAGGAATTCTGTGTGTTAGATTATAGCTAACAATCTGTGGCTTCCCTGTGTCTATAAAACTCCAGTTAGTTTGAGGAACCATCCCCTTCACATAGATATCGATCCTGCTTACATAAGCGTATATAAACCTGGGAAACTGATAAGGGAGGATTGTTCCAGCAGATGTTTTCTATTAGGGAATCAACAGGGAAGACTGATTAGGGGGGAAGAGCGAGCCAGTGAACGTTATTATCTTGAAGAATTATTAGTCCTCTCGACAGTAAATAATCCTGCCTTCACCCATAAACCAGGTAAACTGAGCGTGTATAGCTGCTATGACATTAGAATATATGTTTCTTTTGGCAGAGGGTCTTTTTGACACTGGTCTTGGAACTGAGCTGGGGAATGAAACCAGGCATCCCTCCAAGTGCAGCAAAGGAGTCCCAGCCCCAGCCGTTCTGGATCTGCTGTCACAGGGTGATTAGTTAGCCCCTGGCTCTGCGCAGTCCTGTACAGTGCTAATCTCTGGTGGAACCTGTGAGTAAATAATTCCAACTCCTCACTGTCATTCAACAAGCGGGAGTTGGCATTAACTTGGACACGCAACACCCCGGGTCTGGAAACCTGGCCCCAAACCCTGCTCATAACCAGCTGGTGAGTCTGATCATAAGAGGGGGTGGGGGGCTGCAAAGCCTGACAAAACTGCTTTCATTCAGCACCAGCAATTACGGAGCTGGATCATCTGCCCCTCCCGGAGCTGGGGGGGGGGGGGGAGCTGTGCAGCAGCTGGTGTCAAGGGGGGCCCGGATCTCGGTCAGTGTCTGCAGCAACCAGCAAAATGGGGGCGAGATCTCAGCCGCGGGGTTCAGGCAGCAGCCCCCCACACGCCCCAGCCCCCCAGGGATAGGGCCCCCAAATAGAGCCAGATTGCGACACAGCCGAGGCAGACCCCTCTCTGGGGGGCTGGGCAGGGGGCCAGTAACATCCCCAGGCCCCCTCACTCTTCGGGGCTGCCCTGGGCAGGGCCCGGCCGGGAGCAGGCGCCGCCAGAGGGGGCTGGCTCCGGAGCGCAGGCGGCGGCGCTCGCTGCCCCACGTCCCGCTCCGCCCAGCGCGCACCGAGCCGGCTGCGCCCGGGGCCCCGCGGGGGAGCGCAGGGGACGCGGCGCCAGCCCGGGGGCCCCGGTAACTGGGGGAGCCGCGGGGGGCGGCGCCCGGGATCGAGCAGGAGATCGGGGCCGGGCTTCCTGCACTAGGCGGGGGGGCGGCTGCAGCCTCTGCGGGAGATTCTCCCTACTGTCATAGAGGGGCTGGACACTGCCCTCTGTCCCCCGCCCCCCAGCAGAGGGGCCTCCCCGGATCCCCGCCCGGGCACAGCCTCCCTGCCCCCGAGAGGGCCTGGCTCTCCCCCAGGACACGGATGGTGCCATGGGAGACGCCTGTCTCCTTCCCCACCAGCGGGACCCCGCCCCCCAGGCTGCCCTGACTTCCTGGGTGGAAGAGCCCCGGGTCGGGTCGTGGCTCCCCAGGGCTGAGAGGATGGGCAGATGCCTCTGGGTTAACTGGCAACAGTGTAGTGCCCAAGTGCCATGAGACGATAAACCCCTGAACGGACGGCCAGGGGTAGCGGTGGGCTTGGAGTCTCCTGGCTGCCTGGCTGCCTTCCTGGAGGCTCCCTGCAGGTGTGTGGGATGCACCCCTCATGCACTGCTCGGGGGCTCCGACCCCGTTCCAGAAGCTGAAGGAAAAAGTGAGATTGTTATGAAATACCCTTGGGTGAAACCAAAGCAACCTCTGGTCGAGTGTGAGGCCGAACGGGGCCATGGGACCAGCTCGTCCGGCCTGGCACGTGGAGTGGAAAGTGGGGAGGTTTGAACTGGCCTTAACTCCCTGGGTTTCGTTTCCCGGCCTGGGGCAGTCCCCGAGGGCTCGGCTGCCAGTGTCCCTGCGGCCCTGCATACTGCTCCCCTGGAGATTCCCCAGGCTCTGACGCTGTTATTTCTCGACAGGCTTCTCCCAGCCTCGGTAGCGTGACCTGCCTTCGTGACGCATCGGGGAGCAGCATGGTGAGTCCCTTCTCTTGGTGAAGGCGTGACTGGGGAGGGGGCCCTGTCTCAGGTGGTCAACGGCTACTCCGGGGGCTCCCTCACTGGGAAGAGCTGGGGGCTGCAGTGCGATATGGTGACTGAGCCTTTTGCCAGACATGCAGAATCTAGATCCGTTGTGTCCAGAGAGAACGGGGCTTGGAGATGGGGCCAGGGCCGTGAGAATCCAGCTTAAACCCTGACCTCTCCCATCTCCTTCCCCTGTCCCAGGCTGCCCTCAACTCCCAGATGGAGTGCAGGGAGGAGCTGCAGGTCCCGGATCCCCAGGGCTGTGAGGAAGGGGAGATGCCACGTGGTGCCAGCCCAGGTGAGGAAGGGCTTAACCCAGCTCTGGCGCGGAATGGCCCCAAAACTGCTGCAAAGCTCCCAGCATGACCACCTGTATTCACCTGACCTGTGATACGGCCCCACTAGCGCTGGGGAACCCCCCACCCCATGTTGTCTCTAGGGCTCAGCCAGGATATGCAGCAGAACTGGACACTCTGCCCTCCCCATGGGTGGGTTTGGGGGTCAGACCCTGGTTCCCAGCCCTACAAACAGAGGTTTATTAGTGACACGCACTCCCACCCGCAGGGTCCCTTTGCCCCGGTGCAGGGAGCTACTCACATCTGTGTCTCAGCAGATGACCGGGCGAGCGAGGAGGGGGCTGCCCAGCTGGACGGGGCACCCAGAGGAGCCCAGCTGGACGTTTGCCAGCGCTCAGAGCGGGTCAGGAGCCTGCGCCGGTCGGGAAGGAGAAGCGGCTCTAGGCAGCAGCCAGCGACCCCCGCCGGGCCAGTCCCCCAGCCCCGAGGAGCTCAGCAGCGCTACGTGTGCGCCGAATGTGGCCGCGGCTTCGCCGTGAGCGCCCGCCTGGTGAAGCACGAGCGGACCCACACCGGGGAGCGCCCCTTTGCCTGCGCTGAGTGCGGCAAGCGCTTCACCCAGAATGCCAACCTGGCGCAGCACCGTCGCACCCACACCGGGGAGCGCCCCTTCCGCTGCGGCGACTGCGACCGGCGCTTCGGCACCAAAGCCGACCTGGCCCGGCACCGCCAGTCCCACACCGGGGAGCGCCCCTTCCGCTGCGCCGAGTGCGGCCGGGGCTTCAGCCAGAGCTCCAACCTGCTGCGCCACCAGCGCTCCCACACCGGCGAGCGCCCCTTCGCCTGCCAGGACTGCGGGGCCGCCTTCGCCCGCAGCGCCCACCTGGCGGCCCACTGCCGCACCCACACCGGCGAGCGCCCCTTCTGCTGCGGGCAGTGCCGGGAGCGCTTCGCCCAGGCCACCGCGCTGATCCAGCACCGCCGGCTGCACACGGGCGAGCGCCCCTTCGAGTGCTCCGACTGCGGCAAGGGCTTCACCCGGGCCGCCACCCTGCAGCACCACCGGCGCCTGCACGCCGGCCAGCGCCCCTTCCCCTGCCGGGACTGCGGGGCCGCCTTCGCTGCCCGCGCCACCCTCCGCCAGCACCGCCGGAGGCACTCCGGGGAGGCGCCCTTCCGCTGCGCCGAGTGCGGCCGCCGCTTCGCCGTCAGCTCCGCGCTACTCCGGCACCAGCACGTCCACACCGGGGAGCGGCCCTTCACCTGCCACGAGTGCGGCTCCGGCTTCAGCCAGAGCTCGGCGCTCGTCCGCCACCAGAGGCTCCATGACTAGGGCCTGGCAGTCCCGGGCCCGGCGGCGACAAGCCAGGGCGCGACCCCTGGTGGGAGAAGGGTGCCACGGGGGGCCCTGGGCGAGTGGGCGAGGGGAAGGTGCTCTGCGGAGGTGGGTTAATTCAGCGGGAATAAATGAGCCCACAGGGTCTGTGCCGTTAACGGGACCCCGTCGCTGCCCAGGGCTAAGCGGTTCCACTCGGTTCGGGGTTCCAGTCCAGAGACCCTGCCTTGCTGAGCCCATAGGGGGCTGATGTCCCAGCAAACATCTCCTTAGCCTTCGATTAAAGCTACCGAAAAGAGCGCTAACCAGTTGTAGCCTTTGAAACGTGAAGTATTCAGTCTGGCTTTTAGTTCACCAGCAGCCTGTGCTCCTCTTCGCACTGGCAGGGGGGTTCTCCTAAAACTCTCTCCCATCTGGCAGCCTCTTAGCGAGCAACAGAGCTGGTGATCAGTGGCTTTCTGTGGGGCAAAGAGAATGGGCTGGAGCTGCCATTAGTTTGGCCCTTCCTCCTTGAGGACAGAGCATGGCAGACACACACAAGGAAAGACCAGCCCGGAGAGAAAACGCCGGTGAGTCTCGCTTGCAGCCGGTCTGCTGGAGCAAGCCAGGCCCAGCCCTGGCAAACCTGTCCCAGCCTTGGGCTGGTGAGGGCATTGCTATCCATGGCCACTCTGGTCACAGGCTCAGCTGCGAGAGAGCCAGGCACTGAACAGAAGGCAAGAGAGAGAGCAAAGTGCTAAGGTGGGGAAGGATAAGGCTGCCCAAAGGAATGGGGTGACAGCGGGAGCCCACGGAAATGGGATGATAGGAGGTGCCAAAGGGAATGGGGTGACAGCGGGAGCCCACGGAAATGGGGTGATAGGAGGTGCCAAAGGGAATGGGGTGACAGCAGGAGCCCACGGAAATGGGGTGATAGGAGGTGCCCAAGGGAATGGGGTGACAGCAGGAGCCCACAGAAATGGGGTGATAGGAGGTGCCCAAGGGAATGCAGTGACAGCGGGAGCCCATGGAAATGGGGTGACAGGAGGTGCCCAAGGGAATGGGGTGATAGGAGGCGTCCGAGGGAATGGGGTAACAGCAGGAACCCAGGATTCGTATCCCGGGTGGTGGTTGGGCTCGAGCCAGCACCAGTGGGGGCAGCCGTGTCCTCTGGCCTGGGCATGTCTCAGGAGCAGGGCAATGAAGGCCCAATGGGCTCAAGATGGGTCCTGGGGTCACAGGAGGCTGGGGGGCAGTTCTGATGCGGAAACTCGCTCCTTTCACGCCACCAGTTCCCGGCCCTTTGGATCTCGCAGCCTTCTCTGTACGGCCCTGAGAGTGGCACAGCCCCCTCCTCTCGTTATCAGACCTAATTGCCAACCCCCCAGTTCTGGTCCATCGATTCCCGGCTCCAGTTCTAGGTCATGAGACGTGGGCTCCTGGCTTGGAGCTGGAGCCCTGTTTGTTTGGCCCAGTGCAGGCCGGCTGGCTCCCTTTTCGTAATGTCGGTTGTTACAGGGGATTAGTAATTATTTCCGAACCTTTACCCACATTTCCACAATTGTGCTCACAATTCAGGTGGGCCTGCGAGACCTCAGCTCCTCCCACAGGCTCTGCATGGGGTGAAGGCAGACCGGCGTGGGGAGGTATGTGGCTCTGCTGTTGGGAGGGTCAGGCGGAGCATGTGGGGGGAACGGGGGGGCCTGCATGCTGGGGGCATGAGACTCAGGGACTGGGGCTGAGCAAGCTGCTTTTGGGTTGTTGAAGTGCAGCTGAATGCTTAAATTTGCCCCAAACCTACCTCAGCCTTGTTAAAGGGATCAGGATCAACAGAAGGCAAAAAGCAATTGAATTGTCATGGAGTGGGGGGTCAGGTCCGATGCTATTCAGTATCTTCATCGATGCTCAGCTAAGGGGTGCCCCAGGCCCCCACACAGGCTTCAGGGGATTGTACATGCATGCCCATCGCCCCGCCTCCCACCTTCCTCTCTGCTTGGGGAGGTCCCCTCCCTGCCTCCCAGAGGTGGCACTCACTCTGCCTCGTCCTAACCCTAGGTCTATTTCCCCATTGGCTCCGTGCTCCCAGCTCTGGGGCCCCCAAAGAGACCCCAGAGAAATGGCCCTTTCCCAGACGGGCCCTCCCCTCTGATGGGTTCAAGGCCACTGCCTCTCTGGGTAAGTTTTAACCAGTAACACCCCAGCCACGTTTGTTCTAATAACAGCAGGACGTGACCGGCACGCCCAGTCCAGGGCCAGAGAGAATTTGGGAACGAGCAATTGTCTCACAGGCAGAGGTGCTGCTACCCAGCGGGGGACTGGGTGCAGGGTCTGGGCACACGCCTGGGAGGGAGCCCCCACAGCGAGCGGGCCCCGGGGCCCCAACAGCCAAGGCCATTATGCTGTAGCAGGCGCTCTCCAATGGGCCCCGGAGCCCAGCATAAGCCAGTGGGCTAGAGAGGCTGCCGGGCTAGCTCAGCGTTTCTGATGCCCTCAGCTCCCAAATTCCACCCTACAGCTGTGAGGGCAGCAAGCAGCAGGGATAGCTCAGTGGTTTGAGCATGGGCCTGCTAAACCCAGAGTTGTGAGTTCAATCCTTGAGGGGGCCATTTAGGGATCTGGGGCAAAAATTGGGGCTTGGTCCTGCTTTGAGCAGGGGGTCGGACTAGATGACCTCCTGAGGTCCCTTCCACCCCTGGGATTCTATGATTCTATTTAACTGAGCACCTGGCTGGGGCAGCAGCAGCATCATGCCATTCCTGTGGGGAACCCAACCTTGGGCCTGGCCCCAGGGCCTCCCACGGGAGGAAAGACACTCACCACTCTATGTGCTGCCCCAGCCTGGGTGTAGCCCGCGGACCAGAGTGGCAGGGCCTGCTGGAAGCTGGGGCTCCCAAAGGGGGACCTGATGCCCCATGGGAATCCCAGCCTTGGGTGAGCTGCTGCATTCCAGCAGGGGTGATGGGCTGCCCCGTGACAGCATTGTCCCCCCCACGGGAATGGCTGCGTGGGCACACTGGCCTCCCCGCTGGAGAGGCTCACGCAGGATATGTGGGTTAGGCTGTCCTGCTCTCACCCCAGGGCCACAGCCCTTGCCCTGTGTCTGCCCCCAAACAGCTGCAGAGAGGAGACACGCGTTTACAAGGGAGCATTTCCCCCTCTTCAAAACCATTTATTGACCAAAAACATTACAGAACATGGCACAGAAAGTTCTCCCCTCTGTTCCCACCAACCACTCCCATAAGGACGCAGCCTCACCCAGCGCTCCCTCTCGCACCGCGTGCCTGCCAGCTCAGCCGGTAGTGCTCCCATGCCGTGGGCTCTGACGGCACGCTCCATGGGCGGCTTGTACCATGGCTCCGGGGCGGCGTCCCCTTGGCTCCAGGGCCGTGCACGGCCCGTGCAGGGCTGCTGTGGCTCCCAGGCCCGGGGAGCGGGTCTATCTCGTGTGGATGCGGCGGTGTTTGCAGAGGTAGGACCGAAGGCTGAAGCGCTTGCCACACAGCGCACACTCGTGGGGTTTGCCGGCCGCGGCGGCATGGATGCGGCGGTGCTTGCAGAGGTATGAGCGCTGGCTGAAGCACTTGCCACACTGGGGGCACTGGTGGGGCTTCCCCGCCCCGTGGATCCGGCGGTGCTTCACCAGGTACGAGCTGCGGCCGAAGCACTTTCGGCATTCGGGACATTGGAAGGGATTATCCTGCACCAAGGCTGCGGGGGATGGGGGGGTCTCAGCCAGGCCTCCCCCTCGCTCACCCATGACGCATTGAGCCTCTCCAGCCTGGAGACACTGCAGCGCAGCCAGTGCCAGGCTCTGGGCCACGGGACTCTCTGCTCCGTGGCAGGTTTCCCCGTGGACTGTCTGCACTGCACTCAGTGCCGGGTTCTGCTCGGTGCCGTGGCAGGGCTGCCCGTGGACTGTCTGCACTGCACTCAGTGCCGGGCTCTGCTCGGTGCCGTGGCAGGGCTGCCCGTGGACTGTCTGCACTGCACTCAGTGCCGGGTTCTGCTCGGTGCCGTGGCAGGGCTGCCCGTGGACTGTCTGCACTGCACTCAGTGCCGGGTTCTGCTCGGTGCCGTGGCAGGGCTGCCCGTGGACTGTCTGCACTGCACTCAGTGCCGGGCTCTGCTCGGTGCCGTGGCAGGGCTGCCCGTGGACTGTCTGCACTGCACTCAGTGCCGGGCTCTGCTCGGTGCCGTGGCAGGGCTGCCCGTGGACTGTCTGCACTGCACTCAGTGCCGGGTTCTGCTCGGTGCCGTGGCAGGGCTGCCCGTGGACTGTCTGCACTGCACTCAGTGCCGGGTTCTGCTCGGTGCCGTGGCAGGGCTTCCCGTGGACTGTCTGCACTGCACTCAGTGCCGGGTTCTGCTCGGTGCCGTGGCAGGGCTGCCCGTGGACTGTCTGCACTGCACTCAGTGCCGGGTTCTGCTCGGTGCCGTGGCAGGGCTGCCCGTGGACTGTCTGCACTGCACTCAGTGCCGGGCTCTGCTCGGTGCCGTGGCAGGGCTGCCCGTGGACTGTCTGCACTGCATTCAGTGCCGGGCTCTGCTCCGTGCCGTGGCAGGGCTCCCCATGGACTCCCTGCCGGGCAATCAGGCCTGAACTCCCCTCTGTTCCATGGCAGGACTCTCCGTGGACTCTCTGCAGCACAATCAGCTCCAGCCTCTGGGCCGTGGGTCCCTCAGTGCTGTAGCAGGGCTCTGCCTGAATTCTCTGCAGTGCAAACAAGGTTGGGCATTGTGCCACATTACCCTCTGCGCTGTCCCAGGGCTCCGCGTGGACCCTCTGCAAGGCAATCAGCGCCGGGTTCCCTTCTGGGCTGTGGCTGGGCTCCCCGTGGATGCCCTGCAATGCACTCAGGGCTGGGCTCCATTCTTGTCCATGGCAGGGCTCTCCGTGGACACCCGGCAGCGTAGTGAGCACAGGGCTCCAGCCTGCTCTGTGGCCTGGCTCTGCATGGACGCCCTGCAGTGTAGTGAGCATCGGGCTCCACCCTGCTCCGTGGCCTGGCTCTGCATGGACACCCTGCAGTGTAGTGAGCATCGGGCTCCACCCCGGTCCATGGCCTGGCTCTGCGTGGACGCCCTGCAGCGTAGTGAGCACCGGGCTCCACCCTGCTCCGTGGCAGGGTTCCACGTGGACTCCCTGCAATGTAGTTAGCACTGGGCTCCACCTCGCTCCATGGCCTGGCTCTGCGTGGACGCCCTGCAGTGTAGTGAGCACCGGGCTCCACCCCGCTCCGGGGCAGGGCTCTCCATGGACTCCCTGCAGTGCAAACAAGGTTGGGCTCTGTGCCACATTGCCCTCCCCTCCATGGGCAGGCTCCACATGGCTTCTCTGCAGTGTAGTCATCATTGGGCTCCACCCCGCCCCATGGCAGGGCTCTGTATGGACTCCCTGCAGGG
The DNA here is from genome assembly GCF_965140285.1 of Lepidochelys kempii. NCBI lineage: Eukaryota > Metazoa > Chordata > Testudines > Cheloniidae > Lepidochelys > Lepidochelys kempii. The sequence continues at coordinate 32,521,138 of NC_136392.1, read as the reverse complement.
TAGTCAGAGCCCAGGTCCTCTCTGCTCCATTGCCGGGCTCCATGTGGACTCCTAGCCCCTCATTCAGCCCCGGGCTCCGCCCCAGTCCATGGCCAGGCTCTGCGTGAACTCCCAGCCCCTCACTCAGCCCCGGGTTCCGCCCCACTCCATGGCCAGGCTCTGTGTGGACTCCCAGCTCCTCACTCAGCCCCGGGCTCCGCCCCACTCTGTGGCCAGGCTCCACGTGGACACCCTGCAGTGTAGTGAGCACCGGGCTCCACCCTGCTCCGTGGCAAGGTTCTCCATGGACTCCCTGCAGTGCAAACAAGGTTGGGCTCTGTGCCACATTGCCCTCCCCTCCATGGGCAGGCTCCACATGGCTTCTCTGCAGCGTAGTCAGAGCCCAGGTCCTCTCTGCTCCATGGCCAGGCTCCGCATGGACTCCCAGCCCCTCATTCAGCCCCAGGCTCCGTACCACTCCATGGCTGGGCTCCACATGAACTCCCCGGCCCTCACTCAGCCCCGTGCTCCGCCCCATGCTGTGGTCAGGCTCCATGTGGACTCCCAGCCCTTCACTCAGCCCCGGGCTCTGCCCCACTCTGTGGCCAGGCTCCCCGTGGACTTCCCGGCCCTCACTCACTCCGTGGTCAGGCTCTGTGTGGACTCCCAGCCCCTCACTCAGCCCCGGGCTCCGCCCCACTCCGTGGCCAGGCTCCGTGTGGACTCCCAGCCCCTCACTCAGCCCCACTCCGTGGCCAGGCTCCCCGTGGACTCCCTGCAGCGCACTCGGCACCGGGCTGCCCTCCCTTCCATGGCTGGCTTCCGTATGGACTCTCTGATGCTGCAGGAGCCGTGAGGCCCGGCTGAAGCCGCGGCCACACTGGGGGCAGTGGTGGGGACGCTCCCCCGTGTGCATGAGCTGGTGTCGGAGCAGGTCTGAGCGCCACAGGAAGCCCTTCCCACAGTCCCCACAGCTGTGGGGTTTGTCTCCAGTGTGGTTCCTCTGGTGGGAGCTCAGCTTGGAGCGGCGGCTGAAACTCTTTCCGCAGGTGGCACACGTGTGGGGCGGCCCCCCTGCAGCTGCGCTCTGGGGCACAGTGATGTCCCGCAGGGGGCTGCCCCCTTGCCTCCCCGGCGGGGGGTCATAGCGGCTGTTCTTACCCTGCCTCCTCCGTGGAGGGTTCCTCCTCACTGCCCGGTGCTGGCTTCCGCCAGCTCTGCCCTGCTCCGGGATCCAGGGAATGTTCTCTCCAGCACTTCTCTGGAACGGCCCCTCTGGCTCCAGCATCCCTGCTATGCCTGGCTCCAGCATTTCCTGCTTTACAGCCCTCACAGCACTTCTCAAGAAGGGCCTCTCCGACTCCGACATCCCTGTTACGCCTGGCTCCGGCATCTCCTGCTTTGTAGCCCTCACAGCGCTTCTCAGGAACGGCCCCTCTGGCTCCAATGTCTCCTGCTTTACAGCCCTCACTGTGCTTCTCAAGAATGGCCCCTCTGGCTCCAGCACCCCTGCTACGCCTGGCTCCTGCACCTCCTGCTTTACAGTCCTCACCGTGCTTCTCAGGAAGCGCCCCTCCGGCTCCAGCATCCCTCCTACGCCTGGCTTCACCATGTCCTGCTTTCCAGCCCTCACAGCGCTTCTCAGGAATGGTCCCTCCGGCTCCAGCATCCCTGCTATGCCTGGCTTCGGCATCTCCTGCTTTCCAGCCCTCACAGCGCTTCTCAGGAAGGGCCCCTGCGGCTCCAGCTTTACCGCTTCATCAACTGCTGGGAAACAGAGCGCAACCAGAGGTGAGTTCCAGCCTCAGCCGGGCAACCACCTGGGTGCAGCCAGGAGGGCCCACGCGATCATGTAATCTGACCTCCTGCGTAGCCCAGGCCCGAGACCTGCCCGGAATCAATCCCGATTTGAACCAGAGCAGCCCTTTAAGAGAACCATCCCATCTTGCCTGGAAAATTGTTAGTGATGGAGAACACCACCACTCCTGGTAAATGCTTTCAATGGTTAATTACTCACTGTCAAAAGGCACACCTTCTTTCCAGTCTGGACATGCCTAGCTTCAGTGTCCAGCCACTGGCTTGCGTTAGACCTTCAACTGCTAGAATCCCAAGGGATTCCCCCTCCCCTGATCCATCCCATGCGGCTCACACCCCACTAGGCAGGGCTCCCGCACCATCACCCCCTCCCCTGGGCCCAGAGCCCATTATCAAATATTTGTTCCCCCTGTGTAGGTGCGTACAGACTGTGGTCAAGTCATCCCTGAATCTTCTCTTTGTTAAGCTACAGAGATCGAGCTCCAGGGATCTATCGCTGTAAGGCAGATTTTCTATCCTTTCCTCAGTCTCGTGGCTCTTCTCCGACCCCTCTCCAACTCATCAACCTCCTTCCTCAACTGTGGGCCCCAGAACTGGACCCAGCAGCAGTTACCCCAGTGCCAAGTACAGAGGGCTCACTCACCACTGGGATCGCTGTAGGGCTGCAGCTCCAGCACCCACACATTCTCCCCTTCCACCCAGGACGCCGGGTCTGGCAGGGGGACAGAGCATCCTTCTGGAGGAAGCAAAGAGATGAGGTCAGGGAGACCTCCTGGAGAGCCCTGGAAACGGGAGGGTGGCACCACCCTGTATCTGGGGGAGTCCCAGGGTGACTGTCATTGCCTGGAGGTTCCCGCTGCACCACGGGAAGCCCTCGGGAGGCCAATTCCAATAGCCCCTCATTGAGGGGGCTGCGCTGGGTGCCCCCTACTGAGAATCCCAAGGGATTCCCCCTCCCCTGATCCATCCCATGCGGCTCACACCCCACTAGGCAGGATTCCCGTACCATCACCCCCTCCCCTGGGGCAGACTCACCTGCAGCTCGCTGAGAGTCCCTTCCCGGAGCGGGCTCTGCCGCAGCCATGAGTGAACCCGGACGTGGCTCTGCAGCCTGCCAGGGTGAGAAAGGCAGTCAGTGGGGGAGTGCGGGCGGGGGTGGGGGGTGGGGGGGTGTGCTTCTCCCCATTCCCTGCCCCTGGACCTGGTATCTGTGTCACTGGGGAAACATTTGGTCACTCTCCAGCCAATAGACATGGCAGGGAAAGAACTGGAGCAGCCAGCGCCCCCAGCGACGGAGCCCGAGGTGCCCCCCAACGGGGCCCTGAGAAACCCACCAGCCAGGCCCCAGCCCCGAAAACACAGCCCCCCACCTCCAGCCAGCCCCAGAGAGACTCCTGCAGCCAGCCCCCCCAACATTCTGATATTCCAGCACCCACCCAACCCTAACACCACCCCACACACTCAGCAACCCCCCACCCCTCACCCAGACTGCCCAGCCCCTCTGCCCCAAAAACCCAGCCCCCTCCCAGGCTGTGCCCAGCCTCGCACCTGCCCCAAACATCCAGCTATCCACACCCTGCACCCAGCCCCCACACTGAACCCAGCCCCCCCATGCTGCACCCGGCCTGCCGAGCCCCCCCACTACACCTAGCCCCCAGTCCCCGCACACTGCACCCAGCCTGCCCTGCCCTGCCCAGCCCCCCCACTACACCTAGCCCCCAGATACCGAGGCCCCCCCGCTGCACCCAGCCTGCCCATCCCCCCATTCTGCACCCAGCCCCCCCCACCGCTGCACCCAATCTATCCTGCTCAGCCCCCCCCAACATTGTACCCAGTCCCCCCCGACTGCACCCAGGGCCCCCCCACGCTTTACCCAGCCTGCGCAGCCCCCCGAATGGCTCCCAGGTCCCCGGCCCAGCCCCCCACGCTGCGCCCAGCCCCCGCTGCTCCGCCGCCGGGTGCAATTACCGGGTGAGCGGGAGGCTCCGCGGCGGGCCCGGGCTCAGCGACCCCCGGGCAGCCCCAGCGCCGTCCGGGGCGGGGTCCACCTGGAGCTTCACCCCCCCGGCCCCACGGGACCCTCCCGCCGCCAGCCCCGGGGACTCCGCCCTGTGCCCCATAGCCGGCCCCACGGGACCCTCCCCCGGGGCGGGCCCAGAGCTGGTCCGGCCCCGGGGCCTGCAGGGGAGCCCGGCCCCTGCCCGTAAATGCAGCCCCCGCCCTGCTATGCCCATTTCCCCACAGCCCCCTCACCCCCAGCATCCCCTTCACCCCGGCCCTCCTGCACCCCCACGTACCCCTCCACCTGCCCCCCATTCGCCCCGGCCCTCCTGCACCCCCAGGTCCCCCCTGCACCCCTCCACCTGCCCCCCGTTCGCCCCGGCCCTCCTGCACCCCCACATCCCCCCCGCACCCCTCCACCTGCCCCCCATTCGCCCCGGCCCTCCTGCACCCCCACGTCCCCCCGCACCCCTCCACCTGCCCCCCGTTCACCCCAGCCCTCCTGCACCCCCACATCCCCCCCGCACCCCTCCACCTGCCCCCCGTTCGCCCCGGCCCTCCTGCACCCCCACCTCCCCCCCCGCACCCCTCCACCTGCCCCCCGTTCGCCCCGGCCCTCCTGCACCCCCACCTCCCCCCCGCACCCCTCCACCTGCCCCCCATTCGCCCTGGCCCTCCTGCACCCCCACCTCCCTCCATTCCCCACAGCGCCAAGAAGCAGCCCTGACCTGTCCAACACTCACCCTGGCAGACCAGCGGCCGCCCATGCCAGGCACTGCACAGACACAGACCAGATGGTCCCTGCTGCCCCACGAGCCACTCTGGATTCACTCCTAAAGCTCTGGAGTCTCCCCCAACAGCCTATTATTACTCAGATCCCCCGGGGATTCGCAGAGGCCCTGCACTGAAAAGGAAGGAAATCATGCTCCCAGGACGCCGAATGGAAGGCAGCTAGGTGAGGTGCATGCCCCGGAGTGAAGCAGAGAGCTGGACATGGAATTCACAGGCCGCGCCCTGTTGGGAACAGAATCCAGACCCCTGCCTTGCACATATGGGAACGCTGCAGCCCATGTAGGAGGAGACTAAGGGCCCCCTCCCCCCAGTGCTAGGCACTGTACAAGCGCAGGACAAAACACCCATCCCTGATGGACCAGCCAGGCTGATGGGGGAGCACAAGGAGACGATGTGACGATGGGCAGCCACCTCGGCACACCAGCCGCTGAACCCTTGTTGAGTTTATTGTAGGCTTTTTCTGCCAGTTTCCTAGAACTAGTGGACTAAAGATCCCGGCAGGCTGCATGTATGAAAGGCAGGTGATCAATCCACACCCCTCCCTGTCTCTTCCCCACCCTTTTCCCATTTGACTTGGAGTTCCTCTTTTTTCTATACTTGAATACAGGGCTGGGAATATTGTCATGGGAATCCAAGTATAGTGTCAATAGCTGGAGGCCAGATTCGTAAAGGTATTTAGGCACCGAAGGCACCTGGGGATTTTTAAATACCTTTACAGATCTGGTCCGGGGTCTCTTCTTTTTTCTGGCATAGAGTTTTTTTTGTCCTTGGCATGTTCTACGTGTTGACACCTGGAATGGGTTTGGTTTGGTACAAGAAAAAGACGGGAAAAGTTTAACAGATGATAAAAATGTTTATTGAAGGCCTCACAGCAAAGGAGAGCTTGAAGGAGAGGTCTGATGGCAAATCCACAGGACACAAGATTGGCAGGGACCTCTGGGGCATGAAGTCCAGGCCCTGCTGTCGCAGAAACCACATCCCCTACTCCCACCCCGTGTGGATGATCCAATTTCACATAATGAAAGTGCAGCTTAAATCTGTTCCTTCTTGAGGTGGGGCAGGGCTACGCCTCACAGCTACCCCAATAGCAACGGCTGTTTGGGGGTGATGTTGTATGACATTTCTCTACTAGCAAAGCGGTTCAAGTGGCAAAAGCACTCTTTGCTGGTATCGCTCATTTCACACCCTGAGCCAATATAAGTTATATCAGCAAAAACATTTTCACACTGGAATAGCTGGGGTTTTTTCTTCGTATGGCCACGGTTAAGGGGTGACTTGATCCCGGTCTATAAATACCTACAGAGGAACCAGGAATGTGACAGCAGACGGCTCTTCAGTCTAGCAGACAAACATCTAACAAGAGCCAGTGGCTGGAAGTTGAGGCCAGACAAAGGCAGAGTGCTGCACATCTTTAATGGAGAGGATAATTAACCATTGCAACAACCTCCCAGGGCTTGTGGCGGATTCTCCATCCCTGGCAATTTTAAAATCAAGATAGGATGTTTTTCTAAAAGAGCTGCTCGAGTTCAAATAGGAATTGATTCAGGGATGTTCTCTGGCCTGGGTTCTACAGGAGGTCAGACAAGATGATCACAGGGCCTTAAAATCTACAAATGAATTAACACTCCCAAGTGTAGACCTGGTTTTAAGCAAAACCAAAATGAGGCGGATTTGAACCCAAGTCAGAGCATCCACACCACCCATTGCACCGTGAAACCCCAGCGGTAGTGATGCTGGCAGGACAGTCTGTGACGGTTGCGTGGCCGGAAGTGAAGCGAGCCAGACGAGATCCTTCAGGAATGGAAATCCAGGAAAAGAGTGTCTGCCATTCCCACAAGTGACAACGAATCGGAAGGGCTGGAGGGACTTTGAAGAGCAAACAGGCAAGGCTAGCAAACCAAACAAGAAATTCTCTCAGGAGCAGGAATCATAGAATATCAGGGTTGGAAGGGACCCCAGAAGGTCATCTAGTCCAACCCCCTGCTCAAAGCAGGACCAATTCCCAGTTAAATCATCCCAGCCAGGGCTTTGTCAAGCCTGACCTTAAAAACCTCTAAGGAAGGAGATTCTACCACCTCCCTAGGTAACGCATTCCAGTGTTTCACCACCCTCTTAGTGAAAAAGTTTTTCCTAATATCCAATCTAAACCTCCCCCACTGCAACTTGAGACCATTACTCCTCGTTCTGTCATCTGCTACCATTGAGAACAGTCTAGAGCCATCCTCTTTGGAACCCCCTTTCAGGTAGTTGAAAGCAGCTATCAAATCCCCCCTCATTCTTCTCTTCTGCAGGCTAAACAATCCCAGCTCCCTCAGCCTCTCCTCATAACTCATGTGTTCCAGTCCCCTAATCATTTTTGTTGCCCTTCGCTGGACTCTCTCCAATTTATCCACATCCTTCTTGAAGTGTGGGGCCCAAAACTGGACACAGTACTCCAGATGAGGCCTCACCAATGTCGAATAGAGGGGAACGATCACGTCCCTCGATCTGCTCGCTATGCCCCTACTTATACATCCCAAAATGCCATTGGCCTTCTTGGCAACAAGGGCACACTGCTGACTCATATCCAGCTTCTCGTCCACTGTCACCCCTAGGTCCTTTTCTGCAGAACTGCTGCCTAGCCATTCGGTCCCTAGTCTGTAGCTGTGCATTGGGTTCTTCCGTCCTAAGTGCAGGACCCTGCACTTATCCTTATTGAACCTCATCAGATTCCTTTTGGCCCAATCTTCCAATTGGTCTAGGTCCTTCTGTATCCTATCCCTCCCCTCCAGCGTATCTACCACTCCTCCCAGTTTAGTATCATCCGCAAATTTGCTGAGAGTGCAATCCACACCATCCTCCAGATCATTTATGAAGATATTGAATAAAACCGGCCCCAGGACCGACCCTTGGGGCACTCCACTTGATACCGGCTGCCAACTAGACATGGAGCCATTGATCACTACCCATTGAGCCCGACAATTTAGCCAGCTTTCTACCCACCTTATAGTGCATTCATCCAGCCCATATTTCCTTAACTTGCTGACAAGAATACTATGGGAGACCGTGTCAAAAGCTTTGCTAAAGTCAAGAAACAATACATCCACTGCTTTCCCTTCATCCACAGAACCAGTAATCTCATCATAAAAGGCGATTAGATTAGTCAGGCATGACCTTCCCTTGGTGAATCCATGCTGGCTGTTCCTGATCACTTTCCTCTCATGCAAGTGCTTCAGGATTGATTCTTTGAGGACCTGCTCCATGATTTTTCCAGGGACTGAGGTGAGGCTGACTGGCCTGTAGTTCCCAGGATCTTCCTTCTTCCCTTTTTTAAAGATTGGCACTACATTAGCCTTTTTCCAGTCATCCGGGACTTCCCCGGTTCGCCACGAGTTTTCAAAGATAATGGCCAGTGGCTCTGCAATCACAGCCGCCAATTCCTTCAGCACTCTCGGATGCAACTCGTCCGGCCCCATGGACTTGTGCACGTCCAGCTTTTCTAAATAGTCCCTAACCGCCTCTATCTCCACAGAGGGCTGGCCATCTCTTCCGCATTTTGTGATGCCCAGCGCAGCAGTCTGGGAGCTGACCTTGAAGCCTGCAAGGAACTTGGCAGGGCCTGAGGGAAGATAAAGACGTGGCCGAGAAGGTACGGGCACGTCTACACTATGGAAACTAAACAGCGCAGCCCCATAGGGTAGACGCAGCCTTCACCTACAGGAGTTTTTCTGCAGTGTAGGAACATTCCCTCCCTGAACACCACTAGCCACCTTCCACTGGCAGAGCTGTGTCTGCACTGGGGGGGCTGTCAGCAAAGGGAAGTTGGGGTGTTTTTTCACACCCCTGACCGACCAAGCTATGCCAGTGTATCATTTCAGTTAGAGCAGACCTAACTAACAAGACCCAGCCCTTACCATCCATCAGTCCCAAAGAACGGTGCAGCATTATCCCCATTTTACAGATAGGGAAACTCAGGCCCAGAGAAGAATGTGACGGAACTTACCCACAGCTGGGAACAGAGCCTAAGGGCCAGCCTGTGCGCTGGCCACCAGGCCACACCAATTTCTCTGCATCACCCTGCGCCCCAGAGGATGTCGGGAAGATACAGCTGAGGTGCTGTCAGGTTCGCGGGGCGTCAGGAGAGCAGCAGGGGTGCAACCACAAGTCCTGCAGGAACTGGAGCCTTCAGCAGCCTCGTTAGCTACCTTCACATCCCTCCACGGAACTCTCCTGGGCTGTGAGCCCTACAAAAAACCAGACAGGCCCCTGGTGAGCTGAGCCTAGTGCACATCCTGCTGACCTCCTTGTCCTCCCACATTGCTCAGTATCCATCTCTTGGCCTGTGCCTTGCACTTGGACTGTGAGCTTCTGGGGGCAGGGGCAGAGCTCGTTCTCTGTGCAGCACCTACCACGACTGGGGTCCTTCCACACTACAGTAATACACAGAAGGGGCTGAGCTACTGGGACCTGGCTGTCGTGTGGCCCCCCCGACCACCAGAACATATTGCCCCTGTCCCAGGTGCACGAAGGAGAAGAGTCTTCCCATTAGCATTATGTAGTACCACACGTAAATTGTGTCAGTAGCATAAATGACATCCCGCCCCGGCACACAGCCTAGCGAAGGGACCCAGGAAGGCAGATGTTGCTGCGTTTCGCAGAGACACAAACCCCAACTTCTGCCCTTCCCAGCATTGGCATGGCTCATGGTAGGGCAGCAGCAAGTTGTGCCAGCAAATGGTGTCAGCAGCGGAAACGGAGAACGGCTGCTGAATGTCTGACTTTAGAGAAAAACTGAATCATCCACAACAGAGGAGGAGGGCTTTGAATATTCTGGGCCATTGGGAGCTGAAGGGAGCCCTGCACTTTAATCCCTGGTACTATTCATCAGTAGATCTCAAAGCACTTCAGAGCATGATTCCCATTTAATGAATGGGGAAACTGAGGCACAAAAAGGGGAAAATTAGTTGCCCAAGCAAACCCAAGCAGGAGGGGCAGAGCCAGGAAGACAACCCAGGTCTCAACAGTCCCAGTCCATTGCTCTATCCACTCGGCCACACTGCTCTGAAGAGAATCCCCCCGAGATAAATGCACACCTAGAGTTCACCCATCCATGGAACTCCTCCAGCTGCAGCAATCTGAACGTCAGCGGCTGTGAGGATGTGCTTGACAGCAGATTGGACAAAGATTCTATGAAGTCTACCATCTCGACCAGTTAGTATGCTACAGAAGATAGAGACCAGCATAAGAGAGTTCTCTGTATCTATTTCCAATGCAGCCATCGTTACGATGTTTTAACTAAAAAGTGTGAAAAAGGAAGGAAACGATACTTTTGTTTAGCAGCAGAAATAAACTAGGTAAGAAAAGCAAGGGGGTTTTTGCAAAGCTTTTTATTCCTTAGAAACATTTACTAAATGGTGTCGTAACTAAGCAGCGAAAACCATATATACAAATCCTCATAAAAAACTTAGGCATTGACCTACTGCTTTATGTTGGCATTTCAGTGTCCTGGCAGAGTTCTCCGTAGATTCAGCAAATGGCAAAAAAACATATAAGGTGAGTAAGTGGTTTATTTTGTCACCTTTGTAAAAGTTTCTTTTTTGAACCATTATAACATAATAATTCTATGGCCTGCGCTCTACGTTTTTATAAAGTACTTTATTAACTCAGAGGTGGTACCTAGCCCGTCCTAAGACTAATTCACACAGAACAAAATGTCATTTAATGTCAGCTAAAGGTCTCTGTCCCCATTTTATACAATCACTAAGAAACTGGAAAACTACAAAGTAAGTGAAGGACATCTTCAACCTCCCATTTCTTACTCCCAAAAGAGGATGACACTGGATTTTCCACAATAGTCTAACGACCCTTCCATTTTAAACTGTCTAAGGTCTTTAAAAACAAGGTATTTTCCACCAAACACCCCATTTCCCATGTTGTCTTAGCCCAACAGATATTAAGGCCAAAGGGCCATTCTGACCCTGCACAGCACAGGCCGGAGAATCACCCACTGATTCCTTCACCATGTCCAGACTAGAGCAGATCCCTTAGAAAGGCAGCCATCTTCATGCAAACGCTTCAAGTGCTGGAGAATGCACCGCAGCCCTTGGTAAATTGTTGCAATGGTTACTCACCCTCAGTGAAAAATTTCCACCTTCTCTCTCATCTGAATTTTTCCAGCTTCAGCATCTGGCCACTGGATCCTGCTCTGACTTCCCCTGCTGGGTTGAAAAGCCCTCTACTCAGGCTTTCGACCCCAGATTGGTACTTAGAGATCACGATCGCACACCCACTTCACTTTCTCGTGGACAAATGAAAGTGATGAGGCTCTCATGTTTTCAACCTCTATCTGGTGTTTTCCTCGAATTCCCAGTTCCTGGAGTCATGTGATTATTGGCTAAGACATTGAGTCTGCTTTTTGGTAAACCAGACGGATCTAGCTCTTTATGTTGGTCACTCAAGGGCATTTTCTCCAGCCCTCAAACTCTGCAGGTCTCTTCCCTGCATCCTCTCCAATGTATCACCCCCCTGTTAGAATGTGTACACCAGAATTAGGCACAGGTTTCCAGCCTCCCAGTGCCACCCCTGGAGGTGAAATTCCTTCCCAGCTCAGTACAGCCGTGTATGTTCCACATCCAAGGATTGCACGACCCCTCGTGCCATGGCACTGCACTGGTAGCTTGTGTCCAGCTGCTTGTCCGCTGTGCCCCCTAGATCCTTTCCCATCACTGCTGCCCAATAGACAGCCCCCCGAGCCACCCCGGCACTGAGGCAAAGGGACGCCCCGTGATGGTGGGCGGGGGGTCACTAACCAATCACTGTTTATGGGGCTGGGAACCAGGGGCTGACCCCCCCAAACTTTTCCCAAGGGGAGAGCAGCTGTGACCACCTCCTACCTGGCCCCAGAGAGGGCCAGGCATGGGGGGCTCCACAGGGTGCCACTTCATAGGCCCCATACTGCTCATGGCAGCACCAGGGCCATTCCACATGGCGGCACCCCTGCGCCAACCAACCGCACCAGGGCAGGTTAACCCCTTCCTCACCTGGACAGTCGCCACATGGCATCTCCCCTTCCTCACAGCTCTGTGACCACCTCCCTGCACTCTCTCTGGAAAGTCAGGGCCACCTGGGACGGGGAGAGCCTGTCTGAGGGAAGGAGACAGGCCAGGTCACGCCTGAGACCCTTCCATGCCCGTACCAGGGCCTCGGGGAAAGCCAGACCTTGTAGGGGGTGGGGGGCTGTGCGCTATGTCTGGGATTTGGGCATCCCAGCGCTTGGGGGGGCAGGGCAGCGGGCGGTGCTCAGATAACTCTCCCAGCCAGAACAGCCCATGGGGCGGAGGCTGCTCGGGGTGCAGGGGCCAGGAGCATTCTGGGAGGGGGACCCCATGGAAAGCCCTGGGGCCAACGGGGGGCTGTTACCAGCTACATCTCTGAGCCCCTCCCCAGTGGCAGAGGGGGAGTGGGTGGCTCTAGCAGGGGGCTGAGCCCTGTCAGGGGTTGGGCTGCCAGGGGTGTCTGGTCCGGGCAGTCCCCTACTGCTGGGGCTGTGTCGTGCAGCGCCGGGACACTACCTGCCCTTCCCCAGGCACAGGGGCCCCGGCCCCGATCCCCTGCCCGATCCCGGGTGCCGCCCCCCGCGGCTCCCCCAGTTACCGGGGCCCCTGGGCTGGCCCCGTGGGGCCCCGGGCGCAGCCGGCTCGGTGCGCGCTGGGCGGAGCGGGACGTGGGGCAGCGAGCGCCGCCGCCTGCGCTCCGGAGCCAGCCCCCTCTGGCGGCGCCTGCTCCCGGCTGGGCCCTGCCCAGGGCTGCCCCACAGGGGCCCCCGAAGAGTGAGGCTGCTGGGGGCTGTTACTGCCCCCTGCCCCAAAGACCTGTTGGGGTTGGCCCTGCTTTGAGCAGGGGGTTGGACTAAATGGCCTCCTGAGGTCCCTTCCAACCCTGAGATTCTATGATTCTATTACACTGGTGTCAATCGGGAGTAATCCCATTGGATCCATCTGCCAGAGCTGTGAATTGCTCTGCTGGCTGGAAGAACAGCTTATTATAGCCATTTCACACATGGGGAAACTGAGGCACGGGGCGACCTGAAGTGACTCCCCAAGGTCACACAGGATGTCTGTGGCAGGGACAGGATGTTATACCCCAGAGTCCTGAGTGTCCCCCCTCCATCCTAGCTCTGACCAGCAGCAAGCCAGCTCCTGTTCTAGCCACTAGCCCTCACTCCCCTCCAGAGCCAGGGACAGAAGCCAGGGGTCCTGATGGGTGGCCAGCAACCCTGGCTGGACTGGGCGAGGCTCTCCCCACACTCTCCAAAGCAACCAGGAATGGGCCCTTTGCAGCATCCCAGCTCAGGGCTATGTCACTTCCCTGCAGCTTGCCACAGGGTGCTGGGGAGCTTGCCCCATCCCACATAGAGCCTGTAGTGTGGGGCCATGCCTGGATGGCAGGGGGCTCCCCCCCAAGGCTCGGGTCACAGCTGTGTAGCCAGAGAGCAGCTGGGGCAGGGACCACGGAGCCACAGTGCAGGGTAGGACAGGACAGCCCATGATGGGGCATCACGGGGGCGATGGGGCAGGCTGGGTGCTGGTGGGATGGGCTTGATTTCCCAAGAGACGTCTGGGAAGCATCAACTCCTGCTCCAGCTCCGAGGGGTTGGGGCTGGAGGCAGCAGAATTTCCCAAGGGGGCGACTGCTCTTTCCCAGAGACGCTGGGGTAGGAATCCAGTGTAGCGGCTGGATGGCTGCAGCACTGTCTGCGAATCCATAGGAGGAGGGTGGGTCCTACCAGAGCAGAGCTGCGCCCCCCCAGGCCCGTCCAGCCCAGTATCCCTCCCTTGCCCCCCCAGATCAAATCCACAGGTGCATCCAGTCCAGGTCCCCCCTTCTGCCCCACAGATCAGCAGTGCTGTGCCAGAGCACCATGTGCTGGGGACTGGAGGAGACTTACCCGCCCTCTCTCCAGCCCCAGGAGATTTGCCCAATACACCCCCTCCATTCTACCCCATGCTCTGCCCTGGCCCAGCTGGGCTTATTCCCAGAATGCACTGGGGCAGGGCAGAGCTGGGGTCCCTGAGGCGAGGTTGGCTCTTGGGGAGCTGCCCAGGTGGCCAGGGCATTGGCTTCCAGGGCCAGGCTCCCAGGCAGGGTCAGCAGCTGCTGGGGAGTTCAATGAAGGGCTGGAGGGGTATGTGGGCTGATGTGTCTGGGACTGTGGGCGAAGCACCTGAGGTCTTGGGGGGGCTGTCTGGTCATGTGGGGGGAGGTGACACCCCTGGGATGTGACTGGGGAGTTTTGGTGGGGGTAATGTGACTGGGGGGTGTAACGTGGCTAAGGGATCTTGGGAGTGATGTGGCTGGAGCGGTGATGTGGCTGGCAGTGTGTTGGGGGGGGGGTGATGCTGCTGGGTGACATGGCTAGGGGTGTGGTGGGGTGACACCCCTGGGAGTGTGTGGACAACTGATGTGGCTGGAAGGGTGATGTGGTTGGGAGGTGACGGGGCTGGGGGCTGGAAGTGGAGTGATGTTGCTGGGGTGGTGGATGACTGACACGGCTGGGAGGGTGACGTGGCTGGAGTGTGTGTGGATGACTGACATGGTTGGGAGGTGACAGGGCTGAGGGGTGATATGACTGGTGTGGTGGACAACTGATGTGGCTGGAAGGGTGGTATGGCTGGGGTGTCTGTTGATGGCTGACATTGCTGGGAGGTGGCATGGCTGGAGGTGTGTGGATGACTGACGTGGCTGGGGGTGACATGGCTGGGGGGTGTGGGGGAATGTGTGGCTGTGACGTGGCTGGCAGTGTGTTGGAGGTGACGTGGCTGGGGGCTGGGAGTGGGGAGAGGAGTGATGTGGCTGGGAGGGTGATATGGCTGGGGTGTGGGGATGACTCATGTGGCTGGGGAGTGTGTGGATGACTGACATGGCTGGGGGTGTGTGGATGACTGACGTGGTTGGGAGGTGACGTGGCTGGGGGCGTGTGTGGGTGTGATGTGGCTGGCAGTGTGATGGGAGGTGATGTGGCTGGGAGCTGGGTGTAGAGAGGGGAGTGATGTGGTTAGGGTTGTGGATGGCTGATGGGGCTGGGAGGGTGACATGGTTGGGGAGTGTGTGAATGACTGACATGGCTGGGAGGTGATGTGGCTGTGTGTGTGTGTGGACGACTGACATGGTTGGCATGTGACGTGGCTGGGGGTGATGTGGCGGGGGGAGTGTGTGGGTGATGTAGATGGGGGTGTGCGGAGGGGGACACCCCTGGGAGGTGGGAACAGTCTCAGGATGGGTGGGGTGGTTGAAGCTTAGGGCTGATGGGCTGTGGGTGTGTGGGGAGCCAGCCCTCCAGCCTGGCTGCCAGGGTTCAGCTGACTAGCCTACGTCCCCAGGGTCGGGAGAGCCCGAGGGAGAAACTGACCCCAGGGAGCTAGAGGGGGAACTGGTCCCAGGTTGGGGGGCTGTTCTGCACCAGGCTGGGGCCTGTGGGGAAGTTTCCTGGCAAATACACACACCAGCCTCCGGGGGGGGGGGCAGGGAGCAAGTCCATTTGTTCATTTTTCTTTTTATTTCCAGTTTCAAATTTTCTACAAGAAAAGAATAAAAAAAATAGAGAACTCTACGGATCGTCCAGCTGCCACGGCAACCATCGTCATGGGGCCGAGGCCATGGCACCGATCACCATGGAGACGAGGCCACAGCACCGAGCACCGGCGGCCACAGGAGGGAGGCCACACAACGATCAACACGGAGACCACGCTACAGCATGAGTCCCCATGGAGACAAGGCCAGGGTGTGGACACTCATCCACCCAGGGACCCTTCCATGGACACGGCCCTCCCCAGGACACGGCCACCCCTGCTCGGCCCGCTTCGTGGGCAGCTCTCCGTGTCCCAGAGCCGCATAGACCCACAGCCTCCGCCGGGGCCTCTGTTAGCACGACAACACTGGAACCGACAACGGAGACGTCTACAGACACTAGGAAACTACCACCACAACCCCAGGGGAGAGCACCCCACTAGCCAGAGTGCCCCACAACAGCCCCCTGCCAGCCACCAGCCTCTGCCAGCCAGGGCACCCTGACTCAGCCCCCGGCCAGCCAGAGCACCCCACTACACCCAGAGTGCCCCACCACAGTCCCTGGCCAGCCATAGCCCCCTGCCAGCCAGTGGGGTTGCAGAGGGCGCAGGGCAGCAGGGGCTGTCCACTCCCCACGGCTCTCTGCCCCTCACCAGGCATATCCCCCATCAGTGGCTCTCTGTCCCCCAACTCTCTGTCCCCTCGTGGCTTCCCTCCCCTGCTGGCTCACTGTCCCTATGAGTCTACTTTCTAGCAAGTTCTCCCGCCCAGTGTTAGTGTTTCATGTCTACACTACAGGCCCCTGCATCCGCCTTGCCCCACTAGTGGGAGGACTGGGGGGTCATGTCCCTGCCCCGCCCAGGCACTGGGATCTCCAGGCCCCGTGTGGAGAGCAGGGCCCCGGCTGGCCACTCCGCTGCCTCAAGCCAGCACCAGCTCCAGCTCCCCTTGCCTCTCACTGGGCTCCGTGTCCATAGGGGCTCCGGGGGGCTGTTGGGACATGTGGGGCACGGCGGTGGGGGGCTCTTCCCCAACTCCAGGCCCCTCGTCCTGGGGGTGCAGTGGGGGCTGCTCCCCATCCTGCCCCAGGCAGGTGTGGGGCCGTGCGGGGGGGGCCGTGACAGGGCGGCGCCCCCGGGCCTTGCGGCTGTGGTGGACCTGCAGGTGCAGGGCCATGAGCTCAGGTGCGGAGGTGGCAAAGGGGCAGAAGAGGCATCGGTGCAGGGTGAGCTCACCAGGCGGCACCCCCTCTAGCGCCGGCCGCAGCGACAGGTCCAGTGGCTCGAAGTCGGCTCGGCCGTTGCGCAGGGCTCGGCCAGTGCAGGCCGGCTTGCGGCGGGACGGTCGGGGCAGGGGCTCGTGGCTGGCCGTGCCCCAGGCCTGCGGCAGGAAGGCCCCGCGGTACTTCTCGGCTGCCTGCAGGAGCAGCTCCGGCGGGAAGGCGGGCGGCTTGGCGGGAGCACTGGGGGCGGTGCGGCCCCTTGGCTCCAAGCCCCCGGCTGCCCCGGCACCAGTGCTGTTCTTCTGCTCGCGGTGGTGGCGCTGCAGGTGGTACTTGAGAGAGCCGGACTGGGTGCCAGCATAGTCGCAGTGTGGGCACTTGTAGGGGCGCTCGCCTGCCGGAGGAGAGGGGAGACATCAGACCCTGCTGGGGAGCCCAGAGAGAGACAGACGCAGAGCAAGAGGGACACAGACAAACACGGAGGCCCGGACGGACACAAAGACAGGCCAAGTACCGGGCTAGTTTATTCCACACACCCTTAACACCCACATGCATGGGCACTATGCCCACACGCACACTACACCCCCCTCCACACACATGCACACTTACACCCACCCACCCGCACTTCACACACGCACACAAACCAAGCGCTGCTGGTCAGACGATAGCTTTGCTGGTGTAACTCCATGTACCCTCTGGGCTCACGCCGGCAGAGATCACACCGTTTCACTCCCCTGTGCCAGCAGGACAGACGGATGCAAAGACTCACCACAGACACTGATGTACAGACACAGATGCAGACAGACAGACAGACAGACACACCCAGGCATGTCAGCCTAGCTCCCTTGGGGCATCCCAAGCAGAACCGATTTTGGACTCCAGCATGGCACTTTTTACCAAACAGCTGCCATCCTCCATCCCCCCTTTTTCTGGTTTTGTCCCTAATAATTTGGGGAGTAAGTGAGGAACACTGGAAACCCACCATTTTTTGGTTTTAAACAAACCTGGAAAATTCTAAAAAAAGTCCATGTTGGGGTGAAATTTTTGTTTTCACACAAAAAACACTTTCTTTGATGCAACTAAAATATCAGTCGAGACCTCGCATCCAGATCATGCCAGGCACCCTGGCCAGGCAAGCCCATCAGGACCATCCAGTCCAGCCCACTGCATGGGCCAGGATGCAGACACCCACCCAGGGACACCCTTCTGCTCTGGGCACCAGCTGCCCTACCCAGCCTGCTGCCCTACCCAGCCCACTGCCCCACCCTAAGTCCACTCCATGTGACGCCAGCTTTGTGATCAGGAGACCTGCTCAGATGCAACCACCTCTAAGGCGGAACCCACTCCCAAGAAGTCTCAGGAAACCCTTTGGCACAGGGAAGGTAATAGCCTACTGCTGCTGCCAGCACAGGCAGTCCCACCAGCAGCATGGCTGGCGGAGGCTGGAGTTGTGGGGCTGCCAGTCCAAGTGCAGTTCCTGAGGTGCCCTGCACTGCATGGGCTCCACTCTGTCTTTCCCCTCCAGACAGAGGGGCCATAGAGAGCCTGGGTAGGGCTCTGTCCTGCAGGCCCCCCAGGGCCCAGCTCACCTGTGTGGACGCGCAGATGAACCTTGAGATGGTGGGAGGAGCGGAAGGTTTTCCCACAGTATGGACAGTCTTTGCCTGACGTGCCACGGCCCCCATCTGGACGCAGGGCCCCCCCGCGCAGCCCCTTCTCCTCTGCACAGACAGGAGGGACAGCGTGAGCCCAGGAGATGGGGGCTCAGGGGAGGGGCAGGGAGTGCAGGCCTGTGGGGCTGGGGGGACATGGGGAGGTGGGAGGCACCTCAGGGTGCATGTGGGTGGGAGGGATGCAGAAGATGGGTGGGAGCTGAGGGGTCCGTACTCACCCTGTATCCCTGGGTTGGGCAGGTGTGGGTAACGGGGACACAGAGGGTGGGGGTGTTGTGGGGGCTGTACTCACCCTGTATCCCCGGGCTGGGCAGGGCCGTGGTGCCGGGGGGATGCAGGTGGGGTAAGAATGGGGGTGGGGGTGGGGGCCATACTCACCCTGTACCCCTGGGCTGGGCAGGGCCGTGGTGCTGGGGGTATGTAGGCGGTGTGAGGTGGTGCTGTGGGGGCCGTACTCACCCTGTACCCCCGGGCTGGGCAGGGCCGTGGTGCTGGGGGTATGTAGGCGGTGTAAGGTGGTGCTGTGGGTGGGGGGTGCTGTGGGGGCCGTACTCACCCTGTATCCCCAGGCTGGGCAGGGCCGTGGTGCTGGGGGTATGTAGGCGGTGTAAGGTGGTGCTGTGGGGGCCGTACTCACCCTGTACCCCCGGGCTGGGCAGGGCCGTGGTGCTGGGGGTATGTAGGCGGTGTAAGGGGGTGCTGTGGGTGGGGGGTGCTGTGGGGGCCGTACTCACCCTGTATCCCCGGGCTGGGCAGGGCCGTGGTGCTGGGGGTATGTAGGCGGTGTAAGGTGGTGCTGTGGGTGGGGGGTGCTGTGGGGGCCGTACTCACCCTGTACCCCCGGGCTGGGCAGGGCCGTGGTGCTGGGGGTATGTAGGCGGTGTAAGGGGGCGCTGTGGGTGGGGGGTGCTGTGGGGGCCGTACTCACCCTGTACCCCTGGGCTGGGCAGGGCCGTGGTGCCAGGGGTATGTAGGCGGTGTGAGGGGGTGCTGTGGGTGGGGGGCGCTGTGGGGGCCGTACTCACCCTGTACCCCTGGGCTGGGCAGGGCTGTGGTGCCAGGGGTATGTAGGCGGTGTAAGGGGGTGCTGTGGGTGGGGGGTGCTGTGGGGGCCGTACTCACCCTGTACCCCTGGGCTGGGCAGGGCCGTGGTGCTGGGGGTATGTAGGCGGTGTGAGGGGGTGCTGTGGGTGGGGGGCGCTGTGGGGGCCGTACTCACCCTGTACCCCCGGGCTGGGCATGGCCGTGGTGCTGGGGGTATGTAGGCAGTGTAAGGTGGTGCTGTGGGGGCCGTACTCACCCTGTATCCCCGGGCTGGGCAGGGCCGTGGTGCCGGGGGTATGTAGGCGGTGTGAGGGGGTGCTGTGGGTGGGGGGCGCTGTGGGGGCTGTACTCACCCTGTATCCCCGGGCTGGGCAGGGCCGCAGCCCAGCCACTGCCTGCGTTGGAGCCGCCCCCGCCGTCCGTGGGCAGCCCGTGTCCCGCTGCCGCATGGAGCGAGGCCAGCGCCCCCAGGGCCCGGCCCCTGGCCCAGTCGCCATCCTGGGGCCGGTGGCTGCGGCTGTGTAGGGCCATCTGCTGGTAGGTGGCAAAGGCCCGGGCGCAGTCGGGGCAGCGGTGCTGTCCCACGCCGGCGCCACCCTCCTCCCTGGCCGTCTCGCCCCCGCTGTGCGGCCGGCGCTCCCCCCACGGCTGGGCCGCCACCTCCTGCCCGCTCTCCACTGCGCGGGCCGTGGCCTGGAGCCGCTCGGCGCAGCGGCCGTCGCCCGGCGGGCGCAGCTCCAGGTAGCCCAGGAAGGAGCCCTGCTCGGCCTTGTCCGGGGGCGGCAGGAAGGCGGGATACAGCGCCTCGTAGCCCAGCAGCAGCCCCCGAGGCGCCTTGGGCTTCCCGCCGGCTGCCGGCACGGCCGCACCCCGCTCCCCCTTCAGCCCCAGCTTGCTGAGATGCACCTTCATGTGGTTCTTGAGGAACCAGGGCTCCTTGAAGCAGCGCCCGCAGACCTGGCACTTGTGGTCGAAGGAGTCCTTGTGTTTGCGCATGTGCCCCTTGAGGAACCAGGACTGGGTGAAGGCCTGGCCGCACACCTGGCAGCGGAACTCGGTGGGGGGCGGCGCGGCGGGGGCCGGAGGCGCCGGGGGGGCGTGGGCCTCCCGGCTGTGCCGCTGCAGCTCCCCCTCCTGGGCGGCGGCAAAGGGGCACTGCCCACACTTGTAGGGCTGGTGCAGGATTCGCAGGTGGCGCTCCCGCTCGCCCAGCGTCCGGAACTTGCCTTTGCAGAAGGGGCAGCGGAAGCTGGGGGGAGGCAGTGGCGGTGGGGGTGACGGGGGGGCAGGGGGTGGGGCTGGCGGGGGGATAGGCAGTGGGGGGGGTTCCTCCTCCTCCTCTTCCTCCTCTTCTTCCTCCCCCTCGCTGGCGGCTGGCGGGCCCCGTCGAAGCAGCGCCCGCTCCTCCAGCTCCAGCAGCAGGCGGCTCTGGTGGCTGAGGCGGGCGCAGGCCTCGGGGCGGTGGGAGCGGAGGTGGAGCCGCAGGAGGCCGCGCTGGGCAGCGCGGTGCCCGCAGTAGGGGCAGGTGAAGGGGGTCTCGCTGGCGTGGATCCGCGTGTGCAGTGCTAGGATGCTGTTGAAGCGGAAGCGCTTGCCGCAGACGGCGCAGGGGTAGGGCCGGGCTTTGCGCCCCCCGCCCGCCCCCAGCGCGGGCCCCGGCCCGTTGAAGTACCGCTGCAGGTCCAGCTCTCCGTTGAAGGCCGGGTTGTCGCCCTCGCCAGGGGACAGCCCCTCGGGCAGGGGGGACGGCGGCAGCTCCTGCTGGGGTGGGGGAGACGGCAGGGCCGCACAGCTGGCAGGGCTGGAGTCCACCGCCTTGTGTGGGGACGGCGACCGGGAGTCCACCTCCTGCAGGGGACAAGAGGGAAGGGGAGCACTGGAGCTGGAAGACAAGCGAGGAATAAAGGGAGCCCAGGAAGGGCCCCCTCCTGACTCCCAATAGTTGGAGATTGGGTGAGAGATGGGCTGGAAATGGACTTCCCAAGCCAGGAAAAAAGTTGTGATTTTGGACCTGAGGTGACCGATGCCTGAGTCTGCAGAGAGCCTGAGCCCATCACTGTGAGACGGGGAAGCTGCCCCAAGTGAGACTGTCACAGTTACGCTGTCTGGAGGGGCCCCCAGAACGACACTGCTCTGGCGGCCTCTCCAGCGCCACCCTGGTAGCGTCTCCACGCAACGACGACTGATGCAAAGCAATGCCCTAATCTTCCTGAATGGGTCCTTTAACCCAGGGGTCCAATATGACGAAGTGGGAATTTTCTGTAATATTTTCATGAAGTCTATGTGTGCCTCAGTTTCCCTCTATAGTTTGCATTGTTGCTCAGCGGAGGGGAAAGGGGACAGCACAGGACACAGGGTGTGGGTGACTCCTTGCTGTCTGGACTGCAGTGAATGGGGTTGCTAAGGAACTGATTGAAACCAACTCAGCTCAGCAGAGAGTCCACAGAAACAAAGGAAGCCCCAAGGACCGAACAATTGACACTCAACAGCGCAGGCAGGTGGGGCTGTGAACTCAGCCTGGCCCTGCCTGGAGACAAAGGAGGAGAGGTGACCAGCAGGGGACAAAGTATGGGCCTCGCCTGGTGGACTGAATCTTAACCTCTGTCTCTGTGCTAACCTGAGCTCTCGAGCGCTGTGTGCCAGGCGACAATAAACTGCTGCCTGGTTTGAAAACGCAGCCTGCTGCCACTGTAAATACTTGCTGAGCGCGCTCAACAAGCCTCAGCGGGACTCGCTGGCAAGCTCAGGGCATGACGCAGGACGGCTGGAGCCCCGAGGCTCAGGCACTGAGGCCGCGTGGCCTCCCCTGTAGGAAGCGTTGGACCCCTTAGCGTTCTGGCCCCCTGAGAGTGTTAAAAGCTGGGGCCTAGCACAGATCCTATGGCTCCATGAAACTCAGCAATTCCGATCCGCTGCCTGGCTGGGGTGAGGGCATCCGCTGTCTGTGTTTACACCCTCATCAGTTTTCCTTTCCAGGAGGCCTCCCTCTCCCGCAGCCACTGCCTCCAGGCCCAAGGCTAGGAAATGGGATCCAGTCCCAGGAAGCGTCCCAGTGGGATGGAAGAGCACTTACCTCCATGGTGCCAGCGATCACATGCTTCAGTCCTGCTCTTTCAGGGCAGCCGAGGGGATGGGGCCGGGCGCATCTTCAAACCCAACAGACAGTGGCATGGGCTGCAAGAGAAAAACCAGAGGAGCTCAGAATTCATCACCCAGGGATTCACGCCGGACACCCACAATGCGGGACTCGCCCCCAACGCCAGCATCGCACAGGACTCCGGAGCAGTGGCATGGCAGCCGGAGCTGAAACCAGGGGAGTTTGAATGGAGGTGAGTGGGAGAAGGGAGGCAAGCCCCTGTTCCTTCGGGGCAGTGACAGGAGCTTAGGTGGGAAGGCTCTGACTCCTCCAGAGGCAGCAATGGAAGTGACCCAAGGAACGGCAGAGACGATGAAGGTGACGGGATGTGGAAGCTGCAGGATGTATGTTATTCTGGAGAGGGAACCATAAAGGTGCTGCCTTTGGATGAAGTGCTGCCTGATAGAGCGGATGGAAGAGACGACCCAAGGTCTGGAGACGCAGCTAGAAAGTCTGGCTGTGTTTCAAAGGGGATTTGAGCGGCTGATGGGGGGAAGAAGGGAGGTGGCTGAAGGGAAACCTCCAGCCTTGCAGATGCAGGCTGGACCGGAGAGCTGCGAGGTTAGCCTGCCAGGTGGGGTAAGTGCACAGTGGAAGCATGAGATCCAGGCAGAAGAAAAGACCCAGCTAGTGAAGAGTAGAGCTGAGGAAGAGGTTTGCTGGGCTGGAAAATGAAGGGGTGCAGCAGGCAGTGACAGAAGGTGGGAGGGCGAGGAAGAAGAGGAGAGCGGCTAGTTCTACAAGAAGAGGGAAGAGACAACGGAGCTCCAGAGTTCGGAGCCCCAGGAGGACAGGAGACGGTGACATGCTGAGGGCTGCAAGTGAGAGCAGAAGACAAGAAGACACAGCCAGAAAGCACAGAAGGAGGGAGGGTGGAGAATTGCACCATCCCCAAGAAAAGGCAGGTCTCCATGACTGGGGATTCGCTACTTCGAAGAACAGATGGGCCTGTCACCAGAGCTGATCCAGAGAACAGCAGGGGGTGCTGTCTGCTGGGAGCTAAGGTACGGGATGGGGACCTGAGGCTGAAGAGGATCCTGATCGGAGCAGGAAAGAACCCACTGACTGTCCTTCCCGTGGGAACAAATGATACAGCTAGATTCAAGGGAGAGTATACCAGGCTGGGGAAGACACTTAAAGAAATGGAGGCTCAGGGGATCTTCCCTGGGATTCTGCCTGTCCCTAGAGAAGGAGAGCCAAGACGAGACAAGATTATGATGGCTCCGCAGATCAGCAGAGGGCTCTGGCAGTGGTGTTATGAGGAGGGCTTTGGGATGTTCAACCACAGGGACGCAATTCATGGACAGAGGCCTGTTCTCATGGGATGGACTCCATCTGAGTAGGGACTGAAATAGACCTCTGGGCTGGAGGTTGGCACAACTCATTAAAAGAGCTTTAAACTAGGAACTCGGGAGAGACAGTTGGGCGATGCTCATGTAATCTCCATGCCTGATTCTAACACTGAGCAGGTGGAAAATCAAGTACAAGAAGACAGAGCAGTGGAGACAGGAACAGCAGAGGGTAGGATAATGGACAACAAGAGGAAAGACAGAGCCAGTACCAATGACACTAACAGTCCGATGAAGTGAGCTGTAGCTCACGAAAGCTCATGCTCAAATAAATGGGTTAGTCTCTAAGGTGCCACAAGTCCTCCTTTTCTTTTTGCAAATACAGACTAAGACGGCTGTTACTCTGAAACCTAACAGTCTTAGGTGATGCTGGTAGTAAAATGACTGTACCTAATGGGCGAGGAATCTGTGCCAAGCCAAGCAGAAACAGCTTTGATGTCTGTACACCAATGCAAGGAGCCTGGGTAATAAAATGGAGGAGATAGAACAGCTGGTGCAGGAAGTGAAACTAGCTATGACAAGGATAACAGAAACATGGTGGAAGAGCGGTTATGGCAGGAGCCCGGGTATTGAAGGCTTTTCAGGAAAGACAGAAATAAAGGCAAAGGTGGTGGAGCAGCATTGTGTGTTAACGATGTGGTAGATTGTAAAGAAATTAGAGGTGATGGAATGGATAAAAGGGAATCTGTTTGGGTCAAAATCACTTTGGGGAAGAAAGGTAACAGAGACTCCCTTGGGGCAGTGCTTGGGGTGTGCTACCGACCCCCAGGATCTGATTTGTATGGGGATAGCGACTTCTTTAAGGTTTTTAATGAAAGAAATACTACTAGGAATTATGTGATTATGGGAGACTTTAACTTCCCAGCTATAGGAGGGAGGACAAGTGCTACTAATAATAGTAGGGCCCAGATGTCCCTGGATGTGATAGCTGACAGATTTCTTCACCAAATAAAACAGGAGTACTTGTGGCATCTTAGAGACTAACCAATTTATTAGAGCAAAAGCTTTCGTGGGCTACAGCTCACTTCATCGGATGCATAGAATGGAACGTATAGTAAGAAGATATATATATACATACAGAAAAGGTGGAAGTTTCCATACAAACTGTAAGAGGCTAATTAATTAAGATGAACTATTATTGTCACTGAACCAACAAGAAGTGATGCCATTTTAGATCTAGTGCCGGTCAGAAGCAAGGACCACATGGAAGAACTGGTTGTAGAGGACAACCTTCATTCAAGTGATCATGAGTTGATTCAGTTTAAACTAAGTGGAAGGATAAGCAAAAATAGGTCTGCAACTGGGGTCCTTGATTTCGAAAGGGCAAACTTTACAAAATGAAGGGACTTATTATGGAAGTGGACTGGCCTGAGGAACTCAAGGATCTGAATGTGGAGGAGGCTTGGAATTACTTTAAGTAAAAGCTATGTGAAGTCGGCATCCCAAGCAAGGGAAAAATTTGTAGGGAGGGTTGCAGGCCAAGCTGGATGAACAAGCATCTCAAACAGGCTATTGAGAGAAAGCAGAAAGCCTGCAAGGTATGGATCAGTAAAGAAAGCCACCTCTTTGCAAGGGTGCTGGAAAAACTTTTACAGTGGGGGTGCTGAAGGCAGAAACCATGTATTTCAGTTGTTATTACTACCAGCTCTCCTGACCATCAACAAGGTTAGCCTTGAAATTAGGCAAAGGTTTCTAACCATCAGAGGAGTTGAAGTTCTGGAACAGCCACCCAAGGGGAGCAGTGTGGGGTAAAAAAATTAACTTGTTTTAAGACTGAGCTTGGTAAATGTCTGGAGGGGATGTTATGATGGGACTGCCTGCAATCGCATATGGCTCAGTACCCCCAGCAGCCGGTGACTGGGAATTAGGTGGGGAGGGCCCTGACTTACGACAGAGAATTATTTCCCAGGGGTCTGGCTGGTGGGTCTCACTCACATGCTCAGGGTCTAACCGATTGCCATATCTGACACCGGGAAGGAATTTTCCCCAAGGTCAGATTAGCAGGAACCCTGGGGCGTTTTCCCCTTTCTCTGCAGCATGGGGCACGGGTCACTTGCTCCTTTGAACTAGAGCAAAGGGTGGATTCTCTGTAACTGGAAGTCTTTAAACCAACATTTGAGGATGTCAGTATCTCAGCCAGAGGTCGGTGGTCTGTTACTGGAGTGGGTGGGTGAGGTTCTGTGGCCTGCAACCTGCAGGAGGTCAGAACTAGATCAACATGATGGTTCATTCAGCCCTTAGAGTCTATACGACGTCAGTATCACACCCACACACACACCCACACCAGCCTCACACCAGAATTCACACCTACCGCAAAACCAGCATCACATTGGATTCTCCCCCTCCCTCCAAGTAGGGTTGCCAACTTTCTAATCTCACAAAATAGAACACCCCTTCCTCACCCCCCTCCCCAAGGCCCCACCCCTTCTCCGAGGCCCCGATCTTGCTCATCCATCCCCTCCTCCCTGCATCATTCACTCTCCCCCACCATCACTCACTTTCACTGGGCTGGGGCATGGGGTTGGGGTGCGAGAGGGGGTGAGGGCTCTGGCTGGGAGTGCGGGCTCTGGGGCGGGGCCGGGGATGAGGGTTTTGAGGTACGGGAAGGGCTGGGGCAGGGGGTTGGGGTGCAGGATGGGGTTCAGGGTCCCAGTGGTGCTTACTGCGGTTCCCAGGAAGTGGCCACCAGGTCCCTGCAGCCGCCAAGTCCCTGCAGTCCCTAGGTGACGAGAGAGGCTCCGCACACTGCCCTCCTGCCTGCAGACGCCGCCCCCACAGCTCCCATTGGTTCCCAGCCAATGGGAGCTTTGGAGCTGCCACTCAGGAGCGCGGAGCCTCCCTGGCCACCATGTGCCTAGGGGCTGCAAGGATCTAGCGGCCGCTTCCAGGAGCCGCGCAGAGCCAGGGCAGGCAGGGCCTTAGCTCCGGGCCCCTGCTGCCAACCGGAGCCGCCAAGTTCCCTCTTCGACCAAGTGTTTCAGTAAAAACTGGATGCCTGGCAACCCTGCCTCTAAGACCATGCTCACCCCCACAGCCAGCTTGGCCTGGCCCAGGTCCCCCTGTCCGGCCCCCCTGGCCTGGCCCAGAGTGCTCTGCACAGCCACCGCCACCCAGGCCATAGCCCCCTGCCCAGCTGGCCCAGCCCAGAACCCATGCACAGCCAGCCTGGCGCAACCCAGCCTAGGGACCCCTGCACAGCCCAAAGCCAGAGCCCCCTGCACAGCCAGCCCAGCCCCAGAGCCAGACCCCCGTGCCCAGCCAGATCTGCCCAGTCTCCATGTGGTACCAGGGGCTGGTGCAGCCATGGGCTGGGTGGATGGCTGCGTGCTCGGGTCGCTGACAGGTTTGGGCTGAACCGAATCCGAACATTTTGAAAATTTTCTGCAACGCAAAACAATCCATTTCTGCTCAAGCCAAACACATGATCCAGACTGGATTGGTTCAGGCCTTTAGCCCAGCGGTCACAGCACTTCCCTGGGACTGGGCAGTCCCTGGTTCAATTCCCCTCTGCTGCTGGGAAGGAGGGATTTGACCCGGAGGGGACCCTGGCAGCTGTTGGAGCATATAGCTGAGTGCTCCAAGCCCCAGGCTATGACTCAGGCTCATGCTCTCCCTGGCCCAGTGATTATCCATTGTCACTAGGAACGATGCTGGATGGCCATTGGGCCTTGCCCAGCATAGCTGGGCCTCACATGGGGAGAAGGCAGGGGGAATGAGTGCATCCTGAAGGGATCAAACCTGAAAGGAAGTTTCTCAGCCTTGTCTCTGACTCCTTGGGCCTGCGGGGACCATGGCTGAAAAGGGCCACAGACCAGGGAATCAGGGAGTCAGTGCCATGCCTCTCAGAACACTTGCAGCTCTGCACTGGGATAATGACTATAATCCAGTGTCATGCTTCAGGGCCGCAGCTCCTGCAGGGTCAGGAAGAATGGTTGTCCCCCATGCACAGCTGGCCAGATGGATTGAGGCGGCGAAGGTGGGGTCGCCTTCCTCTGAAGCATCAGGGATCATCCACAGCTGGAAGGAAATATTGGACATGGCTGCTGTGAGCTGATCCAGAGAATTCTGCCTCAGATACTTGGCTGGTGGGTCTTGCTCAGGGTCAAACCAACTGTCAGATTTGGGATGGAGGAGGAATTTTCCCCTCAGATTGGCAGGGACCTGGGTGGGGGTGGGGTGTGTCTTGCCTTCCTCTGCAGCATGGGGCATGGGTCACTGGCTGGGAGCATCTGGGCATGTCCCACCTACTTAATTCCCTGCCATTACAGGGGCCGAGCATTGGTGTGCTGCAGTCTCCCATTCTCTGCCTCTGGCACACAACCGTTTAGTCTCTAAGGACTGACATGCTTTGGTCTAAGTCAGGTAATTGAGTGAGTCCTGCATTATGTCTGGCTGAGTGAGAGTGGAGTTGCTAGAAGGAGATGCCCAATCTTTGATTAGTGACGGTGAAGCCACCCTGTGAGTTGCTTTAACATCAGTCCCCCTCCTTATTAAGCGTTTGCATGTTGTTCCCAGTTGGAATTTACAGCCATTGGCCCGGTCTCGCCCTTGCACACAAAGCAAACAGAGCTCTCAGACATGAAGTGTGCCCCCAGATGCTGTGGTGGCTGCCTGTTTTTGCAGAGAGCCTGAAGCCATTCTTCCCAGGGGAGAACTCCTCTGACCCCATTGGGCTCATTGCAGACTCAGTGCCATGCCCAGTGGTGGCTAATGCAGTGGCTAGTGCTGATCTGGAATGGGGGAAATGGTGGGCAGGCAGTGGGAAGGCACAGCCAGGACACAAGGAGAGGAGGAGGAGGGGATCAAAAAGATGGCCTGAAAGGCTAGTGGGAATTCCCACTGAATGCAACAATAAAGCACTGAGCAAACAGCACCCACACCTTTCACTTCGAGCTGGTCAGAAAATGGGGAGATGTTTCCCTAGGAAATTCTGACTTTGTTGAAAAAATACAAATGTATTTTGCCACTAAAAAGAAAATAATCAGTTTTCTGTGGGGGTGAGGGGTGTTCTAGTGACGTGGAGCGGCCTAAAGCCCTTCCCACCCACTCAACCTGTGCCGGGGGGGGGAGAGAGGGGGCGACTCCCCCTGGAGATGGGCAGTGATACGAAGCCCCCAGCCTGTGTGCTTGGGGGGGTGGAATTCCCAGTGGAGATGGGCAGGGATTGTTTAGTGACTGTCTGGACTCAGTGCTCTCCCTCATTGCTCTGCTCGGCCAGGGGCTCCCATGCACACAGCCTGGAGGGCAAACCCCACTTTGCATGGACAGCGCCCCAGCTAGTGCTCTGGTCCATGCTGGCCCTTACATGCCCAGACCCCACGGGGATCCCAGTGACCTATTGATCTTGGCTGTAAGCCCCTGGGAACACAGGCATTGCCAACTGGGGCAGCGCTGCGTCCTGTCTAGCCCAGACATTCTCTCCCACAGTGACCAGCATCAGATGCTGCAGAGGCAGGGGTAGGACCCGTGTGGTAGCAGTGTGGGGTAACCTGCCCCCGACAGGAGATCTCATCCTGCTCGCTAATGCCTTAAGCCCCAAAGCAGGAATAATCTGCCTGTTGGCATGAACTGTTATAACCCTGGACACGTCTGTACCCCAGAGAAAATGCCTGTGGACCTTTACAAGTGGGCGCAGCTCTCGGCCTCAGCGACACCCTGTGGCAGAGAGTTCCATCGGCTCGTCACTCCTTGCGTGTGGAAAAGCCTTTCTTTCGATCAGTTTTCAATTCCCCCTTTCAATCTCATTGACCAGCCCTTGTCCTTATGCTGTCAGAATGGATGCCCCCCCTTCTCCAGACCGGTTGGCATTTTATAGACCCAGGTCCTGCCGCCTCTTAGCAATCCACCTTGTTTCCATCTCTCTCCAGAGAAAAGTTTTTTCAGCCCCTCATCATTCTCGCTGTAGCCTTTGGGACGAGGTGCCCAGCACGGCACAGTGTCCAGAGGGGGCCGCCCCATGAAACGGCTTTGCGACATGTGCTGTGATTCCCCATCCCAGATATTAACTATGCTGTGATTTCCTGCACAGAGCCCTGCCAGAAGGAAGTTAGTCAAGGGCAAAGTCACAGAGAATGGAGGCTCCGCACACCCTGCTCTCTGTGCCTGGCCTGGGGCTCCCATGCTTCTCCCTGCAGGGCCCTGCCCGAGGGAACGTGCAGGGTGTAGACCCAAGGCTTAGGTCACTATCCCGTCCCCTGATCCTGGACTGACTCATCTCCAAGGCGCACGGGGGGCCCCTGGGAGGCAGCAGGGTTAACCCTAACCCTGACCTCTTGGGTGTCTGCCTTTGCCCTCGCTGACCCCGTGCCTCCTCCCTTCCCCTCCGCAGTCCGCCCTGCGGCAGCGCCTTCCCCCCTTCCCTCTGGGGGAGCTGCCGTCCCGGGGAAGGGGCCCTGCTGCCTGTGACGGGGCCGGCACAGCCCGGGGAGGGGGAGCTCCCCAGAGTGAGGCCCAGGGAAGAGGGGAGCGCCAGGCCTCAGGGAACCCCGGGTCCCAGCCAGCCCGCACGGCGTGGGCAGAGGAGAGGAGCAGCTCCCAGCTCGCTCTGCTCGCCAGTGTGCACCTGTCCCGGCGAGGGGCGGGGGAGAGAGCCGGCCCTGCGAAAGGGCTTTATCCCAAGGCATCCCCTCCCCCGCCTGCCCGCCCAGCCGTCTGCACAAACTTCTGGGGCCTCCATGAAAGGAGCCCAAAGAAAAAGGATTAAGGTCCGTCTCCCCCCTGCCGCTGGGAGAGCGGCCGCCCTGCTCCCCAGACCGCACCGGGGACCGCTTCCCCGCCTTGCCCTGCAGCCGGCGGCTCCCAAAGTTGGGCAAGTGCCCCCCCCCCCCCGCACCCAAGCCGGGGAGCCCAGACAAGTACGGGATTGTCCCCGCGGGCCCCTTCCCCCCGCCGGGGAGAACAAAAGGAGCCGGAGCCGGAGCAGCAGCAGCGCCCGCCTGACTCCTTTGTGCCACTTGTGCTCATGCAAAACAGCACATTCCAGCTCGCCTGGCCCCTGCGCCCCCACCCCGGCCGGGAGCGCCCTGACCCCCCCAGCCGCCCAGCATCTTTTATCCCCCAACCCCCGAGAAACTGACCCCTCCCCGCTAGGCCCCAACTCACGTCTGCAATACAAAGGGCTGCCCCGGGGAGCAGGCCCACTGTGCCACGCAGGCCAGCAGCACCCCCTCTTCCCCGCCACCTCCCCGGCCAGCGGGAGAGCCACGGCAAAAGTTGACTTAGTTTCCCCTGACCGGGCACCCCCTCCCCAACCTGCACGGCACCTGCTCCCAAGTCGGAGCCGGGGCCGGCGCCCAGCCATGGGGCGGCGGGGACGCTGGCGTGGGCCGCGCGGCACAGCTACTCACGGGCCGGGCGAGGCGACAGCTGGGGAGCCCCCCGCGCCAGCGCTGGGCTGGGGCTGACTGAGCAGAGCAGAGCGGCAAGCGGCCGGCCTCCCCCCTCATTGTATGGAGCAGGCATGCATGCAGCAATTTGCATTTTTTAAGCTTTTCATCACTGCACAGGCAGCGCTGGGAGTTTTCTCCCCCTCTCGCCGCCCAGCTCAAAATGGTGGCAGGGCTGGGGGGCGGGGGTGTCCCACACAGGCCGGGCTGCCAGGCATGGGGGGAGACGAGGGCCTTTCCCAGTCCCCCCTCTTTTCCCTTTGTTTAGATGGTGACATTTGGTAGAGTCCTGGTTATTGATCACAACATTAAAGAGACAGCGACCGGGAGAGAGACAGAACGGGAGAGAGACTGGGCGCAGGTGGGGGTAGGCGCCAGGCTGCAGGGCAGGGGGTAGGAGCTCAGGGATGGGGCACGGGGGTGGGGGGTAGGAGCTCAGGGATGGGGCAGGAGCCCAAAGATGGGGCATGTGGTGAGGCTATTAGCCCAGGGACGGGATGCAGGGTGTGCGACGGAACTCAGGGAAGGGTTGTGGGGCAGGGATACCCATCTGTCCCGTGGGACCACAGCACAACATAGGTGGTCAGAGGGGACTCTAGGCCTGTCTCTCCTGTGGGGTCATGGCCCCAATGCAAGTGGGTTTGGAGGGCTCTGGGCCTCTTTCACTTATGGGGAGCACAACCCCAGCATGGAAGATGGGGATCTCTGGGTCTGTCTCTCCTGGGGGGGGTCAAAACCCCAGGGCTGGGGGTCTCTGGGCCTGTCTCTCCTGTGGGGGGTCACAGTCCCAGGGCCGGGGGACTCTCCTGTGGGGGGGTCACAGCCCCAGGGCCAGGGGTCTCTCCTGTGGGGGGTCACAGCCCCAGCATCAGGGGTCTCTGGGCCTGTCTCATCTGTGGGGGCCCGGAGGCTCTGGGCCTGTCTCTCCCATGGGGGTCACAGCCTCAGGGCCGGGAGTCTCTGGGCCTGTCTCTCCTGTGGGGGGTCACAGCCCCAGGGCCAGGGGTCTCTCCTGGGGGGTCACAGCCCCAGCATCGGGGGTCTCTGGGCCTGTCTCATCTGTGGGGGCCCGGAGGCTCTGGGCCTGTCTCTCCCCTGGGGGTCACAGCCTCAGGGCCGGGAGTCTCTGGGCCTGTCTCTCCTGTGCGGTCACAGCCCTAGCACAGGGGAAGGAACAATCAGTTGCACACATACAAAATGGGAAATGACTGCCTAGGAAGGAGTACTGCAGAAAGGGATTTGGGGGTCAGAGTGGATCCCAAGCTAAATATGAGTCAACAGTGTAACACTGTGACAAAAAAAGCAAACCTCATTCTGGCCTGTATTAGCAGGAGTGTTGTAAGCAAGACATGAGAAGTAATTCTTCCGCTCTACTCTGCACTGATTAGGCCTCACCTGGAGTACCGAGTCCGTTTCTGGGTGCCACATTTCAGGAAAGATGGGGACAAATTGGAGAAAGTCCAGAGAACAGCAACAAAAATGATAAAATGTTTAGAAAACATGACCTATGAGGGCAGATTACACAAACCCAGTGTTCTCAGTCTGGAGAAGAGAAGACTGAGGGGGACATGATCACAGTTTTCAAATACATAAAAGGTTGTTACAGGGAGGAGGGAGAAAAATTGTTCTTCTTAACCTCTGAGGCCAGGACAAGAAGCAATGGGCTTAAATTGCAGCAAGGGAGGTTTAGGTTGGACATTAGGAAAAACTTCCTGTCAGGGTGGTTAAGCACTGGAATAAATTGCCCAGGGAGGTTGTGGAATCTCCATCATTGGAGCTGTTTACGAGCAGGTTAGACAAACACCTGTCAGGGATGGTCTAGATAATACGTAGCCCTGCCAGCAGCACAGGGGACTGGACTAGACGACCTCTAACAGTCCCTTCCAGTCATAGGATTTTATGGAGGCTGGGGCTGCTCTGGCGCGCCTGGATGCTGGCACACAGCTGGGTCCTGCAGTGGGACTGGCCACAGCACGGGAACAGAGACAGAGACAGCTGCCGGCATGGCTTTATTAATATGCAGGATATAAATGGCCGGGAGTCTGTACAGCGACCGGCTTCCTGGCTCCAAATGCAGTCACCCCAGCCCCTCCACCCCATAGTCGGGGGGGGCCTCAGTGCCAGGTCCTGAGGGCATGAGGCAGCAGCCTTCCAGTATACCTCTCATTCCTAGGCCAGGCCCCACAGGCTCCTGCTTCCCTGGCAGCCGCAGCCCCCACTCCTGCCGGCCCAGCTCCCTCAGTAAATATATTGTATATTATATACTCCTTAGTACTTGTATAAAGCTCCGGCCCCAAGAGCTGAATCCCCATGATGCTCCAGTCTGTCAGACAGAGAATTTCCCACAATGCTCTAATCCCTGAGCACAGAATGTCCCATGATGCTCCAGTATCCCCAGGACGGAATGTCCCAGGATGCTCCAGTCAGCCAGGCACTGAATTTCCCACGATGCTCCTGTATCCCCAGCAGGGAACATCCCATGATGCTCCAGTACACCAAGCACAGAATTTCCCATGATCTTCCAGTCGCTCCCAGCACAGTGTCTCACAATGCTCCAGTCTACCAGCCACTGAATTTCCCACAGTTCTCCAATCTCCCCAGAAGGGACTGTTCTATGATGCTCCAGTCTGCCAGGTAAAGACTTCCTGTGATGCTCCTGCCCCTGGCTGATGAGGCTGGGTCACCCCAGGGCCCTTGTGGCTGCCTTGCAGTAACCCTGGTGGCTACAGCTGCTTCAGAAGGGGAGTGGTGTGGACCTGGGCACGTGAAGGGGTTGTGGCACATGGAGTCACGACTGGGTGAGACAGGGATCAGCGTGTCCGTGGGCACGTGAAGGGGTTGTGGCACGTGGAGGCATGGCTGGGTGAGACAGGGATCAGCATGTGCGTAGGCGTGGGCATGTGAAGGGGTTGTGGCATGTGGAGGCATGGCTGGGTGAGACAGGGATCAGCGTGTGCGTGGGCACGTGAAGGGGTTGTGGCACATGGAGGCACGACTGGCTGAGACAGGGATCAGCGTGTCCGTGGGCACGTGAAGGGGTTGTGGCACGTGGAGGCATGGCTGGGTGAGACAGGGATCAGCATGTGCGTAGGCGTGGGCATGTGAAGGGGTTGTGGCATGTGGAGGCATGGCTGGGTGAGACAGGGATCAGTGTGGGCGTGGGCACGTGAAGGGGTTGTGGCACATGGAGGCACGACTGGCTGAGACAGGGATCAGTGTGTGTGTGGGCGTGGGCATGTGAAGGGGTTGTGGCATGTGGAGGCATGCCTGGCTGAGAGAGGGATCAGCGTGTGCGTGGGCACGTGAAGGGGTTGTGGCATGTGGAGGCATGCCTGGCTGAGAGAGGGATCAGTGTGTGCGTGGGCACGTGAAGGGGTTGTGGCATGTGGAGGCATGGCTGGCTGAGACAGGGATCAGTGTGGACCTGGGCACTGAAGGGGTTGTGGCACGTGGAGGCATGGCTGGCTGAGACAGGGATCAGTGTGGACCTGGGCACTGAAGGGGTTGTGGCACATGGAGGCACGGCTGGGTGAGACAGGGATCAGTATGCACATGAGTGGCAATCCTCATGGGGTCTGTGCACATGCACGGGGAGCTCGGTGAGTGTGCGGGGCCACGGGTGGGCACACTCGGGGTCCATGAGAGCAGGGTCCTCGTGCTAGCCAGGTGCTGGTGCTGGGGCAGTCCCAGGCCGTACTCAGGGTGCAGCTATCACTGCCCTTCTAGCCCCAGGCCAGCCCCGCTGCTCTGACGCCCAGGCCAGACGGGTTTCCTGCCCACACCATCACTGTCTTTCCCCTCCCAGGCCATGGGGCACTGCGCCCTCCACTGATACCCATTCCCCACCCCACATCGTAGCTACAGGGCCCTACTAGTCCCATGAAGGGTAAGGGGAGGACCCATGAGGCAGTGGCTGGGGGTCGTCTGGGGGCTCCATGCAGTGGGTGGGGAGGGAAGGATCTGTGGGGTACAGCCTGTGGGGTGCAGTGCCAGGGGTCTGCCAGGGGCTCAGACTGTCCTATTCCTGGCAGCCCCAGGGCTCCGATCCTGCCCCACGCAACCACGAGAGGCAAACAGCTTCCTGTGCAGGCTCCAGACCCAGCTCTGGGGGAGAGAGAGAGCAGGGTGAGTGCCAGGGAGGGGGGGACAGACACACAGGGAGGGGGGGACAGACACACGGGGAGGGGCAGACGGTCAGCGACAGTGGGGGGCAGATGGACACGAGGGGGACATGGGAGGGCAGACGGACACAGAGTGGGGGAGGAGGACTAGACAGATGGACAGACGCAGTGGGGAGGGGTGGGTGCCCCGCCCGTGTGCTGAAGCGGGGCAGACAGACACACAGACTGACGGGCGCCCAGGGGGCATCCCAGCCGCTGTACCTCGGCACCAGGGTCAGAGCGGGGTCGCCAAGTCGGGGGGGGCGTGGCCGTCTCTCTGGCAAACAAATAAAACACCATTTGTGAGGGTGCCAGGATCACTGTGGGGAGGGGGAGGGAATGGGGCTGGGAATGTGAAGCGGGGGTCAGGGTTGGAGATGGGGAGGAGAGAGGGTATCCCTGGGCCAGTGTGGAGGGTGGAGCTAGGGGTAAGGGCATGGGCGACAGGGTAGGGGTGGGAAGGTTGGGGGGTGCCTTGGTCCCATGTGGGGAACACAGATGGTGGCAGAAAAGAGCAGACTGGTTCTGAAATGGCAACCCCCAGAGCAGCCTCCCCTGGGAGCCAGCAGGCCTGGGGCCCCGCAGTGCCCAGGCCTGGGGCAGGGCAGAGCAGGGCTGGTGCAGGGGTGGAAATGGTAACCGGCCTGGGACCCCGCAGTGCCCAGGCTTGGGGCAGGGCAGGGCAGGGCTGGTGCAGGGGTGGAAATGGTAACCGGCCTGGGGCCCTGCAGTGCCTAGGCTTGGGGCAGGGCAGGGCAGGGCAGGGCAGGGCTGGTGCAGGGGTGGAAATGGTAACCGGCCTGGGGCCCTGCAGTGCCCAGGCTTGGGGCAGGGCAGGGCAGGGCTGGTGCAGGGGTGGAAATGGTAACCGGCCTGGGACCCCGCAGTGCCCAGGCTTGGGGCAGGGCAGGGCAGGGCTGGTGCAGGGGTGGAAATGGTAACCGGCCTGGGGCCCTGCAGTGCCTAGGCTTGGGGCAGGGCAGGGCAGGGCAGGGCAGGGCTGGTGCAGGGGTGGAAATGGTAACCGGCCTGGGGCCCTGCAGTGCCCAGGCTTGGGGCAGGGCAGGGCAGGGCAGGGCAGGGCTGGTGCGGGGGTGGAAATGGTAACCGGCCTGGGGCCCCGCAGTGCCTAGGCTTGGGGCAGGGCAGGGCAGGGCTGGAGGTGGAGTGGAAACGTAACCGGCCTGGGGCCCCGCAGTGCCCAGGGTTGGAGCAGGGCAGGGCAGGGCAGGGGTAGGGGTGGGGTGGAAACGGTAACCGGCCTGGGGCCCCGCAGAGCCCTGCCTGCAGTGCTGCCCATCCCCGGCCACTTACCAGGCAAGACAGTAATGCCCCCCGCACTCCTGTGAATTCAAATGCTCCCAATGCTCCCAGGAAAGATGCCAGCCCCTCCCAGAGAGCACAGCCCACCAGCCAGCCATGCTCAGACAGACACACAGCCAGCTACGCAGAGACAGCCTGACAGAGACAGCCAGCCGGCCACGCACAGCCAGACATACAGCCAGTCTACCAGCCAGCCCTGCACAGACAGACTGAGCCAGAGAGACACACACGCACTGCCAGCAACATCCATGACCAATGGACGGACTGACAGCCGGACGGACCCTGCTCTGCAGCACAGCCCCCACCCTGGCAGCTCTGAGTGGGCGAAGTGAGGTGACAGCTGAGCCCCCTGGAGCCCCGAGAGCTGAGATGGGGATAGAGACAAAGACAGACACCTGCCCCACAGCCCCTGCTGTGCCCCCCTGTACTCACTGGCCGGCGCTGCACTGGGGCAGAACCCCTTGGCGACTCTGCCCGCCCGGGGGATGGCTCCCCCAGAGCCGGAGCAGCTCCTGAGCCAGCGGCTGTCTCGGATGCTGCAAGAGAACCATTGGGGTGGAGGGTGAGCCCAGGGACCCATGCCTGTGCCCGCCCAGACGCATTGCTGGGCATCACCACAGTGATTGGGCTACAGACCACAGAGCCATGTGTCAACAATAGGGACCAGCGTTGCCCCAGCAGCCTCGGTGTGGGGGAGAGGCAGAGACCCCCCCACATGTCTCCCACAAAGCCAGCCCACCACGCACTGACTCCACACAGCCCCAAACCCAGCCGTCTCTTTGAAGCAGCCACACCTCCCTGAATGCCAGGTGCCAGCCCTGTGTACCCTCCCCATGGAGCCAGCTTTCCCTCCACGGTTCCACCGAGCTCCCCAGAGACACCACCCCTGCAACCCTCCTGTCTTGTGGGCTCACTGCGGGGGATGTGCTTGACGTCCAGCTCCCACTCCTCCTCCTCCAGGTGCCCTGGCAGCGAGCAGGCCCCAGGGGAGCGCCCTGACGCAGGGGACACAGTGCTGGCATCGCAGATCAGGCCCAGGGGAGCAGGGCTGGGGCGGGGGGACGACGTGGCAGCCGGCGGGGAGCATGGGGCCCCGGCCCAGGGGTTGAAGGAAGAGACGGCCACAGAGGCACGGGTGCGGGCGGCTGCAGAGAGGGGATGAGAGAGCACCAGGGAAGAGACCCCCCCCGAGCCCACAAAGGAGGCACCTCTCTGCTCCTAGAGACAGACTGCTCCCCAACCCTGCCCCCAGAGAGACAGCCTAAGGACCCCTCCCCTCCCCAGGAGACCCCATCACCCCTGCTGCTCCCAGAGTCCCCCCTCTCCGAGAGACTCCCTGCTGTGCTCCCAAGACGCCCCCAGAGTGACCCTGCCATGCTGACAGCCCCACACCCCACGGCACCCCCGCAACCCAGCCCCCCTCACCTCTGCCTGTGAGCAGGCTGCTCAGCAGGGCCTGGCTGGGGCTCTGGATGCTGACAAAGGGCTTGTCCCCGATGCCCATGGAGACCATCTCCTGGGTGTGCAGTTCTGGGCAGGACACACAGAGAGAGACTGTCACAACAGGGCAACGTGCCCCCATCCCAACTGGGACCATCCCCCAATCGCATCCCACCGGGGCCACTCCCTGACCCATCCCCCTCCTTCCCCATCACAACGGGGCCCACCCCCAATTCCATCCTGCTGGGGGTCACTCCCTCCGTCCCATCCCCCTCCTCCTTCTCTACCCCATCTCAGCAGGGCCCACCCCCCAATCCCATCCTACCTGGGCTACTCCCCATCCCATCCCCCTCCTTCCCCACCTCATCATAATGGGCCCACCCCCAAATCCCATCCCACCGGGACCATTCCCCATCCTGTCCCCCTCCTTCTCCACCCCATCACAATGTGCCCACCACCCCCCAGTTCCACCCTGCTGGGGCCATCTCAGCAGGGCCCATGCCCCCCATCCTCTCCTCTGCCTTGTCACAAGGCCCACATGTGTCCCTATGCATTACACCAAGGGCCGTGTCCCCCACCAATCCCATCCTCTCATTTTGCCATGCTGGTGCCCGTGTCCTCTTGCTTCCCCCAACCCATCACAATGAGAGCTACTCCTTCCCCCAATCCTGACACGCCAGAGCCCATGTACTCACCCCACAACCTCATCCCTCACGCCTCATCTCATTGCAGCCCCGGATCTCGTCCTACCTGTTCTCCCCATTCCTGCCCCCCCTACCACCTCCGCCTACCCTTGCTGAGCGTGGCCTGCCTCCACAGCAGCTGAGCCACGGCGCTGGTCCACTTGTGCTTCACCTCGGGTGAGGAGGCCTGCAGCGTGTAGGCCTCACGCAGCTTGCGACGCCGGAACCAGAGCTCGAATCGCAGCCCACTCTCCCCGATGTTCTCCGTCAGCCCCATATCCGCCGTCTGGGGGGCGGACAGCATGGCCAGGAGGTGAGACACACCTCGAAGGCCTGTTTGCAGTGCAGAGGCGGACCCATGGGGGAGGTAGTGCTGGGGGAGGAATGCTATGGGGCAGGGCAAGTGGTCTCCTGGGGCAGAGTGGGATGAGCCAGCACACCTCGAAGGCCTCTTTGCAGTGGGGGCAGATCCCCTGGAGTGGAACAGGATGTGGTGGGGCAGGGATCCCATGGGGTGGGCCAGGGTATCTTGAAGACCTGTTTGCAATATTGTGGTAGGGGTCCTATGGAGTTGGGCAGGGCAGTGCACCTTGAAGGCCTGCTTGAAGTCCTGGGAGAGAGGGCCGCATGGGGTGGGGCAGGGCTGGGGGAAGGGGTCCCAGGGAGTGGAGCAAGATCCTATGGGGTGGGGCAGGGAAGGAAGCCTATGAGACAGGGTAGTGCAGGGCAGGGGGAGATCCTACTGAGTGGGGCAGGATCCCATTGGGCAGGAAAGAGCAGGGTGGAACAAGGCAGGGGCAAGAGATCCCATAGGGCAGGGCAGAGTCGGGGGGACAAGGCAGGGGCAGGTGATCCCATGAGGTGGGATGGGATCCCATTGGGCAGGGTAAGGCATGGGGTGAACAAGGCAGGGAGAGAGGATCCCATGGGGCAGGGCAAGGCAAGGGGAGGGGATCCCATGGGGCGGGGCAGAGCAGGGGGAACAGGGCAGGGGCAGGAGATCCCATGGGGCGGGGCGGAGTGAACAGGGCAGGGGCAGGAGATCCCATGGGGCGGGGCGGAGCGGGGGAACAGGGCAGGGGCAGGAGATCCCATGGGGCGGGGCGGAGCGGGGGAACAGGGCAGGGGCAGGAGATCCCAGGGGCGGGGCGGAGTGGAGGGAACAGGGCAGGGGCAGGAGATCCCAGGGGCGGGGCAGAGCGGGGGAACAGGGCAGGGGCAGGAGATCCCATGGGGCAGGGCGGAGTGAACAGGGCAGGGGCAGGAGATCCCATGGGGCGGGGCAGAGCAGGGGGAAAAGGGCAGGGGCAGGAGATCCCATGGGGTGGGGCAGAGCAGGGGGAAAAGGGCAGGGGCAGGAGATCCCAGGGGCGGGGCAGAGCGGGGGAACAGGGCAGGGGCAGGAGATCCCATGGGGCGGGGCGGAGCGGGGGAACAGGGCAGGGGCAGGAGATCCCATGGGGCGGGGCGGAGCGGGGGAACAGGGCAGGGGCAGGAGATCCCATGGGGCGGGGCGGAGCGGGGGAACAGGGCAGGGGCAGGAGATCCCAGGGGCGGGGCAGAGCGGGTGAACAGGGCAGGGGCAGGAGATCCCATGGGGCAGGGCGGAGTGAACAGGGCAGGGGCAGGAGATCCCATGGGGCGGGGCAGAGCAGGGGGAAAAGGGCAGGGGCAGGAGATCCCAGGGGCGGGGCAGAGCGGGGG
Organism: Lepidochelys kempii; assembly: GCF_965140285.1. NCBI lineage: Eukaryota > Metazoa > Chordata > Testudines > Cheloniidae > Lepidochelys > Lepidochelys kempii. The sequence goes on along the minus strand of NC_136392.1, from coordinate 32,480,887 downwards.
AACAGGGCAGGGGCAGGAGATCCCAGGGGCGGGGCAGGGCAAGGCAGGGGGATCCCATGGGCAGGGTGGCGCACCTTGTAGGCCTGCTTGTAGACGTAGACGTCCAAGCCGCCCTCAGTGCCCTTGCGCTTGCTGAAGAGCAGCAGCTGCTCGAAGAGGAAGACGTGTCGATGGCACTTGCGGCGCCCGCGCAGCACGGTGAACTTGTCCCGGTGCAGCAGCTGCCCCTGTGCCTTCAGCTCCAGCTGTGGGGAGAGGAGATGCTGCGGGCAATGGGCAACCTCCCCGGGCCAGGCTCGCCACCCCCCGGGACGGAGCAGCGCACGCTGGGCAAGCCCCCGCCCGCCCCCTCGGGTAGGGACGGAGCAGCGCACGCTGGGCGAGCCCCCGCCCGCCCCCTCAGGTAGGGACGGAGCAGCGCACGCTGGGAGAGCCCCCGCCCGCCCCCTCGGGTAGGGACGGAGCAGGAGAGCCCCCGCCCGCCCCCTCGGGTAGGGACGGAGCAGCGCACGCTGGGCGAGCCCCCGCCCGCCCCCTCGGGTAGGGACGGAGCAGCGCACGCTGGGAGAGCCCCCGCCCGCCCCCTCGGGTAGGGACGGAGCAGCGCACGCTGGGAGAGCCCCCGCCCGCCCCCTCGGGTAGGGACGGAGCAGCGCACGCTGGGAGAGCCCCCGCCCGCCCCCTCGGGTAGGGACGGAGCAGCGCACGCTGGGCGAGCCCCCGCCCGCCCCCTCGGGTAGGACGGAGCAGCGCACGCTGGGAGAGCCCCCGTCCGCCCCCTCGGGTAGGGACGGAGCAGCGCACGCTGGGAGAGCCCCTGCCCGCCCCCTCGGGTAGGGATGGAGCCCCTGGCTGCCCCCTTCTCTGCCCCACCCTTGTTAGGGATGGAGCAGTGCATGCTGGGAGATCCCCGGCCACCCGCTCTGGTAGGGATGGAGCAGGGCATGCTAGGAGAGCCCCTGGGGTCCCATCCCCCCAGGACAGAGCAGTGCATTTTGGGATGGCCTCTGGGCAGAGCAGTGCATGCTGGGATGGCCCTTGGCTACAGTCACCTCACAGCCCCGGATCTGCTCCATCGCCAGCAGGTTCCTGCCGTGCTGCACCTGGGACTCCAGCAGCTGCTGCGCTGCCCGGAAGGCCTCGCGCTCTGTCACCTGCTCCGGGTCCGTCTCCTGCAGCAGCTCCTCCAGAAAGTGCCCATAGTGCTCCAGCTGCTCCAGGGGCCTCTGCAGGGCACTTGCCAGCGCCGTGTCCTCCCAGGGACCTTCTAGGCTGCTGTGTGCCATCTGGGGGGAGGAGAGGAGCTGAGCACAGAGCCCACAAGCCGGGCTACTGCACCATCACTGCGGCTTCCAGATCCCAACAGCCGCCCAGACCAAGGAACGGAACCCACAGATCCTAGCTCCCAGACCCCAGCTCTAACCACTAGACCCCACTCCCTTCCTAGCACCAGGGCTAGAACCCAGGAGTGCTGGCTCACAGACTCCCTCGCTCTAACCACTAGACACCACTCCCTTCACAGGACCCATCCCCAATTAAATCATCCCAGCCAGGGCTTTGTCAAGCCTGACCTTAAAAACCTCTAAGGAAGGAGATTCTACCACCTCCCTAGGTAACACATTCCAGTGTTTCACCACCCTCTTAGTGAAAAAGTTTTTCCTAATATCCAACCTAAACCTCCCCCACTGCAACTTGAGACCATTACTCCTTGTCCTGTCCTTTTCCACCACTGAGAATAGTCTAGAACCATCCTCTCTGGAACCACCTCTCAGGTAGTTGAAAGCAGCTATCAAATCCCCCCTCATTCTTCCCTTCCGCAGACTAAACAATCCCAGTTCCTTCAGCCTCTCCTCATAAGTCATGTGTTCCAGACCCCTAATCATTTTTGTTGCCCTTCGCTGGACTCTTTCCAATTTATCCACATCCTTCTTGTAGTGTGGGGCCCAAAACTGGACACAGTACTCCAGATGAGGCCTCACCAATGTCGAATAGAGGTGGATGATCACGTCCCTCGATCTGCTTGCTATGCCCCTACTTATACATCCCAAAATGCCATTGGCCTTCTTGGCAGCAAGGGCACACTGTTGACTCATATCCAGCTTCTCGTCCACTGTCACCCCTAGGTCCTTTTCCGCAGAACTGCTGCCCAGCCATTCGGTCCCTAGTCTGTAGCTGTGCATTGGGTTCTTCCGTCCTAAGTGCAGGACCCTGCACTTATCCTTATTGAACCTCATCAGATTTCTTTTGGCCCAATCCTCCAATTTGTCTAGGTCCCTCTGTATCCTATCCCTGCCCTCCAGCGTATCTACCACTCCTCCCAGTTTAGTATCATCTGCAAATTTGCTGAGAGTGCAATCCACACCATCCTCCAGATCATTTATGAAGATATTGAACAAAACCGGCCCCAGGACTGACCCCTGGGGCACTCCACTTGACACCGGCTGCCAACTAGACATGGAGCCATTGATCACTACCCGTTGAGCCCGACAATCTAGCCAACTCTCTACCCACCTTATAGTGCATTCATCCAGCCCATACTTCTTTAACTTGCTGACAAGAATACTGTGGTAGACCGTGTCAAAAGCTTTGCTAAAGTCAAGATACAATACATCCACTGCTTTCCCTTCATCCACAGAACCAGTAATCTCATCATAGAAGGCAATTAGTCAGGCATGACCTTCCCTTGGTGAATCCATGCTGACTGTTCCTGATCACTTTCCTCTCATGCAAGTGCTTCAGGATTGATTCTTTGAGGACCTGCTCCATGATTTTTCCGGGGACTGAAGTGAGGCTGACTGGCCTGTAGTTCCCAGGATCCTCCTTCTTCCCTTTTTTAAAGATTGGCACTACATTAGCCTTTTTCCAGTCATCTGGGACTTCCCCCGTTCGCCACGAGTTTTCAAAGATAATGGCCAATGGCTCTGCAATCACAGCCGCCAGTTCCTTTAGCACTCTCGGATGCAACTCGTCCGACCCCATGGACTTGTGCACGTCCAGTTTTTCTAAATAGTCCCTAACCACCTCTTTCTCCACAGAGGGCTGGCCATCTATTCCCCATGTTGTGATGCCCAGCGCAGCAGTCTGGGAGCTGACCTTGTTCGTGAAGACAGAGGCAAAAAAAGCATTGAGTACATTAGCTTTTTCCACATCCTCTGTCACTAGGTTGCCTCCCTCATTCATTAAGGGGCCCACATTTTCCTTGGCTTTCTTCTTGTTGCCAACATACCTGAAGAAACCCTTCTTGTTACTCTTAACATCTCTCACTAGCTGCAGCTCCAGGTGCGATTTGGCCCTTCTAATTTCATTCCTACATGCCCGAGCAATATTTTTATATTCTTCCCTGGTCATATGTCCAACCTTCTACTTCTTCTAAGCTTCTTTTTTATGCTTAAGATCCGCTAGGATTTCACCGTTAAGCCAAGCCATATTTACTATTCTTTCGACACATCGGGATGGTTTGTCCCTGTAACCTCAACAGGGATTCCTTGAAATACAGCCAGCTCTCCTGGACTCCTTTCCCCTTCATGTTAGTCCCCCAGGGGATCCTACCCAACCGTTCCCTGAGGGAGTCGAAGTCTGCTTTCCTGAAGTCCAGGGTCCGTATCCTGCTGCTTACCTTTCTTCTCTGTGTCAGGATCCTGAACTCAACCAACTCATTGTCACTGCCTCCCAGATTCCCATCCACTTTTGCTTCCCCTACGAATTCTTCCCGGTTTGTGAGCAGCAGGTCAAGAAAAGCTCCCCCACAGTTGGCTCCTCTAGCACTTGCACCAGGAAATTGTCCCCTACGCTTTCCAAAAACTTCCTGGATTGTCTATGCACCGTTGTATTGCTCTCCCAGCAGATATCAGGAAAATTAAAGTCACCCATGAGAACCAGGGCATGTGATCTAGTAGCTTCCGCTAGTAGGGTTACCTAGGGAGGTGGTGGAATCTCCATCCTTAGAGGTTTTTATGGCCCTGTGACGACAGGCCCAGCTTGACAAAGCCCTGGCTGGGATGATTTATTTGGAGTTGGTCAAGCAGGGGGCTGGACCAGATGACCTCCTGAGGTTTCCTCCAACCCTAGTCTTCTATGATTCTATGAAAACCTCCTTTACTCACACCTCAGCCTGGGACAGTTCCTCAGATTGGTCACCTACAAAGAATGGCTCAGGTGTGGGAACCTCCCTCACATGCTTTGCAATGAAGACCAATGCAAAGGATTTGTTTAGCTTTTCTGAAACCTCATCTGCCTCGAGTGCTCCTTTAGCACCTCAGATGTCCAGTGGCCCCATTGATTGTTTGGCAGGCTTCCTGCTTCTGATGTACTTAAAAAAGATTTGCTGTTTCTTTGTGTGTCTTTTGCTAGTTGCTCTTCAAATTCCTTTTTTGGCCTGTTCAGTTATACTTTTGCATTTGATGTGATAGAACCCAAGAGTCCTGAACTCCCAGCCCTGCCTGGCCTAACCACTAAACCCCACTCCCCTCCCAGAGCTCTGAGCTTCTCCATGGGAAGATGCAGGCAACACAGATAGTACCTTGTTGGCAGCTTGCTGAGAGGCCAGGGCCGCTTGGAGCTTCTGCCAGTTCTTCACGTAGAGAGCATAGAGACTGAATTGGTCCGCCTGGCGCAGAGAGTGATGGGGGAATTAGAGTCAACTTCAGCTTCACCACCTCCCCACAGCACAGGGGACACGGGGGAGACACAGAAGGGCTGGGCCAATGCAATTAGAGCAGGAACCCAGGGCAGATGGGCTGTGGCTCCTGCAGGGGTCTACTGGCATCTCCTAGGGAAGACGATGGGGGTGCCAGTGAGCAGCACTCATGCCTTGGGTGGGGGGAGGTGCCTGGGAGAGGGGCGTTCCGGAGGGAGGGTGGGGGTCCCCAGATGGGTCACGGGGCTGGACACTCACATATCGCAGGAAGCAGCCCCCTGCACGGAGTGGGTGGCTGGCGCAGCCCTGCAGCTCCTTCAGGAAGTAGGCGCGGTGGAAGCCCAGCAGCCGGTTGCGGGTGCCCTCCAAGGCACTGCACTCGCGTCTCAGCTCAGGGGGAACCTCCTGGCATCCCGACTCCAGGGCCAGCGACTCAGCCAGGCAGCCCAGATACTCCTGCTCCGAGGCAATCAGCTCTGCCACCAGCCTCTGCTGGGCGCTGGGAAGGAGAGGGGATGGGCATCAGAGAAGGGCCCTGTGCCCTACCCTGTGGGTGCTGATGAGCCTCCCACCCTGGGGCACTCCTACGTGCCGCCCATGGGTCACCCAGCCCGATGCTCCCCTCAATCCCATGGGCGACAGCCGTCCCATGGGTACTGATGGGCCCTGTGCCACAGTGGCCCCCACACCCTCACAGGTGCCAATGGGCCCTCCCCCCGATGGGCACCAACAGGTGGTGCCAGGGTGCACTTCTCTCAGACGGGGCAATGGGTCCCAGCGTGTGGGGTATTCAGGTCCCAGTGCGTATGTGGGGTGGCAGTTAGGGGTGGGGGCAGTGCCCAGAAGCCCCGGGTCCTGGTGTGGCGCAAATATTCCTCCTCCAGAGCGACTCACCCCAGGCGGCGTTTCCGCTCAGTGCTGGGCGTGCCCCCCCACGGCGCCTCGGCCCTCTGGGCACTGCTGCGGACCAGCATCACGTGCTCCCGGGGCGAGCAGGTCCGGTCCACCACCTCCTGGCTGCTCACTTCCAGCCCGCGGATGAGGACACTGGGGCGGGGAGGGCTGGGGCCAGGCTCACTCAGTGCCCTCTGCGTGCTGGGGGGACCCCTGGGGGGAGGCTGGCAGGGGGGCAGTGTGCCCAGAGGCAGCGTGGGTGCCTGGAAGAAGGCAGCGGTGGGGGTGCTGGTGGGAGGGGGGCTCCGCTCTTCGTCGCTGGTCTCCACGGGGTCCCTAGGGGACGCCAGTGAGTGGCAAGAGGGCACCTCGCACAGGCCAGGGGAGAGGCTGCCAGGCGGGGGCAGCAGGCAGCTCATGCTGCGGGAGGAGCCCAGGCTGGTGTCCAGGCCCCTCGTTGGGCGCTGCGGTGAGCAGGAGGTGCTGGTGCTGTCAGCACGGCGCCGGGGCGGGGGCCCAGTCTGCCATGCCACTTCCAGCCGCCGCTGCAGGAGGTGCCCCAGCTCCTGGCAGCGGGCCCGGCAGCGCCCCAGCTCCCGCAGCGCCCAGGGGTTCTGCACTGCCAGCCCACGCATCTCCTGGAAGGCGCCGTCCGAGATCTCGCCATGCTGCTGGCAGTACCGGCCCAGAGCCCCCAGCACCACCTCCGGCCCTGCGCCGTCCTCAATGGCCGACAGGCGCCGGGCGCCCTCCAGGGCCCAGGCCTGAGCCTACGAAAGAGGGCAGGAGAGACGGGGTGAGAGTGACGCAGGCCATGGGGGACAGGGAGCGGGGTCAGGGGGACGCAGGCCAGGGGAGACGGGGGGACGCAGGCCAGGGGAGACGGGGAGCCGGCACCAGGATCAGAGTGATGCAGGCCATGGGGGATGGGGAGCTAATGGTGGGGGGGAGAGCGGGGAGGAAGAAGGGGGGCGGGAAAGGGAGCCAGGGACAGGGGGGATGGGAAGCCCTGCAATGGAAATGGGCAGGAATGACAAATGGACCCAGGAAAATCACACCCCCTCCCCCGCCCAATGTGTGATGCTGCCCTGGGGGCATCCACACCCGCCTCTGGCATGGATAGCGGGGCTGGGCTGCCTCAGATGTGGAGTCGGCTCCCCTGCCAGGAACACGCCCCTGGGCTGAACTAAGCTGGATGCTAAAGGGGAAAGGAGGGATGGGGCAGGCACAGACAGACAGACAGAGGGAGCACGCGGAGCGGCTGGCACCTGCTGCAGGAAGCGGTGCAGCCGCAGGGCACTGTGCATGGTGTGCGCACAGCTCTCCAGCCGGCGCGCGAAGCTCTCCAGCTGCTGCCCCTCAGGGGCCAGGACCCCGTCACCAGCCAGACGCAGAGCCTCATGCCCCCGGGCCAGCCATTCCTGGGGGAGAGAGGAGGAGACCCTATGCTCCAGACTCCCGCCAGCACAGAGTGCCCCACGGAGCTGACGCCCCTCAGACACAAACCCCGCCCAGTCCCATGTGGAGCACCCATAGAGCACGTGCCCCCCCCAGTATAGAGCCCCCCACAGACCCAATGCACACCCCACAGCATAGAGCCAATGCTCCCCCACCCTTAGTATGGGGAGTCCTGAAGAGTTAATGCACCCCCAGCCCCATATGGAGCACCCCACAGAGCCCATGTCCCCCCCAGTATAGAGCCCCCCACAGACGCAACGCACGCCCCACAGCATAGAGCAACTGGATGCTCTATGCCTGCCCACTCTCAGCCCAATGCCTGCCTACCCTGCGGAGCCGATGTCCCCCAAATACGATGCACCCCACAGAGCCGACACCCCCCCGTCACAGAATGGCGCACCCCGCAGAGCCAACGCACCCCCCACCCTCAGTACGGCATACCCCACAGAGCCAATGGGCCCCCCCGAAACAGCTCACCCCGCAGAGACGAAGCAACCCCCCCACCCTCAGTATGGCGTGCCTGGCAGAGATGACACCGCCCACACTCAATACGTTGCATCCTGCAGATGCAATACAGCCCCACTCATTACAGCGTGCCCCGTAAAGCTCAGGCTCCCCCACCCTTGCTATGGCACGCCTTGCAGAGCTGATCTGCTCCCCCTCAATATGGTGCATCCCGCAGGGCAACCCCCCTCATTACAGCGCCCCGCAAAGCCTACGCCACCCCCCCAGGTCAGAGAGCCCCACAGAGCCTACGCCACCCCCCCAGGACAGAGAGCCCCACAGAGCCTACGCCAGCCCCCCAGGACAGAGAACCCCACAGAGGCTACGTCACCCCCCCAGAACAGAGAGCCCCGCAGAGCTGGCACCCCCCGGTATGTAGTGTCCCACAGAACCAGGCCTCCCAGTATGCAGCGCCCCACCCACACTCTTCTCCTCAGGGTCCCAGCCCCCAATAACACCCACATGGGGGTGTGTACCTGCAGATCCCTCTGTGCAGCACTCAAGTGGGGGAGGGGGCAGGGAAGTGTCTCACCTTGGCAAGGGTGTGAAAAGCCTCAAACTTCGCCAGCGTCTCCTCCACGGTCAACAACGAATCCCCCACCCCCATGGGGGTGAATCCTGCCAGCGCCTGCTCCCCATGGTCAGCCAGCCAGCCCACCACCTGCCAGGACAGGGGGTGAGAGCAACAAGAACGGGCAGGGGGGCAGGCATGTGAGGGTCAGCACCCCAGGCATGGCGGGGGAGAGGACATGGGGGCTGCCAGACTGCTGGGCATGGGAGTTGGGAGGGAACCTGTGGGGGGGCAGTGAGGGGGGAAGGTCACTAGGGGAGGTAGCAGAGGGGTACTACCTGTGTCATCTGCCGGCGGCTCCTCTCCTGCTCCAGCTCCCCCAGGCACCGATTGCTGAGCTGCACCAGCCTATGAATGGCGTCGTCCACCTCCTGATACAAGCTGACAGCCCTCATGGCTTGGCCACTGCGCATGGGAGAGGATGTCAGTCCCTGCCCCACGCGCCGCCCCCCGTGCCATCCCACTGCCCCATGCGCCATCCCCCTGCCCCACGCATTGCCCCCTCACTGCCAGCCCCACGCTTGCCCAGCCACCCCTACGCTGCCAACTCCATCTAGCAACCGCCACACCCTGCCAGCCCCCCACACTGTGGCCTGGGGACAGCAAATAGCATGTCACTCCCTGCCTCTCACATCACCATGCCGCCAACCTCGGCCCCTGCCCCTCCTCCCTCGACCCCGCTCTGCCAGGCCACAGGGTATGGGGCAGTTTCGCAAGCAAGCATGTGTATAAGGCGGGCAGAGACCACCTCTCCCAACTACAGTGAGAGAACTCTGGCACAGGGGCCATCCCCCAGCATAGGTTGTCGGGACACACCCCGTGTGGGGCCTGATGCCCTCCCATTGTGAGGCCTGGTGTGCCCTCCCGTCCCTTTGGGATGTGGGACAGGTGTCACCTGCAGGTCCCTGATGAGGACAGTTGAGCCAGCAGGGACCCCCCACTGCTCTGCAACTCCAGCAACCGTGGGTCTGACAGCAGCTTCTGCATGGCATCCTTGTGTCCGGAGATCCGCACAGAGAGCGCCTGCGGGCACATAACAGTGAGCAATACAACGCCCCCCTGCACAGCCAGCCTGCCCGGCCCAGAACCTCCAACCCAGCCCAGCCCAGCCCCCCCTGCCCAGCCAGCCCCTGGTCCAGAGCCCCCCGAACAGCCGGTCCGGCCCAGAGCCCCCTCAGGAAGGCCAAGGGGGCCCTGCAGGGGCTGGAGAGTCACATGGGGAGAGCCAGGGAGGCCTGGAAGACTGTGTGGGAATACAGGGTGGCAGGAGACTTGTAGGGGGAGGGCAGGACAGCTGCAGCAGGGCTGGGGAGCAGGGGAGTCATGGGAAGGCCAGGGGGCACCGAGCTGCAAGGGGACCATGGGTTAGGGGCAGGCGAGCTGCATGGGGGTGTCACGTACCTCGTCGCCCTCGGCCAATTCTGATGCCTCCAACTTGGCACTGGCCACTTGCACTGACTGGATCACGCCCTGGCAAAGCCCACAGAGCCCCTCCAGCGCCTGCAGGGAGAGACAGCGGGCAGTGGGGGGACACAGACCCCTGGAGGAGATGGCAGGAAGAGGGGCTGGGGCTCAGTCAGGGGTACTGCGGTGGGGAATGTGCCACCCCTGGTTAGTGGGAGGTTGTGCGACATGGGGTGCTGCAGGGGGCAGGGGTTGTGGAGGTGTTGGGGTGCTGGAGGGTTATGGGGGTCACTCCTAGCTCTCACCTGGCACATCTCCACCCACTGGGTCTGCGAGTGCTGCAGGGTCCCACCTAGAGTTGGCTGCAGCTGCTCTGGGTCCACGAACTGGGGCAGGTCGCTTGGGGAGAGCACAAGTGCTTCCTGGGGAAGGGAGCAGGGCGTCACCAAGCAAGGAACTCCCACTGCCCCCCCAGCCAGGGGAAAACCTGCCACCCCTCTGCTCCCAGGCAGGGAACCCCCTCCTATTATCCCCCCTCCAGGCAGGGAACCCCCTCCCATTATCCCCCTATGACAGGGAATTCCCCCCCACACACCTCCTCCCAGCTGTACCTGCCAGGCAGGAAACCCGCTCCATTATCCCCCCTCCGGGCAGGGAACCCTCTCCCATTATTCCCCCCGCCCCCGACAGGGAACTCCCTCCCATTATCCCTCCCCAGGCAGGGAATCCCTCCCACACCCTCCCAACTGCACCTTCCAGGCAGGAAACCCTTCCCATTCAGCACTCTCACTCTGGTTCAGGTGCTGTCAGTCCTTCCTACCCCACCCCTGACCCCCTGGCACCCCCTACCTGAATGAGGGGCAGCTCCTCATGGCCCACCAGTGGGGCCAGCACCAGCAGGCGGCTCACAAGAGCTGGTGACACCTCCTGCAGGGCAAGACGAAATCAAGCTGCCGCCCCAGTGCCCAGGGCAGGGGGATGTGTGGGGGGCAGGTAGGGGTCACAGTTGTTCTTTGGAGTCCTTGCAGGGCTGGCAGCAGGGTGGGGAGGGGCCATGCCAAGGTGCAGGCAGTGGGGGGAGCTTTGCGCTGTTGGGGGGTAAGGAGCAGCATGGGGCCATGTGGGGGGCGGTGCAGGCTGTCGGCAGGGAGCCATGCGTGGTAGGGAGGAGCAGCAGGTACCCTGTGGGAGGCAAGCAAGGGGTGGGGAGGGGTCATGGCAGGGGAAGCTGGGTGGCTGTGCTGGGTCCTCGCAGGACTGGCAGCCGTGCAGGAGGTGGCGAGGCAGGGCTGGGCTCCGCAGGGGGGCTGGGGCGCAGTGCTGGGAGAACCAGAGAACCGTTAGAGGGCGTAGGAAGGGGATATGCAGGTGGGGGGCAGTGTTGGGGGGGTCTGTCTGGGGCAGTACCTGCAGCTCCTGCAGGGCTGGCAGCAGTGCAGGGGGATGGGGGGACAGAGCCCCCCCTTGCCGCAGATCCAGCAGCACCGTCAGCCCCAGCTCCTGCTGCTCCTTCCTACAGGGGAGAGGACAGTGAGGGGTTAATGGGGTGAGAGCTCTCACCCCCCATAGGAGATGAGGGAGCAGAAATGGGGCGAGGTGTGTGGCATGGGGCAGTTGTGGGGGTGTATGGAGGACAATGTGGGGTTGGTGTAGGGGATGCAATGGCCTGGGGGTTTATGTAGGGAGCATGGGGGATGGTGTGACAAGTGGGGATGAGGGTGTGGGGGCTGTGTGGAAGGAGCTAGTGGGGGGGAAGATGTGAAAAGTGGGGGGACATATGTGGGAGGACTGGGGTCTCCCTGTTGTCATTACCTGAGCAGCGAATGCAGGTATCACAGGGCTTGCCTCAGCTCCCCATGAGCTGGGAGGAGTTGGCGTAGGGATGGGGAGGGTCAGCAGGGATCTGTGTGTGTGGGGGGGTAGGGATGCAGGGGGATGGATGTGGGAGGACGGGGGTCTCCCCGTTGGTGTTACCTGAGCAGTGAATGCAGGTATCGCAGGGCCTGGCTCAGCTCCCCCTGAGCTGGGGCTGACTCCCCTGGGGGCTGGGGGGTGACGGTCAGCAAGGCCCTTCCCATCCGGTCTACTCCGCCTGCAGGGGCAAGGCAGGGTGAAGGAGACTGTGTGCCTGGGCAGGGCCTGTGACACCCCTGCCAGGAGCATGGCAGAGGGAGGACAGCTGTGGGGCAGCCCTAGGGTGATGGGAGCAAGCAGTTCTATTCTGCGCTCCCAGAAGCTAGGCCAAGCAGGAGGAGCGGCTGCTTGGGGTCTTCCCTGCGCTTGATGTGAGCTTGCAGGTGGCAGAAGGGGAGTTTCTCCCCCACAGCCTCTCCACAAAGGGGAACAGAGGATCCCAGAGGAAAACGTTCCTCCATGACCCCTACAGACCCCTCCCCAGTGCACTGCACTCTCCCTGCCCCCAGCAGGAACCCCCATCCCCGCCCCGCCGCCCTTGCTCTGTTCCCCTGTGGTGCCAGGCACCTAGCTCTGCCCCTTGGGAGATGCCCAGCTGTAGAAAACCCCTGCCCCAGACAACCAGGCCATGGCACTGAACCCAGCAGCAGCCTTTCCCTCAGACAGCCACTGCCTCCTTCCCATGCCATGGCTCCCCACGAGGCCGCCAGACCAGAGGGGCGTGGACAGCACAGCGTGGCACAGCGTGGCACAACCAGGGGTTGCATGCTCTGTTCATTTGCCCCAGTAGCTGGTGGCTGAGCCCTCTTTCTGACCCCTGCCCCAGGGGCTGCACCCACATTACCGTATCTGCCTGTAAAGGAGGGGCTGAGGCCAGGCTGCCTGGGAAGGGAATGGAAATAATGAACCCAGCAAGAAGCACGAGGGGGCAACTCAGGGCCCCCAGCCAAGGGGCTCCAGGCCCGTGGGCACACATTCTGTCCAAGACCAAAGCACCTCTAGACCCCAGGACCTCCTAGCTCCCACCCAGCGCCCTCTCTGCTGGGCCACAGCCCATCCGGGCATTGGCACTGGGCTTTCCTTGGCCTGGCTGGCTCCAGGACGCCAGGTTTGTCCAGGCAGCTCCCTCAGCGCACTTAGGGCGACAGGGCACCAGGTCCAAGCGGAGAAGGGGAGTGGACCTGCATCAAGGCAACAGGAGGGATGTGAGGGTGGGGTGCTGCTACACCAGGCTCTGGGGTGCCAGCCCTCCCCCGTCCAGGTGCCTAGCCGCTAACCAGCATAGGTGCGGGCACTCACCTGTCAGCTGGAAGATGCCTGAGCCCAAAAGCTCCCAGTCTACATCTTGCTCCACAGGGGCCGAGGTGGGGGGCAAGGATTCCACGGGGCAGCTGGTTCCTGCACCCCCCGTGAGGGGCAAAGCACTCTTCACAAAGGGGGCTGTGCCAGCACCAATGGCCTCCGTCCTCTCCAGGGGTCTGGGGGCAGCCTCTTCCTCTGCGCCTGTGGGGACTGCAGCCTCTGCCAGGGCCGCTGTGAGGGCCCCCTGCCCGGGGCAGTCAGCACGAGTCTCTTCCTCTTGGCTGGGGGGGATGGACCCCTCTCCTGAGGTGAGGGCAACGGGGAGTCTGGTGACAGAGGGGCTGTCTGGCTCTGTGCTGCTGGGGGGGATGCCTCCTTCTCCTGGGGTGGGGGCAATGGGGAGTCTGGTGCCAGAGGGGCTGTCTGGCTCTGTCCTGCTGGGGGGGACGCCTCCTTCTCCTGGGGTGGGGACAACGGGCAGTCCAGTGCCAGAGGGGCTGTCCCGTTCTGTGCTGCTGGGGGGAATGCCCCTTTCTCCTGGGGTGGGAGCAACAGGGGGTCCAGTGCCAGAGGGGCTGTCCCGTTCTGTGCTGCTGGGGGGAATGCCCCCTTCTCCTGGGGTGGGAGCAACAGGGAGTCCAGTGCCAGAGGGGCTGCCTCCTTCTGTGCTGCTGGGGGGAACACCCCCTTCTTTGGTGGTGGGGGGGATGCCCCCCTCTCCTGGGGCGGAGGTAATGGGCAGTCTGGTGCCAGAGGGGCTGCCCTCCTTTTTGGTGCTTGGGGGGATGTCCCCCTCTCTTGGGGTGGGGACAACAGGGAGTCTGGTGCCAGCAGGGATACCGCCCTCTTTGGTGCCAGCCGGGGCATCCCCCACCCCTGTCCCAGGAGACCCAGGCTCCTTCCAATCCACATTGGTGGGGCAGCCTCTCCCTCCCCACTTTCTCCTTCTGCGGTTGCCCTTGGCAGCCCGGTGTGGCAGCCCCGCAGCAGAGTCCCCAATGGCCCCTTGCTGGGGGCTAGTCCTGGCTCCTGGTGGCTCTGCTCTGGCTGACCTCAGGTCAGCACTGGAAGCCTCATGCTGGGGGCTGCTCGGCCTTGAAAGACCCTGGCTCTGTGCCTGCTGCCCAGGGCTAGGCCATGCAGCTGGCCAGGTCGCCTGCCCCCCTCCCTCACTAAGTCCCTGCACCTCAGCCACAGTGCTGGGCTGGGGAGAGATGGCTGGGGTGCCAGGGTCCCTGCTCTGCTGTTCCTCCCCGAGGCTGCAATCCCCTCCTTTCTGCCTCTCCTCAGGGACCCCATCCCGCTGCTTCTCCTCAGGGTCCCGGCCCCGCTGCTCCTCCTTGAAGCTGGGATCCCCCACATGTTGCCCCTCCCCAAGGTCCTCAGCACGCTGCTCCTCCCTGAGGCTGAGATCCCCTTCCCGCTGCCCCTCTGGAGGGTCCCCACCGCGCTGCTTGTCCCCCCCCAGACTGGGATCCCCTGCCTTCTCCCCAGTGTCTCCTCCCCACTGCCTCTCCCCAGGCAGACGCCCCCCTTTGCCCCGACTCTGTGCTGCCACTTTGTGTGCAGGGCCTCCCCGATCCTGCCCATCCCCCTGGCTGACCCTCGGCCCTCCAGTCTCCCCGTATGGCCTCTGTAGGTCCCAGCCCCGGAGGAGCCCTGCTTGGCCGGGATCTGCCCCTGGCCGCCCCCCTTCCCAGGTCCTGCGGGGCCGGTTCCTGGGCAGAGTCTCCTCCCGGCTGGGCTTGTGGTGCAGCCAGGCACGGTGGCGCCGGTTGCGGCCTTTGCCCTGGCCCTTGCGGGCGGGCAGGGTGCGGGTCTGGGAACTGGGGGACACTGGGGTTGGGGGGGCATCATGACGTGGCGGGCTGATTTCCAGGAGCTGCACGTACTCCCCCTCCAGGCCCACACCTTCCGCCTCCTGGCTCTCCCCGCCTGAGTGGCGCCCATCCCCAGGGCTGCGAGCCCCCAGCACCTCAGGGCTGCGGCCCGGCAGGCAACGCCGCCCCACCATGAAGCTGCCTTGGTGCACAAACTGCGGGCAGATGAGTTCGGTCCAGGGCAGGCGCAGCACCCGCTCTTCAGCGGCCAGCAGGCAACGCTCCAGCCGCCCGGCCCGCCGGTCTTTGTTGATGCCGTTCAGCCACTCGGCAGTGAAGAGGAAGGGGTAGGCGTCAGGCAGCACCGGCAGCTCCTGCACGCTGCGCCCGTCCGGCGACAGGCACTTGAGTACCAGGCGGGGGGCATGAGACAGGTAGGGGGCCACCTGCAGGTAGAAGTCGCCAGGACACAGCTGCTGCCAGGGCAGGGAGCTGAGCTGCACCACGACCTTCTCGTGCAGACAGAGCGGCCACCCCTCGTGACAGAACACAAACCCGCTGTACTGGGCCTGAGGGGGGAGAGGGACAGAGTCAGGGGGCAGCCCAACCTGGGGCACCCGGTCCTGCGCCTGCGAGGCCAGATGCGTCCCTCCACGCGCTGGGCCTGGCCGCAAACCGCTCCACACACCAGGCCCACAGACAGGCAGACAGACACCCCTCCACGTGCTGGGCCCACAGACTGACACACACCCCTGTATGCACTGGGCCTGTAGCTGCATGCCCTCTCCAAGCACCGGACCCACAGACGCACGCCCCCTCCATGCGCCAGGCCCTCAGACAGACGCACGCCCCCTCCATGCTCCGGGTCCGAGGACAGATGCACGCCCCCCCAATGCTCTGGGTCCGAGGACAGATGCACGCCCCCCAATGCTCCGGGTCCGAGGACAGATGCACGCCCCCTCCATGCTCCGCGTCTGCAGACAGACGCACGCCCCCTCCATGCGCTGAGCCCACAGACTGACGCACACCCCTGCATGTATTGGGCCTGTAGCCACACATACTCTCCACGCACCAGCACACAGACAGAAGCCCCTCAATGGGCCAGGCCCACAGAGGCATTCCCCTCCATACGCTAGGCCTATGGACAGACACCCCTCAGTGCACCAGGCCCACAGACAGATGCACGCCACCTCCATGTGCCAGACCCACAGACAGACGGCCCTCCACCTGCCGGGCCCATGGACAGACAGACGCCCCCTCCGTGAGCTGGTCCTGTAGACAGACACATGCCCCCCCATGCATCAGGCCTGCAAACAGACACACAACCCTCCATGCACCGGGCCAAACCCACACCTTTGCACACATTGGGCCAGATACACGTGGATGGACAGATGGAGGGACAGACAGACTCACACAGGCCTCCTGTTGAATGCGTGCCAGGATGTGCTTGGCCGGTATGAGGAACTCAATGGTGTAGTGCAGGGCATCCTCCCGGTACGTTCGCTCCACCACCTCGAACACCTGCCCCAGCAGGGTGGGCGCTGTGGCCGCAAAGGGCGGGTACAGGGCCGAGAGTGTGTTCTGCACGCAGTCCTCCACTGGCTCGGGCTCCTGCGGGGAAGGGCAACACAGCACTGCCCTAAAGACTAGTCACACTCTTCTCCTAGCTCAGAGAGACGACCCAGAAGTCTTGGTGCACAGCTCCCAGGCCCCCTGCTCCATCCCACTAGACCCCACCACCTCTCAGCTCAGAGAGAGAACCCAGGAGTCCTGGCTCCCAGATCCCCAGCTCTAACCCGCTCTCCTCCCAGACCTCGCCCAGCTGAGGCCCTGAGGTGTGGGAAGGCGCTGTGCAGCGTGTACTAAACAGCCCAGCTCCCGTTATGGGCCAGGGCCCTGCCCACACAAGGGTGCCAAGCCCAGTCCAAGCTAGCCGACAGCGTGAGCACAGCTGGGCTGGGCCAGGGAGCCGAGCACAGCCCCTGCACCAGCTGCAAGCCATTAACGGCGCTGAGCTCATTCCTTCCGCAGCGCACAAGGCCAGGAAACTGCCATGGGGAGGGGAGAGCTCTGTCTAGACTCCGCTCCTCACACCCCATCAGCTGGCACCGGTGCCAAGTGAGGGCAGGGACCAGCCCTCAGCATCTATCTCCAAGTCCATACCCAACTCAGAGGGGGCCTGCGCCCACACAGACATCACCTCAGCCCTCTGCCCCACACAGAGCAGGCACTGGTTAGGGTTGGGGAACTGGCCCCTGGCCATCTATCCCCATCACCATACCCCGCTCAGGGCAGGACAGCCCCACAATACCCCAGTCCCCTGCTCCCCACAGCACTGGCCAGGAGTGGGGGAATTGGAGAGGGAAATCTCTACTGTAGACAGACACATGCAACTTCCCAGTGCTGCGAGCTTCCTTGTGACAGTGCCCAGCTGGAAACTCTAGGCAACGCAAGCTACCCCACGCAGTGCCCAAATGGAGACCCTTGTGCTGCAAGCTTCCCTGTGACAGTGCCCAGCCAGGGACCCCTGGCCCCAGGGCGATCCCCACCACCCAGCCCCCACCAGGGTGACTCCCTATGAGACAGACAGACACGCCCCATCCAGTGCCTCCCGTCCAACTCCTGTATAAACACAGCTCACAGGAGTGTCCCCTCCCAGCTCTTGGCATTCCCTGTGTACAGGACGGCGCAAGGACAACCAGAGAATCCAGGGAGAGACATGGGGGGGGGGGGGAGACTAGGAGCAGCGGGAGGCAGATGGACCCTTGATAGCCAGAGAGTCCTGGCCAGAAGAGAGGTGGATGGGGGGTACTTACAGAGCCCTGGCCGGGCAGAAGGGGTAGAGGGGGACTGGAGTGCTGGAACAGTTTTTATAGTGGGAATGCTGAGAGCCATTTAACCAAACTGTAAACCCAGTATATAATGGAAACCATTTTGAGCCAGAGGGTGCGGCAGCACCCCCATAACCCCTAGTTCCAGCACCAATGGAAGGAGACACCCGGGAAACCCTGTCCGGCTGAAGAGATGGAGGGGTGGCACCCAGGGAGCCTTGGCCGGAGGGGACTGGATGGGGGATACCCGGGGAGCCCAGGCCAGTGCTGGGTGGGCGATATCCCAGGGGCCCTGACCCGGTTAAGTTGGATGGGGGGTAACCAGGGGCCCTGGCCAGGCAGGGGCTGGGTGGGGGGTACCTGGGGAGCCCTGGCCGGGCAGGGACTGGGTGGGAGATACCCGAGGGGCCCTGACCAGGTTAAGTTGGATGCGGGGTACCCTGGGGCCCTGGCTGAGAGAAGGAGGGGTGGGGGTTACCTGGGGGGCCGTGACTGGGAGGAGGCTGGGTGGGGGATATCCGAGGGGCCCTGACCAGGTTAAGTTGGATATGGGGTATCCAGGGCCCCTGGCCAGAAGGAGGGGTGGGAGTTACGGGGGGGGGCCTGGCCAGGTCGGGACTGGGTGGGGGGTATCTAGGGGGCCCTGGCCAGGAGAAGGAGGGGTGGGGGTTACCCGGTGGGCCCTGACCAGGTTAAGTTGGATGGGGGGTACCCGGGGGGGCCCTGGCCAGGTTAAGTTGGATGGGGGGTATCCGGGGGGGCCTGGCCAGGTTAAGTTGGATGGCAGGTATCCGGGGGGGCCTGGCCGGGCGGGGGCTGGGTGGGGGTTACCCGGGGGGGCCCTGGCCAGGTTAAGTTGGATGGCAGGTATCCGGGGGGGCCTGGCCGGGCGGGGGCTGGGTGGGGGTTACCCGGGGGGGCCCTGGCCAGGTTAAGTTGGATGGCAGGTATCCGGGGGGGCCTGGCCGGGCGGGGGCTGGGTGGGGGTTACCCGGGGGGGCCCTGGCCAGGTTAAGTTGGATGGCAGGTATCCGGGGGGGCCTGGCCGGGCGGGGGCTGGGTGGGGGTTACCCGGGGGGGCCCTGGCCAGGTTAAGTTGGATGGCAGGTATCCGGGGGGGCCTGGCCAGGCGGGAGTTGGGTGGGGGGCCCTGGCCGGGCGGGAGTTGGATAAGGGGTACCCGGGGGGGGCCTGGCCGGGAGGGGGCAGGGGCTGGTGGGGGTTCCCCTGGGGGCCCTGGCCGGGCGGCGATACTGACCATGGCGCACCCAGTGCGCTCCCCGTGCCGGGCGCTGGGGCTCGCCCCCCCATGGGCCGCAGCGGCTCGGTCCCGCTAGACGCCTCCGGCCACCGGGCTGGACTGGAGCCGCTCACGCAGGACGGGGCCCCGCCAAGGGGGACGCCGAGACGCAGGCGGCGGCGGGCGGTGCCGGGCAGCGGACCCGAGCTCCGCGCGACCGAGGCACGCCCAGACCGGGACCCCTACACAGCCCCAATCTGCCCGGAACCCCCCTAACCTGGCCTGGGGCCCCCAGAACCCGGATCGGCTCCCCCGTGTACCCCTACCACTGGAATAACCCTGACTCCGCCGCGCACCCCCAATGCACCCCAAGCCAGGACCCTCCAGCCTAACTACCTGGGGGCCCCCAAACCCCCTGCGGATAGAGCCCCCCAAGGGAGCTCCCAACCCTTACCCCCCGACCCCCTACAGCCTTGCATGGGAGCCCCATACCACCACCCTGGGGAAACCCTCCACAGCAACCTCGCAAGAAGATCCCCTACCTGTGGGTAGTCCCTCCTCATCCCTGTCACTCCATAGACCCTGCCGGATCTAGGGATCCCCCTCCCAACACACACCCTGTCCTATCCAGGGACACCCCCCACACACCACACCCAGACTCAGGATCTTCCCCCTCCCCAGACTAGGAATTCCCAGCCCCCACGCACATCCCGTTTCAGGCAGCTGTAAAAAAAACCCCTTGATCTATTCTCCGGCCCTACCAGAAAATGTTGCCAGGGAATGTTTCCCCAGGGTACTGCCCCAAAGTTGGGGCCTGTCTCCCCTGGGACCTTCACCCCTCAGCCAGGAGACCACATAGCTCAGACCTCAGAATCTGGAATAAAGTACAGGAGAGGAGAGCAGCGGGAGCGCGTCTGAGTGGCAGAGGTAAGGAAGTGCCAGCTGAAGTAGTTGTCTGTTCAATGCAGCCTGACACCATGTTCCAGCTTCTTGCTGGTGTGAAATACATCACCTGGGACTTGCTCCCATCCCTGGGTGAAAAGGGCAGAGGCACCCCGCTGAGGGACAGGGGTCCGAGTGAAGCTGCTTAGTGCTTTGCCTCTGAGTTTGGCCCGGTCTGTGACTTGAATCAGTAAACAGCTTATGACGTCTGGGCGGTGGTGGTGGTGGGGGGTCCATTTAGAGCAGCCCTGTCCCTGGACAACCCAGAGAAAGCCTGGGCCCAAGGAGGCCTGTTGACAATGGAGACGCAACTGTCACAGAAATGTGACAACGTGGGAATATTTTGTAAATTTTTTATGAGTCCTGTTTCTGTCTTAGTTGTGCATTGTTACCCAGTGAGTGGAAGGGCGCTGTTTGCTCTCCAAGCAGGCAGAGATAGCGGTGTGGGTATCACCTAGCTATCTGGGCCTTAGTCTCCATATCAATGGAACCGATAACTAGTCTTAGACTTCTTTGAAGATACCACAGATGGCAAAGGTGCCATTCAAGCTACCGTTATGGTCTGCTACTAGGAGAGTAATAATAGGGACCAGTCCCAGCCTGAAATGCTGTCTGGAGCAACAAAGAACGGTTCCTTGAAGGAGATTCCTGACTCACTTTCCTACCAAAGTACAAAAATTCTGAAGTCAAGCAGTCCAGTTTTCAGTAAAGCAACAGGTAAATTGACTATAATTGAGCTTTCTACATTCACTAACCTTGACCTCACTCAGCTATTGTGCAAAAATGCGATGCACTCAAGGCAACAAAAAATAAGTATGGCTTCAGTTGAAGACAAAGCCTCAAATGTTCCAGACATCCAGGATATATCATACCGCACCATCTCAGAAACCAGGTACATTCCAACATGATCAACCTTTAACTTGCAACTACACAAGGTGAAAGAGCAAATGCCCTGTGTATGCCAATTATACCTGCTAGTCCCACTGCTTTCTCAGTAATTTCACACACTTTGTTCAGCTGGAACAGAACCTCTCCTTGTATGGAAACTGTTCCATACTCCCAATCATTTTTGTTGCCCTTCTCTGCCCTTTCCCAATTCTAATATATCTTTTTTGAGATGGGGAGACCAGAACTGCACATGCTATTCAAAATGTGGGTGTACCATGGATTTATATTGTGGCACTGTGAAATTTTCTGTCTTATCTATCCCTTTCCTAATCCTGTTAGCTTTTTTTGACTGTTGCTGCACACTGAGCATATGATTTCAGAGAACTATCAACGATGACTCCAAGATCTCTTTCTTGAGTGATAACAGCTCATTTAAAATCCCATCCGTCTGTATTGATCATTGGGATCATTTATCATAGGGATAGGATACAGAGGGACCTAGACAAATTGGAGGATTGGGCCAAAAGAAATCTGATGAGGTTCAACAAGGACAAGTGCAGAGTCCTGCACATAGGACAGAAGAATCCAATGCACTGCTACAGGCTAGGGACGGAATGGCTCGGCAGCAGTTCTGCAGAAAAGGACCTAGGGGTTACAGTGGACGAGAAGCTGGATATGAGTCAACAGTGTGCCTTTCTTGCCAAGAAGGCCAATGGCATTTTGGGATGTATAAGTAGGGGCATTGCCAGCAGATCGAGGGATGTGATCGTTCCCCTCTATTCGACACTGGTGAGGCCTCATCCGGAGTACTGTTTCCAGTTTTGGGCCCCACACTACAAGAAGGATGTTGAAAAATTGGAAAACGTCTAGCGAAGGGCAACAAAAATGATTAGGGGACTGGAACACATGACTTATGAGGAGAGGCTGAGGGAACTGGGGATGTTTAGTCTTCGGAAGAGAAGACTGAGGGGGGATTTGATAGCTGCTTTCAACTACCTGAAAGGGGGTTCCAAAGAGGATGGATTTAGACTGTTCTCAATGGTAGCAGATGACAGAACAAGGAGTAGTGGTCTCAAGTTGCAGTGGGGGAGATTTAGGTTGGATATTAGGAAAAACGTTTTCACTAGTAGGGTGGTAAAACACTGGAATGCATTACCTAGGGAGGTGGTGGAATCTCCTTCCTTAGAAGTTTTTAAGCTCAGGCTTGACAAAGCCCTGGCTGGGATGATTTAATCGGGGATCGGTCCTGCTTTGAGCAGGGGGTTGGACTAGATGACCTCCTGAGGTCCCTTCCAACCCTGATATTCTATGATTCCACTATGCATTCCTTTGCACTTATCAACATTGAATTTCATCTGCCATTTTGTTTCCTAGTTGCCCAGTTTTGGGAGAGCCCCTTGTAGCTCTTTGTAGGCAGCTGTGGACTTACCTATCTTCAGTAATTTTGTATCAACTGCAAACTTTGCCACTATTTACTCCCTTTTCAAGATCAGTTATGAATATGATGAACAGCACAGGTTCCATTACAGATCTTCAAGAAACCCTGCTATTGGCCTCCCTCCACTGTGAAAACTTCCCATGTATTCCTACCCTTTGTTTCCTAACTTTTATCCAGTTGCTGATCCATTAGAAGACCTTCCCTCTTTTCCCATGACAGCTTATTTTGCTTAAGAGCCTTGGGCCTTTGTTACAGTATGCAATTATTGTAAAAATTGTGTGGAAATGTGAGAGTTAGGAAGGATGAGAGCTCCTTTAGTGACATCACTGGAAAAAAATTTCAATTAATTTCTGAGAAAAAAATCATAAAAAGTTGTTCATTTTTGCTCATTGCCATCTAGTGGGAAAAGGCTTGAATTGCAGACTTCTTTAAAAAAAAATCAAAAATCAAAATTTGGATTGTTTTTCCCTGGAAAAACCATCAAAGCTAGAAAGGTGCCAAGGGGTGCAACAGATTCAGTTACAACAAATCTAGTATTTGTATTCTAAAGTTTATACAGGAAGCCAAACTGTTGGAAGTGGATGAAGGATCATAAAAAATCATCACAATTACTTATCACAAAAAATGTTGCTAGAGACCGAATTAGTCTAAACAAAAAGGTCTACCGATTGTACACAAGGAGGTCATGTGAGGAAGATGGACCTGAAAATTAACAATCCAAAATTGTGCTGGAAATTAGGCCAAATTGGGTTGGAGGGGAGCACAGTAGGCAGGACCCATGGCAGTGAGGTAGGAGGCAGCCAGGGCTCTATTTCCGCTCCCCTTTATATGCATCAAACAGCCATGGGCAAGGAGATCAGGGAAACACTCCCTGATCCCCACCATGAACCCTGGGTATTTCATGCTCTGGTATTAGTAAGCATGCAATGGGAAATTTAGACTTAGAATCATTGAAGACTAGGGTTGGAAGAGACCTCAGGAGGTCATCTAGTCCAACCCCCTGCTCAAAGCAGGGCCAACACCACCTAAATCATGCCAGCCAGGGCTTTGTCAAGCCAGGCCTTAAAAACCTCTAAGGATGGAGGTTCCACCACCTCCCTGGGTGAGGATCTCTTCCTACCACCATCCTACTGCAGTGCATCGTGGGAAACAGTGTCCCTCACATCCATCTCAGGTGCTGGTGGAACCACTCCCATGAAGCTTAAGCACTGATGCCTCATGAGAATTGGAGTCTCCCTACCACAGCCCCAGTGCCTTAGAAGAGTTTTAATCCCTCCCTCCCCCTCCCCCACCCCAGCCGCTGTTGCTAAGATACATATCTGGTTGGTAAGGGCAATGGTCATAGCCCTGATGATTATGGACAGGTGTTGTGCTTGAGCTGGGGCTTGGTTTCTATTAAAAGGTTCCTGACTCGTTCTGTATTTGGGGAAAAAAATGATATGGTTTAATCACATGGTGATAACCCGCTTCCCATTCCACTGGTATCACTGGAGGATGACAGACAGAAGCTACTGAAGAGACAAGGTGGATGAGATCATATCTTTGATTGGACCAACTTCTAGTGGTGAGGATTTGTCTATGCTACACCATGTACCACCTCATTGTAGACACGGCCTATGCTGACAAGAAGGGTTCTTCTCCCGGAAAGGGGCACCCTATGCACAGTGCTGGCATGCTCACGTTGTGCCTGTTAAAAGAATAGGGCTTTGCCAGAAGCGGGTCACAGCCAGTTACTTCCCTCCAGCTCCAGAATGGGGGATTAGGGAGACTTTTACCTCAAGAAGGATGGTTTTAAGCTCTTTATTCCACACCTTAAATACATTTATACTTAAGGGGAAAAAAACAGAACAGACTGCTCAGGCAGAGCCCAGAGATAAGTGAAAACGACAGTATTTACAGCCCAGCAACAAGAGAGAATACACGGTTTTATTCCGCAAAGCCATAGTGTTGTGGATAGGAACCCAAAAGAGTCTGTTTCTGTCCCCGGTGAGCCACACAGCTCAGCCTTTGCTCCTTTTGGAGAAAGATTAAACTTCATTTTCACTTCAGTAGCAAACTAGGTCTTTAGTTAACATGATCTGAAGGTTGTGAACCCAGCTCGGTCACGTGCTTCTCAGAAATAGACATCTATCACCCACTCCACAGCCAAGCCCCTGCCAGCAACCAGAGCTGGGACATGGAATTCTGGACACAGGGCCAAGCAAATTCAGGTTGTTTCCTGCTAATGAAACTTCATTTCTTACCTTCAATAAAACTCCATTGTTCAGGAGAAAGACACTCCTTAGGCTGTATCCCTACCAGGGACTGCAGCCCATGGAGAGGAGAGCCCTTACAGGGTCCCCACCACAGAACCAGAGCAGGACTGGTGTAGAGAACCAGCATGAAACAGCTGCCTGAATCTCCGCTCTGAGAAACCAAGACTCACCGCCAGCCTTTTCAGTCCAAACTACCCCCCTTTCGAGCCAGAAGCTCCAAGGGAACAAGGAACAAGTTCAAAGGGCAAATTCCCAGATCCTTCCAAACTGACTTCTGAGCATCTATACCGGCACTGTGGAGGGGTGGGGGCAACTGGCCATGGGAAGCTGAATGCTGGGCTGGGGATGGGCTCACACTGGGCTGGGGAGTTTCCTGTGTTCCCTGCTCACATTCCCCTGACCTGCTGGGCCTTTTCTCGTTGTCACTGGGCTGTGCCAGTTCTGTCGGCAATGTGCAGCTCGCAGACAGGTTAGCAGTGGGAGGCCTCTCACAGTCGACACTGGCAGAAGGCAGGTCAGCGGCCAGCTCTCCTGCACTGGCTCCTGGATCTGACCCTTTCCTGCTCCCATCTGGCTTCTGCGCAGTCAGTTCCCTGTAGGATCTGTGCATGTGCCTCTTCAATCCATCATAGTCCAGGTTGCTCAGCTCTTCAGGGAGGGACATCAACAGGTCTAGGACGACGGCAGACTCTGGAAGGAAGACCAGACCTTGTCAGGCTGGACTAATTTAAATAACCTGTTTTCAATCTCGGTTTGCATTGTACTTTTCAGTTATTTTCCTAAAGAGAGGTGGATTCTCATTGATTGGAAACCATTCAAACATGCAGCTTTGCAACTAATTATACACTTTTCACTCAACTTGGTGCTTCTTTTTGCTAACCAAAAATACTGTGTGTCTATATATACTTAAGAATTCTAGCATTTTTTATGATGTTAGGAAAATGCATTTGCTATTTACTAGATGATTAATTTTTTACCCATGATTTCTGATAAACTACATTTTGGATGGAAACTGAAATTCAGTTATATGCATAAAAACAGCAAATTACAATTGTTTTTTTTAAAAAACCTCCTTAAATGTGCTACACAAGAAAAATACACAAGAAAAAAGTAAGTTTATCACAACATTTTGTATTTAAAACTGTGGTCTTACGACTAATACCTCTTACTCTCATTTTCATTCATAAAGTGCAAGAGGAAAACAAGCTTTCCTACTTTTTCAGCTCTATCAGTTTCTCAATTTTGAATGAGCTAGTCATTGAACTGAACTAGCTGAATCCACTGAAAAGAAGAAAATATTCTCTTTGCACCTGCAGGAGAGAGTACTGCTTTCAAAAGTTTGTTTAAGAACAAAAGAATGGCCATATTGGGTGAAATGTTTCATCGAGCCCAGTATCCTGTCTTCTGACAGTGGCTGGTGCCAGATGCTTCAGAGGGAATAAACAGAACAGGGCAGTTGTTGAGTGATCCATCTCGTCGTCTACTCCCAGCTTCTAGTAGTCAGACGTTCAGGGACACCCAGAGCACAGGATTGCATCCCTGACAATCTTTGCTAATAGCCATTTATGGATATCCTCCATGAACTTATCTAGTTCTTTTTTTAAAAACAGTCAAGAGTTTTGGCCTTTACAACATCTCCGGCAACAAGTTCCACAGGTTAACTGTGCGTTGTGTGACGAAATACCTCCTTATGTTTCTTTTAATCCTGCTGCCTACTAATTTCATTAGGTGACCCTGGGTTCTTGTCTTATGTGAAGGGGTCAGTAAGACTTACCTTTTGCTTTCTCCACATGATTCATGATTTTATAGACCTCTATCATACCCCCCTTCATCTTCTCTTTTCTAAACTGATCTCTCCTCATATGGAAAAGAAGAGATTAAATTTCAACCAACTCTAGTTTCAGGTGCTTGGTCAGTGACTTTTACCAAGTCAGTGGTTTGACTTTATTTGAAATTTGGAAGCAAACGTACTGTTTGAATATTTTTTGCTATTTAAATTATTGTAATAGATTATAGTAAGGTTTGATCTCAGCAATTTTAAAGAGGTTTATTTTATAGGAAGAAAAGTGTGCTAAACTTAAATATAAAAAAATCCTATTTTAAAATTGTTTCAAAAAATTGTTGATTTTTGGCCAGCCTGAACCTTGTCATTCATGCCTGCGGAACACAGGCTACATTCTGGCTCTGGATCCATGAACAGATGCATGCCCCAGGCTCCGCACTCACTCACGCACTCATTCCCCATCTCAATCACACTCAGGTCCCTCAGTCCCTGTGTCAAGTCAGTAGAGATGGGGTGGTCAACCTAAGCCTGAGAAGCAGCCAGAATTTACCAATGTACATTGCCAAAGAGCCCCAGTAATATGTCAGCAGCCCCCCCATTAGCTCCCCCCACCCCTCATTCCCGGCACCTCCCGCCCACCAGCAGCCAGGCAGATCAGCGCCTCCCCCTCCCTATCAGCTGTTTCGTGGTGTGCAGGAGGCTCTGGGGGGGGAGGAGCGAGGGCACAGCAGGCTCGGGGAGGGGGCGGGAAGGGGTGGAGTGGGGGCAGGGCTTATGGCAGAACCAGGGGTAGAGCAGTGAGCATCCCCCGGCACACTTGAAAGTTGGCGCCTGTAGCTCCAGCCCCTGAGTCGGTGCCTACACAAGGAGCCGCCTAGTAAACTTCTGAAGAGCCGCATGTGGCCAGAGCCACAGGTTTGCCACCCCAGCAGTACAGGAAGTGGCAGTGAATGGCTGACAGCCCTCCCTGGCCCCATTAAAATGCCCCCATGGCCTGGATCATGGGACATTTTGATTAAGCAGCACATGGCTACAATGCTCCAATCAGTCTTGCCACAGAAACGCTCACTAAGGAAAGGGAGGTGTTTTCAGCTGGCAGATCTGAAGGAGCCAATGTTTTGCAAGTGAGAGTCCAGGAATCATGTACTGCTGCCTTGCTCACCTCAGTCTGAGCACAATGTCTCGGTTTATAAGGTGACTAGCACTTATCAAGCAATATACAAGTATGAGAATGGAGAAGACGGAAGTGGGCCAGGACCCCATCCCCCACCATCTCAGCACTAGAGGGATCCCGGAGCACGTGTACCCACTCAGCCTCAGGGGCCAACCCTCCAGCACTGTCTGCAGAAGGATGGCCAGGAATGCCATGAAGAGGAAAGTGGAGGCAGTGCTAGAACATAGCAAACGCTCCCTCCTCCGGCAAGGGAGCAGATCAATTTCTAGACTCTGGAGGAAGCTACTGATTGGCAATGAGCAAGTGGTGGTTACAAGGTCCCAGGGAACACATTCCGTGCCTGCGAGCCTCTAGCTGGCCTTGGATTAATTTCCACATTTGGAGCAGTCCCACACGTCACCAGGGCTTGCTGGTGTCACACCATGAGCTAAGCTATGGGGGAGTGACGGCTATCACAGCCAGCTGGTTCCCTCCCTGAAGATCACAAACATGTAGCTTTTTGGATCCCAACTCACCGTATGGCGAGAGCTCGGGCGCTTTGATGTCCCTGGAGAGCATCGATAAATATTTATAGATCTTCTCAAAGTCCACGCTGAATTTCTCTGGTTCCTCACGAACACCTGGGTCTGTGCTAGTGCTGGAGGACGGAGCTGCTGCTGGGGGGCCTGGGGCAGCATCCCCATTCCTTGCTGCATCATCAGGGGCTGGCGATGCAGCATGCTGGCTCGAGGAGCCTGGAAGGACCTTCTTCTCTGCAGCTCTGGTCAGCTTCTGGGGAACGGAGTGGAGCAAACTGAGCGGCTCGGTGACTGCGATGGTCAGAACCTGAAATTCAGAGATTCTAAGGACAGACTCATCTAGTCTGACCTCCTGCATGACAAAGGCTGCAGATCTCACCTGAATTAATTCATGTTTGAACTAGAGCAGATCTTTTCAATAAACTTCCACTCTTGATTTAAAAATTACCTTTTCCAATGGTTAATTCCCATCCCTGTTACAACGTTGTGCCTTATTTCTACTCTGAATTTGTCTAGCTACAAGTGGGAGCTCAGGAAGCAGAAGGAATGGGGACCCCCTTTCCAGAAATGCCAGACACTCCCAGGGCAGCCCCCCTCCCAGTGTCAGGCACTTCCCGACCCCACAGCAGACCTTCCTCAAGGTCAGACTAGGCCAAGAGAGCCGTCCACCATGCAGCACAGCAAAGCAGAACTAAATGCAATGCAATAAGCTACAGGGGCTTTGGACAGCCTGATGCTCTCTGGAGGAATCTCTGATAACCAACCACATCTCCTCTCACTCCTGGATACGAGGTGCATGGCAAGGGAACGGATTTGCTCACTGCCAAGACAGGTGGCAGAGATACCACTGCCCATGCCCTACTTCGATCTCTTCACTTTTACGTAGCTAAGCTGCACAGAAAGCAGCAGTTGGGAGAGCAACGCTCAACGTCAGAACAGCTGGGTTCTACTCTGAGCTCTGCCACGGACCTGCTGCATGATGTCAGGCAAGTGGTTTCACAGTATGCGCCCCAGTTTCCCCCATACCAACAGGAAGGGTGAACTGCTGCTTGGCCACTGCAGCAATGCAGCCATGTGAACACAGAGGAAGGTGGTAGAACTCTTGTAGTACACAAGGATGGAATAGCCTGCCTGTAGCAGGGATATTTCCTACCAGCGACCAGAAGGGACTGGCAGGCTTGAGCCCTGGCATTGGCCAGGTTTTATTCTTCATTCTCTGTAGAAGTCTCTGACCCTGCTGGGTTCTTGGCCCCAGTGGGATCTTGCAGCAGTCACTGAACACTGATGCCTGTTACCTGAGAGAAAGCTGTTGTCACGGTTTCTTCCAGCTTATCCGTCAGCTTCTCAGCAAGATCTGTCCAGACCTGAGAGGCAGATTTCAGTGAGTGCACTGGAATCAGGCATACAGCTACAGTGCGAGAAGCATGAGGCCAGCCAGCAGAGGGCAAGGAGAGCACAGAGTGAGACAGGGACAGCTCCAGAAAGGACAGACTCACTGCAAATGCCTTTGTGCCTCAAGCCCATTCTGGTACAGTACAACCAAACTCACCCTTGCCCTGGTACCGTACAGACAAACCAGCCCTGACCACCCCCACACAACACCAGCCCTGATTTCCAGATTCTCCGTACCTCAATAGGAGCTAGGATCTCAGCTTCTTTGCATCTCTGCTCCTCCCGGCAGCGGCGATACTCCATCTGTATGGCCTCTCTTGCTACACGGCCCTTCAGCTGGTGGATGAAGGCCAGAATCTGCAACCACAGGGAGGTTCAGGCATAGCAGTATACAGAGATGCCCGTCCCCCAATAAACAGCTCATGGGTGGGCTGAGAAGGGTGTGGCTGAATGCCTTCTATCCCAACTGGACTACATAGCTGCAGCTGAACTGGGTGTCAGTTCCACCTCTCCCAAAACCCTCTCTGGTTCCAGACAGCAATGAGTTAGTGGGGTGAACTTGCAAAAGGATTGTACAACTAATAAGAACCAAAAAAGTTTTAGGCCTGAAAAACCATGGGAGGAGACGGCTGCGCCTAGGTCAGGGGTGGGCAAACTACAGCCCTGGGGAGCAGGATCGAGAGCTGCAGCCCGCGCCTCGGCCCCGCTCCAGCCAGGGGCCACACCATGCGGCTGCTGGAAGCCATGGCATGGCCCCCCTCCGGCTCCTACGCACTCCAATGGCCCCCTCTGGTGCTCCAATGGGAGCTGCAGGGGTGGTGCCTGCGGACGGGGCAGCATGCAGAGCTGCCTGGCCATGCCTCTATGTAGGAGCTGGAAAATAAACATGCCACTGTTTTTGGGAGCCGCTTGAGGTAAGCGCCGTTCGGAGCCTGCACCCCTCAGCCTCTCCCTGTGCCCCAATTCCATGCCCCAGCCCTGATCCTCCTCCTGCTCTCCAAATCCCTTGATTCCAGCCCAGAACACCCTCCTGCACCCCAAATCTCTCATTTCCAGCCCCACGCGAGAGCCCACACCCCCAACCGGAACCTGCACCCCTTCCCGCACCCCTGCCCCAGCTCTTATCCCCCTCCCACCTTCCGAACCCCTCAGTCCCAGCCCAGAACACCCTCCCACATCCCAATTTTGTGAGCATTCATGGCCCGCCATCCAATTTCTATTTCCTGATATGGCCCTGGGGCCAAAATGTTTGCCTACCCCGGTCTAGGTACTATGGTGATGGGAACTGTTAAGATAACTGGATAGAAAATGCTGTGGAGAAAGTTGGCTGGGAGAAGCTGAGAGGGGAGCTGTGACTGTCAGAGACAGATAAGGGGCAAGACATCACCCACAGGAGCCTGCAAAACCCCTGAGCTACAGGAGATGCATAGGCCAACATCCTCTCTAGTGCTGCCAAAATCAGGGAACAACATAAATGGAAACAAGAGGAGCCGCCACCAGGCAGCACTAGGTTTCCCCACCCCAACCTGAACAGTGGAGAGGGACCTGCAGGGCAGTACGATGGTGGCCCCCGTTCCCAAACCAAGCAGGAGACTGGGCACTCTCTCTCTTTTGTTAGCGGAGAGAGTGCTCTGCTGTCCCCTAATTACCTTTATTCTGACCCTGGCCTGGCCCCAGTCACCAGCTTGGCTGGGACCAGACCCCCGAGCCCGCGCTCACCTCGGCCTCACTCCTACGGGGCAGATGCTCCCGCAACTGCTCGGCCTGCAGCTCCCCTTGAGGGGCCTGGGCCTTCAGGGCCTTGATGAGGTGCCGCTTCTCCTGCGCCGTCCAGGGGGCCCGAGCGGGTGCGTGGCGCGCAGGGGGGCCCGTTTCGTAGCGTGTGGGGGCCGAGCGGGTCCGAAGAGGGGGCTTCATGGCTCAGGCTCTGCAGGGGAAGACAAAGGAGTCAGAGGCCAAAGCCCCCGGGTCCTCCCAACATCCCGCCCCCCAGCCACCCCCTCTACCCACAGCCCCCCTCGCTCTCCCCACCCACGGACCCTGCGGGGGAATCCGGGCTCTGCGGCCGGGGGAGCGGAAAGAGCGAGCGCCGCGCCCCGGCCCCGTCGCACAGATATGACGTCACAGCAAGACCTCCGGAGTCGGCGCCGCGACGGAGAGCCTGGAGGGGCGGGGGAAAGAGAAGTGAAGAAATGCATTGTGGGAAGCGTGGTGTTTCCCCCGGCCTCCATCTCCCATCGGCCATTGCGGGGCTCGGGACTTTCCGTTTCCAGGACCAAAGCCCTGTGAGGCCGGAAGCGGAAGTTGCCGTGGGGAGCACGGCCCTGAGCGCCAAGGAGAGGTGGGGGCGCTACGGAATGACGTGCGCCCCGCTCCGGGCCCGGGGCATCACGGGAGTTGTAGTCCCCGCCCTGCCGCGGATTTCGGGCGGCGATTCTGGGTATTGGGGTTTTAGCTGCGCCCGCGCCGCGCTGCCGCCCTCCTCCAGGGCCGGGCCCCCTCGGGCCGTGGCGCTGCTCCGTGCGCCGGCCGGGTTTGCTGCAGGGGCAGGCCCGGCAGAGCGAAGGGCCGGAGCCCTGTGGCTGCGCTGAGCAGACGGCGCCGGCGGGTTTTCCTGGGCAGGTTAGTGCGGGCTCGATGCCTCAGCCCGCGCCCTGACAAAGAGCCCGGGAAGGGGCGCCTGGGAACTGGGGTCCCGCCTCCGGACAGTCAGAACCACGCGGCCCGGCTCTTCACTCACACGTGGGAGCGTGTCCTCGTACCCAGGTCACAGGCGGGGGACGGGCAAAGGGTTTTCCCGGTAGGGGTGTGTGTGATACGAGGCCCTGGGGGATGTACCGCAATTTCACTGCCTCGCCTCGCTTGCGTTGCTGTTTCAGTAGCCTGAGCCCTCTGTCCAGGCGCACGCAGGCTACGGAGGGACGTAGTCACCTGCTCTCTCCTAACTCTGTAACCAGTGGCCCCCGATCCTCCTGACTCAAGAGGATAATGTGTGAAGTAACGCTTGAAATTAAAATGAAGACATTGGGTTTTATTGGTGATTATTCCTTCCCTGGGGTAATAACAACTTTTAGGGAAGCTCCAAATTATTATTAAATTGCTTATAAACTGCTTTTCAAACTGAACTTGTTCTCAAGCAGGAACCAAAGCGCTTTAATATTTGTACATTTCAAACAATTATTTAACTGGCAGCCAATGTGGGGCTTAAGATATGTCTCAGTTGAAAAGCTTGGCTAAAAATTGTGTAACTGTAAAGTTTTTTTCTCTAAAACAAGATTAAAACTTTTTAATCTGTGAAGATAACTGAAGCTGGTCATGTCAGTGCTATATTTACAGTTCATTTACCCTGCAGAACAAGGTTGTTTTCATATTATGACTATCAAACTTTTCAGGCCCAACAATTAAACAGGGCATGCGTCTCCTTTGCAGGAAGGTTGGCTCCCAGGAGAGTGACCTGCCTGTAATCAGAGAAGCTCAGTCTTCTTTTGGCTCCTCTTACACGTTGGTGGGTTGGAGTCACTGGTCACTATTTTCTGCTTCTCAGTACTTGATCTTGGTTTCCTTTTGTCAACATGAGCCTCTTAGCCAGGGACAGCCCGCTCTTGGGATAAAAAGAAGGGAGAGGGGTGATAGTTTCCTGTGACTTCTATTCCAGTGGCTTCGCCCACAGGGGATAGGGAGGAGTGAGGGGTGCCCCTGGTCACCATTGCTGCATCCCCTCGGCTCGGTCCCCCAGCCGTCATTCCTGCAGCCGCCGCCACCACCACTGCTAAACACCGGTGACAGGCAGAGGTGGGAACTGTGCTGCTGCTAATGCTACCAAACACACCTCCACTGTCCCCTTCGCTGGCAGAAAGGGCCAGAAAAAGGGCAAGGCCCAACCAAAAGCCCCACTGTGTGGTGACTACAATGGCCCCACCATTGGCTACAACTCCCCCCTTCCCCGCCATCCTTTCCACCATCTCTGAGGGCACTGACCTTCCAGCCCCAAGGACATGCACCCAGGTGGCCGCAGCTCCTTCTGCTCCCCACTGCTGCCTCCTCCTCTTTTCCTTCCTCTGTCTTCGGCAGCTGGGGTCTCTTCCTCTCCCTGAGCAGGAGGCACGGCCTCTGCTGCCTTCATCTTTGTCTGCATGGTGGAGGTCCAATCGTGCCAATCTCAGCTGGACGACATTTACATCTCTCATCTGAACATGTGGGGTGTGCCCACTCCTCCAGCATCAGGTTGGCCCCATTCACAGACCACCACGTGATGTCTGTGACAGTCTCACTGATACCTGAGTGGCCAGGGCTGGCCTACAGGCCTTTCAACAACAGCCTGCTGGATGTTGGCTTCATAGTGTCCTTCTGGGGGAGTTCTGGCTGGGTGGGCACAGGCGAAGGCACATCTTTCCCTCAGTGCAGAGGTGGGGGGTAGGGGCCTGGCTCTTCTGCCGTGACTACACCCGTGGGGGCAATTGGTGGAAAGATGCAGTGATCGAGAAGTTGGAGTGTGAGAGATCTTTGAGCCAGAGAGATGCCTGGCTGCTCACCTGGGAATCTCTCCCTCTTGGAGTGTCTGGAGAAATGGGACAAGCTTTGGGTCCTTGATGACCGCAAGGCTTAGGGAGCTTTCATCTTGCTCTTTCTGGAGAAACTTCACAGCTCCCACTTCATCTATTTCCTGGAGAAGAAGAAAAGGGGTGCCAAAAACATCACCTGCCTCCTGGCAGAGGATGGCACTCCTCTTACAGATCCAGAAAAGATGCAGGAAAGAACAAGGGCTTTCTACCTGTTCTCCCCAGATCCACCTGATGCCAATGCTTGCAGGCTCCTGAGGGATGATCTCCCTATGGTCAGAACAGGCAACCAGGACTGGCTGAAACTTCCTCTCACTCTGGCCAAGTTCCAGGAAGCCGTCTATCAGATGCCCACCAACAAATCCCCAGATATCAATGGACTGACTGTGGACTGCTACCAAATGTTCTGTGAAGTCATCAACCTGGACCTTGTCATCATCTGGGCTGAGTTCCTGGGGAGCAAGATGCTCCCTCCTGATGTGCAGGCAGACCAACCTGAAGAACTGGCGCCTAGTATTGCAGCTCGACACAGACTATAAAGTTGTATCAAAGGCCATCTTGCAACAGCTGATGTCCAGGCTGGTAGACACAATCCACCCCAACCAGACCTACACTGTTTTGGGCCAGACCATCTTCAATAGCCTCTGTCTGGTCTGGGACCTTCTCCACCTGATGTGTAGGGATGGTCAGTCATTCGTCCTCCTGTCTTTCAACCAGGAGAAGGGGTTTGAGACGGTGGATCCATGAGAAGGATTGTTACCAGGGAAAATGGCAGAATTAGAACGATGGAAGTTGCAAAGTCCTTGCACCTTAGCTAAGGTACACATGGAAACTGGTGATTTGCAGGCTGACCTCACTGTTGCAGCAGTGGCACGCAATTTTGCACCGTTTCTACTGGGGAATGATTTTTTTGATGTGGCAGAATCTGTCCCAGGGTTTGTTAGCAGCAAGAAAGAATCTTGTGCTAAAAGCCCCAGAGGGGAGGGTAAAGTTACAAGTGCTGCTGGGGAAATAGGAGTGTCTCTTTAATTCCTTGGTAGCAGCAGGTGTGGTCCAAACCAGTTCCTGTAGTCCAAGGGCTCAAAGCAAATCCCCGTGGGAGGGTCTGGATAGAGCCAGCTCCTATCCTGTGATCATCTCCCTGTGGGAGGGGAATGTTCCACCTTCTAACAGGCAGGACTTCCCAGCTGCTGACTGCCAAGAAGTTGCAGGTCAGCAGGGGACAGGTCCTGCCCTGGGGTGCACAGAGACATGTATCCAGGAGATGGAAGTTGGGGTCCTGGTGACTGCTGCGGTGGGAACAGACCACAAGGACTCTAATTGAAAGCAAGCTCAACCTGAGTTAAAAGGTGGGGATTTTGCTGGCCAGCGAAGTGTCTGTCATAGCTGGTAGCTGTGAGCCCACATCTGGATCATGGCCACCTTTTGGGGGACACAGGAGTGTCTGCCTCAGAGGGGAGCCCAGAGAGGGAAGTCCTGACGGAAGGTGAGGGGGGACAGGAAGGTCTGCTCACCTTTTGTAGGGAGGCTTTTCCCCAGGAGGAGGGTAAAAAATCTACATCTGAAATGCCAGACCCCTCACCTGTGGATAAGGTTTTAAGGGAAGACTGGGGGTCAGATCTCCTGGAGGGGAGAGTCCATCCAGTTGACCTGTTGGGAACAGAGAGTGGCGTGACCGACGGGATCTTACCAGTCCAAAGCACTCCATTAAAGAATGTTATTCCTGCTACCCTGGTAAAAGATAACATGGCTGGGGGAAAAAAAACTT
Organism: Lepidochelys kempii; assembly: GCF_965140285.1. Lineage (NCBI taxonomy): Eukaryota > Metazoa > Chordata > Testudines > Cheloniidae > Lepidochelys > Lepidochelys kempii. The sequence goes on along the minus strand of NC_136392.1, from coordinate 32,445,596 downwards.
TGCATTTGGGAAGCTTCACAAGGGGATGGGGTCCAGCCCAAAGAAATTCTAGGGGGAGGGGCCCAGGGCAGGCATGGCTGCAATGCACCCTTTCCTTGCCAAAGCCTCAAAACTTGCCTGAATTGAGAGCCTTCTCCAAAGAGGCAGAAAAATCTGTATCAAAGCATCTACCATGGTACACAAAGGGATTGGAAAATGGAATAGACACTGAACAAGCCAAACTGTGTGAACAAAGCCCTGAAAGGCTGTCTGTCATAAATTGGCCGTCAATCTTGTGTCTTTTCCTACTTCATCTATGGGTCAAGACAAGGGAGTTAATACTAGTGGTAAATCCTTTAAAGATGTGTGACGTACCTGGTTTGTGGAAAAAAACTTTTGTACATGGTAGGGATGGTGTCAGGACAGTCCCACAAGCATGTTACTTTTCAGCTTATACCTGTACACAAGCTGGAAACTTGGCACAGCAGCAGAAGCATAGGAGGCCTACACTGTTGTGTGGAAGGGGAAACTGAGGCACGTCGCCTCATGGCATTGGTGACTGAATGCCAAGACACCTACATGTTAACAGATAGTGCTGTCTGCATTCTGTTAGCAATACTGCACTCCACATGTTTTCAGGCACCCAGAGACCAGGAACCCAGAACTTTGCTCGGTCACCTATGAATGACATCACAGGGTTTAAAGGTACTGGGAGGGGGTGTGACCATAGACAAACAGGGATTTTACATGTACTGCCTCCACCATGGACAGTGTCCACGTCTCTGGCAGTAAATTCAGGAGGAGGCTGTGACGTTATTGACATGAACTGTGATCATGTAGATCATTGTTGCAACCAAGGTCCTATAGTGGCACCAAATCTTGTACAAGGAGGTCAACCAAGGTGTCTATAGAAACGTTGTAATTTGCTAGTTATGATTATGCTCTCTGTATGTGTGTATCATTTTTGTATTTTAAGTTATGAATATTAGCTATTTACTTGTATCTCAATGTGTTTGATTCTCAGTAGCCTCAGTGAAGCATTTCGTCAGCTTCTTGAGAAAGTAAGTGCGCAGTCAAGTAAGTAATCTCAATAAGTGCCCAATCAAGAAACATTTAACTGACAATAAACTTTGAGAGACGCTTTCCTGGGAACCTTCAAACTAACATGTAAACAATAGTGTCAGCCTGCAAAAAGCTCAATCATTCATGGACATGTGACTTGGCCAGGTGGCTACAAACTCCATCTTGTTGCTGTGACTTTGCACAGAAGAACAAAGGGGTTTCCACCCACAAGAGAGAGAATATAAAAGGCCCTGGAAGCCTCTCCATTTTGTCTTCAGCTGGCTAAAGAGATGGCCTCTCCACCCTAAAGAGATGCCTGAAAGAAACTGGAACAAAGGACAGTATCTACGGGGGTGGGAGTGATTGCTGGACCCAGGCCATAACTACAACGTTGGTCTGAAAAGGATTGGGCCCAGACTAGGAAGGAGTCTAGTCTGTTAAAGAAGCTTATTGGAACATCTCTGAGGGTGAGATTTACCTGTATTCAGTTTCCTACTTTATTAGGATTAGATGTGCATGTTTTGTTTGATTTTGCTTGGCAACTTACTTTGTTCTGTCTGTTATTACTTGGAACCACTTAAATCCTACTTTTTATACTTAATAAAATCACTTTTGCTTATTAACCTAGAGTAAGTAATTAATACCTGGGGAAGCAAACAGCTCTGCATATCTCTCTGTCGGTGTTATAGAGGGCAGACAATTTATGAGTTTTTCCTGTATAAGCTTTATATAGAGTAAAACGGATTTATTTGGGGTTTGGATCCCATTGAGAGCTGGGTGTCTGGGTACTAGAGACAGGAGCACTTGCTAAGCCGTTTTCAGTTAAGTCTGCAGCTTTGGGAGCATCGGTCAGATCCTGGGACTGTGTTGCAGCAGATTAGCGTTATCTGTCTCAACAAAGCAGGATTCTGAAGGCCCAAACTGGCAGGGAAAATGGGCTCAGAGGTAGTCTCAGCACATCAGGCGACAGTCCCAAGGGGGTTTCTGTGACTGAACCCATCAGAGCATGTTTGGGCTCAGGCTGGAGCCAAGGCTCTGGGACCTCCCTACTTCATAGGTGTCATACTGTCTGGAGTGGTTCACAACTGTGAGTGCCAACCTCAGGGCACGCTGTCAAAAAGGAGGGTATAAACCCCAAACTTGGTTGTATGTTCCATAATTAGGGCTATGGTTTTTTTCATGGAGGTCATGGAATCTGTTTTTCTGTGACTTCATCCCGTGGTGGCTGTGGGACCCTGGAGCTCCAGGCTGCCATGGAGAACTCTGGAGCTGAGCTCCCCATTTTGTCACAGGTATCTTTAGTAAAAGTCAAGGACAGGTCATGGGCTTCCGTGAATTTTTCTTTATTCACAGCTACAGCTCACTTCATCGGATGCAAAAGCTCATGCTCAGATAAATTGGTTACTCTCTAAGGTGCCACAAGTACTCCTTTTCTTTTTGCGAATACAGACTAACACGGCTGTTACTCTGAAACCTGTTTTCTTAAATTGTCCTTCTCATCCTTTATTTTGTTCTTTCATCAAGTTCCTCAGGGAGTTATCCCATGCTGGTTTTGATTACTGCTATCTTGTCCCCATTGATAGGTGCCTGTCTCATCTTTAGAGTCGTCAATCTGCCCTCCTCTGACATTTCAATAGGGGCGTGTTGCAGCCTCCTGGTGCCCTTGCATCTGTCTCCGGTTCCTCCCTAGACTATCTGGTTCAGCGATGGCCTTCAAACTTATCTCTTAACACACACATTCCTCATTCACACACAAAACAGAATTAATTTATACAGAACATTTAGAACAGGAACATCAAGTTGCAATGCAAAAGAAAAACAATCATGGCATTCTTTTACATATTTTAAAATGCTAAACTTATAACAAATTGGTGACCCTCAAAGGTCTGTCACTGCCTTGAAATCAGCACAGACACAGATTCTGGCTGATGTATCTCTACCAATGGCCCATTAGGCTATTCTTTCTGCTATTCAAAAAGGGTGGCTGGCAGGATATAATCAAATCATACACCAATACATTTAATACATGCTACATTATTATTCTTTATCCTTCATTCTAAATTATATAAAATACAAACATAAAATCCTACTACTACGTATGGTTCCAAAAGGTGACAGAGTTGTAGTAATCTGTCAGCACTGAATGTCTTCTAGGACTAACCCAGGTTGACCCTGGGGTTCTCTGTTTTTGTTTTCTAGCTCCTGCCCTTTGAGAGTTCATACAGCAAAGATGAAAAATTTTAACTATCAGCTATCTTCATTTCCTTCTTCCAGAATTCAGGCTTGTGGGACAAGTTTTCTTACACATAGCACCTTCATGGTTGTGAGAGAGTTATGAAGTGGGGGATTTTCTTGGTTTTTTTTCAGTGGTTTGCATGTTGGGGGGGGGGTGGGACTCAGTTTCCCTGGGCGTTACTGGTTTAACGAGGTGATGGGAGAGGGAGTTTGTTGTTACAGAGGACCAGGACAGAACTTGGGACCCCGGCCAATGGCCTGGAGAACGGATTCCACGGTGACTGGTGACCAGCAGGCCCAGCTCGGATGCCACAGCCGGTTCTGGCCAGTGAGGGGACAATGGGCTGTGGAGAGAGGAGCTCGGTGACCTGACTAAGAAGGAACCGTTTAGCAGGGGTCACAGACATTACAAGTAAGGTTTCATGCAGCAACTTGCAAGCCTTTAATAGAGCGTAACCACGTCCTTACAGAGGGAGCCCCCAGCTTGAAGGAGGCTAACGTACAGGTGAGCGGTCTGGTTTCCAGCAATGAATTTGTCAGGGCGGAGCTGACCCCTACAGCCCGGGCAAGCACCCCGTCTACCAGCATCGCAGCAGGGCCCCAGAGATGGCGCTGCAGCCGGAGCCCGACGCCGCCGCCGTTTTACAGCCCCGGGCAGCGGGCCCGGCCCAGCTGCAGGGGCTCCAGGGCAGCCGAGACCCCGCCGCGCGGGCAGCTGCACCTGGGGCGCGGCCAGGGCCAGCGTGCGCCTGAGCCCGGGAAAGCGCAGCAGCGCCAGCAGCCCAGCGATGTGCCCGGCCCGGGCCCCCCCGGAGTTCCCGGCCGGGCCCAGCCAGCCCCCGCTGGGGAAGCCGGAGACGCGCTCCCGGGCCGCGGCCGCGCGCAGAGCGGGCTCCCAACGCCGGAGCGCGCATCGGCGGCAGGCTGGGGGCGGGGCGCCCGCTCGCCGCGGCCGAAGCGCGGGTCTGGCCGGCCCGGGGGCGCCGCGCGGGAAGCGAGGGTGAGGCGGGCCCGGCCCGGGAGGAGCGGGCCGAGGTGGCGGGTGGGGGGAGAGCGCGGGGCTCCTGGGGCTGCGCGTCCACCACGGGCCGGTGGCGGCCCCTCGCCCCCCAGCCCGGCCGGGTCCCGACCCCTCGCCCCCCAGCCCGGCCGGGTCCCGACCAGCCCCACTGAGCCGGAGCGGGCGAGGGCGGCCCGGAGCGCGCGGCCCGACGCTCCCGGCGACTCCCCCGCCCACCCCGCGGGCCAGCGGCGGGACTCGGGAGCGGCGCAGTGGGGCCGGCTGGGTGACGGAGGCGGGAGACGCGCCGGGGCGCGAGGGGAGTGACAGGCGGTGGGTGGGAGAGAGGCCGGGGGGGGGTGACAGTGGCGGGGTGGGGCTGCACCGGGGGCCTGGACGGGTGACGGAGACGGGCCGGGGGGTCGGGTGGGTGACGGAGGCGGGAGACGCGCCGGGGGCTCCGGTGGGTGACGGAGGCGGTAGCGGCGCAGTGGGGCCGGCTGGGTGACGGAGGCGGGAGACGCGCCGGGGCGCGAGGGGAGTGACAGGCGGTGGGTGGGAGAGAGGTCGGGGGGGGGTGACAGTGGCGGGGTGGGGCCGCACTGCGGGCCTGGATGGATGATGGAGGCGGGGCGGGTGGGTTACAGGCGGGAGATGGGCCGGGGAGTCCAGTGGGTGACGGAGGCCAGAGACGGGCCGGGTGGGTGACAGAGGCGGGAGACAGGCCGGGGCGTGAGGTGAGTGACAGGCAGTGGGTGGGAGAGAGGTCCGGGTGACAGTGGCTGGGGGGGGATGACAGTGGCGGGGTGGGGCTGCACCGGGGGCCTGGATGGGTGATGAAGGCGGGAGACGGGCCGGGGAGTCGGGTGGGTGACGGAGGCAGGAGACAGGTCGGGTAGGTGACGGAGGCGGGAGAGGAGCCGTCCAAGCCTGCCCACGCCCGCCTCTATGTGGCTCTTTCGTTCCCTCACTTGCATGGTCATAGCAAGGAGCTGGTATGTCTGGGAGCTGCTCTCGGGACTGACGTTTGCTGCCGGACATTTGGCACTGACTGTGAGAAGGCTGCACCTTGCGCTGCCACCCATACGACTGCCCCCTACTCCTAGAGTAATCTTGCTGATAAATACTGGTGAATTTCTGGTCCAGGTCAGATGCCAGGCTATTCAGGGGCATGCTGCTTCTTCACGCAGACTGGACCAGACACTGTAGCTTGCTCCATTCAGCTTATTCCAGTGCAGGAGCCTCCTGTTTGGATACTATGATTGGATACAAGGTCAAGCTTGACAGAGCCCTGGCTGGGATGATTTAGTTGGGGTTGGTCCAGCTTTGAGCAGGGGGTTGGACTAGATGACCTCCTGAGGTCTCTTCCAACCCTGAGATTCTATGATTCTTGCTATTGTCACAGCCAGATTCGATGGGCAGGCAGAGCTAATTAGTTTCAGGCTTCATCCTCTTCCCTGCTTCTGATCACAGCCTAGGCTTCTGACTACTGCAGGGCTATTATCCTTTTCCTGTATTACCATTATACCATTCTTTGGTCCTCAGATGGAGTCAGGAGACCAGGAGGTGAGCAGCATGAAACTGCAGACATTGCAGTTACTGCCCGAGGAGCAGATAGTGGCACTTCGTCAACAGATGGTGGAAAGCCAGGCATCCTATCAACGCAAGCTGCAGAGCTCCCAAGAGGCACAGCATAGGCAGGCAGTGCTTGTGCAGAAGCTACAAGCAAAGGTAAAGCAAAAGTACATCCATGAGCGTTGAAACGGAGGCAGTGGATCAGGAGTGAAAGACATTGGCAGAGGTGTGGGAAGACCAGGAGTGGAAGAGAAAGGGGTGTTGTGGGTCAGGAGTGAGGAGCATAACTATAACTGACAGCTAGTTTCCTTCTGCAGCCTTTTTACATGTGGAGAGGCCAAAAAAGAGAGAGGGGGCAAAAAGGTAGGGTAGAGAAGGGCAAACAGGGCAGAAAAGGGACAAAGGGGGAAGAAATGAAAACAAAATCTCTAAGAAGGAAAGGGAAATAGGAAGCAACCTAGAGGGAAAGAGGAGCAGGGAAAATAAGTGCCCCAGAATCTTTTATGCTGGCAGCTCTGATGTTGCTTGAAAGCCTCTCTGCAGCCTGCTCAGGAATTCTGAAGAGTTTGAGGGTGGCTTCCACAAAATCTGTCATTATGGAGGCTAGGGCAGCACCTATCATAGGGATTGAGTGCAGCAGGAAAAGAGGACAGTGAGCATGTGTAGGCGGTGGTGTTGGATAGTGGAGGGGAGATTGAGGTGGAGATGGGGAAAGGAGTAGGTAGAGCTGCGGGAAGCTGTAGAGTGGTGTGGGTAACAAGGAAGGGGAAATGAAGCCAGCAGTGGAGCATACAGTGTTGCCATGGAGTTAAAAAAGGCAAAAAAGTGGGTCCATTGCATGTCTAGTCTTTTTTAGCAACTTAATTTTAACTCCACATTCTGCCAGTCCATTACTTGATGGGTATTTAGGACTGAAGGTAAAATGTTCAATTCCATAATCTGGTGTGAAGGTCTTAAAATCTTTACAAACAAACTGAGGCCATTGTTAGCCTTCTCTATTTTAAGGATACCTGATATGACAAAAATAGCTATATGTTTTAAGATTGTCTGCTTTGATGTGGTCTTCTGTAGTTGAGCTTCCTCCGCATAACTTGAATTTTTGCAGAATCCTTCAACCCCATTTTCTGAGAGAAATTCTTCCAAATTCAACAGTTCTTTTTTCTGTAATTGGTATTTTGATTCAGTCCATTGTCTCTAGCAATCTGCAGAATTTGTAGATGCCTGACATGAGTTCTTGTTCTGGGGCACTCCAAATGAGAATGAGTACTTGTGGTACCTTAGAGACTAACAAATTTATTTGAGCATAAGCTTTCGTGAGCTACGGCTCACTTCATCGGATGCATGCAGTGGAAAATAAAGTGGGGAGATTTTATATACACAGAGAACATGAAACAATGGGTGTTACCCTACAGACTGTAACAAGAGTGATCAGGAGAGCAGAGGGGGATGGGGGGGAAAGAGGGACCTTTTGTAGTGATAATCAAGGTGGGCCTTTTCCAGCAGTTGACAAGAATGTGTGAGGAACAGTAGGGGGGGAAATAAGCAAGGGGAAATAGTTTTACTTTGTGTATATGACACACCGCTCCCAGTCTTTATTCAAGCCTAAGTTAATTTTATCCAGTTTGCAAATTAATTCCAATTCAGCAGTCTCTCGTTGGAGTCTGTTTTTGAAGGTTTTTTGTTGAAGAACTGCCACTTTTAGGTCTGTAATCGAGTGACCAAAGAGATTGAAGTGTTCTCCGACTGGTTTTTGAATGTTTTAATTCTTGACATCTGATTTGTGTCCATTTATTCTTTTACATAGAGACTGTCCAGTTTGACCAATGTACATGGCAGAGGGGCATTGCTGGCACATGATGGCATACATCACATTGGTGGATGCGCAGGTGAATGAGCCTCTGATAGTGTGGCTGATGTGATGAGGCCCTATGATGATGTCCCCTGAATAGATATGTGGACACAGTTGGCAACAGGCTTTGTTGCAAGGATAGGTTCCTGGGTTAGTGTTTTTGTTGTGTGGTGTGTGGTTGCTGGTGAGTATTTGCTTCAGGTTGGGGGGCTGACTGTAGGCAAGGACTGGCCTGTCTCCCAAGATCTGTGAGAGTGATGGGTCGTCCGTCAGGATAGGTTGTAGATCCTTGATGGTGCGTTGGAGAGGTTTTAGTTGGGGGCTGAAGGTGATGGCTAGTGGCGTTGTGCTATTTTCTTTGTTGGGCCTGTCCTGTAGTAGGTAACTTCTGGGTACTCTTCTGGCTCTGTCAATCTGTTTCTTCACTTCAGCAGGTGGGTATTGTAGTTGGAAGAACGCTTGATAGAGATCTTGTAGGTGTTTGTCTCTGTCTGAGGGGTTGGAGCAAATGCGGTTGTATCGTAGAGCTTGGCTGTAGACAATGGATTGTGTGGTGTGGTCTGGATGAAAGCTGGAGGCATGTAGGTAAGTATAGTGGTCAGTAGGTTTCCGGTATAGGGTGGTGTTTATGTGACCATCACTTATTATAACCGTAGTGTCCAGGAAGTGGATCTCTTGTGTGGACTGGTCTAGGCTGAGGTTGATGGTGGGATGGAAATTGTTGAAATCATGGTGGAATTCCTCAAGGGCTTCTTTTCCATGGGTCCAGATGATGAAGATGTCATCAAGTAGAGTAGGGGCATTAGGGGATGAGAGCTGAGGAAGCGTTGTTCTAATTCAGCCATAAAAATATTGGCATACTGTGGGGCCTTGCGGGTACCCATAACAGTGCCGCTGATTTGGAGGTATACATTGTTCCCAAATGTGAAATAGTTACGGGTGAGGACAAAGTCACAAAGTTCAGCCACCAGGTTTGCCGTGACATTATCAGGGATACTATTCCTGAGGGCTTGTAGTCCATCCCCGCTCTCCTGCTGGTAATAGCTCACCTTACCTGATCACTCTTGTTACAGTGTGTATGGTAACAGCCATTGTTTCATTTTCTCTGTGTATATAAAATCTCCCCACTTTATTTTCCACTGCATGCATCCGATGAAGTGAGCTGTAGCTCACGAAAGCTTATGCTCAAATAAATTTGTTAGTCTCTAAGGTGCCACAGCTACTCCTTTTCTTTTTGCGGATGCAGACTGACACGGCTGCTACTCTGAAACCTGCCAAATGAGAATATAATCTCTGAACATTTTAGTACCCTCATTGCTGCTGCCTTGTTTTGTGAGCTGTAGATATGAAAAAGGTATGTTCTTAAGGTGCAGATATGAAAAAAACTGATGCTATTGAAATGAATACCCGAGAGGAAGCTACTAGGGGGAAGGATAAACATGGCAATTGTTTATGGGCACTACTCCCACTGTTTAATACCCCAGAAATTGAAGAATTTAGATTGTGAACTCTTCAGTGCAGATTTCTGAGAGTGATGTCATGTGTGCTTGGATAGCAGCTAGCACAGAATGGGAATTATTGGAGAACAAATAATGACACCAATAATAAAAAATAGGTGAGAAGTGCATTTCCTCCAGATAGTCCAAGAGGGTTTTTGTCTATTGCCTCATCAAATTTTGACAACTTCCCTTCCACGTTGGTTGACTTTTTCTATTGAAATGTTTGTTGTACGTTCAGAATTGTGTAGGCTGCTGCTCAGGGGTCTGTGTTTTTAAGACCGTTTTCTTAACCACGTCAATAATATTTTGAAATATATATATTTAATCTTTTCTGTTGCTCTCTTCTCCTCTCCTTTTTTTCTCTCTGTGGTGTCTACTTTTACTGGCTGTGTGGCTAGATTGGTTTACATCTCTATTGTTAGCTCCATATAGGTGACTGGCGTCACTCATTCTGTTAATTATAATTTAGTGTGTTGTATTAGGTTTGCTGTAGTGGGGATCTGTAGGTTTGCTTTGTATACTTTTTGGAGTTTAATTCCTGTATATAATATTGCTGGGGTTTTGTGCTCAGTGGTTTTTCTAGGTTTTGGGATGGTTTGTTATCTACCAAACTACAGTCAACTCAGCTGGCAGCTATGTGGGCATTATTTCCCTGCTATGCAGTTCTCTTTTGCTCTCCTCAATCCCACCATTGCTTTTCGGTGAGCTGAATGTGTCCGAGTAAGGAGCCCATCTGTATTGCCCAGAAAGATAATGGATCAAATAATTAAGCAATCAATTTGCAAACATCTAGATGATAATAAGATGATAAATAACAATCAGCATGGATTTGTCAAGAACAAATTGTGTCAAACCAACCTAATAGTTTTCTTTGAGAGGGGAACAAGCCTTGTGGATGGGGGGAGTGGTAGATGTGATATATTTTTACTCTAGTAAGGCTTTTGATACTGTCTCGCATGACCTTCTCATAAACAAACTAGGAAAATACAACCTAAGATGGAGCTACTATAAAGTGGAGGCATAACTGTTTGGAAAACTGTTCCCAGAGAGTAGTTATCAGTAAGGCTACATTTTAGTCACGGGTATTTTTAGTAAAAGTCATGGACAGGTCATGGGCTGTAAACAAAAATCCATCTATTTACCCGTAACTAAAACTTGGGCTGGGTCTACTGGGTGCTTGGGGTGGAAAGGGCAGTCTGGAGCCACCGTGGGTGCTTCAGGGTGGCTCAGGACCCCCACTGGTGCTGGGGCGGGGGGTCAGACAGTGGTGTGCGGCCCTGGACCCCTGCTGGTGCTGGGGGGGCGCCGGCTGGGGAGAGGGGTTGGCGGGGCTGGTAGGCTCCTTACCCGGCTCCGCATGTCCCTGCAGCTCCTAGGAGGAGGGAAGGCCAGGGGGCTCTGCACTTTGTCTCCGCCAAGCTCCGGTTCCGCAGCTCCGATTGGCCGGGAGCCGTAGCCAATGGCAGCTGAGGGGGCGGTTCCTGCAAGCAGGGACAGTGCGCAGAGCCCCCTGGCCCCTCCACCTAGGTCAGGAGTTGCAGGGTCATGTCAGGCACCTCCCCCCTGTGTAAGTGCCGCCCCAACCCCCTGCCCCAGATCGGAGCTACATCCCACACCCAAACTGCTGCTGGACCAGGAGCTACCTGAACGTTTGGGCAGCCCCTCAGCCAGGCACACCGGCTGCTGCAAAAGTCACAGAGGTCAGGGAAAGTCACAGAATCCATGACCTCCATGAGAGACACGCAGCCTTAGTTATCAGTGGTTCACAGTGAAGCTGGAAGGGCATACCAAGTGGGGTCCTGCAGGGATCAGTTCTGGGTTCATTTCTGTTTAATATCTTCTTCAGTGATTTAGATAATGGCATAGAGAGTATACTTACAAAGTTTGCAGATGATACCAGTTTGAGAGGGAGGATAGGATTAATTTTCAAAATGATCTGGACAAACTGGAGAAATGGTCTGAAGAAAATAGGATGAAATTCAGTGAGGACAAATGTAAAGTACTCCACTTAGGAAGGAGGAACAGTCAATTGCACACATACAACATGGGAAATGACTACCTAGGAAGGAGTAGTGCAGAAAGGTTCTTGTTAACCTCTGAGGAAAGGACAAGAAGCAATGGGCTTAAATTTCAGCAAGGGCGGTTTACATTGGACAAAAGGAAAAGCTTCCTGTCACGGTGGTTAAGCACTGGAATAAATTGCCCAGGGAGGTTGTGGAATCTCCATCATTGGAGATTTTTAAGGGCAGATTAGACAAACGCCTTTCAGGGATGGTCTAGATAATACTTAGTCCTGCCATGAGTGCAGAGGAATGGACTAGATTACCTCTCAAGGTCCCTTCCAGTTAGGGTGACCGTGTGTTCAGTTTTCAACTGGAAAACCCAGTAGAAAAGTGACTCTAGTGGCTCTGGTCAGCACTGCCGACTGAGCTGTTAAAAGACCAGTCAGTGGAGCTGCGGGTCTGAGGCAGACTAGTCCCTACCTATCCTGGCTCCGTGCTGTGCCCTGGAAGCAGCCAGCAGGTCCGGCTCCTAAGTGTGGGGCCACGTGGCTCCATGCACTTGCCCCTACCCTCAGCACCGGCTCTGCACTCCCATTGGCTGGAAGCCATGGCCAATGGGAGCTGCAGGGGTGGTGCCTGCGGGCGAGAGCAGCGCGCAGAGCCACCTGCTGCACCTCTGCCTAGAAGCCAGATCTGCTGGCCGCTTCCGGGGCACAGCGCAGAGTCAGGACAGGAAGGGAGCCTGCCTTAGACCACCCCCGCCACCCGGCTGTGCTGCTGACCTGGAGCCACTAGAGGTAAACCCGTGCCCCAACCCCCTGCCCCAGCCCTGAACCCCTCCCAAACTCGGAGCCCCCTCCTGCTCCCCAAATCCCTCATCCCTGGCCCCACCCCACAGCCCACACCCCCAGACAAAGCCCTCACCCCCCCGCACCTCAACCCACAGCCCCCTCCCGCACTCTGAACTCTCATCCCCAGCCCCACCCCAGAGCCCACACCCCCAGATGGAGTCCCACCCCCACCTAAACCCCCTCCCCCAGCCCAGAGCCCCCTCCCGCACCCTGACCCCCTCATTTCTGGCCCCACCCAGGAGCCTGCACCCCCAGTTAGAGTCCTCATCCCCTCCTGCACCCCAACCCTCTATCCCAGCCCAGTGAAAGTGAGTGAGGGTCGGGAAGAGCGAGCAACAGAGGGAAGGGGAATATAGTGAGTGGGGGGCAGGGCCTCAGGAAGGAGCAGGGCAGGGGGCGGGGTCTCAGAGAAGGGGCAGGGCTAGGGCTTTTGGTTTTGTGCGATTAGAAGGTTGGCAACCCTACTTCCAGTCCTACGATTCTATGATTCATTCTTTCATTATGGTGAGCTAAGTGAGACTCTTGCATTTGGTTAACAATTTCTTGTGGATCATGTTAACATTACTCTGAAATCTACTGTGCATAGCCATAGAGTCTTAAGTAGGCAGGGATTTGTTAGACTAGGTGAGGGCATGAAGTGCTGGTACTCTTGCATGCATCAGTGGCTCATACTGATTCTCCCTTCCTGTCCAGGTGCTGCAGTACCGGAGTTGGTGTCGGGAGCTGCAACAGAGGCTGGAAACGGAAAGGGGGGTGAGTTGTGCAGGTAGCTTTCTGAGGACAGTAGGTGCAGAGTGAGCTAATGTTGTTATAAGAGCCAAAAAGCAAAAACAGAGGGAAATATGTTTCTATTAGCACTAAAGTTTAAAAGACACTGTCTCGCTTTCCTTCCACTGCCTTGTTCTATCTCCACCACCAGAGTAGCTTCTTCAGGTACCATTTCCAGAAATCCTACCAAGCAGAGTGTTAATTTTTTAAAGGAACAGTTAGGTTAAACATGGTTGTATAATGTTGTTTTTGGGTCCCCTGCCCCCTTCCACAGCCTGGTGCGAGCTAAGCTGATTGATCTAGCTCTGCTGTCTCTGAATAGGAATTGGTCACAACATAGGGCTTTTGAGGGGTATTACATTTAGATGTTCAACATGTGGTTCACTTTGGTTACTTCTCCTGTTTAATGAAGAGCAGAATTAGAAGGCAAAGAGGGAAAGAACCAGAGAATGCCCTTTCCTGGGACCCAAGATGGAGTGAGCATTCCTCACCAACAGCACCATCTGCCACTGCCGTGCTCCGATTCTGGCACAGGCTAGTTGGTTGTGTACTGCACATAGAAACAGGGACTGTAAGGAACGTGGAGCCACACTCAGACTATGTCCCATTCTGTTCATTCACCGCATTATTGTGCCATGGTAGCAGCCACAAAATCTGTGGTGCTGAGAGAGCATAGGGCAGAGGAATGGATGTTTAACTGCGGAGAAGAAGGAACACAAAGGGCTGAGCTGGTTTGATTAAGTCCTCTATCTCTCTCTTTAAGGGACCCCTTTCACACAGGTGGGAAGCCAAGGAGGAGCACAGCCTGGAGAGGGCACTGGTCCAGTTGGAGGAGGAGCAGCAGAGGTGAGAGGGAAAAAACATTTATTCTGGGTTTTCTGGATATCCAGATGAATGTGGATGAAGAGAAAGCAGTGGATGTATTGTTTCTTGACTTTAGCAAAGCTTTTGACACGGTCTCCCACAGTATTCTTGTCAGCAAGTTAAGGAAGTATGGGCTGGATGAATGCACTATAAGGTGGGTTGAAAGCTGGCTAGATTGTCGGGCTCAGTGGGTAGTGATCAACGGCTCCATGTCTAGTTGGCAGCCGGTATCAAGTGGAGTGCCCCAAGGGTCGGTCCTGGGGCCGGTTTTGTTCAATATCTTCATAAATGATCTGGAGGATGGTGTGGATTGCACTCTCAGCAAATTTGCGGATGATACTAAACTGGGAGGAGTGGTAGATACGCTGGAGGGGAGGGATAGGATACAGAAGGACCTAGACAAATTGGAGGATTGGGCCAAAAGAAATCTGATGAGGTTCAATAAGGACAAGTGCAGGGTCCTGCACTTAGGATGGAAGAATCCAATGCACCGCTACAGACTAGGGACCGAATGGCTAGGCAGCAGTTCTGCAGAAAAGGACCTAGGGGTGACAGTGGACGAGAAGCTGGATATGAGTCAGCAGTGTGCCCTTGTTGCCAAGAAGGCCAATGGCATTTTGGGATGTATAAGTAGGGGCATAGCGAGCAGATCGAGGGACGTGATCGTTCCCCTCTATTCGACATTGGTGAGGCCTCATCTGGAGTACTGTGTCCAGTTTTGGGCCCCACACTATAAGAAGGATGTGGATAAATTGGAGAGAGTCCAGCGAAGGGCAACAAAAATGATTAGGGGTCTAGAACACATGACTTATGAGGAGAGGCTGAGGGAGCTGGGATTGTTTAGCCTGCAGAAGAGAAGAATGAGGGGGGATTTGATAGCTGCTTTCAACTACCTGAAAGGGGGTTCCAAAGAGGATGGCTCTAGACTGTTCTCAATGGTAGCAGATGACAGAACGAGGAGTAATGGTCTCAAGTTGCAGTGGGGGAGGTTTAGATCGGATATTAGGAAAAACTTTTTCACTAAGAGGGTGGTGAAACACTGGAATGCGTTACCTAGGGAGGTGGTAGAATCTCCTTCCTTAGAGGTTTTTAAGGTCAGGCTTGACAAAGCCTTGGCTGGGATGATTTAACTGGGAATTGGTCCTGCTTTGAGCAGGGGGTTGGACTAGATGACCTTCAGGGGTCCCTTCCAACCCTGATATTCTATGATTCTATGATGTGTGGAGAGATGGGAAAATCCCAGCAGTGCTGCTTGCTCAACCTGGGGAGGCAAGTATTATGACTGCATTGTGTGGTGCCATAAGTGCTAACAGCATAGTGTGTGACATGGTGGCGGACAATGCCAAATGAATAACAGGTCACAACTTCAGACTGAAAATCAAGCCTATTATGTTGAGTGCTTCGTGGAATGGATGTGGTTTCTGTTCTATTCAGGTTCCTATGCTGTGTCCAGCACTGCGTTGTCTCGGTGCCTTCCAGTAGTGCATTTGGCAGTATGACTAGCCTCTATTACATTCTCTTTTTTTCTTTCCCTCATCCTCTCCCCAGGGAAAATGTTGTGTTGGGATTTTAAAAGACCTCCTATTTATGTATTGTGCTGTGTGTGTTCTCAGTGAGGGCAGGTGGGAGAAGCGTGCCTGATACTTGGAGTAGAAAGGGATGAGGCCTGTGTTGTTTTTTGGAGCTTATGGGAGTTCATTCCACAATTTTAAACTGACCTCCAAGAAAGCTCTGTCCCTGTGTTCTTTACCCTTGTGTTGAATAATTCCATGCGTCAGAGGGGCTGAGTTGTTGACTACAGTCCTCATCCTGGTTTGGAGCACAAGGATAGTAGTGGCTCTAGGAAGAGGGCAGGAATGTTGGCAGGGGCAGAATAATAGAAAGCTTTGCATGGGCAAAGAAACTTTAACTTCGTACAGAAGCCACTGCAGAGATACAAGATTGGAGGAAGAGATGGTGAGAGCAGGAATTCAGAATAAACTGAAATGTGGAGAGAGAAGAGTGGGCTAAGCTGGAGAGGAGAAAGAAGGCTGCAGTCACTGAGACAAAAAATTGAGAGTGTGGATTTGTATCTTGGCAGTGGGGATAGAGAGGAAAGGATGAATTTTGCAGATGGGAAAGTGAGGGCATAATATGGTGAAGGACTGGATGTGTGGGGCACGGAGAGAGGAGTCAGCAATGACAGGGGGCTCAGGAGATCTTGGAGGGAGGTCATCCCACCTCTCAGCCTGGAGAGAGAGTCATGATCCCCCCCGAAACCTCAGGGAATCCAGCTGCATGGTGGTGGTGGAATCCAAGAGTTTAGCCCCGGGGATGTTACTCTCTGATCCCAAGGTGATTTCATAGTCGCAACTCTAGTGCTATTTATTGGGTGTGCTCATCACTGTTCTCTCCCCTCCCCAGATGTGAGAATCTAGCTGAAGTGAACACCCTGCTCCGGGAGAACCTGGGCAAGGCAAATGAGGTGAATACAGCCCTTAGAGAGGATGTGCGAAAACTGACCGTTGATTGGACAAGAGCCCGAGATGAACTGGAGCTCAAGGAGACCGAATGGCGCACTGAACGTGAGGTAGGGTTGGGGTGGGGAGCAGCAAACAAGGTGCAAGACAGAGGAGCGAGAAACAGTGAAATTTTCTCTTCCTCCAATCGGGACCATATGTGGAAGTTTTTTGCAGTTTTGGGTATGGATTGATGTTAGCTAGCAGAGTGGAGGGGATCAATTGTATTGGTGGAAGGTGCTGATGAGGCAAGGCAGTGCTGCTGGGTGGGGACAAATATTAGCGAGATCATTGTGAATGCTGGGGCCTGGGGGGCACTGGGAGCTGAGCCCTATCTGTGCTGGACACTGAGTCCTGTTACACTGGGTTATTGCCTTGTTGGAGTTAGTTTTGCATTTACACTCAGACAAGACGTTGGATTAGCAGTTTATAGACTGGAGGACTCTGCATGTTCAGAACTAGTAGAGCCCTGGCAGCAGCATTGCAGGTTTCCCTCCTGCCAGTGATTCTGAGGGATTTGTTTCTGTCCTATTGATAAATTATATAGTCAGTTGCTTGACTACACTTTGGTTCATTATTTTGTTATAAAATATACTGGAGGCCAATGTCAGTCAGGTTTATTAATACAGTACAGAAGAAGGGTTCTACACAATACCAGTCTCCAAAGAGCAGTCCCGTGCAGCGATGTTACATTCATCTTATGCAAAAGGTGTGCTCCCCAAGTTACACATTTCAGCTGGTATTATATGATTTTTGAAGGAACAGTAATCCGCACTGTGTGGAGTCAAGCACAGAAGTTTATTACGCACAGCACTGGCGGAGTGTCGCTTTGCTTATTAGGCCCAGAGACACTGCAGAACGATTGATTATAATAGATTATATAGGGTGATCATTGGGCAGAGAAAAGCGACAGGGTCGGGTTTTCCCAAGCCCCTGGATAGGTTCTAGCAGCAAGACAAGATACGCACAATAAGCCAATGGTCTAAAAGATTACCTAATGGCTCCGCCCATATCTCAAATTAACATATTGCTGAAACACAGGTAATTACTCCCAAACTATGTCTTTTAAAGTGTATAGGTTAAATCCTAATTTTGGGGTCCAGGGGAATGAGGTTGCAGCTCTCCCGGTTGACCAACAGGTACATTCCTGGAGATTTAAAGCAAAAAAGCAGTAATTAGTACTTAACAATGACAGTTGTTTATAAGTTTACCCTAGCATTTCTGTGGGTTAGGATTGGCATACATCTGTGCGGGGAGGGTGTCATAACTCATGTCAATCATATTAGGCCTCTCCCCGAACGCTGTCTGGGATCTGAGGGGTATTGTACCACTATCTCCTCCCTGCATTAGGGAGTAACCGTGAGGCCTTTTTCAGCACTTCATGTGTCTATAACTCGCGATAAGAACATCCAATTATGTTCGGAATTATGCTGACTCTGCTCACTGACTTGAAACATACAAGGTTATCTGTTTACCCCAGCTTTCTCTTAACCACGTATTGTTCTCTGTTAGCTAGTCCTCATCCAGGCCTATATGAAAAGTTTTTAGCAGAAACTGTAGTTAAGATCAACAAGGAGTCCAGTGGCACCTTAAAGACTATCAGATTTATTTGGGCATAAGCTTTCGTGCATCTGAAGAAGTGGTTTTTTTACCCACGAAAGCTTATGCCCAAATAAATCTGTTAGTCTTTAAGGTGCCACCGGACTCCTTGTTGTTTTTGTGGATACAGACTAACATGGCTACCCCCCAATACTTGTACTTAAGATCTTACATCCACAGCAAATGGATTTTGGCCCTTCAATTTTACAACTACACATCTCTTTACATGGCACTAAAATCCATTCCGTCAATTTGTCTCAGTTCCCTAACTTGTTGTTCTGTTCCTTCCTTATCTTTATTTTGGATACTAACATTCCAAGTACTGATCCATGAAAGTACTTCCCTTGTGTTAGGGGACCCAGAAGGATGGGGGCTTGCTGAGAAGCCCACCCTCTTTGATAAATGGGTCACGGAATGAGGTCTATGCCCATGGGGAAAGGATGCCTTCCAAGGAAAGGAGGCACTTCAGTCCACTTTTAAGAGGTTTGAAGTTAAGGCAGGTGGAAGGTGCTACTTCAGCAAAGGCAACTGGAGGATTGTAAATTAGAGTTAGGGGTGGTTAAAGATAATTTGTCACTACAAGGTTTGGATTCGGAAGGAGAGTTAACAGACCTCCTTAAGAGACAGGAGCTGGGAACGGGGACACGGGTAAAGGCTTTGCAGCATCAGAGCTGGGGAAGGAACACTGGGAAACAGACTCTGCTGGTGTGTAGAGCTATGGATATGCTTGTTTGAAACTAACCCCAATAAACATTGCATTGCCTGCACTTCAGATTTCTGGTCTTCTGCTTTCTGTCTGCATGACAGGAACCAGGGGAGGGGGTGAAGGAAAGGCCCCCTAACACCTGGCTTATACTAAGCCCTGGTCTACACTATGAGGTTAAGTCGAATGTAGCCGCGTTAGGTCGATTTTATAAGCAGTGCGTCTACACAACCAACCCTCTTCCATCAACCTAAAGGGCTCTTAAAATCGACTGCTGTACTCCTCCCCGGCGAGGGGAGTAGCGCTAAAATCAACCTTGCTGGGTCGAATTTGGGGTAGTGCAGATGCAATTCAACAGAATTGGCCTCCAGGAGCTATCCCAGAATGCTCCACTGTGACTGCTCTGGACAGCACTTTCAACTCCGATGCGCTAGCCAGGTACACAGGAAAAGCACCGGGAACTTTTGAATTTCATTTCCTGTTTGGTCAGTGTGGCGAGCTCAGCAGCACAGGTGACCATGCAGTCCCAGAATCACAAACGAGCTCCAGCACGGTCCGAACGGGAGACACTGGATCTGATTGTTATATGGGGAGAAGAATCTGTGCAGGCTGAACTCCTATCAAAAAGAAGAAATGCTAATATATATGCCAAAATTGCACAGGGTATTGTGGAGAGAGGCTACACCAGGACACACAGCAGTGCTGTGTAAAAGTTAAGGAGCTCAGGCAAGCCTACCAAAAGACAAAGAAGGCAAATGGTCGCTCCAGGTCAGAGCCCCGTACATGCCGCTTCTATGACAGCTGCATGGCATTCTAGGGGGGAGACCCTACCACTATCCCACCACAGTCTGTGGACACCTGCAAGCAGAGAGTCTCACGCAACACAGAGGAGGATTTTGTGGATGAGGAGGAGGAGGAGAATGCACAGCAGGCAAGCGGAGAATCTGTTCTCCCTGGCAGCCAGGACCTTTTCATCACTCTGGAGCAATACTCTCCCAAGGCGGGTTCCTGGACGCTGAAGCCAGAGAAGGCACCTCTGGTGAGTGCACATTTGTAACTACAGTACGGGGGTTAAAAGCAATTGTGTTTAATGTTTGATTTGTCCTGAAGAATTGGGATGCATTCACGGCCAGCTACTGGAAAAGTCTGTTAACGTGTCTGGGGACGGAGCTGGAATCCTCGAGTGTCATCTCCATGAAGCTCTCCTGGAGGTACTCTGAAAGCCTTTGCAGAAGGTTTCTGGGGAGGGCTGCCTTATTTCATTCTCCAGGGTAGGACACTTTACCATGCCAAGCCAGTCGCAAGTCGTGTGGAATCATTGCAGCACAAAGCATGGCAGTGACTGGTCCTGGGTTTTGGTGGCATTCAAGCAACATTCGGTCTTTATCTTTCTGTGTTAGCCTCAGGAGAGTGATATTATTCATGGTCACCTGGCTGAAATAGGGGAATTTTTGTAAAGGAACAGTAAAAGGACCCCGTTCATGCTGGGCTGTTTGCACTTGGCTAAAAGGGATCATCCCTGAGAATAGCCACGTGGTGGGGGGAGGAGTGAAGGGATCATCCCAGAGAATAGCCATGGGGTGGGGGGAGGGGTATGCTGCACATCCACCCAAAACCCGCAGCCCCTCCTTTTAAATGGCAAACCCAACCGGCATTGCTTGCTATGGGAAAGGAGGGTGCGCAGTTTGAAACCATTCCCACATGTTATGAAGGCGGAAGAAGCCAACCCCGCATACCCTTTGGCTTACCATAGCTGCCTGGAAATGGAATTCTGTTGCGCAGCCGTGTGTGATGTGTCACCATACTGGCAGGCACTCAATATAAAAGGCAAAATGCAACCTTGTACCTAAAGCACATGTTTCTGTCTGCTGTGAATTGCTTGATTCACTGTGAAAGAGTCTTCCATTTGTTCTCAGAAATGTATCATCTTAAATTTGACTCTCCCTTTTTATCCCCCTGCAGGTGCAAATGTTTCTGTGCTCCCCGTATCATCTCCGTCCCTGAGGTTATCACAGATTAGAAGGCAAAAAAACCTCACTCACGATGACCTGTTTTCCAAGCTCATGCAGTCCTCCTGCACTGAGAGGGCACAGCTGAATGCATGGAGGCATTCACTGACAGAGGCCAGGAAAGCGTTAAGTGAGCATGTTCAGAAGATGCAGGAGGCAATGCTGAAGCTAATGGGGGAGCAAACGGACATGCTCAGGTGTCTGGTGGAGCTGCAGGAAAGGCAAGAAGAGCACAGATCGCCGCTGCATCTACTGTATAACCGCCTGCCCTCCTCACCAAGTTCCATATCCTCCTCACCCAGACGCCCAAGAATGCTGGGGGGAGGCTCTGGGCAACCAGCCACTCCACTCCAGAGGATGGCCCAAGCAACAGAAGGCTGTCATTTAAACATCTTTGATTTGTAGTGTGGCTACAATAAGCAATGTGGCCTTGTCTTTCCCTCCTCCCCCACCCCACCCCACCTGGGCTACCTTGTCAGTGATCTCCCTTTTTTTTAATAAATAAAGAATGCATGGATTCAAAACAATACAGAGTTTATTTCCTTTGCCAGCTGTGGTTGAAGGGGGGAGGGGGATTGGCTTACAGGGAAGTAAATTCAGCAAAGGGGGTAGTTTTGCATCAAGGAGAAACACACACACACCTGTCACACCATAACCTGGCCAGTCATGAAACTGGTTTTCAAAGCCTCTCTGATGCGCAGTGCTCCTAGCTGTGCTCTTCTAATTGCCCTGGTGTCTGGCTGCTCAAAATCAGACGCCAGGCGATTTGCCTCAACTTCCCACACTGCCATGAATGTCTCCCCCTTACTCTCACAGATATTATGGAGCACACAGCAAGCAGCAATAACAATGGGAATATTGGTTGCGCTGAGGTCTAACCTAGTCAGCAAACAGCACCAGCGAGCTTTTAAACATCCAAAGGCACATTCTACCACCATTCTGCACTTGCTCAGCCTATAGTTGAACTGCTCCTTACTACTGTCCAGGCTGCCTGTGTACAGCTTAATGAGTCTGGGAGCAAGGGGTAGGCTCGGTCCCCAAGGATAACTATTGGCATGTCAACATCCCCAGTGGTAATTTTGTGGTCTGGGAAGTAAGTCCCTTCTTCCAGCTGTTCGAACAGCCCAGAGTTCCTAAAGATGTGAGCGTCATGCACCTTTCCTGGCCATCCCACGTTGAGGTTGGTGAAACGTTCCTTGTGATCCACCAGTGCTTGCAGCACCAATGAGAGGTTACCCCTTGCGGTTTACGTACTGGTTGGCAAGGTGGTCCGGTGCCAAGATAGGGATATGCGTTCCATCTATGGCACCACCCCAGTTAGGGAACCCCATTGCAGCAAAGCCATCCACTATGACCTGCACGTTTCCCAGAGTCACACTACCCTTGTTAAGAGAAGGTCAGTGATTGCGTTGGCTACTGGATCACAGCAGCCCCCACGGTAGATTTGCCCACTCCAAACTGATTCCTGACTGACCGGTAGCAGTCAGGTGTTGCAAGCTTCCACAGGGCTATTGCCGCTCGCTTCTCAACTGTCAGAGCAGCTCTCATTTTGGTATTCCTGCGCTTCAGGGTGGGGGAAAGCAACTGACAAAGTTCCAGGAAAGTGGCCTTACGCATGCGAAAGTTTTGCAGCCACTGGGAATCATCCCATACCCGCAACACTATGTGGTACCACCAGTCTGTGCTTGTTTGCCATGCCCAGAATCAGTGTTCCACTGTATCAACCTGTTGCACTGCTGCCATGATGTCCCAGCTGCCACATCTTGTGCTTTCAGGAACGTCTGTGTCCATGTCCTCCGCAAAATCGTCCTTGTGCTGGCGTCTCCTAGCCAGGTTCTGCACATACTGCAGGATAATGCGCGAGGTGTTTACAATGCTCACAACAGCAGTGCTGAGCTGAGCGGGCTCCATGCTTGCTGTGCTATGGTGTCTGTATGGGTAACCCAGGAAAAAAGGTGCAAAACAATTGTCTGCCGTTGCTTTCACAGAGGGAGGGGAGACTGCCGACATGTACCCAAAACCACCCGTTACAGTGTTTTTGCCCCATCAGGCATTGGGAGCTTAACCCAGAATTCCAATGGGCAGTGGAGACTGCGGGGACTGTAGGATAGCTACCCACAGTGCACCACTCTGTGAGTCGATGCTAGCCATGGTATTGAGGACACACTCCGTCGACTTAATGCGCTTAGTGGGGACATACACAATTGACTGTATAAAATCGCTTTCTAAAGATCGACTTCTATAAAATCTACCTAATTTTGTAGTGTAGACACACTCTTAGACGTAGAATGGACTGTATCTTGATTTTGACAAGTTTCGTGTCTGCTTATGCAAAATGTTTACTTCAGTAAATGCAAGGAGTTATGAAATGCTTAGCATAAGTAACTGGGATTATGGAATAGTCCAGTTTCGGCTACATCACTGTTACAATATTGGTGCGTCATGCATACTAAAATATTTCTATATGGTGTGGATAATACATATTATTAATATTATATAAATATATATGCTAGCCAGCATATATTCATCAACGTCCCTCAAGACTGGCTCTTGGACATCTCTGCAGGGTGAGACAGGATTGTTAAGTGACTATTTTGTTAATCTCCATGGTGGCTGAGGTTTGGGCCTGTTATTAGTTGTGCTCAGGTGGTGGCCCTAGGAAGAACACTCAGAGTAGGTCCTTGGCCTTTCTGTTGGGAATGCTATCAAAGAAGTTCTTTGTGTCTGAGATGGTGACTCTCTCCCTACTGGGAGAAAAGGGCACCTCACATGGTGTGAGTGGTGTGCAGGGGACCAGCACCATGTGGCTGAGCTATTTGCTTTTGTCTCTGCACTTTTAGTTCTTTGACGGGTACTTGAACTGTGAACATAATCGACTTCTCAGCCTATGGCGGCAGGTGGTGACCTTCCGCCGTCACTTCCTGGAGATGAAGACTGCAACTGACAGGTGAGCAGGAATGGGGACTCAAGCTGTTGAGGAAAAATGGGTGCTTCCCCTCACACCTTGTTCTGAGCCCTGATGGTGCTGGGTTTACAGTTAAAGGACACAGTGTTCCCTCCGACAGCTGAAAATAAAGGAGATAACTATGTCTTGTTATGACACTCTCCTTGGAAGACCTGGGTTGCCTTAAGAATCTTATTCTCTGGGCTGGCAAGTATGGGGTCCCAAGCAGCGATGGTGGTGGGAATGGGTTAGGGATGCCTGAGCATTGTGAAGAATGAACTGGAGGGCAGTGGTGAGGTCTGGGCATATTTTCAAATTGCCTCATTAAAAAGTCAAACTGCTCGCTTTCAAAAATGCCTAAAGTACACACCAGTTGTTCAATGATAACGGAAGGGCCTGGATTTTCAAAAGGGCCTAGGTGAGTGAAAGTCAATGAGAGATGGGCATCTAATTCTCTTAGTCATTTCAGCAGATGGGCTTGATTCATGCAGCTCCCATTTCCTTCTCCACCTCCTCTGTCGCTCCTCATCTTTCCTCTGTTTCTTTAACAGAATCATGAAGGTTAGAGAAAGGAAAGATTCATACGGTTAACCTAGTCCATAGTCAGACTTGTTTGTCTCCATCTGTTCTTCTAGTACTCTCTCTGTTTTATCATTGTAAATATCTCAGTTGGTGGGCTTCCACAGCATCTCTTGGGAGACTATACTAAAGATGAGGACCAGGTCCTCTTAAACATATTTGGAACCAAATGCTGGGTTTGAGTATCCTAGAGCTGGGTGATGTAAGCATACTGAGGACATTGCAGCCACATTAACTCAATAATCCTCCTTATTGTCCGACCCCATGTGCTGTGAACAGGAAGGCCAAGAAGACAGGATGCTGCAGAATTCTACAGGAGAAAGCCCACAGGATAGAAGAGCAGCCATCCCAATCTCTGGGATCTTTCACAAAGAAAGAAAAATGACTCCACTGACCCTTGTGCAAATAATACCTAATGGTCAAGAGCATGAAAGGCAAATGGGAAAGAATCAGCATAGGAACTTTGTCCTAATCCATTGTGATGTGGACATTGCTCAAAACCCACCAATGCAGTTTCTGGCCCTGGCCCATGCCCATGCCTGAAAAGTAACTAATGGGAAAGATATCTGAGGACATCAGGTACTGCTAGAATTGCCCAGCCACAACTAACTCTTTCCCAGAAGAGGAAGATTGCTCATAGGTAGATAAGTGATAGCACTGTCAATATTGATCAGTAAGGGGGGCTTGATAGTCTTGATCCTGTGATGATAAGGATCATATAAGCAGCAAGTTACCTATATAGAGAAAAGAGAGTTAGTACACTGGCCTTCATCAGCCAGAAGGTGCATGGGCCTAACTTGCAGGATGTATCCGGAATTAGTCACAGTACCTCCAGAACCACAGTTGGCTGTAGGAGCTGAAAGTCAAGCAGAGAAAATTTTGCATTTGTTTCCTTAAGACGGAGGTGGGCAAACTACAGCCTGCAGGCCACATCCGGCCTGTGAGCTCCTGGTTGGAGAGGCTAGCCCCCGGCCCCTCCCCTGCTGTCCCCCTTACCCTGCAGCCACGCCGCCACATGGGCAGTGCAACTAGCTCCGGGCGGGTGACGTGGCTTCCAGTCCTGCCGCTCTGAGCGACATGGTAACGGGGCGGGGGGGGCGGGGGGACAGAGGCGGTTGGATAAGGGGCAGGGGGTTCCTGGGGGCAGCCAGGGAGCAGGGGGGATTGGATAGGGGGTGGGGCCCCGGGGGGGGGGTTAGGAGTGGGGGGGTCCAGGAGGGGGCAGTCAGGGGACAGGGAGCAGGGGGGGTTGCATAGGGGGTGAGGTCCCAGGGGGGCAGTCAGGGGGCGGGAAATGGGAGGGGGCAGATGGGGGCGGGGGGCCAGGCTGTTTGAGGTCAGACTAGATGGTCCCATCTGGTCTTAACTCTGTGAATCAAGAACAGCTTGCCTACTCGACAACTGGAATTGCTTTACTAAGTTGGACTTTGCAGACACCACGGTGGAGACTAGGTAACCTCCGTGTTCTGCACACCTATGGTGTAAGACTTTTAAAAAATTTTTTTCAATCAGTCTCAGCAGTGGACTTCTGCCACCGGTGCCACACCTATCATCCCCTGCTCCATATGTCAGGGGGAGTCTGTAAACCATGGAGGCCTATGAGAGTGAGATATTGGACCAGCGGTGGCCAAACTATGGTCCACGGGCCACTTCGGCCCTTGGGACCGTCCTGCCCAGCCCCTGAGCTCCTGGCCTGCGACGTTAGCCCCCAGCCCCTCCCCTGTTGTTCCCCCTCCCCCGCAGCCTCAGCTCGCTGGCCGCCAGCGCAGTGCTCCAGGCAGCAGGGCTGTGAGCTCCTGGGGCAGTGCAGCTGCAGAGCCCGGCCTGACCCGGTGCTCTGTGCTGCATGGTGGCATGGCTGGCTCCAGCCAGGCAGCGCAGCTGAGCACTGCCAGCCATCTGTGCTCCAGGCAGCACGGTAAGGGGGCAGGGGGGTTGGATAGAGAGCAGAGAAGATCGAGGCGGGGGGCGGGGGTGTGGATAGGGGTCGGGGCGGTCAGAGGGTGGGGAACAGAGGGTTGGATGGTGGCAGGGGTCACGGGGGGAAGTCAGGAAGGAGAGGGGGGTTAGATGGGATGGCGGGGGGCAGTCAGGGGCAGGGTTTCCAGGGGCAGTCAGGGGACAGGGAGAAGGGGCGGCTGGATGGGGCAGGAGTCCCTGGGGGGCAGTCAGGAAAGAGAGGAAGGGTTGGATGGGGCGGCAGGGGGCAGCCAGGGGCGTGGAGTTTGGGGGTGATCAGGGGACAGGGAGCAGGGGGTGGTGGATGGGGCAGGAGTCGCAGGGGGGCCGACAGGGAACAGGGGGGTTGGAGGGGGTGGGGGGGCCGTCAGGGGGTGAGAAGCAGGGTGGGTCGGATAGGGGTCCGGGGCAGGGCCATGCCTGGCTGTTTGGGGAGGCACAGTCTCCCCTAACCGGCCCTCCATACAATTCTGAAAACCTGATGTGGCCCTCAGGCCAAAAAGTTTGCCTGTCCCTGCATTGGACAAAGGCATTTAGAAGTCACTGAATTAATAGCTGAGGACAAAAGAAAATGATACAATTCCACAAGGCCATTAATAGAGTAATTTGAGTACTTCAGAACCATCTGGAAATTGACAGGTTCCATATACCTTCAAGAATAAAATAGATTAATTGGTCCAACCATAAAGGTGTGTCAGACCCCAAAGTGTAGGAGGGAATGGTCAGTCTATGAAAAAGGTGTAATCTTCACTCCCAGTCCAAACACCAGATCTAGAGCATGGCCAACTATATGTGCTGAGCTAAAAACCACTTGGGACAGCTCCAAGAGTTTCATGGCCCTAGATACAATACAAACTAGATGGAGCTACTATAAGGTTGGTGCATAACTGGTTGGAAAGCCATTCCCGAAAAGTGGTTCACAGTCAAGCTGGAAGGGCATATCAAGTGGAGTATCACAGAGATCAGTTCTGGGGCCAGTTCTGTTCAATATCCTCATCAGTGATTTAGATAATGGCATAGAGAGTACACTTTAAAGCAGGGGTCTCAAACTCCTGGCCCGCGGGCCCTCTGTGGCCCGAGAACCTCCCCACTGTGGCCCACGGAGGAGAAACTCATGCAGCCACGCTGCTGACTCTGTCTGCTGCAGGCACCACCCCCCGCAGCTCCCATTGGCTGGGGGAGAGGGGCAGAGATACCATCACTAGTCGCTAGGCAGAGTCAGCAATGGAGGCAGTGTCACTTTTTTCCACAATGAATATAAACAAGTCAAAATACTGAACGCAACTATCTGACGCCCACCTTGCTGCAATCCTGAAGATTTCAACTGCTCAGTCACTGAGGCCAAACATCAACAAACTGACAGAACTGAAGCGTTGCCAGGTGTCTGGCAAACACTAAAAAAACTCTGGCAGGCCAAGAATTGTATAAAGTTGTATGACAGTTTCATTATTTCTAAGAAATTCGAAATAAAAAATACAATATAAACGTTTTGTTTTCTGAACACCATCTTCAGTGACATTACTGGCCCGCTGGGAGCATTTGAGGACTGGCACTGGCCCTAAGGTAAATTGAGTTTGAGACCCCTGCAGTAAAGTTTGCAGATGATACCAAGCTGAGAGGAGTTGCAAGTGCTTTGGAGGATAGGATTAAAATTAAAAACTGATCTGGACAAACTGGAGAAATGGTCTGAAGAAAATAGAATAAAATTCAATAAGGGCAAATGCAAAGTACTCCACTTAGGAAGGAACAGTCAATTGTACATGTACAAAATGAGAAGTGACTGCCTCGGAAGGAATACTGCAGAAAGGGATCTGGGGGTCATAGTGGATCACAAGCTAAATATAAGTCAACAGTGTAACACTGTTGCAAAAAAAGCAAACATAATTCTGCGATGTATTAGTTGGAGTGTTGTAAGCAAGACATGAGAAGTAATTCTTCTGGTGTACTCCATGCTGATACAGCCTCAACTAGAGTGTTGTGTCCAGTTCTGGGCACCACATTTCAGGAAAGATGTGGGCAAACTGGAGAAAGTCCAGAGAAGAGCAACAAAAATTATTAAATGTTTAGAAAACATGATCTGTGAGAGAGAAGGC
Organism: Lepidochelys kempii; assembly: GCF_965140285.1. Taxonomy (NCBI): domain Eukaryota; kingdom Metazoa; phylum Chordata; order Testudines; family Cheloniidae; genus Lepidochelys; species Lepidochelys kempii. Next base: position 32,417,527 of record NC_136392.1, on the reverse strand, counting down.
TGAAAAAATTGGGTTTGTTTAATCTGGAGAAGAGAAGACAGAGAGGGGACATAATAGTTTTCAAGTACATAAAAGGATCTTACAAGGAGGAGGGTGAAAAATTGTTCTTGTTAACCTCTGAGGATAGGACAAGAAGCAATGGGCTTAAATTGCAGCAAGGGCGGTTTAGGTTGGACATTAGGAAAAACTTCCTAACTGTCAGAGTAGTTAAGCACTGGAATAAATTGCGTAGGGAGGTTGTGGAATCTCTGTCATTTGAGCTTTTTAAAAGCAGGTTAGACAATTACCTGTCAGGGCTGGTTTAGCTAATACTTAGTCCTGCCATGAGGGCTGGACTAGATGACCCCTCGTGGTCCCTTCCAGTCCTATGAGTCTAAAGATATCATGGCTGCCATAGAATCGTAGAGTTAACCTAGTAAAAATATGGACATTGAAGTCACTGAGAACAGTGACTCCAGTGCCATTGCAGAAAGAGGAATCCAGTAAACTCAGTCAGGGATTCCGGTGCAACATGCAATCTATATTTTAATGTTATATCCAAAATCTATGTTAAAAGAATGTGAAATTTTCAACATCAAGGACTCGGAAGATAATTGCCTGTGCAACCTAAATTCAACACCCTAGTGCGTATGCATTATGATACAGTCTTTAATTACATTTTTGCATACTGTTTTTCCCTCAGGGCCCCTATGTCATGCAGTCCAGGGATGGACAGTGCTTTGGGAATGAATTGGGTGTATAGTAAAGGAGGTTGTTCGTAGGACTCCTGCCTCATTTGTTGTAGAAGTTGAAGGTGTATATTGAATGAGGCAGAAGACTGTAAGAAGAGAATGAAGCGTTTCAGGGAAATGGATTCTATCCTTGCCTTTTCCACAGAGTTCCTGTGGGATTCTGGGCATGTCACAAGCCAGATGGTCAGTAATTCTGTGTTCCTTATTTTGTGGGCGCCCGACTTCAGACACATGGAGTTTGATTTGCAGAAGTACTGAGTACCCTCGGCTGCAGCTGAAGTCAATGGGAGCTGTGCTTGGAACATACAGAGTGCTGTAAACTTATGAAAAATCAGGCTTTAGGCATCTCAGATTGATTGACAGTTTTGTGCCTCACTTCCTTACCTATAAAATGGGGATAATACCGCCTCACCTCACAGAAGTGGATCAGAAGTCAATTAATTAATGTTTGTAAAACACCAAAGTAATATGGTGAGAGCACCATAGAAAAACCCATGAGGAAATTAGTAATTTTATATTCACTGCAGGATTTTGATGCTTTGCAGTAAATGCATAGGCCACTCAGTAATAGTGAAGATAAAAATCTTAAATGGTTGCCAGGGGGCCATCCATACGTGGAGGAGGAATATGTAATCATAGTTAAAGACTATATCGTAATTCATATGTGCAAGGGGATTGAATTAAAGTTTTGCACAGGCAACCATAATTCAGATGTTTCCTAACATTTGACTGCTTGATTATGCAACCTTAACATTCTTTTAATTGATTTTTGTATTTGTAATTTATTGGATTTCTGAAAAAGCAAACTGAAAAGAGAGAAATTCCATCATGTGGCATCATATTGACACCCGCATGGATCACTGATGGGGTTGGAATCTTTATATCCACCGCACAGACTTCTACCACTTGAGCTAATGGAGTAACTGGCAACAATAGTAGATTTTCATCTTCTGAACACAGAGGGGGTTGAGGTGCACACTTTGCCAGGGGTTTCACAGATATTTGCTGACAGCAGAAGACTGGTGAGACTCTGGAAGAATTCTGTAGTGGGTACAGATCGTTTCGCCTGTGTCTCTTCCAGTCCTGTGTCCCTTCTCTCCCAGTCTCCACTCACCCTGATTTCTCATCCTCATCCCAGCCTCCTTGACCAGCCAGTCCTAGTCTCCTCTCCAGACTTCTCTTTGACATTTGAATTTTTCTACCCCCACTGTGGCTCCCAGATCCATTCTCCCCTTTGGCTTCATGCCCTCAGTCTTGTTGCTAAGCTAGTTCCAACCTTCCACAACCCTCAATTCCTTGTCAGATCCATCTTCCACCCTGCTCCCACTGATTCTAGTCCCTCTCCTTGCTCTGTCATTCTCAGTCTCCTCCTGTGCCCCACACCAAGCTCCCAGGTCTATTCTTCCCAACCAGGTTCCTTGTTCAAATCTACTCGCTCCACTCCACTTCTATTTTAGCAGGCTCAGCTCCCCCGACCCCTCTGTATTCCAGTCCTAGGCATGCTGCTTCCACCTTATCCTCCATGCTTCCATGCTGTCTGGGTACCTGCTGGGGGAGCACTGAGAACACAAGAGAGACTGTCTCCCTGCACCCGGTTCCTGTGCTTAGCACCACAGTGGTCCCCTGGAGCAGTAATTGTATGGAAAAAAGTCCTGCTCAGTCACTGCACCCCTTGGCTGAAGTATGCTCAGTACAGACAGAATCTTCTGAGAATTTAGCTGCCAAACTCTAAGAAGTCTCTGAGAGAATGAAAACTGAGGTATTTTCACCACCAAAGGCTTATAACTTGTTTACATTTGGGTAGCTTTTCACAGGGAAAGCAAAAGGCACATCTTAGACCCCAGGGTAATCTCCAAATTTTAAGACCTTGCTGCAAAGCCATGGAGGTTCTAGAGCAGTGGTGGGCAACCTGCGGGCTGCATGTGGCCCGTCAGGGCAATCCGCTGGTCAGCCGTGAGACAGTGTTTACATTGGCCGTCCGTAGGCACGGCCGCCCGCAGCTACCAGTGGCCACGGTATGCCATTCCTATCCAATGGGAGCTGCAGGAAGCGGCAGCTAGCCCACGCTGCTCCCTGCAGCTCCCATTGGCAAGGAACAGCGAACCGCAGCCAAAGGGAGCTGCGGGCGGCCATGCCTGCGGACGGTCAATGTAAACACTGTCTCACGGCCCACCAGTGGATTACCATTCACTGAGCTGTGTCCATTGTCATGGGCATACATGCCTTAGTATCCTCGTAGAGTCTGCCAGATGCTGTTACCGTGCTTTGTCGACAATAAACCTGGCCGGGTGCCTTCATACCTTAATGAATCTTGTGGTCATTGAGCGGTTCGCTTGAGGTCTGCTGTGCCAGCTACCTGCGCAGAGCTGGGACAGCATACAGAGGGAATACACATAATTTTATTTCCCACAAATTAGGGGGAAACCCCTCCCAAAGCCCTTACAGAGGTGGATTTTAGAAACATGTCCCCAGACCTTTTTAAATTTTCCGCTATAAGTCAGATTTGAAGTGACACTAGCTGGATGTAGGTCAGGCTCAATGGCCACTGCATATACCTGTGGGTCAGCCAGTTGCAGTGATAAATGGCAGGCTTGAAAGTCTCTTGGCCACTCTGTCTGTGGCATGCACAGTGTAACCCTAAGGCTCACATGCCAAACAGAACTCTCTTGTGGATACTGTGTTCAGTTTTGCGCTCCCCAAGGGGCAATGGATGCCATGTGCTAGCTGGAATATATCTTGAGAAATTGAGATCATTGTGGGTAGGATTGAAGCCATGCTTGATCCCCAGTTCTGGGGAAAAAAACGGCTTGTAGAATCTGTCAACCTTAGGAAAAGCTGGGGCGGGGGAGGTTCAGGGGGCACAGTATCCCCTGAGTTAAATGACCAGATGTGTTAGCTTCAGTAGAATAAAGGGGCCCAGAGCATCAACGGTATTAACCTGATCCTGTCACTGTACGATATTAACAGTTTTAAACAAAATTTGGAGTTCCAAATGCTGAGACCTTGGCCTGCTTAGTACCATGGCAAATACAACATTAAAAATGCTTTTAAACTTTATTAAATATACAAAAAAAGGAAAAATGGTTAAAGGAATTAAGTGTAAAGTATTAAGCCAGGCTTTCATTTTAACTGTCCTTTATTCTAGTGGTTCTCAAACTTTTATATTGGTGACCCCTTTCACACAGCAAACCTCTGAGTGTAACCTTATAAATATATAAAAAATGTGTTTTTAATGTAACACTGTTATAAATGCTGGAGGCAAAGTGGGGTTTGGGGGTGGAGGCTGACAGCTCGCAACCCCTCACATAAAACCTTGTGAACCCCTGAGAGGTCAAGACCCCCCAGTTTGAGAACCCCTGCTTTATTTCATTTCCCCTTTAACTGTAGAGAGTCCTTACAAGGAGAAAAACCCCTGTTTGACAGTCTCTAAAATTGTATTAGAGATGGCGGTAACGCTCCTTTTGGGGAAAAAGTTAATTGAGATGGGCTGGAGTTGTTTTTAAAGTCAGATCTTGCTTCTTTGAAGACAAAACCAGACAAACACATGCAAAAGGGGAAAAAAAGAACAGCTTCTGTCTTTTTGATGGTGACTCTCACTTGCGATCTCATTGCTGGAGAAACACTAGCGAAAGCATTGCTCTGATCAGCCACTCAGAGACCTGGTAAACTTTTACAAGCATCAGACTGTTTCAGGCATTGCTGTTAGCCAGCTCCTTGTGCACTGGCTTTACGCAGTGGTACAAAATGTATAGTTTTGGCCAGCTAAGCCAGTCTCTTATTAAACAGTAGACAAAAGGGAACAGAAGAAATAAGGTGGGGAAGGAAAAGGACACAGGAGGGATAGGGTGACAGCAAGAATCAAGGTCTCCCATCCCAGGTGGTATTCATGATTTAACCAAAGCTTGGGGAGGTGGTGTCCCTCTCTCTGGCCCAGTCTGGTCAGGATATCTCCACAATCAGGACAGTGAAGGCCCAATGGTGAAAATGCGTATCCTGGAATTCCAGGAAATAGTGGTGGTAGCAGCCATGATGGTAGAGCTCACTCCTTCCAATCCACCCACCTCCCAATCAGTCAGCGTCCACTAATTCAGCCTTCCGCTTTTCTTCTGAAACAATTTTTATGTGACAGCTTGTTGTGACAATTCACAAACCTTTACCCATTTTCCATCAGATAAGCTCATAATTGGAGTAGGACTGCTAGGTTCCAATTATTACAACAGACTCCTAATTTGGTTCACTACCCCTACTCTCTGCCCCCAGATGTCAAAGCAATCAAAGTAACTATGTGGATTTTAGGGCACTTTAGAGTAGTCCTTTAAACAGAAAGCTGTTCTTAACCTTAACTATAGCAGAGTTGTACAAGAGGGTGTGTTGGGCAACCTTAACTGTATGCCTGTAATTAGCCCCATCTTAACTTAATCCCTGGATTTGCACACAGCCAGTCTAATTTTTGGGCAGGAGACCTTCTGTATTTTCACAACCTCCTCTGCTCCTCATGCGCCTCATACCACACCATACACCCTGCTGGAGACAAGTACATCCATATAAATTTCCTGCCATGTTTCCCAACTAAGGAGCTTATAACACTTTTGTAATTGGAATTTGAGGAACAAGCCACTGGTCAAGCCTGTGGAAATTGTTAGCTGCAGAAACCTGAAAGTTCCAACTTTTTCCTTACAACACAGGGAAGTTAGACTGGGGAGAACCCTCTTAGTATCAGTGTAGAAATTAAAGTTGCTAAATCAAGCACTCAACCAGAAAATCCCAAAGTTCAGGTTTCGCCCATGAATCTTTGCCATGTTGCACACATGTAATGCTTTAACAAAGGAAACAATACTAGAAAAACATGATGTATCTATAATGAGGCGAAGTCAATACTTCAGGAAGTAGCTTAGCTTTTGGGATTTCCTGATTTTTAGTGTAGATCACCTTTAATGGTATAATAATGCAAGATTTTTGCATTCAGGTTTTTAGCTGTGTGTTTGTTTTGTTTGGGTTTTTTGGAGGAGTGGGGGTTGTGCAAAAAGAAAATGTATGCAAGCCCTTAGATGCTTATCTGTCCCTGTCTGAATGTTTCACAATTCTAGTATATTTTTCTTTACAACATTCCTGTGAGGTAGACAAGTGCTTTATCCCCATTTTGCAGATGGGGAATTGAGACACAGGAAGTCTGTGGCAGAGCTGGGAATTAAAGCTGGGTCTCCCTAGTCCTAGACTAGCATTGAAACATCCTCTTCTTCCTTAGTTGATTACAAACCAGATCACTTATCCTCTAAGTATCTGAGATGGCTGAACAGCTTTGGAAAATGTGAATACTGATCTTCGACAATGGGTTGTAATTGTCATGTTGTGACATGGTTAAAAGATGAATTTGCAGATGAAAGTGTTCTTGAGGATCTATTTTACTATTTTATTCTGCTTTAGGGACTTGTCAGCACTGAAGGCAGACCAGATAAGACTTTCTGGATCAATACTTGTCAGCTGCTTCCATCTAAGTTCTGGTACACGGCACTGGGAGTCGAACACTTTGGAAAGATCTGCCCCAAGGGATCAGACACAACAGCTTTGTGCAAGGGCTCAGGAGCTGGAGAAGGAAGTATACCAGAAAACCCAAGAAGTGATGTGCTTGCAGGTCAAAGGGAATATAGAGAAAGAGGAGCTTCAAGGCAGGTAAATTAGTCTTAAAAACCCCACACACCTTTGGGGAATGTTTCTCACCATTTATCACAGAGGCCTTTGGATTCAATCTGTATTCTCCTTCAAAGCACAGCCACTCCGTACTGGCCTTGTTTTTTGAAATGGTATTTGCTGTTGGCTTTAAAAAGAAATAGGCATAGAGGAGCCTGAATGTAAAGAAAATGGGCTCTCTGAGTGAGATGAACTTGGGAGTAATAGTGTGTGTGGAAATGGGGATTTCCTTGGAGGGTGGGAGGCAAAGCTGGGTTTACAGTTACAAGAGAACCTTAGAGTTACGAACACCAGAGTTACATACTGACTGGTCAAGCACACAACTCATTTGGAATCGGAAGTATGCAATCAAGCAGCAGCAGAGACCAAAAAAAAAAAAAGGAAACACAGTACAGAATTGTGTTAAATGTAAACTACTAAAAAAAAAAGGGGGGGAAGTTTAAAGAAAAGATTTGACAAAGTAAGGAAACTATTTCTGTGCTTGTGTCATTTAAAGCAAGATAGTTAAAAGCATAATTTTTATTTTGCATAGAAAAGTTTCAAAGCTTTAAGTCAATGTTCCGTTGTAAACTTTTGAAAAAACCATAACGTTTTGTTCAGAGTTACAAACATTTTAGAGTTACGAACAACCTCCATTCCCGAGGTGTTCATAACTCTGAGGTTCTACTGTAATGTAATTGAAGAGAAATGATGACCAGTGTAAAGGGACCGGTTCTGTCCCCCACCACAGTGCAATGCTATGGTAACCAGACCTATGCTGCAAGGGGCTGGAGAGAGAATCTCCACAGTGCAGATGCTGCATGGGGCTGCCACTTATACTGCCCCCTTGCAAGACCAGGTGCAGGGACATGTTGGGGGCATCTACACAGTGCTCAAAGTTACAGGGTTCCTGGGTGTGACACAGCCCGTAATCAGCCCTTCATGGGGCTGCTATAACTTACCATACCAGAACCACAGAGCACCTCAGAATCCTGAAGGCCCAAAGGTGGCTTAAAGCCATCTCTGTCCCCTCCCTCTAGGCTGAGTCTTCTGTGGTGTATGTCATGGAGGTGCTGCACAGACTTTCAGACATAGTTCCTATGCAGTTGATGGTGTACCAAGCTTTTGGAATATTGCACAGACTTTTTCTTCTCAGGGTGATGGAGCTCTCAGCCTTGCTGGCGCAGTCCCAGAAGCAGAATGAGGAGAAAGAAATGACCGTGAAGACGCTTAGTGACACGATGGAGATTCTGGTGTGTGAGAAATTTGTGGAAAAGCAACCCAACAGAAAAGCTCTTGGGTTTGAGCTGTGTTTTTCCCCCAGCCTCAGCATAAAGAGTTGTGGCTTCCTCCATATATGGGAACATAAGGCACTTTGCCTAACTGTGTGTTTTGTGGTTGGCAACGGAAGGCTGGGCAGCGGCAGGGGACCTGTGTGCACATCTCATCCAGCATCGGGGAGCTTGTAACAGAACATTTCACCTCAGACACTTGTAATCCAGTTAGGGCAGTGACCAAAGACTGTCAGCATATGACAGACAGCTTCTCTTTTTATCCAGAATGACTTGTTGGCCTGTCTCGTTCAGAGTTATCAGGTGTTCACATTGAAGTTGGTGTCCTTGTTCATTTCAGCAGAGAGGATAAGGATTGACTGGGCCATGAAGAGTAATGTACCCTTTCATCCCGAGAGCTGGCCCTTCTTTTCGGAGTTGAGGCACAGTGGCAAGTCAGTGCTAGGGGAGATGGGAATGCTCCAACTCATCCTTTCTTTATTCTGTTTCTAGGAGGCCAGTCGGGTGGCGGTAGAATATAAAGCTTCACTGACCAAGAATGCCAAAGAAGAAACCCTTTCCCTTCATCAGGTGATAAAAGACATAACTCAGGTAAATAAAATGTTCTGGCGCTATAGCCATTCTGCTACAGACATATCTGGGAAAGGCACAGGAAGTGCACAATATATGTGTACATGTCCAAAGGCCAGAAATCTGGGAAAAGACCCTGACTTGGAAAATCTAACTTCTCACATCTCACTTGCCTGTAAATTGCCTTTCACTGTGGGCCAGATCCTGTAGACTTTGCGTAGACCTTACTCAAGCAAACATTGAAGTCACTGGGAGTTTTGCCTGAGAAGGAATGTAGGGGTCAAGTCGTGTCTTTTTGGAACATTAACAGTATTTTTTTTTTATCCTTATCCTGGCTTTGCTGAAACACTTGTTCAGCCTTCTGCCTTAATAACTTATTATCTCATCTCATCTCTTTGCCTCTCCAGCCCAGCCCAGTCCTCCCTCTTCAAAGTGATAGTCATTAAACTGGGTTTTCAAAAACAGTGTTTGGATGGTCCCTTACACCCTTTGCACTGCACCAGTGCCTCCAACCTTCTTCCCTCCAGCTCGTCCATTTCTCTGACTGTCCTCCCCACACCCTCATTTCCCCAAGGCTGCAACTGCCTGCTAGCTCCACCCTCTTCCCTGCCATCACATGTCCCTGGTAAGATTGGAGGGGCCATGGAGAGAAGGGCAAGTAGTGGGGTCTGAGGAGTGCATATAATAGCTGGATAGGTCCATCAATGGCTATTAGCCAGAATGGGCAGGGATGGTATCCACAGCCTCTGTTTGCTAGAAGCTGGTAATGGGCGACAGGGGATGGATTGCTTGATGATTGTATTGTATAAGTAGGGGCATAGCGAGCAGATCGAGGGACGTGATCGTTCCCCTCTATTCGACATTGGTGAGGCCTCATCTGGAGTACTGTGTCCAGTTTTGGGCCCCACACTTCAAGAAGGATGTGGATAAATTGGAGAGAGTCCAGCGAAGGGCAACAAAAATGATTAGGGGACTGGAACACATGAGTTATGAGGAGAGGCTGAGGGAGCTTGGATTGTTTAGCCTGCAGAAGAGAAGAATGAGGGGGGATTTGATAGCTGCTTTCAACTACCTGAAAGGGGGTTCCAAAGAGGATGGCTCTAGACTGTTCTCAATGGTAGCAGATGACAGAACGAGGAGTAATGGTCTCAAGTTGCAGTGGGGGAGGTTTAGATTGGATATTAGGAAAAACTTTTTCACTAAGAGGGTGGTGAAACACTGGAATGCGTTACCTAGGGAGGTGGTAGAATCTCCTTCCTTAGAGGTTTTTAAGGTCAGGCTTGACAAAGCCCTGGCTGGGATTATTTAACTGGGAATTGGTCCTGCTTTGAGCAGGGGGTTGGACTAGATGACCTGGGGTCCCTTCCAACCCTGATATTCTATGATTCTATGATTCTATGATTACCTGTTCTATTCATTCCCTCTGAAGCACCTGGCATTGGCCACAGTTGGAAGACAGGATACTGGGCTAGATGGACCTTTGGTCTGACCCAGTATGGCTGTTCTTGAGACAAGAAGGGGCAGGTGAGGTGAGTTGAGATCCAGATCCCTACCCCAGATCTGTGCGTAGTGTGTGGGACGGGTCTCTACACACATGCATTCACCAGAGGAGGCTCAGAGGGGAGTGACATGCCCCATTGATCTCAATGAAATGTTCTCAGATGGATGAGAATACCCCATGGAGATGAATACCGCCTGAAATAATAGTTCAGAGAGGTGTGAACTTAGGACGTAAACTCACTGTGCTGCTCAAGTTCAGTGGCTGCATCACGTCACTTTGGGCCACCCAGTTAAACTGACTCAGCAACTCAGCCTTAGCCCTGGTCTACACTAGGACTTTAGGTCGAATTTAGCAGCGTTAAATCGATGTAAACCTGTACCTGTCCACACGATGAAGCCCTTTATTTCGACTTAAAGGGCTCTTAAAATCGATTTCCTTACTCCACCCCGACAAGTGGATTAGCGCTTAAATCGGCCTTGGCCGGTCGAATTTGGGGTACTGTGGACACAATTCGACGGTATTGGCCTCCGGGAGCTATCCCAGAGTGCTCCATTGTGACACTGCTCTGGACTGCTCTCAACTCAGATGCACGATTGTTTGCCTTTGCTCTGACACAGGGAGGGGCGACTGAAGACACGGCTTACAGGGTTGGCTTATAGGGAGCTAAAATCAACAAAGGGGGTGGCTTTACATCAAGGAGTATTTCAGACAGGACTTCACGGAGGGTTCCAATAAGAAATGGTGCACCTAAGTTATTGTTCTTATTGGAACAAGGAGGTTAGTCTGGCCTCTGATTGATACATGGCTAGATTTACCTCGCTGCACCTTCTCTGTGCGTGACTGCAGTGTGACCTAGAGGAATGAGTCCCCTAGACGGGGGGCGGGGAGGGGGTTTGCAAATGAGTACAAAACAAATCTGGTCTGTTTCTTGTTTTGATACACTCCATCTATCTTTTACATCTTTGGCTGGCAGCAGACGATGCAGAAGGACTGCATGCCATCCACATCTCATGGCTGCTCGGCAGAAGATGGTACAATAGGACTGCTAGCCATCCTCATCTCTTGCCTGCCCGGCAGAAGATGATGCAATAGGATTGCTAGCAATCCGTATCACCTGCCTGCTCACCATAAGATGGTTCAATAGGACTGACTGCAGGACTAAAGAGAATGACTTGATCAAGTCACTCCAAATTTAGTCCCTGCGCCCATGTCTGCCCAGGCGCTCCTGATCGACCTCCCACAGGCAACCAGGAGCACCTCGGACATGACGATGACGGCTACCAGTCCTATTGCACCGTCTGCTGCCACAAGGCAATGGGTTGCTGCTGCTGTGTAGCAATGCAGTACCACGTCTGCCAGCACCCAGGAGACATACGGTGACAGTGAGCTGAGTGGGCTCCATGCTAGCCGTGGTATGGCGTCTGCACAGGTAACTCAGGAAAAAAGGCGCGAAACGATTGTCTGCCCTTGCTTTCACGGAGGGAGGGAGGGAAAGGGGGCCTGACGATATGTACCCAGAACCACCCGTGACAATGTTTTAGCCCCATCAGGCATTGGGATCTCAACCCAGAATTCCAATGGGCAGCGGAGACTGCGGGAACTGTGGAATAGCTACCCACAGTGCAACACTCCGGAAGTCGACTCTAGCCTCGGTACTGTAGAAGCACTCCGCCGAGTTAATGCACTTAATGCACTTAAAGCATTTTCTGTGGGGACACACACACTGGAATATATAAAACCGATTTCTAAAAAATCGACTTCTATAAATTCAACCTAATTTCGTAGTGTAGACATACCCTTAGTATTGCTACATATGCACATTTCACTCTCTTTAACATGTCAGTTATGGTTAACCCATATTGGAGTTCCCAACTTTATTCAAACTCTTTCAGTATTGCTTCCCCAAAGGGGCAGCAGGGGCTGTGTGCTAGCTGAGATCAACCCTGAGCAGGTGATATCAGTTTTGGCATAGTTTGAGACCCAGGTGTGTGGTGGGCCAGAAAAAAGAGGATTTTGATATCACGTGGCTTTTTCTCAGGAACATGTTGCTCAAGTGACCCCAGATTTGGTCCACTAACCCTACCCATGAAGCATAGCAAATGTCAGGACACTCTGATTCAGTATGTGGAAAAGTAGTCTGCTAAACAGTGAGTCACAACCGTTACTATAGTGCAGCTACTGCTCTGCTGTAATTACTCAGGGATGTTATGGGTTCTTCACCTGAAATCTTTAATTCAAGATCAGGATGTATTTTGTAAAAGATCAGATCTACCATAACCAGAAGTTATGGGTCTGATGCAGGATGAAATTATCTGGCCCATGTATGCAAGAGGTCAGAGTAGATCATAATGTTCCCATCTGGCCTTACATTTGTGAATAATCGACTGTAAAAACTGGCATTATTTAGATTGCATGAACAAGTGTAGGAAGGGAACTGACTGAGTGTCCCATGGCTAGGGCACTAGACTGCAACTCGGAATTAGAGATGCTATTTCTGCTTTACTCTGTGACTTTGGGCAAGTTACTTGGGCCAGAATTCTCAGCGTTGGGTGCCTAAAGATAATTTCCTAAATTCATACTAAGACTCCTAAATGAAAGTGGCTCACTTTTGAGAGGGGCTGAGCAAGTGCTGCTTTCAAATGATTTAAATGAAAAATTAGGTTATCTTTATTGAGGCACCCTTGTTTGAAGACTATGGCTTTCATCTCTCATCTGTAAAGTGGCAATAACACTTCCCTTCCTTCGTAAAGCCATGTGAGAGCATCAAAAGAAAATCACTAAAGAAATGCTGAGTATTGTTATCCAGATTATGGAAGATACATCAGTTTTCACTGTCCCATGACAGAAGAATAAGGGTGGGTCCTTTGTGGGTCCTTTGCTGAGGTTAGGGTACAGTGAATATAGAACAAATGAAAGGAAATGGTGCTTCAAACAACAAAATCTGCCTCGGAAATGTACTGGATGTATTAGGTCAGATATGGCGGCTGTATTTATTTTTTATGACCAATAACACTTGTTAGAAATCCCAATATAAGAGTAATCAAATCTCCTACTTCAAGGCCTTGCCTGATTGCTGCAGGGGTCAGGAGGGACATTATTTTCTTTTCCCTATACAGCACTACATAATTGGCTCTCATTCTGGGCCACAGCCCTCCAAGGAGCATCTGAGCAGTCCCTTCCAGGATTCAGGGAGTGAAGGAGAACTTCCTCCCAGCCTGTCTCAGAAGCCCTAGATGTGGGCCCTGAAACAGGATGCTAGCACTTATTTCATGTCCCAACCTCTCTGTGTTCCATTTTGCCATGGCCTCTCCTGTCACTCTGTCAGCAGCTTGACAATTTCTGGCTCTTAAGTTTAACACCATGTGACATGGCAGGGCTTCTCCCCAACTTCCAAGCATATACTGCCATGTCCAGTGTCCTTTAAGATTTAGTGTACAAACATAAGGAAATAAAACAAACACAAACGTCCCTTTGCTCAACCTTTTGTCTTAGGGTTTCATGACTCCACTCCCAGGCATCTCGGACAATCCAGCTATTTGCAGCTTCCCAGTCCCAGTCCACTCTGCTCCCTTTCTGGAACACCAGCTCGAGGGCTACTTCCTGGGAACCTGGTCCTTGCTCCAAGGACCCACCACAGGAGTTAACTCCACTCCTCTGGGGGAATCTTTCCCCAGGCACAGCCTGCCCCAATCACTCCTCTCTGTCCTGCCCTCTGACAAGTCTTTGTAGCCCCAGGTGTAGCCCTTCCCCTTTTCATTGGCTCAGTTGGGCCCACCTGCTCTGACACAGGAAAGCTGGGCCTGGTCTGCTCACAAGGACCAGGTACCCTTTGACATACCACTCTTTTTCTGGTACTTCCAGAGCCCTTTGTTACTAGCCCCATGGCTGTCTGCCCAAGAGCACTTTGATAAAGTCTTAGAACTTCTGTGTGCTTGGCGTTCCTTACCCACATGCCTCCTGGACTTCCTTTCCTGCTTGTGGCCTTTAACTGGGCAACCTTACTGTTAGCTGCATGGTCCACATGCATGTTGTGTGAGGCGAGTCATTATTGTTCTGTCTGTTTGTTCATTTAATCCATATAAGTTTAAATGTCTTTTCACTTGTATTTTTCAGTCAATCTGATGTGCTGATGAGTAATTCTTCTTTCCCTGCACATCTGTATAAGTCCTCTGTGTTTCCTTTGCACGTGCTGGTAACATTAACTCATTCTTTTTGACTGCCCCTGGTTTTCCTTACAAACTTTAGTTGACTGACTGTTCCTCTTAGGTTGCCTCCCTTTCTCCATTCCCAGCGCAGGAATTTTAACCTCAGATCTTTGCATAGAGCTTCATGAAGCTTCTTTGGCCAGTTCTTGCTCTTTTCAACCTACTGTTTCAGAGGAATTATGATCAGTTGCTCTTCTATTACCATATTCTTCAGAATTCTTCAGCTGCTTTCTCCTCTGGGGAGTTTTAATACTACTTTTCATGGGTATTGGTCACTAGAGGCCTGATTCTGTTACATTAAAGCTCTTTATATCTCTCTGACGGCATAAAGAAGCCTTAAATGAGGCAGAAACGGTGCCTGGGGGCCACAAGAAGCTGAGCAGTGGTTAAAGTAAGCCCCCAGAAGGCCTAGAATGGAGGGAGTACAAACATAACATCCATTCCTGCCCCACGGTTTTTCTCTTGTTCTGCATTATTCTGGAAGCACCCGTACCTGAAATGCAGGAGGTCATGGCCACCAGAACCAATCTTCCCTATTGCCTGAAGGGTGGCATGGAGGAGGAGGGAGACATAGGTAAATAAGAGTGAGTGATAGGAGGGAAAGAGTAACAGCTTGGTCTGGGGTTTCAGGCCGTGCTAGACGATACTGACAACGCAGTCAACATCTCATGGGCTGAGAGCTCCCAGCATCCTGAATCCAGCGCCCTCTCCTCCCTGATGAGTTCCAGTGACATGGAAAGGGCCCTCGTTCTGGTGCACGAAGCATTGTCAAGGAGGTGCCGGGCAGTACAGGTGAGCGGGATCGGGTGCAGGATTCTTTTGACACTGGCAGCAATTTCCCCAACCCCACTGCCAGCCCACTCTCTCAAATGCCTATGCCTCGTCCGGCCTTTCCCCCTCCACTCACTCCTGCCCTCCAGCCATCCTTCTCTCCACACGGAGACTGCCATTCCTCTGCCCCCACTACCTCTGTAATTTCCCCTCACAACCTGAGCACCCTCCCACACTGGATCACATCTTTTGCCCTCAGATGATCCGCTCCTCTCCTGACTCTCCCAGCTGACGTATGTTTGAACTATCTCCCTGCACTCTTCAGCTGCTGTTGCCCTCAGGCCTAACTGTTGACCTCCTCCTAGCTGGTCCTCCTGGACCCATCTTCTCAACCCCTTCCTGCTCATACACTCATTCCGCCTCTTCCCCTGGCAGGCCCTAAGGGAGCAGCTTTCAGCCAGCCAGAATGCTGTCCATTCTCTGCAACATCAGGAAAGGCAGCAGGAAGAGGAATGCAAGATGCTGAGGCAGAGGCTCCAGCAACTGGAAGAGAACTGCAAGACACTCACCAGCCAGATGCAGCATCTCCAATCACTGGTGGAAACGCTCAGCAGGTCAGCCCTATGTCCTCCCTCCACGTCGTATAGGGACTTCAGTAGCAGTGTTTGGGGCTAAGAGCTCTCTTGTTCCATAGTAAATCTGGCTCTGCTTCTCAGGTTAGTCTTTTCCTGTCACCAGCAATTCATGTTCCTAGCCACTGCCCCATCTCCAGGCTGCCTGAGGGAATTGGAGAGCTGCCCGAGTACAGTGTGTGTCCAGTCCAACCTCTGCCACCCTTAAACTAAGCTCCCTAGGAGCATCCTGCATCCCCAGGTTGTAGAGAGGCTCTCTGCCAAGCACTGCATCCCACTGAGTGAGAACAACAGCCTCCCCAGCCCCTTTCCCCCACCTCATCTCCCAGGAGAGGAAAAGAGGTTCACATGCAGCAATTACTTCTTAACCCCTCCCCCCACATTCAATCCTGACGGGTGTGGATGGGATCTGCTCATGCCAGATTATCCTCATTCTGCTGACTGGGCCCTGCCTCTTTGCAGTGACCGTGTGAACCTGGAGAAGGCCAGGGAAGAGCTGCAGCAACAGCTGGAGGTGTCTGAGCAGGAGGCCTGGCGCTTGCGCCGAAGCAACACTGAGCTACAACTGAAGGAAGATTTGTCTCAAGGGGAGAAGGAGGAGCAGCAGCTGGAGATGGAGAGGATCCTTCGGGAGAGGGAGCGCCTGTGAGCTCTTCTGTCATCTGTCCACAGGGCGAGGGGTTGGGGCACTGTGGAAGCATGCTGGGAATGGTGGCTGAGTGCTGGAGGTGGCAGTGATGGGTGGCTGCACAGGCATGGAGGTGGAAGCTAGGAGCTGAAGGGAGGCACCAGGGAAGGGAACATGGGGTCGGGTTAGGATGGTGAGTGCAATTTTTGGCTTTTATTTCCATGATATTAGATTATTGCTAATCTTCCGTGTGGCCTCATCCCCTCCTCCCTTCATTCCACTATTGGTCCTTGGAGGGCAGGGTTTGTACTTAATCATCCCTGATGTCCTGACTCTTTTCAGTCTTTGCTTACTGACTGAGACATGAAAATGGTTCTTCCTTGCAGATTTCAGAGTAACAGCTGTGTTAGTCTGTATTCGCAAAAAGAAAAGGAGTACTTGGGGCACCTTAGAGACTAACCAATTTATTTGAGCGTAAGCTTTCGTGAGCTACAGCTCACTTCATTGGATGCATACTGTGGAAACTGCAGAAGACATTATATACACAGAGACCATGAAACAATACCTCCTCCCACCCCACTCTCCTGCTAGTAATAGCTTATCTAAAGTGATCACTCTCCTTACAATGTGTATGATAATCAAGTTGGGCCATTTCCAGCACAAATCCAGGTTTTTTCACCCTCTGCCCCCCCCCCCAACTCACTCTCCTGCTGGTAATAGCCCATCCAAAGTGACCACTCTCTTTACAGTGTGTATGATAATCAAGATGGGCCATTTCCAGCACAAATCTAGGTTTTCTCATCCCCCCCCCTTCCAAAACCCACACACACAAACTCACTCTCCTGCTGGTAATAGCTTATCCAAAGTGACCACTCTCCTTACAATGTGTATGAAAATCAAGGTGGGCCATTTCCAGCACAAATCCAGGTTTTCTCACCCCCCCACCCCCATACACACACAAACTCACTCTCCGGCTGGTAACAGCCCATCCAAAGTGACCACTCTCCCCACAATGTGCACGATAATCAAGGTGGGCCATTTCCAGCACAAATCCAAGTCTTCTCACCCCCCCCCCACCCCTACCCCCACACAAACTCACTCTGCTGCTGGTAATAGCTCATCCAAACTGACCACTCTCCTTACAATGTGTATGATAATCAAGGTGGGCCATTTCCAGCATAAATCCAAGTTCTAAATAAGCCATAAAAATATTGGCATACTGTGGGGCCATGCGGGTACCCATAGCAGTGCCGCTGATCTGAAGGTATACATTGTCCCAAAAAGTAAAATAGTTATGGGTAAGGACAAAGTCACAAAGTTCAGCCACCAGGTTAGCCATGACATTATCGGGGATAGTGTTCTTGATGGCTTGTAGTCCATCTTTGTGTGGAATGTTGGTGTAGAGGGCTTCTACATCCATAGTGGCCAGGATGGTGTTATCAGGAAGATCACCGATGGATTGTAGTTTCCTCAGGAAGTCAGTGGTGTCTCGAAGGTAGCTGGGAGTGCTGGTTGCGTAGGGCCTGTGGAGGGAGTCTACATAGCCAGACAATCCTGCTGTCAGGGTGCCAAAGCCTGAGATGATGGGGCACCCAGGATTTCCAGGTTTATGGATCTTGGGTAGTAGATAGAATATCCCAGGTCGGGGTTCCAGGGGTGTGTCTGTGCGGATTTGATCTTGTGCTTTTTCAGGAAGTTTCTTGAGCAAATGCTGTAGTTGCTTTTGGTAACTCTCAGTGGGATCATAGGGTAATGGCTTGTAGAAAGTGGAGTTGAAGAGCTGCCGAGCAGCCTCTTGTTCATATTCCGACCTATTCATGATGACAACAGCACCTCCTTTGTCAGCCTTTTTGATTATGATGTCAGAGTTGTTTCTGAGGCTGTGGATGGCATTATGTTCTGCACGGCTGAGGTTATGGGGCAAGTGATGCTGCTTTTCCACAATTTCAGCCCGTGCACGTCGGCGGAAGCATTCTATGTAGAAGTCCAGTCTGCTGTTTCGACCTTCAGGAGGAGTCCACCTAGAATCCTTCTTTTTGTAGTGTTGGTAGGGAGGCCTCTGTGGATTAGTATGTTGTTCAGAGGTATTTTGGAAATATTCCTTGAGTCGGAGACGTCGAAAATAGGATTCTAGGTCACCACAGAACTGTATCATGTTCATGGGGGTGGAGGGGCAGAAGGAGAGGCCCCGAGATAGGACAGCTGCTTCTGCTGGGCTGAGAGTATAGTTGGATAGGTTAACAATATTGCTGGGTGGGTTGAGGGAACCATTGCTGTGGCCCCTTGTAGCATGTAGTAGTTTAGAAAGTTTAGTGTCCTTTTTCTTTTGTAGAGAAGCAAAGTGTGTGTTGTAAATGGCTTGTCTAGTTTTAGTAAATTCCAGCCATGAGGAAGTTTGTGTGGAAGGTTGTTTTTTTATGAGAGTATCCATTTTTGAGAGCTCATTCTTAATCTTTCCCTGTTTGCTGTAGAGGATGTTGATCAGGTGATTCCACAGTTTCTTTGAGAGCGTGTGGCACAAGCTGTCAGTATAGCCTGTGTGGTATGTAGATTGTAATGGATTTTTTACCTTCAGTCCTTGCAGAGATTACTCCTGATTTTTGCTCTCTTTTCCCTGGGCTCACCCATCTCAGCCAGCCTGTGCTAGGCAAAAATGCACTGAAACCAGTGGTTGCTGGAGCGCTGAGCTTTCGGGACAATTTGTGGGAACCTGCTGGGCCCAGTTCTCTTCTCTCACTCCAGTGTTAATCAAGAGTAATTCCCCTATTGTCGGTGGAGTTACACCCATGAAAAACTAGTGTAAGCGACTAGAGAATCAGTTCCTTTGTGTCTTGCTGTCCTTGGCTTTGTACAAGTGTTGGCACTACCAAGAGTTAAACAGTCCAGCGGAATGGAGAGAAACAGCTCTTTGGTTCTGGATTTTTATGCTACACTTGGAGATCACTGGAACAGGCGCTAGATGATATCCAAATCAATAGACCTAGCTTACGTCTGGCCCAGCTGGTGCAGTCCACACTGCAGAGTGGCACGTGTAACGTGGCAAAATGCTTAATACCAACATTTCGCAATATACCAACATGAAATGTTTTCACATTGTATATTCTTAATTGTCAGAGTATCTCATAAAGGATTAAAATAGATTTCTATATTTTCATTTGAAATTTGCTGACCAGGTCAGTCTCTCACTGAAAGTTATGTAGCAGTAGATTGCATTCCCACACTTTTTACTGCACAGTGGGTAGGTATAAATGTATGTGAATTCCACTTGTAAGCTTTTGTACATACAGTGTAGCATCTAGTCTGCCTGGTAGAAGGTTTTAATTTGTAATTGCCTATGAAAAAGGTACTAGCCTTTGAAATATTCTAGACACTACCTTTTAATTCAGTGGCACTTGTGCACAGGTTAGTATTAGTGATAGAGATAACAGTACACAGCTTTGTATTGGGCTTCAGTCAAAGTGCTCACTAAACAAAAATGGCAATTTTTGATACTAACATATAATGTAGATCTATTTTATATCTAATTTTAGCACAGATCTGTATACTTGTACAGAATGAAAAGTGGTGGTGGCAATGCTAACAATATACTTTGGGAAGTTTACCTCTACAAGCCCCTTAAAGCTTACAACAAAGAGAGACTCTCCACAAATTTTGAAAAATGTGTTTGTCAAGAAAAATCAAAAGAGTACAAAACTGTCAAAACCCACCAGTGACGGACAGAATTCTGTGATGCTGTTGGCAGAAGCTAGGAGAGATTGATTGAATTAGTGGCTCCTGGATGAGTTTTCTAGTTTAGATGATGTGCCACCAATGCTCAGTCACAGGGGTTGCCATCAGAAATACACAAGCAAATTGAATTTGGCACACATCAGAGTTGTACTGAACCCAGAAAAGACAACAGACTCTGAATCTGATCAGAGAGCATTATGTTCTCCTGTTTCCATAACCACCAGAGCATGTACGTCCTCCAGCAACTGGTCCTGCTGTAGTGTTTGCTTGAGAAAACACACAAGACAAGAAACTTCTTAAAATAGAAACAATTGAAAGAGCAGCCAATGTCAGGGGGGTAGCACTTCAAAGAAGAGATGACGACATGTTGCACAGAATATCTGTGGAAGACTCGATTGCTAACGATGCAGTTTATCATTCAACATGGCTTTCTTCCTACTTGAGTAAAACAAATCTTAAAGCAAAACCATCTAGTTACATTGCAGCAATAGTCACCTTATGACATTGCATTTTATCAGCTGATTGAAGAGACAATTATTTGTTCTTCTCCTGGCCAGACAGCTGCAAAGATATAAAGCCCAGCTTCCCTCAGATGTAGAAACTGCAAGTTATTCTAGTAGCAAATTACAGGCAAAATTAGAAAAAACCCTGTGGTTCTGCAATTTCATTCCTTACACAGCATGGACTAGGCAAGTCTACAGTTGTTCTGTGCAGTACAATAAATTTAGCTGGTGCTGTCCAAACTGCTAGTCATCTGTAACAGGAATTTAAGTCATCCAAATGTTTTGTGGGTGTTCTTCTGGTAATTGAGCCTGATGAACAGCCTTCAAATGAAATATCCAAAATTAAACATCAGAATATTATCCACAGTCTTAAGAGACTGGAGCATAGGCGGTCTGGCCTACTGGTCGCAGGTGGGCTGGGGTCCACACGTCCAGTACAGTAGTCAGTGAGCAGGGGTTGGAGGAATCACAAAAGTTGGGCTCAAAGTCAGGCCGGGGTCAGAGACTGGAGATCAGAGGTAGTACCAGGCTGGAGTCAGGCTGGGATTGGAGGCTGGAGATCAGAAGACAAGGTGAGGCTTGGAGTTGCAGCAGTCCCAAAGTCTGTGCGGCTGCTCAAGCAACTTTCTGGGTCACCATACAGGGTTAAGTAGGGTGCTTGGCCAATCAGAGAGTCTCTTGGGTGGCACTTCATATGGCACCTACTCACCACAGTGTTCCCTTGCTGTCTCTCTGCATGGCTTCCTGGTTGTACTGAGGGAACATGAGCTGTCCCAGGTGCTGAAGACCTGGATTGTTGTACTCAGATCCTTACGCAAACCCAGGTGATTGTACTTTACTGAGGTCATCTACTTTTGTGTCCTGGGTCCCAGAGCTCGGGCCCCAGCCTGAGCCCGACCATCTATACATTAATTTTTAGCCACGTAGACCAATCCCTGGGAGCCTGAGTCAGATCACCTGATACAGATGTTTTGTTCCTAGCTATTTACTACTTTCCAAAAATGGAATACACAGATAGTATATTGGTTGAAACAGGCACCATTACCAGCACACCTGACAATTGTCACTCCATACCTGTGTATGCAATTTTTGACACACTCATTCCTGACTCCTGGAATTGTTTGTGGGGCACAGCCTTCCCTACTCAGCCTTCCATGCCATTTCGCAACCCCAGTGTGGCCTTCGAACCAAAACGTTTGCCCATCCCTGGCATAAGCTATAGAATTTTACTCAGTATTTCCTGAATTTAACACATTAACTTGTAATTTAATTTGAGTATCTCTTACAGTAAGCCATTTAGTCACACTTTAAGGATTTCAAGTGATGGAGAATTTACCGCATTCCTTGGCAATGTGTTCCAGGGGCTAATTACCCTCACTGTTAAACATTTGCTCATTTCCAGTTTGAATTTTACTGACCTCAGCTTCCAGTCATTGGATTTTGTTCTGCCTTTGAGTGCTAGACTGAAGAGCCCTCTAATATCTGATAGCTTCCCTGGTGTAGTCACTTACAGGCTGGTTGAATAGCTTAACCTACCCTTTTTGATAAATGAAGTAGATTGAACTTCTAGTCTCTCACTGTAAATTATTTTTTCAGACCACGAATCATTCATTTAGCTCTTCTTTGACTGTCTCCAGGGAAAAGGGAAAGGGAATAATGTGGTTTTATTTCATAGCAGCTTCACTTGACAACATCAAGTTGCATACAGCTTTTATACCACTGCCCATCACTGTAGTATCTGAAGGCCAGGTTTTTAAAGGTATTTATGTCCCTAAAGATGCCTGGTGGGATTTCAGAAGAGCCTAGACACCTTACTTCTGTTGACTTAAATGGGAGTGAGGCACCTCAGTGCCTAGTGGGACTTTCAAGAACACCTATCTGCATCTTTAGGGTCCACTTTTAAAAATATGGCTCAAGTACCTTCCACATAAGATTGAGAGCAATAACAAAATCTCTAGCAGACAAAGGGGCCTTTGGCACTTTTCCCTTTTCAGGGTAAAAACCTCTGCTTGGGGTAGGATTCTCTTTTTACATTTTATTAATTTACTTTTTTTGGTATTTTCTTAGGTTGAGTTGTTTCCAAGTTGGTATCTTATGGTTTGTTGGGGGTATTTTGGTATTTGAATGAGAGGAAATAGTATCACTTTGGGTAGATAAATTAAATGTATGTCCTGTGGGGTTTGCAAAGCTGGTTGACATCTGTTCTCTGAACTGTAGGGGTGGGAATGGAGCTCCATTTTTGAGCTAGCTCCCACCATCCTCTGAAGTGCTCAGAGCTCCCCCGAATCCTTTGGATAAAGGGGCTTGTGTCGTACTACTTTAGGCAACATGTATTCAGCTTGTGGAATTTGTAACTGAAGAAGGTCAGACAGTCAATACTGTGGCTGGATAATGTTATTAATCCTAAAATCAGGGTAATCCCACTGAGATGAGGAACATCTCCATGTCCAGCATTGCACAGCTGGCCAACTCCAGGACCTCTCAGCCACAGCAGAGACGGGGTGAGTGGCTCAAGCCAACAATGTCCTGGGACCCTGAGACTGAGACGGGCTGATGGAATTGGCTGGGATACAGCGGGTCTGGGATAGGAGTCATTTGGACATGACTTCTTGTTGCGTAGGATTTTGAAGCAATAATGCCTTTAAATCTAAAAGCTTCTCTGCTCTCTCCCCCACTTTCCACCATTGTGTGTGTGTGTGTCTGTCTGTCTTTCTCCCTCCCCTCCTCTCAGTCAGAAGGCTTTAGCTGCACTCGAAGCAAAGCATTCATTGTTAAAGAGCGAGTTGGTTGCCAGGAGGGAGGCGCTGGAGAAATCTCACCTTGATGGGGAGTTGATGAAGCAAGAGAAACATGAGCTTGCCATGGCACTGGAGAGGGTACGGGCTCATCTGTTATTCCCGGGCAGCATCAAACCCAGCTTCTTATTTCAAGAGAGAGTTCAAATAGCAGGCTCACCATACACTGCTCCATGCAGTATGAAAAGGCTAGATAGTGCTATCTCCCATAAGGGGACACCAGAATCAAGCCAGAAAAACTCTTTGGGGATAGAGGGATGGCTGAAAGAGGATTGGGAACCTGACTACACGGAAACAGGAATTGCTAGAGGATTAGGGGTGTGTATGGTGAGAGGGATGCACTTTGGGTATGAGGGAGGAGAATTGTCTTGGAGACACAGCTGATGTCAGGGATTTGGTATGGAAAAGGCGATCCTTGGGTTAAAGCAAGGGAAGCCTTTGAGGGGTTTTGTTTTCATCTCCTTCCTTTCTTCTTTGCCCTGCTAGGCAGAACAGTCAATTGCTGAGTTGACAGGTGTTCAGAATAAACTGAAGGCAGAAACTGCTGATCTGCATGATGTGGCTGAGAAGATGAGTGGCATTAATGAGGCACTAGCTTTGGATAAAATGCAGTTGAATCAGCTTGTCCTGCAGGTGAGTAGAGGTCTCCAAGGGAACCAGTGGTTGGGTTTATCTTGGTGAGGTCTCCTTCAAGCTTCTCCAGGGGATACTAGGGCTAACTGAGTGTGGACATGACATAGTGTTCTCTGCCCGGGGCAGGGGCCCAAAAAAGAGTATGTCTGCGTTCTCTGCTTCTTGATTTCCTTTTTGTTTTTTCCTTGACTGTAGTTGGAGCAGGAGAATCAGGCTTTGTCAAGCAAAGTGAAGGACATGCAGAAAGCAACAACCTCTGCGCAGGAGGAGCTGAGCCTGTCAGAAAGAGCAAATGAGGAGCTCTATGCAGAGAAAACCCATCTGGAGCAGTTGCTGCAGAAAGCTAAGGAGGTGCAGGAGGGACTGCAGGCAGAGTTGAGTGTGCTGAGAGATGAGAGAAAAGAGACCCATGAGGTGATGAGTCAGGTGAGAGAGACCTCCACAGGAATCTGGCAGCACGAGCACTGTGGTGCTGAGGCTGGGCGTGATGCTGCTGGGTTTTAGAACACCCTCAGCACGAAGACATCCAGTGCTGTTGGAAACAATACAGGGTCAGAGTTCACATGACTCTTGTGCATTTCCTACTGGGCATGTCTCAGACTGATGGTGAAGGGTGAGGTTTGCGATGACTCTCCATGTTTTCTTGGGAATTGAATTGTCCAATGGAGAGTATAGTGTATATAGTGAAGACGGTCACTTTCCACCCCAGAAACCCAAAGCTCTGTTTAAATATTAGTGAGTTCAGCCTCACAACCTCCCTGAGAGGGAGGGACACTAGCCCCATGTTATAGGAATCTGAGGCTGAAGATTGCACACAGGCCTATGGCAGAGCATGGAATAGGATCCAGTCTTGTCCCTTAACTACAGAAGCATTCTTCTAGCACTACCACTGCACCTGTCATTGCCCCAAGGAGAACTCACTGGGAAACGCTGTATATTGCAATAGGGGCCCATTTCATCCCTGCACCCAATGAATCTGCATTTTCTGATGAAAAATTCCTGACCTTCCCCCTTCTTAGGGGATTTCCCCAGGAGCTGGCTTGAGTAGTTTTTCAGTCTTATGACACTAGGGTAATGTAATGCAAGGTTCTGTACTAGGTCCAAAATGTCAGGAAGCATAAGGAATGGAATAGAAAATATGGAAAATGTAATACCCTTGTATAAATCAGCAATCTGGCCTCCACTGGATATTGTATGCAGTACCAGTCACCCCATTTCAAAAGGATATTGCACAATTAAAGAGGGCTCTGAGAGAGGTGATGGTGAGAACAGTTAGGGGCCTGGAAAAACTCCTATGAAGAGAGGTTGAGAAGATTGTCATTGTTTACATTAGGGAGGAGACATCAGAAGAATATATAAAATACTGAATGGTCTATAGAAGGGAGATTTAGTTACCCTGACTCCTAACTCAAGAACAAGGGCAGATTCAGTGAAATGAGACAGTGGTAAATTGATAAAAGGAAATGCTTGTTCACACAGTGTGTATTTAGAGTATGGAACTCCATTGCCACAGGATTCTACCACTGAGGCCAAGGACTTAGCAGAGTAACAGAGAGGACATTTATATGGATGACCAGAATATTGAGAGTTACAATAGTAACTACTAAGAAGGGTGATGGAAGGGCTATAAAGCTTCTTGCATTGGGGTTGAAGCCAGTCTCTAACACTTCTGGATTTGGAGGAAACTCCCCTGGGGGGATTATCCTATGGGCAGGGATTCATGCACTTTTCTTTGGTGTGTCTTGCACCTTTCTCTGAAGCAGCTGGCATTGGTCAGTGTCAGAGAGAGGATAGTGGCCTGGATGGACCATTGGTCTGATCTACTCTGGCAATTCTTGTGTTCCTACAGATTATTTTGGCCCTGGGAATCCCGTGGGCCCTTGCTCCTCACTTCCCCTGCCTGCAGCTCCTGGGAATGATTTATAAATGCCCACGCTTTCTAGGAGAGCCAAGGGTAGCGGGCCTTAAGCAGCCTTTGTTACTCACTCCAAGCTGACCAGGATGATACTGCTGCCTCCTGTCTTGACTTATTAGTTAGCTCCTTCGGGGTACCCTGCCTTGATTACTTGCCATAAATGAGTGCTTATCTCATTGCCTGTTATAAATGACTTGTCATTTAATACCTTGTCCTCTGTCTCTGCTTACCACTCTACAGCCACCACCATGCTTCTTTCACTCATCTTCTGGATCCACTCGTCACTTGTCCTCATCCAGTTCTCCCCTTCCCAACCTCATTCTCACAAATCTTCTTACCTTCTCCTTGTCCTGTCTTCAGCAACATGTCTCCTAGGCAATGCCTTCCTCCCATCCCATCGTCACCCTCACCCCACTGACTGCAAGCTGAGCCACCTCATTTCATAGAATCATAGAAGATTAGGGTTGGAAAAGACCTCAGGAGGTCATCTAGTCCAACACCCTGCTCAAAGCAGGACCAACCCCAACTAAATCATCCCAGTCAGGGCTTTGTCAAGCTGGGCCTTAAAACCTCTAAGATGGAGATTCCACCACCTCCCTAGGTAACCCATTCCAGTGCTTCATCGCCCTCCTAGTGAAATAGTTTTTCTTAATATCCAACCTAGACCTCCCCCACTGCAACTTGAGACCATTGCTCCTTGTTCTGTCATCTGCCACCACTGAGAATAGCCTAGCTCCATCCTCTTTGGAACCCACCTTCAGGTAGTTGAAGGCTGCTATCAAATCCCACCTCACTCTTCTTTTCTGCAGACTAAATAAGCCCAGTTCCCTCAGCTTCTCCTCATAAGTCATGTGCCCCACCCCTCTGATCATTTTCGTCGCTCTCCGCTGGACTCTCTCCAATTTGTTCACATCCTTTTTATAGTGGGGGGCCCAAAACTGAATGCAATACTCCAGATGTGGCCTCACCAGTGCCGAATAGAGGGGAATAATAATTTCCCTTGATCTGCTGGCAATACTGTACTAATGCAGCCCAATACGCCGTTAGCCTTCTTGGCAACAAGGCCACACTGTTGACTCTTATCCAGCTTCTTGTCCACTTTAATCCCCAGATCCTTTTCTGCAGAACTGCCACTTAGCCAGTTGGTCCCCAACCTGTAGCAGTACATGGGATTCTTCTGTCTTAAGTGCAAGACTCTGCATTTGTCCTTGTTGAACCTTATCAGATTTCTTTTGGCCCAATCCTCCAATTTGTCTAGGTCACTCTGGACCCTATCCCTACTCTCCAGCATATCTACCTCTCCCCCCAGCTTAGTGTCATCCGCAAACTTGCTGAGGGTGCAATCCATCCCATCATCCAGATAATTAATGAAGATGTTGAACAACACTGGCTCCAGGACCGACCTCTGGGGCACTCTGCTTGATACCAGCTGCCAACTAGACATCGAGTTGTTGATCACTATCCATTTAGCCTGACAATCTAGCCAGCTTTCTATCCACCTTATAGTCCATTCATCCAATCCATACTTTTTTAACTTGCTGGCAAGAATACTGTGGGAGACCATATCAAAAGCTTTGCTAAAGTCAAGGTATATCACATCCACCACTTTCCCCATATCCACAGAGCAAGTTGTTTCATCATAGAAGGCAATCAGGTTGGTCAGGCATACTTGCCCTTGGTGAATCCATGTTGACTGTTCCTGATCCCCTTCCTCTCCTCCAGGTGCTTCAAAATGGATTACTTGAGGACCTGCTCCATGATTTTTCCAGGGACTGAGGTGAGGCTGTAGTTTCCAGGATCCTCCTTCTTCCCTTTTTAAAAGATGGGCACTATATTTGCCTTTTTCCAGTCGTCCGGGACCTCCCCCGATCGCTACAAGTTTTCAAAGGTAATGGCCAATGGCTCTGCAGTCACATCCGCCAACTCCCTCAGCACCCTCAAATGCATTACATCTGGCCCCATGGACTTGTGTATGTCCAGCTTTTCTAAATAGTCCTTAACCTGTTCTTTCACCACTGAGGGCTGCTTACTTCCTCCCCATACTGTGCTGCCCAGTGCAGCAGTCTGGGAGCTGACCTTGTCTGTGAAGACTGAGGCAAAAAAAGCATTGAGTACTTCAGCTTTTTCCACATCCTCTGTCACTAGGTTCCCATTCAGTAAGGGTCCCACACTTTCCCTGACCTTCTTTTTGTTGCTAACATACCTATAGAAGCCCTTCTTGTTACCTTCACATTCCCTACTAGTTGCAACTCCAGTTGTGCTTTGGCCTTCCTGATTATACCCCTGCAGCTCGAGCAATACTTCTCCCTAGTCATCTGTCCAAGTTTCCTTCTTGTAAGCTTCCTTTTTGTGTTCAAGCTCACCGAAGATTTCTCTGTTAAGCCAAGCTGGTCTCTTGCCATATTTACTATTCTTTCTGCACATCGGGAGGGTTTGTTGCTGCGCCCTCAATCAGGCTTCTTTAAAATACAGCCAGCTTTCCTGGACTCCTTTCCTCCTCATATTAGCCTCCCAGAGGATCCTGCCCATCAGTTCCCAGAGGGAGTCAAAGTCTGCTTTTCTGAAATCCAGGGTCCATGTTCTGCTGCTCTCCTTTCTTCCTTGTGTCAGAATCCGGAACTCGAGTTGACATCATCCAATCCAAATCTAGTGCTGGGCAGCGTTGCACATTGCTGGTTTGGAGCCATAGCCTCTCGCCCTGTGAGAGCTGGTTGCTGGTCAGTGCTTTCTTATCTCTAGCTGCATAGCTGACAGCTTGTGCAAACTTTCCCGCTCACCGGGAATTTCCTTTCCTGCTCTGCCTTCACTCCCAAGCAACAGCACCTTTTCTTTAAGTGGCTTTGATCTCTTCTTCACTGCTGTCCCGGATTAGTGGCTGCTTTCCATCCCTCTGTCTCCCCCTCCTGGTGCATATAACTGGCTGCTCTGGAGGAGCCGTACTTTACTGTTCGCTGATTTGCTGCACCTTCCCGTTACCCTGGAGCCCAGCCTCATTCAGGGGACGGCTATTAGCTTTGCCTCCATGCACTCAGGCACAGCCAAACTCTGTTTGGAATACTGAGGGTTGCTTGTGAAAAAGAAATGCTGGCTTAGTATTTCCATTATGCCACTGGCATGAGAACTATTGAGTTCTCCCCTGGGAAGCCATCGTGGCAATAAACCCTCTCAAAGTAGCAAATGTTTTTTTAAGAAGGATTGCCAAATGCTCACGAGCAGGGAAACATTATAGTAAGAGCTTGGAAATCAGTCTCTCCCCTACCTGCAGCCTTGTAGTGGTTAGTTACACCAGAATGGTATTTAGTGGTGGGAGAGTGGCTTATCTTTCTGTCTTGGTAACATGGCCATTGCCTCAGTGTCTGTTGATGATAAGTGGGTTTTACCTCTCTAGCCAAACCAACAACTCCTATATCCCTCATTCTCTGGGTCACAGCCCTCCTTGGAGGGTCTGTTTCAGTCTTCATCTGTCTCCTGCGTATATCACCACAGCTGTGCCAGCCCCTCAGAGTTGAAGAGCGGCAGCTCTTGCTCTCACTTTAGAAAGCTCAAGCCTTGGTGCTAGTTATATGGCTGTCAGGTCCAACCCCAAACCCTCCCAGTTTCTTTTCCCCAAGGCTACTTCCTTCACTCTACCACCAACCCTCAACTTCCCAAGGTCTGGGTCTCAAGGGAAACTCCTACTCCTCAGTGTACTTTATGCAGCTGTCTGTGGGGCCTCCTCCTGAGCTCTTTTTATAGGATTCTTCTAAGCCTCTTGCAGGCCTTTTGCCTGGAGAGGCCTCAAACTTCTGCTTCTGTCCATGTCCAAAGAGAGATCCATAGCAAATCTTGCTCCCTCCCTCATCATTCCTTTACTGAGGTGAGAGAACCCTTTATAAAGTCTCATTTTCCAGCATTCTTTGCTGGAAAGCTTACAGCTCCCAAGATTCCATTTATTCTGGGTTGTAACAGAGCAGAGCTGTAGCCTGCCTTAGAGGGCCATCATGCCCTATTACAGGTGGAAATGGAGTATCGGATGTACCTGTTTTCAAAATTAACCAATAAACTTTTAGGAAAGGAGGTAACACAACTTTGATTATGTAGGAGCCCTTCCTCAAGCCCTGAGGAAGAAGAGAAGAGAGAAATTAACAGACAATTTAAACTGACGCTGAACTAATTTTATTTTAGTATATCGAAAAGAAAATTTGTGAGAATCACGGGTCAGTGGAGTAGAATGGGGAATTTGTCTTCACTTGTTTGATTGTT
The DNA here is from genome assembly GCF_965140285.1 of Lepidochelys kempii. Lineage (NCBI taxonomy): Eukaryota > Metazoa > Chordata > Testudines > Cheloniidae > Lepidochelys > Lepidochelys kempii. The sequence goes on along the minus strand of NC_136392.1, from coordinate 32,387,713 downwards.
TCAAAATCTGCTATACTAATTTTGGGTATTATAATATAGGTTAGGTTTGTTATCTTATTTCATTTTAAGCCTTTTCTTTGTTTGATAATCTGAGGTTTTGTGTACTGTGCTTTGTTTGACAAATACCCAACTGGCATGCTATGATGAAAGAAAAGCTATATAGCTTGGATTAGTATCCAAGCTTGGCTGTCTGTTGGAAATGTGTAGGTGCTGTGTAGCACCTGTGGTCAGGACTATGTTATAAACCAAAAGCCTTGTTGGTGCAGGCACGTTTGCAGTCTGCCATCTCCCCACCCTCATAACTTGGCCACATCAAACTGATTTTCACAGAGTGGTGGAAGACACTTCTCATCCCCAAGAGCTGTTCCCCTGCCAAAACTAAGCTATTTACACCCAGCCACTTAAAAGAAAAGTGGGATCAAATTGTCATTTTTTAAGAATGGAGAAGCATATTTATTTATTATTCTCCTCAGTCTCACAAATACCTAAATTGTCTTTGCTCAAACTTTTCAAAAAGTCACCTTCAGGCATACTTTCAGCAGGACTCTCAAAAGATTTCAGCTTGAAAGGTGAAAGCTTTGGAAAGTTTAATACAGGATCTTTGCATGGAAACACTTAGGCAGGCTTAGCCATATGTGTTGGTAGTGCTGGAACTAATGTTAAAATTGTCTGATACACAGGTTAAGGAACAAGTGTCTGTACTTCTGGGCATAATGCTTAAATTATCCAAAAGTATAAAGTCTGGTTTAAAAGTCATAAAATACATATAAAACATAATCTGCAATACTCCAAATTAAGGTTAATAAATTCAGCAATACAGTTAAAAGTATTAGCATCCAAATATTTGGGCACATCACTCATAAGAGGTTATACTAAGAGTAGATTATGGAAAGCAAATATAGCAATGAGTGTAGATTGTCCCTCAGTAATTGAGAATTTAGGATAGGTTGTCCTTCAGTAAATACAATCCACCACAGAAGTATTTCAGTTACTTTCCTGACTTCACTTCTCAATGGCACTCCAGCTCATGTCTCCTGGTATTGCCGATGTTTGGTGATCTGTTCTAAATAGATGTCCCTCAACTACCTGATTGTGTCCGATACCATGAGTTGCCGTATCAGCTGAGCGTAGCACTGATCAATTCCACATTCCCACAACACTCACTCATTACTGGGGCCCCATGTGCCCAGGGACCAGAGCTATAGTATTATCCCAAGCAACAAATATGGACATAGACATCATTTCCAAATTGTCATTTTCAGGTCTGGTTGTCTCCTGGTACATCAGTGTACAGTGACACTATGAAGGGAGATTATCTCAGTCCTTCAGCCCTCTCCTCTGGCTAGCTCAAGAGCAAAGCTGATGAGTTCTGGAGAGTACCTTGGCTAGTAGTAGGAGCTCATTTCCTCCTTTCCCCCCATTTTCAGATGTGTCGCCAGGAGGAGTCATCCAGCACTGACTTGGAGAAAACACGGCTGGAGTCAAGTCGCCGTGGAGATGCACTGGCTAAAGTATCCAGAGAAAAGGAAGCCCTGGTGCGTGAGAAGGCAGCACTGGAGGTGCGACTAGGGGCTGTGGAACGGGACAGACGGAGCCTTTCAGAGCAGCTGGCAGAGCTCAGGTGAGGTTGGGGAAAGGACCTTGTGCAGCACACAGATATATTTGTTGGATCTAGTTGTAATGTCACTCGGCACTGGGTAGCTGGAGTAGTATAACTTGGGTCGACTTACCCGCATAGTGAAGACATGCCCTGAGAGAGTGCTTTCCATTTGAGTATCACTGTATGTTTTGCAAACAGCCTCACCACCTCTGGGAGGTAGGGCCATTTTAATATCCATGTTCCAGGGCCAGGGTTCTCTCAGCCAGACAGCAACTCAGTAGGAGTCACAAGAGAAAACCCGAAGTCTCAGTGAGGGTTTATTTTTGGTGCAAGCTTAACAAACTGAAGCAGAAGTATCTGCGCATGTCCCTTTCCTGCTACATAGTACTACGTAAACTCCCAAACAATCCAGTATAATTCTTCAGTATCTGGTTCCTCAGCTCTGACACAGTGAGCTGCCCCAGGCCATCCTCTTTGGCACAAGCTGTTTGCTTGGATCCAAGTGCTTATCAGGATTATAGAATGGAGTCTGAGGCTTCAGAGGCTGTTTTCTGCAGGCTGCACTGTTCTGTTGATTGAGCAGATCCCATTCCCTGATTACAACACCACGGATTTTGGAGCAGGCACTTCTGGATCCAAGGCTTTGACCTGAGGACAGTCAGAGTCAGTCCCACATCCGACTGAGATGGAGCTAGAGACTTACTCTGAAGGTGCTGGGAACCCAGAAACCTTCAGGAATCCATTTCTATGTTTGCTTATGTTGGTCATGATGGGGGTCGTAGAAGTGTGCCACAGACAGAGATTCCATTTTCCCCTTGGTCCTCTCCAGCCTCTTTTGATTTCTAGTCCTTCCCTATTTTATGGATCCTTTATTCCTGAGCCTTGCTGACCTGTAAGAACAGGCATCAAGGAGAAATTGTTCAGTCCTGATAGAAGCCTCCCTCGGGATGCAGGAGCAGGCAAATGCTGGACACAGTGTTGGTATATAATACTCTAAATACTTTTATTGATTACAATTTAAACCCCACTTACTCCACATTCATACCCCTTTCAGACTGCATCAGAGTCTGACTATTAGAATGAAGTCCCGATGGCCAGTCAAGGTCCGCTTCCAGTCATAAGGTGTGGGGAGCCGACGTTGCACACCTCTTCAAAATTAGGGCTCTGGATGAATGTCTGACTCCAAATTCAGATATCATAGACAACTATATATAGTCCATTCCATTGCATCATCAGTCCTTTATCTTTGCCCAGAAAACAGTCCTGGGCAGGCTGCCATAATCCAAGGCGTTTCATTTCCCCCTTTTTTGTCCACAGCGCCACAGCTATAGCCAATACATTGCCGTGACAACACCACCGATGTTATTCCTTGTTCTGCTGATTCTTTGTCTTTCCCATGGACATAAAAAGTTGTTTTGCATGGAACAGTCCTTGACTGTTTGCAGCCTTAAATCCTCACTTCGGTTGCCAGCACGCAACCCACATACTCATCTCAAGCATACTTCACACACACTAGGCCCGCTGGCCTATAACGTATTATAACGTATTCATATATATATGTGTCACAACATATATGGTTATATCCCAACAATATTACACTCTTTTTCTGCTGTATCAGGATCAAATATCTGAGTGATCATCTGATCCAGAGAGAGTTTACTGTTAGTTTGCATGTTGCCATGGAAGAGTATGATTCTTCTTAAGAATCTGGGCTACCAGAATAATTCAGGGAATGAAGAGCCTATTTTATGAGAGGAGACAAAGGGCTTGGTTTGTTTAGCCTATCAAAATGAAGGCTGAAAGGGGATCTGATTGTTCTCTGTAAATAAATTAGGGGGTAAACACCAGGGAGGGAGAGGAACTGTTTAAAATAAAGGACAGTGTTGGCACAAGAAGAAATGGGTATAAACTGGCCATGAATAGATTTAGGCTGGAAATTAAAAGAAGGTTTCTAGCCATCAGAGGAATGAGGTTCTAGAGCAGTCTTTCAATAGGAATTGTGGGGGCAAGAAACCCAGTTAATTTTAAGATAGTTCTTGATAAATTTATGACTGAGATTAGGTGATGTGGTTGCCTTCAATAATAGGGGACTAGACTTGATGGCTCAGGAGGTCCCTTCCAGACCTGTGCTCCGATGTGAGGAAAAGGAGTATTGTGTCCAATTTTGGGTCCCCCACTACAGGAAAGATGTAGACAAATTGGAGGGAGTCAAGTGGAGGGCAAAAAAAATGATTAGGGGGCTGGGGTACATGACTTATGAGGAGAGGCTGAGGGAACTGGGCTTATTTAGTCTGCAGAAAAGAAGAGCGAGGGGAGATTTGATAGCAACTTTCAACTACCTGAAGGGGAGTTCCAAAGAGGATGGACCTACGCTGTTCTCAGTCATGGCAGTTGACAGAACAAGGAGCAATGGTCTCAAGTTGCAGTGGGGGAGGTCTAGGTTGGATATCAGGAAAAACTGTTTCAGTGGGATGGTGGTGAAGCACTGGAATGGGTTACCTAGGGAGATGGTGGAATCTCCATCCTTAGAGGTTTTTAAGGCCAGGCTTGCGAAAGCCCTGGCTGGGATGATTTAGTTGGGGTTGGCCCAGCTTTGAGATCCTGAGGTCTCTTCCAACCATAATCTATGATTCTATGAAGAGGAACGGGAGAATCATAGATTCCAGGGCCAGATGGGACCATTGTAATCATCTTTTGATAGGATCCCTGGGGTGCAGCCTGGGACTGTGGGACCACTGTGCCCCCTTAACTCTCCAGCCTGGGCTGTCTCTCGCAATGCTTTGCAAGTAACACACAGCAAACCCCTCCAGGCGCTATTATCACTCAGCACAACAGCATGTGGAGCCCCACACCCACCTGGATGCATGAATGCTCCCAGAGCCACTCATGAATCACACAGAGAAAGGCACCAGCCAGATTCCCTCAGCTCCCAGCCTTGTACCTCAGGAATATACCGTCTTGCGCTGCTCGAGACCCTTTCTTGAGGAATGCAAATTTATTAATTGGTTCACCACTTCATCAATGGAAAGTGGATATACACCAGCCTTTATAAATCTGAGCAAATTTACCAAACACTTCAGGCAAGCTGATTGGTAAAGGTAAACAGTTAAACAAATGTATTGACTACAAAAGAAGGATTTTAAGTGATAAGCAAAAAGTCAGAGTTAGCTACCAAAGAAAATAAAATAAAAACACGCAATCTAAACTCTCAACCTTGTTAGACTAGGCAACATCTAGATTAAGATATCACCCCACTGGATATTGCAGTTCATAGTACACAGGTTTTCCCCTAGAAATCTGGGCCAGTCTCCTCTGTTGGAGTCTTCAGGCTTCTGAGTGTCCTTGTTGCTTGCAGCATAGATGGGGGAAGGAGAAAGGGCATGTATGGAGCCACTGTGTTCTGTTTTAGACCCCTAGTCCCATGTGCTTGGAGAACACAAGACCAGACATATCTGGTGGGCATTGCTGAGTCCCCAGGCAAAGTTGAGCAATTCCCCTGGTGTGGCTTTGTGCAAGTGAGTCATTGCATTGTAGCTCCTTGCTGGACAATGGCTGTTGATGGTGGTTCGACACCCACCCAGGCGTTGGTTACTTTCTTTGCTGTTGTCTCAGAGTCTCTGGGGAGCTAACATCTGGCTGATTCCCCAACTTATAGCATGTTTTAGTGACAACCATACAACACAATCTCATAACTTCATATGTGCTAATGATATACATATTTAGACAGAACAGTGACTTTCAGCAGATCATAACCTACTCCTGATACCTCACATGGCCTGCTTTATAGCAATATCACAATTATATATAAATAAAGAATATGCAGGTTACAGGGTGCTCCCCCAAGGTACAGAATTTCACACATCTAGTCCAACCTCCTGTGTAACAAAGGTCATAGAACTTCCTCAAAATAATCCCTAGAGTTTATCTTGTAGAAAAAAAAGAGATAGTTACTGGACCTAGAGAACAAGCTGTTCTGTCTTCTGCCTCTCTTGTGAAGTGGTTAGAAATAGTTCTTCATCCCCTCTAGGTGATTTTTAGAGGCTTCCAGAAATGGCTAGGTTATATTGGTAATGCCTTTGACTTTGAGTTGTCAATCATGCTGGAGAAATATAATTGACTTTTGACTTTATGAAACTCAAGAATAGGGTTAATTTAGCCATCCTGATAAATAAGGACCTCCTGGAACAAGCCTGAGTTCTGGATTTACTCCATCTTCTGTATGCCCAGGATCTATATTGGGGGATGACATGCTGAAATGTGTATCGCAATTTATCAGGCTCTATTTCTATGTTACAATTTTTTTTTCTGGGATTCACCTACCTTTCCTGGAACAGTTCCAGAGGAGACTACAGCCACATCCAAATCCATTGTCCAGATGACAGAAGATTCTGAATCTTGAGCTTAGAGCTCTGTACAGTGATTCAGACAGCTTTTTGCTCTCTCATCATTGCTACCTTCATCAATGTACCTTCATCAATGTACAAGCTAAACAGAGGACTTACTGTTTGACGGACCAAACCTTTTCAGTAGGAAAACTGATGAGACAGTGGAAAAACTAGCAATCTCTAGGTTTATATAGTCCTTATTAGAAGAGATCAGTTCCCTTCCTTTGCCAATGCCAACATCAGTCACAGCAGGTGATAGGGCAGGTTTCAGAGATCCTTTGATAGGCAGAAGTCAAAGCACTTCAGAGAAGACACCAAGAGCTGCTGCTGTTTCTACAGGTGCATCTTAATCCTCCACGCTACAAATCAAATGGGGCTACTAGCGGATGTTGGCTCACTTTCCATTCTGGAGTAATTTCCTTCTGGGTTTCTGTTTGGGGACTGACTTTCCTTCTTCCTTGAAGTACAGAGTACAGTTACTAATGGATCCTGGAGATAGTAGAATCAGGTTATGCCATTCAGTTGCACTCAGTTTCCCTTTCTGATCCCTTTACGGGCATCCTTCTCAGGAGAAAGTGCTAAGGGATATAGTCCCATCATTCTCAGTCTGGGAGCCATAGAAGTGATCTCTTAGCAGGGCTTGTTTCCAAAAAGCAGATGTCTTTGTTCCATATTGAATCTTCAGAAAATAAACAAGTACATCAGAAAGTTCAAATTTTGTATGGTGACTTTGACTTCTCTGATTTCTTCCCTGAGTCCAGGAGATTGATTTGCGGCTTTTGACCTCAAAGATGTCTAGTTTCACACATCCATCATATCAGTGCACAGAAATTCTTGGTAACAGCAGTCATCAGTCCAGAGCAGTTTTCTTGTGTTGACCAAGGTCTCCTTACAGCTTTTGGTACTCAGAGCTGTTCTTTGTGTATGCGTCCGTGTGCACTCCACACTAGGTGTGCTGTACCCTTGTGCACGGAACCAGATTTTTTTTAAGAGCACTGTCCATTGGAGGTCATGCGTGCTGTACTGCCGCATGTTCCTTTATGAGGTTATAAAGGCCCGGGTGTCCACAGCCCTCCCACAATTCCCTCTTACTGCTCCTGGCAGTGAGACAGAACTTAGCTGGTATCAGACCCATGGACTTTAGCTCTGCTACATTTCTCAAAAAAAAAGTCCTTCAAATCTTCTGACATTCCTCAAAACCACCTTCATGATTTATTTTTGTTCCCTAGTCTGTTCTAGCATTTGTTGAACCAAAAGCTGCTTGCAGACCCCAGTGTCCAGTCCCCCTTGTACAAGGGCCACTTGCATAGGCTCTTAGAATGGGAAACTCAAAACCCACAGGCTTTAAGCCTTGTCTGCCCTGCAATGAGCTAATTTCTCTGAAAAAATGGGTCCTGCAGATGCCTATTCTGCTTGAGAAAGTCTCATGTCCCAAGCCAGTGCTCTGTCTGCCTTTCTCTCTGCAAGAACTTGCAAGACAAGGGATACAAGGCTGAAACTCCATGTTCTGGAGCAATCTATGAGCGTGGCATCTGATCCAGAAAAGCCAAGCTTGAAGACCCTTTTGATGGCCAAACCCACATCTTCCAGCACTCCACCTAGCAGGCAGGCAACTCTGAAGACCTCTACAGAAAAAGAGGCACCGAAAGCTGACCTGGTGCCAGCATCAGCATTGGCACTATTACCAACCCTGGCACTGAAGTCATTGATGGCCCCAATGTCAAAGTTAACACTTTGGACAAAAAAACAGGGTGCTGAGGTGGACTGCTGCAAACACAGGGGCAGGAGCTTGAGAAGGAATTCCAGTATCCTTTCAGAAAGAGGGATGCAGGAAAATGTTGGGAGACAAGCTGGCCAAATCATGTATTGTCCTTGGGTGAAAATATAGCCTAAGCGTTAATACCGGCACCGATTTCAGGGCCTTTCAGGAGTTCCTGGTGCAGACCATGCCTTCTATGACGAGATAACTGGCTCTGTGGACAAGGGGAAAGCAGTGGACGTGTTATTCCTTGACTTTAGCAAAGCTTTCGATAGAGTCTCCCACAGTATTCTTGCCAGCAAGTTAAAGAAGTATGGGCTGAATAAATGGACTATAAGGTGGACAGAAAGCTGGCTAGATTATCAGGCTCAACCAGTAGTGATCAATGGCTCCATGTCTAGTTGGCAGCCGGTATCAAGCAGAGTGTCCCAAGGCTCGGTCCTGGGGCAGGTTTTGTTCAATATCTTCATTAATGATCTGGAGGATGGCGTGGATTGCATCTTCAGCAAGTTTGCAGATGACACTAACCTGGGAGGAGTGGTAGATACGCTGGACAGTAGGGATAGGATACAGAGGGCCCTAGACAAATTAGAGGATTGGGCCAAGAGAAATCTGATGAGGTTCAACAAGGACAAGTGCAGAGTGCTGCACTTAGGACGGAAGAATCCCATGCACTGCTACAGAGTAGGGACTGAGTGGCTAGGCAGCAGTTCTGCAGAAAAGGACTTAGGGGATACAGTGGACGAGAAGCTGGATATGAGTCAACAGTGTGGCCTTGTTGCCAAGAAGGCTAATGGCATTTTGGGATGTATAAGTAGGGGCATTGCCAGCAGATCGAGGGACGTGATCATTCCTCTCTATTCAACATTGGTGAGGCCTCATCTGGAGTACTGTGTCCAGTTTTGGGCCCCACACTACAAGAAAGATGTGGAAAAATTGGACATAGTCCAGCAGAGGGCAACAAAAATGATTAGGCTGCTGGAGCACATGATTTATGAGGAGAGGCTGAGGGAACTGGGATTATTTAGTCTGCAGAAGAGAAGAATGAGGGGGGATTTGATAGCTGCTTTCAACTACCTGAAAGGGGGTTCCAAAGAGGATACATCTAGACTGTTCTCAATGGTAGCAGATGACAGAACGAGGAGTAATGGTCTCAAGTTGCAGTGGGGGAGGTTTAGATTGGATATTAGGAAAAACTTTTTCACTAGGAGGGTGGTGAAGCACTGGAATGGGTTACCTAGGGAGGTGGTGGAATCTCCTTCCTTAGGGGATTTTAAGGTCAGCCTTGACTAAGCCCTGGCTGGGATGATTTAGTTGGGAATTAGGTCCTGCTTTGAGCAGGGGGTTGGACTAGATGACCTCCTGAGGTCCCTTCCAACCCTGATATTCTATGATTCTATGATCTTTCGAGACTGCGTCTTTGGCTCTGAGAAGTCTCACAATTATTTGCTATCTTGTTGGCTTCTGGTCCTGCCAGGATTGCCCTCCTTATAAATAAAGTCTTCCTAGACCCAGCAAGAGCCTCATGACAAACACCAGCCATTATTCCACCAATTGCAAAATCTGTCAAAGAACAGTACCAAGTATCCCCCTTGGGTTTTGAGTACTTTTACTCCCACCCAAGCTGCCTTCCTAGTAGGCTAAGCTGTCTAGATGTGAAGTTCCAGCAAGAAACGCTCCTAAGGACAAGGAGCGCAATGCTTAGATCTGTTTGGAAGAAAAACATACTTATCACTTTGCTCCAGTTGAGGGTGGCCAGCGGCCAGACGTTGGCCAAATACAACTCTTTGACGTGGGACAGGGTAACACCCTTCCTGACAAGTTTCTTCATGAAAGTGGAGAGGAGCTGAAAGGCGTTATAAAAGAAGGCCAGCCTGGGGCCAAGGCAGCTCTGCTGGCTGTGTGGGACACTTTTGAGGCTGTGGCTAGTGGAAAGTATCATGGCTCCACACTTCGGGTATCCCTAGTGAGGTACTAGCCACAATTGAGGCCCTGCCCTTTGAGGGCTTCAACTCTCCAGTGAACAGACTGGTGGAACCCTACATTCCGTGAAAGATCCCAAAGAAACCTTATGCTCCAGGAATCCACACTCCTCCACACTTTTGAAAGGTGTACCACCCTTAACCATTGCAGCAGTGAAGACCATTCGTCCCGTCATACCACAGACAGGTACTGTACCAGCCTAGAAACCCACGTATGACATCCATAAAGGCCCATAAGTGGTTCACTACACTGTCAGCAACTCCTATCAGGCCTGACAAACTCACTATACCTAACACATTGCAGTTGTAGTATTTATCTGTAAAGCATGTTCTTTGAGTGCTTGTTTATGTCAATTCCAATCAGGTGTGTGTACACTGCGTGCACAACAGCCAGAAAATTTTTCCCTTAGCAGTAACCGTAGGGTCAGCCTGGGCGCCTTCATGGTGCCCAGTATAGGGCCCTGCCAACCCGACACCCACTCAGTTCCTACTTGCTGCCTGTGATGGCTAGCTGGAACTCCCTACTGCTCTTGCCTCGGCAAGCATGTGCTTCTCAGTATCTCTGTCCTCGTGAACATAGTTAGCATAGTAGTAATAGTTAGTGTAGTTTTTCTTATAGGTTTCCTTTGGGGGGTTTTCCCCCTGATGTTTTCCTCAGCACTGGGGTATGTCGGTCCCCAGGCTTTAAACCATGCCTGGACTATGGCAGGTTTATGCCAAGGAGTGACCCGCACTCGTTGTGTCTTAAGTGTCTGGGCGAGGGTCATCTCAGAGACCTCTGTAAAATCTTTAAGGGTTTTCACCCCAGGACCCTTAAGGACAGAGAGCAGCACCTCCAAGTCCTACTTATGGAGGTGGCTCTTTGTCCCCAGTCTGAGCACACCATGTCTGACCCGGCCTCGAGCCCCGCATCCTTGGTGCGCAGTGCACAAACCAGTGCCGAGGAAGGATTCAGTTAGAGACCCTCGGCACTGCCATGGCTCCACCCGCAGGCAGCCATTGGTGGGGCACCGCTCTCACTCCCCGGTGTCCCGTAAGAAGAAGAAGGCCGACAGAGGGCGCTCCCCAGCTAGGTCTAAGGACCAGATAATGAGAAAACCTGCATCGGGAGCTCGGTTGGCCAGGATTCCATCGACTACTGCTCCAGGAGGGGTACAGTCAAGTCCGGACCCGCACCACTGGGCCGCCGCTGCAAGGACATACAACTCCCCTCCATGCCGGAGGTGTTCGAGGTGGCAGCAGACCTATTGGCACTCACTGTGCCACCCTCCCGGCCTAGGAGGGACAGGTCACTGGCACCGATCCCAGGCCCGGTACATTCTGTGGGCAAGCCAGCGATGATGTCTGCCATGAGGCCATTCCTGTTACATCAACCACTGGCACCAGGAGTTTCTGCCCGGGAGCCGCTCCGGTCCCCAAGTTGGCACTGATCCCCAGCACCAAGAGGCTCTGCTCCTCCCTGGTCATCACAATCAGAGATCTCGGAGGCAGAGTCCTTGTGCTCTAGCAGGAGCAGAAGATCCTGCTCCTGCCGCGATCATCATCCCTACTCAGCGCCCTGGCAGGGCCAGTGGCAGGCCTCCCAGTGGCCCTTCTGGACTCCCTGGGCTTATCATCAAAGCCAGGGTGCCGCACTGTCCTCAGCACCTTTCCTGGCTCCGATCCTGGCGTCGACCATGACTCCGATCCTGGCGTCAGCCCCCATTCCGGTGTCTGCCCCCATTCCAGGGGCGGCTGCGGCACCCAGCTCGGCACTGACCCTGGCGCCGATCCCGGCATCCATGGTGCCATTGGCCATGGCACCGACTGTGGCACTGACCACAGTGCCATCGTTCCTTGCCCCAAGGGACTCCAGGGTGGCCAAGGGCAGTGATCAGACCCCAGTACCGGCTGCCTTCAGATGAGGCGGTGACAGGTACCTCGACTGCTCCAGCCTTAGAAGACACTAGGGTCCTTCAGCAGCTGCTGAGATGGGTGGAGGTGGTGGAGGAAGCCAACCCAATGGCCGATATTCTCTCCCTTCCCGAGCCATCCTGTATCGCGCTGCCACTGATCAAAATGATTGACAATGCCACCAAGACACTGTGGCAGACCCTGTCTTCACTGCCGCCTACCGCCAAGAGATATGAGTGGAGGTACTTTGTTCCCTCGCATGGGTATGAACATTTGTACACCCACCCCCAGCCAGACTCCCTGGTAGTGGATGCTGCTAACCAGTGTGAACAATAAGGCTACCAGGGGCCCTCTCCCAAGAACCATGAGGCCAAAAAGTTGGACCTTTTTGGGAGAAAAATATACTTGACTGGGGGGGTCAGAGCTCCGTATCACTAACCATCAGGCGGTGGTTAGCAGATGCAATTATAACACCTGCGGGACTATGCAAAAGTTCACTGGACTTCTCCGCACTAGTAGAGGAGGGCAAATTGATCTCCCATGCTTCCCTGCAGGTGGCCTGGGATGCAGCGGACGCGACCTCCTGCACGATGGCTATTGGGGTGGCCATGAGAAGGAGTTGCTGGCTTCAGGTCTTGGGCCTACCATTCAGGTGCTGCAGACAATTCAGGATCTCCCCTTTGAGGGTCAATCACTGTTTTCAGAGAAGACTGACTTGCGTTTGCACAGCCTCAAGGACTCTCAGTCCCCCTGAAGTCCTTGGACCTTCACAGACCTGAGACTCAGAGGACACACTTCAGGCCTCCACGACTCCCGAGGAATTAATAGCCTGAGGGCAGAGAGGAAGGGTCGCGTAGGAGGAACAGGAATTAGAGAAAGAGACCTCATCCTTCCTCTGGCCAGTCTAAACCTTCCTCAGGCCAGAGGCAGGACTTTTGAAGGTGCGCTCAGGGGTGATGCACCAGCTCAAAGACTGGATCCTTCCCGCCTTACCTTTTCGTCCCATCTATCCCCTTTCTACCCTGCGTGGGCCCGCATTACATTGGACCGTTGGATGCTCTGCATGGTAGAAAGGCGATATTCATTCCAGTTCTCGGCCCTCCCACCCCACCTCCCTGTCCCTCTTCAGGGACTCCTCTCATGAGCAACTCCTTATCCAGGAGGTGCAGTTGCTCCTCTCACTAGGAGCAGTGGAAGAGGTTCCTCAGGGCTACATAGAATCATAGAATCATAGAATATCAGGGTTGGAAGGGACCCCAGAAGGTCATCTAGTCCAACCCCCTGCTCAAAGCAGGACCAATTCCCAGTTAAATCATCCCAGCCAGGGCTTTGTCAAGCCTGACCTTAAAAACCTCTAAGGAAGGAGATTCTACCACCTCCCTAGGTAACGCATTCCAGTGTTTCACCACCCTCTTAGTGAAAAAGTTTTTCCTAATATCCAATCTAAACCTCCCCCACTGCAACTTGAGACCATTACTCCTTGTTCTGTCATCTGCTACCATTGAGAACAGTCTAGAGCCATCCTCTTTGGAACCCCCTTTCAGGTAGTTGAAAGCAGCTATCAAATCCCCCCTCATTCTTCTCTTCCTCCGACTAAACAATCCCAGTTCCCTCAGCCTCTCCTCATAACTCATGTGTTCCAGTCCCCTAATCATTTTTGTTGCCCTTCGCTGGACTCTCTCCAATTTATCCACATCCTTCTTGAAGTGTGGGGCCCAAAACTGGACACAGTACTCCAGATGAGGCCTCACCAATGTCGAATAGAGGGGAATGATCACGTCCCTCGATCTGCTCGCTATGCCCCTACTTATACATCCCAAAATGCCATTGGCCTTCTTGGCAACAAGGGCACACTGCTGACTCATATCCAGCTTCTCGTCCACTGTCACCCCTAGGTCCTTTTCCGCAGAACTGCTGCCTAGCCATTCGGTCCCTAGTCTGTAGCTGTGCATTGGGTTCTTCCGTCCTAAGTGCAGGACCCTGCACTTATCCTTACTGAACCTCATCAGATTCCTTTTGGCCCAATCTTCCAATTGCTCTAGGTCCTTCTGTATCCTATCCCTCCCCTCCAGCGTATCTACCACTCCTGCCAGTTTAGTATCATCCGCAAATTTGCTGAGAGTGCAATCCACACCATCCTCCAGATCATTTATGAAGATATTGAATAAAACCGGCCCCAGGACCGACCCTTGGGGCACTCCACTTGATACCGGCTGCCAACTAGACATGGAGCCATTGATCACTACCCGTTGAGCCCGACAATCTAGCCAGCTTTCTACCCACCTTATAGTGCATTCATCCAGCCCATACTTCCTTAACTTGCTGACAAGAATACTATGGGAGACCGTGTCAAAAGCTTTGCTAAAGTCAAGAAACAATACATCCACTGCTTTCCCTTCATCCACAGAACCAGTAATCTCATCATAAAAGGCGATTAGATTAGTCAGGCATGACCTTCCCTTGGTGAATCCATGCTGGCTGTTCCTGATCACTTTCCTCTCATGCAAGTGCTTCAGGATTGATTCTTTGAGGACCTGCTCCATGATTTTTCCAGGGACTGAGGTGAGGCTGACTGGCCTGTAGTTCCCAGGATCTTCCTTCTTCCCTTTTTTAAAGATTGGCACTACATTAGCCTTTTTCCAGTCATCCGGGACTTCCCCGGTTCGCCACGAGTTTTCAAAGATAATGGCCAGTGGCTCTGCAATCACAGCCGCCAATTCCTTCAGCACTCTCGGATGCAACTCGTCCGGCCCCATGGACTTGTGCACGTCCAGCTTTTCTAAATAGTCCCTAACCGTCTCTATCTCCACAGAGGGCTGGCCATCTCTTCCGCATTTTGTGATGCCCAGCGCAGCAGTCTGGGAGCTGACCTTGTTAGTGAAAACAGAGGCAAAAAAAGCATTGAGTACATTAGCTTTTTCCACATCCTCTGTCACTAGGTTGCCTCCCTCATTCAGTAAGGGGCCCACACATTCCTTGGCTTTCTTCTTGTTGCCAACATACCTGAAGAAACCCTTCTTGTTACTCTTGACATCTCTGGCTAGCTGCAGCTCCAGGTGCGATTTGGCCCTCCTGATAACATTCCTACATGCCCGAGCAATATTTTTATACTCTTACCTGGTCATATGTCCAACCTTCCACTTCTTGTAAGCTTCTTTTTTATGTTTAAGATCCGCTAGGATTTCACCATTAAGCCAAGCTGGTCGCCTGCCATATTTACTATTCTTTCGACTCATCGGGATCGTTTGTCCCTGTAACCTCAACAGGGATTCCTTGAAATACAGCCAGCTCTCCTGGACTCCTTTCCCCTTCAAGTTAGTCCCCCAGGGGATCCTGGCCATCCGTTCCCTGAGGGAGTCGAAGTCTGCTTTCCTGAAGTCCAGGGTCCGTATCCTGCTGCTTACCTTTCTTCCCTGCGTCAGGATCCTGAACTCAACCAACTCATGGTCACTGCCTCCCAGATTCCCATCCACTTTTGCTTCCCCCACTAATTCTACCTGGTTTGTGAGCAGCAGGTCAAAAATAGCGCCCCCCCTAGTTGGCTCCTCTAGCACTTGCACCAGGAAATTGTCCCCTACGCTTTCCAAAAACTTCCTGGATTGTCTATGCACCGCTGTATTGCTCTCCCAGCAGATATCAGGAAAATTAAAGTCACCCATGAGAATCAGGGCATGCGATCTAGTAGCTTCCGTGAGCTGCCGGAAGAAAGCCTCATCCACCTCATCCCCCTGGTCCGGTGGTCTATAGCAGACTCCCACCACTACATCACTCTTGTTGCACACACTTCTAAACTTAATCCAGAGACACTCAGGTTTTTCTGCAGTTTCGTACCGGAGCTCTGAGCAGTCATACTGCTCCCTTACATACAGTGCTACTCCCCCACCTTTTCTGCCCCTGCCTGTCCTTCCTGAACAGTTTATAACCATCCATGACAGTACTCCAGTCATGTGAGTTATCCCACCAAGTCTCTGTTATTCCGATCACGTCATAGTTCCTTGACATCACCAGGACCTCCAGTTCTCCCTGCTTGTTTCCAAGGCTTTTACAGGGGCAGAGGCTTTTATACCCGGTATTTCCTAATACTGAAAGCCAAAGAGGGGGGCTAAGACCTATTCTAGACCCTGCGCAAACTCAACAAATTAATGAAGAAACTCAAGTTATGCATGGTCTTGTTGGCCTTCATCATCTCTTCTTTGGATCCAGGGGACTGGTATGCCGCCCTCGACTTGAAGGACATGTACTTTCACATAGCAATAACTCCGTCCCACAGAAAATACCTAGGTTTGTGGTGAGCAACAGCCACTACCAGTTCACAGTCCTCCCGCTTGGTCTGTCAGCAGCGCCCCGAATATTCACCAAGTGCACGGCAGTTGTGGCTGCATTCCTGCGCAGGCGCCAGGTACAGGTAGTCCTGTACCTACACGACTGGCTGATCAAAGGCTGCTCTAGGGCTCTAGTAGAGGGGCAAGTCGAATTCATCATGGCAACATTTGACTCACTGGGCCTTCTCCTGAACGTGGGGAAGTCCACTCTGTCCCCTGTTCAGCAGATAGAGTTTATAGGGGTGGTTCTGGACTCAACCCAGGCCAGGGCATATCTTCCAGAATCGAGGTTCCGGGCCAAGAGCGACATCATTCGGAGTCTCAGGCAGTTCCCCACCACCACAGCACGAAATTGCCTAAGACTCCTGGGACACATGGCTGCGTGTACCTATGTGGTGCAACACGCCAGGCTCAGACTTCAGCTGCTCCAATCCTGGCTAGCCTTGGTGTATCAGCTGGTTCAGGGCAGTTTCAGTAGGGTCATGACTCTGCCTCCCCGTATCCTCGACTCCCTTCTGTGGTGTCTCGACACACAGGTGGTGTGTGCGGGGGTCCCCTTCGCCAGCCCTCAGTCAACTCTCTTGTTGGTGATGGACACATCAGACTTGGGCTGGGGTGCACATCTGGGAGACCTCAGGACTCAAGGCCTCTGGTCACAGGCAGAGATGGCTCCCCACATCAATGTCAGAGAGCTGAGAGCAGTGCACATACCATGCCAGACTTTCTGAGCCCACCTAACAGGGAGATGTGTTTCAGTTATGATAGACAATGCCACAGCGATGTTTTATATCAACAAACGGGGGTGCATGCTCCTCTCCCCTGTGCCAGGAAGCCCTCATGCTGTGGGACTTGTGAGTAGAGCATTCGATACACCTGCAAGCTTGTTGGCAGACTACCTCAGGAGGTCGTTCCAAGGCCGCAAGTGATCCCTACGCCTGGATGTTGTGCGCTCCATCTTCCAGTGGTGGGGCTTCCCCCAGGTAGACCTCTTTGCCACATGACTCAACAGTGTCAGCAGTTCTGCTCCTTCTGGAATCACAGTCCGGGCTCCATAGCGGATGCTTTCCTATTACAATGGGGCGATCATCTCCTATACGCATTCCTGCCCATCCCTCTCATTCACAAGGTGCTCCTCAAGATACGGAGGGAAGAAGCTTCGGTGATATTGATAGCTCCAGCCTGGCCCCGCCAACACTGGTACACATCCCTCCTCAAGTTGTCTGTGGAAGTCCCAGTCACCTTGCCGCTCTTCCTGGACTTAGTAACTCAGGATCACGGTCGCCTCCAGCACCCAAACCTCAAGTTGTTGCACCTCACAGCGTGGAAGCTCCATGGCTGAACCCAATGGAGCTTACCTGCTCAGACAAGTCCTCCTTGACAGTAGAAAACCCTCCACTAGGGCTACCTACCTTGCCAAGTGGAAGAGATTTTCAGTCTGGATGGCACAGCATCATTCTTCCCCGACACTCACCACTATACCGCTTATATTGGACTACCTCCTCCACCTCAAACAGCAGGGCCTGTCCATGTCATCAATAAGAGTTCACCTGGCTGCCATTTCAGCCTTTTATGTTCAGCCAATTGATAGACTTCATGGGAGTTCTGCTTGACTCAGGTTCAGTGAAAGCTTTCCTGCCAGAGGACAGGTTCCAGTCCCTGCAGTTGATAGTGTCTGACCACAGAGTGTACATGTTTGGGCTTCCTTGGTCATAGGTCTGTATGTGTGACGTCCCTTGCCAGACATTGCCTGCAGCATCTAAATTGCTGGCTGACGACAGTCTGCTCTCTGTCCAAACACCTAATGACGGAATAAGTCTCAGTCCCACCATATATCCTGCATGAACTTCAGAGGTGGCTAGATTTGCTGAAAAAGGGGGTCTGTCCCCTCCATGATGATGACACTGGTGACAGATTTGTCAGGGACAAGGTGGGGAGCCCACTTACACTACCTGCAAATGCTAGGCTTGTGGTCCCAGGATGATCTCAAGCACCACACAAACTTTTTTGAAGCAAGAGCCATCAGACTGGCTTGGATAGCATTCCCACCGGTCCTCCAAAATGCCACAGTGTAGGTCCTGATGGACAACGCTTGGATAGCATTCCCACCGGTCCTCCAAAATGCCACAGTGTAGGTCCTGATGGACAACGCTTCGGCAATGAGTATATAAACAAGCAGAGGGGCACTTGATCATCTCCACTGTACCTAGAGGTGACTGAGTTCTGGGAGTGGTGTCATCAGCATGGAAATGGACTGCATGGAGGTGGCCCGTTAACTTTACTTTACCTAGAATGGTCCCTTGAAATATGTGTTAACTACTTATGATAAACAATGTGTCCCACCATATATATAGCTGTGACACTCTGTGTACAGAATCCAAG
This sequence comes from Lepidochelys kempii, assembly GCF_965140285.1. Lineage (NCBI taxonomy): Eukaryota > Metazoa > Chordata > Testudines > Cheloniidae > Lepidochelys > Lepidochelys kempii. The sequence continues at coordinate 32,369,393 of NC_136392.1, read as the reverse complement.
ACCTGAAGAATAGGTCAGTGTAAGTTCAAAAGCTTGTCTCTCTCACCAATGGAAGTTGGTCCAATAAAAGATATTATCTCATCCACCGTGTCTCTCTAATATCTGGGGACTGACATGACTACAGCTACACTGCAAGTACAAGAGACTCATTATTGCTCTGTATTTATATCCTGTAGATCAGCAAAGGAAATCTTAGAATCCAGCCTGTTCGACGCTCAGCAGCAGGTGTCTCAGCTGGAGGTCGCGAGGGGTCAGCTGGAAATCAACGTTCAAACAGTCACCCAGGCCAAAGAGGTGATACAAGGTAAGAGGCTGAGAAGCACAGCCCACCAGAGATGTCCCTTCCGTGGATGGGGCAAAGGGGCCACTGGGGAGTGAGAGATGGACATGGCTCTCTCCCTGTCTGGGACAGAGAAGGCTCTGGCATGGTGCAGCTGAGCCCTTAATAGCTCAAGGAAGTGAGAGGGGTTCAGACTCTTGCCATGTCTCCTCTTCTGCAGGAGAAGTGAAGTGCCTTCGTTGTGAGCTGGAAACAGAGAGGTCCACAATGGAGCAGGAGCGGGAGGATATGGCACAGCAGCTCTCACGGACAGAGCAGCAATATCAAGATACTCTTAGCCTTCGGCAAGCTGCGTACGAGGAGGAAATGAACAAGCTCCTGCAAGAGCTGGTAGGTGGTAGGATGGCCATCATCAAAGGGCAAAGCCAGTGGGTTTTAATGGTTAAGAGCCCCTGGACCCATTTTAATGTTTTCATGAATGTTTATTGCTCTCCTCAGACACTGTACTGACCATCCATGTACAATGTTTGCTACTGCAGCCTTGTATGATTTACTAACAAAACCTTGTATGCTGGATTCCACTTCACTGCAAGACAGCTAGGACACTCCAACGCTCTAACCCTTTGTTTTGTCCCTTTGAAGTGCATGTGCTTCATGTACAGACTTTCTGCCAATACATGGCTATGTTCATACAATTACTTTGTGATCATGACTGCGGTGGTGACAAAAAATAGAAGGCTACTAAGTACAGTAAGAATAAGAGTGTCAATGCCTGTTAATTTCTAATAGGAATTGGGCATCCAGATCCCTCAGACAGTTTTGAAAATCCTTTGTTACATAATCCATTCTATAAAAGAAAAATAGAAGTATATCCTCTACAGCAGATATTTGCAGTGGGCCATTTTTAAGCAATCCATAGACTATGATGTGTATGCACACAACATTCATGAAATAATGAACAAATCTGGGAAAACTTTAACCTGTTTGCAGATGCTCCTCAAGCAGAAGAGGGTGATGTTTGTGGAATAAATGTTATGAATAATTTACCAGCTGTAAACCAAAGTTGCTGTTTAATATGGGTTTGTCAATTCACCAATAGTGCACTGCATGGCTGCGTGTACAGCTGTGTATGATGATGGTGTTCCTAAAGTTTGGTTTGCAGACCTGTGCCGGTCCATGTGGATCCTGGGCTGCTTGCATCATAGAGTCAATCAAGTGAAACAAGACAGTCTCTCAGTATGTGTTGCTCTTCAAGTAGAGCTCCCTCTCATGCCTTTGCTTGTTTGGGCGATTGCCCTGGAGGTGAAGTTTGTTATCAAGTCTCATTCTTTGTTGGGTGTTCAAGGGGAATATAATTGTGAACAATTTGCTGACAATACCACAGTGGAGGGAGAAGAAACATAATGGTGTCAAAGGTGAGCTTCAATGAGTCCTGAAGAGATTAGACTGAGGGCAACAGGAAACAAAAGCATGAAGTTCCGACAAAGTGCTGAACTGCTGAGTTAACCCAGGCTCTTACTCACATGTTGTCCCTAACCCACCTCCTAGCTGAAAACTCAGACTTCTCACCCAAGCTTGATAGTGCTTACTGCCTGGTCTGGCTGACCCATCCTGGGTTGTAGGCTTAAGCCCGGGTGTCACTTTGACTCAGGTTGGTAACATATCCACTTTACAGTGAGGACACAGGCTAAACTTCTCAAGTGCAGATAGTCCTCTAGAGTCTTCCCACAATTCTCCCAGTGTGCCCGGGATTGTCAGGTTCTCCCACAATTCACTGGGAAAGAATTAGAGCAGTTCAGCGAGGTGCAGCACAGAGAACCATAGGATGTGCTGCCAGAAATCTTAGCCTCTCACATGGGTGAGTGCAGCACCACTGTGGACACAGCAACTCTCATATGGCTCTGCAGCGTGACTGCTCACACCTGAATTAGGCCAACGCAGGTACTGATCTCCCGAGTTAACTCTGCAGTACGGATGTGCTCAGAGAAAGGAAATAACTAGGTCCCTACCAAATTCACAGTCCATTTTGGTCAATTTCGTGGTCATGGGATTTTAAAAATCATAAATTTTATGATTTCAGATATTTAAATCTGAAATTTCACGGTGTTCTAACTGTAGGGGTCCTGACCCAAAAGGGGGTAGTGGGGGCATTGCAAGGTTATTATAGGGGAGTCGTGGTATTGCCACCCTTACTTCTGCGCCTCTGCTGGTGGCAGTATTGCCTTCAAAGCTGGGTGGCCGGAGAGTGGCATCTGCTGGCCGGGAGCCCTACTCTGAAGGCAGCACCACCGCCAGCAGCAGCATAGAAGTAAGGATGGTGTGGTATTGTCACCCTTACTTCTGTGCTGCTGCCTTCAGAGCTGGGCCCTCAGCCAGCAGCCGTCACTCTCCGACCACCCATTACCACTCTTACTTCTGTGCCGCTGCCTTCAGAGCTGGGCCCTCAGCCAGCAGCTGTCACTCTCCGACCACCCATTACCACCCTTACTTCTGTGCTGCTGCCTTCAGAGCTGGGCCCTCAGCCAGCAGCCATCACTCTCCGACCACCCATTACAACCCTTACTTCTGTGCTGCTGCTGACAGTGCTGCCTTCAGAGCTGGGAGCCTGGCCAGCAGCCACTGCTTCCCAGACACCCAGCTCTGAAAGCAGCGCAGAAGTAAGGGTGGCAATACCACGATCGCGCTACAATAACCTTGTAATCCCCACATCCTGCAACCTCCTTTTGGATCGGGACCCCCAGTTTGAGAAACACAGCCGGTCTCCCCTGTGAAATCTGTATGGCATAGGGTTGTAGTATAAAAAAGACCAGATTTCACAGCGGAGATCAGATTTCGTGGTCCGTGACGCGTTTTTCATAGCTGTAAATTTGGTTGGGCCCTAGAAATAACCAACCCAGTTACACACAGGGGAGATGTAAGTAAAGCTGTACCTCAGTACCTTGGAGAGAGTTTATTGTCTCACCTTAACCCTGTCCTAATGTGACTTGTCATGTGATCAAATACAGTTTGTTTATTTTTTGTATTGCAGTTTATTTATCCAGTGCTTGAGGAGCAATGCTGTGTGGGATCAGGATTGGGCATTGGAAGGAGAAATTGCTCAGTGTAGACACCCAGGCACAGTAGGGCAGGATGAACTGGACACATAAAACTCTTTACACAGCCCCTGCACCCACAAACAGATGGTGACTGTTCCCAGTGGCTCAGTTACCTGAAATTAGTCAGCAATTGGTATATGTGAAGAGGGATTTCATGCATGCTGTTTGTGGCTACTGTTGCTTTATGGTTTGCTACTAGTAACAGGCTGCATACAATGGCTAGTTGTGGATGCCTGATTAAGTCACTCCTCTGGTCGAGGCAGCATAGGGAGCACATAGCCAGTGACAGTGGCTGGCTGGTGATAGGCATGAGTACCCTTCCTCCTCAACTCCGTGCTTGGGGCCAGGCAGCAGTGGTTGAAAGTGGCTGCTGCAGGTGTGCAAAGGCTCCTTTCTCAGGCTCTTCCGAGCTGCTGCTATTATGTGACCTGCCATGGGGCACCACATCCAACCCCAAGTTCAGGATGGCCCTGGGACTGGCTCTGCAATCAACTATGTTCAGAAGGGGTGGGTGAACCCCATGCAAGGCCTGACAGCCAGGGGTTGAAATTCTGCCCAGGCTCACAGATTGATATGAAACAGCCACCTGAGGCTCTGGCACATTGCAACGGGTTGCCCAGTGGGTGTAATAATGCAGAAGTCAGGAGAAGCCTGAGAAGAGCTACAGGAAGCCTGCTCCTTTCCTGCTGGACTTTGGCTGAGGGAGGCCATGGAGTAGCTCCAGACTGTCTGGCCCAGCCTGAGTCATGGGGGGGTGGGGGTCTCCTCATTCTGTATGCAGTTTACACTTATTGTGCGTTAATAAAAATGTTGAATTAAGCTCTGGGATAATAGGAAATAAGGGTAGAAGCAAATGCTGGGGATGGTGATGTGGAAAATCCTACAGGAACAGAGGGAGAGAATCCTCACAGGAGGGAGGCTCAGCAGGTGGAGGGGAGGTGGCGTGCTGTTTCCCCTCCAAGGTCACTAGGAGTCCCCTTGGAAAATAACTGCTTCTATCCCTACCCACAGCACTGCCAGTAATGTGTATGCTGCTGATGCTTCATGTTGGTGGAGGGAAATCTGACCTGGTCCTTTGGCTGGTGCCACATCAGCAAGCTGTGATATGAGGAGGTGGCCTAAGTCTGAAGGACCTAATGGCTCTTTTTCTGATTGTTAGAAGAGTGAGCAGGAATTGCACCGCGCAGAGCTGAAAGAGGTGTCGGAGCTCTCAGCCCAAGAGAGAGCAGAGACAGAAGGTGCTTATGAGAAGAAGCTGTTGGAGCTGAGGCAGGAGGCTGCTACTATGGAATCTCAGAAAGAAGAGGAGCGAGCTAGGGCTGAAAATGCCAGGCAAGAGGTAAAGGTTTGGGAGGGAAACTTGTTCATTTAAACAGCAGACATCTTTTGTCTCCTGACTAGTGAAGTTTCCCATAATACAGGTGTCTATGCAGAAGTAAGAGGCCTCTTGAAGGTGATAAAATATCTTCTCTTTTGCATAGGAAATTAGGATTTACTAAACCAGATCAGGCAATTGCCCATGAAAGTCTGATGCATAGTTGATACTGTAAAGGAAGATGAAATTTCCACAGCTGGGCAATCGTGCAGCGCAGAGTAGAGAGTGGGGGAAATCTTCCCTGAACTGCCTATGTTTAAGGCTCCATGTTTGTCACGGAGGCTGTCAGGGTTCCCTCCCACTCTGAACTCTGGGGTACAGATGTGGGGACCCGCATGAAAAACCCCCTAAGCTTATATTTTGCCAGTGTAAGTTAAAATTTCCCCAAGGCACAAATTCCTTTCCTTGTCCTTGGACGGTATTGCTGCCACCACCAAGTGATTTATACAAAAATTCAGGGAAGGGTCACGTGGAGTCCCTATCCCCCCAAAATGGTCAGGGGGAGGGATAGCTCAGTGGTTTAAGCATTGGCTTGCTAAGCCCAGGGTTGTGAGTTCAATCCTAGAGGGGGCCATTTAGGGATCTGGGGCAAAAGTTGGGGATTGGTCCTGCTTTGAGCAGGGGGTTGGACTAGATGACCTCCTGAGGTCCCTTCCAACCCTGATATTCTATGAAAATATCCCCCTTTACTCCCTTTCCTGAGGAGGCTTGAGAATAATATACCAACCAATTGGTTAGCAATGTGAGCACAGATAAAACCTTTTATCATTAGGACACTAAAATCAATCAGGTTCTTAAAAAAAGAACTTTATTATAAAGAAAAAAGTAAAAGAATGACACCTTCAAAATCAGGATGGAAGGTACCTTTACAGGGTAATAAAAAGATGTAAAACACAGAGGACTCCTCTCTGGACGCAGCTTCACAGTTACAAAAACAGGATTAAACTACCTTTTTAGCATAGGGAAAATTCACAAGCCACAAGAAAAGATAACCTAACACATTTCCTTGCCTGATTTACAATTTTTGTAATTTTAGATGGTTCATTTCAGGTATGTTTTCAGGAGATGTTGTACCTGCCAGGTCTCTCTCTCCGTCCGGAAAGGGAACAAACAAAGAGAGCCACAAACAAAACCTCCCCACCGCCAGATTTGAAAGTATCTTCTTTCCTCATTGGTCCTTCTTTAGGTGATTTGAGCTACTTAACCCCTTACAGGTAAAGTGATTCAGTACAGCTGAAGGGCTTGGCCAGATTATACCCTCAAGTATGAGACCCCTTCCCTCCTTGGGATCTCAATTTAGTCCTGGAAATTCTGATGGGACTCTTTCACAATTTGCTCTCTCCTCTACGTCTCCATGAAGTTGGCATTTCTAATAGCGATCACCTCAGCCAGAAGGATTGGTGAGTTGAGAGCTCTGAGACTAGAACCCACCCCCCATACAGTTTTTTATAAGGATAAAGTTTATCTCTGGACTCACCCAAAGTTTCTTACAAAAGTAGTCTCTTGGTTTCACGTTAACCAAGCTATCTATTTGCCCACATATTTCCAAAACCCCATCACCAGAGGCATTGGATGTGAGAAGGGCTCTAGCTTTCTATCTGGAGCATACTAGAGTGTTCAGATCCTCTACACAACTTTTTGTGGCAGTAGCTGACAGAATTCAGGGCAGTCCAGTTTCCTCTCAGAGAATTTCCTCCTGGATCTCTTCCTCCATCCATTATGTTATCAACTGACTAACACAACCCCACTATCTCGAGTAAAGGTGCATTCTGCTAGACAGAACACAAGCAGCTTCTGCAACTTTCCTGGTTCAAGTACCCATTATTGACATTTGTAAAGCAGTGACTTTGTCATCAGACTACACCTTCCCTTCTCGTTACTCCATTTCCCGTCAGTCCAGAGATGATTTCAGTTTCAGATGGGTGGTCTTACAATCACTGTTCAGATAGACTCTGAACCCTCTCCATAGTTGATTTGTGTCACCTACAGTGGAACTGACATGTGCAATCACTCAAAGAAGAAGAAACTGTTACCTACCTTTCTGTAAGTGTTGTTCTTCAAGATGTGTTGCACATGTCAGTTCCACAACCCACCTCCTCCCACTCTGTATCAGAGTCAAACCAGTATGAAGGAACTGAGGGGAGTTGGGGGCAGCTCCATGCTCTTATACCAGTACACAGCAGCGCAAAGTGACAGAGGGCACTCAAGCCACAGGTACCACCGAGGGGGAAAAATACCTCTGACATCTGTGCATGAGGCATCGCCTACAGTGGCATAGCCATGTGCAACACATTTTGAAGAACAGTTACAGAAAGGTAGGTATCTATTTCTTCCTTATCCTCCTTATAGAGGAAGATGTCAGAAAACAGGAACAGATTTGAGGGTCGGAATATCTGCCCCCTTTTAAGGCATGGAGCCAGAAGGTAAATCAGGAGCTGGAATGCTGTCAGTGGAGGGTAAAGAGCAAGTGCTGAGAGCTTACTTTGTGGTTAAATAAGGGTTTTTGATTTCAAAAGGGCTGACTTTCAAAAATTAAGGAAATTAGTTAGGGAAGTGGATTGGACTGAAGAACTTATGGATCTAAAGGCAGAGGAGGCCTGGGATTACTTTAAGTCAAAGCTGCAGAAGCTATTGAAAGCCTGCATCCCAAGAAAGGGGGAAAAATTCATAGGCAGGAGTTGTAGACCAAGCTGGATGAGCAAGCATCTCAGAGAAGTGATTAAGAAAAAGCAGAAAGTATACAGGGAGTGGAAGATGGGAGGGATCAGCAAGGAAAGCTACCTTATTGAGGTCAGAACATGTAGAGATAAAGTGAGAGAGGCTAAAAGTCAAGTAGAGTTGGACCTTGCAAAGGGAATTAAAACCAATAGTAAAAGGTTCTATAGCCATATAATTAAGAGGAAAACAAGGAAAGAAGAAGTGGGACCGCTAAACACTGAGGATGGAGTGGAGGTTAAGGATAATTTAGGCATGGCCCAATACCTAAACAAATACTTTGCCTCAGTCTTTAATAAGGCTAATGAGGATCTTAGGGATAATGGTAGCATGACAAATGGGAATGAGAATATGGAGGTAGATATTACCATATCTGAGGTAGAAGCAAAACTCGAACAGCTTAATGGGACTAAATTGGGGGGCCCAGATAATCTTCATCCAAGAATATTAAAGGAATTGGCACATGAAATTTCAAGCCCATTAGCAAGAATTTTTAATGAATCTGTAAACTCAAGGGTTGTACCGTATGACTGGAGAATTACTAACATAGTTCCTATTTTTACGAAAGGGAAAAAAAGTGATCCAGGTAACTACAGGCCTGTTAGTTTGACATCTGTAGTATGCAAGGTCTTGGAAAAAATTTTGAAGGAGAAAGTAGTTAAGGACATTGAGGTCAATGGTAAATGGGACAAAATACAACATGGTTTTACAAAAGGTAGATCGTGCCAAACCAACCTGATCTCCTTCTTTGAGAAAGTAACAGATTTTTTAGACAAAGGAAACACAGTGGATCTAATTTACCTAGATTTCAGTAAGGCATTTGATAGGGTGCCACATGGGGAATTATTAGTTAAATTGGAAAAGGTGGGGATCAATATGAAAATTGAAAGGTGGATAAGGAATTGGTTAAAAGGGAGACTACAGCAGGTCATACTGAAAGGTGAACTGTCAGGCTGGAGGGAGATTACCAGTGGAGTTCCTCAGGGATCGGTTTTGGGACCAATCTTATTTAATTTTTTTATTACTGACCTCAGCACAAAAAGTGGGAGTGTGCTAATAAAGTTTGTGGATGATACAAAGCTGGGAGGTATTGCCAATTTAGAGAAGGACCGGGATATCATACAGGAGGATCTGGATGACCTTGTAAACTGGAGTAATAGTAATAGGATGAAAGTTAATAGTGAGAAGTGTAAGGTCATGCATTTAGGTATTAATAAGAATTTTAGTTATAAGCTGAGGATGCATCAATTAGAAGTAACGGAGGAAGAGAAGGACCTTGGAGTATTGGTTGATCATAGGATGACTATGAGCCGCCAATGTGATATGGCCATGAAAAAAGCTAATGCGGTCTTGGGATGCATCAGGCGAGGTGTTTCCAGTAGAGAGAAGGAGGTGTTAGTACCGTTATACAAGGCACTGGTGAGACCTCACCTGGAATACTGTGTGCAGTTCTGGTCTCCCATGTTTAAGAAGGATGAATTCAAACTGGAACAGGTACAGAGAAGGGCTACTAGGATGATCCGAGGAATGGAAAACCTGTCTTATGAAAGGAGACTCAAGGAGCTTGGCTTGTTTAGCCTAACCAAAAGAAGGTTGAGGGGAGATATGATTGCTCTCTATAAATATATCAGAGGGATAAATACCGGAGAGGGAGAGGAATTATTTAAGCTCAGTACCAATGTGGACACAAGAACAAATGGATATAAACTGGCCATCAGGAAGTTTAGACTTGAAATTAGACGAAGGTTTCTAACCATCAGAGGAGTGAAGTTCTGGAATAGCCTTCCAAGGGAAGCAGTGGGGGCAAAAGACCTATCTGGCCTCAAGATTAAACTCAATAAGTTTATGGAGGAGATGGTATGATGGGATAACATGATTTTGGCAATTAATTGATCTTTAAATATTAATGGTAAATAGGCCCAATGGCCTGTGATGGGATATTAGATGGGGTGGGATCTGAGTTACTACAGAGAATTCTTTTTTGGGTATCTGGCTGGTGAATCTTGCCCATATGCTCAGGGTTCATCTGATCGCCATATTTGGGGTCGGGAAGGAATTTTCCTCCAGGGCAGATTGGAAGAGGCCCTGGAGCTTTTTCGCCTTCCTCTCTAGCATGGGGCACAGGTCACTTGCTGGAGGATTCTCTGCTCCTTGAAGTCTTTAAACCACGATTTGAGGACTTCAATAGCTCAGACATAGGTGAGGTTTATCGCAGGAGTGGGTGGGTGAGATTCTGTGGCCTGCATTGTGCAGAAGGTCAGACTAGATGATCATAATGGTCCCTTCTGACCTTAATAATATCTGTGAAACTGAAAAGTGACCAGTATATACTCCTGTTTTCCTATTTGTATGTGATATGTCGCTTGGAGACTGGGCTATTGCACAGTGGCCAATTTAGGGAGCTATCCTGGAGGACTGTTGTGTAGCTTCAGACTGTCATATATTTAATAAGCTCCCAGGAGTCAAGTCGATCAGGAGAGAAGGCCAAACACTTTATTAGCCTCATGAGTCTTCAATTCAATCAGTCTGCATAGTCTTCTGAAAAGTATCTACCACACACTGGGCATGCTCAGAGGTTTAACACCAATTTTAGCATAGTCACTCCCATACCAGTAATTTTATACTCCTCCTTTCATCTCCCTCTTTAGCTCCTTCCGTTCATCTCAGGTAGCACTCTTTTTTTATTGGAAATAACACATAGCACAGGTCCATGGATTTTGAAATAACTTTCAGAATAATTTAATTAGTCTTTGCTCCCAAATTTTCAGACATAGATGCCTCAAGTTGACCACCCTGGGGTGGGATTTTCAAAAGCCCCTAAGTCAAAATTAATGGGATACATGACTTAGGAGTGTGTAGGTGCTTTTGAAATTCATTGTTAGGATATAGATATTCAGGCCTGTCAGTAAAGGCCTGTACTCTAAGAATTTAGGTGTATTCTTATCACTTAGCTAGTTCTAGAGGTATAAAAGAAAGAATCAAAATCACTGTCTGCCGGTGTAAGGTCCTTCTCTTACTGTGACAGTCTGAGGCCCTGTTCTTAGGCTAAGACCTTTGGCTAAGCAACAGAGGCAGCCATAAGCTGGGAAGCGAACGGTCACATCCTCACATTGCAAACTAGTCACATTGAAAGAAGGTGCTATTTGGCTGTTAGGAATACAATCCTGTCCTGATAATGCCCATCGCCTCCAGAGAAAGGGAAGTGCCTAGAAGATGTAAAAGGAAACTTAGTTTGATAGCATCCTGTCTGGCAAGAACTCACTTATCAACAGCTGGGATGTGAAATCCTCACTTCTGTATTGTTTTGTCATTATAGTTCCCACTTTGCTATTGTTTGTCTGTATAATCTCTGTCTGGTTCTGTGATTGTTCCTGTCTGCTGTATAATTAATTTTGCTGGGTATAAACTAATTAAGATGGTGGGATATAATTGGTTACATAATCATGTTACAATATGTTAGGATTGGTTAGTTAAATTTCAGGAAAATGATTGGTTAAGGTTTGGCTAAGCAGAACTCAAGTTTTACTATATAGTCTGCAGTCAATCAGGAAGTGAGGGGGTGGGTGTGTGGGTGGGGGAGATGGGAACAGGGAATGGGGGTAAGGAAATTGGAATCATGTTTTACTAAAGGGGGAAATGGGAACAGGGAATGGGGGTAAGGAAATCATGTTTGGCTAAGGGCAGGAATGGGAACAAGGACTCTGTGGTGTCAGAGCTGGGAAGGAGGACACTAAGGAAGGAAACTGGAATCATGCTTGCTGGAAGTTCACCCCAATAAACATCGAATTGTTTGCACCTTTGGACTTCGGGTATTGTTGCTCTCTGTTCATGCGAGAAGGACCAGGGAAGTAAGTGGGTGAAGGAATAAGTCCCTTAACATTCATGTATAGGCACCAAAGGTCATTGAGCTCCTGTAGTGCCCATTGACATAAATAGGAGCTACACGTGCTCAGCATCTCTGAAAATCAGGCCACTTATTGAGACGGCTAATTTTAGGCCTCTAAGTTTGAAAATGATGGTCCTTATATATTATTTCAGACCTGTATGTATAGCTGCTAACATGATTCACTCCATACTGATTATGCTTTGGCATCAGCCCAGTGTTACTTGGAGTTTTCAGTCTTTGTGATGCTATTGTCTTCTATATAGGGTTTTGTACCACACTTATCTCTGTGATATCTGAATACCTTCCAGTAGTGCATTAAGCAATGTGACTATACATCTGTCGCTTGTTGTTTGTTCTCTCATCCTCTCTCTGAGAGAGAATTGTGTGCAGTGGAGTGTCTTGTTTTGGTAGGTGTGGGTTTGTGTGGTTTTTTTATGCTGGTGTCTGTAATGATTCTGCTCACATGGAGGTAGACTTTCTCATTTCTTTTAAAAAGAAAAGAAGTACTTGTGGCACCTTAGAGACTAACAAATTTATTTGAGCATAAGCTTTCGTGAGCTACAGCTCACTTCATCGGATGCATTCAGTGGAAAATACAGTGGGGAGATTTTATGTACACAGAGAACATGGAACAATGGGTGTTACCATACACGCTGTAATGAGAGTGATCACTTAAGGTGAGCTATTACCAGCAGGAGAGCAGGGGGGAAAAACCTTTTGTAGTGATAATCAAGGTGAGCCATTTCCAGCAGTTGACAAGAACATCTGAGGAACATTGGGGGGCGAGGGGGGAATACATATGGGGAAATAGTTTTACTTTGTGTAATGACCCATCCACTCCCAGTCTTTATTCAAGCCTATTCTTTTACGTAGAGACTGTCCAGTTTGATCAATGTACATGGCAGAGAGGCATTGCTGGCACATGACGACATATATCACATTGGTAGATGCGCAGGTGGACGAGCCTCTGATAGTGTGGCCGATGTGATTAGGCCCTGTGATGGTGTCCCCTGAATAGATATGTGGACACAGTTGGCAATGGGCTTTGTTGCAAGGATAGGTTCCTGGGTTAGTGGTTCTGTTGTGTGGTGTGTGGTTGCTGGTGAGTATTTGCTTCAGGTTGGGGGGCTGTCTGTAAGCAAGGACTGGCCTGTCTCCCAAGATCTGTGAGAGTGATGGGTCATCCTTCAGGATAGGTTGTAGATCCTTGATGGTGCGTTGGAGAGGTTTTAGTTGGGGGCTGAAGGTGATGGCTAGTGGCGTTCTGCTATTTTCTTTGTTGGGCCTGTCCTATAGTAGGTGACTTCTGGGTACTCTTTTGGCTCTGTCAATCTGTTTCTTCACTTCAGCAGGTGGGTATTGTAGTTTTAAGAATGCTTGATAGAGATCTTGTAGGTGTTTGTCTCTGTCTGAGGGGTTGGAGCAAATGCGGTTGTATCGTAGAGCTTGGCTGTAGACAGTGGATCGTGTGGTGTGGTCTGGATGAAAGCTGGAGGCATGTAGGTAGGAATAGCGGTCAGTAGGTTTCCGGTATAGGGTGGTGTTTATGTGACCATCGCTTATTAGCACTGTAGTGTCCAGGAAGTGGATCTTTGGCTGGCAGCAGATGGTGCAGAAGGACTGCAAGCCATCCACATCTCTTGGCTGCTCGGCAGAAGATGGTACAATAGGACTGCTAGCCATCCATATTTCCTGCCTGCCCAGCAAAAGATGGTACAATAGGACTGCTAGCCATCCATATTTCCTGCCTGCTCCCCATAAGATGGTACAATAGGACTGCCTGCAGGACTAAAGAGAGTGACCTGGTCGAGTCACTCCTAATGTAGTCCCTGCACCCATGTCTGCCCAGGCGCTCCTGACCGACACGGCCAGGAGCACCTCGGACATGACGATAATGGCTACCAGTCCTATTGTACCGTCTGCTGCCACAAGGCAATGGGTTGGTGCTGCTGTGTAGCAATGCAGTACCGCGTCTGCCAGCACCCAGGAGACATACGGTGACAGTGAGCTGAGCGGGCTCCATGCTTGCCGTGGTATGGCGTCTGCACAGGTAAATCCAGGAAGTTTTTGGAAAATGTAGGGGACAATTTCCTGGTGCAAGTGCTGGAGGAACCAACTAGGGGCAGAGCTCTTCTTGACCTGCTGCTCACAAACCAGGAAGAATTAGTAGGGGAAGCTAAAGTGGACGGGAACCTGGGAGGCAGTGACCATGAGACGGTCGAGTTCAGGATCCTGACACAGGGAAGAAAGGAGAGCAACAGAATACAGACCCTGGACTTCAGAAAAGCAGACTTTGACTCCCTCAGGGAACTGATGGGCAGGATCCCCTGGGAGAATAACATGAGGGGGAAAGGAGTCCAGGAGAGCTGGCTGTATTTTAAAGAATCCTTAGTGAGGTTACAGGGACAAACCATCCCGATGTGTAGAAAGAATAGTAAATATGGCAGGCGACCAGCTTGGCTTAACAGTGAAATCCTTGCTGAACCTGAACACAAAAAAGAAGCTTACAAGAAGTGGAAGATTGGACAAATGATCAGGGAAGAGTATAAAAATATTGCTTGGGCATGCAGGAGTGAAATCAGGAAGGCCAAATCACACCTGGAGTTGCAGCTAGCAAGAGATGTTAAGAGTAACAAGAAGGGTTTCTTCAGGTATGTTAGCAACAAGAAGAAAGTCAAGGAAAGTGTGGGCCCCTTACTGAATGAGAGAGGCAACCCAGTGACAGAGGATGTGGAAAAAGCTAATGTACTCAATCCTTTTTTTGCCTCTGTCTTCACGAACAAGGTCAGCTCCCAGACTGTTGCACTGGACAGCACAGCATGGGGAGGAGGTGACCAGCCCTCTGTGGAGAAAGAAGTGGTTCGGGACTATTTAGAAAAGCTGGACATGCAAAAGTCCATGGGGCCGGATGCGCTGCATCTGAGAGTGCTAAAGGAGTTGGTGGATGTGATTGCAGAGCCATTCGCCATTTTCTTTGAAAACTCATGGCAATCGGGGGAAGTCCCGGATGATAGGAAAAAGGCTAAAGTAGTGCCCATCTTTAAAAAAGGGAAGAAGGAGAATCCTGGGAACTACAGGCCAGTCAGCCTCACCTCAGTCCCTGGAAAAATCATGGAGCAGGTCCTCAAGGAATCAATTCTGAAGCACTTACAGGAGAGGAAAGTGTTCAGGAACAGTCAGCATGGATTCACTAAGGGCAAGTTATGCCTGACTAATCTAATTGCCTTCTATGATGAGATAACTGGCTCTGTGGATGAGGGGAAAGTGGTGGACGTGTTGTTCCTTGACTTTAGCAAAGCTTTTGACACAGTCTCCCACAGTATTCTTGCCAGCAAGTTAAAGAAGTATGGGCTGGATGAATGGACTATAAGGTGGCCAGAAAGTTGGCTAGATTGTCAGGCTCAACGGGTAGTGATCAATGACTCCATGTCTAGTTGGCAGCCGGTATGAAGTGGAGTGCCCCAAGGGTCGGTCCTGGGGCCGGTTTTGTTCAATATCTTCATAAATGATCTGGAGGATGGTGTGGATTGCACCCTCAGCAAGTTTGCAGATGACACTAAACTGGGAGGGGAGGTAGATACGCTGGAGGCTAGGGATAGGATACAGAGGGCCCTAGACAAATTAGAGGATTGGGGCAAAAGAAATTTGATGAGGTTGAACAAGGACAAGTGCAGAGCCCTGCACTTAGCATGGAAGAATCCAATGCACCGCTACAGACTAGGGACCGAATGGCTATGCAGCAGTTCTGCAGAAAAGGACCTAGGGGTTACAGTGGACGAGAAGCTGGATATGAGTCAACAGTGTGCCCTTGTTGGCAAGAAGGCCAATGGCATTTTGGGATGTATAAGTAGGGGCATTGCCAGCAGATCGAGGGACGTGATCATTCCCCTCTATTCGACATTGGTGAGACCTCATCTGGAGTACTGTGTCCAGTTTTGGGCCCCACACTACAAGAAGGATGTGGAAAAATTGTAAAGAGTCCAGCGGAGGGCAAGGAAAATGATTAGGGGACTGGAACACATGAGTTATGAGGAGAGGCTGAGGGAACTGGGATTGTTTAGTCTGCGGAAGAGAAGAATGAGGGGGGATTTGATAGCTGCTTTCAACTACCTGAAAGCGGGTTCCAAAGAGGATGGATCTAGACTGTTCTTAGTGGTAGCTGATGACAGAACAAGGAGTAATGGTCTCAAGTTGCAGTGGGGGAGGTTTAGGTTGGATATTAGAAAAAACTTTTTCACTAGGAGGGTGGTGAAACACTGGAACGTGTTACCTAGGGAGGTGGTGGAATCTCCTTCCTTAGATATTTTTAAGGTCAGGCTTGACAAATCCCTGGCTGGGATGATTTAATTGGGGTTTGGTCCTGCTTTGAGCAGGGGGTTGGACTAGATGACCTCCTGAGGTCCCTTCCAACCCTGATATTCTATGATTCACCCCCTTTCCTGGGGAAGGCTTGATAAAAATCCTCACCAATTTGCATCAGTGAACAGAGACCCAAACCCTTGGATCTTAAGAACTATGAAAAAGCAATCAGGTTCTTAAAAGAAGAATTTTAATTGAAGAAAAAAGTAAAAGAATCACCTCTGTAAAATCAGCATGGTAAATACCTTATAGGGTATTCAGAGTAATCAGATTCAAAACATAGAGAATCCCTCTAGGCAAAACCTTAAGTTACAAAAAGACACAAAAACAGGAATATCCATTCCATTCAGCACAGCTTATTTTCTCCGCCATTTAAACAAACAGAATCTAACGCATAACTAGCTAGATTACTTACTAAGTTCTAAGACTCCATTCCTTTCTGTTCCTGGCAAAAGCATGACACAGACACACACAGAGCCTTTGTTTTTCCCCCCCTCCAGCTTTGAAAGTATCTTGTCTCCTCATTGGTCATTTTGGTCAGGTGCCAGCGAGGTTATCCTGGCTTCTTAACCCTTTACAGGTGAAAGGGTTTTTCCTCTGGCCAGGAGGGATTTTAAAGGTGTTTACCCTTCCCTTTATATTTATGACAATGAGGTAGATGGCGGAGTCTGGTTTCTTGGGCACATGTCCTGACTTTTGTTGCTGCTTTTCTGACAGCACTGAAGAAGTGCTCGTATGCTTTCTTTCTCAGACTGCATGAAGTAGGAATGCACACAGGCCTGCACCAGTAATGTCGGTGAAGGCTGGCTAATGAGCTGTACAGGGGTCCACTTGCATCTGAGATGTTTGTTCTGTTACTGGGATCTGCAACAGCTCAGATTTTGGGGGATTAAAAGTCTTTCCTTAACTTGCAGTTTTCCTCAGTTCAACCATTTGTGTTTTAAGAATTCATTATTCTTTAAGGCTCTTTCCCTGAAGTTATTGAGCCATGTTTACAACCTTGAGTGCAGCTAGATGAAGTTTTTAGTTGTGGATTTCCATAACTTTTTGTAAACCATTTCAAAGAATTGCCCTGGGATGTTTTCCTACATGGAAGTTGTCCATTCCTGTTCCACTTGCTGTCCATGTGCTGCATTTCTTAAGTATGCAAAATTCACCTGCCAGATCCTCCCCACAGTAGGGGCCCTTATTGTGTGCCACCCAAAGCCCTGCTCTTCTGTCTGAGTTCCTGGGCACAGCAATATCCCTACAATGCACTGGCAAGCATCAGAGTGACTGCACCAGATCTCAGAGATGAAAATGTGCTCATGACACCTCAGAGATTTCCCAAGCCCTACTGGATATTTTCATTTAGCCACCTACTCTTTCCAAGAGAGCCAAAGATTCCTGTCCTCTTTAGACCGTGACACTCTGCTACTGCAACCCAGTGTGCACAAACAAGAGCTGCTGCTGGCTGCGTGGGAAGAACTGAGGAGCATAGCTGCAGGCTGGGGGTGCCCTCACTGAAGATGGTCCAGCAGAGTCAGGCAGATGTTTGCGCTGACCTAAGGCAATTGGGAGGTGCCATGTGATTTGGCACCACATAAGAGGAGACGCCCATCAATAGTGGATTTCTCTCACTGTCAGTCTCACCATAGAACCTGGGTCTCGGATGAAGTGGACACTGACTGTGGAGACAAATAGCTAGTTTATGTGGGGAGTGCTAGCCTCTGGGATTTGGCAAACTCATAATATCTGTGAAGGTTAAGCCTTCCCTCTCCCCTTTCCTCTTTGTGCAGGTGCTGCTAGAGAAAGAGAGGGAGAAGAAGTCTTTGCTGGAGGCACTGCTCCAAACACAGGAAGAATTGACAGATGCCTGTCAACAGCTGGAGCAGCTTCGCCAAGAGGTGAAGAAGCATCAGAAGGAGCAGGTAGGCTTGACCAGCAGGGAGCAGTGGAGAGGAGGGAACGGGCTGTTAGAATCCAACACATAGGACGGAAAAAAGACAGGGGTGAAAGGAGAAAGAATGGGGACAAGTCAGAGACTGGAGGGCAGTGCAGAGCTGGGAGAGAAGCACTGGGGCAGAAAAGAGGAGCCAGGAGAGGGCTGCACCTGGGCAGAAGCCTGGTAAGTAAAAGGAAAGATAGGTTAGAGGCAAAGATAGCAGCAAGGTGGGTTTTGTGCACACAACCACCCAGGCGGAGCAAAGGCAGAAAGATGTAGTTGGTGAGCGGGACTCTGGGGCACAGAAAGGATGGAGCAGGATTTGATATTTCACAGCTTTCAGTGCCTCACTCTTTGGCCTGGCTGCAGGACACCGTGGTGGGGCTGCAAGCTGAGCTCCAGGAAGCTCAGAATCAGATGGAGGCGGTGGAGAGCAGGCACCAGGAAGAGGTCAAAACCCTCAAACAGGAAATAGACGTTCTCCTTACTCAGCGAGACACCCTGCGAAACCAGGTGACTGCCCCAGGCACAGTGCAATGGAGATTCCACCCAGGAGGGGGCAGTCCCCCTGCCTGTCGCTCACCCTCAATATGATCCTCACCTTGCTACTTAGCCCTGATCCTGGCTGGGCAGAGGGGGGAGGTGGTCCCTCTGTCTGTTGCCTGGCTGCTTACCTCTGATCACAGCTGATGGGGACGGTCCCTCTCCTCTGTCACTCTGCTGCTTACTCCAATCCCATCCCGATCTTGGCTGGGAGGGACAGTCCCTCTGCCTGTCATCCTGCCATTCGCTCCTGATCCTAGCTGCACAGTAGCAGAACTCCATCTGTCCTGCTGCTGGTGCTTTTATTTCAGGGGGTGACGGGGGATTGGCTGAACAAACTACTCCACTTAGGTCTCCAAACATATGAGCAACATCAATTTGAACCTGGCACTCTGAAGATCAGATGATGCTTTAACTTGCTTGTTTGCTTTCCCCACAGGATACAGAAAGGCTATTGCATGCTTTAACCTCTGGCTTCTCTACTATTCTTCTCTCATATTTCAGGTGCAAGAGCTAGTGGTCACCAAGGATTCCTGGCAACAGATTGGCTTGGAGGCTCAGCGGCAATTGAATGAGGTGCAAAAATTATCCAATCAGAAGATACTGGAGGCTGCTCATATCCAGAAGATGCTAGAGGGGGAGAGGAGCCGACGGGAGGAGGTGGAGCGTCACAACATAGAGCTCCGGGCCACGCTTGGAGCCCTGGAGGGGGAAAAGAGCCGATGGGAGGAGGTGAAGCATCAGAACACAGAGCTCCAGGCCACGCTCGGAGTCCTGGAGGGGGAAAGGAGCCGATGGGAGGAGGTGGAGCGTCAGAACACAGAGCTCCGGGCCACGCTCAGAGCCCTGGAAGGGGAGAGGAGCCGATGGGAGGAGGCGGAGCGTCAGAACACAGAGCTCCAGGCCACGCTCAGAGCCCTGGAGGGGGAAAGGAGCCGACGGGAGGAGGTGGAGCGTCAGAACACAGAGCTCCAGGCCACGCTCAGAGCCCTGGAGGGGGAAAGGAGCCGACGGGAGGAGGTGGAGCGTCAGAACACAGAGCTCCAGGCCACGCTCGGAGTCCTGGAGGGGGAGAGGAGCCGATGGGAGGAGGTGGAGCGTCAGAATACAGAGCTCCGGGCCACGCTCAGAGCCCTGGAAGGGGAGAGGAGCCGACGGGAGGAGGTGGAGCGTCAGAACACAGAGCTCCAGGCCACGCTCAGAGCCCTGGAAGGGGAGAGGAGCCGACGGGAGGAGGTGGAGCGTCAGAACACAGAGCTCCAGGCCACGCTCAGAGCCCTGGAAGGGGAGAGGAGCCGACGGGAGGAGGTGGAGCGTCAGAACACAGAGCTCCAGGCTACGCTCAGAGCCCTGGAAGGGGAGAGGAGCCGATGGGAGGAGGTGAAGCGTCAGAATACAGAGCTCCGGGCCACGCTCAGAGCCCTGGAAGGGGAGAGGAGCCGACGGGAGGAGGTGGAGCGTCAGAATACAGAGCTCCAGGCCACACTCAGAGACCTGGAGGGGGAAAGAAGCCAACGGGAGGAGGCGGAGCGTCAGAACACAGAACTCCGGGCCATGCTCGGAGACTTGGAGGGGGAAAGAAGCCAACGGGAGGAGGCGGAGCGTCAGAACACAGAGCTCCAGGCCATGCTCAGAGATCTGGAGGGGGAGAGGAGCCGACGGGAGGAAGCGGAGTGTCAGAATACAGAGCTCCGGGCCACACTCAAAGCCCTGGACGGGGAGAGGAGCCAACGGGAGGAGGTGGAGTGTCAGAACACAGAGCTCCGGGCCATGCTCAGAAACCTAGAGGGGGAGAGGAGCCGACGGGAGGAGACGGAGCGTCAGAACACAGAGCTCCAGGCCACGCTCGCAGTCCTGGAGCGGGAAAAGAGCCAATGGGAGGAGGTGAAGCGTCAGAACACAGAGCTCCAGGCCACGCTCAGAGTCCTGGAGGGGGAAAAGAGCCAACGGGAGGAAGCAGAGCGTCAGAACACAGAGCTCCAGGCCACGCTCAGAGCCTTGGAGGGTGAAAAAGCCAGGTGGGCAGAAATCAAGTGTAATGTGGACTAGATATTTTTTTCCCCATCTTAACTGATTCCTGTTTTCAGGTCTGTGCACATGTAAGCTAATCTGGGAGCATATCCCAAAGCTCTGAGGTGTTGGTGCAATTAGGAGCCTACTGTTACATTGTCTCACTGGGGTGCCTGGCCTGCACTGTCAGTTTCCTTCTGACAGCAGTCAGCAAAGGCACTCCTTAGGGACATGGCTGCAGTTGTACTGGCTTTGCCCTGGTTTGTCTGCTGGGAGACTGCTGGATTTCTAACAGGTAAGCATGATTAGCCAATTCCTTTACCCAGCTGGTTGCCCTTAATGACAGTTCAAATGTCTAAGTGCATTGTATGGAACATCCACGGAGGTCCTGGCCGCTGTCGAAGTTTGGAGCCTCTGGCTTTGTTGGTGCTCCCAAGACTTGATCCCCTACTTCCCAATATCCTGCAGCAGCTGAGTCAATCTCCCTGAGCCTGAGTAGCTGGCACAGCTGAAGTGTTTGAGTTTTTCTCACCTGTCTCCAGCTCTGAGTCAATGAAGCATTTGGCTGCTCCCCTTAGCACACAAGAATTTTATCCCAACATATTGAGCTAACTGAGGTAGTAGGTCTCAGCTGCTTGGCCCCACCCAAGCACAAAGCTGTGGCTTCCAGTCTGACTTATCTGCTCTGGCCTCTCTCTTTCCAGCTGCATTTATTGCTGCATTTGTGTTGTATTTTTCCTTAGTTATCTCTTCTTGTGCACATGGAGAATGGGATACATAGCAGTGCTTCAAGAAGTGCCCTAGGAATGACCATACAATGCCCCTCCTGGGCACACACAACTGTCTTGGGCACAGAAAGGACTGTGATTGACTTGTGTGCAAGATAGTTATCCCACACTCTCAGAACCTGGAGGGAGTGCCAAAAAGCTCTCCTGGCTCATCTCAGAGTTTTCAGAAATCCAGCTCACAGTCCCAGAAAACCTTGGCAGTTTCAGCCTCGAGAGACTTAGAATAGTGAACCCTCTCTGGGTAATATGACTGCATCAGAATCCCCCATGGTGGTGGACTTTCATCAAGATAGGATCTGTTGCTCAGTTTCTCTTTGAATTGCCAAGTGCACCCCAATGTGTCAGATAACTTGTAACTGTGGCATCTCCAGCTATGTTGGCATTGGAGCCAAACCTGTAGCCTTGTGCTGGATGCATTCTCAGCTGGTCCCAATACCAGTTCCCCATGTGCAGTCACAGCTGCTGGCCAAGATGCAGCCAGAGCTGAAGCCTGGCCAGGCGGCTCTGACTCTTTCACACCCAGATCAGCAGAGCAATCTGCAGTGCCTCTGAGGAATGTTAGCTGGCAGTTTGTCTCTGGGCAAGGACTAATCTGTGTGAAGGATGACAGTGATTCCCCACAGGAGGATGAACCTTTGTCCAGTTTACTGAAAGAATAACTAGGGCCATTCATTCTCCTTTGACTCCTTTTCACAGGAAACCAAAGTTTGTTTTCCACCAACACCTGGAACAAGATGCTCCTATAGGTAGGGTATCTATGCCATTCCATCCTATCCTCTACCAGTTAGTGAAGCAGGTGTGGGAAAACCTTCATTTTACCTGAGTTACTTCCAGAAAAAACTCTATCATTAGTACCACCTGGAATTCAGAGTCCGATTCTGAATCTTCATAGAGGAGATCTCCAAGTAAATTGAGTGTGGATAGCAGACGGTCTTCACTGGGCACCAGTAAGATCACCAACACCAGTCGTGATCTAGGATTCATGTCTTGAAGCAGCTGAGATTGAGGGTTTTTTTGAGCCCACTTCTGCAGTATCTGGCTTGGGGTGAATGCTCAGATCAAAGACATGAGAGCTCAGTATGATGTATATACAGTAGTCACTGCCAAAAAGCATCAACCACAGAGTATGCAGGATCATGAAATCCCAGAGGGACCATGGCAATGGCTAGGAGGGACTTGTTTGAATTAAACAAAGAAACTTGTTTAGTGTTAGTTGGTTTTCACTCTAAATTCCTGGAGATTTAGGACTAGTAAACACAAGCAGTAGAATGATGGGTACCCATGTCAATCAAAATGAGAAGCCTAGGATGTCAGAGCTGCTGATTACTAACAACAGACCCCAGCTTTCAAGTATGAAAATTCAGGAATTCACTAAGACTTACCAGTCTGATCACATCATCTCCTCCCTGAAATACCCAGGCAGAGAGTAATGTCCTAAAGAAAGCTAAACAGGACAATAAAGATCCATATTTATTCCAGTTAGATGTTAGAATGATCCCTGGCATGAAAACCAGTAGAAAGATGGACAAGGACTTTACTTCCCACAATACCTCAGTTACAAAGAACACAATTATCAGACACATAGATTAATACGATATGTCAGGGAAGAGTCAACACAGCTTTTGTAAAGAGAAATCATGCCTCACCAATCTTTAGAATTCTTTGAGGGTATCAACAAACATAGATGAGGGTGATCCAGACTTTCAGAAAGCCTTTGACAAGGTCCCTTACCAAAGGCTCTTAAGCAAAGTAAGCAGTCATGGGATAAGACGGGAGGGTCCTCTCATAGATCAGTAACTGGTTAAAAGATAGGAAACAAAGGGTAGGAATAAATGATCAGTTTTCACAATGGAGAGAGATAAATAGTGGGGTCCCCCAAGGATCTGTACTGGGACCTGTGCTGTTCAACATATTCATAAATGTTATGGAAAAAGGGGTAAACAGTGCAAAATTTGCAAATGATACAAAATTATTCAAGATAGTTAAATCCAAAGCTGACTGCGAAGAATTACAAAGGAATCTCACTAACTGTGTGACTGGGCAACAAAATGGCAGTTGAAATTCAGTGTTGATAAGTGCAAAGTAATGCACATTGGAAAACATAATCCCAGCTATACATACAAAATGATGGGGTCTAAATTATCTGTTACTACTCAAGAAAGAGTCATTGTGGGTAATCCTCTGAAAACATCCACTCAATGTGCAGCAGCAGTCAAAAAAGCTAATAGAATGTTAGGAACCATTAGGAAAGAGATAGTTAATAAGACAGTAAATATCACAATGGCACTATATAAATCAGTACAATTCTGGTCACCCTATATCTAAAAAGAATATTAGAATTGGAAAAGGTACAGAGAAGGACAACAAAATGATTAGGCTTATGAAACAGTTGTCTCTTGTCTAAGATGAACAGCCCCAGTCTTTTAAATCTCTCCTCATATGGAAGCTAAGGGAGACATGATAGAGATCTAGAACCTCATGACCGGCATGGAGAAAGTGAATAGGGAAGTGTTATTTACCTCTTCACATAACACACAAACCAGGAGTCACCTGATGAAATTAATAGGCAGCAGGTTTAAAGCAAACAAAAGGAAGTACTTCACACAACACAGTCAACCTGCAGAACTTGTTGCCAGTGGATGTTGTGAAGGCCAGAAGTATAACTGAGTTCAAAAAAGAACGAGATAAGTTCCTGGAGAATAGGTCCATCAGTGGCTACTAGCCAAGATGATCAGGGACTCAACCCCATGCTCTGGATGTCTATAAACCTCTGAGTGCCAGAAGCTGGGACTGGCTGACAGGGCTGGATCACCTGATAATTTCTCCTGTTTATTCCCTCTGAAGCACCTGTCACTAGCTCCTGTCAGAAGACAGGATACTGGGCTACATGGACCATTGGTCTGAGCCAGTATGGCCGTTCTCATGAGATCATCTCTCCCACTTTAAAAACAGCAGATACTTTGGGACTGCTAATACAGGGACAAGACTTCAGTGCTAGCATGGGACTGAATGAACAGAGTGTCTGTGGGGTTAAGAAAGGGCCAGGCCTTGTCTCCTGCCAGGCTTGACTCACGAGGGCTTGTTAAATATTAAACCACATGGCAAAGAGCCCTGGGTTTATGGAGACCCCTCCTCTACCCCTCCCGTCGCGGCACCACTGGATTTACGGAACCCCCCTGTTGTGGTCCCGCCAGGCTTAGAGAGAGTCTCCCTGCCTTTGCCACAGAGCTGTCTCTGCCCCATCATATTGCCATCAGAGCATCACCTCTCCCCCATTCCAGGCACTGAGCTGCCAGGATTATACAGCCCCCACCCATCACATTGCCATCAGAATGTTGCCTCTTCCCCGCTCCAGGCACTGAGCCGCCAGGATTACTGAGTCCCTTCTCTCTTTCAGCCTGACTCTGGCCCTGGAGGGGAAGAAGCTGAGACTCAGGACCTTCCAGGAGAGAGACGATGCCCAGCGGAGTGAGATCATCAGCTTGCATTCAGCCATTTGCCAAGCTCAGCAGCTCCATTCTGACCACAGAGGAGAGATACAGGAGCTCAACACCCAGGTGCCCTGCACACCAGCATTCCCTTCCCCAGCAGCACATCAGGCTTCCCCAAGACCAGCCCCACCCTCCCCACCCACTATACACATGTCCCTGTCTCCTCCTCCACTGCTTCCACTTCTGTAACACTGCCTCTTCTCCTCTCACCTGCTCGCAGCCTTGGAGCTATGGTGCTGAAGCCTGGATCTGTCTCTGCCCGCTCTATGTCTTAACCCCCTGATTGCAGATCATGAGCCCCAGAGAGAACAGCAGACTCCTATGGAGCATCTCAATGCCTCTGTTGCAGTTGTTGGCTCCAGGTGGCTGTGCCTAGCCCTGCAAAGCACCAACTTCTCTCTCTGCTACGGGGAGGCAGAAAGGAGCTCAGAGCTGGGAAGGTGGGAGGTGCTTCCAACTCAGCCTGTTCACCTGGCGTCCCAGACACACAAAATGAGGGACTGACCATCGCGCTGTTCCTGCCTCCATGTTTTTGTCGGGTAGTTCACCTCCACTATGGCATAACTGGCTGCCCCTCCGGAGCCTCTTTCACCCAATGTGTTTTTTTTTCTGGTTTCTTTCTGAGGGTAAGGGCATGGTGGGGCGGGGAGCAGTAATCGGTGTTTCCCTGTGGGTGGGGAGCTCTTGGTCCCTGAAGGTCCCGGAGTTTATTTCCAGTCTGACCTCTGCATCTCCTCGGTTTTGTGCCTTTGGCTGTAGGAAGGTGTCTGCTCAAAAGCAGCTTCCTCCGTCAGACTCTCTCTTCCTCCCTTCCCTCACAGTAGTCGTGCTGAGCCCACGAGGGCCTGTGTTTCTCTTCTCTGCAGGTCCACTCACTCAGGCAGGCAGTGCTAGAGAAAGAGGCTGGTTTAGTGGCCCATGAGAAGCAGCTGTCACAGGATCTGGAGGAGTCACGAGCGAGTGAGCGGCATTTGAGGGATTTGCTGCGGATGCAAGAGGCAGAGGTGTCTCAGCTGCGCCTTAGCCTTTGTAGCACAGAGAGCCGGGCAGAGGCACTGGCTGTGGAGTGCCACCTCACCAGCAGTGCCCGCTGTGAAGCAGAGTCCAAGCTGGCCAGGCTGCACACCATTCTGCAGCATACACTCTGTGGCAGCACTTTGGCAAGTGGAGACCTTGTCACGTGGAGTCCAGGTGAGTGTGGCTGGTGTCTGTGGCAGTGTGTGCTGGAGGCTTACCCCCAGAAGGCCATGTGGATCTGTCCCTAGGCTGAGAAGGCTTTACAGCCTCGTGGAGGAGAGCTGGGGCTTCCCTTCCTAGTCCTGATTTCCTGGCCCATATCGCTTCCCAGTGGCCTTGCTCTGGTTGGGGAAGGCTAGGAACGGTGGGGAGCCCTTTATTCTGGTCTTGGCCCAAGAGAAGTCCTCAGTCTCTGACACAGCAATTCTTGGCCTTCCATTCTGGGAGAACAGACAGCATATTACATTTGAAAAGTGTAACACGTTCCAGCCATCTCTGGCCCCCGGAGGGAGTGTCCTTCCACTTCTTCTGGAACTGCTAATTGGGATGGCCCTAGGGCTGGTCAGAGGCTTCCAGGGACTCCAGATCTGCATGGCTGACCTCAATAGCAGGCACCATGGATGATGGGTTTATACATCTTACGGGATGCTGTGCAAGCGGCAGGAAGCACTACAAGCTAGAGAGCCCAGGGCCAGTCATCAGCCCACTTGTGCTGCTGATTGCATGGAGTCCCACATGGCACGGTTGTTAATACTTAGAAAGGTATCCTGGGACATTGCTCCTAAAAGCCCCCAGAACATTTTGAATGGATTTGGTAAGGATATTTCATTGCAGCCTCCCTGTCAACATATCAAAAACAGGTACCAAGCCTGGGTGGGAGAAATCCAGGGGGGCAGGGCCGTTTGTGGACATGCCAGTGTTTCTCAGAGCTGATAAAATTGCCCCCAAACCCTCTCTGCTCCTTCTCCTAGGTGCACATGACTCCTCACTGGCAGGTGTTTTCTGGGACGGGAGCCCTTTGGCCTGTTTCTCCCCCCTTGCCCTTTTAGGGAGGACTCATTAGGGCTGTGGGATTGCATCGTGTGCTTTACTCCCTTCCCCCATTTTTCTCCACGGGCCATTTCTCCCTCCCTTTCCAGTACATCCGGGGGGGGTCTCTGACATCCCCTTTCCCTCTGCATGTTACTGCCTCCTGAGAGGAGCTGCTGCTGAGGGCTGGGGGTGTGGGAGAAGACTGTCTCTCCTGGCTTAGTACTGCAAAGCACTCCTGGGTGAAGGGAAAGCCAGCAGGGCTGGATGCACGCCTGGCAATAGCATCTAGTGTCTATAAGAGATTTGCAGCTGGACCATATTTCAGCCCCATTTGCTGGAACAAAGAGGAATTTGGGGCACAGAGCAGAAACCTGGGGCTGTTGGCAAGCATGGGCAGCCTTTGTTTCTAAAGCCAGGAAGGGCATGGAGGGCAGGCCTAAGCCCCAAAAAGCTCACTACAGAGAGAACTAAGGCAGTGTTTGTGAATGGGGAAGCGACCTCAGCCCCAGGGTGAAATACAGCCCCAGGAGCCACTGGAGAATGCCACATCTGATGTGGCACTAATGGGCAGTCAAGGTAATGTGCAGTGTGTCACCTATTCACTGTAACATCTATGGGACCTGCCCCTGGGAGGTCTCCAAACCCTGCCACATGTAGGAGAAGCTAAGCAGGGCGCTGTCATGGCGACCCTTTGGCCAAACACTGATCCCAGGGCTTATTTTTCCAGAACAGGATCATGTCTGTGGGCTTACTGGGCCTCAACCTAAGGACCTCCCCATAGAGCTCACAGCAGAGAAAGTGGCAACAGCCTTCCGGGACCTGCACCAGGACCTGAGGCAGACTCTGCAAGATCGGGTAACTGCTTTCTTCAGCGCACTCACTTCCCCTGCCCCTCTGCTGAGCTTACGGCGCAGAACAAGGTGCTGTGGCAGAGCTGGCTCTAGTCCCCTGGGCCAATGCAGCCTAGACCTGCTCAAGACCCCTCTGTAGGGATCCCACTCACTGCTGCTGCCCGCGTTGGCTCTGGCCCTGCCCTGCCTGAGTCTGTGCCCTAGGCTTCCTCTGTCGGCTCTCCTGGCACCCTGTGCGTGTAGCTTCATACAGCTTCTCCTGCTTTCTCCAGGATGATGCCAGGAACAAGGCTCAGAAGCTGGAGCAGGAGCTGAGCAAGAAGGAGGCCGAGAGGGACTGTCTCAGAGCTCACACCCAAGAGCTGCAGAAGTGGTTGGCCCAAAGCCAGGAAGGTATGGCTGCCCTCCTTCCCACTGTACCAGGCCCACTCTGCTTTATCAGCAAGGGAGTGAAGATGGCAGTTGGGGGAGAGGAAGAGCCACCGTGAGAGCCCACACAGACTGGTGCTCCTGAATAGACTGTGACCCATTGCAGAGAGACAGCCCTGGTTCCCTGCAGTTCTCCTTGTAGTACTTGAAGAGTCCTCTCTTTTCTCCTCCTGCCCTGTGCTAACCTGGGGCATTCCTAAGTAAGGGAGGCTTCTCCTCTGTTTTCCAGTGCATTAGCTCTGTCTCCTCCCCCAGGATCCATGCGTTATTGCAGTTGTCAATAAATCATGTGCCTCTGTTACCTTCCCCAGTTTTCTACAATCTGCTGCTTCCTCTTCCTTCTCAGCCCTACCCTTCCTAGTCCTGATACAGTCTCTGAGCACAGGCTGCTGCTGAACCTCCCAACCTCAGCAAAGTGCTTGATGGAGACACTGTCTCTCATCTCCCCAGTCACTTCTCACACACAACAGCCCCTCAAACAGATCTCACTCTGGGTCTCTCCCTAGACTATAGCACAGTAACTACTCCCCTACATATAGCTAATTGTCCTGTCTCTCTCACTCTTCCTCACTTACTCTTCCTCCATACCACAGCTATGCGGGCATCTTGGCTTCTCGTCAGTCATGGCACCCTTCGTACCCACCAAACACTTGAAATTGTCTGCCTTTCAATGTAATGATTGTCTCCTGTTCCTGTGTAGTGGAACAGAAGCTCCCTATCCTCCTGCCCTAGACCAGTCAGTATTTTATAGGCTTCTATCACGTCCCCTAGGCCTAGTTGAACAGTCCGAGTCTTTTCAGTCTCTCTCTATGGCAGAGCCCCTTGTTGCCGGTCTTGGAACTCTTTCTAATTCTGCAACATCCTTTTGCAAACTTATTGCTCCCTCCTTTGTGGTA
Organism: Lepidochelys kempii; assembly: GCF_965140285.1. Lineage (NCBI taxonomy): Eukaryota > Metazoa > Chordata > Testudines > Cheloniidae > Lepidochelys > Lepidochelys kempii. Next base: position 32,340,702 of record NC_136392.1, on the reverse strand, counting down.
GCAGCTCTTCTGCACCCAGACTTGTCCTTGAATGGAGCTCTACGTCAGTTGGTACTCATCCTTTTCTTTCCTATATATTTGCCTTTTGTAATCTTATCCACCTCAGCTCTCACTATTATACTGATGATGCTCACCTGCACCAGTCTGTTGACCTAATCTTATTGACCGCTCCTTGTTCACTCCCTCTGTCTGTGAACTCTGGTTTCACCTGAACTTCCTTAAGCCAAATACCTCAGACTGAGATACTTCTTCGGGCATAATCCAATCTCCCCTTTGTGGTCTGGCCCCTGGGAAGCAAAGGGCAGTTTAATGGAAAGATTATGGCTCTTGCCCAGCTTTGTTTGGTTTTGTTTTGGTTCCTCTTCTCCTCGTTCCCCCTTGCAGAGATGCGGATGGTAGAAGGGAAGCAGGGCTCACTCCAGGCCACACTGCAAGAAGAGGTCATTGCCCTAAAGAAGGAGGTTGTGATGTTGCATGGGGAGGTTGCATCCTTGGAGAGGAACCTTGAGGGCACCGAGAAGCAAAGAAGGGATGTTGTGGTAAGGCTGGCAGATGGCCCCGAAGTTTTGTTACATAATGCCCATTCAAGGAAAGCCTGAACAGAACTCTTTTAACTCTGCATCCTTGGGAACAACCCTGCCCTGGCTCCAGAGCCACTAAATGGAAAACCCCTGCAGTGCCATCTCCCATGTCTATTTTCTAATTTCTGCTGCTCCCCTCAAAGTTAGAAGCATTTGTAACCAGACAGAGTGTGCAGACATGGAGCAAGTTTCCCCTATCCCTCCTGCAGCCCCTCTGTCATGCCCTGCTATCCAGTCCTAGGCTTCCCATGCAGTGCTTCTGGGCCACCTGGCTGCTGATCCACAGTATCCTCACTATTCCAGTCTGAGTTCCACCCCAAGAATTCTGCCAATGCATTTCACTTCTATCCACTCACACCCCTGCTGTTCCAGGCTTGGGATTTTCATGAGCCACTGATAATCTTCACACACTGCGGAGACTGCTCTAAGGAAATATGGGATTACATTTGGGAGACACAGGCAAGATTTGTTCACTGTGAATATCAATAGCTGGGCAGGCATCTGGTGACCGTAAGATCCCTTTGGTGTGTGCGTGAAGGTGGCTGATATTTTGCGACATCTGGACAGACTTCCGGTGAGTTCTGGGGAGCAGGCTGTGGCCATGGTACATACTAGTACCAGTGACACTGGGAGCTCAGGAAGCTAAATTTAGATTTAGGTACTTCCGTACCTGTTAAGTTTTATAAAACATCTAAAAGAGCCTATCATAGTGTTTAAACAGCACAGCTTCTGCCAAGGAAACCTGTGCCTCCTTAATCTATTAGAATTCTGTCATTAAAGTAAAGGGTATAGGAGAACTGGTTGATGTAATTTATTGGACTTTCAAAGTCTTTGACAATGTCCTTCAGAAGGGGTTGTAAAGGAAATTGAGTAGTCATGGTATGAGAGGCAAAGCGTTGTTATGGATCAGAAATTGGTTAAGGTACTGACTCTGCAAAGACTTCCACATATGCTGTGCTTTACTACTGTGAGTAGTCTTCCTGAGATCATTGGAACTACTCACAGCAGTGAAGTTAAGCACATGCATAAGTATTTGCAGAGTTGGGGCTTAAGAGACAGAAAACAAAGAGAAGGAATGCTTGGTTCACTTTCATAGTTGAAAAAAGTTAACAGCTGGCTGCCCCAGGGCTCTGTGCTAGGACCAGTGTTGTTTAATGTATTAGTTATCTGGAAAAGGGGTGTAAGTACTGAGGAAGCAAAATTTTCAGATAAAACAAAATTATTAAGACTAGTCAAGGCTGGAGAAGACTAACTTCAGAAGGACCTAACCAAGTTACACAAATAAGCAGCATGATGGCAAATGAAATTCCATGTTGATAAATGCAAAGAGAATGTTAAAAATAATTGTAATGCCATTCTCTAAATTAATGGCATGCCCTCACCTGTAACACAGTGTGCAGTTCTGGTCATCCCATCTCAGAGTGTTGCAGTAATGGAGGTGCTTGGTTCAGGACGCATAATGAGAATGATTAGAGACCTGGATAAACTTCCATATGAAGAGAAGTTGAAAGGCATGGGACTGTTTATCTTAGCAAGGAGATGAACACAGTACAGTAGGCAGGAGGAAGAGGAAAGAGGTCAATGAGGATAGCTGGAGGGGAATGGAATCAGCCAGGCGTACTTACAATAGTTTTTCAGTACAATTACAATACAGTTTTTCAGGTTAACTTTTGTACTAGTTGTGATGGGATCCCCGGCGTACAGCCTGGGACCACGGGACTGCTGTGCCCCCTTAACTGTCCAGCCCGAGCTGTCTCTCAAAATGCTTTGCTAGTGACAAGCAGCAAACCCCTCCAGATGCTGTTATCACTCAGGATAACCGCATGCGGAGCCCCACACCCAGCTAGATTGTATGAATGCTCCCAGAGCCACTCATGAATCACACAGAGAAAGGCACCAGCTGAATCCCCACCAGCTCCCAGCCTTGTACAACAGGAACGTACCATCTTGCACTGCTCGTCTTGAGCAGTGCAAATGTATTAATTGGTTCACCACTTCATCAAAGGCAAGTGGATATACACTAGCCTTTGCATACCTGAGCAGATTCACCAGACACTTCAGGCAAACTTACAGATAAAGATAAACAGTTAAATAAATTTATTAACTACAAAACATAGATTTTAAGTGATTATAAGTGATAGGCAAAAAGTCAGAGTGGTTACTAAAATAAAATAAAATATAAGCGCGCAGTCTAAACTCTCAACCCTATTAGCCTGGGCAAAATCTAGATTAAGCAGTTTTTCTCAGCCCACTGGATATTGCAGTTCATAGTACACAGGTTTCACCCTTGAAACCTAGGCCAGTCCCCTCTGTTGGAGTCTTCGGAATGTCGTTGTTGCCTGCAGCATAGGTGGGGGAAGGAGAAAGGCCAAGTATGGGGCCACTGTGTTCTGTTTTATACTCTTAGTCTCATGTGCTTGGAGAGTACAAGTCCAGGCATGTCTGGTGGGCATTTCTGAGACCCCAGGCAAGGCTGAGCAATTCCCCTAGTGTGGCCTTATGTAGGTGAGTCATTGAATTGTAGCTTCCTTGCTAGGCAATGGCTGTCGATGGGCTGTTTGACACCCAACTGGGCATTGCTTACTTTCCTTGGCATTGTCTCTGGAGAGCTAGTATCTAGGCGCTTCCCAAACCCACAGCATATTTTAGTGACAACCATGCAGCACATTCTCATAACCTCATATACGTTGATGATATACATATTTAGATGGAACAGTGGGTTTCAGCAGATCGTAACCTTTCCCGTGAGACCTCACATGGCATGCTTTATATGTAAGATCACAATTATATATGAATGAGGAATATGGGGGTTACAGGGCACATTCCCATGGTATAGAATGTCACAATACTCATATGAATAAATACATGAAGTTGCTAGATTCATGTATGTTTGAGTTATGATTCAGGGATTTTTTCCCCATTCCTAATTATCTCTGGTTACTTAAGAGAGTAACTTCACTGGCCCTTCAGGAGCTACAACCAGAAGTAACTCGCAGGCCTGATCTACACTCCAAAATAGTGCTGTTTCATCAATGATTTTGGCAGAATCAATGGTGATCACAGCTTGCTCATGTGTGCACGTACAGCTGCACCATAGGTATCATCAGCTCAACTAAATCAGCTGTTTAAACAGTGCTATATCCTTGTGTAGACAAGTCCTAGGGGAGAAAGGGCAATTCTTGCGTTTCCACTAGTGATCAAAGAACAAGAAAAATTAGGTGGGAGAGAGAAGCCACCCCAACCGCAAGAGTTATTCCATTAAGAGCCACACTTGCAGAACTTGGGTGTCACATCATCCAGGCAGTAGAGCTACAGCCCAGTTCTGAGATGGGAAGAGTTATCTAGATTTATTTTCAAGTCATTTTCTCTCTGTTTCAGCATGAACGGGACAAGCTGCAAGCAGCGAAGGAGAAACTGGTATGGGAGATGGACCTTCTCCGGGAATCAGTCTCTGCCGCTGAGACTCGGGCAAACATAGCAGCAAAGATGAGCCGCTCCCTAGAACAAGAGCTTCAAACAACCCTCTCTGCCCTGAAAATGAAAAGTGAGGAAGCAGAGACTCAGCAGGAGGGAATCCAGACATTGCAGAAGGAGGCTGCCTTGGGGAAGGCTTTGCAGGAAAACCTGGGTCACCTGACTCTTGCCTTAAGCCAGAGAGATGGAGAAATGAAAACACTGCAAGAACAGATTAGAGAGCTGGAGCAGCAGAGAGAAATGCAAAGAACAGCTCTAGATCACCTTACTAAAGACCTAGAGGAGAAGGACAGAGAGGTGGAATCCCAACAAGAACAGATTCAGGAACTAGAGAATCAGAGGGAAATGCAGAAGGCTGCTCTAGAACAACTGACTTTAAACCTAGAGGAGAAAGTAAAGGAAATTAAATTCCAGGAAGAGAAAATCCAGACTCTGGAAGAACATGGAAGATCACAAATGAAAGCACTGCTGGAGGATCTAGATCTGATCAAAGCAGACTTGAGAGGAAAAGATTGTGAGCTTATGTCTCAGAGAAAGGTAGCTGAAGAATTGAAAGAGGAGGAGAAAAAGCAGGTGAAGGTTCTGCGCACAAGCCTAGAACACATGAAAGCAATTCTTGGGGACAAAGAGAGTGAGATTGAATCACAGCGAGAGCAGATAAGGATTTTCCAGCAGTATGAGGATCAGCAGGAGGGAGAGCTACAGGACCTGCGGGAGAAAGTAAAACAGATGACCCTCACTCTGACTCAGAGAGATCAAGAGCTTGAATCACAGCAAAAGCAAATTCAGAACATTAAGGAAGAGATGGAAATGAAACTAAAGCCTCTTTGTGAACATCTGGAGCAAACACAAGCAGCCTTAAAAGACAAAGACAGAGAGCTCGAATTCCAAATGCAGCAAATACAGAAACATGAGGAAGAAGCAGAAGGGCAGATGAAGGTTTTACAGAGAGATTTAGAATATGCCAAGGCAGCACTAAAGGAGAGAGATGGAATGATTAAGTCTCAGAAAGAGCAGATCTGGACACTCCAAAAACAAGAAAGAGAAGCTGAGCAACAGGTAAAAACTCTTGACAATCTTGAAGCAATATTAAGGGAGCGAGAGCAGGAAATTGAATCCCTGCAAAAGCAATATGAGGAGCACAAGACAGAGGAGAAGAAGCAGGCAAGAGCCATGCAAGCAAATCTTCAACAAACACAGGTGACTCTGAGGGAGAGAGAGAGGGAAATAGAGGCCCTTGAGGAAGGAATCCATAAGCTTCAGCAGCACGAGGAAGATGCAGTGACACAGACTAAGGCTGTCTTGAAGACACTTGAATATACCAAATCATCTCTACAAGCCAGAGACCAGGAGATAGAGTCTTTGCAAGGGCATGTCAAGGAGCTCTTAGGGCAGAAAGAGCTAGAAGAAAAGTGTGTCAGGAGCTTACAGCAGGATCTAGACAGAATGAGCCAAATAGTGAAGGAGAAGGATGTAGAACTCCTCAAGCAGGCAGAGCAAATTAGCATATACCGGTTTCAAGAAGAAAGCATGCAGGTGGCACTAAAGTCCTGCCAAAACAAAGCAAGTTGTCTAGAGGAAGTTGTAAGAGAGCGAGAGTGGGAGAATGAGACTCTCATTCAACAGCTCCAGCACCAAGAGGAAGAGCAGGAGACCCTGCACCATCTCCAGCTTATGCAGTCTGAGAAGGAGGAGAGACATCACAGAGAGAGAGAGCAGCTTCTAGAAGAAGCCCTGAACAAGAGGGAACAGGAGATCAAGGCCCAAGGTAAGCAAAGACAACTGGAAGAGGAGGAGGCGAAGGGTCTTCAAGAAAATCTCCAGCATCTCCAGCAGACACTGGCCAAAAAGGATGAGGAAATCAAACACCAGAGAGAGAGAGTCAGGTGCCTGGAGGAGACTCTGAGAGGGAGAGAGCAGGAGCTGAGGACACAGGGCGAACTCCTGAAGCAGCTCACCTCAGCTCTGCAAAGGAGAGCTGGTGAAGGGGAGACCCTAAAGAGCCAAATCCAGAAACTCCTGATATGGGAGACAGAGGAGGCAGCCCAGAGGAAGGTTCTCCAGGAGAGAGACCAGCAGTTGGAAAGGCAGAAGGTGTGGATCCAACAGCTGGAAGAGGAGAAGAAAGTGAAGGATCAGGAACTGGAGCATACGGTGGCTGTTCTGAAGCAGACTGAGAGTGTGGAGATAGAATGGAGGGAGAAAGCACAGGCCTTCGCTTTGTCCCTGGCCCAGAGCGAAGCAGCCAGTAGGACCCTGAGGGAGGAAATGGCTGTCCTACAGAGCATGGTATCAGAGCGGGATAAGGATCGGCTTCATCTTCAGGTAGGCAGTTTGGTGGGTGACTTGCATGAAAAGGATGGCTGTCTGTGTCTGTCTGAGGGATCCATTGGCACTTTGCTTCAAATGACAGATGTTCAGTCCAGAAGGAACCATTATGATCATCTAGTCCAGTGGTCTCCAACCTTTTTACTCCCAAGATCACTTTTTGAATTTAAGGGCAACCCAGGATCTACCCCACCCCTTCCCCAATGCCCTGCCCCTTTCTCCAAAGCTCCACCCCACTCACTCCATTCCCCACCCTCACTCACTTTCACCGGGCTGGGGTAGGGGATTGGGGTTCAGGAGGGTGTGCGGGCTCTGGGCTGGAACCAAGGGGTTCGCAGTGTGGGAGGGGGCTCTGGGCTGAGTCTAGGGCTGGGGTTTGGGGTGCAGGAGAGGGCTCTGGTCTGGGGCAAAGTGTTGGAGTGCAGGAGCAGATGCAAGATGTGGCCTCTGGGAGGGGGCTCTGGTCTGGGACAGAGTGTTGGGGTGCAGGAGGGGATATGGCTCTGGGAGTGGGGTCAGGGCTGGGGTTGAGCTGCAGGAGGGGGTTTGGGGTGCTAGGTCTGGGAAGGGGCTCAGTGCTGAGGTTTGGGGTGCGGCCTCCCGACGGACAGCACTTACCGCTAAGGGAGGCTCCTTGCCCGGCCCCACGCTGCTCCTGGAAGGGACCAATGGACTCCTGTGGCCCCTGGGGGGTCAGGCAGCACATGGCTCTGCGCGCTGCCCCTCTCTGCAAGCACCAGCCCCGCAGCTCCCATTGGCCACAGCTCCCTGTTCCCGGCCAATGGGAGCTGCGGGAGCAGTGCTTGCAGGCAGGAGCAGTGTGCGGAGGGAGACCCCCGCCAGCTGGGCCGTACTGGCCACTTCTGGGAGCGGCATGGGGGCGGGGCAGGCAGGGAGCCGGTCTTAGTGGCAGCCCCGCTGTGCCGCAGGAGATGACGATTGACTAAAAGACCCTCTAGGATTTCGATCGACCGGTTGGTGAGCACAGATCTAGTCTGACCTCCTGCACAGCACAGGCCAGAGAACCTCATCCAGTGTTTTCTGTATTGAGCCTGTAGATTCTGGCTGAGTTAGAGGGAAACTTTTAAAAAGTGACCTCCAATTTCAGTGTAAAGACTTCAAGTGGTGGAGAATCCACTACATCCCTTGGTAATCTTTCCAGTGGTAAATTATCACCCTCATATTAAAACTAAACAGAGCTCCACAATGATGGATGTGGGTGCTTTCAGCCGCTCAGCTCTGCCATGTCCAGGCAGGTTTAACTGTCACACATCTGGTTGTCTAGCAGCTACTGACCATGGACTTTTTTCAGAGGAACAGCCGTGTTAGTCTGTATTCGCAAAAAGAAAAGGAGTACTTGTGGCACCTTAGAGACTAACCAATTTATTTGAGCATGAGCTTTCGTGAGCTACAGCTCACTTCATCAGATGTTTACCGTGGAAACTGCAGCAGACTTTATATACACACAGAAATCATGAAACAATACCTCCTCCCACCCCACTGTCCTGCTGGTAATAGCTTATCTAAAGTGATCAACAGGTGGGCCATTTCCAGCACAACTGCCGACCCCCACCCCTCTGGAGGAAACCAGCCACTTCGGACCAGCCGAGAACCAAGAGTTGTTTGCCTGAGAAAAGGGACAGAGGAGGGAGAAGGAGCAGGTTGAGTGAATTAAGTGCGGTCTGTGAGAAGCAGGAACGCTGCTGAACTGGCGGCTGTGAGAGGGAGCCTGGGCTCCAGTCAGACTCGGATGGACTTGGCTGTAGCTTCCCATTCTCTGTGCTCACCTAAAGGCTTTCTGTGCTGTATTACAGACATTTAACAAGTCTTCTGTTTTACAGTGTTGTCTGAGAGTCACTCCAGTCTAAAGAGGTTGGGGATGCATTGCTCTCTTTGGATGTGCAAGTCTCCCTTCAGGGGTCCAGTGCGAGTGGACTCGCTGAGGGGAGCTCACGGAGTGAGGCAGGCATGCTGAAGGCTCAGAGGTGTGGTCCCAGGTGGCGATGGAGGCTCAAAGGGCTTAGCCCCACAGAGAGAGTGCAACCCTTGAAGAGGACTGACACACGAAAGGGGGTTCCTCCCAGGAACTGTATAGAGCCAAGGGAGAGAGCACTGGGCCTGTGGTACCATGACAACTGGTAGCGGGGGGTGGGTCAGCAGTCCATGGTCATTAGTTGCTAAGCAGCTAGATGTCTGGGTCATTGTGTTTTGGGTTCTCCATGGCCGTGGGGCCCAGGTAGCTAGGCGACCGTCACACCTGGACTTCTGGGTCTCTGCAAAGAGTAATCTCCCTTCCCCCACCATCTGGGTACACATGCAGCAAATGGGAAACTGCGGCACCCACAATTCTCATCCAAAGCACTAGGAGAAATTGGACAGACCCATACCTTCCCAGTCACCTGGGCTAGGGAACCTGTTGCTCTGTGTTTCCTGGGCCTCCTGGTGCATGTGCACCTGCTCTGTGTTCTCAGCACCATAAACTTTTGGCAGTTGGTGCATTGTTCATCCTCTGCCACCCAGTTTCGACTCAGTGCAGCAGAACCATTCCATCTGCCTCAGAGCTGATATTGCCCTTAACACTGAAGATGTGGAAAGGATTTCATAACCCTCCTGGAGGTATTCCAGGAAATATTAAATCTGGCACAAGAACAGCCCAGAGTTTCCCAAAGAACAAAGCCTCAGAACAGAAGCTTGGATCAGCCAGAAACACTAAATGCCACTATTAGATGAGAGTTCTGCCAGTGCAGGCCTAACCCCATCCACTGATCCCAGTCAGGTGCTTCACCACTGACACGTCCTGCACCTTCACCATGAAGGCCAGAGACCCCAGACTTTGATGTAGTTCATGTGATGCTTCTTGGAGTGCCCAGGACTGAGTCACCTTGTTATCCTCCTGCCTGTAATGAGAGAGAGACTTGCTGATGCTTAACTGTGCTCCCTGACACGACCAGTTTGCTAACCACCCAGTGTACTCAGGGCTCTGCTAGCACTCACTCTGCTTTGCAGGTTAACAGTAGGTTCACCCCCAGTCCCTGAGCCCCTCCTGTAGTATCCAGCCCCGTCACTGGATGGGGGGAGGGTTAGCTCAATGGTTTGAGCATTGGCCTCTAAACCCAGGGTTGTGAGTTCAGTCCTTGAGGGGGCCATTTAAGGTTCTGGGGGAAAAAAATTGGGGATTGTTCCTGCTTTGAGCAGTGGGTTGGACTAGATGATCTCCTGAGGTCCCTTCCAACCCTGATATTCTATGATTCTATGACACTATGAGATTTGCTCTCCCCAAAGGAATAGTATACACAGCACTTGACTGGTACAACTCAGGTTCAGGTCTTTGATATCATCACAGAACTGAGATATATTTAGAGTGAGAACAATCACAAGTTTATCATCACATGCTAAGATTTCAGAGATAGTGAGTAGTACATATAAAACAAAAGTATAACATGCTTCCTAGAGATAAAATTTAACAGGCTAAGCCAGTGGTTCTCAATTGTGGTCCACCGCTTGTTCAGGGAAAGCCCCTGGCATGCTGGGCTGGTTTGTTTACCTGCCATGTCCGCAGGTTTGGCTGATCACGGCTCCCACTAACCGCGGTTCTCCGCTCCAGGCCAATGGGGGCTGCGGGAAGCGATGCTGGCCAAGGGATGTGCTGGCCACCCTTCCTGCAGCCCCCATTGGCCTGGAGCAGCGAACCGCGGCCAGTGGGAGCTGCGATCGGCCAAACCTGCGGACGCGGCAGGTAAACAAACCGGCCCGGCGCGCCAGGGGCTTTCCTTGGACAAACAGTGGACCACAGTTGAGAACCACTGGGCTAAGCCCTTGTCTAAACTAGTTTTATTTCACCTAAAGCAATCTGCCAATATGTCCAACCAATCTTGTTGGGATAACAAAATGTCTTTTTTCTTCTCCTTATACTCTCCAAAACTCATTGTTTTGTCCCCAGAGTCAGGACATCCTCCCTACCCCCTCCCTGATGTGCTGTCTCCATGCTGTCTTCACATCCTGATGATGACGTCATATGCAAATAGGTTTCCATTATGTTGGCTTATAATGCTTGTTTTACATGTGAACCAAGGCAGACTGATGAATATACATCCTGTGTCTGGTGAAAACCTGCTTGTCAACCCTGCTTTGATTTAGACTTTATTTTCCTGTACATCTTTACAACTTAAATATCGTCTGTACATATATCTCACAAAGATTATGAGGATTGGTATGACATAAGCTTTTATTAGGGACCTCACATGACCCTGTTTGGTCATACTATGAAAGCATTGTGAGTTTGTCAGGTCTAATAGGAGTTTCTGTTGTAAAACAGTGAACCCAGCACCAGCTGGCATTGAGATATTGTCAGGTCACAGTTACTTACAATCAGTGTGCCTCAATGCTTGCAATCAGTGTGCTCCAGGGACCTCCAGTCCACTCAATGAGAACACAAGAATGACCATACTGGGTCAGACCAAAGGAACACGTAGCCCAGGATCCTGTCTTCTGACAGTGGCCAATGCCAGGTGCCCCAGAGGGAATTAACAGAACAGGTAATCAAGTGATCCATCCCGTCGCCCATTCCCAGCTTCTGACAGACAGAGGCTAGGGACACCATTCCTGCCCATCCTGGCTAATAGCCACTGATGGACCTATCCTTCATGCATTTATCTAGTTCTTTTTTTAACCCTGTTATAGTCTTGGCCTTCACAACATCCTCTGGCAAAGAGTTCCACAGATTGACTGTGTGTTGTGTGAAGAAAAACTTCCTTGTGTTTGTTTTAAGCCTGCTGTGTATTAATTTCATTTGGTGACACCTAGTTCTTGTGTTTTGAGAAAGAATAAATAACACTTCCTTATCTACTTTCTCCACACCAGTCATGATTTTGTAGACCTTATCACAGATTAAACCTCTATCATATCACCCCTTAGTCATCTCTTTTCCAAGTTGAAAAGTCCCAGTCTTATTAATCTCTCCTCCTACAGAAGCTGTTCCATACCCTAATCATTTTCTGAACCTTTTCCGATTCCAATATATCTTTTTTGAGATGGGGCGACCACATCTGCACACAGTATTCAAGATGTGGGTGTACCATGGATTTATATGGAGGCAATGAGGCAGAACCTCTGCCCAAAATGATAAGGCAAGAGGTGCCAACATGGCCTTGCCATAGGCAGCTCCATTGCTGGATTCGCCCTTTCTGTGTTCGTTGGGTCATTCTGGATAGCAGTATATGCTTGGCCCAGTCACTCCTGGAGCTCTGAGAGTCCTGCCTTGAGGACTGCCTTTTCATTCTGCCTCCTCAGGCTACGTGCTCTTGCTGCCTGCAGCATTCTTTGTGCTGAGCTCTGATAGGTGGTGCTCCGGGCACAGAAAACTCTGGCTTCATCCGTGCTGCTCCCCCCAGCCCCGACACCTTTGCTGGTGGCTGCGGTGCAGCCAGTGTCAGTGCTTGGCGGGGCTCTGTCTTCACTTCATGGTCTAGACAGTTTGGCCAGGGCTGGCTGAGGTCAGTGCGAAGAGGAGCCGGGTGATGCAATATCTCCTGTGGAGGAGCTCCAGGACTGCAAGCTGATGGGAGGATCTAACCTTACCATGTGTCAGACAGCAGAGTCTGAGCTGAAACCAGTACATGAATTAGTAATTACTTGGGCTAGGAAATCCTGTCAGTAGGGCTGTAGCATCCTTGCTGTGGGCTGGCTGGCAGAGACTGTGTGGCATATCCCCTCAAGCTGCTGTCCAGTCTTCATTGAGGTACCAGAAAAAGTATGTCCATTTTTCCTCCGAGACTGAGGTGGTGGAGGTGGCTGTAAGTAGGCTGGCAATACACACCATGCTGCCCCACTGCGCAGCAATGGCACTGAGATCCATTGGCATGAAGGGTGTACCTCACTGGCTGTGACCCTTCACGTTCAGGACTAACAGACCTTCATGGCTCTGCTGTCAAGGATCAGACCACCTAGGACCACCTGCTGGCCTGCTCCCTGACTAACTGCGCTGCTAGGCAGCCAGTGGGTCCATGTAGTGTGGTGGCAGTCGTCCCTCCCTCTCTGGGTCGGAGGGAGGCCACACTGCCTCACTGCATCACTGGGTTCCTGCCTAATATCAAGGGAATCAGTGAATCAGGTGCTGGTGCCTAGACCCGCTCAGCAGGGCAGAGCACCAAACAGTCTGGGCCCTGGGCCCTCAGACAGGACAGAGCAAGCCAGCCATCTGTCGGCTGTGCCCTCAGGCAGGGCGGAGCTAACAGGCAAACACGGGCTGTTCAGCCTAAAGTGGAGAGGCTGCCACCCCAGGGATGGAGTTGGCAGCAGGGGGTAGGGGGACCTGGGCCCACCCTACTCCACCAGGTCCCAACCCAGGGCCCTAACAGTGGCGGCGTGTTCTGCCACTGGGTCAGTCTGGATCCAGCTGAAACATGTCGACGCCAGCACTGAGCAATAACCAGATTAAACTCTGGCTTCCCTGGCCTACTTCGTAACACAGTTCGGACTGGGGCTCCATTGTCCTGGGGTCCTCTGCCTCATGGGGGTATTCGGCCACTGGCAGTCCCACCAGCTCCTCTGTGGACTCGGTCTCCTCTGTGGTCATGGCGCTGCCCAGGTCGGCAGCAGAGTCAGAGGCCTGCAGCGAGCAAGATATGTCTGCCTCACTGGGAACAGCAGTGAGTGCCCTCTCCAGCAGGGGCACTGCAACCCTAACTTCCAGAGGATGATCTAGGCTGTTTGTCACTCCTACAGGAGCAGCTTGCTTCAGCGCTCAGAGACCTAGAGGAGAGGGTTCCAAACAAGGCTCTGAATGGAGATGTGGATCTGCTGCTTAGAGAGGAGAGAGCAGGGAAACGGCAGGTGAGGGAGGGGAGAGTGGGCAGGGCACATGTACACATGAGAGAGGAGAAGAAAGAAGTGTGTATCTGGCCTGCATTAATTCTGCCCTGGTCCTAAATCACCAGTGGTGGATGTGCTGGAGGGTGGCCCCTGAGCCCTGTAGGGTACTGGTGCCTATGCTTTGGGAGCAGAGGGAGCGACTGATGAGCATTCCCCATCAGGCACAATGTGCTTCTCTGTAGGCCTCCCTAGCCAGCTTTGTACAGATTCCCCGCTCTGAGCATTTGGGGCAGCATGACTGCTGCCATACCCATATGGCACAGGCTCACCGAGACTCTTCTCTGTACATCCCCCAGGCCATGGGAGAGGATGAGGAGCAGCTGGCAGCAGGGGTAGAGAGGAAACTCCTGCAGCAGCGGCTGGAACGTCTGCAGCGAGCTGTCGCAAGGCTGGAACATGACAAAACTGAGCTGGAGCAGCTCAACACCCAACTCAGGAGGACTCTAGAGCAGGTGAGCCAAGTTCCTAGCGCCCCCCAGCTCCCTTTGGCACTCTGGGATGACAGCACCCCTGTGTGCTCTGGCACTGCCTGCCCACCCCCACACACTCCAGCACTGCCAGTCCACGCCCTTCAGCAGTGCCCATCCAGGCTCACCAGCACCGCCCGCCCACGCCCTACGGCACCGCCCGCTCTCCAGCACCGCCCGCCCACGGCCCTGCGGCACCGCCCGCTCTCCAGCACCGCCCGCCCACGGCCCTGCGGCACCGCCCGCTCTCCAGCACCGCCCGCCCACGCCCTGCGGCACCGCCCGCTCTCCAGCACCGCCCGCCCACGGCCCTGCGGCACCGCCCGCTCTCCAGCACCGCCCGCCCACGCCCTGCGGCACCGCCCGCTCTCCAGCACCGCCCGCCCACGGCCCTGCGGCACCGCCCGCTCTCCATCACCACCTGCCCACGCCCTGCGGCACCGCCCACTCTCCATCACCACCTGCCCACGCCCTGCGGCACCGCCCGCTCTCCAGCACCGCCCGCCCACGGCCCTGCGGCATCGCCCGCTCTCCAGCACCGCCCGCCCACGCCCTGCGGCACCGCCCGCTCTCCAGCACCGCCCGCCCACGGCCCTGCGGCACCGCCCGCTCTCCAGCACCGCCCGCCCACGGCCCTGCGGCACCGCCCGCTCTCCAGCACCGCCCGCCCACGCCCTGCGGCACCGCCCACTCTCCATCACCACCTGCCCACGCCCTGCGGCACCTCCCGCTCTCCAGCACCGCCCATCCACACCCTGCGGCACCGCCCGCTCTCCAGCACCGCCCGCCCACGCCCTGCGGCACCGCCCGCTCTCCAGCACCGCCCATCCACGCCCTGCGGCACCGCCCGCTCTCCAGCACCGCCCATCCACGCCCTGCGGCACCGCCCGCTCTCCAGCACCGCCCGCCCACGCCCTGCGGCACCGCCCGCTCTCCAGCACCGCCCGCCCACGCCCTCCAGCACTGCACTCTCATGCACTCCAGCACTGCTGGCCCATCCCTCATGCACTCCAGCACTTCCTGCCCATTGCACCCACACACACTCACTCCAGCATCAGCTGGTCTTTCCCCAGAGTGAAGCCCTTTCTGCCCTACTTCCTTCCCCTGCCACCACCTGGAGGTAAGTGCCTCTGAGCGAAGAATTCAGAGTAGCAGCCGTGTTAGTCTGTATCCGTAAAAAGCACAGGAGGACTTGTGGCACCTTAGAGACTAACCCATTTATTTGAGCATGAGCTTTCGTGGGCTGCAGCTCACGTCATTGGATACAACTTCTCTGCCCACTGGGCAGCCCAGGTTATTAGCTCCTTGCTCCCTGGCAGCCTGCTGTGACCCTTTCTCTGTGTCCTGCGTGCAGGTGGAGTGTGAGCGGAAGAGGCTGAAGAGGGACCGTGCTGGCTTCTCACTGCCAGATGCCTGTGGACTTCCCGTGTCTGACCCTGGGCAGAATAAGGCACCGACTTCAGGACAGGTCTGAACAGGGAGGGAGCCTGAGCATGTGACCCTAGCAGAGTTCCACTTGCTCTGGTCCAGTCCTGCCCTAAGCAGGCTGAGGACTGAAGCCCTTCTCTTTGCATTTTCTTCCCAGGAGGAGGCCCGGACTCTCTGTAGGCAACTCGCCGAGTTGCAGAAGCAGGTTAGGAGTGGAAAACCTCTCATCTGGATGGTCATATCTGCACCAGTGGGGCACAGCTGTGTGGAAACTCCTAGGAATGGGGGCGTGGGAGGGGCCTGATTCTGAGGGGGCTTGTAGCGCTGGGCCAGCCCTGGCTGTGAGGGGGCTGGTAGTGCTAGGGCCCAGGGCAGGTGAGGGAAGAAGCAGCTGTGATGGGATCTCAGCGCCAGGCTGAGCAGAGCTTTGAGAGCACTTACAGCACTGCAATCCCAGCCCGAGTAATGTGTGGCTGTGATGGGGCTTGCAGTGCTGAGGCACCAGGTGGGGGCACAGCTGGGAGGGGGTTGTAGCATTGGGGTGCTGAGCGGGGTGGGGGGTGGCACTGGGGTGCCGAGGGGGTGTAGGATTGGCAGCACTGGGATGCCAGGCCGGGCAGGGGGCTATGAGGAATCTGGTAGCACTGGGGCACTGGGTGAGGTGGGGCACAGCTGTGAAGGGGCTGGTAGCCCTGGGGTGCCAAGTCGGGTGGGGCATGACTGTTGGAGAACTGATGGCACTAGGGTGGGATCTTGAGAGAAGCAGAATGCCAGGCAAGTCACTTCTTTTCTTTGGCCCCTTGAGCTCAGCCTGGTCCTCTTCCTTCAGGTGTCTCTTCTGCAAACACAGCTGGTGCTGGAGCGGAAGCACAAGCAGGACTACATCAAGTGCTGTGCAAAGACCAGCCAGGAGCTGTCGGGCCTACACCAGGAGCTCTCTCACTCCTTAGCAGCTGTGGCCAGGGAACCCAAGGCTGCTGTTCTAGAAGCAGAAACGCAGAAGTTGGATGAATCCCTGAACCACAGCTTGGCCTTGGTGGCTCTAGGGTGGGATGGCCAATCTCCTGAGAAACACCCTCTGAGTTCCACTCCCAGAGCAGCCCAGCGGAATGAGTTGAGGTAGCAGGATCAGCATTCAGCAAATGGGTCACAGCCAGAGCAAGGTCCAACCCTCTGTGTGGTTTGGCAATGCCATTTTCAAAGGTACCATGGACAATAGACTCTTGCCCACCTTGCAGAAGAGTCATACGTGGTAGTGGAAAAGGTGGTGATTGTCCCTTCAAGAGCCATTCCTTCCATTTTCATGGGCCAGACCTCCTCAGGGTCCAGCCTGTCCGTTAACGTGGCCGTGACTTCTCGTAGCCCCATCTGAATACCAATCTTCAGGAACTCTGAACCACATGGTTGGTTGTTGCACATGGGAGGATGGAACCAATAAGAACATGGGTATTCCCCCTTCTTCACAGCCTGTGTATCCTGGGGAATGTCCCTAGAGTGTGCAGAGACCTGCTGCAGGGAGTGAATTCAGGGGTGTGGGGTTGTGTCAAAGTTGAGACCTGGGGCAGGGTGGGCAATAGTGCTCATTATGGAAACACCATAGGCAGCAGTGTTCACCATGGAAACTTTCCAGCAGGACTGTGGTAGGGGATCAGAGACTGGAGCTGGCCTGGGCAGGGCTCAGAGATTTGAGGCGAGCTGGATAAAGGCTCTTGGGTTGACTGGCAGCAGCGGATTGGTGGAATTCTCCTTTTCTGAAGCATGATTGCTGCCTGCCCCAGGAATGTTGCTGTTACAAGGTGCCCCCAGAGATTGCTCTCCTGCTGCTGGGAGAGCTGCTTCCAAATGACTTTGTACGGTTTCCCTTTTAGTGAGAGCTCCAGCGGGATCTGTATTTCAGCTTTTACAATAAAGTTATTCCCTATGAAAGAGGATTATTTTCCCTTGTTTTGTCTTTTCCCTCTATCAAAAACCTCCTTCCATGTGGCTCCAGTTCTAAAAACATCCTTGGGGCTTTCTCTTCCTGACCTGCACTTCAGTGCCAAGAGATGGGCACTGTCCTGCAATGGACCTCTTCCTTGTGCAGTTTGCTTTGTGCCTGGCTGAGCTGTGAGGAAGCTGGGCAGAAGGGGACAGCCCCTGGAAATCTCTTCCCCGGCACGTTCCCTGCCCTGCTCCCCACTGCAAGCCAGCTGTTTGGTGCCTGTGCTGCAGGAGGGAATACAACAAACTCAGCATGGGAAAAGGCAGCTAAGGCACCTCTGGAAAATAATCCAAAACACAGAGCTTCAAAAGCAGGTAGAGAGCTGGGGTGGAAATGGCAGATAGCGGCTGGAAACTGCCCAGACTCTCTGGTGCAATTTGTAGAAGCCCTGAGGAGCAGTGGCAGCAAGGTCTGGGCTCCACCTGAGAGTTACACCAGTATAACGATTGGCTGGGAGATGATTTTTACGAAGATAGGTATACTGATACAAGCCCAAGTGTGGGTATAATTATACTGACACAGCTATTGCCCTTCCTGTATGGGAACAGCTATACAGCACCTTTATGCCAATATAACTGAGTGCATACATGGGGAGTGGCGTCCCTTGGTACCTAGTTACAGTGGTACAACACTCCCATGTAGCCAGGCCCTGGGGAAGACAGCTCAGCCCTGGAATCCTGTTCAGTTTGGAAGGTTTTTCATAACCCCTGGAGCGACAAGCTTACTCTTTAAATGAACACTTAGATTTGGTCAAAGACGATGGCTGTTGCCCTGTGGGAGAGTAGCGAGTTAGTGCATTTTCTTAAAGTGTTTGCATAGACTTGCATTTAACATTTATTTTGGTTTAATTTTATACACTTTTCTTTTATGTGCTTGGGAAGTAGTGGTTGTTAAAGCTTGCACTTCTAAACAGTTAAAAATGGAATTGGTATCACAAGCAAATTAATTCTAAAAAGCTTGGTAAAAATTCTGTTAACAACTCTTTTGCTAAAACAGAGTGCTCAGCAAGGGAAAGCAATTCACCTTCTCACAGAAGATTATGAGTATCTATTCCAGCAGGTAAGTATTACATTTAGTATAAAATATTAGTAATGCAGCTCAAGTAAAAATGAATGTGTACACAACAATTGCAAAATTATAGCTTGTGTTATAAAAGACTTGGTCCCTATTACATTGTAAACACACTTCATTAATCTGTGTATGAAATTTGAGTTACTAGAAACAAAAAAAAACGTAAAACAAACAAAAAATGTATGATGTTAACTAACTTAAGCTGCTTACGGTTGCATCCCACAGACCAAAGACGCCAGAAAATGTCACAGCACAAAGACACCAGAAGATCTCCGTATACAGTGAAGGAAGGAACCCCCAAGCATCAAGAAAAGAAAAATGAAGTGCTGTATAAATATAAAGCTGGTCAAATACACCTCAATCTACCATCTATGGACATGATGTTGGTAATCAGCTAGAAATCCCTTTCAGTTCATTTAAACTTGGCTACCCTGTAAAAGCAACGGTAGTCCTGCTGTATTGTGTTAGTGCTGTACATCATTTACAACGTGCCTACCATGGCTAAACTGTGTAACACACAGGTAAAAATCAACAAACGAATGGCAGCAAACAACATGAAGGCAAAGAAAAAACAAATTGATAAAGAAATTAAGTTACACAGTAACTACAAATTGGGTGACCAAATTCCCTGGTAGTACCAGGGACACTTTGGGGTCCGTGACACTGCATCCTAAGTAAGGCCCATTTTATTCAGAACAATCTTGTTCAGTGTCTGGGTACCAATACTAAATGCTGACACAGCAACATTTAATAAATTGGTTACTGTCCATTCAGTAGGTTACCGGAAAGACAGCATCCATAAGAAACAACTAACTCCATGTCAGCTGCTGGTGTATCACAGAGCAATGCAACCAATAAAACAGAGGCTAGCTGCTCCTGTTTCCTGCCCAGCAAAGCTTACGGGAGGGTGACAGCCAGCAGTAAGGGTAACCTGTAGCATGAATGGGCAGTACTGGGTAGTAACTAATTACAAAATAGTTATATATAAAGGCCTCATTTGTAATGTCACCACTCCAAATTTCTGTTTTACGCCTCATATACATAGCACTGTGGGGCTCACTATAACAATACCTATCCCAGTATTTCAAAACACAGCCTCCTACCAATCATAATACAGGTGATAACTGTAATTGCCCGACGAGCAGTGTGTTGCTGTCTGTGGTACCAAAGTAAAAGTGCCAGACTACAACACCAGATTGGAAAAGAATTGTTATGCTTGGCTATGAAGTGGTGTCATATGTACACATAACTATTGTACATATATACCCATATACAATACAAATACCATATCCATATGATCCATATACATTCGTTATCTGGGATTGCCCCCAAGGCTCAATCACAAAACTACATTCCTCAATCAAAGTCCCAGGCCTAACATTCCCAGGCCCACCATAAGGGACTAGGCTAAGGTGACCAGATGTCCCGATTTTATAGGGACAGTCCCGATTTTGGGGTCTTTTTCTTATATAGGCTCTGTCATAAATATAAAGGGAAGGGTAAACCCCTTTGAAATCCCTCCTGGCCAGGGGAAAGCTCCTCTCACCTGTAAAGGGTTAAGAAGCTAAAGGTAACCTCGCTGGCACCTGACCAAAATGACCAATGAGGAGACAAGATACTTTCAAAAGCTGGGAGGAGGGAGAGAAACAAAGGGTCTGTGTCTGTCTGTAGTCGTCTTGGCCAGGGACAGAACAGGAATGGAGTCTTAGAACTTTTAGTAAGTAATCTAGCTAGGTATGCGTTAGATTATGATTTCTTTAAATGGCTGAGAAAAGAATTGTGCTGAATAGAATAACTATTTCTGTCTGTGTATCTTTTTTGTAACTTAAGGTTTTGCCTAGAGGGGTTCTCTATGTTTTTGAATCTAATTACCCTGTAAGATATCTACCATCCTGATTTTACAGGGGGGATTTCTTTATTTCTATTTACTTCTATTTTTTATTAAAAGTCTTCTTGTAAAACACTGAATGCTTTTTCATTGTTCTCAGATCCAAGGGTTTGGGTCTGTGGTCACCTATGCAAATTGGTGAGGCTTTTTATCCAACATTTCCCAGGAAAGGGGGGGGTGCAAGTGTTGGGAGGATTGTTCATTATTCTTAAGATCCAAGGGTCTGGGTCTGTAGTCACCTAGGCAGATTGGTGAGGCTTTTTACCAAACCTTGTCCAGGAAGTGGGGTGCAAGGTTTTGGGAAGT
Organism: Lepidochelys kempii; assembly: GCF_965140285.1. NCBI lineage: Eukaryota > Metazoa > Chordata > Testudines > Cheloniidae > Lepidochelys > Lepidochelys kempii. Next base: position 32,320,308 of record NC_136392.1, on the reverse strand, counting down.
ATTTTGGGGGGAAGGACGCGTCCAAACAGCTCTTCCCCAGTAACCAGTATTAGTTTGGTGGTGGTAGCGGCCAGTCCAAGGATAACGGGGGTAATATTTTATACCTTGGGGAAGTTTTGACCTAAGCTGGTAAAGATAAGCTTAGGAGGTTTTTCATGCAGGTCCCCACATCTGTACCCTAGAGTTCAGAGTGGGGGAGGAACCGTGACATGGTGGCACAGTGGTGGGATTAACCTGAAATCATTTTGAGATCCAGTTGAGATTTTTTGAACTAGAAATACAGATTTTAAAAAGGAATTTTTAGGAAGTCCAGAAAGCAGCTTTGAAACTGAAAGCAGCTTGGTTTCTCTCTGCTTTGTGGCCAAGCAGAGACAAAAGGGGATTATCTTGTGAATTGCAGGTTTTCTTTGCCTGGAGGCAGGGTACTTAACTCCTGCAGGGAAATTCACAGTCTTCCAACCCAGAGGTTTTTTTTTTCTTTTCTTCCTAAAAGTAAATAGGGGGTGTGTGCTCTACCCATTTGCCTGGAGACAAAAGTGGCAGGGTTTTTTTTAGGATTTTGATTTTTTTTTGTTTTACAAGGAGCACAGGTTTGAAAAGAATTTTTTTTTTCTTTGGGCTGGGTAAGCAGGTTTCCAAGTAGTTGGAGGTTTTTTGCTTTAATTTGGGCCCAGAGCAGAGACAAGGGAATTGTCTTTTTCTGTAGGCTGACAATCACTATCAGAGAATAGGTATTCTATTCCAGCACAGCAAAATTTTACAGACAAGTTTTGTTTGTTTATTTCTAAACCTCGGGTGTAAAGTTAGTTAAAAACAGAGAGGTTAGAATGGCCAAATCCTCGGCTCGACTACAGCTGGAATTAGCCAAATTTCAGGCTGAGGAAAAACAAAGGGAACATGAAAGACAGATAGAACTCATGCGGCTGGAGAAGGAGGTACAGGAGGCTGCCCACAAGAGGGAAATGGAGGCAAGGAAGCATGTGGAGGAGATGGAGAGGATAAAGGCCCAGCAGAATATACCAACAAACCCTAGCAATCCTTCTCCAGGTACCACTTCCCATCCCAGAAAGTTCCCCACCTACAAGGCAGGTGATGATACTGAGGCCTTCTTAGAAAACTTCGAAAGGGCCTGCCTTGGGTACAACATCTCTACTGACCAATACATGGTAGAGCTGAGGCCGCAGCTCAGTGGACCCTTAGCTGAGGTGGCAGCTGAAATGCCTAAAGAACATATGAACAAGTATGAACTGTTTAAATCCAAGGCGAGAGTCAGAATGGGGATAACACCCGAGCAGTCTCGTCGGAGGTTCCGAGCCCTAAGGTGGAAACCAGACATGTCATTTACCCGACATGCCTACCACATTGTGAAACATTGGGATGCCTGGATATCAGGAGCAAGTGTTGAATCTCCAGTAAATTTGCCCTTCCTAATGCAAATGGAACAATTCTTAGAGGGTGTTCCTGAGGAAATAGAAAGATACATCCTAGATGGGAAACCCAAAACTGTAATCGAGGCAGGAGAGATTGGAGCCAGATGGGTGGAGGTGGCAGAGAAGAAGAAAACTGGTCGCAGTTGGAGCGGAGACCAGAAGGGACCACCCCAGACCACACCCTATTACCGGGGGCCGCCCAAAGCCCCACCTACCTCCCAAAGAACCCTCCAGACCCCTTATCGTCCCACCACCCCGTTCTCCAGCAACCCACCTCGCCCCGGTGACCCGTCAGCTGGACGATGTTTTAAATGTAACGAGCTGGGGCATGTAAAGGCCAACTGCCCCAAGAACCCCAACAGATTACAGTTCATTGCACCGGAATCACACCAGAGGTCCACAGGCCCAGATACCTCCCAGATACCCTTGGAGCGGAGGGAAACTGTGAGTGTGGGCGGGAAGAAGGTCACCGCGTGGAGGGACACCGGAGCACAAGTGTCAGCTATCCATGTTTCCTTAGTGGACCCCAATTTAATCAACCCAGAGATCCAAGTGACGATTCAACCCTTCAAGTCCAACTCTTTCAATTTGCCTACAGCCAAGTTGCCTGTCCAGTACAAGGGCTGGTCAGGAATGTGGACTTTTGCAGTCTATGATGATTATCCCATCCCCATGCTGTTGGGGGAAGACTTGGCCAATCACGTGAAGCAGGCCAAGAGGGTGGGAACGGTCACCCGCAGCCAGGCTAAACAAGCCGTGGGGCCTAGCTCTGTTCCGGAAACTTCTATCAGGGCCCGGTCAGAGGTGATGGACCCGGACCCCAGGCCAATGTCTGCAACAGCAGTAGTGGATCCAGTCCCAGAGACCCAGACGGAACCATTCCCAGAACCGGAACCAGCCAAACAACCAACACCAGACCCCGTGCCAGCGCTGAATCCAGTACTTGCAACCTCAACACCAGAGGGCCCCACCGAACCTGAACTGGCAGCAGCCGATAACCCTACACAAGAGGCTCAGCCGGAGCCTGAATCCCAACATAGTGCACCAGCGGAGAGCGGTTCACAGTCAACAGAAACAGCTCCATCCCCTATATCGCTTCCAGAGGGACCAAGCCTATGTCCCCAATCCAATGAGGAACTGATGTCTCCAGCATCAAGGGAACAGTTCCAGACCGAACAGGAAGCAGATGAAAGCCTCCAGAGAGCGTGGACGGCGGCACGGAGCAACCCACTGCCTCTCAGCTCTTCTAATCAATCCAGGTTTGTTGTAGAAAGAGGACTTTTATACAAGGAAACTCTTTCTGGGGGACACCAGGAAGACTGGCATCCTCAGAGACAGTTGGTAGTTCCAACTAAATACCGGGCCAAGCTCTTGAGCTTAGCCCATGATCACCCTAGTGGCCATGCTGGGGTGAACAGGACCAAAGACCGTTTGGGGGGGTCATTCCACTGGGAGGGAATGGGCAAGGATGTTTCTACCTCTGTCCAGTCTTGTGAGGTGTGCCAAAGAGTGGGAAAACCCCAAGACCAGGTCAAAGCCCCTCTACAACCACTCCCCATCATTGAAGTTCCATTTCAGCGAGTAGCTGTGGATATTCTGGGTCCTTTTCCGAAAAAGACACCCAGAGGAAAGCAGTACATACTGACTTTCATGGATTTTGCCACCCGATGGCCGGAAGCAGTAGCTCTAAGCAACACCAGGGCTAAAAGTGTGTGCCAGGCACTAGCAGACATTTTTGCCAGGGTAGGTTGGCCCTCCGACATCCTCACAGATGCAGGGACTAATTTCCTGGCAGGAACTATGAAAAACCCTTGGGAAGCTCATGGGGTAAATCACTTGGTTGCCACTCCTTACCATCATCAAACAAATGGCATGGTGGAGAAGTTTAATGGAACTTTGGGGGCCATGATACGTAAATTCGTAAATGAGCACTCCAATGATTGGGACCTAGTATTGCAGCAGTTGCTGTTTGCCTACAGAGCTGTACCACATCCCAGTTTAGGGTTTTCCCCATTTGAACTTGTATATGGCCGTGAGGTTAAGGGGCCATTGCAGTTGGTGAAGCAGCAATGGGAGGGATTTACACCTTCTCCAGGAACTAACATTCTGGACTTTGTAACCAACCTACAAAACACCCTCCGAACCTCTTTAGCCCTTGCTAGAGAAAACTTACAGGATGCTCAAAAAGAGCAAAAAGCCTGGTATGATAAACATGCCAGAGAGCGTTCCTTCAAAGTAGGAGACCAGGTCATGGTCTTAAAGGTGCTCCAGGCCCATAAAATGGAAGCATCGTAGGAAGGGCCATTCGTGGTCCAGGAGCGCCTGGGAGCTGTTAATTATCTCATAGCATTCCCTACCTCCAACCGAAAGCCTAAGGTGTATCATATTAATTCTCTAAAGCCCTTTTATTCCAGAGAATTAAAGGTTTGTCAGTTTACAGCCCAGGGAGGAGACGACGCTGAGTGGCCTGAAGGTGTCTATTACGAAGGGAAATGTGCTGGTGGTGTGGAAGAGGTGAACCTCTCCATGACCCTTGGGCGTATGCAGCGACAGCAGATCCAGGAGCTGTGCACTAGCTACGCGCCAACGTTCTCAGCCACCCCAGGACTGACTGAACGGGCACACCACTCCATTGACACAGGTAATGCTCACCCAATTAGGGTCCACCCTTACCGGGTGTCTCCTCAAGCTAAAACTGCTATAGAACGGGAGATCCAGGATATGTTACAGGTGGGTGTAATCCGCCCCTCTGAAAGTGCATGGGCATCTCCAGTGGTTCTAGTTCCCAAACCAGATGGGGAAATACGTTTTTGCGTGGACTACCGTAAGCTAAATGCTGTAACTCGCCCAGACAACTATCCAATGCCACGCACAGATGAACTATTAGAGAAACTGGGACGGGCCCAGTTCATCTCTACCTTGGACTTAACCAAGGGGTACTGGCAGGTACCACTAGATGAATCTGCCAAGGAAAGGTCAGCCTTCATCACACATCTCGGGCTGTATGAATTTAATGTACTCCCTTTCGGGCTGCGAAATGCACCCGCCACTTTCCAAAGACTTGTAGATGGTCTCCTAGCGGGATTAGGAGAATATGCAGTCGCCTACCTTGACGATGTGGCCATATTTTCGGATTCCTGGGCAGACCACCTGGAACATCTACAAAAAGTCCTTGAGCGCATAAGGGAGGCAGGACTAACTGTTAAGGCTAAGAAGTGTCAAATAGGCCTAAACAGAGTGACTTACCTTGGACACCAGGTGGGTCAAGGAACTATCAGCCCCCTACAGGCCAAAGTGGATGCTATCCAAAAGTGGCCTGTCCCAAAGTCAAAGAAACAGGTTTCAATCCTTCTTAGGCTTGGCCGGTATTTACAGACGATTTGTACCGCACTACAGCCAAATCGCTGCCCCACTGACAGACCTAACCAAAAAGAAACAGCCAAATGCTGTTCAGTGGACCGGAAAGTGTCAGAAGGCCTTTAACAAGCTTAAAGCGACACTCATGTCTGACCCTGTACTAAGGGCCCCAGACTTTGACAAACCGTTCCTAGTAACCACAGATGCATCCGAGCGTGGTGTGGGAGCAGTTTTAATGCAGAAAGGACCTGATCAAGAATTCCACCCTGTAGTGTTTCTCAGCAAAAAACTGTCTGAGAGGGAAAGCAACTGGTCAGTCACTGAAAAAGAATGTTATGCCATTGTCTACGCTCTGGAAAAGCTACGCCCATATGTTTGGGGACGGCGTTTCCACCTGCAAACCGACCATGCTGCACTAAAGTGGCTTCACACCGTCAAAGAAACTAACAAAAAACTTCTTCGGTGGAGTTTAGCTCTCCAAGATTTTGATTTCGACATCCAACACATCTCAGGAGCTTCTAACAAAGTGGCTGATGCACTCTCCCGTGAAAGTTTCCCAGAATCAACTGGTTAAAATCGTCCTTGAGATGTGGAAAATATTGTTAGTCTTTATGTACTTGGTAGTATATTTAGAGATGCATGTGTCTTATTAACTCTGTTTTCCTAGAGCTCCAGGAAGAAATCCCAGCCAGTGTTTCACCCTAGCTGAGATTTGGGGGGCGTGTCATAAATATAAAGGGAAGGGTAAACCCCTTTGAAATCCCTCCTGGCCAGGGGAAAGCTCCTCTCACCTGTAAAGGGTTAAGAAGCTAAAGGTAACCTCGCTGGCACCTGACCAAAATGACCAATGAGGAGACAAGATACTTTCAAAAGCTGGGAGGAGGGAGAGAAACAAAGGGTCTGTGTCTGTCTGTAGTCGTCTTGGCCAGGGACAGAACAGGAATGGAGTCTTAGAACTTTTAGTAAGTAATCTAGCTAGGTATGTGTTAGATTATGATTTCTTTAAATGGCTGAGAAAAGAATTGTGCTGAATAGAATAACTATTTCTGTCTGTGTATCTTTTTTGTAACTTAAGGTTTTGCCTAGAGGGGTTCTCTATGTTTTTGAATCTAATTACCCTGTAAGATATCTACCATCCTGATTTTACAGGGGGGATTTCTTTATTTCTATTTACTTCTATTTTTTATTAAAAGTCTTCTTGTAAAACACTGAATGCTTTTTCATTGTTCTCAGATCCAAGGGTTTGGGTCTGTGGTCACCTATGCAAATTGGTGAGGCTTTTTATCCAACATTTCCCAGGAAAGGGGGGGTGCAAGTGTTGGGAGGATTGTTCATTATTCTTAAGATCCAAGGGTCTGGGTCTGTAGTCACCTAGGCAGATTGGTGAGGCTTTTTACCAAACCTTGTCCAGGAAGTGGGGTGCAAGGTTTTGGGAAGTATTTTGGGGGGAAGGACGCGTCCAAACAGCTCTTCCCCAGTAACCAGTATTAGTTTGGTGGTGGTAGCGGCCAGTCCAAGGATAACGGGGGTAATATTTTGTACCTTGGGGAAGTTTTGACCTAAGCTGGTAAAGATAAGCTTAGGAGGTTTTTCATGCAGGTCCCCACATCTGTACCCTAGAGTTCAGAGTGGGGGAGGAACCGTGACAGGCTCCTATTACCCTTCCCCCCCCCCCCGGGTCCTGATTTTTCATACTTGCTGTCTGGTCAACCTAGACTAGACGTGTGATTGGAAAATAAAATCTGTCCATTGGTCGTGCGAGGGAATGTGCAGACTAAGGGACAGATGGGGCATGAATGTGTAAATGGCAAAGTAAGGTGACCACATAACAGTGTTTAACCCACTGAGTCATATTCAGTCCATGCATTATCCTCTTCCGGGGTGATGGGTAAACATCCTCCCTATAAAAAGACATAAAGTGGGGTAATGTAGTAAGAAGAGGGCCTGAAACATAAGCCTGTGTATCAGAGGCTTGGTCTGAGGTCTGGGCTAAAGTAGTCAAAACTTTGTAGATACAAAGCAAAGTTAAGATGTGAGCAAGAGGCAAGTCCTGCTCACAGAATATGGCAAGAACAGGGCTGATATTTCAGACACACACATTTCTAAGTAGTGCAAGGCACAAGAATACACACGTAAACACATTCCAGAAAAGTGGTACCAGAACACCTTGATACCAAACTGTCACTGTGCCTCAGTGGGTCACAACTGAGAATACCAAATTCAGGACAAACTGCTGAGAAACAAGGCAGACACACCCCGAACTGGTGGTTATTCTCCCACAAGATATACCAAACCAGCAACAAAATAAAATTATGTTTCACCGCACTGGCTAACACGAAGTCAGAAAAGCAGTTTCCTTAGGAATTCCAGTCCGTGTATCACCACCAAAAACACTAGACTTAAAGACAAGTAGTTCTTTGAAACCAATTTCATCAAATAAAAGGTTCTTCTGATCCTAAAGGGCCAGCCACACACCCAAGTTAATATACAACTCAGATCTTACCCAATAAGCATGCTGTTGCCAATCCTTTAGTATCTAACATCTAAAGGTTTATTTATAAAAAGAAAAGAAGAGAAAAGAAAGAAAGTTAAAATTGGTTAAAGGAATCAGATGCATTCAATAAACGCAAAGTTCTTGGCTCAGGCTTGTAGCAGTGATGGAACAAACTGCTGGCTTGTTAAGTCTCTGGTTGCTCCCAAATCATTGGAAGATCCTCAGTCCTTTGGTTAGAATGCTCCCATTAGTATAAGTTCGTAGTCCAGAAGTTTGAGCAGGAAAGAAGCAAAATGGAAATGTTTCCAGTGCCTTTTATAACTTCTCTCAAGTGAAGGGAAAACCATTGTTCTCACTGAGGAAAATTACAGTAACAAGATGGTGTTTGGAGTCACATGGGCAAGTCACATGTCCATGCATAATTTCGCTTAGTCATAGATTAAAAGTCCATTAAGTGTAGATAGGCATGTCCCATGGTCCATTATGAGTTAAGTGGTCCTTGATGAGCCACTTAATTTGAATAGTCTCTTCGAGATGTACTGGCTAAATACCCTGTGGGCGTTATCACAGGAGCAAACATATTTGAAATGCAAGTGCAGAGCCAATACTCATAACTTCAAATACAAAAATGATACATGCATACAAATAGCATAATCACAGCAAATCATAACCTTTCCAAGGACACCTTACTTGACATACTTTGTACAAGATTTGTTGCAATTATATAATAGTGGTAGCAACTATGATCTACATGGTCATATTTTAAGCAGAAACACACATTCCTAAGTAGTGCTAGGCACAAGAATATATATGTAAACACATTCCAGAAAGGTGGTACCAGAACACCTCGATACCAAACACATCCCCCAAAGATAACAGGAACACGCTGACCCATCTTAAGGATAATGGGATGACTGCATGATGGGTAGAGATGTTTTGATCAAACCCACATGTAGAAGGTAATGGGTGGCACCCTAATAGGTCAGGGGCAATACATAATTTGTTTGTATCGGTGTATAAAAATGTATCTTAGAGGATGTGTCTTTGGCCACCCTGGGGGCAGTGGAAAGTCCTGTCAGTGACTGAGCTGTGCCCATTGTCATGGGCATACATGTCTTAGTATCCTCGTAGAGTCTGCCAGGTGCTGTTACCGTGCTTCGCTGACAATAAACCTGACCGGGTGCCTTCGCTGAAAACCGAGTCTGTGAATTTATTGGGCAGTTTAATTGAGGTCTGCTATCTCCGCTACCTGCACAGAGCTGGGACAGCACACTGAATAAACACACACACTGCCAACATCTGACCACAGATGCCTCCATTTTATTATTGGCCAGGTTCACTTCCAATATCAAGTGCTCCCCTTCGGCTTATCATCCGCCCTGAGGGTCTTTTAGAAGGTCATATCGGTGTTGGCAGCCCAACTCCACAAAAAAGGTATTTTAGTATTTCCTTAACTGGACAATTGGTTGCTAAAAGGTCACTCCCTGGAGCTGTAGGCCTCTTCCTCCAATTGGGCCTACAACTGAAAATACAAAAATCCACTTTGACTCTGGTACAGAGCCTAAAGTTCACATGGCCAGAGCTCAGTTCAGTGACAGAAGAACCTACCTTCCTGGGCACAGGTTTGTGGTACTCTCCAACACAGCAAACACAATTCATCTCAGTCCACAAACCATGGTCAGGAACTTCACTCAATTACTGAGTCACATGACAGCCACCACTTTTGTGACAGAACATGCCAGACTTCAAAGTTGCTGCCTCCAAGGGTGACCCAGAACCATTTGTTCACCCACCAGACACAGTCTAGATATGCTTCTTTCCATACCTACCTTCATGAAACAATCCCTAGAGTGGGGGAAGAACCATCACAATGTGTGCACAGGAGTTCTGTTCACATGTCCTTCCCCAAAGGTCACTATAACAATGGATACATCTCTGCTGGGGTGGGGCGCACATCTAGACACACAATCCAAGGTAAGTGGATATTATTTTCTTTGAACTGCTGGGGAGCGTTGCCCAACCTCTTGGTCTGTGCTATATCCGACTGGTGTGTCTAGCAAGAGGGGAGTGGAGGGAAGCCTTCTCTGGTAGGGGGTTTTGTTCTCAGTGGTGTCTCAGCACATCTAGTGACAGTCTTGAGGGAGTTTCTGTGACCTAACCTGTCACAGAGGCAAATGTGGTATAAAACTCAAACTCAAGTCACGTAGAGCCTGAGTCCACAGGAAATGGGAGTTAGCCCTGAGCCCATGGTGGGGTAAAGTTCGGTCTCTTACGCCCTATGTACCCATGAGGACAGGTAGAGGGTAGTAGCCCTAAGTACTCACGAGGAAGGGTAGGGGTAGTAGCCTTAAACTGTGTAGGTAACTGTGGCATTATGCCCCATATTCATCGTAGTAATATTATGATATGATTATGGCATAACTATGATGTATTTTATGCAAGATAGGTCATGTAAGAGATCATTGAAAAGGTATGAGTCACTGAATATGATTCTCCTATTTGTATGCATGTATCATTTTGGTATCTGCAGTTAGGAATATTGTCTATTGCATCTATTACAAATGTGTTTACACCTGGGGAACGCTCTCTAGGCAGAATGCAATCAGTCTAGATGGCTGGCTGGGAAGGGCCATTAGGCAGAACAATAGGTCTTAGAAGATGCTAGTCTCCCACCAAGGAGCCTTGCTAAGGATGCTACAAACAACCTCTGAGTCATGCCTGCTGTGTCCTTACAGGGGCATGCGACCAAGTCACCTGGTAGTGGACTCCATCTTGGAATACAAGTGTTTTTTCACTGACAGGGCATGGGACCAAAGAGGGGAGACAAAGGGTTCCCACTATATGCAGAAGCTATTTAAGGCAGGGGAGTGACATCATCGTGGTTCTTCACTGACTCCCTGTCCAAAGGAGACTCTTGGAAACACCTGAGAAACAAGGACTAAACTGGGGAGAAGGGCTGGACCCAAGCGATAGGGATTTCTAGCCTATGAAAGGAATACTTGGGGTTTTAAACTGCAAGCAAGTGCAGCTTTCCTTTAAGAGCCTGCAGCCAGCTTAAACATCATGTAGGGTGAGAATCTGCTACTCATATCCAATTTCTTTAGTATATTAAGCTTAGATTGCATTTTTGTTTTATTTGCTAGGTAATCTGCTTTGATCTGTTTGCTATCCCTTATAATCACTTAAAATCTGTCTTTTGTAGTTAATAAATTTATTTTTGCTTTGTCTAAAGCCAGCCTGTGCGGAAGTCATTACTTGGGTCAGAGAGCTGTGTATATTCCTCTCCACATTGAGGGAAGGGGGCGAATTTCATGAGCTTATGCTGTACAGTTCTCTGTGCAGTGCAAGATGGTATAATTTTGGGTTTACACTCCAGAGCGGGGTGTGAGCCTTGAGAACTGGGAGGTGCCTTAGCTGAGCCTTCCCATGTGGAGCTGATCTCAGCATCTGTGTGTAGCTGCAGCTGGGTGTGTCCCTACCTGTATGTGTATTGGAGGGGGCTTGAGGGCCTGTCATAAAAGTACAGTGTAAAGGGAGCCCGGGCTGGTGGGTCAGGCGGGCTCAGTCGTACCCCAGCTCCAGGTGGCACCCTGGGGGGAACCCATCACAGTAACAACCCCTAAGTTTTGGGGAACTTAAAATGTGCATGGGGGAATTCTGACCATAATGACACCTACCAACCACAGGAACATGAGTCAACACCCGCGGATGACTAACCACAAGAGTTCGGACAGAGACATCCCTTACGGGAGGATCTATTAATGGAGATTCTCTATGTCCTAGTAAGGAGGAGAGGATGGAAGATGTTAAAATACAGGTAGGATCTGATAAGAAAGAGTCAAATGAAAAAAAGTCCCATCCAATTACATCATGTAATGGCAAACAGCTAAAAAGTGACAAGTTTTTAAAGGGCTTATATACCAATGCTAGAAGTCTAAATAATAAGATGGGTGAACTAGAGTTGTAAGGATAAGGCCTTTTCCTGTAGCCATAGTGTAAGGCCTAAAGCCTAAGGCCTTTGTCTGCAGCCATATTAAGAGAGCAGCAGCCATTAGCTTAGAAGCAGAAAGTCCCATCCTCACATTCCATCTAAATTACATTAAAGCAATGTAATATCAGGCTGTTAAGAAGGAGATCTGGTCCTAATGGCCTATCACCAGAGGAAAAAACAGATCTTAAGATGGTTAAAGAAAACTTAGTTTGATAACATGCTGTCTGTCAAGAAATCACTTCTTAATAGTGGTGGTTGTGAAATCCTCACTTCTTTATTGTTTTGTCTTTATGGTCTCCACTTCCCTATTGTTTGTATGGTCTCTGGTTCTTTAATTGTTTCTGTCTGTAACATAATTAATTTTGCTAGGTGTAAATTAATGAAGGTGGTGGTGTAGGACTGGTTAGATAATTTTGTTACAGTATGTTGGGATTGGTTAGTAAAATGTTAGTATAATGATTGGTTAAGGTACAGCTAAGCAGGACTTAAGTTTCACTATACAAACTGGAGTCCAAAAGGAAGTTCTTTGGGAACCAGCTCCAGGACACAGCCCCATCAGAACTGCCAGACCTCAACACTCTGCCAATGACACTGTGTAGAAACTGGAGTCCCCAGATGACCTGATCCTGACTGGTCATCAAGAAAAGTTCATCTGTCTTATTGGGAGTGGTGAGCATCACATGTGACTTGCATTCTGTTTTGGTGATTGTTAATAAATAGAGGTTAAGTAGGATATTACTGTGTCAGGCTCTTTCACTGGTAAAAAACCCCACAAACCCATAGAGTATAAGGTTACACCAGAGCCTTTTTAAAGACACCATAATAGAGGCTCAACTTAAATGTATACCCCAAATTAAAAAACGTAGTAAGAGAACCAGAAAAGTGCCACCATGGCTAAACAGCAAAGTAAAAGAAGCAGTGAGAGGCAAAAAGGCATCCTTTAAAAAGTGGAAGATAAATCCTAATGAGGAAAATAGAAAGGAGCATAAACTCTGGCAAGTGAAGTGTAAAAATATAATTAGAAAGGCCAAAAAAGAATTTGAACAGCTAGCCAAAGACGCAAAAAGTAATAGCAAAAGTTTTTTTAAGTACATCAGAAGCAGGAAGCCTGCTAAACAACCTGTGGGGCCACTGGACGATTGAGATGCTAAAGGAGCACTCAAGGATGATAAGGCCATGGCAGAGAAACTGAATGAATTCTTTGCATTGGTCTTCATGGCTGAGGATGTGAGGGAGATTCTCAAACCATTCTTTTTAGGTGACAAATCTGAGGAACTGTCCCAGATTGAGGTGTCTTTAGAGAAGGTTTTGGAACAAGTTGATAAATTAAACAGTAATAAGTCACCAGGACAAGATGGTATTCGCCCGAGAGTTCTGAAGGAACTCAAATGTGAAACTGCAGAACTACTAACTAGTCTGTAACCTATCATTTAAATCAGCTTCTGTACCAAATGACTGGAGAACAGCTAATGTGACCCAATTTTTAAAAAGGGCTCCAGAGGTGACCCCGGCAATTACAGGCTGATAAGCCTGAATTCAGTATCAGGCAAACTGGTTGAAACTATGGTAAAGAACAAAATTGTCAGATACATAGATGAACATAATTTGTTGGGGAAGAGTCAACATGGTTTTTGTAAAGGGAAATCATACCTCACCAATCTACTACAATTCTTTGAGGGGTCAACAGGCATGTGGACAAGGGGGATTCAGTGGATATAGTGTACTAAGATTTCCAGAAAGACTTTGACAAGGTCCCTCACCAAAGGTTCTTAAGCAAAGTAAGCTGCCACGGGATAAGAGGGAAGGTCCTCTCATGGATTGGTAACTGGTTAAAAGATAGGAAACAAAAGGTAGGAATAAATGGTCAGTTTTCAGAATGGAGAGAGGTAAATAGTGGTGTCCCCCAGGGGTCTGTACTGGGACCAGTCCTATTCAACATATTCATAAATGATCTGGAAAAAGGGGTAAACAGTGAAATGTTTGAATCTACTAGGAAAGCCTGTTACCGGTCTTTCTGTACACACACCTTTGTTGAAGTTTCCCCTCCATGTAGAAGTTTGGCACAGTAGTTGTTTCAGTCAGGATTACAGATCATAAAAAAACTCCTTCTGGAGAGGAAGGCAGCACCAAATTTTGCACAATTCTACGCAGAAATGTATAAAGAAACTTCCCTTCTGTGCAAAATGGGATCTTATCATTCAAATCCTTAGGAATGCTTAAATCTAGGTGTCACCAGTAATCACCTCGAACAACAGCAGCAACAATTGCTCAATTAATTACAATATTTTATGATAATAAATAGCAAATTTACTTGTTTTACAATTTCATAGTCAAAGTGAACAAATGCAAAGGATTACATCAGCTGCATACCCATCATTGCATTAATGGTGAACCAGGCATCTTATTAATTACACTTGCACTTAAGTCTGATCACAGAAAGATTAAAAAATGTGACCCTCAACTATCTACATTGCTGTTTACAGTTACAGTGTGTATGGTAACACCCATTGTTTCATGTTCTCTGTGTATATAAAATCTCCCCACTGTATTTTCCACTGAATGCATCCAATGAAGTGAGCTGTAGCTCATGAAAGCTTATGCTCAAGTAAATTTGTTAGTCTCTAAGATGCCACAAGTCCTCCTTTTCTTATTGCCGTTTACGAGGTTCTCAGCAACACTAAAGACACTAGCTGACTCAACTAATTGTAGCATACAGAAAAGGGTAATATTCATTTAAGCCATTTGTGAGCATGTAGTAATGTTCACTATTTTCTATGTTTTAGAAGCCATCAGAAATCACTCAGAGCAGCAGTACGCATTAAGCTAGGCCTGGTATGTTTGCATAGAGTTAATAAACATGATTATTTGGGAGACAACTGTGCCTAAGCAATGTATTATTACTTTTGTGATGTAATGAGCAAAAGACACAGCACGAATCATAAACCAATGCTTTACATCTGTACTAAATTAAACAAGTTTTCATAAATTTTGCCATTTGTCCTGTTCTTAATTCATCTAAAAACAAACCAAAATTCCACTAAACTTCTTAATTTGTAGCAATCATATAATGTCTGTTAAAACATTACAGATGGATTTGCAACAAATTGGTCAATTTTGGGGGGGGTGTCAATATTTGCATGCATATTGTATGTTTACTAAAAAAGAAAATACAAAATAAAAATTGGGGTAATATATTTGTCAGACCAGAAATAAAGGTTTACCTCTGGGAGTGGCATATCCTCATCTCTTCAAACTAGAATAAAGGCTGCAGGGGTGACCCAATATATATTTTGTCACTTACAGCCAGTCAAACCCCAGCTCCTTATTCAAACTCCATGTACAAAATGCATGTGGGGTGGGGATGTGACATGTGGCAGCATAATGCCCAAGAACAAAGCTTTGGGTCAACAAGTGGCATGTCACAGCTCCTTCAGACCAGTCCGAGAGTTGTGGGGAATGTGTCATTTGTGGTGACTCAAAAAATATTTTCTCATGTACAACCAAGCAACCAGCACCCAGCTCCATATTTGATTATTTAATTAGTAATTAAGGAATTTGTAAATTAAATGTTATCACATTACTGTTAATTTGATGACATTTCTAAAATTTAATCTTACAGCAATCTATTTTTAAATAATTTTGGCCTTTGAATAAGGAACTGAGAACCAGGAATAAGGAGCTGGTATCATGAATAAGGAATCAACTGATGCTTTCTAGTGATTGAAACCAATAACCTCCAGGGCTAAACATCTGAATCTTTACAGCTTATGCTAAAGAGCCAGGCTCTCGAGTTGAGAGTAGTCACAGACTCACATCCTCTGTGAACTGGGCACAGAGAATGAACACAACACACTTGGACTGGTGGGTTACACAAGTGAAATCCATGACAAATGCCTGAAATGTGGACCATGTATTTTGGTGCTTCACACCGTAATTTATATATCATAGCTCACGGTAAAGCATAGGCCATGTAGTCCAAACAATGAGCTCGTGCCATAGAGGAGAATGGGAGCATTGAGGCACTGTGGTGGCCTTTCAGAATACAAGTATTTTGGTTTTCAGTTAAATTGTCAGTTTTTGGTCTAAGTATTTTGGAGTTTGATTTTTTTGCTGACAATATTCTGTAAAAAAATTTAAATGAAAAGTATTTTTTCTTTGTTTTCATGAGGATTTTCAGTGGACAAAAAAAACAAATACAAACCATTTTCTGACCAGCTCTACTTGAGACACACTTTCCCAGGGGGTTACACAACTGTTTACTAGCCACCAATAGAATATTGGTGATCAGTAATCCTGGATTCTAGCCCTGTCTCTGTAGAGAAGTGTGTTCTTTATAGTGCTTAGAGATATTGCCTAAATCAGGTTTGGTTTTCCTTTCTGAAAGGAAGTGTGGTGCAGTCGGTAAGTTTGGGGTTCATCATGTGAAAGACTGGCATTCCAGGCGTAAACTCTCGGCTAAGTTATTTAAACAATGTGAGGAGAGTATTCAGAGGTTCTTCACTGTCTGTTGGTGGGGTTCATGGCCTTAGCAAAAACAAGGGTAGTTAACTGCATAGGAATTTAAACGGCACTTAGCATAAGAGAAGAGTGAGGGGGGATTTGATAGCATCCTTCGACTACCTGAATGGGGGGTTCCAAAGAGGATGGAGCTAGGGTATTCTCAGTGGTGGCAGATGATAGAACAAGGAGTAATGGTCTCAAGTTGCAGTGGGGGAGGTTTAGGTTGGATATTAGGAAAAAAATTTTCACTAAGAGGGTGGTGAAGCACTGGAATGCGTTACCTAGGGAGGTGGTGGAATCTCCTTTGTTAGAGGTTTTTAAGGCCCAGCTTGACAAAGCCCTGGCTGGGATGATTTAATTGGGGTTGGTCCTGCTTTGAGCAGGGGGTTGGACTAGATGACCTCCTGAGGTCCCTTCCAACCCTAATCTTCTATGATTCTATGATAAAGGCAATTTGAACTCCTGGCCTCCAGGAGAGCGTGCTTTCCTCTTCCAAAGGAGCACATAGCAAGGCTGTCCTTTTTAGCCCTACAAAGTAACTGGTGACAATGTCAGCACCACATACACTTTGTCATCAAATTCCAATTTGACAGCTTCAGCCTGGCACAATCAAACCACCTGTTAGCACTTTAATACGCTTTTCCAGAAAATATGCCATGCACTTACTCAAAAAGGGTCTTTGAGGAATCCGGGTTACAGGACAATGAACTAGGAGAATCTGAATCAAAGTGGTAAAGGTGTAAAGTGAGACACTCCCCAGAAAAAAGCACCACATACTGATTCACAACAGCTTATTGTGAACTTCCCATTCATCAACCAATGACACCCCACAACATCCCAATGCCCACAATGTCACACTGTGACACCCCAATGTCACTCCACAACTTCCCCAATCTCACCCCAACACTTCTACATCCCACTGTCACAACATGTCACCCCCACAGACAGTGTCACCAAAGACCCCATGTCACCCCAACACCTCCACATCCCTCTGTCACCCCATGTCACCCCCACCGACAGTGTCACCAAACACCCCATGTCACCCCAACACCTCCACATCCCTCTGTCACCCCAGTCACCCCCACCGACAGTGTCACCAAACACCCCATGTCACCCCAACACCTCCACATCCCACTGTCACCCCACGTCACCCCCACCGACAGTGTCACCAAACGCCCCATGTCACCCCAACACCTCCACATCCCACTGTCACCCCACGTCACCCCCACCGACAGTGTCACCAAACGCCCCATGTCACCCCAACACCTCCACATCCCTCTGTCACCCCACGTCACCCCCACCGACAGTGTCACCAAACGCCCCATGTCACCCCAACACCTCCACATCCCTCTGTCACCCCACGTCACCCCCACCGACAGTGTCACCAAACGCCCCATGTCACCCCAACACCTCCACATCCCACTGTCACCCCACGTCACCCCCACCGACAGTGTCACCAAACGCCCCATGTCACCCCAACACCTCCACATCCCACTGTCACCCCACGTCACCCCCACCGACAGTGTCACCAAACGCCCCTTGTCACCCCAACACCTCCACATCCCTGTCACCCCACATCACCCCCACCGACAGTGTCACCAAACGCCCCATGTCACCCCAACACCTCCACATCCCACTGTCACCCCACGTCACCCCCACCGACAGTGTCACCAAACGCCCCATGTCACCCCATGTCCACATCCCACTGTCACCCCACGTCACCCCCACCGACAGTGTCACCAAACGCCCCTTGTCATCCCAACACCTCCACATCCCTCTGTCACCCCACGTCACCCCCACCGACAGTGTCACCAAACGCCCCATGTCACCCCAACACCTCCACATCCCACTGTCACCCCACGTCACCCCCACCGACAGTGTCACCAAACGCCCCGTGTCACCCCAACACCTCCACATCCCACTGTCACCCCACGTCACCCCCACCGACAGTGTCACCAAACGCCCCTTGTCACCCCAACACCTCCACATCCCTCTGTCACCCCACGTCACCCCCACCGACAGTGTCACCAAACGACCCGTGTCACCCCAACACCTCCACATCCCTCTGTCACCCCACGTCACCCCCACCGACAGTGTCACCAAACGCCCCATGTCACCCCAACACCTCCACATCCCTCTGTCACCCCACGTCACCCCCACCGACAGTGTCACCAAACGCCCCATGTCACCCCAACACCTCCACATCCCTCTGTCACCCCACGTCACCCCCACCGACAGTGTCACCAAACGCCCCTTGTCACCCCAACACCTCCACATCCCTCTGTCGCCCCACGTCACCCCCACCGACAGTGTCACCAAACGCCCCGTGTCACCCCAACACCTCCACATCCCACTGTCGCCCCACGTCACCCCCACCGACAGCATCACCAAACGCCCCTTGTCACCCCAACACCTCCACATCCCTGTCACCCCACATCACCCCCACCGACAGTGTCACCAAACGCCCCATGTCACCCCAACACCTCCACATCCCTGTCACCCCACATCACCCCCACCGACAGTGTCACCAAACGCCCCTTGTCACCCCAACACCTCCACATCCCTGTCACCCCACATCACCCCCACCGACAGTGTCACCAAACGCCCCTTGTCACCCCAACACCTCCACATCCCTCTGTCGCCCCACGTCACCCCCACCGACAGTGTCACCAAACGCCCCTTGTCACCCCAACACCTCCACATCCCTCTGTCACCCCACGTCACCCCCACCGACAGTGTCACCAAACGCCCCGTGTCACCCCAACACCTCCACATCCCTCTGTCACCCCACGTCACCCCCACCGACAGTGTCACCAAACGCCCCTTGTCACCCCAACACCTCCACATCCCTCTGTCACCCCACGTCACCCCCACCGACAGTGTCACCAAACGCCCCTTGTCACCCCAACACCTCCACATCCCTCTGTCACCCCACGTCACCCCCACCGACAGCGTCACCAAACGCCCCTTGTCACCCCAACACCTCCACATCCCTCTGTCGCCCCACGTCACCCCCACCGACAGTGTCACCAAACGCCCCATGTCACCTGATGACCCCCCCCCCCCGGCGATACCCGCATGCGCCCAACACCGCCAGGTCAGCGCGCGCGCGCACGCGCGGCCCCGGCTCCCCACGTCACTCCGCCCCGCCCCGCCCCAGCCCCGCGCGGGCTCCCAGGCCGCCCTGCGGCGGGGGCGGGGCACAGAGCCGAGTGCTCCGCCCCGCAGGCGGGGCCGGCGCCGGACGCGGGGTCGCCGCCGCCGCCGCCATGGACTCGCTGTGGAGGCTGAAGCGGTTCGATGCGTTTCCCAAGACGTTGGAGGATTTTCGGGTCAAGACCTGCGGGGGCGCGCTCGGTGAGGGGCGGGGGCGCGCTCGGTGAGGGGCGGGGGGGCGCGCGGGCGCGGGGGGGGGCGGCGGGGCCGGCGCCGAGACCAGCCCTCGCCGGGGGGCCGCCAGCTGGTGCCCGCCCTCAGCCGCGGGCGGGCGGGGAGGCTTTCCCGCCCCCGCCGCCTCTGCATCGATCCGCCTCCTCAGCGGGGCTCTCACCTCCGCCGGGAGCCGGCGGGCTGGCTGCAAACGCCGCCTGATTTCCCCCATTTCCCCCGCCGACAGACGCCCCCCTTCCCTTCACCCCACCGCGCGGCGGCCCAGGCTGAAAACCCCTGGCAGCCCGATCGCTGTGGGAGAAAAACTACCCCCCGCGAGGTTCTTGCCCTCCTCCGGGGGCCGACAGCCCCAGCCTGGGCCCCTCCCGCTAAGGCTGAGGAATAGGTCGTTTCGAGTCCAGCTACTTCCTTCTCTCTTCCTCCCTGAGAGTCTTTCACCTCCATCGTCACTCAGGTGAACTTCCCCGTGCGCAGGGGAAAGCTGTCCGCCAGCCCACGGCAGCCCCTCGCTGCCAGAGCTGGAATAAAGGGCCTGTGCTCGTGTAAAAAGAAGAGAAGAGCCACCTCCCTGCCTGCATGGTGAGAACCATCCACACCACTCCAAACAAACGGTCCCAAGGCGCTGCTCCTCCTCCCTCCTAGAGCAGGACCCAGCCCTCCACCCAGAAACACAACAGCCCCAGCCTCCCCTCCTCCTCCGTCTGTCCTCGAGCAGGACCCAGCCCTCCACCCAGAAACACAACAGCCCCAGCCTCCCCTCCTCCTCCGTCTGTCCTCGAGCAGGACCCAGCCCTCCACCCAGAAACACAACAGCCCCAGCCTCCCCTCCTCCTCCGTCTGTCCTCGAGCAGGATCCAGCCCTCCACCCAGAAACACAACAGCCCCAGCCTCCCCTCCTCCTCCGTCTGTCCTCGAGCAGGACCCAGCCCTCCACCCAGAAACACAACAGCCCCAGCCTCCCCTCCTCCTCCGTCTGTCCTCGAGCAGGACCCAGCCCTCCACCCAGAAACACAACAGCCCCAGCCTCCCCTCCTCCTCCGTCTGTCCTCGAGCAGGATCCAGCCCTCCACCCAGAAACACAACAGCCCCAGCCTCCCCTCCTCCTCCGTCTGTCCTCGAGCAGGATCCAGCCCTCCACCCAGAAACACAACAGCCCCAGCCTCCCCTCCTCCTCCGTCTGTCCTCGAGCAGGATCCAGCCCTCCACCCAGAAACACAACAGCCCCAGCCTCCCCTCCTCCTCCGTCTGTCCTCGAGCAGGATCCAGCCCTCCACCCAGAAACACAACAGCCCCAGCCTCCCCTCCTCCTCCGTCTGTCCTCGAGCAGGATCCAGCCCTCCACCCAGAAACACAACAGCCCCAGCCTCCCCTCCTCCTCCGTCTGTCCTCGAGCAGGATCCAGCCCTCCACCCAGAAACACAACAGCCCCAGCCTCCCCATCCCTGTCATCACTTACAAAGCAGAACATCCCTCCCTGACATAGGGCAGATAGTGTCTGATCATCCCAAAGCCAGACTGATGTTTCCAGCTGGAGTTTGTGGGCCAGAGGTGGTAACAAATGGGCCAGGACTGGCATATATTCCCTCACTCTATTGTTCACACACACCTTCCTTCAGATTGTCTCCCTGCTTCCTTTTCCCATTTTCCTCTTTTCCTCTTGTTCCTTCTTCCATCCCTGCTTTGAGGAGTAACCTGACCAGTACCAGCACAGCCAGCAACAGCAGTGAGGGATGGGGTAGGGTGGAGGCTGTTCAGTCTCCATTCAGGCCCCAGAACCTGGCCTGGATCCTGTTTTGCAGTGACAGAGAAGAGGCTGCATCCTCTTTTAACTGTGAAGGTGGCCAGTGGGCATAATGTTTGACTCCTCACCTCAGATTTAAAACTTCAAATAAAGCGTTTATCTCCCTTCTGTCTGTATCATCCTTCCAGGCAAGGCTCAGTAAACTCTTGTTCTTTTGTTAGTTGTGTTATTTTGGGAGTTTTAGGCATAATGAGATGCTGGGAGTCCCACAGGCATGCTTAAACATCTTATCTATTTGAACTAAGTAAGTCATAAGAGACTGCATTTTGCTGTAAGAAAGACCTGTATAGGAGAGCCAAGTATTCATATGTAAGGCTTCTGTAGTGCAGAATTTTGGAGCAAACTAGTGATCCAGCCGATCGAGTAGCCTGTTCCTACAGAGGCTGGTACAAACTAGTTCAGAGAAAAGAACAAGAAACCTCCCAATGGGCCACTATGGAATAACCATGATATAGGGAAGCTACTGCCTAGTTCTGCCAGTTGTTGGCTGGTGCTCTAAAGCAGGAGGGTTTGCTTATGCAAATATATATGTTTACATAATAGAGGTAAAACTGCCCCATTAAAAGAATATTAAAGTGGTAAAGTCAAGCCCTACAAAATTAGGAAATATCAGAATTAAGGTTACCATGGAACCTTAATCCTCCTCCCTCTGCCAATGGTGTGTGTCGTGATACAGTCTTTAATTACATGATCCCATACTATTTTTTCCACAGGACCCTTGCCTCATTCAGGGAATAGATAGTGTCATGGAGCCACAAGATCAGTGCTACACCCCCAGGTTTGGAACAGTCTCTTGGAGGAACCCCTTTGATGTGCCAGACCCCCGAGGGGTCTCACTCTTCCCTCAGGGTAGGACACCTGGCCTCACTGCCTCCTAAGATTGAACCTCTGTGAGCTCTGTTCAGCGAGTCCAACCGAGACGGACTCCTGGGAGAGACTTGTCCGTTCTGCAGGGATTAATGCACCTCACCAAGTATTCAGAGGGACACTCAAACAGTGTTTCAAACCAGTTGGATTTATTAGTCCCCTGGCACACAGCATGGATTAGCACACAGCATTAGGTTAGCACAGAGAAGTGAAGCTTAGCACAGCCAGTCTGCTCAGCCCAGAGCCCCAGCCATGCTGTAGTGAACCCTATTTTCAGGCTCTGTCTCTCTCTCAGTTTGACCCTCTGTGTCAGTTCCCAGGTGAGAGAATTCCCAGCTTCCTCTAGAAGCTCCACTGCGTACCTTCCAGTCCTTTGTTCTTAAGTTGGGCTCTCTGCCCAACTTCCCTGCTGAGAGGCCTTACCTCCTGCTTCTCTTGCTTTCCTCAAGCAGGTCTTGCAGGAGGGTGCTCCTGACTCGCCTCTGGAACTCGTTTTGATCCTGCCCTGTGAACCTCCCTGGCTGCCCCTGACAAGCCACCTGAGTTGCCTGAACAACATCCAGCCAGTCCACCTCTGAACTGCACCCAGGGAACATGTGAAGTGCAAGCATGTACACCATCCACTTCCTTGCCCTTATGTCCCACCCTAACACTAAATGGTGGGACCTGTTGCCACCTAAGGAAGGTGGGCCGGTCTGTACTCTACTCTGCTTCCACAATCCACCAGCAATATTAGTTGGCAGCTCCTCCATGGAGCTGTGAGCATGGGCGTGTTCCTGTCCATTCTGTGGTGAAAGGGAGAACCTGGTTCACATCTGTGTAGAGTGCATCAGGTTGCAGCCCGTCTTCTAGCTCCCCCAGAAACTTATTGAGGTCTAGGTGCACTTTTCCCCATACTTCCTAATTCTTGCACACCCCATCCATGATCCTACAAAGTTTCAGGACCTCCTTGTCAACCTCCTCTTGGCACTGCACAACATAGCCATCCATCACTCCAGGAGGAAGAAGCTGGATGGGGGTACTCTGTGACTATGGGGCCTATTTCTGGTCCCTTGTCTGATCATGTCTCAAGGTAGAGTTCCTCCAAGCAGTATCCACAGACTCTTTAGATGTCTTTGAGGAGGGTTCTCTGCTCAATGTCCCCTTCTGGTTCCTTGACTATTAATCTTTGACCTCGCTCCCATTTTCTCCTTTGTTGTCCCCTATACTCGCAGCTTGGGCGTAGCGGTTCCTCCCCCTTAGCTGAGGAGGCTGACCTTTAGTTTTGTGTGGGCCTAGATCTGCCTGTCCTGGTACCCACAAATAGAACATGCCTTCCAGCAGGGATCCTATAGGCAACAACATCCTTTGCTACACAACCCTGATTTGTCCCCAGAGCACCATCTCTCAGTTCTAGAATTAACTGCATCTCTGCCCCCTCTGTGGTCTCCTCAAGGGGCATCCCTTTAGGTCTCAGGCCTCCAGTCCTCACCTTTCTCTGGGCAGGGACCTGCATCCCTGTCCCTTCAGATCAAGGATTGCAGTCCTCCTTCAATTCGCTGTGATTATCACAGCAGATCTGACCTTTGTCCAACACCCCTCGGCCGGGGACTATGCCACAGTTGTCAGTGACCAGATAGTTTCCACAAACCACAATACACTTATTTAGGACAAAAGCATTACAGAGAAAACATAATAAAGCAATAAACAGTCTCCATTGCATGCTGGTTTACTGGGCCATCTTCTGACACAGAGACTCTGGCAGGTTCCAGTCCTTCACACCCTTCCAGCAGGGTTTTGTCCTCTTGGTTATAGTTTCATGTCAATTCTTGGATCAGAGGAACCTCAGCCAGTTCCCAGTTGATAGCTGCAGCAGTTGATAGCTGCTTTCAATTACCTGAAGGGGGGTTCCAAAGAGGATGGATCTAGACTGTTCTCAGTGGTAGCTGAAGACAGAACAAGGAGTAATGGTCTCAAGTTGCAGTGGGGGAGGTTTAGATTGGATATTAGGAAAAACTTTTTCACTAAGAGGGTGGTGAAACACTGGAATGCGTTACCTAGGGAGGTGGTAGAATCTCCTTCCTTAGAGGTTTTTAAGGTCAGGCTTGACAAAGCCCTGGCTGGGATGATTTAACTGGGAATTGGTCCTGCTTCGAGCAGGGGGTTGGACTAGATGACCTTCTGGGGTCCCTTCCAACCCTGATATTCTATGATTCTATGATCCTTCTGGCCACAAGCTCTTTCTTTGTCTTGTGGATCTCTTAAATCAGGGTTGAACCAGTCTGTGTACCTTCCAAAGATTAGTACTTCTCTGGAGTTGTTTACCTGTCCCAGGATTTGCAGTAATTACCCTCATTGATTTAAGATGTTGGGGTAAACTCGGTAACCTTCTGCAATGGGTTGGAATAATGTCTATAGCTCACAAAGTTACATATCACATTTGTAGATCGTTAAATCCACAGCTGACTGCAAAGAATTACAAAAGGATCTCACAAAATTGGGTGACTGGGCAACAAAATGGCAAATTAAATTCAGTGTTGATAAATGCAAAGTTATGCACATTGGAAAACATAATTCCCAACTATACATACAAAATGGTGGGATCTAAATTAGCTGTTACCACTCAAGAAAGAGATCTTGGAGTCACTGTGGATAGTTCTCTGAAAATATGTGCTCAGTGTGCACTGACAGTCAAAAAAGCTAACAATGTTAGGAACTGTTAGGAAAGGGACAGAAAATATCATAATGGCACTATATAAATCCATGGTATGCCCACATCTTGAATACTGTGTGCAGTTCTGGTCACCCCATCTCAAAAAAGATACATTTGAATTGTAAGAAGTACAGTGAAGGGCCACAAAATGACTAGGGGTATGGAACAGCTTCCATGTGAGGAGAGATTAAAAAGACTGGGACTACTCATGTTAGAAAAGAGACGTTTAAGGGGAATATGATAAATGTCTATAAAATCATGAATGGTGTGGAGAAAGTTAATAAGCAAATGTTATTTGCCCCCTTCACATAACACAGGAACCGGGGGTCACCCTTTGAAATTAACAGGCAGCAGGTTTAAAACAAATAAAAGGAAGTATTTCTTCACACAACACGTAGTCAACCTGTGGAACTCGTTACAAGAGGATGTTGTGATGGCCAAGACTGTAACAGGGTTAAAAAAAGAACTAGATAAATTCGTGGAGGATAGGTCCATCAATGGCTATTAGGGGACTGATTAGGGATTTAATCCCATGCTGTGGGTAT
Source organism: Lepidochelys kempii (assembly GCF_965140285.1). Classification (NCBI taxonomy): domain Eukaryota; kingdom Metazoa; phylum Chordata; order Testudines; family Cheloniidae; genus Lepidochelys; species Lepidochelys kempii. The sequence goes on along the minus strand of NC_136392.1, from coordinate 32,295,241 downwards.
CTCTAAACCTCTGACTGCCAGAAGGTGGGACTGGATGACACTGAATAATTGTCCTGTTCTGTTCTTTCCCTCTGAAGTACCCGGCCCTGGTCACTGTTGGAAGACAGGATGCTGGGCTGTATGGATCATTAGTCAGATCCTGTATGGCCATTTTTATGTTAAAAGTTTGACTAATCCCATGGCATAGGATATCCATGATTCCAAAGTCTTGCATCTGTCACACCAACCATCTTGTGCAATGAATGAGGCAGGGTTTCTGTGGAAAGAATAGTATGTGATCATGTAACTAAAGACGGCATAATAATGCAGACACACTGGTGATGGGGGTGAATTAAGGTTGCAAGGAGAACTTTAACTCGTGTGTGTCCTTGCATACTTGACTTTGAAACTTCAATGTTCTTTGCAACAAAAATAAATGACTTTAAATTTCCTATTTTTAAAAAACAAAACAAACGCTGAAAAACAGACATTTCATCATGTGGAACCATACTCAACCCCAGCTTGTGCTGTCAGAAGGATTACGATCTTTAGATCCACAACACAGACCTTCACCACTTGAGTTAATGGAGTAACTGGTAGCAATGGTGGGCTTTGTTAGCCTCTATGTCATCCTGGAGCCTGCACCCCCAGTTAGGGCCCTCACACCCCCCCCAACCCCTTGCCCCAGTGAAAGTGAGTGAGGGTGGGGGAGAGTGAGCCACCAAGGGAGGGGGAATATAGTGAGTGGGGGGGGCTAGACCTTGTGAAGGGGCAGGGCTAGGACGTTCTGATTTGTGCGATTAGAAAGTTGGCACCCTACTTGGGAATGGTGGCTGTGATCTTCCCAGCCTTGTGGGTACATGGCTTCTCTTCCTTCGTGTGAAGGAGCCATTTCCTCCTACCCTGGTGGTGCTACTGCAGTCTTCTCCAGCTGGATTGGTTCCTCAGCCTTGGAGGTCTCCATATGCATGTTTTCAAGGAATTGCTTGTGTCCAGAGATGCATCTCAGCCTAGCCACCTCCTCCTGTAGCTCTCCCACCTGTATCTTGAGAGATTCTACTAGAAGGCATCTCTCACATTGTCTGGTCTCCCCAGCCTGGCTTTCTATGACAGGAAAACGTAGGCCACAGTGTCCGCAAATCCACACCAAGGCCCGGGTAGAGGCACCATGGTTGGGTTCAGGTGCAGGTGGAAGAGCCAGGAGCAGTGTTGGCACTGGCGATGCGACCTTTCCAAATTATGGTGATTGTATTCTTTCTCCCTCCAAACTCCCTCTCAAGCTTGCCTGTTTGCTGCCCCCTTTTCGCTAGCTGGATTTGGTTCCAGGTTCTTGGACGGGAATGTGCTGTGCTGGTTATAGACTCCTCTGCCCCTGTGTGCCTAGCCTGTCCTCGTCTCCCTCTTCTTCTGACCTCCTCCCCTTTAGCACTTATCCATCCCCCCCATCTTCCTGCTCCTATCCAATCCCCTCAGAGGTTTCTGCCCCCTCCCCAGCTGCTGTCCAACCTCTCTCTACACGCACGTCCTGCACTATATATTCTCTCATATCCCTGCCCTTCTCTCCCCCGTGCTTCTACTCTGCTCCCTATCCTTCCAGTTTCTCAATCCTCAACTTCCAAGGAGGCAGCTTCCTCTTTCTTCAGGCTGACTGGGCTCCAGGTGGGAGAACATCAATTTGAGAGCACAGAAGAGGGTCTGTACTTGCTCTCACTTCTAGTGCCCTGTGCCACCGTGACCTCTGGCAGCCAGGAGTAAATATTGCAGGGAAATTCCACTCCGCTGCTGTAGCATGGGACTGGAGCATGCTCAGTTGCTCTGTGGGAATGGCACATTCAATGTGGTCAGCACATCAGAGCTGTGAGGGGATAGAGCATGCTCAGTGCAGATGGAATCTTTGGATAGTTTAGTTGTCAAACTCTAACAAGTCTCTACTGAGCATGCACAGACAGATTTTTCAGAGGCTTATAGCTTGGCCAAATTTGGCTGAATTTTCATGGGGATGTCAGAAGGCACCTCTCTGACCCAAGGGAGACCCCAAATTCCAAGTCTCTTTTCCAAAGCATAGAGTCTCTACTGTGTCTCAACAAAATGGTTGTAAGATTTTTTTAGCTTGGGCGGAATAATATATTTTCCCTAATTTCATCCCAGAAAGGGCTGAACTCTTTTAGCTGAAACTTTCCAAAACAAATTCAGCCTAAGGCAGACACCAAGCATGGAAATGTTTTATCCTGAATGGTTAAAGTTATAAGCAACTGAAAACAGAGTCTTCTAATGGGAAGTGTCAGTCAGCCTGAAATATAGGCAGTGCTACCAGCTCCACTTATATAATATTTATAATTTATTTTTAATATATTTTGAAGGCCAAGACCATAACAGCGTTCAAAAAGAACTTGATACGTTCATGGAGGATATGTCCATCAATGGCTATTAGCCAGGATGGGCAGGGATCGTGTCCCGAGCCTCTGTTTGCCAGAAGTTGCTAATGGGTGACAGGAGTTGGATCACTTGCTGATTACCTGTTCTGTTCATTCCCTCTGAAGCACCTGGCATTGGCCACTGTCAGAAGACAGGATACTGATGGACCTTTGGTCTGACCTACTATGACTGTTCTTATGTTCTTTTTAATCATAACTATGGTGACTGTGGATGCTCTCATTATCCAAATAAAGGTCTAATTGTGGTCTGGCTGGGGCTGCAGTCACACTAGAAAGCATCTCTTCTATGTGAAATGTTTCCTTTGGTGTCTGGGAGAAGAGGACTATGCCCAAATGGATGAAAACAGCTCCTGTCTTGGTACTCTGTACTGGTTCACTCTCCTCTTTAATAACTTTGAAATGCAGGGATTTGCTTTGTGGCCTAGCCTTCAAGGTCTACTGTCTAAATGACATTTGTGTTGGGCTATTAGCATGTGTTTTTTACAGAGCACATGGGGGGAGGATAGCGATTTTCGTGAGGAGCTTACTGGTTTCTTCTCACCTACTGTAATGCCAGCTGCTTTCTTCACTGGAGTCGGGCAGCGGATTAGTGAGTCCACAGCTCGTGGTAATGTTTGTCATTCTTCATTTGCAGTGACAGTAATCAGTGGACTTATCATGCTCCTGCTTTTCTTCTCGGAGCTGCAGTACTACCTCACAAAGGAAGTAAGTAGAGCTTTGTATTGCTGTCTTTTTTGGGTTTATGTTTTCCCTGTGCTGTCCTACTGGAGCCCTGGGAAGCAGATAGGGCCACATGTTCAACCAAGGTTCACCGTTTGTCAACAGCTGAGCCAGGCTCCCGAGTTTTGCAAGGCACAGGACCATTCTGTAGCTACACATTATCTCGCCTTTTCCATGGTGTGACGGGGTTTTCATACTCCGCATTAGGCAGGAAAGGGTTAATCCCACACACTGAGCAGAGGAAGTCCTGCCCCGCAGACCATGCTCATCATACTCCAGCTGCTGTGCTAGTACAAAGGAGAGCAGCCCAGCTCAGTAAGGAGGAAGGACACTTGGTGGAGGCTCCAGCCCAGGAGCCGTTACAGCCCTTGTCTGTGGGAGCAGAGATCCTGCGGCCCAGACCGGAGGCTTGTGGCCTACAGCTGATTGGCTGGAGTCGAAATCCAAGGGAGTTACCTGTGACGAGGAGCCCAGAGACCCTGATGTCATATAGACCTCAGCTTCAGGAAGCCCAGTAGGAAGTGACCCAGGGAGGTGGGGTAAGTGGTATCTTCCACCCATGGAAAGTCAGCATGTTGTGGCTGGATTTCCCCGCTGACCCAGTGGTGGACCACTCTGCCTGTTAGGGCTCTGAGTCAGAACCCAGTGGAGTCGGGTGGGCCTGGGTCCCCCCACCCTAGCTGCTCCTCCTTTGGTGATGGCCCCTGGGTTTGGCCACTAGGCCACACTGCCCTGCACTCAAGGGCTGCTGTACTGACTCTGGCCACTAGGCCACGCCGCCCTGTGTTCGTGGGTGGCCTTATTGTCTCCGGTCATTAGGCTGCGCAGCCCAGGTGGCTCAGAGGGCTGCCTCGTTGCTATGATGGTGGCTAGAATTTAATACTCATTCCTGTCCCACAGAGGCAGCGGTTTGCAGTGCTTGGTCTAGTTCTGTTGTGAAATAGGGAAGGAAGTAGGATCAGTGACTTGCACTAAGACTTTGAGTGAATTGCTGTTCCTGCTCTCTTCCTCTTTCCTCCTGCGTATCTCAAAGAAGATGGGCACTGGCCCTGCAGGGAGCCTCTTTCCCCTCCTGGTCACCCTAGCATTAGCTTCCTGTGCCTCCGATTGGGCTTTCGGTACCAGTCAACTCCACTAAGGCCTGGATCCCCTTTCTGGAGAAGGCATCAGAAGTCATACTGGGCTGCTGATTCCTCCAGCATCTGCAGTGAATGGAGCACTCTCCTATGTCACCAGTAGGAGATAGCCACCAGTTTCCCGCTTGCAGACTCAATAGTGGGGAAGAAATTGCAAAAAGAAAATATTTTAAATTGTTTTTATTTAATTTAAATCCCCAAATTATCACTTTGCTGGCTAGGAGCGTCACACATCGTAAAAGCACAGCCAGGTTTGGAAGCCGCTTCAACTGCTTTGTCACAGCATTCTGGAAGGTGCCAGCTTGTGCACCCCATGTGGAGGAGGCCTTTGAAAGCATGGTGGCATAGCACCTGGGGAGAAGGCAAGGGAAAAGGCCTTGCTATGTGCTTCCAGGTGGAATGAGACTTTTGTTTTTTGTTCCTAGGTTCATCCTGAACTGTACGTTGACAAATCGAGAGGAGACAAATTGAAGATTAATATAGATGTTGTCTTTCCGCATATGCCTTGTGCTTGTAAGTAAGTCTTCTAAAGAGTTGGGAAGAAGGCAGCATTCACGCTCTGCTGGAGGTTGGGAACACTGGTCAGTCAGTGCACGCATTATTTCGATTTGCTATCAGCTGCTTGTCTTGTCAGCAGTAAGGAATTACATTCCCCTGTAGTTAGAACAGGGAATTCAGTCAGGACTTCTGGGTTCTGTTCCCAGCATTGTCATTTGACTCAGTAGGACTCTGGTCCAGTTGCTTCATTTCTCTGAGTGTGTTTCCTAATTTGTGCAATGAGGATAAAGCTCTTTATCCACTTCTGTAAAGTACTTTGAGACCTGCGTGTGAAGAAGAAGAGCCTGTATGAAAGGAGTATAATACTGCTCCCATGGGCTTGTCCCAATTGCTGTTCATTTTTGTAATGTGCAGAGCCTATTATGGAAGACACTGTAGAGTAGCTCTTGGGACCAGCTACTGTTTTTTTACTCTTATGTTTAAATTCTGAACATGTACATTAATGTCATGTGGAACTAAATCAGTTATGTTACTGATGTCATGTGACACATTTTTCACTCTGTAATAACTTCTTCCAAAATATTTCTATTGAGCTGAATACTTCTTAGCTGAATTGTGAGGTTTGTTGCAACTAAATCCATTCAGCTATTTGTGCTGTTTTTGAGGGGAGAATATTTTTATATGTAAAATTTTTCAGACTCTTGGTCACAGGTAGCTAAGGTATGAACACTGGAGCTTCACATTTCCTCTGAGGAATAGGGATTTGGTAATTTAACTGCAAAGTGAAAGTGATTAAAAATCCCACTACCCAAGTGTACACTGCAATTTCTATTTTGTTTTTAGTAAGGTGGGCAGTTCTTTGTGCTCTGTCTCAGATCAACCCATTGAAATGTAGTTGCAAAAGATACTATCACCCTAGGGAGGAGTCTTCCCCTACTCCAATCTCAGACTACACACACACACACTCACTCACTCACTCACATGGAGTGGAGAGTCCAGCAGGTCTGGCAGCTCCTTTCCCTGGGAAGACATTGACATTGTGTCCCCAAGTAACAGGCAAGCCCCCCAAGTGACACACTAGGGCCCAGCAAAGACTATCTGATACCCTTTGGTGAAAGGTAATGGGAAAGGGGCCACAGGAGAGAGTGGCTGGGACTGGAATGGTGGGGGAGTTCTCCAAATGGATTCAAGCTTGACCAGCAGGTTGAGGTATCTGCAAAGGGTTGGGCAGCTTATTTAGCCTGAGTTTATCTGCCCAGATGAAAATATGACTTATATTAAAGCTAGCTGAAGAGGATCCCTCTTGGACAGCAGCCCAAGAGCCTTGTTTGCAGGAGAGATTGAAATGCAGGGGTGCAGTTTTGAGTCAACTTGAGGTTCTCAGCCACCACAATGCAGCCTCTTATGCCAGTCCCCTTCCACTTCTTGATTTTTTTCCTAATCTGCAGATGAACTCTTCATCCTAGATTTCTGCCTTGGTGATCTCCCCCTTGTTAATAGGCTCGTGGTTTCTCACTGGCTTGCTGCTTCCATAAGCCATCTCGGATCACAAAGAACCTTCCTTAATTCACCTTGTTTCCTGGTCTTAGATTTGAGCATTGATGCCATGGATGTGGCAGGAGAGCAGCAGCTAGATGTGGAGCACAATCTCTTTAAACAACGTTTGGATAAAGATGGCAACCCTGTGACCCCCGAGGCCGAGAGACACGGTAGTACAATGTCCTGCCGCCTTCCTCTGTTGGATGCTCTAATGGACTGACTGCCAACGGTCTTCCTCTGTTGCCTTTCATAGGGAATCCCTGGGACTGAAGTGGCAGCCGAAGGGTATTTGAACTCTGAGCAGAGAGTTGACAGCTGTGTAATGCTGCTGTCTCAAGCGCAGTGGTGTGGGATGTGCATGAGGGTTTGCAGAGATGGGTGCTCTTCAAGGGTCTGCCCTGCCCTGAGGCTATGACTGAGCCTGGTTTAAGAGTGTCTGTCGCCCTATGCCATTTATTTTCTCCTTTTTTTGTTCTTTGGGATTTCATGGGGCCTGGTCCTTGCATTGCTGGAATACATTAGAGGCTGCCCTCAGCTCTGGAGCTGACACATCTGCACAGAAGCTGTGAGCTACTTAGACTGCCTACACTAGTCTCTTTCCTCAAAAATGTATTCCCTTTGCGAACATTAGTACAGGGAGCACTGGTGTGGACAAGATGCTGGTGGGCTTCGACTATCATGCCCCTACTCTGCTCAGAGCAAATCCAGATGACATGGTGGCGTTCTGTCTGTACGGGAATTCACACTTTTGGTACTGTCAGTGGAGCTGCACTGAAGTTAGCAGTGGTGGGGAATCTTAGGGATGAAAAGGCTAATGTGGGTGTGGGCCCAGTGCTTTAAGGTAAATGCAGCGGGGAGGAATGATGTCTGCATCTCTTGACCAGCACTAGAAGGGCACAGAGCTCATCCATGTTCTTGATCCACACTGACTGTCACACTCCTGAGGGTTGGTATAACTTGTTACAACCTACTGGATGGTCACCAGTGTGCTGCATTGGATCCAACTTCTGGATCCCACATGCTTCCAAGACAACTTGATCCGAGCAGTGTCCACATCATGTTTCTAGTTCTGGTCTCCTGGGGACTCCCACAGTACAGACTTCCTGTCTGGTGCCCCTGTTTGGCATGATGGGACTCTGCAGTCCAACTGCCTTTGGCCCCGAGAGCTGTGCCAAACCTCACTCCCCAGCCTCCCCAGCAGCTTGTGTATACCAGAACTCCAACTCACTGTGGACCTCTCTAGTTTATTGTTTAACTCTTCAGGGGCACATAGCAATTAAAGTAAGGGATGTGCAGGAACTTCTTATCCACATCCAGAGTTTACTGTTACAAAGCACAAGAGAGTCAGATTAAAATGTCTGGAGGGCTGGATGCAGCCCCCAGGCCGTAGTTTGCCCACCCCTGTTCTAATCCACAATGCAGAGTGTGATCATGAGTGATACAAATCACAGTTAAATTCATAAAATGACACAGAGACATATTCATAAAACTGTCACACTATTTGGAAATCTTATTTTGTTTCAGAGCTGGGCAAAGAGGAGGAGAAAGTGTTTGATCCAGATTCCTTAGATGCTGATCGCTGTGAGAGCTGTTATGGAGCAGAGTCAGAGGACATCCGGTAAATCAAGGCTTCCCTGATCTCCTTACTTAGGGAGGGCGCTGTATGCTAATCCTGATCTGACGGGAATGGGGTGTGTGCACATTCATAATCTCCAGAATTGGAGGAGAGGGGTAGAATGATACATCTGTGGTGTTCTGATCTGGGTGGGGAAGTGGGGTGCGAGTGTGTGTTTCCCGAATACCCTGAGAGGTTGAGTGGGTGAGCCCACACTTCCATAACCTCCTGGTTTGTGACAGACCCCACGTACTTCTCTATTCTCCTGATGGGAGGGTGGGGAAAAGAGTGAGTGAGTGTGTGTGTCTGTGAGTGCACGATTCTCTGGTCTCCTGATCTCAGAGAGTGAAGTGGGGGACCTGTTCCATAACTTCTCAGCAGCATTTGCCCCAGATGTTGAATGAATCCATATTGTGTGTGAGTTTTCCTTCAAGAATTCCCATATGGATCTACAGTTTTGGGGTAAGCACTTCTGGGCATGTGAGCTTGGATCATACTGGAAAGAAGTGTCCCTTGGGGCCTCTCCCCTTGGGTGGGGCTCTCAGGGTATAAAAGGAAGAGGGTCCCCCACTAGCTGTGACCACACTCAGGGCTAGTTCATCATGTTTGCCTGCAGCTCTGTGTGTGGGGCAAACTGGTGCTACATTTCTCTCCCCATCTCCTTGCATGCTCCTGCAAGAACAGATCAGAATCTGGCCCACAGAGTCTTGGATTCTTTCTTTCTCCTCCCCTGCTTTTTTTTTTCTGGGTTTAGAATTATCCATCTGGTTGCAGCCCCTGCCTGGAGATGCTCTCTCCTGGAGGATGGGGAATTCAGCCCTCCAGACTCCCCTTCTCAGCTAACAAAAATTTCCAAAGAATAAAGAAACCATAGTCCTCTGTCCAGGGTCCACTCTGGTCTCCCCCTTGATGCAGGGGAGTGAAGGGGGTTTCCTCCCCCCATCTTTGGAAGCCTTGGCCTGAGACCGGTGGACTAGTGTGGGTGCAGCTCAGGAGTGAATTGTTTCTTCATTGAGGGGAGACTCCAAGCCAGTAAGGTGAGAGGTGCATTAACAGACCTGTTTATGGGACTTCTCTGGCTGGTTAAAAAGTGATATAACCATTTTCTAAAGGGAGTCTGGTCCGTTGGGAAGATCCTCAGAGATCTATTGTGAATGCAGAGGTCCTCTGATGTCTGTCAGCTTCAGGAAGGTAGTGACTCAAAGCTGCGCAGCTAGGTGGATAGACAGCTTCAGTTCTGGGAATTTAGTCTTTCCTTGACCCAGAGACCATCTGCTGAGCAAGACTAGTAGCCCCAGTATGAAGGAGAATTTGCTTCTGTGTCCTCTGCAGCGAGATTGGCCCACATTTTGTGGTCTCTGTTCTTGATTTATGTTTGTCCTCCATTCGGGGTGAGTGAGATGGTGCCTGTGCTTTTGCAGGTGCTGTAATTCCTGTGATGATGTGAGAGAAGCATACAGGCGGCGTGGCTGGGCCTTCAAGAACCCTGACACTATAGAACAATGCAAGAGAGAAGGGTTCAGCCAGAAAATGCAGGAGCAGAAGAATGAGGGCTGCCAAGTGTATGGATTCTTAGAGGTCAACAAGGTGAGAGAGAGCTTCCCTTGAACTCTAAGCTGTGCCAGGCACCTGAAATCCCACCACTGTCAGTGACCAGGAGAGGGCAGAGGATAGGAATTCCCATCCTTCCCCCACTTTGCACAATGTCTCCACAGTTCTATGGTACTGGGACTTAGGCTCTTTGGGCATTGTTAGGTGCTCAGTGCTGAGTGCAACATAAGAACCTAAATAATACAGCAGTTAGTTTTGCAAATCGGAGAAAGAAATGCAATAAAAAGGAATGGCCTCATGTGTTTTGTTGGCTGGACCTTTCAGAAAGTCTGGGGACAGAGAGGCTGGTGGATTTTTAACCCATGGCGACTAGCTCTATATGCTGTCTAAGCAATCGCGGAAAGGCCCAGTACAGAACACACATGGCAGGGACTGGATGACTCTCCTTTTAGCTAGCCTTTGTCTACAAAGGAAGGTTGGGATGTTCAAAGGGCCCCAAGGGAATTAGGTGTCCAATTGCTATAGAAAGTGTGTGGAACTGGTGCCTAACCCCCTGAAGCCCCTTTTTAACATCCCAGGCTGAACTTTTAGTTGTCTTTATTGTTTGTTCAGTATCCCCAGAGCATCACTCTGGGAATATATGTTTCCCTTTAGGACCAACAATGTTACTCCACTTTATTTTCCTTCCTCATCTTCCTTTTCTGTTTTTCTTCCCCCTTCCTAGGGGTCTCCTCTCATCTTCCCTGCAGCAACTTTCAGTTCTACTCCTATGGACTTCACCCTTACGCCCTCCCCATTACTGTATCTGCTAAAAATGATCAGCAATGAAATAGTTAATGTTGACATTAACATATGGTCTTTCCTGATTGCACCCCAGTGAGATTAAGGTGGATGGTGAAATTCACATCTCTGAGACATTGTTTCGGGCTGGCTGCATGTGCATTGGTTATATTTTGTTCCCATTTAAAAGATTATCTTCACAAGCACAAGCAGGAAAAGTCGAAATATATATATTTTAAATGAGAACATAGATTCTGGACAATCTGTGTAGGCCCCACACGCACATCAGATCTGGTCTGTGAGCCAGGTGTCTGACATCTCTGCTCTACAAATTGCTGAAGAGTACTGATTGTTTTATTTGAAAAAGGAGGTTCTTTGGGGAGTAGCTGGTTCACTTGTGACTGTGTCAGCAGGTAAGTAACATAGGAGGGGAAAATCCACCTTTGAAAAGGGGGCAGCTAGTGTTAATGCTTCACTTTGTTATGTAGAATGGAGCCTTTTAATGAAAGATGACTGTTTCCTACAGGTAGCTGGAAACTTTCACTTTGCACCTGGAAAAAGCTTTCAGCAGTCTCATGTTCATGGTAAAGTATTTTGTTTTTTTTTTTCCTGTGGCCTTCTGACTTCCTGGCATGTCTGTGCTTTTCTCTTTGAACATTTCCCTCTGATTTCCATGTCATGAACCATGATGGATAAAGTTGTCTGAAGTAGCACTGCCAGAGTGGGGAGGAATTGGCAGAAGTGCCATGGTAGGAGAAGAGAACTATCAGGAGCAAGTGGAGAAATGTTGGGGTGGGGAAGAAGTGGGGCCAAGGAGGAGCCATGACTATATATACAACCAGCCGGTCCCATCTCATTAAGCAACCCTGTTCTGCTATAAACAGCTCTCAGTCGACGTGTTGAGTCCAAAAATGTTACATGGAGAATTTTAAAGCAATGCAAGTGATTTTTATACAGAAGTTAGGCAAGTTAGTATTTCTGGGGTAACAGAATGTTTTAATTTATGGCTTAATATATACTCTCAAGAACCTTTTAAAATAGATTTAAGATTGGAAGTATTTATGTAACTTAATAGTACGTTGCAGTTCCAGAAACATAAATGTTTGAAACTATGGGTATTCAGAGTTAAGTTTTGACAAAGATTTTTAACTCTACCGTTATAATCCGCTGCACCATGCAACAACCCATCACGTATAATATACAGACCCGTATTTACAGCTTTACAATAGTTACATTATTGAGAAGTGCCTTAAATGCCTATTTCAACTCCTCTGTGCACTAGGTATATGAATGTAGACTAGCTACCCCACTTTCAAGAGTGAGGTACTCCTCTGGTCTGCGGCTCTGAACAATGGATGAGTTCAGCATAGCTGTCTGATTGTATGTGATTGGTGAGGTCTTGGACCTACATCAGGAGCATGAATATGATAAAAGTGGCCCTAGTCTGTATAGAGAGGGTGGAAGGGATAGAACGACCTTGTAGAAAGGTGGATAGGGCTGTGTAGTTACTATAGACTGTATGCGGAGGGTAAGTTTTATGAAAATATGCTTTTGACTGTAATAGGAAGGTCAGGGAGGAGTTATGCTGTTCAGTTCCACATGATGCTGCACGCACGCACGCACATACCTTTTGAGGAATTCCTTCAAATGAAAAATTGTTGTAGCAGAAGGGATTTGGTTGCAATAGAATAGAAAGACTTTCAGCCTAAAGAATTAAAGAGGATTCTTCTTTTTTCTTGGTCCAAAAAAAGAAAGGGGAGCTTATTTGAAATCTGAAAAGACACGACTAGCCTATCAGATTCCACATGGTGACTGCGTACAAGAATCCTTTTCCTGAAGTCTCAGGATTGGTTCAAACACTTGGCTTTTGAGATAAGCACTTCCATACCTCAGTAATGCAGCTGCACTAGAGATTCCTCAGGTTCAGACTGAGGGACAATCTTCAAAACAAGATGCTAGCTGCAGTGCCCAGGGTTTTCGCCAGATTTCTGGCACTGGTGGCTGTATTCCCGACAATGTGCTTTTCAGCCTACCCGAGTTTTGACTGTCATAGGAGCAATGCTAGATATAAGTGCTGCTTCAGTTTTCCTCCCTCCACTCCACTTCATAGAGCTTCTTGGAGCTGATGGTCTTGTACAGATATTCATTGACAATTGCATGACTTCAAATGAGACTGGTCCAGACATGGTTAAACGGCCATTACTTGCCTGGTGGTGGTCAGGCTTCCTCAGCCAGTTCAGGAGGCATTAGGTGGTGGTCAGTTTCACAAAATGTCCTGCAGAATGTTACATGCTCTGCTTTCTCAGTCTTAGGGAGAGGTGCTTTTGTTTCAGGATAGGGAGCTGCCATAGGTCATCTCACTACTTAAACACTATGAAAGCCAAAAGAGGCCAGGTCGGTGTACTGGCACTTGGAGCAATTCATATACCACTAACAGCTTTCTCCCTGTGATCCTATACAGGCTATTGGACACTTGGAATCCAAGTTAAACAAATTCTTGATAGGTTCTATCAGAAAACTGACTTTTCTACATAAAAAGATCAAATTAATTTTTAGATTTTAAGGCCAGAAGGGACCATTATGATCACCTAGATTTACCATCTGCATAACCCAGGCCGAAGAACTTCACCCAATCACTTCTGCATCAAGCCCATAACTTTTGTTTGAGCTACAGTATATATTTTAGAAAGACATCCAGTCTTGATTTAAAAACTTGATGAAGAATCCATGATACCCTTTGGTAAATTGTTCCAGTGTACCCTTGTGAAATATTTGAGCATTATTTCTAGTCGAATTTGTATAGCTTCAGCTTCCAGCCATTGGGTCTCTTTATGCTTTTTTCTGTTGGAATAAAGAGCTGGCTGCTATCAGAAATCTCTGCTCCATGTGGGGACTGATAGGCTGTGCTCAAGTCATGTCTTAACTTTCTGTTGGATAAACTAAATAGATTGAGCTTCTTCAGTCTCTCACTGCGAGATAGGGTTTCCCAGACCTCAGCTCATTTTTGTAGATCTTCTCTGAACCCTTTCCAGTCTGTCAACATCCTTTTTGAAGTGTGGATGCCAGATCTGGACACAGTATCCAGTAATGGTTTCACTAATGCCATAAACTGAGGTAAAATCACTTCTTCTGCTTGATATTCCCCTGCTTAGACATCCAATAATGTTGTTTGCCCTCTTAGCTACAGCATTGCACTGGCAGCTAATGCTTGATTAGTTTTATACCGTGAACCCAAAGTCCTTTTCAGAATCACAGCTTTGCAGAGTACATTTCCCCATCTTGTAAGTGTCGCTTATGCTCTTTGTTCCTATACCTTGCATTTGGCTGTGTTGAAATGCATGTTGTTCAAATGAGCCCACGTTACCAAATAATAGAGGTCAGTCTGTATAACTGACCTGCCCCCAACATTGTTTGCAATTCCACCCATTTTTGGTCCCTTCTGGAAATTTTACCAGCAATGATTTTATATTTTCTTCCTGATCGTTGATAAAGATATTGAATAGCATTGGGCAGAGAACAGATCCCTGTAGGACCCTACTAGAAACACCCCAATTGGATGATGATTCCCCATTTACAATTGCTTTTTGAAATCTTTCAGTTAACCATTTTTTAATCCATTTAATGTAGGCTGTGTTAATTTTTTATAATCAGAATGTCATAAGGGCCTAAGTCAAATGCCTTACGGAAGTCTCGGTATATTATGTCAACACAGTTACCTTTATCAACCAAACTAGCAATCGAATCAAAACAAATATAGTATATTTTTACAAGACCTATTTTACATAAAATTATGTTGAATTGCATTAATTATGCCACCATCTTTTATTCTTTATTGATTGCACCTCACATTAACTTTTCCACGATCCAGGTCAGGCTAACCAGCATATGTTTTCTGGGTCATCCTGTTACCCTTTTTAAAAGTTGGCGTAACATTAACGCTTTTTCTTATCCTCTGGAACTTCTCCAGTGTTCCAGGCTTTGTTAAAACTCAACATTAATTACTCCTGAGGGAATTCTGCACCAAAAAATTAAAAATTATGCGCACAATATTTTAAAATTATGCAAATTTTATTTGTCAATAAATAAATGTGGCTCCAGAACGGCAGTGGGGAGCACAGGCCACTGGCTGCGTTGAGGTGAGAGATCACCCTAAAGCCCTTACCTCCCCTAGTACAGGGACTTGGCAGTGAGGCTGCACCTGACTCTGACACAGTGCAAGGGCTGGGCCTGCCCCAGAAACACCCTGGGGCCCTGCCCCTCTGTGCCAGGTGCACCAGGTATGGTTGGGCAGGCTCAGCCCAGCAGGAACCAAGTGTGGAGGGGCTTAGTGTGGGGGATCCAGGTGTGAAAGGTTTCTGTGTGGGGCAGTGTGGGTGCAGGCAGCTCAGTGGGAGATCTGGATGCACAGGGGCTGGTTGGGGGGTTCCGGGTGCAGGGGCAATGGCATGTAACCCTGTGTGTCCTGCCCATGCCTCATCTCTGTTTGGGGGGCAATCCCCCACAAAAAACTGCACACGCAGTCACCACCCCCCTTTCCCCCCCCCACCTCACGAGGCTTCCCTTTGCTTCCCTGCTGTTTTCTGCAGGGAAAAGCAGGAAATCTGCGCTGGGAGTGGTTGTTTTCTGCGGGTGCTCAGTCCCGCGGTATCCCTCCAGGAATAATTAATGGTTTCAGAGAGCTTTTTGGACAATTCTTTTAATCCTGCATCAAATTCATCCAGTCCTGTAGATTTTTTAAAGATACATAACAGTTGCTGTTTTAACAACCTTCGTAAGGACTGATTGAATGGGAAGTGTTTCATTTTAACTGTAAGATGTGAATACATCCTCCTGCTTTCTGAATACAAACAGAAATATTTATTGAATACGTCTGCCTTTTTTTATCACAATTGATAATTTTACAATCCTGGTCTCATTTCAGATCTTTACCATTCTTAGGATATTGTTTATTCCTGATATATTTAAATAATTCCTTCTCTTTGTCCTTAACCTCAGTGTCCATAGAGTTTTCATTGATACTTTTAGCATCCCTTATCAATTGACTGCATTTTCTAACTGCTCATTTGTACTCACTCCTATTGGCATTTTTTCACTGTTAGATATATTTTTTAATTTCTGCTTTCACCTCTCCTCTTGGCCAAGACGAGTTTTTAACCAAAGAAGCATTCCAAAGAAGCACTATGGAATCCTGCATTTTGAGGAATCCATTAAAGCATTCCCAAACAATTCTAAATTGTTTACGCTTTTGTGTGTAAATTTTTCTTAACACTCGGTTTGACTCACGATTGTTTAAAGTTTTGGAAATTTTACCTATTTAAAGCACCAAGCATATATTTATATATTATTGGACAGGGCTATATTCTGTTAGCAGATATAAAATGAAATTAGATAATGATCACTTGCATCCAGACAACCACTAATTTTTATTTTGGTCATCCATCCATCTGAATAAGAAAGAGAATTACCCTGCATTGGTTGAAATGCTTTTTGTATCAGAAAGTTATCATCCGTAAATTTTAGGAGCTCCAAAGATGTTTTACTGGTGGCAGCCTGAGATCTCAAGATTGACATCCCCCATGATCATACAAATTTTATTTTTACACATTATAGACAGATGAGGGAACAGGGAGCAGCTCTTTAAACATATGATTTGGTGTCCTATAACAGACCTCCACCACTACCCTGTCCTGTGATTGATTGGTTAGAATATTAATCTGTAACGATTCAAGGTCCTGTCCTTCTGAATTGTCAGTAATTCTAAAGCAGGTAATGGCATTTTTAATGTAGAGTGCCACCCCCCCTCTTCTACACACTCTGCCCTTATAGGAAGGTAGTAAGCTAAATTCTACTTTTATTATTAACTATTAAAAACAAGAAATAAACAGTATAGGTCCTATCACAACACAATGCTATTCTGCGGTCATGTGCAAGGCTGGAAGCAGGCTGATGGAGCACTTTAATCTTCTCCATATTGAGAGTCCGAGGCTTCAATAAGCTTCTGCAAAAAAATCCAATGTGGACTTAAGGCCATTCTCAGTGTGTGTGGCACAGTCATCAGCATACTGAAGATCAGTAATGGGTGCCCTGAGGACTTTAGACTTTGAGCGGAGACGTAGAAAATTAAGAAACGGCCCATCAGCTTGCTTCCAGCCTTGCACATGACCCACCACAAATCACCACGGAGGGACAGACTTTGGAGATAGTCAAGCATTTCTGCTACCTTGGTAGCCAACTTTCTCAAAACGCATAAATCGACAATGAGATCCAACACAGGATCCAGTGCCAAGTGCTTTCTTTGGGAAATTGCTCCTACGTGTTTTCACGGACCGTGACCTATGGCAGGACACCAAGATCCAGATCTATAAGACAATTGTTATTCCTACACTCCTTTATGGATACGAAACCTGGGTGACTATCAACAGCATCTCAAGAGTCTGGAGAGGTACCACCAATTATGCCTCCGGAAGATCCTTCGCATCAAGTGGGAAGATCACTGCACTAACGCCAGCAGCCTCACTGAAGTCAGTGTCACCAGCATAGAAGCAATGATCCTCATGCACCAATTCCACTGAGCTGGACACTGTGTGCGGATGCCAGACTCTCACCTCCTAAAACAAGTCCTCTACTCTCAGCTCACCCATGGTCAGAGATCCCATGGTGGTCAGAGGAAAAGCTACAAAGATGCACTGAAAGCGTATTTTCTAGAAAACTGATGTGAACATCACAAGCTGGGAGGAGCAAGCCACCAACCGACCCCAATTAGCGCCACATCCTCCTTCAGGCAGTGGCCCACTTTGAGGAGACGTGCCTTGCCCTTAAAGCTGAAAAGAGACAGAGAAGGAAGGAAAAAGAAAACTTTCTCCCAGCAGACAGCTGACCTACCAGGAAATGTGTGTACCTACTGCGGGCAGATTTGTGGTTCCAAGATCAGATTCCCGAGTCATCTCAGGACCCATATGTAAATCCGTGGTAGAGATCATCCTCAAATTAGTTATTGCCAATGATGCTATTCTGTGATTCATATGATCCACTGGGACACCACCAAGGATGCAGGTGATAGAATATTCCCTATTTTATTCAGTTAGCAGCACTCAAGGTCAGTTACAGAACAACAGGGTCAATTTAGGCAAAACTTAATTATGTGGCTCAAATGAGATGTTAAAATTTATATAATGATTATTTTAGCAATCACTGTTCTATAGAAGAATTAACTAATTATTTCATAGCATTTATCTTTTCTCCTACAGATAGGATAGGTACATAAGGATGGCCATGTTGGGTCAGACCAATGGTTCATCTAGCCCAGTATCCTGTCTTCTGTCATTGGCCAGTGCCAGGTGCTTTAAAGGGAATGAACAAAACAGAACAATTTATCAAGTGACCCATCCTCTGTTATCCAGGCCCAGCTTCTGGTACTCAGAGGATTATGGACACCCAGAGCATGGGTTTGCATCGCTGACCATCTTGGCTAATAGCCGTTGATGGATCTAACCCCGTAAACTTATCTCATTCTCTCCTGACCCCAGTTATACTTTTGGCCTTCACAACATCCCCTGGCAGTGAGTTTGTTGACTGTGCATATTGTGAACTACTTTCTTATGTTTGTTTTAAACCTGCTGCCTATTAATTTCATTGGGTAACTCCTGGTTCTTCTGTTATGTGAAGGAATAACACTTACTTTCTCTGCACCATTCATGATTTTATAGACCCCTGTCATATTTTCCCTTACTCGTCACTTTTCTAAGATGAACAGTCCCAGTCTTTTTACTCTCTCCTCCTATTACTCCTGGGGGAATTCTGCACCACTGCGCAATGTAGAGTTTGCACAGAATTTCATGTTTCTCATGAAGAATTGGGGTTGCAGAGCTTCTGGCCGCTGCTAGGGGCTGCTGGACTCTGCAGAGCCCAGCGCACAGTGAGCGGTGCGCCAAGCCTCATGGAGACAAGGCTCTGCGTGCTCTGGCTGGCTTGCTTGATCATCATTCTCCCGGTGACGGGAGAGGGCCCAGGTGACCCAGCTCTAGCAAAGGGTGAGGAAGGACAGGGCCACAATGCAACGCACCACACCCTGTCCCCTGGCAGGACAGTAAAGAAGCTGGGGGGGCGAGTGGGGGAGTAAAGGCTCTGGGGGTGCAGGTGTCTGGGTCAGGGGCTGCCCCATGGTTGGGCTCCAGGGGGTGTGGGGTGTGGGTTTCTGGGCTCTGGCGGTGCCCCGCGGCTGGGCTCTGGCGGTGCCCCGCGGCTGGGCTCTGGCGGGGAGAGGAGTGCGAGTGTCTGGGCTTTGGGGGTGCCCTGTGGTTGGGCTCTGGGAGGAGGAGGGTGCGGGTGTCTAGGCTCGGGGGCCCCATGCAGCCCTTTCCAGCACCTCCCAACTGGAACTGGGTTGTTGTAGGGGGTTTCTTTAACTTCTTTAACTCCTGGGGGAATCATTTTTGTTGGTGTGTGTATTTTTGACATACTTGTTGACAGGTATTTTGAAATAAATACCCAAAATAATTGAAATGGGAGTAATTATATTGTGTTATGTTGACAAATTAAATATGCAGAATTTTGCAGAATTTTAAAATATTGTGCAGAGAATTTTTAATTTTTTAGTGCAGAATTCCCCCAGGAATATCATATAGAAACTGTTCCATACCCCTAATAATTTTTGTTGCCTGTCTCTGTACCTTTTCCAATTATACTATCTCTATTTTGAGATAGGGCGAACAGAACTGTATGCAGTATTAAATGTGTGGGTGTACCCTGGATTTATATAGTGGCATTCTATATTTTCTATCATCTTATCTAACCCTTTCCTAATGGTTCTTAACATTCTGTTAGCTCTTTTGACTGCCATTGCACACTGAGCAGATATTTTCAGTGAATTATCCACGATGACTCCCAAGATCTCTCTCTTGAGTGGTAACAGATAATTTAGACCCCATCATTTTGTATATATATGTGGGTTTATATTTTCCAATGTGCATTACTTTGCACTTATCAACATTGAATTTCATCTGCCATTTTGTTGCCCAGTCATCTAGTTTTCTGAGATCCCTTTGTAACTCTTCGCAATCAGCTTTGGACTTAACTATGTTGCATATTTTGTATCATCTGCAAACTCTGCCACCTCATTGTTTACCCCCTTTTCCAGATCATTTATGAATACATTGAACAGCACTGTTCTCCAGAGAGATCCTTGGGGGACTATGCTATATACCTATCTCCACTTCGAAAACTGACCATTTATTACTACTCTTTGTTTCCTATCTTTTAACCAGTTTTACTGATCCATGAGAGGACCTTCTCTCTCATTGTAAGACTGCCTACTTTGCTGAAGAGCCTTTGATGAGGAACCTTGTCAAAAGCTTTCAGAAAAAGTCCAAGTACAGTATATCACCATTGTCCAAATGTTTCTTGACCCCCTCAAAGAATTCTAATAGGTTGGTGAAGCATGATTTCTCTTTACAAAAGCTTTGTTGGCTCTTCCTCAGCATACCGTGTTCATCTATGTGTCTGATAATTCTGTTCTTTACTATAGTTTCAGTCAATTTGCCTGGTACTGAAGTTAGGCTTACTGACCTGTAATTGCCAGGATTGACTCTGGAGCCTTTTCTAAAAATCGGCATCACATTCACCATCCACCAATCGTCTGTTACAGAGGGTGTTTGAAGTGGTAGGTTATGTACCACAGTTGGTCGATCTTAAAGAATTTTTAGCTGGACTTTAAGGTGGGAAGTCTGAGATGTTACTCCAGGTAGGCATTTAATACTTACAGAATGTTGATACTGCTTAGTCTTTGCCAAGGTATGGCCCCAGGTACAAGGTGAGGCAATTGGCAGGATATAGTGCAGGCTACCTCACTTCCTACATCAGGGTGGAATCTGTTCTTCTCTCATGTACAAGTTTTCCCATCTGGATTCAATCCATGGACTCTGCAAAAACTGGTGGACGCCTTCAGATTTTCTAAATAACCCTCTGAAGGTAAAGATGACTTTGTCTGATTGCAGGAGAATGATTCTGCCTCTCACTGAGCTATACTGAGCTATAAGTCTTCAGCTTCTGTTGAACAAGGTCTAGAGAGAACTGTTAACTTCCTGGTAGGACAATCTCATCAGGAAATCATGTCAGCAACAGGATTTCCTCTGCATCTTCTTGCTACCTTAGGTGTTCGCACAAATGCAGAAAAGTCCATTTTGTCATCCACAAAGGCAATAAATTTTAGGAGCACATCTGGACTCAGTCTGTGTGAGACCATTTCTCCCCACAGGCAGGTTTTACTCAATGAGCAACTTGATCTCCCATATTACATGCAGACCATGAGCTACGGTGTCTTTCTCTGTTAGGCTACATGGCCTCATACACCTATGTTACGCAATTTGCCAGACTCCACTTGAGGTGCCTGCAAGCTTGGCTCCCCTCGACCTACCAACCAAGCAGAGATCATATTGACTCTAATGTCACTGTCCCCACCAGAGTCCTCACCTCCCTCACTTAGGCTATGTCTACTCTGGCAATTGAACGACAGAAGTTTGGTCTTTCAGAGGTGTTAGGGGTGGAAGTTTTTTGCGAGCAGGAGAGCTGACAAACAGCAGCTACACTGCACAACTTTTAGCGGCACGGCTCTAGCGACACAGCCATGTTGCTAAAGGCTGTGTAGTGCAGACATAGCCTTAGTGGTCCAACCCATGGTGGGGACACCCTTCCGCCCTCCCATACTGAAGGCCACTGTCCTGATAGACGCCTCCCTTACAGGGTGGCGTGCTCATATTTCTCAGGGTACCTGGACCCCATGAGAGGCCAGGATATGCATAGACTTACTGGGGCTGAGAGCTGTCTGCCTTGCATGCACGGCCTTCCTACCCCTCATATGCTCACTCCATGTACAGATAATGTCAGACAATATCACCACAGTGGTCTATATAAACAAACAGGGAGGAGCATGATCTCATCTGCTCTGCCTGGAAGCAGTCAGACTTTGGAACTGGTGTCTCAGGAACTGCATTACAATACAGGCTGCATACCTCCAGGATCTTCACAATTCCCTGGCAGACAGGCTAAGCAGAAGTTTCTCTACAGACCACAAAGGAGAGAACCACAGCACAGTTCTAACCAACATATTTGCACAGAGGGTTACTCCCCTATGGGACCTCTTTGCATCCCAGATGAACAGAAAGCTTCTCATGCAGTGCTTCAGGAGAGATATAGGCAGTGATTCCCAGGGTGATGCTTTCCTGGATGGATGGCCTCAAAAACCTCTGCCATCCCATTCCCCTACTACCACAAGTTATATAGAAGATTCATCGCAACAAAGCCACCATCCTTCTCTTATCACCCTTCTGGCCCACACAATTCTGGTTCGCGGAACTCCTAACGCTGTCCATGCACCCACCTATCAGAATCTGCCCATTTAATCAAACACCCCAACCCAGGCTCACTCCACCTCACGGCCTGATGTTTGAATGGGCATTGTAAATAGGATGCTCGTGCTGCACCCCTGTCCAGGAAATCCTTAACCAAAGCAGAAAAGATTCTACTAGAGCCTGCTACTGGGGTAAATGATGGCACTTTTCACCCTGGGCTCAATGTCACCAACATGTGCTTGATATGGTGGGCATCCTAGACCAGATCTCCACTCCTTAAAGACTTCAGGTCTAGCCCTTAGTTTGCTGTAGGTACACCTAACAGTGATCAGTGCCTTCCTCCCTCCAGTGGAAGGACATTCTGTCTACACACCGGACTACTGTGTGATTTATGAAGGACTTGATAAGGACCTTTCCACCAGTCATTAAACTTATGCCTCAGTGAATCCTTAACCTTGTCCTGTCAATGCTCTCACCTCTGCCCTTTGAACATATGGCAACATGTGCCATGACCAACCTGTCTGTGAAGGTGATGTTCTTAATGATCATCACTTTGGCCCGGAGGGTCAATGAGCTAGGAGCCGTGATGGCAGGCTCTCCGTATACATTGTTCCACAAGGAGAATAGGTTACACCCCAGATTCCTCCCCAAGATTGTTTCTGAGTTCCATATCAATCAGTCGATTCAGTTACCTGTATTTTTCCAAAAACCCCAGGCTTCTTCCAGAGACAAGAGACTTCACTCCATATACATCAAATGTGCCATGGCATTCTACCTTCAGAGAACCAAACCCCTTAGAAAACTCTCTGAGACTCTTGGTTGCCATAGTAGAAAGGTTGCATGGACAAACCATATCCTGATAGTGGATTTCTAACTGGGTTTTGAGATGCATATTAGAATGCTACAAAATAGCAAAGCATCTCCCTCTTGGGGGTATTATCGCTCACTCCACGTGAGCACAAGCAGCCTCCATGACATCATTATGAATGTTCGATGGTAGGACATTTGCAGAGCAACAGCTTTGAGCTATGTCTGCACATTAGCATCGCGCTACACTCTAACTCAAGCTGAAACTGTGGATGCAGCTGTCGGATTGGCAGTACTACAAGCATCTCTGCTACCAACTTACTTGCACCCTCCTACACTCTGAACACTGCTTGCTAGTCATTTGTATGTAGAACCCACAGAGAGACCAGCACTCAAAGAAGAAATGGAGGTTACTTACTGTAACTGTTCAAGATGTGTGGTCCCTATCTGTATTCCATGACCTGCCTCCTTCCCTTCTGCTTCGGATCCTGTTGGATTGTGATAAGAAGAGGAACTGGACAGGCGACGACCTGCACCGCCTCTTATAGCTCGTTTGAGAGCATGAGGGAAGTTACTATGCATGTGCGGGTCAATGGACACTGCTTTGAAGAACTTGCAGACATGTGGAAAGCAGATAGGGACCACACATCTCAAAAAACCTGCAGATACAGTAAGTAACCTCCATTTTTTTAAAGCTTGGTTCAACACCAAAGGCATAGTACATTGCTCAAGGGGTGGAGAGATTCAACTTTCCTAGCAGATGCTATTTCTGATTAACAAGGGAGATGGTCTGTTTCTGCTGGTGTCTCAAAGTCTTCTCCCTTAGAGTGGATCAGATTTCCCATCCATAGTCAGTCTTATTCTCTGATGACTTGGTTCTTCATGAGTGAGTGCAGCGAGTCCCAAAATAGACCCAGAAATTTTACACATTGAAGTGTGGCCACCATTAAAGTTTGTGTTGCAGCCAGCCATATCTTGGCATGCGGAACTTCTGTTTTCACCCACTCTGCTGGGAAGTGATTTTCAGTTATTTCATCTGCACCCACCAATCAGTTAATTCTTGCTTCTTGGGACTTGAACTTCATAATGACGAAGGGTGGGATCCACAAAGATACTTAGGCATCTGACTCACAGTTTTAGGCTCTACTGTGATCAACAAAACTCCCACCCAACCCTGGGGGCATCTAGACTCAGCATCTGAGTTTTCAGGGTCAGAAGTTCCTGAGCACCTAACTTTCTGCCTCTGGACATGCACACTGCCACCTCCCTCTAGATAAATATTTATCCACCGTGGAATAGTCATTGGTCAGACAGAAGGAGAGAGAATGAGAGTGGCTCTGTAGTCCAGTCATTAGGGCATCCACCTGAAAGGTGAGAAACCTGGGTCCAGGTCCCCTACTCCAATCACTCTTTACTTATCCACAGTGGAACAACTTCAGCAGGAGAGACTGAGGAAGACCCACATCAGAGTATCCCCTAGCTTAGTGGTTAGAGCATCCTCCTGCAAGGTGGGGACCCCTGTTTAAATCCTTTCTCCCTCTCCAGTCGAGGGGGACTTGGACCTGGGTCTCCCATGCCCAGGTAGTGCTCTAACCGCCGGGCTAAAAGTTATCAGGCGGGCAGTGGCAGCCCCTCCTCCTTCCCCAGCTGTTTTGTGCCTAACTCATTCCCCCAAGTAGCTGCTTGACTACAGGTGGCAGCTGGTTCCCATTCATGGATTGCTGAGCAGAGAGAGTCACCATCCTGCAACTCAGACGTAGGCACCACAAGAGAGGGGTGGGTCTTAGGGCACATCCCTCTGGTGGGCATCTGCCATCAGCTAGTTCAGACAGCTTCCTGCCTATCATGCTGGCTGTTGTGAATCACATTTGAAGGTGCCTGTCTCTCCCCATACATTGTACAGGAAGCCTAGGTGCCTAGCTCAGGCTTTGTGGATCACAGTGTGGTTCCTTTGATTTTTCTAGGCAGCTAAAAATTAGGCACTGTGACTGTCAGCCCCAAATTAATAGCTCCTCCATGAGAACTGAGCAAGGTGGGTTGTCCTCATGGCAGCTGACAGAAAGTATATTTTTATACCCTCATCCAAAATTCTTGGCTGTTTCTGGCTTACTACCAAAGTGTCTGTATCAAATTTATAAAGCTGCCACTTGGAGTTGAGTCCACACTTTTACTCGTCAGAATCCTCTCAATATTCAAGCTAGATCAGATGCTTGTTTCAGAAGAGCAGATCTTCAGTCACTTTAGTTAATACTCAGTCTTTGCCTTGAGGATATCTGCTGGTTACTAATCTCTGAAACCAGGTTTCTGAATGGGCGTTTTCATGATGGAAGAAGAAAGGTTCAAATTAAGAAGTCTTTTTAAAATTTAATCCCAAATTTAGTTCTGATCTCAGCTGGCTGATTTTTCTTGTGTCATTTGGTTGCTGTTTATTGGCATAAGTCTCAGTGATTATCTTCAGAGCTGATATAACTTCTGTCCTTGTTGGAGTTTCTACTTCCAGGAAGTAAGGTGAGGGATAAGAGGAGGTTTAGGGCTTGTCCAGACATAAAGTGGAACCGAAGTAACTAAAGGTGTGAAGTACAACTGATATGATTTCAGTGTAGACTGGCCTTTGGGCAGGCCCCTCATTTCATTCCCACAACTCCCCTCTGCCTGGGTTGATTCATTCCTTGGTTAGAGCCCCATGTTCATGCACAGTGTGTTGTGCCTTTCCACATATACATTATGTTTTCACACACACACACCCTGCTCTCAAAACACACTTCCAAACAAATTCTCTTCTAGACCATAGTACACACTATGTTAGTTGAGGTCTAGCAGCACAAGCCAGAGCTAGATGAATTACGTGAAAGGTATAGGTAAAGGGCCTGAGCAGTCTTGCTCACATGAATTCATTCCATGCATTGCAGCCACAAAATTAATTGCTTTCTATCTGGCTTGCAGCACAACTCCCGACCTTTCCCTAAACCAAGGAACATCTGAGGTCTTGTCTGGACTAGGAAAAAGGTTTGAGTTTAGGTTAGGTTTAATCTTGATCTTAACTCAATAACTTTTCCTAGTCTGGAAAATGCCAAAAGGTAACTACGACACTCCCCGTCCCCTTCTCTCCTCCTCCTCCCCTTTCCCCCCCATGTAACAACATCTTCTCTTTAGGCTTTAGCATTTTTTCAAATCACATTTTAAATCTTTCAACCTCTTTCGTGGGGCTGACTGAGCCTCAGAATTTTGCTTTCCAATCCGCATTTGGACATTTTGAATTGCCTATTGAAAAGATGACATGGCTTGTGTTTGTGTTTTAGCCCAGATTTCTCTGTGAGAAAGATCAAGAGAATCCAAGCTTTGGGACAGTTGGTTTTTAGGAGGAGGGCTAACTAATGCAGCTCACTCTTTCAAGCAAAGCTAGTCCAGGGGTTCTCAGAACAATTTTTTTGGTGGCCTCAGAGTGTGGCCACCAACTCTTGCTGGTGGCCACTCTGACAATTTTTCCTAAAATACTTAATTAACTTTAGGAAAAACAAATAAATATGCACATACACATACCCCTTCTCTAGGGACTGGTTGGCAGAGTGATTATTCCTCCTCTTCTAGAAGGTGTCATTTTTAAATGCAGCCTTATCTGAATCTGTGCTTTTCAATGTAAAAATCTGAATGTTTCTCTTTTCTTTCCTTATTCTTGGCCTTATTTGCAGTGCACGCAGTTGAGCGTAAGTGATGCTTACTTCTTTCCTTTTCTTATACTGTTCACTATGGAATTAATCTAATTTCTGTTATGTCTTGTCTCCATAAATCCCCTTTGGGAGGGCACATAGAGCATTAGCTTAGGTTCTTAGCCTGGGATTTGTGAGTAGGTTCAGGGGGCATGACCACTGACCCTTCCTTTGTCGCTAGAGTGGAGGGTGGATCTGTTCTAACTGGGGTCCCAGTATAGAAAAGGTTGAGAAGCTCTGGCCTGGATTATTTTAATAAGTCTGTAAGAGACTGTAGGTTGGTGGATGTGTTTAGTCTGGTGGATTAGCTGAGTGAGGCCTGGTAACAGTTTGGAGGGTGGAGTTAATAGATTTAAAGACCAGAAGGGATGATCATCTAGCCTGACCTCCTTCATACCACAAACCAGAGAATGTGCCCCAGTGATTCCTGATTCCAGCCCACTAGCTTGTGACTGAACTAGAGCAGATGAAGAGGGTTACAAATCATGGGATTCATTTTCAGGTGTTAAGTACAAATTGATTGATGTAGAAGTTGATTTCTTCAGAGCTAAAAATCCAAACGTTGTTGCCTGCTTGAATGATTTGGCATTCTTAGATTAGAAGCAGTGTGGGGTAGGGACTGCCTTTTTGTTCTGTGCTTGTACAGCGCCTAGCACAATGCGGGCCATGCCGAGTGCTCTGAGGTGCTACAGTAATACAAATAAGTAATAATAATAATAAATGTGCTTTACATAGGTTCTACATTCGTTCTGAAATAATCTTATTTACGGGCAGCATCAGGAGGTCTCCTGCGGCATTTTGGTGGTTGTGAGGGTGGATCTTATTGCTCTTCATAGGTGGGGTGGCAAGAATGAACCCTGCACCCTGGTTGTGGCAGTGGCCAACTTTAGTCCATGGAAGGCTGTTCTCCCTGCTGGATCCCAGACTTCCTGGAGGAACCAGCACCAAGGATGATCCAACCACCCTTTGTGCCTTCTAGTGAAGAAGTAAAGGGAGGCTGAAGTCGAGAGTAGCAAGGGGCTGAAGCAATGGGGATGGTTACAATTGTGAAGGCCAGCAGGGTGTAGAGGCAGAATGGGAGGGCCAGCCCCAGGCTCTCCCACCCCAAATAGCCCATAGGCTGCCCATTGCCATCCCTTTGGTACCTTTGGCTAACGTGTCTGTAGAATGTGTAGATTCCCTCCATCACATCACATAAACTGCTAATCCTGTTGTACGTTGTATTGATCTGCAATCTCCACTATAAATAATTTTCCTGTTCACCTTTTATATAGTGTTACGTGTTAGTCACCTACGACATTTCATGTTAGCCTCAAAGTGCATTTCAGTAGAATTCTAAATACGTGGTGAATAGGCTGTGTATTGGAAACACTTTAACGATAGCAATTGGGCACGCATACGTAATATTGTTCAACAAGGAGAGGTATACTGTATGTATATCTTATTGAGAAAGTAACATTACGATTGGTGAGGTTTTGGAAATGAAGGGGAGAAGGCAAGGGAGGGATCAAGGATGATACTAAGGTTACAAGTGTGGGTGATGGCAAGGAAGATGATATTGCTGGCAGGGTAAGCAGGAAAGAACAAGTGTTCATTCATAGCCATGTGGAGTTTAAGGTGGTAGGAAGACATCCAAGAGGATGGATTCAGAGGTCTGGGCTGGAGGTTAGAGGTCAAGGATGGTTGTGTCTGTGTTTGAGAAAGGGGAGGGTATGTGAATTTTTAAGTGCTGATCAGAGGAATGATAGTGGAACCCATGGGTTCTAATGGTATGGAGGAACAAAAGGAGAGGACCAAGGATGCTGGGCACAAACCTCATCAATGAGAAATGGATTCTCATCCTCACGTTGACATCTATTTACTGTGACAGTGGATGGGTCACAGAACCTCTTTGTACCTCAGTTATTCCATCTGTAAAATGATTCTTCTCCGAGTAGATGAAGCTATGTATTCCACTTAGGTGTATGCATGCCCAAAGCACCAGAGCTGGAGAAATTTGCCTAGCAGTACCCATGGAGAGATGGTTCTCACACTTCGTGGTCATAGCCCCTCCGCTGGCTACATGAGGCAGCGCTGTTCTCACCCTCCCTCCGTTTCTTCTTACCACCCGTGGCTGGAGTCAGAGCTCTGCGTGGTTTTAACCTCACAACCTCTCAACTAGTTTAGTTTTTTCCCTTGTTGTATATAGTTAGTAGTACACTTAGTGCTTTAGAAAACTGCATTCCTAGTAGTGATAACATCTGCAAGGAGAGTCTACAAGTTGCAGGCTGTGATGGCAGAGCCTCCTTATACACAATTCTCCAAAGACAGTGACTTTATGACCGCATCCAAAATTGTTGTGTAAACTGGTTTCTCAGTTTCATTTGAACCAGGTGGTATATTTACCTGTGTGCTTTCCGAAACCACATTCATTTCCAAAGGAGCAACGTCTACATCCCTTAGATATCCAGCAACGTCTAGCCTTCTGTGTGAACAGGACTAAACTGTCTCGTGCTTCACCTCGTTTGTGTCATATGCAGATCACATGAAGGGTCAAGCAGTCTCTTCACAGACCATGTCCAAATGTATCGCATCCTGCATCATAGAATCATGGGCGGTTAGAGTTGGAAGAGACCTCAGGAGGTCATCTATTCCAACACCTTCCTCAAAGCAGGACCAACCCCAACTAAATCATCCCAGCCAGGGCTTTGTCAAGTCAGGCCTTAAAAACCTCTAAGGATGGAGATTCCACCACCTCTCTAGGTAACCCATTCCAGTGCTTCATCACCCTCCTAGTGAAATAGTTTTTCCTAATATCCAACCTAGATCTCCCCCACTGCAACTTGAGACCATTGCTCCTTGTTCTGTCATCTGCCACAACTGAGAACAGCCTAGCTCCATCCTCTTTGGAACCCCCTTCAGGTAGTTGAAAGCTGCTATCAAATCTTCCCTCACTCTTCTTTTCTGCAAGCTAAATAAGCCCAGTTCCCTCAGTTTCTCCTCATAAGTCATGTGCCCCAGCCCCCTAATAATTTTTGTTCCCCTCCACTGGACTCTCTCCTATTTGTCCGCATCCTTTCTGTAGCGGGGGGCCCAAAACAGGACACAATACTCCAGATGTGGCCTCACCAGTGACGAATAGAAGGGAATAATCACTTCCCTCCATCTGCTGGCAATACTCTTACTGATGCAACCCAATATGCCCTTAGCCTTCTTGGCAACAAGGGCATACTCTTGACTCATCTCCAACTTCTTGTCCACTGTAATCCCCAGGTCCTTTTCTGCAGAACTGCCGCTTAGCCAGTCAGTCCCCAGCCTGTACAATACATGGGATTCTTCCATCCTAAGCGCAGGACTCTTCACCTGTCCTTGTTGAACCTCATCAGATTTCTTTTGGCCCAATCCTCCACTTTGTCTAGGTCATTCTGGACCTCATCCCTACCCTCCAGCATATCTACCTCTGCCCCCAGCTTAGTGTCATCCGTGAACTTACTGAGAGTGCATTCCATTCCGTCGTCCCGATCATTAATGAAGATATGGAACAAAACCGGCCCCAAGACTGACCTCTGGGGCACTCTGCTTGATACCAGTTGCCAATTAGATGTTGAGCCATTGATCACTGTCCATTGAGCCCAACAGTCTAGCCAGCTTTCTGTCCACCTTATAGTCCATTCATCCAATCCATACTTTTATAACTTGCTGGCAGGAATATTGTGGGAGACCGTAGCAAAAGCTTTGCTAAAGTCAAGATATATCACATTCACCACTTTCCCTTTTTCACTTTTCCACTTTGTATAAGTAGGGGCATAGCGAGCAGATCGAGGGACGTGATCGTTCCCCTCTATTCGACATTGGTGAGGCCTCATCTGGAGTACTGTGTCCAGTTTTGGGCCCCACACTACAAGAAGGATGTGGATAAATTGGAGAGAGTCCAGCGAAGGGCAACAAAAATGATTAGGGGACTGGAACACATGAGTTATGAGGAGAGGCTGAGGGAGCTGGGATTGTTTAGCCTGCAGAAGAGAAGAATGAGGGGGGATTTGATAGCTGCTTTCAACTACCTGAAAGGGGGTTCCAAAGAGGATGGCTCTAGACTGTTCTCAATGGTAGCAGATGACAGAACGAGGAGTAATGGTCTCAAGTTGCAGTGGGGGAGGTTTAGATTGGATATTAGGAAAAACTTTTTCACTAAGAGGGTGGTGAAACACTGGAATGCGTTACCTAGGGAGGTGGTAGAATCTCCTTCCTTAGAGGTTTTTAAGGTCAGGCTTGACAAAGCCCTGGCTGGGATGATTTAACTGGGAATTGGCCCTGCGTTGAGCAGGGGGTTGGACTAGATGACCTTCTGGGGTCCCTTCCAACCCTGATATTCTATGATTCTATGATTCTATGATTCCCCATATCCACAGAGCCAGTTATCTTATTATGGAAGGCAATCAGGTTGGTCAGGCATGACTTGCCCATGGTGAATCCATGTTGACTGTTCCTGATCATCTCGCTCTCCTCCAAGTGCTTCAAAATGGATTCCTTGAGGACCTGCTCCATGATTTTTCCAGGGACTGAGGTGAGGTGATTTTTCCAGGGACTGAGGTCTATATATCCCCGGGTTCTCCTTCTTCTTTTTTTAAAGGTGGCACTATATTTGCCTATTTCCAATCATCTGGGACCTCCACCGATTGCCACAAGTTTTCAGAGATAATGGCCAATGGCTCTGTAATCACATCAGCCAACTCCCTCAGCACCCTTGGATGCATTGCATCCGGCCCCATGGACTTGTGCAGGTCCAGCTTTTCTAAATAGTCCTTAACCTGTTCTTTCACCACAGAGGGCTACTCACCTCCTCCCCATACTGCCCAGTGCAGCAGTCTGGGAGCTGACTTTGTCTGTGAAGACCGAGGCAAAAAAAGCATTGAGTACTTCAGCTTTTTCCACATCATCTGTTGCCTCCCCCATTCAGTAAGGGTCCCACACTTTCCCTTATCACCTTCTTGTTGCTAACATACCTGTAGAAACCCTTCTTGTTACCCTTCACATCCCTTGCTAGTTGCAACTCCAGTTGTGCTTTGGCCTTCCTGATTACACCCCTGCATGCTCAAGCAATATCTTTATACTCTTCCCTAGTCATCAGTCCAAGTTTCTACTTCTTGTTAGCTTCCTTTCTGAGTTTAAGCTCACCGAAGATTTCTCTGTTAAACCAAGCTGGTTGCCTGCCATATTTGCTATTCTTTCTACACATAGGGATGGTTTGTTCCTAAATAAGGCTTCTTTAAAATACAGCCAGCTTTCCTGGACTCCTTTCCCCTGCATATTAGCCATCCAGGGGATCCCTGAGGGAATCAAAGTATGCTTTTCTGAAATCCAGGGTCTGTATTCTGCTGCTCTCCTTTCTTCCTTTTGTCAGGATCCTGAACTCGACAATCTCATGGTCACTGCTGCTCGGGTTGCCACCCACTTCTACTTACCTTACCAATTCTTCCCTGTTTGTGAGCAGCAGGTCAAGAGGAGCACATTGGTTCCTCCAGCACTTGTACCAGGAAGTTGTTCCCAACACTCTCCAAAAACTTCCTGGATTTTCTGTGCACTGTTGTATTGCTCTCGTGATTAAAGTCCCCCAGAAGAACCAGGGGCTGTGATCTGGAAACTTCTGTCTGAAGAAAGCCTCGTCTACCTCATTCTCCTGGTCTGGTGATCTGTAGCAGATGCCCACCACGACACCACCTTTGTTGCTCTCACCTCTAAACAGGCTTTTCTCCAGTTTCATACTGGAGCTCTGAGCAATCATACTGCTCTCTTACATACAGTGCAACTCCTCCACCTTTTCTCCCCTGCCTGTCCTTCCTGAACAGTTTATTCCCGTCCATGGCAGTGCTCCAGTCATGTGAGTTACCCCACCAAGTCTCTGTTATTCCAATCACATCATAGTTCCTTGACTGTGCCAGGACTTCCAATTCTTCCTGCTTGTTTCCCAGGCTTCTTGCGTTCGTATTCAAGCACCTAAGATAACTAGCCAATTGCCCTACTTTCTTAGTATGAATCAGGAGGCCTTCCCTGTTGCACCCTCCTCCTTATGTTTCCTCCTGGTATGCCACTTCCCCACTTAACTCAGGGCTTAGGTCTCCATCCCCCGGCGAGCCTAGTTTAAAGTCCTCCTCACTAGGTTAGCAAGTCTGCCTGTAAAGATGCTCTTCCCTCTCTTCGTTAGGTGGATCTCATCTCTTCTTAGCAATCCTTCTTCCTGGAACAACAGCACATGGTCAAAGAATCAAAGCCCTCTCTTTGACACCACCTGCTCAACCACGCATTTATTTCCACAATTTGATGGTCCCTATCTAGACCTGTATTGGTCTAGCTTCATCTTCCAGCCATTACATCATCTTATACCCTTCTCTGATCGATTGAAGAACACATTAGCAAATAATTTTTCCCCATGTAGGTACTTAGACTCTAATCAAATCCCCCCCCGTAACCTTCTCTTTGTTAAGCTGAATAGTTGGAGCTCCCTGAGTCTATCAATATAAGGCAGGTTTTCTAATACTTTCATCATTCTTGTGTCTCATTCTCTTTGAACATACTCTAATTTATCAATATATTTTCTGAATTGTGGGCACCAGAATTGGACACAATATTCCAGTAGCAGTAGCACCAGTGCCAAATATAAAGATAAAATAACCTCTGTACTCTTTCTGGAGGTGCCCCTGTTTATACATCACAGGATCACATTAACTCTTTTGACCAGAACATCACACTGGTAGTTCCTGTTCAGCTGATTATCCACCATGATTCCCAATTTTTTTTCAGAGTCACTGCTTCCCAGGAGAGACACCCTGATCCTGCAAGTATGACCTACGTTCTTTGTTCCTAGATGTATACATTTACATTTAGCCGTATTAAAATGCAGAATGCTTGCTTGCTCCTAGTTTACCAAGTGATCCTGATCACTCTAAATCAGTGACCTGTCCTCTTCATTATTTACCACTCCCCAATTTTTGTGTCATCTTCAAACTTTGTCAGTGATGATTTTGTTTTCCTACAGGTGGCTAGTAAAAGTGTTAAATAGCGTAGGGCCAACAACTGATCATACAGAACAGAAGTATTGAACCCTTTTGTCTTTTCCGCATTATTACTAATAATTTTACCATTTCCATCTAGTAATGGACCAATACCATTGCCAGGATTCTTTTTGTTTTTAATATATTTAAAAATCTCCTTGTTGTTGTGCTTAACTCTGCTGTCCATAGATTTCTCCTTGAGTGCCTTTCCTTCCCTCATCAGTTTTCTGCAATTCCTAACTTCTGAATTATATTCATTGCTATCAATTTCTCCTTTCTTCCATTTGTTATATATTATTTTTTAATTTTTATAGCTGCCTTTGTAAGACCGGATGGACACATTTCATGAGAGAAATGCACGAATTTAGACATAAGCTGTACCCTCACTCTGCAACTGCAGCTTGTTAGCCTAAGAGGAGAAAGCTGAAGTGGGCAACTTTGATTCACTTTCATGTGGGCAAAGGCATAAACGAAGTGCATCATGCTGTTTCTGGCTGAGCAGTGCTCCCAGTAATGTGGTGTCAAAGCGTGCTGGAACCCAGGAGAGAGAGAGAGAGCAGACTTGTACTCAAGGTCTGGCAATGATAAAATCATTTCAGATCAAGTCAGATGCTCGTGACCACCCAAAGTCAGAACACAGACAGTCTACACAGATATTTCTTCTTTGAGGGCTGTTCCCTATGTGTCTTCCACACATGGGTACACATATGCATCCTGGCTCCACTCAGTCTCCTCACCAGACAAGGATCACATCAACTCCAAGGTGGCCATTCCCACCAGTGTTATCGCCTCCTTCTCCCAGTGGTTGATCCCAGAAAAGGTGAGAATGGGCGTCCCTTCAGTACTTCAACCCCCCAGTGCCACCATTGTGACAGATGGCTTCCTCCTGGGGTAGGGTACCCACCTGAACAATCACACTGCTCGGGGTACCTGGACTCCACGGAAGGCCAGACTACATAATCAACATACTAGAACTGAAAGCAGTCTGCCTTTTGTGGAAAGCCTTTCTCCAAGTCAAATGCTCACTCCACATCCAAGTGATGTTGGACAATATCACCACCATGGTTTACATAAACAAACAGGGTAGAGTGACAACTCCTCCACTCTGCGTGGAAGCTGTCAGGCTCTGGAACTGGTGCATCAGAAACCGCATCACAATCCAGGCTGCTTACCTCCTAGATATTGAGAACTCCTTAGCAGACAACCTAAGCAGGCCCTTCTCAGCAGACCACAAGGGGGAGATCCATGAGTCCATCCTGACTGAAATATTCACACAGTGGGCTACACCTCAATAGGACCTCTTTGTGTCTCAAACGAACAGAAAACTTCCCCTGTATTGCTCCAGAGGTTCCATGGGCTGCTGCTCCCAAGGCAATGCTCTTGTTAGCCTGGACAAACAACCTCAGATATGCCTTTCCTCCCATTCCCCTGCTTCCACAGGTCATAAGAAAGGTACATCACAACAGTGCCATTGTCATTTTTCTAGCACCCAACTGCCCAGACAGTTTTGGTTAACAGCTCTCCTGACTATGTCTGCCTCTCCCTCCTGCCCTTCCCCCCCCCACTCCCCCCAGTCAAGATTTGCCCAAACCCAGACCTCCTAACTCAGGAGAGGGCAGAATCAAACACCCCAGTCTGGGCTCACTCCACCTCTCAGCCTGGTGTTTGGATGAGCATCAGAAATAGAACATTTATGCTCAGCTCCTGTTCAGGCTGTTCTTACCCAAAGTAGGAGTGATTCAACTGGAACCTGTTGCCTGGCCAAACAGGCTTTTCTCTGCCTGGGCACAGTGCAATCAATGTTCTCCAATTACTGCAAGTATTCCAGTCGTCTTAGATTATCTCTTGTCTTTAAAAGCCTTGGGTCTCTCCATTAGTTGGTTGTGGGTCCACCCTGCAGCAATTAGTGCCTGCCTCTCTCCGGTAGACAGTTGTTCTGTTTTCAGACACCCAACTACAGTATGGTTTAGGAAGGGCCTAATCAGAACCTTCCCACTACTGATCAAACCTACATCTATATGCGACCTTAATTTCATTCTATTGACACTCACCAGACCACCATTTGAACCCTTAGTGTCATACTGCATGTCCACCTGTCCATGAAGGTTGCATTTCTGGTGGCTGTCATTTTGGCCAGAAGGGTCAGTGAGCTGGGAGCCATCATGGCAGACCTTCCTTGTACGTTTTTTCACAAGAAGGTGGTTTCTCTTCACTTACATCCTAAATTTCTTCCCAAAGTTGTTTCTGAATTCCACATCAACCAAAGTATCCCCTTAATTGCCTTTTTTCTGAAGTCCCGTGCTTCTCCTGAAGAGACTTCACTCCCCTAACATCTGGCTTGCCCTGGTGTTCTGTGTGGAGAGAATCAAACCAGTCAAAAAGTCACCAAGACTTTTTATCACCACAGCAGAAAGATCACACAAGCAAGCTATATCCTCTCAAAGGATTTCTAAGTGGGTTGTAGGATGCCTCCTAGAGTGCTACAGGTTATCACACATCCCTCCACTTGGGGGTGTCATGGCTCACTCCACAAGAGCGGAAGCTGCCTCCACAGCATCCCTGCAGGAGGTCCTGATACAATGCATTTGCAGGTGGCCACCTGGAGCACCATCCATTCGCTATACACTACACGTTTGTTGGCTGCGCATGCAGCAGTGGGATTGGCATCTTTGCTGCCGGGTTCCTCGCACCCAACTCCAGTGTGAGCGTTGCTTGCGAGTCACCCATGTGTGGAATATACATGGGGACCAGCACTTGAAGAAGTAGTGGAGGTTACTTACTGTACTGGAAGCTCTTTGCGATGCATGGTCCCTATATGTATTTTACTACCCACCCTTTATCCTTTCTGCTTCGGATCCTGTTGGATTTGTGGTAAGAAGAGGAACTGGATAGGCATCGGCCCACACTGGTGCTTATACCCTCAATCAGGAGAACGATGAGACCCACTGGGCATGTGCAGGCCAATGGACACTGCTTGTAAGATTTTCCAGACTCGGGTTCATGGTGTGCATGCACACCCAAATGCAGAATACAGGTAGGGACCACACATCTCAAAGAGCTTCCAGTTACAGTAAATAACCATCTAAATAGGCCATCTTGATTATCACTACAGAAGTTTTTTTCTCCTGCTGATAATAGCTCATCTTAACTAATTAGTCTCTCACAGTTCGTATGGTAACTTCCAACTTATCTGTATGTATATATACATCTTCTTACTATATGTTCCATTCTATGCAT
This sequence comes from Lepidochelys kempii, assembly GCF_965140285.1. Classification (NCBI taxonomy): domain Eukaryota; kingdom Metazoa; phylum Chordata; order Testudines; family Cheloniidae; genus Lepidochelys; species Lepidochelys kempii. The sequence continues at coordinate 32,258,864 of NC_136392.1, read as the reverse complement.
CCGATGAAGTGGGCTGTAGCCCACGAAAGCTTATGCTCTAATAAATTTGTTAGTCTCTAAGGTGCCACAAGTACTGCTGTTCTTTTTGCGGATACAGACTAACACAGCTGCTACTCTGAAACCAGTAAATAACCTGCGTTTTTTTCCCTTTGTGGGCTCAGCGTTGCAGCGGGGAAGGACAGATGAGGGCTCCCTGCTACTTGGGAGGTAGACGATCTGTTTGGATGCTTCATCTGGTGGTTTTTACAGTTCTGTAGGCAAATGCTCTGTTCAGTCACTCATGTAGAATGAGTATGAATATTATTCTGCCTTCACATTCTACAACAGTCTGAGGAGCTAAGCAAGAACCAGAGCTGGAGCTCAGCCAGTGGGCACGAACACAAGTGGAGTTCTCCTAGCCAACCTACACACCCTGAATGTTTGCTTCCTAAAGGCCATGGGCAAATAGTCTGACGATGACTGATGTGTCATTTATAACCCCCCTAGTTCAACTAACTTTCCATCCCTTCTTCTGGAGATAATTAGTTAATGTTGGGAGGGGGGATTTCAATGTTTTATCTGTCCGATGCCCTACTGCAGCAGGGGAGAAATCCAGTGTGTTTTCTTAATGCTTTAGATGGCAATGGATGTGATGGGATCTCCCTTCTGACACAAATAAATCCTTGGTTCCATGGTCTGGATTATTTTAACATGCTGTTTCTCTATTGCAGTTCATGATTTACAGAGCTTTGGACTTGATAACGTAAGTGTTGCAAGAGCATGCGTGTAGACATGCTGGAAAACGTTCTTTAAAAAGACTGGATTTCTCCTTTCTTCTTAACTTCTGGCTCTTCTCTGGCATTCTTTTTCCCCTTGCCACGTGTCTAACAGCCATATAAGCGCTGTGTGAGAGAGGGCACAGAATCCCACTGTGCTCCCAGTTGCATCTGAGTTGGCTTTTCTTTGCCCTGCATCAGGATGGAAGAGACACCTGTGCCTCAGAGCCTCTCCCCAGAGGGAGGCTTCCATGGTGGGAAGGGTGCGGGGGAGTTACCTGCACCTTGAAATCTCAGTGGGCAGGAACATTGAAATTTCCCATGGGAGGGAGAGAGGCGATGCCTGTCCCTTAGAGTCTCTCACCAAAGGAAGTTGTCCATGCTCTGCAAACCCCAGGGGCCTCGTCCTGCCTCTGGTTAGTTGCTGTGCCAACTGTTTGAGTGTGTCAGTGTTTCTGTTTCAGATCAATATGACGCACTATATCAAACGTCTCTCATTTGGGAGGGATTATCCAGGCCTCGTCAACCCTCTGGATGGGACAGACATCACTGCACAGCAAGGTACAGCCTTGAGCAGGAGAATCTCTTTCTAAACTTTTGTATCAAATAAGTTTTTCAGATCAGCCTAAAGAGCAACAGCACAGCCAGAGCAACTGGGACAGGCTGCAGGGAGAACCCTGGTGGTGCTGCCTAATGGGCAAGCCTTCATATCCTAGCAAAAATGACATTTGTGTTCTCCCCGACATTTGCTCACTCATTGCTCCTCTGCCACTTGGGGGTGGAGCAAATCGGCCTACATAAATAAGTGTCTTTTCTGGTATAGCATATGCCACTTTAAAGCACCCCAGATTTCCTCTTGCTCCTATCCTCCAAATTTCTCCTGCCGTTTGAACCTCCTTACAGTCTTCTATGCTTTCAGACACACACACCAATTTCCTCTTCCCTCCAACAGCCCGTACAAACTCCCCTGCCTACACATGTGCACATGAATGTGCACACACACGCATGCGGACACACAGTTCCCCCTCCCTCTTGCCCTCTCTAGTGAGTAGATCTGGTGCAGTGAGTAGCTTTAGTAATTATTGCTATTATTTTTGATAAATGAAAGTTCTTCTCCTTCAGAGAAACACCCGAACAATTGTCTTCTTTCAAAATGACTGCCATCTCCCATTGTTCTCAATGGGCCTGAGGTTGTAGACTGACTTCATTTAAGATGCCTTCTTTCAAACTGGCCAGCACCTTTCATTGCTTCCAAAGTGAAACTAACAACAAAAGTAAACAGCTCTTAGGCCTTGTCTGCGCAGGAGAGTTATCCAAGTTACACCATTATAGTTCTACTAGTATAACTCCTCATTTGGACACTTGTATTCCGCCATAAAGGATACCTTTTTGATTTAGCATAAACCCCTTCCTGTGCAACATAAACTAACCTGAAAAAAGACACTTGTATACCAGAATCAGAGACTGCACACAGCAGTTATACCTGTAAAGAGTATCAGTTTAAATTCTCATCTTGAATTATTCAAAAAATATTTCTGGTATAAACAAGGCCTCAGATGGCTGCCTGTGTGTCAATATGTGAAACGGAACACTCAGCCACATTGAGCTGTAGGCAGATAAATTCCTTTCTTAAAATGGCTACCTGAGGGCAGTGTGTAGCTTCAGTCTATTGAGAACAATGGGAAATGGCAGCCATTTTGAAAGAGGGTAGTTCGTCGTGGAATTCTCTCCAATAGAACATTATTAGTCAGCCCCTGCTGAAGGAGAAATTCTCAGTTACAATCCACCATGAGCCACAGGTAGCTTGATGGGGCATGTGACTGAAAGCTGTGGGGAGGACCAGAAGAGCCCCCTCCTCTTTCCATCTTCCTTGCAGAGTAGCTGCCTTCTGTCCTCCTGATGCCTGAGAACTTTGCCATTCACTCTCTGAGACGAAGCATGGAAAGTTTTAGCTCCAAAGGTGAATTTTCTAAACTATCTCTGGCCTCCCTCAAAGGGGAAGGTCCCTTGAGAATCCCTCTGTGGCAAAAGACCACAATCTATGGCCTGGTGGTAGGGATTTATTTATATTGTATTTCAAGCACTAATCCTTTGCTCTAGGTGCCTTTGACCAAAATTAAAAGATGCCCTGTACACATTTTAAAAAAAACATGTGCAATAGTCCATTCACCCTTTAGAGATTCATCTTATCTCACCATCGCCTCAGGGAGATCTATTCCCTTCCCTCTATCTAACCCTCACCCTAAATGCCTAGGGAAAAGAGTGAGCAGGGTATCCAGGAGGGTAGCAGATCTGTGCTGTTGCAAACCAAGTTCCAAGGCCAGTAAGTATCCTCTGTGGAAAATGCCCTCCCAACAGGCCCATCTGTCTAAACTAAAGGGCCTCTAAATTAAGCCGTGATGGCATGGGGAGAGAGGTCTCCTCTCAGGTAGACAAGTTCCTAACTATTTAGAGAAGATCAGCGTATTTTAACTTAGATGCAGGTTTCTACTACCATCCTCGACTATAGCTATTCTGTGTGGCATGGCCATGGAGCATTGCTCTACAGCATGGTTTGGCAGTGTTTTTTTGTGTCTATTTTGTGTGGTGTGGTTATTCCACATTATGTATACTATGATTAGTCAGCATTCTCCCAGCCTGTAACACATCTAGGTAGTTCATAATGATGTGGCTGTCTTCTGCTGTCTGTAGTGGCTGTAGAAAATATCTGCATTAGCATTTAAAGATTTATTAATAAGAGTCAGTGAAGTTCAGAATGGGCACATCTCTGTCTTTTTTGGTTATTCACTATGACTCTTTGTCTTCTGCTGCTAGCTTCCATGATGTTTCAGTACTTCGTCAAAGTGGTCCCTACAGTCTATATGAAAGTCGATGGTGAGGTAAGCACCAATTTTCTTCTATGTACATACACTGTGGACACTGGTCTCTTTCTGCAGGCCCAACCACAGAAACACTCCTATATTTATATGCTTCTGTGCTTTATTAATTTTCTTTTAAGGCATCTCTTATCTTTGAATGTGTAAAGCCTTCTCAAACTGTGATTGGTGGAGCGCTTGCTGGAGGGCACTTGTTTGCTCTTCCTTCTAACTATCCATTTATGTCCCACTCATCAATGGGGTATCTGCTTCCAGCTGCTTCTGTGGGTCTCCAGGCATCCTGGCTAAAAAGCTTGGATGCCCAAAAAAGCAGCTGGGAACAAGAAGGAGCTAGCCTAATCATTTCCATTATGTGGGGCGGCTGCTGCTACATAAAGGGAGGAGAGTGCGGGCATGGAAATGGGAGCTGCCCCCATGCTCCAGCTCCACCAGCAGGACTAGAGGTGCCAATGGCACTGAGCCATGAGTTGTAGCAGAATGACTGGAATGGGGAGTGGGAGGGGAGGGGAACCTGGCACCATGTCCAGTGGAAAAGAAGATGACTTTGCAGGAAAATAGGTTCAGATAGAGAGGTCTGAGCAGCGAGACAGCATATGTAAGGGAGAACGGGACCAAGTGGCAGAGAATCATGTGAGGGAATAGGGGGAGAGAAAGGAGCAGGACACACAGGAGTGGGAGATGGAGTGATGAGCAGGAGGAGACAGTAGGAGTCACTCTTTTAAAGAAGGAACACAGTTAAAATGACCTGTATAATTTGCTGTCATCATATTTCCATGTAAGTGATTACATATTAGCTTTCATACACTACTCAGACAGATATTATTGCAGTAGTGTGTAAGTGCCACAAGAATATTCTGCAATAATGAATGGGATTGAGTTGGGGAGGGAGGGGAGGGAATCCATGAGATGAGGCCTGTTGAGTGAGATGTGATCCTCCTCCCTGTGAAAAGACTTTAAGAACCCTTGGCATACCTCTAAAGCACTCCATAGCCAGGTTACAAGGGAACCAAGTAAAATGCAATGTATTTTCACAGAAATTAAAGCTTACTGCAGAGGGGGTCATTTAAAGGCTGCAGACCTTGTCAGGCCTCAAGTGGCTTCTCTGGACACAGCCCTCTGCCCTTTAAAAGCAGTAGACCTTGCCAGATGCCAAACTGTGTACTGTGATTGTGGCAGGGAGTCCCAGATGTTTGTGGCCTGATTCTTAATTTAGATGTCTCCCTTACTCCAGGGCCTGCGGCACTTTATTCAACAGGCCATTCTTCTCTGGTTGAATAAGCCTAATCTTGCTTTCCTGTCACTTTTGTTAAAGCAGGCCCCACCATCAACTTCTTCTTTCAGTGTTACACGCCTTCCTTCCAGCTCCACTTGTGTTCACGGGAGAAATGAAATGGCAGGGCCAAGGATTTGGAATTAGGGGGCAAGGAAGTCATGCAGAGAGTCAAGCCCAGGTCACATGACTGATCAGAAATGAAGTTCATATGGTAACTGCATCATTTGTTTTCACAACATCATCTAAAAAAATGGTGCAACTTCACCTGGATACCCTGTGCAGTGCTGGTCACCCCATCTCACACAGAGTATTGCACCGTTAGATAAGAATTATTTGGAGCCCGGAAAAACTCATCCTATGAAGAGAGATTGGAAAGAATGTTTCCCTGAGAAAGACGATATATAATAGGGGACAAGATACATGGTCTAGGAAAGTTGGCTCAGGAGCTTCTGTTCCCCATGACTGGTAACACAAGAACAAAGGGACATTCAATGAAATTTAAAAATGGGAAATTCAGAACTGATAAAAGGGAATAGATTTTCACACAATGAGTAATTAGACTGAGGAACACATTGCACAGGAAGTTGTTGAGGCCAAGAACGTGGCAAGATTCATAAAGGGATTATGTCTACGTTTATGCAGATAACAAGAATATCCAGAGTTAGAATAGTTAATGCTAACAAAAAGTTTGGAAGAGATACTGATGTTATGGGATTCACCCAGGCCAGTAAGGGCTTTGGTCATAGTCTGCCCTGTATCCTGGGCTATCTTGTGGCTGTGAAGCTTTGGTCCAGAGCTCCGACCCAAACAGCCTGCCAGCAGTCCACAAAGCTCATCATGGCTTTGTCCACCCTGGTTACTCCTTGCAGGCTGACCTTGGCTGACCTTAATACCTTTCCAGCCCTGAATTTGCCCCCAAATAATCCTCCAGCAGAGTCCAGTCCACGGGATCCTCACGGAGATAGTAGTAGGTTTGCTGCCTTTACAGAGACAGTCAAACTTCAAGCTGTCAACTTTCTACAAGCACACACTTACACAGCATTGATGATTTATAATAAAAGCAAAATAAGTTTATTAACAGAAGAAACTGGATTAAGTGATACCAAGTAAAGGATAATGGTAGAGATGGTTACAAGCAAATAAAAGTGAAAACAGACATCTAAAAGTCTAAAATTGACTCTAGCAAGTCTTTGTTCAAGATGTTTTTTTTCTCCCCTGGTCTTCTTTCCAACTTTTACTGGCCAGCAAGGCCAGGACCCATCACAGAGATCAGATAGCTGGTTTCTTTGTCTCGTAAGGTGAAGGAACAAGATGGAGTCTCTCTCTGTTCCGTGTATCTCCAGTGAGACTGTCTTTATCTTACAAGTCAGGAAGGTCTCCTGGGGATTCAGTCTCCTGTGTCTGTCTGAGACACAGGAGCCATGTTAGTTCTGTCTCTCTAAAGTTCAGAATCAGGATAATCCCCGCTGGTTTAGCTTGATGGCTTTGTTTGCAGCTAATGTGTAAATTGAGGTAAACCCATATTTCTGTGTCTAGGACAGACCTATCCATCACCTGTACCTAGGCTAGGCTGTCTTTTCTTAAACAAATTTTTGTAACATCATACAGAGGGAATTCAGAACTTCATAGCGTTAACACATCTATTTTACAATTATATTAATAACAAGTATGTTAAATTCAAAGAACAACAAACCAATCCCAAAAGCAAAATGATTGAAAGGTTACTGCTTCAAAGGTAGAACAATGAACACAAAGATGTAAATATGAAGAGCAATTCAGAAAACTTCCACTCCAAACTAAGAGGAGATATCTTCAGTAGGACTGTAACTTAACTGCAGTTAACTCATGCGATTAACTCAAAATTATCACGATTTTAAAAAATTAATCGCAATTAATTGCAGTTTTAATTGCACTGTTAAACAATAGAATACCAACTGAAATTTACTAAATATTAATATTAAATGTTTTTTACATTTTCAAATATATTGACTTCAGTTATAACACAGAATACAAAATGTACAGTGCTCACTTCATATTATTTTTAATTACAGATATTTGCACTGTAAAAATGATAAATAGTATTTTTCAGTTCACCTCATACAAGTACTGTAGTTCAATCTCTTTATCGTGAAAGTGCAACTTACAAATGTTGATTTTTTTTTTGTTACATATCTGCACTCAAACAAAACACTATAAAATTTTAGAGCCTACAAGTCCATTCGGTCCTAGTTCTTGTTCAGCCAATCTGTAAGAGAAACAAATTTGTTTACATACATGGGAGATACTGCTGCATACAGTCATGTGAAAGTGAGAACAGGTGATCACATGGCACTTTTGTAGCTGGCATTGCAAGGTATTTATGTGCCAGATATACTAAACATTCATATGTCCCTTCATGTTTTGGCCACCATTCCAGAGGACATGCTTCTATGCTGATGATGCTTGTTAAAAAATAATGCATTAATTAAAGTTGTGACTGAACTCCTTGGAGGAGAATTATATGTCTCTTGCTCTGTTTTACCCACATTCTGCCATATATTTCAAGTTATAGCAATCTCGGTTGATAACCCTCCTTTTCTTTTTGCGAATACAGACTAACACGGCTGTTACTCTGAAACCTGCCATTATATGTTGTTCGTTTTAAGAACACTTTCACTGCAGATTTGACAAAATGCAAAGAAGGTACCAATGTGAAATTTCTAACGATAGCTACAGCTCTCAAGCCAAGGTTTAACAATCTGAAGTGTCTTCCAAAATCTGAGGGGGACAAGGTGTGGAGCATGCTTTCAGAAGTCTTAAAAGAGCAACACTCTGATGCAGAAACAACAGAACCTAAACCACCAAAAAAGAAAATCAGCCTTCTGCTGGTGGCATCTGAGTCAGATGACAAAAATGAACATACGTTGGTCTGCACTGCTTTGGATCATTATTGAGCAGAACCTGTCATGAGCATGACATCCTCTGGAATGTGAAGGGACATATGAATCCTTAGCTCATCTGGCACATAAATATCTTGCAATGCCAGCTACAACCGTGCCATGGAAACACCCGTTCTCACGTTCAGGTGACATTTTGCAGAGTAGCAGCCATGTTAGTCTGTATCCACAAAAAGAACAGGAGTACTTGTGGCACTCATGAAAGCTTATGCTCAGATAAATTTGTTAGTCTCTGAGGTGCCACAAGTACTCCTGTTCTTTTTTCAGGTGACATTATAAACAAGAAGCATGCAGCATTATCTCCTGCAAATGTAAACAAACTCGTTTGTCTGAGCAATTGCTAAACAAGAAGTAGGACTAGCAGGCTCTAAAGTTTTACATTGTTTTATTTTTGAATGCAGTTTTTTTTTGTACATAATTCTACATTTGTAAATTCAATTTTCATGATAAAGAGATTGCACTTCAATACTTGTACTAGGTGAATTGAAAAATACTGTTTGTTTTTTTTACAGTGCAAATATAATAAAAAATAAACAAAGTGAACACTGTTAGATTGAAGAGCCCTGTGCTATCAGAACTCTGCCTGTTTAGGTAGTTATAGGCCCATGATCAAGCCCCTTCTAACTTTACCCTTTATAAGCTAAATTTTGTATTCTGTGTTGTAATTGAAATCAATATATTTGAAAATGTAGAAACCAGTCAAAAATATTTCAATAAATGATATTCTGTTATTGTTTAACAGTGCGATTAATTTCACAATTTAATTTTTTTAATCGCGCAATTAGCCCTAATCTTCAGAGAACCAGAATTAGCAGGTGAGTAATTATCTCTTATCTAAAAATACCATACTCACTGCTGCTCAAAGGCACCATGCCTACAGAGCTCTACACGATCAGGAGCTAAGCCATCCGTGAGAGGGCTCCTCTGCTAGGATAAATAAATGTAAGGATCATAGATGTTTGAGCTTATGCTCAAATAAATTTGTTAGTCTCTAAGGTGCCACAAGTCCTCCTTTACTTTTTGCGGATACAGACTAACACGGCTGCTACTCTGAAATCTGCTAGGATAGAGTCAGTTGCCCTGATTCTGATTGATCATCTGAGGCCAGATTCTTAGTTTCAGTGGATAAAAAAGACAGACAATTCTAGAACCATAGGTGTAGAAGGGACCGCAAGGGTCATCTAGTCTAATCCCCGCCAAGATGCAGGATTTGTTATGTCTAAACCATCCAAGAAACATGCTCTCCAGCCTCCTTTTGAAAACCTCCAGTGAAGGAGCTTCCACAACCTCCAAGTCTGTTCCATTGTCCTACTGTTATTACAGTTAGGAAGTTTTTCCTGAGACTTAATCTAAATCTGCAGTGCTATAGTTTGAACCATTGCCTTTCATCTTGCCCTCTGTGGCAAGAAAGAACAATTTTTCCCCTTTTTTATGTCAGCCTTTCAAGTATTTGAAGACCGCTATCATGTCTCCCCATAATCTTCTCTTTTCCAAACTAAACATACCCAGTTCCTTCAGCTTTTGCTCGTATTGCTTGCATTCCATCCCTTTGATCATCTTTGTCACTCATCTGTGGATCCTTTCCAGTTTTTCTACGTCCTTTCTATACAGGACACAGTATCCTGCAATGCCTAATCAGCACTGAGTAGAGCAATACTATCTCCTCCCATGACTTCCGTGCTATGCCTCTGTTAATTCAACCCAAAATTGCATTTGCTTCTTTTGCAACAGCATCACATTGCTGACTCATCAGTGTGGTCTCTTCTCAGCACCATGAGCAGAAGTCTGGCATCTTGTTCAGCAAGTTGATGTTCTCAACTGGAAGTTCCAGAGACCACTCATCATAAGGATCAATCTCAGATCCACTCAGGCTGTCTGTAGTCCTGTTCTCTTCTGACCAGGTGTCTTGTAGGACATAGCCCACTCCCACATCCGTAGGCTTCCTGACACAGGAGGTGCCACCTCTTGCCTGGTTATGTAAAAATACAGTGGTTTGAATGTCTGTATGACTCAGGCTCAATTCCTGGGATACCAGGTCTCCAAAGGTCCCTCAAGCATACAGGGCTGTTCCCATCTTGTGCAGCTGTTTCTGGAGAGTCCAAGTCCCCTGGTGAGGATTCCTCTGCATGAACTCCCTAGTCAGGTCGGACACATCTATGATCCTTACAGTTTGAGTGGGAGAGACTTGGAAATCTCTTTCAATGTCACCTTGACACTGAACTGCCACCAAGCCAGAGAGAGAGTTCATTTCCCAGATGTGATGCAAGAGTCCCTGGGAGGCTTGCTTCTGCTGGGATCTCAGCATCCACTATGATGATGTCGGTAGTGCCATAGGTACTATGAATACAGGTGCAGCCATGAAACCAAGTAATCAAAGCATGGTCCCAGCTGTTTCTTGCTGGCTGTCATATATTCTTTCCGCCAGACTAGCAATATCTTGTATCTTGTCATGGTGCGGATAAGCTTTGAGTTGAGCTGCATTGAGCAGGGCTCCTACATGACCCTGGTGTCTGCTGGGGAGAAGCTGGGAATTGGGTAGTTTATCATGAACGCTGGTGAATCCAGCACCCTGATGGTGAACACGAATTGATCTTTCAGTTGCTTCCAGTGACCTGTCATTGATCAGTCAATCGTCCAAGTCGGGGAACATGTGCACTCCCAGCCTGTACTGGTACCATCAAGCCTTTCATGAAAACACAAAGATCTGGACTGCAGAACCAAGGTTCCTCCGCAGCCTCCGAATGCTGGAGGAACTATCAGTCAGGGAGGCAAAAGGTCACCAGAATAAAAATTCCAAAGACTGGAAGGCAGGGAGGAGCGTTAGGGGAGGTTTTAGAAGTGTTGGAACAGTGGCTGCAGGCAGCTCTCAAGAAGGAACTGTCTGGAAGGTTCCAAAGATAATGTGGGGGGTGGGGAGGACTTGTGCTCCTACCCATTATCACCACCGTTAGAGACCAAAAATCGTTCAGAGCTTGGGGACTTGTGCATGGCTCATTCTCACTCCTGGCTCTCAGTTCTCTAGAATCCTGCAGGATGTCGTCTTTAGTGAAGATAGGGTTAGGTCTGGGAGTGCCCATCCTAACATGCTCTAGGGGTACGGTGGCCTTCAGCAGAGGCTCCAAAGTGCAGTCTACGCCACTTAGTCTTTTAGTTACTTTATTAATGAAACAATATTTCCCATATTTATTTCATATTCAATATTTCCCATATTTCCTGCTAGGTGGTGAGGACTAACCAGTTTTCAGTTACCCGGCATGAGAAAATCGCCAACGGGCTAATAGGCGATCAGGGCCTCCCTGGTGTATTTGTGCTCTATGAGCTTTCTCCCATGATGGTGAAACTGACAGAGAAACACAGGTAAGGGGGTGTTTCTGTTCACTTCATTCATCCTGCTTGGAAGATGTCGGTGAGGCCAGTTCTTATATAACCTGAACCTCTCCAGATTTACCGAGGTTTTATAATATGGCCTGTAGTGACAGTAACACACAATGTGTGAAATCTGTGTTTTGTGATGTTTTCAGTGGTTTTTCCATGTATTTTATTGTAGGTAGCTATATTGGGGATGGCACACATAGTGACACAGTGAAACACCAAGTATTCCTAACCAGTATTCAACAAATAAAACACAGTCAGAGGGTACAAAAGTGTATTGTTTAATGTAGCCAGGCTTTTAAATCAGTGTTCTGATGAAAGGAGAATTCACAGCATTTCTGTGACAATGGAAAGGTACTGATGGATGGATGATGGAGGGATTAAAGTTGTCATCAAATAAACTTTTTGGCAAGACCCCCAGCAATTATTTCCTTTGTGTTAAGAATATTAACAAATGTGCTCACAGAATACAGCACGTTGCACTGTATGTTACCAGTTTTGGTAAGTGAGCTTTTGTGGTGCTGTTTCACAGCAGAGTCCCATTTATCTTTGTGCAATGGTGGAAGTACAGCAGAAAAGAGTAAAGACGTTAATATTGGGGGGGGGGGATTAATGTCAGACACAATCACATTAATGCTACATGAAGATTGTGAAGTTAAGCAAATAGAATTCAGCAAACTGAAAAGCTGAGGTTCCTATTTCAGCTGCATTGCGCACACAAGATGTAGTAGTTTCTGTTCCTATTTCTCTTATGTCGTACATTAATTACATGTATTACTCTTTGTTAAATATATACCCTTAAACAAGCAGACTGTGCAATGTGGCTCAGTTCATGTTACTTAACTTAGTGATATCCTAACTTTTCCACGGTTCTCCATCTTAATCACATATTAACATGGGGTTTTTGTTTGGTTGGTTGGTTTGGTTTCGTGGTTTTGCATTGTCAGTGCAGATAGGCATTGATGGTAAATTATTGGGATGAAAAATTCTGTATATTTTATTTCATAAAGTGAGTATATCACTTCATGAATAGTGCCATTGATATCAGTGGGCCTATTTGCAAAGTACGGCACCACTCAGCCTGAATGATGGTGGCAGACTCTGACCAGTAGCTGGACAGATTGAATTTTGGGATTTAATTTTCCTACACCTTCAAACTCTTCCTTTTTGTTTGTTTAAGCTCTATAATTATAACTTGCAAGCGATCTGTCTAGGTATCCATCTGTCATCGTGGCGCCTGAGCTCATGGAGATTATTCAACCTGTTTTCTTCTCTCTAGGCCCTTTACACACTTCCTCACGGGAGTCTGTGCCATTGTTGGAGGAGTATTTACAGGTATCAGAGTTTTTAGTTTCATTTTTTCCTAAAATGTGCAGGCTTTTCACCCTGCTCATACTAGGACTGAAATATGGATTGAAGCTCCTTTGGGCAGAGATTAGGGCTTTCTTTGCCGTCCCTGAGGTGCCACACATCCTTTAGAGCTATAAATAATCATTAGAATGAAAGTTCATTTATTTATCCAGTTCACAATAGAAGTATAAATACAATAATGTCTAATTTCAGCATAAGTGGCAGTATGAAAAGAAGCTAACTTTACACTAAATTTCCATTTGAAACAGTAACAAAGTTGAGGAAATATTACAGACTCTCTGTTGTTACTATACATCTGAGTCATATTTGTCTAGAAAATGTGTCTGACCAGGGAAAAGCTTTCCAGAAGCAATTCTTTTTGGCAAATGGATCTGAGTCTTTTTCTGAGCAGGGTGTTTGGGGTTTTCAGGATATACAGATAGGTTTGGAAATAAATATGCACAATGAAACACATAGGGGTAGGGGCCCATCTGTCGAAGAGAGAGGTCTTGTCCTTTTGCTTTGGAATCCTGGCCCCTTAAGTTCTGTGAGAATGGGGTTTAATCTCTTGTATTTTGGGTACCATTCTGTTCTTCAGTGTATGCATCAGCTGCCTTGGTGAGAATCATCTTTGTCCTGAGAAGCATAATCACATCTGTGTCTCATCTCCATCGGAGGAGATCAGGGTCTCCACAATCTCCCAGGGAGCTGCGAGGGTTGTTCTCTGTGCTTAGAGCTGGAACTTTGCCCCTGGGGGAATGGTTCTGTGTTTGTCCAATGTGATAAAGCATTTTCTTCTCTGTTTTGTGGAATGTCTGGGTTGATCCTTCTCTTTTCTTCTTTCAGTGGCAGGACTCATTGATTCCTTGATCTATCACTCTGCTCGTGTCATTCAGAAGAAAATAGAGCTTGGGAAGACGACGTAGATACGAAATTGCTGCAGCCCATGAAGAATGCAGAGAAGAACTAAACAAATCCTTCAAGACACAAGTGACCCCCTGAGTGCGCAAAGAGAAGATACCTGGGATTACCAGACAGCCCCACCCCTCCTTCCATCACTGTCTCTTGTTCGGCATTGATTTATGGATAGGACAGCTCAATCCTTGTTCCTGTGAGGATTTTTCATTAGCCATCTTGTCAGGCTGTGCAGACCCTCCTATGGGCAGCCTTTCATGCCCATCACTGTTGAATTGCCCCTGAGGCTGTTGCAGGAGGAGCAGCATCCTGTCATGACATGCTGAGTGGATTAAAGTTGCCATCAAATAAACTTTCTGGCAACGCCACCCAGCAGTTATTTCCTTTATGTTCAGAATATTTACAGATGTGCTCACAGGATACAGCTTCAGACATCTGTCAAAATGTGCTGGCCCCTCCTGCCTTGCCCTGCAGAATCTCTCAGGCAATAAGGTGCAAGACCTAGCACATCAGACATGGTTACAAGACGATAAATCTCTGCCTAGGGCACCTCAAAACTCCAGCAGTAGGGATGCTCAAAACTTCTCTTTCAATGCAAGATAAGTGATCTGTGCTAGTAAGAAACCAATCTTGGCTGTTTTTAAAAATGTTTTGTCAGCTTTTTAAATTGAATCGTATTTTCACTCCCCACATCCTTAACTTTTGTAATAAAATATACCATCTGTGGATTTCAGTAAAGCATTTGGTAGAAAGAAAAGGAGTACTTGTGGCACCTTAGAGACTAACAAATTTATTTGAGCATAAGCTTTTGTAAGCTACAGCTCACTTCATCATTTGTGAGTCTCTAAGGTGCCCCAAGAACTCCTTTTCTTTTTGCGAATACAGACTAACACGGCTGCTACTCTGAAACCTGTCATTTGGTAGAGTGACTCAATGTAACTCAACTAATTTATTAAAATTGGTTAATTAACTTTGATCCCATACTCTTACGTGAATTGAAAACTGTCTGAAGGACCACAAAGGTAATGATGAATGGCAAAGTATGCAGGCAGGATGGCGTGGTTGGATCTGTTTTTATCATTTACGTTAGTGATTGGCCAAACTGCATGTTAACAAAGCTAGCAGATGATATTAAATTGAGAACAATTCCAAAGCAATATAAAAATAGGAATCCAGGCCTGAGTCTGGACAAACTGGAATTATAACAGTGTACATCAAGATGGAGTAATGTTTGCGAGCGCATACAAGTGTAAAATTTAGTGTAAAATACATTACAGGAATGGTGCAATTATCCCCAAACCAAACGTTGTCAGCCCAAGAAATTCTGAGTTAAAAGAAGTTAAAAGAAGCCCAGGTTTGTTCAAGGTATGGAAATGCACCATTAAGGCACCTTGGCCCCAATGTGAGGGCACCCTTAATTCAGGCATTTCCTAACTTTTGAGGGCTTGACTTGGTCACCTTAATGTTCATGTATTGTAGGGGTTTTTAATGTAATTTTCTACAGTATAAAAAAACAAACAAAAATGCCATATTATGGAACAAAATGACTTCCCCCATACTTGATCAGCAGGGTTAGTACCTTTACATCCACAGCACAGAGTAACTTATAGCAGCAGTAGTAGGTTGTCATCCTCTGTGGTCCAGCCATTAGAAGGCAATGAGAGACTGACAGCAGAGGAATCCTGACATTCAGGAATCCTCGGTACTATTCCAGTTTCTAAGGAGCTTGCTTTCTTCTACCCCATCCCCTCCAGCCTGTTCTTGTCCCAGTCTCCGTTTCTCTCTTTCCCCCACCCATCCTTAGCCCCAGTCAGGTTGCTTCCTCCTGTTCCAGGCTTCCCAAGCACCCGAGGGGGACCAATGAGAGCACAGGAGAGAGAGTGTCTCTGCTCAGTTTCTGTGACCAGTACACAGCAGCTGGGAGCAGCAATTGCAGGGAAAGTATGATAACTTCCTGTTCTGCTCTGTCCCTCTGAAGCACCTGGCATTGGCCACTGTCCAAAAGCAGGATACTGGGCTAGATGGACCTTTGCTCTGACCCAGTACGGCCGCTCTTACGTTCTTTAAAGTCCTGCTCAGTCTCTGCAGCCATGGGTTGGAGCAGGATCCGTACACAGGATCCGTAAATTTTCAAAGAATTTAGTTGCTAAACTCTTAACAGGTCCCCACTGAGCATGTGAGATCTAATTCCGGGGTCGTAACTTGGTGGATTTTTATAGGGATCGCAAAAGATGCATCTCTGACATCAGGGCAACCTTCCTGCCAAATTCCAAATCCTTTCTCCAAAGCATAGCGGTGCTAGAGTTTCTTAGCTAACAGCTGGAAGAATATTTTTAACATGGGAAGAACTGCTGTATTTTTCCCCAGCCTTGTTCTGAGAAATGGTTGGACTGTTGCGCTTAAACTTTTTTTAAAAGAAGCAAAAGCCTGAGGCAGACACATGGCATGGAAAATTTCAGCCCAAATGGCAAAAGTCTGGCAACATAGAAACAACTGAAAGCAAGGTCTTATAACAGGAAGTGTCATGCCACCTGAGCCATGGACAGTGCTACCAGCCCTGCCTGTAATCTCCCTGTGTGTCAGACCTGTCACATGCATGTGCCCTGCAACATGTGACATTTGGCAAGTCTGCATGTGTAAGCATGTTCTAAATCCCCAGGTCCCTCTTCCTGTCAGTTCCATCGGGAAGTACACTTATCATGGAGGTCACAGATTTGGGCCTGTTCCATCTTGTTCCTTTGTGCCCCCTGCCATTTTTCCCTCTTGCTGAGGTCAACAGTCTATAGCATGAGGCTGTGCAGGGCACCTTGTTTCCCACTGTTGTCAACCCCAAGAGCTCAAACACCATGAGTCAGACCTTAAAATCATGAATTTTAATAACAATAGATTGTGTTGTTTTTGCCTGTCTGTGGATTTTTTTCCCCTCATGGGGGAAGCCCCCAGGCAGTGTGGGATCATCTCAGGTTCAGATTCACCTTCAAATGTACACACAGATGCAGATCCCTGTTCACCACTTACTCCATCCTATCCACTAGGGTCTGGGGAGTTGCCATTCAGTTGTCCCTAGCCCCCGCCCTACCTCGACAGGACAGACTGCTGCCCCACTCACA
This sequence comes from Lepidochelys kempii, assembly GCF_965140285.1. Taxonomy (NCBI): domain Eukaryota; kingdom Metazoa; phylum Chordata; order Testudines; family Cheloniidae; genus Lepidochelys; species Lepidochelys kempii. Next base: position 32,242,277 of record NC_136392.1, on the reverse strand, counting down.
TTCTTCTCCATGCTCTTCTCCTTGTCTCCTACCCCTCCTCTGCCCCCTCCTCCACTACAGCCCCACGTCCCTCTTGCCCCTCATATTCCCAGCCCCCTGTCTGCTACTTGCCTGCCACATCGCCTGTACCCCTCTGACTGCTGACTGCACCCCACATTGCCTACTCCTCTCTGACTGCTGCCTGCATCCCACAATCCCTGCACCCTTCTGACTGCCACCTGCCCCCAAAATCTCTTGCACTCCTCTGTCTGCCGCCTCCTCCCCCCTTCAATCTGCCTCCACTGACTACTCATCGTTTCCTGTCCTGTTCCTAACACAATTTCCTCACCCTGCACACACCCCTCAGTCGCATTCCTGGCATTGTCACATTCTCATGCCCTCATCCAAGGCAAAGCTCCTATTGACTTCAATAAGGCCATGCTGATTAATGGGCTTCCATCTTCCCTGAGATCAGACCTATTGGAAACAGTGGGAGGTAATTACCATCTTCGATGGAGGCAGTTCCACCGGCAAACGTTGAAGGAACATGGCAAGCATCTTGCTAAGGGAAGCCCCTGATTTCACACTTACTGACAGTGTGGGAGCAGGAGCCATTTTGGGTCCTTACCCAAAGCTTGAAAGCAGAAATCTGGAACTCTGCTGTGGTGGTGGACTAGGTGATGCGAAGCCTCATGGGTTGAGAAATTTCCAAGTAGATTAAACAGAGCACTAGCAGGTGTAGTGTAGCGAAGAGCCTACCCTGGTCCCTGGCTGGGGAGGTGGCTAGATGGGCGGTAATGGCCTTTTTCAGCTCTAGCTCCTATTGGTGCACAGGAGTGAAGGAGATGATGTTACTTTTACGTGCAGAACCTAGCAAAGATATAGCATGAGCCAATGACTGGAAGTTGAAGCTAGACAAATTCAGACTGAAATAAGGTGGACATTTTTAACTGAAGGTTAAATCAACCACCATTCTGACATGACCCTTACCCACACAGAACAAGTACCTCGTATGGGGATCGTCCCTGCTGACACAACGGACAGTGTTTGAACCCCAGTGAGGGCATCACTGCACTAAGTCACACCAACACTAAGCAAAGTACTAACTTTACAACTATAGACAAAGAGAACTCTCAGCAAGGGAGAAGGGATTGTGAAGTGAAAACCACACCAAGCTCTGACTCCAGCCCCAGCCAGTGAGAAGGAACTTAGGGAGGTTGGGGCAGGGGTGGCCGCAAGGCGTGAGCGCCACACCGTCAGTGTTGCTAGGCAACATTTTCAGACTCCGGTGCGCTGGCTGCGCACACATCTACGTGGAATACAGAGCTGCATATACTCAAAGAAGAAGCCATTGGACCAACTTACTAGGGGTAGTGGTGGATTCCTCTTCGAGCGATTGCTCGTGTCCACTCAAAGTAGGGGTGTGCGCACCAGATGCACAGTTGGAAAGCTTTTCCCCCACTGGTACCTGTCGGGGCGGCTGTGGAGGGCGTATATACAGGGTGTATCTAGGTCCCTGCCAACCTGCTCCCTCCTCAGTTCCTTCTTACCGCCAGTGACAGTTGTTGGAGCTTCTCTTTCTCTTGCCTTGGGCAAGCGATTTCCTAGCAGTCCCTTTCTTCGTATTGTAAATAATTTTATTAGCATAGTATTGTTAGTTTTTAGTGTATTTAATTAATGATTAAGTTTTGTTGGGGGCTACCTCCTCCCCCCCCCCCCCCGCTCTCTCCTTTGGGGACCAGGGCACGCCTTGATCTCAAGGCTTCAAACCCTGTGGGTCCTGCCAGAAGCCTATGCCCAGGGGAGACCCTCATGACTCCTGCTTAAAGTGCGTGGGGGAAGCCCATCAGACTGATAAGTGTAGGATCTGCAGGAGCTTCTGCCCAAGAAGGAAAAAGGAGAGGGACTTCAGACTTAAGCTTTCTCTTTAAGGAGTCGGCTGTTCTCCCCAGCTGGCACAGCCCGTGTCGGGGCCAAAACCCAGCACTTCGGTGCTGAGCACACCGGCCTCAGTAGGGGAGGCTGCAGCGTCGGCAAAGGACCCTGCACCCAGAGACTCGCGGCGCCGCCATTCTCCAGCACCAAAGATGAGTTCAGCAGCCTCTCGGCACCAGTCACACTCGTCGATGCCTCATAAAAAGCAAAGAAGAGCCGAGAGGGGGCATTCGCCAACAGTCAGAGAAGTTGAGTATGATGGTGCCCTCAGAGTGCATGCCGTGGCGGGACACTCTGCTCCTGCTCAGGCAAAACTGGTACTATTGACTCCACAGGTAGAACCCTTGAGTCTGGTCCCATTGGAGTCCCCAGCACGGGAGAGCCAAATGGGGGAGCTGGACCTGCCATCTGCCCCAGACACGTTTGAGGCAGCAGGGACCTCATAGAGATGGCAGCCCAGCAGTCCCCAGCCCTAGAACCGGCACCACACAGGGGGCCAGTTCTCTCCCAGGGCAAACCTGCCATGCTTCAGCACCGGTCCCCCTCGCCTGGGCACCACTCTCCTTGGCACTGTTCTCCAGCACCGCTCTGCACGGCCCCCCCGTGGTCCCCAAGGTTGGACTCAAGCTCGGAGTCAGAGCCGGAAGCTTATATCTCCAGGCGGAGCCAGCACCATTCTCGTCATTCACGGCAAGAGGAGGCACACCAGGTCCCTATGATGCCCTGGCCACCTCAATGGCAGGCTCTGGTGCAGGGGCCTTTCTGGACTCCCTGGGCGTAGCATCAAGCCCAGGGGCTGAGCTCCAGGTCCCTGTCTGTAGCCTCAATCAAGCCCCCTGTCTTCCTCAATGGTGAGGGACCCTCTGAAGCGATCGGAGCCCGGCACTGAGGCCGTCACCGAAGTCGGCACTGAGGTGACAGCTGGCACCATTCCTGCCACTGCGCAGGCAGCATCACTGAGAGGAGGTCTGGAGGAACCTGTGCCCATGGGGGCTTCTTCATTTTCCTCCCCAGACGAGGCAGTAGCAGGTTTGTCTGCCTCTTTGCCGGCCAGGGACAAAAGGGCCCATCAAGTGCTGCTTAGAAGAGTAGCTCAAAACCTAGGTCTTTAGGCAGAGGAGGTGTCTAAAAAGACAGATCCCATGGTGGATATTCTCCTGCCTCCATTCCTCCCGTGGGAAGGGGATGCTAGAATTCTTGGAACTCTCTGTTCAAGTTAAAGGAGCTCCTCCCAGCAGACTCCTCATGCGACTTTGGGGCTGTCCTCAAGGAGGGTAAGGCAATGGCAAGGACTTCCTTGCAGGCTGCACTGGATGCGGCAGACTCGGCCACCCATACGGTGTCCACCGCCATTGTTATGAGCCAAAGCTCATGGCTGCAGGTCTCAGGACTCCCTCCAGAGACACAGCAGAACATTTGACAGCTCAGGTCTGTTCACAGAACAGACAGACTCTAGGCTCCATAGCCTAAAAGACTCGAGAGCAACCTTGAAGTTGTCGGGCCTCCACACACCGGCCCCACAGAGGAAGCATTTTAAGCTTTAGCCCCCGTCTCACTTCTACCCCTCTCAGCAGAGACAGGGCTATAGCAGAAAATGGGATAGGAGAAGGCCTTCAACCAGGGCCAAGGCTCGACGAGGCAGTCTCCAGCTTCCAAGAAGACTTTTGAAGGTGTGCTCAGGGGCAATGCACCAGTCCACATCCCGGATCGTTCCCCAGCCTTTGTGAACCATCTATCCCATTTCTACCATGCTTGGGCCCAAATAACGTCAGCCGGTGGGTCTTGCGCATGGTAGAATTGGGATATTCTCTCCAATTCTGATTCCTCCTGCCTGCCCACCCACCTTCCCCATCCGTCTTCAGGGATGTTTTTCAAACTGGTCCCCAGGGACGCACAGACCCTGCTGATCAACTCCTTCCCCTCCCTCCCAGTGCCTCCTGCACACTAAAATTTCTGCGGTGCAGCTGGGCTAAGGTACCTGCCTTGGCTCCACGCCACTCCTAGAAGCTGCCAGCATGTCCCTTCAGCCCCTGAAGGGGGAGGTCCATGAGGTGTCTGTGCACTGCCCCCACCCCAAGCATCAACTCCGCAGTTCCCCTGGCCCTCCCACCTAGGAACCACTGCCAGAGGGATGTGCTGGTCGCTTTCAGGAGCTGTCTGAGGTGAGCGCCCCCTAGCCGGAGCCCGCACCTTTCACCCCCTCCTGCACCCAAACTTCCTCCCAGAGCCTACACCCCTCACTCCCTCCTGCACCCAAACTCCCTCTCAGAGCCTTGCACCCCTCACCCACTCCCGTACACCAGTCCCCTGCCTGAGGGTGGGGGAGAGCAAGCAACGGAGGGAGGGGGATGGAGTGAGTGGGGGGTATGGTCTCAGGGAAGAGGGCGGGGCAAGGGCTGAGTTGGGGAGCTTGGAGGGTCCCTGAAAATCTTTACATCAAATTGGGGTCCACGTGTTGCTAAAGTTTGAGAACTGCTGATTTAGAGTTCAGGGGCAGAGGGTTCTACTCCTGCTATTTCCTAATCCCCAAGGCCAAGGGTGGGCTCAGGCCTATTTTAGACCTGCAAAACCTCAACAGATTCATGAAGAAGTTGAAATTCTGCATGGTCTCTCTGGCTTCCATCATTCCCACCCTGGATCCGGGGGACTGGTACGCCGCCCTCAACTTGGAGGATGCGTGCTTTCATGTGTCCATAACTCTGTCCCACAGACGGTTCCTATGATTCGTGGTCAGCAACATTCACTATCAGTTCACAATCCTTCCCTTTGGCCTCTTGGCGACCCCTTGGGTGTTCACCAAGTTCATGGCAGTCATGGCAGCCTCCCTATGGAAGCGGCAGGTGCAGGTATTCCTGTGCCTAGCCAACTGGCTAATCAAGGGCCGCTCCCAGGCCCAAGTGGAGGACCACGTGAGCCTAGTGCGGACAACGTTCCTCCAGCTCTGTCTCATCCTGAACGTGGCAAAGTCGACCATAACTCTCACTCAAGGGATAGAGTTCACTGGGGGGAGGGATAGCTCAGTGGTTTGAGCATTGGCCTGCTAAACCCAGGGTTGTGAGCTCAATCCTTGAGGGGGCCATTTAGGGATCTGGGGCAAAAATTGGGGATTGGTCCTGCTTTGAGCAGGGGTTTGGACTAGATGACCTCCTGAGGTCCCTTCCAACCCTGATAGTCTATGATCGGGACCTCCTGGACTCCACTCAGGCCAGAGCATTCCTCCCAGAATCCTGGTTCCTCGCCATGGGTGCCATCATAAAAGATCTCAGCAGATTCCCCACCACAATGGTACGGAATTGCCTAAAATTACTTGGACATATGGCTGCTTGTACATACATGGTACAGCATTCCAGACTGCAGCTTCATCCCCTTCAGGCATGGCTGGCCCGAGTTTTCAGGCCAAACCGAGACCACTTAGACAGACTGGTCACAATCACTTCTCAGGTTCTCGAGTCCCTCTAGTGGTGACTCGCCCCACAGACAGTCTGTGCGGGCATACCCTTCTCCAGCCCTCAGCCCTCGCTGTCACTAGTCACAAATGCATCAGCGATGGGATGAGGAGCGCACCTAGGTGGACTTAGGGTCTATGGTCCGAGGCAGAACTTTTGCTGCACGTCAATGTCAGGGAGCTGCATGCGGTGTGCCTTGCTTGCCAGATGTTTCAAACCCATCTACAGGGCAGATGTGTGTCAGTATTGACAGACAAAACCACAGCGATGTTCTATATGTAACCCTTCTGCCTATCAGAGCTGGCAGCAACAAGGGCCGGGTTCAGTATCTAGGGGTTCCATTCCAATAACACAATGCAAAACCGGCTCGAGCCCCCACCCAGTGACCTGGGACAAATATATACCACCCCGCTGGGTGCCTCTAAGAGGCAATACTTCCCCTCTCGCAAGCACAGAGTCTGAGTGTAGCAAAAAGCCTTTTAATAACAGAGAGAAACAATGTGGCATTATGTTGGGGAAACACCACCAACAGGATTCATAACACAACCCATGAGCAAAAACCCACCCCAAGCAAATTGGGGCGTGTCCTTTCCCTTGGGTTCTTGAGTCCAGCAACCCCAAATTACCCAAAGTCCCAAAAGTCCAATGACCCAAAAGTCTCTGTCCCTGGTCAGGGCAGCCCCAGAGTTCAAAAGTTTATCTGCAGAGTTTTACCTCCCAACCTGGGTGGAGATGGGGGGCAGGGGGGAAAGAGAGAGGTCAGGGGCACCTTACATGATCTGAAGCTGACTGCCCCACAGCTCCATAGGGCTTCGCTCCGCTCCGCTCCACTCCACCAGCCACCCAACAAACTGCTTTGCTCAGCTCCGCAGCCCACAAGCAACTCCCGCCGTCCCATGAACTGCTCCACCAGCCAGTCCACAAGGCGCTCCAGCCGTCCCACAAACTGCTCCACACTAGATCGTCAGGCTCCCCCACTACTTAACACAACGCTCAGTGATTTCAGCTCTTAGTCAGTTCAGCTCTTTGGTGAATTCAGCTTGTAGTAGGGGAGCCTCAGTGCTGGTGCACCATTAGCCCAAAGTGAATTCAGCTCAGCAGCCTGTAACCAGACTCCTAACAGAATCAAAATTAGTTCCACAGTGGAGAGAGGAGGAAGTGCAATTAGCATGTAAGGCCCTCATCAAGGGACCCATACCACCAAGTATTAATACCTGCTTCCAACCTTTCTCAATTCACAGTTTTGGAGCCCATGACCCTTGCCTAGCGAGTGCTATTCAGTTGATGGTGAATCCCTCCATCATAACAAAAGGCCAAGTACAGTTCCAAGCACAGTTCCCATAATCAGGGTAATAACAATTTATTCTTCCTGCCCCAATAACAGAGACACTGGGGATCCCACAGCAGCCAAAGTGACCATTTGGGCAGCTATGGCCTCATTCTAGGCAGGGTGGGTGTGCCTATGCAAATGAGATGGCCCCTGAAGTTCTTTTCCACAACTTGCCACACCTCACCACCAGATGTCAGGGTGGAGCTCATCCTGACTCTGCTTACATCTATAAACAGGGTGGTGCTCACTCCTCTCCGCTGTGTCAGGAAGTCCTCAGGCTATGAGACTTCTGCATTGCCCACTCGATACAATTGGAGGCATTGTATCTTCCGGGCTCGCAGAACGAACTGGCCGATCACCTCAGCAGGTCTTTTCACGGCCATGAGTGGTCTCTTTGCCCGGACGTCACCATCAGCATTTTCCAAAGGTGGGGCTTTCCCCAGATAGACCTGTTTGTGACACAACACATCAGGAAGTGTCATCAGTTCTGCTCCTTCCTGAATCACAGCCTGGGCTTGCTTGCGGACGCCTTTTTCCTCCCTTGGAATGGGGGCCTGCTGTATGCTTTCCCACCTTTCCCGCTCATCCACAAGGTCTTCCTCAAGGTCCGACAGGAGAAAGCATCGTTAATCTTGATAGCACCAGCGTGGCTACATCAGTACTGGTTCATCACACTGCTAGACTTGTCCATGGACGCACCTATAACTCTGCCCCTGGTTTTCGGACTTGATCACGCAGGATCATGGCCGCCTCCAGCAACCCAACCTGGAGTCTCTCCACCTCATGGCATCGAAACTCCACGGCTAAAGCTGTTGGAGCTCACATGCTCTGACCTGGTTAGGGAGGTTCTCTTTGGCAGCAGAAAGCCTTCCACTCATGCCACTTATCTGGCTAAGTGGAAGAGGTTTTCAATTTGGTCTCTACAGAAGGGCACTCCTCCATTGCAGGCCTCAATTCCCTTCATCCTGGGCTATTTACTTCACCTAAAACAGCAGGGTCTGCTGGTTCACCTGGCTGCGATCAAGGTTCACCTGGCTGCAATCAAGGTTCACCTGGCTGCGATTTCAGCTTTCCAGCCTGGCTCAGTGGGCCACTCAGTATTTGCTAACCCCATGGTTGGCCATTTTCTCAAGGGGCTGGACAGGCTGTACCCTCAGGTACGACAGCCGATTTCCCCATGGGATCTCAACCTGGTGCTCTCCAGGCTGATGGACCCTCCCTTCGAGCCCCTGGTGACTTGCTGTCTCCTTTACCTTTCTTGGAACGTGGTGTTCCTAATGGCTATAACATCAGCCAGAAGTGTGTCTGAGCTCAAGGCCCTGATGTCTGAGCCCCTTTATGCCATGCTTTATACGGACAAAGTACAGTTGTGGCTGCACCCAGCGTTCCTCCCGAAGGTAGTTTCACAATTTCACAGGAATCAGGACATCTTTCTGCTGGTGTTCTGCCCTAAGCTGCATGCTAATGACAGGGTACGTATGCTCCGTTCCCTGGATGTCAGATGGGCATTAGCTTTTTACATTGAGTGGACAAAGCCATTTAGAAAGTCAACACAGCTCTTCATCGCAATTGCTCAGTGAAAGAAAGGTCTCCCTGTCTCATCCCAAAGGATCTCTTCATGGATCCCGCCCTGTATCCGCCCATGGATCCCACCCTGCTATGACCTAGCAAAGATACCAGCCCCAGCGTTAACAGCGCACTCCACAAGAGCACAAGCTTCATCTGCAGCGTTCCTGGCACAGGTCCCTATCCAGGACATCTGTAGTGCGGTGACATGGTTGTCTGTTCACACCTTTACATTACACTACACCATCTCTCAGCAGGCTAGAGACAATGCCACGTTTGGTAGAGCCGTGCTACACTCTGTAACTCTGTGAACTCTGACCCCTCCGGGGGACTGCTTGGGAGTCACCTACTTGGAATCGACATGAGCAAACACTCGAAGAAGAAAAAACAGTTACCTTCCTTTCGTAACTGTTGTTCTTCGAGATGTGTTGCTCACGTCCATTCCAAGCCCACCCACTTCACCTCTGTCAGAGTATCTGGTAAGAAGGAACTGAAGACGCAGTGGGTCAGCAGGGACCTATATACACCGCCATGAAGGTGCCGCTCCAGGGGGCTCCGCAGCCGACCTGACAGATAGTGCTCTAAGCAAAAAATCTTCTGACAAGTGTGCCCGTGGCATGCACACATCTAATTGGAATGGACGTGAACAACACATGTCGAAGAACAACAGTTACGAAAGGTAGGTAACCGTTTTTTCTCCATCACTGGCCATTTTTAAATCAAAATCAGATGTTTTTTCTAAACTATCTGCTCCAGCTCAAACAGGAATTGTTTTGAGGCTGTTCTCTGGCCTGCGTAATGTGAGAGGTCAGACTAGATGATCAGTGTGACACTGCACCTCATATTCCTCATAGTGATAGTATTATGATATGATTATAGCATAACTGTGATGCCTTTTATACAAGATGGGTCATGTAAGGCGTCATTGGAAAAGTTGTGATTTGCTGATTATCCTATTTGTATGCATGTATCATTTTTTATATCTGAAGTTAGGAATATTGACTATGTATCTGAATTTCAAATATAATCACACCTGGGTGACGCTCACTAGGCAAGATGCTTTTAGTCTAGATAGCTGGTTGGGAAGGGCCTATATTGGGTAATGAGCCATTAGGGAAAACAATAGGCCTTAGGCGTAGCGTATGCCCCATCTGATGAGCCTTCCTGAGAAAGCTGCTATGACTCTACAAGGGCATGTGATCAGCCACATGATTCTGGACTCCATCTTGTGAGGAACAAAGACTGAACTGGTGGGAAGTGCTGGAACCAGGCTAAAGGGATTGCTAGCCTGTGTATGAAATCCTGGGAAACCCATGCTGCCAGCCTGCTTGTACCATCACTCAGGGTGAGAAACTACTAATTCATATCCAATCTATCCAGTATGTTAAGCTTAGTTTGTGTTTTTGTTTATTTGCTAGGTAATCTGCTTTGATCTGTTTGTTATCACTTATAATCATTTAAAATCTATCTTTTGTAGTTAATAAACTTATTTTATGCTTTAATCTAAACCAGTGTGCGTTTGACTGAGGTGTCCAGGGAAAATCTCAGCTTGGTTACCACAAGTGTGCATCATCCTCTTCACATTGAGGGAGCGGTGGACCATGTATTAAACCCATATACTGGCTAGATTTGACCAGGGCAGGACAGTACTGCTCTGGGGTCCTAGGCTGGGGAGCTGGTGCTTATTTTGGCTGTAGGCTCTCTATTGTTGCTGCATGCAGTGGCTGGTCAGAGCCTGCATGTAACTGCACCAGGATGTGTCCCTATCTGTGTGAGTGCTGGCGAAAGTGTGAGCTTGGAGGGCTTTGCAGCTTGTCACAGCAGCACAGAGAGGGAGCCCAGACTGGTGAGTCAGAGGGCTCAGTGATACCCCAGTTCCAGGTGGAACCCCGGGGGAAACCTGTCACAATCACAATGGTCCCTTTTGACTTTAAAATTGATGCCCCTGGGCAGTCCTATGGCCCTCATTAAACTAGCAACTCCAAGTGAAAGCTGCCTGCTGTGTGTGACCCTTTCTGGGGGTACCCAGGGCTGAGAGGCCCCTGGCTACCACCTGCCCTTAGTGGGAGGAAGCCTCATCTGTGCCTGCCATGGGTCAGCTCCCGGGCTCCACTGGCCCCACTCTTCTCTAGGCCTCTGCAGGCCTCCTTTCTCGCTGCAGTTTAGCAACAGGCACACTGAACCCCCTGAGCTCTCTGCGCATCCCCCTGGAGTGGCCAGCCCCTTCCACTGGACACTGCATCTAAATAAACAGCACCCCACCCCACTTACCAGTTCCCCTCAGACGATGGTGCCACTTAACACACAGCACTTGGATGTGCTTATAGTGTAAACAAGCAAAAGTTTATTTGACATACAGTAGAGATTCACCTGATAGCAAATAGACATGTAGGACCAAGTGGTTGCATATAAAATCATAACCTGCAATCTAGAATTAGAGATGTCGGCCGAGTTAAAAAAAAAAAATTATTGTAAGAATAAAAAAAACCAGTCGTGATTTATCACTGTTATAATCACTCTGTTAAGAGAATACCAATTGAAATTTATTATAAATATTTGTGGATGTTTTCTACATTTTCAAATATATTGATTTCAGTTACAGCACAGAATACAAAGTATATAGTGCTCACTTTATATTATTATTTTTATTACAAATATTTGCACTGTAAAAAGAAACAAAAGAAACAGTATTTTTCAATTCACCTCATACAAGTGCTGAAATGCAATTGCTTTATTGTGCAAGTGCAACTTACAAATGTAGAATTATTTTTTTTACATAAACTACTCTCAAAAACAAAACAATGTAAAACTTTAGGGCCTGCAAGTTGATGCATGAAGGGGCATATGAATGTTTAGCATATGTGGCACGTAAATACCTTGCGACGCTGGCTATAACAGTGCCATGCGAACGCCTGTTCTCACTTTCAGCTGACATTATAAATAAGAAGAGGGCAATATTATCTCCCATAAATGTAAACAAACTTGTTTGTCTGAGCGATTGGCTGAACAAGAAGTAGGACTGAGTGGACTTGTAGGCTCTAAAGTTTTACATTGTTTTGTTTTTGAGGGCAGTTATGTAAAAAAAGGGCTACATTTGTAAGTTGCACTTTCACAACAAAGAGATTGCTCTATAGCACTTGTATGAGGTAAACTGAAAAATACCGTTTATTTTGTTTATCTGGTTTACAGTGCAAATATTTTTAATAAAAATAACATAAAGTGAGCACTGTGCACTTGTATTCTGTTTTGTAAGTGAAATCAATATATTTGAAAATGTAGAAAAACATCCAAAAATATTTATAATAAATTTCAATTGGTATTCTATTATTGTTTAACGGTGCAATTCAAACTGCTATTAATCGCAACTGTTTTTTGAATGTAGTTAATTTGTTTTGTGTTAATCGCTTGAGTTAACTGCAATTAATTGACAGCCCTATTTGGACCTAGGGTTACTTAACTAGTTACAATCCTGTCTTATGGAGCGATGCTCACCCAAAGGCCTTCCAGTGTTGTTGATCTGGGCATGGCTGAAAGACTTCTTCATGAGACACGTATCTGGTGAAGGATCATAGCCATGTATCAGAGGGGTCGCCGTGTTAGTCTGGATCTGTAAAAGCGGCAAAGAGTCCTGTGGCACTTTATAGACTAACAGATGTATTGGAGCATAAGCTTTCATGGGTGAATACCCACTTCCTCAGATGCATATAGTGGAAATTTCCAGAGGCAGGTATAAATCTGCAAGCAAGAATCAAGCTAGGGATAACGAGGTTAGTTCAATCAGGGAGGATGAGGCCCTCTTCTAGCAGTGGAGGTGTGAACACTAAGGGAGGAGAAACTGCTTTTGTCGTTGGCAAGCCAGTCACAGTCTTTGTTTAATCCTGAGCTGATGGTGTCAAATTTGCAAATGAACTGAAGCTCAGCAGTTTCTCTTTGAAGTCTGGTCCTGAAGTTTTCTTGCTGCAGGATGGCTACCTTGACATCTGCTATTGTGTGTCCAGGGAGGTTGAAGCCTTCTCCTACAGGTTTCTGTATATTGCCATTCCTAATATCTGCTTTGTGTCCATTTATCCTTTTATGTAGGGACTGTCCAGTTTGGCCGATGTACATAGCAGAGGGGCATTGCTGGCACATGATGGCGTATATTACATTGGCGGACGTGCAGGTGAATGCAACCTGCTGGGGTGTTGAGAGAGTAAAGCCATTGCTGAGTGATGACAGAGCGGGGCCGGCGAGCAGGATAGCTAGATGCCCCCCTCCAGAGCATCCCCTCGCAGGGAAGAAAAGCAAGAGGAATGGGGCAGCATGGTCAGTATCTAGCTTTGAAGCGTAATTGGTTCTGCTGCAACCCCGAACAGTCCCTGCCCCCGAGGCAGTGGGGCTGGGCGTGGAGAGCGGCGCACCCGCGGGAGGAAGCGCCCCTTGCCTGGGGGTTGGCGTAGGGTAGCAGAGCCCCCTTAGCTAGTTATAAAAGGAGATTTTGCCTTCGGCTGCCAGTTTCGTGATGAGGGCAAGTTCAAAGTCCGCGTTGTGCACCCCAGTCCTGCGGAAGGCTCCAGGGTTACGGTTCTCTTCCCAGTAGTGATGCCAGTTCCCACCGCTGTCCGCACCGTAACCAAACACTGACACCTGCATGCAAAGCAGGCAAGGTCAGCAAAGCCCCAGGGTTTTGCAGTTGCAAAATAACAGGAACCTCCCTCCCACGCGACATAAAATGAAACATCCGCCCCCCACACACATACCATACAGCTGCAGCTCCCATTCTGCCTGCCAGACGGCCAAGCCAAACCTGATGGCATTGCAACACTGGGCACCCAAGCACAATGCCTGGAGCAAGGCTCCACCCTGCAGGCTAGGAGCTGCCACTGGGGAGTGAGTGCAGGGCAGGCTCAGTCTGCAACCCCTGCGTCTCTCACTCTGAGGGCAGGGTCCCACCCACCCAAATGCCCTGGTGAGGGCGGAGGACTGAGAGAGGGGTAATTTGTGGTATTTTATTATGTACATGTAATAAAAAGAAATAAACAACATTTTTAATGGCTAAAACGAAATAACAAGAAATGCCCCCCAAAATTAAAAAATGTTATTTAAAAAAAAGGCACAAGGCACTAGGTCGCAGTAAAGGGCTTGCTGAGCTCCCCCGATACCACGGTGAGCTGCCCCGGGGCCACGCTGAGCTCCCCCCGATACCACGCTGAGCTGCCCCGGGGCCACGCTGAGCTCCCCCCGATACCACGCTGAGCTGCCCCGGGGCCACGCTGAGCTCCCCCGATACCACGCTGTGCTGCCCCGGGGCCACGCTGAGCTCCCCCCGATACCACGCTGAGCTGCCCCGGGGCCACGCTGAGCTCCCCCGATACCACGCTGTGCTGCCCTGGGGCCCACTGAGCTCCCCCGATACCACGCTGAGCTGCCCTGGGGCCACGCTGAGCTCCCCCCGATACCACGCTGAGCTGCCCTGGGGCCATGCTGAGCTGCCCTGGGGCCACGCTGCACTGCCCAGGTACCATGGTACACTGCTGATAAAAGGGAAGCTCCTCTTATGGAGCAGTAACCAGTTAAAAGACAGGAAACAAAGGATAGGGCTAAATGTTCAGTTTTCAGAATGGGGAGAGGTAAATAGTGGTGTCCCCCAGGGATCTGTACTGGGAGCTGGGCTGTTCAACATATTCATAAATGATCTGGAAAAAGGGGTAAACAGTGAGGTGACAAAATTTGCAGACAATACAAAATTACTAAATATTGTTAAGTCCAAAACTGACTGTGAAGAGTGAAAAAGGGACCTCACAAAACTGGGTGACTGGGAAACAAAATGGCAGATGAAATTCAGTGTTGATAAATGCAAAGTAATGCACATTGGAAAACATAATCCCAACTCTACATACAAAATGATGGGGTCTAAATTAGCTGTTACCACTTGAGAAAGAGATCTTGGAGTCATGGTGGATAGTTCTCTGAAAACATCTGCTCAAAGTGCAGCGGCAGCAAAAAAGGGAATAGAATGTTGGGAGATCATTAGGAAAGTGATACAAAATATCATAATGCCTCTACATGGACCGGGGTGGCGTCCCAAGCCTCTGTTTGCCAGAAGCTGGGAATGGGTGACAGGGGATGGATCACTTGATGATGACCTGCTCTTTTCATTCCCTCTGGAGCACCTGGCATCGGCCCCTGTTGGAAGACAGGATACTGGGCTAGATGGACCTTTGGTCTGACCCAGTATGGCTGTTCTTATGGTCTTATGCCTGGGTACCATGTTGAGCTGCCCAGGTACCACGCTGCAGTTTGCAGCAGAGGCGAGCAAGGGCACCAAGGGGGCCTACAGGCAGCCAGCTGCAGCAAGGGTGGTGTGAGCTGGCTACCTATGGTCTCAGCATGGAGGCTGAAGCTGGCATCTGCTCAAGACTCCTCTGATCATAGCATCTGGACAACGTCTGTCTCCATCCTTTCCTGCCTCATCACAGGCCAAGGGCATTGGCCCCACCCACTTGGACACTTACCTGATCACAGGTGTGCAAGGCAAAAAGCAATGCTGTGAAGCCCGTGGATGGATACCTCCCATGGTGCTGTGTCCACTTGTCATGGATGTATTTGAGAAAGGCAGGGTTCAGGATTAGCACCTGAGAGGAGAACAGAACAGGGCCAATGCTACGAGATTCTGTCATCATCCTACCCAGTACTAAGAGGCCATGCCCGGAAGCCGCAAACCCAGCTCCAGCTCACCGCTGACACTTCTGTGTGCGTCACTGTCCTGGAAGAGCTAGAGAATATCTCAGTGAGAGCCCATCTGGGATTGTGTGCACAGGTCAGGGCCTCGCTGATGGGGCAGAGATTAGTACCTAGAAAGGGTGAGCTTAATTCAATAGCGCTCCTGCCCTGATGGGAGCTACTTTGCTCTGAGACGAATGGCCCATATTGGGTCTTGGCGCACTGTGGGCAGCTTACCACCTGGTGCACAGCAGGAGAACACGCACCACAGGGGCAGCCCACTCCTGAGAGCCTTCTGGGACGCTGTAACCAGCTGCTGCCGGAAACGGCCAGGCCTGGGAATGCTACGCTTGGCTGGCCAGGAGGCTCTGGCAGAGCTCTCGTGCCCTTTGCTGTTTCCGAGCAGCGTCAGGAGCTTGGAGCTCTGCACTGGCTAGCCAGGAAAGATGGAGGGCTCCTGCAGCCGGTTCTGAGGAAGACCTGCTCTGTGAGGCTGGGCGGGTTTGTCGCCTCAGTGACTGGATTCCTGGTGTGTCTCAGGGATCCCAGAGCACAACTGGCCATCAGGCCTTTAACATGCTGGAAGCCACTTGACAAGCACCTGTGCCAGACTCTTAACGTACAGACTTTGTGGCTCCAGCCTCCCATGCAAGCGGGTTCCATGGTTAGTCCTTGGCCACTTGATCAAAGTTTATGGAAATTCTTAGATATCCCCCGCCATTAAGCAGTGTCAGGAAACTGTAAATGTCTGGCAATGAATCGGTAAGGGCCTCCGATAACCATTCTCCCCACAGACCTGGCCATCCTCTACCCAGACTCAGGAAGCAAATGTCCAGAACATGAGGTGGCTGGTGCTGGCTGTGTCCCCAGCCAGCCCTTACCTTGCTTTTGTCAGCTTTAATGAACTGTTTGACTCTTGTGTACGTGCTACAAAGGAAGAGGAAGTGTGGTCAGTGGAAAGTGGTGTCCTCAGTACCATACGCATGGCTTTCTTCTGGCCCTACCCATGACTTCTACAATCCACCAGGGATGAGGCTAATGCCTGAGCAGACCTTCTCAGGAGCTGAATGGCTGCCTCCTCAATGGTGCGTCTGCTGGAGCTGCTGTCTCCTTGGCACCATGCACTGACCTCAGCTCAGGAGGCAGGAAGCCTTTCAGCACAATGCCATTAAGCCACTGAGCCAGCCCCTGTGTGATGTGGCACATGTCTGAACACCAGTGCTGGAGCCATCAGCCATGAGACGTGTCCCTTCCCCGAGGTCTGTACAAATGTTCTCACCCTCTCTAACCAGCTTCAGGTCTGCCCTGTCCTTCGCCACCCTCTGGGGTTTAGTGAGCCAAGTCGAACGTCATGTCCGGCGTGTGCCCCAGCCTGAGGGGGAGGAGCCCGAGCCCCTCAACCTCCCAAGGGAGCCACTGAGCCCCCACAAGGGACGAGGCAGGAGCAATCTAGCTTCCCAGAGCAAAGCCCCCATCCTGGGGGGAGGGGCAGCGCCAGTGTCCTGGGGGGACCCCATCCCTCATTCATGGGTGGGGTCATCCTTCTGGTGGGCCTCCTGAGTCTCCTCTCCTTGGACACAGGGGTGAATCAGCTTCCACAAGTCAATGGAGCCTGGGCACCACCTAAGCCCCATCTCGTGTGGAGATTTGTGCTGTGGGCACACTGGAGCCCACTGCCCCATGGGATGAGCCAGCACCCCCAGAGCCACCTCAGGCCTTGCATCTTGGGAGGACCCAAGAGACTACTCAGCCTCCACCAGGGGCAAATGAGCCTCCTGCCTAGGACGCTGCCCTCAGAGGATCCCCCTCCCCCTCGGCAGATCAGGCCCCATGCTCACTAGCGCAGTTTCCCTGTGGAGAAGGCACTGGTCACCCATTTCAGGTCCAGTGCTTTAAAGGGAACCAGCACCAGGTGGACACCAGGCTGGAGGTCCACAGCACTCTCTGGGTACATAAAGTGGTGCGTTGTCCTCGTGCCAACATCCTCCTCGAACCCAGCAGTCTGCGCCCTGTTCATCCTGGGGGCATGAGGAGAGAGCACAGCTGAGTCTGCTGTAACATGCATGCTGGGCACTCCCTGCCTCCCAGGGGGCCCTTCCTGGCCAGCAGGAGGGAATGGGGCTCAGGGCCCACCATGGCCAGCTGGGTGGGGGATGGGGATCGGGGCCTAAGTTCCCTCTAAGCTTCATGGCCATGCAACCATGCAAAAGCCTATTAGACACCGCACAGGTGCTCAAGGCTGCGACAGGGAAAGATTCCTCCCCCAGCCCCAACCCAGCCTGGCCTGGACCTGCCTCAGCCGTGGGACAGGTGCCTCTCTCACGGTCCCAACCCAGCCGCGGCCAGAGCTGCTGCGGCGGGAAGAGGCGTGCCTCTCCCCGAGCCCAGGTGCTGCTGCAGGGAGTTCTCTCTCCCCATCACAGCCCCGGGGCAGCCTCACCCCCCACCCATCTCCACTCAACCGTCTGCCCCAGCCCTGAGCCCCTCATCCCTGGCCCCATCCCAGAACTCGCACCCCTAGCCAAAGCCCTCACCCCCCCTGTAACCCAAGCCTCTGCCCCAGCCCTGAGCCCCCTCCCACACTCCGAAACCCTTGGCCCCCACCCCCACCACATGAATTTTGTTATGTGCATCAGTATGGAGGTGATGTGTGACACATCACCTCCATATTGGTGCACATAACAGAATTCATTCTGCACCTGGCTGGGAAAAATTAGAGGGAACCCTGAGGGGCCTGCCCTGGCCACCTGGGTGGGAGATGGGGCTCGGGGCCCGCCTTGGCCACCTGGGTGGGAGATGGGGCTCGGGGCCCGCCCTAGCCAGCCAGATGAGGGATGGGGCTCAGGGCCCGCCCTGGCCAGCTGGGTGGGAGATGGGGCTCAGGGCCCGCCTTGGCCACCTGGGTGGGAGATGGGGCTTGGGGCCCGCCCTAGCCAGCCAGATGAGGGATGGGGCTCGGGGCCCGCCCTGGCCAGCTGGGTGGGAGATGGGGCTCGGGGCCCACCCTCGCCAGCTGCGTGGGAGATGGGGCTCGGGGCCCGCCCTGGCCACCTGGGTGGGAGATGGGGCTCGGGGCCCACCCTGGCCAGCTGCCTGGGAGATGGGGCTCGGGGCCTGCCCTGGCCAGCTGCGTGGGGGATGGGGCTTGGGGCTCGCCCTGGCTGGCAGGAGGGAATGGGGCTTGGGGCTCACCCTGGCTGGTTGGGTGTGGAGTGGGGCTCAGGGCTCACTCTGTCTGGCTGGGGGCTCAGGGCCTGCCCTAGCTGGGAGGGAAGAATGGGGTATGGGTATTGCAATGGCTGGGAGGATGGGCTGGGGCAAGGAAGCCATCCTGGCCAGCAGGGAATTGGGGGGCTAAGTGGCTGGGAGCTGGAGCTGTCTGTCATCGTGGCTGGTGCTCACTGGGGCTGCTAGCCCAAGCTGGCTGGTTTTTTACATTCAGATGTAGCCCCAGAGCTGTGTCCCGCTCTCCTCCAGCAGCTCCCAGGTGAGCTGAAACATGGTGCATGAGGGAAGACAGTGGGAGATGGTGATACAGATTCCAGAGAGTGCCTCCTACACGGCCTGGGAACTCCTTCCCGCCCAATGACCCGGTGGCCGAAGGGCCGTTGGGCCCTCAGCAGCCTGGCTGCAGTGCCGGGTGCCTCCTCATGGCTTGTTGGGAGGGAACAGCACCGTGAGATGCCCCCGGGGCAGGACAAGGTCCCGGGATCATCTATGCCTTTGCTGGGGCTCTACCCTAGGCCTGTGGGCAGAGCTTTACTCTGCTCAACCAGAGCGGCTGCAGGGGGCTGGGCCCATTGGAGAGGCGGCAAAAGAACAGGGGGTGAGCCGGCTCTGTCCCACTCACCTCAGAACCCAGTGGTGGGAGTCGATCTCTCTCCCGTGGTGGGAGCCCCTCAGGCGCCCAGAGTTCCCCACCACTGCACACATCCTGCAGCGGGAGATGGGCCGAGCATCCATGGTTGGGGATGGAAGAATGTCAAACATTTGTTGGATTATTCCCTGGAACTGGGCACTGCTCTGCGAGCCCTGCAGCTTCTAAAGGAACAAGAACAAAGCTATGGCATGTCCGTGGTGCCACCGAGCCCAATGTCCAGAAGGCAATGCCTTCTCTGCAGAGGCCAGAAAGGCTGTGAGCCCAACCCAGCTGTGCTCAGGGGGCACACAGCACGCCCCAGCTCCTGCTCTGCTACACCCCCCTTTTTGCAGTGGAATGGCTGGGGCAGTCCTCCCCACCCTACCTGCGCAATTTTGCCCAGGGCTGCCCCAAGCTCCTTGCCAGCGGAGTTCTGCTGGCCACATGGGTGCATCTCCACTAGGTATGTTGGTGGAATGAAGTTGGGAATTTTTTAATAATATGTATGACTCTGGTGTGTGCCTCAGTTTCCCTGATACATTGCATGGCTACCCAGTAGGGGACAAGGATTAAGTTTGCTCTCAGGGCAGACTAAGGGACACAGGCACCGACTTTCCAAAGTGCTCGACTTCTGGGTCTGCCCTGCCCCTGCCCCACTTTACCCCTTCCCCCAAGGCCCCACCCCCTGCCCCACCTCTTTTCACCCACACTCCACCCCCACCCCACCTCTTCCTGCCCAGTTCCACCCCCTCCCCCTAGCTTGCCACATTCTCGCTCCTCCCCCTTCCAGCCTCCCTGAGAAACAGCTGATCATGATGGGCGGGAGGCACGAGGAGGGAGCAGAAGGTGCTGATGTGCGGGGCCCGCCGGCAGGTGGGAAGTGCTGGGGCATGGGGAGGATCTGATAAGGGGGCTGCCAGTGCATGCTCAGCAGCCACCTACCATTTTCCCCTGTGGGTGCTCCAGCCCCAGAGCACCCCCAGAGTCGGCGCCTATGGGTCTGTGCGCCACCTCCCTGTCTGGGTGGACTGAAGAGTCATTGAGGAACTGGTTGAAATTCATCCCGTTCAACAACGGGGCCAGCAAAAACAATGCAAACTCCAGTGCCTCATGGATTTTGCTGCCTCTCAGCAGGGAAGTCGGGCGGGGAGCCCAGTTTACGCACACAGGACCGGAAGGGGGGCCGGGGGGCTTCTGGAGGAAGCTGGGAGTTCTCTCACCTGGGAATGGACACAGAGGGTCAAACTGAGAGAGAGACAGAGCCTGAAAATAGGGTTCACTACAGCATGGCTGGGGCTCTGGGCTGAGCAGACTGGACTGTGCTAAGCTTCACTTCTCTGTACTAACCTAAGGACCTCCCATGCTGCGCGCCAGGGGACTAATAAACCCAACGGGTTTGAAACTGGTTTGAAATGCATCCGATGATGTGAGCTGTAGCTCATGAAAGCTCATGCTCAAATAAATTGGTTAGTCTCTAAGGTGCCACAAGTCCTCCTTTTCTTTTCACTGTTTGAGTGTCCCTCTGAATACTTGGTGAGGTGCATTAATCCCTGCAGAGCGGACAAGTCTCTCCCAGGAGTCCGTCTCGGTTGGACTCGCTGAACAGAGCTCACAGAGGTTCAATCTTAGGAGGCAGTGAGGCCAGGTGTCCTACCCTGAGGGAAGAGCGAGACCCTGGGGGTCTGGCACATCAAAGGGGTTCCTCCAAGAGACTGCTCCAAACCTGGGGGTGTAGCAGTGATCTTGTGGCACCACGAGGTAGCTGACACACAGCCCCATCCCGATGCAGAGCGGGCCAGCGGA
Organism: Lepidochelys kempii; assembly: GCF_965140285.1. NCBI lineage: Eukaryota > Metazoa > Chordata > Testudines > Cheloniidae > Lepidochelys > Lepidochelys kempii. The sequence goes on along the minus strand of NC_136392.1, from coordinate 32,221,657 downwards.
GCTAACAGGCCAAGTTAAGGCCGATGGGTTCCCTCGACCTGTGACCTTCTGGGAACGCTCCAAACAGCCTGGCTTTTCCTTGGGTGTGAGTGACTCTGGGTGAGCTAGCTCAGCTCATGGGCCCCTTGCTGCTCCCTGCAGCTCCCACTCTCTGTGCGTGCACCGGGCCCCCAAAGTGGCTCCTGGCTGAGCTAAGCGCAGCTATAGAGGCAGCTGCAGGCATCAGAGCAGGGAGCTGCATGCAGTGGACAGATGCAGCCACCAGGGACTTGGGAGGGGCCAGCTGAGCAGTTTGTCCTGCAGACCGGCTGGTAGATGTGGCTGCCCTTTTCTACCCCAGCCTCCTCCTCCCAGAGGGATCCATGTGGGGGCGACAGGAGCACAGAACAGGCTTTCTGCATGGGCAGCTGCTTGGGGAATGTGAAAGCGCCCTGGCCCTGGCCCTACGCCCCCCAACCAGGGAGCACGGCAGCAGGGGGCAGGCACCCACCCCCACAAGTTTCTGCTGGCATCGTCAGCTGCTACAGCCTGTCTCCTGGGACCAGTCCTACAAAGGAGCCAGCCCTTGGCACTCAGAGCATCCCTATGTTTGATACCCACCCATGCCATGGTGTCATGCCCCAGGCCTCTGCTTTGCCCTTGCCACAATGCTCTGAGGAGCCCAAGGATGGGCTCTGCCGCCAACAGCCGCAGTAGGAGATGCCTGTATTGGTTTAACGGCTGTGACTCTGTAACTCACCAGCCACCACGACAGAACGTCTGGGGCGATCTCGGAGGTGTGCATCGTCAGCAGGGGATTTATCACTGAGTCGTACCGTTCGTTAAACCAGGCTGAGCTGCCGAGCTCCACAATACAGCTGACGCAGCCACAGGACTGGGCCTCTGAGACAGACGCGGGCCCTAGTATGTCTCCAAGGCTCCAGAAAGAGGCTGAATGCCCCAGGTACAAGGACTGATAAACCTGCCACAGGGCAGGCACCATGCACAGGGCTGTAGCAGCCCACAACTTCTTCCAGTGCAGCATCTTTCACTCCACCAGCTCCTCCCAGTGGGTCCGTGTGCGGTGTTCAGGGTCACTGCCTGTGGGCATCTGGGCCCAGTCGCAGTTTTCCTGCTCTTACGGGAAGAACGGGAGCCTTTCCTGGGTAGCTGGACATCCCCAAGAACAGAAGGAAGGGGTCAGTATGTCCAGCACACTCAGGAGCCACTGGAGGTTTCCAAGCCCTGATCGCAAGTCAGCGTTAACCCAGCCTGGCACCAGTCCCCCACAGCTCTGTGCAGGGGGTAGCTTCTTCCAGGCGTTGGCTCTCTCTGTCCCAGCCTGAAACAGACCAGATAAGGAGTATCAGTACAGAGGACAGTGCCAGGGGAGAGTCTTGCTGTGACTAGCCATCACTCAGGACAGTCTGACAACACTGACTAGGCTGAGGACAGGAGGAGGGGATACCTGTATGGCAGAATTAAAGGGCTCACTGCATGGTCTGCAGCGGAGTCACACTGGAGCTGGACTGGATGGAGGGGTCACACCGCAACTGGCACTGATTCTGTGCCAAGGTAGTGCAGAACTGAGGCTGCAGTTTTCAAACTTTGGAACCAAAAGTTGTGCACCTACATCCAGATGACATCTTCCAGCGCTGGGGGCAAGCGAGGTGGAGGCAGAGCCCACCCTGCTCCCTACAGTGCCTGTGAGAGACTTACAGACCCTCCTGTTCATCTATGTCATAGCCACATCTGTGGGTAGGTCATCACTATGGGACCTAGATGAGCCACAGGGGCAGAGTTAAGGTGGTTTGAATGTTCTGGCTTTCATGTGTTTCTTTCTGTAATTAAATGCTCCAATATGTTTTTCTAAGTAATGTAAATATCTTAGTAATTTATTGTTATGGTATTTTTTTTCCTGAGAATATGAACCCCTCTGTCATGAATAGGGAGAAGGGTAGCAACCTTTATGTATGCAGTAGCATAAAATCCCTCCTTGGCAGCTGTACAGGATTGCCTGACCTCTAAGGGGTTAAGCAGTTCAAATAACCTAGTTGGAACCTGACCAGAAGGACCAATGAGGAAAGAAGACACTTTCAAATCTGGGGGTGGGGGGGGGATTTGTTTGTGGTTCTCTTTTGTGGTTCCCTCTCTGGATGGAGAAAGAAGCCAAGCAGGTATAATATCTCCCAAAAATATACCTGGAATAATCCATCTAAAACCACAGAAATTGTAAGTAGGGCAAGGAAATGCGTTAGGTTATCTTTCGTTTTGACTTGTGAATTTTCCTATGCTACAGAGGTAGTTTTTTTTCCCTGTTTTTGTAACTGTGAAGCTGAGCCCAGAGGTGAAGCCTCTGTGTTTAAAATCTTTTTATTATCCTGTACAGTTACCTTCCATCCTGATTTTGCAGATGTGATTCTTTTACTTTTTTCTTTATAAATATCTTTTTTTAAGAACCTGTTTGATTGCAGTGTCCTGAAGACAAAGGGTCTGGTCTGTGCTCACATTGCTAAGGCAACTGGTTGGTATATTATTCTCAAGCCTCCCCAGGAAAGGGGGTGAAGGGGCTTGGGTGGATATTTTGCGGGGGGATAGGGGTTCCAGGTGACCCTTCCCTGAATTTTTGTGTAAATCACTTGGTGGTGGCAGCAATACCATCCAAGGACAAGGAAAGGAATTTGTGCCTTGGGGAAGTTTTAACCTAAACTGGCAAAATATAAGCTTAGGGGGTCTTTCATGTGGGTGCCCACATCTGTACCCCAGAGTTCAGAGTAGGGGGGGAACCCTGACAGCCTCAAATCTACATTTAATGCAGAGTCCAAGCAGAGAATTTAAACACACGTAAGTCAAGAAATTCAAACGTTATGGTTCCAGAAGCATTAACAGCCCCATTTTCCAGATATGATATATGCAACAAGTGCAATGTGGGGGCACCAGCCTTGCTGGGGGAACCTCACCCCTTTGTTTAAATTCTCAGCCTTTGTGTTCCAGTGACATAGGCTTCCCATGCAATTTCCTTTGAAAAACAATGTTGGTCCTTGCTCAGCTCTGGCTAAGTGAGGCCCAAAGACAATCCCCTCCACTGCCTCAGGAGGCAGTGGGCCAGGAACAAATAAACCACGTGCACTGCCAGCCCACATTTTCCCCTGGCTTTGGCACATGCACAGCGGGACCCTCACGCTACCATTCCCAACAGAGAAGAGTTCCGTGTGTCATGTGACAAACCCAGACCTTCAAAGCGTTGCAGTTTCAGGAACACTCAGCTATGCCAAAGGACTCCAGCCCCTGGTGAGGATCCCGAACCAGGGCGCAGCCATTCTTTTAAATTATTTCGCGGCCAAACCCTCTCCAGCAGATAAGATCAGAAAAGAAGGATTTCCCACCCACTGTGCCCTGACTCAGAGAAGCTAAAAGTCTTTTGCATTAAGTCCCCAGACATTAAGTCCCCTTTGAGCTGAGCCCCAGAATGGGAAGGGTCCTCCCAAAAGGAAAGAGCAGGCCTCATCTTGTGTGTGATGCTGTATGGTTGAATAGTATCATTATATCAGTGATATTACCACTGCTAGACAATTGCAACAAATCATATACAAAGCATGTCATGTGAGGTGTCAATGGAAAAGTTAACCATTCACAACTCTCTTCTTTTCTTTTCTTATTAAACCTTTAGTTTTTAGTTACGAAAGGATTGGCGTCAGCGTGATTATTAGGTAAGATCTGAGTTATATGTTGACCTGGCTAAGTGGCTGACCCCTTAGGATTAGAAGGACCCTATATTTGATTAAATTGGTTTTCAGTAATCACTCATCATACAGTCCAGTGTCTGGGTGGTGAGCCAAGGGCTGGAATGCCTAAGGAGAGTGCATTTTTGACTTCTTGTTAGCCAGTGTGGTGAGACAGACGTTCACTTTTGTTACTGGCTTAGTATAATCTAATGATTATAACTGCTAACCAGCAGTTTGGGGTGAGTCTGCCCTATTTTTCAGTGGTCTGTCTGGAATCTGGTATTCTCAGCTCAACTGAGGCACCGTGACAGCCTGACTCCCACTTGAGTTCAGCAGGAGTTAGGCACACGTAGCACCTGTTAGTATTGGGCCACCCCCACTGAAGTGCTCCAAGCATGCTGCCAGGCAACTGCTGTCACCCTGAGGCTCACAAGAAACACCTGGAAGAGTTTGAAGAGGATGAGGACCTCTGGGTCCAGATCCAAGGCTGCAGCCCTGTTATTCATAGGGTATTAGAGAGTACCCTGCAAGGCACTGGGCTTTCCACCAGAAATAACCCAGCTGCTGAAGCAGCAGGCCTATTCATGTGAGCAAGCGGGCAGATTGGTATTCAAGACCCCAGGAAAAATGAGAAGAAATCCCCCAGATGGTGCTGCCCCAGAGCAACTGACATGCTGCTCCAAGTCTACCCTGTTGTTGTGGTCCACTCTGGTACCAAAAGAGAGAGCTGAATGTCCACAGAAGGTTGTACCTGGTTGTACCTGGTGGGTCTGGGTCTGTGGTTGTTCTCCTGGGGAGAGGCGGACAGGGTAGAGCTATGCTGTAAGAAGTTTTGGGCCAGGTATGAAAAATCCTCAGTATCATACCTAGAAACTACTCATTTGAAACCCCAGGTATGTAAGTAGATCAGGAAATGTCTAGGAAGACGTGATTAGGTTTCTCTCTCTTTATTTCTTTACGGCTTGCGGATTCCTCTGCGCTAAGCTCAGGTGCTTTTGTTTTGCTTGTAACCTTTAGGCTGGACCTCAAGAAAGTGATTCTTGGTGCTTAATTGTTTTTTTTTTTAATCTAGCAAAAGCCTAAGTTCCCAGACGTATTTTCTTTCTTTTTTTTATTAATAAAATTTACCCTTTTTAAGAACAGAATTAGATTTTTGTGTCTTAAGAGGTTTGTGCACATGTTTAATTAGCTGGTGGCAACAGCTAATTTCCTTTTTTTCTTTTTCTTCCTCAGCTTGTGTGTGTGTGTGTGAAGGGGCTTGAGGGTACCCCTCAGCAAGGAATTCCAAAGTGTACCTTCCTAGGTTCTCAAAGGGGTTCTGCACTCGGGTGCTGGCAGCATCTACCCATCCAAGGTCAGAGAAAAGCTGTGACCTTGGGAGTTTAATACAAGCCTGGAGTGGCCAGTGTTAATTTTTAGAATCCTTGCGGGCCCCCACCTTCTGCACTCGAAGTGCCCTAGTGGGGAATTAGCCTTGACAGAGGCAATTAAATGTCCAGGCACATGGATCCCCAGTGCAGAAGTCTGGGGGGGTTCCATAGTAGTTAAGACAGAAACAACCTCCTGTATAATGCAGGTCACTAAATATCATCCACTACAGAAATGATGTGGACAAATTGGAGAGAGTCCAGAAGAGGACAATGAAAATGATTAGGGGGCTGGGGCATATGATTTACAGGGAAAGAGGCTGAGGGAACTGGGATTGTTTAGTCTGCGGAAGAGAAGAGTGAGGGGGGATTTGAAAGCTGCTTTCAACTACCTGAAAGGGGGTTCCAAAGCGGATGGAGATTGGCTGTTCTCAATGGTGGCAGATGACAGAACAAGGAGTAGTGGTCTCAAGTTGCAGTGGGGAAGGTCTAGGTTGGATATTAGGAAAAACTATTTCACTAGGAGGGTGGTGAAGCACTGGAATGCGTTACCTAAGGGGGTGGTGGAATCTCCTTCCTTAGAAGTTTTTAAGGCCCGGCTTGACAAAGCCCTGGCTGGGATGATTTAGTTGGGGATTGGTCCTGCTTTGAGCAGCGGGTTGGACTAGATGACCTCCTGAGGTCCCTTCCAACCCTGAGATTCTATGGTTCTATGATCCTGGTACCCCTGGTTTGAGCCCAAGACTTGAACTAGACCAAAGCATTTCAGTCCTCAGGAGACTAAGCTGTTCTGTGCAAAAGGCAGAGAATGGGAGCAGATGAGGGGGCGAGGCCTTGTTCCTAGGGAACTCTGGACTTTAAAGGCCTCACTCTCCCCCGCCATCTGCCCAGTGCAATGGGAACTGACCCTTCCCCTCTGCACTTGGCCACGCCGTGGGCCTGAGTGAAGCCCAAGCAAACTCTGCTCCTCTGAGGAAAGGCGCAATCAATGGAGAGCCAACATGGAGTGGCCGCCTCCCCTAGAACTGCAGCCCTGGTGGCTGGTTTAAAACAACAAAGAGACAACCCAGGCTGGAGGTGCCCCCACATCCAGGAACCTGCTCCTCACCTGTGTGAGTAGGGCAGTCTCCCTGCCCCTCCCCGCAGCCTGCCAAGATGCTGGGCATGCAGGTAGGGCCCATGTGCTGGCACATGTCCCTGCAGACTGCATTACAAAGACACTGCTGTGCCAGGGCAGAATGTAGGCTCCGCTCTTGCGCTGCTGGACACTCACCTGGGCGGCACCGAGGCGTGAAGATGACAAGTGAGCGTCCCAGCCTCAGAGGCTGGGGGCTTCAGCATGCGCCTTGCAGCTCCCAACTCTCTCTCCTCGCTCACTGCGCTGGGCAGGGCACACACTTCCGTTTTCTGAACAGAAACTAGCTGTACAGAGCACAGGGGAAATCTGCAGCCCACAAGACTGATGACAACTGAAAACAGCCTGAGGAGCGTGCGCATTGAGGGCTGACTGACGGCACTCCAGGGCCACCAGAGCAGGGCTCAGGAAAGCTTGTGCTGGGCTGGGTGACTCACAGAGAGCTGGGGGGTTTGGGGAGCTATTACTGTGGGTGCTTTCCAAGTCACCCCTCAGAGTGGGTTCTGGGACTGCCACACAGCTCCCATGGAGCAATCCTGCATGGGCCTGGCCTCCCCTGGCACCCTCGGGGAGGGAGAAGCCAGAAGATCCTGCAAAGCTACATGGATCTCAGCCCCTTGGCTGCATGTACCCATGCAGCAGGGCTCCCCAGACTGCCCCACAGGGCCCTCTGTGCCAGGGGCCAGGCACAAACCTGCTGCCCCTGCCAAGGGGATCTTGTGGCTGATGCCCTTCCCCCACTGATGATCCAGACCCCATAGGATCCCAGAGAGCAGCACATGCCGAGGAGGTGCTATCCCCTTCCCCCAACCCCCTGCAGGGGTGCCAGGGTGGTGGCCTCCCACAGCACAATGTCCAGGCCAGCATGTGCCTCCTAGGGCACTGCAGGCCTCAGTCCCACAGGTATAAAGGTCAGTATGTTCAAAATCTAATGGCTGGGTGTCACGGAGTCCCCGGGCGATGCTCTGGATCTGCTCCCTATGAAGCCAGGCAGGACTCTGGGGGAGCCTCCTCTCTGTGAGCAGCCCGTCTTCAGGACACACAGCTCCCACAGCTTCCACCTTCCTGGGTCTGACCTCGGAGCATTCAGCATCCTCTGCCCCTCCATGCACTTCCCGCAGCGAGTCCGCCCAGGCAGTTTCCTGGGGAAGCCAGAGGGTCCTGCCCCCCAACTTCGCAGTCAGACGTGACTCTCAGCCAGCCAGTAAAACAGAGGTTTATTAGATGACAGGAACACGGTCTACAACAGAGCTTGTAGGTATAGAGAACAGGACCCCTCAGCTGGGTCCATTTTGGGGGGTCAGTGAGCCAGACAACCAAGTCTGCCCTTCACTCCATGTCCCCAGCCAGCCCCAAACTGAAACTCTCTCCAGCCCCCCCTCCTCTGGGCTTTGTCCCTTTCCCGGGCCAGGCGGTCACTTGATTCCTTTGTTCTCCTACCCTTTAGCTCTCACCTTGCGGGGGGAAAGGGCCCAGGCCATCAGTTGCCAGAAGATAAGAGTGTAGGACATTTGTGTACACTGGCCCTTTGCTCTGCAACAATATATCCCCTTAGCCCACCACCTAGAGCTTTAAGAAATGCATTGGGGAAACTGAGGCACCCCTACAGTATTCAGAGGAAACATTAAGAAAGGTCCCACTTCGTCACACTGGGTTTGGGACGTGCACATGCACCCAAACGACATCTCCCATGCTGCACCATGGCCAGGGACTACCACGATTCTCTGCCTGCCCTTCCCAAGAGGAAGACCACAGTGTGCCACGGGAGACACAGTCAAACCCAAAGGTGAGCGGGAGCACAAGCCACCTGAACGCCAGCTCCTGGGAGGCACCGCAGCAGCATCCCCAAGTCAAATATTGTGGTTTTTCAGCTGAATTCTTTCCATTTTTGGCCTTTTTTTTGCTAATTCCATTTCCACTGAAAAAAACCCAAATTTTCCGAAGAACACCGAGACGGAAATGAAGGCTCCCGTCATGTGCATTACATTGCCCACGTCAAGGCCCAGTTTTCATCCGAGTGACCGCTCCAGCCTGAGCACCGCCTGTGCCATCCCTGCTGCCTTCCCGCGGGGGCTGATGTACCGGCTGCTCTCGACGGCTCGGGCTGCTCAGCGGCACCACCGCCTTCGGTCACTGTGCAGCAGAGCCAGCAACACAGGCGGGGAGAGCCAGAGGCACAGACCCACCCTTCCCAGAGCACTGACTGCTGGCTCCAGTCACACCCAGCCTTGGCTCACCCTGTCGGCGCTGGGGGCCGAGGCTGTGCACGGCCCTGTACGGGGATGCTGGGAACGTGTCAGGAACAGAGGAGGGCAGAGGAGCAGCAGAACTCCGAGGGAAGAAGGCTGTTATTGGAGATTCATAGATGGGGGGGGGGGAGAGGCCATGGAAACCAGCTGCTTCCCAAAGCCCTGTCCTGCAACTGCAGTGCAAGAAAGGGTGGCAGCAGCCAGCGCTGGGTGAAACTGCCAGTTCCTGGCACACATCCCAGCTCAAGGGAGAGGAGCTTGGAGGCTGACTGTGGGTCTCACCTTGCCCCTCTCAGACCAATGACGCGGCAGTGTGCACTTGGCTTTGGCAAGAGCCTACCCCTCTACCTTGCCCAGCCCACCTGCAGGGTGGCAGTTGCTAGCGAGTATGTGAATGGCTTTGGGGCTCGTTAGGTGGGGGTGGCTACAGGTCCCTTGGATGGCGCAAGCTGCTTTGGAGGCAGGGTTTCCCCAGCTGAGGCCTGGGATTGTGACAGTGGGAAGAGGCGGCATGTGACCCAGGTGTATTCAAGTGCCAGATACCTAGGGGAGAGGCAGAGCCACTCGGCCTCTGTGGCTTCGTCTGCTGTGGGAAAGGATATAGTGCTGGCTTGCGCCTGCAAAGCGGAGCAGGGTGGGGGTGGGGGGGGGTCTCTTTTTGTCCCTTTCTTCTCTCACGTTTTAGCACTTAAATGAGGAGTGTGTGAGACAGAGCAGGTTGCAGCTTCTCTTGGAGGGCTAGGAGAGGTCCTTTCTGGCAGTGCCTCCCCTACAATCTGTCTGCAGCAGAGCCCACAGCTGCAGCAAGGACCCCAGCATCTCTTCTTCACACATGTGCAGCTGAACTCAGCTGTCTACGGGTCTTTGACAGGTCCAAACACCAAGCTGGGAGGGGAGCTAGGAGCAGAACTAGGCATGGGGGGGGATGTTAAGATAGGAAACTCTTAGGTTCAGACTCTGGTAATCTCCCTGGCAGTGAGATGTACTCAGCTGGGGAACGAGCTCTCTGGGAAATGGAGGAAGATGGAGCCACTTGTTCCCTGTGGCTCATTGTACCGGGACACTTCAACAGCTGTGCAGATAATTCCTCTGACACAATGGGCAAACCCGCCTCTCCACCCAGGTCCCACACCACTGGATTCTGGAACAGCAAACACAGTCATACCCTAGACTGGACCCTGGGCCTGGAAGTGGACATAGAAAACACGAGGAAAGTGCCATCACTTGGCACATTTAAGACTAGACTGAAAAAAGCCGGCAGTGACTCTTGTCCCCTAACCTTCAATGGCTGGATTAGATGGGATCCTAGGGGCCTTTTCCACACCAGGGTAGAGGTGGGCTTGGAAAGGAGGCTGGAGAGAGAAACTGGAACATTCCTTCCTTCTGTGAGACCCAGTAGTGGACAGTCAGTATTTACTGGTGACTGGGTCACACCCCAGAAGCTCATGGCCTCAGCACTGTTCCAGAGCTTCTAGCAAAGAATGGAGCAATTCTCTGAACCTTCTCCAGTTCAGAGAGCACCAGCCCTGCAGGAGAGGCTTGCTCGTGGTGCCGGGTGAGTGCTGGCTAAACTCTTGGAGAGGAGGGAGCTGAACCCAGGACGATCCCCAGTTTAGATGCACTTGTTTCCAGGGATTCTGGGGTAACCACTTTAACTTCCAAACAGTAGAGCTGGAGTACAGGTAGGGAAGGTTGTCGTGACTGGAGCACAGGGAGTGAAGGGTACGTGCTGTTCAGGAAAGACAGAACTTAAAGGCAAAGGAGGTGGAGTAGCATTGTATGGTAATGGTGAGGTAGACTGTAAAGAAATTAGAAGTGATGGAATGGATGAGTCAGTTTGGGTCAGAATCACTTTGGGGGAATAAAGATAACACAGGCTCCACTGGGACAGTGCTTGGGGTCTGCTACAGACCCCAGGATACAATCTGAATATGGATAGAGACCTCTTTAATATTTTTAATGAAATAAATACCACTGGGAATTGTGTGATTATGGGAGACTTTAATTTTCCAGATCTAGACTGGAGGATGAGTGGTAGGCCCAGATTTTCCTGGATGTGATAGATGAAAGATTTCTTCAGACTGAATCAACAAGTGATGATGCCATTTTAAATTTAGTATTGGCGAGTAGTGAGGACCTCGTAGAAGAACAGGCTGTAGAGGATAATCTCGGTTTGAGTCATGAGCTAATTCAGTTTAAACTGAATGGAAGGATCAACAAATATAGGTCTGCAACTAGGGTCTTTGATTTCAAAAGAACTAAATTTAAAAAATTAAGGGAAGTAGTTATGGAAGTGGACTGGACTGAAGAACTCAAGGATCTGAATGTGGAGGAAGCTTGGAATTAATTTAAGTTGAAGTTGCAGAACCTATCTGAAGCCTGAATCCCAAGCAAGGGGAAAAATTTGTAGGGAAGGGTTGCCGACCAAATGGGATGAACAAGCATCTCAAACAGGTAAAAGAAAGCAGAAAGCCTACAAGGAATGGAAGATGGGATGGATCAGCAAGGAAAGCTACCTCTTGGAGATCAGAAAATGTAAGGAAAAAGTGAGAACTGCAAAAAGCCAAGTAGAGCTGGACCTTGCAAAGGAAATTAACACCAATCATAAAAGGTTCTATAGCCATATAAATAAAAGAAATTAAACAAGGAAAGAAGAAGTGGAACCGCTAAGTACTGAGGAAGGAATGGAGATTAAAGATAATCTAGGCATGGCCCAACACCTAAACAAATACTTTGCCTCAGTTTTTAATAAGGGTAATGAAGAGTTTAGGGGTAGTAGCAGGGTGGCTAATGGGAATGGGGAGACAGAAGCAGAAATCACCACATCCAAGGTGTAAGTCAAATTCAAACAGTTTAATGGGACCAAATCGTGGGGCCTGGACAATCTCCACCCAAGAATATTAAAGGAACTGGCACATCAATTTGCAAGCCCAATAATAACCATTTTAATTGACTCCATAAACTCAGGAGCAGTATCCTATGACTAGAAAATTGATAATATAGTACCTATTTTTTTAAAAGGGAAAAAAGTGATCCACGAAACTACAGGCCTGTTAGTTTGGAAGGTCTTGGAACAAACTTTGAAAGAGAAAGGAATTAAGGACATAGAGGTGAACCGTAATTGGAATGGAATAGAACCTGGTTTCACAAAGGGTAGATCGCATTAGACCAACCTGATCTTCTTTGAGAAGATAACTGATATTTTAGACAAAGGAAATGCAGATCTAATCTACCTGGATTTCAGTAAGGCATTTGATACAGTTTCACCTGGAAAATTATGAGTTAAATTGGAGAAGATGGGATTAATATGAGAATTGAAAGGTAAGGAACTGGTTAAAGGGGAGGGTACAATGGGTGAAAGGTGAACTGTCAGGCTCGAGGGAGGTCACTAATGGAGTTCCTCAGGGATCAGTCTTGGAACCAATCTTATTTAACATTTTCATTTATGACCATGGCACAGTGGGAGTGCACTAATAAAACTAGCAGATGACACAAAGTTGTGAGGTATTGCCAATATGGAGGAGGACCAGAATATCATACAAGAAGATCTGGAGGACGTTGAAAACTGGAGTAATAAAAATGGGATGAAATATGATAGTGCAAAGTCATGCATTTAGGGACTAACAAGAAGGATTTTTGCTTTAACTTGAGGACATATCAGTTAGAAGTGACAGAGGAAGAGAAAGAGCTGGATGTACTGGTTGATCACAGGATGACTATGAACTGCCAATGTGATATGGCTGCATTAGCCTGTAAAAAAAGGCTAATGCAGTCCCATAATACATCAGGTGAGGTATTTCCAGTAGAGACAGGGAAATGTTAGTACCATTATACAAGTCATTGGTGAGAACTCCTCTGGAATAGTGTGTGCAATTCTGGTGTCCCATGTTTAAGAAAGATTAATTCAAATTGGGACAGGTGCAGAAAAGTGCTACTTGGAGGATCAGAGGATTGATGCTTTATGAGAGGAGACTCAAAGAGCTTGGCTTGTTCAGTCAAACCAAAAGAAGGCTGAAGGGAGATATGACTGTGCTCTATAAATACATCAGAAGGACAAATACCAGGGAGGGAGAGGAGTTATTTAAGTTAAGGGCTAATGATGGCACCAGAACAAATGACTATAAACTGGCCATCAATAAGTTTAGGGTTCCAGTTAGACAAAGGTTTCTAATCAACAGGAGTGAAGTTCTGGAACAGCCTTCCAAGGGGAGCAGTGCAGACAAAAAACCTAACTGGTTTTAAGACTGAGCTTGATACGTTTATGGAGGGGGTGGGATGATGGGACTGCCTGCGATGGCATGTCGCCGATCTGCGACTGCTAGCAGCAAATATCTCCAGTAGCTGGTGATGGGATACTAGGTGGGGTGGGCTCTGAGTTACTTCGGAGAAGTCTTTCCAAGGTGTCTGGCTGGTGGGTCTTGTCCACATGCTCAGGATCTAACTGATCACCACATTTGGGGGTTGGGAACGAATTTTCCCCCAGGTCAGATTGGCAGAGACCCTGGGGTTTTTTGCTTTCCTCTGTAATGGGGGGAACGGGTCACTTGCAGGTTTAAACGAGTGTAAATGGTGGATTCTCTGTACCTTTAAGTCTTTAAATCATGATTTGAGGACGCCAGTAACTCAGCCAGAGAGGTCTATTACTGGAGTGGGTGGGTGAGGGTCTGTGGCCTGTGATGTGCAGGAGGTCCGACTAGATGATCACAATGGTCCCTTCTGGTCTTAAGGTCTATGAGCTCTCTCCTGTCACATGCCCCTGGCCACTGGGAACACTGATCAGCGTTTTTCTGTCCCCACACAGCTCCGCCGGTGATTCCAGTGGTGGCAGCGTTAGTGGAAAGAGGGCTCTGAACAGGGCTGGTACAAATGCCGGAGCTAGGCTCCCGCTCCCACTAGAAACGGCACTGGAGCAGAAAAACAGAGACAGGAACTGGTGCAGTTTCTATGGGTCCGGGTGTCAAAGTGGCTGCCCAGCTGAATGACTGGTTCAAATGGGAGAGTGGAAAGAAGCCTGTTTTGGGCAGCTCCCTGGCTGGCATAGTGGACAGGTTTGACTGGAATGGGGCTTGGGACTTGTTTGAACCTGAGTTAACTCACGTTAATTGGGAGGAGAGTGGATGTTAACCTGGACACTAGGGCTGTGTGGAACAGACATCTGTGGTGTGTCTAGAGTGGCATTTACTATCCAGTTAATCAGCCGTCAGTTATCCCGTGTTAAAACAGGCCCCAAACTCTGGTGTCCCTAAAGTGGCATTCTCCCAGCTTTGGCCACTCCCAGCCAGCACCATGCAGTGAGCGCCTCACTGCTCTGCGGGAGCCAGCACACTGAACAGCTGGAGCTGAAAGCAGGACTCAAAGACACCCAATAGGATACTTGATTGCAATTCAGGAGACAGGCAAAGACCTGACCCCTCCAAGCCCTGCTCAGGGCCCCGTGGGCAGTACCACATGCTGTGGGCCTGAAGGTGAGAGTCACAAGGCACAAGAGATGAAACAGCACAAGCTTGCCAAGTGTGTTCTCTGCAGGAAGCCTGCTGAAAACAGGGAGTCTGGGGGATCTGCACTTCGAGCAGCTGAGATGCTCTTTCTTCTGTCAGCCATCCAGGTCCTATTCACTCAGCACATAAACAAACGATGCTGGGAAGACGCCTTTCCTGTGGGGCTGCCCTTCAACCCAGCCGCTCTGTGAAGAGAAAAGCCAGCAAAGGCTTAGTCAGCTGGGGCTCTTCCATGGGGTTGGGTAGCCAGTGGAAAGGAACTGACTAATGACTGCAAGCCATTCCTAAACCAGCCCAGGCAGGGCCCAGCCATTCCAATCTCTGCACTCGCCAACTCCCCGGAGAACAAGGACAGGTTCTGGGCAGGTGACAAGGTTCCCAGCAAGCTTGCACTAGTTGCTCTATTCTTTCCTGCAGATGGTCTTGTGCGTGGATCTCGAATCTGGGCCCCTGGGTCCCCAGGCAGTGCCCAGTCCACAGCCACTACCCAGCAGCTCACCTGAGCCACTGTAGAAGGCAACCAACGAAGCTCTGCTCACAAAGGGCTCTGCCTCCGAAGCTCCTGATTGGGGGAAATGCCCAGCCCCAGGGATGGCTGGGGAGCTCTGTTTAGACCAGAAAGGGACAGGACGTTGTCTGAGCAACTAGAAGAATCCCTGGCTGCTGCTACTACTAATATGGACCCTGCCTGCTTGCAGGACTCCTGGCTCCTGCTTGCCTCCCTGTGGCTGCCATCCTCATCCCAGACCCCCGTCTATTCCCAGTACCTGCTTTCCGGCCTCACTCCGCATCCCTGCTCCTCTGCCCGTCCCCGATGCTGACTCCAGCTTCGACCCGTGACATGGCGCCTGACTCTAGCCACGAGCCTGACCACCCACGCCCCAGTCATTACAGGATCCAGGGCACGGCCATCCCGGGTTCCAGCTAGGGTTGCCAACTGTCTTATCACACAAACCCAAACACTCTTCCCCCGTCCCCTTCCCTGAGGTCCCACCCTTGCCCTGCCCCTTCACCAAGGCCCCGCCTCGCGCACTCCATCCCCCATCCCTCCGTCGCTTGCTCTCCCCCACCCTCACTCACTTTCACCGGGCTGGGGCAGGGGATTGGATTGTGGGAGGGGGTGTGGGCTCTGGGTTGGGGCCAAAGGTTTTGGAGTGTGGGAGGGGACTCCGGACTGAGCCTGGGGCAGGGGCTGGGGCATGTTCCTGCAGCTCCGAGCCCCGAGAACCAACTCTGAGCACCAACTCCGCAGCTCCCATTGGCCGGGAACTGCGGCCAATGGGAGCTGCAGGGGTGGAGCCTGCCTTAGCCCCTCTGTGCCGTCAACCAGGAGCCATTGGCCACAGTTCCTGGCGGGTGCTGGGGAGGGGGGCGCAACCAGAGGAAGCATTGTGGGTGCTGGGGACAGGGGTGCAGGTGCTCGGGGTGGGGAGTCATGGCCCGGGGGGGGGGGCGTGGGTGCCGGTTGGGGGTTGGTGGGGCTCAAGCAGGCTCCCTACCCAGCTCCTGGGAAGTGGCGGCCCCAGCTCCACGTGCTGCCTCTGCTCCGCTCCAAGCCATGGTTCTGCAGCTCCCATTGGCTGGGAACCGTGGCCAATGAGAGCTGCCAGGGTGGTGCCTGCAGGCAGAGGCAGCAAGCGGAGCTAGCAGCTGAGGTTAGCACTGGCCCCAATCCCAAGCCCTGAGCCCCCACACACCCAAACTCCTGCTGTGGGGGGCAGAGGGGCCCTGAGACTGCCCCAGTGGCAGCCAGTGCGAATGACCCGGTGGCTGCCCAAGCTGCTCAGGTGGCTCCTGGGCCAGCCGCAAGGGGATGCTGCAGAAGTCACGGAGGTCACGGAAAGCCATGGAACCCATGACTTCCGTGACCTCTGTGACAAACACAGAGCCTTAGTTATGATTTACTGAATATGATTATCCTATCTGTATGCATGTATTATTTTGGAATCTGAAGTTAGGAATATTGTCTATGCATCTATTAAAATGTGTTTACACCTGGGGAATGCAATCAGTCTAGATGGCCGGCTGGGAAGGGCCATTAGGGAGAACGGTAGGTCTTAGAAGATGCTAATCTCCCACCGGGGAGCCTTCCTGGGAAGCCTTCCTGAGGACGCTGCAAACAGCCTCTGAGTCATGGTTGCGGTGGCCCTATAGGGACATGTGACCATGTCACCTGGTACTGGACTCCATGATAAAACTAGTGTTTTTCCATTGACCAGGCATGGGAATCAAACTGGGAGACAAAGGATTCACGCCATATGCAAAAACCATTTAAGGTAGGGGAGTGACATAATCGTGGTTCGTTCTTCACTGATTCCCCACCCAAGAAAGAGGACTGAACTAGGGGAGAAGGGCTGAATCCAGGCTAGAGGGTTGTCTAGCCTGTGAAAGGAATAACTGGAGTCTGAAGCTGCAAGCAAGTGCAGCTTGCCTTCAAGAATCTCTACAATCTGTCTAAAACAACATTTATGGTGAGAATTTGTTACACACACCCAATTTCTTTAGAATATTAAGCTTAGATTGTATTTTTGTTTTATTTGCTAGGTCAGGGGTCGGCAACCTTTCAGAAGTGGTGTGCTGAGTCTTCCTTTATTCACTCGAATTTAAGGTTTTGCGTGTCAGTAATACATTTTAATGTTTTTAGATGGTCTCTTTCTATAAGTCTATAACATATAACTAAACTATTGTTGTATATAAAGTAAATAAGGTTTTAAAAATGTTTCAGAAGCTTCATTTAAAATTAAATTAAAATGCAGAGCCCCCCGGACCGGTGGCCAGGACCCAGGCAGCGTGAGTGCCACTGGAAATCAGCTCGCGTGCCGCCTTCGGCACGCGTGCCATAGGTTGCCTACCCCTGTGCTAGGTAATCTGCTTTGATTTGTTTGCTATCCCTTATAATCACTTACAGTCTATCTTTTGGCACCTTAGAGACTAACCAATTTATTAGAGCATAAGCTTTCGTGAGCTACAGCTCACTTCCTCAGATGCATATCGTGGAAACTGCAGCAGGCTTTATATATACACAGAGAATATGAAACAATACCTATTCCCACCCCACTGTCCTGCTGGTAATAGCTTATCTAAAGTGATGGGCTATCACCAGCAGGAGAGTGAATTTGTGTGGGGGGGTGGAGGGTGAGAAAACCTGGATTTGTGCTGGAAATCACTTTAGATAAGCTATTACCAGCAGGACAGTGGGGTGGGAATAGGTATTGTTTCATATTCTCTGTGTATATATAAAGCCTGCTGCAGTTTCCACGATATGCATCTGAGGAAGTGAGCTGTAGCTCACGAAAGCTTATGCTCTAATAAATTGGTTAGTCTCTAAGGTGCCACAAGTCCTCCTTTTCTTTTTGCGAATACAGACTAACACGGCTGCTACTCTGAAACCAGTCTATCTTTTGTAGTTAATAAACTTGTTTTGTCTAAAGCCAGTGGGTGGAAATCATAACTGTGGGGCAGAAAGCTGTGTATATTCCTCTCCACATTGAGGGAGAATTTCGTGAGCTTATGTTGTACAGATCTCTGTGCAGTGGAAGACTGCATAATTTTGGGTTTACCCTCTAGAGGGGGGTGTGCACTTGAGTACTGGGCAGTACCTTAGCTGAGCCTTCCCATGCAGAGCTGATCTCAGCATCTGTGGGAATCTGCAGCTGGGTGTGTTCCTACCTGTATCTGTACTGGTAAACTGCAGTCTGAAGCCTGAGGGAGGGCTTGGCAGGCTGCAGAGCAGTACCGTGTTAAGGATACCCAGGCTGGTGGGTCAGGCGGGCTCAGTGGTACCCCAGTCCCAGGTGGCACCCCGGAGAGAGGGGAGTGGGGATTACACAATTATATATTTTTAATAAAATGGTGACATTTGTATTGTTTGTCTTGGAAGAACCAGCCAGAAGTTAGATTTCTAGATGTTCAGTAGAGATGGGACACAACTGGTTTCCAATATGCTAATGTTTGCATTTCAAGTTTGCATAGCGCAAGTTTGGATAGCGCAACAGTGGAACCAGAAGTGCTGAAGCAGAGTAGGGTGTGACAGGAGCAAGCGGATTAACAGGTATCAGTGCAAGAGGCAGAGGGGAAGAGAGCGCAAATGGGCGAGCACATCAGAGTGGAGAGTCCAGAGGGCTGAGTGCAGAGCTCCAGAGATCAACAAGGCAGGAGTGGGGTTGCTCAGCTCTAACCAGGAGACCATGAAAAAAACAGGACAGCACTCCAGGGGAGGCAAGGGAGGAAGGCAGCTTGGCTAAGAGTCTGGGAGCTGTGGCTAGGGAGGGGTTTGGCGCGCAGGTCAAGGGGACATCAGCATGTACACTGGAACCCGCAGTGCTGTACTACAGTGTAGGCTGATACGTACCCACCAATTGTAGTCCTCCTCTTCGTCCACGATGATGGTCTCTCCCACATGGAAGGTCAGCTCGTCCTCACGGTCAGCCTGACAGTCAAACAGTGCTCGGACCCGGAAAAAGCGTGGTTTACTCTGAAAATCAGGAGGGGAGAACGTCATCAAGCCTGGATCCCTTTGTCCAATGCGTCCTGCACCATGCTCTTTGGTAGACACAAACAAATGCAGCCTGAATGCAGGGGCATTTTGGTCCCCAAGCCCCCGTGCACTCAGGGCAGGAGAGAATCCCCTCCAGGCACACGGGTGAGGACACCAACCAGCATGGGAGCCCTGCACAGGGCAGGTGAGTGAGGGGCATGCCACGGGGCCGCAGGGGATCAGGCTGGGAGAATGCGGGGGGGGAAGGGGAGGCGAGTGCTGGGTGGCTGTGGGTGCTTTGGGAGCTCTGGAGTGGGTGGTGAAGGGCTGCAGGGGTCCAGATGCTGGAGACTGTGTAGTGTGGCTCTGGCAGCTCCCTATCTGCAGTGTTCTTCCATATAGTTGACAACTTTCTAATTTATGAAAACTGGACCCCCTGCCCCTCCTCTTTCCCCCCAAGGCCCCAGCCCCTGTCCTGCCTCTTCCCCAGGGCCCTGCCTCTTCCCTCGAGGCCCTGCCCCTGCTCCACCTCTTCCGTTGACGCCCCAGCCCCTGCTTGCTCCTCTTCCCCACCATGGCTCACTGCTCTACCCCCTCCCCCTTCCTCGTTGCTTGATCCTCTCCACCTCTCTCCCCTGCCCCCCACAGCTGGGCTCCCTGCAGCCTGATGGCTGCCTGCCCACCAGATGCAGTGGGAGGCGGCCCCGGCTGAGCAGCGGCTGGCATGGGTTGATGGCCCAGCACCTCCTTCCCTCCTGAGGTAACTGGACTTTTGGTGTCTGGTCAGTAAATCTGACTGGACACTGCTAGGTCCCCTTTTCGACCGGACTTTACAGTTGAAAATCAGACACCTGGAAACCCTCTAATCTTCCTGGAGACAGCAAGCCCTGTGTCCTTGTTTATTTGCTTCCCTGCGGGCTTTTGCGGGGAGGGGGGCTTGTGTGGAGCTCTCCTGGGGGCAGGGAGCCTGGGGGAAGGGTTGGTGCTAGTCATGATGCCAAGGGAGAGCTGGGAGAGTGAGGCAGAGGCTCTGACCTCCACAGGGCCCCAGCGACAGGGCACCCCCAGGAGGCTGAGGGCCTGATCTGCAGCATGCAATCTTCACCATGCACTGTGTGTACCTCCCGCCCGTGCCCACGCCTGTGTCTGCCCGGGCAGAGGAGCTGACATGTCCCCGGGAACGCACGCTCACCCACTCTGCATGTGCTCTCAGGGGAAGGGAGCCGGCCAGATGTACAAGGCCCCCAGTCCCTCCCTTCAGAAATCAGGCCCTGTGGAACTGCTGGCAGCAGGGCAGCCTGCTCCAGCTGTATGGGGATGAGAGGGACTGCACACCTAGGGACTCGGGCTAGCCTCTGCTCCCCATGGTGTTCTGCGAATGCCTCCGCAGGGGGAGGGCTCCATGCCTGCAATCAGCTCCTGCCACTTCCATGTGATGCTCTGCTGCCCTCTGAGCCTGCCGCGAGGCTGAGCCCTGTCCGTGACCGGGGTGCCAGCGTGCAGCACTGGAGTTTGAAGGGGGGCACTTTTGCCAACATTACAACCAAATATGGAGAGAAAAGGCCGGTGAGGAAGTGGGATCTGAGCGTGACATCCCAGACCAGAGCACCTACCAGGGTGTCCCTACTTGGGAGAGGGGGCAGCACGTCCTGTACTGGGCCAGGGCCTCCACCTGGGTCTTGCGAGGTCCACGGCAGCCCGTGGCGTCTTCCTTTGCTGGAGCCAGCCTCAAAGAGCGTTTCCACTGTCTCCAGGGCAGCTAGGACACCAGCAGAACAGTCACCAACTCCCTCTCTTCACAGGCAATCAGCACCACCCCCAGGGCAGCACCGCACTGTGCCAGCCAGGCCCCCTCACTACCCTGGGCAGCTGGCTGGGCAAAGGAGGGAGACAGAACAGCTGGGCTGGGGCAAGACGGCAGAGGGCAGTGGGGCTGGGGTTAGATGGCAGAAAGCTGGGCGAGGGGAGGGATGGCAGAGGGGCTGTGGGAGAGGTAGGGTGGCAGAGCGGTTTGGGGGAGGGGTGGGGAAGTGGAGGGTGGCAGTACTGGGCGAGGGGAGGGATGGTGGAGGGGCTGCGGGACGAGGTTGGGGAGGGGTGAGATGGCAGAGGGTGGGGAGGGGGTTGGAGGGGGGTGGGATGGGGCAGGCAGCTGGGCTAGGCAGGCAGTGGCTCCAAAGTGAGTGGCGCAAGGGCAGGGAGCTGGGCCCCATGTGGCAGGCCACGGGTAGGTTCTGGTAGCCAAGCAGGGCTCAAGTCATCCTTACCAGGCTGTGCCGTGTCCTTGGTGGAGGAGTGGCTGGTGACCTGGTGGGATCCGGTGCTAAGGGAAGCCGCAGAGAAGGGCTGGTCACTCAGACAGGATGAGGACGGGTGGGGTGCGGAATGGGGCCCCAGGTACCCTGCACTCCTGAGGCACGTATCGGTGGGCAGCAGATCTCAGGTGGGCCCCAGGGCTCCGTGGGATTCCCTTGCTGGCTGCTGACTGCCAGCCAGCCCCATGGGCAGGCAGAGCCGCAGAGGAGTATGACACTAGCTGGGTGATGGGCTTGGCCCGGGGTCTTTCTCCAGTGGTGGAGGCAGCCCCTCCAGGAGCCCCACTGCACCCAGCAGGCCACAAGGCACTCCAGAGAGCCAGCCATGCTGCAGCCTCCTGGACGGCAGCCTGGGGCTCCTGCCATGGGGAAGCGGAGAGGAGGTGAGAGGGCAAAACCTCGCCCGCACCTCGCCATAGTGCCACAGCCACCAGCCCTCCCGCAGGAAGGGGCCATCGTACAGGGCAGCTGGCCAGACACGCCCATGCCAGGGCACTGAGATATGGTATTTAGTGACAGCACCCAGTGCCATTGCCAGGGGTCCCAGTCCTGGAACAGCAGCCCTGGGAGACAATGGCTGCAGACAGCAGCGTCCCCCTGCCCCCTACCCACCTCTTGCAGGGCCTTCTGTTGGGCACCAGGCACGATCAGGGCACTCACCTCCCCCGAACACTGCCAAGCCCCCAGCTGGGCAAGGAGCTCCCTCCAGAGAGCCCCAGACCCAGGAATCCTGCCCCACAGAGCCCCCCCCCCGGCCCCTCTGCCTACATAACCCCACCGAATAGAGCTCCCCAGCCCCTCTGCCTAGGTAACCCTGCCCCACAGAGCTCCCTGGCTCTTCTGCCCAGGTAACCCTGCCCCACAGAGTCCCCCCACAGCCTCCCTGCCCAGGTTACCCTGCCCCACAGAGAGGCCTTCTGCCCAGGGAGCTCTCCCAGAGGCCCTGCATAGCTCGTCCCAGGTTCACGGGGCTTGTAGTGACTAGGCCCCAGCTCTCTCAGCTTCATGCGAACTCAGGCCGAGGCTAAGGGGTGCCAGGGCCTTGCCCCTCAGTGAGCTCAGCCATGGGGAGTTACCTCAGTCTCCTGGGAGAGGCTCCTGCTGCAGAATGGCCTTTGGGACGTGAGAAGGATCCAGAATCTGACCGGGAGAAGGGAAATGGCCTGAGCAATGTAGAAGCAGGTGGTGTGTTGCCCACAGGTGGTGCCTTCTTGGCAGTTGCTGACCCACCCCCGATGGACAATGTGCACAGAGAAGCCATGCTCTGTCGCACCCCACACCCGCTCAGCACCGGGGACACCCTCCCGGGCATGGGGCAA
Source organism: Lepidochelys kempii (assembly GCF_965140285.1). Taxonomy (NCBI): domain Eukaryota; kingdom Metazoa; phylum Chordata; order Testudines; family Cheloniidae; genus Lepidochelys; species Lepidochelys kempii. The sequence goes on along the minus strand of NC_136392.1, from coordinate 32,199,593 downwards.
GCGTTCAGCTACTGCCATAGCATTCCTAAGAGCGGAGCTGGGCCGGGGAACAGGCCTGGCCCAGAGCTGGGAGCTATGTACCCGTCACCAGCCAGGACGGCCAGGGATTCCCAGGTGCAGACGCTTTGCACTTGGATCACATGCGGCTCTGAGGCTCAGTACGTTCCCGCATGCCCCACAGGCCTGGCCAAGGAGACTCAGAGCCCCAGGGAAGGGAACAATCCAGGGTGAAGGGCTGGAGCAGGGCTAGTCCCTGGCAGCTGCACAGTTCAGTCTGCTGCCATCTGGGGATCCTCTCCATCCCTGTGCTCTCTGGCCTTCGGGGCGGGGGTACATCTCCCAGGATTCAATGGGAAGGGCCAGACCCTGCAATCCCAGGGAGCTTGACATGCCCACCAGGCCAGGACTGATAGGAACGGTGTCTACCTTGGGCAGGGCTGGATCCCAAGGGCAATGGAGACAGAACGAGTGCCCTCAGCTCCCCGAGCTGCTTCCCCACAGAGCCCCATCCTACTGGCCAGTCCCTTACCTGGAGCCAGGCTGCCGTGGCTGGGCTGCATGAGGCTGAGCGGCACCCAGGGCACAGGATCCGATGAGGTTCGTTTGTGCCTCATGCTCAGAGGTAGCAACAGGATCTTCCTTACTCCAGAGTCCACAGCACTGGCAGGAGGAGCGGGCAGGGGCACGTGGGGAGCTACACAAAACCAACAGCAAGTCTGGCAGTGAGAGGAGAGGGAGGGGGACACGTACAGGGTGGGGGCTACTGACAGCTTTGGTGGACAGGGCCTCAGCTGGTGTACATCCGAGTAGCTACATGGACATTAACATAGCACGGCTGATTTACACCCGCCGAGTATCTGGCCTGAGGTGGGCAAAAAAATGTATTGCATGGATAGCTACTCATGCTGCCCCTTGTACCTGGGGGGCTGCCCCACCTCAGCCCCTGAGACGTCACTGCGCCGTCCACATCCTGGGGGGGCTGCCCCTCCTCAGCCCCTTAGACGTCACTGCGCCGTCCACATCCTGGGGGGCTGCCCCGCCTCAGCCCCTGAGACGTCACTGCATCCCGTACACGGAGAATAACTGAAGACATTTCCTCACAGACATTTGCTGTAGGCAGATTGGTCTGGGCCTGGCTGCTTTGACGCTTGCTCTAGGGCTTGGCCCAGTGGTGGTCAGGCCCTGGGGGGTGGGGTAGGGAGCTGCAGAGATGGGGCATTGTCAGTGGGGCCAACAAGACAATTAACTGCCAATTTTGCCTCGGATAAGAAGGAAGGGCATCACTATAGTTTGAAATCTATCCAGTCAGACTCCCCTGCTCTGGGGCTGGCCCGACCCCACAAACCCCACTGCTGCAGCAGGGCTACCGTGAAGGAAAGTCTCACCTCGGATTACACTGTGTGGTGGAAGAGGCGGCACACATGAAGCAGAGCCAGGGGCTGCTGGTATGTCACGGGTGTGGGAATGAGGGCGTGCATAGATGTCATGCAATTTCCCTTGGGGGGCTGGAATTGCACACTTTGAAAGCCCTGCTGCATTTCCCCATGGCTGGGAGGCAGTAGCCGGTGAACTGTAGTAGCTCTGAAGGTGGGGAATGCGCTCCTTCGGGGAACCCAACTGAAAAGAAGAGACAGGCATGTTGTTTATGTGGAGCTGCGAACTGCTGAAGACTTTTGGTCACAGCAACCTTGGGCTGGATTCAATCCAGCAAGCTTCAGCTGAAAAGCTCTTTCACCCTTAACTGCCGAGTTCCCTGAGTGCATGATACATGCATGTATCGTGCCAATTTCTAAGCAGGCAGAAGGCTGGACAAAAGAGTTCCATGCCCGGTAAATTACTGCAACAATAATAAGGCAGGTGATAAACAGCAAGCAGCATGGCTGCAGCAAATCCCATTCCAGCCCAGTTTCAGCTCCCGTGTTAATGGCACAACATGGATATAGCTAAGATGAGAAAATGGGTGCTATATTTTTGCTCATCTTCAGTGAAGCATCCAATACAGTTTCACATGATAACCTCGAAGGGAAATGAGGCAGGATCAGAGGTACAGCTGTGATAAGGTAGAAGGGCAAGATAGGCACATGCAGCCCCGGTTAATGGCTCAGTGATGAGAAGAAGTGCTGAGCCAGGTCTGTGCTGGGTCCATACTCATCAATATATATGTGGGCAAGAACCTCTGTTTGTAGCTGAGGACCGCTGTAGTGTGCTGAGATCTCACCTTCTCATCCAGATCATCATCGCTCTCATACATGTCATCCTGGCCCAGCCGCCACTCATATTCCACATGAACACGCATGTTGAACTGATTGTTTTGAGCCTGCAGCAGCTGGAACACAGAGGAATCAGGCTCAGGTCAAACTCTCTCCTATACCCACCTACAGCGCTCTGCATCAAGGCTGAAAGTGGAGTGGGCAGCCCAGGGTCAGAGAGACAGGTCCTGGGGGAAAACACACCTCAGTGTGAAGCAGTGGGGGTTTCCAGCTGGTAGGCATGGCACCCAGGCTGCCCCATCTCTACCTGAGGACTTTCCTACAGCCTTCGTCCTTTTTCCAGGACACTGCTGTTTGCATTGGAGCCCTAACACATGGGCCTGGGCAGCACAAAAGCAAGATTTCTGGGTGGTTTCTGGGTGTGGGATCCTGCCATATGCCAGAAGGAGATCATCCCACAGCAGACTGCTCTGAGCCCAGCAGCTATAGCCACAGAGACCTCTCAACCTGGCAAATCCAGACTATGTCCCATCAGTACTGACTCTGATTTTGCTAACTGAGAGAAGAAACATCTCTCTAACCCCAAAGTCTGCACTACCACTAGAAATGTCTCCAAACTGGCTGTCCCATCCCTCCAGTGGGGTCTGAACGAATCCCATTCTCTGTCAGCAACAGCAGACCAGGCATCTACCTGAGGTCACTTTATGTCCTGCTCTGCATCCCTCATGGGTACCAGCAGAGCCCTAGCAACTCAGACAAGGTCTTGCATCAGGGCACCACTGTCAGCCAGGACCAGCAGAAGCAGCATGCACTGCCTGCAGCACTCCTAGGACATCCTGGATGAGCCAGTGGGAGGGGCAACCCCAATCTCTCCCCCACCCCTAAGCTCAGAACCCCCTACCAATCAGGCAAAGTTCAGGCCAGATTCCAGACCAAGAAGAGACCAACCTCACAGAATTCAGCCAAGTTGTCACATGGAGCCCGGTGCAGCCTGGGCCAGAAGCTTAGGTGTCTTGTTGGCACTGTGCTAATATGGGCAATAAAGCTGAGTGTTTTGGACCTCCACTAAACAAGAGGCCAGGCCTTAGAATGGAGCTATTTGCCCAGCATACCGCTAGATCTATGCTGCAGGGAGTGCAATGTGAGCTTGGGGAAACACCATGCAGAAGCAGTGTGGTGGGGCTGACCCCCTCCCCTTCTAATGAGGTCCAATCCCTGGTTTGCTACTGAGCACCCCACCTGCTGCGTGGAGCTCACACCCCAAAGGTGGAGACTGTACGGTGCCATTTCTTACCAGTTCTTCACACAGCGAGTGTCTCATGCACCTGGCCACATCCAGGGCCGTCTCTTCAGCTTCATTGGCTGTGGGGAAAAAGCAGCTGTCATGAGCCCTGTGAGCGCTAAGGCAGTTCCTGCTAGGGAGGCGTGGAAGCGACTCTCGATAGGGCTGCCCTGTGAGTTCCACGTTAACCCCCGTCTCCTCTAGCTCTTGCTCTGAGTGAGCGAGTTGTTTGGATGCTTCCATGGGGGATGCAGGATTCCAGAGCTCCTGGCACAGTGCTGGCACAGGGGACTTTAACATTTGGCTGCCAAGCCTTGGGAGTTTTGGCTTCCCTCAGGTCAGGACCCACTTTTAGCCCCCTGATTGGCCCCTGCAGAATTTGCTCTGCACATGAGCACAGGTATGTGTACAGCCAGGGACTGTAAAGAGGAGAGAACAACCGAAGAGCCATTGCTACTAAATGGCTCCTGTCACAGGAGGCAGCCTTTAAAGGTAAATGTGTGACACCACTGACAAATGTGCGACAAAGATACAGACACTAATTAGTTGTCGTGATTGTACTGCCACCCCCAACTTTAAAGTGGAATTCTTTATAAATCTCAAAGGTCAAACACAGGGTACGTTTTTCATACCCTCATGCACAGCAGATTATTAGATCTTCGGTCAGGGCTCAAAACCTGCCGGCATATGCCCATGCACCATACCGGTGCTGCTCCACGCCTGCTCTTTTGTTCTCCAGAATCTCAGCCCTCATTTTTTAAAAAAAGGAAGTCTCTAGCTATTGTGTGAAGAAAACCTCAGATGCGTGAGCAAAGTATCACTTGTGCAGGCATGTCTGCCTGAGTCTGGAACAGCAGCTCTGAAAGGTGTGGCCTGCCTCATTCATCTCAGGGAGGTGATTGCTCAGAGGCCTAGGGATGAACATTCAGGTGCAAGGCCGGCTCTAGGTTTTTTGCTGCCCCAAGCTCCGAGAGCGCAACTGCCCAAGCCAAAAAAAAAAAAAAGAAAAGGGTGGCTGGAACGCCGCCCCCGGAATTGTGCCACCCCAAGCACGTGCTTGCTTTGCTGGTGCCTAGAGCCGGTCCTCTTCAGGTGTCACCACTGGGAACTATTTCCTCCCCCTGGAAGAGAGGAGAGGGAAGGCCACACACCTGCCGCTTATGGAGTAACGGCTCATGTTGGTGCTGCAGGTGGGTGGCACTGGGTAGATGCCACCATTCATTTCTTCCCCAGTCTAAAAGGCGCTGAGCCCAGCAGAGCCCAGAGGCTTGTTCAGGCCTTGCTGAGGCAGAACCAAACTCAAGGAGCCCAGTCAGCACATGATCATATTCTGAACATCAACATAATCTACTGTGCGTGGTGTCTTGTGCTGGCAATGCACCAGGGTGGAGCTTATTTTGCAGGCAGAGCCCAGAAGAGTAACACCCACCTCTCTCCCCAGTCTGACCTGTCTTTAGCTTGGAAACAAAAGTTAGCAATCCTAGTCAGAACGGAGTTGAGCTCCCTCAGCCACTCAGGCCTGAATGCACGAAAGGACATAGGGTGGGGACACTGAGCATTGCAACGCTGAACTCTTGGACACCTAGAAAATCCTGGGAACAACCTGTGACTCCCAAAGCCTGAGGTAGGCGCTTAAGAGTGGGGCGAGAGATGCACCTTTGAATGCAAATCACAAAAGCCAGCACGCTAGCCGCCTTGGAGATGCCAACCAGAGGGGTGTGCACTAAGCCCAGCTCTCTCTCAGAAGTAGGTGCCTTTCTCTGCTCGTGATTCTCAGCCAGAAACCCTCTTTGGAATTAGGCGCCTATGCCAGTTTGCAAGAAGCGAATGCGGGAGGGAAAGTGAGAGAGCACAAGCATGAGAATGACTCTGTAGCCTGGTAGGCAGAGCACTCATCCAGGAGGTGGGAGACCCAGCATCCAGGCCCCCTGCTTCAATGACTATTTACTTATTTATCTACAGTGGAAGAACTTCAACAGAAGAGACTGAGGAAGCCCCACCCATCACAATATCCCACAGCGCAGTGGTTTGAGCTGTACTTGAGCGTGGCAGCTCCCTGTTCAAACCCCTTCTCCCCCTGAGGCAGAGGGGGGACTTGAACCCACGGTCTCCCACATTCCAGTGAGTACCCTAACCACTGGGCTAATAGTTATGAGGGAGGGCCTGGTCCTCCTCCTCCCACCACACTGTTTTGTGTGAACTTGCCTGAGGGGCCTGAGACTGTAGGCGGCCTCTGAGCCCAGCTACTGGCTGGGGTCCCACCCATGACTTAGATGGCTGAATGCCTCTTTCCCTGCCTTGTGCATGGTCTGGGGGTTAGATGTCTGGGTGCCGAGAGGGCAGCAGAGCGCACATGCCCAGAGGCAGTAACTTAGGCACCATGGGAACTTTCTACTGCAAAAATGTAGGCACCGAGTGAGTTCAGGAGCCTTCAAGGCTCAGCTGGAGTTCTGTGGATCTCAGTGGAGCCTAAAACTGGGCCTTGGGACCCTAATGACTTTTATGAACCTAGGCCCTGAGGATTAATCTTCATCCGATTCAATTACCTTTCTCACTGCTAAGCAATTAATCATAGGATCATAGAAGATTAGGGTTGGAAGAGACCTCAGGAGGTCATCTAGTCCAACCCCCTGCTCAAAGCAGGACCAACCCCAACTAAATCATCCCAGCCAGGGCTTTGTCAAGCCTGACCTTAAAAACCTCTAAGGGTGGAGATTCCACCACCTCCCTAGATAACCCATTCCAGTGCTTCACCACCCTCCTAGTGCAAAAGTTTTTCCTAATATCCAACCTATACCTCGCCCACTGCAACTTGTTCTGTGATCTGCCACCTCTGAGAACAGCCTAACTTCATCCTCTTTGGAACCCCCCTTCAGGTAGTTGAAGGCTGCTATCAAATCCCACCTCACTTTTCTTTTCTGCAGACTAAATAAGCCCAGTTCCCTCAGCCTCTCCTCATAAGTCATGTGCCCAAGACCTCTAATAATTTTTGTTGCCCTCTGCTCAACTCCAATTTGTCCACATCCTTTCTGTAGCAGGGGGCCCAAAACTGAACGCAATACTCCAGATGTGGCCTCATCAGTGCCGAATAGAGGGGAATAATCACTTCCCTCGATCTGTTGGCAATGCTCCTACTAATGCAGCCCAATATGCCGTTGGCCTTCTTGGCAAAAAGGGCACACTATTGACTTATATCCAACTTCTTGTCCACTGTAATCCCCAGGTCCTTTTCTGCAGAACTGCCACGTAGCCAGTCGGTCCCCAGCCTGTAGCAGTGCATGGGATTCTTCCGTCCTAAGTGCAGGACTCTGCATTGTCCTTGTTGAACCTCATCAGATTTCTTTTAGCCCAATCCTCCAATTTGTCTAGGTCACTCTGGACTCTATCCCCACCCTCCAGCATATCTACCTCTCCCCCCAGCTTAGTGTCATCTGCGAACTTGCCGAGGATGCAATCCATCCCATCATCCAGATCATTAAGGAAGATGTTGAACAAATGTCCTGGGGCAGACCATCAGCTGGGGTAAACTCTCATAGCTCTCTCCAAGTCAATGGTCCCCTTCATGGGGAGGACTGGAAGCACCACTGGAGGGAGCAGGCAGAGCTGAGAGGTTGTAGGGAGGAAACAACTGGTGGGGCCCTGGAGGGGGCTGGAAAGAGACAGAAACGGGGAGGCTCTGATGTGCAGCCCAGGGTCTAATGGACGGGAGCCCTGCTCTGGCAGACTTTATATAGGTCCAGCTGCATGGGGCTCCCCTTCTACAGACCTCAGTGGAAAGAGGAGAGTGCATGGTGGTGCAGCAGGAGCCAAAGGGAGGAGCTGGCTGCAGGACTGGAGACGAGGAGCCAGCACTGCCTGAGGTCTGGTGCTTGCAAACCAGGCTGGCCGGGGGAGCTGAGGTGATTCTGGTCCATGGAACAGGCCTGGGGATGGGGCTAGTGAGCAGAGCTGCAGCTAGAAAGGAAGGACTGATTGACTGGGAATTGGAAGAAGACAGTGAGATCTGGCTGAGTGAGGATGACTGGCTGGTGACTGGGAGCTGGCCTAGCGGAAGGGCTGTGAACCATTGAGATGGTTAAACACCCATAGCTGCTCTGAGGAAACCTCTGCACATCTGGCTAAGAAAGCATTAACTAATATTACAGTGATGTGCACAGAGCTCTCCAGGGAGCAGTCTGGCCTTGGATTCCAGCTGAGACTTACCAAAACAGGGATTCCAACCAAAAGACTTTGTCAATTTGCAGTTAAAGTAGCACATGATAGTCCAGAGAAGAGACCACACTGGACACATAAAAGCAACCCCACTCAACATTAACAGGTATATATAGAAATTGATACTTAAACAAATTAGGCATCAGAGCAACTTTCTCAATGCCCAACACCCAAACAACTTTAACTGTTTGGGAGCAACTTTAACTCTGCCCTGAGGAGAAAGCACACTCCATGAATGAAATGATCATAGAATATCAGGGTTGGAAGGGACCTCAGGAGGTCATCTAGTCCAACCCCCTGCTCAAAGCAGGACCAATCCCCAATTTTTGCCCCAGATCCCTAAATGGCCCCCTCAAGGATTGAACTCACAACCCTGGGTTTAGCAGGCCAGTGCTCAAACCACTGAGCTATCCCTCCCCCCATCATGATCCATTCATCACAGAGCTCTCTCTCAGAACTGCACCTAAAAGCATGGAGAGATTACTCTTATTCATAGAAAGCTTGTGTCACTGTTTCAGGGTAACTGCACCTCCGACCCCCTTCATAGTCTGCTAAAGGGCACCCCTTTAGACCTCAGGCCTCCAGCCATCTCCCCTCTCTCTTGAGTCTGGGGGTTTAGGCTGCAGTCCCCCTGCAATTCATGGTGATTATTCCAGTAGATCTGACCTCGCTCAGCACATGCATTTTACTTTGATCCTCCAAGGTTCGTGGGTTACCTGGTACCAGACAGATTTCACAGAGCATAGAACATTGATTTTAGGAGAAAAGTATTACAGAGAAAATATATCATACAACAGAGAAAGGTCTAAACACATGCTAGCTTATCAGAGGTCACCTATCATTCACATGGGGGATCTGGTAGGTCACAGTCCTTCAACCCTTTGGGTCGGGTTTTTCCCCTTGGTCAAAGGACCATGTCAATTTGTTGGATCTAAAGCAGGACCTCAGGCAGTTCAGGCTGGGCCTTTACAAGCTCTTCTTTGTCTCCTGGGCTTCTTGAACGGTCTGAATTAGTCTGTGCAATTTCCCCTGGGGGTGGTACTTCTCTGGAGTTGTCTACCTGTCCCAGGGCTGCAGTAATTATCCTCACTGATTGTAGCTCCTGCAGTGATTGGAGCTCTTCACCAGCCAGCATACACTGCCTGGCTTACAGCGATAGAGATAACATTTATAAAATTGCAAGACTAGTCTCAAGATACGCCTGTGTTTATCACATCTGGTACCACTTGTCATCAATCAGGCCTTTTGTAAAATCCACTCTACAAAACTAAAGGCACTTTATTAATTCAGGAATCCCTGAATTCATGTGTGTAACAGAGTCATTGGTGGTTCCTCCCTTGGGAGGCGGGGGAGGGCAGGAACCTGACAATGCCCAGTTATCTGCACTGGGGGGTCCCAGCCCAGGTCCTACTTCCTTACTATTTGAGGGGGGGAGGCTCTGTCCTTTGTGGGCCCTTTTAAGTCTCTCCAGAGGCGGGGATCAAAAATGAAAGTCACAAACCCCAAGGCATTCAGGGATACTCCCTCCCAGTGGCCCTAGCAAAAGGGGAGGGGTGCAGCAAGTCTACTGTGCACCAACGTACTGGGTTTTGGGGAAATTGGTCTGGCCAGGCCTCTGAGTCAGGCTCAGCCTGTCCATCTTACGCTGGGAATCTGTTGTTCAGGGTGAAGGTCTCCTGGCTAGGAATCACTCCTGCAGTCTGCAGCTTAGGGCAATCCTGCTCCTCTCCCACCCGTCCTCCCTTTTAAAGGCCTCCTCCCTATCATACATAATTCACAGGGCCAAAGGGGTGGGGCTAGCCCTTCCCTGTCTGCATGGGGTCTATACACCCCATCACAATATGGGTCTAAAGTTTGTTACAGGGCCCATCACCATAGCATGCAAACCTATCCAAAGAGTGATTTTTTCCTACTACTAATACCATGCATCCCCAATTAAAGACACATTGTTAGAGACAAAGCTACTGTATGAACTAACCAGAAATGCTACACCAGCTGAGAAAGATCCACACTGATTATATTAACACAGGAACTGTGCGCATCATCACAAATCAGACACAGAATTACACACTAGAGGATGGACACATATAAGGTTAGGTAACAGGAGCACAAGGGATCAAGGGAGCTCCCAATAAAGTAAAAGCAAAGACTGCTGTTGTCTCTAGCAGAGGTCAGGTCAGGGCCTAACATATTAACACAAATGCAGGGGCAGAATTAAGGTTGTTTGGGCGGTGGTCATTGAGCATTTTTGTCTTTAATGGTAAGTGTGTGTGTGTCTGCAGATGCTCGAGTATAGGTTGTTGTCCAAACTGTTAATGTCTGAGGGGTTTAAGATGGGTTTATTGTAAGATGGCTCTTGACTTGCACTTAACCTTAACTGTAACAAGGTTTTTGTTTTGGGATTCTCTACATCTGCTTAATAGGCATTAGTGATACCTCAAACGTGCTCAGAGCTGCTTCAAAACAATCGGTCAGTAAAATACAAGTAACTCTGAGCCAATGGGTCAGCAATATCTGCCTTCCTGTGGCCTGGAATAGTCACTCCTGTATAAAGCTCATGGCTGTCACATTCACAGACACAGCCTCTCCTGTCCAGGTACCTCCTGAAGGAATCAGGATTCTTACCATGCACTGAGTCATCAAGGATCAGCACGTGACTTCTCTAACCAGAGCTAAGCCATAATCCCTGTTACACACCATGTACTGCCGACCCTATCGGGGCACCTCAGCGCTGCTCCTGAGACACGTTGTCCTGTGGATTTACAATGCTACACATTCTGTGTATAAAAGCCACTTGGTTCTGCATACTTCTGTTGCATTTGGCCTGGTGCAAAGGGCTCCTGTTCTGTTCCCAGTAAAACATGCAAGGTGCAGAGAGCAGACACAGGCCCTGCGAGTGAGACAGTAAAAAATAAGGAACCCAACCCCGACATCTTCTTCCCTGTTTGGAGAACCGAGCCCGTGCAGTCACTTACTGATGGCAATGCTGGCTTTGGCTCTCACAAAGAGCTTGAGGCACTCGGGTTTATTGTGGAGGCAGCAGTAATGAAGCGGTGTGTTTCCCTTCACTGTCTGCTTCACAAGGCTCCCACTGGGGCAAAGGACAGTCAGTATCAGTATGCTTGAGAAAGAGCAGTTCTCATCTATAACAATAGCTGCATGATGTTCAACCCCAAACCCTTCTCCCTAGCTCACAGGAATGAAGACCAGAACGGATACTGCCCAGCATTCAGGCTTTTAGCCAAAGCATGTGAACGTAGGGCTGTCAAATGTCTGGCATATTGTGCAGCTCTTGTGCACTGGGCAGCCCTGCCATGCCTGCTGACAGCTCACCTGGGACCTCGTGCATGGGACCTCGCGCGAGCTGCGGGCAGCAACTGCAGTTCATCCCGTGGCCACAAGAGGCTGTTGTGGCACATGGCTTCAGGCAGGTGGGGACAGCTCGTTGTGGGGGTGAGAGTGGGGGGGGGCACACGCTGAATGGAAGGGACTGACTGAGGCCCAGATTAAGCCAGGGTCTGAAAGGGGTCAGGAGAGGCTATCTCATCCCCAGCTGCCAGACGCTACCTCCAGTAATAAATCACACAGGTTTATTAAAATAATTAGGATTGTATGCAAATTATGTGAAAATATGCAAATCTTCTCACTGAATACTCTACCCATGGAATTTCCCCAACCTTGGCAGCTGTGTGCACGGTCCCCGGCAATGGGCAGCGCTGTGAGGCTGGTACAATACCCACTCTACTGCAGCAGCAGCCGAAGTCAGAACACAATCCTGCACTTGCACACCAGATCACACAGGACTGCACATCCGTGAGGACGCAGCTATGCATCACTGAGTGATGTCAGCATGGAATTTCGTATGGAATGAGCATACGCTTTTATCAGCTTTCAAGTTTTACAACCATATATGGTCACGGGGGAAGTGGGGGAGAGAGATAAAGAGAGGAGTTCACAGTACAGGAGGTGATGCAGAAGATAAGGGTTTAGAAGGATCGTCTAGACGAAGGATGGTTTTGTATGGACTGGAACCCAGGACAGCTGAATTCCATTCCCAGCTCCAAGAACCTTCTTTTGTGACCTTGCACAAGTCACTTTCTCCCGCTGAGTCTCCATTCTCCCTTTTGTAAACGGGAGATCACAGAATCATAGAATATCAGGGTTAGAAGGGACCTCAGGAGGTCATCTAGTCCAACCCCCTGCTCAAAGCAGGGCCAATCCCCAATTTTTGCCCCAGATCCATAAGTGGCCCTCTCAGATGATGATAACGGAGCCTAAGCTCACAAGGGTGCTGGGAAGATAAATCCATAAACACTTGGGAGGTACCCAGACACTGTGTGGCGGCCCTTAGGGAGACAGACTTTAACGCTGGTTCCACCCCAATCAATGGCGCACTGGGCTTGAATGCAGAAGGAAAAAAATGTACCTCCTCCTGTTTAGGAAGAACCAGACTCACTCAGAAAAGCAAGAGCCAGCCCTTGGGAAGCCCATCTTTGAGCCTGGCTGGCCCGGAGTAGTCGCTAATGGGATGTAGAGCCTGTCACCAGTGGACTGCAGTCAGGGTGGGCGTGCTCATTGGAGAGCTGTTCAGTGGCGGGGCGGGAGCAGGGGCATGGGCTGAACCACCCAGGGGGACACATGTCCTAGTCGGAAAATCTCCGTCCCCATTGGCACTCATTGCTCCCCTCAGCAGAGAGCCCAGGGAAGGGCCATGGCCATGAATTCCCCTCTAACCCTAAAGATGGTTTCTCCAAGTCAAAACCGAGGCACTTCCACAGGGAAATGCCCTGGTGCTGCCCCCTGGTGGTACTTCAGGGGATATTCAGAGGCACTTAGTCTACAAGGCTATCCAGCGCCTTCCACCAGCACTAACTCCGCTGATGACATTATGTACCTTAGCCTGAGCAGACAGTCCTACCCCTGCTAGTGCCTGCAGTCAGCTTACCTGTTCTGCACCAGAAAATCTACAATGTGTAGAGAGGTTCGGTCAGCTAACAAGACTGCCAGGTGGAGAACAGTTTCCCCAGGTTCCTGTAAATGGGAAACAAACAGCAAGTGATTGGATGCTTCCGAGTTTCTCAGTATTTCCATGCAAAACAAGCATGTTCTACCCCTCCTTAACTTCCAGGATTGAAGAATTGCCACCATGGATCAGGGATGGGGCCTGTCTAGCCCCATACCCTGTCTCTGACTGTGGCCAGTACCAGCTGCTTCTGAGGAAGGCACAAGAAACCCCAGAGTGGACAAATTTGGAATAACCCATTCATAGGGGAAGTGTCTTCCTCACACCCATCAGTTAGAAGCTTGCTCATGCCCTGAAGTGGGGGAGGGGAGGGTTCATATCCCCACTCTTTATGTAATATAACTGCAGATAAAGTCATCAGTAATTAAGAGCAGCAGGACTGCAGAAGTGCTTAGATCAGGGCCCCATTGTTCAATCACCAAACTGTAAGAGACAATGGTGACATTTTCCTTACTAGGACACAGACCCGGAAGGGACCTCCTGGGACAATGGGTCCATCCCTGCTATCACCGGCAGACCTATCAAATTATCATTATTACAATAGTAGTAGTACAGTAACCCTCCCCCTGGCACTGGCCCCTGCTCCAGCTGCGATGCAGCAGAACACGATCCTGTCCTGGGGAGAGGGCGGCCAAGGGAGGGCAGCTTGAACTGGGGAAGTGGCTCTGAATCCGCCCAGAGGGGCAGTTGGGAAAAGCTGTTAGAGAAGGAGAAGAATCGAGATGCTGAGGTAGTGGGTGAACCGGAGCCTGGGTAGGAGGGGAGGTGATAAAATAAAAGAAGAACAGGAGAATAAAAGTAGGGGACTGGGAAGTGAGAAGGAAGAAAGAAGGAAAACAGCAAAGGTTTCAGGTCAGGAGAAGCAGAAAAATAACCACACTTGGCAGGCGGGAACAGGCACTAATAGAGAAGGGAAGTAGAGGGAAATGATATCTACAGACTTACCAGAGACAGAGCATCAAGGGAAAAAACTGAAAGGAAACAGAACTGGTGAAAAAGGGACTTGATCAAAAAGCTGAGTTAGACGAAAACAGAGCCTGAAAATGGTAAATGAGAAGGCCGCCCACAAAGGACCTAAAGCATGTGAGGAGAGAGAGTGACTGTGACCGTCTAGTGATGGGATACAGTTCAAAGGGGCCTGATGCACAAATGAGGGGCCACTAGGTGAAGAAACCCCACTTGTAGATAAATTCTGTGAAAAGACATACAGCCAGAGGAACAGCAAACCTCAGGAGCCCTTCAAGCCAAAGAGAAGCAATGAACAGGCCAGCAAGAGTGGAGCTGGACTTGCAGCCAAGGAGAAGAAAAAATGACTCTTCTGTGAAGTGACACAATCTATTTTTAAGGAATCTCTTTGTTCTTCTTAATAACAATCCATTTGGTACTAACTGCCCAGCGTGTACAAGCCCCAGAGATTAACAAGTTGGTAACCTATAATGTAACTATGAATAGTAACTCTTTGGCAATGTTCTACATGATTTAAGCTCCTGGTACCAACTTGTTAACCTCTGGGGTTTTCCCTTACAAAGTCCTAAAAATTTCAAATGACCCATTTGTCTTGGTTTGCCGCTGCCTCTCCTCCCAATTTGCCTTGCCTGCCTGGCCGGGTCACCACACTATAATCACGCAGTATTAGTGGAGCACCCAGAAGCCCCAATCAGAATTAGGATCTCATTGTTTCAGAGACACCTGAGCTAAACCAACTGGTCCCTCTTCACCCATTTGTACTGACATGTACAAAACATTGCAATGTATCAGCAAGGTGTGATTTTCCTTTGCAGAAGCCATGCTGGTTTCTCCCTTATATCCAGTTCATCATGGTGGTGTATACTTCTAATGATTACTTCAGTGAATTTTCCTAGTGCTGAAGACTCAGTGATCTGTAATTCCCCACATCACCCCGGGCATTGTTTTTACACTTGCTACCCACCAGCTGACCAGTACTGTAGCTGATTTTAACAAGTGACTACATATTGTATAAGCAGCTCAGCCCTTTCATTTCTCAATAATAAACAATACCTATCCCGCATATTGCACTTTTCAACTGTATATCTCAAGAAGCTTTATATTAAATACCCCATTTTTCAGATGAAGAAACTGAGGCACAGTCTTGTCTAAGGTTATGCCTCAAGTCAACAGCAGAACTGCCCTACTCTCCTGAGTTCATATCCAGTGCCCTATCCAAAGGGACTACTGGATTCCTTTTAGATGTGTACCATCTGATCCTGGAGACGCAATCTTTCAATGATCAGTTTGCTCTAGTACTTCCTGTTTTGACACCACAATTTCGGGCAGTGCCTCATCTTTATTACAAAAATCACTTCCTCATCCTTCTTAATTGTTCCCTTTATCCTGCAGCAGCCCACCAGACTCCCTAGTTCTCTCACAGAACAGGTGTCCTGCTTTTGATGCACTTCAAACATGTCTTGTGATTTGTTTTTATGCCTTTTGCTGTTTTCTCTTTGGATTCCCTCTTATGCCTCCTGATTTCCTTCAGACATATTGCCTGACATAGTCTCTATGTTCTTTTACAGGCTTCACTAGCGTTGGCTTTCCAGTTTTGGAAGGATACCTGATAGCCCTTGAACCTCCCATTTAGCCAGGCAGGTTTACTTCCTGTCTTTCTGCTGCCCTTTCCGACTGAGGGGTACATATGTTTTGGGGACTGTTAGGGTTGCTTAAACAGTCTCCATGCTGAGTTCAAGGGTTTTAATTTCCTCATTTCTTACTTTAATGTTTTTTACTTGTTTCCTCCTTTTCTTGAAGTTTAGTGTCACCATGCTCATTACTGGAATCTTTCCTCCTCTTGGCAGCATGCCACTAAGGGTATGTCCACACTGCAGTTAGACACCTGCAGCTGGCCTGTGCCAGCTGACTTGGGCTCGCAGGGCTGGTTAATTGCAATGTAGATTTCTGGGTTTGAGCAGCAGCCTGAAGTCTGAGACCCTTTCACCTTGCAGGGTCCTACTGCCTGGACTCCAGGCCAAGTGTGAACATCTACACTGCAACTGACCAGCCCCTTAGCCTGAGTGAAGTGAGCCTGAGTCAAGTGACGCAGGCAAGCGGTGGGTTTTTAATTGCACAGTGGACACACCCTTCGCGGCTCAGCTATTCTTACTTCTTGATTTAACTCCTAGTTGACCTATATTAGGTTGACTTACCGCCACCGCAGTAATTAGTCCACACTACCTCCTTGAGTCGGTGATGCGCATCCTCATCAGCAGTGCTTCCACCGACCTCAGAGGGGCAGTATGTGGACCTGAGAGCCTGGTCTTGCATCTCTACCGGAAGCCCAGCTGCCCCACAGGCTCCTGGCCTCCCTGCGGGCGGCTCCCCTTGGCTCCCTGTTGCCCACTAGGAGCAGTGGGCAAGCCGCCCGGGGCTTCTCACCTCCCCGTTCCCTGCCCGGAGTGGGGTCCAGCTGCCCAGGGTTTTTGCCCTAGCTGCCAGCCAGGAACGGGGTCCAGCCACCCAGCCCTCCAGGGGCGGGGAGCAACTGGGTTCTAGCTGCCTGGCTTTCTTGTCAATTTCTCAGCTAAGAGAGCTACCAGCCGTTTTAAGTAAGGTCGTGTCTACATAAACAGTAGCCCTACCTACACCGACATAAGCCCTACGCCTCTCGTGGAAGTAGAGTTATTATTTCAGCGTAGTAGGGCACTTCCACCAGTGGGACAAGGCTATCGTGAAGACACTGACATAATTTGGTCGATATAAATCAGCTAGCTGTGCAGTGCAGACCACGCCTTACTTAGGAAGTTGAGAACAGCCTCTTGTCTTGTGTGCGCTAGAGCTGGCTGTTCCGAGAAGCAACTGATGTGCCATTTGCCCAGCTGAAGTCACTCATTTCATCATTTTGTTAGGCTGAGTTCCTTCTCTCATTTCTCTCTACAGGTGCACGCTACAGGTATCCCTGTCCTGAGGTAACCATACTCTTTATAGAGCAGTGGCAGTGACTTCTGAGTTAAGGTTGTGTTCTATTATTTCACTTAAAGCACCTTTCAGACTTTGGTTTGAAAACCTAATGTATCTGTCCCAACTGTAATTTGAGTAATGTGTGAACTTTCTGAGGATTTCAATAAATCTGTTAATTTCCGAGTTTTAATCAGTTAAAAATTGGCCTTAAAAAGTTCTACTCAAAAAGATTGAATTTTATGATAGTTCAAGCCTCTCTAGCTTAAAAGCTATGGCATATAGAAAGCAAGCAAGGTGCATGTAGGGCGAATGTGGTGTCTCTCTTTGGATGTGACTAGTTTGCTAATTAACAAAAATAAGAGAATGTATTAGTGTTATTTACCATAATTAAATCTGTATGCACTGTGCCTAGCTGATGGAAAGCGTGATTTAAATGGGCAACCTCCGTTCTCTGATGCAGTGTGGTGAAGTCTTTCTGAAAAGTGTGAGAAAGGATTACAATACTGTGTTTTATCAGATGCCCCCAGGAACCTTCCCTGTGTCTGAAATTGGGGGCTACCATGGTGTATGGGGAGTGGGCAGTGCTTGTCCAGGGGTACTGGTGTTGCGCTGGAGAAGATCACGGACAAAGGAATGGATGCTTTGCTGAAATCAGGATCTCGCTGAAACTGAGATACTGAGACAGCTGGACAGTTTTACAAAGAGCAAGATCTTCAGCACAGTAGCAGCTGCTTTGACCATGACCTGGACACAGGGTGGGTTGATATAAATCAAGGTGATTTAAATCACTAAGTGGGAAAACCTCAATTTAAATAATCAATTTTAATCGACTTTTCCATTTGTACTTATTATTTTCTAAAGAAGGGTGCATTCTCATTGGTTAAAATAACTATTAAAACGTTGATTTACAACTAAGTAGAGCTTTTACACTAGATTTGGTACATCTTTTTGCTGCCTTGGAGGGTATATTATAACTATATACACTTATTTAATCAATTATGTAGCTTAATATTTTCACACTCTTATTAATTGTACATTTTAGTATGTTAGAAAATGGTGAATGATATATTGATTATTTACTAGATAATTAACTTTTTGCTCATGACTTGTATCAAGCTACAGTAGGATGGTAACAGGAATTTAATTACACACCACCATATATATTTTATTTTTATTAAACAAAACAACCTTAAATATTTTGGATACATAACTTCTCTTACCAAAATGGGTTTTATATTTACCACAAACAATTTATTACAGGAACAGAGGGATTTGCTGTAGTCAGTGAATGAAATAGATTATTTCAGGTCAGCCTGGAAAAAATGTCAAATATACCTATCTGAAAGTGACTGGAGCTTAAGTCCCTACTCACCTAAGTCTCCTGAAAATGAGACAACAGTCTCCTAAGTGACTTAGGCTGTCCTTCCCTTCTCGTTTTTATTCATAGATTGGAAGAGAAACAAGTTTTCCTGCTTTTTCAACTCCCAATTGTTTTCCTAACTTGGAATGAATTAGTCCAAATGAAGAAAATATTCTCTCTGTCCCTGCAGAAGAGGCTACTGCTGTCAAAAGCTGGTTTAGCATTTCAACAAACTCTGGTTCCAGGTGCTTAGTTAATGACTGCCGCCAGTTCAGTGGTATAACTTTCTTTAAAACATCATCAGCAAACATGTCCTGTGTGAACGATTCACCTCCAGCCCTGAAATTCATTATGGTTGGCATGATTAAGGGATGATTATTACATGCCCATATCATAGCAGCATCTTCTTCAGCAGTTAGACATCTACCCTTGTACTTTGGGTTGAGGATATTAGCAAGAAAGTGAGGTGGAGTAAGTGCTTGATCCATCTGCTTCCTTACTGCCTACACTTCTTTCTTTAATGCCTCTTGAATTTCTTTCCAAATGTTAACATCAGCAATGCAACAGCAATTTTTCTGTGATTTGTCCAAGGCCATGGAAACCGGTTTCAGTATATCCAGCATCTTTTATGTTTCTCTTTAGTCCAATGGTGGCTACTTTGGCTGTGATAGTTCAATCTGTTTTGTCATGATTTTCTTCACATATTGTCATCAGACTAGGCCAGCTCTTAATAAATAGCTCTGTGATGGGATGTATAAATCCCACACTGGGACTGAGATGGTTAGAGAGCAGCTCTGGGCCCAGGTGACCCCACCCCGCTGCACCTACAGAGCATGTGCCAGCTGAAGGTGGAGCTTGAAAGGGAGCCAGACAGCTCAGAAGAGGCCTGATAGGGCAAGGAGAGAGTGCCTGGAGAAGGGTGCTGCAGAACCCTGTCCCTGGTAGACAGAGCCTGGTGGTCAGTCACTCTCCTTTTCTTTACTGCTTTGTGTCACACTGTGAGACTTGGGCAGGGGCAAGGGTAGTAGGAAGTGACCCAGGGACGCAGCCTCAAGGCACTCCCAGGTGCTGGACATTGTTGCCTCTTACAGGGTCCTGGGCCAGAGCCCAGTGGAGTGGGAAGGCCGGGGCTCTCCTACCAACCACCCTTCTAACAGAGAGCACAAGGCCCCTCACTTCCAGACTGCCCCTTGAGGAAGCCAGGGGAGGGTAAAGACTTTGAAAACTTAGTGGTTGGGACTGGACACCTGGAGGAGTCCATAAATGGATGAAGTCCTACCCCAGTCATGAGGGTGTGGGACCAGGGCCGGATTAAGACCTTTAGAGGCCTTAAGCACTGAAAAGATTATGATGCCCCCCCATATGTAATTCAAAATAAAAACAATACTATACCGTAAAATAAAATTCTATTTTTTGAAATGACACAAAACTTACATGTATGCTGAAATTAAAATAGCTGCTAGATTTTAAAATAGCTAGATTTTCTCATTGCAAAATTCTAGATAAGTTAATCGAAGCTGACTCGACGAAGCACGTCTGCTTCCATACACAATAGGGAAAGTGAATCAAGTCTGTCCTGACACATTGTTCTCTGAGGGTTTTTTATTCTTTTCAGCTGAGAAAAAGAGCGTTCTGCGGAGCAGTTAGTAATCATCAATGTTAGAAAAATATGTTGTGCGATCTCTACATTTGGAAATACACATTGTATTCCCTCTTTCAATATTGTGTCATGACGATCAATGTGACAGAATTTCATTTTTCCTGTTTCATTACGCTTTGCGAGCATATAACAGTAGAACTGCCATACTTCTCCACAGAGATTCATGTTCAAGTCAACTAGCTTTTGGGAACCTTGTGAATACTGTTCATCAGATAAGTCCATATCGTTTAGATAAGAAAATCTACTTTATACTTCTTTGTACACTTCACCTCTCCTCTTCATACGAGCTTCAAGTGTATCAATTATAGTGTAGTAAGTAGATACGCAAAATTTGTCTCTAGGATTCAATGCTGTTTCTGTTGCACTGCTATCATTTTCATGTTTTTTCCTGATTCACTTGCAGGACTGGGCTTCTTTGTAGTTAGTATCAGGCAAGATATCTTTTGATATGTCTTCAGATCTTTAGAAATAATTCCTCAAAGTGTGTAAGTGGTCTGCTAATGATTGACAGAGGTCTGCACAAGTTTTCAAATCCAATTCTTTTTCTTGGAGAGCTTGACTTGTGTGGTAAAAGTATTGTAAAATTTCATTCCACATGGTCAACATGAACACAAACTCTAGTTCTTGCATCTTGTTTGCAATGTTTTCTGCCTCTCGTATAGTTTCTCCCTTTTGTGATTGGTCTTCAGCTATACTTTCTAATGCATCCACAATCTTTGAGTAGGACTCCAGAATTGCACTTGTTGCCACTGCATATGCCTCCCAGCGAGTATTAGAAAGAGATTTCAACACACGATCATTGCCCAAATGTGTTTTCAGAACTGCCCATTGGTGTGTTGAGGCAGAGAAAAATGTATAAAATAACTGTACTGTTGAGAAAAAACTTACTGCCAACAATCAACAGCACTGCGGCCAACAAGATTGAGAGAGTGTGCAGCACGTGGTATGAATATGACATATTTGTTCTGTTCTAAAAGCTTCTTCTGCATTGATAGATTCATAGATTCATAGATATTAAGGTCAGAAGGGACCATTATGATCATCTAATCTGACCTTCTGCACAATGCAGGCCACAGAATCTCACCCACCCATTCCAGGAATAAACCTGTCACCTATGTCTGAGCTATTGAAGTCCTCAAATCATGGTTTAAAGACTTCAAGGAGCAGAGAATCCTCCACCAAGTGACCCGTGCCCCATGCTACAGAGGAAGGCGAAAAAGCTCCAGGGACTCTTCCAATCTGCCCTGGAGGAAAATTCCTTCCCAACCCCAAATATGGCGATCAGATGAACCCTGAGCATATGGGCAAGATTCACCAGCCAGATACCCAGGAAAGAATTCTCTGTAGGAACTCAGATCCCACCCCATCTAACATCCCATCACAGGCCATTGGGCCTATTTACCATGAATATTTAAAGATCAATTAATTGCCAAAATCATGTTATCCCATCATACCATCTCCTCCATAAACTTATCGAGTTTAATCTTAAAGCCAGATAGGTCTTTTGCCCCCACTGCTTCCCTTGGAAGGCTATTCCAGAACTTCACTCCTCTGATGGTTAGAAACCTTCATACAATTTCAAGTCTAAACTTTCCGATGACCAGTTTATATCCATTTGTTCTTGTGTCCACATTGGTACTGAGCTTAAATAATTCCTCTCCCTCTCCGGTATTTATCCCTCTTATATATTTATAGAGAGCAGTCATATCTCCCCTCAACCTTCTTTTGGTTAGGCTAAACAAGCCAAGCTCCTTGAGTCTCCTTTCATAAGACAGGTTTTCCATTCCTCAGATCATCCTAATAGCCCTTCTCTGAACCTGTCCCAGTTTGAATTCATCCTTCTTAAACATGAGAGACCAGTACTGCACACAGTATTCCAGGTGAGGTCTCACCAGTGCCTTGTATAACGGTACTAACATCTCCTTATCTCTACTGGAAATACCTCGCCTAATGCATCCCAAGACCACATTAGCTTTTTTCACTGCCATATCACATTGGCTCATAGTCATCCTGCGATCAACCAATACTCCAAGGTCCTTCTCCTCCTCCGTTACTTCAAATTGATGCGTCCCCAGTTTATAACTATAATTCTTATTATTAATCCCACCTTACACTTCTCACTATTAAATTTCATCCTATTACTATTACTCCAGTTTACAAGGCCATCCAGATCTTCCTGTATGATATCCCAGTCTCTCTCTAAATTGGCAATACCTCCCAGCTTTGTATCATCCGCAAACTTTATTAGCGCACTCCCACTTTTTGTGCTGAGGTCGGTAATAAAAAGATTAAATAAGATTGGTCCCAAAACCGATCCCTGAGGAACTCCACTGGTAATCTCCCTCCAGCCTGACAGTTCACCTTTCAGTATGACCTGCTGTAGTCTCCCTTTTAACCAATTCCTTATCCACCTTTCAATTTTCATATTGATCCCCATCTTTTCCAATTTAACTAATAATTCCCCATGTGGCACCCTATCAAATGCCTTACTGAAATCTAGGTAAATTAGATCCACTGCGTTTCCTTTGTCTAAAAAATCTGTTACTTTCTCAAAGAAGGAGATCAGGTTGGTTTGGCATGATCTACCTTTTGTAAAACCATGTTGTATTTTGTCCCATTTACCATTGACCTCAATGTCCTTAACTACTTTCTCCTTCAAAATTTTTTCCAAGACCTTGTATACTACAGATGTCAAACTAACAGGCCTGTAGTTACCCAGATCGTATTTTTTTTTCCTTTCTTAAAAATAGGAACTATGTTAGCAATTCTCCAATCATGTACAACCCCTGAGTTTACAGATTCATTAACAATTCTTGCTAATGGGCTTGAAATTTCATGTGCCAATTCCTTTAATATTCTTGGATGAAGATTATCTGGGCCCCCCAATTTAGTCCCATTAAGTTCGAGTTTCGCTTCTACCTCAGATATGGTAATATCTACCTCCATATCCTCATTCCCATTTGTCATGCTACCATTATCCCTAAGATCCTCATTAGCCTTATTAAAGACTGAGGCAAAGTATTTGTTTAGGTATTGGGCCATGCCTAAATTATCCTTAACCTCCACTCCATCCTCAGTGTTTAGCGGTCCCACTTTTTCTTTCTTTGTTTTCTTCTTATTTATATGGCTATAGAACCTTTTACTATTGGATTTAATTCCTTTTGCAAGGTGCAACTCTACTTGACTTTTAACCTGTCTCTCTTTATCCCTACATGTTGGCAGTGTTGTCATAAGATTGACCTCTGCACTTTGAGAAATCTATTTTGCAAACTTGGCACAGATAATGCAGTACTTGATTTGCCATTTCTTCACTAGTGTGGCTTTTCAAATTGAGGAATGTTATAAATCGTTCAACTGGTTTTCCATCTGTGGGAGACACATATCTTAGTACAATACTCAGTTGATCAATGTGTGAAAGTTCAGGTGTAGAGTTGACAGATAAACTGAAGTACCCAGCAGTACTTATTTCATCCACAATAGCTGAACGAACTTTGTCACTCATTAGACCAATGAGTTCATCACATATTGTGTTGGATAAGTATGATGGGTTACCTTTGCCTGCATTTCCATATTTTGAGATATGGCCTGCTAAAAATGGGTCAAACTGAGCCACAAACTCCAACAATCCCAAGAAATTTCCATTCTGCAATGATCCAAATGTGTCATTTGATCCCCGGAAAGGCAGACCATGTTCAGCTAATGTTTGAACAGCAGCTACAACACGCTGCAAGACATGTTGCCAGTATTCACGCTCCCCTTTAATTTGTTCTTCCAATTTTTTCTGGTGCCCCCTGCTTTGCTGGTGCCCTAAGCACGTGCTTAGTCTGCCTATTGGATAATCCAGCCCTGCGTAGGACCCAGTATCTTTCTTGGAATTCTGTTACCCTGGAGAGGGATAAAGCTAACTGGTGACCTGACCAGAGGATCAAGTCAACAACCAGCAAAAGACAAACTGCTATGGAGCAACAGTGCCCAGGTGAAACATTGGAGGTGAAGTGAGTAGAGACATAGTGCCCTAACCATTAGATGACTCCACCAGTGAGCACCATCCATTACAAGCTCAAAGTAGTCAACCACTAAATTCCACTGTATATTTTTGGGGAGAATCAGTTTGGTGTCCCCCAGGGGTCTGTACTGGGACCAGTGCCGTTCAACATATTCATACATGATCTGGAAAAAGGGGTAAACAGGTGGCAAAATTTGCAGATGATACAAAACTACTCAAAATAGTTAAGTCCAAAGCTGATTGCGAAGAGCTACAAAGGGATCTCACAAAACTGGGTGACTGGGCAACAAAAGGGCAGATGAAATTCAATGCTGATAAATGCAAAGTAATACACTTTGGAAAACATAATCCTAACTATTCATACAAAATGATGGGGTCTAAATTAGCCACTCAAGAAAGAGATCTTGGAGTCATTGTGGATAGTTCTCTGAAAACATCCACTCAATGTGCAGCGGCAGTCAAAAAAGTGAACAGAATGTTGAGAATCATTAAGAAAGGGACAGATAATAAGACAGAAAATATCATATTGCCTCTATATAAATCCATGGTACACCCACATCTTGAATACTGCATACAGATGTGGTCACCTTATCTCAAAAAAGATATACTGGAATTGGAAAAGGTTCAAAAAAAGGGCAACAAAAATGATTAGGGGTATGGAACAGCTTCCATGTGAGGAGACATTAATAAGATTGGGACTTTTCATCTTGTTAAAGAGATGACTAAGGGGGATATGATAGAGGTCTATAAAATCATGACTGGTGTGGAGAAAGTAAATAAGGAACTATTATTTACTCCTTCTCATAACAAAAGAACTGGGGTCACGGAATGAAATGAATAGGCAGCAGGTTTAAAACGAACAAAACAAAACGAAGAAAGGGAAGTATTTTTCACACAACGCACAGTCAACCTGACAAACTCTTTGTGAGAGGATGTTGTGAAGGCTAAGACTATAACAGGATTCAAAAAAGAACTAGATAAATTCATGGAGGATAGGTACATCAATGGCTATTAGCCAGGAAGGGCAGGGAGGGTGTCCCTAGCCTCTGTTTGCCAGAAGCTGGGAATGGGTGACAGGGGATGGATCACTTGATGATGACCTGTTCTGTTCATTCCCTCTGAACCACCTGGCACTGGTTACTGTCAGAAGACAAGATAATGGGCTAGACGGACCTTTGGCCTGATCCAGTATGGCCGCTCTTAAATCCTGCTTTCTTTAGTGAAGCTGAAGCAAAGTGGTTGCTAAGGAAGTATTTTGAAATTTCAACAACATTTTCCTTTTTCCTGCAGTTATACTTAACTCTGTGGCTATAAGATGCATCAAATGAGCACTGCACCCATATGTTGTAAGTTTCAAATTCCTTTTTGAAACACTTGGAGGAGAGGAAGGTGATCAGGAACAGTCAACATGGATTTATAAAGGGCAAATCATGCCTGACCAACCTGATTGCCTTCTATGATGAGATAACTGGCTCTGTGGATATGGGGAAAGCAGTGGACATGATATACCTTGACTTTAGCAAAGCTTTTGATACAATCTCCCCCAGTATTCTTGCCAGCAAGTTAAAGAAGCATGGATTGGATGAATGGACTATAAGGTGGATAGAAAGCTGGCTAGATCAGCAGGCTCAAGGGGTAGTGATCAACAGCTTTATGTCTAGTTGGCAGCTGGTATCAAGCGGAGTGCCCCTGGGGTCGGTCCTGGGGCTGGTTTTGTTCAACATCTTCATTAATGATCTGGATGATTGGATGGATTGCACCCTTAACAAGTTCGCGGATGACACTAAGCTCAGGGGAGAGGTAGATATGCTGGAGAGTAGTGATAGGGTCCAGAGTGATCTAGACAAATTGAAGGATTTGGCCAAAAGAAATCTGATGAGGTTGATCAAGGACAAGTGCAGAGTCCTGCACTTAGGATAGAAGAATCCCATGCACTGCTACAGGCTGGGGGCTGACTGGCTAAGTGGCAGTTCTGCAGAAAAGGACTTGGGGATTACAGTGTATGAGAAGCTGGATGTGAGTCAGCAGTGTGCCCTTGTTGCCAAGAAGGCTAACGGCATATTGGGCTGCATTAGTAGGAACATTGCCAGCAGGTTGAGGGAAAGGATTATTCCCCTCTATTCGGCACTGGTGAGGCCACATCTGGAGTATTTCATCCAGTTTGGGGCCCCCCCACTACAGAAAGGATGTGGACAAATTGGAGAGAGTCCAGCAGAGGACAACGAAAATGATTAGGGAGCTGGGGCACATGACTTACAAGGAGAGGCTGAGGGAACTGAGTTTGTTTAGTCTGCAGAAGAGAAGAGTGACTGGGGATTTGATATCAGCCTTCAATTGCCTGAAGGGGGTAACAAAGAGGATGGAGCTAGGCTGTTCTCAGTAGTGGCTGATGACAGAACAAGGAGCAATGGTCTCAAGTTGCAGTGGGGGAGGTCTAGGTTGGATATTAGGAAAAACTATTCCACTAGGAGCGTGGTGAAGCACTGGAATGGGTTACCTAGGGAGCTGGTGGAATCTCTGTCCTTAGAGGTTTTTAAGGCCCGGCTTGACAAAGCCCTGGCTGGGATGATTTAGTTGGGGTTGATCCTGTTTTGAGATGACCTCCTGAGATCTCTTCCAACCCTAATTTTCTATGATTCTATGATTCATTATTTTCTTTTAGATTTCTTCTCATTTTAGCTATTGTGATGCTTGAGCCAGTGAGGGTTAAGCAACCAGCTGGCTGGCTGAAGTAAAAGAAACCTTTAAGGACATATTAGAAGAATACTGAAATGGTAAATAGGGCCATTCCTCATAGATAGTTAGCAAAGCTATGTTAAATATAATCACAGAACCATAGAACTGGAAGGGACCTCAAGAGGTCATCTAGTCCAGGCCCCTGCACTCGTGGCAGGACTAAGTATTATCTAGACCATTCCTGACAGGAGTTTGTCTAACCTGCTCCTAAAAATCTCCAATAAGGGAGATTCTACAACCTCCTTAGGCAATTTATTCCAGTGTTTAACTACCTTGACAGGAACTTTTTCCTAATGTCCAACCTAAACTTCCCTTGCTGCAGTTTAAGTCCATTGCTTCTTGTCCTGGCCTCAGAAGTTAAGAACAATTTTTCTTCCTTCTCCTTGTAACAACCTTTTAAATACTTGAAAACTGTGATCATGTCCCCTCTCAGTCTTCTCTTTTCCAGACTAAACAAACCAAATTTTTTCAATCTTCCCTAATAGCTCATGTTTTCTAGATCTTTAATCATTTTTGCTGCTCTTCTCTGGACTCTCTCCAGTTTGTCCACTTCTTTCCTGAAATATGGCACCCAGAACTGGACATGATACTCCAGTTGAGGCCTAATCAGCATGGAGTAGAGCAGAAGAATTACTTCTCGTGTCTTGCTTACAACACTCCTCCTAATACATCCCAGAAGGATGTTTGCTTTTTTTGCAACGGCGTTATACTGTTGACTCATATTTAGCTTGCGGTCCACTATGACCCCCAGATCCCTTTCCACAGTATAGAGGACTAGAGGTCCTCTATACTGACTATAGACTAGAGGTCTTGAAATGTAGGCCTGTATTGTTAGAGAATTAGAAGTAGATACTAATTGTATTTGTCTGTGTTTACCTATGCCTTATTAGAAGTTCAACACTGTGATCTAATTAGCTTGTAGATGCTAAACATTGGTTCCTGTCTGTAATGTTTCATTACTATATTATATTGATTTAGTGATCAAAAGGGGATATTAAAATTTAGATGAAACTTGTGGTTTAATAATATAATTGTCTTTATTTCTCTTTGAAGTCTGTAGTAAACTACCTATAAACCGTTTGAATGGTTAATTGCCTTATGCTAATCAATTCAACTAGTTATTGGTATATGCCTAGGAAATAGAGTATTACTTCAAAGCAACAATGTACATTACCTGTTCTTCACCTAAGGAATGGCTGCTGTGGCCACTTGCTGCCAAGAGGCTTATCAGCTGCACTTCAGCTCTAAAAGAATTTTTGGGCCTGATCCTTACTATCTCAGATCTGCTTAAACTTGGTCGGGGAAGTTGAAGTTGCAAGACTGAGGTCTCCATGTCTATTCTGGATTAGCCCGGCCATTCTTATGGAAGATTTGAACAAATTCTGCACATGGACTGCCTATTGTACTATATCTTTTTAAAGTAATTTCAGAAGAATTTCTACAAGGACTATTGATTAATCGCAGTTAACTCACACAATTAACTCAAAAAAACTAATCATAATTAAAAAAATTAATTGTGATTAATTGCAGTTTTAATCTCACTGTTAAACAATAGAATATCAATTGAAATTTATTAACTTTTTTTGGATATTTTTCTCCATTTCAAGTATATTGATTTCAATTACAACACAGGATACAAAGTGTACAGTGCTCACTTTATTTTATTATTTTTATTTAAAATATTTGCACTGTAAAAATGATAAACAAAAGAAACAGTATTTTTCAATTTACCTCATACAAGTACCATAATGCAATCTCTTTATTGTGAAAGTGAAATTTATTTTATATAACAGCACTCAAAAACAAAACAATGTAAAACTTGAGACCCTACAAGTCCACTCAGTCCTACTTCTTATTCAGCCAATCGCTAAGACAAACAAGTTTGTTTACATTTGCAGGCGATAATGCTGCTCGCTTCTTGTTTACAATGTCACCTGAACGTGAGAACAGGTGTTCGCATGGCACTTTTGTAGCCAGTGTTGCAAGGTATTTACGTGCCAGATATGCTAAATATTCATATGCCCCTTCATGCTTTGGCTACCATTCAGAGGACATGCTTCCATGCTGATGATGCTCATTAAAAAAATAACGCGATAATTAAATTTTGATTGAACTTGAGGGAGAATACTATGTTTCCTGCCCTGTTTTACCCACATTCTGTCATGTATTTCATATTATAGCCGTCTCGGATGATGAGCCAGCACATGTTGTTCATTTTAAGAACACTTTCACTGCAGATTTGACAAAACGCAAAGAAGGTACCAATGTGAGATTTCTAAAGATAGCTACAGCACTCGACCCAAGGTTTAAGAATCTGAAGTGCCTTCCAAAATCTGAGAGGGACAAGGTGTGGAGCATGCTTTCAGAAGTCTTAAAAGAGCAAAACTCCGATGTGGAAACTACAGAATCTGAACCATCAAAAAAGAAAATCAGCCTTTTGCTGGTGGCATCTGACTCAGATGATGAAAATGAATATGCATTGGTCTGCACTGCTTTGGATCATTATCGAGCAGAACCTGTCATCAGCATGGACGCATGTCCTCTGGAATGGTGGTTGAAGATGAAGGGGCATATGAAACTTTAGCTTATCTGGCTTGTAAATATCTTCCAATGCCGGCTACAATAGTGCCATGCGAACGTCTGTTCTCACTTTCAGGTGACACTGTAAACAAGAAGCGAGCAGTATTATCACCTGCAAATGTAAACAAACTTGTTTGTCTGAGTGACTGGCTGAACAAGAAGTAGGACTGCATGGACTTGTAGGCTCTAAAGTTTTATATTGTTTTATTTTTGAATACAGTTATTTTTGTACATAATTCTACATTTGTAAGTTCAACTTTCATGATAAAGAGATTGCATTACAGTACTTGTATGAGATGAATTGAAAAATACTATTTCTTTTGTTTTTTACAGCACAAATATTTGTAATATAAAATAAGTATAAAGTGAGCATTGTACACTTTGTATTCTGTGTTGTAACTGACATTAATATATTTGAAAATGTAGAAAACATCCAAAAATATTTAAATAAATGGTATTCTAGTATTGTTTAACAGTGTGATTAATCGCACAATTAATCTTTTTAATTGTGTGATTAATCGCAATGAATTTTTTAAATTACTTGACACCCCTAAT
This sequence comes from Lepidochelys kempii, assembly GCF_965140285.1. Classification (NCBI taxonomy): domain Eukaryota; kingdom Metazoa; phylum Chordata; order Testudines; family Cheloniidae; genus Lepidochelys; species Lepidochelys kempii. The sequence goes on along the minus strand of NC_136392.1, from coordinate 32,170,057 downwards.
TTCTACAAATCAGCAGCCTCACCATCTCTGCTGTGAAACTGTCCTAAGAACTTTATTCATATCTGTATGTATAATTATCTTTTAAAGTAACTCTATTTTCTTTTTAGTAATAAATCTTAGATTAGCTAATAAAAACTGGCTGTAAATATGTATTTGAGTGAGATCTGAAATATTCATTGACCTGATGGGTAATGTGTCCAATCTCTTGTGATTGGTAGAACTTTATATATGGTGAATAACGACTTAAATAACCCTCACTATATAGACTTGGCTGTCTGGGTGAGAGCCAAAGGCTGGATTGTTTAAAGGGAACTTTATTTTGGCTTCTTAGTAACCAGTAAGGTATTACAGAAGCTGTTTTGTTACTGACTTGGTGAATCTAATTATAAGAATAAACAACCAGTTTGGGGGGGGGATCATCTACCTTATTCTTTGCAGTTTGCTCTGGTTGAGTATTCTCAGTATAGTCCCTCCAGTGACCATGGGCACAGCTATATTTGCAGCACTGTCTGTGAGAAAGCTACACACTTGACTTTTTCTTCAGTTTGTTACACCTTGTATTGCTACTTCTTAAGTATTCTGCTGTATACGCATTTCCTGATGTATCAATTGTTTCTGTGAGAGACAACCTTATTGTATGTTGCCACACAAGCACATATTACTGGATCATTTTGTACACTGCTCATCAAGACTCAGATTAACGAATTTCCCATCAATGTTTTTTGCACACAGTTAGATTTCCTTCCTATACACTGTATCCAGCACTCTTCCTGCAATGTCTGCTCTGCCAGGTGGAGCACAGCCTGGTTGTAATGATTGAATCATGTCAATGCAATGTTTGTTCTGAACAAGACAAAAGGAAAAATTTATTGCATAAATGAACTGAGCAACCTTTTCGTCTATGGAGCTTTGCTGGAATGTGCTGGTCCTGATGACAAATGCAGCCATGGTTTTACGGTGGGATGAAGTCTTTTTTTTTTTTTGACGCTGTCTGACATACGATTAATTGTTGCCCTGCTGATGGTATCAGCAGATGACTCTAAAGTTGTAGACCTTGCAAATGATGGACATTTATAACCCCTGCTGTCTAAGCTGGGCCCTGAAACAAAAGGGTCAAAAAGTCACTCACTCATCTTTACTCAGTGCACTGTCTTTTTTAAAAAAGGGATTGTAAATGAAAGATTCCTCCTATTGAAGATGTTTGTGCCTCAGTTGAAATGATATAATTTATTCTAAACCCATTTTCATAGGGAAAATAATTAATAAATCATAAGAATTATCTAAATCTATTTGAACTTCTACCTCTAGCAACATACCAAACAGCTTGGAAAAAAATTTAAATGTCAAAATTCATAAATGCCTGTCAAGGTTCCTCCCCCACTCTGAACTCTAGGGTACAGATGTGGGGACCTGCATGAAAACCTCCTAAGCTTACTTTCAGCAGTTTAGGTTAAAACTTCCCCAAGGTACAAATTAATTTTATCCTTTGCCCCTGGATTTCCACTGCCACCACCAAACTTTAACTGGGTTTACTGGGAAACATAGTTTGGACATGTCTTTCCCCCCCAAAATCCTCCCAACCCTTGCACCCCACTTCCTGGTGAAGGTTTGGTAAAAATCCTCACCAATTTGCATAGGTGACCACAGACCCAAACCCTTGGATCTTAGAACAGTGAAAAAGCATTCAGTTTCCTTACAAGAAGACTTTTAGTAGAAGTAAAGGAATCACCTCTGTAAAATCAGGATGGTAGATACCTTACAGGGTAATTAGATTCAAAACATAGAGAATCCCTCTAGGCAAAACCTTAAGTTACAAAAAAGATGCACAGACAGGGATAGTCATTCTATTCAGCACAGTTCTTTTCTCAGCCATTTAAAGAAATCATAATCTAACACATACCTAGCTAGATTACTTACTAAAAGTTCTCAGACTCCATTCCTGTTCTGTCACTGGCAAAACCAGCATACAGACAGACACAGACCCTTTGTTTCTCTCCCTCCTCCCAGCTTTTGAAAGTATCTTGTCTCCTCATTAGTCATTTTGGTCAGGTGCCAGCGAGGTTAACTTTAGCTTCTTAACCCTTTACAGGTGAGAGGATTTTTCCTCTGGCCAGGAGGGATTTTAAAGGGGTTTACCCTTCCCTTTATATTTATGACAATGCCTAATAAAACTTTACTTTTAAACAGGTAAACTTCACCTAGGATGCTTGATTATACTGAGCCATATAAGATCACTTCAGAAGTCCAGCAGTAACAGTAAAAATGTAATTGATAAATACTCCCACAACAAACTAACATACCAATTATATTCTGAACACAAATATATTGAAATTCATAAGCAATTAATCCACTCAAAACACAAATGTACGACAATAAGTAATCATTTACTAGCATAGTAAAACATGGCAGGCAGTCTGTAAGAATGGTGCAAAAATAAGTTTACTAACCAGTTGATTCAGATTGGTCAGACAAGTCCACATCATCTTCAAAGGCATTGCCTTCTGAGGGGCACTTTTTAAATGTTGTTTCCTTTTGACAACCAGGCCTTGCGTTTCCTTGTCGTGCGGTTTACATTTGACTCCTGTTCCCTTTTTACTCAGAGGTAAAGGAATGTCTTGAAAATATTCCCAGATGGGTTTTTTTTTAAAAGGAGCTGAAGCCATGGCAGGCTTTTCCCTCCAGTTCCCAGGTGTTGAAGTCAACCCAAGAGGCTGCACTCATTTGAATATTTTCCCTTAGTAAGTTTCCCCGGTGGGTGGAGTTGTAAATATTCATAATCTGAGACCTGAGCCGATCAGAGCTCAGGGAGGGAGAAGCTGTAAAACAGGAGCATGAGGCCCCCTAGGTGGTTCAGAGGATCATCCTGGTGAGATATATGATGGTGTCTCCTGGAATCACAGGCTGGGTCCCAGAACCTGTCTCTTAAACCCAGCAGCAGAACCCTGGGCCCCCACAAGATCAGGCCCTCACCACAGCGCATGACCTATCATGCCATGTGCATAAATCTTGCCCTCCAAAGTTCGATGTTTGTCCCCTGATTTTTTCTTGATATAGAAAAGCAGCGGCTCACGGAATCAGCACATTTATTTTTATTTCAGTGTTTTAAGAAGAGATTATAATAAGTTTAGGCCTGAACATATTTTGTATTAAATTCAGATTTCATTGGAAAAGAAAAAATTATAATAATTGAAACAACAAAATAAAAAAATTCAATTTTAAATCGAAAAAGTCTGATTTTTTGTGTGTGAATCATTGGTTTGTACGCACCCTGGCAGGACGCCTGGCATGCTGCTGAGCTGATTCTGAACAGCTTTTCAAAGAGCTTTTTGGTGAATACCAGGAACTTGATGAAAGTGCTGAGAACGAGCTCTGAGCCTGCTGGGTGCTCTGACAAAGGGCTTGCCCACCTTGAAAGGCACCGTCACCGGGTTGGAGACCCTAGCCAAGTCTCCAGAGACCAGGAAAATGATATGTCAAAACACTGCACTGGGGATCAGTTAAAGTTGCTCTACAGAAAATCTAAAGATGACGGAAATGCGAAGTGAAGCCATCCAATGGAACTGTCCATCTGCTCAGCCCTGAGCCGCTGGCTCCCCACGAGCACAACCACACACGCCAGAGAATCAACCCCAACCCTAGCTCTGCCTCTGCTTTCCAAAGCTCTCACCACCTCAAAGCCAGCAGCCCTCTGCTCTCACCACCCCTTCTGCTCAGGTTTGGAGCCAGACTCTCAGGAGGAGACGGGCATGCCAAGGGATGCTATCTGCAGTGCAACCTCACCTGAAACAAAGCACAGTGCTTTCATGCACTAACAGTACAGCCAGTGTGGCCAACTCTCCCAAATTCATCACAGTCACGGGATTCTGGTCCCTGCTGAAGCCAGTCTCATGATGATAGAAGCTGCAGCCTTAAGACATTTTAGATGGCCTGGGGGAAATCCCCCTCTGAATGGCTGCTTCCCACTTCCCCACCTCCTGGGGAAGAACAGTCAATCATAGCTGCTGCAGGAGGCAGGAAAGGAAGAAAAACAGATGGCAAAGAAATTGCACATCTACCAAGAGCCTGTGCTTCCTGACAGGGCCAGATGGGGGCACTGCCTCTGGAAAGCCAACACAGGTGCGAAAAGCAGCAGGAGAAAGAAGAAAGAGCTGAAACCTCTGACCTAAGGTAAGAAAAAATGGGGCCGTATAGTCGCAGGCACTGGAGACAGAGAATCCAGACCCCTTTGTGACCCTGGCCCCGACCAGAGGTGTGGGGCCCCTTACCCCATGCCTGTGTGTCAGCCCCTTATTGCAGGCCTGGTGCCTCAGCACTGTGCCCCATGCCCGTCCCCTCCAGTCAGTGACATGGTCCCCCTGCCCCAGTCTGCACTGTCCCTGCCTGGGCTGCTCCTTTCCATCTACACTGTCTCTTGGGGCACCCAGCGCAGGGCCATCCTCACCTGTACAGGCTCCAGAACAGGCTCACTTAAATCCACCTTTTCGGCATAGGCCTGGAGCAATGTAAATAAGTCCTTCCACCTGATGGCTTCCTGTAGCTCCTGGCGCTGGGCAGCTGGGCTCCTAGACCTCCTCTTGGCGTATTTCCTCTCGACATACTTGGAGATGATGAAATCTTTCCGAAGGGCCCTGGGGTGGTGCCAGCATTGGAAGAGAATTAGAATTCACACGGGAATGCGCAGGCCCTGGAGCACGATTGCTCCTGCTCCACTCTTGGGAAAGGCAGGCATAGGCTCGAGGCTGCCAAGGCAGGCAGCCATCAGAGAGGTAGTGCTTCCCCTCCTCTCCTGCTGCTGGTTCCTTCTTCCCTCTGCCCCTCTTTTCCTCTTGCCCGGCCTCCTACCCTCCTGCACCACTCCCCAGATCGTGCTCCAGAAGCACTGTCAACTCTCGAGATATTTGGTGCTGTCTTAAACTACAGCTGCTGGAGTCAGGTGACTATGTGAGAATCTCAGTTTCTATCCTTCAAAAGTCAGTTTCTGGCCACTGGAAGCCATGTCCCACATGTAAGCAAAAGGCCCACAAATCAGAAGGCAAAGGACATCATCATGATTGGTATGGAGAAAGTAAATAAGGCAGAGTTATTTACTCCTTCTCATAACACAAGAACTAGGGGTCACCCAATGAAACTAATAGGCAGCAGGTTTAAAACAAACAAAAGGGAGTATTTCTTTACAAAATGCAGTCAACCTGTGGAACTCTTTGCCAGCGGATGTTGTGAAGGCCAAGACTATAACAGCGTTAAAAAAAAGAACTAGATAAATTCATGAAGGATGGGTCCATCAATGGCTATCAGCCAGGATGGGCAGTGATGGTGTCCCTAGCCTCTGTCTGCCAGAAGCTGGGAATGGGCAACAGGGGATGGATCACTTGATGATTACCTATTGCGTTCATTCCCTTTGGGGCACCTGGCTTTGGCCACTGTTGGAAGACGGGATACTCGGCTTGATGGACCTTTGGTCTGACCCAGAAGGGCTGCTCTTATGTTCTTATCAAATGTTATCATCTCATGATATCTGGGCTTGACACATGATTTTGATGTGTCAGGTTAGCAATGTCACCCCACCTCGGGAGCACTCTGTAGATTTCTCCGTATGGATTGCAATATGCTACACTAAGGCATGGTGCTGTGAGGTGAGGAATGGGCAGGGCAGGAGTTGAGGGGGGAGCAGAACACCAGCATGGTGCACAAGAGCACATCAGCCCCTGCTGCTGCCCTCTGAACAGGTGGGTTTCAGGGGCTTTCCCCAGTGGCAAGCACTGCGGGTCACAGAATGGTGGAAGCTAGCAATGGAGACACCTGCTGGCCCTTCCAGACTGTCCCTGGCCAGGGCAGGATTGTTCCCCAGGGTTTGTTTTCTAGCATTTTGTCCCATCTAATTTTAAATATCCAAGTCATGGGATTCCTGCCCTGTCCCCTAGGAGGCGCTTGCATCACCTCATATAGCTCACTACCAGGGGGCACTTCCTGAGATGCAGCCTCTCTTTTCTCTCTCTCAGTTTCCACCCATTTCCCCAGGTTCTAGCCCCACAGATCACACTTAGACCATCCCACGCCTAGTTGTGTGTGCCCCCCAGACAGTCTTGCTTTAGCCACATTCCGCAGATTGAGCTCTCTATTCTTCCCTTATAAAGTAGAGCCTCTCACCTCATGGCTGGTTCCATTGCTCTCAGGCTTTTGTCTATATCTTTCTGACAGGGCAATTCCCAGAGCTGGATGCAGTGTTTAGGGATTCACAGATGTTAAGGCCAGAGGGCCCATTAGCATCATCTAGTCTGACCTCCTGCAAATACAGGCCAGAGAACCCATCCAGGGATTCCCAGATCCAGCCCAGAACTTGTGGTTGAGCTAGACTAGAGCTTGAAGGAGACCACCAGCCTTGACTTCAATGTCCAGAGGATCTCAAGAGGTGCCAGTGCAGTCGTCTCCCTGGTCTGTGATGGACACTATGACACTCTACACCCCAGGGGAGCACCCTGTAACCCCCGTATTCGTCATTTACCTATGATTGTGATATTGCATATAAAGCAGGCCATGTAAGGTATCATGGGAAAGGTTATGATCTGCTGAAACCCACTGTTCCATCTAAATATGAGTATCATTAATGCATATGAAGTTATGAGAATTGTGTTGCATGGCTGTCACTTAAATATGCTGTGGGTTTGGGAAGTGCGCAGATACTAGCTTCCCAAAGACAATAACCCGGGGGATAACCAATGCCCAGACGGGTGTCAAACAACCATCAACAGACATTGTCCAGCCAGGAAGCTACAATACAATGACTCACTTGCACAAGGCCACACCAGGGGAATTGCTCAACCTTGCCTGGTGACTCAGCAATGCCCACCGGACATGTCTGGACTTGTGTCCTCCAAGGACTTAGGGTATAAAACAGAACACAGTGGCCCCATGCTTGGCCTTTTCTCCTCCCCTCACCTATGCTGCAAGCAACAAGGATGCTCAGAAGACAGAAGATTTCAACAGAGGAGACTGGCCCAGGTTTAAGGGACAAACCTGTATATTAAGAACGGTGAGATCCAGTGGGGGTGAGAACATTGCTTGATCTAGTCTGATAAGAGTTAAGGTTGAGGCTGACTGTTTATATTTTATTTTCCTTTGGTAACCACTCTAACTTTTTGCCTATCACTTATAATCACTTACAATCTATCTTTTGTAGTCAATACATTTGTTTAACTGTTTATCTTTACCAGTGAGTTTGCCTGAAGTGTTTGGTAAATGCGCTCAGGTTTACAAAGGCTGGTGTATATTCACTTCCCACTGATGAAGTGGTGAACCAATTAATAAATTTCCATTGCTCAAGAAAGGGTCTCGAGCAGCACAAGACGGTATATTCCTGAGGTACTAAGCTAGGAGCTGAGGGAATCTGGCTGCTGCCTTTGTCTGTGTGATTCGTGAGTGGCTCTAGGACCATTCATGCAATCTAGCTGGCTGTGGGGCTGCACGTGCTGTTGTACTGAGTGATAGCCCCTGGAGGGGTTTGCTGCTTGTCACCAGTAAAACACTGTGAGAGACAACCCAAATTAGTCAGTTAAGGGGGCATAGCGGTCCCACAGTCCCAGGTTGTACCCCGGGGTTCCTGTCACAGACATCTTTATCCAGGCAGCCCCGATTCCCTTGGGGCACCTCAGTGCGCTGGAAGTGGAATTTGTTGACTGCTCTCCCTGCTAGCTCTCCAGCAGCTGTTCCTGTTCCCACCTGCTGTGGGCTTATTTGGTGTTATTTCTCCCTAGAAGTACAGTCTTGTATTTTTCCAAAATGAATCTCACCTTGTTATTTCTACTGTGTGTTTCTACTCCCTTTGTTGGATTTCTGCCCTTACTCACACTGGACCTGATCCCCCTTTGGGCTGCACCTGTGCACAGTGGCTGTAAAATGCTGCCATTCCAACTCAGTAGCATCCACCGCTCACCATGCCCTGGGGCCCACGACCTACTGTGCCCTGGGGCAATGCGGGGCTGGGCCCATAGTCTGATCTGAAATGTAATCAATGTGAAGAGCATTACTGAAGAGTTGGCACCAGAGGGTATGCCCATCCCCATGACACCTTCCCATGTGGAGGAGTGTTTTCCAATGCACTCAGCATTGGTCTAACTGCTCTCATTGACACCCAGGGAAATCTACCAGTAACATTAAAGGGAACTGGGCACCTATGCCCCAGGCAGCTTTGGAAATCTCAGCCCTGAAGTCAGTCACATCCCGCCTGCTTGAACTGCCTCTCTGCTGGGTCTGTCCTTGTTAGATGCCCAGAGCAGTCTGGGGAATCCTCCAGAGAGAAATGCTGGCTGGCTCCCCCAGTCCCATGACTGAGCGTTGCTGAGGAGAGGACCATGGACAGGGCGCACTGTGACTCTCCCACCCCAGAGGAACCCAGGCATGTGTTCCAAGAAAATGGGGAGGGTGAAAACAGGTGCGGGAGATAGGCTAAGCACCCCAGAGCTCCACAGCTAATACCCCAAAGCCCTACCCGGAGATGTTTGTCCGGGCTCCGGGCTCCTGAGAAACGACTTACATATCACTGCCGGCTGTGGGTTTCAGCAAAGGGCTGGGAAGGTTGGCTTCCAGAATGTCGTTAAAGCCAGAATTGCCAATGTTCTTAGCCAGCTGCAAAACAGATAAGTAAGAAACAAGTTGGTGCAACGTACAGCGCCGTGCTGAGAGCTGGGAGCGCACGCCAGCCAGTGTACCGGGGCAGGGGGGGCGCTGGACAATAGAGCCCATGGGCAGGGGCCAGGTAGGCCTGGGCACAGAGAGCCCGCCTCTCACCGTAAGCTGGCCCATGTTGTAACTAGCTCCTGTCTGTGCAATGCCCTATCCAAGGTGCAGGCAACAGCAGAGCAAGGGGGCGCCCTAAGGGTGTGCCTGTGGGTGGCAGTGGAGCTGGCTTGTGCCCTAAGGGAGCGCAGGTGGTGGCAGAGTGGGGGGGGCACTCTGAGGGAGCACAAGTGGGCAGCAACGGGGGGGGGCGCTCTGAGGGAGCACGCGTGGGCAGCAGCGGGGGGGCGCTCTGAAGAAGTGCGCATGTGGGTGGCAGCAGAGCAGGGGGGCGCCCTGAGGGAGTGCAGGCGGTGGCAGAGCGCGGGGGGGCGCTCTGAGGGAGCGCAGGGGGTGGCAGAGCGCGGGGGGGCGCTCTGAGGGAGCGCAGGGGGTGGCAGAGTGCGGGGGGGGCGCCCTGAGGGAGCACAGGAGGTGGCAGAGCGTGGGGGGACGCCCTGAGGGAGTACGTATGGGCAGCAGCAGAGGGGGGGCTCCACGGAAGTGCGCGCGTAGGCAGCAGTGGAACAGGGGGGCGCTCTGAGGGAGCGTAGGGGGTGGCAGAGCGCGGGAGGGCACCCTGAGGGAGCGTAGGGGGTGGCAGAGCGCGGGAGGGCACCCTGAGGGAGCGTAGGGGGTGGCAGAGCGCGGGAGGGCACCCTGAGGGAGCGTAGGGGGTGGCAGAGCGTGGGAGGGCACCCTGAGGGAGCGTAGGGGGTGGCAGAGCGTGGGAGGGCACCCTGAGGGAGCGCAGGCGGTGGCAGAGCGTGGGAGGGCACCCTGAGGGAGTGCAGGAGGTGGCAGAGTGCGGGGGGGGCGCCCTGAGGAAGCGCAGGAGGTGGCAGAGCGTGGGAGGGCACCCTGAGGGAGCGCAGGGGGTGGCAGAGCGTGGGAGGGCACCCTGAGGGAGCGCAGGGGGTGGCAGAGTGTGGGAGGGCACCCTGAGGGAGTGCAGGGGGTGGCAGAGCGTGGGAGGGCACCCTGAGGGAGCGCAGGGGGTGGCATAGCGTGGAGGGCACCCTGAGGGAGCGCAGGAGGTGGCAGAGTGCGGTGGGGCACCCTGAGGGAGCACAGGAGGTGGCAGAGCGTGGGGGGGTGCCCTGAGGGAGCGCGTATGGGCAGCAGCAGAAGGGGGGCTCTGCGGAAGTGCGCGCGTAGGCAACAGTGGAGCAGGGGGGCGCTCTGAGGGAGAGTAGAGGGTGGCAGAGCGTGGGAGGGCACCCTGAGGGAGCGCAGGAGGTGGCAGAGCGTGGGAGGGCACCCTGAGGGAGCGCAGGGGGTGGCAGAGTGTGGGAGGGCACCCTGAGGGAGCGCAGGAGGTGGCAGAGCGTGGGAGGGCACCCTGAGGGAGCGCAGGGGGTGGCAGAGCGTGGGAGGGCGCCCTGAGGGAGCGCAGGAGGTGGCAGAGTGCGGGGGGGGCGCCCTGAGGGAGCGCAGGAGGTGGCAGAGCGTGGGAGGGCACCCTGAGGGAGCGCAGGGGGTGGCAGAGTGCGGGGGGCGCCCTGAGGGAGCGCAGGAGGTGGCAGAGCGTGGGAGGGCACCCTGAGGGAGCGCAGGAGGTGACAGAGCATGGGAGGGCACCCTGAGGGAGCGCAGGGGGTGGCAGAGTGCGGGGGGCACCCTGAGGGAGCGCAGGAGGTGACAGAGCATGGGAGGGCACCCTGAGGGAGCGCAGGAGGTGACAGAGCATGGGAGGGCACCCTGAGGGAGCGCAGGGGGTGGCAGAGCGTGGGAGGGCACCCTGAGGGAGCGCAGGGGGTGGCAGAGTGCGGGGGGCACCCTGAGGGAGTGCAGGTGGTGGCAGAGCGCGGGGGGACGCCCTGAGGGAGCGCGTATGGGCAGCAGCAGAAGGGGGGCTCTGCGGAAGTGCGCGTGTGGGCAGCAGTGGAGCAGGGGGGTGCCCTGAGGGAGCGTAGGGGGTGGCAGAGTGCGGGAGCGCACCCTGAGGGAGCGCAGGGGGTGGCAGAGCGTGGGGGTGGCACCCTGAGGGATCGCAGGGGGTGGCAGAGCGCGGGGGGGCGCCCTGAGGGAGCGCGTATGGGCAGCAGCAGAGGGGGGGCTCTGCGGAAGTGCGCGTGTGGGCAGCAGCGGAGCAGGGGGGTGCCCTGAGGGAGTGCAGGGGGTGGCAGAGCGCAGGGGGGGGCGTCCTGAGGGAGCGCAGGGGGTGGCAGAGCGCGGGGGGGCGCCCTGAGGGAGCGCGTATGGGCAGCAGCAGAAGGGGGGCTCTGCGGAAGTGCGCGCGTAGGCAACAGTGGAGCAGGGGGGCGCTCTGAGGGAGAGTAGAGGGTGGCAGAGTGTGGGAGGGCACCCTGAGGGAGCGCAGGAGGTGGCAGAGCGTGGGAGGGCACCCTGAGGGAGCGCAGGGGGTGGCAGAGTGTGGGAGGGCACCCTGAGGGAGCGCAGGAGGTGGCAGAGAGCGGGGGGGGCGCCCTGAGGGAGCGCAGGAGGTGGCAGAGAGCGGGGGGGGCGCCCTGAGGGAGCGCAGGAGGTGGCAGAGCGTGGGAGGGCACCCTGAGGGAGCGCAGGGGGTGGCAGAGTGCGGGGGGCACCCTGAGGGAGCGCAGGAGGTGGCAGAGCGTGGGAGGGCACCCTGAGGGAGCGCAGGAGGTGGCAGAGCGTGGGAGGGCACCCTGAGGGAGCGCAGGGGGTGGCAGAGTGCGGGGGGCACCCTGAGGGAGCGCAGGAGGTGACAGAGCATGGGAGGGCACCCTGAGGGAGCGCAGGAGGTGGCAGAGCGTGGGAGGGCACCCTGAGGGAGCGCAGGGGGTGGCAGAGCGTGGGAGGGCACCCTGAGGGAGCGCAGGGGGTGGCAGAGTGCGGGGGGCACCCTGAGGGAGTGCAGGTGGTGGCAGAGCGCGGGGGGACGCCCTGAGGGAGCGCGTATGGGCAGCAGCAGAAGGGGGGCTCTGCGGAAGTGCGCGTGTGGGCAGCAGTGGAGCAGGGGGGTGCCCTGAGGGAGCGTAGGGGGTGGCAGAGTGCGGGAGTGCACCCTGAGGGAGCGCAGGGGGTGGCAGAGCGTGGGGGTGGCGCCCTGAGGGATCGCAGGGGGTGGCAGAGCGCGGGGGGGCGCCCTGAGGGAGCGCGTATGGGCAGCAGCAGAGGGGGGGCTCTGCGGAAGTGCGCGTGTGGGCAGCAGCGGAGCAGGGGGGTGCCCTGAGGGAGTGCAGGGGGTGGCAGAGCGCGGGGGGGGGCGTCCTGAGGGAGCGCAGGGGGTGGCAGAGCGCGGGGGGGCGCCCTGAGGGAGCGCGTATGGGCAGCAGCAGAGGGGGGGCTCTGCGGAAGTGCGCGTGTGGGCAGCAGCGGAGCAGGGGGGTGCCCTGAGGGAGTGCAGGGGGTGGCAGAGCGCGGGGGGGGCGTCCTGAGGGAGCGCAGGGGGTGGCAGAGCGCGGGGGGGCGCCCTGAGGGAGCGCAGGGGGTGGCAGAGCGCGGGGGGGCGCCCTGAGGGAGCATGTGCGGGTAGTTCCCTACCAAGAGCTCGGAGGTTGCAAGCTTGTCCAGAGACAGCGACTGGATGCGGGAGTGGTGCACGCCCATCTCTCGGTGAATCCCGGAGCACTCGATGCAGATCAGGATGCCCAGGTTAATGGAGAGCCAGCTTGGGTCTGTTGGGGAGACAGCACATTGCTCTGATTAGCACCCCCATCCTGCCAGAGGTGCTGGGCAGTCAGGGGCACAGGATGGGGTGAACAAGACACCTTGTCAACCACTCAGTCTCACCCCCCCCCTCCCCGGCCTACAGTGGGGCATCTGAGCAGGTGGTGGAAATGGAGAAGAGAGAGGATGAAGGTGGGTGGATGGACTGGGACAGAGACAGGAAAGGAAGGAGAGTGGAAGGGAGACTATATTGGGAATGAAGGTACATGGACAGTGAGAGCCAGATTCCCCTCCCCAGACCAGGTGCACTTTACTGAGGGAATCCTTGCTGGGACTAGAGCTGTCAGAGCTCCTCTGCTTTCCTCCATGCAGCCTCCGGCACCCCGCAGGGGAATGGCTGGAGCACAATGCTCTCTGGTAGTCTCAAGCTGGTGGATAGTCCCTCAGGGACCACAGCTGGGTGGTGCAAGTCAGAGCAGCCCCCAGGATGCTTTAGTCTGTGCCGGGGGCCAGGCACAGAATCAGGGAGGCATAACTGGACAGAATAGAGAATCTGGGCTGTAGAAAAAAATGTGAGAACAGGAAGGGGAAGTGCCATGGGGTCCAAGGAGCCGCTGGCCACTTGACTTTACATGATCGACTGAGTGGAGGATGGCAAAGGGGGCTGTTTATGGCAAACGTGGAAAAATAATTTGAAAATGTCCCAGCTTTGGATCGGGGTGGGAGGAGAGTGGGGAGCCCCTTCCCCCCAACTGGCCCCTGTTGGGTCTGGGCAGGGAGCTCCTTCCCCCCCTTGGAGGCTGTCATCCCCCTGGGGTTTGTGGATGGGAGCTGACAGGTCTGCTGGCTGCTTTGCCATGCCGTTGCTCTGGGTTGCGCATGCTGCGTGCAGTGGCGCTCAGAGCAGGTCTACACTTAAAATGGCAGATCTGCACGGGTGCAGCTGCACTGCTGTAGCTATTTGGTGAAGATGCTCTTTCCCCGACGACCCATGGAAATGCACTCTCCATAGCTGCTGGTAGTGACGGGGCTGCCCATGGGGGTCTGGGAATGGAGGGCGTAAATTCACTGATTTTAAAGGTACCCCTAGAAGGAGTTTCCAGGCCACTGCTCCTCCCCCCAGTTCCCTCTCTGGAGTGAGAGGTTGGTGCCTTGTCCTCGCAGGTCCGTGTCCCTGTGTGCTAGGGCTCCAGCTTAGGTGCAACTCACACAAATGCTTGGTCTGGACGTTGCTCTGGGCAGGGACCTGCCTTGCTATTGGCTCTGTCTGTAAAGGGCCATGCCCCCTCTGGAACTAGCTCCCTAGCAATGAGACTCAAAGAAAGAACCTGACTTAGTCAGTCTCACACAACATGCCAGCTGCCAGTGCCTGGAAATGTCTGAGCTCAGGCCCGGGGGGGCACAGAGAACTGTAGGCTAGTGGCTAGAGCACGGGACTTGGCTTTATGCCAGACTCTGACACTAACTGGCTGGGTGACCTTGACCAAGTCATTCCCCTCCATGTGCCTCCATTCCCCCTGGGAAAAGGGCAAATGCTGATGGGGTTTGTAGGCTGCTGCCAGAGCAGAGGTGATCGCGCTGCCAGTGCTCCAGTACAAGGCAGTTCCTGGAGTTTCTTGCCCGACATCCCACTTTTAATACTCTCAGATTCCAAGGCCTCATCTAATCTGTCCTCCTGCATACACAGGCCAGAGAACCCCAAATAATCCCTGTCTTCATTCAAAACTTGCCAGGGCTGGAGAAGTCACCACTCCCCAGCAGGATTGTCTGGCTATGTGGACTCTCTCCTCAGGCCCTACGCTACCAGCACTCCCAGCTACCTTCGAGACACCACTGACTTCCTGAGGAAACTACAATCCATCGGTGATCTTCCTGAAAACACCATCCTGGCCACTATGGATGTAGAAGCCCTCTACACCAACATTCCACGCAAAGATGGACTACAACCCGTCAGGAACAGTATCCCCGATAATGTCACGGCAAACCTGGTGGCTGACCTTTGTGACTTTGTCCTCACCCATAACTATTTCACATTTGGGGACAATGCATACCCGCATGGCCCCACAGTATGCCAACATTTTTATGGCTGACTTAGAACAAAGCTTCCTCAGCTCTTGTCCCCTAACGCCCCTACTCTACTTGCGCTACATTGATGACATCTTCATCATCTGGACCCATGGAAAAGAAGCCCTTGAGGAATTCCACCATGATTTCAACAATTTCCATCCCACCATCAACCTCAGCCTAGACCAATCCACACAAGTGGTCCATTTCCTGGACACTACTGTGATGGTCACATAAACACCACCCTATACCGGAAACCTACTGCCCACTATACTTACCTACATGCCTCCAGCTTCCATCCAGGACAAACCACACGATCCATTGTCTACAGCCAAGCTCTAAGATACAACCGCATTTGCTCCATCCCTCAGACAGAGACAAACACCTACAAGATCTCTATCAAGCATTCTTAAAACTACAATACCCACCTGCTGAAGTGAAGAAACAGATTGACAGAGCCAGAAGAGTACCCAGAAGTCACCTACTACAGGACAGGCCCAACAAAGAAAATAACAGAATGCCACTAGCTGTCACCTTCAGCCCCCATCTAAAACCTCTCCAGCGCATCATCAAAGATTTACAACCTATCCTGAAAAATGATCCCTCACTCTCACAGATCTTGGGAGACAGACCAGTCCTCGCTTACAGACAGCCCCCCAACCTGAAGCAAATACTCACCAGCAACCACACACGACACAACAAAAACACTAATCCAGGAACCTATCCTTGCAACAAAGCCCGATGCCAACTCTGTCCACATATTTATTCAAGTGACACCATCATAGGACCTAAACACATTAGCCATGCCATCAGAGCTCATTCACCTGCACATCTACCAATGTGATATATGCCATCATGTGCCAGCAATGCCCCTCTGCCATGTACATTGGCCAAACCGGACAGTCTACGCAAAAGAATAAATGGACACAAATCTGACATCAGGAATCATAACATTCAAAAACCGGTAGGAGAACGCTTCAACCTCTGTGGCCACTCAGTAAAAGATTTAAGGGTGGCAATTTTGCAACAGAAAAGCTTCAAAAACAGACTCCAATGAGAAACTGCAGTGCTTGAATTAATATGCAAACTAGATACCATTAACTTGGGTTTGAATAGAGACTGGGAGTGGCTGGGTCATTACACTTATTGAAACTATTTCCTTAAGTTAAGTATCCTCACACCTTCTTGTCAACTGTCTAAATGGGCCATCTTGATTATCACTACAAAAGTTTTTTTCGCCTGCTGATAATATCTCATCTTAACTAATTAGCCTCTCACAGTTTGTATGGTAACTTCCAACTTATCTGTATGTGTGTGTGTATATATATATGTATATATCTTACTATATGTTCCATTCTATGCATCCGATGAAGTGGGCAGTAGCCCACGAAAGCTTATGCTCTAATAAATTTGTTAGTCGCTAAGGTGCCACAAGTACTCCTGTTCTTTTCACTCCCCTTAGTAAACCCTTCCACTAAATGTACACCTCTGTACAGTCTGAATGTGTCTAGCTTCAACTTCCAGCCACTGGAGTGTTAGACCTTCTCTGGTAGACTGAGGAGCCCACCAGCAAATATTTGTTCCCCACGTAGGTATTTCTAGACTAATCACATCCCCCCTTAACCTTCTCTTCGTTAAGCTAAATAGAGTGAGTTCCTTGAGTCTATATCACTATGAGGTAGGTTTCTAATCCTTCAGTCATTTGCATGGCCTCTTCTCTGAACCCTCACCAATTTATCAGCATCCTTCTTGAACTGTGGGCACCAGAACCGGACTTAGGATTCCAGCAACAGAGGGCAGGAGTGACTGAGTGGGAGGAGCCAAAGGGCGGGGTGGGAGCAGGAGGGACTGATTTCGGAGGTGCAAAGGGTTCAGCAAAGTGGTGTCTGAGGGGACTCAGTCTCCTCTCACTGAGCAGTTTCACAGCAGGATCCTTCCATTGATTCGGGGGGGATGGAGGGGGGGGGGTCCAAGGAGTTTGAGGGCAGATCCATGGTCCCCTCTCTCAAGGCTGTAATTCAGGGAAAGCTCTATGTGGGGCTCCCGCCAAACTGGGTATTTCTGCAGGAGGGAGGAGTGCAGGGCATTTTCCCAAGGAGCTGTGGAAAGCCCCTGAATGGCGCTGGTGATGGGGGTGAGAGCAGTGGTGTGCTGGCTGGGGTGGGGGTAGGGTGCCCAGATGCTCCCTGCCACCCATGGCTCCAGCAGCCCCATGCTGTGAGTGGAGTACAGGGCAGCGGAGGGGCTAGCAGCTGCCTTCGAGACGGCTGCTGGCTTGGCTGGAGCAGGGTCATTGCATCACTGTGCTGGGTGCTGACTGCGCAAGGTGCCTGTCCCTGTCCCTGTCCCATCCTCCCATGACTACGCTCACCTGGTGCTGAGCAGTCGCAGCACACACTGTTCCCCGGCATGCACCTGATCTCCTCGATGATGGCCCTGGTCAGCCCCTCCATGCTGCTCTCTCGACTGCCATGCACCCGGCTGAAGGCCACATTCAGAGCCTCCTCCTTACTGTTGCTGAGAACAGAAATCCAGCTGCAAGGAGGAGGAAGCTGTTGTCAGAGGGGCCCCTGTTCCATGTCAGGAAGGGGGTACGGGCTCTGTACTCTGGTGCACGGGGGAGCAGAAGCGAGGGCTAGGCATGAGCCATTGCTGCCGTGCTGCGCCATCGCCCCCTGCGTGCTCAGGGCTAACATGGGCAGGGTGCCTGGGGCAGTGGAGACCTCGAGTTCTGCACATGCACATTGCTCTGAGGAGGGACTCTGCCCCATGGCCTCACCCTGGCACTTGGCAGGAGCCCCGGAGTGGCTGCAGAGCAGCATCTCAGAGCTGCAGGGGTGGGGACTGTGCTTCCAGACCTGCCCTGCACCTTTAGCCTTGCACCAACACTTGCCTGGGGTGGGCCAAAGCTCGCTACAGGCCTGTGCAGGCTCAGAGAAGGAAGTAGGGTGGGCTCACAGCAGGCTCCTCCCCACACCTCATTGCTGGCAGGAACTTGGTAGTGAGGGCCGGTGAACTCAGACCGGCCATTGCTGCCCTCTGGCTGCTGCGTCTCCCTGCAGGGCAGACAGAGGCAGCCCAACAGAGAACACCACTTTTCAACCCCCACGTTCACAGCTGGGGATGGGCAAGAGAAGGAGGCTGGAGGCAGCAGACCTTTGCAGGCAAGTCCCACTGCTCCAGCCGGTGCTAGGGACGGGCAACACGGAGGCTGCTGGCTCTTCTGCTCCACATGCAGGCCTGGGAGCCCGGGGCCATTGAATTCCAGCCATGGCCTTGGGCAAATCAGGCATCAGCAGCCCCTGCCTCAGCCTGGCTACCCTGCTGCCCTCCCTCCTGGAGGGGCGAGGAGGATGCAGGGCTCCAACCTGCGGCAGAGGAGTGAGATGGCCCAAGGAGCTGCCTCCCATTCAGCAGCTCACAGGGCTGGTACTTGTCCCCCACAAGAAGCCTTATGCCACTTGGCCATTCTGCTCCCGACTCAGCGCAGTCCCTGCTCCCACCCTGGTACTTACGCGGTGCATTCCTGCTCGTCCTCCGCCAGGAAGTGGTACGTGCGGTTATCTGAGATACACAGAACCATGTGTGTTTAGACCTGAGACAAACCGGCAGCCAGAGGGCACCAACGCCGCCCAGAGGCAGCTCTCTGCACTCCCCAGGTGAGGGGTGTGTGGCACAGTCCAGCACACAGAGGGGGGCCGCTCCTACGCCATTCACTCGCTCAGCCTCTGCGGCCAATGTGCATGGGGTTAGCACCCTGCTTGCCCCACCCAAAGGTGGTGCCAGGGGGGCCAGGTGCAAGAGCTCTGGCCCACATGCCCGTAGGCTGCAAGCATCTGAGGCTGTGAAGGTGCTACACCACTGAGCTCTACCCCTCTTTCTCTGTCAATCTTTCCTCAGCCCCAAGTCCTTTCAGGAAGCCAGCCAGGGTGTTGTGTTTTACTGAGGTGCACGTACAGCACCAGGCAGAATGGGACCCTGACTCGGAGCACTGCTGCCATACCAACACCTAGGAACGCCTGCGGTGGGCTAAGCTGCCTGCATCACAATGTGCTTGTTACCAAACCTCCGCTTTCCCCTGCTAGTGCCACCCGGCCAGCCAGACATCCAGCATGGGCATACGCTGGCGAATCCCGCTGGGGAGATTCCTTTAATCACAACACCCAGGCTCTGTGTTTGCCAAGCAGCTTGAAAGCTCAGAACTGCCAACGGCCTCGCAAACCTGCTCCGTATCCCCATGCCCTGGGCCTGGCCTAGAGCTCCCGATTGGAACCACACAAGTAATGCCCCTGCCCTGCACCTTGCTGCATTGGTTCCCTGAGTCAGAAATTCAGCATGCGGCTGCCCATCGGGCCTTCCCCAGGCATTACGAAACAGACAATGGGACTCACGTGAAACGAGGTCGAAGCACTTCCTATCATCCGGGTTCGGCTTCACTTGGCAAGTCAGCAAATTCAGGTTGGTTGGTGAGCGGTTTAGCTAGTGGATGGAAGATGGAGTACTTGCAGCATTGCTAGAATAGCAACCCCTGGGGGCAGGTCCCGGCAATGCTCCCAAGCGATTAGGGTCACTGAGGCAGGGAACAGGGAGGAAGAACTTCTCAGCGGTTAGGGACAAACCTAAACTTGGGAGACTCAGGTTCAAGGCCCTGCTCTGTCAGAGCCTGCCGGTGTGAGCCTGGGGAAGTCACTTAGTCTCTCTGGCCTCAGTTCCCCTTTGTCCACGGGGATAACAGCCCTGCCCTGCCTCCCACGGGAGCTGTGAGGGGAATCCATTGAAGCCTGTGAGCGCTCAGCTAGGCCAGTGACAGGGGCCAGACAGAATGCAGTCGGCCTTCCCAGTAACCCATGCACTTTGTCCTTGCCGGTGCTGTCATCAATAATAATAAACAAAATCACAGCAATGACCTTTCCCCTGCTCCTGGATGCTGGGTGCGCTCTCCGTGCCGGCTCTCAGGCTGGGCAAGACCCTAGTGATTTGCCTGTGGTCCACTGAGGGCACAGGGACTCCAGCCTCAAAGGAAAGACTCCAGTGGGCATTGGGTCAGGCCAGCAGCATGGGGTTGGAGAAGATCATAGAATCATAGAACCAGAGAATATCAGGGTTGGAAGGGACCTCAGGAGGTCATCTAGTCCAACCCCCTGCTCAAAGCAGGACCAATCCCCAACTAAATCATCATACTCCAGGGATTCCAGTCAGGCTCAGGGAAAGCCACTAGACTCACTGTGGGTAACAAAGTGTTAATCATCTGCACAACCCCCCCGGAAGGCACTGAATCCCACAGGCCTTTTCAGCCCACCACTTCTGAGCATGGGCCATGAAGGTGATGGAGGCACCAGCCCTACCGTGCTGTGAAAGATGGTCAGGTAGCCATTCTGGATCGTGCACTTCCTCTTCTGCCAGACCTTCCTCAACCTGAAAATAAACCGGGAATTCTTTCATTTCAAAGGAGATGCTCAAAGTCCTTCTGCCCAAGGGGCTGGAGACCCCTTCAGCCAGGGACCAGCCTGTCAAAGGAGCGTGCAGAGCAGCACCACTGCAGGCACCCATGCAGAGAGGAGAGGAGGGCACAGCTAAGGCCACAGCTTCTGCTCCTGACAAACTGCCTGGCTCGTGCAGGTGGGAGGTAGTAGCAAGAGCAGGGCGGGGGAGCCCTTGGCCTGCCCTGAGCTGAGAGAGGTGGCCTGTGGCACGCCGCAAGAGGCGTGATGGATGGGCAGCACAGCCTCTTACTGGAGATGATGTATATAGCATTTTCCCCAAGCCATGGGCTGGCCTTGCTGCCAGTCCCAGCCTGGCAGAGCTCACTGCGAGGATGTGCTCCAGGCCTCTCAGTTCATGCGCTTCCTTCCACTTCTAGCGGTAGCCCTTGCCATGCCCTAGATTCCTCTCCTGCCTTGATATTTACACCTCCCATGGGTTTGTAAACTGCCTTGTCCCCTCCCCACCTGCAGGCACTGCTCAGCCAAGCCAAACATGTTACACCCTTCCAGTCTCCTTCGCACATCGATCCCTTCAGCCCCTGATCATTTCCATGGTTTACCTGGCCTCTGTGCTGCCATATTGCCCTGCAAACTCATGACAGATTTGGAATTGTCTGTAATAAGGTGGGCAAGGTAATATCTTTTACTGGCCCAGCTTCTGTTGCTGGAAGGGATAACCTTTCAAGCTTATACAGAGCTCTTCCTCAGGTCTGGAGAAGGTAACCAGAGTGTCCAAGCTGGAGGTTTTTAAGAACAGGTTAGATAAACACCTGTCAGGGATGGTGTAGAGCAGGGTTTCTCAACCCGTGCGTCAGGATCCAGCATTGGGTTGCCAGAATATTTCAAAAGGTCGCATGGCAGCTCCTGTGACTCCTCTTCCACGGGACAGGCTGGGCTCACCTCCCTGCTCCAGGCACTGCAACCTCTGAGGTCCCTGTGCCACTCAGCTTTGGCCCAGCTGTCATCATGACAGGCGTCCCAGTACGCCAAATATGAATGAGTGGCAGTGCCACCCCAGGAGCCAGGTCACAACTCCACTCTCACAAATTCAGGGGAGCAGTCGGGAGCAGGGCCAAACCTGAGCTGTGCTGCAACCCATGAGATTGCAACGCCCAGGGTGGAGAGCCAAGTCCAGCCAGCCCCACAGCACTGGAGCTGCGGGAGCCACCGCTCTGGGGTGAGTGCTGGGCAGGACCCAAGCTCCCTGGGGGCAGGATCCAATCAAAACCACCCGAGGGCCTCTACCCCCAGACTATTTATTGGGTTGCAACAGGCCATAAACATTTACAAATGGGCCCTGAGCCCACAAAGGTTGAGAACCACTGGTCTAGATAATACTTAGTCCTGCCTCAGTGCAGGGGGCTGGACTTGATGACCTCTTGAGGTCCCTTCCAGTCCTAAATTTCTACGATTCTAAGGTGGAACAGATTGTTAAGCAAAAGGGGTTCACATGTTGTAGGAGACCACTTAAAATGAAGTGGGCAATTAGTATCTTTGCAGTGGATGACAATGGAGGGTTTCAGAGTAGCAGCCGTGTTAGTCTGTATTCGCAAAAAGAAAAGGAGGACTTGTGGCACCTTAGAGACTAACCAATTTATTTGAGCATAAGCTTTCGTGAGCTACAGCTCACTTCATGGGATGCATACTGAGGGTTAGTAGGCAGCAGGGTATGTTACAAATTGTTGTAATGGACCATAAATCCAGGGTCTCTGTTAAGTCCATGGTTTTTAGTGTCAAGCAGAGAGTTATGAATTTAAGACCATGTCTACACATATATCGCTGCAGCGGCGCAGTGTACTGATACACTGCCGTGCATGCGGGGAAGACGCTCTATGCCAATGGGAGAGAGCTCCCCCGTCGGCATAATAAAACCATCTCTGCAAACGGCAGATGCTGTATCAGCGGGAGAAGCTCTCCTGCCGACATAGCGCTTTGCACACCAGTGCTTAGGTCAGTATAACTTACGTTGCTCAGCGGGGTGGTTTATTCACATCCCTGAGCGACATACATTTTGCCAACATAGGCGGTAGCGTAGATATAGCCTAAGTTCCTAGGCTCATCTTTTGAAGCTGTTGTCAAGGTTTCCTTTGAGAGCGAGGACTGAGAGGTCAGATGTTGAGTGAGCCTTTTGTGAAAAGTGTTTGCCTACATGTGATCTGGTGTTTTTGTCTTTTTTCATTTTTCTGTGAGAGTTAATTCGAGAGCATAGTGATTGTCTGGTTTCAGCCACATACTTGGGGGATTTGATACAGTGGATGAGGTACACCTCATGTTGGGATAGGCCTGTGTAGGACCCATGGATCTTGAAAAGTGTGTTGTGGGGAATATTGATCATCATAGCAATGGAGATATGTCTGCAGGTTTTGCATCTGTTGTTCTGGCAGGGTTTGCTGCCGCTTTGAGTTGTTGCGTCCTGGTCTGTGGGGAACCTGCTTCTGATGATGAGCATAGTGAGGTTGGGAGGTTGTTTGAAGGCCGGAAAAAGGGTTCAAGAAAGATTTCTTTCAGGATGTAGTCCCCATCAAATATGGATTGTATCTGTTTGATGATACCTCATATGGATTCCAGTGTGGGGTGATAGATGACAGCCAGGGGTATACAGTCAGAGGCTCTCTCTTTTTCTGTTTTGAAGCGGGTTCTCCCCAGGTATTTGGGTGGCCCGTTCCATGATGCAATCTGCTTCTCTGGTGGATTGTCCTTGCTTCATCAAGGCAGTTTTAAGTGTGTTAAGGTGTGTATCCCTGAGTTTCTCCTCAGAGCATAGTCTGTGATATCTGCGTGCCTGGCTGTAGATAACAGATTTCTTGGTGTGTTTGGGGTGGTTACAGGATCTGTGAAGGTAGGTGTGGTGCTCAATGGATTTCTCGTATATGGTTGTCTGTGGTGTTTGTCTTCATGGACTATTCTGGAAAAATGCCCCACAAGACCAATGATATACTTGAGCTACATTGATGATATTTCCATCCTCTGGACAGATGACTTAAACTCCCTCATAGATTTCCAACACAACTTTAACAGCCACCACCCATCCATTAAACTCACTCTAGAACACTCCCACACCAGCATCAACTTCCTGGACACCACAATCAGCTTCAGAAGTGGAGCCCTACAGACAGCTATGCACAACAAACACATGGATCACCACATCCACTTTCAGAGATCCAGTAACAGTCCCAGACATGCCAAGAAATCTGTTATCTACAGCCAGGCATCAGATACCACAGCATATGTTCCCGAGACAAAGTCCGGGATAGACACCTAAACACACTTTAAAACGCCTCCACTAAACAAGGACAATCCATCAGAAAAGCATATTGCGCCATTGAATGGGCCATCCAAATACCCCAGAAGAATCTATTTCAGTAGAGGGGAAAAAACCCCACTGACTGCACACCCCGAGTTGTCATCTACCATCCCACACTAGATACAGCATATCATCAAACAATAAGAACCCACACCTGGTGCAGACTACATCCTGAAAGAAATCGGTTCCAGGCGGCTGGGTCGGTGGGGGACTGCGCATGGCAGACTGGAGGATCCCGCCGGTGCACGCTGCTGGAGCGGTGATTGCAGTTGGTGGCGGCACCGGTGAATCTCAGCAGTGTTTCTCTTTGTTCTCTGTCCTGGACTCCTTGGGAGCTGCAGCAGCCAGGCTGACATGTGACTTCTCACCCAACTGGGCCCGGCTCAGGGAGGCGGTGCTGCATTTAGGGGCAGTCCCAGGCTGGGATCTGCCCGTATGCCCATGGCTGTGCTTCTTGTGGTCAGAGTGGAGCTCCTCAGGCAGCGGCTGTATTGACAGATACCTGGGCACACGAGGCACTTACAGAGACAAAGTTCCCTGGCCCCCCGTGGTCGGGCTGGGAACGACTGTCAAATGGTGCCATGGGTGACCGCACGGGCTTCTCCGAGGCATTACAGGCAGCGCTGGTGCTTGTCACGCACAGAGGAGGCGTGCGGCCACAAAGTCCAGGTCGTGAAGCCAACTGGCCAGGGCATAGTCCCCAGGTGGAGAAGTCTCCCCAATGGGAGAAGAAGTCCTAAAGGGAACCTAACTAATTACAATACATTATAAAAACAAGCAAATACTATCTATAACTACATACACAAAGGCAGACCAGACTATCAACTCTCTGAGCTAGGCTAAGAATGCGGAGGAACAGGGGTTCTGACTCTGGCCATGCAGTGGTAAGAGGGAATCGGAGCGGAGTCGATGCACACAACCTCTTATAACCTTGGCTGTGGACACAAGGACAACGCACGATGCAAATGCAGGTCAACAGGCACTGCTACAGAATTGTTCCCACACGTGTGCACCCAGGTTTGGAATCCATATAGGGGCCATCACCTGAAGAAGAAAGAGGACTCCTGCTACGATAGAGACGTGTGTAGGCCTGCTGTTGTCTTTGTGACGAAGTGGGACTGTTCTTAATGTTTCCTCCGAATAGTGTGGGGGTGCCTCAGTTTCCCCTATGCAGTTCTTAAGTATCTAGGTGGTGGGGTAAGGGTGTATGATCATTGCAGAGCCCTAGAGGGCAGGTGTGTGCAGGGGTCTGGACACAGAGAATGGCCAACACCCTGTTTCCTGGCAACTGATGGCCTGGGCCCTTCCTGCCCCTGCAAGGTGAAAGCTGAAGGGTTGGAGAACAAAGGAATCAGGTGACCACCTGGCCCTGGAAAGGAACAAAGCCCAGAGGAGGAGGGGCTGGAGGGAGTTTCAGTTTGGGGCTGGCTGGGACATGGAGTGAAGGGCAGACGTGGTTGTCTGGCTCACTGCCCCCCAAAATGGACCCAGCTGAGGGGTCCTGTTCTCTGCACCTATAAGCTCTGTGTTAGACCATGTTCCTGTCATCTAATAAACCTCTGTTTTACTGGCTGGCTGAGAGTCACGTCTGACTGCGAAGTTGGGGTGCAGGACCCTCTGGCTTCCCCAGGAGCCCTGCCTGAGTGGACTCGCTGGGGGAAGCACACGGAGGGGCAGAGGATGCTGAATGCTCCGAGGTCAGACCCAGGGAGGTGGAAGCAGTGTGAGCTGTGTGTCCTGAAGACAGGCTGCTCACAGAAAGGCGACTGCCCCAGAGTCCTGACTGGCTTCATGGGGAGCAGTTCCAGAGCATCGCCCAGGGACTCCGTGACAGTTTTAAAATCCTTTTCTCTCATGAAGCTGCGTTACTGCTGTTCACAATAGACAACAGGAGCAGCCTGGGTCACTATTCATCACAGCTCCCCAAGGGAAGAACCACAGGTTCGTAGTCCAGTCGGACCTGCTGGTCAAACGTGGTTGGAAAACAAGGACCTGGTCTGAGTGGGGGGGAAATCACAGGACTCCACCCACAGAAGTGAAAGCTAGAGGCCTCAGATCTGGAGGGGATGCATTCAGAGAGACCCAAGGCGGGGACAGGTGCAGCCAGCCCTGATCTGGGACACCATCGTAGTATCTTGGTATCCCAGCTACCTTGTGCTCCCTCCCATTGCGTATAAGGCAGTGGCGCAGATATCTGGCTTCTATTCCTGGTTCTGCCACCCACCACCTGTGGCCCCTTCACTGCCCTGTGTCTCCCCTGGCCCCTCTGTCACAGAGGGATCATGTAACTGAGCTCCTGTGAATGGCTTTGAGGTCTGCAGGAACATCACTGTTCCATCATTTAATATCTTCCTTAATGATGCGGGGGAGCGACACTAGTGAAGTGTGCAGGGGAGGCTAACCCGGGCAGAGTGTCATGCCTATTAGCGTGGGGAGGATAGGAAAGGGACCTGGAAAGACTTGGAACTGGTAGAAAAAAGCCCAAAGGAGGTTCAGCTCGGGAGTCTGTAGTGAATGCTCCTGGGGATGATCCTGGGAACACAGTGCTGCCATCCCTCAGCCCAGCCCCCATGCAGATTGTCACTAGAAACCCACTCCCCCATGTTATTTCTCATTCCCCTTTGTTTATGCTGCTGCCCCTAGTTTTCATTGCACAAAGCAGGGTTCCCGTCTGATCCAAAATGAACGCATTCTGACGGAGACACAGGGTCACGGTCAGCTCAGCAACTCAGCTGAGGGGGCGGAGGGGCTGCACTGGAGATCCTTACTGTCTACGCTGCAGACGTGTGATGCTGCACTTACCCATCACCGTACAGACTCTGCACTTACCCATCACTTTTCTTAAAGAGGTTCCCCGATTTCTCGGTCCCATACTGCTTGTTCCCCTGCAGCTGGTGCATGTTGTACTGTAGCTGCTTGCTAGCAGAGTCCTAGCAGACACAAAGAGGTAGTCGTTAGCCCATGCCCATCTCTCCCTGGGGTGACTCCTCCTGACGGCATATTCCAGACCGGCATCTTAGAAAGGTCCCACCCAGGGAGGAGATGTGATGTTAATACACAGTGCAGCGAATGTGGCAAGAACCAAACTCGGAGAGCAGTGCCCAGGGAGCAAACACAGACAGAACCGAGTGGTACGAAAGCCACAGATCCCTCAGTCCGCTCCCCAGCACTGCCTCATTCCCAAGCTGGGCATGGGAAGGGAGAGGGAGCCCAGCCCTGGCAGGGCAGTAGTGACCGAAGCCATTCCTGCCTAGCCGCTCTCCGTGGCCTGGCTGAAAGGAGGTGTGTGTGGGAGGGGACGTGGCCACCACAAGAACAGGCCCCTTGAGGCAGCGGCAGCAGAGAGGCCAGTGACAGAGTAAGCCCTGGGGAGGCTGCCAGCGTGCTGGGTCCACGAGCGGTCAGGTTTGGCGCTCCTGTCATTCGGGGGGTGCTTACTGCTGAGGGGAGTAGGTGGGGGTCTTTCCAGAGGAGTGTTGGAGGGCTCCTCCCCCGATTCCAATCTCCCTGGGCCCCCTCATCTCCTTGTCTTCCCACAGCCTCTGACAGGTACCGGGGGGATCCTGCTGCTCCCTCTGGGCTCATCCCCTCTCTCTGGAGTCCCCACTCCTCACAGCTAGGGCAGTCTGGCATGGCCCAGCTTGGGGATGCTGCATGCCCCAGACTGCACTGCCCGTTGGCAGATGCACAATCCCTAGGGAGCCTGCAAAGGGGGCACTGCCAGGGCTGTAGGTGAGGCAGTCAGGATGGGCTGCACTGGGTGAGGCGGTCAGGAAGGGCTGCCTCAGAGAGGGAGGCAGTCAGCAAGCTCAATAGGCAGAAACCACAACAGCACCTCAGCCTCAACCTACTCCACTGGGACAGCCAGGCATCACCAGCAGCTGGGTCCCTGTGGAACAGGAGGAGCGTGTTGCCGGGACAGGACGAGGGGTGAGGAAGACATGCCCTCCACTTCCCTTTCCCCAGCTGCTCTGGGAAGAGTGGGCTCCAGTCCCCTGGGCTGCAACTCCAGCACCTTCCAGGCACAGGAAATTCACTCACAGCATCCAATCCACAGCCCCCAAAGGAGAACTTTGCAGAGCCATGGATAGAGCAGAGCCTTCACCATCCCCCCGGCCCCTCCAGATTTGAGCAAGGACAGCTGCTTCCCTTTGTCCCCTTAGCTCCCTGGATGGGGGGGCACAGCTCACCTCACAGGGCACAGCCCATAGCCAGGAAGGAGATGCACTTGCAAATGCATTGTTCCCTACATGAGCTCCGGGGATGCAATGCACAGACTGCTCTCCCCGTGAATACTCCACCAGGCAGCCATAATGGCAGTGCCTAGGAAGGGGGACCCGCTTTACCTCTTTCTGCTCCAGCTGTAACGCTGTTTTCAGGTGATCCCGGAGGGAGCACAGCTGCTGCTTCTCCTCGTCCTGCCTGACCTTCATCTGAAAGGCATCACACCACAGTGATTTGCTGAAGCAGGGGAGCTGGATTGCGCTTTGCCTCTGTCTGTACATCCCACTCATTCTCTTGGGCAAGACAGGCCTTTCTCTCCCATAACACATGCGTTCCCATTCCTGTGGGAAGCACCATACTGAAAACACAGGCCAGGCTGAGGCTCTCCCCCCGTGCAGCTACACGGCACAGGGCACGTACTACTGTAATACAAGCTTCTCCAAAAGCCCATCTCCACGAGAGCAGCTCTATCTACAGGTGCAGGGAACAGCAGTATTTCCTCAGTGCTCCTCAGCTAGGACAAACGGAGCCTGGTGAGTGCCCAGTGGCTATACTTTGAATGCATTATATAAACAATGTGTGCTCAGGACACGCCATCATGACAACAGCTGTTCATGTTTCTGAACCAGGCACTGACTATCCAGAAGACTGAAGCTTAATATGGCCCCCTCTTGAGATGAGTCGGGAATGAAAACAGTCAACAGGATCAAAGGTTCAGTTTGCCAGAAAACGACAGTTAATTTTCAACGTACCTGTGGGGCAGACGCATAGCTGAAGGGTTTGCGTGTTTTAGCATTAACGGACACTGCAAGTGCTGCATATTATGCCTTGTTCTCCATTCCTCAAGTTACTGATTGTGAATAGATTGTATTGAGACAATGTATTGGAGGGGTTTTTTAAATGTTGTTTGTATTAATGTGCTACACATGTAAAGAGACCAAGAGTGTTAAAAGAACTGGCACGGAGCCTTTTCTGGAGAACCCGCCTTGGGCTGGTGAAGTCAGTCTCCATGCAAAATATCAAAACCAGCCAGCTGTACAGCTTTTAAACTCCAAGTTACTGTGGGGAAAGCATGTAAAGAAGGCTCCAAAATTACCTGCAGTGTTACTGAGGGCTCAGCACTAAAGATGAA
This sequence comes from Lepidochelys kempii, assembly GCF_965140285.1. Lineage (NCBI taxonomy): Eukaryota > Metazoa > Chordata > Testudines > Cheloniidae > Lepidochelys > Lepidochelys kempii. Next base: position 32,141,484 of record NC_136392.1, on the reverse strand, counting down.
TACTTCACCCAAATGAGGATTGCATCCTAATCCTCATCAGAGAGTTATAACAAAAGAAACGCTTAAAAAAGATGATAGGACTATGGAGTGTATAGTAGCATCCTCAAATCTTTTCATGAGCTGTATCTACTTATCCTAGCTTTCAAGCCCTGGGAACTTTCCACTTAGCCTTTAAACCTTCTCTACTTCCTATGGGGTAGGACTAACATGTTTCAGGTTCCCAAAAAGAGGATACTGCTGGAGAGGGGAAGAGGGGGTACTGGGGGGAGAGGGAGGGGTTGAAGAATTTGGCGGGGAGGCTGCGGTTCCAGCTGTCAGCCCCCCACGTGGGGTTGGGGGGCTGGGGAAGAGAAATCCTGGACAATTGCTAATATTTTAAAAATCCACCTGGACAGAGATTGGCAGACCAAAACCGAGGTCATGACCCAGAAAATTGGACATATGAGAAGCCTCCTTAGGGGTAAAAAGAGACTTTAGGGGGTAGACATTCTTGCTCCAGGGCCCATGCCCGCCTCTTGCCTTGGTCCCCGGTGAGCTGGCATTATGATGCATACTCACTCTCTGTAGCTCAGGGGTGAGCTTCTCTATAAACTGCTTAAGCGTCTCTGTTGCCTTTAAACATTCCTGGAAAAAACTAACAGGAGAAGCGAATGTGAGAGAACGGTTTGAACTAAACCTCCTAGCATTGACAGTGCTGCATGTACAAAACATGCCGCTGTGCGTTGCAGTCCTTAGAGCCTTTGCTTTGCAGTGTCATTATTAACCCTTTTGGGCCAACAGTCCTGGCCTCACACACCTTATTATCAGGAACCCTAGATTCTCATCATAACCAGTGACAACAAACCGAGGAGTGGGAAGTCAGCACTCTAATTGCTTTTGTATTGTACTGTCAAAACGCAAGTACCAAGTACTGTAACTTGCAGGACAAACACTATCATAGAGTCCTACGGCTACACCATCTCCAGAGGGAGAGGAAGCTGAGCATGTTGCCACACAGGTGGAGGGTGACTGCAGGATATTTGTTCACTGCAAAATAAATCAATGCCTAGGTCTCCTCAGTTAAACTGGCAAAGAAAGGGAGGATAAGGAATAAAGATAACCGATCACTCTTACTTGAACTGAGCATTGCAATGCTTGATGTGGTTCTGCAGCAAGTCCACTCCTTTCTTGGTTTGAATCTCATTCACTTTGATCAGATACTGAGGGGAAAACACACCCAGGAGTTGGTTCTTGTTACCTGCTGGATTCTGCATTGTTTACTTATCACCCTCCGTGTTGCCATCCCTTGTGAATAATGTGATTTTGGCCCCCACTACTGCAGTCTTGCAATTTTGTGCTAGCTACAGACTTCTTGAGAAGCAAGCCAGAGACCAGCAAAGACTGCCTAACACAGTGTTGTGTAGCCCAGTAGGTGGTGCACTCATCTGTAAGCCTGGAGACTAGCCCCAGCTATTCAACTAGCTCCTATTAACACTTCCGTGCTCTTCACAGCTCTTATCGTGAGCCAAGCTTTCATACAAATTCACTGATGACTGGGAGTGAGGTCATTTAATGCTAACTCAGGGTTCATACTAGAAGGCCAAGTCTCCTATACTTTGCCACACACCTCAGAATATGCATGTCAAACTAGGTTATTGTGTATCCCATGCTAACACACCGTGGCTCGGTTACTCTCTAGAAGCTAGACCACATATAGAATGTTATGACTCTGCTACACTTCCATACTGAACAGGTCTGGTTCTTAAGGTCAAGTGTCAGTGACTCAGGTGTTTACATCCAGAGGTCTTGGGTTCAAACCCCAGAGATGACCCAAATAGGTGGTATTACATTTAGCTACCCAGTCTGTAACCAGTACAGCACAATTTATTTTCAGAGCCAGAAATAGAAACCAAGAATTCTGATGTCCAGTGTTCCACTGTCTCACAAATATTTGTGTAACCCACTGCCTCTGTGTGTGTTGTGGCTCCCTATCGGATGGTCCAACATAGAAAACATCATCATACAGGCCCTGGTTACTCCTGTAGTTAATGTGGAAATGGTTTGCGTTGAAGGCTCAAATATGTATGTATAACAATTAGTGGAAGGACCCTGAAGTAACTACTGGAATGACTTTACATTGCAGAACCTTGTAATTAGAAGTGAATGTGGATGTTCTGCTAGTTTCTTTTACTGTTGCATTTTCAGGGCATGCATTTGGCTAATGGGAGCTGGCCCTTTAAGAATAGAGTGTGGCTGACAGTGCGTTTGAGATTAGGAGTGCGTGGGAGATTTTGCCTGTGTGAGCTCCAAAGTGGCTGGAACGTGAGTTAATAAACTCATCTTTCCAGAAAGCAGCCTCCCCCTTCCTTTCCCGGTCACTCCTATGAGGGAATGGATGATTGAGGGTGTTGCTACAGACCTGTTTGCCTCTGTGTGGCTGGTTTGAATCCCACCCAGTCCAGCAGGGATACAAGCTTCTTCCTTTCTAATGGTAGCAACTACTGTATGGAAGTTACCTAACACGTCCTGGGTTTAGTTGCTTATAACGATGCCAAACTTTAACAAGTTGGGCTGAACTTGTTCATGCTGAACATATGCCTCAAACTCAATAATTTTGGAAAGTTTCAGCGGAAACGGTGTTTCCAGAGATGAGGTCAATGACAGCTAAGTAATTTTAACAATACTGAATAACTTTCCAGCCTTTTTCATGTATTGCATTTCTTATTATGTGCACTGTGGCAGCAGGAGACAGGCCCAGTCCTGAGAAGCATACAGCCCACACAAAAAAAGGAGTCACTGAGTTTAAGGCCAGAAGGAATGACTAGACCATCAAGTCTGACCTCCAGTATTGCCCAGGTCACCACCTCCACCCAGCTCCCGCACATGAATCCAACAATTGAAATGAGACCAGGAAGAGAGACAGACCAACTCCAGGAGAGGCAGGGCAGAGTGCTGGGCAGCAAACAGCATGGTAGGGCTGGGGTTTCTCTTCCCTTCTGGGTGGCGGGTTGTTTTTCAATTCAGTTCTTTCCTTTTTCAGTTTTTTTGTGGGGGAAGCGGACAAAGGGTTGGCTTAGTTTATTCCTGTTTCTCTTACAAATATTATAGGGAAGGGGAGGGGAGGGGAGAAAAGACAGGGGGAGGGAGAGAAGGAGAGGACCCTGGGGGACACTTGGGAGTCAGACTGTGTGAGGAGAGGATAGGAGGGAGCTGGAGTTGGCAGCCAATTCAGCACAGGAGAAGTGTGCTCATAGCAATGCTGCAGATAGCCATCTGGAGTCCTGGGACATCATCAGTGTCTGAGGGCCCCAGTAGGGTTGCCAGATGTCCGTTTTTTGACCAGAACACCCAGTCAAAAAGGGACCCTGGCGGCTCCGGTCAGCACTGCTGACCAGGACATTAAAAGTCCGGTTGGCGGTGCAGCAGGGCTGGCAGGGTCCTTGCCCGGCTCCGGAGCGTGGCTACCAGGAAGCAGCTGGCATGTCCCTCCAGCTCGGGGGCGGCCACAGCAGCTCCATGTGCTACCGCCGCCTCAAGCACCAGATCCGCAGTGCCCATTGGCCGGGAACCACAGCCAATGGGAGCTGTGGGGGTGGCGCCTGCCGGCAGGGGTGGCACATGGAGTCACTTTTCCGTTCCCAAGCTGGAGGAACATGCCAGCCGCTTCCCAGGAGCCGCCTGAGGTAAGCATCGCCCAGAGCCTGCACCCCCTCCTGCACCCCAACCCCCTACCCCATCCCTGAGCCCCTCCTGCACCCAAACTTTGAGTCAACAGTGTGCCCTTGTTGCCAAGAAGGCCAATGGCATTTTGGGATGTATAAGTAGGGGTATAGCCAGCAGATCGAGGGACGTGATCGTTCCCCTCTATTCGACATTGGTGAGGCCTCATCTGGAGTACTGTGTCCAGTTTTGGGCCCCACACTACAAGAAGGATGTGGATAAATTGGAGAGAGTCCAGCAAAGGGCAACAAAAATGATTAGGGGTCTGGAACACATGACTTATGAGGAAAGGCTGAGGGAACTGGGATTGTTTAGTCTGCAGAAGAGAAGAATGAGGGGGGATTTGATAGCTGCTTTCAACTACCTGAAAGCGGGTTCCAAAGAGGATGGATCTAGACTGTTCTTAGTGGTAGCTGATGACAGAACAAGGAGTAATGGTCTCAAGTTGCAGTGGGGGAGGTTTAGGTTGGATATTAGGAAAAACTTTTTCACTAGGAGGGTGGTGAAACCCTGGAATGCGTTACCTAGGGAGGTGGTAGAATCTCCTTCCTTAGAAGTTTTTAAGGTCAGGCTTGACAAAGCCCTGGCTGGGGTGATTTAATTGGGGATTGGTCCTGCTTTGAGCAGGGGGTTGGACTAGATGACCTCCTGAGGTCCCTTCCAACCCTGATATTCTATGATTCTATGAAACTCCCACCCGGAGCTGAACCCCTCAGCCCCTCCCACGCCCTAACTCCCTGAGCCCCCTCCCGCACCCAAACTCCCTCCCGGAACCTGCACCCACACCCCATCCCAGACCCCAATGCCCTGCTCCAGCCCTGATCCCCCTCCCACACCCAATCTCCCTCCCAGAGCCTGCACTTCCTCCCGCTCCCACGTCCCAACCCCCTGCCCCAGCCTTGAGCTCCCTCACGCACCCAAACTCCCTCCCAGAGACTACATTCCGCACCCCAAATCCCTCATTCCTGGCCCCACCCCAGAGCCCATACACCCAGCCAGAGCCCTCACCCCTTCCCCTCCCACACCCCAACTCCTTGCCCCAGCCCAGAGTCCCCTCCTGCACCCTAAGCCCCTCATCCCCAGCCCCACCCTGGAGCCCTCACCCCCTCCCGCACCCAATCCCCCTGCCTCAGCCCAGTGAAAATGAGTGAGGGTGTGGGGAGCACAAGTGACAGTGGGAGGGAGGATGGAGTGAGCTGGGCGGGGGCCTCAGAGAAGGGGTGGGGCAAGGGTATTTTCTGCAATTAGAAAGTTGGCAACCCTGGGCCTCAGAGAGGCCATGTCCTGTGCCTGTTCCTGTTGATGGAGTTTCTCTGACCCGGGGGCTGGCTCCTCCCTGGGATTTCTTTCTTTCTCAAGGGAGTGGGGGCCACATGATCCTTGGTACCCTAGCTGGGGGTCCCTGCATAGTTCTGGATCCAGGAGTGTTGGGTGAGGAGTAGTCCCAACTGTGCCCCATCCAGTGGCGCTGGAATAGTGGGGGCCAGGGGGCCATGGCCCTCCCACTTTTTGGCAGGGGCCCCTCCTATTCCCCCCCAACCCCCGTCCCCCCAGCCAGGCCAGCAACTGAAGCCTGGCCGGGAGCCTGGGCAGCTGTGGGGAGCTGCGCTGCAGACCCTCCACTTGCCAGGGGTGGGGGTGGGGTCGAGAACAGCCTCTGGCCTGTTTCCTCACCCTGTGGGCCCCCTGCCCAGGGCAAGAGGGTCCTTGGCTCCCCACAGCAGCCCATGCATGGCCCTTACCTAGACACGGCTCCAGCTGGAGGGCAGAAGGTAAGAGCCACACGGACAGCTGCCCTGGCCCCTGACACATGGGTCAGATTTGGTTGTCTGAGTTATAAGGGGCAGAAAATTGCCATTTGCACATGCTCAGCATAGAGTCTTAAGAAGATAAGAGCGGCCATATTGAGTCAGACCAAATGTCCATCTAGCCCCGTATCCTGTCGTCCGACAGTGACCAATGCCAGGTGTCCCAGAGGGAATGAACAGCACAGGTCATCATAAAGTGATCCATCCCCTGTCGCCCATTCCCAGCTTCTGGCAAATGGAGTTTAGAGACACCATCCCTGCCCATCATGGCTAATAGCCATTGATGGACCTATCCTCCATGAATGTATCTAGTTCTTTTTTGAACCCTGTTATAGTCTTGGCCATCACAACATCCTCCGGCAAAGAGTTCCACAGGTTGACTGTGTGTTGTGTGAAGAAATACTTCCTTTTGTTTTGTTTTAAACCTGCTGCCTATTAATTTTATTTGGTGACCCCTAGTTCTTGTGTTATGAGAAGGAGTAAGTAACACTTCCTTATTTACTTTCTCCGCACTTGTCATGATTTTATAGACCTCTGTCATATCCCCCCTTAGTCATCTCTTTTCCAAGCTGAAAAGTCCCAGTCTTATTAATCTCTCCTCATATGGAAACTGCTCCATACCCCTAATCATTTTTGTTGCCCTTTTCTGAACCTTTTCCAATTCAATATATCTCACACAGCATTCAAGATGTGGGCACACCATGGATTTATATAGAGGCAATATGATATTTTCTGTCTTTTTATCTATCCCTTTCTTAATGATTCCCAACGTTCTGTTAGCTTTTTTGACTGACACTTTGAGCGGATGTGTTCAGAGAACTATCCACAATGACTCCAAGATCTCTTTCATGAGTGGCAACAGCTCATTTAGACCTTGGCATTTTGTGTGAATAGTTGGGATTATGTTTTCCAATGTGCATTAGTTTGCATTCATCAACACTGAATTTCATCCGCCATTTTGTTGCCCAGTCACTCAGTTTTGTGAGATCCCTTTGTAGCTCTGTGCAGTCTGCTCTGGGCTTAACAATCTCGAGTAGTTTTGTATCATCTACAAATTTTGCCACCTCTCTGTTTACCCCTTTTTCCAGATCATTTATGAATACATTGAACAGCCCTGGCCCCAGTACACACCCCTGGGGCACACCGCTATTTACCTCTCTCCATTCTGAAAACTGACCCTTTATTCCTGCCCTTTGGTTCCTATTTTTAACCAGTTACTGATCCATGAGAGGAACTTCTCTACTTGCTTGTAAATTCACTGAATGTTCCATTGCACCAAGCGTGCTCCCTGACCCCTCCAAGGAGGAGGGAGCTTGTGCAAGCTACATTTAGATGGCTAGGATGAAGGCTACACCCAGGGCCCCATGGGAGCTTTCTCTGGATGCTTCCAGTTCCCCATGCAGGGCCAGCTAGGCTGGGGACTCCAGGGACTCAGTGGGGGAGGAGGAGACCGTTTAACAAGGAGGGGGTTATGTTTATGAGGCAGCAGGGAGCATTATGGGGAAGGGACAGGCTGTAGATCAGTTACAGTGGAACCTGGCTGCTGTTCAGAAAGGACAAGAGGCTTGGGGGCGTTTCATGAGGCACTGGGCGAAGCTGACGAGACCTGAGGAGCACACGAGTCAGACAAAGCAGCTGTCTGGATGTCAGGAATAGCAAGGGCTCTGTACCCAGTGAAGGGGGGGACACAAATACAGTTGGCCTGGGCATGGGCAGCGCATGACTCCCACATTTGGGGAGGCTGGGCATGAGCGCTGGAAGCTCCTGAGAAGCGGGGGGCCACTGATGCCCAGACTGTGGCCCTGCCCCCTGCTCCGCCTCGAGGCTTGGCCCCTTTCTCCCAAGGCCATCCCACCCCTCTCTGCCCTGAGGCCCCTCTGCCTGCCCCTCTCTGCCCCCTCCCACCACTCGTGCCTCTCTGCCCCTCCCCCAAGCCCCGCCGCTCACGCTTCTTTGCCCCCTCCCCTAAGACCCTGCACCAACCGCTCGCACCTCTCCGCCCCGCTACCTGCCCACCACTCGGCGGGTGGAGAGGCATGAGCGGCAGGCGGGGCAGGGCTTGGGGGAAGAGGCAGAGTGGGGACAGGAAGAGGAGCAGTGCAGGCGGGGCCAGGGGGAAGAGGATGAGCACCACGGGGCCTTGGGGCAAAGCAAGGGCCAGACTATGACCCAGGCACCCTTTTGGAGGCAGGGCTCCAAAGGCACGGGCCGGCGGCATGCCTCCCAAGGGAGGTGCACCGCATTGTGTTTGGGGAGGCTTAGCATCCCCTAGCCTCTTCTGCCCGCTGCTCACGGGCCTGGGGAAGGGAGAGGGGATGGGCACAGTTGTAATTTCTGTAAATTCAACAAGGTATCAGACTACAGGAAACAAGGCATCTGGTCAAAAATGAACAGTAGGAACATCTCTGTGCCACACAAGAAGCTGAAAAGCAGCCACCAGGAGCTAGGCTGGCTGGCAATGGAAGAGGCCTTGATATAATCCCCACAAATACATTCAATTGGAGTTAAAAAAAACCCATAACAATGTGAGAATTAGGAGTCTTCCTCTTCAAGAGTTTCCCTTCCCCATCCCCGAGCCACTCTGCACCTTTCCTCCCACAGCCCACGGCTGAGACTTCCAAGTTCCCATCAGGTGGGAGTTGCAGAGAAGAGGCCAGTGCTGCTCAGTGGAAAGGGTCATTGCTCTAGGTGCTTGTGATGCTGCTGCTCCCCCACCGCTTACCTCACACATGTTTAACTGGAACATCCTGCGCTCCTTCTCCATCTCCTCAGCGATCTCCCCTCCCACCACCTCGCTCCGCACCAGCCCATGCTGCTTCGCCAGCTCCCGCTTCTCCTTCTCAATCTTTGTGCTTGAAGAAAGGCAAAAAACACCCTGAAAGGCTCCCTTGGGCCAGGCTTTATTAGAATCGGCTCCCGGTGAGCCTGAGTAAAGAGGACAGGGGGCAGGTCAACTTACAGTTTATTCTCATAGTCTTTCCAGGCTTTGTCAAAAGGCTTTTTGAAGTCCTGGTAAGAGACGGGTAAGTGATTAGTGACAATGGCCCCGTACAATATGCCCCCTGTTCCTTACCCCTGGCACGGCAGAGCTTTCTACGCAAACCACACCGCGCTGCTAGCCTGCCTAGTCAGGGCCCAAATGTGCGCTCTAGCCTGTTTGTTATGGCCACGTCTGCTGCCCGGCTAGTAAGTCAGCTGGTCTGCGTGTCCCATGTAGTGGTATCCTTTGGACGCGTCATTCCGAACCTGCAGGGGCTGGAAGCCGTGCAGGGGACACCAGAGTGCTCTCTACAGCTACCCCCGGCCCCCCACCCCCATGCTGCTGGATTGAAACTGTTGCACTCACCTGCTGGAGAATCTGCACCACCTCACTCTGCACATCGCTGAGAGTGAGTTCCCCTGGTGCTCCTGCAGTGTGCATGAAAGCTAAAACAGGAACCCCCCCCCAAACACATACACACACACAGACCACACGTGTATACACAGACCCAGAGCCACACAGACTTATGTTTACACACGTGAGCACACAAGGATATACAGGCACGTGGATTTTATAGCCAGACGGGACCATTAGATCATCTAAGCTGACCTCCTGGCTAGCATGGGATATTCAGTTTCATCCCATTACCTCTGCATTGAGCCAAATAATTTGTGTTTGGTTAAAGCATGTTCCAGAAAGGCAGCCAGTCTGGATCTGAAGACACCAAGAGATGGAGAATCCACCTCTTCCCTTTGGAGTTTGTTCCAATGGTTAATCACTCTCATGGTTACAAACTGGGCCTTATTTCTCATTTTAATTTGTTTGGCTTCAGTGTGTAGCTGTTGGTTCTTGTTCTGCCTTTCTTCCATATGTTAAAGAGCCCTTTAATACATGGTATTTTCTCACCAGGAAGGTGTCACAGATCCTTTCTAGCTGCCCAATAGGATTGCTGTGAGGGGAATCATAGATTCACAGATATTAAGGTCAGAAGTGACCATTATGATCATCTAGTCTGACCTCCTGCACAACGCAGGCCACAGAATCTCACCCACCCACTCCTGCGAAAAACCTCTCACCTATGTCTGAGCTATTGAAGTCCTCAAATTGTGGTTTAAAGACTTCAAGGAGCAGAGAATCCTCCAGCAAGTGACCTGTGCCCCATGTTACAGACGAAGGCGAAAAACCTCCGGGCCTCTTCCAATCTGCCCTGGAGGAAAATTCCTTCCCGACCCCAAATATGGCGATCAGCTAAACCCTGAGCATATGGGCAAGATTCGCCAGCCAGATACCCAGGAAAGAATTCTCTGTAGTAACTCAGATCCCACCCCATCTAACATCCCATCACAGGCCATTTGGGCCTATTTACCATGAATATTTAAAGATCAATTAATTGCCAAAATCATGTTATCCCATCATACCATCTCCTCCATAAACTTATCGAGTTTAATCTTAAAGCCAGATAGGTCTTTTGCCCCCAAGCTGTGCTGTGGATTTCCAGGGGGTTTCAAGCTCCTGAAGTCTGAATAGAGCCCAACCACTGCCCGAATCTCGGGGCCCTTAAGCACATTCTCAGGCTGCAGACCTTCTAGCTGGCAACCCCCAACTGTTGGAACCTGCTGTCCAGCCACCTAGCCCCTCTGGGCGCAGTGCTGACCCTTCAGACCCTCTGCCAGAACTCCACCCAACAGCAGGAAGCTTCTGGTTTACACTTCAACTCTTTCAGGGGCAGACAGCAGTTGTGAAGCAGTCAACACACACGCACACACACACATTTTATTCAATATATCAACCCTACGCTCTTTATACTTAGGCCTGGTCTACACTACAGAGTTAGGTCAACGTAAGGCAGCATCCACACTGCAGTGGTGCTCCCACTGATGTCAGTCACCCACTACATCGACTTAACTCCACCTCCGCGAAAGGCACAGTGCTTAGGTCGATGTATTTAGGGTGACACAGTGTCCACGTAGACACTGCGTTACTTACATCGCCTGTTGGCAATCAGCTGGGCATGGGACTGACATCTGGAGTCTCCCTCATACCCCAGCAGAGCCGTCAGCTCCAGGACAGCGCCCGCAGTTCATCACTTTTCTCCCCCTTTCAAAAAAGAACAGAGCAGGGGTACATGACAAGTACTCCAAGGGTGTTCTGCCCACCCTCCCCCTTTCAACAGCACATCTGCTTTACTTCTTATTAATTTAAACTTCATACAGTCAGTCAACAAACAGATAAACAGTTCCAATCACCACCCCAAAACAGAGTTTCATGACAACATTCTAGATCAGTTCCCAATGTCACACCCCCTTGGGGCGAGGTGAAGTGTGTTTGCTTCCCCCATCCCCCTCAGGTTTAATTACACCTCCACTGACCAACATGAAACCATAGATTAAGGGGCAATTTTCTCCCTCCTTAACCTCAAGACTCCACCCAGCGGTTGCTTCACACCTCTCTAGGGCTTTTCCCACATTCTACCAAGCATCATTAATTGATAGCACTCTTTACTACCCAGAGTCGCCCTCATGCCAGGGGAGCTCTGACACTTCATGTTTCAGCTGTGCCTCAGTTTCCCTTCCCCTGCAGAGTTTTGAAACCTACCACCTATTAGCAGTGCCTAGTTTCCTTGCTCTCCGTGGAGTCCTGGGCCACAATGTTGCTTAGCTGTCCCAGTATCCCACAGCTATTAACATTCTGTCCCAGATTCTAGCAAGTGCCTCTTCCTGGCCTCCCCCTGGGATTGCTGTGAGGGCAATCTCAGCCTCTATGCTCGGGATTCCCAGAGGTGTATCAAGATCCTGGAGCCTGAACAACATTCAGCCACAGCCCCTGTCAGAGAAGGTATTTATATACTCAAGATTTATTAAAAATTAACATCAATGAGCCAGAGAGCTCCTCAGCCAACATCTTTAGAACTTTTGGGTTTAATATTTATCCCTAGCAGCTGGTGTTAACATCCTCAGTTACTAATAGAAGGTTACTTGGAAGGTATTTCTTCATCCTCATGTGACACATGCACATCATCCTGCTTCTTTCCAAATCCAGAACAGAAATATTTATTGAACACTTCTACCTCTTCTGCATCATTAACAATTTTACCCTCTTCATCGAATAATGGGCACGTGCACACACAGATATCAATACAGAGAAGCACACCTGAAAGCAACACACACTTACACACACATGTACGAAGGGTCATGGTGGATTCTCTACCACTGGCAATTTTTAAACCAAAATTGGATGTTTTTCTAAAAGTTCAGCTCTAGTTCAAAGAGGAAATGTTCCAGGGGGTCCTCTAGCCTGTGCTATACGGGAGGTCAGACTAGATGATCACAATGGGCCCTTCTGGCCTTGGAATCTATGAAAGTAGGAGAGGCATGCACACCCAGCAACACACATGTACAGATACATGTACACACATGTACAACACACATGTACAGATGCACCCATAGCCACCACGTGCACACACAAACATATAGTGGGGGAGCTCCCTGGGAGAGCGCATGTTAGAGACCACAGGGGGTGGGCAGGAAACACCGGGGGGGGGGCGGCGAGGAGCCCACAAAGGCCGCACACTCCCATCAAAGGGGCCTCCACTGAGAGGTCACAAGGGTGTACATTTGCCTGGGGAAGGCCACAGAGGGCATGATTTGACTGGGGCAGGGGCAAGGGTTTACTCGGAGGCCATGGGAGGTGCACACTCACACCAGGGGAGACCCCGCTGGGAGGTCACAGGAGGTGCATACTCACCCAGGGATGCCCCGCTGAGAGACCAGGGGTACCATGCACTCACAGGGGGGCTCGCTGGGTGGCTATGGGGGACATGCACTCACCTGGGGGCTTCCTGGGGGGCCATGGGGACACTAGGGTTGCCAACTGCTCATCACACAAACCCAAACACCTATGCCCCGCCCCTGCATCGCCCCTTCCACAAGGCCATGACCCGCTCTTTATCCCCCTGCCTCTATCGCTCGCTCTTCCCCACCCTCACTCACTTTCAGTGGGGTGGGGCGAGGGGTTGGGGTGGAGGGGGTTTGGGGTGCAGGCTCTGGGAGGGAGTTTGGGTATGGGAGGGGCCTCAGGACTGGGGCATGGGGCTGGAGTGTGGGAGGGGGTTTGGGGTCCTGGCTCCAGGAGGGAGCTCAGGGTTGGGGCAGGTGTGTGGGGTGTGGGAGGAGGTGAGGGGTGTGGGCTCTGGGAGGGAGTTTGGGTTCTGGATGGGGCTCAGGGCTGGGGCAGAGGGTTGCAGTGCGGGAGCGGGTGAGGTTTACAGGTTCCAGCTGGGCAACACTTACCTCAGGCAGCTCCCAGGTGGCATCGCATCGGAGCTAAGGCAGTCTCCCTGCCTGCCGTGGCCCCATGCCGCTCCTGAAAGCAGCCGGCATGTCCCTGCGGCCCCTGGGGGGGCAGAGGGCTCCATGCGCTGCCCCTGTCTGCAGGCACCACCCCCGCAGTTCCCGGCCAATGAGAGCTGCAGAGTCGGCGCTCGGGCTGGGAGCAGTGTGTGGAGACTCCCTGCCCCCTCCCAGGGACTGCAGGGACATGCTGGCCGCTTTCAGGAGCAGCATGGGGCCAGGGCACACAGGGAGCCTGCCTTAGCCCCGCTGCGCTGCTGGACTAAAATCTCCTGGTTTGGCTTCAATAGCCTCTGGGAGATGGAGCTTGATTCCAGGAGACTGCCAGCAAAACCAGGAGGGCTGGCAACCCTGGGGACATGTGCTCAACAGGGTCTCCCTGGGGGGTCCTGGGGACATGCACTCGCCAGGGGGTCCCTGGGAAGCCATGGGGACACGCAGTCACTGGGGGTGGCTGGTAAGGGATTTCTGGGATGCCATGCACACTCAGTGCAGGAGGGTGCACGCTCATCCGGTGAGGGAGCTGATTGGGAGGCCATGGGGGATGCTCACACGGTGATGTAATGGGAAGCTATGAAGTATTTAGGGGTAAACAGGTTCTTTTGTTCCCTGGGAACTCCCATGACACCCCTTGGTTCAGCCAAAGGGCTGCAGGCAAATTGGGTCAGAGAAGTGGGAGGAGTGAAGAGGTGGGCGGGGACTTTGCCCTGCTGTCAATCGCATCTATGCCTGCATCCTGCTCAGAGGCTGGGGCAGGCTGGAGAACAGCGGCGGCAGGTGGCTGCGTGCCAGGGCCCTGGAGACAGAGATGGAGTTTTCCCACGGGCTCCAGAGCACTGCTGGGCCCAGCTGCTCCCACAGCATGCTCCATGTGGGAGCATGGCCTCCCAACCCAGCTCTTAGCACGTCTCCTGCCTGCTGCTAGTGAAACCGGGGGGCAGGGAACATCCTTCAACTGTGCAACCCCTCTCCCAGGGGCCACCCTGACCGGCCCACTCAGCATCGACTCACCCCTTTGAGCTCCTTTAAATCTCTCTTTACCAGCGAGTCCAGGGAAAAGTTAATGTTGTGAGACAAGCTCTGCAACTGGAAAGAAAGGAGAGAGACTCTGAAGCCTGCATTGTGAATCCACCCAGCACAAAGCCAGGCAGCGGTTCACACCCACTTTGCAGCCTGCAGGAGGATCCCCCTCAGCGCTCTCATCCTGGAGAATGGCTCCTTGGGGAAGCACTTTTCTTATGGATTCTGTTGATTGCCATCTTTTCCCTTGGGCCCTGATTCTGCAGCTGGAGGACAAACACAGCAACCTCCGCCCCACCTGGAGCAGGCAGGGTGTGGAGGTGTCAGAAGGAGCCCTGTCGTCCCACGCACCCTCAGGCATGTGGGGAGGGGCTGAGACTCCCTTGCTGGTGCCTCACATCGTGCAGGTAGCTGGGAGGTTGTGAGGGAAAGGCCGGTGTTCATGGGCAAAGGGCAGGGTGGAAAATATTCTCCCACAACCAAATCCAAGGGGATTTTCACCAGCATTCTGGAACGCACATGTCTGTCCCACTCCAAACACAGAGCTTCCAGAGCAGTTCAGAGAGAGAAAGAGAGTTTGATATGGGTAAAAAACGTTGGCTACTTTTCCTTTTCTTAATTCTCAAAAAACAATTCTGCTCATATTTTAAAGAGAAAAAAGCCCTCAGACAGAAACCAGAGCTGGAAAATTCCAGGCTGAAAGATGAAACTTGACCAAGTTATAAGCAACTAAACCAGGGCCTCTAAAATGGATACATGTAGCCAACCATAACTGGAGAGGTCACGTGCCAGCTCTAATTCCCAGACAGGAAACCTCATTGGCTTTCAGTTATCACTATACAAGGGATTTTTGAAACAAGACAAACACTGCAAGGAAACGAGATTAAGTCATTTCACCATCTATCCTACTCTCTGAATATATCAGACACCCCGATAACTTCAAACCACAACCAAAGTCTAACTCAAAATGCAATTAAAGCCTTAACTCCAACCCTTACAAGTGTGTTCCCAGCAGGGAGCGGATTCTGAGCAGTGTAATTCAGGAGTTGACAGAGCTACACAGGTGAGGAGGATCAGGCTCTGTATCATTTGTATTTCAGAAGAATCTGGAGGCTACAGCTATGATCAGAGTCTGATTGTGCTAGGTGCTGTACAAAGACATAATAAGAGCCAGCACCTGCCCAAAGGGCTACATTCACAAGGGGATTTTGATGCCTACCTGCTCTTTAGGGGCCCACATCCAACATGCAGGCACCACTGGCATTCACACAACCCCTACTCAGCTGCCACATATATTCCCTACATTCCCAAGAAGTGTGCGCAGAATTGCCTATGTCCTGAGGACAGTGCTGAGCAGCTCGGCACCCTCACTCATGCCTAGCCCTAGCGGGAGTCTCAAACGAGACATTCTCTATGTAACTGCTCGCAGGGGCCAATCCAATAGGCATACTCAGAGCCTTCCTCCCACAATAGCCCAGGGGTAGGGCACGCACTGGGGTGTAGGAGACCCAGGTTCAAATCTGCCTGATCTGGAGCAGGGATTTGAACCCAGAGCTCCCCCATCCCAGGTGAGTGGTCTGGGCACAGCACCACCTCTGTCATTTTTTGTGAGCAAAGGCCTAATTCTTTTTGGGGCTCCTTGGCATTTCCTAATGGCTGGCCCAAGTGGCTCCCTGCTCAGCAGGCTGGCACCTGAGCAACCCTTTCTTAGGGTCCCCACTTCTCCAGGCATGGCATGGGGAGTAAGGAGCCTAACTGGGAATGAGGAATCCACAAGGTGGCAGGGTCCCTAGGAGTTGGCGTTGAAATGCCCAGGTCCCCCTTGTGAATGTAGCCCAAAGCACTTAGCTCCATACAAACCATTCCCCACACAGCACTGCAGCTGTCATGTCTCTTCCAATCTTTGGTAGTTTTCTTAAAGCCCCAGCTCCTCGAGTCATGTGAATAGATGAGACCATCAGCTTCCATTAAAAAAGGAAGTTTCTAGTCCTCCTTGTTGTGGAGAAAATCATGGAAACATGACCTGAGTGCAGCCTACAGGCTCAAAAGCAGAAGGCAAAGTGAAAGAACCTGTTTATGTTTTAAAATCTCATGACTGTTGGAAGGCCTAACTCAGGCTTTTTGAATACTTGGGAGAAAGGACACTGGCTTCACTTTGCTGATGGACTTGGAAAAATCAAATCCTGGGGGAGGAGCCTGTCACAGTTCAGGGCAGGTCAGCTGTATCCCGCAGTAAGGGCAGCCACTCCAGGCATTCAGCTCCTCAGTTATTGCCTTTTCCAGCACAGACCAGCTGCCCTAGGACACCTGTTTGCTTTCTCTTCAGGGACAGAGAACAGTGCAATTGCTACAGAGACAAGTTACCACCAAAAATAAATAAAAAAATAAAGATTTGATCAATTATAGACCAGTGTGAGTTTCAGAAGTATTAATTTTCAGTTCAAAAACAGTACAAATGGAAGCAGCAAAAATAAAATGTCACACACATTTTAGGAAACATGACACCAAACAATGGTGTATTAATTCAGTATAATTTCCATCAGTCCTGTCTTGTCAGTGGGAGGACTGTGTGTGTTTCCTCACTATACAAAGTACTGGAATTTGGGGTTGCCGTGCAGGAAGGAAAAGACGTAAGTCATCTTCAACAGAAAGCCAGGAGCAATACTTGGAATTGTGGTTAAAGATGACTCGCATAGTTAGGTAGCTGAAAAAGGAACAAGGGCTTTAAGAGCCCCATGTGTTAACTCACAAAACTCAGATCCCACTGATACCCAAAAGTCTGCATCTCACATTTGTGCTGCAGTTCCTTGTCACTTGACAGGGCAATAAGGCTTTCCTCTTCTTTTGAAGACAGCATAGCTGTGGGGTTCGGCTTAAAGCTGATGGGTTCCTGGTCCCTTGATTTCATTGGTCTGTACCCACTTCAGGAAAGTATTCAGAAAACGGCTCCTGCCGTCCCCCTCGGTGCTGAAGACTTACATCCTGGATGCTGTCAACAGATAGATCACTGCACTGTTGCACAACATCCTCCAGCGTTGAAAACATGGAGAGAGATCCCTGCTGCACACATGAAGACCACAGTTCAAGTTTGTTAATGAATGCTGCTATCCGATCATTAGCAATGAGAACATTAACATCTTGTCCCTGAAGTGCCACATTCAGAGAATTCAGTCGCTCGAATATATCAGCCAGATATGACAACAAGTATATCTGGTGAATGTCACTGAAATGCTGTTCAAGTGGAGAGGTATCAGCAAGAAGAATACGGACTTCCTCACGCAGCTCACATAGCCTTGTCAGCACTTTGCCCTGGGACAGCCAACAAACTTTTGCATGTAACAACTGTGTGAAGTTTGCCCCCATCTCTTTGCATAAAATGGCAAAAATCCTTGAATTAACCGGACGCGACTTTATAGAGTTTATAATTTTTACTGTAACTGAAAGAACATTGCTGAGCTCCTCTGGCATCGTCTTCACAGCCAATGCCTTTCTGTGAACCATAGAATGATTCCAGGTAGCTGTAGGGGCCACTTCTTGTACCTCTCTCACAATCCCGCTATGCCATCCTGTCATAGACCATGCTCCATGGCTGCATTCCAAAACAACATCCCCAAACAAGACCAGTGTCTTGGACAAAATTATTTAATAGTTGAAAAAGTTCTATATGAGTTGCTTGTGTTGGAAGTGGATGGCAAAACAGAAATCCCTCTTTTAATTCTGTTGCTATAGCAATTCAAATATACACCAGTAGCTGTATCAATCTGAACTGAATAATATGGGCTCTGACGAACACTTTCTCGGAGCAGCTCTTTTACATCAGGGGCCGTCTCCACAACATGGTGTGAAACTGTGTCATTGGAAAGTGGGATCATGTCTAGCTGTGATGCTGCTTCTGCAGAAAAGGACCTAGGGGTTACAGTGGACGAGAAGCTGGATATGAATCAACAGTGTGCCCTTGTTGCCAAGAAGGCCAATGACATTTTGGGATGTACAAGTAGGGGCATTGCCAGCAGATGGAGGGACGTGATCGTTCCCCTCTATTCGACATTGGTGAGGCCTCATCTGGAGTACTGTGTCCACTTTTTGGCCCCATACTACAAGAAGAATGTGGAAAAATTGGAAAACGTCCAGTGGAGGGCAACAAAAATTATTAGGGGGCTGGAACACATGACTTATGAGGAAAGGCTGAGGGAACTGGGATTGTTTAGTCTGCAGAAGAGAAGAATGAGGGGGGATTTGATAGCTGCTTTCAACTACCTGAAAGGGGGTTCCAAAGAGGATGGATCTAGACTGTTCTCAGTGGTAGCAGATGACAGAACGAGGACTAATGGTCTCAAGTTGCAGTAGGGGAGGTTTAGGTTAGATATTAGGAAAAACTTTTTCACTAGGAGAGTGGTGAAACACTGGAATGCGTTACCTAAAGAAGTGGTGGAATCTCCTTCCTTAAAGTTTTTAAGGTCAGGGTTGACAAAGCCCTGGCTGGGATGATTTAGTTGGGGGATTGGTCCTGCTTTGAGCAGGGGGTTGGACTAGATGACCTCCTGAGGTCCCTTCCAACCCTGAGATTCTATGATTCTCCTGTCACCACTGTGCACGTATCCTTTGCAGCTGGAAGTAGCAGTTTCTCACCTATGTTGTACAGTCTACCAGCTTTGGCAATGCACAAAGCCATGCAGTAAGAATCCTCAGTAGCCTTTATGTTAACACTGTACACTTCAACAACTTTTGTCCTATTAACTCACTGAGCTTCCTCTGAAAAAACTCTACAGGTTTAGATACTCAGGTAGCACATCTTGTTTTGAGATGCTGGCGTAGCTTGCAGGGCCACATACTGTCGTTTGCCAGTTCTTCGCCACATACAACACATTGAAGCCTCGGTGCATTGCTGGACCCGCTCCATGTAAAGCCCAGTTTGAAATAAGCTTAGTCGTATTTTCGGCTTTTGCATTTTGCTGGAACGTCTGCTGCTGCCCTCGCTTTGGCTTGTGTTGTACACTTTACTCCCTTTGTCACAAAACCATCCATTTCTCGGGTAAGCTCTTTCTCACTGTCAGTGTGTTGCTGCTAATGGTTTTAAGTTCTTGTGGGGAAAACCACACAAAGGACCTGTCACAGTTGCTAAGAGAGTCCTGTGTGGGACTAGTGAAGAGCCCTGCAGTGCCCAGTGTGGCTGTGGCTCCCCCTGTCATCCCAGGCTCCCGCTGTCACCGTGGAGCAGGCTGCGGCTCTGGTAGCGGGAGCCAGGACTGAGAGCCAGAGTCACATCCTGCCCCGCTGTGACAGTGGGAGCCCAAGCCGATTGCTGGAGCTATTAAAAAACACACACACGTACACACAGAGAGCTTGCGCCTCCCTTTACACATTCCCATGCCTCGAGAGGCGTGCCCCACACTTTAAGAACTGCTGTTCTATACCCATTAACTCAGAGGCCTCATGAACCGTGGTAACCAGTTCCACATCGAGCTGATGCCTCAATATAGGTTATGTCCTCTTTCTTCTGAGCTGCCCGAAACCTTCTCCAATATGCTTCAGGGGTCAGTTTAAACTTCAGTCACAAAACTTGTTTTCAATTATCATAATCGTTACAGTCTTCCCATAAGGGTAAAGATGTCCAGGGCCTTTGCCTAGCAAGCAGTGGACCCAGGTCCCTTACTATGTCCCCTTGTCTGAGCTTATTTAATTCACATAGCGAGGAAGTCATTTGGAGTCTATGCCACCCACGGGCACAGGTCCTTGGCGTCTGGCTCCACCTGCCGGACAATGCTTCTGCTGCAACAGTTTCGCCATCTTGATCTGATATTGATGCTCCCTGTCCTTTTCTCTCTTCTCTGTTGTGGCATTGTGCTGGCGTTTGGTCTTACTGGCACTGCTGCGGGTCCCAGACTGCTTTCTCTTGCTAGAGCAAGGTCTGCAAGCTGCGAGGTTTCCAGATGCACTCTGTCCCTCTCCAGCTGAAGCCTCTCTTGCTCCAGCTGTTGAGCGTCCAGCACCCCTCTTGCAGTGGTGGCCTTGGTCTGGACAGAACACAGTAGCTGACTGTCAGCCTCTTCCCTGTTTCTCTCCAGGGCATTGGCTCCAAAATTCTCCATCTACTGGGCCCTCTGTCAGTCGACTGGATGTTCTCTGTGAACATGGACCATCATTGCTTGACTGGTCATACGAATACAGCAAATCACTAAATATGATTTTGCTCTATCTTCAGGGCTAATCTCCCTTTCCCTGCATAGCTCAACCAACAGATTTGTCTTCAGTTGTTCATAATTCATTTTCCCCATCTCCCTTTTCACTGTGCCTTACCCCAGAAAGACTACTGAGGCTTTGTTCTCTGTGCCGTTCCTGTCTAAGTAACTTGCTTTTGCTGCTGTTGGCATTTATGCAATTGACATTGTTAGAGATCCCACCAATGCTGCCACCATAGAGATCGCGGTTCAAGGTGGCTGCACCTGGATTTCCCCTCTGTGGTTCAGCAAAGACACTCACTCTCAGGCTAGTAGCTCCCCAGCCATTGCCCTTTTGGGTGGAGACCCGCAGCTCTCTCCCCTCTGAGCAGGGCACTCCCAGGGTGTACAGCACCCTGTCTTCACTGTGTCATTCCCAGCGCAGACCGGCTGCCCAAGGACACCTGTTTGCTTTCTCTTCGGAGACAGAGAACAGTGCAATTGCTACAGAGACAAGTTACCACAAAGCTCTTCCTAAGCAGGCCAAGTTTATTCCTAGGGTACAAAGCATTACTGAGAAAACAGTGAAAGAGCAAAAGAAACTACCCGCATGCTAATAAGCTCACCAGAGTTACCCCAACTCCCTCATGGGCTCTGGCAAGTGCAGGCTTTTAATACCACACCCTAGGAGCCTCCTTGTGGTACACGGTCATCAGAGCTTCAGCTCAGAACAAGCACCCAGTAGGCCAAGTCCTACCAACCCTCCCCTAAGAACTGGGGCCCTCTGGGCTCCAGGGGTCCTGCCCATTTGCTGGAGCAGGGAGAAGCCCTAAGGCAGGTTAAACCCCAGGCTTTTATTCAAAAGTCTGTTCTTTGTCTGGTGGGCTCTGGAGAATCCAGTCTGCACAAGCATATGCAGCTCTCCCCAGGGGGTGACTTCAAAGGGCTGGGAATGGAGGAGGTACATTAGTATCCCCCCTCCCTGCTAGAGAAGAGGCACACAATGCCACAACAACACAGCCACAACTGCCTTTTTCACACTGTGCCCAAAGGTGCTAATCCCAATTCCATACGGTTTAACTTAACTCAATAAAGCTTATCCTCATTCCATCAGGATATTGCAGGATATTGTCCGTCTGTCACAGAGCCTCCTCTGGGGCAGAACATATTGAAATGAAAGTCATAAGTAGTCTCAAACCAGAGGGCTCAACCTGCAAACACATGCTACTAGGACTGCCTCTTACCCCCATCCAGGAACTACTCCCAGCAGGAACTGCAGGCTCAGCGCTTATCTTTCTTTTTGTAGGTGCTGGTGTGGTAGGGGCCCCGTACTTCACAAGACCATAGTCATCAACTTTGCTGAAGAAGTCACCATTTGTGCAGAGCTGCGCTCCAAAACCTGAGTTTTCACTTTTTTAAATGAACGTTGTTAACCTGGAGAATGTTAACTGAGTATGACTGATGTACTGTGCACGCCTGAGTCTGCAGACAGCCTGAAACAGTAACTCTGAAAGGTGTGAACTGCCCCATTCATCTCAGTCTGGGCTCCAGGGACTCTGATTCTGTGGCCAAGTAATCTGGCCATGGAATTCATCATTTCTGCCCCAGAATTCACCATTTTGCTGCAGCCAGATGCCTGACATTTATTTTTGTCTCCCTGCCCTGCTTTGACCTGTCTGTAGCTGCCACTTTCTCTTAAGCTCCTCGCACAAGGGGTCTTAACTAGAAACCTGTGTATGCTCCCTGCATTGCTCTACGGAGACAGGCAGCAGGGACTGGGAACCAGAGCAGGAGTCCTGCCTGTGGCGAGGGGATAAGGGGAGCAAGAGGTGTAGGCTGGGTGGCTGGGCTGCCTGAAGAATAGTACAGGAGCCACGGCCCAGTGAATGGCGCTGGGCCCCTGGAGAGCAGAGCTAAAAGCCCTTCCTTGAAGGGACTCAGGGCGTGTCTACACTCACAGTACTGCAGCGGCACAGCTGCACCGCAGTAGGGCTCGGCGAAGATGCTGCCGACGCCAATAGGAGAGCTTCTCCTGCCGGCCTAGGTCCGGCACCGCCCCGAGAGGCGGGAGCTATGGAGCTATTGTCCCTCTCTGCTATCGCAGGACAGAGCAATGGGCACTTGTGGTTCAGTTGCCTAACGCTTTCCATTATAAACCGCTCTTGCAGCTGTGGCGAAGCGCTCTAACGTCCCCATGGCTTGCGCTGGCCCTTCGGAATTTGGCAGGAGGGTGGGCCTGGGCCCCAGGAGGGACCTTTTGGGGACCTCAGGAAGTCTGTTCATATTTGGTTGAATTACATACTATTAAAAGTCACCATTGCCTGCCAACAATTCACACAGCCAGCTTGGCCTGGGCTTCCTCCCAAGCGCCCGCAGCGTTCCCTGCGCATTGCACATGTTCTGTCTCCAACCTCGCTTCAGAAGCCCCCATGGCACGGAACCCGCAGCCGGGGCACAGGCAAAATGGATCCACCTCCTGCGGCTGCCCATCGAAACACCCTCAGTCTCAACTGAACCCTGACAAATACAGAGCTGAAATCAGGCTGGCTCCCCTGCGATGTTGTAACAGCTATTAGAATGATAAGAATCACAAGAATGTGTTTAATGCTCAGACTTTATTGAATGCTCCTGCGTAGCTGCCTGCACCAATCTCACCTATACCATTGTACCCCAGATTGGATGGTGATATTTGAGCACTTTGTCTTGTGAGTCTCTATGACTGTGTAAATGACCAAACAGGGATAGCCACTGACTAGTATGAAAGGCCGACCTCTAACAAGTGTTTCTCCCTTCCCAAAAGGAAGGGGCCATCCATACCAGATGGACTGTTGGGGATATTGCAAAAAGAAGACAAAAGATTTTGTTGTTGTTCTGCCTTCTCCCCATGAAGATAAGCCAAGCAAGTGGACTCCTCCCATCAACTGAACTGAGGTTGCAGCTCACAGCACATGGCAGAAGGGAGATAAAAATGCCAAACAAAAGGAACCCGAGATCTCTATGCTGCTTGGACTCTGGGGGACAAAATTTTCAAGGCATAAGCAAAGGATCCCCAGCTGCTTAGCCTGGGTTAGCCCTAAGGAACATATAGAGCTGATTATAGAAGCTTTTATTACCTTTTGTTACTTAAGATTGGAACTCATTTGTGTATCTATGTTTACCTGCTTTCACCTTGTAAATAACTCATTTCTTTTTCCTAGTAAATATATTGGTATAAAGCTTATTATAGGACTGGCTACAAGCATTGTCTTTGGTGTGAGATCTAAGGTGGAACAGACTTGGGGTAAGCGACTGGCTCTTTGGGACTAGGAGTAGCCTGAATATTGCTGTGATTCTTGCTGTAAAGGGCCAGCTATCACAAAGGCAGGCTCACCTAGGTGACAAGACAGATGGGAGTAGCCAAGGGGACTGTGCCTGACTTCATGGTTAGGCTGTTGTAGTGCTTGAGGATTGGTTGGTGGTATCCGAGTATAGAACTCCCCACCAACGTGGGGTTTAGGCCCTGCGTCCTAACAGCCCGCCTTGAGGCGGGACTCACGCTCTGAGCACTACAGCGTTACAGCAACCCAGTCCACAATTACACCACCACATGCTGTTTTGTCCATATGACAGTGGCTTCATTTCTCGGTGAGGAAACCAACTGGGCCTTCTACCCCTGACATACGCCTTGTGGCTGGGAGAGCACTCAGGCCTGAGGCACTTGGGCAGCAATTCTTACCAGACCCTTGACTGGGACCAGCAGCTTCTGGGAGAACTCGGCAAAGGAGGTGAAGGCACTGGCCAGTTGCTCGTCACCATCACTCTGGTAGTTTGCGGAGAATTTTTCCTGGGCTGCAATATGAGCTTCTATGTGGCAAGCGAGATCTAGGCACACAAACACCAAAGCCCCAATCAACATGGATAAGGAGAGCAGAGAAGGAAGCTACCATCGACTGTCCAGTGATCCATACCTCAACCCGCTCCCCAGACAGCTGTCAGTGTCTAGGCCAGAGTAGGACAGGGCTGGAAGGGGCAGTCAAGTGGGGGAGAGGAGCACTGGGTCTGGGGGGGATGGATGGGTGAGTGCAGGGGGAAGGTGGGGATTGGGGGTGAGGGGAGCAGGGGCAGGGCTCGGGGCCTGGGGCAGAGCAGCAATGGGGGATGGGACAGGTGAGTGGGGCAAACCAGGGGAAATGTTGGGAGATGCGCAGGTGAGCGGGGCAGAGCAGGGCTGGGGGTGTGGGGAGGGACAAGGCAGGGCTGAGGGGTGGGGCAGGTGAGTGGGGCAGAACAGTGGCAGGACTGGGGGATGGGGCAAGGTAGGGGTGGGAGATGCGGAGAGTGAGTGGGGCAGAGCAGGGGTCGGGGAGGGGCAAGGCAGTGGGCAGGTGAGTGGGGCAGAGCAGGGTTGGGGGTGTGGGGAGGGACAAGGCAGGGCTGAGGGGTGGGGCAGGTGAGTGGGGCAGAACAGTGGCAGGCCTGGGGGATGGGGCAAGGTAGGGGTGGGAGATGCGGAGAGTGAGCGGGGCAGAGCAGGGTTGGGGGTGTGGGGAGGGACAAGGCAGGGCTGAGGGGTGGGGCAGGTGAGTGGGGCAGAACAGTGGCAGGGCTGGGGGATGGGGCAAGGTAGGGGTGGGAGATGCGGAGAGTGAGTGGGGCAGAGCAGGGGTCGGGGAGGGGCAAGGCAGTGGGCAGGTGAGCGGGGCAGAGCAGGGTTGGGGGTGTGGGGAGGGACAAGGCAGGGGCAGAGCAGGGGTCGGGGAGGGGCAAGGCAGTGGGCAGGTGAGCGGGGCAGAGCAGGGTTGGGGGTGTGGGGAGGGACAAGGCAGGGCTGAGGGGTGGGGCAGGTGAGTGGGGCAGAACAGTGGCAGGGCTGGGGGATGGGGCAAGGTAGGGGTGGGAGATGCGGAGAGTGGTGCGGGAAGACCTTGCACCAGGGCGGCTGGAGCCGGTGGGCTCCCGCTCTGGGCACACAGACACTGTGGAGCAGGTATTGCAGGAGGCAGCTCGGGTCCCAGAAGGTGCCCTTGAGAAACAGCCTCTGGCGAGGGTCCCCCCCGCCCCCAGCCCTGGCTGTGCCCCTCAGCAGCAGCAGGGCTGCCTCCTCCTGCTCCTGGCGCGCTGCAGGGTCCCCGGGCTAGCGCTCCGGTCAGTGCTGGGGCGGCAGGGGAGGAGGACGAAGCTCCAGCACAGAGCTCGCTCCCATCCAGCCCCATCAGCGGTGTGGGGGGGCCGGGCTGGGACAGGGGAACAGCCATTCCTTTCAGCTTGGCACTCGCTCTCTGTCAGCTCCCCGCTGGGCAGGGAGCGCCAGGGCCTGTGAGCACGAGTGACCCCAGGCCCGTCTGGCCTGGGAGATGTGGCGGGAGCTGGGTGGCACAAGCAGGGGTGTGTAAGCCGACCTGGGCAGCACAGTGGGGTTTGGTGATGCCATGGCTAGTACTTGTGCAATGCCACCCTTATTGCTAGGGGTGGTCTCTGCCCCTCAGCTGCTCGCCAAGCAGGGGGCATTGCTGTGGGGCCGTGGCTGGGGTGCTCACAAGGGCACAGCCTGGCCTGACCTGCCCCATTTCCCACTCATGCCCAGTGCTCAGTGCAGGGTTTCTGTGAGGAGGGCAGAAAGGGTCTGAGGCCAGCCCTGATGTCCACTGCAAAGCTGGGAAGAGGGCTCAGGGCTGGATAGCAGATGGCAGTGAGGAGCGTGGAGAGAGCGGCAGGACTGGGGGACTCCCCTGCAATTGGAGGGGTTCCAACATACCCAGAAACAGGCACAAACATGGGGGCATGTCTCCAAAACCCCAGCTCCCCCTGCCCACTCTCCAGCCCAACAGACAAGCCTCCCTCCCCCTGGCCCACTCTGGGTCTCCGGCTCTGCTCTGACCTTGTCCAGAAGCATGCTCTGCTTTGGTGGCTTTCCTCATTTTCTGCAGTACAGCTCGATCAGAATCCAAGGCCTAGGAACAACAAAAGAGGTTTTGTAGGTTTCTTCCTGCCAAACCCTCTAAACATGAGACTAGTAAACATGAGACTAGACGCAGCCATGTTGCAGATGGGCTACACAGCCAGGAAGCGGGTTGGTTTATACAGCCTATCGGCACCAGCCAGCACACCCCAGGGCACAAGCACCACACACTGCCCTGCCCAGCCTCTGCTCATTTGTCCCTCCTGCTCGGTTTGAGGGAAGCTGCTACAAGGAGCCTTAGTAACCAACAGCCCAGTTGTTGCTCATACCCTGCTCTTTCCCCTCTTTACACACAATCCGCTGCTGCTGGGGCTTTCAACAATCACGACTAGACCCACAAAAGGCCTTATCTGTGGCCTGTGGGTATTCTGGGACACCCACACCAGCCAGCCCACCCCCAAAACCCCTGACCCGCTAACCCACAGCTGTCTTTTGCGAGGGTTTAGGCCTGCTCAGAGCACACAGTATCCGGATGTGGCAGCTTCCACTTGCCCAGCTGCAAAAACTTAGGGGCCTAGGGAATTTAGGTGGCAGCTGAGTGAGGGTTTGGACGATCTCAGCAGTGCCTAAGTGTTGGATCTAGCCCTCAGTGCCCAAAGCTCACTGCACTGGGAGTTGGGTTGAGCACCCAACTCCTGCAGGCACTTTTGGCCATCTCAGCCCATGATCCAACTACGTTATTAAGGTAGCAAAGTCCCACACTCCAGTGCCAGATTACAACTGCCTGGGTAACGTATGACAAAATGATGGTTAAGACACTGTAAATAGCTCTAAACTAAGTATTGCAAACCCAAGCAATTCAGAGTTAAGGTTACACTTCCCAGAAATGGGGGGCAGGAATAGCTCAGTGGTTTGACCATTGGCCTGCTAAACCCAGGGTTGTGAGTTCAATCCTTGAGGGGATCTGGGGCAAAAATTGGGGATTGGTCCTGCTTTGAGCAGGGGGTTGGACTAGATGACCTCCTGAGGTCCCTTCCAACCTTGATATTCTATGATTCTAAATCCCAATCTGTTAAGGTAAGAAAGGGTAGAGCACCCACAGACCCTAATTCTGCCATGTTACAGCCAGGGCATGGGTGGCCAGACCTAGAAATCAGAGCCAGAGTCCGCTGCAGGAGACAAACTGGAGATTCGAACCATGAGTCAGGCCAGGTTAGGATACCAGAGGGTCAGAGGCAAACTGGACTCAGAAACCACAGGTCAGATGCCAGAAGTCAAGCCAGGTCGGATGCCAGGAATGAAGCTGCGGGAGCAGGGACCACAAGGCACACAGTCCAGAGCAGGGTGGAGCCCAGTGGCTCAGACAGCTCCCTGCCAGCTTCAGCAGGGCCAGTGGCTAATCAGCCACCATGGGACTCTACCAATTGGACCTCAGGGGTGGAGCCTCACACTGGGGCTGGGCTTCATGGGTCCCAGGTAAGTGCTAGCCAGCTCCATT
Organism: Lepidochelys kempii; assembly: GCF_965140285.1. NCBI lineage: Eukaryota > Metazoa > Chordata > Testudines > Cheloniidae > Lepidochelys > Lepidochelys kempii. Next base: position 32,114,094 of record NC_136392.1, on the reverse strand, counting down.
GCCGAGTGGAGGGTTGGGGCCTCCCCTACAGACCTGGGTTCAAGACATGAGGGTCAGGATACACCATGAGAGGAAAAATGATGGTGTCTTTAAATCAGTGTAATCTAAACTAGGCCCACAAAACTCACACTGCCTTAATGATAATTGTATGGCTATTGCAGGGCAGCATTAAGGTGCCTTGTTCCACCCCAGCCTTCCTGGGTGACTTGGACAAGTCACCCATCTCTCTGTGCCTCTGCTCCCTGATGGTACCATGGGGAGGGGGCACTGCCCCACAGGGGTGGGTGAGGACACATTAGATTAATGGATTTTAAGGCCATTGAGTCTGACTTCCTGCACACCACATGGCGTCCCTGCATTAATTACTCCTGTTCTAAATCCTATGGCTGAGGTTGAACTCAGCAGATCTTATAGAAAAACATCCAATCACTATTTAAAGATTGCCAGTAATGGCGAATACACCACAACCCTTAGGAAGCTGTTCCGCTGGTTCATTATTCTAACAAATGTACACCTTAGTTCCGATCTGAATGTGATTAGCTTCAACTTCCAGCCAGTGGATTGTGTCAGACCTCTCTCTGCTAGACTGAAGAGCCCATTATCAAATACTTGTTCCCCATGTAGCTATTTACAGACTGTATCAAGTCACCCCTAAACCTTCTCTTTGTCAAACGAACTAGTTTGAGCTCCTTGAGTCAGTCACCGTAAAACCTGTTTTCTAATTTCCGAAGGCTCTGAGGTGCTCAGATATTACACCCATGGGGGCCAGAAAAGTACCTAAGAGAGAGCTGCTGAGTTCAAGGCCACCTTACACATCACCGGAGAAGAAGGGAAAGGGCACAGACCCCTCTCTATTTTAATTCCTAGGGCTGCTTGAAGCAAACTGAAGTGGCACAGGAATTGACCCAACTGTGGTGAGTGCCTGTGACCAAGATGCACAATGGAGGGAGGTTTCCCAGACGCAATGCCCCAGGGGTAAGGCCAGCCGGAAGGGTGGCTTTCCAGACCCAGAGCAGCCAGTGTCCATCACCAGCGGGGCTGGCACATGCTATGCAAGCACCAGGAGAGCTGTTCCCAGAGAATACAGGCACAGCCAGGGTCAGCAAGTCCACTGGCAAGTCCAGCCTCTTTTCATTGTTGGCAGGTCCCTGACCCGCCACCAATCTAGGCTTTTTCAGCCTAGGCCCCACCACAGCTCAGCCAGCCCAGGACCCATCCCCAGCCCAGGCCCCACGGTTTTTAAGGCCCGGCTTGACAAAGCCCTGGCTGGGATGATTTAGTTGGGGTTGGTCCTGCTTTGAGCAGGGGGTTGGACTAGATGACCCCCTGAGGTCCCTTCCAACCCTCATCGTCTATGATTCTATGACAATGAATGCAGCTCAGTGAATGGCGGGACTTTCCATTCCCCCCTTGGCAGGACAAAGATGCTCCCTCTGAGATACATCTTTATACCCTGATACAAACAAATTACGTACTGTCTCTGACATAATTACTGCTCCCTGATGTGGCTAGTTATCACCTTGTACATATTGGTTCAATTAAAACATATTTATTACATACTGTTATCCTGACTTTATCTTTTAGAAGGGGTCAGTGTGTTCCTGTTGTCCTTGGGGAATGTTTCTGTATCATCCCTGATATTGGGATGTTCTGGTACCACTTGATATCAGGATGTATTTGTGAGAGCACTCTGTGCTTAGTGCTACTTAGGAATGTGTAATATCAGCCCTGGTCTTGCCAGATTCTCTGAGCAGGTCCTGCCTCACAGCAGGCCTCTGATATAAGGGCTCATGTCTCAGCCTCTCTTCCTACTACACCCACCTGCCCTGGCTTTGTGCAGCTCCCTGGAAGTGGCTGGCATGCCCCTGTGGCCCCTAGGAGCAGGGACAATCAGGAAAACCCTGTGTGCTGCTCCCGCCCCCCCCCCCCCCCCGTGCTGGCTCTGCAGCTCCCCCTGGCCACAGCGCTGGCAGCGTAAACTGTGCAGAGCCTCCTGGCTGTGTCTCCGCATAGGGACCAGACATGGTGGCTGCTTCCAGGAGCAGTGCAGAGCCAGGCAGGCAGGGAGACTGCCTTAGCCCTGCTACACCGCCGACCGGGAGCTGCCTGAGGTAAGCGCCGCCAAGCTTGACCCTGCACCCTGAACCCCCTGCCCCAGGTCTGAACCCCCTCCTGCACCCTAACTCCCTCCCAGACCCCACACCCCCACCCAAACCCTCACCCCCGCCCTAGGTCGGAACCCCCTCCCACACTCCAAACCCCTCGTCCACCCAGAGGCCCCTTCTGCACCGCAAACTCCTCATCCCCAGCTCTACCCCAGAGCCTGCACCCACAGCTGGAGCCTGGAGCCCCTTACCACACCCTGAGCCCCTCATTTCTGGCCCCACCCTGAAGCCCACACCTCCAGCTGGAGCCCTCACTCCTCCCACACCCCAACCCCCTGCCCAGCCCCGTGAAAGTGAATGAGAGTGGAGGAGAGCAAGCGGGGGGGGGGGGGGCGCTGGCGTGAGTGGAGGCGGGGCCTCAGAGAATAGGTGGGGTGGGTCCTCAGGGTAGGGGTGAGGAGGGGGTGGGGCAAGGGTGTTCAGTTTTGTGCAGTTAGAAAGTTGGTAACCGTAGGGAGTTCACACCCTGTGATTGTCTCTTTCTCACGCACACACAGGAGCGGAGAGTTCATGCCCTGTGATCGTCTCATACCTATGAGGGAGTGGGGGAGTGGTGCACACCTGTGATCATCTCACACACACACAGGGGCATTCACACCTGTGACCATCTCACACACACATGGTGGGGATGGGTCACACCTGTGATCATCTCACACACACATGGTGGGGGCGGGTCACACCTGTGACCATCTCTCATACACATGGTGGGGGCGGGTCACACCTGTGACCATCTCTCATACACATGGTGGGGATGGGTCACACCTGTGACCATCTCTCATACACATGGTGGGGGCGGGTCACACCTGTGACCATCTCTCATACACATGGTGGGGGCGGGTCACACCTGTGACCATCTCACACACACATGGTGGGGGCGGGTCACACCTGTGACCATCTCACACACACATGGTGGGGGCGGGTCACACCTGTGACCATCTCACACACACATGGTGGGGGCGGGTCACACCTGTGACCGTCTCACACACACATGGTGGGGGCGGGTCACACCTGTGACCGTCTCACACACACATGGTGGGGGCGGGTCACACCTGTGACCGTCTCACACACACATGGTGGGGGCGGGTCACACCTGTGACCGTCTCACACAGACCCAAGGGGTCAGGCAGTTCACAAAGCAGAAATCAGGTGAAAAAACCAATGATTTGGGACCAGTCTCATGATTTTTACACTTATGGGGTTGGCTGCAGTGCAGCTGACAGGTGGAGGACCTGTGGCAGGCAAGAGGGCTGGAAAGAGACTCCTCTGTTTCCTGGCCCCCTATCTGCTTCTCAGGGTCCGCTTCCCATCTCTCATGGGTATCTTAGGGCCAGACTGAGATCTTTTATTCTTTATGATACTTGTAACGAACTACTCCCTTGAGAGAGCTCTGAGAGTCCAGCCTGGCCAGGGCCCCACTGCACTAAGGACAGGCCTGAAGAGCTCACCCGTGCGGGGTCTGGGCCCTGAGGCAGGCCTACTGCCTTTGGAGGAAGCAATAAGGCACCGTTCGCCATCACAGACTAGCCCTAAGAAAGAAAAGGCGAATGCTTCCGCTGTTTGAGACCAAGGTGCTCCAGCTGCACACAGTGTAATTGAAGGCTATCTACAAAATCTATAGCACAGATCTCCAGATTGTGGGGCACACCCCCATAGGGTGTGTGGAGGAACATCTAGGGGGGTGTAGTGGGCCCCAGGCCAGTCCCCACAGAGGGCAGGGAGTAGGGTTGCCAACTTTCTAATAGCAGGAAACTAAACACCCTTGCCCCACCCCTTCCCTGAGGCCCTGCCCCTGTTCACTCCATCCCCCCTCCCTCTGTCGCTCGCTCTCCCCATCCTTTGCTCACTTGCTTATTTTCATTGCAAGGCCCAAGCAGGCACCAGGAGAAGGCCAGGAGGTGCAACAGTTTGAATGTGGGAGATGGAATGTGTGATTCAAATACCCTTCACCTCACCAGGGAGAGATTCTAAACACAATTGTAAAATTAATCCCCCCCCCCCCCAGGAGAGTCCCACTCACTCGCAATGTGCGAGACTAAAGAGACTATTGCAGGAGCTTGATTTTTCTTGCCTTCACCCAACTGTCCTGGTAGGGGATCCAATAGTGCTGTAGCCACCATCTGATGCCTTTCCTACCTGACACTGAACTGTATAGCATGGGGGGAAAGTGATGCTGTTCCATGTTTAATGACTAATTAATAGGACTGTAGAACACAGGCCAGAGACCCACCCAAAATAATTCCTCAAGCAGATCTGTTAGAAAACCATTAAGTCTTGATTTAAAAATGGTCAGTGATGGAGAATCCACCAGGATCCTTGGTAAATGGACTCAATGGCTAATTACCCTGACTGTTAAAAATTTACACCTTCTGTCTGTAGTAGGAAGATGTAAGGTGGCCACATAACAGTGTTTAGCCCACTGGGCCATCTTCAGTCCATGCATTATGCTTTTCCAGGACAATGGGTAAACATCCTCCCCATAAAAAGACAAAAAGCAGGGGAATGTAGGAAGAAAGCCTGAGACATAAGCCCTTGTATCAGAGACCTGGTATGAGGCAGGACCTGCTCATAGAATCTGGCAAGAACAGGGCTGATATTACAGAAATACACATTCCTAAGAAGTGCTAGGAACAGAGTACTCCCACAAACACATCCCGATATCAGGGATGGTACAAAAACATTCCCCCGGGATAACAGGAACACACCGACCCCTCCTAAAAGATAAGGTCAGGATGACAGTACCTAAGAAAAATATCATGTGTGGTGTCATTGTAAAAGTTAGGATTTGCCGACTACGATTATCTTATTTGTATGTATGTATCATTTTTGTATCTAAAGTTATGAATATTGACTATGTAGCTGTATTGCAAATGTAGTTACACCTGAGTGACATCATCTGTAGGTAAGATGCTTCCAGTCTAGATAGCTGTTTGGGAAGGGTCTGTTCAAGTTAATGGGCCATCAGAGGAAACAACAGGCCTTAGGAGAAGCTTATCCCCCACCTGGTGAGCCTTCCTGAGAACACTGGAGACAGCCTATGAGTAACAGCTGCTATGACTGTCTGTTAGTCTGTTAGCCTGGGATAGAATTTTGGGTTTGACTTTTTGATACTCTTATATCTTATACTAATATGTGTAAACAAAGAACAAAAGACTATGTATATTGCTTCTGCCTAGTCAGATGGGTTTGTTAGTACAATGGAAACAGATAAGAGCGGTTAACGTGTTACTTGAATGCACACTTTAAGATTGCCTCAACCCCTATCTCAAGACACTTTAAGATTGCCTCAACCCCTATCTCAAGGCAAAGTTAAGCAACCATCGGGAGGGGCAAAGGGCAATTGGGGGGAAGGTATAAAACACTAAAAGACCAAAGAAATGCCTGTCCCTGACTGTAGGACAACCTCACTCCTTACCCCTCCCATGGGTTACAAAAGAGTTGAGACGAAGACCCCAGACCCAAAACTGGATGCTAAGTTATAAGGGGTGGGACTGTGGATGTGCATTTCAGATATAATTATGCCTGCTGAGGAGGGGGAGAGGGAACACTGGGAAACAAGGCTCTGCGGCATCAGAGTTTTGGGACACAGGCTTGCTGGAAAATAATCCGAATAATCCCAATAATCCTGCACTTTGGACTTCTGGTCTTCTGCTTTCTGTCTGCGTGACAAGAATCAGGGGAGAGGGTGAAGGGAAAGCCCTCTAACACAATGTATACTAGGGCATGTGACCAGATCACATGACACTGATCTCCATTTTGGGTAGCTGTATTTTTTCACAAACTGGTCTCGGAACCAAGTTTGAAACAAAGGGTTCTCGCCATCTGGAAAAGCTATATAAAGCCGGGAGTGACATCATCTATTGTTTTTCACTCCCCCACATCTCAACACCTGAGAGAAGCTCTGAAAGACAAGGACTTGGAAATGGGGTGGGGAGCCCAAGCTGCAAAGCAAGTGCAGCTTGTTCCTTGAGAATCTGCCAGCCTGCTTGTATCTTCAGCCATGGGGAGAGATTGCTAATTCATATCCAATCTTTCTAGTATTTTAGGCTTAGTTTGCGGTTTTGTTTATTTACTAAGTAATCTACTTTAATCTGTTTGCTATCACTTATAATAACTTAAAACTACCTTTCGGTAGTTAATAAACTTGTTTTATGTTTTAATCTAAACCAGTGTGCCTTTAAGTGAAGTTTCAAGGGAAAATCTCAGCTTGGTTAACACAAGTGTGTATTCTCCTCTCCACATTGAGAGAGGGGTGAACTATTTATGAGCTTACATTGTACAGACCCCTGTGCAATGCAAAATGATATAATTTTGGGTTTATACTCCAGTGCGGGGTGCGAGCCTGGGAAGCTGGGAAATTGGCTGTTGTCTCTTGCCTGTCTGTGAGTGGCTTAGGTAAGCACTCAGGTAGCTTATTTGGGTGTGTGGCGCCACCTGCTGTTGTGTTGGGTGGTAGCAGGGCCTGGAGATGCTAAATCACCAACAAAGTAGGGTGAGAAGGGATGACCCAGCAGGCTGGTTAGAGGGGCGCAGCGGTTCCCCTAGCTCTCAGACTGCACCCCGGGGGTGACACCTCGTCACAATAGTTCTGACCCATTCTCATGCAGTGACAGTCACTCCCTCTGGGAAAGGCACACAAATTTACTCCTCATTCCTTGGGCTCATGCAGAAGCCTGAGAGTCTTCCTTAGGGAAGAGGCCAAATTTACCATTCTTGGGGTGAAACAGCTTGAAGCCAGGCAGCACAGCGATTCCCCCTGGACACTTGTGCCATCACCAACTTCCTTGGCATCAAGGAAGGCCCACAAAAAAAAGTAATTTTCAGAGAATTCTATTCAAATTTATTTGAGTGGACTAGGGTGATCCAGTGGATATAGTGTATGTGGACTGTCAGAAGCCTTAGACAAGATCCCTCACTGAAGGCTTTTAAGTTAAGTAAGCAGTCATGGGATAAGAGGGAAGGTCCTCTCCTGGATCAGTAACTGGTTAAAAGACAGGAAACAAAGGGTAGGGATAAATGGCCAGTTTTCACAGTGTAGAGAGGTAAATAGCAGGGTCCCCCAGGGTTCTGTACTGGAACCAGTGCTGTTCAACATATTCATAAATGATCTGGAAAAAGGGGTAAACAGTGAGGTGGCAAAGTTTGCAGACTATACAATATTACTCAAAAGAGTTAAGTCCAAATCTGACTGTGAAGAGTTACAAAAGGATCTCACAAAACTGGGTGACTGGGCAACAAAATGGCAGATGAAATTTAATGTTGATAAGTGCAAAGTAATGCACATTGGAAAACATGATCCCAACTATTCACACAAAATGAGGGGATCTAAATTAGCTGTTACCACTCAAGAAAGAGATCTTGGAGTCATGGTGGATAGTTCTCTGAAAACATCTGCTCAAAGTGCAGCGGCAGTCAAAAAAGCTAACCAGATGTTAGGAACCATTAGGAAAGGGATAGATAAGAAAACAGAACATATCATAATGCCATGATATGAATTCATGGTACACACACACCTTGAATACTGGGTGCAGATGCGTTCGCCCCATCTCAAAAGAGATATATTAGAATTGAAAAAAGTACAGAGAAGGGCTACAAAAATCATTATGAGTACAAAACAGCTTCCATATGAGGAGAGATTAGAAAGTCTGGGGCTGTTCATCTTAGAAAAGAAACAACTGAGGAGGGATTTGACAGAGGTCTATAAAATCAGGAATGGTGTGGAGAAAGTGTTATTTACCCCTTCACATAACACACAAACTGGGGAGGGTGTCACCCAATGAAATTAATAGGCAGCAAGTTTAAACTAACATAAAGAAAGTACTTCATATGAAACAATCAACCTGTGGAACTTGTTGCCAGGGGATGTTGTGAAGGCCAAAAGTATAACTGGGTTAAAAAGAAAGACTGAGATATGTCCATCAGGGGCTATTAGCCAAGCTGGTCAGAGACACAACCCTATGCTCTGGGTGTCTCTAAACCTTTGAGTGCCAGAAGCTGGGACTGGATCACTTGAGAACTATGCTGTTCTGTTTTGCTCATGCCCTCTGAAGCATCTGGCACCAGCCACTGTCAGAAGACAAGATACTAGGCTGTGTGGACTATTGGTCTGACCCAATATGGCCATTCTTGTGTTCTTATGAGATGCAGTATTCTCACAGGGCAGGGTCCTGCACTGTGAAGCCACGAGACCCAAACCACAACACTTGCACCATCTCACAGACCCACCCCCCTCCAATGCCCTTGTTTGTACCAACAATTCCTGGGGCTACTTGTTATCACCCTTGGTTCCAGAGAAGTTGTCTCCCTTGATACTTTGGAGAACATGCCCTCAATGCCAAGGTAGAAAGGGTGGGGAGGCTCTGGCTGTTTCTCAGATCACTTATGCCTGCCTCAGACTCTGCCTTCAGATTCCTAGATATTAAGGCCAGAAGGGACCATTGTGATCATCTAATCTGACCTCCTCCAGAGCACAGGCCAGAGAACTTTCCCCTAGTGCATACATTGTAGAGAGCCATCCCATGGTAGATTGCTCCAGTGGTTAATCACCTCTCTGTTCAAAATGTGCACCTTATTTTCAATTTTAAATGGTCAAACTTCACTTTCCAGCCACTGGATTTTTTTCTGCATTGTCTGCCGGATTAAAGAGCAGTCAGACTTGTGCTTGGGTAGGTACTGATGGACCTGGTCAGGTTTCTGCTTAACTTTCTCTTCAAGAAACTAGACAGACTGAGCTCCTTTCATATCTCACTGTAAGCCAGCGTTTCCAGCCCCTAAATCATTCTTGTAGCTCTTCTCCACAACTGTTCCCATTTTTCAATATCCTGTTTAAAGTGCGGGCACCAGAACTGGATGCTGTATCCACGAACTGTCTGACCATCACTCTGTAGAGAGATAACATCACCTCCCAACTCCCACTCAATATTCCTACATCTATATAGCCAAGGATCACATTTGCCTTCTGGTACAAAGTGTCGCACAGGGAGCTCCTGTCTGGTTGTTTTCTGCCATGACTGCAAATCCTATTCAGAATACAGTCTCCAGCTTGTATGTGCAGCCAGCATTCTTTGTTCCTAGATATACCTACAGCTAAATGCAAGTTCGTAACACACATTGTTTGAAGTTCTATACACAGATGCCCAGTGTGACCTTGGGCAAGCCACTTCCCGCTGTCTGCCTCAGTTTCCCCCCACTTGTAAAACAGGGACTATGATACTGACCTAAGGGTTGTGCTTGTAAAGCACTCAGCTGGACGATGTTTTTTGTACAGCTAAGTGTAAATGTATACATCTGGGAACAAAGAACATAGGCCATACTTATAGGATGGGGGACTCTTGCAGAGTCACTGCTTCCCAGGATAGAGATTTGGGGGGTGTGGTGGAAAATCAGCTGAGCTTGCATTCCCAGTGAGACACTGTGGCCAAAAGGGCTAATGACATCCTGGGATGTATAAAGAGGGGAATCTCAAGTAGTAGTCTAGTGAGGTTATTTTACTTCTGTATTTGGCACCGCTGCAACTGTTGCTAGAATATTGGGTCCAGTTCTGGTGCCCACAGTTCAAGAAGGATGTTGAAAAATTGGACGGGGTTCACAGAAGAGCCATGAAAATGAGTAAAGAATTAGAAAACCTGCCTTACGGTGATAGACTAAATAGATTGAGCTCTTTGAGTCTAACAAAGAGAAGGTTAAGGAGTGACTTGATTACATTCTATCAGTACCTAGATGGAGAACAAATATTTAATAATGGGCTCTTCAATCTAGCAGAGAAAGATATAACACCATCCAATGGCTGGAAGTTGAAGCTAATCACATTCAGACTGGAAATAAGATGTACTTTTTTGACAGAGAGAGTAATTAACCACTGGACTAATTTACCAAGGACTGTGGTAGATTCTCCATCACTGAGAATTTTTAAATCCAGATTGGATGTTTTTCTACAAGATGTACTCTAGGAATTATTCTGGGGTTGTTCTCTGGCCTGTGTTATATACGAAGTCGGACTAGATGATCACAGTGGTCCCTTTGGGCCTTGAAATCTATGAATCTGGAGAGTGGATGTTATTTTAATAACTTATGCTTCATGTCAAGCACCATCTCTGCAACTCTCCCCCGCCCCCCAGCTCCAACCTTCTCACCATTGTATTTCAATTTTTAAATGTGCTCTAGAGTGCAAGATGCATATATTAAAAAATGCACATTTCCATTAAGCCCAATGGCCACATTACTGAGCCTTCCCACCCTACCACCCTGGCACTGAGAAGCCCCCAGCAAAACCAGGAGAGACTAGCTAGTGGTCGCCTTCCTGACCTTTCTAAGGTAAAAACAAGCTGTAAAAATCATGTTAAAGCAAAAACCAGCACTTCCAGGCCCTCCTCCTGATGTACCATAAAGCAGCACAGAGGGGCATAACCCCACTGGTTTTCTAGTTACCTTTTTTTCCTTAATGACTGCAGAGACCTAGGCCTGGGCTCAGCAGTAAACAACATTTTCCATAACCACAATTTCCTGACCTAGCAGCTCTGTTTTAAATGAGAGATTCTGGCTTTGGATGGAGCTACAAGGAGTGACAGTTGAGAATGAAGCAACACAAGGAAATTACACCATGTCCCGTGCTAATAAGCAAGGTCAGTACCACTGGAAAAGGGTAAGGGGACTGATGTGAGAATGAGCTCAGGGGAGACTGTAGTGGTGCAGGTGACTCACTCCAGCAGGGTTTGGGGCAGAAGCAGCCAGGGAGGCTGTGGAAACCTGCTGCTAATTAGGGGCGAGGCTTGTTAGGAGCCAAACAGGAGGCAGCTGCTGGGGCAGCCCAGATCTAAGGAGCTGCCCTGCAGAGCAGGGGAGAGTCTCTCCCTGATAAGCAGGGAGGAGGACGGACTCCTAGGGATAGCACCTTTGCTAGAGCAGTGCTGGGCAGGTTCAGGGGAGCGGAGGGTGAGCTCTGGCCTGTTACCTGCTAGGCTGTAGGCCCCTGCCAGAAAGGGCCAAGAAGGTGTAAGGGCCAAGGGGAAGTGGCCCAGGGATGATAGGCAGACAAGGGGAGAGAAGGAGGGCAGAGAGGTTGCTGCTAGAGAGTCCCTGGGTCAGGACCCAGAGTAGTTGGTGGGCCTGGGTCCCCCCCTTGCACTGCACCTGGTCATAGAGGAGCATGGCCAATACAGACTGCAAATTGCCCCTGAAGTGAGGGGCTAAACTTCAGGTTGTGGTTAGCCCCTGTGGTGGGTGCAAGCCAAAGAATTGCTGTGACCCCTGGAAGGGGGGTGAGAAATAAGTAGCGGACACTGCCAAGGGCAGTGTCCTGAAGAGGACGCCGCTGAGTGGGGAGCAACGCGGGTCCCAAACCAGCAGAGCAGACAATGAGTGAGACACGGTGTGCGGAGGGTGCTCCACAGCTGAAAAGAGGTAATTCCTGGAGCAACCAGCGGGAGGTGCCGTTACAGAGACCATAAGATAGAATGATGCCTATACAGGAACACAGGGCTGCAGACCTCCACTCAAAGCATGCACAGCAAGTAGGAGTGCTGGTCAGTATTTCAGTGCCAAGCTCAGCATCTTAAAGGGCACTATTTAAATCCTATAGGGATTCACATGCGAAAAACTACCTCTGCCCTCTCTGATCCCTGCCCTGCGGAGTCCCCCAGTGAGATCCCTGTCCCTTACCCCTCTGTCAGCTTCTGTATTCCTTGATTAAGTGGTGCTGCCCAAAGCACTGTGGGGGGCCACCAGACAGGATGATAAGTGCTATTTGGAGCTGTGCTGGGCACAGACATTGGCAGATTTGATTAATAGATTCCAAGGCCAGATCACTGTGATCATCTAGTCTGACTTTTGTATAACACAGGCCAAGGCTCTTCCCCCCACAATAATTCCTAGAGCAGATCTTGTAGAAAAACATCCAATCTTGACTGAAAATTTGTAATTTGCTGGAGAATCCACCGTGACCCTTTGTAAATAGTTCCAATGGTTAATTACTCCTCTTTAAAAATTTATGCCTTTGTGACAACGTGGGGATTTTCTTAATGTTTTGTATGAATACTGTGTTCTCCTCAGTTTTCTGCATGTGCTGCATGTTTACCTAGGTGGAGGGAAAGGTGGCTTAATATTTGTAGAGACACAGAGGACCAGGTATGATTATCGCCTGGCTGCCTGGACCCAGACAATGGCCAGATGCTTTGTAACCTAGGCAACTGATGGTGGTGGGGGGGGGCACCTCTGTAAGAAGCCAGCCAGTTGCAATGTGTTAGAGAACAAAGAGTTGAGGTGGAGGCCAGGTTTTTGCCCGGGAAAGATAACAACGGCAGAGGAGGAGCAAATGGACATGACTGAGGATGGGCTGCTGGAAGCGGGATCCTCTCCTGGTTTGTGTCTCTGGGGAGAAAGCCAAGGCTCTGGGCCTGACCAAGATGTACTTAGCACAGAAACCAGAAAGTTACAGCTAACAAAGAACTGTTCTATCCTGTGTTCCAGGTGACTAAAAACCTTTCTGTTTTACAACACTGGCTGAGAGTCACTGCTGACTGCAGAAGTTGGGGTCCCAGGAAGCACTGAAGCCAAAGAGGCTTACTCTGTGGGGGAAGGTCATGGGAACTACAGCACTTTGATGGTGAAATAGAGACGTATGATTCCTGGGTTTGTGTCAGTGAATTGTTGTAGAAAGCTGAAATTTGTTTTCTGTTTGTTTTTCATGAAAAATATAAGTTATGGTTTTGACTGATGGCACTATCCTGACACAGCATTTGACCTTACACCAGTCCTTAGAATACAGCTGTCTATTATGGGTTCATTTCCCGTTGCTCAGCAACACCCCCTTGATCCTGCTGACATTGATGCAATGTTGCAGCTGCTTGCTTTTCTTTGGTTATAATCAGCCCCCTTAGTCAGGAAATTGTTGGGAAGGAAGTGGTGTGATTATATTACCATAATACGGTTTCGTCTTCCTTCTATTTAATTAATGCTACTTTCCTTGACAATTCTTCTAAAGTAGCATCTGAATCTGTTCAGAGAACTTTGAAATATCCGCTCTTAAACCAGGAAGAGAACAAGCCTTCCAGAAGGAATACAGGCAAGAGCAACTAATGTGCCCAAGGCAGGACTCAAACTCGCAATACGTAGGGGATGTTCAGGGTCAACAGCCAGAGCATGGCCCCTTGAGCCACCCACTCACTCTAATATTAGGCTGTCAAACATGCTGGCTTGCAGCACCGGCTCAGTCCTGCTGCACGTGTCAATGTTTGAGTCACGTTGTAGAGCCAACTTTTACAGTGAATAGCGTCTGTTTCGCCAAAGGGCCAGTGGGTACCTCTGAGATCAAACCCCAGTGGGTGATGCGAATCTGAGGAGGATCAGAGCTATCCTCTGAGTGCCAAGTGTGCACAAAAAGTAATAAAAACAGTAAAATATTGATGACCCATTATTTTGGGGGGAGTATCTGGAGAACCCCTGCCTCAAACTACCTCCAATCTCAGATTCCACCCCTGGGGCACAGCAACTTTCAAGCGAAACCATCTAAGCATATGGGTTTCTGAGCACCAAGACTGTGTCTTTACTGTAGTGTTAACTCACATAAGTGATTTCCTCTGGAGTTAGCTGAGCTTGAGTGAGAGCAGCCTCACTGCCGAATACCATGGGAGCTGTACAGAATGATTGTATTTGCTGCTGCTGCCTTGTGTGTAAACCCTGGTCTGGGCTACGAACGTACGACATTATAACTACTTTGCTCAGGGGGGTGCAAAACACCCCGGACCGACGCAGTTCTACTGTCTGAACTCCCGATGTGAACAGCACTGTGTCTGTGGGAGGGCTTCTCCTGTCAACACATCTCCCCCTCTGAGAGGTGGAGTACCTGTGCCAATGGGCAAAGCCCTCCCGTCCTAGGCAGCAACTTCACTAAGCGCTGAGTCTGCAGTGCTGTAAGTGTAATCAAGGCCCAACTTGGACCGTAGTCTTTGGCCCTGGACAGGCCAGCCAAGTCCAGTTACCAGCACCACCATGCTCAAGTGTTTTGCATGTGTGTGAACAGGACTCAAGCTTGGGGCCCCACTTGACTTGCAGTGAAAAGAGAAGAAGCAAACAGAGGGAGTTTGCCTAGGGGGAAAGCCCACACACAGTTTTGCCTTTCAGGCTTCTGCAGACAGCAATTACAGCATCTGAAGAGACTCTTGATACCTCACACTACAAGGTAGGAAATATGGATAGTATTAGCTGTTGTGACTTGCATGGGATGTGCCATGTTTGTCTTTGTCCTGGAGCTTAGAAGTGACTTTGTCTGTACAAAGTGCAAGCTGGTCCCCATGCTGGAAGAAAAGGTTAAAGGAGTAGAGACCCAAGTAATGACCCTGCGTGCACATTGCATCAGAGAAAATGTAGATGTCCTGGATAGAAGTCAGGATTTGGTACTGCGGGCATAGCATGCTGAAGAATCAGACAGGGCAGTGTAGAGGGGACTGAAGAACAAGGAAGAAAGTTATCAGCATGTGACTTCCAGAAGGAGGAGGAGAACCAATATACCCCAGCACAGATCAAGGTAAGCGACTACTTTTAGGCCCATCTGAGGAAGGAGTCAGAAGGAGACCTCGTTGACCCAAAGCCATGGGATACATTGTCCTAGGCATGGGATTTCCATGACCACCACTCCCAAGAGGAGGAGGCAGGTGGTGGTGGTTGGGGACTCCCTCCTAAGGGAGACAGAGTTATCTATCTACCACCCAGACTGGGAATCCCAAAAAGTGTGTGCTGCTTGCCTGGAGCTAGAGTTCAGGCTGTGACAGAGTCTGTCGAGACTCCAAGTCCTTGGACCACTGCTCCTTCCTACCTATCCACATAGGCACCAGCAATACTGCCAAGAATGACCTTGAGTAGATCACTGCAGATTACGTACCTCTAGGGTTGCCAGGCATCTGGTTCTTGACTGGAACGCCTGGTCAAAAAGGGACCCTGGCAGCTCCAGACGGTACCGCTGATCGGGCTCTAAAAGTCCGGTCAGCGGTGCAGCGGGCCTAAGGCAGGCTCCCTGCCTGCCCTGGCTCCATGTGGATCCTGGAAGAGGCCAGCGTGTCCCTGCAGCCACTAGGTGCAGGGGCAATCAGGGAAGCTTTACACACTGCCCCTGCACTGAGCATGGTCTCCACAGCTCTCATAGGCTGGGATCTGTGGCCAATGGGAGCTGGGGGGGGGCACCTACAGGCACAGGTGCGGGCACTGCCAGAGCCACCTGGCCACCCCTGTGCCTAGAAGCTGGACATGCCGGCTGCTTCTGGGACCCACGCAGAGCCAGGGCAGGCAGGGAGCCTGCCTTAGCCCCGTTGCACTGTGGACTGGGAGCCACCTGAGGTAAGCACCGCCTGGCCAGAGCCTGCACCCTGAACCTCCTCCCAACCCCCTGCCCCAGGTCGGAACCCCTTCTGCATCCAAACTCCCTCCCAGTGCCCATACCACACACCCCCTCCTGAACCCCAGCCCTGAGCCCCCTTCTGCACCCAAACTCCCTCCTGAAGCCCTTACCCCAACACCCTGTCCCAGCCCCTGAGCCCCATCTTGCACCCCAAACCCTTTATCCCCCAGCTGCACCCCAGAGCCGACACCCCCTCCTGCACCCAACCCCCCTGCCCCAGCCCGGAGCCTGCTCCTGCAGTCTAAATCCCTCAGCTCCAGCCCAGACCCCCTTCCTGCACCCCAAACCCCTCGTTCCTGGCTCCACCCCAGAGCCCCCACCCCCAGCCACGCCCCATCCTGCACCCAAACATCCTCCCAAAGCCCGCACCCCCTTCCCACACCTGAACTGCCTGCCCCAACCCTAAGCCCCCTCCTGCACCCCAGAGCCCCCAGCCGCAGCCCAAACCCCACATCCCTGACTCCACTCCAGAGCCCATGTCCCCAACTGGAGCCCTCATCCCCTCCCACACCCCAGCCCAGTGAAAGTGAGTGAGGGTAGGGGAGAGTGAGCCATGGGGGGAGGGGAAGGGTGACCAGAGAGCAAGTGTGAAAAATCAATACCAGGGTGGGGGGTAATAGGCACCCATAGAAGACAAAGCCTCAAATATTGGGACTGTCCCTATAAAATCGGGATATCTGGTCACCCTAGGGAGGGGGAATGGAGTGAGTGGGGGCAGGGCCTCAGAGAAGGGGTGGGGCCTCAGGAAGGGGTAGGGCAAGGGTGTTTGGTTTTGTGCAATTCGAAAGTTGGCAACCCTACATGGCTCTGGGAAGAAGGATAAAAGAGCTTGGGGTGAAAGTGGTGGTCTCGTCCATCCTCCCTTTTGAAGGAAAAGGCCAGGGTAGGGAGTGTCAAAGTGGGGAAGTAAATACATGGCTATGCAGGTGGCCTCAATGAGAGGACTAGAGAGCCCCCTGCTCAAATCGGCAGGTGCCACAACATGGGGGGGTTGCCAATGCTTTGGAGGATAGAGCTAAGATTCAGAGGGATCTTGATAATTGGAGAACTGGGCTATAGACAACAAAAGTGAAATTCAGCAAAGATAAATGTAAGGTGTCAAGTATCAGAGGGGTAGCCGTGTTAGTCCGGAACTGTAAAAGTGGCAAAGAGTCCTGTGGCACCTTATAGACAGACTTATTGGAGCATAAGCTTTTGTGGGTGAATATCTACTTAGGGAAGGTTTCAGAGTAGCAGCCGTGTTAGTCTGTATTCGCAAAAAGAAAAGGAGGACTTGTGGCACCTTAGAGACTAACCAATTTATTTGAGCATGAGCTTTCATGAGCTACAGCTCACTTCATCACTTCACTTCATCACTTAGGGAAGAAAAACCAAATGCACAAATACAGAATGGGGGGAAAACTGGCTTGGCAGCAGCACTGCTGAGAAGGATCTGGGAGTTGTGGTGGCTCACAACTTCAACCTGAGTCCACAAATACAATTTTGGGTTCCATTAACAGAGGCATAGCATGCAAATCACAGGAGGTGGTGGTTCTGTTCTGCTCAGCGCTGATTGGCCTCAGCTGGAGCACTGTGTCCAGTTTTGGTCACTAATGTATAAAAAGGATGAAGAGGAACTAGAAAGAATCCAGAGGAGAGCGCCAAAGATGATCAAAGGGGTGGAATGCAGCCATATGAGCAAAGGCTGACTGCTAGTTTGGAAAAGAGGAGATTAAAGGGGAATATGATAGCGGTCTTCAAATACTTGAAAGGCTGTCATAAAAAGATGGAGAAAAGTTGTTCTCCCTTGCCACAGAGGGCAGGACAAGAGACAGTGGGTTCAAACTACAGCTCAGCAGATTTAGACTGAATCTCAGGAAAAACTTCCTACCTGTGAGAACAGTCGGACAATGGAACAGACACCTGGGGAGGTTGTGGAATCTCCTTCGCTGGAGGTTTACAAAAGGAGGCTTACATCTGTGATTCTGTGTTGGATGGTCTAGATGCAACAGATCCTGAATCTTTGCAGGAGGTTAGACTAGAATTCAACATTTCTCAAATGCAGTTACCATGGCTGCATTGGTCACCAGGGGCTTTTCTTGGGGCTACAGCCTCCTGGGCTGTGATTGGGCAGGGGGGGAGCAGTGGCCTCTCTCCTAGGGGCACCAGTGGTGATGGGCCCTGCCCCCCTCCAGCAAGGTGCAGGAGCTGATGAATTCCCCACTTTCCCGGGGCAGGGTAGGGGAGGCTTTGGCCACAGGGCTTTGGGCTCCATCCACGCAGTAGCTGGCTCTGGTCCCAGGCTCACCACCCACGCCATTGTCCCTGGGCCCCACGGCTTCCCTGCCTACCTCCCCATCCAGGGCTTAATTTGTCCCAGGGCTTGCCGGGGCTGAGTAAATCTGCTGTGAAAAGTGATATTAACAAACCTACAAATATCACTTTTCACAGCAGCAGACTTACCATCTAGCAAGTTTAAAAAAAGCAAAAGAAGCGACACCAACAAAAAGACAAGAACATGCAAAGCACCTTATTTGTGTTTCTATTCTGTTTAGGTCCAGTAAAGAATAGAGACAACTGTACATTATTTTCATTACTGAGTCTGAAAAAAATCCTATATAAATAAATGACAATGGTTTGGACATGTATATGCACATATTTATTTGTTTTCCTGAAAGTTAATTAAGTATTTTAGGAAAAATTGTCAGCGCAGCCACTAGCAAGAGTTGGTGGCCACACTCTGAGGTCACTAAAAATTTTGTTGTGTGAACCCTTGGACTAGATGACCCTTGCAATCCATTTTAACCCTATAATTCTAAGGTTCTACATCTGTGGTGAAGAAAAGCTCTTAGAAAACTTGTCTGTTAAATAGTAAGTTACAGCCTTTACTACAGTGGTGCAAATACCTCCCTGTAATGACTCTGGTCTAATCTTCCTTCAAATTACTGCTTCCCTGAATCCAACTTTAATTGTATCCATTAGTCTGGGCAGAGTTGGACCCAGGGCAGGCTGCTAATCCTTATTCCACAGCAACTTTCTCAGTGACTCCGTGGGGCCAGGACATTCGGTTCAGGCCTCACAATGGAAAAACTGAATGGGGAAGCAGCAGGCAGGCACAAGCAGGTTGTAGAAGAGGAAGTCAAGATCTGAAGGGTGGGGAGGTGAGAGATGGCTGGAGACAGCAGCAGGCAAAGTGCAGCAATCAGCCGAGCCCTGGCAAACCCCACCAGCTGTTTGTGCTCCAAGGCAGGAGAGAGGAGGGAAGCGGGACTTTGTCCACCGTTGCACCCCCTCCCCGGCTCTAGCCTGTGGGCTGCAGAACCTCCCCAGCCCCCTCACCTCCTCCAGGCTGCAGACGGTGCCTCGGCACTTGCCCATGTGGCTGGTGAAGGAGGAGGTGGTTGGGGAGCTCAGATCCTCCAGAGTCTGGGAGATGAAGTCTTGGATGGAGATGAGCTCCGGCATCCTGAAGGGCATATGCAGGGTGCTGCGGGTGGGTGATAAGGACTGGCCAGCAGGAGTGGAACGTCCGGCTCCAGGAAGGGGAACTGCTGAGAACACGCAAGCCTGGGAGGAAGTGGCCAAGGCAGCTGCTTCATGCAGGGAGAGCAACAAACACACAAGAGCAGATATCCTGGCCCAGCCCCACCTAGGAGCTATCCCCCTGCCCAGCCTAGCCTCACCCCAAAGCTGCCACCCTGCGCGTCCGCACACATTCTCTCTCTCTCTCTCTCTCTCATATATATCCTGGAGCTGCTTCCCAGCCCATCCCAGACACATGCCCTCCTCCCCAGAACTGCCCCCCATCCCATCAGACACACACACACAACCAAGAGCTTTCCCTTCCCAGAACCCCCATCCACCCCCCCCACACACACACACCCAGGAGCTGCCCACACCAGCCACCCATCTCAGACACACACACGCAACCCCAGGCTGCCTCCACATCCCATCCCTTCCCAGACACATCCCACACACACAGAGCTACCCCTGATACCTCCCATCACACTCCGGAGCTGCCCCATTCTGGCAGCTTTCTGGGAGCCGTGCAGAGCCGCATAGGGAGCCTGCCTGCGCCACCAACCAGACTTTTAATGGCCCAGTCAGCGGTGCTTACTGGAGCCGCCAGGGTCCCTTTTTGACCAGGCATTCCAGTCGAAAACCAGACACCTGGCAACCCTAACCCTGCCCAGACCTGCCCTTCATCCCAGAACCCCCCACCCCCCCATCCCAGACACATTCATCCCCACACACTGTGGCATTGCCCCCTCCAACCCAGACACCCTGTGATGGGGTGGACTAGGCCCTGAAGCCCCCTTCTGGAGGCCTGGTGGCTCTGCCACACCCCGCCCCAGAAAAGGGAAGTAGAGAGGTCCTCTGTGCTGCCTAGACCAGCTGTGCAGGAAGCAGCCAATCAGGGCCCAGCAGGCTAGTATAAGTAGAGCTGCGGTGCCAGAGGTGGAGGAGTGTGGATGGCTCTGGGCTGGCTCCTAGGACTCCACCCAGACAGAGCCCGGAGGTAAGGGTGAAGACTGGGCTGGAGCCATGGGGGTGGCCCAGGGGATTGTAGCAGCAATGCAGTGTATTTAAAGGGACATGGTGGATGGCTGCTATGTATAGGGTCCCTGGGCTGGGACTGGAGTAGAGGGCAGGCCTGGGTCCCTGCCACCAGCCAGTGGGAAAGTGGCCTGGACTTTGTTACACCCTAGAAGGGGAACTGATCTCTTTTAGAGCTCCAGCTGAAGAGCTGGGACTAGAAAGGCCCAGAGAGGTGAAGAGTCTCCAAGGAGAGAGCCCTGGGGGACATGGCCCCACACCAGGGCTGGGACTGCTTAAAGAGCAGAGACAACTTGAGAGAGCCCAGAAGGGGCTGAGAGACCGTTTGGATCAGGGTACTGTGATAGGCCCTGCTGGACTGATTGAAAAGGCCAGTCAGCCTCACCTCAGTCCCTGGAAAAATCATGGAGCAGGTCCTTAAAGAATCAATCCTGAAGCACTTGCATGAGAGGAAAGTGATCAGGAACAGCCAGCATGGATTCACCAAGGGAAGGTCATGCCTGATTAATCTAATCGCCTTTTATGATGAGATTACTGGTTCTGTGGATGAAGGGAAAGCAGTGGATGTATTGTTTCTAGACTTTAGCAAAGCTTTTGACACGGTCTCCCACAGTATTCTTGTCAGCAAGTTAAGGAAGTATGGGCTGGATGAATGCACTATAAGGTGGGTAGAAAGCTGGCTAGATTGTCGGGCTCAACGGGTAGTGATCAATGGCTCCATGTCTAGTTGGCAGCCGGTATCAAGTGGAGTGCCCCAAGGGTCGGTCCTGGGGCCGGTTTTGTTCAATATCTTCATAAATGATCTGGAGGATGGTGTGGATTGCACTCTCAGCAAATTTGCGGATGATACTAAACTGGGAGGAGTGGTAGATACGCTGGAGGGGAGGGATAGGATACAGAAAGACCTAGACAAATTGGAGGATTGGGCCAAAAGAAATCTGATGAGGTTCAATAAGGATAAGTGCAGGGTCCTGCACTTAGGACGGAAGAACCCAATGCACAGCTACAGACTAGGGACCGAATGGCTAGGCAGCAGTTCTGCGGAAAAGGACCTAGGGGTGACAGTGGACGAGAAGCTGGATATGAGTCAGCAGTGTGCCCTTGTTGCCAAGAAGGCCAATGGCATTTTGGGATGTATAAGTAGGGGCATAGCGAGCAGATCGAGGGACGTGATCGTTCCCCTCTATTCGACATTGGTGAGGCCTCATCTGGAGTACTGTGTCCAGTTTTGGGCCCCACACTTCAAGAAGGATGTGGATAAATTGGAGAGAGTCCAGCGAAGGGCAACAAAAATGATTAGGGGTCTGGAACACATGAGTTATGAGGAGAGGCTGAGGGAGCTGGGCTTGTTTAGCCTGCAGAAGAGAAGAATGAGGGGGGATTTGATAGCTGCTTTCAACTACCTGAAAGGGGGTTCCAAAGAGGATGGCTCTAGACTGTTCTCAATGGTAGCAGATGACAGAACGAGGAGTAATGGTCTCAAGTTGCAGTGGGGGAGGTTTAGATTGGATATTAGGAAAAACTTTTTCACTAAGAGGGTGGTGAAACACTGGAATGCGTTACCTAGGGAGGTGGTAGAATCTCCTTCCTTAGAGGTTTTTAAGGTCAGGCTTGACAAAGCCCTGGCTGGGATGATTTAACTGGGAATTGGTCCTGCTTCGAGCAGGGGGTTGGACTAGATGACCTCCTGAGGTCCCTTCCAACCCTGATATTCTATGATTCTATGAAAAGTGAGCTCCAGGACAGGGCTGCAGATAGAAGGACCTTAGAGAGTGCTGAAATAGGCCCCCTGTGGGGCTTATACCCCGGAAGCGGTTTGGTTTGCTTTTATCACACAGACAGAGTGTGTGAATCTTGGCTGGAGGGCTGAGTCGCTGAAGACACACCACAAACAGGTAGAGAGAGAGTGCAGACACGTGCACTTAGCCAGGGGGTGCTCGTGAGAGGTGAGTGTGACTCTGTTACATCCCTGCACCGCCATGGGTGGTGAATGAACCCCCCTTTGGGGAGGCTAGTCTGCTGGCCCTCCCTCCCACCCTGTGACTAGAGGAGCCCCAAGGCCACCAGCATGGAGCTGAGCCCATGCTGGGCTGGCTTCAGGGTAGAGTACTTAGTCTTGCCATGCGCGTAGGGGACTGGACTAGATGACCTCTCAAGATCCCTTCTAGCTCTATGATTTTAGAGCGGGGAGGAGGGCAGGGCCGGGCCTCCTGGGGGAACATGAGCGGTGGGGCCACGGCCTGTGTCAAGGGAGGCTTAGCCTGCCCTGGCCTTCAGTAACTGCTGCCCATGCCCACCTCCACAGAGCTGCCCCACCATTGCAGACACCATCCTCCAAACTGCCCCACCATTGCAGACGTATACCCAGACACCACCCATGCCCCTTGGCACTGCCCCCTGACTCCAGACACCCACACACTACCCTTCCCAGAGCTGCTCCCCTGTATAACAAACTGCCGGACATTCTCCACTCTACAGCTCCAGGGAGATTGGCTACGCCAGTCAGGGATGGGCTGCTGAAACCCACCAAATCAATCTGGCACACACCAGTTTCTCTCTCTGACACCGACAAGAAAGCAGACAGAAGATAACAGGTTTCCACAAGGAAGCTGAATATTTTTACCAGCATCCTACTCCTCACACTGATATTCAATAAGAAAACATCAACGAGTGCTATCAAGAAAGTGCAAAGGCAGTTCTAATAACAAAATCTAAAAGGGAAGAATGGATTAGCAAAGCTACTTGGGCATCAATGGAAAGGAGAAGTGTAAAGCAGTGATACTCAGACCTCAGTGGTTCAGGAGCCAAATTAGCGATCAGCATTACCCAAGAGAGCCACAGTAGTGTCAAAATGCCCATTGTGATCCTGGGAGACCCTGCCTAACCCCTTAATGCCGTGGCTTATGAAGCCATACACGGGCTACCTTGACAGCAGCAAGGAGTGTCTCAACAAGCTGAGCAAGTGCAGAAGAACTGTTGAGTGTGCTTTTGGCCGCTTAAAAGCCTGCTGGCACTGCCTTTTGGAGAGGCTGGACCTTGCTGATGACAATATTCCTATGCTTATAGCAGCGTGCTGTACGCTCCATAATATTTATGAAGGGAAGGGTGAAAGCTTCACTTAGGGCTGGAATGCTGAAGCTCAGTGCCTGGAGGCTGAATTTGAACAGCCAGAGACCAGGGCTATTAGAGGGGTGCAGCGTGGGGCCATAAGGATCAGGGATGCCTTGAGGCAGCAATCTGAAGCTGAAATCCATTAATATGTGTTGCTATGCTCCGGAGTGCAGTGCTTGTAATGCTCAGAGACGATGCACTATAAAGGTTTAAGAAAATTGCCTGTTGCTCTGCAGGGCTCTGTTTACTTTCAATTCCTGGAATAACGATGGCTTTCAAACCAAAATGATTCTTTTATTAAAAAACAACAACTGGAGGAGAGAGACAAACAAAAAAACACATCAGCCCTGTGGAGGATGGGGGAAGGGAGGGTCCCAGGAGGAGGCGGGGTCCCGGGATGGTTAAAGATTTGTGTATGTCCAGGGATCATATCCAACCTTGTCCTTTGGAGTGCAGTGCAGCGGGTTCTGTACTTCAGCAGGGCTACACTGCAGAGGGACGGGTGTTGCGTGCAGTGGGTACTGGGAGTCCGCAGGGCTGGACTGTGACGGGGAGGAGTGGAATGCCACGGGTACAGACTGGAGCCAGGAGGTTGATGAGAGTGTGTTGGTGGAGTCTAGGGGGCGAACGGGAATGAATTTTGCGACAGCGGCTGCAGGGGAGGGCGGGCACGTTGCTGCTCGGTTTGCAATGCTAGTAGCACTGGAGCGTGTCCGCTTGGCGCGTCATAACTTTCAAGAGCCGCTCTGTGGCTTTGTTCCGGCGCGCTGCATTCTCCTTTTGGTCCCTCTTCTCGCTGTCCCGCCACTCCTTCAGTTCTTGCTTTTCGGCCATGAAGTGCATCATGACATCACACAGAAAGTCCTCTTTAGTTCTTCATGACTGCTTTCTAATTCTGTTCAGCCAGTGCTAACAAAGAGGGAGGCTGGGCTCTCAAGCTCATCTCTGTGGAGCCAAAATGCACATTTTACAGAAGCAGTATTGTTTGCAACACAAACACTGATTCAGTGATTTAAAACACAGCCACTATTCACATACCTGTCACTAACTGGCTGACCCCAGGCAAGTGCACATGAGCCACAAGACCTCCAAAATGGTGAGTAACCGCAGGGGCAGGGGAATCAGTGTTTCAGGACTGTACTGGGCAGTTGGGGAGAGCCAGCACTATGGGGGGGCCTGATAATCATTATCGTCCCCACATTTTCCACAGGCTGTGTCCATTATGGAAAGTATCTCACGGCTGAAAGTGAGCAGGGAATCAAGGGAGGGTCTTCTCCAAGACTGTGGCTTCCGCCCTGGCCCTTATGCAGCTCATCTGTGTGCAACAATGGTTTCCCCTACCCCACTTCAGTGATGGCAGAGTGGTGTGGGAAAGTTACCTTTAATGGGGCAAGATACAACGCAGCTCGCTAAAGAACCTGCAGCAGCAGATTGCCCAGTATCTCCATGAGAGTTTTGTGGAGATCTGAGGCAGATTTCCGTGAAGTGAGGGAATCGATCAACACCCTGTTCCGCCGCTCAGACTAGGCATGTGGTGGTATGCACATCATACAGATGCAAGCCTGTTTCTACTCTCTTCAGCGATTTCCAAAATCAAAGCCACTTACCAGGGGCCTCCTCTCCTGTTTGTGCTTCGCCAAGCTCCAACAGCTGTGACTGGCTAGCCTCCTCTGGGGTAAAGAGCTCCTGGGTGCATGCATCTCTGACCTCCAAGTCGTCCTGTGCCTCTGGGTCGCCCTCACCCTCCACGTCCTCATCCGAGATTTCCTCCTCTTGGCTCGGTCCACTCTCGACTGGCATGTAAGCCACCACAGTATCCACAGTGGCCTTCACAGTGGAGGTGGCCAATGGCCAGGCTGTCAGTGGTACCAGACACCGAGTATCGCGTCCAGCTCTTTGTAGAACCGTCAGCTCATGGGCACAGCACCAGAGTGGTGGTTTGCCTCCCGTGTCTTGTGGTAGGCGTTCTGCAGCTCCTTCACTTTGACCCTGCACTGCAGAGGGGCCATGACCAGGACACATTCTGTCATGCATCATGAAATCTGTCCATAGGTATCATAATTCCTAAGGCTGGAACGCAGCCGGGACTGCACAGCCTCCTCTCCCCAAATGCTGATGAGGTCCAGCAGCTCGGCATTACTCCAAATGGGGGATCCCCTGATGCGTGGAGCAGGCATGGTCACTTGGAAAGATGTGCTGAGACCACTGCACGCATCTCTGAGCAAACTGGAAGGGGACTTCCAAAATTCCCAAGGAATTTAAGGGGTGCGGCTCACGGTTGGTCACCAGAGGGCAGGACAGTAGAGTTCAAACTGATGACCAGAGAGGTGAGAACAGGCATTGTGGGACACCTCCCGGAGGCCAGTCACAGCGCTGTAGTCGACCAGGGTGCCTACACTGGCACCGTGGCACTCTAGCCCCGTCTCAGAAAGCTGTACGCCTCTCGTCGGGGTGTGTGGGTTTTGTTGTTGTTGTTTTTTAAACAGCGCTGCAACTGTGCAGTTTCTGCACACTACGTGGCTTGTCAGTGTGTACACCGCGGGAGAAAAGAAAAGGGCATATATTGATCGAAAATGTGAAGAGCCTGAAGCTGCTAGTCAGAGAAGTGACCTTGCAGCCTTGTGGAAGACATTCAAACTCCAAGAAGAGGAAACTTTAGCAGTACTGGAGGCCCTATTAAAAGGCAAATGGCAAGCCCCTCAGGTAGACTTGGCAGAAGTCAATTTTTATGTTTTAAGTGTAACCCTTCTGCCAGGCCAAGTTGATAGCAGCAAGGGCCGGGTTCAATACACAGGGGTTCCCTCTCATTAAAGCAAATGCAAAACTGGCTCGAGCCCCCACCCAGTGACCTGGGAAAATCTTACACACCCCCTGGGCGCCTCAAGGAGGCAATACTTCCCCTCTCGCAAGCACAGAGTCTTGGTGTAGTAGAGAATCTTTAATAACATGAGGCAAACAACATCAGCATTAAATTGGGGAAACACCACAACTAGTGTTCATTAACCAAACCATGAACACTGACCCACCCCAGAAAATTTGGGCCACATCCTTTCCCTCAGGCTCTTGAGTCCCAGAACCCAAACGTCTCTTGAGTCCAGCAATCCACTAATCGCCCAAAGTCCAAAAAAAGTCCAGCCCCGGAGTTCAAAAGTTCACCTGCAGAGTGTTACTCCCCAATCTGGCTAAAATGTGCCTGGGTGTGGGGGAAAGAGGTAAGGGGCACCTTACGTGTCCTGAAGCTGACTGCCCCACAGGGCTCTGCTCCGCTCCACCACGACCGGCTCCGCTCTGCACAGCTCACCGTCTCACGACCGGCTCCGCTCAGCTCGCCGTCTCACGAACACACCGCTGTCTCACGACCGGCTCCGCTCAGCTCGCCGTCTCACGAACACACCGCTGTCTCACGACCGGCTCCGCTCAGCTCGCCGTCTCACGAACACACCGCTGTCTCACGACCGGCTCCGCTCAGCTCGCCGTCTCACGAACACACTGCTGTCTCACGACCGGCTCCACTGCACACTAGAACTTCCGGCTCCCCCCTACTTGACACAGTGCTCAGTGATTTCAGCTCTCAGTGATTTCAGCTCATAGTAGTGGGAGCCTTAGTGCTGGTGCACTATAAGGCTGAAGTGAATTCAGCACAATACCTGTAACAAAACTCTTAATAGACCCAAAATTAGCTCTGACATTCCACAGTGGAGAGAGACAGAGGTGCAATTGGTGCTTCAGGCCCTCACAAAAGGGGCCTACACCACCAGGCACTAATACCTGTCTCAAGTCTCTCTCAATTCACAGAGTTTTGGAACCCATGTCCCTTGCCTAGTGAGTGCTACTCAGTTGATGGTGAGTCCTCCATCATAACAAAAAGGCCAAGTACAGTTCCAAGCACAGTTCCCATAATCAGGGTACTAACAATTTATTCTTCCCGCCCCAATAACAGAGACACTGGGGATCCCACAGCAGCCAAAGTGACGATTTGGGCAGTTATGGCCTCATTCTAGGCAGGGTGGGTGTGCCTATGCAAATGAGATCAGCCCCTGAAGTTCTTTTCCACAACTTGCCACACCTCACCACCAGATGTCAGGGTGGAGCCCACCCTGTCTCTGCTTACATAAGTAATTTCAACAGCTAATATTGATGTTTATTTTTAAGCATTTTTAAAGATTTTTATCAATTTACATTTTTGTGGTTGTGGGCACTGCTTTTATAAGCTGTTATGACAATTTGTGTTAACACTGTAGCCAGTGGCATTGGAACAATTTGTAGAGCGGGGGTGCTGAGCCATTGAACCAAACTGTAAACGTTGTATATAATGGAAACCACTTCAAGCCAAGGGGTGTGGCAGCACCCCCAGCACCTGTTTCTTCTGCACACTGGTTATATTGGATTTGTGGTTGCTAACTGGGACAGATTAAGGTAAGATGAAGGGACATTTCCATTGGCTAACAACAGCCGCTCAGGAGCAGCGCTGACCGCAACCAGGTGGCCTGCGGCCCCCAGCCCAGGATAACTGTGTCCGCCCTGAGCTGTGTCAGGGTGACTAGTTCTTTCTTTAAAGGGAAGGGGGAGGAACTTGTGGGACTGCTGCAGCCAATGGGTAGGTGGCATCAGGGGCAGGGCACTCGGGTCTGTGCATCTTGGGACGCGGGGGAGGCACAAGGCTGAATCTCAGCACGAGTGGGCAGTGCCATGGATCTAACAGCCCCGCCGCAGCCCTGGGCCTTCCTCTCAGCACTGCTGCTCCCAGGGGCGGCGGGTGAATAGCGGGCCAGGGAGGCGGCTCCGTGGGTCCCCACCAGCTCCTTTCAACAACATGGTGTAAGGGCCAATCAGGCAGAGCCGGTTCCCAGCAGGGTAATTCCCCGCCCCCCCTCCCCGCCCCGATGCCACTGAGCCACAGGTGGGGACGGGTCTGACTGAAGTGCTCTGGTCTTTCATTCTCCATTGCAGTTCTCTGTGATTCACCCTGGATCATTCTGGGGCTCTCTTCTCTTCTCCCTTGCCCTCCCACCTTGAGTTACTGCCTGCTGTGCCCATCACTTAATTAATTCACTAACTAATAAATTAGGTCAAGCCATTAAAAAAGGAGGAGGAATTAGCCTTTAACCATCCAGCAAAAGGCATTATTAGTAATATGCACTCCATTGCACAAATTTTAAAATTAATGATATATTTGTAAATACTGTAATTCATGAAATAATAATGTTTCTCAGGCAACTAAGTGCAGCATATATACTAGACCATTTGTTATGTGTCTAATGCAGGAAATCAAAAATATTGTGCGACTTGGTAGGCCTAACTAGTCATTTAAAAAAAAAATTAAGAAGGTGGCATGGCTCAGAAACACAGTGCGTGCGCTGGGTTATTACAGCTTCTTGGTGGGGACAACGCTATGCCAGGGAACCCTGAATGAGTTTTGACTGCACCTTACCTCTCTCAGACTTGTACTCCTGCCCTATGGCCAAATGTGCAATGAAGAAAAATGTGACAGATGCTGCAACAAACACCACCAAATAAAAATCACCCATACCTCCCTTGTCCATTAACACCACCTAGTTTGGTACAATGAAAAATAAAGCAATTGGTGCCCGTTGCCCAACTCATAGCTAAGCAACAGAAAAGGGAGAACAATAGTGTTGCAGTGAAAATACCCTGGTGGGCTGTACCAAAGAAGGTGAGCTCAGGGGCGCTGGAGCAATTTTTACAGTGGGGGTGCTGAGAGCCGCTGAATCAAACTGTAAACCCTGTATATCATAGAATCCACTTCAAGCCAGGGGGTGCAGCAGCCTATGAGTGAGCTTGCACCCCGGTTCGTACTTTAAGCCAGTGGTTCTCAACCAGGGGTACGCAGAAGTCTTCCAGGGATACGTCAACCCATCTAGATATTTGTCTAGTTTTACAACTGGCTACGTAAAAAGCACTAGCAAAGTCTGTACAAACTAAAATTTTATATAGACAGTGACTTGTTTATGCTGCTCTACATACCATATCAGTGTTTCTCAACCTTGGGGTGGTGGGATGGGTTTGCGGGTTGCAACTGGAGGGTTGGCATTAAGGGCTGGCAAGATACATGCTGAAGTCAAAGTCTGAGCCCCACCATTCAGGGTTAAAATCAGACTCCTGAAAGGGCTACAGTAGTCTGGAAGCATTGAGAACCACTGCTTTAACCCTAATATTAATGGTGGTTCCAGTAATTACTACCACTGTTACCTTGAAACTGTGCTGCTGGATAATAACCTTTAAAAACCAAAAATATAATGCAAATAAAACACAAGCTACTATAAAAACAAAAACCAAAGGCAGAAAAAAGCTGAGGCCTGGCCTTACATAAGTAATTAACATGTGAATGGAGGCCTCATTTTTTCAAAAAACAGAATTAGAAAAAAATATTAGGTTAAAAACAATGTTTGTGCTAAAGATGATAAGTAACTAGGTCAGTAGGCTAAAAAGCAAAACGCCTAAGCCAACTAAAAGAAAAAACACCCCAAAATTATTTACTATAAACTAAATAACAAAAAATAAAATAAAAAAACCCTTTAGATATTAGAGACTAAAGGATTGGCAACAGTGTGATTATTGGGTAAGATCTGAGTTATATATTGACCTGGCTATATGGCTGATCTCTTGGGATTAGAAGGACCCTTTGTTTGATGAAATTGGTTTTAAATAACCACTCATCATTAAGTCTGTTGTCTGGGTGGTGAAAGAAGGGCTGGGATGGCTAAGGAACTGTTCTTTGGACTTCTTGTTAATCAGTGTGGTGAGACCGAAGTTTACTTTTGTTACTGGTATAGTGTACCTGATGGTAGAATAACCACCAGTCTGGGGTGTGTCTGCCCTATTTCTCAGCAGCATGTCCTGAGTTTGGCATCCTTAGCTGCGACCCACTGAGGCATGGTGTCAGTCAGTGACACTGCATCCTAACTAAGGCACATGTTATTCAAAACAATTTTGTTGAGTCAGATTACCAATATTGACTTCTGACGGCAATATTTGATAACCTACTGACTGGACAGTAACCAATTTATCTGAAAAACAGAATTTACAAAAAACAACTCAATCAGTGTCAACTGCTGGCATATCCCAAATGGTGACACCTAGCAGTACGGGTAACCTATAATATGAAGGACAGTACTCTGTAGTAACTAATTACAAAAGATTTATACATAGAGGTCTTATTTGTAATGTCACTACTCCAAATTTCTGTTTTACGCCTCATATACATAGCACTGTGAAACACGCTGTAATAATGCCTAAACCCGTATTTCAAAACGCCTCTTAAACGACACCTATCAACTAAAGTCCGAAATCTAACATCCCCCAGGTCCACTATATATAAAAACAATGGCAAAAAAAACTGTCCACACGTTGTCTGAGGGAATGTGCAAACCATTGAACATATGGAGCATGAATGTCTGGATGGTTAAAGCAAAATGGCCAAGAAACAGTGTTTAGGCCCCTGAGTCATCTTCAGTCCATATATTATGCTTTTCTGAGATGATGGGTAAACATCTTCCCCATAAAAAGACAAAAAGCAGGGGAATGTAGTAATGAGAGAGAAAGGCTGGAGCCCTGGGCCTTGTACAAGGTGTGAGGCCTGAATGTATTGGGCCTTCCCCAGTTCATCTAGCACAGCAGTTCTCAACCAGGTGTCTGAGGCCCCCTGGGGGGCCCTTGAGCAGGTTTCAGGGGGTCTGCCAAGCAGGTCTGGCATTAGAGTCACTAGAGCCCAGGTCAGAAAGCCGAAGCCCTGCCGCCCCTAGCCCTGCCACCTGAGACTGAAGCCGAAGGCTAAGTAACTTAGCTTCGTGTGATCACTGTAGTGTGGGACCCGAGGCAATTGCCCGGCTTTCTACCCCCAGTGCTGGCCCTGGATGTTATACAGGGGTGCTGGAACTATTTGTACAGTGGGGGTGCTGAGAGCCATTGAACCAAACTGTCAAACCCTGTATATGATGGAAAAAACTAGAAGCCAGGGGGTGAAGCTGCATCCCCAGTTCCCCTAGTTCCAGCACTTATTCTTTCATATGCAGAAAAACAGTTGTGGCACAGGTGGGCCATGGAGTTTTTATAGCACATTGGGGGGGCCTCAAAAAGGAAAAGGTTGAGAACCCCTCATCTAGCATCTCATCAATCCTAGCATAGGGTACATATCGAATTCAGATACTCTTTTTTCTTTGCGGAATACAAAATGGAATACTGTAGTCTGGTTTTGGGACCAGCAGGATTGGACCAGACCATTTGCTATGGGATTCCCAGTTGGAGCATGCTCTATAGTTCTTTTTTTACAGTCTCCCTTAGCCACTGTTATCCAGAAGTGGCCCTTCTGGGTTTAAGATGAATGTGGTATTCAATCAAATGGATTCTCCCAGGTCTGGTAGTGAAAATGTCCACAAAGTCCCTAACCAACTCACTGGCTTCCTCCTGCTGTGTCTGGGACAGATTTTTCCCCTGGGGGTACCTCTCTGGGTGAGTCTGGGACAACTAGTTGGGGTCCTCCTCGTCTAATTCTTGTGTCGGGGGTGAATAAAGGGACTTCCATGGTTTTAACAAGTTAACATGGTATATTTCCCACCAAACAGATCTCATAGCCCACCTTTTCAATGTGCCTCAGGATCTCAAAAGGGCCTTGCCATTTGGCCTGCAGTTTGCTTTTGGAGGAGGGAAGCAGCAAAAACACTCAGTCCCCTGGCTTCCCTTTCTATTATGGTATTGTTCTTGGGAACGCTGTACCACCTGGAAGTTCTCCTTGGCAAAGGTTCCTACTAGATCTAAACTTTCCTTAACTTAAGGACATACTGAATTATGTGAAGGGTTATGGTACTCTGTTCCTGCCATGACTCCCATAGGAGGTCTAGAATCCCCTGGGGTTGCATCCCACATAGTCATTCAAAAGGTGAGAAGCCTGTAGAAGACTGTGGGACCTCTGTGATCACAAAAATCAGTTAGGGCAACATCTTGTCCCCATTCTGGGATTCAACAGTTATGAATTTTCAAAGCATTTCTTTTAATGTGAGGTTAAACCTATCTACCAACCCATCCATTTGTAAAAAGAAAAGGAGTACTTGTGGCACCTTAGGGTATGTCTACACTACGAAATCAGGTCGAATTTATAGAAGTTGGTTTTTTAGAAATCGGTTTTATATATTCCAGTGTGTGTGTCCCCCACAGAAAATGCTCTAAGTGCATTAACTCGGCGGAGTACTTCCACAGTACCGAGGCTAGAGTCGACTTCCGGAGTGTTGCACTGTGGGTAGCTATCCCACAGTCTCCGCTGCCCATTGGAATTCTGGGTTGAGATCCCAAAGCCTGATGGGGCTAAAACATTGTCGTGGGTGGTTCTGGGTACATATCGTCAGGCCCCCTTTCCCTCCCTCCCTCCGTGAAAGCAAGGGCAGACAATTGTTTCGCGCCTTTTTTCCTGAGTTACCTGTGCAGACGCCATACCACAGCAAGCATGGAGCCTGCTCTGCTCACTGTCACCGTGTGTGTCCTGGGTGCTGGCAGACACGGTACTGCATTGCTACACAGCAGCAGCAACCCATTCCCTTGTGGCAGCAGACGGTGCAATAGGACTGGTAGCCGTCATAGTCATGTCCGAGGTGCTCCTGGTCGCCTGTGGGAGGTCGATCAGGAGTGCCTGGGCAGACATGGGTGCAGGGACTAAATTTGGAGTGACTTGATCAAGTCATTCTCTTTAGTCTTGCAGTCAGTCTATTGAACCATCTTATGGTGACCAGGCAGGTGATACGGATTGCTAGCAGTCCTATTGCATCATCTTCTGCTGGGCAGGCAAGAGATGAGGATGGCTAGCAGTCCTATTGTACCATCTTCTGCCGAGCAGCCATGAGATGTGGATGGCATGCAGTCCTTCTGCACTGTCTGCTGCCAGCCAAAGATGTAAAAGATAGATGGAGTGTATCAAAACAAGAAATAGATTTGTTTTGTACTCATTTGCAAACCCCCCCGCCCCCACCTAGGGGACTCATTCCTCTAGGTCTCACTGCAGTCACTCACAGAGAAGGTGCAGCGAGGTAAATCTAGCCATGTATCAATCAGAGGCCAGGCTAACCTCCTTGTTCCAATAAGAACAATAACTTAGGTGCACCATTTCTTATTGGAACCCTCCGTGAAGTCCTGCCTGAAATACTCCTTGATGTAAAGCCACCCCCTTTGCTGATTTTAGCTCCCTGTAAGCCAACCCTGTAAGCCGTGTCGTCAGTCGCCCCTCCCTGCGTCAAAGCAACGGCAAACAACCGTGCATCTGAGTTGAGAGTGCTGTCCAGAGCAGTCACAATGGAGCACTCTGGGATAGCTCCCGGAGGCCAATACCGTCGAATTGTGTCCACAGTACCGCAAATTCGACCCAGCAAGGCCGATTTAAGTGCTAATCCACTTGTCAGGGATGGAGTAAGGAAATCTATTTTAAGAGCCCTTTAAGTCAAAATAAAGGTCTTCATCGTGTGGACAGGTGCAGGTTTACATCGATTTAACGCTGCTAAATTCGACCTAAAGTCCTAGTGTAGACCAGGGCTGAGAGACTAACCAATTTATTTGAGCATAAGCTTTCGTGAGCTACAGCTCACTTCATCGGGTGCATCCGACGAAGTGAGCTCACGAAAGCTTATGCTCAAATAAATTGGTTAGTCTCAAGGTGCCACAAGTACTCCTTTTCTTTTTGCAGATACAGACTAACACGGCTGCTACTCTGAAACCATCCATCTGTGTTTTTTACTGAATGGACCCTCGAGACCACATCTCTTACATTAGCTGTGACATGAAGGCCGTACCCTGATCTGACAAGATGACTCTTGGGATCTCTACATGGGAGAACGCTTTCAGTCATCCAGTAACTATTGCCTGTGTGGTACAGAGTGCATGGCCACAGCCTCTGGGTACTGGGTGGTGTAGTCTACAATTACTAAAATAAATCAACATCCACTTGATTCTATGGATCTGTCTAGTTCTAGGGATCTGTCATGGAGTGGGTACGCCCCATCATGGGGTGTCAGGTCATGTATGGTTAAAAGAAAGAGAGGCTATACCACAGCCAGTTAGGTCCTATGCTGGTGACCCAGATTATAACGTGTGGTAGCATGGCCTGTATGGCCGCAGTCAATAAAGCTGCCCATCTCCATGGGGCTGTGTGGCCTACTGGCTGGAGTCAATAAAGTCATCCACCTCCATGGGGCTGTGTTGGTCTGTTGGGGAAGTGGGGTGCCACCAAGTGTGGCACCTGGGGTAGGTGGGCTTGGGCCCTTCCTGCTCCTTTGAGTCCTAGCCCAGGGCCCTGGCAGTGGCGAGGGTGCTCACCACTAAGTCAGTGGGGATCTCCCTGAAACACACTGACCTGTTCCCTAGTTCTCCACCTGGAGCAATGTCAGAGGTCTTGTCTATACTAAAGGGAAAAGGTCAATCTAAGCTATGCAATTTGAGTTATGTGAATAGCGTAACTCAAATCGATGTAGCTTAGAGCTACTTACTGTGAGGTCCACACTATGCAATGTCAATGGGAGATGCTCTCCCATCGACTCCCCTTACTCTTCTCGATCAGGTGGAATACAGGAGTCGACGGGAGAGCGATCGGTGGTCGATTTAGCGGGTTTTCACTAGACCCACTAAATTGACTGCTGATGCGTCGATCGCCACAGCGTCGATCCTCTGGTAAGTGTAGACAAAGCCCTAAGTCCTCTGGACTGCTTCCTACCCTGTCTTCCACAGCGGTGGTCCACAATTCCCGTGGGTCTCTGGGGTCCTCAGCCGGTGCAGCTCCTGATGGCTCGGTCCCCTCTCTGGGTTCCACAGGCAGCCTGGATTCTGTCTGGGGCTCAGCGCATCTTGGCTCTGTGCTCAAGGCCTGTAACCACTCCCGGGAGAGAGCTTGCAACCTGCGTCCTTCCCCCTTCAGCAGCCTGCCAGACTGAGCTGGACTGCTTCCTTTTATATCCTGTCTCCAGGCTGAGCGTGCCTAGCAGAGGCGGAAGGATGTGGCCTCCTCGGCCTGCAATGCACAGTTAACCCTTTCTGGGCTAGGGCAGAGTAGGTACACCCCATCACAGGGTCCAACAAGGCCTACCCTGATCCACACAAATGGGATGCCCACTAGTGGGACTGGGAGCCGGACCAAGGGGCCCACTAATTGGCATTCTGGGCAGGACAAACAATAATCCTTGTGGTTGGGACCGATGTCGGAGATGCATGTTTGAATTCCTACTCTGCCTGATTTGGAGCAAGGAGTTAAACCCAGGTCTTCTGCTTCCCAGGAGAGTGCCCTAACCACTGGCCTATGGGGTACTTTGGGGTGGGCCCCCTCAACCTCTCCTATTGAAGTTGTTCCATTTTATATAAATAATTAAATCTTCATTGGGCCACAGAGAAAGTCAGAATGGTCAGAGTTGAAGAGCTGTGAGGATCTACGCTAATGGCTTTGTGGCCTGGGTACCCATCCAAGACCCATTGGACACAGTGCCATAGAGTCCCATCCAAGGGACCATCAGACACAATGTGCCATGGGGCAGGAGTTCTATCCAGGGACCTCTAGGACATAGGGGCCTAGGAGGCCCATTCATGACGTGATAGCGCTCTCTCCAAGTTGGCCAAATGGAAGCACCCCTCAAGAAGCTGCCTGTGTGCTTTTTCTCTCCGTTGGCCCCTGGATGTTTTTCCTTAGCATCCTTTGCCTCCTTTCTCTGATTTGTCCCATATAACCCCTCAATTGGTAAACACCTCCATGGTAGGCCAAGCCTGTTTGGGGGCAGAAAGGCCTAATTTGGCTTGTTACCAGTTGTCGGCAATTTTAGTTTTCTCTCAAAGTTTGTATAAAATGCCCAGGTATCAAGGTGATAATGTCAAATTAATGAAATATATAACTATAAATATTGTCTTTACAATTTTAGCAGCATACCCAGCCAATGTATAGCTCCTGAGTGAAGAATCTTCTCTGAGCCCTTTTTATCTGAAATCTTGCAAAATAGCATTTCTGCTCTGACTTCCAGTGCTTTCTACTTTTGGCGGAGTGGCCACGCTCCATGCATTTGGCTGCGGGCATTGTCCTCCTGGGCTCTACTTCAGGCTCTTCCACTAACTTTGGGTGATATTTTTAAGTACTCAGAAGTGGCATAATTCTTCTCCTATTGAAATCAATAGTAAAACTGCATTGGCTCCAGTGAGAGCAGAGTTAGTCCAATGCCAATGCTTTTTGAAATTCTCCCCTGGCTGTGTGACCTCGGGCAAGGCCCTGAACCTTTCCGTGCCTCAGTTTCCCCATCTCTACAATGGAGATAATGGCACTTACCCACCTTTGTAAAGTGTTCTGAGACCCTCGACTGGAAAGAGCTATATGATTCCATTTCAGGGGTATTATTTGCTATAATAATTTGGTATTTCTGCTTCTGGGCCTGGTCCAAAGCATGAAGTGCAGGGATGTTGAAAATGAGAACAAAGAAGCATACCAAAAAATACGGTAGCGCTTCTCAGCCTCAGAAATAGTTGAAATTCAGGTTGCTGGGACTGAGTTCAGCTTCAGTCTGGGGCAAGGGATCGAGTTCATTCTTATTTAATCTGAGCCAGTTCCTCCATCCCAAGGTCTCATTTAGAAAAACAATAGCCCATTTTCGTAATATACAGCAGAGATTTGTTTGTTTTGTATTATCTTTTAAATCAGAATGCAAATGAGTTTAGTTTGACTCATGGGACAGTTCTCATTTCTAAGTACCAACACCTTGATTATGTGTTATTTCTGTGGGGTTGTAAGGATGGGTCTTTAAAAATATGCATTTCACTATTTAGTAAAAGATCACATTTACATGAAGCCATTTAAAGAATGAGGCCTTGTCTACACTTAAACAGTGCTGCAGTTGCGCTACCGTAGTGCTTAGTGAAGATGCTACTGTGATGTTCCCCTGGTGTTATCTGGACCGGTGATCTGCTAGATCACCCCAATCCTTGACTCTGGGAGCCAACTTTACCCTGCTCTACTGTGAGAACCCCCACTCCTGGACTGTTCATGCACAGCCTCTGGCATGTAAGCTGCTTGGATTGTGCAACCAAATGACACTAGCCAATATCTCCAGTCCCAGACACAACCCTAGGAACCTCTGTCTTGCAGTGTCCAGTTATGCCTGCTGGATGCTGCAAGCTTATATTCGTTCATCAATTTAACAAAGAAATGGATATGTAGCAGGCTTGTTATCCCAAGGGGAGTCTCTGATGTGCTTCAAACCAAATGCACTGCTTCAGGTAGAATAAATAAGCAAATGTATTAAGTACAAAAGCTAGATTTTAAGTGATTATAAGTCAAAGCACAAGTCAGATTTGGTCAAATGAAATAAAAGCAAAATGCATTCTTAACACTTTCAGTGCCCTTACAAACTTAGATGCTTCTCACCACAGGCTGGATGGTTGCCTATCAGCCAGGCTCTCCCCTTTGATCAGTGCTTCAGTCGCTTGATGGTGGTGTCTGTAGATGGAGGTGGAAGAGAGAGGAAGAGCATGGCAAACATTTCTCCTTTTTATCATGTTCTTTCTTTCCTCTTGGCTTTGCCCCTCCACCTTTCAGGGTCACATGAGCATTACCTCATCGTAGCCCCTGACTCGCCAAGGGAAGTGGGGTGACTCACTCGAGAGTCCAACAGATCCTTTGTTGCTGCCTAGGCCAGTGTCCTTTGTTCCTGTGAGGTTGGGCTGGGTTTGTCCCATACATGCCCCGATGAGGTGTGAACTGCCCCTCTGTTCCTGGAGAGTTTTGTCTGGGCTTGTTTTAAGCCATGAGGATACATTTTCAACCTCATAACTGTATACATGAAATTACAACCTATAACATTACTATAACATTACTGTAACAACAATGCTCAGTGCATCATTGAAGGTGGAAGGGATAGCTCAGTGGTTTGAGCATGGCCTGCTAAACCCAGGGTTGTGAGTTCTGGGCCAAAAATTGGGGTGATTGATCCTACTTTGAGCAGGGGGTTGGACTAGATGACCTCCTGAGGTCCCTTCCAACCCTGATATTCTATGATTCTTTGAGCCTTCTGAAGACACCCAATATGACAAACTTTGCATTGGATACCACACAATCATATTATAAGGATGAACATGGGGTGCAGGGTGTTCCCCAGAGATACAGGGTGTCACAGCTACCTACGCCAACAGGAGGGCTTCTTCCATCGACATAACGCTGTCTACACTGGAGGTTAGGTCAGTATAACTGTGTGGCTCAGGGGTTTTTCCACACCCCTGAGTGATTTAGTTATACCAGCATAACTTGCTAGTGTAAACCAAACCTGTGACTGGGAGTTTTAGAATCCTGTCTCTCTGGCTCCCTCCATGCCTTAGGTTGACAGAAACTCTATTTTCCTGCAGGGGACACTGCTGCTTAATTCTGGACAAAATCAGATCTGATAGGTAAATTCTACAGTCAGGAACAGATTACAGAAATGGGGAAATCTGGAGAGGCATGAAAATGCTGTCTACAAAACAGGGAAACATTCCTTCTGTATTTCATGAGGCTTCAGTTCATTTGTTCAAGTGTTTGCATCAAACTGAAATTAACTTTATTTTCTAAAAGTGTAATGATAAATGCCTTCAAAATATGTTCTTTGTGTGAATGGATGTATATGACTTTATTAGCAAAGTCCTTCAGTTAGCCAAACAAAAAAGCAACTTCACTGTTGCAATTATCAGGAAAAGATTCCAAGTCCAGAACTGTTTGAAATTTGTCTTATGAATCATAAGATATTTGAATGTGTTTATTCCAACAGCTTCCGTACAAGATTCATACCGTTAGTTTTGTACTTTGTTCTGTTTGAATGTGAAGTTCATCTAAGGCTAATGTAAAGGTCGTATTGCCACTTTAAAAGGCATCCTCTGGAGTTTTGATCCTACAGAGTTGTTTCACATGAAGCAGAGTATGACTCATGCTAATGGAAAGGGTAAAGAAGATTTTTTTAAAAGAAATATATCGCAGTTAAATTAGTTTAGACAGCATGACATCAGAGAGTAATTAAATAGGTTTTTGTTGGAATTCCGTTTCCAATTCCTGAGTTCAGGTTTGTAAAAAATTTCTAAGCACCTGCAGGTCTCTGTGTGTGAAATATTTTCACTGGAAAGGATTCAAAACTTTAAAAAAAAAAAAAAAAGAAAAAGAAACTTGTAACACAGAGGCAGCATTACGCCATTCTTCCTTCTTGGAAAAAAAACCCCTCAGATTTAAACAAGACTCCTTCAAGCTTTCAGTCAGTTTTACAGAAGAAAAAGGGGTGGTAAACCTTCTCTTTTCAAGAACAAGTTCTTTTTAGCTGCTAACTGAGGCCAGGAGAAGATTAGATCTGAATAAATGAGCATTTCCACTATGGGACTGGATACAAATGTTAAACAAACAGATTTAAAGTGTTTTAAACTTAAAAGAAAACTATTCCTGCTGACTTCAGTTTTTAATTTCTTTCATGTTTTCTTATGCCAAACTGGAGGAACCTTTTCTGATTTTTTCTTTAGTGGCATTCAAAGGAAGACCAGAGGATGAAAATCTTGCACTTTCTCACTTTATTGCTTTGGCACTTGACTTGGTTTTACCTGGTTCTAGTTTCTGTAGTGTTGAGTAATTCCGAAGCAGGTCAGAGTAATCCAGGATCCAAGTTAGGATTGTTAAAAGCAGAAGGAAAAGAGACAAATCCCTCGCCAAGGGCAGGTACCTTTAGGACTGGAAACCATGGATATAGTACTGGGACCTTAAAGGCTAGAGCTAAAACCAATACTGTTCAAGCTGGAGCTCTCTTGGCAAAGAATAATGAATCAAAGAAGAGTCTCTCTAGAGAAGGGACCACAGACGCAAAGGTAGGGCAGTCCCCAAACAGGCAATCTGGAGTAAGGACAGTGACCCCAAAGGTTCAGAACTTTGGCAGCAAAGCCTCGCTCAGAAAAACTGGCACAGGGAATACTGATGCCAGTTCTTACAAAACCAAAAAGACTAAAGAGCCTGTAACACAAAGGGAACCTAAAGAGACTTTCAAACATCCCCCTATAACGCCACATGAATACATGCTCTCCCTCTACAGGACTCTCTCGGATGCAGAAAGAAAAGGCATTAATGGAAGTGTAAAACTGGAGACTGGACTTGCCAATACAATAACAAGCTTTATAGATAAAGGACAAGGTAAGAAAGGAGCTACAGCATTTTTGAGTGTGTATGTGTGTGATGCATGTCTGCACATATTGTTAATTGAAAAATAATGATAATTATTGAAAGAAAATAGCTTGACTGATTCGAATGTAATCAGAATCATGTAACTTATAGGCAGTTTTTGTCTTTTCAGTTAAGCTTCGAAGATTCTTCTGGCAGCAGGGCATAATATTTGTATGCTAGCTAAGCAAAACATATAGGGACAGATTTTCGAAGGCTTTCTGATGCCTAAAGATGCAGATAGGTGCCTAGTGGGATTTTCAAAAACACTGGGGCACCTAACTCCTATTGAAATGAATGGCTGTTAGATGCCTAGGTGGTTTTGAAAACCCACTGGCTGCCTATCTGCATGTTTAGGTGCCTAAACACCTTTGAAAATATGACTCGGGGGCTTTTTTCATACTTAAACTACAGTAGTTGGTAAAATACCATTTTATTTCTTGTTAGCCATATGTCTACTGGCATATGGCGCTGTAAAGACAGTGCTATTTCTGTGCTTTTCCAGGAGCAAAACAAAGAGCTTCTTTGTGAAAATGCTGGCCTCTTCAAGGAGAGACCTGAGACTCTGTGGCACAAGTTTCTGATTGTGGAAAATTTTGAGAAAATTGAGCTAGCCTAGTGCACCCCTTCCTCCAATAAATGAAGAGGCTTCATTTCCTGTTCATCACGTAGCTTCTTATTGGTGAGATGGGCAGTGTCACAGATCAGGTGTTCACCTGACTGCTCAAGTAGGGCAATTCGAGCCCAGTGCTGCTCTCCATAACGTTAGGGTGTGTTTTTTCAGGGATTTCAGTGAGCATGGATGGTGCCCATGGAGAGCAGCTCCTGGGACTGCTATGGATGAGAGAGCAATGGTGAGGCTGGTACCTGACAATCCAGTCCAGAACGGGGACACCGAAGGCAGTTAATGATCACAATTTGGCTGCTGTAGAGAAATGGGATGCTGTTCAGCAGAGCTGCGTTCCAGATGAAATTCTTGATTTTCCTTTGGAAGGCAACGTCAATGTAACATGCTGAATTTAAATAGCCATGTTTCTTAACAATGCTTCTTATCAACCTTACCAGGCAAATGAAACGGTGGTTCTGGGGGTTATATTTTTTTGCTCCATCAGAATAAGTTGAGCCTTGTGTAGTTAATAAAGCAGTTGTCCTGGTGCCTGGCAGTTCCTGGAGGATTTGGGTTTTAAAGGACAAATTCACCATTGTACTGTCTATTGGTGAAATTCACCCCTGTACAGGGGGCCAGAATGAGGTCCAGGCACCACTTATGCCCCACTTCAGTCCTATGTCAAGAATGTAAGTGGTGGCTATGCACTGCGATGGCTCACACTTGAAGGAGAAATCTCTGCCAGTTGGCTAATTGATACTTTGGGGCCAGAAAACACACACAGGTGAGATGACATTTCTTTGGCTGAAACAAGAAGAGTTCAGAATGCCATTTCACTACTGAGTCATTAAGCTCCTCTGAGTCTCAGCTCAGAGCAGGTTTTTATGACTGTCTCTGTATTGGTTAAAAGGCTCTTTATTATGACTTCCAAGACTGTGGGCTAATAGCGAGTGATCTTGTGAGTTTGTGAGCAAACTTCAGAAGTAACAGGAGGAATTTTAGAGCTAATACTCATTCTTGTTTACAATAAACTTAAAAGTATCTGCGGTTTTTGTTTTGTTTTAGATGACCGAGCTCCAGCCATAAGAAAACAAAAATATATTTTTGACATCAGTGCATTAGAAAAAGATGGTTTGTTGGGGGCAGAGCTGCGGATATTAAGGAAAAAGCCCTCTGAGACCTGGAAGCCTCATTCTCTTGGGAAAACTTCCCAAGTGAAATTGTTCAGTTGCCCCACAAACAGACAAGCAGCAACTCTCCTGGACTCTCGCACTGTCAGCACTGCAGATACACCAAAATGGGAAGTATTTGACATTTGGAAACTTTTTAGGAATTTTAAAAACTCAGTTAACTTGTGTTTCGAACTCGAAGCTTTTGATAGGGGGAGAGCTATTGATCTGAGGAGTATGGGATTGAATAGAACAGGGAGGCAGGTCAATGAAAAGGCTCTCTTCTTGGTATTTGGGAGGACAAAAAAAAGGGACCTGTTTTTTAATGAAATCAAGGCGAGATCAGGCCAAGATGACAAAACTGTTTATGAATACTTGTTCAATCAGCGGAGGAAGAGAAGAGCTCCTCTAGCAACGAGGCAAGGGAAGAGGCCCAACAAGAACCTGAAGGCAAGGTGTAGTAAAAAAGCTCTCCATGTGAATTTTAAGGACATGGGCTGGGACGACTGGATAATAGCCCCTCTGGAATATGAAGCTTATCACTGTGAAGGGCTTTGTGAATTTCCTCTTCGATCTCATTTGGAACCCACCAATCATGCAGTTATCCAAACGCTAATGAACTCAATGGACCCAGAATCTACTCCTCCGACTTGCTGTGTTCCAACCAGACTGAGTCCGATTAGCATTCTCTTCATAGACTCTGCAAATAACGTGGTCTACAAACAATATGAAGACATGGTAGTGGAGTCATGTGGTTGTAGGTAGCAGCACAATCCCTCCCATTAACACATTAACAAAGATAATTGACAAGAACCTCTTCTCAAACAAGAGTAACTAATCCTCTTACCCCTAGCACACCTATGGTTTAACAATGGTAATAAGAAACAATCTGCTAAACTCTCACCGTGTCTGTATGTCTCTTAGTGGTAGACACATTTTAGCAGTAGTTCAATACTGTCATCCTCCAAACTTAGCCCAGAATGGGGCTTTGAGTAAAGAATTCTGTAATCACAAGAGAATTTTTCTCACTAAAGATCACTTCCAAGGAAATTAAAATTCCATACCACAAAAAACTCTGCTGTTTTAATCCCTAAGGATATTGTTAAATGTAAAGTTAATAAGCTGCATATACACCTCTAAAAAAACATTACTGTTCCTTTAAATGTTGTTCTTAAGACAAATCTGAGTCCCACTTCCAATATCTTCCTCACCATGTCCATTAGGAAATGTTTGAAGAGAATACTAATGTCTGTAAGAGAAAGCAATGTCCCTAAACACTCAGAGTTTGGTGTAAATAGTTACACTGTAAGATGAACTTTTCTGATTAGCTCTTAAAATTATGTGTATATGAAAAAAATCATTAAATATAATGTGTTGATTTAGTATTTGATTGTACATGGAGCTAGATAAATGCAGAAGCATATTTGTTTCAATGTATGTTTTGTTCCAAGCTTCACCTCTTTCTTAACTATTCACTCTATCCACTGGTATGTTGCAAGTTGTATTACTCTGTATAAGGTTCAAGCTGTTCTCAAGTGCTGGTAGTAAAATTACTCAATAACAGCATAAAATGTAATAAATTATTGACACAGTGCTGTGGTGTAGCTAGCTCTCTTCATCTGCACAATTATAATGTTACTAACATCCTTTGTTTTGAATCCTGTACAATAAATACAATGGAAAGGGAGCTGTCAGTAAGGCAGGGTGCTACTGGTATCGATACCATCTTCGTGTGCGTACCTTTGATC
The DNA here is from genome assembly GCF_965140285.1 of Lepidochelys kempii. NCBI lineage: Eukaryota > Metazoa > Chordata > Testudines > Cheloniidae > Lepidochelys > Lepidochelys kempii. The sequence continues at coordinate 32,070,198 of NC_136392.1, read as the reverse complement.
GCCTCCAGTTGCACTTGTTCACCGTGGAAGTATCAGAAGAAATATTTACTGGGAAAATGCATGATGGTAGAGTAAAGGGTTTAGTAGCTGAGTCGGGGATGAGAGTGGAGATTGCAAATGAGTGCCATTAACCTTTACTGCACTGTATTTTGTGCATGCTGCATCTGTTGTAGAAATATTTTAAGGTATGAATTTGTCTTGGGACTATTTTTTTTTAATCCCTCCACTGTGGGTCAACGGCGTGGAGAAGAGCCCCACTCTGTCCACCTCGCCCCATGTGCTGCAGTGGGACGGGGCCCTTGGCAAAGAAGCTGACTTCTGCTGGCTTTATGGCAGAGGGGTGCCGCCCTTCTGGCGAGACACAGCGAGAGTCCAGCTCCGTTGTGCTGACTGTGCAACTCAAAGGTGCCTGATCATAATGGAGAATCTGGCAATTATATTTTTAGATCTAGAAGAATGATTGTAGGTAACTTCCCAATGTACAATCCCTTTCCAAGGGTATAAAGCTTCTTCTACCTGCAGGACTGAATATGACCCATCCTGGGCCTTGTGCCAGTGTGATATTTTTTTTTTTTTACAGGGCTGGGGGAGATGAGACTTCCACATTTGGGGACTAAAGGGGGAAGCATCACTCCACAGCAGGTTAATATACATTTTAAAGTGATGGCTGCCTGAAGCTGCTCAGGGCTTTGTAATACTGTATTAGAATAAGTCCTGGGGAGACAGATCAGTGAGCAGGTGAGATAGTTAAACATGCATAGCTCTGCAGTTTATCCTGTAGTTCTGAAATCTGCCTCATGGCTGTCACCAACACACAAGTGCTACATATTCAAGTAGCTATTCGAAAAGGAAAAATGCCATTGTTCTGTGTATGCTGTGTAAACAGACTCGCTGAACGTACATAAGGATTTTTTGTACTGATGCATACTTTGGTTTGTCTAAAAAAACCCCCAAACATTCCCCATCCCTTGGACTGAAACCCGCACAACCTTTCCTAAAGTTAGAAAAATTCAGTGAAGTTTCTGATTCTGTTTGATGGAGGTTGGTGGTAGTTCTTGAAGCCTGGGGCAGGGCAGGAGGCAGAAGGAACTCAGTACCACAGCAAAAACCACCCTGAGGAGATTTGCAGCCCAATTATGTAGCTCTTAGAACCACAGAGGCATGTACTTCAGACATGAGCAAGACCAGCTTGTCTTCCCAGTCAGTGGAAGACTGCTCTCTGCAGCCATTTGTAGGGAAAATACGGCTTAATTTCCCCCTTTCTTAATTTCATCTCACAGATTCTAATGCAGATAATTTGGATAAACAACTGCTGGGAACCTCTTCAGAATAAACCTCTGAGCTTCACTCATCACTACGGGCTTGTCTACACTACCGCACGGAGTCGATCTAAGATACGCAACTTCAGCTACGTGAATAGCCTAGCTGAAGTCAATGTACTTAGATCTACTTACCGCGGTGTCTTCACTGCGGTAAGTCAACAGCTGGCGCTCTCCCGTCGACTCCGCTTGCACTTCTCGTTCTGGAGGAGCACCAGTGGGTAGTGTAGACAAGCCCTACCTTTCACTACAAAGCTGGAACTTTTAGGTGAAATTACAAAGAGATTTGCCAAGAATTCCAAGGATCATAGATTTCAGGCTCCTCCTCACATATCCAGTTACTACCGACTTTCACTGCCTGATCCCACACTGCCACACTCTTTGTGAAAAGTGTCTGCCCCACATGTACTTTTGTCACAAATGCTGCATCAGAAGAAGGCAGGAAGAAGGAACATTATACCCGGGAGCGTGGCAGCAGAAGACATGATGGCTGGAAGCATGACAATAGGAGAGAGACATGGATGATCTCTTTGTTATGCTATAGCCCTACTACAATTCTTCCTGATTCCATCTCTTTCTGCCAAGCCCACTGCTGTCATTCTTACTGCCATACTTCTTAATGCTGTGCCTCCTACGGCAGCATTCTCCTGTCATGCCTCCTGCCACCATTCTGCATACTGCCCCATACCTCTGCGCATGACAGATAATGGCATAGAGAGTACATTTATAAAGTTTGCAGGCGACTCTAAGCTGGGAGGGGTTGCAAAGCCTTTGGAGGGTAGGATTAAAATTCAAAATGATCTCGACAAACTGGAGAAATGATCTGAAGTAAATAGGATGAAATTCAATCAGGACAAATGCAAACTTCTCCACTCAGGAAGGAATAATCAGTTGCACACATACAAAATGGGAAACGACTGCCTAAGAAGGAGTACTGCAGAAAGGGATCTGGGGGGTCATCGTGAATCACAAGCTAAATATAAGTCAACGATGTAACACTATTGCAAAAAAAGCAAACATCATTCTGGGGTGTATTTACAGGAGTGTTGTAAGCAAGACACAAGAAATAATTCTTCCGTTCTACTCCATGCTGATAAGGCCTCAGCTGGACTATTGTGTCCAGTTCTGGGTGTCGCATTTCAGGAAAGTTGAGGGCAAATCAGAGAAAGTCCAGAGAAGAGCAACAAAAATAATTGAAGGTCTAGAAAACATGACCTGTGGGGGAAGATTGAAAAAAGTGCGTTTGTTTAGTCTGGAGAAGAGAAGACTGAGGGGGGACCTGGTAACAGTTTTCAAGTACATAAAAGGTTGTTACAAGGAGGATAGAACCAGAAACAATGGGCTTACATTGCAGCAAGGGAAGTTTAGGTTGGACATTAGGAAAAACTTCCTGTCAGGGTGGTTAAGCACAGAAACAAACTGCCTAGGAAGGTTGTGGAATCTCCATTATTGGAGGTTTTTAAGAATAGGTTAGACAAACACCTGTCAGGAATGGTCTAGTTATTACTTAGTCCTGCCTTGGGTGCAGGTGACTGGACTAGATGACCTCTCGAGGTCCCTTCCAGTCCTACACTTCTATGATTCTATGACTTCTTGCTGCCACACCTCCTGTTACCATATCTCTCTTCTACTGTCGTGCTGTTGAGAAGTCTGTAAGCTCACGAACAGTATCTACTGAACTCAGCTGGCATTAAGGAAGCATCAGGTGAGGTTCCATAGTTAAGATTGAGATGAATTTTACAATTAAAGCAACTCTCCCCAAATTTACAACAGTTTCTCTTGGGGAACAGAGTGAGTTTTCTGAGAATTTACAAGTAAATCCATGAGTTATTTTACAAGTTAAAGTTAATTAACAATGAGCTCTTTGAGAAATTTAGCACCCTCCGTTCAACATTTTCTTTGTCCCAGATGATATCAGTAATTTAATTACAGACTTCCCATATAGTTAAAATTCAGAGAACTCTTGTGAGGAGGCTACTTTTGAAGAAATATTGTTATGAGCTGGATGGAACCTTGTTATGGATTGAGTTAAAATCCCCACCTAAGACAAAAGGAGTGTGTGAACCTGCCCTGGATCTTTTGGCTCAGTATTGTTTTGGTAGTTGTGTGTGTAGGGGAGAAGGCAGAACAGGAAAACTGAGAAAGACAAAGGGCTTGTCTACACTACCGCATGGGGTCGATCTAAGATATGCAACTTCACCTACGTGAATAGCGTAGCTGAAGTCAATGTACTTAGATCTACTTACCGCGTTGTCTTCACTGCGGTAAGTCGACAGCTGACACTCTCCCGTCGACTCCACTTGTGCTCCTCCTTCTGGTGGAGTACCAGAGTCGACAGGAGAGTGCTCAGCGGTTGATTTATCATGTCTAAACTAGACGCGATAAATTGAAACCCCCCCCCCCCGGATCGATCGCTGTCCGCCAATCCGGCGGGTAGTGCAGACAAGCCAAAAGAGAGAGAGAGACAGCTGAGCCTAAAGGAGCAGCTGAAAGCACAGAGAATGACCCTCGAAACAACCTGAGGAGAGGTTATTGCATGAGACGAGCACACTGAAAAGAGATCTCTTCGTGCTGTTGAACAAAAGAAGCTGTTTCTGCTCTTTGATTCCTTCTGCATTCAATGAAACACAGGATTTTGTACATTCATTGTAAATAAACAAAACTACATGAAAGAAAATACCAGACTTGATCAATTTCTACTTTCAGCTGGAACGTACCCAGAGCCCCAAAACTTTGACAAGCTGCTGGGGTCAGAAAGGATCAACATTGGTGCTCTGAGGGTTGGGATCCAGTTTACAAGGAGAGAAATGGGGAGATGGTACTCCTGCTGAATCAAGATGGAGCAAATGATGGACTGCTTGCAGAAATCAAAGATGGCCAAAAGGGATTAAAGCAAGACTTAAAACAGGACTCAAAGGCTTCATAAAGGAACTAAAGCAGCATCTGGAGGATTCTCAGGAAGGGCTGAGGATTGACTTGCAGGTGGAGGTCAAATCTCTTTTGGAGCAACTACTGCAAAGTGTCCAGACAGGTTGGGAAGCCAAGCTGCAAAGCTTTCAGGCTGGAATGGCAAGAGAGATCAAAGAGCTAACCGACAACCTGACTGCCATAGACCAGAGGTTCTTCGATGAAATAGCTTGGAATATTCTAACAGAGATGAGCTGCACCATGGACTTAAGGTGCTGAAAATTCAACTCCAGAAGGAAATCAAAAGGTCACAGATCACAGTGGAAAGCAGCCACCTGGATGAGGAATTGAATCTGACACAGGCCTGGGTCAGACCAGACATTTACAATAGTTTTCTACCCTGTTTGTAACCCATAGAGGCCAAGATGGGAGAGGTCAAGCTCTCTGAGCTCCAGCGATGCAAAACCCCCACTGTCTTTGAGGGAAAATTCCCTGGGAGGCTTATTTGGCTCAGTTAAACATTACAGCTCAAATCAGTGGCTGGGAAGATGGGCAGAAAGGGAGGTTACTAGTGGTCAGAAGGGTGACTTAGCTCTGACGGTGCTGCAGAACTTACCACCAGAAAAGAGACTAAAATATTCAGACCTGGTACTAGCCCTGAACAGGGCTGGCTCCAGCTTTTTTGCCACCCTAAGCGGCAAAGAAAAAAAAAAGAAGCAGGACCTGCCGCTGAATTGCCGCCGAAGAGGGAGAGAGGGAGTGAAGGACCCGCCACCGAATTGCCACCGAAGACTCGGACATGCCGCCCCAATCACGGACAGAGAGCCGCCCCAATCACGGACAGAGAGCTGCCCCTTTCTATCGGCCGCCCCAGGCACCTACTTCCTTCGCTGGTGCCTGGAGCCAGCCCTGGCCCTGAACATGTGGTTTGGAGCTAGCCATCAATCTGAACTGGCCTGGGCACAGTCAAGTGCTAGAAGAAGGAAAGAAGAAGCCTCACTTGAACTAGCAGAGGACCTCTGGAGACTTGTGTTCCTAGCGTCTCCAGATACCACCAAGGCCTTTCAGGAGAGATGGGCAATGGACTAATTTATAGATCCTCAGCTGGACTTGGGCTTTCAGATCAAGAACAGTAAAAGGAGGCCAAAGACATTCTGAGGGGCTGTGCAATTTGCTACAGAACTTGAGTCTTTTCTTGCAGCCGTTCATAAGAGGAAGCATCTGCTAGTGATGAAGAAGCTGATCTCCACGAGCTCTGTAAGTACAACTCTATTTCTAATACGCATGATGAAAGGGGGGATTCTAATTTTGTTCACAGCCCTACTGCGTGATTGGAACAATGATAAAGTTGGTTTGTAAAACAAGGGAAAGTGGCAAGAATGCAAAAATGAAAGGAAAGCAAAGTGCTGGTACTGTACATTCACCACAAAAAGAAGGATTGTTATAAATTTGAGGCAGGCCAAGATGTACTGTAGCAAGTACCTAGTGAAAGCCTCTCTCCCAGTTTGGGAAATGGAGGGACATCAGACTCAAGGGGCAAAACTTCGGGGTACAAAGATGAGCCCCACAGCTTATGTTTAAATATGGGCAGTTCAACAACAATAATGGGAGTTTGGCTATTATGTGTGTAATAGGACCTGTGCTATGTATAGGGATAATTGACATGAACTCATATACAACAGTTATTAGACCAGACTTGCTAAAAAGGCTAGGGAATAGGGGATCCCAAACTGACCTGCCTAATTGGTCTGAAACAGAGGTAATGAATAGGGCAAGGCCACATATCCGAAAATTGGACCTCCAAAATTCGAGCAAGAGGTCTGGGTGGATGAAGTAGTGGATGAGCGAATAATTGGCTTAGATTTCATTATGGCTAATAACTATGTAATCAGTGCCAGGAAAGGTGTCTTACAAATTCAGTCTATGGAAATTGCCTTTAAAGATATGGCCCAGGTGAGACAAATGGTTTATAGGCAATTGGTTTACAGTGAACGAACTGCCCTTCCTCTGGAGGCAGAAATCATTATAACAGCTACATGCTATGGAAGGTTTCCAGCAACAGAAAGATGGGGAGTATTTAGAATCTGTGCTGAGACCCAGGGTCTTGGGGGAATCTGAGAATATGTCTACACTGCAGTTAAAAATCCGCAGCTGGCCCGTGCCAGCTCACTCGGGCTTGTGGGGCTTGGGCTAAGGGGCTGTTTAACTGTGGTGTAGATGTTCAGGCTTGGGCTAGAGCCTAGGCTCTAGGATCTGAGAGGTGGGAGGGTCCCAGAGCTCAGGCGGCCACCCAAGCTGGAATGTCTACATCTCGATTAAATGGCCCGTTAGCGCGAATCACGTGAGCCCAAGTTAGCTAACACAGGCCAACGGTGGGTTTTTAGTTGCAGTGTAGACATAACTTTAGTTGCTAAAGCTCTTGTGGAGCTGAAACAAGAACTGATCCCTGCTTGTTTGCTGAATGTTTCTGATAAAGAGCAAACGGTGAAAAAAGGGTCTGCAGAGTTGCGAAGCCAGCCAGTGGTTCTGGTAAATGCTGAGATAGAAGAAAACAACAAGAGTTTCTATGGGACTTGTTCCAGCGCAGTGCTGTACACTTAAAATGGGGAACAGCAGCACTAAGTCGAAGAGACTTTCTGGTTAGGAATCAGGAGTTGTTCTCCTAGTCCAACAAAGATATAGATTGTACTCCCCTGGTTGAACAAAAGTTGATACTGCAGGAACTGACCCATTAAACAGCCACCCCATTAGCTACCCATAGGAAAAAGGAAAAAAGCATGATAAATCCTTGAAGAAATGTATCCGGAAGGCATAACTGAGCCTTCAAACTGCCCTTGGGCCTTACCCAAAGTTCTAGTTAAGAAAAAGGACAGCAGCACCAGAGACAGCAGCACCAGGACTATAGAAAATCAGATGAAGTCAGTTTAAAGGACTCTCATCTGGTTTCACAGATAGATGGTAGCCTAGCAGCTGTAGCAGGTTCAGTCTGGTTTTCCACAGTGGATCTTAGAAGTGGGCATTGGCAAGTGGAAGCGGATCCAAAAGACAGAGAAAAACTGCTGTTACAGCAGGACAAGGCCTGTGGTAATTTAAAGTGCTGGCTTTTGGCTTGCGCAATGCACGAGATGCATTTGAGAGAGTAATGGGGAGGGTATTACACGGCATATCCTGCTCAACCTGGCAGTTATGCCTACAGGATATCCTGGTACATGCTAAAACATTTGAGCAGGAAGTAACACATTTACGAATGGTCTGTGATAAGCTGAAGTTGGCCAATTTGAAACTGCCACAGGGTGGCTGGCCCCTGTAAATGAAGCCGGTCCAGCTCCTCTGTGCCAGAACTGGTGGCCAATTAAGAGGGCGAATCAGCTCCCAGGGGCTATAAAGGCATGTCTACACAGCATTTTGGAGTGAGTCTCCCAGCCTGGATCAACAAATTCAGGCTAGTGGGGTTCACGCTCACACCTCATGCTCCAAAAATAGCTGTACAGACAGTGCTCTGAAATTGCAGCTCAGGCTGGAGCTGGGGCTCGGAAGCCTAGGGAGGGAGGTGGGCTTCAGAGCCTGAGCTGCAGCTTCAAAGCACTGCATATAATACTACTTTTAGAGAGCCAGCACGAGTCCTGCACCCTGATCTTTTCATGCATACAAAAGAATGGGGTCTAAATTAGCTGTCACCACTGATGAAAGATTTTGGAGACATGGTGGATCGTTCTCTGAAAACATCTGCTCAACGTGCAGCGGCCGTCAAAAACGCTAATCAGATGTTAGGAACCATTAGGAAAAGGATAGATAACAAGACAGAAAATTTCATAATGCCTCTAGATAAATCCATGGTAGGCCCACACCCTGAATGCTGCATACAGATATGGTCCCCCATCTGAAAATAGATATATTAGAATTGGGAAAGGTACAGAAAAGGGCAAAAAAAATTATTAAAGGTCTGGAGCAGCTTCCATGTGAGGAGAGTTTTAAAAGGCTGGGACTGTTCAGCTTGGAAAAGAGATGACTAAGGGGGGCTATGAGAGAGGTCTATAAAATCGTGACGGGTTTGGAGACAGTGAAAAAGGACATGTAATTTACCTTCACATAACATAAGAACCAGGGATCACCCAATGAAATGAATAGGCAGCAGGTTTAAAACCAACAAAAGGAAGTTCTTCTTCACACAATGCGCAGCCAGCCTGTGGAACTCTTTGCCAGGGAGGTTGTGAAGGCCAAAACTATAATTGGGTTTGAAAAAGAATTAGATAAGTTCATGGAGGATAGACCTATCTAGCCAAGATGGTCAGGGATGCAACTCCTGCTCTGGGTATCCCTAAACTTTTGAGTGCCAGAAGCTGGGACTGGACGACAGGGGGTGGGTCACTCAGTGATTGCCTGTTCTGTTCATTTGAAGCACCTGCCATTGGCGACTGTCAGAAGACAGGATACTGGGCTAGATGGACCATTGGTCTGACCCCGTATGGCCACTCTTATGATGCTTGCTCCAAAGTGCTGTGTAGACATACCCAAAAGATCAAGGCACCTGGGTTCTATAGAGAAGAGGGACCGAGTAAGAGGGAGACTCAGAGAGTCCCGGTGAGAATCAATCAGGAGATTGGTGAGGGTCTCTGAGGAAAGCTGTAGAGAGCAGATAACTCTGTGCAGGCCCTCCTTTGAAAGAGGGAGGAATTGGCCATGAGAGTGTATGTATGGGATCTGGAAGAAGGCTGAAGGCAGAGAGCATCTAGAGAGAGCTGCCTGCTGGCACTAAGCTGGAGAGCTGGCACCAAAGGCTGAAGGCCGGGGAGCAGTGGAGGAGCTTACCTATTGACATCTCCAGGGCCGGAGAGCTGGATCTAGAGGAGTTGTGAGAGGGCCAGAGGGAGTGAAGGATGCTCCCCTGGCAAGGATAGCCCCAGCAGAGAGGCTGTGGAGGTTCCCCCTAGGAAGAGTTGGGTTGTATTCCAGCTGGAAGAGCTGCAGAGGCTATGCTGGTAAAAGGACAGGAGAGGACTGTGCTGGAGAGCCAGAGCATGGTGAGGGAAGCAAGGACTGTGCTGTAGAGTTGGGCCATGGGGAGGGATGGCAGGGATGCATGTTACATGTACTTGTGGGACTATGCTCGGGGATTTTTACTCCTGGGGGAACTCTGTGCCCCTGCGGGGGCGCAGAATTCATACCTTCCACAGATTTCTTGGCTCCCCCACAGAAAAATGGGGGAGCCAAGAAATCTGTGGGGAACACACACCCCAGGCCCGGGCACGTCTGCTGGGAGCAGCCAGCAGCAGAGAGCAAATCACCGTCGGGGGGAAGAGGGAGGCTGGGTATGCGTGTGTGCATCCCTGGAGAGACGTTAAGGGGCTGGGGCTGGGCGGGTGCCTGTGTGCGAACGGGTGAGAGAGACTCACTCTGTCCCTCTTGCTCGCTGTTGCTGCATCCCGGACTTGGAGGGGTAGGGCTTTGTGAAGTAGGCTCTGTCCCTGAGGCAGAGCAGAAATGTATCAGCTAAGCAGGCAGGATGCTAATGTTCCCATTAAAACAACAAGGAGTCTGGTGGCACCTTAAAGACTAACAGATTTATTAGGGCATAAGCTTTCGTGGGTAAAACACCACTTCTTCAGATGTTCCCATTGTTAATTAATTGTTCCCATTCTTAGTCATTTAAGGCTCTTTTACCTTGCCAGAGTGCTGGTGTAAAGGGCCTTATTGTAAATGACTGTAACGGACTCCTCAGCTAGGAAGGGCTGTGTGCTTTCTCGCTTTTTTTCCTGTGCCAGAGAGGCTCAGTGGGGTTAGATGACAGCTCAAGATCTATTTTACTTATCCATTTAAAAGAAATGCAGGAAATGATTAGCAAAACTGTCTGACTTTCATGTGTGAAAGTCTGAGCAATTTAAAGCGACCTTCTACTTTACAGAACACCAAACACCAAAATAAAAGTGATGTAATTTAAATGAAAATCCAGGATTACAACTGGTATGCAGGGTATTGGTTACCAAGTATTTGTCACTTAACTTTCATGTATTTAGGACATGCTGAACAGTTATTGTGATTATTTTTTTCTGTATAGTAGTTTAAATAAATTACCAAAATAAGTGAAACTGGTGTGATTGCATTATTTTGACAAAATATGCAGAATTTTAGATTTTTTGGTGCCAAATTCTCCCAGGAGTAGATTTTGGACAAAAGTTGTGGGACTTTTGTGATATTTATGTGCATGGGACTCTTGTAATAAATGAACCCCACCAGGGCTGTTTGCCCTCAGAAAGGCTCTGTGAACTATTCCTGAGGATTCTGAAGGAGGGAAGCTGAGGCAGGTGTGTGTCATGCTGTGGCCTGCAACAGGAGAGTTCTCATGTGGGGTCGCCAATGGCAGAAACTGAACCAAAAGATATGCTAGGGAAAATTTGAGGCCAGCCTCTGACAAAATGAAAAGTCTGGATAGTCATATGGGGGAACTTTTAAAAGAAGGCACCTGGAGTGGTCTCACAGTCTTAGATGAAAGAGGATAGGAGCCCTAAACTGGATAAACCTTGGGAGGGACCCTATACAGTACGGACACAAAGAAATGAAGGATAGGATACAGTGGGGTCCCAGGGCTAAACCCAACATTATCCATAAGGACCATTTGTAAAGATATCAGGGGGACAGAATTTCAGTTTGACTGCCCCTGAATCTGAGGTTGTGTCTACACTACCGCCTATCTTGGCAAAATGAATAAACCACCCCCCTGAGCGACATCAGTTACACCGATATAAGCGCTAGTGTGCGCAGCGCTCTCAGCGGGAGAGCTTCTCATGCCGACATAGCTTCTGCGGCTCGCAGGGCTGGGTTTTTTACACCAGCGGGGGAGTTCTCTCCTGTCAGCATAAAGCGTCTTCACCAGACGTGCTGCAGTGGCGCAGCTGCATCAGGGCAGCTGCAGCGCTGCATATGTAGACGTGGCCTGAGAAAGTATCTGTGGAAGTTGAGGCTGCAAAAGTTGGTCCAGAGGTGTTTTCCCCATTGGAACAAAATGGGCAGGGTCTGAGCCAGCCAGCAATTTCCTCAGAAATAATAGATGCACCTCAGGAGCACATTGGATGGAAATCCAGTGAGAGAAAAGCCCCAATGAGATTTGGGTAGAAATAAAGTTCTTTTGGGTTGGTGATATGAAAACATCTTAACAGAAAGACCCTGTATATATGTCAATAGTTAACCTTGTGTCCCTTTACATTTGTGAAACTATTTCTTTTCCTTTCTGTCTGGGTTGGGTTAGTGGTTGTCACCATTTTAGGCCTCATCAAGACCATGAGTAAAGCTGAGGTGTTGCTATGAATTGGGGGGAACCTTGTTATGGGCTGAGTTAAGCCCCCACCTAAAACAAAAGTGTGTGAACCTGCCCTGGAGCTTTTGGCTGAGCATTGTTTAGGGTAGGCGTCAAGGGACGGGGAGGCAGAACAGAAAAGTGGGAAACAGCCTAAAGCAGCAGCTGAAAGCACAGAGGCTGACCCTGGAAGAAACCTGAGGAGAGGTTTTTGCATGAAAGGAGGAGGCTGAAAAGACTGCTCTTGGTGCTGAGAACAAAAGAAGCTGTTTCCTACTATTTGATTCCTTCTGCATTCAGTGACACGGGGCTTTGTACATTCTGTGTAAAGAAACAAAACTGCATCAAATTAAGTACCAGACTCCATCAATTCCTGCTTCCAGCTGAAACATCACCAGGGCCCCAAAACTTTCAGTAGCTGCTTGGGTCAAAAAGGGTCAACGATATGTTAGGATTAATGGTCATTTTTGCCTCTATTCTTCACAAATGAAAGTTTCTTTTTCTGAAGAATGGTGTTCTACAGAAAATTCCATGAAGAACTATCCTCTTGCAAAATGGCTGCCATCTCCCATTATTCTCAATATGAATGAAACTGCCCTTAGCAACGATGCCTTCTTCAAAATGGCCACTGTTTCCAATTTATTTCCAAATGGGAATGAAGTCAAGCTGCTCTCAGGAAAGATGGTAGCCCCTGACAGCATAGTCAACCTCTTTCTTCCCTGAGGGCAGATTGGTTTCACTCCCACAGTGAGGTGGTGGCTATTTTGGAAGAGGGCACCTTAGCTATTAGTAGACTGTAGCCTTACTCCCATTTATTGAGAGCTCTAGAATCTGGAAATCTGGCCAGAACCTCTGACTGCTTTGTGCTGTTCCAGAAAGGTGTAAAATGGCCAGAATGTACCGGTGTATCTGGCTGTAAAAGTTAATATAAAAATATTTAAGGTTGCTACTTCATAGGTAACTTATTTGGATTTTTCATTTCATATATGAAATTTTCAATCATTAAAAAAATGTACAAGGAACATAATTTAAAAATATACAGATAAAATCTATGCTAAACAGGACTTAAGGTTGAGAATACATATCAGTATTTTAAGGGTAAAATCATTACAGGAATGTTATAATTATCCCAAAACCAAGCATTACAAACCTAGGGAATTCAGAGTTAAGGTTAAAGATAAAAGACATACAAATATGTTAAGGTATGGAAAAGTCATTTTTGGCACCCAAACAACCTTAACTCAGCCATAGAATGAGACCATAAAGAAAGAAAAACCCTACTATGTCTTTAAAAATAAGCTTAATCTAATCTGGGACTACAAATGCTAAAATGCATTTATTATCTTTGTATGTTAATTGCATGGCATCACTAAAGGGCAGAGTAAAGGTTTTCTTTTAAGTCTAACTTCAACTCTGCACTTCCTTGATTTGCAATGCTGTTTTGGGGAATAAGGAGAACATCCTTATGATGCTTTTTCCCTTAAATGACTCATCCTTAATTTTTATTTGGGAACACGCTTTGGACTGTTGAATGGCCTCAGTGGTGGTGGTGTAGAATATATACTATCATACAGACTTTTTACTGATGTATTGTATCTGCCATAAAGGGGTATCTGGAGCAGATCTAAGTCTCCATAATTGATTATCAGATATTTTCTGAATGGTTATAGATCATTGAAGTCTGCAGTATTATCTGCTTTTCTGAAGGTAATTCCTGTATTCCTTATATGTCTAAAGTTTTGGGAGCAAAGTAGAACCACTTCCAAAGTGAGTCGTCCATTAAATCTTTTTTGAATTTCATAACATTTTTAGTATATTTCTGTTCACAATTGTAAATCTTGCCAGGGTTTCTCATAAAAATGTGCAGTTTGAGATATTTGGAGCTAGAACAGAAACAGACATATTCCAGGCTCAAAAGTACCATTAACAGTGGCCCTCTCTCTAACTACTACAAATAATAATTATCACAGAAAAACTCAAAAATACAGTCCAGGTGGACTTCATTCAGCCAACTTCCTTTCTGAATGCAGAGGGTCAGCTCTAGGGCACCAATGTGGGAATGACGCACATGGAGAAAGACCGAAAAAAAGCAGAGGCCCTTGGAATCACAAAAACTCCACACTGTTTTTTCTACTGGTAATCCTAATACAGTGTGCAAGGCCGCTGGCACCCCTAATTATTGGTACTGTCAACGGCCCCACTTTCTGTGGGCGAACTGGCACTCGCAGACCAACGGTAAAAGCATGCAGAAACATGAGTGATAAAATAATACAGGTTAAAAATTCAACTTTCCATGTTTATGACAGCAGGTTTCACTTTCACTGAGAATGCCTCATTTGTATTTTCTTTTTAGGGTCATTATCTATCCCTGGAGAGTCTTTGTAAAGGTCCAAATTTCAAATAAACAGAACACTATAAGACAGGTATGTAAAGCTGAATTTTGTTGTATTTGGCTAAAATACGGGTACTAAGCTAATAGGTAAACATAAAAGTATGCCATTTAAAACAATGCATTCCCATTAGTGTTTGAATATGTGCCTATACTCCATGCACACTTTTACATGGTTATGTCATTTCCTGTGTAAAACGTGCTTGTTTATACAGCAGCCATATGAAAGATGCAGTAACCTGCTATGTAGGCTATTTGAAGCTGTCTTTAAGAAACATAAAAACCCCTTGACCCTTGTATAATAAAAGGTGTTAAAAGATACTGCTTTTACAACATCTTAGCCAAGCCTAATAAGAATGTACAAACCAAACAAAAAATCCGTAGTCATGGTCAATCACATGTTATTTTATGAATTACTGTTGCTGTTGGGTAGTAAAATGGTATTTTTAAAAGACAGACACAAAATTACACCAGATTTCACTGCTTCTCAACAACTTCTAATAAAGAGGGAAATCTGAATTTATTTTTGGAAGACAATTATCTACAGTAAATGCCCTTTGCTAGGTGATTAAAAGAGCCTAGTTATTTTAGAAATTATCTAAAGTTCATTTATGCATTTATCATTTTGTCTGGTGGAATTGTCCCCTTGTCCCCTGAAACCGTATATAAGAATCATACTAACTGCAGTGATAAGGGCTGAGCTGATCAAGGGCAAAGCTCCCAGACACTGGGCTCAGACAGAACCTACACCTTGACCAAAGAGCTATCCGAAAAGGAGGAGGAGGAGACTGGATAAGCAGCATCAACTGACAGACTGTGTTAGGAGAGCAACTATTTGCTGAAATCTATTACTGCAAAGTACTAATGGAAAAGATTCACCTTCCTGTGACTCAGCTGTCCAGCAAAATGATCAACAATAATAATGGGGTGACCTTCTGTCTCTAGGAACCTGAGGCCTGTCCAGATGTCCCTTTTGGTACGACACAAAATGTCATGTCCCAGATTTTGAAAGGCCTGCAGACTCTGGTGCCTTGGGTGAAGCTGCTGTCTACAGGAGCTGGTGACATTGACAACAGGGAGCTGCCAACTTTCCAAGTTCTGAAAACTGGACACCCCTGCTCTGCCCCCTCCCCCTGAGACTCCTCCCCCAGGGTGCCACCCTCCACTCACTGCCCCGGCTCCCTGCACCCAGTCCAGGGACGACAGCACTCTCCCCACCCCACCAGTTACCTGTGGGTAGGGGGAGGCTCTCTCCATAAGCCAGCCACTCACTCAAGTCACACAAGTCTGTGGAGGAGCTGGGAATAGAACCCAAGAGTCCTGGCTTCCAGCCCCTACTGCTCTAAGCTTTAGCCCCCACTCCCTTCCCAGAGCCAGGGCCCAGGGATAGAACCCAGGAGTCCTGGCTCCCAGGCACCCCACTCTAACCACAAAACACCATTCTCCTCTCTGAGCCACGAATAGAGCTCAGGAGCCCTGAGTTCCAGCCCCCTGTTCTAACCCACTAGCCCCCACTTCCCTCCCAGAGCAGAAAATGGAACCCAGGAGTCCGGGCTACCAGCCCCCCTGCTGTAACCCCTACCACCAACACCCCTCCCAGAGCCAGGGAGAGAACTCAGGAGTCCTGACTCCCAGCTCCCCTCCCCCAGCTCCTCCAGGCCCTCAACACTGAGGCCAGAGATGGTCCCAAACATGCCCAGGTGTCCCCTGCCCATCTGAGTCCGTGGAACTGGGACAGAGGGCTGCTTGCTTCCATCTGACGAACTTGCCCCATTGTTTGTAGCCACCCCCCCGCCCCTGGCAGCTGTGACCCGCTCATGCTGGCTGGCTCCAGAAAACTTACATGGAACTATTGGATCCGGGGTCTCCCTGCTTCTCCTGAAGAGTTTAATGAGACTTTGCTCTTGGTTCCTCTGCACCCCACAGTGAGGGGCTCTTGGAGACCCCATTCCCGGGCTATCTCAGCTCTGGCTGGGGCGAGGTGTCTGGGAAGCACCAGAGCCTGACAACTTCTGCTGCCCAGAGCAAGCGGGTGCCCGAGTTCCCAGGGAGTGGCGCCAGGGAGCAGCTGGGCTCCTACCTGGGCAGTGATTGCGCCATGCATGGAGTATGGATTGGATGAATGGACTATAAGGTGGATAGAAAGCTGGCTAGATCAGCAGACTCAAGGGGTAGTGATCAACAGCTCTATGTCTAGTTGGCAGCTGGTATCAAGTGGAGTGCCCCCGGGGTCGGTCCTGGGGCTGGTTTTGTTCAACATCTTCATTAATGATCTGGATGATTGGATGGATTGCACCCTCAGCAAGTTTGCGGATGACACTAAGCTGGGGAGAGAGGTACATATGCTGGAGGGTAGGGAGAGAGTCCAGAGTGACCTATACAAAGTGGAGGATTGGGCCAAAAGAAATCCAATGAGGTTCAACAAGGACAAGTGCAGAGTCCTGCACTGCTACAGGCTGGGGACCGACTGGCTAAGTGGCAGTTCTGCAGAAAAGGACCTGGGGATGACAGTGGACGAGAAGCTGGATAGGAGTCAGCAGTGTGCCCTTGTTGCCAAGAAGGCTAAGGGCATATTGGGCTGCATCAGTAAGAGTATTGCCAGCAGATGGAGGGAAGTGATTATTCCTTTCTATTTGGCACTGGTGAGGCCACATCTGGAGTATTGTGTCCTGTTTTGAGCCCCCCGCTACAGAAAGGATGCGGACAAACAGGAGAGAGTCCAGCAGAGGGCAATGAAAATGATTAGGGGGCTGGGGCACATAACTTATGAGGAGAGGCTGAGGGGACTGGACTTATTTAGAATACAGAAGAGAAGAGTGAGGGGGGATTTGATAGCAGCCTTCAACTACCTGAACAGGGGTTCCAAAGAAGATGGAGCTAGACTGTTCTCAGTGGTGGCAGATGACAGAACAAGGAGCAACGGTCTCAAGTTGCAGTGGGGGAGGTCTAGGTTGGATATTAGGAAAAACTATTTCACTAGGAGGGTGGTGAAGCACTGGAATGGGTTACCTAGGGAGGTGGTGGAATCTCCATCCTTGGAGGTTTTTAAGGCCCGGCTTGACAAAGCCCTGGCTGTGATGGGGTTGGGGTTGGTGATGCTTTGAGCAGGGTGTTGGACTAGATGACCTCCTGAGGTCTCTTCCAACCCTAATCTGCTATGATTCTATGATTGTTTTGAGACAGGAAGAACAGAAGCTCCTGATCTACCTTCTCAAGACCATCCAGTATTATATAGATTTTATGTTCTCTCAGTCATCTCTTTGTACAGTAAACAATCCCAATCTTTTCAGCCTCTTCATAGGTCTGTGGGTCTGTTGAATTTGATACACTCTGGAGCAACAATATGAAACGGTTCTTTTTGTAGTCACAACAACCAGTCTTTTGCATCAGAAATCTTCGTGAACAAGATGCATTTGTTATAGAAAATAGCTATGTCTGCAGATGCAAAGCAACTATCAGAGGCCACAGGTCTTGAACACTGTTCTACAGGAAGCATAGGTCTAACCTGCTGCTACCCAGTGTCCTGTTAATAGTTGCCAGAATAGAAGTTGAACCCTGAGAGAAGACTCCAGTCTTGGACTCTGATTGGCAAAATGTTGGGTGTCCTGATTGGTTCATAACTTCTATAAAAACCCAGTACAGGAACAGGAAGTTGTCTATGCAACTGGGATTTCCCTGCTTTAGGCTGCTTCTGATCTGGTAACCTGACCCTTCCTGTCTTCTGACTCCTGGTTTGCCCTCTGCCCTGCCTTAGACTCTGATCTCCCAGTATCTGACCCAGCCTGATTCCCAGCTTCTGCTCTAACCACTGGGTCAAACGGCCCACGCCCTGGGTGTGACACCAACAGGCTTCCACAAAGCTCTAGCACATTCTTTGTCTCATTCATTTATCAGGAACTAGCCCTTGTCTGAAACTCTATAAAGCCCAGAGAGATCTAGCAGTTGAATAATACATTGAAAGTAAATGTATAATTCCAGAGGGGGAGAGAGAATGGAAGGTGGGCAGTTCTTAGCCAGGCACCCTGTCTCTTTCCCTGCCACCCTGTGGATTTGACTCTTAATGTGGGAACAGGGTGATTCAGGGACTCATGTGCTGGATTCATAAGGTCTGGAGGAGGGATGGCAGATTGTCAACATGTGGACAGGCCTGGTGGTAGGATGGCTTTCAGATGCACATGTGCTTGTCAGCCTGTTGTAGGGTTGCCAGGTGTCTGGTTTTCGACCACAAAGTCTGGAAAGACACTAAAAGTCCATTTACCAGAGTAACCGCAATCAGCCTCCCCGCCAAGAGGGCAGGAAGACCAGCAGCTGTTCAGCTGCTGACAGAGAGCCTCAGAGATCTGGGCCTCTTGCAGCCTGGGGTGGTGGCTCTGGTTGAGGAGGGGGCAGGCCCAGGGCTGGGGAAGGGGAGCACTCGCAGGTTCACACCGGCACTGCAAGCAGAGTGGGTGAGGGGAGGGCAAGCTCTGAGCACGCCAGAGAGGCCATGGAAAGGAAGGGGGCAGCCCGCTACCTGCGGGGTGCGGATGTCAGGAGAGGGGGCCATTCGGAGAGCAGTCCCGGCACTGCTCCGTTTGCCCCCCGCTGGCTGCAGAGGGGCCTGGGCTCGATGCACCAAGCGGGGCCGCTTCCCCTGAAGGGCTGGGCTGGGCTGGGCTGCCAATCCCGGCTCCATGCATGGCGCAATCACAGCCCAGGTAGGAGCCCAGCTGCTCCCTGGCGCCACTCCCTGGGAACTCGAGCACCCGCTTGCTCTGGGCAGCAGATGTTGTCACAGCCCCTAGTTGGTTCCTCCAGCACTTGCACTAGGAAGTTGTCGCCAACACCCTCCAAAAACTTCCTGGATTGTCTGAGCACTGCTGTATTGCTCTCCCAGCAGATGTCATGGTGATTGAAGTCCCCCAGGAGAACCAGAGCCTGTGATCTGGAAACTTCTGTTAGTTGTCCAAAGAAAGCCTTGTCTACCTCATCCTCCTGGTCTGGTGGTCTATAGCAGATGCCCACCCCGACATCACCCTTGTTGCTCTCGTCTCTTAACTTAACCCAAAGACACTCAACAGTGTTTCATACTGGAGCTCTGAGCAGTCATACCGCTCTCTTACGTACAGTGCAATTCCTCCACCTTTTCTCCCCCGCCTGTCCTTCCTGAACAGTTTATACCCATCCATGACAGTGGTCCAGTCATGTGAGTTACCCCACCAAGTCTCTGTTATTCCAATCACATCATAGGTCCTTGACTGTGCCAGGACTTCCAATTCTTCCTGCTTGTTTCCCAGGCTTCTTGTGTTTGTGTAGAGGCACCTAAGATATAGCTGATTGCCTTACTTTCTCAGTATGAATCAGGAGCCCACCCCACCCCCGTTGCACACTCCTCCTTGTGTTTCCTCCCTGTATCCCACTTCCTCACTTACTTCAGGACTTAGGTCTCCATCTCCCAGTGAGCCTAGTTTAAAGCCCTCACTAGGTTAGCAAGCCTGCCTGCAAAGATGCTCTTCCCTCCCTTCGTTAGGTGGATCCCATCTCTTCCTAGCAATCCTTCTTCCAGGAACAACATCCCATGGTCAAAGAATCCAAAGCCCTCTCTCCAACACCACCTGCGCAACCACGCATTTACCTCCACAATTCGATGGTCCCTACCTGGGACTTTTCCTTCAACAGGGAGGATGGACAAGAACATGACTTGTGCCTCAAATTCCTTTATCCTTCTTCCCAGAGCCACATAGTCTGCAGTAACCCACTCAAGGTCATTCTTGGCAGTATCATTGGTCCCTACATGGAGAAGTAGGAAGGGATAGCGGTCTGAGGGTTTGATCAGTCTCGGCAGACACTCCATCACATCTTGAATTCTAGCTCTAGACAAACAGCACACTTCTCAAGGTCCCCCTTAGGAGGGAGTCCCCGATCACCACCACCCATCTTCTCCTCTTGGGAGTGGTGGTCGTGGAACTCCCATCCCTAGGACAATGCATCTCATGTCTTTCGGTTGATGCAGTCTCCTTCTGATCGCTTCCTTCAGATGACTCTTCCAAACCATTCTCACAATGGGTGAGACAGGCTCAGGTGATGAGTCTCAGAGCCCTGTCTTGGGGGGAATGGGTGTGTAGTGGGGCAGATAATCCCCCACCAGTCAAGAAGGGGTTAAATAACCAATCAGACCAAGGCACCACACTGAAGGCTACTCTGAAACCAGCAGAGTGAGAGCCCACATCTTCCGGACTGGAGCACTGGATTATGTGATGAAAAATGGATTGAGAGCTCTGCCAGCCTAAATCCTCTGAGAAGACAAGATGTCCCAGCTTATTTCTTTTGCTGAAACCCCCAAGACTAGCTCTTGGCCTATAGCTGCACAGGAGAGTGGGAGCTGAGACATCCTGTGGAACCTGAAAGACTGCTTTCCCTCCTTGGCAAGAGGGACAGCCTGGCCCTTCACAGGCCCTGGAATATTTTCCTTTTTGTTTGGGCTGTTTTATACCCCCCAGAAGGAGGCAGACTTGGTAACGGGCAGTCAGAGGGCTATATTCCATAGCCTGGGATTGGACCACAGTAGGGTCGCCAACTTTCTAATCACACAAAACCGAACACCCCTGCCCCACCCCTTCTCTGATACCACCCCCCGCTCACTCCATCCCCCTCCCTCTGTTGCTTACTCTTCCCCACCCTCACTCACTTTCACTGGGCTGGGGCAGGGGGTTAGAGTGTGGGAGAGGCATGAGCTGGGGCTGCAGGCTCTGGCGTGGGGTTGGAGATGAGGGGTTTGGAGTGCAGGAAGGAGTGTGGAGTATTTGGGGGGGGTGAGGGCTCCAGCTGGGGGTGTGCACTCTGGGGTGGGGTGGGGGATGAGGGGTTGGGGGGCAGGAGGGGATTCCAGGCTGGCTGGGGGATGGGGTTAGGTGCGGGAGAGCATTCAAGGTCCCGGTGGTGCTTACCATGGCTCTGAGGAAGCAGCCGCCAGGTCCCTGTGGCCTCTAGGCACATGGGTGGCCGGGCAGCTTTGCATGGTGCACGCTGCCTTTGTACCTGCAGGCACCAACCCCCACAGCTCCCATTGGTCATGGTTCCCGGCCAATGGGAGCTGTGGAGCCGGTGCTGGGGGTGGAGGCAGCGCCGGAGTCTCCCAGTCCCTGGCCGCCCCAGTGCCTAGAGGCCACAGAGACCTGGTGGACGCTTCTTGGACCCACGCGGAGCCAGGGCAGGTAAGGAGCCTGCCTTAACCCCGGGCCCCTGCTACACCGCTGACCGGAGCTGCCAGGGTCCCTTTCAACTGGGTGTTCCAGTCGAAAACTGGAGGCCTGACAACCCTAGACCACAGGACTGCGATCACCCAGGGAATGAAGTATGAGGTAAGTGAAGCTGTGTTCACCCTAAGGGGATAACCTCAACACATAAACTTCAACAGGGCCATTCAATGAAATTAAATGGTGGTAAATTCAAAATTGACAAAAGGAAATACTTTTTCACACAATGGATAATTACACCGTAGACCTTGTTGTCACCTGATGTCATTGAGGCCAAGAATTTTAACAAGATTCAAAAAGGGATTGAAACATTGATTAATGTTATCAATTAATAACATTAATTTAGAATATGAACTGAAACATAAGAATAGCCAGATTTATCATAATTAATGGTAAAAAAATTTTGGAAGGAATATTAAACCTCCTGCTTCAGGGTTTAAACCAGTCTCTATCCAGTAGAGACCATGACGAGACCTTCCTGAGGGCAGATCATCCCACATCTGCTACTGTGGAGTTCTTACACCTTTCTCTGAAGCAGCTGGTGCTTGCGAAAGTCCAAGACAGGATACTGAACCAGATGGACCTCAGGTCTGATCTGATCTGGCAATTTCTGTGTTTTGATTTTCGTATGAAGAGCTTTGAAGGTACAACAATAAGTTGATGTAGTGGAAGATAGGAAGCCAATGGAGTGAACTTAAAGTAGAGGTGTAACATAGTCTAAGTGACAGCCCAAGAAGATTATCTCACCCACAGTGTTTTGAATAACAAACTGTATCAAGGTATAAAAAGACAAAAGCATAGTGCGAGTCAATGGCTGGAAGCTGAAGCTAGACAATTCAGACTGGAAACAAGACATAATATTTTAACAATTTAGGGTAATTAATAGTAGCACAATTTTCCCACGGATGTGGTAGATTCTCCATCACTTGAAGACCTTGAATGCATTTTCTTTCAAAGCTCTCTTGTAGTTCAACCAGTAATAGTGGGCTTGATGCAGGAATCACTGGGTGAGGTTCTCTGGCCTAAATTATGCAGCTCAGACTAGATGATCATAACCCTAGTCCTTTCATAGATTCCAAGGCCAGAAGGAACCATTGTGATCATCTAGTCTGACCTCCCCTATAGCACAGGCCAGAGAAAGGCCCCAAAATAATTCCCAGAGCAGGGGTTCTCTTTTTCTTTCTGAGACCCCCTCCCCACCCCAGCATGCTATAAAACCTCCACGGCCCCCTGTGCCACAACTGTTGTTTGCATATAAAAGCCAGAGCCAGGGTTAGTGGGTAGCAACCAGGGCAATTGCTCAGGGCCCTTCACCACAGGGGGCCCTGCAAAGCTATGTTGCTCCGGCTTTGGCTTTAGGTCCGGGTGGCAGAGCTTGGAGCCCCAGGCTTCAGCCCCAGGTGGTGGGGCTTTGGCTTTCTGCCCTGGGCCCCAGCAAGTCTAATGCCAGCCCTGCTTCCGGGATCAGCGCAGAGCCATGGCAGGCAGGGAGCCTGCCTTAGCACCACTGACCAGGAGCCGCTTGAGGTAAGTGCCACCCAGCTGGAGCCCGCAACCTGAATCTCCCTGCCCTGGGTCAGAACCTTCTCCTGCACCCTAACTTCCTCCCAGGCCCTGCACCCCCACCTGCACCCCAACCCTCTGCCCCAGATTGGAACCCCCTCCTGCATCCTAACTCCCTTCCAGGCCCCAGACCCCCACTTGTACCCCAACCCCCTGCCCCAGGTCAGAACCCCCTCCTGTACCCAAACACGCTCCCAGAGCCTGCACCCTAACCCCCTGCCCCAGCTCAGAACCCCCTCCTGCACCCTAACTCCATCGCAGACCCCACACTCCCATCTGCACCCCAACCCACAGCCTCAGCCCCTCTCCTACACCCAAACTCCCTCCTGGAGCCCGCACCCCCAGCTGGAGCCCTAACCCTCTCCCACACTCTAACCCCTGCCCCAGCCCAGTGAAAGTGAGTGAGGGTAGGGGAGAGTGAGCGACTAAGGGAGGGGGGCTGGAGTGAGTGTAGGATGGGGCCTCAGGGAAGGGGCAGGGCAGTGGGTGGGGCAGGGGTGTTTAGTTTTGTGAAATTAGAAAATTGGCAACCCTAGGGGAAGCCCCAAGCTTTCCCCCCCCCGACCCCCAGCACGGGGCTGTGTGTAGCCTGCGATTTATTTTTTTCTGTGTGTCAATGGCCCCTGATAGAAAAAAGGTTCCCCACCCTTGATTTAAGAGTAGAGGTTCCATTAGAAACAAGAGAGACTGATGGAAACAAACAGTTACCATACCAAACAAAATAATAAAATGTGAACTAAAATGTATACTATCTAATAATGTAGTGCCCCCCGCTCCCAAAACTTCAGTCCATTGCAGATCTGGCTGGCTTCTCAGCAACCAGGATCCAATTTTTCATGAAATGGTCCCGCTTAACAGGATATTTCCTCAGTGAATGAATCCAGAGGGCCTTTCCCCACTCCATGTTGTATTGAAACAGCTTTTTGTCTCTATTCCTAGACAGAGCAATCCCCTCTCTGTTGTAATGTTCCCTTTTTACCTCCAAGTGGTTTTGATTGTTTGCAGTTGTCTCTGGCACTTTGCCATTGATAGTCTTGGGATGGAGCAAAACTAGACAATTGCATTACATCAGCGGCTAACCAGGAGGACTGACAACTCCCTCTTGCCTGAATGAGCCATCACTGAGACATATAATCCCCCGGTGACTAACTTGTACTCCAGACCATAAAGCATAATTTCAATATAGTTACATTATTCCTTAAAATATTACTCCTCCATACATCTCTCAATGATTGAGTTTTGAAAAGTTATGAGCTTTCTGTAGATACCCTACATGTTGCCTCGTGTGGATAAATACCATGAAAGACGTGTTTGACATAGTAAGTTTGTCAGGCCTATGATGAGGGTTGTTTGCAAAGAACAGGGGACCCTTTGCCAAGAGGCCTCCGTGTCACACCGTCCCCCTGAATTTGATGCAGTAGTGGGCTAGCCACTGGCTATTCTTCAGGTGTCAGTTCTGGGTTCTCTTTTCTGGACAGGGCATCTGCAACATTTTCTTTCCCCTCGATGTGCACACTCCTGATTTCATGTTCCTGTCGCAGTGCAACAGCTTGGAGTTGGTACCTTTGGTTCTGTGTAAGCACACCAATGGAGAATGTTCTGGAGCCCCTAAATTTTCTGTTGAACAGATCTGTTTTAACTGTTTGATGGCCCATATGATTGTATAGCTTTCTTGCTTTGAGAAAGTAGTTTTGTTTATTGGGGGTCAGTTTTTTACTTAAGAATGCAATGGGGTTGCTCTCCCTGCCTGCACGAGAACTGCTCCCAGCCTGGTATTGGCTGCTTCTGTACACAGCTTGAGCACTTTATTAAAATCAGGACATGCCAGAACTAGCTTTTCTGACAGAACCTTTTTTTATTTTATCAAAGCCCTTTTGACAAGCTTCAGTCCAGAGTAGTCTGGTTTATTCTTTTTACACAGGTCTGTGACTGCGGATACAATTCCTGACAATCCTCTACAAACCTACAATAATAATTCCCCAAGCCTATGAAGGATTCTACTTGCTTTTTAGTTTGGGGTACAGGCCAGTTGACAACAGATTCCACCTTTAGAGGATCAGGATGAATTTGGCCTTCCCTCACCCAGTGACATAGATAAAGGACTTTAGCTTCTCCTTGTCTGGGGTGGGGGTGTTTGGTGTCTGAGCCCAGCAGTACTGCCTACTGGTAATACTGTGGGCTGCGTTGCCCAGTGCTGAGAGTCAAAGTGGCCAGAGGTAGAGGAACCCAGGCCCTCCCTGTTCTACCAGATTTCAACTCAGGGTCCAAAGAAATAATAATTCAAAAATGTGTGGCCTTGGGGGTGGGTACCCCAGGCCTGCTCCCTAGGCCACTTCCTACCCCAGCTTCTGTTCCTCTGGTGGCATCCCTGGTTCACCTTTGAGTCCCTCCTGATTTTTGTGGTCTTACCAAGTGCTGCTAAAAATGGCAATATTGTCTATATGAGCATGTGCAAAGACCAGTAGTCTGTGTAACACCTGGTTAACAAGCCTCTGAAACGTGCCTTAATTAGTCCAAACAGTAATACATTGAATCCCTAGAGACCCGAATCAATTATGAAGACAGATTTTTTGATGAAAATTTTGTGCAGTACCAAGATAAATATCTTCCTGAAGTGTAAGTATGTTACACCAACACTATTACCTTTATAAACCAAACTTGTAATCTCATAAAAAAGATCAAATTAGTTTAACAAGATCTATTCTCCATGAACCCATGTTGATTTGCATTAATTACAGTACCCTTTGGTTAGTCTCTAAGGTGCCACAAGTACTCCTTTTCTTTTTACACAAAGTAAAACTATTTCCCCTTGTTTATTTACAGTTCTTGTCAACTACTGGAAATGGCCCACCTTGATTATCACTACAAAAGGTCTCTCCCCCCCACCCCCACCCCGCTGTCCTGATGGTAATAGCTCACCTTTTCCTGATCACTCTTGTTACAGTGTTTATGGTAACACCCATTGTTTCATGTTCTCTGTGTATATAAAATCTCCCCACTCTATTTTCCACTGAATGCATCCGATTAAGTGAGCTGTAGCTCATGAAAGCTTATGCTCAGATAAATTTGTTAGTCTCTAAGGTGTTAGCTTGCTTCTAGTCTTCTGGAACTTTGCCAGTGCTCCAAGAATTATTGAAAATCAACATTAATGGTCCAGCAAGCTCCTCTTCCAGCTCTTTTAAAACTCTTGGATGCAAGTTATCTGGACCTGCAAGTTATCTTCTGATTTTAAAATGTCTAACTGGCCTTAACATCTATGAATCAATGAATGAATAGCATTTGTGATGATAACACTCATGAATCAAGGACAGTAAATTTGTAATCTATGGCTGTGATGGAGTATACAAACCCCATACTTGACAACAAGAGGTTAAGAAGCTGTTCTGGGCTCAAACAGCTCCGCCTACCACACCTGCAAGATGTACACAGGCTGGAGGAGAAGTTTAAAAGAGGAACAGAGTAGTTCACTGGTGCGCTGACCAAGGAAGAGAACAGGCCTTGAACCCTCAGCTCCAGAGGAAAGGGCTGACAGAAGGCAAAGCTTCCCTGATAACCACTGCCTGAAGATCCCTCCTGGAGGAATGGGAGGGCCCAGATCCTGATACACCCTGAGAAGAGGCATTCTGCTCTCTCTCGCTCTTACTAACTCAGTTTATTTGTGTTAATTCCCTTGTTTTTTGTTTATAGACTGCCCCAGAAGGGGAGAGACGTGGCTGGAGGACCAAGGCACAGGACGAGGCAGACTACTGCAGAGGCAGAGCAGCCAGTGGTCACAGGCCCCACGGGAGACAGAGCTGCCATGCCACGCCTGGCCACAAGGAGGCACGAGCAGTGAGTCAACCCTTTCGCAACTGGTGGAGAACGTGGGAGAGGGGGAAGAAGCAACTGACCCAGATGGTCTAATAACCGTGACCTATAGACATGGGTTGGTAAGTCAGATAGCGTGGACTTAGAGCATCTTCTCAAGCGGATGAATGAGAACCAGCAGCAGGCAGCCCAGCAGCAGCAAAGCTCCTGCAGCAAACAGCTGGTCTGGCACCTAGGGGCACAACAGCAGCAAAGGTTGGTCCAGCAGGTGATAGCACTGGTGCAGGGTCTCCATGGGTCTGCTACTCCAGGGGCTGTAGGCCCCGGCCCAGCAGCCCCCCCTGTGCCAGTGAAATTCGCAAAGATAGGTCCTGAGGATGGCCTGGAGGCCTTCCTGATAACATGTGAGCGAGAGGCAACAGCAGCCCAGTGGCCACCTGACCTGTGGGCCACCCTGTTGGCACCTTATCTGACAGGACCAGCATAGGCTGCATATTGGGGGCTGGATGCAGCATCTGTCCAAGACTATGGGAAGGTGAAAGCAGCCATACTCCACGACCTTGATATCATGGAGGGGACCTTCTGACAGAGGTCCTGTGGCGAGAAATAACCCTGGGAGCTGAGCCCTGCTTGGTCACCCAGAAATTAAGAGGCCTATGCTGGAGGTGGTTAAAGCCAGAGACTCGGACTGGAGTTGAGGTGGCTGAGCTCATCATGGTAAAGCAGTTCTCTCACATGCTTCTGGACGGGGGTAGGGACTAGATGCTCAACCACTGGCCAGAGTCCCTAGTCGGTGCTGTCCGGCCGACAAAAAAGTATTTAGCTGCAGAAACAGTTCTGGCAGCTTCATGTAAGCAACTCCTGAGACCAAGGGAAGGCCCAACCATGGGAACTGGCAATCAGACAGGGCAGTCTCAGAAGCACCAGGCTGCAAAGGGCCCAGCAGGCCGCTGGGCCCTGGACTGGCTTCCATTGTGAAATCCCAGCCCCTCAGGCCCCAGCCCAGACAAAAGCCCTTGAGACCCGCATGGACTCCTCTGTTGGAAAGTCAGGGTGTGGGAGCAGACAAGCCACATAGGGAAGGGCTGCCTCAGACATAAAGCACAGGGCCAGTAGCCACGCAGCCAGCAGTGGAGACTTGCTTTTCATGTGGGCGCCTGGGTCATTGGTATGTGCCCCTTTATGGATTGTAGTTATGGACAAATGTGGCTGGCAGAAAGCCATGCCTGTAAGTGAACTCCAGCGAAAGTAACAGTCCCTGTTCAGATAAATGGAACTGATGTAATGGGCCCGGTGGATTCCAGGTGTGGGCAGACCCTAGTCCAGGATGATTTTATCCCAAACCCTGAAGCCCCTGGATAGACTTTTTTTCTACAGTATATCCCTGGAGAGGTTAGACCCTATCCCAGTGCATATGTGAGGCTGACTGTAGGGGAAAACACAAAGTCCCTTGCAGTGGGGCTGACCTCCATACTAGCCTGTGACGTTACTGACAGAATCTGTAACCATATAGATGATTGTTGCAACCAAAGTCCTGTAGTGGCACCAAATCTTGTATGAAGGGGGTCAAATAAGGTGTCTAAGACAAGGTTGTGGTTTTCTCGTTATGCTATCTGTATATGTGTATCGTTTTTGTAGTTGAAGTTATGAACATTGGCTCTATCCGGTCTGTATTTCAAACTTATGCTATGCTTCTGGATGACACCTCAGATAAGTGGGTGTCAGCTCTGCCTCGCCTGCTTGATGGCCCATTAAGGACCATCAGCTATACAATTGACCCATTGAAAGAAGGCAGACACACCTTGGGACTCAGCAAGGTATGCAGGGACATGTCTATGGACAGAACTCTGAGGTTTCTCCATGCCATGTGATGGGCAGCTTGTCCTTGGGACAAAGAAAGCAGAGACCACATGGCAAGAGACTATAAAAAGCAGCTGCAGCTCCTCCATCTGGTCTTCAATCCTGCTTCTTACCTCTGGAGGGACTTTGCTACAAATGGAAGCTCTACCCAGAGGACTGATGACCCATCCCATCTGTGGATGTACTCCAGAGACTTGATTTGAACCTGCAGTTTATTCCATCACTGCTACAAGCCTGAACCAAGAACTTTGCCATTACTGTATGTAATCGATTCCATTTAACCATCTTGCTCTCATCTATATCTTTTTTTCCTTTTATGAATAAACCTCTAGATTTTAGATTCTAAAGGACTGGCAACAGTGTGATTTGTGGGTAAGATCTGATTTGTATATTGACCTGGGTCTGGGGCTTGGTCCTTTGGGATTGAGAGAACCATTTTTCTTTTACTGGGGTATTGGTTTTCATAACCATTTGTCCCCATAATGAGTGGCACTGGTGGTGATACTGGGAAACTGGAGTGTCTAGGGAATTGCTTGTGTGACTTGTGGTTAGCCAATGGGGCAAAACCAAAGTCTTCTCTGTTTGGCTGGTTTGGTTTGCCTTGGTGTGCATAGAAACCCCAGCCTTGGGCTGTAACTGTCCTGCATTAAGCAATTTGTCCTGAATTGGCACTCTCAGTTGGGTCCCACCAGAACCAGCATCATTACATAGCATACCCCATTATCTTGGGTTGGGTTTGAGAGTATTTCTCTGAGGTACTTAGGGGGTTTAAACCACATCCAGAGGCCCCAGAGAGGGTAACTGAGGTGGCTCTGGGAGACAGAGTCTCAAAACCTATGATGTTAGCAGGTGTAGGTGAGGCACTGGACCCTGGAGAGGGGGGATCTAGCTAAGGGGAAGCTCCTCCACCTAACAACAAAGCAATGCTGAGCCTCCCTGCAGGAGAGGGACATCCTAACTAGAGAGTTGGACTTCATAAAGGATCAGAGGAAGGACAAAACTGAGCCAGGCTTATGATAAACTTCTGGTGGTTAACGGAGAGGTGACAGACCCACAATGAGTAAAGTGGCACCCCCCTCCAGTTTGAGCTTCAGGCAGAATGACTGTACCACCTGGAGAAAGACTGACTGACGGGGGAAATTTGGTCATAACTCCTTGTTCCATGGCCTCATAGGCACAAAATCATCCTTTGGTCAGGATTTTGGATCACTTCTTTTGGCCCAGGATTCACAAAAAAGTTAAAGATTCTTACAGCTCCTTCCCCGGATGTCAACTCGTAGGACCTAATGGAGTGTCCAAAGCCCCTCTGGTCCCATTCCCCATAGTTGACAGCCCATTTGAAAGGATCGGGATGGACCTTATCGGCCCCTTGGAAAAAAGGTACAGCTGGATACAAACTTGTATTAATTAGAGCTGATTACACTACCTGCTATCCTTAGGCAAACCCAATGTGTTACACCAGTGCAAAAACTATTGCAGCAGAAGTGCTAAATGTTTTTGCCAGAGTTGGGGTACCTCAGGAGATCCTCACTGATCAAGGCACCAACTTTGCATCTTCTGAGGGAACATGCAACCTACCAAAAATGAAAACTTTATGTACGTCTGTCGATCATCCACAAATGGATGGTCTAGTTGAGGATTCAACCAGGCCATGAAAAGAATGTTAAAAAAGTTTAGGGCTGAGGACCCCGGTCATTGGGATCAGCTGATCCCTCCTGTTACTTGCTGTTTGAGAAGTTTCCCAATCATCTACTGGATTCTCCCCATTTGAACTCTTATATGGGAGATAACCCTGCAGAATTCTTGACCTGGTCCGAGAGATGTTATATAGTATGTACTGAAGCTTCAGGAGAGATCTTTGCCAAAGAAAACCCACTCAGTGCTCATCAGGCCCAGGAGCAATCCCATAACAAAGGGACACATACACATATAGTTATGCGGGGCAATTGTGTGTTACTTCTACAGCTGCGTGCAGAGTCCAAGTTATTCACTAAATGGAAAGGACCATACAAAGTAGTAGGCCAAGTCAGGCCAGTTAACTATGAAATCAGGCAGTCTGAGGAGAAGAAGAAACTAACTCAAGTCTACCCTGTTAACCTTCTGAAGCCATGGAAGAAGTGAGAGAGTTTACTTTTTGCTCCTTAGACCCCTGAACCAGAACTGGGGCCCCAACTTCCCACTTCACCAGGCCCAGACCCTCTACAGATGGGAGAACATGCATCTGGAACAGAGGGCCCAGGTGAGAAGCCCTCCTCAGTGGTGTTTGTCTCCTACCTGGGGCCGACTCATCTCGTACAACACCATACCTAACGGGAACCTGGGCAATGCATCTGGAAAAATCCCTGGTCACTCCCCCCAAAAATGTGAGAGGCTGTGAGGCAAGAGGTCCGAGCAATGTTGGAACTTGTGGTTGTGGAAGAACCCTGCAGCGAATAGTGAGTCTGATCATATTGGTCCCAAAGCCAAACAGCACTATTTGGTTTGACATAGGCTTCAGAAAGGTCAATATTATCTCCATATTTGATGCCTAGCCCTTGCCTTGAGTAGATGACCTGTCAAGCTGTCTGGGTGAGGTCTGATATAGCACCATGTTAGACCTAATGAAGGGAGACTGGCAGATCCCACTCTCACCAGAATCCCAGTAGAGAAAAGCACCTTTGCCAAGTTGTTTGGCCTCTATCAATTTAAGCCTATGCCCTTTGTCCTCCATGGTGCCCCAACAACATTCCAGTGGTTCATGGATCAAGTTCTTCACCTCTGTGGCTTATATGCAGCAGTCTATTTAGATGATGTGGTCATCTACCGCCAAGATTGGGAGGAACATCTACCATAAATCACCGCCATACTTTGGTCCCTATGAGGGGCTGGACTAACTACAAACGCAGAAAGGTGTAAGATTGGGAAAAAGACCACCTACCTGGGTATTCTTTGGGGAAGGGCCTAGCCCAGCCCCTTGTGGGCAATGTCCAGACTGTCAGGCACGGCATCCAATAATAAGGCCTAGTGGTTGGAGCATGGGCATAATTAGGCCTAGGGTGGGGCCTGGGCCAAGAGTGGTTCTGAAACTGAGATCCCGGGACAGGCTGGGGTCAAAACTAAGATCACAGTCCATAGCTTAACCTGGATCAGAACCATAGTCAGAGTCCAGGTGCAGGCCAGAGGTCAAAGCTGGGTGATCAGAGTCCAAAGACAAGTCAAGTCAATACCACAGTCAGTGTCCAGATAGGGGCCGAAGGTCGAAACCAGATAGCGTCTCAGGTTTTGGAAGGGATCAGGAGGTAGAGACAAGGCTGGAATGGGTTGGTGACGAGGCTGGAGTGAGGCTAGTGCAGGGCAAGGACAGGGCTCAGGCAAGGCTAGGGCAGGAGCAGGCTGAGAGTCTCTAGAGTCTGCTGCATTGTGAGGCAGCAGGAGGGTTCCTGGCCGGATAGTGCTGTTGCTCAGACTGATTTGCAGCTCTGCTGGGGTTGTGGAAATACCTGAGTCATCTGAGCGGTCAGACGCTGCTGATGATCGCCTGCTGCTGCATGCCTGAGGGCTGACTCGCTGCAGCACATCTTGAGGCTCTAGCACATCTAAAGACTGGCCCCGCAGCCTCAGGGGAGAAGCTACTGGACCCAGGACTCAAATAAGTTTTGGGCACAACAAATGGCAAAACAGGGATGGGAGTGAGGGTCACAGGGTCAAAACTAGGGATCCAGGGGGGGGACACCAAGCAGAGAACCCCAGACAGCACCCACTGCTCCTCAAAGGCATCCAGGGAGCCAGTGGACATGGCCCAGAGAGACTCTGCCTGGAGATGTGACCTAAGAAAGGAGCGGAAATAGGCCCCACAGTTGCAGAGCACATCCCCGTCCAGCTTCCTCCTGCTGGTATGGTGGATGGCCACCTTGGTCAGGAGGTCTCACAACTTCATGGGGCCGTGGACAGGGAGCGCATACAGCAGGAGGTGTGGGGACAAGTGCAGCCAGAACTTGAGGAGGAGATTCTGGAGGAGCCAGAAAAGGGGCTGCAAACTGGCGCACTCAAGATAGATCTGCACCAGGGTCTCTCTCACCGCAGAAGGGGGAGGTGGTGAACGGCGCCAGGTACATGCCTATGCTCACAGCTCTGTGAAAGAGCCACCAACTAATATCTCTGGTGGGCTGTGGGACCAGGGTGGAATACAGACTGGTCCACCAGGGCTCTTCACCCTTTGTGGGTGGTAGCAGGTCCCGCCACTTGGTGTCAGGGCGGGACACGAGGGGGAGGAAGTGAAGGGTGTGGAGCACGAGTCCATACAGCTGTTTCCTAGGCGTGGTTCGGAGGTGAGCCAGCTGCATGTTGTGCAGACGACTCAGATGGTGCGGAGGGAGCAGCTGGGGAGGCTTCGGGTCAGGGGCATGATGGTGAGGTGTGGAGGGCCAGGGATGAAGGGCAGGCAGGGAGCACCCTCCTGTAGGACCCACTTGAGGAAAGCCTGAGAGGCAGGCAGTAAGGCCGCCCTTACCTCCTGGAGTATATGCCACGGGACACAAGGGGTGGAGTGACCCATGAGCCAGCTGCGCACAAGGGGGTCCACCCAGTCTCCAATCCTGGTGGTGCACAAAGGGGACTCCGCCACGGCACACAGAAGTGGGGGTTGTGTAGCAGGGGCTCCGCGAGGAGGTCCCCCTCCTCAGTGGCTGCAGTGGACCTGGTCACTGAGACCAGCTAGGGCGGAGAGTTACATGGGCCCGTGGTGCCCGGGCTCCAGCAATATTCAGGGCTGGGGGCCCAGCTCCACCAATGTTTGAAGCTGGATCTCTCCCCCGGCCCTGCCTGGAGCTTCCCTCGACACCGCCCCCCCACGCACCTTCCCCGGGCATCCCTGCCTGATTAAAAGCGGGCGGCTGCCCTGCCGCTCCGCTGCCGCCGAAGGCTAGGCCACAGCACCGGGGCAGGCTGAGGCAGCGGGCTGCTGCTGCACCGGAGGAGGGGCACACGTGACTGGCAGCCCTCCTCCCGCAGCACCCACTGGGAGGAGACACCAGAAGAGATCTCTGGACCTCACTCACCTTGAGTGCCTGACCCTGTGATCCTGCCCCCCCAGCCTGCAGCCAAGGGGCAAGGGGCAGCCCTCCCCTGCCCCCATGAGGCTACGGTGTGGGGCAGCAGGCTGCAGCAGGGGAGGAAGCCACATGTGATGGCAGCCCCCTCCCGCTCCAGCACCCACCCACCACGGGGGAGGTGAGGGGGCTCCCTAGACCTGAGCAGCTGGGGCTTGGGTGAGTATAGCGACACCCTGTACCCCCCCCACCCACAGTCACTGCTTCTGCCCCACGCTGGGCAAGGGGCAGCCCCATCCCCCACCACCAGTGAGGCTACGGTGAGGGGCAGCAGCAGTGCGGGAGAGGTTTGGGTGGGAGTCCTCCTCTCTGGCCCTAGTCCCGGGGCAGCCTGTCTGCCCCCAAGCTCCTCATCCCCAGCCCTGACCCACCCCAGAGCCTGTGCCCCCAGCCAGAGCCCTCACCCGCTGCACCCCAACCCTCAGCCCCAGCCCTGAGCCCCCTCTTGCACCCCTGCCACAGCCCAGACCCCGCACCGAAACTCCCTCCCAGAGCACATCCCCCACACCCACTCCTCCTGCCCCAGCCCAGACCCCAGACCCCAACTCCTTCCTAGAGCCTACCCCCCGCACCCAAACACCTTCCCAGAGCGTACTCCCTGCCGCAGCCTAGAGCCCACACCCAAACTTCCTCCCAGACCTTTAGGGAGGTGTGTGTGTCGGGGGAAACGGGGGGCGCACAACTTGGACCCGTTCTGGACACCACCAAAAATTATACAAACCTGCTGCCCCTGAGACCAGCTTCCAGGTCCTGAGGAGGTGCTGATAAAAGACAAGCAGCTTGGAGAGGTTTCACGGGAGACCTCTCATATGGAGGTAGAAGAGCTGCCAGTCATATCGGAGCCCTTGGAGATGGTGGAGGAAGGCATGTTCCAGCATGCTCCATGCCAGACTACCTGCACCATAAACAAGTCTCTGCAGGGCCTGGAGGTGGAAAGCGTGGACCTAGCTGCAGAGGCAGAGCAGGCCCTGTCCATTCTCCTCCAGGGAGAGGCTCAGGACACCCACAAAGACCCAGTGTATCCCCGGCCAGAAGAACTCCAGGATTTTCTTCTGGAGATGGGCCAGGCTACCCGTGGCTGGGCTCAGGGTGTTGATCAGGTGCTAGAGCACGGACAGGACTAGCTGGTTGAGCACCAGTGCCCTTCCCCACAGGGAAAGGCACTGGAGCAGCCCTGTCCATCTCTGTAGCTGCTCAGCCACCATGCCCTCCAAATCATGCCAGTTCTCCAGCAGGGAGGGATGGGCGGTGGAAAGGTAAATGCTCACATAGAGCAGCGGACCCCGTTCCACCGGATGGCCTGGAGGGTGGGTGGGAGGAGCTTGCTTGCCACCTGTCCCTGACCATCAGGCAGAGCTCTTGACCCAATTGACCCAGGCAGAGGAAGCTTCCTAATAGATGGCTTGGCAAGCCTCCACCTGCACCAGGTCACCTGGATCCTGGACTGTGAGGAGCTCGTTGCTGGCATATGCTGACAGGACAACCTGCAATTCCGGCTCGTGAAGCATGAACCCCATCGACCTCCTGTGGAGGAATGGTTTAATGGCAAGGGTGTAAAGCTTGCCAGACAGCAGGCAGCCCAGATGCACCCCTTGTCTGAAGATGATGGGTTCAGTCAAGGTCCAGCTGGGCTTGACCAAACACTCTGCAGAGGTGTAGAGCACCTGGAGAAAGTGCACAAAGGGAGGCCCAAAGCCGAACGCCAGCAGAGTGCCCAGGAGACTTATGGTCCACCCTTTTGAACACGTTCTCCTGGTCCAGAGACAGGAGGGGGAATGACAGGGGCCACCCTACACCCGAGCTGGAGGAGGTCTGACGGGGCCACCTTTAAAATCTACTAATATTCTTACTAAGCAGCAGCTGACCAACAGAGAGCCACAAGCCCGCTCATACACACACTTCCTGATCCTGCTCACACTAAAGTCAATGGTAAAAAATACTATTGATATCAGTGAAAACAGGATCGGGCCCATAACTAATCTTAACCAAAATAGCTAACACGTTTGCTTAACTATTTTCTTCAAGCAGCGCTCTCCTTTCAAGGAGACTGAATCCATCTCTCCCTGGAGTTTTATAAGGCAGTCTATCACTGAAGTGTGTGGGAGGAAGATTTTCAAAGGTGTTACAGGTACCTACAGATGCAGTTAGGTGCCTAATAGGACTTTCAAAGTGCCTGACCAGGTTCAGTATCTAAATCCAATTGATTCTGAATGGGAGTGAGGTGCTTTGGAAGATCCCAAATTTCTTCACGCTTAGCAGAAACATTCTCTTTGGCCTGCAGAGTAAACCTGGCAACGTTCAGGTCAAACAAATTTTTTAAGGCAGAGTTCTAGGAGGGCTAAACTAGGACTTTTAGTGGAAGTTTGCTGCATTATTAACTATTGAAAGAAGCTCCTGTCTCTCCATAATGTTGTATAATCAACATACAGGGCCGGTGTGAGTACTGTACTTAATACTGCCAGCTTCCTAAGCTGGAAGTTTATATTAAAAAACAACAACAAATGGAGCATTATTTACAAGGACTTAGAGACTGTGCTTGCTTTCAAAAACCTACAAATAACTCTATAAACTGGAATCACTTAGCTAGAAACCACTTGACTCCCTGATCTGCTTCTCTCTTGCATCCCTTACAAGCTCTGCAGTTGGGGATGAAGCAAAGCTGGATTTTATTCTATTTAGATGGTTATACCATGCGCATTACCATAGGATCTGATCAGAGCAGGGTTCCGTCTGGCACACCTTACCAAGTCATTTGAGGCTAAGCCTTCAAAACTTTACCCCCTCAAAATGAATGCTTCAGGAAAGTAGGAGGAAGTGAAAAACATAAGGTTAGAATGGAAATTGGGACCCACCATTACATCTCTTGGCAGTTTCTGCTGCTGTCCAATGAAATGGTAAACAACCACATTTGTTTGCCTTAGCTGATCATCTGTAGTTGTTCCATTTGCTACTGCCTGCTCCCCATGTTGCCCTGGCATCCTCTCCCCACATGCCCACTTCTGAATGTACTTTGGTACTATGCCGAGTTGGGAGCCTTGAAGGCTGGAGCAGACAGCTCCAGGAACAAGACACCACAGTAGTTCAGCTGCCTTTACTTCATGAGTTTTTCTTCTCATCTGTGTGCTTTTTGAAGAAGAAAATGTTTGCTGGTCAGAGAGGTTTTCCATTTATGCCTTTTGCAGCTTTCCATTCCCAGTAAGAGGTTAGACTGGGCACAGTGCTTTACACTGAAAAGCACTCTATGCACAGGAGGTGTTTAGACTTAATTTATTCCCTGCTCCTGGATAAAGATTATTGCAGCTGTGTGTTTTGGAAAACTATCAATGAAGGGAGTTCAGCTCCTACAACACACTTTGAATGGAGTACTGTACTCTGTATTTCCAGGTTCTGTTTTAATTACACTTGCATATTACCTTGGAGGAAGCTGAAATCTGGAAAATGTTTTCTCATATATGGTGCTTCAACCTTCCTGACCTTCTATTTTATACCAAGTACATTCATGTGTGCAAACGAGATCATCTAGTGTGGGGGCAGGGTCTGACTATCAGAAGCAGATGTGTTGCTGAGAGCTACCCAAGAAAGTGCACATTTGCCCTTGTGGGGTTCCACAGAGAGGTGACCTTCACCCCTCCTGCTGTGTGTGAGGAAGTTACAGGAGATAGTGAGAGGAGGTAGACTCTGGTGTCATCACTGTTACGAACTGGGTAAAACCTTGTTATGGGTTGAGTTAAAACCTTGCCGAGAGTGAGGTATGTGAATGCACCCTTTAACTTATCCTTACAGTTGTATTAATTTATCACAAGCCCTCACCTAAGATAAAAAGAGGTTGTGAACCCACCCAAGAGTTCTGCACTGTGGGGGTAGAGGGCTTTTTGCTGAGTGGTGTGTGGGTGAGAGAGAGAGAAAGATACAGGAAGGAAGGCAGGATACAGAACCAGACTGATAGCAAGAAATTTAAGGAGCTGCCGATAAGTACTAGGAGAAGCCTAGAGATACCTGGGGTAGCAGTACAGTTTGCTTGCGGTGAGCCCAGGAGCTATGGTGTCTGTTCTTCCAGTGCCTGGCCAATAGCGAGACTGGACTGAGTGTGAATTGGTTGTGAGAGAAACACATGTAGGTTCCACTTGCTCTTCAGGAGCAGACTACAGCACCCCACAGCGCTGAAATAGAGAGGACACAGCAGAGATATCAGCATGGGGCACAGTATGGGCTCTGTTCCCATCTAAATCAGCCCCAAAGAAGAACACTTAGGCCCATACTGCACCACCCTGTTCCTCCCAGCCTTCAGGTGGCTCCATGTGGGGGATGGGGAACTGGCTGGGCACCATGGAGGAGGCAGTCCAGTAGCCTATTCTCCTGGCAGAGACAGGCGCTGACAGCTCCAAACAATCCTAGAATGAGAAACAGAGAGAGAACAGCGCAGAACACCAGGGAGTTTCACCCAGCTGACTGAGAACACAACATTCAACAGCAAGGATGGCAAGACTGGAAGAACATGCTCTTCCGACCTCCTTGAGCACTAGCACCCTAAGGTGCTGTTTGTCACTGCACCCCCTCTCTCACCAGGCTGAAGCAGTCAAGCAGAGGCTCTTTGCTGCAGTGTCCTGGCCTGTGGGGGTGAAGCAGAGTGGAGCAGGGCAGTGGCAGTGCCTCCAATCGTAAGCATGTAACACATCGGGCAGGAGTGTTTCGTTAGAGGCTGACGGTGGGACAAAACAAAGTGATGAACCCCAGCTGATATCTTCTACAGACCCTGGCTACGACTGTACCAAGAGCAGAGCAGGCCAGTGATGGGAGTGGACAATAAGCCACGGACTTTGCCCATGATTATGTGGAGAAAAGCTGGGGAGGGGGGCAAAATGGAGAATGGGGAGTAACAGGAGGTGCAGGAAGGTTACCCTCAGCAAAGTGGACTGGACTGGCAGGACAGCAAGCCCCACCATCAGGCACCTGCTGTAGCAGTGACCTTCCACAAGCAGCCTTCCATGTTTTCCTTAAATCCGTGCCACAGCAGATTCCTAGCAGAACCCACAACAGCAATGGCCTCGTCAAGAATACAGATCCACTGTCTCTGTATGCGATCACCAAGCACGCTTCCAGTTCTTTCCCCAACCAGTGTGTCCAGGATGGGCACATCACTGTCACTCTTCCTGAGGCTGCCCTGCTTTTGTCCTTTGGTGAAGGTCTCAGCCCCAGTGACAATGCAATCAAAGACAGCATGGTACAATGGCTGGGGCACTGGACTGGCAATCAGGGACTGGGTTCTATTCTGACCTCTACACTGACCTGATGTGTGACCTAGTGCATTCACTTCTGCTCTCTGTGCTTCAGCTTCCCAAAACCTGTGGAAGGGGGATAATGATGTGTACTCCATGTGGATTTAAGGAGTGGCACGCCACGTGGATTTAAGGAGATCAGGTCTCCTTACATTTTTTAAGAGATTAAGATGCATTTCAATGCGGCCACATGCAAGGTCATATATCTAGGAAAAGAATGTTGGCTATACTTTTAAGATGAGGGACTGTCATCATGAATAGGTCAGAATATGAACAAGAGGCTGCTAGGCAGCTCTCCAACACCAGATTCTACAAGCCATTACCCTCTGATCCCACTGAGGGTTACCAAAAGAAACTACACCATCTGCTCAAGAAACTCCCTGAAAAAGCACAAGAACAAATCCGCACAGACACACCCCTGGAACCCTGACCCGGGGTATTATATCTGCTATCCAAGATCCATAAACCTGGAAATCCTGGGCACCCCATCATCTCAGGCATTGGCACCCTGACAGCAGGATTGTCTGGCTATGTAGACTCCCTCCTCACAGCACTCCTAGCTATCTTCAAGACACCACTGACTTCCTGAGGAAACTACAATCTATCGGTGATCTTCCTGAAAACACCATCTTAGCCACTATGGATGTAGAAGCCCTCTACACCAACATTCCACACAAAGATGGACTACAAGCCATCAGGAACAGTATCCCCGATAATGTCACGGCAAACCGGGTGGCTGAACTTTGTGACTTTGTCCTCACCCATAACTATTTCACATTTGGGGACAATGCATACCTTCAAATCAGCGGCACTGCTATGGGCCCACAGTATGCCAACATTTTTATGGCTGACTTAGAACAACACTTCCTCAGCTCTTGTCCCCTAATGCCCCTACTCTACTTGATGACATCTTCATCATCTGGCCCCATGGAAAAGAAGCCCTTGAGGAATTCCACCATGATTTCAACAATTTCCATCCCACCATCAACCTCAGCCTGGACCAGTCCACACAAGAGATCCACTTCCTGGACACTACAGTGCTAATAAGCAATGGTCACATAAACACCACCCTATACAGGAAAC
This sequence comes from Lepidochelys kempii, assembly GCF_965140285.1. NCBI lineage: Eukaryota > Metazoa > Chordata > Testudines > Cheloniidae > Lepidochelys > Lepidochelys kempii. The sequence goes on along the minus strand of NC_136392.1, from coordinate 32,030,381 downwards.
CTACTGACTGCTATACTTACCTACATGCCTCCAGCTTTCATCCAGACCACACCACACGATCCATTGTCTACAGCCAATCTCTACGATACAACTGCATTTGCTCCAACCCCTCAGACAGAGACAAACACCTACAAGATCTCTATCAAGCGTTCTTACAACTACAATGCCCACCTGCTGAAGTGAAGAAACAGGCCTGCCTTTTATACTTCCTGTTCCACCCACTGACTTCTTTTGAGAGGGGTGATTGCAGCCTGGCTTCACCCACCAGGGTTCACGGAGTGGTCCCTTCCCCTCTGGCTCAGTGGGAGGCCACTTCACCTCACTACAGTGGGGAAAAAAGCAGGATGATATATTTAAAGCAGCTAAATGTAAATATATACATCTAGGAACAAAGAATGTAGTCCATGATTACATGATGGGGGATTTTATCCTGGAAAGTCGTGACTCTGAAAAAGATTTGGGGGTCATTATGGATAATCAGCTGAACATGTGCTCCCATTGCAACATTGTGGCTAAAAGTGCTAATGTGATCCTTGGAGGCGTAAACTGGGGACTCTCAAGTAGGAGTAGTGAGGTTATTTTACCTCTGCATTTGGCACTGGTGTGACTGCTGCTGGAATACTGTGTCCAGCTCTGGTGCCCACTATTCAAGAAGGATGTTGATAAATTGGAGAGGGCTCAGAGAAGAGCCACAAGAATGATTAAAGGATTAGAAAACCTGCCTTATCGACTCAAGGAGTGAATTTATTTAGTGTAACAAAGAGAAGAGATGGCTTGATTACAGTCTATAAGTACATACATGGGGGACAATTATTTAATAATGGGCTCTTTAACCTAGCAGAGAGAGGTATAACACAATTCAATGGCTGGAAATTTACATTAGACAAATTCAGACTGGAAATAAGGCACAAATCCTGCATCTGGCAGGGGATTAGACTAGATGACCCTTGCAGTACCTTCTAACCCTCTGGTTCTACGATTCTATACATTTTTAAGAATGAGAGTAATTAACTATGGGAACAAATTACCAAGGGTCATGGTGGATTCTCCATCACTGGCCATTTTTAAGTCAAGATTAGATGTTTTTCTAAGAGATCGGTGCTAGAAATCATTTTGGGGCAGTTCTCTGGCCTGTGTGATACAGGTCAGACCCAATAATCAGAATGGTCCTTTCTGGCCTTGGGATATGAATCCATATATATCATACAGTGATAATGGAATACTTCTCATTCCAAGCATGGAGGGAGGATGTTGAACAGCATCTATTATAGTTAGGTTTCAGAGTAGCAGCCGTGTTAGTCTGTATCCGCAAAATGAAAAGGAGTACTTGTGGCACCTTAGAGACTAACAAATTTATTTGAGCATAAGCTTTTGTGAGCTACAGCTCACTTCATCGGATGCATGCAGTGGAAAATAGAGTGGGGATATTTTATATACACAGAGAACATGAAACAATGGGTGTTACCATACAGATTGTAACGAGAGTGATCAGGTAAGGTGAGCTATTACCAGCAGGAGAAAAAAAAAAACCTTTAGTAGTGATAATCAAGGTGGGCCATTTCCCGCAGTTGACAAGAACGTGTGAGGAACAGTAGGGGGGAAAATTAACATGGGGAAATAGTTTTACTTTGTGTAATGACCCATCCACTCCCAGTCTTTATTCAAGCCTAGGTTAATTGTATCCAGTTTGCAAATTAATTCCAATTCAGTAGTCTCTCATTGGAGTCTGTTTTTGAAGGTTTTTTGTTGTAGAATTGCCACTCTTAGGTCTGTAATCGAGTGACCAGAGAGATTGAAGTGTCTTCGACTGGTTTTGAATGTTATAATTCTTGATGTCTGACTTGTGTCCATTTATTCTTTTACGTAGAGACTGTCTGGTTTGGCCAATGTACGTGGCAGAGGGGCATTGCTGGCACATGATGGCATATATCACATTGGTAGATGTACAGGTGAATGAGCCTCTGATAGTGTGGCTGATGTGTCTAGGTCCTAACAGCTGTTTTGCAGCGCTTAGGACTTTCTGGGAGGGAGGGGGCGGAGTGGAGGTGCAGCGCTTTCCCGCTCCTCCCCGTCCTTCCCAGAAAGTCCTAAGCACTGCCGAACACCTATTTAGCGGTAGGGGAAGTGCTGGAATGGGGGAGGAGGCAGAGAAGAGGAACTTGGGCAATGCTCCCTTATAAAGTCTCTGCTCTTCCACAAAATCTTACATGCAGTGGACAGAGCAGGCAGCCATACGACGTTATAAGGGAGCATTGCACAACTTTAAACGAGCATGTTTCCTAATTGAGCAGCAACGTAACTTTGAAACATTAAGCGAGAGGAAGTTAAGTGAGGAGTTACTATATGACATAACTGGAATATGTTTTATGCTACATATGCCTTGTAACATAACTATGTAAAGGTTATAATCTACTGAATCTATTCATCCTATTAGTATGCATGTATCATTTTTGTATTCGAAGTTATGAATAGTGGCTGTGTACTTGCTTGATTTTTAAGTAGCCTTAGTAAAGCATTTGGTCAGCTTCTTGAGAAAGGAATGTGAAAATTAAGTGCCCAGTCAAGAAGCATTTAACGGACAATGGATCTTGGAAGGCTCCAATCCACATAAGAACTCTACATGAGGACGTTCAAAGTAGCATGTAAACCATGGCTACTACCTGTAAGTTCTGAGTCATGCATGGACATATGACTTGCCCATGTGACTCCAAAACTCCATCTTGTAGCTGGAATTCCACACAGGGGGAGGGAGGGGTATCCACCCACAAGAGAAAGTCTATTTAAACCCCTGGGAGACCCCTCCATTTTGTCTTCAGCTGGCTCAAGAGATAGCCTCTCCACCCCCCAAGGATACCTGAAAGAAACTGGAACAAAGGACAGTAACTACAGGGGGTGTGAGTGATTGCTGGACCCAGACTAGAAGGAGACTAGACTGTAAAAGGAAGCTTACTGGAACTCCTCTGAGGGTAAGGTTTTATCTATATTCAGTTTTCTTACTCTATTAGGCATAGACTTGCGGGTTTTATTTTATTTTACTTGGTAATTCACTTTGTTCTGTCTGTTACTACTTGGAACCACTTAAATCCTACTTTCTGTATTCAATAAAATCACTTTTTACTTATTAATTAACCCAGAGTATGTATTAATACCTGGTGGGGGGGAGGGGGAAACAGCTGTCCATACCTCTCTATCAGTGTTATAGAGGGCGAACAATTTATGAGTTTACCCTGTATAAGCTTAATACAGGGTAAAATGGATTTATTTGGGGTTTGGACCCCATTGGGAGTTGGGCATCTGAGTGTTAAAGACAGGAACACTTCCCAAGCTGCTTTCAATTAAGCCTACAGCTGTTAGGGGACGTGGTTCAGACTTGGGTCTGAGTTTGCAGCAGGCTAGTGGGTCTGGCTCAAACCAGGCAGGGCACTGAAGTCCCAAGCTGCCAGGGCAGGAAAGCAGGAGCAGAAGTAGTCTTGGCACATCAGTTGGCAGGCCCAAGGAGGTTTCTGTGATCCAACCCGTCACAAATACCTCCACACTGCTGGCTGTGGGACACGGAGACTAAACCCAACCAACGCAACCTGACTTATCCCCAACTAAAATCTGTCATATTCTGTTGTGTTGTGTCCAGGACAATTCTGTATCAACATTCCTCTCCATACACTGTTACTGATCACTGTGATAGATATAGGTGTCATGATGTAGGAGTTAGTTGCAGCAAGTTATCAGATCTTCCACGGCGATCTGAGGACAGGTGCAACTGCAGCTAGAGGGAGCTGGGAGCAGGTCTGAGCAGATGATCCGAAGGGCCTGTCTTGGCTCTAAAACAGAGGAATGTTTGAATGAGTTGTAAAAACTACTGCAGAGTCTCAGGGCCATTAGAACATCTGCAACCACCCTCTGTGGCAGCTGATACTCCACTAGGTACGTCAGGAAACAGGAATAGAAGAGTGCTTCCCTCCATTCTGACACTCTGCTGCATGCTGTCGGTGCCCACCTGAACTCCACTTCTGCCCTGGCATTCACACTCTGCCATGCAGCCTCTCTGCTCTGTGTGCTGCACTGTTGCCCTGGGAAGTTCTAGCAGGCTGTTGGCATACACCACACTGCATCACAAGGCTCAGTCGGAGCAGCCGAAGGGGATGTCCTAGAGGGAATGCACAGGATAAGGATGAGCAGGTGCCAACAGCTGGAATGTCTGGAAAAGGTGACATAGTCCAGTGTATTACGCTTAAATAGCTTGTGTTTGCTAAGCCCAAGCTAATGTTGTCTTTTATTGTAATCGAGAGAAGGCCTAAGGAATTCTCTCACACACTATTCTTGTGTACTTTCCTCACTGTCCTCCACTTGTCCATGAAAGATATAGTCCTATGGTTTCTGACAGGGATATGGCTCAAAGGGAGCAGAGTTAAGACTGTGTAGGGGCAGTTAACAGACACCAAGGTCAAAAGGGACCATTGTGATAATCTAATCCGACCTCTTGTTTAACACAGGCCATAGATCTTCCCCAAAATACTTTTTTGGGGGGGACTAAATGTGGTGTGGGAGGCATTACCTTAAAACTAGGCATTACCTGGTTTTCAGAGGTTTAATGTAATCACCTTCCATGATCTGGAAGGGAACAAGGCATAAGATAATCTTAACTCTCCATTAACAAAGTGAATATTTATTGAACACGTCAGCATTGTCTTCATTGTTATTGACAACTATACTATCTCTTTCTGGTAATGGACCTATACCATCACTAGGATTTTTTGTTGTTGTTCCTGATATACTTTAAAATTCCCTCTTATATCTGTTAACCCCATTGACAATAGATTTTTCATTGATACCTTTAGCTTCCCTTACCAATTATCTGCACATACTAACATCTCTATCTAATGCCCTTTATTTTCCCATTTATTATTACTTTTTTTGATACTTTCATTTCCCTTCTTCTTAACCAGTATGGGTTTTTAGCTGAAGAAACTTTTTATGGCCATGGAGATGCAGTGGTTTTGTTTTTTATCTTGGCATCTAGTAAAATGTTTCTAAATAATTCACTATTATCATTGAAATGTTTCTGTTTATTCCCCCTGCCCCAATCAATTTTGTTCATAATTGTTTTTAGCTTTGAAAAATTGACTCTTTAAAATGCCTAGTATATAGATACAAGTTGGGACAGTATTTTGTTTGCACACAATGAATGCTATTAGGTTGTTTTAGATGAAGCCTTTCACCCATTTCTGAGAACAAGATTAGGGGAAAATATGTTGTTCTGCCCATATTAAACATTCTTACCACCATTTCATTGATCCACTCCAATGCCTTCAGAGCAGAGATCTGAAATTTGACAATGGGGAAATGTCACATTGGGCCAGGCATGGGCCTTTTGTAATCCCTGTGAAAATCTTACCAAATTTGGCCAAATTATAAGTGTGTGAAAAATCTCAGTTTACACATGTTCAGAAGAGGTTTGTTATTCTCTTATGAGTCCATCTGCACTGAGCACACATGCTCCACCCCCGCTCATATCCTACATGCTAACCAGACTCCACATGCACCATTCCTACAGAGTAACTGAGCATGCTCCATCCTTTGGCCGAGTTAAACTCCCTGTAATTGCTCCTCACTGGAACTGAGAGTATGGAGACGGTCTCTCCTATGCTCTCAACACCCTCTGCCTCCCACTAGTGCCCAGGAAACATGGAGAATGAGGAGGAAGCAGTCTGACCCAAATGGAAAGGGATGAAGAGCAGAGGGTGGGGGGAACAAGAGTAGACTGGAATCGATAGGAGCAGAGAGAAACAGGGACAGAGGGACAAAAGACTGAGTGGGGAGACAGAGGCATAATCATTAACTCATATTGCCACCCAGAATCTGAAAATGAACCCAGGATTCCTGAGTCTCACCCTTCCTCTCCTGTCTGCGAAACCCCTGGCAAAATATGTGCTCCTTCCCCTTGTCGTGGTTGGTCTACAAGAGGATAACAGCCTACTACTGTTGTTAGTGCAATGGAGTGTTGTGAAGGCTGCTGAGTTGTTAATGCTGCTAGTGCTGTCCGGCGTTAGCTGCACCAGCAGAGAGTGCAGCTTGCTGAGCCAGCAGACCTCGCTGTTTTTCATAAAGAAAGACCACAGGCTCAGTTCAGTGGTGAAGGTGCTTGGCCAGGTTTATTGTCAACAAAGCATGGCACTATTGCCCGATAGGAGCTACAGGTACACTAACACATGCATGCCTACGACAATGGTGATGGTTCAATCAACACACCAGGATTCTGCCCCCTAGACCAGCACAAAGATATCCCTCCTATGACTTCTCCTTTTATACACTGATACAAACAAGTTATGGATCACACCCCAGATGATGTTAGGTACTACCCTTATCCTCGTACCTGCTAGTTTATCCATTATCATGTCATCCCCTCCTCATCTTTTGAGGGGTTGGTGTTGTGACACTGCACCCCATATTCTTCATAATTGTATGATTACATGATTACATAATTATGATGCATCTGGTACAAGATATGTCTTGTGAGGTGTCATTGGAAAAGTCTGATTTGCTGAATATGATTATCCTATTTGTAGGAATGTATCATTTTTGTATCTGAAGTTATGAATATTGACTATGTATCTGCATTTCAAATGTGGTTACACTGGGGTAACATCCACTAGGCAAAAAGCTTCCAGTCTAGACCGCTGGTTGTGAAGGGCCTATTCGGGGTAATGGGCCATTAGGGGAAACAACAGGCCTTAGGAGAAGCTTATCCTCCACCTGGTGAGCCTTCCTGAGAACACTCTAGACAGCCTATGAGTAATGGCTGCTAAGACTCAGCAGGGCATGTGACCAGACCATATGACACTGAACTCCATTTTGTTACCTGTATTTTTCCAGAGGCTGGCCTGGGAACTGAGTTTGGAACAAAGGGTTCCCACCCTATGGAAAAGCTACATAAGGTGGAATGTGACATCATCTTATGGCCTCACTCTCCACACAAGAGAACTCCTGGAACCACCTGAAGAACAAAGACTGAACTGGGGGAAGTGCTGGTCCCAGGCTAAAGGGATTTCTAGCCTGTGTATGGAAACTTGGTGGACTGCTTATATCTTCAGTCACAGTGAGAAATTGCTAATTCAAATCCCATTCATCTAGTATGTTAGACTTAGTTTGCGTTTTTGTTTATTTGCTAGGTAATCTGCTTTGATCTGTTTGCTATCACTTATAATCACTTAAAATCTATCTTTCTGTAGTTAATAAACTTATTTTATGCTTTATCTAAACCAGTGTGCCTTTAAGTGAAGTGTCTGAGGAAAAATTTCAGCTCAGGTAACATAGACATTGTGCTTATTCTCTCCACATCGAGGGAGGAACAAACTGCGTAATAAATTCATACTGGGCAGGTTTTTAACCAGGACAGAATGGTACAGTTCTGGGGTCCTAGGCTGGGGAGCTGGGGGTGCTTTGGCTGTAGCCTCTCTATTGTGGTTCATGCAGTGGCTGGCCAGAGCCTGCAATTAACTGCAGCTGGGTGTGTCCTTGCCTGTGTGAATGCTGGTGGGAGTGTAGGACTGGGAGTGGTCTGCAGCTTGTCACAGCAGCACAGTGTGAGAGGGTGCCCAAGCTGGTGAGTCAGGAAGCTCTGTGGTACTCCAGTTCCAGGTGGCACCCTAGGGGGCAGGGAAACCCATCACAGGTGTGTTCTTGTACCATCTCTTAGGAATATGTATTTACTTGAGATCTGTGTATTTTTGTACAATCCTCTCTGGTCAGGAATGTGCTTACTTGGTTAGCGGATACCTAATGTGTTACTATTCTGCCAAGACCAGGCCTACTCTGTTCACACTGCTAGTTATGCTTAGGGTTCCAGCAAGACCTACAACTACCTCTAGCAATTATCTCAAGTGGCAGAAGTCTGTGGTGTGGATCTAAAGGCCACAACCCTGCTGTATGTCTAATATAGGAGTTAATATGGTTCCAAATTCTGTATTTCAGGATAGATGCTAAATTACATACAAAACTACATTAAAATATAATTAAGGTTGCAAAGTAAAGCACTCAAAAGTCAGGAAACACCAGACTTTAGACTGACTGGGCAACCTTACTTTGCCCCCCTTGTGCACGTGCATTTTGATACAATCTTTCATTACAAGCTCACACCCTATCTTTTTCCCACAGGACCCCAGCATCAGTCAGTGCACAGGATGGACATTACTTAGAGAATGAATCAAGATAGTGTCCTCCCTCATCTCACAGGAGTGTTGTGAGAATATGTTCATTAATATTTGTGAAGCACCCAAAGCATAGCAACGACCGGCACAGAGAATTCCATGAAGAAATTAATACTTCTTTAGTCAGAGCATGGTTTGAGGAGCATGCAGTAAATAAGATCTAGAGCCAGACGCTGACCAATGAATAGCAAGAGAAATATTGAATAGCTGCTCATTGAGTGAGCACTGTCCACCCTTCTTTAGAGAGATGGTTGGCCTGTTAGAGCTAAAATTAGTCTTTAGGAATTGTCATGCTAATTTTGTCTTTATGATGGATTGCATTTTTAAAACAACTGCGAAGGGCACCTGGAGATTAGGGATTGTCACTTCTCTCTTTTTTGGCTGCACTTAGAAACCTAAATAAAAAGAAATATATACAAATATTCCAGGGCTTCCAGACTCCTAAACTAGCTGGCTCTCTGGGATGCCAGCACAGGCTACTAGCACTGGTAAAACTGACAAGAATGTCAATTTCACTTAGCTGCTGTTGGGGTCCCAGGGAGCAGATTTAATTTTGGAAACACCAGGTTTTGGTGTTTCTGAAAACAAAACTATTTGGGGATTTCTCATTTGCAATTTTTCCCATGAACCAGAAATCCCATGTTTTGGTGAGTTCTAACTGTAACCTCTGAGCCTGCTGTTGGCATAAGATACAAGTCTCTGAATGCCTATGTGAAGGGGGATGCTTACCACCTGTGCTGCCTAGTGGTTGGATAGGGGTGTAGCAGGTTGTCTTGCTCCTGGGCATCCCCGTTTCTTACTGCCACTCCTCAGTGGTCTGCCCTTCCAGTGACAGTCCAGGTCATGTGTTCAAGTCTTTCCTTTTCAGGGTATAAATAGAGGAAGAGCCTTCAAGATTAAGCAGGGGACTCAAGGCTCCCCCGCACTTGGGTCAAGATCTCCCAGTCTGCATCTGTTTATGTTCTAGGTTTTCTCCCCCAACTAGGGTCCCTGCATCAGGGTTGTCCTCCTTTCAGGGTTGATAGTGGAGCCCAGGCCTACCCTCTCCACTGGGCTCTGATCCAGGGCCCAACAGTAGGCAGCCAAGTCCTGCACCCTGGGGTGGTATGCAGCTGCCTCCCCAGACCACATCCTACCAGTCCCCTCTCTTCCCACATGGTAAAGTAAGGAACTAAAACATAAAGATAAGTCTCTAACCCCCAGACGGTCACAGGTGCCTTCTCAATAGACTTGGTCAGATTACAATAGCCAAGTCCCAGGAGCTCAGAATCTGCGTCAGCTCATCTCCACTGTCTACCCAGCAGTAAGCCACTCTGCTTCCCTTTTTAAGTTTCTCCTCCAGCCTATCCAGGCTTTGTAGGTGCCAGAGGCGCCAACTTCACCAGTTCGTGGGGGGTGCTTGACCCCTGCTCCACCCCAGGCCCCATCCTGCCCCTTCCCCAAAGTCCCCCCCACCCCTTCCTGCCCTCTCCCCACCTCAGCCCCTCCTGCACGCTGCTGAACAGCTGATCACGGCGTGCAGAAGGCACTGGGACAGAGGAGGAGGAGCTGATCCGCAGGGCTGCTTGTGGGTGCTGAGTATCCACTATTTTTTTTTCCATGGGTGCTCCAGACCCCATGGAGTCAGCGCCTATGTTAGGTACCATGGAATGGGGCCTCCTGGGCCCAGAGCAGTTCTTCAACTCCTTCTTTTCCAGTGTGGGGTTTATGCATCCCATCACAGCCTCCCAAAGATTACTCCATCTAGGTATTCCTTATTTAAGAGTGCCTTAAATCCAAAATTTCTGCACTAGAATAATGGTATCCCCTCACTTTAAGTTTTCTGGGGGAAAAACCTCAAACTTTAATCAATATTCCACTATTTTTAATATAACATACTTACATGCCCCATTATCATAGACCTGAACCCTTCACACTCTTTAATGTATTGCCTCTCACAACGCTCCTGTAAGGTAGGATAGTTCTATCATTCCCATTTTACAGTTAGGAAACTGAGGCACAGAGACTATATGACTTGCCCAAGGTAAAAAAAAATTGTGCACAGCAGAGACTTGAACTGGGGCCTCAAGTTGCTGGCAAATGCCCCAACCACTGGACCATCCTTCCTCTAAATTAGCAATTTTATTTGCATTTCTCTTCTGTTTGCTGCTTTTTAATTTTGCTCTGCTAGTGAATGGCAGCTTCATCCGTTTCTTTGAAACTTATCTCTGACAGGACCACTCGTTCACCAATTTCTGCAATCACAAAGTTTTCATCAGTGATCTGCACATATATCTTGTCTGTTTGAGACACCTGGATCCTCAAGGCCCTCTTACTCTGGCTTCTGCTATGGTCTCTTACAGCAGCTTCTCCTCACTCACTCCCCACGTCAAAGCCCACACAGCAAGGGATGATCATCCTCTCCTGCTGGTTCCAAACACTGTCTACTGTCCTTTCTCCTACTTTGAACAGCATTTCATGCAACTCTTCTGTCCTCCATGTAGTCACCTACCTGATTCCTCCTCAGCCACCTTCCTTGCTGATTTTGACTCTTAGCTCTCCTTATTTTCAACTCCCATATATAGATGTCCCATCTGATCCTTTAGCTTCCTACTTTCTTCTCCTCACCTCATTTGACCTGCAATGCTCAGTCAAGTCTCCCACACACCCAAATGGTGACTCACTCTTTACCAAGCACGTGTACCTCTCTAATCTTTCCAATAACCAAATTTCTTGTCTCCAACCACTGACTCACTTCCTCCAACTTGTCTCCCTGACACCACTCTGCCTTCCAATCCATCAGGGTGGATAAAAATCGAGGATTTAAAAAAAAAATTTTTAAATCCGACTTTTTTGATTTAAAGTGGATTTTTGAGGAAAAAACCTATCTAAAGATAGTTTTAATTAAGATACATTATAGCGCAAAGATATCTCATAATGGAATATGGATTATAAATTCTAATTCTATAGTATGAGACAATATATTCATGTAATGTTTAAGAAAAGTTTTGTAAATGAATTCCAATAGTTCATGGATTAGGGACCCAATCTTATGGGGTTCCAGGGGCTTCTGTATAGCTTGTTTCGGTTAATCTTTCTATCTACCCAATGGACTCAGAGCTCAGTCTAGAAGATACCATCAGAGATGCTTAGTTTTGCAGTTCTCAAACTGTGGATTTGTGTCTCCAGAGATAACATGCTTGTTAACAGCAAAAATGTTTTAAATAAGTAAATATATAGAGGTGAGAAATAATAGACCTCAACCCTTAATAATATCTATGAATATCTATTGTCCCTCTGCAAATTTGTGTACACAGAGTCAATCTCTTACCTCTCTAAAAGTGCAAAGTTTCAAAAAGTTCAATGAATAGAAGATTGTTGGGGGCGGAATAGATCTGGACAAGGAGAAGACGTCTGGAGATAAATGTGAGAAGGGAGGGACAGGCAGTAGAAACAAAAGTGAAACTATTTGAGCAGCATATTCCAGAAGTCTTGAGGTCTTTCTGAGTGTAGCCTTCATTGATTTGAGATCTATCATACCATTCTCTCACTAGAAGGGAAAACCTATAATGGCAGCAGGCCATAAAAGAGACCCAGTTTGGGAATATTTTAATGAAGTTCCTCTACCTGTGGGTAAGACAGGCATGCATGCAAAATGCAAACAGTGCAACAAAGAAATGCAAGGCCTGGTTGCCCGAATGAAACCATATCATGAGAAGTGTTCCTTCTCAGGAGGAAGCCGCGTTGAAGATGATGAAAGGAACATGTCTGAACATGCAGGATCTTCAGGTTGGTAACAACCTTCAAGAATGCACTTTTATGTAGAAATCCATGATTAAATCGAGTCTTCCTGACTAGTGATTTAAATCAAATCCACCCTGCAATCCATCAACATGCCCAACTCCTCAGGCCCCTTATCTACCTCCTTCTTCACTGTCTTCCTTTGATTCATTTATGTCGTCTACAACATGATTTTCTCCATCATCAATTCATTTCCTCATCTCTTTCTCCACAAGATACTTTCCACCAATCCCCAGCTCTGGTTTATTTAACATTCACGTCTTCCATTCTTGCTGTCATGTAGCTAAATGTCTCTGGGAAAAATCCTGCAATGTTACAGAATTACTCCATCACACATTTGTTCTTTCCTCTTTCTGCTCTGCCATTTTCCAGGTCAAGCAGCACAACTTTCCACCCTCATTGATTTCACACCTATTCCTCGCCTCTTGCCACCTGTAACTCATTTCTAACCCCTCCCTCCCAACACCTTGCAGGATATTTCCACATTTTTCAAAGATGAATAAAATCTGATTATCTTCATGCTCCTTCTTAAACCCAGTCACCGACACTTAAGTGTGTCACCACTCTCCACCTCTAATTCTTCCACTTGCTCCAAGAAGCCTGGAAAACAAGCACGGAGAACTGGAAGTCCTGGCACAGTCAAGGAATGATGTGATTGGAATAACAGAGACTTGGTGGGTTAACTCACATGACTGGAGTACTGTCATGGATGGATATAAACTGTTCAGGAAGGACAGGCAGGGCAGAAAAGGTGAGGGAGTTGCAGTATGACTGCTCAGAGCTCCAGTATGAAACTGCAGAAAAACCTGAGAGTCTCTGGATTAAGTTTAGAAGTGTGAGCAACAAGGGTGATTTCGTGGTGGGAGTCTGCTATAGACCACCAGACCAGGGGGATGAGGTGGATGAGGCTTTCTTCCGGCAACTAATGGAAGTTACTAGATCGCAGGCCCCGGTTCTCATAGGAGACTGCAATCACCCTGATATCTGCTGGGAGAACAATACAGCAGTGCACAGACAATCCAAGAAGTTTTTGGAAAGTGTAGGGGACAATTTCCTGGTGCAAGTGCTGGAGGAACCAACTGGGGCAGAGCTCTTCTTGACCTGCTGCTCACAAACCAGGAAGAATTAGTAGGGGAAGCAAAAGTGGATGGGAACCTGGGAGGCAGTGACCATGAGATGGTTGAGTTCAGGATCCTGACACAAGGAAGAAAGGAGAGCAGTGGAATACGGACCCTGGACTTCAGAAAAGCAGACTTTCAATCCCTCAGGGAACTGATGGGCAAGATCGCCTGGGAGAATAACATGAGGGGGAAAGGAGTCCAGGAGAGCTGGCTGTATTTTAAGGAATCCTTATTGAGGTTACAGGAACAAACCAGCCTGATGTGTAGAAAGAATAGTAAATATGGCAGCGACCAGCTTGGCTTAACAGTGAAATCCTTGTTGATCTTAAACACAAAAAAGAAGCTTACAAGAAGTGGAAGATTGGACAAATGACCAGGGAGGAGTATAAAAATATTGCTCAGGCATGCAGAAGTGAAATCAGGAAGGCCAAATAACACTTGGGAGTTGCAGCTAGCAAGAGATGTTAAGAGTAACAAGAAGGGTTTCTTCAGGTATGTTGGCAACAAGAAGAAAGTCAAGGAAACTGTGGGCCCCTTACTGAATAAGGGAGGCAATCTAGTGACAGAGGATGTGGAAAAAGCTAATGTACTCAATGCTTTTTTTGCCTGTCTTCACGAACAAAGTCAGCTCCCAGACTGCTGCACTGGGCAGCACAGAATGGGGTGGAGGTGACCAGCTCTCTGTGGAGAAAGAAGTGGTTCGGGACTATTTAGAAAAGCTGGACAAGCAAAAGTCAATGGGGCCAGATGCACTGCATCCAAGACAGCTAAAGGAGTTGGCGGATGTGGTTGCAGAGCCATTGGCCATTATTTTTGAAAACTTGTGGCGATCGGGGGAGGTTCCGGACGACTGGAAAAAGGCTAATGTAGTGCCCATCTTTAAAAAAGGGAAGGAGGAGGATCCGGGGAACTACAGGCCCATCAACCTCACCTCAATCTCAGGACAAATCATGAAGCAGGTCCTCAAGTAATCAATTCTGAGGCAATTAGAGGAGAGGAAAGTGATCAGGAACAGTCAGCATGGATTTACCAAGGGCAAGTCATGCCTGACTAATCTAATTTGCCTTCAATGATCAGATAACTGGCTCTGTGGTTGAGGGGAAAGCAGTGGGCGTGTTATTCCTTGACTTTAGCAAAGCTTTTGATACGGTCTCCCACAGTATTCTTGCCAGCAAGTTAAAGAGGTATGGGCTGGATGAATGGACTGTTCGGTGGATAGAAAGCTGGCTAGATCATCAGGCTCAATGGGTAGTGATCAATGGCTCCATGTCTAGTTGGCAGCCGATATCAAGTGGAGTGCCCCAGGGGTCGGTCCTGGGGCCGGTTTTGTTCAATATCTTCATTAATGATCTGGAGGATGGCGTGGATTGCACCCTCAGCAAGTTTGCAGATGACACGAATCTGAGAGGAGTGGTAGATACACTGGATGGTAGGGATAGGATACAGAGGGACCTAGACAAATTAGAGGATTGGGCCAAAAGAAATCTGACGAGGTTCAATAAGGACAAGTGCAGAGTCCTGCACTTAGAACAGAAGAATCCCATACACCACTACAGACTAGGGACCGAATGGCTAGGCAGCAGTTCTGCAGAAAAGGACCTAGGGGTTGCAGGTTTCAGAGTAGCAGCCATGTTAGTCTGTATTCGCAAAAAGAAAAGGAGTACTTGTGGCACCTTAGAGACTAACAAATTTATTTAAGGTGCCACAAGTATTCCTTTTCTTTCTAGGGGTGACAGTGGACGAGAAGCTGGATATGAGTCAGCAGTGTGCCCTTGTTGCCAAGAAGGACAATGGCATTTTGGGATGTATACATAGGGGCATTGCCAGCAGATCGAGGGACGTGATCGTTCCCCTCTATTCGACGTTGGTGAGGCCTCATCTGGAGTACTGTGTCTATTCGACATTGGTGAGGCCTCATCTGGAGTACTGTGTCTAGTTTTGGGCCCCACACTACAAGAAGGATGTGGATAAATTGGAGAGAGTCCAGCGAAGGGCAACAAAAATGATTAGGGGTCTAGAACACATGAGTTATGAGGAGAGGCTGAAGGAACTGGGATTGTTTAGTCTGCGGAAGGGAAGAATGAGGGGGGATTTGATAGCTGCTTTCAACTACCTGAGAGGTGGTTCCAGAGAGGATGGTTCTAGACTATTCTCAAAAAGGAGGACTTGTGGCACCTTAAAGACTAACCAATTTATTTGAGCATGAGCTTTCGTCGATGAAGTGAGCTGTAGCTTATGCTCAAATAAATGTGTTAGTCTCTAAGGTGCCACAAGTACTCCTGTTCTTTTTGCGAATACAGACTAACACGGCTGTTACTCTGAAACCAGACTATTCTCAGTGCTAGCAGAGGACAGAACAAGGAGTAATGGTCTCAAGTTGCAGTGGGGGAGGTTTAGATCGGATATTAGGAAAAACTTTTTCACTAGGAGGGTGGTGAAACACGGGAATGTGTTACCTAGGGAGGTGGTGGAATCTCCTTCCTTAGAGCTTTGACGAAGCCCTGGCTGGGATGGTTTAGTTGGGGTTGGTCCTGCTTTGAGCAGGGGGTCGGACTAGATGACCTCCTGAGGTCCCTTCCGACCCTGATAGTCTATGATTGAGTGTACGCTGCCCCTTACTCCTGGGCTTTCCCAGGGAGCCCCGCCCCCCCCACGCGGCTCAGAGAGCGACTCTGTGGGCCGGGCGCAGGGAGCGGGATAGGCTGTTCCCAGAGCGGCGCCAGCGCCCTCCCCCCGAGGGAGGCGCTAAGACCGGGGCCGGCGCGAGCCGGTGGCGCAGCGCCCTTCGTGCGCAGTAGCAGGCCAGAACGGGGGCCGCTAGGCAGGGTAGGGCACTGATACCCGCTTCCGCCCCGACACGTGACGCATAGTGACCATGCGCGGAACGGTTCTTGCTCTCCAAGCGCGCGCGAAGTAAGGGGACCTAGTAGGGAACTGTCTGCGCACGCGCAGTTGTGATTTCAGCCCCCAGCCCTGTTGTGAGAAGCGGAAGTAGTTACCATGTTCCGGAAGTGCTTCTGCGTGTCATGGCGGCGTTGGTGAGAGCCGTGGTAAGCGAAGGGAGGGGTCAGACCTGGAGCCCGAGCCACGGCGCCGGCGTCTGTGTCCGGCCGGGTTCGGAGCCTCCCTGCAGCGCCGGCGGTCTGGCTCAGGAGCCGCCGACAGATGCACCGGGTGGCTGCGGTCTGCGCGGGGTGACCGGGCCTGGGGGTGGTGGCCCCCGGCTCCGTTTTGCTGGGGGCGGGTTTGGCGGGGCGCGTCTGGCACCTTCCCAGCGGTGTTGTAGCGTCACAGAAGGTGGATCCGGAGCCCTGGCCCCGCGCGGTGTCCCGCTGTGCGCGGCGATGTGCGCGGTGCGTGCGGCTGGGCGGGGAGCCCAGGGTGGCAGCGTCTGGGGTACCCCAGCCCGGCGCTTCCACGCTCTCCAGTAGCGCAGTGATTCGTCTGTCGCAAAGATTCTGAATTAGGAATCTTTACTCTGGATTCCTTCGTCCCATATGGTGGTTTTTCAACAGCCACTCAGACTCCTCTTTTCCCCCACCCCTCCAAAACACCGATCTGCTTGCACTTTACATGTGTTTTGTCCTTGATCTTTATTCAAGAACAGGAGCATCAAACGTGTTCCACATCAGAGGTTTTGAATCCTTCTTTGTAGAAAATTGTAGAAAATTCTGATTTTTATTTCATGAGCTTTTCACTTGGAAGCTGTGTGTCAGGACACTTACTTCAAGAATTACTGTTTGTAGTCCTCTGTGACCTGCTGAGCTAACTTCCTGAAAGTTAAACTTTTATTCATTCAGTATTTTGCCCGTCATTGTTGCAGCTTGTCCAATTAGCATCACACACACAAATTTGTTCTTCTAACACTTTGGTACATAGAGAAGGCACATCTTAACTTGCACATGCTTGTGGTAGCGGTGAAAGTGCATGCCTGAGTCTCTGCTCTTATTTGCAAAAAGAAAAGGAGTACTTGTGGCACCTTAGAGACTAACCAATAATCTGCTCTTATTATTAATCATATTTATTGTGGTAGTGCCTCAGGACCAACTAAGAGTTGTACCATATCTAGCACAATGGTGTACACGCAAAAAGTAGTAGAAGTCAGAAAATACTGGAGGTGAAATGTTGGTTGTATGTCTGGTATGAAGCTTAAGGCTTTGGTTATGTTGGAGCTTTGGGGACATGTTCCAGTGGGAGAGGTAGTTGTATGAGTGGGATAGCCTGCATCTCACTGGGATGGAGGGAGTGCTAATGTTCTCAGTTGGAGAATAGCTGGATCAGCCAGGAGGCTGTTAAACTACCAATGCAAGGGGAAGGTGGTAAGGAGGAAAGTATTGTATAAACTGGAACTTGGAATGTCAGAAACAAATTGGTTCAACATGAAAGAAGAATTTTTTTCAATGGCTTATATACCTTTGCTGGGAGTCTGAGTAACAAACATGGGAAATCGGAAATTTCTCATTGATTAGAAGAAATTTGATAGGCAGTACTGAAATTTGCATGGTTGGAGAGTTAAGTCACTTGTTATAACCTGTCCAGGAAGGTCAGAGCAGGTGAAAGAAATAGCCTTGGCACTCTACATTAGACATCATTATCTGTTCTACAGTTATAGGTAACTCAGAACCACAGGAACTTTGATCCATATGCATTCATGTGCTAACAAAGTGCAGGAAGGAGTGCTGGTGAGGAGTCTGTTACAGACCACCAAATCAAGCAGGGACATGATGGAAAGAAAAATTGTTTTATGAGGGACTTCAGTTTGGGAGACAAATACTGCCGTTCTCCTGCAGCCAGTAGTAAATCATGATTAGGGTTTCTAAAAACGTATAGATGGGAATTTTTTAATGCAAAAGGTATTGCACCCCATCACAAAATAACTATTTTATTCTCATGATAGGCAAAGATGAATATAGATTCCAAGGCTAGAAGGGATCACTGTGGTCATCTAGTCTGACCATCTGTATAACACACAGAACTTCCCTAAAATAATTCTGAGAGCAGATCTTTTAGAAAAAAATCCAAACTCGATTTAAAGATTGTCATTCATGGCGAATCCATCTCAACCCGTGGTAAATTGTTCCAAGGGTTAATTACTGTCCTTGTTAAAAATTTACAGCTTATTTCCTATCTGAATTTGTCTAGCTTAAATTTAGATCCGTTTGATCCTGTCTGACCTTTCTTTGCTAGATTAAAGAGCCCATTATTAAATATTTGTTCCCTAAGTAGATACTTATCGACTATAATCAAGTTATCACTTTACCTTTTAAAATATATTAGGATCAAAAGTTTCAGAGTAGCAGCCGTGTTAGTCTGTCTTTGCAAAAAGAAAAGGAGTACTTGTGGCACCTTAGAGACTAACCAATTTATTTGAGCATGAGCTTTCGTGAGCTACAGCTCACTTCATCGGATGCAACAAAAGAGATGGAAAAGGATCAAAAGAGACTCAAAAGCACTGGTATAGACCCATTACTAGCTGGAGATGGTAAAGTTGATGTTGATGTAGAAAAGGCAAGAGTGACCAACAGATATTTCTGTTCTGTATTTGGTAAGAAGCAGGCTGATGTACTCTGATCACAAGAGGATGATTAACTACTTTCCAGTCCATTAGTAACTAAGGATGACGTTAGACAACATAGAATAATAGGACTGGAAGGGACCTCGAGAGGTCATCTAGTCCAGTCCCCTGCATTCATGGCAGGACTAAGCATTATCTAGACAATCCCTGACAGGTGTTTGTCTAACCTGCTCTTAAAAATCTCCAATGATGGAGATTCCACAACCTCCTTAGGCAATTTATTCCAGTGCTTAACCACCCTGACAGTTAAGAAGTTTTTTTAATGTTCAACCTAAACCTCTCTTGCTGCAACTTAACCCCATTGCTTCTTGTCCTATCCTCGGAGGTTAAGAGCAATTCTTCTCCCTCCTCCTTGTAACAACCTTTTATGTACTTGAAAACTGTTATGATGTCCCCTCTCAGTCCTCTCTTTTCCAGACTAAACAAACCCAATTTTTTCAATCTGCCCTCATAGGTCATGTTTTCGAGACCTTTAATCATTTTTGTTGCTCTTCTCTGGACTTTCTCCAATTTGTCCACATCTTTCCTGAAATGTGGCACCCAGAACTGGACACAATACTCCAGTTGAGTATTTCCAGTTGAGGCCTAATCAGCGCGGAGTAGAGCGGAAGAATTACTTCTCGTGTCTTGCTTACAACACTCCCGCTTATACATCCCAGAATGATGTTCGCTTTTTTTTTTTTTTTTGGAAACAGTGTTACATTGTTGACTCATATTTAACTTGTGGTCCACTATGACCCCCAGATACCTTTTCGCAGTACTCCTTCCCAGGCAGTCATTTCCCATTTTGTATGTGTGCAACTGATTGTTCCTTCCTGAGTGGAGTACTTTGCATCAGTCCTTATCAAATTTTATCCTATTTACTTCAGACCATTTCTCCAGTTTGTCCAGACCATTTTGAATTTTAATCCTATCCTTCAAAGCACTTGCAACCCCTCCCACCTTGGTATTGTGCGCAAACTTTATAAGTGTACTGTCTATGCCATTATCTAAATCATTTATGAAGATATTGAACAGAACCGGACCCAGAACTGATCCCTGCGGGACCCCGCTTCTTATGCCCTTCCAGCATGACTGAACCACTGATGATTGAATGGTTTTCCAACCAGTTTTGCACCCACCTTATAGTAGCTCCATCTAGGTTGCATTTCCCTAGTTTGTTTATGGGAAGGTCATGTGAGACCATTTCAAAAGCTTTACTAAAGTCAAGATACACCACATCTAGTGCTTTCCCCTGCCATCCACAAGGCTTATTACCTTGTCAGAGAAAGCTATCAGGTTGGTTTGACAAGATTTCTTCTTGACCAATCCATGCTGACTGTTCCTTGTACTAGTACTACATGTCCTAATGATAAACATTTAAAAATCAGTAGTCCCAAGAGTCCTAACAGAGTTGGCTGAGGACATCTCTGGCTAAGTGATGTTACTTTTTAAGAAATCTTGGAATGCTTGGGAAATTGAAAACTCATGGCAATCAGGGGAGATCCCAGATGACTGGAAAAAGGGTAATGTAGTACCCATCTTTAAAAAGGGGAAGGAGGAGGCTCCGGAGAATTACAGGCCAGTCAGCCTCACCTCAGTCCCTGGAAAAATCATGGAGCAGGTCTTCAAGGAATCAATTCTGAAGCACTTAGAGAAGAGGAAAGTGATCAGGAATGACTAGCATGGATTCACCAAGGGCAAGTCATGCCTGACTAATCTAATTGGCTTTAATGATGAGCTAACTGGCTCTGTGGATGAGGGGAAAGCAGTGGGCGTGCTATTCCTTGACTTTAGTAAAGCTTTTGATACGGTCTTCCCCCGTATTCTTGCCAGCAAGTTAAAGAGGTATGGGCTGGATGAATGGACTATAAGGTCGTCGGGCTCAACGGGTAGTGGTCAATGACTCCATGTCTAGTTGGCAGCTGGTATCAAGCGGAGTGCCCCAAGGGCTGGTCCTGGGGCCGGTTTTGTTCTATATATTCATTAATGATCTGGAGGATGGCATGGATTGCACCCTCAGCAAGTTTGTAGATGACACTAAACTGAGAGGAGTGGTAAAAAGATACAGAGGGACCTAGACAAATTAGAGGATTGGGCCAAAAGAAATCTGATGAGGTTCAACAAGGACAAGTGCAGAGTCCTGCACTTAGGATGGAAGAATCTCATGCACTGCTACAGACTAGGGACCGAATGGCTAGGCAGCAGCTCTGCAGAAAAGGACCAAGGGGTTACAGTGGACGAGAAGCTGGTATGAGTCAACAGTGTGCCCTTGTTGCCAAGAAGGCTAACGGCATTTTGGGCTGTATAAGTAGGAGCATTGCCAGCAGATCGAGGGACATGATCATTTTCCTCTATTCAACATTGGTGAGGCCTCATCTGGAGTACCGTGTCCAGTTTAGGGCCCCACACTACAAGAAGGATGTGGAAAAATTGGAAGAGTCCAGCGGAGAGCAACAAAAATGATTAGGGGGCAGGAGCACATGGTTGATGAGGAGAGGTGGAGGGAACTGGGATTATTTAGTCTGCAGAAGAGAAGAATGAGAGCTGCTTTCAACTACCTGAAAGGAGACTCCAAAGTGGATGGATCTAGACTGTTGTCGGTGGTAGCAGATGACAGAACAAGGAGTAATGATCTCAAGTTGCTGTGGGGGAGGTTTAGGTTGAATTTTAGGAAAAACTTTTTCACTAGGAGGGTGGTGAAGCACTGGAATGCGTTACCTAGGAAGGTGGTAGAATCTCCTTCCTTAGAAGTTTTAAAGGTCAGGCTTGACAAAGCCCTGGCTGGGATGATTTAGTTGGGGATTGGTCCTGCTTTGAGCAGGGGGTTGGAATAGATCAGTGCTACTCAAAGTGATGGTCCACGGACCAGTGCCGGTCTGCGAGCCATCGGCTGCCGGTCTGCGCGCACATTGGAAAAAAAAAATTGCCGGTCCCCCACATCAGATAGCTTGAGAAGCACTGGACTGGGGTCGCTTGCAACCCTGATATTCTGTGAAATTCTATAAGTCTGTAAAAGTGCTTATTTTATGCCAATATTCAAAAAGGGTGAGTGGGATGATCCAGATAACTATAAGCCAGTTAGCTTGACTTCAGCCCCAGGCAAAATAATGGAAAAGCTCATGCAGAATACAATCAATAAAGAGTAAAGTATGGGAATATAATTAATGCCAGTCAACATGGTTTTGTGGCAAATAAATCTTATTAAACAAACCTGATCTCATTCTTTGAGATTACAAGTTTGATGATACAGGTAACTGGGTAGTTGTAATATACTTATACTTTTGTAAGGTGTTAGACTTATACAGTACAACGTTCTGATTAAAAAAATTAACCTATACAGTATCTTTAAACGGATTAGGAACTGACTGATAGATCTCAAGAAGTAGGTGCTAATGGGAAATCATCATCGAATGGGCATGCTTTTATTGGTTCTGCAGGGATTGATATGAGGTCCAGTACTATTCAGCACTTTCATCAGTGATCTGGAAGTAAATATAAAATGACTTCTGATAGAATTTGTGGATCAGAAAGATTGGTGGAGTGGTAAATAATGATGAGCACATGGAAATGTCACAGACTGGCCTGGGTCTCTTGATAAACTGTGCCTACTCAAACAAAATATTTTAATGCAGCCAAATACAAAGTTATACATCTAGGGAGGAGGATTGTAGGCCATAGGTATAGAATGGGGGACTGTATCAATCTGTTTAGCTTATCAAAAAGAAGTTGAAGAGGTGACCTGATTACTGTATAAGTACCTTCACAGGTTAAAAATATTCTGTTCCAAAGGGCTCTTTAATCTATCAGATAAAAGCATAAGAAAAAACAGTGACTTTGTATCCGATGAGGTGAGCTGTAGCTCCCAAAAGCTTATGCTCAAATAAATTTGTTCGTCTCTAAGGTGCCACAAGTACTCCTTTTCTTTTTGCTTTGCAGGTTAAAAGCAAGTGCACAAAGTCCCTGAGTCCCTTTGAAGCATTCCCGTGTAGTGTCTAGTCCCTTATTCACTGAACACTCACAGAAATACCAGGTCTGCTGTCCCCAAAGGAACAATATACAGACCAACTTGTCAGATGCAGCTTTGCTCTGCAGACCAGAAGATTGCTTAACATCACAGCACCACTGATAAACTTATTGTTTTCACTATAAATGTATATCAGACTAGAGATTCAAAAGATAGTGAGTAAGGATACTGGAAACGTAGTTATGTATAAAACAAAATCATAACATGCTTTATAGCAGTAATTCTCAAACTTTACTAGTGATCCCCTTCACATAGGAAGCCTCTGAGTGTGATTCCCCCCCTTATAAATTAAAAACACTGTTTTCATATAATTAACACCATTATAAATGCTGGAGGCAAAGCGGGGCCTGGGGTGGAGACTGACAGCTCGTGACCCCCCATGTAATACCCTTGCGACCCACTGAGGGGTCCCAATACCCAGTTTGAGAACCCCTGCTTTATAGAGACTAAATTTAATTAACAAGTTAACCTCTTGTGTAAAGAAGTTTCTCACCCAAAATCATCTTTAGAGTTATCAGGCAAGGTTGGCTGACATCCCATTTTCATGAATATGTATCCATTGCCCATTTACTTCCTCAGTGCTTTGCCTCTGATATATACCCCCGAAGTTCATTGTCTGTACTCAGAGACAGGATAACAACCCATGGCTTGTTTTTCCTGTTTGCTGCTTCCCTGTTGACTTCACATTTCTTTGTTAACATTTGACTTTGTGTGTAAATAGGCATCCAGTGTGTTAGTTTACAATGTTTAATTTACATCCTCAGAGAGAGAGGGAGGGACATTTCTTACCTCCTGTCTGGAGAAAAACCTGTTTTTCATCTCTGCTAGTGACCAGCACCTTGATACAGACTTTAAAAACCATTTTAAGTGTATATACAAAACTCCTTCCATAGTATCTGCACATACATTAAACAACGTATAAGTAGGGGCATTGCCAGCAGATCGAGGGATGTGATTGTTCCCCTCTAGTTGACATTGGTGAGGCCTCATCTGGAGTACTGTGTCCAGTTTTGGGCCCTATGCTACAAGAAGGATGTGGAAAAATTGGAAAGTGTCCAGCGGAGGTCAACAAAAATGATTAGGGTACTGGAACACATGACTTATGAAGGGAGGCTGAGGGAACTGGGATTGTTTAGTCTGCAGAAGAGAAGAATGAGGGGGGATTTGATAGCTGCTTTCAACTACCTGAAAGGGGATTCCAAAGAGGATGGATCTAGACTGTTCTCAGTGGTAGAAGAGGACAGGACAAGGAGTAATGGTCTCAAGTTGCAGTGGGGGAGGTTTAGGTTGGATATTAGGAAAAACTTTTTCACTAGGAGGGTTGTGAAACACTGGAATGCGTTACCTAGGGAGGTGGTGAAATCTCCTTCCTTAGAGGTTTTTAAGGTCAGGCTTGACAAAGCCCTGGCTGGGATGATTTAGTTGTGGTTGGTCCTGCTTTGAGCAGGGGGTTGGACTAGATGACCTCCTGAGGTCCCTTCCAACCCTAATATTTTATGAACGATATTAATGACCAGTTTGATACTAGCTTTCATTTGAGATCTCACATGACACTTGTTGGCGAATCAGAATGTACATACCAGAATCAGTATATTTCTGTAACCCTCTTACCAGTTGGCATTACGGGGTTCTTAGGTCAAAGTGTGTGTTAAAAACAGCATAGGGTATTCCTTTGTGAATTTGTTATGGATGACCATCAAGTTGATAGGAATAGCTGCCTTTGCATTGTTTTGATTTTCTTGGATGCCTACAACTAATAGTTATAATGTAGCTGGAAATTCCAGCAGTCTTCTCTTTTTGCTGGTTTCCAGTAGAATATGTGAATCCCCTTCACTGCTGGTTACTGTGTGCATGCTGATCTCTCTGTTCTAGAAGTGCCAGACTGGAATGCCTCAATGGATTACAGTATGCAGTGGATTAATACAGTCAACCTTGCCCCAAGCACAGTGGGATAGAATGCTCTATGGCACTCTTCAGGTAGGATATTTTGTTATCCTAAAGTGTGTAAGAATTGGGGATTTGCGTAGGTCCTCACATATGAAATAAAAGGTCACAGTCTTCTAGCATATGAGGGTGGCGGGAACAATCCTTGCCAGTGCTGCTACCTGGGCATCTAGAAAAAGGGATCTTGTAAAACCGAAACGAAAGCCCTGGCTGGGATGATTTAGGTGGGGTTGGTCCTGCTTTGAGGAGGGGGTTGGACTAGATGATCTCCTGAGGTCTCTTTCAACCATAATCTTCTGTGATTCTATAATTAAGAGAGCTGAAATAATCTCAGACAGTTCTTCTGACTTTCCCCCAACACACAGTCATTACTTCTGTTTAAGCCCATGTCTCTTAGCCCTGGTCTATACTGTGAGTTTATGTCGAATTTAGCAGCGTTAGGTCGATTTAACCCTGCACCCATCCACACGACCAAGCCTGTTTTGTCGGCTTAAAGGGCTCTTAAAATCGATTTCTGTACTCCTCCCCGACGAGGGGATTAGTGCTGAAATCGACATCACCGGGTCGAATTTAGGTTAGTGTGGACGCAATTTGATGGTAGTGGCCTCCGGGAGCTATCCCAGAGTGCTCCATTGTGACTGCTCTGGACAGCACTCTCAACTCAGATGCACTGGCCAGGTAGACAGGAAAAGCCCTGGGAACTTCTGAATTTCATTTCCTGTTTGGCCAGCATGGCGAGCTGATCAGCACAGGTGACTATGCAGAACTCATCAGCACAGGTGACCATGGAGTCCCAGAATTGCAAAAGAGCTCCAGCATGGACCGAAAGGGAGATACTGGATCTGATTGCTGTATGGGGAGAAGAATCTGTGTAGGCAGATCTCCGTTCCAAAAGACGAAATGCCAGTATATTTGGCAAAATCTCCAAGGGCATGATGGATAGAGGCTGCAACAGGGACACACAGCAGTGCCGCGTGAAAGTTAAGGAGCTGAGGCAAGCCTACCAAAAAACAAAGGATGCAAACGGTCGCTCCGGGTCAGAGCCCCATACCTTTGTTCTCTAAAATATATCTTTTTAAATATTACTCTCCCTTTTTTCCTCCCGCAGCTGAAAATGTTTCTACGCTCCCCCTATCATCTCCGTCTCAGAGGCTAGCGCAGATTAGAAGGTGAAAAAAACACACTCGCGATGAAATGTTCTCAGAGCTCATGCAGTCCTCCCGCACTGAAAGAGCTCAGCAGAATGCGTGGAGGCAAACAATGGCAGAGTCCAGGAAGGCGTTAAATGAGCGCAATGAGGGGAGGCAGGAGTGAGATGAAAGGAGGCGGGATGCAATGCTGAGTCTAATGGGGGAGCACACTGACATGCTCAGGCATCTGGTGGAGCTGCAGAAAAGGCAGCAGGAGCACAGACCACCATTGCAGCCCGTGTATAACCGCCTGCCCTCCTCCCCAAGTTCCATATCCTCCTCACCCAGATGCCCAAGAACGTGGGGTGGGAGTCTACGGGCACCCAGCCACTCTACCCCAGAGGTTTGCCCAAGCAACAGAAGACTGGCATTCAATAAGTTTTGAACTGTAGTGTGGACTTGTCCTTCCCGCCTCCCCTCATCCACCACCCCTCCCGGGCTACCTTGCGAGTTTTTCCTCCTATTTGTGTGATGTATTAATAAAGAATGCATGATTCTGAAACAATAACGACTTTATTGCCTCTGAAAGTGGTGATCGAAGGGGGAGGTCGGTTGGCTTACAGGGAAGTAGAGTCAACCAAGGGGGTGGGTTTTCATCAAGGAGAAACAAACAGAACTGTCACACTGTAGCCTGGCCAGTCATGAAACTGGTTTTCAAAGCTTCTCTGATGCGCAGGGCGTCCAGCTGTGCTCTTCTAATCGCCCTGGTGTCTGGCTGTGCGTAATTGGCCGCCAGGCGATTTGCCTCAACCTCCCACCCCGCCATAAGCGTTTCCCCCTTACTCTCACAGATATTATGGAGCAAACAGCAATAACAATGGGAATATTGGTTTCGCGGAGGTCTAGCCTTGTCAGTAAACTGTGCCAGTGAGCTTCTAAATGTCCACATTCTATCACCATTCTGCACTTGCTCAGCCTATAGTTGAACTGCTCCTTACTACTGTCCAGGGTGCCTGTGTACGGCTTCATGAGCCATGGCATTAAGGGGTAGGCTGGGTCCCCAAGGATAACTATAAGCATTTCAACATCCCCAGTGGTAATTTTCTGGTCTGGGAAGTAAGTTCCTTCCTGCAGCTGTGCAAACAGACCAGAGTTCCTGAAGATGCGAGCATCATGCACCTTTCCCAGCCATCCCACGTTGATATTGGTGAAACGTCCCTTGTGATCCACCAGTACTTGCAGCACCATTGAAAAGTACCCCTTGCGGTTTACATACTGGCTGCCAAGGTGGTCCGATCCCAAGATAGGGATATGTGTTCCGTCTATCGCCCCACCACAGTTAGGGAATCCCATTGCAGCAAAGCCATCCACTATGACTCTCACATTTCCCAGAGTCACTACCCTTGATAGCAGCAGCTCAGTGATTGCATTGGCTACTTGGATCACAGCAGCCCCCACTCCAAATTGATTCCCGACTGACCAGTAGCTGTCTGGCGTTGCTACCTTCCAGAGGGCTATCACCACTCACTTCTCAACTATGAGGGCTGCTCTCATCTTGGTATTCTTGCCCTTCAGGTCAGGGGAAAGCAAGTCACAAAGTTCAATGAAAGTGCCCTTACACATGCGAAAGTTTTGCAGCCACTGGGAATCATCCCAGACCCACAACACTATGAGGTCCCACCAGTCTGTGCTTGTTTCCCGGGCCCAGAATCGGCGTTCCAGCGCATGAACCTGCCCCATTACCACCATGATGTCCAAATTGCCAGGGCCCGTGCTTTGAGAGAAGTCTGTCCATGTTCTCATCACTATCGTGATCGCACTGTCGTAAGCTCCTTGCCTGCTTTTGCAGGTTCTGCACGTGCTGCAGGATAATGTGCAAGGTGTTTGCAATGCTCACAACAGCAGTGGTGAGCTGAGCGGGCTCCATGCTTGTCGTGGTATGGCGTCTGCAGGAGAGCAGAGTTGCAGCGGAAGCGGTGGATGACGACGGATGCCACGAGAATAGATATTTATACAGAGCGACGAGAGGACCTGCGAGGTGGATTCATGGCACCAGGAGAGCAGAGCTGCAGCGGAAGCAGTGGATGACTACAACGGTTAACAGTCCTACTGCACTGTCTGCTGACAGCAGTATGGCAGATGCACGGAAAAAAGGCACGAAACGATTGTCTACCGTTGCTTTCGTGGAGGGAGGGGCGACTGAAGACGTACCCAAAACCACCCACGACAATGTTTTTGCCCCATCAGGCATTTGGAGCTCAACTCAGAATTCCAACGGGCAGTGGAGACTGCGGGAACTGTGGGATAGCTACCCACAGTGCAACGCTCCAAAAGTCGACGCTAGCCACAGTAGTGAGGACGCAGTCTGCCGACTTAATGTGCTTAGTGTGGACATATGCAATCGACTGTATAAAATCGATTTCTAAAAATCGACTTCGATAAGATCAACCTAATTTCATAGTGTAGACATACCCTTAGACGCTTGATATCTGGCTGAACCACTTCAGCTAGATAAGATGGTGGAGATATAAATCTGTCATGCAGGCCATGAAGACGCCACAGCCCATATTTGATTACTAATTGTATTAATCATAAGAGCTAAATAGCTTGGCTAAGCAGTAATTGTTCAAGAGTGGGGGTGACCTGATTATCTAACCTGGTGTATCATTTGTATAGGACTCAGATAACTATAGTATCAAATTACCAACCCATATAAAATGTCTTTGAAAGGATGTTAACATCAAGGAGAGAGAGGAATTATTTACTGTTGTACAAGGAGGTATAACTAGGATTAATGGAACAAAAATGTGAGAGAAATCTAGATTAAATTTCAGAACAAATTTTGTGATATTAAGATGCATGAAACTGCCAGCCCATTCCATAGGATATTCAAAATATTAGCAAATGTACAGTAGGGAACAAACCTGTATTGGGCCCAGAGAGATGGGTTTGGTGACCTAATAGGCCTTTTTCATCTGTAACTTCTATGACTGTAAATTAGTGAATGTTTGAATGTAACACAGTTTTAGTGCTTATTCCTCAACACTGTTCTCACTTCTCTTTTGTCACTTTAACCAGAGGCATGAGACTGGCCGACCCCAGTTGAATGAAGTATGTGGTGGATTGATACAAACCAGTGGTGCAATAACACAGCAAAGGAGAATGCTTCACAGCACTGATCAGGTTAGAATAGTTTGATATTTGTTTATTATCAGACGCTTTGTTGTTGCAATCACTGTTCAGACACCTTTAACTTGTGACAGGGTAACTTTGATAGCGTTACTGGCCTAGTGGACAAGGAGAAGCAGTAGATGTGCTACATCTTGATTTTAGTAACGCATTTAACACAGTCCCACATGACATTCTCATAAGCAAACTAGGAAAATGTGCTGGAGATGAAATTACTATAAGGTGGGTGCATAACTGGTTGAAAGACTGATAACTACTCTGAGTACGATGTAAGACGTGGCAGGTAATTGTCCTGCTCTACTCAGCACTGGTGAGGCCTCCGCTGGAGTAGTGTGTCCAGTTTTGGGTGCCACACTTTAGGAAAGATGTAGACAAATTGAAGAGAGTCCAGAGGAGAGCAACAAAAATGATAAAAGGTTTAGAAAACCTGCCCTATGAGGAAAGATTAAAAAAACTGGGCATGTTTAGTCTTGAGAAAAGAAGACTTAGGAGGGACCTGATAAGTCTTCAAATATGTTAAGGGTTGTTATAAAGAGGACAATGATCAATTGTTCTCCATGTCTGCTGAAGGTAGAACAAGAAATAATGGGCTAAATTGGCAGCAAGGTAAATTTAGGTTAGATATTAGGAAAAACTTTCTAACTATAAGGATAGTTAAGATCTAGAATAGGCTTTCAAAGAAGATTGTGGAATCTCCATTTTTGGAGGTTTTGAAGAATAGTTTGGACAAACACCTATCGGGGACAGTCTAGGTTTACTTGGTCCTGCCTCAGAGCAGAGGGCTGGACTTAATGACTTCTTAAGGTCCTTTCTAGCCCTATGTTTATATGTTTCTAAGTGATGATTTTTTTAAACAGTCCAGGAGATGAACTTACTCAATCGGAACATTAAATGTTATAGAGTAGATATTATCATAGACCAAGACCAGTGATTTGAGAGCTGCAAGGTATCCCTTCAGAAGGCAGAGCACTAAAAGTGTCATGTTCCCTTCTCTCTCCCCAACTGGGTGACAGGGAGCTGCTGGGAAAGGTCCAACAAAAGGCCTGTGAGGGTTGGGGCTGAGATGGGAAGAGAAGCAATAATAGGGGGCAGATTTTTCCTTGTCTCCATCTGGAGAAAAGAAACGGAAGTGTTGCCCCCACTTTTAAAGGGGATGAGAATGCTTCCCCTCTCTGGTGTGTGGGGGGGGGAGAGGGAATGATGGGAGGTATAGCAAATTTTGCTATTCACCAAATGCTTAATACTGTCAGACTAAATATTAATAGTGGTAACTAATGATGGTGTGCTGTGAACACAGTGTATCCTGCTGACCAGTATTGTTTTGTTTTCTTTTCTCCCCGCGTCTATTGTGGCCTCTTGTCTTATACTTGGACTGTAATCTCATTGGGGCAGAATCCATCTCTGTTATGTTTTTGTTCAGTGCCTAGCACAATGGGTCCTTGTCTTTGGTGATAGCCTCTAGGCATTACCATAATACAAATAATAACTGTGGTGGTCCTTGTTCCACAGAGCTTGCGAGCTAAGAAAATGACAAAATACAACAGGTGCACAAGATATAAGAAGGGGAGTGGGTTGGAGAATGAAGGAACAATAACATTCATATACAAAGCCTGACAACAATCCCAGCTTGCTACTGGCCTAGGCTAGATCAGATGGCAATGGTTTGTAGGCATTATGACAGAGCTAAATTCTAGAGAGGGATTTGAAAGAGAACAAGGTAGTGGCTTTACAGATTTTTACAGTGTCTTTCCCCGGTATAAGGGAAAGGCAGTATGAAAGAAAACATGGAGGTATATGTGGGAGAAATGGAGTAGCCATCAAGACAGGCATCGCGTCCCAAACAAATCTGGGGCACAACAGTATAAGATAATAGATCTTACAGGTAGGTGACTAATCATGAAAAGGTAAGGACAAGAAGCTTTGGTAGCAATTGAGGAATATGAAGAGGCAGGTGACATGGACAGAGCAATGAGTCACTTCTCCCCAGCACTGCACACAGGCCTGTCTAGATGGCTCGAGAGGTCCGCAACCTTTGCACCTGGCAGGCAATTCACAATGAGGTTTTCCCAGTCATCATAAAGCCCATTATCTATATTTCTAATGAATGAATCCCCCATTATTATCTGTTTCTTTCTAATAACTGGAATTCCCTTCCCCGGAGAGAGATTCTCAGGGCGAGAGCACACCATGACATAATCTCGAAGGAGGGTTCCAATTGTGAGATTGCTTCTCTTTGATGCTCTCCTTCCCTGAGACACACATCTTTCTCAACAGCACGTAGGCTGCAGACTGGGGGTGGGACCACTCTACTGTGTCCCGGAAATTCTCATCTGTGTACCTCTTTGTCTCAGCTCCTCCAGTTCAGCCGCTCTGGTCTCCAGAGCCCATACTTGGTCTCTGAGGGTCATGAGCTGCTTGCAACAAATGCACGTGTATGCCACCCACGCACAAGGCATGCGTTATACATACTGCATTCAGTGCAATAAACTGGAAAGCCCCCACCCTGCTGCAGGACTTCTGCCTGCATTCTTTTTACTCCTGCAGCTTTTCATGGTTTTGGGAGAGAGGGGTATTTACTGGCCTAAGTGTAGAGAATGTTAATCAGGTGTATTTGGCTCTCATGTTCCTTCTCTAAACTCCCTCACAAAACTCCCGTTCGCTGTTCCTGGTTGCTTGCTCCTCTGGCTGCTTTGGAGCTGGTTTTTAAAGGCCTGTTCTCCTTGAGTGTCTCCTGGGTAGCTGTGCCTCCTGGTTTACGTTGAGTGGGTGCTAAAGGGATTAGGGATGAAAGCTTTGTTAAGAAGCTCTCAGCTTTGCCTGGCAGGCTGCTAGGCTCAGCGCACAGCCCCCCAAACAGACCACAATGTATAGGTCAGTCAAGCAGCAAACAGACAGACAACAGCAAGGGCCACATAGTCACTTCTCCTTCACCTGGAGAACTCCCTCGCAAAATTCTCCTGTTAGCTGTTTCTGTTCTCTAGCAACTCTTGAAGCCAATGTCCTGTTGTTGTTATTAGGGAAGCAGGCAATGTGGTACTGCAAACCAACACCAGTTACGCAGCCCATGGACAACACAGGCTACTAGGAACAAACACAGCTCCTCCCTGCTATACCCTTGCAGCACTGCTCCCAGAGTCTATTCCCCTCCCAGGGCCCAGCTCAGTGAACCAAGAACAGTGGCATCTAGGACCCCAGCTCTTTTGAGCCCCTACTGTCCCTAGTAACTACGAGCCTCAGGGCTCTATGCCAGAAGGCCCACGAACCAGAAGAGGCAGGGCCAAAATGTATGCTTGCTTTTGACTTTAAGCTCACTCCATGCATTGTGCATTGCACTGCGCTGTTTAGTTTCATTGCTGGTTTAATGTAGTTCCTAGTAGTTAGACAATGGATTGTTTGATTTTTATAATTAATAGTCATTTTTTCATTTCAGTGGAAGGTTTCTGTTTGTGACATAATAGGTTGTTTAATCATAAAAGCCTTTAACATTACATTCATAAGGAGTCAACAGTTCATTTTACACAGAAAATAATTACATTTGCACTAATTCATAAGGTTTCACAAACACATACAGGCAAAGACACACAGTGCAATAGGGATTGCCACAACGTTGGATGTCCGCCACCCGTAAACAACACTGAGCTGCACAAAAAACTCACCTGCACTATTTCAGGCCTGAGAATCAAAATGAGAGCAATGGGTATCCCTGACAACATTGCCCTTGCTGTTTGCACTTCGTATTGGATGCTTTGCTGGCTGCTCAAACTGTTGAGCAAGTGTTTACGCCTCAGCCTCCCACCCATTGCCATTGATTTTTCCTCTCTTACTCTCACAAATATTGTGCAAAATATAACATGCCGCTATAATCTTTGGGATATTTTTTTGACTGCTTCCAACCTGTTCCCAGGCAGTGCCATCTCCCTTTTAGACGGCCCAGTGCACGTTCCACTGTCACTCTGCTGCTACTGAGGCGGTAGTCGAACAGTCCTGTCTGTCCAAGCAGCCTATGAATGGCTTCATGAACCAGGGAAGCAGAGCGTAAGCCCAGGCTCCCAAAATAAATGGAGCAATGTCCACACCATTCACTGTCCTTTCCCCATTATGGTAAATAGAGTTGAGTTCTGAAAGAGCCTAATATGTTGGAGCCTTCCAGACCACCCTGCATTTATGTCTGTAAGCCTGCCACAGTGGTTGTAAACCCACAAGCCTTTGGAGCACAGTGGAGAAATACCCTTTTCTGTATAAGAATTCTGAGCCCTGATGGAGTGGGCAAATAATAGGCACACGGTCCCATCAGTTGCCCCAATACAGTTAGGGAATCCCATGCATACAAAACCATCAGTAACTTTGTGAGCATCACCAAACTTTATAACTTGTTGCAACAGTACTTTTTCTTTGGCATTGCGTTTCATACCTGCATGACAGTGGCCCCAGTGATTGATCTCCCCACAGAGAGTTGTTTCGCTATGGACCAATAGCATTCTGGGGTGGCCAGCTTCTAGATGACAGTTGTGACTCGCTTGTCCATGGTTATGGGGCACCGCATGTTTGTATGCTGCTGCTGTAGAGCTGAGGTCAACACAGATCTCTAGAAAGGTTGCCTTTCCCATGAAAGTCTCTCATAAGAACAGCCAAACTGGGTCAGACCAATGGTCCATCTATCCCAGTATCCTCTCTTCTGACAGTGGTTACGGCCAGGTGCTTCAGGGGGAATGAACAGAACAGGCAAACATCAAGTGATCCATCCCCTTTTGTCCACTCCCAGCTTCTAGCAAACAGCTGCTAGGAACACTCAGAGCATGGGGTTGCAGCCCTGCATACGTTGGCTAAAAGCCATTGATGGACATATCCTCTGTGAAAGTATCTAATTCTTTGTTGAACGCTGTTATAGTTTTGGCCTTCACAACATCCCCTGGCAATGAGTTCCAGAGGTTCACTGTGTGTTGAATAAAGAAATACTTCCTTTTGCTGCCTATTAATTTCATTGGGTAACCCCTAGTTCGTATGTTATGTGAAAGAATAAATAACATTTCCTTATTCACTTTCTCCACACCTGTCAAAATTTTATAGCCCTCTATCATATCCTCCCATTAATCATCTCTTTTCCAAGCTGAAAAATCCCAGTTTTTTAATCCCTTGTATGGAAGCTATACCATACCCATATTAATTTTGGTTCCTTTTCCAATTCCAATAGATCTTTTTTTGAGATGGGGTGACCACTTCTGCACACAGTATTCAAGATGTGGGTGTACCATGGATTTATATAGCAGCATAATATTATTTTCGGTCTTATCTATCCCTGTCCTAGTGATTCCCAACATTGTTAGCTTTTTAGACTGCCACTGCACATTCAAGTGGATGTTTTCAGAGAACTATCCACTATGACTCCAAGATCTCTTTCTTGCATGGTAACAGCTAATTTAGACCCCATCATTTTGTATATATAGTTGGGATTATATTTTCCATTGTGCATTACTTTGTTTATCATTTATCAACATTGAATTTAATCTGTGAATTTGTTGCCCATACACCCAGATTTGTGAGAGCCCTTTGTAACGCTTTGCAGTCTGCTTTGGACTTAGCCATCTTGAGTAATTTTGTATAATCTGCAAATGTTGGCACCTTACTGTTTACCCCTCCCTCCAGATCATTTGTGAATATGTTGAACAGTACTGGTCCCCGTACAGACCCCTTGGGGACACCACTATTTACCTCTCTCCATTCTGAAATGGACCATTTATTCCTACTCTTTTCTTCCTGTCTTTTAACCAGTTACTGATCCATGAGAGGACCTTCCCTATTGTTCCATGAATGCTTACTTTGCTTTAGAGCCTTTGGTAAGGGACCTTGTCAAAGGCTTTCTGAAAGTCTAAGTACACTATATCCACTGGATCACCATTGTGCTCATGTTTATTGGCCCCCATCAAAGAGTTCTAATAGATTGGTGAGGCATGATTTCCCTTTACAAAAGCCTTGTTGACTCGTCCCCAGCAAATTGTGTTCATCTATGTGTCTGATAATTACGTTCTTTTGTATAGTTTCAACCAATTTTCCTGATATTGAAGTTAGGCTTACTGGCCTGTAATTGCTGGGATTGCCTTTGGAGCCTTTTTTAAATATTGGCATCCCCTTAACTACCCTCCAGTCATCTGGTACAGAAGCTGATTTAAATGATAGGTTCCATACCACAGTTAGTAGTTCTCGCCACTGCTGGTCATCCCAGGTCTTTCCCACCAATCCATGCTGGTTTCCTGAACCCAGAGATAGCGCTGCATGTTGTAAACCTGCCCCAGGAACTGGCCTTT
Organism: Lepidochelys kempii; assembly: GCF_965140285.1. Lineage (NCBI taxonomy): Eukaryota > Metazoa > Chordata > Testudines > Cheloniidae > Lepidochelys > Lepidochelys kempii. Next base: position 31,995,130 of record NC_136392.1, on the reverse strand, counting down.
TCCTGTCGGTTGCTCTTTTTCTTTGTCTGCTTCCTGGTTCCACTGCTGTAGAAGACCTGCTGCTCCTGGAGGAGCTGCTGTTGCTGCCACATCATCTGACTTTGAGTGCTGACGTATAGCTGAGCCCAGGCAGCCTCTGCATAGTCAAGGTTGTCAGCATAGCAGCCCAGAGCATTAAGGAGTATAGGAATAAACAGGAAGAACTATAAGTACTAGTGAATAATCACAGCTGTGACATAGTTGGCATCATAGAGACTTGGTAGGATAATACACATGACTGGAATACTGGTATAGAAGGGTACAGAATATGTAGGCAGATTTCTGCACTATACCTGTTAGAAATGGTGACCTAAAACAAACATTAAAAAGGTACACATTTTTATCAGATAAATTAATCACTGGAACATCTTACCAAGTTATATGATGGATTCTCCATCAGTTGATGTATTTAAATGAAGATTGGGTGTCCTCCTAAAAATACACTGGAGCTCAATCACAATTTATAAGCTTGATGCAGGAATTATTAGGTAAAATTCTATTATCTGTGCAATAGAGGAGGTCAGACTAGAAGACCATTAAAGGTCTTTTCTGCCTTAAAATATATAAATATGTATACATAAGGCAACGAAATTCACATTGCAAGAATATTCTGTCATTTTCTAACTTTTGAGTAATTGTCTTTCAGTTGTTCTAATGTGATTTAGCATGTCTATATCTGGGCAATCTTTAATGTTGGTACAGTTCTACTTTAATTTATTGGTTAGGCCCCCATAAACTAGGCTGGAGGTGTGTATACAGATTCTTATCACTCGAAATAAAATGAATCAGTGAGTAATCTGTGTATACGTGTAGTGTGTTCTCAGGAGTGCTGGTATGTCAGTTTTGTGCAATGCATTAGTTATAAAGATAACTTACAATGGAAGTTAAAATTTCAGATTTATTTTTTATTTGTCGAAAATGATCAGATTGAATTGCTGGGATAAGGACATGTGGTTCTGTGTTTTATTAGATTTTATCTTGTTTTACCTTACAGTTTCTTGCTGCAAAAGATTCCCTGCAGCCATCTGAAGAGAAAGTGAGTGCCTTCACAAAGATAATAGAAGCAATGGGATTCACAGGACCACTGAAATATAACAAATGGGTAAAGCAATTATTTTGGTAGTCTTAATATTTTCCTGTAGTTGGTTACTTTACATCTGTTTTGAAAACTAGGTTCTTTGTGACATGGGAGGGATATTTATGTGCACAGTCCCATTCATATTACCCATATAAAGTCCTCTCACACAACATGGAGAATAATAACCCAAGGCTTTAACCTGCCTTGATATATGCACAGGGCCTCCATTGACACAAGTAGGAGTTTTATTATTTTGGTGTGTAAATGAGTGTGAAGGCCATTTGGATTCCCAAAAATTATTTCCTCACTTTATTCATCCATCAAAGTTCCCACACCACAGTTACCCTCCAGCAATGGAAGCTGGCAGCAGTTCCCTTTGGGTGCTTGTGAACACCACTCCAAGTTGTCCAGAGGGTTTTGTTGAAGAGCATTGCATGTTGCTTTCTCTCTTGGTCCCAACAAAGGCTGACCACACTGCCTCTGCTTTGTTATCACTTGCTTTTGGTCCAGGGACTTGGGCTTACAGGGATGATGGATTTTGTGGTTATGAGTCTAGATTGGGACTCTAGAGACCTGGGTTCATTTTGTGGGTTTGCCACAGGCTCCTTGTATGACCTTGGGTAAGTCACTTAATCTTTCTGTTCCTCACCTGTAAAATTTCATCCACCCTTTGCCTTCCTTATTTAGACCGTACACTCTCCAGGGCAGGGACTGTCTTTCACTGTGTGTTTGTACAGTGCCTAGCACTAAGGGCCCTGATCTTGTTGGGGTCTCTAGGTGCTATAATGATAGCAATAAAAATGAAAATAAGAATTTGAGTGCTGAGCATCTCGTGACAGTTCTTGTGCTAATCTTACATTGATTTGAAATCTGAGTTAAGTTTGTGTGTAACTCAACTTCCCTTATATATAGTAACTGAGTTGTGTCCTCCTTTAAAGATCTAAATGTGTGTATCTGACCTTCTTGAGTGGTTATTGGTGTCTGTGCATGTGTTTGGGATGATGCATGTTATTTAGAGAGAGGCTTGTTTCTTTTCAGTTTTTCTTCAAGAGAATATATGTTCTGCTCAGTTCTCTCCGGATAACACACTGAATTAATAAAAAATGAGGATGTTCCAATAACGGGCAGTTAACATTGCGTATGGTAAATGCTGGAGATCTCTGCTATAGATTTCCTGTGTCATCCTGGATCAAATCACTTAATCTTTGTGCCTCAGTTTCTCCCATCCCTAAAATAGTGATTATGCTACTCTGTCTCACAGGGATGTTGGGAGGATAATTTCATGTAATATGTTCAGGTACTATGGTGAAAAGGGTCATTAAAAAGACTATAAATAAAACAAAGGAAAATGGATTATATATTTTATGGAGGATTATAAAGTCAGGATGAAAATTAATTGAGACTGAGCCCATACTAACAATATTGGTTTCAGTCATTGTGCAGAGGTAACAATACACCAGGACAAAATTTCCATAAAATTTAACTGAAATAATTTTGCATTGACAATCTCTCATTGTATCGGTGTTGTCACAAAGTCTGAACTCAAGTGGTGCATTTTCAATTGTAATTGTAATGGCGCTTAAGAGTTTAGGCATAATTCTGATTAAGAGAGCTTTGGATGTCAAAATCTTCCATTTTTCTGGCAGAACTTCAAGACTACTGAATGAGGAGAACAATTGTGCCTTAAAGCTGTTCTCCTCCTTTGGAAATTATTTCCCTAGTTTCCTTGTAGTCAGATCAGACTTAAATTCACCTTTTGGTATTTTGATGTGCTGTCTTAAAATGCAGAGGGCACACGTTCTGATTAGGTGGTCTACCAGTGCAGTGGGTTTATGGTTCACTTTGAGGTGGGTTCACCTAAAATGGTGGGCTCATTGTTCCCTAGCAGTCCCAAAGACAGGTGGAGGGAGAGTGCTGTGAATTCCCTACTTCTCTCAGTCCCTTCCCAAAGGTGAATGGAGGGGAGCAGTTAAGAGTTTTCCTCTTCTGTCTCTGATTTGTATACAGGCAGTCCTCAGATTTACAACACAATTGGTTGCTTACAATTGCGTCGGAATGTCGGAACTCGGAACTGCAGTCTATTCCATTCTGGGATCGAGCGTCGTAAACTCGAAACCTATAGTCATAAGTCAAATCAGAGTGTCAATGTAGAAGCGTCGTAAGTGCCGTTCCTTGTAACTTGAACATCGTAAAGTCGAGGACTGCCTGTATCCTATTTTTAAAAAATGTAATGAACAGGCTAGTGTTGCACTGGAAGGCAGTAAACAAGACTACCAAGTCTTGGGGCACGTTAAACCTATATCACCAAGGTCTTTGTCTGAGATTTTCTTTTAGCACCTTAAACTTGCTTGTTCTATTAGTGTATTTGAAGCTAAAAAGACAAATTTTGATGAGTCTTTGGCACATCAATGGTTTATTTTTAAAAATATTTAAAAATTGACTTGTGCAAAATTCATCTCAGAATAGTATAAATCAACACTGAGAGATATTGGAGGAAATCATAAAAGACAAAACAGGCCCATCTACACATGTTTCTTTTTGAAATGCTTTGGGATGGCTTTAAGGAAGGGCATTAAAATGAGTGTCTAATCCAACACATGGATACACGTATCTGATCATAGAAGAGCACTGAGTATGCTTGTGTAACTTATCCAGACTTGTTGGCGACCTTTTGGTGAGTACTACATGTGTTGTGTTTTCTCTCTCTCTAGAAGATTAAGATAGCGGCTCTGCGCATGTACACTTGCTGTGTGGAGAGAACTGACTACGAGGAATTCTTTCACAGTAAGTTATTGTTCTCTAGGATACTAGAACCTGGAGTGTGCCCCAGATGAGGTTGGGGCTGGCTAGAACCTGGACTACCCAGTGCCTGTGACAGGTTGGTCTGGCTGGAAACCAAACGCGTTCCCCTGTGTAGTGGGGGTAGGGCTGTATAGAACTGTCCTGCCCTAAGAGCAGTGCCCCATGCCCCCCTTATGAAGCTGGGTCAGACTACGGAAAATGAATTTGCTGCTGCTGTCTCATTCTCCTACACCTTCTGCACTGGGGGGAGGGAGGGTGAGAATTCCAAGACGTGGCCAGACAGAACCCAGCGTGATCCACCCATGAGGGCTGTCTACAACCTGAAGATGCCCCTCCCCTGTGGCCAAGGTAGGGCAGGCTGAAATCTGTATTCTCAGCCTTTCCGTATTTGTGGTATAGCTGGCTGGCTACAGCATGCCCCTGGCATTCTACCCAGCACTGTGATGGGGCCATCTGGAGTGTGCATGCATGCACACAGACACACACACACACACAACCCCACCCCCTGAGCTCTTGTCAAGGGCAGGGCCACCTAGAACCCAGAGGCACACTCCTCTCCTTTCCACGTTTCAGGAGTACGGCTGGCTAGAACATAAACAGGCTCTGCATCCTACTCACCCATACCCTGTCTTGGCACATGGGTCTAGAACTGGGACAAGCCCCTGGATAGAGGGGAGGGTCTTACTACAACCAGAACACCCTTTCCCCTTGATGTATGGGAGTGTCTTAGACTGGGAAGACCCTTCTCCACTGTTGTGGGGGTGGGACAGCTAGCTCCTGGAGACACAACTCCCTTTCTCCAGCCACACAACAGGGCTGGCTGTTTGTCAGTGTGGGAAGCGTGGCATTTTTTTCATGCTTATTTGAATTGTCAAAAAACCTGATGGAAATTACATATGAATTTCCTAAGAACTAAGAATCACCATTAGCTCTGAAAATCTGGGACCTTTTCCTTCATGCACAAACATTCTCTTGGCTAATTTCTCTTTAGTTTTGGTATTTTATATGTGCTCATGACCAGGGTTTTCCGTTTCATTTTTAATTGGGTCTCTGACTCTATTTAGCAGAACATTTACAGTGATGATAGTGGTAAAAATTTAGAAAAAAAAATCAGAACACAACTAATATTAATATTAGTAAGTGAAGACCTTGGTACCTTTCATCACAACGTAATTTTGACAGGTTTCCATGCCCTCTTCTATGTCCTGCCCCAGTCTTATTTTTGGACAGTTACACTTTTGGCATAGCAGCCATTTTGAATTTAGTTTTAACTGGGGAGCATTAGGATTAAATGTATAAATAGTGTTTGTGCTGGTTTTTTTTATATATTTAGTGTCATTTTAAGGTATTTTTAAATAGGCTACTAGCATTAAGAAGCATTAAGCACTTTTTAAATAATTTACAAAACAGAGGATTATCAGAAAATAAGAGTTAGTTACATGGACAGGAAAAAAGACAGAAAAAATATCGGGGATTAAACAAGACAAAATGAAAGAGAAATTTAAAACAGCAAGACAAGGAAAAAAGGCAAAAAAAAAGAGAGAATTAAGTGGAATATTACAAGTGAGAAAGTTTTAAAACTGCAAGAAAGGAAAAAAGCCCCATAGCCTGTTACAGGTCAAATGGCAGAAAGAGGGAAAATAGAGCAGAGTAAACAAAGTGATAGAGAGTTTTAAAATAACAAAAAAGGAAAAAAGCCTCTCACTGGTCGAATAGCAGAGAGAGAAATTAAAGTGGATTATCACAGGGAGAGCGAGCTTTAAAATAGAAATTAAAAAGCATCTGACCCCAATGGCTGTCACTAGTTAAATACCAGCAATTCTGGGACAATCAGCCGTGAACAAGCCACACCTTTTGACTGAGCCAATCAGAAGATATTCTTCAGACACGTCATAGAATATTAAAATGAATGCATTTTCCTGAACCAGTGAAAAGTTTCTCTAAAGCCATTGCCTTTTAGGGACTTGTGCCAGGAGTCTTGATTTTCCTGACTCACTATGAACACAGCAGGTTTTTGCATAAGGATGTATCAGAGCTGAAGCAGTATGCCCCTTCCCGCAATAAACGAACTGTTTAAATTCTAGAATTAGAACTGAAATGTCATACCCCAGATAGAGAGATTTCAGTAATATTTTCTTTAAACAGATGAATGAGATTAAAAAATGCAAGTTTTTGAGATAGCGATATTGTGTAGAAAGACCCCAAACTTTTTTTTTTAAATAGTGCTTTTAAAAATTTGCCTAAATGAATTGCCCACTGTGCAAAAGCATCCCCAACCAAAAACTGCTCCAAAGACTTATTACTGTATGTAAAACACAGTCGAATTTGAAGTTTTAGAGTAGCAGCCGTGTTAGTCTGTATCCGCAAAAAGAAAAGGAGGACTTGTGGCACCTTAGAGACTAACAAATTTATTTGAGCATAAGCTTTCCTGGGCTACAGCTCACTTCATTGGATGTATCTCATTTGGATTAGTCTAATTTGAGAGGCTAGTTGAAATGAATTTGTGAGAGTTGCTAACACTTTACCAGAGATAAGAGTGCTATTTCTTCCTGACTTTAAAAGAATTTAGATTTTTTTTTTAACATAGTCACGCCAAGTACAGTTTTACAAATAAACTTAAAAGATTAGCATAAAAAGCAGGGCATTAATAAGTGCTTTGTAGCACACACTTCTAAAGGTAATGGGGGAAAACGGCATTGTTAAATGTAAGTGAAGCAGCTTTGTAGATGTGTCACACAAATTTTTAAAGGTAAAATAACCAAAATCCATGTCTTAAGGATATTTTTGTAGAGGGCTAAGTGAAATAAAAATGACATTTTACAGAGGCTTATCATTTGTATATTGTGGAGAAACCCTTTGTGAGAGATACTTTTTCCTTTTGCTAAAGAATTGTGTAACTTCAATAAGGGGGTGTTGTGGCATAGCTGAAGAAATGAGCCCCTCCTTTCTTCTAAAAAAAATAACAGTTGCAACAAGAGTATTTTTAATCATAGGATTAAAATTTCTGTAACATCAGTTTACAGGGTATTTGTAAAATGAAGATTTTGGGGGGTAGTATAATATCACTTATGTTTACAGATGAAATATAAACGTTTTTTAAAAAGACAAGCTATAGCTTTATAACTGCATAAAGGAAGGAGATAAGGACTATTCCTATCTTAAGAAACATATCCCCTCCTCCTTTTGTCTAAAACAACTGTCTTTTGCAGCGAAATTTTTTTAATCACAAGATTAAAATTAAATAAAATGAGAATTGAAATAAAGTGTTAGTATGAATTTTAATGACAAATTTTAAAAAGGCTCGACTGGTTCATTGCATTTGTGGTAATTAAATCTGCACTGGATCCCAGCATTACACAATGTCCAGCAAGAACATTCATTGAGTTTTCCACCTTGTTTGTGGCTTTCTAGTGAAAACCAGTGTGGCCAGATAGTTGCCTTTTCAGGGCAATGCAGATCACAGTCGAAGTAAATCTACAACTTCTTAGGATCCAGTTACAAATTCTGTCAGTTTTCACATGCTTAAATCATTAACTACTTCTTTAACTTTGAGTACCTATTTATCACATAATTCGTTTTGGTTTGGGTTTTAATTCTGTAAGAGAACTGACTCAGGAAAGTTTGAGATATAAAAATAATACAAAACTAAGTGTGCAACAGCCCCTGTTCTCCTATTCCCTTAAACAGAAGTTCCTCCTTATTTAGGGAGGAAGACCAACGGACTTTTGAAGTGCTAGCCCTAAACTATTGGCTAAGAAAGTATTGTGTAAAAAAGGATAAGAACAGACCTGTTGATTAAAGATGGAAGCACCTTGAAGCATGCCTCACCAACACCATCAGTCAAGCAGCTCATGAAGAGATGTTATACGAGCAAAGCTGAAGGACTTGAACACACATCCCAGTGACACAAATGATGTTTGAGACAGGGCATGGGAGTAGAGCAACAGAGATAGTTGCTGATAAACAACAAGGGCAAAGGGACAATGTGGAGGGGAAGCATGAGGCAAGACCACTGACCCAAGTTTTGTTTGAGACTCTGGACCCCAACCAGAAGACCCCAAAAGATTCAAATAGTGAGTTGTACAGAGATGAGTTATAGGTATGTTGCATGTAAGAATGGTTAGGTGCTTCGAGGGGACCTGGCCATGGTAGCTTAATTTGCTAGAGCCTTTTGGATTGAGACCATACAGAGGCAATGTTCTTTGAAACTGCAAACTGAAGAGGTCTCTTGACACGCAAAGTAAAATGTTTTAAAAGTACATTATTAAAAAAAGTACATTGATACTTTAAATTTTTCAGCATTTGAGCATTGGTTTTTCAGATATTGTGGAGAATCTGGACACTGACAGCTACAAAGGAGCAAATGGATTGGGCCTGATCTGATCTTACCCAGACCCAAACAAGATGCTCAATAGGATGTTGAAAGAGAAGGGGATATTTATTCAATAGGCATGTACTAGCTAACATTGACGAACAAATATGGTATCGAGCCTGTAAGCCTAAAATCATTATGCAAGCAGTTGTACAAGTTGATGTCAGGGAATCATCAAGCACTGTCTGAAAGAGAAGCAATTTAAGCACTGCCCAGGGGCTGTCATAGAACCCCCAGCTAGAGGAGTCATGACTGTGTGAACTGGACTGTAGATGATGTGAACTATAAAATCAAAGAGAACAGTAATAGAAATATGTCAATGTTTCTTCAACTGTGTCCAGATTTCTCTCTCTATATATATCCCAACTTCTCAAAAAATGGTATTGAAAATTAATCCATACAGGGGTCCCCAAAACTAGTTTTTAAATTAAAAAAAAAAAAACCCTGTATTTGACAATTTTGATGAATACCCCATTATAAAACATGCTAACACATTTTTAATTTACAAAAACTAGTATAGTTCATTTTGTAAAACTTTTTCATTAATCCTTTGTTAAAAACAGTTGCTTGAGCAAAAGAATGTCACTACATAACAAGTTTTGAAATTTTCTCAGATCCTTTAAATTATAATGCACACATTTGTGTGTGAAATTCTGCTGTTCATTTGTTTAAAGAAAAAATTACTGAAAATTCTCTAACTGGATTAAAACTAAAGGATGCCTCTGTGTTACAAAATGATGCATTAACTATGTTCTTAATGTCATGTTTAGATCCACTATAAAAACATGTTACTATAGCTTTATTTCTAATTAAAGTTCTTTTGTTGCAGGGGGCAGGGAGGGGCAGATTTATTCAGATATGCCCTGGCTCTGTTTTACTGCAGTTTCACAATTCTTTAGCAGATGGAAAGAATGGCTGTCATAAAGGCATTGCCTCCCCATAATTTACAAATGATAAACCTGTGCAAACTGTCCTTTTTATTTCACTAGCCTGCTACAAAATATCCCGAACTCATGGATTTTGATATCTTTAAAAGTGTGTATGTGACGGCTACAAAGCCATTACCATGCCTGAAGAAGAGCTCTGTAGGTTGAAAGCTTGTCTCTCGCCAACAGAAGTTGGTCCAGTAAAATCATAGAATCATAGAATATCAGGGTTGGAAGGGACCCCAGAAGGTCATCTAGTCCAACCCCCTGCTCGACGCAGGACCAATTCCCAGTTAAATCAGTTAAAAGATGATACCTCACCCACTGTGTCTTTCTAAGCACTTTGTACATTTAGTTCTAATGCTCCCCATTAATTTTTTTTTAAATGGCCATCAAACCAAAAGTATACACATCCAAAAATGAGAGGGGCGTGGAACATAAACTAAGAAGGGGGCTTGGAAACTTGTCAGAATTATATGGTGATGAAAGTTATAAAGGTCTCCACTTCTAATATTAAACATAAGGACGTTTCAGAAAATAATTGTTGCCCCGTTGACATGAGCAGTTAGCCAAAAACCAGGGCCTAGCAAAGTTGATTCCATTAGGATGAGAAATCAGTGTTACGAGTCAGGTGTATTCTGGGTGTAATCTTGTTTACAAAAAAAATACACACTGTCACCGTTGGCTTGATCACAATACAGATATAGTAAGCAGTTTCCTTGCCCAGAAATGCCTGCGTCTGCCACTCTAATGAACTCTGGGCCCACAAATCTCTGTCTCTGCTTCCTCTCAGGTTTACGCTCACCATTCCTCCTGGCTTTCTATCTCTTTCCACGTGCACAGGCTGCAACCAGTCTTCTAGGCGCTGTGTTTGCAGCCACGGAAGGCCATTTATCTATCTGGGTCAGCTCATGCTTGATTTTGCAGTTTAGGGACTTGGTGGTAGTTTTCAGTGTCTGCAGCTGTGTTTATTACATAAAGGGACTTGGCTGCTCCTTTTGTTGAACCTGAAAAAGTGCTTGGCATACCCATTGGCTTTAATGAGGTCTGTTGTTGTATCTAAGACCTTCTCCCTGCCCCCATCATGGCAGCACAAGAAGTTCTCATTTTTCATTGTACCTGACTGATAGCGCTCAGCCTACAGTAACTACACCAGACTTTACAGCATCCCACAGAGCTTTCTTTTTCATTCCTCTTATGAGCTGCATGTTTGTTTGGTTTCTTTGGCTGAAAAGGAACTGACAGCTGGAGGCTGTGCAATTCTAGTGATCCCTTTTCACATGATGCTCACTCCTGAGAGGTGTAATGCTTTGACTTACTAGTTGGCTTCTGAATCTCGTCTTAAGCTGCAGGAGAAATTGTCTATAACCTTTACCTTGTAAATAAAGTTTAATGTTTTGAAAACTGTTATATCTGACTGAGCATTTTGGTGGGGTCGGAAAGGTAGCAGGGTGTTGCTCTGTGAGTTGAAATTCAGCTGAATTTTTTTTAGCCATCTATAAGGTTCCTAGGTCATGGTATAATCCTTAACCAAACACTTGACCGGTAGGTGGCAAGATTCCTTTCTGTTGTGGACAGCTTTGCTTGAAAAAGGACAATAAGTTTAGCTGCTTTGAAATCTTAGCCCATGGCATTCTTGCTAGCTGCAAATTGGGAGATCTGATTTTTCCAAAATTCTGGGTGTCTTTCAGTTTTTGCATGATTTTGTTTTTTTGGGTAAGTTTGTCACATTTAACAGCTTGAAATTCCACTGTCTTGCCCTTCCTTTATAACTTTTTAGTTAGCCCTGCAATTTGGTAGCTTTAGCCTCACATGAGGTTATGGGAGATAGCAAATGGTCAGCTTGTACCTGTAGAGAGTAAAATAGTTTTTTTAATAAGTTACCCCTTGTGCAAGGGTCAGCAGTGGGAAATAGTACCAGGAATCTGAAAAGGTGTCTGCTTCATCTAGCTTGTCATGCACAGCAAAGGAAGCTAATTGCACATTTTATTATAATTTATTGGAGGGTAGCTTTATTTTCCACTGATTTTTTTTTAAAACCTTTCTGATTAAAAGAAAAACACATTTAGCACTCTTTCCGAAGTTTTTCTGTTACATCCAACATAAATATTCCAGTTTCATGTGTTTTAATGGTTGCTAGATGGCAGATCCTCCTAGTACTATATTTGATGCTATGAAGTAAAACTTGCACAGAACCTTAATATTGCGTAATTGAGTATATACAATGTATGCGAGTTGACATTGCTGTGAGACCTGCTCATTTAAAAAATGTGTATAGTAGATGTTGATTAACATGAAGTTGCATATCAGCCAGATCTTAGAGTTTTCCAGATGCAATAGTGGCTCACCAAAGTCTTTTTTTTTAATGTCATCTTCAACAATTTATTTTCTTTGATACTAGTTCTCCAAGGTACTCAGATTTTTCCACTTGTTCTAGTTCTTTGTCTCCAACTTTGATCTTTTCTTCTTGTCTTCCAGTTGCCATATTTTTTTGGCTTCTCTTCTTCATGCTCTGTTTGGATTTGGTAAGCCCTGGAAAGCCAAAGACATTTTGATAAAAACAAAAATCAGTGTACAGAGACAGTTGTCTTACCAGTACTGCTATACGTGTTGAAATGTTGGAGTATGAGGAAGGCCAATGGATGTTAGATATTGACTGCAGAAATGAACTGGCTGAGGGGAATACTGAGAGTTTCAAGATTGCAGAAAATAAAAAATGAAGTGATAAGAAAATGGCTATAGCAGGAAATAACACTGTTACAGAAATTTCAAGGAAGCTGACTGCGATGGTTTGGACAAGAATGGACCTGGAAAAGATCTCATACATGCCACTACATATCAGTGTGCAAGGAACTAAAAATAGAGGAAGACTGAGGATGCGTTGAATAGGCACGATGGAGAATGACCTAGCGAAAAAAGGTTTAAAGATAAATGAAGCCGTGAAGTTGGTACGAGATGAAGTGGTGGAAAGATTTCATTTGGCCCCATTGTTGCTGAGCTGATGGATGGACATCAAGAAGTAGATCAGCCAGAATGCAATTAGCCCAGCTTTTGCCATTGCCCACCAACAACAAAAGAAGCAAACCTAGTGAACAATGAACAGTTGCGAACCTAGTGAGCAGTGAACAGAGGAGAAGCAAACAGAGGGAGTATGCCTGGGATCTCACCTAGGGAGAGAGACCACAGAGTTTTTGCCTTTCAGGCTTCTGGGAACAGTAAATACATCGTCTGAAAAGGCTCTTGATACCGTACAAGGAAGAAAATATGGATTGTGATGGATCAGCTGTTTGTCTTTCTACTGGAGGACAGAAGCGACTTCGTCTGTACAAAATGCAAGCTGGTCTCCATCCTGAAAGAAAAGGTCAAAGGACTGAAGGCCCAAGTATCGACCCTGCATTGCAGCAGAAAAAATGAAGACTTCCTGAATAGAAATCAGGATTTGTGTAGCCTGATTTATGGATTATAGATTAATTATATTGATTACTTAAGAATTCCCAGTTATTACTCTGAGGTTTGACTTATTCTTGTCCCAAGATCAGGCCCAGTATTATCAAAATTATTGTTCCTTTGGGAACCCTGATGTGCACAGTTGCAACACTCACACTTTAGAAACCTTTCTGTATTTGTAATAGTTTATTAATACATTTAGGAAAGTCACAAGCACTCTAACCCAGCAAGGTAGCAATAACACAGAATACACATCTCTATATACTCACTCCATCCCTTTCAGAACAACCTGAAATGTTAGCCATTATCTTCTTCATTACCATCACCTTCCTCGTCATCACCAGTGGCCATCATCCTGGCACCTGCCAAGGGCTACATCTCTCTCTCCTGCTCAGAGGCTGGGAGATCATTTTTATAATACGTTATGTTGAGGCCCAACGTAGTTATTCATAGGCCACTATGCCTAATGCATATTCAGTTTGGGTATTTCCTCTCTTCCTTATTTGTATTTCCTCACCTTACTAATGTTGGGTGCCCTTCTACAGGATAGTACAGCAGTTCTCAAACTTCATTGCACTGCATCCCCCTTCCGACAAGAAAAATTGCTATATGACCCCAGGAGCAGAGACCGAAGCCTGAGTTTGCCCAAGCCCCGCTGCCCCAGACAGTGGGGCACCAAAGCTGTAACTCAAGGGCTTCAGCCCTGGTCTTGGGGGTCTGAGTCCCGCCACCCAGGGCTGAAGCCGAAGCCTGAGCCCCACTGCTCAGGGCTGAAGCTCTTGGGTTTTGGCTTCAGCCCCAGGAGGTGGGGTTCAGGTTTTGGCTTTGGTCCTAGGTGGCAGGGCTCAGGTTACAGGTCCCCGTGCCCAGGCTTCAGCCCTGGGCCCTACCATCTCTAATGCCAGCCCTGGTGACCCCATTAAACAGGGTCACAACCCACTTTGGGGTCTCAAGCAATAGTTTGAGAACCGCTGGGTTAATATATTAATATCATCTTATTATCAAATACATCAGTTTGTTGCCATGGCATTCTTTTCAGAGTAAAAGCCGTGTTGGTCTGTATTCGCAAAAAGAAAAGGAGTACTTGTGGCACCTTAGAGACTAACCAATTTATTTGAGCATGAGCTTTCGTGAGCTACAGCTCACTTCATCGGATGCATCCAATGAAGTGAGCTGTAGCTCACGAAAGCTCATGCTCAAATAAATTGGTTAGTCTCTAAGGTGCCACAAGTACTCCTTTTCTTCATGGCATTCTTGTGGTCAGACATCTGCAGAGGTTCCTATCTTAAAGTAGCCAAAAGCTGCCGTTAGCTCATATTCCTGTGGTTGCTGGGTGTCAGTATGTACAAACTTCCCCCTTAAACACACTATTCCCAGGTCCCCAAAACTTAGTTGGGCCATTGATCTGTGCCAAAGTTCATAGGCCTCAAGCTTTATGCTAACTGCTAAAAGCCAATGTCTTACAGGAGACAGACCTGCTAAATAAAATAAATGCTAAAGCTAGGTCTATGGGCCACATTCTGGTATTGCGGGCACAGCATGCCAAAGAATCGGAGAGGGCAGTGCAATGGGGACTGAAGAACAGGGAAGAAAACTGGCAGCCTGTGACCTTCTGAAGGAGGAGAACCAGTATACCCCCAACACAGATAGAGATAAGCAACTGCTTTCAGGCTCTCTGCACAGGTAATACTGTTGATAATGCCTTGGAAAAGTCATCTGAGGAAGGGGTTAGAAGGGATGGGAGTTTCGTGACCACCACTTCCAAGAGGAGGAGCAGGGTGGTGGTGGTCGGGGACTGAGTCCTCTATCTGCTGCCCAGACTGAGAATCCCTAGAAGTGTGCTGCTTACCTGGAGCTAGAATTCAGGATGTGACAGAGTCTGCCAAGACTCAAGTCCTCTGAAATTCTCACCTAAGGTGCATTGGTTTCCATCTGAGCCAGTATATTCGTCTACCAATATTTTTTCCTAAACCAAATAAATCTTAGCATGAGACCTCCTTTCATATGTTAGATGTAAGTCGGACTTTGGCCTTTTACCTGAATAGAATCAAGCAATTTTGGATATTGCCTAAACTGTTTGTCTCCATCGCAGAAAGATCTAGGGGGTACACGATGATTTCACAGAGGCTGTTAAGATGGTTGTCTGGATATATTACTTCTTGCTATAATGCAGCTGGTGCTTTGCCTCCCCAGAGGATAACAGCACATGCTGCCAGATCGCAGGCAGCTTCCACAGCATTACTCCAAATCATTCCAATATCTGAGATATGCGTAGCTGCTACATGGGCCTCAGTGCATACCTTTTCGAAACGCTATGCTTTCATCCACGCCACCGGATGTGATGCTGCACTTGGTAATGCAGTGCTGTCTTCAGTCTTGGACTTGATTCTGAAACGCCCTCCTCCCTGAAGTGGAGCACCCAGAGGGGCACGACTTGAAGAAGAAAGGGTTACTTGCTTTGTTCAGTAACTGTGGTTCTTTGAGATGTGTGTCCCTGTGGGTGCTCCACTATCTGCCGTCCCTCCCCTCTGCTTTGGACTGTACTTCGTTGGGCATTTGGACAGAGAAGGAGCTGAGGGCGGTTCACCCATGCAGCCCGGTGTACCCTCAGAGAATGCCATGAGGTTGCACAGAGCTCATGCATGGGCCAGATGGACACTGCTAATGAAAAATTTCCTATCAAGGTACACGCACACCTGAAGCGGAGCATCTATAGGGAGACATCTTGAAGAACCACAATTACAGCACAAGGTGAGTAACCCTTTCTTCTCTGGTTGAGAGAAACTGGCCATACTGGTGTGTTGCAGTTTTTGTTATGATTGTGGTTTTAATCATGTGGAGAACTTGATCCTGCTCACATTTGTCAATGGCAAAATTCCAGCTCACTTAAATAGTACAGGATCCGTCTCCTAGAGACCTTAGATGAGCATCTCATGTCTTTCTGTGTACTTAAATCAAACCAAATAAATAAAGAATAGTCTAGTTAAAGGGAAATTTACAACAGGTTATTTGAGCCATCCTTTAGAAAATGCAAATCCAGCCCTAGTGAAGCCAGTAAAAAGGAACATAAGCAATGGCAGATAGTTGTAAAGTGGGAATTAAAAATAGGGAGCGAAGAGGGATATTGAAGAGCAAATAGAGAGAGACATAAAAACATAACAAGAAATTCTTTAAGTATATGAGAAGCAGGAAGTCTGTGAGAGTATTGATGGGTGCACTGGACTACTAGTGGGTAAAGGGAGCAACTAAGGAGGACAAGGACATTGCCGAGAAGCTAAATGATTTCTTTGCATGTCTTCCCCACAACTAATACTAGAGAGATACCAACCAGGACCTATTCTTCAAGTAAAAATTAGAGGACACTTTCAGAGACTGAAGTGTTACGAGCATATGCTAGAACAAATTGATACATTTTCAGAACAGCAAGTCACTAGGACCAGATGGTATCCACCGAAGAGTCTGTGGGAATCAAGTGTTTGAGGAATCAAGTGCTTGAGCTGCCTGGAGATTGAACTGCCGTGCATTTGGCTGTACGTAAACATGTTTGTTGTTGTATTTGTTTTTCTGTAGCACTTAGTCTCAGGGCATGGCTACGCTGGAAACTTCAAAGCGCTGTCGAGGGAGCGCTCCCGTGGCAGTGCTTTGAAGCGCGAGTATGGTCACGCGCGAGCGCTGGGAGAGAGTTCTCCCAGCACTCCTGGTAATCCACCTCCACGAGGGGGTTAGCTCCGAGCGCTGGGAGCGCGGCTCCCAGGGCTCGGAGCCTGTTTAAGTAGCTCTTTAAAGCGCTCTGACTTGCTGCACTTGCGGGTGATTTTTCACATCCCTGAGCCAGCAAGTTAGAGCGCTATAAAATGTAAGTGTAGCCAAGCCCTCAGTGATGGGCCAGGACCATCTTGTGCTAGGCATGTGCAAACACATAGATACAGAAAGACAAGGGGAGCACAAGGAAACAATGAGACAACATTGGTCAGTATGATGGGCAGCTTCTCAGCCTACCAGCTGCCTATCTGTTTGCTTTTTTGTAAGCAACATGGCAGAGGAGAGTTTTAAGGAGGACAGTGAGGTAGTTTTGTACGTTTACAGGGAGCTCCTCTGATGTGTTAGGGGCAACATGGAAGACAGCATGAAAGTGCTAGTTTGAAAATTTAACTAGTCGCTGGGAGCTGCCATCTTGCTATCAGGAGTAGATGTTTGATTATGACCAGTTTACCAAGCAGCGGGTGATCCTGGGAATTGCAAACCCATAAGCCTACTTCAGCATCAACTAAAATTGGTTAAAACTAGAATTATAAAATATAAAATTTCTTTAGATATGATATGAACAAATCAGCAACAGCATCTGTAAAGGAAAACTGCCTCTCTAATCAACTAGAATTCTTTAAGTACATCAGCAAAGTAGTGGATAATGGAGGAACAGATGTTGTAAATGGCTTAGAATTTTTTAAAAAATGGCAAATTCCTCAGATGGCACAAAATATTTAGGTTAGTCAAGATTTGAGAAATCTGTGGGGAACTTCTGAGGGACATAGCCAAGGTAGGAAAATGGGCAGCATGAAGGCAAATGAAATTCAGTGTTGATAAGTGCCAAGTTAGTGCGCATTGGAAGGAATAATTTAAATTTATCATATGCATTGTTGGTTTCTGAATTAACTGTAGACACTCATGATAAAATTCAAGGTATCATTGTGGATGGCTCAATTTAAAACCTTTGTGCAATGTGCAGCAGTGATCAAAAAATAAGTAATATTGAAAATATTATCATTCCATTATATAAATTGATGATAGTGCCTCACCTGGAATATTATTTTCTGTTCTAGTGTTATAAGAGCAGAAATAGAAGGGGTCCAAATACAGGTAGTGAACATTATTAGACACATGGAGAAACTTCCATATGAAGAGAGAGTGAAAAGATTGAGACTCTTTACCTTCTGGGGATGAAAAGAGGGAAAATGGTATAAGTATGCAAAAAATAAACAGTATAGCGAAGTTAATTAGAGCTCTTCTAGTTTCCCTCAACTAGGGGGTTGTCCATTTTGGATATGCTTTTGACCAACAGGGATGAATTAGTTGTGAATGTAAGGTGGTCGGGAACTTGGGAGGAAGTGATCATAATCTGATAGAATTCAAGATCCTATGGAAAGGAGGGCATGAGAACAGCAAAACAAGGAAACTGGACTTCAGAAAGGTGGATTTCAACTGACTCAGAGAAATAGTAGGCAAGGTCCCATGGAAGGACCAATTAAGAAGAAAAGGAGTCGAGTGGGGCTGGCAGTTCTTAAAAGATGTAATATTAGAGACTCAACATCAAGCTATTCCGTTACAGAGGAAAGATAAGAAGAGCCAGTGTGGCTGCATAAGTAGCTTTTTGGCTATCTAAAACCCCAAAGGGATGCATACGGGAAATGGAAGGAGGGGCATGTCACCAAGGAAGTGCACTATTCCCATGTATAAGTATGTAGGGCCAAAATCAGGAAAGCCAAGGCAAAGAATGAGTTACAGCTGGCAAGGAATGCTAGAGACAACAGGAGGGGGTTATTCAAATATGTTCAGACCAAAAAAACAGAAAGATCAAAAGACAGTGTGGGTCCGCTGGTTAACGGAGAAGGTGAGGTGGTAACAGAAGATGATAGGAAGGTGGAGCTTCTCAGTTCCTACTTTGTTTCCGTCTTCTCATAAAAAATGTGATCGGATGACTAGCAAAGTTACCATAGATGATAAAGGGGAAAAGATGCAGATCAGGATAAGTAAAGAACACACCAGAGATCTTCTGACCAGTTAGAATGAATTCAGATCAGCAAGGCCTGATGCTGTTCACCTGAGGGTCCTGAAGGAATTAGCTGAAGAAATCTTGGAGCCCCTGGCACAAATATATACAAACTCCTGGATGACAGGAGGGGTCATGGAAGATTGGAGAAGGGTTCTACATTTGCCCATCTTTATCTGGTTGTGGAGGGAGAGAGAGAGAGGAGGAGGAGCTGGGGAACTATAGACCAGTCAACCTGACCTCGATACCTGGGAAGCTAATAGAGCAATGTGTAGAGCATTCAATTTGCCAGTCCCTGGAGGATGAACGGCGTGATCACTAGTAGCCAGCTTGGATTTACCAAGAACAAATCCATTTCAAACCAGCGTGAGTTCCTTCTTAGACAGGGCAGCTGATTTGGTGGATAGGAGGAATGCTGTGGACATAATATTCCTGGACTTCAGCAAGACTTTTGACACCATCCAACATGACATTCTGATAAATAAGCTGGAGAAATGCGGGCTTGTCAGAACTGTTGTTAAGTGGACACATAATTGGTTAAACAACCACAAATGAAGAGTAGCTATTAATGGAATGATGGATTGGAGGGAGGTCTCAAGTGGAGTTCCACAGGGATCTGTTCTGGGTCCATGTTAACATCTTTACTAATAACTTGGATGTAGGAATAGAGAGCACGCTGATCAAGTTTGCAGATGAGACAAAGCTGGGGGGGTTGCCAACACTTCGGAGGATAGAGCTAAAATTCAGAGGGATTTTGATAAATTGGAGAACTGGGCAATACACAACAAAATGAAATTCATAAAAGACAAACGTTAAGGTGCTACACTTAGGGAAGAAAAACCAAATGTACAAATACAGAATGGGGAAAAACTGGCTTGGCAGCAGTACTACTGAAAAAGATCTGGGAGTTGTGGCTTGCAACCTCAACGTGATGCGATGCTGTTGCAAAAAAAGCGAATGCCGTTTCAATTTGCATTAACAGAAGCATAGCATGCAAGTCACAGGAGGTGATAGTACCACTCTACTTAGTGCTAGTTAGGCCTCAGATGGAGCACTGTGTCCAGTTTTGGTCACTAATGTATAGAAAGGATGAAGAGAAACCAGAAAGAATCCAGAAGTGAGTGACAAAGATGATCAAAGGGATGGAATGCAAGCCATCTGAGCAAAGGCTGAAGGAACTGGATATGTTTAGTTTGGAAAAGAGGAGATTAAAGGGGGATATGATAGCGGTCTTGAAATAGCTGAAAGGCTGCCATAAAAAAGCTGGAGAAAAGTTGTTCTCTTTTGCCAGAGAGGGCAAGACAAGATGTAATGGGTTCAAACTACTGCATAGCAGATTTAGATTAAATCTCAGGAAAAACTTCTTAACTGTAAGAACAGTAGGACAATAGAACAGACTGCCTCAGGAGGTTGTGGCAGCTTCTTCACTGGAGGTTTTCCAAAGGAGGCTGGATAGCCGTCTGTCTTGGATGGTTTAGACACAACAAATCCTACATTGTGGAAGGGGTTAGACTAGATGACCCTTGCAATCCCTTCTAACCTTATGATTCTATCATACAAGAACAAAGGGTCAAAAAAATTTGAAGGCAACACATTTAAAACTGTAAATGTATTTATTTATTTTATTTTATTTTATTACAAAACACATATTTAATTTGTGGCATTCATTGCCATGAGGCATCATTGAAGCCAAAAGGTTTGTAGGAGTCAAAAGAGGATTAGACATTTGCCTGTCTCTCTCATTCTCTCTCTCATCCTGGAACATCTTTGCAGAGTTGGGGAGCAGTACAATGTCACCACTCATTCCTGTCCATGGCTTGTTCCTCCATTAAACCCAGCCTGGTTATGTCTCTGCATATGATGTCCTGCCATCTAGTTGGTAGTCGACTTCTAGGTGGGACTGACCTTGGTTGTGCTTGCATTATTTTGTTTGGCATCTTGTCATCTGCAATGTCCCCCCATTGTAATCTTTTCGATTTGTAACCAATCTTATACCTTGATTTCACAACCTACTCTCCTTCTAACTTCTTCATTGGTCTTAAATTCATTCCATTTTACACCTGCCGTCTTTTGAAGAACTCTCTGCCTTCAGCCTTGTGATGGCTGCTTCCAGACCCTAGAGTAATACTGTTAGATATTTATACAGATAATGAAAACATACTCAGTTACATTAGATACAATGAAAATAAATTGCAGCCTTTGGGCATCTATCTGTACAGGATCAAGGATATAAGAATAGTCCCAGTAAACAAGTTGTTGAGTTAGTTTTGTAATGTATGTGGCATATACAGAATACATGGCAGTGTGGTATGGCATAAAGGTTTTATTGGCATTCATTTGGGATTGGCTGATATTGAAAACTCATGTTGATAAAATCTTTATACTACATCATTCTATATTCTCTGCATAATATATGGTATGCACAAGTGAACAAAAATATATGAAAGATTGCATTTAACAAGGAAAGCAGAATACGTATTTTCAGCTTGACCAAATTAACACAGCAGAAAGAACCTTTAAATTTTGGAATTCCTTAATTGAATGCTTGGTTCCACAACCTGAATGTTGCATTAACATTAGCTTTTTGCACTTAATATAGAAAGGCGCCTAGTGTATCAGCAGGTCAGGTTGTTAATTTGCATGTGATTAGTCGCTGTGCTTCTAAAACTCCCAGCTGTTTACTTTAATTTTCCCAGTTTATAGACTGGCTGTTAGGATCTCTGGGCATATGAACAATGAAGGATTTAAAATACCCAAATAGTAAATAAACAAATTAATATTTTGTCAGAGATGACACTTAAAGGACCTCCATAGCCTAATGAACTCCTTTTTTCCCACCCCTTCAGAAAAACTTGAGAGTGAAATTCTCCCTTGTGCAGAGACCTACATGAGATCTGTGCCTCTTTGACTTACAAGGTGCATAGGCTTTGTGTGGCCCGCTTTATAGAGGTGAACTTTGTCTTGGGTAAACAGAAGAGCCTGTCAGTATTCTCTGAATGTCAACATACTCTTCCTCTGTCAGACCAAGGGAGGAAGTCTGTTCCAGAACAGGAGGGGACTTGACATATGCAGACAGGCAAAAGAAGGAACTGGTAGCAAATCTGTCATAACTGATCTCAACAGTCAGGTTAAAGCATGAAGAGTGAGACAGTTTCTGAATTAGCAGGTGTGAGGTCTGAACGCAGATCAGATTAAGAGGTATGGTATGGATAGAAGTCTTCTCTGTGCTAAGAGAGCTAGACGTGGAAAGAGAAATGGGACTTCCTTATTATTATTTTGTTTTAACATTTAGAATGTGTAGCACCTAGAGGCTAGCCAGTCTAGGTGCTGTCCAAACATACAGTAAATGACAATTCCTTCCCCAAAGAGTTTGCAGTCTAAAAGGTGAGGAAAAAATGGTTTTCGGAGCTCTCTGTGGAGTAAAACACAAATTTCCGGAAGTAGACTAAGCAGGATCTTCTGATATATGTTTAGTGTATGAAACAAGTTGAAGTACAAAAATATATTTAAAGTAAGAACTTTTCTTTAAAATGTAAAAATCAATGGAAAACATCATGCAATTTTTTTGTGTTTAGTTGTGTTTTGTTTTTCTCCTAGGGTGCCATATGCCTGATACATTGAACTCTTGGTTTCTAGTAGCCCAGCTTCATGTCTGGTAAGTGAAAGTTATAATAATTTTTTTTTATTTTCATGATGCAGACTGAAGCAGTCCTGTCAGGTCAAAAAGCAGTTCCATGGTTATTGACAAGAAATATTCTATTTGTTTTGTTAGCTTGTTTGTTTTAGCAAATTTTTATTAAAGGTCAAACAGACCCAAAGAGAAACTAATATTTGTAGTATTCTCAAAAATCCTCAGTAGCAGAAAGAGCATTGCCATGAGCTTATCAAAAAGCCTCACTCAGACTGGATGGAAAACTCTCATTTAGCTGTTTTAGGAAAAGTTTACATTTACGTAAAAGTGGTTTAAATTGTGAGAATTTGTGGTGATTTTAATTGCTGGCTGTCAGAAACCTTTAGCAAATTATAGCACTGACATTTACACTTGCACCTCTAAAATGGCCATGCAAGTTCAGTAAATGCCAGATTGGGTGCATGTAAAAATATTTAATGCCATAAGCAATATTTTTTTCTTCATTTGTGAAATAAGTAGCCAAAAAAAATCTAATTTTCATCTAACATAACACATTTGAAAAGGTCAGAGGGACGTAGCAGGGACACACAAGGGAATACAGTATTTTCCAGACTGCCAGTTCTCTTAGGAGCCTAATGTCTGAAGAATTAAGTTTACTACTGTAACCTATAGGAGCTATCCACAGGCCAAAAGGAATTTCTGGGAAGAAATAGTCACTTGGCCCAGCAACCCTGTCCCCCTCATTTTTCTGCATCTCTTATTTCTCTTTTTTCCCCCTTAATTTCCAGACTCTGAAATGTATTGAGAGTCTTTGCATCTTACTTCTTTGGCAGCTTATTCCACTCAAAAAACTCTTAACATAACATTTGAAACCTGAAGTGGATATATATGAATATGCTGTGTGATTATTTAATGAAAGGCCCTATTGTATTGTATCTTTTTGGTCACAGAGTTGGGATTAGTGTGAGCACCTTAAATAATAATTTCCTGACTATTTGGGTTTAAATTTTCAACCTAAAACTATGTTTGTACTCTATTCCCTTGCTTTTTAAATATGTGTGAATCAGACTGAGAAACAACTTTGGTCTTAAAGAAACTCCAAAAATATTTAATGGAAATATTAAAATTGCCTCTGTTTGCCCTTCCCTTAATTTCCCTTCTGTTACCTCACTGAAAGATTCATTCCCCCTAACAACATAAACAGAACCTCTTGCAATTATCTGTGTGGGTAGCCAAAGTGCTGGAAAGAGTGTATCTTCAAAGGTAAGGCTGCTACTGCTCCAAATAGCCTGTTATTACTTGCAGCTAACCATAGGCACACGTGGCCTCCCAGATCTTCACCCAGTCACGTGCTTCTCCTTTTCACTTCCAGTCCAGGTTCTGCTGTACCCTAAGATGTTTGCGGTTCTTTCTGAAGATATATTGGCAGTTTCTTATATCCTTCTATTTTAGAGGAAGGGGAGTTCATGGTGCTTTAATGTATGTCTTGCATTGTCCATCAGCCTTCTTTAATATTTCTTTCCATTGCACCTTCATTAGATTTAGTTCCTTAAAACCTGCTTTCCTTATATCTAATAGTCTTATTTTGCTGCACATTCTCCTCCTTGGTCCATTCCTATCCCCTAATTATATACAACTCTAAACAAAGTTTTTTTCTTTTTCAAGTACTTCAGGAAAATTATGTATGCTGCTTAGCAATGATTTGGCCAAACAATGCATATTTAGCTACTTTAATCTTTCCTCCTAATTAATTGCCTTCAGCCCTCTGGTAATTTTCGTTGCTGGTTTCAGATTTCTTTCCAGTCTTTTGACATCTTTCTGTTGTTGGAGTTCCCACAACTGAAGACAATGTTCCAAGGAGGGTGATGAGCTATTTATGCTAAGGGACTATGTTGGCAGAAGCCAAAATGGGTATAAATTGGCCATTCGTTCCTGGATAAATGTTTGATTATACCCAAAGTCTATGAGGGCCAGTGTCTTTTCACCCTCTTCATCTGAGATGGTGAGTTTCTTCAGGCTTTTACTTCAGGTCCTATTCTCTCCAGTTCAGAACTGCCCAAAGTTATACTCCTTGTAGTGGCAGTCGCGGAA
Organism: Lepidochelys kempii; assembly: GCF_965140285.1. Taxonomy (NCBI): domain Eukaryota; kingdom Metazoa; phylum Chordata; order Testudines; family Cheloniidae; genus Lepidochelys; species Lepidochelys kempii. The sequence continues at coordinate 31,970,977 of NC_136392.1, read as the reverse complement.
TCAGTGCCCCTGTTGTCTGCAGGAGTCGTTAGGTCTGTCCCTTGTCTTCTGGCAGCTGTGTTACCTTCTTTCTGAATAGCAGCGAGCCCTTGCTCCTATGTAGGTTTGAGACAAGGGCACTTAAGCGTATATGTGACGGGTTGGATCACAGAAACCCCCTCGGGACTGCCACCTGATGTGCCAAGACTACTTCTGCTCCTGCTTTTCTGCCCTTCCTGAGCCAGACCCGCTAGCGTGCTGCAAACCCAGACCCAGGTCTGAACCACGTTCCCTAACAGTTGTAGGCTTAATTGAAAGCAGCTTGGGAAGTGTTCCTGTCTTTAACACTCAGATGCTCAACTCTCAATGGGGTCCAAACCCCAAATAAATCCATTTTACCCTATATAAAGCTTATACAGGGTAAACTCATAAATTGTTCACCCTCTATAACGCTGATAAAGAGAGATGCACAGCTGTTTGCCCCCCCCAGGTATTAATACATACTCTCGGTTAATTAATAAGTAAAAAGTGGTTTTATTAAATACAGAAAGTAGGATTTAAGTGGTTCTAAGTAGTAACAAACAGAACAAAGTGAATTACCAAGCAAAATAAAATAAAACATTGAAGTGTAAGCCTAGTACAGTAATAAAACTGAATACAGATAAAATCTGACCCTCAGAGATGTTTCAATAAGTTTCTTTCACTGGACGCCTTCCTAGTCTGGGCAAAATCCTTTCCCCTGGTACAGTCCTTGTTCCAGCTCAGGTGGTAGCTAGGGGATTTCTCATGATGGCTGCCCGCTTTGTTCTGTTCCACCCACTTGTATGTCTTTTGCATAAGCCGGGAATCCTTTGTCCCTCTCTGGGTTCCCACCCCTCCTTCTCAATGGAAAAACACCAGGTTAAAGATGGATTCCAGTTCAGGTGACATGATCACATGTCACTGTAAGACTTCATTACTCACTTGCCAGCACACATGTATACATGAAGACTTACAAGTAAAACAGAGGCATCCACAGTCAGTTGTCCTGGTTAATGGGAGCCATCAAGATTCCAAAGCACCATTAATGGCCCACACTTTGCATAATTACAATAGGCCCTCAGAGTTATATTTCATATTTCTAGTTTCATATACAAGAATGATACATTCATACAGATAGGATGAACACATTCAGTAGATTATAAGCTTTGTAATGATACCTTTCAAGAGACCTTTTGCATGAAGCACATTTCAGTTACATTATATTCACACTCATTAGCATATTTTTATAAAAGCATATAGAGTGCAACATCACAGCATAAGCCTATTGTCACAGAGAAATCTGACCCATGGACCTGGAGGTGTGTTCCTGTCCCTCATGCTGCCAGTTGCTCGGATAACAGTCTGCATTTTCTATCACCACTTTTGGGTCCTTGGCTTATTTCCTTTTCTAGCATATCAGGAGCCATCATTCCCTTCGTAGAGGGCCCCTGAATGGCTTGAGTTACCAGATAGTCCTCCATGAGATATGTGGCCTCAGCTAGGGTTACTGGCCATTATCTGCAAACCCAGTCTAGACCAGCAGACGGAAGAATCTGTATGAACTGTTATAGGACTATGAGTTCAGCTACCTGGAGTCAATATAAAATCCCAGGCAAAAACTTCAGTGAGATAGATTTTAAGTTCTAAATATTATATCTATTAATTTAAAGCATTGTATTTATTAAAATAAAAACACAATATTCTTCTCTTTGAAAGTCAAGGAATTCAAAGTTAAAGTTATAAAACCAACATTTTGAAAGTGAGAAAACCTTTGGCTTGGAAAGCTTGGGAATATTCAAATACAATTTAACAATAGCTTTAACTCTGCCACTTCACTCTTACTTATTTTCACCGTACTCATGGGAAAACCCCACAAGTTGTTACACAAACCGAAGTCTGTCTTGTTTTATATGGATTGCAATAGGATTTTTTGTTGTATGATGAAGTAATAGGCTAGAGGGTGGATCACATCTCAGGCTCATTGGATGTGTAAGGTGTTGATTGCTCTGACTGGTATAGTCAGGGTAACATGGAAGAAGATGGTCTCTGGCCTGTGTCCGAAGCCCAGTATGGGAGGATGAAAGAAAGGGTACTCATCAACTGTTATTCTTTGAGAGTCTGCACTTGCCCTACCTGGCCACTTTCCACAGCCCTCCAGCGCAGACGCACCAAAGTGAGAGCTGCACTGACAGTTGAGAAGTGAGTGTCAATTGCACTGTGGAAGCTCACAACGCCAGTTTGCAACTGGTTAGTTGGGAATCAGTTTGGATCAGGAAATCCACTGTGGAGGCAGTTGTCATGCAAGTGTGCAGGGCAATTAATCACCTTCTGTAACATAGGACTGTGACTCTGGACAATGGGCAGTATATAGTGCATGGTTCTGCAGCAGTGGGATTCCCGAACTGGGGAGGGGAGATGGATGGCACACACATCCCTATTTTAACATCAAACTACCTTGGCACAGAAGACGTCAACAGAAAGGACTACTTTTCTATGGTAATGCAAGCACTGGTGGATCACCAGGGACATCAGTGTGGACTGGTCAGGAAAGGTGCATGGTGCACCCATCTTTAAGAACACGGAACTATTCAGAAAGCTGCAAGAAGGGACTTTCTTTCCCAACTGGCGGATTACCACTGGGAATGTTGCAATGCCAGTAGTGATTGTGGGAGGCCCAGCCTTCCCATTGTTCCCATAGCTCATGAAGCCATACGCTGGCCACCTCGACAGCACCAAGGAGCGCTTCAGCTATCAGTTCAGTAGGTGCAGAATGACAGTTGAACGTGCCTTTGGATGTTTGAAGGGTTGCTGGCATTGTTTACTAACAAGATTGGACCGCTGAGGGGAAAAAAATCTACATATAGCTGTCTGCTATGTCCTGCATAATATCTGTGATACAAAGGGGGAAAAGTTTCTGCCAGGTGGAAGTGGAGTGTCTGTCTGCTAGTTTTGAACAGCCAAATACCAGGGCTATAAGAAGAGCTCAACCATTGAAAAACCATGTTAATAGTGAGCAGTGTGTGTTGCTGTCGTGTGCTCTACCTCGCCTTGCTCTTTTGCAGCGTGGTATGAATCTTGTAGTGATTGCTGTGTACATAGGAATATAATGTTGTCAGTGTTCCTATTGTCTGTGAATGATGCTATGGGTTCTATGACAAAATGAAGTAACAGTAAATTGGTGGGTATCAGACCTGCTCAGCACCAGACAGCATATGTTGTGAAGTATAAAGATTAATTTTGTTCCAAAAAAATAGAATCTTATTCTGTAACATGAACCAGATAATTAAAAAAAACATTTAAAACGTAACAAATTAAAGGAACAGAACTTATGAAAGGGAAAGAACACTCCATTTCAGGTACAAAACTTCAAAAATTTGTGGGTCTTTAAAGGGGAGGAGGTCGTCCTGTCTATCTGACCCCTCAGCAGCAGAGGTCAAAATGGTGACCAGAGCAGTCAATGTTGGGCATTGTTGGAGAGCTTCTGAAGGCCAATAAAAGTAGATCTACGTAACACAGTGTCTACACTATCACTGCATTGACCTAACTACATCGACTGTGGCTCTACGCCTCTCAGGAAGATGGTGTTAGTATGTCAATATAGGGGGCACTTACTTTGGCGGGAGTCAAATGTAAGTGAAGACACATCTACAGCTAGGTTGATGTAAGCTGTGCCTTGCATCGACCTAGCCGTGTAGTTTAGACCAGGCCTTGGTGTATTTGTCAAATAAGTCCTTAAACTGGTGCTTTGGTGGTCATATGTGAAATGACTGTTACTTAATTTGAAACTATTAGTTTAACTGCTGATTAGTAGTGTGAAATTTAATTTGTATCTGTCAAGGTTCCTTCCCCACTCTGAACTCTAGAGTACAGATGTGGGGACCTGCATGAAAACCCCCTAAGCTTATTCTTACCAGCTTAGGTTAAACGCTGCCACCACCAAAGTGTTACACAAAGAACAGGGGAAGTGCCCACTTGGAAATGTCTCCCCTCCCCCCCCCCATATCCCCCCAAGCACTACACCCCCTTTCCTAGGGAAGGCTTAATAAAAATCCTCACCAATTTGCATAGGTGAACACAGAGCCAAACCCTTGGATCTTAAGAACAATTAAAAAGAAATCAGGTTCTTAAAAGAAGAATTTTAATTAAAGAAAAAGTAAAAGAATCACCTCAGTAAAATCAGGATGGTAAATACTTTACAGGGTAATCAGATTCAAAACATAGAGAATCCCTCTAGGCAAAACCTTAAGTTACAAAAAGACACAAATACATTCCCTCCAGCCCAGCTATTTTCTCAGCCATTTAAACAAAACATCTAACTAGATTGCTTACAAACTCTTTACAGGAGTTCTGACATGCATTCCTGCTCCGGTCCTGGCAAAAGCATCACACAGATAGAGAGAACCCTTTGTTTCTCCCCTCCTCCCCCAGCTTTGAAAGTATCTTATCTCCTCATTGCTCATTTTGGTCAGGTGCCAGCGAGGTTACCTTAGCTTCTTAACCCTTTACAGGTGAAAGGGTTTTTCCTCTGGCCAGGAGGGATTTAAAGATGTTTACCCTTCCCTTTATATTTAGGACAGTATTGCATAGTTTAATGGTGATTAGTCAGGTATAAAATCAAAGTTATTGTCTTTTAATAAGATTAAAGAGTGGCTAGCTGTATTTCACTCGCTGGGAAATGCAATTTTAAATGTATTTTTGTGTTAGAATTGCGTGGTTGTTCTAATCCGGTTTATTATTTGGCTGTAATAAAAGTTTTGCAGTACAATTATTTCTTTATTGTATTCATCTATTTTTTTTTTTGTCAGGCAGTATGATTTTGCCTAGTTTCCTCACTACTAATTTCAGGATATTGCACTGGAAACAATCTGTTGGATCATTGCATTTTATTAGCAACTTTGGGCCAAATTCTGCTCTTGGATCCACCTGTAGGATACTTACTGATTTTAAAAAGGGTGCCCCTGCTTGTGCATATGAAGACAGAATTTGTCCCTTAGAGTTGATTTCAATGTACGTACAGCATAAAGGATCCAATCTGACTCTAACTGGTTAAAAATGCAAGTATTTTAACTGACTGTGGGTACTATCTGCTTTTTCCACCACCAGTGCAGAACAGTGATTGTTTTAGGTAACCAGATAAAAACACAATATTCATAAGATATTTTAAGCTTCAAAATATCATAGTTTTAAAGTAATGATGCAAACAACTTTTTAAAACCAGTAATCTGAGTGTGGAACAGTTTCACCTTAGTGGTGTGACAAAGATGAGTCAGTAGTTGAATGGACTACAGAATGTGTTCCGTAGTGAAAAAGTAAAACATTTCATACTGTGTTAATCTAGGTATAAAGTTTATAGTCTAAGAAAATCTGTGTCTTTTAAACCTCAGATGGCAGGTGTAGTAACAAACTAGCAAATTTTCAAATAAACTGCATAATTCCATGACCTCACTCTTGGTGCTGCTGAACTGCTCTATGACAGAACTATGCATCCAAACACACAGCGTCCATTCAGGCTTCAAGAGCAACAAGGTTTACTCTGAAAACTACTCCATTCTTGCATTACTAGTGATGGATTGTAATTATTGGTCTGTTGCGCTCTGCCTTCTACCATGACACCACTGAGGGATACTGCAGCTTGAATGGGAAGCAACATTTGTACTGAGGGAATCTCTTGCCAGGGTTCCTTGCTTTCTTCCTTGGCTTGACTACCCAGGCTGTAACGTATAAAACCATTTTCTTATCCAGAGTTGGGCTCCCAAACATGGTCTTTCGTTATCTGTCTTAGTAGGTGTGTGGAAAGCAATGGGATTCCAGGATTATTACTGATTATAGTGTTTGTATGGGCAGGACTTTGCAATCAAAATACACAGGACAGATGAATGATGGGTAAAAGGGTGCATTATCCTCATTTTACACATGGAGCTGATGCGCAGAGGGTGTTTAAGCCAAAGGTCATACAGAAAGTTTGTGCCAGGACTGGGAATTGGATCTATATCTCCCAAGTCCCAGCCCAGTTCTTTAACTGCAGGATTGTCCTTCCTCTCTGGATGGGTATGATGCACTCTGTGTCACTCTATAACCCTCCCTATTCTCCACCACCTGCCAGGGCTGAAGGAAGGATGGTACTGTCAGGCTATGGAGGGATCATCGGTCCATCCTCACAACCACTCTGGAAGTCACCACATGAGCCTTGGGAACACCATGCAGCTCCAGAGCATTTTCCAAAAAGAAAACCTGACACATTTTTAGGGAATTTCCCCATCCCTCTATCTTCCCTAAGCCTCTCTGACTCTGCCCCATCCTCACCCCCTCTTTTACCCTTTCCTCTCTCCAGGTCTTTCTAGCCATCTCTATTGCACTCCCTCCCCACTTATCCCTCTACTTTATACTCACTCTCATTCTGTCTTCCTTCAGCCCTTCTACCCTTCATCTCTCACTTTGCCCCTATCTCTGTCCTCCCCTTCCCCTTTGGCACTGCTCCCTGAGTCCCTCCATCCTTCCCATATCACTTTTCCCCCATTTGTCTTTCTTCCCTCTGCTCCTCCTATGACCCTTGCTTCTCCTCCCCCTCTTGCTCTAAATCAAGGGGCTCATCAAATGCCCTGAACCACACTGAGGGTCTAATGGGGCTAATGAACCCTCCACTGTCAGCGCTGGTAGCTACTGCCAGACATTAGAATGAAGTTTTACGTTTGCTGTGAAGTGCCCTGGGCTACTCAGCAAAGCTTTCAGGTGCACTTCCCCTGAGCTGGAGCACCCAGTACCCTCCAGTCAGAAAGCACAAGCACAAGAAGTACAAAACCATGCAAGAAAGAAAAAAGAGGGCAGGAGGCCAGAGGCAGAAGGTTTTAACAGAGAGCTGCCTTAACCTTCCTGTCCCTATCCCAAGTGCTCCATAACCAGATCCAGCCAATCAACACTCACCATTTCCAGATGTCCTCCATCAAAAAATTAGGTCCATGAGATGTTTTTCATCTCTAATTTCTAAGTTTAAAACAAACACTTGTGTGCAGTTTGGAAAATGTGGCTCTATTCTGAAAAGTGTCTTGGTACAAATGGCTTCATGGGGCTCTAGTTTTATTGTCCATCAGTAACTCACCTCCAGAGTAATTTTTGCTCCATTTACAAGAAAAATATGTTTTTTCTAATGGTCAGGACCCTGTCTGGAATCTAAGATATAAATTGTTTTATTTCCTTTTTGCACATCATCCCCAATAATAAAGATTCTGCCGCTAATTTATTTTTCTACTGAGGCAGCATCCACAATGTGGTAAGCATTCTCAATGTGCATAGGTTGACACAGGTCTTGTGTACACTAGAGAAACACACAGATCTAAGCACCATTTTAATCTCCTAATCTATGTTCTTTGCACTCACACATGAAAGTGCTCCAAATGGTTTATAAGCACACTACAAACCAAGCAGAGTAGAATGTTTTATTGGGGCTAAATACCAGTTTAGCCTGAGCTGTTTTAATGCCAATTTTGATGCAGAGAAGCTGAAACAGTTCAACCCTGTTCTCCTACTAATGTCCCACAGTGCACTTGAAGCCTTGCAAAATCTCCCAGAATGCACTGGTCTGGAGAATGGGTCATTGCAGCTGAAACAGTTTAGGTACGTGCTAGGGTTTGTCTGCATGAACACTTAATTCATGGCAAGCTGAGCTGTAAATCTGCCACGCGCTGAGTTTCCGTGGGTATGCGTGGACTCTGCTGCTGTGAACTAAAAGTTTCCTAGTGCACTTTAATCTACTCCCATTTCAAAGCAAGGTAGATCAAAGCTTTTTGTGCACTGTAGCAGGGTCCATGTAGACATTTAGTGCACAGCAGGTTACAAAATAAGTGGCAATGTGGGGTGTACAGAAGTCCTTAGGCTATGTCTGCACTACATACTATCTTGATTATCACTACAAAAGGTGTCGTCATCGTCGTCTTCTTTCTCCTCCTCCCCCCCCCCCCCGCTCTCCTGCTGGTAATAGCTCACCTTACCTGATCACTCTTGTTACAGTGTGTTCACCCATTGTTCCATGTTCTCTATGTATATAAATCTCCCCACTGTATTTTCCACTGAATGCATCCGATGAAGTGAGCTGTAGCTCACGAAAGCTTATGCTCAAATAAATTTGTTAGTCTCTAAGGTGCCACAAGTCCTCCTTTTCTTTTTGCAAAGACAGACTAACACGGCTGCTACTCTGAAAACTACATACTATGAGTCTCAGCTTGCACAGACGTACCCATGCTAGCTCTCATGTGAGCTAATATGCTAAAAATAGTAGTATGGCTGTGGTCGCATGGACAATGGAAGCGGTGGTAGCAGGAGCTAGCCATCCTGAGTACATACCCTCCTGAACCCCATGGGTATGTACTTGGGGCAGCCAGTCCATTCCACTGCTTCCCATGCTACCACAGCTTCCCTATTTGTAGTGTTCTAGTTCAGATGAGAGCTAGCATGAGTATGTCTACACAAGCTGGGAATCACACCGCTAGCTCATAGTATAGACACAGCCTTAGTGTGGACATGGGTCAAACCTGCAGCGATTCTTAAACTGATACAGCATGGCTAATGAGGACACAGAGGCAGTTCAGTACAGTCAGTTTAATTACAACAGGTTCAGTTCCCTGAAGTAGAGAAATGAGCTTGGACAGACTCCAGTGCTGCCTTCTGTAGCCAGTGTGGCTCTGCAAGGCTTACAGGAATAAAAAACAATGCAAACATATTGTCACCAAGGCTTTATCTACATTTGGGACATTTTTCCCAAAATTCAGTCTGGTTTTAAAACTGATTGGAACTGCAGTGGCTCCAGCAGGCAGAGGCATTTTTATAACCTGCTTTCTGAGGCTTCACTAATTTGAAGAATGATTCCACCTACGGTAGCCTCGTCTGTGCTGCAGCTCCAGCCATTTTTGAAACAGTTTTAATATTCAGGTAGATTTCCCCACTGTAGACTAGTCTGAAATCCAGCAGATCAGACTTTAAATACACAGAAGGCAAGTTTTGTGAAAGTAAAAATGTGCCATTTTTATTGAGGAACTTTTCTAACCAGAGCAGAATATTATTTATACTTATAGCACTTTCCATGCTGTAGTGAGATTTGTAAGGAATTTAAAATAAAAATAGGTTTTTTTACTCTTTTAAGGTCTGAAGAAGCCGTTGGAAATCAAACCAACTTCTCTGGTGCTTGTTCTCTTGCAGGATGTGTCTGGTACGAATGAAACAGGAGGGTCGAGCTGGGAAATACATGTGTCGCTATATAGTTCATTCTATGTGGGAAGACGTTGAACAGCGTGGTAAGGTGATGGGGGTAAGTCATCTTTGTCTAGTGTTGACTTTCTTGATTATTTTGATGACCCAAACCATGTAATGTTTTGTGACCTGGGACATATTAGAACAGTGGCTGTGGGATTAAGGTGGTGCAAGACTTGGTCTGACTGGTTTCAGCTGGGATTTCAGTATTCCATGTACCTAGGACAGTGGATGGGAACGGGGAGAGAGGACAGAGTTTCTACATAATGCTTTAACTAACCACAAGTACAATCTACAGTTTGGATTCTCTGCATATCTGGTCCTGATCTCAGAAGGGAACTTATAAAGGAACAAACTTATAAAGGAACTTCAGGGGCAGTTCAGTCACAAGTTAAGGGCTTAATGCAGGAAGCACTGAGTGAGGTTCTTTGGCTTGTACTGTGCAGAAGGTCACCCAAGGTAATCACAATGGTCCCTTCTGGCCTTAAAGTCTTCGAATCAGAGTGTGCCACTGCATACCAGCATTGGTATGGGGCCTCAGAGATCACAATGCATGGGGCAGCAGCACTAGGAGATGACCTTCACAAACCTTGAAGTATAGTGACCTCTGCAGGGCTGATGGAAATGAATGTCCTTGTCTTCACAGGACTCCAGTACTTCTGCAGGCAATGGTTGGACTGGGAGGCAATGCCTATTGTGACTTGTATTGGGAAAAGAGGGAACTGCTGTTATGCTATTGCTGGAAAAAAAGGGGATTGTTTAGGATTAAAGTAAACAGAACAAATAGAAAACCTAGAAGGGTTAATATACCAGTGCCCCAGTTACTAAAGAAACAAGAAGCCAAGGCAGGGTCAGCTAGGGAGCTGGGTCAAGTAACATTCAAAAGAGGGAATATTAACCATAGGTCAGAAGTAATCTTGTCTCCTTTCTCCCACGCTCCCTTTTGTTTCTAAATTGCACTAATTGTATTGTGAGCTCTTTGGGCAGCCCTCTCCTCTGTATGTGCAATGGGTCCACAACGCTTTCAGGTACTGCTAATGAGAGTGTGCAAGGGAGTGTCTCTCTATTAGGTGTACAGTCTTCTCTTTTCATTGCTCAGAGAGTCCTGGGAAGTGTTGATTCTGGGAGATTTCAGTTGCTCCCTCAGTGACAACTATTCTTTTTTTTTTTAGTTGCCTGAAACTTTCTGAGAACTCTGCTGTCCAGGTGCTTTACTCAGTTAGTTACAGAAAGTGCACACAAGGCAGCCCCCTGTTGGATCTAGTCTTTGGAATAGATCTGAATTTAGGAGTTTCTGTGTCTCCTGTAAATCATGCTATCCCCATTCCCTGCAAAGCTCCCCTTGAAGACTTAGAAAGAATCTTCAGAAATCAGTCTTATCTAATCAGGGACCGCACACACTAAAATGTATTCAGCGTGGTTGTGTGGTTACTGTATGATGTCAGTACCAACCAGAGTTAAAGTTGTGTGTGTGACCTAACTGTATGTTTCCATACCTCAGCATGTTTAGATTTCTTTTAACCTTAATTCTGAATTTCCTAGGTTTATGTCGCTTGGTTTGTGATAATGACAGCATCCCTATAATGTATTTGCCTCTAAGTTACTTTAGATGTGTTCTCAGCTGTAACTCCATTTTACCATAGCTTTTGTCTGGGAACACCAAATATTTAAAGAGAACGCTTGTATGTATCTACAGGCTTGATTCCACAGACTGCTCCTTTAAGAACATAAGAAGGGCCATACTGGGTCAGACCAAAGGTCTGTCTAGCCCAGTATCTTGTCTTCCGACAGTGGCCAATGCCAGGTGCCCCAGAGGGAATGAACAGAACAGATAATCATCTAGTGATCCACCCCCTTTGCCCATTCCCAGCTTCTGGAAAACAGAGGCTAGGGACACCATCCCTGTTCATCCTGGCTAATAGCCATTGATGGACCTATCCTCCATGAACTTATCTAGTTCTTTTTAGAACTCTGTTATAGTTTTGGCCTTCACAGCATCCTTTGGTAAGGAGTTCCACAGGTTGACTGCATTTTGTGAAAAAATGCTTCCTTTTGTTTGTTTTAAATCTGCTGCCTATTAATTTCATTTGGTGACCCTTAGTTTTTGTGTTATGAGAAGGAGTAAATAATAGTTCCTTGTTTACTTTCTCCACACCAGTCATGATTTTATAGACCTCTGTCATATCCCCCCCTTAGTTGTTGTCTCTTTTCCAAGCTGAAAAGTCCCAGTCTTATTAATCTCTCCTCATATTGCAGCCGTTCCATACCCTTAATCATTTTTGTTGCCCTTTTCTGAATCTTTTCCAATTCCAATAAAACTTGTTCGAGATGGGGTGACCATATCTGCATGCAGTATTCAGCATGTGTGGGTGTACCATGGATTTATATAGAGGCAATATGATATTTTCTGTCTTATTATCTATCCCTTTTTTAGTGATTCCCAACAGTCTGTTCGTTTTTTTGACTGCCTTTGCACATTGACTGGGTGTTTTCAGAGAACTATCCACAATGACTCCAAGATCTCTTTCTTGAGTGGTAACAGCTAATTTAGACCCTATCATTTTATATGTATAGTTGAGATTATGTTTTCCAATGTGCATTACTTTGCAGTCATCAACATTGAATTTCATCTGCCATTTTATTGCCCAGTCACTCACTTTTGAGAGATCCTTTTGTAGCTCTTCGCAGTCTGCTTTGGACTTAACTATACTGAGTAGTTTTGTATCAGCTGCAATTTTGCCACCTCACTGTTTACCCCTTTTCCCAGATCATTTATGAATATGTTGAATAGGACTGGTCCTAGTACAGACCCCTGGGAGACACCACTGTTTACCTCTCTCCATTCTGAAAATTGACCATTTATTCCTATCTTTTGTTTCCTATCTTTTAACCAGTTACTGATCCATGAGAGGACCTTCCCTTTGTCCCACAACAGCTTACTTTGCTTAAGAGCCTTTGGTGAGGGACCTTGTCAAAGGCTTTCAGAAAATCTAAGTACACTATATCCACTGGATCCCCCTTGTCCACATGCTTGTTTACCCCCCTCAAAGAATTCTAGTAGATTGATGAGGCATGATTTCCCTTTACAAAAACCATGTTGACTCTTCTCCAACAAATTATGTTAATCTGTGTGCCTGACAATTTTGTTCTTTAGCAGGCTTCCTGCTTCTGATGTACTTAACGTTTTTTTGCTATTACTTTTTGAGTCTTTGGCTAGCTGTTCTTCAAATTCTTTTTTGGCCTTCCTAATTATATTTTTACACTTCATATTTGTCAGAGTTTATGCTCCTTTCTATCTTCCTCACTAGGATTTAACTTCCACTTTCTAAAGGATGCCTTTTTGCCTCTCACTGCTTCTTTTACTTTGTTATTTAGCCACAGTGGCACTTTTTTGGTTCTTTTACTGTGTGTTTTAATTTGGGGTATACATTTAAGTTGAGCCTCTATTATGGTGTCTTTTAAAAGTTTCCATTCAGCTTGCAGGGATTTCACTTTTTGCGCTGTACCTTTTAATTTCAGTTAATATTGTTTGTTGGACGTGTGGTGAAATATAGATGTTTCTAAGATCTTAGGATTTCTTTTGCTCCTATTCATTGCTTCATTTGGGCATATAACTCATCTTAGGTAATCTTGTCAATTTATCCCTTCCTCTCTGCCAGTGTTGCCAGCCTAATACACTCTTTTACCCCTCCTCCCACAGTTGACTGTGTGATTTCTTACAACACCTGCTAAGCATGGACCTCCACCTCTGAGCTGATCTTTCCCTTAGGGCTCCGTTATGCTGAAACACCTACAAGAAATTAGCTAAACAATGGCTAGAAGAGGGGCAGCTGGGACAGTCCTTAGTACTTTGCCTGCTGCTACACACACACACCTAAAATTGTGCTCAAGGCTTCATTAAGGTGAGCTTTGTGGAATGATCTGCCTTCTGCTTATCACCCAGGCACTACGTTCAGCCAGTTAGCTGATCCAAAATGGGCATCCAGATCTTCTCTCCAGTAGTCCAGTCCATCTCTAATTAATCTACATTCTGCCTTTGAGAGATAAGGCTATGTCTGCACTACAGCTTATGCTGGCGTAACTCATGTCGCTAAGGGATGTGAATAAACCACCCCCTGTGCGACGTAAGTTATACCAACCTAAGCGCTGGTGTGGACAGCAGTATGTCAGTGGGAGAGCTTCTGCCACTGACGTAGCTTCTGCCATTCATGAAGGTGGTTTTATTATGCCGACAGTAGAGCTCTCTCCTATCAGCATATAGCGTCTTGACCAGATGTGCTGCAGCAGCGCCGCTGCAGTGCTGTGGCAGGCTCATTCTGCCGATTTTGCCACCTGGGTGAGAGGGCAGTGGGGGAAAGGGAGGAGCTCTTTCTCATCTTGTCACACACCTCTTCGAAGGCTCTGTGAAGGAACTCTCTAAAGTAAGGATAGAGAGGTTCAGAGGGTTTCTGTCCCCACTTACGATGGTGCATGTTCTGGGCTAAACCTTTACCTTGCTTCCTCAGGAGTTTGAGGTTTCTAACTTGGAACCATTGCAACAGCTGAGAATAGCCAGAGCCTAGTGGTACTGTGGCCATGTCCCTTCCCCTCCAACAATGCTCCTGAAACCCTCCAATGCTGTGAGAGAGTGATATAGAGCTGTTACACCAACTCTGTGGCACACTGGTAAATCTCCTCCACCAGCAATGTTCTTCAATGGCCTGATCTGCTGTTTTTATGACCCCTTCATTCTGCCAGAGCAGGGTAAAAAGGCCATTGTTTTCCAGGTGGAATCCGAGGTTTTTTTCACCAGCCTCCATAAGGCAGTTCTTTCATTGCTTGTACTCACTATGGGATTGGAAGTCAGGGTTGCCTCTTGGGGATCTTCCTTAGCGGGTAGTCATTTTTAAAGTCTGGGAGCCCTAGTTCACTCTCAACCTAATCAAGCCATTTGAACTAGGTCGGAAAAGAAATTTTTCAGATCATCTTGCATGGGGTCAAATTTCTCTCAGTATCTGGGTCAAATTATATCTGAAAGCATGGTTCATGAAAAATGTCTCTTAGATATTAGGGAGTCTTAAATATGGACATTGGTCTGAACTCCCATAAGCCTGTTATCTCTAATCCATACTCCCATCCTTAGAACTTTTTCTCTAAAAGGTGCTCTTGCAGGGCATGCAAGGTTGGTCTTGTTCTGTTTCCCAAGTTCTGGAGTTCCTCCAGGAGGAAGTGGAGAATGAAGTCAGTCTTGAGAAACCACAAGGACCAAGTTTTGACCTTAGGGACTATTGGAGGAGATGCTGAAAATTCTTTTATTGGATTGCACTGCTTAATTCCAAGATGCCGTCCAGCCAAAGCAAATCTCCTGGTCAGGCCTGAGTCAATTGTCTTGTCCTAGGCTGTTTAATCTGCTCTTTCTACCAGCTTTCTCTTTCCCTATTGGAGCTTCTAGCTTCTGTTAGCTTTTTCTGAGTGTCATTGGAAGCCACCAGAAATATAATTACCAGGGCAGCCCTCCTCATTAAATATTCCTTTCTGATTTCTGAGTAGCTACTTCCTAGATGAATTTCAGATTCTGGCTTTTGTCCTGCCTTACTTCAGATAAAGGGAAGATCACAGCATGCTTTTAGGTCCTTGAAGTATCTCATGCACTGCTCCCAGGAGGTTAAGAAATCCAGTTTGTTCTGGTCTAGACATATAAGAAAGGTCTAGAGGGTCAGCTTCTCATTCTCAAACAGATGGATTCATTCCTGTACTAAGGAGGCATAAATGGCGGGAAGGTCTCCACTACCTCTTAGGAATTAAAGCTCATGAGAGAGTATGGTTTCCTGGGCCAAAAGAGAATCTGCATCTGTATGAAATTTGCTAGTCCACCTTTGTGCAGCCCTGAAGAGAAAAGGAAACTGTTTCTGTCTTAAAAACTGGATTTCTGCAAGGGAATCCACCAGTCTGAACTTCCACTGGGTTGCGTAAAGAGTTCAGTAAATTATAGCTGCTAAGGTAGTTTTTGTATGCAGTGTTGTTGTAGCTGTGTCGGTCCCACGATATTAGAGAGACAAGGTGGATGAGGTAATGTCTTTTACTGGACCAACTTCTGTTGGTGAGAGAGACAACCTTTGAAGCTACAAGGAGCAAGATCTTCTTCGGGGCTGGGACATACTCGGAGGGTATGTCTACACTGCCATTAGACACCCGCAGCTGCCTGTGCCAGCTGACTCTCACTAAGGGGCTGTTTAATTATCGTATAGACATTCGGGCTAGGGCTGCAGCCTGAGTTTTGGGACCTTATCAGAGGCTCCAGATAGTTTAGCGTAAGTAGTTAGCACCTATTCTATGGGATAATTCAAGGTAAAGTGGGTCATTAACACCCCAGCAGTCATAGGACAAAAATGGGGGGTTAGTGGGTTACAGATTGTTGTAATAAGCCAGTGTCTTTATTAAAACCATATCAAAGTTATAAATTTAAGCTCCGAGACTCATCTTTTGAAAGGATTATGTATGTTTCCTTTGAGGATAAGGACTGATAGGTCAGATATGTAGTGATCACTTTGTGAAAGGTGTTCACCCACAAGTGTATGGTATTGTTTTCTTTTATCATTTTCCTGTGGGAGTTCATTTGAGAGTGTAGTGATTGTCCGTCTGGTTTCACCCACACAGTTGTTGTTGTGGCGGCATTTAGTGCACTGGTTACTGAGGTACAGCACATGTTGTGATAGGTATGAGTAGGACCCATGGATCTTGAAAGGTGTTTTGTGGGGGGTGTTGATCATACAGCAATCTGTAACACACTAACCCCCCTTTTTGTCCTATGACTATAGGGTGTTAATGGGCCACTTCACCTTGAAAAGTAAGAGCAGTAGGACAAGGGAACAGACTGTCTGGGGAGGTTGTGGAAGCTCCTTCACTGAAGGTTTTCAAAAGGAGGCTGGAGAGCCATCTATCAGGGATGGTTTAGACACAACAAATCCTGCATCTTGGCACGGGGTGAGACTAGATGATCCTTGTGGTCCCTTCTAGCCTTGTGGTTCTAATTGTCCCTTAGGCTTAGAGTATGTACTAAATATCTGTTCGATCTTCTATTTAGCTGTGACCATTCTCAGTATCATTCCCAGATCTGAAGAAGAGCTCTGTGTAGCTCAAAAGCTTGTGTCTCTCACCAGTAGAAGTTGGACCAGTAAATATATTCCCTCACATACCTTGTCTCTCTAAGGTAGTTTTTGATTGGTTAGAGAAGGCTGAGGAGAGCTGGGTACAAATTTCTGGAGTAGGTGATTGATGTAGCTACCTGACTGATGAGCAGAAAGCAGAGCAGTTCATTAATTTAATCTTGGACATTTTTAACTGCATTCTTCTGTAAAGAGGCTTTCAGGCATTTGCACTCATTAAAATATAAAAATCTTCCATTGGTCAGGTTATTTTTAAAAGGCAGTTTGTCTAAAATCAGTAAGAGGTAAGGTACATTTTGAGAGAGGACGTTCAGGGGTCCAACCCCCTTTCATGTATCGTAACCTGTAGTTAATACAGCTGATGCAGAAAGTGGACATTAAGTTTTATATTTCAGAATTGTCATCAATGTATTTAGAATTTGCTGTCTGCTCTTAAAAATGCTGGATCATTGCTGTTAAATTAATACGTGTTGCATTTTTACTACTAATTTATATCAGCTCCAACTCCAGTTTGATTCTGTATTATTTCATAAACTGATAGTTAAATCTCTGAGATCTGAATCTCAGCTGCAAAGTTTTGGGACCCTGGAGCCTGGGCTCCTTCAGCACTCCAGAGTGTCAGCAAGAGTCAGGAATCAAAACATGACACAGCTGTAAAAACAGACAGAGAGCTTTTGGCCTTAGCAATTCTACTGGTGCAGGCAGATTTCAGATATAAATTTTACTCTGCTGCTGCTAGTACTAATGAAGTCAGTTTCTTTTGGTGGGTTTGCAGCCAGGTGTGTCCAGTTCTGTGGCTAACCAATGCTCTTTACTTAATTTTTCCACTTGTGACATTTCTACCAAACTTAAAAAACAAACATAAAAATTGGCTTGATGCAATGGCTCAAAGTGTTAATAGTAACATTAGGCTGGGTAAAAGACTTCCTTACGATCCTGCTCTGCCAGAGATCTCCATCTTGTGGCTTACACTGAGCAAGTTTAAATTATGCAAACTGGCAGCTGCTTAATCAGTTTGTAAGGGGGAGCCAGAGTCAGTACTAGAAATTGCAACTGTTTTTCTTCCTATCAGAGGACCTTGGCAACAAAGATATTAGGTTCGCTTGCACATTGTGTTTTGGTAAATCTAGCTTTAAAAAGCAGGACTGTGGTGTCTTGAGTGTATTCTCATACTCCTGAATCAGGGTGCAGTGGAGTCGATCGTTAGGACTCCATACCATGGAATTTAGAGAAGGAGAGACCTCAGAAAATTCCTCTTCCTTAATCTTAGATCTTCCCTGGTAATCTAAGATTGAGATTCACTACCATTACTCTACATAAATTGTACTCTATCTAAACATATGCATCAGGGACTGATTTGAAATAAACATTCCTAATTCAAATAAGTTTCTTTTTAACAAGGATGTTTCTGTTATATGCAGGGATACTATATGTCTGAAATGTACAAGATTTGCTTGTTCGCTACAAAATCCTGATTTGTATCAGTGCATGTTTTAGAAGTCGTAAGAGATGATAGGAACAGGAAGGGACTGTCCAGCCCAACATGGGATCCCTGTCTAATTTATCTTAATCCCACCTTCTTGCTTTCCCACCAGACCACTCAAACCCCTACTTCTAGATGTCTTTTGAATTTGTTTATTGCCACTGCCTTGCATAGCACAATACAGCCTTTGTTATGCTTTCAGCTAGAGCTATTTATACACAGTGGCCCATATTTGCTCTCAGTCACACTGGTGTGAATATAAAGTAACACCATTAAAATCACTGGCATTACTCCACATTTATATCAGTGTAACAGAACAGAATCTGGCTCAGAAACTTTGAGCACAGATTTCTGCCTTGTTCTGCCACTGTTAGAATCTGTTTTAAAAGAAAACAAATGCAGCCTTGTCCTACATTAGCCACATTCTGACTATTGGAAACCAATTTGGGATTCATTTTGGGATTATTCACGTCATGTATTACGTTTTCTTAAATTTGCAACAGGTCAGTTCCAAAAGAAGCTATTCCTCCTAGTGGAGGATAAAAGATGCATGAGGTTGCCCAAGGAATCAAGAAGCATGATCAGAATCAAGACAAGGAGAGCAGGCAGTATAGGAGTCAGGATGAGAAGTATATAATAGAAAACAAGTGTTTTATGGGAAGAGGCTGTGGATTGGGGCAGGAGGAGAGTGAGTGGCCCATGAATGGGAGTGCATTGCATGGGAGGGAATCTCGTGTGACATGAAGGAAGCTTACTGGGGAAGAGGACAGGAAGGTGGAGGTCTTGGGTGGATTGGGGTGGAAGGAACAGGAAAGTTAAGATTTGTTCCAGACTCTTCATTTTAGTGAGGATGAAAAAGTCTGATAAAAATTCTGTTTTGAGTTAGAGGATCATTTTCAAATGCTTATTGTATTTTGTGAAATGTTTGAATTTTCTAGGATATTTTAAAGGGAAAGTTCCACCCCTGCACCCCGGGAGATTTATAACTATTTAAAAATCACCTTATGACAATTTTGCGGTGTCATTTTATTCAGACCCTTTTAAAAACATCTGAAGGCAATCAGAGGTATGACATTAATGTGTGTGGTTCTTTGCTTTGAATAGTTTGGACAAATGTGTATTAAAAGTTGCAGCAACACGTTTTGTGTGACTCCTTTTTAGGGTTTAAAAAGTAACGTTTTAAGTGTCAAAAAAGATACAAGGTGAGGAAGGGCTCTGTGCAGCTCGAAAGTTTGTCTCTTTCACCAACAGAAGTTGGTCCAATAAAAGATACTACCTAGCCTATCTTGTCTCTCTAGTGTCCTGTGACCAACATAGCGACAATGCATTAAGAATATTACAGACATAAGAATTACAGTGGCACAATATTACAGATGACCTAAATTAGGATAATGGAGTGTTACAGTTCTTTTCCCACAGGAGTTATGACATGAGATGACTTCAGAAGATGCAAGTGTAACCCACGCTAACATCATGGGGATAGACCACATATAGAGGTTTCAGTGTGCTGCTGTTTCTGAGCGAATGGAACTAGTCCTCCAGTGTTTTTAGATACAGAGGTCCTGTATTCAGACCCTACAAACCTGTACCGGGATTTGAACTACTGTGGGGTGAGCTTTCTTGGCAAGGAGGAATGTGTAACCCACAGTAATGAATTATGCCTTTTCTAATGGCTGGACCATTTGCAGCAATGACCTTAGTTGGGTTGTCTGGATCTAAAAGCATAAGTCTCTGCTGCTTGAGCTGAAGCACCAGGGCCACTCATGCATAGGCTTTAGCAGAAGTATAAACATCCAGCCATGACACCATATTAGTGTGGGTTACACAATGTTTTCAGTAGAGGAGTATGGGATGTTAGGCTCCCCAGATGTGCTGATGATTCAGGGGAAGGATGTCAGCTGGATGTCATGTTGGGTGACAAGGGGGTGTGTGGGGGGGGACTTTCGAAAGGATTATGAGGGCGGCTCTCACAGCACTATAGTTAAGACTGAGCAGAGCTTTGTGTTCAGAGCTGAATTTTCAAAGTACTCTACAATCCCCATGTATACTTGTATTGGCCCTCAAAATTGCTTACACCACTCGAAATCTTAGGGTAGAGTTAGCAGTGCATGTTTAGGCTCATTAGGTCAATGGATTCCTGAGATATATTCCTCCTAAAATCACCTCATTTTAAAATTTCCTTGTTCTTATCATGTATTTTTGTCCATAGCTAGGGACTGTCCTGTGTTCATCCATATAGGCAAATGGTCTTGAAAACAACTATGCCTCACTGGGCTCCAGAATAGATGGTAGATTATATGGTGCAAGTTTGGAGTTTTTGGTCTAGGGATTTCTGAGATAAAGTCCCTCCCTCAGATGACCTGTTTTAGTTTTCTAAGGGCTGAGGAATCAGGCACACAGCAGTGAAACAGCCAGGTAGCTGCAAATGAACCTGTTTGGGAGCATGCCATAGGTACATGGTGTTGAGACCAAAGGAGAGTTGCGATCATAGAAACTGTGCTCAGGCTCAGCTCACTGGCCTGCCCTGAAGCTTATTTAGTGTACTAGGAGCTGGTATAAATTGCCCAGATGTGTTAGGTTCTGATAAGGGCAAGCAGTCTGGGGCTCTCCTTGGGGCCTATAGCTGGTAGCTCAGAGGCTCTGAGAAGTGCCCAGGAAACCTCCTTACAGCACCCCCTTATTCCCACAACCTCCCCTCCCAGAAATGCCCTTCTCACTACCCTTTCTCAAAAACAATGGGAAAAGTCATATGCGAAATCCATTGTTACAGTGGAGGGAAGGTTGCTGGCACTCAGCACTGCCCTGTGCTCCTTGAGCCCTTTGAGAATGCAAGAATTTAAATCCCAAAAGTCATATGTTGTCAAACTAGGAATGACCGAGCTAAGGTGATACTTCCCACACAACACAGCCACACAACCTTAACTCTGCCCCATGAGGATGGCAATAGATATGGGATATAACAGCACTGTACCCATCCGTAACCAAACCTGTCATTGTCAATGTGCTCAGCACAATTCCATATAGCAGTCCTACTCTTCTGTCCAGTGGCCCCTCACTTGTACTCCGTGCCTCCCTTACCAGGCTTTCTATTATTGTGTCTGGCATCAATATCAGAACTCATGGTTATCAGAGGAGGCCTTCCAGACAGTTAAATTGAAGGTCACAGCCCTTCAGCACAGGTCCACATTAGCTGCCATTCTGGCCTTCCGCTTGTTGTCAGAGATACACCACAAGTTCAAGATCCCCTGTACGTAGCGTATGTTGATCTTAAGGCTGCGTTTGATTCCATTGACCAAGTCGCACTATGGAAGGCCTTCAAGGGCATAGATGTCCTAACCACTCTGCTGGACTTAATTAGCAAGCTGCATAATGGAACTATGCTACTTAATCAGATGGCAGCACCTTTTAAATCAGTATCTGCTGTCAGGCAGGGGTGTATCTTCACCCCTGCACTCTTTTGCTGGGCAATGGATTTCATAATGCAACATTCCGTCAGGTTCATAGGCTTTAAGATCGGTGATCTCTCTCTCTCTCTCTCTCTCTCTCTCAGACCTTGACTATGCTGATGACGTTCTTCTAGTACAGAGCCCCAACAGGTTTTGTGAGGCACTCCAGCAAATGGAGGAGGGGTCAGCTAAGGTTGGCCTCCATGTTTCGTGTTCAAAGAGAAAGTTGCAAAATCTAGGATCAGGTCCACCCATGACCCAAATCTCTTTGAATAATGAAACTGTCAAAGCAGTCTCCATTTTTTGCTATTTGGGTTCTATACTCACCAGTTCCTCCAACTATTACATGAACGTTCTCCACCGGATTGACATCGCAGAGTCTGCCATGGGTCATCTACAACAAATATGGAATCAACATCGTTTCAGCATGACAACCAAGTTCAGGATCTGTTTGAGCTGTATCCTCTCTGTACTGCCATACAGTTGTGAAACATGGACTCTATGCCGCTCCGGCTGAGCAAAGCTGGAGGCTTTCCACACAAAATGCCAATGTTGTATATTGGGCATAAAGTGGAATGACTTAATTTGTAATGCAGATGTTTACAGTTGCTCCAGCCTACTGATGACTTGGGCCATTGTCCACAGGTGGTGTCTTACGCTTTTCGGACATGTCGCCAAAATGCCGCAAGACATTCTGGTGAACGCTGTTCTCCGGGTGGCTTGTAACATCTGGGATAAAATTCCACCAACTGTGAGGGGTGGAGGCAGCCCACAGTCAGACCTCCTATTACATGGGTGCATCAAGTCTATTCCAGTGTTCGACTCTTGGCCCATCAAGCCCTTGCAGCTGCACAGGAATGGACTCAATGATGAATGATTACTAAGACCGACCATTCTGCTAAGCATTGAAGAAGACGACGATCAATATCAGGCTAACCAGCCTGTAGTTACCGCAGTCATTTTGAATATTGGCACAGCATTAGCTGTTCCAGTCTTCTGGAACTTCCTCGGTATTCCATGATTTGTTTAATATCAACATCAAATATTACATAGTCCTGCCTTGAGTGCAGGGGACTGGACTAGATGACCTCTTGACGTCCCTTCCAGTCCTACACGTCTATGATTCTATCAGTAGTGCAGAGGTGAATTCTTGGTGAATTCTTGGTGCAGAGGTGAATTCTTGGTGAATTCTTTTAAAATTCTTGGGTGTTTTAAAAGTTTAACTTTAAGCTGCTGTTTAACATCCTCCCTAACTATTACTGGATTAGAAAATATTTATCACTGTAAGAAATGAATACGTCATCCAACTTCATTCAAATACAGAATAAAAATATTTATTGAACATTTTTGCCTCTTTCTGAATTATTTTTAACAATTTTACCATCTTTATCTAATAATGAACCTATACGATTTCTAAATTCTCTTTTTCCTGATTTATTTTTAAACGTCCTTCCTGTTGTCTTTGGTTATAGAATTTTCATTGATATCTTTAGCTTCCCTTATCAATTGTCTGTATTTCCTAACTGATAATTTATAATCAATGTGATCAACTACTCCCTTTTTGTGTGTGTTATATATTGGTTCAAAGAAAAATTATTCCCATTTTCACTTCTCTTCCTAATCAGGATTATTTTAACCAAAAAGCCTCCTTTTGTGATTGTGAAATTTTGTTTTGTAAACATCTAGTAAAATATTCTTAAACAATTCACAATTATTTTTCAAATTTTTAAGTTTAAATTTGTTCTCCCAATCAAGTTTGCTCATATTTATTTTCAGGTTTTTGGTTATTGGAAATTTGAAAGCACTCCATATGGGTTGTGTGTGCATATTACTGGTCAGGATTATATTCTGAATGTAATTAGGTTGTGGTAACTTGTACCTAGGCAACCGTTAATTTTTATTTCACTGATCAATCCATCGTAGCCATCAGAATAAGGTCTAATATAGAATTACTACATGTTGGTTGTAATATTTTGTGTATTGGAAAGTTATCACCTGTAATTTTTATGAACTCCAAAGATGTTCTTCTAGTGGTAGCCTGAGTCTTATAGACACTGTCCCCCAGATTGAAATCCCGCATGATAATGCAGATTTTCTTTCTGCATCTTAGATGTTTAAGGAGCTTCTCACCCTGTTCCTTCTTCTGATTTGATGTCTATACCGGACCCCCGGCAGTATCCATCTTATGATATATTGGTTAGATCATAAATCTATAAGCAGTCCAGCTCTAGTGCCTCTGAGTTGTCAGATCAATCAATGATACACAGTTTACCTGGGGTTGAGTACAAAATCCACACAGAAACTTCAGCTTGTACAAAATGCAGCAGCTTGCTTTCTTAACAATAGTTTGACGAGCACATCACACTGGTGCCTCTCACACTCAGCAGGCTTCCCATTAGTTACCCAAAACAATACTACTGGCTACACTAAGGAATGGTTGAGAATAAAATCTTCTGAGCAAATTTAGCATGTTCCTTAAGATTTGTATGCAGTGGTAAAGCAGCACAGCAATCTGGTTCATAACTGGTTCACTGTATATTTAATTTTTTGCTTAATTTACTTAACTTTTGACTCCCCAATTAACAGTTTGTTGTGCACAGCCAATTATTTATGACCCTCCATTTCTTACTATGGCTCTCATCTCACCTATTCTATGCATACTTTTCTCTCCTCCTCACACCCTCCCTCACTCAATCCCTTTCCTCCTCTCTGCTACCCTCCCTCTTGACAGCTCACACCGCTTGACCTTCTCCCCTCTCCCACTCCTTTCATATCACCCACCACCTTTTACTCCTCCTCCCCCCACATCCGTATCTCACACTTTCCTCTGCTGATGTCTCCATACCTCTGGTGATATCAACCCCAACACTGGTCCTCCCTGCCGATCCTCTCCTTTCCCCATCATCACTTCCATCTCAGTAGTCCCTTTTAAATCTCACACTTGGCCCATCCTCTCCCTCCTCCTCTTCTCCTGCTCCTTCTGGATCACCTACTCGATTTCCAAAAACACCACCACTATGCCATGACTACTTCATCTCCCACTCCCTCTATCTCCTGGCACTAAGGGTCTCTTCCTCTAGGACCATCTCTGCAGATGCCCTCTAATACAGTGGCCTTTTGTTCTGTCCTAGTCCCCATTCTAAATGAGAACCTAAAGAACAGGAGGGAATCACAGAATCATAGAAATGTAGGCCTAGAAGGGACCTTGAGAAGTCATCAAGTCCAGCCCCTGTGCTGAGGCAGGACCACATAAACTTAGACCCGTCCCTGACAAGTGCTTATCTAACCTCGAGTGATGGGGATTTCAGTACCTCTCTTGGAAGCCTATTTCAGAGCTTAACTACCCTTATAATTAGGTTTTCCTCATATCTAACCTAAATCTTCCTTGCTGCCAATTAATCCATTATTTCTTGTCCTATCTGCAGTAGGACATGGAAAATGGTTACCATCCTCTTTATAACAGCCCTTAACGTATTTGAAGACTTTTATCAGGTCTCCCCATAGTCATTTTTTCTCCAGACTAAACATGCCCAGTTTTTTTAACCTTTCCTCACAGGTCAGGTTTTTAAACATTTTATCATTTTTGTTGGTCTCTTATGGACTCTCTCCGTTTTGTCCACATCTTTCTTAAACTGTCAGAATTGGACACAGTACTCCAGCTGAGGCCTTACCAGCGCTCAGTAGAATGGGCCAGTTACCTCACATGACTGTCCTGTTACTACACCCAGAATATTAGCCCATTTTGCAGCTGCATCACATTGATTCATATTTAATTTGTGATCCACTATAATCCCCAGATTCTTTTCATCAGTATTGCCACATAGACAGTTTTTCCCTATTTTGTAGTTGTGCATTTGATTTTTCCTCCCTAAGGGTAATACTTTGCACTTGTCTTTATCAAATTTCACTTTGTTGATTTCAGATCAATTCTCTAATTTATCAAGGTAATTTTTAATTCTAATCCTAATCTTGTTCTCCAAAGTGCTTGTAACCCCTCCCAGTTTGGTGTCGTCTGCAAGTTTTGTAATCATACTCTCCTCTTCATTATCAAGTCTTCAGTGAAAATATTGAAGAGTACCAGACCCAGGACTGACCCTGGTGGAATCCCACTTGCTATGTACTCCCAGTTTGATAGCAAACCATTGATAACTACTCTGAGTACAGTCTTCCAACCAGTTGTACACCCACTTTATAGTAATTTCATGTAGAGCACGTTTTCCTTGTTTGCTTATGAGACTCTCATGTGGGACTGTGTTAAAAGCCTTACTAAAACCAAGATATATCCTATCTCTGGCATCCCCCCATCCACTAGGCCAGTAACCCAGTCAAAGAGGAAAATTAGGTTGGTTTGGCCTTTGTTCTTGACAAATCCATGTTGGCTATTCCTTATAACCCTATTATCCGCTAAATGCTTACAAATTGATGGTTAAATAATTTGTTCCAGTATCTTTCCAGGTATCAAAGTTAGCTGACTGGTCTATAATTCTCAGGGTCCTCTTTTTTTCCCCTTTATAAAAAGACAGGTACTATGTTTGTCCTTCTCAAGTCCTCTGGAACCTCACCCATCCTCCATGAGTTCTTGAAGATAATTGCTAACAGTTCCAAGGTTGCTTCAGGTAGTTCCTTAAGTACTCTAGGATGAATTTCATCAGACCCGACCAACATGAATACATCTAACTTTATCTTAAATATTCTTTAACCTGTTCTTTCCCTGTTTTGGTTTGCGTTCCTTGTGTTGAGTATCTGGTCACCATTAACCTTTTTAGTGCAGGAGGAAGCAAAATAGGCATTAAACACCTCACCCTTCTTGAGGTCATCAGTTATTGTCCAGTGTTATATTGTCTCTTTCTTTGCTCCCTACATTTTTATCTCCATCCTTTTTACTCCTACTGTATTCAACAGGTTATTTACGGTCTTCCTCCATTCCTCCTTCTTGTCTTTCTAATAGCACTTAGCATTGCTGTTTAGCAGCATTAACTAGTTAATTGTCACTACACTCCTGTAAGTAGCTGAGTAGCATTATTCCCATTTTACAAATATAAAAACAAATGACGAAAAATGAAATGATGTGACCGAAACCACAGCATGTCAGAACTGGGATTAGAACACAGGGGTTTCTTGCATTCCTGTACTTAGTTTACAGGATCTGTACCATCATGCCGTCTATTCTGTTCTGTTCTGTTCAGCCTAGAGGCTGCAGTGGCTGCTAATTAAAGGAGCCATCTCAGCTGCATGCAGCTAGCTAATGTGTGACTAGAAGATAGGGCTTTCACAACCTAGTTTAGTTGGAAGCCGTCTGGATGGCACCTCCACCTGGAGCAACAAATTGGGTTGGGACCTTCAGAAACATGAGAACTGATCTCATGACTCCAAAGATCAGTCCTATGTGGCAGAAGAATGATTGTGAATAATCAATGGTTTTAGGGGAAATCACCATGAGTGGCAATTGGTTTATGTCTTGTTGATTACAATAAAAAGGGCTAACAGCTCTCTTTTTATACATGAAAGCCTAAGTTAGTCTAGACATTTATGGAGCCCCCAAAATCAAGAGGGGTCTTGCCTATGGGTCTTGAAAGCCAGATCTGCATGTCAAGGAGCTAGAAAGCAGTGTGTGAGACTCAAGATGTCCTAAATATGTCCTTTTGTGTTTCATAGTAGACTAGACCAGTGTTTTTCAATCTGTGGGTCGAGACCCAGTACTGGGTCGTGGCATGTAAGGCGCTGGGTCACCTTGCTCTGGTCAGCACTGCCGACCGGGACATTAAAAGTCCAGCTAACCCAGGCTAGTGCCTACCTTTTCTGACACCGCGCTGTGCCCTGTAAGCGGCCAGCAGCAGTCCGGCATCTAGGCTAGGGTGACCAGATAGCAAGTATGAAAAATTGGGACAGTGAGTGGGGGGTAATAGGCACCTAGAAAAATCCCCAGATATCGGGACTGTCCCAATAAAATCGGGACATCTGGTCACCCTGTTCTAGTCAGGGGGGCCACGGGGCTCTCTGTGTGCTGTCCCTGCCCCGAGCACTGGCTCCGCACTCCCATTGGCCTCTGCCTAGGAGCCAGACCCCGCTGCTGGCTGCTTCCGGGGTGCAGCGTGGCCCACAGTGCATCCTGACTATGCCGCTGAGCTGCCGAAGGTAAGTTTGTGCCTGCACCCCAATCTCCTGCCTGAGGCACCCCCCAAATCCAGAGCCCCTCCTGAACCCCAACACCCTCCTCCCCAGCCCAGAGCCCTGACCCCCTCCTGCACCACAACCCTGTGCCCCCCTCATTCCCGGCTGCATCCCCACAGCCCTCACCCTCGCACCCCAACCCTCTGCCCCAGGCCTGAGCCCCTCCCATGCCCCAAACCCCTCCTCCCCAGCTCCGTTGGGTCGCAGGCATCAACAATTTTCTTCAACTGAGTCCCCAGAAAAAAAGTTTGAAAACCACTGGACGAGACCATCTTTTTCTGTGCTTGGGCTAGAGGAAGAGAATGTTGCCTGGTCCAGGTTTAATCTACATCTTTTGGTCCTTTTCAGTAAACGGTGTGTAAAAAGACTTTAACCCTTTATATCCCTGATCATTTATTTAGGAGCCTTTGGAGTTTGCTTATTCACAACAGTACCAAGTCTGAATGAAATACAGGAGTTATATTGGAAACTTCAGTATTTTCTATGATTATGATAAATGCTGTCTTTGAAACAACCTGTTTGAACAAGCCATCCCCAGCATTCTGGAGCTCTTACTGTGCAACTTTCTTCAGGATTCACTTTCCTCCCTTGCCTTTTACTTGAGGGCAGAACTAGGGAAGAGAAATAATTTTTATTCACTTCAGAAAGGTTACAGTAATAAAGAAACTCTTGTTAACATCAGAGAACATGGCAGCCAGGAGTTTTCACAGTCTGGCATTGTTTATTTTACCAGCAATTTGGAACCTTCTGCACTCTTAAAATACTGGCAAGAAAATATTTAACTGTTAACTGTTCTGTGGCTTGCATATGTATGATACTCTGGGGAGGAGAAGTGCTTAGGGAAATCAGGTTTTTCTCTGCCTATGAGTGAAACTGAAAAGTGCAAACTATCAGTGTACAGAAGCTGAAATCAGTGTGATGATTCAGATGATGAAGTCTCAAGTCTGGCACACATACAGAACTCATGGTAGGCTTTGTGATGGGAGGCCCAATGGGTCACAACTGACAGGACAGGTATGGTAGGATATGTGATGGGAGGCCCAGTGGGTCACGCCTGGACAGGGCAGGCACGGTTGGATGTGTGCTGGGAGGCCCAGTGGGCCAAGTATGGATACAGTAGATAGGTCATGGTGGCTGCAGTGATGATTTTCAAAATTAGGTATTCTTAATGGCATAGAATTTGCCCAGGCCTGAGTCATCTGATAAAGGTCAGAGCAGCAGTAGAGGTCCCCATCATGAAGCAGGCACATGGATTACTCATTAATTGCCATGAC
Source organism: Lepidochelys kempii (assembly GCF_965140285.1). Classification (NCBI taxonomy): domain Eukaryota; kingdom Metazoa; phylum Chordata; order Testudines; family Cheloniidae; genus Lepidochelys; species Lepidochelys kempii. The sequence continues at coordinate 31,942,218 of NC_136392.1, read as the reverse complement.
ATTTGGCAGTTTTTACCCCATTCTGGATTTGTCTAAAGTAAACTCCCTTCTCTGGGAGTTGAACTGTTGGATGAAAACCTTGCAGTCAGTCTGGATGACTTCCTGTTCCTAACCAGTATCATCTCATCTATCCAGTCCACCAGATATTTCTTTGATTCTAGATTCTGGGTAAGAACTAGTGATTGTTTCCTTCTGAAGGGTTGTGGTGTCCTGCCATTTACTAATGCCGTGGCTCGAGCTTCAGCTTCTTGAAGCGAGCATCTCTTCATCCACCTTTATCTGGATACTTGGTTGGTATGAGCAGTCAAAGAGGAATCAGTCCTGCCAGTGAGGAAGGTGCTGTTGTTTCTAGAAACTCATGGGTTGGTTATAAACTGTGCCAAAGGCAGCATTTTCTTTCACTCAGATTAGTCTATCCTGATCCAGTTTTGATGCTCAGGTCAGTAGTGTGCTCTGTGTTACTTCAGATCATCCACTAGCCCAGGGGTGAGCAAACTTTTTGGGCCGAGGGCCACATCTGGGTGGGGAAATTGTATGTAGGGCTGGGGCAGGGGGTTGGGGTGTGGGAGGGAGGGGGTGTGGTGTGCAGGAACGGGCTCAGGGCAAGGGATTGGGGCAGAGGGCGGTGTGGGGTATATGAGGGGGCTCAGGGAAGGGATTTGGGGTGCAGGAGAGGTGCGGACTGCGGGAGGGAGCTCAGGACAGGGGGTTGGGGTGCAGGAGTGCAACGGGGGCTCAGGGCAGGGAGTTGGGGTGCATGGGGATGCAGGATGCAGCAGGGGGCTCAGGGCAGGGAGTTGGGGTGCACGAGGGGTGCGGGGCACAGGCAGGGAGTTGGGGGGCTGGGTGCAGGAGGGTTTGGGCTCCGGCCTGGTGCCACTTACCTAAAGCAGCTTCGGGGTGGCAGCAGCACATGCCGGGGCCAGGGTAGGCTCCCTGCATGCGTGCCCTGGCCCCACGCCACCCGGGAAGCAGCCAGAACCACGTCCCTGCGCGGCCCCTGCGGGGGGTGTTGGCACAGGGCTCCGTGCGCTGCCCATGCCATGCCTGCAGGTACCTCCCCCGAAGCTCCCATTGGCCGCAATTCCCCGTTCCCAGCCAATGGGAGCTGTGGGGGGCAGTGCCTGGTGGCGGGGGCAGTGCCTGGTGGCAAGGACAATGCACGAAGCCCTCTGCCTACCCCCCTTCCGCCCCAGGGATGTCATGCTGGCCGCTTCTGAGAGTGGCGTGGGGCCGGGGGTTCCGCGGGGGGGCAATCCCGTGGGCTGGATCCAAAGCCCTGAGGGGCCGGATAGTTTGCCAACCCCTGCATTAGCCTATATCTGTCCCCGGTACAAATCAGAACAGGAAGAACTGTACAAAGAAGGAACCAATCCATACCTGGAAAGATCAGCAGACAACTAGTTAGAATTGAGCATACTAAGCAAACAGCCAACTCATGGACATTGAGATAAAGTTGGAACAGAGAAGACCTCAGCCTCATGCGGATCAAAACATCCATGAATAGTCTCTCCACAATCATATTACCAATGGGTCACCCATCCTGGTCTGTATCTTAGAAACATTGTTGACACTGCAGGCCCAGTGCTAGCTCATCTTGCACTCTCAGGCTACTATGTACACCACAGATGCAGGCCTAAGAAATTATTGTGTATTCCCTTCTAGGTTCAAAGGAAGAAAGGATTTACTTAGTGGCATGAAGGGCAAAAATATGAAACACCTGTGTCTTTGAAACTGAGTTTAATCTAATCTGAGACCACAAGCATTTAAAATGCCTTAATCATTATGGCATCACTACAGGGCAGAGTAAATTGTGGTTTTGTACCTTAATTGTGTATTTCCATACCTTAAAATATTTGTATTCATTTTAAGTGTAACCTTAACTCAGCGTTTCTTGGGTTTGTAAAGTTTGGTTTGGGGATAAGTGCAATATCCCTGTAATGTTTAGATTTGTTTCAATATTAAATTTCATTATGATGGATAAAGATGAAGTGATTACTCAACAAAATATTAGTGGTTGCCTAGATACATGTGATCAGGACCTGGTAGACTCATTTTGTGCAAACAGAATACAGTCCCCCTATATTTGTGCCAAAAAGAATAATGAGCAAAATGTGTTTGGGGGAAAAAATAAAACTGAAAAGCATGAACAAAAATTTGGAGTTGTTTAAGAATTTTGCTCGATGCTCAAAAAGCCACAATTCCTTAGCCAGAAAAAAAAAAAACCGGCTATTTCAGTGTATAAAATAAATCTGCTTAAGCAGATGTGAAAGGTGTACTAAAGAACAATAAATCGTTATATAGCAGACGGGGGGAAGAGGAGGAAGATGGCAATTAATGTAAATCTAAAGTTAAGAAATGCAGGGTAGACAAAAAGTTAAAGGTATCAATGAAATATCTATGTAGAGTTAAAGACAAGGTTTTTAAGGCATATCGGGGGGCAAAGGGGAGGAATCATAGTAATGGTGTAGCTCCATTATTTTATGGGAATGGTAAAATTGTCAATAATGGTGCAGAAAATCCAGGTGTATTCAATAAATATTTCAGTTCTGCATATGGAACCCAAATGGATGATCTGTCCATACCATTGTGGTGGGGTGACTGAGCCACCATCGTTAAAGTTGCTCAGTGATTTTCAATTTAACAGAGGTGAAAACAAATTCTGTAAAATCTGTTTTGAATTATAGTGTCAATTTCAAATGCTTATTTTTGTTTATGAACTGCTTGAATTTTGAAACCCAGTCTGACACTTGCTGTAACGAGTTCAAAAAGCATCACATGACCACAGTTATTCCAGTTTCTCATTTCTCTTCAGACTCCTTTAAAAAAATAAAAAAGCCTTAGAGCAGTCTGAAGTAGGAAATTAAATGTGTGTTATTCTTCGCTATGAGTAGTTGGCAAGAATATTGGTTAAAAGTTGCAACATGTTTTTATTAATAGTTATTAAGGTTTAAGAAGTTACTATTTTTGGATGTCAGCATCACAGGTATATTGACACAATGTTACTGATGGCATAAGCTATGATGATGGCATAATATTTATGTCAACACAATGACAGAGTTTTTTTAGATGGCATACTGTTACCGCTTACTATTCTGTGATGCTAGAAGACTTTCGAAAATGCAGTTATATCCCATGTTAACACAGTGAATTATTTTTGCCACTCTCTAAGGGATAGACCATAGACAGTGGTTTATGGGTCTGCTGCAGCATCTGAACTAATGGATAGTTGGCTCTGAAAGCATTGGCCACTACTGCTTGAGCTAAAGAACTAGAGCCATTAGCTCAGGGACAGGAGTTGACTCCTAAAGCTCTGTACATGGTCTAACTGTTTCAGGGGGACAAAGAGCCCCAGTGTGTCAGTGAGGTTTATACAGTGTTTCCAGTAGAAGAAGAGGTACTGGACAATTTGGAATAACCATTATATCTTATAGTGGTGGAATACAAAATGTCAGTATAGTAAATCTTGCTCACATCACTGAGACATGGTTCAAGGCCTCCTTCTATTATACCCTAACATGCTTGGTTCCACAGGATACTCTATATATCCCAAAGCAAGAAAGATTTCAGAATGCACCAGGAAAAAAAAGAAAGAGGAGGCAGAGTAGTAATCCTGTTCCCCTCCAGTCTGAGATGCGGAAGATGCTCCCCCTAGAAACAAAACATGATCTGTGGGGCAAAGGACAGAAAGGTTCCTAGGACTCTTAGTGGTGAAAGACCCTCAGCTGGGAACCCTGTCAGCTTTCTGGAGGAACTTACAGAGCTGCTGCCCATCATAGTACTGGAATCCCACAGATTCTCTCCTCTCAGGGACTTCAACTTTCACATAGACAGTGCAAAGGACACGGTAGTACTTAATTTCATGTCCCATGTAGAAATCATGGGGTTCTCCCAGGCAGTCTCTGGACCCACACATATAGCAAGACATATGCTAGATCCTGGCATCAGCCTAAGAGTGGATATTGGAGAAATTACTAACATACCATGCTACTGGTCTCATGCTGGCAGAGATCAGACTTCTGTCCTTCCCACTACAGTAGCGAACAACCAAAGCTTGTCCTTCCCCAAGACTCCTGTACCTCTGGGTTTAAAACTCACTGTAGGAGAACAAACCACCCAAATAGAAGGTGCCGATGAATTAGTATAACAGTATAATCACCTGATGTCCATTACCATCAATGCCTTGGTCTTGTCCTGCCCATTCTCCCCTCACCAGTGGAGAAGATCACCATGGTACACAGAAGAGCAACAGTAGATGAGGCAGAGGCAGAAAGTTAGAATGCCAGTGGCACAAAAAGGATTCTGAATCTATCCACCACAAATAGCTCTTACAGAACTTTTGCCACTGCAATAAAGGAGCAAAATGAGCCTTCTACTTCTCTGCAATTGATGGAGCACAGTCACGGTCAGCAGGGCTATTTCAGTCACGCAGACTGCACAGCCCAGATGGCAGCCCCAAGCGTCAACTGCTGTGAAGAGCTGTCAGCGTATTTTACTGATAAGATCAACTGAATATGTATGGAGCTAAGTGGGAAAGAAAATTCCATCCCGGACCCAATTGTATTATCTACCCTACCAACCCTGAATGAGTTTGGCCCCATCACACATGCCAAAGCTCAGGAAACCCTGAAAAATATTACAGCCACAATCTATGAATCCATGCACCTCCTAGCTGGTGAAAGCCAGTGAAGAGCAACTATGTACACTATTAATGGAAATAATCAGTGCCTTCTTCAGAGAAGGACACGTACCAAACTCCATGAAAGGTACAACAATAGTTTCTCCTGTAGTCAAGAAACTAACCTTTGGAGAACACTCCAACTACTGTCCTGTCTCTAACCTCCCAGTCCTGGGCAAGATAATTGAGAACGTAGTAACCGCTAAGCTCCAAAATGTGAGATCAGCCACTGGAAGCCTCACAATCAGTGTTCAGACCAGAGCATAGCACAAAGATGACTCTAGTGATACTGAAAGATGATCTCATGGCAGTAGACACAGGTAAGTTCTCCACGCTCATACTGCTGGACCTCTCTGTAGCCTGTGAAACAGTGAACTGCAAGGTTCTACTAACCCACTTACGTGACATAGCAGGAATACATAATACAGCGCTACAGTGACTCCAGTCATTCCTTCCCAGTAGAGTTTAGAGAGTTGTGATTGGTATGTGGGCCATGAGTAATGAAGGCTCTAACCTGCAGGGTCCCACAGAGAACCATACAATCCCTTTGTCTTTTTGATAGCTACATGAGACTACTGGGAGGGAGGAACGCTGCCAGTGGTATGCAGTTACCACCACTACTTAGATGGCAGACTATGTCTACAAGAGATCAGCTCTTGGATGAGGATCAGCTGGTTCAAGCTGCGCCGAGGCAAGATTGAAATGCTGCTATTCGGAAAGGGGAAACACTTTGAAGAACTAGCTAAGACATTATCTCCATTTCTACTGAAGGCTCACAGCCCCTGTTCATCTAAGTGGTGCAAAGATCCAGGTTATTGTTCAGAGATTCCAAGGCCAGAAGGAACCATTGTGATCATCTAGTCTGGCCTCCTGCATAACACAGGCCAGAGAACACCGCCAAAATTATTCCTAGAGTAGATCTTTTAGCAAAACAGCCAATATTGATTTTTAAATTGTCAGTGATGGAGAATCCACCACAACCCTTGGTAAGTTGTTCCAACGGTTAATCACTCTCACAGTTAAACATTTACATCTTATTTCCAGTCTGAATTTGTCTAATTTCAATTTCCAGCCATTGGATGTCTGCTAGATTGAAGAGCCCATTATTAAATATTTGTTTCCCATGCAGATACTTATAGACTGTAATCAAGTCACTCTTTAACCTCCTCTTTGTTAAGCTATATAGAATGAGCTCTTTTAGTCTATTGCTATAATGTCACTAAAGGGCAGTACCCATTAACACAAACTCATAACAGCAAGGGCATGTCCAGTTTAAAAAACTCTTCATGTACTTCTTTAACCTCCGCACATTATGTTCAGTTTCACTTTGAAATTGTTCCCCTCTACGAACAATTTCAATGCACCTTCAGCACATACAATACACTCCACACATTCCTAACCATCAAACTAGAATGCAAAACCTTACCTCTGTCATGCTTCTCCCTAGGAAAATCATAGAACTGGTACATAGAATCATACACTCTACCAATGCTTGGATGTCTAACAGTATGTATGTTAATGTTGCTGAAGTTGGAGTTAAGGTTTTGCATTCTAGTGTGTGAGTGAGGAATGTGGTATGTATATTGTGTTACTGTATATGCTGAAGATATAAGGGAGTTGTTAATAAAGGGAGCAGTCTTTCAGCAAAAGTGGTGAATATGATGTTAAAGCAGGATACCTTAGCTGGATATTGCCTTATTTTTAAGCATCTGTGTAGATGTGGGGGACACCCAAGCTTTCTTAATTTTTTTTGAACACAGATTTTTATTTGTGAGGATACAGGCATTAGTGCATGGATGGCCTGATTCTGGTAACTGCTCTGAGATGGGACACTCCAGCGGGTGAAGGAGCCATACCCCAGGAGAACTCCGCTGTTTTTGTTGTTTGTTGTTTTTATAAATTTTTAACTCATTTGAAATTCTCTAGCAGCTTTGCTGTTTGAGACTGGAGTGCAAAAGAGTCCTTGCAGTCATCATGGTCAAAAGCCAGACTGTGAAGTTTGCCAGTGGTGAGAAAGCAGATAAGATCAAGAAGGGAATGGTTTCCAAAGAGCGCTGATTTCGATTTACTTGCTTCCCTTGTTTTGTAAGAGAGGCTGTTTCTCCAGCTTTTTGTAGTTATGCATTGTTGGCTACATTCCTCAAAAACAGTATGATAGCCCTTTAAATGTAATTTTATTGCCTAAGATATTCCCCCATCCTCAGTCATATTTCATATTTCAAAATGTTTGTCTCTAAGATGTACTTATTGCCATGTTTGCTTAACTTTATCTCCTTCGTTAATCCATTTCTTACTAACCTAAAGCCACTGCTTTTGGTTTTTAATATAGTAAGTTGCTTCCCTGGGGATGTTTAGTCCAGGACTTGTCCCTGTAATGGGACTGTTTGTTTTCTTTACCCCTTTGCAATTGCCTGCTGTAACATTTGTAGTATGTGTTAAGTAATCCTTAAGGTAACATTTTTATTATGTCATTAAAAGTGCATGGCAAATATATTATAACTCATGGAATTTGTTTGTTTTAAAATGGAAGGATAATTTATTGAGTGTGTTACATGAGACCTGCTCCCCTATTAGAGTGTAGAAGTGCTGCTTATTTAGAAGTATGTTCTATTGAGAAAAACCACGGCCTCTGGCATGCATAGAAAGTATGAGTGTGGTTGGCTAGAAGTGACATCATAGTTTATGTACTCCATAAAAATTTAATTAAGTCATTACTGGAGTTGCAGTCATCATTTAGCCCTCTGATTTCTTCTGTTTAGTTTTTTATTAAACATTCAGTAATAGCCAGTCACCAAATCTTGATGGCCTATAAAATATCTGCATGAATTTTAATAGCTCCTTTAAATGGAAAAATATGAGTAACTGACATAAAAGGAACATTTTCCTTGTGGTTGCACTACATGTATTCTTATAAAAATCAAATTATGAAAAAGGATAGTGATTTAATGAAAGAGTATATAAATAATAGATTTGATGGCATTATATAAAATAATTAAGAGTTTTGAGAGAGCAACTATTATATAGGCACAACCACTAAGGTTATAGGGATATTATGGGGATTTTGGTGACATTTTTGATGAAACTCCAGCAATCTGTGCTGCTATCAGAGTTCTGAGATTTTCTTGAAGCTGTATTCATAATTTTTCTTTGCTGTGTAGTGTCTGTATTTGACATGGTGTTGCAACCCCCAAAACAGCAATGCTCTTTCTATAGTAAACACAATTTTTTAAACACTGTACTGATCCCCAACATCTTTTTAAAAAATCCTCGCTTCTATCTTCAGTGTCACACATGGGAGGGGGGGGGGGGCATTTATTTTATTTATTTATTTAAGACAGTTTTGAAGATAATTAAATGAGACATTTTTAGATGTGAGCGTTTGGAAACTGCCTGGACTGGGCAGAACACAGGAGAATATCCCAGAACACTGGCCATACATAGGCTGTCTCAGGTGTTTGTGACTGAGGTTGGAGGGATGCAAATAAGCAGAGACCATATGGGGCTCTTTTGGTCCCTCTCGCCACATACTGTCAATGGGCCCTGTCAGAGCTCCTTCTGAGAACAAGTGCTCAGTGTCCCTTAAATCTGTCATATGGGTCCAATATAGGAAAGAATCTTTCCCAAGTCCTTGCCAGTTAAAATGCAGCTATATCTATGTGAAGAAAATGTTTTAGTTCTAAATTGTTTGGGGCAATTTGTATTGACAAAAAGCAAAGTACAGATGAAGTAAGTATTTTGTAGGCCAGCATGAGTCTGATTTAGCCACCCCTCTGAGTGTCTGGCAATCTAGCTCTCCCTAGCACATTTAGGCAGCTCATAGCTCTGCTGACACAGGGCTCAATCCTGCAAGCTGATGAGCAGCTATGCCCAAACTAGCAATTATTTAGGAATCTGATTAAATTTAGCCTGTGGCTATCCCCAGTGACTGTAGGGTACCTACTCACCTGCTTAAAATTTAACAGATTCTTAAGTGCTTTGTTTGGTCACTCCAGAACTCTTAGCACCTTGTAGAATTGAGCTCATATATGTTAGTTTTAGTTTGATTGCACAGTCTCAGACAGTAGCAGAGCCACCTCATTCAGTCTGCAAATCTATGAGGCAGACAAAGCAAAAAAGGAGGATCAGAGAAACTGAACAACCCAGTAACTTGCACCCAAGAGTTTTTAAAAATTGGCCAAGTAGCTCTCTGAGCCATTGATGCTAATATTTAACAAATCTTGGAATACTGGGGAAGCCCAAGAGGACAGGGGGGAAAACTAATGTTGAGGCAATAATGTACAAGGATAACCTGGGCAATATCATAGAAAGTCTGACATGGAAGCACCCAGTATTAATGAAATGATGGTAGCACAATTAATGCCAATCAGCATGGCACTTGTCAAAGAAACCAATGTTAATTTTGATCAGATTACTGGGTGAAATTCTGTGACTTGTGTTTATGCAGGAGGTCAGACTAGGTGATGCTAATGGCTTTAATATCTGTTAATCTGTGGAAGCAACAGAAACTGGCAGTATGGGGCCAGGGAGGAGTTGACAGGAATTGGGAGGAACGTGAGACTAATGAGAGAGCATCCCAGGCTGGGGACTCTCCTGCCCTCTGAGCACACAGGGCAGATACTTATGATAGTTTTCATTTCTACAAAGTCCGTGCTAGCTTCTAATGCATATACCTCTCCACCCCGCAGCCTACATGAACCACACTGCTCACACCCCAATCCCGCCCCTCACAGACTGCACTGCTCTATCTCCTCCCACCCCACGACCCACACTGCTCTCACCTTCCCTCTGCCCCGACCCCCACGGACCGCACTGCTCTCACTGCTCCCATCTCTCAGGACCTGTACAGATTATGTTGTTGTTTTATTTTTCAGATTGATTCTGTTACTCTAAAAGAAAGTATGAGAAGCATGACAGAAAATTTCTATGCAGCTATATTTGGATATGATGAGGTAAGAGCATACAGTCGACCCTGCCTACAGACCAGGTGGCAGACGGCATAGACCGTCTAATGCACTGTTTTCTCCAGTGGCGCTGAAAGCTGGGTGCTTCACAGGAAGGAGTAAAACACCCAGACTACACATCAGAGCGCAACGGGGACAGAATTCTTCCTGACGCAGCTGTTGTGATCGGTTTGACCTTTGAAACCTGACTAATGAGAGCCCTTCTAGGAGAGAGAGCATGGTCTGCTGGCTGAGGCACACAACTGAGGCTATGTCTACGCTGCCACGTATGTCAGTATAAGTTGTGTTGCTCAGGGGTGTGAATAAGCCACCCCACCTCCACAAGTGACATAAATTACACCGACCTAAGTGCCAGTGTGGACAGCACTGTCAGCAGGAGAGTTTCTCCCGCTGACATAGCTACTGCTGCTCGTTGGGGGTGGATTAATTAAGTCGACAGCTTAGAGCAGCTATACAGAGAACTTGCATCAGTGCAGCTGCACCGCTCTCTAGTGTAGCCATAGCCTGAGTGGCAGGAGGTCTAGGTTCTCTTCTTGGCTCTGCCACAGACTTACTGTCTAACCTTGGGCAAGTCACTTCCCCCCTCAGTGCCTTAGCTGATCCAGATGTACAGTGGATATGCTATTTATCGAGCCTGTCTAATGACCCAGAAGGGTAAAAATGCCCTGATGTGTGTAAGGGCTGTGTGACTCTCCGAAGGCACTACGTTAAGGGCAAAGTGTGTTATTTCTTTTGCCTGAACTGATGTCACTGCAGGTGCTGTACTCATTCACATAATCATTTACTTTAGTTTTTTATTTTGCTGTTTGCCTTATAAACAGTGAGTTCCACAACGTATTGGGCAGCAGGATGCTTCAAGATCAAGGCAAATATTGGTCTTTAATGTTAAGGTAATTTTTGCCTAATGCACGCCTGATGGGAGCACTCAGCAGAGGACAGGCATTCAGATGTTGCAGGGATGGTCACCATATAATCTAGACAGACAGCAGAGGTTATGATGAACACAGACAAAGAAGTGTTACAGATCTGAATCCAGCAAAGACATCTGCCAGTGAAAATTAACTAAAAAAATCCAGATAAGCCTAAATGTCATGGAATTACCCTGTGGTCTTGCATCACAGGCTGAGGTGAACAACAGCACCTTAGTGGCCTTCTCTGCAACAGTTATGTTATATGCCCTTTAGCTCCTGTCCTTGCCAAAAGTTATCACGCTCCCCCCGCCGCCCCCATACTGTGCAGCAATGGTCTCTAGTCTCATAAGGAGTAAGGCTTTGCGCCAGTGATCCAAAGAGAGAGAAAACTGGTTTACCAACGCGTGTTTTCTCCAGAATCCACTCATCCAGCCATTTCTTTTGGACTGTTGTGTTGAGACGCTACACAAACCTCAGGGAGAGGCAGATGTGTGGTGTATATTGCAGTGTATATTTTAGCTGGGTTGGACTCAACGCTTGGAATGTGAAAAAGATGCGAAAAAGAGACTGCAACTCCAACAGTATGGGGCTGTAAGAGATGTGTAATAAACTGAAAAGATCTGGTCAGGCAACAGGTAGTTAAATATCACTCAGGTTTTCGGCTTGTTGTTTACATTCTCGCCGTGTACAGTGTCCAATCCTTCTCTCTCGCTCCTTTTTTTAGGGGATTTTGTCTGATGACCATGTACTGGCAGCAGCCCTTTGGAGAAACTTTTTCAACAAGCAGTGTGAGGACCCCAAGCAGCTGGAACTGCTAGTGGAGTATATGCGCAAGCAGGTGGGCAGTAGTTCAGAGCAGAGCCTCTCTTACTCTTCCTAGGAAAGTAAACTTTGTATTGCTTGCTTACCAAACAACATTGCACAGGGCTGATTACAGAACTGGGATTGACCAAGAGTTTCATAAAATCCTGTTCCAGTTTCCCTCCCCAGTGACAATGTCTTAATCCCGTCCCTCTACTGGAGCCTGGTGCCTTGGGTCTCTGCCTGGAAGATTTGCTTTCTTATGCTGGAGTTGGTCACAGCTTCAGAGTTAAGGTTGAGGTAGAGGTTTTCAGTTTAGCAGGAATTTTAAACCTTTAGTTTCTAAAACACCTATACAAGTGGCAAAATAATGGAATTAAGGATGTGAACTTTGGCTGGTATTTCAGTTGTTCATGGTGGTTTGATAAAAATGGATTGAGACTGAAAGAATAATAAGAGATCCAGAATAATCTCTTTCCATATTTCTCACGAGATTGTCTCACTTTTTTGGACCCATTTTACAAGAAATCTGAAACACTCTGGGCTTTACTACACATACAGCTGCTCGTAATGAGACATCAGCTTTTAAAACATTGTTTGTACTTAAAAGACATAATAATCCATGAATTATGGTGTGGCACACCAAAATACAGGTTTCCACATTTCACCAATTCATGACACATGTGACTTGCCGATACGTATGTTTCACACAGGCAGGGTGGAGAACCATAAGGACAGAAAGCACAGCAGGCAGAATTGCTGCTGTAGCTGCTCCTGCTGCCCCTAATCTCCAGAAGTCCATGAAACGCTCCAGCATATTTTCAGAAGTGAGTGACCATATAGACTTTTTTTACAAAGATTCCCTTCCACTGTTATGGCAAGTTGTCCTTGCCATAGCTACTTTCAGTTTTAAATGGGCATATAATGCTGTTGACACAAAGAGCCTTCTGAAGCCCACCACAGCTTCTCACTCTTTTCAGGAAGGTTGAGACCACCAGGAGCAGAGTAAGCATTGCAGTTTCTCCCTCTCATTTTGAGGAAGATCCACTTTCAGAGAATCATAGAAAATTAGGGTTGGAAGAGACCTCAGGAGGTCATCTAGTCCAACCCTCTGCTCAAAGCAGGACCAACCCCAACGACATCATCCCAGCCAGGGCTCTGTCAAGCTCGGCCTTAAAAACCTCTAAGGATGAAGATTCCACCACATCCCTAGGTAACCCATTCCAGTGCTTCATCATGCTCCTAGTGAAATAGTTTTTCCTAATATCCAACCTAGACCTCCCCCACTGCAACTTGAGACCATTGCTCCTCATTCTGTCATCTGCCACCACTGAGAAAACAGCCAAGCTCCATTCTCTTTGGAACCCCCCTTTAGGTAGTTGAAGGCTGCTATCAAATCCCCCCTCACTCTTCTTTTCCGGCCCCTTGGACTTGTGCATGTCCAGCCTTTCTAAATAGTCCTTAACCTGTTCTTTCACCTGCTCACCTCCTCCCCATATTGTGCTGCCCAGTGCAGCAGTCTGGGAGCTGACATTGTCTGTGAAGACTGAGACAAAAAAAGCATAGCGTACTTCAGCTTTTTCCACATCCTCTGTCACTAGGTTGCCTCCCCCATTTAGTAAGGGGCCCACACTTTCCCTGACCTTCTTGTTGCTAACATACCTGTAGAAACCCCTCTTGTTACCTTTCACGTCCCTTGCTAGCTGCAACTCCAGTTGTGCTTTAACCTTCCTGATGACACCCCTGCATGTTCAAGCAATACTTTTATACTCCTCCCTAGTCATCTGTCCAAGTTTCCACTTCTTGTAAGCTTCCTTTTTGTGTTTAAGCTCTGTTTTTTCTGTTAAGCCAAGCTGGTAGCCTGCGATATTTGCTATTCTTTCTGCACATCGGGATGGTTTGTTCCTGCGCCCTCAATCAGGCTTCTTTAAAATACAGCCAGCTCTCCTTGACTCCTTTCCCCTCATATTAGCCTCCCAGGGGATCCTGCCCATCAGTTTCCTGAGGGAGTCAGTCTTTCTGAAGTCCAGGGTCCGTATTCTGCTGCTTTCCTTTCTTCCTTTTGTCAAGATCCTGAACTCAACCATCACTGGTCACTGCTGCCCAGGTTGCCACCCGCTTCTATTTCCCCTACCAATTCTTCCCTGTTTGTGAGCAGCAGGTCAAGAGGAGCACAGCCCCTAGTTGATTCCTCCAGCACTTGCACCAGGAAGTTGTACCCAACACTCTCCAAAAACTTCCTGGATTTTCTGTGCATTGCTGTATTGCTCTCCCAGCAGATATCAGGGTGATTGAAGTCTCCCGTGAGAACCAGGGCCTGTTATCTGGAAACTTCTGTTAGTTGTCCATAGAAAGCCTCATCTACCTCATCCTCCTAGTCTAGCGGTCTAAGCAGTTGCCCACCATGACATCACTCGTGTTGATCTTGCCTCTAAACTTAACTCAAAGTCTCTCAACAGGCTTTTCTCCAGTTTCATACTGGAGCTCTGAGCAGTCAAACTGCTCTCTTACATGCAGTGCAACTCTTCCACCTTTTCTCTCCCACCTTTCCTTCCTGAACAGTTTATACCCATCCATGACAGTGCTCCAGTCATGTGAGTTACCCCACCAAGTCTCTGTTATTCCAGTCACATCATAGTTCCTTGACTGTGCCAGGACTTCCAATTCTTTCTGCTTGTTTCCCAGGCTTCTTGTGTTCGTGTACAGGCACCTAAGATAACTAGCCGATTGCCCTACTTTCTCAGTATGAATCAGGCGGCCTCCTCTGTTGCACCCTCCTCCTTGTGTTTCCTCCCAGTATCCTTCTTCCCCACTTACCTCAGGGCTTAGGTCTCCATCCCCCGGCGAGCCTAGTTTAAAGCCCTCCTCATTAGGTTAGCAAGCCTGCCTGCAAAGATGCTCTTTCCTCTCTTCCTTAGGTGGATCCCATCTCTTCCTAGCAATCCTTCTTCCAGGAACATCCCATGGTCAAAGAATCCAAAGCCCTCTCTCCAACACCACCTGGGCAACCACACATTTACCTCCACAATTCGATGGTCCCTATCTGGGCCTTTTCCTTCAACAGGGAGGATGGACGAGAACACGACTTGCACCTCAAACTCCTTTATCCTTGTTTCCAGAGCCAGATAGTCTGCAGTGACCCGCTCTAGGTCATTCTTGTCAGTATCACTGGTGCAAACATGGAGAAGTAGGAAGGGATAGTGGTCCAAGGACTTGATCAGTCTCTGCAGACACGCTGTCACATCCTGAATTCTAGCACCAAGCAAGCAGCACACTTCTCGAGTTTCCCGGTCTGAATGGCAGATGGATGTCTCTGTCCCCCTTAGGAGGGAGTCCCCGACCACCACCACCCATCTCCTCCTCTTGGGAGTGGTGGTCGTAGAACCCCCATCTCTAGGACAGTGCATCCCATTCCTTTCGGTCGATGATGTCTCCTTCTCATCCCTTCCCTCAGATGGCTCTTCCAAACCATTCTCCACCATAGTACCTGTGCAGAAAGCCTGAAAACAGTTTTTTACCTGTGTCTGCACTGGGGGTACATGGGTTCTCCTCTTTCTTCTTCTGGAAGTCACGTGCTGCTAGTTTTCTTCCCCGTTCTGCCCTGCCCTCTCTGGTTCTTCGTCATGCTGTGCCTGCTGTACCAAACGCTGACGTCTGTCCAGAAAGTCTTCCTTCTCTCTGATGCAACGTGAGGTTGATACTTGGGTCTCTAGCCCTTTAACCTTCTCTTTCAATACAGAGACCAGCCTGCACTTCGTACAGACGAAGTCGCTTCTATTCTCTGGAAGAAAGAAAAACATGGCACATCCTGTGCAGGTCACAACAGCTGATAGCTTACTATACATATTGCCTTCCTTCTAAGAGTCTCTTCAGATGTTGTATTTACTGCTCACAGAAGCCTGAAAGGCAAAAACTCTGTGGGAACTTTCCCCAGGCAAACTCCCTCTCTTTGCTTCTCCTGTTTCCCTCCTTCCTTGATCCCTAGGACCTACCCATTGAGGTACGTCACCCTTGTATAAAAACTAGAGAACTAACAGAAACAATAACTTTATTTAGCGACGATAAGACCCTTAGAGACCCTCCATTCCCCTGATCATCCTAATAGCTCTTCTCTGCACCTGTTTGACTCTTGAAATAGTTTTATTGGAACATGGGTGACCAGAATTGTACACAGTATTCCAAATGAAGTCTTACTAGTGCCTTGTACAATGACGTTAATACTTCTCTATGTCTGGTGGAAATGCCTCCCTGATACATTCTAGGAACACATTTGCCTTTTTCATAGTCACATCACATTTGGTGCTCATAGTCATTCTGTGATCAGCTTATACACACAGGTCTCTCTCCTCCTCTGTCACTTCAGCTGATGAGCCCCCACTTTATAGCAAAAGTTTTTATTTTTAGATCCTATGTGCATGACCTTGTACTTTGTACTATTAAATTTAATCTCATTTCTTTTACTTCAGCTTTCAGAGTCACCCAGTTCTTCCTGTTTAATATTCTGATCCTCCTGTGTATGAATGATGCCTCCCAACTTTGTATCATCAGCAAATCTCATTAGCACACTCCTACTTTTTGTGCCAAGGTCATTAATAAAATATATTAAATAGGATCAGTCCCAAGATCGATCCTTGAGGAACTCCGTTACTAACCTCCCTCCAGTCCAGCCTTCTGCTCGTTAATCAGTTCCTTACCCACCTTAAAATTCTTGTAATAATCACCATCTTCTCTAATTTTATTAATAATTTCCCATACCATGTCCAATGCTGTACTGAAGTCGAAGTGTACAAGATTGACTGCATGTCCCCCATCTAAAAAATCAGTTTTCTTCTCAAAGAAGGATATTGGGTTAATCTGGCATGATCTAACTTTGGCAAATGCATGTTGCATTTCCATTTACCCATTTGCATACAAGAGTTTTAAAAGAGCTGGCGGGGGGGCTCATTGGATGGTTAATATTGAAAATCATAGAATCATAGAATATCAGGGTTGGAAGGGACCCCAGAAGGTCATCTAGTCCAACCCCCTGCTCAAAGCAGGACCAATTCCCAGTTAAATCATCCCAGCCAGGGCTTTGTCAAGCCTGACCTTAAAAACCTCTAAGGAAGGAGATTCTACCACCTCCCTAGGTAACGCATTCCAGTGTTTCACCACCCTCTTAGTGAAAAAGTTTTTCCTAATATCCAATCTAAACCTCCCCCACTGCAACTTGAGACCATTACTCCTCGTTCTGTCATCTGCTACCATTGAGAACAGTCTAGAGCCATCCTCTTTGGAACCCCCTTTCAGGTAGTTGAAAGCAGCTATCAAATCCCCCCTCATTCTTCTCTTCTGCAGGCTAAACAATCCCAGCTCCCTCAGCCTCTCCTCATAACTCATGTGTTCCAGTCCCCTAATCATTTTTGTTGCCCTTCGCTGGACTCTCTCCAATTTATCCACATCCTTCTTGAAGTGTGGGGCCCAAAACTGGACACAGTACTCCAGATGAGGCCTCACCAATGTCGAATAGAGGGGAACGATCACGTCCCTCGATCTGCTCGCTATGCCCCTACTTATACATCCCAAAATGCCATTGGCCTTCTTGGCAACAAGGGCACACTGCTGACTCATATCCAGCTTCTCGTCCACTGTCACCCCTAGGTCCTTTTCTGCAGAACTGCTGCCTAGCCATTCGGTCCCTAGTCTGTAGCTGTGCATTGGGTTCTTCCGTCCTAAGTGCAGGACCCTGCACTTATCCTTATTGAACCTCATCAGATTCCTTTTGGCCCAATCTTCCAATTGGTCTAGGTCCTTCTGTATCCTATCCCTCCCCTCCAGCGTATCTACCACTCCTCCCAGTTTAGTATCATCCGCAAATTTGCTGAGACTGCAATCCACACCATCTTCCAGATCATTTATGAAGATATTGAATAAAACCGGCCCCAGGACCGACCCTTGGGGCACTCCACTTGATACCGGCTGCCAACTAGACATGGAGCCATTGATCACTACCCGTTGAGCCCGACAATTTAGCCAGCTTTCTACCCACCTTATAGTGCATTCATCCAGCCCATACTTCCTTAACTTGCTGACAAGAATACTATGGGAGACCGTGTCAAAAGCTTTGCTAAAGTCAAGAAACAATACATCCACTGCTTTCCCTTCATCCACAGAACCAGTAATCTCATCATAAAAGGCGATTAGATTAGTCAGGCATGACCTTCCCTTGGTGAATCCATGCTGGCTGTTCCTGATCACTTTCCTCTCATGCATGTGCTTCAGGATTGATTCTTTGAGGACCTGCTCCATGATTTTTCCAGGGACTGAGGTGAGGCTGACTGGCCTGTAGTTCCCAGGATCTTCCTTCTTCCCTTTTTTAAAGATTGGCACTACATTAGCCTTTTTCCAGTCATCCGGGACTTCCCCGGTTCGCCACGAGTTTTCAAAGATAATGGCCAGTGGCTCTGCAATCACAGCCACCAATTCCTTCAGCACTCTCGGATGCAACTCGTCCGGCCCCATGGACTTGTGCACGTCCAGCTTTTCTAAATAGTCCCTAACCGCCTCTATCTCCACAGAGGGCTGGCCATCTCTTCCGCATTTTGTGATGCCCAGCGCAGCAGTCTGGGAGCTGACCTTGTTAGTGAAAACAGAGGCAAAAAAAGCATTGAGTACATTAGCTTTTTCCACATCCTCTGTCACTAGGTTGCCTCCCTCATTCAGTAAGGGGCCCACACATTCCTTGGCTTTCTTCTTGTTGCCAACATACCTGAAGAAACCCTTCTTGTTACTCTTGACATCTCTGGCTAGCTGCAGCTCCAGGTGCGATTTGGCCCTCCTGATAACATTCCTACATGCCCGAGCAATATTTTTATACTCTTCCCTGGTCATATGTCCAACCTTCCACTTCTTGTAAGCTTCTTTTTTATGTTTAAGATCCGCTAGGATTTCACCATTAAGCCAAGTTGGTCGCCTGCCATATTTACTATTCTTTCGACTCATCGGGATGGTTTGTCCCTGTAACCTCAACAGGGATTCCTTGAAATACAGCCAGCTCTCCTGGACTCCTTTCCCCTTCAAGTTAGTCCCCCAGGGGATCCTGGCCATCCGTTCCCTGAGGGAGTCGAAGTCTGCTTTCCTGAAGTCCAGGGTCCGTATCCTGCTGCTTACCTTTGTTCCCTGCGTCAGGATCCTGAACTCAACCAACTCATGGTCACTGCCTCCCAGATTCCCATCCACTTTTGCTTCCCCCACTAATTCTACCCGGTTTGTGAGCAGCAGGTCAAGAAAAGCACCCCCCCTAGTTGGCTCCTCTAGCACTTGCGCCAGGAAATTGTCCCCTACGCTTTCCAAAAACTTCCTGGATTGTCTATGCACCGCTGTATTGCTCTCCCAGCAGATATCAGGAAAATTAAAGTCACCCATGAGAATCAGGGCATGCGATCTAGTAGCTTCCGTGAGCTGCCGGAAGAAAGCCTCATCCACCTCATCCCCCTGGTCCGGTGGTCTATAGCAGACTCCCACCACTACATCACTCTTGTTGCACACACTTCTAAACTTAATCCAGAGACACTCAGGTTTTTCTGCAGTTTCGTACCGGAGCTCTGAGCAGTCATACTGCTCCCTTACATACAGTGCTACTCCCCCACCTTTTCTGCCCTGCCTGTC
Organism: Lepidochelys kempii; assembly: GCF_965140285.1. Classification (NCBI taxonomy): domain Eukaryota; kingdom Metazoa; phylum Chordata; order Testudines; family Cheloniidae; genus Lepidochelys; species Lepidochelys kempii. Next base: position 31,923,220 of record NC_136392.1, on the reverse strand, counting down.
CTTCCTGAACAGTTTATAACCATCCATGACAGTACTCCAGTCATATGAGTTATCCCACCAAGTCTCTGTTATTCCGATCACGTCATAGTTCCTTGACATCACCAGGACCTCCAGTTCTCCCTGCTTGTTTCCAAGGCTTTGTGCATTTGTATATAAGCACTTGAGATAACCTGTTGATCGCCCCTCATTGCCAGTATGAGGCAGGAGCCCTCCCCTCATAGACATTCCTGCCTGTGCTTCCTCCCGGTATCCCGCTTTCCCACTTACCTCAGGGCTTTGGTCTCCTTCCCCCGGTGAACCTAGTTTAAAGCCCTCCTCACTAGGTTAGCCAGCCTGCTGGCAAAGATGCTCTTCCCTCTCTTCGTAAGATGGAGCCCGTCTCTACCCAGCACTCCTCCTTCATGGAACACCATCCCATGGTCAAAGAAACCAAAGCCTTCTCTCCGACACCATCTGCGTAGCCATTCGTTGACTTCCACGATTTGACGCTCCCTACCTAGGCCTTTTCCTTCCACGGGGAGGATGGACGAGAACACCACTTGCGCCTCGTTCTAATCAACGAGTCTTAGAACACTGGGGAAGTTCTAGAAGACTAGAAGAAAGCTAATGTTGTGCCAGTATTTAAAAGGGGTAATTATAGGCCTGTCAGCCTGACATCAATCCCAGGCAAAATAATAGAACAGCTGATATAGGACTCAATTAATAAAGAATTAGAGGAAGATAATATAATTGTCAATCAACATGGATTTATGGAAAATATACCCTGTCAAACTACCTTGATATCATTTTTTTAATGAGATTACATTTGGTTGATAAAGATAACAGTAATAATGTAATATACTTAGACTGCTGAAAGGCACTTGACTTTATACCATTCAAAATGATGCTTAAAAATCTAGAACAATACAAATTAATGTGACACACTAAATGTATTAAAACTGGCTAATTGACAGGTCTCAAAATGTAATTGTAAATGAGGAATCATCAAGCAAGTGTGTTTCTAGCAGGGATCGGGTCTTGGCCCTATGCTATTTAACATTTTAATCAATGACCTGGAAGTAAATGCAAAATCATTCCTGATAAAGTTTGCAGATAATACCAAAACCTGGGGGAGTGGTAAATAATAAAAAGGACAGGTCACTGATTCAGAGTGATCTGGATTACTTGGTAAACTGGGCACAAGCAAACAATATGCACTTTAATACAGCCAGATGTAAAGTTATACACCCAGGAACAAAGAGCGTAGACCATACTTACAGAATGGGTGACTCTATCTTGAGAAGCAGTGACTCTGAAAAATACTTGGGGTGAAGGTCATGCTGGATAATCAGCTGAACATGAAATCCTAGTGCAAAGCTGTGACCAAAGGGGCTAATTTGATCCGTGGATGCATACATCAGAATCTTGAGTAGGAGAAGGAAGGTTACATTACCTCAGTATTCGGCAGTGGTGTGACTGCTGCTGGAATACTGGGTTTAGTTTTGGTGACTACAGTTCAAAAAGGATGTTGATAAACTGGACAGGATTCAGAGAAGACCTATGAGACTGATTAAAGGATGGAAAAACTTCTTATAGTGATAGACTCAAGGAACTCCATCTATTTAGCTTAACAAAGAGGAGGTTATGGATCACAGTGTGTAAGTACCTACACATGGAATAAATATTTGACAATGAGCTCTTCAGTACAGCAGACAAAGGTATAACAAGATCCAATGGCTGGAAGTTGAAATTTGACAAATTCAGACTGGAAATGAGGTGTAATTTTTAAACAGGAACAGTAATTAACCATTGGAACAATTTATCAAGCGTGGTGGTGGATTCTCCATCACTGTCTATTTTAAAATCAAGATTGGATGTTTTTCTAAAATATATGCTGTAGTTCAAACAGGAATTAATTCAGGAATGTGCTCTGGCCTGTGTTACGCAGGAAGTCAGACTAGATGATCACAATGGTCCCTTCTGGTTTTATAATCTGTAAAACGTGGCAAGGATTATCTCCACCCCTCTTCGTGAGACACGTGTCTACCATTTGTTACTGGAATATGTAGTCTGGGGGTATTACGGGATTCCTAGCTGCTGTTAGACCGTCCCAGAGCTGCAGTGATCTAGCGGCTTTTCTCAATTTATGTCAGGCCAGGAGACTGCACCTATTTATTTTGGATGTGGGCTGGGTTATGTTAATTCATTCCGTTGTCACCTCAAGATGGCAATGTGCCCTGCATGGGACCTCACCTTAAATTAGCTTGGAAAGTGAAGCTGGTGCAGCCTGCATGGCTTAGCAAGTAGTGCATCTCACCAGAAAAAACATGACACCAGTGGTCCCAGATCTGCATTGACTGCTGGGTACAGGGTAAGGTGGTGGTTTTACCATGAAAGCTGTAAATAGCCTGAGACATGCCTACTCAAGGGACACCTCCCTCCCCGTACTGTACTGCCACAGCTTGTAGGCAGGAGAAGCAACTGAGCTGGAGCCCCCTTGGCAGAAGAGAGGGAGTTGCAGACAGGGCTTTCTCCATGAGGGACCCTTAACTTCAGAATTTACTTCCTCTTCCCCACCTCCTTGGTCCTAAATGGACCAAATGTGATTACCTTTATGGCAGGTGCAAAGCCCATCTTTTTACCCAGTCTGATGGTAAAGACAGCTTTTTGCAGGGCCAGGTGAGAACTGTTTGATTTGCTGTTATCACTGGTTCTTTTTGGTTCCGGGGGAAGAGGAGCTGTGAATTTTTTAGTTTATGTGAAGTCTGGTCTTGTGGCTAAGGCTGAGATTCATGAGATCTGGGTTCAGTTCCTGGCTTTGCCACATCCTGCCTGTGTGACCTTGAGCAGGGCACTGGGCCCCAGTTCTTCATCTACGTCACGGGGGTAGTGCTTCCTTCCTCCGACCCATAGCTTGTCTTGTGTTTTCATATAAACCTTTGGGGATAGGAGCTGTCTCCTACTGTGTGTGTACAGATCTCCAGGCACTACCAATAACAGCAGCAGTCATTTAAAATTGGTGGTAGAGGCACTTAGTACTTGGGATAGTGGTTTTTTTGTATAGGTAGAAATGAATAGTCTCACTTCTTTATTCGTATCACTCACCAGGACAGTCTCAGCCAGCTGTGGATTAAGTACCTCTCCACTCCATTTTTCAAGCTTGAGGGACTGGTCCAATACACTGGTTACAGGCCAAAGTTTCCTCAGCCCACTGCCCTCTTCTTTGCCCCACTGTCAGGATTTTCAGAGACCATTTTATTTCAGGCATTAGAAGACCTTTTGTTAGGCTCAAACCTTCTATAGCTCTTTGTCTTCTAGCCCTTTTGAGAAGCACTTTCAGCCATTTACCCCTTCCTTCTAGTCCTCTTCCACTCAGTGCTAAAGATTCAAAACAATCCCACAGTTCTACTTCCTTTCTTCAAAACGTGCTGCTTACATGAACTCTTGGTGAGTTTGGAATTGTCGGGGGAAATCTTCAGGCTATCTTTATTTCTTCCAGTGAGTTCAAGTCAGAAATACATTATTTCCTTGTGAATTTCAGATGCAGTACCTGGATGCTATAAATGGAGAGGACCTGCTACTGGCTGGTGAAGTGACTTGGCGCCCTCTTGTGGAGAGTAATGCCCAAAGCATCCTGAGGCCAACTCCCCCAACGTATAATGATGAAGGACTCTGAGACCTTCATCAGTCAATGAACGATGTGTTAAATCAGCTTGTACCTAAAAGTAAGGTTATCTCATTCTGTGGGGTACCCAAGAAGGGAAGGAATAAATATTTGCCGTTGAAAGAATATGTTAAAATAAATAGCCTTTTTTATATTGATTTACATGTTGGTAAACCTGACAGCAGTACTCTTTTGAATATTCTGTCTAGGATTAGATGCTGCTAGCTCAGTTGAGGAATGCCTGGCTGTTGCAGAAGTATAAAGTTGACCCTGTAGGTAGGTTCTGAGAGACAGCATCCATCTTTTGAAAACCAAATATCTTCCCAAAAGTGATAGGTACCTCAAGAACAGGGTTCTCTGCTCTTTAATTGGCAAGAGGGGAGCTGCTTCACACAGATACAATATTACTCTTTCTGCGCCATGAAAAGTTGCTAAGCACAAGGCTGAGTTCTGTGTGTTCTCAGTGTTGATATACCTCTATCCTGGCTTGGGGGGACATAGTGTATTTTTGCATTAAAATGCTTGGGAATTGGCTGAGAAAATCAAAAATCATTTCAAGATCAAAGCCCAGTTCAGAGTCAGACTGCGACTGGCCTCTTGCACAGATGCACAAGGCGAGGTAGGTGCAAGGAGCTGGAGCCAGGGCCAGGCATGTTCACAGTCCTTGCTAACCTCCTTGGGTACTAGCCAGCTAGAGAGGGAGGGGACAGGGCCATGGGGGGGTTATGGCTAAAAGCCACTTTAGAGAACTTATTGTTTCAAAGTAGCTGTATCTTCCTGATATGCTTATATTCTTTCTAGAGCTGTGCTCTAGTGATTGCTGCAGTAGAGTAACATCTGAATGGTCTATTCATGTTCTCGATGGGATAAAACTATGCTCTTCCCAAAAGAAGAGGTTCAAGACCTTTTTTAGTTAACATTTTAAATAGTTAAGCAGGCAACAGTTACCCCAAAAGAATAATTAAATGAAAACGTGCACCAAATAAATCAACAGAAAGTAGGACTTTATTGCACAAACTAAAGGTCAACATGGGGTTTCTAGTTCAGTGACTGAAACTGGTTTTATTTCTCTCGTGTACAAAATCTTCATAGGAAACCATGTGACCAAGTAATAGAACTGTACTAGTTTTGTGTACTTTGTAATGCCTTTGCTGAGAATGAGAAGAATGGTGCCCTGTCATGTCAGGATATAGTCCTAATAAACCAATTCACCAAATATATAGATGAGTCATCTTTAATGTGTGATCCCTCTAACATGCCACAAATGTTCTTATTTCTGGTGTAAGTCTGATGTCTTCTGTAGCTGCCCTGGACTGTGGATGTTCCTGCTCCTAGTGCCAACTTTTCTAGGCAATTTGCATCAGTGTTAGACATCACCTTTCCTGTCAGTGACAAATGGGATCCAGAACATGATCTCCGAAACACAGGCAAATGCTTCTTAGCCTTTGTTTAGGGAGCAACTACGAGTGAGTTTTTCTGTGTGTGTGTGTGTGTGTGTGTGTGTGTGTGTTCACATAGATATATAAAGTAATTTTGTTAGTTTTTTCAAAAGCAAACTTCCTCAGTTTAAGTTGTTATAAAATGAGTCATGTAAAGAAACCTTATATGTGTGAGGTATATCCCACTTCTGTAAAAACATTACAAACCAAACAACTTTCTCTCAGTTTATTTAAGATGCTTTTGTTGCAAGCTGAGCTAAGGAGAGAAACCTCTTATGTGTGAAGTATTATGCAGTATGTGTGAGATAATAACACCTTGTAATTCATTACAGCTGTGTTGTATTTACGTAAAAGAAGGCTTAGCCGTGTAGGAATTTGCTGATTAATTTATTTTTAATGGGAGTGAAGTATACCAAGTACCAAAATAAACTTTACTGTGTGTATCTTACTGCTCCTGGAATAGATGGAAAAATTAATGGTAGATATTTTGGCTCAAAACTACCTACATTAATTCATAAACAAAATAGTCATTTAAACTTTAACCCCTTTCCTGCTATGTCATTTAAACCTTGACTCATGCTTTAGTACCTGTTGTGTCTCCCAGGCCACGAAAACACAGGACTAAAAGCATGGCACTACTCATGCCATAGGAACCTAGTGGACACAGGAATGGGGCCACAGACCTTGCCATACCACAGATATGCAAGACCTATAGACCAGAGTCCATCATGCCTTTTATGCAGTGGGACTGCAGGTGTGGGATCACATTCCGTCTGATACTGTGAATATGTGGAGTCCACAGGACCCTTACCTTAGCCCTTCCCACCATAGGAATGGAGAGTCTACAGAGACCATGGTGCCTTCCAGGCCACAGGTATGGGAGTGCCACAGATTCATTTGGGAGCATACATGTGTGTACCTTCCAAGGATATGGGAACTGGAAGATTGGCGGCCATGACAGCTTCCCTGGTTCAAGAAATGCCCCCGTATGTTCTGTCACTGCAGAGTGAGCCAACAGTGAGGATGTATAGGTGAGGAAAGGAGTGGATGGAGCAGATAAGATTAGGCAGATAGGACAGATACATAATCATATAAATTACGAGCACTATCGGAACTAAAGAGAACGCACAAGGGCTGGAACTGGGCAGGGGAGGAACTTGTCTTTCCAGCCCTGGATTCTCTGCGGATAAAGGATGTGGAGTGGCTTTTTCTTTGAGCATAGGAGATCCCTTAACCTCCCTTATTCTCAGATGTATAAGCTCCAATAGGACACACACACACACCATATTTGCAATATATCTTTGCATCCAGGCTCACCAGAAAGAGCGTTGTTATGATGGAAGATGCCACCTCCATTATGAACATAGATGGACAAGTGCATGGAACAGTTTCTCAAAAAAAATAAAACCTCTGTCTCTTCTATTAAAGGACTCAGCTCTCATAGATCTGACAAGCATGCAGAGCAAAAAGCTCCATGCACTCATGAGCTTGCTGTGACCTTCCACCCAATTCCCCAAAGGTTCTGCTGCTTCAGCCTGGGCCAGGTGTAGTTTTCCCTTTTGGCTTCTCATCAGCACCCAGAGTTTTCTCTGAGCTCATGCTCAGAGTGATCACAACCTTCAGGAAGGAAGGAGTCTGAAGACCTGCACATCAAGGCCCCTCATTCTCGTTCACTTAAGCTGTAACTGTCCTCAAAGTGCATGGTTTCATTCCAAGTGGAAGAGTAAATGCTCTTGTTCTTTCCCGGGACCTAATCCACTTGAGACCGTAATTCTGAACCAGCCAGAGGCTACTTGTCCTTCCTGCAGACATACTCCCTTGTTGTGAGGAGCCCTTGAGAGTCCTCGTGTTTGCATGGGTTGGCTCTGCATCTGGTGAGCATTGTGGCCGTGATGAGCAGCAGCCAGTGAACTGTCCTGCCACTGAGATTGCTCCAGCTCCTCCAGAGTCCAGGTATGTTAGCACTGCAAAGCGCATCTTTCCCCCTGTTCTCCAAGGCTGTTGGGGAGGGGCGGGCTAGGATGTCTATATTTATGGGCAATCCTTCCTTTATGGTCTCGTTTTAAATTTGAGACAGGCACCCAGAGCACTGAATGGGTGCCTATTGTTGTGTATTAAGTTTTGAGTAACTAACTCGGCTTCTTTTTCAAATGCATGCTCATGTTGATTCCATTGTAGGTGTGTGCGTGCCCACGTGCGCGGTTGTCGGAGATTTTTGCCTTCATGGTATCTGTAGGGCTGGCTGTGGTGCCCACTGGAGTGCTGCACTCAAGACGCGGAAAATCAGGCGCTGCCAGCCCTACGCCCTCTCGGTGCCTTCTTACCGCCCGTGGTGGTCAGTCAGAGCACCTGTCCCTTGCTTCGCAAGCGGCCAGCAGTTCCTTTTTCTGTCTCAGCCTTGTGCTTCCAGTTGTAAATAGTTCTGTCGTTTGTTAGTAGTTAAGTAGCTGTAAAGTGTTCAGTTAGTTAGGGTCCCAGAGGGGACTTTGCCCGGGCAGGGCATGCCCAGTTCTCCAGGTTTTAAGCCCTGCTCCACGTGTAACAGGCCCGCTCACTACAGCCCACGTGTGTCTGTGACTGTTGAGCCACATGGCCGCGTGCATGTACGAGGTCAGCCATGCCCAACTTTATCTGAGGCCTCTGCAAACGTGGCTGGCCTCTGTTTACGTTTCCAGCAGGTACCCCCTAGACTGAGCGGTCACAATGCCGAGCCATGTCGTACTGTCGCTGGACTGGTGTCAGGATCCCAAGTTGGTGCTCTGGGGAGTTCCTTTCGTGTCCCTGTCTCCATCGCTCACCCTGGTCTCAGGCGCTTCAGATCTGGCAGGTGTAGCCCACGCTGGCTACACCTCGACTCAGCCCTCCCCATCAATGTCAGGGAGATCAGGGCGGTTCCTCTGGCCTGCCAGGCTTTTTTGACCCACTTGCAGGGCAAGGTGGTGCAGGTCCTGATGGATAATACCGCCGCAATGTATTACATCAACAGACGGAGTGGACGCCAGGTCTTTGTCCCCTTTGTCGAGAAGCACTCAGCCTCTGGGACTTTTGCTTGAGGAACGCCATTCACCTGGTGGCTGCCCACCTGCCGGGGACCAAGAACATCTTGGCGGATCACCTCAGCAGAACCTTCTCGTCTCGCCACAAATGGTCACTCCATCCAGAGGTAGTCAGCCTGATCTTCTGCAAGTTGGGGAATCCCCAGGTGGACCTGTTCATGTCGAGGCAGAATAAGAAATGCCATGTGTTGCGGATGATACTAAACTGGGAGGAGTGGTAGATACGCTGGAGGGGAGGGATAGGATACAGAAAGACCTAGACAAATTGGAGGATTGGGCCAAAAGAAATCTGATGAGGTTCAATAAGGATAAGTGCAGGGTCCTGCACTTAGGACGGAAGAACCCAATGCACAGCTACAGACTAGGGACCGAATGGCTAGGCAGCAGTTCTGCGGAAAAGGACCTAGGGGTGACAGTGGACGAGAAGCTGGATATGAGTCAGCAGTGTGCCCTTGTTGCCAAGAAGGCCAATGGCATTTTGGGATGTATAAGTAGGGGCATAGCGAGCAGATCGAGGGACGTGATCGTTCCCCTCTATTCGACATTGGTGAGGCCTCATCTGGAGTACTGTGTCCAGTTTTGGGCCCCACACTACAAGAAGGATGTGGATAAATTGGAGAGAGTCCAGCGAAGGGCAACAAAAATGATTAGGGGTCTGGAACACATGAGTTATGAGGAGAGGCTGAGGGAGCTGGGATTGTTTAGCCTGCAGAAGAGAAGAATGAGGGGGGATTTGATAGCTGCTTTCAGCTACCTGAAAGGGGGTTCCAAAGAGGATGGCTCTAGACTGTTCTCAATGGTAGCAGATGACAGAACGAGGAGTAATGGTCTCAAGTTGCAGTGGGGGAGGTTTAGATTGGATATTAGGAAAAACTTTTTCACTAAGAGGGTGGTGAAACACTGGAATGCGTTACCTAGGGAGGTGGTAGAATCTCCTTCCTTAGAGGTTTTTAAGGTCAGGCTTGACAAAGCCCTGGCTGGGATGATTTAACTGGGAATTGGTCCTGCTTTGAGCAGGGGGTTGGACTAGATGACCTTCTGGGGTCCCTTCCAACCCTGATATTCTATGATTCTGCTCTCTGCAGGGCAGGAACCAGGGCTCCCTGTTGGATGCCTTCCTGATTTCGTGGTCGGGAGTGCTGATGTACGCCTTCCCCCTGGTGCCCTTGATCCACAGGGTTCTCCTGAGGTGAAGCAAGACAAGGCCATGGTCATCCTTGTGGCCCCAATGTGGCCTTGTCAGCACTGGTTCAGCATCCTGCTGAGTCAGTTGGCAGCCTCCTCCCTGCAGCTGCCTCTTCGGCTGGATCTGGTGTCCCAGAACCACGGCAATCTGCTGCACCCGAACCTGGCGCCACTGTACTTGACAGCCTGGGTGCTGCGTGGAGAGGAACGACGGGGTTCCAACAGTGTCCAGCAAGTCCTGCTGGGCAACTGGAAGCCTTCCACCCAAGCTACCTATGTGGCAAAGTGGAAGCGATTTACATGTTGGGCCTCGGATCCTCACATCCAGGCAGAAGAGGCCCCACTGCAAGACATCCTGGACTATTTGCTGCACCTTAAGCTCCAGGACCTGTCGCTGTCTTCAGTCAAGGTGCATCTGGCAGCCATTTCGGTGTTCCATCCTCCATTTCAAGGCAGGTCGGTCTTCTTCCACCCTATTACGGAATGATTTCTGAAAGGCCTGGAGCACCTTTACCCATATGTCCAGGATCTGGTATCCCCTTGGGACCTGAATTTTGTGTTGTCACAGCTCATGGGTCCCCCCTTCAAACCCCTAGCTTCCTGCTCCCTCCTGCTTCTCTCCTGGAAGGTCTCCCTCCTAGTCGCCATAACTTTGGCCTGTGGAATGTCCGAAATCAGAGTGGAAGCATCTGAACCACCTTACATGGCCTTCTATAAGGACAAGGTTCAGCTGCATCCGCACCCGGCCTTTCAGCCCAAGGTCATCTCCCAGTTCCATAATGGTCAAGATATATACTTGCCGGTCCTTCGTCCTAAGCCCCGCGTGACAGATGAGGAACACAGGTTGCATGTCCTGGACATCAGACGGGCCCTGGCCTTCTACATAGACAGAACAAAGCCGTTCTGTACGTTGACACAGTTGTTCGCTGCGGGTCGCAGACAGGATGATAGGTTGCCCTGTCTCTGCCCAAAGAATATTATTGTGGATCACAGCCTGTATCCGCTACTATTATGAGCTAGCAAAGGTGCCCCCGCCGCCGATAGTGAGGGCTCACTCAACTAGGGCGCAGGTGTCCTCAGCAGCCTTCCTCAAATATAGTTCAGAAATATTTATTGAACACTTCTGCCTTTTCTGCTTTATTATTGATAATTATACCATTTCCATCTAGTAGTGGACCAATACCACTGTCAGGATTTTTTTGTTCCTAATGTATTAAAAAAATTCCTCCTTACTGTCCCTAACTCTGCTGGCCACAGATTTCTTCTTGTTTCCCTTTGATTCTCTTATCAATTTTCTATAATTATTAACTTCTCATTTATATTAATTACTATCAACTGCCCCTTTCTTCCCAGCATCCTGTGATAGAAGGGTTGCCCGAAGTGGAAGAGTGTGCGGTGTGCATACTGTCATCCGCAACAGGTACGAGTACCAAGTATGTCTGGGCCAGCTGGGGGCTACCAAGATGACTTTGCCCTTGTCGGTTCATATTTTGTGTATAAACCTTGAGAACAGGGGGATCAGAGGAAACACTTTTAGCAGAGGTGCATCCCATTTGAGAAGGAAGGCATCTCCCAGGGATTGGGACCTCAGCCCTGCTCTCGAACAGAATTGCCAGCATTTGCTGTTCTGGGATGTCGTGAAGAGGTCAATGGATGGGTGACCCCAGTGTTTGAATATGTTCTGTAGGACTGTACAGTTTAGTTCCCACTCGTGATTCTGAGAAAATTCTCTGCTCAGCGTATTGTAGTGTTTTGACAACCTGGGAGGTACGAGGCTGATATGCTGACACTGTGCCAGATACACCAGTTCCATAGTTTCATGGGTTTGGTGCATAGGGAGTGTGACCTGACCCTTCCCTGCCGGTTCATATAAAACATGCAGGCAATGTTGTCCGTCCTTACCCGTAGAGTCTTGTTCCTGATCAAGGGCAGGAAGAGCAAGCACTGGTTGTGAACCGCGCACAGTTCCAGGAGATTTATGTGTAACAGTGTCTTGGAGGGAGACCACCTGCCCTGAATTGTGTGGTGCTGTACATGGACTCCGCAGCCTATCAAGGAGGCATCAGTTGTAAGAATCATTGAAGGTGGAGTCTGTGTAAAAGGGACTCCCACACACACACATTGTTGGGTTGTATCCATTGGTGTAGAGAGTCTTTGACTGTGTGGCATTGCAAAGTGTCTGTTTAGGCTGTGTTTGTGTGGTATGTAGGCCATATGGCCTAATAGTTGGAGGTAGGTGTCATCCGGCGTGCCTGGGGCAACCCTCCCTGAAAATGCCATGGTCAGGGCAGGCTGCCAAAAGGAGAGCAGATACTCCCAGGACTGGTGGGTAACACTTAAGTTAAACTTCCCAACCAGTCACAAAGGCAGCGATGATGGGAGAGTCACCACCGGGAACAGGCACACCGGCTGGCAGAGCTACTCCCTGTGACGGCCAGCAGGAGGTGTCACCTGTAGTGAGGGAACCTCATGAGAGCCAGATACTGGGAGACTTGTGTCACCACAGCCTTTTCCATGATCTGAGCCTGCACTGGAAGGCTAGATGCAGGCTGAACACTGCTGGCATCAAGCCAGAGCTTTCTGAGCAATGGCCATGCAACATCTTGCCAGAAAGGGCCAAGAAGGTGTGTCATAAATATAAAGGGAAGGGTAAACACCTTTAAAATCCCTCCTGGCCAGAGGAAAAACCCTTTCACCTGTAAAGGGTTAAGAAGCTAGGATAACCTCGCTGGCACCTGACCAAAATGACCAATGAGGAGACAAGATACTTTCAAAGCTGGGGGGGCGGGGAGAGAGAAACAAAAGTTCTCTTGTCTGTGTGAGGCTTTTGCCAGGGACAGAACAGGAACGGAGTCTTAGAACTTACTAAATAATCTAGCCGGATATGCGTTAGATTCTGTTTCGTTTAAATGGCTGAGAAAATAAGCTGTGCTGAATGGAATGGATATTCCTGTTTTTGTGTCTTTTTGTAACTTAAGGTTTTGCCTAGAGGGATTCTCTATGTTTTGAATCTGATTACCCTGTAAGGTATTTACCATCTTGATTTACAGAGGTGATTCTTTTACTTTTTTCTTCAATTAAAATTCTTCTTTTAAGAACCTGATTGCTTTTTCATAGTTCTTAAGATCCAAGGGTTTGGGTCTGTGGTCACCTATGCAAATTGGTGAGGATTTTTATCAAGCCTACCCCAGGAAAGGGGTTGTAGGGTTTGGGGAGGATTTTGGGGGGAAAGACGTTCCCAAGAGGGCTCTTTCCAGGTTATATATCTGTTAGACGCTTGGTGGTGGCAGGAATAAAATCCAAGGGAAAAAGGAAAATAGTTTGTACCTTGGGGAATTTTTAACCTAAGCTGGTAAAAATAAGCTTAGGGGGTTTTCATGCAGGTCCCCACATCTGTACCCTAGAGTTCAGAGTGGGGAAGGAACCTTGACAATCTTCATTAACAGAAACCATGCACACCCCCACCCTGAAAGCAAATCCATTGGAAGTAAAGTAATTTTCTCTGATAATGACTGGGAGGAGAATCATAGTTCTCAGCACTTCAGAACCTGTGCACCTGCCGCCCATCAGTGAGTATAATGCAGCCTCATGACTCATCTTAAAAGTGTAGTTATATTAAAACTTGCCTGAAATGACATGGCCTGATTCTCAGGAGTGCTGACCCCGTCAGTCCCTAGTGACCGTGATGGCCATTGAGTTTGGAAATGTTGGCCTTTGCCACCCTGGGTCTCAGGTTCCTTTTCTGGGAAATGGGATAATAATACTGCTGTCACCCTTGACATCTATGGACGAAAAATGTTACATACGGTCTGTGCTACCGGCTGCTATGATGATGATGATGATGACCCAATGTGCATGTGCAAATTGGGGGGTTGGCTACACACTAGCCATGCACAGCTCAAATCTCAGCTGTTTGCATTCAGTTCTGGCAGAGCACATGCAAGCAGTTGTGCAATCGAGCATGCACCTACTTGCTGAAAATCAGCTCCCCTGTGTAGAGCTTTTCTTCCTGAAATCGTACAGACCAGTAACACATACCATTCAGCACCAGAGAAGGGGTGCAAAGTACAAAGTGACAGCTCCAGATGTGTCACCCTGTATTAAAGGCTCCCTAATAGCACGGGCAGACTGGGCTCAACACAGCACTGAAAATACCCATAACGTGCATAGTGATGCTGTTCTAGCACTGTATGAGAAACGGACATTCTCAGACATCTTGGCTTCTGTGCCCCTAAGATGTGTATTCGGGGGAAAAACCAAGAAAATGCATGTCAGCTCCTACGGGGCTGATGGCAGAAAAGGCTGGTCTGAGACTGGTGCTTCAGGCAGACAACGTGATCGTGAGCAAGTGGCTGTCTCCTCTGTGTTTGCTGCCTGGCTGGCTATCATTAATTGCTTGTGATATTTGCATTTGTTTTATAATTACCACTGAGAAACATGTTTGGTTTGGAACAAGATTCAACATCTGCATTCCACTCTGAGCACAGGACCTGACCCGGCAGGTTGCACCCTGGCTGGCAGACAAGCTGAGGTGAGAGCAGAAATCTGCCTGGGTGTCAGTACGTGAGGCCTATTAATTCTTGAATCTATCTGGAAGCGACAAGCCAGACACTGAGAATCACAACGGCAGCCAACAAAACTGAGAGCAAGAATTGCTGAAAACTACCTCTTCCCCCGGAGTGGAGGGATATTCAGCAGTAACTGACAACTAATGCAGACTCAGGTAGGGTTGCCAACACTGTATTTCAAAAATAAGGGGCTGTTCTCTTAGCACCCCTCCCGATATTATTATTAATAAACAGGACTCACCTACATTCGCCTGGGGTATTTCTTGCTGCTTTTTTCAGCACTCAGCAACTCCCGAACTTGTTGTGCAGAGATGAAGAAATAAGGGACGTCCCTTCTCCTAAGGACCTGTTGGCAGCCCTAGAGAGGAAGCAACAAGGTGCACTGAGCTCTCAAGTCCCACAGCCCCAGGGGAACCCGTTGTGAAAGAGCTGAAGAAAATCAGAGAGAGACAGAGTGTTGGAAGGGTGGGCCAGAGACAGCTGCTGAAGAACACAACAGGCAGAACCTCCGGAGGGTTAGCAGCAGCAGCTCTCATCATGTTCAGCCACCATGTTCAGGCCGGGTCCCAGCTCCAGAGGGGCTCTGGGGACAGTCCTGGGGTGTCTGGACCGCTGCGGAGTCGGTTGGAGAAGCTGAAGAAGCTGTGGTGGAGGAAGCCCATCCCCCTGGTGCTGCAGCACAGTGAGACAGCCAGGCTGGCTATGGATGCCTTTCTGGAGCAGGGGGAGCCTGGCTATCTGCAAGCCATTGCCGAGGAACAGGAGCTGCCATTTCTCTCCCCCCTAGACATGGACTACATGAGCCAGCACAGAAGCCAGAGTATCCCGGAGCCTAATGCAAGGAAGGGGCATGAGACCGAGCCCAAAGAGGGAGACACTGAGGACAGGGCCTCCCTTTTCTCTGAACTAAGCTCTGGTACCTACTTCCCACTCATGTCTGACATGCAGCCTCCAAAGCTGGAACTGGGCTGGCCAGTGGGGCCACTTGCCACATGGTATGGCCAAACTCAAGCCACTGTGTATTTCCAGAGAAACAAGGCCAACAGCATCAAGGATTTACTCCGGTGCCTGATCAGCAGGGCAAAAACGGTACGTACAGAACTCACCCCATTACATAGAGCGTCTTGCACCATGGGATGAATGCAGGCACCCAGGATGGGGCACAGCTGTAGGGGACTCTCAGTCCTGTCTGCTGTCCTCATGAGCCTGGCAATGTCTGGGCAGCTGGAGTGCTGTGACTGCTGCATATGCCGCCCAACTCCATAGCCACCTGTGCCCCTCACCTAGCCCAGTTTAGATTCCTTCCTGCTTTCTCCAGCCATATTCTTAGGCTCTGAGTCTTTTAGGGTAGAAACTGTCTATGTATTGTGTGTGTGCAGAGTGCCTAGCACCATGGGGTCTGATCCATGGGTGCAGGGTCAGGGCTTGTCCATCCGCTGGGGGTGGGGATGGGGGTTGGGTTAGGGTTTGTCCATCCCAGGGGCGGGGAGAGTGGGGGGTTGGGCCAGGGCTTGTCCATCCCGCGGGCAGGAGGGCATAAGAATGAGGGCCTATACCTGGGCTAGGATCAGCTAGGTAACCATGGCTGAAACCCCTAATCAGCCAGATTGCCCAGTTGGCTGAGAGGCATTTCCAGGACTACTAGTAAGCCCAGCAGTAGCACTTGGCCAGTGGCTGCTCAACGCTTATACCCACAGCTGTGATTGTTCCTGTGTCTCTTTGTTCCCAGCCTTGCTCGAGCCCTGTTTCTGCCCAGCTCCAGCCCACTCCAGCTCTGCTCTCCTGCTCAGTTTCTGACTCCTGGTTCCTTACCCTGGCCTTGACCCTCAGCTCTGGCTCCTGTAGCTTGACTCTGGCTCCAGCCACTAGGCCTGACTGTCCCTTGTCCCAGTCTGTGACACTGAGTAGCCCAACCAAAAAGAAGATAAAGAAGGGAAGTGGGAGTGGGTCAGTTACTGGAGTGGATCCCACTAAAGCCAGCATCTCTCTGTCAGAGAAAGTGGGTGTCATACAAAACCTACAGTGGCAGGTAGACACCTTGCAGGCGCAGAATGCTACACTGCAGGCATGTAGCATCATCTGTAACTTCCTCCTTACGAACCTAAAATTCCCCTGATAGACAAGTTTGATGGTGACCTCAGCCAGTTCCATAGTTTTATGGACCAGTGCCGGCTCCTATTCCTGCTGCACCTGCCGTCCTGCCCCACCTTCTCCACTGACCGCTCTCGGGTGAGACGTATCACTAGCCTGCTTACTGCAGAGGTGTTGGCTTGGGCCTCCCCGCTCCTGGAAAAATCTAGCCCTTTCCTGAACCAATCTGAGGACTTTGTTCAAGCCCCGGCAGTAATTTTTGCTGACCTGAGCCATAGGCATGCGGCCACACTCCAAACCCTGTGGCAGGGACACCAGCCAGTTGCTACTTACGCCCTGGAGCTATGGTGTCTGATAGCCGACGCTGTACGGAAAGAGGCTGTGCGCAGCTACCGTTTCCGGCTCAGCCTCAAAGGTGAGATCAAACGTAAACTGGCGTGACTAGAGCCACCGGCTGATCTGGATGCCCTGATCAAGCTTGTTATGAAAACATCCATGCCCCGGGTCTCCTCCTGAGAAAACAGACCACAGGGAGGTGCCCTTGAAGGGTGTGGTAAAGTCAGGAATGACAGCCCACAACTGGGCTTGGAATCAACTAGCTTGCTGCAGCTGAAACCCCTAATTGAGCAGATTGCCTGAGAGGCGTTGCCGAGACTACTCTTAAGCCTGGGAGTAGCACTTGGCCAGTGGCTGCTTGACAATTCCATCAATACACTTCTGGCCACCCGGTCACAGTGCAATCAGACCACAGATCCCTTGAGACCATCTTGGAGCATCAGCATAGGAGCCAGCAAACAGCTGAAAATAAGGAGAGTTCTGCTTTTGGTTTGGTGTTTGTATGGGGTTTTTTGTTTTTTTTTTGTTTTTGTTGTTTTTTCCTCAGTAGGAGTTTAGGCGGGAAGGCTATGACAGAGACAGAGGCAGCAGTGGCATGGAAGAGACAGAGAAGATGACCGGATGTGGAGGTTGCAGGTTGTAAATTATTCTGGAGAAGGTACCTGAAAAGAACTTGGTTTGTATGAAGTGCTGCCTGATAAAGCTGATGGAAGAGAAGATCTGAGGTTCTGAGATGCAGGCGGAAACTGTGGTTGAGTTTTGAAGGGGATTTGAGCAGATGATGGAGGGAAGGCAAGAGGAGGCTGAAGGGAAAAGTCAGGACTCACAGATGAAAGCTGGACTGAAGAACTCTGAGGGGAAACTGCTGGGTGAGGAAAGTGGCCAGGGGAAGCATGTGACTATGAGAATCAGGCAGAGGAAAAGACCAGCCAGTGAAGGAGAAATAGAGCTCAGGAACAGGTTTGATAAGTTGGAAAATGAAGAAGGGGCTCAGCAGTCAGTGAATGAAGATGGGAGGGCCAGGAAGAAGAGAAGAGCAGCTAGTCCTATAAGAAGAGGGGAAGAGTCAATGGAGATACCAAAAGTTCAGAGGAGGATACAGGATGACTCTCAGAAGATTGCAAGGCAGAACAAGAGACAATAAGACTTGCAGCCAGAGAGAACAGGAAGAAGGCCAGAGAATTGCACCAACACCAGGAAGAGGCTGGTCTATGTGATTAGTAACTCCCTACTAAGAAGAAAAGATAGGCCTGAGCTGATCTGGAGAACAGAAGGGGGTGCTGTCTGCTGGGAGCTAAGGTACAGGATCATAGAATCATAGAATATTAGGGTTGGAAGGGACCTCAGGAGGTCATCTAGTCCAACCCCCTGCTCAAAGCAGGACCAATCCCCAATTAAATCATCCCAGCCAGGGCTTTGTCAAGCCTGACCTTAAAAACTTCTAAGGAAGGAGATTCTACCACCTCCCTAGGTAACGCATTCTAGGGTTTCACCACCCTCCTAGTGAAAAAGTTTTTCCTAATATCCAACCTAAACCTCCCCCACTGCAACTTGAGACCATTACTCCTTGTCCTGTCCTCTTCTACCACTGAGAATAGTCTAGAACCATCCTCTCTGGAACCACCTCTCAGGTAGTTGAAAGCAGCTATCAAATCCCCCCTCATTCTTCTCTTTTGCAGACTAAACAATCCCAGTTCCCTCAGCCTCTCCTTATAAGTCATGTGTTCCAGACCCCTAATCATTTTTGTTGCCCTCCGCTGGACTCTCTCCAATTTATCCACATCCTTCTTGCAGTGTGGGGCCCAAAACTGGACACAGTACTCCAGATGAGGCCTCACTAATGTCGAATAGAGGGCAACGATCACGTCCCTCGATCTGCTCGCTATGCCCCTACTTATACATCCCAAAATGTCATTGGCTTTCTTGGCAACAAGGGCACACTGCTGACTCATATCCAGCTTCTCGTCCACTGTCACCCCTAGGTCCTTTTCCGCAGAACTGCTGCCTAGCCATTCGGTCCCTAGTCTGTAGCGGTGCATTGGGTTCTTTCGTCCTAAGTGCAGGACCCTGCACTTATCCTTATTGAACCTCATCAGATTTCTTTTGGCCCAATCCTCCAATTTGTCTAAGTCCCTCTGTATCCTATCCCTCCCCTCCAGCGTATCTACCACTCCTCCTAGTTTAGTATCATCTGCAAATTTGCTGAGAGTGCAATCCACACCATCCTCCAGATCATTTATGAAGATATTGAACAAAACCGGCCCCAGGACCGACCCCTGGGGCACTCCACTTGACACCGGCTGCCAACTAGACATGGAGCCATTAAGCTAGACATTAACTAGACATTAACTAGCCATTAACTAGCCATTAAGCGCGACAATCTAGCCAACTTTCTACCCACCTTATAGTGCATTCATCCAGCCCATACTTCTTTAACTTGCTGGCAAGAATACTGTGGGAGACCGTGTCAAAAGCTTTGCTAAAGTCAAGAAACAATACATCCACTGCTTTCCCTTCATCCACAGAACCAGTAATCTCATCATAGAAGGCGATTAGATTAGTCAGGCATGACCTTCCCTTGGTGAATCCATGCTGACTGTTCCTGATCACTTTCCTCTCATGTAAGTGCTTCAGGATTGATTCTTTGAGGATCTGCTCCATGATTTTTCCAGGGACTGAGGTGATGCTGACTGGCCTGTAGTTCCCAGGATGCTCCTTCTTCCCTTTTTTAAAGATTGGCACTACATTAGCCTTTTTCCAGTCATCTGGGACTTCCCCCGTTCGCCATGAGTTTTCAAAGATAATGGCCAATGGCTCTGCAATCACAGCCGCCAATTCCTTCAGCACTCTCGGATGCAACTCGTCCGGCCCCATGGACTTGTGCACGTCCAGCTTTTCTAAATAGTCCCTAACCACCTCTATCTCCACAGAGGGCTGGCCATCTCTTCCCCATTTTGTGATGCCCAGCGCAGCAGTCTGGGAGCTGACCTTGTTAGTGAAAACAGAGGCAAAAAAAGCATTGAGTACATTAGCTTTTTCCACATCCTCTGTCACTAGGTTGCCTCCCTCATTCAGTAAGGGGCCCACACATTCCTTGGCTTTCTTCTTGTTGCCAACATACCTGAAGAAACCCTTCTTGTTACTTTTAACATCTCTGGCTAGCTGCAGCTCCAGGTGCGATTTGGCCCTCCTGATTTCATTCCTACATGCCCGAGCAATATTTTTATACTCTTCCCTGGTCATATGTCCAACCTTCCACTTCTTGTAAGCTTCTTTTTTTATGTTTAAGATCCACTAGGATTTCACCGTTAAGCCAAGCTGGTCGCCTGCCATATTTATATTCTTTCGACTCATCGGGATAGTTTGGCCCTGTAACCTCAACAGGGATTCCTTGAAATACAGCATGTGAACCTGAGGCTGAAGAGGGTCCTAATGGAAGCATCCACTCTGATGGCAAGACAAGATTATGATGAGCAACAGATGGCTCAGTCAATGGTGCTATAAGGAGGGCTTTGGGATGTTCAACCACTGGGAGGCAATTCATGGACAGAGGATGTTCTCGTGAGATGGAATCCATCAGAGTAGGGAGGGAAATAGCCTTCTGGGATGGAGGCTGGCACAACTGATCAAAAGAGCTTTAAACTAGGAACTTGGGGGAGACGGGTGGGCAATGCTCATGTAATCTCTATGCCTGATTCTAACACTGAATGGGAGGAAAATCAAGAAAGAAAGAATACAGGAGTGGGTAGGAGAATGGACATTAAGAGGAAAGATAGTGCCAATGCCAATGAAGCTAACAATCAGGTAGGCAATACTGGCAGTAGAATGACCGTACCCAATCGTGTGAGGAATCTGGGCGATGCCAAGCAGCATAGGTGCTGGAACTGGGGGTGCTGCCACACCCCCTTACCTTGAAGTGGTTTCCATTATATTCTGAGTTTATAGTTTGGTTCAGTGGCTCTCAGCACCACCACTATACAAATTGTTCCGGTACCCTTGCCGAGCAGAAACAACTGTTATGTGTGTGCAACAATGCCAGGAGCCTGGGTAACAAAATGGAGGAACTAGAACTACTGGTGCAGGAAGTGAAAGGGAAGGGTTGCAGACCAAGCTGGATAAACAAGCATCTCAAACAGGTGATTAAGAGAAAGCAGAAAGCCTAAAAAGAATGGAAGATGGGAAGGATCCGCAAGGAAAGCTACCTCTTGGAGTTTGGAAAGCATAGGGATAAAGTGGAGAACTGCCAAAAGCCAAGCACAGTTGAACCTTGCAAAGGGAATTAAAACCAATAGTAAAAGGTTCTATAGCCATATAAATAAAAAGAAAACAAGGAAAGAAGAAGTGGGACTGCTAAGCACTGAGGATGGGGTGAAGATTAAAGATGGCCCAACACCTAGACAAATACTGTGCCTCAGTTTTTAGTGAGGGTAATGAAGAGCTTTGGAGCAGTGGCAGGGTGGCTAATGGGAACGAGGATATGGAAGTAGAAATTACAACACCCAAGGCAGAAGTCAAACTCAAAAGTCAAACTGGAAGTCAAACTGGAAGGTTGGACATATGACCAGGGAAGAGTATAAAAATATTGCTCGGGCATGTAGGAATGTTATCAGGAGGGCCAAATCGCACCTGGAGCTGCAGCTAGCCAGAGATGTTAAGAGTAACAAGAAGGGTTTCTTCAGGTATGTTGGCAACAAGAAGAAAGCCAAGGAATGTGTGGGCCCCTTACTGAATGAGGGAGGCAACCTAGTGACAGAGGATGTGGAAAAAGCTAATGTACTCAATGCTTTTTTTGCCTCTGTTTTCACTAACAAGGTCAGCTCCCAGACTGCTGCGCTGGGCATCACAAAATGCGGAAGAGATGGCCAGCCCTCTGTGGAGATAGAGGTGGTTAGGGACTATTTAGAAAAGCTGGACGTGCACAAGTCCATGGAGCCGGACGAGTTGCATCCGAGAGTGCTGAAGGAATTGGTGGCTGTGATTGCAGAGCCATTGGCCATTATCTTTGAAAACTCGTGGCGAACCGGGGAAGTCCCGGATGACTGGAAAAAGGCTAATGTAGTGCCAATCTTTAAAAAAGGGAAGAAGGAGCATCCTGGGAACTACAGGCCAGTCAGCCTCACTTCAGTCCCTGGAAAAATCATGGAGCAGGTCCTCAAAGAATCAATCCTGAAGCACATGCATGAGAGGAAAGTGATCAGGAACAGCCAGCATGGATTCACCAAGGGAAGGTCATGCCTGACTAATCTAATCGCCTTTTATGATGAGATTACTGGTTCTGTGGATGAAGGGAAAGCAGTGGATGTATTGTTTCTTGACTTTAGCAAAGCTTTTGACACGGTCTCCCACAGTATTCTTGTCAGCAAGTTAAGGAAGTATGGGCTGGATGAATGCACTACAAGGTGGGTAGAAAGCTGGCTAGATTGTCGGGCTCAACGGGTAGTGATCAATGGCTCCATATCTAGTTGGCAGCCGGTATCAAGTGGAATACCCCAAGGGTCGGTCCTGGGGCCAGTTTTGTTCAATATCTTCATAAATGATCTGGAGGATGGTGTGGATTGCACTCTCAGCAAATTTGCGGATGATACTAAACTGGGAGGAGTGGTAGATACGCTGGAGGGGAGGGATAGGATACAGAAAGACCTAGACAAATTGGAGGATTGGGCCAAAAGAAATCTGATGAGGTTCAATAAGGATAAGTGCAGGGTCCTGCACTTAGGACGGAAGAACCCAATGCACAGCTACAGACTAGGGACCGAATGGCTAGGCAGCAGTTCTGCGGAAAAGGACCTAGGGGTGACAGTGGACGAGAAGCTGGATATGAGTCAGCAGTGTGCCCTTGTTGCCAAGAAGGCCAATGGCATTTTGGGATGTATAAGTAGGGGCATAGCGAGCAGATCGAGGGACGTGATCGTCCCCTCTATTCGACATTGGTGAGGCCTCATCTGGAGTACTGTGTCCAGTTTTGGGCCCCACACTTCAAGAAGGATGTGGATAAATTGGAGAGAGTCCAGCGAAGGGCAACAAAAATGATTAGGGGACTGGAACACATGAGTTATGAGGAGAGGCTGAGGGAGCTGGGATTGTTTAGCCTGCAGAAGAGAAGAATGAGGGGGGATTTGATAGCTGCTTTCAACTACCTGAAAGGGGGTTCCAAAGAGGATGGCTCTAGACTGTTCTCAATGGTAGCAGATGACAGAACGAGGAGTAATGGTCTCAAGTTGCAGTGGGGGAGGTTTAGATTGGATATTAGGAAAAACTTTTTCACTAAGAGGGTGGTGAAACACTGGAATGCGTTACCTAGGGAGGTGGTAGAATCTCCTTCCTTAGAGGTTTTTAAGGTCAGGCTTGACAAAGCCCTGGCTGGGATGATTTAACTGGGAATTGGTCCTGCTTTGAGCAGGGGGTTGGACTAGATGACCTTCTGGGGTCCCTTCCAACCCTGATATTCTATGATTCTATGATTCAAACCGCTTAATGGGACTAAATCAGGGGGCCCAGAGGATCTCCATCCCAGAATATTAAAGGAACTGGCACATGAAATTGCCAGTCCAATAGCAAGGAATTTTAATGAATCTGTAAACTCAGGGGTCATGCCCTATGGCTGGGGAATTGCTAATATAGTACCTATTTTTAAGAAAGGGAAAAAAGTGACCCAGGAAACTACAGGTCTGTTAATTTGGCCTCAATTGTATGCAAAGTCTTGGAAGAAACTTTGAAAGAGAAAGTCGTTAAGGACATAGAGGTAAACGGTAATTGGGATAAAACACAACATTGTTTTACAAAAGGTAGATCATGCCAGACCAACCGGATCTCCTTCTTTGAGAAGATAACTGATATTTTAGACAAAGGAAATGCAGCATATCTAATCTACCTGGATTTCAGTAAGGCATTTGATACAGTTCCACATGGTAAATTATTAGTTAAATTGGAGAAGATGGGATTAATATGAGGTTTGGAAGGTGGATAGGAACTGGTTAAACGGGAGAGTACAATGGGTCATACTGAAAGGTGAACTGTCAGGCTGGAGGGAGGTTACTAGTGGAGTTTCTTCGGAATCAGTCTTGGGACCAATCTTATTTCACATTTTTATTACTGACTTTGGCACAAACAGTGGGAGAGGGCTAATAAAGTTTGCGGATGACACAAAGTTGGCAGGTATTGCCAATATGGAGGAGGACCGGAATATCATACAAGATCTGGATGACCTTGAAAACTAGTAATAGAAATGGGATGAAATTTTTGCTATAAACTGGGGACTTATCAGTTGGAAGGGAAGAGGAAGAGAAAGAGCTGGGTATATTGGTTGATCACAGGATGACTGTGAGCTGCCAATCTGATGAAGCTGTGAAGAAGGCTAATGCAGTCCCAGGATGCATCAGGCAAGGTATTTCCAGTAGAGACAGGGAAGTGTAGTACAAGGCACTGGTGAGAACTCCTCTGGAACAGCGTGTGCAATTCTGGTCTCCCATGTTTTAAGGAAGATGAATTCAAACTGGAACAGGTGCAGAGAAGAGCTACTAGGATGATCCGAGGAATGGAAAACCTACCTAATGAGACGAGACTCAAAGAGCTTGGCTTGTTTAGCCTGACCAAAAGAAGGCTGAGGGAGATATGATTGCTCTCTATAAATATATCAGAGGGATAAATACCAGGAAAGGAGAGGAGTTATTTAAGAGCCAATGTGGACACAAGAACAAATGGAGATAAACTGGCCATCAACAAGTTTAGGCTTGAAATTAGATGAAGTTTTCTAACCATCAGAAGAGTGAAGTCTTCCAGGGGAGCAGTGGGGTCAAAAAACCTAACTGGTTTTAAGACTGAGCTTGATAAATTTATGGGAGGGGGTGGGATGATGGGACTGCCTAGCATGGCATGTTGCTGATCTGAAACTGCTAGCCTCAAACATCTCTAGTGGCCAATGATGGGACACTAGATAGGAAGGGCTCTGAGTTACTACAGAGAATTCTTTCCCAGGGGTCTGGCTGGTGGGTCTTGCCCACATGCTCAGAGTCCAACTGATCACCATATTTGGGGTTGGGAAGGAATTTTCCCCAGATCAGATTGGCAGAGACCCTGGGGGTTTTCACCTTCCGCTGCAGCCTGGGGCATGGGTCACTTGCAGGTTTAAACTAGTGTAAATGGTGGATTCTCTGTAACTTGAAGTCTTTAAACCATGATTTGAGGACTTCAGTAACTCAGCCAGAGGTTAGGGGGTCTATTACAGGAGTAGGTGAGTGAGGTTCTGTGGCCTGCGATTTGCAGGAGGTTAGACTACATTATCATCATGGTCCCTTCTGACCTTAAAGTCTGAGAATTTAACCTCTGAGGCCAGGACAAGAAGCAATGGACTTAAATTGCAGCAAGGGCGGTTTAGATTGGACATTAGTAAAAACTTCCTGTCAGGGTGGTTAAGCACTGGAATAAATTGCCTAGGGAGGTTGTGGAATCTCCATCATTGTAGATGTTTAAGAACAGATTAAACAAACTCCTCTCAGGGATGGTCCAGATAATACTTAGTCCTGCCATGAGTGCTGGGGATTGGACTAAAACACCTTTTGAGATCCCTTCCAGTTCTATGATTCTGTGAGTCTATGGCAACCCCCCTTCTGAGTGCTCCAGACGATTACAACACATGTCGATGCACTCCAGTGCTACCAGGCGGAGATCAGATACTGTCCAGGTCAATTACTGGAGTCAGCTGACTCCTGAGCAGGGCAAATATACCCAGTATCAGTGAGGTGGGGAAAGGGGATCAGGACTTTGTGCAGCATGTTAATGGATTTAGTCTTCCAGTTTCAACAGTGAAGCTGATGGAAATCTAAGAGGCTACCGAAAAGGCCATCCAGCTACAGGCAGTCAAGAGAGCAGTACTAGCAAAGTGGCCAGAAGACAAAAGCCAAGTATTGGTAGGAGCAGAACCATATTTTCAAATTAAAGACAAGCTGAGTGTGCAGGATGGAATCATATTTTGAGGACAGAGAGCTGTTGTTCCTGCCTCATTACACGTGATGTTGTGCAAAAAATACATGCCTTAGACATGGGCATTGACAGTTCGAGAATGTGTTTACTGGCTGGGAATGAATATACAACTCACATCCTTGATAGAAGGGTGTGACACCTGCCAGTCATGTTATAACCACCAGCAGAAAGAGACTATTACCACATGAGCTGCCCATCCAACCATGGGAAAAGGTAAGTGGGGACTTACCTTCAGTGACAAACAATACTTGATTATAATGGACTACTGTTCACATTTTTGGGAGGCTGAATCAAGAAGCCAGTCAGTGACTGGAAAACTGAAGGTCGGCTTTGTGAGATACGGCTTACTGGACCCTGTATTCACAGACAATGGATATCGCTTTGCCTCAGAAGAATTCAAGGGATTGCTGATCTCCAGGCAGTCCTCAGACCAGAGCACCACACAGCAGCTCACAAGTGCCAGCAGGACTGTGGGCTGGTGGGCCCTAGCTCACTGTAGACACTGCCCACAAAGCCCCCAGTTGGAGGAGATATCCAGCCCCTCCAAATGGCCCAGACTCGCTATTCAAGCCAGGAGACACAGGAAGTTGTCCAAGCAACTAGATGTATTCCTGGCTGGCTGCTACAGCTGACGCTGCCTTTTCACGTGAATCTTCAGCCCTGTCTTGTTCCTGATTCCTACCTTCTTATCCCGTTCCTGGTTCCTGCCCTCCTGCTTTGTTTCAGATCCCTGCTTCTATTCCCCGCCCTTGGCTACTGACTCTGGTGATGACCTTGGGCTTGACTCCCATCTCTGTCTCCATTGCTGACCTCCAGTTCCCCACCCCTGCTCTGATCACTAAGCGTGGCTACCTCTGTTCTGACCATGAGGTCTGACTGCCTATGGCCCAGTCTATGACAGGAATTTGAATGAAAATGGGAGTTTGACCACCACCTCTTCCCCAGCATACCCACAGAGTAAGGATAAGGTGGAGTCACCTGTGAAAACAGCTAAAAGACTGCTACATAAGAATGTTTCTCCTAATTAGATCCCTTGTTAGCATTTTTGGAACAGTGAAATACCCCAACACAGGGCTGCCAAAACAGTGCAATGTGGGCTCTGGTGGGGCAAAGGACCAAAACCCTGCTTCCAGTGAGGGGAGACCCACTGAAGCCAAAAGGCTGGAGATATCACCGAGAACAGATGGCCAACAATTGAAGAAAGCAGGCCCTAGAGTACAAACAGGTCAGCCAAGGACCTACCAGCCCTGGATCCAGCCTTAGAGAGACACCAGAGGAGTGGACCAAAGGAGTCATGAGGGGTACAGTGGCACCCAGGGCATATGGGGTGACTACGCAAGGGACAAGTGAGCCAAAGGAACAGGAGGCATTTACAAGCCAGCAGACTCAGCACCCAGAGAGAGTGTACCAAGATCATCACAGAAAGAAGGGACAGAACCATCCAGAGGCCAGCCCCACAGGGAGGGAAGAGACTTCACAGAGACAGGTGACAGGGAGACAGAGAGGTTGCACCCACTATGGTCGCTTGTTGTGGAGAACAAACCATCTCAAAGACTGGACCAGCTGAGTCTGTGGTAAAGATGAGAATGCAACTCGGCTATGTGCTAGCAGCATTGGGCCAAAGAGACACAGGGTTGGGGTCTGGGTATCAATTCTTTGTTTTTAATGTTTATATTAAAATGTTTGTGAAATAGGGAAGATGTATCATGATCAGTGAAACTGGAGTCAGAGGGCCAGTGTTCCCTGGAAGGGACTATTATTGACGAGACAAGGGAACAGGGAAGGTGAGGAGTTGGGCTGGAAGCAACTCAGCCACATGGGCAGAGCAATACATGGGGTTTCATAAAGTTCTACTTAACCTGCATTCAGCTTCACTCTTTGTGAATTAACAGGTGTGGGAGTGGGATTAGGACCTGTCCAGACTATTACAGGGGGTGCAGGGTTAGTTCTTGTCTTGCCCAGCGGAGGTGAGAGATGTGAAGGCCCAGAGGACTGTAGTGTTTTGGCTATGGAGGATGGAACAGTGACTGGGTATCATTTTACTCTTTGCACACAGAGTCAGAGAGACATCAGCGGAGATGGATTCTGGGAGACCATGGAATAACGAGGCAGTTGCTTCAGCCAATATGGACGCGGACTTAAGCTTGGCTTTTCCATGCTGACTGAAGGACTTGCCAATACTGTATTCCAGCTGACTAACACATGCTACCCTGTGTTGCTGTAGATACTAGCTGCATTGCTCCCTGAAGTCCCTAACAAGAGTCTGAAGTCAGTAGAGCCATAGAGAGAAACAGGGTGCTGGAGCCCAAAGGCCTACTCTGAGAATCATGGGGTTGTTTGGTTTAGTCTTGAAAAAACTAAGCCCAGGGCCTGGTGAATAACAGAGATTGTCTAGAGACTGGACCATCACCCCCCACAAGCTATGACAGCAGGACGTGCACCCCTTGATGTGGCTTCCCATTAGGGCTGGCCAGTGGTGAGCTGGAGCCGGTTCGCACTGGTTCGCTAGAACTGGTCGTTAAAAGGGCTTCTAAATTCAACTGGCCAAAAGGGGCGCCTTAGGCATCAACTCCGTGGGTGCTCCAGGGCTGGAGCACCCATGGGGAAAATTTGGTGGGTGCAGAGCACCCACTGGCAGCTCTCCGCCCCATGCCCGGCCCCAGCTCACCTACGCTCTGCCTCCGCCTCCTTCCCTGAACGCGCTGCCCCGCTCTGCTTCTCTGCCCCCCGAGTTTCCCGTGAATCAGCTGTTCACGTGGGAATCCTGGGAGGGCTGAGAAGCAAGCGGCAGTTTCGTGCTCAGGCCCAGGGAGGCGGAGCGGAGGTAAGCTAGGGCGGGGCGGGGAGGGGCGTGAGGAGGGCCACCCACGCAGCAGCAGGTAACCCGGGGGGTGCAGGGGAACTGCTCCCCGCCCCAGCTCGCCTCTGCCTCTGCCTCCCTGGGCCTGAGGGCAAAGGTGCCACTTGCTTTTCAGCCCCTCCCAGGCTTCCCACGTGAACAGCTGATTCGTGGGAAGCCGGGGCGGAGAAGCAGAGCGGGGCAGCACGTTCAGGGGAGGAGGCGGAGCGGAGGTGAGGTGAGCTGGGGCTGGGTGCGGGGCAGGGAGCTGCTGGTGGGTGCTCTGTACCCACCAAATTTTCCCCGTGGGTGCTCCGGGGCTGGAGCACCCACGGAGTCGGTGCCTAAGGTGCCACTTTTGATGTGATCGGGGGGGAGTGACCACTCCCCGCCAGCTACAGCTACCCCACCCCTAGGAGCCAGAGGGACCTACCGGATGCTTCCTGGGAGCTGCACCAGGTAAGCAATGCCAGGACTCCCCACCTCACCCCCCGGCAGGTCCCTCTGGCTCTTAGGGTCAGGGTGGGCACCCACTATGGTGGCCCACGAGACTCTCCTGCCCGGTTCTGGGGGCAGTCAGGGGAGAGGGGAGGGGGATGGATGGGGCAGGGGTCCCAGGGGGAGGGGCGTCAAGGAACGTGGGGGGTTGGATGGGGCAGGGGTGGGCCACAACCCCCTCACGGGGTGAGGAGGGAACCGGTTGTTAAGATTTTGGCAGCTCATCACTGGGGCTGGCCAGAAAGCAAGAATATCTGGTCTGTGAAAAGTGTGAAGATGTCCGCCACAATGTGTAATGAAACCAAGGCCTTTAGAAATGTTCATGAAAAATCAGCCTATGAGCCCAGAGTAGACAATAGCCTGGCAGTCAGGGCACTCATGTAATATGTGAGAGATGCAGGTTCAAGCCCTGCTCCAAATCAGGCAGAGCAGGGGTTTGCACTCCCACACGAGTGTTACCTGACTATTCTGTGCTTTGTCAGACAGTTATGCACCAACATGTCCATGGGGGAAGTTGACCCTGTCAGTCAGTGGTTGGGTTTTTTTTGCTCTGAAGCTGGAGGGTTTATATACTTTTATCCTATATAATGTACCTGCAGATATCTTTATTACCTAGATCAGCAGTTCTCAAACTTTAACAACCCGAGGACACCCATTTTGATTTAAAAATTTTCAGGAACCCCCCAAGGCCCCCCGCTCAGCCCCTGTCCCACCCTCTTCCCCGAGGCCATGCCCCCGCTCACTCAATCTCCCCTCCTCCTGTCGCTCGCTCTCCCCCACCCTCACTCACTTTCACTAGGCTGGGGCAGGGGTTTGCGGTGCATGAGGGGGTGAGCGGGTTGGGCTCTGGGCTAGGAGTTTGGGTGTGGGAGGTAATGTGGGCTCTGGGAGGGACTTTGGGTGCTGGATGGAACTCAGGGCTGGGGTAGGGGGTTGGGGTGCGGGAGAGGACAGGGGGGGGGGGCGCTTACCTTGGGCAGCTCCCAAAATCGACCAGCAAATACTTCTGACAGTGGCTCCTAGGAGTGGGGGGCCAGAGGGTCTCCACACGCTGCTCCTGCCCCCAGAGCTCCCATTGGCTGCAGTTCCCAGCCAATGGAAGCTGCAGAGTCGGCACTTGGGCCGGGAGCAACACACAGAGACCCCCTGCTCCCCGGGCTGCAGCGACATGCTGGCCACATCTGGGAGCAGTGAGGAGCCAGGATCCCCGCTCCTCCCCCTCCCTCCCAGCACCTCCTTCGTGCCGGGGAACAGCTGTTCCCGAGTGTGAAGGAGGCACTGGGAGGGAGGAAGGGAGGGGGAAGGAGTTGATCAGTGGTGTCCATGGACCCCCCTGGAGTACCCTCGGGGACCCCCAGTTCATCTAGGTCAGTTTGAGAAACACTGACTGGATGAATGTCCCGTCCTTTTCTGAATCTTGCTAAGCTCTTGGCCTCATGATATCTTGTGGCAATGAGTTTCACAGGCTAGTTCTGCATTGCGTAAAAAGTATTTCCTTTTATCATTCTTAAATATTGTGCTTTTCAATTTCATTGAGTTATCCCCTTTCTCTGTGTTAAATAGCAGTTCTCAATTCACCTTCTCCAAGTCGTCTAACATTCCCTCTTATCTGTCTGCTTCCTAATCTAAACATTCCCAGTCTTTTCAATCTTTCTCTCTTTCCCAAACCTTCCATCATTCTTTGCTCACCTCTGAACCGTTCTGTCTGCTACGTACTTTCTGAGATGGGGTGACCAGAATGCACATACTAACACAGGGATGGGTGTGCCATTCATTTATAGAATGGCATGATATTTCCCATATTATTTTTTATCCAATTCCTTATGCACCCTAATGTTTTATTTCTTTTTTGGCTGCCAAGGCATACTGAGCTGAGCTCTTCATGGAATGAGGTCTTTTTCTGGTGGGTTACAGTTAATTTAGAACCCTACAATATGTCGGAGCAATTCAAATGGTTCTTTTTACTGTTATTACTGTATACTTATCCACAGTATTTTCATCTGCTGCCATGCTATCCATTCCCCTACCTTGGTTAGGTCCCTCTGAATTTTCTCACAGTTTTTCTAGCCAAACTATGCTGCAGTCCTAAGTATACTGTGGGGATGAGCATGGTAATGCTGCCACCTTGCTGCTCCCTCTTGCTGATACCAAGTCCAGGTTCTTTATTATGAATTGAAAGACAGTCAAGGCTTGGCAACAGCCTGCAGCCCTGTGTGAGGCCCTCAACATCCTGCCTCCAGGTGGATAGAGAGAAGTGCTAGGACCTGTCCCCCTGGCACTCCACTATTTAGTACTTTAGTACTCCAAGGGTACCTCTATCCTAGAAACATTAGCATGGCACAGCTGCAGTGCTGTAGTGTAGATGCTTACTACAGCAATGGAAGGAGTTTTTCCATCATTGTAATAATCCACCTCTCCAAGAGGTGGTAGCTAGATCTATGGAAGAATTCTTCTGTCAACCTAGCGCTGTTTACACTAGGACTTACATGGTTTAATTACCTGAGTGATGTAGCTAGGTCAACTTAACTTTCCAGTGTACATCAGCCCTGAGTCCTTATATTTTATGGCATTCAGGTCTCTGAGGTGTTGCTTCCTCCCCTTTTCGGCTGGGAAGTTACCTACCACAGCCGTGTCCATCTTGGAATGCTCCTTCAGTTGGGCCTTCTTGTTTGTTTTCTGGCTAGGTGATCGCGGTCGTCATGGATCTCTTCACAGACATGGAGATACTCTGTGACCTGATGGAAGCTTCAAGCAGGCGACGTGTCCCTGTTTACCTGATCCTTGATGAGAAGTACTTAAAGTATTTTATAGAGATGTGCAGTAAAATGGCTCTTAACAAGGACCATTTCCCAGTAAGTTTGCAGCATTCCTTTAGGTGGTGTACAAAGTTAATGCAATTGGTATGTATGACAGAATATACCCCTGTGTTCACACACCCTATTGTAATAATGTTTGTACAAGGTATGCCTTGTGAGGTGTCATTTAAAAACTCATAATATGTTGATCAATAATATCAAGGCAAAATGCACATAGCAGCATTATATGTGGAGTTATAATCATAAGCTGACTAAAAATATGTTTTCCAGATAAGTCTGGGGAGTGGCTAACCCAGTTCCTCAGAGACAGAGGGCAAGCTGATACCTCAGGCAGGCGTAAACAAGACTGATGGACCATTATCTGCTAAGAGCTTGTCTTCACATACAGTGCCGCAGCAAAACCACTTTAGTAAAGATACTGCTATGCCAAAAAGGTTCGGAGAAGGGCAACTAAAATGAGTAGGGGTTTGGAGCAGGTCCCATATGAGGAGAGATTAAAGAGGCCAGGACTTTTCAGCTTGGAAAAGAGGAGGCGAAGGAGGGATATGAGAGAGGTCTATAAAATCATGAGTGGTGTGGAGAAAGTGAATAAGGAAAAGTTATTTACTTGTTCCCATAATATAAGAACTAGGGGCCATCAAATGAAATTAATGGGCAGCAGGTTTAAAACAAATAAAAGGAAGTTCTTCTTCACTCAGTGCACAGGCAACCTGTGGAACTCCTTGCCTGAGGAGGTTGTGAAGGCTAGGACTATAACCGGGTTTAAAAGAGAACTGGATAAATTCATGGAGTTTAAGTCCATTAATGGTTATTAGGCAGGATGGGCAAGGAAGGGTGTCCCTAGCCTCTGTTTGTTAGAGGCTGGTGATGGATGGCAGGAGAGAGATCACTTGATCATTGCCTGTTAGGTTCACTCCCTCTGGGGCACCTGGCATTGGCCACTGTCGGTAGACAGGCTACTGGGCTAGATGGACCTTTGGTCTGACCCAGTCTGGCCGTTCTTATGTTCTGATGACTGGAGAGCTTCTCCCGTCGGTGTAGTTAATCCACCTCCACAAAGGCAGGAGCTATGTCAACGGGAGAAGCCCTCCCCACAGCGCAGTCTACACGAGGGGTGAGGTTGAGGGGGGTGGATTTTTCACACCACGGAGCGACGTAGTTCTATATATCTGTGGTGTAGACCTGGCCTCAGTGGCCATTTTTTTGGCAGGGGCAAAAATCTACATCTTAGCAAAGAAACAGCATGGAGTTTCTTTCCACACAGACTGCCTGTTGCCTTGCTCCCAGATGGAAATGCTTCTCAAAGCAGGGACAGGACTATAAAAAGAAGTGGCAGAGATCCCAAGGCACCACGCTCTCTCTCCCTGCACATCATGTTAACGGCACCTGAGGAGACAAAGAAAGCAGCCCTTTATCTCTGTGGGAGGGGCCTTCACCTAAAAAGTTTGGTTGGTAGGACTGCTTGAAAACATGTGGTGAGAAAACTTTGCTTTGAATCTAATATAGTTTGTTAAATTAGGCACTAGTAAGTGTTTTATCTTTATTTTCTTAGAACAATTTCTGACTTATGCCTCATTACCTGTATTCACTTAAAATCAATCTCTTTGTAGTTAATAAATTTGTTTTATTGTTTTATCTAATCCAGTATGTTTCAGCTGAAGTGTCTGGACAACTATTTAAAATAACAAACTGGCATATTATTCCCCTAGGAATAACTGACTTAATCATAGAACCACAGGGCTAGAAGGGACCGAAGGGGTCAACTAGTCTAACCCCTGCCAAGATGCAGGATTTGTTGAATCTAAACCATCCAAGACAGATGCTCTCCAGCCTCCTTTGGAAAACCTCCTGCAAAGGAGATTCCAGGACCGCCCAAGGCGTCTCTTCCATTGTCCTCCTGTTCTTACAGTTAGGAGGTTTTTACCTGAGATTTAATCTAAATCTGCTCTGCTGTGGTTTGAGCCCGTTGCCTCTTGGCCTGCCCTCTGTGGCAAGAGAGAACAACTTTTCTCCATCCGTTTTATGGCAGCCTTTCAAGTATCTGAAGACCACTAGCATGTCCCCCCTTAATCTCCTCGTTTCCAAATTAAACATGCCCAGTTCCTTCAGCCTTTGCTCATATGGCTGTATTCCATCCCTTTGATCATCTCTGTCGCTTGCTTCTGGATTCTTTCCAGTTTCTCTTCATCCTTTTTATATATTAGTGACCAAAACTGGACACGATGCTCCAGCTGAGGCCTAATCAGCACTGAGTAAAGCGGTACTATCACCTCCCGTGATTTGCATGCTATGCCTCTTAATAATGGAGCCCAAAATTGCATTTGCGGACTCACGCTGAGGTTGTGAGCCACCACAACTCCCCAATCCTTCTCAGCAGTGCTGCTGCCAAGCCCGTTTCCCCCCATTCTGTATTTGTGCATTCGGTTTTTCTTCTGTAAGTGTAGCACCTTCCATTTATCCTTTTTTAATTTCATTTTGTTGTCTATAGCCTAGTTCTCCAATTTATCAAGAACCCTCTGAATTTTAGACGTTAAATAACACTGGACCCAGAACAGATCCCTCTAGAACCCCGCTTGAAGCCTTCCTCCAGTCTGACATAATTCCATTAATAGTTACTTTGTTTGAGGTTATTTAAACCAATTATGTATCCATGATGTATATATCCATGCATTATGTATGTAGTTCCGCTGAGCCTGCATTTCTCCAGCTTACTTATGAGACTGTCATATGGGACTGTGTCAAAAGCCTTGCTGAAGTCCACGTATATTATGACCACCACATTCCCCCTGTCCACCAGGCCAGTTACCCTGTCAAAAAGGGAAATCAAGCTGATCTGGCATGGTTTGTTCTTAGTAAAACTGGCTTTGGGTTTTAGATAGCTGGAAAGCTCCTTGTGCAGCCACATTGGCCTCCTGCAGATCTTCTTATCTTTCCTCTGCATTGGAACTGCATGATGTTCAGCCGCCAGTATTACATCTTTTAAGAACTACCAGCCTCCTTCGACTCCTTTTCTTCCCAACTGATCTTTCCATAGGGCCTTGCCTACCATTTCTTAGTTGGTTGAAATCTGCCTTTCTGAAGTCCAGTGTCCTTGTTTTGCTGTTCTCATGCCCTCCTTTCCACAGGATCTTGAATTCTATCACATGATGATCAGTTCCTTCCAAGTTCCCGACCACCTTCACGTTCACAACTAATTCATCCCTGTTGGTCAAAACCAGATCCAAAATGAATGACCCCCTAGCTGTTTCCCCAACTTTATGATTCAGAAAGTTATCCTCTTAAACCTGCTAAGAATGTGCAGGACATATTATGTTTTGCTGTAATAATCTTCCAACAGATATCAGGGAAGTTAAAATCCTCCATTACTACTAGCTCACAATATATTTGTACTGTCCAGGAGAGGGCTGGGTCGTACAGGACATACATTTCTGGGGGAAGACCTGGGTGTGTGCTGGGGTCACTCTATAGCATAACCAAGGCTGTAAGAGGGTAACAAGACTTGTGGGTGGGGGGAAGCGGTAGATATGGTATATCTTGACTTTAGTAACGCTTTTGCTACTGTCTAACATGACCGTCTCATAAACAAACTAGGGAAATGCAACCTAGATTAAGCTACTATAAGGTGGGTACATAACTGGTTGGAAAACCGTTCCTAGAGAGTAGTTGTCAGTGGTTCACAGTCATGCTGGAAGGGCATAACAAGTGGGTTCCCGCAGGGATCAGTTCTGGGTCCAGTTCTGTTCAATATCTTCATCAGTGTTTTAGATAATGGCATAGAGAGTACACTTATAAAGTTTGCAGATGATACCAAGCTGGGAGGGGTTGCAAGTGCTTTGGAGAATAGGATTAAAATTCAAAATGACCTGGAGAAATGGTCTGAAGTAAATAGGATGAAATTCAATAAGGACAAATGCAAAGTACTCCACATAGGAAGGAACAATCAATTGCACGCATACAGAATGGGAAACGACTGCCTAGGAAGGAGTCCTGCAGAAAGGGATCTGGGGGTCATAGTGGATCACAAGCTAAATATGAGTCTCCAGTGTAACACTGGAGCAAAACAAGAGAACATCATTCTGGGATGTATTAGCAGGAGTCTTATAAGCAAGACCCAACAAGTAATTCTTCTGCTCCACTCCTCACTGATAAGGCCTCAACTAGAGTATTGTGTCCAGTTCTGGGTGCCACATTTCAGGAAAGATGTGACAAATTGGAGAAAGTCCAGAGAAGAGCAACAAAAATTATTAAAATTCTAGAAAACATGACCTATGAGGGAAGATTGAAAAACTTGGGTTTGTTTAGTCTGGAGAAGAGAAACCTGAGAGGGGACATAAGTTTTCAGGTACATAAAAGTTTGTTTACAAGGAGGAGGGTGAAAAATTGTTGTGCTTAACCTCTGAGGACAGGACAAGAAGCAATTGGCTTAAATTGCAGCAAGGGTGGTTTAGGTTGGACATTTGGAAAAACTTCCTGTCAGGGTGGTTAAGCACTGGAATAAATTGCCCAGGGAGGTTGTGGAATCTCTGTCATTGAAGGTTTTTAAGAGCAGGTTAGACAAACACCTGTCAGGGATGGTCCAGTTATTACTTAGTCCTGCCTTGAATGCAGGGGACTGAACTATTTGACTATTTGACCTCCAGTCCTACACGTCTTTGATTTTATGAAGGATCACCAAAGTACCCTGTGCAAGCTAGAAATGTGGTTAGGCTCAGGACAGTTTCACTCTGGTGAGGCAGCTAATAACCCTAATAATGTTGTCTGACAAGATTACAAGTCATGCTGATAAAGGTAACTGTGAAATAATACAGTTAGAATTATGTAAGGCTGTCAAGGTTCCTCCCCCACTCTGAACTCTAGGGTACAGATGTGGGGACCTGCATGAAAACCTCCTAAGCTTACTTTTACCAGCTTAGGTTAAAACTTCCCCAAGGTACAAATTAATTTTATCCTTTGTCCTTGGAATATCCACTGCCACCACCAAACTCTAACTGGGTTTACTGGGAAACGTAGTTTGGACACGTCTTTCCCCCCAAAATCCTCCCAACCCTTGCACCCCACTTCCTGGGAAAGGTTTGGTAAAAATCCTCACCAATTTGCACAGGTGACCACAGACCCAAACCCTTGGATCTGAGAACAATGAAAAAGCATTCAGTTTTCTTACAAGAAGACTTTTAATAGAAATAGAAGTAAATAGAAGTAAAGGAATCACCTCTGTAAAATCAGGATGGTAGATACCTTACAGGGTAATTAGATTCAAAACATAGAGAATCCCTCTAGGCAAAACCTTAAGTCACAAAAAAGACACACAGACAGAAATAGTCATTCTATTAAGCACAATTCTTTTCTCAGCCATTTAAAGAAATCATAATCTAACGCATACCTAGCTAGATTACTTACTAAAAGTTCTAAGACTCCATTCCTGTTCTATCCCCGGCAAAAGCAGCATACCGACAGACACACAGACCCTTTGTTTCTCTCCCTCCTCCCAGCTTTTGAAAGTATCTTGTCTCCTCATTGGTCATTTTGGTCAGGTGCCAGTGAGGTTACCTTTAGCTTCTTAACCCTTTACAGGTGGGAGGATTTTTCCTCTGGCCAGGAGGGATTTTAAAGGGGTTTACCCTTCCCTTTATATTTATGACAAAGGCGTTTGTACTGCATGACTAACAAAACCCTAACACTACCCGGAATCTGTATGGTATATATTAAATGGATTAAAAAGCTGACTAACGGAGAGATCTCAAAATGTAGCTGTGAATGAGGAATCATCAACTAATGGTGTCTTTCTGGTGGGTTCTGCAGGGGTGGGTTCTTAGGCCAGTGCTATTCGATAATTGTATAAATGATGTGGTAGAAACTATATCGATTTATAACTTCTATAAATGATCTAGAAGGACAAATTCTTCATGCCAAGATCTTGTATAACCTGTGGTATAAGGTGCTAATAACACCACATTGATTTTTTGTATTTTTATTTCATTAAATGATCCTCAAGCAGCAGGCAGTTTGATAGAAAACTCTGTTACTGTAGGGAACGCAGTAGCCAGAAAACACTCGATGCCTTGCTGCTTCCCTCCTTTCAGGACCGGGGGTCACTGTCAGATAGCTTGTTGCTCAGGTTATCATACGTAAAGAAATCTGTTAAGAAAGAAAAGATTTAGCTTTCTCTATTCAATCTGGCTCAATGCGTATTTCATCCTCTGATTTCAGAACATGCGAGTGCGGTGTGTGAGTGGAGACACATATTACAGTAAAGCAGGCAAGAAATTTGCAGGTCAAGTTCTGGAGAAGTTTGTACTGATAGATTGTGACCACGTTCTTGCTGGTACATACAGGTGAGACATCACAGTTTGCACCTCTAAAACCCAGAGACATTGGGCCAAACATTCATTGTCACAGAGAAACCAACTTCATAATCTCACCCACATCCCTCACACCCTCTTCCTGCCTGATTTCGACACATGGCTCTCTCTCTTCATCATATTGTCAATTACTTCAATTTTCATGCTGATCGCTCACCCAACCTCTAGCCTCTGCCCTTACCTTACTGTTTGACCTGCAGACTGCATTAACTCTCCCACTGCACACACACTCCACCAGTGCCACTCCCTGGACTTGGTTGTCTTCACATGGCAGTGATCTTTTCCACTTTTGATCACCACTTTATTTCCTTGAATACTGCCCACTCCCACCCTGCTCTCTACCTCCCAGCTGGCCCTTCCATAACCTTCAATCGAGCAATATCTAATTTTGTTGCTGCTCGTAACTGCACCCTTGCCCATGGCTCCCTGCTTCCTCATCTCTGACTGGACTTGACACCCTCTGTTCCACACTCTCCTCCAAGCCACTCTTTTGCTCTTCCTCCCCACTGACCCTCTGCCTTGGTTTACATCCAGCATTTGCTTCCCCCACTCTTATTCCTGAACAGCTGAGCAGCCCCGAAGAGTCTCCATGGGCCACCGGGGCTTCCTTCACCACAAACTCATCTTCTCCTCCTTAAGGGATAGCTCCATGGTATGAGCATTGGCCTGCTAAACCCAGGGTTGTGAGCTCAATCCTTGAGGGGGCCATTTAGGGATCTGGGGCAAAAATTGGGGATTGGTCCTGCTTTGAGCAGGGGGTTGGACTAGATGACCTCCTGAGGTCCCTTCCAACCCTGATATTCTATGATTCTGCTGACTTCCTCACAAAGCAGCCCTACTTCCCCCTTATTGAGTCCCAGGCTACACCCCCATTGCCTCATAACCACTATCAACTCCCTCCTGAAGCCCTCTCCACTTGCTGAACCCTCGTGCTTCTGCCCAGGATCTTGCTGACTTGGCTGAATTTCAGACTTTCTGCTGCTTCTGTGACTATTGTTCCCTCCTCCTTGGAATGCTGTCCTCCCGCCTCCAAGAATGCTCCTTCCGTGTCTCCTGCTGCTGCCCCTTTCCCTGCTCTGTCCGGATCCTTCAGACTCTGTCCTTGGCCCTTTCTGCCCTTTAGCAGTTTAGCCTACATGGCCGCACTTGCTCATGTTAACTTAACTGTCTTCTCCAAGCTGACAGGTCACAGACCTGCTTCCCTGTGTGCAGCCCTGCGCCCCAGGCTCGCTCTCCTGAATGGTTACCAACAGCTCCAGCTTAATACGGCTTAAAGCCAACTCTTCCTCTCCTAACACCTCTCCTTCCAGACTAGTGTCATTGCTGACACCCCAGTTCAGAGTTCATGTCTGACTCCTCCCCCTCACAGCTAAGGCATTGCCAAATCTTCCGAGTTTCTTTACAACATACCAAAATATGAGACCCTTTTTTTCTGTGCCAATGGCTAACTGCTTGTCCCCAACCTGGACACATCCCACCTGGATTCATAGATTCATAGATATTTAGGTCAGAAGGGACCACTATGATCATCTAGTCTGACCTCCTGCACAACGCAGGCCACAGAATTTCACCCACCTACCCCTGCGAAAAACCTCTCACCTATGTCTGAGCTATTGAAGTCCTCAAATTGTGGTTTAAAGACTTCAAGGAGCAGAGAATCCTCCAGCAAGTGACCCGTGCCCCATGCTACAGAGGAAGGCGAAAAACCTCCAGGGCCTCTTCCAATCTGCCCTGGAGGAAAATTCCTTCTCGACCCCAAATATGGCGATCAGCTAAACCCTGAGCATATGGGCAAGATTCATCAGCCAGATACTACAGAAAATTCTTTCCTGGGTAACTCAGATCCAACCCCATCTAATATCCCATCACAGGCCATTGGGCCTATTTACCATGAATATTTAATTACCAAAACCATGTTATCCCATTATACCATCTCCTCCATAAACTTATCTGGTTTAATCTTAAAGCCAGATAGATCTTTTGCCCCCACTGCTTCCCTTGGAAGGCTAGTCCAAAACTTCACTTCTCTGATGGTTAGAAACCTTCGTCTAATTTCTAGTCTAAATTTCCTGGTGGCCAGTTTATATCCATTTGTTCTTGTGTCCACATTGGTACTGAGCTTAAATAATTCCTCTCCCTCTCCGGTATTTATCCCTCTGATATATTTATAGAGAGCAATCATATCTCCCCTCAACCTTCTTTTCATTAGGCTAAACAAGCCAAGCTCCTTGAGTCTCTTTTCATAAGACAAGTTTTCCATTCCTCGGATCATCCTAGTAGCCCTTCTCTGTACCTGTTCCAGTTTGAATTCATCCTTCTTAAACATGGGAGACCAGAACTGCACACACTATTCCAGATGAGGTCTCACCAGTGCCTTGTATAACGGTACTAAGACCTCCTTATCCCTACTGCAAATACCTCTCCTGATGCATCCCAAGACCGCATTAGCTTTTTTCACAGCCATATCACATTGGCAGCTCATAGTCATCCTATGATCAACCAATACTCCAAGGTCCTTTTCCTCCTCCGTTACTTCTAATTGATGCGTCCCTAGCTTATAACTAAACTTCTTGTTATTAATCCCTAAATACATGACCTTACACTTCTCACTATTAAATTTCATCCTATTACTATTATTTCAGTTTATAAGGTCATTCAGATCTTTTTGTAAGATATCCCTGTCCTTCTCTAAATTGGCAATACCTCCCAGCTTTGTATCATCCGCAAACTTTGTTAGCACACTCCCACTTTTTGTGCCAAGGTCAGTAATAAAAAGATTGGTCCCAAAACCGATCCTTGAGGAACTCCACTAGTAACCTCCCTCCAGCCTAACAGTTCACCTTTCAGTAGGACCCGTTGTAGTCTCCCCTTTAACCAGTTCCTTATCCACCTTTCAATTTTCCTATTGATCCCCACCTTTTCCAATTTAACTAATAATTCCCCATGTGGCACCGTATCAAATGCCTTACTAAAATCTAGGTAAATTAGATCCACTGTGTTTCCTTTGTCTAAAAAATCTGTTCCTTTCTCAAAGGAGATCAGGTTGGTTTGGCACGATCTACCTTTTGTAAAACCATGTTGTATTTTGTCCCATTTACCATTGACTTCAATGTCCTTAACTACTTTCTCCTTCAAAATTTTTTCCAAGACCTTGCATACTACAGATGTCAAACTAACAGGCCTATAGTTACCCGGATAACTTTTTTTCCCTTTCTTAAAAATAGGAACTATGTTAGCAATTCTCCAATCATACGGTACAACCCCTGAGTTTACAGATTCATTAAAAATTCTTGCTAATGGGCTTGCAATTTCATGTGTCAATTCCTTTAATATTCTTGGATGAAGATTATCTGGGCCCCCCGATTTAGTCCCATTAAGCTGTTTGAGTTTCGCTTCTACCTCAAATATGGTAATGTCTACCTCCATATCCTCATTCCCATTTGTCATGCTACCATTATCCCTAAGATCCTCTTTAGTCTTATTAAAGACTGAGGCAAAGTATTTGTTAAGATATTGGGCCATGCCTAGATTATCCTTGACCTCCACTCCATCCTCAGTGTTTAGCGGTCCCACTTCTTCTTTCTTTGTTTTCTTCTTATTTATATGACTATAGAACCTTTTACTATTGGTTTTAATTCCCTTTGCAAGGTCCAACTCGACTTTTAGCCTGTCTCACTTTATCCCTACACGTTCTGACCTCAATAAGGTAGCTTTCCTTGCTGATCCCTCCCTTCTTCCACTCCCTGTATGCTTTCTGCTTTTTCTTAATCACCTCTCTGAGATGCTTGCTCATCCAGCTTGGTCTACAACTCCTGCCTATGATTTTTTCCCCCTTTCTTGGGATGCAGGCTTCCAATAGCTTCTGCAGCTTTGATTTAAAATAATCCCAGGCCTCCTCTACCTTTAGATCTATAAATTCTTCAGTCCAATCCACTTCCTTAACTAATATCCTTAATTTTTGAAAGTCAGCCCTTTTGAAATCAAAAACCCTAGTTGCAGATTTATTTTTGTTAATCCTTCCGTTCAGTTTGAACTGAATTAGCTCATGATCACTTGAGCCAAGACTATCCCCTACAACCATTTCTTCTATGAGGTCCTCACTACTCACCAAAACCAAATCTAAAATGGCATCCCCTCTAGTCGGTTCAGCAACTACTTGCTGAAGGAATCCATCAGCTATCGCATCTAGGAAAATCTGAGCCCTATTATTATTACTAGCACTCATCCTCCAGTCTATATCTGGGAAGTTAAAGTCTCCCATGATCACACAGTTTCCATTAGTATTTACTTTATTAAAAACATTAAAAAGGGCTCTATCCATATCCAAATTAGACCCCGGCGGTCTATAGCACACCCCAAGCACTATCCCAGGGGAGGCTCGAATAGTTTTCTTCCCCAATTTAATTTTTGCCCAGACGGACTCAGTCATATCCATTTCATCGCTTCTTATTTCTTTACATTCTATCTCATCCTTGATACACAGTGCTACTCCACCACCTTGACCTTTATTTCGGTCTTTCC
This sequence comes from Lepidochelys kempii, assembly GCF_965140285.1. NCBI lineage: Eukaryota > Metazoa > Chordata > Testudines > Cheloniidae > Lepidochelys > Lepidochelys kempii. The sequence continues at coordinate 31,880,890 of NC_136392.1, read as the reverse complement.
TAAACAGCACAGACCCTTCAACACCTGTAGCCCAGTCATGACGACTGTTCCACCCGGTCTCTGTTCTCCCTAGAATAGCTGGTTTCACTTCCTGCCCCAGTAGCTCTAGTTCCTCCATTTTGTTACCTAGGCTCCTCGCATTAGTGTACAAACATCTTAATTTTTGCTGTTTGGCCTCGCTCACGTTCTGTACCCGATTAGGCCCGGTCATTCTGCAGCCAGTATAACCTATTAGACTGGTATTTACACTGCCCTTCCTCCTACCCACGGCTGTATCCACTCTTACTTCATTTTCTTTCCTCTCAATGCTAAAATCCGGCATGGAGATTACCTGGACATCTCCCAACCATCTCCCCCAGATTCCTAGTTTAAAGCTCTCTTCATCAGTTGTGCCAGCCTCCATCCTAGAAGTCCATTTCCTTCCCTACTCAGATGAAGTCCATCCCGAGAGAACTGTCCTCTGTCCATGAATGCCTCTCAGGGGCCATACATCCCAAAGCCTCCTTACAGCACCACTGCCTAAGCCATCTGTTGATAGTCATAATAAAAAGTTTTTTTCCTCCTGCTGATAATAGCCCACCTTAATTGATTAGTCTCATTACAGTTGGTATGGCAACACCCATTTTTTCATGTTCTCTGTGTGTATATATATTTTCCTACTGTATTTTCCACTGCATGCATCTGATGAAGTGGGTTTTAGCCCACGAAAGCTTATGCTCAAATAAATTGGTTAGTCTCTAAGGTGCCACAAGTCCTCCTTTTCTTTTTGCAAAGACAGACTAACACGGCTGTTACTCTGAAACCAGTCATAATCTTGTCACACCTTTGTTGCCCTTCTCTAGGAACAGGCAGAATCCCACTAAAGATCACCTGAGCCTCGATTTCCTTAAGCGTCTTCCCCAGCCTAGCATAGTCTCCCTTAATACTTTCCAGCGAGAATCTAGCTGTATCATTTGTTCCCACATGAAGGATAATTAGGGGATTCTTTCCTGTTCCCTTTAGAATTCTTTTCAACCTCAGGTCTACATCCCGTATCTTAGCACCTGGAAGACAGCACACCCTCCTATTCTCTGGATCAGCTCTGGTTACAGGCCTATCTATACTTCTCATTAAAGAGTCCCAAATCACATAGACCTGCCTTTTCCTAGTGACGGTGCTATTATCCAGTCTATCCCCTGTTCCTTCTGGCTGCAAGTTCTTTCCATTCCTATTCTCCCTTGTAATCCTCTTTAACCCATCCCGTATCCTCCTGGAGCTCATATTTGGTGTAATCTCCATTGACTCTTCCCCTTTTCCTACAGGACTAGCTGCTCTTCTCTTCTTCCTTGCCCTTCCACCTTCAGTGACTACCTGCTGAGCCCCTTCTTCATTTTCCAACTCTGCAAACCTGTTCTTGAGCTCTATTTTTCCTCTGCTTGGTTCTTTTAGTCACCTGCTTCCACTGACCACTTTCCTCACCCAGTCTCCCCTCAGAATTCCCCAGCCCTGATTCCACCTGCAAGTCTGAGCTTTTCCCTTCAGATGCCTCATATCTTTGCTCCATAATCTGCTCGAACCCCTTCCTAAACTCTACCAGACTTTCCATCTGCATCTCCAAACCTCGGATCTTTTCCTCCATCAGCTCTATCAGATGGCATTTCATGCAGACAAAACTCTTACCAGGTGCCCCCTCCAGGATCATGGACATACTGCAGCTTCCACATCCAGTCATCCTCATTGTGTCTTCCACTACATGAGTCACTCCCACTGCTGCCTCTGTATCTGTCATAGCCTTCCCACCTAAACCCTGTTAATCTGGGAAGCACAAACCACACCCAAACACCAGCACGCACAGCAAAAACAAACCCCAAACAAGCACCACAAGACAAACTCTCCTGTTCACAGCTCTGTTTGCTGGCTCCTGTGCCGCTGCCTGACTGGCTGGCTGCCTTTTAGGACCCCTAGTCAGAGAAGCGCCCCGCCCCCCCCCAAAATCAGGGCTCAGCTTCTCTCCCAGCACAAAGCCCCTACAAGCCTCTACACCTACAAATACAAAACCAAATTCAAATACCTTCTCCTCCAACAGAACTCCCACTCAGACTTCCCTCTTTACAGCTCTGTTTGCTGGCTCCTGGGCCACTGCAGCTGTCTGTGCCCTGTCCTCACTCCCCTGCCAGTCTGATCATGTCACCTCAAGCTGTCTACTGGCAACAAGTTTACATTTCTAGTTCCCTCCTCCAAGGCCTTGCCCTGGCCTACATCTTAGATCTCCCCTCTTGCCATGCTCCCCACTCTGCCAACAAACCCAGCCACGTCCTCCTCCCATGGTCAGACTGGGAGCTCTCCAAGAAGGCACGCTATTTCCCTAGTGCCCATAATGACACAATGGACATAATCAAACTGACCTTATTGTTTTGAATTATTCTTTCCTCTGGATTCCCAGCAGGTTCTGTGTTCTCTGGCCATAGTTTAGAATGAACCCAGTAAGGGTAGAAGGGAAACAACTGAATATCCAGTCAGTTAGGCTTGAAAGGCAAAGGCAGAAAGCCTAAATCTCATCTTGCCAAGCAATGCAAACCAGGAGCAACTCGACCAGTCACTGGGTTGGCACCAGAACAAAACCGGTGTGTGCCCAGCATTACATCAAGGGGCCACACGAGAGCTCAATGCATTAATCTTGCCCAGAAGGTTGTGAGGATTAACAAGCGCTTTCACTGGCATATCCAGGGAGGCCGCACATTACAGAGGCTGAGATGACAAGCATCTACACTATGGGCAGTGAGGGCGAGAAGCTGGACCAATCAGAGACATCCAGTGACAATAACCACAGGTCAAAGAACACCTGGGAAACGGCAGCAGCTTCTAGCCAGCTGGTGCCACAAAGAGGCAATGTGGACGAACCAGCCCGTGCGCTGCAGCATTGGCAGGTGCCAGGGACAGCTAGGCTCAGTCCTTTCCCCTCCCTCCGCATTGCCACCACTGTCCTGCAGGGAAAGTCCTGTCCAGCTCCTGGACACCTCCACAGGCTCCCTGCAGAGCTCAGTGTGTCTCCCCTGCTTCTCAGAGCAACAGCCAAGGGACTCCTCCTTCCCCGCAGCTCCCTGCGTTCATCAGTGCTACCCCACCAAGCTTCCTGCACGACTGCCCCATGCGCCCACCTGTGCCCCCACCCTCCACTGCCCACACTCCCCCTGTCCTTCCCACCTGTGCCCCAACCCTCTGCTGCCCATGTTCCCCCTGCCCTCCCTTGCCTCCTGCATTGCTGAAGTGCTGAGCAGGGAGCTGCTGGCACAGATCAATGTAGTGTTTGTAAAGCACTCCTGCTTGGTGCTGCATGCTCTGCCCCCCACAGCACCCTTCTCCCAGCACCACATACCGTTACACCCACTAATGCTCTCCCACCCCTGGCAGTGTAACGCACCCTGCACCTTCATGCAATTAATCTTACCTGTTGTATAATGTAGATGAAATGTGTGGACCCAAAGAGTCACAGGTGCTAATGTGACCTGGTCACTGTCCAAAATTAAACAGTTTAACCCAGGTTCGGGGGTTGGTATCCTGAGACTTCAGCGGGCTCAGTACCTGGCAAACACACCATTAAAAATCCATTTTTACCTTGTACTAAAGATACAGAAAATACAGTGAGCGGATCCCTGAGGCTCTGGTAGCCTCTGCCTTGCCTCCCTCTGTGCCCGGTATCCCCCAGAACACCCACCCCCCATAGCCTGGGATCCCCCCACTCCAGGGGGATCCCCTCTCTACAGCCTGGGATCCCACTTCCCCAGAGAATACATCCTCTACAGACCGGGATCTCCTGGACACATCCAGTCCCCAATCCAGGATCCCTTCCAACCCCTTGGGGACACACCCAGAGCCCCCCACTGGCCTGGCCCTCCTCCCTGTTGCCGTTTAAACTGCCTACAAGAAGCCAAGTATGTCTGCACCCCTCCCCTCCCCATGTACAGCCAGAGCCCAGGGCGTGACATCCTTCTCCCTCTGGTGAAACAGACACCTTCCCCTGAGACCGTGGGGTCAGGCACCAATCTATTACAATGCACACGTCAGTGTGAGGATATAAATGATGTAATATCTATGGTAAATCATTCAAAGGTTAGAAATACCCGCTAATTATCTCTTTCCAGTTTTACTTGGCTGTGCAGTCAAGTTCATGCCTGCTTGGTGACACACTTCCGAGGCAAAATCGTTGAGGACTTTGACAGAGAATTCCGAAGCTTGTACACAGAATCCAAACCTGTGCCTGCTTTCTGCATCCCTGAGGCTGGAACAAACCCTGCTTCAGCTCACAGCTCAGCATGGACCTTAAAGTCTCTCTTAAAATCTGCCAAACCGAACGAAGCTGGAACCGCAAGCCAGGCCAGTAGCCTCTCAAATTCAAGCATTGAGAGCATAAAGATGTCTCCTTTTCGGAAGAACTCCACCTACAATGTACTCCATGAAAAGCAAGACTTGGGTCCTGGTTTCATCAGTGAAAAGAGAAAGGAAGCCATCAGCTCCATGAAGCCAAGTGACTCCAAGCAGCACTGGGAAATGTCAAACTCTAACCAAAACACTTCAGCTAAATTCAAGTCTGCCTTATATGACCAGCCTAATCATAAGTCACACCAGGCATCCTTGCAGCCAATGTCTTTCCCCATACTAAGCTGCAGTGAACCTAATCATCTAGAAAATAAGGCATTGGCTAAAACTAAAAATGGCCAGTTGCTCCATCACTCTGCCATGAGACAGGGACCAAACTTACGATCCCCCTCTGAGAACACTAGTACAAATGGGGCAAATACCAAGCAGAAAGCACCCAGTGATGTTTCAAGTGGAAAATCAATAGAAAGCGGCAGCAAAATATGCAAGAATGAGAAAACGCTGACTCTTGGGCATAGTAAACTGGACCTGATTATCCAATACAACCAGTTAAAAAGTGAGTGGACAGCTGCAGTCCCAAGCTCTGCTAGACTCAGTGATGAAGTGCCAAAGGAAAATAGCTGCAATATACACAGGGATGAGAAAACACTGACTCTTGGACACAGTAAACTGGATCTGATCACAAGTTATAACAAATCAAAATCTAAGCAAATATCTAGTCAATTTGGGCCCTAACCCTCTCTTGTCCTAGGGTGTGTCTACACTGACCCAGCTGCCTAGTGAAGTAGATAGTGAAGACGCTACCTACTCAGATGGGAGAGTGTCTCGTGGCGGCACAGGTATGCCACCTCTACGAGAGGTGACAGTGTGTCAACAGGAGAAGCCCTCCCATTGACATAGTGTTGTCTACACTGGGGGTTGGGTCAGTGTAACTACATCACTCAGGGGTGTGGATTTTCCATACCCCTGAGCGACTTAGTTACACTGATGTAAGTTTGTAGTGTAGACGAGGGCCTAGTTACATTCTCCAATCTCATTCCCAGAGTTACCATAATTTTTTTTGCAAAAAGAAAAGGAGGACTTGTGGCACCTTAGAGACTAACAAATTTATTTGAGCATAAGCTTTTGTGAGCTACAGCTCACTTCACTGAATGCATTCAGTGGAAAATACAGTGGGGAGATTTATATACATAGAGAACGTGAAACAATGGGTGTTACCATATACACTGTAACAAGAGTGATCACTTAAGGTGAGCTATTACCAGCAGGAGAGTGGGGGGAATAAACATGGGGAAATAGTTTTTCTGATACAACATAAAACTGTCAGTTTGAAAACAAACACAAAACACAGAGTAACATGATGAAATAGTCCAGGCTTCTACATTCCTTTACCCTGTATTAAAAAAGACCATTTTACTACAAGCTTTATTTTAAAAATAATCATTTGACACAGAATCTCAAAGTTGGAAGGGACCTCAGGAGGTCATCTAGTCCAACCCCCTGCTCAAAGCAGGACCAATCCCCAATTTTTGCTCCAGATCCCTAAATGGCCCCCTCAAGGATTGAGCTCACAACCCTGAGTTTAGCAGGCCAATGCTCAAATCACTGAGCTATCCCTCCCCACTTACATCATCCTCTATAGTTCTTTGATTGGTTCTTGGTGATTTAACTAGGGTTCTGTTTAAATTAAGAGTAGTATTTAAAGATTTTCTTTTCCTATATCAATTTTGTTGACCGCTGACCTGATGTTATGACTTAAGGCTACGATTTTATCACGGAAGTCACGGACTCCATGATTTCCAGAGACCCCTGTGACTTCAGCCCCACAGCTGAGCTCCCCATTTTGTCACAGATATATTTAGTAAAAGTCATGCACAGGTCACGGCTTCTCTGAATTTTTCTTTATTGCCCATGACCTGTCTGTGCCTTTTACTAAAAATACCTGTGCCAAAATCTTAGCCTTACTTATGACCTACGATCCTATCTCATGTCTCCTGGGTGATTTTATGCTTGCTAGAGGTAAAATGATGTAATAGGAGTATAAAATTGTATGTATGTGGGTCTATGGCTTGTTAGCATGGAACATGCATGGGGGCAAATAGGTGAACGTAAGTATATGGCTTATTAAGCTTGTTAAAATTTAAGTCTATCATATTAGGTCTATCATATTAGGTTAAGGCTTTGTGAAAGTAATTATTTTAAAGACTGAACTGCAGCTGAAATGAGAGAGACCTAAGAAGATAATCCCAGATCAAATATTTTTTACTTTCATTCTGAAACAAAATCAAATAACCCCAAACAGGTCCAGCACTCCACAGGAAGGGAGTTTGGGGGACTTTAGCAATGAGGTTGCTATGCAGTATCTAAGCAGTTAGACTGCTTGTACATATAGGAATTATTAAGAAATAAATGATATAAGAGAGGAATATCAATGCTTGATGCTTAATTAAGGACACCCCAAAGGCCACGTATGGTTAGGGAAAGCTATTCACCTTATTATAATCAGGATAAAGCATGAAATGGTATATATCTGTACTATCACCATAAGGAAGGGTATAAAATATCACACCCAGTTCCCATTTCTTGGGGTGCGTCAGGTCCCCAAGACTGTGTAAACGGAATCAGGATCCCCTTTCTGATGGGCTCCACTTATATCCCCTTCCATCTTTGTTTCCAATGGTCTCCGTACGTTGTAAATATACACAATGTAAGACTGTATGTAGGAGTGATGCAGGAAACCACTTTACTGTACTTCCCTTATTCTAATCTTAGTGCATATTGATCCTTTCCTATAATTTCAATTATAGTTGTCTGTATTAAATAAAGTTTGTGTGTTTCACCAAATTCCATCTTCTTAATTAACTTTAAGTAGCCGCCTAGGAAAAGTACCTGTTATCTATGACAAGAGCATGTTGCACCCCAATGCATAATCTTATAAGTGTGATAACTGTTCAGGGTACGGCTTGCTGACAACAATGTTAAGAGAGATGGTGCAAACTACATTAAAAAAGTAAAGAAAACTTACAACTAAAGATATCCGTGTCCAGTCATGGGAGTGTGCATGCATGTATGTGTCGGGGGTGAGGATGTAGAAGAATAAATGTGCGAGCACGCATGTTGCTGAGCAAGGCATTGCCATGCCTGGAACAAAGACTGGCGGCGAGAACTCCGTCCTGCGGCACGCTGGAGCTCTCCGCACTAAGCAGAAAGCTTGGCTGGGAGGCAGCCAGAACTCCCTCTGGGGCTGGTCCCCGCCGCTGGGCTGGGCTGGGCTCGGCTCCTGCAGGAACTAAGGGCCATCACAAACCTCGCTACCTTCCACCCCATTTGCAAAGTGCATTTCTTTGACTTTGCTTCTCTACTATAAACACATCGCTGCACCCAGGCAGGCGCGAGGACAGGGACAGCTGCGGCCCGGCCCGGCCCGGCGACGGCCACGCGCCCACAGGGGGGCCGGGCCGGGCCGGGCCGGGCCGGGCCGGAGCCCCAGGGAACGGCGCGGAACGGGGGCCCGGGAGCCCGAAGTGAAGGGCGGTCGCCGGCCAGGAACAGACCCGGGCTAAGCGCTGCGCGGGGCCGCGCCGGGCCGGGGCGACAGGGGCCCAGCTCCGGCGGCCTCGCCTGCAGCCGCGGCCTCCCTCCCTCCCTCCCTCCCCAGCGCGGGGCGGCGCCTCCCGGGGCCCGCCCCCGCCCCGCCCCGCCCCGCCCCGGGACGGCAGAGCCGAGGGCGGGGCCGCTCCACCCGCGCGAGTCTCCGCGCTCCGGCCATGGCGGTCCGCGCCAGCTTCGAGAACAACCACGAGATCGGCTGCTTCGCCAAGCTCACCAACCGCTACTGCCTGGTGGCCGTCGGCGGCTCGGAGAACTTCTACAGGTCAGAGCCCCGGCCGGCCGCGGCCCCGGGACCCGGCCTCCCTCCCCCCCTGTCCCCGCCTCGGCCCCGGGACCGGCCTCCCTCCCCCCCCCCCGCCTCGGCCCCGGGACCCGGCCTCCCTCTGGCTTCCCCCCCTGCCCCCGCCTCGGCCCCGGGACCGGCCTCCCTCCCCCCCTGCCCCCGCCTCGGCCTCCGCCCTGGGGCCCGGCCTCCCTCTGGCTTCTGCCCCCGCCTCGGCCCCGGGGCCCGGCCTCCCTTCCCCCGCCTCCGGGCCTGGCTTCCCTCCCCCCCCCCCGCCTCGGCCTCTCTCTTCCCCCCCCGTCCCCTCCTCCGCCTCGGGGCCTGGCCTCGGGGCCCGGCTTCCCTTCCCCAGCCTCGGCCTCGGGGCCCGGCCCCCCTTTTCTCCCCCCGCCTCGGCCCCGGGGCCCGGCCCCCCTTCCGCCTCCGGGCCTAGCCTCCCTCCCCGCCTCGGCCCCGGGGCCCGGCGCCCAGCCTCCCTTCCCCCCTGCCCCTTCCTCCGCCTCGGGGCCCGGCCTCCCTCCCCCCCGCCTCGGCCCCGGCCCCCCTTTTCCCCCCGCCTCCGCCCAGGGCCGCCGCCGCCTCGCCTCCACTCTGGGGGCTCGGTCTCCCTGCTCCCCACCCTTCTCCTCGGCCCTGGGGCTCGGACTCCCCAGCCCTGGGGCTTGGCCCTTCCACCTTCCTAGGGCCCGATACCCCCGCCCCCCTCGCAGTCTCGATCCTCCTGGAAGAAGAGGCTGGTGGTTTCTAATCCGGGGAGGGGTGTAAAGAGCCGGGATACAGACAGTCTCCTTACACAGTTCTGGCCTCCCATAGTCCGGTTGCATCCCCTTAGAAAGGGGACTAGAAATGACTGTGTTAGGCCAGGACAGGGTGCACCATTAACTCATAGCCGTGGCTCTCAACCTTTCCAGGCTACTGTGCCCCTTTCAGGGGGCGGATTTGTCTTGCACACCCCAAGTTTCACCTCACTTAAAAACGACCTACTTACAAAATCTGACGTAGGAATACGAAAGTGTCGCAGCGCACTGTTACTGAAAAATTGCTCACTTTCTCGTTTTTACCATATAATTGTAAAATCAATTGGAATATAAATATTGTACTTACATTTCTGCATATAGAGCAGTATAAACAAGTCATTGTCTGTATGAAATTTTAGTTTGTACTGACTTTGCTCGTGCTTTTTATGTAGCCAGTTGTAAAACTAGGCAAATATCTAGAGGAGTTGATGTACCCCTGGAAGACCCCTGTGTACCCCTAGGGGTATGTGTACCCCTGGTTGAGAACCACTGGCTTATGTAACAGCATCGTATTTCCAGTATTCTCCATTCCTTATGTTTCCCAGCTTCTTGTTTGCTTTTTGACCACTGGTGGTGTTGAGCAGAGGTTTCAGTTGAGCTGCCCACCTGGATACCCAGGGCTTTTTCTTGGCTTGTTGCATTTAACTTACCAGTAAGATGTATGAGTAGTTGAGACTGGTCCCTCCAGCCTGTGTTATCTTGCATTTGTCAATACTGAATTTCAGTTGCCATCATGTTGCCCATTCACCCAGCTTGATTATGTCCCTCTGAAAGTCCTCACTGTCCTCGTCGGTCTTGATTGATTTAGGGCATGTCTGCATGTACAGCACGGCAGCAGTACAGCTGTGCCCCTGCAGCGCATCTGGTGAAGATACTCTGTGCGGATGGGAGAGAGCTCTCCTGTCAGCATAATAAAACCACTTCCATGAGCGGCAGAACCTCTCCTACATACATAGTGCTGTGCACACATGTGCTTATGGCAGTGTAACTTATGTTGCTGACAAAACTGTGTAGTGTAGACAAGGCCATAACCTCAAATAATGGTGTCACATGGAGTTTTAGCTACCTCACTGTTCTTCCCTTTATCCAGATCATTGATAAATAAATTAAACAGCAGGTGTCCTAGTACAGGCCCTAGAGGTGTCATTCTTTGTTTTCTAAGCCTTGACTGTACTTCACCTCTCACTCCACAAGTACTTTAGTTTCCTTATTAGCTTCCTGTGAGGGTCTTTGTCAAAGGCTGTTTCGAATTTATGTGGACTTCAATCAGCCTGTTCTTTATTCACTGTGTTGCTGGCATATTCAAAGAATTCTAGTCATCATTTTAACAGGAAATTAATTCATTTTAGTTGGGAAGACTGTGTGGGTCTAGTGGACAGGGCACACTGCACTGGGGCTCAGGAAGCCTGAGTTTTATTCCTGACTCTGCCATTAACCTGCTGTGAAGATTTGGGCAAGCCAGTGAACTTCTCTGCCCCTCAGTCTCCCCATTTGTAAAGTGGAGATACTCATTTTTATAAAACAGGTCAGGAACATCAGATCTCCTTCTCAGGTGTACTGATTTGATTTCCCTTGGGGTCTGAGTCCCTCTGGATTGAATGGGATTCTCTGTATATGCCACTCTTTGCTTTGCAGCATCATTTCACTGTCTTTCTTATTGCAGTATCTTTGAGGGGGAGCTTTCTGAGACCATCCCTGTTGTTCACGCTTCCATAGCTGGATGCCGGATCATTGGGAGAATGTGTGTTGGTAAGTCACGTCCTTCAAGCTGATACCTTGTGGTGTGCTCTTAATGGGGATTGGGCCGGAACATGTCATTTAACAAGATTCTAGACTCTCATTCTGCAGTATAAGGAAGACTCTGGGTCAAGACGTTCTGGATCTGCCTAGGAGCCACCCGTTCCCATATTGAACAGGGATTAGAGTTTGAGGTTCCAGCTGTGACAAATAGGGGATAGTAGGAGGGTTGCAGATATAGCCCCATGGACCTGAAGGGACTTCTTTTCTGACCTCTGGCCAGCAGAGGTTGTTGAGCGGAGCCAGGCCTGAGGGTGGGACAAAGGGGTGGAACTGGGAAGACTTCTTTCCAAAATCAAAAATGTATCAATTTGAGAGTAAAGAAAAGCCTGTGTGTGGAGGGAGGGACGGGGGGTAGAGCCTATGCCACATAGGGTTTGGCTTCTGTCGTGGGGGGAATCACAACCACTCCTCTGCAGCACTGGGGTCGGTGTTTCACGTGCTTCTACTTGTGGGGGATGGGGAGTTGCTTGTCACGCGTAAGTTTCTCTTACTGATAAATCTGTAGGGAATACCCTGTTTTGATGGGCATTAATGGTTCAGCATCTAGCCATTACAAATACACATCGCAAAAGCAGTATTCCTCCTTTCACTTGCATGTAGCCAGGGACACAGCAGGACGCAGCTCTTGTTTTTACAATCCATTCCGGTGAGAGGAAAGAGAATGTTTGTCCTTTATCAGTTTGTCTGGAGAAGCGTTTGACAGATCTTGATTATTACTGCGTGCCACATTAGAGTAATGAAATGAGCATAGTTGGGAACACCAGTTAGATTCTGCAGATGCTAGACTGCTAATAAGGGATTTAATTTCTGATTAAAGGGGAAAAAATTGAGGTTTCTGCCCTTTTCAGTTTGCTTGGTAGGGTTTTTGTAAGGAATCTCCTCCCCTCCCCCGCTTGTGTTTTATGTTAGAAATTTGGGTGTCCCGTTTGCTCCCTGAGACTGTAGTCACTGGGGGACTTGTGAAATCCTGAATTAACAGGCCAAGAAGGGAAAGTGAACTTTAATCAGACTGTTTTAAAACTGTTTTTAATAACACCTAGTTAACCTTTTGAGGAAAGGACACCTTTGTTAAAGGTTCTGTCTACACACTCTGCATAATTAACGAGGCCTGAGACCCAGAAGCCCCTCAAGTAAAACCAGGATAGACCATCTAGACATTCCTGATGCCTAAGGCTGTTTTTAAAATTTTTTTTAAAGGCAAAAGACTATCTTAAGAAAACAAACCAACACCTCAAATCATTCCTCTCAGGGACTTTCTCCCTCATAAAGAAGCAACAACCACCAAGGGTACATCTGCACAATGATGATAAACCCACAGCTGGCCTGGGTCAGCTCACTTGGATTCAGGGTCTGGTGGTCGCAAGGACCTTCCTAAAGGCCGCCTTGGACTCGGCAGATTTGGCCACTCGCACGATGGCTACCGCCATAGCCATGAGACGCAGCTCCTGGCTTCAGGTCTCGGGGCTCCCGCTTGAGGTCCAGAATACTATCTAGGACCTACCCTTTGACTGTTCTGGACTCTCTTCAGAGCAGACAGACTTTAGGTTCCATAGTCTAAAGGACTCACGGGCAACCCTTGAATCCCTGGGGATTCACATGCTGGCCCCCCAAAGGAAGCTGTTCAAAGTTCGGCCCACCCCATGCTTCTACTCTGCTCCTCCCAGGACTATAATAGGAAACAGGGCAGGAGTAACAGAAGGCGCCCATCTCTGTCCTCCTCAGGCCTCAAAACCGAACTTTTGAAGTTGCACCTGAGGCCTCGTGAATTATGCAGAGCGTGTAGATAGAACCTTTAACAAAGGTGTCCTTTGCCTCAGTCATGCTGAAGACTATGTTGGGGGAGGTGCTGAGTGAGCCTGAGGAGCCCTGAGGCCAGCTTGTTTGAAGGCTAAGAAGTGGGCAAGCCAGGCAGGTGAACACCTTTAACTTGGCCTGAAGCAGAACTCCTTTTTTTCTTTTAGGGAACCGGCATGGTCTGTTGGTCCCAAGCAGTACAACAGACCAGGAGCTTCAGCACATCCGCAACAGCCTGCCAGACTCAGTCCGAATCCAAAGAGTGGAGGAGCGGCTCTCAGCTTTGGGCAATGTCACCACATGCAATGACTACGTTGCACTTGTCCATCCAGACCTTGACAGGGTAAATGGCTTTTATTCTTTTACAAGTTCAGTGGAGACCTTTAAAGCAAACCCCGCCCTAGAGCTAGACTTCATAGTTATTGGGGTTCGCTAGGAACATTTCCAGTTCATGCCAAGTAACACAAGACTGCATGCTAATAGCGCTTGACAGCATGGGAGTCTGCTTTACTTAGCTTTTCATTCTTCTCAGCAGAGGAATGGCAGAGTTGGCTTCTGCTCTAAAAGGCTGCCTCAAGATTCAGCTTTGACTGCCCTTCATTCTCCCTTTCACTAATCCTTATTTGTAGGGCAGATAAAAACACAAGCTCTGCCCTGAAAAGTTTTACAATCTAGTGTTCAACATACAGACAGTCCTCGGACTTATGACACAATTGGTTCCTGAAAATTTTGTCATAAGTCATAACTTGGAACCACAATCCACCCCATTGCGGGACTGAGCATCGTGAAGTCAAAACCAATTGTCATAAATCGAATCAGGGTGTCAGTTCAAAGTGTCGTAAGTCGAACGTCGTAAAGTCAAGGACTGCCTGTACTGGGACTAAGGGAGAGGTAATATAATGAAGGAGAGCAGTGATGACCGTATCAGGTGGTTACTCACTGGAGGCACATGTGCATCTGGATGGCTAAACTGCAACTGATTGCCCACAGCGCATCCAGTGAAAAAATGTGGATGAGTTGGATTTTAGGGGGCTTTGAGTGAGGGAAGGGGTGATGAGCTTGTATCCTGGTGTAGAGAGCATGGAAGAAAGCAGAGAAATGGAAGTCAGGGACCAAGAAGCACAAAGGCTGTCATGGTGTGGTTGAGGGGGCAGAGTAAGAGATTAAGTTACAGGCATAGGCAGGAACAGAGCTGTACACGGCTTTGAAATGAATAGGAGAATGTGATGCAGTTGAGAACAGGCAGTCAAAAGAGAGATGCAAGGAGTGGGTAATAAGGTGAGATTCTGCAGGGCAGATCGTTGGAGGCAGTGTTTTGATTGAATTGGGGGCACAGTGTGGGTGCCAGGGAGTTCAGACAGAGGAAGGTTGTGAAATTGAAATGGGAGATGATTAGAGAGTTTTAGTGGTTGGGCTTGAGGAAAAGCTGTTAAAACCTGAATTCTGTGTTTCCTTGCTAGCAGAGTGCAGCCAGTGTTATGTTGGTTGGTTCCTGCCAAGTGAATTTCCACCCTGCCTGGGCGCCCACCGTCTGCAGGTTTAGCCTCTCCAACACTTCTGTTCTCATTAAACAAGTTCATTACTGCAAATTGATTTGGTTCTTGGTCTATCAAATTCCTCTCCTGGGGCCATTTGTCTCCTTCACTGCCTCACTTAGCCCGTTTCTCTCCTTAGGTAAGTTTCATATTTTTTCTCCCCAGGGTCATGTAGGGGTCCACCAGGGTCTCCAGTGGGACCTATGTCCCTTGGTGAAGGTGTCTAGGAGAAGTGAAGTGCAGGGCCATAGGAGCCCCTTGAAGGAATTGCTCCTTGTTCCATGTGCTGCTGGGCATCTTCCACTCTGTCCACAAAAAGCTGGTTAACAAATTGCCCAGAAAAGCGTGTTCTCTGTAATACTCGGTCTGGGATGATCTTGTGGCTGAAGCCCAGTTCTTCAAGTCAGGAGACTTGATTCTGTTCTTAACTGCGCCTAAGACTCCCTGTGTGATGTTGGGCTAGTCATTGAGCTTTCTGTATTCCAGTTTCTTCTTCAGGAGATAATACCCCACAGGTGTCTTAATCGTTCAACAGAACAGTCAGGATCAGGACTACTTTGTGCTTGGGGCTGTACAAACGCATATGAGGACGTGGCTCCCTGCCCCAAAGAACTTACAGTAGATGAAGAATCTAATGCTCTAACTTGAAAAATGCTTTGAGATCCTTGGATAACAGATGATGTACAAGTGCAGAGTATTGATGGAGGCAATATTTGTTGCTGTGTTCTGGTGTCTGAGTGTCTTTCCTTGCTAGGCTGTTGCATAACCGATGTTCTCCTCCCTCCGAATACACAAGGGTATGAATTGGACAACTACGAATCAGATTGGTCAGTGAGGGCTGTCAAAGACTAGTGCTCACTATTGGATTTGGTATCCATGCTTGAAAGAAGAGACAATGTAATTCTTCCACCTGTTCCCATTGAGCAAGTATATGTTCCATTCAGCACCTGAACTAGGGGGAAAGGTTCTATGTCCGTGCTGGTGATCTCACCTCTAGAACTGTTGTTATTGCTTGTTTTACAGTAGCATCTCAGCGACCCCATTACGCTAGGTGCTGTACAAACATAGAACAGACACAGTCCTTGGCCCAAAGAGCTTCCAATCTGAGTATAAGGCAAAAGACAGTCGTATATAACAAACAGGTTGGGGGTAGAAGGAAACAATGAGCCAGTATTGGCAGCATGATAGGTAGTGGTCTTAGGCCACCTGCTGCCTAACTTCAGGTTTTGGAGACATCACAGCAGAAGGAAGCATGAAAGAGGACAGGGAGGGAGATGACTTTGTGGTAGTTTAAAGTTTCTCCTGTGTGTAGGGCAGCATGGGTGATAGTAGGAGATGCTTGTTTGAAAGTTTAACAAGTGGGTGGTAGAGGCTGGCATTATTGGCAGAATGGAGTTGAGTCAACATCTCGATAGCATGTCAGAGATGCTAGCTTGGGTGGGGATAAGCTGTGATGGGCCTTGAAAGTGAATGCAAATAATTTGTGTTTGCTGTGATGGAGCAGGGGGAGCAAGTGAAGGGATGCAAAGAGGGGTGACTTTCAAAAGGAGGTGCCAGGAAAGCTTACCTTTGCAGCCATGTTTTGAATGGATGTAAGTGAGGTGAGGAGGGATTTGTCAAGGCTGGAGCAGAGCAGGTTGTAGTAATTGGGCTTTAGCTGTGTGGCTGGAGAAGAAGGGCGCTCTTAAGTCTTTTGCAGGAAAAAGAGGCAACATGCAGACACATGGGTGTGTCAGTCTAGAGGGCCATGTTGAAGATGATACCCAGGTGACAGGGAAGATGGTGGGGTTACCCACAAGGAGAGGGAGCATTTTTGATGAGAGGTTAAGAGCTCTGTTTTGGTCATATTGAGCTTGAGCTGACAGCTGGACACTCACCAGGGAACCTGAGACACTGGCTGAGGTTTTAGATGGAATAGAAGATGACAAGTCTGGAGTGGAGAAGTGGGTCTGTGAGGAATCGTAACATAAAGATGATAGTTGAAGATTCTTAGATTCCAAGGGCAGAAGGAGCCACTGTGATCATCTAGACTGACGTATAGACCTTTCCCAAAATAATTCCTAGAGCAGGTCTTTTAGGAAAAACATCCAGTCTTGATTTAAACATTGTCAGTGATGAAGAATCACCACACCTTGGGTAAATTGTTCCAAGGATTAATTACTTTCATAGTTAAAAATTTACACCATATTTCCAGTCTAATTTCAACTTCCAAAATGACCAAGTCATGGACGGGCGGGTAAGATTGAAGAGGAGGAGCATGGTTGAATGTGTTGAAGTCGACTGGCAGGTCAAGGAGGAGAATGATGGAGTGCTAATTGTTTTTTTTGTTGTTGTTGGACCTAACAGCAGGTGTAGTTAATATACCTACAAAATGAAAATCTGAGCTCTTGAAATCAGAATAGGTTCTTCCAAAACACCCTGAGCAAGTTTTCTCCCAAGCATAGCTCTGCTCCCCGCTCAACTCGCATGGGGTTTCTACATAATGTTTTGAGATAACATTTGTGCCAAGGACACACGCTTCTCATTTTATGTATTTACAGGAGACTGAAGAGATCTTGGCAGATGTGCTCAAAGTAGAAGTTTTCAGACAGACGGTTGCAGACCAGGTTCTGGTTGGAAGTTACTGTGCTTTTAGTAACCAGGGAGGACTTGTGCACCCAAAGACTTCAACTGAAGACCAGGATGAGCTCTCCTCACTGCTGCAAGTCCCACTTGTGGTAAGGCATTTGTAGACTTGTGCCTTCTCTCGCCCTTCCCACCCCAGAGTCTTCTGACTGTTGGAGAGGTTTGGATCTTCACAGCTGTACCCCTTTCCAGCCTCCATGTTGTGTCCTGCCCCCAGGTGCATTGCCTGCTTTGTCTAGCTTTTATCAAGCAGCTGTAGCGTGTGGACTTGTTAGTTTCACCGCTGCCCACATGAAAAGAAGCTGTGCCCTCTCCCTGCTGCTAAAAGGCTCTCAGTAGTGTGTCTTTCCTCCTCCCACAAATAGCTTCTCAAGTCTTCTGGGTACCAAATGCCCCAACTGCCAAAATCTCCCACTCCAACTTCTAAAATGCAGCTGTGTGTTTCAGTGCCAAAGTCTCTGGCAAGCAAAGTTGGGGTAGTAAAATAAATGTAATTATTATCAATGTGAACACTGCTGTGACCCTGTGCTGATTGCACTGGGCACTGAGGGGAGGAGATGGCCTGGAAGGCAGTACCACAAAGTTCTGGGTTTGCTGCCTGAGTGAAGCTGAATGGGCTGCATAGGACACATTGCCTGTTCACAAGGTGTTGCACTCTGATGGCAAACGAGAGATCTGCCCTATAGCATCTTGTCATCCTCTTGGAGCGTGAGGAAGGAGTGATGTGATTTGGCCTTTACTGGCCTTTTAAAAATTCCAGTGATAGAATTGTGTTCCCTTTGAACCACGCGGTGGCAAGCTAGTCCCCAGTCTGATTTGTGACTTTCAGCATAGCTGTAGAGTTTAGTTTCCCATCTGTTGTTTTCTGCTTGATTTGTGCGCAGTTAATTTCTCCTCTGAGTTTAAATGCCTCTTTGCTTTTGTTCTTGTTCTGCTTTTCTTTCTTTAAAGAGGTCAGCTGTCCTATTAACACCTTCAATTTAGTTTTTCTAAAGTGTATTTTCCTCCAGCAAGAGAGAATAAGTTTGTCGCAGCGCTGCCTTCAGAAGCTGTCTGGTTTTATTTGTAGCTTAGTATTGTTAGTTCTCTAGTTCAGTGGTTGCTTTAATTGCTTTGGAATCAGAGGTCTCTGTAGCATAAACCTGGTGTGTAGCAGTTGGGCTGAGAGGGGAAGTGACCGCTCTTGCTCTGGGACTACATAGGGAACCCACTGCTTCCCAGCCCAGTCATCGTGCCCTAGGAGCACTGGGCAGTGTTTAAGCCAAAGGTTAGAAACCTGAATTAGGAGCTGATCTAAAGTTTAGCAACTGAGCAGAGGGAACAAGAGGTTGGATGTGGGGAATAATGGCTGTACGTTGTCTCCTGTTCCTCAGGACCTTCATCCACCTTTCAGCGGAAGTCTCTATCCTAGAAGAAAAGCTGCTCCCAGTCACCACTGTCTCCTAAACAGAATTTTAAATAACCAAATATTACATTGTCCAATTATATAGATGCAGATAGTTGAACCAGCATTACCCATATAGGTCTGCTTATGGATGGAACCCACATGAAAAAACTACCGTTCTTCAGCCCAAAAATGTGTCCCGTCAGAGGAGGTAACATTTTCAAACAAGATGGTAGCCATTGTGGTGACAGGAGTCTGCGGGATAGTTTGGCTGGTGCCCTTCCCTGGTGACTAGCAACGCGATAAAGTATAATTGATTAACTGTTTCTGTTGCTGTCACTGTGGTCTTGTGCTGACCCCTTTCTCTCCCTGTTTGTTTTTGCCAGGCTGGAACAGTAAATCGTGGCAGTGAGGTTATTGCTGCAGGGATGGTTGTGAACGATTGGTCTGCCTTCTGTGGGCTGGACACAACCAGCACAGAGCTATCGGTTATCGAGAGCATCTTCAAACTGAATGAAGCTCAGCCAAGTACCCTTGCTACCAGCATGAGAGATTCCTTGATTGACAGGTAGGTGGGATCGCATACTGTGCACGTGCATCTTCAAAACCTGCAAAAATGTTAGCAAAGACAAGCTAGCCAGGATTTGTTTGCCAGGATTCATTTCTTGCCGTCGGCTTTTCTTTAGATTCTACGTTTTGCCAAAAATTAAAGATACAAGCCATATTTTCTTTAATTCTTCCTTGTACCTTTTTCTGTTAGTCACTTTCATGAGCATGCTTAGGGCTCTTGTTACCTCTATGATATTATAATGGGAACCTACTAAGTCTCACTGTAATTAGTTTCTAAGCCCTGTCCTCAATTTTCACATGCTCATCTTCTAGAAAATGTAGTGTATGGGCTGAAATTTTCTATGCTTGTTTCCCCCTGAAGATTAATTTTATTTTTGAGCAAAAGCCCTTCAGCTGTGTTTGAGTACAGTGAGTGAAAAGTACAGTCATTACAAGCATTTTGACCATACTGTTTTAGACATACTAAAACAAAAATGACTGAAGCTTGAACTTTGGCCTGGATATAGTCTTTAAGGACTAGCACCTTTGCTTGGTTTGCAAGGGAAAAAATTGGTTATGATTAACCAGAAGTTCTAAGCATTTGAAAACAATGTGCTGAAGATGTGTGCTAGATTTTTTTTTTCCATTAAGCCTGTATGTTTGCACGTGGATGCGTAGCTAAATAGTGCACTTCTCAGTGCTGTGTGACATACAACATTCATAGCTTTTAAATGACTGAATCGGTTTCCTTCAAACTGGGCTGGAATTCTGGAGCTGTGAGATCTGCAAAACTGTCAAAGTTTGACCAAGCCAAGACTATAACAGGGTTCAAAAAAGAACTAGATAAATTCATGGAGGATAGATCCATCAATGGCTATTAGCCAGGATGGGCAGGGATGGTGTCCGTAGCCTCTGTTTGCCAAAAGCTGTCAATGGGCAACGGGATGGATCACCTGTTCTGTTCATTCCCTCTGGGGCACCTGTTATGGGCCACGGGTGGAAGACAGGATATTGGGCTAGATGAACCTTTGGTCTGACCTAGTATGGCCGTTCTTATATACTCTTGCATTCTTATGAGTAAAATTTGATAGTTTAAAAATTCTTCATGTTTAAATTTAGCACGTTCATCTTTCCCAAGGCCATCCTGGCTGGTACCCTCCAGCCCCTTTATTTCCACAGTTTGTGTGTTCTTCAAGGCTTTTATCCAAGTTAAACTAATCTAAGACCTTAACCATTTACACAGCTGTGACTCTCCCACTAGTTCTAGTGATGATGACCGCCGTTGTCACCACTTGCTACTGTTGGTGGATGAGCACCCACTGTGGGACGTTGGTGGGAGGTTTTTGCAATGCAGATGCAGCTGTATAGCTTGGGTCCGACTTTCACCAACTGGGCCTGTCACTGTTTGAGGACTGGCAGGGATTTCACCGACGTGGTAGTAGAGACTGCTGAAGATCTGGGATTTCTCAAAAGTTCCCAATTTAAAAAACACTTTTGGGCGCAGCAGTGGGTCAGATGTATTTCTGCTGCCTTAAACAATGTGCTTCCTAGGTGTAAGTGTGCTGTCCCCTGGCCTGGCCTGAGTGGTGTGGTGCATCATGTCCCTCCCCAGCGGTGGCTGTATAGGGGTCCTTGTATATGAAGTTTACAAGGGGTTTTGGAACCCTTTGAAATGAAAGACCCTATGAAAATAAATTTTCTAAACGAGCTGGAAATTTACAAAGTCTAGGAACCAAGTCTCTTTACCTGCCCTTATAATTATGATTGTACCCCCTTTATAACATGACTAATATGGTGCCAGCGGTGTGTGGAAAAGCAACATAGACACGTCCCTGCCTGAGTGCTCACAGTTTAGTGGCTGGGTCCTCACTTCCATTGTGGCTCCTCTGTCACTCCAGTTGAAAGGTCCCCTTTTATGCCAGCCCACAGGAATGGTCCTTGGGGATATCCAGTGAAACAGTTTTATGCTGCCTCCCCACAGCCCCTGGTTTAATGTGTGGCTGTAACTGAGCATAAGTTAGAGCAATCCTGAGGCCGCTTGAACTTTCTCTGGGAGCGATGCAGGTCCCCAGGCACGGCTGCGAATGCTGGAGACGTACCATGTTCTTATTGGCCTGGTGAATCTGGCTGCGAGCTATCGTTTGGTCCAGTGCACTGGCTCAGTATTACTCTTGATTTATGTAACTTCACGTTCTAAGACTGCTAACCCTCAGGAACTATAGGGCAGAATGCTGGTAAGTGAAGAGATTGATGTGCCTGCAGCTGGAGATGCTGACTGCCCTTACCTGCTCTCCGTTTGTTAAACCTGATTTCTGTCTTCTTTCTAGTTTGACATGAGAAGTGCTGCTCTGACCTTCCGGCTCGGACTAAGGAGCAGAGTGCCAGGCTCCTATTTCATCTGCTTTCTGGATTACAGATCCGTCTACTGTCATTTCTGTGGGCCCTGCTGAGAGGATGCCACATAATCAACGTTTTTAATGTTCTGTTTACTACGTCCTACTACAAAAACCTGGCAAACATCATGCATGAGTTATAAATATGAAGTGTTCTGTATCCCTGGCTGCCAATTTCCAGTCCTTTCAGTGGTCTCAGCACTGCAGGAATCTGTAACATTAGAGCTTCTCTATGCGTGAAGCTGACTTGGGCTCTTACAGCAGCTAAAGATGCTTTTGTTCACACTTCAGTTCTGGTCTGCTTCTCTTTGCATTGGGCTGTTTACTGACCACCCCAGCCCCGAGGGATTTTTCTCATATAAACGGGAATGGTTTTCTATCACACAACTATATATTTTAAAACCCACATAAAATGGCTTAATGAAAGAGCATAATGCTTCCTCTCTCCTGTTGCTAGACAGTTCTTCCCAGGCCCGATGGCTGTAGGCTACTTTGCCCTGGCTGTAGCTTTACAGAAAAGGTCTGAGGTTGCAGGCACCAAAGATTGTGGCTGTCTGGTGCCTTTCTGAACTCAGCTGTTCTCTGTCCCCAGCCGGTATCCTGAAGCTGTCCCTTTGGTGTGGGGAAACAAGCGTATCAAAGGGCAAGTAGGTATCCGTTCTGCTTACAAACTCAAACCTGACTCATAAGGGACAATCCAGGAGTAATAAGGAACCAGGTGGGCAGCCATAGCTCTGAAAGCAAGGGGTGCCTCTGGGATTCATGTTGGAGAGAAAAGACCAAGTGCCCCCTCAGCTGTTCAGTTCATGTATCCTTCTAACATGGGAGCAATTGGACCCTGCCCCAGAGACAGTGCAGTGAAGCCTTGGGAGAGCTGCTCCCTCTTAGCTGTCAGATATACATGCTTCCCAAACCCTCCCTGACTGCTTCTGATTGTCTCCTGTTTCTCATTGCTAGACATAACGTCTGTGAACCCCAGCGGGGCAGCTCCTGCGAAAGGAACTGCAGTTAGAGCAAATGGCTGAGAGCCTTTGCCTGTGGCACTGGGCTCTGCCCTTCCCCCAAGGTGCTTAGAGGGCTCTCTCCCTGGTCTCCTTGCACCTTCAACATGCTGCTTTGGTGGGAGGAGAAGGTTGGTCCATGGTCTCCTCACACCGTGTTTGTGTGATTTCTTGGGAATCTCCAACTATCTGGCATGTAAGTGGGGGGTTGCCCTGTAGTTAGAATTTCCTTTCCAAGCTGTCCTGGTGCGCCTGCCAGGAAGGCACGGAGGCTGGCTGGCAACACTGCCGAATAAGTTCAGTGGGGAAGGAAATCAGGAAGTTGCACCCTGCTGAGCAGGAGCAGGCTTGAGAAGAACCCAGGCCTGTCCCTCAAAACCCACAAGGCGATTAGCACGAAAGGAGGTAACCGGGTGGATGGGGCACTGTGTGTGGGGGACAGCCAGCATCTGTTCTCACTGCAACGTGGTCCTGGCTCTGTGCTGCTCTGGCACCAGCCCAGCTGTTCCCTGCCCCGGCAGCCCCAGTTCACAGGCCACCAGGCTCATGACTGCCTCATGGGCCTGCCTGCCCTGTCAATCCAGCTGACTTGGAACACTGGCTTCTCCCCACTGGCCCTGGGGACTGTCAGTGTCACGATCCTGATACCTCTTTGGCCCTTCCTCTTCTCCTGGTAGTGGGAGAGGGACAACTAATCCCTCTTCCCCCTGCTAAGTTTCAGTATGGGGCCAACAGCCCCCTTCCACAGAGATGAAGGGGTATGGGGGGGAGGCTGTGACATGGGGATGGGAAAGTGATAAGGGCAGTGTACAGATGCCTCTGCAATGGGTAGATGGAGCTGTGACCCAGGTGGAAGAGTGAAAGGGAAAGCAGGGGAGGAGGGGGCTGTGACCTGGGGCTGTGACCTAGTGCTGGGAGTGGGAAGGGGGGCAGGGCTGTGAATCGGGAGGCAGGGAGTAGAGTGGAGGCTTGTGTTTGTTGGTGGGAGTTTCAGAACAGACCTATTGGGGGCAGGATTTCCTGGGGGAGAGGTACGAGTGCAACATCCATGGGGGGGTGGGAGATTGCAATGGTGTCCCTCCCAGCGGGGGCCACTGTTGTTTTCAGCATTGGGGCACTACTGCAGGAAAGCCCAGGAAGTTTGGAGAGGTACCCTATTGAGGGGTGGTGGGGAGAAGGTGGCTCTGTGGGGGAGGGTCCAGGACCCTGGTGGGGAGGGGCACAGCACAGAGGGGACTCTGGGGAGGAGTGGGGTTGAAGAGCAATGGCTGTGGGGGGAAGGGGAAGGCCAGAGAGGCCAATGTGATTTCTCAACAGAAAATGCCTTTTCCACAAGGGAATTTGCTGAGACTTTTCCACTGAACCCAAACGTTTCATCTGGAGTCAGGTTGACATGACTAGACCTATTTCAGTTTGGGTCAGTTCAAAATTAATCCAAAGTGCTGGGTGCCTTGTGCCCCTGTCTCTACGGGCAGGGTTCCCTGGTTGGACCACATCTCCCACTATGCACTGGGGCCTGACTGAGCTGCTGTGGTGCATCATGGGAGAGATGATCTTGCAGCAGTGCACAGCCCACAGAGAGGACTGGGGGGGTCCCATGAGGCTCTGGGCCAGCTCAGACAGAGGCAAGTCAAGGTTGAACTGACCCTGTTCTGTGAAAAATGGTGCTATTCTGGCTTTGTCTCAGTTTGCAGCAAAGCACATGGTGAAATGTCAGAATTGCCCAGGGGCTGGAAAGCCTGAGTTTTGACCAGCTCTACCTGTGAGAATGTTTGCCGAAAGCCAGCAAGGGGGGCTGCAGGCTGGGAAACAAGCCCCTGATCCTGCATTGCAGCCACCCGGGAACTGCTGCCACAAGCTAAGATGGGGCCATGCAGAGGAGTGTAACCACATGTCTCATCAGCACCATGAGCATGTGCTTACATTTGGGTTTCCACTGACACCAATTCTAGAGTCCTGTATGGATACAAAAATGTGGAACCATAGCCAATCTGCAAAGATGGTAAATGAGGCAACCGCATGTGTGGCTGCAGATATCCACGGATAGAAAGCAGGTATCTGCAGCATTGCAGGGCTCGACTCCTACCCTGTCTCTTTCAGCTTGTGCTCTCGTGAGTGAGGGAGCACAGATGCAAGACTAATAGAGACTGCAGAGCGATGCAAGCGTCTACATGCATGAGATTGGGATGGTCGCTTTCACAGATCATCCCAAGCAAATGCCATTAAACCCTCCATCCAGGTACTACACCACACAGTCATGTGTTTTTAGACATTAGATAGTTTACAGAAACTCTAGTTTACATATGCCTTAAAAACTTTGGGAAACACTTACTGGCACTATATTTCATATCCATAGCCAGCTGGTCATAGCAACATGAATGCAATTGTATGGATCAGAGGGGAGAGGGAAACAGCTGATGTATTTTAAAAACATCTAACAATAAATGACAATAGCTTTTCCATTCATATTAAGGTCAGAGATCTTGTGAGCTACCAGGGCTAGAACAAAGTGTTGCATTTCAGCCTGACTGTTACCAAGCTCCCATTTTAGCAAATGCAGATTTGCAAATGTAAAACGTTGTACACAGTGTTGCGAGCACTTACAGTCCCAAAATATAGGTGTCAACTATGTGAGTCCCAAAGTGTACCCACAAATCAGGGACAGTGGCAGAAGTGACCTAAACTGTGCCTGAAAAAAACTTAAAAGCACAAAATTGTGGCTATTATTCTTTATACCAGTATAAAATCATAGGACTGGAAAGGCCCTCCAGAGGTCATCAAGTCCAGTCCCCTGCACTCATAGCAGGACTAAGTATTATGTAGACCAGGGGTCTCAAACATGCAGCCCAGAGGCTGCATGCGGCCCACAGAGTTATTTCCTGCAGCCCCGCTATAGGCGCCAACTCCACGGGCAGCCAAGCTCCCCTCCCTCGAGTGCACCACGTCCTTGCTTCTCCACCTACCTCCCAGCGCTTCCCTCTGCCAAACAGCTGTTTGGCAGCACTTAGGACTTTCCAGGAGGGATGGGGGAGGAGCAGGGAAGCGGCCTCCTCATGGGAGAAGGCGGAGCTGGGATTTGGGGAAGGGGTTGGAATAGGGGCAGGGAGGGGGCAGAGTTGGGGTGGGGACTTTGGGGAAGGAATGGGGGCGGGGAAGGGGTGGGAAGAGGTGGGGCATGGGGCAGGGCCTCATGGATGGGGGTGGAGTGGGGGTGGCGCTTTAACCAAAATAATTCTAAAAGTAAAGGTGTGTTTTGTCATTTGAGTGAGGTGCATTACTGAGTGGTTATATTTTATTAAAACCCGTCTTCACATTACAGTTTTTAAAAAGTTAATACATTGACTTTTAATAGCATACTATATTTATTACTCTTCGTTTTTGACCATATTTTTGTATGAAAAGGTTTCAGTGATGCAGCCCTCGGGCCAATGTACTAGTCCTCATGTGCCCCTCGTGGTGATTTGAGTTTGAGATCCCTGATTTAGACCATTCCTGACAGGTGTTTGTCTCACCTTCTTGTAAACATCTCCAATGATGGAGATTCCACAACCTCCCTGGGCAATTTATTCCAGTGCTTAACCACCCTGACAGTTAGGAAGTTTTTCCTAATGTCCAACCCAAACCGCCCTTGCTGCAATTTAAGCCCATTGCTTCTTGTCCTGGCCTCAGAGGTTAACGAGAACAATTTTTCTCCCTCTTCCTTGTAACAACATTTTATGGACTTGAAAACTGTTATCATGTCCCTTCTCAGTCTTCTCCAAACTAAACAAACCCAATTGTTTCAAAAAGAAAAGGAGGACTTGTGGCACCTTAGAGACTAACAAATTCATTTGAGCATGAGCTTTCGTGAGCTACAGTTTAGGCCTAATCAATGTGCAGCAGAGAGGATGAATTACTTCTTGTGTCTTGCTTACAACACTCCTTCTAATACATCCCAGAATGAGGTTTGCTTTTTTTTGCCACAGTGCTACACTGTTGACTCATATTTAGCTTGTGATCCACTGTGACCCCCAGATCCCTTTCCGCAGTACTCCTTCCTAGGCAGTCATTCCCCATTTTGTATGTGGGCAACTGATTTTTCCTTCCTAAGTGGAGTTCTTTGCATTTGTCCTTATTGAAATTCATCCTATTTACTTCAGACCATTTCTTCAGTTTGTCCAGACCATTTTGAATTTTAATCCTATCCTCCAAAGCACTTGCAACCCCTCCCAGCTTGATATTGTCTGCAAACTTTATAAGTGTATGCTCTATGCCATTATCTAAATCATTGATGAAGATATTTAACAGAACCAGACCCAGAACTGATCCCTGCGGGACCCCACTCATTATGCCCTGCCCGCATGACTGTGAACCACTGATAACTACAATCAGGTAACGGTTTTCCAACCAGTTATGCACCCACCTTATAGTAGCTCCGTCTAGGTTGCATTTCCTTAGTTTGTGAGGTCATGAGAGACAGTATCAAAAGCTTTACTAAAGTCAAAATATGCCATGTCTACCACTTCCCCCCAACCCCATCCACAAGGCTTGTTAGCTTTCTTTGACAGGGTGTCAGGTTGGTTTGACATGATTTGTTCTTGACAAATCCATGCTGACAGTTGTTTATCACCTTATTATCTTCTAGATGTTTGCAAATTGCTTAATTATCTTTCCAGGTACAGAAGTTAAGCTGACTGGTCTGTAATTCCCCAGGTTGTTCTTATTTCCCTTTTCACAGATGGGCACTATATTTGCCCTTTTCCAGTCTTCTGGAATCTCTCCCGTCTTCCAAGATAGTTGCTAATGGCTCAGGTATCTCCTCAGTCAGCTCCTTGAGTATTCTAGGATGCATTTCATCAGGCCCTGGTGACTTGAAGACATCTAATTTGTCGAAGTAATTTTTAATTTGTTCTTCTCCTATTTTAGCCTCGGATCCTACCTCATTTTCACTGGCATTCACTATGTTAGATGTCCAATCACCACCACCTTCTTGGTGAAAACCAAAACAAAGAAGTCATTGAGCACCCGTGCCATTTCGACATTTTCTGTTATTATTTCTCCCCTCCCCCACTGAGTAACGGGCCTACCCTGTCCTTGGTCTTCCTCTTGCTTCTAATGTATTTGTAGAATGTTTTCTTGTTAACCTTTCTGTCTCTAGCTAGTTTGATCTTGTTTTGCATCTTGGCTTTTCTAATTTTGTTCCTACATACATATGTTATTTGTTTATATTCATCCTTTGTAATGTGACCTAGTGTCCACTTTTTGTAGGACTCTTTTTTTATTTTTAGATCACTGAAGATCTCCTGGTTAAGCCAGGGTGGTCTCTTGCCATACTTCTATCTTTCCTATGCAGTGGGATAGTTTGCTCTTGTGCCCTTAATAATGTCTCTTTGAAAAACTGCCAACTGTCTCCAACTGTTTTTCCCCTTAGCCTTGCTTCCCATGGGCTCTTACCTACCTACTCCCTGAGTTTGCTGAAGTCTGCCTTCTTGAAATCCATTGTCTTTATTTTGCTGTTCTCCTCCTACCATTCCTTAGAACCATGAACGCTACCATTTCATGATCACTTTCACCCCAGCTGCCTTCCACTTTCAGATTCTCAACCAGTTCCTCCCTATTTTTCAAAATCAAATCTAGAACAGCCTCTGCCCTAGTAGCTTTCTCCACCTTCTGAAATGAAAAATGGTCTCCAATACATTCCAAGAACGTGTTAGATAATCTGTCCCCTGCTGTGTTATTTTCCCAACAGATGTCTGAGTAGTTGAAGTCCCCCATCACCACCAAGTCCTGTGCTTTGTATGATTTTGTTAGTTGTTTAGAAAGCTCATCCACCGCTTCTTCCTGGTTTGGTGGTCTGTAGTAGACCCCTACCCTGACATCACCCTTATTTTTTACCCCTTTTATCCTTACCCAGTGATTTTCGACGTCTGTCTTTTTATTTCCATCTCAATCTAAGTCCAAGTGTGTCCATTTTTAATATATAAGGCAACACCACCTCTCTTTTTTCCCCGGCCTGTCCTTCCTGAGCCAGCTGTACCCTTCTATACTAATATTCCAGCATAAATGAAGGCCAGTCTAAAAATATGTCCCAGAAGCCTTACTTCATTGGCAAGGGGGATTTCTGGCTTTGTAATGGGATAAAGCAACCATTTCCAGCCCTGCTGGCTCAGGAGATAGCCAGCCTTAAACCTGTCACTGGTCCAAGACAGCTGCAATAGTCCCCAGAGGCCAGTGTAGTTTGCCAGGAGAATTCCAGTTTTGGGCAGAAGGAAAATGAGAGAAATATTTTCCACTGGTGTCTGTTTGGAGCTGCTCAGAGGAAGAGTAAAGTGCATGGTAAATGCAATGTGGCACATGGTGCTGGAACTTACAATGTGCATGTCACCACCACATATGTACCTACTGAGTTGGGGAGAGGTGGTTAGTGTTTAAGTCTGGCCTTATTTGGTCCTTTGTTTGCAGTCCTTCAGCCATCTAGAGACTCCATTATGTCTTTCACTAAAATTCAAATGTGTTACATCTACCGCATTCTCTTCTTCCACTGATTGTGTAATTCTGTTGAAGACGCACTCAACGTTTCTTCGCTACTGAAGCGCATTATAAAGCATAAAATTCAAAATAGTCTGAGACTACACAATGTGCAACTCAAATCAGTCACTGAAAGTTATACCGTCCCCTTCACGGTAGGATCCGAGTCCGAGCCAGGCATGTAAAAGTAGACAAATACTAACAATCTCTCTTTCTTTCTGCCCTGCTCTTGTCATCATCTATATTTATAAGCTGAATCATGTGTTAAAAGAAACAAGTGAAACAAACTTTGAGATCCTCATTGATTTTTGACTCATGTTGTACATTGTTGGATGTTAATCAGCTGTTCAATGCTTCTTGCTTCATCAGCTACTCTGTGGCGAAATTCAGCCCAAGGCAAAAGGCCCACTCTAGGACCAGGGCCCCACTCACATCCCAGTTAAGCTCTCAAAACAGGACACAAGTGATGTGTACGCATTGCCTAGGGCTGGTATGGGCTTCTCTGCACAGGGCTGAATGTCACCTGGAATGTTAACAGAAGTGCTGTGTTCATTTTCTTTCATAGTCATTTAACATTGTTTGGATACCAGCATGGAAAACCATATTAAGGAAGTCTTAAGCTAGGACCTGACACCCCCAAGCATTCACATTTACAAGAAGGAAGAACAGACTGTCTGAGAAGGT
The DNA here is from genome assembly GCF_965140285.1 of Lepidochelys kempii. Classification (NCBI taxonomy): domain Eukaryota; kingdom Metazoa; phylum Chordata; order Testudines; family Cheloniidae; genus Lepidochelys; species Lepidochelys kempii. The sequence continues at coordinate 31,851,570 of NC_136392.1, read as the reverse complement.
GATTTGTCAAAGATCAGTACCCAAAATTCAGATATTTATCCAGCTCTTATCCGAGTCTCACATCTTCAGAACTATGCTAGTCATCCTGTGAAAACAAGCTTTCTCGCCGCACTTTGGCATTCCACCTTTTGGCCAAATACTTGAGTGTGAAGAGGTGAGTGAAAATGAAAAATAATTTTCAAAGTTATATAATGTTTTCAAGTTTTAGGCACAGGCATAGTTCTTACTTTATCCAGACCATTTCGCCTCACTATAATGAAGATCTCCCTCCAAACAAGCATTTTCATTCTCTTGAAACCTGAGACGCAAATTTCAGAATCTGATTATACATGCCACTATAACAACTTTTCATCTTTTCCCAGAATTTTCAGATAAAATACAGCAGAGTTCTTATATAAATTGTTCATTGTTTTGGTAACAATTTATTGTTTGTGACTGATGGGAATTTCAAATCGTGGTAATATGACATTTAAATATTCATTACATGAGAGGTTCCTAAAACAAAAGCATTTAGGCCTGTGTTAACAGTAGGGAGTGTTTTGGTCTTTGTCTTGTGGACTAACTCAACTGAGGAGTTGCTTTTACTATATCTGGTTAAGAGTTCCTTGAACTCCTGGCCTGCACAGAGTTACCTCCTCCTTGTGCACTGTGCTGAGTGACAGCATCAAGTATTATGTATGTACAAAACATCTGACCAGCAGGTATTGGAAAACTGCATCCAGGTAATTCCCTGGTTCTTGTAATAAACTAAGAAGATCTTTTAGAATGATTCAGTATCAGCATGTCTTCTCCTTAAGATACTGAATTGCTCCTGTTTCATAGATTTAATGATCTTAATTCATTTATGAGACAACTGTAAAAAACCTGGTCCATTTAGAGGTGGTTAGCTACACTGGAGAATGCTGGGTTTAACAGAGACCACTGGGGCAGGGAACTGAAGAAGATTTCCCAAGTCAGCTGAAAAACATTTCAAGAAAATTCCTCTTGCAGTCTCTGACACGCACAAGGGGGCCTGTGGAGAATGGCACAGCAAGACAGACACATGACGGAGGCAGTAAGAAGGAAAGAGGCTCCACGCTGCAAGGCCACCTCTGTAATTCCTGCTTCTTTCAGTCCCAGAACTCCCATGATTCATAATAAGTCACTTGAACTGTTTTGTTTGGTGGACTTCGGAACTCATTTGAGCAGCTCTGAGCTGAAATGTGCAGGTGAACGTGTCATACCCATTCCTGGACAGGTCGTTTGTAATAGGTAACGTTTTGCTGCACTTCTTTGTTTTTAAACTGGAAGATGGTATATACCAAGACAAGGATACACAGAGATAAGATGCAAGGGATCACGACTGCAATTGCATTTACAGTGCTAGGCACATCATTGATTGTCACCATAATATCCACATCATCGTGGGGGAAGCGTCTCTCTTTGCTTTGTTCAACTTCCTTTTGGTTGCAGCCCATCCAGTCTTTGAGGATTGACCTGGGGTAGCCTGGCTCCACACTCAGCCTCTGGTTATCGAACTTCCAGTACTCCTTCCCTTTATAGAAGTAGGTATAAACTAGGGGACAAAAGAGAGATCACTTCATAGCATAACATTCAAAGACTTGAAACCGAATGGGCACAAAGAGGTATTGAAAGGAGTTTCGCTTACAGTCATTATTTCTCTGCCTAATGGTAGGAGGCTGTGGGGGCAAGAAAAACATACATAAGGAACCTCCCATGGCAAATTTGAAGGCAACTTCTTGATTTTAGAGGCATGTAGAGCAAATGTTTACAGGAAAAACCAAGCCGCTGATTTGCTGTTTATTTGAAATTCTAATCTAAGCGTTCAGGGGCAAATTAGGGTCAACTAAAGCACCAACAAGCATGCCATGATGCACTCGGGGACTTCCTCTACGTTACAAAAACATTCCAATATTTTGTGGGGACCAACGTCTGCACTGATTTGGATATTGGTTTGTTGATATTTTTAGAATATTTTTGTTTCATATTTTGGCTCTGAGAGGGAAGTGAGGGAGAAGACCCTGGATAGGAGCAGCTCTTTGGAGCACACCTGTTTGAAGATTTGGCCTTGATTATTAACCAGTTGGACAGTGGCTTTAAAAGCTCCCCTTCTGTTGCTGAAAGGCTGATGCCTTCAGCTGCTCCTTGACTGACGTAACCTTCACTCTCCAGATGCTTCCCACACGCCCTTTTCTTAGTCTCTCTCTCCCCACCCTGTCGGGAAAGGGCAGGGAAAATTCCAGCTCCCCGTCTTCTGGGCTCCTGCCTAGCTGGCTCCCACTCCACTTCTCTGTAGGAGCTCGGGGATCTTTCCTGACAACTCAAGAGAAATCCACTGCAACAAGGGTGCCTGTATCCTCTGCAGAGGACAGACTCCACTCCAGCCAGCTGCTTCTCTTTCCCAGTTGGCTGGAGAAGAGTTGGAGGATAAAGGAGAAAATGAATGGGGAGAGAGAAACAGTCTGATAGATGCAGACAGGGATGGCGAAGTAAATATTGCTCATAGTCCCTAGGCAGGGGCCCATGGGGCTGGGCACTGGGCAAACACAGCGGGAGATAGAGTCCCTGCTCCAAGGAGCTTGCAATACAATAATGTGACTTAGTCGTGGAAAAGAAGGTGTGTGTTTGTTTGAATGGGGCAGGGAAGTGGGTCACAGATTACTGGGGCTAGATTCACAAGAGGACTTAGGTGCCTATCTGCCATGTGAGGTGCCTAAATCCCAGAATCAGGCCCCATTCAGAGTCACAAAACCCTTGCTCAGCTGTAGCCAGACCTGGAGGTGCCTAAACTCACTCAGCACCTACATTTTTGCAGTAAAAGTTCCTGAGGCCCCTTATGTTTCTGCCTCTGAGTATAAACACTGCAGCTTTCAGGTCACCTACCTGCCAGAGCGCTCCGCCAAGCGGGGGAAGAAAGGCGTTCCTCCGCCTAACTTGTCTGTGGGGCCCAATCTAATATGCAGGTTCAAAGCTCACCTACCAAATCTGGTCCCTCCAGGCAAACTTACACAAGACCCCCATAGGAGAGGGGTCCCTTGTAACTGATTGGGGTGCTCAGCTGGGATGTGACGATCTCCATTCCACCCTGCAGGGAAGAAGGGATTTGAGCAGAGATTTGCCCCCCCCCCCCTCAGGCCAGTGGCCTAGCCGCTGGGCTTTGGGCTAGTCTGAGGGGGGCTCCCTCCATCTCGCCTGTTGAAGCTGTTCCACTGTGAATACATAATTTAAAAACGTCATTAGAGCAGGGTGCGGGATCCTGGCTATTCCCCCTCCCCCGTGAGCGCTCTCCCCACCTGACTACAGTCCTCCTCATGGCTGGGCTCTCTCTCTGGCCCAATCATTCTTTCATTAGTGGAAGAGCTTCAACAAGAGAGACTGAGGGCGTCCCCACATCGGAATATCCCAGAGCCCAGCCCCCACCGTGGGGTGGCAGATTTCTGTTCCAATCCCCTCTCCCCCTCAGGCAGAGGGGGCACTTGCCCCATGGGTCTCCCGCACGCTCCGTGAGGACCCTAACTTGTGGAGCGCCGCCTCCCTCTGCCCTGCCTGCTAAAACAGCATGGGCACCGCGCCCCAAAAGAGGGTTTACAGCTGAGACCCCCAAGCAGAGGGAGGCCCCTCCCTGGAGCCTGGACTTGGACACCTGTCTCTGAGGGGGTGGAGCTTAGCACCCGCCTGGACTTGGCACCTCCCGGTGGCTACTGTAGGCGAGTAGCTGCCTCGCAGGCTGGCCGTTATGAATCCCATTCTGAGGTGCCCGTCTCCCCCGAGTCAGTGCACAGGGGCTCAGGCGCCTAACGCAGCCCTGTTGGACCCAGCGGTTTTCTAGGCGCCTAGACGTTAGGGCTGGGGATGCTCAGCATGGCCCAGCCTCCGCTGCTTTGTGACCCCAGCCCTTCGCGGCCTCTGGGGCCACTGATGTCAGAGCAACGTTGTGAGCGCTGGGGCCTGACTCCAGCTCAGTAAAACCATCTGAAACAAACCAGCCCCAAGCTAGGGAACCTGGTATTAGTCTGACCAGCACTTGCAATAATGGGATCTACGTACAGCCTTCTTTGCTGATAAAAGCTCCTTGTGGGGCCTGTGGGATTCCCCTCCACACAGCGATGGGCTTTGGGTATCCTGGGTCAGTCGCTCTCTTGTCCTCATTATAGCGCCAGTACTTGTCTCCTCGGAAGAAATAGGTTTTGCCCACTGGCTCCCATCGCAACGCTGTGTCGATGCCTTCCCGGGGGAGACAGCTTCCCAGCTCCACCAGGCCGTGTGGGTACCCTGGCTCTGCTGTCACTTCCTTAAAGACCCAGTATTTATCTCCTAGGGATGGGGGGGGGGGGGGGGGGAAACAGACAATAAATTTACTGAGATCCAGCCGACCACTTGAATCTGAAATGTTCTCACGGCCTGTAACTGAACTTCAGGTTAGGCGCACGGCAGGGGAGTGCTTACGAAACATCACTTGCCAGGCTGATTACAGCAGCGTCCCCAAACTGTGGTCTGTGGTGGCCCAAGAACATTTGTTGGTAGGCTGCAGAGAGCTGGCTGGTCACCTGGTGCTAGCTCTCCTCCTTGTTTCCAGCTGAGAGAAACCGAGGGGAGGGAGAGAGGGATGGATGAAGAGCAAAAGGAGACAAAAGTGATTCACGCTGAATAAACGACCGGGAGGACGCTGAATGACTGACCTCACTAGAGAGCCTACAAACACAGCACCATATTCCTGAGATGCTTTACGTACCAAGAGTCACCAGCAGGGTGTTGGACGGGCGTGACTGAAAGAGAAGGTGTCTATGGGCTCACTTCTCCACTAAGATGTGAGCCACTATTTGGGATCACTACATGCAACATAGTCTCAGCAGTAGTCAGCAAATACATACTAAATACCATGCTCAGTACCATGACAAATGATTCATTTAATCAATTACTTTCTGAAAACTCGTAACACTCAACTAAAGTTGCAGGTGTTGAATAGTATTCAACCCTGCCTGTTTCCTGTGAAGGGGTTTTGTGTGTATCCATGTTTGTCTTAGTCATGACTACATTCACTCCCAGACAGCTAGCTGGCCCCTGCTGTTACCCTAAGTACAGTACACCCTTCCCCTAACAAACCCCTCGGGATCCAAGCCAGGGGCTGGAGGAGCTCTGAGCCCCCACCACAGACCCAGGGCCGGAGGAGCTGTCAGCCCTTGCTGCAGCCCCAGGGCTGGAGGTGGGATCCAGGCACCAGGTTCATTATATTATCGTTATTATGAAGGGCATTATAGCGAGAGTGTCCTGTAGTTTCCAACTCTCCCTACTGGTGACACATTGGTGCACACACCATGGAAGACAGGTAATCATAGAGCCATCATAAGGAAGAAGGTGGCTGCACCCTAAAAGACATGTTGGGTCACATGCAGAAGTCAGGGGCCATTCCTAAAGTGAACCCCCAAGACTAGCGTCATCCGCCTCACAAGAAAGTACTGTGGCAAGGGGCAAACTGCTGTGATGAGAATAATCCATTCCCCCTCCGGCTTTAGCTCTCCTTGCTTTCTAGTCGCCTGGGACTCTTCCCCCTCCCATGGTTTTGAGAAAAGAGGGCTAAATGAACGATATAACACAATATGGTCAGGCTTCCAGGAGCCACCAGGGCCGGGGCTGCAGAGCTCTACAGCTCCCTTCCCCACCCCCTGACGCTCACAACGAGTAACAACTGATTTGCTTTCCATCCAATTTGGATGAGATACTAGTCTATCCCGCCTCGCTTTTAATGTAATGCCGGTAGGGATGCTGCGCCCTCACCAGCCTTTCCACACTATCCTAAAAAGCAGAAGCCGTTGCACAGCCCTCTTGGCGCCAGGACAGCTGACCGGGGAGATGCTGCCCCTCTGAGACTAGGTGAAATTACAGACTGGCTAAAACAAGTCTCAAGTGGACAGATTATCTGAAGCTATAACCCGAGAACGTAAATCTCACTAGTACACTTCCAGCTGACTTGCAAGGCTTGGCAACGAGACCAAAGAAAGCTGAGGCCAGACTCTCCTCACTAGATGACACAGTGAGTACTATGGACATGACTGCACAGCCACAGAAAGACCTGTTAAAGCACTGCGGGAGACGGGCATTGATCGTGAGAGGGAAGCGCCAGGAGAAACAGTCTAAGAATTGTGGGGATCTCAGAGGGGCTGGATAAAGGGAGGTCTGGGGTATTTTTATCCACCATGCTGCCAGGGCCTTTGTCTCTCCCCTGATCAGAACCCAAGATATTAAGAGAGCCCACCACCCCCTTGCACCAAAACCCCCTCCAAATGCAAAGCCCTGGGCCATAATTGTAAGGGTTCTAAAATACAACAGGAAGGAATGCACTCTCAAAAACAGCCTGGGACCTTAAAAATCTAACATGGCAAGTACACAGGCTGGTGATTTTCCAGGATTACACCAAGGACGTGGGGAAAAGAGGGCAAAATTCAAGATCCAAAGCTCTAGCCCAAGGGCTGGAGAACTTCATTTCCCTCCCTGCTACTCTGTGTTAAAAGGAAGGCCAGGTGCTTAGTTTTACAGCAGCAGAAGAGGCTGAAAGGATCTGATCTCACTACAGCACAAGACACCACGGCAGATACAGCCAGGATGCGTTAAAACAACTTTGCCAGCTCAGTCACTGCTGTGTTGAACTTCAGCTCCCAGCTCAGCGCCAAACTGTGCAGGGCAAATGCACCACCAGTTTCTCCCTTCCCCTTCCCTCTGCTTGATTTCTTTGTCCTCCCCTGGTTTCACCAGCCCAGGGAGCTGAGTGGGGGGTCGGGAGAAGGCTCTCATCTCTGATTGAACTTTGACCCTTCTGCCCTCCCTTCCCCCCAGACTCCAGAGGCAGTTCTGTGCTCAAGCTGCTGCAGGCAGGAGTGTTACAATGCGGAGACCCTTGCTTGGTCTGCATCTACCTGCCCCCCATGATTCCAGTGCACTGGGAGCGACACCCCCCTCCCCTGATTCCAGTCCACCAGGAGCAACAGCCCCACCCCCCAATTCCAGTGTACTGGGAGCAAACCCCCCCCCCCACCCCCATGACTCCAGTGCACTGAAAGCATCTGCCCCTCTCACAATTCCAGTGCACAGGGAGCACATCCCCCTTCGAGATCCTGACTCCAAGCAAAGTGCGGTACTGGGCCTGGGGATGCCTTACACCTGTGGATCAGCAGCAGGGCTCAACAGAGCAGTGTGAGTTCGTTTTCTGTCTGAGGCCGCTCTCTCCTGGTACCTTTTCCAACTCCCTCCTCTTCCCCCCAGTGATTTTACTTTCCTTCATCCCCAGCTAATCTCCTAAATTCTGGGTTTATAGTAAATCTGAAACTATTCAACCCATTTGCCTTATATGTACGTGTGTGAGAGCTACCAGAGCCAAGCAACGTTTGAGCTGCATAAGTAGGAGCATTGCAGCAGATCGAGGGACGTGATCGTTCCCCTCTATTTGACATTGGTGAGGCCTCATCTGGAGTACTGTGTCCAGTTTTGGGCCCCACACTACAAGAAGGATGTGGAAAAATTGGAAAGAGTCCAGCGGAGGGCAACAAAAATGATTAGGGGGCTGGAGCATGTGATTTACAAGGAGAGGCTGAGGGAACTGGGATTATTTAGTCTGCAGAGGAAAAGAATAATAGAATGAGGGGGGATTTGATAGCTGCTTGCAACTTCCCAAAAGGGGGTTCCAAAGAGGATGGCTCTAGACTGTTCTCAGTGGTAGCGGATGACAGAACAAGGAGCAATGGTCTCAAGCTGCAGTGGGGGAGGTTGGATATTAGGAAAAACTTTTTCACTAGGAGGGTTGTGAAGCACTGGAATGGGTTACCTAGGGAGGTGGTGGAATCTCCTTCCTTAGAGGTTTTTACGGTCAGGCTTGGCAAAGCCCTGGCTGGGATGAGTTAGTTGGTGATTGGTCCTGCTTTGAGCAGGGGGTTGGACTAGATGAACTCCTGAGGTCCCTTTCAACCCTGATATTCTATGATTCTAATGAAGCTTTTGGTTTCATGACAAATCGTTTCCATTCCCAACTGTAAAGAAATCTGAGCTCCTAAAATCCTATCCAGGAATAATGATACTTGCTGGTTCTGATTCAGCAGATTGCTGAGAACATGTTATTGTGAGACTGGCAATAACATTAGTGCAAGGGCTTATCTTTCGTTTTTATTTTTGTTAAATGAGTTGTAAGAAATGCTGTGTTGGTTTCTATTGCTGATAGAACTTTTGAGCAATGGCATTCGCATTGTAATCCAGCATGGACAAGGCTCTAGGGGGCAAAGTGTCGGCAGAACAGGTCTGCTAATAAACTCTTATCTGCAAATGATCCAGTTACGTTAGCATAAGGTTACTTAAACAATTTGCATAACTTTCTTAAATATCCACTATAGACTCGTTCCCCCTTTTGTTGTTGTGAACAGTGCAGAAACAACATCTTCTTTTGATATCAGACTATTTCTTCTTTATAAAGCTAAAGGGAATCCAGTTATACTCAAACTGGGTGTTTTGAGGGTGGTGGGGGGATGAGGTCACCCCCTTGTAAATCTCATGGATTTAGGTCCTATTTCTGTTTGGATAAGAATTATATATTTTTCAACTGATCTTTGGTCAATTTTGATCACTTCATTTCTTTTTTTTCTGTTTCTCACTGTAACAGGGTATAGCAGGGTCCCCTTTGCTCCTGCCTCTGCTGCGTTCACAAACCACTCAGAGCCCCTGGGGTTCAGCGTGCGTGCCCACCACCGTCTCACCATATACAGATTGGGGTTTCAGCCTTCAGGACTTCTCAGGTTCTGCACCCAGGAGAGAAGAGCTACCACTCTCCTTCTGCTCTCTGGCTCTCCCCTGGCTTCCTTCCTCTACGCCTGTATGTAGCTCCTGGCTGATTAGTCTGGCAGCTGTTTCCCATTTGCCAATCTGGTGCAGGTTTCTCTAACCAGCTCCAATTTACCTCCCTTAATTGGAGCTGGCATGACAGAGGGTTGGCTCAGGAGTTCCTGCCTAGCGCCCTGTCACACCCACATTATCTTTTACCTTTCCTGATCTGCCTAACTCTCTCCATTCCCCCCCTCCCCCGTTCACGTCTCCGGGGTGGTGAGGGGGAGCCCAGAAATACCTTTCCTAGATCTGAAACTAACTGTGGCTCAAGCTATGACGCTACTCAGGCACCTAATAAAGAAATAGTTGACGTAAGCACTCCTCATGCTTAATATTATAAATTGTATTTCCAGGAACATCAAGGGGGTGAATCACCAGATAAAAAGAAAAAGAATAATCACTCATCTAGAACCGTTGCAAGCAGATATTATCTTCCTACAGGAAAACCACCTTCATGACTTGGAGGCAGAGAAATTTAGAAGGGGCTGGATGGGGGAAGAGGTGTTTAGCAGACAAAGATGTAGGGATATTGTTTTGCAAAAGACTGAATTTACAAGTTCTAGATATAAATAAAGATGAGGAAGGTAGATTTTTGCTGGTGAAGCCTAAGATCTCTGACTCTCTATATTCCCTAATTGATATATGTGGACCTAATAAAGATGAGCCAAGATTTTTTTTTTAAGTTTTTTTTCCAAATTAATTACTATCCCACTAGAATCAGTCATCACAGTAGGAGATTTTAATGGGTGTTGGATCCTTTTTTAGACAAGTCAGGCCGGCCCCAGTATGCACGGTAACATGCTAGAACCATTAGAAAGGCTATATGGAAGACTTGGGGTTAAAAGATGTGTGGCGGTTGCAGAGCCCTACAATGAAGGGTTTTAGGTTTTTTTCCTCCACACTTTCCACATATTCTCCAATAGATTTCTTCCTGATTTCTATGGACTCCACACTGATAACGAAATCAAGACTATCAGGATCTCTGATCATGCACCAGCGACACTTCAATTTCCCCTCCTGAGACAAACTGGATTTGTAAGAGATGGAGACTGAACGCCTCTCTTCTGAAAGATAACAGTTTTCAGAACTAGATCACAGCAGAAATTTGTTTTTCTTTGAAACAAATGATACACCAGAGATACCCCATTCGACCCTATGGGAGGCACTAACAGCTTCTGTTAGGGGCTGGATCCTTTTCTGCTCAGGAAAGAGGGGTTAGCCAAGCTCAGCTCCTGAAATTAACCAAACAACGTAAAGTGAAGAGAAGCCCTAGTTACTGTACTGCCTAAACTGGGTAACGATATGCCAAGGAGTAACAGCCATCGACCCATCTCTTTAATCAATGCTGACATAAAAATACTTTCAAAAATATTGGCGAAGAGGCTTGAAAAAGTAGAGTGGGGTGGTTCACTCCAAGCAGGTGGGATTTATTTAGAAAAGGCGTGGTTTAGATGACACATGTCAATTGATCAAAGTTGTGGCATTCCACCTTCTAGAAATTCCCATACAATCATTTCACTCCATTCAGAGAATGGACACTCTGCCTTTGACAGAGTGAACTGGTGATATTTGTTTCGTATTCTGGGTAAATTTGGGTTGGGGAAATCCTTTATTTCATGGATGAAGTTGTTATATTCCAATCCCAACTCCCAATCCTAACAAATAGCACAACGTCCCCCCACTTTGATCTGCTTCAGGGAACTAGAGAGGCATGCTCCCTCTCCTCATCCTGTTCAATCTAACATTAGAACTGCTTGCAATACTAATTAGGGAATACCATTCAAGGGATCAAATCAGGCACTCAGAAGACAAAAATCCTTCTATATGCAGACCACATCCTCCTATTTATTAAAAATCCAGATCAATCGATTCCAAATATCCTACAAGCAATAGATAATTTGGGTAAATTCTCTGGCAATAAGATAAATTGGGAAAAGTCGGAAGCAATGAAGATCTCATTGGATTTAGCTGGAACTGACTCTCCTATAGGTACATTTAGATGGCAACAGACAAACCTCAGATATAAAACATAGTCAAGGGTAACCTGCCCCATTACTCATGCAGTTAGTAGCAATTTCAATAGATGGCAGGCACTGCCTCTCAGCCTTTGGGGAAAAACAAACACAATTACAATGAATGCCCTTCCCAGGGTCCTTTTCATCCTGAATTCCAGGGCCGGCCTTAGGCCAAGGGCAAACGGGGCAAAAGCCTGGGGCGTCGGTATAAACGGGGTGCCTACGGAGCAGGCGTGCTGCTCCCCCCGCTACTCTGCTGCCGTCTGCAGCTGCGTTGCACCTGCCCCCTGCTTTGGAGCCACACCTGGCTAGCGGCTCCCGGGAGCCTCCTGTTTTCTGTGCAGAACCGGGGAGCAGGAGGAGAGGAAGGGGGCGCTCACGTCAGGGTGTCCCCCTCCCCTTGTCTCGCCTCCACCCATGTACCCTATATCTCCGCTGAGCTGGGATGGGGGGCCAGGGGTCAGGACAGAGACTGAGGAGCTGCTGGCGGCTGCTGTTGTCAACGAGCCTTCAGACTGCTGAGTGCCGCTCCTCCAGCGCACACACTCTGTCTGTCTGTCTCTCTCTCTCTCTCTCACACACACACACACTCTGTCTCTCACACACGCTGTCTCTCTCTCTCTCACACACACTCTGTCTCTTTCACGCTCACCTCCCAACACATACTTGTATTATTGTTGTTGTTACTTCTTGGTACATCCTGTAATGCACATATATTCTCTATAATTTTATTCTTTCAAAGTGCTGTTATTTTAGTTTTTTGACTGGTTTGTGCATTTCATAATTTTATTTCTCTCTTATGCTTAAATTTAATTCTTTGACTAGTGAGTTCTAAAATGCCTAACCCTGTCCTGGCTGGAGTAATTAGCATTATTACTTTTATTACCATATTGTGCTTTGTCATTAATTATTTAAACTGATACAATCAAAAAATTGTATCCTTCTAGAATGTAACTTTAGCTTGTACTAACCTTAGCAGTGCCAGTTTAAAAAACATTAACCACACATATAATTTTAGACACTGGGCAGATGAAGGTCACTTATTTTCAAATTGTATTTTTAGTTATATCTGTAAAATATCTTAAAATGTGCATGAAAATAAATGCAGTTCCAACTATGATGCCAATAGAAACGATGCAGTCAAATGTTAGTGAGTCACGTACATGATTGTGATCGGTAAACATAAATGCCAAAATAATTAGAAAAATAAAGAAGAAAAAACCCTTAATCACATATGTTAAAATTAAGTATGTTTTTAGTGGAGTGAAAAACAATTGACTAAAATAGAGTAGATAATGGTAGTAACACAGAGTGTGTCTGCTAGAGAAAGTCAGCAGATTTTATTTTCATTTATTTCTATTAAAGATAGTGTACAAAGTATCAGACGTGTGTGTCTCATATCTGTGTTAAACAGGAGTGAAAGTAACTTAAGGGTCCTGAGCAGGCGGAGGGGGTCCCCCTCGGGCGGAAGGGGTGGGGCCTCAGGCCGAAGGGGCGGGGGACTTTAAATCCCCAAGCCCTTTAAATCGCTTCAGCTACCCTGGGGCTCCAGCAGTGGGGCTTTGGTGGCAATTTAAAGGGCCCAGGGCTCCGGCCGCTGCCAGGAACCCAGGGCCTTTTTAAATTGCCTACCTGGAGAAGCTGCCCCTGCTGGTACGGTCAGCTGTGTATCGGCTCTTGCCGGTATGCCGTACCAGACCTTACTGGCTTATTTTCACCTCTGGTGCTAAAGCTCCAGAACTGATACCTCAAGGTTTAAGATTGGGAATATCTTTCTGTATTTTCTCCTGATTGTTCTAAATTTACATATAAACTTTACATGTGGCTTTAAGTGGAGTTTGTATATATTTTTTCTTTCTTTATATAACAGTTAGATACAGTGCTCTGTCGGCTAATTCCTAAGTTATTATCTGCAAAAACCCTAGCGTTTTCAGTGCCTGAGTAGTCCCTGGAATCATGGTTAAAGTTTCCTCCCACCCCCCAAAATCTGAAATTGTGCCCCAATAAGCCAGGAGTGGCCAGAGGGCTGCAGGAGGGCCGTGGGCTCTGGCAAGATGCAGCCCTCATGTGACAGCATGAAGCCCATCTTGAGCCACATGCTGAGCACCAGGCACTACAAGCCACAGCTGCAGCGCAGAAGTGAGGGTGGCAATACACCAGATACCATGCCCCCCCTACTTCTACGCAGCTGCTGGCGGTGGCGTTGCCTTCAGAGCCTTTAGGGAGTCCGGTCAGCACCAGCCGGTATCAGGCCACCCTGTCAATGCTTAATTTGTGCCAGGGCTGAGCTCTGGAATCTCTTTCAATTCAAATTAAACACTGGGGGAGGCAGCAGGGCCCAGAGGAGATGGGGGGAAGCCCAAGGAGCAGCCAGGGGTGATGGGGGGCATTAAAATACAAGTTCGCCCAGGGTACCATTTTCCCTAAGGCCAGCCCTCCCTAGCCATATTCCTCCCTTTTATTTTTACCAAATCAACAACACGTTCAAGTCCTTGTGGGATCCTGGTAACGAGCCCAGAACCTGCTTACGCAGATTACAGTTCCCCATCAAAACAGGGGGTTTAGCAACTCAGTGGCTCATCCCTCGTGCTGTACAGCCCCGGATTGGTTCCAGCTGGAAGCAGAATTGGTTGCTCCTTTGCTCCTTTTGAATGCACTGCACACGGATCACTCCCAATTCCCTACAGCACTATTACCAACTGTGGGGGCAGCCAGGAATCCTTGGCGTATGATGTCTATTAAATTTAGAAATCGCCGCCTTCTATGTACCAAGGTCTCTAGCTGGGGTAACTTGAAACTCTGACTAGCAGGCAACCTCATCAGCTGGCCAGATTGGATTAGGAAAGGGATTCTGACCATCAGTCAGTTTATTGACTTCCCGCCTTTTACAATACTGAATGAAAGATTCAAGGTGGAGACTCAGGAGGAGTGGCAATACATCCAATTTAAACATGCCATCTCCTGTCTGCTTGGCCCTGATACCCGCGCTACCCCAGCCCACCGGCACGGCTTCCATCTCTCCAAATATGACCCAGATCGCCAAGACTGATGGTAATACTATGTGCACACCTGGCCAGCAAATCTGAACTAAACGCCGATCCCCTAAAAAGCGAATGGGAGGAGGAACTAGGCCAGTTATTCTCTGCTAACCAATGGAAACAAATTTTAGCCAGGTTTGTTCCTTACACTTCCATTTAAGATTACACCAGCGGAAAATGACATGGAGGGTGTATTAGACCCCGCTCTGACTGTTCAAAACAGCTGCTGCTGAGTCAGACAATTGTTGGCTCTGTGACTCAGCGGGTGCTAACGTAACCCCTATGCTCTGGGAATGCTCCTGTGCCTGAAGGATTTGGACAGAACTGAATTGCAGTGTTAACTTTTCCTATCATATAAAATTGTTACAAGCTAACTATGCGGTTTTAAACCTAGTGAATATTAGTTGGATGCGGAGTAAATCTGAAAAACTTTGGCTCAGTAGAGCATGAATAATTGTTAAAAGACTACTCCTACAGAAATGGAAATCCTAAAAGTGAGCAGCAATTGAAGACTGGCCCATAGACATCATCAGCTTGGACATTGTGGAAACATTTATATCCCATAACAGAAATACCTGAGAAAAAGTCACAGCGATACGGGATGCTCTCCTGAAAGTATTTGAGTGATCCTATTAAATGCATGGCGCCCCTTCCCTCCCCCTGCCTTCTCCACATGCGTCCTTCCCTTTCAGTCCCTAGCCCCCTCCTCTGAATTTGGCTTCTAGTCTTTATCGTATTTTAATAATTTTTCTTTAACTCGTTGTAGTTTTATGAGCACAATTTGATTGTTTGTAAATTGCGCAATACAAATAATTGATTCATATGTTAACCATTCATATTACATATAATTAAATGTTTCAAGTATAGCTAAGGTTACATAGCAAGTGGTTAGTATATTATGAATTTATGTATTATCAGAGGTTTATGTATAGTTTGTGAAGTTATATATATAGTTTTTTTAAATTAAGAAAAATTTGTTAGAAAAAAATATGGTCAATAGACACTATGTTGCTTAATATTGTTAATTCTGTAAAAAGATATGTGCCTACACATGTCAAGGCAATGTAAGTGGCATGTCTTATTGTAAATGACCAATGAATAATATAATCAATAAATAATTTAAAAAAAAATCCCTGCTGCAAAGACCCAGCCACACTCACTTTGCCTAACTCAATCTCAATCTGCGACCCACGGGCCACTTGCGGCCCAATCAGTACACAGCTGGAGCCCATGTGACATCCTCTGGGCCATACCGGTAGTATTAGATTCGGCCCACATATCACGCTGTGATGGTAAATAGGTTGAGAACCGCTGATTTGGACAGAGTGACTGGGAGTGAGAGGAGGCAGGACTTGGGGCAACATTTCAGTACAGACCATGTCATACAGGCTTGTCCAGGCAGACGAGGTAAGTGAGCAGGATTTAAACTCATGTTACTCAGGGCTGGACTACACTACATAATGCAGCTTATATCGACCTAATTATGTCAGTGTCTAAACTACAGCCCTGTGCCACTGATGTAAGTGCCCTAGTACACCGACAGCTGCTTGACTCCCTGCAGGGAACAGGCCGGGGGAGCGAGAAGCTCTGGGCGGCTTCCCCCCACTCCTGGTGGGGAACGGGGAGCAGACGGCGAGGGCAGCCCACTGAGAACCTGGGAGCCTGTGGGGCAGCCAGGCTTCCAGCAGGGAGCTGCCAGTGGAGTTAAGAGACTAGGATCTCAGCTCCCCACACTGCCCCTCTTAGGTCGGTGGAAGCGCTCCTGGTGGTGACACGCACCACTGACCCAAGGAGGGTAGTGTGGACATGCACCACGGCAGTAATTACTGCGGTGGCTGTAAGTCAACCCAATATAGGTCAGCTGAGGTTTGCAGTGTAGACAGGCCCTCACTGGCTGCACAGGTGGCACTTCTGGGGAGGAATATTCACCAGAGCCCAACTCTCCAAGTGAGAGGGAAGGAGGAGGAGGAAGCTAACACATGCCAAGGAATCCCATGCAGCAGGAGGAATAAGGTGGTTTCCTTGTGCAGTAGGGTCCCCTAATGCAGATGGTCTGAGAGGGTGGGTAGAGGCAGTTCTCCATGGTAGGCTGCTGGCATGCTTCAACAATGTTGTCAAAGAAGGTGCATCGTCCACAGGGGGCCTGACTGCAGAGGTGCTGAGCGCTCACAGCAGCTGCAGTTAATGGGAGCTGTGAAGGCTCAGCCCCTCTGGCAGCAAGGGATGAGCTCAGGCCTGGAAGTCCGGAGGCCCTGAATTTGAACTGTAGTGTTGCCAGATTCCATGGCCTTGGGAATGTCACTTGGTTTCTGTGTTAGTGCTAACAAACATGAATGAATTTATATTTGAAACACCCGTGTGAGGTAGGGTGGGACAATGGCATAAAAATGCTCTGCCCTACCTCCCAGCATGTGCAGTGGGGTCAGTTAGCTCGGGCTAGGTTCACAAAGGGACTTTGGCACCTAACTGCCACGTTAGACCCCTACAATCCCAAATTTAGGTTCCAGTGGTAGTCACAAAATCCACACTCAGCTGCTGCTGCCGAACTCAGCAGGCACCTACAATCACTCAGCACCCATATTTCTATTGTAAAGGTCTCCTAGGCCGCTGTGTTCCTGGCTCTGGGTATGCACACCGCTGGCTCCCTCTAGGCACCCTGATGCCTCAGCTCCAGTGTGATGCACAGAGTGGGGGAAGATAGGTGTTCCTCCACCTAACTCACCTGTGGGGCCAATCCACTCTGCAGGCTCAAGTTTCCCCTCTGTTTGAGGGGTAGAAGGGATTTGAACAGGGAGCTGTTACCTCTGAGATGCAGGCTTTAACCACTGAGCTGTGAGATATTCTGATCTGCAGTATCCTCAGTCTTTCTTCTTGAAGCTGTTCCACTTTGGATTAAATAAAGATACCTTAGAGCAGGGGGGCTAGACCTGAGTCTCCCACTTCTTGGGGAGTGCTCTAACCATCAGGCTGTAGAATCATTCTCTTGCTTGCTCACTCATTATATAACTTGAGCATCTAAAATTACTGGAGACTTGAATATTTTGGCCATAATCTCCCAGTGCCTCAGTTCCTTGTCTGTGAAGCCCACCCTATATAATAGGGTTGCTGCAAAGATAACTCATTAATATTTGTCAGGCTCAGATATGACAGCAATGAGTGCTATAGAAAAGGCCGCAAGATTTCTTTCTTGTTCCCCCAGTTAGGAAGGAAGCCAATTATTTTTACATCTGGGGTCCACATAAGGAGCCAAATATAATGCCTCTTGGTTGTGCAGAATGGGACAGGAAAAAACTAAATGTCCTAGAATTCCTTAGGTCTGTTTATCTCCTGCTCCCTCTCCTTCCCGTCCTGTTGAGAACCAAAGATTCATAGAATCATAGAATATCAGGGTTGGAAGGGACCTCAGGAGGTCATCTAGTCCAACCCCCTGCTCAAAGCAGGACCAATCCCCAATTAAATCATCCCAGCCAGGGCTTTGTCAAGCCTGACCTTAAAAACTTCTAAGGAAAGAGATTCTACCACCTCTCTAGGTAATGCATTCCAGTGTTTCACCACCCTCCTAGTGAAAAAGTTTTTCCTAATATCCAACCTAAACCTCCCCCACTGCAACTTGAGACCATTACTCCTTGTCCTGTCCTCTTCTACCACTGAGAATAGTCTAGAACCATCCTCTCTGGAACCACCTCTCAGGTAGGTGAAAGCAGTTATCAAATCCTCCCTCATTCTTCTCTTCTGCAGACTAAACAATCCCAGTTCCCTCAGCCTCTCCTCATAAGTCATGTGTTCCAGACCCCTAATCATTTTTGTTGCCAACTCTTGTTTATAAAGCCTCAGTCATCCAGTTAGGAAACAGAAACAATACCATGTGACTTGGGTGACCAATCATATGTCATATATAGGGATAACAAATAAGTGTAGTGGCTCAATTTATGGACAGTCCATAAACTGTGATTAATACACACACATGATTTGACACACATTTACAAATAGAGAGTCCTAAAAGTTCTGTTTTGTTCACAGAACATTTGTGGGAATAAATGGGTTGGATAAATAATTCACTATGAACAGTCTGACCAACTGTATTGACAAATAATCCTAGTCATTGGTTTACATTGTGGAGACTCTTCATGACAAAAACCGCTGGAGATTTTTTTTTCTTTTACATGAAGACTTCAATTAGGTAGAATCTGAAGTAGATTTAAGGTTTCTTAGAGTCATTGTAATCTCTGCTGGGCACCTGCTGGCCCTCCCAACAGTAAAGAATATGACTCTGAGTAACTTTAAAAGCTTTAAGCCATTATTCACAAGAGGGGTCTCTGTGTTAAAATTCCCAGTAAGGCCCAGTTGGTAAAACTTGAGTTTTATAGAAAAAATATGTTTTTGACTTTTGAATGAAAAAGGGATTGTGGGACCAATTTTTGTCAAGTGAGAAACACTAGTCTTTTTCTAAATCCAATAATTTATAAATGCATCACCAGGTTTGCCTCAAGAATTCAAAGACATTCTCCCCTATCTTCAGGCTAAAAAGAGCTTGTAAGGACGTGTCAAAAATTACATTTATAATGGAATACTGCAGTGAACAAGATGTGATTGAATGGACTTGTCAATCTCATGTTCCTTGGACTCTGTACAATCATCAAGTATGTGGTTGCACCTGTCACTGCATACCGTCCAGAATAACTTTCTTCGCCATTTATGACAAGATCCACTCCAGACTACACAAGCATAAAGCATGGTGAAGCATGTCTACTGTACTAGTGACACTGCTGTATATTTGGTTTTACAATGAATTCCATTCAGCAATCACTCTTCATCAAGACATGGTCACCTCTGGGCCAAATCCTCCCCTCATTTCCCTGAGATCATGAGTGAAGTGGGTGAGGCCAGATTTTTAAAGGGAGGTAGTTACCTAAACATACAGAAAGGTGCCTAGTTGGATTTTAAAAAGCGCTTAATTGCCCAATTCCATTGATTTCATGACTTCCGTGGGAGTCAGCGCCAAGGGGTTAGATCCACAAAGAGGACTAAGTCCTAGGCACCCCGGACCACAGGCATTGTATGGGGAAGTTAGGGGCCTAAGAAAGGGATTTGGAGAAGCCAGCACGTTGAGCGGTGGGATATGCTGTGGAGAAGGGCAAGGCCTAAGCTCTGCCCATCTGTGACCAATGTGGGAATTTTGATGGTATTTTTATGATTCCTGGTGTACCTCAGTTTTCCTCTAGGCTTTGCACTTCAGTGTACTGTATGTAAAGGAAAGGAATGGTGTGTTTGACTCGTAGCCACCTCAGTCATTAACAAACTGAATAGAATCTACGCATGTGAATGGAGGATCCTGCCAAGACAGTGGACACCCTAATGGCCGGGGCATTCATACCTAGTGACCAACAGCCAAGAGGAGGAGATTTCCCCCCACCTCTCTGCCAGGAAGCAGAGCAAAGGCCCCCTAGCTGGAGAACAAAGGGGAAAGGTGTCAGGAACTGTGAGCTCACGCAGACACAGGGGCTCGCTCCTGGGACTGACAGACAAAGGGAGGGACAGAGTCTACACTGGAACATGTCGGTCAGGGGTGTGAAAAATCCACACCCCTGAGCAGCACAGTTAAGCCCGCCTAAGTCCCTGTGTAGACAGTGCTAAGGTCAATGGCAGAATTCCTAACTATTGGCTCTTGGGGAGGTGGATTGCCTGCACTGACAGGAGACCACCCTCCCTTTGATGTAAGTAGTGTCAACACTGAAGTGCTGCAGCGGTGCAGCTATGCTGCTGTGGTGTTTTAAGTGTAGAAAAGCCCAGAGAGAGGAAGGAAAATTGGTTTCTATGGTTGCACGGCCCAAGGGCCCTGGTGTTGGCCAGTCTGAACTCTGTCTTAACCTTTGGTTCTCTGTGGTAACCTAACTACTTTCAGATTCTGTAGGCCAGGACACTAACAAATTGTTACCTTGTTTGAAAAGGCTGCCTGGCATTGAAAAGGGTAAGAACCAGCCTCCCACAGTGTCTGGCTTGGCTGGACTCACTGCAGGAGGCCACAGAGATTTCTGGCACCTGAAGGCCCAGTTTTGGAGGCCACGGGCCTGGCCTGTGGAACTGTGTGGACCAGCACATTAAAGGAGTCACTCCCAAGGGACTGGCTACAGGCTGGGGCATAGACCAGACCCTGTGAAGCCATGATACCCTCAAAGGTAGTTAGGCACCTATCTCTGGTCAGGATTCTCAGCCATCAGGCACTTAAGCCAGGTCAGCCATTTAGGTAGCCTGTGTCCTAGCAGCTGTGAGAGAGAGACAACACCACCCCCTTATAGCCAATAACTAGGGCACACTCCCAGAATGAGGGAGTCCCAAGTCCAAACTGCTGCTCTGCCTGATTTGAACCTCGGACTCCCACATTTAAGGCAAGGTGCTATAACCCTCGTGTAGAGTGTCTTGCGTGGGGCTCTCTCAAGCAGTCCTGTTGAAGCTGCTCCACTTTGTATAACTAATGAAATATTCACTGGGCAAGTGAGAGACTGAATCCATAGCCTCGCGCACAGAGCACTCACCTACATGTGGGAGGGTCACATGACAGTGGGTTCAAGTCCCTATGCCAATAAGTCTTTATACAAAGTGCAACGGCTTCAACAAGAGATTGAGAGAAGCCCCGCAATGGACCCAACAGCCTGGTGCTTAGGACATTCATGTAAGAGCTGTGGGTTCAAATCCCTGTTCCAACTCAGGGAAAGTGGGGATACAAACCCAGGTCTCCCACTTCCCATGGGAATGCTGTCGCCACTGAGCTTTTGGGGACACTGAACACCTCCCCTCTCCACTAGCTCAAACATCTGCCTACTAGATCAGGTTCTGTACAAAAGGCAGCTAGGGGAATGCCTATTTTGAGAATCCCACCAGGGCTTAGGCGTGAGTTAGCGCACCAAGCAACTCAGGAGCATCAGGACGTAGGCAATTTTGCATATTCCCACTAGCAGAGACTTAGGCACCTCTGAGGATTTAGACACTGACATGGTTAGGCAGCAGCTGAGCAGGGTTTTGAGGATCTGGTGCCTACAGCAGCAGTTAGGCACCCAAGTGCCTTTATGGATCTAGCCCACAGTGCTTGTGAAAATCCTACTAGATACCTAGCTGCATCTTTAAGCGTCCAAATACCTTTAAACATCTGGCTCTGAGCAATTAGAAGTGAGGGTTTGTGAGGAGTTCAGTTACCTTTCTTTGTGGATTTGCACAAATGGTTCCAACATGAGATACAGTTCCAACCAATACAACGCTAGAACAGACAAGCAAAAATCCCATTTGTCAAAGCTTGCCGCAGGAAGAGTAGTTAGAACAGTGATGCAAAATTGTATTGTATACATACTCTACCTTTAAAGAAAACGAATTTCCCATCAGATCTCTCATAGGCAGCATCAATCTTTGCAGGGAGGCCTTTCCAGAACTGTTCAATCTGCATGGGATACCCCTCCTGCACTCGGTTGTTGCGCAGACGCCAAAACCAGCGATCCTAGGAAGAGAAAAAGGGCTCTTGGAGTGTCTGAACTTTTATACCCTACATTCAACCACTAATTAGAGCATGAAATGCCCCCAGATACCATAATGACGACCATAAGCTCTGTGTAGTTGCACTGATCTTGAGCAATGACTGCATTCCAACCAGTTTTGGCTAAGTTTATAGGAGGATGCTTTCTCTTAGCACTATAACAGGTTAGGAACTGGTACTAATCATTACTATCCTTTAATGAGTGTTCTTGTGTTCGTGCATGTGTGTGTGTGCGTGGGTGAGTGGGTCCATCCCACCTACTTGGCAGAAGACAAGATACCAGTACATGCAGGGCCCCTTTTGCATATTTTTCCAGAATTTACAATGAACAATCATACAGTGCTGAAGAGGGTCATTTAGTCCACTGTCCTGCACCATGGCTGGAACTCAGGGAAGATGGCTGCCTTTTCACTGAACCCATCGTACCTCTCAAAGCTGCCAACACGTGGTACTACTGGCACAAGCAATCAGAAGGTGGGACAAGTGACCTGTGGCAGGCTGCAACTCCTACCAGCCACACATGCCTACTGAGCCCCTTTTAAAACAAACAACACAGCATCACGCTGGAGTGGGTCTTCTCCTTCAAAGAGTCCAGCCTCTTCCCAGGGGTCTGGCAGCAAACTAACAACAAGTCTTGTAGTAAAGTTCCAATGAACAACGTGTCCTCTCCCCAGGTACTTCCTTCCCAGCTGTCCATGCTGGGCTCCTGACTCTCCTCAGACAAGCCCATCAACAGATAGGTAGAGTTCACCTTGCCTCTATGAGGTCACCACTCCCACTCTTCTAAGTTCCTTGCTCTGTGGGAATGAGGCAGTTTGGCTCTAGGATTCATTCTGGCTGAGAGACCCTGGGCTCAGCACCTGAGCCCTACACAGAATTGGCAGCCTGTATTCTTCTTAAACCACCAACTGCTACTCCAGAGCCACTTCCTTTTCTCTAACTACTGGAACAAGCCTAGCATGGATTATCTTGGCCCCTGAGACTTCCAAGGTATGTCTGCACTATAGTCAGAGGTGTGAGGGCAGAATGTGGAGACATACCCCAGCTGGATTTGAGTGAGCAAGTTTGAATAACAATAGCAGAGAAGCTGCAGCAACATGAGCTCTACACGCCTGCCAGGGACCCTGAGTTATGTTCTCAGGTGGCTAGGCCATGCTGCGGAGGCTTCACTGCTCTTGTTGTTCCAGCTAGCTAGCTCAAAGCTAGGTTGGGTTTGTCTACAGGATCTGGCGTCATACCTCCAACTGCAGTGTCCACGTCCCAGAGGCCAATATACCCTGCTACTTAATGGCGATAGAGACCACCTGGGAAAGAATTCTCTGTAGTAACTCACAGTGCTCCCCAGCTAGTGTCCCATCACCGGTCATTGGAGATATCTGCTGCTCGCAGTTGCAGATCAGCGACATGCCATTGTAGGCAGTCCCATCACCCCCCCCCGCCCCATAAACTTATCAAGCTCAGTCTTGAAGCCAGTTAGGTTTTTTGCCCCCATTGCTCCCCTTGCAAGGCTGTTCCAGAACTTCACTCTTCTGATGGTTAGAAACCATGGTCTAATTTCAAGCCTAAACTTGTTGATGGCCAATTTATATCCATTTGTTCTTGCGCCCACATTGGTGCTTAACTTAAATAACTCCTCCCCCCCCCGGTATTTATTCCTTTGATGTATTTATATATCTCCCTCAGCCTTCTTTTGGTCAGGCTGAACTAGCCGAGCTGAGTCTCGTCTCATTAGGTCGGTTTTCCATTCCTCGGATCATCCTAGTAGCCCTTCTCTGCACCTGTTCCAGTTTGAATTCATCTTTCTTAAACAAGGGAGACCAGAACTGCACACACTATTCCAGATGAGAGCTCACCAGTGCCTTGTATAACGGTACTAACACTTCCCTGTCTCTACTGGAAATACCTTGCCTGACGCATCCTAGGACTACATTACCCTTTTTTTCACCGCTGTTTCACATTGGCGGCTCACAGTCATCCTCTGATCAACCAATACATCCAGCCCTTTCTTCTCCTCTGTCACGTCCCACTGATACGTCCCCAGTTTATAGCAAAAATTCTTCTTGTTAGTCCCTAAATGCCTTACCTTGCACTTTGCACTATTAAATTTCATCCCATTTCTGTTACTCCAGTTTTCAAGGTCCTCCAGATCTTCTTGTATGATATTCTGATCCTCCTCTATAATGGCAATACCCCCCAACTTTATGTCATCCGCAAATTTTATTAGCGCACTCCCACGGTTAGTACTAAAAATGTTAAATAAGATTGGTTCCAAGACTGATCCCTGAGGAACTCCATTAGTGACCTCCCTCGAGCCTGACAGTTCACCTTTCAGCATGATCCGTTGTAGTCTCCCCTTCAACCAGTTCCTTATCCACCTTTCAACTCTCATATTAATCCCTTCTTCTCCAATTTAACTAATAATAACTAATAATTAATGGATGTATAATACTTGTAGATTCTCAGAAAATTCATTCTGCTCTCCCAGATGACTTGCCATATTTTTCATATAAAACAAAAAGGCTGAATCCCTTCTTTAAGTGTAAAAAGGAACTCAACTTAAACAATGGCATTGAGACTGGCACCTCCCTAACAAATATTTGAGCTTTAGGATCTAACCCAACTCTAAAAGCCAGATCCACAAAGGAGATTATGTTACTAGTTGCCACTTTAAGCACCTATATACAAAATTTAGATTCCCAAAACCACTGCGTAACCCTGAATTCCTGCTGGTAAAGTCCCCATGGAGCCTACATTTGCAGCAGTGGGCATGCATTTCCCCACTTCAGGACTGACACTGTTGAGCTTCTTGGTGCCTGACTCACATCTCGGCCTCATCAGGATCCTCAAACTAGGCATTCTCCCCCCTGTCTCCCCTGCCGGGTCTGATCTGGTCACTCTTCTCAGAATATGTTTATGCCCACAGAGACAAGAAGGTTATATACCCACTCTTGACAGAAAATTGCAGTTTTTGTAGAGAGGCCCCTTCCCTGCTTTATTGGTCCCTCTGCCACTGGTCTGCTGGGTGACCTTGGGTAAGTCATGGAGCTTCTCTATGCCTCAGTTTCCCCATGTATAAAACGGGTATAATGAAACTGACCTCCTTTGTAAAGTACTTTCAGTTCTACTGATGAAAAGAGCTAAGTAGTAGTAAAGTAAGATGTCATCAAAATGCTGATGTATTCTAGATACAGATTTGTTAATATAGCTTTATGATTACATCTGCTACGTAGGAAGAATCCCATTGAACAATGAGTTAGTGCAAGAAGAGTGCTTCTCAACTGTAGGTTGCATGGTTGTTTAGAAGAGTCTCCTATCTGATATTTTTTGCTTTAAAAACATTAAACAGAACCTGGTTTATTTTTTGTCAAAAATGCAGGTAATTCTGAAGGAAAAACAAGATTATGAACATCACAAAGAACACTTTTTCATTTATGCGCTCTCCTTAGGCACCATGCCAAGTGTTAGTAAAATATTTTTGGATCTGCTAAAACTTTCCTTTCAAAATTCTCATGCTCATTGATTATGTCAGTTAAACATAATAGAACTGTTTTCAGTAAAGCAAAGTGGTACTATAAAATGGCTGATAATGTGTAATTATTTACACATATTATTCTTTTCCAGGATATAAAGCTTAAAGAAAACATCATTGGTAAAACAGATTTAGTACCTTGAAAACAAACATTTCTCCTCTAAACAGAGCCACAGTGTTAAAGTTGCCATCACAGATGTTGGGTTTCATGCCTGGAGTTGATGGCCTATCACCTAAAGGCGGCCTGGGGGGTCTTGGCTGTCGTTCATGTTTCCTTTCCGAAGGGGAATGAATCCTGCGCACAGGAAGAGTCGGTAAAGGTCTGGTGGGCTCCAGTGGCTCAGCAGGTGGACCTAAAAAAGAAAAGAAAACTGAAAGGTGAACAGTTGGAATATCTGTTTTTAGTCCTAGGACATTTGAAAGCCAGCACATTGATCAAATATTCCTGCCCAGGGATTCACCAGCAATCTCTCCCTCATTCCTTAGGACAGGTCTATGCTAGAAGCGCTGCATTGGCACAGCTGCGCCGCTGTAGTGTGTCTGGTGAAGACGCTCTATGCCAGCAGGAGAGCGCTGTCCCGGAGGCAGAATTACTCCACCTCCGCAAGAGGTGGAAGCTATGTCAGTGGGAGAGCGTATCCTGCTGACACAGCGCTGGTGCGGACAGTGCTTAGGTTGCTGTAACTTGTGTCACTTGAGGGGGTGTGGGGGGGGCGTGTCTTTTTCAACTTAAGCCCTTACACATTGCACAGACATAAGCAGCAGTTGCCAGACACAGGAGAGCTGGGGGAGGGGAGCATTCACCTAACTTGAGATGTAGGACTGGTGCTTCCAGGATGAGTAACAGGAGAAAAGTCAGCTATTCTAAACAATAAGAATTTAACATGAGTTAATGTATTGAAGTGTCTGTTCACAGATGCAAGGAGTATGGGAGATAAGCAAGAAGGAGTCTGAAGTAACAACACTAACTGCAACTCCTGCTGGGGAGAGAGGCAATAGCTGTTCAATGGCACTGCAGAACAGCTGAAGTCAGGAAGTGAAGAATAATACAGTAACCAATGGAAACGGCAAGGGATGCAGAATGCAATTACCCCAGTTCAGTTTAGCCAGGCTATTGGGTTTAACATCCCTGCTTGTAGAAAAATACCCTGGGATCGCTAATGGACGTACATGATCAGGACTAATTCAAATGATGACAGCTCCCGCACCACTACGGCCTTAACGACCAGTCTGGGGAACTGGTTAGAAAAGTGACACCACTGCCTTTCACAGAAGGTTTCCAGTCTGAGCACTTCTGTGAGCTGACTGAATGACGGCACAAACATGCAGAAACATTACATGCTGTAAAGATACACAATAAGCTCATTGCTGTGTGGAGACCTATACCCTCAACTGTACAAGGTAATAAACATCCTTCTGAGCCTATTATATAGAAATGTTGTTAAAAGCGAGAGGAAAAACTGGTACCAGCTGGATGAAGGGAAAAGGACTGTGATAAAGGATCTGCCATGCTCCTGGCAAGGTCTCCAGTTGGCATGACAACAAGCTGAAAGCTCCTAGACTTTGGGGTGTGATGGATTCTATAAATGCTTATAGTTGGAAACCCCCAAATGTGTTTTGCCTGGTTAATTTTAATTGGCTGAGGCTGCCACCCCCCAGCTAGACAGTGCTTATGCAGGGGTCACTTAAAGAGCCAGTGGGGCAGGCAGACTGGGAGTGAACTTCATCATCATGGCTGCTGCTGCCCCTAGCAGACTGTCTTCTGGGAGGGACCCCGGCATCCACCGTGATGCCAATGGGTCTGTGTTGCCCTGATCTGGAAAGATGTCCTGACCAGGCCATAGAGAGGGAATCAGATGGCATCACCTCCTCCACAGATTAACTCCTGAACAACACCTGGGGCATGTGCCTGAGGTTCCTGCTCTCATCCCCTCCCTTGTGTATCATTTCCTCCCCCAACTTATTTCTCCTGGGTACTGATGTTATCTTTTGGACAGCTGTCTAATAAGCAATAGGCTTAGGCACCAAGCTGACCCCACCTTTTGCAATACTCCTGTAAGCATAGGACCAGAAAGGCAGCTAAAAGCAATGCTTTAAACACCCTGATGCTGGTGAATGTTTGTCAGATCTTGGAGTGGCTCATAAAACCATGTGCTAGGCCTGCAATTTCTCAGCAGAAAGGCTGGAAGTGAAGGACAGCACCAGAGGCAGAAGTTGCATTCATCTTTGCTGTATTTTTCTGTCCCATTTTGTGTGATTTTTGTCTTGTTTTGTTTTAAAGAAAAGAACTAGATTCACGAACAAATGATGAATATGGGGGTTACAGGGCGCTCCCCCGAGGTATAAAGTGTCACATTCAGGCCTGACAGGAGTTGCTGTCACAAAACAGGGAATTCTTTGCCAGTTGGCATTGAGGGATTCTTAGTGCCCCACCAATAAATCCTCTCCGCAAACCCACAGCCCTAACTCACTCCCAGCACCCATACTCCCTTGCTGCTGACAGCTCTGAGTGGAGTCCCATGACCTTGCAGGCCTTCTCCACTAGAGGTCTGTTTTCTCCTTCAATTCTGCCGTTTCTGTGGCCAACCAACAATACAGTACTTCCACATTTTTATCCGTGGGGAGAGTTACTTCGGAGGGATCAGATAAATGGAAAGAGAAGGTAGGTGAGGGGGATGGGGCAGAAGAGTCGTAAGAAGGGCAGGTGTGGAGTGAATCTGAGGTGAAGAGACTGAGGAGAGATGCGGAGGATTAGAGTAAACAACTTATCAGCACAGAGCAGAGTCAGAACTTTCTACCGTTTTGACTGGAATGTCCAAAGGTGAAAAAGGTCCCTGCTTTGGCTGCTTCTGTTCCTACTGTCTGGAGTCTCTGGCTAGCTCCTCTTTGCAGTGTTGCTCCAAGGCCACATAGGGTCTGTCTACACTGCAATTAGACACCCACAGCTCGCCTGTGCCAGCTGACCTAGGCTAAGGGGCTGTTTAATTGTGATTCGGGCTCAGTCTGCAGTACAAGCTCTGCAAGCCTCCCACCTCGCAGGGACCTAGAGTCTGGGCTTCAGCCCAAGCCCCAATGTCTACACAGCAATTAAACAGCCCCTTAGCCTGAGCCCTGAGAGTCCAAGTCAGCTGGTATAGGCCAGCTGCGGGTGTCTAATTGCAGTGTAGACATACCCATCGTTGTGGGGAAGAGAAGCACTATACGGATATGCTGAAGCATGTCTTCCAGAAAGGCATCTGGTCTGGATTTGAAAACATCAAGAAATGGAGAATCCACCACTTCCTTTGGCAGTTTTTTCCAATGGTCAGTCACCTTCACTGTTAAAAATGTGTGCCTTGTTTCTAAGTTCATTTTGTGTGGCTTCATCTTCCAGCCACAGGTTCTTGTTATACTGTTATCCTCTAGATTAAAGAGAACTTTAGTACCGAGTATTATCTCCCCATGAAAATACTTAGACTCTATAATCAAATAAACTTATTTTTCTTTTTGATAAGCTAAACAAATTGAGCTCTTTAAAACTCTCTCACTGTGAAGCATTTTCTCCAGCCCTTGAATCATTTTTGTGACTCTTTTCTCCACAAGAAGCTCATGTTGAGTTGTTTGTCCACTGTGGCCCCTAAACCCTTTTCAGAGTCACTGCTTTCCAGGACACAGTCCCCCCATCTGGAAGATATGGCCTGCATTCATTGTTCCTAGATGTGTAACTTTGCACTTGGCTGTATTAAAACATTTTGTTTGAAGTGGTCCAGTTTACAAAGAGAACCCAATTATTCTGAATGACTGCCCTGTCCTCATTATTATTTATCTCTCTGCCAATCTTTGTTTCATCTGTAAATTTTATTAGCAGTGATTTTATATTTACTTCAAAACATTGATGAAAATATTGAATTTCATTGTTCCTAGAACTGATCCCTGGGGAAGCCCACTGGAAACACTCCATTCAATGATGATTCCTCATTGACTGTTACTTTTCTGAGATTTGTCAGTTAGCCAGTTCATAATCCATTTAGCATGCACTTTATTGATATTGTATAGAGCTAATTTTTAATCAGAATGTTGTGTGATACAAAGTCAAATGCTTTATAAAAGTCTAAATATATTATATCTATGCAGTTATTGTAATCTTCTCAAAGAATGAAATCATATGTTTAACAAGACCTATTTTCCATAAAGCCATGTTAACTGTAATTAATTATATTCCCATCCTTGAATTATTTATCAATTGAATCTTGTATCAATTTTTTTCATTTTTTTTTGGCTTGGGACTGATGTCAGGTTAGCTGGCCTACTTACCCTGGTCATCTCGTTTGCCTATTTTGAATATTGGAACTGTGACAGAATGTACCCCTGTATTCACACACTACACACTATTGTAACAATCATTTGAAAACTCATAATTTGCCGATCAGTATCATCCTAATAAAATATGTGTAACAACATTGTTTGTGAAGTTATAAGATTCCACTAAATGGTGTTATTAACACATGTTCCAAATAGAGGTTGGCAAATAGGTCTGTCTCAAAGAGAGGAATGTGTGCTCTGCTTAATTTGCATTTAAGCAGTAAATGGAACCATCAAGAGGAAAGGAAACAGAATGCTCAAACCAGTGAGAAAAAAAGCAGCAGGGAACATCCTTCCACATAGTTTGTCTCCTGGTACCCAACTCATGGTACATGAAGTGACAAAGGAAGCATTCATTAGACTCTGGGAGAAGGGGGTCCTGACCTAAGAAAAAATGGATACCTATCTTTGGTAACTTGTTCTTCAAGATGTCTTGCTCATGTCCATTCCATTCTAGGTTTGAGCATGCCCATGTGCGCAACCGTCGGAGATTTTTGCCTTAGCAGTATCCATAGGGCCTGCTGTGGTTCCCCCTGAAGTGCCGTGCTCATGCCGCGGTACATCAGGGGCCACCAGCCCTGCGCCCTCTCAGTTCCTTCTTGCAGACAACTCTGACAAAGGGGCAGGAGGGCGAGTAACGGAATGGACGTGAGCAACACATCTTGAAGAACAACAGCTATGAAAGGTAGGTATCTGGTTTTTCTTCTTCGAATGCTTGTTCATGTCGATTCCATTCTAGGTGACTCACAAGCAGGATCAATGGAGGTGGGCTCGGAGTTCACCATCATGCAGTTTGTAGCACAGGTCTGCCAAAGCCAGCATCGTCCCAAGCTTGCTGGGTCAGCACATAGTGTGAAGCAAATGTGTGGACAGATGACCAGGTCGCAGCCTGACAGATCTCTTGGATCGGCACCTGTGAGAGGAAGGCTGCCAAAATCGCCTGTGCCCTAGTCAAGTAAGCTGCCACTACTGGCAGTGGGAACACCTTCGCTAGCTCATAGCAGTAGCGGATACAGGCCGTGATCCATGAAGATATTCTTTGGACAGAGATAGGGCAACCTTTCATCCTCTCTGCGATCACCATGAACAACTGTGTTGACTTACAGAACGGCTTCATTCTGTCTATGTAAAAGGCCAGAGCCCATCGGACATCCAGGGTATGCAAAATGCAACTGTTGAGTGGGGCTTGGGACAAAGGACCAGCAAGTATATGTCTTGACCAGTATGGAACTGGGAGATGACCTTGGTTAGAAAGGCCAGGTGCGGACGCAGCTGAACCTTGTCCTTATAGAAGACCGTGTAAGGTGGTTCAGACATTAGAGCTCTGATTTTGGACACTCAACAGGGCCGAAGTTATGGCGACAAGGAAGGACACCATCCAGGAGAGAAGCAGGAGGGAGCAGGAAGCTAGGGGGGGACCCATGAGCCGTGACAGCACAAGATTCAGGTCCCAAGGGGGTACCGGATCCCAGACATTCAGGTAAAAGCGCTCCATGCCCTTCAGAAACCATGCCATAATAGGGTGGGTGAAGACCGACTTGCCTTGAAATGGAGGATGGAACTCCAAAATGGCCGTCAGGTGCAACTTGACTGAAGAATGACAAGCTCTGGAGCTTAAGGTGTACCAAATAGTCCAGGATGTCCTGCAGTGTGGCCTCTCCATACAGCTGCGACGATCCAAGGCCCAACACGCAATTTGCTTCCACTTTGCCACATAGGTAGTTCAGGTGGAAGGCTTCCTGCTGTCCAGCAGGACTTGCAGGACACCAGGGGAACATTGTTGTTCCTCTCCACTTAGCCACGCAGTTGCCAGGCTACAAAGTACAGCGCCGCCAGGTTCGGGTGCAGCAGATTGCCATGGTTCTGGGACAGCAGATCCAGCTGAAGAGGCAGCTGCAGGGGGGTGGCTGCCTACAGACTCAGCAGCACGCTGAACCAGTGTTGACGAGGCCACGATGACCATGGCCTTGTTTTGCTTCACCTTCAGGAGGATCCTTATGGATCAAGGGCACCGGCAGGAAGGTGTACATCAGCGTTCCCGACCATGAATTCAGGAAGGCATCCAACAGGGAGCCCTTGTCCCTGCCCTGCAGAGAGCAGAACGCATGGAACTTCCTGTTCTGCCTGGACGCGAACAGGTCTACCTGGGGATTCCCCCTCTTGCGGAAGATCAGTCTGACTACCTCTGGATGGAGTGACCATTCGTGGCAAAACGAGAAGGTCCTGCTGAGGTGATCCGCCAAAATGTTCTTGGTCCCCGGCAGGTGGGCAGCCACCAGGTGAATGGAGTTCCTCACGCAAAAGTCCCAGAGGCTGAGTGCTTCTCGACAAAGGGCCGAAGACCTGGCACCCCCCATCTGTTGATGTAATACATTGTAGCGGTATTGTCCATCAGGACCTGCACCACTTTGCCCCTCAGGTGGGGCAAGAAAGCCTGACAGGACAGTCGAACTGCCCTGAGCTCCCTTACATTGATGTGGAAGGCCAGGTCGGGTTGTAGCCAACAACCCTGGGTGTTGAGCTCACCGCGGTGGGCTCCCCAGCCCAGATCAGAAGCATTCGAGACCAGGGAGAGCGATGGGGTTGGGAACACAAAGGGAACTCCTTGGAGCACACACTTGGGATCCTGCCACCAGTCCAACGACAGTGGGACATGGCTCGGCACTGTGACTACTTGGTCTAGGGGTGCCTGCTGGGAATGTAAACTGAGGCCAGCCACATTTGCAGAAGCCTCATATGAAGATGGGCATGACTGACAACATATGTGCACACGGCCATGCAGCCCAACAGTCACAGACAAGTGTGGGCCGTGGTGAGCGGATGGGCTTGTATGTGGGAGACTAAGCCCGCCATGGCCTAAAAATGCGCTTCGGGAAGGAAGGCCCTGGCCTGCATGGAGTCGAGGACCACTCCGATAAACTCTATGCATTGGGCTGGTGTTAATATGGACTTTTCTGTGTTTATCAACAGGCCCATGTCGCTGCAGGTGGAATGCACCAGATCAAGGCTCCTTTGTACCTGTTCCGGAGACCTGCCCTTGATGAGCCAGTTGTTGAGATACAGAAAGATCTGGACCCCTTGACATCTGAGGTAAGCTGCCATGCATTTCATGAACACCCTGTGGGCCAAGGACAGGCCAGAAAGTAGCGCCGTGAACTGAAAGTGTTGCCCGACTACTATGAAGCACAGGAACCATCTATGTCCTGGGAATACAAAGACATGGAAGTAAGCGTCCTTTAAATCGAGAGCGGCGTACCAGTCCCCTGGATCCAGAGAAGGGATGATGGAGGCCAGGGAGACCATGTGGAATTTCAACTCCTTGAGAGATGTTGAGGCCATGCAGGTCCAGAATGGGTCTGAGGCCCCCTTTCGCCTTCGGGATTAGGAAGTAGCAGGAGTAGAATCCTCTTCCTTCCATAGCCTGAGGAACCTCCTCTTCAGTTCCCAAATCTAGGAGTTTCTCAATCTTCTGAATTAGAAGATGGTCGTGAGAAGGGTCCCTGAACAGGGATGGGGAAGGGGTGGGTGGGTGGAAGGGGTGACCAAGAATTGCAGGGTATAGCCCGGAGCAACTATGTGCAGGACCCAGCAGTCCGATGTAACCCTGGACCAGGCTGAACAATAAAGGGAGAGGCAGTTGAGGAAAGGGCGGAAAGGATCCGGGCAGATGGCTGGTGTGTCGCTCCCAGGCGCACCCTCAAATTGAGTGCTTCTAGCCCCCTTGGTGCTTTGCCGGGCCAGGCTGTGCAGGGGAGCGGGAAGACGACGGGCAGTGATGACTAAACACGGTGTCCTGTTTCTTTGTAGGCCCTTGACGCGGCTGCCACTGTCGCGGTGGCAGAGGAGGCCAGAATGGCTGCATCAACGTCTGAGGAGTGTGTGTCCCCAGAGAGCGGAGAGTCGCCCGTGTGTCCTTAAGTCCATGCAGCCGCATGTCTGTCTGGTCGGATAAAAGGCCGACACCATAAAATGGGAGGTACTGGATAGAGGCCTGCCTCTCCTGGGACAGGCCTGCGGTCTGGAGTCAGGAACTGCACCTCATAACCACTGCTGAGGCAACCACCAAGGCAGCCGAATCAACTGCATCCTGGGCCATTTGGACGGAGCACCGAATCGCTGTGGTGCCTTCCTCCACCAGAGCTGCAAACTCCTGGGCCACCTCCTGGGGCATGTACTCTTTGAACTTGAGGAAGGAATCCCACAAGTTAAAATTATAGCCGCCCAAGAGGGCCTGGTGGTTCACCACCCAAAACTGGAGGCTGGCTGTAGAATAAATCTTGCGACCAAACAAGTCCAACCTCTTAGCATCTTTATTTTTAGGAGCGGAACTGGCAGGACCCTGCTTATCCCTCTCGTTGGCCGCAGACATGACCAATGAGCATGGCAGCGGGTGTATGTAGAAGTACTCAAACCCTTTCGCAGGGACGAAGTACTTTTTCTCCACTCTCTTGGACGTGGGCGGAACAGAGGACGGGGTTTGCCAGAAGGACTTGGCAATGTTCAGGGCCCCCTCGTGCACCAGGGTGGCTGCCAAGAGCACAATGAACAACGTGTCCATCTGCTCCTTCATCTCTTCTGCTTTGAGGCCATGTTTAAAGCCACCCTATGGAACAGCGCCTTGAAATCGTCTGGTGGGCTAGCTCTGGAGGGGCCTGCCACCACCTCGTCCGGGGAGGAGGAGGATGATTGGACCACTGAGGGAGGCCCACCAGTGTCTTCCCCCAGTGGGGAGGGTGGCTTTGGTATGGGCACCGGCTCCTCACCCGCCACAGTCACCGGAGTGTCCTGCACTGAACCCGGTGCCGACGGTGCTATGGGTGCTGACTACGGCCTGTCTGATGTGGCAACCGAGGGCTGTCGGGAGTGGGGAAATGGCATGACAGGAACCCTCCAGGCATTGCAAGAAGGCCATAGGGTCAGCCATTGGCAGACCACCCTCCAGAGTCCAGTCCTGTTGCTGCCTGGGCGAGGGGCTGAACTGCGCCTCCAATCCAGAGAAGTCGTCATCCTCCGGTGACCACGGCAGGGCCGTCAAGGCCTGGGTCTGGCGGCTAACCATCGACGCTGATGACCGATGCCCAGAGTGTTTCGACTGGTGCTGGGAGTAGGGAGAGCGTTGTTGTGTCAGGGAGCAGCCTCGAGGTCTCAGCTTCGGTGACCAATGACATGATGAAGATTGGTGCCGGGGAGATCCTCTACACCTGGGAGATCTTCGGTGCAAAGGAGGGGACCAGGAACGCAGTACCAATGCCTGGTAACGATGGGCCAGAGACCTGGGCCGCGGAGATCAAGAGCGTGGCAAGCTAGGGCTCTGTCTTGGCTCCAGAGACCAGTGGCATTCATTCGTCTTGTGTGAGGCCTTATTGGCGGGCTTGCTCTTGCGGGGAGCCTTAGCCGGTCCCATTGCTGAATGTGGTGCTGGCTGTGGTGGGAGCTCTCTTTGCTGTGCAGGCAAGAAGAGCTGAGCGGGCGTCAACGGCACCATCAGCTTGGACCCTGTACTGCTCCCCAGAGTTGGTGGTGGGTCTCTTTGAGGGAAGGAACTCCCCAGGGTGGAGCCCTTGTGCAGGTCCAGAGTCGGCATAAGGCCCAAACAGGGTCCTTTGCCCAGAGCGCCTTTATTGGGCTTGCCTGGTTCCATCTTCTTTGGCTTCTTTTTCGGCACTGGGGACAGGGAACGGTGCTGGGAGGAGCCCGATGACTGGGGTGTGCTATACACCGATGCCAAAGCACTGGGTTCCATTTCAGGCCGAGCTGGCTCCAAGGCTGAGTGCAGGGCTGCCTGCATCAGGAGGGCCCTGAGTCGTACGTCGTATTGCATTCCCTCTGTGTCCAAGGATGAAAGTTCTTACAGATGCGACAACACTCCTTCACGTGGGACTCCCTGAGGCACTGCAGAAAACTATTGTGAAGGACACTAACAGGCATAGGCCTGTTACACATGGAGCAGGGCTTAACACCGGAGAATGGGGCATGCCCCACCTGGGGCAAAGTCCTTGCTGTGACCCTAACTAACTGAACACTATATGTGAAAGAAAGCATAGAATCAAATGAAGTAAAAATCTTAAATGAACCAAACTGTACCACAGAATCACTGTGGACAGTAATTCCATGCTCAAATAATAAGAATATAGCAGTAGGGATATATTACTGACCACCTGACCAGGATGGAGATAGTGACTGTGAAATGCTCAGGGAGATTAGAGAGGCTATTAAAATAAAAAACTCAATAATAATGGGGGATTTCAACTATCCCCATATTGACTGGGTACATGTCACCTCAGGACGGGATGCAGAGATCAAGTTTCTTGACACCATATATGACTGCTTCTTGGAGCAACTAGTTCTGGAACCCACAAGAGGAGAGGCAATTCTTGATTTAGTCCTAAGTGGAGCACAGGATCTGGTCCAAGAGGTGAATACAGCTGGAGCACTTGGTAATAGTGATCATAATATAATTACATTTAACATTTCTGTGGTGAGGAAAACACCACAGCAGCCCAACACTGTAGGATTTAATTTCAGAAAGGGGGATTACACAAAAATGAGGAAGTTAGTTAAACAGAAATTAAAAGGTACAATGCAAAAAGTGAAATCCCTGCAAGCTGCATGGAAACTTTTTAAAGATACCATAATAAAGGCTCAACTTAAATGTATAACCAAAATTAAAAAAACATAGTAAGAGAACCCAAAAAGTGCCATCGTGGCTAAACAACAAAGTAAAAGAAGCAGTGAGACGCAAAAAGGCATCCTTTAAAAAGTGGAAGTTAAATCCTAGTGAGGAGAACAGAAAGGAGCATAAACTCCTGCAAGTGAAGTGTAAAAATATAATTAAGAAGGCCAAGAAAGAATTTGAAGAACAGCTAGCCAAAGACTCAAAAAGTAACTGTGAAAAACATTTTTAAGTACATCAGAAGCAGGAAGCCTGCTAAACAGCCAGTGGGGCCACTGGATGATTGAGATGCTAAAGGAGCACTCAAGGACAACAAGGCCATTGTGGAGAAACTAAATAAATTCCTTGTATCGGTCTTCTTGGCTGAGGACATGAGGGAGATTCCCAAACCTGAGCCATTATTTTTAGGTGACAAATCTGAGGAACTGTCCCAGATTGAGGTGTCGTTAGAGGAGGTTTTGGAACAAACTGATAAATTAAACAGGAAGAAGTCACCAGGACCAGATGGTATTCACCCAAGAGTTCTGAAGGAACTCAAATGTGAAACTGTAGAGCTACGAACTGTGGTTTAAATCAGCTTCTGTACCAAATGACTGGAGGATAGCTAATGTGATGCCAATTTTTAAAAAGGGCTCCAGAGTTGATCCAGGCAATTATAGGCTGGTTAGCCTGACTTCAGTACCAGGCAAACTGGTTGAAACTATAGTAAAGAACAAAATTGTCAGGCACATAGATGAACATAATTTGTTGGGGAAGAGTCAACATGGCTTTTGTAAAGGGAAATCATGCCTCACCAATCTATTAGAATTTTTGAGGGGGTCAACAAGGATGTGTACAAGGGGAATCCAGTGGATATAGTGTACTTAGATTTTCAGAAAGCCTCTGACAATGTCCCTCACCAAAAGCTCTTAAGTAAAGTACACTGTCATGGGATAAGAGGGAAGGTCCTCTCGCGGATAGGTAACTGGTTAAAAGATAGGAAACAAAGAGCAGGAATGAATGGTCAGTTTTCAGAATGGAGAGAGATAAATAGTGGTGTCCCCCAGGGGTCTGCACTGGGACCAGTCCTATTCAACATATTCATAAATGATCTGGAAAAGGGGGTAAACAGTGAGGTGGCAGATGATAAAAAATTTCTCAATATAGTTAAGTCCAAAGAAGGCTGCGAAGAGCTCCAAAGGGATCTCACAAAACTGGGTGATTGGGCAAAAAAATGGCAGATGAAATTCAATGTTGATAAATGCAAAGTAATGCACATTGGAAAACATATAAAATGATGGGGTCTAAATTAGCTGTTACTTAAGAAAGAGATCTTGGAGCCCTTATGGATAGTTGTCTGAAAACATCCACTCAATCTGCAGCGGCAGTCAAAAAAACGAACAGAATGTTGGGAATCATTAAGAAAGAGATAGATAAGAAGACAGAAGATATCATATTAAAAATTAGCTTTGGTAGGCAGCGATCTCCTCAGCAAATTCTTTTAAGACTCTTGGGGGAAGTTATCTGGGCCTTCTAATTTAAAAATGCATATCCCTACTAGATGCTGTTTAGTATCCTCCTCAGTTATTAATGGACTGGTAAGTACATCATCTCATGCGATACAAGTACATAATCGTCCTTTCCAAATACAGAACAGAAATTGTTATTGATCACTACTGGCTTTTGTGCATCATTATTAACAATTTTACCATCTCCACCTAGTACTGGGCCTATACCATTCCTAGGATTTTTGTTCCCAATAAACTTTGAAAACTCCTTCTTACTGTCCTTAGCTATGCCAGCCATGGATTTTTCCCTGATGTCCTTGGTTCCCTATACATTTTCTGAACTTCATAACTTCGAATTCGTATCAGTTGGTGTCTATTTCCCCTTGTTCCATTTATGTCATGTCGCTTTTTTATTTCTCATTGCTGCCTTCATTTTGTCATCAAATCAGGATGGGCTTTTAGCCAAAGTTGTCCTTGTTCTGGTCAGGAAGGTGAAGAAAACCGTGCTACATTCCACATGAGATAATCCTTAGGGCAGAAGAGCACTCATACAACACACAACCCCTGGGTCCTTTCTTAGATAACATTACTACTCACATGCAGCTCTCTCTTGCTCTATGGTCAGGGGTATCAAAAGCAGCTGAAAGATCTAAAGAAGCTTCTTAGATTTTGGCCGAAAAAACCCCTACCACCTCTTAGCAACAGACCATCAGACCAGGACTGTCTTTGTACCATAGCCTGGTCTAAATCCAGAGTGAAAGGGGCCCATGCAATCTTGGGATCCTCAGTACTGCCAGAATTGCTTCCCTGTAACTGTCCCCAAGAAGGAAGGCTGGAGGCAGGCTGAAGATTGACCAGTTTGGGTTTGGCACACTGAGCTTTGGGTATGATTCCCAGCTCAAGGAGGTATGCTTGTGGTGGGTCTCATTGAGCTAATGCTAAAAATAGAATGTGGCCATGGCAGTGCAAGCAGTGGGAGGGGGGAGCTGTCCTGAGTTCGTGCCCATCTGAGAAACTAGATATGTATTCGGGACAGCTGGCTCCTACTGCCACTTGTGGTGCCAGGGCTGTCCTCTATTTTCAGTACACTATTGAAATGACTGCATGTTTCTTCAAGTGGAGACTGAGCCCCTCAGCTCCGAAGAGTAGACGGACCACTTATCAGCAACAGCATTAGAGATAATGGCTTTGTGACCAAAATGCTTATCTAAGAGATTCTGCCACCCTAACCTCTATTACAGGCACTGACTATATCCACCAATTGTGAACCAGTGCCCAACAGAGCCAACCAGGAGGTATCAAAGCCAAACCACAGGTTGTAGCTCTAAGTTCGCCAAGCACTTTCAGAATGTCAATGAGCAAAACTGGCTGAATCTGAATGAGAGAAAAACATTGCATTTGTTTGCATGACATGGACCTGCTACCACAGAAGTAGCTTATCTGGTCAGAACCTAATCAGTGAAGTAGACAAAAAATTCCTCACAGCAAGACACGCTAAACCCTGTGTATGCGATTAGGCAGCCTGGATTGAGACTTCCTGTGTGGTGAAGAAGAAAACTTTCTTCATCTCCATCACAACCATGGCATAAAACTTCAAAAAGTCTGTGTGTCATGACTGATCACCTTGAGAGTGACTTCCATCACTGGCACTTTAGCCTCCTCCCTTCATGCTTCAAGTGTTGCTGACCATCTGAATATCAAGGTGACCTGTGAAGATAACACAGAGAGAGGAGGCATTTAGGAGCCACTGTGTCGATAGTTGGGGACAAAATTAATCATACTGTCCTACCAGGTTATCGACAGAGTGGTCCACTATCTGTACAATATTTTCCCTCAAAGAGCTCAGAAAAATCTCTGGCTCCATTAATCTCTAGCAGTGGACCAATACTGTAGGTCTCCTACCCAATCAGGGGCAAAGGTGATCCTCGGCCTCATATCAGAGAAGGTAAGAACATAAGAATGTCCAGACTGAGTCAGACCAATGGTCCATCTAGCCCGGTATCCTGTCTTCCAACAGTGGCCAATGTCAGGTGCTTCATTCAGAGGGAATGAACAGAACAGGCAATCGAGTGATCCATCTCTTCATCCACTCCCAGCTTCTGGCCAACAGAGGCTAGGGACACTCAGAGTATGTTGTTCCATCCCTGCCCATCTTAGCTAATAGCCATTGATAGACCTTTCCTCCATGAACTTATTTAATCCTTTTTTGAACCCATTTATACTTTTGACCTTCACAACATCCCCTGGCAATGAGTTCCACAGGTTGGCTCTGCGTTGTGTGAAGAAGTACTTCCTTTTGTTTGCTTTAAACCGGCTATTAATTTTATTGGGTGACCCTTGGTTCTTGTGTTACGAGAAGGAATAAATAACATGTCCTTATTCACTTTCTCCGCATCAATCAAGATTTTATAGGCCTCTGTCATAGCCCCTCCTGGTTGTCTTGTTTCCAAGCTTAACAGTCCCAGTCTTTTTAGTCTCTCCTCATATGGAAACTGTTCCATATGTCTTAAAATTTTTTTCCCTTCTCTGTACTTTTCCCAATCCCAATATATCTTTTTTGAGATTAATACTTTTTGATAATTAGATCTGCTCGCAGTATTCAAGATGTGGGCGTACCATGGATTTATATAGAGGCATTATGGCATTTTCTCTCTTATTATCTATCCTTTCCTGTTTCCTAACATTCTATTCACTTTTTTGACTGCCGCTGCACATTGAGTGGATGTTGTCAGAGAACTATCCACAACGACTCCAAGATCCCTTTGTTCAGTGGTAAAAACTAATTTAGATCCCATCATTGTGTATATGTATAGTTGGGATTATGTTTTTCAATGTGCATTACTTTGCATTTATCAACACTGTATTTCATCTGCCATTTTGTTACCCAGTCACCCAGTTTTGTGAGATCCCCTTGTAACCCTTCACAGTCTGTTTTGAACTTAACTATCTTGAGTAATTTTGTATCATCTGAAAATTTTGCCACCTTACTGTTTACCCCCATTTTCCAGATCATTTATGAATATGTTGAATAGGACTGGTCCCAGTGCAGACCCCTGGGGGACACCACTATTTATCTCTCTCCATTCTGAAAACTGACCATTTATTCCTACCCTTTGTTTCCTATCTTTTACCAGCTACTGATCCATGACTGCTTACTTTGCTTAAGAGCTTGTCAAAGGCTTTCTGAAAATCTAAGTACACTACATCCATTGGAAAAAGAAAAGGAGACTTGTGGCACCTTAGAGACTAAGAAATTTATTAGCGCATAAGCTTTCGTGAGCTACAGCTCACTTCATCAGACGCATACAGTGGAAAATATAGTGGGAAGATTTTATATACACAGAGAACATGAAACAATGGGTGCTACCATACAGACTGTAACAAGAGTGATCAGGAAAGGTGAGCTATGCTAGTAATAGCTCACCTTTCCTGATCACTCTTGTTACAGTGTGTATGGTAGCACCCATTGTTTCATGTTCTCTGTGTATATAAAATCTCCCTGCTATATTTTCCACTGTATGCATCCGCTGAAGTGAGCTGTAGCTCACGAAAGCTTATGCTCTAATAAATTTGTTAGTCTTTAAGGTGCCTCAAGTACTCCTTTTCTTTTTACAGATACAGACTAACATGGCTGCTGCTCTGAAACTGTACATCCATTGGATCACTCTTGTCCATATGTTTGTTGACCCCCACAAAGAATTCTAATAGATTGGTGAGGTATGACTTAACTTTACAAAAGCTGTGTTGACTCTTCCCCAACAAATCATGTTCATCTATATGCCTGATCATTCTGTTCTTTACTATAGTTTCAACCAATTTCCCTGGTACTGAAGTTAGACTGTAATTGCTGGGATCATCTCTGGAGCCTTTTAAAAAAATTGACATCACTATCCTCCAGTGATCTGGTACAAAAACTGATTTAAATGTTGGGGTACATATCACAGTTAGTAGTTCTGCAATTTCATATTTGAGTTCCTTCAGAACTCTTTGATGAATACCGTCTGGTCTTGGTGACTTATTATTATTTGTTCCAAAACTTCCTCTATGGACAGTTCCTCAGATTTGTTACCTCAAAAGAATGGCTCAGGTGTGGGAATCTCCCTCACATCCTCTGCAGTGAAGACTGATGCAAATAATTCATTTAGTTTCTCTGCAATGGCCTTGTCTTCTTTGAGTGCACCGTTAGCACCTCTCCTCTCCCATTGATTGTTTAGCACGCTTCTGATGTACTTAAAAAAAAATTTTGCTGTTAGTTTTTGGGTCTTTGGCTAGTAGCTCTTCAAATTCCTTTTTGGCCGGCCTCATTATACTTTTACACTTGACTGGCCAGAGTTTATGCTCCTTTCTATTTTCCATAGTAGGATTTGCCTTCCAAATTTTTAAATGATACCTTTTTTGCTCTAACCACTTCTTTAATTTTGTTTTTAGCCACTTTTTTAGTTCTCTGACTATGTTTTTTAATTTGGGGCATACATTTAATATACACCACACTGCAATTACCCTGACAGACTGAAGTGCTCTCTTCAGCCACACAACACACAGCGCACAGGCTGGGGAAGCTTCCACTATACTCCAGCCCAGCAACATGCCTCAGTGCTGGCCTGAAGGGACCTCACATAGGGAGGACAGGAGAGTTCAGTCTCCAGGATCCATTAATTCCCTGGCTTCCTAGCAGAGTCTACTGCCCACACTCCCCTGGAAACCCCATCCTTGACCTGTTCAAGGCCTACTCTTGCCACTTAGCATCAGTATGATCAGAAATTACCAAAATCCTGGAGACGTGCATCTCTGATCTGAACAGTGGTACGGTCCAATTGCTGTAGCCCCTCCCTCCAGCCCCCCTAGTGCTTATCCCCATCTCTCAACAAGTTTGGTCCCAGCTGAGGCCACATGCTCTTTGGAGAAAGGACATGGTCTTTTGTCTATCAAGAACTATGCAGATTTAGCCCTGCCATATATGTGACCTCAAAGCATGTGACACTGTTTTAGGTTTCGTATGAAGAGTTTAGGACGTGCAGCTAAATAATCCAATTGACAAAGCGGAGGCAGTTAGTGCCAGCGGTGGTGGCAGTTAGTGATGGAGCTGCAAATGACCCTGAGGAATGAGAGCCCAAAAACTTGTTTCTCATAGACCATGTGTCATCCATGGTCTTGGATTTAACCCTGACAAGCCTTCTGGGATGCAGCTTGTACAGAATATGAGGCGGCATAGTTTTGATCATCCCTCCTAGTTTAAGGGGCACTGAATTCACTCACAAATTAAACACAACAGATTATAACAAAATGTCTCCTCCCTCAATCTGTTAAAGCAAGGCAAGAGGATCACTCCAAGGAAGCGAACTCCCCTGCCCAAGGCAGGCGAGTCACTGCCTAAAGCTTTATTCACCCAGTTAATTGTGAGAATCAAACTGTGCATCCTAGTCACTCTTTGCTGGCCAGGGAACACAGCAGCCTTGAGATCTCCAAGCCAGCTCTGTCCTCCAATCCCAACCCCATCAGAACTCACTCATGTCCAACCATTACCGCCTCCATATTCAATCCCAGAATAACAATGAGATCTAGAATGTGCTGAACAATAGACCACTTAGAATAATCCCACTGATATCTGGTCATGATGTCTCTAGTCAGTTAACCTAGAAAATTCATCATCTGAGTGGGCACTGATGTCTCCTACGAAAATAAGCCTCACTGATTCCAACAGACCAAGAACTTAGTCAGCTCAGGTATTCTGCAGACTCAGGAAGACTACATTGCTTCAGTTATACTTGGTCTGGAAAGTTTTCTTTGCAACCATAAGAGCTAGATATGTTATTTTAAATTAAAATGTTGTATCTGTATCAGAATTCTGCGTTAAGGGCTGACCCCAGGGCCCCCTCAGTAACAAACCCCTCTTCATCCACTCTTCAGTCAGGACTAACGATTTTCATCATCACCTTTAATCCATTTCCACCTTGCTCAACCTAGTCTGCTTTTGAAGGTCTGGGAGAACAGCTAAGCCATGCTCAGGCTGCGTCAGACCAAAGGGGGAGTTCCAGAGGCAAGGGCTCCACACAGACCATACCCTGCCACCAGCCCTGTCATGTTTAAATTGGAGTGCTGTTAAAAGCATGACAATAAAAGTTCATAGGTTCACAGATTTCAAGGCCAGAAGGGACCACTGGGATTGTCTAGTTTGGCCTCTTGTATAGCACAGGCCAGAGAACATCTCCAAAGTAATTAAGGGGAAATACTCAGTGTCCCTTGGTATAACAGAGTCAAATGGTCTAACAACCTGGTCAGTATCCAAGCCCACTACTCCCTAAGACATTCACTGCCATCTCCAGTGGATCCCAACAAGTATACGCACTCCAACATCCTGCTCTCACACAAAACCTTAACAGTGACCTCCTGCTCTCTTGTATCACCAGACCAGCCCATCTTACTGACACTTGGTCCACACACGTAGCATTATCCTCCCTGAACCCGGCAGAGGTCACTGCTTAGGTTGTGTGTGAGAGCATGAGTTGGATGAAGTTGTTTTGTGCATACCTTTCCAGTACCTGTTGGAGATACTAATAAATGCTGCATTCTGTTGCGGACAGTATTATAAGCATGTGAAGGTGACAAGGAATGCTGGGTTCTTTCCCTTTAGCTTGATATTGTCCTGCTTTCGAAATTTTGGGTGGGGCACATCAACTGTCACTAAATGCAGGGTTTGCTGTTGTTAGTTTCCTTCTTATTTTTATACAGGGTCAGTTACCTCACTGAGTGTAAGCTGGATTGCCGGGGGGGGGGAGGGGTTGCTATTTTGTTTCCCCCAAAATGACGACCACTGACCTGCGGGTCCAAAGGTAGCTTGGTGCACCGTGTGGTCCCTGCTCCTGACGGGATTTCCTTGCCCCGTGTGTGCAGGAGGCTCAACAGTCTCCTTGGCTTGCAGGGCTAACGTCGGGGTAAAGAGGCATTCCAGTTCCCCACGTCTTGAAGGTAGTGCATTGCACACCAGCAGTGTGGTGTGGGGAGTGGCAGGCTGTGGTGGGGTTGCTGGGAGGAG
This sequence comes from Lepidochelys kempii, assembly GCF_965140285.1. Taxonomy (NCBI): domain Eukaryota; kingdom Metazoa; phylum Chordata; order Testudines; family Cheloniidae; genus Lepidochelys; species Lepidochelys kempii. The sequence goes on along the minus strand of NC_136392.1, from coordinate 31,807,070 downwards.
GAGGAGGAGGACTGTCGGTGGTGGTGAGGCTAGAGGGTGTCCTTTCCCCTCCCGCCCCACTGCTGCTTCCATTCACACACATTTGTGCTGCGATTTTGGAAACAGTTAGAAATTAGCTCAGATTGTTCTTTTTTCAAACTGGACTTAAATATTCAAGCACATTAAAAAGTACAAGGAGTATTTTAAATTAACCTTAAGGTTCCAAACAGACAGTGTAGGGAACACTTAACATCATTCCTTAAGCAAATCTGTGGTGCAGCCTGAACTCTGGTGTCACTACTGCCCACTGGGAATGAACATTGCAGAGTTCGCTGTTATAGCGACATACAGTGAGCTTGGGAACACAGCACTAACCCAGTTTTGTACCCCAATATTGTCCTAGAACTCTCATTACACTGTGCTATGTGAAGGCCTCTACCTCAAACACTGCCTCGTCTTATCTCCTATGGAGAAAACCCTCTGATTTTGTATTGTCTTAACTCTTATGACTATAACATTGTATCATCTTCACTATTGTTGTTGTTCAAGGCAGTAACTTACTTTGGTTTAGGAAGGAGTCAAACAGAACCAGCAGAAACTTTTAATGAACATTGATCTGAACAACAGACTGGAAAACACGGATGTCAATTTCATATCTCATGCTGCTTTTTTGTTTTAAAGGGGATCTGAAAAAAAGGTGAGCCACTGATACCTTTTTTGATAATGCTTTTTTTTTTGGCTGTGATAACTCGCCTAAACTAAGCAAAAAGCCAAGTCTGCTGCTAAGGGAACTTCTTTTCACTAATGACAGTGCGTGTCGCACACAGTGATGAGGGGCTTCAGCAACTTTGCAATAGCTCTGCTCCAGCATGCGATGAATTTGAACTAACCACAAGTGTAAAGAAGACAATGATTGTGGCACCAGGTGTGTTGATCGCAGCAGAGGGTTCAATAGTTAACGCTGTGCTAGAAGTTACACGCAATCTCTGCTATTAGGATCAACTTACCTCTCAATGACCAGCTTGCAACTACCACATTCAGCCAACTGACCAAGAGCATGTGGGATATCAGGAAACTAACACTGAACACCAAGACAAGGGTCTACCAGACACTCCTCCATGGTGGTGAGACCTGGACCACCTACAGCAGGTATGAGAGAAGGCTACACGCCTGCTGCACCCCCATCTTCATTGTAATCTAAATACCAAATGAGAAACCAATGTTCCTGACACCAAGGTAATTGAGAAAACAAACTTGCCAAGTCTAACTGCTGTTCTCAAACTCAAAAGTCTCCACTGGCTTCATCATCAGCACTAGATGGATCCTGGCACACTGCCAGATTCTGTGTGACACTTTTCCCTCCATTCCACCAGTCCAAAGAGTAATCAACAAGATCAACCAGGATTGAGTCAGAGTGAATATAAGAACATAAGGACAGCCATACTGGGTCAGACCAATGATCCATCTAGCACAGTATCCTGTCTTCTGACTGTGGTCAATGCCAGATGCTTCAGAGGAAATGAATAAAACAGGGTAATATCGAGTGATCCATCCCCTGTCATCTACTCCCAGCTTCTGGCAGTTAGAGGCTCAGGACACCCAGAGCCTCCCTGATCATCTTAGCCATTGATGGATCTATCCCCCGTGAATTTATCTAATTCTTGTTTGAACCCAGTTATAGTTTTGGCCTTCACAACATCTCCTGGCAGTGAGTTCCACAGGTTGATAAATATTTATTACCTATCAATTTCCTACTGATTCCTAACATTCTGTTAGCTTTTTTGACACTGAGCCAATGTTTTCACAGAACTATCCACAATGACGGCGTGGTAACAGCTAATTTAGACCCTGTCACTTTGTACATATAGCTGGGATTATGTTTTCCAATCTGCATTATTTTGCATTTGTCAACATTGAATTTCATCTGCCATTTTGTTGCCCAGTCACCTAGTTTTGTGGCTCCAATAGCCCCAGTTGGGGACAGGCATCTTTGATTCCTGGATTTGCTGCATCTGTCTGGGAGGGAATATTTCAACATCTGCCCTTGGACCCAGACCTATTGACTCAGCAAGAGGGATGAGTACTTCGTTCCGACATGAGCTCACTAAATTCGACAATGTGGGTGATTGCATCTTGAGATCTGTTGAACATTTGTGTTCTGCTGATGTGCAAAACATTATACTGAATCCTGGAAAAGATTTCACCTGGAAATGCTACTTTAGACAATGCAAAAGCGTTTTAATTATGATCAGAAAGTACCAATGTGGTTCCCTTGAATGCTCAGGTTCCAGAAGTTCTAAAGTATCAATTATTCCTTGAATGTTATGGTCCATTATTACTGTTTGTAAGGGTTCATTTATCACCAATGCCAGCATTTCATCAGTGGATTAACGGTAAATCTTGGTCCAATCACAAACTAGTAAAGAAATTCCTTAAAGGATGAGCGAATGTCTATTCCCCAGTTAAATCTCCCACACCCGTTGGGACCTTACCCTGGTATTATCCCACCTCATGCAGCCACTCTTTGAACCTCTGCCCAAGTGTTCACTGTTTCACTTCTCACTTGTCCATCAGACATTCACCTCTGTTTATTTCCCTGCTCAGTCCCCATCCTCTGACCACACTTCCCCACCCTCCCTGGCCCTGGGGTCATAGACCCCTCTTTTGTGCCAGCCCTCACCTGCCAAGTGGGCTCAAGTCTCCTTTCCCCACTGAAGATACAGAATCATTTCCTATAAAAAAAGGTTACTCACCTTCTCGTAACTGTTGTTCTTCAAGATGTGTTGTTCACGTCCACTCCAATTAGGTGTGCATGCACCATGTGCACAGCAGCTGGAAGATTTTTCCCCTTGCAGTATCGGTAGGGTTGGCCTGGGCGCCCCTTGAGGTCGCGCCTTCATGGCACTTGATATAGAGCCCTGCCGACCCGCCACCCCTTCAGTTCCTTCTTGCTGGCTACTTCGACAGAGGGGAAGGAGGGTGGGTAATGGAATGGATGTGACCAACACAGCTCAAAGAACAACAGTTACGAGAAGGTGAGTAACCATTTTTTCTTCTTCGAGTGATTGCTCATGTCAGTTCCAATTAGGAGATTCCCAAGCCTAAATTTTGGAGGCGAGGTCGGAGCGTAAATGTGCGCTGACTGAAGTACCGCTCTACCAAAGGCTGCATCGTCTCTGGCCTGCTGGATAATGGCATAATGCGACGTGAATGTATGAATGGAGGACCATGTCACCGCTCTGCGTATTTCCTGGGTTGGCATGAAGTCAGGAATGCCACTGACGAAGCTTGTGTCCTGCTGGTGTGTGCTGTGAGCAGAGGGACATGCACCTCCGCCAGGTTGTAGCATTCCCGGATGCAGGACATGATCCATTATGAAATCCTTTGGGAGGAGACTGAGACCCCTTTCATTCTGTCCGCTACCACGATGAATGGCTGAATGGACTTCCAGAATGGTTTGGTTTGTTCGATGTAAAGGCTAATGCCCAGCTAAGATCCAGTGAGTGAAGCCTTTGTTCCCTGCTGCTTGTGTGCGGCTTAGGGTAGAAAACTGGGAGAAAGATGTCCTGGTTCCTTAGGGAGGAAAGCTGGCTGCAGCCTGAGCTGAACCTTGTCCTTGTAGAACACAGTGTAGGGAGGCTCTGATGTTAGGGCCTTGAGCTCAGACACCCTCCTGGTTGAGGTTATAGCTACCACAAACACCACCTTGTACGAGAGGTAGAGCAGAAAGCATGTCACCAGTGGTTCAAAGGGTGACCCCATCAGTCTGGAAAGGATCAGATTCTGGTCCCAAGCCGGGACTGGCTGTCAGACATGCAGATATAGCCTGTTGAGACCTTTCAGGAAATGGCTGACCATAGGGTTGGCAAAGACCGACCGTCCCCCTGCACCTGGATGGAAGACAGAGATGGCAGCCAAGTGAACCTTTACTGATGACATGGACAGCCCCTGCTGCTTAAGATCGAGAAGGTAGTCCAGTATAAGGGGTATGGACACAAGCGTCGGAGATGGATGGTGTTGCGCTGACCAGATCGAAAACCTCTTCTATTTGGCCAGGTAGGTAGCCTTTCCTAAGGACTTGTTTGACCGGGTCCGAACAGGAGAGCTCCATCGGGTTCAACCATGGAGCTTCCATTCCGTGAGGTGCCATGACTCAAGGTTCAGGTGCTGGAGATGGCAGTGATCCTGAATTAACAAGTCCAGGAAGAGTGGCAATTTGACCAGGGCTTCCACGGACATTTCGAGGAGAGATGTGTACCAGTGCTGGCAGGACCAGACTGGAGCTACTAATATCACTGAAGCTTCTTCCCTCTGTACTTTGAGAAGCACCTTGCGAACGAGAGGGATGGGAGGGAACACGTATAGGAGGTGGTCCCCCCACGGGAGGTGGAATGTGACCGACATGGAGCCTGGGCTGTGATTCAGAAAGGAGCAAAACTGCTGGCACTTCCTGTTGTGTCACATGGCCAACAGGTCTATCTGGGGAAAACCCCACCATTGGAAGGTGGAGTTTGCGATGTCCAGGCGCAGGGAGCACTTGTGGCTGTGGAACGACCTGCTGAGGTAGTCCGCCAACTCGTTCTGTACTCCAGGGAGGTACAATGCTTGCATGGCTATGTAATGAGTTAGACAAAAGTTCCACAGCATGAGGGCTTCCTGGCACAGGGTAGAGGGGCGTGCACCCCCCTGTTTGTTGATATAAAATATTGCCATGGTATTGTCTGTCGTAACTGTTACACTTCTCCCTGCCAAGTGGGCTCAGAAAGTCTGGCATGCTTGGTGCACCACTCTCAGCTCTCTGGAGACTGAGCTTCGCCTGAGACCAGAGGCCTTGCGTCCTGAGGTCTCCCAGATGTATACCCCAATCCAAGGCTGTTGTGTCTGTCACCAGAGAGAGGGATGGCTGAGGACTGATGACGGGGACCCCTGCACACACCACCTGTGTGTCGAGCCACCACAGGAGGGAGTTGAGGACTGGGCAGGGCAGAGTCATGACCCTGTCCAAACTGTCCCGAACCGGCCGATACACCGAGGCTCGCCACGATTGGAGCAGCCAGAGTCTGAGCCTGGTGTGTTGCACCACATGGGTACAAGTGGTCATGTGTCCCAGGAGTTTCAGCCAATTCCTTGCTGTGGTGGTGGGGAACTGCCTGAGACTTCGAATGATATTGCCCAGGGTCCGGAACCTCGATTCTGGAGGTAAGCCCTGGCCTGTGTAGAGTCCAATATTGCACCTATAAACTCTATCCACTGAACTGGGGACAGTGTAGATTTCCCTGTGTTCAGGAGAAGGCCCAGTTTGTCGAACATCGTTCTTATGAAGTCAACTTGTGCCTCCACTTCAGCCCTGGAGCAGCCCTTGGTCAGCCATTCGTTGAGGTACAAGAACACCTGTACCTGTCGCCTGCACAGAACGCACTTGGTAAACACTCGAGGCGCCACTGACAGGCCTAACGGGAGAACTGTGAACTGGTAGTGGTTGTTGCTCACCACAAACCTGAGGTATTTTCTGTGGGACGGAGTTATTGCTATGTGAAAGTACATGTCCTTCAAGTCGAGGGTGGTGTACCAGTCCCCTGGATCCAAGAAAGGGATGATGGAGGCCAAAGAGACCATGCAAAACTTCAGTTTCTTCATGAACCTGTTGAGATTTCGCAGATCTAGGATGGGCCTGAGACTGCCTTTGGCTTTTGGTATTAGGAAATATTGGGAATAGAAGCCCTTGCCCTTCAGCTCCTGAGGAACCTCTTCCACTACCCCCAGCAATCGGAGTGAATGCACTTCCTGTATGAGGAGTTGCTCATGAGAACAGTCCTTGAAGAGGGACGGGGAAGGAGGATGGAAGTGCGGGAGGGCAGAAAATAGGAGAGAATATCCCTTCTATGTCATGCGGAGCACCCAACGGTCCGATGTGATACGGGCCCACGCAGGGTAGAAAGGGGATACTCTGGACAAAAAGGTAAGGAGGGATGGATCCAGTCGTGGCACTGGTGCATCGTACTCGAGCGCACCTTCAAAAGGCCTGCTTCTGGGCCAAAGACAGCTTGGATTGGCCAGAGCCCTGGCATGAGGACAGGTGTGGTCTTTTCCTGCCACTCCTGTTCCTCCTCCGAGGACCGTCCTGCTGGTTTTGCAGTTGGTAGAACCACAGGGGAGGCTGTGGCTGGAAATGCTTTTGCTGAGTCACGGAGGTATGAAGGCCCTTGAGTCCTTTAAACTCTGGAGTCTTTTATCAGTTTTCTCTGAAAAGAGAGCCAAACCCTCGAAAGGGAGGTCCTGAATACTCTGCTGGACCTCATAGGGGAGACCAGAGACCTGCAACCAGGAACTCCTCCTCATTGCCACCCCTGTAGCCATTGCATGGATGGCCGCATCTGCCCCGTCCAACGCTGCATGTAGGGAGGCCCATGCTATCAGCTTCCCTTCCTCCACCAGCGCAAAGAATTCTGCAGAGGAGTCCTGCGGCAGCAACTCCGCAAATTTGGCCATCGCGCCGCAGGTGTTATACAAGTATCTGCTCACGATGGCCTGCTGGTTAGATATGCAGAGTTGCAACCTCCCCATCGAACAGACCTTCCTCCCAAATAGGTCTAGTTTTTTAGCCTCCTGATTTTTAGGGGAGGGTCCCTGGTAGCCCTGGTGCTCATGCTGATTGGCTGCGTCAACAACCAGGGAACTGGTGGGTGGGTGGGTATATAGATGTTCATACCCACTGGAAGTACCACCTTTCATTCCTCTTGGCCATAGGGGGCAAAGAGGCCGGGGTCTGCCAGAAGATCTTTGTGGTCTCAATGATGGTCTTAATCAGTGGCAGGGCAATGCAGGCTGGCCCAGAGGGGGTGAGGATGTCCACCATGGGGTCGGCGTTCTCTACCACCTCCACTGCCTGGATCCCCAGGTTCTGGGCCACCCACCACCGCAGCTCCTGTAAGACCCTGCTGTCCTCCAAGGCCCGGGCCGTCGATGTCCCCACCACGGCCTTATCGGGGGAGGACGAGGACGAAAGCCCTGGTAACGGGTCTTGCTCACTCCCCTCGGCGCCGAGGGGGTCATGTGGCACCCAGTGTTGCCATGTCGCTGCCTCCGCAGTTGCTGGTGCTGAGGTCGCCAGTGCCAAGGTTGCTGCCGCTGCAGCTGTCAACGGTGCCGGTGCCGATGCCGGTGCTGGAGCTCGAGGCAAAGGCAGGAGCATCAGTGCCGCTGATGGTGCTGGTGCCAACGCCCCCCGTGGAGGGACAAAGGATGCCGACGCCACCAACACCGATGTGAATCTCGATCCCTGGCTCTGTCCCTGGCTCTGATGGTAAGCCCAGGGCATCCAGAAGGGCCTCTGTGCCAGGGGTTGCCGCTGGGCAGTCCATAGTGCTGGATAGGGCTGGCAGTCACGCCAGGACCTGGACCTTCTGCTCCTGCTCCTATCAGAGTGGTAGGATTCCGCTTCCGAGGACTCCGAGAAGGGGGACCACGGAGGAGCAGTGTTCCGCGGTGCCCGAGAGCGGTGCTGGGGACAGGGGACCGGTGTGGCTCCCTCATGTAGGTGGCCCGTGATGGGGAGAGAAGTGCCGGATATGGAGATTGGCGCACCATCCTCGCCAGCTTGCCCCTTGACGGAATTGGGGGTCAGGCAGTCGACGGAGACTTGTCCCTTCTCTGTGGGGAGGACTGCGCCGTGAGGTGCATAAGGTTCTGAGCCGCCTCAAACACCTCCGGCGTAGAGGGGAGCTGTAGCTCTCTGCCATGCTGGTCCGGAGAGCGGTGAGGACCCGGACTTGACTGGACCCCTGGGGGGCAGGAGTCTATGAGACCCTGGGAGGCGGTGGGGCCGAGGTAATGTGGCCCGGTTTGGGTCTCCCTCCTGCATGCTCCTTGGGCTTCGATGGGGGAGAGTGACCCCTTTCTGGCCTCCTCTTCTTTTGGGGCACCAGGGACTAAGACTGCCTATGGGTGGAGCCGTGGCGGTGCTGAGACTCACAGAAGGCTGCCTGTGGGTGGAGCCGTGGCGGAGCTGAGACTCACAGAAGGCTGCCTGTGGGTGGAGCCATGGCGGTGCTGAGTCTCCTTGGAGTCCTTCCTCCACACTGGCTCATGCAGCATCAGTGTCAGCCCACTCCGCACGGATGAGGAGGTGTTGGGCATGGGCTCTGCCAACCCCAGGGCGGATTGAGGCCGGAGTGCAGCCTCCATGAGGAGGATCTTGAGCCTTTGCTCCTGGTATTTTAAGGTCCTAGGGAGAAACCCATCACAGATCCTGCACTTCTCCTTTTGGTAGCTCTCCCCGAGACACTTCAAACAGGAAGCGTGCGGATCGCTCCTGGGCATAGATTTGCCACAGTCCTCACAGAGTTCAAACCCCGGGGACCAAGGCATGCCCGGTGCCGGGGGGCAGCAGTGGGGGGCGGGGGGGAGAACCTTTCCCCAAAGGAAACTTATGAACTAACTACTAATACTACAACTACTAAAATACTCCCAACTAAGTAGAACTATATACACCGAAAGGTGGACACTGCCAAGAAAGTGCTTGCCTAGGCCAGCCAGCCGTCACTGGCAGATAGAAGGAACTGAGAGGATGGCGGGTCAGCAGGGCCCTATATCGAGCATCACGAAGGCGCGACCCCAGGGGGTGCCCAGGCTGACCCTGTGGATACTGCAAGGGGAAAAATCTTCCAGCTACCATGCACGCTATGCGCGCACACCTAATTGGAATTCACTGGAGCAATCACTCGAAGAACTTTAGTTCTTTAAAATGTTAAAGAAATGAGCCCAAATTCCACAAGCAGATCCAGAAACCACAAATTCTTGCAAGCTAACCCTTTCCCTACTCCCACCTGCACCCCTCATACAGCTTTTTGTCCTTGTGTCTAATCTTATGGCCAGGTTCTCTGGCCTGCTCCACTCTTTTGAACCACTTGAGTGACAAGAAGGGAGCATAACCCCAGTACGGTGGGTGTTCCCAGCAGGCATACAGCTGGTGTAGTTGGCTCCTACATTTCACTTGCCCAGCCCTTGGTGTAGGGGGAATATAGAGGTAGGAAGGAGTGGCCAGATCACAATGCTTTGGCTATGCCAGCTGGTGAGCAGCTCCTTCGTGACAGCTGTCAGCTGGTGAATATTAGAGCAGTTCCCTGGGGCTGGAGCCAGGATAAGAACCAGGGAGCTGTAACCAGCTTCCTGATGGCCCCTTACCCTCCCTGCCACAGGAGAGAATCTGGGTCGTAGACTGCAAACTCTGTGGGGGAGGAACAGTAATATACCCAGCAGCACACTTGGGCCCAGTATAAATAAACATATGGATAATGCTCACCATAGATTTTCTGAATTCCTTGGAGATCATCCTGTGGGAGTTTAAAGTTGTGTGTTTCCATGTACTGGTAGAAAGGAGCCATGATAGCACTGGGGTCATTGGAATGTTCCAGGCCCAGGGCATGACCCAGCTCATGGACGGCAACCAGAAAGAGATCATTCCCTACAGAGAAAACACATGTGCCAATTAACTTCCTAGCCGTTAGGTTAATAACTCTGTAACCCATAGCTGAAACTCTAGACATTCTCAATACAAGAATCAACCTTGGATATTGTGCAGCCAGTAGCAACACCACAAGCTACTGAAAAGGGATTCTACTGCATAGCACGTACAATGTGTGGCAATATAAAAATCAATTTACAATTATGTATAGTAATTCCAGGGATATCTACACCAGTGGTTCCTAAAATTTATTGGTTCACCATATTAAAAAAGTTTGTTTGAAGTACCACATGCACATTTCTCCTTTCTGTGCACATTTATTTTAGGCCTTAAGTTTTGATGTTCTCATAGTAAATTATGTTTCAAATGTGGCTGGTGGAGGAAAGAAGAGAAGGGAGTTTGGCTGGTGAATCTGGGCAGAAGCATTAGAGGTCACAAAGTTAAGAGCAGCTCAGGAATTTTTCAACTAAATGCTTTTTTCCATTGGAAAACGCCGATTTGTCAAAACTGAAACTTTTGGCGGGAGATATACCAATTTCGATGACATGTTTGCTGGGATACGCTATCCCTTAATCCCATGGACCAGTGTTTCTTGGCCTTTCTAGCACAAGAGTAGCCTTTGGGAGCTGTCTGTCATCCTCCCTCTTTTACATGGACTTTGGCCAGGTGCTGTGAACCACACTGAGCACCGAGCCCCCAGTGGTTCATGATAGCCTGATCAGCCAGAATGGTGACCTTCTGACCCATGTCTAAAATAGCACTGCAGGGAGCCAACAGCTGCCAGATCAAGCTAGTGAAGAGACTTTTGTGCTCTCGCCAGTCCCCAGGAGGTTTCACTGCTAAAGCAGCTACAGCACATCCTGTGTCCATACTCAAGAGGAGCTGTTTGACGATGTGCTGAAGGAGTACTCCGCCATGGAACTGGAGGCAGAAACAGATGAGACAGAAGTAGCCCTGGAGGCTGGCAAGTTTCTGGCTCCATGTTTGTTGTTATTAATATACGAACGGGGGGGGGGGGATTTCCGGTTTATGACCCAATGCAATTACAAGCTTGGGTAGCAACGTGTATCTGCTTGCAGTGGAATGCAAGCCAGCGTTTTGGCATCTCCCCCACAATGTGGAATTCAAAATGGATTTCAGGAAGGGCAAATAACAGCTAAACAAGCAGTTATAAAAACATTTTTACTTGATACTTGCACATAGTTACAAAAATATGCTGGGGTGTTAAAAGTAGGAGCCTTTCATTGTCTTCCCTTTTAGTGTGCCACACTGTACAAATTGGCCAGGCCACACCATAACGAGCCACCCGTAAACTGTACTCGGGCTGAAGGGGAATGGAATGCCCGGGTAACAAATTAACTGTCTGAAATACACCAGGGGTTGTGTGCAGTCCAGAAATGTGCCAGGAAGAGGGGGGATGCTATTCAGTTCTTTATTACCGAAGTATGCTTTGGAGGTGGGGGGGAGTAATTTTGGTGATGCAGTCCTTATTATGAGCCCCAGCAGTCCCTGTGGTATGTGTCTAGTCCATGTGTGCAGTATCAAGAGTCTGTTTTGTCTGGGGTAATTGCTTGTAGTCCATAGATAGATGTAGTGCAAGCAGGCTGTATTGTAGGCTGTAGCTGTACTGGGGTAACTGCAAGAATGCAGAAAACTTTCAGTAGCTTACAGGAAGACAGTAATCCACATGGAAGCTAGCGCAGCATCCTGTTGATTCCCCCATTAATTTTGATCCAATTCTGGGTGCTGATAGTTGCAAACTTCTCCCATAGTAGGAACTAGGATGGGTTGTCACATTTCAGGCAGGGCTGGGGGGTGGGGGGCATACTTTCCGGGCCTGCCTCTGTAGGTCATCACCTCACTTCACTCATAGATGTGTTGCTTCGTCATCATAAACTTGAAAACCTCTTTAGCATACATGGCTGGCTTGCCCCTGGTAGCTTAGAATACAGTATTTCTTTGCAACTCAGGAATCTCCAGAATTATGTCCTTCAAAATGTTGAATGCCTGAAAGGGTTGTGAACCATAAGTAGTAAACCATGGCAAGTGTACCGTCCTCTTCTCTCCCCCACACAAGGCTGAAATGCTCTGCAATTTTTAAAGGTATCTCATTTCTAAATTCCAACTTACCATTATGTGTGAAGGCTTCTCACTCTGCCTAACTCTCAGTTGTGCCCACGGAACATCTGGGAACTGAACTGTTGTTCTCAGAATATACTGAAGCAGAATTTTACATGTTTTGGCCTTGAGATTCCAAAGGCCCTTGAGATTCCAAAGGCTGATGATATACTAAACCTTTTCTGAAATACTGAGACAATAATGTACTGTTTCATTCCTGGTTTCAGGCCCTTCCACCTCTGCAGGCCAGCCACAGTTCAGCAGGCGTTGCACTGTCACAATGGGTCTGTCTACACTGCAATTAGACACCAGTGGCTGGCCCATGCCATCTGACTCAGGCCTGCAGGGCTTGGGCTGCAGGGCTGTTTAATTGCAGTGTAAATTTCAGGGCTTGGGCTGTGGCCCAGGCTCTAGGACACAGCAAGGTGGGAGGGACCCAGAGCTCAGGCTATAGCCTGAGCCTGAATGTCTACACTGCAATTAAACAGCCCCGCAGCCCGAGCCCTGTGAGCCCAAGTCAGATGGCATCGGCCAGCTGCGGATTTTTATTTGCAGCCTAGACATACCCCATGCAGTCAAAGAGGAAGTGTGTCTGCCACAACTGTATGGTGAACAGTCTGGACAGGGCCAATCAGCAACTTCAGTACTGAAGGGAGAAGGATTCACAGCAAGTTGAAAGGCAAAGAGAAGCTGCAGGGCACATGGAGTGATTTGCAGCTCAGTTTCTTGAGCAGGAATGTCGCTTGAGGGAGGAAGAGACAGTGCAGCAGAAAGACGTGGTGGAGAGGCTGCTTGTGCCAATGGCTCTGAGAGAGCAGGCTCCTGCTCCGCCTGCATGTCCTGTGCCAACACCACCTCCTGAGTCCCTTGCATGGTGCCATGTCCTGTAGACCAGGAACCCATTGGCAAGTTCTGTGGTTGGATGGCTTAGGCAACCAGGACTTAATCTAGTTGAACTGGGCAAATGTATCCCATGCGGGCCTCCTCCGCCCATGCAGCAACACCAAATGCATGCAAAAAGCACTAGAAGGGAAAGAAGAACGGGGGGCAGGGGACACGAAGAAGGAGGGGAGCTTCAATTTTTTTGGAATGGTTTCACTGCTTTTCACTTATGCACTTTATTTTACTACTGTTTTGGTCTTTTTGTGGCACCTGACCTGCCTGTGAGTTCTCTAATACTGTCCTTTTTTAATACAGTGATGTTAACAAATAAAGGCTTTGAATTCATTAAGAAAGTTTATCACCATCACTGCATCACACCATATAGCATGTGCATTTCAAACAATAAAGACATGATAAGGCGCATCTGGGAGTCATATCCAAACAAAAGTCTTGATGTATCTTTTCAGATCCATAATTAAAACCCACAGTTCATCTTCTGTCCCTTTGTTTACCTTATCTATTTTCTACAATTCCTAACTTCCAATTTATATTCATTACTATTAACGTCCCCTTTTTCCCATTTGTTATTTATTATTATCTCTGCCTTCACTTCCCCACTAAACCAGGTCAGTTTTTTAACTAATACAACCTTCTTTCTTGTTTATGGGATTGTGGCTTTTGGGGCATCTAGTATGGTGTTCTTGAACAATTCCCAATTATCATGCACATTTTTCTGATTAAATTCTTCCCCCAGCTGATTTGGCCCATAATTGTTTTCAGCTTTTTGAAATTGGCCCTTTTAAAGCACTAATTATATATATCACTGGTATGGACTTTATTCTCTTTGCACATTATAGATGTGATCAAGTCATGAACATGTACCTGAGTTATCATTAATTTTTAGATCTGTGATAAATTCCTCTTTATCTGTCAAGATGAGGTCTAACATAGTGCAACACATTTGAGTTAGGAAATTGTCATTGATAATATTTAGAATTTCCAAGGATGCTTTAGTACTGGCAGCATGAGACCTCCAGCATCTGTCTTTCAAATTGAATCCCCCATGAGCATGAATGTCTTTTACCTACATATTATAGATAGGTGTTTAAGGAGTTGGTCATCCCATTCCCTCGTGTAATTTTGTGGTCTGTATCAGACACCAACTAGTATCCCATCTTGCGCTTCATCTATTAGGACATTAAGAGCATACATAAGAACATAAGAACGACCATACTAGGTTAGACCAAAGGTCTATCTAGCCCAGTATCCTGTCTTCTGATAGAGGACAATGCCAGGTGCCCCAGAGGGAATGAACAGAACAAGTCATCATCAAGTGATTCATCCCCTGTCACCCATTCCCAGCTTCTGGCAAACGGAGACTAGGGACACCATCCCTGCCCATCCTGACTAATAGCCATTGGTGGACCTATCCTCCATTTATTTATGTAGTTCTTGTTTGAACCCTGTTATAGTCTTGACCTTCACAACATCCTCTGACAAACAGTTCCACAGGTTGATTGCATTGTGTAAAGAAATACTTCCTATTCTTTGTTTTAAACCTGCTCCCTGTTCATTGCATTTGGTGACCCCTAGTTCTTGTGTTATGAGGAGTAAATAACATTTCCTTATTTACTTTCTCCACACCAGTCATGATGTTATAGATCCTCCCTGAGTCATTTCTTTTCCAAGTTGAAAAGTCCCAATCTTATTAATCTCTCCTCAAATGGAAGCTTTTCCGTTCCGCTAATAATTGTTGTTGCCCTTTTCTGAAACTTTTCCAATTCCAATATATCTTTTTTTGAGATGGGACAACCACATCTGCATGCAGCATTCATAGAATCATAGAATCATAGAATCATAGAATATCAGGGTTGGAAGGGACCCCAGAAGGTCATCTAGTCCAACCCCCTGCTCAAAGCAGGACCAATTCCCAGTTAAATCATCCCAGCCAGGGCTTTGTCAAGCCTGACCTTAAAAACCTCTAAGGAAGGAGATTCTACCACCTCCCTAGGTAACGCATTCCAGTGTTTCACCACCCTCTTAGTGAAAAAGTTTTTCCTAATATCCAATCTAAACCTCCCCCACTGCAACTTGAGACCATTACTCCTCGTTCTGTCATCTGCTACCATTGAGAACAGTCTAGAGCCATCCTCTTTGGAACCCCCTTTCAGGTAGTTGAAAGCAGCTATCAAATCCCCCCTCATTCTTCTCTTCTGCAGGCTAAACAAGCCCAGCTCCCTCAGCCTCTCCTCATAACTCATGTGTTCCAGTCCCCTAATCATTTTTGTTGCCCTTCGCTGGACTCTCTCCAATTTATCCATATCCTTCTTGAAGTGTGGGGCCCAAAACTGGACACAGTACTCCAGATGAGGCCTCACCAATGTCGAATAGAGGGGAACGATCACATCCCTCGATCTGCTCGCTATGCCCCTACTTATACATCCCAAAATGCCATTGGCCTTCTTGGCAACAAGGGCACACTGCTGACTCATATCCAGCTTCTCATCCACTGTCACCCCTAGGTCCTTTTCCGCAGAAAGCATTCAAGATGTGTCTTTACTATGGATTTATATAGAGTCAATGTGATATTTTCTGTCTTATTATCTATCACTTTCTTAATGATTCCCAACATTCTGTTAGCTTTTTTGACTGCCGCTGCACATTGAGTGGATGTTTTCAGAGAACTATCCACCATGACTCCAAGATCTCTTTCTTAAGCGGTAACAGGTAATTTAGATCCCATCATTTTAGATGTATAGTTGGGATTATGTTTTCCAATGTGCATTACTTTGCATTTGTCAACATTGAATTTCATCTGCCATTTTGTTGCCCAGTTACCCAGTTTTGTGAGATCCCTATGTAGCTCTTTGCAATTTGCTTTGGACTTAGCTATCTTGAGTAGTTTTGTATCATCTGCAAATTTTGCCACCTCACTGTTTACCCCCTTTTCCAGATCATTTATAAATATGTTGAATAGGACTGGTCCCAGTGTAGACCCCTGGGGGACACCACTATTTATCTCTCTCCATTCTGAAAACTGACCATTTATTCCTACTCTTTGTTTCCTATCTTTTAACCAGTTACCGATCCACAAGAGGACCTTCCTTCTTATCCCATGACAGCTTACTTTACTTAAGAGCCTTTGGTGAATACATTATATTCACTGCATCCCCCCATCCACATACTTATTGACCCCCCCCTCAAAAATTCTAGTAGATTGGTGAGGCATGATTTCCCATTACAAAAACCATGTTGACTCTTCCCCAACAAATGATGTTCTTCTATGTGCCTGACAATTGTGTTCTATATTATAGTTACAACCAGCTTGCCTGGTACTGAAGTCATGCTTACTGGCCTGTAATTGCCAGGATCACCTCTGGAGCCCTTTTTAAAAATTGGAATCACATTAGCTATTCTCCAGTCATTTGGTACAGAAGCTGATTTAAAAGATAGGTTACAAACAACAGTTAGTAGTTCTGCAATTTCAGATTTGAGTTCCTTCAGAACTCTTTGGTGAATCCCATCTGGCCCTGGTGACTTATTACTGTTTAATTTATCAATTTGTTCTAAAACCTCCTCTAATGACACCTCAGTCTGGGACAGTTCCTCAGATTTGTCATGTAAAAAGAATGGCTCAGGTTTGGGAATCTCCCGCACATCCTCAGCTGTGAATACCAATGCAAAGAATTAATTTAGTTTCTCTGCAATGGCCTTATTGTCCTTAAGTGCTCCTTTAGCATCTCGATCATCCAGTGGCCCCATTGGCTGTTTAGCAGGCTTCCTGCTTCTGATGTACTTAAAAATGTTTTTTTGCTGTTACTTTTTGAATCTTTGACTAGCTGTTCTTCAAATCCTTTTTTGACCTTCCTAACTATATTTTTTACACTTCACTTGCAGGAGTTTATACTCCTTTTTATTTTCCTCACTAGGATTTAACTTCCACTTTTTAAAGGATGCCTTTTTGCCTCCCACTGCTTCTTTTACTTTGTTGTTTAGCCACGGTGGCATTTTTCTGGTTCTCTTACTAAGTTTCTTAATTTGGAGTATACATTTCAGTTGAGTCTCTACTATGGTGTCTTTAAAAAGTTTCCATGAAGCTTGCAGAGATTTCACTTTTTGCACTGTACCTTTTAATTTCTGTTTAACAAACTTCCTCATTTTTGTATAGTCCCCCTTTCTGAAATTAAATCCTACAGTGTTGGGCTGGTGTGGTGTTTTCTCTGCCACAGGGATGTTAAATTTAATTATATTATGGTAACTATTACCAAGCGCTCCAGCTATATTCACCTCTTGGACCAGATCCTGTGCTCCACTTAGGACTAAATCAAGAATTGCCTCTCCTCTTGTGGGTTCCACGACTAGCAGTCATTTAAGGTGTCAAGAAACTTTATCTCTGCATCCCGTCCTGAGGTGACATGTACCCAGTCAATATAGGGATGGTTGAAATCCCCCATTATTACTGAGTTTTTATTTTTATAGCCTTTCTAATCTCCCTGAGCATTTCACAGTCACTATCACCATCCTGGTCAGGCAGTCAGTAGTATATCCCGACTGCTATAGTCTTATTATTCGAGCATGGAATTACTATTCATAGAGATTCTATGGTATAGTTTGGTTCATTTAAGATTTTTACTTCATTTGACTCTATTCTTTCTTCCTCATATAGCCACTCCCCTACCAGCACAACCTGTTCTGTCCTTCCGATATATTTTGTACCCTGGTATTAGTGTGTCCCATTGATTATCCTCATTCCACCAAGTTTCTGTGATGCCTATTATATCAATATCCTCATTTAATACAAGGCACCCAAGTTCACCCATCTTATTATTTAGACTTCTAGCATTGGTATATAAGCGCTTAAAAAGCTGTCACTTTTTAGCTGTCTGCCAATTGAATGGGACTCTTTTTCATTTGACTGTTTCTCACCAGATCCTACCCGTATTTTATCATCTTCCATCCTCTCCTCCTTACCAGGACATAGAGAATCTCCATGAATAGATCCTCCCCTAAGAGATGTCTCTATCCGAACCACGTGCTCCTCTTCACCTGTCAGCTTTCCCCCAGCCGTTAGTTTAAAAACTGCTCTAGACCTTTTTAATTTTAAGTACCAGCAATCTGGTTCCATTTGGTTTAGGTGGAGCCCATCCTTCCTGTATTGGCTCCCGCTTTCCCCTAGTTTCTAATAAATAGAAATCCCTCCTCCCTACACCATCATCTCATCCATGCATTGAGCCCTGCAGTTCTGCCTGTCTAACTGGCCCTGTGTGTCAAACTGGAAGCATTTCAGAGAATGCTACCATGGAGGTCCTGGACTTCAATCTCTTACCTAGCAGCCTAAATTTGGCCTCCGGAACCTCTCTCCTATTCTTCCCTATGGCTTGTCAGTGACTTGGAAATAGGAAATTCTATTTTTGACATACACTGCTATGCCTTACCCCGCTTAATCCTTCCTAAATTAGGTTATAACCATTTATTTTAACATTTAACTCATATGAGTTATCCCATCAGTAATATCAACTAGATAAAATTTATGCTCATAAATGAGCAATTCCAAATCCTCTTCCTTGTTACCCAGGCTCCTAGCATTGTTGTATAGGAAATTCAAGAATTTTGTCTCTTCTTGCCTTTTGGATTCTAGTCCAAAGCTTCTGTGTTTTTCTGTCATAGTTCAGGCACCATCAAAGCAAACATCAACCCAGCCGTGCCTATCCAACTCACGTGGAAGAACTGATTGTTGGATAGTGTCAAACATGTTGTGTCCCTCTAGCACATACTGTCAGTGGAAAGTGAAACAGGTAGTCCTCTTGCATCGCTCCTTCCCACTCAGATTGGACAACAGATAAAAGCTGTGCACAGGAAGACATATCTGTAGTGTCCTCCTATTGTACTGAGAAGTACTGGCTTTCCTGAACTCTTCTGCACAGCTGTTTCTGAACATCTGCCACATCACAAACTTGTTGTCTGACTGCATCTTTGGAGAGGGGAATGGCTGTCATGTTTATTGCTAGAAGCAAGTCCCAACATAACACCGATGACATCTGAGGCACAGGACACAATGAGTATTCTCTCAGTTCTCTGAGTCTTGGCAGCTTTCGCAATTTACCGTGACACTAACTCTGATGTTTACAGCACTGACATCGACAAAATAGTCTTCTGATTCTGTAAGCCTGTACATTTTCCCTTGAAGAATTCAGTGGTTATTTTTATAAAGTTGCTCTTCAAATGAATCAGCATGCCCCCCCTTTAAAGGCTATGTGAACACCTCAGAATCTCTTGACCACTACTGTGAAAACCCCTTTACAGTATTATGGTAACTGAGGGTCATGCTAGGATATTGTAATAGGGCTTCTGGGGTACTGCCCCCTTGTGGCCCTTCTGTGCACAACTCACTCAGCTGTGGATCTCCACTGGTATGTCTCTGTCCCAATAAGGTACAGGAGAGTGGTGCTTTGGTCCACCAGCGAAAGAAACCTCCAGTCTGGCATTAGTGGATTTAAACACCCTTTTGGGGGTGTTTAAGATTCTAAGGTAATGAGGAACAAAATCAGGGTCATTCCACAAACCTTTGGTGGAGCCCCACCCTTCTGTTCAGGGCTGGTCTCCCAATCTGTTCGTCAGCCAATTCCCTTCCCAGGATCTACTCATCCCTTCCAGGAGAGTTGATCCAGCCAGCACGTGCGCTCCATCCCCGGGCTGCAACCAGGCTTCAATCCCACCAAGAGAAGCAGATTTTTGTCCTTCCTGTTCAGTGCTGAACTAGGCTAGACTCTCTTCTTTTATCTCCCTTTCTATGCCTGATACTGGCTTGAGGTGTAGCAGGGCAGGCCAACTGGATCTTTGGACTTTCCCCAATCCCTTCATAGCCAGTGGAGAACCTGACTGCCTCCTAAACTCCCTCATTGCTGGTGCAGGGCATCTCTGCCCCATCACAGATGTGTCTTGTTTTGAGTCTCCCAAAGAGGAAAATCAGGCTTCAAGTGGCAGATGATAGAAGAGTTATGAAAAGGTCACAAAAGGAGAATGAATGTGACCCTCCTCTGCTGCCTGGTGCCATAGAACACTTTGGGGAGCATGCACTGGAATCCAGTTAATGTGTGTGTGTGTAAGTGTGTAAGCTGGAGAGCAAAAGGTAATTGGAAGTCAGGGTGACAAAAGAAAATGCGGGGTGCCTAGCTGCAGCAAAACAGTAAATTCCATGGCAATAATCTTGAATTCTGTGGTGTAATGTAAATGTTAAATTCCAACTGGCAGAGTCCACAGATTTTGACTGCGATGGATGCTGCCATTCACACCTCTCAAAAGTTCTCTGAGGATTCAGGCAAGCATTACTGCATCAGTTTGTGTTCATTTCACATTTTCAATTTATCTCCACAAGTATAAGCTTTAGAAACATAATTTTATTTGAGGAAAAGGAAAGAATGGGCTGGGGCAGGGGGTTGGGGTGCGGGAGAGGGCTCAGGGTGCAGGTTCATGGCGGTGCTTACCGCAGCTCCCAGGAAGTGGCCACCAGGTCCCTGCAGCCCCTACATGCAAGGGTGGCCAGGAAGGCTCTGCGCGCTGCCCATGTGCCCACAGGTGCTGCCCCACAGCTCCCATTGGTTGCAGTTCCCAGCCAATGGGAGCTGTGAAGCTGACCCTCAGGGCAGGGGCAGCTTGCAGAGCCACCCATGTGTCTAGGGGCTGCAGGGACTTGGTGGCCACTTCTGGGAGCCATGCGGAACTAGGGCAGACAGGGAGCCTACCTTAGCTCTGGGCCCCCACTGCACCATTGACCAGACTTTTAATGTCCCAGTCGGCAGTGCTAACCGGAGCCTCCAGGTCAAAAACCGAACACCTGGCAACCCTAAGTTAAGCACAGGTTACCACCCAAAACAAAGGGATAAGTGAGACAGCTCAGGAATGTATTGTCTAAATACTAAAGTGGATTTACTCCTGCTGGGAGAGGCTGTATCTGTGCTCTGCGAACAAGGCCAGGATCTTTAAATACAGTAGCCTATATCCATATTCAGGTACTTGTCTAAGCCCTGGTCTACACTATGGGGTTAGGTCAAATGTAGCCGCATTAGGTCGATTTTAAAATGAATGCGTCTATACAACCAACCCTGTTCCGTCAACCTAAAGGGCTCTTAAAATCGACTTCTGTACTCCTCCCCGGCAAGGGGAATAGCGCTAAAATTGACCTTGCTAGGTCGAATTTGGGGTAGTGCAGATGCAATTAGATGGTATTGGCCTCGGGAGCTATCCCAGAGTGCTCCAATGTGACCGCTCTGGTCAGCACTTTGAACTCCGATGCACTAGCCAGGTACACAGGAAAAATCCTAGGAAATTTTGAGTTTCATTTCCTGTTTAGTCAGCGTGGCGAGCTCAGCAGCACAGGTGACCATGCAGTTTCCCCCAGAATCGCAAACGAGCTCCAGCATGGACCAAACGGGAGACACTGGATCTGATTGCTGTATGGGGAGAAGAATCTGTGTAGGCCGAACTCTGATCAAAAAGAAGAAATGCTAATATATATGCCAAAATTGAACAGGGCATTGTGGAGAAAGGCTACAACAGGGACACACAGCAGTGCCACGTGAAAGTTAAGGAGCTCACGCAAGCCTACCAAAAGACAAAGCAGGCAAATGATCGGTCCAGGTCAGAGCCCCATGCATGCCGCTTCTATGATCAGCTAAATGACATTCTGGGGGGGGGACCCTACCACTACCCCACCACTGTCCATGGACAGCTGCAAGGTGGGAGTCTCACTCAACAGGGAGGAGGATTTTGTGGATGAGGAAGAAGGGGAGGAGGAGGAGAATGCGCAGCCCTATTACAATTGAATCTGTTCTCCCCAACAGCCAGGGTCTTTTCATCACTCTGGAGCTAATACCCTCCCAAGGTGGGATTCCCCGACCCTGAAGGCGGAGAAGGCACCTCTGGTGAATGCACATTTGTAACTACAGTACAGGGTTTAAAAGCAATAGTGTTTAATGTTTGATTTGCCCTGAAGAATTGGGATGCATTCGCAGCCAGTACAGCTACTGGAAAAGTCTGTTAGCATGTCTGGGGATGGAGCAGGAATCCTCCAGGTCATCTCCATGAAGCTCTCCTGGAGGTACTCTGAAAGCTTTTGCAGATGGTTTCTGGGAAGGGCTGCCTTATTTCGTCCTCCACGGTAGGACACTTTACCACGCCAAGCCAGTAGCAAGTAGTCTGGAATCACTGCAGCACAAAGCATGGCAGTGAATGGTCCTGGGTTTTGGTCGCATTCAAACAACATTCAGTCTTTATCTTTCTGTGTTAGCCTCTGGAGAGTGATATCAGTCATGGTCACCTGGTTGAAATAGGGGAATAAGGGAACAGTAAAAGGACCCCGCTCATGCTGGTTGTTTGCACTTGGCTAAAAGGGATCATCCCGGAGAATAGCCACGCGGTGGGGTAGGGGGAGGTGTGTGCTGCACATCCAGCCAAAAACGACAGCCCCTCCTTTTAAATGTGAAACCTATCTGGCATTGCTTGCTATGGGAAAGGATGGCGCTCCAGTTTGAAACCATTCCCACATGTTATGAAGGCAGAAGACGCCAACCCCGCGTACCAAAAGGCTTACCATGGCTGCCTGGAAACCGAGTTCTGTTGCCCAGCTGTGTGTGATATGTCACCATACTGGCAGGTGTACAATAAAAAAGGCAAAATGTGACTTTGTACCTAAAGCACATGTGCTGTCTGCTGTGAATTACTTGATTTACTGTGAAAAAGTCTCCCTTTTGTTCTCAGAAATGTATCATCTTAAGTTTTACTCTCCCTTTTTATCTCCCCCCAGATGCAAATGTTTCTATGCTCCCCCATCATCTCCGTCCCTGAGGTTATCGCAGATTAGAAGGCGAAAAAAATGCACTCGCGATGACATGTTTTCCGAGCTCATGCAGGCCTCCCACACTGATAGGGCACAGCTTAATGCATGGAGGCATTCAGTGGCAGAGGCCAGGAAAGCATTAAGTGAGTGCGTGAACAGCAAAGGCAGGAGGTGATGCTGAGGCTACTGCGGGAGCAAACGGACATGATGAAGCGTCTGCTGGAGCTGCAGGAAAGCCAACAGGAGCACAGACCCCTGCTGCATTCATTGTAAAATCGCCTGCACTCCTCCCCAAGTTTCATATTCTCCTCACCCAGACGCCCAAGAACGCGGGGGAGGAGGCTCCAGGCACCCAGCCACTCCACTCCAGAGGATGGCCCAAGCAACTGAAGGCTGTCATTCAAACAGTTTTGATTTGTAGTGTGGCTACAATAAGCAATGTGGCCTTGTTCTTCCCGCCTCCCACACCCCAACCCATCCGGGCTACCTTGTCAGTTATCTCACTTTTTTAAAAATTAATATAGAAAGAATGCATGGTTTCAAAACAATAGTTACTTTATTTCCTTTGCCAGCTGTGATCGAAGGGGGGAGGGTAGTTGGCTAACAGGGAATTAAAATCAACAAAGGGGGCGGGTTTGCAGCAAGGAGAAACATACACAGCTGTCACACTGTAGCCTGGCCAGTCATGAAACTGGTTTTCAAAGCCTCTCTGATGCGCAGCGCACCTAGCTGTGCTCTTCTAATTGCCCTGGTGTCTGGCTGCTCAAAATTGGCTGCCAGGTGATTTGCCTCAACCTCCCACCCTGCCATAAACGTCTCCCCCTTACTCTCACAGATATTATAGAGCACACAGCAAGCAGCAATAACAACGGGAATGTTGGTTGTGCTGAGGTCTAACCTAGTCAGCAAACAGCGCCAGCAAGCTTTTAAACGTCCGAAGGCACATTCTACCACCATTCTGCACTTGCTCAGCCTATAGTTGAACTGCTCCTTACTACTGTCCAGGGTGCCTGTGTATGGCTTCATGAGCCAGGGCATTAAAGGGTAGGCTGGGTCCCCAAGGATAACTATTGGCATTTCAACATTCCCAACGGTAATTTTCTGGTCTGGGAAGTAAGTCCCTTCTTGCAACTGCTCAAACAGCCCTGAGTTCCTAAAGATGCGAGTGTCATGCACCTTTCCCAGGCATCCCACGTTAATGTCGGTGAAACGTCCCTTGTGATCCATCAGTGCTTGCAGCACCATTGAGCAGTACCCCTTGCAGTTTACATACTGATTGGCAAGGTGGTCCGGTGCCAACACAGGGATATGCGTTCCGTCTATCGCCCCACTACAGTTAGGGAACCCCATTGCAGCAAAGCCATCCACTATGACCTGCACATTTCCCAGAGTCACTACCGTTGATAACAGAACGTCAGTGATTGCATTAGCTACTTGGATCACAGCAGTCCCCATAGTAGACTTGCCCACTCCAAATTGATTCCCGACTGACTGGTAGCAGTCAGGCGTTGCAAGCTTCCACAGGGCTATCGCCACTCGCTTCTCAACTGTCAGGGCAGCTCTCATCTTGGTATTCCTGCGCTTCAGGGTGGGGGAAAGCAACACACAAAGTTCAAGAAAAGTGGTCTTACACATGTGAAAGTTTCGCAGCCACTGTGTATCATCCCATACCTGCAACACTATGCTGTCCCACCAGTCTGTGCTTGTTTGCCAGGCCCAGAATCAGTGTTCCACTGTATCAGCCAGCCCCACTGCCACCATGATGTCCCAATTGCCACAGCCCATGCTTTCAGGAATGTCTGTGTCCATGTCCTCATCACAATCGTCCTTGTGCTGGCATCTCTTAGCCCGGTTCTGCACATACTCCAGGATAATGTGCGAGGTGTTTACAATGCTCACAACAGCAGGGCTGAGCTGAGCGGGCTCCATGCTTGCCGTGCTATGGTGTCTGCACAGGTAACCCAGGAAAAAAGGCGTGAAACGATTGTCTGCCGATGCTTTCATGGAGGGAGGGAGGAAGGGAGGGGCGACTGACGACGTACCCAAAACCACCCTCGACAATGTTTTTACCCCATCAGGCATTGGGTGCTTAACCCAGAATTCCAATGGGCAGCGAAGACTGCAGAAACTGTGGGATAGCTACCCACAGTGCACCACTCCGTAAGTCAATGCTAGCCATGGTATTGAGGTCACACTCCGCCGACTTAATGTGCTTAGTGGGGACATACATAATCAACTGTATAAAATCGACTTCTAAAAATAGACTTCTATAAAATCGACCTAATTTTGTAGTGTAAACATACCCTAAGTGGCTTGATTATACAAAGTGCTGGACAGACAAAGGTATGACATAAGCCAACGGCTGGAAGTTGAAGCTAGACAAGTTCAGCCTGGAAATAAGGTGTAAATGTTTAACAGTGAGAGTAATTCACCACTGTAACAATTTACCAAGGGTTGTGGTGGATTCTCCATTACTGGAAATTTTGATATCAAGATTGAATGTTTTTCTAAAAGATATGTGCTTCGAGTTATTTTTGGGACACTCTCTGGCCTGTGTTATACTGGAGGTTAGACTAGATGATCACAGTGGTCCATTCTGGCCTAGGAATGTATGAATCTATGAGTTAGCTTGGTATTGTTTTGGCTAAGGGAGAGACAGAGTGTGAAGCAGGACAGAGGCAGAGAGAGAGAGACACACACACACACACACAGGCAAGACACAGCCTGGAACCAGCCCTGGGAGAAGCCTACAAAGGTTCTGAGTCAGGGGTGCTGTCTGATAGAGGCTTGGACCTGTGAGCAAGAACATGGTCCCTTGCTGTTGATTCCTTCTGTGTTCAGGGAAATAGGACTTTTTACATCCTTTGTAAACAAACAAGATGTCGTCAAAGAAATACCTATCTCATCAATTTCTTTTCCTAGTGGAAACAACCTGCAGGGCCTGAACTTTGACTAGCTGCTTGGATGAAAAGGGGTAATAGTTTTTCTGCAGGGAGAAAGTGTCTGAGAGACTGCCAGTGAGAAAAGCTGCCTCAACCTTCTCTTTGGTAAACTAAATAGCTTCAGGCTGGGACTTTCCAAGGAGCATGAGGGAGTCTCTAGCTGCAAGGCAGGTTTTCCAGACCTCA
Source organism: Lepidochelys kempii (assembly GCF_965140285.1). Classification (NCBI taxonomy): domain Eukaryota; kingdom Metazoa; phylum Chordata; order Testudines; family Cheloniidae; genus Lepidochelys; species Lepidochelys kempii. The sequence continues at coordinate 31,781,665 of NC_136392.1, read as the reverse complement.
GGTCATTCTTGTGACTCTTCTTTTAACTGTCTCCAACTTTTCAACATCGTTTTAAAAGTGTGTATAAAAAACCTGGACACAGTATCCTGTAATGGTCATTCCACTAGTGGTCTCTGTCTTTCAAATCTTATTAAGTCAAACCTTATTGAATTAAGTGTCAATTTTTTAGGAGTTCATTGTATTAGAAATGCAAATGTGTATGTATTAAGAGAACATAAGAACATAAAAGTGGCCATACTGGGTCAGACCAAAGGTCCGTCTAGCCCAATATTCTGTCTTCTGATAGTGGCCAATGCCAGTTGCCCCAGAGGGAATGAACAGAACAGGTCATCATCAAGTGATCCATCTCCTGTCGCCCATTCCCAGCTTCTGGCAAACAGAGGCTAGGGACACCACCCCTTCCCATCCTGGCTAATAGGCATTGATGGACCTATCCTCCATGAACTTATCTTGTATGTAATATCTCTAGGGAGAAGAATTGGCTAATGTAAATTCTGGGAAATGTTATGAGCTTCAAAGTACAAAGAGGGTAGGAAAGCGAACAAGAAGAGGAAAGATAGTGCCAATACCAATGACAGTAACAGTCAGGTAGGCAGTACTGTCAGTAGATAACTGTACCTAATCAGGCAAGGAATCTAAGCGAAGACAAGCAGAAACAACTACGAAGTCTGTACACCAATGCGAGGAGCCTGGGTAATAAAATAGAGGGACTAGAGCTACTGGGGCAGGAAGTGAAACCAGCTATTCTAGGGAGAACAGAGACCGGGTGGAACAGTCGTCACGGCTGGAGTACGGGTGTTGAAGGGTCTGTGCTCTTCAGGAAAGACAGAAATAAAGGTCAAGCAGTGAAGTTGCATTGTATATTAATGACCAGGTAGAGTGTGAAGAAATTAGAAGTGATTGAATGGATAAAACAGAATCCATTCAGGTCAAAATCACTTTGGGGAAGAAAGGTAACAAATGCTCCACTGGGACAGTGTTTGGGGTCTACTACAGACCCCAGGATACAATTTGGATACGGACAGAGACCTTTTGAATATTTTTAATGAAATAAATATTCCAGGGAATTATGTGATTGTGGGATACTTTAATTTCCCAAATACAGACTGGAGGACTAATAATCACAGGGCCTGGATAGTCCTGGATGTGATAGCCGACAGATTTCTTCACCAATCATTGAACCAACAAGTGGGGACATAGGCGCCAACTCTATGGGTGCTCCGGGGCTCAGGCACCCACGGAAAAAAAATAGCGGGTGCTCAGTACCCAGGAGCCAGAGTTTCAGTGTGGAATGTGATGAGTTCTGTGCTGCTAACAACTTCTGCCCATGGGGCAGAGAGTTTACTTATAAACAGAGGCACGTTAATTAAGATAACAAAAGTCTTTGTCATTAAATTAAATTAAGGATTGTTAGATGATCCTGAAAGCATTCCCAGGCACTCCAGTTAAAAGATAGGAAACAAAGGTAGGAATAAATGGTCCATTTTCAGAATGGAGAGAAGTAAATAGTGGTGTCTCCCAGGGGCTTGTACTGGGGCCAGGGCTGTTCAACATATTCATAAATGATCTGCAAAAAGGGGTAAACAGTGAGATGGCAAAGTTTGCAGATGATACAAAATTACTCAAGATAGTTAAGTGCAAAACAGATTGCAAAGGGTTACAAAGGGATCGCACAAAACTGGGTGACTTGGCAACAAAGTGGCAAATGAAATTCAATGTTAAATACAAAGTAATGCACATGCCAAAATATAATCCCAACAATACATGCAAAATGATGGTGCCTAAATTAGTGTTACTCATCAAGAAAGAGATCTTGGAGTCATTTGCAGAACTCTGGAAGCACTATGTTTCCAGAGTACTGCAAATTTATAAATCCTTCTCACTGTGCCTGTATCATCCTGAACTCATTCTCCTGCTTCAGAAGACTTAAAAATTATCTCCAGTCATCAATGGGACAGACGCAACTGAATAATGTAGCTGTCCTTAACGTGCATCAAGACCATACTAGGAACTAGATGTCAATAAGGTTGCTGACAGTTTCATCCAGAAAGCTACAGTGAGACATAATGTCTTTAAACTGGGACATTAGTAAAGAGAGCTTGTAGGTGATTGCAATGATTTAAATATACTGTAATTCATGATAAAGTAATTATGTAGTTCATAACAATTTAATCATTATTAAAATAGTAAAGATACCAATGATAGACACATTCAATAACTAGAATATGAAAGAAGTGTATAAATATGCTGTAAATAGCCTCCCCCAAAACTAGCAGAGAGTCCCCCCACCACCACCACACACACCTCTTCAAAAGCACCCACCGGAAAAAAACAAAAGTCAGTGCCTATGACCGGGGATGCCATTTTAGATTTAGTACTGGTAAGTAGCGAGGCCCACATAGAAAAACCGGTTGCAGGAGACAACCTTGCTTTAAGTGATCATGAGTTAATTCAATTTAAACTAAATGGAAGAATCAACAAAAATAGATCTGCAACGAGGGTTCTTGATTTCAAAAAAGCTAACTTTAAAAATTAAGGGAAATCATTACGGAAGTGGACTGGACTGAAGAACTCAAGGATCTGAATGTGGAGGAGGCTTGGAATTAATTTAAGACAAAGTTGCAGAATCTATCTGAAGCCTGCTTTACAAGCAAGGGGAAAAAATTCACAGGGAAGGCATGCAGACCAAACTGGATGAGTAAGCATCTCAGGCAGGTGATTAAGAGAAAGCAGAAAGCCTACAAGGAATGGAAGAAGAGATGGATCAGCAAGGAAAGCTACCTGTTGGAGGTCAGAAAGTATAGAGAAAAAGTGAGAACTGCTAAAAAGCCAAGCACAGTTAAACCTTGCAAAGGAAATTAAAACCAACAATAAAAGGTTCTCTAGCCATATAAATAAAAATAAAACAAGGCAAGAAGAAGTGGGATCTCTAAGCACTGAGGATGGAGAGGAGATTAAAGATAATCTAGGCATGGCCCAACACCTAAATGAATACTTTGCCTCAATTTTTAATAAGAGTAATGAGGAGCCTGGGGACAATGGCAAGGTGGCTAATGGGAACAAAGATATGGAAACAGAAATTACCACAAGCCAAACTCAGATAGCTTAATGGGTCCAAACTGAGGGGCCTGGATACTCTCCATCCAAGAATATTAAAGGAAATGGCACATAAAATTGCAAGCCCCATAGCAAGGATTTCTGACAAATCCATAAACTTGGGGGGTTGAACTCTGGATTTCAGTAAGGCATTTGATATAGTTACACATGGAAATTATTAGTTATATGGGAGAGGAATCAAAAGTTGGGTAAGGAATTGGTTAAAGGAGAGTCTACACACTGAAAGGTGAACTGTCAGGCTGGAGGGAGGCTACTCGTGGAGTTCCTCAGGGATCGATCTTGGGACCAATCTTATTTATAATTTTTATTAATGACCCTGGTACAAAAAGTGGGAGAGGGCTAATAAAATTTGAAGATGGCACAAAGCTGGGAGACATTGCCAGTACAGAGGACCAGAATATCATACAAGATCTAGACGACCTTGAAAACTGGAGTAATAGAAATGTGATGAGATTTAATAGTGTAAAGTGCAACATTATGCACTTAGGGACTAACAACAATAATTTTTATATAATAAACTGGCAATTTACCAGCTGGAAGTGACAGAGGAGGAGAAGAACCTGAATGTATTGGTTGATCACAGAATGACTATGAGCTGCTAATGTGATATGGCCATGAAAAGGGTGTGGTGTTATATGATTAAAATATGACCATGTAGATAATTGTTGCTACCACTGTTATATAATCACAACAAATCTTGTACAAAGTGTGTCAAGTAAGGTGTTAACGTAAAAGTTATGGTTTGCTGAATATGATTAGCCTATTTGCATGCATGTATAATTTTTGTATTATTAATATTGACTATGTACCTGTATTTCAAAAGTGTTTGCTCCTGTAATAGCACCCCCAGAGTAATTTGTGTCTGGGTGTTGAATCCAGGGCTGGAATACCCAAGGAGGCTGCATTTCTAACTTCTTGTTAGCCAATGTGGTGAGACAGAACTTTACTTTTGTTGCTGGATTGGTGTATTTTATGGAAGAATAACCATCAGTTTTGGGATGTGTCTGTTCTATTTCTCAGCAGCTTGTCCTGAATTTGGTATTCTCAGTTGTGACCCACTGAGGCACAGTAACAATAGGTGAATGTTATTACCATTATACAGGGCACTGGTGAGACCTCATCTGCAATACTGTGTGCAATTCTGGTCTCCCATGTTTAAGGAAGATGAATTCAAACTGGAACGGGTGCAGAGAAGGACTATTAGGATGATTAGAGGAACGGGGAACCTACCTTATGAGAGGAGACCTAAAGAGCTTGGCTTGTTTAGCCTAACATAACAAAGGCTGAGGGAAGATATGATTGTCCTCTATAAATACATCAGAGGGATAAACACCAGGGAAGGAGGAGTTATTTACATTAAAGGCACAAGAACAAATGGATCTAAACTTGCCATCAATAAGTTTAGGTGTGAAATTAGATGAAGGTTTCTAACCATCAGAGGAGTGAAGTTCTGGAACAGCTTTGCAAGGGGAGTAATGGGGGCAAAAAATGTAACTTGTTTCAAGACTGAGCTTGATAAGTTTATGGAGGGGAGAGGATGGTGAAGTTGCCTAAAATGGCATGTGGCCCATACGCGATGGCTAGAAGCAAATATCTCCAAGAGCTGCAGATGGGAGACAAAACAGCTGTCTCATGTTCATGGTCTAAGTGACTGTCATATTTGCGATCGTGAAGGAATTGTCCTTCAGGTCAGACTAGCAGAGACTCTGGAGTTTATTTGTCTTCATCTACAGCACAGGGCACGGGTCATTTGCTGGTTTGAATAAGAGAAGGAAAGACCGAAATAAAGGTAAAGGTGGTGGAGTAGCACTGTATATCAATGATGAGATAGAATGTAAAGAAATAAGAAGCGATGAAATGGATATGACTGAGTCTGTCTGGGCAACAATTAAATTGGGGAAGAAAACTATTAGAGCCTCCCCTGGGATAGTGCTTGGGGTGTGCTATAGACCGCCGGGATCTAATTTGGATATGGATAGAGCCCTTTTTAATGTTTTTAATAAAGTAAATACTAATGGAAACTGTGTGATCATGGGAGACTTTAACTTCCCAGATATAGACTGGAGGACGAGTGCTAGTAATAATAATAGGGCTCAGATTTTCCTAGATGCGATAGCTGATGGATTCCTTCAGCAAGTAGTTGCTGAACCGACTAGAGGGGATGCCATTTTAGATTTGGTCTTGGTGAGTAATGAGGACCTCATAGAGGAAATGGTTGTAGGGGATAATCTTGGCTCAAGTGATCATGAGCTAATTCAGTTCAAATTGAATGGAAGGATTAACAAAAATAAATCTGCAACTAGGGTTTTTGATTTCAAAAGGGCTGACTTTCAAAAATTAAGGAAATTAGTTAGGGAAGTGGATTGGACTGAAGAATTTATGGGTTTAAAGGTAGAGGAGGCCTGGGATTATTTTAAATTAAAGCTGCAGAAGCTATCGGAAGCCTGCATCCCAAGAAAGGGGAAAAAATTCATAGGCAGGAGTTGTAGACCAAGCTGGATGAGCAAGCATCTTAGAGAGGTAATTAAGAAAAAGCAGAAAGCATATAGGGAGTGGAAGAAGGGAGGGATCAGTAAGGAAAGCTACCTTATTGAGGTCAGAATATGTAGGGATAAAGTGAGACAGGCTAAAAGTCAAGTAGAGTTGGACCTTGCAAAGGGAATTAAAACCAATAGTAAAAGGTTCTATAGTCATATAAATAGGAAGAAAACAAAGAAAGAAGAAGTGGGACCGCTAAAAACTGAGGATGGAGTGGAGGTCAAGGATAATCTAGGCATGGCCCAATATCTAAACAAATACTTTGCCTCAGTCTTTAATAAGACTAAAGAGGATCTTAGGGATAATGGTAACATGATAAATGGGAATGAGGATATGGAGGTAGACATCACCATATCTGAGGTAGAAGCGAAACTCAAACAGCTTAATGGGACTAAATCGGGGGGCCCAGATAATCTTCATCCAAGAATATTAAAAGAATTGGCACAAGAAATTGCAAGCCCATTAGCAAGAATTTTTAATGAATCTGTAAACTCAGGGGTTGTACCGTATGATTGGAGAATTGCTAACATAGTTCCTATTTTTAAGAAAGGGAAAAAAAGTGATCCAAGTAATTATAGGCCTGTTAGTTTGACATCTGTAGTATGCAAGGTCTTGGAAAAAATTTTGAAGGAGAAGGTAATTAAGGACATTGAAGTCAATGGTAAATGGGACAAAATACAACATGGTTTTACAAAAGGTAGATCGTGCCAAACCAACCTGATCTCCTTCTTTGAGAGAGTAACAGATTTATATAAAGGAAACGCAGTGGATCTAATTTACTTAGATTTTAGTAAGGCGTTTGATACTGTGCCACATGGGGAATTATTAGTTAAATTGGATAAGATGGGCATCAATAGGAAAATTGAAAGGTGGATAGGGAATTGGTTAAAGGGGAGACTACAACGGGTCCTACTGAAAGGTGAACTGTCAAGTTGGAGGGAGGTTACCAGTGGAGTTCCTCAAGGATCAGTTTTGGGACCAATCTTATTTAATCTTTTTATTACTGACCTGGGCACAAAAAGTGGGAGTGTGCTAATAAAGTTTGCAGATGATACAAAGCTGGGAGGTATTGCTAATTTAGAGAAGGACAGGGATACCCTACAGGAGGATCTGGATGACCTTGTAAACTGGAGTAATAGGAATAGGATGAAATTTAATAGTGAGAAGTGTAAGGTCATGCATTTAGGGATTAATAACAAGAATTTTAGTTATAAGCTAGGGACGCATCAACTAGAAGTAACGGAGGAGGGAAAGGACCTTGGAGTATTGGTTGATCATAGGATGACTATGAGCTGCCAATGTGATATGGCTGTGAAAAAAGCTAATGTCGTCTTGGGATGCATCAGGAGAGGTATTTCCAGTAGGGATAAGGAGGTTTTAGTACCGTTATATAAGGCACTGGTGAGACCTCACCTGGAATACTGTGTGCAGTTCTGGTCTCCCATGTTTAAGAAGGATGAATTCAAACTGGAACAGGTACAGAGAAGGGCTACTAGGATGATCCGAGGAATGGAAAACTTGTCTTATGAAAGGAGACTCAGGGAGCTTGGCTTGTTTAGCCTAACTAAAAGAAGGTTGAGGGGAGATATGATTGCTCTCTATAAATATATCAGAGGGATAAATACCAGAGAGGGAGAGGAATTATTTAAACTCAGTACCAATGTGGACACAAGAACAAACGGATATAAACTGGCCACTAGGAAATTTAGATTAGAAATTAGACGAAGGTTTCTAACCATCAGAGGAGTGAAGTTTTGGAATAGCCTTCCGAGGGAAGTAGTGGGGGCAAAAGATCTATCTTGCTTTAAGATTAAACTCGATAAGTTTATGGAGGAGATGGTATGATGGGATAACATGGTTTTGGTAATTAAATATTCATGGTAAATAGGCCCAATGGCCTGTGATGGGTTTTTAGATGGGGTAAGATCCAAGTTACCCGGGAAAGAATTTTCTGTAGTATCTGGCTGATGAATCTTGCCCATATGCTCAGGGTTTAGCTGATCGCCATATTTGGGGTCGGGAAGGAATTTTCCTCCAGGGCAGATTGGAAGGCCCTGGAGGTTTTTCGCCTTCCTCTGTAGCATGGGGCACGGGTCACTTGCTGGAGGATTCTCTGCTCCTTGAGGTCTTCAAACTACAATTTGAGGACTTCAATAGCACAGATATAGGTGTGAGGTCTTTTTTAGGAGTGGTGGGTGAAATTCTGTGGCCTGCATTGTGCAGGAGGTCAGACTAGATGATCATAATGGTCCCTTCTGACCTAAATATCTATCTATGAAGAGTAAATAGAGGATTTTCTGTTACTTGAAGTCTTTAAATCAAGATTTGAGGACTTCAGTACTTGAGCCAGAGGTTATGGGTCTATTACGGGAGTGGGTGGTGAGGCTCTGTGGCCTGCAATATGCAGGAGGTCAGACTAGATCATGATGGTGCCTTCTGGCCTTAAGGCCTATTAGTCTATGATTTGCAAATGTTGTTATGAAGAAAAGCTCTGAATTTGGTTCATTATGATTTGTGAGGTTGTTATTCATTTTTCACAAGTATTTGGATGACTGCCAGATATCTGTAAAAATAACGGCAAATTCTGAACATTTCAGGATAACATGTCACTTCATTATTCTTCATTCATTACTGTTTCTAAAAACTTCAAGTCAAGGAGCAGGAACAATACTACGTAATTTAAGCGGCCAAACTCACAGCATGAACACTAAATAGTCTGTCAACAGCTCACAAATAACCAACAGATTAAAATATGTTCATTTAAACTATTCATGCATACTTATGAATAACAATATATTCATAGAAATCAGGATTAATTCATGAATAAAGCCTTTGTGCCTTCACTCACTCCCCCATGCATTCCCATGGACTTCAATGGAATTGCATCCATTTACACCAGCAGAGAATTTGGCACTTTTTCTTTAAAAATGTGGCTATATTTACTGTTACTATTGATTTTAAAACCTCTTCTTTTTAAGGTTTCCTGAGTTTACAGACTCTAGAGTAGATCCTCCAGACTAGCTGAGCAGTGTTCAGCATGAATCTAGGGTTTGGTGGAAAGAAGGTAGCAGTAAGCCACCTTTGCAGCTCTTGTAGTTTGTTTACAACAACCCTGGTTCCATCAAGAGGAAGAGCAGCCTAAAGGTTGTTCCACCTTCTGCCAACATCCACTGGCCCACAGGGGTCATTCTGGCATCCAGGAATTGGCCAAATATAGTAGCATCTGGTCACCATCTGGACTAGGGATTAGGAGGAGTGTAACACAGGAGCTGCTACATCAGCTCTGTGCCACCTAGGGACTCCTCCACACTAGGGAAATCCTCAGCTGGACATCTGAGCTTGATTTAAATTTGTTTTTTTACCCCAGAATGGCACAATGCAGACTCAGCAGAGCCAAGCATCCGGCCCTCCATCCTTCTCCTCCTGTGGCCTGTGAGTCTGGCTGCCTTTTCAGCAGCAGCTTGTGATCCAGCAGCCACCTTCAAGTCTCAGTTCTTTTGAAAAAATGAACCTGGACTTCTAGGGTGAGATTCTGCTTGACCTGTATACAGGTGTGCAGTGGGGGTGGGAAGAAACTGTCAGCATAACTAACAACTCTTCACTGATTTAAACTATTAGAGACAATTGCAATGTGCAATACATTTTGGTAAGAGACTTTTTAAAAAAATGAATGAGGGCTTAGTGAATGGAATTTTAAACACAGAAACCGGGTCCTGGATTCATAGCGGTGCTTAGGCGTTGTGACGCAGAGCATTGCAGTGCCTAGCTTTTTGGTGCTTAGAACACCTCTGTTATTCACAAAGCCTGAGTCAGGTGCCTAGGGTCCCTATACAATGAATGTGGAGAGATAGGTGCCTGAGAATGCAATTCACAACAGCCAGCGTGGTTGGCAGGGAACCACTTAAACTAGCCAGTGGGAAATACTGACAAGAGGGGTGTGTGCTAAACCCCACCACTCTTGCGGCGAGTGGCTCCTAGGCCTAAGTATGGGCTGCAGGGAGGCAGCTACATTTGATAGCGATTTACAAATGGGAGCTGGTCTCCTGGAGTCAGGCAGCTTAAGTCACTTCTTGTAAGACTGAGTTAGGTGAACAGCTAGCTCCATACAAACAGCTGGAGAAGGAAGTTCTGGTGGTACCAGCCATATTATAACTTTTAGCCCTGCAGTTAGAGCACTCACCTGGGATGTGGTTCAATTCCCCCCGCTGCCTGATGGGACGAAAGGATTTGAACAGTTTCCCATCTGTAGAGAAAGTGCTCTAACCACTGGAAAACACTGAGGTGAATTGCCCTGTCTCCCCTGTTCAAGCTGTTCCACTTTGGATAAAGAAATTAAAGGATGATTGGAGCTACAGAACTGGACCTCCCAGGTGGGTTCCCTAACCGCCAAGCCACAGAGTCATTCTCTCTCTCTCTGGCCCAATGACTCTAAGCATTTATACAGCATAGAACAGCTTCAAAAATGCCTTCTCTCATTTTTCCCTGGTCAGCCAGCCACAGTCTCCCCTCTGCTGTGTCCAAAGATCCCCTTACTTCACCTGGCCTATGTATCAAATTCTCCACCTGACCCTGAATTTGACATTATTTTAATATTTCTATAAGGACCATTTTATGAGCAGCACTGCCTGGAAGCAATGCAAAAGCCTTTTTTGTCCCACATACAAGGACTACTGTCCCTTAATCACCTCTGGGAGGTTCCCCCACCTTCCTGTCTCCATATCCAGCATTTCAAAGACCATCTGGAGCTCCACCTCCCTAGACACGCCTCTCCAGTCAAGGTCATTGACTTTTGATTTGCATGTTCATTGTTCTTATATATATATAGAGAATATATATACATGCTGTTGTGCCTCTTCAGAAATTTCTCATTAATTTTCCCTTCCCTTTGTAAATTATTGAGAGAGTCCTGGCTATCTGTCATAGAAAATATTTTTATTTAAAATGATTCATAGTGTCAGATGGATACATGTTGGTTTAATGATGGTCCAATGCAAAAACAATATTAGAGTGAGACATGACTTCTGGGCATCCTGACCCACCAGCAGTGGAGTGCAGAAAATAAACAGACAGGTGAATTCTGCAATGACCGGTGCAGAGTTGGATAGCAGTGGGAAGACGCCTCAAACTGGTTTTGTTATATTTATATATATTGCCACTATTTCAATTTAATACCAACCAAAATAGAGTTTGCCACTTAAAAAATTGAGTAAATATATTGATTTAACTACACAGATCTATTGATGTGAAACAGACAAGTGTGTGTGGACATACACCAGCTCTCATTGAAATAAGGAGACATTCTTAATCAGTGCAGCTTTTATGTGTGGACTGGGCCTCCGTGGAGATGAGGATCAGTCCCCACTTGTGTTCAGTGGACATGCTGAAACCCCTTGCATCCATACTACGGATGCACTCAGTCATGTTAGCAGCAATGTTTTGGGGGTCACTGCAAACAGCATTCTGGGAGAACTCATGTGCACAGGGAATTATGGAAGTACAGATCAGCCCCTCAGATTTACTCCATGTTCCAGAAGTTGCTTTTCCATGCAGAAAGTATATAAACTGCCAAATGTTTCTACACTTATCAGCTTCTTTTGTGAAATACTTCTTGATCCTCTGTTCTAGCATGGATTTCTCACACCCCAAAGAGTGGCTTTTTAGCGCACTGATATTGGATATTAGGAGCTATAGAAGGAGCTAAGAGGAAACATTGGCAATGGTACTGCCATTACCAGGAGAGACTCTGCCTGTGGGGCACTCAGTAGGAGGACATGATGCACAGGGTACAGTTCTGAGAATGGATGGGTGAGTTCTTAACAGATGAAGCACTCATTGGTGAAGACCCATAGGTACAGTGGGGTGGGACTACGATTTTCCTCAGATGTGGGATAATCAGCGGTGGATGAGGAAAACCATGCTTCATGAAATCTGTCAGGAGCACCAGAACACCAATACCTATTGATAAGTGTGTGGCAATTGCACTTTGGAAGCTATCACTTATTTTACAGGTTGTTGGGAACCCACTCAGGCTCAGAAGATTCACCCGTGGGCTCCCTGATGGTGGAGGTTTGTGAGGCCATCTGTGCTGCATTTCAGCCTGGAGTTCTGAGCAAAATCCCTGAAATTCACAAGGGATGTCATTATCAGGGGTCCCGGAACTCACTCACATCCCCATATTATGCTCTCCCCTGGGCACAGGGGAGTACATCAGCTTTGCGGGCTACTACTCTGTGACACAGGCTTTGGTTGACTACTGTGGGAGACTGATGTACTTACGCACAGAATGCACTGGCAAAGCGCATGATGTGAGGGTGCTCAGGAGGTCCACACTTCCAGTTTGAACAATCCAGGACCCTGTTCTCACAAAGTAATATGGACATTAATGGAGCTTATGGGCATATGGCCATTCTGGGGGACCCAGCATGATCACTGGCTTTTGAGGGCCCAACTCAGATGTAAGGCTGCCTGGGAGAAGAAGGTTTAGCTTTACCCTCAGCAGACGTAGGATGGTACTGGAGAGTGCCTTTGGAAGGCCGAAAGGCCATTGGAGATGACTGCTTACTCAGAGTGTCTGTTCTGTGGAGAATGTGATTGCTATGATTGGAAGATGAAGCTACATAAACCCCACCTAGAAATAAGGCACGCATTTTAACAGGGAGAGTAACTAACCATTGAAACAACTTGCCTAGAATTGTAGTGGATTCTCTGTTACTTGGAGTCTAACTCAGGATACCTTTCTAAAAAATCTGATCTATCTCAATTACAAGTTACTGGACTTGATGCAGGAATCTATGGGTGAAATTCCCTAGCCTGTGTCATGCAGGAGATCAGGCTAGATGATCATAATGGTCCCTTCCGGCTTTTAAATTTTTGTAATAATAATAATATAAACAAAAGTAAAATTTTCAGACTTGATTGCTGAAGTGGAACCACTAATCTCTGTCTTTCAGAAGTCAGAAGCTAGATCTCTACAAATTCAAGCTGAGAACACTTCTGCCCACCATGTAAGAGATGTCCTCTATGCTGCCATGCTTAACTTACATGAGGAATCAACAGGGGATTTTTAATTGAATTATTTGCCTTACTATCAATGTATTACAAGGGTAAGTATCACACTGAGTTCTGGTTTGAACATAAACTTTATTACAAAAACTTTAGAGCAAAACAGCACAACACAGAGAAGGTTATGAAACCATGGAACTGTACAGAACTTTTCGAAGTCATCCACTTAAACTCTTTTAAACTCACATAACCAAACAGTGCAGTACTACCAGTGTACTCCAAATGCATTAGCTTATAGAACAACTTAGAATAAACACTGCATATCCCCTCAATTATAAATGCATTCTTTTTCACCCAGAAGGAACACCAGATTCTTTAAAGGTAATGGAAATCCATCTCAGTTGCATGGTGTTTTTTCCCCCTTTCCTCTGCACAGAAGTGTAGTATATAGGGTAACAGTTGCTTCTTTCTCTCCCCAAGCAGTAGAGTTCTCCAAATTCTGGACTATGTGGTAGTGTAGACATGACGGAGCAGGCATAGCTTGCACAGGACATAGACTGGGACAGCAGACTTGCTTGAGAATCTCTCTCCAGTCACCTCAAAAAATCTCTCAAACATTTATCTCTGGAATTCCCTGCCTTCCTTTTCCATCTCTTTGTCATGTTGCAGATAACTCAGCACTAGTCTGACAGTCATAGTGTTGGTCTTCCTCTTCCTGTGTAGACTGATATCTGAACGAGTGGTCAGATCTCTGGCTAGTGTCAATCTGTAGGTCCTGATGCACGTCCTCCCTTCCTTGCGTCAGAGTTGTGTGGCCTCTCCATTGCTGTCATGGGTCTTCCAGCCCAGCAGCGGTGAAAGTGGAAGGGCCTGTAGGAGGATAAAAAATTAAGTGTTCTGTTAGTATCCATGGCTATAAATTATGGGAACCTTTGCACACAGATCCACAGTCCAACTTTCTCCTATGTGCAGCAAGAAAAGCATCATACACCATGGTAACACTTTCTCTCATAAATGACTAATAATACTTGAAAGCTGAACTTTTTGAAAGTGATACTTCACATTCAGATATTATTAATCATCAAAGAGGGCCAAGAGAACAATGTTGTCACCTGCACAGACAGGATCTAAGGTACTGATAATTCCTATTAGGGCTGTCAATTAATTGCAGTTACCTCACACGATTAACTCAACAAAAATAATCGCGATTAATTACAGTTTTAATCGCTGTTAAATAATAGAATACCAATTGAACTGTATTAAATATTTTTGGATTTTTTTCTACATTTTCAAATATATTGATTTCAATTACAACACAGAATACAAAGTGTACAGTGCTCACTTTATATTACTATTTTTACTACAAATATTTCCACTGTAAAAATGATAAACAAAATAAATAGTATTTTTCAATTCACCTCATACAAGTAGTGTAGTGCAATCTTTTTATCGTGAAAGTGCAACTTACAAATGTAGATTTTTTTGTTACCAAACTACACTCAGAAACAAAACAATATAAAACTTTAGAGCCTACAAGTCCACTCAGTCCTACTTCTTGTTCAGCCAATCGCTAAGACAAACAAGTTTGTTTATATTTACAGGAGATAATGATGCCAGATTTTTATTTACAATGTCACCTGAAAGTGAGAACAGGCAATTTTGTAGCCTGCATTACAAGGTATTTTCGTGCCAGTTATGCTAAACATTCATATGTCCCTTCATGCTTTGGCCACCATTCCAGAGGACATGCTTCCAGGCTGATGACGCTCGTTAAAAAAAATAATTCATTAAGTAAATTTTGAATTAACTCCTTGGGGGAGAATGGTATGTCTCCTGCTCTGTTTTACTGGCATTCTGCCACATATTTTATATTATAGCAGTCTTAAATGATGACCCAGCACAATGTTGTTTGTTTTAAGAACACTTTCACTGCAGATTTGACAAAACACAAAAAAGGTACCAATGTGAGATTTCTAAAGATAGCTACAGCACTCGACTCAGGGTTTAAGAATCTGAAGTGCCTTCCAAAATCCAAGAGGGATGAGGTTGTGGAGCATGCTTTCAGAAGTCTTAAAAGAGCAACAATCCGATTTGGAAACTACAGAACCCAAAACATCAAAAAAGAAAATCAACCTTCTGCTGATTGCATCTGACTCAGATGATGAAAATGAACATGCATTGGTCTGCTCTGCTTTGGATCATTATCAGGCAGAACCCGTCATCAGCGTGGACGCATGTTCTCTGGAATGGTGGTTGAAGATGAAGGGACATATGAATCTTTAGCGCATCTGGCATATAAAATTCTTGCGACGCTGGCTACAACAGTGCCATGCAAATGCCTGTTCTCTCTTTCAGGTGATATTGTAAACAAGAAGTGGGCAGCATTATCGCCTGCAATTGTAAACAAACTTTTTTGTCTGAGCAGTTGGCTGAACAAGAAGTAGGACTGAGTGGACTTGCAGGCTCTAATGTTTTACATTGTTTTGTTTTTGAGTGCAGTTATTTTTTTGTACACAATTCTACATTTGTAAGTTCAACCTTAATGATAAGGTAGATTGCATTACAGTACTTGTATGACATGAATTGAAAAATACTATTTATTTTGGTTTTTAGAGTACAAATATTTGTAATCAAAAATAAATATGAAGTGAGCACTGTACACTTTGTATTCTGTGTTGTAATTGAAATCAATACATTTGAAAATGTAGAAAACATCCAAAAATATTTAAATGGTATTCTATTATTAACAGAGTGATTAATCGCGATGAATATTTTAAATCGCTTGACAGCCCTAATTCCTATAAATTTCAGGAAGTCACAACTCTGGGTAATATTGACTTGCTACAGACACTAGAACCAAAAGCCCACTGACTATGCAGCAGAACTGGGGTACAGGCAAGTTGACTGATAGGTGGAGAGGGCATTTCTGCTATCAGGTAAGGAAGGCTGAAAATTATTAAAAACTGATTAGAATATTGGCTGCATTAAACACCCTCAGATATTGACCCATAAGAATGAGTAAAAAATTAGCTCTAAAATCAACAGCTTATGATAGTCGAATATTTTTGATACTTTCCACGGCCAATATCAGTGTGTCCACCTTGGCCTGAATGAAGGGCTGCTCACATAACTGCGTGCTCTGTTATGTGCAAATGAATTGGTTTAGCTACAGGCCACTTTTAAACACTTTTGAAACCACAAGTTTTCCTTTACTTCTTACCCAAGATGCATATGATACAAGTGCACTGCCATGCATTATCAGTTTAGCAGCGTGTAAGGTGAAAATGACTTTTACTGACTACTTTCATGAAATTGCGTGCTTTGATTTGCTGCTTTTACAAGTTTGAAAAATGCTAGGCTGTCTGCTGCTCGTGTGACAGTACCCATACAGCTGGAGTTGTTAGCTGCTCATATTACAGGAATAAAGTCTTCTCCTGGTTAAACCTTGGTAACTTGCACGTATGCAGTTAACTTCTGAATTCCCCTTGCCCCCAGCTTTCCAAGACAGAGGAAAAAGGGACGTTTGGAAGAGCTGGGTACTTCCCACATGTACAGGCCTGTAAACAACAGCAATGGCAGCCTCCGTAACACCACAAAGGTTTTTACCCACAGACCAAGTAAATAAAAAAAACAATCCCTTACCCGGCTGCAATGGCATCTCTTCCAGTGTCGCCTCCTTGATCTCTGTAATCTCATGTGGGTTGGCCTTTGTTTTTCCAGACAGGTCATGAGACTCAGGAAGGAGTTATTCAGATGCCAGAACGTCAGACTAGATGTTCAAAATGGCCCCTTCTGACCTTGGAATCTACGAATCGTAGGTCTCTTGGAGCTCAGAGGGCTGGGTTTGAATCTCCCTGGAATCAGAGGGCTGGATCTACAGATAAGCCATCTCCTCCCTTCTCAGAGCCCTGCCAGGTGCCTCTACCTGTATCCACCACACAGTCTGGGTTTGTCATAATTCTCTCCAATTTCTCAGAAAAGGAATGTGTCTATGTGCCCACCTAGACCTTTTGCTACTGTCCTTGACCTTCCGGGAGGCCACCTTCATAGCCATAATTTTTCATGGCACTGGTCCCCTATCCGCTGAATTACCAGCTGTGTGAGTTGCCCCAAAATCCTATTGTAGACCTGATAATTCCTGTCGTGAGTCATGGGGCTCCCATATTGCATATGCCTCGGTTTCAAGCTAACCAGAGCACTGACATCTTGGGCTGGGCAGGAGGAAATGTGCTGGCAGCGCCTCACCTGGGGTCTCTAGGTATAAATATCAGGAAGCATGAATGGGTTCCCTAAAGAAAGATGTTCACCATTAGAAGTTGGTCACAAACAGGAGCATTCATTTGCACTGGGAATTTTAAATTGTTAGGTGACTTCTGACCGGGTTGACCCCACGGCAGTAGAGTTTAATTACCTAGCCAGAGAGGGCAGCATGGAACAGTCAGCAGAGGACTGATCTCGCTTGTTTAGTATAGTCTATGCCTACAGTGACAACTGAGCTGAAGTCTAGTGGGGGCCATAGGCTACACAGCAAGATTTGAAGCACATTCTCTAGTCCTTTTGGAGTTTTTTATGTACTAGAGGGCACAACTGAGTTACAACATGACAACAAACTCTAGTCAAGGCAGGGCCTTCGTGAGAAGAATCACAGAATCGTAGGACTGGAAGGGATCTTGAGAGGTCATCTAGTCCAGTCCCCTGCACTCATGGCAGGACTAAGTATTATCTAGACCATCCCTGACAGGTGTTTGTCTAACCTGCTCTTAAAAATCTCCAATGATGGAGATTCCACAACCTACCTAGACAATTTATTCCAGTACTTAACCACCCTGACAGTTAGGAAGTTTTTCCTAATGTCCAACCTAAATCTCCATTGCTGCAATTTAAGCCCATTGCTTTTTGTCCTGTCCTCAGTGGTTAAGAATATTTTTTTTCTCTATTCTACTTGTAACAACCTTTTATGTACTTGAAAACTGTTATCGTGTCCTAAGTTCCCTCTAAGCTGTGCGGCCATGCAGCAGGCTATCAAGGGCTGCATAGGTGGGCAGAGGCACTCCTTCCCCGGCCCAGCCCAGCCCTGCCGGAGCTGCCAAGGAGAGGAGCCCCTCCCCTTGCCCAGCCCCGCCAGAACTTCCGCAGCTCGGGAGAGGAGCCTCTCCCGTGGCCTGGCCGGACCCAGTCCAGCCCAGCCAGAGCTGCCATGGAAGGGACACTTCTCATGTGTTGCTTACAACACGCCTGCTAATACATCCCCTGAGGCAGCCTGCACCCAAAACCCCTCATCCCTGGTCCCACCCCAGAGCCCGCACCCCAAGCTGGAGCCCTCACCCCCCGCACCCAACCCACTGCCCCAGCCCTGAGCCCCCTTACACACCCCAAACCTCTCATCCCCAGCCCCACCTGAGCCCACACCTCCAGCAAAAGCCCTCATCCGCCCACATCCAAATCCTCTTCCCTAGCCCTGAGCCCCCTCCCGCACCCCAATCCCCTCATCCCCAGCCCCACCTAAGCAAGCACCCCCAGCCAGAGCCTTCACCCCCCTGACACCCCAATCCTCTGCCCCAGCCCTGAGCCCGGTCCCACACTCAGAACCCCTCGGCCCCACCCCCGTCAAACATCACCTCCATATTGGTGCACATAACAAAATTCATTCCGCACATGGATGCAAAAAAATTAGACGGAACACCGATCATGTCCCCTCTCAGACTTCTCTTTTCCAGACTAAACAAACCCAGTTTTTTCAATCTTCCCTCACAGGTCATGTTTTTGAGAACTTTAATCATTCTTGTTGCTCCTCTCTGGACTTTCTCCAATTTGTCCACATCTTTCCTGAAATGTGGCAACCAGAACTGGACACAATACTCCAGCTGAGGCCTAATCAGGATGGAGTAGAGCAGAAGAATTACTTCTCGTGTTTTGCTTACAACACTCCTGCTAATACATCCCAGAATGATATTCACTTTTTTGCAACAGTGTAACACTGTTGACTCATATGTAGCCTGTGGTTCACTATGACCCTCAGATCCCTTTTCGCAGTACTCCTTGCTAGGCAGTCATTTCCCATTTTGTATGTGTGCAATTGATTGTTCCTTCCTAAGTGGAGTACTTTGCATTTGTCCTTATAGAATTTCATCCTATTTACTTCAGACCATTTCTCCAGTTTGTCCAGATCATTTTGAATTTTAATCATATCCTCCAAAGCACTTGCAACCTCTCCCAGCTTGGTATCGTCTGCAAACTTTATAAGCGTACGCTCCATGCCATTATCTAAATCACTGATGAAGATATTGAACAGAACTGATCCATGCGGGAACCCACTTGTTATCCCTTCCAGCATGACTGTGAACCACTGTTAACTACTCTCTGGGAATGGTTTTCCAAGAAGTTATGCACCCATGTGATACTAGCTCCATCTAGGTTGCATTTCTCTAGTTTGTTTATGAGAAGGTCATGTGAGACACTATCAAAAGTTTTACTAAAGTCAAGATATACAACGTCTACCACTTCCCCCATCCACAAAGCTTGTTACCCTCTCAAAGAAAGCTATCAGATTGGTTTGACATGATTTGTTCTTGACAAATCCATGCTGTTACTTATCACCTTATCAGCTTCTAGATGTTTGCAAATTATTTGCTTAAGTATTTGCTCCATTATATTTCAAGAAACAGTGTCCTGGACTATTTCACGAGGGAGGATATGACTGTTTGGGAAATCCTGAACAGAAAAGGAAGGCAAATTTAAAAAGTACCTGTGACTCCCTGTACCCCATGTTCACCATTTTTATATGGCTATGATATATTTTGTATGAAATATGCCTTGTGAGGTATCATTTGAAAACTCAATCAACTGAATATTATTATCCTGTTGAAATGTGTGTAACAACACTGTGCGTAAAACTATGGGATTTTACTGTATGACTGTTACCGAAATATGCTATTATTCTGGGTTACATCCATAAACCAATTTCTCAGCCAGCTAGGTGCTAAAACGCCGTTACCTGTTTAATCGAAGATTCACCACACTGACACATTGTCTGTTGGTACTGCTCATCCAACTGATGATCCACACTGACACATATTCAAAGAAGAATAGTGTGATTTAAAACAAACAAACAAAAAACCCACCCTTTTAGAATCATAGAATATCAGGGTTGGAAGGGACCTCAGGAGGTCATCTAGTCCAACCCCCTGCTCAAAGCAGGACCAATCCCCAATTTTTGCCCCCGATCCCTAAATGGCCCCCTCAAGGATTGAGCTCACAACCCTGGGTTTAGCAGGCCAATGCTCAAACCACTGAGCTATCCCATCCCCCCCCTTTTGGGGATATGTAATATTTTTCTTGGTTTAGCGAGTCCAGAAAGTATTCCCTCTATGTGACCACATCTGAATATAGATTTTTTGTTTCCTTAAAATCAGATCAATTATGATTTATTCAAATATTTATCAGCAAAAAATCTTAACTAAAGGTACTGAAAATTTAACAATGCAGTCCTTAAAACTCCCAATGATTTCCTTTGGATCACAATTTGCCTTCAACAAAGAGCTACAGCATAATAGAGAAACTCCTCTCCTGCACTCCATCTCCATTACTTCAGTTTAAGGGGCTAGAGCGACGAAAAGGGGCTCTCCAAAACAAGGGAGGATTCTTTTGGCAAAGGTACAGTGCAAGAAGGCTGTGTGGCTGCCTCCCAAGGACCCCCTCACAAGTCCCAGCACTGGAGCTGGTCTGGGGGCTACGCAGGCATGTCAGGGTAGGAATGCACTATGGATTTTCTGGGAAGCACAGTGGCCCATAAGATGGCCTAGGGTGGCTCCTGTAACTTAGAAACGCCCATAGTGCTAAGAGTGTGTCTACACTGCAGACTTAAGGTGGCTCTGACCTGTGTTTTAGCCCCAACAGCCCAACCACCCTCATACAAAACCCTTATGCCTGTGTTTAGAACCTTTGCTTATTTGCACAGCTGGGGGTATGGGTTAAAGCACAGGTTTTGCTATAAGGCAGGCTCTGACCAGTTCACTTTGCAGTTAGGGTGCAGAAGAAGATTGGATTGCTCAGATCAGTTCTGCATAGCTCAGATCAGCCAAACAGTCTTAGAAGATGCTGTCCCACCATGCTGCTAGCTGACCAGAGGAGCCCACCAGGGTTCTGGTTAACCTCTAGTGTGAATACAGCAAATAGCATGCTTTTGGGAGAAGCATGTGAAACCTGCACTGGTATGAAAACCTGCCATAGAATCATAGAAGATTAGGGTTGGAAGAGACCTCAGGAGGTCATCTAACCTGCTCAACCAACCCCCTGCTCAAATATACCAAACCCAACTAAATCATCCTAGCCAGGGCTTTGTCAAGCCAGGCCTTAAAAACCTTTAAGGATGGAGATTCCACCACTTCCATAAGTAACCCATTCCAGTGCTTCACCACCCTCCTAATGAAACAGTTTTTCCTAATATCCAACCTAGACCTCCACCACTGCAACTTGAGACCATTGCTCCTTGTTCTGTCTTCTGCCATCACTGAGAACAGCCAAGCTCCATCCTCTTTGGAAACCCCCTTCAGGTAGTTGAAGGCTGCTATCAAATCCCCCCTCACTCTTCTCTTCTGCAGACTAAATAAGCCCAGTTCCCTCAGTCTCTCCTCATAAGTCATGTGCCCCGGCCCCCTAATCATTTTCGTTGCCCTCCGCTGGACTCTCTCCAATTTGTCCACATCTTTTCTGTAGTGGGGGGCCCAAAACAGGACACAATACTCCAGATGTGGCCTCACCAATGCCGAATAGAGGGAATAATCACTTCCCTCGATCTGCTGGCAATGCTCTTACTAATGCAGCCCAATATGCCATTAGCCTTCTTGGCAACAAGGACACACTGTTGACTCATATCCAGCTTCTCGTCCACTGTAATCCCCAGGTCCTTTTCTGCAGAACTGCTGCTTAGCCAGTCGGTCCTCAGTCTGTAGCAGTGCACTGGATTCTTCCGTCCTACGTGCAGGACTCTGCACTTGTCCTTGTTGAACCTCATCAGATTTCTTTTAGCCCAATCCTCCAATTTGTCTCGGTCACTCTGGACCTTATCCCTACCCTCCAGTGTATCTAACTCTCCCCCCAGCTTCGTGTCATCCGCGGATTTGCTGAAGGTGCAATCCATCCCATCATCCAGATCATTAATGTTCTGCAAGAAGAGGATTGGATTGGAGAGAGATTGGGGGGCATGTCACAAGCTATGACAGGGAAGGGTACTAGGTCTGTCTCGGCCAAATGGCAGCAAACAGTATGATGTGTGCTCCTTCTCTTTTTATTTTCAATAGGACCATCAAAGTAGGAGAAAGGGAGGAAAGGCATAGAGACGGTCCCTGTCCCAGGAGAGCGCTGCCCAGGGAGTGTTGTCCTATCCCTGCTCTGGAGCAGTAGCATTGACATTTCTTGTTCAGGTGACTGGCTAACAGGTCTGTGGTCGGTGTCCCCCATTGCCTGAATAGGTCGTGAAGTACTGCCGGGTCTATCTTTCACTCATGATTGTGTGTGAATTTGTGACTGAGGCTGTCCGTTATCAAATTTTGTGTGCCTGGGAGTTAACCCACAGACAGTGTGACATCATGGGAGATACACCAGTTCCACAATCTCATCACCTCTGCACAGAGGGAAGGCAACCTGGCTCCCCCTTGTCGATTGATGTAGTACATACAGACTATGTTATCTCTTAGCCTTTGATCAGCAGGAGGAAATGGGCGCAGGCTTTCCTGAGCACCCTTTGCTTGAGGAGGTTGATGTAAAGGGATATCTCCATGGATGACCACCTGCCTTGTGCCATGAGACTGTTAAGATGTGCGCCCCACCCTATGAGTGATGAGTCAGTGGTGAGAAGCAATGATGGCGGGAGGGTGCGAGAAGGGGATCCCTTTGCAAACATTGACTGGGTCCTTCCACCAGTCTAAGGAGTTTTTGACCCTGGTGGATAGTGACAGGGATTTGTCCAATCTGTCTCTGGTCTGTAAACTGAGCTGAAGCACATCTCAAGGTTTCACATGTGAAGCCTGGCATGTGGTCTCACAGCTGTGCCAGTTGATAAGAAAGGAGCCGAAACTACAACTAAGTACAAGGAGACTAACTATAGAAATGCAAAAAGCGAAAACGACGGTCTTAAAGGACCGTGACTAGTTCTGTCTCTAGCCAGGGGCAGTTGAGAAGTAACTGAACGGGGTTAGCCAGCACACACTAGCTAGCCGGGCCTCATGGACACTGCTAGCGAAGTTCTCTGATCAGCAGCGTAAGGACGCAAGCACACCTACAGTGGTGCACCCACAGGGACACTACTCAAAGAAAATCGTGAGATTCCACCTCAAGGCTTGAACTGGATTAACTCAAGAGTAATCAGAAAGGGGACAGAGGGCAGTAGTCCTATAACTGCAACACTAACACTAATAATGCGGAAACAATCAATAATAAAAATGTAAGCTAAATATGATTAAACAACTATATTTTGGTTTGAGCGCAATGCACTCTGGTTGTAGTATGTTGCCATCAAAATAAGGAAAAACAGCAGCCCATAAAACAGCTTAACACTGGAAAATGCTAACCCACCCTGGTGTTAGGGATTTTCTACTGTGTGCCTCTTCACTTCAGTCTTTTTAACTTGCCAAATACAATTCTTAATTATATTGTCACTTTTCAGTGTGAATGGGAAGGGCTGACACCAAGTTAAACACATGATAAAATAACAATATGAACAATGTATATTTCCCTCCGGTTTTATAACTCTAAAGCCTCATGTTACACAATATGGAATGGTGACTATGAAGGAAAATAATCAGTCACTTTTGATGGCCTAGGTTGGCTCATACTACTGAGAAGAAGGCTTGATTGTCATGTCAGAGGGTAAAGAATATATAGGGCACCCCAATATTCACAGTCATGGTCTGAGAAAACATGGAAGCATTTCTATGTGGATTTTTACTGGCTCTTTTGAGGGACTCATGTTCTGAATGGACATAAATGCTTAGCCATAGTGGCCAGAAACTGGAATCTGTCTGACAGCCCCTACACCTAACATGTGAACTATCCAGAAACTGTATTAAACGTTTAGCTAGCTAATTAATTCAAATGGACCACAGTTTTTGTGTCCTGTGAGAAAAACCAAAGAAGTCTTGTGTTCTTCACATGGAATGTCATCTATTCAGAAATGACTAATTCTTTCTTTACTGAATTTGAAACACAGTTTGCACTCTTACTGAAAGGTTTCAGAGTAGCAGCCGTGTTAGTCTGTATCCGCAAAAAGAAAAGGAGTACTTGTGGCACCTTAGAGACTAACAAATTTATTTGAGCATAAGCTTTCGTGAGCTACAGCTCACTTCATCGGATGCATAAAGTGGAAAGTACAGTGAGGAGATTTTATATACACACAGACCATGAAAAAATACACATTGTAAGGAGAGTGATCACTTAAGATGAGATGTACAAACACTTACAAGATCTCTATCAAGCATTCTTACAGCT
The DNA here is from genome assembly GCF_965140285.1 of Lepidochelys kempii. Lineage (NCBI taxonomy): Eukaryota > Metazoa > Chordata > Testudines > Cheloniidae > Lepidochelys > Lepidochelys kempii. The sequence continues at coordinate 31,757,524 of NC_136392.1, read as the reverse complement.
ACAATACCCACCTGCTGAAGTGAAGAAACAGATTGACAGAGCCAGAAGAGTACCCAGAAGTCACCTACTACAGGACAGGCCCAACAAAGAAAATAACAGAACGCCACTAGCCATCACCTTCAGCCCTCAACTAAAACCTCTCCAACGCATTATCAAGGATCTACAACCTATCCTGAAGGACGACCCAACACTCTCACAAATCTTGGGAGACAGGCCAGTCCTTCCCTACAGACAGCCCCCAACCTGAAGCAAATACTCACCGGCAACCACACACCACACAACAAAAACACTAACCCAGGAACCTATCCTTGCAACAAAGCCCGTTGCCAACTGTGTCCACATATCTATTCAGGAGACACCATCATAGGGCCTAATCACATCAGCCACACTATCAGAGGCTCGTTCACCTGCACATCTACCAATGTGATATATGCTATCATGTGCCAGCAATGCCCCTCTGCCATGTACATTGGGGAAACTGGACAGTCTCTACGTAGAAGAATAAATGGACACAAATCAGATATCAAGAATTATAACATTCATAAACCAGTCGGAGAACACTTCAATCTCTCTGGTCACTCAATTTCTGATCTCAAAGTGACTATCCTTCACCAAAAAGACTTTGAAAACAGACTGCAGTGAGAGACTGCTGAATTGGAATTAATTTGCAAATTGGATACAATTAACTTAGGCTTGAATAGAGACTGGGAGTGGTTGAGTCATTATATTAAGTAAAACTATTTCCCCTTGTTTATTCCTCCCCCAGCCCCCCAAGAACCCCACTGTTCCTCAGACGTTCTTGTTAACTCCTGGAAATGTGCTGGAAATGGCCCACCTTGATTATCACTTCAAAAGGTTTTCTCTCCCCCCACCCCACTCTCCTGCTGGTAATAGCTCATCTTAAGTGATCACTCTCCTTACAATGTGTATTTTTTCATGGACTGTGTATATATAAAATCTCCTCACTGTACTTTCCACTTTATGCATCCGATGAAGTGAGCTGTAGCTCACGAAAGCTTATGCTCAAATAAATTGGTAAGTCTCTAAGGTGCCACAAGTACTCCTACTCTTACTGAAGAGTCCCCCACATTTCTTCTGGTTGGACAACAATTGCATGTTACTGTCAACTTGTTAAAACTGTTGAGGGTGAGACAGGTGAAAAGCAAAAAAACTACAGGTACGCCAGCCAAAAACAGTTGTTAAACCAGGCTCATGGGCACTAGCTTAACAATACTGCATGGACTAAATGGGTTCCTCCTGTAGTCAGTGTTAAGAAAGAATCAATATCATACACAGGTTTCAGAGTGGCAGCCGTGTTAGTTTGTATCAGCAAAAATAAAGAGGAGTACTTGTGGCACCTTAGAGACTAACAAATTTATTTGAGCATAAGCTTTCATGGGCTAAAACCCACTTCATCGGATGCATGCAGTGGAAAATACAGTAGGAAGATATATATATACTGTGACAAAGTTCCTGCTCTACCTTGCTGGGTCTTGTGCTTATTGGCGGATTTGCTTGCCTTGGAGCTTCACGGCAGCTCTCAGTTTGGCCGTTTTTCTGAACCCACAGTCCAGGTCGACTCCTCCTGTGTCTGACCAGGAGTTGGGAGGATTTGGGGGGAACCCGGGCCTGCCCTCTACTCCGGGTTCCAGCCCAGGGCCCTGTGGAATGCAGCTGTCTAGAGTGCCTCCTGGAACAGCTGTGTGACAGCTACAACTCCCTGGGCTACTCCCTCATGGCCTCCTCCCAACACCTTCTTTATCCTCACCATAGGACCTTCCTCCTGGTGTCTGATAATGCTTGTACACCTCAGTACTCCAACAGTCCGCGTTCTCACTCTCAGCTCCTAGTGCCTCTTGCTCCCAGCTCCTCACACGCACACCACAAACTGAAGTGAGCTCTTTTTTAAAACCCAGGTGCCCTGATTAGCCTTTCTTAATTGATTCTAGCAGCTTCTTGATTGGCTGCAGGTGTTCTAATCAGCCTGTCTGTCTTAATTGTCTCCAGAAGGTTCCTGATTGTTCTGGAACCTTCCCTGCTACCTTACCCAGGGAAAGGGGACCTACTTAGCCTGGGGCTAATATATCTGCCTTCTATTACTCTCCTATAGCCATCTGGCCCGACCCTGTCACAATAGACAGAGAACGTGAAAAAATGGGTGTTGCCATATACACTATAACGAGAGTGATCAATTAAGGTGAGTTATTATCAGCAGGATAAGGTTTTTTTCTCCTGCTGATAATAGCTCACCTTAATTGATCACTCTCATTATAGCGTGTGTGGCAACACCCATTTTTTCATGTTCTCTGTGTATATCTATATCTTCCTACTGTATTTTCCACTGAATGCATCCGACGAAGTGGGTTTTAGCCCACAAAAGCTTATGCTCAAATAAATGTATTAGTCTCTAAGGTGCCACAAGTACTCCTCGTTCTTTTTGCTAATATCATATACAGAGAATAGTCTCACATGCCAGAAATATTTTGGTGAGCATTTAAGCAGGACCTACAATGCCAATTTCAGTGCCCTGCACTGCTGATGTCATTCAGTGAATAACAGTTTTGCAAACACCAATGCTTCACGGTAAGTTTCAGATAGTTTGCCTGAGTTTTCTATAGAGTTGTGTTAAAAAACATTCCCATCAGGGGTAGAATGTCTTAGATATTAATAGTCTATGTAGCTCTGCTTTTTATTGAGTAGCCCACTTTATCTGTCTGTCTTAAGAGTTTCAAAAATTATAAAATTGGCAGCAGCTATTCTAAAATCTTTCCTTTTTTATGTAGAAAAGCACAATATAGAAAGAGAGCTTTGTTACTGACCTACTGCTGGTGGGGTTGTTGTTTTTTTGGTGAGTCTATTTCAGTTCCAAAATGAACAGCCAACCCTGCCATCAGGATGGAGACAACACTAATTACAAAGAACACGCTTTAGGAAACAAATCTAGAAGCAAAGGGTAGTAATACCCCAGCTGAAGGACATCATCTACAATGAATGTTCCATTCTATGCATCTGATGAAGTGGGCTGTAGCCCAGGAAAGCTTATGCTCTAATAAATTTGTTAGTCTCTAAGGTGCCACAAGTACTCCTGTTCTTTCAATGAAAGGGATAACATTCAGCCACATGGGGAGAAAGCCCCTACCAAAGTGAAACTGCTTCAAACTCTGGCAACAGCACTTATGAAGAAAACATACTGAAAGAGAGAGCCTACAGTGAGGGGGAATACCAACTGAGTGACACAATAAGGGAGGAACAGACTACCCTTCAAAGGTGAACAGAGCCTGCACTGAGGGGGCATTACACCTTAACTCAGGCACTTTGATACTATGGTGATGACCCTTCACAGAACTCCAAATTCCTAGTATTAAACATGTTTCCTTTAAGCTACAATGTTCTAATAGTGTTTAAAATTAACTAATCTTTATTTACAAGCATAACTTTATCTTGACAATGCATTTTTTTCTAGGAATTGTTCTGAATCCATGATCTTCTCCATGCACATGGATCTGTAATTGGAGTCTTATGTATCATTTAGCGTTCAGTTAAAATAGCTTAACACTCTTTTTCAACTTGTGAAAGACCCATGCTCCCACTGAAGAAAAGGTCTGAAAATAAAAAAAGCAAGTGTTTGGGGTTATTGGAAGGGAAGATAAAACCCAAAAGCTCACAAAATGTCTTCACTGTTTAATACTCAAAAGACAGTTTTCCTTATTCCCAACAAGCATCTTTAAACTAGCCAACAAACCCTCTCTTCTGGCCTGAAACTCAACATGGGAAATTTCAGGCCAAAATAATATTTGGGAAATTAGAAATTAAGTAAAAAATTATGAAACTTACAACTGAAACCTTTTTCTGCTTTCTTACCTCTGAACTCCCTGCTGAGCAACTGCATCACTGTCTTTGCTGAGCACACTCAGCATCTCAGTCGGCTTGGGATAGGGATGCCAACTTTGCCTCTCTTTCTTCAGCACTCATACCACCTTCCTCCCCTAAGGGACAATCATCTCTGCAGAGATAGTGGCCCAAATCTTCAAAGACCTGCACAGCTAAGTATACACACATTTTTGCTCACTCCTAAATACATTCATTCATGTGCATATAGGTGAGAAGGTGCATAAACCTCTAATATGTGCACACACATCAGGGACTTGTGCATTTAAGAGGGAGTGCATTTCTTTTTAACTGGGGCCAATCTCTGGAAAAAGAGGGCTCCACTAACCTGCCATTTCCCCCACTAAAAGCCTATTGTTGAGTTTACATTCAGCTTGTTCTTGTTTTATACATTTGACCTGCAATCTTACCATCATGATTAGAATTTCCCAAAGTCCACGGCTCATCTGAATCGAAGTGAGTATCTCCTCCTATTCCTGGTCCAGGAAAGTAAGCATGGGCTAGGAATCCACCTTCTCCATCAAATGGAGAACTGTCTCCATGGAAACCAGAAGCAAAAAATATCATAATATCTGCTTCCTTCCTGTCACTTTTAACTTCATGATAAGGGACCTCTTCAAAGGTTAGTGGCGTCACTCTCTGCCAAACATCAAATGCCTGACGAATGGCTCTCCTTGTATCAAGCTCTCCAACCTTGGGGGTGTGGTTGTGAACACTGTGTAAATGAGAAGAGAAGGATTGATTAAAGGCACACATCCTATTCAAGTCTTCCTATTACAACAGCTAGCAATTCTTGCACATAGGTAAAACTGAATAGGGTCTCCATTTCTGCAGGCAAATAACTGTGCCTGCAACTATCTGCACCTGCAGTTTAGGTCAGTTTTAGCCCGCATCCAAAGCCCACTGAAGCTAACGGGAATCCCTCCTTGACTTCAGTGGATGTTGCGTCAGGCCCTGAATGCCTGATTACATTCACAAATTAGGGACTTAGATGTATAATTTGAAAGTGCAAATTATTGCAGGTAAATTTATGTGTCTGCTATTAACCTGCAAAAATGTAGGCAAGTGTATAAGAAACTGGCCCTTAAATTCTTTCTAAGCAGCATACCCATGACTATATTACTGAGCCTGACTGATCTCCTTTACTCATAGTAGTTCAAATGAAACCCATGAGACTCCTTGAGTGAGTAAAAACTCACCAGTGTGACACAGCTGCCAAATTTTGTGCAATTCCATGTGTGACATTTTATGAAAAATATTTCATGAACTAATTTGTTTATTTACAAATAACTTGTATATAATCCCAAACTTCATTTTTAAAAATGCTCCGGATTTAGTGCTGGCAAAAGGTGCCAGCTTGTGAACCCTGGAAAATGTAGTCCTCAGTTTGCGTGCAGGGCAACAACAGTGCAAGCTTTCCAGATACTGTACCGCCAGGCCTGCTTCTCAGAGGCACAGGGGCAGTTAAGTCTCCATGGCTTCTCTGCTGAGTCTGCCAACTAGCACCAAGTGCAGTGGTGAACAACTCCCCTGGGAGAGGCTGCATTCAAAATGGTGACCTACCTATGCAAGGCTCTGTAGCTCAATGTCTCGAGGCATCTACCCCTTAAATAAATGCTAATTTAAGATGGGGGTCATATATATGTATAATATACAAAAAATTCTCAAGATACTATCAAGGCTGTCAAATAAAGCTTTGATTACTCTGAAAATGCCAGTATTATGTACACTTGTATAACCTGTTCAGCCCCTTGGCATGTGGATTAAGTTGCAGTCTTTACTGACACGATCATACACTATGTTTTCTTCCCCCATGGGACAGCAGCAAAGTCTGAACCCAAGACTTTCAGAGCTATAGAAAAGGCCTCAGCCACTCAAGCTATAGGAATAACGAGAAGCAGAAGCACACTGTTATCCTTTATATGAGCAAGTCCCTAAAGGGGGCATAATATACCGTTTCCCAATGAGTTCTATTCCTGACTCTGGGAGCAGGCTGTGCTCCAGTGGTTAGAACAATGGATCCAGACATTACAGCTTACCACATGATTTTTCACTCTCATTCTGCAAGGCAGCAGAACAAATCTGATAAGGTAATTTTAGAGACTCGTACTCTGGGCCCAACTTAGCTTGAGCTGTGCAGCTTTTGAGTTAGCTTATCTATGAAATAAATGCATACTGATTGACTCCCCTAAGGTAGGGTTATAAAGTCTGGGGTGGGTGGGAGACCGTGGCTGATGGTTTAGCTGAGGCCCCCGAGGCCGACGTGAGCCCTTGTGAGGGCTGTGGGAACCCCCAAGGGTACCGGGGGCCAGCCACTGGCCCTAGAGCATGATGCAGTGGGCGGTGCCGCCTTTAGAGTGGGTATCCCCAGTGCAGGGCCATGCCTGCTGATGTGGACTCCTGTTCGGTACTGGAGTCCAGAGAAGAGGGATCGTGTCTGGGAGACCAGGATGGTACCAATCGTTCGTCCTGGTTGTGACGATGCTGATCCCGGTGCTGCAACAGGGATCTGTCCGAGTGTGATGAGTCCCTGTGCCTTAAGCGATGCCAGTCCATTGAGCAGGAGCAGGAGCGAGTTGGCCATCAAGGTGGGGAGCGACCAATAACAAGGCTCTTGGGACCACTGGCTTGTGTCCCTGGAGCAGTGCCACACACTCGAGGAGTGGCTAGGTCAGTCCTGGTATCGGGGCTACAGGGATGGGCACACCTCCAAGGGCCTGCGCCAAGTCACCGGCGATCTGCGTCTCAAGCCCTGCGAGCGGTGCCCCAAGTCCAAAGACCAGTGAAGGCTCCTTCAGCCCAGCCTCCCTATGTCTGAGGCCTGGCAGTTCTGCGCGGGCAAGCACTGGCAGGACACTCACTGAGGAGGAGAGCGATGCCACACAGATGGCGACTGCTGGAAAGGTCCCATGGCACACTAAGATATCCTGTGTCGCCTGCAGGGCCTCGGACGTCGATGGCATGTCCAGGTGCTGGAGGACCGCGTCGCTCTCCGGGGTGCCAGGCACGTCTCAGGATGGGCTAACCCACTCGACCTGAGCTGGAGCTCGACTCCCGTACGGAGGTGAAGAGCTGCCCTTCATGGGTCCTTGCTCCCCTCTGGCCCCCTCCTTCCCTTTACAGGATGTCAGAGATTGTCCCCTCCCGGCCATTCTTTGCTTCCTGGCTGGTGCTGGGGAGCGGGAATCAGCGTCGGTCCGAAGACGGCACCGGCAGAGTGCTCCAGACCAATGCCGCGATACTAGGAGTAGAGTCCGATCCGGATGGCTCCGGTGTTGGTGCTAGTGCAGATTCCATAAGGAGCACCCGGAGATGTATGTCTCGCTCCTTCTTTGTCCGAGGTTTCAACCCCTTGCAGATCTGACACTTGTCACTGATATGGGTCTCGCCCAGGCACCTCAGACAGCTACTATGAGGATTGCCGATGGGCATCGGTTTTTTGCAGCAATCACAGGGTTTGAAGCCTCGGGATCAGGGCATGCCCCATCCCTACGCTGAGTCCTGTCCAGGACTAACTAACTAACTAACTAACTACACTAAGGGAAACTACTAACAACTTTTAACTATTTACAGAGAAAAGTTCGTCTCAACGGATTCAGAACGAGAAGGCTTGCCAAAGCAAGAGATGTTCCAGCACCATCACTGGTGGTAGGAAGGAACCGAGGGTGGTGGGAGCCAGCGGCGCCCCTTATACCGCACCATATGGGCGCCACTCCAGAGGGCACCAGAGCCAGTCTCCTGTGGATACCACTGAGGGAAAAATTTCCGGCACTGGTGCATGTGGCAAGCACACACACCTACAATGGAATGGACACGAGCAAGCACTCGAAGAAGAACCACTCTTGCCAAAGTCTCTAATGACCTCTTCCTGGCCAAAACTCAAAATCAGTGCTACATCCTCATTCTACTTGACCTGTCAGCTGCCTTTCATACAGTTGCCCATGCTTTTCTTCTGGAAATCTTGTCCTCCCTTGGTTTCTATGACTCCACCCTCTGCTGTTCTCCTCTTACCTCTCTAATCACTCCTTCAGTGCATCATTCAGGGGATCCTCCTCATCCTCCCTCCAGCTTTCTGTGAAGGCTCTTCATGGCTCTTTCCTTGGTCCTCTTCTCTTCTCCTACTACACCTTATCTCTGGGTAATCACATCAGTAAATACAAATTCAACAAGCATGTCTATGCTCAGGGATTAAAAATCTACATCTTTATTCCTCCTTCGGTCCAAAAATTAAAATCTCAGCCTGTCTCTCCAACATCTCCTCGTGGATGTCTAGCCATCAGCTCAAACTCAACATGACTAGCTCTTAATCTTCACTCCAAATCCTGGATCCAATGGACACTGTATTCCAGGAACGCTCTCACTAATGCTGCATACAATAGCAATATGCCCTCCCTACTACTACTTGACACTCCCCTGCTTACACATCCAAGAATCCCATTAGCAGGCGGAGTCGACGGGGGAGCATTAGCAATCGACCTACCACAGTGAAGACACTGAAGTAGATACACATAGCTGAAGTTGCGTAACTTAGATCGATCCTCCCCAGTGTAGACCAGGCCTTAGCTACAGCATTTCACTGGGACCTCATGTTCAATTGGTTTCTACCATGATTCCTAAGTCCTTTTCCAAGTCACTGCTTTCCAGGATATAGTTCCCCATCCTTAAGAGTTGGTATGGGAACCCCCATTTTTTCATGTTCTCTGTGTGTGTATATATATATCTTCCTACTGTATTTTCCACTGCATGCATCTGATGAAGTGGGCTTTAGTCCATGAAAGCTTATGCTCAAATAAATTGGTTAGTCTCCAAAGTGCCACAAGTACTCCTCATTCTTTTTGCTGATACAGACTAACACAGCTACCACTCTGCATCCTGTAAGTGTGACTTATATTCTTTGTTCCTAGATAGAGGACCTTGCATCTGACTGTATTAAAATACTCTGTCTGATCTGTCTTTATCATTATTTACCATTCCACCAATTTTTCTGCCATCTGCAAACTTTACCAGCAACAAGTTTCATGCCAAGAACAGATGCCTGCAGGACTTGATTAGAAGCATCTCCTTTGGATGATAATTCACCATTAACAATTACTAGATATTTTTCTATAGTTCCATTATCATGAAGTTACCCAATATAGATAATTTTAGAAATGTTTTCACTAAGTTTGTGTAGCCTGTAAAAAGTAAAAGTTAGACTGAAACTCCTTTCAGCTAAATCCAATTATTTCAATACTTCACTTAGTTTTAATACAAATGTCATAAAATGTTTGCAGAAAATTCCTGGCAGAGTCCATTGTGACTCTGGACTTGATACATACTTGGAATATTAGATATATAAAAATAAGAAATTTGTTTATTATTTTATAGTGGCAAAACATTTTTGAGTGCTTTACAGAACAAAAAGAAAAGACATCCATTTGTAATATTCAGTATGACCTCTGGAAAACTGTCACTAAAACGCATTCAGGGTTTAAATGACATAATCAAAAAGCAGGTAGGGAACAAATAATTGTTAGGTAGTACTTTTGATTATGTCATTTAAGACAAGGGCCAGATTTACAAAGGCACCTAAAGATTCTGATAGGCACTTACTGAGATGTCCAAAAGAATTTAAGCAGGTTTGGCACCTAACTAATGGGACCTAAATACCTTTGAAAATCTGGTCCTAAACGCCTACAATTTTGAAAATGGGATTTAGACTCCTAAGTCACTTAGGCACTTTTGAAAAAAAATACTTTCCATGTTTTTCTAAAGTTCAGCAGGCCATATGTATTTTCACAGTTCAATATAAAATCTACATCAAACTAATCTTCACCTTAGAAAAATTAGAATATACCTGTATGTTATATGCTTCTGCCTCCATTTTTGTCCAGTTAACGCATATCGCTTATTCCTTCGGCTATGGCTTATATGGGGATGATCAGGAACCCCACATCGAGGCTTCTTCATCCATCTAAAAAAAAGTCCAAAATAACCCACAGGTGAAAAGGTGTTAAATCTGGGAAACAAGTTAGATGTGATTTTTACTGTTCGTTAAAATTGGTTTGGCTCTCGGTTTAGTCTGAACCAAGGTTTACAAGAAAAAGGAGAATGACCTTGTCCTGCAAAATATAAGGAGTGTACTAAACAGAATGTTTTAAGATAAATCAAGGCCATTTGCACCTTTCCCCAAAAGACAAAAAAGTCTCGTTAAAAACTCTTATCCACGCTAAGTAAATCAGTGTATTGCAGGAAAATGGAAAAGAGATAAGAGTTAGTTCTGGGAAGTCAGATGGCAAATGGATTTTGAAAAGAGACAGGAAAAGATTCCTAGAAGCAGAAGGAGACAGAAGGGGGAAAAAAGAAGGGAAATAGGATGTGAGTGAGAGGGTGAGGCTGAAAGTTACTGATGTAAGTCCACCAATGGGAGTAGTCAAGAATGTTCAGGGTGAAAAGCCTACGCTGGAAGTTATTCCCATTGGACCTCGTTCAACAGAAGCTGAGGACTGATAGTTCAGTATTTTAGTCACACACACACAACACAGACACACACTCTCTCTCTCTCTCTCTCTTTCTTTCCCCCTCCCCAGTGACAGAAAGGCATACCTATATCCCTGAGGGTATGTCTGCACTGCATCTGTGGCCAAGCCTCTCAGCCTCGGTCCACAGACTTCCTTAGTGGGACTTTCACTAGCATGCTAAAAATATCAATGTAGACATTGCTTTGAGGCTGCGACTTGAGTTGGAGCTTGGTGTCTCAAGCTTCCGCAACATCTACACAGCTATTTTTCGCACAGTAGCATGATCCCTATACATGAGTCTGTCCACACAGTCTGGAAGGCTTGCTCCCAGAAGAAGCATAGACATACCCTCAAATAGTTGTTTAGAAGAGCTGAGGGTATCCACCAATTCTTGCAAAGTCCACGGACTGAATCACAGATTCATAGATTCAAGGACCAAAAGAGAACATTGTGATCATCTAGTCTGACCTCCCGAATAACACAGGCCATAGAACGTCCACAAAATAATTCATAGAGCAGCGCTTTTAGAAGAACGTCCAGTCTTGATTTAAAAATGGTCAGTGACAGAGAATTCACATGACCCTTAGTAAATTGGTTAACTATTCTCATTGTTAAAAATGTATGCCTTATTTCCAGTCTGAATTTGTCTAGCTACAGTTTCCAGGTATGCAATAGTGTTATACCTGTGTTAGATTGAAGAGCAGATTATTAAATATTTGTTTCCCATGTAGGTATGTATAGACTGTAATCAAGTCACTCCTTAACCTTCTCTTTGTTAAGCTAAATAGATTGAGTCTATCCTATAAAAGCATGTTTTCTAATTCTTCAATCATTCTTGTGGTTCTTCTCTGAACCCTCTCCAACTTTTCAACATCCTTCTTGAATGGTGGATCCCAGAACTGGACACAGTATTCCAGCAGCAGTCGCACCAGTGCCAAATACAGAGTTAAAATAACTTCTCTCCACATCCTTGAAATTCCCATTTATGCATCCAAAGAATGCATTAGTCCGTTTGGCACAGCATGGAACTGGGAACTCATGTTCAGCTGACTATCCACCACAACACCCAAATCTTTTTCAGAGTCCCCCATCCTATAAATATGGCCTACATTTTTTATTCCTACATGTATACATTAATATTTAGCTGTATTAAAATATATACTGTTTGCTTGCTCCCAATTTACTAAGTGACCCAGATTGCTCTCTATTAATGATCTGTCCACTGCATTATTTACCACTCCCCCAGTTTTTGTGACAACTGTGAAGTTTATCCGTGATGATTTTATGCTTTCTTCCAGGTCATTGTCAAAATGTTAAATATGAAGGGACAAGATTAGATCCCTGAAGGACCTCATTGGGAACACATCCGTTCGATGATTTACAATTTACAGTTACATTTTGAGATCATCAGTTAGCCAGATTTGAATCAGTTTAATATGTGCCATGTTAATTTTATATCATTCTAGTTTTTTAATCAAAACATTGCGTGGTACGAAGTCAAACTTAGACTTACAGAAGTCTAAGTATTTTACGTCAACATTGTTACCTTTATCAAACACACTTGTAATCTCATCAAAAAAAGATAGCAAGTTTGTTTGACAGGATCCATTTCCATAAACGCTTTTGAATTGTCATTAATTATATTAGCGTCCTTTAATGCTTTATAAATGAAGTCCCATGGGAAAAGCTGTATACCTTGTCCCTGAGATCAGTCCATAGGAAAATAGCTGATGCAAGCCAGATATAGGTAGTGAGGTATTCTGTCCTACATTTCCAGCCAGCTGCCTCGTCTTGTACCTGGGGCCACACCTGGACAAACACTAAGGCCTGGTCTATACTACATAGTTAGTGCTATGGTGCAAGGCAGGTTACATCAACCTAGTTGTGCATGTGTCTACAATTAAATTGGTCTCCCACCACTTGTAAGCCCCCCTCTTATGTAGACATAGTAACATCACCTCCACCAGCAGCATAGAGCCACATCTGATGTACTTAAGACAATGCAGTGTGAGTGCTGACACCGCCTTACTTATGTTGACCCAAAGTTGATATATTTTAAAAAGAAAAGATTGCACGTTTACTTATACAGATTGCTTAGTTTATAAAAAACACTTTCAGAGAAGAAATGAATTAACTGAATAAACTGCATTGCATAAGCAGCCTATTGCTGAATCAACATGCAATTACCATTGACAACATATGTTCAATTCCTCAAGGGTTCAGCCACCTAAATTCTACTATCCTGTCAATTATTAACAGCATGGAAAAGAATTATGTTTCACTGACAGTTGCCTATGTGGCCTATGGGAATAAAGTAATTGAAATCATCAAGCAAAGCTTATTACAATTAAAATTACAAGATGGGCCATGAATACGGGACCACACAGCCATTTTAAAACAAATACAGGAGCAAGGAGTAAATAATATTGCGCCAGTGTTTTTACAATTTGCTAAATTTGATAAGGTTTCAAGTTTGGATCATAACAACAGTAAAAGCCTTCACATCATTAATGGCCATCCCAAGGTGAATGCAAAATCCAGTCAGAGTGTACTATACCAACAGTGTGGAAACTTAGGTAAATGATACTTATGTACAGCACTATCCCACTGTGCGCCTAGTAACTAAAACTGGCTTAAAAATTAATCAGGCTTGTTGTACAAAACGTAATGGATAGCTGTGTAAATCCTATGCTACAATTAATAGCAACAACACAATAAGAGGCTGCGCCTGATTGGTACAAAATGAGTTCGTCAATAAGGTAGTAAAAATACAAAATGTGGTATGTGCTCTGAAATTTTTCTATACATGAAAACATTTGTCCTGAAATCAATACAGAATTTTGCGTGCAAGTCACTAGCACAATCCAAATCAGAACCCATGCCTTTTGGCCAACTGGTCAGCTCTGCTATTAAAATTATTATTCCTCCTGGCAACCTACAATATTTATTAATTAAATTGTTTCCCCCAGTAAAGCAACTACAATTAAACATACATAATTTAATGGCAAAAAACAAAAATAGCTCATCTTATCCAACAACAAATAAAAGAAGTAGAAAGTGTGCAAAAAATGGTGAAAACACCTTGGTAAGCAATCCCAAAAAATGTTACTCCACACCCAATAGTCCAAACACTTAGTGTAATAGTAATAAAAATACAAGCCATAACAGTAATTGCACTAATAAAAATGTGTTGCTACATGTAACATCAAACCAAAAAAGCTAAATTACACCAACTCAAAAAAACAAACTAGCTATCAACACTGCCATAGTAATAAATAATCATTATAAAAATAATCAAGTGCTTATCAACGTTTTAAATGTAATTGTTTGTACTAATATAGCTTGTAAGGGCTATTAAATACTTGTATACCTAAATACTCTGAAGTATGTTAAACCAAATGCATCCTATAAAATATTTAAGGTACAAACATATACACATATGCATATTATTATATATGCATTTACATCTATGAATGCATACCAACTATCAACATTATTCATATATCATTATTTATCACAAATTATATAGGGCATATATTTGGTATTTAACTATTTAAGGAAATAATTATATAATCCCTCATACATATTAGTATATATACACCTATACTATTCTATAAGGTATAAACGCGATACATTTATAATCCTAACCAAAGCCCATCTCATCAATCGCCAACTAAATAAAAAGGCCTCCTTATGCCACACAAAAGTTATCACAGCACAACTCTACACCCCACGCCTCAGTCATGGTCCCGGGCCTAACATTCCCAGGTCCACTATAAAAAACGAATAACAATTAAAAAATAAAATCTGTCCATCAGTCGTACAAAAAATGTGTAAGCTAAAAAACAAATGGGGCATAAATGTATAATTAAAAAAGTAAGGTGGCCAAATAACAATATTTAAACCCACTGGGTCATATTTAGTCCATGCATTATGCTTTTCTGAAACAATGGGTAAACATCCTCCCCATAAAAAGACAAAAAGTTGGGGGATGTAGTAGGAAGAGAGCCTGAAATATGAGCCCTTGTGTTAGAGACCTGGAATAAGGCCTGAGTTAAAGTAGTGGGCAAGCTTCGCTGATATAAAGCAAAGTTAGCAAAAGTCAGGCGGTGAGCAGAATTCAGGCTTTGCCTGTTTGTAAGTTCACAGAATATGGCAGAAACACACATTCCTAAGAAGAGCTAGGCAGAAAGTATTCACGCAAACACATTCCAGAAGAGTGGTACCAGAACATCCTGATATCAGGGATGGTACAAAAACATTCCCCAAGAAAAACAGGAACACACTGACCCCTTGTGACAGGGCGTGCATGCTCCGCACTGGGACTGCAGGGGTTAATTCCTCTCTTTGGGCCAAGGAGGCCACGCTCCCTCGACCTTGCTGGGCATGTTCCGGCTGGAGGCCAGGTATAAAAGGGAGCAGCTCAGTTCATTTGTGGCTGACTGCCGGAGGGGAAGGAGGTGTGTTGCGGACTCCTGTTAAAGGACTGCCAAAACTTCACGACATGGAGGGCAGACAGATGGCAGTGACCTACGACCCCAAGGCTCCAGACGCCAAAGAGGGAGGAGACACCGGGGAACCATGAGACCACAAGCTGCAGAGAAACGGGTAGGAAGTAACCCAGGGAGGTTTGCAGGGAGGTGGTTGGAGACCTGGAGACTAGCTCTGCGTGTTGGAGCCAGATCCCCGAAGAGCTGGTGGCAGGCAACCCCGCCACTGACAGAGCCCTGGGTTGGGACTCAGTGGAGAGGGAGGGTCCGGGTTCCCCTATCCTGGCCACCGCCCACCCTGGGGTGACAGCCTGCCTCACCACTCTACTGACTCCGACCACTAGGTCGCATAGCCCTGATTGCGAGAGCCGCTCTACTCACTCTGGCTGCTAGGCCACACAGCCCTGATGGAGAGAACAGGTGGACTGACTTTGGCTGTTAGGCCACGTTACTCCAATACCCAGAGAGGTCGCGCAGACTTGCCCACGGGCCTCTAATAACCCATGTCCCACCCCAAAAGGGGTCAGGGGGACAGGGAGTACATGACCCACGACACCCCTCCTAAAAGATAAGGTCAGGATGACAGTAATAAATAATCTTTTTCTAGTCAAATCAACATGTACAAAGAGATGGGTAATAACTAGCCACGTCAAGGGGCAGTACCTAACTATGTCAGAGGGGCAGCAACTTGTTTGTATCAGGGTATAAAGAGGTATCTCTGAAAGAGTGTCTTGGTCCAGCAAAGGAGGGGGATGAAAAGTCCTGCCATTCACTGAGCTGCATCCATTGTCACGGGCATACATGTCTTAATATCCTCATAAAGTCTGCCAGGTGCTGTTACCGTGATTTGTTCACAATAAACCTGGCCTGGTGCTTTCATACCTTAACAGACCTTAACAGAGATCTGCTGTGCTGGCTGTCTGCGCAGAGCAGGGGTAGCACACAGGGAGAACACACACACGCAGCCGAACATCTAACAACAGGCAGATTTGGTTTTCTGCAAGTAGAACCCTAAGGTGCGTCTGATGTGCAGGAGAGAAGCCCTGCATGCCAGGCAGACCCAGTAGATTGATGTGCAGTCTGGCCTCACATGGGGTCCAGGTACAGTGTGATGGTTCAGGTCAGTACCCCAACCCACAAGGGATTCACCTGTTACAATGGTGGCACTGGGGGAAGAAGTGACGAAGGGGACGTGATGTGGGTTCAACCACCAGATAAGAGAGGTGATGACCCTGGTGGGAATAGTATCACTGGTGTTAATGTGATCCTTGTCTGAGGAGTAGACCGACTACAGCCAGGCCTGTAGGCAGCGCAGATGAAGACTGTGAATGGGGTCACATAAGTGCATAAGGCCATGTGACCTAGAAGGGTAAAGGCATATCCTGACCATAGTCCTTCTTCTGTGAGTAATCTGTGCTATCAGATTGCTCATTAGCTGAAATCTTTCCAGGGGGAAGAACACTTGCTGCACTGGAGTCCAGTGTCACTCTGGTAAAGTTTACTGTCTGTGTGGGTGGATGTTAAAAAAGACTTTTCTTTTTTTATGCAGATACCCAGCTCTGCTAGAAGATGGAGCAGAAACAAAGTTGCTGACCTGACCTCTTGGCTGGAGCAACCTACTAGGAACCAATCATCAACATATGGGAAAATTGTGTAACCCCTGACATCTCATTTGGGCTGCCACCACCGAGACGACCTTTGTGAATACTCTGGGTGATGTTGCTAGTCCAAAGGGAAGGACTCTGAACTGGAAATGTCCCTGATCCACTGGAAACCAAAGGAACTTTCTGTGGTACGGATGAATATCTATATGGAAATAAGAATCCTTCATATCAAGAGACACAAACCAGATCCCCTCCTATAGGGAGGGAATTACTAATGTTAGTGCAACCATCCTGAATTTTGACTTTCGAATACAGATTTTTAGTTATCAAAGATCCAGAATGGATCTCCACCCTCCCTCTTTTTGGGGGGCTAAGAAATAAGGGAAATAGAACTCTCTCTCCCTTGCTACTGAATTGTCACTCATTCTATTGCCTCTTGTAGGAGGAGGGGGTCTGCTTCCTGTTGAAGAATCACCTCCTGAGAGTGGTCCCTGAAGGGGGACCGGGAAGAGGATTTGTGGCGAGGGAGGGAGCAAAACGCTATAGATTATCCTTGATGGATAATTTCTAACTGTCTGTCATGATAGAGTCCAAATTGTAGGCAAAAAGTGAGAGGCAGCCCCCAAAGATATGGGAGGTTACAGGTGGATGGCATCAATACTTGTGGGCTGATCTCGACCAAAGCGTCAAAAGTCCCTTCATGGGTGGCTGGGAATGGGTAGAGGTCATGGAAGCAGAAGGTCCTGAAAATCGAGGCCTCTGAATCCTCGGTCATTTACATGGGGGCTCAGCTGGATAAAGATGGTAGAATGTCTGTAAAGGGGGGTGGCCTTGGCTTACACACCTGCCTCTGGTGCTTTCTCCTCAGGGTCGGGGTGTAAATTTCCAGGGAGTGTAGATTTGACTTTGAGTCTTTCAACAGTGTAGGGATTCATTTTTTAATCTTGTTGAACAAATTTGCCTACAATTATCCAGCAGAGATGGTGAGGATGGAGCCCATGATCAGTGGGGACTCCAGTTAAGTCCATCAAGTACCTGCAATTAAGTCCTCAAGTACCTACATTCTTGAGGTACTGAAGGAGTATGGGTATTGATGTGATGGTCACTCTTGAAGCAGACGGTACTGAAGGTTTGGATCACTCCTCCAGGGAGGTGGACACTTCAATTTATGTGGTACTGAGGAACCTGTCAAGGGGTACCGGAGCTAGGGTTGTGTCCAATGCTATGGGTCCCAAGGAATATCTCTCCTTGCTCTCTTTGACATACCCAGACAGTAGCAAAGTTCCCTTGCTCTTAGAAGAGCTATGGGGTTTCCTGGCTCCACGAGTACCTGAGGAACCTGTAGCCTGTATGATACTGGGCAGAGAAGTCAATAATTCTAAGACCATCAACCCAGTGGGGGATGAATGTCTTTTAACAGCAGACACATAAGAACACACAAATGGCCACACTGGGTCAGACCAAGGGTCTGTCTATCTCTCTCTTCTGGCAGTGGCCAGTACCATATATTTCAGAGGGAACAAAGGCCAACAAGGAAATTATTCAGTGAACCATCTCTGTTATCCAGTCCAAGCTTCTGGTAGTCAGATGTTTAGGGTCACCCAGAGCATGGGGCTGTGTCCCTGACCATCTTGGCTAACAGCCAAGATGGGCCTCTCCTCCATGAACTTACCTAACTCTTTTTAAAAGTCAGTTATAGGTTTGACACTGACAACATCCCTGTCATAAAAATAAAGGGAAGGGTAACCACCTTTCTGTATACAGTGCTATAAAATCCCTCCTGGCCAGAGGCAAAACCCTCTCACCTGTAAAAGCTAAGATAATCTCACTGGCACCTGACCCAAAATGATCAATGGAGGAACAAGATACTTTCAAATCTGGAGTGGGAGGGAACAAAGGGTTCATCTGTCTGTGTGATGCTTTTGCCGGGAACAGATCAG
Source organism: Lepidochelys kempii (assembly GCF_965140285.1). Taxonomy (NCBI): domain Eukaryota; kingdom Metazoa; phylum Chordata; order Testudines; family Cheloniidae; genus Lepidochelys; species Lepidochelys kempii. Next base: position 31,739,102 of record NC_136392.1, on the reverse strand, counting down.
GAATGCAGCCTTACAACTCCTGTTAAGTTAGTAAGTAATCTAGCTAGAACATGTGTTAGGTTTCCTTTTGTTTAATGGCTGGTAAAATAAGCTGTGCTGGATGGAATTTATATTCCTGTTTTTGTGTCTTTTTGTAACTTAAGGTTTTGCATAGAGGGATTCTCTATGTTTTGAATCTGATTACCCTGTAAGGTATTTACCATCCTGATTTTACAGAGGTGATTCTTTTACCTTTTCTTTAATTAAAATTCTTCTTTTAAGAACATGATTGATTTTTCATTCTTCTTAAAATCCAAGGGTTTGGGTCTGTGTTCACCTGTAAAAATTGGTGAGGATTCTTATCAAGCCTTCCCCAGGAAAGGGGGTGTAGGGCTTGGGGGGATATTTTGCGGGAAGACGTCTCCAAGTGGGCTCTTTCCCTGTTCTTTGTTTAAAACGCTTGGTGGTGGCAGCATACAGTTCAAGGACAAGGCAAAGTTTGTACCTTGGGGAAGTTTTTAACCTAAGCTGGTAAGAATAATGTAGGGGGTCTTTCATGCAGGTTCCCAGATCTGTATCCTAGAGTTCAGAGTGGGGAAGGAACCTTGACAATCCCCTTGCAACAAGTTCCACAGGTTGACTGTGTGTTCTGTGAAGAAGTACTCTAATCTTTGTTTTAAATCAGCTGCCTATTAAACTCATTGGGAACCCCTGGTTCTTGTGTCATGTGAAGGGGTAAATAACACTTTCCTATTCACTTTCTCCACACAAGTCATGATTTTAGACCTCTATCACATTGCCCCTTAGCTGTCTCTTTTATAAGATGAATAGTCCCAGTCTTTTTAATCTCTTCTCACATAGAAGCTGTTCCATACCCCAATCATTTTTGTTGCCCTTCTCTGTACCTTTTCCAATTCCAATATATCTTTTTTCAGATGGGGTGACCAGAAGTGCACACAATATTCAAGGTTTGGGTGTACCACAGATTTATATAGTAGCATTATGATCCTTGCTGTCTTCTTATCTATCCCTTTCCTAATGTTTCCTAACATTCTGTTAGCTTTTTTGTCTGAGCTGCACATTGAGCAGATGTTTTCAGAGAACTATCCATGATGACTCTAAGATCTCCTTCTTGAGTGGAAACAGCTAATTTAGAATCCATAATTATATATGTGTAGTTGGGATTATTTTTTCCAATGTGAGTTACTTAGCACTTATCAACAGTGACTTTCATCTGCCATTTTGTTGCCAATTAATTTAGTTTTGTGAGTTCCCACAGTAACTCTTTGCAGTCAGCTTTGGACTTAACTATCTTGAGTAATTTTGTATCATTTGCACCTTTGCCATCTCACTGTTCACCCCTTTTTCCAAATCATTACATATATGTTGAACAGTACATGTCCCAGTACAGATCCTTGGAGGTTCTCACTATTTACCTATTTCTATTGTGAAAACTGACCATTTACTCCTACCCTTTGTTTCCTGTCTCTTAACCAGTTATTGATCCATGAGAGGACCTTCTCTCTTATCCCATGACAGCTTACTTTGCTTAAGAGCCTTTGGTGTGGGACCTTGTCAAGGGCTTTCTGAAAGTCCAAGTACACTATATCAACTGGATCACACCTTCAAAGAATACTAATGGACTGATTAAGCATGAATGCCCCTTACAAAAGCTGTGTTGACTCTTCCCCAACATATTGTGTTCATCTACACGTCCGATAATTCTGTTCTTTACTAGAGTTTCAACCAATTTGCCTGGTACTGAAGTTAGGCTTCCCAGCCTGTAACTGCCAGCATCACTTGTGGAGCCTTTTTTTAAAAACTTGGCATTATGCTAGTGTAGCAGGGTAGCCACCCCGCTCTGGCACTGAAAGGGTTAAAGCCTGCTCTGGGAGAGGGCTGGAGCTGTGAGAAAAGGCTAGGCTGATTGGGAAGGCAGCCACAGCTGGCCCTGAAAAAGGCCAGTGAGCCAGGAGCTGGGAGGAGTCTCTCTCTCGCTGTAGAGAGAGAAGGACCTGGCTGCCTGGGATCTCAGCAGGGTAGCTAGAGGAGCTGGGGAGCTCCAGCCTGGAAAACCCTCAGGCTGCAGGCCTTGCTAAAGGTCAGGAAAGGTACTGGGGCTACAGAGGGGTAGCCTGGGAATAGGCAGAGGTAGCTGGTCCAACCCCCCTTGCCAATGATGAGTGGTTTACAGACTGCAATCTGCCCCAGTGAGTGGGGGCTAGATGGTGACTGGCAGTAGCCACTGAGGCAAGGGGGGGATAGAGGATTGGGGGTTCCCCCTGGGTGCGGAGACAGAGATTGTGGGTTACTGCTGGGGCAGAACCCTGGGGTAAAGGGCACCAGGGACCGGGAGGGACACCGGGCCAGCGGCAGGCGAGACACTGGCCTGCAGAGGGCGCTCTGAAGGCTGGAAAGAGCTAATTCCCAAGACTACCAGCAGGAGGCACCACATTGGTGAGTCATCGCCTTGCTACAACTAGCTATCCTCCAGTCATCTGGTACAGAGGTTGATTTAATTAATAGGTTACATACCACAGTTAGTAGTTCTGCAATTGCATATCTGAGCTCCTTCAGAACTCTTAGGAGAATACCATTTGGTCCTGGTGACTTACCATTTGTTCCAAAAGCTCCTCTATTAACACCTCAATCTGGGAAAGTGTCTTAGATTTGTCACCAAAAAGGAATGGTTCAGGTGTGGGAATCTCCATCACATTCTCCCCAGTGAAGGCTGATGCAAAAAATTTATGCAGCTACTCTTCAACAGCCTTGTCTTCACTGAGTGCTCCTTTAGCACCTTCATTGTCCAGCGGCCTCACTGATTTTTTGGCAGGCTTCCTGATTCTGATGTACTTTAAAAAATTGTTGTTAATTTTTGTGTCTTTTGCTATTTGCTGTTCAAATTCTTTTTTGGACTGCTTAATTATACTTTTACACTTGACTTGCCAGAGTTTATGCTCCTTCCTATTTTTCTCAGTAGGATTTGACTTTCAAGAACCACACGTCACCCAATAAAATTAATAGGCAGCAGGTTTAAAACACACAAAAGGAAGTACTTCTTCACACAACAAACACTCAACCTGTGTAACTCAATGTGCATGGGGATGTTGTAACAGCCAAAAGTGTAACTGGGTACAAAAACTAATTAGATTAGTTAATAGAGGATAGGTCTATTAATGGCTATTAGCCAAGATGGTCAGTGATACAAACCCATGCTCTGGGTGTCCGTAAACCTCAGATTATCAGAGGGTGGGACTGGATGACAGGGGATGGACTACTTGATAAATGTCCTGTTTTGTTCATTCCCTCTGAAGCATCTGGCATTGGCCACTGTCAGAAGACAGGATTCTGGGCTAGATGGACCGACCACTGGTTTGACTCAGTATGGCCATTCTTATGTTCTTAATATTTACAGGATGCCTTTTTGCCTCTAACATTGACATTGTTCCAAATATTAGCTTTCAACTTTTTATGAATTAGTATAACAACATCCCCTGACTTCAGAATTAAAGCAACTAGAAACTGGGAGGCCTACCCAATCTCTATTCAGTTTACAAGCTTCAAGTTCTGTCAAATTAGCTTAGTCTTAGCACCTGGAGGAGAGGAAGGTGATCAGAAACAGTCAACATGGATTCACCAAGGGCAAGCCATGCCTGACCAAACTGATTGCCTTCTATGATGAGATAACTGGCTCTGTGGATATGGAGAAAGCAGTGGATTTGATATATCTTGACTTTAGCAAAGCTTTTGATATGGTCTCCCACAGTATTCTTGCCAGCAAGTTAAAAAAGTATGGATTAGATGAATGGACTATAAGGTGGACAGAAAGCTAGCTAGATCGTCGGGCTCACCGGGTAATGATCAATGGCTCCATGTCTAGCTGGCAGCCGGTACCAAGCAGAGTGCCTCAGGGGTCGGTCCTGGGGCCGGTTTTGTTCAACACCTTCATTAATGATCTGAATGATGGGATGGATTGCACCCTCAGCAAGGTCACAGATGACCCTAAGCTGGAGGGAGAGGTAGATATGCTGGAGGGTAGGGATAAGGTCCAGAGTGACCTAGACAAATTGGAGGATTGGGCTAAAAGAAATCTGATGAGGTTCAAGAAGGACAAGTGCAGAGTCCTGCACTTTAGGACGGAAGAATCCCATGCAGTGCTACAGATTGGGGACCAACTGGCTAAGCGGCAGTTCTGCAGAAAAGGACCTGGGGATTACTGTAGATGAGAAGCTGGCTGAGTCAACCGCGTGCCCTTGTTACCAAGAAGGCTAACGGCATATTGGGCTGCATTAGTAGGAGCATTGCCAGCAGATCAAGGGAAGTGATTATTCCCCTCTATTCGGAACTGGTGAGGCCACACCTTGAGTATTGCATCCAGTTTTGGGCTTCCCACTACAGAAAGGATGTGGACAAATTAGAGAGCCCAGCGGAGGGCAGCAAAAATTATTAGGGGGCTGGGGCACATGACTTACAAGGAGCAGCTGAGGGAATTGGGCTTATTTAGTCTGCAGAAGAGAAGAGTGAGGGGGGATTTGATAGCAGCCTTCAACTACCTGAACGGGGGTTCCAAAGAAGATGGAGCTAGGCTGTTCTCAGTGATGACAGAACAAGGAGCAACAGTCTCAAGTTGCAGTGGGGGAGGTCTAGGTTGGATAGTAGGAAAAACTATTTCACTAGGAGGGTAGTGAAGCACTGGAATGAGTTACCTAAGGAAGTGGTGGAATCTCCATCCTTAGAGGTTTTTAAGGTCCGACTTGACAAAGCCCTGCCTGGGACGACATAGTTGGGGTTGGTCCTGCTTTGAGCACAGAGCTGGATTAGATGACCTTCTGAGATCTCTTCCAACCCTAATTGTCTATGATTCTAAGAAATGTGTTTCCTGGATCATAGCAGGGCCAATATTCTCTTTTCTAAGCATCAAGTATATATTTTTTCTTACAATAAGGTTATTAAAACCCTTTATATTCCAGGAGTCGCATTCAATTATCAGAGCCAACAGTGTCAAAATATAACAGATAAAATATAAAGTCACTTTGTGAATAAATTAGAAATTGGAAGTTTTCCTGAGCAGCATACAATCCTTGTGTATCTAAGTAACAAAAGTTATATAGTCTAGCTGTAGGGTATCACGTCCTGGAAGTTTCCAGGACAGGAGAGTAATGGGAGAGGAGCTGAAAGAGGAATTAAATAAGTGATAAAACAAAATGGAAAAGGATTTTGGAGAGAGAAATACACATTCGTACCATACAATCAAAATGATGATAAATCTGTTTAAAACAGTCCAAAAATATACACTTGACACCAGAGGGTGGGGAGGGCAGGAATGGCCAAATTGGATGAAACTTTGAGGTTCTCTGAGGCCCCAAACATTACAACTAAAGTAACCACCTATCACCTAGAACCTTGACACATTAATCCATAAGAAAACACCATCTGATAAAGTAATGATAAAAAAATAATTACTAATCAAATGACTAATTTTACATCAATGCTAATTTCCCATTTTTTAAGGCAATAGGAAGTTAATTGATGATAACCGTTTAACCCTTCAAGCCCAATATAAGGGGGGGGGATAAAATTAACATATCAATGTCTATTTTTGCCCATCAAGTCATTTAGAGGAGCCATATCAGATCTCAGAGACCAATACATAAATTCCACATACTCAGATCATTCCACAGATGTCTCCTCTTGTGAGGGAGGAGTTTGCAGATTCTTGCCATATTTTTCTTGCCATTCTTAATATGGAGCATTGCTGCATATTTACCTCAAGTCCAACTTCCTTGCCAATTGTTTTGCTTTGTTAAAAGCTGCCCTCATTGCAACCACATCATGAGCATGATCTTGAAAGAACAGTATTTTAATTGCTTGGTTCTCCCCCTTCCTATTTTTCCTCTGGATTTCTGCAATATAAGCTACTGAGTGGTAAACTTCAGGAACATCACAATCAATGCTCTAGCCCAACCTCCTGCAGATGGCTTAGGGGCAAGGGCCCAGTGTGCCCTTCTATATCAAAACAAAAATCTACCAGCAGATCCAACAACTTAGCAGTTTAGGGACAAATTCAGTAAATTTGCGTTTCTCTGTTTCTTCAGGGACACCCTCAGCCTGATCTTAAACTGTTGTGAGAGGCTTTCTAGATCAATTAGCTTAGTCTTAATACTCTTGATATCATTGCAGTTCTTCAAATCACAGGTTGTGTTCTCTTTTCCACTTCAGAAGTTCTGTGTCTAATTCACGCATCCGTCTTGCAGTGCACTCTGAATCTCAGTCATGGTGGTCTGAGGGTGGAAACTGTATCATAGAATCATAGAATATCAGGGTTGGAAGGGACCTCAGGAGGTCATCTAGTCCAACCCCCTGCTCAAAAGCAGGACCAATCCCTAACGCATTCCAGTGTTTCACCACCCTCCTAGTGAAAAAGTTTTCCTAATATCCAACCTAAACCTCCCCCACTGCAACTTGAGACCATTACTCCTTGTTCTGTCACCTGCTACCACTGAGAACAGTCTAGAGCCATCCTCTTTGGAACCCCCTCTCAGGTAGTTGAAAGCAGCTATCAAATCCCCCCTCATTCTTCTCTTCCGTAGACTAAACAATCCCAGTTCCCTCAGCCTCTCCTCATAACTCATGTGTTCCAGTCCACTAATCATTTTTGTTGCCCTCCGCTGGACTCCTTCCAATTTTTCCACATCCTTCTTGTAGTGTGGGGCCCAAAACTGGACACAGTACTCCAGATGAGGCCTCACCAATGTTGAATAGAGGGGAACGATCACGTCCCTCGATCTGCTCGCTATGCCCCTACTTATACAGCCCAAAATGCCATTGGCCTTCTTGACAACAAGGGCACACTGTTGACTCATATCCAGCTTCTCATCCATTGTAACCCCTAGGTCCTTTTCTGCAGAACTGCTGCTGAGCCATTCGGTCCCTAGTCTGTAGCAGTGCATTGGATTCTTCCATCCTAAGTGCAGGACTCTGCACTTGTCCTTGTTGAACCTCATCAGATTTATTTTGGCCCAATCCTCTAATTTGTCTAGGGCCCTCTGTATCCTATCCCTACCCTCCAGCGTATCTACCTCTCCTCCCAGTTTAGTGTCATCTGCAGACTTGCTGAGGGTGCAATCCACACCATCCTCCAGATCATTTATGAAGATATTGAACAAAACCAGCCCCAGGACCGACCCTTGGGGCACTCCGCTTGATACCAGCTGCCAACTAGACATGGAGCCATTTATCACTACCCGTTGAGCCTGACAATCTAGCCAACTTTCTAGCCACCTTTATAGTGCATTCATCCAGCCCATACTATTTTAACTTGCTGGCAAGAATACTGTGGGAGACCGTGTCAAAAGCTTTGCTAAAGTCAAGGAACAACAACAACATGTCCACCGCTTTCCCCTCATCCACAGACTGCAGCTACCTGTTGTACCACAGTCATCAGTTGGGTTCCATCAGGCTCAGGCACCATTTTGTTTGTAGAAGAGGGGAGGCAGAACTCCTCTGTTTATTTGGTGCTTTCAGATTCAAAGATGAAGATGCAGAGCTAAAAGGCATCTCGGGGAATTCAGTTATTTCACACACAATATTTCTCATGGTTGGACAGTGGGTTTTAGGGGTTGATGTCTGGGTATTCCTTGTGGCCTGTTTCAGAGCTCACACAACCTTCATTCATCACAGTCATGGTGCTTTTTGGTGGCCTGACTTCTATTTCTGATTTTAGAAGCATAACATGGCTAGACACAGCATAGTCAAGTAACGCACACACCCTGCTTGTAGGTCATAGAATATCAGGGTTGGAAGGGACCTCTGGAGGTCATCTAGTCCAACCCCCTGCTCAAAGCAGGACCAGTCCCCAATTTTTGCCCCAAATCCCTAAATGGCCCCCTCAAGAATTGAACGCACAACCCTGGGTTTAGCAGGCCAATGCTCAAACCACTGAGCTTGGTTCATCTACAGGGAATGAACCTGGAATCTCAAAGCACAAGCCTGTACTTCTTGAGCTAAAAGTCCATTCCCATCAGCATAGAGACAGCAAGAGAATCATAAACATCAAGCTGTGGTCTAAACACTAGAAACTGACAGAGAGCCACACTGTTTTAAAGTGGGGAAGGATAGCTCAGTGGTTTGAGCATTGGCCTGCTAAACCCAGGGTTCTGAGTTCAATCTTTGAGGGGGCCATTTATCGATCTGGGGCAAAAATTGGGGATTAGTCCTGCTTTGAGCAGGGGGTTGGACTAGATGACCTCCTGAGGTCCCTTCCAACCCTGATATTCTATGATTCTAAGATAGATTATATGGCCCACTTCCTTTTAAAAGCAGTGCAGCAGAGTCAATGAGACTTGGGTCTGTTATGTTAGAAACCTGAGTTCTATTCCCAGCACTACCTGATGTGAGGTTTACACAGTTGACCTCAGTTAGTCTACCGGTAAAATTGGTAAGGTAGGGATATGTGCCTTAGGCCAGTGGTTATCAAACTTAAGCAACCTGAGGACCCCCATTTTGATTTTAAAATTTTTGCAAACCCCGAAGCCAGCTTCTAATTTTCTCCAGGCCCCGCGCCCACTCCACCCCTTCCCCCAAGGCCCCACCTCTTCTTACCCTCACTCCACCCTTGCCCCTCCTTTTCCCTACCTCTTTCCACTCCCTCCTCCAAGTGCACCCCATCCCCGCTCCTTCCCCTCCCAGCACCTACTTCACAGTGTTGAAGAGCTGTTCCGCAGTGTGCAGGAGGCACTGAGAGGGACGGGGAGGAGTTGATCAGCAGGGCCGGCAACCCTGGACATGACTTCCGGAACCCCTGGAGTATCCTTCCAATCCCCAGGTTGAGAACTGCTGCCTTAAGCTAATAAGGACTGTGAAGTGTGCAGAAACATGAAGAATTGAGATTAGAAGTCATGGGCTCTGTTAGTAGCCCAGTGCACCTTACCTTGGCTACAGCATATTGAGTGCTCCTCAAAAAACTGTTTATCACTTTACTGAGAATATCTGACAGACCTACAAAATGTGCGAGTATCACATAAGATGTGTAGACAAGGTGGGTGAGCTAGTATCTTTTATTGGCTCAACTTCTTTTGGTGAGAGAGACCCAAGCTTTTGAGCCACCCAGAGCTCTCTCTCTCTCACCAACAGAAGTTGGTCCGATAGAAGATGTTACCTCACCCACCTTGTCTCTCTAAATCCTGGGACTGATACAGCTACAACTACACTGTATACATAAGCTGTGTAGCACATAGCAAGTCTGCAGAAAGTTCAGGAGACCTATCTTACAAATGGGATTTTGAAGAGGCAACCCTGAAGTAGTAGTTATACCTTTAACAAATGCTACAAAAAGTGTACCTGTTTTACGGCAAATCCTTTCCTTCCAAAATAGAACAAAATACCCATAGTTAGAAAATGTCCATGAAATAATACATTTTAAACAATACAATTCAATACCTGTCATTTTGGTGGGGGAAAAACTCTCAATTTTTAAACTTTTATCCCCCCACTGAAAAAGAGCTGTTGGAGGAGACAGAGTAAAACCATTAAAATAGTTTTATTTTTTCCCCTTGAAAAGAGAAGAAATTTTCAAGATATTAAAGTGTTTCTGTGAAACATTTCGCATTAATTGAACCATTTTCCCCTCACAATTTGATTTCAATGAAAAAATTCTGACCGGTTTTCTAGTTTTTTTGGAAGACTGTTATAGTATTAGGATGAACTATATATAAGAAAAAAGAGGAAACATTGCAAAAAAGTAGGGCTGTCGATTAATTGCAGTTAACTCATGCAATTAACTCAAAAAAAATTAACTGCAATTAAGAAAATTAATCGCGATTAATCACACTGTTAAACAACAGAATATCAACTGAAATTTATTTAAATATTTTTGGATGTTTTCTACATTTTCAAATATATTGATTTCAATTACAACACAGAATACAAAGTGTACAGTGCTCTCTTTATATTTTTATTATAAATATTTGCACTGTAAAAATGATAAAAGAAACAGTATTTTTAATTCACCTCATACAAGTACTGTAGTGCAATCTCTTTATCGTGAAAGTGTAACTTACAAATGCAGATTTTTTTTGTTACATAACTGCACTCAAAAACAAAACAATGTAAAACTTAAAGCCTACATATCCACTCAATCCTACTTTTTGTTCAGCCAAGTTTGTTTACATTTATGGGAGATAAGCAAGAAGCATTCTTATTTACAATGTGACCTGAAAGTGAGAACAGGCATTTGCATAGCACTTTTGTAACCGGTGTTGCACGGAATTTACATGCCAGATATGCTAAACATTCATATGCCCCTTCATGCTTTGGCTACTATTCCAGAGGACATGCTTCCATGCTGATGATGCTCGTTAAAAAAATAATGCGTTAATTAAATTTGTGACTGAAACTCCTTGGGGGAGAATTGTATGTCTCCTATTCTGTTTTACCCACATTCTGCCATATATTTCATGTTACAGCACATGTTCATTTTAAGAACACTTTTTTACAGCAGATTTGACAAAACACAAAGAAGGTACCAATGTGAGATTTGTAAAATAGCTATAGCACTCGACCCAAGGTTTAAGAAACTGAAGTGCTGTCCAAAATTTGAGAAGGACGAAGTGTGGAGCATACTTTCAGAAGTCTTAAAAGAGCAACACTCAGATGCAGAAACGACAGAACCCAAACCACCAAAAAAAGAAAATTAATCTTCTACTGGTGGCATCTGACTCAGATGATGAACATGAACATGTGTCAGTCCACTCTGCTTTGGATCGTTATCGAGCAGAACCCGTCAACAGCACCACATGGCCCCTGGAATGGTGGTTGAAGCATGAAGGGACATAAGAATCTTTAGCGCATCTGGCATGTAAATATCTTGCGACGCCGGCTACAACAGTGCCATGCAAACGCCTGTTCTCACTTTCAGGTGACACTGTAAAAAAAACAAAAAAGCAGGCAGCATTATCTCCTGCAAATTGTAACCAAACTTGTGTGTCTGAGCGATTCGCTGAAGTACAACTGAGTGGACTTGTAGGCTCTAAAGTTTTACATTGTTTTATTTTTGAATGCAGTTATTTTTTGTACATAATTCTACATTTGTAAGTTCAACTTTCATGATAAAGAGATTGCACGACTCTACTTGTATTAGGTGAATTGAAAAATACTATTTTGTTTTTTACAGTGCAAATATTTGTAATCAAAAATAAATATAAAGTAAGCACTGTATCCTCACCAGATTGACTGGAAAAGCAAGAGAGGTATTTAATTAAATGGAGTTATATCGTGCTTTGAATTACGTAAAGTTTAAAGAAACTGTATTGAAAAGTTACTCCTGGGTCTTATAGGCTGATATTTAGAAATGCTAAGCTATCTGATGTTACCTATGTTGAGATTGCTTGGATATATGAAAAAGGGGATTAAGGGGGCAAAGCCTTATGATAGTTTTGATAAAATGATTGATTTATTTGCTATGGAACAGCTAGCTGAAATAGCTCCTGATCATATCAGAGCAGCGTGTGATAAAAACCCGATACCATTTTGAAAGCTGCAGAAATTGCTGATGCTTTTGTAGAGAATAGAAACCGTGAAAGGCATAAGCCTCAAGGAAAAAACAATTCCTATTCATCACAGTTTAAGAGGGAGGATGGGGTCAAGAATAAGACTAGCCCCAACTTTGCTGGGAAATCTTATACAAACCCAGAATCTAAAATCTCTCACCCTAGAGGAAAACCAGTTAAATGCCACCTGTGTGGAACTGTTGGCCATATAAAGCCATTGTCCAAACCGTAGGGACAAAAACACCCCAAAACCAGCAATGCCCCAACCCACAGTCAATTTGAATGCAGTTACTTTAAGTATAGAGAGTAACCATATAAATGCTAAAAGAAAAGGAGTACTTGTGGCACCTTAGAGACTAACCAATTTATTTGAGCATAAGCTTTCGTGAGCTACAGCTCACTACATCGGATGCATTCAGTGGAAAATACAGCAGGGAGATTTATATACATAGAGAATATGAAACATGGGTGTTACCATACACACTGTAACCAGAGTGATCACTTAAGGCGAGCTATTACCAGCAGGAGAGTGGGGGGAGGGGCCTTTTGTAGTGATAATCAAGGTGGGCCATTTCCAGCAGTTGAAAAGAATGTGTGAGGAACGGTGGAGGGAGGGGGGGATAAACAAGGGGAAATAGTTTTATTTTGTGTAATGACCAATCCACTCCCAGTCTTTATTCAAGCCTAAGTTAATTGTATCCAGTTTGCAAATTAATTCCAATTCAGCAGTCTCTCGTTGGAGTCTGTTTTTGAAGTTTTTTTGTTGAAGAATTGCCACTTTTAAGTCTCTAATCGAGTGACCAGAGAGATTGAAGTGTTCTCCGACTGGTTTTTGAATGTTATAATTCTTGACATCTGATTTGTGTCCATTTATTCTTTTACGTAGAGACTGTCCAGTTTCCCCAATGTACATGGCAGAGGGGCATTGCTGGCACATGATGGCATAGATCACATTGGTAGGTGTGCAGGTGAACGAGCCTCTGATAGTGTGGCTGATGTGATTAGGCCCTAGGATGGTGTCCCCTGAATAGGTATGTGGACACAGTTGGCAATGGGCTTTGTTGCAAGGATAGGTTCTTGGGTTAGTGGTTCTGTTGTGTGGTATGTGGTTGCTGGTAAGTATTCGCTTCAGGTTGGGGGGCTGTCTGTAAGCAAGGACTAGCCTGTCTCCCAAGATCTGTAAGAGTGATGGGTTGTCCTTCAGGAAAGGTTGTAGATCCTTGATGATGCGTTGGAGAGGTTTTAGTTGGGGGCTGAAGGTGACGGCTAGTGGCGTTCTGTTTTTTTCTTTGTTGGACCTGTCCTGTAGTAGTGACTTCTGGGTACTCTTCTGGCTCTGTCAATCTGTTTCTTCACTTCAGGAGGTGGTTATTGTAGTTGTAAGAATGCTTGATAGAGATCTTGTAGGTGTTTGTCTCTGTCTGAGGGGTTGGAGCAAATGCAGTTGTATCGTAGAGCTTGGCTGTAGACAATGGATCGTGTGGTGTGGTCTGGATGAAAGCTGGAGGCATGTAGGTAGGAATAGCAGTCAGTAGGTTTCCAGTATAGGGTGGTGTTTATGTGACCATCGCTTGTTAGCACCATAGTGTCCAGGAAGTGGATCTCTTGTGTGGACTGGTCCAGGCTGAGGTTGATGGTGGGATGGAAATTGTTGAAATCATGGTGGAATTCCTCAAGGGCTTCTTTTCCATGGGTCCAGATGATGAAGATGTCATCAATATTGCGCAAGTAGAGTAGGGGCATTAGGGGACGAGAGCTGAGGAAGCGTTGTTCTAAGTCAGCCATAAAAATGTTGGCATACTGTGGGGCCATGCGGGTACCCATAGCCGTACCGCTGACTGCCACTTTGAGTCCAAATATGAACACTGCAGGTGTTAATGCTACCACTTTAGTAATCCATGATGGGAGGGATGACTATACCTTCACTAATTATATTAGGGCTGAGACATGGAGGGGTAATGAGGAATTCATAAAGAGTGCAAGGGTCAACAGGATTGTGTGTACTAGATGGAGAGATTCCACCTTGGACATTACCTTAGTTAAAAAGGAATTAGTCCGGGAAGAGGATTATTTGCCAGATCGAAGCAAGGGCCAGGTGGCACTTTCTGAGTACCGTTGGACCTCAAAGATACGAACACCAGCGTTGCAGACTGACCGGTTACATGTGGAACCGGAAGTAACCAATCACGAGCAGCAGAGATCCTTCCCCCCACAAAAAAGCAAATTCTGTACTCTGCATGTATAACATGTTAAAGGTAGGCATATCTAGGCTGCCTGTCCCCACCCCACCAGCGGGGCAGCCACTTACAGCTAGGAGGTGAAGATGCTGGCGCTGCCAGTCCAAGGCAGCCAGGGCAGCGCTGGGGTCTGCACCATTTTCACCCTTCCCCGCTGCCCCCCAGGCGGGAGGGGGACACGCTGTTTTCACACATACCCTAGCCAGGAGGGGGACGCACAGTTTTCACCATCACCACCCTGCCTGGGATGGGGACAAACCTGGAAAAGAAGCTGCCTGCAAAGAAGCTGCCAGTGCTGAGGAGAGAGATGCTGCTGGAGCCTGGCCTGGAGAGTCAGCTGCTGGAGCCCAAACTGCGCTTTGTTCAGAGTTACGAACATTTCAGAGTTACAGACAACCTCCATTCCTGAGGACGGGCAAAGGTGCCCTCAACAAACATCCACTTAGACTGGAAAGATTTTAGGGGTAACATGATAGTGGAAGTAAAGGAACTTCTCCCTGCAGATGTTTTGATCGGAAATTACATTGTAGTTGTGACTAGTAATGTTAATGTCCTAACCAGGCCACAAAGAAAATATGGCTCTGATAATGGATAACCTAACTAACAATAGTCAAGAAATTTGTGAACAGAAAGAGGATCTCTTTCAGCTGTGTCTGATGTGGCTCTGAATTTAGGTGAAACTCCTAAGAAGTTTATTTGGGTCCAACAAGATGATGCTTCATAAGAGAGGGCCAGAACTGATGCTCAGAACCAAGCCCCAGCAGGGGAAGGAATGGGCAGATTTTTCATGCAAGATGACTTGCTATACACAGAACCTCCTACAGGGAAAAACGGCTTCATTGTATGATCTGCAAACAGCTTGAGATACCTGAGGGATATAGAAGTGATTTATTAAAGTTGGCTCATGATGGTCCCTTTGCAGGACATCTGGGCATAGAAAAATCGTGTGACAGGCTGAAGCAAAATTTCTATTGGCCTTCCATGTTCGAAACAGTGAGGGAGTATCGCAGAAGTATTGCCCATTGTGATTTGTGTCAGAAACTCAAGAGTTTTAAGGGTCCTAAAAAGGTACCCGTCCAGCCATTACCCATTATTGGGGAGGCATTTGTCAGTGTCTGTGGATATTGTGGGACCATTCCCTGAACCTTCCAGGAATGGGAAGAAATATATTCTGGTGTTAGTGGATTTTTCCCCCAGATACCCTGAGGCTGTAGCTTTTGTCTAATGTTGAGACATAGACAGTGGCCACAAGTCTGTTTACTATTTTTAGCAAAGTAGGTTTTCCCACGGAAATGTTGTTAGACAGTGGTGCCAATTTTATGTTGATTGTCTTTAAGCAGCTATGGGAGCTGTGTGGAGTAAAGCACCTAAAAACTGCCCTTTACCATCCAGAGACCAATGGTTTGGTAGAAAGGTTTAATGGAATGTTGACGGCTATGCTAAAAATGTATGTGGACAGATACCAGAATGACTGGGACATCTTATTGCCATATTTGTTGTGTGCGTACAGAAGTATACCCCAAGAATCTACAGGGTTTGTTCCCTTTGAGCTCCTTTATGGGAGGCAGATCAAGGGACACCTAGATATCATTCATGATTCTTGGGAGGGAAATATTGAGGTGACAAAACAGTCAGTGATAGACTGTCAGTTTAAAGAAAGCTTGCAAGGCATGATGGCAGAATCTTAAGAGAAGTCAGGAAGCTCAGAAGGTTTGGTATGACAAGCATACTGAGGAAAGAGCATTTGAAATTGGAGATATGGTGCTTATGCAAAATATTTGGAATGGACCCTATGAGGTAGTGGAGAGAATTAATGAAGTTACATACAACGTGAAGAGGCCCAAAAAGCCACAATTCCTTAGCCAGAAAAAAAAAAGCTATTTCAGTGTATAAAATAAATCTGCTTAAGCAGACGTGAAAGGTATACTAAAGAACAATAAATCATTATATAACAGACAGGGGGAAGAGGAGGAAGGGAGATAGCTCAGTGGTTTGAGCATTGGCCTGCTAAACCCAGGATTGAGAGTTCAATCCTTGAGGGGGCCATTTAGGGATCTGGGGCAAAAATTGGGGATTGGCCCTGCTTTCAGCAGGGGGTTGGACTAGCTGACCTCCTGAGGTCCCTTCCAACCCTGATATTCTATGATCTGGATCTCAAATTTGTCTTGTATATCTGGGTGGCATCCCCAGACAGATTAGCATAAGCGCTATCCAGCCTGCTTGACGGCCCATCAAGGGCAATCAGCTGTATAATGAACCAATTGAGAGAAGCCAGGGGCTATGCCTGTGAGTCAGCAGGACATGAAGGGACATGCCTGTGGACAGGGGACTCCAAATACTTTTCCATGTCCATGTGCTATGAGCTTGTGTTTTGGGACAAAGGATGCACAAGCCACATGGCAAAGGATATTGAAGGCAGCTGCATCACCTCCATTTCATCTTCAATCCTGCTTCTCACCTTTGGAGTAACTTTTCTACAAACTGAAGCTTTGAACAAAGGACTGATGGACCCATCCAAGGTTTGGATGTGTTCAAGAGGGACTTTACAAGCTAGCAAGCTCACCATTGCTGCTAAGAACCTGATATATGGACTCTAAAGTCATATGTACATATCTAATTGCTTTGACCATTTAACAACTCTCTGCACTTTCTTTTCTTTTATAATAAAACCTTTAGTTTTAGATACTAAAGGATTGGCTGGCAGTGTGGTATTTTGCGGGAATGCGGAATAGGTCAGTGCTATGCTCGGCATCGGACACCATCAGGTATCAAGGGACATCTATTTAGAACACATCACTGGACACCAGTGATATCGGGAGCGATGAGCTGGAGTGCCACTGAGAAGCAAAGTCGTGAAAGTAATTTAAATAATTCTCTGATGGATTGTATTTACTGAGAGACAACCTATCCTAAATTCCCAATTAGTCAGGGACAATCTACACTCATTACTACATTTGCTTTCCACAAGCTATTCGTAATATAACCTTTTGAGTGATGTACCCAAATATTTGGATGCTAATATCTGAATTGTATCATTAAATTTATTAACCTTAATTTGGGATATTGCAGATTATGTATTATGTGTATTTTGACTTTTAAACCAAACTTTATACTTTTGGATAATTTAAACATTATACCCAGATGTATAAACACTCTTTCCTTAACCTGTGTATTAGATAATTTTAACATCAGCTTTAATAAAAAAAATTTGATCTGGTAATGTGGCAGGTCCTTTAAGGATCAGAAGAACATTCTGTATAGTGAATAGAGTTTTAAGTAACTTCTCAGTTTACTGGTTCTATTCACTGACTGGAAGCCAGAGACTGGAATGCAATAAAGGGGGCTGTGTGAATTCCTTTTTCTAGCTTCTTGATAACCAGTGGGGGGGATCAGGAGCACAGTTTTGTGACTGGTTGGTGAATCTAACTGTAGTGTTAACCACCAATTTTGGGAGAATCTGCTCTCCTCTTTGCAGCCTGCCCTGACCTTGGCATTTTCAGTGGGGTCTGCCGTAGACGCCTTCAGTCACTCTACCCTAGTCAGACAAATGCTGATTTATAGTTTCAGAGAAAGCAATTGTTTCCTAGTTGTCTGGGTGCTTGGTGCATGCATATTCCCTGGCATGGGAGCTCCATAGGGCTGACTGGAGAGAGGAAAATTCTCAATTAGTAATCCAATAACTGATGCAGGTCTGACCCCATTTGGGTGCCTGGTAGTATTAACATATGCCTTCAAGTGAGAGCTTTCTCCTGTCTGTGGATGCAGGATAGGTCTCAATTCACTCCTCAGCCCTTTCCTAGCTATCTATTTGCAGTATAGACAGAACTTACAGCTGTGCCCTCCTACTGTAAGGCAAGCAGATAAATCATACTCTGGATGAAGCAGGAACCTGGCTACCCCTGATTTCCAGTGCAAGACAGGCATAGCAGGTGAGGCTGGCAGTCAAGCCTCTCCCTCTGGATAGTGGAATCTGGCACTCTTTCTCTCTGTGTAGACTTGGGCAGGCAGGCTCTCTTCTCTGCCTGCTGGTTGCAGCTGCTGACAGCTAAAGTGGAAGGAGTGCCTAATGCCTAGGGCAGCTGGGACTTTTGGGGACAGCTGAGGTGGAACATTCCCTACAAAGATGGGATTCATAGGTTCATGGATTCCAAGGACAGAAGGGGCCATTATGATAATCTAGACTGGCCTCCTGCATAATCTAGGACATGCAACTTCCCCAAAATAATTCCAACAGCATATCATTTAGGAAAAAAATGGTTACCTACCTTTCGTAACTATTGTTCTTTGAGATGTGTTGCTCATGTCCATTCCACGCTAAGTGTGTGTGCACCCACATGCACGGCTACCGGAAACTTTTTCCTTTAGTGTAGCAGCCATGTTACTCTGTATTCGCAAAAAGAAAAGGAGTACTTGTGGCACCTTAGAGACTAACCAATTTATTTGAGCATAAGCTTTCGTGAGCTACAGCTCACTTTGTCGGATGCATCCGACGAAGTGAGCTGTAGCTCACGAAAGCTTATGCTCAAATAAATTGGTTAGTCTCTAAGGTGCCACAAGTACTCCTTTTCTTTTTACTTTAGTGGTATCCATAGAGCCGGCTCTGGCATCCTCTGGAGTTCCGCACTCGTGCTGGTATATGAGATGCCACCGGCCCTGCACCCTCTCAGTTCCTTCTCACCGTCAACTCCAACACCCGGAGAGTGGGTCATGGAATGGACATGAGCAACACATCTCAAAGAACAACATTTACGAAAGGTAGGTGACCGTTTTTTCTTCAAGTGCTTGCTCATGTTGATTCCATGCTAGGTGACTCTGGAGATGGGCTCAGAGTTCACGGTCGTGTGGGTTGCAACACTGCTCTACCAAAGCTGGCATCATCCCAGGCCTGCTAGGTAATGACGTACTGGGACTCAAAGGTGTAGACTGAAGACCAAGTCACGGCTCTGCAGATGTCCTGTATCGGTACCTGAGTGAGGAAAGCTGCTGATGAAGCTTGTGTTCTGGTGGAATGGGTGGTCATGATAGCTGGTGGTGACACCCCTGCTTGCTCATAAGAAAACTTAATGCATGTGGTTATCCAAGAGGAGATTCTCTGGGACGAAACCGGCAGGCCTTTCATCCTGTCTGCTACGGTAACGAAGAGCTGCGCAGACTTACAGAAGGACTTGGTTCTCTCGAGGTAGATGACCCTTCTAACATGCAGCGTATGCAATATGCATTCCTCGCTGGATTTGGGAGGCTTTGAAAAGAACACCGGCAGGAATATATCCTGATTATTGTGGAACTGTGACACCACCTTCAGCAAGAAGGCTGGGTGGGTCTGCAGCTGGACCTTATCCTTGTAGAATACCATATAGGGTGGTTCTGATATGAGCACTCTAATCTCGGAGACTGCTGGCCGAAGTGATTGCAACCAGGAAGGAGACCTTCCATGAGAGGAGCAGCAGAGAATATGAAGCTAACTGCTCAAAGGGGGGCCTGTGAGCTTTAAAAGTACCAAATTCAAGTCCCAAGGTGGGATAGGATCACAAATTTAAGAATAAAACCTTTCAGAAATCTGATTGTCATATCATGGGAAAAGACATATCTGCCCTGAACCAGAGGATGGAAGGCCGAGATGACCGCCAAGTGGACCTTGACTGACAAGAGTGCCAGACCTTGGTGTTTGAGATGCAACAGTTAGTCTAGGATGGATTGTGGTGAGGTCTGGCCAGGAGACAGATTCTGGTCCAGGCTCAACATGAAAAAAGTTTCCATTTGGCCAGGTAGGTCACCCTGGTGGAGGGCTTTCTGCTACCCATCAGGACCTGCTGGACTTGATCTGAGCATGCTTGCTTCTCTGCATTCAGCCATGTAGCAGCCATGCTGTCAGGTGCAGAGATGCTAGATTCAGGTGTAGCAGACGGCCATGGTTCAGGACAGCAAATCCAGTTGGAGCGGGCGCTCTAGCGGCGCTGTTATCGAAAGCTCTAACAGTGTGACGAATCAGTCATGGCATGGCCACGCAAGCGCTATCAGGATAACCTTCGCCCTGTCCCGCTTGATCTTCAAGAGGGTTCTGTGCAGCCGTGGTATCGGAGGGAAGGCGTACATCAGTGTTCCTGACCATGGAAACAAGAAGGCATCGGACAGGGAGCCCCCCATCTCTGGAAGATGCAGCTAAGCACCTCTGGGTGGAGAGATGAGAGAGACCAGCTGAGATCTGCTAACACGTTTTTGGTCCCCAACAGATGTGAGGCCAGTAGATGAATGGCATGCTGGACGTAGAGTCCCACAATCGGAGAGCCTTTTGGCACAGGTCTGACGAGCAGGCTCCGCCCTACTTGTTGATTACAGAACATTCATAGAAGCATAGAATCATAGAATATCAGGATTGGAAGGGACCTCAGGAGGTCATCCAATCCAACCCCCTGCTCAAAGTAGGACCAATCCCCAACTAAAACATCCCAGCCAGGGCTTTGTCAAGCCTGATATTAAAAACTTCAAAAGAAGGAGATTCCACCACCTCTCTAGGTAACCCATTCCAGTGCTTCACCGCCCTCCTAGTGAAAAAGTTTTCCTAATATCCAACCTAATACAACATTGCCGTGGTACTGTCCATCAGGATTTGGATAACCTTGCCTTCCAGAAACAGAAGAAAAGTTTGGCAGGCCAGATGTATCGCCTTGAACTCCCTGATGTTTATATGCATGGAGTGATCTTCCTGCAACCAGACCTTGCCTGCTGATGTCACTGAGGTGGGCTCCCCACCCCAGATCCAATGCGTCGAAGACCAATGTCACTGAAGGACATGGGGCCGCAAAGGGAATTCACTCCAACACCAATCGGAGCTCCATTCACCACATTAGGGATGACAAGATGTGTGATGGAACCGTGACCACCAGGTCCAAATCGTGTCTGTCTGGGGCATAGATCGAAGCCAGCCACGACTACAAGAGTCTGAGATGCAGGTCGCATATGTGGGACCACGTAAGTACATGCTGCCATATGGCCAAGCAGCTTGAGGCACACCCGGGCAGTTGTGAGCAGATAGGCTCTCACATGGATAATGCAGTCCGACATGGCTCGGAACCAGGACTCTGGCACGAAGGCCCTGGCTTGAGTAGAATCAAGCACAGCTCCTATAAACTCTATCCAGTAAACTGCGATCAGAGTTTACTTCTGCTCATTTATAAGCATGCCCAAATCCTGACAGGTGGACCTCACCAAGTTGAGGCTGCGCTGCACCTAGGCTTGTGACCTGCCTCTGACCAGCCAGTCATTGAGGTACGGTTAAATCCGCACCCCTCAACGTCTCAGGTAAGCAGCCAATACAGCCATGAACTTTGTGAAGACCCTCGGAGCAGCTGAGAGGCCGAACGGTAGAGCTATGAACTGGTAGTGGCATTGGCCTTGGCCTTCTACAAATCGGAGAAATCTTCTGTGCCCATGGAAAATGTAAATCTGGAAATAAGCATCCTTTAAATTGAGGGTGGCATACCAGTCTCCTGGATCCAGAGAGGGAATGATGGCGGCCAGGAAGACCATGTGGAACTTCAACTTCTTGAGATATTTGTTGAGGTGATGCAGGTCTAGAATGGGTCTAAGGCCCCCTTTGGCCTTTGGGATTAGGAAAACTGCAGAGTGTACCCAGATGTTATGGGGTTGAGCATCCAATGGTCTGAGATGATTTGGGCCCATGCAGCAAGGCACAGGGACAATCAGTTTAAAAATAAAGGGGGGGGGGGCTGGATCCAGGTGTGAGTCCAGTGCATCGCCCTCAGGTGCACCCTCAAAATGTCTGCCACAGAGTGCCTGAGTGTCACACAGGCCCCGACTGGGTGATCGAGGAGAATGGTGTGGGGGGATGACGTTTGTCTCTGTCCCTTCTCCTGTAGGAGATCTGCCTCAGGGGACCTGAGAACTTCGGTGGTATAGGAGGCCAGAAAGGCTTTCTGGAGGCTGTCAGTGTGTACCGCCCCAAGGAACAGAGCATGGCCTGGGAATCTTTTAGACTATGCAGCCTGGCATCCATTTGCTCGGAAATTAGAGCATTACCCTCAAATGATAGGTCCTGGATTGACTGCTGTACTTCCAGGGACATCCAGAGGACTGCAGCCACAAGCTCAATCTCATCGAGACAGCGGAAGCTATGGACCTGGCCACCGAGTCCGCCTGCATCCAATGCTGTCTGGAGAGAGGGCCTGACTACTGTTCAGAATAGACCTGAACTCCTGTCTGAGGTCTTGTGGCAGGCAGTCCCTAAATTTCCCCAACGAGTCCCAGATGTAATTATATTTACCCAGCAGTGCCTACCGGTTAGATATTCTACGCTGGAGGTTGGCAGTCAAATAAATTTTCCTCCCAGAGAGGTCCAGTTTCTTAGCATCCTTGTTTTTAGGTATGGTGCTCACCTGTCCCTGCCTGTCCCGCTCGTTCATGGCAGAGACTATGAGAGAGCTCGGGGGTGGTGGAAATGTAAGTATTCACAACCCTTGGCAAGTACATAATACTTCTTTTCCACCCTCCTTTGAAGTTGGTGGCAAAGAGGACAGGATCTGCCACAGGGCTTTGACCACCTTACACGCCCCCTTCATGTACCGGTACTGCCATGCTAGCGGGTGCTGCGGCTGCTCGGATGTCAAAAAGGCTGTCCGCCTGCTCTGCGAGCTCCTCAGCCTCCAAGCCCAAATTTGAGGTCACCCTTTTAAGAAGTTCCTGGTGGGGCTGAAAGTCATCAGGAGGGAGCAGGTGAGAGGGGCCCGCATCTGTCTGATCAGGGGGCAAGGAGGAGAATGGCACAACTGGGGGATGGGGCTGGGACACTCTGCCTCTGGAGAAGCCTCCCTTGTAACTGACTTCTGCTGCTCAGTACCAGCATCAGAGTCCGAATCTGGGTCCCATCCTGGTGCCTGACAGTACCACGGACTGCTTCTTGGAGGGGCCCACAGAAGAGCTTTGAGAGTATGGCCCCAGAATCATGGGGAGAGCCCAGGGTTCTAATACGGCCAGTGGACTGGGCACTGACCTTGTGGCCAGGCACCCACTGAGGCCCCCCAGTGCAACATCTGGCACTCCCGCTGAGTGGTGCTACCAGGGCTGGGGGATGGATTCTCACTTGCTAGAGACCGGGGCATCAGCGACCTTCGAGACAGTGACCTGTGCAGAGGCATGAACAACCGATGTCTAGATGACAGTGGTCAGTGCCAAGGGGACCAGAGCCTCACAGTCAGCAACTCACACCGCAAAGCCGGGGAATGCAAGCATGGATCTGGCAATCTGGGCCGCAGGGTCTGAGATCATGGAAGCGTAGCGGGGAATGGGGCCACAAAGTGACAGACTGGTGCTATGCCTCCACGGATCGGTGGCACCTGAGCACTCACTGTGGTGGGCCCATAGCAGGCTTCCCTTTGGAAAGAGAAGCCTTTGCTGTCTCTGCTGACTGTAGGCGGTACCAGCAGAGCCATAAAGTCCCTAGCCACCTGAAACAGCTCTGGTGTTGAAGGTACCACTAGGTGCATAGGCCCCCTACTGCTCCCCAGAGTTGGAGGGGGATCCCTGGTTGGACTAGAAGCTCTTGAGGCAGCAGCTGCCCTTTGTCACTCCAGAATGGGCAGGTTGCCCAGCATGGATCCTTTGCCTACCATCCCCATCTTGTCCTTGCTTGGAGCTGGGGAGTGCTCCTATTGTTTCTTATGGCACTTCCTCAGAACCAATGAGAGTGAGTGGTGCAGTGGTAAGCTCAGTGCCGGTGGAGCACTGGGCACCGAGCACATCTATGTTGGTACACAATCTGAGCGGGAAGGCTCTGAAGACAGTCTAAGAGCCACCTCCATTAGCAGGGCGTTTAGACAGATATCCTTGTCCTTTTGAGTTCTTGGTTTAAAGTTTTTACAAATTCTACGCTTGTCCTTTATGTGTGCTTCTCCAACACTTGAGGCAGCTTGTGGTGGGGGTTGCTGACCAGCATCAGCTTACAGCAAGTGAAACATGGTTTGAAACCCAGGGCATGCCCTGTCCCTGGGACAATGTCCCTAAGGAGACTCTAACTTATGACATGATAGGGTTCAGGAGTGGGACGGAGGGAGCTTGCTGGTGGCTGCAGCTGTGTCTGAACAAGCAGGCTACAGACTGAGTGCTGATCTACTTAACATCTCTCTCTCTCTCTCACACACACACTGTGTGTCTGTCTCTCTCACACACACACTCACACACAGTCTTTCACACTCACCTCCCAACATATATTTGTATTAGTGTTGTTACTTCTTTCAAAGTGTGTTGTTTTTAGTTTTTTGACTGGTCTATGCATTTTATAATGTTTATTTCTTATGCTTAAATTTAATTAGAGTAGTGAGTTCTAAAATGTGTAACCTGTCCTGGCTGGAGTAATTATCCCTATGGTAACTTCTTAAAAATATATACCTAAGTTTTTGGCTTCTACTGGTGGCACACAGCTGCACATTACCTCGATACAGTGCACGTAACAAAACTCATTCTGAACATGGATTAAAAAAAAATTAGAGGGAACATTGACCACAACCCTTGATAAATTGTTCCAATGGTTAATTACCCTCACTGTTAAAAAAAATATGCTTTATTTGCTTTCTGAATGTATCTAGCTTCAACTTCCACTGGAGTGTGTTATACCTTCACCTGCTAGCTTGAAGAGCCCACTGTCATTATTAAATATTTGTTCCGCATGCAGTTACTCATAGATTGGGATTGCATCACACCTTAACCTTCTCTCTTTTTAAATAAATTGAGCTCCTTGAGTCTATCACTATAAGGCATGCTTTCTAATCCTTTATTCATCCTCACTGCTCTTCCTTAAACTCTCTTCAATTTATCAACATCCTTCTTCAATTGTAGATCCCATAACAGGACACCGTATTCTAGCAGCAGTCACACCAGTGCCAAATACAGAGGTAAAATAACCTCTCTACTCCTACTTGAGAGTCCCTTGTTTATGCATCACAGGATCACAATAGTCTTTTTGGCCACCCCAACCCCCAAATCTTTGAGTCCCTGCTTCTCAGGATATAGATCTCATCCTGTAAGTGTGTCCTACGTTCTTTGTTTCTAGATGTATACCTTTACATTAGGCTGTATTCAAATGCATATTGTTTGCTTGCACTCAGCTTATCAAATGATTCAGATCACTCTGTATTAGTGAATTGTCCCCTTCATTATTTGCCATGTCAGCACTTTTTTTTTTTTTTTGGTCATCTACAAACTGTCAGTGATTATTTTGTTTTCTTCCAGGTCACCGATAAAAATGTTAAATAGGGTAGGGTCAAGAACCAAACCCTGCGGGACCCCCCTAGAAACACACCTGTTCAATGATGACTTCCAGTTTACAATTACATTTTGAGACCGGACAGATTTTAATCCATTTAATGTGTGCTGTATTAATATTGTATCATTCTGGTTTTTTAATCAAAATGTCATGCGGTACCAAATCAAATGCCTTACAGAAGTCTAAGTATATGACAACACTTACTCTTATCAACCAAACTTGTAATCTCACCAAAAAAATAAAATCTAGTTCAACAGGATCTATTTTCCATTTGTTGATCTGCATTAATATCATCCTCCTTTAATTATTAATCAAGTCCCATATCAACCTCTCCATTATCTTTCCTGGCACCAATGCCAGACTGGCAGGTCTACAATTACCAGGGTCATCCTATTTACCCTTTTTTAATTACTGGCCTAACATTAGCTTTCTTCCAATCTTCTGGAACTTCCCCAGTGTCCCAAGACTTATTGAAGACTAGCATTAACAATCCAGTGAGTGCCTCAGTCAGGTCTTTTAAAACTCTTTGACACAAGTTATCCAGACCTGCTGATTTTAAGATGTCTGACTTCA
Organism: Lepidochelys kempii; assembly: GCF_965140285.1. Taxonomy (NCBI): domain Eukaryota; kingdom Metazoa; phylum Chordata; order Testudines; family Cheloniidae; genus Lepidochelys; species Lepidochelys kempii. The sequence goes on along the minus strand of NC_136392.1, from coordinate 31,713,492 downwards.
GTAGCTGCTGTTTAACATCCTCTCAAGGTACTACTAGAACAGAAAGAGTGTCACCATCATATTATATAACCACATCATTTGTTTTTTTCCCCAGATACAAAACCAATACCCTTTGAATAAGTCTCTTTCCTACATTATTATTTCTGATAATTCTACTATTTCCATAATGGACCAACCCCATCATTAGGATTCCTTTTGTTCCTAACAGACTTCAAAAATGTACTATTGTCCTCAACTCTGCTAGCCACAGATTTCTGTGTCCCTTGGGTTCCCATATCTATTTTCTACAATTCCAAGCTTCTGGTTTACATTCATTATCAACAACTTTCCCTTTCTTCCATTGTATTTTTTCATTGCTGACTTCACTTCCCCTGTAAACCAAGTTAGTGTTTTTTTTTAAACCAGTATAGCCCTCTTCCTTGATTATGGCTTTTTAGGTCTCTTAAACAGTTCTCAATTACCACTCACATTTTTCTGATTAAATTCTTCCTCCCAGCTGATTTTGCCCAGAATTCTTTTGAGCTTTGTGAAACTGGCCCTCTTAAAGCACCAAGTACATGCATTACTGATTAGGGATTTATTCTGTTTGCACATTATAAATGTGATCAAGTCTTGACCACCTGTACCCAAACCACCATCAATTTACAGTTCTGTAATCAATTCCTCTCTGTCTGACAAGGCCAACTCCAATACTGAATTTCCTCATGTTGTATAAAACACTTTTTGAATTGGGAAATGTTCATCTATAATATTTAAAAACTCTAAGGATGTTTTAGTACTGGCAGCATGAGACCTTCAACACATGTCCCCCCCACCTTAAAGACCCACATGATCACAGATTTTTTTTCATACACATTATAGACAGGTTTCAGAGTAACAGCCGTGTTAGTCTGTATTGGCAAAAAAAAAGGAGTACTTGTGGCACCTTAGAGACTAACCAATTTATTTGAGTATAAGCTTTCGTGAGCTACAGCTCACTTCATCGGATGCATACTGTGGAAAGTACAGAAGATCTTTTTATACACACAAACCATGAAAAAAATGGCATTTACCACTACAAAAGGTTCTCTCTCCCCCCACCCCACTTTATTACCAGCAGGAGAGTGGGGTGGGGGGAGAGAAAACCTTTTGTAGTGGTAAATGCCATTTTTTTCATGGTTTGTGTGTATAAAAAGATCTTCTGTACTTTCCACAGTATGCATCCGATGAAGTGAGCTGTAGCTCACGAAAGCTTATGCTCAAATAAATTGGTTAGTCTCTAAGGTGCCACATTATAGACAGATGCATAAGGAGCTGGTTATCCTAATCCCTAATGTGATTTGGTGGTCTGTAGCAGACACCAACTAATATCCCCATCTAGTGCTTTATCTGTTATGACACTGATCCATGAGCATTCAGGATCATTTTCTTCTGAGCTGACTGTGACTCAGAAATAGGTATTGCCATCTTTCACACAGAGTGTCACCTTTTTGCCCACTCAATGCTCCCTAAATAAGATATAACCATTGATTTTCATCATGTGACTCAGCCCATCACATTTCAGTAATATCTGGCTGAAAGACAAAATAGTCTTTTATTCTCCATATGAGGTCACTACAGGTATGTCTACATTGCTATATAAGCCCAGCATTAGTGGGACTCAAGTTAGCTGACCCTGGGTTACAGAACCCAGGGCTTGAGCATCTACTGACTGTCAACCCTACATCAGAATTTTCTAAACCATGCTTGAACCTGGGGCTCTGGCATCCACACTGTAGCACACAGACCTGAGTCAAACCAGCCATATCCCAGACTCCCTAGAGTCCTCCCAAAACATGGCCACTCTGGCCCTTTAACTATGGTGCACTGTGGAAAAACTTGCCCACTATGCATGTTAAGAGGAAGTTTTAACAGCCTGCCAACGCAGCCTGCTGAGTGGTCATTTTGGTCTGTGCACTCCCAGCTACCAGAGCCAGCAACATGGAGGAGGTGCCTTTCGAAGAATGTCTCTTGCTTGAGCTTTCACTATTGTATCAGGAAATGGACATAGCTTCCAGAGGTGCTGGTGGACATTTCGATGGCATTTGCTGACCCACCAAAGTCACCTGACAGAGCTTATGAAGTAGGAGTACCCAGGCATGGCAGACTTGAACAAGCTGACACTACTCACGACACTCAGTATAGCCACTGGAGCCCCCTACATAGACTGGCACTTTTGGCATAGGACCACAAGCACAGACTGGTGGGGATCACATCATCATGCAGACTTAGGACAACCAGCAGCGGGTCCAGAACTTTCACATGGAAAAAACATTTCTGCAGTTTTGTGCGCAGCTTGCCCCTACCCTCCAGTGTAAAGACATGCATGAGAGTACTCTTGCCAGACCAGAAGCAGGTTGCTATAACCATCTGGCAGCTGGCTACCCCAGACTGTTACAGGTCACTTGCCAACCAATTTGATGTTGGGACGTTGACTTGGGTAAAGTGGTGGAGGAGGCTTCTGATGTACCTAACTGTACAGAGGAATAGTGCTTACTAATTCCTAATTGTCCCAGGTCATGTGTTTACCTTTATTTTAAATATACATTTTATGATGTGATGCAGTTATAGCAATAACCTTTCTTGATTACATAAAATGCTTTATTTATACATATGTATTATAAAAGTACAACATTCACCCCTTACCAGGCAGGCCAGCTGCCATTACCACACCAACACCAGAAACAGAATCGTTTAAAAAAAAAAAAAGTATATGAACAACAGTGAAACCATGTACAATACAGAATCCCCCCACTGTTGCATGTCTCCTGGCCTCCCATTCTCCTTTCCTCATATGCCACATACTTGATACCAAGGGAGAGGGTGGAGACATCCACAGGGTAGGTGGTCAAGACAGAGGACTGCATGAGGCTAAGATGACTGGCCCAGCCACTCATGCAGCCCGACTGCATGGGCCAACCAGCCATGGAGTTTTCCAGGCTGTTTCTGGGGACTTAGGTTGTGGTGTGGGTGATACAGCAGGAGCCGGTACTCCTGCAGCCATCACCAATATCAGCAGCTCAAACAATTCTCTCTGCTGACTTGTCTTCCTTCCTTAGCCCCCGTTCCTGTTCCAGGAATTGCAAACCTAGTGCCTATTCCTACGCTGAAACCCTTGCCTCAATCTGTGCAGCCAGCCTCAGCCTTTCCTCTCAGCATGCCTCTTCTCTAGCCATAAGTCTCTGTTTTTGACAATGGACCTGTTTGTCAGCCCTGTCCAGAAATCCAACCGTAAGTTCATCACGGAAACGTATCTTGGAACAGTCTGGGAAGGTACATTAGGCCAGGCTTCTACTGAACTGTGGACAAGCTGTGGAGGTACTACACGCAGTAGAGGTTGAAGAGTCTGGAACAGGATAAGAAAGAGAGGGTTATTGTCTCAAATAGTTCAGTGCAGGAGCACAGAAAAAATCCTTATGGAATTTCAAGGACATAAAATGTTGCTTTTCCAAACTGAACTTCAATACATTGTGAAAGGGATGCTTCAGAGCACAGACACTCCCTGGACACAGCCTGGTCAATCTCAGTGAAAGAAGTGCAGAGACAAATTAAAAATTCAAGCATTTTTTTGCTTTCTAAAAACACAAGAACTACTTGGGTGGGGGAGGAGGAGGAGGAGGACAAGGGGCAGGGAGGCTGAGAGTGGCCTTGCTAAGAAAAAACTTTTTTTTTCTTTTTTTTTTTTATCATTTCCGGCCTTCCACATTTTGGAGAACATTGCCAATCAGGCACCACAAGAATGGTTAAGGGAGATGTTATTTCAAGCTGCAAGTGGGAAACATGCATTGTATGCAGCCAAAGTATTTGAATGTATAGTGACTAAACAGCATAGCTCTGAGTGGACTGGCCTGGTCAACTACCAAGTTGGTCCTGGAAAACTATGTCCTTCCACAAAAGGTGACTACCTAGAGTTCCTGCTTCAGGAAAAGTGTGCATCTATCAGTACCTGGGAATGGGTAAGAATTCATGAGGGAAACAGGATGCTGTGTTATCTTGCACCTGGCTTAGCCAGTTAAGATTGCATGCAAACACACAGAACTCAATGGGTATCCCCCTTACACTTCCTCCCCCACTCCGGCACATTCCTAGATACATTTTCATACCTCACTGGAATTTGGGACAAATGCTTTTGTCATCTATGGACCGCATGTACTACCTTTACCTGAAATGGACTAGATTTGTGAATGGAACACATTTCTGCCCTGCCCTCTCCCACCGTTCACTGTTTCCAGGCAGCTCATTACACAACTGAGTGTTTACAGAGCAACCTACTTACAGGTATGGCAGTGTAAGGTTATTTTAAAGACACAGGAACGCCATAGCAAAAATCTGTACCTTTCCAGTAAAAATTCACTTTCAACTCATTTTTACTGTTTGCATTTCCCAGTCATCATTTTGAACTCCATGTAGTTTTGCGCGCAGGGGGATGGGAGGTGGAGAGAGCCATGCCACTCAGAGAATTCGCCATTAGAGGATACACGTTGCTAGCCAATTGGTTCATGTAACAGAAATCCCTCCTTCCTATATTAATAAACACTATAATGGAGTCAGAAACTTACCAGACTCCAGGCCGGCTTCTGTCCATCTGTATCTGCTACAGGCTCTGCGGTGGGCTGATCCTTGGTGGAAGGAAGGGGGACATCAAACAGCTCCACTAAGTATGGCCCCACAATGTCCTGCAGAAGAGCCTCCTGTAAACTGGTTTCAGTAACAGAGTCACTTTGCCGGCCTCACTCCGCACCTGCTGCTGGCTCCTATCACTCCCCATGCCGGATTCTGGGGCCAGCAAGGTGCCATCTCAGCTGATTAGGTCTTATATACCACCACTGGCTGCATGCGCGGTGCAGAGCCCAGCACTTGGTCAAATGCCTCAAAATGGGCACAACATCGGCAACTTGCCCAAGGTGCAGTTCTGGTCCCTGGTTTTCCTGTGTTCACTCTTAAGATGGTTAATGCACGCCCTGCACTAGTCTGATAAATTTGCCAGCTTCTTCACTATTCGCTGGTGTGTGAGATCGTTCCTGGTACTCTTATTGAAGTCCATTGTTCTTCTGGCCTCACACCAGAGATTTACCAAAATCTGGCTTTGCTCCTGTGAACAGCAAGCAGCACACTTTGCAAAAGGCTTGTTCTGCTCAGTCTCCATTGCAAACACAGAAGGCTCTCCGCAGCTCAGTGGTTAGAAGACAATGGAAGGCTAAATGCTGACTCACCGTGCTGCTGCAGTACACTCAGGGGGCTTGCTTCTGTTTTCAGTGAAGTCAATTGAGATTCTTGGGATTAAAAAGACAAAGGAAATTGGCCCATGGGATTGAGAGAAATTTATAGCAGACTCTCTGCTCCCGAAGGGGGGTGGGGGGGCACTGCATCTACACTGCAAAGCTCCAGGATGTGACCCTACAACAGGCTCCGATTGTGCTAAGTGGTATACATGTTCCTGCCCTAAAGTGTTTACATCTTCTTAGCATAGAATAAAAGACAACACAAACCTGCAGCAAACAAATAGGGAGAGCAAGGACAAGGTAACAGAGAAACCATCATGTTTATTCAAATAACTAGTGGATGAGTCAGACTTGGGGTTGATTGGACAGACCTTGCAATGCAGGAGAGGGTTAAAATAGTCAATGACAGACAATGGAGGAGACAGAAGAAAGGGCAAGGAGGAAGGAACTTGCAGCAGAAAAGAAGTCACAGAAATTTAAGACTGGAAGGGACCTTGAGAAGTCATCAAGTCCAACCCACTGTGCTGTGGCAGGAACAAGTAAAACTAGACCATCCCTGACAGGTGTTGTCCAACTTGTTTTTAAAAACTTCCAATGATGGGGACTCCACAACCTCCCTTGGAAGTCTATTCCAGAGCTTAACTACCCTTATAGTTAGAAAGTTTTCCTAATATCTAATCTAAATCTCCCTTGCTGTGTAATGTTAATTACACCTTGGAAAGTGAGACTGCTTTCTGGAAAAGTCTGTCTTTAAAATCAAGTTCTGGCCAATTTGGAGCACTCACAGGCTGGGTCTCTCCTCTGCACACGCAAGCAGTCTCCCGTAAATTCCTCTAAGCCTCAAACACACTTTACAATAAGGTGCCCCACCCTATCTTAAAGCAGGCAGCTTCAATCAAAATACAAATACTAAAAATGGAACAGTAAAACCAACACATCCAACTTAACACATCCAAATTAACTTCTAAATAAGTCTTGTAATATAAAATCATTTCAGCAGTTACTCCAGAGTCTTTATACTAACTTTACATATGGACTGTTAACCACTAAATGAGTCAACAGCAGGAGTCCTAGAAATCCAAACGCATTTGCTCCAACCCCTCAGACAGAGACAAACACCTACAAGGTCTCTGTCAAGCATTCTTACAACTACAATACCCACTTGCTGAAGTGAAGAAACAGATTGACAGAGCCAGAAGAGTACCCAGAAGTCATCTACTACAGGACAGGCCCAACAAAGAAAATAACACCACCGTCACCTTCAGCCCTCAACTAAAACCGCTCCAATGCATCATCAAGAATCTACAACCTATCCTAAAGGACAACCCATCACTCTCACAGACCTTGAGAGACAGGCCAATCCTTACTTATAGACAGCCCCCCAACCTGAAGCAAATACTCACCAGCAACCACACATCACACAACAAAAACATTAACCCAGGAACCTATCCTTGCAACAAAGCCCGTTGCCAACTGTGTCCACATATCTATTCAGGGGACACCATCCTAGGGCCTAATCACATCAGCCACACTATCAGGGGCTCGTTCACCTGCACACCTACCAATGTGACATATGCCATCAAGTGCCAGCAATGCCCCCCTGCCATGTACATTGGCCAAACTGTACAGTCTCTACGTAAAAGAATAAATGGATACAAATCAGACGTCAAGAATTATAACAGTCAAAAACCAGTCGGAGAACACTTCAATCTCTCTGGTCACTCCATTACAGACCTAAAAGTGGCAATTCTTCAACAAAAAAACTTCAAAAACAGACTCCAACAAGAGACTGCTGAATTGGAATTAATTTGCAAACTGGATACAATTAACTTAGGCTTGAATAAAGACTGGGAGTGGATGGGTCATTACACAAAGTAAAACTATTTCCCCCCCTACTGTTCTTGTCAACTGCTGGAAATTGCCCACCTTGATTATCACTATAAAAGGTCCCCCCTCCCCGCTCTCCTGCTGGTAATAGCTCACCTTTCCTGATCACTCGTTACAGTGTGTATGGTAACACCCCTAGTTTCATGTTCTCTGTGTATATAAAATTTCCCCACTGTATGCATCCAATGAAGTGAGCTGTAGCTCAAGAAAGCTTATGCTCAAATAAATTTGTTAGTCTCTCAGGTGCCGCAAGAACTCCTTTTCTTTTTGTATGGCAATTGTAAAAAAAAGTGTGCCATATTTTCAGTCTGGGGCAATTTTTTGGTGCAATTTGGTTCTGTTAGAAGCCATCTTCTATTCTTATCTATGTTTAAGGTGATGTTATACAAGCACTTTATCTTATATTTCACAAGGGATAAGGACAGCTACCCCTATAGATAGCAAAGTGTTCAGAATTCAGACTGAAAATATGGCACACTTTTTTTAAACAATGAGGGTAATTAGCCATTGGAACAATTTACCAAAGTGGTGGAGTCTCCATCACTGGTCATTTTTAGATCAACACTGGTTCTTTCTCTATTTCGAACAGGAATTATTTTGGGGAAGTTTTCTGGCCTGTGTTATAGGGGAGGTCAGACTAGATGATCACAATGGTCCCTTCTGGCCTTGGAATCTATTAATCTATAAAAGAGTGAAATGTGCACATACAGCAAGATAGGAACTCCCTTACAAAGTCAGGGACTTTTCAGACAGACTGCAGTCAGAGTAACAAAGTGGCTATAGCCGCTGAATCTGAGCAATACAGGTACTGTGAATTTGAGAGCTAACAAGGGTAGGAGTCAGAGAATGTGTGTTGTGTCTGTTACTGACTCGCTACCGGCAATCAGCAAGGATTCCTTTCGGAAATTATGCCCGGAGATCACAATTTGTAGCTGAAGAGTTGATATTCCAAGCTTTCTAAGATTCACATGCAGACTCCAATTTTACTTTACAAGTATTGTCAAGGAACACAGCACTAATTAAATAACAGAAGATGAAAGACTAGTACAAGCAGTTACATTATGTAATCATGATTCATTCTCCTTGCCCCTTTCCTGAAAAACGAAAGAGCGATCAAATAAATGCAACTTTGTGGGTCATTTGTTCAAGGGGTTTCTGATACACAATCCTGCCTAAAATAAGCAGTTCACACTATTTTCAGACTCATGACTTTTTTGGTGCTTTGATGGACTGTTAAATTTATAGCATTGACTGCCCCCCATCAGCTGTTAGATCAGACCAAGGTCAACTTCAGACATATTTCAGGAGTTAGTGCACTACAAAAGTGTCATTGTCAATAAATAAGTCTACTTAAACAGGGAGGGAGGGTGAGGACACAGGGGACATGGCAACCTTTATTTACTTAAAAAAACCCTCTATTGAACTGCTTTTCCACCTTTATAAAACCTCTAATAGCATGTTCAGAATCGGGGGAGCTCTAGCTCCAGGCAGTACCCTGGGGACTGGATGCTGTTTCCAGGAAAGGCTTATGAAGGCTGTGTGTTAAGAGCTGATGGAGAGCTACACAAAGGTAGGCATTTGTACTGCACACCACAAAGTTTTATTGATCCTTAAAAACCCAGGAACTATGGTTACATATTGTTGAGTTCCATTTAATGGTACCTTATCTGCAAACTATTACATACACAAGCTACACTAAAAGAACATTAATGCTGCAGAGTCAATCCCTCTGATTATGAAGTGTCAGAATTAAGAACGCACAGACCATAAACTGACATCTTTATATATATTTTGATAGCCTAAATACATGATCCCCTACTTCTTTTTTCCCCCTAGAACCCTTTTCTCATTCAGTGCACAGGACAGACAGCACTCACTGAATGGGAAGCATCTCAGGAAAATCTTCTTAACTGTAAGAACAGTAGGACAATGGAACAAACTGCCCAGGGAAGTGAGGAAGCTCCTTCACTGGAGGTTTTTCAAAGAGGCTGGATAACCATCTGTCTTAGATACAGACATAATAAATCCTCAAAAAGAAAAGGAGTACCTGTGGCACCTTAGAGACTAACAAATTTATTTGAGCATAAGCTTTTGTGAGCTACAGCTCACCTCATCGGATGCATTCAGTGGAAAATACAGTGGGGAGATTTATATACGCAGAGAACATGAAACAATGGGTGTTACCATACACACTGTAACAAGATTCAGAGTGACAGCCATGTTAGTCTGTATGAGCTGTAGCTCACGAAAGCTTATGCTCAAATAAATTTGTTAGTCTTCAAGGTGCCACAAGTACTCCTTTTCTTTTTGCGGATACAGACGAACACGGCTACTACTCTGAAACCTGACAATAAATCCTGTGTCTTGGCAAGGGGCTAGACTAGATGACCCTTGTGGTCCCTTCTAACCCTATGATTCTAGTCAATATTTAGCTTCATCATTCAAATCCTTGTTTACCACATGCCATTCAAACCCTGATTTGAATAATACCACCTAACACTTTTCACCAGTGGATTTCAAACAACTCTACAAAGCTCAGTACCATTATCCACGCTTTACAGATCTGAAATAGAATTTTTAATAGTCTCAAGGTCTTTTCTACAGCACTAATCACTGTAGCCTCTAAGTGTTTCACAAACATTAAGGAATTTATCTTCAAAATGATCTTGTGAGCTCAGATAGTATTATCCCCATTTTACAGATGAGAAACTGAGGCACAGACATGTCAAGTGTCTGCTAAATCTAGGTGCCCAATTTGAGATGCCCATGGCCTGATTATTTTTCTAGAGATCTTAGCATTTCATAGCACTTTCAATATTCAGCACACTGTTCTTTGACTTCAGTTACAGTTGTGAGTGCTCAGCATTTCTGCAAAAAAGATGCCAGGTGTCTCAAGTTGGACTTGCAAAAGAAGTGAAACATGTGATTAGTGCCACCTATCAGAAGTTTGGCTGAAGTGCCTTACCCAGCATATCTCAAACTTTGTGGTAGGGGCAGGGGCAGACTCCAATTCTCCAGGGTGGCATGCAACTGCTCTATGACACCATCCTTCCTTTCTGTCTAAGAAATCTGTCTACCTGGGCGTTCTCTGCCAGAGACCATCATACTACTAAGAGCAGACACCTGACATGCCGTGGTGCTGGGTTAGAGACCTTCGCCAAAACCTTCTTGGAGAAAATCCAAGATATACAGGAATTCAGGTTATCTTGGATTTGTCTTGTGGTCCTGGCACCATCCCCACAATTTGGTCAAGAAAAAGTATGCTTTCTAAGTTGATGCTTTTCTAGAAGAAAGAATCTCCTGACGACTCTGGAGGAAAAGCCCAACAATACTAGTGCTTCCCTTTCAATAACCAGGCGACTAGGTGTAACTTGATCAGGTCCAGATGAAAGAGAGGACCCTGGGAGAGGAAGTCTTGTCTCTTTGGGAGCTGTAGTGGTGACCGCAATCTCAGCTGTGTTAGATCTGAAAACCAGGGTCTCCATGGCCAACGTGGGGTTACCAGTATAACTGTCGCCTGCTCTCGTTTTATCATCTGGAACGCCTTCCCTAATAATGGGTAGGGAGGAAAAGCACAGAGGCCCTGCAGCCATCGGTGCAATAGGGCATCTGTTCTCATAGACCTGGGGATGCGCTCATGCTGTTTGCAAATAGGTCGGTTGAGAGCAGGACAAACAATCAGACAGACAATTATCTCAAAGCCTTCTTGATTCAGGCACACTCAGTTGTTCACCTTGATCCTGCTGAGCTGGGCCATCTTCTGGTTCAGGTCTCCCTTTATTTGAACTGCCTTGAGGGAAAGGGGAGAATGCTCTGCCCACTACATAATTTCTATTGCTTCAAGATGAAGTTCTTGGCTTCTTGTTCCCCCCTTGGTTGTTCACTTATGCGATCATGGTCGTGTTGTCTGACTGAATCAGGATGTGGCTTTCCTCTAGGCTGGACTGAAATCACCATAGCGCCAGCTTGACAGCTTTTATTTCTGAGAGGTTTATGCTATGTGTCCTTTCTTCCAGATTCTGCCCCAGGTGTGCTCCGCAGCCCTCCAGGGCTGGCATCGGTTGTGAGGACCAAGGGATCTGGAAAGCATATGACCACACATTTGCCATTTCAGGAGTTGGTCACCTGTGACAGAATCTTTACTTGATCTTTCCTGCATTCTGGGGAGCTGTCCCATGCTTCTAGGACGTAGCTTAGAAAGCACCCGATGTGTAATTGCATCCATGGAGCGATCTGTCTGCATGTTACTAGGAGGCTTAATAGCTGAAGGCTCAGTGCTATGATGTCCTCTTGCAGCTCCGAAACAGAAAGAGGAGATACTGAATCTTCTGGAACCTTCCTAGAGATTGATAAATCCTTGCTAATGAGGTGTCTCTGTCCATCCCCAAGTGGATTATTTTGGTGGAAGAAATCAAAGAGCTTTTCTTGATATTGACAATAAAGCCATATACCCGTAAGAGTCCAAAATCAGAGACCAGTTCTGTGTGCTGTTGCAAGGGATAGAGCTCTGATTAAGGTGTCATCCACGAAGGTGCACAGGTGGATCCAGTTACCCGAGTCTGGCTATGATTACCACCACCATCTTTGTGAAAACCCATGGGACTGAGAACAAGGCAAATGGAAGAGCCAATATTGATGCTGCTTCCTGCCTAGACAAATCTTAAGAACCTGTGATGACAGTCTGACTGGAACATGGAGGTGTGCATCTGCCAGATCCATTAAAGTCAGAAAATCCCCCTGGGACAGGGATGACACTATAGAAGTTATGGTCTCCATATGGAATTTCATGTTCTTCATCCACTTGTTGAGCCTTTTGAGATCTAGAATGGTATGGATTCCCTTTGTACACTTTTGAGAAATAAAGATTAAGTATAACTCTAAAAATCTCAGGGAATGCTCCATATTACTCCCATAACCAGGAGGTGAGAAATCTTGTTCTAGATTAGAATGTGCTTTATGCAGTCATTCAACAAGAGACAGTGGATGAAAAACAGATAAGGTGGAGCCCGTAACTCATGGGACTCACTATGTCCCTGGTGCACTGGTCTGTGGTTGAAGCAAGCCAGTCCTCCAGGAAATAGAAAATCCTGCTCCAAGCAGAAACCTATGTGGTCATTGTAATAAAGAGACTCTCAGAGCCATAGGGTTCCTTTGTCAGCTTTCACAGAACATCAGGGTTGGAAGGGATCTCAGGAGGTCATCTAGTCCAACCCCCTTCTCAAAGTAGGACCAATCCCCAACTAAATCATCCCAGCCAGAGTTTTATCAAGCCTGTCCTTAAAAACCTCAAAGGAAGGAGATTCCACCACCTCCCTAGGTAACGCATTCCAGTGTTTCACCACCCTCCTAGTGAAAAAGTTTTTCCTAATATTCAACCTAAACCTCCCCCACTGCAACTTGAGACCATTACTCCTTCTTCTGTCAAGGTCAGGCTTGACAAAGCCCTGGCTGGGATGATTTAATTGTGGATCGGTCCTGCTTTGAGCAGGGGGTTGGACTAGATGTCCTCCTGAGGTCCCTTCCAACCCTGATATACTATGATTCTATGATACTTTCCAGGCCCCTAGTAACAAAGGATGTTAGGCCACACCTAGTAGTTATAAAAAAAATTAAAATCAGCAGGCCCAAATAATTTGCACCTACGAATCCTAAATGTTGTCTGAGGAGATCACTGGCCCACTGGTATTAATTTATAATAAATCTTGGAATACCCAGTGGAATTCCAGAAGACCAGAAAAGTGCTAATATCGTGCCAATGTTCAAAAAGGACAAATAGGATGACTTAGGTAACTACAGACTAGTTAGCCCGACATCAACACCAGGAAAACTAATGGAAAAGCTGATATGAGATTCAATTTTAAATTATATTCCTATCATTTAATTCATGGCAGTCAACATGGTTTTATAGAAAACAGGCCTTGTCAAACAGAAGAGGAAGTTACAGAGCTTGTGCAGTAACATTGGTTCTTCGAGATGCATGTCCCTGTAGGGGGAGAGAGCAGAAAAAACACACAAAAAACAGGAAGATGGCTCTGTTGATTTCATATAGAAAGTGGTGGCAACTTTAGGGAAAAACATGGGATACGGCCTCAGAGTTACTTTGTCTTTAGAAAAGACTGTGTATGGTAGGTGTGCCATTAGGGCCACTATTTCTCCTATGCGCCTAGCTGAGGTGATGGCAATTAGCAATGCTGTCTTCATGGACAGGTGTATGACAGAGTAAATTGCCACTGGCTCACAGGAAGACCTAGTCAAGGCTCTGAGAACTGGGTTAAGATCCCAGGGTGGAGCAGGTAGTCTCACATGTGGGAAGAGATTCTCATCTCCTTAAGGAATCTACACATCAGCTGGTGAGCAAACAAAGTATCCGTCTACTTGATGGTGGAAAGTCATTATGGCTGTGAGATCTACCTTAAGGGAGCTTAGAGTTTTGACCTCTTGAGGTCTGAAATGTAGTGTAAAAACAGAGTGGGAAGGAGGATGAGGCTAGGTCTACGTGCTTAGAATGACACCAAACTTGGAATATTTTCCATTTTTGTGGGTAAGTATGTCAAGCGGCAGACTTTCAGCTGTGGAGCAACATGTCTTAAAGGTAGAATGCTCTTGTGAGGTGAAAGTCTTGGAACCAAAGAGGACCCAAGCGTGGGGGCGGAGGACCTGCAGGCTGGGGTAAAGGATCAACCTGTCATTTGAGAGAGCAGCTGAGGAATGGGCCGAAGAGGAACCAGAGGACATATTGCCATCTGTGTCAGGTAAGGGAACCAGACTTGTCATGGCCAAGAGGAGGAAATCAGAATAACTCTTGCCTCTTCAAATTTTCAACAGGACCTTGGATAGAAGAGGAAACGGGGGAAAGGCATACAAGAGGTCCCAATCCCATGGGAGGATGAGGGTGTCTCCCAGCGACTGTTTCCGCAGGTCAGCCTTGGAGCACTAACGAGGACATTTCTTGTTCCAGTAAGTAGCGAAGAGTAGTCGGGGTTCCCCAAAGGGCGAATACGTCTCGAAGAACCTTGAAGTTCAGTTCCCATTCCTGGTCATGAGAAAAATTCCAACAGACTGTGGGCTGTCATGTTCTGTATCCCTGGTAAACAGACGGCTGAGATGAGCATGTTGTGATGGATACACCACAATTCCAAAGTTTGAGTGCTTCCTGCAGAGGGAGGGAGATCTGGCCCTGTCCCCAGAGATTTATGTAAAACATACAGGTCTTATTGTCCATCATGACCTTTGTGTGGGTGTTTTTGATGAATGGCAGAAAGTGTGGACAGGCATTCCTGACTGCCCTTAGCTCCAAAAGACTGATATGGAGGGTCGCTTCTGTGGAAGACCACTTGCCTTGAACCTGGAAGTCGTGTAGGTGAGCTCCCCAGCCTATTAGGGAGGCATATGTCGTTAGAATCATTATCGGTAACAGTTGCACAAATGGAATGCCTTCTTGAATGTTGAATGGGACTCTTCACCAGTCCAGGGAGTGCTATACCATGGAAGGCAGTGATAGTTTGGTTAGTGTGCCCCTGTTTGGGTAACAGACAGAACTGAGCCACATCTGAAGATACCTTATGAATATCTGGGCATTTGGGGTGATGAAGATGCATGCTGCCATATAACCTAGCAGCTGCAGGCAGTTGCTGGCCAACGTTTGAGGGCTGGCCTGAAATGTCTCTCTGAGACTCGGAAATGTGGCGAGTCTGTGCAGTGGGAGGAAAGATCTGGTTTGTACTATGTCAAAGTCAGCGCCGATAAACGCTAGTTGCTGTATTGACATCAGTGTTGATTTCTGTAAGTTGAGCTATAGGCCCAGCTGTGCAAACGTGCGCATGGCAGTCTGGATGGCTCATACAGTCTCCTTGAACGAGGGAGCCCTGAGGAGGCAATTGTCTCAGTATGGGTAGATAATTCCTGATGTTCACAGGTGCACCGCTACAATGGAGAGAACCTTGAAGAATATGCTGGGTGCAGATGAGAGGCCAAATGGGAGTACCCTGGACTGATAAATGTCCTGCTTGAAAGAAATTTCCTGTGCAACAGTCATATCAATATGTGGAAGTAGGCAACTTCTAGGTCAAAGGCTGAAAACCAATCTCCTTGCTCTAGAGCTTGAATAATGGCTGCTAGCATGATCATCTTGACCTTCTGCGCCTCCATGTATTTGTTTAATGCCCTTAGATCAAGAATGGGCATCCAACCTCTCTTCGCCATGGGGATCAGGAAATAATAGAAGTAAAACCCTTTGCCTCTGAGTTGGTCCGGGACTGGTTCTATGGCCCCTAGACATAATAGATTATCTACTTCCTGGCGAAGTAGGTTCTCGTGAGAAGGGTCCCTAAATAGAAAAGGGGAAGAAGGGTGGGAATGGCGGAGGGACGTGAACTGAATGCTATAACCCTTTGAAATAATCTCCAAGACCCATCTGTCAGAGGTGATATTCTCCCAACTGCTGTGAAAGAGGGCCAGATGACTTCCGAAGGGGCACGAGAGGTGTATAGATAGCAGCCGATGTTGCAAGATATAGTAGTTTGGGCCCTCGACCAATTTGTCAAAAGTTCTTAAAAGAGGTGGTCTGAGAGGTCACGGATTGAGACACTGACTGCTTCCACTTTTGAACCCTGGGCCTCTTACGCTGCGGCTCATAAAAGCACTGAGATGGTGGGTATTGAGGAGGTTGTGACCTGTGCTGTGGCTATGAGCTGTATCTTCTCTTTTGTCCTGCAATGTAGATTCCCAGGAAGCATAATGTGGCCTTTAAGGTGTGGAGAGAAGAGTTTGTCTTCCCCACAAAGAGCTTGGGCTCTTCAAACAGTAGATCTTCCACCGTCATCTACAGCTCTTTGGGCAACCCGGAAAGGTGTAAGCAAGAAGCCCACCTCATGACCACAGCTGTGGAGACTGAGCAGGCCGTTGTATCGGCTGCATCCAATGCAGTCTATAGTGCCATTCTGGCTACTAACTGACCCTCTCTGGCAATGGCCTGAAACTGCTCCTTTTGTGTTTCTGGTAAGTGTTCCACAAATGCAAGGAGTTTCCCCACAATTAATGAAATCATATTTGGCCATGACAGCTTTAGTTTGAGACTAACTGCAATGTCACCGAACCAATATGCCTCTCTCCCAAAGTGATCTAGCCTGCAAAGTTAGATCCCCATTTACACTTAACTCTTGGAGAGAAAAAAAAACAAAAAAAACAAACACTTAGGCTATGTCTACACTAGCACTTTTGTCAGTCATGGGTGTGAAAAACACACTCTTAACCAACAAAAATTTCACCAACAAAAGCACTTGTGTCAACAGGAGACGTTCTCTCACCAATATAGCTACAGCCTCTCGTTGGGGGTGGTTTAATTATGCCAGCAGGAGAGCTCACTCCTGCCAGCACAGGGTGGTTAGCGGTTACACTGGAGACCATACAGCGGCACAGCTGCAGCGATACAGCTGTGCCGCTGTAAGGTCTGTAGTGTAGACATAGCCTTGGTTGATAATCTGAAGTATCTTGTTCAAAGCCTCAACTTTAAGGTGCTCTTCAAGAGAGGAGTATTGCAGTAGATTTTAAGACTTCAAGGGGAGCTTTGAAGGCAATAGAAGAGTTTGATTTTACAAGAGAACTAAGATTTGTACTCTCTCTGTCAACAATAATTCTCCTTTACCTATCACTGAGGTGGAGGATTGTGGGATGGGGAGAGACCTTATGAGGGCTGGAACAGTTTTGCTAACCTCAAGTGTTTAAAAATGAGTGATGCCCCAAAAATCATGAGGTTGGCTTAACAAGAAGTTTGAGGTTCTTCTTTGCTTTCTGGTTTCTGAGCCTTAAGGTGGCACTTGCTTTATGTTCCCAAGCTTTTCTCCACAATTATAAAGACTAGATAATTATTTTAAATTAAAGCTGAGATTCTCAGGCAATATCTTGATTCTAGCAGCTTGAACTTTAAGAAATACGCCAAAAGTTGCAAGATTCTCAATAAAATCATGAGAACTGGCAACACCATGGGAGCATTACCAGAGAGACCGAAAGGACAGACTTGTACCCTGCATATAAAGAAAAGAGCAGCCATTTTATAACCTTCTGTGGGCCTCTTGGAAGCCAGAAAAGGAAAACGAAGCCTTCCTTGCGGAAGGGAATGTGAATCACTCTGAATCTTCTCCCTGCTGCGTGGAGACTGACTGCACAGAATGAGGAGGGGCCCAGGGCTGTTGCTATTGGAAACAAATGACACACTACTTTCCGAAGACCTGCAGGATGACCTGGCACTGACGGGAACAACATAAGAACATAATGGCCATATTGGATCAGACTGAAGATTCATCTAGCCCAGTATCCTGTCTGCCAACAGTGCCCAATGCCAGGTGCTTCGGAGGGAATGAACAGAAGAGGTGATAATCAAGTGATCCATCCCCTGTTGCCCATTCCCAGCTTCTGGCAAACAGACGCTAGGGACACCATTCCTGCTCATCCTGGCTAATAACATGTCTCTGCATGACCCTTGCCTACTTGCTGGCTGGGAGCAGGGATTTCTTTCTCCTAGCTGCTTTTGGGGAGGAAGGTGTGTGTGATCCTTGCCTTCCTCCATGATTCAGGGGGACTGACTACATTAACACAAATTAAGTACTTTCAATTCATGCTAGCAGGGACTACATTGGGCAGTTACAACACAAGATTTTAGTGGGCCCTGCAATTCACATCCTTATAGTCGGCAATGCAGGCAGGTCCGGGGAGATATTTAGTTTAAAATATTTTTCAAATCTTGTGAAAAGTTCTGCTCCAAAGGGAGCCCTTAGAGTCTGCGGTCTGAGAGAGTCTAGAGGCAGACAATTCTGGCGAGTTCTTCCTGGAGGGCGGCCCTAAACTCCTGCATAGAGCAAAGATCTGGTCTGACTCCAGTTGCTATGGAGACAGGGAATGCCTCCTGGTGAAGTCTGATGTGAAGGTGACAGAAGATGTAATTTGCGTAGTTGTCTGTACAGCATGCAGCACAACAGGGCCTTGAACTTTTATTGGGATCTCTAGACATCATAGTCATGCTTCAGCTCTGTGGCACCCCAATCCCATTCTTGCTTCCTGTGTTACTCTTATACCCCTTCCTGAAACGCCTATGTAAAGAGAACAAGTTCTGTCTCTTAAGGCTTCCTATATATTGTTACACACTCGACAGCTCAAAATTTAAAATTGTATCTGCACAAAGTTATGAATTATACAATTTTCCTTGTTTACTGTTATAAGCCTTTTGATAGCATAGAAACTCTTTATTTTAGTCCCTAGACTGGTAAAAATTCTGTGCGTTAACACAGTCAGTCACTGTTGAGTTGACAGACCTACAAGGAGAGGAGCAGGGGACCCCCCCCTCCCAAAAAAAAATAGTCCTGATTCTTGTTTGCCGAACAACATCTCAACAAAGCAGTACAGATCTACACACAGTACTTTGATGCACAATTTTGAGCAGTATAAACTATTTCCCCTTGTTTATTTCCCCCCCTAATGTTCTTGTCAACTGCTGGAAATGGCCCACCTTGATTATCACTACAAAAGGTCCCTCTTCCTTCCCCCCCCCCCCCCCCCACTCTCCTCCTGGTAATAGCTCACCTTAACTGATCACTCTGGTTACAGTGTGTATGGTAACACTCATTGTTTCATGTTCTCTGTGTATATAAAATCTCCTCACTGTATTTTCCACTGAATGCATCCAACGAAGTGAGCTGTAGCTCACAAAAGCTTATGCTCAAATAAATTTGTTAGTCTCTAAGGTGCCACAAGTACTCCTTTTCTTTTTGCGAATACAAACTAACAGGGCCGCTATTCTGAAACCTATCCTCAGGTTGTTATCTCAAAACCCACCCTCCATATCTACACCTTAGTTTGCAAGGGTTTGTTTTCTCCTGTTTAGGAGATTCTGTTTTCTCCCACTCATGCTGTGAGCCCTTCTAAAGTAGTTTGCATAGGCCTATATACCAGTCATGGAGGAAGGACTCTCAGCTAGACTGGAGCTTGGCAGTGAACAATAATAAGAGAGGAGGTAATTGTAAGATGGCTGCCTCCCACAGAGATAGAGAGTGGTTTCCAAAGCCTGCTGGAAAGGGACAGGCTTATTTTTGTCAGACAGCGTTCATTACATGTGAGCTATGGCATAGATTAAGTGCAGTGAAGGGGGGGGGGGGGGGGGGAGGAGGCAGAAAAAGCATAAGACACTCAGGATTCTGTTACAAGTCTAGAAAAGTATATTTTTTACATTAAGATCCCACAGAAAGTTAAGTAAATTACATGACTTCCCATAACAGATTCATAGGAAATACCCCTTTGTAAACTCTCCTACAAGGACAGAAAAGCACCTGATTCTGGCCCTCAGTCTCCCAACTCTGCAAACTGGAATAAGCTCCTTTAACTTGAGCTAAATTAGAACTTGGAGTGAGTGTAAGCCCATGAGGCTGGAGCAGGCTTCTGTATAGATTCAACTCCCAAACTGCGGCAAATCTCAGTATAGACCATAAGTGAATCAGAACACTCCACCTGACTCAAAACTGGAGTCTCAAAGCAGCTAACACTGACTTCTCTGAGCTCCAAGAGAACTCCAACAATACATTTCCCTAAAGTAAAAACCTACTAATTCAGGACGAAGGCCTCTAACAAGAGAAAAAGCACAACCCTGCAAAACACACGCTGCAGTTGGTTTCTACCTTCCCATTCCTCCTTGGGACTTAAAGGATTTTAGTACAGGGGATAGATATTTTCTCTACTTACAAACAGAACTGTTTGCAACAGAAAAATTCTAGATTCCCCTGGGAATCCCATTTCAAGCAAACATCTGTCATGTATAACTATTTAATCACAGAGGATTTTGGCACAGAGAATGTTATATTAAGATGTGTCTAGAATATAAACACAAAATAACCTTTGTAAATCTTACTCAATAGTTGTCTGATCCAACACTCCTGTTACTGGGATCCCATAAAATTGTTGCATAGTGGCAACTGCAGACTGCATAGCTTTTCCTGAGTGCAGGGCAGACATTCGGCTTTCAGAGGGAAGCAAATAGCCGTATGCTTTTAGCCAACTCTGAAAAACATGAGAAGTAGAAAGCATTAATTATAATGTAGTCAGTTTTGAAGTTTATATATAAAAAATTGTTCCTTTAAACATTTTAAACTGGAAACATTTTTATGTGACCACTGAATTGTAGAAATGTATTGCCTCTTTTCCTCTTCATTTTTTTTGTCTTGACTGACGTAGTGAATTTGTGTCCGAGAGTAATGGGTTAATTGCACCGGTTAAAATCAACTATTTTGAGGGTAAGCACTATGCAAACTTTCCATTAGTGATGGTGAATTATTCATTATGAATAATATTTGTTGCAAATTTAGCCAGTTAGCACACAAATGACTTGTTAGCATGTCTTGCTTACTATGGAGACATTGGTAGCAACTCCTTAACTAAAGATGCTTTGTGATTTGCACTTTAAGCAGGAGTAACATCCCACTTGACACTTCAATGACTAGATTTAAGATAAAATTTTCTAGAGCATTTAAGTGACACTGTACTTTACATGGACCAGTTTCTCAAAGCTAAAAGTAACTAACAAAATTGACAGAGAAAAAAATTAAATAGAAAAGTGTGAACAAAAATGGGGAGTTGTTTAAGAACACTTTAGATGTTCTTAGAGTCACAGTTTCTCCATCATGATGATTTTTTTTTTTTTTTACTTCAGTTAAAAACCATCTTGGGCTAAGACAGAATATGAAAGCTGCAGACAGATAACAAATGGAAAAAAAGGGGAGGCAAATATGAATATAAAATACAAGTTAAGAAATGTAGGAAATTGATAAGACCTGCTAAAGATTTAAATGACGTGTCCATGGCCAACAGGATAAAGGAGAATTTTGTTTTAAACACATCAGGAACAAAAGGAGTCCTGACAATGGTACAGATGGCAAAGCGGACAATGACGCAGAAAAGACAAGTGTTAAATAAATATTTCTGTTCTGTCTTTGGAATAAAGTTGATATATCTCCTAATGACAAAATATTTTCTATTCCAACTAAAACTAAAGGAGGATTTTAAGCTTTTAAAGGCCCCCAACTCTCACTTATACTAAGGATCTGTCATGCAACAGAAACATTCTCTGTACTGAGAATGTTCTATGTACAGAGGACTTTCCAGTTGGTGCAGAGAAAGGATAAGGGCTCTACGCCCTGCACTGCTCCTAGCCCCAGTGTTGGGGCATGGCTACAGTGCACTACAGTATGGCTATTCACTGCTTCCTAGAGGCCATAAAAAGCAGAGGGCAAATTTGTCCAACCTATCAGCGAGTAGACACCTCACCTGTCTCCTGTAAGAAAGGTACTTCCCAACTATCTTTACCGCACAGACTGAATTTCTGAAAGTCACCAGCATAGGTGCCAACTCCATAGGTACTCCAGGAATCAAGCACCCATGGAAAAAAAAATAGGGAGTTCTCAGCACCCACCAGCCACAACTGTTTAGCGGTACCGCCGAACAGCTGTTCAGCAACTGGTGGGAGGTGCTCAGGGGACAGCAGAGCAACAAGCAGTGGGCCTCACAGGAAGGGGTGGAGTGGGGACAGGACTTTGGGTGGAGCACCCATGGGGAACAATAAGTCATCGCCTGTGGTCCCCCATCTCTTCATCCTGTCTCTCTCTGAAATAAAGCTCACCAACCCAACCCCATTACTTAAAGGCCCCCAGCTTACCCTACCCCGCAGTGACCTTACCCTGATGATGCAAGAACGCCCTTGCCCCAATCTCCTCTGCAGAGATCCAGTCCTTCCTGAACCACCCCAGTAAGGAGTCCCTAAATATTCCCCAGACTATACAGCTCCCAAATGCCACCAGCTTACATTGTGCCAACCTACATAATATTATATTCCCGCAACCCAAGTCGGACAAGCAACTTCATCCTGAACTCTCTACCCACCCTGATATAACACTCCCCAAGCTTCCCTAAAGCCTTGAACTACTGGCAACCATGTCCCAAGAACCCCCTTCAACTTTTCACAATGCAGGGAATCACACCTTGCTGTACCATCTATGACATGGTCTATGGTCTCGCGCTCTCCCAGCCTTAAAAAAAAAACACACCAACCACACACCCCCTGTCGTGGCATCCCTTGTCTCCTCCAGCCTGTGCCAACCAGGAACCCTTGTTTCCCATATCCTGTGCTCAATACCCAGCAGACCTCTCGCATTCCACACCAACCCCTTTCAACAGTGTAGCAGCATGCAGTTCTCCCATCCTATACTGCCTCATTCTCCCCATACAAATACGGAGGCATACGCACCATTCCACATCCCTCAACGGGTGTTATTTTATAACCCTACAACCTACCCCAACATCAGTCTCCATCTCAACGCAGGAGACCCTGCTCTACTCCCTGCTGCTGCAGGCTCCAGCCCCATATATGCATTCCCCCTCCACCCAACAAAGTACAGTGTGGGGATATCCATCTTTTCCACATCACAGAATGACCAAGCCCCGAAACACAGGAAAGGTTCTTGCCCAATTCCCATCATATTATGTTCAGTTCTATACAGGTTTACAGCATGATTTCAAAAAGCACACAGGACACAGATTTCTACTTCAGCACCCGTCTCTGTACACTGACCTGCAATGCTATTACAAGTACACCAAACCTGTATGGTCCCATTAAAAGCCAAAGAGAGCTGCTGTAATGCATCATTTCCAAGTCTCCCCCAAACCATAAAGAGTGCCCACCGACTACAGCAAACACTGGTGGATAAAGATGAGGTAGGAGACAATCAGGGAGAATGCAGTCACAGACCATAACGGTGGCAGGGAAGAAAAAGCTCCTAGTCTGTAACTGAGGGAAAAACCTAATGGCTTCAATGAAAACAGAGAGGAGAAACATCCAATAATTGACAGAAAGGGACATGCCTGTAAATCAATGGAGTAGTGAGAAATTAGGGTGGTTTTATTATTATTATTTACTACTTATGTTGTGGCAACACTAGCGATCCTGTATTTATTATACTGGGCACTGCACAAACAGCTAACTGAAGAGAGAGTCCCTACCCCAGAGAGCTACATAAAATGAATATAAGATGAATGATCATAGGTCGATACAAACAAAGGAGGCATATACAAGAAAATAAGACAAGTACAATCAACATTATAAGCAGCTGTTTGAGCACAGCAGTTTTTTCTTGACTTTTCTGTAGTTTTCCAAGCAAAAAAAAGCTTTAAGGACAGAATTAAAGGAGGATAATATGTGACCTTGTGGATATTTTATGAAGAAGTTCTTCCTCACACCAGAATGGGAAAAAGTGCAAAAAAGCTATTCTTCCACTTAGTCCCCTAAATAAGCAATCGGACATTCAAAAGAGCGCAAAGTAAGTGTCAGGAGCTACGAACTTCAACTATGAGTGCTAGGCCTCTCATTAGCAAAACATTTTGAAAAAAACATATCCTCTGTTCTATGCAATGTTGCTGCAACAAAAGAGATTACTTCACCTACCTTGCCTCTCTAGCTATTCTCTGAAACAGTGACTCTCAAGCTTTCCAGACCACTGTACCCCTTTCACAAGTTGGATTTGTCTTGCATACCCTCAAGTTTCACCTCACTAAGAAACTACTTGCTTATAAAATCAGACAAAAATATAAAAGTGTCACAGCACACTGTTACTGAAAAATTGATTACTTTCTCCTTTTTACCATATAATCATAAAATAAGTCAACTGGAATATAAATAATGTACTTACATTTCAGTATATAGCATAGAGCAGTATAAACAAGTCATTGTCTGTCCGACATTCTACTTTGTACTGAGTTTGCTAGTGCTTTTCATATACCTATTATAAAACTAGGCAGCTATCTAGAGGAGTTGATGTACCTCCTGGAAGACTTCTGTGTACCCCCAGCAATACACGTACCCCTCCCTGGTTGAGAACCACTGCTGTAAAATACATTCTCCTATACTCCCATACGTACAAAAACATAGAAATAGAAATATTTTTTTACGATCAAAGCAGTACTAACCTAAAGTACTTAACCAGCTGAGAAATTAACCCCAATTCCTCACATCCTGTCCTAAAATACCTTCAAGCAACTACCCGCACAAAGTAAATCACACGGGGGGGGGGGGAATCATCCTTTTCCATTAGTTCTCTCTCAATTTCTTCCCATGAAGGAAACACCAACTTTTCCAGGGCAGATTCAAAAATGCTGAGAGAGCCCATTGGCCACCCCAGTTCCCGGACCCCCGGGAACAGAACCACCCAGCCAGTCCCCCTGGGATCGGCCCCCACCACCTAGCGCCTACCGGCATCATCGCAACACCCTCAGCCTGCGCCCCAGACGGCGCCGGCGCCCCCACGCCCCGCCAGAGCTAACTCCCCTCCCCGCCGAGGGACGGCGGGCCCCGGCTCCCCCCGGGCTCACTCTCCCCTGACCGGCGAGGGGGAGCCCCGGACCCCTCTCCCTCACCCCGCTCGATGGCCTCAGGCCCGCTCGGTCAGCACCTACCCGGCCGCTGCTGGCGTCGGCCCAGCGCAGGGCGCAGAGCGCGGCCAGCAGGGAGCAGCAGGCCCTGGCGAGGCCCCAGCGGCCCTCCATGGCAGCAGGGGCCGTCACGGCTCGGGCCGCGCCGAGGGGCCACCGCACCTGCCGGGCCCGCCGGCCGCGCTGCTCTGCGCCTGCGCGCTAGCTCCGGGCGGGGCGGGGCGGGACCGGGCCGCCTCGCCCCCTCCGCGACCAGCGCGAGGATGACGGACGGGTGGCGTGCGCGCGGGGCCCGGCGCCGGGCGGGGACACGGACAAAGCGTGCCGCTCACCCCGCCCATTCCCCCGACAGCCGTTACCCTCGCCCCGCCCCCTTCCCACTGCCAGTTAGCCCCGCCCCGTCCCCTCCCCACTACCGACCCCACCACCCCTAACACCCGCCCCGCCCCCACCACCCCTCCCCACTGCCCGTAACACGCTCTCCGCCTCGCCCCCTCCCACCCCACCGCCCGTAACACCTGCCCCGCCCCCACCCAACCCCTCATTTCTGGCCCCACCCCAGCCCCCTGCCTCAGCCCGGAGCCCCCTCGCATACCCCAAACCCATCAGCTCCACTCCCCAGACCGGAGCCCCCTCCCCTATCCTAAACCCCTCATCCCTGGCCCCATCCCAGACCCCTCCCTCCCGTATCCCAACTCGCTGCCTCAGCCTGGAGCCCTTCCCCCCCCCAACCCCCTGAGAACGAGCGAGGGTGGGGAGAGGGAGCGACGGAGAGGGGGGAAGGGCGCCAGTGGGCGGGGCCTGGCCGAGGGGGCGGGGCACGGGTGTTCCATTTTGTGGGAGTACGAAGTTGGCAACTCTGTGTGTAAGCTCCCCCTTGGGGGGCTGTGGTGTGCTTTTCACTGCAGTGGGGCTCCATGTACACTACACGCGGTGCGCCGTGGAGACGTCGCCTCAGGGAGATGTCAGACAGACGGGCTGATCAGAGCTCCAAGGCTGAGCGCCCAGCGGCCTTAGCAAGGCACCGTGCTTACTCAGGGGCCATGGCCCAGCTACGCCCCCAGTATGCAGAGAACGAGCAAACAGTTTCCCCAAACAACCCCCAGGCGAACTGCACACAGCACTCCCCAGTCCTGCTCCCTCCAAGCACGAGCTAGGGGTTGGGAGCACCCCTCTCCCCAGCCCCAGCCATCCCTGGGGCCTGGCCTTTGTACGGTGCCAAGCACTTCCCAGGACACGGACAGCTTTAGTTCCCCCTGCACCGTCAGGCATTGGTCCCTTCTGACTGCTCCCCAGCTGGCATTAAGTGCTCGTGTCAGCAGCTACTGAGGAAGTTACCCCGGCCCACCGCTAAGGCAAAGCTAGGGCTGGGTGGGTACTCTGCATCCCCCCACCCCCATGGCTGCGGTCAGACTGCAAGGGAGAGAGCTAGATGAGGAGCTCTGGACAACCCCCAGTCCTGGTACAGGGCAGCCCAAGGTAGAGGCTGCTCTGGTCAGCTCAGGGATGTTGGCTCAGCCATATGGGTGGGCTCAGAGCTGGCTTGGCTTGTTAACCCCTTGCGCAGATGGAGTCCCAAGTGTTCCAAGCCATGCGGTGCACTGAGTCAAGGTGAGATTGACCCTGCTAGCCTCTATAGCCCGATGACCCTGTTTGCTTGGGGAGATATCTGGTGGTCCTTGCCACCCCCCTCACCTTCATTAAAAAAGGTACTAGAGCCAAAGGTCTGAGGCCCAAGGAGAGTTTATTTTGTTAACAGCTTGGCGAGCTGGGAGCCAGTTGCCCAGTGCTGCCAGGCCCAAGGGCCATGAGTTAGGCCTGGAGTCTGCCATTCCCACACACCTGCAAGGAAAGAGACAGATAAAAAGTGGGGTCAGCCCTGGGGCTGCAGGGACTGCATGGGAGGAAGCAGCACAGTGATGGGCACTGCCAGGCTGGTGGGGGCCATGGGACCCACTCTCAGGGCTCTGCCATCTGCACCCTGCCGCGGGATACTGATACGGATTGCTGGAGGTCAGGCTGTGACATGGGGCTAACTTTGTGACTGCACCTTGGAGCCCAGAGTGGGAGACTAGCACCCCCGCCTGGCAGACCTGTGCCCCAGAGGATGCTGGGAGCCGAGCCAATAAGTGTCACTCCTGACTCCTTGCAGTCAGGGAGCTGGTAGGCGTGGCTCGCGGTGACGGGGCGGAGCACGTGAAGAGTTCCAGTGCAGGGAGAAGGAAGTGGCCCGCTCTAGTGCAGAGCTAGGAGACTGGCCAGTCAACCTGCTCACACCTTGTCTGGCCTCCCCTGCTAGGCTCTCCTCCTGAGGCTTACAAGGCAAACACCAGGGCATGGAGCAGCGCGACCCTCTGTGTGCCTAACTCTCCAGGAGTCCTGCCTGAACAGGGCAGAGCTCCAGGGGGGCTCTGGAAGTGTCTACACTGCACCTGGGAGCGAGCCGCCCAGCCTGAGCGGAGACTTGCGCTAGATCCACTCACGCTAGTGTGCTAAAAACAGCCGTGTGGCCATTGCAGCTTGGACAAGAGCTCCGCTCTCACGTCACCTGACCCACTGGCTCTGAGCTCGGGGCTAGTCTCCGCCAGAGCCGCAGCGGCCACATGGCGATTTTCTAGCATGCTAGCTTGCTCCCAGCTGCAGTGCAGCAGAGGCAGATATACCCTGCCCCAGGTGTCCCCGGCTCCCTAGGCTGGGAGCCACCTTCCCAGGCCACAGAGGAGTATGGGCACTGAGGAAAGCCTGCCCCTTGGGTGGATGGATCCAAGCAAGTGCCCAGGGCCTGGCGGGTGTCACTTACCTCAACCCACAGGTCGGTGGGGCACTGATGCCACATCCTCCCCCAGCTGCCGCCGGGCCGAGACCCAGAGCGTCTCTGTCAAGGGATAGCGGCAGCGCAGAGTCAGCCTGCAGAGGGATATGCTGGCTAAGCCAGGTGGGTGGGAACTTTGGAGCTCTCAAGCCAGTTGCCATCGGCTGCCAGGACACCCCTCCCAGCCCTAGAGCTGGCCCTCACCTGTACCATGAGTCCCGGGTGATGATGGGGGATGTGGCTGGGACCCCCTCAGGCATAAAGGTCACCTCATTCTCATACACCAGGTAGCCTCCTTCAAACTGTGCAGGAGAGACTGAGGGTCAGAGGGCAGACACAGCAGCAAGGAAGGCTGGGATTCCTTGGGCTTCCCCCACCCCTGGGAACTCAGCACCCAAATCCTAGTAAAATCCAGTCCACTAGAAATGCCAGCCCCATGGAGTCACAGCTTCTGGTGTGCTCCCAGGTCTACCCACCCCCTTTGCATTAGGAGCACACACATCTCTCTGGGCAATGGGGCTTGGCTCAGCTAAGACACAGGGACTGAGGAGAGCGAATCCAGCCATCTTGGCTGGCCTCTGGCTTTGGTGGGGCTGGAGGGGAGGCCCTGCACCCCACATCACTCTGCACTCCAGATGGCTTGCTTTACAGACACCCAGCCTGCACCACCACCCTGCTGCCACCCCATGGCAAAGCCCTGCCACCATCCCAGCAAGCTCAGCATAAGACCACGGTTAAGCAAGAGTTGCAGGGCCCTACAGCATCAGACCCACCCTCCTGTCACCAGATGCTCCTCCCCAGTCTCAGCCACCAGCTGCCAGCCCTCCCCACCCCCAAGGGGAAAGTACGTCCCATGGGGGGCTCACCCGCCGTGTGGTCCCACAGGAGGACAGAGAGAAGGAGAAGAGGGCCCGCGAGGAATCGGAGGCCACTGGCCCACAGCCTGGGTCCCTCAGGTGGGTCCTGCGCGGGTCAAGTGCAGGCTTGGTGTCCAGGCTCAGCACTGTAGCCACCAAGGTGCCATTGGGCAGGCACACTGTGCCCAGGAAGGGGGGAAAGAAAGAGTCAGGATCAGGCCTAGACCCCTCTGGAGACCCCACCATCACCCCTTATTCTCCCAGCAGGAGCTACTGGGTGAGCATGAGGCTCTCAGACCCCTCTGCTGCCCCCC
This sequence comes from Lepidochelys kempii, assembly GCF_965140285.1. Taxonomy (NCBI): domain Eukaryota; kingdom Metazoa; phylum Chordata; order Testudines; family Cheloniidae; genus Lepidochelys; species Lepidochelys kempii. The sequence continues at coordinate 31,684,925 of NC_136392.1, read as the reverse complement.
AAATCCCATGCATGGGGTGGTCGGTGCAGGAGGGGTCTGTACCCTGTGACCAGTGTGGATCTCCAATCCCAGATGGGGCAGCCATTCCCCACGGGGTGGGGCTGGGGGCAAGGCTGGGGTCAGGATGTGTGGCCAATGGCTGCGGAGGAGGTGGGTTAAGGAATCTCAGCCAGGCCTCACTGGCTGAGCCAGATCTAGAGGAGAAGGGATGCCCATGCCACTGATCGCTTCACCCCAGTGGAATCTACGGCCCAGAAGCACCCCCTATGCACCCCCACAGGGGACATCCCATGCTTCTGGCAGGGGTCTCCACCCAGGCACTCACCCAGCAACTGCCCAGTGGGGAAGGTGCAGACAACAGCAAAGGAAGCTAGGACTGAGCGAGTCTTGTTGTCCCGCAAGGAGAAATCCAGCCGAGCCGTCAGCCCTTGGAGGGAGATGCTCTGGGGGTATGATAGTGCGTGAGAGTGACCTGGGGACCGAGCACCAGCCAGGAGCCCTCCTCACCAGGTCCCAGCAGAGCCCTGGGGTTGGGAGAGGTCAGGCATCACTAGTGCTTGAGCTGGCTCCTGCCCCCATGCGTCCTGAGAGCAGGAGGGCAGGAGCTACCCACCAGGCTTTGCTGGAGAAGACACGAGGTAGGCTGGGACCAAGGAGGCAGGAAGCCAGCCAGAACTCCAGCGAGAGCTGGATGAGCAGGTTAGCCCAGTCCCCATGGTGCCAGGCCCCCTACCTATTCTATGGGTCACCAGCCCCTTCACCCCTGTTCTCGGAGGAGCCATGCTGTAGGCAGAGACTGGCTGCTTTGTGTGACTTGGAGTCACTCCCCACTCAGAGGAAATGAGTTTGCATGTTGGATTTTGCCCATCCTCCACGGCACAGTGGGGCAGGGGCAGGTGTCACTTCATGCAGCCCTCGATGCAGGGGGGCAGAAGGGTTTAAAGGCAGGTGCTAAGTGACCAAGGAGAGCTGGCGAACAGGGGAGTTTCAGAGGGAGAAAGAATACAGCTATGGGTAAGTCCAGAACATGGAGCTATGGGTGAAGGGTTGGAATCGGGGAAACATGGACAATCGTAGAGGGGCAAAGGACAGACAAGAAGGGATATTGAGGGGAAATCTAATGAACACCTGTGATGTCTGTATCCGAATGCAAGAAGTATGGAGAATAAACTGGAAGAACTAGAAATACTAGTGAGTACTCACAATTACGACATAACTGGCATCAGAGACTTGGTTGGATAATTCCCATGACTGGAATGCTGGTATAGAAGGGTACAGCTTGTTCAGGAAGGACAGGCAGAGAAAATGGGGAGGAGGTGTTGCCTTGTATATCCAAGATGTATATGTTTGCACTGAGGTTGAGATAGAAGTGGGAGGCAGACCAGGTAAGTATCTGGGTAAGGATCAAAATGGTGAAGAACAAGGGTGATGTCAGGGCAGGGGTCTACAACAGACCACCGAACCAGGAAGAAGAGGTGGCTGAGGCTTTTTTTAAATAACTAACAAAATCATCCAAAACACAGGACTTGGTGGTGATGGGGGACTTCAGCTACCCAGACATCTGTTGGGAAAAATAACACAGCAAGGCACAGATTATCCAAGTTTTTGGAATGCAAGGGATACAACTTTTTATTAAAGAAAGTGGAGGAAGCAACTAGGGGAGAGGCTATTCTAGATGTGATTCTGACAAGGCTGAGAATTTGAAGGTGAAAGGCAGCTTGGGTGAAAGTCATCATGAAATGACAGAGTTTATGATTCTAAGGAATGGTAGGAGAGAAAACAGCAGAATAAAGACAATGGACTTCAAGAAGGCTGACTTCAGCAAACGCAGAGAAGTGGTAGGTAAGATTCCATGGGAAGCAAGTCTAAGTTTAAGAGTTTAGGAGAGTTGACACGTTTTTAAAGAGACATTATTAAGGCCAAAAGAGCAAACTATACCAGAACGTGGGAAAGATAGGAAGTATGGTAAGAAGCCACCCTGGCTTAATCAGGAGATCTTCAGTGACATGAAACTCAAAAGAGAGTCACACATGAAGTGGATACTAGGTCAAATTACAAAGGATGACTATAAAGAACATTACAGGTATGTAGGGACAAAATTAGAAAGGTCAAGACAAAATCTGAGATTAAACTAACTCATGGTATAAATGGTAACAAGAAAGCATTTTACAAATACATGGGAAGCAAGAGGAAGACCAAGGACAGGGTAGGCTCGTTACTCAATGAGGAGGGAAAGACAATGACAGAAAAATGCAGTAATGGCTAAAATTTTCACCAAAAACGTTAGCCGTGACCAGACAACTAACATAGTGAACATCAGTGTAAATGGGGTAGGATCTGAGGCTAAAAGAGGAAAAGAACAAGTGAGAATGTCTTCAAGTCAGGAGGGCCTGATGAAACACCTCCTAGAATACTTAAGGAACTGGCTGAAGAGATCTCTGAGCAATTATCGATTATCTTGGAGGACGGGAGAGATAGTTGAGGGCTGGAAAAGAGTAAATATAGTACCTAGTGTGACAAAGTTCCTGCTCTACCTTGGTGGGTCTTGCGCTTATTGGCAGATTTGCTCGCCTTGGAGCTTCACGGCAGCCCTCAGCTTGGTCGTTTTTCTGAATTCACAGTCCAGGTTGACTCCTCCTGTGTCTGACCAGGAGTTGGGAGGATTTGGGGGGAACCTGGGCCGGCCCTCTACTCCGGGTTCCAGCCCAGGGCCCTGTGGAATGCAGCTGTCTAGAGTGCCTCCTGGAACAGCTGTGTGACAGCTACAACTCCCTGGGCTACTTCCCCATGGCCTCCTCCCAACACCTTCTTTATCCTCACCATAGGACCTTCCTCCTGGTGTCTGATAATGCTTGTGCACCTCAGTCCTCCAACAGTCCGCGTTCTCACTCTCAGCTCCTAGTGCCTCTTGCTCCCAGCTCCTCGCACGCACACCACAAACTGAAGTGAGCTCCTTTTTAAAATCCAGGTGCCCTGATTAGCCTGCCTTAATTGATTCTAGCAGCTTCTTGATTGGCTGCAAGTGTTCTAATCAGCCTGTCTTAATTGTCTCCAGAAGGTTCCTGATTGTTCTGGACCCTTCACTAAGTAGGAAAAGGGACCTACTTAGCCTGGGGCTAATATATCTGCCTTCTATTACTCTCCTATAGCCATCTGGCCTGACCCTGTCACACTAGCTATAAAAAGGGGAACAGGGACAACCCAGGCTTTACAGACCAGTCAGCTTTCCGCACCCAGAAAGATAATAGAGCAAATCATCAAACATTCTATTTGTAAGCACCTAGAAGATAGGAACAATCAACACGGAATTGCCAAGAACAAATCATGCTGAACCAACCTAATGTCCTTCTTTGACAGGGTTACAAGCCTTGTGGACAGGGGGAAGCAGTAGGAAAGCTTTGGATACTGTCTCACATGACCTTCTCATAAAAAAACAAGGGAAGTATAGCCTAGATGAATCTACTGTAAAGTGGGTGCATAATTGGTTGGAAAACCATTCCTAGAGAGTAGTTATCAGTGGTTCACAGTAATGCTGGAAGGGCATAACGAGTGAGGTCCCGCAGGGATCAGTTCTGGGTCCGGTTCTGTTCAATATCTTCATCAATGATTTAGATAATGGCATAGAGAGTACACTTATAAAGTTTGCGGACAATGCCAAGCTGGGAGGGGTTGCAAGGGCTTTGGAGGATAGGATTAAAATTCAAAATGATCTGGACAAACTGGAGATATGGTCTGAAGTAAATAGGATGAAATTCAATAAGGACAAATGCAAATTACTCCATTTAGGTAGGAACAATCAGTTGCACACATACAAAATGGTGAATGACTGCCTATGAAGGAGTACTGTACTGTGGAAAGGGATCTGGGGGTTGTACTGGATCACAAATTAAAATGGGTCAACAATGTAATACGGTTACAAAAAAAGCAAACATCATTCTGGGATGTATTAGCAGGAGTGTAATAAGCAAGACACGACAAGTAATTCTTCCGCTCTACTCCACGTTGATACAGTCTCAACTGGAGTATTGTGTCCAGTTCTGGGCGCCACACTTCGGAAAGATGTGGGCAAATTGGAGAGAGTCCAGAGAAGAGCAACAAAAATGATTAAAGGTCTCGAAAACATGGCTTATGAGGGAAGACTGAAAAAATTGGGTGTGTTTAGTCTGGGAAAGAGAAGACTGATGGGGACATAAGTGTCTTCAAGCACATAAAAGGTTGTTACAAGGAGGAGGGTGATAAATTGTTCTCCCTGACCACTGGGGACTGGACAAGAAGCAATGGGCTTAAATTGCAGCAAAGGAGGTTTAGGTTGGACATTAGGAAAAACTTCCTGTCGGGGTGGTTAAGCACTGGAATAAATTACCCAGGGAGGTTGTGGAAACTGGAAATTTTTAAGGGCAGGTTAGACAAACACCTGTCAGGGATGGTCTCAATAATACTTGGTTCTGTCTCAGTGCAGGAGACTGGTCTAGTGACCTATCGACATCCCTTCTAGTCCTACGTTTCTATGATGGCACATCAGGACACCCAGATCCCAGAGATAAGCCAGGGAATCTCTTTGTTGCTACAGCGAGGCTCTCAAGAGACAGAAGCTGCGCTGGGTGGCATGAACGGCAACAGTCACCCTTTTCTCATGTGGTTCCACCGAGGGGTAGCAGGTGGCTATTGTGCCTATTGAAGCCAGTTCCCTCTCCCCAGCTACAAATGGGACCGGGGATAGTTTGTCAGAAGTGACCGTTTGTGGGAAAATCTGGGACAACTTGTCCCAAACATTAAAAAAATTTAAATGTTCCTGAACCAGCCCAAGTGTTTTGGTCTTTGTGATTGGTCTGGGTTAGAAACGAGGGGGCTTCACCCGTTTTCTTACTGCTTCTCCAAGACAGCAAGCGTCGGGGCTGAGAAAGTCTTTGCCCAGGTTTTGCCCTGGGTTCCCAGCTGAAAGACTGTGTCCGGAGGAGTCCGGCTGGAGCTGGGGTGTCCAGGCCACAGGAAAGTTCAACAGTTTGAAAATTTCTCACAAAATGAAAGTTCCAAAAAAGTTTTGCACCAGGAAAAAATGGATCATTTTGAATTCTAGAAAATGCTGCTGTTCCATACCCAGGATGGAGAAGTCAGGAGAAATGACTGGCTTGGACTTTTCCCAGACAAATTCCTGAGGAACAGCTCCATCCCAGGGCAGCTGAGTTTGCTGACTGAAAGCTCGCCCATTGCAGTCTGAGCAGCTCGTGTGTTCGGAGAGCAATGGGAACATGTGGCTGTCCCCGGTTGAGAGTAGGTGGCCGGCAGCCTTTTTTCTTGCTCCCTCCCAGGAGAACTGCAACCCCCACCAGAACATTTTCCATCCTCCTTCCCCACTGCTCTTGCCCCTCCCCACCCCCCAGCTCCTCCACCTACCTCATACGCCAGCCCAGCCGCCAGAAGGGGGACAGCCAGGTGGAAATGGTGACCATCATCGGAGACTCTGTAGCTGTGGGGGGCAGCCAGCTGGCTCAGGGGCCGCTCCCCAACATAGGGAATCCAGAACCGGTCCAGAGTCCCGTGGGTCATCAGCAGGGCCAGTGCCCCAGCCTCACAGGAGCCCTGGAAGCTGGGGAGCACTAGCAGGAGCAGAAGGGGTTAAATATGGGTCCAGTCACTCTGAGCAGCCCAGAGCCAAGGGCTCAGCCAGGCCCTACACTGGGATGTGGGAAGCTGCAGACCATGGCCAGGAGGAATAGGGACACTGAACCACTGACCCCAAGAGCCACAGGACCCCCACACACACCTGCCACTCATGCCAACCCCACCCATCCCCCGACCTCCATATTTCCCCCCACTCACACCAACACCAGGCTCTGCTTGTCCATGCAACCTCGCTGCACTCACAGCACCCCAGCCCATGCCCACACAGCTACCCACTGTCCCCCACATCACCCCCAGCCCCCCGACCAGCCAGGCCCTCCCCCAACTCACCCACATCTGGGACATCACAGGTGATGAGCCCTGCCTGGGTGAAGGCTTCGCCCGTGGGCAGCAGCCGCAGGGTGTAGTTGAGGTGCAGAGTGTAACGCCTGAGGGGGCCATGCAGGTACTGCCAGGAGGACAGACTGGGTCAGAGTGGGGCTGAGGATCTAGACAACCGCTCCTCCCCCCCCGCCCCACAGCTCTCTCGCAGGCAGGCTAGTGCAGCCCCCACACCATGGGGCACTGAGTGAAGTGGGCCTCCCCAGGGCACCTCTGCGCTATGCATCCTGATGACGGGGACCCTCCTCTTCGGCCCCCCTCCATGCCAGCCTCCACCCCCAAGCCAGCTGCTGCATGGGCAGGGCAGCCCCCGAGCACCAGGGTGGAGGAGAGCAGCTTATCCCTCCCTCCATGTGCACAGGAGCCCACTGCCCTGGCCCCCCATGCCACCTCCTCACCACCCCATGCCCCACCACCGTTACCTGCTGTTGCACCAAGGGGTCAGCAAAGGGCACCCTCAGCCCAAAGGCCTTGGTGCCATTGGGGTTGGGGGCCTCGTGGGGGTCAAAGCCATGGTCCTCGGCCTCAGGGTGGCTGAAGGGACGTCCGCCCACCGAGACAGAGACCAGCTCCACATCGGGCAGGAAGTGCCCCAGGCGCACCTTGAAGTAACGCTGTGCTGCCACGGTGTCTGGGGGAGGAGACGGGGGTGCACCGGGCGGTGGGGTTCACTGGAACACTCCCCCAGGCAGCCAGTGCCCCAGCCCAAGCAGCCATGACCCCAGGCTGGCAACCCCATGCCCAGGGCAATGAGCCCGGCTGAGACCAGCAGCGGCTCATCCTGACATTGCCTGGTGAGCATGTGGGAATTTTTGTAATAGTTTTATGAAAACTCTGCATGCCTCAGTTTCCCCATTCACTCTGCATTGCTGCCCGTCTGGGCCAGGTGCTGGAGTCACGTGGGCAGCAGGTAGGCCTGGCCAGGTTGTCATGGAGACCCATTAGCCCAGGGCTGCGTGGAGCTAAGGGACCCACAGCGTAAAGAACTCAGCTGCCCCCAGCGCATCAGACGGACAGAACGAGGGGCCTGGGCAAAGCAGGGCAGGGAGTGCTGGCCACATGGGCTTCACTTTCCCAGACTAAGCCAGGCTCCCTCAACGCCGCATTCCAGGGGCCCAAGAAATGCTGCCTGTCAAAGGCTACGTGTGTCCCTGCATCTGTCCGGCTCTGAACGGCAGTTTGGACTCGTTAGAGAGCCGGGGCATGGAACAGCAGCGCTGCAGCCAGACGGCCTGGCGCAGAGTAGCAAAGCCAGGGGCTCACTCAGCCTATGGCCCAACATGGTCAAGCGGCCATGCTCCAGACCCAGTCTAAAGGCTGTAATTCCCTGTACAAAGATGGGGCTTTTCCCCCCTCTCACAAAGCCCCCTTGGTGGCCAGGGTCTAACGCAGGGTCAGTGGGGGCAGGTGGGAAGAGGAGGCCAAGACAGGGACTCTGGAGCCAAGCTCTCTCCAGAGTGGGGAGTGACAGGGTCCCACAAGGAACATTTAACCCCCCATTTTAGACTAAAGTCAACCTCTAGGGCTCCCTCTCCCACCCCCCTGTAGACTAAGAAGGAGCCATCTCCATCGCCTCCTCCCCCCCACCCCTCCAGCTCAGATGCCGGAGGTCTCTCTGTGCTCAGCAGCACAGGGCGTGGGGGGCAGGGAGCAAACCCCAATGGGGGATTTTGACCTTTGGGTGGTTAGAGGAGCTGAATCCAAACAATTCAAAACCAAGCGGGGGCGGGGCGGTTCCCTCTTCCCAGAGAAGTGACAAGCGTTCCCCCGCCCATCCCACACCAAACCAGCCCCTAGACCCAGTTCCCGTGTGGCAGCTCTGACTGCTGGAGCAGGGGCTGGGATGGGCAGTGGGGCAAAGGATGGTCAAGGCTCTTGTGGAAGGGGACTTCCTTTAAAGCTGGCAGCTCGCAGGGGCCTGGGAGCTCTCGCCAGGTGGGGTGAGGGGTCCCCCCATGTTAGGAGCTAGAGGGCTCTTCTGCTGCAGAGGGGGGACAATGATCTGGGCGTGGGGACAGAGACCCGGGCCATCAGAGAGGCAGAGCTCCCCAGGGAACCTGTTCTCCAGATCTCCCTCGCGTGGCCTGAACACCCCTTTTCTCATGGAGCTGGGGACGTGTGCAGCAGGGCTCGGCCAGGCCACAGGGATCCCAGGAGCTGCACCTACCGTCGATTATTCGGGGCGTCTGTGGGGAGAAGGGGGTGCGGATGGGACGGTAGCTGCGGTGACGGGTCCGGTCACTTTCATCCCCTTGCCAGTGCCGGTCCAGCAGCAGGTGGATGCTGTACCTGGTGCCATAGTGATTATCCACCAGAGCGCTCTGTGGGGAGGAGGGGGAGCAGTGACACCCCCATGGGGTGGCCCCTGACTCCCTCCTGGGAGGAGAGAGCTCAGCCATGGGACAACCGGGACCAGCTCTTCCATTGACCCTCCCCTGCACACACACACGCTCCGACCTGCAGCCCCGCAGGGTGAGGGAATGGACCAGGAAGGGGGCACCTGCTCCAGAGCTCCGTTGCTCCAAGTTCTCAGGAGCTTTGGGGAGCCAGAGGTGCTGGGAGAAGCTGCTGCAGGGAGGGGGAGGCTGACAGCATCTCTCACCCTGGGCACAGACTGGGCGGCAGCAGCAGTTAATGGGAACAGGTCTCAGATTGGAGATCCAGGCTAGCGTCCCACCCCAGGCCATGCTGTGACTCCTGGCGTCTATCCCGGCTAAAGGAGGGGGGTGGGGTTTAGTGGGTCAAAGCTGTGGGGGCTGGGGGCCAGGACTCCTGGGTTCTCTCCCCATCTCTGCCTCTGCCCTGCTGAGTGACCGGGGGGCCTCACTTTCCCTCTTTGTCTAGGCAGGCTGTGAGCTCTTTGGAACAGGGACCCTTGCACCAGGGGAGTGGGAAGCATCAGTCACAGGGGTCTCAGTGCAGGACCAAGCCCAGCAGCTCTGCTGCCTCATGCCTGGGCACCTGCGCACTGACCTGCAGCAGGCCTCCGGGAGCACCGATGAGCACCACGATGTGGATGAGCTTGGAGTCTGCCAGGAAGGTGTAGCCGTTGCGTGCGACAGTGCCCACGTCGATCACACGACCATCCAGGCCCATCTGGACCTCGTCTTGGTACTGCTCTGGCCACAGCACCAGGGACGGCAGGATTCGCGGCGTCACCCAGCTCAGGCTCGTGGCATTGACCATGGGGGAATCTAGGGACAGGGGGCCATGAGCCCCACCTACTGGTCCCCTGAGCCACCCCCTCCCCCCCCACAGCTCTCCCGGTGCCCCTCACTCTCGACCCACAGCCCCCTGCAAGCCAAGCTCTGGGCTCCCTCCCCCCAGCTTTGCTGGTGCCCCTCACTCCCGCCCCGCAGCCCCTGCTGGCCCAGCCCTGGGCTCCCTCCAGGACTCACTGACGGGGCAGGCCACAGCTGTGTCCACCATGAGGATCATCCAGGCCTGTTTGTAGAACACTGTCGCCCTGGCCACTTCCACCTCCAGCCCCTCCACCTGTGGAGAGTGGGTCAATGGAGGGGCAGAGAGGGGTCCTATGGCTCCATCAGGGTCCCCCCCATTCTCCCTCCCCAGCCAGCCCAGGAGTCTGACCCCTGGTATGACCGGATTTGACTGGTCCCTGGCAGTGACCCAGGGGCACCTTGGCATGGACCACTGCTGAATCAGCACCTGACTGCTCCTTCTTCCCCACCAGGGGCTGGGCATGAGCGTACCATGTAGCCAGAGGCCACCTGGTGCCAGCAAGAGCCAGGCTCCCAGAGACTCCTGATAGCAGCCTTGTCCCCCCAGCCAGCCTCCCCACTGTGCACCTAGCTCCCACGGACCCCACTGGGCCCACAGTGCCCCCCAGCCTCCCCCCCACTCTGCACCCACACCGCCCCACTGGGCCCACGGTGTCCCTCCCATCCCCCCCACTCTGCACCTAGCTCCCACACAGCCCACTGGGCCCACAGTGCCCCCCCAACCACCCCACTGTGCACCTTGCTCCCACGCACCCCACTGGGCCCCACAGTGCCCCCAACCCCGCCCCCCAGCCACACCTCACTGTGGCCACCGTGCCCTGCCCTCCCCACCAGGCCCCCTCACTGAGGTGATCTCGCTCTGAGCTGTGCCGTAGGGCGTGCGGAAGAGGACACGGGTGGCCGTGGTGTTGACCCCATAGCCCATGCTGTGGGCCTGCGTGGCGGGCATGCTGAGCAAGGAGCCATTCTGGAAGTGGAAGACAACCTGCCACACCTGGTTCAGCGCCCCCTGGGCCTGCGAAGGGGAGAGACATAAGGGTGAGTCCCCCCATATGCTGGGGAGGGAGCAGGGGTCCCGGCACTGTTAGACTATCCTCCTCCACAGATCATGGCTCTGTAGTCAGCTTAAGGGCTTCAGCCCGTCGGGACCAGCCCAGCTCACCATACCCATGGCACCAGGTTACATGGCTGGGGCAATCCAGCTGGACCCACTGGGCACTTAGATTCCGCCATGCCCTGGGGAATCTGCACCTGCTGGGCAGCTGATGGGCCGATACCTGGCACAGTCCATGGCCATAGGGCGGCAGGACAGCCAAGTGCCCTGGCTTGCTGCTGCTCTGTGGGCAGGGTGTGCCAGAGACAACGCTGCTCCCTAGGTACCCATGCCAAACTTGGGGCACCGTACGGGGCTGCTAGAGGGACCATGATGCCACAGCTGCACCAAGCCCACTCACCACTGGCCAGGCAGCGATCCAGTCCTCATTCAGCACTTCCCTGGCGATGCCGGGCACAGCCCGCCGGACTGACACCTGCAACAGGACAGGGCCAGCTCAGACTGGGAAAAGAAACCTTGCAATGGTACCCTCTGGCAGCATCACTTCATACAGGGGCCTGCGGGGAACCCCGCCCCCAGCATCGCCCCGCCCAGCGGCTCTGGGGCCTGCCCCTAGGAACCCCTACTAGGAGACAAGTCCTCCCCACCACCCCATCCCCCACCATGGCCCCCCCTCACCTCCATGTAGTTCTCCTCGCAGACAATTTCCCGGGGGCTCCAGGGGGCTCCCAGGGGGCAGTTGATGGTCATGTCATAGGGGACACTGGGCCCCACAGCGCCTGTCACCTCCACCCGCAGCTGCAGGCTGAAATCCTGGTCAAACTGGGGTCCCCCAGGAAAAAGAGACTACAGGTTAGAGCCTGCCTAGCTCAGGGCTGCTCCAGCACTGGAGATTGGGGGCAGGACTCCTGGGTTCTCTCCCCAGTGCTGGCAGGGGAGCAGGGTCTAGTGAGTTACAGTGGTGGGGGCTGGGAGTCACACATGGGCCCCCCAGCTCCTGGAGGGCAGGCCTGGGCACCAGGGGCACTCACCGTGTTGAGGACAGAACAAGCCAGGAAGGAGACGCGGATCTGGGGGTTCCCACGGAGGTCAGTGCCTGCCATGAATCCACACTGCGAAGCCAGCTGCTGTGTCACCTCGATGTACTGCCCCGACTCGGCTGGGGGGAGAGAGCAGCTGGGACCCCACCAGTACCTGCCCCACCCCCGGCACCTTGAGCCCAGGCACCCCCCCGCCACATGACCCCTCCCCCAATGCACCATCCCAGGCCACCCCCACCCATGGGCCTGCACCTTGCCCCAGCCTCTGCTCCAAAGATCCAGGAAGCCTCCCGTGACCCCTCCCACTCACTGTAGACCCCATAGCGCCAGCGGCTCTGCCCCACGAACGCCTTGTCCAGCCAGATCCAGAAGTAACGGCCCCGGCACTCAGTGCGAGCAGCTCCTGGGGGGATTGGCAGTGTTACTGGGGCAGCACCCAACCCCCCTCAGCACCATGCCTGGCCAGAGGACTCCAGAGCACCAGAGGCCTAGTCCCCTCAGTGTGGCAGGTGGGGGACCCCGGCTCCCCTCTCTGGGCTACTGCTCCAGGTCAGGGGCCAGCTGTGCTCACAGAAGGGGCTGCCCCATCCTGCCAGCCCCAGCCTCCCACCTCTGCCACCAGCCCCACCTGTGTTGTTCTGCCCACCCCATCTCCTATCCCGCCCCCAGTCACAGCTGGCCCCAGGGGCTCCCCAGTTCTCCCCTCCCCCCGGGCCCTGGGGTAGTCATCAGAGTCTCTGTCCCTGCACCCCAAACAGGGCTTAGTCATTTTAAGCCCCCCGAGTCCCAGGATTCCCTCCCTCTGCACCCCAGCAGGCACCATCCCCCCAGAAGACTCACCATCGGGAAAGGACACGGAGCCCACGTGCCAGGGCACCACCACCCACAGCAGTCCCAGCCTGCAAAGAAAACGGGGCAGGTCACACACAATACAGGGGCTGCCCTCCTCTGGGTCCCTCCTGGGTTCTAGCCCCAGTTATGATCAGGGAGAGGGTCTAGTGGGTTAGTGCAGGAGGCCTGGGGCAAAAGGCAGCCTCCCCGCCATGCACACAGACCCTTCCCCGCAGAGGCTATTTGGGCACAGATGGATTTTGCCCTCCACCCCAAGATGCTCACACAGGACAAGGGCTTCCCACTAGAGACTGGAGGGGATAGGTCATGCACCAGCCTGGGGCACAGGGTCAAACCTAGCTGACACAGGTGCCCCATGTGACCATGACCAAGTCCCTTAGCCTGTGCCTCATTCCCCCCCTTCCGGCCGGTACCAGAGGGATCAATACTCTCTGGCAAGGACTATTCCAGCTGGCCAGGGGATGGGGATGGGGCAGCACCCAACACAGACTGGGGCCTGTGTGTTTGTAACTTAGGGGTGCTTTGGGCCCCAACGCACTAGGCACAGGTTTGGGACTGGGGGATGCCAGGCTGGATACCCACGGTCCAGATGGACAAATGGCCGTGCCCCAGGAGAGGCAGTTATGGGAGCTTGCTCTGTGCCCTGGCCATTCTCCATCTCACCTGCCCTGGCTCTGGGGCTGCGGGATGGTAGGTCAGACCCCCGCTGAGATCAGAACCCAGTCCTGCCATGCACCAATCTCGCCGTGACCAATCCCAGCCCTTCCCCATCCTGCCATGTACCAACTTTCCCCAGGCCCTGACCAGTCACAGCCCTATCTCCCCCCCCCACACACACACACACTCCACAGTGCCAGGCGCTACACAGACTAGTTCCTGCCACAGCAGCTAAGACAGGGCTTGGACACCCACCCCCTTGCTCTCAATGGACCCTCTGACCTGGGCTGCAGGAGACTCGCCACCAGCAGTGCAGGGACTATGACACTGTGATGAGCCAGACATTCTCCCCTCACCCAAATGTGCGGGGTGGGGGGGTGGCACCTCCCCTGGCTCTGCTCCTTCCGTGCCCATGCAGGGCTGCCAGCACTGGGAATCCCTGGGTTGCTGGTAGAACTGAGATAGGAGCTGCCTTGACAGCAGCGCTGTCCCAATCTGGCCTTTGAGCGAAGAGAACCGCCCCCACAGCCCAGAGACGGGGGGCCCAGGGTACTCACAGATACTGCCCCCACAGCCCAGAGACAGGGGGGGCAGCGTACTCACAAATACTGCCCCCCCAGCCCAGAGATAGGGGGCCCAGCGTACTCACAGATATTGCCCCCCACAGCCCAGAGACGGGGGGCCCAGTGTATTCACAGATACTGCCCCCCACAGCCCAGAGACAGGGGGCCCAGGGTACTCACAAATACTGCCCCCCCCCAGCCCAGAGATAGGGGGCCCAGCGTACTCACAGATATTCCCCCCCACAGCCCAGAGACGGGGGGCCCAGTGTATTCACAGATACTGCCCCCCACAGCCCAGAGACAGCGGGCCCAGGGTACTCACAAATACTGCCCCCCACAGCCCAGAGATAGGGGGCCCAGCGTACTCACAGATATTGCCCCCCACAGCCCAGAGACAGGGGGCCCAGCGTCCTTACAGATACTGTTCCCCCAACCACAGCCCAGAGATGGGGGGGCCAGTGTACTTACAGATACTGACCCCGCAACCACAGCTGGCCAGAGATGGGGGGGCCCAGCGTCCTTACAGACACCCAACTCTCCATCTCCAGTCCCCCCAGCTTTACCGCCAGCCAGGATTTCCCGCCCCAGCCCTGCACCCACCACGCCATTGCTGGGGCAGGCCCCGGGGAGGCCCCCACTCACCTCATGAGGAGCATGGCGGGCATGCCAGGTCCTGGGGCGCTGGGCAGCTCAGTGCCCCACGGCACAACCTTGCACACAGTGCAGCAGGTGCTGCTGTGGGAGGCAGGCGATACAGCCCTGGCAGCTGATTTGCTGGGCTGGGTGGAGACAGGCTGGGAACGGGGCGAGAGTGCAGTTCTGTGGCCTTGGAGAAGAGATAAGGCAGGGGGCTGAGCTGCCCTGGGGTGGGGGAGTCGGGACTCCTGGATTCTGTCCCTGGCTCGGGGGCTAATCGCTTAGAGCAGAGGGTCTGGGAGGCAGAGCGCCTAGAGGCTAGTGCCAGCTATGCCCCTGCCCTGCTGGCCTGGCCTCGGGAGTCCCTTCCCCTGCTGTACCACTGCGGTGGCGGGCAGGAGGCGTGGAGGGGAACCAAACAGCTGATTGGTGGGTGGCTGGTGGGTGTTGAGCACCCACAATTTTTTTCCGTGGGTGCTCCAGCCCCAGAGCACCCATGGAGTCGGCACCTATGCTGCAGACACTTAGGGGTCCACCAATATAATCGGGGGCGGGGGTCCGTGAATGTCCCAGCAACCAGAGGCGACACCTGGGGGGCACACAGGATCACATGCCCCCCCCTCAGATTTCTGCCTTCCATTTAGCACAGAGGCTTTCCAACTGCAGAAGGTGTCCCCCTAGGGGGCACAGAGGAATGTTCTGGGGGGCCAGCCCAGTGTGGCGGGGCAGCACCACCTCCAACCCCACTCAGCTCAGCCGGTCTGCGGGGGCTCTACCCAAAAAGTTCAAACTGGCATTGCCACTCTCCCCCTTCCGAATGTTTCTCCCCGAGGGGGGCGTGCCCCACAGTTTGAAAACCTCTGTTGGATCAAGAGGCAACACGTGAGGGGTCACATGCCCCCCAGAACCTTTAAATTGTGCCCTCCCCCATTCATGGCACCTTCGCTAGTGATCTGTTCAGCAGCAAGCGTGAACTAGAATTACTCCGTTTAATTTCTGTAATGGCTACGTTTGTTATTTGTAAACCGACTCCGTCTGCTTCAACTGTTCACCAAGCAGAAACCATCTCAACGCAGAGAGAAGAGAAGAAAGAAGCGAAATGGAACCCTCTTCAAAAAAAACAGAACCTGAGGGAATATGACTACAGCTACATTGAACTTGGCTTTATGTGTGTGTGTGTGGGTGGAGAATCAAAACCCCAGGGTGTAATTTGTGGAGAAGTAGTTTCTGAGGAAGCACTTAAGCCAAAAAAATTAAAAGACATCTGAGGTCGTGCGTGTGGAAAGCGTTGACAAGCCAACGGAGTATTTTGAAAGGAAGCGGAATTGCTTAGAACGCAAAAAAGACTGTACAAACTGTGTGAATCTTGCAAGAGAAGGCTCTCAAAGCATCCTACACGGTGACAATTAGAATTGCTAAAACCAGAAAGCCACATACAATTGCTGAAATTACTGATGCCAGCTGCAATTGAAGTGTGCCGTGAAATGCTAGGGGATGAAGCTGCTAATCAACTGAAGAATGTGCCAGTATCAAACGACACCCTTAAAAGGATTTTACAGCGGTTGTAGCTGACGTGAAAGACCAGGATTCAAGCAAGGGGGACATACAGCTTACAACTAGACGACCCTTTGGATGTGTCAGGTGAGGTTCAGCTGTTGGTTTCTGTGCGATATATCTGTGATGGGAAAATAGGAGAACTGATATTTTGCAGATCACTGCCGACAAAAACAAACAAGTGATGGGATTGTTAAGTGTCTGGAGAATTTCATGATGAGCAACAGCCTAGACTGGGGGCAGTGTGTGTGCACAGACGGTGCTGCTGCAATGACGGGGAGGCAGAAGGGGGTTGCAAAAAAAAAAAATTACAGATGTTGCCCCACTGGCAAAAGTAAGGCACTGCACGGTTCACATGAACCTGGCCATGAGAAAGAGGCCGGATGACCTGAAAGATGTACTTGACAAGACAATAAAAGTAGTTAACTTTATCAAAACACACCAAGCGAATGCACATATTTTGGGGGCAATGTGTGCAGAAATGGGTGAATTGCATCACAGCCTTCTCCTGCACACTGAGGTCAGACGGCTTTCCAAGAGAAAGGGTTTGAATCGCGTTTTTGAGCTTCGTGAGTCTCTGATGGGGTTTTTGGAAGAGCAAATGCACAGATCAGGTAAGTTCTCAGAGACCTGGCTTGCTCAGTTTGCTTATCTTGCTGATATCTTTCACCACCTGAATCAACTTAATATTAGCATGCAAGGGCGCCAGTCAAACAAAGCGACTGCGTTCATTGAGAAGCTGGGTCTATGGCAGAAGCGAGTGCACAAAGGGACCAGGAGCATGTCTCCACGCCTGCAGGAGTGTTTGAACGCCTGACTTCTGGTGCTTTGATGGCAGACCGCATGGATTCCCTTCTTACCAGTTCAGAACGTACATCAGCACAAGGTAACAGTACAGAAATGATGTGGATCACAAATCCCTTTTTATCTCCTGATGGGGAATTGTTTTAAATGATTCCCAAAGAGGAGGAGGAATTTACTGAGCAGAGAAACAACATCAATGTGAATTGTGCCCACAAGCCCATGCCTCATGTTGAATTCTGGTTGCACACGTCTGGTGAATTCCCTGACTGGGTAACCATGCTCTGCGAGTCCGCCTTCCGTTTGCTCCCACTTCCCTTTGTGAAAATGGATTCTCAGCCCTCACCCGCATTAAAAACAAACAGCGTTCGAGAGCGAATGTTCATCTTGCAGTACCTGCTACACCTTCAGGATCAGGCTTTGCGATCAGTTCACTGAGGGTGCATCTGGCCACAATAGTGTTTCATTCCCCTATTCAATGAAAATCAGTCTTTGCCAATGCTGTGGTGATGAGAATCTAAAAGGGCTTCTCTGTTTATACCCTCCGGTATGTGAACCGGTCCCCTTGTGGGACCTAAACATGGTTTTGGTGGCTGGGCCCTCCATTTGGTACTGGGCCCTCCATTTGAGCCCCTAGTGTCCTGTTCACTGCTCCTTTGGTGTCAGAAAACCGTATTCCTGGTAACCATGTTCTGCAAGGCGGGTGTGGGAGTTGCAGGCTCCGACAGCAGAGTTTCCTTATTCTCAGTTCTCCAAGCACAAGGCAACGTTGTGACCACATCCAAAGTTTTTATCCCAGGTGGGCTCTCAGTTTCATCTGAATTAGGTGGTGCAGTTACCCATGGTTTTCCCTTAGCCGCACTCTTCCCCAGAAGAACAGCACCTCCATACTCTGGATGTCAGGCGATGTCAAACCTTTTATCTAGACAGGACTAAACTATTTTGTGTTTCGCCTTGTTAGGATATAGATATTCAGGCCTGTCTGTAAAGGCCTATACTCTAAGAATTTAGGTGTATTCTTATCACTTAGCTAGTTCTAGAGGTATAAAAGAAAGAATCAAAATCACTGTCTGCCGGTGTAAGGTCCTTCTCTTACTGTGACAGTCTGAGGCCCTGTGCTTAGGCTAAGGCCTTTGGCTAAGCATCAGAGGCAGCCATAAGCTGGGAAGCGACAGGTCACATCCTCACATTCCAAACCAGTCACATTGAAATCAGGTGCAATTGGGCTGTCAGGAATACAATCCTGTCCTGATAATGCCTATCGCCTCCAGAGAAAGGGAAGTGCCTAAAAGATGTAAAAGGAAACTTAGTTTGATAGCATCCTGTCTGGCAAGAACTCACTTATCAATAGCTGGGATGTGAAATCCTCACTTCTGTATTGTTTTGTCATTATAGCTCCCACTTTGCTATTGTTTGTCTGTATAATCTCTGTCTGGTTCCATGATTGTTCCTGTCTGCTGTATAATTAATTTTGCTGGGTGTAAACTAATTAAAGTGGTGGGATATAATTGGTTACATAATCATGTTACAATATGTTAGGATTGGCTAGTTAAATTTCAGGAAAATGATTGGTTAAGGTATAGCTAAGCAGAACTCAAGTTTTACTATACAGTCTACAGGTTTCAGAGTAACAGCCGTGTTAGTCTGTATTCGCAAAAAGAAAAGGAGTACTTGTGGCACCTTAGAGACTAACCAATTTATTTGAGCATGAGCTTTCGTGAGCTACAGCTCACTTCATCGGATGCATACCGTGGAAACTGCAGCAGACTTTCTATACACACAGAGATCATAAAACAATACCTCCTCCCACCCCACTGTCCTGCTGGTAATAGCTTATCTAAAGTGATCATCAAGTTGGGCCATTTCCAGCACAAATCCAGGTTTTCTCACCCTCCACCCCCGCACACACAAACTCACTCTCCTGCTGGTAATAGCTCATCCAAAGTGACCACTCTCCCACATTGTAGGGAGAGTGGTCACTTTGGATGAGCTATTACCAGCAGGAGAGTGAGTTTGTGTGTGTGTTTTTTGGAGGGGGGTGAGAGAACCTGGATTTGTGCAGAAAATGGCCCACCTTGATTATTACATTGTGTAGAGAGTTGTCACTTTGGATGGGCTATTACCAGCAGGAGAGTGAGTTTATGTGGGGGGGGTGGAGGGTGAGAAAACCTGGATTTGTGCTGGAAATGGCCCAACTTGATGATCACTTTAGATAAGCTATTACCAGCAGGACAGTGGGGTGGGAGGAGGTATTGTTTTATGATCTCTGTGTGTATAGAAAGTCTGCTGCAGTTTCCACGGTATGCATCCGATGAAGTGAGCTGTAGCTCACGAAAGCTCATGCTCAAATAAATTGGTTAGTCTCTAAGGTGCCACAAGTACTCCTTTTCTTTATACAGTCTACAGTCAATCAGGGTGGGTGAGTGGATGGCTGGGGGGGCAATGGGAACAGGGAACGGGGGTGGGGAAATTGGAATCATGTTTGGCTAAAGGGGGAAATAGGAACAGGGAATGGAGGTAAGGAAATTGGAATCATGTTTGGCTAAGGGCAGGAATGGGAACAGGGACACAGGTGTAAGGCTCTGTGGTGTCAGAGCTGGGAAGGGGGACACTGAGGAAGGAAACTGGAATCATGCTTGCTGGAAGTTCACCCCAATAAACATCGAATTGTTTGCACCTTTGGACTTGGGGTATTGTTGCTCTCTGTTCATGCGAGAAGGACCAGGGAAGTAAGTGGGTGAAGAAATAAGCCCCCTAACACACCTCACCTGTTCATGTCATATGTGGACTGCATGAAGAGGCAAGTGGTCCCTGCACAGACCATCTCTAGATGGATAATATCCTGTATCAGGGCTGTGTATGAGAGAACTCTGGCTATGTCTCCTCAGAGGATATGTGCTCACTACACAAGAGCGCAGGTGACATCGATAGGGTTCCTTAGTGACGTTTCCTTACTGGACATTTGCAGGGCGGCCTTGTGGTCGTCCATAAGTACATATACGGACCATTATGCTATTACCGCATCTTGCAGAGCGGACGCAGGCCTCAGAAGGGCAGTCGTGTGATCCTTATTTCAGTGGACTCTGAACCCCGCCTCCAGATTGGGGTACTGCTTGTGAGTCATCCAAGTGGAACACACATCTGCATCTACTCGAAGAAGAGGAAACGGTTACTTATTGTAACTGGTTCTTTGAGATGTGATGCAGACGTGTTTTCCACAACCCAACCTCCACCCCCTCTGCACTGGGGTCTCCTCTCATGGGCTTTTGGCGTGAAGGAACTGAGGTGGGGCTGGCCACCTCACACAGCCCAGGGAGGGGCCACAGCCGTGAGGCATGAGCACGGCTCCTCTATGGGTATCATTAGGGAAAAATCTCTGTCTCCGGTGCACGGGGTGTACACACACCGAAGTGGAATACACGTCTTCATCATATCTCAAAGAACCGCAGTGACAGTGAGGAACCATTTCTTTTTGCAATTGGTTTAGGGGAAAGCCAAGCTGATGGTGTGATAGTAGCAGATCTTTCTTCCTTTGATACTGGTTGCTAGAGTTTTATATTTTCTTCTCTTATGTGTAGCCTGTTTGGTTCTGTGCATAAAGAATTCTATCATGGAGAACAAGAAGTTGTTCTGATCATAATAGGTTTTTCATTAAAAAGGCTGTATTTTTAGGGTCTGGTATTTGCTTTTTCTCGCAAGGGTGAGTTTCTTTTCTTCCAGTATAATTTGTTGGAGGAAGTATGTTTAATTATATTTTCCTCCCCATTGAAGCGTAGCTGATGCAGCTGCCCCTGGTGGCTCTGAATGCTCCTGAGACTGTAATGTGGTCTTAGAGAGATTTCAAACCTGAGTATCTTTTTAACGATGTCAATGAGGTTTAGCCTTTAATAATAATAATAATGGGCTCTGCAATATAGCAGCCAAAGGTCGAACAAGAGCCAGTGGCTGGGATGTGAAGCCGGACACATTCGGACAGGAAAGGGGGCCCTATTTTTAACAGTGAAGGTAATTAACCATGGGAACACTTTGCCAAGGACTCCATCACTGGCAAGTTTTATACCTGGGATGTTTTTCTAAGAGATCTGCTCTAGTTCACCAGGGTTAATTCTGAGAGGGGCTCTGGCCCATGTTACCCAGGACAGACCAGATGCGCACAGTGCTTCCTTCTGGCCTTGTTCTGGTATTGTTTCATGGTCTCTGTGTGTATATAATGTCTACTGCAGTTTCCACGGTATGCATCCGATGAAGTGAGCTGTAGCTCACGAAAGCTCATCCTCAAATAAATTGGTTAGTCTCTAAGGTGCCACAAGTACTCCTTTTCTTCTGGCCCTGGCGTCTCTTTTTCACTTCAGCCCACAGGGCTGCTGCCAGATTTGAACTGCTGCTGCCCCCTGAGGTACATCTTTATACCCCTCTGACATAGTTACTGTCCCCTGGCATGGCTAGTTATCACCTTGTACATGTTGGTTCGATAAGAACATCTCTATTACGTACTGTCATCCTGACCTTATCTTTTAGGAGGGGTCAGTGTGTTTCTGTTATCCTTGGGGAACGTTTTTGTACCATCCTTGTTATTGGGATGTGTTTGCGTGAATACTCTGTGCTTAGGAATGCGTATTTCTGCAATATCAGCCCTGTTCTTGCCAGATTCTGTGAGCAGGTCCTGCCTCATACCAGGCCTTTGGTCTCAGGCTCTCTTCCTACTGCAAGCTGTATGTTTCATTTGTCAGGCCACCACTGTTGGGCCCAACACATGCGGCGCACGGGTGAAGATGATGGACAGGCTATTTCATAGCTGTGCTGGCTAAGGCTCCCTCTGCACCCTGCAAATGCCCATACCCTCTGCCCTCACCCAGCACTGCTCCCAGATGCTCCTCATTCAACCTGCACCATCCCCCCCATCATCACAACAAACCCTGAGCCTTTGCTTCCTTCTCACCCCTTTGCCTGCCCTGTCCATGCAGATGGTAAGTTCTCAGGGGCAGAGCAGGTCTTACAGTGTCTCTGCCCAGTGGGGCCCTGACCCTTGCGAGGGCTCCTGGGTGCCCAAGACTATGAACCTTAAAAATAGTGGCCAGTCAGCTCCCTGTGACCCTAACTAGCTTCAATGGCCCTAAACCTTCAAGGCTGAGGATGTGAGGGAGATTCCCAAACCTGAGCCATTCTTTTTAGGTGACAGATCTGAGGAACTGTTCCAGATTGAGGTGTCATTAGAGGAGGTTTGGGAACAAATTGATAAATTAAACAGTAAGACCAGATGGGAGTCACCCAAGAGTTCTGAAGGAACTCAAATGTGAAATTGCAGAACTACTAACTGTTGTCTGTAACCTATCATTTAAATCAGCTTCTGTACCAGATGACTGGCGAACAGCTAATGTGTCGCCAATTTTTAAAAAGGGCTCCAGAGGTGACCCCGGCAATTACAGTCCAGAAAGCCTGACTTCAGTACCACGCAAACTTGTTGAAACTATAGTAAAGAACAAAACTGTCAGACGCATAGATGCGGCAAAGAGGCCTGTGGCACCTTATAGACTAACAGACGTATTGGAGCATAAACTTTCGTGGGTGAATACCCACTTCCTCAGATGCATGTAGTGGAAATTTCCAGAGACAGGTATAAATATGCAAGCAAGAATCAGGCTAGGGATAACGAGGTTAGTTCAATCAGGGAGGATGAGGCCCTCTTCTAGCGGTGGAGGTGTGAACACCAAGGGAGGAGAAACTGCTTTTGTCCTTGGCGAGCCAGTCCCAGTCTGTGTTTAATCCTGAGCTGATGGTGTCAAATTTGCAAATGAACTGAAGCTCAGCAGTTTCTCTTTGAAGTCTGGTCCTGATGTTTTCTTGCTGCAGGATGGCTACCTTGAAATCTGCTATTGTGTGTCCAGGGAGGTTGAAGCCTTCTCCTACAGGTTTCTGTATATTGCCATTCCTAATATCTGCTTTGTGTCCATTTATCCTTTTATGTAGTGACTGTCCAGTTTGGCCGATGTACATAGCAGAGGGGCATTGCTGGCACATGATGGCGTATACTACATTGGCGGACGTGCAGTTGAATGCACCGGTGACGGTTTGGCTGATCTGGTTAGGTCCTGTGATGGTGTCGCTGGTGTAAATATGTGGGCAGAGTTGGCATCGAGGTTTGTTGCATGGATTGGTTCCTGAGTTAGAGTTACTATGGTACAGTGTGTAGTTGCTGGTGAGAATATGCTTCAGGTTGTCTGTGGGTGAGGACTGGCCTGCCTCCCAAGGCCTGTGAAAGTGAGGGATTGTTGTCCAGGATGGGTTGTAGATCACTGATGATGTTTTGGAGAGGTTTTAGCTGAAGACTGTATGTGATGGCCAGTGGAGTTCTGTTGGTTTCTTTCTTGGGCTTGTCTTGCAGCAGGAGGCTTCTGGGTACACGTCTGGCTCCGTTGATCTGTTTCCTTATTTCCTTGTGTGGGTATCATAGTTCTGAGAATGCTTGGTGAAGGTGAATGCTTGGAGAATGCTTGGTGAATGTGTAGTTCTGAGAATGCTGGGTAGGGATAGGATACAGAGGGACTAGACAAATTGGAGGATTGGGCCAAAAGAAATCTTATGAGGTTCAACAAGGACAAGTGCAGAGTCCTGCACTTAGGATGGAAGAATCCAATGCACCGCTACAGACTAGGGACCGAATGGCTCAGCAGCAGTTCTGCAGAAAAGGACCTAGGGGTTACAGTGGACAAGAAGTTGGATATGAATCAACAGGGTGCCCTTGTTGCCAAGAAGGCCAATGGCATTTTGGGATGTATAAGTGGGGGCATTGCCAGCAGATCGAGGGACGTGATCGTTCCCCTCTATTCGACATTGGTGAGGCCTCATCTGGAGAACTGTGTCCAGTTTTGGGCCCCACACTACAAGAAGGATGTGGAAAAATTGGAAAGAGTCCAGCAGAGGGCAACAAAATTGATTAGGGGACTGGAACACATGACTTATGAGGACAGGCTGAGGGAACTGGGGATGTTTAGTCTTCAGAAGAGAAGAATGAGGGGGGATTTGATAGCTGCTTTCAGCTACCGGAAAGGGGGTTCCAAAGAGGATGGCTCTAGACTGTTCTCAGTGGTAGCAGATGACAGAACAAGGAGTAATGGTCTTAAGTTGCAGTGGGGGAGATTTAGGTTGTATATTAGGAACAACTTTTTCACTAGGAGGGTGGTGAAACACTGGAATGCGTTACCTAGGGAGGTGGTGGAATCTCCTTCCTTAGAAGTTTTTAAGGTCAGGCTTGACAAAGCCCTGGCTGGGATGATTTAGTCGGGGATCGGTCCTGCTTTGAGCAGGGGGTTGGACTAGATGACCTCCTGAGGTCCCTTCCAACCCTGATATTCTATGATTCTAAGATCTTGTAGGTGTTGGTACAGATCCAGACTAACACGGCTACCCCTCTGATGCTAGACACATAGATGAACATAATTTGTTGGAGAAGAGTCAACATGGTTTTTGTAAAGGGAAATCATGCCTCACAAATATACTAGAATTCTTTGAGGGGGGCTAAGAGGGAAGGTCCTCTTGTGGATCGGTAACTGGTTAAAAGATAGGAAACAAAGAGTATGAATAAATGGTCAGTTCTCAGCATGGAGAGAGGTAAATAGTGGTGTCCCCCAGGTGTGTGTACCTGGACCAGTACTGTTCCAACATATTCATAAATGATCTGGAAAAGGGTAAACAGTGAGATGGCAAAATTTGCAGCTGATACAACTACTCAAAATAGTTAAATCCCAGGCAGACTGAAGAGCCACAAAAGAATCTCTCAAAACTGGGTGACTGGGCAACAAAATGGCAGATGAAATTCAATGTTGATAAATGGAAAGTAATGCACATTGAAAAACATAATCCCAACTGTACATATAAAATGATGGGGTCTAAATTAGCTGTTACCACTCAAGAAAGAGATCTTGGAGACATTGTGGATAGTTCTCTGAAAATATCCACTCAATGTTTTGCTGTTGTGGAAGCAAAAAAGCAAATAGAATGCTGGGTATCACTAAGAAAGGGATAGATAATAAGACAGAAAATATCATATTGCCTCTATATAAATCCACAGTACGCCCAAATCTTGAATATTGCGTGCAAAAAAGATATATTGGAATTGGAAAAGGTTCAGAAAAGGGCAAAAAATGATTAGGAGTATGGAATGGCTGCTGTATGAAGAGAGATTAATAAGACTGGGACTTTTCAGCTTGGAAAAGAGACAACTAAGTGGGGATGTGATTGAGGTCTATAAAGTCATGACTGGTGTAGGGAAAGTAAATAAGGAAGTGTTATTTACTCCTTCTCATAACATAAGAACTAGGGGTCACCAAATGAAATTAGTAAGCAGATGGTTTAAAACAAACAAAAAGAAGTATTTCTTCACACAACACACAGTCAACCTATGGAACTCTTTGCCAGAGGATGTTGTGAAGGCCAAGACTATAACAGGGTTCAAAAAAGAACTAGATAAGTTCATGGAAGATAGGTCCATCAATGGCTATTAGCTAGGATGGGCAGGGGATGGGTGTCCCTAGCCTCTGTTTGCCAGAAGCCGGGAATGAGCGATGGGATGAATCACTTGATGATTACCTGTTCTGTTCATTCCCTCTGGGGCAGCTGGCATTGGCCACTGTCAGAAGACAGGATACTGGGCTAGATGGACTTTTGGTCTGACCCAGTATGGCTGTTCTTATATTCTTATGATGAAAGAGGAGAGGGCACTCTCAGACTCTCTGCTCCTGGACAGCAGCCCACAAGTGGCCCACAAGCTATCCCACCCCTGGATGTCCCCCACTGTCCCATGCCCACCCAGCTCCCATGGAACCCCCATAATGCCCTTCTAGCACCACTGCTCCCACCCACAACCTCTGCTGCTACAACACTCCACCCAGCCCAAGGGCCCCTACAAAAGCTATCCCATCGCCAAAGCCCCCAGTTTCCTCCAAGACACCTGCCATGGGACCTCCAACACCCGCCTTCCCCACAGGGCTGGCCCACTGCCCTGCATGCTGGGGAGAAGGACTGTGCCATTATGCACCCTGAGCCACACCGCCAGAAACAACAGCCACGTCGAAATCTGCCCCAGGAACGCAGGCTTCTGCGGCCCCATGACCAATGCCCTCCCGCCGGCAGAGGAGCATATAGGGAGGCGCTCTGGCTATGTGCTGGCAATTCCTGGAGGCACCCGCGCACTTACCACTTTGCTCCCCATGGCTGGGCCTGGCCCCTCCCGCAAAGCCCTGTGTCCAGGACAGCAAGGCAGGGGAGAAGGCAAGAGGGAGCTCTTGGCAGTGAACACAAAGGCCCTGCCTGAGGCTAGCATTAGGCCAGACACCTGCCTATGACATGAGTGCTTTGAGGCCAGGCCTCAGCTCCGCAGCCAGGAGGGAAGGGCTGAAGTCCCAGCAGGGTGGAGGTGGCTGGGGCAGTGGTGGGCCAAGCCCAGCCGGCACACTCCACCACCACAGGGCTGAGATTTTTGGACCTATTCCAGGGGGCTTCCATGCAGGCTCCTTCCTCAGCGTGCGTGTCTGTGTACGTGTGGTATGGCGGCGTGTGCTCATGCGTGCGCGTACCTCTGTGCATGCAGGTGCGTGGTGGGCGTGACGGCTGCACCAAGCCCAAGCTCGTGTGCCGTGAAGTTTTAAACACCCCCCGAGTTAGCCCATGTGTGGGGCTAGGCCCCACATGCTGGCTTGGGAGCCGCCACGGCGGCAGGGTGTGGGGGTGAGACGGGGGCTACGTGGCAGCAGGAGTCCAGGGGCACTTGGCCTGACTCAGCCACAATCTCTCCAGGGGCTCTGGGAAGTGGCCCTCTTTGAGTGGTCAGAGCCCCACTCTGGGGCGCACAGGCCCTGCTGCCTCCGGCCTGGACTTGTGGCTGCTGTCAGTGCAGGCGTAGGAGTGGGACAGGAAGGGCCCGTGCAGTCTCTCCTAGCCCCTGGGGCTTGTAAGGGGCCTTGCAGCTGAACCCAAGGTGGGTGCTGAGGCTGCTGTTGCCGTTACCCTCTCCTGGGGTGGAAGGTAAGAAAGTGCCAGGAAATCCATACGACTGGCCTAAGCCACAGCCCCTGAGGCTTTAGGCTGGGCTGAGCCTGGGGGTTGCACTGAGCAGTGGTAGCCGATGGAAGAATTTCCCATCAACCTGGCCACGTTTACACCGGGGGTGAGCCCGGTAGAGCTACATCGCTCAGGGCGCGCGCTGTCACTCTGCTGATCAGAAGTTTCAGGGCAGACCAGGCCTGTCTGAGTGGCCGCTGCTGCTTTGCACGGGGGGGGGGGGGGGGGCCTCCTGGACAGCGAGCGTGCAGCACGCCGGAGCGCTGTCGATTCACACCCCGCGCAGCGAGGGGGCCTACCCTTAAAATGCTGCAGCTGCGCTAATGGAGCTCTTCCGTGAAGATGCTGCCTATGCCGACGCCAGGGCGTAGGTGCTCCCCTCCCCTCGAGGTGTAGCCAGGGAGAATTCGCCTGTCAGCCTACCGCGGTCTACAGCAGGTCGGGGCAGTTTAACTGCATTGCTCAGGGGGTTGGATTTTTCACACCCAAGCCATGTAGTTAAACCGACTGAGTGTCCTCACGTGGACCAGGCCTCCCCCACTGTAGAGACGAGCCCTTTCATTTAAGGCATCACTCCAGCACTGGCCACAGGCTTCCAAAGGGAGGAAATGCTGGTGCCCAAACCCGTCCGGCCTGCCAGGTGAGCAATGTTTGGGACATGGGGCAGGGTAGCCAGGTCCTGGCCTGCGAGGGGGAGAATTGTGAGATCACACCTGAGCCAGGTAAGGACAAGAGGCCAAACGCTGGAGGCAGGCACTCAGAGACAGGAAAGGGACTAGAGCCCACAGCTAGCCCCAGAACTATGCCAGCATCCCTTGCCCATCCAGTGCCAGACCTAGGTAAGCTGGGGAGACTGAAACCGGGGAGCACGTCTGCGAACACCATGTGTCTGCAGCACGTCTCTGGCTAGGAGTAACTGTCCATTTGTGTTGTTATTATACATCTGGTGGGTTTGTCTAGCCCACCTCTGCTTTTCTATCACTTTACAACCGATCATCGCAGAATGGTAAGGACACAATTTCGTCATGGAGGTCACAGATTCCATGACTTTAAAAGACTTCTGGGACTTCACCTTCAGCTGTGCCGGCTCGAGCAGCCGGGCTCTGGCTTGACCCCTCCCCCCCACCCCCGGGGCGGCCGGGCTCTGGCTTCATCCCCCCGGGGCAGTGGAACTCAGGCTGTCAGCCCCCAGGGCAGCGGGGGTCTCAGGCTGTCAGCCCCCAGGGCAGCGGGGGTCTCAGGCTGTCAGCCCCCCCGGGGCGGGGGTCTCAGGCTGTCAGCCCCCTGGTGACACGGCTCTGGCTGTCAGCGCCAGCCCTGGGTGGCAGGGCTTGGTGTTTCAGTGTCAGCCCCCCCGGGGCAGGGGAACTCAGGCTGTCAGCCCCCCCGGGGCAGGGGGTCTCAGGCTGTCAGCCCCCCCGGGGCAGGGGGTCTCAGGCTGTCAGCCCCCCCGGGGCAGGGGGTCTCAGGCTGTCAGCCCCCGCCACCCTCGGGCTTCAGCTTCAGCCCACCCCTCCTCCAACCAGACCCTGATTTTGTACATTTTTACCATGACCATTCAATGAATTTTGCTTAATTTTACCATGATAAAATTTTATCCCTACTGACTTGTATCAGTAAAATCAGTGCCCAGAGCACAAAGAATGCAGCAGAGGTGGAAGCTGGTCTGAGGATATTTCTCGACGTTTGATTTACTTCAGTCCGGTGCCACTTTGCACTGTTCATATAAATACCATCCATATAAATATCTACAAATCTGGTGCAAAACACAGCAATACAGGAGTGACTGTTAATCCCCCAGATCAGTTAGCTGAGAGAGAAGGAAGCCCTGGGATGGAGTCTGAACCAGACAAACAAGTCGCTGTTACACTCTCCAGGTATGTCTACACTACAAACGGCCAGCTGCACTGCAGTGTAGACACTTACTACAGCAACGCAAGGCGGGTTTGTTAGTCAACCCGCCCCGTCGCGAGGCGGCAGCAGGGTCAATGGGAGAATTCTTGCATCTACAGTGGGGGTTAGGGCAACCCAAATAGCGCCCAGGAAGTGACATTTTTCATAGCCCTGAGCCAGGTAGCTAGGCTGAGCTAAGTTTGGGTACAGACCAGGCCTCTGAAAGCCAGCTGGGAAACCCTAGCAAATGCTGAGTGGATGAGAAGCACCAGGTAATGGGTCAGATCCTTTGGGGGTTTCTATTCCAGAGGGAGTAAAGGTCTAACACAAGGGTTAAAAAGAGCTTCAAGTCCAGCCTTACTAAATGCAAAGAAGCGTGCAGGGCGGGCTGGGGTGCACGCTTGGCTGGGAAACCCCAGCTCACAAGTGGACTCAGACTTTGCCTGTCCCTCACCCCTACCCAAGTCGTGGTGAGGGTCATGAACAGTTTGGCTCCTTCATTCTTTTCCCCTGCTCACTTTGCTGGCCTGCTGCAGCTCCTCTCTAGTTTCTCTACTTGTCACTCTGCTGGTCCCAGCTCTGCCACTGAGGCCTGGTCTACGCTTGACCGCCAGGCTGACATCAGTCAGACACCTCCTGACTGACACAGCTCTAACCTAATGCCCAGCGTCAGCTCAGCTGTCGGTCCTATGGCAATGGAAAAACCCCTTCCGCAACATAGTCTCCATAGCGCAGACATGCCCTGACTCTCTGATCTGTACAAAGGGGACAGGAACGCTCCGCCACCTTGTGAAGTGCGCTAAGTTCTCTGGGTGGAAAGCCTCTGCGTTAGGGTGACCAGACAGCAAGTGTCAAAAATCGGGATGGGGGTGGGGGGTAACAGAAAAAGCTCCCAAAATCAGGACTGTCTCTATAAAATCGGGACATCTGGTCACCCTGCTCCGCGTTATTACACTGACGCCATGCAGAGAAAGCAGCACTGCTCCTCCCACTCCTGTAAGAGAGGCTCCTCTGCTTAGCGCAAGGGAGAGAGGTACAGAGCTGATATTCGTTGCAAATCTCCCCACAGCCAACCCCAGCTGGGACAGATTCCTCCCAACTAATGAAAACCAAACATTTTACCCAAATCATTATCGCTCTGCTCCACAGTGCTATAATCACAGTCTATCACAAGTTCTAAGTGCGAAATACAACTACCCAGAAAGGGCAGCTTCTCCGCTCCTCTCCCTCCCGATGTAGCATTCACAAAGAGTCCCAGCACCTTCAGCCACTGGCAACCTGTCCTTAAAATATTTGGTATAAAATGTCAATTTCTGGAGCAACAGCCATGGTCCTCTGGGGAGACCAGTCTCTGACCGCACTTATCCGTTGATGATCTTCTGGCTGATGTACCCAGGCATTGTGTAGAGTAAAAGGACCAGGAAGATAGTCACCACAGCAATAATGACCAAAGCAATGATGTACTTCTTGTACCGCTTCCAGATGAAAAAGATGAAGGTTTTCATGGGATTCACAAACCAGTTGAAGGATGTTTTTGGACGGCTAGAACAGAGAATGGAAAAGGCCGCTGAGCTCAGACAAAGCAAAGCAAAGCTACACCAAGTCCAATTCAGTGCCCTGGAAATCTACAGCATACCATTAGCTGCTGCTACTCATGGGCTGCGAATAACCAGGTATCAGATCAGTGCAGATCAGCCTGTATCCCTGAGCCCCCAAACTCAAATTGATGCCTGTGCCTACAATGTATTCTTTCAAAACAGGACCCCATTCCCTGCATCCACTTCACTGCCAGCACAATCTGGGGGCTTTGTAGGATTCTTGCACAGACATTAGACCGGGGTAGTTAATAGGCAGACTGTGGGCTAAATCCAGACTGCCAGGCACTTCTGAACAGACCACAAAATCTTTGTATTTACTTATCGTTATCGGTATTCTTATTTTTGTATTATTTTCTCTGGAGCCTGGACCCTGCACTAGACCAGGGTTCTGCAAGGCACCCACGCTGCAGGTGACAAATAGGCTCTCCTGGGGGGAGGGAGGGACTTTTCATCCCCCCTCCCCCACCCCCTTTTCATCTTCTGATGGATGCAGAGCACACACCAGCAGGGCCTGCAGGATGACTGCACAGGCAGCTGAGCCACCAGAGCAGCTAAGGCCTCGTTAGTAAGGCTGGTCTCCATTTTTGCACCAATTTAACTAGCTCACTAAAACCAATGTAGTTACATCAGTGTACCCTCCTAGTGCAGGCGCAACTACAGTGATACACAAGCCCTATCGCTTGTTTCAGTAAATATCTCAGAACAGCTGTGCTCCAGGGACTCCACCTGCAGCCTCAGCCAGGATGGCTCCGCCCCAGGGACTCAGCCCACATCCTCAGTGGAGATGGCTTCACCGTCTACAGCCTGAGCCCCGGAGTCCCCAACAGTCCCTGGATTCTGATCTTGGTTCCATTAAGTCTGAAAGCTCCTCCCTTTTCCCTCAGTGCCTGTGTGCAGCCGCAGGCAGACCCAAGCTGAGAGCAGGCATGGTATCAAACCCCAGCCTGAAATTCCAGTGCCTCTCTGCCTGGCACATGCACATGGCACAAGTTGGCAGGGCCTGCTGAAATCCATCCTAGAATACTCAAGGAGCTGACTGAGGAGATTTCTGAGCCATGAGGAATTCTCTTCAAAAAGTCATGGTAGACGGGAGAGATTCCAGAGGGCTGGAAGAGGGCAAATATAGTGCCCATCTATAAAAAGGGGAATAAGGATAACCCGGGGAAATTACAGACCAGTCAGCTTAACTTCTGTACCCAAAAAGATAAAGGAGCAAATAATTAAGCAATCAATTAGCGAACACCTAGAAGATAAGGTGATAAGTAAAAGCATAGAATTGTCAAGAACCAATCAGGTCAAACCAACCTGATAGCTTTCTTTGAAAAGCTAACAAGCCTTGTGGATGGGGGGAAGCGGTAGATGTGGTATATCTTGACCCTAGTAAAGCTTTTGATACTATCTCACATGACCTTCTCATAAACAAATTAGGGAAATACAACCTAGATGGAGCTACTATAAGGTGGGTGCAAAACTGGTTGGAAAACTGTTAGCAGAAAGCAGTTATCAGTGGTTCACAGTCATGCTGAAAGGGCATAATGAGTGGGGTCCCGCAGGGATCAGTTCTGGGTCCGGTTCTGTTCAATATCTTCATCAATGATTTAGATAATGGCATAGAGAGTACACTTATAAAGTTTGCAGACAATACCAAGCTGGGAGAGGTTGCAAGGGCTTTGGAGGATAGGATTAAAATTCAAAATGATCTGGACAGACTGGAGAAATAGTCTGAATAGGATGAAATTCAATAAGAACAAATGCAAAGTACTCTACTTAAGAAGGAACAGTCAATTGTACACATACAAAATGGAAAATGACTGCCTAGGAAGGAGTACTGCAGAAAGGGATCTGGGGATCATAGTGGATCACAAGCTAAATATAAATCAACAGTGTAGGACTGTTGCAAAAAAAGCAAACCTCATTCTGGGATGTATTAGCAGGAGTGTTGTAAGCAAGACATGAGAAGTAATTCTTCTGCTCTACTTCGCACTGATTAGGCCTCAACTGGAGTATTGTGTCCAGTTCTGGGCACCACATTTTAGGAAAGATGGGAACAAATTGGAGAAAGTCCAGAGGAGAGCAACAAAAATGATTAAAGGTCTAGGGAACATGCCCTATGAGGGGAGTTTGAAATAATTGGATTTGTGTAGTCTGGAGATGAGACAACCGAGGGGACACATGATAACAGTTTTCCTTTACATAAATGGTTGTTACAAGGAGGAGGGAGAAAAATTGTTCTTCTTAACCTCTAAGGACAGGACAAGAAGCAATGGGCTTAAATTGCAGCAAGGGTTGTTTGGGTTGGACATTAGGAAAAACTTCCAGGGTGGTTAAGCACTGAAATAAATTGCCCAGGAAGGTTGTGGAATCTCCATCATTGGAGCTGTTTACGAGCAGGTTAGACAAACACCTGGCAGGATTGGTCTAGATAATACTTAGTCCTGCCACGAGTGCAAGAGACTGGACTAGACGACCTCTTGAGGTTCCCTCCACTCCTGTGATTCTATGATTGATACTCACTTGGGCTTCTCCAGGGGTTCAGGCTCTTTTCGGCCCAGACCAACGGGGCTCTTCTCGGCCTCCTCCACAGTCAATAGCTGGAACTCAGCTTCCACTTTACCCTGCAGAGAAACACACTTGAGACACACTCACGTCTTCAGGACGAGCCAGGCTGATACTGTCTCATCTAGAGTTGCAGGGCCAGGTTTTCAACAGTCGCTCAGTGGGAGTCAGGCACCAAACCTGCTCAGGCACTTTGAAAATCTGTGTCTATAGGCACCTAAATACCTTTGAAAATCTGCCCCTCGGGGCCTTTCTGGCCTCTTTGAAAAGTGCCCTCCGGAGCCTCTCACAACACTCCCAATACTCACTTCTCGCCAGCACCACCAGGAGCAAGTCAAGGAAGCATCCAGACACCAGAGCCCTGGCAGGCTGCCCTGCCCATGGAGCCACCTCCTCGAGGCTCATCTCCTAGGGCAGGAGCTGCCCAGCGCAGGGCTCTGTGCACTGTGCCTGTCATGGGGGGTCGGCGTGTCGAGCAGTGCCGCCCCGTTTGCCCAGTGCGGGTTGATACCCCCTGTCACAGTGCCGTTCCTGGTGCTTTAGACATATCCTCCTGAGCAGAGACTCCATAGGACCGGTGAATGACCACTCGAGACAAGTGCTCGGCACAATGACTGCCCTCTCCAGAGATCAGGCACAAAAGGCCTCCCTCTTCCACTTGCCCAGTGAGAGAAGCCAGAGCTGTTGTCCAGCAGCCCACTGGGAGTGAACACGACCTTCCTCCTGGCACACTGAACCCAGCCTGCACTCCACCACGCAGCCGGGTCCCACCGGGACAGCGCTAGGTGCTGCTGCGTGGAGTTGTGAACACGGGCGCATTGCTGGCATGCTTCCTCAGCTCCTGGCACCTGGCTGGTTTATGCAGCGGGCGGGGGAACCTGGTGCAGGCATATCAGCAGCATGCCAGGCTGCAGCCCTCTTCCCCTTCCCCCTGCTGAGATCCTGGCTGCACCTCTCCCCACACCTGCTGATTTTCACATGCCCTGTCCACGGCCCCTCAGAGTCCCAGGACCTCCTGGCTACCCTCTCCCTTGCTGGGAAACTCCAACTAGTCATTGCCAAGGTCAGGGGCCATTTCAGCTCCTAGCCCCACATCCCCGGCTACCAAATATTCCTGCCCTTGGGGGAAGCGTCCTCAGTCAAACCACAGGAGACTGCTCAGGGCCTTCGGGGGAAATGTTTGTCAAGTCTAGGATCAGGCTTGACAAAGCCCTGGCTGGGATGATTTAGTTGTGGTTGGTCCTGCTATGAGCAGGGGGTTGGACTAGATGACCTCCTGAGGTCCCTCCCAACCCTGATATTCTAGGATTCTATGATCACATCTCACCGCTATGGCTGATTCAGTAACTGCCAGTGTTAGGCTCTGTCTGAGTCCCAGGGGGACCCTGGGGCAGCCAACCCCATGCTCCCTCCTGTGCTTGTTGACAGGAATCACAGACCAGGCAGGGAAGGGTGAAACGTCTGTGAGATCCAGGCAGCTGGAGCTCACTGGGGAACCAGGCCTGACTTCTTGCTAACCCAGGCAGGAAGCTGGAACCAGCCCGGGGAGGAGGCTGCCCTGTGCCCAGGAAAAGGGGACTCAGAGAAGCAGCTGCACCCCCACCAATGACAATGCCTTCACTCCAGCCCTCCTCCTCTCATCTGCACGGCAGGAAAAACCTCCCATAGACCCTGCTGCCCCCAGCAGACTGCTCAGCTAAGCAAACAAGCTGTGAACAGTGCTGAGCTGGAGGCTGAGAGCACTGAGCTACAAGGCTCTCTGCCATGCCCATCAGTCCTGGGGCACACAGCCCCACGCCCACTACAAAGCTTTTGCAGTTAGCCATGGCCCAGTCCGTGCCAGCTGCAGGCCTCACACTCCCCACAACTCAGGCAGGCAGGTACTGAGCACTGCCTCACAGACAGGGGCTCTGCCCCTCTCTCCTGCTCCTTACCGTCAGGAGGTACTTGTTCCCACTGGGGTCTGCAAACTCAATGTCTTCTGGCTTCATCGACCTCCTCTTCTTCTTCTTCTTCTTCTTCTCCTTGGCCTCTCGCTCCTCTCGCTCCTCATCTTCCTGGTCTTTCAGTTTGATGAAGGGCCACCAGCCCCTCATCCGCTTGTTCCGGAAGATGGAGAAGCGGGGGGTGGCCTTTTCCTTGGCCATCTTAATGGTGCACTGCTCAGAACTCTTGGCTCCCCGCACCATGTCGTTCAGCTTCAGTTCAATGGACCCTTCAAAGACAGGCAGGAAGTGAGAACCTCAGGGGTGGATCATTTGTGTCAATGCAAGTAACACATTAGGGCCAGCATCAACATGCTGCTTGGCCTGCACCCATCCCAGTCCCCAGAGAATCAGTAACACTCCCACCAGAGGCAGTGATTTCTGTTTGTAGCTCTCAAAGCAAAGGTCCATCAACAGTGTTATCCTCACTTTAGGGATGGGGAAACTGAGGGTCGGAGGGAGAGGAAGTGACTTGCCTCACATGCTGAGTTGGTGGCACAACCTGGAACAGAAACCAGATCTCCTGAGTCCCACTCTTCCGGCCTAGCCATTTGACCACACTCTCTCTTATACAGAGTCACACCTGAGCTGTGCCACACTGTGCCTCTCATCAGTACCTCTAGGTCTAAATCGACCTTCTTCTCATGCCCCAGCTTGTCCCTCATGTTCAGTACAGAATGATAAAATCTTGACACTGGGGTGGGAGAACGCTTTGTTTAGGCTACAGCCAGCACCATCGCCAGCTCCCTCCTGTTCTCTTTCCCTCATTTTGTGTCTTTGTCACAAATGTAAGCAGCTCATGTCCCAGAAATACCAGATGTTCTGGGTCTAATGTTCTCTTCTTGCCATCAGTAGATGGCACTGCTGAGCAGGTTTCAGAGGGGTAGCCATGTTAGTCGGTATCAGCAAAAAGAAGGAGGAGTTCTTGTGGCACCTTAGAGACTAACAAATTTATTTGGGCGTAAGCTTTCATGAAAGCTTTTTGAAAGCTTATGCCCAAATAAATTTGTGGTGCCACAAGTACTTCTCGTTCTTTTTACTGCTGAGCAGGTTTGCTTTATATGCCTTTCCATGCCAATGAAGCCTTTTGAATTGATTGGCAATGGGTTAATGAATAAAAGGAGCTTTTGTCGTGGTTAAAGGTGTTGCCTAGAGCTGGACGAAATGCAGGATTTCCAGCTCACAGGAAATTTCATTTTTAGAAATTTGGTTTTGTTCCAAATCATAACGAATCTAAATTTTTTGAAATTTCCTGAAAACCAGAAATCCTGAATAAAAATTATTTCGGAAACATTGACGCATGCTGTTTCCCACACACAACCAGCTCCTGGGACTCTGACAGCAGCTGAATAAAACTGACATTCTTGAAGAGACATGGTGGGGGAGGTAATATCTTTTATTGGACCAACTTCAGCTGGTGAAAGAGACAAGCTTGTCTCTCTGATATCCTGGGACCACCCCTGCTACAGCAATATTGCAAATGCCATTCTTGTCAGTTTCACTGCTGCTGTGATCAGAACCTCTATGTCAGTTTCACCCAGCAGCACCAGAGGCTCTCAGGGCCTGCAGCTCTGAGGCATCCTCACCATGGGGACAAGATACCCTGGCTCTGGGCTCCTGGCTCTGCAGCAGGAAGCCTGGAAGAGGGAGTTCTCAGCCCTTCCAGGCTCCCGGCTGTGGAACCAAGAGCTGAGCCAGGGCTCCCAGGGCTTTCAGGCTCCTGGCTCCACAGCAGGAGCCTGGAAGCCCTGCTTGGCTGTGTGCCCTGGAGTCCTAGACTCTGGAAGACTGGGGTCTCCTGAGCACAGGGCAGCCTGTATGGTGGGGCTGTCTCAGAGCTGTGGCCCCATGAACTCTGGGCTCATTTGCAGCCTGGTAAGGTGGCAGCTTTCCCAGAGAACACACTGAAAATGGCTAAATCTGAGATGCATCCAAGAAACGCTTCAGGTTCAATGAATTGGCATTTTCAAACAAAACTGTTTCAGCAGAAAATTGCCAACCTTCTGTATTATTATGCTTGCAGTATAGCACATCCATATGCTTATGTTCCCCTCAGAGGGCCTAGTGTTTAGTGCCGAGGTTCAAAGTTTGGATAACTTAAGCATAATGGAAGTGGGGAGCATTTGCTGCACAGTCTGAGAATGAAAGAAACATCCTGAAAGGAGAGAAGACTTGTCAGCAGTCTGTTCCTGGTATTTCTAAGGCACCTGCCACCATGCCATCTAAAAAGAAAAGGAGTACTTGTGGCACCTTAGAGACTAACCAATTTATTTGAGCATGAGCTTTCGTGACATACAGCTCACTTCATCGGATGCATCTAAGTGGTGCCATCTAAGTGCCGCCATCTAAGTGCCATCAGCATCACCAGCCACCACCTCTAGCTGAAGGCTTCCCCCTTCAATCAAAGGCCCTGGTTCAGGCTGACCCTTGGACACAACAGTATTTCAAAAGCCGCATGAGGGCTCCAAGTCCCTGGACAGGGGGAGCTCAGAGGCAGCAGGAAGGTGGCTAGGCAAGAGCCAGAGAGAAGGTGAAGGTCACTATGCAGAGCCCCAGTGGGGTCAGCTTTGGAAGAAGCTGCTCACTCGCCCCCTGTTCCACGGTTAGGGGGAACAGTACTGCACAGTGCAGAGATGGGTCAGAAGATGAATAACTGGTCTGAATGAGAGAGTTTAATCCCAATGCCAGGAGTCAACTGGAATCTGGTAGGACCCTGGTGCTGTAAACACAAGTTCTACCAGTGGGCCAGGAGGGAGCCTGCAAACGCAAAAGAGGGTAAATGAGCTCCCTGCAGCCCCAGCTCATCTTGACTGGGAGCCATTTCCTGCAAAGCTCAGGGCAGGTGGTCTGGGCAGGCGCAGAAGGCGAGGCACAGAGAAACAGCCCCTTCTCTCAGCAAGAGGATACTGTACCTAGAAAGTCATTCGCTGAAATCCTGTCATAATCCCAGACCTGAAGGACCAGGACAGCTGGCTCCCTGAACTCAGATTCCTCCAGGGAGAAGATGGAGTCCTTCTTCTTATAGGAGATCTCCTTCTCAGTTGGGAGGTAGTTGAAGTGGAACACAAACCTCCAGTTGAAGTTGCCTTCCCCAGTCAGGGAGTTAAAGTGAACGTCTGTTTCTTGTTTCTCATGGTCCAGACCTTTGATCCAGCTGCAGAAGAAGCTCAATTAACATCAGTTGTCATGTTAAAGCAGCCCCAAGTGCAGCATCACTAAGCCACAGGGTGGTGGAGCAAGGGTCCCAGGCCAAGGGGTAGCGCTCAGTCACTGCTCGACAGCACCTCACAGCAACAAACTCTTATTCAGAATAATAATGGGCTTAGCCAACGAGGCTCAACTGATTCGAATGGCAGACAGGAGCATGTCAGGGGTGTAAGGTCTATGCTGGGCCACAACCATTATGAGGGCTCTAAAGGGGCCTCTCTCCAACCTCTCTTTTTTGGGGGTGCAAACCCCACCATTTAGATGGTCCAGTATCTGATTATGGGGACAAATTAGGCACTTGGTTTTCTAAATAATAGGAACTGAGCCCACAACTAGGCTCAGTTTTTTTTGCTGATGCAAAAAATGCGGGAAGGAATGGCACGCTTTGGTAAGCTGGTCCAAGATGTGTAGAATCTGCATACCACGTAAAGGGGAGACAGTGCCTGGGTCGGCTCAGAGAGCTGAGGGGTCATAGGGATGAGGACTGACATGTTCTGAAGAACAAGCGTGGGCTGGTATCAGGGCCAAGGCCTTTATGGGTAGACTAAATCGACAGTGAGTTAGTCTCCCCCAGGAGGTGGAGGCCCCATGGCTGGTGAAATACGAGGAGAGGCTGGTGATGTCTGTGGGACTCAGGCAGTAGGGAGTGCTGCACAGTATCCAGGCAGGGTCAGACTGGACAGGCCAGCTAGTCGTTCTCCGACCCTCCGGCTGTCTCTGTCATTCGATTCCCCATCAACTCGGGCACCTTTTCACGTAGATGTCGCTGGAGGTTTCTCCTGTTATTGGATTAACGTCATCAAGAACCACGTCGTCTGTGTTCCAGATGATGACGCGTAGCTCGTAACTACCAGGAGGGAAAGCCAAGGGCAGGTTAGAGAAGCACATTCCAGCTCAGTGTTTGTCAGGGCCAGGCGAAACTACCCCCCTGGGACCATGGCCTGCAGCAGCACCCGCTCAGCCCGGCCACCCAGCCTAGTGCCATGCTTGTGCCCTCTGCAGCTCAGGCCAGGGCCCAGGACACCTTGCGGAAGGCCCCTCTCATGTCACACTGGCCCAGTTTTGCAGACTCGAGTACAAAGAAGTGTCTGAACCAAAGCACATCTCCAGCGTCCTGGAATCTGCCCAGCACGTGTCCGGCAGAAACAGCAGCAAGAAGAAAAGTCATGGCCCAGCCTTGGGTTTTCGAGGCACCAGTGCTGAGCTGTGCGTGGCCAGTGGTACTGCTTCAGCTCCGACACTGCTGTCTGGGGTTTGGTCTCTGCCGGGAGCAGGCGTAAACCCAGGGGACCCCTCTCCTCCCAGCCATGTCTGTGTGAGAGGCAGGAGCAGCTTTCCCTCCTCTCAGCCACACGGCATGCGGGGACAGAGGGAGTCCCTCGGGAGAGCAGGATGAGGTGAGGCCTGCAGCCCCCCTGCACCAGCACAGAGAGGAAGCCATGGAGATGTGCCAGGGTCCCAGAGCTGAAGCAGTGTGAGCCTCCCAGGCTGACAGATCAGTTAGACTGCCCTTCTCACCCAGCCACACCCTTCATGGGCACAGACTGCATGGGAGTCATGCAGAGCAGGACCCCAGGCTGCGGTATAAACACTGGGTTTGAAATGGCTCTGTCCCCATCTCCTACAGGTCTGTACCTGATTGGCAGCCGTGGCTTGATATTGACAGGGGGAGGTGCTGGGACGTCGTTTGGAAACATGTCAATCCACATGTGGAGGGAGCCCTGCAGAAAGGAAAGGGCTGAGCTGTTTCAAAGGATTCATCAAGGCTGAATTCACAAACAGATTTACTCTCCCACTCCCTAACCTCCAGAGAACCCTCTTCCCAACACCACTGACCCTTCCTCACACTTCTGGGTCACAGCAACCCTCAAGGCAAGCCTGTCAGGACACAGAGAGCACCTGCCATCACTGGGAACGGCCTGCCCACATTGTAGAAGTTGCTTGTATTTAAAATGTCTCCTTATGGCGGGGCGGGGGGGAGTATTTTAAGAAATAATGTCTGCTCAGGACGTTGTTACCATGAGGTTCACCAGTGTCCTTACAAAATGGTTGAATACAAGTTATTTATTATGTAAAACTGAAATAGAACATTTCTCTTCTATCTCACAATAGCATCACTTCACTGGATGTTTTATACTTGTCAGTGGCAACCTTCATTTGCTCTCTACTAAAACATCTCACCCCCCCTCCCTGGCTTGGCTTCCCATCAGTCTGATATTGATCCTGGACAAGATTATGAAACGGTTGATATGGGACTTGATTCATAAAGAATTAAAGGAGAGTAATATAATCAATCAGCATGGGTTTATGGAAAATAGACCCTGCCAAACTAACTTGATATCTTTTTCTTATGAGATTACAAGTTTGGTTGATAAATGTAATAATGATGGCATAACATACATGGCCTTCTGTAAGGCGCTTGACTTGGTACTGCATGACATTTTGATTAAACTAGAATGATATAAAATTAACATGGCACACATTAAATGGATTAAAAGCTGGCTAACTGATAGGTCTCAAAATACAATTGTAAATGGGGAATCATCATTGAGTGGGTGTGTTTGTAGCAGGGTCCCACAGAAATCTGTTCCTGGCCCTATGTTAGTTAACATTTTTCTCAATGACCTGGAAGAAAACATAAAATCATCACGGATAAAGTTTGCAGATGACACAAAACATTGGGGGAGTGATAAATGGTGAAGAGGGCAGGTCACTGATACAGAGTATTCTGGATTGCTTGGCAAACTGGGCACAAGCAAACAATATCATAAAACCATGGGTTAGAAGGGCCCACAAGGGTCATCTAGTCTAACCCCCTGCCAAGATGCAGCACTTGTTGTGTCTAAACCATCCAAGACAGATGCTCTCCAGCCTCCTTTTGAAAACCTCCAGTGAAGGAGCTTCCATGACCTCCCTAGACATCTGTTCCATTGTCGTCTGTTCTTACAGATAGGAAGTTTTTCCTGAGATTTAATCTAATATGAGTTTTAACAGGGCTAATTGTAAATGTATACATCTGGGAACAAAGACGGTCAGCCATACTTACAGGATGGGGGGCTCTATCCTGGGAAGCAGGGACACTGAAAAAAATTTGGGAATCGTGGTGGACAATCAGCTGAACAAGAGCTCCCATTGTGGTGTTTCAGAGTAACAGCCGTGTTAGTCTGTATTCGCAAAAAGAAAAGGAGTACTTGTGGCACCTTAGAGACTAACTAATTTATTTGAGCATGAGCTTTCGTGAGCTACAGCTCACTTCATCGGATGCATACCGTGGAAACTGCAGCAGACTTTATATACACACAGACTTTATATACACACAAAGTCTGCTGCAGTTTCCACAGTATGCATCCAATGAAGTGAGCTGTAGCTCACGAAAGCTCATGCTCAAATAAATTGGTTAGTCTCTAAGGTGCCACAAGTACTCCTTTTCTCATTGTGGTGTTGTGACCAAAAGAGCTGATGTGATCCTGGGATGTATAAACTGGGGAATCACCAGTAGCAATAGGGAGGTTATTTTACCTCTGTGTTTGGCACAGATGTGAACGCTACTGGAATTGGGTCCAATTCTGGTGCTCACAATTCAAGAAGAATGTTGATAAATTGGAGAAAGTTCAAAGAAAGCCACAAGAAAGATTAAAGGATTAGAAACCTGCCTGATCATGAGAGACTCAGGTCAATCTATTTAGCTTAACAAAGAGAAGGTTAAGGTAAGGGTTTGATTAGTCTATAAGCACCACCATGGGGACCAAATATTTAATAATGGGCTCTCAACCTAGCAGAGAAAGGTCTAAGAGAAAGGTCTAACATGATCCAGTGGAAAGCTAGACAAATTCAGACTGGAAATAAGGTGAACATTTTTAAATAGTGAGTGAGTAACTATTGGACCAATTTACAAAGGGTCACGTGGATTCTCCAGCACTGACAATTTTGAAATCAATTGGCTGTTTTTCTCAAAGCCCTGCACTAGGAATTATTGTGGGGACGTTCTCTGGCCTGTGCTGAACAGGAGATCAGATGAGATGATCACTGTGAATTTACATAGGATCTCAAAGTGCGGTACCAAGGACATCAGTATCATTAGCCCCATTTTACAGATGGGAAACTAAGGCCCAGGGAGGCGACGTGATTTGCCCAAGATCACCCATAAGACCAGAAGCAGGAAAAGAACTCTGGTTTGCTGAGTTCCAGGCCAGTGTTCTAGCCACTAGGACACCCTGCCTCCTGCGATAGCCAGCTAGCCATTTGGCATCTATATACACCAATGCAGTTCTGTAGCATCAGCAAGTGAGGTGCTGCCTTTGAAAGACAGGCCTTGCTCAATACGATAAGGCTCTCCATTGTACAGCTCATCCAGAGCTGAGCGCCCCAGCCACACACCTGTGTATTGAATCTGTCCTGGCCAAGGACGAGGGCTACCTGCTGAGTCACCACAACCACTTCCTCCTCGCTGCAGGGCTCTCACCCAAGTTCTGCACAGATCCAGCCAGCCTGCGAGATCCAGGAGCCTAGCTGCAGAACGTCGGTGTGGTCTCATCCATGCCGTACAGAGAGACTCTCAGCTCCCTGTTGCAGGATGTGATGCCGTAGCTTTGGCTATGCTGCCAGCGTGTTGCGGTCCATTATCAGGCCCGGTTCTCACCATGTTACTGGTGATGTCCGTAGCCGTACTCACCAGGCGTTTGGGGGAGAGATGGAGAGCTGGGAGCGTGCCCCGGA
This sequence comes from Lepidochelys kempii, assembly GCF_965140285.1. Lineage (NCBI taxonomy): Eukaryota > Metazoa > Chordata > Testudines > Cheloniidae > Lepidochelys > Lepidochelys kempii. Next base: position 31,642,512 of record NC_136392.1, on the reverse strand, counting down.
CAGCATCTCAGCAGCACACAGCGATGGAGCCACACACAGTACATCATTAATGCCTGGTGTTGCCCTTTGTGCTTCACCTCCCCCGGCTGCCCCTTTTGAAGGTACGATTTCTGCTGTCCTGTCTCGTTTCCTGCACCCGGCATTACCCTGAGTGCTCCTCTGGGAGCATGAGGGACTAGCCGGGATGCAGGCTCTCTAGAGTCTCAGCTGTCATTTACAGTCAGTCTCCAGCTGTTCAGAGTGCGAAGAATGCCTCCACCAGGTGATGTGAGTGACACGGGGTGGGGGGTGCTCAATCTGCGGAGAACCTGACAGAACAGTTCTGAGGGATGAATGGCCTGGCTCATTTCAGTGGGTGCTAACTCAGATGCCAATTCACTCTGCTCTCGTTGTGGTGGATTCTCCATCACTGGCAACGTTTAAATGAAGAGCGGATGTTTTTCTAAAATATCTGCTCTAGTTCAAACACAGGGAGATCCTACGGTCTCAGTTATACTGGGGGTCACTTCTGCACTTAGAATCAATTAATCTAACTCAGGGGCGGGCAAACTTTTTGGCCTGAGGGCCACATCGGGTTTCCAAAATTGTATGGAGTGTCGGTTAGGGGAGGCTGTCTCCCCAAACAACCAGGCATGGCCCGGCCCCCGCCTCCTATCTGACCCCCCTGCTTCTCACCCGCTGACAGCTCCCCCGGGACTCCTGCCCCATCCACCACTCCCTACTCCCTGTCCCCTGACCACCCCCAGACCCTCCACCCCTGACTGCCCCCTCTCACCCCATCCAACCCCCGCCCTCATTCCTGACTGCCCCCCCCCCGGGACTTCTGACCACCCTGACCCCTATCCACATCCCTGACCACACCCTCAAACTCCCCTGCTCTCTATCCAACCCCCCGTTCCCCCTTACCGCGCTGCCGGGATCACCAGTGGCTGGCAGAACTACAGCCATGCCGCCCAGCCATGCTGCAACTGCGCTGCCCGGCCCCCCAGAGCATTGCGCCGGCAGCATGGGGCTCTGAGGCTGTGGGGGAGGGGGAACAGCATGGGAGGGGCTGGGGGCTAGCTTCCCAGGTCAGGAGCTCAAGGCGCAGGCAAGTGGGTCCTGCAGGCCGGATGTGGCCCGCGGGCCGTAGTTTGCCCACTTCTGATCTAACTAGATGTGTGCATGCCCACAGCCCTGACATATGGCAGTGACTACATGTATAGAGGAGATTCACTGCCTCTCACGCTCTTTCTTCTTCTTTGCTATAAAGATCTCCCAACACTTTTGCAAAGCAGGGCGATAACCTGGAATCCTGGACAAGTTCCCTTTGGGGCAATTATGTTTTGTTTTGTTTTCTATCAGCAGATCTGAACAATGTGCATCCAAGAGTTTTAAAAGAAGTGGCTCAACTTCTGGACAGATGATATTGGGGATGTTCCAGAGAACAGGAAGAAAGCTGATGTTGGGCCAATATTTAAAGAAGTCAATCCAGGTGGCCTAGATTAGCCTGATATTAGCCCTGGGCAAAATCATGGGACTGCTGACACCCGGAACTAAAGGATAGTTATGTACTTAGCACCACGCACCGCATTTGTCGGTGGTGTATTTTTTTTTTAAATAGGACTCGTCAAATTAACGTGATATCTTGGCAAACCCGATTCTAGATCGTTATCCATTATCTAAGGGGAAACATACAATTGTTACTTATGCAGTGGGACGATGACACAAACACTGGTGGAGCGGTACGCAGAGAAGAGGGCAGGTCACTGATACAGACCAGTCTGGGGTGGTTGGTCAGCAGGTTTCAAACAAATAGCAAGCATTTTAATTAGGGCTATTGATTAATCGCAGTTAACTCATGCAATTAACTCAAACAAATTAATTACAATCTAAAAAAATTAATCACAATTAATCACAGTTTTAATCCATAGAATACCCCATTGAAATTTATTAAATATTTTGGATGTTTTTTTACCTTTTCATATATATTGTATTCTGTGTTGTAACTGAAATCAAAATGCATATTATTTTTTATTACAAATATTTGCCCTGTAAAAATGAAACAAAATAAATAGTATTTTTCAGTTCACCTCATACAGTACTGTAGGGTTATCTCTTTGACGTGAAAGAGCAATTTACAAATGTAGATTTCTTTTTTTGTAACATAACTGCACTCAAAAGCAAAACAATGTAAAACTTCAGAGCCTACAAGTCCACTCAGTCCTACTTCTTGATCAGCCAATAGCTCAGACAAACAAATTTGTTTACATTTACAGGGATAATGCTGCCCTCTTCTTATTTACAGTGTCACCAGAAAGCGAGAACAGGCATTTGCATGGCACTTGTGTTGCCGGCATTGCAAGGTATTTACGTGCCAGATATGCTAAACATTCGTATGCCCCTTCATGCTTCGCCCACCATTCCAGAGGACATGATTCTATATGGATGACACTTGTTTAAAAAATAATGCGTTAATTAAATTTGTGACTGAACTCCTTGGGGGAGAATTATATGTCCCCTTCTCTGCTTTACCAGCATTCTGCCATATATTTCAGCATTCTCGGATGATGACCAGCGCATGCTGTTAATTTTAAGAACACTTTCACTGCAGATTTCACAAAATGCAAAGAAGGTACCAATGTGAGATTTCTAAAAATAGCTACAGCACTTGACCCTAGGTTTAAGAATCTGAAGTGCCTCCCAAAATCTGAGAGGGACAAGGTATGGAGCATGCTTTCAGAAGTCTTAAAAGAACAACACTCCGATGTGGAAACTACAGAACCCAAACCACCAAAAAAGAAAATCAACCTTCTGCTGGTGGCATCTGACTCAGATAATGAAAATGAACATGTGTTGGTCTGCACTGCTTTGCACTGTTATTGAGCAGAACCCGTCATCAGCATGGACGCATGTCCCCTGGAATGGTGGTTGAAGCATGAAGGGACATATGAATCTTTAGTGCATCTGGCACATAAATATCTTGCAACACCGGCTACCACAGTGCCATGAGAACACCTGTTCTCACTTTCAGGTGACATTGTAAACAAGAAGCAGGCAGCATTATCTCCTGCAAATGTAAACAAACTTGGTTGTCTGAGCAACTGGCTGAACAAGAAGTAGGACTGAGTGGACTTGTCGACTCTAACATTTTACATTGTTTTATTTTTGAATGCAGGTTTTTTGTTCATATTTCTACATTTGTAAGTTCAACTTTCATGATAAAGAGATTGCTCTACAGTACTTGTGTTAGGTGAATTGAAAAATACGTCTTTTTTTACAGTGCAAATACTTGTAATCAAAAATAAATATAAAGTGAGCACTGTACACTTTGCATTCTATGTTGTTATTGAAATTAATATATTTGAAAATGTAGAAAATATTTAAATAAATGGTATCCTATTGTTGTTTAACAGTGTGATTAATCATGTGATTAATTGCAATTAATTTTTTTTAATCACTTGACCTAATTTTAATACAACCAATAGAAGGTCCTTCATCGAGGAACAAAGAATGCAGGCCACACTAACAAGATAAGGGACGGTATCCTGGAAAACAGAGACTGAGAGAGACTGAAGAGGTCCTTACAGATAACCAACTGAACAGGAGCTCACTGTGCAATGATGTGGCTAAGAGGATGAATTTAATCCTTGGATTTATAAACAGGGGAATATCAAGTAAGGCCAGAGAGGTGCACATTACCTCTCTAAACGGCACTGGTGAGACCATTACAGGAATACTGTGCACAGTTCTGGTGTCCACACTTCAAAAAGGATGTTGAAAACTTGGAGCAGACTCAGATAAAAGCTACAAGAACGATTTGAGGTCTGGAAAACCTGCCATATAGCGAGAGACTAACAGAGATCAAGGTATTCAGCTCAGCCAAGAGAATGTTAAAAAGTGTCTACACACACCCACGAGAGGAGAAGACTGCAGATGGATGAGGGCTCTTCAGTCTAGCAGAGAGTCAGAACAAGATCCAAAGGCTAGATCCATTCAGACTGGAAATAAGGTGAAAAGTTTTAGCAGTGAGGGTAATTACCCACTGGTACAACTTACCAGGGATGTGGCAGGTTCTCTCTCACTTGAAGTCTTTAACTCAAGACTGGATGTCTGTCTCCAGATGACCTGCTCTAGCTCAGTCACAAGTTACTGGGCTGGATACAGCAAGCAGAAATCACTTGCCGAGGTTCTCTGGCCTGTGCTATGCTGGAGGTCAGACTAAATGAGCACAATGGTTCCTTCTTGCCTTAAAAGCTATGATGTATGCCTATCTACATTACATTCTGTCTAATTTCAGCTCCTTACTTGAAGCCACTGAGCCGTGCTGTTGCTCACTTTAAAATGCTGCCAAGTTCTTCCCCAGAAGTGGCTGCACTTTATCTATAAGTTATTAACTGATCGCTGGGTCCTTAGTTTTTTATTATTATTTGTACTACAGCAGTGCCTAGAGGCTTCAGCCAAGCTCAAGGCCCCATTGTGCCAGGATGTCCCTGCCCTGAAGAGCTTGCAATATAAAGACACAAGACAGGCAAAGACTGGGAGAATGAGGCATAGAGAGGGAAAGTGACTTGCCCAAGGTCACACCGCAATCAGTGGCAGAGCCAGGAATGAAATACAGGTCTTCTGACTCCCAGTCCAGTGCCCTATTCACTACAGTCTAGACCACACTGCTCTCCAAGCACAGTGTGCTGCTGTCCGTAGGATGAAAAGCCCTGCACTCCGAGGAGATGGCAATGATTTACTGTGTTCAGTGATGGTCACTTCACTATCAGAAAAATGACAAACAGTTGAAGGGTGTGACCCTGAGATATGGTGAAGAATTGCCTATGGTGCTGCAGGGGGAGTCAGGAGTCGCTGGACAAATCTGAGCAAAGGAAAACGTAGACAAGACAGGCAAGATATGGGGGGAGAAACTGCTGAATGTCAGGAAACCTTTGTTGTTGATGAGATCTAGTCCAGTGTGGAACAGTTTGCCAAGGGCAGAGGTGGGAACTCCATTGCTTGGGACAGTTCCTGCTGGACTGGACAAAGCCCCAGGGAGGAGATGGTGAAGAACAGTCACGTTCTGGCTAAGGGTGTGACCAGGCGGCCCAAAGAGCTTCTCTAGGCTTAGAGCACAGTGGTAGGTACTCTGGTGTGAATAAATGTATTAGCCTCACCTGCACGAGTCCAGGGTTCTCTGCGTTGTAAAGGGACCGAACCTCCACATGCTCCGGGACCAGTTTGTACCCGAGCTCTGGCATCTCATCCCAGTGCTGCAGGACATACAAAGCCTTCTGCTCATCATATGCTGACCACGTCTCGTCATCCATTTCTCTCTTGTCTTTTACAAAGGCCTCTGGAACACAAGGCAGCCAGTCAGAAGGGTCTAAAGACATGCGGCCAGCCAGATCAACAATGATGACTAGAGCTGTAAGGGAGAAGGCGGGAGCATCCGAGCACACCAAACGTCTACACAGAACAACGGAATGGGGGGAAGAAGAAGGGGAGAGCTGTGTAGAGGAGAAGTGGTTAAAAGGCCCAGGGAGCTGCTTATGAAGAAGGCAGAGTGAGGTGGAGAAATCTTTTGAGTAAAGATTCAACTAAAGAGAAACAAGGGAAAATGACAGTGAGCACCTGCTACCCCACCCCCCAGAACAGGAGAAGTGGGGGAACCAAACCTCCCAAAGCAGGGTCCCTGCCCTCTGGGGGGAGTTCAACTCCCCAGATCTCCGCTGACCAGCGGAACGCTCTCATGGGAGGCTACATTTCACACGCATGTGTGGTGTTGGGATAAGTGGGTTGTGGTGTTTTCCATATGCTGCATGTTCAGCTCAGCCTATGCAGCTAAATCCAGCCTCCCTCCATGTGTAAGTGAGACTGGGGCATGCGTGAGGCACAGGTGGTTCAGCCTGAATGAGATGAAGGATAATGGAAAATAAAAGCACAAAGAAAATGCAGTAAGGAGATCTGTCAGCCTGTCGACGATGGACAGCTGGTCACAAACAGCTGCATACAGGGACTGTCCCTTGTAGCTTCAATGAAAAATAAGCAAAGCTCTCTCAGGGGGAGTGTTAAAAGAAACAATCAAACCAAACCCAGTACACATGGCCTGCGTGAAGGGCTGACGCTCAGCAGGCCAGCTGGTCCATGGGGCTCAAGTAGGGTGACCAGGCAGCAAGTGCGAAAAATCGGGATGGGGGTGGGGGGTAATAGGAGCTTATATAAGAAAAAGACCCCAAAATCAGGACTGCCCCTATAAAATCGGGACATCTGGTCACCCTAGGCTCAAGCACCGGCTAGGAATTAGTGTTTGGACTGCACAGTCTGGGCCACGTTGCCACTTGGTATAACTCCATTCTCTGTCTAATCTGAGGTCACATTGTGAACCCCACTCACGTTAGTGAGCAGTTACTCATAGTTGGTGGGTAAACTCACATAAGTGACTGCTCACCAAAGTGAGTACGGGGTTCACAATCAGCCCTCCAACTGTGAACGCCTTGGTTCAGGGGCCACATTGTCTCGCGTGGCCTGTGCAGCTCTGAACATGCTGCTGGAGCTCCTCAGAACGTGCTAACAGTGGCCGAGTGGTTGGTCCAGTCAGTGAGGAAAGGGGGGCTCAGAGTGCACCCCAAGACATGAGCCTCGCACAGCTGAAGGCCTGACAGAAGGCAAGAGCTGGTCACCCTTGAAAACACCTGGAGTTAACTCTCCCCCCAGACACACACGGTACCTTCAGGGAAAGCCTCAGGAGGGACCTTGAAGATCTTGTTGTTCACTTTGACCTCCTCCCGCCTGTACTCTGCCGAGGGGAGAGAGCTCTTCTTGCACAAACTCTCCAAGATCTGGGTGGGCTTGAAAGCATCTCGCCACATGTTATAGCCATCTCTGTGGGGAGGGGAGAGGAGGTTCAAACGTACACGATTCTCCCTGGTGTAGCCACGATAGATAATATTTCTACTGGGATGTGAGAACTGCCTCCTCTGGCAGACTCTCCACTAGGCGGGTGGGGCTGCCAGAGTACTGTGAAAGCACTCCCTATAGGCTCCCTAGGGAAGGTTATGAAGCAAGCTGTTGGCTTATCAAGAGACTAAGAACCTCTCCCTCTTGGATAATGAGGCAGTAACAGGCCCATGAAGAGAAATCTCCCACCTCACTTCACCCATTAGCCAAATAAAAGCAATAGAAGAAATGACAGCAGTGATCTTTGCTGGGAAATTCTGGATGTAAAGTTGCTGGAGGGTGTCCATATACATGGGGCTCTATCCAAAGTGATAAAGTCCTGTCCTCTCTTGTAGAAATAGCAAGCTCACAGGCAACCTGTTCTGTTCGAACTTCCAAACTTCCCTGCATTGAAATCATTATCTTATTCTTCTGTGGCTCTTTTTATAAGGGTCTAAACAACTTAGCAAGACAAAATCTTCCCCAGTACAACTGAGTGGGGGCTTTCGAGGGGTGGGGGGCAAAGATTAGTTTAGGAACCTTAATATAAATGTAACTGAATTTTTTGTTTGGGAATTACCCCAGTTTCAAAAATGTTTAAGGAATGATCAGGATGATGAATGATGTCAATGGATCATTACTATAATCATGAATAACTAGTATGAATGTATTTTTTAAGTTCATGTTATAATAATTCTTGGCTGCCACATGCAAAATGTACCAATTTTCAAGAGATCGCTTCAGAGACTTGGGTTGGCCAATGTTGCAGCACCTGAGATTTCAAGTTTGAGCCTCTCCTGCAGACTCGCTGGTAAACGTGCAGGTCTCTGCACACACACGCACCAATACACGCATTAGTTTCCCGGAGCACATCCAGACTTCTGCACTGCTGATTTGCATTTGCTCTGTCACTTAATCAGTCCATTTGCATTAAAAGTTGTAATTTTTTTTTAAATGTAGAGCCCTTTTGTTCAGTGGCAGCCTGCAGAAGTGCAGGCTCCGCCCCCGCAGCTCCCACCGGCCGCCATTCCCGGACAATGGGAGCTGCAAAGCCAGCGCTCTGGGCAGAGGCAGCCTGCAGAGCTGCCGGGAACGTACGTGTCATACTGGGAGGCCACTCCGCAGTTAGCTCGGTGTTTGCTGTAGAATCGGTTCTCCAAGTCAATCTTCGTCTCCCCAATCAGATCATCAGACCCAACCAAATCATGGTCAAATATTGAAATAGTGAGTTCAGATTCCATCGGAAAGGATATGCTCAGTTCCAGAACTCTGAATACAAAGCAAAGAGACACTCAGTCAGCAGAGAGGATGGAAATCAAGCACGTTTCCCTCCCTGCCCCGGCTCTGATGGCAGAACCGCATGTCTGTGGGCGCAGTGCTGGTGAAGCTCCGGTCCTCCTGCCCCACAGAACTCACCAGCTTCTGAGCAAGCTGCCTGGTGCTCCCCAGGAAGGAAATATCTAGAAGGGGCAGCACCTTCTCCTGTCTAATTCCCTGCTCCAAACACATTGCCACACATAGGGCTGGACACTCCTGGTTCTGTAACCTCCGCAGGAGCCGGGCAGCCCTGATCAGCAGGTCCTTTTACTTCAAAGAGCTCATTGTACATCATTCCAGTGACTCTGCTCTGTGTTTCAATGACAATGGGATATAATAGGCTGCCGGGTTACAATGGCCTCCCGTTACTTTCCCCCGCTTTGGACAAGCTAAGATCTCCACCCAGGGTACAATTCAGTGAGCCATCTGCACCGCAGTCACCCTGACTGTGTGTGCAAACCTGGGGGCACATCCAGGAGCACATCTGTGTGTGTGGAACTCTGCCCTCCATTTCTAAATGTTTGTCCCAAGGATTCCCTTGGAGATCAGACCCTAGAAACCACGGCCAAGCTCCAAATCCCATGATCCTGAGTCCGCAGCAGCAACACAGCCAGTGTCCCCACTGGAGACACAAACACACAAAGGAGCTGGGGCCTGCTGCTGCACAGATGTTCCTGCACTGTCACGATGTGTAATGCTCCCCTGGTTTTGGCTGCCAGGGGCCTGGGGTCTCCTTTCTCCTCACCATTTCTTGCTGTTCGAGAAGAGGCCGGGGGCTCTCCTTTCTTCCCCTTGGAAAAAGGGGTTTCCCTGCTCTCTGTTCCCTCCTGAGTGTAGGTTCTAGAGGTACTATGCTGCTTTGCCCGTATCTCAGGTATGGAATTTAGGGGTGCTTCTGTATCAACACCCCAGATGTTCTGCCTATATGAGTGGAAGGCCAGTCAGACACATGCACCTACAGAAGCCCTGGGCAGAGCCCATCAGAGCTGCTGATGTGTGAGACATAGTCCCTGGCTTCTCGAGATAGTGCTACACAACATGCCAATGTAACAGAGTCTCCAGTGGACAGAGAAAGAAGCCCCGATGTCACACTGAGCTCAGAGTGTTGGCTCTGTGCAGCGACCCAGCCATCAGCCTTTCCAAGATGCACCAGGGAAGAGGCTGTTCCCATTAAACATGACCCAAGATACAGCTGGCTCCTTACTCGCCAAACACAGGATTGAGCTGCTTAGGGATGTAGCGGTCCTTTGTGTCCTTCTGCTCTTGCCCAAGCATTACCACCACATAGGGATCTGCCTTGCCGTTGGAGTCTGCAGGAGCCAGGTTCGTTGCCTAAAATACACAAGACAGGAGGTGCTGGGGCTGACATCCACAGCCACAGCCGTGACGTCCAGGCCAAGTGAGAGCACGTGCAGGGCACAGGGCTACTGAGGAGTTTCTGAGGTGGAGCACCGAGACCTCCGATCCTGTCTGCCACAGGCAGCAGATGAATCTCTCGAGGACACGCTAGTCATGTATCAGTACGGAAGCCCTTAGCCAGGGAGCGAGAGCAGAATTGCCAGTTCATCTCCCAGGTACTGACTCTAGGCAGAGCATGGGGAATGCCCCATCGGCAGTTCCAGTGCCCTTTGGAGGTTCGGGAGTGGGCAGATTGTCTCCCTAGGGAGGACGGTGGAAACCCCAGCACTTCAGACACTTGACTCTAAACTGGACAAAGCTCTAGAAAAGATCCTGTGGGGACCAATGCTGCTATGGGCCAAACGGCTGGCTGGAAATGAAGCGACTAGTTGGGACCCAACAGCAAGGGCTTCTCCAGTCTCAGTTTTGCTGGTTCCATGAATACAGGCTGTGGGATGGCCAGGGATTCTCTAGCTGCTGATCTGGACAAGGTCTCCAGGACTCAATGCAGTCACTTACCTTAACAATATAAACTCGGACAAGCACCTTGATGGGTCTGTTTCTGGGAACACCCTGTGAGATCTTGTGCTCTGTACCTGCCTCCTCAGCAGGATAAACAAAGAATGAACCCTGCAGTGGAGACATTGAACAGGAACAGCAACATTGTGGGGATCAATACCCTTCTACAGAAAATATTTCAAGCAAATTGTAATGCCCAGGATTTGATCCGTAGCACCACCTCAATTTTGTCAAATTGAAACTGGCAGATTACATGTGTGTCTGTGCCCTGTACCAGGCCAGATAGTGCTACACAACGTGTTATGTTCCCAAAGAGACAGCCAGGGCCTCTCTCACACACTCAGGTCAGCAGACTTGATCTTCTTTCCTAAGAGACAGGCTACTCTACAGGGAACTTACCCCCATCCCATGACAACCTGGGGCTGGCCTGCAGAGGAGGGCAGGGAGCCAGGCTATTCACAGTTACCTCCTAATCACTCCTCTGAAGTCAGTCTCGGGAGCGGACACTTCAGGAGACCATGGATGAGTGGAAAAGGCCTTTGCTGAAGGAAGGATTTCCAAAGTAATAGTACAAATTATAACTAATCATGTGTCATGGTAGCATGCAGAGGTGCCAGCCAAGACCTGTACAGAGTCCTTACCCCAGACAGCTTCCCATCTAAAGACTAGGGACACAAGTGTAACAAACAATCAGAGGGAGGAGGGTAACAGAACAAATGTCCACACAGGCCAGCACTGAGGATTACCTGCTAATTCATAGCCTGGGGTGTCAACACAACAGAGCAGGCCCATGCCCTCCCCTCCAACGACTTTGATGCACATTATTTAAGCCATCTTTAGGGCGGCACCATCCAGGCATGATCCAGGTTAAATTTCACCAGAGGCAGACAATAAACACTCAGCAGTAACAGAGCACTAAACACAGCTAAATACTGCCTCAAAGAGACCTTAAACTAAAGCTGGCAGGCCCCAAATGTCAGGGAGAGGCGGTTTTGTGAGCTCAGAGACACTGGAGAGGTGGGCAGAGCCACTGTTGTCTGTGGTTAAGCCTCATGCATCTCCTAGTAGCGCAGCGGTTCAAAACTTCTCCTGTCACGCCCCCTCCCCCATCAGTAACGGAATCTGTCTGCGCCCCCCCCCACCCCCCATTACTGCCCAGCTGGCTCGGCAGAGGAGCTTGGGCTGAAGGCGAATGACAGCAGAGCTGGCCTGGGTGGATTGGAGCTGGGGCTGGGGACGGAGATGGAGTGGAGCTGGGTGGATTGGCGCTGGGGCCAGAATGGAGCTGGGGACGGAGATGGAGTGGAGCTGGGTGGATTGGCGCTGGGGCCAGAATGGAGCTGGGGAGAGCTCGGGGCAGAGCAGAACTATGTGGCGCTCCCTCCCCACCCCCTGTGCAGGCTGGCCCTGGTCCCGCTGCATGCCCCTCCGAACGTTCCTCCGTGCCCCACTAGGGGGGATTTCCCCACAGTTTGGGGACCACTGCCCTAGGGGCTACTGCTTCTTTCGGTTCCATGGTGCCCAAGGAATGGCATGAAACTTCTACAATGCAGATCTGCCATGAGAATTTCATGCAGGAGACTTTATGCTACAAGGCATTCCTCCTGACTACACGCTATAATGAAGGAATTTAGTGTCCCAGTTCTTTTCTTAGTGAAGGATAAAAGGATAAAAATGTTCCAAAATGTTCTTACGCTGCGAATTGCTTTCCCCTCTTTCATGCATTGCTGTCACGCATAACATGAATGGCATTCAAATGACACAGTACCTTGTACTTCCCCACAAAGTTCTCATCCTCATTTCCGTCCTCATCCTCATCCGCCTTCCCCCGATGAAGTGGAAAGATATACAGCCAGTCTTCAAAATTATCAAACTCATTTTCCAGCTCTGAGTTATAGATCTGAAATAAACTGCAAGTTATTTAGGCTCTTTCCTTCCAGCTCAGTCTCCCCAAAGGGAAGGAAAGAGTTAATGTGATCTTAGGATGATTTCCCCCATTGACCACGTGGCCCATTCCCGCCCTGGTTCTATGACATTTCGGACCGTGTCCAAAGGAGATGAGGGCACTCAGCACCGAGCCGGACCAAGCGCTTTGTTCCGGTGGAATCCCCATCAAAGGTAAGGGGAGCTGTGCATGCGAACAGATGGCAGGGCTGCGGGTCAGCACTCTGATTCGCTTTTCCCCTTTAGGATCTGTGCTGTCACAGCTGGCGGGACTGTAAGGAAGAAGGAGCAGGAGGGAATAAACTGAGACAGAGCAGATCAGTCACCCTCAGAGACTCACCTGCAGCGTAGCTATGAGTTTCCTTTTGGGCCGCACTGGCTCAGCTTCCACTATCACTCCATTTTCCGCTTCCATATCAATAGAGTCCGCATTTAAGTTCCCTCCATCTACAAAGGGCATTAACAAGATCGCTAAATGTCCTGGCTTCTCCAAACAAGGTATTTTTCTCTCTGATTTGTATGTCACTCCATGACATAATCTCAGCAATAGCTTTTGCTTTCAAACAGTCGCTTGAAAACACGATAAAATATCATTGTGCAACGTGACAATCAATGTCTTGTAAGAACTGCCCTTGAAAAGCATTTCCACTATTTACCTTCATGGAAGAACATGGGGCATTTGCACAGCACAGAGGCCAGCAACAAAGGAGACAGAAAGTCACTGAGGACTTGGTACAGAAAGCAGAGTGAATGGCTATTTGCCTACTGTCCAAATGGTGTGTCTGGCATAAGACTAGGAGAGATGACAGTGGCTGGGCAGGGGAGGGTCTGTGCCAGGGCTTGGGTATAGTAAAACAAACAAAAAGATTCTGAAGCAGTTGGAGATCTGTTGACGATCTTTTATCAGACTGAGGGGCACAATCTGTGTGAGCCAGGGAAACTGCCCAGCATCAATCTCTCTAGCCCTCAGTGCTATCAGCTTGGGGGCTGTACTCTGCTTCCAACTGAACAGCTGTCTGAAATATAGCACCAGCGTGTGCAGGGGCCTCTGACGGCAGGTCAGGATTTGGAAATGCCAGCAAAACCTGTGTCTGCCTGGCTGGTCTAAGAACTCACCTGCCTCATTCGGGTCGTCGTTGTCCCCATCCTCCTCGTCACTATGGCACTGAAACACACACACGTTACCGCATTGCTCAGCCAGCGAATGCTCCTAACCCATTTCATGCCAGAGTGGCCCCTCCCCTGATAACATTATTACCCGGGATTACTAGATTGATTAACGCTATTGGGGGGGGCACAGCAGGGTAGTTTTGTGCTGCTGGGTTCAGCTCATGAGCCAAAGCTGCCCAGTGAGCAACGAGACAGGCTGTAGAAAAAGAACCTCAGAGACACTTCTGATTCTCTCGGGGCAGATTGGAGGATGGCTAGGAAGGAGCAGTAAGATCCCCGTTACTGCAGTGTGACTGTCCAGGACAAGTGAAGCCATGTGTAACCCCCCCCCCCCACACACACACACACACACACACACACATGACTTTGGAGCCCAAATCCCATTTTCAAGAGTGACATAGGCACTTCAGGCCAAATTCAGAAGGCACCTAGGTGCCGCTTTGCTCAGCACTGCAGCACCAACCCCTGGGCACCCTGCCACCCAGCTGAACTCTCAGCCCTGAGCTAGGTGTCCACGGGGTGAGTAGGGGATTCTCAGCATGCAGAGCTGGGAGCTACCTTCGCAAACCAGCAATGAAATGCTGAGACCAGGGCCAGAGCTGAGGGGCTGGATCCACACAAGTACTGCGATATTTAATTCCCACTGATCTTGTGGCTGTCATGCCAATAAGGGACAAAGGAACTGAAGTGACAGACCATTACCTGGTTGCTCATTTCCTTTAAGGACTCATAGTACTTAGACCACCAATCCAGTTCTTCCAACTCTGGCTTTTCCTCCTCAAACTCATCCTCTTTCTTTATGAGTTTATTGATAGGAATTTTCTTCAGAGGAGCCTAAGAACACATAACAAAGGCCTGAGAATCAGGAAAGGGCAAAGCACGGGTTTCTGTGAGTCATATGTAGTGGACTGTATTGGTGCCTGATATTAGAGAGGCTTTGTCCCGCACCACCCCAGGGGCTCAGCTTTCCCAAAGACCACAACAACACATGGCTACCTGTGGCTCAGGTTTTGCGCATTTCTACCAAAGCCACACTATTCCCACCAGAAAGACAATCCAAGGTATTAGCGATGCCAGAGCTCCTGGCTCTCTCAGCAAGTGCAGGATAACAGCACACAGCGAACAGGCAGGAGCTGTGCCGAAGAGAGTCCATTAAAGTAGGTACACCAGTTTGACACGAGAGCCCTCCAGGTGCTGCACAGGGTGACCATGAATGAAAGCTATCTGCACCGGGGGGACAGAGAATTAGACCTTTCTAGGACGGGCCCTTTATGGATGTACCATTCATTCCCCAGTGCACTCTTTCAGATTAAATATTCAGTCAACAAAACCTTTCTGTCAGACACCAGCTAAGGCTGCTAAGTGAAAGTAATGCTCTTCCCGATCACGTCATTTACAAACACAAACCCCAAATCACAAGGAGATAGCTGGCTAAAGAGCACCTTGGACTAGGCTCTCTGGCCTTCTCGGTGTGGGGACGGCATTCAGCCCTAACTCCCTTGCTGGGGATACGTCTAGCCTCAGGGAGTCCCCAGCAGCCTCTGACCCACAACTGTGCTCTAGCTATTCCCAGTTGGCAGGTGGCCCCTTCGGACCGTTGTCAACAGATGGAAGCTAGAGCAGCCTCCAGGCTGGTCTAACCTGCTCCTTGGTTGAGACAGGGGCACAGAATCAGGAAGGCAGAGCAAGTGCCCCGACAGCAGCCTGTAGCCAATTATTTTAGTTTATTGTTAATTTATTGTGTGGTTAGACAAATTAGAAGATTGGGCCAAAAGAAATCTGATGAGGTTCAACAAAGACAAGTGCAGAGTCCTGCACTTAGGACGGAAGAATTCCATGCACTACTACAGACTAGGGACCAAATGGCTAGGCAGCAGTTCTGCAGAAAAGGACCTAGGGGTGACAGTGGACGAGAAGCTGGATATGAGTCAACAGTGTGCCCTTGTTGCCAAGAAGGCTAACGGCATTTTGGGCTGTATAAGTAGGGGCATTGCCAGCATATCGAGGGACATGATCGTTCCCCACTATTCGACATTGTTGAGGCCTCATCTGGAGTACTGTGTCCAGTTTTGGGCCCCTCACTACAAGCATGTGGAAAAATTGAAAAGCGTCCAGCGGAGGGCAACAAAAATGATTAGGGGACTGGAACACATGACTTATGAGGAGAGGCTGAGGGAACTGGGATTGTTTAGTCTGCAGAAGAGAAGAATGAGGGGGGATTTGATAGCTGCTTTCAACTACCTGAAAGGGGGTTCCAAAGAGGATGGCTCTAGACTGTTCTCAGTGGTAGCAGGTGACAGAACAAGGAGTAATGGTCTCAAGTTGCAGTGGGGGAGGTTTAGGTTGTATATTAGGAACAACTTTTTCACTAGGAGGGTGGTGAAACACTGGAATGCGTTACCTCGGGAGGTGGTGGAATCTCCTTCCTTAGAAGTTTTTAAGGTCAGGCTTGACAAAGCCCTGGCTGGGATGATTTAGTTGGGGATTGGTCTTGCTTTGAGCAGGGGGTTGGACTAGATGACCTCCTAAGGTCCCCTCCAACCCTCATAGTCTATGATTCACTACCATGTTATGTTATATATAATCATTGTATGCTGAATAGAGTTAAATTGTAGGATTATAGAAGTATAAGATTGATCAGTATGTAGAGCAGGGGTCTCAAACGCAATTTACCTTAGGGGCAGTGCTAGTCCTCAAATTCTCCCAGCAGACCAATAATGTCACTCATGCCGCCCAAACTCTGCCCCCCCCGCTAAAATGCGCCCCCCCCCATCTGCCTAAGCCTCTGGGGTAGGGTGACCAGATGTCCCATTTTTATAGGGACAGTCCCGTTTTTTGGACTTTTTCTTGTATACGTGCTTATTACCCCCACCCCCGTCCCATTTCTTCACGGTTGCTATCTGGTCACCCTGCTCTGGGAGGGAGTTTGGATGGGGGAGAAGGTCTGGGGTAGGGGATTGGGGTGCAGGCTCTGGGAGGGAGTTAGGGTGCTGGGTGCAGGCTCTGAGCTGGGGCAGGGGTGCAGGAGGAGGGGGTGGGGTTGCAGGCTCTGTGAGGGAGGAGCGGGGAGGGGTGCAGGCTCTGTGAGGGAGTGCAGGCTCTGGGAGGGGGGTCGGGGGCAGGAGAGAGGGTGGGAAGGGGGGGGAAGGCTCTGGGAGGGGGGACAGGGGGTGTGGAGCTTACCTGAGGCTCCAAGGTGGGGCAGACCAGGGGGCCTCCGCACGCTGCTGCCCCCAGGCACTGCCACTGCAGCTTCCCATTGGCCACAGGGGCACTCGGGGTGGGGGCAGCACGTGGAGGCACAGCCCCACCCTGGGGCCACAGGGAGGGGCCAGCAGACACGTGGAGTGAGCAGGCAGACACTGCTCAGCTCCGCTGTGTTGCTAGGGCCCTGGGCCATTGTAAATCGCCTGCGGGGAGCGCCCGGGGGCAGCAGGCAAGTGAATGGATTGATTAAGGTGAAACTCTGAAACTACTGTAGGGATAAATTTGGGGTGTAGGTGTAAGGAAACTATCTTTGTGGAACACAGGGAATGGAGGGTCTGCCATCATGGCTCTGAGTTCACCGCCCCTTCTTGCTGAAGTGATGACCACAAGGAAGGTGACTTTCATGAATAAAAGGGACATGGAACAAGTGGCTAAAAGCTTGAAGGGGGGCTTGTTAGAACCAAGAGAACAAGATTCAGGTCCCACTGTGCTGTGATCTTTTGAGAAGACGGAAAGGTTCATAGGAGGCCTTTCCAGAGTCGATTGGTTAGTGGGTGTGCAAAAACAGAGTGGCCCTTAGTAGGAGGATGGAATGCACTGCTGGCTGCTAGGTGGACTCCTAGAGAGCTGACGGATAAACCTGATGTCTTTAAAGACAGGATATAGTCTAAGATGAGGGGAATGTCTGCAGTGTCTGGTGACACACCTCTTCACTGGGTCCAGGAAGAGAATCATCTCCATTTAGCCAGGTAACATTTTCTACTAGAGTCCTTTCTGCTATTAGAGAGGATGTCCTGCATGGCTGAGGAGCATGCATGTTCTAGAGATGATGCCACTCCAAATACCATGCCCTGCAGTGGAGCAGTTGTGGATCGGGGTGTTTGATTGTGCGATTGCACTGGGTCAGGAGCTCAGGGAATGTTGGAATGGTAATCGGTGGGTGAGCCAACATGCACAAGAGGTCGGGGAACCAGATCTGTCTGGGCGAGAAGGGGACAATCAGGATGACCATCACCCTGTCTTGTTGGATCTTGTGCAGCACCCATGGTAGCAGGAGTTGTAGCAGGAGGAAAGCAGACTGAGCTGGCCCTACCAGGAGAGAAGAGAGCATTGCCCTGGGAGTGATAACCAAGGGCTCCTCTGGAGCAGTATGTGGTGCACTTGGTGGTAGTCTGAGAAGCGAATTGATCTCTGGCTGGGGTTTCCCATTGCGTGAAAATGTCACGTAGCACCCGCCATGGAGCTCCCACTCCTGACTGATCACAAAGGGTCTGCTGTGGGAGTCTGTGAGCACATTCGGTTTCTTAAGAAGGTGGGCTGCAGATAGGGTGATCTGACTGCTGAGGCACCAGTTTCTGAGGCCAACTGCTTCTGTGCACAGGGAGGCAGATTTTGCTCCCCTTTGCTTGCTGCTGCAGAATACAATTGTAGTGTTATCTGACATTATCAGGACATGGTGAAAGCAGATGAATGGAAGAAAGAATTCACATGCAATTCTTACTACCTGAAGTTTCAGAACATTAATGTGCATTCTAACCCATGTGTCGTGTTGTTACCTGTTTGAACTCCCCAGCCTATGAGGGATATGTCGGTAATGATAGTCTTCTCCGGAGAAGAGGGAATGAAGGGGACACCTATTCATATGTGATAAGGATTTGTCCACCATAGGAGGGAAGACAGAACCTTGGCAGGGACCCTGAGCAGAAGGTTCAAGGGGTGGCAGATCGGTGAGTACACCGACCATATACATGCTTGAAGACACTGAAGGTGGAGTCTCATAAATGGAGTGACATAGGTGCAGGAGGCCATGTGGCTGAGTAGGGACAGACATGTCTCGGCTTTTACTTGAGGATTGCTCCTTATGTGAGCTATGATCTTGGTCATAGTCTGGAACCTGTCTGTGGACAAATACGCCTTTGTGGTGACAGAGTTCAAGGTTGCTCTGATTAAGTCCAAAGGGGGGTGAGCACAGATTTTTTCTATGTTTACACTGACTCCCAGTGAGGAAAGGAGGCGGAGCATCATAGACGTTGATGTGTATGCCTCTTGGCGGGATCTGGTGGTGAGGAGCCAGTTGTTGAGGTATGGAAAAACAAGCTCTGACATGAGCAGCTACCACTGAAAAGACCTTGGTAAATACCCTGGGGGTGGTAGCTATCCTGAAGGGTAGTACTGGAAGGGTAGTTTGGAGTACCCCAAAGGGTAGTACCCTGTATTGGAAATGGTGCAATCCCACCATAAATCTGAGAAAATGTCTGTTGGCAGGATGAATATCAATGTGAAAGCAGGCATCATTCATATCGAGAGCTGTGAACCATGTGCCTTTTTCTAATGATGGAATTATCACTGCCAATGTGACCATGCAAAATTTGAGATTGTGGATGAAGCAGTTGAGGTGACAGAGGCCACGGACTGGTCTCTACTCTCCCTTCTTCTTGGGTATCAGGAAGTAGATCAAGTAAAAACCTGTGCTCCGGTATTGTGGAGGAATGTGCTCTGTTGCTCCTTACTGCAGTAAGGAACTCACCTCCTGAGTGAGGTTGCTGTCATGAGAGTGGCCCCCGAAGGGGTGGGTAAGAAGGTTTAAGAGGAGGTAGCATTACAAACTCAATCGTATGGCCATAGGGGATGACGTTCAGCACCGTTATCACACTCCAAGTGTCAAAAAAGAGTGCTAGGTGACCCCCGAATAGAGTAGTGGGGTCATGAGGTGTTAGGCTCAGTGGTTCACGGCTCTTGAGCTCATATCAAAAAGAGATCGGGGGTTGGGACTGAGATGTCAAGGCTGGTGCAGGAGGCATGGGAAACTGGGATCTTTCAACCTTTTGCTATTTATGTGGTGGTTTGTATGTTCTCTGATGATAAAAGTGTTGATACCTTTACCATTGAGTGGTTGACTGGTGTTGAAACTTCCTCTGAGAGGCAGGTGTGTAGATGCCCAGAGATCAAAGGGTGGCCGTAGAGTCCTTTAGGGTATGTAGGGACTCATCTGTCTTCTTGCCGAATAGGTGTAATTCATTGACGGGGAGGTCCTCAATGATGTTCTGGACCTCCCTGGGGAATCTGGAGGCATGAATTCAGGACTCCCTTCATGTGACAATGACTGTAGCCATGGCCTACTGGTAGTATAGGCCAAATCAACTGCATACTGGAGGGCAGTTCTGGCTATTAGTTTATCTTCCTCAATAAGAGCTTGGAAATGGGCCCTAGTCCTGCTGTGGAAGACTGTTGATGAATTCCTCAAACTTAGCATAGTTAAGGAAGTCTTATTTAGCCAACAGGGCTTGATAACTGGCTATCCAGAATTGTAAACCAGGGGAATCATAGAATCATAGAATATCAGGGTTGGAAGGGACCTCAGGAGGTCATCTAATCCAACCCCCTGCTCAAAGCAGGATCAATCCCCAATTAAATCATCCCAGCCAGGGCTTTGTCAAGCCTGACCTTAAAAACTTCTAAGGAAGGAGATTCCACCACCTCCCTAGGTAACGCATTCCAGTGTTTCACCACCCTCCTAGTGAAAAAGTTTTTCCTAATATCCAACCTAAACCTCCCCCACTGCAACTTGAGACCATTACTCCTTGTCCTGTCCTCTTCTACCACTGAGAATAGTCTAGAACCATCCTCTCTGGAACCACCTCTCAGGTAGTTGAAAGCAGCTATCAAATCCCCCCTCATTCTTCTCTTCTGCAGGCTAAACAATCCAGTTCCCTCAGCCTCTCCTCCTAAGTCATGTGTTCCAGACCCCTAATCATTTTTGTTGCCCTCCGCTGGACTCTCTCCAATTTATCCATATCCTTCTTGTAGTGTGGGGCCCAAAACTGGACACAGTACTCCAGATGAGGCCTCACCAATGTCGAATAGAGGGGGACAATCACGTCCCTCGATCTGCTCGCTATGCCCCTACTTATACATCCCAAAATGCCATTGGCCTTCTTGGCAACAAGGGCACACTGCTGACTCAGATCCAGCTTCTCGTCCACTATCACCCCTAGGTCCTTTTCTGCAGAACTGCTGCCTAGCCATTCGGTCCCTAGTCTGTAGCTGTGCATTGGGTTCTTCCGTCCTAAGTGCAGGACCCTGCACTTATCCTTATTGAACCTCATCAGATTTCTTTTGGCCCAATCCTCTAATTTATCTAGGGCCCTCTGTATCCTATCCCTGCCCTCCAGCGTATCTACCACTCCTCCCAGTTTAGTATCATCCGCAAATTTGCTGAGAGTGCAATCCACACCATCCTCCAGATCCTTTATGAAGATATTGAACAAAACCGGCCCCAGAACAGACCCCTGGGACACTCCACTTGACACCGGCTGCCAACTAGACATGGAGCCATTGATCACTACCCATTGAGCCCGACAATCTAGCCAACTTTCTACCCACCTTATAGTGCATTCATCCAGCCCATACTTCTTTAACTTGCTGACAAGAATACTGTGGGAGACCGTGTCAAAAGCTTTGCTGAAGTCAAGAAACAATACATCCACTGCTTTCCCTTCATCCACAGAACCAGTAATCTCATCCTAGAAGGCGATTAGATTAGTCAGGCATGACCTTCCCTTGGTGAATCCATGCTGACTGTTCCTGATCACTTTCCTCTCATGTAAGTGCTTCAGGATTGATTCTTTGAGGACCTGCTCCATGATTTTTCCGGGGACTGAGGTGAGGCTGACTGGCCTGTAGTTCCCAGGATCCTCCTTCTTCCCTTTTTTAAAGATTGGCACTACATTAGCCTTTTTCCAGTCATCTGGGACTTCCCCCGTTCGCCACGAGTTTTCAAAGATAATGGCCAATGGCTCTGCAATCACAGCCGCCAATTCCTTTAGCAAGGAAACCTGCCTTTCCCCTCTTCAGCTGTTGGCATAGATCAAGGATGTTGCTGCTTGGATCTCTCTGAAGCAGCCTGACTACCAGCAAATTGGGAGCTGGGTGTGAGAATTGAAATTCTGAGCCCTTGGCTGGCACATAATAGAGTCTCTCCACACTTTTGGGGGTAGGAGCACAGAAGGTGAGGGTATGCTGCACTGTCTTAGTATGGCCTCATTGACCGACAGGGCAATTCTCATAGGTGCCAAGGCATGGAGGATATTCAAGAGCTTGTGCTGAGAGTCTTGGATTTCTTCTAATGGGATCTGAAGTTCCCAGGCAACTCTGTGAAGACGGTCATGAGATTGTTTAAGGTCATCCTGAGGGGATACTGAGGTCACTGCTTCGTCTAGCGATGATTATGTAAATCTAGTCGGTTCCAGTGGAACTGCCAGAACTGGAGCACAGTATTTCTCCTGTCATCAGATCTGGGGGCAAGTTCAGTGGTTCTCTTGGAGGGGAAGCAGGTAGTGACTCCCTGTTGGAGAGGACGGACTCTGAAGGAAAGTACTGTTCCCATGGTCTCCAATATGGCCAGTAGAAGGGATAAAAGGGTGGTCGTAGAGTCCCCATGGTATGGGATACCAATGGCTCCTGAGGCACATTGCTCCCAGGATCATGCAGGTCTCCTGGGAAAAGGATAGGAGTGGTACAGGAGAGGTGGTTCTTCCAGTGGATCTGAATCTCTTGAGGAAGAAAATGCAGGTTCGGGCTCCAGCGATGGTACTGTCAATGCCGCTGGAGAGGCATAGGCTGTGTACGGAAGGGCAACAAGCTCCACACTGCCGGGGGTCATTCAGAGGAGATATGAGGTCCCTGGAGACTGAAGGTCCTGAGGAAGAGGGGGATTCTGGATCCGGGAGAGTCAAAACGTCTTGTAGCACAGCCACGGATCTGGATCTCCCAGGTGTCAGAGAGATTCTCTTTCTGTTTGGGCCTTTGGTGCCAAAGATGGTATCCAGCGGTGGTCGGTCCTCACCGGTGCTGGAGGGTCATGGGTCTTGTGAGGAGTCATTGACAGTGGTACCAACAGAGCCCAGTCTGGAGCCAGTGGAACCCAGTGCTTCTGGGCTTTCTTCTCATGCCTAAGGGACTTAGGACATACTAAGTCCTCAGGGGCAGAACTGGTGGATGGAGCGTCTCATTTTTAGAAAGGGAAGACTTAGTCCCATGCTTATGAGGAATGCTTCTGAATGTCGCGAGTAGGCCCTACCACGGGGTCTGTAGGGATGGATTCTCCAGCACTGAAGTTGGACTTTGTAGCAGGAGGAGCACTCCTTGCTGATTCAGGCCAGTGTACGTGGCGGGAGGGAGGGACATTGTTCAAGGGCCTGGGTCTGATTGGGGTCTCATGGCCGTCTCTATGAGGTATTTATGGAGGCAAAGTGCCCGCCCTTCTCAGGTACAGCTGGGGAGGGACTAATAGAAACTGCACCAAGCTGCAATGTGAGCTCCCCGATGTGGAACACACCCCGCTGGTGCCTGCTCGCTCCACTACTTTAGTGGGAGAGTGCTCTCTGTCCTCCTCCTTCTTCTTGTGCAGCACCGACGAATGGGACCGACGATGGGCACTTGCATTGGAGGAGGTCTTTGGCACTGGGGAATGGCGGTGCCAGGGGTCCTTGGAGCCGAGTCCCTTCTTGGCACCATGGCCTCCCTTACCAAGACTGGTGCGCGCCGCACCGAAGTGCCAGGCTTGGGGTTGGACGCCACCTGGGCTGGCTGTGGACAAAGGGCTGACCCCACAAGCTGCAGTTTCAGCCTAAAGTCCCTCTCCTTTTTGGTCCTTGGTCTGAAGCCTTTGTAGACTTTGCACTTGTCTGTTTGGTGTGCCTCTCCCAGGCACTTCAGACAGGAGTCATGTGGGTCTCCCTTTGGCATAGGCTTCAGGCAGGACCCACATAGCTTGAAACCCTGAGACCGAGACATGCCCCAGTTCCCGGGAGGAGAAACAAAATGGGTGGGTGACCCCCAACTGAAACTTATCTAAACTAACAATCTATTTATACTAATGATAAGATTTTAACTATTTACAGGTAACACTGAACGGAAGTCTGCTACAGGATTGCTTGCTGTTCGCAAGAGAGAAGCTACTCCAACGACCGTCACCGGCAGCAAGAAGGGACCGAAGAGGCGGTGGGTCAGCAGGGACCTATATACACTGCCATGAAGGCGCCACTCCAGGGGGCTCCACAGCCGACCCAATGCTAAGGGGAAAACCTTCCGATGACTGTGCATGTGATGTGCACACACCTACTTGGAATCGACATGAGTAATCGCTCGAAGAAGAATTAACAAAATGATTTACAACGGTTTATTTAGAATGACATCAGAGATGAGGACACTGGAGGTTCCAGCCCAGACCATGCAGTGCTGAAAATTAACTGAAAAGGTGGTCAGACCACCCCACCATTTATCCCTGTTACAGACCCAGACCAGTGTAGAAAGAATAGTAAATATGACAGGCGACCAGCTTGGCTTAACAGTGAAATCCTTGCTGCTCTTAAACACAAAAAAGAAGCTTACAAGAAGTGGAAGATTGGACAAATGACCAGGGAAGAGTATAAAAATATTGCTCGGGGATGCAGGAGTGAAATCAGGAAGGCCAAATCACACCTGGAGTTGCAGCTAGCAAGAGATGTTAAGAGTAACAAGAAGGGTTTCTTCAGGTATGTTAGCAACAAGAAGAAAGTCAAGGAAAGTGTGGGCCCCTTACTGAATGAGGGAGGCAACCTAGTGACAAAGGATGTGGAAAAAGCTAATGTACTCAATGCTTTTTTTACCTCTGTCTTCACAAACAAGGTCAGCTCCCAGACTACTGCACTGGGTAGCACAGCATGGGGAGGAGGTGACCAGCCCTCTGTGGAGAAAGAAGTGGTTCGGGACTATTTAGAAAAGCTGGATGACCACAAATCCATGGGGCCGGATGCACTGCATCCGAGAGTGCTAAAGGAGTTGGCAGATGTGATTGCAGAGCCATTAGCCATTATCTTTGAAAACTCATGGTGATCCAGGGAAGTCCCGGACGACTGGAAAAAGGCTAATGTAGTGCCCATCTTTAAAAAAGGGAAGAAGGAGGATCCTGGGAACTACAGGCCAGTCAGCCTCACCTCAGCCCCTGGAAAAATCATAGAGCAGGTCCTCAAGGAATCAATTCTGAAGCACTTAGAGGAGAGGAAAGTGATCAGGAACAGTCAGCCTGGATTCACCAAGGGCAAGTCATGCCTGACTAATCTAATTGCCTTCTATGACGAGATAGCTGGCTCTGTGGATGAGGGGAAAGCGGTGCACTTGTTGTTCCTTGACTAGCAAAGCTTTTGACACGGTCTCCCACAGTATTCTTGCCAGCAAGTTAAAGAAGTATGGCCTGGATGAATGGACTATAATTATGGGCTGGATGAATGGATAGAAAGTTGGCTAGATTGTCGGGCTCAACAGGTAGTGATGAATGGCTCCATGTCTAGTTGGCAGCCGGTATCAAGTGGAGTGCCCCAAGGGTCGGTCCTCGGGCCGGTTTTGTTCAATATCTTCATAAAGGATCTGGAGGATGGTGTGGATTGCACTCTCAGCAAGTTTGCAGATGACACTAAACTGGGAGGAGAGGTAGATATGCTGGAGGGTAGAGATAGGATACAGAGGGCCCTAGACAAATTAGAGGATTGGGCCAAAAGAAATCTGATGAGGTTCAACAAGGACAAGTGCAGAGTCCTGCACTTAGGACGGAAGAATCCAATGCACTGCTACAGACTAGGGACCGAATGGCTATGCAGCAGATCTGCAGAAAAGGACCTAGGGGTTACAGTGGACAAGAAGCTGGATATGAGTCAACAGTGGGCCCTTGTTGCCAAGAAGGCCAATGGCATTTTGGGATGTATAAGTAGGGGCATAGCGAGCAGATCAAGGGACGTGATCGTTCCCCTCTCACCAATGTTGAATAGGCCTCATCTGGAGTACTGTGTCCAGTTTTGGGCCCCTACAAGAAGGATGTGGAAAAATTGGAAAACGTCCAGCGGAGGGCAACAAAAATGATTAGGGGACTAGAACACATGACTTATGAGGAGAGGCTGAGGGAACTGGGATTGTGTAGTCTGCGGAGGAGAAGAATGAGGGGGGATTTGATAGCTGCTTTCAACTACCTGAAAGGGAGTTCCAAAGAGGATGGTTCTAGACTATTCTCAGTGGTAGCTGATGACAGAACAAGGAGTAATGGTCTCAAGCTGCAGTGGGGGAGGTTTAGGTTGGATATTAAGAAAAACTTTTTCACTAGGAGGGTGGTGAAACACTGGAATGCGTTACCTAGGGAGGTGGTGGAATCTCCTTCCTCAGATATTTTTAAGGTCAGGCTTGACAAAGCCCTGTCTGGGATGATTTAGTTGGGGATTGGTCCTGCTTTGTGCAGGGGGTTGGACTAGATGACCTCCTCAGGTCCCTTCCAACCCTGATATTCTATGATTCTATAATTCAGTGGGGTACAGGAGTCTGGTAGAAGGCAAATATTCTAGCCACTAGATGAACAGTTTTCTGTTCCCTGAGTGACCAGAGCAGGGGCTGCCCCAGAACAATCAAGAACCTGCTAGAACCAATTAAGACAGGCAAGCTAATTAAGACCTCTGGAGCCAATTAAGAACATACTAGAATCAATTCTGGCAAGCAGACTAATCAGGACACCTGGTTTAAAAAGGACCTCCCATCAGTTAGGGATGTTTGTGTGCAAGGAGTGAGAAGGCGTGCTGCTGGAGGACTAAGGAGTACAAGTATGATCAGGCTTCAGGAGGATGATCCTGCAGTGAGGGTAAAGGTGGTGTTGGGAGGAGGCCATGGGGAAGTAGCCCAGGGAGCTGTAGCTGTCACGCAGCTGTTACAAGAGACACTGTAGACAGTTGCAATCCACAGGGCCCTGGGCTGGAACCAGGAGTAGAGGGCAGGCCCAGGTTCCCCCCATTCCCCTCAACTCCCTATTTGAGACAAGAGGAGGTGACCTGGACTGTGGGTCCCACCAGGGGGGAAGGTCCCTGGCCTATCCCCTGACCCACTAAGTGGGTCAGCAGAGACTGCAGGGATTGTGCTCCTCCCTTTCCCCATGCTGGCCAGTGATGAGGGTAGCTGAGTGAACGGCAGGTTTGAGCCACTAGCAAAAGTGGCCAAACTGAGAGCTGCCATGAATCTCTGAGGCGAGGAAATCCGCCAATAAGCACAGGACCCACCAAGGCAGAGGAGGAACTTTGTCACACACCTCAGTTGGAAGCACGAGGCGAGCCAGGGTGCATGCATGGACCACAGACATTACTTTCAAATTCTCTGACTCTGGAGGCATGCTGCTCATACAGAACCCACAGTGGAATACAATAGGGACCATCACTCAAAGAAGAACACATGATCTGGGGAAAATTCAGGATGGGGAGGGGGGGGAAGGGGTCACCTTGCTAGGTGTAACCAAGGCTTGTGGAGGCCAGAGTGTAGCTGTGGTGTAGCAAGCAGGCTGCTGGAGTCAGAGCTGCTGGTCCAGCATGACTCGTCACACAGACATTCAGTGCAGGCTTGTCTGCTGGCTGGGAGCACCCAGACAAGGGAGCTACAGCAGCCAAACATTTGAAGGCATTCAGGGATCCAGGACAGGCAGTAACACAACCCCTGACTGGTCTGGATTGCTCCCTGCTACCTCCATTCTACCGCACAAAGGCCCAGGAAAATCCAGCCCATTGGAACTGAGATGCCCTAGAAGTTATTCCAAATACTGTGATCAAAAGTCTCCGCAAGGTTTGAAATTCTACAATGGAAGGAATGTTTGTTTACGGGGACGCTGTCATTACTGAAACAAGAGTGTGAAAAATCAGGAAATGCAGTGGCAAAGTTGCCCTAACACCTTTAACTCTGACCCTGTGCTCTTGTTCACTAGGTGACAGCCACTGAGTCACATCAGAGAGTTACAGATATTTGGAAGGGCCAGTCAGGGGGCTTGTCTAAAGTGGGAAAAGCCATCCAGTTAGAACACAGGTTAACTAACTGGTAACCTACAATCAGCTAACACAATTTGACACACAAGTCTAATCTACACAGTCTGATACATTGTGTTAGTCAAGGTGTGCTCTAACAGGATGCATTCTCGCAGCTGAGCCAAGCCCAAGATGCATCTTGAAGGGTGGATGTGGAAGAATGGAGGCTACATGTCAGTGCAATTTTTGTTGAAATAAAGGGGGGTCTGTGTTTGGGGTCCTAGGGCCATGTATGAAGGGGATTTCTACAGTATGGTAGTTGATGACATTTTCAGTTCACAGCAGGGTCCAAATCCCTTGTCTGTAAAGCACCTTGTTTACTTTTGGCGCTCTATAAATAACAATGTAACTCCAATCCTGACATCATTCCAGTAGTTCCGGCACCCTGGTTTGTATTGGAATGTAACTGAGGTCATGGTGCCGCATGGCTGTAAGAGATGGGGCAGGGAGACTGCTGGTGGATAGGCAGAAGGTGGCTATTCATATGGGTCAGAGCAAAAGCTGTTTGTGGAAGCCCAGCTATGAATTTCCTGACTTCAATGCCTTGCTTTTTCAACCTGAATCTTAGCACTGAATTTCTAGGTTTTCCAACAGCTTTTGTTTTATTATCATTAAAACCTTCCAATGGCATTGTTTTAACATACTAATAAGCTTGTAAAAAGTTATTTATGTCTTAATGAGATATGGGCCAGAGCTGTACAATTCCCTTCCGCTCCCCACATCTGAATGTAGAGGGGTTTGGAGCGAGGGCGCTGGTTTGGCATCTCTAATCTAACATGTAGCAACATGGTGTAGATTCTCTTCCGACACAGAAACTATTCTCTGCAAGAATTATCAGTGTGATGGGAAGTGAAATATGTCAGTGAAAATCATATTTTCAAATCAAACACTCCACAGTGCAGTATTTAGCCTGCTTGATGAAATCAAGTTCAGCTATGGGAGCCTGTGACCAGCCGGATTCAGACTGGCAATGGTGATGGAGTTTATAGCTTCCACAGGCTGCATCTTTCCAAGCCAATTCATATAACAACCAGGGAAGCAAAGAAACTCTGCTGGAACCTGGCTGAGTGCTCAGATGTATACGAATCTGTCAGAAATGATTCTGAAATGTTGCACCCATGCTTGTCTGCAGTACCTCCCATCCAGGGCAACTGAATGACCGGCTCAGAAGTTTCCAGACTTAGCCATTAATGAGATGGCACTTAAGACTTTATAAACACGAGAAGAATTTTTCAGAAAGTGAAATACAACTAATTTTTTCCAAGTCTCATATCCCAGAAACCCCTCATTGGATTAACCTCAACGTCTCCTCTCCACGTATATTCTCCCTAGAGCCCAGGCAAGTGCCATTTCAAGCCGAAACGATGGGCAGGGGGTGAGGAAATTAGAGGGGCAGTCCATCAAAATCAGGCTTATACCGGAAACTGAATTATGCTGCCATATGATCTGCTAGACGACACTGAAACAGGGAAGGTGACCGTCGCTTCTGAACTGTTACTATTCTTGGATACGACCTAGAGATAAGATCCACGTCAAAGCCAGAGAGGGTATTTCGGGCAAGCAGCTTTTCCATTCAAATAGTAACGTGAAGGTTACTGTCAACATGGCACCGCACTTACCTTCACCAGATTCAGGGGGTTTGCTTTGCTGCCCATTTCGCTTGCAGTCAGGCCAATGTTGATCACAGTCTGGGAGACATTGGGTCGAGCAGAGGCTTTCCGTGCTGAGCAAGAAAGATGGAGACTATGAATTCCAACAGGAAGAAGATCATTCAATCATTGTCTAATCTTCCAAGGTCTCATCACCAATTACAAATGGCTGTTGAGCCAAGGGCACAGACGTACCTCTCAGGTGCACCTCACTGCAAGGGAGGCCATTCCTGTAATCCCCAAATTACCTATGTTACCCCCATCGCACTTTCAGTCTGAAATTTTACACCAGAAAGGCGTCGTCATGAAGCTGCAGGAGTCATTCACACAGCAGGGTGGGGTTCTGCTGCCTTTCGCATTCCCTGGGCGCTCCTCACACTGCGCCCCACATTTGGGCCTTGGTAATCAGAGGTCTGGCCCAGAAACTCTTAGCGAGTATCTGCCAAGAAAGGTCTGCTCGGGGCCCTAAACCCCACCCATGGCTCTCTCACACACAGGAGCAAATGGAAAAAGGTGCTCTGGACACTTCCCTGGCCCTGAGCCAGAGGCAGCCAAGCAAGGAGATAAAGCCTGCCCTGGACAACTCAGGCAGTAGGCTTAGGTCAGTGCAGAGGAACAGAGACCTTGCCATACGATTGGGTCACTCCCCTGAACAGAGCAAGAACTTGCCTGCAGGAGATGCCATTACTGAGCGGGATTCTCTGGCCTGTGCTATGCAGGTCAGGCTAGACAATTACAATGGTCACTGCATGCCGGCATTACCCCCCACCGCACCGTGTTACTCTGTGTGACCCTCCCCCATGAGCCGGCATTACCCCCCACCGCACTGTGTTACTCTGTGTGACCCTCCCCCATGGGCCGGCATTACCCCCCACCGCACCGTGTTACTCTGTGTGACCCTGCCCCCATGGGCCTGCATTACAACCCAGTAGGCTGTACTTCATCCCCAGTAGGCTGCTTGGGACTGGTTTTTTCTAAATACCATCCTGGGAGATGCAGGAAAGCACTAGGAGGCTCACAGGAGGAAGCCTCTCTGCTTCACACCACAACATGATCCCTAGCCCTAAAGGGGACTTCGTTGAGCCCCACCACAAGTTAACGGCCTTGTCTGAGGGGGTGAGGAGTTACCCCTGCAGGAATTCAGTCTGCAGAC
Organism: Lepidochelys kempii; assembly: GCF_965140285.1. Lineage (NCBI taxonomy): Eukaryota > Metazoa > Chordata > Testudines > Cheloniidae > Lepidochelys > Lepidochelys kempii. The sequence goes on along the minus strand of NC_136392.1, from coordinate 31,612,393 downwards.
TCTTCACGCCAGCACCACAGAGAGTCCACAGCCTCCCAGCAAGACACTTGAGACCATCAGACCTGAATTCCGCCCCAGCTTGCCCTGCCTGGATTAGCCGAGGGGTGCCTAATCGCGCCTCTGCTGCACTGCCCTGCGAGCGAGGGGCAATGGGGACATGCCAGCCTTGCAGAAAACGCTGCACTCATGCTGCATGCTGGGACAGTCCCCCTCTCCCCCGCAGCACTTGGCAGTGGAAAGCCCAGTGCCACCCTGCCATGCGAGGGGGCTGCATAGCACAGTTCAAACCAGGAAACTCACCTTTGGGCGGATTTTCTGCCTCCTCCTCCAGCTCCTCCAGCTCTTTGGGAGAGAATTTCATGATATGGGACACCACGTGGGTCCCCACCAGCACGGTACGCCCAAAAGCTCGCTGCTCCACCACAAAGATGCTTAGGGGTGGGTGCAGGTACACCTGCTCCGGTAGCTCCTGAAAAGAGCCTCTCATACTGTCACCAGGGCTGCGGGGGGGTGTTCTGCAGCAGCTCAGAGTCTGGCTTATAGCTCACTTGTGTCCAGCTGGCAGATAAGGGCTGCGCTCCCGCCAGCTGCACCCTGGTGAGCCCCTAGCACAGCGGCCCTGATGCTCCCTGTGCAGGTAGGTCCTGACAGCGCCGGTGCTGGGACCCAGCTCCTCAGTTCTGAACTGGAGCCCTGCCCATGCCTCGTCAGCAGGCAGCCGCTGATGCTGGCTGAATTGATTCATGCCATGGAGAGTTCTTTCCCATCAGCAGCTGGTCTTTAATGGGCCCCAGTTCCCCAGAGGGGGAACCCAGCTGGGGCTGAACCCAGTCTGCAGGTATGCGCCCATTCTCCAGAAACACGGGCCGTGGAAACTCTGCCTCTCCCCTCCTCACTAAAGCCCTACCCCAGAGCTAGCGGGCCCTGGCAGTGAGCACTGCTCCCTACTTACCACGTTGATGTATTTGACCAGCTCGTTGAAGTTGGGGTTCTCTTTGTATGACACAATCACTTCCGATTCCACTTTCTTCCCGGCACATTCGATGATCACCTGGGGCTGATCTACCTCAAACAGGTTCACACGTTTCAAGTCTCGCAGGCCCCAAAACAGGATCTGAACAGCAGGAGCCAAGTGCGTCAGCTGCTCTAGGCACTCAGCACTCTTCACACGAGCCTTCCCAGCCGCCAATTCCTCACCCCTACGAGTGGCAATCACCCCCAATCCACCCACCTAACCCCAGTACTAATCTCACTATACCCTGTCCAGCTGCCAGATGGTCCCTCATCCCCACAGGTAACCAGCATCACCATCTGCTAACCCTTCCCACGTCCCTGGCAGTCAGACCCCTCTTTCCAACACAGGAGGAGTGAGGGCTGCTCCTCACCCACCCAGACGCCCCCAGGAGGAAAAACACTGGACACTTCATCAACAGCAAATGAATGTGCCAGTCTGGAGGTGGGCAGACTCAGCAGAGCAATTTGGGGGTTGATGAGTGAGAGCTAATGGTGCTGTCTCACAGCCAGGCTCCTCTGTTCAGTGTGATCGGGAGTTAATCAAACAACATGGGACACTTTCCAGGTGAGATGCTGGATGAAATGGGGGCTTGTGACCCAACACACTACTGTATACACACCCTACACATTGCGATCGTCTCTATACAAAATACATCTTGTGAGGTAGCATTTGAAAACTAAACTCACTCGTCAATAATATACTGGTGAAACACATATAGCAACATGACATGTAAAGTTAAAGTTGTGACTGACATGCATTCACCAGACAAGCCTGGGGAGGGGTAAACAAGTTTCTCGAAGACAAAGGACAAGCTGACACCTCTAGCCAGGTGTCGTCAAAGTTGATTGACCATCACTGGTCACATGGCCAGTCTTTGGCAGCGAAGTGGGGCAGGAACAAATCGATCTGCATTTTAACAAACAACATGGAAGCTCTTTCCCCATGAGACCCCTGTGTCTCCATCCTCATAGCTGGAAGGAACTTTGTCTAGTGACACTCAGGAAAATGCATTGCAAAGGGTGACTAGAGTATAGAAGGGAGGGGCAAAAACACCCCCGGTAGGTGTCTGTCTCTCTCTCTCTCACCTGAGAAGACCAAGGAACTAGCCTTTGGACTTTGGGAGGGATTCCAACCTCAGAATTTGGCCAGCCTTCGTGCTGAGAACATGTAATAAGGATTTCACCTTGAACCAAGTCTATTTGTTCAGTTTTAGTGACTAGAAAATGCTTTATCTTTATGTCTTTTGTAAACATTTCTGACTTCCATGCCTTATACTTGTACTCACTTAAAATCTCTCTCCGTGTAGTTAAATAAACTTGTTCTATTCTTCTTTAATCAAAACTAATCCAGTAGTGTGTTTAAACTAAATTGTTTGGTAACTGCAGTTAAGGTAACAAACTGTTGTACATTGACCCCTTACGAGTCTCAAGGGACCTCCAATATCTGGACTGCCGAGGAGAGGGCTGGAGAGTGCAGAACATACATTTGGGGAAAGTCCAGGACTGGAAGTGTGTTGGGGTCACCCACCAAGTGGAAACCAAGGCTGGTGGAGTGTTGTTGGCAGGCTGTTGCTATGCGCAGACACTCGAAGTGACCTGCATGCTCTCTGGCTGTTTGTGAGGAGCCCAGGGTGGGAGATACAGCAGCAAAGCTGTTTGTGAGGCACCCCAGGATGCAGAGCAGGTGATGACAGCCCCTCTCCAGCCTGGATTGCACCCCAAAATGAGATAGGGCCGGTGGGTAGATGTCGCCCCAGTTCCAAGCCACACTCACTTCTGGCCTGCGAAAGTCCCTGGTGTGAGGAGGCAGCACAGACATGTTTGAGTCCCAGGTATTGTGTCAGTCCCTTCCCCAACCCCCTGCCATAAAGTCACGGCGCACTGGTACCAGTCAGAGGAAACTCTGCTCAGAACTCTACTGAAAGCCACAGTACCTCTATGCGGAATTCTTTGAGGATGGGCCGGACTCCCTCTGGGATAATGAAGCGTCCAGAACGGGGGTCCTCCAGGAAGTCTGGCTCCTTGGGTTCCACGTCTTTGGGCACTGAAGGCTGGACAGATGGAAATGGCCAGGCCACACAGAAATTAAGGAGCTTGACTCTCCTGCCCCACAACATCCCCTCATTCACCTACCCACCCATCTCTCCCATATCCAGCTTTGTCCTCCTCCTTCAGTGCTGCCCATCGACACTGGGGGGCCCTCCCACGATGAGAGTGCTCCTCTCTGCTTGAGGATGTGGCTAGAGCAGGGAGCCCAGCATCATGCCCCAGGTGTTAATCTGCCCAGCCCAGATAGCAGGAAGCAGCTGGAACAAGCTGCCATGCACCTCTTACCACACTGCTACCCCAGAGAAGCCAGTTACCTCCAAGTAGCCACTGTAATCCAGCTCGATCAGCTCAAAGGTAGCAATTAATTCCCCTGCTGCTCTGGGTCCTTTGTAAATGTCAAAAAACTGCAGGGCAGGTTTGCAGTATGGTTCATCCACCAGCTTCACCTGTGGAGTAGCAAAGGCCCGGCCAAGGAATTCCGGAGAACCCTACAGACAAGGAGGAGCAGCCACTGGATACTGCCTCTGCATTCTCACGGCGTTTCAGGTCCCAGTACAACATGCCAGAATGGGCTTAATCCCCACCAGGTGCAAGTTCCGCAAAGTCACTGGAAAGACTCAAACCACACCTCCCATCCTGGCAGGGCCAGCTCCAGGCACCAGCAAAACAAGCAGGTGCTTGGGGCGGCAGATTTCTAGGGGCGGCGTCCCGGCGCCAGCCATGCCGCCCCTGGAAATGTGCCCCCACCGACCCAGCTCGCCTCTGCTCCACCTCCGCCTGCTCCCCTGAGCACGCCGCCGCCGCCACGCCGCTTCTCCCCGCTCCCTCCCAGGCTTGCCGCGCGCTAAACAGCTGTTTGGCCCGGCAAGCCTGGGAGGGAGGGAGGGAGGGAGCTCCCCTGCTCCGCTCCGCTCCGCTCGCTCCCCTGAACACACTGCCTCTCCCTCGCCTGAGAGAGAGGGGGGAGAAGTGGAGCGGCAGGGTGTTCAGGGGAGCAGGCAGAGCATAGGTGAGCTAGGGCGGGGGGCCTGCAGGGGGCAGGGAACCACAGGAAGCAATGGGGGCGGGAAATGCAGCACGCCCGGGGGAGGAGGCGGGGCCGGGGATTTGGGGAAGGGGCAGAGTTGGGGCGGAGCTGGGGGAGGGCATGAAAAAAAAGCGGGGGCAGCAAAAAATTTTTTTGTTTGGGCCGGCAAAAATCCTAGAGCTGGCCCTGCTTCCTAGGCTTTCCGCTGACAGAACCATAAAACCCTAGGCACTTAGCTGACCCGCCCAGTCTTCCTCTTGTTATCTTTATAGGTGAGGGCTTCAGGAGAGCATAGGGATTGGCTCTTCTTATCTGCAATGCTAATGGCCCAATCTGAACTGTGGAAAATGTAACCAGATACCACAGAAATGGGTGCAATACAGAACAAGGCAAGGAACACCTTCCTCTCACTGACAATGCAGCATTGCCTTCCTGCATTTCAACAATCATTGCATGCCCTGTATCTACCAGAGTGAGACTTCAAGTTATTTACAGTATGGGCCTGGTCTCCTTGCTTGTAAATTACCTGTATATCTAGGATGGTCTGTAAATAATAAAACCTGTGACTACTATTGAGAATTAAAGCCGTGTGTGTAAGACAATGCATGCATCTATGTATATGCCTATATACAAAAAATGTTAAATTAAGGGTATTTAAGTTGCAAAGTCCAGCCCTCAAAAGTTAGGAAATGACCAAATTGGCCACTGTAATTCAGTCCCCTTGTGTGTTTGCATTATTATTAGACAGGCTTCTGTTATGTGATAACATGCTGCTTTTTCCACATGCTCCATGTCCTATTCCGAGCACAGCATGGACAGCGTTCAGGAACCTGTTCCGCGTTTCTTTCTATCCTCAGTATTCAGTGTGTGGCCAATTTTACAATTGGGAAACTGATCCAGGAAGACAAAGTGACTTGCCAAGGCCACACAAAGAATCAGTGGCAAAACCAAGACCAGAACTCAGGGCCACATGAAGCCCAGCCCTTTGCTCATTCATTCAACCACACTTCCTTACTGCCAGAGGTGCCGAGCATCCACTGCACCCGACAAGTTGAGCTGCAGCTGTGAATACGTAGCACGTCTGTATATCAAGTGTCTCAAGCTGGACACCCACAAAACGAGGAACACACAGTGGCCACCTGCTACAATTGTGGTGTAGTGACTTTACCAACGTCACACAGAGAGACCGTGGAAAAGACAAGGATGGAATCCAGGTCTCCATTCAACCGCCTTAGCCCCAAGACTAGCCTTTCTTCCTGCAATCCACTGCCTCGTTCCTATACACCTTTCAACTTCTAGTGTGCATGCGGCAAGGCCTACAGACAACAGCCTCCTTTGTTACACACCCCGACTCATCCCCTGAGCACCGTCCATCCTGTGCACTGCAGGACACAAGGGTCCTGTGAAAAAGACAGTAGGTGATCATGTAATGAAAGACCATATCAAAAGGCAGGTTGCCAGTTCTGGCATTTCCTAGCTTTCAAGAGCTGGACTTTGCAACCCTAACAACATTATGTTAATAGTTTTTTGGGACTGTAATATGATTTCATGTGATATTCAGTTCAGTTTATTTTACAAGGCCTGTACATTTTCAGTTTTCACTGTGCTGCTGCACTCGGTAGTGAAGACACATAACTGCGCTGCGTCAAGGAGGTTTTGGCAGCTGGGTGGGGACAGCTGGGCTTTGGCACCAGCGGAGGTAGCTAGGAATGGTGGGAAACGCATATTAGCATGATCATGCTGTGGTTCAGTTTGACAGTCACATTCAGTGTGTTACGAATAGACTGCGACACCTCCACTTGGGTCTGTAAGTGAAAAATAGCCCAGATTCTTGGCTGCACCAAACCAGATGTCAGGGCAGGTCTGCATCATCCGGCCACAGCAGAGGTTAGAGCATGCTCAGAGCTTGTCACAGGGCAGGCTGGGCTTGTAAGGCGTGCTGGAATCAGTCCCACCTGTGTCCAGTGATCCCCCCAAGTGGGGTGCCCATGTGATGGGTTCAGGCTTGGGCCAGGCGACCGGGGATCATGTGATGGTAGCCCAGGGCAGGGCTATGTGTGAGGGGGCCTGTTCTCTCAGAGAGATGGGGAGATCGGGGCTGAGAAGGCCTGGGCCAGGCCTGATACAAGGGTCACTGAGAGCTGGGAAAGAGGCTGTCCCTACCAGCCAGAGGGAGAGGCTTAGCTGCAACTACCTGCAGTGAGCCACAACCTCAAAAACCTTCCAAGGGGATTATGAGCCTGGAGGAACCAAATGGACTGTGGCACCTAGGCTGGGCCTAGTGAGCTGCAGGGAAGGTGGCTGAGAGTCTAGCTCGGAGTTAAACTGCTCTTGTTAGGTTAGTAAAGCAGACCCCAGATGGGAGAGTAACTTAAAGCACCAGTTGAGGTGATTTGACTAAGGAAGGAGGAAGCTGAGGCAGTTGGGGGGCTGACACTGGGTGTGGTAAGACTGTTACAGACCTGCTCGGACTTCCACCTTTGGGCCTCTGGACCACAGCAAGCCCCTGCCACATCTTCTGTGCACAGGCTGAGCTGGGGCAGTACAGCGGCCTGTCTGGGCACTGACTTAGAACTGTGCCACACAGCGTAATTCGCAGCTTGGCAGGTCTGGTTGCTTTCCAGACTGCAAACCAGAATCCAGCTCAGTGTTTGCATGTGAACCATCCTCTCCTCTACGAGCTCCTCACTTCTCCAGGCTGGCGGCAGCTCGGCTGGCTTCACTCATCACACACACACAGCTCCACTCGTTGGCACCACCAGAGCAGACTGACAACAGGAAGCTTGTCAAAGCCCTCCCCAAAGAGCCACTCCTGGTGTCTCCAACCTCCCTGCAGCTTTGAGCTGCTGGTATAGGTAAGATCTAATCACAGGAGCGGAGGCAGAGCAAATTGGTGCAGTCGTCCATGTGACGTCCTGTATCTGGACAGACCTTCCTTCAGCTTTCCCCAGACTCCTGCACACACTGAGCTTATGGACATAGAGGGACAGGGTCATTCTGTCATACTTACAAATTTATTATGGTCAAAGATACTGATGACAACAACGGGGGTCTCGGTCTTCAAATCCTCTCTCCGCCCATCAATAATCAGCTGATCATATAAAAGTAGCTCATTCCACAATGGGCTCAGGGTTTCCTCCAAGGTCTGTATGGAGAGCGATCAGGATTAATAGAGCTCAGCAGAGTCTCTTGAATTCAGTCAAGTTCATTCTTAAAATGGCCCTTTAAGGAAGCAGTGGGGGGTGGGGGAGGCTGCAGACATCCCTTCCCCAAAGCAGGGCGAGAGGGACTATAGAGCCCACACAAAAACACACACACACACCCCCCTCAGTGCTGTGTGCGCATGGCCAATGCCTTCAAGAGCAGGAGATAAGAGAATTCTGGGGGCTGATCTGGGCATTTGCCAGTCTCCCTCAGATACAACTGTTGTCACCAAAGATTCCTTAAATATTCACACTGCTCAGTGCAGGCCTGGCACGAACAATGAAAGGAAACCGAGATTAACAGTGGACAAGCCACAGATTCACAGGTGGCCTTGTAAATAGCCTGTGGCTAGTAGATAAAGACAGAGTAAGAAGAATGATGTATGATAATCTGCAGCTTTGCTTACTAGCAGCTTGTGGACAGTTCATGACCTGTACAGGGATTGGTTACCAAAATTAGTAACCCAATTACAAAGTGTGATACAATGTAACATGGAATGTGCATGAGTCACTTTGGTTTAGAATATTTATACAATCTGATTGATTTTTGTGTGCTTTGGCAAACCCCTAAACACATCCCCTCAGCACAGGACTGCTATATGCCAATAAAAAACTGTCAGAGACGCGTCCAGATTTGAGCTACTTCCTTGGGAACAGAGTGTGGAAAGTCTCAGAGAAAAATCCCAACACTCAGAGGGCATGAAAATGTCTCCACAGCTGGAGTCAGGTAATTGGACGGTCTCCTCCTGTGATGCCAGCTTCCAACACTGCAAGCAGTAACTGGTTTGGTCCACAGGCGAGTTTCCTGAGGTGAAGGAGATGGGTTGCAGTAGGACCAGAGAGACCTTACCCGGGTGGTCTGGCACTGAGTCGAAAACACCACTCTTGCAAATGGGTCTGAAAGGCCATTGTCGTCAGCAGGCAGGATCCCCCGAGCCTGGTACAAGTGAGCTCGCAGCTGGAAGTAACTGAAGTCTGGCAAGACAAAGCAGAAATCACTGGCTGCTATGAGATCCGAGTAATTATACCCTTGGCACTCTTGGGAGAGAGTTTCCAGGCGGGCCCAGAGGGTGGGGGGGGCCCTAAGAGGCGAGGAGGGCAGACGACAGCACCTTTACAGGTGTCTGCTGAAGTGCTTTGGATCAGTATATCTCAATATAGCTTGGGCTAGGCAGTCCACTTTCGGTTAATTTCTTTGTCCCCAGTGACAACTAGTGTTCTAGAGTCTTTGGGGGGTTAATTTTGGAGTGATTCGCTATGAACATGTGCCCCTCAGAGCTGCATCAGGCCTCAGCAAAGCCAGTGAATTACTGGACAGGTCTTGAGCAGGTTACACACCCTAGAAATCGGGACCCAGCCAGTGACTCTCCAGTAGCTTATGAAGCAACAGTGCCCCTTTCTCACGGGGGGGTCCCTGTGACATTCTGCCAGAACTTTCAACCCTAGAGCCGTGGTTCTCAACCCGCAGCCCGGGGGGCATTTGCAGCCCAATCAGCACACAGCTGTGGCCCATGTGACATCCTCAGGGCCGTAGAGGTAGTATTGGATGCGGACCACAATGGCAAATAGGTTGAGAACCACTGCCCCAGGGACACAGGTTGTCCATGGCAGGCTGAGGTGCCCTGCTCTCTCTGCCCCCCACGCTAGCAGGTCTCTGCCATCTGTACAGAAGGAGACGGCAGCACTCTGAATGCTGCTGTGGCAAACACACATTCCCGTAAGCCAAAAAGGCTCTTGGCGGAGCCCACATCCAGGCGCCCAGGCAGGACTCGCTCAGCTCACTGCTCTCTCATTTGTTTTCAGTTTAGCCACCAGTGGGACTGTAGAGTAACCAGGGCAGTCTGTGCTCACCGTCCCTGCTGAGCCGGCTGGGCGGCATGTGTGCTGGAAGCTGCTCTGTCTGCTGGCCGCTCTCATAGATGGGCTTGAATTCCTCAGGCAGTTCTGCAGTGCTGTTCTTCACATACTTGGTCACCCCCAGCCACATATAGATCTCTAGTTTCGCAAAGATCTCTCCGGTGCGTGACCCTGGGACCTTGGAGTGCAGAAGGTTAGTTTCACTTCCCATCCAGACCCACAGGCATTCAGAGACTATATCGCATGCCGGTGATTAGCAGTGCACCATCACTGTGCCTGCAGCTTTACACATGGGTCTGAAGGGCAGCTGGGCGGGGATCAAATTTTCTGTTTCTTGGGAAATTCCACAATCTCAAAAAAAATGTTATGTTCCAGAAGGAAACCAAAACTTTCAAAGCTTCACGTGAAACAAAATTTAAAAAAATAATGTGTTTCACAATCAAAATGTTTTGTTTCCATAAAATCAAAATATTTCCTTCCAGTTCTACCTTTTTTATAATATTAAAGAAATTTTGAAATGAAGTGGTTTCTAAACAAAAACCAGAACATTCTGTTCTGCAAATGATGAAATGTTCCCATGTCAAAACATTCCAAATGCTTTGTGCTGTTTTTTTTTTTAAATGAAAACAATCACGCTGTGAGAGGAGAAGTCAAGTAAATCTTTACCCAGTCCAGGAGCTCACTTGTTTGGACCTGGTACAGAAACGAGCAGTATTCTCACTATGCAATTAGACTGTTTGGCTTTTACTAGTCTTACAAATTCTCTCTCAGATACAGAACCAATAATTAGAGCTGGTGAAGGAAGGGAGACGAACATGGAATGAAATAAGCAGGAATATGGTTAGGTTTTTCACATAAACTCTACCTTTAAAAAGACGGTCTGGATCTTTGCACAGTCCTTGCCTTTCTCCTCTTCTACTACAGAGTAGAGGACATTCTGTGCAGGAATTCTTGTGCATGCCACTCGCTTATTATTGCTGAACATCCAGAGTAGGACATCGGGGAGCGTGCACTGGGGCTGGAAGATATAGGCAATGCAGAGTCTCAGAGAGAATGTCCCCATGAGGGAATATAGATGATCCAGTCCTGCTTCCACCAAAGTTAATGGCAAAACTCCCACTCTGCTGAGTGCTTGGCACTTCTGAAAATCAAGTCACTTGCTAGGTGCTTAACTGTGGCTTTAGGGGCCTAACTTTAGGTGACATTTTTTGAAAATCTTGATTACGTAATACATGTTATTTCTCTTAGTAGGTGCAATATACAAGATACAAAGATAATGTTGCTTAGTGAACTTCACTTCTGCATTTCCTGACTTTGACATTTAAAATGTGTATCCTAACTTAGGTTTTTGCATTTAATTTCCTGGCAGTTTTTAAAGGTGACCTGCAAAGATTTTTGCATAGAGTTGTATATTTCTTGCGTTGCTCTTGTTTTTTCATTAAAAATATCTGGAATATCCAACCTTCTCTGTTCTCACTGACAGACTCCTGGGGAGATCAGAGCGGGTGGAGTGAGAGCTTTCTGTGCCCTCAGATGAATGGGGCACTGAATCTTTTCTCCCAAGTGTTTGTGACTGAAGGCGTGTCTATATTAATGTGAGCCAGGGCCAGATGAGCTCTCCTCTGCCATCTAGTGATGAACTGAGGGAAAAGACTTCAGGAGCAGACCATATTTGCACAGACACATCCACTCTACCTAGGTGTTCAGCAGTCAGAGCTGCTTTGCCAACGTGATCAGTTTGGGCTGTTTGGGGTTAAAATGCAGGGGGAGTCCTTATTGTAGGAGCAACAGGCAGAAGAACTGTACTTAGCCTGCCCTGACTGAGGGCATCACCCTAACTTGAGCATCACTTGCTACGCAGGGGCACCAACTCCAAGTGAAAGTTAGAGGGGGGTGAGAACAGGTGTTCCACACTCTGTTTAAAGCATCTTAGAGACCACTTGAAACATTCTCTCTCCAGTGTTTAAAAATGGAGTTGATCAGACTCAGTTGAGAGGCCCTGTTTCTGTTCAGTGGTCACGACAGCTGACATCACTGATGAGCAGGTCTAGGGGCTGAGCCTGAGACCTGGTGTGGGGCCAGAGCTGCAGTGGAAGGCAAGGCAGAGGCAGCACCAGTGAAATCACGAAGAGCCGGGCTAAGCACTGGAACCTCAGCACATGGCACTAGCGATGCCAGCAAGCAGCAGCAGAGATAACAGCGGCAGTAGTGGACGGAGGCGGAGAGCAGCAAGGACAGCAGCTGCAGCAAGAGGCGTTGTTCAATGGCCCTCCCTTGATGGGTGGGAGACAAACCCACATGAACACGCCCCAGCTGTGTGCAGCGGAGGGAAAGGGGAGTGGCCTGTTAAAGGGACTTTCGTCCATCAGACTTTCATACCGCAAGGTGGCAAACTGAGGCAAAGGACATTGCCCAATGTACTGTGGGGTGGGTGTTTGCTTATGGTTTACGTGCTTTTGAATTATTGTTGCAATGTTTTCCTAAATGAATGTGGGGGGTGTGGGTTGTTATACACAGACTCAGTGCTTGTAAGTGGGGAACTATCGTCTTTCAGAGATGCCGGGGGTGTGGGGGAGGGTAATTTTCCCAGATTTCTGGGTCGGGGCTCGAGCCGGTTCTGTTCTGCAATGTGAAGAGGAACCCCTAGATATTGAATCTGGCCCTTGTTGCTGCTGACACCACCTAGCAGGAAGGTTACATTAAGACAATGTGTTCTGTGCGGTCACTGCAGTGCAAAACTGTACGGGGTAAACGTATGGCACAGGCCCAGAGTGGGGCACCAGGGCAACTATGGAGACAAACAAAGAAGAGAGGTTTTTTTAAACACTAACTAAAAAAACCTCTTTCCCCTCTTAATTGCTCAGGTTCCAGCCTTTTATGGACAGTTCTAACATAAAAACCACAACCTTTTAAAAAAAAAATCTTCCAGGTTTTTTTCACTCCTCAGAGGGAAACACAAGAAGGACACACTAGTTCTTTCCTCCGTGGACACTTTAAAGAAAACCAGACAATTAAAGGGTTGCCTCAGCAGTGTGGTCTATGCACAAACTTGCATGAAACAATGAAAAGTGTGTGAATTAAAACCGATGTAGTTAGTTTGGCGCCAGTTTGTGTGTGGACACTAATTTCAGAATAAAAGCAATTAAAGTTCCCTTTGCTAAATTGACTTTAGCCCCTTTTATTCTGAAATTAGTGTCCACACGCAAACCGGCACAGAAATAATTACATCGGTTTTAAGAAATTAGTCCGTTTGTAGGTTGACAGACAGTGCTTGGTGCTAGCACTTAGATGGCTTTGACAGGTGCTGAAGTTCACATCTCATTGAGGTAAGGAAAGGGGGAAAGTAAATTCCTGCCTTTGTCTCATTGCTGGCTGGGAACAGCTCTCTACTGGCTGGATTAACAGGGCAGCATCTCATTAGTTAACACTGCGAAGAGGCAGACCTTGTCTGTGTTCAAAGCTACATCCATATCACTGAAGGTGCGAATCCAAACCAAGGGAGTTAAACCCATGCAATACCCACCAGGGACACACACAACCCAAATTAATCCTAGTTTATATGAATTTAGTTTAATTCAGTAAAGAATCAATTAAGGCTTACATTGAGGCAGATCTGGTTTTAATCCAATTAAGAATCATAGAATCATAGAATATCAGGGTTGGAAGGGACCTCAGGAGGTCATCTAGTCCAACCCCCTGCTCAAAGCAGGACCAATCCCCAATTAAATCATCCCAGCCAGGGCTTTGTCAAGCCTGACCTTAAAAACTTCTAAGGAAGGAGATTCTACCACCTCCCTAGGTAACGCATTCCAGGGTTTCACCACCCTCCTAGTGAAAAAGTTTTTCCTAATATCCAACCTAAACCTCCCCCACTGCAACTTGAGACCATTACTCCTTGTCCTGTCCTCTTCTACCACTGAGAATAGTCTAGAACCATCCTCTCTAGAACCACCTCTCAGGTAGTTCAAAGCAGCTATCAAATCCTCCCTCATTCTTCTCTTCCGCAGACTAAACAATCCCAGTTCCCTCAGCCTCTCCTCATAGGTCATGTGTTCCAGACCCCTAATCATTTTTGTTGCCCTTCGCTGGACTCTCTCCAATTTATCCACATCCTTCTTGTAGTGTGGGGCCCAAAACTGGACACAGTACTCCAGACGAGGCCTCACCAATGTCGAATAGTGGGGGACGATCACGTCCCGCGATCTGCTCACTATGCCCCTACTTATACAGCCCAAAATGCCACTGGCCTTCTTGGCAACAAGGGCACACTGTTGACTCATATCCAGCTTCACGTCCACTGTCACCCCTAGGTCCTTTTCCGCAGAACTGCTGCCTAGTCATTCGGTCCCTAGTCTGTAGCTGTGCATTGGGTTCTTCCGTCCTAAGTGCAGGACCCTGCACTTATCCTTATTGAACCTCATCAGATTTCTTTTGGCCCAATCCTCCAATTTGTCTAGGTCCCTCTGTATCCTATCCCTGCCCTCCAGCGTATCTACCGCTCCTCCCAGTTTAGTATCATCCGCAAATTTGTAAAGAGTATCCACACTATGTTTTCACCGGTTTAATGAATTAGTTTTGTAAACTGATTAAAACTAAACTGTGAGAAAACTTTGAATATAGAAAGGCCCAAATTTCTGCTACAGAAAAAGAAACAGAATTGTTTTAAATGAAAGCTCTGAATTTGCAGAATGTGCTCAACACGGCTCCTCCGGGGGAGAGACCCTGAGACAGCAGAACTGGAGATTGTCTCCCTGTTCAAGCGCCCTGCTGCCAAATGGCCAGGATTTGACTGTGTGTCAGACCAGGCCAAGCAGGGACAGACAGCAGCAATGTCACATATAGGCCGGGGATCATTAGGTTCTGCTCACAAATCCCAGCAGATCCACTATTTCTCCATCACTTAGAACCATTTATTCTATCATCTTCTATCACATACACCTTGGACAGAGCAGGTTACAGGGCTGCTACAAGCATGTCAGGCTCTTGTGCCAGATACGGATGGGCCACAGAGCTTCCTACCCCCAGAGGTGCACCAGGGATGTGTTCACCTTCAGACACTAATGCACTGCCAGGAATGGCTGTTGCGAGCGTCAATAAGGTCTGTGGCACACAGTGCCACCTGGTGGCTGAGCAGTGTAATACAATCTAACAATACCATCTCTGGGTGAGGGTCCAGCTACTCCTGGGAGCAGGCATGGCCACAGCTGCCTGGGCTCTCGCTGGCACTGACCGCAAGCTCACAGGAGTGTTTACAATCGGAAAAAATAATTCAGAGTAGGGAGGCCACCTGCTTGGCGAGGGAGAGAGTCCAGCCCCCACCCTCCCAACTGGGAAAGAGGGAGCCCAGCCCCCGCCCATCCATGCGGGTGTGGAGAAGGAGAGCCTGGTCTCCACTCACGCAGCCAGCGGGGGCCTGGCTCCCCTCGCCTGCCCGCCCAGAAGTGGGGGGTGCCCGGGGTTCCGGCCAGCGCACATTGTACCTCTTTAGCCAGGGAGCGCAGCTTCCCTAGGATTCTCTTTGCATCATTCACTTTCTCCTTCACGTTGGCTCGAGTCAGCCGCCTCCTCACGCGGAGCCCCTGCTTCGCATACAGGATCTGAACACCAAGCACGCCCGTCACACGCCTGCAGCGCGCCTGACGCCCACCGAGGCCAGAGACACCAGCATCCCGAGGCCATGTGGTCACATCGAGGCCTGCCTGAGGAGCTGCGCTCAGCGGGGTGGACCCAAGCCTGGGGTCCATCTCCAGCACAGTTCTCACCGGCCCTACGGCTCCCAGCGGGCAGGGGACAGGAGCAACCACGGAGCAGGGACAGGTCTCCTCGAAACCATCACCACCACCAACTTCCAGCAATTTATCAGCAACACTGAGCCTGTCACTGAAACCCAGCCCCACACGGCCCAGCCACACCCCCACACTGAGCCTGTCGCTGAGCCGCACCCAGGAACTGGGCTCCACACGGGCCAGCCACACCCCCCACACTGAGTCTGTCGCTGAGCCGCACCCAGGAACCCAGCCCCACATTGCCCAGCCGAGCTGAGTGGGGCAGGACAGTGTAAAAGCAATGAATATTTGAAAGGCTGTAAGGGCTGCATTTTCACTAGGGTTTGGGGACTCCTGAGGCAGCAGAGCTTGCAGAATGTCAGTATGACAGGCACAGCAGCAGGGGCTGGGGTGGGCAGGGGGAACCCTCCGTGGGCAAGGGGGGAGTGGAATCTCCCTGGGCAGGTGCAAGGTGAGCAAGGGGTTTCTTCATGGACATGCAGGAGGGCAGGATGAGGGCAAGTGTGTGAAGAAGCAGGGGGGCAGTCATGGGGCCCTCACCGCTCACATTCCCCTTGGCATGCTTCCCGAGGCCTTTGCCAGCTGCAGGAGCTGCCCTGGCTCCCCTTTCCAGGGCCTTTCCAGGGGCTGATTCCAGAGCCCTCTGGAATCTGGGCTGGGTCGCACGAGGATACACAGGACCCAGATGTTTACGTGTGTGAGTCACATGGACTAGGATAACATCAGTACGGGGCATAAACCAACCACAGAACAAACTGCCTCTGGGGCTGCTTATTGAAGAACTGCCCCTTGTGGGGAGCCTGACAACTTCCTCTAAAGCATCTGGGGCCAGCCCCTACCCAGGACAGGATCCGTGGGGAGATGGACGCCTGCTCCTATTGAGCGAGTGGGGAGTGACAGGGGCGGTATCCACAGACTCTATTAGCTACTGTCACAGAGAGCCTTTGGCATTAGAACCACCCCACTCTGCAAGGTGGCCACCCTTCAGGGCACAGAGTGAGGCTTAGCAGCTTACTCAGGGATTATCTTGAGTTGGGCAGGTAAAGGGACGGCCTCCTGCAGACAGGCAGTAGCCCAGTTTTACTGACTAAGGTCTCGATCCTGCAAGCTGCTCCAGAAAGCCAAGCCCCATCAGTCTCGAGGGCGCTCCAGGTGGGCAGACCCACACACCTGTGCAGAACTGCACCAAGGATCCAGCTGCAGGAGCAGCAAGAAGGAGGCTGTGGTGATGGGCACATAACAATGGCCATGCAGACACAGTTCCTTCAGATCCAGCAGAACAGGAACTAAACATCTCCCATGATGGCAATTCCACCTTGTCCCCCTCCCCAAACTCCTCTCAGAGCCAGTGACCACCCAAAGCCCCTTCCTCCCTCAACCGCACAGACCCTACCCCACTTACAATATTGTGTGTCAGGGATTTCAGCCGACATCTGTCAAGGTTGTTTGGACGTGTCATTGGTTTTTTCTCCACATTCAGTGAATACTGCCTGTGATTAGAGAGAGCCTTGAGCCAGGACCACGCTCTCCACATCCCTCAGGCAGGGCACGGCTCCAAAAACATGAACCTAATGCATTTCAAGGGAAACCACTAACATTCCCCCTCCCTCTGAACAGCTTTTCCTTCTCCAGCCACCAACAGCCCTTAACAGCATTTGAGTTGTGCATTAAACAGGACCTTGTGAATCCAACCTTCAGTTCTTAAAGACACTGATGATTACCTAGAACTCACCTGGGCTGTATCCTCCATAGTCGGTCACACTAGGTTCCCAACCAGTTAATCTGGAGCTAGGTGTGATCTGATCCCTAGTTCTGGGACATTTCGATACACCTCTAACTGTGACTGAAAAATTATGGGTTTTGGCCTACACCTGTGACTAGGGCAGAACAGGCTGGTCGAGGTCTGGGGAGAGTGTGGTGTCCGGGAACATTCACTGACATGCAAATAAAGAGTTCAGAAAGAAACCAAAGGAAGCAGAGACTCATTAACCTGCATCCAGCTACAAACTCCTCCAGCACCTGCTTGAGTCTGTCTTCTGCTTTAGATTTTGGCCTCCTCAGGAGTGTCTCCACGTCATACAGTCCATGTTCCTGTTGAGACAAGCGCCATGTTCACATTATCCCTGGGTGCAAGTGCAGACATGCAGCAGGGAGAGGAGTGCCTTCGTGTCATGTCCCCAAAGAATTTGCCTAAAATAACCTTGGGGCCCCTTTGCCAAGAGGTAGCAAATGTTAGGGCCTTGCAGGTCAGCTTCCTGTTGGAGGAGAATCAGTGATATGGAAACCAGATATATGAGTGTTACTTGTTATATTTACACTCTATAAACCAGTCCTGGAACAGAAGTGGTCACAAATGGCACATATGGTCACAAATGGCTCTTTCAGATTTCCCAGCCCAAACACCAATGCCCAGTTCCCAGGAAGCAACTGTGCCCTAAGTATTGACTCCAATTAGAGAAACTAAGGCTGAAAACAAATTCCTTTGTGGTTCGCAACAGCTCCCCCAAAGAACCTGTACCACAAAACACAACAATGCAGCACGTTTCCAAAGATGGCAGACTGCTCGCACGCAAAGAAAGAGAATGTGAAAGACCATGGAACAGCTCATCCAGCTCCCACCATCTCAATATTGCACATGCTGTACTTTTCATGATCAAATGCACGTGAGCAGTCAGGGCTCAATCCTGCAAGAGGCCCTGACTGCAGTGGGGGAGGAGGGTATTAAACTCCTGACAGATTAACGACACATGCTTTGGGCTTCTGATTTTCTGTTTTAACTGATAAACACCAATGAAATACCCTGAAAAAAAATGAAACCAGTGTTTTTCCAATGAACGCTGGGAAAACACCAGAAATGGTTATTTGTATCTAAGAGCTTGACTACAGCAACCTGTGGCTCATTAATTGGCCCATGTAGAACCTGCTTGTGCACACTGAAGTCTGCCTAGAGCACTTTAACGTAGTGCTGTTTGAAGAAGTGCTCTGTTAAAGCTGTTTGAAGAAGTGCTCTGTTAAAGCACACTGCAGAACTTTACAAAGAGACTGCACTCTCGGTATACGCTATTGCCAGGAGTCACGTATGTGAGATACAATCACTCGTTACAGTACATACAAAGAGAAAGCCCCAAACACCCCCAAATATTGGACATCTACGTAAAACTCAAAAATTGCTAAAAATAAACCTCAAAGAAATCAGTAAGCCCAAGAAACAGCGACAGGAGGAAGCAGTGCGAGGGGAAGCAGTGGGGTCTCCCAGTCACTGCGATACTTTACCAGGCGCTCTGCTATTTTGACAATCCAGTTGGAATTGTAGAGCCTCCAGGTGTGATCTTCCCAATAGCTCCAGACATACACACAGGGCTTCTCATGCAGCATGGGCAGGCAGCTGTAAGAACTAAGAGCAGGAGGCAGAGCAGGTTACAATGCACACTGAGAGACTGAAGCAGCCTCAGAGCCACCCTAATACATGTCAGTCGCTTTGGGGAACCAAGCCATGGGATGCATGGCTCTGCTGCTGCGGCCTTAGCTCCAAGAAAGCAGCACAGTGCTGAGAACAGAGGCCCAGATTCACAAGGGACGTAGGCGTGGTGACGCTGAGCATTGCAGCGCCGAGCTCTCAGGTGCCTAGAAAATCACAGGAACATACTGGGATCCACAAAGCCTGAATCAGGCACCTGGGCTCCCTGTATAATGCCTGGGGAGAAACAGGTGCCTTAGAATGCCATTCACAGCAGTCAGTATGCTAGGCAGGAGCTGCTTGGACTAACCAGTGGAAGATGCCAGCTATAGGAGTAAGTGCTGAGCCCCATCCCGCTCAGAGAGAGAAGTGCCTAAGTCCAGGCTGCAGGGAAGCTCCTCTCTGTGATCCAGATCTGGGACGTCAGGTCACCCCAGGCGCCCAGGGCGTTTCTTGTGAGAATGAATCAGGTAGGAGCCTAAGTCCACACAGAACAGCCGAGGAGGAGGGGCGCCACCATGTGATAATGGTTAGCCCAGTGGTTAGAGCACTCGCACAGGATGTGGGAGACCCACCAGAGGGGATAAAAGGATTTGAACCAGGGTCTTCTGGTGCTCAGGGGGCTGCTCTAACCCCTGTGCTGTGGGATCATCTGATGCGGGGCTCTGTCAGTCTCTCCTGTGAAGCTGTTCCACTGGGGACAAATCCTTAGCGTCACTGGTCCAGAGCGAGAGAGAGAATGACTCTATAGCCCAGTGGCCAGGGCACCCATGTGAGGTGGGAGACCCAGCGTTCAGTCCCCCCCTCCAGTGATTTTATAATGCACAGTGGAATAACATCAACAGGAGAGATTAAGGAGCGCCCCACATGAGAATGACCCATAACTGACCCCTGAGCGGGGTGGGACCCATGTTCAGACCTCGTTTTCCCCCTGCTTCAGCAGACAGGGCAATTGAACCTGGGTTGCCCATATCCCAGGTGACTGCCCCAACTACAAAGTTAGGCACCTCCTCTAGGCAGATTTTGCATGGGACCCGACCCAGCAGGTGACCTCTGAGTAACCCCCACATATCAGGCCCCACGGGCGAAAACTTATCTTCTCAGATTCATGGATTGCTCTGGGCTTCGGCAGGAGACAGGTGTCCGAATGCCTAAAGGGAGGCAGCAGTGCGCGCACCCAGAGACAGAAACGCAGGTGCCAATGGAACTTTTACCCCGAAGACTTAGGCACCGAGCGAGTTTAGATCCTACAGGGTTCAGTTGGGGTTTTGTGGACCTCAGTGGAGTCTAAAACTGGGACTTAGGCACCTAAGTTCATGATCAAGGAGCTGAAGTACCTTTATGACTCTAGCTCAGAGATCCTGCCATATGGGCTGGATGCAAGGGCTGATGCCGTGCTTATGGCAGAGCCAACCCCAACAGGTTTCAGAGTAACAGCCGTGTTAGTCTGTATTCGCAAAAAGAAAAGGAGTACTGTGGCACCTTAGAGACTAACCAATTTATTTGAGCATAAGCTTTCATGGTTAGTCTCTAAGGTGCCACAAGAACCCCAACAGGGGAGGTCAAAGAACTCCTCCAGGGCAGCCTGGAATGACCCTCATAGCTGGAACTTGTCTTACACGATGACTTCATCAAGACCCTAGACACTAAACCTTCTTTGGGGGTCAAGCTTGTCTGGCCACTGACACTAGACTCTGGCACCAGTCTTGAACCCCCAACAGAAAATCCCATAGGCAGGAGGAGGGCTGCATGAGCACTTCCACCAGCTGGGGTTTGGAGTTGCTCTCTAAAGTGCAGCGTGCAGATGGTGAAGCCCCAGCATGCAGAGCAATGCTCAAGGCTGTGTCTCTCCCTGCAGCAGAAAAGGCACTGAGCATTCTCCTCTCTCATGGACA
Source organism: Lepidochelys kempii (assembly GCF_965140285.1). Classification (NCBI taxonomy): domain Eukaryota; kingdom Metazoa; phylum Chordata; order Testudines; family Cheloniidae; genus Lepidochelys; species Lepidochelys kempii. Next base: position 31,592,105 of record NC_136392.1, on the reverse strand, counting down.
TTGTGCCATCGCAGGATGAACACAGTTTGAGACAAAAGATTTGTCCTCTGCCATACCAAACGAGTAAAAGGAGCCTCAACAGAACAGGATGAAGCTCAGTGGAGTCTAAGATGGCCTAACCCACCCAATAAAATGGGAGAATAGCCCCATGAGGCCAGGAGAAGTGGGAAAGCGACTGAGTTCCTCCTGGTGTCTATGGCAGTCAGCTGGTCTGAACCCCCTCTGTGGTGAAGGCTCAACTGACACTGGTGCCTAGACAGCTCCAAAACCAGATTAGAAGAGCTAAATTCCTGTCTTTTGTCCCATAGCAATCATCTCCCTGACCATTCGGGAGGATTTCCTGTACCAGAGACGCACCACAATCCTCCATTCCCACCCTCAGTTGGAACACTTCATATCCGGCATTTGAGATGCTGAACACTCAATGTACCCAGCATGGCATTTCTGCCACCATAGGCAGAACCTCTGCTCTCCTGGGGAGAGTGGCCTTTAGCTATCTACGTATGGCATCTAGGGCTGGGGGATCCAAAGCACTTAGGCCCCAAACGTTCATTCAAATCAATGGAAGTGAGGAGCCCCCAACTCCTACTGATTCACTAGAGAATCTCGCTGGCTAGGTGGAACATGATCAACTATGAGCCCTACCATCCACACCCATGTACCTGTTAATGCCTTATGGGATGAATAAGAGTCCAAAGCACCTTTGCGAAGGGGCTGACGTGAGCGAGCACCATGAAGAGGACTCACCTGTCATATTCGGTAGGCTCTGGCCTTTGGCTTTCTGTCATGGATTTATTCTGTAAAGTTGGACTCGGGGCCATAACTTCAATATCCAGCTCCTCGTCTGAACTGGGATCCAGCAAAGGCTGTTTGTCTTCAGGCCCTTCTCCTTTCACACCTTTCTTAGGCATTTTGGTCACAACCTCTTCAGCTTTCCCATAGTTCCCTTGCAAATACATGTATTGTTCATATTTTAAACTAAATATCTGCCGTAGCCTAGAGGTGACAGACTGCTACTGTCCAGCCACTGGAGAACTAGAAGCAAGTGCCAGTGTTCCTGACATTAGAAGTGCCTTAAAGTCCAGCCATCAGAATATGGTGCATACAAGCTGGAGACTCTGGATGGCCAGACATGCACTCCTCCTAGACTCTTCAGAGTTCACAGTTTTACTATAGGGAGGCTTTTGGCCCCCTGACACTCTCACTAGACTCAGAAGGACCCAACCCAGCTCAGCAGCTTCCCTTCCTTCTCCCACCCAACCCACTCCATGTGGGAAGCAGCAGCAGCAGAAGCTGGCAGGAGCCTTTGCAGCTTCCTAGCCTCATCATTCGCTTAACTCTGAAGTTTGGGACTTTGGACTTTTAAAAAAAAAAAATCTTTTTCCATGGGTTGTTTCCCCAGTTGCCCCATCCCTCTGATGCCCTCAGCTGTCTGGCATCACTCCACAACCATTCTGCTTCTCAGCCGCTCTCTCTCTCTCTCTCCCTCTCCCTCCACTCCCCTATTTCCCCCTCCTGCTCCCCTCCCTTATTCTGCAGTCCCTTCTCACCATCCCTCTTCCCTACTCCCATCCTGACTGTGTCCCCCACGCTGAAACCCTAACTCTGGAATGTTCCCCAGGAATTTGGACAATCTCTAATCCATTTTGAAAAGGCCTGAGGTAGCTAGAATATTTATCTCCGTAAGCTGCACCAGGAATTTCCACCCTGTAACCTCGAGGGTGCTTTTAGCTGTGACATTCATGTTGTGCAGTTTTGTGTACCTGTTAGGGCACTTTATAGCCAGAACTGTGAACTAATCTGGCTGGGAATTAATATATTTTGATGAGTCTCAAAAATATTTTCATTTTGTTCCTTCTAATTCAAGAAAACAGGAGCATCAGAAACATTTACCTATTGAGATCTCAAAATGGACTGGCTTGGAGCCTATGGAGGGGTCCATCATAGTCACCTCAAAGAAGGCAGCATAGAGGAGGAATTCTTCCTTCACTCCCAGCGAGTTCTAAACAAGGAGACACCAATCAGTCCAACAGTCACAGGGGTCATGTCAAAAATAGTCCTAGGCAGAGCAGCGGGCCCTGAGGTCTGAGAATGGTTACTGGGTCTCGGGCCTAGGGCTGACATGGCCCTCACACAGCAGCACCTGCATCTCATGGGCCACGAGGAGTGGCTGCCTTGACTAGCAGGACCCGGCAGAGAGGAAAGAGCTGCTGCAGAACGGTGTCACCAGTTATCTTTGAAAAGTCATGGAAGACGGGAGAGATTCCAGAGGACTAGAAAAGGACAAATATAGTGTCCATCTAGAAAAAGGGAAATAAGGATAAACTGGGGAATTACAGACCAGTCAGCTTAACATCATTCTGGGACTGTTGCAAAAAAGCGAACATCATTCTGGGATGCAGGAGTGTTGTAAGCAAGACAAGAAGTAATTCTTCCGCTCTACTCCGCGCTGATTAGGCCTCAACTGGAGTATTGTGTCCAGTTCTGGGTGCCACATTTCAGGAAAGATGTGGACAAATTGGAGAAAGTCCAGAGAAGAGCAACAAAAATGATTAAAGGTCTAGAAAATATGACCTATGAGGGAAGATTGAAAAAACTGGGTTTGTTTAGTCTGGAGAAGAGAGGGCTGAGAGGGGACATGATAACAATTTTCAAGTACATAACAGGTTATTACAGGGAGAAGGGAGAAAAAATGTCCTCCTTAACCTCTGAGGACAGGACAAGAAGCAATTGGCTTAAATTGTAGCAAGGGCAGTTTGGGTTGGACATTAGGAAAAACTTCCTAACTGTCAGGGTGGTTAAGCACTGGAATAAATTGCCTAGGGAGGTTGTGGAATCTCCGTCATTGGGGATGTTTAAAAGCAGGTTAGAGAGACACGTCTCAGGGATGGTCTGGATAATACTTAGTCCTGCCATGAGTGCAGGGGACTGGACTAGACGACCTCTTGAGGTCCCTTCCGCTCCTATGATTCTACGATCCCTGAGGCTGTGGCAGAGCAATCGCTCTATCTCCCAGAGCTCAGGCCTGGCCCTCCCCTGGTTCAGTGCTCATGTGACGCCACAGGGGAAGCCCGAGAGGGTCTAAAGGCTAAGGTGCCAGTACACGACTGTCATGAATATACAGGGAAGGGTAGCCACCTTTCTGTAGACAGTGCTATCAAATCCCTCCTGGCCAGAGGCAAAACCCTTTCACCTGTAAAGGGTTAAGAAGCTAAGATAACCTCTCTGGCACCTGACCCAAATGACCAATGAGGAGACAAGATACTTTCAAATCTGGATGGGGCGGAACCAAAGGGTTTGTCTGTCTGTGTGATGCCTTTGCTGGGAACAGATCAGGAATGCAGACTCAGAACTTCTGTTAAGTTAGCAAGCAATCTAGCTAGAACATGTGTGAAGTTTCCTTTTGTTTAATGGCTGGTAAAATACGCTGTGCTGAATTGAATGTATATTCCTGTTTTTGTGTCTTTTTGTAACTTAAGGTTTTGTGTAGAGGGCTTCTCTATGTTTTGAATCTGATTACCCTGTAAGGTATTTACCATCCTGATTTTACAGAGGTGATTCTTTTTACGTTTTCTTCGATTAAAATTCTTCTTTTAAGAAACTGAATGCTTTTTCATTGTTCTTAAGATCCAAGGGTTTGGGTCTGTGTTCACCTGTACAAATTGGTGGGGATTTTTATCAAGCCTTCTCGAGGAAAGGGGGTGTAGGGCTTGGGGGGATATTTTGGGGGGAAGACATCTCCAAGTGGGGTCTTTCCCTGTTCTTTGTTTAACACGCTTGGTGGTGGCAGCATAGGGTTCAAGGACAAGGCAAAGTTTGTACCTTGGGGAAGTTTTTAACCTAAGCTAGTAAGAATAAGCTTAGGGGGTCTTTCATGCAGGTCCCCACATCTGTACCCTAGAGTTCAGAGTGGGGAAGGAATCTTGACAACTACTGATGGACTCAGCTCTCTCTCCTCATGTCACTGAGCCAGATGGAGGCTTCCCTACTTCCCCAGCGCTTGATGGAGACATGGAGCTAGATAGCAGCTGGCTGGCTCAGGCTGAGGGTGGGCAGGATGGGAATGATGCTTCTTAGAAGAGGGAAGCCTACTAGAAGTTCACAAAATAGGTGACAGAGGGTGTGTACAATGATCGTCCGGGCCAGTGGTGAGGGTCCCTGGGGTGGGGGAAGGGGCCAGCACTGAGGCCCCTTGTCCCCCGGGTTCCAGGGGTCCCCTTTCCTCCGAGTTACAACTTTATTTACCCTGTGCTGAGCTCATAGCAGCCTCACCCACACCGCTGACACAGAGGCTCCAGAACGGCAATTGCCAGGGCGCGTGGCAGGGCTGCTCTGCTGGTCGCAGTGGGAGCATGGCCCAGCGGACTGAGTGCCCTGAGCAACCTGTCCTGCATTCACTCCACCAGCTTCCCACAGAGCGGCAGGTGTGTAGGTTCCAGCAATGACAAGGGTTTAGCGAGCGGGAGGTAAGCTCAGGAGAACACTCTGTGTTGGGGGCAGGGGCCTTGCCTATTGCGCCCAGTCCCAATGCAAATATTCAGTTACTGCACTGGCTTTCTGTCAGTGAAAGGCCTCCAGAGGGCCCTGCCTGCAACGGGCAGCCAGAGCTCAGTTTCTAAAAGCAGAGCATCAGAGATGCAGACACGGGACTGGCCTCCGCCAAAGCCAGATGTGCCGACTCCGTGGGGGGTGCTCAGGGGCTGGAGCATCCGCAGGAAAAGATAGTGGTGCTCCGCACCCAGCAGCCACAGCTGTGCCCCGGCCTCGCTCTTCAGCTGATGGGGGCATTGCGCTGCCGCCAAACCGCTGCAGGGCGGCTCGGTTAGGGGCTTGCGGGAGGGTGGAGAGTGGCGGGTGGGCAGGGGCCTCAGGGAGGGAGCAGAGTGGGGGCGGGAGGAGGTGGCGTGCGGGCAGGGCCTTTAGGGAAAGGGGCGGCATGGGGGCGGGGCATCGGGCGAAGGGGGATTGAGCACCCCGGGGAAAAGGAAAAATCAGCGCCGGTAGCCGAAGCGCTGCACAGTAATGGACCCAGCCGCAAGGCACACCTACAGCTTCCACAGCACACACTCCCTTGGCATAGGAAGGGCCCCTCTGTATTTTAGCTTGGGTCTCTTCATTTGGGGCCCTTCTCATCCCACATACGTGTACACTCCGAGTGGCACTGCAAGAACAGCAGGTGTGAGTGACTAGTTACTCCGGCGCCAGCATGTTTACACACAGCTCTCAGCCGGTGTGTAAACCTGAAGTTCCTGGCCCCTTCCCTGGCCCCTCCCTCAGAATGGCCCATCAGTCCCTGGAGCGCCCACCTCTGGGAGTGGATGGAGCTCCTCCACCTCCACAGTGACCTCGCTGGGCTGCTCTGCCTCCTCGGGGCTGCCAGCCTCGTCCCCATCTCGCCTCTGGCTCTGCTCTTTGGTGCTGGCCTTGGATTTCTCCTTGGCCTTTTTACTCTTCTTCTTCTTGTTCAGTGTCAGTTTGCTCAGGGTGCCCCTCAGAAGCTCCTTGCTCTTGCCATCTACTGCGCTGGGGCTGCTGAAAATCTCCATAGAAATGGCTAGGAGGATGCGGCCGCGATAGAATATGCCCTCCCCCAGGCCCTCGTTCAGATCCTTGTGGACATCCCGCAGAGCTGAGTTCTGGGGAGAGCCATACAGATTCACCCAGGCTGGGCCAAAGGTGGGGTTAAAGCCTGCAGGGACACAAATGCTTGCAATCAAATGGTTCAGGATTTGCCTTCACTGGCAGGTACACCTCCAGAGAGAGAGAGGTACACCTCCAGAGACAGACAGACATCCCACCCACTGACAGACCTGGGCGGTTCACCACAGACAGACATCCCACACACACACTGACATGGGCATATCCCCATAGACAGACACCCCACCCACAGACAGACACTCCACCTAGACAGACCTGGGCCGTTCACCACCGATGGACACCGCACCCACAGACAGATATGGGCATATCCCCACAGACACCCCACCCACAGACAAACAAGGGTTGTTCAGCACAGATAGATACCTCCCCACAGACAGACCTGGGCAGTTCACCACAGACAGACAGCCCACCCACAGACAGTCAAGGGCTGTTCGCCACAGACAGCCCACTCACAGACAGATATGGGTGGTTCACCACAGACAGACCCACTCCCCACCCCCTAACAGACCTGGGCACTTCAGGACAGACAGACCTGGGTGTACCCCACAGATAGAGGCATACATGACTGTGGCAGGTACGTGGAGTGGGGATGGGGGAGCAGAATCATATTTGACACTCGAGGTGCTGCCCAGATAGCTCCATGGCAGGGGACAGGACAGAGGCGGGTTCCTCACCATTCCTCCCAGGATCAGATATCTGCTGCAAGTCAATGAAGTGCGTAGCAAGCGCCACATCCCCAATGTTTGCATCGTCTAACAGTTGGATTTTTATTTTTCTGGCAAGAGGAGGGAACATCTCAATGAAGCTGATCTGCTCGTTCCATTCTGGTTCTGCAGTGTCATTTTCCACCGAGGTCTCCCCCTGGGGCAGAGGAAGGCATGAGGACTGCACAGCGCACCGCTAAAGAACTCCAAGTGGCTTCAAAGCCAGCCACAAGTTCAAGAGAAATCACTGAGGCATTCTGGGAAAATCTGGATTCCCCATTAGTGTGTGGCTCTGTTCTGACCTCATTGCAAATGCGAGGAGAGTCATTCTAAAACACTGGTGAGTGGCAGCAGCCGCCAGGGCACAGATGCTGCATAAACCACCCTCAGCCAGCTGCAGGAGCTGAGCATGGGGGAGCTCAGCATACTGGAGCACATGCAGGCCAGGCTCAGGCAGGAGCACTCACAGCTGAGCAAGAGTCCGCGCGGAAGGGCTCCAGCCCTCTAATGGCCAGAGCCAGCCTTGCCATGTGGAGTTAAGGGGAGGGGGAGGGGGATGGCTTGTTCTGGAGGGGTAGGAGAAAGAAGATGTAAAATGGGGGAGAAGTAAATGTCATGTCCTCAGGTGCTGTCCTGCTCCAAAGAGAAGCTATACAAAGGCCCCGTGTTTATTGTCCCACTAACCTTAGATCAAATGACTCAGTTTATAAGAAAAACAATGGAGCTGCTCTTCCAGCCTGCACCTCTCTTACCTAGCCTGTATTTAGAGCTGTGCACAACAGGAGAGCGCTAGCTTCAAAGCTGGGTGGACCGCAGCTCCTGTCCTCTCGTGCACCTTGTAATCAGTCTCTGGGTTTAACAGGAGCGAAGCATTTCCTGAGGACTCTGCACCACACTACAGGTGTGAGGGAAAAGCTGCGCAACCATGTGACTGATTAACAAAGGCTCCAGGCCTCAGGGCAGGACAGAGTCACAGGGTGGAACAGCAGTCACATCAGTCTCTGCGGGACAGAGACTGGGGCTGTACAGGACGGAGCTGGCTGGGCAGTTTCAATGCATCCAGACACCATGGAACACACCCAAGGGAGCCAGACATGGAACAGTCCGTGTGATTTCATCCTTGGGATTTCTTTTGAGCTTTTTCCTATACTCAGCAGTGTGAGGAGTTCTAGAAACGTCTGTGTCTGTCTAGGTCTGATAGCCAAGCCACCTGGACTATCACAACAGGCTGGAACAGGAGGTCCTCAGAGTCTGGGCTGCAGCATCAGTATCTCATCGACAGCTCCTCTCCACAATGAGCCTATGCAGGCTCAGATTCTCCCTAATTACATGACTTTCCTGCTTTATTACTGGCTCATGCTGCTGCTAACCATATGCTTATTCAAGCTCTGATTGGCGCAGACTGTTTGTCCAAGTTTCAATATGCTCCCTACATCCATTCATATGCATTTCTGAAATAATGGCTCAACTGCACAGACGACAGTGATGTGGGGCTTAACATTCAGAAACCAGAGGGTCTGCTCAGGCCTCCCGGTGGAATACAGAGGCCCAAATGCCCAAGCAGAGACTTACCTGTTGCCCAGCAAATGAGACCTGCACATATGGATCAATGAAAACTTTCTTCTCGCCCACAATCTTTGAGAACCCCCCCATGATTCCAGCACTCATGGTGGGCAGGCCCTCGGCTCGGTAAACCTTGATGCAGATTTTGGCCCACGGTCTCTCAGCTGGGACTCTCTTAGGCAGCAGCAAGTTCCTAAAAGAAATAATCATTGTTCTACTGGTCACAGTAAATCACCACAGCAAGACAAAGCCCAAGAACACACGAAATGTGGGAACTGCTAGGCCAAGGGCCCATTTCAGCTGGTCTCCTATCTCAGACAATGGCCTGCATCAGGGGCTTCAGGAAATGCAGCGACTCAGCCCCAGCCACGCCACCGGTGAGTGCTGGAGGGTGGCTCCCCCCTGCCCCCCCCAAACAAGCCCCTCTCCCCCCATCACGGAGGCCTGGGGCTCCACACACACACACCCCGGGGGGGGGGCTGCATAGGGCCCCAGAATAGCTAGGGACGGCCCTGCAGACTTACTTTTCAATGTCCTCATTCTGGCTGCTAGAGGAAGTGGGCAGGGAGCCCATTATATCACCTCGTGCAAAGACAGAGACGTTACACTTCACAAATCCTTTCACTCCTGCCCTGGTGTCCTTTGGGTCATTGATAACAGCCCACTTCTGAAAGAACCTGTGATCTAAAGAGATAAGGACAGGGACTCTGAGCTGCGAATTCCTAATCACACCACTGCCAATTCTCCAAGAAACTCTAGCTCTGCACTTCTGAAATCAAAGATGCTACTGTGCTGGAACCAGCGCCCTGGGAAACCCCGACCGGGTTTAAGATGGGTAATCCTGGATAAAATGGCTCAGATATTTAAGTATGAAGTGTCACAGGCGTTGACTTTCCAATGTCCTGGGGGGTGCTCCACCACAGACCCTGCCCCCACTCCACCCTTTCCTCCCAGGCCCCACCCAACTCCACCTCTTCCCACCACTGCTCCGCCCCTCCCCGCCCTGCCACTTCCCGCCCCCTTCTCCCAGCACACCCCACCCTCACTCCTTCCTCTCCCTCCCAAAGCTTCCTGCAGCTGCTAAACAGCTGATCGTGGCGGGCAGGAGGCAGGGGAGGTGCTGATCAGTGGGGCCCGCTTGCGGGCAGCAAACACTGGGGGGCTAGTGGGGGAGCTGATAGGGGGACTGCCAGGGGGTGCTCAGCACCCACCATTTTTTCCCAGGTCTGGAGTACCCACGCAGTCAGCACCTATGTGAAGCATAGTTATTGAGGCGCTGATGGGAATAGAAGTTTTACTTAATTAAAGACTAGAAGATTTGACCCTCCAACTCTCTTTCAAGAGGAAGAGCTGCCCAGAGCTCCTGTGCCTGTTTATTTTCCTTTCCTGCCTGCAGTGGCCCTGATATACCTCAGAAGTCTCAATTTTTCTCTCAAATTTAAAATGTGGAATTTTCTTGGTGTTTGGTTTTAAATATTCTCCTGTGAGAACCGCCACTCAGTCACTGGAGTGTTGTGTTTCGGAGCCTTCTGGAAAGTCACTCGCCTTTAAACTGAAGTGCAGTGTTGTCAACTCTCATGATTTTGCCATGAGTCTCAGGATAATTATTGCTTTCCTTAAAGCCCCAGCTGCTGGAGTGAAGTGGAGATGTGGTGATTTCAGCCTTCATTCTTAAAGAAAAATGAAGGTTCTAGCCCTCGGGGCTGTGGAGAAAGCTTCAAAATGTGACCCCAGTGCACCCTAAAGGCTCAAAAAGCAGAAGGCAAAGAAAAAGACCACCCCATCTATTATTATAATCTCACTTTTAAGTCAATCTCATGATGTTTGGTGAGCCTGATTCATGATTTTTGAACATTTGGGATTGGCAGTGCGGTGAAAGTGACCTGGAAGTGTCAGATTCTAGGCTATTATTTGCAGTGGGGTAACACCCCTAGAGCCCCAGGCAGGTGCAGCATAAACTCACGGGGCCTTGGCCTAGCAGGACATTTCCAAAATTTAAATGATCTATCCCAAGCTTTTGGTGAACTGCAAAAAAGTGATAGAAGGTCATCTAGATTTTTCTGCAACTGGTTCAATTGTTATATTCAAGAGTTAGTAACAAAGTAAAAATGTACATTAAAATTTTAAACCTAACCAGTGTCCCTTAGGTGAATTGACACAAGATGTCAGAACATTTTAGTATTACAGCTGAGTGGGTCTAATATTTATTTAATTTTCTTTCTTTATATAGGAATTTGATACAGTGCTCCTATCAGATAATAATTTCTAAGTTATTATCTGCAAAAAAACAAGATTTTTCAGGTGCCCAAGCAGCCCCTAGAATCATGGTTAAAGTTCCCCTCCCCCCCAAAAAAAATCTGAAATGGTGCCCCTCAAACAATGTGGAGGGATAAAACAGGGAAGCGAGAGCAGCAGCCCCAAGGCTCTGCACACTGTACCTGGCTGGCTGTACACTGTCTCTGTGTCGATTTTGAATGTTCCTATGCGTGTTCCCAGGAACGGGATCGTCTTTGAATGAAAAACCTGCACATAACACACAAATGCATTTCAGCCGCTGAACGGCATGGCTGTCAACAGGGCGGAGTGCAGCTGCTCAGAGAGGAATGGGCAGAGGGGACAGGCTGCTACGAACAGAAGGATCCTGCAAGCAGAGCTCCGCTTCATTGGCACAGATGGCTGCATGCTTGTCGGTGGCACAGAACAGATGAGACACACATGCTGCCCAGAAGCTGAGTGACCTCCCCCAGACATTAGGCCAGTCTCCCCACTGGACTGGATCAAAGGCCCAAACCAGCCAACCTTTCCCTCATGTCCAAACTGACCCTCTCCTGAGCCAAGGCCCACACCAGACCGACCACCCAAGGAGCCCAGGCCAAGGCCTGAGCCAAGCTGACTTCTCCCCTGGGCCCTAGACAAGCTGCTGCATGTGCCCAGACCCGCCTGAGGCCTGAACCGTGCCAACCCCGCTCTCATGTGCGGGCCCAGGCTCAAGCCAGGCTGACCTCCCCAACAACTGCAGGCCCAGTGAGGCCCACATTGACTTTTCATGTGCCTGAACTGACTGCATTCCTACCCATGGGCCAAGGCCTGGACTGAACTGAGCCAACCTCTTAATCCACGGCCAGGAGGAGGCCTGAGCTGGGATGGCATCACTCCGGTGCCAAGCCAGGCTGGCCTCTCCTTCGTGACAGGGCTGAGCACATTCCTTTAAGGAAGGGGTGCCCTGCTTGGCCACGGTTGGAGGGCAGCAGGCTGCAGTGGAAGAAGAACTAGCATCTCTGGTCTCCAGCCTACGTTTCAACGAACAGGTGCTGCTTTTAACCCTCTTATTATAAAGAGCCTCAGGTGAGTCTTCTGAGCTTCAGGCCCCAGAGTCTTTCAAGGGCCTGATTCTCCCCTGCCTTTCCCTTGCGCTGGCATTTATACACGTGCCAGGGTGGCCGAGTCAGAAAGCCCCTCCTTCCCACCAGCATGTTACACCCCTCTGCAGGCCAGGGGACAGGCAATGGGAACCACTGGCTTCAATCTCCATCTGACTGGGACTGAGAGCAGCTCATGCCCTTACTAGGAGGAGCAAAACTGCTACAAAATGTCAACTCCTCTCCAAGAGACAAAGTGGGTGAGGTAATATCTTTTATAAGCTTTTCCTCAGGTCTGGGAGAGGTTCTCCGAGTGTCCCAGCTACATGCCAGGTGGAACCGATTGTTTAGCAGAATTAGTTAGCTCATATTCTAGGACCCATTCAAGGTAGAGTGCCCCGTGACCTTTCCTGGACCAGAGGAAGAGCTCTGTGTGGCTCGACAGCTTTTCTCTCCCCAACAGAAGTTGGTCCAATAAATCTATTACCTCACCCTCCTTGTCTAATATCCTGGGACCGACACGGCTACAACTACACTGCGACAAGTAAGTACAGCCGGAAATGGAAAAATGAACTGGGGGAAAGAATCTGGGCACATTTCTCCTGATATTTTACTGTGAGGAAGGGGCGCTTGGTTCTCCCTTGGGGGCTCAGTCAAGGCTGGGGAGGAACTCTCCCTTGGGTCAGTCTCAGCTGGAGGGTTAGGTAACCCCTACGAACAGTTGTGCTGAAATAGCTTAACGGTATAAAACTACAACTGGCATTTGCCAAGCAGATGTAACCCTGTGGGGCACTATGAAAGCAGGAGACTGACAAACTGCGTGCAGTGGGGAGAGCGACGTGATCGGATGCTGTGGCCCAATCAGTACCAACACGTAAGATGTAAAGTGGGTTACAAACTGCTATTGATTACAATGGGCTTTGGAGCAGACCCTATAGCTACACATATAGCCCGTGTTACCTACAAGGAAGGCAGCATTGTCTACTGGCTAAAGTAAGAGATGAGAGTCAGACCCCTTGAGATTTATTTCCAACTCTTCCACTGACTTGCTGTGTGATGCTGGACAGGTGCTTTAACTCGTCTGTGGCGCAATTTCCCCACCTGTAAAAGGAGGGTAATACTGGTGCCCTAACTTTGTACAAGAGCCTGAAGAACTCCAGGTGGAAGGTGCTGCCATAAACACACACACACGGCACCTCAGTGCAGCACGTCAGTTGTTGCCATTACACAGATTCTTGCCAATGTGACTCAAAGGGGTGCGGACAGCAGGGCATACTTACGGAAATCTCTATGAGTCTGTGAAATAAAACTTCCCTTGGTTCATGAAATTCAAACACAAAATACTGCAAGAGAAGAGAGAGAAAACTGAGCAAAGCGCTCCCATCGCAACCCCGAGATTGGACACAGCCATGTCAAGTGTATCTTGAATGAGGCTCAGCAGCTGTGGAGGTGCTGCGCGCTCCGCCCGACCCTGGTTGGGTACGGGCAGGGCCGCGCGCTCCGCCCGACCCTGGTTGGGGGTAAGCAGAGCCGCGCGCTCCGCCCGACCCTGATTGGGGGTAAGCAGGGCCGCGCGCTCCGCCCGACCCTGGTTGGGGGTAAGCAGGGCCGTGCGCGCCACGTGACCCTGGTTGGGTGTAGGCAGGGCTCTGCGCGCCACGTGACCCTGGTTGGGTGTAGGCAGGGCTCTGCGCGCTGCCTGACCCTGGTTGGGGGTAAGCAGTGCTCGTGTTGTGACTCGGGCTGTGGAGAGTAACAGCAGCACAGCCTGCTCTCAGCCACACGGCAGTGTCCCTGGTCCCTTCTTTGCACCGTGACCTGTGCAGGTGGCTCTGGACACTCTACCAATAAGATCCCTGGCCCACCCCATGTACCTCATTGTAAAAGGGGCAGTTCGTTGACTTTTGCGTTGCTGTGTGCCTTTTCTCTTCTCCAACCTTCACCACCACAAAGGGGTCAATGTTCACCCCCACCAGCTTCTGGGCTTCAATGACATTGATCCCGATCTGTGGAAAGACGGGAAAGGAATGCACTGACGGGTCCTTTTGAAGGAGCTGGGAGTGCCACCAATGAGAGGAAAGCTCGCCTGTTTCCTTCCTGCAGCCAGCTCTTCCAGAGACACAGCCCACCCGTTAGCCCATGACCCTTCACTGCTTTTTAAAATGCCCTGCGCTCATTAGCATCACTTCCCGCCTTAGACATGTGACGGCATGCTCAGGAGGAGCAGGACAAATGGGAAATCAAAGACGACAATCCAAGTTACCTTTCCACCCCTAATATTCTAGGCGTTCCCTAGAGTGTCCAGAGAAACACTGTAAAATAGCCAGCGGTTAGAGAACCGTAACATTTACAGCCCGAATGGGCACTGCCCCTGCAGCACGGTCAAGCTGGCCTGGGAGTGGCGGTTCCACTACTGAGTGGCAGTGGGGCTCAAGCCAGCTGCGTAACCTCCTGGGGCCATGTTCATTGCTGGGATACAGTGGCATCTCCGTGTGTCTGTTTGCTCGTCCCTAAGATGGGAATGAAAACCCCTGCCAGGTGGGCTATGAGGGCCAGTTAATATCTACACTGCACTTGGAGGATGCAAAGAGCTACAGAAGCACGATTACTGTTGTTATTATTAAACTACAGGGCGCTGTTTAACAGCTGAGACAGCAAGAGGCTGATGGGTCTCCCCACATTGGGTTCACAGTTTCTAATCTCCCTTAAACTCATATCTAACTTTATAGCCCAGTAAGAATCCTGGCTCACACTGTTCAAAGGATGCATTCTGGAACCAGTTCCATCCCGTGCAGAATGTTCACACAGACTCTCAGCCTCCGCATGGAGAAACCCCACCAGCAATGAAAGGAAATATCGACACCCATCTGGGCCCGGCCAGTGGGGTTGGAAATGTAGGCGTTTAAGAGCTTATACATCAGACGAGGAAAGGAGAGCTCTGCTGAGGCCAGTATGTGATTAACATAGAATAGGAAGCAGGGATGTGGCAAAGAGGAACTGCCGGACTGTTCCTTGGAGAGGGCGGAGGGGCAGAGACAATGGCGGCCTGCCTGTCTGTTACACATTGAAGGGAGACACTCGCCTGGCGGTTAGCTGCCCTGACCATAGCAGACCTGGCTCAGGGCAGGGATCCAAGGGGGAGGCACATGACTTGCAGGTCTTCAGTACAATACCTGGAAGCTTTGTGGTCTAGGAGTGGCAAACAGGTCCCACTTGCAGAGGCGTCTGGAACGGCTGCAAGGGAAACAAACTAGCTGAGTTGGCCTCTAAGCAAAACCCTCCTGTAACTTACTGGGGTTGCAGCCTGCACACGCGCAGAAGTAGCGTCATTGCCCACTGGCACTGATCACCCAGTTACGCCCCTACGGTGGAGCGGTAATGGCTGGAGACCAAGGGCCCATCAGCCAAGACACGAGCACGGGGAAAGGGAACTCCAAACACTCCTCCCAGGCAGCCCCAGCAATTCCAAGCAACCACCCTCCATAGGTGGCTCAGCTGGAGGCTCCATGAAGAGGCCACATTTCTCCAAGGGCACCATCATGTCCTGCTACTGGAGAGCAGAAACCCCACAGCCTGGCTGCACACACAGACACAGGCTGCAGGCAGACGCGTAGCCAGGGGGAGCGATCCAAAAAAATGGCCCCACCCACTGCGGCGCTGTTACTCACCCAGCGGCCGGCCCTCACTCGCGCCGGCTGTCCCCGGTGGCACGGACGGTCCCGCTGCCGAAGACCCGGAGCGAGTGAAGGTCCCGCCACCAAGGTGCCGCCGCCGGGTGAGTAAAGGTGCCGCAGTGGGTGGCACCTCTTTTTTTGGATCGCTCCCCCTGTTCCCTCAACCGGGGAAAATTTAAAAGGTGCCAAGACATTGACAAGGCGCCACTTGTGCTCAGAGGGGGAGCGGCTGCTGCCCCGCTCCCCCCCAGCTACGCTACAAGCTGCAGGAAGGGTAAACAAGGCTGGACTGAACCCCCAGGGCCCTGTGGGTAAGACTCAGCTCCTCAGAGTACCCCAGCACAGTGGGGGTGGGCCCCGGGCCCGGCTGTGTGGAGAGACCCACACCTTCACCAAGCGAAAGGCCATGCAGAGCACTGACCCTTGCCGGGGGGAGAGAAGAGGAGCATGTGCCAGGTACCTCTTGACAGGGCTGAAGACGATGCCCAAGAACTCCATATCAGACTCATCGTCGTACTCCTCCTCCTCCTCCTCCTCATCACTCTCCAGGCCCTTCACCAGCTTCCTGCCCAGTGCCGTGGCCTTCCTATCCAGCTCATGAGCTCGCTTCACGTCAGCTGTCCTGGAAACACATACATACTTGTCAGCCTCGTGTGAGGCTGCCCTGGCAAAAGCAGGGAGTCAATCAAGGAAGCATTGCTTCTCTGATCCCCGAGCACCTGCCCATTGCTCCGAGAGGGCACAGCCTCCCAGGGTACTTACTGCAGCTCCTCGAATCCAGCATTGCGGATAATTAACTCGGAGCTGCAAGACACAGAAACACTAGTCAAAACAGCGAGCCCGTTATTGCTGTTCACCAAACACATGCTTCCGAGTCTGCTCTCGCTTTAACTGAACTGCTCCCTGTTGTAAGGCCTTTGTTTTCATTGCAGAGACTGCACAGACTCTGTACAGCATAACTATCTGGCCACCTCCTTACTCCACACCTGCCGCTGTAACCTCTGAGCTCCTCAGGTCAGAATTTCAGAGCAAAGACAGCCATGACAACTCCCTCTTATGACTCCTCTGCACCCACACCACATTGCCAGTCTGTGTGCCATCTTGCACAGCCTCTGGGGATTGCCAGGACCAGTACTTACTTACCCCTGTCTCCACTGTAACCCTTCGTCCCTTCTCACTTTGACTAGTGCCTTTCCTACTTGCATGGTCTTCTGCAGGGCAGCACGGACCAGCCATCACTGAAGGGAGGTGCAGGCTATCCGCCCAGTGTTGAAAAAGACAAGGCTGCAGCTCTGTTGGATGCTGACACCTACCCCATGCCTGCCAAGTGGTTTGCAATCCCACGTCCCGGTGAGTAGTCTGGACTTCTGCACTGATCTTACACACAGCTAAAACAGTTATGTCTGACCAGGCAATCTGTCTCAAACCATCCCACTAGCACTGTAAAAAGCCACTGCAGACAGGCCCTAAGGGAACAAGGATGGGAGTGCAGAAGCAGCCTGATTTTTTCCTCTTCCATTATTTTCAGTACCTGTCTTTCATCTGGTAGACAAAATCCTCTTCATGCCATGTACCCGCTGAGCCATCAGGAGGCTGGTAGCGCAGATCTAGCTCGATATAGATCTAGGAAGGGAAAGAGCAACATGCATGAAGGGCACAGCAGCCAGAGACTGCCCAGTGACACACCAAAGGGGAGGAGAAAGGACATTACAAATAAGAAGGAAAAGTGAAGAAAGCTGTCAAGGGCTTTCCTTCCTGACTGGCCAGCGGAACAGGCAGCCTGGCTGTGCAGAATCCCTGTCTGATGGTTCAACAGACGATACTGTACTTGCCCAATACCACTTCCAGCCACAGCTCCCTGCAGTTTCCCAAACCCAGGGACAAATGGAAACTAAGCTAAGCTCAGGTTTCCAAGTTTAAAATGCACCATTAGCAGCTTTCCCCCATGGGCTTGGTGCACAGGCTTTGAGGGGTTGTGCAAACTGGGAAATGAGAGAGGGTCCCAGGGCTTGGTCATGACCAGCTAATATGGCTTTAACCATTACTGTCTTTGCCTTCACTTGATGCAAAATAGGGTTGAAAATGTGCTAATAACGAAGTTAGCGAATCTGTTCTAAACCGCCACCTAGGGGAGGTGGATTTAACCAGCAATGCTGTTACATAAACTTCACCTGCAGCTCCCGGAGGTCAAAAGAGGGGGCAGCTTTGCCACTGACATCAGTTGGAGTGGGAGCAGGAATGGCACTATGGCTACAATTTTCAGAAACAACCAGCAATTACTCAGTTTGGGGACATCCAATCAGAGATATTGCAGCTCCTATGGACTTCATTCAGCTGTGGCTCTCTACACCTGAAAGCTGAGAGAGATCTTCTGTCCACAAGTGAGAAAGAGAAGGAAAGTATGCTCAGGTGGTAGAGGCTAGAGCCCTGCATGGGACAATTTTTTAAAATCCCTCTCCCGTCCCGCCCCACTATGCCCATTCCCACCTGCTCTATCACTGTTTCGTGCATTTTTATCCCACTACCACCTGCAAAACCTTAGTCCCCTCAAATCCTTCAAGACAGACAGATTCCCCCATGCTACCAAAAAAAAAAAAATACTGTCAATTAACACAGAAGCTCTCAGCCAGGGGTCCGGAGCCCGCGGGGGCTGTGAGCAGGTTTCAGGGGGTCCGCCAAGTAGGGCCAGCATTAGACTCACTGGGGCCCTCGGCGGAAAGCCGAAGTCCCGCTGCATGGGGCTGAAGCCCAGGCCTTAACTTTGCCACACAGGGCTGAAGTCGAAGCCTGAGCAATGTGGCTTCACAGGGGGCTCCTGTGGCACGAGGCCCCAGGCAGTTGCCCTGTTTGCTACCCCCTAACTCCGGCCCTGGCTTTTACAAGCAGAAAACCGGTTGCTGTGGCATGGCTGGGCCATGGAGTTTTTATAGTATGATGGGGGGGCCTCAGAAAGAAAAAAGTAGAGACCCCCTGAATTAATAATTAATATATATATAAACCGAATTCAGACATAATTTTTACCACAAAAAAATCACATCTTGCTTAAACCATGTAAAAAAATACTTTAACTTCTTGTTATAATAGACATCAAATCTCTTTCTTCCCTCCAGGAACTTGTCTAGTTCTTTTTTGAACCCTGTTATAGTCTTGGCCTTCACAACATCCTCTGACAAAGAGTTCCACCGGTTGACTGTGTGTTGTGTGAAGAAATACTTCCTTTCGTTTGTTTTAAACCTACTGCCTGTTAATGTCATTGGGTGACCTTTGGGTCTTGTGTTATGTAAAGGAGTAAATAACATTTCCTTATTTACTTTCTCCACACCAGTCATGATTTTATAGACCTCCATCATATCCCCTAATCGTCTCTTTTCCAAGCTGAAAACTCCCAGTCTTATTACGCTCTCCTCATACGGACACTGTTCCATACCCCTAATCATTTTTGTTCCCCCTCACTGTTTTTTTTTTCAAATTGTAACGTTTCTTTTTTGAGGTGGGGCAACCAGAACTGCAGGCAGTATTCAAGATCTGGGCATACCATGTATTTATATAGTGGCCTTGTGATATTTTCTGTCTTATTATCTATCCCTTTCCGAACAGTTCCCAACATTCTGTTTGCTTTTCTGACCAGCTGCTGCACATTAAGTGGATGTTTTCAGAGAACTATCCACAATGTCGCCAAGATCTCTTTCTTGAGTGATAACAGCTAATTTAGACCCCATCATTGTGTATATATAGCTGGGATTATGTTTTCCAATGTCCACTACTTTGCATTTATCAACGTTGAATTTCATTTGCCATTTTGTTGCCCAGTTTTGTGAGCTCCCTTTGTAATTCTTCCCCAGGGCTCCAGCAGCAGGGCTCCGGGGACGGGGCTCCGGTCACCGCTACCACCCTGGGCCCTTTAAATCGTCCCCGGAGCCTGCTGGAGCCCTGGAGAAGCAGTGGCGGGGCTCTGGGGACGATTTAAAGGGCCCAGGGCTCGGCCATCGCTACCACCCCAGGCCCTTTAAATTGCTGCCCCAGCCCCGCGGGCTGCTACTTCAGGGCTCCGGCAGCAGGGCTCTGGCAGCAATTTAAAGGGCCTGGGGCTCCAGCCGCAGCTGGGAGCCGCAGGCCCTTTAAAGTGCGCCTGGGGAAGCCGATCCACCCCGGTATGGCACACCAGCTCTTGCCGGTACGCTGTACCGGGGTGTACCAGCTTACTTTCACCTCTGATTATAGCTCACGAAAGCTTATGCCCAAATAAATTTGTTAGTCTCTAAGGTGCCACAAGGACTCCTTGTTGTTTTTGCTGATACAGACTGACACGGCTACCACTCTGAAACCAGTATTATTGAGTAAGGTTAAGATTCTGTCAGGTATTTTTAGTAAAAGTCACAGACAGGTCATGGGCAATAAAAAAAAATTCACAGAAGCCTGTGACCTGTCCTGACTTTTAATAAAAATACTTGGGGGAGGGGCAAGGGAGAGACTAACAGTCAAAGCGCTGCCTAGGGCCGACCTCTGGCAGCTGCTTCAGCCCGGGGGCCGCTGCTCCAGCCCTGCCGCTGCAGAATCCGTGACTTCCGTAACCTTCATGATTAAATCATATCCTTATTATTGAGTCTTCTAAATTTTATAACCTCTCTAAATCTCCTGGAGCATTTCAGTCTCCATCAGCATCCTGGTCAGGTGGCCGGCAGTATATTCCTAATGCTATATTCTTTTTATTCAAGCCTGGAATTACTATCCATAGAGATTCTGTGGCATAGTTTGATTCATTTGATATTTTTACTACATTTGACTCTACTCTTTCTTTCACATATAGTGCCACTCCCCCACCAGCACAACCTCCTCGGTCATTCCTGTATATTTTGTACCCTAGTATTAGTGTGTCCCATTGATTTCCATCATTCCACCAAGGTTCTGTGATGCCTATTATATCAATATCCTCATTTAATACCAGGCACTCAATTTCACCCATCTTAGTATTTAGACGTCTAGCATTTCTATATAAGCACCTAGAACATTTGTCACTTGTTAGCTGTCTGCCATTATGTGATGTCACTGAATGCAACTTTTTTGCATTTGACAGTTTCTCGCCAGTTCCTACTTGTACTTGATCATCTTCCAGCCTCTTCTCCTTACCAGAATATAGAGAATCCCCATTAATAGATCCTCCCCTCCGGGACGTTTCTGTGAGAACCATGTGCACCTCCACACAGGGGTGAAAGTGGGCCAGTACGGTGTACTGGTAAGAAGCCGGTACTGGCTCGTACACAGCGGATGTTAAAACACAGCTGTTGCTGCCCCTTCCCCGCCCCCCGACAGGAGCAGGGCAAAAGGGGCAGTTTCCCCGGGGCCGGCGATTTAAAAGTGCCAGGCTGGAGTCAGGCAGCTAGGATGGGCTGGCTGGGGGAGGCTGACCCCAGCCCTGCCCCTTCCACCTGAGGCCCCGCCCCTTCCGCCTAAGGCCCGCCCCTTCTGGGGCCCAGAGCTGGGCCCCCTTACCAGAAAGAAGTTTATATTACTTTCACCCCTACCTCCACACCTAGCAGAGGAGCACACAGGAAATATCTTCAATCAAGTCAGCGGCTGGAAAGCAGGAGAAGGCCCCGTCTGACCTATTGGTTCTCTGCAGGTGCAGGTGTTGCAAGCCACTACTTTTTTCAGGATCCTACCACCTTAGACTGCAGAATTTCAGCTTTCCTTCAAAAAAGGAAGACTTTAGCCGAGTGGTTCTCAACCTGCAGCCACTTGTGGCCCGATCAGCACACAGCTGCGGGCCATGTGACATGCTCAGGGCCGTACAGATAGTATATATATTGTGTGGATGCAGCCCACATAACAGAGAGCTGCCTATGTGGCCCACAATGGTAAACAGGTTGAGAACCACTGCTCTAGCCCATATGGTTGCAATATAAGACTTCAGAACAGGAAGCAAGTGATATCACTGCATATTGACAGTTGACTGTAGATGGCTGTGTTTACTTGTAAGTCTTCCTGTATACCTGTGTGCTGGCAAGTGGGTAATGAAGTCTTACAGTGACATGTGACCATGTCACCTGAACTGGAATCTATCTTTAACCTGGTGCTTTTCCATTTAGAAGGAGGGGTGGGAACCCAGAGAGGGACAAAGGATTCCTGCCTTATGCAAAAGATGTATAAGGGGTGGAACAGAACAAGAGAGACTGCAGTCATGAGAAATCCCCTAGCTACCACCTGAGCTGGAAAGAGGACTGTTTCAGGGAAAAGGATTGTGCAAAGACTAGGAAGGTGTCCAGTCTGTGAAAGAAGCTTACTGAAATATCTCTGAGGGTGAGATTTTTATCTGTATTCAGTTTTCTTACTGTATTAGGCTTAGACTTGCATGTTTTATTTTATTTTTCTTGGTAATTCACTTTGTTCTGTCTGTTGTTACTTGGAACCGCTTAAATCCTACTTTTTGTATTTAATAAGTAAAAAGTGATTTTATTAATTAACCCAGAGTATGTATTAATACCTGGGGGGGCAAACAGCTGTGTATCTCTCTCTATCAGTGTTATAGAGGGTGAACAATTTATGAGTTTACCCTGTATAAGCTTTATACAGGGTAAAACGGATTTATGTGGGGTTTGGACCCCATTGGGAACTGGGCATCTGGGTGCTGGAGACAGGAGCACTGCTTAGGCTGTTTTCAGTTAAGCCTGCAGTTTTTGGGGGATGTGGTTCAGACCTGGGTCCGGGTTTGTAGCAGGCTAGCGTGTCTGGCACAACCAGGCAGGGCACTGAAGTCCCAAGCTGGCAGGGGAAACAGGCTCAGAGGTTAAGTCTCAGCCCATCAGGTGGCTGTCCCAAAGGGGGTTTCTGTGATCCAATCTGTCACAATTTCCTCCTCGTCAGAAGGGTGAGAGTGTTTTTCTTCAGGGGTTTGGTGTGCTTTGCTTTGGGACTAGCCTTGCATGTAGGAGGAGAGAAAGATAATAACAAAGAGGAGGAGAACCAGAAAAAAGCTGTCTTGGCCTAAAGCTTCAGAGGCAGTGGGACAGGAGCTGGGAGTGCCACACTGGGATAGGAATGGCTTTCTCCACAGTCCCTTGGGATAAGCAGCCTGACCCCAAATTAACATGATGTTCATGAGAACCTCTGGTCAGAAACAGAGATCCTGGTTGCTGGAGGGAGACACAAGGCCAGGCAGACCATCAGTGTCCATACGGAGAGGCATAGCCCAGGGTGGGAATTTCAGCGTTTGGATACCAAGCTGACAGGCATCTCTTGGAAGTGCAGGGTACGTGGCTGCAGAAGCCTGGTGTGAGGCAAACCTCCAGCCATAGCAGGGCTGCTCTCTCAGCTGCACTGACCTCCCATCCAACAGAGCCTGCAAGTGACTCAGCCCTCAGGCATGCGGCAGCAGCCTATGCCTGAGCAGAGCCTGGGTCAGCTGACCCCCAGACTCAGATATTTCCCCAATGCCAGAGCTGCAAGTTAGTCCATGCAACAGCACTACCCAGCCAGGAACCCTCCTGTGGCCTTACTGTGAAGCAGACTCTCTAGACTCCCAGCCTGCTCCAGATCCGGTTCCTTTTCCTGGCCTGATCCCTGTTCCAGCCTTGCCCATGTCCTACCCTGACCTTGCTCCAGCCCTATTACTGACCTGCTCCACCCTGCATCCACCTCCTGACCCCCAGCTCTGACCTTGGCCTGCATCTGGACTCCAGCTATGGTACTGATTTGGCTTGTCCATGGACTCTAACCACCCGGCTTCAACCTCTGCTCCAACCATCAGGCCTGACTGCCTGACACCCATGCCTGACACCAGGGAGAAAGGTGGAGAGTTTCTGGGATGTGAAACCCTTGCAAACTAGCAATGTCCAGTGTCTCGCCAAGGATCCTGTTAAAGCTGTGAAATACACACCAGCTGTTAAAGAGCACATGACCACTCAGACCACATGGAGATCGCATTGAGTGGTATACGTAACACTATATCACAGGCTGCTTCTGGAACAATCGGCTTCAGAAAGTCACACAAGACACCTTGGCTTTCTGAAGAGGACTTTGATAGATGAGCGAAAAAGGCAGTACACAAGCAGGGAGCTGTCTGTAAACCTAAACAGTTGAAAGGCATTTTCCAGGCCTTAGCACAACATGACTGTGAGATCTGTATCAATTCCCTGGCCGACAAAGCAGAGGACAGCCTGAAGTATAACAACCTGTCCTGCCTACAAAGCTATCGCGAACCTGGCTGGCAGCCATAAACATCTTCTAACATCCTCATCACAAAACCAGACAGCTCTCCCTACTCATTATCCAACGAGGACCTGGACAGATGGAAAACACATGATGAAAGCACACACCTGTCAACAACTATCCAGAGCGATATGACCTGGCTAACCATACAGCAGCACACCCAGGGATGAATACTGATCCTCCATCGCTCGAGGAAGTACAAAAGGCCATCCAACAGTTATGGAATCGACATGCTGCTGGACCTGATAGTATTCCACCTGAGCTGCTCAAAAATGCCTCAGAAACAGCGAGCATTGGCCTGCATCAACTGTTCTTAAAAGTGCGGGAATCAGGCCAAGTGCCAGCAAAATGGAAAGACGGCATCATAGCATCCCTGTACAAGGGTACAGGATCTTACACCAAATGTGGCAACTACCGGCTAATCCCATTGCTACAGTCGCCGTAAGGGTCTTCACTCACGTCCTGCTTGGTAGGATGCAGCCACTCCTTGACAGACATTGTCATCCACAACAATCAAGTTTCACTGCTGGGCAGTTGATAATGGATGCTGTTCTTAGCTTCCAGCTTCTGACTGCACCAAGCATTTAACTGCCCACTCCACGTGCCATATATCGACATCAAATCAAGCCTGCTTTTGATTTGGTCGACAGGTGAGAGCTTTGGCTTGCACTAAAAAGAGTTGGCATCCCAGATGTTCTGCTAAATCTGGCACGCAATTTTCACACCAGTCCCATTGCAATTGTGCGCATTGGTTCACTGCCCTCAACACAACCTCACATGTGACAGGAATGTATTGCTGCCCTGGCACCATTAGGTCAAGCTATCAACTGGATATTAGGACATGCCGCTCCACATGTCAGAATCAAGGCTGGTCAAGAAACATTCACCAGCTAAGACTATGCCGACGATGCTGTCATGCACTGTGGAGAGTATTGACAAGTTCGCCTACATAGGCTGCAAACAGAATTAAAGTGTTCACAGCAAACTGGACATCCTCCAACAAATAGGTCTTACCGCTCCTGCATGAAGTCCATGTCTCACCTGTGGATGCAAAAAATGTCTCTGCACGGAGAGACAGTTCAGGATCTATCAAAGCTGGGTCCTGCCTGTACTGCTATATGGGTCAGAAACCTGAACCCTCCTAGAAGCAGACTTGGAGCGGCTTGATACATTCCATATGTGTCATCCTCACCAAATCCTGAGCATAAAGTGGTTTGACTTTGTATGAAATGCCATAATCTTGCAGAGCTCTGGCCCTCCTCAAATCTCTCACTACATTCAAAAGCGGTTTTGTATGCTCTTTGGCCAGGTCACCATGACGGACAAAAACATCCCAGCACACCATGCTCTCAAACTCTCCTCGAATGGACACGCAGCCTGCTTTGGCACCAAGGCCCTATTAGGTCAGAGATTCTCCTCAGGTTCTGAGAGCTCTGACACTTCATATTCCAGAGCAGGCACCTCTCCAAGAAATGGAGGACCCATTCCCCACTGACAGCGCTGAGGAAAAGGTCACGTAAGACCAATCTAGACCACTCCAGATCTCAGGATGACTCTTCCACCTCCCCCAGGAAAAGCGTGGACCAGCATGGAGTCCACACAGATTGGCGCAGGTGCCTCTAAACCCTTCCCTGGTACCAAGTAGGGAGGTTAGAAACTCTGTACCATGACTCCGGTTCCAGCCTCTGGGTGTCCATTGAGACAGGTACCAGTGAGGGAGATGCCAGTACCGTTTCCACATCAGCAGCATATCAGGCAGCTACAGACCACCCCTGCCTTTCAGTCCTGACCTCTCCTTTGGTCCAGGACTTTGCTAGGGCTGCATCATCTACAGCAATGGCTCTCAACCTTTCCAGACTACTGTACCCCTTTCAGGAGTCTGATTTATCTTGCTTACCCCAGGTTTCACCTCACTTAAAAATTACTTGCTTACAAAATCAGACAGAGAAATACAGAAGTGTCACAACACTATCACTGAAAAATTGCTGACTTTCTCATTTCGTCTGTATGAAATCTTAGTTTATACTGACTTTGCTAGTGCTTTTTATGTAGCTTATTGTAAAAATAAGAAAATATCTAGATGAGTTGATGTACCCCCTGGAAGACGTCTGTGTACCCCAGAGGCACGCATACCCCTGGTTGAGAATCACTGATCTATAGCCCCATCGACTGACTGAGCTCCTGAGCCCTTGCGTCTGTCGGCACCACACCCCAATCTTCCCCTTTCACAGGCTGTGGAGGCAGGGCCGGTACCGGGATCAGTATGGGGGACCTCGGTACCGGGAAACATTGACACTGCAAAGGCTTCCGTGGCGACTTTCACTGGCCTCAGCATCGGTACCGTCAGGCACTCCGGTACTGCTACTCACTTCGGCACTGACACTGCTTCCAGCATCAGCATACTCAGTACCAGTGGTACTGCTTCCGTCAGCAATGCCCCTTCCTGCCTCCTTCTGGCAATGGAGGAGTCAGACCGGTGACTCACTCCCTGTGGTCTCGCTCCGCCCTTATCTCTCGGATCCCAAGACTCCTCTGTGTCTGAGTCGGGATCATCATCTTCCTGCTCTCCATCACATGACCAGCATCAGGGGCCGTTGACAGCCCGTTACAGGTATTAGAATTGGCACATGTCTTGTGGTCAAGATGGAGGCCACTGACCTAGCACCTACTGGCCACCAATGCCTTATCCATGTCAGTGGCCTCCATGGATTCCCTGGGATGCTCCTCAGTCCTGCAGGCCTGGCACCAGCAGTCCTCCTCCCTGCAGAGCCTTCAGAGTCGTCAGGCCCTATGCTACCAGCACTCCCAGCTATCTTCGAGACACCACTGACTTCCTAAGGAAACTACAATCCATCGGTGATCTTCCTGAAAATACCATCCTGGCCACTATGGATGTAGAAGCCCTCTACACCAACATTCCACACAAAGATGGACTACAAGCCATCAGGAACACTATCCCCGATAATGTCACGGCAAACCCGGTGGCTGAACTTTGTGACTTTGTCCTCACCCATAACTATTTCACATTTGGGGACAATGTATACCTTCAAATCAGCGGCACTGTTATGGGTACCCGCATGGCCCCACAGTATGCCAACATTTTTATGGCTGACTTAGAACAACGCTTCCTCAGCTCTCATCCCCTAATGCCCCTACTGTACTTGCGCAATATTGATGACATCTTCATCATCTGGACCCATGGAAAAGAAGCCCTTGAGGAATTCCACCATGATTTCAACAATTTCCATCCCACCATCAACCTCAGCCTGGACCAGTCCACACAAGAGATCCACTTCCTGGACACTACAGTGCTAATAAGCAATGGTCACATAAACGCCACCCTATACCGGAAACCTACTGATCGCTATTCCTACCTACATGCCTCCAGCTTTCACCCAAACCACAACACACGGTCCATTGTCTACAGCCAAGCTCTACGATACAACTGCATTTGCTCCAACCCCTCAGACAGAGACAAACACCTACAAGATCTCTAGCAAGCATTCTTACAACTACAATACCCACCTGCGGAAGTGAAGAAACAGATTGACAGAGCCAGAAGAGTACCCAGAAGTCACCTACTACAGGACAGGCCCAACAAAGAAAATAACAGAATGCCACTAGCCGTCACCTTCAGCCCCCAACTAAAACCTCTCCAATGCACCATCAAGGATCTACAACCGATCCTGAAGGACGACCCATCAATCTCACAAATCTTGGGAGACAGGCCAGTCCTTGCCTACAGACAGCCCCCCAACCTGAAGCAAATACTCACCAGCAACTACATACCATGCAACAGAACCACTAACCCAGGAACCTATCCTTGCAACAAAGCCCGTTGCCAACTGTGCCCACATATTTATTCAGGGGACACCATCACAGGGCCTAATAACATCAGCCACACTATCAGAGGCTCGTTCACCTGCACATCTACCAACGTGATCATCATGTGCAAGCAATGCCCCTCTGCCATGTACATTGGTCAAACTAGACAGTCTCTACGTAAAAGAATAAATGGACACAAATCAGATGTCAAGAATTATAACATTCATAAACCAGTCAGAGAACACTTCAGTCTCTCTGGTCACACGATTACAGACATGAAAGTTGCGATATTACAACAGAAAAACTTCAAAACCAGACTCCAGAGAGAGACTGCTGAATTGGAATTCATTTGCAAATTGGATACAATTAACTTAGGCTTGAATAGAGACTGGGAGTGGCTAAGTCATTATGCAAGGTAACCTATTTCCCCTTGTTTTTTCCTACCCCCCCACCCCCACTGTTCCTCAGACGTTCTTGTTAAACCCTGGAAATGGCCCACCTTGATTATCATACACATTGTAAGGAGAGTGATCACTTTAGATAAGCTATTACCAGCAGGAGAGTGGGTTGGGGGGAGAGAAAACCTTTTGAAGTGATAAACACCCATTTTTTCATGGTCTGTGTGTATAAAACATCCTCACTGCATTTTCCACTTTATGAATCCAATGAAGTGAGCTGTAGCTCACGAAAGCTTATGCTCAAATAAATTGGTTAGTCTCTAAGGTGCCACAAGTACTCCTTTTCTTTTTGCAAATACAGACTAACACGGCTGCTACTCTGAAAACAGTCGTCGTCCCATCCAGGTCCATCAGCCCTGGAACAGGATCTGGCTCTGGCCCACTTAAAGGTCTCGTCTTCATCTCCAGACAATGCTGTACTCTCTGGCTCTTCCTTCCCTTCGGCACCGGAGAACTTTAAGGCCTACCAAGATCTTTTGTGTAGTGTAGCTGCTTCCCTTGGAATCAAAGCAGAATTCTTGAAAGATACCAACCAGAAATGAGTGGCTATCCTGCAACCATCCGCCTCAGGGAGAGTCACCCTTCCTATCAGTGATGCACTCCTTGAACCAGCTAAGGCCCTCTGGAGCGCACCGACTTCAATACCACCTGGAGAAGCACTATTTCATTCCCACACAGGGATTTGAGGGGTTTTACTCCCATCTGGCCCCAAATTCCCTAGTCAGAACTGCAATGAATAACAGAGTCCAGCAGGGCAGGGTCAAGTCCACCTCTAAGGACAGGGACTTTAAACAATTGGATCTCCTGGGCAGAAGATTTACACCTCCTCTTCCTTACAGTTGCGAATTGCTAACCAGCAAGTCTCGCTGTCTCAGCACTATTTCATCACTTGACCAGCTGTGTCAAAGTTCGCAGTCCAGCTGCCCAAGGCCTCCCAAGAGGAACTTCAGGCATTTGTCACTGAGGGCTGCTTGGTGGCTAAGACGTCCTTGCAGTCCGTGCTACATATCGTGGACACCTTGGCCACTGTGAGGGCAGCTTCCTGGCTACACAATTCGCGCATTGCCCCCGATGTCCAGCAAGCCATCGAGGATTAGCCCTTCGATAGCCAAACGCTATTTTTGGACAAGACCGATGAGATGCTCCACTCCTTCTGGGACTCCAGGGCTACCCTCTGGTCCTGGGGTGTGCATGCTGGAGGCGCAGAGGTGCTACTGTGGAATTCAACAGCAACAGTAGTATCATCCACAGCGCACGTTTGCTCAGTCTTTCCCTCATCCGAGGCAATAGGACAACCCAAGAAAGAGGGATAGAGACCACAGGAGAAAGCAGTCAGGTTCAGGGTTCAGACAGTTCACACACACTCCCTTGGCACCCTCCAAGCGTCCATTTTGACTCCTTGGTCCAGAGCACTGTTCCAGTCATTGCTCTTCCCAGTACCGCGGTGGTGGGCAACCTCTGGCCTGCGGGCAGCCCATCAGGGTAAGCTGATTGCGGGCCACGAGACTCGGCTTCTTCCCCACAAGGCCCTGCCCATTGTTTGCTCCTCTATGCCCCCTCCTGCTGCTTGCTTCTCTCCGCCCCCTCCCCTCGTGCAAGCAGCGGGGAGGCCTCAGGAGGAAGAGGCCAAGCAGGGGCAGGGCCTCAGGACAGAGCAGGCAGGGGGCGGGGCCATGGTCCAGACGCTGGGGCCTACAAAAGATTAATCTGGCCCTGGCTCCTTCTTCCTCCTTTCCCCCCTCAGTGGACAGGCTGGCCCGCTTTCACATTGCTTGGGGCTCCATCACCACCAAGAGCTGGGTCCTAAGCACCAGCAGATTGGGATCTGCCATCCAGTTCCTCTTCACACCTCCTCCCACCCTCCCTCCCCGTCCTTCTGGGGACCCTTCTCACAAGATACTGCTCCTCAAGCAGGTCTGCTCTCTAGTGGCTTTGGGAGCAGTGAAGGAGGTTCTTGTTGCAACACTGCAGTCACAGCTCCTACTCCCGGTACTTCCCGATACCCAAATCCAAGGGAGGGGTGAGACCTACCTACCTTTGCGGCCTCAACAAATACATCAGGTACATGAGGTTCCAAATGGTCACACTATCGACTGCCCTCCCCACGTTGTCTCAGAATGACTGGTTTGTGCTCTGGACCATCAGGACACCTAGGTTCATGTGGTGATTTTGCTGAGCCACAAAGAGTTCCTTCAATTTGTCATGGCAGAGCGCCACTTTCAGTGCACAGTGCTCCCATCTGGCCTCTCTTCTGCCTCCTAGGTTTTTACCAAATGCATGGTTGTTGCTACAGCGTAGGTCAGGAAGGAGGGAATTCACATCTTCCCATGTCTGGATGACTGGTTACTGAAGGGCAGAGCCACAAAGGAAGTTCTCACTCACGTCGGCACCACGCTGTGCTTGCTTGGCCTTCTGGGTCTCATGTTAAACACCGGAAAGTCGACCTTGGCTCCCATTCAGAACATTGAGTTCTTTGGGCCCCTGTTAGGTTCCAAGATATCGAGAGCATTTCTGCTGACCGACCATTTTCAGACCATTCAGCAGCTTTGCCTCAGTCTGTAGTCTCAGCCTGCCACGATAGTCTGGACGTGTCTGAGGCTCTTGGGCTGCATGTCCACTTGCACGCAGGTGGTCCAGTTTGCAAGGTTGCGCTTTTGTCCCCTTCAGATATGGCTCAGGAGGTCTCATTCCATATCAATGAGCTGGAGCTTTGGGCCATCTACAAAGAATGCTGCGCTTTTCAGGACCATATCAGAGACTCAGTGGTTCACATATCCACTGACAATACCACTGCAATGTACTATGTGAACAAACAAGGGGAGCATACTCCAGGTCGCTCTGTCTAGAGGTGATCAGGCTGTGGCTGTTCTGCTTTGAGGAAAATCTCACTCCCACAGCTGTTCACTTGCCCGGGGTTCAGAATCATCTCACAGACCATCTCAGCAGGTATTTTTCCCTGAGTCATAACAATCTAGGTTGCTATACAGCAAGCGCAAGAAGAGATTTCCCATCTTTATGCAGTAGGCCTTTCCCAAGTTTGGAGTGACTGTTTAGCACTGGCTGAGGGGACCTGCCAGTCAGGATCGAATGAACAATTAAATGAGCTAATCTCCAGACACGTGAGGTTAACGTAAAGTTCTACTGCAGGCAAAGGAAGCGTAGCCTGTAACTTCAGCGGGAGAGATCTTGCTCCTCTGCAGCACTGCGAGTTGTGGAGTGGCAACTGGTATTCCACAATTAGGTTTCCAATCTAAGTGCTATTTTACTCCGCAACCACAATTGACCCAAAAAGTCACATCAGCCTCCAAATTGTTACATTAGCCCTGGGACTGGGGTAGAATCTCCCTGCTAAGCTAGAAGTGAATTGGACAAGCGGTTCATGGATAATGGCTCCATAAAAACCCCGTGTTAAATGCAGTTCCAGCAGTGTAACTTCTTTATTTGACCATTTGTAACAAAAAAAAGCCAGAAGAAGGAGACAGATCTCTGGGTCCCCTCCCTCAGATCCAGGGCCAACCCCAAAACATAGCTAACGAATGCAAAATTATGAACTGTGTTATCGTTTTCCACTGTGGTGAGCTTAGTCCAGGATGCCCAAGGGCTGCTGGGAACCTGAGCTTCCATGTAGTATGGAGGCTCAGTGGGGGCCATTGCCACACTCCTGAGCCTGAGGCTTGCTGGGGGCTCAGCCCACCCTGGAGCCATAGAAGCCAATGCCGATCCCCATCAGCCTTAGCAGGCTACTTAGTCCCCCGGGAACCATTCGGGATGTTCCCAATGTGCCGACACATCTGGCAGACAGATCTGCTTCAAAGAACTTCTCAGTGTCTGTCTCTGCTGCTGCCTCATCATTCTATATTTGCTCCCACACTCCAACGCATTGTGATACCTCCCAGCTTCTCCCCAGCCACTTCTCTGATTAGGCTGCCCACATTCCAGCCTCCCAGTCGCAAATGAATACCTTTGCTACCACTGAGCCACACCCCTGGCAGAGCTTCCAGCTCGAAACTGACACATTAATAAATCCTCTCTGTGTTTGCTTTGTAATTGCTCGTGTTTCTAATTCACCATCCATCTAGTTCCTTTGAGCCCCCCTGGCTCCCAGGACACACGGTCTGTCTCAGAGAGACCCAGAATGAAAATGAACAGAATTCCCACGTTTCTACTTCTTTCAATCAAAATCATTTTCTATTACAATTTTGTACTTGTTTCTATTTTTAAAAACAAACAGCCAGTCCTCAGCTGGCATAAACTGGTGTTGATTTACATCAGCTGAGGGGCTGGCCTCTGGCCTTGGTTCACAGTGACGTCCCCATCTCCATGCAGCTCTGCTTCTCTGTCCTTAACTCAGATCCCAGTCCTCTGACCTGGTTGGCCAGGCTGCCTAGTAAGACCTCATAGCCCTGCGCTATGGTTCAGCTTTAAGCAAATTCAAGGATTTATACACACTCGGGCCTATTTAGTATCAACTAATATGATAGATTGTCAATGTGAAAACTAATGAGCCACAAAAAAGCCACATTTCAGCAAGAGCAACAGGAAGCACCTGGGATGACCTCAGTTCAGATCATAAAGGACAGCACAGCAGAGTAGCCTCTAGCAACGTCTCATTACAACTGTTATTTGGTGCATATTCACATAGAAAAATGTCCTAGTCAATAGGCTTGGAAAAGACCCCACGAGGCCATATCAAGCCCAGCATTCTGCAGGACTTTTCAGTACCTCATTCCCAATAATGTCTTGTCTAAACTGTTCTTGATCTCTGACAGGATGAGGCCTTAACCAAGTTACACAGAGTTGCTGGATATTTTCTGATATGAGGAAATCAGAGCACGGGAGAGCAGGACAAACTTTAACAAGTCAGACATTTGCTGGCTGTGCATCTGGGACCCTGCTGGTGTCCTGGTGCTCTCTCCTTTGGTGCTTTCTAACATCTAACCAATGCTACGATAACCACATGCCTTACCCCAGTGATGCTGTGGTTCTTGTCAACGAGGGCCTCTCTGAGCGTCAGGCGTCCAGATGTCACTAGGTGCTGAAGGCTGATGACTAAGGTACCAAGCAGTCTACAACAAAACAACAGTCAGAGGGGGAACATTCCATTGTGGTTTCAGTCTCAGCTAGTTATCAGAGCTGAGGAGGTAGCTCATCGTACAGTCTCCACCCTGACAACTCACATCGTGGTTGTATCTATAATATTACCAGAGTATTTCCTGGAGGTCTGTTAGTATATAGGCCTGAGATAGAATTTTGGGTTTGACTTTTGATACTCTTATATCCTATACTAATGTATGTGAACAAAGAACAAAGACACTGTGTGTTACATCTTCCCACAAACAGATGGAGGGGAAAGAAATAAGAGATAGGGTAAAGACATTACAGGGATGTTGTGATTATCTCAGAACCAAACATTACAAAACCAGGAACTGTAGCTGTTAAGGCCAGATGGGACCGCCATGATCTAGTCTGACCTCCGGCACAGCATAGGCCTGAGAACTTCCCCCAGAGGTTCCTGCAGCAGCCCAATGCTTTGTGGTTGAGCTAGAGCAGAATTTTTTTTAAAAACCTCCAATCTGAAGGTGACAGAGAATCCATCACGCACTTGGTCAGCTGTTCCAGTGGCTAATTACCCTTGCTGGTGAACTTATTTTTAGCCTGAATTTATCTAGTTTCAGCTTCCAGCCACTGGATCTCGTTATGCCTTTTTCTTCTAGATTAAAGAGCTCCCTGATATCAGAAATCTTCTCTCTTTGCAGGTACTTAGAGATCATGATCACACCATCTCTTAATCTTCTCTAAATAGATTGAACTTCCTAAGTCTCTCACTGTAAGGCAGATTTTCCAGGCCTCAGGTTATTCTTGTAGCTTTTTTCTGAGCCCTTTCCAATGTGTCAACATTATTTTTGAACAGCAGAACTATGCGCAGTATCCAGTAATGGGCTCACCAAAAATGTTGTATATAGAGGTCACTACCACCTCCCTAATCCGACTCAATATTCTTTAGTTACAACATCTCACTGGGAACTTATGTTCTGTTAATTATCCACCGTGATCCCTAAGTCCTTTTCAGAATCACTGCTTTCCAGATAGTCCCACATCCTCTAAGCATGACCTATGTTCTTTGCTCCTAGATGTATGATCTTATATTATAAACTGTATGTTGTTTGGGTTACCAAGCAACCCAGATCAGTCTAGATAACTGATCTGCCCCCATCATTACATACCACTCTGCCAGTATCTGTGTCATCTGCCATCTTTACCAGCAATGATTTTATATTTTCTTCCTGATCATAAAGATATTCAAGAGCATTGGGCCAAGAACAAGACCCCTCTAGAAACCCCTTCGTTAGATGATGATTCCCTATTTACAATTGCATTTTAAGATCTATCAGTTAGCCAATTATCAACCCATCCAATATGTGCTACATTGATTTTGTACCATGTTAAGTTTTTAATCAGACCGTTGTGTGGTGCTAAGCCCAGCACCTTACAGAAGTCGAGGTATATGACATCACCAGGGTGCCTCTCTCAACCAAACCTGCAATCTCATAAAAAAATCAAGTTTGTTTGACAAGACCTATGTTCCCTAAAACATACACACGCTCACTGGCGTTATGTTCTGATCCTTTCAGTCTTTCCCAACTGCATCCCATATCAGGTTTTGCGTGATTTTTTCTGGGATTAATGTCAGGTGAACCAGCCTCTATTTACCCAGGTCATCCAGTTTACAAGAACCTACCTGTTACTGAAAACTTTACTGCAGTTGTAAACTTTAACTAGCAGCATCTCTTCCATAATGAGCTTCCCATAATGTGGCCAGCGAAAGAGCTAAAAACAAACACAAACATACGGTGAATTTTCAGAGCTTCTGCAGCACCTCACAGACACAGGGGATCACCATTAATTCTCAATTTGTCCCCATTTCCTAGGGCCTAGGGTTATTTTCCTCCCAACGCTCCCACTCTAGTGAGAGATTCTGTAATAAACCCCTGGATGAGTGAGAATATACACCCCATTGGCTTCACGGCCCCAGAGTCTTCTTTGGGGTAGAGCCTTTCAGTGGTGGGCACCTGAGGAGCTCCAGGGACTCGAGCTCTTTGCCTGGTCTAGCCAAGCCCTAGAACATGAAGACCCCATGTGTTCCAAGTGAGAGCTGGGACACCCACTGCCTTCCCCTCCTCGCCCTTCCACTGGGCGTGAGGCCCTGTGGAAAGACAGCTAGTGAGGGGTTGCGGGGCTACAAAATAAAATTGCTAAAATATAAATTGCAAAATAAGCCCAATTCCATCCCGCAGCCAAGAGCGGAAAAGGAGAGGTGAGCCAACTGGAGGATGAGCCAGGTCACCTGGCCCCCAGCACTGCCCCAGGGCCCTGCAGCGCTAGGCATGGGCTGGGGGGACAGAGGAGGGAGACTGACTATTCTGGGCAGCGGACATTCTCCCTGTTTAGGTCTCAAGTCTCCTGTTCCCATGGTTTTGCTGGAGGTCTAGTTGGAGGACTCAGAGAAGTGAACTGGGACTTCTTTAGCCTTATTGGAGGGGGCTGGGTGCTGAGTGTTTAACAGAGCTTTCCTTCACACTGTTTATTCAGGCACTTGAATTAAACAGGCAATAAAAAAAACAAATTCAGTTCAAAGTGTTTCAAATATTAGGCCTAAAGCTCCCTCTCTCTCCACCACTTAGCTGTGCTTACCTAGGGTCTCTGATTTCATAAGCCTCCCAGCTCTCCAGTCAGCCCTGGAGTCTACCAGGGAAAAGTGGGGTGAGATCTGAATTCCCAAAGTAAAAACAAGCAGAATCCCCCCTCTGGCTGAAAACCCCGCCTTTACACCCTATAAAACAGGGTGTGCACCCATTTCCCCACCTCCCCTTGTCAGCCACCCTCACCCTGAACTTGCCCCAGGTCCCAGTAGTGACACTTCTGGGACTCAGCCCCGGGTAGGGCTTTCTGGCCGCTCCTGTCTATATTTAGCATTACTCCCTTCCGCATTTTCAGTTTCTTGATAACAAACACTGGAGAGGCAGGAGGGAAGTAATGTTAAGTACAAACAGGAGCAGCCAGAAAGCCCTGCCAAGGGACTCCAGGTGTGCTGAGAACATGGCCCAGCCCCCCGGGGTCACTAAGTGCCACCGCAGAGCACTGTGCTGGGCATGAGAGGGCAGCCCACACAGAGAGAGGGCAGGGCAGGCTGTTCCCCAGCCAGGGGCCGGCTGCCCTGTGCGCCCTGCTTCCCTCTGTGGGCCCCCAGGGCAACGTGCAGCTTCCAAAGCAGCAGGTTTCCCGCCACGCTCTGACGCTCTGGGTCCAGCTGGACTCCCCAACCCGGAAAGGAGGCTGCGTTGCACCGCTCCCCACACCTGACAGCCAGATTCGGGGTTCTCTCGCCTGGGAGCCTCAGCCTCCCGCAGAACCAGGGCAATGGGGAGTCGCTTTCACCACGAACCGGCCAACTCATGCACTCAGCGAGGCTGTTCCTGCCACAGACTGAAAAGGCTTGCTGGGCCCATCCCTCCTAGAGGAGCGTGGGCAGGGCCGGCGCCCCACCTCCAGGCGCCCCTCACAGCACAGAGACCTGGGTGAGGAGGGGCTGGAGCACTGTGCAGGCAGGGCCAGAGCCGCCTCTGGGATCCCAGCTCTCCAGGGACTGGGCAGGTGGGTGTGAACAGCCCCCGAGAGAGGGAGAACCTGACCCTAAGGAGCCGGGCAGCTGTGCAGCCTGTAACATCCATGGACCACACCTGCCGTTTCCATGGTGTGACTGAGAGAGCCTCTCCTACCCGCGCCCCCCTCAACTCCTCCTCTCGGCCACCCCTCGTTCCCCATCCCCTCCCCTGCCCCTCCCCTCCTCTCCTTCGCTCCCCATCCCTTCCCCTCTCTCACTCCCCATCCCTTCCCCTCTGCCGGACACCCCTCGCTCCCCATCCCCTCCCCCGGCCACCCCTCGCTCCCCATCCCTTCCCCTCTGCCGGACACCCCTCGCTCCCCATCTCCTCCCCCCAGCCATCCCTCACAATTAACCAGCCCCGCAGCCCAAGCTCCAGGAGCCCAAGCCAGCCAACAGGGTCAGCTGCAGCTGTCTTACTGCAGTGTAGACAGAACCTACAAGGCCTCACTACCTATGAAAATCTGGCCCTTGGATACTAGAAAGCCTGCGCTTATCGAAGTCAGCGGGTGCTTCCCTCCGCGCCTTCCTCCAAGAGTCACCATGTCAGCGTCAATGACCGTGCTGCAAACCTGCAGGGGGAAGGACGCGTTCCTTCACACCCCTCCAACGGCCCAGTGAGACCCAGCGCACTGCAATGAGACAGCAAGGGGAGACACTGTCCCCCTTGCTTCAGCTTGCAAGTAGCACTGGTCTCTAGGGGTGCATCTGCACCGCAGCAGGGAGCGAGCCTCCCAGCCTGGGGACACGGCAGCCGGGCTGGTTATTTCTCTATTTATAGCTTGTAAATGACTTGGGATCTTTCCTCTGGAAACGCCATTGTTCTAGAGCTGCAGCTACATTGCTGCCGGGGTTGAGGAGCTGCACCTCCTTGCCAAGCCCATGACATTCTTTTGTGTTTGGTAATTTTCTTTTACAAAAATCCATTGAATGATAACTGACACCCTCCCACCCCTGCAACCCCATCTCCACCCTGCTCCAGGACTCCACGGGCCTGAGGTTGCAGTGCGGGGCTTAAGGACTGCCTGGAGCTGAACCCTTCTTGGCCATTTGCTTCATTTCAGAGCCCCAGGACAGCAGGACTGAGTCAGGCTCCTTACAGATCCAGCTCATCTGGTCACCGCAGGGCGAGCCTGGGCAGGGCTTCACCAAGGATATGAAGAGATGGCTCAGCCTAGCCCCGCACACTGAAGACACTTGCTGTCCCATGCTACCTTACCTCTCCGAAGACAGCTTCCTGGCCACAGCGAACCTTCTTCGTCTTCTGAATAAACCCTGGGGAAACAACACACGCAGAATGTTAAGACAATGGTCACATGCAGTGTTTCCTCCTCCTGGTTCTGGGCCCCAACTGCCAGGAAATACAAAATCTGCCAGTTGAGAGGCCAGAACACTTAGCTATGCCAAAGCTATGCCTAATTCATTAAGGGCCCAGTGCTGGAGTGCTCAGCACATCTCAGGACTGGGTCTCATGTTCATTTCAGCTGTCCCAGGCTGCAGCATGTGGGTACTGGCTAGTGTGTGGGGACCCAGGGACTCCTGCTGGAGCTGAAGCTCCCCTCCTCCATCTTCCAGCAGAGGGAACCATGGCAGATTCGATACTGGGGGTGTTTCCCTGCCATCTCCTCCCTTCAGCACTAAGCTGATCCTGATCACTCCCACCTGGTCCCTGGGCCCCCCGCAGCCCATATTAAGTGAGCTTCCCCAATGGGGCTACTGTGCAGGAAAGCCCATAGATGAGTCACAGGATCCATTGGCTCCCATGGTGCAACAGGGCATCCATTATGATTAAAAGATTTCCACGGCTCTGGGGTGCTGTGCAGTGCAGGGCTAGCCACTGTGCTCAGACACTGCAGCACCCAGGCCTACAGAACTGCCGCAGAGAGAGAGGGAAAATGCTGGGATCGGCACAAGACGGGTTGCAGAGAACAAGCCATGAGGCCCAGGCAGGGCTTCAATTCACGTGGAGCTGTCCGGAGCAAAGCTCCAGTAAATATTTGCAAATCCACAGGGCAGAAGCCCCAAGCTCCAGCACCCCCAGTAGGCCAGACGCCCTGAGCCCCAGGGCTCCAGGAAATACTCTATGAGAATTTAAGCACTGGGCATAGGACTTGTTTGCACTACAAAATTAAGTCAACATAAGTTAAGTCGGTGTACAGCCACCACAGTAATTACAGTGGTACTTCATGTCCATGCTATACTCCTTCTGTCCCATCCTCACCAGGAGCTTTCATCGACTGAAGTGGGGCATTGTGGGGCACTGACAGCTGGAGCCCTGGGGCTGACAGCCTCAGCTGTAGGCACAGGGCTCACATCTGCCCTCCCCACGCCCCCACCCCCCGCTGTCAGGCAGGTGCCAGTTCAGGGCTGGCCTCCCTCCCCCAGCCCTGAGGTGTGAGCCCCCATGGGCTCAATTTCACAGCAGGGAGCCTACCAGCCGTGAAATTGACATTTTTGTCAGTTTCATAGCTGCTATTATTTCACATCTGGGCTCTGGCTCCAGCTGCCAGCCTGTAGGGGGCTCACAGCTGGAGCCCACAGCCCACCCCAGGGCTGTCTGCCAACAGCCAGTGTAAGTAATGCAGTGTCTATACAGACACTGTGTCGCCCTAACCACATCGACCGAAGTACTGCGCCTCTCACCATAGGTCAGTGTAGTGGGGGTCTTAGGTCGGCAGAGGCAGCATTGAGGTGTGGACACTGACGTAAGCAGCCTTATGTCGACCTAACTCTGCATAGGGCAGACCAAGCCACAGGCCTTCCCAGAGGGATATGGCCTGCTGGAAGGGGGAAGGAAAGGGGGCTGCGGCAGGGAGATGAGACCGGCTGGGAGCGGAGGCAAGGCTGTAAGGGGATGAGACCTGCTGGCGTAAGGGGACAGGCTGCTGTCAGGGACATGCCCTGCCAGGGAAGTGGATACAGGCTGTTGTAGGAGATGGGGTGCTGGCTCCTCTCCTCTGCCGCTGAACC
This sequence comes from Lepidochelys kempii, assembly GCF_965140285.1. NCBI lineage: Eukaryota > Metazoa > Chordata > Testudines > Cheloniidae > Lepidochelys > Lepidochelys kempii. The sequence continues at coordinate 31,553,027 of NC_136392.1, read as the reverse complement.
ACTGCCGGGGACTGTACAGCTCCAAAGCCAGTTGGGAGAAAACAGCACAATCTGCAGATACGCTCACCCCAAGCCCAGCAGCACCAAAACCAACACTGAGTCCAAGGTGCTGGCACGGAAGAGAAAAGAAGCAAGATCCCTGCCCAGAGCCCTGGCCATGGTGCAAAGGGCCCCTCACCAAACCCCAGGCTGCTGACGCTCAGCGGCAGGTGGGATTGAGACCCAGAGCGCTGAGGAGACGAGACTGGGCAGCTGAGCTAGAGGAGAGCCTGGGAGCAGGAGGGTTTCTCCACGAGAGGAGGCGGGGAACCAGGCAGCGCAGAACCCTGGGCAGGGGCAGAAGATAGAAACTGGCCTGTCCCCATAATAGACCTCTGCACATTGCCTCCCAGCCCCACAGCACACTGGCTCCTGGGGGCCTCCCCACCACGGACTAGCATCCCCTCCTGCACACTGCAACCCCCGACCCCCGCACCCAGATCCCCCCCTGACTCCCAACCCCCATCCCCATGCACCAGAACCCAGACCCAACCAGCTACCAAACCCCCCCCCACCGGCACTCAGACCCCCCCAGCTACCAACCCCCCTCCCCCCCATGCTCTAGCACCCAGCCCCCCGACCACCAACCCTCCCCTGCGCCCCAGAACCCAGACCCCACCGGCTACCAAACCCCCCCTGCGCCCCGGCACCCAGACACCCCCCGACTACCAACCCCCCTGCGCCCCGGCACCCAGACACCCCCCGACTACCAACCCCCCTGCGCCCCGGCAGCCCCCGACTACCAACCCCCCCTGCGCCCCGGCACCCAGACACCCCCCGACTACCAACCCCCCCTGCGCCCCTGCGCCCAGACACCCCCCGACTACCAACCCCCCTGCGCCCCGGCAGCCCCCGACTACCAACCCCCCCCGCGCCCCGGCAGCCAGACACCCCCCGACACCGGCTCCGCTTGCGCCCCTCGCGGGGTTTGTCCGCCCGCGCCCCGCGCCGCACCTCGGAAGCTGAGCTGCACCTGCCGCTCCCCGGCCCCCGGCAGCTGCGTGACCCGCTTCACACTGACACTCAGCGCCATGCTGCTGGCCCCGGCCCCGGCCCCGGCCCGCTCCGCTCCTGCGCTGCGCTGCGCCCGGCCGGTCCCGGCCCGGTCCCTCGCTGACTCACCGCCGGGACGCGCCCAGCAGGTTGGGCCGCCTGCTCCCCTCCCGGAAAGTACACATGGCCCTGCCCGCCCCCTCCTGCCCCTCGCCCGCCCCCTCCTGCCCGGCCCGCCCCTCGCCCGCCCCCTCCTGCCCGGCCCTGCCCGCCCCTCGCCCGCCCCCTCCTGCCCCAGCGGCCCGCGCTCAGCCCCACTGCCCCTCGCCTCCTTATCTGGGACCGGGAGCAGAGGTAGGAAGCGATGCAGGGAGGGTAGCTCAGGGGTCTATTGACCCTTCTAGGACCCTTGAGCCCGGTAGAGTGGGCATGCTGGGGCTCCCCTATCACTACCCCCATGACTGAGTGGATGTTAATTGCTAGGCCACCCAGCCCACTGAGGACCCTACTCCAGGCCTACATTATTCGCTCCTAGATGTATATGTTTATATTTAACTCTATTAGGACACAGATTGTTTGCTTGTGCCCAGTTTACCAAGCAATCTGCATCAGTGACTGGCTTCTTTGTTATTTACCATTCTCCCAATTTTTATGTCATCTGCAAATTTATCAGTGATGATTTTGTGTTTTCTTCCAGGTCACTGAGTAAAATGTTAAATAGTGCAGGGCCAAGACCCAATTGCTGCAGGACCCAACTGGAAACACACCCACTCAATGATGATTCCACATTTGCAAAACCCAAACCCTCCACTGCTGAAATAGCTACTTCCAGCCTCTTCTGCCTCCCTTCCCCCATGGGACAGGATTAGGAAGGATCTCAGAGACAATCACTTTGACGCTTTTCTTCTTCAGCATGCTTCTGAGTTCCCTGACATCATCCACCATCTGCGAGATATGCCGCAGTGCAGTGTGATTACTGCTGTATGAACCATCACCAAAGGATCCTGGCCCCTTGGCGTCAGAAGCCCATCCAATCTTAGAGTGACATCAGAGTGGCCAGAGTTGAAAGCAACTGGGGCTCCTTAGCCTTCCTGAACCCCCGGCTGGAGCAGCCCTCTTGGGGCATTTTGTGCCGGCTGGAGAGAGTGCTGGAGAGAAGCAGAGTCTGGCTGCACAAACTAGTGAGGACACAATGGCTGTGAATAAAATTATACCATGGGCGGCCCATGTTGCTATTTCTGGGTGCTCACAATAGGGACAGTGCCCCTTTAAGACAAAAGGCATGCTCCACCCCTGTCATAAATATAAAGGGAAGGGTAAACCCCTTTGAAATCCCTCCTGGCCAGGGGAAAGTTCCTCTCACCTGTAAAGGGTTAAGAAGCTAAAGGTAACCTTGCTGGCACCTGACCAAAATGACCAATGAGGAGACAAGATACTTTCAAAAGCTGGGAGGAGGGAGAGAAACAAAGGGTCTGTGGGTCTGTCTATATGCTGTTTCTGCCAGGGATAGACCAGGAATGGAGTCTTAGAACTTTTAGTAAGTAATCTAGCTAGGTACGTGTTAGATTATGATTTCTTTAAATGGCTGAGAAAAGAATTGTGCTGAATAGAATAACTATTTCTGTCTGTGTATCTTTTTTGTAACTTAAGGTTTTGCCTAAAGGGGTTCTCTATGTTTTGAATCTAATTACCCTGTAAGGTATCTACCATCCTGATTTTACAGAGGTGATTTCTATTTATTTCTATTAAAAGTCTTCTTATAAGAAAATGGAATGCTTTTTATTGTTCTCAGATCCAAGGGTTTGGGTCTGTGGTCACCTATGCAAATTGGTGAGGATTTTTACCAAACCTTTCCCAGGAAAGGGGGGGCTGCAAGTGTTGGGAGGATTGTTCAGAAGATCCAAGGGTCTGGGTCTGTAGTCACCTAGGCAAATTGGTGAAGCTTTTTACCAAACCTTGTCCAGGAAGTGGGGTGCAAGGTTTTGGGAAGTATTTTGGGGGGAAAGACGTGTCCAAACAGCTCTTCCCCAGTAACCAGTATTAGTTTGGTGGTGGTAGCGGCCAATCCAAGGACAAAGGGTGGAATATTTTGTACCTTGGGGAAGTTTTGACCTAAGCTGGTAAAGATAAGCTTAGGAGGTTTTTCATGCAGGTCCCCACATCTGTACCCTAGAGTTCAGAGTGGGGGAGGAACCTTGACAACCCCCCAAGCCTCTGGCATCCCTTTGTGTATCTGTTTCAATAGTGCTGCACCATTATGGCCTGTTCTCTGCAAAATCCTGCACAGAAATGCCAGTTGTGGTTGTGTTCCAAATGCGTTCAACATCATAGCACCTGCTACTGCCTACGGGCTTCTGAGGAAGGTTTGACTGAGTCTCCAGGCTTTTGGCCACACTGCTGGAAACAGCCTGTTAGTCTGGTGATGATTAGTTGGTGCTTGACCATCTCCCAGGCATGGGCTGTGCTCACCCCTCGAACATGAATGCTCAGAACACGTGTTCAGCTTCTCCAGCCCTGGCGGAGGGCGCGGCTCACCTGGCCATCGACATTGTTCTCAAAAAGAGCACGTTGAGGCCTGAAGCGTAGCCAGCATTTCTGAGCATGTTTCTCATCCAGAGTTAGCTGGGACCCTGTGACAGTTCTGATGCTGCCCTGCCACTGGGGCCTTTCGGGGGGTCTGTTACATGTGGCTCCGCTCCGGCCCATTACCCGTAGGCACATCATTTATAATCGGCACCAAGCAGCTGTTTCACAGGTGCACCTCTGATACCACATTAAGATCTACGGTGCCAGGGCCCTCTGTGTACACAGGCACTTACAGTATTGCCAACCCTAAGTGTTCAAAAATCAGAAGACTGGCTTTAAAATGGTTGATTTTTTTAAATGAATCCAGTGGGGTTCTTGTTATAGGCTGGCTGGGTCTTGAGGTTTTTAGGGTCACATTTTCAAGTGTTTCTCCAGATTCAAAAGGGCTAAAAAAATGTTAATGAAAGCTTAGAGTCTCACCTAATCCCCTGACTCCAGAAGCTGGGGCTTGAAGAAAAACACCAGCTATCACGAGCAATGTTCCCTCTAATTTTTGACAGGCCGTGTGCATAAAAAAGTTCTTCTGTGCAAATTTTTGTGCATCTGTGCAAATTTTAGTGCGTGTGGTGTTTCGCCGTGTGCGCGGGGTTTAGGATCTGTGTGCGCACGCACACACGCACAGCTTAGAGGGAACAGCGATCACGGGACTTGTGCTACAAGTGAATTGGCAACGCTGCTATTCGGGAGAACTACAGTTAGCTGCTAACAGAGGAAGCCACCTTCTACCTTTGCCTGTTGTCAGAGCCCCCGCCCTTTTCTGGAGTGAGAGTGAGTGGCAGAACCGTGTAAATCATTACAGATGTCTAAACCTCGGGGGGCACGTCAGGGCTAAAAAAAATGGTGTCTTTACCAAAGGGCAGCTAATGCAGGTGAGCTGTTCTGAGTAAAGGCACCATGAAGACCAGGCCCTTTCGTTTTAGCCTGAGGTAAACTCATCGTGGTCAGCCTCAGACTGTTTACCTTGCGCTAAATGGAAGGTGCCTGGTCTTCACTGTGCTGACCTCAGGTTAGCTCACACGTATTAGTTACCCTGAGGTAAAAACCACCTATGTTAGCCGTGAAGCCAAGGCCTTAATGGGAAGAGCTATTACCATTATTGCTGAGAAGAGTGGCTAACTGTCTAATCACACAAACCCAAACACCCTTGCCCCGCCCCTTCCTTGAGGCCCGCCCCTTCCTTGAGGCCCCGCCCCAGTCGCTCCATCCCCCCTTCCTCTGTTGCTCGCTTTCCCCCACCCTCACTCACTTTCACGGGGCCAGGACAGGGGTGTGGAAGGGGGTTTGGGCTCTGGGCTGGAGCCACGAGGTTTGGAGTGTGGGAGTGAGCTCCAGGCTGAGCCTGGGGCAGGGGGTTGGGGTGCAGGAAGGGATGCAGGGTTCAGGCTCTGGGAGGGAGTTTGCAGAAGGGGGTTCGGGATAGGGTGCAGGGGGGTTGTGGGGTTTGGGCTCTGGGAGGGAGTTTGGGTGTGGGAGGGGGCTCAGGGCTGGGGAAGGGGGTTGGGGTGTGGGAGGGGGTGAGGGGTTGGGCTCTGGGAGGGAGCCTGGGTGCAGGAGGTGGCTCAGGGCTGGGGCAGGGGGTTAGGGTGTGGGGGGTGCAGGCTCCAGCTGGGAGGCGCTTACCTGAGGTGGCTCCCGGGTGGTGGTGCAGAAGGGCTAAGGCAGGCTCCCTGTGTGCCCTGGCCCCATGCCACTCCCAGAAGCAGCTGGCATGTCCCTGGGGGAGGGGGCTCTGTGCACTGCCCGTGCCCGCAAGCACCTCCCCCACAACTCCCATTGTCTGCAGTTCCTAGCCAAAGGGAGCTGTGGAGTTGGTGCTGGAGGCAGGGGCAGTACACGGAGCCACCTGCCTCCCCGCCCCACCCAGGGACCGCAGGGATGTGCCAGCTGCTTTCAGGAGCAGCGTGGAGCCAGGGCAGGCAGGGAGCCTGCCTTAACCCTGCTGCACCACTGGACTTTTAGCGGCCTAAAATCTCCCAGTTTGGCTTCAGTGGCCTCCAGGAGATAGAGCCAGATTCCAGGAGACTCCTGGTGAAACCAGGAGTGTTGGCAACCCTATAATGCTGAGCAAGCCCAGGCCTCCAGCAGCTCCCTGCTGTAAAGGATCTGACACCAGTATGGGGGCAGGGAGAAACTGCACTGGGGGGGGCAGTCCCAGAGACCATGAATCAGTCTCCCCTGCTGTCAGGAGCTGGCTGGCTCATTCTGAGCTAGCCTCAGTGCTGGATGGCCACTCTGACTGTGGCCACATGGAGGGGCAGCTCCATAAAGTCAGAGGCAACCCGAGTCCTGGGGCTTAGCCCACTTCTCACAGCAGCTCCCTCCGGAGACCAAAATATTCCAGCTTTGGCCAAACACCCACAAGGGACAAACAGAGCATCTGGAAGACACAAAATGACTGCAACCTAGTTACATGCCCAAAGCCGGCCTCCCTGGGGGACATGGCCTGCAGGATGTCCCAGTCTTTGCCACTGGCTAGGAATGTCATTTCTAAATGCACTGGGCTACACCCAATTCCTCAGCGGGCTGTGAGTAACCCATTTTTCTGGTTGCTGCCAGTTACAAGAAGTTTATTTTTGAATGGGGTTAGTTCAACGTGAAAAGCCTTCCATGTGAGGCACCCTTTCCCCATTTTTTTAATTGAAAGAAGTTTTAAAACAAAAAGTCACTTCAGAGCAAAAGAGTTTGAAGTTTTCTAATTGTTTTATGGGTTTTTTGACTGAAACACTGTGGGGAATTTGAGCGGAGTTCGCACGTTGTTCCGATTGCCCCAAATCTGCATTGTACACAGAGGCCAGGCCTGACTGCCCTTCTCTCTGGTTTCCGCCTCCTGTGCTGAGAAATGCAGGGATGGTCATTGTCACCAGGCCACTGGAGATGCACCACCCTGAGTGCCGGTCGTGCCCTCCCCCTCCTCTCGCCTGCTCTCTCACCCACAGCCTGGCCTTGAGGCTAGTGGCTAAGGAATGCCACCAGCAGCCCACAGCCCAGTCTGTCATAGGTAAACACACAGTGCTGCCCATTCCTCAGGAGTGAATCATCCTGCAGGTAGCCCGTGGTTATTTCCTTTTATTCTTTTATTGCACAAACACTTCCTGGAACACCACAAAAGCAATGCCAGGGGCTGTGGCTGTCACCTGCGGGAGGGGAATAATGGCACTGGCAGGAGAGCCGCTGGTGGCACCCCCCTCCAAACCAGGCAGAGGAGCCAGACAGAAGGTCTGGTCTATACCCAAACTGGCACCAGTTTCCTGAACCGGATTGAGCCATCCTGGTGCCAGGCTGTGTGCGAATACACCTAGGGTTGTTCTGCACACAAGGTGGCACCAGATGGATGAAATCAGTTTTAATTGACACCAGCTGCTGGGCTGATGCCAGTCTCTGCGTGAGCCAGGTGTAAATGCAGCACCACCTGGAAAGCAACTCAAGCTCCGCTCCTTTCCTGCTGGACTCTCCGTTGTGTCCTGGCACAGAGGCAAGTTGGTCCAATCCCTGACAATTCTCACTGCCCCCAACGCTGAGCAGGTAGAGGGGCAGGATCCTGCCTGGCCTGGGCCCCCAGAGAGCAGCAGACCTTTCTGAGAGGGCTGACAGAGCACTGTGGCCATGCCTGTGATGCTGGCTCCATGCTGGAATCACTGGCCTCCGCGGTTTGTGCTGCTTTTCCAGCCTGGGCTATGGCTAGAGTGGCCCTATTGAGTGCACGGATCCCGGCACAGCGTTGGCTGTAAGGGTACGGAAGGCAGCGATACACCTGTCCCACTAGACCTGCTCCCACCTAGGGAAATAACATCACAGCTTTCTGGCTTCACGCCTTCCCCACCCACCAAACTCTCCCCCCAAGCTGAGCTCTCCAAGTCCCTACACACAACCAGGCTCTAGTGCCCCCTAGTGGGAAGCTATTTATTGTAACGTTCCTTTTGTCACCGTCCTCTGAGCTGGTAAAATTAAATATGAATCCCATAGAATGGAACGTATGTAGCAGGTTATCAGACCCTGCTGTTCATAGCACCTCTACGGCTGGACAGCAACTCTAGTCACTCACTCGTAATGTGCTTGGCAACTAAGGTCTTTTCCTCTGGGAGGGTTGTTCTGTCACAGCTTAGTATTGTACCAAGTCTTGCATATCCCTTCAGGCAGTTTGATGTTGGAGGGGGTGAGTCAACAGATGACCTATTTGCTCCTGGATCTCTGGTGGGGTGGTGTTTTGAGATTCTGTTCCAATATTGATCTGGGTTTCTTCCATGTCCTGCTGATCCAGTCTCAGTGGAGGGTGTATTTCACCATCCTTCACATCCATGTTTTGGTCTTGCCTTCATAGGTGCAGTTTCAGTGAAACGTGCTCCTCCACTGCTAGGCTATATGAACAAGGGTTCATCTCTTCAACGTGTCTAACTTGTTTGCAAGTGCATGATTTGTCCTGAGGAAATCATTTGGTCTTGACAGGGTCTCCGGTTGTAGTTCTGGGAAGTCTTTAGCTTGTTTGTTGTACTAGCCTTTGGCCTTTGTGTCACTCTTCCTTTTTGCTCCTTCCACTCCTGCCGGTCGCAATGATGCTGAGGCTATCGGCACCAAGGGATGCACGCATCTTGGCATCAAGTGCTGTACTGAAAGCCTGTTTCTCCCTTCAGGAATGGCTTGCTACACATTTTCCTTATTTTGTGCAGATCTCTTTAATAGAACATAAGAGCAGCCATACTGAGTCAGACCAAAGGTCCATCTAGCCCAGTATCCTGTCTTCCGAGAGTGGCCAATGCCAGATGTCCCAGAGGGAATGAACAGAACAGGTCATCACCAAGTGATCCATCCCGTCGCCCATTCCCAGCTTCTGGCAACCATAGCTTAGGGACACCAAATAGAGTTTTAGCAATTTTAACTGCCGGTTCGGCTTTTTCATTTCCCTGTTGCTGGTATGGTGATGATATGATATGACTGTGTTCCCACTGCCAGATAAGATGTACAAACTCACTCCCGGCAAGTGAAATGGAAACTCACTCCCGGACAGTTCATGTAGTTCCCAGAAGTCTGACTTCTGTGGTTTGTGTTGAAAGGTCCATTCCTCCTTTGCTCCAAGGTCTGTTAGGAACACTATGTATTTTCATTGTCTGGTTTTGCTGCTTAGCCTGCATTTCCCCACATGAATCACAGCTGCACACCAGCTCTCAGACACCCTCATGATCACTCTCATGATTGGCCAGTATATAGCATCTTTGGTTTTCCAGATACAGGCTTCTAGTCCAGGACAGTTCAGATGTGTTCTTCAGGGTGTTTTCTCCCAGTGATCTGGATATGATGATTCTAGGCCCAGATCCACAAAGGTATTTGGGTGCCTAACCCCCAGATTTAGGCATCTAAGTCCCATTTTTAGGTGCACTGCAATTCACAAAAGTCCCTCTCAGCTGCAAGCTCCTGTGTTTCTGCCTCTGAGCATGAGCACTGCTGCCTCTCTGCAGGCACCCAGACACCTCAGCCCCAGACTGATCCAGGACCCAGGAGAAGCTAGGCAGGCAAATCCTGTCCACCCTGCAGGCCCCAGCCAGTGGGCACACTCAGGGGCTGCCTAACTGCACTGGCACAAGTTTGGCGGTGGGAGGGGGGCGTGGAATGAAGGATGACAAAGACAGACCAAAAGGCTTTTCCTTAGCCCAGTAGTTAGGCACGCAGCTGGGACGTGGCAAACCACTGGTTCAGGTCCCATCTGCCTGGAAGGAGAAGGGTTTGAACAGGATCTGCCACCTCTCAGCCGAGAGCACTAACCACTGGGCTGTAAAGGGACTCTGTCTTCCTCTGGCCCAATTGATATGTAATTGTTTAGTGGAGCCATGTCAGCAGGAAAGATTGCTAGAGGCCTTCCTCAGAATCTCTCACTCTTGCCTACCGACGTCGGGCCAGAGACAATGAGACTCTCTCTGGCCCAGCGGCTCATACCCTCACCTGAGAGAGAGGAGACCCCTGTTCAAACCCCTTCTCCTCAGTAGGCAGAGGGGGGACTGGACTGGACTACAGCCCAGGGCAGTATCCTAGCCGCTGGACTAGGGGTTGTAAGTGAGGCTCCCCCAACTATTTTGGCCTCTGAATACCTTCCTGTGTTCCCTGCAGGGTCCAATCCTGTAGAGGTAAACATCATCTTCCCCCAGTCCATAGATCACAGTCAGAGATAGGCGCTTCCCTGCAGCCCTGGCTCCGGAACCTTTCTCCCTCAGAGGAGTGGGGTTTGAATACATCCCTCATCATCGTCCCCCACTGGCTAGCTTAGACGTGCTGACTGTGTGGGTCACATGCTAAGGCGCCTCTCTCTCCCCATGCATTGCACAGGGAGCCTAGTGTTGCTCCAGTGATTTTCTAGGCACTGAAAATTTAGGCTCAGAATCACAATTCCCAAGTTCCTTTGTGGATCAAGGCTCAGCTGCCTTTATGTACAATGCTGTCTTGTACACTCACCTTGTCTTGCTAGTTCTGGGGTTCTTGAGAGGCCAGGGGGCCTTTCCCTTGGTGTCTGCCCATCCTGACAGAAGGGCAGATGTGAGCACTTGTAAATCTTGTATTGGTTTGTCCTCAAATTCTGTCTAGACATGCCTTGAAATTGGCATGTAACACTGGCTTAGTTGCTAAGAACACAAGAATGGCCATACTGGGTCAGACCAATGAACCACCTAGCCCAGTATCCTGCCATGGCTAGTGCCAGATGGTTCAGAGGGAATGAACAGAACAGGCAATCATTGAGTGTTGCTTTCTATCAGGCTGAGGATCTCATATTCATGACCCGTTGCCATATTTTCATGCCACAGGGCAGGTTTGGATAAGCACCCAGCTATGTACATCTCAATCTCTTTCTTGCAATGTGCATCTAAATTGCAGTTTCAGTAACATGTGCTTAAAGGCATATTAGGGCCTCTAGCATTTTAAAAAATGCTCTCAAGCAGCTTATGGTCACTTTCTACTTGGAATGGTTTCCCATCCTGGAACACCTAGGCACAAAGAATGTAGGTGATACATACAAGCTGGGGCACCATATATTAGATAATGAGCTGAACATGCGCTTCCAGTGCAATGCTGTGGCCAAAAGGGCTACTGTGGTCCTTGGATGCATAAATAGGGGAATCTTGAATAGGAGTAAAGAGGTTATTTTACTTCTGTGTTTGGCACCGGTGTGATCACTGTTGGAATCCTGTGTCCACACTTCAAGAAGGATGTTATATTGAAGAGCATTCAGAGGAGAGCCATGAGAAGGGGTAAAGGGTTAGCAAACATGCCTTATAATCGTAGGACTGGAAGGGACCTCGAGAGGTCGTCTAGTCCAGCCCCCTGCATTCATGGCAGGACTAAGTATTATCTAGACCCTCCCTGACAGTTATTTGTCTAACCTGCTCTTAAAAATCTCCAACAATGGAGATTCCACAACCTCCCTGGGCAATTTATTCCACTGCTTAACCACCCTGACAGCTAGGCAGCTTTTCCTAATATCCAACCTAAATAATGAGAGACTCAGGGAGCTCAAAGAAAAGGAGTACTTGTGGCACCTTAGAGACTAACCAATTTATTTGAGCATGAGCTTTCGTGAGCTACAGCTCACTTGCATCCGCTGAAGTGAGCTGTAGCTCACGAAAGCTCATGCTCAAATAAATTGGTTAGTCTCTAAGGTGCCACAAGTACTCCTTTTCTTTTATTAAACAGACTGGTCAAACTTTTCATATGCAAACACTATTGCAAGACATTCCTTTTCAATTTGGACATGTCTTCGGTGATATGACCTTGACATGAAAGCTACCACCTCTCCCTTTTGTAGGAGAGATGCCTCAGCCCCCACCTCATGGTCAACACAGCATCTGGTTCCCTTGTCATTCATAAGGTAGCATTTCAGATGGGATAGTTGGTCATCAACTCTTCAGTAGATGTGGTGGTTGCTGGTGGCATTGTGCTGAGATAACCATGTCCAGACTGCATATTTATCCAGTAGTTACCACAGGGGTTCACAGACATCTGAGATGTTTGAAAGAAGAATTTTGTCAGTTTACAAATCCTAATTGTCTGAACTGATCTAATATCACGAGGAATGTGGACCTATTGAATGGCTTTTACCTTTTTGTGGTCAGATCATAGCCCCTGGGAGGTCACCAGATGTTCCATGTATGGTCCTGCAGTCAATCACAATTTCATCCCGTTTTCATTCAGTAGTAGATTTACTCCTTATCTCTTACTAGCAGACAGACGAGGTTGTGGCTGTGATTTCCTACAGCTTCCACCATGCTGTCTTCTTGTCCATACACCAGAACATCCTTAGCTATGATCCTGAGCCCTGTGAATCTTGTTTGTACGTCTTGTTGGCAGCATTGACAGTCTTCTGCTACAGGTTTGATCCCAATGGCATTCTCAACCATCTATATCTTGCTGCTGGCGTCCAAAATATGGTGAGATTGCTGCTTTCATTACCCAGTAGCACTTGCCAATATGCATCTTTGACATAAAGTACTGATAATATTTTTGTTTTTGCCAAGTCAGGTAATATTTCTTCAGTTGTAGGCGTTTGGGATTGAGTTCTTTTTGATGCTTTGTTTAAGCAGCTGGCCTGGCTTCTCAGTGGCTGTTTATCCCACTTACGGGCTCTGTGACTTGAGCAACGTTGTCTTCTTTTTTCATTTGCTTTGTTGCTTCCATTCTTTTTTTTTCTTTCTTTCTTTTTTTCTTCTTCTTAATGCAATGGGTACTCTGCAATGCTTGTGCCATCCTGGCTGAATCATGTAATCTGTTGCTAGGTGTAGTGAGCCTGGAAGACATCCCAGTCTTCAAATACATCTTGGTAACCTTTTAGTAGCTTTACTGCAGGGATACTGTGTTCTATTGTCTACTTTTGCTATGTATTCTGTTTTGCTTGTGTCTGTTGTATTAATTACTAGGCTTAGGTTTAATGTCACTAGTAGGGTTGCCAGGCATCTAGTTTTCAGCTGGAACACCTGGTAGAAAAGGTACCGTGGCGGCTCCGGTCGGCACTGCCGACTGGGCTGTTAAAAGTCCAGCTGGCAGCGCAGTGGAGGCATGGGCTAAGGCAGGCTCCCTGCCTGCCCTAGCTCCTCATGGATCCCAGAAGTGGCCGCCAGGTCCTTGTAGCCCCTAGGCACATGGGTGGCCAGGGAGGCTCCACATACTGTCCCCACCCCAAGTGCCAGCTCTGCAGCTCCCATTGGCTGGGAGCTGCAGGAGTGGTGCCTGCGGGTGGGAGGATGGCACAAGGAGCCTCCCTGGCCACCCATGTGCCTAGGGGCTGCAGGGACCTGGCAGCCGTGGTAAGTGCCACCGGGACCCCGCACCCCAAGCCCCCTCCCACACTCCAACACCCTGCCCCAGTCCTGAGCCCCCTCCTGCATCCCAAACCTCTCATCCCCAGCCCCACCCCAGAGCCTGCACCCCCAGCCAGAGTCCTCACACCCCCCCGCCCACACCCCAACCACCTGCCCCAGCCCTGTGAAAGTGAGCCAGGGTTGGGGAGAGTGAGCAATGGAGGGAGAGGGGATGGAGCAAGCGGAGGTGGGGCCTCAGAAGAGGGATGGGGCAGGGGTAGGTCCTCTGGGAAGGGGCAGGGCGTTTGGTTTTGTGCCATTGGAAAGTTGGCAACCCTAGTCACTAGGTTCGTGAATTCGCTGGTTTTAGCTGAAAGAAGTGGCTTTTGTGTTGTCTGTATTTCCTGAAACATCAGCCTGTATATGTTGCCTTGGTATTCGGCTTGAAATTTACATCGTCCTCAGAATGATGGTTTGCTTTGCTTGGTTACAGTTTTTGGCTTTGCTTGGTTACAATTTTTGTTTCTTCCCTCGCATAATGCTGAGGAATTCTTTGTAGCCTTGCACATTGGCTGATGCCCCACTACTTGACATGCGTTTTCCTGTTGGTTTGTGTGCTTCCGCCTTGCCATTGCGTCGAGTGCTACTCTGAGTTTTGAAAACCATTTATTTTCCCCTTCGTCTGAAGCATCAGAGATTGGCCACAGCTGGTGACAGCAAATCACTTGTGTCCCCAGCCTGCAGTGCAGGAAGTGCCTCTATCACTCAGAGGTGAGAGTGGCAACTGTACGTCTCACATGTTGTCTAAGCTGGAGGAGGAAAAGGACTTGCTAGGCTATTTGTGCTTTGCCTTTTCACCGCTGGCAGACAGCAATGGGTGGTGAAGACGGGGCATTCACAGCATACCTGGCCACATACTGGAGGGAACTCACAGGATCCTTGTTACAAGGGGTGTTGGGGGTGAGATCCTATGCTTGTGATGGCATCAGCCCCCTCCTTAGTAAATTTCCTGGGCCAGACAACTTAACCCTGAGCCTTTGAAGAACCCATTTTTGCCCTTGAAATGCTCATACCTGATAGTTTTTGTTTTGTTTTGTTTTTTTAAGGGCAGGAGGGGTCAGTTTGATCATAGAATATCAGGGTTGGAAGGGACCTCAGGAGGTCATCTAGTTCAACCCCCTGTTCAAAGCAGGACCAATCCCCAACTAAATCAGCCCAGCCAGGGCTTTGTCAAACCTGACCTTAAAAACTTCTAGGGAAGGAGATTCCACCACCTCCCTAGGTAATGCATTCCAGTGTTTCACCACCCTCCTAGTGAAAAAATTTTTCCTAATATCCAACCTAAACCTCCCCCACTGCAACTTGAGACCATTACTCCTTGTTCTGTCATCAGCTACCACTGAGAACAGTCTAGAGCCATCCTCTTTGGAACCCCCTCTCAGGTAGTTGAAAGCAGCTATCAAATCCCCCCTCATCCTTCTCTTCCGCAGACTAAACAATCCCAGTTCCCTCAGCCTCTCCTCATAAATCATGTGTTCCAGTCCCCTCATCATTTTTGTTGCCTTCCGCTGGACTCTTTCCAATTTTTCCACATCCTTCTTGTAGTGTGGGGCCCAAAACTGGACACAGTACTCCAGACGAGGCCTCACCAATGTTGAATAGAGGGGAACGATCACATCCCTCGACCTGTGGAACACTGGCCAGAGACCCTGCCCCAGGGATTCCTGCAGCCAGTCCAGAATGTCTGGTTGAGCCAGAGCAGAGCTTGTAGCAAGAGCCCACTGATTTGGATTTACCGTGATGGAGAATTTACCCCGTCCCAGATTACCCCGGCAATCTGATCCAATGGCTGATTATCCTCCCTGCACAAGCAGCACCATATTTCCAGTTTCAATTTTGCTGACTTCAACTTCCAGCTGATGGATCTCATTATGCCTTTGTCTCCTAGATGGAAGAAACTTCAAGTATCGGAGAGCGTCTCCCTCCGCTAGGCAGTGGGTATAGCACCACCTCCCCTTCTCCTCCATATCAGAACAAGTGCCTGGACTCCTTTAGGCCTTGTCTTCAGTAGGAAAATGGAATGTTGTTAACCCACCTTAGCACACAGAGTCACTCACACAGGCCATGTCTACACCACAATATTAAGTCGACCTAAGTTATGTTGACATACAGTCCCCACAGTAATTAATTGCTTTTGCATGTCCACACTACGCTCCTTGTATCAGCGTTGTGTGTCCTCACTAGCAGTGTTACCACTGATGTAGAGTGCAGTGCATTATGGGTAGCTACCCCACTGTGCAACTCATCACCTAGTGCAAGGTGTTTTGGGCGGGGTTTGCAATGCCTCCCGGGGGCAAACTAGTCCCATAGGGTGAGTGGGAACATGGTTTAAGTATCCCATGAGGCAATTTTCTCCATCCCATCATTCCATGGGCATCCTATTACATTTCACGCCTCTTTTCAAAAGCCCCTCAAGCCTGGGCACGGCTCTGTTGTACTGTGACGAGCGTTACGAACACAACACACCTGAACCTGCAGTGTTTCCAGAGCCGCAAGACAGAATATGATGATGCCTTGCTGTGCGCCATGGAAAGAAACAACTCAAGGGTGTTGTTGGCATTCACACAGCAGCTGCATACAGTGGATCGCTGTTTCTGGGCCCAAGAAACAAGCAGACTAGTGGGATCGCATCGTTATGCAGGTGTGGGATGCCAGAAGTGGTGGCAGACCTTTCGGACGCACAAAGCCACATTCATGGAACCGTGTGTGAAACTCGCGCCAGCCCTCCAGCGCAGCAACACCAAATGAGAGCTGCACTCATGGTGGAGAAGTGAATGGCGATCGCTGTGCGGAAGTTGGCAACATCGACTGGTATCGATCAGTCAGGAATCGGTTTGGAGTTGGGAAATCCACTGTGCGGGTTGCTGTGATGCAAGTGTGCAGGGCCATTAATAGCCTCCTGCTAGGACGGACTGTGACTCTGGGCAACGTGCAGGAAATAGAACTATAAAAGGGACTGCAAGGGTCATCTAGTCATAGAATCATAGAAGATTAGGGTTGGAAGAGACCACAGGAGGTCATCTAGTCCAACCCCCTGCTCAAAGCAGGACCAACACCAACTAAATCATCCCAGCCAGGGCTTTGTCAAGCTGGACCTTAAAAACCTCTAAGGATGAAGATTCCACCATCTCCCTAGGTAACGTATTCCAGTGCTTCACCCCTCTCCTAGTGAAATAGTTTTTCCTAATATCCAACCTAGACCTCCCCCACTGCAACTTGAGACCATTGCTCCTTGTTCTGTCATCTGCCATCACTGAGAACAGCCTAGCTCCATCCTCTTTGAAACCCCCCTTCAGGTAGTTGAAGGCTGCTATCAAATCCCCCCACACACAAACACACACTCTTCTCTTCTGCAGACTAAATAAGCCCAGTTCCCTCAGCCTCTCCTCATAAGTCATGTGCCCCAGCCCCCTAATCATTTTCGTTGCCCTCCGCTGGACTCTCTCCAATTTGTCCACATCCCTTCTGTAGTGGGGGTCCCAAACCTGGATGCAATACTCCAGATGTGGCCTCACCAGTGCCGAATAGAAGGGAATAATCACTTCTCTTGATCTGCTGACAATGCTCCTACTAATGCAGCCCAATATGCCGTTGGCCTTCTTGGTAACAAGGGCACACTGCTGACTCACATCCAGCTTCTCGTCCACTGTCATCCCCAGGTCCTTTTCCGCAGAACTGCCACATAGCCAGCCAGGCCCCAGCTTGTAGCAGTGCCTGGGATTCTTCCGTCCTAAGTGCAGGACTCTGCATTGTCCTTGTTGAACTTCATCAGATTTCTTTTGGCCCAATCCTCTAATTTGTCTAGGTCACTCTGGACCCTATCCCTACCCTCCAGCATATCTACCTCTCCCCCTAACTTAGTCTAACCCCCCTGCCAAGATGCAGGATTTGTTGTGTCTAACCCATCCAAGACAGATGCTCTCCAGCCTCCTTTTGAAAACCTCCAATGAAGGAGCTTCCATGACCTCCTGAGGCTTCTGTGCCATTGTCCTACTGTTCTTACAGATACGAAGTTTTTCCTGAGATTTTTTCCTAAATCTGCTCTGCTGTAGTTTGAGCCTATTGCCTCTTGTTCTGTCCTTTGTAGCAAAAGAGAACAACTTTTCTCTATCTTTTTTTATGGCAGCCTTTCAAGTATTTGAAGACCGCTATCGTAGCCCCCCCTTAATCTCCTCTTTTCCAAACTAAACATGCCCAGTTCCTTCAGCCTTTACTCATACGGCTGCTGTAATAGAGCCGGACTCACCCGGCGGCGCCTCCTGCTGGTTGTCTTTGGGAATTAGCTCGTCAGCCTCTGGAGCGCCCTCTGCCGTCTGGTGATCCGCCTTACCGCCAGCCCCTGTCCCTCCCAGGACCCAGTGCCTCTTTGTCTGGGGCGCTGCCCATCTGGCAGCAACCCCTCAGTGTCAGGGTCTCCCCACCCAGGGGAACCCCCCCACCCACTATCCCCACTTCATCTCAGTCTTGGCTACTGCCAGTCCCCACTTAGCCCCGCTCCCTGGGCAGACTGCAGTGTATCAGCCACCCATCACAGGCGAAGGGGTTTGGACCTGCTACCTCTGTCTACCCGTGGGCTGCCCCCTTGCAACCCCAGTACCTAATAGGCCCTAATCTAGGCCTCGCAGCCTGGGGGTTTCCAGGCCGGAGCTCCCCTGCTTCCCTAGCCTTTCCCCCTCAGCACTACTCCAATCTAGGTATCCCCTCAGGTCCCTGCAGCCAAGTCCTTCCCTCTCTGAATGCAGAGAGAGACTCTTGCTAAGCTTCAGCCAAGCAGCCCCTTTATAGGCCCAGCTGCGGCCTGATTGGGGCTTGGGCCAGCTGCGGCCATTTCCCCAATCAGCCTAGCTTCTCTTGCCCTCAGCCCTAGCTCTCTCCCAGGGCTGTCTTTTAAGCCCCACAGGGCAGGAGCGGGTAACCACCCCGCTACAGTTGCATTTCATCCTTTTGATCATCTTTGTCACTTGCCTCTGGATCCTTTCCAGGTTCTCTCCATCCTTTCTATATAGTGGTGACCAAAACTGGACACAGTGCTCCAGCTGAGGCCTAACCAGCGCTGAGTAGAGCAGTACTCTCACCTCCTCTGACTTGCATCCCAAAATTGCATTGGCTTTTTTTGCAACAGCATCGCAGTGTAACCCTTCTGCCTGTCAGAGCTGGCAGCAACAAGGGCCAGGTTCACTATCTAGGGGTTCCATTCCAATAACACAATGTAAAACCGGCTCGAGCCCCCACCCAGTGACAAATATATACCACCCCCGCTGGGCGCCTCCAAGAGGCAATATTTCCCCTCTGCAAGCACATAGTCTGAGTGTAGCAAAAAGCCTTTTAATAACAGAGAGAAACAATGTGGCATTATGTTGGGGAAACACCACCAACAGGATTCATAACACAACCCATGAGCAAAAACCCACCCCAAGCAAATTGGGGCGTGTCCTTTCCCTTTGGTTCTTGAGTCCAGCAACCCAAAATCACGCAAAGTCCCAAAAGTCCAACGACCCAAAAGTCTCTGCCCTTGGTCAGGGCAGCCCCAGAGTTCAAAAGTTTATCTGCAGAGTTTTTACCTCCCAACCTGGGTGGAGATTGGGGGCGGGGGTGTTAAGGGGCACCTTACATGGTCCAACACTGATGGCCCCACCTCTCCATGGGGCTCCGCTCCGCCAGCCGCTCCACTCACCATGCTGCAAACGGCTCTACCATATAGCTTCAGGCTCCCCCACTACTTAACACAACACTCAGTGATTTCAGCTCTTTTGTGATTTCAGCTTATAATAGGGGAGACACAGTGCTGGTGCACCATTAGCCCAAAGTGAATTCAGCTCAGCAGCCTGTAACTAGACTCCTAATAGAATCAAAATTAGCTCTGATATTCCACAGTAGAGAAAGGAAGAAGTGAAATTGGCATGTAAGGCCCTCCCCAGGAGGCCCATGCCACCAGGTATTTCTACCTGTTCCCAGCCTCTCTCCATTCACAGAGTTTTGGAACCCATGTCCCTTGCCTAGCGAGTGCTACTTAGTTGACGGCGAGTCCCTCCATCATAACAAAAGGCCAAGTACTGTTCCACTGTCCTTGATTCCCATAATTAGGGTAATAACAATTTATTCTTCCTGCCCCAATAACAAAGACACTGGGGATCCCACAGCAGCCAAAGTGACCATTTGGGCAGCTATGGCCTCATTCTAGGCAGGGTGGGTGTGCCTATGCAAATGAGATCGGCCCCTGAAGTTCTTTTCCACAACTTGCCACACCTCACCACCAGATGTCAGGGTGGAGCTCATTCTGACTCTGCTTACAGCATTGTTGAGGTTGTGATCCACTAGAACTCCTAGATCCCTCTCAGCAGTGCTGCTGCCAAGCCAGTTATCTCCCATTCTCATGGGTGGCACGTATAAGAGGCTAGGCCTCCCCAAAAGAGGCTGGCCATGCAGGGGACAAGAAATGCCAAACGTGGCCCGGCCCTGACCCGCTGCCTTTGGAGCGCCACCACCAGAAGGTCCCCAGAAGTGGGGGGCCACTGGTGCCTGGACAGTGGCCTCGCCCACATCTGCCCTAAGGCCCTGCTCCCACTTGGCCTCCTCCCTAAGGCCCCGCCCCCATTCTGCCTCTTCCACCAACCCTCCCCTGCCCGCCACTCCCTCCTCTCCACTCCCTCCCCATGCACAACAGGAAGAGGAGTCCCACAACTGGGCCAGCCACTGGGAGGCTGTGTGTACTGATGCCAGAGCAACTCAGTTAAGGGGTGCTGGAACAGGGGGAGCCAAGGGGCCATGGCCCCATCACTTTATTTTCCAACTTAAGGCATGCAACGGGGGGGAGGGGGCAGAGAGGAGCGAGCAGCAATCAGGCAGGACCTCAGGGGAAGCGGCAGAGTGGGGGCAGAGCCTCACAGGGAAGAGCCTCGGCGCAGAGCAGAGGATGAGGCCATGGTCTGGGCACTGGTGCCCCCACACTGCTAGCGAGCTTCTGGTGCTCCCGTAAGCCTCCCTAAATGAGAGAGTTACATGCCGCCTATGCCCATTCTGTATTTGTGCATTCGGTTATTCCTCCCTAAGTGTATCACCTTAACATTTGTCTTTGCTGAATTTAATTTTGTTGTCAATAGCCCAGTGCTCCAATTTATCAAGATCCCTCTGAATTTTATTTCTATCCTCCAATGTGTTGGCAACCCCCCGAGCTTTTTGTTATCTGCAAATTTGGTCAGTATGCTCCCTATTCCTACATCCAGGTCATTTATAGAGGTGTTAAACAAGACCAGACCCAGAACAGATCCTTATGGAACCCCACTTGAGACCTCCCACCCATCTGACATCATCCCATTAATAGTGACTCCTTGTTGTTCAACCAATTATGTATCAGCTTAACAGTAGTTCTGCCGAGCTCACATTTCTCCAGCTGACTTATCAGAATGTCATGTGGGACTGTGTCAGAAGACTTGCTGAAGTCCAGGTAAATGATGTCAACTGCATTCCCCCATCCACCAAATCAGTTGCCCTGTCAAAGAAGGAAATCAAGCTGATTTGGTATGGTTTGTTCTTGGTAAATCCTGCTTCTGCTAGCGAGCAGCCCTTCATCCTCCCAGTATTCGCAAATTGAATGTTTTATACATTGCTCTAGTAGCTTTCCAGGTATCAAAGTCAGGCAGACTGGTCTACAGTTCCCCAGCTCCTCCTTTCCCCCGCTTTTAAAGTTGGGCCACTACTTTAGCCCTTCTCCAGCCTTCTGGGACCTCTCCTGTCATCCATGAGTTTGTAAGTATTATTGCTACTGGGTCAGAGATTTCTTCAGTACCCTGAGGTGAATAGCCTCAGGCCCTGCTGACTTGAATTCATTCAGATTGGTCAGAAGATCTCTGACATGTTCTTTACGTATCCCGATCTGCATCCCTGCCCCTTTATTGTCTATGTTAACTTCGTTAGTTGTCCAGTCACGTTATTTTTTTGTGAGAAGACTGAAGTAAAGTAGGCACTGAGCAGCTCTGTCTTCCTAGCATCTTCTGTTACCAGCTCACCTTCTGTGGATGGTTTTGCAGCAATGATGTTCCCAAGCTGTGGTGGGATGATAGATGGCATGCATAGCCCGATTTTGGCACCAGTCCACCTTGCCATGGAATACATCAACAGAAAGGCTACTTTTCTATGGTATTGGAAGCTCTGGTGGATCACCAGGGTCGTTTCACCGACATCAACGCGGGCTGTTCAGGGAAGGTGCACAACACATGCATCTTTAGGAACACAGGCCTGTACAGAAAGCTGCAAGCAGGGATTCTTTCCAGACCAGAGGATTATCATTGGGGATGTTGAAATCCCAGTAGTGGTCTTGGGAGACCCAGCCTACCTCTTACTCCCATGGCTCATGAAGCCATACACCGGCCACCTTGACAGCAGCAAGCAGCGCTTCAACAACAGGTTCAGCAGATGCTGAATGACAGCTCAATGTGCCTTTGGCAGTTTGAAAGGCTGCTGGTGATGTCTACTCACGAGATTAGACCTCAGTGAAGAAAATATCCCCATGGTCATAGCTACCTGCTGTGTGCTTCATAATATCTTGAGGCAAAGGGGGAGAAGTTTCCGCAGGGGTGGAGGTGAAAAGGCTCTCTGCTGATTTAGAGCAGCCAGATACTAGGGCTATAAAAAGAGCTCAATGGGGAACTATATGGCTCAGTGGGGCTTCAAGGGCGTTTTAACAATGAGCCACAGTGATGTGTGTTGCTGTGGTGTGCTGTGCCTGGCATTGCTTTTTGCCCCTGATATGAACCTTGTAATGAATGCTCTGGGTGTGGTAACACAACAGAAATGCACCTATCGCTATTATCTGTGAACATCAGCCCCAGCCCCCATATGCTGTGGACTAAAAAAGATTAATTAAATTTCCATAAACAGACTTTTATTCCAAACCCAGGCAAACAGACACAACTGAACAAAACTTATAAATACATGGGAAAGTACCTTTGCAAGGGAAAGAATAGTCATTTCCATTTCACAAACACATACACCACCTGTGTCTCTCACAGGTCGGTATGTGTGGCTGTGATTGCGTGTACTCTCCTGCCGGTTGGAGTGGTAGGGGAGTGCTGCTGCCCCGAAAGATATGTGGAATGTGGGAGGGCTGGGGGGAGGGTGGGGGGCGGAATTTAGGGAGGTCCCAGAATGCAGTTCTCTATAGGCTGCAGGAGGAGGCAAACATAGATCTGTTCAGCTTGAGGTTCAATCAGAGACTGCAGCATGTCTGTTTGCTCCCTAAGCAGCGCTTGTCATCTCATACTGCCTGTTTCTCCTGTCCTTGCTATCCCTCTGCACTCTGTCCTTGAGTGTGAGCCTTCAAGCCCTGTGCTCAGAATCTGAAGCACCAGAGGCTTGCAGGACCTTCTGGTACATTTCTTTCTGTACTCAGTGATTTTAGATTGTTGTGTGGTTATGATTAACGAATATGTTACGTCATATATCATCATTGTATGTTATATAGGGTTAAACTGTAGGATTTGCTGCTGCTGGGGAGGGCGGCTGGCGGGGCTGGCAGACTCCCTACCCGGCCCCGCGCAGCTCCCAGGAAACGACATGTCCCTCAGCTCCTAAGTGGAGGCACGGCCAGGGGGGCTCCATGCACTGCCCCTGCCCCGAGCACCCGCTCCACAGCTCCCATTGGCTGGGAACTGTTAACAATGGGAGCTGTGGGGGTGGTGCCTGTGAGCAGAGGCAGTGCGCAGAGCTGCCAGGCCAGCTTAGCCATACTAGGCCTTGGAGCTAAGAAATGCTGACATAAGTAAGTGATTGAAGACTAATCCGATGCCTTAAGATTACAGGAAAAGATGTACCAATGGGTGATATTGTGAAAACTTAACAGTAAAAGTAATTTTTTGCTTACATTGCCTTGTGCTTTTCTTTCTCCTCTGTATCTGGTCAAGCCGCTCTACCAGTGTGGCGAGAGAGACCCTCAAGGCCACATTTGCAGCGGCTAAAGAAACAATGGACAGAGATACTATTGTGAGTGCATTCACTCCCCTTGATCCACACTTGTTACAAGCACAACATTCTCACTTCTCCTTGGCATTCACAGAGCACGGCGGCAGTCCCCGCCATGGTGAGCACGGCCCAGGGGAGAGGGGGACATTCTGCTGCAGACTGTGTCTATATGCTGCTAGTCTGTGTGCTGCAATGGTGCCTGCTGACTGGCATGGGAAAGGGTCCTACTGCAGTGGAAGAAATAAGGCAGCCCTCCGCAGAGATCTTTGGCAGAGGATTGCAGACTGCTTCCAGCAAAGTTTCCTTGAGATCTCTATGGAGGATTCACGGGACGTCCTGGTGCACATAAACAAACTGTTCCACAGGGCCCCCTATGCCTAGCTGTACAGGGGAATGAGAAGCAGATAGCAACTCTACCTCCACTGTTTATTTCACCACCTCTTCTAGCCTGATTTAAATAAATAGTACCTGAACAGATGTGTCCCTGCAATACTGAAGCAAACTGCATACTTACCAGAGGTCCCTTCCCCTGCATCAGGCTCGCCAGTGCTGGACCGCTGGGAGTGGTTTGACTGCTCAGGAGTCAAAAAGAGGTCCTGGCTTGCTGGACACCCCCGCCCAGTCGTCTGTCTGCCATACTCCTCCTCCTCAGGGTTCGCTTCTGTGGCCTGTGACTCCAGCTCCCCTGAAGTATCCACAAGGACCTTGGGGATGGCGGTGGGTCACTGCTGAGAATGGCATGCAGCTCCTCGTAGAAGTGGCACATCAGAGGCTCTGCACCAGAGTGACTGTTTGGCTCCCTTGCCTTCAGGTACGCCTGTCGCACCTCCTTGATTTCCACACGGCACTGCTACATGTCCCCGTTGTAGCCCTTCTCCCCCATGCCCTGAGCGATCTGGCCATAGGTATCCAAGTTCCGACACAGACTCCTCTCCACACAGACCCAGGAGATCTACCACCTCCTGCGCACTCCAGGCAGGAGCACGTTTACTGCATGGAGCCGGCGTGGTCAGCTGGACAGTTGCTACGTGAGCTCTCCATGCCGACCAAGCAGGAAATGGAATTTCAGTAGTTCATGGGGCTTTAAAAGGGGGGGGGGGAAGATATATGTTCTTGTGTACCTGCTCGCCGAGCAGCAGAGTTCAAAACGATGACCAGTGGGGTCACAGTGAGGCATTGTGGGATACCTCCTGGAAGCCACTAAAGTTGACGTCAGTAACACAGTGTCTACACTGCTACTGTGTCAACCTAACTACATTGAACTAAGCGCTATGCCTCTTGCTGAGGTGGAGTATCAGGTGGGTGTAGTGGACGACTTGCATCAGTGGGAGGAACATTGTAGTGCAGACACTTACAGTTAGGTCACCCTAACTCTGTCGTGTGGCCCAGGCCTGAGGCTTAGAGACCTTGCTGCACAGTAGCCAAGAGGCACCAGGGTGGGAAGAGTGCGGCTGCATCGCTTTGCTGAGCAGGAGCATTCAGGTGCCCCCACTGGCCACAGCTTTGCAGGGGTTTCGAACGTGGGGCTCCCGGCTGACGGGACCGGAGAGCAGCAGGTGCTTTCTGAGGCAGAGGCTCAGCTCAGTCTCACTGCAGGCTAGAAACATGCCGTGTGGCTGCATTCCAGCCACTCCCAGGGTCAGCCGCGGGGCAGACAAGAGGGGTCAAAGGCATCATCTCCTCCGAACAAGAGTTCCTAGCACAACTGGCTGCGTTTTAGCTACGTCCTGAGTCAAAGAACGTGAGGCCAGTGTCACAGGGCAGGACTCTCCGGGGAGCAGAATTAATCCTGAAATGAGAGACACTAGAACATGCTGTGAAAGGCCCGGCTGGCAAGAGCAGATAAGCCAGCTTGCCTGAAAACCCTGTCCTGGCTCACACTAACGCCGTCTTGTCCTTTAGGGTGACCAGATGCCCCCTTTTTAACAGGACAGTCCCATGTTTAAGCCTTCTTCCAGGTGTCCCGACTTTCTGTTAAATACGGGCAAATGGTCCCGTATTTTCTGGGATCGCGGCACAGAGCCAGCAGCGGGGGCAGCAAGCGGCCATGCCCCTTCTCTCTCCCCAGAGCCTGCCCCCGCCGGAATCTCCCTCGCTGCCTCCTCCAGCAGAAGCAGCATCGCCAGGGATGGGCAGCGAGACTGTGCCTAGGAGCAGCTCAGGCTCCACCGCCCCTCCTGCCCCGCCATCCCGCGTCTCCTGGGCAGCACTCTCGCCTTGCATGGGTGAGAAGCCAGGGCAGGGTGTGCCCCACCTCCTCCATGCACTTGCTGTGCCCCCTGCCTGGCACCGGGGGCAGCCCCCAGAGAAGGGGGTCCCTGCTCACCCCCTCGTTTCACCTCACTGCCGACACAAACTCCCCCCTGCATGTGGGACCCCTAGCGGGGCGCGGAGTAACATGGGGGGCGGGGGGAGAGTGGCAACGTCAGCCCTGCGCTGGAGGGAGGGCTAGGGAGAGCAGACAAGGGGGCATGCAGCTGTGGGGGCTCAGACCACCAGCTGCGCAGGCAGGCATGCAGCAGGGCTTGGAGGACCAGCCCTGCGCACAGGGGTGAAGTGGGGGCTTGGACCAGCTCCATGCCTGGGGGAAGAGGACCGGGGGGGGGTTGTGGGCAAGTGGCAGGGGGCTCTGACTGGGGAGGGGGGTCACAGGGAGGCGGCAGGGTGGCTCAGGCCAGCCCCAGGCACCAGTGGGGAAGGGGACCTCAGGCTGGCCCTGCAAGGGCAGGAGGCAGGGAGGGCTTAGGTCAGCCACATGTCTGTGTGTGCGGGGAGGGCAGCCTAGGGGTGTCCCATTTTCCTTTTGGGAAAATATGGTCTTACCCTACATGCTGTCCCTTGGGAGTCTGGCTTCAGGGAAAGGCAGCTATCCACACTCAGTCACCTTTCCCCTCACTCACTTGTGTTTGCAGCTTTCACGCTTTGCTCCCCAGCTGGACAAGTAGATTCTCCTCTGGATTCCTTCTCATCTCCCTTCCACAACGTCTGGCATGTCTGGGCCTGTCTCCCTTCCAGAGCAGGGAAGCCTGCTCCAACTATTAAATAGTTACAGCAGTAGTTTAGCTATCAGCGAGAGATGTAGATAGACAACACAACCTTTAGGTCTTAATTCAGTGAAAGGGAGGGAGGGAGTGTGTGTGTCTGTGTTTTGCACTCCCAGGCAGGAGACCCTTTCCATGTATAATTGCCAAGTTATTTAACCAGAGTAGAATACTCCACCTTGGAACTCCCACACATTCTTTGCTAGAGCTTTGAGATCCATATAATTAATTACCTAAACATTCTAAAGCTCATTGGGATCCTCAATCACTGTCCAAGTCCATATCAAAGTGCAAAATAGTACTGCAATATTGCATTCCTTCCTTTGGTTCCTTTGCCAGTAGAAAGCATTATAATTAACCATTTCCTTGCGTAGCTTCCCTAGCCCCTCATGTTCAGGCACTCAAAACTTTCCAAACATTCACCTTTTGGAGTGAAACGTTCTGTGGCTGATCTCTGCCCAAAGATTAATTATTGTGGGGAAGTCTCAAGGAGAAAGAAGGGATCCATCCGCCCTCCTGAGTTATGGGAAAGAGGGCACATTCATCCAACTGTAAAAGCATTCTAACTCCTTTAACCTGTTTACAGCAAAAGTGGCTGAACTTTGCAAGCTGGCATGTAGCCAGCCCTCAGCAAGGAATGTGCGCTTTCTTAAGCTTGAATAAACTACTTTTCATTTAGCTGCTGAGAACATTTTAAAGTGACCAATTGAGGACGCGCAGTAAATTGCTTTGGGAGTTACGCCCTACACATATGCCCATCTGTTTAAGCTGGGTGTGTCACAGGTGTGTTCAGAGAACCCATGGGCTCATGCCTGCTTTCTGAATAGCCTGTTTTAATCAGAAATTAAATGCAAATAGAAGTAACAGGATGAAGGTTTTACACTAAAAGCTGAAACATTTGCATGTCCCAACTTATTGCAATTTTGGCAATAGTATTTGTAGCATTTTCTAGTCCTATTTTCCTTGTTCAGTGTGTAGCTCAACTTATTAAAGACTACACTGTAAACCATGCAGGATGTGTACTGTGGCCAGTTAGCACTGTGCAGCCTTACTGCTGTATCCAGGCAGCCTTGTGTTTAACATAGATAGTGTTTTTTACACACAGCTCTTGGAGAGTTAATTCAGTAAAGTTTCTCTGGAGTCACACACGCTTCCTCAAGGTCCTGAAGTTCTCAGCTCAAGCAAACAATATGTTGAGTCTTGGCATGACTGCATTCTGTAAACTGTTGCCTGGACTTCCTGATTTGGGGGCACCACAGTCCATCCCTGGCTTGTAAGTGTTAGCTCATCTCACTTGTTCTTCAGACTGCAGGTAGGAGCATGAGATGAAGTTTGGCAAAAAATTCCATGTAACTCTGTGTTCCAACCAGTGCTCTTACTAGCCCTTTTGTTTGGGGTGGGCAAGGTGTGCCAAAGTTTTCTAGCTGCCAGTTGCTGTTAAAGTCAATAGCCAAAAGCAGCACTCATGGAGCCCTCATGATATTTATGCACTAAGGAGAAGATTGCCCAGCACATTCGGCAGAGTGAAGGCACCAGGCAATTTAAATTATTTTGTTCATTTAGATCCCAGCTGGCTGTGTAAAGCCCTCTGGGAACATGAGACTTTTTAAATTGCAAAATCCTTTTGGCTGTGTGAGATTCTTGGTATTTGCCTTAAGTACCACGAACCAGAAAATTCTTTCTACTGCTGCTGAGATAAGCGTGTGGAAGTTACATTGAGCAAATTGAGGTTATCAACTTCCAGTGTGATCAACCAACTGATTATTGAGCAGGGTTTGCCAGTTTCCTTCCACGAACTCCTACAGTGCAGGAAAGTTGGGCTGTATAGATAGCTGGTGAAACAAGAACATTCCAAAAAGCTCGTCTGGTTTGCTCCCATGGGAGCAAACTACCCTCTGCTCATGAAACCTGAGCAGATTAACAGGCCCTTTAGAGCAGAGGCTGCCAGGCTTTCCAGTCATGACTAATGCGCTTGCCTGAATCGGCGAAGGCCATTGAGAGAGATTAACTAAGGGTTTGTCTTCACTGCAAAGCGGTAACTTGGTTTCTTATCCAGGTGTTACTCCTACACCTCCTCCATTCACACACACAACCCTCACACCCAAGTTTGGTGGTGCTTTCAACCTGGGCTAGCTGGTGGTATGGGTAAGAGCCTGGGTTCCACTTTCACTTAGGCTAGTAACCCACCCGCTTTTGCAGTGAGGACACAGGCTAACTCACTCCAGTGCTGTAGTCCTCCAATGCCTTCCCACAATTCTCCTTGTGTGCAGAGGACAGACGAGTTCTCCCACAGTTTGCTGGGGAGAAATCAGAGCCCCTCATCCTACTACAGAGCAAAGAACCATGGGATATCCCCCTGAAGTCCTAGTCATGCAAAGCACCAGTGAAGACACAGTACCTCTGAGTTCTGTAGTGTAGCTGCTCATGCCCTGATTCTCATGGGTGACTTTAATTTTCCTGATATCTGCTGGGAGAGCAATACAGCGGTGCATAGACAATCCAGGAAGTTTTTGGAAAGCGTAGGGGACAATTTCCTGGCGCAAGTGCTAGAGGAGCCAACTAGGGGGGGTGCTTTTCTTGACCTGCTGCTCACAAACCGGGTAGAATTAGTGGGGGAAGCAAAAGTGGATGGGAATCTGGGAGGCAGTGACCATGAGTTGGTTGAGTTCAGGATCCTGACGCAGGGAACAAAGGTAAGCAGCAGGATACGGACCCTGGACTTCAGGAAAGCAGACTTCGACTCCCTCAGGGAACGGATGGCCAGGATCCCCTGGGGGACTAACTTGAAGGGGAAAGGAGTCCAGGAGAGCTGGCTGTATTTCAAGGAATCCCTGTTGAGGTTACAGGGACAAACCATCCCGATGAGTCGAAAGAATAGTAAATATGGCAGGCGACCAACTTGGCTTAATGGTGAAATCCTAGCGGATCTTAAACATAAAAAAGAAGCTTACAAGAAGTGGAAGGTTGGACATATGACCAGGGAAGAGTATAAAAATATTGCTCGGGCATGTAGGAATGTTATCAGGAGGGCCAAATCGCACCTGGAGCTGCAGCTAGCCAGAGATGTCAAGAGTAACAAGAAGGGTTTCTTCAGGTATGTTGGCAACAAGAAGAAAGCCAAGGAATGTGTGGGCCCCTTACTGAATGAGGGAGGCAACCTAGTGACAGAGGATGTGGAAAAAGCTAATGTACTCAATGCTTTTTTTGCCTCTGTTTTCACTAACAAGGTCAGCTCCCAGACTGCTGCGCTGGGCATCACAAAATGCGGAAGAGATGGCCAGCCCTCTGTGGAGATAGAGGCGGTTAGGGACTATTTAGAAAAGCTGGACGTGCACAAGTCCATGGGGCCGGACGAGTTGCATCCAAGAGTGCTGAAGGAATTGGCGGCTGTGATTGCAGAGCCACTGGCCATTATCTTTGAAAACTCGTGGCGAACCGGGGAAGTCCCGGATGACTGGAAAAAGGCTAATGTAGTGCCAATCTTTAAAAAAGGGAAGAAGGAAGATCCTGGGAACTACAGGCCAGTCAGCCTCACCTCAGTCCCTGGAAAAATCATGGAGCAGGTCCTCAAAGAATCAATCCTGAAGCACTTGCATGAGAGGAAAGTGATCAGGAACAGCCAGCATGGATTCACCAAGGGAAGGTCATGCCTGACTAATCTAATCGCCTTTTATGATGAGATTACTGGTTCTGTGGATGAAGGGAAAGCAGTGGATGTATTGTTTCTTGACTTTAGCAAAGCTTTTGACACAGTCTCCCATAGTATTCTTGTCAGCAAGTTAAGGAAGTATGGGCTGGATGAATGCACTATAAGGTGGGTAGAAAGCTGGCTAAATTGTCGGGCTCAATGGGTAGTGATCAATGGCTCCATGTCTAGTTGGCAGCCGGTATCAAGTGGAGTGCCCCAAGGGTCGGTCCTGGGGCCGGTTTTATTCAATATCTTCATAAATGATCTGGAGGATGGTGTGGATTGCACTCTCAGCAAATTTGCAGATGATACTAAACTGGGAGGAGTGGTAGATACGCTGGAGGGGAGGGATAGGATACAGAAGGACCTAGACCAATTGGAAGATTGGGCCAAAAGGAATCTGATGAGGTTCAATAAGGATAAGGGCAGGGTCCTGCACTTAGGACGGAAGAACCCAATGCACAGCTACAGACTAGGGACCGAATGGCTAGGCAGCAGTTCTGCAGAAAAGGACCTAGGGGTGACAGTGGACGAGAAGCTGGATATGAGTCAGCAGTGTGCCCTTGTTGCCAAGAAGGCCAATGGCATTTTGGGATGTATAAGTAGGGGCATAGCGAGCAGATCGAGGGACGTGATCGTTCCCCTCTATTCGACATTGGTGAGGCCTCATCTGGAGTACTGTGTCCAGTTTTGGGCCCCACACTTCAAGAAGGATGTGGATAAATTGGAGAGAGTCCAGCGAAGGGCAACAAAAATGATTAGGGGACTGGAACACATGAGTTATGAGGAGAGGCTGAGGGAGCTGGGCTTGTTTAGCCTGCAGAAGAGAAGAATGAGGGGGGATTTGATAGCTGCTTTCAACTACCTGAAAGGGGGTTCCAAAGAGGATGGCTCTAGACTGTTCTCAATGGTAGCAGATGACAGAACGAGGAGTAATGGTCTCAAGTTGCAGTGGGGGAGGTTTAGATTGGATATTAGGAAAAACTTTTTCACTAAGAGGGTGGTGAAACACTGGAATGCGTTACCTAGGGAGGTGGTAGAATCTCCTTCCTTAGAGGTTTTTAAGGTCAGGCTTGACAAAGCCCTGGCTGGGATGATTTAACTGGGAATTGGTCCTGCTTTGAGCAGGGGGTTGGACTAGATGACCTTCTGGGGTCCCTTCCAACCCTGATATTCTATGATTCTATGATTCTATGCCCAGGTAGGCTTACTTGGGTGTAGACCACATGAGCTAACTCTGCAGTGAAGGCCTAACACTTTCCCACTAAAGGTAATAACTGAAAAGGCACTGGCAGGAGAAACAGCATAGAAAGGAACAGGAAATAAGAACCCACACACAGTTATAAACAAAAGCAGATTCTTTATTTGGAAAACTGGAAGTGGTGAGCATTTGCGGAGCACCAACAAGGCAAAGATATTTTATTGCCTTTTTGAAATAAACTCTCATCTCTGTTATCTCCAAACATACCTATGGGATTATCCCCATCTTGTAACGGCAGAGAAAGCAGAAACATTACTCCCTGGAAATTCAGCCTCCTTCCCTTCTGTGACAGGCACACAGGACTGTCAGAGTTACAGTGCCATCTACTAGGAGACAAGTGAACTGGGAAATCCCACCCTCTTGGGCACAACTGTTCTCTACACTCACCTGCTCTCTCTGCTTGTAGTTGTGGAAGCTCTCACTGGAGGGAAAGAGGGACTGACTGAGGCCTATATATAGAATCAAAGAACTGGAAGGGACCTCGAGAGGTCACCTAGTCCAGTCCCCACAACACAAGCTTTGAGTGAAGGCACCATAGAAGCAATTGTTGTAAATAGATAACCTTATAAAATTACTTTTGCAAAATCTGGTAACTTAAGTTTAAAAAATATATTTGCTTTATGAAGAAAATGTAATAGAAAATCGCATGGCACTCTACAAAGGCACAACAAAAATTACCTGGGCCATCTAGGCAGCTGGGGGACTTTGATGCAAATCAATATACAAGGGTTTCTATCAAGTTGATAGAAGAGAAGAGAAACCCTCTGTCCAGCAATACATGATCAAAGACATACATTGGCAAACATGACAGCAATTAACTCATTCCAATAAACTCAGCGTGGAAAAAATGTTACTTGGTTGTCAGTTTTCTGCAGTTTCATGCACCATGTGGGCTTTGAAATCTAGTGATAAATCATGATTGTAGTAAGCTCTGAAGTAACTGATTCATACATATAAATTTTCAGAATTTGGGAGGCCAGGTTTGCTACTGAAAATTACATTATTAACTCCAATTCTTCCACATAAGAACTGCCAGTAGCTACATTTTTTCTGTGTAGCATCTCTGTAAAGAGTGTTTCATTTCTAACATTCAGCAGAAACTAAAGATACATAGTGTGTAAATTAGGGAACCAAGAGTGATACATTTCAGAGGTGCTGCATAGTACATGATGTGTCACAGAATTTGTATACAAAACTGATACATAAGCAGAGATGCTCTTCCTGTTTCTTTGGAGACATGCACAGCAGGTACCCTCTCCTCTACTCTTGCTTTGCTCCAGGTAGCTTCACAGGAGCCCAGCCCTGCATCTTGTAATAGGACACCAGCTGCTTAGGAACTTCAGCCAGGACTGTCTGGGAAAGAGCCTCTCGAGGAGCCTGCAGGAGACACCAGTGTGAGCAAACCAATGCTACCGCACATAATAGAGGGCCAAGTTATCCATCAATTCCCCTCAGACAAGGAAAGACCCAAAACAATGTCTCTACCGCTTCAGCTTGCTACTAATCAACAGAAAAGAAACCATGAAACCTGAAGCAACATCAGGAAGGGCTTCCCTGTGTTCTGATTGGAAGAACACCAGGAACTCTGATTGGTCAGGGCAGGGCATCCTATTTAAATCTAAAGGGAGGTACAGGAAATTGTCCGCACAACTGGGCTTTACCTGGCTGCTACACTGGACGCTGCAGACTTATCTGACTCCTGACCCCTGCTTCCTTGCTGTGTTCCTGATCCTTGCCCCCTGGTCTCCCACTCCAGCTCCAACCCTTGGCTTGACTCCAAACTCCAACTCCTGCTCCAACCATTAGACCCAGCCTCCCACATCCCACCCCTGACATTAAGGCCTCTTCTATACAAGGAAGTTTTTCAGTATAACCCAAGTTGTAAATTAACTGAATACCATTGTACCAGTAGAGTCCCCCCGACCCCAGTGTGGCCACTCTTATTCTGTAGAAGAGTGCCCTTTTCAGTTTAGCATAAACCTTTTCCCAGGCAACGGACGCTAACGTGAAAAGAGCCAGTCTAGGTTTTAAAACTAAATTATATGGAGAACCTCATATTCCCCACTGTGCAGCCAAAGAAAGAATAGCTTATTGCAGTCAACAGCAATTCTATGAATCTGACAAAATTTGGACCCCATTTCTAGATAATTTTAGACAAAAAATATTGAGATGCTATAAGAATGCCAGACCTCCATTCCACCTAACCCCTCCACTTCCTCCCCCTGGTGCCTCCTTCCCTCCTTTGCAATATTCATGTATGTTTATTTTTATTACTGTCAACCCTCACCCCAACGTGTTATGCCTACGTGGTATTGTCTGGTTTTGCACCTTTGACAAGTTGTAAAGCTGCAAAATTCTATTGCAGATCCTATAAAACAGGAGGTATTTGGACCCACACAAGCTGTAAGTTGCTTACCTTTTTGTACTTTTAATTGCCTGTTTCTTTTTGAAAATCAATGAGAAATCAATCACAAAAAGCAGCAACCACTCTTATACCACAACAGGAGAGTCCAAACAGGGTGTCACACCAATAGAACTAAATGGATACAACTGGTAAAATCCCTGTGGGGCAAGGCCCAAGAGAAGCCAGCCTTCCCAGTACCTGACGTGCTAATCCAGAGGTGGAGGGTGCTCAAAGAACAACGGGCCAAGCTACATCAAACGGGGTTCTTCCCAAGAGCGGCTCTGGTTTATTATTATTTGTATTCTCGTAGTGCCAAGGAGCTCCAGTCATGGACCAGGCCCTGCTGTGCTAGACTTGGAACTACTCCTTGGAGGTGGCCATCAGCCCCAGCCCCAGGAGATCTTCACACAGTGCTTTGGGATAGCTCAGCTTGTCATTGTTTCTATGCCGTTTGAAAAACACTTTGCTATCCATGTTAAAATTAAAACGCCATTTAGAATTCCATTCTGGGCCAACTCCATGTAGTACAAGTTTAATTTCAACTCAAAAATTGGGGAAAAGGTGAGGCTGGACGACAGCCTACAGGCAAAGCAATGTGCTCCCATGAAGAGTTCAGAGTGCAATCCACTGGGAAGCAGGCAGGCAGGGATGAGGTGGTAGCATGCTCTGCCCTGCTGGATGCCTCACTCCTGTGCCATCGAAGTTATGGAGGCAAAGAGGTCAGGCCTAGTGAGGTGACAGCAACTTAACTCTCATTCCAGGGGAGATATTGAGCTCAGTCTTCTGATCTCCTGGAGGCTGAGAACACAGCAGAGGCAACATGCTACGCCCCTGGTTGATCGGAAGTACCTCCATTTACTCTTGCTCCTCAACCCAACAAGCTGGGATTGCTCAACTTCTGACGGGCAGGAAACATCTCACAGTTCTCTGAGGAACAGTCTCCAGGGCAATTTTGGGCCACACTTCCCCGCAGACAGCTCACTGGCTTCAAACACTAACTACATGGTTAACAGAGTCTCTACAAAACCACTCCTCTCTCAGATCAAACCCGTGACAATTGTGTACAATGAGATCAGGATTAACAGGCAGTTTCTTTTCCTCATGTTAAAACAAAAGATAACTTACACTGAGGAACTGTCTGAAAGGCACGAACTGTACAATGTCTCGTGCAGCTGGCTCCCCTGTCAAGGACTTTAATACGCCGTTGTCCCCATCCAGGAATTCCATGGCTTTGAAATCAGCATTGCCAACTCCAACGATAATAACAGACATCGGCAGTTTAGAGGCATTAACAATAGCTTGCCTGGTTTGATCCAGATCAGTGATCTCACCGTCTGTGATGATCAGTAGTACATAGTATTGCTGCAAAACATTCAATCAGGCAATCAGCGAGTTTAACATCAAACCCCAGCAAAAGGCAGTGCCTTAGTCATTGCTCCTTCTAGGAAGGGAAACCAGATGGGCTTGTGGATAAGGCACAGGACTGAGTGAAATTCTATTACCCATTTTGTCACACAATATACACGTGACCCCGGGCTAGTCACTTCTCCCTCTGCAACTCAGATTTTCATAATCTGGACCTAGTTTTAAAGGGGAGGGGGGGAGTGAGAGTTATGTTCAATTATGTTTGTAAAGAATTTTAAGATCCTTGGATGGAAAGCACTAGGGAACAACAAAGTACCACTGAAGCAAGCACATTGGCTGCAAAACCTGCTGTTTGATACTGTTTTCCTTGCTGATGGTATTGTTACCCTCACAAGGCCTGGGATAGAGACCAGTGGAGTGGGAGGGTCTGGGCTCCCCTCCCACCCTCTAACAACTAGTTGTCACCTCCGTCAAGCATCAACCATCGCACCCCACCCTATTCAGCAGTAAGCACAGAGCCAGTGTTTCACCAAGATATTACAAGGTGGAGTAAAGGTCACCTGGACTCCACAGGATGAGTAAAATACCACAGAGATCTGAGCAAGTTGGGGGAACCATATTAGAGGAGTCCAAGCAGGGAAGGAGAAATCTCTTTGCGATTCCATTCGATCGCATACAGGGAAAGTGGAAAGGTCAGGAATGCATGTCTGTACCCGATAAACATGGACTTACAGCAGCCGTTCCTTGCTGTACTGACTGAGCTGCAAACCTTGCCACATGGTTTATAATAGGAGAGAAATTTGTTGGCCCATAGAGTCGGACCTGAGGCAGTGCCTGGCGATAAGCATCCACAATTCCTTGGATTCCTATACAACAAGAAGGTCTGAATTACCAGAAAAGCCTTAACATTTTACCTATCTTGCTAATTGTTTTATGAGCATTATCCTTCTTGCATTTTACAACAACTGGTCACATTTAAGGTGCATACAGAAAATCATACTGGACCGATTTCAAAGCAGCAGCCAGTACTATGCATGGCAAAGAGGCTGTGGGTGCCCAAGGTGGTAGTTAGCATGGTCAGTGGGAACCTGCAGAGAAGTGGCAGGGTATACGGCAGACTCCTTCCATCTTGTACTTGCCAGATTTTCCAAGAAATGACACTGGTTCGTGCTACTAACATAATACAGCTGATGTGAGCATTTCCTCTACAAAAGGAGGGTTTGCAGTTGATGGACTGGTGTGCGCTTAGGCTGGTGACTACCAATTTGTGCAAACACATGTATTTCTGCTATCTCCCCCCTACCTCCATTTTCCTGCTTATGCATCTACTGCATATTGTCTAAATCCCAAATTGTGAAGTCTCTGGGGCAAAGACTGTGTGTTCTTTGCTTGTATAGTGCCTAGTTCAGTGGAACCATCTCTCCATTTAGGGTCCTTAGCCATTACTGGACTAGATATACTATTGAAGGCCTTGTCTACGCATGACACTTGCACTGGTTTAACTAAAATCAAGTTGTAAAAATTGATTTAGTGAAACTGTTACAAACTCTTGTGTGGACACTTAAACTGGTTTATTGATTTTGCTTCATTTTGCAATTTATGCTACACTCACACAGCCTGTCACACTGGTTTTAATTGCATAACTGCAGGACCAAGGCTTTCTACAAAGCTGGCTTAAAGGGACAACCTTGAGGTAGCAAGGAAAGAGATCCTAGCAATGCAGTGGGCAACCAGATTCACTCTGGGAACAAATACATGGATTCACACAGGGAAACTCATAGATTTGCAATTTTCTGCTGGCCTCAGACAAGATAGAAAAACTGAAGTTTCTTAGATTTAATGTGCATGTGCTAGGTACTGAATAAAGAGGGAATGAGACAGTCCTAGCTCCAAGGACTTTATAAACCAACTCAAATGAAAGAACAATTAAAAAGAGGATCGTAGACAAGCTACTGTTTAACAACACAGCTTTTGAGAACAAAAGAAATAAACTTCAATACCTTTAAAAGCCACATTTGCAAAAGGATGAATATTTAGTAAACATTTGGGTGAAGCAATGATACATTTCAAATACTCTGGATTCATATGTATCATCCACAAACTAAGACCTCTGCTGCCAGAAAGAGTGGATGGTTGTTCCACTTCCGATTTCTGTGGACATAAAAAACTGAACAATTTAAACCAGCAGTTCTCCTATTCAAGAAACATTAACAAAGACAAAGGTGTGCTTACCCCGACAATAGGGATTGTTGGGGTTAAAGTTCAAGGCAAATTCATGAGAGACCTGGAAGAGAGAACATTTACATCCATTTAGTGAAACATTGACATGCACACAAGAAGTGCTGGCAGAATTCTGAGAAACCTACCTGCCAGTTTGGAGGAACCTGAGCTCCAAACCCAAACGCAGGAAACAGCTTATCTCTGCAGGAGAGATGGAAACAATAAGAAGCCTGAAAAATTGGGATATCCACCCCCCCATTGCCTCCCCTTATCGCTGCTTCAATTGATGGAAGGTGAATGCTGCATAGGACCCAATCCTGCTCCCACTGAAATCAGCAGGGGGTGGTGCAGGTCCTGTGAAAGCATACTGCTGGGGTTCAGCACTGCAAAGCTTGCTTTGGGTCACTGAAAAGAGGAGCTCAAATCTCTGTTCAGGAGAACACCAAACCCCTCATTCAGCAGTTCCTGCTCACATTAGGCCTGCCTACACCTTAACAGCAGCGGCACTGCAGAACAAGACTGGTGTTCTGGGACAGAGCTAAGTGCGGAGAATATCCAGAGATATTCGTTCCTCACCTTCATGAGCACCAAGACGACCCCCAGTTTTGAAAGCCAGAGAGAGAGCTGCATCCCCATATCATTTCTGAAGCGCACAGTATAAAGGAATACAAGTATGCAGCAAAACCAGCCAGTGCAGGCAGATCAGCACAGGTGCATGGGATCATCTAGTCTGACAGCCACATAAGACAAGCCAGATTTATTGAATTGGCCTCGTTAGCACTACAAAAAGTAATTTTCCCTCTGTTGATATTCACTCCTTCTTGTCAACTGCTGGGAATGGGCCACATTCACCCTAACTGCATTGGCTTCTTTAGCACTGACCCCCCCACTTGATAAGGCAACTCCCATCTTTCCATGTGCTATATATTTATACCTGCTTACTGTATTTTCCACTCCGTGCATCTGTTGAAGTGGGTTATATCCCACGAAAACTTATGCCCAAATAAATTTGTTAGTCTCTAAGGTGCCACAAGGACTCCTTGTTGTTTTTGCTGATACAGATTAACACGGCTACACCTCTGAAACAAGCCAGAAAATGTCACTCAGCAATTCCTGCATCAAGCCCAACCACTTCTGGTTGAACTAGAGCACCTCTTTCATGAAGACATCCCAGCTTGGTTTACAGACTTCAAGAGATGGAGAATCCATCACATTCCTTGGTAATGGTTAATTACCCTCACTGCTAAACATTTGCACCTTATTTCTAGTTTCAATTTGTCTAGCTTTAATCTTGCAGAAATTGAAGTTCTCCACATAGATTGATCAGGTCATCTCTTAACCGTCTCCCTGATAAAGGACTCCTTTAGTCTCTCACTGTAAGGTGGGTTTTTCAGTCCTTACATCATTCTTGTGCCTCTTCTCTGAGCCCACCCTAATTTTCCAACATCCCTTTTGAAGGGTGGACAACAGAACTGGACACAATATCCACATCCTTGTGAATGTCTAGCCATCAGCTCAAGTTCAACATGGCTAAAATAGAGCTCTTGATCTTCCCCACCATGCCTTACCTGTGACCTCCTCTCTCAATAACTGTGGATACCACTGTCATCTTTATTGTCACTCAGGCCCATAACTGGGATGCCTTCTTCAACTCAAACCTCTCTCTAGGTCCTCACATCCAGGCTGTCCACATCCTGCAACTGTTTTCTGCACAACATCACTGAGATACGGCCTCTCCTAACCATCCATGCAGCTAAAACTCTTCCCCAGGCTCTCCACAGCTTACAGCTCAATTAATGCCACATCCTTCTCTCTGGCCTGGACAAATGCAATCTTGTCCCACTGATATCCATTCAGAATGCTGCTGCAAAGACCATTGTCCTAGCCCGTTGTTCTGACTATGTCACCTCTCTGTTTGCATCCTTTCACTGCTACCCTCTTCTCTACTGTATCAAACACAAGCTAGCTGTCTGCACTTTCAAGGCCTTTCACAGCCTATCCCCACCTTACCTACCATCTCTAATTCAGTAATGAAAGGTCACACTTCTGTGGCAAGGGGTGCATTTCCTAGCCCATACTGTGGTGCAGAATTGTGGCACACATAATTAGATGATCTAGTAGCCCAGTGATATCACATACTCCGGAACCGTGGAAGAATAATTAGAGATCAAACTCAATCCTGGTCATCAGAGAATGGCCTTTGTCTGACCCTACTTAACCAGAGGGATGGTCACCACAAGGAAGGGGCTCTAGGGGTTCCAGAAAGATGGTTGAGAATTCCAGTCTCTCTCCCAGGACACACACTGTCCCACTGAAAAAAACTAATGATATTTCAGGTTAAGAGAGGACTAAAGCCAGACAGAGGCACTGAGCTGGCTAGCACGTTTCCCACTGAATTAAGACTTGAACAAGCACGGCATTCAGGCACGAAATGTGTCACCGGCAACAAAAGATTAACACTTGACAGCAGCATTTTACATTCACCAATAGCCCTTGACTGCCAGCACTTAGAATTTCACATTTTTCAGAAGCCTGTGGATGAATCAGTTCAAGAACCTCTTACATACGTGTCGTAATCCTGGACCACATTCCCCACACTCCAGATGGCAGTCAGGTATTCGTTTATCCCATTTGGACTGATGTAGTGAAGAGAATCCGGTGACTTTGGATCTCCATTGGAGCCAGTGAAGTCTATACCCACCTGATTAAGAAGATAAGAACAGCAGGTCATTGAAGGGTCACCAACATTACAGGTAAGTGAGAGAAAGAAAACATTTCTATCCAGAAACTGAAGCTCACGGCTAGCCCAACACACGTGCACATGCAGACCGGCATCAAAATCTCCCCAGCAGCAATGACCAGTACTGCTCTGGGACCCATCCATTCCCTGGAAGTCCCTGTGACATACCCCCCGGGCACATGTAGGTATTGGCACCCTAATTTCTAGGGAATGGATAGACACCAGCTTGTTTACTGCTAGTCTAAAAATAAATGACCTGAGAGCAGTTTAAGAAGCTCCCTGCCCATTAGAGTTACTGTGAGATGCAGAGCAATGCTCATGACAATCAACCAAAGAAATTACTTTCTTTATCCTGATCATCTCACAGAAATACAGAGAGGAAACTGTCTATTATATAAAACCTCTGAATGATTGTTGTCATTCACAAAGACAAGAAGCAGGTGAGCAACTCACTGTGAAGTTAATCTGGCAGCCTCCCATGACATAATCCAGGAAAGAGTATTCAGTTTCAATCTAAAGGAACAAATACTCAGGGTTACACCTCCTCTCCTACAGGAGCAGGAAAGCTGGTAGTTTGGAAAATAAGCTTACCTTGCAGGATTTTATCCTAACAATTCCAGAGTTTTTGTAGCTCTTTTTCTTTTGTTTCTTCCCAGGGTGAATGCATTCAAATTCCACCTACAGGACACAATGCACATAAGAGTCAGATTACTGACATACCCACCTGAAGAAAGCAGAGTTCAGGAGTTTAAACCAGAGCAGTGCAAAGGATGTGATTCAACCCAGCCCGCCTCTCCAAAAAATAGTGAGATTAATGGGATTTTTAAACACACCCACAGTAAACAGACAGATTCTAACCACTCTGCCACATGCTCTGTTTCAACAACAATATTTTAAAAAAAGTCTATTGCTCTAGAAAACTGGCCTCCTGATGGTAGGGATAAGTCAGCTATACAGCGGTGACACTCTTGGTATGTCTCCTGGAGTCTGCTATGCTGGAGTGAACAAGAGGGGGAAGCTACTCTGCTTCTGCCTGATTCTCCAGAGACAAAGGAAAATGGAGATGATGGAAGCATGGCACAGGAACTAGACAAAGGGCACCAAAATACCTTCAGGAGGAGGAGATGCAACGGCACCCAGAGTTACAGACTGGGGTGCTTGGGGTGCAAAATGTATTTACTTTTCTGGGATGTGTGTTTATGACATTACAGCACAAATAAAATTACTTTTCAATATGGAGCAAAACTCTACACTAGCACGATCCAACAATCTGTTGCAAACCCTTTGCAGTGAGTTATGGCCCCCTCAGCTGAAAAAAATGGGGAAGAAAAAGAAAAAGCTCACCAGAGAGCTGCCTCCTGCTTTCTGCAGCTGAGACAGGTTAGTTTCAAAACTGCCTATCAAGTCATGTGACCCATCACTATCATAATCTGTACAATGTACCTGAAAGGAAAGAAATAGCAGGCAATGGACAAAGGTACTGTATCAGGGAGAATTACAGCTGCTCACCACATGATCTCTCGCTTCCAACAGCTTTGCAGTGATGCAAGTGAACTCCCCTATTAAATCAGAACTGGTGCTGTCATCCATATCACTAACTGAAACCTGACAGTAAAAGAGACACTCAAAGTGAATCCTGGTTAGAGACAGAGAAATACTGCTACTCAGCCATTTAGCTAACGGGCAATTAAATGCAACTCACATGCACAGCAGAAGTTTTGCTTCAGTCAGGATCTCTCCCCAGCTAAATTGATCTGCTTTGCTAGACTACTGAATATTGTTTACTTATATGTTGGTACAGAGGTATAAACATGATTTTATTCTGCAGAGGGTACTCAACTGGAATATGGAGAAAGAAGCAATAAGAATGCTGTATCCAACATCATCCAAAGTCTTTCATATTTGCATACATAAAAAATAATAATATGGACTGCACTGGAGATTGGCAGCTCCAGAGAGCAGAAACCTAGCCTGTCTTCTTTTGTATTTTGCACAGTACCAAGCAGACTATCTATATTTGAATAGTTAATCACATTTAGATCAGCCTGGAGACCTGATTCCCCAATGCTAATGCCAATGCAAGTGACAATGGCATACAGAACATGCTAAGACCTAAATCAGTTATAGCACCACATGATGTTAGCCACTAGAAAGCGGTATGTATGAGGTTTTAATATGCACAAAACACACAACACATATTAAAAATCACAGAATGCAAGTACTCCAGTGGAAACAATCAAAAACCAATGCTTACGAACTGGTGCCTTTCCCCACCTTTTCAAAAACAAACTCCATATGCTCCACAGACTTCAAAACTCACTGACTTTTGGGGGTCTGGCTTTATCAAAGAAAAAATTACCACCATCACAGGACACAGCTCAGCACAAGCCATCTCCTCACAGTCAGCTTCTCCCAGTGTTCTACTCTCAGGACTGCTCAGTGACCACGCTTTATAAGGGTGTCAAACTCATTCTTTGGAGAGGCCCAAATTACATGTGTAATTATAGCCCACAGGGTTAAATTCAGATCTCACAAACTCCCCTTGATCCACTGCAGCTCTTCCTGCTGGTCACTGGGAAATTTGCACAAAAATCAAGGGTGAAATGTTCCTTTAGCTAATAAATAATAACCAAAAGTTCAATTAAGTATCTTATAGTCACATTTGACCTCACTCAGTGGAAGAGCATGCTCACTTTTAAGACCACTTATTTCTTCCTTTTACTTCTCTTCCTTCCCCCATCCTTCGTCTCTGTTTCCTCCTTTCCTCTGCATTCCCCACTCTGCAGCCATTTTCAGTTTTCACCATGAGTTTCTCTACCATCCCTTTCATCACCCCATCTGCTAAAACAATTTGAAATGAAATAAATAATGCTCACATTTAAAGCACTGAGGCTGCAGAATTACCAACCTGACGAGGTAACAGGACAGGGAGTTCTCACCTCAGAACCTTACATCCTCTCCATCTAAAGAGCTTCTACATCCTCCCTTATATCTGGGTGGGGAAACGAGCCCTGTGAGTCATCAGAATCCACATACTCTTTTCCCAGTAAACTCACACCTGCTAACAGAGATTGAAGCAATATTTTTTATGCTGATGGGAGAACTCTCCTATCAGCGCAGAGCATCTTTTGTACTGGTACAGCTGCGTCCTAGAGACATGGGTTACCATTGCTAGACTGTTACGATGCTCAGAAGGAAACAAACATCTCTGAAACACGCTCTTTTCAGCAATAATGGGCAGTCACAGGCGGTCAACCCTGACTGCATCAGTGGCCAGCTAGCAATATTGTAGGGAACAGGTCATAACCCAACTGTCAGCAAATACTTATTTCCTGCATTTGTCCAATATTTTGTGGGACCCAAGAGGTCCTCAAGGTGAATAAAGGATGCTCTACCTCCTAAAAATGAAACCACCAATATTCACAGAAGGCGGTGGCTTCTGCTCTACTCATGTCCTCAGATTGATGGGTAGTTATCTTGTTCTTTAAAATCTCATTTTAGTTTACATGAAGAACTAATTCCAATGAAAGATTACTTTGGTGGAAAGGAATTGCATCAGTTTAAAAAACAAAAAAGACAATCAAGGACTTCAATTTTTGTCTAAGTTGAAAGAGTTACTTATCTAAAAAAAAAAAAAAAAAAATCAAGAAAACCCTGCCGAGGCCACTCACTGCATATCAGTGCAGCAGGGTAGTAGTGCAGTGTGCAAAAGAATTACTGAAATATTAGTTAGTGTCAGCACTAATTTGAGGAAATCAAACCACACCTGTTTATCTTGAACTTTGGTTAATACTCTTGACCCAAAATATCCTCACACAAAAGACCTGCAAAGCTGGTGTCCAAAAACCAAATCAAACAAATAAGACTTTGGTGTCCATGTTAAATCATTTGAACAGTTATACTAATGTATCAGGAGCGCGGAGCGGAGGCTTGATTCAGTGTTTGCTATGCAGCACGTAGTCATAATAATGGCTATGAGCAATTTCTACATGAAGCTTAGGAAGCCCCCAAAGTAGACTGAGGGTTCTGTGAAGCAAAAGCTGGACATGATGGCAATAAGTCAAAAAAAGGGGGCACACATCTTGCCCAATCACTCTCTCACCAGGATGTAATTAGATTAAAATCAGGGGCTTGAACACTTGAGATCGTTAAAGATCCTATGACATTTCCCCCCAGTGTCCTCACCAAATTCTGACTTGATGTTGTATTCTTCAGTGCTATTAAACCACGGTTGTCTTTCAACCCAAACTCACCTTTCCACCTGTAATCAGAGGATAATACATCCCTTCTTCACAGGCGTGTTGTGGAGTTTAATTAAATGTTTGTGAATGCTTTGAGGTCCTTGATTGAAAGGCACTATGTGGAAGTATATTATTAGCATACATTTGCCCTGAAGTGACGAATATGGATTCCTACTGTAAAGCACAGCTTTCAGAGCCTGGCACACAAAACCTTACATAATGAAATTCCTCACTCTATGCCATGCTTGCAAAGTACCGAGGATTTTAATTAGCATCAATTTGGCAAAGAGGGACAACAAGCATTACCAACATGGGCCTTGTCAGTGTCTCTCTCACTTCTCCAACGTCTTTGGGTCAAGAGGATTCCTCTTTTTTGGTCACAGTCAGGTTTTTCCCCAATTATGAAGTACATAACTTATCACTGAAATCTTTTACCCCATATTT
This sequence comes from Lepidochelys kempii, assembly GCF_965140285.1. NCBI lineage: Eukaryota > Metazoa > Chordata > Testudines > Cheloniidae > Lepidochelys > Lepidochelys kempii. Next base: position 31,508,716 of record NC_136392.1, on the reverse strand, counting down.
AGCACTCCAAGTCATACTTCAAACCTTTTTTCCTATTTACCAATCTCAGTAATTCTTTGGATTTACCATGCTGCACACGCACACTGACTGACATGCAGGCCTTTTGCTAAACCTTTAAGACCTGATTCCCAACACAAGGCTTCTTCACAGGTACAACGAGACAGGAAAACCTAGAAAGAAATGTTTTTTGGGTTGACTGTCCAGAGAAAACACTGGTTTAGAAAGAACAGCATGTGGTTTTGAATTCATTTACTGTGGAAGGGGTAAATTTTTAGACTCCACCTCTAATCAGAGACTTCAGTGAATTAAAAAGATTAGGTAACTACTTGGGGTGTTTTAAGATACAGCAAATTGCCTTATGAATGTGGAGTATTATGCTGAAGACCTACTCATGACCTTGAGTCAGACAGAGTCATTTATTGTATGTAAGAGCTCAAGGAGTTAGAATCTAGACCCAAAACCAGGCCCTTTTCAAGGAAAAGCCTCTGCTCAAGCTGGCAATAGGAAAAGGGTCCCTGCTAGTATGAAGACAAGACCAAAGATGGCACTTAGGTTTACATTGTACCATCGCCTTCCTCAGCACCATCAGTTTGGTTCAGCATTGAATGACCCTCTCAGCTATGTTCCAGACAATAACTGAAAGTCTGATAATTCTATCTATAGATCAGTCATTAGGGAAGAGTGTGGGAAACTTCACTTTTGCAGTTCTTGACCTATTTTAAATTTGACAGGTGCTATTGCATTCACATAGATTTTGCATTTAATAAAAATGATCTCTTATTTGCTAATATTTACATTTTTAAACAACTTCTCTAGATAAGCAAAGATTGAACAGCCTGATAATCACATAGCTAGTTAATGTCAACCCAGAGGTGGTGACTTACAGTTGCAAAGGAATGAGAGAGAGAATCTAATCACTTATGCTTTCCAAAGACCATACCTTGATTGGGTTATTGAAGTCCCCTCCACAGAACGTTTGCAAGGGAACACTAAACTTCCTCCAGCATGGATTTAAATTGTTCTTAATCACCTGCAAGACAACAGATATAATAAATAATCTTGAATGGGGGATGCCACATGCAAATTGTTAAGAGTTTTAACATTGTCAAAATCAAGAGTTCTACACCATGCTGAGTATCTGGAGGCAATTCTTGAACTGGAGGTATGGTGTTTCAGACTACGTCTATTCTACAGAGCCTATACAAGCAGCGCTATGTCCGTACAGTCCCCTACAGTAGACACAGCTTACAATGACATAAGGAGTTTTTGTGCTGGTATAGGAATACCACCTCCCTGAACAACATTAGTTATGTGGACAGAAGCACTCTTCTGTCGACATAGCTGCATCTATCTTGAGGGGTTTGCCAGCATAGCTACATGAGTCAGAGATGTGGGGGGGGGTTTCACACCCCTGACTGACACAGCTTTGTTGATATCAATTTTAAGTGTAGATCAAGCCTCAAGCTGCGAACTTCTCAGATTTTGCATGCCAAGGACACGTCTATACAACAAGCACTACAGAGGCACAGCTGCAGCCACACCACTGTAGTGCAGACGCTTACTACAGCAACAAAAGGGGTTTTTCCATCACTGCAGTAAATCTATCTCCTCGAAAGGCAGTAGCTACAGTGGGGGTTAGGTCAATGTAACTACACTGCACGGGTCATGAGATTTTTCGCAGCCCTGAGCAATGTAGCTAGGGCGGCCTAAATTTTAAGTGCAGACTAAATATATTCTAGGTTGGGCCTGATTAATTCCAGGAGGAGAAATCCGGTAAAACACAGGTGCTGCAAAAAGCAAGAGCTCACAGCTCAGGAGGTGCCACTCTTTCCTCTAAGGCAGGACTGAACTAACACTCCAACAGCATTAAGGGACACTGCATCTTTTTTCAGATCAAACATTAAAAAAGGTCCTAACATATGGCCATTAAGGAGTCTCTACTCTTTTCAAAGTGCCATAGGTCCTAACCCTACTATGCTGTGCAAAATCCCAGTGTGGATAACTACATTCTGTCTACACTTATAAGTTTGTTTGGAAAATACTTTGGAATCCTTTGAAATGAAAGAAACTTAACGAAGCGCAAGTTAGCATTTGTGGTGCCAGAGTTCAGTAGACACTAAAACTAGTTTCTGTAAAAACACAGCAATATCCTGTTCCCCACAGCACAATACGTTCGCCCTTTTCAGGCAATGAGAGCCGAACCTAATGCCAGAACAGTGTGTGTCAGTGTGCAAACCCTACCTCTGATCTATAGACCAGCTGCCATTTTCCACCATCACTCTGCTTGTAAAATTCCAAAAACGGATCTGATTTGCCCAAAAAATCCTGTAAAAACAAAAAATAGGAGTAATCAACCCCCCATGCTTTGTCCAAATAAATACCAAACACTTAGTGGTGGAGGTTTGGGGTAGGAGTACATCACGTTTGGGGAGGGGAATGACGGGAAGCTGGCATCCCCAGTGGGACAGAAAGCCCAGAGAAGTTTGTGAGGCAGTGCACATATTACAGTGGCGCAGGTGCATCACTAAGCTATGGCTGCAGCATGATAGCTGTTTAAAAGGTCGACCTTCCGAAGTCCTTTAAAATCGACATGCTTTGGCAGATTTGTTGAAATTTGGTGTGCCTCATGGGAGTGTGGGGTAGCATTAGTTATACATATATGCGGTCACTTGATCAAGGGGTTTCCAGGTTACAAACACCCCCCCCCCCCCAAAAAAAAAAACCAAACAACAAAAAACAGGTTTCCTTCTGATGCCTTGTACTGTTAAACTGAGAAACTAATGACTAGATGAAACAGAGGCCTTTTGTCGGTGAACTCACGCTGCCATTAAATATTTATCATAGCCCTCCCCTACGACAAAAGGAGTTCTGCATGGAGGGGCTGGAGGATGCTGCAATGTGAGAGTTGTTGGTGGCAGCTGTATTCTGGAGGGAATGTAAGCCATGTCTGGGGGGGAATTAGACATGTAAATGCCTGGGGGGATATTACGGGACAGAGGAGTGGGGAAATGAGGGGAGAGGGATTTTGGACTGCAGTGAGGAGGGAGGGGGATAAATAAGGATGGATGATAGATGAGGCAAGAGAGGTTGGGGACTCAGATGTGGGAGGCATGGTCCCGCAAGCTCTGCCAGCACACCCCCACCTCATGTACTCCACAGCTCTGTCAGTGCACCCAATCCTGCACCTGAAACCGCCCCACATCCTGCAGCTCAACCTCGTCAGCCCCAACCCTAGTGCACTCCTAGTGCACCCCAATCCCCATGTATTCCACAGCTCTGCCAGTGCACCTAACCCCCAGTGCAGATAAGGATTCAAAACTCAACTCTGAACCTTTGGAAGTTCTCCAGTTGTTATCCAATACATTTAATGTTTAGCCTAACTCAACTTTCAATTCTACCTCAAGGATGTTTTTTCATGTAAACTGCCCATTATCAAAGACACATCTCAATGAAATCACCTTGAATGAAAGGCAAGACCAATCCCAAAAGTGTGGTTTGGTAATTTTGTATGTGACATCACATTCAAAACGTAAACAGCATGTTTCTTGTTTAAGCATTTACTAAATGTGAGTACTTCCTCTTCCACACTGTTCTCCCGATTAAAAAAAAAAATTAGTGAACACAAACACACATTCAGAGCGAGTAGAACTGAACTCCACCTTACTGCAAGTCCTGATTATAGCTATAAAAACGTGTAACTGTGTAAGAATCAATTACCTTTTTGTCCAAGTTCTGTGCTTCAATCTCTAGACTGACAACTCTTGTGTCTTTTATCTCTTCTGCTGAAATCTGTGTTACAAGAATTTAAAGACAAATTAATTTCCAGTGAAGCTTAGCAGACACTCAGGCACATGAAAGGGCCTTTGCTTCTGGTTGTAAATATGTTTTCTTGCACACACACACACACGTCAAGTAACACAATTTAACACTGCCAAAAAGCAGACAAACTTTGAAATTAATTTACCCAAAGCTAATTTATTTAACCAAAGAAATTTAACTCTACATAAAGTGACAAGCTCATTCATTCTTTTAGGGCTATACATAAAGCACAGTTACCGTAATGGTGCCTTTTCCTGCTGGCTTTCCTTTCTTCAACTCCAAAGGCCGAGTGAGTGTTTTACTGGAAACAATCTAAAGCCAAATGAAGACATACATAATTATGGAGTTAGACCCAGAAAACATGGTAACTCTTCAAGAGTAAATTTCCCAAAATCACCTAAGTGACAAAGTCCTTAAGTTCCACTTTCAAAAGTAACCTATACCCCTAGGAGCCTAAGCATCACTGAAAGTCAACGGGACTTATGCTCCTAAATCACTAAGGCATTTTTGCAAATTTTACTTATCCTAAAGCTATACATTCTGAGGCTACAGTATTCCAGCTCTGACATCCATTGATACCCCCTGAAATCTAATATTTATATTCCTTTCACCTCTAATTATTGCCTCCCAATGACACCTTGAGACACTGATATTTTACTACAAGGATCCAAGAAATTCTAGAAATAGAAAGAGGCCATTCAACAAGCCAGGTACTGTTTTAATATATTTGAACCCCACCTTCCTACCCCTAGGCTGAACATCCAACCCTCTGCTCCAGAAATGGTGTAGAGGGGGTCTCCAATACTCATTCAATCTCTGCTGCAATCACCTTCCCTTTTCACACAAAGGCAACTAAACACAGAGAAGTAGCCCTGCTAGAGTTCCCCAATTACCCCATACTCATTTGTTAGATTATATTCCATGATGTTTGATGCTTTCTCCATTTTGAACAATAAGCCATCTCTATTTTCTGAACTTAGAAATTTTAAGAATTTTTGTTCTAGATATTTGTTTTCCAGGACATATTCTTGTGCAATCATCAGAAATGTATGATTTAATCAGGATGGAAAACATTGTTTCTCCCATTGATTTAAAAGGGGCCTACAAAGGATATCTAAAATTTAGGGCTGTTGATTAATTGCAGTTAACTCACGCAATTAACTCAAAAATTAATCACAGTTTTAATCACACAGTTAAACAATAGAATACCAATTGAAATTTATTACATATTTTTGCATGTTTTTCTACATTTTCAAATATATTGATTTCTATTACAACACAGAATACAAAGTGTACAGTACTCACTTTATATTATTTTTATTACAAATATTTGTACTGTAAAAATGATAAACAAAAGAAATAGTATTTTTCAATTTACCTCATACAAGTACTGTAGTGCAATCTTTTTATCGTGAAAGTGTAAATTACAAATGTAGAGGATTTTTTTGTTACATAACTGCACTCAAAAACAAAACCATGCAAAACTTTAGCGCCTACAAGTCCACTCAGTCTTACTTCTTGTTCAACCAATCGCTAAGACAAACAAGTTATGGGAGATACTGCTGCCGGCTTCTTATTTACAATGTCACCTGAAAGTGAGAACAGGCATTCGCGTGGCACTTTTGGAGCCGGCGTTGCAAGGTATTTACGTGCCAGATATGCTAAACATTCGTATGCCTCTTCATGCTTCGGCCACCATTCCAGAGGACATGCTTCCATGCTGATGGGGTTTACGAAAAAAATGTGTTACTTAGAATTTGTGACTGAATGCCTTGGGAGAGAATTGTATGTCCCCCTACTCTGTTTTACCAGCATTCTGCCATATATTTTATGTTATAGCAGTCTCGGATGATGATCCAGCATATGTTCGTTTTAAGAACACTTTCACAGCAGATTTGACAAAACGCAAAGGTACCAATGTGAGATTTCTAAAAATAGCTACAGCACTCGACTCAAAGTTTAAGCATCTGAAGCACTGTCCAAAATCTGAGCGGGACAGGGTGTGGAGCATGCTTTCAGAAGTCTTAAAAGAGCAACACTCCATTGCGGAAACTACAGAACCTAAACCACCAAAAAAGAAAATCAACCCACTGATGTGGTATCTGACTCAGACGTTGAAAATGAACATGCGCCAGTCCGCTCTGCTTTGGATCATTACAAACGTGTCATCAGCATGGACACGTCCCCTGGAATGGTGGCTGAAGCATGAAGTGACATATGAATCTTTAGCGGATCTGGCACGTAAATATCCTGTAATGCCAGCTACAACAGTGCCATGCAAATGCCTGTTCTCATTTTCAGGTGACATTGTAAACAAGAAATGGGCAGCGTTATCTCCTGCAAATTGTAACCAAACTTGTTTGTCTGAGTGATTGGCTGAAGTAGGACTGAGCGGACATGTAGGCTCTAAAGTTTTACATTGTTTTATTTTTTAATGCAGTTATTTTTTGTATATAATTCTACACCTGCAAGTTCAACTTTCATGATAAATAGACTGCACTACAGTACTTGTATTAGGTGAATTGAAAAATACTATTTCTTTTGTTTTTTTACAGTGCAAATACTTGTAATCAAAAATAAGAGCCCTGTACACTGTATTCTGTGTTGTAACTGAAATCAACATATTCGAAAATGTATAAAACATCCAAAAATATTTAAACAATATTGAATACCATTTATTTAACAGTGCAATTAATCACAATTCATTTTTTTAATCGCTTGACAGCCCTACTAAAAATATTGGACTTGTGACCTTTATTTTTGCTTTATTATAACATATAAAGAAAGCCTGAAAGGAGTTGTTTGTTTGGGGTTTTAAGATTTTTTTCTGCTTGTTCTGTACCTAAGAAAAAATTAGGAGTATCTGCTCCCCTGGTTTTGCTGGAGGACATGTTGGGGGTCACAGCACATGTACACTGTTAGCTCTCACACTTCAATGGAAAGAACAGGGGTGTTTGGATTTTTAAATAAAGACCTCTTCTCTTCAAAGTGTTAATCACTGAAGCTAAATAGGTGTTAAAAAAACTTTTAAAATAGTTTTTCACAGTCTGACTTAAAATCTCATCTCCTCTTCAGATGTAATCATTTCACTAGTTTTCCACTCAGACAGAACAGGAATTTCTAATTTAAAAAAATGCAGAAGACTATGCCAAAATCACTTTAAAACTTTCTTTAGGCAGAAGCCCAGCTTCCAGCATACCCTCTTCCAGGGTTGGTCATCTTTAAACAAGTCATTAAATGTAAAATCTTCTCTGCCAGCAGAGAGAGTGAAGATCATTACCGCAATTAAAATGTGCATTGAAACTCATGTACTGTACATATGAAAATATGTAACTAAGCACCTTGGGCTATGTCTACACTTAAAACACCATAGCTGTGCTGCTGTAGTGCTTCAGTGTAGACACTGCAGTGACGAGAGGGGTTCTTCTGTTGCTGTAGGAAATCTGCCTCCCCAAGAGGTGGTAGCACTGTCTACTCTGGATCTTATTGGGATCCAGGAAGTGGGCGGGCAAAGCCCGCTCACTGCTAAAGGATCCCCCCACAGCCTAAGAGGGGGGTCCACAGGACCTGGAAAACCCTGTCTACTCTGGGTGTTAGGTTGGCTTAACTATCTCAGGAGTGTCTATTTTTTATGCCTGGGAGACTCTGCTGTACCAATATAACTTTGCAGTGTAGACCAGCCCTAAGAAAGACTCTTCATTGAGGGCTAGCCTCACAATAAGCTTCATTTTTTAAACTGTGCCCATTCAAGTTATTTAAATATACACTAGGGGGTCACACGTTTTGCAAGTTTTACAGGGTGGGCTCACTGTACTCACCTAGAGGTTCTTATACCCCTCCATTCTCCCCACAAGCTCCTAGTGTGCTACCCTCCCATCCGCCCTCTAATCCAGGGACTCCCTGTAACTGCTCTCCTCCTTGCACACCAGGCTCTGTGCATCCCCCATTCCCCACCATTGGCAGTGGCTCTATGTTTTCCCCATACCAGGGACTATGTGAGAAACCCCCATTCTATGACATTCTCTGCCAGATGCCCTGTGGGCTCCCCTTCCCCCCATTATTTCTTCTCTTCTTTCTGTCTAGGAGATAAGTCACTCAAGATGTCAACATGCTGAACTCTACTGGGAGGATGAACAGAATTGAGACAGAGGTATTGTTATGCTGGAAGGTGCTAACCGTTGAAGGTGTGGCTCTGCTAAACAGATGCCAGAGGCTCCATGTGTTCCCCATTTTTCCCCTTCTATTTTTTTCGCAAAATAATCAGTTTCTGCCCACTGAAACCTAGAACATTCCCTGAAATTTTGAACAGATCACAGTCAGAATTCAAAAATTATCATGTTACAGACAAAGACCGACAGATGCTATCACAAACCCTGCCCAAAAAAATTATTTCTTGTTTGAATGTAAAGAAAAGCTGCACACATTTTGCTCCAACTCTTTAAAAGAAACCAGTTTTGAGCTGGGAAGTTTCTATATCAAAGAACCATCTGAGCAAGTTACAAGCAACTGATACTAATGTTTCAGAACAGCTTTTTCACTTGGCTTTTGGGAGAGTTGGCCAACCAGGATGTCACGTCGTAGAGGGGACGTCAGAAAGGCACCAGAACTGCTGTGGTCTCTATGTTGCAGGCAGGGTAGACTCATTAAAACCTAAGCAATTTAAATCACGGATTCTAATCATGATTTAAATCAGCAAACAGGAAACCCTGATTTAAATAATCAATTTTAATCTTGTTTTGCGTTTGTGCTTTGTAGTTATTTTCCTTAAAAAAAGGCTGATTCTCATTGGTTGGTACCATTAAAACATGCTGATATGCAGCTACTCACAGCCTTTCCTCTAAATTTGATGCTGATTCTTTTTGCTAATCAGGAGGATGCAGTATATCTACGCACACTTGTTCAGATTCTTGATTTTAATATATTTATATCATGTTAGAAATTGGCAAAAGACTCATTTCTGATTTATTAGATGATTAATTTTGGACAGAAATTGGAATTCAATTAAAATGTGAAAAAACAGCATTTTGAAATTATTAGTCAAATAAAACTACCTTAAATGTGCTGGATACATAAGAAAAAAGGAAGTTTATCAAAACACATTTTGCACTTAAAACTAACTGATTTATGAATCAAACGAAGTATTATCTACACTGAGTAAACTGAACAAACAGTTACCTTCTCATAACTGTTGTTCTTCGAGATGTGTCGCTTGTATCTATTCCAACTAGGTGCGTGCGCACCACATGCACAGTCATAGGAAGGTTTTTCCCCTAGCAGCACCCGTCAGGTCGGCTATGGAGCCCCCTGGAGTGGCGCCTTCATGGCGGTGAATATAGGTCCCTGCCGATCCACCGCCTCTTCAGTCCGTTCTTGCTGAATACTCCAACAGAGGAGAAGGCGGGTGGGTTTGGAATGGACGTGAGCAACACATCTCGAAGAACAACAGTTATGAAAGAAAGGTAACCGTTTTTTCCTTCGAGTGATTGCTCATGTCGATTCCAATTAGGTGACGCCCTAGCCAGGAGGTGGGGTTGGAGGTCATGGAATCACTGACTGGAGCACCGCTCTGCCAAATGCTGCATCGTCTCTGGGTAATAGCGCAACGAGAGCTGAAAGCATGAACCAAGGACCACGTTGCCACCCTCCCTATCTCCTGGATCTGGGCCTGGGCCAGGAATGCTGCCGAGGAGGCCTGCACTCTTGGGGAATGTGCCGTTAGTGCAGGGGCCAGTACTTTTGCCAGATCATACCCTGCCTGGATACAAGACGCGATCCAAGATGAAATCCTCTGCAATGAGACCGGAAGGCCCTTCATCCGGTCCGCAACTGCCACGAACAGCTGGTTTGACTTATGGAACGGCTTTGTGCATTCAATGTAAAATGTCAGCACTTGAACGTCCAGGGAGTGTAACCTTTGTTCTTGACTATCCATGCGATGCTTCGGGTAAAAGACAGGTAGGAAAAAGTCCTGATTGGCATGGAATTGGGACACAACCTTTGCGAGAAAGGCTGGGTGAGGCCTACGTTGCACCTTGTCCTTATAGAAAATGGTGTAAGGAGGGTCAGAGGCTAGGGCTTTAAGCTCTGACACTCTCCTTGCTGACGTAATGGTGACTAGGAATGTCATCTTCCATGACAGGTAAAGCAGCAAACAAGTCGCCAGGAGTTCAAACGGGGGCCCCATCAGTCTGTAAAGGACCAGGTTGAGATTCCACGCTGGGATAGGGATAGCTCAGAGGTTTGAGCATTGGCCTGCTAAACCCAGGGTTGTGAGTTCAATCCTTGAGGGGGCCATTTAGGGATCTGGGGAAAAAATTGGGGATTGGTCCTGCTTTGAGCAAGGGGTTGGACTAGATGACCTCCTGAGGTCCCTTCCAACCCTGATATTCTATGATAGGTTGCTTAAACTGCGGGTATAGCTTGTCCAGATCTTTCAGGAAAGCGGTCAGGTGCAGAGACTCAAGGTTGGGATGATGAAGATGACCGTGGTCTTAGGTGATCAGGTCTCGCACCAGGGGCAATGCGATTGGGGTGTCCACTGACAGCTAAAGGAGCGTGGTGTACCAGTGCTGGTGAGGCCAAGACAGTGCTACCAGTATGACCACCGCCTTGTCCCTGCAGATCTTGAGCTGAACACGGGGGATGAGTGGAACCGGTGGGAATGCATACAACAGATGGTCCGTCCAAGAGAGGAGAAATGCATCCCCTAGAGAGGGCAGGCTGTGATTCCAGAAGGAACAGAATTAGGGGCCTTTTCTGTTGCTCTTCGTGGTGAACAGGTCGATTTGGAGAACTCCCCACCTTTGGAAAATGTTGTGCACCACATCTGGGCGGATAGACCACTCGTGATTGTGGAAGGATCTGCTGAGGTAGTCCGCCAACTCATTCTGAGAAACTGGGAGGTAAGATGCTTCCAGGTGAATGGAGTGGGCTATGCAGAAGCTTGAGGGCTGCCCAACATAGGGGAGAGGAACGAGCCCCACTCTGCTTGTTTATGTAAAACATCACAATTGCGTCGTCCATCATGACCCCCACGCACTTACCTTGCAATTGGGCCTGGAAGGTTTGACGTGCCAGTCGGACCGCTCTCAACTCCTGGACGTGGATGTGGAGTGAAAGTTCGTCCTGCGACCAGAGACCTTGGGTCTGGAGTTCTCCCAGGTGATTGCCCTATCCCAGCGCTGACACATCTGTCTAGAGGGACAGAAAGGGCTGGGGTTTGTTGAAGGGGACTCCCTTGCACACCTCCTGTGGGTTGAGCCACCAGTGGAAAGATTCGAGAACCGGCACCAGGAGGGTGATCACCTTGTCCAGGCTGTTGTGCCCTGGACAGTAGGGTGACGACAGCCAAGCTTGGAGAGGCCTGAGCCTCACGAGCTGTACCACATACATACATGCTGCCATGTGGCCAAGGCGCCTCAAGCAACCCCTTGCTGAGGTAGTAGGGTACCGCCTGAGGCTTTGTATGATGTCTGTCATTTACCAAAAGCGAGCCTCTGGCTCAGATGCCCTAGCCTGACCCGAGTCCAACACTGCTCCGATAAAATCTATCCTCTGTGTCGGGTATAGGGTTGATTTGTGCTCGTTGAGCAGGAGACCCAACCTGTCAAAGGTGGAACTTACAAAGCTGACTTATCACTCCACTTGGTCCCTGGAACGCCCCCTGAGCAGCCAGTCATCGAGGTACGGGTAAACCTGCACCTGCCTCTGGTGTAGGAAGGCGGCTACGACCGACATGCACTTGGTGAACACTCATGGGGCCGTTCACAGGCCAAAGGGGAGGACCGTAAATTGGTAATGGTTGTGACTGACCATGAACATGAGGACCCATCTGTGGGCAAGAATTATAGAGATGTGGAAATACACGTCCCTGAGGTCGAAGGCGGCGTACCAATCTCTCGGATCCAGAGAGTGGATAATCATGCTTAGAGAGACCAGGCGGACACTCAACTTTCTCATGAAACTATTGAGGCCTCACAGATCAAGGATGGGTCTGAGACTCCCCTTGGCTTTGGAGATTAGGAAATAATGGGAATAGAATCCCTTGCCCCTTATCTCCTGAGGAACCTCCTCCACTGCTCCCGCGGCGAGGAGCGTTTGAATCTCCTGTATGAGATTCTCGTGACAAGGGTCCCTGAGGAGGGACGGGGAAGGGGGCTGGGAGAGAGGGGAGGAGCAGAATTGGAGAAAATAACCCATTTCCACCATGCAAAGGGCCCAGCGATCTGAATCTGTGACCAACCACGATAGAACTGGGACAGACGGTTGAGAAAACAGGGAGAAGGATCCAGTGTGCAGATCGGTGCGTCGCCCCCAGACATGCCTTCAAAAGGCTTGCTTAGAGCCTGACGATGGCCTTGTCAAGCCCTGGCCCTGGCTGGGCGGAGGATGGGGAGGCTTGTGCCTGCCATTCCTGCCCTGCTTCCTGGAGAAGTCCTGCCTGTGCCGGGAGGTTAGAAAAGCTGTTGGGGCTGTGGTTTAAAATGTTTCCGCTGGGTGGCAGGGGTATGCATGCCGAACGATTTCAGCATCACCCATGAATCGTTTAGGCTGTGAAGCCTGGAGTCTGTTTGCTCCACAAATTAAAATTCTATCTGATGAGGATTGCTTACTGGTTAGCAGTCCTCAGATGGAGCCCTCTAGTCAAGTAGACCTTCCAGACAAAGAGGTCCATCTGTTTGGAGTCTTTCGACTTGGGAGCTGGGCCCTGTTGCACGTCTCTCTCTCTCTCTCGTTTACTGCCACCACTAGCGAGCAGGGCTGCAGGTGAAAGAATAAGTACTCATACCCTTTAGTGGGTATGAAATATTTCCTCTCCACGCCCTTGGCTGTCAGGGGGATGGAGGCAGGGGTTTGCCACAGAGATTTTGTAGTGGTTTGAATGGTCTTTATGAGGGGGAGTGCTACCCTGGATGGCCCTTCAAGATTTAAAATGTCTACCATCGGGTCCTCCAACTCGACCACCTCTTCAGCCTGGAGCCCCATATTGCGGGCGATCCTGTGTAGCAGGTCCTCGTGCGCCTTGTTAGCGATAGGGGGCAGCCCAGAGGGGGAAGACCCTGCTACTGCTTCATCTGGCGATGACGACGATCAAGCTAGAGGCAGCACCGGGCCCTTGTGGCCCTCCTGCTCCCTGGAGGCATCCTGCTTGGCGCTGTGACTTTCGGTGACGACTGCAGCCTCGGTGCCAGTAGTGGGTGCAGGAGCTGGACCCGGCTCTGCACCGCAAACGGACACTGTATCGGAGCCCCAAGGTGTGGGGTGGTCCCTGGCTGACGGAGGTGCATGTCCTTCTGAGGCCACAGACTGGGAGCCCCTGGAGACTGTGCCCTGGGCCTGGTGGTAGGCCCATGGGGTCCAAAATGGCCATTGTGCAGGTCCCTGCCACTGCACCTGGCACAGCACCATCCTGGCATCCTGCCTGTGCCGGTCCGACCAGTGCCAACTGGGTCTTGAATAGTTGGACTCCGCCTCCAAGTCCGATGACTGAGACCTGGAGCATGAAGACCACGGCGGTGCCAAGGGGGATGGTGACAGAGAGCAGTGCCACATGGTCAGTGCTGGAGAACGGTGCTATGTGGATGGAGCTGGGGAATGGTGCCGCTGGGCCAGTGTCAGGGAACGGTGTGGCGGAGAGCAATGCCTCGGGGAAGGTGGACGCCTCATCGTAGCAAGTTTGCCTTTAGACTGTGCGACGCGCTGCGGTGCAGGAGGCCCATCCCAGCTGGCGGGGGACTGCAGAGCCAACATGGCAATCAAGTCCCTTGCGGCCTTGAAAGTGTCTGGAGTGGAAGGGAGTTCCAGCTCCTTCACCTGGCACTCCTGGTCAGAAGAGTCCACTGGCACCAGACTTGACAGCCCCCGTTGAGGGACCCAAAGTCAACAGCACTGGCTCCTGTGTTGATGGTGCTGGGAGCTCCTGCGCAGGATGCACTCCAGCAGCACTGTCCGACCCGGCAGCTTTCAGTGTGGGTGAGAGCCCCCTGCCTGTTTCCTTATGCTGCTTATGTGGCACCGGGGAGTGTGAGCGGTGTCACGCTGCTTCTACAGGCTTCGGTGCTGGGGAGCACCGGTGCCGAGGGTCTCTATGGCCACAGTCCTTCCTCGGCACTGTAACATGTACGGAGGCTGGAGCACTCCGCAAGGACGTGCTCGGTGCCGGATCCTGCCGGCCCGGGGCCGGTTGGGGACAAAGGTCTGCTTCCATCTGGATCTGCTTTAGCCTGAAGTCCTGCTCTTTCTTCATCTTCGGGCGGAACCTTTTACAAATCTTGCACCGGTCTATTTGGTGCACCTCCCCCAGACACTTGAGGCAAGAGTCATGGGGGTTGCCCATTGGCATAGCCTTGTGGCAGGTTCTGCAGGGTTTAAATCCTTTGGATCGAGGCATGCCCCGAAGCCCAAAGGTGGAAAAGAAGCATTTGTGGTGGAGGAAATCCCCACTCCTACTAACACAAACTAGCTATAACTATAACTACAGAAGTGACTATGAAAACTGAAACTATGAAGACATGGGAAAGCACTTGAGAAAGCAAGCGACTGGAGTTCCAACAACCATCACTGGAGGTAAGAAGGAACTGAAGAGGCAGCAGGTCGGCAGGGACCTATATTCACTGCCATGAAGATGCCACTCTAGGGGGCTCCACAGCCAACCTGACTGGTGCTGCTAGGGGAAAAATCTTCCAAAGACTGTGAACATGGCGCACGCATACCTAATTGGAATTGACATGAGCAAGCACACAAAGAAGGAGGATTATTTCTGGTCACCATGCCCTTCAAGGTTTAGAACTAATAGATCTCACCTCTCATACCTTGTTTTTATTCATAGATTGGAAGAGGGAAACAAGCTTACCTATCAATTCCCAGACAGTTACTCAAGTCTGAATGAAACACTGAACTAGCTGAATAAACTGAAATGAAGAAGAGTTTTAAAGCGTTTGAAAACAGGCTGCTGCTGTCAAAATCTGGTTTTACACTTCAACAAACTCTCATTTCAGGTGCTTAGCCAATGACTTCCCGAAGATCGACAGTTAGAATTTCTTTAAAATTTCAGCAGCATTAATTTTTAAATTTAAATTATTTTAACACATTATAGTAAAGTCAGGCCTTAACACAGGTTGTTATAATTTCATATTTAATTTTAAGTAGGCTTATTTTTAGAAAGAAAAATGTATTTAAATTAAAATGGGCTTTTTAAAATCATCATTTTTTGTTCACTCTGCTTGCCAAAAGATCCTACATCTGTAGAAAGAAGTCAGCTGCAGACAGAGTAAAAGATACAAAAGGTATTTTGGATGCCAAATCCCTTTTTAATCTGGGGTCAGTGTTGACAAAGGTATGTCTACACTATGGAGATTATACTGGTAGAGCTATGTCAGCATAGCAAAGCCAGCATAAACCTGTAGTGTAGACACAGTCTACATGGATGGAAGACGGTTTAGGGGACCAGTGTAGGAATACCACCTTTCCAAACAGCAGCAGCTACGTTGACAAAAGCATTCCTGTCAAAATAGTTGCATCTACACTGGAGGTTAGGTTGGCATAGCTTGTTCACAGCCCTGACCAACTCAGCTATGTCAACCTCACTTTTAAGCACAGACCAAGCCTAAATATAGTTACTGCAGCAGAGCCAGCGCTATGAGTCAGAGATCTACTCAGTACCACTCTAAATGGAATGAAAGAAATTCTGCATTTCTGATAGTACTCTTAAAATACAATAGCTGAGAGAACTTGAAGCCATTTCAGACTTAAGCTAGGGGCACACACTCTTTTTCTAAGGCCCGCCCTACTTTTAATTAAGTGGACATAGCTACGGCTGAAAAATGCACACCCTGGAGGGACTTAGCTATGCTAACCTAAGGCCCGGCATAGCTGCAGCTAGGTGGACAGAAGGTAGTCACCGAGTGACGGCTGCTTGGGGAGGTGGATTACCTACAGCAACAGAAAAACCCCTTTTGTTACCGTCAGAAATGTCTATGCTTCTGTGCTACAGCAGCATCGCTACGGTGCTGTAGCTATGCCACTGTAGCACCCATAACGTAGACGTGGCCTATATAAGATCAGTTGAAAGGATGAAATTCTTTCACCCCGAGTACATTAAAGCTTCTGACATCTAAGTTTCTCACGTTTTCAGATTTAAACCTACATTTATCACTACTTTGCAGAACATTAGAGATGACATTTCTGCAAGTACCTGTCCCAGTGTACACTCAACCCCTCCAAGGTAATCATCATCATTTAAGTCAAAGGACTTGTTATCGATATCATATACGCCAAACTTCAGCTTCTGCACTTTCTCAAAGTAATAATCAATGAGCAGCTTCTTGGAGAATTCAGGCTTCTGGCAGTTCTTTATCTTTTCAGTTCGATCCAACTACGCAAAGAAAGAGATGGAGATGATCACTATAGATAAACATATTAACCACACTTTCCACAAAACTCTTTATGTCCCTCACCCTCAAACACTTCTTCATTGGCCTTTATATGCACCGTATCTGAGGGTCTAGGCTGCTAAATCTAGCCACTGCCACAGGGCCTGCTGACCGCTCTGCAACTTTGTACTCCCTGAATTTTAGTAAAGAAATTATATAATCAATTACCACTAAATCTGGTTTAGAGATAATCTGACATTTGAGGAAAAAAGACACTGACATACTCTGTCAGGGGTTCTCAGGACAAATTATTTGGTGGCCTCAGAGTGCAGCCACCAGCTCTTGCTCATGGCCGCTCTCACACTTTTTCCTAAAATATTTCATTAGCTTTATGAAAAATAAATAAATATGCATATCCAAATCACTGTAATTTATTTATTGCTAGCTGCTAAGTCTGCTGTGAAAAGCGACATTAAACATACAAGTATCACTTTTCACAGCAGACTTACTCAGCCCCACAAGTCTGGGGACAAATTAAGCCCTAGGTGGGGGATCACGGGAGGCAGCAGGGGCTATAGACAATGGCACGGGGGGAAGTGGGGGGGCGGTTTGGCAGTGCAGGGCTGAAGCCTGAAGTCCCGCGGGAAACGGAACCCAAAGCCATGTGGCAGGAGCCCGAAGCCAGAGCCTGCCTCCCTGCCACCCCCCCGGCTGAAAGTAAAAGCCTGAGCCCCACCACCCGTGGAAAGGTGGGGAACTCACCAGGTGTCTCCAGAGTGGGGCAGGGCCCAACCCCTGCTGGAAGCCCCAGCAACTAACACCAAAGCTGTGCAAACTGGAGCACCAGGGAAGGGGAGGGACTGCTGCCCCTCCCCATCACAGCTCAGGAGGCTGTGGCAGCAAGAAAAGCCCCTGGTGGCCACATTTGAGAAACGCTGTACAATGTGTTGACTGCCCACCTCACAGGGAAAAAGCAGCAGCACATGGCACATCATAACAGAAAAACAAACATTCCTGTTGTTTCTTCAAGTTGATAAGCAAACGATTCTTACTCCATCACACTCAAGAGACATGAACTTTAAAAGTCACAAAATTTTTGACCAAATATTAATTTGTAAATATTTGCAGGATTTAATTAAGCAAATTACGCAATTACTAGGAAGAATAATAACTGGAAATATTTACAGTTAGGTCATGTTCTGAAAATATTTCTGTATGATAATGCAAAACTGGAGATTATAAGCTACTTTTTACCTCTGCCCATTGATCACCGCCCACATTTTGGAGTAAGACACACAGAGGGTCAGATTTTGAACCAACATCTTTGTCAATGAGATTCTCACAGGATATGGACAATTCCACCTTAGTCACACACTGAGCCATCTGCGGAAGAGAGTTCAGAAAAAGAATAAATGCAAATGTTGATAAAGTACTTTTCAATAAAACCATGTCCCTCACATTGATAACAGTGACACCTAGCAAGCCACACAACACAGCAAACAGAACCTTAGTAGGATAAATACACCTCAGCAAGAGGATGCTTGGGAGCATCTCCCAAGAATTTCTCTTATGAAGCTCACAAGTTTATTCTCAATTCCAGTGTTTATATTCTGGATATTTCTAAAACAAGGATTCCATTTAATTCTTGAAAATTGTACACAAGGCTTGAAATACACAGCCATGTAGAAAGATTAATTTAGGAAGTCCGGGATGCACACTTTAACACACTTGAAACTTCCTTCACCAAATAATAGCACTCCACCAGAGAAGTAGATCGCATCATGGAACAGACCACCCAAATACCCCGAGAGAATCTGCCTGAACTCCCTCCATTGCACATCCCTAGTTCTCATCTACAACCCTACAACGAAACCCATTCAGGGTATCATTAAACAGTTACAATCCATACTCAATGGGGATCACATCTTGATAGAAATCTTTCCTGAACTCCCTCTTCTGGCCTTCAAAAAAAACCCCAACTTCACCAAGCTCATCATCAGAAGCAAGCTCCCCACAGACACACCAACTCAAAGAGGTACCAGACCCTGCCAGAACAGATACAAAACCTCCAGACATATCTCAACTGCTATAATGATCAATACCCCACACAACACACCTTTCAATATTTGTGGGTTCTACACATGCCTATCACAACACTGTCATGGGTGCACAGGTTCAGCGCTCTGAAACCACTGTGAATAGGGTTGCCAACTTTCTAATTGCACAAAACAGAACACCCTTGCCCTGCCCCGCCCCTTCCCTGAGGCCCCGTCCCCACTCACTCTAGCCCCCCTCCTTCCATCGCTCGGTCTCCCGCACCCTCACTCACTTTCACTGAGCTGGGGAAGGAGTGCAGGAGCAGGTGAGGGCTCCAGGTGGCGGTGCGGGCTCTGGGGTAGGGCCAGAAATGAGGGGTTCAGGGTGTGGGAGGGGGCTCCAGGCTGGGACAGGGGGTGCAGGTTCCAGCTGGGAGTGTGGGCTCTGGGGTGGAACTGGGGATGAGGCATTTGAGGTGCAGGATGGGGCTCCGGGCTGGGGCCAAGGGGTTTGGAGTGCAGGAGCGGGCTCAGGGCTGGGGGTTGAGATGCAGGAGGGAGTACAGGCTCCAGCTGAGGCTGTGGGCTCTGGGGTGGGGCCGGTGATAAGGAGTTTGGGATGCAGGAGGGGGCTCCAGGCTGGAACCGAGGGGTGTGGGGTGCGGGCTGGGGTGTGGGCTCCGGGAGGGAATCTGGGTGTGGGAGGAGGCTGGGGTAGGGGTGCAGGAATGGGTGCGGGAGGGGGTTCCGACCTAGGACAGGGAGTTTGCAGTATGGACTGCGGCTGGGCGGCACTTACCTCAGGCTGCTCTGGGTGGGTGGCATAGCAGGGCTAAGGCAGGCTCCCTGACTGCCCTGACTCCGCGCTGCTCCCGGAAGTGGTCGGCATGTCCGACCCTTAAGCACGGGATAATCAGGTGACTCCGCACGGTGCATGCTGCCTGTGCCCGCAGGTGCCGCCCCTGCAGCTCCAATTGGCTGTGGTTCCTGGCCAATGGGAGCTGCGGAGCCAGTGCTGGGGGCAGCACACAGAGCTTCCCTTATCACCTTTGCACTTAGAGGCCACACATGCCGACTGCTTCCGGGGAGCAGCACAGAGCCAGGGCAGGCAAGGAGCCTGCCTTAGCCCCGCTGACTGGACTTTTAACGGCCCGGTCATCAGTGCTGACCGGAGCTGCCAGGGTCTCTTTTCGACTGGGTGTTCCGGTCGACCCTGTTGTAGCGAGACAACCCCTCAGGGCACACTCTCACTGGGGCAAGCCTCCTTGGCTTCAGCGCCTCCTGGGTCTGACCTGATGCTGTGAGCTCCCCACAGTGAGCACACCTGAACAGGACACCTGGGGAAGCCTTACATGCCTCCAAAGCGGCCATGCACCCTCAACTTCCGCAGTCAGCAGTGACTCTCAGCCAGTGTTGTAAACCAGGAAGTTTATTAGTTGTCTGGAATATAGCATAGAACAGATCTTGTTCACACAGAAAGCAGAAAGATTCAGCAAAGTCCATCTTGGGAAGACCCAGACCCCTGAGCTCTTCCCCTCTGTCCCCCGAGTCTCAACCTGGAGACTGATCAGCATCTAGCAGCCCCTCAGTCATACCCAGTTGCCCCACCTCCATCCTTTGCCTCTTTCCCAGGCAAACTGGTCATCTGGCCTCCACCTCTCTCTTTGTCTTCCCATGTGTCAGAGCTGGCTGACTTCTTGCAGAGGATTGGCCGCAGCCATCAGTTGTAAGGATACAGACTGTCGGGTCATTGTCTGGGCCTAAGCAGTTAGAGGGCAGTAACACCTGCTCTCTAGGGGTCTCTACAATTATCACACACCATTGTCCTACTATCTAGATACTTGTGCAACACATAAGGGAAACTGAGGCACCACACCAGTCATACAAAACATTAAAATTCCCACTTTGTCAGTGGTGTACCTCATCCAGTAAACTAAATGCCCCAACATCCATCATGTGAGTGAAATGAGACAGTCATTATGCTCTCATATGAACTCACGCAGAAAAATGATGAGACATAAACACCATATCACCCCAGGACGAACATTTTGCACAAAACAATCACTCCATATCTGACCTCTCAGTCTTTATCCTCAAAGAAAACCTGCACACCTTCAAAAGCTGAGCTTATACTCATAACTCAGCTAGATACTAAAAATCATGAACTTAAGACATTGGATTTATGGCTCTGTACAACTATCTGTAACCCACTAACCCTCCTTTGTCCTATGACTCTAGAGGTGTTAATTGCACACTTCACATGAATCATTTCTTGCAAAATGTGTTAACTCCTTTTCTGTTCCACCCTTGTATTTAGATGTGACACAGAGGCCTGGTCTACACTACTCATAAGCTGCCTTACGTCGACCAAACTGTGTAAGCATCTACACTAAAACGTCCCTTCTGCCAATGTAAGTCACCCACTATACTGACTTAATAACTCCACCTCTGTGAGCGGTGTAACGTTTAAGTCGATGTAGTTAGGGTGATGCAGTGTCTGTGTAGATACAGCGTTACTTACATTGCTTGTTACCGCCCGAAGCCCCACTGCTCCAGGGCCGACAGCCAGAGCCCTGTCTCCAGTTGTCAGGCCCGGGACTCCGGCTGTCAGTGCCCCATTTAAATGGGTACAAGCACTCCTGGTGAGGATGCGCACCACTGACAGAAAGAGCGTAGTGTGGACACAAAGAGCCAATTTAATTACTGCAGTAGCTGTATGTCGACCTAACTTAAGTCTACTTAATTCTGTAGTATAGACATGCCCTGAGTACCTCTCCTAGACCCAAAGAGCTCTATGTAAGCTTGAAAGCTTGCCTCTTTCACCAACAGAAGATGGCCCAATAAAAAAAAATTACCTCACCCACCTTGTCTCTCTAATCTATTAATTTGGCAGGAATGAACATTAACAAGGTAGTGTTCGGACCAACAGAGTTCCATTGCAACAGAATATTTTAATATGCAAATTTCAGGACAAGAGTTCCCTTACTTTAAAAATGACAGTAATTATAACTCGTATTAATTGATACCTCAATTTGATTCCAGTAACAGACTCTGCAGACAACCACTGAATTCTCTAAGAAAATAAAAGCAACTTTATCAATCAAACCTAAATCTTCAAGAGAAAAACTTAGTGCACCACAGTAAAACTACAGGTTACTAAATATATTTTCACCACAAGCACTAAAACAGAAATGTCTCAATATTTTATTCAACAAAATATTATTTTGTAAAAAAACAAAACAAAAACATTGAATGCAATGGCTAGCTAGGGTTAACACCGGCAGATTTTTTTTTTTTAATATGACAATTTCATGTCTTCACAGAATCACAGAATCTCAGGGTTAGAAGGGACCTCAGGAGGTCATCTAGTCCAACCCCCTGCTCAAAGCAGGACCCATCCCCTCATCCCTAAACGGCCCCCTCAAGGATTGAACTCACCACCCTGGGTTTAGCAGGCCAATGCTCAAACCACTGAGCTATCCCTTGTAAATACAGTCTAAAGAAAGTGATCTTAAAAATTTACAACCAAAATTCTGCTAGCAATCTTTTAAAAATCTCTTGTACTGTCACTGATGAAGAAAATCTATAGACCATACAATGTTTAAAGTACAGGAATAAATATAATTTAAAAGCAAATATCCCCTTGTCTGAGATTATTTATTGTAAATTCACATACCAGGCTTATTCCCCTTTCTGCTGAGTAAAAGGAGAAAGACGATCCTCTACCTATGGATGCTTCTAGTCTAAGAATCTTTTTCCACCCCAGAGTTTACATTTTTTCTAATGACAGGTTTCAGAGGAACAGCCGTGTTAGTCTGTATTCGCAAAAAGAAAAGGAGTACTTGTGGCACCTTAGAGACTAACCAATTTATTTGAGCATGAGCTTTCGTGAGCTACAGCTCACTTCATCAGATGTTTACCGTGGAAACTGCAGCAGACTTTATATACACACAGAAATCATGAAACAATACCTCCTCCCACCCCACTGTCCTGCTGGTAATAGCTTATCTAAAGTGATCAACAGGTGGGCCATTTCCAGCACAAATCCAGGTTTTCTCACCCTCCACCCCCCCACACAAATTCACTCTCCTGCTGGTGCTAGCCCATCCAAAGTGACAACTCTTTACATAATCAAGTCGGGCTATTTCCTGCATAGATCAAAACCTTGATCTATGCAGGAAATAGCCCGACTTGATTATGTAAAGAGTTGTCACTTTGGATGGGCTAGCACCAGCAGGAGAGTGAATTTGTGTGGGGGGGTGGAGGGTGAGAAAACCTGGATTTGTGCTGGAAATGGCCCACCTGTTGATCACTTTAGATAAGCTATTACCAGCAGGACAGTGGGGTGGGAGGAGGTATTGTTTCATGATTTCTGTGTGTATATAAAGTCTGCTGCAGTTTCCACGGTAAACATCTGATGAAGTGAGCTGTAGCTCACGAAAGCTCATGCTCAAATAAATTGGTTAGTCTCTAAGGTGCCACAAGTACTCCTTTTATTTTTTCTAATGTCGCTCTGTTACTGATGAAGTGAGCTGTAGCTCACGAAAGCTTATGCTCAAATAAATTGGTTAGTCTCTAAGGTGCCACTAGTACTCCTTTTCTTTCTGTTACTAAGAGCTCTCAAATGTGTGTGTCTGGACAAATTTAATTCAGTCAAAGCTAATCTTTTCCCTTTATATATCAAAGTGTGGGGGGGGGGGCGCGGGAGGGTTCAAGCTTCTACAAATCAGTGAATGAGATTGTATCCTTGTGCAACAAGACTTCAGGTTCTTATTCTTGCTCGAAACTGTTTGGAATATTGAACTGATAGCCATAATGTAAAAACAGGGTTGCAGGCTAACCTGGCAATACATGACTATGCGTGTACAGTTTTATATTTCATTGTATAGGGTTCCAGAGCTCTCTTTTAGGAGCTAGAGAACCCTTTGTAGAATATAATCTTATCTAATTCCCAGTTTGCTTTCCCTGCAGTATTTTGTTCTGTTTCAGTCCGAGGGTGACCTATGCCAACCGTCCAGCCTGCCAAGTACTCCCTTTCTGACACCGGGAAAAAAAGCTTCAGCTGGGAGAGGCTGAGCCCTCCTGGTGCATGAAAGGTCTGAAATACAATCATCAGAGGGGTAGCCCTGTTAGCCTGGATCGGTAAAAGCAGCAAAGAGGCCTGTGGCACCTTATAGACTAACAGACATATTGGAGCATAAGCTTTGAAGTGGGTGACTACCCACTTTGTCGGATGCATGAAATACAGTTGTGAGTCTCTTTCCTTGCCATATAGACTGATAGGAAATCCTGTGCAGCCTGATGAAGACTAACACAAATTTAACCACCACTACGAATCTAAGCGCAAGAACACCAGCCTCTACTAAGCAACCAGGCGGCTCGATGCGATCCACGTCTGCAAACGAAAGGCGGCGCTCCGGGAGCCCCCAGGGCCTGCCGCGCACACAGCCAGGGGACGAAAGGCGGCCCGGGCTCGCGGGATGCTCAGTACACCCGGCGCCGCGCCCCGGGAGGCGGAGAGGAGAGCCCGGAGCGGAAAGGGAGGCCGCCTGGCTGGCTCTCCCCCCGCCCTGCGCCCCGACTCAGAGACACAACCAACTTCAGCTATGGCGGCCAGCCCCGGGAGGGAAGGGCCCTGCAGGCCAGGCCCCCGCCAGACACCGCGCAAGGCTCCCTCGCCATGCAGCTGTGGGCAGGCCCCGCGGGCAGCAGCGCCCTGGCCAGGGAGCGCCGAGCACGGGGCAGCGGGGGAGGCAGACCCCGCCCGCCACCCGTCTGCCCCCAACACCCCGCGGGCTGCGGGGCGCCCCGGCCCGACCCACCTCCGCTCTCCCCGCGCGATCCGCACCCGGCGCAGCAGCGGGCAAGGTGTGGGCTCCGGGCGGGCCAGCGCAGCTCCGGCGCCCGCCCTGCCCTGCCCTGCCCTGCCCGCTCCTCCCCGGGGCGGGGACGCCCGGCTCGGGGGAGGAGACCGCTCCCCAGCCCGGATCGCCGCCGGGCCCTCTCCGCCCCAGCAGCTGCTCGGCGAGGGCCCACGAACTCCAGAGTCTGTCCTGCCGGCAGCAGGGGACTCCCTGCAGCCCCGCGAGGGGCACAGCCCGCTCCTGGGGCGGCTCCGAACAGCGAAGGAAGGGGCAGGCTATTGGGAAGCGCAGTCGAGGTAGCGGCTGAAGAGGAACAGTGGCGGGGTGGGCAGGATTGTGCGGAGTCGGAGAGCAGAAGCCAGGGAACACGCTGGGGTTGCAGCTTCCATTGGTGACAATGAGCGAGCCGCGCCTGTTTGTTCGCTCCATGCCATGAG
Organism: Lepidochelys kempii; assembly: GCF_965140285.1. Lineage (NCBI taxonomy): Eukaryota > Metazoa > Chordata > Testudines > Cheloniidae > Lepidochelys > Lepidochelys kempii. Next base: position 31,484,189 of record NC_136392.1, on the reverse strand, counting down.
CTAACTGACCAGTTTGACTTCGATCAACACTAGTTCGAGGGAGGGAGTACGTTTCTCCTGGCGACAGTAGATCGCTCCGATGACAGCTAATGGGTGTTCTGGGAACCCAGGTATTTAAGGAGGATGGTGTTGAAATTCCGTGTCAGAGGCGTCCTGAGGCCACGGAGTCCTCAAATATAGCCCTGGATGAAAAAAGCATTTACTAGAGCTCTTTAAGTGCTTGTGATGTCAACTATTGCAGAAAAATTTAGTTGAAGTGAAATCTTAAATGAAGTTTTCTTACAAAGCTGGTTTTGGGAGAGGGAGGTTTTCTCATTTCCTTTCTTCAGCCCTCAAGTACAGATAAGAAAATGGGCTCAGACTAGCAGAGTTGTCTCCAAGGGAATAGAAAATCCCTCCTGCTGAACCCCCACTAAATTTGAGGATTGTGCCTGAAAACTAAATATACATGTTCTGAAACTGCTTAGAATCATAGAATATCAGGGTTGGAAGGGACCTCAGGAGGTCATCTAGTCCAACCCCCTGCTCAAAGCAGGACCAATCCCCACTTTTTGCCCCAGATCCCAAATGGCCCCCTCAGGGATTGAGCTCACAACCCTGGGTTTAGCAGGCCAGTGCTCAAACCACTGAGCTATCAGTCCCCACCATGCTTGGCCATACAGAGTTCTCTACAGCACTTAATGCTTGAGTAGACCTCTGAAATATTAACCACAACAAATACTTCATGGTACTTTAATCACATTAAGCAGCTTTCTCCCTTTCCTGACAGTCTTTCAATGTGAAGAAATTAGTTAAAATCTTAATCCTCCGTTGTGGGTTAGATTGCTGCGTATGAAATATACAAAAAAGAAAACTATCAGGTAAGAGAAGTTTTTCATTCTAGAGCCCCTTCACATCCAACAAAATTTGTGAAGGGATGTGAAATAAGCCGCTAAGAGAGAGGATAACTACATACTAAAAAGAGCCACTAGGATGCTGAGGGTGGACAGATTTTAAGAGATTACTGAGGCACTGCGGGTTGTGGCACACTCCTTGCAAATACCACCACCACCACCACATGGCTGCCTTGTAGGTTATATCATCAGAAGCATAAGCGCTTTCTTCCAGTGATTATTCCTCTCGCAGATTAGCCAATAAACCCTTAGCAAAGTTAGAACTTCAGCATCCTCCAGTCCAACTCAGAAGATTTTCAAGCTTGCTTGTCCTTCTTTCTTGGGTGACAGGTCTCTAATAGTATTTGATTGCTTCTTTGAGTCAAACAGATCCTGCAGTACCTTTGTGTATATCCAAGGTGTGCCACTCTTGTGGTATTTCTATTTAAATGTATTTATTCTTAGCTTCTTCTATGGTGTTCATCACTACATGATCTGAGCATGAGAAAATACACGAGTCCAGCACACCTGTGAGGTATTATCATTGTTTTACAGATGAGGAACTGAAGTAGAAAAGTTGGTGACTTGCCCAAGTTCACACAGGACATCTGTGGCAGAGCCAGGAATCTTACTTGGATCTACTGCTTCAAACTCCAGGTCTTTAATCTCAAGGCCATCCTTCTCAGGGAACTTGTAAGTAGACAGGAGTTATGTCTACACCAGCACTTAAGTAGTTTTCCTTACTACTTCAGGGAGAAACATTGCCGAAAAGTATCAGCAACGATTCAGTTTCCCACTGTAGACAAAGCTTGAACATTTGTTTTAATATTCAGCAGCTCACACAAGTGTTCCTTGTGAACTGTTCTGAGACCCACATGTCCACGGTGATGTTCTTCAGTCTTCTAAATTATTCCACTTGCTTCTGCAATAGCAATCTCTCTGCTGGTATCAAGGAAGCTTGGTCTAGAAATCTGTCCTGTTGCAAAAGGAAGAACAAAAGTCCCATCTATGAGAAATGGAGGATAGCAAGGATTTCTTAGGCTTCACAGCTACTTTGGGGAATCCCTTGGAAAAAATAGCTGCCAAACAGTTTGTTTTCATAGTTCTTTGATGCTGTTTGGTCTCTCTCTCTATATATGCTTCCAAGGCAGAGCAAAAGGTGTCTGACTACCTTATTTCATGCCATTAAATCAATAAGGCTTACAGGGAAATCTCTGAAAGCTATCTTTAACCTCTTGTCATTCCAAGACATGGAATACCTAAACTTGTCTATCCAAGCAATCATGTGGAGGGTGAGGCAGAACCAGTGGCTGAGACACACAGTGAAGAATAAAAGCCTTTGAATTATGTTGAAGGAATGACTTCTGTCTGTAATCCTCTGGGGGATGAATAACCGTTGGCAGGTGATCACTGTATCTCTGTCAGAGATCAGTTTTGGAAGAGCGACATAGCACTTCTTGTGTCTTGGAACGAAAATCTAGTTAACTTCTGTGGTAAAATTACCACCTTTTAAATCTGTAATTGCTGTTCTGTTCATGTTTTGTACCCAGAAGAATTATAAAGAGATACATGCCAGTAACCCAACTGAGTGTTGTAAATCTCACTACGATTTAACAAAAATATTCTTAACAGGTTGCAAAATTTTTGCAAACTGTAGTAAACCAAAAGTACAATATTTGTAAATGAGGTTACTACAATGAGTGCTATAACAATGCACGTATATATAAAGGATAATCTCTCTCCCTCTCAAACATATATAATTTGTTTATTTAGCATTATCAGAATTGGGGAACGTCTGTTTAATCTTTCTGAGGACCAAGTCAATACACATATAAAGCCACCGGTATTTAATCATTAGTTGTCTTATTCAACTTGTAGCAAGTCATTTTCTTTAACAAAAAAATAATATTCCTTTTAAGTGGGTTTTATACTTTAATACAGTTATTTGGCCAAACACTCAAGACTGATCATCATTTAACCCACATGTGACTGATGTTAGTCGTGTTGCTTAATACACTATTGTACAGCACTCAGATCCTACAGTGCTGAGAGGGTATAAAAACTTATGTAGAGTATAATTTAATGAAGCTTTAGGAAAAGAGACCCTAGTTCCATTCCCACATGTGAGTAAGCTATTATCCCATATTGTTACTATTGACCTTCCGTGTCACATTCTTTGGTAGCATTCAACCACAAATGGGCTGTGCACACAGCCTCAACAATCTACCATTACCTCTGACGAACTAATTAGCCTGACTTGAGAGAAACCAACAGCAGAACTCAAGATCCTTTCCAAATCCACCTATATATTATTGCTCCCCAGCCCAGCATAGAACACATTTAATCTCAAGTCTGTGTAGTTCTTTGCAGCCCTAATATATTTGCTCCAATTCCCCAGGATAGACACTGCAGTACAACTTTGTACAATGTCTATCATTAGGAAAGAGAAGGGTAAAAAGGTCAGTTAGCCCAGGCTTCTTAAACTTTACATATTGCCAGCAGTAAAAATTCCAGCAAAAAAGGAAATACCGGAAAGAGTAATTTCCACCTTCAGCCTCACTAGTGCACTCAGAGATACAGGACAAAGTAGACCCTAATGAAGTAGAAGGAGGGGCTGCTCAGCAAACAGAACCATCTCTGTTTAGGCTTCAGTAACAGGCATCTTTTGCAAGAAGACAACCATTACTTCTCTATTTGTGTTTGCACCCAGTACAAATCAAATACATAAATGCACATTTCAAATGTGTTAAAAGCGGACAAGCAAATAGGAACTGCCCCATCTCACAAAATGAAGACTTATTTGAATCTTTGAAGAAAATAAGTGAAACTCAGCCCTTCCTCCCAAATGATCTCTCATCTTCCTTCCTACTTTCTCTCATTAAAATCACCAATATCTTAATTTAAACCATGTGAGCTCAGATGCCACAGTGATGAGCACTTAAAAATGTTATCATATTAGGATGTTGCCACACCCAGAAGTCTCCACCTGGCCCAGCTGTTGCTCAGTTTTAGCTATGGTGTGAGGATTTGCCTTGAAAAGTATCTCAGATTGAACCATGTTTATCTGGGAAGATCCAAAGCAGAAGAGATCTTTCTTTTCAGCGAGAAAGTGGCTTTTCCCATGAGATCATCATCTACTGGGCCTAATCAAAGGAGAGTACCAAATGTAATGTTAAGCAAACAACAGGGCCTAGTGGAGAGACAGCAAGACCTCATATCTAGTCCAGCTGCTCCTGAGGAGAGTAGAGAGGAGCCTTCCCTTGAAGACTGTATTCTTTCTGAAACAACTGTCATCTTAGTAGTAAGGGAAAAGATTTTACTGCTGCTGGAGGCAGCATACAAAAGGATTAACTAGAAGAAGGATAACCCCTTCACAAGTTCAGATAAACATCCACACTTTCATCTAAATTGACAAACCTTGAGACTCAACACGTGTTTATTTGTTGCTGACCAGCCGAAATCCCCAGAGCTCTCATGCTAGTTTCCCATCTGCTGCATTCATTTTGGCAGTGACCAAAATCTATCTACATCTCATAGCTATTCAGTGCACTGTATTAGGTTAGATGATATCAGTCTAGTTCCTGAACATGTCTATCAGAAAATCACCATCTTAACTTGCAACCTAATTATCAGTTCCAGCAGAAAGACCAAAGGTTGCATGGTCCATTGAGACTGGAGGGCCATTTGGATCAGATTGGAAGCACACAGCTGGAGTAGTTTGAGGAAGCTTGTACTTCTGCTGCCTATATGTGAATAGAGGGCTCAAGGTCTGACAAAGGTATATTCACTCCAAACAGAAGTGTAAATATAGTTCTGCTAGATACTCCACTTGCTCTTTTGCTGCTTCATTCAGAATTCTAGAGCAGCCCACACTAAGTCCTAGAATTCTTAAGTCTTCACTTGTTTTAATAATAGGGTTCATTTTGGGGGAGCAATGCGGTTTCCTTTAGCATTTGCTTTACCTCCCTAAGCCATAAGTTTTTGGAATCTACTTTCCAATTCTTCTTGGTAAAACAGTAAAGTATAAGTTAGTTACTGTATTACTTGTATCTTGAGCTTTTGCCAGGATAAGCAATGGACTGATAGAATATCTCAATATAGCAATCCCTTCAGTTCTTTTTCCTTTTTTCCATAAAGCTTCCTCTCAATATCCTTAAGAGGTCAGTAAAGGAATCTTGAAGGCCTCCAGTTCCTCAAGGATCAGCTTTTTATTTGTCACTATGCTTTCATCTAATACATCCACCCTTTTTTAAAAGCATGTGGTGGTTTTGCACATCTCTTCCTGTTGTCCCACACAACCCTCTTTCAGTTTTCATTGGTTCTACTGCCCCAAAACTTCCCTTTGACAAAGGAGTCAGACAGCATACTCCCAAGACCACAGTGCTTCACCATCAGCACTAGTCAAACACTAGAATACTGCACAACTACTTAGTTTTACTAAGATGCCTTTTAAAAAAGGGCAGGTACTATGAAATAAAGGCGTTAGTCTCTAGGATTCGTCTGCAAACGGAAGTCTGAACTTCCAGGTCACGGGTGAAGAGGCAGGAATGCGGTGATCCCGGGATGAATATCAAGCCTTATGTACTTAAACTAAAAGGGGCTATCCATTTTTTGTGTAGCCTTCCTCTTTTCTTTTTAAAGTACACGTTTATTTAGTAACTAACCAAGACACTTCAGTCACCTTGCAAACTCAAGCCTACATTTCATTGGCATAATGCACATGGCCATCTCAGAAATAAAGTAATCAATAAGTTACCTTGTGGGTAAGCAGGGTCACATTCCCACTGATGCTCAATCACCTGAACTCTTCAAAGTATTAGTATGCTTCAAAAATTGCACATACATGCAAACTAAATATAGCTCTCAGACTTCTGATAAGTTACAATGCTGCTTTTGGTGCCACAAAGGTTGTACACTACTGGAATTACTGCTGGATCACTCCCCAAAATTAAAAACAGTTACTAACCTGTTCCATAACTGTTGTTCTTAGAGATGCATACCACATTTCCATTCCACTCCTGGTGCTCAGCACACAGCCATCAGAAACCTTTTCCCTCAGTTGTACCCATTGGGGGCTCAACCTCCCCCTGCTGCTGGTGCTACTGCATGCAGATTAAAAGGGTAGAGCCACCCCTAACCCCCATCTCTGGCCAGAGCTCTGATGTAGAAGGGTAGGAGGGTGGGTCATGGAATGGACAAGTGTAACAAATCTACGGAACAGGTTAGTAACTTTTTTTTTCCTTCAAGTGATTGTACATACGCATTCCACTCTTGGTGTCTCACTAGCTGTAGAACAGGAGGTGGGATCAGCGTCTATTTCAAAAAAGATTATAGAACAACTCAACCCACTCTAGCATTGTCTCTGGAGTCCTGAGGCACAGCTTTGTGGGAGGCAAACCTGTGAACTGAGGTCCAGGTTGCCGCTCTACAAATGTATACAATTGGAATTTCTGCCAGAAAGGCCAAAGTCAATTGTGACCTTGTTGAACGAGCTGTGACTCTGTTGGGTGGAGCAACATTATCCAAATTATAACATGCTTATATAGGACGTAATCCAGAAAAAAATTATTTGGGTGGAGACTGATTGACTTCTTACTCTGTCAGCCACTGCTATGAACAACTGGGAAGATTAAAAAAGTGTCTGGTTCTATCTAGGTAAAATGTGAAGGCTCTTCTGATATCCAAGGTATGCAAAACCTCTCTGTTTGTACATGGCTTCAGTTAGAAAACAGACAAATAAATTGCCTGGTTGATGTGAAAGAGGAAACCACCTTAGGGAGGAACTATGGATGAGGGTGCAGGCAAACCTTGTCCTTAAAAAAAGATCATATATGGAGGTTCTGAAATTAATGCCTGCAGCTCCCTTACTTTCTGGAGGATGGAATGACCACCAGAAATGCCACCTTTATTGACCGAAGCAGCAGCAAGCAGGTCTTGACAATACAAAGTTTAAATCTCATAGGGGAATAGATTCTGGCACGTGAGATTATAATTTGACTAAGCCCTTAAATAACCTTATGGACATGTCATTGGAAAAAATAGAGTGATTGTTCACTTTAGGATGGAACATTGAAATAGCAGCTCGATGTACTTCGAAGGAAATACCCATTAAACCTTGGTGCTTCAGGTATAATAAGTAATCCACAAACAGAACACCTGAACGTACACCGGCTGAATCTGTCCACCAATCTAGGGAGGTGAGGGCACTCTTACCACAGAGTCTAACTGATGCCAGCCACTCCTGCAGAGTTCTGAGTTGTAGTCTGGCGTACTGAACCACAAAGGTGACCCAGAACCCTCAAACAGTTTTGTGCTATTGTGACCGGGCAAGCCTTCAAACCTATGACAACTCAACTGCCTGAAACCTGACACTGGAAGAAAGGCATTGGCTTGAGAGGAGTCCAGTACAACCCTCATAAACTTTATCCTCTGGACTGGGGTGAGGACAGATTTTTCTGTGTTGATTAGCAGTCCCAGACCATGGAACATGGACTGGATCATGGCAACACTGCTCTGCACTTGCTGTTTGGTCTGGCCCTTGACAAGCCAGTTGTCTAGGTAAGGGTAAACCTGCACTCCTGATCTTCAGAAGAATGCAGCTACTACTGCCATGACCTTTGTAAAGACCCTGGAAGCTGGTGACAGGCCAAAAAGTAGTATAATGAGCTGGTAATGATTTTGATTTACCAGAAATCAGAGGTACTTCCTGTGAGCTTGATTGATTGCCACATGGAAGCAGGCATCTTTCAAGTTGAGGTCAGTGTACTGGTCCCCAAGATCCAGGGAAGGGATGACAGAAGCTAGCATGACCATGCAAAACTTTATCCTTTTAAAAAATCTGTTGTGTTGATGCAGGTCTAAAATTGATCTGAGATCCTCTTACCCCTTTGCTTTTGGAATTGGGAAACACTGGGAATAAAACCCCTTCCCTCTGAAATCACATGGAACCTCCTCTATGGCTCCCAAATGAAGGAGTAATTGATTTCCTGGATAAGAAGTTTTTTGTGAGAGTGGTTCCCAAAAAGGGGCAGGGAGAGAGGGGTAGAAGCAAACTGGAGAGTATATCCCACTTACACAGTGCTCAAGACCCAGTGGTCCCAAAGTAATCTGAGATCAAGAACTGTGGAAATGGGACACATGGTTTGCAAAGGTCAGGGGGTTTGGGTCTGGAGATATGTTGATCTTGAGTGATCCATCAAAATGGCCTCTGGAGTTCCCAGGTGTCTTGAGTGGCCCAGAGGCGAAGTAGCAGGAGGCCTACACCTATAACGCCTGAACCTCTTTTTTGATAGGTCCTACTGAGGAAAAGTAACGGAAAAATCGGGGTGGACGACAGTGCTTCCTGTCTCCTGCAGGCAGGTACCGACCCAAGGACTTTAGAGTGACTCTAGACTCCTTAAGTCCATGAAGTTTTCTGTCTATCTGGTCTGAGAATAGAGAAGGACCCCTGAATGGCAAGTCCTGGAGAGTGCTCAGTATGTCATAGGGGAGACCAGAAGACTGCAGCCAGGATGATCCACACATGGCCACTGCAGAAGCCATGGTTCAAGTTGCTGAGTTTGCTACATCCAGCCCTGCCTTTAGTTGTGTTCTCCCAACTAATCTACCCTCATTGACTATGGAACCGAACTCCTGTCTAGTGTTCTCCGGAAGCAGCTCTCTGAACTTTTCCAGTGAGCCCCATAAATTAAAATCATACTGCCCCAGCAAAGCCTGTTGGTTAGTGATACACGAAATAAATCTTTCTGCCAAATAAATCCAGCCTTTTAGCATCCTTTGATTTAGAGGTGGCAGCCTTGTGCCCTTGATGCTTGCTCTAATTAGCCATTGTCACAACTAAAGAGCCTGATGGTGGGTGAGTATAGAGGTATTCAAAACCTTGGGAGGATTCATAATATTTTCTTTCTGCCTGTTTTAAAGTGGGAGACAGTGAAGATGGAGTCTACCACCGAGCCTTTATAGGCTCTAGTATCACCTCATTAATTGGCAGAGCTACCCTGCAGGGACCCACCATTGATAAAATGTCAACCCGATGATGTGAAGACACTCTGCCCTCTTTGAACTGTAAACCTAATTCTGCAGCCACTCTCTTGAGCAACTCCTGATAAAACTTTAAAATAATCAGGAGGAGGAGAAGTGTGCTAGATGAAATGGCTTCATCTGGTGAGGGCAAAGAGGAAGCCAAGACTGGAGGGGGTATAATCTTCTCTATTGCCTGTTGCTCTGGCACCTCCACCTGATACTGTACCATGCCCAGTACCACACTCTGGGGTTTGAGCCATTCAGTACATAGACTCACCCTTCTAGACAAGGGCACTGATATGCATGGTGTCGGGGAAGATCGGTAAGTGGGGGAAACCCCTCAGAATTACAAAAGGGCCACTGATGTAGAGCAGGGCCTCACTATCCTGGTCACATTCCAATGGGAGTTTCCACTGAAGTGTGTCAGTGGTCAGCAGGAAGAGAGGATCTGAGCAGAGCCTGGGAGGTGCTGCTTTGTGTTTGAGTTACATACAACCCCACCTCCAATCCACCTAGGAGGATTTCCATTCTTCTGACTATGGTGGAGCTGTTCCCATTGGTCCCAGGGCTGAGTGCTGGGAGCCAGGCGATGCACGGAGTAACGCCATTGTGGCAGGCTTCCCCCAGGAAGCAGGCAACAGCAGTGCTGGAGACTGAATCTCCAGCAGTGGTGTGGGGGGACTGGACTCTTGTAAGGATGGAGGCACCATGCACTGAGAGGCAAAGCAGGTTTCTTGCTGCAGCAAATGCCCCTGGGGTAGTCACACCAAAATAGTCTCTTGTGGTGCGGAAGAAGTTGACACTGCCACTTCTGGCACCAGGCTCAACAGAGTCCCCTACAGCACCAGGGCCAACTGTGCCAACTTACGCACATATTTAGAGGAGAAGTGCTCAGGTTTCTAGTGCACTCTACTTGACGGCTTCTTGACCCTCTTCCCAAATTTAGAATGGGAGGAAACCTTCTCTGGAAGGTTTGTATTTCTTCCTGGGAACAGGCAAGAGAGAATGGTGCTGGGCTTCTGCTAACTCCAGAGGTGTGCTCCTCACTGAAGCTGCAGCACTCGGCACCAAGTCAGATTGGGAGAGCCCCAAGACAGCACCGACAGTGGCCTGAGCGCTGCCTCCAACAGCCTAGCCTCACTAGCCTTCTTTGTCCTAGGCTTGAATTCCCTGCAAATCGGGCACTGGTCCTTTATGTATGCCTCTACCAAGCACTTCAAGCAGCTATTATGTGGGTTGCTCACTGGCATAGGCCAGGAGCAAAAAGCCTACGGTTTGAAACCCAGTGACTGGGGCACAACTCAGTACCGTATCTAGAAAAAACTCCAAATGGGGAAACGTCCAAAAAAACTTTTTTTTAAATTAACAGAACTAAAACTTACTATCCTAACAAGACTAAGAACTAGACTAACTATATACACACACACTATGTTCACAAAAAGGCTGAGAGACAAACTGTTCTGGTATAGAAAAGAGTTCCAACAACTGTCCTGGTAAGAAGAAACTGAGGGGGACTAAGGACAGCTCTGTGCTCATACCTGCATACAGTGGCACGTGGAAGCAGAGGGAGCTCGAGCTGCCCAACAGGTACCTCTGAGGGAAAACGTTTCTGACGGATATACGCTGGGTGCACAGACACCAGGAGTGGAATACACATGTGCAACCACTCAAAGAATGCATTAATTTATCTGTGAACATTTCCTCCTGATGCCATCTTCCCTTGGAAGGAAGATATCCAATTCCAAGAGTGGGACTACTGTACACAAGAAGCTTAGTCTCAGTTCATAGATCCAAGCCAACTAAAGCATGCCAAAAGATTACCACACTGAATTGCACGCATACCAGTAACTTGGAAACATTCCAACTGAGGTGACTTGGAAATCAAGTTTTATAAAAAACAAACTCTCAAAATGTTTTTGGAAAAGTACAGAGAAGCAACCCTTGAACATGCATTGCTTACGCACTGCACTGAAGAGTTGTCTAATGCATTTTGAGTCTGATACAGCATTCCAGAAGATTCTGGATTCTTCAGCACTACTTGTTTCTATGCAAAAGAAATTGATCTCCTTGATATAAAGGGACACTTCATTTATACCACTGCAACTCTGATACTGAAACTTAATAAATTTTCTGGGTGAAGTTAATTTGTATACTATATCCAGGGCCCCACACAATTGCATAATTCTGCAACTGCTCCTTGCTACCAAATCATAGCTTTCATTTTTAAAAAAAATATTCTTCTAGCCTTTATAGTTATGAAAATAAACTTGATGTTTTAAAGTGTAAACCAATGAAGTGGTGCCCGCTTGTGTCTGCAGAGAGCCTGGAGCTCTGTGAGATTTGAGCTGTCCCACTCGTCTCAGTCAGAGCCTTGGGGATTCTGGCATTCTCCTAAGTATCAATCCTAAACTCATGGAGGATAGGTCCATCAACGGCTGTTAGCCAATATGGTCAGTGACACAACCCCATGCTCTGAGTGTTCCTAAACATTTGACTACTAAAAGATGGATTGGATAACAGATCACTTGATAAATTGCCCTGTTCTGTTCACTCCCTCTGAAGCATCTGGCACCAGCCAGTGTCAGAAAACAGGATACTTGGCTATATGGACCATTGATCTGACCCAGTATGGCCATTCTTATGTCTCTGCCATGCTAACATCAGTCTACTGCTGCCTTTCACGCTTCAGCTTTCCCCTCAAAGAGGAGTTAATTCTATTATAATGAATGCTCCTTGACCCTTTTGCTCCCTGGAACAGTGCAAGAACCAGAGCTGGAGTCTAACTCATAGCTAAGGAACTGGACCACATAGGCTGGATATACACTTCCCTTCCCCTCATGCAGATTGGGGGTGGGGAGGAGGCTCTGAGCCTAATCATCTGGACATCAGCATAGTCACCGAACTCCAGGGAGTGAGGCCACCATGAGAACACATCAGAAACACATGATCAAAAAATTATCATTGATAAATGATATATCAAAGAGAATTTTCAAATGTGAGCCACAGCTGTGCATGTTTTAATGGAGCTGGAAATTAAGGTTACTTCATGGAAATAAAGTTAAATGTTACTGCCCAATTTAGGGGTTCTTGTCACAGAGTTTAGGAGCTCACGCTGTAGAACTTAGTCCCATGGAGCATATCAGGCTCCTGGACTATATCACATGGCCGTCTTACCCAATTGTTACACAGAAAATGTTACAAGTATTATATCATTTGTATCTAAATGTACAGAATGACAGAAATGCCATCTCTCTGGCAATATTGGCTTTTTCCCAACAGCACACTCTTCACTGCTTTTTCCTGCCCAGTTTCAAACAACTCAGGAAGTAGAGCTTTCATCATTCCTCACAGGAGACTATTCCAGTTCAATTGATCTGTCAGGCTTTTTCCTCTTGTATTCTCCTTTTATTTTCCTTCACTCAGTTTAATCCCATGACTCCTATCTTATAACCTTTTTTTTCTTTTTTTAGATTAAACTTCTTATCCCTAGTTATCATACGTTGTAGAACTTTGCCAGATTGCCAGTCCACTTTTCAAAGTCCATCCTATAACATTCACATGTTCTAGCTTTATGAATATTATATTGGGGGGGAGGGGTGACATCAGCATTTTCTGAATTTAGGAGTCAAGTTGAACTACTGCTGTTCAAAGTATGACCACACTGCTGGCACCTTTTTGAACCCAGTGTAGTACCAATCCCAAGTGTAGCTATGTTTAAGTCACTAAATGAACCAAGAGTTTCCAGAACATGAGTCACTGGCAAGTCTTAAGAAGGAAAAGGTTTACACACTCTTTATATAGAACTAAGCATCAGAGCCTACAAATCCAATTGTGGATGGTGGGTTATATGGTCTCTTCCCAGCACCACTAGCCCCTTCCTACTCCAATTCCATAACACATCATGGGTCCTGCAGCTGAGGATTGTGGAATATGGTGGGAAGAGATGATTTTTCAGCCTTTCCATCCCCAAAAGATTGAGATTCACTACCCTGCTGTTCTTTGGCATCAACAAAACAGTCTCAAAGATAGAGGGTGTTATGATAATTGCGCAAGGAAGTCCTGTAGTCTGATGCTAAATTGATACTTGTGCATTACACTTCACTTCAGAATACATCAGTGCACTTGGTTTAACTGGCCAGTCAGGAGACCAAATTTCTCAATGCCCTTGTAGGTTTCGTAAATGGAGTGCTATTGAAAGTGTCAGATTGAAGACTTCTGCTTGTCTACAGAATAGCAGCAGTAGCAAAAGGTTCCATACACCATTCCCTAGCAACCTGACACAGCCCTGTCCAGGAATAATCACATTTAGGGGCAAGAGGGAATCAAGTTTCTGTAGCCCACACAATAACCTTGGTTTCAATGCTGAGCATGCAAAGAGGTTTTGACAGGCAAAGTCCTGTGCACAAGAAATCAAACAGATTCCATTTTTCAAAGGCCAAAGGACAGACATCAGATAGTAAACATTTTAGTCTATGATAACTTGGAATAAATGTGAACCTAAGGCCAGAGGTGAAAGGCTGTGTATCATTACCACTAGTGCCAGGGAAAACTCAAGAGGGAATAGAGTTTGCAGTAGATCTGAAAAAGCACCTAAAAATTTGAATGCCTTTCTAAACCATATTGGACTGAAAATTTTGGCTGGAAATTTCGTGAGAACAGGCTCTTGAGCTTACTCATACTTCCTGTTTTCAGGAAAGCTAGAAATATGAAGTTTGAGAGAGGTCAGCATTTCTGGCACAAGTTCTGACTGGAAACTATAGCAGACAGGCATGTGAAAATGAATAATGAAAAAATATCCAAGAACCTGTAAAGAGGTTTGGTTCTAGAAACAGGCAAAGATTCCAGATGGAAGATATTTTTCCCATATTAGTTCTCCCCTCAAAACCTACCAATTCCAAGTCATCTGTTCCCCATTTAAAGTGCTGTAATCTAAAAGCCTGTAAATGACACAGGAATACAGTTCTCATATCCACTGTATCTGGTTTACATAGACTGAGGTTACGTCTACACTTAAAACGCTACAGCAGATGTGCTGCTTTAGAGCTTCAGCATAGACACTACCTATGCTGACAGGAAGGGTTCTTCCATTATGGGTAATCCACCTCCCCGAGAGGTGAATTCTTCCATCAACCTAGTACAGTCTACACATGGACTTAGGTCGACTTAACTACACCGCTCCAGGGTGTGGATTTTTCACACCCCTGCACAACATAATTAAACCAACCTCATTTTCTAGTGTAGATCAGGTCTAAATGTTGTACCTTTTATCCTAGTTAAGCCATGGCTAGGTGTGTTAGAATGCATTAACATGAACATTTGAAAAGTGTAGTGTAGACAAGGCATGTTGCCTTTAACATACAAGTTAAAAACCTAGGAAGGAGCCTTGGCTCTACCCAGTCATCTTAGAACATGTCAAAGACAGCCTTGTCTATCTACACTACACTTTTTAGATATCTTTGTTAGAGTGTGTTCCCTAATTGATTCCATCACACTGTTAAATCCTAGTTTAGACAAGGCCAAAGTAGTTACAGACTTATTTTTCCTTCTCCAGTTAGAAAAGGGAGCACTGTATCCTAATTCTGTTTTCTCTCCTCTTCTCTGTGTATATCCGGTTCACGTTTCTAATTTTAGTTTACCTCATGGTTTCTCAGATATCCTGATCAGCTTACTCACTCTCTTATTTCAATGTGAAGAACCCCTAAACTCAAATACCATTAGAAAATTCAATTTGCTCTGTTATAAATGGCCAAGTGACAAAATAGATATATTTGTTCAATAATGTATAAATTAACCTTGAGGGATTGTCATAATTGACTCTAAGCTAAAGTGAAGAGGCAGTCCCCATTTAGGATATCCAAACTTAAAGCCATAATGAAGAGTCTGATCATTTCACAAGTGAAACTGAGATTACTTGGTAAAAACATTAGCAAGCCTTCAATTGTTCCTTCTTCCTTTCTTTTAGTCCAGCATTTCCCAAAATCATGAAAGAAGAGTCCCACTTCAGAAAAATGAAACTAATAGCTACCTCTCACCCTCCTCCAATGCCACCATATGTTGTTAAAGGCCTACTCAATTTATATATCTGCAATACCCCCACTAGTCCTTTAGACACCTCCAGTAATTACACCCCAAATGTTTGAGAATGACTGGTGTAGCCTTTCAATATAGGATACTTTTTAAATGAGCAGTAAAATAATTAACATGTTGACATTTAAAGTTTCATCATTTGTACCCGAGTTAACATCCATTGAAATGAATGGAGCAGTTTGCAACTCAGATATTGTTTCAGGTTCTCTTCTGACTCAGGCAGGCTTCACTGGTTCAATTACACTTCTTTCATGTTTTGAAAGTGTTCTTCACAATCATACCAGCTAGAAACTACTTGTTCACAGGCAGCTAAAGTCTTCAAAATTTGGTTATTCTAAAACATGGCTGTCTCAATTTTCAGGATTCGGTTTTATTCTCTCAAATTAAAGATGTTCCTGTTATGACTGTGAAAACACTGTTTGGTTTTGGACAATTTTTGTCAGGGTTTCGCCTTTTTATTTTTTAGTGTGTCTGACTCACTTCATTTTATATGTTTTGTCTTGGCCTTGCTTTTATATAAATTAAAATGTCTCTGCCATCAGTCAAAACAAACTGCATAATTTCAAATTCAAGTAAAGATTCTAATACCTAAATAATACGGATAATGACCAACTGGTTTGAAATCCACATCTGATCACAGATTAGCAGTAGTCTAGTCCTCTAATAGCACAGTCTGCTATTGAGCACTCACTGGGTATCTCTATACTGCAATTAGATACTCATGTCTGGCTCATGGATCTCAAGCTAAGGGGTTAATTGTGGTGTAGAGGCTCAGGCTTGGGCTGCAGCCCAAGCTCTGAGACCCTCACACCCTGCAGGCTCCTAGAACCCAGGCTCTAGCGTGAGCCTGAAAGTCTCCACCACAGTTAAACAGCCCCTTAGCCCAAGCCCACAAGCCAGAGTATTCTGGCACAAGTCAGTTGCGGGTGTCTAATTGCAGTGTAGACAGTCGCAGTGCGTATCTGTAAACTGTTTTGTTCCTGGTCATTACCCAATCCTTCAAGCCAACAGAGAATAGCTTTTTAGGGATGAGCAATATCTGCACTTGGGCCATTCACTGGTATCTATAGCAAGCCCTAGCTTATGATTTGTTGCATATAGCAGACTTGCTTTGACTACACGCATTGTGGAAACCCTTCATTTTATTAGCGCAGCCCGGCACAGCAGTATTTTCACCTACAGTAATAGATCCTGAGGGTCAGGGTGGCCTAATGGTTAAAAGCTTCTATGTACATGCAGTTAAATTTTGATAGTCCAGTAGATTCTGCTTATTAGCAACCTCTTGGTGGACAGAAAAAAGTTGCCATTATCTGACAGTTGCCAATAAGCTAAAGACAGGTTTGCCAGGCTGCAGCCAGGGATGGAAATACTGGGATGTGCCCATACGGGGCCCCAAGGTAGGCTGTGGACAGTGGCAGGGAGCAGGCCACTACCCAGATGTTGTGGCTTTCCAAAGGGGGGGGGAAGCTGAGGGAATATAGGGCTGTACTGTACCACTCCCTGTGCTCTCTGGGTTGCATCCTACTCTGACACTAGGGACCCAGGCTCTGCACATCCCAGCATCCCTGTTCCCCATAGAATGCCACAGCCACAGGCAGGTTTGCAGGGCTACAGACAGGAAAGGCAGTGATGGGATGTGCTGAGCCCTGGCTCTCAGCCTGGAGAGTGCAGGGAGAGGTATCATGCACTCCCCAGCACTTCCTTGTCTGCAGACCCGCAAACCAGTTTGCAGCTGATGCTCAGCCCAGCCCCCCAAATCTACCTGCAGGCCAGGCTTTCCATAAAACAAGTTAGTAGCCAACATGCCTACTGCTAATATCCAGGTCAATTAACATTATAGTCAATTGGACAGTATCTGTTCCATGCAAAATGTTTTTATTAACCGAAAGCTGTTACTATCTGGGTTAAGCAGAATCCCCTGTATTTTGAATACCTGTAGTTTGCACATTGCCATAATGCACCCTTCTTTTTAGTAACTATGAGTGAGTAAAAGCATTGAAACCACATGAATTGTAATTGGTTTAACCTGGGGAATCTGGCATCCATATGATCAAGGGCAGCTTTAAGTAAATAAAATTTAATTTTTCTGCAGCTAAGTGAACACAGACCCAGAGAAGGTAAGCCCTGATTTGTATTATGGTAGCACCACTGTTCTAGGCATGTCGTAAGGGACAGTCCGTTCCCCAAAGAGTTTCAATCTAAATAGACAAAACAGACAAAGGGTGAGAAAAAGGAAATTATCCCTATTTCACAGATGAGAAACTCAGGCTATGTCTATACTAGCACTTCTGTTGGTAAAACTTTTGTTGGTCAGAGGTGTGGGGGGGAAAAAAAAAACAACTGACCGAGAGGAGTTTCACCGACAAAAGCAGCAGCATGGACAGCACTATGTCAGCAGGAGATGCTCTCCCGCCGCTCATTGGGGGCAGTTTAATGACAGCTTGAGCAAACTTGGAATGAGGTCGCTCTTCAAATTTCTCTCTCTAGTCAACTCTGCAGTCTGCCTTTCACCTAATTCATTCTTCTGAAATCATTGTTGCTCAAGTTACTTCTGACCTCCAACTGGTCAAGTATAACTGCTCTTCTCTGTCCTCATTCTTCTGGAATCATTTACTGCCTTTAATAAAGGCGACTGGCTTTTCCTCTATACATCTTGCTCTTCTGAGAAAATGTGTCTTGGCACTCATATTTCCGACTACTCTTGCTTTTCTTTCCCAAGGCTCTATTCTCCTTTCTTATACTCTCAAAACAGGAAAGGAGAATAGTGTGTTCTGTCGTCTTCTCCTTCTATAGTCTAGGTGATTTCATCTACTGCCATGTGTTCAACTATTACCTTGATGCTAACTACAAATACACTGTTGCACCACAGCTGCTCACCTTCTATGCAGTCCTGCACCTGTAGGTGCATCTCCAATACCTTCTCCTGGAGAGCATCACTGCCACTTTAAACTCAATGCCGGAATCAGATATTCTTTCCTCTCCCCATTCTCTATTAACATCAACCTTACAGTCACCCAGGTTCACAATCTTGGATTTTTCTCCAATCACATTCACACCCATGACAAATCCCATTGGTGATGGTTCTACATTTCCAGTGTTCTTCCTTTCAGTCTTTTTGGCCATATTAATCCTCCTCTGGCAATTTCCTGCCTTACCCACGACAACTTGCTCTCTTCCCCAACGCAGCTCTTCCTTTGCTTGCTTCCCTATTCCCATTCCCACTTTCTAAAATATCTGGTTTGGCTTCCCCTCTTTCCATATGGAACCGAATCTTCACTTCATTTACAAAGCCCTTCAAGAACTCTACTCCTACTATCCCTCCCCTCACCCTTACCATATTCTCTCTGCCCACAATTTCTGTCACATTCTTCATGCCACCTTTTGTGCCTGAAACAGCCTGAAATAAATGTATGCCAAACACACCCCATCTCTTTAATAAACCCTCTTAAAAAAAAAGCCATCCTTTTAATGAAGCATTCCAGTTGATCATACATCATTCTGTGTTTGTTCTGCATTGTCCATATTCATGGCTTTATACTGTACATGCTTCAGGGCAGGAACTTATGGGACCATACATCTGTCTCATAGTGGGGTATGCTATAAAAACAGCATGAATACCATTTTAGTGACTTCTTACGCAAGACAGAGTCTTTCATATGAGGTCCATCAGCAGCACCCAGTCTGCAAAAGATTTGTAGTGATGCCAATTAAGACCATCAACTGGAGGATTAACCTTGGCAATAACATCAGTGATAAACTGCTATTAAGCGCTAACTGTGGTGTGACATTCTGGCCACATACTTCTGTCCTGCACTGTAGTAAAAATTATTGAGACAGGTGACTTTAGAGGTCCAGAATTCATTCCTTTAGAATATTTTGAGATATACTGGAGTTCTCTGATGTCTCCCCAGTCATGGAATTAGTGAGGGTGTCTCACTAATAGCCATCTACATACTTCAACCCCTTGTAGGTTGATCATATTTTCAAAGTGAAAAGCTGACACTATGGAAGGGAAAAGGGTCACGGGGAAGAATTTTGGTGGAGGACAAAAGGTTACTGGGAAGTTGTCTTCTTCCTTCTCCCCCATTCAGAATGGAAAAAAAGGGACACTTTATAGTAAAGGGCAAGACGGAAGAACACAGTATTTACCCATCTCCCCCCTTTGCTGTTCTCTTCTAGTTCCAATCTCTCCCTGTCCAGTTTACCTCTCCTCCCCCCAGACACCAGTAAACTACCACCTAATTCACTCTTCACACACACACACTCTGCCAACACAACCCACTCCCCTCCTGTCTCAGAATCAGGCTAGCCCAAAGGCTAGTGCTCCCTGTGCTAACTACTCCTTCCTCTACTTACAGCTCACACGCTGCAAGGATTCCAGGAGGTGCATATGGCTGCCGACAGCCCAGTTCTCTGCAGCATATTGTCAGAGAAAACCTGTATTTTCTAATGAATTTCTTCCCCCTCAACTGCAGGTGTTTTGCAGGGATAGGAGTATCCCCCCAGTAGTGGCATGTACTGCACCCTGCAGTACAGCCACCATAGTACCTAGTTGTGACATTATTGATGGGTCTTAGCTCCATTTGGCCCTAACAAACAGTACATGTCACTGCATCTACTTAGAGTAATACTAGCTAGTCTCACAATAAGGTGAAATATCCCAACATTTCTAAATATCCCTGATTAAGTTGGGGATTGGTCCTGCTTTGAGCAGGAAGTTAGACAAGATGACCTCCTGAGGTCCCTTCCAACCCTGATATTCTATGATGAATATAAAATGTTTAATTCATTTGATTGATAACTCTAAGATGGTGAACATATTTCTTTTCATTTGGTGTTCACTGAGGAAGAAAAATCAAGCTAAGTTTGGGTGAGTAAAGTTTAATATTTATAAAGGTACAAAAGATATAGTTGTTGCACAGTAGAAAATCTTTGGCTTATTACTGGTACTATAGTAGCAACTAACAAGGATCAGAGAGACCCATTGGACTACACATTAATGAAAAGTATAGGTACAGGAAAGGAGATGCCACACCACAGGCCAAAACACTGGGCAGGTACCGTATTTTCACAGCAATTACTGCTTATGCCAATGCCTTTTCTCCACCAGTATGCCCCTCATATCTGTATTCTTCCATTATAAGGAGCATCAAGATTTGGAATAACAACTTTAATGTTTCAAGAAGGTAAAGCGTAAACCAACTATTGTTTTTGCTCTTAATTATAGTTTTTTTAATTGTTTGAAATATCCAGTCCTCATTTTGCTTTCATGAACCAAACAGGAGGGAGACAAAGTCGTACTATCTCGAGTTCCACCCCTTCAAGACACTAAAATGAGATCCCACTCAGCGGTCTGTGCAGGACTTCAAGATACACTCACCCTACTCCTTTCATGCACTCTGACACCAGGGAAAGAATTATTGTTGAAATATCCTTACTTTCAAAATTAATCACCCCACTGAGATGAATAGGGCAGTTCACATCTTTTGGAGCTCTCTCGCATTGCTTGCAAATCAGTATATTGCTGACTTTGTATAAACAAAGGTTAAATAAATTTAAGTCAGTTTCTGCATCAGTTTAATTCAATTGAGTTAAACAGATGCACTTTTCTAGTAATGACAAATTCTATTCTTGGTTCAGTTTGAAGTGGTCTTCGCAGCCATAAGGACTACAGACTTAAAATTATTCTAAAATGAAAACTCTGACCTTAGAGCAAAAAATGACAGCTATCTTAACAAAAAAGTACCCAGTCTCCAAAAACCAGCCTCTTTGTTAGGGGAATGAAGAGTGATGTCACAAATTGTCTCTCTCCCTCCTTAAGAATGAGCATGCCCATCTACCTCAGTTGTGAGTAAAGAGAATTGCTCCTCAGTTTAAATGTTTGTGACATTCAAATCTGCCAGAGATCGTGCCAATGTTCTCCAGCAAAGAGAGGGGAATTAGGACCAAATTTCAGGTATTAAATTTAAAAAAGGTACATTTCTACGAACTCCAAAAGGTACACTTTTAGATATATGCTTTAAAGTCCTTTTATTTAAATATAACACTAGTCAGTGTGGCAAGTTTCCCTACAATATTTTTTTTATACACAAACTGTGTTTGACCTGGGACAAAACAGAACAGGGGGGAAATGATGTTGACGATTCTTTAAAAAAAAAAAATCAAAATTGTGTTAATCTTTAAGAACAAGCAACATCCAGGGCAGGATTTTCAAAAGTGCTCAGCAATGGCTTAACTGCTCCCCCTGAAGTCAATATATTTTATCCTTTACTTAATGGAAGCAGATTTAGGCCAATGATGAACTCTCATGAAAAATAGACCATGTGGGATTTTCAGAGCGTACACTTTTACATTTTAGATTACTATGTTAAATAGCACCTATATTAACTAGTGTTTCACTTTTGTTTGTTTTGCTTTCTAGTTCTCGTTTACTTGCTCAATGCTGCAATATTTAGATTGTATAAACTGCAGGGCTATATTTAAAGAAAATTCTATTATGTTTTTACAAAAATATATTAACATCTCTACTAATCTTGGTAAAGCTTACATGAAGAAAGCCTAAATTTGGGACTAAACTTGACCAGACAGTGTCCCTTTAACCAACTTGAAGACAAAAGCATTCAATTCCCTAATCTGCCACTGACTTGAGAAAAAGCGTCAACAGCTCAAGTCACCCTCCTCCACCTGGCTTTATTTTTGAAGCAGACTCTTAATACAGTAACTCCTCACTTAAAGTCATCCTGGTTAAAGTTGTTTCGTTAAGTTGATGTTCTATTAGAGAACATGCTTGTTTAAAGTTGTGCAATGTTCTAACGCCCTCCGCCAGCACAGACCTACGGGCCCCAAAGATCAGCGCCTCCCCTCTCCCTCAATCAGCTGTTTCATGGCATGCAGGAAGGCTGGGACGGAGGGGGGATAAGCGAGGACGTGGCATGCTCGGGGGCGGAACTAGGCTGGAAGAGGTGGAGTGGGGCGTTGGGGGAAGGGGTGGGGTGAGGGCAGGGCCTGGGGTAGAGCCAGGGGTCAAGCACCTCCCGGCAGTTTGAAAAGTCAGTGCCTGTGGCCCTGAAAGCCTATGGCTGTCTCCAGCTATGTAGGGATCTAGATGCCCAGTGCCTCTGTGCTGTCCCCCGAACATACCATGCAACCTGGCAGATTGGTTCCCTTAGAAGACGACTGGTCTCCCAGGCACTAACTGGAGCAGGCATTTGTGTAATCTGCTGCTCAGAGGCTAGCAGACACATCCCCATTGGGTGCTAGGGAAGGATGCAGCAGTGTCACTTTCTGTGTGCTAGTGATGAAGTGAGCTGTAGCTCACGAAAGCTTATGCTCAAATAAATTGGTTAGTCTCTAAGGTGCCACTTACTCCTTTTCTTTTTGCGAATACAGACTAACACGGCTGTTACTCTGAAACCTTTGTGTGCTGCCGCTTGCCTGCTCTGCCTGGCTCCCATATGGAGCCCAAACCTGCAGAGCTTACATGGGGAGGACTCTGCAGGCCTAGGAGTGGGGGTGTTGTTGACCCAAGCCCTCACCAGAACTCTGGGGCAGAGGATTTTCATTTACCTAGTTATCAGCTGAGAGTCAAACCACATATGTCTTTTGTCCGGTGAATATTTTTTCCCTGGAACCTGAACACCCCCCCACACCCCATTTACATTAATGCTTATGGGGAAATTGGATTCGCTTAAGATCGTTTCACTTAAAGTTGTATTTTTCCAGGAACAAAACTACACCGTTAAGTGCGGAGTTACTGTACTTACCCAACCTTAGTAAAACATTAAGCTCCTCAAATGAAAAGCTCTAAGTAAATGTAGTGCTAGAAGAAAGGCTCCACTTATTCCATGGCAAACTGAACCTAAATTCTGCTGGAATGGTAGCCTGGAAATTCTAGGACAGCTTTACTTATATTTGAAAATGGAGATTTTATTAAATTAGTTATGAAAATAAACTAAATAGCTGCTTTTTAGAAACATGATGGGACAGCATTAATGACATTCAGCTTTCATTGTACAGCAGCAGATTTTTTAATTGCCAGTGCATATCACTGTAGTGACTGTCAGAAGGGGGCACAGTTGTGCCTTTTGCCTACCTCAAATGTATAGAATGGAACACATTAGTATCATGAGAGACAATATCTGGATGTTTCTACCAAAATAATCAGTGAACTAATGAAGACAGTTAGGTGGTCATCTTTACATTTCAGAGTTAAACCTTCCACTGAAATGAATAAGGGCACTGCACACCCTTCATATGTATTGTTTCAAAGCAAGGAACATTGCTTTAGTTAAACAATCCACAAGAGTTAGAAACATTTTTTAAATAAACGCTTAGATTCTGAAACAAATTTCAGCAACTATGGAACAGTCCTGATTGAAAGTTAAAAGATCAAGTAGAAGATATTATCAAAATGAGAGCCTTTTAAGTTTCTGAAAGCTAGACAAAAAACTATGAATTTTTGATGGGAAGGGGCCGGGGGGGGGAACAGTTCAAAATTTCTCGCAGTTAGCCAAAGAAGTTTTGTTTGTCTTGTTTTTATTTTAACTAGCATAGACTTTGATTGTACTTTCAGTTTCCACCCAAACCTGCCTTCAATTTTGGTTGAATATTGGGTTTCTACTGATGTGGAGAACAGCTGTATCATGAAGTTTTCAAGTCACCATTTATATATATATATTCTATAGTGATAGGTCCAAAAGGCAAAGCGTGAAAAGCAAGAGTACTTTGGTAGGAGAAGATTCCTGTATTTACTGCATTATGTGTCAGATCCTACACATCTTCTATTGTAGAGGCTAGAGAAATTGTACTTTTCATCCACTGTCTTCATTGCAGAGTTTTGTGCTGCACAGCCTTGGAGTCAGCCAGGAGAATAATCATTAAACCCTATTCCCAGAGCTGTAGTAACTCCATAGTGAACTAATATACAAATGATGAAGTGAGGAAAGGCCACAGTAGTTTATAGGTAATAAGAAATGAGGAAAATAAGTTTCCAAAGGGGGAAACATAAAACCATCTTTTCACTTTCAAATGGGTATTCAACTGAAGGGTTATAAAAACTGAGTTGGTGCAAGTCAATCTTCTTAAGAGGAAGCATCTTTTACTGGGATCCAAAGCTTATTTTAGTACATTTGGGAAACATCTGGGAACTACATTTGCAAAGGACCATTTCATATACAACATGAGGACATGCCACAATTTGAAAGCAGAGAAAACAAGCAAATTTAAGTTCAGATCTATGATGCTGTAAGGTCCCTAGAAGTAGCTACTTGTTTCATTCCCCTCCCCCCTGCAAAAGAAAAAAACGTACACAACGTTGTTCCACAGGGACTGTGCCCATTAAAAAAAATTGAGGGTCACCATATACAGGAACCTGCAGAGACAACTTTGCCAATGTAGAAAATGAAGGGTGTAGGCTAAACCATCCATTTTGACGCACATGAACCATACGTTGAGATAATCTGGAGCACTGAGAGAGAGAAGTGCATTAAAACAAAGGAGAGGCAAGCTTATAAAACTATAATTACCAGACAATTCAATATTCAGACTCAAAATGACGGAAGACCTGAGACAAGAACATCCAGATGCAGGGGTGGGAAGTATTCCCCAGAACATGGAAATTTCAGGCCCTTTTCTATTGGGGGGAAAAAATAAACCCTTGAGACCTACTGAGTCAGGAAAATCATCTCTATGGAAAGGAGCTACAGCACATTCACCAGAGCAGACACCAGGAAGGAACAGTGCAGGAGAAGAGCCACAAAACTCACTTATGGAGAGAATACTAGCAACTGATAAAGAGTTTTCATTTTGAGGGAAAATCCTTAAAGGGAAATAACTTGAAAACTATTTTACAATTTTGTGCCTACCTAAAACGGAAAGGTCTTATAACTAGAAATAATTAGAAAAAAGTTTTCAAGTTTCACTTTGTGCATGACACCATTTAGCGTACAGTCACTTTCCCTGTTCTGCTGATGGCTAGTTGTACTCCCTTTTCATGCACTAGTATGACATCAAGCACTGCTCTGTGCATATGAGGTCCCCATCACTATTCTTCAAGGCCCTGCAAGAGTGTTTTCCAGTAGCAGCTAAACAAACTGAAGAGGCAGCAGGCAGGAGCTTGCAGGGGAGGGGGGAGAGGGGCGGTTTGTTCTCAGACTTACACACTTTCCATTCTGAAAGCTCCGTTTTAATAAACGAGCAGGAGAGCAGAAAACCCGTTTTTAAAATCATGTACGTTATCTAAACCATGATCAAATACTTTAGAAAGAAATCAATTTAAAAAAAATCTCAGTTTGACAGCATCTTTTGAGTTTAAATATAAATGTTTTCCAGATGTTAGTCCAGCTACTGAATCTCACTAAAAATAATTAACTAGAATCAAGCAATCTTACTGCAGAGGACATAAAGCCTGCAGACTTCCACCTACACTAAATTCCAGATTTGTATAAAAAAGTGAAATCCTCTGATTCGGGACTTCAATCGTTAACTTTAAGAAATTAGAGAGGAAACTCCAACACAGAATTTAAAACCAAATGAATCAGAATTGATATGGAATTAATAAAAGTGTTTATTATGGTAACTGAGATGAATTTGTTCTTTGTTAAGAACTCCATACCCTATTCTACAAAAAAAATCCCACAGAAATATACATAACAGCTATTGGATAAGATTTCTTTCACGTGTTCTTAAGAGAACACAGGTGAGTTCTAAACTGCAGTCAAAATAAAGCAAAACTCTTGATCTATTTGTGGAATTCTCTCAAGAGCTCAGTGTAATCTGGCATAAACTCTTGTTGGTTTACCCATATCCCTCCCTGCTCCGGATAAACTCTGAGGATGGACATTTGTGTGTGTAAACCTATTATGAAAAGGATACTCTTGCTCTTATTTTACTGTAAAGGACATAACCTTCAATTTTCAAAACCAACAGAACCCCAATCTCTAACATTTAGATTTTTTAAATGACAGTATTCCTTTATTAATAAAAAGTTTTAGCTTTCCCAAAATAAGATTTGTTGTGCAAGGAAACATTCTTTCCTGGAGTATTAAAAGCAGCAGCTTTATTTTTTTAACATGTTTATTAAATAAGACTACTTTAAAAACAGAAAAAAAACTTAGATTTAATATCATGGCACCTGCTAGCAACAATTCTTCCCTGTCAATTATAAGCCTCTTTTTAAATAAGGTGTTAATAAAAATATAATTACACACTGTTCAACTTGTTTACTAATAAGCCCAAGATTCATATTTTTTAATTAACTGCCATATTTTTACACATGATAAATTTTTCTGAGTGATAATTTTACAAGTTGAAGGGACACAGACATTTAGACCCTTCCGACTAATAACTTGTTTTTACGGTTTCAAATTAGCCAATGTAACAGACAAGCAGCACCTACTGTTAATTACTAACGTCTGCTAGGCTGCCACCATCATCTACCAACCTCTTACTCTTGCTAGCTACCTGACACCTGTAAGCTCGGATTTTTTTCTGTATGAAGTTTAAGTTATGGATAAATGGTATCCTAAATTTTCATTACCTTGATTTTAACAGTTTGGGACAGTTTGTCTAACATGAAAAGTTGCTATGGCAACTTGGTGTATGACTGATATTTTCAACTAATTTTAGCCCAATGCATACTTTACACTAGCTTTAAGAAATTAATATATTTAACTACTGTAAAAGTGCACAACGACAGTGTTTATCCAAAATATACCTCAAAACTCTCTAGGAGAATAGGATTTCTTAATATTTATGGAGAAATCCACAGATTTACTTACAAGTATATATTTTACATAGATATATTTACTAACCCATTACACTAAAGGACAATGAGCATATCAGCTGTTTGGCAAGATGCAGAAAAGAAAACTCAAACCCTTCTTCAGAAAGTTCCTCTTCCAAATACAACACATTTACATATTTTTTTGTAAACAGAATTAAAGCTTTTACAAATGCACAACTTATAAAACAGCTTTACAAATCTTTAGACCATACAGAAAATTAAAAATAATCAGAAAATGAAAGATTTCCAACACAAACCTGCAGCTTGTTAGAAAGTCTGAAGGAACATGTGTACAAGCATGTTTCACAGTGAAAGCAATATCTAGAGTATTTTGAAACGTATACCAAAAATCCCACACCCAAATACCAAGAGGAGCAAGATGCACAGCACTGTATTAAATCTTAGATATACAAGGAATCAAATTCCAGATAGCAGTAGTTTAATTACATTTCACAACAAGAAATGCTTTGTTGTGATTCATTCAAGCTTGAAATACAGTTACCACCAGTTTCTGCAAGCCACATACTAATAAATTCTTAATTCAATTAATTCTGTGAACAATGAAGGCAGGGTTTCCTTTTCAATATTTTTATTCTAGTATGAAATATGAAGAAACAGCACCCAAATAACTGCAATATAATATGAAATTTTAATAAAAATGTACTGTTTTAAGAACAGAGCAAAATTGAAAAAAATAAACTGAGACTTATTTTGTCTCCTATTCAAATATCCCATCTTTCTGACATCAGTAACAGAACTTTCAGCCTTTCAAAGAGGAAAAAAATCTGCTGTTGAAACAATATCCCCAAAGACCGTTAAAATGCATAACATGAATGTTCAGAGACAGTTTTATTAACAGGAGGCTTAATTTTAAACAGTATATACAATCACATCACTTTTCCAAAGTCAGAGAGCATCACCTAGTGATCTGTCAAAAAAAAATTATACTCATGAATTACAAAAGCATCTGTGTAATGCAACCACCTCTTTATTGTAGTACACCTTTATACAATCCTTCCAAAAATTCCTGTACTGTGAAATCCTCTCAGGATGTAGTGTTGCACAGGCTTTCAAATCTCTCCTATAGACCACATGAATAAAACTGTTGCCACTTGCACCTCTAAATTATGCCAGGCTACGTACTTCAGTGTTCCATGATATGCAACACTAAAAGGCACCATTTTTCTTCAACCAACAAACAGAATAGGTTATAGACTGCTGTGTTTAAGTACAATGATTTGCAGGGAACAGTGGGATTTTCAGACCAAGAGAAGAGTCTGAATTTTTTATAAGCTAAGTGTAGACAAACTGCGAGTTCTATTTTTCACTCTTCTGTAAAACTGCTTTCTGATTCTCTATTCGCCATTAAAGGCTTTACTGCACAGTAAAGAAAATGGCAATTCTTTACTGAATTGGAATTAAACAACATAACTTTATTGAAAAAAATACACAATAACTCAATGAAAGTAGATTCAAGTTTTTGGGGAAAATAAAATTTAGTCTCTGAAGTGTCCTAACAATATTCAGAGTCACTGGTAATCTCAAAAATTTCTTTCATATGTTTTACACTATTCTTAAAACTTTAACTGGACTCCAATATTCTAGTAATATTAATCCCTTTGGTTCTCTTAAATGCGACATTCCATGTGAGAAGTTCCAGAGATGTGAGAACTACAACACTAAATATCCAAACTAGTGCTGAAAATCCTATCCCAACTGATTTATGTAATCCTAACAAATCAAGCTACTTAAACAATGATGAGTGTTTTCTAGTTGTTGCTTGTATGGCATCAACTTTATAATTCATTTTTAAATAAACAGTCAACTCAATATATTTGAGGTTATACCTACACTTATGTGGCAAAAGTCTTATTCTGCACAGTTTTAAATGCAACAATAAAAATAACTAAAGGTTATTCCACAAAGAACAGCTTGAATTTTACAGAACAGTTCTGCTCATATGCATAGGAATTAGTTTGGTAGACACATCAGCAATGTGCATAATTTGACTGTTCACATACAGCAAGAACCTTTGAAAAACAATAAAGGTACATACACAAAACAGTTAATCTGTGTACACTGAGAATTCATTCAGTTGCAAAGTAAATTCAGGATTTTAAACAAAGCTTTGACCTGTAACAAAGCAAATTCAGCCAGCTTTTAACCAAATCTAGGAATAGCTATCTTGTTTTACAGTGGCTTGCAACAGCACCCACTCACTGACTTCATCTTAATACATAACTACTTCCCTTATCCAAAACTACATAAAACCAATCTAGATTCCTTGATAAGCATTATATGGCCAATTCAGCTTCAGCAAACTTTTTCTATTGATGAATAAGAATCTGTCTCTCTTCTCCACACAGCCGTACTGGGAAATTCACTGCACACTTATCCTTGCAGTAATTCTTCTGTAAATGGTTAAACCAGTGCTCTGCCTTATCAAAACAAATTTGTTTGCAATTTAAACAATCCACAGGTTCTACCCTGGAAATACTATAAAAACAATCTGGATGAATTAATCACAGCACTATGAATATCTATTCTACAAACATTTTATATGAACAGCTACCCTAAAACAAGTTTGACTTTTCTTGAACCTATAGGTCTGTCATTGAGATCAACAACAGCTGCCATTGCTTCATCACGAGACTCAAATGCAACCATTGCTTCTCCTGTGGGCATACCTTTTTCATTGTACTTTAAACACACAGAACCTGGGATCACTTGGTAACCATAAAAGAAATCCAAAATTTCATCCACTGATACCGTAAAAGGCATGTTTTGCACTTTAATGACAGTTGGCCCTGGCTTTCCAGAACCTGTTCCAAAACCAGGGGGTCCACTAATATGTAAGTTTCCTGGTCCAGGTCCAAACCCTGGAGGTCCACTTAAATGTCCAAGACCACCTGCAATACCAGGAGGGCCACTACCAAAGCTAGGAGGCCCACCTAAATTACCAGGCCCATTCCCGAAGTTTTGAGGTCCCCCTCCAAAACTTGATGGTCCACTCAGATTACTAGGACCACTCCCAAAAACTGGGACATCAATACCGGCACCAGGTAAACCACTACTTCCAACTGAAGGCATTCCTGGTCTAGAATCACCAAAGCCACCCATTCCTGGTGGTGGAAGAGGGGGACCAAATGTGTTAGACCCACTAAAATTACTGGGAAAATTAAACGGAGGGCCATTATTTGCATCTTTTGAGTTACCACCCATAAAGGAATGCTCATCACCACCAGCATTTTGCACTCCTGGCATTGCTGCATTCCCTTGCATTGGCATTTTCAGCAACTTCTTCCCTTGGGATGGTGGATTTCTCTCAATTTCTCTCATTTCTTCTAAGGTGATAATACGTAAAATAACATCTCTTCCATTCAGCTTTTTACGGTGTAGGCGCTCTGACTTACGAGCATCATCTTCTGTTTTGAACTGAACCAGTGCTTGTCCTAAACCTTGCCCATTGTTATCAACAAGAATTTGCACAGAGTTTTCTTCCACTGACAGTCCCTCTAGAAACTGAAGGATTTCCATTTTTGTAATATTGTATGGAATATTTGATATATGTGCACACAACTTTGGTGGGCCTGTTTCTCCCTCAGTATTCATCATGACCTCTCTCTGGTCATAGCTGAAGTTCTGCAATCTTTTCCGAATCATGTCTATCTTTTCTAACATACCCTTTTTGGTTATGGGATGAACTTGAATAAAACGGTTCCCTATGTACTGTTTATGATGACACAAAGCTGCCTTGTAGTCAGCTTCATTCCTGAACTCAACAAAGCCTTCACCAATTGCTTTCCCATTGGGTCCATAAGCTATATAAATACTGTCTTCAACAATATCTAACTTTTTAAAGAAATCTATCACATGTTTGTTCTCTGATTCAAAGGGAAGACCTTTCAAATAAACACAGAAACCCTGCTCATGAGGAGATCTTGACCGTGACCTTTTCTGTCCACTAGGAGATTTGGACCTAGAAAGCGTCTGCGGAGGAGGATGGGTTTGTCCAGTAGGACCCATGGTTTGCTTGAAAGTTATATGACCTCCAGCAGACACCCACTGTCTCTCTGTTGCAGGACTAACTTCAACATAGCGCTGAATCATCAGCATTCTGTTTCGCTTCAGTGCTTCAAAAGTATCTTGAGGAGAGAAAAACTTAACTAGTCCATTTCCATTATTTCGGCCTACGTGATCCTTCAGCATATGTACTGCATCCACACGGAGCCCATGGAAAAAGTCTTTCACATCAGATTCTGTTGCAGAAAAGGGCATTCCATGAACACTGACATACAAGTCATCTGGATTGATAGAATGAGGTTTCATACCACTTTGAGAATTCATCTGAATAGGATTTACAGGATTCATAGGACCCATAAACAATGGATTCAAGCCACTGTTCATACTCATTGCTGTTCCAGACCCATTCATTCCAGTAGGTAAAGGTGCTATAGGTGGAGGATTCATAGGAGGCATTCCTGACATGGGAGGCATAGGTGTCATTGGTGGTACAGGAGGAACAGGGGGTATTGGTGGTACAGGGGGAACAGGGGGCAGCGTAGGTACAGGAGGCGGGACAGGTATGGGGGGAATAGAAGGCATTGGTGGCAAAGATGGCATAGATGGGATAGGAGGAATTGGTGGAGGTGGTACTGTGTTCATAGGGGATGCTGTGCTAGGTATAGTTGAGCTAAACGTTGGGCTACCAAAGGTAGCTCCAAGATTTGGTGGTGCAGTTCCCATACTGGCAGTTGAGAATGTGGGTATGTTTTTGTTGCTTTCATGCACAGAAGTAGCTGCAGTTACTACACTAGGAGAAGGATTGTTAAAATTAGGTACTGTAGTAGGTAAGTTTACCCTACTACTCATTCCAGAATTAGGCGGTGGTCCAGACCTGCTAGCATTAGCTGGCGGCATGTCTAAATTGGCAGTTTCAAAACGCCTACGACTAAGTTCTATCATGTTTTGCATTTCAGTTTTACTGCTCAGCAACAGCGTTACTTTTGACCCTTTAATGGTACCACCTGTGCGCATCATACCAAGCCTTGCATCTTCATCAGTGGCAAAAACGATGAAAGCCTCACCCAGTTCACCCCCTACAATATGCACGCCCCCATCAGGAATGGTCAATCCAGAGAAGAAGTGGCGAATGTCCATGGTCCCCGCCACAATCGGGAGACCTTGCAAGCGGATGACCACAGCCATGCTGCGCTGAAACAACACACACCTGCAGATGAGAAAAGGCAACGGCTATGTCAGACTACTGTTTATGATACCACGTATTTACCTACAGACACCATCTACTACATTGTTTACACACTCCTAAAGACATCTTGAAAATTAAAGCATGTTTAAGTTCTAGACTTTTATTCAAATAAAATATTAAACATTAACAACACAAGATTAACTCAAGGTTTGCACCAAAAATTGCAAAATAAACTGTTAAATCAAGATTTTAAAGGAAAGTCAGCCTGAGACCCAAATAAGTGTCAATACAAAAACCAAGAATGAGGTTAAATCAGAACTATTACTTCAGATGGTTCAATATTTAGTGGAATGTACAAAAAAATTAATGTTTCAGCTAAGCAATTGAACTTCAGCGATCACATGCAGAAAATGTACCGCACACCTTGAATCTTGGAAGACTACTGAAACAAGAAGACACTTTTGTATACTTAAAAGACTCATGCTCTGACTGAACAGAAAAAGTGCAATACTATTGAATAAAGTTTAAGACCTTCTCTTTTGCACAGATCTTAACTACAAAATCTTTACAAAGAGAGGGAAAGGAAGTCAGTAGGAATCAATCATAGTCTTAAATTTAGCTTGGTCAAATTTTTAATCATAGTTTTCAATTTCTTTTTATTTTAAACAGCACATTTACTGGCCCCTACCCCAAAAACAAGAGGGGAAAAGGGAGGTTAAGTTTTTTGGGACAAGGACTATCTTCCTCTGTTAATGCAGTACCTACCACAATAGGATCCCAATCCTAACAGGACCTTTGAGCCTTACCCCATATAAACAATATGCTTCCAGATACACTTTATTAATGGAACTTGCCCCAGAACTACAAACTCCATTATTTAAAACTAGTTTATAAACAGTATTTTCCCAACTTTCACTTGCTACCTAAAGGCAAAGCCTGAGCAAGGCCTAATGATCTGTGGATCAAAACCAGGACATGGGCACAGCTATATGGTATCCCAGGTGACTGTAATTATGTAAACCTTAAGGCCAAGATTCTCAAAAATGAGTGCCTAAAGTCAGACCCACTAACTCAATGGCTTTACATTTTCTAAGTTTTCAACAGTTTCCACTGACTTCAATAGGAAAACTGGGTGCTCGCCACTTTAGAATTAGGCCATTTAATTGGGTGCCTAACTCTGGATTTAGAGGCCTAATTCATTTGTTAATAAACTTGACCTAAATCTTTAGCCATTTCCATCCCTCCTTCTCCCTTTAGGCCTGTCCAGGCTAGGGAAATACCAGCATTTTAAAATGGTGCCTAAGCATCTAGTGTAGACAGGAAATAAGACCTTTAAATATGTGTTAGCAGGTTGAGATCAACTCTAAGTTCACCTCCTAACCTACACAAGATAAATGATATTTAAAAGCAGTGTGAATGTTTTTAAAACACTATTTTCCTAATCTATTCTGGACCTTAGAGCTAAAGGTCAATGTCAGTGGCAAAGAGAAATAAATTTCTACCTCTCACTGTGGGCCATAACTCATATACCAGCTGGAGAAGGATGGGGCCACAGTGCACGCTGTGAATCATACTGATAGTGAGGGACAGTCTGAACTGTCATCACTCCTTAGAAGTGGTCACCCTTCCCACCGTACCACTGGGGGTGGTACAGGCTACACAGCGAAATGTAACCTTGTGCTATGGTTTTTAACTTGATTACGAAGAGAGATCAAGGTTAGGTTGGAGTTGGCTAATGCTCATTAGTTAACCCCAACTACTTTGCTACTATAGACAAAAGGCCCTAGGATATAAAGGTGTTATGTTAACATGCATTTTAGCTAGGTTCCCCCCTTGTCTTTACCCAGTTTTGCAAGTGTAAAAGGCAGAGTGTCTCGTCTAAACTAGACTTAGAACGATAGTTAGCATGTCAGGTAGGACATGCTTACATTTTTATCTTAAATCTCCAGACCAAGACCAAAAGTAAAATATGTTAACCTCAGTTTAACTAGTTCAGGTCAACCATGGAGGAATTTTAGGTTTGACCTCATCCTGTTAACTCTAGACAAAAGGAGTTAACCTGTGTATACATACACCAGGAGAAGGTTTAGCTAATTCTGACCTAATTTCAAACATCTTAGTTTTCCTCAAATTATTTCCTAATCTAAACAAACACTTAGCAGGAGGATAAGGTTTCAGTGCTTTAGATTTGCCAAGCCTACCCCAATTCCCTGATTCAGAAGCCAGTTTATTGTCCTGGGTAGTTACCAGCATCTTCCTTCACCTGATCCTCTCCTCCCCTAGAATCACATTAGCTCCCTCATTAAGCAATGAAAGCCCGTTCAATACTTGGATGAAAACCTCTGAAAACTCCTATATGCCACAGTAAGTGGTGTTAGATATTCATAAGGGAATTAAAAACCAGATGAGCTTCTGCAGCATTAGGAGGCAATGTGCTACCAAAGATGTCACACCAAAGTTGGATGTAAAACTAAAGTCCTAATCAATTGTGATCATAAGATCCCACAGCACTTTCTGCCACACTAAAAGCAATATTTCTCAGTGTACAAGTAAAATTCAAACTCAGTTACGCTTGCCTCCCTAAGTTCCCCCAGCAGTTTTGATGTAGACTTTATTCTCCAATTCCCGTTCTGAACTGTTGAGTAATACTGCTGCGCACTGTTACAGAAAATTCAAAGAATATCCACATTGACACCTGGTTGAACTAAATATTCAGGCAAAACAGAAGGCTACCACCATTTTGGGGGGAAATGAACAGTCTCGTGCATTATGGCCAACAGATCAAAGGCACCTAACTTTATGCTCTCAAGCAGTCTAACTGGAGAAAGGCCATTTCTATCCCTTGAAACATTCTGCAGTCTGCCCTTTTCCTCCCCTAATCACCATCAGCAATGGGTTTTAACATTATGTAGGCTTTGGCCCATTCCTAATTGGCATTAGAAGTGTGGCGGCCCCTCTGCTTCCTGTCTCTTTAAAGGCAACAGCAGAGATATTAATTACCTGCAACAAGCAGTGCCCTACCTACTATACTGGTACACTATCTGCTGTGCTGCTGCTCTAGCTTTGGTTACATTTTGGTACCAGAATTTCCTAGATTGAAGGGATTGAAACTGCAAAGGCAACAGAAAATGTGATCTAAATAAAGTGGAATATATGAAAACATATTGGTATTTACCAATAAGAAAACACTTTCTTCCACAGAAATACCAAGCGTAATTGTAAAGGAAGATATATTCACCACCCTTTAAGTGAGTATTTTTTAAAAGTAAGTCTCTTTCCAGTCTTTTGGTAAAATATATTTTTTAAAACTTTTGGAATGTGTTTAGTTTGGCCATTTGTCTCATTTCAATACTTTCTAGAAGTCTTAGAACATGTTTTTTAAGTTTATAGTAAAAAATCTGAAAATTAAATTTGTTTGCTCAACCATTTTTCAAGGGTAATGGTATAATTTTCTTCTAAACAGCAGAAGTATTTACATCACAGAAGTAAACCATTTGTCAAACCCTGTATTACTCAAAAACTGCTATGATTTCTACAATAGTATGTTAGCATTTAAAACTTTTTTGTTCTCCATTTTAAAAAGGGAAGTGTTATCCACATAATTTTAAGGAAACATAAATTTAACCGATCCTTAAATAAGGCTACAAATCTCCAAAACCAGTGATTTCTAATGAAAATCCTTACAACTTTAAGGAAAGCAGCATTACTGAACTGTTATAAAAAAAGGGAATTTGTGCTTCAAATCACAGGATAAAATTCATATTAGAAGGACCGGATGCTTGAATACGTGCCAAAATTACAAATATTTAACAGGAAACTATTTTTAAAAAGCTAGGGGCCCAAGAGTGTCCATGTTACAGCACGAATTAGTTTTGAAAATCATGTAATACAACCAACTAAGGTATTCAGGAACTCCAACTTTTAAATGTTAAATATTAAGAGACGTAAGTCCTCAGCATTATCTGCTATGTAAAGAGATTAAACTTAGATATTTGTATTATTTTTACCCATATACCCTCAAAAATCATATGTTTTTCTACTACTTATTTTATCCTTTGTCAAATGGAAAACACTGACTTTTTCATAATGACCTCCTCAAGGATACACCAGGAGTGTCACAATAATGGATAAGAGCATTAACTGTTGACAAATAAAAATGTTTATACAAAAAGGTGATTTGGATGGGTTTTCTACTTGTACAATTTTAAGTGGTTAGTAATTACATATTTTTGGTGCAATTTATATTTTTTTAATTTCTCCAAAGCAGCGGAAGATTTAAGGATGTACTTAGAATCCAAGCTACATTTCTTACTAGATATTTTAAAAAAAGTGTCAAACTCATTCTGTGGAGAGAAAGAGCATTTTTATTACACCAGGGGCCACATCATAACTACCTGTAATTCAAAGAATTACAACTGACATCACACCATTTAAAAAAATACATCACATTTGCAGGGTCTCTATTTTCTCATGTATGCATGCAGTAACTCTAGCATGTTCACATGCAGTAACTGAATCAGAAAATTAAAGATTTGTTTCAAATGCTGCCCTGCATATCTAGTTTATAATCTTGTCCCTACGTAATCATTGGTAGATTTCAGAGGTAGCATGTCATTGAGATGACTGAGGAGTTTAGACCTCTTCGAACTGTCATTTCAGGTTAAGACAGTGCTGTATTGCATTTGAAAGCTTATCACTGCAACTATAAGCTTGAAGCTTTTTTAAAATTATGGTTTCCATTCTGAAGACCCAATGTTTTATGGATGCCAGACAATTACATTTATTATCCTGAATCTGACCCACAGGCCAGAAGTTGTCTAACTGCTAATAATCTGTTAATTTAACAAATTTTACTTTAGCTTGATATTTTCAAAGTCACCTATTTAGAGGGACTGGGATTCAGATTCCCAGTTCCCATTAATTTTAATGGCATTCAGGTATTCCAACTTGAAAAGTAAGACTTATGTATTACAGAAAATAAACTCTTTCTGTAATTTAATATTAACAATCATAAATGCAGGGGTTTTTTTTAAATCACTCCTGGTAAGATCTCTTATTTGAATTTTACAAAACTGTTATAGGTAAAAAATTAAAATATTGAAAATTAAGGTCCTGATCATGCAAACACTTAACAGGTGATCGAACTTTACTCAAATGGCTAGATGCTTTGACTCAATGAGACTACTCGTGCTTGAAGTAAAGCATGTCCATAAGTGCTTGCAACATCAGGTGTTAAAACTGTACTTTTGATAAGCTTCTTAGTTGCATAACAACATCTGTCATTTCAAAACAAAACAGCTTCAATTTTAATATAAACATTTTAGAATTTCACTATAACAAAATTATGAACTCCTAAAACCACTCTCAGGCCCAAAATCACAAAAAATAGGAGCCTATACTTAAGCTCTTAAGGGTGGAATTTTCAAAAGCACCTAAGTGATTTAGATGCATAAATCCCACTGATTCAAACTACAAACAGTGATGGAGCAGCACAGCCTGGTTAAAGCATTTCCAGTTCAATAGGTAATGGTTGCAAATATCGTGTGGACTTATCAATTGTGTTCAGAGTTATTTTGTTCTCATTTTAAGGATGACAATGAGCCGAGACCCTCATCTTGACTTTTGCAGTACAGATGGGCATTATAAATATGAAGCATCTATGTAAAATCTGAAATTCTACTAAAGTATAAAATCCACTTTAGCAATTTATGACTAAAAATGGAAAGTGAAGAACTACCCACATGCAAATAAAAATCTAGTTTAAATTAAAATTAAGAAATCATTTCAATTAAAAACTTATGTTTATCTTGATAGACAATTACGTGTATTTCCAGATTCAAAAAATAACTGCTATTATCGTAAGTGTGCAACACATAAGAGGACAATATTTGTAAGTGTTATACTCAGACAATGTGTAAATTTCAGGAAGATTAACAGAAACTGGGTACATAGAGAGGATAAGAAGTAATTTAAGGCCATATGTAAAAAGCGTTGAACAGAGAAGGGACTGGAGTAACCTTTGAATTTACATGTAGTTCACAGGTATAAACACAAGTTTGGAAGGCTCAACCTAGTCCCTACTGAGTGTTAATCTACAGTATCATCAACAACACACGCACGTATCTGGCAATCCTTGGACAGAGTCTAGAAGGCAGAATAGCATTGATGCTGAAGGAAGGATTGAAGGTATCTAACCCGAGATGTGTTAGGGGACTAATCATAGCTAGAACTGGGCAGGTAGCAGACTCCCCCCCCCAAAGGACTAGCATTCATCTGTTAAATTAGAAAAGCCTAAATACCTTATCAGAAATAAATATATCCGAGCTCTCTAAATACTGCAAATCCTAGTTATAAGAACCCAAATAGTATATATTTTACACATTGATATTTATAGCTTTTAGGAACATGCAGAACTACTGTCTGCAGCAAATACCTACGTTTACAAACAGTGGAAAATTGTTGGAGAGAGTATTCAAAACTACCATATGCTGATAAAACAGCACTACTTCAGAATATGGCAGAAAAGTCATTTACAAGGACAACATTGCCATAACAACCATTCCCAATGGGAATCAGAGCTAAAAAGCCAAACTCTGTGTGCGCGCACACGCAATTTTTACTGACCAAAGTATTTTATACCAATTCATATATTCCACATAATTGTTAAGAATATTTCTTAACATGTAGTCAACACGCATAAAAAAAAATCTTCATGTCAAAAATCTCTTACCTGCAGAGACTGATGTTTTTTTCTTAATAAGTAGTAGAAGCCAAGCCAATCCTGTGGGCAACCAATTAAAACCAACTTTTAGACTGCAATAAAGAATAAATGGAGGCAAAAATCAATTCAGGCAACACAACAGCAGTAACGGTCCACAATGAACTGTATATTAAGGAAGTTCAGGTTTGAGACCACCACAAAACACTGCATCATATACCGACCACAAGACTAAGTGTACAAAAAATTTAAACACTTGTTAATCTTACACTTACATTTTGATAATTGCACTTGCTTAATTATACTTTGTTACCAAATATTAACTCATAAGTATGCCTTGGCAGAAGAATACATATAAATTAAAAGCCAGAAGACACTCATTACACAGAATTTAACATCTCAATTTTTTTTCTCCCTTTTCAGATCCCCATCAATGTATCTTTAGAAGGCAAGGGTCACACCCCTGACCCCCAAAACTCACAATGCAGAATCAAATCCTGATACTGAATAATAAAACCTTACCCAAACCATCTGTTACTATCAAGTCAATTGCTTTTTAATTCTGCACCTTCCTAGCCCCACCTAAGCAAAACAGTACCTTATGCTGCAGCTGATAAACACTTCTAGAAACTACACAGACCAACATCCTTCCAAGAAGCAGCAAAAAATTTTCAGCTAAGACACACGTCAAAGTCTCATCTTTGGAAAACACACATTTTCACATACGGTACTATGGGAACCCATGCCTTTTTGTTTGTAGTCTACAACCCTAATCTAACATGCAATGCAAGAGTCAGATGCCAGTCATTTTTTGTACTCAAGATTATTAAATTTCTATTCCAGGGATCACAAGAGTGAGCAAAAAAGCTATATGGTTTTACTGGAAATGTGTGTGTATGTCTGAAAAAAAATCACTTATTAACTATTCCATTACCTAATAGACCACCTCACACAATACTCTTGACTCTCTGGAAAGTACCTACAGAAAAATATATTAAGAAAAAAATGAGAAACATGTAATCAGAAAAAGTATGAATTAGTTGCCCTTTTCTCATGAAGTTGGACCACTGGGGGCATCTGCTGTAAACATTCAGTATTGACATGCATCCACAAACTCGTGTTAAATGTACTGCATATAATCCAGAAGAATTCACTATCAAAAGATTAAAACAAGCAGTCACATTCAAAAACCTTTCAGGAAACAGGACACCAACAGCAAAATTACAAGTGAGAAAAATATGAAAACTGAAGTCCCACAAATTACACTTTCGATTAAAATGACAAATATACTCATCTCCAAAACAAAGCCATGCTTTTTTATTTAAAAAAGGAGGACTCAAGACCAGACAACCCGAAATTAGGAATTTGCTATTTGCTCCAAAGAGTGGCCAGTTTCAAAAAGTAATTTCCAATACAAAAATACATGACATAACCTGAGGGACAGCTTTCACACAAATGTTTATCTATTTAAGTATGGATTTGGAATAGATCTTTCATGCAGAAGCAATGTTTTACCAAGAAATTCCAGATAATTCAGAACATTTCCGCTATACAGATCAAAAAGCATTCCAGTTGTGTACACTTATCTAGAAACCTAAAACTAATAAAAATAGGCTAAAGTAATACCGCACTAAAGATACATTATACTACAAAATACCACATTATAGTATGCAAAACCCAATAGCGTTCTTCAAATAGTCTACCACGTTTGAACTTTTCATTGTACCCATCCAGCATAATTAATTTACCATTAGCCAACATCATGATTTGTTTAGACAAATCTAAGTTATTTTCTAGATCTTGAATCAGAACATTTAAAAGAGCACATTTAAGAGCACTTTAAGTCACGTAGAGACATTATTTCATGTCAATTTGGTGCTCACAAGGGTGTTACCTACATACACAACCAAATGAAGTAAGAAGCGGGAACTGCTTTTCCATACAGACCTGACAATTGTGATCTGAATCACCCTCATAATTCTAGATTTACGCCTTTCTTGAAAAAATTCAATTCTGCCACATTCCCCATTGGTTTTGCACTGTAGACAAATATCTACTGGAGACTAGGATGAGACCCAATTTAGGTCACAAGTGAAAATAAGCCATGAGGTTCTCTAAAGGTG
Source organism: Lepidochelys kempii (assembly GCF_965140285.1). Classification (NCBI taxonomy): domain Eukaryota; kingdom Metazoa; phylum Chordata; order Testudines; family Cheloniidae; genus Lepidochelys; species Lepidochelys kempii. Next base: position 31,443,376 of record NC_136392.1, on the reverse strand, counting down.
GGAAAAAATACACTGATCTACTTGCCTAACCCCAGCAGTGAGAGTTGGGAAAGGAAGCTTGAAGAGATACACAAGCCTAAAGGACACAAGATAATACAGCAAGAACCAAGATATTTTCTCCCACAGAGAAAGAGGAAAATTCAAAGAATAGATTCATGTTTCGCAGATTCCAACATCTCGTCCAACCTCCTGTGATTAACACAGAATCTAGATGCATTCTTCTTAGGACCCATTTTGAAGCACATTTTCCTATATTCTACAGCACCTAAGAAAAAGCTACAGTAGTTCTGAGTACATCAACAATCTGCAGTTATGATTAAAGTAACACCAGTTTACATAAACATCTTTCATTCAGTTACATTCCTTATGTTAGCGATAAGGGCATTTTACCCTATTTAAACTTCACTTTTGCCAACTCCTCCTCCCTACAGTCTTTCTAGGGAAAAAACTGATAGAAACACATATTATAATTTTTCCAGCACAGCTTTCTTTTTCATCATATTCACTTTGGAAAAGAGCAAAAGGCTTCTTGTAAAGCTAAGAGCAAAGAGGTAATCTCCAGGTCCTCTCACTGAAAGATGCCCACAACTGTTCCTGTCCACTATCAACAGTGGATAACCCAACTGTCTCTCTAAGAGAGGCTTTAATGATTAGTTGTATTTCCTATGATTGAGAAGTGAGCCTATTCAAACCAGAATGAATTAGAGCTAAGGCATGCCAAGATCCTCTGACACACACCAACCGGTGAAACAATGTGAACCACAAAGGAGAATTCGATTGCCACAAATGCTGTAGTCAGCTCACCAAGTAAGAAGTGTTGTGCTTACACCTTGTATCCAGCTGGCCTATGAGGGAACAAACATCACCATCACAACCTAATAGTGCCATTGCTTTTATTTCTGCCCCTTCCCAAAGGCATACAAGCTTCACGTCAATTTGTTGTCACGGTCACGGCAGAGCACTCCTTGCACGCACTGAGGGAGCCATCACCCACGAGCGCCCCGAGACGCGGGCACGCTAAAGGCGAGTCAGTATCCAGCTCACTCCTGTTTCCCATCCTCCGCTCCGAGGCCCCTGGAGCCAAAGCCCCGCGCCGGGACGGGGCTCACGCTCAACAGCCCAGCGCACAGACGGGCGGAAGCCGCCTGGCTGTCTGCGAGAAGAAAACACGGCTCCGCGGCCAGGGCACTCCACGCCCGCCCGAGCGCGCCGCCTACCCCGCGCAGAGGCCGCGCAACTCGCACGGGCCGCTCCGAGCCGCGCAGCTCAGCCGGGCCGTGAGCGGCGCCCGCACCTACGGCCCCGGGCGAAAACGGAGCGCTGCGAGCGCGGGCGGAGACACGGGCACCCTGAGGCCCGCGCCCCGGTCAGGAGCAGGAGCCGCCCAGGCCCTGGGGCCTCCTCAGCCCAGTCCCTGCCCCTCCCCCCTTTGTGCGGCTGGGAAGATACGTTCCGTGCCGGGCCCGGCCCAGCCCCCCGAGACAGGGCCCTGCCGCGCTGGGAAGGGGCCACTGAGGGGACGGAACGGAGCCGAGCCCGGCCCGGACGTTGCCGGTTCCTTACCGAGGAATCTGTATGGAAAAAGGGTTAGAAAGGAGCTAATCGCCGCCCGGGCCCCGCTCCCCGCGCGAGCCCAGCGCCACCGACCGAGCAGCGCCACAAAATGGCAGCCGCGGCTGAGGCGCCGCTGCGAGGGAGGGGGCGGGGCCTAGCAGGAGGGAGGGGTGGTGCTCTGGTGACGCGCCGTCGCGCGCTCCGCCTCTGCCCTGCTGCAGAGGGGGCGGGGCGGGGCGGGGCGGGGCGGGCCGCGCCGCCGGCCCCTCCTCGGCCGCGGGGACTGGCTGCAGCGCGCGGGGCGGGGCGGCGGCCGTGCGTAGCGCGCTTTGCTGCTGCTGCTGCCTCTGCCCCGCCCCCGGGCTGCCGCTCGCTCGCGCCTCGTGGCGGGCGCCCTAGCCCAGCCCCGCCCCCAGGGCGCCCCAGCCGCGCCTGGCGGAACTGCGCGCTGCGCGGAGCCTGGCGCCCCGAGCCGCCAGCCGCGCCCCCTTCCAGCCGCGCCGCCGTTTTCGACCGGGACACCCGCTGGAAAAGGGACCCTGGTGGCTCTGGTCAGCACCGCCGAGCGGGCCGTTGATTGTCCAGCTCCGGGCGCCCGCAGGGCTCACAGGAAGCAGCGACATGTTCCCCCTCTGGTTTCTATGTGTAGGGGCGGCCAGAAGACTCCACATGCTGCCCAAGCGCTGCCCCCACAGCTCCCATTGGTTGGGAACCACGGCCAATGGGAGCTGTGGGGGTGGCGCCTGCAGACCAGGCAGTGCGCAGAGCTGCCTGGCCACGCCTCTGCAAAGGAGCTGGAGGGGGGACATGCCGCGCTTCCAGGAGCTGCTTGAGGTAAGCGCTGCCTGGAGCCTGCACCCTTAAGCCTTCTAGTGCCTCTTCCCCAACCGTGATCCCCCTCCTGTCCTCTGAACCCCTCAGTCCTAGCCCGGAGCACCCTCCCAGACCCTGACCCCCTTATTTGAGGGGAATGGGCGTGCGGAGGGGTTGGGACAGGGAGGGATGCAGTGTGGGGGATGGGGGTGCAGCCCCATTCCCAGCACTCGGAGACGGGGATACACATACCTCCAACTCCTGGATGCCTGCGATGGGGCGACAGACCACGGTCTGCCACAGGACACGCGCCACAGCTCGAGCCTAGCCACAGGACACGCGCAAGAAGAAGAGGGCCAGCAGCAGCGGAGAGGCAAGCACCACGACCCCTCAACAGCTGCCTGCTAGGCGCGCTAGTTAGTCCCCTGCCCTGCCCCAGCCAATGGGAGCTGCGCCTGCAGGAGCGGGGCGGTGCAGCACGCAGACCCCCTGGCTGCCCCTACGATAGGAACTGTAAGGGGGACATGTCAGCTGCTTCCTGGGAGCTGTGCGACGTGGCGGCTAGCAGGGAGCCTGCCAGCCCCGCTGCATCGTGCCGCCAACCAGACAGTCAGTGGCGGGGTCAGCGGTGCTGACTGGGTGGTCTGGTCGAAAACCGGACACCTAGTTACCCTAGCCAATTGGGCCCCCCTCCTCCTATCCCAGCCCGCAGCCCCGCCCCCTGTCAGGCCAGAGGCAGGAGCTGTGGGTAGGTGAGCACTGAGCGTATTCCCCCTGGTGCTGGAACTAGGGGTGCTGGGGGTACTGCTGCACCCCCTGGCTTGAAGTGGTTTCAATTACACACTGGGTTTAGAGGGCGGTTCAATCTCAGCACCATCACTATAAAAATTGTTCTAGCACCCATCCCCTGTCCTGCCCCCTCCCTCCTGCCCAGAGCTGCCCCCCATCCCCTCTCCTGTCCCCTCCCTCCTGCCCAAAGCTGCCCTTCAGCCCTTCTCCTGCCCCCTCCCTCCCACGTAGAGCTGCCCCAAGCCCCTCTCCTTCTCCCTCCCTCCTGCATGGAGCTGCCCCTCTCCTGCCCTTTCCCTCCCTCCCTCCTGCATGGAGCTGCCCCCCCAGCCCCACTCCTGCCCCCTCCCTCCCATGCTGAGCTGCCCCCCATTTTACACATGGGTATAGTGAAACACACAGAGGGGAAGTGAATTGCTTACAGTCAAGAACAGGGGTAGGCAACCTATGGCACGCGTGCCGAAGGCGGCACGCGAGCTGATTTCCAGTGGCACTCACGCTGCCTGGGTTCTGGCCACCGGTCCAGGGGGCTCTGCATTCTAATTTAATTTTAAATGAAGCTTCTTAAACATTTTAAAAACCTTATTTACTTTACATACAACAATAGTTTAGTTATATATTATAGACTTATAGAAAGAGACCTTCTAAAAACGTTAAAATGTACCACTGGCCTGTGAAACCTGAAATTAGAGTGAACAAATGAAGACGCGGCACACCACTTCTGAAAGGTTGCCGACCCCTGGTCAAGCACAAAGTGAATCAAGTATCACTAGTTAGAGAACTGGAGAGTGCTGACTGCCCGTCTCCAACACTTACCAATAGACAATACTGTTTTAATAACAAACCTCATGTCGCAGCTATTACAATATTGGGCACTTAGGCAGAATTCTCTGGCATAATGCTGTAATTATGTGTACAGACAGCTGCAGCTGTCCACACTCACTCGCCTGAAACTCAGACTCAAAACTACAGTCACACGTATCAGCAGGGTTATTCATTCAAAACCAGTTTATCGACAAGATGACAACTTTAAGATAGCCACACGTTTAGTGCATTGAGTCATTTCTTTTCAATCATATTTATTTTCATGCTGCCTATTTTATGTGTTTGTTTCTTTGACATGTAAAGAGTCAAGGTTCCTGCCCTGAGCAGCTTACAATCTAGTGTATTTTTCCAATAAATATGTAGCTTATATTTAGTGTTTTTAAACTTTATTTAGCTTTTACAAAGCAACTTGATTAATCCTCACTCCCTGCTGGGAGGTAAGTAAGTAAAAATCATTTTATGATGTGGAAACTCAGACAATGCAAAGTTATGGAAGAAGCAAAGGTCACCTAGCGAGGAAGAGAACTCATTTCTCTGCCTTCGCAGCCTGTGCTCAGATGCTCGGTCTACTTCAGCTTCTCAAACCACTTAAAAAGGAACATTAACATCTCATATCTCAGTTAAACAGGAACGATTTAAAATACTTTGGTTACGGCAGGTTTGTCTTTATTAAACCAGTTGCAATAAAATAGGCAGTTCTAACTCACTGAAAACAATAAAGGCAGCAAAATAAAGTGCAGCAACTGTACATGGTTCCTGGTTCCTTTGTCGTCTTCAGTAAATAGCTGGTTTTCCCCCAGAGCTGTTTTTTTCTAGCCAGCCCAGTACATTATCTATAAGCAATCTAGGCTCTTCTCTGTTCCCCTCTCACCCTGACTCAGATTCATTCCTTCCCTATTTGAATGGGCCTTTTAGACAGCCAAAATTTCCCCTCTCTTTTAAATATATACACACTGCTCCTTTGCTCCCTGTACTTGTAAACAGACCTTCCTTTCTAGGGGCCCCTGAGCCCTTCTCCCCTCCACGCCACCCACCCCTCGTAGAGCTGCCCCCGCCCTGAGTCCCTTTTTGGCAAAACTGGGCATTTGTCCCATTTGCTCTTGCCAACTGATAATGGACAAATGCCCAGTTTTGCCAAAAAATTCAGGCCATCCGCGGCAGGGCTTAAAAAGGGGTCTCTCCAGGCCTAAACAGGATGTATGGTCACCCCAGACTATAGTAAGAGCTGCCTAGGGAGCCTGGGCAGCTGTGGGGAGCCCGGGCCCCTTCACCTGCCCTAAGCTAGGATCTGGGGTGCCTGAGAGCAGCCCCCGGCCTGTGTCCCTGCCCCCCAGGGCATGCCATCCAGGACAGATGGAGGGTCCAGGGCTCCCCACAGCAGCCCAGGCTCCCTGGGTAGCTCTTACCAGGGCTCAACTTCCAGCCAGGGCAGGAGGGAAGGCCATGGAGGGGAAGGGGAGGAGCAAGGGACGGGGGCCCATGCTGAGGGTGTGTGTGTGCAGGGGTCCAATGTTACTTGTGCCCTGGGCTCCAATAAATCTTAATCCGTCTCTGAGGGCAAGGAAAGTGTGCCTCAGCCCCTGCCACCCAGGGCTGGAGCATGTTCAGTGCAAATGGAAACTTCCATTTAGTTGCCAAATTCTAAAGTGGCTTTATGGAGCCTGTGTAATCCAAGATTTTCAAAGGCTCATAACTTGGCTAACATTGGGCAGATATTCATGGGAATAGACATCCCTAACACCAGGTCAACCCCCTGCCAAAATTCAAGTCCCTGCTCCCAAGTATGGAGGCATTTGAGCTTCTAGAGTAAATGGTTGTAACCTATTGCTATCCTAATCTAAAAAATGATTTGTGCGGAAATAACACTCTCCCCACCCCAGCCTGAGGCTGATACCCAACAAGGAAAATTTCAGCCCAAATAATTAAAGTTGGGCAAAGTTATAAGCAACTAGAAACAGGATATTATAATGGAAAGTGTCAGGAAACCTGAAGTATAGGTGTTACTCCCAGCACTGCATGCAAATACAGAGTAACTAATTCAAATCTGTTTAATCCCTCATTTATTTACCAACAAGGGAGTTAAGTATGGCTGTAGAATGTACAATGTAGAATGTACAATATTGTCATTTTACTTCAGTTATTTCAAATAATGCCTCACATTGGGGCGGTTGTTAGTATATTCCTGTTTTGTGAATTTAGGCAGCTCTACAGGGCCAACGCTGTAGCGGATTTTAAGATATGCAAAGTAATTTTATACATTCATACAGATATTTCAGAAGTTTCATGAATTAAGTCTTTAGTCATCTCTTTACCTGTTTATTCACATACTGTATGTGCTGTGTAGCACATTCCCTAACTGTAATATTCTTTGGTAAAGGTGCACAGCGATGGGGCATTGGTCACACACTGGCCTCTAAGGGGTTAATAGAGCCCTAGGGAGGCTGCGCAGGAGGCAGCCAATTAGAGAAGGGCTGAGTGGAGCAGCCAGTCAGGGCATGGCAGGCCCATAAAAGATCTCTTGGGAGAGCCCAGTCAATTATCTCCTGGAGCTTAAGGAGAGAGGATTGGGTGCCTGGCAGGAAGAAAAAAGTTAGCTCCCTTGACAGACCAGTGCTGCTAGCAGGGACCAGGGGAGCTCGAAAGAGCTCATTCTCAGCTGCTGGGATTTGCAGGCTGAGGCAAGAGTCAAGAGGGTGCTGGGGCTGCAGGGAAGTGGCCAGGCAATTGGCTGTAGTCCTGCCACTTCTCCAGTGGCGACAGTTGGATTGCAGCACTCACCCCAGATGAGGGAAGCAGATTGTGACACGGCTGGATGACCGTGTCCTGAAGAGGAGTGATGTGGGTCCAGGAGCAGAAGTGATGGGGGGCAAGGCACCACCAGGAGAAGGCATAATGACCTGCAGAGCTAATCCCCAAGGCAGTCAGCAGGAGGTGCCAGCATGGTGAGTGGAGCCCTGTTACACACACACACAGAGCAGCAATTCTTAAGCTTTTGTCTCATACAATTGTGTTGGATTCTGTCTCATGGTTTCTTTGTACCAGCCCATGCCTATTTGTTGCTTCAACCTATTGTCTCTCATGTAATACAAAGATTGTAAGCAACCAGTGGCAAGGACTGTGTCTGTGTGTGTATATAGCACAATGGAACTTGCATCCATGGCTGGAGCCCCAAAGTACTACTACGTAGTATGAATAAATAAAAACAGATGACCCCCTTATGAGAGGGTCAATTTCCTGGGTACACACTCTTAATGCTGTTTAATTGCAGCTTAGTTTTCTCTTCAAATATTATTCTTGTATGAAATACAACTGTTAACTCTGAAGCAGTTTTGCAACTAGAATGAAACAAATGTCAACTGAAATTTAAAACTATGATGATTTTTAATAACCTGTAACGAAGTTTGACCAATTTTCTTCAAACACTGCAAAAAAATTCTTCCTTGCCGTTGTAGAGAGTCCAGCAATTTTCAGGACAAATTAATTTTCTAAGACAAAGTGGAGATAGATGGCTAAAAAGCATAAAATAGGGCTTTTACAGTGGAAGCTGGTGGCAAATTACAGTAAAACAAAGATGATAGCTAGTTCTTTGAGAAGGAAGAACTTAACAGAAAACCACTGAGTTGCTCATGGACCAAAAGATTTGGCTGGTGTGGGTGGGGAGATGATTGACACTTGTTACTGAAAGAATCAGCTGCGAACAAAGTTAAAATTACAAGCAGTGTGTTCTTGAAAAGCCATCTTCCTCCTGAAGTTCTGAAGATACTTTTATGCCGATCAAGTCACCTCTCAGTCTTCCCTTTGATAAGCTAAACAGATCATGCTCTTCAAGTCTTTCCCCTTATAAATTTTCTGCATTTCATAGCCATCACTATAAATGTGAAGTTATCTGCTTCCCCCTTTTTCACTTGTATATTGCTTTTATTTCTAATTGCTGCCTTCTCTTCACCACAGAACCAGGCTGGGCTTTTAACCAAACCTGTCCTGTTCCCTGATTGTGGAATAGTAGCTTTTTGGCCATTACCTACACTCTTCTTCAAGGGTTCCCACTTTCATTCACATTTCCAATCATACCAATTATACTCAATTTTCATCAGTGTTGGGAAATTAACCCTTTTGAAGCACCAAGTACATAACTTGCTTGGACTGTATTTTATTTTGGCCATGATCACTGCTCCCGAGGCACCCATCACCTTCCAGTCCAGTGATGAATTCATGTTTATCAGGCATAATGATGTCCAAAATAGTTACCTCACATCAGGAGCAATAATTTTGTTAAATTGCCATCTATAATTTTTAGAAACCCTCATGATTTACTACTAGCTGCAAGGGAGCTTTAAGCATTCATCTCCCAAACTGAAGTCCACACATTATAGACAAGTGCTTATGGAATAACTCACCCTGTTCTCTGGTTTGATTCAGTGATCAGTAACAGACCCCTGCCAGCACCCCCCATCTGGGCTTTGTTAATTAGGACATTGATCCATATGCGTTCAAGAGTCTGTAGTTCTGAGTTATCAGGAACTCTGAAACAGGTAATGGTGTCTAATGTAGAGTGCCATGCTCCCTACCTTTCCTAGACAGGATACAACTAGTGATTTTAGCATTATGCAAATCATCCCTCTAGATTTCAGTAATGCCAATTACATCAGATTTCTAATTCTTCTTACTTGGTACTCAGACCCCTTAGCACTATAAGCAATTGAAATTTTTTTTTTTTTTTTACATTGAACCAATGTGACAATTTGTTCACAATATGCGGAATTTGAGCGTGTACCTTCTTAGCTCTGTGTAAGTTCCAAAGCTTGTCTCTCTCAAACAAAAGTTGGTCCAATAAAAGATAGTGCTTTACCAACCTTGTCTCACTAATATCCTGGGACCAACATGGCTACAACAATACTGCACACTATTATTTAACACTTTGAAATATAAATCCATGAATGGAGGGTCTCTTGTTGCCCAAACCATTTCATGCAGTACTAAAGTCTCAGGCTTCTTACTTCAGATGTTACTCATGTTCAAGTCTTCAGGACTCTTTTCAAATGATCAAATCCATGAAGTATCAAGGATCCAAACCATTTAGTATTAAATCAGAGCAGCTATATTAAGGTTGAGGAGTCTGACTTCTAATCAAACTCTAAGACCTCTAGAAAGGAGACATAACTCACAAAAGCCTTTGGCTAAGATTTGGGAGTTTGATCATTCTAGATCCTCAATGGCAGAGTAGGTGGTGGTTTACTAACCTACTAAGCGTCTTTATAAATTTTCAACCTGCATAATCTGTTGACAATATTATATGTGGCCTATTTTATGTATGTAATTTTATTGGGAATGGTATTGTTTCTGGCTGCAAAATCTAAGGGCAAAGTACAGCAGATATCCATTGTCTATACCATATGCAGAGCTACACCTGTCACCAGAGAGAGTGCCATTCATGGAACAAATGCAGATTATTCAGAGACTTGCACGGAGTTTCCAAGAGGAGAAATCTGAGCACATCCCCTTCAGAACAGGTTTACGCTGTTTTAAGTTGTTCATCCAAAATTCTGGATCCCAAACACAGGCCTATAGAATAATTAACCCCCCAATTTATATCGGTTTTCCTCCAAATGTATAACTGAGAACAACCAAGGTTAAATCTTATTTATTTTTGCAATGCAGGAAGCGGAACAATTTCAGAGAAATGTTTTTATAACATGCTAGGAAGTGTTACTACATGGCTACTCAGACCTACATGCACAAGGTATATATTACAACTCTTCTGAAAGCCCATTATACATCAAGTCTTTACACATTTTTTTGAAATCATTAGCAGTTTTAATGTTGGGATGGGAACTTGTAAAGCCACCAACCACTTCAAACAGAGTGATCCAAGAGTATCTGCACTCATTATGAAAGCACAAATCTATTCTCCTCAGTGAAACTGATACAACACAAGTCTGCCTGATCAGAGTTTGCAGGGCTCTGCAAGGCACACCACCTTGCAAAGTGATATTTAGGTTCCAGGAGACAGCTTTCATGTCTGCGGTTCATCCTCGAGATAGCCCTCTGCTGCCCCCAACAGGAGATATGCACTGTCAGTAGGATGCCTAGGATCCAGTGGCTAGCACAACATTCATCTATGAACCAGCTACCTTCTGAGGAGTAGTTTGCATACAAAGTTGGGTAAGACAAAGGCACTTTATAATATAAGGTTAAATTCCCTATCTGAACAACTTAAAAGAAAGCAAGAAACCAAACACTGAAATGTAATTCAACTTAGCCAGGTCCATTCTAATGGACACTTTCCCCAATGTCTGAATGGAATGAATGCTGTTCCGATGACCATCTCTAGTAACAAGAAGGGTGTAAATCTGGAGTGTCAAGAACTCTCCTCAGAGCTCATCTATTCCTACCTCCTACCTACAGAACCAGTTTGGCAAACTAGAATATGGGGAAGGCAACAAGCCCCATAAAGAAATTAGGATGCTATTGCCTATGGTCATATTCTTGATGGGTCGTGGAGAAAGACTCCATCACCAAGAAAAGACCAGAAACAGTATTAAAAGCATTTCCATGCATTAGAGCTGGCGTCTTTTCTGTCTCGCCACTCCTCCTAAACTAAAAGCTTCCATTTCCACTGAAGCCAGTGTATCCTGTTCCATCCTCTCCACCCCACCCCACCCCAAAATACATACAACTTTTATGTCTTTACTTGCAAGTAGACAGACTGCATGGAAAGAAACAACTGATACAGACAGCAAAGTGCATCATCCTATCCTAGATTCTGGAAAGGTGGAAGAATGTTTTGGGTTAACACACATTGGCCTGTATGAAGATCAGGAGGGAAACAAATGTAAGAAGGTAGAACTGCAAAAATCAAACTAAACCAAACTGGAAGAGGCAAAAAGCTTTTGTTCAATAGGGAAAGAGGCACTTAACTACAGATATGAATGAGCTTGGAACATACAATTAACACAAGTATACACCATTCTATAACCATAAACTAAGATTTGTTTCCTCTAGAGGTGCCTTCTGTAAGTAGAACTATCTGAACACAGAAAGCAGATTGCTGTTTGAGACTAATGTCACAATCAAATCAAAATCAACAGAGTAAGTGAAACAAGGCTCTTGGCAATAAAGATTTACCAAACAACTGCTGCAGCACGTGTATGATGCCAAGCAAGGCGAACCTCCCCACAGAGTGTCTCTTCTGCAGCAAGAGAAATCAGGGTTAAAGGGCCCAGTTCACTCTTGCATCAGAAAATGCAATTCCAAGGAAGCTAGGTCACAGGGCAAGTTATCTTGTGCATAAATACGTGTGAGAGATTCGGCTTCATCTCAGTTTTGGTTTCTTAGATTCTGTGTTTAGACTCCTACAACCAGACTATGTAAAAAAGCAAATGACACATGGACTTTTCTCAGGAATGTACAGAAAATGCACTTTAATCCACATCCATCTAGTCCAAGGTTACAGCTCAACCGCTTTCCTAGTGCTGGGTCCATTTAATATTTTTGAGGTCAATTCCATCCTGCACCATTTCCCACAGTGGACTGTAAATAGAAAAAAAAAAGAGAGGTCAGCTGGAATGGCAAGGATAATGGTATCACTGACAGCAATCAAACACAAATAAGCTGCTTCTGTATCTGTCCAAGGAACCTGACGAGCAGGAAAGAGATTTCCCTACCGGGGGAGGAAGGGCAAGTCTCCCTTTTCCCCCCTCCCTTCCCCCACAGCACAGGTTGACTCAGTGACTGGGAGCTGCAGGAGCGGCATCGGGTATCAGTGGTGGCAGGATTATTTCCTGTGCATTCACTCTCCTCCCCTCACAGCTTGCACCCTCCTGCTCTTCCTTGGTCTCGATTTCCCCTGCTCCCTCCTGGGCTCCAGGCCCTCGTGTCCCACCTCAGTAGCCGGAGAGATGATTTTGGCACAGGGGTTCCATTAAAGTAATATTTCTTTTCTATTTTCTCTATTTTCAGGTGATAGCAACCCACTTGGGTGCCAGAGGAGGCCCAGGATTAACCCCGGTATTTACCCAGAGAACTGGGAAGCTAACTTTTTGCATGGATTTTCACCCATTTTTGAATTTCTGTAAAACACTGAAATTCCCACAGTTTTAAATACAAGGAAATCCAGGGCCTTACACATTCCACATAAGCTTAGAGGAAATGTACAGTAATTCATTGCCTTTTAAGTTCAGTTAAGAAGTGGCTCACCTCATCTCCCTCAGTCTTTTGACATGCTGTATGCACTTCTGCACTGTGTAATCTATTTCTTCTTCTGTAGTGAAACGACCAATGCCAAACCTAAAAAACAAAACAAAGATATACAGTGTAGGTGCTAACATGGTGCACACGTGGGAAGGTGGCACAGGAGAACAGAGTCTACTCTGAGTGTAGGAGAGGAAACAATTTGAAAAGGACAGCAAGGGTCATATCACTGACCTTATGGATGAGTGAGCCAAGTCTTCATCAGTCCCAATTGCTCGTAACACGTAGGACGGCTCCAGAGAGGCAGATGTGCAAGCACTAAGGAAGAAGGGCGAGAAAGAATTGTGCCCTCTTCTTTTTAACTTAGAGCTCTTATACTAATGAAATTTAACATTCTGTACTATCAGTAATTTCTACTGAAGAATATATGATTTCTAGACTAAGTATCACCATAGGTCTCCATGGCTCTTAACACATAATTACCTTAGGTCCCTGCGGGGAGAGAGTCAGTGGAAAAAACGGAGATGACACAGGCAAGTAATCAGCAACTGTGGCAAGACTGGGGATTCCAGAAGTAGCAGAAGAGAAGGAAGGGCAGAGGGGAGGCAGTAGCTGGGAACAAGGCTAGTGAGACAGCAGTTTGAGGAAGGAGAGTGCAAATATGCATATGGAGACCTCCAAGTCTGACGAAGAAATCAGCTGGAGAGGACTTCAGTAGCACCACCAGGGCAGGAGGAAATGGCTCCTTCACAGGGAGAAATCTGGCTGTTAGTTACTTCTGGCAGCAGGCAGTGCTCCACTCTGGCTCCCAATCCTGCAGCCATAGAGATGACAAACCAGTATTCTGCGCTGGCAATAAAGGATGAGGAATCCCCCGCAACGGTGAAGGAGGCCAAGGCTGCAAGATCGCAGCTACCACTCCCAAGAGGAATCGAAGGGTGGTGATGTTCGGTGATTGCCCTCTAAGGGGGACAGAGGCATCCATCCTCTGGCCTGACCTGGCATCTCAGGAGGTATGCTGCCTGCCAGGGGCCCGTACCTGAGACGTTATGGAGGGATTGCCAAGGATCATCCAGCCTTTTGACTACTAACCCCAGCTGCTCATCCATGTGGGCACTAACAATAATGCCAGGTATGACCCAGAGCAGATCCAGAGTGATTACAGGGCTTTGGGAGGGAGGGTGAAGGACTTTGGAGTGCAGGTGGGGCTCCCCACTATCCTTCTGGGCAAGGGCAGGGGCCTGGGCAGGGACAGACACATTCTGGAGGTAAATACATGGCTGAGTGGATGGTGTCACCAGGAAGGCTTTCGGCTTCCTCAAGCATGGGATCCTGATCTGAGAAGGGCTGCTGAGCACAGATGGGGTCCACCTATCCAGGAAGGGGAAGAGTATCTTCAGATACAGATTGGCTAACCTGGTAGGTGGGATTTAAACTAGATTTGACAGGGGTAGGAGACAAAAGCCCATGGGTAAATCCAGAACATGGAGCTGTGGGTGAAGAGTTGGAATCTGGGGAAAATACGGACAATCGTAGAGGGGCAAAGGACAGACAAGAAGGGATATTGAGGGGAAATCTAACAAACACCTGAGATGTCTGTATCCAAATGCAAGAAGTAGGGAGAATAACATGGAAGAACTAGAAGTACTAGTGAATACTCACAATTACGAAATAACTGGCATTAGAGACTTGGTGGGATAATTCCCCAAGACTGGAATGCTGGTATAGAAAGGTACAGCTTGTTCAGGAAGGACAGGCAGAGAAAAGGTGTTGCCTTGTATATCCAAGATGAAAATGTTCGCACTGAGGTTGAGATAGAAGTGGGAGGCAAGTGTCTGGGTAAGGATAAAAAGCATTAAAAAAAAACAACCACCAAGGGTGATGTCATTGTGTTGGTCTACAACAGACCACCAAACCAGGAAGAAGAGGTGGCTGAGGCTTTTTATAAACAATTAACAAAATCATCCAAACACAGGACTTGGTGGTGATGGTGGACCAGACATCTGTTGGGAAAATAATACAGCAGGGCACAGATTATCCATCAAGTTCATGGAATGCAATGGAGACCACCTTTTATTACAGAAGGTGGAGAAAGGGAAAAGGGGAGAGGCTATTCTTGATTTGATTCTGACAAATGAGGAGGAACTAGATGAGAATTTGAAGGTGAAAGGCAGCTTGGGTGAAAGTCATCAGGAAACGACAGAGTTCATGATTCTAAGGAATGGTAGGTGAGAAAACAGCAGAATAAAAAGACAATTAACTTCAAGAAAGTAGACCAGCAAACTCAGAGAAGTGGTAGGTAAGATCTACTGGGAAGCAAGTCAAAGGGAAAACATTCAGGAGAGTTGGCAATTTTTTAAAGAGACATTAATAAGGGCACAAGAGCAAACTACCTCAATGAGTAGGAAAGAGTCACACAACAAGCAGAAAGTAGGTTAAATTACAAAGGACAAATATTAAAAAAGCAACACAAGCATGTAGGGACAAAATTAGAAAGACCAAGGCAGAAAACTATATTAAACTAGCTTATAGAAAGGGTAACAAAGCATTTTACAAATAACTGAGAAGCAAGAGGAAGATCAAGGACAGGGTAGGCCTGTTACTCAATGAGGGGGTAAGACAACAGCAGAAAATGCAGCAATGGACAAAGTTAAATGCCTTTGTTTGTTTTTCAAAAATATAGCAGTGATTGGATCACTAATATAGTGAACATCAGTGGACAAATGCAAAGTACTCCACTTGGGAAGGAATAATCAATTGGACAAATACAGAATAGGAAATGACTGCCTAGGAAGGAGTACTACAGAAAAGGATCTGGAGTTATAGCGGATCACAAACCAAATGAGTCAGCAATGTAATACTGTTGCAAAGAAAGCAAACATAATTCTGGGATGTATTACTAGGAGTGCTGTAAGCAAGACAGGAGAACTAATTCTTCCACTCTGCTCAGCATTGATTAGGCCTCAACTGGAGTATTGCGTCCAGTTCTGGGGACCAGGAAAGATGTAGACAAACTGGAGAAAGTCCAGAGCAGAGCAACAGAAAATAATTAAAGGTCTAGAACATGTGACATATGAGGAAAGATTGAAAAAATTGGGTTTGTTTAGTCTGGAGAAGGGGGGGGAGGGAAGAGGAGATATAAGTCTTCAAGAACATAGAAGGGTATTATAAACAAGAGGGTGTTAAATTGTTCTCTTTAACCACTGTGGAAAGGACTTAATGAGCTTAAATTGCAGCAAGGGAGATTTTAGTTTAGATATTAGGAAAAACTTCCTGTCAGGGTAGTTAAGCTCTGGAGAAAATTACCTAAGGAGGTTGCTGTATTTCTATCATTGGAGGTTTCCAAGATCAGCTTAGATAAACCCCTGTCAGGGATGGCCTCGAGAATACTTAGTCCTGCCTCAGTGCAGGGGACTGGACTGGACGACCTCTTGAGGTCCCTTCCACTCCTATGATTCTATAACCCTACTCTCCTTGTGTTAGGTCAGATGTTGCCAGCAGTGAGACACAGCAAGAGGCAAATGTAAAATGAAGATTTAGGAGAACGGGGGGGAGTAGAAAAGGAAGAGCAGAAGAATTCTTCAGAACAGGACAGAGGATGTCAATGCACCAAGGGACACATTTCTATAAACCAAGATCAAACATGGCTTTGAAAACCACCTTTTGACCCCTCAAATACCAAATGAATCTGAGAAGTGACAAATGTAAAGGCCTGGCTACTCAGCACTGCTGCAGCTTACATCACAAAGGACATCAAAAGTGGGTAAGGATCATTACCCATATTTTACAGAGGGGAAACCTGAGGCACAGAAAAGGAAGCTATTTCTAAGTACTAACAAAGCAAAATCTAAGCATTGAAAATGATTCTGATATAGGAAAAATACTCCACGTCTTTTTTTTTTTTTAAAAGAAAAAAGGGGGGTTGGGTGGGAGGGGGGAGAGAGAACCAAATCCGCATGAAGTTAGTGGTCCTTCAAGGAAGGGAAGGAGTCCTAGAGTTAGCCACAGCTAGACATTGTACAGGCAGCTCAGTGGCTAACCTGCAGCCCCTGGATATAGCCAACACACCCAGAATGGGCAGAGCAGGGGTTCATGTGAACAAGTTCCCACGCTGATCACCTGCTAAGTAGTTTTGCAACATGCACAAATGGAAAGATGTGAACTAAGATGACAGCTCTAACTGCAGGGCCTCTTGACAGGGTTGTAATTAGTTTCAGCTGGATTCGGAAAGTCTTTTCCTTTCAAACTGCTCTGCTTACGAGAACCAACACATTTCTGGCTGATAAATTTGCAGCTCAGACCATTACTTTGAAAAGCTAAGTAAAAATGGCACCTTTGTATTCTGCAGACTTGCTCTGCATGTGTCTCAGTGTCAGATCTGCTGATGTTAGTGATAAAAAGATTTTACTGCTGTCAGCCCTGCAGAGTCAGAGCTCTAAGAAAGTGCACTGGATTCTCTTACTGCTTGTGCATCAAACACAGAAATTGCTAAATTTTGGGTTGCATATGTAGCCCTACAATCTTCAAATGATGCTCACCATTATTCCTGTGAAATTCTACTGAAGGCCATGAGGTTACACAGATGCAACTGAGGACAGCATTTTGCTGGAGAATCATCATGACCAGAGGTGATGCATATGAAAAAAGAGTCCAGCTTGACTCTCAGATTCCAGGTTGAGTCTGCAAGGCTGACAGTTAGAAAAATCCACTTTTACTTGTAAACTGAACAGATCTGATGTGGTGACCCAAGGTGCCATTTTTAGAGAGTCCCACCTCAGAGTACAGCTGCATTTCAGACTGACAGAGCAAATGAAGGGCATAGAGGTGCCTACTCCCACATGTGTGATTCCATCAGCAGACAGCATTCCCTCTCAAGAGTGCTTTAGCATAAGCTTCCTTTTCTGCCCCCAATTTTCCCACACTTACCTTCCTGAAGACAGAGCCACATCTTTCAGAGCCATCAGCAGACTCTCTCCTTCCACATATGCAAAAGATAAATTGATGCAGCCTGCATAGTTTAAAAAAAATAGCGTCAGCTGAACTCCCAGGAAAGTCCTATCCACATCAGAGGGGGGTGCCATTCTGCTGTACCACATTAAGCCAAGTTCCACTGTGCTCCCTGCATGCAGACTCAGGTTCAAAGTGGGGCACGCAGAGGCCAGAGGGCCTGCAGGACCAGCCATCAA
This sequence comes from Lepidochelys kempii, assembly GCF_965140285.1. Classification (NCBI taxonomy): domain Eukaryota; kingdom Metazoa; phylum Chordata; order Testudines; family Cheloniidae; genus Lepidochelys; species Lepidochelys kempii. The sequence goes on along the minus strand of NC_136392.1, from coordinate 31,426,019 downwards.
AGCTGCGGAGTCCTGCAGGATTTCTCGTCCCTTGCTTCTGCATAGTGACGGTCCTAATTCCTATTTCAGTCACTTGGCCCGAGTCCTGGCTATAGACCAAAGGGAAGCAGGCCAAGGACTCTGCAGCTCACTGGAACTACACCCTGTTATTCCTGAAGTGCACTGACATTCCTGCAGCAGCTGCTGGGTTTATATTAACAAGGAGTTTTTACTGAATTAATAACTAAATAAAGTCTGTGCCCCCGGTTATTCATTCTGGTACTAAATCCAACACAGACTTCAGCTTTGGCATTTAAACTTTTTTTTGCCCCCAAATTTTCAAACTCTCTTAGTCTTTTATACTGACAGGGTGTAATTGCACAAGGGAAGCTGTTACAAGAGAACAGAATGCTTCCATAAAAGCATCAGGGGCAACAAGATGCCTGGCAAAGCCAGAGGGACCACCAGAGCTAGTCTGATCTCCTGTATCTCACAGGCCACCAACACCACCCCCACACTAAACTAACAACAAAAATGAGACCAAAGTATGCCCACCCATAGACTACTAGACTACTGTGTGCCACAGGCAGAGAACAGGAGGGACCGAGGTGCCCCAGGGCCCGAGGCCCCTCCAAAGGCAGGCATTAAGTGATATATACTCAGAAAATCCTGACAAGTGACCCGCACCCACACATTGCAAAGGAAGGTGAAAAAAACCCAAGTCACTGCCAGTCTGACCGGGGACAAATTCCTTCCCGACCCCACATATGGCGATGAGTTAGACCCTGAGCACGTGAGCAAAAACCACCCAGCCAAGAACTTGAGACACAGAACAGGGTCATGGCTTCACTAACCATTCACAAAGCAACCAGTCACCCCCTTCCATATTACCACCACTGCATCCAGACAACTAACCACATCTCTGTTAAAATGAGCAGCAGTGAAAGTTTCAACCTTTACTTTTAAAGGTACTGTTATTAGGGTTGAGCATCACCACATCATTGAGTTGAGTGGGGCAGTTCATAGCTCTCAGACATACAGCATGAGGCTGCCTGCAATCTCAGGAAGTCAGCACTGTATTGGTTCAAATTAAGGGACCTTCTAGAATATTTTCATCTCAACCGGAAGGGTTAAAAACTTTTATTTACAGAATAAAGGAAAAAGCACAGTTTTCAGGAAGGGTGGATTCTGTAACCAGAGAAATAAGAGATTCTGCTAATACCTGGATAGCGATGCTCTGGGTCTCCATTCAAAACCACATCTGGAATTTCAGTCATTATTTTTGAAACGAGTCGGTCCGCCAATACAGAAATTCGCTTATAGTCATACTAACAAAAGAAATCGAGAGAGAGATCAGTCTAATAAATGGCTGAAGGGTTCAACTCTCCTTCCTTTACTAACCACACAGAATTACCAGCCTGGGCATGGACATCAGTACTTGGAGTTGGTTGGACTATGGCAAGACAGACATTAAAGACTTTTTTTTTTAAAAGCCTCATCTCTGGTACCCTTTTTAAAACAACTCTTTGAATTAGTAGTTGGGTATTTGCCAGCTCAGCCTGCTGCCCTAAACAAACCAAATTATCAGTTAAGAAAATGTTACGCATAAGAACTATCAAGTGAACTTTCATATAAACACAAAAGGTTTGAGTTTCAATAATAGAACGCTTTAGATAATGGTTAAAGTGATAGAGTAGTTTGCATTATGACAGAGCGCTCCTGTTTTGCTATTGCCAGAAATGCCCATAATGGAGATGCATAATGGAGACGCCCGCCTCACTACAGCAGCTAGGAGGCTGTCCACACTGAGTTATGTGCACCCAGTTCTCTTTCTGAAGACACGCCTGCCGGCTTCAGTAAGAAAGAGAGTTGCTGATTGTCTAGAAACTACAATATGACTGGAAGGACCAAGGTCCCGCAAGGCATATCCCTTGCAATTTCAGGAAACTGACCATGTGGGATATATGCAAAGATGATTTCCTCTGCCCTTTAACTTCACCATAATTAACTGTGACAGGATGACAATGGCCCTTTAATAGTGAAGAGGCCAGTGCACTTGACTCATTAGCTGCCTCCTAACTGGGTTTATGCACTGGCACCTGGGGCACACCAAGATTCAATTCAGGCAGGTGGGAGCTCCCATAGCTATGAGGCTGTAGGTGGTTCCTGGGAGAAGGCTGAAGTGCCGCAGTGGAGTTTGTCTGCTGATCTTCCCCAAGTCAGAGGGCTGAAGGCAGGGGAAGAGTCGGGGTTTACCTGTGAAGTCTCCATACTGGAGGCAGAGATAGCTGAGGGCCAGCAGGAGTGAGGGATGACCTCCCTACGAGAGGTTCTGGGAGATTGCCCTGGGAAGATCAGGGTTGCACTCCACCTGGAAGGGCTGGGGCGACTATCCTGGTAGAAGGGCAGGAGAGGCCCACAGAAGAGCCTGGGTGTGGTAGAAGATGCTGGAGAATGGTACGTGCTATGTTGACGGATTAGAGGATATGAGATACTTAGGATACAGGCATGGACGTGATAAATGGACTACATTTGGGGGCCCTTTTTTATGGGCTATTTTGTACTATGCTTATATTAAACTCGCTGCAAGCAGTGTATTAGTGAGTCAAGAAAATGTCCCCAGCAGTTCTGGGGACTCTGAAGAAGGGAAACAGACAGGCACATCTATCATGCTGCAGCCTGCTGCAAGACGGCGCTCTAGGCAGGGCTGTGTTATGACATCAAAACCACCCAACAATTCTTACGTGTTCCTCTGACAGAAGAGACTTTCCTCTGAGCAGCATGTAGGTAATCTGACAAGCTGTTGGTCAGGTAAAACAATTTGAAAACTATTTAAGTGTTTAAAAGTATTCCTAGGGGTTTTTTTGGAACTTCTACCTTAAAAATGGCTTGGCACAGAAATGCCAAAATTAGTCTACTTTGTTGTCCTCATTGAGGACTGGGCCTTTTGATTATTTCTGGAAAATGTGACTGATTGATTACAGAGTTAGAGAATTTAGATACCAGTGACAGAAAACCCTATTATAGACAGTTACATACTATGGATTTTCCCTCCAGACCTTGGAGAATTTTATTGACTTTCTCAAGTTCTCTGGCAATGAATCTCATAGGGTTTATAAGCTCTGAAGAAGCAGATACTACCACCAGATGTGGACAGCATGAGCCACCTATTGGTTATGTTGAACCAGAGATGTACACTGGGAGGAGGGGGGAGAACTCTGGTTCTGGCAAAGCCTATCTGCACCACAGGCAGACCTCTCAAGCACTCCACCTTGGGTGGCTCCCTCTGTATTCAGGGCAGATGGCTTCTGCTGTTCTACTTCAATCACAAACTCTGCACTTGTTCGGCCCCTCTTCACCTGCCAACAGCCAATCCCTCCCATAAAGGAGCAGAGGGACCTTGGAGGGAGGGACCAGGTGGTTCAGATGCTAACTGTTTTTGATGGAGCAGAGTGGAGTCTATATATGTCCCCCTAGGAGAGGGAGGAATGGAGCAGACCCTGAGCTGCCATGCTCTTCATAGGCAGAACAGAGGACTGAGGGCTGCTCCATGCCCTCCTCCGCTCTTGCAAAAATACCAGTTCAAGCTGCTCTTGGGTCTCTTCCTGAGGCCTCTCTCTGCTCCCTGAATGGGGTGAGCCAAAATAGCAGCAGCTAGGAGCCTTCTGGATGCCAGAAGGGCACCAGCAGCAGCAACGGAGCCAGCAAAGGTAGAGCCCAGGAGACATTTCATTTCATTTAGTGGAGGAGAGCTTTACTTTGTGCCAGGAGGAGCAGTCTTAGCTTATTGGGGAAAACCCCCACCAGGGACAAGGGCGAGCGTTTCCCCAACAGGCAAGAGCAGGGAGTCGTTCCACACTTTCAGTCATTTGTCCCACATTTGGGTGGCTTGTGCTGTACATTGGCAGGCTTGAATATTGAGAGGTTTCACTGCAGGTCCCGGTAGGTCTCCATGGCCCTAGGAGCACTCCCTGGGCGTGCAGTGATTATACATTCTGCAGAATTAAGAAGAGCAATCAGAGCTGAGACTCTGCACAACGTACAAATTCTGCAGGAGCGTAGCCGCCAACAGAGCTTCCGTAGACTACTCAGTCCAGATGACTAACAGTTGCCTGGCTGGAATGGGCTTGGGCTCCATGGACAGATTTCCATACAAATCCACTTGGCCTATATGCAATCCAGAGGTTTTTTTTAAGTGATTTTTACACCCCAATTATGAGAAGTGCATTGGCACTCACATGACTTGGCATGATTCAGCAATAGCAGGGACTGAACATGGGACCTAAAAACATAAGCCTTTCCTGCCTGAGTTAAAGAACCACAATCCTTACTTGAAAGGCTGTAGTAGATTCAAACCTTTTTATATGGTTTAGGCACTAGAACGGGACAGATGGCTACACTTATCATGGCTTACACAGGCAATATAACTTGGTTCCCATACCGTGTCTTCTTGTGTTCACTTTGATTTGTAATAAGCTCAGATATTACATGCATTGTAAGAACTGAGATAGGCCGAGCAGACACACATACCCACTTGATATTTCACTAACTTGGTTTAAACAGTTTTGAGACTTGTACCCCCTACCACCACCACACTGGCTGACAGACACCCACCACCCCCCACTAGTTGATCTTCAGTGCAACCAGGATTTTTCCAAGGGGTGAGATGAACAGAGTGGGGTGAATATTTGAGAGTGGAGCCGTATTTTAATGCGGACACAATAGGTAACATTTTCAAAAGCACCCCAGTGACTTAGGAGCACAAGTCCCATTGACTTACAGTGAGGCTTAGACTCTTAAGTGCCTATAACACGTAATGGAATTTAGGCACATATGACAGGGTGCAGTTATGTCTACTTTGTATTGCTCTGTAATAAAATACTGAATTGTTTATGCACAAAGAGCCCCTTTCACCATCAGTGAAGGTATAAGGCACATAACTTCATGCATGGGGCACATTCACTCTCCTTTGGGGATGCTGTGCTCACATATATATTGTATAAACATTTAAAAGGAAACATGGTTCTTCCAGGTTCATGGGGTTTTTTCTGTCTGCAGAATTGTTGCAAAAAACCAATAGATTCAAACGAGTCTAAAGTAGAAATAGTCTCAAGATCACCTTCCAATCCCCCAGAAACGTCTGCAGGGAAGACTTCAAAGGGCTCACTCAAATCTACAATCAGGAGAATCACTTTAATCTCCAGTCTCAACAGTGAGAATCAGAATCCAACCTGCCAGTATTGCAGGTGTACATGCTGGAAAAGGACTTCTTTGGAGGGAAATGTGGTCCCACTAAAGGGGCCAATGCAAAGATTCAATGCAGCCCATGCATGATGAGCAGGAAAGAATCTAAGAACATGTCACACACTATTATAATAGAAACATGAGACAGAATTGCTCTCTATATACCTCCATCTCTTGTTGAGACACTTCACATGCTGCCCCAAGGCCAACTGCTAAAGGTGTAGGCACAGTCCCAGATCGCATTCCTCTCTCCTGGCCTCCCCCACTCTGTAAGGGTTCCAACCTCACCCGGGGCCGACGGCGAATATAGATGGCACCAACCCCTTGAAAAACAAACATACAAAGAAGCTCGGCATGTTCAGGACATATATATGTTTGAAAATACCACAAAGGACAGCAGCACTGAAAGAGACCACCTCCTTCTCTTTCGAGAACTGCTCATCTGGATCCCTGTTGGAGGGGCGGGAAGCACCCACAGGTGCATGAACTCAGAATCTCCCCAAAACCAGTGTGCACTGAAGCTGTTCCTCCCCCAGACAACTCCACCCTCCCCACCCCCCACATGGTTCTGAGCGTCAGAGGGAGAGGCTTCAACCTCTCCCCAGTTTGCTTTGGCAACAAAAGGTTCAGTGTGCTCAGAGCACAACGTCCTCAATGCTACCCTAATCATTTCCCCACTTTTGGATGTTACTGCTTGTATGTAGTTAACTAGAAGTTCTTTGTTGCCCATGCTGTTGTGGGCACAGTCTGCTTGTGCTGCTTCCCCAAAAGTGGTCTTGCTAGGCAGATTTTTTTGTGTGTGGATATTCTTACTTCCTTAGCTCCGTCATCCAATCCTTTTCATCCCCAGAGGCAGAACTCCCCTTGACTCTGCTGGCCAGGAATCTTACCAGAGGGTCTCTCACCTTCTGTCTCTGGGGGGCAGCTCATTAGCTCCTTGAAGCTCAGCTCATCTAATCTGACCGGTTTGAAAAACGCTTTCGCACCTCGATCTACCCTTTCCTCATTGAATAAACTTTTAGTCTCACACAGGGCCAGGGCAGGGGGTTGGGGTGCGGGGTACAGGAACGGGCTCAGGGCAAGAGAAGGGGTGCGGACTGCAGGAGGGGACGGAGTTGGAGTGCAGGAGGGGTGCGAGGTGCAGGCAGGGGGCTTAGTGCAGGAGGAGTTCGGGCTCCAGCCTGTCGCCGCTTACCTAAAGTGGCTCTGGGGTGGCAACTACATGCACCGGGGCCAAGGCAGGCTCCCTGCACATCTAGAAGCGGCCAGCACCATGTCCCTGCGCAGCCTGGGGTGGGGTGGGGGCGCCACAGGGCACCGTGTACTGCCCTTGCCATGCCTCCAGGTACCTCCCGCAAAGCTCCCATTGGCTACAGTTCCCGTTCCTGGCCAATGGGAGCTGTGGGGGGCGGTGCCTGGAGACAAGGGCAACGCACAGAGCCCTCTGCCCCCCCGGACCTCAGGGACGTGGTGCCAGCCACTTCTAACAGCACCGTGGGGCCTGTGGCACCAGGGGGGCAATCCTGCGGGCTGGATCCGGCCCACGGGCCATAGTTTGCCCACCCCTGCATTAGGAGCAAGAGACAGACCAAGGACAGGGTAGGTCCATAACTCAATGAGGGGGGAAATAGCAGATGTGCTAAATGCTTTTTTTGTTTCAGTTTTCTCCAAAAAGGTTAGTAGCAATTGGACATCTAACATAGCGAATGCCAGTGAAAGAGAAGCAGGATCAGGGGCTAAAATAGGGAAAGAACAAGTTAAAAAAAGTCTGACAAGTTAGATGTCTTCAAGTCACTAGGGCTGATGAAATCCATCCTAGAATACTCAAGGAGCTGACTGAGGAGAGATCTGAGCCACTAGCGATTCTCTTCAAAAAGTCATGGAAGACTTAAGAGATTTCACAGGACTAGAAAAGGGCAAATAAAGTGCCCATCTATAAAAAGCGGAATAAGGACAATCCAGGGAATTACAGATCAGTCAGCTTAATTTCTGTACCCAACAAGATTATGAAGCAATCAATTTGCAAACACCTAGAAGATAATAAGGTGATAAGTAACAATCATCATGGATTTGTCAAGAACAAATTGTGTTAAAGCAACCTAATAGCTTTCTTTGACAGGTTAACAAGCTTCGTGGATGGAGGGGAAGCGGTAGATGTGGGATATTTTGACTTTAAGGCTTTTGATATGGTCTCGCATGACCTTCTCATAAACAAACCAGGTAAATACAACGTAAATGGAGCTACTATAAGGTGGGTGCATAACTTGTTGAAAAACTGTTTCCAGAGGTTCCCGGTCTAGCTGGAAGGGCATATCAAATGGGGTCCCGCAGGGCTCAGTTCTGTTCGATAACTTAATCGATGATTTAGATAACAGCATAGAGAGTACACCTATAAAGTTTGCGGACAAGACCAAGCTGGGAGGGGTTGCAAGTGCTTTGAGGGATACGATTAATATTTAAAATGATCTGGACAAACTGGAGAAATGGTCTGAAGTAAATAGGATCAAGTGCAATAAGGACAAATGCAAAGTACTCCATGTAGGAAGGAACAATCAGTTGCACCCATACAAAATGGAAAATGGCTACCAAGGAAGGAGTACTGCAGAAAGGGATTTGGGGTCATAGCGGACCACTAACTAAATATAAGTCAACAGTGAAACACTGTAGCAAAAAAAGCAAACCTCATTCTGGGATGTATTAGCAAGAGTCTTGTAAGCAAGTCACAAGAAGGAATTCTACTCTATTCTGCGCTGATTAGGTCTCAGCTGGAGTATTGTTTCAGTTCTGGGCACCACATTTCAGGAAGGATGTGGACAAATTGGAGGAAGTCCAGAGAAGAGCAACAAAAATGATTAAAGGTCTAGAAAATATGACTTATGGGTTGTTTAGTCTGGAGAAGAGAAGACAGATGGGACACAGTAACAGTTTTCAAGTACATAAAAGATTGTTACAAGTGAGAAAAATTGTCCTTAACCTCTGCTTCTTGTCCTATCCTCAACAGGCTTAAATTGCAGCAAGAGCAGTTTAGATTGGGACATTAAGAAAAACTTCCTAACTGTATTTAGAGCTCTACACGCACTTACACACAGCTTTACTCCTTTAAATTTGCCTTCTAGATTGCTCTCACTTTTCACCAATGCTCCTCAGCTTCACCTTCTGGAAGGTCAACACAGCTTGTTCCACTCCCAAGAGTGGGGATCCATATGGACAATTGCCAAAGGAGAAAAACCTCCAACGGTTCTCAGAGATGATCACCTTCTACACTCCCTTCCTATTTCAGGGATGTGAGTTAAGGATTCTAAATCAGCGGAAGGAATGGCAAACTTGGGTTCTCTTGCATTGCTGACATAGGCTCTGTTACACTGTGGCTTCACAGCAACACTGTCAACATCAGAGATACTTCACACCTATCTGAAGTCTCCTTCTAAGCCACTCAAGTGGGGCCACTGGCTGCAACCTTAAGTTTGTGTGTCTGACCTTCTCCCCCAAATCTTATGCTTTTTCATGTCATGGCGGCTGGGATCCAGTCCCACCAGGGTGGGGAAGAATTAGTAAGGTGTTCAGAAACAGTGCACGTATTAGTGGAGGAAGCGGTGGACAAAATATTTCCTATGAAACAAGAGGAGAGGTAGAACCTGCACCAGACCCCTGCCAGGGCAACAGTGATGGAGCAAAGCATCTTGAGTCTCCAGGGGGCTCCAGTTATCCTAGAGCTCTCAGTCAACACAACACAGCCCTGTCTGGACTTTTACCCCATGTGGTACTGGAACATGAGCAGCTAACGCTACGTGAGCCTTTCAGCCTGTCCACATAATTGATGGCGGGCATGCACGATCCAGGTACCCACTGCAGGATTGGCAGCATAGCCTGAATGGGCCTTCATGACATTTGTCTGTCCAAGGAATTAACTTTCTACAGCCCAAGTAATGCTAAGATGACTAGAACAGGAGGGCTGGAGAAAATTGCTTCTGCTTTGTTTTATTTTGGGCACACTTTATATTTAGTTGGTTCCACTGTTTACCCTGTATACTCAGATAGCCTCCCGTTTCCTCCCATTTGCGCAAGGGGAAGAGAAACATTTTAATAAATAGGAAAATATGATTGTCCAAGCTCAAGGACTGACAGGATGACTATGGGAAAGGTGTAACACCAAACCCCACTTTTAATTCTGCCTAGCTGTTGAGTGAGTCACTACCGTCAGCTATGAGAGCACTCTGAAGAGAAACTGGGCACTAATGGAAACTGTTTGCTTCTCAACAGCAGGAAGAGAGCATGGATTAAGTCTGTGGCAGAAAAGAGACACACACAGGCCTTAGCGCACACATGCTCTGTCAGAGTCTTCATGCTAGTCACAGGGCCCTTTGGAAAATTTTGCCTCTTTTGCATTTAAAAAGACAAAAAATACTAGAATATATAATCCAAATATGCTAGGATTGGTTAAATGATTACTGAAAAACTCTGTTCATTCAAGAAGAGTATGAACAGTTTATAAATGATCAGAACAATTCACAGAACGCATGCTGAAACAAAGCAACCCCAAGACAAGCTTGGGTAAACATCAAACCCTTAAAAAAACCAATCAATAAATACCTTTTGGACCATAGATTTTATGGCCACTGATGCTCATTACGTCAATTTTCATATCATTGACATCCATGGGGATTTTACCAACTGCCTGGGCAGCATCAGTGTGGAAGAAAACCTTACGAGAGCTGCAGATCTGACCTGGGATAAGACCACCACAACAGCAACAAACAAGACAGTTAGTTACTTATCTCATTAAATGCATTAACGTACCTGAAAAGTGTCACCTTGCAGGGAGCAGGAGCAGTTTTGCAGGGAAAAGGGAGAAGAAATGAGTACTCTTAGGTTGTTTTAATTTTTTAGTCAGTTGTCTATGGACTATTTTGCAGCTATTCCAGCTGATACTTACCCAAGCTTAGTTGTACATGGCTCGAGGCTAGAACTAGCTGAAATTTAGAAGCAACAGAAAGGCTACAAATTGCTTCCTTATCATAGAAGTCAGAGGCAAAAATGTCATCTTGTCAAATGCAGGACTGTTCCCTATGGAACTACAGCGTATCTGCCAGTGCATGGCTGAGTTTACTCTTTTGTCTTAAGCAATGGGGGCTTCTATCACTTCCCTTGGGAAAGTCTATTCACAACCTGGCAGATCTGCCTTTGGAAGTTCTCCTGGTAGTCCACCTAGATTTTCCACTTCTTAATTCCCTTTTATTTTAAGACTATTCCATTTATCAGGCGAATATAATTCCTCTCCTTCCTTAGTGTCCATACTTATCAAGTATCTGTATGCTTATGATTCATTCCCCACTGTGTTGTCACTTAGCCAACTTGTGCAAATTTAGCTTTTAATCGTTCCTCAAAAAACAGAAGCAATACTCTCAGTTCCCACCTCACTGTGGTTGCTCTTCTCTGAGCTTTCTCCAGACGGACAGTAACTTTCTGGTGCCCAGAAGTGAGCAATATTCCAACTGTAGCTGAACCATATCTGCAGAGAGAGAAGCTATTACCACCCGATGACATGATGGGCCCCCGGACAGAGTGATCAACAGTGACCATTTTTTCCTGCCAGATCATAGTGAACTCTCATTTGATCCACAGCTGACTCATTTCTAGGTCTCATTTTGCATGACTGTTCCCTAGGATTCTCCAACACACAATGTGTGTATTTCAGATTATTGCGAACAAGTAGTAATTTTGGCTGCCAATAGCGAAGCTTTGCTTTAAATTGCAAAAGCCAGGTAGGAGCAGAAAACAGCGCACCTCACTCTCATTATAAGGCTATGTGACTGTAACAACTCCCTGTTAAAAATATCAGATGCAGTTTTAGTTTACATTGTTAAACGATTTCAGAACATATTGTTTGAGACAGCAAAACCATCATCAAAACAGTCTCAGGCAAGACAGGCCAATGGATTGCTTCTGGTCCTTCAAAATAATGTAGCTTCCTTAGGGCCCAGTTTCATTACACCTGATATTACACTAATATGCCTTTTTAGAACTATTAGCCAAGGCATATTTCATATATATTGCACAAATTATTGATATGTATTACACATCAGATCAACATTATATAATCTTAACTTTAAGTTGTATTACACTCACTCATGTCAAGAGCTCTCTCCCCCACAACACCCTGCAAAGCTAAATACAGCATGTGGCATTAGTGAATATAAATCCTATCAAAATCAAGATACATGAGTGTTCTACCCTGGTACTAAGCAGAGCGCTCCTTCATGGCCCAACTGGTTTGGAATACTGTGTTCAAAAGCAAGAGATAAGGGATACACTGTCGTACCAGAAAATGAAGCTAAAAACTAATTGATTGGTGAATTTTAGCCTTGGGTGACATGCAGAGTGGTTTTAACTTGTAAACAAGTAACTATAAATACAGCAAGTTTGTGGGGCATATTTTGGGGAGCATACCTTCTATATAAGGTCATTTGGCATGCTGTGAGAAACAGCTTCTCAGAATGTAGTAATGTAGTAACTCTTTTCCCGTACTGTTAGCCAATTTTATTGCTAAAACTGGACAAGTTTGGTTATTTGGTCTTCCGAACATTTTTCATAATGAACCACATGTGTAGTTATATTACATATATATATATAAATAAATAAAGCAGAAGATACCATTTTTCAAGTCAGTCTCATTTATATTAGGTTGCTGGAAGCCAGTGCCTACTTACCAATGTCCCTAATTGGCTGCTTTACTCCGATTTCATTGTTCACAGTCATTATGGACACCAAGCTTGTGTCTGGTTGGAGTGCATCCTCCAGTTCCTGGTGAAAACGTTGAAAAGACACAGATGTAGTGCCTGACGTAACTAAAAGTACAAGCAAAAGCCGCCTACTGTTTAGTGTTAAAACCCAAGGCCTAAAAACCAGAGTACCTAAAACATTTTAACAGGAAAAACACTGATAAGATTTGGCTATCCAAAAGTACAAAGTTTTTGGACTTTGAGTAAAATAAAAACCCTGACAAATATGTGTTTGCAGAAGATAAGAAATGCTGACATTGAACTTTGTGCTTTCTAAAATTCCCCTTTTAACAGATTAAGAGGGAGGATAATATACTATAAGACAAGACAGATACTGATCTAACATTGAAATGGAAGATTGCTAATAATAAAATAAGATTCATTGTTAGCTATATATTTAATAAATTGTAATTATGGATATAGAGGAAGTATAAGATAAGGCAATACACAGGCCAAGGCTTTGCCTGGCATGAGGGTATTTTTTGTAAATTTCTCTTTTATATAATTTGCTGATTTGTGTAAAATGATACTGTTGACAAGATAAATAGTGTGTCATGTTGGAAGAAGTAAGTAAGAGGTACAAACTGATAACCAAAAACTCCCTTTTTCTGGGACCGAGGGCAACACAATCCCAAAACTGCAAATTCAGCAAGAAAATTATAGACATTAGGTGATTAATGCTTGCAGATGAATATGTATGGGTTATGTACAAGTCAATGGATAATGAATGCGTTGAATGCAGACTGGAGGAAAATTATGTAATGGAGCATGTGAAAACGTATTAGAATACATGTAAAAATGGACCCAAGGCTGGAGAAAAGCCATATCAGAAACTGATGAACAAAACTGAAGGACCAGACCAAGAGATCAAGGGAGCTGATGACCACCCTGGAAGAAGGAGGGACTTTTTGGATCCCCAAAATGTGTAACTTGGGCCCATTTAACTATTCCATGTATGTCCAGACACAATAAGTGTATTAAAATAAAGGCAAAACTGATTAAGCCTCAATTGGGTGGATGTGTGACTCCGTTTCCCATCATACAGACCCAACACTTAGCTTCAGTTTTGATAGCAAATTACATTCCGTTAAGTTCCTGTAGTTCTCTGGCACTACAAATAAAAATTATGGAAGTGTTGGAATAAATCCTGATTCAATTCACTGACAGACATTCTAAAAGGAGATAGAGAAGGCTCAGGCAGAACAACATCGATCACCAACACACACATCTATCAGTCAAAAAACAACCCATTTTCACAATTGGCAGTAATACTAGTTATATATAAATAAAAGCAGCAGGATTGTTTAATTTCTATATAATTTAATATTCGCATGAACAACAATGTCTGACCAGGTCACAGCCATGAAATCTTTGCTACGCTTGTCACAGTTACATTCATGCCAGCTTGTTTCTAGTGTATTTTATTAATTTAAAAAAAAACAAACAAAAAAACAACCATACGTAACACGTCTAAACAAATTATAAGTCCTCTGAATTCAAGAAAATTATTCCACAAGGGAGGAAGAGAAGGGGGGAAAAGGTAGATTACGGTCAGCAGAGTTATCTGACAGCAAGATTAACAATTATGCATTACGTGCAAAAGAACATGAAAGGTATCACTCAAAGCTGGGGATCTGGCCCAGAGGTAAGGTTGACAGCCCTGTGTAGCAGAATACCCCCCCAAGTAATAATGGGTATCCAGTGGCCCGAAACCCAAGTATTGCAGCCTGAGGCTGGGAGGGAAGAATTCATAGATTAATACATTTTTAAAGCCAGAAGAAACCATTCATAACATCTAGTCTGATGTTCTGCATTGCACAGGCCACAGAATCTCACCAATAATTCATACATCAAGGCCTACTGCACCCCACTGTATGCCATTTACTTAGGTTTTGCGTAAGATGGGAAACGGCATGATTGGAACGTGTACAACTGAATGGGAGGTGGTGGATCACAAAGCCCAGCATAGATGCTTATCACTCAGGCGGAGAGGGGGAAGCCTAGGGGAACCGAAACAAAAGCTTTAATTGCCTGTACTATAACATGAGGCTGTAGAGGGGAACCATCGTTCTAAAGTAGCAGCAGCCATAAAAGCCAACAGACCATTACAAAAGGAAACAGCCCTACTGGGTCAGACCAATGGTCCATCTAGCCCAGTATCATTTCTTCCAACAGTGGCGGGTGCCAGATGCGTCAGAAGGAATGAACAGAACAGGGCAATTTATAGTGTGATTCATCCCGTCGTCCAGTCCCAGTTTCTGGCACTCAGAGGTTTAGGAACACCCAGAGCATGGGGTTGCATCCATGAACATCCTGGCTAACAGCCACTGACGGACCTATTCTCCATGAACTTGTCTCATTCTTTTTTGAGCCCAGTTGTACTTTTAGTCTTCACAACATCCCCCGGCAATGAGTTCCACAGCCTGACAGGGCACTGTGTGAAGAAGTAATTCCTTTTGTTTGTTTTAAACCTGCTGCCTATTCATTTCATCAGGTGATCCCTGGTTCTGGTGTTATGTGAAGGAGTAAATAACACTTCCTTGTTCACTGTCTCAACACCATTCATGATTGTTTAGATCTCTATCATATCCCCACTTATCTGTCTCTTTTCTAAGCTGAACAGTCCATCTTTTTAATCTCTCCTCATATAAAGCTCCTCATACTCCTAAATAACTCTATTTTTTCCAATTTTTATGGCCTCTAATCTCCTCGAGCATTTTGCAGCCAGTCACCATCCTGGTCAGGAGTATATTCCTACTGCTATACTCTTTTTATAGAGATTCTATGTTACTGTTTGATTCATTTAATATTTTTACTATATTTGAATCTGTGCTTCCTTTCATTTGTAGTACCACTCCTCCACCCGCACAACATACTTGGTCATTCCTGTAATTTTGTACCCGAGTATTTTGTTCAAAAGAAATAAACAAAACAATTGGTGCCTAGACTCCCAGATGCTCTGTCAGCTTCAGGAAGAAGCCAAGGGAGCAAGACTTTACCAAAAAGAAGACTGGGGGCAGGGAGGGGGGGCGGGGGGAGGAGAAGAAGAGATGCATCAACTCCTAGCAGGAGTCAAGTGGAGTTCTAATACCGCATAAGAGATTAGTTTGGACACAGGTTCAAGAAAATCCTTGGTGTCACATAACTTCCAAGATGAGGGAACCATATCTGTCTAAACCCAGTGGAGACTACCTGAGTTTTGCTCAAGTCCTGAGCAAAAGAGGGAATCAAAACCAAAAGGGAAAAGACCAAAGCAAGCATCAAAGAGCTCTCTCTCTCTGAAACTCCCGGCAGCTTCCCTGTTACTTGAGCAATAACATAGCACAGAAGAGAACCTTGAGAGGAAAGAATGATGTATGTGAAAGGCAGAAACTCCTTCATGCTCAGTTAGAAAAAAGGAACCAATACTGCTCTCTCACTCTCTCTCTCTCTCTCTCTCTCACTCACACACACACACACACACACACACACACACACACACACACACACCCTTTCAATACATGAAGAAAGGTAGGGGGCAACTGAGCCATATTGTGTTAGCACGGGTTACAATTGCACCTTCTGAATTCCTCTAGTACCACAGTAAGCATTCAGTGTTGTACCCTGCTTCATCCTAAACCCTCTGTGATTGCATCAACATAACTTTTATGCTTATGTTATCAGTAACATTGTGTCAATGGAACTCTTATGTCAACACCCAAACAGTACTATTTTAATAACTGAATAACCATTCATATAAAACATGTTGCTATTTTCACAACTACTCAAAGCAAAGAACTACATGCATTTAATTTCAGACTGCTCTACTATGTGTTTAAAAGAAATCCAAAACAAGTGTTGGACACTGGAAATGTTTTGATGAGATGGTCCTTTTTTGAAAGGTATAGCTAACTTCAAACGTTCGTTTTTTTCCCCTGCAAAATGCCCTAAAATTTCAAGCAGTTCATAAACTACAATAAGCATCTCAAATTCATCCTTTAAATCAAAACAAAGATTTATAGAAGGATTCCTTCCCAACTAAAATGAAAATCTATTGTGGGACTACTATTCCACCACAATATCACTAAACCCTCTGTCTTTTAATGACATTCATTCTCTTACTCCAGGAATCCATAATTAAAGAAATAAACTAGAATGGCAGAGACACAGTTTTCTCCAAAGTGGCACACTGCTCTTAAAAACTTGGCGGGTGTGACTTCTATTCTTTTGTCTCTTAATAATTTGGAACAGATCATCAAATTGTTTTTTGTGTAAGAGCAATGCTTCAGCAAAACTGATGCTGAGGCCTCTAAGGTGATAGTGCTATGTGGAGAATTTTTACATGTTTGCTAACAGGCAACTTACCTTTAAATCTATGAGCCCATTTTCTTTAACAGGCAAGTATGTGACACGAAAGCCTTCAGCCTCCAGATAACGGCAAGAGTCCAGCACACACTTGTGTTCTGTCTGAGTTGTAATTATATGCTTCTTTCGGGATTTATAGAATCTTGCAACACCCTGGTGTTCACATTAAATGAAAAATAAAATGGCCATGAAATTGCTTAAAAGTAGCAATTTATATAAATTGAAAGGGGAAGAATGCCAAGCAAAAGGAAGTTTCTCCCAGGATCACTCAGCATGGCACAGTCTGAAAGGCTAATGGGACAAAGTCTCTTATGACTAGAGCCCTACCAAATATGCGGTCCATTTTGGCCAATTTTACAGTCATGGGATTTTAAAAATCAAATTTCATTATTTCAGATATTTAAATCTGAAATTTCACAGTGTTGTAATTGTAGAGGTCCTGACCATAAAAGGAGTTGGGGGGGGGTCAAAGGTTATTGGAGAGGGTTGTGGTACTGCTACCCTTACTTCTGCACTGCTGCTGGCGGTGGCGATGTCTTCAGAGCTAGGTGGCCAGAGAGTGGTGGCGGGTGGCCGGGAGCCCAGCCCTGAAGGCAGAGCTGCTGCCAGCAGCAGCGCAGAAGTAAGGATGACATGGTATGATATTGCCACTCTTACTTCTGTGCTAAGGTCTTCAGAGCTTGGCCCTTGGTCAACAGCCACCACTCCCCGGCCGCCCAGCTCTGAAAGCAGCACAGAAGTAAGGGTGGCAATACTCCCTAAATAACCTTGCAACCCCCTTTTGGGTCAGGAGCCCTAGTTTGAGAAACACTGGTCTCCCCCCAAAAATCTGAATAGTATGGGGTAAAAGCACACAAAACACCAGATTTCATGGTCCATGATGCGTTTTTCATGGCCACAGATTTGGTAGGGCTCTACTTATGAAGAGAATTAGCCACAACACTCCAGTAAACTTTAATTATATGCAAATCAAAATTCAATATTAAGAGGCAGTGAGGAGATAACCCAACATCCCAGTCCCTCCTGAGACAATCACTATCCTTTCACAATTATAATCTACAAATATTACTTGCGTTAAAATAGACCATTTGGTTAGTTACAATTGCTTCCAAAAATATATAGCTTTGGAATTCTGAAAGTATTTATTAGGTGAGGATTTATAATTTTCTCCTTCTTTGGCGGGATATAATATATAATGAAAAATCTTCTAAATATTAACAAGGAAAATAATCACCTGTGAGATCAAAAACTTTGGAAAAAGATTGATAATCAAGATTTCAGCCACTCTTTATGATCAAAATTTTGGTAAAATGAGCACAAAACTTCATCTGGGACAAATGGATTTTTAATCCCCACGTGCAAATATCAAAAACAGTTAAACTGATTTTCCTCACGCTTGAAGGGAAAAAAAAGTCACCTTTGCTCCAACACCAAGAATGGAAAATTTCAGGCCCAAAGGAATTTGCTGGAACAGCTAGGTTAATTGTGGGGGATTTCAATACAGTTCAAACATTTCTTCATTTTAAGGAATAGGCAAAGTACTGCACCTGCTCCAAAACATGGGTCAGAGCCAGCTTGCTCCTGCTCACCACACCAGCGCTAGCCCACCACTCCCTCCAGCTATACTGTGGCATGGCAATCCATTCCTTCATGTTACAAGTTGGTCAAACTAGGAATGTAACAAAACAAAGATACCAAGCCTTCCACTAGAATCTTTGATCACTGGCAGCTCAACAACAGGACTTAAACCCCAAACCATTACAGATTTCAAAGTAATTTAGTATATATCAGTTGTAGTATAAACCAGACATTTACCTTAATTGCTAAATTATTTGATTCTGTAGCGCCACTGGTAAAAATAATCTCTCTAGGATCTGCTCCTATTAATGATGCAACTTGCTGTTTAAAACAAAATAAAAATATTATTTGCTATTTTAAAACATGAAAATTGAGTTAATCACACACAGAGAATATGTGCAGCATCTCCCAGAACATCTCCTCTACCCCAATACTAGCCCAACCTAAACAGGATTATAGATACTGTGTTTAAAAATGGCATTATACACATGTACTTTCTCTTTTAATGTGGAGGAGGATTTGCACAGGTCATTCGCATTCAACACTACTACTTGTTGTGAACATAAATCCTCCTGAAGGGATGGGAAAATAAAATATGCAACACATATTCAGTGTATTCAGTATGCAATATATCCCATATGCAACCAAAATACACCCAAACTTTAACTTATGTAAAACTCACCAAAGCAAAAATCCATTCACCTAGCTTCTTGTATTAAAATGTGAAGATCGTCTAGTTAGCGCAATGGCAGATACATGCCCGAGGGGGAGTTTTCACAGCTGCCACAGGGACTTAGCATGACAAGTCCCATGGACTTTCAAACCCCTGAGGAGCTTTGGAAAGCCTCCCCGCGACAGATCCCCAAGTCATTTACTTCCACCACTTAAATTGCTTTAATATAAAATATGTGTTTTGTTTTGCATTTGCCAAACTATACATAACATAGTAAACTCTTAAGTTGCTAGAGATCAAGTTGCCAAATCTTGCCTCCTAGGAACTAAACCAGAATTATGGGGGTGGGGATTTTTTATTTTTTAAGCAACTAGTTTAGGAACAGGAAAACGTATTTAAGTTCTGTGATGGGGCTGAAAAGCCTCACCTGTCTGGCTCGTTCCATAGCAGACTCACTCTCCCAGCCATAGGCGTGAGTCCTGGAATGTGGGTTTCCATAGGAGTGCATTAGATAAGGGAGCATGCTGTCCAAAACTCTGGGGTCCTAGAAGACAAGAGACTATTTTTTTTTAAAAGGTAGAGAAAAATCATTTTGTTTTTCCTCCCTCTTTCTTTCCCCTCCAATATATTTGCTCTGCTTTATCCCAGGACAGCAGTCAGCTTATTCCAAACTACTGTAAATGCACAAACATTTTGCATATGCACTATATTAACCTATCCGGTGACTGGCAAACGTTTGCTAATAACATCCAACACAATCTTACAAGTCAAACCTTGAACTATACCAGAAATCTGTCTCAGAAGCAGGGCTTTGGAGTGGAGCCCGGAGCTGGAGGGCAGAGCAGCTCCGGAGCAGTGGAGCTGCCAGTTTTTGCCTGGAGCTGGAGCAGAGCCGGAGCATAGCTCCAAAGCCCTGCTCAGAACAGCAAGGACTTTCTAAGCAGAAGAAACACAAGACCCCCTAAGGGTCACTGGAAAAGTTTTACATTTTCTCCAAGATGACCTTTCATCACTTCAGAATGCATGTAATTCAAATGACATGACAAGACAGTACTTGATAATAGCCACCACCTCAAGGTACATTTATTGTATGTTTCCCCCAGGAATATAAAGAGATTTCTAATTATTAAACCTCACAATATATAAGTGTTGATGAAAGACATTCTGGCCATAATAAAATTATGCTGAGTGAAGAAGACGAGACTTCTGGAGAAAGACCTGCTCCTCAACTGTTACTGAAGTACAAGGTTAGAATTTTAGTTGCAGACCATCGTTAAAGTTACTTTGGTGTAGCACTGAATGGAGATGCTTATCACCACATCAACAAAGATAGTGAGTGCCTTAAATTGTGTAAACACTGGACTTTCTTTTAAGCACAAATAAGGCAGTCTCTTCTCAATCCCTCCGTGTTTTCAACGTTCCTTGGGAAGAGTGCAGTGAGAAGAAGTGGGTGCTGGGGAAAGCCAAGATGTAATTGGGCATGAGATTATGTACACTATGAGAACACGAAGCTTGAGTTTCATGTGGTAAGAAAAGGAAGCTAATAGAAGGATTCAGTGTGGGAAGGAACGACACATCAAGAACAAACAAGGAAGAGCAGATATTGGGCTTCATTACAAAGTGATCATTCTTCTGGCAAGAGTACTGCACTAAAAGAATACAGCTCTTCCCAGAATTACTCATGAGCACTCTGATTTGCTCATGGAAATCTGCATTCCCCATCATTAAGGTTAAGATTTTATCTTGGTTGTTTTTAGTAAAAGTCACAGATCACTGGCAAAAAACAAAAAAATTAACAGCAGTCCGTGACCTGTCTGTGACTTTTACTAAAAGTAATAGGGGTGAGGAGCTGATGGGGGATGACTGAAGCTTGAGGGGTGGGGGATGAGAGCCCAAGTCTGGCTGAGGTGGGAGGATTCTGCATCCACAACGCCCTCCCAAGAGCTGCGGCTCAGGCAGACAGTGTCATGGAGATCTCTGGAAGTCACAGAATCTATGACATCTTATCCCTACCCATTATGCATGTACCCCATCTGGTTACAACTACAGGATTCATTCTAGGGCACTAGTGTATGTTCACATAATTTCACCAACCAGTGGAGTAGTTGCCTGGACATCCATATACAATGGCCGGAGCAGGGATTCTTCATCAAGACCTTTTTCTAGAGGAAAAAAAAAGACACTATAGTGATAAATGCACAGCAAGCACAAGGGACAAGTAAAGACGCAATGCAAAGGAGAGAAGACAAGCAAAACTTTCCAACAACAGGAGCGGACAGCAGTGCAGGAAAAGAAATCAGGGAACCCACAGAGAGCTTGGAACCTTTCTAATGAGAACATGCACCACGTCTGGCGCTCCAAAGGAGAACCAGTCACGATCTGCGCTGCTAGGAGAGGGGAGAAGGACGCGCCCTGCATTCTGGCAACTGGCTTTCCAGCCCGCCCAGGGGAGCAGGCAGCACGGCGTGCAAAAAAAGAAACATCAGGCGTGATGCATCTCTCGGAGGTGCTTCTCCGGCCGCCGTCGCTGCTGTGTCTGACAAGCCCGTCACGACACTCGGGTGGGCCATGGCCCCCGTTCACAGGGGACAACGGGGGCACAGAGAGCCCGGCCCGAGGGACTCAGGGGGACCGCGGGGGGGCGGGGAATTGAGGCCAGGTTAGCACTAGACCCAGGGGGCTCCCTTCTCACGGGCCATCCCCGCCCCGCGCCCGCCAGGCACCACACGCCGGCGGGGCCAAGCCGAGCAGCCCCCGGTCCCCGCGACTGCTCGGCACCTTTGCCGCCGCCCCTGAGCCCCGCCAGGCCCCCGGGCTCCGCTCCGCGCCCGGCCCCGCGCGGACTCGCCCCGCTCACCCCCATGGCGCCGGGCCGCCCCCGAGAGCCGCCGGGCCGGCGGCCCCCCGAGCCCGCGCAGCCTCGGCAACGCCGCCGCCCTCCGCAGCACCAGCAGCATCCCGGCCCCAGCCAAGCCCGGAAACAGCCCCTGCGCTTTCACCCCGACCCGCGTGTCGTCATCGCAGCGCGCCGGAAGTGACGGAGAGACTGGAGCGTGCTGGGCGGAGGCGAGGAGCGAGGTGAGGGGTCCTCCGGCGCCCCCGGGAGCGGGCCACGGAGAGCCTGGGATCAGCCGGGCCCCGCGGAGCTTCCCCAGCCGGTGGCCGCAGGGTCCCGGCTCGCGCGGTGCAGGCGCCAGGGCTTGCCCCAGCCCTGCCAAGCTGGGGGCCGCACCAGTGTCCCGTGGCCGTGAGTTCCGCAGGCTCCTCTACAGTCTCCGAGCCCCTCTGTGACGGAGCGAGCCGGGGCCTGGCCCCCTCCAGGGCGGGGACGCCTCTGGCTGCCTCTCTCATGCTCTGTTCCGACCGTTTCCTCTCTGAGCTAGACTGCCCAGGCTCCTTCCCGATGGAAGCTTTATTGCTTGCTGCTGTAGCTCATTACATTTCTTCCTAGTCTCCATTACTGACCATGCCCCTCTTGGGACAAGGTAGGGGAACGGAAGCAGCCTCTTCTCTGCTCTGGCCAAAGCCGTTCGCAGCGTAGCTGCTCAGAAATGTCCAGTCACTGACAATTTTCTGTACATGCTTCTTTATGTGAGTGAAACTTGCTGGAGAAGGACACTCTTTGTGTTCTGGGCATCACGCAAAATGCTTTATGGCCAAGGAGACTATGTTTGTCCTGGTTAGAATAATACCACTGAGTTTAAAAAGCAACAGGCAGTTCAAGGATTTTTTTGCAGCCTTCAGATGAGCAGTTTTGGTTGCTGGATGGAGGCAGTTTTACGTCTCTACCTTGGGTTTTTTTGGGAGGAGGGACATAATAAAACTAGTAATTTCTGTCTGTTGGCCAAATATATCTGCCAACTGTGAATGCAGAATGTAGAGAGTTTATGATACTTGGTAGGAACAGAAAAAGAAGCATAAAACCTAGACTGATGTTTGTAAGAATGAGCTGTCAAAATCTGAGCCCAATTTGTAACAAATTATGAATATATATAGTATTTCTGATTTTCACTGACAAAGTGTGAGCATTTGAGTCCTAGGGACTGGAGGGAGCAGGGAGAGTTTATTAGTGTCCATTTGGACAATGAAAATACTTTTTCAAATCTGGTTAGCGAACATAATTTGAAATCTCCTTTTACATTTAGTGCAGGCTCCCTCCAGGTTATAACATGACCAGCCAAATTAAAGGTGCTAATTGTATCTATACTAAATGTAAAAGGGGGTTAGAAATTATGCTAGCTAACTCAGTTTTAAAACACTATAATTTGTTGTCTGGACAGTCGTTTAATGCCAGACATCTGTTATGCTGTTCACCACCATCCTGTTAAATATGTGAGCTAAGTAAGATTATTATTTATTATCAGTAGTCCAGAATTATGCAATAGGTGTTTGTTTTTGCATCTGTCATGTTAGTCCAGTGCATTTGCACATGCCGACGCATTGTAAAGTCCGCCTCTTATCTAATTGTTCCTCTCCTTTACCTCCTCCTCCTTTACCTTTGCTCATTGTTTCAAAATGCCATTTGTCTGCACCGTATTGGGCAGGGGAAGTCCAAGCTATTAGAAATTCTCTCTAATCCAATAATTGAGTGCCTATTAAATGTAGATATTAGGGAGACTGGATGGCTCATTGGCAGATTAGAAAAGGAATACCGAGCCTTTCAATTACAAGGTCATCATTCAGTTTCAGCTCAGGTTGGTAGTACCTGAAAGTTATTATCATCAGATGACTGACCAGTGCCCCATGTAAAATGAGTTATTAGTCTTAGTCCCGTTCATACTGGACATGCACCACCACCGATTGAGCAAGTATGGCAACTGAACTCTACTCGAATTCCTAAAAGTGGTCTCTCTAGCAGGCAGCAGCATATCAATGGGGCAATGTGGAGAATGGTGCACGACAGTTGCCCATACTGTGTGTTCTGGGAATGAAAAGAACCACAATCTCCAGAGCTGTCAGCCAGCACCCTTTGCAAGTACTGAAATTCACATACAGTGTTGAGCACAGGGGAACCTTAATGTGAATCTTTGTTACAGAAAGTGAAGTCCTGTCAGATTTTTTTCCCCCTGCTCTGAATGGGTGACCATTTTTCTTGGGGGGGGGGGGGGGAGGGAAATCGACATAATAGCCTAGGAGCTAGGAATTTGGGAGGTGGCTGTTTCATGCATCAGACAGTAGGGTGTGTGGGAGTGCTGTGGATGCCGTATGTTCAGGGATGGAAGGATTTCTGCTTTCAACAATCCCTCCAGGCAATGCTTATTAGGGAGCGACTCTCTCAGACTGAACGGAGTCCCCTCAAGTCCTTTGTCAGAAATATAGTGACTGTTAATGGGGGTGTGAAGGTTTGTGTGGGAGCAAAACAAGTCTGTGATCAGGACAGTCCTCCTTTTGCTCCGTCTGTCCCCAGTATTGGGCCAAGATGCAAGGCTGTGAAAACCTTCTCTGTTCCCTGACAGTGTGTCTAGGAATGGGAACTGTAAGGTGGGGAGACAAAGTAAAGCTGAGGCTCTGGAATAAGGTTGCTCAGTGTTTTGCTTGTACATTTCTATAGAAAAGTCTTTTTAGGTGCTAATAAGTGGTAGCTGAATGAGCAGTTACAGAGAACTAGCTAGTCACATTTGCATGCAAATACTCAGTTTGCACATGCACTCTCCTAAATTGTAGGAGACTCAGGCCATGGCTATGTCTACACTGCACAGCTTCCAGTAGCACAGCCATGCCGCTGAAGCTTTGCCGTTGTAAGACGCGCAGCATAGCCCCCCTTTGTTACCAGGGGAGAGCTCTCCTGATGACAAAATAAAACCACACCAACAAGGGGCAATAGCTTCTCCACTGACAAAGCGCTGTTCACTCCAGCGCTTTTCATCATTAAAACTTTTGTTATTCAGGGGTGTGTGTTTTTCACACCCTCTGAGCGACAAAAGTTTTAACAATGAAAGTGCAGTGTAGACATAGCCTAAGTCTACCCTACCACTTCAGTCGGTATAAATCCTGTCGCTCGGGGATGTGAAAAAAACCACACCTCTGAACGACACAAGTTACACTGACAGACGCGCCGCTGTGGACAGTGCTGTGCCGACGGGAGCGCTCTCTTCCGTTGGCAGAGAGCGGCTACACGAGAGGTCTTACAGCAGCGCAGCTGTATTGGAAGAGCTGTGCCACTGTAAACTCTCCAGTATAGATATGGCCTCAAGCACATAGTGTCTTCACAACTGCTGCTGTCCAATCCAGTTGGGCAGCAGGACGCTTGTCATTCACGGGAGGAGATGGGTCGGTGGTGGGGGGGGGAGGGGGTTTTTTTTTTTTGTTTAAGTGTCTTGCTTCTTTTCCAGATGCCTGTGACTGTGGGGCCATATGGACAGTCCCAGCCCAACTGCTTTGACAGAGTGAAAATGGGCTTCATGATGGGCTTTGCTGTTGGCATGGCGGCAGGGGCACTGTTTGGCACATTTTCCTGCCTCAGGTATGTTGGAGTCAGTTAATTGTAAATGTCAGTCCTAGGAGAAACTGGGACAGAGGAAGGAGATCTAAAGACCTTGTTCCATTTTGGTAACATAGATGGAATGCTACCTGTGACTCTAAACGAGGCTGAAGATTTGGAGCATCCAAGTCATAGAATTAGATATTGGACAAGCTGCTTTTGCTTGCCACATACAAAGAGCTGTTCTCTTAGCACTGGAGGTTGTATGTGGCAGCCGGCAGGGCCTTCAGTTGTCTTTACATCCTGTTCCATACTGTTTTCATTGCATTTCAATGACTCATTTGTTGAGAGTAGTTATCCTGAGGTGTTCAGTGTTTCTCTGTACATGGAATATTATAAAGAACTGGTAGATCAATGGGATATTTAGTATCTTACACCAAAAATATATATTCGCTTATTTGAATTCTCTTCAGCTAACATCACTGATATATGACAAAGACTTTACACTGAATGGGAGAAACAAGAACCATGAGTTGTTCTAAAAGTTGTTTAAAAAAAAACAAACACACATCCCCCACGTATCCCTCCCCTTGATCCTCTTCAAAACCTAATGAATGTTGTTCATAGGTACCACAATATTGGCAGGAAATGCAATCATGGATGATCTGAAGGAGCAATAAGAGATTGTTTTTTATCTGACTTGGTTAAAGGGACATTAGCTGCTTCAATTTGCCCCAAAATTTAACTCAGGTAAAAACATATGTTTATAAAACTCGTGGCAAATAAACCAGCACATTTTAAAAGTCCCAATGCACACAAGTGGTTACAAACAATTAAACTTTCCATGCAGTGTTTCCATGCATATATTGCAGCAGGAAAACCTGAGAGAGAAAATCACTTTGCTTATTTTTATTGTCCAACCTCTTGCAAACAGGAAAAAAAATGCAGCTGTAGCAAAGATTCACTTGGGCTTTAAAAGTTCCCACTTCATTTTCAGTTGATAATGTCCCTTTAAATGAGGTAAATCTCACTGCCTTGAGCACATGCAGCTAGGGAGGGCCCAGCTGCAAGGCTGCAGAGTCTCTCCACCTCTGGCACTTCATACATACAGAGTGGTGAATTCTCATCCTGAGCCTATATAACTGACATGTCACAGCCACAAAGGAGCAAGCTGCCCCTCCCAGTCCTTCCAATGGATCACAGCCACAAGAGATTGCAGCCATTCTCCCCTCCCACTCATCCCATGCACCCTGAAGTCACGTGCTCCAAAACCTAAAAAGCACGTTGTCTGTACAGTCTAGAAGTGAATGAAGCCAACTCTCATGCCAGTCACCTGATACAGAAAGTCCGATGATAAAATCCAATATGCTTTCCAATGTCTGTCAGGGATGGATTGTCACTTCAGCAGTAGAATGGCCTTGGTCAGCCTGTGTTGAATCCTGAACTGTTTTCTCTCTTTCAGGATTGGCATGAGAGGACGAGAACTGATGGGTGGAGTTGGCAAAACCATGATGCAAAGTGGTGGCACGTTTGGGACATTCATGGCCATTGGCATGGGAATCCGCTGCTAACCTGGAGCATGGGATTTTTTTAACCTGAAGACTAATGCCCCTGTTCAATCATTCCACCTATGTAATATAATAAAATCTTTGGGTATCTAAAATGTTGAATGCTCAATCCTAGTGAGATCATAAAACGCAGTACAAGACTCTGCTAGTGCGCTCTCAACAAATTGTAACTGCAGTGTTTTCTACTGAACTCCTCACTGCCTGTGTTTATGAAGAAACAGCCCACAGCAGCGACAAAACACAGTGCCCCTTTCCACAGGTGGAGAAGAGGGAACCTGAAATCTGGAATTATAGAAGTATAAGGCAAACCTGATCAAAGAGAGCCACCCTGTTACCTTCCGACAATCAGCTGGTTCTCAGGCTGGGCTTGGCCACTGTACCTTTCGGTCTCTTGCCTCTGGGTCCCCCACTTGTGAGCAAGCTCACTGTTCCCAGCAGGAGTAGGGCTTGTTTCCAAGATCCTTCCTAAGTCTAATTATCTCCAGTCCTTGGCACTGCTCCTCAGGTTCAGCTCTGAGGTGCTGACAGAGAGCAGATATCCAGAGCCTCTCTCAGGGCTGCAGGGTATCTGCCATAAACAAGGGGGTGGGAAAGGGAAAGCTAGTCACTGCCTTGGGCTGGGTTCCCCTGGCTACTGGGCTTCCTAGCGGTCTCTAGCAGCCTGTCTTCTTGGGCCAGCTTTACCTTTGTTAAGCTCCCCTTCTCCAGGAAGGGCATGCTCTACACATATACCTAATGGCATGGCCAGGGTGTGGGATGCTTCTTAAGCTTGCTGTCAGTGGAATGGGGATGCATCCATCACGCACTTGCCCCAAGACCAGAAAGCTTTCTTATTCAAGCAGCTCCCAGTCTCTGGGTGAAAAGAATCTGTATTTGCATGTTCTTTCCCAGCACAGTGCTGCACCTGGGAGCTGCGGGGCTGGAGTGCCAGATACCAGCACATAACCTGGAGGTGTGAGTCCTTCAGAGAGTGTAGCTACTGTAAGGTACATGGTTTGTGACTAGGGAGAAGGGACTACCCAGCAGGTAATACCCAAAGGCTTCCATAATACATTTGTTGTCTAAGCTGCCGCCTCAGTAATATAATTTCTCCCTAGGAAACCACTTTTTACTCAAATGTAGGATGGGGTGCTCTTTGCCTTCAAAGTCCTGGGAGAGCACCACTGCCCAGGCCAACATTGGCTGCATCTGTATAGAGAATGAAGGCCTGGAGAAGTCTGGATTGGCAAGGACAGGCTCCCAGCTCAGCTGCACCTCCAGGGTGTTAAAGCTTCATTGCAATAGTCATCACAGGGGATCTTTTTGGTGACTTTGCCCTTTAGCAGCAGTTCAGTCAATGCAAACTAGGGGATGAACCAGTGATAGTGTCCCACCAGACCAAGGAAGAAGCATTTCTCTCTTCTGGTCTGTGGTATAGGGCATGAGTTTACCACATGGACTTTATCAGTGGTTTCATAAGGCTTCCTCCTACCCAATATCCTCAATAAATCACTTCTATCATGGCCTACTTACCCTTGGCAGGGAAGTGACTACTACTCTTAGGTGACTGAGGTGGTCCTCCCATATGTGAACATAAGAACGGCCATACTAGGTCAGACCAAAGATCCATCTAGCTCAGTATCCTGTCTTCTGCCAGTGGCCAATGCCAGCTGCCCCAGAGAATGAACAGAACAGGTAATAACCATGTGATTCATCTCCTGTTGCCTATTCCCAGCTTCTGGCAACCAGAAGTTAGGGACTCCATCTCTGCCCATCCTGGCTAATAGCCATTAATGGACCTATCCTCCACAAACTTATCTAGTTCTTTTGTGAACCCTGTTAGTCTTGACTTTCACAACATCTTCTGGTAAGGAGTTCCACAGATTGACTGTGTGTTGTGTGAAAAAAATACTTCATTTTGTTTTAAACCTGCTGCTTATTACTTTCATTTGGTGACCCCTAGTTCATGTGTTATGAGTAAATAAAACTTCCTTATTTACTTTCTCCACACCAGTCATGATTTTATAGACCTCTATCATATCCTCTTCAGCTTGGAAAAGAGATGACTAAAAGTCCCAGTCTTATTAATCTCTCCTCATATGGAAGTTGTTCTATACGCCTAACGCTTTGTGTTGCCCTTTTCTGAACCTTTTCTAATTCCAATGTATCTTTTTGAGAGGGGGTGACCACATCGGCACACAGTATTCAAGATGTTGGTATACAATGGATTTATATAGAGAATATATTTTCTTTATTATCTATCCCTTTCTTAATGATTCCCAATAGTCTGTTCTGTGCGGTTACAAATTACAATGTCATCAAGGTAAGCTGCAGTGTATTGCTTTTAGGGTCGAAGGATTCGATTAATCAGGTCCTGGAAAGTTACTGCAACCCCTTGCAGGCCAAATGTTTTTAAAGTTGGAAATGGCCAAAGGAGGTAGGAGTATGAAGACAGGGATCTGCCAATAGCCTTTTGTAAGATCCATCAAGCCAGGCCCAGCCGCTCTTAACAGCTCATCCACCTGTGGCATTATGTAAGCATCAAGCTGTGGCGAACTGATCTTAAGAAAGCTGAGACAGAATTGGAATGTACCATCCGCTTTGGGGACCAGGACTATAAAGGTCCTCCAGTCACTCTTGGACTCCACGCTGAACCCCATTCTCTGTATTGCCTGCACCTCTACTTAGACCATGTCCCACATCCTTTTGGGCAAGGGCTGAGAATTTTCTCTAATCAGTTGTCCTAGTGCCCTCTTCAGATGATGATGTATGACATACTGTGTTCTCCATGAGCCTGGGGAGAATGTATCAAAGTCTTACATAAGAACAGTCATACTGGGTCACAGCAATGGTCCATCCAGCCCAGTATCCTGGATTCCAACAGTGGCCAATGACAGGTGTGTCAGAAGGAATGAACAGAACAGTAGATCATCAATAGGTCATCAAATGATCCATCCCCTGTCATCCGGACCCAGCTTCTGTCAGTCTAGGGATACTCAGATCATGGTGTTGCATCCCTGCCCATCCTGGCTAATAGCCATTGATGGACCTATCCTCCAGGAACTTATTTCTTTTTTTGAAGCTGTTATAGATTTGGCCTTCACAACATCCCCTTGCAAAAAGAGTTCCACAGGTTGACTGTGCGTTACGTGAAGTAGTATGTTCTGCCTGTTAATTTCATTGGGTGACCCCTAGATCTTGTGTTACATGAAGGAGTAAACATTTTCTTATTCACTTTCTCCACAGTCAAGATTTTAATAGACCTTTAACACATTCTCCCCCCCATCATCTTTTTTCCAAGCTGAATAGTCCCAATCTTTTTAATCTCTCCTCCTACAGAAGCTGTTCCATACCCTCAACCATTTTTGTTGCTCTTCTATGTACCTTTTCCAATATATCTTTTTTGAGATGTGGCGACCAGATCTGCACACCGTGTACAAGATGTGAGTGTACCATGGATTTAGATAGAATAAGGCTGTCAATTAATTGCAGTTCTCACACAATTAACTAAAAAAACCAATTAAAGAATAATCCAGATTAATCGCCGTTTTAATCACACTATTAAGCAACAGAACACCAAGTGAAATGTATTAAATATTTTTGAATGTTTTTCTACATTTTCAAATATATTGATTTCAATTACAACACAGAATACAGTGTACAGTGCTCACTTCATATTTCTGATTACTAATATTTGCACTCAAAATGATAAGAGTCTTTCAATTCACCTCATACAAGTACATTAGTGCAATCTCTTTATTGTGAAAGTGCAATTTACAAATGTAGATTTTTCTTTTTGGTTACATACCTGCACTCAAAACAATGCATCTGAAGAAGTGGATTTTTTACCCACAAAAGCTTATGCCCAAATAAATCTGTTAGTCTTTAATGTGTCACCGGACTCCCCGTTGTTATTGTAAAGAAGAAGCAAGCAGCATAACCTCCTACAAATGTAAGCAAACTTGTTTGTGTGAGCAATTGGCTGAACAAGGAGGACAGAGTGGACTTGTCAGCTCTAAAGTTTTACATTGTTTTATTTTTGAATGCAGGTTTGTTTTTTTACCTAGTTCTACATTTGTAAATTCAACTTTCATGATAAAGAGATTGCACTACAGTACTTGCAATGGAGGAATTGAAAAATAGTTTTTTTATAGTGCAAATATTTGTAATAAAAAATGAGCACTGTGCACTTCATATTGTTGTAATTGAAATCAATAGTTCAAAATTTAGAAAACATCCAAAAATATGTAACTAACAGTATTCTATTAACAGCACAATTAACCCACCCAGCAATATTGTTAACCTATCCAACTATACTCTTAGCCCAGAAGCAGCTGTCCTATCTCGGGGCCTCTCCTTCTGCCCCTCCACCCCCACGAACATGATACAGTTCTGTGGTGACCTAGAATCCTATTTTCGACATCTCCGACTCAAGGAATATTTCCAACACACCTCTGAACAACATACTAATCCACAGAAACCTCCCTACCAACACTAAAAAAAAGAAGGATTCTAGGTGGACTCCTCCTGAAGCAGACTGGACTTCTACATAGAGTGCTTCCGCCGACGTGCACGAGCTGAAATTGTGGAAAAGCAGCATCACTTGCCCCACAACCTCAGCCGTGCAGAACATAATGCCATCCACAGCCTCAGAAATAACTCTGACATCATAATCAAAAAGGCTGACAAAGGAGGTGCTGTTGTCATCATGAATAGGTTGGAATATGAACAAGAGGCTGCTCGGCAGCTCTCCAACACCACTTTCTACAAGCCATTACCCTCTGATCCCACTGAGAGTTACCAAAAGAAACTACAGCATTTGCTCAAGAAACTCCCTGAAAAAGCACAAGATCAAATCCGCACAGACACACCCCTGGAACCCCGACCTGGGATATTCTATCTACTACCCAAGATCCATAAACCTGGAAATCCTGGGCGCCCCATCATCTCAGGCATTGGCACCCTGACAACAGGATTGTCTGGCTATGTAGACTCCCTCCTCAGGCCCTACACTACCAGCACTCCCAGCTACCTTCGAGGCACCACTGACTTCCTCAGGAAACTACAATCTATCGGTGATCTTCCTGATAACACCATCCTGGCCACTACGGATGTAGAAGCCCTCTCTAGACCAACATTCCACACAAAGATGGACTACAAGTCGTCAAGAACACTATCCCCGATAATGTCACGGCTAACCTAGAGGCTGAACTTTGTGACTTTGTCCTCACCCATAACTATTTTACATTTGGGGACAATGTATACCTTCAAATCAGCGGCACTGCTATGAGTACCCGCATGGCCCCACAGTATGCCAACATCTTTATGGCTGACTTAGAACAACACCTCCTCAGCTCTCGTCCCCTAACGCCCCTACTCTACTTGCGCTATATTGATGACATCATCATCTGGACCCATGGAAAAGAAGCCCTTGAGGAATTCCACCATGATTTCAACAATTTCCATCCCACCATCAACCTCAGCCTGGTCCAGTCCACACAAGAGATCCACTTCCTGGACACTACAGTGCTAATAAACGATGGTCACAAACACCACCCTATACTGGAAACCTACTGACCGCTATTCCTACCTACATGCCTCCAGTTTTCACCCTGACCACACCACACGATCCATTGTCTACAGCCAAGCTATGCGATACAACTGCATTTGCTCCAACCCCTCAGACAGAGAAACACCTAAAAGATCTCTATCAAGCATTCTTACAACTACAGTACCCACCTGCTGAAGTGAAGAAACAGACTGAAGAAACAGAAGAAAGTGAAGAAACAGAAGAATTCCCAGAAGTCACCTACTACAGGACAGGCCTAACAAAGAAAAACAACAACGCCACTAGCTGTCACCTTCAGCCCCTCAACTAAAACCCCTCCAACGCATTATCAAGGATCTACAACCTATCCTGAAGGATGACCCAACACTCTCACAGATCTTGGGAGACAGGCCAGTCCTTGCTTACAGACAGCCCCCCAACCTGAAGCGAATACTTACCCGCAACCACATACCACACAACAGAACCACTAACCCAAGAACCTATCCTTGCAACAAAGCCCGTTGCCAACTGTGCCCACATATCTATTCAGGGGACACCATCACAGGGCCTAATAACATCAGCCACACTATCAGAGGCTTGTTCACCTGCACATCTACCAATGTGATCTATGCCATCATGTGCCAGCAATGCCCCTCTGCCATGTACATTGGTCAAACTGGACAGTCTCTACGTAAAAGAATAAATGGACACAAATCAGATGTCAAGAATTATAACGTTCATAAACCAGTTGGAGAACACTTCAATCTCTCTGGTCACGCCATTACAGACATGAAAGTTACGATATTACAACAGAAAAACTTCAAATCCAGACTCCAGCGAGAGACTGCTGAATTGGAATTCATTTGCAAATTGGATACAATTAACTTAGGCTTGAATAGAGACTGGGAGTGGCTAAGTCATTATGCAAGGTAACCTATTTCCCCTTGTTTTTTCCTATCCCCCCCCAGCGCTTCCTCAGACCTTCTTGTTAAACCCTGGATTTGTGCTGGAAATGGCCCACCTTGATTATCATACACATTGTAAGGAGAGTGATCACTTTACATAAGCTATTACCAGCAGGAGAGTGGGGTGGGGGGAGAGAAAACCTTTTGTAATGATAATCACCCATTTTTTCATGGTTTGTGTGTATAAAAATGTCTTCTGTATTTTCCACAGTATGCATCCAATGAAGTGAGCTGTAGCTCACGAAAGCTTATGCTCAAATAAATTGGTTAGTCTCTAAGGTGCCACAAGTACTCCTTTTCTTTTTACGAATACAGACTAACACAGCTGTTACTCTGAAATCTTTTAATCACTTGACAGCCCTAATATAGAGGCATTATGATATTTTCTGTCTTATTATCTACCCCTTTCCTAATGGTTCCGAACATTGTTACCTTTTTTGACTGCCACTGCACACTGAGTGGATGTTTTCAGAGAATTACCCCGTGACTCCAAGATCTCTTTGAGTGGTAACAGCTAATTTAGATCCCATTATTTCATATGTATAACTGGGATTATATTTTCCAATGTGCATTACTTTGCATTTATCACTATTGAATTTCATCTGCCATTTTGTTGCCCAGTCACCCAGTTTTGTGAGATCCCTTTGTAACTCTTCGCTGTCAGCTTTGACCTTAACTATCTTGAGTAATTTTTTGTTGTCTGCAAACTTTGCCCCCTCATTGTTTACCCCTTTTTCCAGATGATTTAACAGCACTGGTTCCAGCCTCCCATCTGTTTGCTCCATTGCCACTAGCCTGCAGTTTCTCCAGCAGGATCTAGAGATTACCTCCATGGGACAGGGCTCCACTGAGGATCAGACCCTAGAGTTAAGTCTGTGAGTACATATCAAAACCTGACTGACAGCTAGAAAAGCTGCCACCACAACCAGTAGGGGCACAACATTCAGGGCTGGGGTAAACATTCATCACTAAGGTCCCCAAACTTCTTTAGTTCACCACCCGGTTTCACTGGATCCCATTGGTTATGGTTCTTCCTGTGCCTGTGGGACTTACAATGTGCTGTGTCCCCTTGTGCTGAGCTGGTGGAAGGAATGTCCAGTTTCTTGGACCTGGAGGAAGCCATGCTTATTGGACTGCTTCCTAATCTCCCAACTGGGTCCTACCATGGGGGTGGGTCTGCCAGCCAGAGTCAGATGTAGCATCAGGAGACACATTCCTCACTGAATCAGGCTGATGTCTGGGGGAGGGGTTCCCTGGCCTGGGTCCGAATGCCATCTCCATGAAATACTTCCAGAGACAAAGTGCTCAGCCTTCTCAGGTACATCTGGGGAAGGACTGGTAAATACCGCACCTAGCTGACAGAGAAGAATCATGGGCAGGAGGCAGAGAGTTTGAAGCCTGGAATTCTGGCCATAGTCTGGTACCTGAACAGTGGTACAAGTAAACTCCCTGAAGTCTTCTCTGACTCGCTGTTAAAAAACTAGTTACCACTATAACAAGGGGGGAAAAACAACACTACTACACCTACAGTTAAAACCATTTATAACTGTAATCAGAAACAAGGACACTGAAGGTTCTGATCCAGACCATGTGCTGGTGAGAAGAGACTGGAGATGTGGTTCCCCCACCATCGCCTTGATGGAAGCACAAGGCAAGTCAGGGTGCATGCACAGATCAACTGACACTTTAAAATTCTCTGACCCCAGGTACAGGGTGTGCATGCGTAAACCACAATGGAGTACAATAGGGACCATCACTCAAAGAAAAAACTCGTCTCCTTTTGCTCTTCCTCATCTTTCTCTCCCCATCAGTTTGGTTTCTCTTTGGTTTTATCCAAATGAGTTTGCATCAACTTAAAGCTGTGGTTTCTTTTAAAACTGATTTGGTTAAATCAGTCCTAAACTAGAACGAGTGTCCACACAGGTTACAGTGGTACGGCTTAAACAGATTCCTAATCAACAGAAGCAAGCCTACTGTAAACTAAAAATAGCATCGACACAGCCTTTTGCACCTGTTTTATGTCATTTCAGTTAAACTGACATGACCTCCTTGCACAGATGAGCCCTTAGCTGGAAATGAGGAGCACCTCTGCAACATGACAAGCCAACTCTCCACATGCTCCAGCAGACCAGGGCCAAAATTTACTTTTACTGCCTGTAACAGGTACCTAAGTTACAAAAAAGTACAGTAACACTGCTGCTTTTGGAGAGTTGAAATGCTACTCCATCACCTTATGCAGTACTGCAGCATATTAATAAAATTATTAAAGTAGGGGTCAAAAACAAGAAAAACTACCCTGTTGTTAGACACCCGTGGTGCCTTCAACTCAGCACATAAAAGGGTGTGTTTGGTTACCTAGGTCAACTGTATCCATCCCTACACTTATATCATGCTCTTCACTGTACTTGATAAACAATCCTCACCACCCCGGACAACTAGTTACTCCTGGAAAAGAGAAAAGGTAGCAACTTGCCTAAATCCACACACCGTGTCAGTGACAGAGATGGGATCGGAGTGCAAGAGATCTTGACTCCCAGACCTTGCCCACATCTACGAAACTTTGAAGCCTCCTTAACTACACGGTGGTTGCGTAATTAACGCACACTAGCTGTTGACATGCCAACTTACACCCAGAGAGAAAATACTTTTAGAGTAATGCTAATTTCCTAGCATTTGAAGGAGAACGCCACCATTCTCACTCCAATTTTTCCATTTATGCTGCCTGTAGTCCTAAATCAGATTCAGCTGAAACATAAAGCTTCTGGAGGCCTTTTTAAGAGAATTTTATTTTTGAGTGGTTCTTACAAAGATTGTTGCAATATGAAAGTCATTTGTTTGATAGAAATATCAAGCTGTCTTGTCAAACACACTGAAGTAACCCAAAAATATATTTCAGAGCTCACAGAGCTTAAAAAGAGCAAAGATTATATGCAACCAGACAAAACATATTTCTGCATTTTCTACTTATTCTTAGGCTTTGCTGAGTATCATTAAACTGTGCACACTACCTGTATTCAATTCAACTTTTCTCTGGAAATGCAGGGAGTGTTTTGTTTGGAACCCTAGACACACCTCACACAGTATTTACAAAGAAACTTTTACAGATACATCAATCAAAAGTTGCCATCAAGAAATAAAACGCTTGAATCCTCCCATTCTTATCAACTGTTCAGCATAAAACAAGCTGTGTAGCTGACCAAAACCAGCTCCTTCGGTAGCCTTTTGAATTCTCCATTTATACAAAACACTAAATATGTCCCTTCATAAATTCTATCGGATATTGACCTTTAACAGAGCACCTATATTTAGTGAAATGTAAAATGTAATTACTGCATTAAAAGAAAGGCTTGTGAAACATTAAAAATGTCATTATGTCCCATCTGCCTTTTACAGAAAATTCGTTTCTATGAGCTACTTCTCAGTTCCTACAGAACACCTTAGTAAATGTACAAGAATTACAAGGCAGAACAATAAGTCAACAGCTTTGTACACAGTGGGAATGCTAGTTAGGGAGAATGAGCACACTGCATTCCTGCTTACTCAGTTTATATTTTTTAAAGGTAACGGGAAGTGTACACAAAAAGACATTAAACCCTTTCCTTTAGTTTTATCTAAATAAAAGATAACTCAATTTTCCTCCAAAAAATAGTTATATACAAAAATGATGAAATCCATCTTCATCGTCGAACAGGAACCAGTAGCTGGGTCGCAGTCATGGAATCAGGGAAAAGATTGTGGTATGTTGGAAGAGGTACATACGCTGCTGTAATCATTTTACCTAATCAAAAGATAAAAAGATGTTTTTAATGTCTTAGTCTATAATGAGAACTCAGGTCTTTAAGCAGCCTTTACTCACCTGCAAACCACCTTCCATGCAATGCATTGACAGCTGCAATGGCAGCAGCGATTGAAGGGCATTTGACGTACACATTGCCCTAAAATAAAAAACAGTGTTAGTCTCTGAGGTGCGTGACAACTTCCCCCCCTAATTACATTGGTTTTTCACATTGTATGTTTGAAGGAACCTCCCACACACACCTATTGGAGAGCTAGCAACATCAGTGTCAGCAGGGATATTCTTAATTCTTGTGAAAAAATGGTTACCCACCTTTTTTGTAACTGCTGTTCTTAGAGATTAATTGCTCATGTCCATTACATTCTAGGTGTGTGCGCGCCCATGTGCACAGTTGTCAGACACTCTTACCTTAGCAGTATCCATAGGGTCGGCTGTGGCGCCCTCTGGTGTGCCACGTTCACGCATTGGTATATCAGGCGCCGGCAGTCGTCCCTTCTTGCCAGCAACTCTGACAGAAGGGGCAGGAGGGTGGGGAATGGAATGAACATGAGCAACACATCTCGAAGAATGACAGTTACAAAAAAGGTGAGTAACTGTTTTTTTCTTCAAGTGCTTGCTCATGTCGATTCCATTCTAGGTGACTTAAGCAGTATCTATGGAAGTGGGCTTGGAGTTCACAGTCTTGCAGCTTGCAGCACCGTTCAACCAAAGCCAGCATCATCTCAAGCTTGTTGGGTAAGCGTGTAGTGAGATGTGAACGTGTGAATGGATGACCAGGGAGCAGTTCTGCAGATATCTTGAATGGTCACTTGGACCAGGAAGGCCGCTGACAAGGCCTGCGCTCTAGTTGAGTGAGCAGTTACAATCGCCAGCAGAGGCACCTGTGCTTGATCATAGCAGAAACGGATGTACGCGGTGATCCAAGATGAAATTCTCTGGGTGGACACCCGGACAACCTTTCATCCTATCTGCCACCATGACAAACTGAGTCAACTTGCAAAATGGAAACCAACAAAAGGAAGTATTTCTTCACACAATGCACAGTCAACCTGTGGAACACTCTGCCAGAGGATGTTGTGAAGGCCAAAACTATAACAGGGTTAAAAAAAACTAGATAAATTCATAGAGGATAGGTCCATCAATGGCTATTAGCCAGGATGGGCAAGGATGGTGTCCCTAGCCTCTGTTTGCCAGAAGCTGGGAATGAGCGACAGAGAACGGATCACTTGATGATTACCTGTTCATTCCCTCTGGGGCACCTGGCATTGGCCACTGTCAGAAGACAGGATTCTGGACTAGATGGACCTTTGGTCTGACATAGTATGGCCATTCTTAAGTTCTTATCGTTTGGTCCTTTCGATGTAGAAGCCTAGCATACTCCTGACATCCAGGGACTGCAACCTACACTCCTCCTCAGACTTATGAGATCTGGCCAGTGGCATCAGGGACGACACTGACAGGTCCATAAGCATGTTGAACCAGTGCTGCTGACGCAAAGACAGGGAAATCAGAATGGTCTTGGTCTTGTCCTGCTTGACCTTCATGAGGATCTTGTGGAGCAGCAGCACCTGTGGAAAAGCATACATCAGAGCCCCGGACCACAGGAGTACAAAGGTGCCGGACAGGGACTCCCTGTCCATCTCCAGGAACAAGCAGAACAGATGGCACTTCCTGTTCTGGCAAGCCACAAACAGGTCCGCACCTGGGGAGACTGCCACTTCTGGGAGATCTGGTTGACCACATTGGGATGGAGAGACCACTCGTGGCGAGATGAGAAGATTCTGTTGAGGTGATCCGCCAAAACATTCCTGGTTCTGGG
This sequence comes from Lepidochelys kempii, assembly GCF_965140285.1. Classification (NCBI taxonomy): domain Eukaryota; kingdom Metazoa; phylum Chordata; order Testudines; family Cheloniidae; genus Lepidochelys; species Lepidochelys kempii. Next base: position 31,387,326 of record NC_136392.1, on the reverse strand, counting down.
CAGGTGCACTTCCCTACATGCTGCACATAAATCCCAGAGCCAGGGGGCTTCCTGGCAAAGGGCTGATGACCCAGCTCTGCCTTGTTTGTTGATATAAAACATTGTGGCGGTGTTGTCAGTCAGGACTTGGACCACCTTGCCTTGCAACTGGAACCAAAAAGCCTGGTGAACTGCCCAGAGCTCCCTGACATTTATGTGGAGGGAACAGTGGACCCTTGACCAGTGGCCTTGTATACTCAGCCCTCCTAGGTGGCCTCCCCATCCTAGTTCTGAGGCATCGGACACCAGAGTGAACGACGGGGCTGCGAAGGAAACTCCTTGCAAGACGGATGCTGGGTCCAGTCTCCATGCCAGAGATGCCCGAACGTGGTCCAGCACCTTGATTACCAAGTCCAGGTTTTGCCTCTTGGGGATGTAGACTGACGCCAACCACGCCTGCAGCGGGCGGAGATGGATCTGGGCATGGCGGACCACGTAAGTATAGGCTGCCATATGACCTAACAACTTGAGGCAGGTGTGGGCGGTGGTGAGCCTATTATCCCCTCACATGGGAGATTACATCCGACCTGGCTCAGAAGCGGGACTCTGGAAGAAATGCCCTTGCCCACGTGGAGTCAAGAACCACCCCGATGAACTCTATCAATTGCACTGGTACAAGGGTTGACTTCTTCCGTTCACTAACAGGCCCAAGTTGCAGCACGTGGCTCACACCAGATCAAGGCTGCTCTGCATGTGATCCCATGATCTGCCCTTGATGAGCCAATCAAGATAAGGATAGACCTGGACCACCTGGCATCTCAGGTAAGCGGCTACTAGGACCATGCATTTTGTAAAGACCCACGGGGCCAAAGACAGGCCAGAAGGGAGCACTGTAAACTGGAGATGGTGCTGGCCCACCATGAAGCAAAGGAACTACCTGTGTCCTGGGAAGACAGAGATATGGAAATAAGTGTCCCTCAAGTCAAGAACAGCATACCAGTCTCCCAAATCTAGGGAAGGAATGATGGAGGCCAGGGATATCATGTGAAATTTTAACTTCTTGAGGTATTAAACTGTTGCAGTTCCAGAATGGGACATAGGCTGCCCCCACCCCCTTTGCCCTTATTCCTGATCCAGAAGGCAGTGGGAGTAGAACCCTTCCCCACACTCAGTTCCTAGGTTCCTCCCCCCCAGTTGCAATAGGTTGTTTTCCTCCTGAACAAGGAGTTCTTGTGAGAAGTGTCCCTGAAGAGGGACGGGGAAGGGGGGGGGCTGAAAATGGGAGGGCATTGACTGATGACACGATGTCTAACACCCAATGGTCCGAGATGACCCTCGACCCGAATGGAAGGGACAGAGACAGTTGAAGTAAAGATGGCAGATCCGGGGAGCTGACTGGTGCATTGCTCTTGAGCGCTCCCTCAAAATGACCACTTCTGGCCTCTGTGGTGTCTTGCTGGGCCAGGCTGCACCAGAGAGGGAGGATGAAGGGTGGCAGCAACTAAACTAGTGTCCCTTCTCCTTGCAAGTCCCTGCCGAGGCCGCCACTGCCCTGGTGACGGGAGTAGCTGGAATGGCTGCAGTGCAGACTGAAGAGTATGCACCCCCAGTGAGCGGAGGGTGGCCCCAGCGTCCTTTAGACCGCGCAGTCTTGTGTCCATTTAGTCAAAAAACAGGCCAACTCCAACAAACGGGAGGTCCTGAATAAAGGCCTGCATCTCCTGGGACAGTTCAACATAGCCTCTAACTCTTGGGCGGCCTCCTGGACATAAAGTCCTTAAACTTGAGGAGGGAGTTCCACAAATTAAAATAAGGCCTCAAAAGGGCCTGGTGGTTTGCCACCCGGAACTAGGAGATTAGCCATGGAATAAATTGCGTGTCCAAAAAGGTCCAGTCTTTTGGCCTCCTTATGTTTGGGGGTGGAACTGACCAGCCCCTGGTTGTCCTTTTCGTTGCCTGCGGACACAACTGACGACTGTGGGTGGATGTTTAAGTATTCAAATCCCTTTGCGGGGACAAAATGCTTCATTTCTGCCCTCTTGGAAGTGGGCGGGAATGAGAACGGGGTATGCCAGATGGTTTTAGGAATATTCAGGACCCCTTTGTGCACCAGGAGTGTGACACAAGCAGTAGTGGACGCGGAGAGCACAATGAATAATGTGTCTAATTGCTCTGCCATTTCCTCCGCCTTGAGGCCCAAGTTGGTGGCCACCCGGCAGAGCACTGCTTGATGCTCTCTGAAGTCACCTGGTGGGCTAGTCCAGAAAGGCCCGGCCACTGCCTCGTCCAGAAAGGAGGATGACTGGACTACCTGGGGAGGGCCCAAGATGTCTTCCCCTGCCGGGGAAGGCGGTCTCGGGGTGGGCATCTGTTCCTCCATCGCAGTGCCCACTGGTGCCTCCTGCACCAAGCCCAGTGCTGTCGGCGCGGACTGTGGTTCGTCCAATGCGGCGACCGAGGACTGGTAGGACTTGGGCATCGGCATAATGGGTATGCCCGAGGCGTTCCAATAGGGTCACTGTGTTGGTCACTGGCCCTGCTACCAGGTCTGCATCACCACAGCGGATGCACCTTCCAGAGCCTAGTCACAATGCTGTGTAGGTGAGGGGCTGAATTCCCTCTCCATGCCAGAGAAGTCCTTTTCCTCCAGAGACCATGGCAGGGCTGTCAAGGCTGGGGTCTGGCAGCTAACCGTCGCCGCGTGTGACCAGTGCCTGGAATGGTCCGACCGCTGCTGGGAGTAGGGGGAGCTGCACTGAGTTGAGGAGCATCCCCGAGGTCTTGGTGACGGTGACCATCAATGCTAAGACGACTGGTGTCTCTCTCTAGGTGAGTCCTAGTGTGAGGGTGGAGACCGGCAAAGTGGTGCCAGAGACCTGTAGCAGTGAACTGATGACTTGGGCAGACGTGGAGACCAATGGCGTGGCGACACAGGGCTCTGCCTTGGCTCCAGAGAACAGTGGCGCTCACTTGCCTTCTGGGAGGCCCTCACAGCAAGCCTGCCCTCGTGGGTAACCTTAGCCAGGTCCATCGTCACATGCGGCACCAGCGAGAGCACTTTTTGCTCTCTGGGCACCGGCAGCTGAGAGGGCACTGACTGTGCCATCAGTCTGGGTCCCCTACCACTTCCTGGAGTCAGTGGTGGGTCCCTTACGGGGGTAGTACAAACCAGGGCAGAGCCCCTTTGTGGCTCCAGTGTGGGTGGGCAACCCAAGCAGAGTCCTTTGGCCAATGCCCCTTGATCTGGCTTGCTCAGTGACAGGTCCCTCTTCTTGGGCACCAGCGAAGGGAAGAGTGCCGAGAAGAGCCCAGTGCCGGAGGCGCGCTATGCACCGAAGCCAAAGCACTTGGTGCTGCGTCCAGCTGGCTGTGCAAAGATCGGCCTCCATGAGGCGGGCCCTCAAGTGAATGTTGCGTTCTTTCTGTGTCCTGGGACAAAAGTTCTTACAGATGCCACACTTCTCTTTTATGTGGGATTCCCCTAGGCACTTCAAACAACTGCTGTGCAGGTCAGAGCATGGTTTAAAACAGGAGACCTGGGCATGCCCCACCTGGGGCAAAGTCCCTACTAGGCTCCTGACTAACTACAACACTTAACTACTTACTAACTAAACTAAACTATTTACAGCTATAGTGCAGAGATCAAGTAGGAGAAAAAACGCTGAGCACTTGCAAAGCAAGGGAAAGGGGTGCTCCATGGGCAGTAAGAAGGAACTAAGAGGGCGTAGGGCGGGCGGTGCCTGATATACCAATGCATGAGTGCGGCACTCCAGAGGGCGCCACAACCGACCCTTCAGATACCGCTAAGGCAAAAACCTCCGACAACTGCACGTGGGCACGCACACCCCTAAAATGGAATCGACACGAGTAAGCACTCAAAGAAGTAGCTAATGCAGAACTAGCACAAAATAAAGGCTAAAATAATTGATGCAGTTCATCGTAGACATGCACTACCAGATTTTTAACACCTTTTCAGGATGAAGACACAGTAACTTCCAAAGAAAGACCTTGCAAAATTGATTCAACGCAGTACTCAAAGCAACAGTAAGTAGAAGATAACAATACGCTAGCTGTAGCCTTTGCATAAAGCTTTTTACTTAAAGTTTTAAAAAAGTTTCCTAACCCTTTTCAGTTACTTCTTGAGTACACCGTTTAAGAGCCAGACCACCTCTGCTTCAGGATAATCACTAAGTTCTTCAAATTACTGCCATCATTTCATGGATAATGTTCTAAGTTAACCTGTGGGGATGTTGTTCTGGTTTCAAAAAAGAGTAAGTTCATGGAGGACAGGTCCATTAATGGCTATTAGCTAAGGTGGTCAGGGACAAAACCCCACGCTCTGGGTGTTCCTAAACCTCTGACTGCCAGAAGCTGGGTGTGGACAGCAGGGGATGGATCACTCAACAACTGCTCTGTTCTATTCATTCCCTCTGAAAAATGTGGCACCAGCCACTGTCAGAAGACAGAATACTGGGCTAGATGGACCACTGGTCTGCCCCAGTATGGCCATTATGTTCTTATATAAGAAGTACATGGTTGGATTTTCACCCACAGCTCCTAATCACATCAGAGCTTCATGGGAGCTCAGTGCCTCAGAAAGTGAGGCTGCTAATATAAGTACTTCCTCACAGATGTATGTGTCTAATTTAGGCTGGCAAAAAATGGGAGAGAGACTAAGAGGAGGTGCAAGGGTCCTGGGAAGGCTTTGGAGGTGGGGTGAATAAAGTAGACTAGAGTCTTATTTTCATTAATGATGGAAGTGCATTCTAGGTGTGAAGTTCTAGGCTGAAGTTTTCTACGTATAAAATTACATACTAGTCCAGATAACATCCAAAAAAAAGTACAATACTTAAAAAACCAAAACAAAACCAAACAAAAAAACAAAAAACAAAAAACCCTAACAACTTCAAAAAACCCAGTGCTGGAGTCTGGAAACAAACAGATAAGGGATCCCAGTCAGTTCTCTGCTGCCACATAATCTATTCTACATAGTGGAGATAGGCAATTTGTGGCCTGTGGGCTGCAGCCAGCTCGCCAGAACATTTATTTGGCCTGTCCATAGGCAGGGTCGCAGCCCCAGAATTATTTTGTTTTACGAGCTGGTTACTGAGGACAGTGTTTTAGTGCTCATGCCTCATACTGCTCTACTTGGCTCCACTTTCCTTACACAGATTCCAACTCCGCCCCGCCCCGCCCCACCCCACCTAGCTCCAGTTACTGCATTCCCATCAGCTGATTATTTGAGAGCGGAGAGCCAATCAACTTCTGGCCAAACCTCCACCCCAGCAGTAGCAGGGCACACCTCCGCCAACGGGAGGAAGAAACCAGAGCTGGGTGGCATGGGACGATACCAAAGCCTGTGCCAATGGGGAACAGAACAGGAGTTCATAAGCTCAGTCGCAATTACACTCACTGGCCCAACCACCTCTGTCATTCACATAGGGAAAGGGCACCACCCTAAGTCACCCAGCTCTGGTTACTGCCTTGCCATTGGCTCCCGGCTCCCACAGCCAGATTGTGGACAATCCCCCTCCACTTCCAGCAGTGGGCAAGGCACGCCTCTGCCAGTGGGGAGTTAGTAACCAGAGATGGGTGGCTTAATGGCAGAGTGCTTTCACTGCGGGCATGATGGACGGATGGATGGGCCAAATTTGAGTGGCACTGAGACACAACATGTAGGCTCCACCTCACATGGTGGAGCCCAGGACCACTACAGAGTGCAGGCAAAGTCTCAGAGCAGCAGAGGGGGAAAAAAAAAGTTAACAGGTTTTTATTTCCCATTATTTTCCTTTATTAAACCCCAGATGTTTTGCACACTGGAAGAAAGGTTAGTGAAATATTTTTGTTTAAATTTTTTGGATTTAAGAGTGCTACAAGGGGCTGTTATATTTAAGAACTCTTCAGTTTTACACTCAATACACGGTTTATTGTAAATTAACGTGCTGTATGGTACCAAATGCAATATTTGTTATGCAATATTGCCCTCTTAAAAAGTTGTATGGCCTGCCAAAGGGTCTTAGTGGATTTAAAGCTGCCCATCCATGCTACATATGTTTATACCACACTCCTCACCATAGTATCTGAGTGACTAATCAAGGCCGTGTTTATTCCTTGACTGCATAACACATATATTAAACACCAGAAGAGATTATCATAATAATCTTACCACCTGCATAACACAAGCCAGAGAATCTCATCTAGTAATTCAAGTCTAACCACTTTTGGTTTCAACAGCGTATTTTATAGGGAAATTTCAAATGACAGAGAATCCACCATCTTCCTGGATCGTTTATTCCAATGGTTAATGATCTGCCTGTAGCTGCTTCTTGCTTTCCATCTTTCCCCACAAGAGGGAGTTAATTTGATTACAATGCACTGGAGACAAACCACAGGAATCAGAGACAGAGTCTGGTAAACTAGGCTGCCTGCAGAACAATTCAGCAGTCCAAGGCCAGAAACTAGGAAAGAATATTCTGAGTGGGGCTAGAAAATGACAGGAGTCAAAACCCGGGAAGAAGAGCTGGACCATCTTGAGAACCTACTGAAAACTCATCCTCAGAAATAGAAATGGATTTTACATCAGAGTATTTTCATTTATGTGCCATAGCTGAATGAGGATGGTGATGAAGGGTATTTCACAGTGACAGAATAAATTGGTCCTGTAATGGAATTTGGTCCTGTTGTGCCTCAGAGTACAAAAAAAGGAACATGATGGACACAGAAATGCCATGTAATAATCCAAGAATAGTGACCTGTAATAATTTTATGAACACTATGTGACCTCGTCAGTGAGGTGAAGTTACTGTATGGCAGTAGTGTAGCCTGTCTCTGTATTTGCACTACCTTTCCTAGTACACATAGGAAGGCATTTTAGTCTTGCCAAGGAAGTTGCCAGGCCACATGAAACTTCATGAAGATTCTGACTTGATTGACAGGTTTGGATTGTAACTAAATTTCCATTTTAGTCCCAAGTATTTTTAGTAAAAGTCACAGACAGGTCACGGACAGTAAACAAAAGTTCACGGCCCGTGACCTGTCCATGACTTGTATTATATACCCCTTACTGAAACTTTGGGGGGTGGGGTGGGGGCTGGGGGAAGGGATGACAACCAGGGTGCTCCGGGGAGCGCTGCAGCTGAGTGCAGCATGTGGCCCAGCACCCCCACTGCTGGGGGTGGGGGAGGAGACGGCCAACAACAGGCAGGGCTTGCAGGCTCCCTACCTGGCTCCCGGAAGCAGCCAGTATGTCCTTGCGGCCAACAGCAGCTGTGGGGGTGGTGCCTGCATGCAGAAGGAACATGCAGAGCCGCCTGGCCACGCCTCCACCTAGTAGGTGAGGGAGGGACATGTTGCTGCTTCCGGGGAGCCCCACTGAGTTAAGCACCTCCAAGAGTCCTCACCCCCTCCTGCACCCCAACCTGCCGCCTCAGTACTGAGCCCCCTTCCGCACCCAGACCCTGCTGCTGCTGGTGGGGGAGTGGCACAGTGGCCCAAGACTGCCCCAGCAGTGGTTGGTGCAGCTGGCCCGGGGGCCACCCAAGCTGCTCAGGCAGCACCCGGGCCAGCCGCAACGGCCACTGCAGAAGTCATGGAGATCCTGGAAAGTCATGAGTTCTGTGACAGACTCGCAGCCTTAATTATAACAGATAGGATCATAAATCATAGAATATCAGGGTTGGAAGGGACCTCAGGAGGTCATCTAGTCCAACACCCTGCTCAAAGCAGGACCAATCCCCAATTTTTGCCTCAGATCCCTAAATGGCTCCCTCAAGAATTGAACTCACAACCCTGGGTTTAGCAGGCCAATGCTCAAACCACTGAGATATCCCTCCCAAGCACTTCAGAATGACTCACTCCAACCACGCAGAAAGTCAGCACAAAGAATGCCAAATGTTAACCTGTGGTACCCAGTGGAACCACATGCTTTAGTTCTGTTACTGACAGAGGAAGGGCTATGGGCACATAGGTGGTTATCCCATGTGCTGGGGAACGTGAGCTATGTATCAACTTGGGCTTCAGCACCTGGGATAACCACCCATGTGCTGATTTCCCGCAGTGCTGGCCATAATACTTTCTTCTTGGCATTGGGAAGTTTGCAATCTTGAAACCTGAGGATGTAATGTTGCTATCTCTGGTCTTGGAGACAGAGGTCCTGGGGAACAATGGTGCTATTTTCTTTCTTCCCCTCTCAGTCTAGAGGAAGAGGGCCTCAGAATCAAATCCGGGACTGTATTTGGCTCAAGCTATCAAGGTCTTCTCAGCACTGTATTCCATCTTCCTTACATCTGAAAGTGAGGCTACTAAACTGGGCCAGACTCCTAAATTAGTGACTAAACTAAATGGTAAAAGTCTTTCAAATTAGGAGATATCAAAAAGCAAAGGAATTTTATTTTTTTATTCCCACTTCCTGTTTCAGCAACTGGAAGTAAGATGCAGGTGTCATATCCCTTTACACAGTCTCACATAGCATGCTGAGTAGCTTAAGGCAATGGGGGAGGAGGGTCCTCCTAAGGTTGGCCTTTCTCAGCGTGTTCTAGCTTGTGATCTGTGCAGTAATATCCCCAAGAACAGGAATCTGTGATGAATACTCAGTTCACATTTCCCTAAAAGTTTTTGTTTTAAGCTGTCTGCAAACTCAGGCAGACGCCATTGCATCAGTTCACATTCTGTTCACTTTGGAATAGTCTCTTCACAATGGTAAGGTTTATTTTGAAGGTGATACCATGGAATTGCATTCCAGAATTCAAACTAAGGGTGAGGTCCTATCCCAAATCCCAAGACATTCTGAAGTTCATGGTAGCAACACCCAAATGAAATAGATCCTTTGAACAGAAAATAGTACGGTTTGGTCGGAAGTATAAATCTAATGAGGTGACAGTAATTAATGATAAATTATAAGGCAGGAGAGTTGGATCCTGCATTCTTTTTTTTTTTTTTGGAGGCTGCAGAATTGTGTTTGCCTGTACCTCCCAAGAGTTTTTCCTCCACTCTGCTGAAACAATCATTGATAACAAAGTTGTTGTGTTTGGGGATAAAGTGCACACTACTGCCTTTTAAACTCTCTCCTCCAAAGTTATTCAGTAACATCTGAGTAGACTTCCCTTCACCCTACCGGACAGCAGCCTCACTGGCATATGATAAAGGTACAAAAACTGTGGAATGTCCTGCACTAATATCAGATACATTAACCCAGGCTGTTTCACTGACATAATTCAGTTCAGCTTTAAATTATGTTGTTAGAAATCAACCAGAGTTGTCCAGTCACTATCTTCAATAACCTTTCTCCTCCTCCTAAAAGGAGCAGAGATTGACTGAATAGTCAGCCAACATGCGCATATCAAGGGAAGGGTCTTTCAAGCAACAAATGAACCCCTGAGCACTTATGGAGAAAGAACATAATGCCTGAGGGAGAAGACATTAGCCCACTGTTTCCATATAGAAGACACATCATCCCCAATGGTCTTCACCAGCCAGGGACACACTGGGCCATCCCACAGTCCACAAAGGAGACAGCAGTTTCTGTATTGCTAAAGAATTTTACCCTATAGTGTTAGTGTATTTTTCAGATAGATTACTGACTGAAGTATGCTATTCAATGAACTCACACAATAAATATCACAAGTCTGAAACAAACTAAGGCTACCTGGTAGAGGGGTTCTCATTACAGCCCAAATATGCATTTCTGCAATATTTTAATTTGACTCTTTTGTAGACCCACAAGAACATGCTAAACTCTGAGTTTCTTGTAGCTACAGAAAATTGCCTATCCACTTACAAAAGTAGATAATTAAAATAATTGCTGGAGTGACTCTTGCTTAGCTGCATTCAGCAACTCAGAAGATTTTTTTTTAATTAAGACATTTCTATTCACCTCAACACAATTGTAACGCTTGCGAAAGAGGTCTGACAGTGACAACTTGAAAAGAGCTTCTAAAATTTGTTTAATACCTCTCAAAAGACATACCTGAGCTGAATTTTTGTCTACATAAATGTGGATAACTCCTCCATGTTTGTTACATTCCTCAATAACATCATCCTTAATTTCTGTATCCCAGCCAGCTTCTTCTTCACTGCCAAAGGAAAAATTCAAAAGTGAAAACAAAACCACGCCTCCAAAAAAAACTAATTTTCACACTAATTCCACTAATGTCAGAAACAAATGTGTAACAAATGGAAATAGACAGCAGGTAACTTACGTTTGAGGGTTAAACATATTGGAAAGCTGGAAGCATTGTGTTGCAAGTGGTTGTACAGAAGCAGCTGCAGCCAAGACTATTTAAAGAGAAAGTGACATGTTTTTCTGTCATTGAAGGAAAAAGTCTTTTACATAAAGTTTAATTTATAAGTAAGGCTTTTTCTGTCTGTGCTTCAAAATCACAGAACCACAGGACTGGAAGGGACCTCAAAAAGTCATGAAGTCCAGTCCAGTCCCCTGTGCTGTGGCAGGGCTAACTAAACATAGAACATCCCTGACAGATGGTTGATCAACCTGTTTTCATCATATTCAGTTACAACATTAATATTTTTAATCAGATGCAGAAATCAAAGGCATAGAGAAGTGAAGTTACATTCCTAAGATTAGACAAGAAATCTATGACAGAACTGGAAATAGAATTCAGAACCACAGTTCTTGATAAACTCCCCCCACAAAACCAAAAACAACTTATTCTTAACCTCATGGTAAGAAATTTGTTAAAATAATTCTTGGGAGCCACTCTGATTAATGTACCCAGACAGACTTGGAACCCAGGCATCCCTACTCCCAGCCTCATGCTTTAACTAAAAGACCAACACTTCTGAATATAATTGTAATTACTATACCAACTTACAAGAAATCAAAACGAAGTGTCTAAAAGAGATGAAGTTAACTTGAAACCAATCAATTTCAAAACCTGAGTTAAAAGTAGATGCTTGTACTATACTTTCAAGCCTTCCGAGATAATTTGTTTCACAATCATTTTCCTATATTTAATGAATCTCCCCCTCTGAAGTATTATAGGAAACAGCAAGTAAAAAGCTTCGACAGCAATAAGATTTATTTTTTTAAACCTGATTATCTCTAAAAACAAATTGGAATTCACTGACATTTGATGTATGTTAGAACACAGAAAATATAGCGTGCCACTGGAATGCATGCAAAAGACAGAATCTCAGAACTGTCCCATTTAAAAATCAGTGCAGTTTAGAACTATTAAATCTATGCCTAAATTCAGTTACCCATGATTATATTAACCAATTTAAACAAAAACATAAGTAACCAAATATCTTTGAAAAGATTTGCCTGTCCCAAGCATTCCAGCAGGGAACTGCACATCCTGCAGCTCAATTTAAGTAGAAGAGACAGTCTAATGTATAAACCAAATGACAGCTCCATATGGAGACAACAGCACCATTCACACTTATGGTGATAATGGAACCATGGACAGGCAATAGCGAACTCTGAAAATTCATTAATATATTTAACTAGTTATACTGCAGCAAAAATACAAAAATTTGCAGTTTTCCTAAACGGCAGGGTTAAATATCAGTTTAGAAAGCTTTTCTGAGTAGTGAAAAGGGAGGATATGAACATTTTACCTTTAAGTTACCGAATGTTACAGTACTGCGCTAGGAATGGTTATGTTAGTTTGACTAAAACCTAGCAATCAGTAGCCTTCCAGTGTGGCTGACTTACAACAGCCAATTGAATAATTGCCCCATTATAAGTTATTCTTTGAAGTTAATTGAAATTTATATTTTATTCAACATGAAAAAGGAGTCAAGAGTTCAGGTTATCATTTTGAGAGCTCAACTCCCTTTCTAGGTCTGTGGAAGTTTTCAGATGAATAGTGGGGTTTTGTGACTTGCCCAAAGTCATATAATAAATGCATGATTTGTCTGGGAATAGAACCCAGGAATCCTAACTCCCAGTTCCCTTATTTAACCACCCCCTCTAAGATATATTGCTAGAAAACTGTATTTAAATTATTAATTTTTAACAAGAGTTGTCTTAATAGTGCAAAATTTAGGAGGTGTCAGGAATACTAGGGTTAGGTGTTATATATATCTATATCTAGAAAGCAATATATAAAACCACTTAAAATGTGTGTTTCCTATAGATACCAATAAAACAGCATTTCTTGGGTGCTGGAAGAACTTTCTACACAGATGTAAAGTGCTTCTGGTACAAAGAACCCACTTTTGCAAAACCCATTTGCCAACAGTAAATGTTAATCCAACCGTACCTTCATTCTGCTGGGTAAGTCTGGTTTGCAAATCTAAAGAAAAGAATGTATAGAAAATTAAATAAAAACACTAAACACTAGATCTTAACTGCCCACCTAAATCTAGGTTGGGCAAGATCTTCATGCAGATACACAACACCTCCAGTCTACTTCTATTTCTTCAGATAGGAGAATAAAGATAGCTTTGTTCCTTCTAATTTATCACATGGGAGGTGCTCAGATACTAGTGACTAGGAGGACCTATAACTACCTAGACAAATATTCTCCAAAGAGGTAGCATTCAATTAATGGACAGCAAAACAAACATGAAAATTCTTTGGTCCACACACTTTACCATAATCTGTTCTATTTATCCTCTTGATAAAGAACAATTTGGACACCAAAGTAGTAGAGAGAGCAGTTTTAACAAGCATTATACACCAACTATTTCTGTACTAGTAGTTTTATCTTCATTAGCTGGAATCTTCAATGTAATTTAAAAATAGAGGTTATCAATTTTAATTTAAAAAATACAAATAGATGTTTCAGCTAGCAACCTTTTCTTATAACAGAAGTCAATGCTGAACTATTACTTCAGTGCTTTCCAAGTTCAAAATAGTTTGAAAATATCTAAATAAGCCTCGAAGTATAGTTATCCATTTTACAAATGGGGGAAATGAGGCAGAGATAACATGACTTTAAGCATCACTACAGAACGCAATGACATTGCCCGGATTAAATTTGACGTTCAACCTACGCCTCTTTAAATCAGCAGGAATGGTAAACTGTGGGTTGCAAGTGATGTAAATATAACTTCCAGCTTTCTTCCTCCTGCCCAGATCTTCCATTAATTCACACAAACACACAAAAGGGAATTGTAATACTTTAAATGGGTGAGAATGGACATTTCAGAGGAGGGTGCATGAAATCTCAGATCTTGTTTTATTTTGTTGACTAGTCAGACACTTCACTATCTCCTCATAGAACAGTTTTTGTACACCTAATTATTTATGTCCCGTATCTGAAAGTGGTCTTATTGCAATAGGTGACCAGAACTCAACACAGTGGTCTAGGAGAGGGATTTATATGACTAGCATTTTCTGGATTCATTTGCTCTTCCAACCTATAACCAGATATAGTGCACTCATTTCCTCTATAGTCTGCCCTCATCCATACAGATATTCACTTTAGGCCCATGTACTGATTAATATATGGTTTGTACATAAAAATGAGACTAGAGTTAGGTTGTGAGTAGTTTTGAGGATGTGTGTGTACTGTAGTTGGCTTTATGTTGAAAGTGCAAAGAGGTTTTAAGAGGTGAGGCATCCAAGTGTGCAGTTATGACACTTGTATGAACGAAGACTGCTTTCCCTGGAGTTTTAGCGATTTCATTCATTGGAAATGCAATGGAACAACCTTAATTTTGTTTTAAGTAAAAAAAAGAAACCAAGGAATTCCCAGGTTTCTAAATAAATATAGATCAGTGAAGATATTCACATGACAGCTATCAGGATTGATCTGTACTAGTCTTCCCATGTCCTATTGTCCACTGTGAAGTCCCACTCCCTTTGCGATCCCTCGCACAGCTTCTCACTGCACTGGCATCCCTTCACAATGTCCCTTGCATCACAAACCAGTTACTTGCCCAAAGCCCCAATGAAGATTAGGTCCTCATTGGTGCTGGAAGCTGTACACAGCCCACTTAGGAGACCACCCAAAGGACACAAACAGACAAAGGATTGAGGGATAGAGTATTATGCAAGTAAGTGAACATGGCAACTGGCAGTTTTGTTATGTTTTTTGCTTTTTTAATATAACTATTTTAATGGTAACAGATTGGATGGGGGAAAAACTGGAATGGAGATAAGAGTAAGGGAACAGAAAAAGTAAGGGGGAAATGGACAGTCACAGTTCCTCATCTGCTTAGCCATGATGAGTAGGCAGGGTTTTCTTGATATCACAGCCAAAGTGAGTCTTGAGGAGGAGAGAGTTGAAGGGTGATATGGTAGTAGCTCTTATCTGAGAGTCTTCCCCATTTGACAAACTCACTGGGTGGTAAAAGGCAGCATGTAGATGAAATGAAGGTAGATGTCACCAATGTAGTAAGTTACTAGATCATTAGGTAGGGCAAAGCTAAGTTGTGAAGAGTCTTAAAGATAAAGAAAAGCATATGTATAATGAAGAGGTGAAAGGGGAAGATAATGGAGGGTCCTGAAGAGGACTGATGTGGCCAGGGCAATGAGTCAGAAAGATAACCTTAGCAACATTTTGTATGGATTTTTCAAGGGTAAGGTTGTAGTAGTCAATGCTAGACAAGAGGAGGTTGCAAATATCAAGATATAAAATAGAAGCACATGATTGAGAGATTTACATACATGGATGGAGAAGAAAGGTTGGATCTTTGAAATGTAACACAAGAAACTAGATGTAGTCATGACTTGCATGTGCAAACCTAAAGGTCAGTCGAAGACATCCAGGTTACAGATTTGAGAAGGTGGCACAATAGTATGATTGTACACCGTGATAGAGTTCAATAGCTCAGTTTGGGACTTGTTGATTTTAAACCCTGCAACTGACACCCATGAACAGGAAATGTCAAAGCATGACTATGGTAATTCCACATTAATAGGATACTACTGATCTGTGCCTAACAGCAAAAAAAAACAAGTTGTTTCTCCACTCCTGTCACGAGAGAGGCAGTGAGGACGCAGATTGCTAAGAATTATCTAATCTGTACAATGCGCTAGTAAGCGTACTACAGTATATTTGCAAAACAGCACAAACTGAACCACATTAAAATAAATGAAGAATACATTGTGATACGTTATCCTTATTTATGTTTGTAGATTTGCAGAGTTGAATAATTCACCATGACTGGGAGCTCTGCTGTGAACTACTATAGTTCTAATGTTAAATCACAAGATATAAAATATTTTCACCTCCCTTGAAGATATAAGCATGCTAAAAACAACATGCCAAAATAAATGGATCCTCAAATTCTTACCTGCCACAGCACCAAATGCTAAAGATCCACTCATCTGCAGAGCCTGTTGTGCAGCTGGGGGAATCTGCAAACCAGTACCTGCGATAGAAAGTACTAGTCTGAGTTCTTCACTTGGTAAGTAGTCTAGGAATTAAGTCTTGGGAAGTAGCCTAGCTTAAGAATCTTAGCGTTCTCAACATTAAAGGAAGTGAAATACTTCCTACTAAGTTAACCCCAATATTTTCACATAACCTATATTACCACACTTACCCTCTGCAAGTCTTGCCATCAACTGTAGACGACCAGTTGTTCCCAAGTCAATTCCAGTCCTTTCCAGTTCATCACTGTCCAAAAATGAACTAGCACTGGAAGCATCAGTGCGTTCTGTTACATGACCTACTTTCATTGGCCTGCCAGCTAGCTCAAATCCATTTAGTTGTTCCAAGGCTTTTTTGGCACACTCTGAATCTGAGAACTGTAGAATTATACATGGTCAGTGTCTAGCAAAGTTCACAAGGTACTTTCTATCAAACGTATTATCTATAAGAATATATCTGAGACACCTTTAACTTTAAAGAAGCAATTTAGGGATTTTTTGTTGGCATATCTATTCAATTTTTTAATGATCATCTTCTGTTCTAGGCATCTATTCCACAAATTAAAAATTCCAACATAAATCAAGGCCATGCCTTCAGCTTTCCTTCAGTGAGCGGTCAGGAATGAAGTCACTTTTCTTGGGTCATGCCCTTGTCTTGTGATCTCAATTACTGTAGCATGCTTTACATGTAGTTATGGGCCAATCAAAGCTTCAGGCAGTGCAGCATGCGGCTGCATGTCTACTTAGTCAGGTGTCAGCCACAGAATGCACATATAACAGTTACGTAGTTGTGGTGATTCCCCCCATCTGTTTCCATGTACAATAATCCAAACTTGGCTAACAGCTGAGAGCTCTTCCTTCCACCACATATTGCTGTGTCAGTTTAAACACTAGATCTTAGTTCCCAGTTTTGAACATCTGCGCCTGGCTAGATGTGCTCTCCTTCAAAACCCCTAGCCTCTGCCATTTGATTCCTCTAACAAAACCTAAGTCTGATGACCTTCAGGACTTCGCGCAAAGGCCTATTTCCACTCAAGCTTTTCCTTGAAGGGGTGGTGACATAGCTTACTGAGGTAATTGGTAATACTGGTCATGTGTGAGTTTACTTTGTTTTTAAATACCGTACTTAATCGCCAATTTGTTAATTAACCATATGTGATGCCACCAATCCAGGATTGGAAGGCAGACTAAAGAGACATGCCCCAAGGGTTGGGATTGTCCAAAGTGAATAAAATATTTCTAACATACAGAGTGATCTGTGTTGCTGTAAGAGTGCTTTAAGGAGCTGGACCACAAAGAGCTAGCTATTCCTTGGAGAAAAGCAATCGGGTTATACAAAGCTCTTTTTTGTTTAAATCACATAGAAACCATCTGAAGAAGTTTTCTAATCTCAGTTTAAACCTCTGACTCTGGGCAGTTTGTTTCTGCCTGAGCTCTGAAATGCCCATGTTCAATCAGTGGGATTTTGGGTCACCAACCTAACCCACAACTCTGCTAACTTATTACAAGTCAAAATCTTACCGTAATAAATCCATATCCTTTGGAGCGTCCAGTTTCACTATCCATCATCAGTTGAATGCTTTCAATCTAAAAAATGAAAAAAAATTAGACTATCACACATTACATCCCATAAAGACAAATGAGCAGTTCAATTTAGCCTCCTCCCACACAAGTTTTTTGAATACATCACAAGTTATCGAACAAAAGCATAAAACAGCTGGTATAAACACATGGTCCATAAAGACAGGTTTCAGAGTAACAGCCGTGTTAGTCTGTATTCGCAAAAAGAAAAGGAGTACTTGTGGCACCTTAGAGACTAACCAATTTATTTGAGCATGAGCTTTCGTGAGCTGCAGCTCACTTCATCGGATGCATACCGTGGAAACTGCAGCAGACTTTATATATACACAGAGAATATGAGCTCCATAAAGGAGCTTAAAAGCTTTTGCTGGAAGTTTTTTTACTCAAAAAAGGTGGAGCTGGTAAAAGCATCTACATTAGCATAAAGGTAACTTGTAATTTACTAAAAGTGAGACATGCAGGGTCCTCTGTTGAGTGCACCAAAACAGCCTCAGGTATGTTCAATTTATTTTTATGGATTATTTTAGGCTCCTCAGCCAGCCAATGGCTTCCACTCAGATGTGACCTCTTAGCACATACTATGATAGCACAGCCATCATCAATTGCTGATTGTTACATCAACTCAGATACAAGCAATTGCAATTTTGTACAATGTATCAAATTATAAAATGAGAATCTAGTAGGAGCTAAACTAAAAAAAAGTATAAACATTGGAAGTCATATCCTTGCCTGCTGCTATTTTGGGCAGTGAACAGAATTTCACAAGTTACTGAGTTTTTGAAAAAAAAACTACTATTTGCAAATAATCTGTAACCATAAAGTATCAGATTGTTATACATCCGTAAAGGGGGGGGAGGAGGAATAATAAAGGAGATGATTTTAAAAACCCATATCTAAATCTACATTCCATTTTCTTAAGTCTTTCTTGAAGACTTCAACCCTATCCCCTCCTGGCCTATACTATTCCTCTTACCAAAGCTTGATCAAGATAAAACAAAATGGAACACAATTAACAATTTCTTACAGTTCTCTAAAGGATATTCTTTTAACAAGGCTGTAACTTAATCATAGAATCACAGACTTTAAGGTCAGAAGGGACCATTATGATCGTCTAGTTTGACCACCTGCACAATGCAGGCCACAAAATCTCACCCACCCACTTCTGTAACAAGCCCCTAACCTATGTTTGAGCTGTTCAAGTCCTCAAATCGTGGTTTAAAAGACTTCAAGGTGCAGAGAATCCTCCAGCAAGTGACCCGTGCCCCATGCTGCAGAGGAAGGCAAAAAGCCCCAGGGCCTCTGCCAATCTGCCCTGAAGGAAAATTCCTTCCCGACCCCAAATACGGCGATCAGCTAAATCCTGAGCATGTGGGCAAGACTCACCAGCCAGACACCCAGGAAAGAATTCTCTGTTGTAACTCAGATCCCAACCCATTTAACATCTCATCACAGGCCATTGGTCATATCTTCTGCTAATAGTTGAAGATCAATTGATTGCCAAAATTAGGCTATCCCATCGTATCATCCCCTCCATAAACTTATCAAGCTTAGTCTTGAAGCCAGATATGTCTTTTGCCCCCACTGCTTCCCTTGGAAGGCTGTTCTAGAACTTCACTCCTCTGATGTTCAGAAACCTTAATTTAAGGCAATATATGTACTCAGATTTTATTTAATAGGCATTTGACTAGTTAAGGAAGAATTTAAGGAGTAAAGTGTCCCACCAAGTAGTAAATACAAGCAGTACACAAAAATGATTTTTGAGAAGCTAGATAAGCAGAGATGGAAGTGGGTTGCAAATTACATTCATTTAGTCTTTTTAAAAAATACAGCACTCAGACTGTAGACTATTGCAGACATCTCTAAGAATCGTTATACACATGCCCATCTGTAACTTTAATTTGTGTGTGCAAAGGGACACATTTTAACAGTTTCATTATATAATCCATGCAATACACTAGTTATCTTAGTGTTATCCAAAGATTTAGCCCATATTTGTACATTACAAGGAGTTTAACTATAAGGCTATGGTTATGAATTAGTATGCAATGAAAACAAATATGACTTTTTTGCCCAGAGTACCCATAATTTCAAATTCTACATTTTACTTGTTAATTTCAATAATTTGTTTTAATTTCCTTTACTCAGCATTAGCAAGAACCTTTCCTAGAAAGGGTTATGTTATATGGGTTGCTATTACAAAAACTACTCTGAAGAGATATGTTCAGTTTGAAATAGTTAAAAATAGAGTGTGAAGTCTCATTTATTGCACCTCCCTTGGAATTTCTGCCATGTTCTGTTTTAGGATCACGTAAGAGGAAGATTGGCCAATAGCTGGCGAGACACATGATCAAAGGTGAGTTTATGGTGGGAGAGACTAAAGCATGTTTGTATTACAAGAGGAAGAATCAGAGGAGAAAGGTGAGAGTAGGGATGAAAATGGTGGCAAGGAAGATCAGGAGACAGGATGAGAGCTGGAAGCGGTAACAGGAGGAGATCTCAGTTTCAGTGTTGACAGAAAAGGCAGGAGAAGTAAATGGAAGTGAGAGGAGGTCCCATCAGATTTCTAAAATTTTCTTTTGGAAAAAGTCAGCAAGATCCAGAGCAGAGAGGGAGAAAGGAACAGGAAGCGGTGGAGAAGAGGAAAGTGGCAAAAAGCTATCCAGGGTTGCCCAGACAGATACCTGATCTGGGGGGGAAGGGTCAGGGATCATAGACAGTTGGTCACAAATAAGATTCTCTGGTTGAGATAAAGCTTGGGCTTAGTATGACTTCTGCTGGTATTTGATTTTGTTGGAGATTTACGGAGTGAAAAGTTGTATCTTTTCCTTTTAGGGGAGAATACACAACTCTTGGGGCCAGGATGGAGGAGACAAATGGAGCCCAAGAATACATCATTCAAGCTGTTAGCTACAATGCAGAAAGCATCAGAAGAGATTTATGTATACAATTTTTAGAAACTGTCGAGTAGGTGGCTGACTGGATATTTGTGAGCTACTGAATGGCTTGTTTGGTATGTACAGGAAGTAGATTGTTGCAACAATTTGAGATTCCACAGCTCAAAAGGATCTTCCTGACTACCTCCTCAACCTCATGATCCAAAAAATGAAAGGGAAACATTTGCCTCAAAAGGGGAGGCAATCATAAGATCTGACAAACCATAGCTAGTTTAAGTACACAGAATTCCTTAAACATTAAAATGCGTCACCTAATCTTAGCTTGACAGGTTAGTCCCTGAATTCTCAGCTCTCCACATCACACCTACCTGTTCAATAAAAATGGTTGAGTATTATTGAAAATATCTTAATTTTAATACAAAATCCCTTATTTGTTTTCAGATGTAATCAGAATACTTAACCCCTACTGGATTTATAAACATGCACATACATATGAGAACAGGAAGAGAAAATTTTTGTAGATGTGGAATTTATATACAATCAGGATGCCCTTTCAGTCCTTTGCATTTATTATATGAAACAGGATCTAAAATAAGAGTAATCGCAACATGCACTTCATAACACCTCTGTCATCAATAAGAACTCACCCGACCAAATGGTTCAAAGATTCCACGAAGCATATCTTCAGTTATGTTGAAGTGTAATGATCCTACATACAGTCTCATGGGCCCAGCACTGCCTTTCTGTAGGTTATTGGCCATTGCTGCTGCTCTGTTTTTCTCTGCCTAGGGACAACAAAATTCCCATTGTCCGTAACAGCCTAAGTAAAAATCTACTAAATCTAGTAAATTCACTAAAAAGTGGAAGCTCGAAAACTCTCAGTAAAAATGGCTTGTATATAGGCTAACTTTAATAACTTAAATGCTATGAAAAGTCCATGCTCTTGATTAGAATTATGCAACTAGAAATATGCCTGAAATGGAATGAACTGATGTAGATTATTGGTTTCTCTAGTAAACAGAATGCAGTTTGCTTGTTAAATATGCATGACTACTACACATAGGATATGTACTATTGTATAAGTCAGTTAACAGTCCCCTTCTTAGCCTTAATTCCCTTATTTACCCTCTACATATCACTCTGTATTGATTTGTCTAGTTTTATTTCGACTCAGTTTTCTGTGCCTGGCAGTATTTATTAAAACTGAAGCAACCACTTCAGTTAAGGTTACAGAAATGTTTCAACTGTAACTCAATTTTCAGCTATTCAACCATACAACAGTAGAAACAAGACTGGAGTCCAGCCATCCCATTCTCTGGCCTTTAGTGTGATTTGTGCTATCCCTTAATATAATTAACAGTAACAACATTAGTACAACTTTGGCATAAATATGGAGAAATTAATTTTGAAATGGAATATGTGTACCTCTGCAAATTAAGTAAGTCTCACTGAAATCAACAGTGCTTCAAGGATGTGTATATTACCTCTTGGTCAAGCAGCAGATGCTGCAGTATAAATGTTACATAATTCTATGACTAGTATACAACCAACCACAACTTACTTGCGATGCTTGTACTATGATTGGTACTCCCAGAACACGCTGTCCAGTTAGTCCTATTGCAAGAGGCACTGAACTAACATCAACAAATTCTACATAAGCAATTCCCTTGGAACGTCTTGAATTTCTATCAGAGATCATCCGCACATCACGAACCTACAAGAATGAAAATCTCAGGTTTATCATTAATCTCTATTTGGCACAATTAACTTTTATATAGTTACTAAGGGACTTCATGAATATGTACAGGAAGATAGCTATTGTTTGACTCAATACAGATGCTTAATGATTTCATAACTGTGTAATAACTCTACAGACTTGATACACAGTCACACTACCTTCTAAACCAACACATCCCAAAAAAAGTTAGCTTCATGAAAGTCATCTTTGGACTGACAATTTTGACATAAAACTGAAGGTAGTAAGGAAAAAGGGTTGTAAATTCCAGTTTGTCAAAGTTGTTGCATCACTACAAATTTTCTAACAGCTCACCAGAAGGGGCTACCATATTAAAAAGGGACCGAAGCTTAAAATTCCATCTTATGCTGCAGACCCACATGCAAAGATAAAATCTTACTTCTTATTGCAACAATACATGGAGGACCTAATTAGAATTACTTCCATTGCATTGGTCACTGGACAAATGTAGGACACAGGCAAGTCCCCCATGAGTTAAAGCTCTGATTTTGCAAACCAGTCCGGACACAAAACTCCTAACTAAATATGAATTCCACATGCAGAGGATCTGCAATAGGAGGCCACAATTTTGTAGAGGGCTTCAATATTGGAAATGTCACTGATCCTGCACACAAACAATATTTATATGCTCATTTAACCCACCCTCAATTACCTTTCCTACAGTAGAGAAAAATTCTTCCAAGTCTCTTGGCCTAATTCTTGCAGCCAACTGCATACAGAACACTGTTCGAGCATCTCTCTCTTCAGGGGTCAAATTATCAATTGGCTCTCTGCAAAAAAAAAAAAAGAAGAAGAAACTCGGTTCTGATTTAAGGCAACTCAGTTTGGGCAAATGCAGAATTATATGTCATTTAAGCCTGACAAGAAGTCAAAACATCTACCTAACTTTTTTATAAGTTATGAGCCAAGATTTAAAAAGAGAACCTAAATGTAGTCCTTTAAAATGATATTCACAAGTCGTACCACACAAGTATCCCCACTAACTTTAAAGGGAGGTGCTTAGCACTTTGTTAACAAACAAGTGCCTTTTTTTTTTTAAAGTTTATATTGCAGAACTGGCTAGAAGACTCAACCACATTAGGGCCCCATTGTGACAGGCATTGAACAAACACTGTAAACTCTTTGGGGTAGGGTTTGTCACTTTACTATATAAAAGACAATATGCAAAAGACAGAGAAGGTAAGTGGGGGGAGTGAAGAAACAGGTAACAAAATAGGATATTTTGTCACAGACTGTTCATTTCTTAAGACATGCAGAAGCAATGATCACAATAACTAGGGACCTAATTTTATACAATTATTTTTGAAGACACACAAGTGACTACAGCCAAGATTTCAGAGAATAAGAGTCCTAGCTGGCTGTGTGGCCATTTCACACAAGTATACTGACTATCACTGTTGTATCAGTAAGTAATGCCAACATGTCCATATACAGAAAGTCCCGACTGTTTAAACTTGGTCATGTGATATTTTAGTTTCAGCATTTGTTACCACCAAAAATGTAAAAAAATCCAAAGATGCAAAGAGTAGAAGTTCTAACAAAACAATCAAGTAAACTGCTAACAGAATAATTGCTATAAAATTGAATAATTACTGTAGTCACTTGTCCTAGCAGCACTGTTTTAGTAGCATGGAACATGTCAAAGTGCAGCGTGTGTTAGGGCTGCACCACTTTTTTTTAATTAAAAATAAAAAACTTAGATTCTGAAGAATATGATTACGCCATATAGACTTCATATACATTATACAGGGCAGATCTAGCCCAGATCATGGGTGTTTGACACCCATGTATTAATCTGACTTTACACACTGGAGTTGAACTTTCAGTACCACATTCAGTGAAACTAAGGGTGTGGAATTTAGGATTTGACACCACACGGTGTAAGAAAATAAATATTTAGGCTAAGTATGAGGAAAACCTTCCTGACAGTGAGATGTGTTAGACTGGGAAACAGTCACTCAGTTTCATTGTGTTACATACAGAGTAACATACTGTAGATAAAAATCACACACTTGTAAGTTGATGGACTGGATGACCAAAGTAATATTTTTCCATCTCAGCTTTTATGATTCTATAAATGAGACTCATGAGAAAAAATGAGCCAATTTCAACTGGGTAAACTATAACCTAATTCAAATAGTCTTAAATATGAAAAGCAAGGCAAGATTTATGCAAAACAATTTTGCAACAGTGAACAAGGTGTTTACAGTAATTGAATTTATTAAATTTTATGGATATTCCTTCAGCAGAAAAACAATATATATTTCCCCCCTCAAGCCCTCCCTTCCATGCCAAGCACCATGGATACCTATATTGATCAGACAGATCGATTTGGACACTGGCAATCCTAAATCTGGCTTGCACAGAAAGTAATTGTGCAGTTCAAGATGCAGCATCATCTCACATAACATTCAGCATAACAAGACTAATTACAAGCTAAGAAATAGCGTGAAAATAGCTACCTAACAGGGCTCTTGTCTTTTCTGAATGGACTTTTGCTTCTGGAGCGCCGTCTGCTGTAAACATTAAAAAATACTTACTAGATTATCAAAAAAAATACAAAGTAGCTTAATTTTTAGTACAGACACTTAAATAGCCACAAAAATAGAAAACTCAGAAACCTTAATTTGATGCTGTGAGGCAGACCAATCTTCCCTCTGATAGCACTGTTGAATTTTGGACCAGAACTAAGGTAAAAACAAAGAAGAGCTTGTTATAAATCCAGTACATGACTAGGAAAAATATAGTATCCTGCCAACCTAATGCTTACGGACGTCCCTGTTTTTTAATTGTTATATGGGCACAAATACAGTTCAAGACAAGTAGTGCTAACTCAAGAATATTAGTTTGACACAAATTATAAGAAAAGGTTATCATTTGTTCATTCCAAGGATCCTCTATTTTCCTATACTTATTTTAATACTATTTCTGCATATACATATATGTAATTAGAGGCTTTAACACACATGAAGCGCAACTGTGAGCCAACCTCTTAAATAAATATCTCTTGTTAACTAAAGATATTCTCATCTACTGTTAGCTACACCGTGCCACCAAGTGGCAATGATGCAGCTCAGGCAGAATGCCATCATCCACAAAGATCACAGACTCAAAAACTGATTAGAAAACAAACTTTGAAAAAAAATATGCTCCATTGCTTGCAGACAGCTTTTTCATGGAACAGGTAGTCCTTAGCTACCAACTAGGTATCTTCCTTCTGGAATAGTTTTGTCCATTTTTTTCTACATACCTCTGTTTACTTCCTGCTTTGTGCACCAGCATCAGCGATGTCAGCAAAGCTCTGGGAATACAGTTTGTTAGTTAACGCCTGATGCAAGTTTGTTAGTTAATGCCTGATGCAAGCCCAGCAGGAAGAGGGTAGTTCATATTTTTTATGGATCCCATAGAAGTTTCTTTTTAGAAGCAACAGCAATCAACTTAAGAACCTGCACCCTACTAGAAACTATCATCCAGTTTTTTAAGTGTTAAACCTTCAACATGACCTGTTTTAACTACTACTAAGTGTCTTTTACCAGGACTTTAATAGATAATTTCCTTTCATCCTAATCCAAACTAAAAAGTTATATTCTGATTTTATGCTACTTTTTTTCTATCAATTTTTAGTTCAATTTAATCAAAATATAGGTTATTTGCTTGTAGTTTAGGATAAAAACAAAATTACTATAGTAACTGAAATATATTACATTACTTCCATTGTTCTCCTTACTGCCTTGTAAACTGCAACATTACTTTGAACACTTGTTCAAAGTAAAAAGTAAACTGACTAGTTTAGAAAGTACATAGTTCAGTTCAAACTTTTACAATATTGATGTGAAACATGCTCAATTGTACATTAAAATAACCTACTATGGGCTTCTATAGCGGCCTCTGAATCTACGTTCTCTACTTCTAGAGCGGCTACGTCTGCGTTCTTTGCTTTTGCTGCGTTTCCTCTCCCGGCTTTTGCTCTTTTTCCTCTCACGATCACGGCTTCGTTTGCGCTCTTTACTTTTGCTCCTCTTCCTCTCATGACTGCGACTTCTGCTCTTGCTCTTTTTTCTCCTAAGAAAATACAACTTACGTTACAGATGTAAAGAAATCTCAATGTTGGCGTCTATCATTATGCATCAGCTTTCCTCATCTAATTAGTCCGTCTTCTCCCTGACGAACAATGTACTAATTTTATTTTCGCAACCCGTAATGCCACAGACACTAACATAGGAACAGCGACATTATCAGTTTTTATATGCTTGATCAGCCATTAGCAGAAGAGATAATTTCAGAACGCTTAAAATTTGAGCATGAATGCTCCCTAGTTTCAAGCTCTCTCATCTTTTGGCTTTGTAAATATTAAAAAATAATATTTCCAATGAGCATCCAAGCTTTCAACATCTGCTAAGATGGAGAGTCAAGTGGGGCTGCCTTTTCATAGTAAAAATAAGGCAAAAAGGACAAATTACCTATTTTTTTTTATCCTGACAGACATCTTGAAATTTTGCAGCATTACTGTCACAGCAACAATATGCAACTGTGTTCACTTCCTATTAACTACAGAATTCCAGAAGAGCTGTTTAAATTTCACAAACCTGAAACTGTTCACTGCTTATAAACTAAAATAGTAGTTACTTTTCTAAAAGATCACCACTGTACACAGAGACCCAAACAAATATAGCTGGACCGAAAGGAGAGGAACAATAAGTCTGTCACACAATTCGATCCTTTCCATGTGTTTGGCTGCCCCTTCCCCCCAGAAAAACCCAAAACTTAGGCACCAGGAGCTGAAGACTGTCCTACTGTCTCCACAACAAACAGAACACTTCACAAAGCGATCACTCTATATCTGACCTATCAGTCCCCATCTTCAGAGGAAACCTGCATGACACTTTCAAAAGACGAGTCTGGGAGGTTAAATTCATAACTTCGCTAGTCAAAAATCACAGACTGAATACACACACTGGATTTATGGCTTATTACAACCACCTATAACCCACTAACAACCCCCCCCTCCCCCAATGACTGAAGGGGGATTAATGAGCTGCTTCACATTGAATGGTCCCTTGAAATGTGTTAACTATTGATGCTAAATCAATCTGTCCCACCTTGTGTTTAGCTGTGACACTCTGAGTACGTTTCCCTGGCATGAAAGAGAGCTTGTGTAAACTTCTCTCACCAACAGAAGTTGGTCCAATAAAAGATATTACCTCACCTACCCAGTCTCTCTAATAACCTGAGAGCGACACAGCAACAACACTGTAAATAAAAGATGTGGCATTTTAAAGGACAGTCAACTTAAAAAAAAATCACACTTTTTTTCAAGTTTTAGAAAAAAACAAACCAAAGTAAAAGTAAAACAGACTTCTTTAACAAAGAATATTTTTGAAGAGCTTTCTGTTAGGGCTGTCAATTAATCGCAGTTAATTCAAGCGATTAACTCAAAAAACTTAATTGCAATTAATCACAGTTTTAATTGCACTGTTAAAAAATAGAATACCAATGGAAATTTATTAAATATTTTGGATGGTTTTTTACCTTTTCATATATATTGTATTCTGTGTTGTAATTGAAATCAAAGTGTATATTTATTACAAATATTTTCACTGTAAAAATCAAACAAAAGAAATTGCATTTTTCAATTCACCTCATACAAGTATGGTAGTGCAATTTCTGTCATGAAAGTGCAACTTACAAATGTAGATTTTTTTTTTTGGTTACATAACTGCACTCAAAAACAAAACAAAGTCCACTCAGTCCTACTTCTTGTTCAGCCAACACTAAGACAAACAAGTTTGTTTACATTTAAGGAGATAATACTGCCCTCTTCTTTTTTACAATGTCAACAGAAAGTGAGAACAGACATTTGAATGGCACTTTTGTACCCGGCATTGCAAGGTATTTAAGTGCCAGATATGCTAACCATTCATATGCTCCTTCATGCTTCGGTCACCATTCCAGAAGACATGCTTCCATGCAGATGACGTTTGTTAAAAAAAAAAAGATGCGTTACTTAAATTTGTGACTGAACTCCTTGTGGGAGAATTGTACGTCCCCTGCTCTGTTTTGTTTGCATTGTGTCATATTTCACATTATAGCAGTCTTGGATGATGAGCCAGCACATGGTCATTTTAAGAACACTTTCACTGCAGATTTCACAAAAACCCAGAGAAGGTACCAATGTGAGATTTCTAAAGATAGCTACAGCACTTGACCCAAGGTTTAAGAATATGAAGTGCCTTCCAAAAATCTATGGGGTACAAGGCATGGATCTTGCTTTCAGAAGTCTTAAAAGAGTAACACTGAGGTGAAAACTACAAAACCCGAACCACCAAAAAAGAAAATTAACCCTCTGCTGGTGGCATCTGACTCAGATAAAGAAAATAAACATGGATCAGTCCACACTGCTTTGGATTGTTTTCAAACAGAACCCATCATCAGCACGGACGCATGTCCCCTGGAAGGGTGGCTGAAGCATGAAGGGACATATAAATCTTTAGTTTATCTGGCAAGTAAATATCTTGTGACGCCGGCTACAACAGTGGCATGAGAACACCTGTTCTCACTTTCAGGTAACATTGTAAATAAGAAGCTGGCAGCATTATCTCCTGCAATGTAAACAAACTTGGTTGTCTGAGAGAGAGACTGAACAAGAAATAGGACTGAGAGGACTTATAGGCTCTAAAATTTTAGATTTTATTTTTTAATGAAGTTTTTTGTACATTTGTAAGTTCAACTTTCATGATGAAGAGACTGCACTTCAATACTTGTATTAGGACAACTAAAAATACTATTTCTTTTTTGTTTTTTTACAGTAAAAATACTTGTAATCAAAAATAAATATAAAGTGAGCATAGTACACTTTGTATTCTGTGTTGTAACTGAAATCCATATATTTGAAAATTTAGAAAACATCCAAAAATATTTAAATAAATGGTATTCTATTAACAACAGTGCGATTAATCGCGATTAATTTTTTTAATCGCTGACAGCCCTACTTTCTGCGTGAGCATTTCAAAACACTAGTCTGTTTCACTCTTTCTTTCTTGCTGAGTGAAAGGTCCACAAAAGAGGGAGAGAAAAGCCATTGGGAGACAGGACAATTATAAAATCAAGACGAGAGATTTCACAGGAAGATCCAACGCAAACATTTTTTAGAAATGTTTAGATTTTATTGTATCCTTTTAAAACTACTCTTAAGTTATATCTCAGTCATTACACCCTCCTACAATCCATGCTCTCTAATATCTTCATGAAACCACCGAGAACTGGTAAGAGAACACAGCTGAAGTGACAACAACAATGGCCAGCTCTACATCTCCTTTACATCAGACAAAAAGTAGTCTCCCATCTTTTTCCACGCTTTGCCGAAATCAGCAACTGGACGAAGACCAACTGGCGAAAGCTGAACCCAGGCAACACTGAGGTGAGGATGGTAGTCAGAGGGAAGCACTTTGAACAACTCCACTCTTATAACATCCCCCTCTATCACTGGCATCCACCCTCGGATACTTACCTGAACTTGGGTGTCTTACTTCCACTGCTAATGAATGGCTATGTAGCCATCATCCTGACAACAGTCACTTGGATCTATTTACAGCCAGAAAATTGACCACATTCGCACAAAGATTCAACGACTGATCCACAGTCATGACTGCTGCAACTATCACCATCCTGGTCAGGTGGTCGGTAATATATCCCTACTGCTATATTCTTATTATTAGAGCATGGAATTACTATCCATAGACATTCTGTGGTATAGTTTCGTTCATTTAAGATTTTTACTTCATTTGATTCTACGCTTTAGCATATAGTGCCATTTCCCCAACCAGCACAACCTGTTCTGAAATATTTTGTACCCTAGTATTACTATGTCCCATTGATTATCCTCATTCCACCAAGTTTCTGTGATGATTATATCTATATTATCTCTAATGCTTCCTGGACTTCTCTCTCACCACTGTCCTCTCCCCTGGCCCGCACCCTCAGTACCCACCACAGCACAGGACTCAGAAGAAGGCCAGATTGTTTTTACAAATGTTTATACCATGAACACCGCTCTTAACTAAAGCTCCCCCTCCCCTCCGTCTGCTTTCCTTTTCCTCCCTTTGCTTCCCCAGCAACAAATCCACCCCAAAACAGAAGGAATCTCTCAATAATGCCAACCAGACAAATCTAATTATCTATAAAATGATTTTGCACAGAAAGAGCCAAAGGTGGAGGTGGAATAGAGTAATACCCAGCTCTCAATTACTGCTTTTCATCAGTAGATCTCAAAACACTTCACCAACCAGGTCAGTGAATTAACTTCTATCTTAACTATGGAGCAACAGAGCAACTAACCCCTCTTTTTAAAAAACAAAAAACAAACAATAAAAACCCCACACACACCCCATGCACCCCCTCCCCCACAACCAGGAAACAGTGAAACTAGCTATATGCAAAATACTGCCAAATGCACCAAGTAAAATGAAAGACAAGAGCAGCTTTAATCTTTAATTTACAGTAATCTTTGGTGTTATAAATAAAATCAGATAGAGGGAAGTATGATTTTTTTTTAAGTCAATAGTTGTTTGTACTAAAAGGACACTATCTTGGATTTAATCAAGAAACTTGCCTGCTCATTCCATTCTTTCATGTAATTAGGTGAAACTTGCTGTTTCTTTCTGTTTTAACAGAAATGCTACAGGCTCAATAGAAGGGGCATCAACCATAATGGTCTATTTTAAATTAATCATACTGGGTGAAAAATTGTTGTAGAACCGTTACTCAGAAGTGCTTTGGGGACCAAAAAGAAAACCTCGGAGGAGCAAAACCCACAGAAGAGGAATTTTCTCAAATAGCATATAGCAGCAGGATCAAAAGTGCAGACATGAAGCATGAATAAGAAATGAGAGATGCTGCAAAGTACGGACAGCTCGTCTGCTGCTGGTCAGAAGCAGTCATCAACCACTGCAACAGAACTGCTGACCATTAGCAACACATCCAAATGTATGAAATGACGAAGTGTGTCTCAACTGTTTCATCCTCTCCACCATCTTATTTACCTACATTTTCTGGCTTCTCAACATATTACTCTGACTTAGACAGAATCCCTATGAAACAATAATACATTTTCCTGTTTAATTTTCAAGCTAAAAATAATGCAATTAGGAAGCTTCCTCTCCATCCCCTCAAATGAAAATGCTACTACTCAAGGAATAGTACCGAACACTGAGTGGCCATGGATCCATCACTTCTACCCTCTCTTTCCCTCCCTCTCAAATACACTGCCTCACATTAGGCATTTTTTTTGAGTACATATGATCAAGCAGCATCTTCAACTAACAAAATATGGCCATCATTCCTAGCAGCTACTGCAATGTTTCACTCTCAACAGCAGCTGTTAAAGAGTTCAGAGCTTATTTCCAATGCTCTCAGTAGGGAAACTCCCCACCGTCCTTCACAAGTGTGTAGAACATGGCACAGAGCAAGAACACTGGGGAAGTATATGTTTCTGCACTTCAGAAAAACCCTTCCATTTAGCATTAGTCACTTTACTTCTCTGTACTGATGTTTCCCATCCCATCTTTTGACAATCTTATCTATTTAGAATGACTAAGTTCTTATTAGGCAGCGATGTCTTACTATGAATTTGGTCAAGGCATAATGCAATGAGGCCCCGCTCTAGGTAAGGGCCTCTTGGCACTACCATAATACAAAGAAGCTGCACATCCCATCACCATCCAGCTACTGCTGAGGCAATAATTAAAGCAATACCTCTGTTAGAAAAGTGAGGAATTGGTTTCATTAATCCAAAAAAACAAAAGACCACAGGCTTGGTCATTCAGAATCTCATCGGGAGCAGAAAAACTTAACACTATTTTCCAATTTTTTTTTTAAACTCATCACTTAAGCTAATACCCAAAATTGTTACAACTAAGAACAGACTAAAAAAACGTTTCCATATACTTTGTGCATTTAACAATATGGCAGTATAAACACTGTTCTGGTAGAACCATCCACAGATACAAAATTTGTATCTGCACCAGATCCGTGATTGGCAAACATGGCCCATGGAGGCGGATATCCAGAGGATATCCACAGATTTGCCAGGCTTTAATAGTTGGGTTTGTTTTTTGCAGTAGTGCCTATATTCATGTGGCACTTTCCAGACAGAGAAGGCATGATTTCAGTTCTGAGAAAATTAGTCTACCCCCATCAGTGATTTTATTCTATTGTCCAGGAGTCTCTCACGCTGCAACAAGAAACAAACGTCCTAAGACAGAAAAACGTGACAGTAATACTCACAAAATAGACAGAGGATCTCAGGGACAAGTTTTGTACCTGAAGTTGTTTAAAAACTGATTAGATTGAGTTGAGTGTCCCTTTATTTCTCTAGTGTGAAAGAGGGATGGACAAGTTGCTGTTATGCTATCTTACGTACAAAATGAGCTTTAAGAAGTCTTCTTACTCTTTGTCCAGTGAGGCAACGTTGGTCAAGAAAAACTGTGGCCTCAGATCACACTTTCACTCACACCTGTGATTTTAACAGTTAGTGGCAGCAGATGGTGGGTAGATCAGACAAACATGTTCCACCTACTGCTCCATCAGTTGGAAAAGCTCCATGCATGCCAAATCCTTAGCTCCATGGTATATTAATACTGTTAGACTTCCAAAGGACTGTTACACTTGTCGACACCAAACATGTGAACCACTCAGCAATGTGTTATATTTGCAGCTAGTCTTCAGTAAGTATAGCAAGCATTTTGTTCACAGAATGGCACCTAGCTTACAAGGAAGTCATTACTGTAGTGTTGGCCCAAGCTCCAGACTGAGACAGTGAAGGCTTGCTCATCTGGAAGTTGGATATTCAATCACTGTAAAGGACTACTGGCCTAAACTTGCTCTAGCCTGGTCACAAGTCAGAATTAATAAGACTCCTAAGTTATCAGTATCCTTCGGATTGTGCAGTGTGTTGTACTTGGGCAGGCTCTTAAGAGTCCCCTCTTATTTCTCTACCTTATCTCAGTTTTCAGCACCAAGGGACTTGGACTCAAACCAGACACATCTAGTTGAGAAATGCCCATACCAGCTGGGGATTCAGGTCTGGCTTTACAAAGCCCCAAAATACTATTCACCGTCAACACAGGCCATATGGAACCCCATAAAGTGCGGTTTAGTCAGAAGAGCATCTATATAAAAATGGCACTTTGACTCAGCCACAGCAATTATGGGACAGCAAGCTGGAGACTGTTCTAGCTCACACAATTGTTAAATTTCTAATGCAGGGCCACCTTCTGCTGTTACACAGGTAGCCGAATTTAACCCAATGTATACTTTAGCAATAAAGATATGCAATACAAAAAAAAATTAACTTTCAAATCCCAGACTGAGTTGGAGTTAGAAAATCTATCTTTTTACTTGTGACCGATGCACATTTGACCTTAGAGTCTGACACACCAACCTGAAACCCAATTAAGCCTTTTTTTAAAAGAAATATTTAAATGTGTCCAAATTTCTCTTCAGAACAGAGCCAAACTTCAGTTTTCTCCTACAGCAAATATCAAATATTTTAATCAAAATGTGTTTGTAATTTAAGTAATCTTATTTTACATATTTGAATTTTTAAGTGTTTTCTGTTCAACTCCAAATGCTTGAGAATGTTTTGTAAGGAAAGCTTTCCTTGGGTTTCTCTCATTGCAGAGAGCATGGTCTTTGCCTATACAGTAACTGGTTCAAAAAAAAAAAAAAAAAAAAAAAAAAAAAGCACAGTATCAATCAGGATACTGACCAGGTGGACATTATAAAACAAAACACATTGCTAAGTCTATCCTGGAGGAGATAAATACAAATAATTCTCTCTAGATTTGTTATACTTTGTACAAGTTTGGGATAAGAGAGAAGATTCATTCAAACAACAGCTTTTTACACACAATTCTAATTCAAGGAATAAAGTGTTGAAAGGAGTTAAAACTGTATTAGCCTGATACTGGCCAACACAAGTGACCACATTTCTATGAGCTTTCCCAGTTAGAACTTGAGGCCACTGAATTTCTCTGAACCACAAGTCCTTCAAATTCACATAATTAGTGCACAAATGTAATTACAATTATTTCAAAAATTAACCCAAAATATATGAAACTCACTGATAGCATAAAATGTTATGGGGACAGTGTCATTCTCTTTAAGCCCTCAAAACTGTTCTAGTTTAGTAGGGGCTGTAATCTGGATACATTTTTTTTTTTAAAGCACACTATTAATTGAAAATTTATACCACAGATATCAACTGTGTAAGAAGTATTCATATTTGTTTGGAATGCCATAAACAGCAAAAGACAAACAGAAGGATTTCCATTTTATTTTCTTGGACAGCACTACATACATTAAAAAGTAAAAACAAAGAATACTTGACACAGTTCCCTAAAAGTGTCAATATACAGATAAACACTTACTTCTTGCTGCGCTCTTCATGGCCATTGGCACTGCTCAATTTGTTCTCATCCTAAGCAGGGTTGATAGAAGAACATCGTGAGGACGAAGTGGTAACATTTCAAGTGGTCAAAGGGTAATGGGAATAGGAATAAGAAAATACAAAACAAAAATTTTAATACTAAATTACGTGTTTAAAGTTTAATATGGAAAGCTATAAAAATTTAAGTAGGCATGTTTAACCACTTTGCTGTTTACATTTAAGACATACAATTATAAAATACAAGAATTACAGTTTTTAAAAATATATTAAATTGTAGATACTTCCTTACATGATTTAGATAGTAAATTATCCTGTAGATTTCAGCACTCAAGTGGTTAAATGTTATTTCTATAAAATGTAAGAGGAAGTTTCAGGTTTAAGCATTTTTCATGTGCTATGATCCCTTTGATCAGTACCAAGGCTATATCTCTGCCTAAGCCCCAAGTGGCCATGCTAGCAGCCAGCCACTATCGATTTCTTGTGACCGATGCCATTCCTGAGATCTTCGCTCATTTTCGTTGGAGGGTTGTAAGAGCTTGATGCCACCTCTGTCACACATCTCGCCCTGAAGCAAACAGGGATTCACACTG
Source organism: Lepidochelys kempii (assembly GCF_965140285.1). Taxonomy (NCBI): domain Eukaryota; kingdom Metazoa; phylum Chordata; order Testudines; family Cheloniidae; genus Lepidochelys; species Lepidochelys kempii. The sequence continues at coordinate 31,352,798 of NC_136392.1, read as the reverse complement.
CTTTAGTAACGTCGACTCCCAAGAAAGTCATCAAAAATCCACCAGTCCAGCCTAAACATTCCCTATTTCCATACCTGTTTACATGGAAAATATCCATGTTAAACTAGGACACAAGAATCTTAACATTACAAATTATGACTCTCTCCAAGATTTTACATAACTGCTAACTATTACATAAAACTAAATATACAGTGTTTAAAGCTTACAAATGCTCATCCGAAACTGATACCACATGGTTGTGCTAAACAGTCCAAAATAAACTAACAGTAGCTGTTATATTTATTCTATAGTTTAATCATTCCAGCTACACCATGAGTACAACTGCTAAATTATTTCAAGTTTATACACATTTCTTGTGAAACCAGTGCTAATGCATGCATAATGTTAACACTTTCACCACCAATTGGTGAAAAAACGAAAAAAAAGACAGTATACATTTGCTGCCTGTTAAGGAGACTAAGTACATCACTATTCTAGTCATTGAGACGTTTTAACAGAATTTTGTGTCAAAATTTGTATTTCCTTATTGAACAACTAAAACAGAAGAGTACAACAGCTATTTTTAGAATGACACTGCAGACTGTGATACTGTCTTTTACTTGTTAAGAATGTATCTATTCAGGGATCCAAGAATTTTGGAAAGTTCTTTCACTCAGCAATTCATTTCCATCTGCCCTGTTAAAAGATTAACCATCACCAGTCTTCTATGTTAAAAATAATGGTCAGACGCCTCTTGCACTGAGTAGACTATTTAAAGATTTACTTGCCATGGACTGGTGAAAAGGTTATTCTTGGAACCCTGCTATTTTCCCAAACACTGCATTCACCTTGTTGCTATACCAAACTGGAGCTGGCAATTTTAGGCGAGTAATTGTTTTTTTGTTTGTTTGTTTTTTTTACCTAGGGGACCACGGTACAGCGATACGTCACTCAATTACTACCTTATGATTGACAGTTCACACTGGAATCAAAGGTGAATTCATGGGAGTAGAGGTGAGATATCGTTAGGCAAGTCTACAAAGAGAGATAGATGGGCATTTATTCATCACGCTGAAGTGAAACTACTGCACAATATAATTACATTAACAGTATATATTTATTTGCAAGTTACATGTAATGCATCTCCAATAAGATAAATCATGAGGGCTCCAGGGATGTTAGTTTACAGTTCAGCAGTAGTTTCATGAATAAGGCTAAATTAAGGTAAGTACAACACCTCACTGGCACATTTTTCTCACCTTCTTGTAAGGAGCCTCAAGCATTGCTTCAATATCAATATCGTCAGCCATTTTTTCAAGACACCTGAAAGGAAAAGCAAAATTCATTAGATAGGAAAAGAGCCCATAAACTACATCAATTAATAGCTCCCAAGGCACTTGTACTTTTGGAGACAAGGCCAATGTTGGGATGACCCCAAATTCACAAAATGATTTTTAGTTAAAATGCATGCTATAGGCTTGGCAAGCTGGTCAATTGGCCACCCTCAAATACTGTTAAATATTCCATCAAGAATGCTCTGAGGCCTACCTTTTTGACTGCATCATGATGTTTGTTATCAGTTAGCAAGCCTATATAAATGTCTTTAATCAATCACTTTACTATACGCTAATGCCACATATTGGGAAAAAGGTGAACTAACTGAAAGCTGAGTATCTTGATTGGCTTGAATCTTCTAGAACAAACATTGTGCGCATGTATGAATGAGTATCTTTATTTGTATGCAAGGCCATCACTGCATACGGCAGTTTACAAACACAAGTTAAAAAATACTGTCCCTGCCCTGAAGAGCTAAACTGACTAGACAAATACAGAAATTAATCAAAAGGAAAAAAAGCGGGAGAAGGGTTCACAATAATTAAACTACCTCTCCAAACAAAGAGAAAAGATGTACTGCCATTAAGCTGCCTACCTAACGTAAGTGCATTTAAAATTTTTCTTTTATAATTCCCATACCGGGTGGATAAAAATCAATGTTTTTTTTTAATCAGTTTTTTATTTTAATCGGATTTTTTTGATAAAATGCTTTAAGGAAAAAACCTATCTAATGTTAAAGTGCGTTCTCGGGTAAAAATTCCCTAAAGGAGGACAGAGCTGTGACTAGGGACCCCTGGACTTCTAAGAGCTAAGCAGATCAAAGCAAGCATATGAAAGCAGCTAAGCTTTGATCAAAGCATGCATATCTATCACACTGAGATTTAATCTTCAAGACTCCTTATAAGAAATGGAAAGGGAGGTGGATTTTTTTTTGCTGTTTTTAAAATTAAACAGGCAGCTAGTATTGTTTTTAAAATTATTATGAAGAACAAGTTTAAGCTTTGTTGTAACGTGCGTTGTTTGCCTGGACTGCTCAAGACCCGACTGCTTGTGTAGGAGGAACTCTTTGAGTTGGCTTCTTAAATACCTTCATGCTGTTTCACATCTGATACTCCTTGATGAAACATAGGAGCCTTGTCTTATAACAGGCTTATTCAAAGTGATACAAGCTACGAAAGTGAGATCTCGGAAGAGTGTTGCCATTTTCATAATGTAATAAAAATACTGTAATGATAAATAAAAATTAATAATAGTGTGTAATAAGCATGTCAAAAACAATTTCTATTTCCAAGATCACAGCTTTTATAATTTATCCTCATGTAAAGGAGAAAACCCCTGGAAATACTCATTTTTAGGAAGGGGTTCATGAGACACGACATTTTAGTGAAAGGGGTTCACAGGTTGTTAAGGTTTGGGAACCACTGATTTAGGTTAATCTTTCTATCTACCCAATGGGACTCAGTGCTCAGTCTAGAAGATACCATCAGAGATTAGTTTTGCAGTTCTCAAACTGTGGATTTGTGTCTCCAGAGATAACATGCTTGTTAACAGCAAAAATGTTTTTAAATAAATAAATAGAGGTGAGAAACATATCTCAACTCTATTGTCCCGCTGCAAATTTTTGTACACAGAGTCAATCCCCTATCTCTCTCTAAAAGTGCCAAATTTCAAAAAGTTCAATGAATAGAAGATTGTTGGGGGCGGAATAGATCTGGACAAGGAGAAATCGTCTGGAGATCAATGTGAGAAGGGAGGGACAGGTAGTAGAAACAAAATTGAAACTGTGAGCAGCATATTCCAGAAGTCTTGAGGTCTTTCTGAGTGTAGCCATCATTGATTCGAGATCTACCATACCACTCTCTCATTAGAAGGGAAAAATCTATAATGGCAGCAGGCCGTAAAAGAGACCCAGTTTGGGAATATTTTAATGAAGTTCCTCTACTTGGGGGTAAGACAGGCATGTGCGCAAAATGCAAACAGTGCAACAAAGAAATACAAGGCCTGGTTGCCCGAATGAAATAACATCATGAGAAGGGTTCCTTTTCAGGAGGAAGCTGTGTTGAAGATGATGAAAGGAACGTGTCTGAACATGCAGGATCTTCAGGTTGGTAAACTTTTTTATTTCATACTTCTTTCTTAAGGACTGTCTGTCTTCCCTCTAGACTATTCTTGAATTCTCATGTTTGAGTAAAAAAATATACACCTCTACCCCGATATAACACGAATTTGGATATAACGCAGTAAAGCAGCGCTCCGGGGAGGCAGGGCGACGCACTCCGGTGGATCAAAGCAAGTTTGATATAACACGGTTTCACCTGTAACACAGTAAGATTTTTTGGCTCCCGAGGACAGCGTTATATCGGGGTAGAGGTGTAGCTGTTACTCTATGGTACTATAATTTTAGATGCAGTTGTGATAAAAAAAATAAATAGTTGAAATAGGCAGATCTTCCTTTTACAATTTCACCTTTAAAGTAGCACTGACTCTCAGTGCATGCAATGAGTAATAATAAATGAGCAGTATGGCAATAATAAATAACTGCATTGACTTATTTTGTTTAGGAGAATCCATCCTCAACATACAGGATTCTGAAGACTATCCACCTTCAAGATCACCATCATTTTGTATAGTTTCAGAGTTATCTGCCAATGATAGTCTTTCAGTCACATCATGTATGTCACATAGCCACAGTATATCACCTATAGCAAAAAGAAAAAAAATCTCCATCATCCAGAAACAACCAGAGATAAATTTGTGATAAGAACCAGCAGATTACAAAAAGGTAATTGATGAAAAAAATTGCCCAGTTTATGCAACGAACTCTCCTTTCCATATGACTGAGAACCCACACTTCATTAACATGGTTCAGTCATTAAGACCAAGATACAGTCCACCTAACAGAGCAGCTGTCGCAGGCAAATTGCTGGATAACATGTATGAAAGAGAAACTAAACTGTGTGCAAAAGGTCTACATGGTAAAATTGTTAACCTGAGTCTTCATGGGTGGAGCAAGGGCCACAATGCTACTGTTGTATGTGCTTGTGTGACAACAGAAGAAGGGAATGTCTTCCTTACAGAAACAATTGATACACCAGGAAATGCACACACAGCAGAACACTTACAAGAAGTAGCAGTAAAAGCTATAACAAACGGTGAAAAAAATTTCAAACGTCTAAAACACCGCTTGGTCACAGACAATGCTGCAAATGTTCCAAGACGAGAAGAAATTTAGAAGAGAGTCCCAAGCTAATAACATACGGTTTCAGTGATCATCTGATGTACCTCCTAGTCAAAGACTTCAGTGTTCCAGAAATAAAGGCTAATATTGTTGAAATTGCAAAATACTTCCGTAACCACCACTTTGCAGCAGCTGCTCTGAAAAAAGTGGGAGGAACTAACACTCCGACAAGACGTGCGATGGAACTCAGTAGTGGACTGTTCTGAGCACTGTATCAAGAACTGGCCTAATTGGATGACAGTTTGTGAACAAAATCGTGAAAAAATAGATGGCACTGTCACAGCCAAAGTTCTCAGCATTGGGCTTAAGAGAAATGTTGAACACATGCTGAGTACCCTGAAGCCTATTTCCGTAGCCTTGAACAAAATGCAGGGAAATAGCTGTTTTATTGCTGACACTGTTGAAATTAGGAAGGAACTGAGTGAGATCTTAAAAAGAGAAATATGCAATGACAGAGTTCAATTACAAGCATTAAAAAAACAAATGGGACAAGCATTATCTCCAGCTCATTTTCTTGCAAATATTCTCAATACTCAGTACCAGGGTCAAACCTTAACTGCTGAAGAAGACAAGCTGTCTATGACATGGACATCCAGCAATCATCCCTCCACAATGCCAACTATAATAAATTTCGGAGCGAAGGGTGAACCATTCAAGAAATATATGTTTTCCGATGTTTTAAATATATGTTTTAAAGAAAGTCACACCAGTGAACTGGTGGAAGTCACTTAAGCACTTGGATTCAGAGACTGTTGAAGTGATTATCTCACTTAACAGCAGTAGCTTCTTCTGCCGCTGTAGAAAGAATATTTTCTTCCCCTGGACTAATTCATTCCAAATTGAGAAATCGTTTGGGACCTGAAAAAGCAGGAAAGCTTGTTGTTCCTTTCCAGATTATCAACAAACAGGAAAATGAAGGTGAAGACAACTGAGTTACCTGCAGAAACCAATATTTTAAGTTTCTCATGTTGACCTGGCTGACACAGTCGATTTAATTTTTTTTTTAATATTTCATTTAACTATTTTAGTTAAAACAATTTTAACAAAAACAACCTTATTTTAAAAAACTTGAATGTTTAACTAAATTCAAAAATTCATATGCTTGTTTTGTTAAAATATTATGTTTGCTGTTGAAGAAAAAAATCCAGAACATTATTGGTTTAGTTAAATAAAACAATTTAAATATCTGTCTGGTGGTGTTCTTCTCCTAATACAGCATGGCAACAAAATCCTCCAAATATTAATGATTAACCTGTTGAACTGGAGATAGTTCACCTCCCAGTGACTTAATAAATACCTACTTCAATTACCTTTGGTAAATGAAATAACCAAACAATCATTCATTTTCTGATATAGCTGTAAAACTAATCTGAAAAGTTTTCAAAATCACTTAAAAAAATGTATAGTGTGTACTTTCCAAAAATGAAACCTACATCTATCTCTGGAGTTGTGAACAATATGTATTAAGGTTATAACAACTAACAAGAATGCACTTTTATGTAGAAATTCATGATTAAATCGAGTCTTCCTGTCTAGTAAATCCACCCTGTTGCTATATGTTTGTTTCCTGTTTAATTTCATTTTATTTTGTAATTGTTTACTCTTGTCCAAATTTAAATGTGAAGCTAACATTTCTAAAAAAAGTAGCAATTATTACTTCATTTTTTAAGAACTTTGTTTCATTGTTTCACATTTTCTGAGTTAAAATAATAATTAAATAACCCGTTTCTTGTAATTAGGCATATGTATCTAAGGCTAAGCCTACTGGAAACCATAGTCTTACTCACTACAGTTCCAATAAGTTAGCGCTTTCAAATATTTGACCAATTATTTTTTGGATCAGTCAATTGACCAACTATACATACTAATAAGGACCTTGTTAAAATGATACTGAATGAGAAACATCATATGGAGAAGAATCAGGAAGGAGTTTGCAGTGGGAACGTAACCTGCACACTGACAGTACAGAATGCGATATAAGCACCAGCTAAGTCATGGTTATGAATGGAAGATGAAGTTCAAAGAAAAGAACTACATGCCACCTGCTTCTTTATGAAAATGAATGTCAGAAAGATTCTCCCTATACCCAAATATGCTTATTTATTAGAAATTCAGGTCCTGCACCAAACTGAAGAACCAGTAGGGTTTGACACCACAGTTACCAAAAGAAGCAAGACCTAAACAACAGAGAAGGGACATGTATGCAAACTACTTAAAACTTGGATTTTTGCAAATGTCCAAGTTTCATAGATTTCAAGGCCAGAAAGTGCCATTATGATAATGTCTCACCTACTGTGTAGCACAGGCCAGCGAATTTGTCCATGTATTTCCTGCATCAAGCCCAATAACCTGCAGATGAACTAGAGCTTCTCTTTGATCCCTTAGCTCCCCATACTTTCTCCCCAGGTAGGTACTTTTAGACTGACCAAGTTGTCTCTTAAAACTTGCTCTTCTACAAGCTAAAATAAATTGAATTCCTTAAGTTACTCACTGCAAGGCAAGTGTTCCAGTCCTCATACTTCTTTTCTTCCCTGAAGCCTCCTCAATTTTTCCAATATCCTTTTTGAAGTGAGGATATCAGAACTGGACACAGTATACCAATTGCAGTCTCATCATATACAGAAGTTACCTCCCCATTCCTATGCCATATTCTCCTGGCAATTCACATCCAAGGATAGCATTAGCTCCTATCCACAGCATTTCATTAACAGCTCATGTTCAGTTAGTTATCCACCATGATTCCCTATATCTTTTTCATGTAAATACTTTCCAGAATACAGTCCCCCATCCTGTAAATATGGCCTATATGTTTTTTTTCTAAACATATATGCTTTTGCATTTACCAGTATTAAAATAAATTTGTTTATATCCAAGTTCCCAAGAGATTCAAATCCCTCAATGTTACCTATCCTTATCACCACTTCACCAATCTTTGGTATTATCTGCAAAGTTTATCAGCAATGATTTCATATTTTCAACCAGATCACTGACATGGAAATTGACTAGCATTGGGCCAAGAACAGATTCTTGTGGGACCCCATTAAAAACACTTCCTTTCAATTATTCCCATTGAAATGTGGACAAGGGTGATCCAGTGGATAGTGTATTTAGATTTTCAGAAAGGGATGGTCCTCTCATGATTGGCTGAACTGGTTAAAAGACAGAAAGCACAGGGTAGGAATAAATGGTCATCTTTCAGAATGAAGAGAGGTAAACAGTGGCGTCCCCCAGGAGACCAGGGCTGTTCAACATGATCTGGATAAATGATCTGGAAAAATGGTAGGTGGCAAAATTTGCAGACAATTACTCAAGATAGGTAAGTCTAAAGCTGACAGCTAAGAGTTACAAAGGGATCTCACCAAACTGGATGACTGGGCAACAAAACAACAGATGAAATTCAGTGGTGACAAACACAAAGTAATGCACACTGGAAAACAATCCCAGCTATACATACAAAATGATGGGGTCTAAATTACCAGTTACCACTCAAGAAAGCGATCTTGGAGTCATTGTGGCTAATGCTCTGAAAAGGTGTGCTCAGTGTGCAGCGGAAGCCAAAAAAAGTAACAGAAAAGGAAAGGGATAGATAAGACAGAAAATATCACAATGCCTGTATATAAATCTATGGTTTCCCCACATCTGGAATATGAGTGCAAATCTGGTCGCCCCATCTCAAAAAAGATATACTGGAATTTGAAAAGGTACAGAGAAGAGCAAAAAAAAAGATTAAGGGTATGGAATAGCTTCCATATGAGGAAAGATGAGACTGGGACTGTTCAGCATGGAAAAGAGACGATTAATGGGGGGGATATGATAGAGGTCTATAAAATCTGGACTGGTGTGGAGAAAGTGAGTAAGGAAATGTTATTTACTCCCTCCCATAACACAAGAACTAGGGGTCACCCCTAGTTAATAGACAACAGGTTTAAAACAAAAGGAAGTACTTCACACAACACATGGTTAACCTGTGGAACTCTTTGCCAAGGGATGTTGTGAAGGCCAAAACTATAACAGGGTTCAAAAAAGAACTAGTTAAGTTCCTAGAGGATAGGTCCATCAATGACTATTAAGCCAGGATAGGCAGGGATGCAACACCACGATCTGCGTGTCCCTAGCCTCTGTTCGCTAGAAGCTGGGTGCGGATGACAGGGGAGGGATCACTTGATGATTGCCTGTTCTGTTCATTCCCTCTGAAGAACCTGGCATTCGTGAAAGTCAGAAGACACGATACTAGGCTAGATGGATCATTGGTGGGGAACAGTTTCATAGACCTGAGGAAGAGCTCTGAGTAAACTCAAAAGCTTGTCTCTCTCACCAACAGGAGTTGGTCCAATAAAAGATATTACTTAACCCATCTTGTGTCTCTCATATCTTGGGAACAACATGGCTACAACAACACTGCATACAACTATAAAGTACCAAGTCAAACATTACAGAAATTATAGAGTTATCTTTACCAAATTTGTAATCTCATCAAAAATATTTTATTTATTTCACAATACCTATTTTCCATAAACAATGTTGAATGGCACCTATTAATTTAATGCTGGGATAAGAATAATAAGGACTCAACATTCCCATACTCTTCAATTGCAGAAACTCAAAATGACCTTCTGTAAGTCATCCAACCAGGGGAACAGTGAAACAAACACTTGTAACCTCCGATATTCCTATACAGAAAAAACCCTGAAGCCTTTTCAGGGCACCCAATCACAAAGCTGCAATGGGTACAAACCCTGCCTATACCTTAAGTATAATCTTTAATTGTAACCTGCAAATATTTTTTGTATTGTGCTCCTACCCTTTTTTTTGTTTCTTCATGATGTACAAAAGAGGCCTAGATGATGTTCCCCACCTTCAGTTTTCACCTTAGGAATTTCAGAAATATTAACTCTAGTCTTTTCTAGTTTTGCTAGAAGTCCTCTGTGAGGTCTCTGGGGTGTTTACTGTTGAGCTGTAATATCTTCACTGAACTGAATTCCCCAAGAAATACATGTATTTTCTTACCTGTTTAGTTAACATGGTGAGATACTAGTCTAAACAAAACAATCTGTAGTTTTCACACGTTACTATATCAAGAAAAGCACTAGGGTTGAGTGCAGCGTTTACCTCAAGCTACAAAGGTGTCAAAACTCCATTTGCCTTGCCTACCTAGGGTTAGGCAATATTAGTTAACAATGGATACAAATTTCAGAGTAACAGCCCTGTTCCTCTGTATTCGCAAAAAGAAAAGGAGGACCTGTGGCACCTTAGAGACTAACCAGTTTATTTGAACATAAGCTTTCGTGAGCTACAGCTACAGCTCACGAAAGCTCATGCTCAAATAAACTGGTTAGTCTCTAAGGTGCCACAAGTCGTCCTTTTCTTTTAATGGATACAAACACACTGTGCGTTCCTGGCCAAGGCCAGGCCAAACCTGCCGTTTCCCACCATGTTGCTACTGCAGTTCAATAGGTGGGAACAAAATACAATCATTTTAGACTGTCCAGCGTCCACTGGCTCAGCCCAGGTTTGGCGCCCACGGCACTCGCTCTCCCGCCGCCCCGCGCTGCCGGCCTAGAGCCGGAATTTATAATCCCAGGCGAGCAGAAACAACTTTCCAGAGAGCCCTTCGCGCAGCCTGTCCCCGCGGGGAGGCGCAGAACCCGCAGGCGGTGCCCCGTGCGCTCCCGGCCTTGGCGGCAGCAGCTGCGCCAGGGACGGTCTGGGCCGAGGCCCAGCTCGCCAACTACGCGGCTACGGGAACAAACAGCCAGGGCCCCGGCCAGACCAACAGCTGCGGCCTCCCCAGCACCACCTCCAATGGAGGGGGAGGGATGACAACCGCTGAGGCCCCACACCCCCGGGATTTCAGGCCAGGGCTCTCCCCGGGAAGGCGGGCCCCGCTGGGAAGACAACCTAGAAGCCTCCCGGAGAAGACTAGGTAAAAGGGCCCGGCCAGGAGAGGAGGCTCTGCCCGCGGCCCCCCACATGCGGCGGCGGGAAGGGCCCTCGGGCCGAACGCGGCCGCGGAACCGGACGGCCATAAGCGGGCGGGGGCCGCGCGATTACCTGCGCTGCTGTGGATTACGCTTCTTGCTCAGGTGCCCGGGATCCGGCGGCGCTAAGGACGGGGATAGGCCCAGCGGCAGCGAGTCCCTCAGAAAAGGGAATGGGGGGCTCGGATACTAAAGGCCGCTCCCGGCCAACTCTGGTAGCAGCGGCGACTGCTCCCTGAAATGGCGCCTGCCGCGTCTAGCTGCTTGGGAGCTCCGCGCACTCACACACGGGGCCGCCCAGAGCTCGCTGCACGGGCTCTCGCGAGACTGAGACAAAACAAACAAGGCTGAGCGCGTCCTTGACACACGAATGTCGCGAGACACCACACCCGGAAGCAGACTTGAACAATCGCGAGAATAAGGAATAGGCCCCGCCAAAGTGTGCTCGCCTGCCGTAGGCTCAAAGTCTCGCGAGATTGGGGTCTGCAGTAACCGCAATAGAAAGGTCAAAGGTGAAATTTGGATATTTAAACAAGAAGTAGAATTTATTACCGGTCTTCTCTCTTGGGTTGGGGGGGCGTTTTCAACGCTGGACGGGGGGTGGAGTCGGGTCAATGCTGGCACAGAGGGGTTCCCCCCCGAAAGCCCTGGGTGAAGGGGGGGGCTATCCCCTCCAGGAGCGCTGTGCTGGGGGGTCCCTACCCTGGTGTCGTGACTGTCGCTCAGTCATGCCCAGCTCTCTCTGCCCAGCTCTACTTAAGGCCTTGTTTACACTGGACCGTTTTCTGCCATGGCACTGCTATATAGGGTTGCCAAGTTTCTAACAGCACAAAACCCAAAGACCCCTGCCCCCTCTTCTCTGAAGCCCCTCACTCACTCACTCACTTTCACCAGACTGGGGCATGGGTTGGGGGGGGGGGCTAATGGGCTCTGGGCTGGAGGTGTGGGCTCCAGGGGGGCTAGAAATGAGGGGTTCAGGGTGAAGGAGAGGGCTGGGTTGGGGTGTGGGGGGATAAGGGCTCCAGCTGGGGTTGTGGGGCTGGGGATGAAGGGTTTGGGGTGCAGGAGGGGGCTCAGGGCAGGGGCAGGTTTTTGGGGTGGGTGCAGGGCAGGCTCTGGGAGGGAGTTTGGGTATGGGAGGGGACTCCAGCTTGGGGCAGGGGGTTGGGGTGTGGGGTCCCGGCAGTGCTTACCATGGCTCCGAGGAAGTGGTCGCCAAGTCCCTGCAGCCCGTAGGGTTCCCGGCCAGTGTAAGCTGTGGAGCTGACACCCAGGCAGAGGCAGTGTGTGGAGCTTCCCTGGCTGTCCATGAGCCTAGGCCGCAGGGACCTGGCAGCCACTTTTGGGAGCCGCATGGAGCCAGGGCAGGTAGGGAGCCCGCTGTAGCCCCAGGCCCTAGATGCGTCTCCAACTGGACTTTTAATGACCCAGTCGGCAGTGCCGACCAGACCTGTCAGGACCCCTTTTTGACCGGGAGTTCCGGTTGAAAACCAGACGCCTGGCAACCCAGTGCCACCATAGTGATTTCTCCCGAGCAATCCACATGTGGCTGCTATTGCTAGCAGGACATTGTCTCTCATCATCATCATCAAGGTGTATCGGCAAAAGACGTGTGACCCTGAGATAGGCATCCCAGTGTCCCCTACGCCAGTAGGGTTGCCAGCCCTCCTGGATTGGCCAGGAGTCTGCCGCAATAAGCCTCGATCTCCCAGTGGCTACTGAAAGCAATCCAGGAGATTTTAATAGGCTGTTAAAAGTTGAGCTCCCTACCTGCCCTGGCTTCGCACAGCTTCCAGAAGCAACTGGCATGTCCAGCTCCTAGGCGCAGGGGCGGCAAGGAGGTCTCCACGTGCCACCGCCGCCTTGAGTGCTGACTTCACAGCTCCCATTGTCCTGGACGGCTGCCTGGCTGCCCCTGAACCTAGGAGCCAGACATGCCAGTCGCTTTCAAGAACCATCTGAGGTAAGTGCCGCCCAGCCGGAGCCCACACCCCTTCCCTGCCTTGAGCCCCCTCCTGCACTCTGAACCCCTTAGCCCCAGCCCAGAGCCCCCTTCTACACCCCAAACCCCTCCTCCCTGGCCCCAGCCGGAGCCCCCTCCCCCTTCCACACCCCAACCGCCTGCCCCAGCCCTGAGCCTCCTCCCACACTCTGAACCCCGTGGCCTCAGCCCAGAGCCCTCTCCTGCATCCTAAACCCCTCATCCCTGGCCCAACCCCAGAGCCCACACTCTCAGCCGGAGCCCTCACCCCCTTCCACATCCCAACCCCCTGCCCCAACCTGCTTAAAGTGAGCGAGGGTGAGGGAGAGCAAGCAACGGGGGGGGGGGAGTGCAGGTTATGGGGGGCAGGAGGCGGGGCAAGGGTGTTTGGGTTTGTGCGATTAGAAAGTTGGCAACCCTGTATGCCAGCCTCTACCTCACTACCTCTTGGAGGATACCAGAGACAGGATCCTATAGTTGCTCCAAATCTTGTACAAAGGAGGTCAAGTAAGGTGTCTATGGAAAGGATGTACTTTGCTGGTTATGATTATGCTGTCTGTATGTCTGTATCATTTTTGTATGTGAAGTTATGAATATTGGCTACATATTTGTATCTCGATGTGTTTGATTCTTAGGAGCATCAGTGAAGCATTTGGTAAGCTTCTTGAGAAAGGACTATTCTGAGTAAGTGCCCAGTCAAGAAACACTTAACTGACAATGGACTTTGGGAGACGCCAATCCACATCTGAGCTTTCCTGCGAACGTTCAAACTAACATGTAAACAATAGCATCAGCCTGCAAAAAGCTGAATCATTCATGGACATGTGACTTGCCCAGGTGGCTACAAACTCCATCTTGTTGCTGTGATTTTGCACAGAAGAACAAAGGGGTTTCTGCCCACAAGAGAGAGAATATAAAAGGCAGTGGAAGCCTCTCCCTTTTGTCTTCAGATGGCTCAAGAAATGGCCTTTCCACCCCAAAGGGATGCCTGAAAGAAACTGGAACAAAGGACTGTAACTACGGGGGTGTGAGTGATTGCTGGAACCAGGCCATAAAACACAATGTTGGTCCAAAAAGGATTTGGCCCAGACTAGGAAGGAGTTTAGTCTGTGAAAGACGCTTACTGGAACATCTCTGAGGGTGAGATTTACCTGTATTCAGTTTCCTACTGTATTAGGCTTAGACTTGCGTGTTTTGTTTTATTTTGCTTGGTAACTTAGTTTGTTCTGTCTGTTATTACTTGGAACCACTTAAATCCTACTTTTTATACTTTTGCTTATTAATTATCCCAAAGTAATTAATAACCGGGGGGAGCAAACAGCTGTGATTATCTCTCTATCAAGTGTTATAGAGGGCGGACAATTTATGAATTTACCTTGTGTAAGCTTTATACAGAGTAAAACAGATTCATTTGGGGTTTAGGCTCCCAGAAAGACTGAATACTAGGTGCTGGGAAAGTCCTTGTTAACTGAAAAGCCCCTGGGCTAAGTGAATCTTATTTTCTGGGCAGAAGGGCTGTAGTTGGTCTGTGCTATAGCTGACTGGAGTGTCTAACTCAGCAAGACGAAAGGGGGAAGCCTTCTCTGGCAGGGGGTTTTGTTCTCAGTGATATCCCAGCACATCTAGTGACAGTCTTGCGGGAGTCTCTGTGACCAAACCTGTCACAGGGGGCACTTCTTCAAACCCAGTGAGTGGTAGGGGAACTTTAAGGATAGTGTAATAAAGACTGAAAAACTTATTACAGGCAATAGTGATCTTAGCAGATATGACTTATGATGGTATCGAAGGTTCACAGACTGCAGCTGCTTAAGAGTCTGTGTTCAGCCAGAGCTGTATGGTACTGGCCTCTTTGTAGCAACGATCCCCTGAGAGGTCCTTTCAGAATGGAGTAAGACGGTACCCTACTCTGGTGGGAGAAACAAGGCTGGTCTGCCTAGAAATGTCCAGGCAAAGATCAAACAGTATTTGCTTGAAAAGTTCAGTGAAATCCCAGAGGACTGGAAAGCTATGTGGGCCAAGATAAATGCTCTTCTGCACTATTGGCAGAGGGCCCCAGTGACTGCCTGTGCAAGCTCACCGCACATTGTTTCTGCCTCTTTCCTGAATCTAAACACAGCATGCAAGTAATGTGTTTTGGACTTGAAAGCCTGCATCTAATCAGTTTACGATGCATTTTCTGCAAATGCATGTTTGAATACTCATTGGTCTGTGTGTAGCTTAAAGTTAGTGCAAGTGCTTTTTTTCCTATTTGCAGAATTTTGTTTGGTTACGGGGTAGGCATTGCCTGCAAAAGTATGTACTTTCAATGCTTGTTTGCAAAGTATTGGCAAACATATGCATTTGGGAATACTTGTTGGCGGCTTTTTCCTATTTTCTTTCTGTTGATTTTGGCTAGTGCTGCCAGTTTGTGCTCTTCAAATAAATAGGCCACTTTTAAACAGAATGTCTTTGTTCACTGTCCATTCACAGTCAGCTGCCCTTTTGAAAGGGGAAGGGGCCCTGGAGAATGTAAAATAAAGGCATGCATTAATGGGCATGAAGTCACAACATACCTTAGTCCCGAATCGCTAATCCGTTCACTCTCCAAGTTCAGCTGAGTCTCAAAGAGGTCCTGGCTCTCGAGCAGCCTGACATCATCTATGTCCCTCACCTCAGTCCGCAGGTCCCGAGCTTGCAAGTCTGGCCACTATCACGGGCCAGTTGGTGAGGGGATCCCTGCTCAGTTTGGCATCACACTGCACATAAGAGCAGTTCTTGGGGGAAGCACCAGACTTTGTTACCCTCCTTTTTTGTCTTCTGTTAAACCTGCCGCAGTTCCTTCCCTTTGCCTGGCTTTGTCTCTCATCCTTGCTGTATCCAGGCTTCTGTCTGCATCTCCTTTGCAATATCAATGTATACATCTTTGTCCCTGCAGGAATTCTACAGCTGTGCCTTCACTGCTGACCTCCCCTCAACCCCCACCTCCCAGCCAAGGAAATCCAGGACATCTCAGCTGGAACTGTGCTTATATAGATACACTTCATGAAGAAACAGGTGTTTCCAGAAAACACTGGAGATTTTAAGTAAGAAGTGAACTTCCAGATGTGAGACTTCTGAGCTGCAGGGCTCAAAAATTTAACCAGAGGTCCCTGCTGCAGTGACAGTTGAATTGTGCGCTTGTTGCTGGAAGACTGTGTTTGCTGGTACAGGTACATCTGTGTCCATACAGGCATTTTGTCAGCAGCACTATCCTACTAGAGGATTTCATCACTCAGGGAACTGGTTTAATTTTACAAGTAAATTTTCAGAGTTTTGTCAGCAGGACTCAGTTTTGAGCGTGGATGCATGTAAGCTGTGCTGACAGAATTAAAATTTGTAGCTAGTTTTACCTGACCCAGGATACTATGTGAAGTGTTTGGCATATCTTCTGTTAAAGTGGCACTTAATAACAGAGATGTGTATGTGTGTGTATATAATACAATTGATCAGAAAGCCAGGATCACTGTAGTACAAACATTCTGAGCCAAATCAGAGTTTGTAATATATGACCTTGCAGGATCTGTATTTAATGTTCTTACAAACAACATACGTTTTAACTTTCAGTGCATGAGTAGTTTCATTAAAAATAGAAGTTATGTATACATATGTGTCTTCAAGATTGTGACCATAACTTCTCGTTCTGGACAGGAAGGGCAAAAAACCAAGTCCCCAAGGTTCAGATGTGTCTGATATTTCTGTGAAACAATCATTCCATTGATAGGTTAACCTCTTTTGGATCAAATTTTTATAGTTTTTCATGTTGGCATTATAGACAATTTGCCAAAAGCTGTATACTCTGGACAGTGCTCAGAACATTAATGAGCTCCGACAATGACATTTTTACAATAATTAAGTGTCTTGTCATATGGGTAAAAAAATGTAAAATTATTTTAAAAAATGAGATAACCAAGGTTGTCATTTTTACCCATGGCAGGAAGCCACTGAGAAAAATTAAAACCTGGCTATTTTCAGAGACCATGCATATTAAAACGCATTCTAGTTCCTCAATATTTTGAGGAATGGCAGAATAAGCATCTAGAAAGAAAGTAGATAGTGCACAAGAAACACTTTTTTAATAAATTTTAAGGCTAGAAGGGCCAATTCTGAGATCTATCCTGATCTCCTATATAGCACAGGGTAGAGAGTTTCACCCAGTGGTCCCTGCATCAAACCCCACGGCTTGTGGTTGAAGTAGAGCATCTCATTTAGGAAGACATCCAATCTGGATTTAAAGATTGCAAGGTACAAAGAATCCACCACTTTGGTAAGTTGTTCCAATAGACCCTCACTGTTTTAAATAAATAAAATTACACCTTATATCTAGCCTGAATTTGTCTAGTGTCAGCACATTAGCAATCTTACAGTCTTCTGGAATTATACCGCTTCTTTCCAAATACAAAACATGAATTATTGAACATGTCTGCCTTTTCTGCATCATTGACAATTTTACCATCTCCATCTACTAATGGGCCTATACCATTGCTAGGATTTCTTTTGTTCCTAATATACTTTAAAAATTCCCTTGTATTGTGTTTAGCCCCTGACATATATAGATTTTTTTTCCCTGATGTCTTTAGCTTCCCTTATCAATTTTCTAAACTTTATAGCTTATAATTTTATGTTGATTTATTTATTTCCCTTCCCCTCATATGTTACTTCTTAATTTCTAATTGCTACCTTCACTTTGCCACTGACCCAGGATTGGTTTTAGCCAAAGTTGTCCTCTCTCTTTTTTTTTTTTTTTAATTGTGGAATCATGGCTTTTTGGCCATCTAAGAACTCATCTTAAAGAACTTACATTTTCCTCTAAATTCTTCCTCCCAGTCAATTCACTCTTCTTTAAGAAGTTAGCCCTTTCAAAGCCACAAGTATATATACTGCTGGTTGGGATGATCCTTTGTTTGCGCAAATCAATTATTGGGCCCTAAGCAGTCACCATAGTGGATACACTAATGCCATACGTGGTGGTTGTAACACCTCTCCATGCTGCTTCTTTATTGCCACTTCCCTATTTGGGGTTGGCAACTTTTATAGCCTTCTTCTATAATTCATGATTGTACTCCAAGCTGTCTTGTGAATTGATCTCTCTAAGGTTTGCTGATATCCAGTTCACGTACCGCATCTTTGTCTCACCCTTGGTAACCTTCCGTCTGTAATCATTTCAGCAATACAGCTCTCAGGTCCCCACTGGACATGTCACTACCAATGTAGCCTAGCCTCACTCAGTTCATCGTCAGTTGGGGCAATCCGCATTAGGCCCCACCCTACTCCGACTCAACATTCCCCTTTTTATACATCCCAGGATCCCATTTGCTCTCTTAGCCACAGCATTGCACTGGGAGCTCTTGTTCAGTGGCTTATCCATCAAAATCCCTTACATCCTTTCTGAGGCATGACTTTCAAAATGCAGCCCCCCTTCTTATAAAGATGACCTACATTCTTCAATCCTATATGTATGTATGATTTTGAAATTGGCTGTATGAAAATGCTTGTTCCAGTGAGCCAAACTTACCATGCAATCCAGATTGCTCTGTATAACTGACCTCTCCTTATCATAATTTATCATTCCACCATTCCTTGTGTCATCTGCAATCTTTACCAGCATTTCTTTTAAATATTTTCTTCCAGATCAGAGCTTTAAAGAAATTGAATAGCCGTGGGCCAAGAACAGCTTCCTGCAGGATCTCACTAGAAATGTCCCCGGTCGATGTTGATTCCCCAATTGTTGATTACAACTACTTTTTAAGATCTATCAGCCCCTTTTAATATGTGCTACTTTGATTTTTGTATAGGGCTACTTTTTAAGCATTAGAATGGTGTGTGGTACTACAGTAGAATCTCAAGAGTTATGAACACCAGAGTTACGAACTGACCAGTCAACCACACGCCTCATTTGGAATCAGAAGTAAGCAGTCAGGCAGCAGCAGAGACAAAAAAAAAAAAAAAAGGGGGGGGGGGGGGGCGCGGAAAAACAAGCAAAAACCATACAGTACTGTGTTAAACATAAACTAATGAAAAATAAAGGGAAAGCAGGATTTTTCTTCTGCATAGTAAAGTTTCAAAGCCGTATTAAGTCAATGTTCAGTTGTAAACTTTTGAAAGAACAATCATAATGTTTTGTTCAGAGTTACGAAAAACCTTCATCCACGAAGTGTTTGACTCTGAGGTTCTACTGTAAGTCTAATGGCCTGCAGAAGTCTAAATATACTATCCACAGTCTAAAAATACATAACACAGACTTAAGGTTCATCAGTAGTGCCTAGTACTTGAACGTCAAAAGCATCTTTACTTAAACTTTTGAAAAACAGGAAATAACAAATTAAGCGGGGACGGATAGCTCAGTGGTTTGAGCATTGGCCTGCTAAACCAAGGGTTGAGAGTTCAACCCTTGAGGGGGCCATTTAGGAATCTGGGGCAAAAATTGGGGATTGGTCCTGCTTTGAGCAGGGGGTTGGACTAGATGACCCCCTGAGGTCCCTTCCCACCCTGATATTCTATGATTCTAAGGTACACACCAAGTCCTTTCCTCAGCCTTAACGCAGCTACTAAGAGCCAACGGGAACAAGCAAAGTATGGTTCAGTCAGGGCTGCCCTATAATAAGTAGAAGACAAGAGGGGTGAAGTAATATCTTTTATTGCACCACGTAGCTCGAAAGCTCCTGTCTTTCTCACCAGTAGAAGTTGGTCCAATAAAAGATATTACCTCACCCGCTTTGTTTCCTAATAGCATGGGGCTGACACAGCTCCACCAACACTGCATGCTGTACTAAATAGACATGCCATTTCATGTGCTGTGATCAGAGGCGGATTAAGATCTATTGTGGCCCGAGGCACAATTAAAATCGGGCCCTCCCACACATACCCAACATGGGACCCCGCCCCCTGCTCCTCCTCTTACCCCCCATGGTTCTGCCTTCTGGCCTGGCCGGAAGTCAGGCCATGGTAAGAGCTGGCTGGGGAGCCTTGGACTCTCCACCTGTCCTGAACGACGCACCCTGGGTGGCTGGGACATGCACCAGGGGCTGCTCTCGAACACCCCAGCTCCTAGCCCAGGGCAGGTAGAAAGTCCGGGGCTCCCCACAGCTGCCCAGGCTCCCTGGGCGACTCTTACTACAGTCTGGGGTGACCATACGTCTTGTTTAGGCCAGGCCAGTCCCCTTTTTAAGCCCTGCCCTGGACTTCCCGACTTTTTTGGCAAAACTGGTCATTTATCCATCATCAGTTGACAAGAGCAAATGGGACAAATGCCCAGTTTAGCCAAAAAGGGACTCAGGGTGGGGCCAGCTCCACAAGGTGGGGGGGAGTGGTGTGGAGGGGAGAGGGACTCAGGGGGCCCCTAGAAAGGAAGTTCTGTTTACAAGTACAGGGAGAAAAGGAACAGTATGTATTTGTGTGTGTAGAATATTTAAAAGAGGGGAAATTTTGGCTGTCTAAAAGGCCCATTCAAATAGGGAAGAAATGAATCCGAGTCAGGGTGAGAGGGGAGCAGAGAAGAGCCTAGATAGCTTATAGATAATGTACTGGGCTGGCTGGAAAAAAAACAGCTCTGGGCGAAAACCAGCTATTTACTGAAGACAACAAAGGAACCATATACAGTTGCTGCACTTTATTTTGCTGCCTTTATTGTTTTCAGTGAGTTAGAACTGCCTATTTTATTGCAACTGGTTTAATAAAGACAAACCTGCCATAACCGAAGTATTTTAAATCGTTCCTGTTTAACTGAGATACGAGATGTAAATGTTCCTTTTTAAGTGGTTTGAGAAGCTAAAGTAGACCGAGCATCTGAGCACAGGCTGCGAAGGCAGAGAAATGAGTTCTCTTCCTCGCTAGGTGACCTTTGCTTCTTCCATAACTTTGCATTGTCTGAGTTTCCACATCATAAAATGATTTTTACTTACTTATCTCCCAACAGGGAGTGAGGATTAATTATTTAGCTTTTATAAAGCAACTTGAAGTTTAAAAACACTAAATATAAGCTACATATTTATTGGAAAAATACTAGATTGTAAGCTGCTCAGGGTAGGAACCTTGACTCTTTACATGTCAAAGAAACAAACACATAAAATAGGCAGCATAGAAATAAATATGATTGAAAATAAATGACTCAATGCACTAAACATGTGGCTATCTTAAAGTTGTCATCTTGTCGATAAATTGGTTTTGAATGAATAACCCTGCTGATATGTGTGACTGTAGTTTTGAGTCTGAGTTTCAGGCGAGTGAGTGTGGACAGCTGCAGCTGTCTGTACACATAATTACAGCATTATGCCAGAGAATTCTGCCTAAGTGCCCAATATTGTAATAGCTGCGACATGAGGTTTGTTATTAAAACAGTATTGTCTGTTGGTAAGTGTTGGAGACTGGCAGTCAGCATTCTCCAGTTCTCTAACTAGTGATACTTGATTCACTTTGTGCTTGACTGTAGGCAATTCACTTAATCTCTGTGTGTTGGGGGTAAGAGAGAGGCTGTGGGGGGCAGCTCTAAGCAGGAGGGAGGCAGGAGAGGGGCGGGGGCGGGGAGGCTCCGTGCAGGAGGGAAGGAGAGGGCCGGAGAATGGGGGGGTGGGGGAGGCTTCACACAGGGGAATGTGCTGACCTACTCACAGCTCCAGGCTCCAGCCTGGCCAGGGGTGGGGTTGCAGGGGGAAGAGGAGCAGCAGGGCTGCAGCCTGGGAGCAGGGAGAGGAGGAGCAGGAGGCAGGGCTGTAGTTCCGGCCTGGGGGAGAGCTCCACTTGGCCAGGGCCCCTGGGCACACAGGCCCGTGGGCTCATACAGTCATCTGCCCTGGGTGTGTTTTGTTAGGGACAGCTGTATTGACTGTTGCAGGGATGACTTGCCACAGCTCAGCTGATACCACAATATGAAGTGAGGCGCATCTGCACCCAGAAGGGTCATGGACTCATTGTTCTGTGATAAGTTCTGTGGATTTTGCAAGTAGAAGAGCATGGTGGTCTGTTGTTGCTGTGGGAATATCAAGGGGTGGGCTTTCTTAGGGAAAAGATGTTTCTTACCATGCGAGTTATGTGTTCACTAACCGCTAGGATTTTACCTTATAAAACAAGGCAGTCTCTAGTCTTTGTGTGTGTTAGCAGATGGAGATGAACACCAGGGATGAGCCCCAAATCTGAGCCTACTGTATGGGTAATGGGCTGTACCCACTGGTCTGCAGTATGGGAGGCTTTCAGGTGTGTGAAGTGGTCTGGTCATCTCCGTGAGAAGCTTTCACAAGGAAAAGAGCACCTCATGGTGATGAACGAGTCCTGAACAGATAGTGTTGTGCTGGGAAAGGTGTGAACCCAACATGCACATTGTCAGCTCTTCATCCCAGCCTCAGCACTGTGTGCCTGGTGGGTGCACAGAGCATGCCTCTTCCAGCAGAAAGCAGATGACAGCCTTTCTAGTGTCATTTTCAATGTGGCAGTTAGGCCTTCCTGTATCAGTCCAGCCCAGCCCCACACCACTGTGCTGGGCACAGTACTGCCTGAGGTGCATCAGTGACCGCCATGTGCACAAAAGTGGTTATAAGAACTGGAAAATGTTACATCCGGCTCATTTTTTCAGAGCATGGTATCTTGGGAACCTCTTGTCCAAATGACTCCAAATGTGTACCATTAACCTGACCTCAGACCCCAACAAGCCACAATTATCTCAAATCTGATCCTTCCAAGCCTGTCTAGTTATCAGTAAATGTTGGTAAACATCCACTTCACCTTTCACACACACACTGCTAAATATTTCCATACATAATATTCACAGTTGACAACAGAGTTTGATTTAAGAATATTTGCTATGTATATTTTGACAAGTGTCAGTGTTGACTATTTGTCTTTTAAGAGTTGACAAAGTGCATTTTAAAGGTTACAAAGCCGTAACTTTTTGAATCTCAGTATTGTCATTAATTATTGTTCGACCCTCCCCTCCTCCCCCCCCCCCCCCCCATTTCTTGTCCGGCCACCGTAATTTCCTACAACTGTGAAAGTTTGATTAAAAAAAAAAACAAATAATCACATCCATTGAAACGATTTTAAAAAAATTAAATCTGCTAAGCCAAACTGTAATAGCGGGACAGTAGCACTATAATGTCAAGACCATACTCTTTGTTGATGAGATTACAATCTTGATTGACAAACAATATCAAATTGGTTGGCATTATTGTGCTACCATCCTTCCAGACTTTACTGATTGCATCCCATATCAGCCACTCTGATTCTACTTAGGACTGATGTCGGGCTAACCCACCTATAGTTATCCACATTGTCCCAGTTACCCTTTTAAAATATTGGAACATTAGCTTTTTTTCCAGTCTTCCCCAGTATTCCACGATTTATTAAGTATTAATATCAGAGAGCTCTCTTTGGTGCAAGCTACCCAGTCTTACAGATTTAAGAATGTTTAACTTTAGCAGTTGCTGTTTAACATCTTCCCTGGTTATTACTGGAATAGAATGTATTTCATTATCACTAGGGTATGAATGGGCCATTCAGCTTTTCTTCAAATGGAGAACATCCTATAATTGAAACAATTAATTTTAATGCTTTTGTTTGGTTTGTGCATTTGACAGTGTTTCCATATAATCAGTGTCTCACAGTCCCCCTGTATACTAGATCTGTTTCTTTCTTGCTGAAAACACCCTTATGAACAGAAAAGGCTTTATATAAACTGTTAGAGGAATTTTATTATAGGTGGGTCTGGTAGTCTGACACTGCCCATTACAAAGAACCTGTTTTCAATTGGTTATAACTTTGCCAAACTAACAATTTGGGCTGAAAACGTCCATGCTCGGCGTCTTCCTTTGTCTGGAAGCTTCTGGATAAGTTCAGCCAAAGTGGTTCAGCCATTTCTGAGAACAAGACTAGGAAAAGTGTTGTTTTGCCGTGTGACCTTTTCTGGTGACCTTTTCTTCAAGAAGCTTTAGCACCTCCATGCTTTGGAGTAGAGACTTTCAATTTGGGCAGGGGGAGGTGACCTTTGTGTCAGGGGTGTGTCTGTTGCTGCCCCAGTGAATATCTAGCCATGTTATAAATCTCTGAAAAAAGAGCAGTTTGCATATGTTCAGTGGAGGATTGAGTGGCTGTAGTTTCTGAATATTTAATACCCAAGGGGTACAATCCATATCCCCCTAGCTCCTACTGCTGACCGGGCTGCACATACACCATCTCCACAGAGCAACTGAATGTGCTCCGCTAGTAGGACTCATAAGGACTTCTTCTGTAACTGATGCTCTCAGCTGCTCTGGGTCAGGGTAGGGCTGGGCAATGGTCCTGAGAGCTGGGAGCAGGTCTGTTCTGTGCTCTTAGTGGTTCTTCCACCCCACCCACTCCCCGCTTTGCAGGCACCCAAGCAGCATTGAGGAAAATACTGCCTGACTCGCATTCAGAAGATGCTAGTGTGAAGGACATGGGGCCAATCTGTAATAGCGTCTGAATGTTGTGTGTGACCTGGTTATTGGGATAGTTTCTAATAACCCCCTATAGTTATACAGTATTCCTATAGTTATACAGTATGTTTACTCTATGCAGAGGTTGGCTTAGTTCAATAGCAGACAGTTGGGAAATAAGCAGAAAGGCCAGACAGCAGCTCCAGATAAAACATCTCAAGGGTTGAGAGACAATGTCTGAGCTAATAGCTGTGAAGAACCTACTTCCTTGGCTCCAGCCAAGTTACACAGCTTGTTTGATAAGGCTGGAAGCCAAAAGATCAAAAGGAGATGTAACAGGGTGGTCACACCCTTCCCTGCAGGCTCCCTGCCTCAGTTTCCCTCTTCCACAGGGCTCCTCAGTAACTCACCCAGTCCAAATTAATTTTAAACCCTCCCCCTCTGGAGAGGATCCATTTTATTTAGCCCCGGTGCCCATTAATACTCCACACCAGCTTCACCCAGCTAGTCACTGGATCCACAGTTGAAACAGTTCTCCCTCCTTGTGTCAGGAGGAGGGAAAACTAGAACTAATACTAATCCCCGTGGCTTTGCACTCTGGGAACCAAGAGTCCTCAGCCCACCTTCCCAGAGCAATCTCGCAGTTCAGCCTCTCTCTCTCTCTTCCTTCTTGCAACAGCAGTTCCCAGCCCTCCAGAGCTGGGTTATCATTCAAACTACCCCCCTCACTCCCTGCAGCTGCTTCCTCAAGCCAGGTACCAAGGCTCTATCCTACGTGGACCTCCTTGCTCCAATGTTACCAGCTCCTCATTGAGTGCCTCCCTCTTCTTTATGAATGGCCTGATTGTGTCACCAGATCAGCCAGTCACATGTTCTTTATTCTCCTCTCCTGGCTAGTTGAGCTAATCTTGTCACATATAGACTGAGGCCCTTCTCCCCTTAAGAGGCCCAAATCCTTGGATCTTAAGAACAATGAAAAAGCAATCAGGATCTTCAAAGAATTTTAATTAAAGAAAAAGTAAAAGAATCACCTCTGTAAAATCAGGATGGTAAATACCTTACAGGGTAATCAGATTCAAAACATAGAGAATCCCTCTAGGCAAAACCTTAAGTTACAAAAAGACACAAAAACAGGAATATACATTCCATTCAGCACAGCTTATTTTATCAGCCATTTAAGCAAAACAGAATCTAACGCATATCTAGCTAGATTGCTTACTGATTTTTACAGGAGTTCTGATCTGTGGCACATTCTTGGGACTGTATGATGAGCTCGCACCAGCCCTGTGACACAAGGACACGAGAATGAGAGCTGCCCTGCTGTTGGAGAAGCACGTGGTGATTGCACTGGAAGCTGGCTACTCTAGACTGCTACCGATCGGTCACTAACCAGTTCAGAATGGGAAAGTTGATAGATGGCACACACATTCCAATTCTGGCAACAGAGCACCTAGCCACCGAGTACATTAATCACAAGGGGTATTTCTCAATGGTTCTCCAGGCACTTGTGGATCACCATGGGTGTTTCACGGACATTAACGCAGGCCAGTCCGGAAAGGTGCATGACACACGCATCTTTTGGAACACTGGCCTGTTCAAGAAGCTACTACCTGGGACTTTCTTCCTAGACCAGAAGATCACCATGGGGGAAGTCGAAATGCCCATTGTGATCCTGGGAGACGCTGCCTACCCCTTAATGCTGTGGCTCATGAAGCCATACATGGGGCAACTTGACAGCAGCAAGGAGCAATTCAACAACAGGCTGAGCAAGTGCAGAATGACTGTGGAGTGTGAATTCAGTCATTTAAAAGCCCACTGGCGATGCCTGTATGGGAAGCTGGACATGGCCAGTGATGATATTCCTATGCTTCATAGCCGCATGCTGTGCACTCCATAATATTTGTGAAGGGAAGGGTGAAAGCTTCTGTCAAGGTTCCTTCCCCACTCTGAACTCTAGGGTACAGATGTGGGGACCTGCATGAAAGACCCCCTAAGCTTATTCTTACCAGTTTAGGTTAAACGCTGCCACCACCAAAGTGTTACACAAAGAAAAGGGGAAGTGCCCATTTGGAAATGTCTCTCCCCACCTCCCCCAAAGTGTCCCCCTAAGCACTACACGCCCTTTCCTGGGGAAGGCTTGATAAAAATCCTCACCAATTTGCTTTGTCCAGTTGTTCCATTGCTCAAGATACATCAAGGTCAACACCTTGGATTCTCTTGCTTACAACATTTATTTCAAACAGTATGTCACGCCACAACACTAAGCCACACAGAAATTTGAAGTTATGTAGGTTTCTGGTGATTCCATTTCCCTCTACCGCTGTTCTCCCACAAAAACAGTTCCTGTCATAGCATTATCCTCCATAATGGAAACTCTGGCATCATCTGTCTTCCCAATTTGATGTTTGATAGGCTTTATCGCCTCCACTTGACTTTCCCATCGTGTGGCACTCGGTGGTTTCAGTGTCAGAGAGGATGTTCCCAGATGTTGCTTCAGAATTTTGCCATCAGTGAGTTGATGCAGAGAAAAATACATAGATGCTTTGAATTACATTAAAAAATTCAGCAGCCTCACTAGAAGCTGATGCTGCATCACTGACCACCAAGTTCAATGACTGAGAACTGCTAGAGGAGACTGTCTGCTCCTGGCTCCCTGCCCTCTTATAAGGGCAAGCTGAGCCCGGATTGCTCTCCTGGGCTGTTTTTAAGCCCTTTAAGGCTGGAGCAGGTAACCACCCTGCTACAGCCCTTCTATGACATCTATGAATTGGCGCCCACAGCCTGGGCATCAGGGAGACACTGACTGAGTCGGGACCCTCAAGCAGCTCTGGGAACAACTCCCTGCTGCAGGAGGGGAATGCCCCAGAAAGCTCAGCGCTGGCCATCACCTTCACAAGCCTGGTGGATGAAAGTTTGGTGCCCTCTGCAGCCAGGCAGGAGGACAGTTCAGGGGGCTCCCCAGATGCAAGAGCAGGGGAAGCATCTCAGGCAGTAGGCTTGGGAGGGGAGAAGGGGGCACCGTGATGGACTTGACACCTAGATTGAGGCCTGTTGGCAAAGGGTCATCCTCCCCCAGGCTATAGAGGTCAGGTCCATGGCCCAGATCTCCTGGATGATGGCCTGGAGGCCCTTACCTGCCAAGAGGGGATTCTCCCCATTGGCGACCAAGGCTCGTTCCACCTCAGCGCTAATGGGAGAGATGGATGACAGAACACAGGGGGACTACCTCCAAGGCATCCTCATAAGGGATTCCAGGAGCAGGGTGGCGTCACCCTGCCCCTCCCATCTTAGAGTCTCCTCAGCCAGCTCCACCCTCTGGACTTTCGTTAGGGTTGCCAGTTCTGGTTAGACGTATTCCTGGAGTTTTCATCACCTGACATAATCTTTAATTAATCTATAAATCCTGGAGACTCCAGGACAATCCTGGAGGGTTGGCAACCATAAATTTAATAGGGGGCCTGGAAGCAGGTTCAGCAGTAGCCCCCTGAGATGCCTTTTGGAAGGCATCCTCCCACTCCGCAAGAAGGAGGTGCTGGGACGTGACTTATGCTTGCCCCTATTACTAGTACTTAGCCCTCAGTGGTGTCACTGGAAAGCTGGCTAGTGGGGTGGGTCCAGGGGGCAAGGGCAATGGGATTGTGGTTGGGGAAAGCAGGAGGGGTCAACAAAGGGAAGGGTGACCTCCTTCTGAGATGAGCCCTCTCCTGGGCTCCCAAATGTCACTGCAACCTCCTCTTCTGTGGACCCTGCCTGACAGCTATCAGCAACAGGGTCTGTCCATGTGGCTGGTCGTGACAGGGGTGCATGTCTTCCCTGCAGGTCCGAGAGGAAACACACAAGATGGGGGACAGCAAACTGTGAGGGGAAAGGGCTGGCATGCAATGAGGGAGAGCCAAGGGGGCACATACACCCACATGCACAAGTGAGAGTCTCTGGTGCAGCCCCAGGGCAGGTGGTGGAGGCAGGCAGGCCGGCGGATGGTCTGCAGGAGCGGTGGGAGAGTGGATGGGAGAGGGGGTACACGCTACTCCCCCCACCCCAGCAACAGCACCAACTGGAAGTCCTGCCCATAGAGTCACAGGTGGGCAGGGAAGGAGGCGGAGCATTGCAGGCAGAGGCAGGACGGTCTCATGGTTTAGGCCATTGAATGCTGCCCTGGACCAGGAGTGCTGGAACAATTTTTATAGTGGGGGTCCTGAGAGCAATTTAACCAAACTGTAAATCCCGTATATAATGGAAACCATTTCAAGTCAAGGGGTCGGCACCATCCCCCGCACCTCTAGTTCCAGCACTTATGCCATGGAGAATTTGGATTCTATTCCTGCCTCTGCCACAGAGGTCCTGTGTGACACGGGACAAGTCACTTAGTGACCTCCTATCTATGTTTGGTTTAAGTGTGAGTTCCTCATTTGCTGGGTTCTCAGCTGAGCTGCTGGAGTCTGAGGTGCAGAAGTGAGGAGCACTCACAGCTACAAGGAAAGTCACTGGGAGCGGTGCTATGAACATATGAAGTACTATAGCCTAGTACCTGATGAATCATGTACTCAGCATCTCAAACCGGGTACCCAAAGTTAGTGGATATGTGTGACCTTAATCTCTCTGTGCCTTAGTTCCCCTATCTTTACCATGGGGATAATACCACCCTCACCTAACAAGAGAGTGCTGAAGATAAATTAGTTAATGTTTGTTAAACAGTCAGATACTGTAGTGAGGAGCACCATAGAGGAAATGAATAATTCTGTATTTGAGCAGGGTTTGAATAGTGTGCAGTAAATAAGGCCTGGGGCCACACACTGAAAAACGAGGAGAAAATAAAATATTGAACACCTGTGTTTTCAGGGAGCACTATGCATCCTGTGCACTGAATGAGGAAGGGGTCCTGTGGAAAAAACAGCATGTGATCATGCAATTGAAGGCATATCCCAGTGCATATGTGCCAGGGGAACGAGTGAAGCTTGCACAGGAGTGTCTGCACACTGCTAGCAGTGTGCAATCTGCTGTGCTACCTCTAGGTTCCCTCCCCACTTTCCAACCTGCCAGCGTGTGACAAATGACCAAAACGCTTACAATAAAACTCTTCCTTTCAGCTGTCCCCACTGGATTAAAGGTAATATTTATCTTTGTGACGGTCTAATCAATCCGCACACAACACAAAACCAACATTCCTGCTGGTTCACTCAGAGTAACTAAGGGTGACGGCCTCAGCAGTTCTGCAGGACAAAAACGAAGGGGTGTTAACAATACAAATACTTTGGGAGCTTGTCTTGACGAGGAAGAGTGGTCATAAATTCATAGATATTAAGATCAGAAGGGAATATTGTAATCATCTAATCCAGTGATTCCCAAACCGGGGTTTGTGAACCCTTGGGGGTTCGCGAAACGTATCAGGGGGTTCTGAGAAAAAAATCTGTAATGGCGGAAGCCGTCCCTAGGGACCCCGGGCATGGGGCCAGCAGCCTGAACACCATGACTTCCTGGCAGAACATAAGCTTTGGTTGGATCAGTGCACTAAAACTAATATAACTGCACACCTAAAACGACTCTGCACAACGTTCAGGGAATACTTTCCAGCTATGTCAGGCAATAATGACTGGATTCGCAACCCCTTTGATGATACCACTTTCTCAACGCAGATATTGAGCACTGAGGAAAAAGAGAAATTGATTGAGATCTCCTGTGATTACGAACCGAAAAGGAGTTTCAGAAGTCTCTCATGGATCAACTTTTGGCTGAGTTTAAGAAACGAGTACCCCCTGCTGGCAGAAAAAGCTATTATAGTTTTGTTACCATTTTCAACATACTTACGTGAGAATGCATTTTCCTGGTATGCACATCTGAAAACCAAATACAGAAGCAGACTCAATGCTGAACCAGACCTGAGACTTTATCTTTCTGCAATCGTTCTGGACTTCCAAGAGCAATGCAGATCAAAGCAAGCGCATCCATCACAGTGAGGAGATTTAAACTTCAAGACCCTTTATGAGAAATGGAAAGGGAGGTGGATATTTTTTTACTGTTTCTAAAATTAAATAGGCTGATAGTGTTGTTTTTTAAATTATTATGAAGATCAAGTTTAAGCTTTGTTGTAGTCGTGCGTTGTTTGCCTGGACAGCTCAAGGCCCAAATGCTTGTGGGAGGAACTCTTTGAGTTGGCTTCTTAAATACCTTCGTGCTGTTTCATGCCTGGTACTCCTTGATGAAACATGTAGGCGGATTCATCAAAGTGATATGAACTACAAAAGAGAAATCTTGGAAGACTGTTGCCATTTTCATAATGTAATAAAATTAATAATGTAGTTAATAATAAATAGTGTGTAATAAGCATGTCATAAAAAAACCAAATTATTTCCAAGATCACTGCTTCTATCATTTATGCTGAGGTAAGGGAGAAAATCCCTGGAAATATTCATTTTGAGGAGGGGGTTCACGAGACTTGATATTTTTGTGAAAGGGGTTCGTGGGTTGTTAACGTTTGGGAACCACTGATCTAGTCTGACCTCCTGTATAGCACAGGCCAGAGAACCCTCCCTAGTTATTCCAGCATCCAGCCCATATCTTGTGGAGCTAGAGCATATTTTTTAGAAGGAGCCATCTAATCTAGCTAACCTGGGCCTAACCACAATTTTCCTATAGAAAAGACAAGATTAAAGAGTTTCCTCCACACCACACTTCTCCATCTCTCTGTTCTTCTTCAAGTAGCGTCCCTATGGGTACTTCACATGAGCTCCACATGTCCTCGAGTGAAGATTTTCATTAGCAGTGTCCATTCAGCACACTTGTGCACTATTGGTATCCACATGCCCTGCTTCGAGGCTATATCAGGTTGTGCCGGCAACCCATCCCTCTGTGCCTTCTCAACTGCTTGGGCCTAAGATGGAGCTAGAGGGTCTGCTCCTTGCCTATCTTGACAGTTATGGAGGTTTTCTCTACTTAATTACAACGAGAAGTCCGGTGGCACCTTAAAGACTAACAGATCTATCTTAAAGACTAACAGACTATCTGTTAGTCTTTAAGGTGCCACTGGACTTCTCATTGCTTTTGTGGATACAGACTGACATGGCTACCCCTCTGATACTCTACTTAATTAGTTAGCTAGTTTGTTAGTAACAGTTAGTTCAGTACTTGTTAAAATTTTTTTTTTTTAATTTTTGGCTAGAGAGACTTGTTCTATTCCCTCTGGGAAGTCCTCCCTGTGAGGGGCATGGCTTGTTCAACGGGATATAAATGCTGCCTCTTGTGGAGAGAGGCCATCCCAGTCAGTGACTGACATCACAAGTGCATTCCCTGTCTGGGTGAGTCGCACGTGCTGCAGAAGTGCAACTTCTGTCTGAGCCCTGAAATCTAGGACTCAGAAGAACTGAAGTCAAACTTTGATGCCTTATGATGGAGCGTTCCCTCCACCCCACATCAGGACCCCCAAGACATCCATCTCTAGGAGTTTCTAACACCCCTTCCACCTCGGTGCACATTCTCCTAGAAAGGAGAAATCCTCTGAGTCCTCCTCCAAATCTTCTAAGAAGAGGACCTCTAGTTCACCTCCCAGGGATTCTCCCTCAAAAAGACCTCAATCTCTGGGCAGATTTGCAACCTCAGAGAGGTCTTCCTTGAGGCTCAGTACCCTAGAGGCAAAAGGCTTCTCCAGCGAGCAAGAAAACACTGCAGTGCTAAAGATAAACAGGGCTCTGGGAAGACCCTGGTGCCCTCAGCTGTGGACTGCATCAAGCATGGAAGATCAGTACAGTTGGACATGACTCCATGCTCACCGCCCTTATCAAGTGTCATGTGAAGTGCTCAAAGCCATTGGGCAAGGACAAACACTCATACCGCAACCCTACTCAGTGCCATTATCCCACTTGGTACCACAACAGCTATCAATGCCGCAGCACCATTTGGTACCACAGGACTTTAGATATGAAGGAGGAGTGCTGGGCAGAGACGGGCTCCATCTTACGAAGAGAGGGAAGAGCATCTTTGCCAGCAGGCTGGCTAACCTAGTGAGGAGGGCTTTAAACTAGGTTCACCGGGGGAAGGAGACCAAAGCCCTGAGGTAAGTGGGAAAGCGGGATACCGGGAGGAAGCACAGGCAGGAATGTCTGTGAGGGGATGGCTCCTGCCTCATACTGGGAATGAGGGGCGATCAACAGGTTATCTCAAGTGCTTATATACGAATGCACAAAGCCTTGGAAACAAGCAGGGAGAACTGGAGGTCCTGGTGATGTCAAGGAACTATGACGTGATTGGAATAACAGAGACTTGGTGAGATGACTCACATGACTGGAGTACTGTCATGGATGGTTATAAACTGTTCAGGAAGGACAGGCAGGGCAGAAAAGGTGGGGGAGTAGCACTGTATGTAAGGGAGCAGTATGACTGCTCAGAGCTCCGGTACGAAACTGTAGAAAAACCTGAGTGTCTCTGGATTAAGTTTAGAAGTGTGTGCAACAAGAGTGATGTAGTGGTGGGAGTCTGCTATAGACCACCGGACCAGGGGGATGAGGTAGATGAGGCTTTCTTCCGGCAGCTCACGGAAGCTACTAGATCGCATGCCCTGATTCTCATGGGTGACTTTAATTTTCCTGATATCTGCTGGGAGAGCAATACAGCAGTGCATAGACAATCCAGGAAGTTTTTGGAAAGCGTAGGGGACAATTTCCTGGCGCAAGTGCTAGAGGAGCCAACTAGGGGGGGCGCTTTTCTTGACCTGCTGCTCACAAACCTGGTAGAATTAGTGGGGGAAGCAAAAGTGGATGGGAATCTGGGAGGCAGTGACCATGAGTTGGTTGAGTTCAGGATCCTGACACAGGGAAGAAAGGTAAGCAGCAGGATACGGACCCTGGACTTCAGGAAAGCAGACTTCGACTCCCTCAGGGAACGGATGGCCAGGATCCCCTGGGGGACTAACATGAAGGGGAAAGGAGTCCAGGAGAGCTGGCTGTATTTCAAGGAATCCCTGTTGAGGTTACAGGGACAAACCATCCCGATGAGTCGAAAGAATAGTAAATATGGCAGGCGACCAGCTTGGCTTAATGGTGAAATCCTAGCAGATCTTAAACATAAAAAAGAAGCTTACAAGAAGTGGAAGGTTGGACATATGACCAGGGAAGAGTATAAAAATATTGCTCGGGCATGTAGGAATGATATCAGGAGGGCCAAATCGCACCTGGAGCTGCAGCTAGCAAGAGATGTCAAGAGTAACAAGAAGGGTTTCTTCAGGTATGTTAGGCAACAAGAAGAAAGCCAAGGAAAGTGTGGGCCCCTTACTGAATGAGGGAGGCAACCTAGTGACAGAGGATGTGGAAAAAGCTAATGTACTCAATGCTTTTTTTGCCTCTGTTTTCACTAACAAGGTCAGCTCCCAGACTGCTGCGCTGGGCATCACAAAATGGGGAAGAGATGGCCAGCCCTCTGTGGAGATAGAGGTGGTTAGGGACTATTTAGAAAAGCTGGACGTGCACAAGTCCATGGGGCCGGACGAGTTGCATCCGAGAGTGCTGAAGGAATTGGCGGCTGTGATTGCAGAGCCATTGGCCATTATCTTTGAAAACTCGTGGCGAACGGGGGAAGTCCCGGATGACTGGAAAAAGGCGAATGTAGTGCCAATCTTTAAAAAAGGGAAGAAGGAGGATCCTGGGAACTACAGGCCAGTCAGCCTCACCTCAGTCCCTAGAAAAATCATGGAGCAGGTCCTCAAAGAATCAATCCTGAAGCACTTGCATAAGAGGAAAGTGATCAGGAACAGCCAGCATGGATTCACCAAGGGAAGGTCATGCCTGACTAATCTAATTGCCTTTTATGATGAGATTACTGGTTCTGTGGATGAAGGGAAAGCAGTGGATGTATTGTTTCTTGACTTTAGCAAAGCTTTTGACACAGTCTCCCACAGTATTCTTGTCAGCAAGTTAAGGAAGTATGGGCTGGATGAATGCACTATAAGGTGGGTAGAAAGCTGGCTAGATTGTCGGGCTCAACGGGTAGTGATCATGGCTCCATGTCTAGTTGGCAGCCGGTGTCAAGTGGAGTGCCCCAGGAGTCGGTCCTGGGGCCGGTTTTGTTCAATATCTTCATAAATGATCTGGAGGATGGTGTGGATTGAACTCTCAGCAAATTTGCGGATGATACTAAACTGGGAGGAGTGGTAGATACGCTGGAGGGGAGGGATAGGATACAGAAGGACCTAGACAAATTGGAGGATTGGGCCAAAAGAAATCTGATGAGGTTCAATAAGGATAAGTGCAGGGTCCTGCACTTAGGACGGAAGAATCCAATGCACCGCTACAGACTAGGGGCCGAATGGCTAGGCAGCAGTTCTGCGGAAAAGGACCTAGGGGTGACAGTGGACGAGAAGCTGGATATGAGTCAGCAGTGTGCCCTTGTTGCCAAGAAGGCCAATGGCATTTTGGGATGTATAAGTAGGGGCATAGCGAGCAGATCGAGGGACGTGATCGTTCCCCTCTATTCGACATTGGTGAGGCCTCATCTGGAGTACTGTGTCCAGTTTTGGGCCCCACACTACAAGAAGGATGTGGATAAATTGGAGAGAGTCCAGCGAAGGGCAACAAAAATTATTAGGGGTCTAGAACACATGACTTATGAGGAGAGGCTGAGGGAGCTGGGATTGTTTAGTCTGCAGAAGAGAAGAATGAGGGGGGATTTGATAGCTGCTTTCAACTACCTGAAAGGGGGTTCCAAAGAGGATGGCTCTAGACTGTTCTCAGTGGTAGCAGATGACAGAACAAGGAGTAATGGTCTCAAGCTGCAGTGGGGGAGGTTTAGATTGGATATTAGGAAAAACTTTTTCACTATGAGGGTGGTGAAACACTGGAATGCATTACCTAGGGAGGTGGTAGAATCTCCTTCCTTAGAGGTTTTTAAGGTCAGGTTTGACAAAGCCTTGGCTGGGATGATTTAACTGGGAATTGGTCCTGCTTCGAGCAGGGGGTTGGACTAGATGACCTTCTGGGGTCCCTTCCAACCCTGATATTCTATGATTCTATGATATGATATCAGGGAGACTTAGCAGTGACTGCTGACCCAAAGTCTCTGTTGTGGCAAGTGTTCAGAACCTCTCAGTCTCTGGATCCTTTTACATCCTCGGTCCTATCCCCTCCCTTTTCTGTGGGAGCTCCTCCATTAGAAGAAGAGGAGGAGGAGGACGACAACCTTCCCTCTGCTTCTTCCATTTCTGTGCAGGGTTCTCCGATACACACTACACTAGCCCCCTCTCCTGAAGGGGCAGGGAAGATGTTCCAGGGCCTTATCACTCCTGGCTGGATGACATCTCCTCCCCTGAATGTCCCTCAATGGCCATATTGGGATCCCTGGGCAGCCTATCATCAGCAATTCCCTAGGGTCCCAACCTTCTCCCGCTGGGACAATGGAGAGACCCAAGATTCCTCCCCAACAACAGAAAGAGAAACATTTGAGGAACAGTAGACCAGGGCAGACAAAGAAGCTATGTCTCAAATCACTGACTTGTCTTCTTTGCAGGATGAGGCCCTGAGGCCTCCTCTTCCATCAATGGCAGATGATTTTCAGCAGTTTCCAGGTCCTCATGAAGTGTGTGATGGACTCTCTGCAGATCCCCTTGGAGGAGGTCAGAGCATCCCAACACTGTTGGACATTCTGCACTCTGACACACCATCTAGAGTTGCCCTCCCTATTAACAGGGCTCTATTGGAAACCTGCAAGGACCATCTGGCAAACCCCAGCTAATGACACCCACTTGTAAGAAGGCTGACAAAAAATATTATGTCGCCATCAAGGACTATGAATTCCTTTTCTCTCACCTACCTCCAATTCTCTGGTCTTTGATGTGGTGAACGAGCAGGGCAAACAGCACTGTTATAAATTCACCCCATACAACAGAGACCAAAATTGCCTAGACCTCCTGGGAAGGAAGGCCTATTCACTGGCTACCCTTCAATTCCACATTGCGAATTACCAAGCTGTCATAAATATAAAGGGAAGGGTAAACACCTTTAAAATCCCTCCTGGCCAGAGGAAAAACCCTTTCACCTGTAAAGGGTTAAGAAGCTAGGATAACCTCTCTTGCACCTGACCACAATGACAATGAGGAGACAAGATACTTTCAAAGCTGGAGGGGGGGAGAAACAAAGGGTCTGGGTCTGTCTGTGTGATGCTTTTGCCGGGGACAGAACAGGAATGGACTCTTAGAATTTAGTAAGTAATCTAGCTAGATATGTGTTAGATTATGATTTCTTTAAATGGCTGAGAAAACAAGCTGTGCTGAATGGAATGGATATTCCTGTTTTTGTGTCTTTTTATAATTTAAGGTTTTGCCTAGGGGGATTCTCTATGTTTTGAATCTAATTACCCTGTAAGGTATTTACCATCCTGATTTTACAGAGGTGATTCTTTTTTACTTTTTCTTCTATTAAAATTCTTCTTTTAAGAAACTGAATGCTTTTTTCATTGTTCTTAAGATCCAAGGGTTTGGGTCTGTGGTCACCTGTGCAAATTGGGAGGATTTTTATCAAGCCTTCCCCAGGAAAGGGGGTGTAAAGGTAAGGGAAGATTTTGGGGGGGAAAGACGTTTCCAATTGGGCTCCTTCCTAATAATAATAATACCGGTGTTAGACGTTTGGTGGTGGCAGCGAAAGTCCAAGGGCAAAGGGTAAAATAGTTTGTACCTTGGGGAAGTTTTAACCTAAGCTGGTAAAAGTAAGCTTAGGAGGCTTTCATGCAGGTCCCCACATCTGTACCCTAGCGTTCAGAGTGGGGAAGGAACCTTGACACAAGCTCTGATGGTCAAGTACCACTTCACCAACTACATGAAATGTGGGTTGTTTATTGAACACTGTCCTCCAAATCAAAGGGAACAATTCTGGCCACTATTGCTGAGGAACAGTTACGGGCGAGAACATCATTGAAAGCAACGCTTGATGCCAGAGATGCTGCTGCTCATTCCATTTCTACGGTGGTGGTGACGCACCAGGTTTCCTGGCTACAATTGTCCAGCTTTTCTAGAGAAGTCCAGAATACGGTTGAGTATCTCTCGTTTGATGGATGGAAGTTGTTTGTAGAGAACACCGACGGGTTGTTATATACTCTTCCAAATTCCAAGGCCACATTATGCTTGTTAGGCAGCCTTACTCCTGTAAACAAATGGAAGATCAGCAGATCTCAATGGCTCAAAGAGTCGTCCTATGCAATTCTCTGGATTCCAGAGACCCTTGGAGCCTTCCAGGAAGAGTTACAGGTTCCAGAGAAAGAGACCCTCTAACTTAACAGGTGTCATCATTGACATGCCAGTTTTGACAGGACAGCTGAGGGTTCGAATTCTCCTCTCTCATTAGCCTGCCAGCTTAATTGTTTTGCCCACCTTCCCCAATTTGGAAACCAACTCTCTTATTTCCAGCATGCACGGGAACATATTACCTCAGAAAAATGAGTGCTGGAAGCATATCATCAGGCTACACCAGGGGTCGGCAACTTTTCAGATGTGGTGTGCCAAGTCTTCATTTATTCACTCTAATTTAAGGTTTCGCGTGCCACTAATACATTTTAACGTTTTTAAAGGTCTCCTTCTATAAATCCATAATATATAACTAAACTATTGTTTTATGTAAAGTAAATAAGGTTTTTAAAATGTTTAAGAAGCTTCATTTAAAATTAAATTAAAATGCAGAGCCCCCGGACCGCTGGCCAGGACCCGGGCAGTGTGAGTGCCACTGGAAATCAGCTCACTTGCCACCTTTGGCACACATGCCATAGGTTGCTTACTCCTGGGCTACACCATCCACTTTGCTTCCCTCTCTCCTCCTCAGTCCCCTTCCCTGTCCCTCTTCAAGGACCCCTCTCACTAGCTCCTGCTAAGGCAGGAAATAAACACCCTTCTTCGTTTAGGAGCAAGAGAACTGTTATCTGCTCCACAGAGGGGAAAGGGTTTCCTCGTACCAACGAAGAATGGAGGGTGGAAATCAATCCCAGATCTATGACTCCTAAACAAATTTGTGTGATTCCAAAAGTTCAGGATAGATGACTTGTGCCTGATTATACTGGCGGGGGCCACAAAAAGGGGGCCCGTGTGCCTGTCCCACATGTCACCTTGGAGAAATCTTCCAGCCCCACCTCCCTGGGCCAGGACAGCCAATCCCACCAGCTCCTCGGAGGCTGGGGTCACAGGAGTGGGAAGCAGATGCCTGTGGGCCAGACCAGCATCACTGTCTCCCTGGAGCTCCCATGCCCTCGTGGACACCTCAGTGGGGGAGAGGTGCAGGCAATGCCCTTATCTCCAGCTGAGCAGAGGGACTCTGCTCCTGGCCCCTTCCCCAGCAACCTCCTGCCTTGGGCCTGCCCTGGAGCCATTGCACTCTCCTAGCCCCACCAGAGTTACCTGCAGGTGGGGGGCTCTGTCCTTCTCCTGCTGCACCTCTCCCCTGTCACTTCCAGCTTGCTCAGCTCCTCTCCCCAGCATAGGGTTGCCAACTTTCTAATCACATAAAACTGAACACCCCTGCCCTGCCCATGCCCTGCTCCCTTCTCCAAGGCCCTGCCTCCACTCACTCCATCCTCCCTCCCTCCCTTGCTCACACATTTTCACTGGGCGGGGCAGGGCGTGCGGGTGTGTGAAGGCTCTGGGCTGGGGATGCAGGCTCTGGGGTGGGGCCAGGGATGAGGGGATGCAGGAGAGGGCTCCGGGCTGGGGCAGGAGGTTTGCATGTGGCGGGGGCATGAGGGCTCTGTCTGGGAGTGGGGCCGGGAGTGAGGGGTTTGGGGTGTGGGAGGGGGTGAGGGCTCCGGCTGGGGGTGTGGGCTCGCGGGGGGAAGATGAGGGGTTGGGGTGCAGGAGGGGGCTCTGGACTGGGCCAGGGATTTGGGGTGTGAGGGCTCTGGCTGCGGGTGGGGTGGGGGATGAGGGGTTTAGGGCATGGCATGGGACGGGACTCTGGGCTGGCTGGGGCAGGGGGTTGGGGTGCGGAAGAGGGTGCAGGGTCCCAGTGGTACTTACAGATCGCTTGGCCCTTGTCTCTGGGAGCCAGGCCCAGGCAGGGAATGGGTCGCCACAACCTCCCCAGCCTGGCTTTCTTGCAGACAATGACCCTTAGCAGAGTCAGCTTGCATGAGAAGCGGCTCGGTCCCACCACCTCAGCTCCTTGCCCAGGTCCAGCTGCCGGGGGAAGGACCGAGTGAGCTGGAGGTGCTGGGGGAGGGGCACCCAGGAGAAGGACAGAGCCACCCTCC
The DNA here is from genome assembly GCF_965140285.1 of Lepidochelys kempii. Taxonomy (NCBI): domain Eukaryota; kingdom Metazoa; phylum Chordata; order Testudines; family Cheloniidae; genus Lepidochelys; species Lepidochelys kempii. The sequence goes on along the minus strand of NC_136392.1, from coordinate 31,313,687 downwards.
CCTGGTAGCAGACCAAACAGAACAAGCCCTGCAAGGGCAGCTCAGCACTCATCAAAATCAGAGTGAGGGGGGGACACTTGATCTTGCATGCCCACCCTACATGTCGCCTTCTGGCAGCTATAATTCCTTCTCTAAATTCAGGAGATTGGTTTTTGGCCCTCAGCCCCCAGGACACGTACTTCCATATAGTGATACACCATCTCACAAGAGATTCCTCTGATTTGTGGCTGGCCAGTATCATTTTCGCTACTGGGTGCTCCCCTTCGGCTTCTCCTTGGCTCCGAGAACATTCTAGAAGGTTCTGTCAGTAGTGGCATCTGTATCATCAGGCTATCATGGTATTCCCATACCTTGGCAATTGGTTACTCAGGGGTTGATCCTACCAAGAAGTGTTGTCCGCTACAAGGACAATGCTGTGTCTTTTTTTGGACCTGGGCCTTCAGCTGAACATAGAAAAATCCACACTAATTCCCATTCAGAACATACAATGCATAGGGGCCTCCCTGGATTCCCTGACATCCAGGGCATCTCTCCCTAGGGTTGCCAGGCATCCGGTTTTTGACTGGAACGCCCAGTCAAAAAGGGATGCTGGCGGCTCCGGTCAGCACCGCTGACCAGGCTTTTAAAAGTCTGGTTGGCAGCGCAGTGAGGCTAAGGCAGGCTCCCTGCTTGCCCTGGCTTTGCACAGCTCCTTGGAAGTGGCCAGCATGTCCGACCCCTAGGCGCAGGGGCGATCAGGGAAGCTCTGCGTGCTGCCCTTGCCCCCTGCGCCGGCTCTGTAGCTCCCATTGGCTGGGAACCATGGCCAGTGGGAGCCAGGAGGTAGCACCTGCGGGCGTGTACAGTGCGCACCATGCAGAGCCGCTTGGCCGTGCCTCCGCCTCGGGGCTGGACATGTCGGCCACTTCTGGGAGCCACATAGAGCCAGGACAGGCAGGAAGTCTTCCTTAGCCCACTGCACTGTCGCCCAGGATCCGTTTGAGGTGAGCACTGCCTGGCCAGAGCCTGCACCCCAAACTGCCTGCCCCAGATCAGAATCTTCTCCCACACCCTAACTCCCTCTCAGGCCCCACACTCCCACCTGCAACCCAACCCCCTGCCCTAACTAGGAGCCCTCTCCTGTACCCTGAACCTCTCATTTCTGGCCCCACCCTGGAGCCCAGACCCCCAGCTGGAGCCCTCGCCCCCTCCCACACCCCAACCTAGCCCAATGAAAGTGAGTGAAGGTGGTGGAGAGCAAGCAACGGAGGGAGGGGGCTGGAGTGAGTGGGGGCGAGCCCTCTGAGAAGGAGTGGGGCAGGGGTCAGGGCAAGGGTGTTCAGTTTTGTGCAATTAGAATGTTGGCAATCCTATCTCTCCCCATGGACAGGTTCTGGACATTATCGGGCCTCATCAGAACAATTCAGGACAATCCCAGACCTCAGTCAAAAACTGCCTTCAACTCCTGGGATACATGGCCACTTGCACTTCTGCAAGGTTAGGCCTCCGCTGTTTCCATGGGTGGCTCAGAACGGTTTACTCAGCAAACAGACAGTCTAAACCAGTGGTTTTCAAACTTTTTTTCTGGCGACCCAGTTGAAGAAAATTGTTAATGCCCGCAACCCAACGGAGCTGGGGATGAGGGGTTTGAGGTGTGGGAGGGGCTCAGGGCTGGAGCATGGAGTTGGGGTGTGGGAGAGGGTCAGGGCTCTGAGATGGGGGTGCAGGCTCTGGGGTGGGGCCAGGGATGAGAAGTTTGGGGTGCAGGAAAGGGCTCTGGGTTTGGGGGGCACTCAGGGCTGGGGCAGGGGATTGGGTCCCTGGGTTGGGACGTGGGCTTACCACAGGTGGCTCCCAGTCAGCAGCGCAGCAGGGGTGCTAAGGCAGGCTTTCTGCTTTCCTGGCACCATGCTGCGCCCTGGAAGCAGCCAACAGCAGGTCTGTTGCCTAGGTGGAGGCGCGCAAGCAGCTCCTCGCAGCTTCACCCACAGGCACCAACCCCCCCCTCAGCTCCCACTGGCTGGTTCCCAGCCAATGGGAGTGCAGAGCTGGTGCTCAAGGCGGGAACAGCTTGCGGAGCCCCGTGACCCCCCCACCTAGGAGCTGGACCTGCTGCTGGCCACTTCCGGGGCACAATGTGGTGTCAGAACAGGTAGAAACTAGCCTGCCTTCACCGGGCAGCACTGCTGACGGGACTTTTAACTGACTGGTCGGTGGTGTGGTCCAGAGCCACCACGAGCCGGTGCCTTCTATTCCACAACCCAGTACTGGGTTGCGACCCGCAGTTTGAAAACCACTGGTCTAAACAAGGAAGTGTTGGTTCCCCAGTGGCTGATGCACTTTCTAGACTGGTGGAAGGTCCATCGCAATGTTGGGGCAAGGGTCCCCTTCCTCCAACCAGTGCTGACCGTAACCACGGTGCAGATGCCTCTCTGTTAGGATGGGAGCGCATCTTGGCTCTCTGACAAGTGGGCAGCCCAAGAGACCTCCCTCCAAAGCAATCAGAAATGCCGGTCTTCACTTCCTTCCTCTCATCAGACACAGATCCATCAAAGTCATGACAGACGACTTGGCTTGCATGTTTTATATCCATCAGCAAAGAGGGGTGAGATCCCCTTCCCTCTGTGCCAAGGCAATAAAGTTGTGGAACTGGTGCATAAAGCATCATGTAGGGATTTCAGCAATGTGTTTGCCTGGCATCCAGAATGTCATGGCCGACATGCTCAGCCGGTGCTTCTCCCAAGACTACTAGTCGGAGTTGGATTCCCAGTTCTGGTCAGAATCTTTCAGAGTTGGGGTTTCCAGAAGTAGACTTTTTTTTTTTTTTTGCCACAACTACAAACAATGCCACCTATCTTGCTTGGGGAGCAGGGGGTGCTAGGTCGCAATTCCCTAGGTGCTGCCTTCCTCCTGCCTTGGACAAAGAGGCTGTTATATGCCTTCCCTCTAACGCCTCTCATCATCAAGGTGATGAACAAGATCAAACAAGACAAGGCCAGAGTCATTCTAATAGCCCCAATGTGGCTGCATCAAGCGCGGTTCCCTCACCTGTTTCATCTAGCTAATTTAGCTTCAACTTATTAGGAGAAAGCTCTTAGAGTCATTGTGGATAGTTCTCTGAAGACGTCCATGCAATGTGCAGCGGCAGTCAAGAAAGCAAACAGGATGTTAGGAATCATTAAAAAGGGGATAGAGAGTAAGATGGAGAATATCTTATTGCCCTTATATAAATCCATGGTATGCCCACATCTTGAATACTGCATATAGATGTGGTCTCCTCATCTCAAAAAAGATATACTGGCATTAGAAAGGGTTCAGAAAAGGGCAACTAAAATGATTAGGGATTTGGAACAGGTCCCATATGAGGAGAGATTAAAGAGGCTAGGCCTCTTAGCTTGGAAAAGAGGAGACTAAGGGGGGATATGATAGAGGTATACAAAATCATGAGTGGTGTGGAGAAAGTGAATAAGGAAAAGTTATTTACTTGTTCCCATAATATAAGAACTAGGGGCCACCAAATGAAATTAATGGGCAGCAGGTTTAAAACAAACAAAAGGAAGTTCTTCTTCACACAGCGCACAGTCAACCTGTGGAACTCCTTGCCTGAGGAGGTTGTAAAGGCTGGGACTATAACCAGGTTTAAAAGACAACTGGATAAATTCATGGAGGTTAAGTCCATTAATGGCTATTAGCCAGGATGGGTAAGGAAGGGTGTCCCTAGCCTCTGTTTGTCAGAGGGTGGAGATGGATGGCAGGAGAGAGATCACCTGTTAGGTTCACTCCCTCTGGGGCACCTGGCATCAGCCACTGTCGGTAGACAGGATACTGGGCTGCATGGACCTTTGGTCTGACCCAGTGTGGCCATTCTTATGTTCTTAGTTCTCTGTCCTCCAATAGATCCTCAACTCCTCTCCCGGGATGCCGGTTGACTGACACTTCCCAGCTTGGGCACTCTTCACCTCAGGCCATGGTTTCTCGATGGTTTGTGGGGCTAGAGTCATTCCGCTCTGCTGAGGTACAACACATACTATTAAATGGTAGTTTTCACCAAAACTACTTATTTTCAAAAGTGGACAAGATTTGGCCACTGGTGTGAACCCACAATGATACTCCTGAATCTACCCTGCTTCTGCTAGTCCTGGAGTACCTGCTACAGCTTAATAAATCATTTCTGTTCCTTAATTCCCTCAAGGTTCATCTGGCGGCCCTTTATACTACTATTGAGGAGGTTTTCTCTGTTTGCTCACCCCACAACTGCAACATTAGTGAAAGGCCTGGGAACTCTCTTCCCACAGATAACAGTTCTTACTCCTGTCTGGGACTTGAATTTGGTTCTCAAAAGCCTCACAAAACCCCCTTTGGAACCAATGGCCATTTGCTCCTTATTGAATTTATCTAGGAAAACAGCCTTTCTAATAGTTATTCCCTTACCCCGTAAAGTTGGAAGCCTTGCACAATATCCCAGGTTTCTTCCTAAAGTGACTTCTGAATTTCACCTAAATCAGATCATATACCTATCCGTTTTCTCTCTGAAACTGCACATTTCCAACCTGGAGTCTGTCCTGCATTCTCTAGATGTCAGGAAGGCATTATCTTTCTGTCTGGCTAGAATGAAAACATTTACTCCTGAGGGCATTCTGTGCCCCAAAAGTTAAAAATTCTGCACACAATATTTTAAGATTCTGAAGTTTTATTTGTCAATAAATAAATGCAGAGGCTCCAGCATGGCAGTGGGGAGCACAGGCCACTGGCTGTATGAAGATGGGGTATCACCCTGCAGCTTCCCCACTCCCAGGACACGGACTCAGTGGTGAGGCTGTACCCAACCCTGACACAGCACAAGGCCTGGGCCTGCACCAGAAACACCCTGGGGCCCTGCCCCTCTGCGTTAGGTTCACCACGTGTGGGACAGGCAGGCTTAACCGCGCAGGATCCAAGGGTGGAGGGATCCAGGTGTGGGGTGAGAGGATTCTGTGTGGGACAATCTGGGTGAAAGCAGCTCAGTGGGGGGTGTAGGTGTGGGGGGGCTGCACAGAGGCTCATTGGGGGGTTCAAGATGTAGGGGCAATGGGACGCTGCAGGGGCTTCTAGGTGAAAGTGGTTGGGGCTCAGTGGAGAGGTCTGGGTGCAGCTAGCTGGGGGTCAGTGGTGTGGGGGTCTGGATGTGGGGGCTCAGGTTGATGCAGGGGGGTGGGTCTCATCAGAGTGGGGTTTGAGTGCAGGGAGCTCAATAGGGGGTGGTTTGGGTGCAGAGGTGGGGGTCTGGAGGTAGGGGGTCTGGGTGAAGGGGGGCTCCAGATGCAGGGGTTGAGATTCAGTGGGGTGGGGTTCAGGTATGGAGGGCTAGGGTGGGTTCTGGATGTACAGGGCAAGGTTTGGCAGGGGTGTCTGGGTGTTAGAGGTCCAGATGCACGGGGGTTGGGTGGATGGGGGAGCAGCTCCCCATACAGTGACCCCTCTCACTGCAGCTGAGGAGTGATGGGGAAAGGAAGCAGGGAAGGATGCTGAGCTTCCTGCAGCTAGGAGAGGTGTCTGGGGGTGGGTCTGATACTGCCCCAGCCACTCCTTGCTGGGGAAGAGGACATCCCATCCTCTCCTGCCTCCAGCCCAGCCGGGACTAGCAGCTGATCCTGGCTCAGGGTAGGAGCTACTGGCTGGGGTGTCCCCAGCCCTGTGGTGATTTACCTTTCTGCCATCTGTTCTGGGTGCCTGAAATGATGTACCTGCGTAGCTAGGGAGTGGTGCGTGACTGCTCTTGCAGCTTCCCTTTGCTTCCCTGTCAGAAAGTAATTTTTCTGCGGGGAAGCAAAGAAATCTGCTGGGGACATGAATTATGCACACGCACAGTGGTGTAAAATTACCCCAAGCGTAAACCATTTTGAAAATCCAATAGACTGTTTGTTTTGATTGCAGACTGGTCAAAGGGCACTGCCGTCTCTACCCAGAGACTCTCTAAATGGATTTCCAAGTGTATTAGAGCTTGCTTCCAGGCTGTCAACCTTCCACCCATATCCACGTATTGGCCCACTCAACCAGATCACAATCAACATCTATGGCTCTCCTTAAAAATGTTCCAATTTCAGAAATCTGCAGAGCCGCTACATGGTCTTCAGTATCTACCTTCTCTATATATTCTGGCCCATGTGTCCTGATCAGATGCTGCAGTTAGCAATATAATTCTGTCCTCTGTGAGGGACTCCTTTCCAAAGCCCGCCTCCTACTGGGGATAGTGCTTGAAAGTCACCATGAGTGGAGCACCCTTAGGGACACTACTCAAAGAAGGAGAGGTTACTCACCCTGTGCAGTCAAGTTGTGTGTCAGTGTGGGTGCTCTACAACCTGCCTTCCTTCCCCTCTGCTCTGGAGTTTCCTCTGAGACTCTGGCGCAGAAGGAATTGAAGGAGCGGTTTGCCCCTGCAGCCTCATAGTCTTGGTGCAGGGCATGAGGGCACCAATGGTGCATGCTCAGGCCTAATATACATGGCTAACGAAAATCTCCAATTGAGGGCACCTGGGATGCACATGCACCAAGAATGGAGCACCCACAGAGACACGTGTCAAACCACAGCTACTGCACGGAGTGAGTAACCTCTCCTGGCCTCCACATGCTCAGGAAGGATGCAGTCCTGAGTTCTCAAATCACTTGAAGGGGGCAGAGCTAAGGTTGTCCGGGGGACACTACTTAACTCTGTATTTCCTGGTTTCCAGAGCTCTATGTTTAGCCACCGTCCATGGTCTGGAAGGGCAAGAGGCATCACTAAGGCCAGGTCTATACTAGAAACTTTTGCCAGCATAGCTATGTTGGTCAGAGATGTGATGAGGTGTGATCCCTGACCGGAAGAGCTGTGCCGGCAGAAGCCCCTTGTGTAGATGTGGCTATACCCGCAAAACTGTACTTCCACCAGTATAGCTCGGTTTGCTGGGACTGGAATAAGCTATACTGGCAAACAACACAGACACACCTGAGCTAGCTGTGATCTAGCTAGATGAAAGATAGCTCAAATAACAATAGCAGTGAAGCTGCGGCAGCAGGAGTGGCAACCACTTGAGTACATGGCCAATGGGCAGGGCTGATCCATGCAGCCACTATTGCTACTTGGGCTAGCTGGATCAAAGCCAGCCTGGGTATGTCTACATGAGCTGCAGTCTGATTGCAGAGTAAACATACACATATTCTCATTTCCTCTATTACTCCTGGCAGAACTCTGCGCCATTGCACGTGTGCAGAATTCATGCCCCTGACAGATTCCTTTCCTTCCCCACAGAAAAATGATGTTCTGACAGGGAAGCAAAGGGAAGCTGCCAGAGCAGTCACACACCACTCCCTAGCTGCGCAGGTACATCATTTCAGGCACCTGGAGAAGCCGGCAGAAAGGTAAATCACCACAGGGCTGGGGACACCCCAGCCAGTAGCTTCTACCCTGAGCCAGGATCAGCTGCTAATCCTGCCTGGGCTGGAGGCAGGAGAGGATGGGATGTCCTGTTCCCCAGCAAGGAGTGGCTGGGGCAGTATCAGACCCACCCCCAGAAACCTCTCCCAGCTGCAGGAAGCTTAGCATCCTCCCCTGCTTCCTGCCCTCATCGCTCTTCAACTGCAGAGGGAGGGGTCACTGTCCGGGGAGCTGCTCCCCCATCTGCCCAACCCCTGTGCATCTGGACCTCCAACACCCAGACACCCCTGCCAAGCCTCACCCTCACCCAGAATCCCCCTAGCCCTCCATACTGAAACCCAACCGCACTGAGCCTCAACCCCTGCATCTGGAGCCCCCCTTCACCCAGACCTCCTGCCTCCAGACCCCCACCCCTGCACCCAAACCACCCCCTATTGAGCTCCCTGCACTCAAACCCCACCCTGATGAGACCCACCCCCCTGCATCAACCTGAACCCCCACATCCAGACCCCCACGCCACTGCCCCCAGCTAACTGCACCCAGACCTCTCCACTGAACCCCAACCACTTTCACCTAGAAGCCCCTGAAGTGTCCCATTGCCCTTGCACCTTGAACCCCCCCCAACGAGCCTCTGTGCATCCAGATTCCCCCACACCTAGACCCCCCACTGAGCTGCCTACACCCAGAGTCCTCTCACTCCACACCTGGATCCCTCTACACGTGGTTCCTTCCTGGTTGAGCCTGCCTGCCCTACACCTGGTGTGGCTGGCGCAGAGGGGCAGGGCCCCAGGGTGTTTCTGGTGCAGGCCCAGGTTTTGTGCTATGTCAGGGTTTGCTGCAACCTCACCAGTGAGTTCGTGTCCTGGTGGTGAGGAGGCTGCAGGTTGATCCCCCACCTTCATACAGCCGGGGGCCTGTGCTTCCCTCTGACATGCTGGAGTCTCTGCATTTATTTATTGACAAATAAAACTTGCCGAATTTTAAAATACTGTGCGCAGAATTTTTAATTTTGGGGTGCAGAATTTTTAATTTTGGGGCACAGAATGCCCTCATTGTGTTCCACCATGCCCATTCTTAGCAACCTGCCCCATTTTCAGTGCTGTGTGCCTGTGCCATGTACTGAGCATGACTGTTCTTATCCTATCCCGCTCCTTCCCCACCACCCTATGTCAGCATAAGTGTGTCCCTGTCATTCACAGAAAATACCCATTCTGTGTCCCCCTGGGCCCAGTGCTGTGTGCCTCTCATGCACTGAAATGCCCAGTCTCAACTTGCACCCCAGTTTCAGGGCTGTATCCCTGTGGTGTGCCCCAAGCATGTTTGTCTCAAGCTTGTGTGCTGGGGCCATGCAGTCAATATGCCTGTTCCCAGCTACGCACCCTGCTTTCAGACCTAGAGCTGCGCAGCAGTTCCATGAGCCTCTCCTGCCTCATCCTGGCTGGGACGCTTGCACTGGCCTCTCTGGTGTCATACTCCCCTATCAGCCCAGCCCCCTTCTGGGTTTTCTATCCCAGGCTCAGTACTTCCCACCAGACTGTCTCATGGTGGGTCGATGGCATTAGGGGACCTTTCTAGGGAGCTGACCTTACTTATATTTGCACACAGCATTCACACTCCCATTGTGCCCCAGCCACCAAGAAGAAAGGGGATTGCTAATGGGCACAGCACACAAATCTACCAAGGCTAGGATTTGAACTCATGGACTGTCGTCTTGTGTGTTTCTACAGTGTCTGGAACAATGGGGCCCTGATTTTGGCTGGGATTGGACTTCCAGGCACTGTGGGCATGAAAATAACTAACAACCCCCTCAAAGCTTCACTGCAAGCCCTCAATCTCCTTCCAACCAACCAGGATTTTTGTTGTGAAGAATGTTTCCCCTCTTCCTAATCTCCGCAGCTTGGGAGAAGCAATAGATTCACTAACTTGTTTGTCTGAGTTTTTCTGAACGCTGCCAGGGCGGGTTAATGATTTTTTAGCACCGCTCCTCAGAGCATGGTGTACACTGAAACAGCTTTCGCCCCTGCCAGGGGCCAAATGTGGACAAACTCGAAGTGAGGGGCACTAGGCCGAGCTGGCTTGTGTCTCAGAATGTTAGGGGAGCAGTGGCAGAAGATTGTAATGCCTCACATTCAGAGGTGCTGGAACTAGGGGTGCTGGGGGTACGGTGGCTTGAAGTGATTTCTATCATGTACAGGGCTTACAGGTTGGTTCAATGGCTCTCAGCCCTCCCCCCACATTACACAAACTGTTGCAGTGTCCCTGCTCACGTTACGCTCTTCAGGAAGAGGGCACGTGTGTGAGTGACTCGGGGACAACATGAGTGCAGTCCAGGCATCTGGGACAGGGAGTCTAGTTTTACTCCAAAGAAAAATTTTGAAGGCTAGTTTCAGAGTAACAGCCATGTTAGTCTGTACTCGCAAAAAGAAAAGGAGGACTTGTGGCACCTTAGAGTCTAACCAATTTATTTGAGCATAAGCTTTCCTGAGCTACATGCTTATGTTGATGTAAGCAGTGTCAGGATGAGCTCTACCCTGACATCTGGTGGTGAGGTGTGGCAAGTTGTGGAAAAGAACTTCAGGGGCTGATCTCATTTGCATAGGCACACCCACCCCACCTAGAATGAGGCCATAGCTGCCCAAATGGTCACTTTGGCTGCTGTGGGATCCCCAGTGTCTCTGTTATTGGGGCAGGAAGAATAAATTGTTATTACCCTGATTATGGGAACTGTGCTGGGAACTGTACTTGGCCTTTTGTTATGATGGAGGGATTCACCATCAACTAAGTAGCACTTGCTAGGCAAGGGTCATGGGTTCCAAAACTCTGTGAATTGAGAAAGGTTGGGGATAAGTATTAATATTTGGTGGCATAGGCTCCCTGGTGAGGGCTTTATATGCTAGTTGCACTTCTTTCTCTCTCCACTGTGGAATATCAGAGCTAATTTTGATTTCATTAGGAGTCTAGTTACAGGCTGCTGAGCTCACTTTGGGCTAATGGTGCACCAGCACTGAGGCTCCCTTATTACAAGCTGAATTCACCAAAGAGCTGAACTGACTAAGAGTTGAAATCACTGAGTGCTGTGCTAAGTAGTGGGGGAGCCTGACGATATATTGAGGAGCAGTTTGCGGGACGGCTCGAGTGCCTTGTGGGACGTGGAGCGGAGCAGTTCATGGACCAGCTGGCGGAGCAGTTTGTGGGGCGGCGGGAGCTGTTGGTGGGCAGTGGAGCGGAGTGAAGCAGTTCGTGGGGCAGCTGGTGGAGCGAAGTGAAGCCCTATGGAGCTGTGGGGCGGTCAGCTTCAGATCATGTAAGGTGCCCCCTTACCTCTCCCCCCCCCATCTCCACCCAGGTTGGGAGGTAAAACGCTGCAGATAAACTTTTGAACTCTGGGGCTCCCCTGACCAGGGAAAGAGACTTTTGGGTCATTGGACTTTTGGGACTTTGGGTGATTTGGGGTTGCTGGACTCAAGAACCCAAGGGAAAGGACACGCCCCAATTTGCTTGGGGTGGGTTTTTGCTCATGGGTTGTGTTACGAATCCTGTTGGTGGTGTTTCCCCAACATAATGCCACATTGTTTCTCTCTGTTATTAAAAGGCTTTTTGCTACACTCAGACTATGTGCTTGCGAGAGGGGAAGTATTGCCTCTTGGAGGTGCCCAGCAGGGGTGGTATATATTTGTCCCAGGTCACTGGGTGGGGGCTCGAGCCGGTTTGCATTGTGTTATTAGAATGGAACCCCTAGATATTGAACCCGGCCCTTGTTGCTGCCAACTCTGACGGGCAGAAGGGTTACACTCAAATAAATTGGTTAGTCTCTAAGGTGCCACAGGTACTCCTATTCTGAAGACTAGAAATCATAGCTGGAGAGAATGGTTTGGGGTTCTCCTATTACGCTTGTCTCTTCCTGGCAGGAGGGCAGTAAGTCAAAGGCAGTGCAGAGGAGGCTGTCTAGCTTGTCTTCAGTAACGTTTCTGATAAAATACCACAAATACTTGTTTCATAGACTAACATATCTGCCCAAGGAACACAGTTACTGGGCATAAGCTGGCTAAGTTAGATAGGTGTTAGCAAACAGGCATGACTCCTGGCAATGAGTCCTAGCCAAGAGTTCACTCTTGTGGCACAGCGGTCACTAGTCAGGGATTAGTACTGTGGTTAATGACCTAGCTTACAGGGTTATACTTGTGGTTTGGAATTGCAACATTTGCTGATAACTAAATTAGGCCACAGCTGCACTTCTGTGACCTCTGATCCGGTCAGTCCTCACATTTAAGGTTGAGCAACATATTACAGGACAAGGAGTGGTGCTGGTGATGCGTTAGGGGAGGTTTTCAGTTAGTCAGTCCTGACCCCATGTCCCACAAAAAGTGATAGAGGTGGCACAAGATAAGATGTAAAACTGAGGCCATGGCCACCGGAGGTTCCTAATACTTGTCAAAGATTTCTTTGTGCTTTTTTATTGATACCTTACGGTGTGTTGGCAAGATTTTTTCTCGCTTGTCTTTTAACTTTGAAATATTAAGTGTCTTCTGGTTTTGCTGGAGGAGGGATGTGTAGGGCAGATGCTAACACCTTCATGAAGGGATGGAAGTGTTGTGGCTTTTAGCCACATGTCCATCAGCCACTGCACTTAAATACTATGAACCAATAGAGAAGACGAAAATTCTAAGCAGTCTGACTAAAAAGTCCCTTCCCTTCTCAGTTGCTCGGCTCTCACAGCTCGGGTGATGTCATCACTTCTCAAGTTTTCTAGTCACCATAGTCTTCCAGGGTAAACAGGCCTCAACTTCTAATGTGAAATAATCCAGCAGAAACTTTCTCCCCTCCCTCTCTCCTGTGCAGGGCCCCTTTAAAGCTCTCAGGGCACATTTTGCAGTAGTAGGAAATTATCAGGCATTATGGGTCCTAAACACAAGTCTAGGGGGTCCTGGGAGTCACACTCCAATCCGTGCTGTAGCAGCTCAGAGCCAGCAGCTGGGACTAGGGTCTATGAACTCCAACTGGGGGACCAGCCCTGCCCCTACAGTCTGATTGGAAGTGCTCCAAGGCTCCCGATTGGGCTGTAGCCCCTATTTAAGCCAGAGGAGCCAACAGGGAGTTATCTGTACAAGAGGGCCTCATCAAATCATGGACTGCTGGCCTAGTGTTCGCCTATTCCTACCTTCTGATCCTGCCCTTCCAGTAGCCTGACTTGGCCTGGCTCTTTCATAACTGACACCTGGTTCCTGCCCTTCCGTTTGCCTCTCGATTCTGATCTCCCAGTGTTCCAACCCAGCCTGATTCCTGGTAATTGGCTACTAGTCTATTGGCCCATGCCTGATGCTAACCCCAAGGCCAGGCCACCTACACCCTGGCCCCAACAGACTTAACCTGGTGTCCTTGCCAAATTCCATCTTGGATAATTACTTTCTGGCTAACTAACTGCCTCTTGTCCTTTCAGTTGGACAAGCTATTCCCTTTTCTCCAAAACCACCTAGTGCTGCTGGCTGCAATTCAAATGTGGCCATATTTAGGAAAGCCCTGGAGATGTCTGGAAACTCCTGTGCTGACAGCATTTTCACAAGTGTCCCATCTCAGGATACATGTGCCACCTTATGTAAGATACTTGATGCTCCCACCCCCTAAAAAGTCATCATAGAATATCAGGGTTGGAAGGGACCTCAGGAGGTCATCTAGTCCAACCCCCTGCTCAAAGCAGGACCAATCTCCAATTTTTGTCCCAGATCCCTAAATGGCCCCCTCAAGGGCTCCAACCAGCACTGTCTAGAAAGTCTGTCAAAAATGACACTGAGAGACAAGGTGGGGAAGGGGACATCTTTTATTGGACCAATTTCTATTGGATGTTCAAAGCTACACAGAGCTCTTCTTCAGGTCAACACTGCAAAAACTACACTGAGACAGTTCTAGGGAGAGCTACATGTTGGGCTGAGGGCTTGTCTCCACACATAAGCTAGTAAGGGAGGATGTGGATTTAAAGAGTTGTGACAGGGTCTGACAACCCCCAGTGGCCAGGAAGGGGTTAACAAGAGCCTGTGGGCTCAACCAGCCCTGCCCTGCTATGCCTGCAAGAGGTGTTAAGCCTGGAGGGAGGAATTAATGAGGAAACGCCCAACAGTAGTGGCTGACTGGGAGGAGGAGCAGATCTCTTGTGCTAGCCTGTTGGACAGACAGACTTTAGCTGCTTACTGCAGGGGCCTGAGTTCTGCTTCTAGCCCACTGAAGACTCTTGGTGACAAGGTCTGGAGGGCCCATAAAGCCTGCAGATGGGCTACTGACCTGGCGTGCAGCTGCTGTAGCATTGCTGTGCTGCATTTGCCTTCCCCCAGAAGGCTGAGTCGCGAGCAGAGCATGGTAGGGCTGGAGCAGCTGTTGGCAGGCAGTGCCAAAGGAGAGAAGACCCTGCTATGCCAGGCACAGCCATGAGGAGGAGTGCTTGTAGTGAGTTACCTGGCTACGGTGGCTTAACTCACTGGGGGGAGGCTCTGATCCTGGAATAACAGTGCCTGATTCTGAATGAGTTTAATCCACTTTTGAAGTTTCTCCCTTCCGTTAACTTCTCTGGTTTGTCTCTAGTCTTAAAGAAAACTTGTTTCTCTCTTTGTCACTTACTTAGTGCGCAACCTATGCTATAGGACACAGTCCTAATGATTACAAAAACAACTGACAGGGCAGATATGGGAATGGAAACTAACAAGTTTATCTGGACTCTCTAACTTCCCCATCGGTATTGTCTAGGGGCCGTGCAGAGGACAAACATCCTATGGATCCAGAAAATGACCATCCAAGGGGTTAAATTAGCTAATGAGTTTAGGACACACTGATGTAGCCTAAAGGTAGGTAAGGCAGTAGTGCAATGAGCCTACAAGCCTCAAGGCCTGTAAAACAATAGTTTTAGCTAATCTAATCAAGGCCTAAAAAGCCTTAGCATAAGCAGCTAATCAGGAGCAACCCTAGAGCACAAGATGACTAAACTACTGACCGGTAACCACAAGATGGCAGTTGATATCCGCTTTAGATATTTTAAGTGAGGAACATCAGCAGATGTCTGACCCCCAAGAATCCCATGGTAACTAGAGAGACAAGGTGGGGCAGCTAATATCTTGTGCTGGTGAGAAAGCCAAGCTTTCCCGCACTCACAGAGCTCCTCCTCAGCAGATTGCCCCTGCCTGCTCTGGAACAGAAACAGAGACACTTTCATTTGAACCTTGTTGCAACCAAGTCCGCAACTGGTTGACCCCATCTGGCAAATATGATCTGAATCAACTGATCCTTTAGGGACCTTCAGGCATCTGGGAGCTGTCTCTGCTGAGGCGATCTGCCACTATGTTGCTCTTCCCTGCCATAGGATAAATGCCATGGTGGATACACAAATCCCACAGACTTATTGTCTCTACGCGCTTGAGGGCGGAGTGGCTACGCCCTGGCTTGCTATAGTAGATTGCAGATGTATTGGCCGTAACTACCTGCTCAACCTTCCCTGGCAGAAGAAGGAGGAATGATCTGAGAGCCAGATGAACAGCTCGTAGTTCCAGTATGCTGAGTGATGTGCAACATTCTGTTCTGAGACCAGAATCCATGAACTGTTACGTGATGCCAGAGTGCCCCCCACTACTTATTGACACACCGGAAGTCCCTGTCTGTGATGTACTCTGACAACTGAACTGCACGTCCCGGAGCACTCTTGTCCTGCTTCCCCACCACTCGAGAAAGGTTATGATGTTCTGAGGTATGGTGACTAACAGCTGAAGACTGTCTCGACTTAGACTGTAAATGTGGGACTTCCAGTACTGCACAGATCTCTGTCTTGGATGGGTAAATGGAGTCATATAGGTAGTGGGTGCCATAAACACCATCAGACTCAGGCAGAGTCTTCCTGACTTCCGGGCTCGGGCTGGAGCCCAACTTTAGGACTCTGCGAGGTAGAATGGGATCCACAAGAGCCAGCCCACTAGGTGAGGAGCTGCCTAATCTAGCCAATGAGAGATGCTGACAACAGGAGCATGTCCTAAGTCCCACGCCTCTCACAGAGATAGGTGCCTAACGCTGCTGGCAGTTGACAACTAGGAACCCCTCTCCTGGAATTGGGCTGCGTAAGCACCTAGGTAATTTCCTATGTGAATGAGTCAGGTGCCTGCCTCATTCTCCCCAACAGGGCAGGATGTGGCAGTGTCCAATAGGGGTGAGAGTGCTCACCTGGGATTAATTCCCCTCTGCTTGAGGGGAGAGAGGCTTTGAATAGGGGTTTCCCACATCTCAAGTGTGCTCTAACCCCTGAGCTGGGGGATACTCAGCTGTGGGTCTCTCTCTCTCCTGCTGAAGCTGTTCCACTGGGAATAAAGACTTAAGTAGTTCTTGGGCCAGAGAGAGGGTGACTCTATAGTCCAGTGTTAGGGCACCCACCTGAGAGGTGGGAGACCCAGGCTCCAGTCGCTCTGCTCCTGTGAGGATTTAATTATTTATCCAAAGTGGAATAGCTTCAGCAGGAGAGTTTGAGGGAGCCCTTAGCTCAGAGGTTAGAGCAGTCTCCTGAGATGTGAGAGACCCTATTTCAATCCTTTCTCCCCATCAGGCAGAGGGGGAATTGAATCAGGTCTCCCCCATCCAGTGAGTGCCTAATTACTGGGCTAAAAGTTATAAGGTCAGCACCACCTCCTCCTCCTGTCAGCTTTTGAATGGGGTCTGACTAAGGCTAAGATTTTGTCACGGATATTTTTAGTAAAAGTCACAGACAGGTCATGGCTTCCATGAATTTTTCTGTTTTGCCTGTGACCTGTCTGTGACTTTTACTAAAAATATCCGTGACAAAATGGGGATCTGCTGGGGCAGCGGTGCAGGGGCTAGGAGCTGCTTGCAGCAGCTGGGGGCTGTAGGGTACCCCTGTAGCCCCTGGGTGACAGGAGCTTGGGGGTTCCCCTTGGCCCACAGCGGCAGGGAGCTTGGGGGTTCCCCACCACCCTCGGCTGGAAGCTGGGGAGCTCCCCCTCAGCCTCCAGCAGCTGGAAGATGCAGGGGTTCCCTTGCCAGCTGGGATGGCAGGGAGCTCGGGGTTCCCCCATCGCCACATGACAGTAGTTCCAAGTCCTGCACTGCTGGTGGTGGTGGTGAGCTTGGGGGTTCCCCTGCTGCCGGCCACAGTGGTGAGCTCGGGGGTTTTCCTGCCGCTGGCGGCAGGGAGCTCATTCCCCAGCCCGCAGTGGCCGGGAACTGTGGGGTACAAGCCACCCACATTGGCTTGGAGCTCTGGGGGCTGCCAGAGGTGGCGGGGGTACCCCACAGCTCCCTGTCCCAATGGGTGGTGGGGACTCTGCAGCTCCCGACCACCGCAGGCTGAAGTCATTGAGGTCACTGGAAGTCACAGATTCCATGACTTCTGCAACCTCTGTGACTAAATCGGAGCCTTCGGTCTGACTTGTTAGGCCTGCTGTGTGCATGTCTATGGGCTCTAGCCCTAAAGGGAAGACAGATCCTCCTCTGCCAATGTTCCTCTGGTTTGTGGATTGTGCTGGGGGTCAGGCATGAGATAGGCATTGAGGATGCCATGAGAGAGGCAGCAACCTGCATGCCTAGAGCCAGAAATTTAGATTCCTGGTGAACTTTGAACCTGAAAACTAGCAAAAGACACACAAACTAACAACAACAACAACAAAAAGTAAAGTTAATCACAAGAAGGAAGTCTGCCAAACAACCAGTGGGGCCACTGGACAAGGGAGGTGCTAAAGGCATGCTCAAGGAAGACAAGGCCCTAGCAGAGAAGCTAAATGAATTCCTTGCATCAGTCTTCACTGCAGAGGATGTGATGGAGATTCCCACACCAGTCTTTTGGGGAGACAAATGTGAGGAATGGTCCCAGACTGAGTCCTCAATAGAGGAGGTTTTGTAACAGATTGATAAATTAAAAAGTAATAAGTCACCAGGACCAGCTGATATTCACCCAAGAGTTCTGAAAGAACACAAATGTGAAACTGCAGAACTAACTGTGGTATGTAACCTATGGCTAAAATCAGCTTCTGTTCCAGATGTCTATAATATGATACCAATTTTTTTAAAAAGGCTCCAGAGGCAATCCTGGCAAGTACAGGCCAGTGTCTGGTACAGAAGTTAGGCTTAAATTGGTTGAAACTATAGTAAAGAACAGAATTACCAGTCACCTAGATGAACACGATTTGTTGGGGAAGAGTCAACATGACTCTTGTAAAGGGAAATCATGTCTCACCAATCCACTAGAATTCTTTGAGAGGGTCAACAAACATGTGGACAAGGGTGATCCAGTGAATATAGTGTACTTGGACTTTTAGAAAGCCTTTGACAAGGTCCCTCACCAAAGGCGCCTAAACAAAGTAAGCTGTCATGGGATAAGTAAGAGGGAAGTAACTGGATCTCTTGGATCAATGACTGCCTAAAAGATAGGAAACAAACGGTAGGAATAAATGGTCAGTTTTCAGACTGGAGAGAGGTAAATAGTGGTGTCCCCCCACAGGTCTATACTGGAACCAATACTGTTCAACATATTCATAAATGAGCTGGAAAAAGGGGTAAACAGTGAGGTGGCAAAATTTGCAGATACAAAATAACTCAAGATAGTTAAGTCCAAAGCACTGTGAAGCGTTACAAATGGATCTCACAAAACTGGGCGATTGGGCAACAAAATGGCAGATGAAATTCAATGGTGATAAATGCAAAGTAATGCACATTGGAAAACGTAGTCCCAACTATACGTATAAAATGATGGGGTCTAAATTAGCTGTTACCACTCAAGAAAGGGATCTTGGAGTCATTGGGATAGTTCCCTGAAAACATCCACTCAATGCGCAGCAGTCAAAAAAGCGAACAATGTTAGGAACCATTAGGAAAGGGATAGTTAAGAAGACAGAAAATATCATAATGCTACTAAATAAATCCATCGTACACCCACATCTTGAATACTGCGTGCAGATGTGGACACCCCATCTCAAATATTAAGAATTGGAAAAGGTCCAGAGAAGGGCAACAGAAATGACTAGGGTTCTGGAATAGTTTCCATGTGTGGAGAGATTAAAAAGACTGGGACTGTTCAGCTGGGAAAAGAGAGGACTAAGGTGGGCTATGATCGGGGTCTATAAAATCTTGAGTGGTGTGGAGACAGTGAATGTTATCTACCCCTTCACATCACACAAGCAGGGGTCAGGTAATAAAGTGAACAGGCAGCAGGTTTAAAACAAACAAAGGGATGTACTTCTTCACACAGTGCACAGCCAACCTGTTGTCAGGGGACGTTGTGAAGACCAAAAGTACAACTGGGTTCAAAAAAGAAGGAGCAGTTCTTGGAGGATGGGTCCATCAATGGCTATTAGCCAAGATGATCAGGGATGCAATGCCATGCTCAGGGTGTCCCAAAGTCTCTAAATGCCAGAAGCTGGGAGTGTCTGACGGGATGGATCCCTTGATGATTAATTGCCCTATTCTGTTCATTCCCTCTGAAGCATCTGGCATTGGCTGCTGTTGGAAGACAAGATACTGGGCTCGGTGGCCCCTTGGTTTGACCCTGTATGGCCATTCTTATGTTCTAAAATTAAGGTGTTGAGTGAGTTTAGGCACCTACAGGATTTGGTAGCAAGTGAGCAGGAGTTTTGTGCATTGCAGTAGAGCCTAAAACTGGCATTTAGGAGCCTAAATCCTAGATGTAGGCACCTAAGTCCCTTTATGGATCTGGGCCTTTGGTCACACATATTGTGATGCAGGGAGGAGGAGGATACATTTGTAGTGTCTAGTCCACTTCAAGGCTTAGGTGGGGTGTGTGTGGCTACTTCAGGAGGTTCAGGAAATGCTGGCAGCATGCTCAGGGCAGGTGGAATGTTAAGAGAATTTAGCAGCAAGCCTCTAACAAATTCTACTGAGCATGTGAAATGGCAAATCTGGATAGTTTCATGGGGGTAGCAAAAGTTACTCTTTGAACCCCAGAATCCTCCCCTGCCAAGTTTCAACATCCTGCTCCAAACTATTCAAAGCAATGGTTGAAAAAAAATAAGCTAACAGTGGCAAAACTAGCTATTTTCCCCAAGCCAGGTTCTCGAAATTGTCTGAGCTGTGTTTACTGAAACTGAGGCAGAGAACAATCATTAAAAACTTCACTCTGAACAGTCAGTTGGCTGAAACCACTGAAAGAGGAGGATAGAGTGGGAAATGTGAGGCAACTTTCACAGGGTTAAGCACCACTAGCATTTAGTTTTACATTTAAAAATAATTGAGTAACTTTTAGACTTAATGCTCCTTGTGCCTTGCCCTGCTGCATTGTATAGTCTCGCTATCCTGTGGTGAGATAAGGCGACCAGTCAAGTATGATGTCACACGGCTTGGAGTGGCTCACAACTATGAGTGCCTACCTCAGGGCAGACTGTCAGAAAACACGGCAGACACCCCAAACTGGTGGTATATTCTATAATAAGATTTTACCAAGCCAGTAAAAAAATGTGAATTCCTAGATCACCATAAGTCTTACCATGGAGTCACAGACATTCCCCTCAGACTCTCTGGTATATCTTGCCATCCAGACAAACTGGACTTTGGCTATTTACACAAAAAAAATCACATCATATTTAGTAAGGCTGTCGATTAATTGCAGTTAACTCACGTGATTAACTCAACAAAATTAATCTTGATTAATTGCACTGTTAAACAATAGAATACCAATTGAAGTATATTACATATTTTGGATGTTTTTCTACCTTTTCATATATATTGTATTCTGTGTGGTAATTGAAATCAAAATGTATATTTTTAAAACAAATATTTGCACTGTAAAAATCATAAACAAAAGAAATAGAATTTTTCAATTCACCTCATACAAGTACTGTAATGCAATCTCTGTCATGAAAGTGCAATTTACAAATGCAGATTTTTTGTTACGTAACTGTACTCAAACAAAACAATGTAAAACTTCAGAGCCTACAAGTCCACTCAGTCCTACTTCTTGTTCAGCCAACTGCTCAGACAAACAAGTTTGTTTACATTTACAAGAGATAATGCTGCCGCCTTCTTATTTATAATGTCACCAGAAATTGAGAACAGGCATTTGAATGGCACTTTTGTAGCCAGCATTGCAAGGTATTTACGTGCCAGATATGCTAAACATTCGTATGCCCCTTACACGCTTCGGCCACCATTCCAGAGGACATGCTTCCATGCTGATGACGCTTGTTAAAAAAATGTGTTAATTAAATTTGTGACTGAACTCCTTGAGGGATAATTGTACGTCCCCTGCTCTGTTTTACCTGCAGTCTGCCATACATTTCATGTTATAGCAGTCTCGGATGACGATTCAGCACATGTTGTTCATTTTAAGAACACTTTCACTGCAGATTTGACAAAACGCAAAGAAGGTACCAATGTGAGATTTCTAAAGATAGCTACAGCACTCGATCCAAGGTTTAAGAATCTGAAGTGCCTTCCAAAATCTGAGAGGGACGAGGTGTGGAGCATGCTTTCAGAAGTCTTAAAAGAGCAACACTCTGATCTGGAAACTACAGAACCCGACCCACCAAAAAAGAAAATCAACCTTCTGGTGGTAGCATCTGACTTAAGGCTATGGTTACACTTGTAGATGTAGAGCGCTGGGAGTTAAACCAGCCCTCAGAGTCAGCAGCAGGGAAAGCGCTGCCGTGTGTTCACACTGTCAGCTGCAAGCGCAGTGGTGTGACCACATTAGCAGCTCTTGCAATGCTGCAGCGTGCTTTTCAAATGGGGAGGCGGGGTGGAGTTTGACAGGGAGTGTGTTGTGTGTATGTGGGGGCAGAGACAGTGTGTTTTGGGGGGCAGAGAGTGTGTCAGCATGCTGTCTTGTAAGTTCAGACAGGGGAAGGGGGAAACCCTGACATCAGCCTCCCCGCCCTCCCCTCTCTCTCTCTCTCTCATGCACACCTGCCTCTGTGGCAGGAGCATTACATAGTAATGGTTTGCTTTGTGAACCGAAGCAGATAAGCATGCTGGCTGTCAGAAACGGAGCTTTGAAAGGGGATATCTACATGCCTGCAGCCAAGTTCAAAACAATGAGGAGAGTGACCACTTGGCTTCAAGGGATTATGGGATGTTTCTGGAGGCCAATCACAGTGCAATAATGCAACGCGTCATCCACACTGACACCCCAGTGTTTCACCCCGAGCGCAGCAAGCTCTATGCTTCTCATGGAGGTGGATTACCAGGGGTGCTCTGGCCACGGAGTCCAGGTGCTCTAAGTGCCTTCCCAGTGGACACCTCAGGAGTTAGGGCTCCCGGGGCTGATTTAATGCTCTCTAACTTGCAAGTGTAGCCAAACCCTCAGATAATGAAAATGAACATGTGTTGGTCTGCGCTGCTTTGGATTGTTATTAAGCAAAACTTGTCAGCACCATGGATGCACGTCCCCTGGAATGGTGGTTGAAGCATGAAGGGACATATGAATCTTTAGCGCATCTGGAACATAAATATCTTGCGATACTGGCTACAACAGTGCCATGAGAACGCCTGTTTTAACTTTCAGGTAACATTGTAAACAAGAAGTGGGCAGCATTATCTCCTGCAAATGTAAACAAACTTGTTTGTCTGAGTGATTGGCTAAACAAGAAGTAGGACTGAGTGGACTTCTAGGCTCTAAAATTTTACATTGTTTTGTTTTTGAATGAAGTTTTTTTTGTACATAATTCTACATTTGTAAGTTCAACTTTTATGATAATGACACTGCACTATGCTACTTGGATTAGGTGAATTAAAAATACTATTTCTTTCTTTCTTTTCTTTTTTTTTTTTTACAGTGCAAATACTCGTAATCAAAAATAAATATAAAGTGAGCATGATACACTTTGTATTCTGTGTTGTAATTGAAATCCATATATTTGAATGTAGAAAACATCCAAAAATATTTAAATAAATGGTATTCTGTTGTTTAACAGTGCGATTAATTGCAATTAATTTTTTTTAATCGCTTGACAGCCCTAATGTTCAGGTTGCTCCCAGTCCTGGGTGGCACATATAAGAGGCTTGGGGATGCTCAGCTTCCCCAAAGTAAAAGAGGCTGGCCATCCAGGGGGCAAATGCCAGATGCGGGTCCCCTCCGTTTGCAGGAGCATGGCCCCACTGCCTTTGCACCCTGGGAGCGGGAGTGCTGGAAGCTCCCTAGAAGTGGGGGGGCCACCGTGCCCGGACCATGGCCCTGTCCCCCTGCTTCACCCCTTCCCTCTGTGGCCTCTGCCCCAGACCCCACCCCCATTTGGCCTCTTCCTCCAAGGCCCCACTTCACCTGTTGCTCCTCTCTGCCCCCTCCCTCCCATTTCTCACCCTTAGGGCAGAAAAAAAGTGGGAGGGCATAGCCAGGGGTGCTGGAACACAGGGGGCCAGGGCCTCATCACTTTTTTCCTGTCTTAAGGGCAAATAAGGGTGGGGAGGAGCAAGCAGTGTGTCTGGGGGGCCTTGGGGCAAAGCACGGGCAAGGCTTCGGGGGGGAGGTGCGGAGCAGGGGTCATAGTCCAGCCACCGGTGTTCCCCCTCTTCTAGGGAGCTTCTGGTGCTCCTGGGAGTAGCCTCCCCAAACAAAAAACTCTCACACCACCTATGCTTCCAGTCCCAGGAGTTTGGTCACTTGCCTCTGATCAACTGGTACTCTAGATCTTACACCAAAGACAATCCTGGCAGCCAATTCTATACTAAACTAAATATTTATTAGCTACAAAAAAAGAATGAGAGTTATTGAGATGTTAAAGCAGGAAAACAGAACAACAGGTGAATCAGTTTTTAATGCCAAATGGTGGCAGTGATGTAATAAACTGCCAGTTTCCCAACAGTCTTTTCAGGGTACCCAGATTGTCTCTGGGGATCTCTGCCTTGCATCTGGCCCACTTTCCTGCAAGAGTCAAACAGTCCAGGGATGAAAGCTCTTTCCCTGAATCCACACTTATAACTTCTTCTCACAGAAAACAAGCTGACAGTGTTACTACCCATGTGGGCGTTTCCTTTGATGGGGGAGAGTGAGGAATGCGTTCTGAGTCTTTGACGTCCAATCATCACACACAATGACCACTTACCTTGAAATTAGCTCTTTTCTGTTGAAGTTCTTCATAAGCATTCCACAAGGCTTCTTTTTTGTTTGATGGGTTATTTAGTTACAGGGGGATATACAGTGGAAATGTTTGCTCTTACATTATAATGGGATATGGATAAGTGAACACAAGGAAGTAAGAGTCCACTAGTGTTCATGAAGTTTAAACACCAAACATTCTCTCATACTTTTAACAATCGCTTTGATCAATACTAACACACAAGTGAATTGGCCTGGGGATCTGGCATGAGCTGGCACCTGGTCTGCCAGTGTCACATGGGACATCCCAGAAAACACAGTGTCCCTCAGGAAATGGGTAGAGAGTCAGCTGAAAAACCTCTTCCCTGCTGCGGCAGGTAACAGACAGGTGTCTTGCCCCCAATCACATATGGAATCTCTGCTAGTGGTGTTGTCTCTGGTGGTCCAGCAATTTCTATCCTGTCTGAAAAGATACATACAAAAATCTGCCAGATTCCTTTGGACAATGGATGGTTCTGCCACTGATCCAGCAGGTCTAAGTCCCTATGCTGGGACCCGCCCCTCCACCCTGGCCTGCTCCACCACACGCCACCTTTCTCCTAAAATGCCTATAAACCCAAATCCTCCCCTCAAACTAGATGAAAAGAGAAAATGAAATCAAACGATAAAGGGGTTTTACACTGAGGATGACTCTGGCCCCAGTGTTTTAGCTTTACACTTGGCAAGCACAACAGGGCTGCCCAGCCAGCCAGCAGAGCTGCCATGATCTCACTGTCTCTCTATTTGTTATGTAGGGTGCAGTGGGATTCATGTGATGCTCTTCAGATTAAGTTACTTAAAGGATACTTCATCAGTACCAAAATATCCCTTGCTCGGCAGCACACCCCATAGTCCCCTGATGGATGGCTGAGCCAGAGAGCATCATGATTACCAGCCTGAGCATGCAGGCTTCTTACCCAGCATTTCAGAGGCTGGTTGTGTTGTCAGACACAAGCCAAAAAATCATTTGGGTCGTGACAAAATCCATCTAGTGCCAGTCCCAGGTCTAGTCCCTCTGATCTGAAGTCAGGACAGCTCTTTTCTTACAGGACTTGTCTACACATGGACTTGTTCCCCATTAACTGTTCCAACTTAACTCTCCACTGTTCCGGAATAATAACGCCCACCCATGGCGTTAAGTAGGAACAGTTAATCGGGAACAACGGCATGTGCAGCCAAGCTCTCCCATACCGAGGACTTGGAACACCTGGAAATCTTTCTCAGCATCATGGCAGGTGGCGGAGTTCAGGTTGGTGGCTGGTAGCACAGTTGGCCCTCTGAGCTCCTTCTTTGGTTGTATAACTTGTCTGGATGTTGGTTATCCAGAGGGGTGAGCTTTGGTGACCCTCTAGATAACAGGAGCTCGTGGATGAGAGGTAGTCACACTAACGAGCTGTGTATCCCATGTGGAGCTTTACAGTCTAGCTGGGTATGATGTTGCAGGGGCAGGCCTTGTCTTGACTCAGCAGCAAGACCTAGACAAACACCCTTTCCCTCCAGAGTGCTCATGACCTCCAGGATTCCCATCTGACCCAAAGGAACAATCCCTCATTCCTGCCTCCATTTCTGAGGAGTTGTTTTGTTTTTAAAGAGAGGGACAGAAGCAGAGCTGTTAAAATCCTTAACCCAGTCCTTGGGAGCTGCTGGTTTAGAATCCAGCATGCAGGGGGGAGAACAGAACAGGGGATATACAGATTGCAGGGATTGTATAAAAAGGCTGCTCCAGCTCTAATAAGTGATTTACCAGGGCAGGAAATGGTCCAGGAAACAGAACAGACTTCATCTGAGGCAGCAGAAACACCGGTCTTAGGCATTTTCTCTTCTTTGTTCCGCATTCAGGTACATTATATTTTTCTATACAAAGTAATTTTTTAAAAATAAAGATTTAACACATGAGGGAATACATAAAATGAGCTCCAAACCCAAGAACAAGTGTAATAATTGTATACATGCCTTCTAGCACAACACCAGCTCATTGTGGTCACTGCTGTTGGTGAGGATGTAATCCTCTTGGTTAATGGCTTAGTCTCTCTCTCAACAATTCCCACTGCAGAGTCTGCAACAGCAAAAGTGCTAACTCCTGCTCCCTCACTATCGGGGCAAAATAGCAGCTACTGTTGTTTGCAATTAATAAAGGACCTGCTAACAAACAACAAGAAAGAGAAATCATAAAACATTAAAGTCACCATCTACCTGTGACCCCCATAAAAATAACTAATAGGGACAAACAGGACTTTCTGGGGCAGAAAGGAGAAGATAGAAGCATTCTCGGTCTCCTTCCTCATCCTACTTGACAAAGTTTCTTGAGGATCTACCCTCACTCAGCTTGCTGTACAGAGCATGTTGGCAAGATAATTCTCTTATATAAATCACTTATGTCAAAGTGCAAAGCAAATACCCTTGTAATAGCCTCACAATCAACAAAGTATAATGAGGTTTAGCAGAATTTGATTTTTATTTTTTATAATTTTGACAGATGATTATTTAAAACATATTTTCTATATTTATTGATTTAAACTTTCAGTTGTGCCACAGTATTGGTTTTAGCATTATTCTAAATTTTCATCAATTTAAATTTTCATAGTTGCAGGAAATTAGTTGGGGGGAGTCAGACAATTATTTAGTGACCATAGATGTTGAGATTCAAAAAGTTAAAGTTTTATAACCATTAAAACATAATTTGTTAACAAATTTGTTAAATGAAACTCACGTTCTCAAGCAGCATTTTACTTACATTGCCTATCTGTAAATTTCAGTTATCAAGGCAAATATTTTTGTTGGCTTGTGTGTGTACGATTAAATTGACGTTTACTAATATTTACCAGTTAAAAATCTAATAATTTATGCTCAGGCTTGGAAGGATCTCAAACTTGGATGCAACACAGAAGAGGTAACTCTATTTTTGGACAATGCATGTCTCAGTGTATTGTCAGATAGTTCTTGCTCTATCATGGAAAAGGTGAAATCTGTCACATTAGAACATATTTCTTTTGTTTAACCAGAACGAGGTCACCCAGAGACATAATTACAGGAACCTTGTTTTTTCAGAAGGTAAATTATTAGCTTCTCTCTTAGCCAGATCTTGTTTTATGCTAGTTCTAGAACCAGAGAACTTGGTTGAAATCTTGTGAATTTTATCAGTCATTGTGGTCCCACTTGCCACGTTAAGTGTCATAATTACTCATCAGCAATGCTGAAATCTCTCAAATGTCTCCTGTTAAGATAGTTCTGCAGGAAATATGATGAGTGCCTGTTAGAGCTCATAAACTAAGCATACTTGGATGAGGTAAGTCCTTGGAAGCTGACTTGCCTTGGGAAAACCCAGTTATTCCAGGAAGTAGTCAGAGATTCAGAAGGACAAGTCACATCAGCTAAGCCAATGATTAGCCAATGCCCCAGAACAAGGTTAGGGGAGGTGTTGTGCTGTTTGAGAAACTACAGACCTGGAGCTAAGAAGTATACAACTTTGTGTTCCTATTGTTGTCACCTGTCTTTCCCTTCTTCTGTTGTGTTCTGCATCCCCTTGTTGGATCTTCTCCATTTTTAGATCCTAAGTTCTGTGGGTCAGGGATGTCTTTTGCTGTTTATACAGTGCCCAGAACAAAGTATAAGCTTTGTGTACCATTTCATGAATAAAATTGTATTTTTAAAAGGGGACCCTGACCATTTGTGGTAATTAACAATTCCCACTGCACTGTCCGCAAGAGCAAAGGTGCTAACTCCAACTGTTCTACACAAATTTCAGCGGAGGTAATTAGATTTTGCCTTGCTAAATTCCCCCTGGCTACTGGATTGGAATGTGCATGGAGGAGAGGTTACAAGCGTTTGGAAATGAGAGGAAGCTTGGCATTCTTCTCCAATTTCCCTTTTCAACTTTAACTAGACTAACTTGGGGTAATGAAGGGCTATGGAGGAAGCAAATGGAGCTGACAGGGCCACTGAAAACACAGCTAGGTTACTACAAACTATCCCATCACTGGAGTGCAGGGAAGTTAGAAACATACTTTAAGCAAAAACACCTGAGAGCCTCATAACCACAGGGCTGGGCCACAGGAAAGACATCCAATAGCATAAACCTGGTGGTGAAGTCACAAGAGTTGGCAGCGCTGCTGTGTAACTGTGGCCAAATCCCAACCCCCTCTGTACCTGTTCCTACCTGTAAGGGGGGATAATGCCCCCCTGCCCGCTGAGGGTTGCCAGGCTGAAGCTAGGCCAGTGGAGGGTGACGGAGAAGGGCAGGTTTATTCGGGCTCCAGCAGAGTGCAGGGGAAGAGCTGCCACCAGGGGCTGCACTTGTATCACGTTCAAATGGACGGGGCCAACAGCAGCTCAGTCCCCAAAGGGAGCCAGCCTCTTTGCCCCAGAGAGGCTCCTTCAACCCAAGGAGCCCAGTTTGTGCTGGGGACTTTTTGAACCAATACAAATAAGGTACAGCTCCAAAGCCAGCACAGCCCCAGGTCACTCCCCAGTAAGGCAGATGGGCTGCAGCCACTGCCCCGACTTTCCTGCTGCATGGGCACAGGGAGACACCCTGCTGGCTGAGAGAGCCCCTGCATGCTACCCCATGACATCCCCTGCCCCCTCGCCCCAACTGCTATCACTCCCAGCCCCCGTCACCCCTTATCCCCCTCTGCCCCATCACTCCCTGCCCCTATCCCCTCTGCCCCATCACCCCGTCCCCGTCACTCCTTACCCTCTCTTCCCCCATCACCCCAGCCCCATCACGCCCTGCCCCTATCCCCTCTGCCCCATCACCCTACCCGCATCACCTCTGCCCCATCACTCCCTGCCCCTATCCCTTACCCTCTTCTGCCCCATCACCCTGTCCCCGTCACTCCTTACCCTCTCTTCCCCCATCACCCCAGCCCCATCACGCCCTGCCCCTATCCCCTCTGCCCCATCACCCTACCCGCATCACCTCTGCCCCATCACTCCCTGCCCCTATCCCTTACCCTCTTCTGCCCCATCACCCTGTCCCCGTCACTCCTTACCCTCTCTTCCCCCATCACCCCAGCCCCATCACGCCCTGCCCCTATCCCCTCTGCCCCATCACCCTACCTGCATCACCTCTGCCCCATCACTCCCTGCCCCATCCCTTACCCTCCTCTGTCCCATCATCCCGTCCCGTCACTCCTTACCCTCTCTTCCCCCATCACCCCAGCCCCATCACGCCCTGCCCCTATCCCCTCTGCCCCATCACCCTACCCGCATCACCTCTGCCCCATCACTTCCTGCCCCTATCCCTTACCCTCCTCTGTCCCATCATCCCGTCCCGTCACTCCTTACCCTCTCTTCCCCCATCACCCCAGCCCCATCACGCCCTGCCCCATCCCCTCTGCCCCATCACTCTACCTGCATCACCTCTGCCCCATCACTCCCTGCCCCATCCCTTACCCTCCTCTGTCCCATCATCCCGTCCCGTCACTCCTTACCCTCTCTTCCCCCATCACCTCAGCCCCATCACACCCTGCCCCATCCCCTCTGCCCCATCCCCTCTGCCCCATCACCCCGCCCCATCACTCCCTACCCTCCTCTGCCCCCATCACCCCACCCCCATTGCCTCTGCCCCATCACCCTGCCCATCACTCCCTACCCTCCTCTGCCCCCATCATCCCACCCCCATCCCCTACCCCCTTCTGCTCTGTCACCCCCTATTCCCCTCTGCCCCATCACCCCAGCCCCATCACCTGTGCCCCCATCACCCCAGCCCCATCACCTGTGCCCCCATCACCCCAGCCCCATCACCTGTGCCCCATCACTCCCTGCCCCCATCCCCTACCCCCTCTGCCCCATCACCCTACCCGCATCACCCTGCCCATCACTCCCTACCCCTCGGCCCCCAACCCCTCCCCCATCACTCCCTACCCCTCTGCCCCCAACCCTACCCCATCACTCCCTACCCCTCGGCCCCCAACCCTCCCCCATCACTCCCTACCCCTCGGCCCCCAACCCTCCCCCATCACTCCCTACCCCACGGCCCCGAACCCTCCCCCATCACTCCCTACCCCTCGGCCCCCAACCCTCCCCCATCACTCCCTACCCCTCGGCCCCCAACCCTCCCCCATCACTCCCTACCCCTCTGCCCCCAACCCTACCCCATCACTCCCTACCCCTCGGCCCCCAACCCCTCCCCCATCGCTCCCTACCCCTCGGCCCCCAATCCTCCCCCATCGCTCCCTACCCCTCGGCCCCCAATCCTCCCCCATCGCTCCCTACCCCTCGGCCCCCAATCCTACCCCATCGCTCCCTACCCCTCGGCCCCCAACCCTCCCCCATCGCTCCCTACCCCTCGGCCCCCAACCCCTCCCCCATCGCTCCCTACCCCTCGGCCCCCAACCCTCCCCCATCGCTCCCTACCCCTCGGCCCCCAACCCTCCCCCATCGCTCCCTACCCCTCGGCCCCCAACCCCTCCCCCATCGCTCCCTACCCCTCGGCCCCCAACCCTCCCCCATCGCTCCCTACCCCTCGGCCCCCAACCCCTCCCCCATCGCTCCCTACCCCTCGGCCCCCAATCCTCCCCCATCGCTCCCTACCCCTCGGCCCCCAACCCTCCCCCATCGCTCCCTACCCCTCGGCCCCCAACCCTCCCCCATCGCTCCCTACCCCTCGGCCCCCAACCCTCCCCCATCGCTCCCTACCCCTCGGCCCCCAACCCCTCCCCCATCGCTCCCTACCCCTCGGCCCCCAACCCTCCCCCATCGCTCCCTACCCCTCGGCCCCCAACCCCTCCCCCATCGCTCCCTACCCCTCGGCCCCCAACCCTCCCCCATCGCTCCCTACCCCTCGGCCCCCAATCCTCCCCCATCGCTCCCTACCCCTCGGCCCCCAACCCCTCCCCCATCGCTCCCTACCCCTCGGCCCCCAATCCTCCCCCATCGCTCCCTACCCCTCGGCCCCCAACCCTCCCCCATCGCTCCCTACCCCTCGGCCCCCAACCCCTCCCCCATCGCTCCCTACCCCTCGGCCCCCAACCCCTCCCCCATCGCTCCCTACCCCTCGGCCCCCAACCCTCCCCCATCGCTCCCTACCCCTCGGCCCCCAACCCTCCCCCATCGCTCCCTACCCCTCGGCCCCCAACCCCTCCCCCATCGCTCCCTACCCCTCGGCCCCCAACCCTCCCCCATCGCTCCCTCCCCCTCGGCCCCCAACCCCTCCCCCATCGCTCCCTACCCCTCGGCCCCCAACCCTCCCCCATCGCTCCCTACCCCTCGGCCCCCAACCCCTCCCCCATCGCTCCCTACCCCTCGGCCCCCAACCCTCCCCCATCGCTCCCTCCCCCTCGGCCCCCAACCCCTCCCCCATCGCTCCCTACCCCTCGGCCCCCAACCCCTCCCCCATCGCTCCCTACCCCTCGGCCCCCAACCCTCCCCCATCGCTCCCTCCCCCTCGGCCCCCAACCCCTCCCCCATCGCTCCCTACCCCTCGGCCCCCAACCCTCCCCCATCGCTCCCTCCCCCTCGGCCCCCAACCCCTCCCCCATCGCTCCCTACCCCTCGGCCCCCAACCCCTCCCCCATCGCTCCCTACCCCTCGGCCCCCAACCCTCCCCCATCGCTCCCTACCCCTCGGCCCCCATCACCCCAGCCCCCTGCCCCCTCCCATATCACTCTCCCCCCCCCCCGTGCCCCCGCCCCATCCATCCCCGCCCCCGGCTGGCCTGCCCCGGCAGCGGGACGGGCGGGGCGGGATCGGGTTTCACATCCTGCAGCAGCCGGCGGCCGCAGGGCAGAGGAGCGGGACATGGCGGAGAGGTGAGTGCGGCGGGCGGCAGCGAGCCCTGAGCCCGGGACCGGCCGGGCCTCCCGCACCTGTTGAGCGGGGTCCGGCGGGTGCCAGCGAACAACCCCCACGCCCCGGGGGCGGCGCTGGGAGCCCCCCGGCTGCAGCCCCCCCATCGGTAAGGGTGGGATCCCCTCCCCCCCGGCTGCAGCCCGCCCCCCATTGGTAGGGGTGGGATCCCTTCCCCCCCGGCTGCAGCCCGCCCCCCATTGGTAGGGGTGGGATCCCTTCCCCCCCGGCTGCAGCCCGCCCCCCATTGGTAAGGGTGGGATCCCCTCCCCCCCGGCTGCAGCCCGCCCCCCATTGGTAGGGGTGGGATCCCCTCCCCCCCGGCTGCAGCCCGCCCCCCATTGGTAAGGGTGGGATCCCTTCCCTCTTCCCCCCCGGCTGCAGCCCGCGCCCCATTGGTAAGGGTGGGATCCCTTCCCTCTTCCCCCCCGGCTGCAGCCCGCGCCCCATTGGTAAGGGTGGGATCCCTTCCCTCTTCCCCCCGGCTGCAGCCCGCGCCCCATTGGTAAGGGTGGGATCCCTTCCCTCTTCCCCCCCGGCTGCAGCCCGCGCCCCATTGGTAAGGGTGGGATCCCTTCCCTCTTCCCCCCCGGCTGCAGCCCGCCCCCCATTGGTAAGGGTGGGATCCCTTCCCTCTTCCCCCCCGGCTGCAGCCCGCCCCCCATTGGTAAGGGTGGGATCCCTTCCCTCTTCCCCCCCGGCTGCAGCCCGCCCCCCATTGGTAAGGGTGGGATCCCTTCCCTCTTCCCCCCCGGCTGCAGCCCGCCCCCCATTGGTAAGGGTGGGATCCCCTGCCCCCCGGCTGCAGCCCGCGCCCCATTGGTAGGAGTGGGATCCCTTCCCTCTTACCCCCCGGCTACAGCCCCCCCATTGGTAGCAATGGGATCCTCTCCCTTCCTCCCCCCCTGACTG
This sequence comes from Lepidochelys kempii, assembly GCF_965140285.1. NCBI lineage: Eukaryota > Metazoa > Chordata > Testudines > Cheloniidae > Lepidochelys > Lepidochelys kempii. Next base: position 31,281,561 of record NC_136392.1, on the reverse strand, counting down.
CAGCCCGCCCCCCATTGGTAGGGGTGGGATCCCTTCCCTCTTCCCCCCCCTCGGCTGCAGCCCGCCCCCCCATTGGTAGCGGTGGGATCCCTTCCCTCTTCCCCCCCCCATTGGTAGCGGTGGGATCCTCTCCCTTCCTCCCTCCCCCCCCCTCCCCGACTGCAGCCTGCCCCCCATTGGTAGGGGTGGGATCCCTTCCCTCTTTCCCCCCGGCTGCAGCCCCCCCATTGGTAGCGGTGGGATCCCCCCACTGCAGCCCAGCTTCCCCACTGGCAGCGCTAGGAGCCACCCCTGCATGACCCCTTCCCCATTGCCCTGGGAGCAGTGGGCAGGAATCCAAAGGGACATGTGGACTGGCAAACGCCAGGAAAACTTCCCAAGTCTGAGCTGTGTCAGCCCAGGGCATGTGCTCCCCACAATGGCAGGGGCCTGGTGAGTGGGCTCCCCTGGGGCCAGGAGCCCTGTTGGGCTGTTTAAGAGGAGATACATCAGTGCTGAGTGGACTTTAGGGAACCCTCCTGCTTTAGCCTGTAGGGGCCCAGACCAGAGAGAGGAGGTAGACGGGAGGTGGTTGGTGTTGTGCCTGAGGCCCTGGTCTGCTAGGACTTGGGTGATCTGGGTTCAGTATGTCACTTCATCTGCCTGTGCCTCAGTTCCCCTCAGTACAGTGGGACTAATGACACTGCCCTTCTCCCGCCATGGCTTCCTGGAGAGCCCCTGTCCCGAAGAGGTTACGTTTTGCTATGTGTATGCAGCACACCTAGCGCAAATGGGCCATGATCTTGGCTTCTTCCCTCCCTGACATCTCTGATACTTTGGCATGCTGGGTGAGCACATGAGCTGCATTTTTCTGTTTATGATTAACAGTGAAACAGTTGAAAATGTTAATGTTTAAATGGAGTCTCTGCATTAACACCCACCTGGGATGAATGGGGCAACACCCACTTCAGAACTGCAGCAGGTCACCTTCAGGGGTGGAATATTAAGATTTACAAAAATGAAGTCTTACATTTTGCTTACTTTCTTTGTGATAAGTGACAAAGGGGCCAGGATCTGGATGCCATTTGACTTGCTTTGAGTCCTAGGGGAAGGGACCCATGGTGAGTCTCACTCACTTCCTGACCCCATAACCTGAGGGTTTATGAGCTGAGGCTGTCCTCTGGGTCCCACTCCCAAAGGGTTTGTTCTTTGGGCAGTAGGCTTACTCCAATGTCTGGGGCAGGTAATAGCTCTCCTAGCCCCGTTCCAGCGTCTGACATGCATTAACTACACCTTACACAGTCTGTGCAGAAAATTGTTCTGGTCTGATTGCCATTGACATGCAGCTTTGGCTGGTTTTCTATGGGGAAGGAACTTGTTTTGCGTTTGCCCTTTAGCTTTTTGACTCCTCGGTAAAACCAGGGGGCCAAGTTCACCCCTGATGTAAGCCTGTTAATATCAGGGGCTAAATCTGGGCCAAGATGTTTACATTCATCTGCCCAACTGCCAGTCTGCCCAACTTTTGGAGAAACCTTTTGTTTTTGCCGAGTCTCATGTGGTTCTGTTAATGTCAGACTGGTCTTTGTCTTCACAGTCTGGTCAGGGTAACAGATTTCAGAGGAGCAGCCGTGTTAGTCTGTATTCGCAAAAAGAAAAGGAGTAAGTGGCACCTTAGAGACTAACCCATTTATTTGAGCATGAGCTTTCGTGAGCTACAGCATCCGACGAAGTGAGCTGTAGCTCACGAAAGCTCATGCTCAAATAAATGGGTTAGTCTCTAAGGTGCCACAAGTCCTCCTTTTCTTTTTGGTCAGGGTAAAACTTTCTACTTAACAAAAGTTGTTGGCACATGCCAAGTGGAAGTGTTAAGGCCAAACAGTGCTCTTGCCTTTGCCAAGGGACTTTTACATGTTTTTCTCGGCATTGATGAGCAGTTAATCAGTGATCATCCGTATGCCTTTGAGCCTACTCTGCCTGATTCACGGGCTTTGGGGTGGATGTTTGGGCTGGTTTGAGCGTCCTAGTATATGTACTTTGTACATGGTTATTGCTGTCTGGCTTTCTTACAGTTCATTAAAATTGGAACTACTATGCATGTGCAGGAACGATTATGTGTGTTCTTTTTGCTGGGAGAGTTTTAATTTCACCCCAAGCTTGGCTCTCCTTTGACCGTGGGATAAGTAGTGAGGGTCTGCTGTTGACAATGAAGGTGGATGTCCAGGAGACCCAGTTTCCCAGAATGTGCTGCGCTCCAAACACGGAGCGATGTCACACTTCCTGTGAGTAACCCCATTCAGACAGAATCCTTCCTGATCACTGTGTGGCTGTGTGTTTGCATGTACTTGGGGGATGATGCAGAGGCTGGCAGAAATACTGTCATTCTGTAGGGCCAGGCCACCTTAGCTCTTTGGTGCTAATTGCTTTTGCATTGGTCAGCAGAATTGCTTCTTTTGAGAAGTCAGTAGGCTGTAATGATCTGACATTCAAATGAGGGATACGGGACAACTGGCTTCATGCACCGTCTCCTTACGTGGGAGGAAGCTGTTGGCTGGCGTTTCCGTTGGTGTGGCTCTTTTCTCCATTATTGGTGCAGGCTCACTGAAGGAGTTCAGAGCATCTATGAGATTTGACTAAGACTTTCTTACTTTTTTTTCTTTCTTCTCTTCCTGTAAAATGGAGTTTCACTCCCTGAGGACAGAGAACACCTGATGGTCCACAGGGAACATCACATCCTTTTGAGACTGGCGCAAACTGACAGAGCCAGATAAAACACTAGAGCAAAAGGGCCTCGGTGCCACAAGACCTCTGCCAGCAGCTGCAGGAGCGGGTGATTGTTGCTGTTGCTTGCCCAAACCCAGCTGTACAAGGACATTTAACTCTCAGAGCCTAGACAATGTAAAGTTGCAGGTCGTTCATTTCCTTGGACAAACTGGAAAAATGAATAAAGTAGCCAAGACTTTGAGGCTTTCTACTGATTCCGTCAGGCCTGCGTGAAGGCACACAAGGCTGCCCGCACTTTTTTTTTCTAGCTAGTCCAGTGAACTGTCATCTACTACCTTTGGTTGTTTGTGTTCTGCTTATTATCTAGTGAATTATGCAGTGGTGTTGTGGCTGTGTCGGTCCCAGGATAGTAGAGAGACAAGGTTGGTGAGGTGATCTCTTTTATTGAGCCAGGTTCTACTGGGGAGAGAGACACTTGTTTGATCTTACACAGAGCTCTTCCTGTGGTCTACAGATAAAATAGATTACCTCACCCACCTTGTCTCTCTGTCTACTGAGCTGGTTGGGCCACTGCTTCCTATTCCTTGGATCCGGGCTGTTTGAAAGAGATACTGAGATCACAGTGGATTATAAGAATGCAAATTTTTGAGACAGGTTTCTGTTTGGATAGTCCACATGTCTTTTGCGCTCACAATGGGCCCGTTTAACCGAAACAGATATGTTGGCCTCCATTGTAAGTACATCAGATACAGGGAAATCTACGTGTATTTGGGCGGATAAGTTTTGTAATCAGGAGAAGGTTATGATTATCATTGATTCAGGGAAAAAAAAGCAACATGGTGCAGAGATAAAAGAACAAACAGTTCCTATTGTGAGCTGATTGGCCAGCGAGTGCCTGCACGTTTCAAAGTCCAATGCATGCTTGTGCATGAATGTATGGCTTTTTTCTAGACCCTGACGTATCTCTAGTGTCTCTTGTTTGTGGCTGGACTCCAGCTGGCCTACATGTGGTCGTGTTTCTTCAGTGGCAACTGCCCCTCTTAAGAAATAGGGCAGTGTGTGGAGGGGTGCCATCTGCCCCTCTTGGTCTGGTCCTGCTAGTACTAGAGATGGAGCAGGGAGGGTTGTTGAATTCTGCTCTTAGCTAGGACTGGAGAGTAGTGGAGGTGAGTGGGGATGGGCTCAGAATGTGCCTGGCTACTGGCGTCTGATTGCCCTTGGGTTTGATCAGTGGGGACACCCAGCACATACTGCTGGAAGGATGGGATTCATGTGTCTCAAGGATGACCTTGAAAATAAGGGACTAGCTACAGTGCTATCATTGCATTTCACATACTTGAGTATGATTTCATTCCCCAGAGCTGGTTCTAATTCTAACCCAGGGCTTAATTCATCACTTTTGTAGCAAATTGTTAGGTAAACCTTTTTCAGAGAATGTCAGTGGATTTCAGCTTGGAGCAGATTGAAACAAACCACAAATTACCAGCCTGTCCCAGAACAGCTGGCTGATTCCACAAATGTGAATCCAACCATGGCTTTGACATCCTGGGGTTCTCTGATTCAACTAGTCTGAGTTAGGTAGTTAACTTGGTGCAAATCCCTCCAGGGATACTCTGATTTGTGTTTGAGTGGCTTACTTAAACTTGTTCATAATTGTCTTAAATTAAACTGAAATAAACTTACTTTAAATCCAGATCTGACTGTCCACACAGCCGCTGGCACTGATTTAACTAAACTGGTTTAAAGTCACACCTTAAGTTGGGACAACTCTGCATTTTAAGAAACATAAGGTATAAGCCAAATGTAGCAGTGTCCCTGCAGAGCCCTCCTGGCTCCTGCCCCCGCTGGGCTGAAAGTCACACACAGACCTCCAGGTACAGTCCACCAGCAGGAGAGAGGGGCCAAGCTATCTCTGTCTGCTTCTCCACACTGCCTTTCCTCTACTGCGGCTTGCTTCCTTCCTGGCTTGCTTCCTTCCCCTGGGGCTCTTATCCAGCCCCAGCCTGACGAGGCAGCAGCAGCTCCAGCTTCCCCAATCAGGGCCAAGTGGTCTACCCAGCTCCAATTCACCTCCCTTAATTGGAGCTTGAGTGACAGGGGGTTGGCTAAGCAGTTTTCTGCTTAGCACCCTGTCACACCAAACCTTAGTTAACGCTTAACTGGTTACCTGTACCACCTTTCTTAGGGTCCTTTTAATTTTGATTGCTTAATTTAGGAAAAGGACCCGAGAGTTGAATTTAGTTTTATGGAGTTTTATTAAATATCCTTAGCAGCAACAGCAACCACTAATATTATAGGCTATAAGAAGACAAAAATAGTGTTTGTGATTTGGTTAACATGCTAGGAAATTGGCTGATATAACCGTTTAGGTTTTCAGAATCAAATCACACAACAGCAACAGAAAATAACACTTACACTCAATCACTGTATTGGGAAAGGGACTTTGTTTCGATTTTTAATTGAGTCTCTCAGAACAGGATGGAGGCCACGGGGTCATTAACTCTGGTGTTACCAGCACAACAGAGGGAAAATTATCCAACGCTAGATTACAAGGCAGTTTGGTCCTTCACCTCGGACGTGAAAGACAGTATGAAACCATTAACTCTGGTAGACACATGTACATGTCCTGCAATCTTTGGCTGTGTCTACACTGCCATTTTCAGCGCTAAAACTTTTGTCCTTCGGGGGTGTGAAAAAACACCCCCCTGAGCGACAAAAGTTTTAGCGCTGAAAAGGGCCAGTACAGACAGTGCTTCTCCCGGCGTTAAAGCTACCCCCTCTCGTTTGGGGTGGGTTTTTTTATTGCCTGGAGAGCTCTCCCCCGACAATAAAGCGTGACTACACTGCCCACATCCCAGCGCTGCGTGGCCACGCTGTAACGTGGGCAGTGTAAACATACCCTTAGTTGGTGACATTAACTTGTCCAGTTTTAAAGCTACTTTACTGCAAACTTGAGTGGAACCTGTTACAAAACAAAGACACTCTAACTGCGACAGTATTTAAAGCGCATACACTAGCATGTTCTCCTCCTTCCGAATTAGGTCCCCAGCTTTAGGAAAAGTTATGGTTTAGGAAGTGAGCAATTTACTGAGTTGGGTCTTCTCGCAAGAGAAAGTCTGCGTGTTATCTATCACCAGATCTCTGCTCAGCTGTCAGCTTTCAGCTCAGTTACTGTTCATGGCAGGAGTTGACACTACAAACACAGGAGGAGTAAAGGGTAGACATGACTATAGTCTTTTCCTGGCGCGCTAGCGGGAAACCCAAAAGCAGGAAAATAGAAAGACAGTTAAGGTGCCTATCTGAGACAGGAACTCAGTGTCACCAGGAGGACTCCCAGGTGGCTGGCCCAAGACCTCAGACTTCTCCTTTCCAGGTGTCTTCAGCTTTCAGGAAGCAACATGCTGAAGGAGACAGGTCATTTTATCCTATTTCTGCCTGGTGGTCCAGCTTAGTTCCTCTTACTACAGATGCTGGCATAAACGATCAGATGGTGATCCGTACTTCTTCCAAACATTCAAAATGTCCAACCAAAATGAGATGTCCTTCCCTGTCCTCTCAGGGAACAAGACATCAGCTTTTAAGTTCTTGCAACAGGACTGGAATTTTCAGGGCAACAAATCTTGTCGCAGCAACTTGTTTAAGACAGCTCAGGCCATCACTCATGGTACAACCATCTTGGGACAAACCTTGAATGCTGGCGGGTTTGCTCCCATCAGCAACTTACCTCCTCAAGTTGCTTTCCACGCATCCCTCCGCGGTGCATTCCTGGGTCCATTTTGCAGTTATGCTTCCTCAAGTTGCAATTTCTCGGTCAACACTCTGCTAGCTGCTGAATTGTCCTGTTTAAAGTTCATATAATTTATACAATGTCCCTCAGTATTCTTTGATGCTCTATAAACTTGTTTTGACAGTCCATTATACAATGCAAAGTCACTTCAAGAACTGCCATTCTCTAGCAGGCCAGAAGAGCCGTATAAATCTTTTGTTTCTGTTCTCCTTCTTTTAGCAACCAAGATAGGACCTTGGTGTGTATGGCTGAGTGGTGTCTGTGCATTACTAACGAAACACAGGAGGAGTAAAGGGTAGACATGACTATAGTCTTTTCCTGGTGCGCTCTGCTTTTCTGATTTTCACTCGGTGGTCAAGTGTCCTTATAAAGACAATATTTGGTTTCAGTTCCTTTTATTTACTGCTACCTTCCGCACAGGTGTATTTCACTAACTTTATAGCATACACATGTTTGATTGCAAACATTAGCCTTACTACTTCATTTTTATCACTTAAACTAAAAGAAATCAATATGAATGCAAGCCCTTTCTTTCCTAACAAGATTGCCCATAAGGTAAACCCTTATAGAATAGCAATGTTTGATATTAATTTAATTTTTAATCCTTTGACTTATTCACAGACAGGGAAAAGGGAGAAGTCTCTTTAGCAGCACGAGAGGTGCAGCAACTCTGAATTTCTTCAGACTATCAAAGAAATCTAGCTGTTAGACCTTGTGTGTTTATTCTCTGAGCCCTCTGCGCTATCTTTTCTAAAAGGCCTTGATGACTGGACAATTGTTAAATAGCAATAACTAGGGTGGCCAGATAGCAAGTGTGAAAAATCAGGACAGAGTGTGGTGGGTAATAGGCACCTATATCAGAAAAAGCCCTGAATATCGGGACTGTTCCTATAGAATCAGGACATCTGGTCACCCCAGCAATAACTCATAACTTTAGGGCTTTAGTTACTCCAGCATGTGGCCAAGCCTTGGATCTTTAGGAAATTGTCAACGTCAGACACCCCAAATGTTGTTGTGAAGGAAAATTAATCAAAGGTTCAAAGAAAAAGTGCTTCTCTTCTGCCTCTTCGACTTCTTGTTCTAATATGCCCTTTTCTGCTCCCCTATCTTCATGGCTCTCTTTCTGGACTAGGCCATTGAGAGGAAATGCTTGCAGACTTTCACCCGATTCTCAAACGTTTGGATTCTCAAACGTTTATTACTTGTTAGTTTTATTCAGGTTTCATTGCCTCTGTTCAAACAGAACAAAATTATATGTGCTTTGTTGTAACAGACAGACCTGCTCATTTCTTTGAAAAGCCTTGCAGGCATTATGAGCTTGAACAGTAGCAAAGTCACCTTTTATTTATAATATAAATAAAGACTAGAGCAAACATTGGAATCTGGTTTGAGCTGGATTCGTGGAAGGGTTTCTGTATGCCACTCTCATTCTGTATACAGTGGATGTTAATGCTAATTCCTGTGTGTCAAGATGAGCAGCATCAAGCCTATTTTCATCCCTTGCAAAAGTAGCCTTAATGTTGAAATGTTTTTTTCCACTTTTGAACAGAGACCTCCCAAGCTCAAGCTGCGAACGCCATCACCAGGAATCTTTTTTTCTTGCCATTTGTTGATTTTTATGTTTTATACAATCCAACCCACTTTATTTTTCCGGGGACGTTTTAAAAACACATTCTTTGTTCAATTTTGATCCATTTGTGGAGCAGCAGCAACATACTGGATTATACAGCAGCGATTAAAGCTCCCAGTACCTATCTGTATGCTATGCAGCAAAAGTTAAATTTTCTGCACTTCAGAAAACAGTGTGTCTCTCCCCAGGCAACAGGGAAAAGAAGGCAGCATCTGCTGTTAGGTATGCAGTGTAACGTCCATGTGTTCTTTGGTAGTTACTTTCCAAATGTCTTGAGGTTATTCCCTGTAAGGATAACTGCACCAAACTGTTCTGGACCATATCAGAATAAGTATTAACCAACAGAAGTCAATTGTAGTTTTAGCCTGACCGTATGCTGGTCTTAGTAGTACTGAACAATGTGTGGGGGCTATGTTAGCCCGCTGTAGAGGGCACTTGTTCGAGTTGCTCCCAGTCAGTTCCCCTAATCTCACTGTGTTCTGACGAACTGCCACAGGCTGGGTACGCATCCCCCAGGAGCGTGCCAGAAGAGAGACAGGAAGCCAACAGAAGGACCTTGACGATAATAGCATACAATCCACATCGCTCATTTGGGATGACATGTCTGAGACAGCACATGTTCTCTCAGTCCAAAATGCTGCAGAGCAAAACGGCTGTTGCAAGCTGCCATGCAGCACTGAATATGGTGGTGTCCTCCTAGCAGCTCCACAGCTCTCCTACCTCAAGAATCCCTTAATGCACAAAAGTCCATCTCAGTGGAGAGATGTAGGGCCACGAACTGTCCTTTTCTCAGGACTTCGCACACTCTTTAGCACCTTCTGAGAGTTCGGAAGATTTCAGATAATTCCTTTCTCACATTTCCCCAGAGATGCTAATGTTTTTCAAGCCATATTCTCTGCTAGTCTCAGAGTCACATGCTTGAAATTCTACTCAGGCTTCACATTGCAAAGCAGTGGGGAATTTTCTAAAGAAATAATTCAAAATACAAACAGTTCATTGGTGCTTCATCATCCTGGTTTTCTTCTTGATGCGGAGGCCAATGGAATGCTAGGTCTTTACGGGGAGGGCTACCTTCCTGTTCCATCTGCCATATTTTCCTCTCATGTTTTCTCCAAACACTCAGTGCCTCAAACTCCCATTTAGAGGCAGAATCTGAACTCTGATTTCATGCTTTTCCATGTTCAGACAACACAATATAGACTTGTCACATGTGTCTATAGGAAATATATCCTGCTGTCGCTGAGGTCAGAATTCCATTTTTGGTGCACTGTAGTTAGTTATATGCCACTATTTAAATGGAGATTGTGGTGAAGGGGAGGAGTCTGTGGATGTGTTGGGTATTACAGTGTTTAGTTGGTAAGAGAGATGAGTCGAGGTTGATCTGGATGCTCATGTTGCCCGAACTGAGGATTTCCTTGATTTTTGGTGATTGTGGTGACAGGAAATGCACCGGAGCAACCATAACTCTTAAATTAATCAAGGTTTGGCTTGTGAGTATAATCCTAGTTCAGCTATCTGATAGGGAATCCCCTCCTGGTCAGCAACAGTGGAGTGTAAATTTGCCATCTCATCCCCACCTGGGAACAGATCCAGAAACTGAGCTGAGTCCTTAAGAACTGAGGCAAGGTAAGTGTGGGTTTGCAGGCGTACTGGAGTCCGGAGCCCTGGGAGGCTATTCCAGAGTCTGCCAGTTTGCCTGAATGAGGTTAGGCAAGTCACTCTTTGTGCTTTAGCTTCCACATCTGTAACATAGTAATTATGATGATGAAGACGCCTTCCTTGCAATGCTGTTGTGAGGCTTAGTGTGGTTCTGCTCTGCAAAATGACTCTGTAACAATCGTTTCTTCTTACTGCACCAACCTGCTGGGTGTCTGAGTCAAATCTGCTAACGCCAGAGCCCCACCAGGCTGCACTTTTCTACACTGCATATTATATGTGCCACCAAAATAAAATAAGATAAAAAGTGGTGCTGGTCTCGATGCTCATGTCAGCCGCAGAGTCTGCGTGCGTGGCAGGGCAGTGTTGGCATAGAATCATAGAAGATCAGGATTGGAAGCATGATGAGTTCTGTTTTGACAGACTGTGCTGCAGTGATCTACCTGGACACAGTACACTTTGTGTTGCATTGTCTTCGTTGTGTCTGTTAGAGTCTCCAGTCCGAGAGTCTCCACTCCAAGGTTCTGGTCCGGCCCAAGACAGAGTTAACAGCTGAGTTCTCCGCACCACACAAACTGTGCCACCCCAGAGCCACTTCTGCTGCACCAGGGGTTGTTTCCTTTGTTCCACGGGACTGTGTTTGCAGAAACCCCTGGAAAGGGGCAGTATGATCCAGGAGACTTCCATCCTCAGTCTTACGTGGTTACTAATAACCTGTTACAAAGGAACCCCAGGATGTCATTCTCGCAGAGCAGGAGATGTGAATTCGTTAGCGTTTGTAAAGCACTTCATGACCTTCTTGTAGAAGGTGCCACCAAAGTGCAAAGCATTATTTTATTTCAGTAGCAGCTGTTTCCTTCTCAGCATTGTCCAGGAAGAGGCGAATCCTTCGCTTTGACTCAAATGACACGTTGCTAAGGCGTCTGAGGGAGGTTTTCCTTTTCAAATGAAAGCTGAGCTGAACTGACCTTGTTTTCTGTTTTTAAATGCGTAACGCTCACCTGGCTCCGTGACTCAGTGGCAGTGCAAATGTAATGCCGACAGACCCTGGTCGGCGGTGGGCAGGATCGAACCTGGGGCCTCTGGAGCTTAGTGCGTGAGCCTTTACTGCAGGGGTCTCAAACTCAGTTTACCTTAGGGCCAGTGCCAGTCTTCAAATCCTCCCAGCGGGCCAGTAATGTCACTGAAGATGATGTTCAGAAAATAAAACGTTTATATTGTATTTTTTATTTTGAATTTCTTAGAAATAATAAAACTGTCATACAACTTTGTACAATTCTTCGCCTGCCAGAGTTTTTTTAGTGTTTGCCAGACACCTGGCAACGCTTCAGTTCTGTCAGTTTGTTGATGTTTGGCCTCAGTGACTGAGCAGTTGAAATCTTCAGGATTGCAGCAAGGTGGGCGTCCGATAATTGTGTTCGGTATTTTGACTTGTTTATATTCAGTGTGGAAAAAAGTGACACAGCCTCCATGGCTGACTCTGCCCGGCAACTAATGATGGTATCTCTGTCCCTCTCCCCCAGCCAATGGGAGCTGCGGGGGGCGGCGCCTGCAGCAGACATTGCCAGCAGCGTGGCTACCTGGGTCTCTCCTCTGCAGGCCTCAGTGGGGAGGTTCTCGGGCTGGGACTTTGAGCCCCTGCTCTACCGCGCGCGCTAAGAGCCAACTGACTGTTAGCTAAGGCTGTAGAGCAGACTCATTTGATCTCTCTCTCTAAGTCAGGGGCGGGCAAACTTTTTGGCCTGAGGGTCACATCGGGTTTCGGAAATTGTATGGAGGGCCGGTTAGGGGAGGCTGTTCCCTGACTGCCCCCCCGGGACCCCTGCCCCATCCACCCACCCCCCAGCTCCCTGTCCCCTGACTGCCCCCAGAACCCCCACCCCTGACTGTCCCCCGCCATCCCATCCAACCCTTCCTCTCATTCCTGATTGCCTCCATCCAACCACCCCTTCTCCCTGATCGCCCCCGGAACCCCTGCCCCTGACTGCCCCCAGCCACCCCATCCAACCTCCCCCCTCCTTCCTGACTGCCCCCCCAGGACCCCTGCCACATCCAACCACCCCTTCTCCCTGTCCCCTGACTGCCCCTGGAACCTGCACCCCTGACTGCCCCCTGCCACCCCATCCAATCCCTCCTCTCCTTCCTGACTGCCCCCCCCGGGACTCGTGCCCCCATTCAACCCTCTCTGTTCCCTGACTACCCCTGGAACCCCTGCCCCTGACTGCCCCCCGCTGCCCCCATCCAATCCCCCCTCCTTCCTGACTGCCACCCCAGAACCCCTACTCCCATTCAACCCCCCTGCCCTCTGACCACCCTGACCGCTGTCCACACCTCCCCCCGACTCCCCTGCCCTCTATCCAACCCCCCCCCCCCCCCGCCCCCTTACTGTGCTGCCTGGAGCACCGGTGGCTGGAGCTGGGCTGGAGCCAGCCATGCACAGTGCAGCTCAGAGCACCGGGTCAGGCCAGGCTCCGCAGCTGCGCTGCCCCAGGAGCTCGCTGCCCTGAGCATTGTGCCAGCAGCACAGCGAGGTGAGACTGTGGGGGAGGGGGGACAGCAGGGGAGGGGCCAGGTACTAGCCTTCCTGGGCCAGGAGCTCAGGGGCCGGGCAGGAGGGTCCCGCGGGCCGGATGTGGGCCGTAGTTTGCCCACCTCCGCTCTAAGTGGTCTCGGTGCTACTAGGGGGGAGAGAACACCATACCCAGGAGGTGTGTGGGTTACACAAGGTGCCATGGATCTGTGATTGCAGCCAGGGCCTGGCATGGGTTCAGCGGAACAAGGATGAACAGCCATGAAACCTTTCAGGAGCCTCGGTGGTAAGAACTTAAGTCCTGCTGAAGAGGGAATTCTGCCTTACGTGCCTAGCTACACCTGAGTCCTGGCCTTGACTCCCTCTCCAACGAGTGTGTAAACTTTGAGGGGAAGGGGTTATGTGGGAGACGTGATGTGCTCAGCTCTTGGAGAGGACACCAGCTGCTGCTGATGCCAAGAAATGCGAATGGGATCACAAGGTGAAATGGAAAAAGAACTGCACTCAGACTCCTGTTAGCTTATTTCCCTCCTATGCTACTCGGAGCAATTCTGCATTAAGTATTCAGACTTTTAAGGTTTACCCACATAGCAGATCTCCAGACACTATCTTAAAATATAAATGAGGACAAATGCTAAATCCATTGTACTACTAAAATGTTAGGCTTTCACTGGTAAAACTTTTGTCGTGAAAAAAACACACACACCCCCAGCCCCCGAATGACTACTGACAAAAAGCACTGGTGTGAGCAGTCCTTTGTCAGTGGGGAGAACTCTCCCATCAACAAAGCTACCGCCTCTCGTTGAGGGTGGATTTATTTTGTCGGGGGGAGACCTCTCTCCTGCCAACAAAGAGCGGCTACGCCGCGCACCGTTTAGCGGCACGGCTGTAGCAGCACAGCTGTGTCACTAAAAGGTGCGAAGTGTAGACATAGCCTGATATGTTACAAAATAAAAATGCCTCATTCCTATTGTAATGTAGAGTGTTTGGAAGAGCTCTGTCTGTTTTATGTCTCTCTCCCTGTGATATCTCAATGCCTGCAAGTATAGTTTAATTGCCTTAGTTCAGATAGTGAAATGTCTTTGAAAGAAACAGATTTGGGGAACTGTGGAAGTTACTTTATAGTTTGTTCTGCTGGCATTTAATCTTTGGACCCCTAGCAGCAATTCTGCATTAGGTTATAAATAATGTGAGACTGGTCTCAGCTTGGTCTGTCTTCAGAGTGTTTTCCACCAAAGCAAAAATACCTTTAATTCTAATGAGATCAGATTTAAAATTCCTGCACCACTTCCGACACTGCACCTTAAAAGCTTGCTGAGGCCATTACCATTGCATTCCTTCTACACGTTTCCTAAACAGAATTACAATGTTTTCTGGTGTAGGAAGGCCCCTCCCATCTAATGTGACTCCATTCATTCGAAGCTGTAATTTAGATTTCTTTTTAAAGCATTGTTTGTTTGAGATGCTGGAGAGCAAGGTCTAGTCTGCACTGGAAAAGGTTTGCTGGTATAGCGATATAGGCAAGCCTGCTTAGGCCATGTCTGCGCTACCAACTTTTGCTGATGCAAGTTACATTCTCATAAAGCTGCTGCAGTTAGTATATTGCTTGTGCACATGCATACTTGTTAGCCCTTGCACTGGTGCTGCCCATACGCCCCAGGAGTGCTTGTGTCGATGCACAGTGCAGTGCACCATGGGTAGGCAGCCAGCGTGCAACCCACCACCATCAAGCACATTGTCTTTTGGGACGTTTTGGCAATGCACGGTGGGGCAGAAACAGGGGTGAGTGGGAGAAAGGGGTCAGCTTCCCAGCAGGCAGCTGTCTCCATCCCATAATGCAATCTGTATCCCATAATTGTCATGCCTTTTTAAAAAATACCGTGAACCTGTGCAGCCCTCCTTGTTGTCTGCCAGAAGCATGGAGCTTGCATGGCTCTGCACTGTTTTCGTAAGCATTGCTAGCACAGGATTCATGGTCCTCTGGTATTTGTAGAGCTTTAAGAAGAAGTGAAGCAGTGGGGAACACGATGATTTTCTGGAGGACAGATTGCTGTGGGACATAGTGAGAACTAATTCAAAACTGTTGGTGGCATTCATGGAGCAGCTGCAAATGGTGGAGTTCTTCATCTGGGCCCAAGAAACATGGAACATCAGCATGGCCATACTGGGTCAGGCCAGTGATCCATCTAGCCCAGTGTCCTGTCTTCTGACAGAGGCTGGTGCCAGATGCTTCAGAGGGAATGAACAGAAAAGGGCAATTTATCGAATGATCCCTCCCCTGTTGTCCACTCCCAGCTTTTGGCAGTCAGAGGCTTACGGACACCCAGAGCATGGATTTACGTCCCTGACCATCTTGGCTAACAGCCATTGAGGGACCCATCCTCCATGAAATTCTCTCTTTTTTTTTTTAACCCAGTTGTACTTTTGGTCTTCATAACATCCCCCTTTTTAAAGGCTGTCTCTTTGTCTCTTTTATTCTGTTGTTTAGCCATGGTGGCATTTTTTTCATTTGGGCTATTCATTTGGTTTGAGCTCCTAGGATGGTGTTTTAAAAAAAGGTTTCTATGCAGCTTGCAGGCATTTCAGTCTTCTGATTGTTCCTTTTAATTTCTGTTTAACTAGCTTCCTCATTTTTTGTGGCTCTCCTTTTTGAGGTTAAATGCCGCTGTGGAGGGTTTCTACAAGGATGTTACATTTAATTACATTATGGTCACTTTTACCAAGGGGTTCAGCTGTCATCACCTCTTGGACCAGATCCTGTGCTCCACTTCAGGTTTCAGAGTAGCAGTCGTGTTAGTCTGTATTCGCAAAAAGAAAAGGAGTACTTGTGGCACCTTAGAGACTAACCAATTTATTTGACCGTAAGCTTTCGTGAGCTACAGCTCACTTCATCAGATGCATACTGTGGAAAATACAGAAGATGTTTTTATACACACAGACCATGAAAAAATGGGTGTTTATCACTACAAAAGGTTTTCTCTTCCCCCACCCCACTCTCCTGCTGGTAATAGCTTCTCTAAAGTGATCACTCTCCTTACAATGTGTATGATAATCAAGGTGGGCCATTTCCAGCACAAATCCAGGTTTTCTCCCCTCCCCAACCCCGCTCTCCTGTTGGTGATAGCTTATCTAAAGTGATCACTCTCCTTACAATGTAATCCACTTGACACTAAATCAAGAGTTGCTTCTACCCTTTTGGTTTCCAGTTCTAGCTGCTTCAAGAAGCAGTCATTAATAGCGTCTAGAAATTTTGTCTCTTCATCCTGAGGTGACGTACCCAGTGAATATGGGCAGAGTTGAAATCCTCCATTATTGTTGAGTTTTCTGCTTCTGTAGCTTCTCTAATCTCCCTGAGCATTTCACAGTCACTGTCATCATCCTGGTCACGTGGCCGGCAGTATATTCCTACTGCTATACTCTTACTATTCAAGCATGGAATTTCCATCCCTAGAGATTCTGTGGCACAGCTTGAGTCATTTAAGATTATTACTATGTTTGACTCTGTGCTTTCTTTCACATCCCCTCCCCCACCAGCACGACCTGTTCTGTCATTCCTATGTATTTTGTACCCTGGTAAGACTGTGTCCCATTGATTATCATTATTCCACCACATTTTTGTGATGCCTGTTATGTCAATATCCTCATTTAATGCCAGGCACTCAAGTTCACTCATCTTAGTAACGAGCACCGACTGGTGGGATTACATTGCAATGCAGGTTTGGGACGATGAGCAATGGCTACCGAACTTTTGGATGCACAAGGCCACGTTCCCGGATCTGTGTGCCAAGCTTTTCCCTCCAGCGCAGACACCAGAATGAGAGCTGCACTGACAGTGGAGAAGTGAGTGGCAATTGCACTGTGGAAACTTGCAATGCTGGATTTATACTCTGGTCAGTGGGAAATGATTTTGAAGTTGGAAAATGTGTTAAGGGTAACGAACATTCATGTCCATTTTACTTACACAAACAAAAGCCGTGGCTCTCTCAGACCAGTGTATGTGAGGCTGTGGGTGTCCTTAACGTCCCCTGATGCGGAGTGGTCAGGGTAGGGATGCGGCCCCTGAGGCCACGTGGAGTGTTGAGGGGGGTGTAGGCAGGTGCTGCAGAGGAATTTTTTACGGACTGCAAAGGGCGGCGAGGCTGTGACCAGGGCTGGCTCGAGGGTTTTTGCCGCCCCAAGCTCCGAGAGCGCAACTGCCCAAGCAAAAAAGAAAAAGGGCGGCCAGAACGCCACCCCCGGAATTGTGCCGCCTCAAGCACATGCTTGCTTTGCTGGTGCCGAGAGCCGGTCCTGGCTGTGACTGTCGGACCTGTAGGGGTCCAGAAGAGTCTGCAGCATCTGTGGTTGCTGCTGGAGGAGCCCCATTATGGCCTCCTGCAACTCCCGCTTTTTCTCCTGCTAGGACTCCTGGGCCTTTCTCCTGTCTGCTCTTTCCTTCTCCAGGCTGTCTGCAATGTTCATCCTACAGGCCCTGTGCTCACGCTCTGATGCAGCACTGACTTTCTGGAGCTCATGGGACATGGCATCACAAGTCCCCTTCTTTCTCTCCTTCTCTGGCGCAGGCCTTCTGCAGGTGTGGAGGGGGAACCCCTCAAGACCACAACAGCAGCAGCTACAGATAAAACACACAGAGGTACCGTTGCCAGTTTAGTCACAACAGAAAGTGAAAGCTGAGGTTAGAACTCCCTTCTTTTGCTCCCCTAACATTTTAAACAAGACTTGCCTATTGATGCTGCTGCGTCAGCACACTTGTGCACCGCACACTCTCAGCACTAGCCATGGTGAGTACGGCCTGCCAGGGCAAGGGAAACATGGAGGGAATTGTGCTGTTACATGGAACGACGAGCACAGGACAATGGCACTGAACACTGGCACAGGCAGGGGGTGATTTTAGCTGATCTCTCACTCTTGAGGGGGACAGAGGCAGAGAGCACAACTGCTGGGAAATCCCTCTGAGAATTCCCTCTGCTGCACATGGGTAGTTCAACTGGCTTGGCTTGGATAGCTGAACTCACTCTCCCCGTCTTCATTTACATGTTTCATTTGCGGTGTTTGGCAACCTTTCTGTGCTGAATACACCCTTGGACTTACAAAACACAAAACGTGATCCATCTAGAAAAAATTGCAACCCCCTACCTTAAGCTCTGGGCTCCAGGCTTCAGCAGCCCCGTGGGGCTTATGAGGCTCTGGACTCTAGCCCCCCTTGGAACTGAAACATGTAAATTTGGATCTGGCCTGCAGGATTGCCAGCCCCATGGCACGGTGGGGCTAAGGCAGGCTCCCTGCCTGCCCTGGCCCCACGCCAACCCTGGAAGTGGCCAGTACTGTGGCCCCTGCAGGCGTGGGGGGGCAGATGGCTCCGCGTGCTGCCCTCGCCTGCAGGCGCTGCCCCCCACAGCTCCCATTGGCCGGGAACGGGGAACTGTGCCCAATGGGAGCTTTGGGGAAGGTAACCACAGGCGAGGGCAGTGTGCAGAGCCCTCTGACCCCCATGCCCCAGGGGCCGCAGGGACGTGGTGCCGGCCCCTTCCGGGAGTGGCGTAGGGCCAGGGCAGGCAGGGAGCCTGCCTTAGCCCCGCTGCATGCTGCTGACACCCTGGAGCCACTCAAGGCACCCCTCCTGCACCCCAACCCCTTGCCCTGAGCCCCTACCTGCACACTGCACGCCAGCCCCCTGCCCCAGCCATACATTCATGTCCCTGCATACAATTTCCCCACTCAGATGTGGCCCTCCGGCCGAAAGGCTTGTCCACCCCTGTTCTAGACCCACGTTCTTAGTTCTTACAATAGCTGCTGCTAAGTATGTGAATATTTATTTGAACCCCAGGTGCAAGGTTTTTATTTCACTTTCTGCAAATAGTCACAATACCCAGGTATGTGTATGTCAGACATGCAGCAATTCGCAGTGTGGGTTGTGATTTAAAGGGAATATTACGCTATGCAGCATGTCTTTTCACCAGCCTATGGAATCCCTCACTGCAGCAGACCAGAGTCCCATTTTGTGGCAGGATTTTAAAAAGGGCAGCATAGCTGGGTGACCACTAGCGAAATTTGTAGTTCTGCAAACTGATTACCCATATTACTGTGTTGAGATTCGTGTTGCAGGGCACAAGCTGATCATCTAAAGGCGTTGTGTAGCACTGCACGCATGCCGTGACAGGTCTTTTTTCCTTCCCTCCCAAGCATTTAGTGCTGGTTACTGCCTGAGGCAGGTTATTATGATGATGCATTATTTGTTCAGCACGAGAAGAGTGCTTTGTGACAAGTCAGTGAAGGAGGGGCTGAGATACCACATAAGCAACGAGAAGGTGTGACAAATAAACAAAATATGGAACCCCCGAGTTTTGTTGTGCATCAGATCATACTTGACAGATTTATAATGGTCTCTAACTATGAACATGTTATAAGGATCTCGCGCCATTGTGTAAATCAAACAAACCTGTTTTGCAGTCTGGTACCGATTAGGCTGTGGGTTTTGAGGGAGGCTCTTGCCCAGGCTTCTGGTGGGGAAATTGATTTTTCAGAAGTGCTGAATACCTGCAGCACCCATTGACCTCACTTGGAGTTATGAGCATTCAGCTGTTCTCAAAACAAGGCCCTAAGTGTCTCAAATTGGGCATCCAGAAAATTGGGAACTCGCAATCAGCAGCCACCTTGGAAAATTCTGGTGTAAGTGACTTGTCTAGCTCAGGAAGTCAGTGGCAGAGTTTGAGCTAGAGCCCAGTATGTCCCAGTCTAGTGCCTTAACCACAGGGCCATGTTTAAAGAACATTTTAATTCTCCCTCTCTTTCCTCCTTCAAATGTGAGTTAATATTGAGAAGGAGGTTGAAAGAAGGGTGGTGTGACTGGAGTCTCAGAGGAGCCACAGTGAGGTTACTTAATTAGGGCAAACTGCAAAGTATGGAGCAGACACTCCCCAAAGCTGGTGGTCATTCCAGTACTTAGATCCACCAAGCTAGCCTCAAACAGCTTCTATAATACCTTCCTGGTTATCCAGAAACCAAAACACTGTTCCCCTAAAGCAACCCAATTGTAGGCGTTCACCCAGACATCCAAGTGTCACATGATGAGGATGACTGAAAATCTTATTCATCATATAAGAAAGTTCTACCAATCCCAAAGGATCAGACACATTACCTCCCAGATTAATGAATATTTCAGATCTTGTCCAAATACACACTTACAACCAATTGTTATTAACTACTAACATTTATTTAAAAAGAAAGGATAGAGAGTATTGGTTAAAAGATCAGTATACTTACAGTTCTGAAATCAGATTCATAGTAGAGATGGTGAGCTTTGTAGTTGCAAAGAGTTCTTTCAGAATTTGTCCATCGGTTATAGTCCAATGTTTATATTCAGGGTGATCCAGATGGGACTGGAGATCTCAGTTTTATGACTCAAGCTGCCCCTGCATAAAGCATCAAGCAGATCTGAGATGAAAGGATCAGGACCCAAGACACCTTTATACAGTTTCATGCCTTCTCTTGACAGCATGGAGTCCTTCGGCGAACATTGGGCAATCATGGAGACTTTGAAGTAGACCTATTTCCTGAGCATCACCAGTAATTAGCTACAGGGATTAACATAAGGCAGTTGCCTGTTTTCCACCATTTGCAGGTTATTTACTATACATTCCAAAGAGAGGAATCCAGTGATATCACTATATTTACAATTAATTTAAATGTTAAGATCTCCTTTTGATCTCTGAATTAATAGAATACAGCATAGACTGGAACTCTTTGATTACATTGTTAACCTCTAACAATATATATGTAAAAACACAAAAACACAAGCATTATCTTATAATATGTCCTTAGCGGTTGAATTTGGGTCATTTATCCTGCAGGATGCTTGACCCTTTCTGGCCATATGGTGGTGCCTGCTGAAGTGGGATAGGGGTTTTGCAGGGGTAGCATGGAAGAGGGCATTAAAACTAGACAAATGCCGTATTAGAGAGACCAGTGGTCTGATCTGATCAGCAGGAGGTTTGATTCTGGACTAGAGGGTCCAGGGGTCTGATCGATTACAGCTGTGCTGCGTATTTTTTCAGTCATTTAGTCTTTTGTTCAGAGATAAACCAGGAGTAAGGACTGTTTCTTCTCAGAATCCTGGTGTTCCATCTTGGTCACTACCACTGTGTACAGCAGTTACTGTCGTGACGACCGATAATATCAAGACAGTCAGGAACTTGTAACGACTGCAGCATAGCGTCTAATATCTGTACTTGTTGTGTGGCTATTAATAACCATTCTCTGTAGCTAGGAAGTGTCTTCGCCCTCTCCCTCATGTGCTCAATGCAGGGGATAGGATCCCTGTCAATCAGTCCTGGAGAGACGTGACACGTGGATTTCCTGGAGTTTGCGTTGTGGAGATCCTGCCTAGCTGTGCCAGTGTACTCCACACTCTGCAATTACTTCAAGCCCCCTCTTGGCTATTGAGTTGGAAAACCCAGTCTGATTTTATACAGAACAATACAAATGGATGGCATTTACTTGCTCTTCCAATCAGGCAGGGAAGCATAAGGCTTTACACTGAGCTAGGTTGGCTCTTGTTTTGTTGAGAAAAGACCTGCAGCAATTTAAGCATAACGTGACCTAGTGAGACCCAAACAATCCATCGCATTAGCCTTGGTTCCCAGCCAATCTAACACTGTTGACTTTGTACCCTTTGCTCAGGCACAAAGTTCAGTTTAACCATTTTGACAGCTGTTGAAAATACAGAACCGTGAGTTCTGTGAAAAAACAGCTGTGTTAGTGCACTTGTACAAACCTCAGGAGCAGGAAGCGGCTCAGAGAGGCTCACCATGGCCAGAATTTCAGAATCCCAGGGTGTAAGGTGTGTGGGGGAGAGAGCCCCAGAGCTCCCCTGAAGCACCCTCTCAAGACCAGCCTCTTAGAGTTTGGGACTTAGGCTTTCATAACGGGAATCGTTTTTCTGAAGCCTATAGAGGTTATGTCCTAATGTATTGCAGATGGAGCTTGGAGCCACTCCCAGCTCTGCAAGATGTTTCACCTCACTGGGCCCACCTGGCTTGGACTCAGCCCATTGCTGTGGCCTGCTGGACCAGCACTTTTCTGGTAGCTCCTTCAGCCCCGGTATAGCTTTAGCTTTTAACAATAATTTAAAAACGGCCAACATTTTCAAATGTGGGCGCTGAAAAGAAGTCACTTAAATAGCAGCCTAATTCTTCAGAGGTCCTGAGATGTGCACCTCCTTCTGTCCTCAATGATAGCATCAGGCCTTGTTCCAGGGCTTCCAGCAGCCCTTAAACATCAGCTTCAGTCAGAAGCAGTCTGTCTTCAACACCCAAAAATAGCAAAGGTCAGTTGGGGATTATGCCATAGAACCAACTGAAAGAAGAAGATTTGAACTTGATAAGAAAGCTGCAAAGCTCTTTTACTTCACCTTCAGGGTAGCACAGAATGGATTGGAGCTTGTTGCCCTCAGTATAGTTCTCCACGCCAATTTAACCTTGCAAGCCTATTACTAGTAGCTGCAAGTGTGAAAATGGAGGGGAAAATCAGAGGAAGAATTAAAGGAATCCACATAGACACTAATACAATATGATTGGTCACTGAATTAATAATGGCTACAAGCATCCGACCATGCAGGGGCAAATGTGTCCGTACTTATACTATTGATTCTGAATCCAAAAAGAAAACCACGGATCATTGTGTCCAGCTTCCTGAAGGTGCTTCCAAGAATGCAGAGAAAAGTGTGACAAGGAGGTCTTTGACACTTGCATTGACAACAAAAATAAAATAAAAATGGTGAGAACTCGTCTGCAACCATCCAAAGCTCCTGGCATCTGGGTGTTCAGGTGACTTAATGCTCACTGAGAAACAACTGGTCCTACAAGTCCACAGTACCTTGTCTTCAACCAACATCAGCCTCAGGTTTGTTGGACTGAAATAAAGAGTAATTTCCCAATGACTCTCAGGAAGATTGTCTCTACACTAGCATCCACTACCATAGTACTGTATGTTGAAATTTGTACTGAGCATGAGGCAGTGTTTGATTTAAAATACCAAACATATCACACATTTTACAAAATATGAGACGAAAGACTCTAAACTTACAAAAGCATTTGAATGAAGTGTCAGTGAGACTTGATGTACAGATGACACTGCCATCACAGGCTCTCTCGAGGGCTCCTTGATCTAATTAATGACAAAGAACTGGAACCCACAAGGACAAAATAAATACATTTAATTAAAAGGTTCAGAGAAGAATCTCTCCTTTACTTTGCCTTCCTAGCTGATGCCATTTACAGGGTTGTAGGATCTACCCAGAACAGGAAGCTGAAATATGGCTGTGGAATGTAATCCTTTCTTTTCTTCTAGCATTTAAAATTCAAGTTCCATGCTTCTATTTCATATCTGTGCCCCTGATTCAGGAATGTACCTCTATTCAAGACAGCAT
Source organism: Lepidochelys kempii (assembly GCF_965140285.1). Lineage (NCBI taxonomy): Eukaryota > Metazoa > Chordata > Testudines > Cheloniidae > Lepidochelys > Lepidochelys kempii. The sequence continues at coordinate 31,258,832 of NC_136392.1, read as the reverse complement.
TCAAGCATGTGCTTCTGAATCTGGGTCATTGTTTGCAAAGGAAATTGTTTTACTGTTTATTGCATCAAAATTCTGGAAATCTGCAGCAGTAAAATCAAAGAAGACTGAATGGGTTTTTTCAGTTTTCACTTCTGTCTAGCCCACTCAGCATCAATTGAATGTGTTTTTGGCATTGGTTTTCGCTTTGCCACAGGCTAGGTGCTGTAAAAGCAAATAAACTGTTAAGTGTGCAGGTATCTAAGGGCAAATACAAAGATGCTAGTTAGGTCGGGGCCTTATTGTGTTTCATCTACAGAATTGTACTTTTTTTTTCATTTTGGGCAATGTGTTCAGCTTTTTATGTATTCAGAAGAAAGTGTTTCTGAAGTGAATCAGTTAGGATGAGTTTATATTGAATTTCATAGAAGCATCGTGAGCTTTTTTTTTACTAGGTTTTCAAATGTTGGTTGACTCCCCTGCCCCAGGAAAAGTATGTGTTGGGACTGGGGAAAATCACCGCAAGTGACCCATTCCCTCCATACAGAGCTCTTTCTTGAACCAGCTGTTCTTTTTTGGGCTGTGATCAGAGCAGTTGAGATTTGGTCCACTGTGGACTCTGTACGTTGCCTATTGACTCTGGCTCATTGCCAGATTCCTCTACTATCCCAGCATCGTAGCGGCTAACTTGAGTCACACTTAATAGGCTTGGACAGTTAATACTTTCAAGAGCTCCTCTGCATTTGTTCCTACTTAATTTTTTTTTTAACAAAGCAGACAGGGACAGCTGCAACCTGAGAGATTGCCTGAAGACTGAAACAGCATAGGAAAGTTGTGATGAAAACAGAGTTATCTTTGTTTGATGCACTTAACCACCAGTGTCTGGTGGACTTTGCTGATGGAGAAATAGCCAATTCCTGTCTGAACTATGTCAGTGGGTTGTATGGGTTTTCAAGGGGCTCTGTGTCTTGGCTTATCAATGACTGGCAGCCTTTAAACTTAGCGAGACAGAAGGCCATTATTTCGCTAATGCAGTATGTTTAAAAATGTCACTGCCTCAGATGCAGAACTTTCCATTCTTATTCTGAGGCTACAGCTTTTTGCTTCAAGATGAGGTGGTCTTTGTGGGAGTACACCTGTGAAAACAACTGGCACCTAAAGTAATATCAGGTTCTGTGTGTCAGTGACACACAGTAATTGTGTGGTTGAGTCCCCATTTTACCATTATAATCTCAGTAACTCAAGATACGTCTACGCTGAAATTAGACACCCATCGCTGGCCCACGCCAGCTGACTCGGGCTTGTGGGGCTTGGGCCGCGGGGCTGAGAAATTGCAGGTAGAGTTAAGGCTGGGACTGCAGCCCGAGCTCTGGGATCCTCCCACCTTGCAAGGTCCTAGAGCCTAGGCTCCAACCCGAGCCTGAATGTCCGCCCTTAGCCCAAGTTCTGTGAGCCTGAGTCAGCCAGTGCTGGCCAGCCAGAGGCTTTTAGTTGCACTGTAGACCAACCCTCAGTCTATCACACCCCCTTCACTCCCTGCTATCCCTTGCAGCTTCCTCAGGAAAGCTGCTTTCTCCCTGAAGTTACTCATGCATGTTCTCTAGTGGGAAAAGAATTTGTTGTGGGTTCGGTGGTTAATGAGATTGAGGTGATATACAGGTTTGAACTGTTGGAGGGGGTTTGCTCTCAAAACCTAGGAAACAATGAGTTCAGCCTCAGGTGGGGTGGGAACTTCTTATTCTGTCCCTCCCTCCCAGTCCAGAGGGGCAGGGAAGGCTATGGAGGAAGCATGCTGAGCTCTGTGGAGGATGGAGCTCACTGCCAGTGGGGCTGTGATAGCCAGCAATGGAGGAAGCAGTGTTTAGCCCCTCTTGGCCAGTGCAATGGGCTGGGGCTGCTGATGTGTTTTCTCTGTCCCAGTGTCCCCAGAACAGCAGGCCCTCTGCAACACGAGTCTCCGGTCTGTGTGGGAGGCAGCGGTAGGGAGACTGCTATCCTTTGGCTGCTCCAGGCTTTGTGCTGTCTGGAACATTATTCTTTGGGGGCTGGTAGTGCTGCCTTTTAGTTAAAGTTGCCAAGCGCTTCCTGCTATAAGACCCTGGTTTCAGTTGCTGATAACTTTGACAAACTATTTGGGCTGAAATTTCTCATGTCAGGGTGTTTGCCTGAGGCTGGCTCTGTGTGTGTGTGGTTTTTTTGTTTGTTTGTTGTTTTTTTAAAGTTTCAGCTAAAACAGTTCAGCTATGTCTCAGAGTAAGGTTGGGAAAATGTTATTTTTGCCCATGTTGAAAAGAACAACTTCCCTTTTCCTTTGAGAAGCTCTAGCACCTCCAGGGTTTGGAGAGGGGACTTGGTGTCAAGCGTGTGCCTTGTGCTGTCCTTGAGAAAATATGCCCAAATTTGGCCAAGTTATAAGTCCCAGCAAAATCTCATTTTGCACATGCTCAGTAGAGACTTGTTAGAGTTTGGCTGCTAAGTTCCCTTACGATTCTATCTGTACTGGGCATGCTCCATCCCCTTGCAGTGCCTACCAGATGGCCTGTGCCCGTCCCCATGGAGGAAGCACCATCCCGCAGGGGCTAAGCATGACTTTCCCTGCAATTGCTGCTCCCAGATGCTATAGTGGCACGGGAACAGGAACTGACAGCAGAGAGACTGGCTCTCCTGCTGGTGCCCAGGTAGCCTGAAGGAGGAGGAAGCTGCCTGACTGGAATGCAGAGGGGCTAGGAATAGTGTAGTGTGATGGCAGAGAATGCAGGGCAGGAGAGGGGGAAAATTAGGAGCTGGAAAGTAGGGAACAGGAGCAAAGTGAGGCAGACAACCGGGATGTGAGATAGGAACAAAGCAGGGGAGGATAAGCAGGAGCCATGGAGTGGGGAGGATAGAAGCTGAGGGGGAGGAACCATGGACAGGAGCAGCCAGAGGAGTTGTACAGTAAAAGAGGGGACAGGGTCTGGGGTGAGTGAAATAGGAGCAGAAGAGGACAGGGAGAGGTTGGGAGGTTAGGGGCAGAAGAATCCATGACTGCTAGAATGCATTCTTACAGAACCTGGGACTAACCTCACTATTCTTGAGTCCCCACGTTCCTCTGCTGTCAGCACATATCATCGGGTACCTCATCCTCCGTTAGTGGCTGGTCCACGAAGAGGATGACAGGTTACTATTGCTACCAGTTACTCCATTAGTGCTAGTGATAGAGGACTGTGCTGTGAATCTAAAGATGACTGATGCTGGGAGGTCACTGTGGTTCTATGTGAGGGGTTCTCAAACTGGGGGTTGGGATCCCTCAGGGGGTAGCAAGATTATTATATGGGGGAGTCACGAGCTGTCAGCCTCCACTCCAAACTCTGCTTTGCCTCCAACATTTATAATGGTGTTAAATATATTAAAAAGTGTTTTTAATTTATAAGGGGAGGGGTTGCACTCAGAGGCTTGCTATGTGAAAGGGATCACCAGTACAAAAGTTTGAGAACTGTGGTTCTATGTCATGAAAAAACAAACCTTACAATTTTTAAGTTTCCAAAAAATGACAGAAACTACATTAACAAAAAGATGTTAAGTGTTCAGGTCGCAAAGTTGGACACTCAAAAGTTAGGAAATGCCAGAGGCGACCTTAATTTGGGCCCTGTGCATATGCATTATGTTACAGTCTTTAGTTACATGATCACATACAGTAGAACCTCAGAATTACGAATCCCTCAGGAATGGAGAATGTTCATAACTCTGAATGAAATGTTATGGTCATTCTTTCAAAAGTTTACAACTGAACATTGACTTGATACAGCTTTGAAACTTTACTATGAAGAAGAAAAATGTGGCTTTTAACAGTCTTAATTTAAATGAAACAAGAACAGAAATAGTTTCCTTATTGTCAAATCTGTTTTTTAAACTTTCTCTTTATTTTTTAGTAATTTACGTTTAACACAGTTCTGTACAATAGTTGCTTTTTTTTTTTTTGGTCTCTGCTGATGCCTGATTGCGTACTTCTAGTTCCAAATGAGGTGTGTGGTTGACTGGTCAGTTCGTAACTCTGAGGATCTACTATACTATTTTCCTCCCTCTCATTCAGTGCACAGGATGGACCTGCTCTGGGACTGTATCAGGGTTGTGCAGTGAAGGAGTACTCCTGGGGGAATTCTGCACCACTGTGCTCAGGCATAATTTATGTCCCCCGCAGATTTCTTTGCTTCCGTGCAGAAAAATGGTTTTCTGACAGGGAAGCAAAGAGAAACCACAATAGCAGACATGCATCCCTCCCCAACAGTATGTTTCAGGTGCCCAGGGCAGCCGGCAGAGAGGTAAATCACTGTGGGGTAGGGGGCAAGACTTGGGAAGACCCTGATGTTGGCCCCTACCCTGCATCAGGATCACCTGCTGGTACCAGCTGGCCTGGGGAGGACGGGACTTCCTCTTCCCCTGCATGGCATCCAGGGCCGTGTCAAACCCATCCCAGATTTGTCCCCCAACTGTAGGAAGCTCTGCAAACTCCCCCCCCCACCCCACGCTTCCTGCACCCATCACTCCTCAACCTCAGGAGGGAGGGATCACTGTACAGGGAGCTGCTCCCCTGTCCGCCCAACACCCGTGCATCCAGACCCCCTCATACCCAGACCCTCCCGCCGAGCCTTACCCCCCACACATGCCCAAAGCCCCCTCTTATGTGCCCCACTCCCCCTGCACCTGCACCACCCCAACAAGCCACCCGCATCTCTACCCTATCAAGCCCCAACCAGCTGCACCTGGAGCCCTACTCCACTGAGCCCCAGTCCCCCAGCATCTGGACCCCTCTACTGAGCCCCCCACACCCAGACCCCCCTGCTGAGCTCTATCCCCCCCACACCCAGACCCCACCCTAATGAGCCCCAACCACCTTCACCTGGACCTGCCTGTAGAGTCCCATTACCGTTGCACCCACAACCTCACAACAAGCCCCTGTCCATCCAGATGCCCCCACTGAGCCGCCTGCAGCCAGATTCCCTCACATAGAACCCTCTCAACCCACACCTGGATCCCCCAACACTAAGCCCCTCCACACTTGGATCCTGCTGTGACGTTCCCCTGGTGTTATCTGGACCAGTGATCTGCTAGGTCACTCCAATCCTTGACTCTGGGAGCCAGCCTTACCCCGCTCTGCTGTGAGAACCCTCACTACTGGGCTGTTCACACACAGCCTCTGGCATGTAAGTTGCTTAGATTGTGCAACCAATGACACTAGCCAATAACTCCAGTCCCAGACACAACCCTAGGAACCTCCATCTTGCAGTGTCCAATTATGTCCGCATGACGCTGCAAGCTTATATGAGTTCATCAATTTAACAAAGAAATTCATATGCACCGGGCTTGTTATCCCAAGGGGAGTCTCTGACATGCTTCAAACCAAACGCACTGCTTCAAGTAGAATAAACAAACAAATTTATTAACTACAAAAGATAGGTTTTAAGTGATTATAAGTCAAAGCACAACAAGTCGGATTTGGTCAAATGAAATAAAAGCAAAACGCATTCTAAGCTGATCTTAACGCTTTCAGTGCCCTTACAAATTAAGATGCTTCTCACCACAACCAGGCTCTCCCCTTTGATCAGCGCTTAAGTTGCTTGGTGGTGATGTCTGTAGATGGAGGTGGAAGACAGAGGAAGAGCGTGGCAAATGTCTCTCCCTTTTATCATGTTCTTTCTTCCCTCTTGACTTTGCCCCCCCCCCCTTCAGGATCAGGTGAGCATTACCTCATCGCAGTCCCAAACTGGCCAAGGGAAGGGGTCTAACAGATCCTTTGTTGTTGCGTAGGCCAGTGTCCTTTGTTCCTGTGAGTCTGGGCTGGGTTTGTCCCATATGTGCCCTGATGAGGTGTGAACTGCCCCTTTGTTGCTGGAGAGTTTTGCCTGGGCTTGTTTTAAGCCATGAGGATACATTTCCAGCCTCATAACTATACACATGAAATTACAACCTATAACATTACTATAACAATGCTCAGTGCATCATGAGCCTTCCGAAGACACCCGACATGACAAACTTGGCATTGGATACCACACAATCATATTATAAGGATGAACATGGGAGTGCAGGGTGTTCCCCCGAGATACAGAGTGTCACACCTGCCTTGCTGAGCCTGCCTGCCTACACCTTGTGCACCTGGCACGGACGGGCAGGGCCCAGGGGTAATTCTGGGGCGGGTCCAGTCCTTGCGCTGTGTTAGGGTTGGGTGCAGCCTCACCGCTGAGTCTGGGGGGCTGGCGGGGGCGGGGGGATTCCACAATGATTTTCCACCTCTGTGCAGTGTGGTAAACCCACGACAAACAGCTACAAAGCAGGGGGTAGTAATCAGTCCCAGAAGGTTAAAAGGCCCCTCCCTATCCACTGAGGAGAGGTAACCACAGGTTAATAAGTTTCAGCTGAAAAGGGGTTGCTAGAGAACCAATTAGGTTCAGCTGACTCCAACTGCTTGAGACCTTTTTAAACCCTCCCCTCTTAGGAAACGGGGTGAGGGGGAGAGGGAGGGAGTGAGTGAGACAGAGAGAAAGAGAGAGAGAGAGAAAGAAAGAAAGAAAGAAAGAAAGAAAAGCAGGGACTGCCAATAGGCTGGGTGCAGCAAGACACCAAACCTTTCCGGGAAGGGAGGCTACATTCCCTCCCCAGAAGGGAAAGGAAAACAGGCACAAGGGACTGACTGAGGAAAGGTATAGCCTGACCTTGTGCCACCTAGAAGGACTGCCGTGCCCAAACCCGTGTCTCCAAAGCTAAAAAGAACTGAGCCTGCTGAGGCGAACAAGGTACTTTGCCACAGCAGCCAGTGGCCTGTGCTTCCCAATGCCATGCTGGAGCCTCCACATTTATTTGACAATTTGCAGAAAATTTTAAAATATTGTGCACAGAATTTTTATTTTTTTGGTGCAGAATGCCCTCAGGAGTAAAGGAGGCAGTTATCTGTTGTCATTCTACCTCATCTGTTTGTCGAACTTGCAGGGTGTGCAGTGAATGGGGCAGGGATTACATGAAGAATGAGTTCAGTCTCATGGCTGAGGCAGTTACACGGTGCCCTGGAGAACTGGTCCTGTCTCAACCACAGAGCTCCTCTGTGGTGCTGGACAAGTCACTTAAACTGAGCTGGTGGGCATAGATTGCATCTTCCTCATTTTCTGGGTGCCCAGTTTGAGACCCTGGGTCTGGTTTTCAAAAGTGGTGAGCACCCACAGCTGCAATTGAAGCCAGTGGGATCTGTGCCAAGGAAGTTGGAACCTTTGTAGAAGTGCAGGGGCCAAGGCCAAAGCGGCGGGGGAATTAAAATACTCCTTAAAAGTCCCACAGAGTACAACTGTAATGTAAATAACCAGAATACAAAATGTAGCTACATTATAATATTTAAGGTATAATTATAATATGAAGAAATGAAAAAAATAAGACAACTTTAGTTATAAACAGCGGGACTGCATTGTATTTTTGTACTTCATGTACTGTACTTGCCTTGAATTTGTCATTTTCCTGCGGACATTCCACTATTAGTACCGCACTGTAAGTATTAGTATTTATTGAACTGTAACTTGCCGTTCTGTAACACGACAATTGAATCGTTCTTGTTTCTATATAATGCATATTTTAACAATTGTAACCCTAAATTGTAAATCTCTTTGGAAAAAGGCGCCAGCAAAATGAATAAAAATAAACAACTTTGATGGGAGGTGAACGTGTTCCATAGAAGAGCTACCATATAAAATGACAGGTTTCAGAGTAGCAGCCGTATTAGTCTGTATTCGCAAAAAGAAAAGGAGGACTTGTGGCACCTTAGAGACTAACCAATTTATTTGAGCATAAGCTTTCGGGAGCTACAGCATCATAGGGCCTAATCACATCAGCCACGCTATCAGAGGCTCATTCACCTGCACATCTTGTGTATATATGCCATCATGTGCCAGCAATGCCCCTCTGCCATGTACATTGGGGAAACTGGACAGTCTCTACGTAAAAGAATCAATGGACACAAATCAGACGTCAAGAATTATAACATTCAAAAACCAATTGGAGAACACTTCAATCTCTCTGGTCACTCGATTACAGACCTAAAAGTGGCAATTCTTCAACCAAAAAAACTTCAAAAACAGACTCCAAGGAGAGACTGCTGAGTTGGAATTAATTTTCAAACTGGATACAATTAACTTAGGCTTGAATAGAGACTGGGAGTGGATGGGTCATTACACAAAGTAAAACTATTTCCCCATGTTTATTCCCCTGCCCCCAACCCCCACTGTTCCTCAGACGTTCTTGTCAACTGCTGGAAGTGGCCTATCTTGATTATCACTACAAAAGGTTTTCTTTCCCCTCCGCTCTCCTGCTGGTAATAGCTCATTTTACATGATCACTCTCCTTACAGTGTGTATGATAACACCCATTGTTTCATGTTATCTATGTATATAAATCTCCCCACTGTATTTTCCACTGAATGCATCCAATGAAACGAGCTATAACTCACGAAAGCTTATGCACAAATAAATTTGTTAGTCTCTAAGGTGCCACAAGTACTTCTTTTCATATAAAATGATTTTTTGTAATTTTTTATAAAAAAATAAAATCAAAAATCTATTTATTTTTAGAAAACCTAACGAATGCCTTCATTGTGCTTTAGCAATACAATACAATATCTATTAAGCAAAACCTGTAAACTTAATGCAATTTTGATCATGTGATTATCTAGGATTGCTGTGGATAGCTAGGAATGCATCCGATCCCATCTCATAGTGCATCTTGACCTTTAGCGGTACGATCATGTTTTTCCCACAGCACCTATGGTTGCCTCTGGCATTTCCTAACTTTTGAGTGTTGAGCTTTGTGACCTAAACACTTATGGTTCCGGCACTGGTGAGCTGTGCTGTATAAAACCAGATCTTGGTCATCTCAAATGGTCACCCAAAGTTAGTGGACACTTAACCTTAATCTCTCTGAGCATTAGTTCCCCGTCTGCAAAATGGGGATAATACTCACCTCACAGGGGAGTTATGAAAATAAATTTATTAATGTTTGTGAAGCACTCAGATGCTATAGCCACGAGTATCTTAGAAAAACCTATAAGGAAATGGATAGCTCTGAGGATGGATAGCTCTGTCCTCAGAGCACGTTTTGAATAGTATGCAGTAAAATGAGCCCCAGGGCCACGTATTAAGCAACGAGGAGAAAACAAAATATTAAATAGCAGCTCATGCAGTGAGCACCATCCATCCTGTACATTCAGTGAGGCAGGGGTCCTGTGGAAAAAATAGTATGAGTGTGTGTAATTAATGGCTGTATCCTAATGCATATGCAGTAGGGGGCTGAATGAAGGTTGTGCGGAGTTCTTAATTGAGCCATCTGCACTGATGCCCAAGACTTTTTTTTGACCTGATACATTTAATTTAGAACCTAGTAAGGTGTGAGTAGTTCTGTATTATTCCCTTCAGCGTGCATGCCCTTTGCATGTTTGTCAGTCCTGCCTTGCATCTGCCCTTTGGTTGCCCATTCACCTACCTTGGTTAGGTCGGGTTGACATTCCTCACAGTTAATAGCTCTGAGTCATCTGCAAATGTTTTCATCTTGTTGTTCGTTATTCCTTGTGAGATCATGAATGGGTCTCTTTACCAAGCATTCGTGAGGCTCATAGACTGCAGTGTTCCCTTTCCTGGCTCTCCCACGTATGTCCTTCTGGGTTCTGGCTGCCTGCTCATTTGAGAGATGCTGCTGGTGGTACCTGCACCTTCCTCTGGAGTCCTAGCTCTGACCTTCTTGTTTTGAAAGAGATAGCATTGGGTCTCTCCTCCTGCTCCCCTTGTTGGATGGGGAGCAGCCTACATTGCAAAGATAGCTGTAAAAGTTTTAAATACTTTGCAGCTGTGCAGTCTCCCTGGTTGCGATAATTACACAGAACAAAAATTATAAATCAGTTGTCTAGCTGTGGCTGCAGAATATTGTTCTATTCCCAGTTCACAGCTCGACTGATGTGGGCTAATGCCCAGTCACCGGAGCAGTTGCATACATTATGTATGATGTAGGGCTGTCGATTAGTCACAGTTAACTTATGCAATTAATTCAAGAAAAATCAATCGCAATTAATCACACTGTTAAACAATAGAATACCAATTGAAATGTATTAAATATTTTTGGATGTTTTCTACATTTTCAAATACATTGATTTCTATTACGACATAGAATACAAAGTAAACAGTGCTCACTTCATATTATTATTTTTTATTACAAACATTTGCACTGTAAAAAATGATAAACAAAAGAAACAGTAGTATTCAATTCACATCATACAAGTACTGTAGTACAATTACTTTATTGTGAAAGTGTAATTTATAAATGTAGATTTTTTGTTTGTTACATAACTGTACTCAAAAAGAAAAGGAGTACTTGTGGCACCTTAGAGACTAACCAATTTATTAGAGCATAAGCTTTCGTGAGCTACAGCTCACTTCATCAGATGCATATCGTGGAAACTGCAGCAGACTTTATATATACACAGAGAATATGAAACAATACCTCCTCCCACCCCACTGTCCTGCTGGTAATAGCTTATCTAAAGTGATCATCAGGTGGGCCATTTCCAGCACAAATCCAGGTTTTCTCACCCTCCACCCCCCCACACAAATTCACTCTCCTGCTGGTGATAGCCCATCCAAAGTGACAACTCTTTACACAATGTGCATGACAATCAAGTTGGGATATTTCCTGCACAAATCCAGGTTTTCTCACATCCCCCCCACCCCCATACACATTGTCATGCACATTGTGTAAAGAGTTGTCACTTTGGATGGGCTATCACCAGCAGGAGAGTGAATTTGTGTGGGGGGGTGGAGGGTGAGAAAACCTGGATTTGTGCTGGAAATGGCCCACCTGATGATCACTTTAGATAAGCTATTACCAGCAGGACAGTGGGGTGGGAGGAGGTATTGTTTCATATTCTCTGTGTATATATAAAGTCTGCTGCAGTTTCCACGATATGCATCTGATGAAGTGAGCTGTAGCTCACGAAAGCTTATGCTCTAATAAATTGGTTAGTCTCTAAGGTGCCACAAGTACTCCTTTTCTTTTTGCTAATACAGACTAACACGGCTGTTACTCTGAAACCTGTACTCAAAAACAAAACAATGTAAAACTTTAAGCCTACAAGTCTTCTTGTTTGCCTTAGCGATTGGCTGAACAAGTTTGTTTACATTTACGGGAGATACTGCTGCCCATTTCTTATTTATAATGTGAGAAAGTGAGAACAGGAATTCACATGGCACTTTTGTAGCCGGCATTGCAAGGTATTTACGTGCCAGATATGCTAAACATTTGTATGCTCCTTCATGCTTTGGCCACCATTCCAGAGGACATGCTTCCATGCAGATGATGCTCGTTAAAAAAATAATTAATTAATTAAATTTGTGACTGAACTGCTTGGGGGAGAATTGTATATCCCCAGTTCTGTTTTACCTGCATTCTGCCATATATTTCATGTTATAGCAGGCTCGGATGATGACCCAGCACATGTTCGTTTTAAGAACACTTTCACTGCAGATTTGACAAAATGCAAAGAAGGTACCAATGTGAGATTTCTAAAGATAGCTACAGCACTCGACCCAAGGTTTAAGAATCTGAAATGCCTTCCAAAATATGAGAGGGACGAGGTGTGGAGCATGCTTTCAGAAGTCTTAAAAGAGCAACACTCCATTGCGGAAACTACAGAACCTGAACCACCAAAAAAGAAAATCAGCCTTGTGCTGTTGGCATCTGACTCAGATGATGAAAATGAACATATGTCGGTCTGCTCTGCTTTGGGTCATTATTGAGCAGAACCCATCATCACCATGTCCTCTGGAATGCTGATTGAAGCATGAAGGGACATATGAATCTTTAGCACATCTGGCACGTAAATATTTTGTGACTGCAACTACAACAGTGTCATGCGAATGCCTGTTCTCGCTTTCAGGTGACATTGTAAACAAGAAGCGGGCAGCGTTATCGCCTGTAAATTGTAACCAAACTTGTTTTGTCTGAGCAATTGGCTGAAGTAGGACTGAGTGGACTTGTAGGCTCTGAAGTTTTACATTGTTGTATTTTTGAATGCAGTTATTTTTTGTATAGAATTCTAGACATTTGTAAGTTCAGCTTTCATGATAAAGAGATTGCGCTACAGTACTTGTATTAGGTGAACTGAAAAATACTATTTTGTTTGTTTTTTACAGTGCAAATATTTGAAATAAAAATAATAATATAAAGTGAACTCTGTACACTTTGTATTCTGTGTTGTAATTGAAATCAATATATTTGAAAATGTAGAAAACATCCAAAGTATTTAAATAAGTGGTATTCTATTGTTTAACAGCGTGATTAATCACGATCAATTTTTTTAATCATTTGACAGCCCTAGTATGATGGTTTGTCAGAGCCTCTTCTAATCTGCAGGACGCGCTCATTCTTGGGCTGTTCTTCTCTTTGCACCAACGGCCCAGGCAGCAGCTACCAACTTTCAGCCCATTCTGCTCCTCTAGGGCCTTCTTGCTAATGCTGAGAGGAAGCACTGAAGAGAGTGGAGGTGGTGGTGCGGGGGGGTCCTGCTGCATCCTTGAGCTAGTGAGAATACTAGTTACGTGATTTTGTTCCTTGTGAGAGTGGGGAAAGTGGTTAGCATCGATCGGTCCCTTGGGGTTTTAGTGGGGTTGTCTTTCAGACTTTGCCAGGTGCACCCCCAGTGATTTACCATGACCTGAAAGCTGCCAGTGCGCCAGCAGGCCCATGGTGCCCTCACATTTATTTGTCCTTGTACACTGTAATCCATACCAGGGAGTCAGCCTTCCCAGAGCCTGTGGCCCCGTCTACACTAGCACATTTTAGCTGTGCTTACAGTCCTGTAAGGTAGGACGACGTGTGTTCACCGGCGTGGTAGCTGGGTATGGTTAAGCCCTATGGGAAGAGGGACCACAGGTTGGGTGCTCAGGACTCAGGAGGCCTGGGTTCAATTCCCTTCTCTGCCACACACTTCCTGTGGGACCTGAGGCCAGTCACTTTGTCTCCCTGTGCCTCAATTCCCTCTCTGCACAAGGGGGCCGATAGCACGGCAGGGAAGTTGGGAGGATAAATCCATTAAAGATTGTGAGGTGCTCAGATGCTGTGGTGCTGAGGGCCAGATAGGTACTAGCTAGAGCCAGCCCCGTGTTTAAACATACCGTTTTCTAATGTAGGCAAGGCCCATGGTTCTGGAAACAACCATCTTAGCTTGGGAGTGCCCTGGAAACTGCATCTGAGATGTCACCTCCCTTTAGAGAGGGGGAGCAGCTGTGTGGATCTGACCATGACCCGCAGAGATGTGGGAGCTTACTGTTGTCTCAGGAAGGCATTAAGAGGCTTGGAGGCTGCCTCTTGGCTCGTGGGCAGGACCCTTGCAGAGCGGTGGAAGTAAAGCTGCCACCAGACTAGTTCTCGTGGGTTTGCTGACTCTCGTGAGTGTTTGCTGCCTCCTGCTCTGAAGCTGCGGGTGCAGGGCAAGCAGCTGCTTTGTCAGTCTGCTGCTGCTGATGCTCCTCTCACCGCCTAATCTGTGCTAACATCATGTCTGCCAATGGGAATCATTCCCCAGACGCTTTTCCCTTGTTTGGTGGAAATGAGGGAGCAGTGGGAATCTCCTTTAATGCTTAAGAGGAAAACTTTCCAGACAGTTGCCCCTGCCTGTGACAAGAGGCATCTGTTGAGCGCCTTTTCCTCTCCCGGTGTTTTGGGTCCCAGGATCACAGTGCCCTCTTCCCAGTACCGAGAGGAATTCAGGGAGTGCATCTAGCAGTTAAAGCAGAGCTCCTCAATTCTACGCCTGACTCAGCTGCCTCTGGGGAAGGTGGGGCGGCGCGAGTGCTTGGAAAGCGCTTGGGGACCCTCGGCTGAAAGGTGCCATCTAGGGGCCCAGGAGTCTTGTTGAGTACATCTTGCCACGTTTGCACAGGAAATGTCTTGGCATGTAGAGGGATTGAGTTGTAATTGCCAAAAGATAATTAGTTTGCGAGGTCAGATTGCTGCTGTAGCTGAGTGCGTAGCTCCTTGTCAGGAATGCACAGCAGTGCTTGCTCCTAGGAGGCTTGTGATCCAAGCTGTAATATTTTTTCTAATAATTTCTCGGTGAGGTATTGTTAAACTTGCTGTATATTTTCTATGCTAAGTCTTTTTTTGGCTGGACAGGAAAGAGCCAGGATGTGGGCTTCGGAGATTCATTTCAATGGAGGTACAGTATTTCCAAAAGCCCAGTTTTGGAATGGTTCCCAGGCTTTTGAAAGCAGCGAACCTGCAGACGTACCCTGGGGGCAGCTGGCGCTTGTTGCTCTGCACAGCATAGCATGCAATTAAACTGAGGCTGGATGGGAGCAGAGTTGGGCTGGGTTCATCTTTGTTTTCCTTACTGTTGAGACACTCGGAGCCCGAAGAACCAGCCTCTGTGAAAGCTGGTCAGTGTGGCAAAGGGGCTGAGGTTGAGCGCTTGCTGGCGCTGCCTGCCCCTCTGGCAGTCCGTCCCAGATTGGTGCAGTGCACCTGGGAAGGTGAGGGAGGGAGGCTACTTTGCTGACTGTCGGTCTGAAATGCCCAGGCCCTGAAAGGCCAAACGGCTCATCTCAAGGTTCGCTGAGCTGAGCAGACGCCGCGGCCTGGGACAGAGGAGGCTCCAGTGGAGGCACATGGGAGATTGGGGCTTTTAACCTCTCTGTAAAGTCGATGAGGAATAAGCCTTGGGCCGTGTGTTCCCTTGCCTCCACTAGGCCTGCCTGAGGCTGGGCTCCAGGAAGCAGAGGCCGTGGTAGTAGAAAGCATTGTCCCGTGAGGTGGGAGCTGTCCTTAATTCCCTGTGCTCTGCCACTCAGGGCAGCCTCAGGAGAGCCTGTCCTGCTGCTCCAGGCCCTGGGCAGGGGGTGGGCCCCCGTGAGCCTCCCCACAGGAATGAGGAAGCTTGGTCATCCTGCCCCCTAAGACTTTTGGGCTGCCCAGGTCACATCCGGAACAGCTTTTCCTGATGGGCTGTTGTCCATGGCCTTTGGCCCTTAATAAAACAGGAGGCGAGTGGCTGCAGGCTGTGTGAGGGTCTGAACGTTCCCATTCTGTTGTAAGGGCCCGGGACAGGCATCTAAGGGTGGGGTTAAGGCAGCTGGGTGGAGCCTCACAGCTGAGCCCTGTGACCACTCTGGGGGCACAGAGGTGGCAGCAATAGACCCTTTCGTTCCTTGGGAGGAGCAGCAGCAGCCCCCCTCCTCAGAACAGCAGGGCCACCCTATCCCTTGGAGTCAGCTGCAGGGGCTCCCTATCACTCTAGAGCAACTACAAGGGAGGCAACAGGGGATCCTTTTCCCACCCCACAGAGGCAGGGGGTGTTTCACTACTTAGTTCAACAGCCAGGCTTTATCTGCTTGGGTGGGTGGGCCAGGCCCCCTGCACGGTTCTCTCTCTGCACATACTGGGAGTGGTGGCGGTGGCGGCACAGGGGCTTGGCATTAACGCTCCATTGAGAAGCATGGGACTGTTCCTCTCTCTTGGAGTTGTTGTCTCAGGCTCTCAGCACACGCAGGCAGATGTCACTGGGATGGTGACACATTTCTCGAGTCACATTTTCAAATTTCTCTTTGCCCCATGAGGGCGAGAAAATTACTTTTTCTTTTAACTGAAAGCTCAGCTTCAGCTGTAATCACGTGACTCCAGGAGCTGGGGCATAGGTCTGTAGTGCCTATATCTCTAGCTCTGGCTGGGCTGCTTTGGTTATGCTATCCACTCATCTCTCACCCTTGTGGTGCGCCCATTGCCTGGAGCCAGCACTGTATTTGAGGGGATTTCCCTTTGCCCCCTCACTGAGTTTCTCCCAAGAAGTCCTGGCTGTTTTGATGTTCCTTTTTCCTTTCCCTGTGAGGCCTCTGCAGCAGAGATGCAGCCTGGGTTTCACAGGAAGCTGTTGTTAGTTTTGCTGTCTAGCCATAGGGAGCCCCTGCAATGCACCCTCCATTCTGGTCAGCCTTCCTCATGGGGCTGGCTGTCCCTCTCTGCAAAGGGGCCAAAGCTCTGCTCCCAGCAGTTGCTGCAGCAGCCATGAGACCCAGTGTAAAATCAGGCTCCAGTTGGGTAGTTGGAAGCATGCTGGCAAGATCTGCTGTAGCTCCCTAATTGATATGGGGGCCAGATGTAAAATCCGTGATGTCAGGGAGACTGGGAGTGAGAATTATCTCTGCACCCATGAGGGAAACAGACAAATTCTCTTCTCTGGAGCCCTGTGTTTCCAGAATAGAGTCTTGGGAGCCTGTGTTTTTCCCCGTGGGGGCAGAGGGTTAGCGCTGGTGTGGGTTGAGGCCAGAGGGTTCTTTACAACATGGCTTCTTCTAAAATGTCACAGGCACCTGTTCCGAAGGTGGGTGCCTGGGGTACGGAACCCACTTGACTTCAGTGAGTGCTGTGGGCGCTGCCTACCTCTTCCTCCTGTCCCGGGCCCACTGGAGTCTTCTGTTCCATGCCTCCTGTGTAACAGAGTTACCCAGCCGCAGGGCATGCTCTGCTGCCCCGGGAGCTGGCTTTTGGAGGGAGGCTTCCCTGCCCTACTCATGGCAGGCTGTTTCCAGGCTCCCAGCGGAGCTGTGCGTTGATGTGAAAGGTTCGGACCTGGACGGTGGCAGTGAGCCATTTGTTCCGTATTTTCACAGACCAGTCCACGTCTCACGCTGAACAGATGCTGCTTTGTTTGCACAGTGCCCATTTTCGGAGGCAGTAGAATCTTTTGGGTGCCGGCTGGAGTTATATTTGCCTTGGTTCCTCTGTCATTTTTGCGGCTGGGATGCTTATGTGTGTATTAGCTGAGGAGATATACACCCCTGCTTTTATTTTTAGATTTAAATGACAGCTTTCCTGGGCTTGATGGAGAGGAGCCAGACAGTGAAAGTCTGGCCACAGGAGGAGTTGACTTTCACTGTCCTCGCTTCAGAAGTGAGCCAAGCCAGCCGGCGGGGATGTGCGGTCACTGGGGAGAGCTTAGACAGAGCTTTCCAGCCCCACATGTCAGCTCCATGAGGCAGGTGAGCACTGCTGTAGGGATTAGCCCTGCTGCCGTGAAAGGGTTGGGCTGGTGGGTTTGTGCAGCTTCAAGAAGTCCAGGAGCCTGGGCTTTATTGCTCAGCGGGCATGTGGCGGTCTCTCAAGCAGGATTTCTGTTGCTAGCTGGAGTCCAGTGCAGTTTGCACAGGTCGCTCTCTCAGGAGTGGGTGGCTGTTCTGGCCCCAAGGCAGGTTGGCCTCTTGGAAGCAGGTGCTGTGCTAGGCATGTGGGTGAGGGGAGGGGCACAACCCGCTTGAAAGGAGAAACAGGGTGGGGCTGTGGGGATGACACTCTTAAACCTCCAGGTGGAGACTGCCTCAGCTCTTCTGCCAGTCGGCAGCCTGGAGCTCTGGGGCGGGGAAGGGAGACTTCTCCTTTCTCTCCAGTTCCCGTAGGGTGGGGGTGAAGGCTGGAGTCCAGCCTGCTGGGTGCCCTGTCCATCACCTCTGGGAAGACACCTGCTTCACACTCCCTAGTTTGCCTTCTCTGGCTGAGGTCGGGGGGTTTCTTGAGCCCCACAGGGTGTTGTCACGGAGGCACAGGCTCAGCACTCGGGCACCGCTCTGAATGAAGTCAGGCAGGACTCTAGTGCAGTGTCTCTCCCCTTGGGGTGTGCGCTCACCTGGGCAAGAAATCTCCTTGGCTTCAGCGCCTCCTGGGTCTGACCTCGGAGCCTTCAGCCCTCTGTCCATCCATGGGCTCCCCACAGCCAGTCCCGCTGGATGAGACACCTGGGGAAGCCTCACACCCCCCAAAGGGCCCTGCCCGTAACTCCACAATCAGCAGTGACTCTCGAAAGCTTATGCTCAAATAAATTGGTTAGTCTCTAAGGTGCCACAAGTCCTCCTTTTCTTTTTGCGAATACAGACTAACACGGCTGTTACTCTGAAATCAGCCAGAGTGTAACACAGAAGGTTTATTAGTTGCCAGGACGACAGCGTAGAACAGAGCTTGTTAGCACAGAAAGCAGGAACATTCAGAAAACTCCTTCCTCAGGGGATCCAGAGCCCTGGACTCTCCCCAGTTCAGCTCAGCTCCTCTGTCTCGTCCTCCACTTTTCAGTATTGCAGTGTGCGCGCTAGAATTGGAGATGCGGGAACAGCAATGGCTTCACAAGCACTATGCAGAGAATCAGTGCACCTCTCCACTCCTCCTGTTCGGCCCTCCCCGGTTAGAGCCAGGGCTCATGTTCGCCCTCAACCCCAGTCTACACTGGGAGCTTTTGTTCAGTTGGTTGAAACCAGGACTGCTAAGCCCCTTTCAGAGTCACTGCTTTCCAGGATAGAACCCCCGCGCCCAGCCTGCGAGCGTGGCCTGCATTCCTCCTGCCCAGATGGCTGAGCTTGCATTTGGCTGCACTAAAACACATCTGCATGAGCCCAGTTCCCCAACTGATCCACTTTGCTCTGTCCTTGTCATGGTTTATCAGCCCATCAGCTACTCAGCGATGATTTTTGTTTTCTTTCAGATCATTGATAGCTATGGAATAGTGTTTGGCTGTGAATGATCCCTTTGAGACCCCAATAGTTGACAGGTATTCCTCATCCCACTCCCTCCCCAAAGAAATGGGGGTCCGGGGGAGAAGAAGAGTGGAAATGAGGAAGATCTGAATACCCTCCAATCTGTAAGAGTCTGGTGGGGAGGAATGGCCTTCAGAATAATGAAATGAAAGCCCTTGGGTAGAGTTGAAATGGGTAAGATAATGTTGATTGCTATTTATTGACGCATGGCTGAGCAGCACTCTGGGGCATCTGTGTACAGGAGTGGGGAACTGAGAGGTCTGCACATTAGAGCAAAAAAGATGTTTTAGACCAATGGTTCTCAAACTTTTGTACCAGTGACGCCTTTCACACAGCAAGCCTCTGAGTGCGACCCCCCCCCGCTTATAAATTAAAAAAATGTTTTTATATATTTAACACCATTATAAATGCTGGATGCAAAGCAGGGTTTGGGGGGTAGGCTGCCAGCTCGCGAACCCCCCCCATGTAATTACCTCGCAACCACCTGAGGGGTCCCAACCCCCAGTTTGAGAACCCCTGTTTTACACCCACAGTCCCTCTGCCGGGAGCTTCCCACTCGTGTGCTGCCCACTCGAGTTTAAAATGTCCCTGGAGGTAGCTCTCCTGCTCCTGACCTGGAGGGCTGTTCCCCCAGTGCAGTGGACTTGACTGTGTTGGGAAATGTTTCCTGGTGTTTGTGCTCCTCTCCAAACTAAGCTGCTGCGTGAGGCAGATGCCTTATTACCTGAGCTGAGGAAGAGCTCTGTGTAAGCCCGAAAGCTCGGTTCTCTCACCACCAGAAGCTGGTCCAATAAAGGATATTGCCTCCCCCACCTTGTCTTGCTAATAAGTAGGGCTGTCAAGGATTAATCGCGCGATTAATTGTGCTATTAATCACACTGTTAATAATAGAAACCATTTATTTAAATATTTTTGGTTGTTTTCCACATTTTCAAATATATGGATTTCAGTTACAACACAGAATACAAAGTGTACCGTACTCACTTTATATTTATTTTTGATTACAAGTATTTGAACTGTAAAAAAAAAAAGAAAAAGAAACAGTATTTTTCAAGTCACCTCATAGAAGTACTGTAGTCAGAGTCACATCCGTGTTAGTCTGTATTCGCAAAAAGAAAAGGAGGACTTGTGGCACCTTAGAGACTAACCCATTTATTTGAGCGTAAGCTTTCGTTGTAGCTCACGAAAGCTCACACTCAAATAAATTGGTTAGCCTCTAAGGTGCCACAAGTCCTCCTTTTCTTTTTGCAAGTACTGTAGTGTAATCTCTTTGTCGTGAAACTGGTGCACGGGTTTAAAGACCACATGACCCTGGTTGGGAAAGTGTTTTTCCACCATGCTTGTCCTGCCCAAAATTCATGTTGCCCAGTAAAAATCCTCAGTTGTCCAAATTTTTGTAGCATCGGTAACATTTACAAGAAAAACAGTTGTGTCCCTAATAGCAGTGCTTGGATTTCTCTCATTTGTTGTTTTAAATTTGATTGTCTTCCACACATTCCTTTCTCTCAGTTTTGTGTCTTCCATCCTCTATTTAGTAACAACTCCTGTTTTCTCTGCTGGCCTTGTACTGAGCTGTTCATCTTAGCATGGGGGGTGGGCGGGGGAGGAAGGAGAGAGAAAGGCCTAACTAGGGCCCCACGTGTCTTTTCATTGTTTAGAAGGGCTGTGTTTCTGTTTGCCCATTAAAGCTTAGCAGCTGTCTGGGCACTATCTTGTTTCCTGTGTGCAGCATATGTGACTTAGTCTGTTAGGGCAATGCTAGTACTTAGCACAGACCTAGCCCTGTGCAAATAGGAATTCTCACAGTGGCTCGGAGAGGTACTTCTGTGTAGCCACACTCTGTTGCTTAGGCACTGAGAAGCTAAGCCCACGGCCATGTCAGAAATCAGCAGCAATAGAGATGGGGAATGCCAGGTTTCCAATCCCATGCCTGGCCCATGCTAGGGTTCTAGATTAAACATTGCATGTGGGCATTTATAGTCTCCATGGCTTGTGTTTCTGTAGTAGAGGGTAAATCCATCCTCATCATCGTATCCATTCATTATAGTCCACACCTGAACATAGCCATTATAGGAACAACATACCCTCGTATCTCAATGTCTGTACTTTGACTCTTTTACCCCCAGTCAGGGATATTGCAGATTATGTACTCCTTACACCATCCGATCCTAAACTGAATTTTGCACCCCTTGATAATCTGTGCCTTACTTCCTGATAACCAAAAACTTCTACGCTTAAACGCTTTACCATTTCTTTTATTTTAACATCATCTTAATAAAATTATTAAAGTTGAGCATCGCTGCAGTTGGTTCAATTTAATAAATATGTGATGACCTCAGGCTTCTGGTGCACTCCCCATGGGGCCTTTAGGTGGGCAAAGTCTGAGTTTTCCTCCTACCACAGAGCACTGCTTCCTGGGCCAAATGAGGTATGCAGTGGACACTCCTGTTTCCAGGATAGGTAAATGCTCCTCTCCCCCACCTCCTCTTTCCAATGAGTCAGATGGATAATATGCAGTGCTCTGGGGCCTTTGAAAGTGACAGGGTTTAGCAGGCTGGCGTTTTCTTTTCCTCACAATGACTGTGCAGATCTTGTGCAGGGCTTGTCATTGTGCAGGACTTGTCATCGGGAGCTGGTTCGAAGGGCTGCAGAATAACAGGTGTGCTGGAGACTTTCACTCTGAAATATTGATTAGGCCAGTGGAAGGTTATGAAAGCTAGAGGTAGGCTCTGCAGTTCCTGGCCTTAGCTGAGCGGGGTCCCCAGGAGCTGGAGTTTGGGGGGAGAGTCAAACTTAGTCCATTTGTCTTTGAAGGAGAATAGTTTGCAGATGCAAGTTAAATCTGGCGTGGAGCTTGGCAGGAGGACAGTGAGTTGCAGCCTCCCTGTTTCTCTGCCCAGTTTATATAATAGCATTTAAAGTAAATAAAATGTCAGCCTTGAAGGGCTGTTAAAGAGGGAAGGAGGGATGGAGCCAGCCTGTGAGGACAGCTCCTCTGCCTGTGTGAAGTATTCCCGCTCCCACCTCCTGCATTCTCTGTGCTGGGAAAGGGTCGGAGGAGCCCTGGAGCTGAGCTAGCTGGCTGGCCTGGGCATGGAGGAAGCTGGCAAGTAGTTTGCAGCAAGCCCCCCTGTAGTAAATGGCGAAGGCTGTTGCCATCAGAGCATTGTAGCTCTGCTGTGTGGGTACCCATGGCGCAGATCAATGGGTAAAATGTCTGCCCAGCCCAATGCACCTGCCACAGACAGCAGGGTGGCGCAGAAGCCTGTGTTTTGCTCCTTCCTGAGGAAGTGTTTAGACTAGCCTTTCCCCCTAAAACTTCTCACCATTGCACTAGCTCCTGTGTAGCTCCTAATGGTACAACAGATAAGGCCCCCACTGTGTGCCCACTGGCGTTTTAGGTACCATCTCAGAGCATGTCTAGTGGGTACGGTGCTTAAAATGCTGGTAGCCACAGTGCTTTATCTATGCTAGTGCTCCCCCCAGTCCTGCCACCAGTGCAATGGAGGAACATTTCGGGAACAAGTATCTCCTTCAGCCCTCAGGAAAATCAGTGTGCACTGGGCGAGTAAGTGCCTTTGCTGTTGGTCTTTTCCGGAAGCTCCATAGCAAGCAGCTCAGAGCTGTGCTTTAATGTCAAAGCGTTACAACCCTTGGAATGTATTTGTGTATTTACAGAATGCAAAGGAAACATCTGAAATCTATGAAATAATAGAGGCTACATGCTGGGGCTGTATTTCTGTGGTTCAAAGGGAGGTTTTATTTGTCAGCCAAATGGATCATTTCAAGCTTTGGTTACTGACTTACATGACAAACTTGTTACCAAGTCTAGAGACCTGGTCAGGTAGGGCTCTGGGCTGATTTCCGGAGTGTTACTGTATTTCAGCCAAGATGACTGAAGATGCACATAGACCCTGTAGAGTTTGCTCCTGAGAAGGCCAGGCAAAAAACCCTGGGAAAGGTTTGCTCTGCGTTTTACTTGAGATGGGCCTGACCTAGGGTGACTAGATGTCCTGATTGTATAGAGGCAGTCCCAAAATTGGGGCTTTGTCTTATATAGGCCCCTGTTAACCCCCACCCCGTGTCCCGATTTTTCATAGTTGCTGTCTGGTCACCCTAGCCTGAACTAAAACTGTGAATCCATACTCCTTCACCCTTGGGAAAATGCAGAAGTAAATCCAGACTTTGTGACTAGACCCTGTACTCTACAATAGGCAGAAGTAAAATCCTGGAACAGAACTTTGTCTGAGTTGGGATCTGGATCTGAACTTTATGATGCAGGCTGTTCTCTAACCTTCATGCTGATTCCTTCTTGTCCCTTCACATTCACACTACTGCCAGGGGCACCTTTGCTTTGACCTGATAAGGCTGGTTTGTGATTATTTTATATTCATCAGGGCACTCCAAGCTGGGATGTTATCTATCTAAGATCCTGGGTTTAGCAAAGCTTTGCAGAGTTCCTGATCTGATGCTCTAAGCTTGGATTGTGTCAGCCCAATGCTGGCGTCTCTCTAGGAATGCGCTGCCTCCCTCTCTCTCTTTTTCCTTTTGTTGTTTAGACTCTTCTTTACACATAAGAGTAATTGAAATGGAGTGTGGTACAGAGTGAGCTGAATGTCCCTTTGTTTCATTGCAGCTTGGCAATTCACAGCTTCCAGATATTTACCGGAACAAAGAGGTCATAAGACCAAATCTCAGGTTAATTTGCCTTTGCACACAAAGGTAAAAGTAAACTCCAAGAGCAGCAGACTATAGTTAACAGCAACACAAACACAGCCATGGATTGGTGCCATTAGAAGGGGTTGTGAAGTTACTTTCAATAGGTTTCAGAGTAGCAGCCGTGTTAGTCTGTATCCGCAAAAAGAAAAGGAGTACTTGTGGCACCTTACTTATGCTGAAATAAATGTTAGTCTCTAAGGTGCCACAAGTACTCCTTTTCTTTTTGCTTTCAGTAGTTACTCTGTGCCTTCCCTCTGTCCCAAGAAATAGTAACACTTCCAGAGCCCCTTGTTTCAGAGCTGAATTCTTGCAAACTGCTGCTGGCAGCGGGGATTTTGAGTACAATGCTGCTGAATTTTAAATAGTTTGATCATGCAACAGGGGACTTTGCCATTTTTCTGGTGTACGTAAACACTGTGAAACTCCCTCTTCCTTCCCTTGCTGAGCCATGATGCAAGTCACTTATTCTGCACTGCTAGCCTAACTCACCTCTTCTAGACCCTCCACTGGCCCAAGTGACCGCATCCCTCCCTGCCCTCTCCCACAAAATACATCTCCACTCTTGTCCTGTGTCTATCGATGCAGTTTTTCCCCTCAGGCTGTCTTGACAGCGCCTCTTGAATCTCTCTTGGTCAGCTTTAAGCTCAGGCTGGCTGAAATGGAACCCCTGACCACTATACTCCCCCGTCTCTTTATCACTGCTGGCAACACCACCCTGTCACTCATGCCCATAATGTTTTTTGGATCCTCCCTCTCTCTTGCCCTCACGGCTGGGCTGTGTTCATAACATGTCTGAGATCTGGCCTTTTCTTTCTGTCCACACAGCTACATCTTGCTAGGCCCTCCCCGTTCCCTGTTTGAGTCCTGCAGCGGCCTCCTGGCTGGCATTCCTGATGCTCATTCCAGGCTGGAGGTTGCAATATGCTCTTCATGGGGCTACATGTGAAAACCAGCCAGAAGCTTCAACAGCTGATCGGGAATGGCCATAAAGCGCCTGGTGCACGAGTGGCTTCTTGATCCCTTCCAGGTGCCATTCAGGGAGCTGCTGTCGGTCTTTAAAACCCAAAGTGGTTTGGATCCTGGCTGTCCAAGAGGCTGCTTCCCTCCTCATGTTCCGCCTCAGCAGTGAAGCTGGCTGTTGCCCTCTAGATATAAACCGTTGGGATCTGAGATCAGAATATTCTCTGTGGAGGGCCCTCTACTAGAATGTGCTGTTCCTGTGGGTCGGACTGTCCCTAGTTAATTACCCTTCTCTCTTCTCTGGCCCAAAGGCACGAGGAAGGGATTTTATGTACAAAGTCCACCCTTGTCAGCTCTGGCTTGGCTTTTGGCAGTGTGTTAACATGTTACGCTGCCCAGGACCAGCTGCAATGGGAGCGTTTTACAACTTAGAACACACATGAAAGGGTTAATTTGCAACTTGGTGAGCTGTGTGGGGCTGGTTTGGTTTGCGCTTTGTGTATGTGCCCTTGTCAGTGTGTAACTGTGCCCTGCAGCATGACCGTGGTACAGGCAGCAGGGGATTTTTGTGCTTGATCTTCATCTCCAAACCAAAAGGGCCCGGCTCAGGGTAGTTCTCTGGAGGGATGCAATGTTCTAGGTGAAGGGCCTTCATGTCCGTGTTCTGTGTCTAACCCCAGAGAGGCTCTGCAAGACAACAGTGTCCTCAGGAGAGATGCTGACGGGTCTGGAGTGCCTGGCTCTCACTCCCAGCCCCACCTATACCTGGGTTAACAGAAGTGAGAATTGCCTTGAATGCTGTGGGGAGACATTAATTGTAAAGGGAGGTAAAACGACTGCCAGCACCCAAGCGTGGGAACTGTGAAGGAGTTGGTGGGTTTTCTGAATCGTTTGGCCCAGTTACCCCCAGTGGCTAATGAATATCACCTGACTAACCAGCCTAGTGCCTTACAGGTTTCAGAGTAGCAGCCGTGTTAGTCTGTATTCGCAAAAAGAAAAGGAGTCCTTGTGGCACCTTAGAGACTAACACATTTATTTGAGCATAAGCTTTCGTGAGGTACAGCTCACTTCATCGGCTGCTGTAGCGCACGAAAGCTCATGCTCAAATAAATGTGTTAGTCTCTAAGGTGCCACAAGTCCTCCTTTTCTTTTTGCGAATACAGACTAACACGGCTGCTACTCTGAAACTTAATATCTAAGAGTAGGGCTCTTAAAACTCCTCTCAGGAAGTGCCATCAAGTGCGGCTAAGCCCCTGCAGATGAATGCAGATGTTAGGGAACAATCTGCAGATGTAGCCCAGTGTTGCCATCGCATTCCTGGCCCCTGCCCATTACTCAGGCCTACTACTGGGCCTAGTGCGGGGTGTACTATGTCTTTCCCAATGTGCTCATCTGTTGGGTGTTTGGCCAGGCTGTTTACTGTTGTTCCAGCCCAGGCAGAGAGCTCATTGTGGATGGGTTGTTAGTCCCGCTCTCTGTGATCAGATGAGCTTTTGAGTTGTCCTGCTTGCCCTGTGTATTCTAGTGGCGCACAGTATCTCAATTCTGTAGGTCTTGTATCTTCTCCTCCCTGCAAGAAAACTCCTTCAGCTCTTTGGCTTCCCCAGCAGGCCAAACCTTCGGAGAGATCCCTGTAAATGAAACCCCTGCGGGCCGGCCCTGGGCACCTGTTGCTGTGCTGTACTCTAAGCACACCATCAGCCATGCTTGTTACCAGCACATCACCACTGGTTGTGTTTCTGCACCTTCTCCAGGAAAGTCTTGCCAGCTCCTTCCCATGAAAGAAGTGACCTGAAGTCACCTTTCTCCGGAGTCATCTTATGGGCTGGTCTCTCCAGATCCAGCCCTCTCCTTCCTGACTCACCTGTGCAGAGGAGAGGAGTTCTTGCAGCCCTTTGTTCAGATGAAAGTGAACCAAGTGTTGTGTCTGAGCAGTTTTGTGCTTTTAATTCAATACAGTTTTGAAGAGGCCTCAGAGACGGGCAGACTGCAGATCCCTTGGTCAAACTGCATGGGGATGAAGGCCAAGACTTTCAGAAACAGGACCCTAAAGTTAGGCACTTAAATGAGTGGCCAAGTGTGAAACATTCAGTTCCCCCATTAACGTCAGTGATAAAAATCCCACTTCAGCTAAATCAAAATAGGGCACTTTGAATCTGAAATAGCAACGCTCTGTTTCACCAGATCGGCACTGAACGACATAGGCTGTAATTCACACTTGTAGGCAGATGCCAATCTGTGGGCAGGGCCGGTCCTGAAGGCCCGATTTCCTGCAGCTGTGCAATGTGTGGTGGCTGCAAATTCCCTGACAAAGCAGCAACACTTGGGTCACACCTGGAGCCTTTGTTTATGCATGTGAGAGCCATGGCTTGGCATTTCCTGGCTCTTAGACGTGAATGCCCCCAGCCTATGGGTGCTCTGCCCTGCCATTGCCATTCTGGCTTGTTGTAACCCCTCTGCATGATCCTCATCGGCTCAGCAGAAAGGCAGTCTGAGCTATTAGATGCTTTGTTGAAAGGGCATGTGCCCTTCTCTGCATTTTCTGATAGCGCCTGGAAGACCAGGCTGAAAACAAAGGGGTTTTTCTTCTTGTGTTGTTAGACGAGAAATCAGGCCCTCTGGAGGACAGCAGGCTCCATCGTGACTGGAGAACGAGTGTGTATGAAACAAATGGCTAATCAAGGGAAAGCGGAGCTAAGTGGGGAAGAGAGTGTTGGTCACACTGTTTTAAACCCGGGTTCATGTTTAACCAGTGTCAGTGACTAACTGCTGTTTTGGAAAGAGGTGTCTTTGTTAAGGATTGAACAGCTGCCTCCCTTTGCCTGCGGTGCTGGAGTGACTGTAACAACCTGACACCTCCCATGCTCCTCCAGCTGAACATGCAGCCGGGACTTTACTGTCCTGCGGGTCCAAACAGTAAGTAGGATGTGAAAGACTGTGTAGGCCTCCTTCCACCAAAAAGGTGTCAGCCCAATATAGCTCCCCCTTCACAGAGGTCACTGGAACACTGAGCACCGTTTCTGATCCAGAGCCTGGTTGCCTGTTCCTACCCCGAGCCCTGGCCCAGGGACTGACAGGCAGCTGGCCGCATGCCCTCGCGTTGCCTTGTGCCCCCAGTCCAGTCTGACTGTGCCTTTCTTTTCTGTTGCAGCTCGGATTGGGTGGAGATCATCGAGCCCCGCTCTCGGGAGCGAATGTATGTCAACTTGGCCACCGGTGAGTGCGGCTGGGAGCCACCTCCCAACCTGAGAGTTCGCCAGTCGGACCAGAAGCAATGGTGGGAGCTCTTTGACCAGAACAACAACCGCTTCTATTACTACAACGCCATCACCCAGCAAACAGTATGGCACCGGCCACAGGGCTGTGACATCGTGCCGCTTGCACAGCTCCAGGCCATGAAACGCAGGTCCCAGTCTGACTGCAGGGGGCCTCAGCACACGGACAGCACGAGCAGTGATGGGAGAAACAGCCCCGTCCAAACAGCCCTGCTGCAGGAGGTGGAGAAGAGCAACGGGCAGAGCAGCGCAGAGAGGAAGCCAGACCCTGGAAGGTAGGGAAGGCTTTGTACTGCCTACAACTTTCTCCTGCGTAACTGCTGTGCAGCTCTCTGCCCTGCAGGCACCGGCTACTGGGTGTGGACTCGGGGACTGAGGACACAGCCTGGGAAGCTGGGCGGGCTGGCTGGGGAACATGCCCTGCGCTGGAGGTTGGGCTGCCCGCTGGGCAGAGCCGGCTAGACAGCAGGCTGCATTCCGTGCGCTGCGGTTGGGGTGAAATGCCAGGATTAGATCTAAGGGTGAACTCGGGATGAATCATTCACTCCCCCTTGCTGGACAGCTGGGGCTGCACAGTGGAGAGGCTGCCAGGAAAGGCCGAGTTACTGAGCCACAGACTAAGGCTACCAGCTCCTTGTGTGCAGGGTGCCATGAGGTAGACTAAACCTTTGGGGACAGAGCCTCTTGGACTACACCAGGGTCTTGGGCTGGCAGGTTCCTTTCCTGTCACCCTGCCCCAGCCCTTTCTCCCCCCTAGCCTAGCGGGGCTGCTGTGAGGGGTGTAACTTCCATGGAACTGGGGCAGAGCTCACGGTCACTTGCACACGTCAGCCAAGGAACAATAACTGGATGCTAGTGTGTTGTGCTAAGAGGCTTTGTTTTTACTCTGAGGAACTGGTCTGACAACCAGCGAGTGGGTTTCTTGTTGGGATTTTGCCAGCTGTTGTCCCTGCTTTCCCACTCCGCCAGCCCTGCTGTCGACACAGGCACCTCTCCCCTGCCTTGTGCATGGGGCGCGCCACACACGCTGGGCAGTGAAGGACTGAAGCCCTGGGAGGGAGGTCTGGAGACTCCCCAGGAGGCCTTCGCCTGGGCTCGCATTGCTATTGTGCACGGTGTCAGGTAGTGTGGAGATATGGGCAGTGTAAATTCCCAGGGGGATTCACAGCTTGTGAAGCTGTGGCCCGGAGAGGCAAGTGACTTGATCAAAGTCCCCCAGGAAGTCTGGGGTGGAGCTGGGAACAGAACCCAGGTCTCCTGGCTCCCAGCCCAGTGCCATTACCATTTGCAGTAGCTGAACACAGTCACACTGGTTGTGAGCCAGTCTTCGTTCATGGCTGGCTCTTTGGGCAGGCGATATCCTCCTGCCTGTGTGGCTGGCATCTAGCATGTTGGGGTAGTCCTGTGCGGCAGGAGTTGCAGGAGAAGAAGGAGAGATGGGTCCAAGGGGCTATGGACTCTTTTCCCTGCAAAATCATGGCACAAATCCCCCTGGCAAGCGAGTTTTCTGTGAGCCAGTGCACATCCGGTGGAGAGTGGCAGTCGTGCTGCCTGGGGTCCTAGCAAACAGCCTGCTGTACGCTAGACTCGTTCGAGGTGTTGCCTAAAACCATATTTCTTGGGGCAAAACTCCTAATGTGCCCTGACTAGACTGTGGGTTGACATCAATGGGTCCTAAAACTGGAGACTCTGAGATAGCACTTCTGCACATCTCTGCCTCCACAACACTCTGCTGCCCAGACAGACCTGTGCTCTGCCTGGCGAGCTCTCTCATCACCTTCCTCCTGCACTCCCAGCAGGCTCTGGGGCTAGAGTACTGGGCATGGCCCCTAGCTTGCCTTCCATTTTCAGAGGGCCAGTTGAAGGCAAGGGGCCAGCTAGACCTCTCTGCTTTTCCCATTTGCTGCTGCTCTGGGGTGTCTGGCTCCTTCTGCGGGGCCTGCACTTTCTGCATCAGTTTCATTACATCAGAACAGCTTAGGAAATGGCTCTCGTGCTGCCCCATGGGCTCTCATGAGGCCTCTGGGACAAGAGTGGGAAAGACCTGTAACTCTGTGGGGTGCCAGGGCTGGGGCTCAGGGATCTTCCACTGCTTCCCTCTGCATGTCCCCCTGATGGAGAGAGTTTCCGGAGCGCTCTGACTCTGCCCTCCTGAGCAACTGCTGGCCTTTGAGACTGGAAGTTACCAGCAGCGCGCACAAAGCATGTTCCCGAGACTCCCAGCCCAGGCTGCACCTCCAATTCCAGCTCCTCCCGGTGTGCAGGGAGCAGTGTTGGGTCTCGCGGTGGCTGGGCACGAGCATGTGTATCAGGATGAGCAGGTCTTGGGGGTCCAAAGTCCCCTCGAAAAGGTACCTGCTCTCCTGTGCTGTAGATTATTCCGGAACTGACTGTGTCTCTCCTGTTGGGCCATGGCTCTGCTGATGGGTCACTCACACAGCTCTGCCAAGGGAATCCAGCCTGGTAAAGGGCTATCTTTGCAGAGCACAGCACATCCCAGCCCTTTGTAAAGGCAAAAGGGGGCACCGCACGAAGTCCAGGGAACAGACTCTCCCACAGCTGAGCCGTGAAAGGATCGTAAGCTGGCATCATGACCTCTCTCTGTATCAGGCAGACTGGTTCTGGGAGAGGGACGTATTTGAGTTGTTACTTATTTGTGCCCTTGACAGTGATGAAGTGCTTCTCCTGCCCACTCCATCCTGGTCCTACCCTGTGGCAGCAGCTTATGGGGGGGCTCTTCCAGCCAAGGGCAGGCAGCTGAGGGGGACGGAGAGGCTACAAAAGGCAGGGCGGTGGGTTGCTGCCGGAGCAGTGAGGTGCTCAGGCACTATGGTGAGGAACACAGGATAAGAACAGGGAGGGAGCAGCACAGTGGACACAACTATTGCCTGATCTGCTTTCAAAATTATTCTGCAAAGCAAACTTGCCTGTGAGGGCCAGTGTCCTGCAGGGGGAGTCGCCCAGGGCTCCACTGCACATGGGCACATACCTTCCAGACCTTTCGGTGCGTGCCCAGGACTGGAGCTCTTCCCCACAGACACAAACGTGTTCTCCCTTCCCTTGAGGCAGGACATGGTTCTGGAGCCCTATCAAGAGAAATCCGATTCACTACTGGTTGTAACGTGGCATCTTCATAAGTATTTGCACCCAAGACAATGTGGCATTTATCTTTAGAAACGGTTCAGATGGTTGGTTGGCTTTCTCTCCTGCACACTCAACTAGATGGTTTTCTTCCCTTTCTTGTCTGCTCATCTCTCTTCATAGATGGGCTACAAGGGACTATTGGGGTCCCCTAGTCTCACCTTCTGTATAAGCCAAGCCAAAGAACCTCACCCCACAGTTCCTGCGGCAAGGAGAATTACTCTGTCCTCCATCTGTTTCATGCTCTGTTTTTCCACCAGGAAACAATTCTTTGTGTGTTCTATGTTATAAAATCTGCCATGCCGGGCAGGTAGCCCGCCTGATGGTCTCAATATCCACCCTGTGCTGAATGGCCAGGTGGGACTGGTCCACATCCTAACTGGGTTAAAAACTAAGGTTGAAACGCAGTTGAAACACTCTCTGGTTCTGTTTATACGGCAAGACCTAGCAGTTGTCTCCTGCTCTCCCAGTGCCCATGCTGAGAAGAGTCTCTCCCCTCGCTGGCCCCTTGTGCTGCTTCCTTCTCCCGCCAGGGCCAGCAGCCTGCTCTGGAGATGGCCCTTTGCTACCCGGATGATGTTTCGGGGCGGAGTGGCTGGCAGGAAGTGGCAGCTGGTCATTCAGGAAGGGACGCTGTTGTGTTTCCCAGAGGCCTCATGGGGAAGGCACTCTGTTTGGTCATTGGACTCTGACCCCTTGTGTTTTCTCCTCCCCTCCCTTCCCAGCACTACCCAAGCCCTGCTCCAAAGCAGGGTCCCCAGCTGTGCCAGGCGGGGAGCATTCTCCATCTCTGAGAGCAGGTGCCTAGGGCTTTGCTAACCCCTGAGGTGTGTCTACACAGCTCTGACCCGGGCTGACAGACTCAGGCTCACGTTACCGTGATGTAAATAGCAGTGTAGATGTTGCAGGTCGGGCTGCAGCTCAGCTCTGAAGCCCAGGGAGAAGGTGGGTGCAGAGCCCGGTCTGCAGTGTGTACGCAGGTAGGAGTAGCATGGCAGTGCAAGCCTGAGTCTGTCTGCCCGAGCGGGGAGGCTCGCTGCTGCGGGCTGTGAAGACATACCCCAAAAGACCACGGCAATTTCTCCTTTTCCAGCACAAAGCTCCAATCAGCAAACAATACCTGCCCCTGGTGTGTTCAGCACAAGGGAGCGGTGCAGCCACTCCAGCACCCTGAATCACAACAACAGAGGAGCAGATGGATTGGCAAAGCAAAGTAGAAACCACTTTGTCCTTTCAAGGGCAACTGATTCTGAAGGCAAATGTTCCTTAGTTACTAGGAACGAGGGGGCTGCAGAGACATACACATGTGGCTGTTCATGGGAATCGAAAGGTCCCTGTTGCCACTTGGAGGGTCAAGCAAGCTGTCACCCCAGCTTGGGGAAGACATGTTACACCCAGCCCAGAGAAGGGGGAAGGGTAGTGGAATTTCTGTCTCCATCCTTGTTCCCTCTCTGCCTTTGTGAAGTCACCGCCCATGTTTAAGCTCAGCCCTGGTGATGGGCGCATGAGAGAGAAGATAGACACCAGTGTCTTCAAACCCAGTCAGCTTCTGGCCAGCCCAGTTGTCCCATGAGAAAGAGTGAGGCACTTCTGGGGTGAAACAAGTGGCAGGAGTTATCTGTGATTGTGCACAGCTCTCCAACCCACGCCCTGCTGGGCTATCCCTCTGCCCCCAAAGGAGGGTGAGAGTGAGGGCTGTGTTAGGCTGCATCTGTTCTAGCTTGTCAGGCTGTCCTAGGAAGGAGAGGCTCAGGTTTCAGCATAGCAGGTGTGGGAGGCTTGAGGACAGCAGGAGGAAGATGGTGCCAGAAATAGAAAGGTGAAACCGCAACCCTATGGACTGGCTGCTTCAGATCTGAGAGCAGGGGTGGTTCTGCCAGGGAATGGGGAGAGTCCCAGCTGAGCCCACCCCAAGGCGTGTCCGTCCCCTCCGCCTGGCACTTGCTTGACTTGGACTCTGTACAAGGGAGAGCCTGAACTTCAGCTGTGTGGCAGGCCCAGACCCAGCCGGTTGGGGAGAGACCCCACAATCCACTGGTGGGGAAAACCTTTTGCGGGTGGTTGTTTATTTTCATTCCTTGTGACCGCAAATCCTGCCGGGCCGTGTGCAGAGTCCCCATTGTCCCCTGCCCTGTACAGCTCCCAGCCAGGGGAAGCTGAGACCCAGAGGAGCACAGCTGGGCCTGAGGAACCTCTCCAGACCACTCATTCTTGAAAAGTTCTGCTGCACCCCTTTATCTACCCACAAGACACAGATGGGGTCTCAGCTGAACTTCCTAGAGACCTCAGGTTCCCTAGCAGCAGTATGTGGCTTCGTGGGCGCATGGTCGATACACATCCAGCACTATAGTGTGGTCTGTGCAGGCCAGCCCCAGTGCAGAAATCGAGCCATTGCCCCGCTGTGGGAGTGTGGAGGGCCCCAGTGATTCAATTGTGTCAGCAAGTGCTGAGATTTGCACTTAGAGCAGGAATAAAATCTTTCGTTTCGTGCTTCTGGGCTTGGATTTAGCACATTTGCTGTTTGTGGGCCAGTTGCATTTTCAGTCATAT
This sequence comes from Lepidochelys kempii, assembly GCF_965140285.1. Classification (NCBI taxonomy): domain Eukaryota; kingdom Metazoa; phylum Chordata; order Testudines; family Cheloniidae; genus Lepidochelys; species Lepidochelys kempii. The sequence continues at coordinate 31,225,645 of NC_136392.1, read as the reverse complement.
TTGGGATCAAAGATTTACTAACTGCTCATTTCAAAGTGAGCCTCTGAGGCTGCCCTGGGATAGCAACACCTCCTGGGATCCTCCAGCTAAAGAACTACAGTCCTGGGAGAACTCCCGGTGTCTCTCACGCGGATGTCCCCATGACAGCTCAGATATGGGCCTACGGTATTAATTTTGATAGACTATACGGGCTAACGGTGTTAAAGTAACCGAGTCACCGTCCAGCATCAAACAGTGTTAAACAAGGTTTGGTACCCAGAGAGCTCAGCCTGCTTAGTCCCATGGTAAATGCACCATTAAACATCCTTTTAAACCTTTTATTAAAGGTAAAGGAAAGAAGGAGAAACAGTTAGTGTTTGAATGTAAAGTGTTAAATAGGATTTTCTTTTAACAACATCCCTTGTTCCCTTTCCCTTTAGGTGGAGAGAGTTTTAGAAGGAAAAAGCATCTTATCTGACAATCTCCCAGATGGTATTCAAGATGATAATAGCTGTCCTTTGGGGAAAGAGAAGAGGTTAGCAGAGATGGACTGGAGCTGGTGTTACAGTCCGATCCAGTTTCATCCCAGGTGGTGCTTTGGATTCAGCTGGGGCTGGTAGAGGTCATGATGTCACCTAGGTCCCTCTCTCTGTCCTGGTCTGGTCAGGAATTGTCTCAGGATCAGAACAATGGAGGTCGGGGCTCCAAAAACTTGTGGGGGTGGCAGCCATGATGGTGAAGCTCACCTAGGAACATATGAACAGCCATACTGGGTCAGGCCAGTATCCTTTTTTCCAACAGAGGCCAATGCCAGGTGCTCCAGAGGGAATGAACAGAACAGGGCAATTACTGAGTGAACCATCCCTTGTCATCCACTCCCAGCTTCTGGCAGTTAGAGGCTAGGGATACCTAGAGAATGTGGTTGTGACCCTGCCAATCTTGGCTAATAGCCATTGATGGACCTATCCTCAATGAACTTACTAATTCTTTGTTGAACCCAGGTTTAGTTTTATAGCTCGCTCCAGTAGCCAATTTTTCTCCCCAAAGATTCTTTCTTTAAGGACCCACAAAGGGAATGGTGGGACAGAATAGCCCATCTTCTCATTATTTTGTCCACCATTTAGGCCTAGTTTGCAACACACCAATTTTGGTTCACTGATTTCTGGTCCCACACTTTTCTTGTTTACCAAGCATGATCTTGAGTTCTATCAGTAAGCTGTTTTGTTTGGACTATTTCAGTCTTTGTCTCCCTTTCATACCTTTTCCCATCAACATTTCTAGTTGTTGTTGAAGTACATCACAAGCAGAAAGCCTGTCAAACAATCAGTGGGGCCACTGGATGACTGAGGTGCTAAAGGAGCACTCAAAGGGGATAAGGCCATTGAGGAGAAACGAAATGAATTCTTTGCATCGGTCTTCACTGCAGAGGATGTGAGGGAGCTTCCCACACCTGAGCCATTCTTTTTAGGTGGCAAATCTGAGGAACTGTCCCAGATTGAGGTGTCAGTAGAGGTGGTTTTTGAACAAATTGATAAATTAAACAGTAATAAGTCACCAGGACCAGACGGTATTCACCCAAGAGTTCTGAAGGAACTCAAATATAAAATTGCAGAACTACTAACTGTGGTATGTAACCTATGGCTTAGATCAGTTAATGTGACACCAATTTTTGAAAAAGCTCCAGAGGTGATCCTGGCAATTACAGGCTGGGAAGCCTAATTTCAATACCGGGCAAATTGGCTGAAACTATAGTAAAGAACAGAATTATCAGACATAGATGAGCACGATTTGTTGGGGAAGAGTCAATGCAGCATTTGTAAAGGGAAATCATGCCGTAGCCCTTTATTAGAATTCTTTGAGGGCATCAACAAGCATGTGGGACAAGGGTAAGCCAGTGGATGTAGTGTATTTGAGTGTTCAGAAAGCCTCTGACAAGGTCCTTCACCAAGGGCTCTTAAGCAAAGTAAGCAGTCCTGGGATAAGAGGGAAGGTCCTCTCATGGATCAGTAACTGGTTAAAAGAGAGGAAACAAAGTAGGAATAAATGGTCAGTTTTCAGAATGGAGAGAGGTAAATAGTGGTGTCCCCCGGGATCTGTACTAGGACCAGTGCTATTCAGCATATTCACAAATGATCTGGAAAAAGGGATAAACAATGAGGTTGTAAATTCTACAGATGATACAGAATTACTCAAATGCAAAGCAGACTGTGAAGAATTACAAAGGCATCTCACAAAACTAAGTAACTGGGCAACAAAATGGCAGATGAACTTCCGTGTTGATAAATGCAAAGTAATGCACATTGAAAACATAATCCCAACTGTACATACAAAATGATAGGGTGTAAATTAGCTGTTACTACTCAAGCAAGGGATCCTGAAGTAATCATGGATAGTTCCCTGAAAACATCCACTCAATGTGCAGCAGTCAAAAAAGCTAACAGAATGTTAGGAACCATTAGGAAAGGGCTAGACCAGAAGACAGAAAATATCATAATGTTACTATATAAATCCACTAACACCTTGAATACTGCATACAGTTCTGGTCACCCCATCTCAAAAAAGATATATTAGAATTGGAAAATCTACAGAGAAGGGGGACAAAATGATTAGAGGTATGGAACAGCTTTCCTATGAGGAAAGATTAATAAGACTGGGACTTTTCAGCTTGGAAAAGAGACGACTAAGGGGGGATATGATAGAGGTTTATAAAATCATGAATATTGTAGAGAAGGTGAATAATAAAATATCATTTAGCCCTTCACACAAGAATCAGGGGTCATGGAATGAATTTAATAGGCAGCAGGTTTAAAACAAACAAAAAGAAGTATTTCTTCACACAGTGCACAGTCAGTCTGTGGAACTCTTTGCCAGGGGATGTTGTGAAGGCCAAAACTATAACTGGATTAAAAAAAGAATTAAGTAAGTTAATGGAGGATAGGTCCATCAATGGCTATTAGCCAAGATGGTCAGGGGTGCAACCCTATGCTCTGGGTGTCCCTAAGCCTCTCACTGCAAGATGCAGGTGATGGATCACTCAGGAATTGCCCTGTTTTGTTCATTCCCTCTGGCATTGACCACTGTTGGAAGACAGGATACTGGGCTAGATGGACCATTCATCTGACCCAGTATGGCCGTTCTTATGTTCAGCATTTTAGACCTAAATTGTGTTGATTTTTTAGAAATCTTTGTAATTGGACAAGGAATGTTCTCCGGATTCCTAGCATCTGCTTCTTTTCTTCTGTGTTTGTTCCCCCATCCTGATTTAACAGGACATCCCAAAGCACTCTGTGGGGTATCTCCTGCCTTGGCAAGTAAGTAATACACTTCTGAGAACTGCTAACTTTGATTCTGCTGGAACGCAGTCCAGCAATTGTGGCTGGTTCAGGTGCTGGAGCCATGGCTGCTGTCGTGATCAGATCTGATCGAACACTGGAAGCTGCAATGATGCTGCAGTTGAAACACTAACAATCCTGTCTTTTTTGTCTCCATTCAAAACACAGGGGAAAATACCTGTTTGCCCAGTGGGCAGGACAGAGTTGCAGTGGGGCTTTTTCTGCAGTTTCCTGGAGGGAATTGCAAAAAATGTGGAGTTTAAAAAAAGTAAATAAACCCTTCTTTAAAAGCTGTCAGATTTGCAAGGCCTGCTGGAGCTGGTCCCGGTGAGAAAAGCTAGCACCAGCCGCAGCGTTTGTGTTCGAGCTGCTTGAAAATAGCTGTGGAAGGATCTAGCGTCAAGGATTATTCTGAAATCTCTGTTGCTGGCAGTTCAGGGTATGTCTACATTGCATGAACCACCCGCAGCTGGCCCATGTCAGCTGGCTTGGGCTGGTGAGGCTTGGGCTGCAGGGCTGTTTAATTGTGGTGTAGACGTTTGGGTTTGGGCTGGTGTCCAGGCTCTGAGATCTGCCCCCTCGCGGAGTCCCCAAGTCCAGGCTCCAGCTCGAGTCTGCACATCTACACTGCAATTTTACAGCCCTGCAGCCTGAGCCTGTGAGCCTGAGCCAGCTGTGGGTGTTTTATTGTTGTGTAGACAGTGTTAAAACCCTGGATGAGGAAGGCTGCTTCAGGACAGCTTTCGCGTGTCAGCTCAGGTCATTCACTGCTCTGGAGCAAGAGCCTGAATGTTCCCAGTTCATGGGGCTGACCCCTTCCCTACCCTGCATTATCAGGATGCTTGGATAGCCTTGTGGGAAAGGCAGTGCGAGCTGCCGAGGCAAGATTTCATTTGCCAGTGTGGAAATGGCTGTGGAGAAGAGGTAACGATTCAGACAGCGTCCCTGTTCCCCTGCACACTGCGTCTTACGAAAGGTCTCTGGCTTGTGAGGGGTCTGGGAATCCATGGCACAGATAGCTCTCTGCACCCCACAGGCGGTTGTCAGTAACTCCCAGCACAGATGCCTTGGGTCATTTGCTGATTATATTTCTACTTCACATTGCGGTACAAAGCTCTTGCTTAAGGTGAAGGTAAAGTCACCATTGCCCCAGTGGGTGCTCTGCTCCCTGTGTCCTCACATAGCGTAGCTCTGCCAAAGTCCAGACTCAAATGTTCCAGACCCAGGAGATGCTCTGTTAAAGTCTCCCCAGAGATCCCTGGGTAGGATGTTAGTATGACATGAAAACCACCCCAGCCATATGCAAACCAGGCAACGCACAGCCATGGTAGTGCCCCTCCCCCACAAGCACAAGTAGGCGGCCAGGGAGGCCAGCAGGGTCTAGCAAAGTCCAAGTACCTAATCCTGCCCTAATAAACGTTGCCCTTTTCGGTGTGTCCATCTGCAACGAGACACTGCGTCCCCCAAGTGTTGTCATGTTCACAGCTCCCCCATCAGCGGAAGTTTCAAGAACAGGTTATGCAGATACCTAGCACAGGCGGCTGGACGAGATGGCCTCTGGAGGTCCCTTCCAGCCCCACATTTCTGTGATTCTATTTCTCTCTCTAGTTTGGGAGCATGTGTAATTCCTCGGGCATGTTAACGCTAGAAGGGTAAGGGAGGTATCATTTGATTCATAAAAATCTACAGAATCACGACTTCGGTGGTGTCCCCTCTGATGTCCCCTTGGCTCCCAGCTTCAGGTCCTCTGGTTGGTGGACATTTTGATAATAGTGTTGTTGAAAGTGGGTTGAGTTGGGTATCATTTGAAAGCCCTTTCTCCCACAAACACCGATGGTACCAAACATGACACACCTAGAACAATTATGTAGGTAGGCAGATAGTTGAAAAATATTTAAAAGTTGACCTTTAAAAATTATACTTTAATACAGGTATGTTAAACAATGCAGCCCTCACAAAGTTACATTTTGGGCCTCAACTGACAGTGCTGTGTTATCAATTAATGCTCTGAACGTAAAACCAGATTAACTTTTTGAATGTTACAGATTACTGTAAATGGAGGGAGTGTTTCAAGTTGTTTTGCCATTATTGACAAAAAAGAAGCAATTCAGTGGCACTGATTATCCGCTTTGTCAATTATGCCAAAAGAATTGTAATGAGACACCATTTAAGAGGTCAGCATCGAGCTAGAAATGACTGGAATCCATCCATGAATGATGTGCACGTAGTCACATAACCTACATTACATAACATAATTACTTTGGAATTGTAATTAATTTATTACACAATCCTTGGTTTTATTTTGGTCTTGACCATCTTTAGGCATCAGTTGGGAGATGAAGAATATCGACTAGTAGCTCGCTGTTTTGGAGAATACCACTATAGAAGACTTGGTTAAACACAATGCTTGGTGATATCTTACATGCTGTACGAAATGCACCGATAAGCTGAATTTGGCAAGGTTGGAAAGGAAGTACATAGAGCATCAGAAAGCAGTTGAAGGTGCTGAGACAAGTGCCAGCTGTGGGCAAGACTCACCTTATACTAGGTCACATGGCATGCATCTTGACAACACTTGCTTCTTCTGTGGTCAGACGGAAGCCATCCATTAAGCAGTTTCAACACGTGAGACAGGTGAGAAACTGTCTGAAGCTGTCACTCTGCAAGAACATTGCATGGAAAGTAAAGTAAAGTGGCACATTGACCCAAAAGACGCCTGTGGCATATCACATTGAGTGGTACACCCAGAATGTAAGTAAAGTGTTGTGTCAAAAAGAAAAAGCAACTGAAACAAATACTGATTTTACTACTGCAAACTACGCATCTCAACTGGAGTTAATACAATTCCTTGGAGAGGTTCTAATGGATGGGAAAGCGGTGGCAATGGCTGATGCAGAGGCTAAGTTCAAAGAGGAACAAATGCTTAGCAGAAAGGCGCTTATTGAAGGTGAATTGTGGGAAATAAGAATATGGGTGTAATTTTTGGCAATCCTATACGAAGACATGAATCACAGTGTATATCCTTAAAAGCTGTAAAAGATGCACTGATGTCAACAGTAGTATGAAGACTTTGTTTGCAGCTTCTGTGTTTTTAGGGAAAAGCTTTTTGTCCTGCAGTATGTGGGAGTTTTCGATGCCAAGGCTGAAAGAATAATACTGTGTGACTTTTACTACTCCTTTAGGTGGTACATTGGTGGTCGCAGTGACTTCAGCACCAGTAAGTTTGACAGGAAGCAAATGGAGCATTAGGCTGCCATTTTATCACAAAGCCTCATATACAAGGGCTTGAGTGAAAGGTTTCCAACACAGACACAACAATTGTGCAGCATGTGAATCCGGGGAACTGCAAACCGGTCAGCCTCACTCCAGTCGCTGGCAAAATCATGGAGCAGGTCCTCAAGGAATCCATTTTGAAGCACTTGGAGGAGAGGAAGGTGATCAGGAACAGTCAGCATGGATTCACCAAGGGCAAGCCATGCCTGACCAACCCGATTGCCTTCTATGATGAGATAACTGGCTCTGTGGATATGGGGAAAGCGGTGGACATGATGTATCTTGACTTTAGCAAAGCTTTTGATATGGTGTCCCACAGTATTCTTGACAGCAAGTTACAAAATTATGGATTGGATGAATGGACTATAAGGTGGATAGAAAGCTGGCTAGATTGTCTGGCTCAATGGGTAGTGATCAACAGCTCGATGTCTAGTTCCCAGCTGGTATCAAGCGGAGTGCCCCAGTGGTCGGTCCTGGGACCGGTTTTGTTCAATATCTTCATTAATTATCTGGATGATGGGATTAATTGCACCCTCAGCAAGTTTGCAAATGACACTAAGCTGGGAGGAGAGGTAGATATGCTGGAGGGTAGGGATAGGGTCCAGCGTGACCTAGACAAATTGGAGGATTGGGCCAAAGGAAATCTGATGAGGTTTAACAAAGACAAGTGCAGAGTCCTCCACTTAGGAAGGAAGAATCCCATGCACTGCTATAGGCTGGGGACCGACTGGCTAAGCAACAGTTCTGCATACAAGGACCTGGGGTTTACTGTGGACGAGAAGCTGTATATGAGTCAGCAGTGTGCCCTCGTTGCCAAGAAGGCCAACGGCATATTGGGTTGCATTAGTAGGAGCATTGCCAGCAGATCACGGGAAGTGATTATTCCCCCTCTATTCGGCACTGGTGAGGCCACACCTGGAGTATTGAGTCCAGTTTTGGTCTCCCCACTACCGAAGGGATGTGGACAAATTGGAGAGAGTCCAGCGGAGAGCAACGGAAATGATTAGGGGGCTGGTGCATATGTCTTACAAGGAGAGGCTGAGGGAACTGGGGTTATTTAGTCTGCAGAAGAGAAGAGTGAGGGGGGATTGGATAGCAGCCTTCAACTACCTGAAGGGTGGCTCAAAAGAGGATGGAGCTCGGCTGTTCTCAGTGGTGGCAGATGACAGAACAAGAAGCAATGGTCTCAAGTTGCAGTGGGGGACATCTAGGTTAGATATTAGGAAACACTAGGAGGGTGGTGAAGCACTGGAATGCGTTACCTAGGGAGGTGGTGGAATCTCCATCCTTAGAGGTTTTTAAGGCGTGGCTTGACAAAGCCCTGAGTGGAATGATTTAGTTGGGGATTGGTCCTGCTTTGAGCAGGGGATTGGACTAGATGACCTCCTGAGGTCTCTTCCAACTCTAATAGTCTATGATTCTATGTGCATAGTCTACCGCTGCAAGTGGCTGTTGGTTTAACGATTCATTCCAAAACCTGTAGCAAATTCCTGGTGTGGCTTACACACAGTGCTCCTCCGTTAACTGCAGAAAGTACTGTGCCTGGAGACCGCAATTGCAAACGAGGTGCTTTGCCGTGTAGAACGGAGTGAAGGGTTGTATGTTCCCCCAGATCTTGTCAAGGGCAGATTTATATTTTGTGCTGCTGGTATCTTAGACTTCCTTGAAGAGACAGCAGATGGCAAAGGTCCCATCATGCTACTGTTACAGTCTGCTATCAGGAGCATATTAATGGGGACCAATCCCAGCCTCAAGTGCTGTCTGGACCAGCAAAGAACAGTTCCTTGAATTTGCGTTCTGACTCTGTGACTTGAGTATGGCTTCAGCTGAAGAGATATACTGTCAAATGAAACAGAGAATCAGGACAATGCCATGCCATTTCAGGAGACAGGTACGTTACAGCATGGTCAGCCTTTGTCATGATTCCAGTATTTTCTCTGTACCTCATAATGAAGTGTTCAGCCAAATCTCAGCAGGTGTTTAGAGTTTCTGGTATTCCAGGAGCTTGTAACTCCACCAAACCAACTTTGATTGCTATGCTGGAAGGCCTCTGCTGGCATAGGTCACGTTGTCAATAGGTGCAGGCTTAGGAAGACCATGCAAGATGTGCATTAGTTTGCCTTTCACCTGCAACATATGCAATGTTCCATTGCATTTGAACATCAATCATGGGGCTACCAAGTCTGACTGGCAGGATACATACATGGATCATTCCCTCTGGCACCTCTTCAGCCTGAGAAGGCTCTTTCCTCACTCTGAAGGTACTCTGAGCAGCTGAGACAATCGCTGATGAGGTCGTAAATGCACTGGAGGTGTTCATAGGCTGAGTTTACCATTTGAAGAGCAACATTATAACACTTGCAGAGCTACGTTGGAGGATGCTTTTCAAGAAGCCAACATGGAAAAAATTGCTACTGACAAGGAGTGCATTTATACCTGTTATCAAACGGGCAAATTATTAAGCAATGGAATGGCTCCGGGATGATCAAGCACATCCAAACTACCATCCCTTATCAGGCATGGATGGGTCTTGGTGGATAGACTGATCACACCAGTTATGTGTGAAATAGCATGTGCTTCTGTATCAATCCTTCAGCCAACCAAATGATTGTGCCAAAAGACCAGATGCTCACCATCCTGCAAATGGTTTCATGGAATCATAGATTCTTCTTCGAGTGCTTGTTCACGTCCATTCCACATTAGGTGTGCACGCGTCGCGTGTACGAGCATCAGAAACTTCTTCCCTTAGCGGCTCCCGGTGGGGCCCCCTGCATGGTGCCACTGCGCCGTGGATATGCCACCCGACCCCCTCCAGTCCTTCTTACCGACTGTGACAGCGTTGGAACAACCTGTCTCTTCTGTATGAGAGCAGCCCCTAGCCTTTCTCTTATATAGCTGTTATCGGTTAGTTAGCATACCTTTGTTGTGGACACTTAAGTGATTAGGTGCTTGGAGGCTTCCAGCACCCACCCCAGGCCGTGAGACATGCCGCAGGCCCACGGGTTTAAGGCTTGTGCCACTTGCCGCAAGCCTGTGCCAGTTAGTGGCCCCCATGGCTCGTGTCTACGTTGCCTGGGGGAAGAACATCAAGCTGAGCAGTGTAAGATTTACAAGGTGTTCAAGCCAAGAACAAAGAAAGAAAGAGACTTTTGTTTAAACCATTGATGGAAGCCGCATTGTAGCCACCGGGCCCGGAGCGCCCAACGTTGGCTCCGGCTTCCTCAGTGCATAGTGCCCCGGAGCCATCAGGAGACCTAGCACTGGCTAAACACCGAAAGCTGTCAGCCCAGTCCAGATCCCAGTCCCAGTCCCGGGGATATCGGTACTAGTCTCTCTCCCCTTCCGTTAGGAGCTGCTCGTCGACCTCCCGCTGGCACAGATCATCAACACTGCCATGACCTTCGCGGTAGGCGTCACCACAGTTTACCCCAGGGTAAACCGGAGAGACCAGCACCGAGTCTGGTGCCGCCCCGAGGTCTCCCGCCTTGGCCTGGGAGAAGGAGAGCAGGAGGACCAGCCAGAGGGGGTTGAGCAGCTGCTAACCTCCTCGTCACCCCTGGATGAGGCAGTGGCAGGAACAGCGGTGTCCGGCCCTCCATCTATAGACCACAGAGTCCACCAGGAGCTACTGCATAGGGTCACCCAGAACTTGGGGTTGCAGGCCGAGGAGACGGTTGAGCAGGAGGACCCCATGGTGGACATTTTGAGCCCTGAAGGTCCATCTAGAATAGCACTCCCGCTCATTAAGACCATCCAATCGAATTATAAGACTATATGGTAAACCCCGGCCTCCAGTGCTCCAACGGCCAAGGATGTGGAGCGCAAGTACTTTGCCCCATCAAAGGGCTACGAATTCTTGTTTTGCCACCCAAGTCCGTGCTCCCTGGTGGTCTCGGTGGTGAACGAAGGGGAGCACCATGGACAGCAGGCCCTGGTCCCTAAGGCCAAGGAGGCGAAACGCCTGGACCTTTTTGGCAGAAAGGTGTACTCGTCAGGGGGCCTTCAGCTGAGGATTGCGAACCAGCAGGCCGTCTTCAACAGACATAATTTTAACTCCTGGGCAGCGGTAGGGAAGTTTAAGGACAACCTCCCGCAAGGTTCCCAACAGGAGTTTACAGCCCTGGTGGACGAGGGCAAGGCAGTGGCTAAGACCTCTCTCCAGGCCTCCCTGGATTCAGCAGACGCAATGGCGTCGGGGGTGGTCATGAGGCGCTCGGCATGCCTGCAGGACTCAGGCCTGCTGCCTGAGGTCCAGAGTACACTTCAGGACCTCCCCTTTGAAGGGTCTGGGCTTTTTTCGGACCAGACAGATGCAAGGCTGCATAGCGTCAAGGACTCGAGGGCTACACTTAAGTCGCTGGGTATGCACATCCCAGTGACGCAGAGGAAGCCCTTTAAGCCGCAGCCTCCCCCTCAGCGCCAGTACCAGCCTCATCATAGGCATGAGCCTTACCATAGGCGAGGCAGGGATAACAAGTGACGGCGCAATAATAACTATAATAATGCGCTGGGCCAGAACCAATGTCAGCACAAATCCCAGCTGGGCACTAAGCCAGGCTTTTGAAGGTGCGCTCGAGGTCAGCGTACCAGACCCTTTGTTTCCTGACCCGCCTGGCCCGTTTCTCCCGTGCGTGGTCCAGCATTACGTCGGACCGTTGGGTCTTACGCACGGTACGGAGCGGGTACTCATTACAATTCTCTTCCCTCCCTCCCACCCCCCTTCCCCGTCCCTCTTCAGGGACCCCTCTCACCGGCATCTCCGAGGGAAGGATGCTCGCACACTGCTAGAGGCAGGGGCGGTAGAGGCAGTGCCATATGGCCTAAGGGGGAAAGGTTCTACTCCTGGTACTTCCTCATCCCGAAGGCCAGATGGGGCCTTCATCCCATTTCAGACCTGCAAAAGCTCAACAAGTTCCTGGTCAAGGCCCGGTTCCGCGTGGTCTCTCTGGGCACCATCATCCCTTCCCTGGATCCGGGAGGCTGGTACGCTTCCCTCGACATGAAGGACACGTACTTTCATATTGCCATCCACCCCGCACATCGGTGGTTCCTGCGCTTCACCGTGGGCCAAGAACATTACCAGTTTGCGGTTCTCCCTTTCAGTCTAGCGCGGCCCCGTGGGTGTTCACGAAATGCATGGCAGTGGTGGTGGTCTTCTTACAGAGGCAGAGGGTCTGGGTTTACCCGTACCTCGACGACTGGCTCCTGGCAGGCTGATCTGAGGCGGAGGTGCGGGGCCACGTGGAGGTGGCCCTGAGATTGTTCCGCAAGCTGGGGCTCCTGGTCAACGTCCCCAAGTCCACTCTTGTGTCCACGCAGAGAGTGGAATTCATAGGGGCGGTCCTGGACGCGGTGCAGTCCAGGGCAAGCCTTCCAGTATCCCAATTCCGAGCTATCCAGCAAGCGGTGGCCTCCCTGCGCCAGTCTCCAACGACAATGGCCAGGTGCTGCCTGCGGCTGCTGGGCCACATGGCAGCATGCACGCACGTGGTCAGGCATGCCAGACTGAGACTCAGGACTCTGCAGGCGTGGCTCGGTCGGGCGTACCGCCCAGGCAGGGACCCCCTGGACTTGGTAGTGACAGCCCCAAGGGACGGGCTGGACTCCCTGCTGTGCTGGCAGTCCCAGCCTGTGGTTTGCGAAAGCATCTCCTTTGCCGACCCACAACCAGACCTGGCGCTGGTGACGGACGCGTCAGACCACGGATGGGGGGCTCACCTGGGGGACCTCAGGACTCAGGGCTTGTGGTCCGGAGCAGAGTGGTCGCCCCATATCAGTGTGAAGGCGCTCTGGGCGGTTCCTCTAGCCTGCCAGACCTTTCACACCACTCTAAGTGGTTACAGCGTGACAGTTTTAACAGACAACACTACTGCCATGTTTTATATAAACAAGCAGGGCAGGGCCCATTCTTTGCCGCTCTGTCGCGAGGCTCTCCTCCTCTGAAACGTTTGTATAGCCCATACAATTCTCCTCAAGGCGTCATATCTCCCAGGGGTGCGAAACGAGCTGGCGGACTACCTCAGCAGGTCATATCACATGCACAAGTGGACGCTCAGAGCGGACATCGTGCTTTCACTCTTCCGCAGGTGGGGGTTTTCCCCGGTAGACCTGTTTGCCACCAGGGACAACGCCCAGTGCCCGCGGTTCTGCTCATTCCAGGGCCACAGCCCGGGCTCAGTCACAGATGCATTTGCCATCCCGTGGGCAGGGGGCTTGATGTATGTGTTTCCCCCACTCCCCTTGGTACACAAGGTCCTGCTCAAGGTACGCAGGGACAGGGCAGCGGTGGTCCTCATCGCCCCGGCATGGCCCTGCCAGCTCTGGTACACAATGCTCCTAGAGCTGTTGGTGGAGGCCCCGGTAGTGGTGACCCTACGCCGGGACCTCATCACGCAGGACAGTGGGCGGCTTCTCCACCCCGACCTGCAATCGCTACACCTGACGGCATGGAAGCTCTGTGGCTAAACGTCTTGGAGAGCCAGTGCTCCCTTCCTGTGCAGCAGAGTCTGCTTGGCAGTAGGAAACCCTCTTACCAGGGCTTCCTATATGGCCAAGTGGAAAAGGTTCTCCTGTTGGCGTGAGCCCCAACAGGTGCAGCCGTGCCAGGCCTCGGTGCAAGCCATTCTCAAGTACTTCCTGCACCTCAAGCAGCAGGGGCTGGCCCCATCCTCACTTAGAGTGCACAAGGATAAGGTGCAGCTGCAACCGCACCCCAAGTTCCTCCCTAAGGTGGTCTCGCAATTCCATTTGAGCCAGGACATTTGTTTGCCGGTGTTTTTTCCAAAACCCCATATAGACCCCAGTCACCGCAGCCTACACACTCTGGATGTGCGTCGAGCGCTGGTGTTCTATTTGGAGCGCACCAAGCCCTTTCGTAAATCCTTGCAGCTGTTCGTGGCCGTAGCCGAGAGGATGAAAGCCCTCCTGGTGTTGGCGCAGCGGATCTTGTCTTGGATTACAAGCTGCATCTGGACGTGCTATGAGCTCGCAGGAGCTCCGGCCCCAGCAGTCACAGCCCACTCAACCAGGGTTCAAGTGACTTCCACGGCTTTCCTGGCACAGGTCCCGATCCAGGAGATCGGCAGAGCAGCCATCTGGTCCTCGGTGCACACCTTCACGACCCACTACGCGGTCAACCAGCAGGGCAGAGAGGATGCGGCAGTTGGCAAAGCGGTCTTCCAATCAGTTGTTCCGTGACTCCTACCCTCCTCCAGAGGGAAACTTATGATTCACCTAATGTGGAATGGACGTGAACAAGCACTCGAAGAAGAAAAAACGGTTACTTACCTTCTCATAATTGTTGTTCTTTGAGATGTGTTGTTCATGTCCATTCCACCACCACCCTCCTACCCCTCTGTCGGAGTCGCCGGCAAGAAGGAACCGGAGGGGGTCGGGCAGCAGGGGTATATATGCACGGCGCCATGGCACCACTCAGGGGGCCCCGCCAGCCCGACGGGAGCCGCTAAGGGGAAAAGTTTCCGATGCTCGTGCACACACCTAATATGGAATGGACGTGAACAACACATCTCAAAGAACAACAGTTACGAGAAGGCAAGTAACTGCTTTATATCAGGGTTGGAAGGGACCTCAGGAGGTCATATTCACAGCAGGACAAAGTACCGTCCCTTATTTTTGCCCCAGATCCCTAAATGGCCCCCTCAAGGATTGAACTCACAACCCCGGGTTTAGCAGGCCAATGCTCAAACCGCTGAGCTATCCCCCCGCAACCTGCCTTTTATGGAGCTGTGTGAGTGAGGCATGGACAAGGATCGGTATGACAGTAGCAGTGCCTTAGACGGAGATGACACTGGTGATGACTTTGATGAATAACTGATTTCAGCCCTACATGTCAAGGCTAATTTCCCTGGGATTACCAAAGATCAGTGCCTTTTTTTTTATGTAACACAGGGATGTGTTGCTTGAAGTATAATTAAAAAACCTTTCATTTTAAAACATTTTCTTGACTATATCTTCATATAACAGTTCTCAATTTGTTGTGTGGTACCGTTGTGTTCATGGGAGCAAAGGCTTTTGAATGACACCCACCTTGATCCATTTCCGACACCATCGCATTATCAAAATTTCCAACTGGAGGACCTGGAGCAGGGAGCTGGCAGGGTGGGCAGTGAGACCCCTACCCTGCATCACACGAAGGTGACACCATTGAAATTGTGATTCTGTAGATGTTTACAAATCAAATGACTCCCCCCTTCCCTTTCTGTTGCTAATGTTACATTATGCTCACATGCTCTTCCCTGAGACTCACCACCTGGGCAGGTTTTACCTGCCCTTTCCTATCAAGCAGGCAGAAGAAAGTGAACCCGGATTCCTTCGCCCCAGGGAATGGTGCTGTTAGCAGGGCCTGCCCTCCATGGGAGGGAGTCAGTTCCTAGCCTCACTTACAGCCATGGGTGGATGTGAAGAGAATGGAGGTGAGGTGAGACTGCACAGGAACTAAGCACTTGTTCTCCAGGGAGAGAGTGGGAATAGTGGAGAAATCAACCCGAACTCAATACCTCTTGAACCCCTGGAGGAAGTAAAAAACTGGAGGACAATTGTGGAAACTAACAAGAGTAACTGAGCCAGAGGCAGAAAATCTGCTCTTTTAAAAACAGCCTTGAAATGAGCTGGGCAGCAAGAAGGGACATGGCCTATTAACCTAGATCCAGAAACACCCCACAGACCTAGCTGCACGTGGCTGAGTGAACTGCTCAGAGAATGTGACTACCCAAAGCCAACGTGATGAGCACTCCCTGGAAGGAGGTCAGGCTCCTGTAGCTCACCCAGACTGCATAGTCTCTTTGGTTTTGTTCCAGACCTAGGTGGCAATCCCTTAGAAATGTGACCCCCTCCTGTGGCTTGGAGCCCATTTCAGACGTAGGCCATGGATAATCTACGTGCTCTTTCCAGAGCAGCCCTGTATGCTCTGCCAGATTCCATGTGCAAGGACAGGCTGCTGCTCACGCCCCTTGCCTTTCTCACACAGGATGCAGCTCGTTTGTTTCTTTGCAGTCTCTGTGCTGAATGAGTGTTTCCTCTTCAGTTGTAAAAACAACCCAAAATACTTCTCACCACCCATCAAAGCGGCACTGCAGTTTAGTACAGTGACCTCTGGTAATTGTTCTGAGCTGCACGAATGGGAGGTGAAGGCAGCTGCTATTCCAGTGCCCGCTTTTCAACGCATTTACTTTGGCTCCAGTCCCACCTGGCCCGCCCAACTCTGCCCCCCTGGTTAATGTAAGTTGCTTAGTTCAGGGCTCACGAAGGGTCAGCAATACAAAGATCCCTGGGCTGTGGAGCAGGTTCCTGTGATCTCCTTGCCAGTCGCTGGAGTTCAGGCACTGTTTGCTTGCCCCTTCTCCACCCCCAGTTCGGATACTGTGTACCTTTCCAGTTGGCCATGCTGACCATGTCCAGGGGAGTAGCCTGTAGATGGCCTAGGCACATGTTGGAGCCCACTCGCACTGGGACGGCTCGGGCAGCCTGTAGCTCAGCTGTGGCAGTATATTGTGAAGCCTCCTTTGTGGGCTGTGACTCTCCTAGTCTCTTCTCTGTTAGGTCCAAGGGGCAGCGTTCCCAGCAGGGGGTTCTGCTCAGGCCTAATTCTAAGGCCCAGCCTGAACCCGAGCAGGCCACAGCCCATCCGAACCCAAACTGAGCCAAGTGGGGGGCAGGGTTGTTTCCATACCCGACACAAACTCAGCCCTATACAGATTGGGGTCGGTTTGCATGGGGCTGCCTACTAGCCTTGACTCAGTTTTCTTTACTCCGTTTCCTCCATGGAGCTGTCAGGGCTACTTCACTTCCTGTCCCTGCTCCTGTCCCACTGGCTATTCCTCGGCCCAGCACAGTGCACACAAAGGGCAGCTGGTTCCCCCTCCCCCAGGCTGCTCCCTATGAAACCGTCACTGCCTCTTCGCTCTTGTGGCTTGGCCTGGTAGGGGCTTCCCACTCCCCAAACTCCATGGTCGTGATCTGTCTCCAGTCACTGCCTGCCCATGGGGTCGTGTAGTGGTGGCTGTGTGCCCCGCATCTGCCAATCCACCCCAGGCTCGGTGGGTCATGCGGTGGTGGCCGCCTGGCCAGGGAGGTCACACAGTGGTGACCACCTGCCCCATGTCTGCCCTCCACTGCCTGCCCAGGGAGGTTGTGCTGTGGTGGCCGCTGGCCTGGGGGTGGGATGGGGGTCGTGCGATGGTGGCTGTGTGCCCAGCTTCTCCCAGCTGCCCCCACCTTGCTGCACAGTGTTTTGTGGAGTGAGAGGCACTGCAGCTCCTCAGCACACTCGCTCTGCAGCGCACACAGCTCAGCAAGGTGGCGGTGGCTGACAGGAGGGGGCACGCAGCCACCACCGTGCCGAGCTCCCAGGCAGGAGGTGGTCAGAGACTGCCTGACCCGAGCCTGAGCATGCTGGGTTGTTTTCAGCCCACCCGCTGGGTTTGGTTCCAGGGGCAAGGCTCTAATCTACAGTACCCAGCGCAATCCCAGATCTCCAGCACAATGGCAAAGCAAACAGATCCCCGCAAAGCATTTTCATGTTCCCTTTGCTTTTCTCTCTCAAAAGGTACCTGCTTCATATGCAAGTTCCCCCTTTGCTAATTCTCCATCTTACTGAAAGGGCCAGCTGTGCTGTCACCCGTCTCATGTGGGAGCCCACCCTGACCTGCTCGTCGGTCACAGTTCCTACAAGGTCCATGTCTTTCCTTTTCAGAGTGACTCGCTTTCCCTCTCCTCTCCTCATTTAGTCCCCCTCTCCATTCTACTGCACAACACGAGAGCTGTTCCTGTTCCCTTTTCACTGGTTAATACAGATCCAGGTTTCACCCTTGTTGCTTCCTCCAGCAGTGGAATAAAAACAGTCAAAAATTCTTTTGACACCATTTGTGGCTGGCAGGGGCCAGCAGAAAGCACAGAAGACTTTGTCGAAAGCTTTTTATTATGACATCTTTTGATGCTGATGTTTTAGCTGTCTGCTCCGTAATAACAATCAATCATAGCTAGCACTTACATAAGTACGCCATCACCCCCTTTCCCTTGATTTGGTGAGCGCCCCTTCTTTTAAACACAGATACTGGGTTCAAAGGAGGCAAGTGACAAAAGCCCAGAGGTAGGTATAAAAAAGGTGATCGGAACAGCGGGTTTTAGACGTTGAGGGCGGCGGAGCGGGGAAAATTACAATGGGTTCATAGGAGCAGCAAGAGGGAAAACAGTGGGGAATCTGCTTAATGTTCTAGGTGTCTATACCCAAAAGCAAGAAGTATGGGGAATAAGGAGGAAGAACTAGAAGTCTTAGTACACAAGCTACACTAGGACTTAGCTGGCATCAGAGACTTTCTGGGGTAAATCTCATGACTGCAGTGGTTGGCCTAGCTTATTCAGGAAGGAGAGGCAGGGAAAAAACGGAAACACTGGAACTGCCTCACCATCCTAATCTGCTGCTTCTCAAGTTCGGTTGATACAGCAACTCCACCACACACTGTTTGGTTGCCAGGTCTCTGTCTGCTCCTTCTACCCTTTTTGTGGGCGGGCTGCCCCCTACTTCCCATCAGTCTGTCTCCAGGGGAGAGGATCCTGGCGTGTGTGAGCACAGACCATTTGAACTCACTGCAAATATGTCTTCTTGTAACAAAGCAATTGGTGTTTTCCCCCCTCGGTTCCTAGTTTGTTTGGTTTTTTTTTGGAGGGGGGGTGCAGTTCTGTAGTGTCCAAAGCTTTAGAACTGTCTTGTCTGCGGTGGTGATCCAGGCCCAGGGCTCATGGAGAGAGAGCAGTTTTGACACCAAAACCCTGAGAGTTTCAGTGGCTTTAGTGGATATGGTTAACCCACCAGCCCAGAGGGATTCCTCTCTTATGAGATGATGACATTGCCTGTTTCTCTTACCCCACCACATTGCACCTGCCTGGGTTCAGCCTCTGAGGACAGAGTTCCTGTCGGTCTGTCACTGGGGAGCATGCTGTGTATGCTGGAGGGGCAGAAGAGTGTGTAAGATACATTCACTCAGTCAGGGCCCTGGCTTTCTGGCTGGTTGGAAGAGATCGATTATGCTCTGCCCCAGGCTGGTCCTTGAATATCTTTGGCCACAGCTGTGGAGCAGAGAGAGGGGCACCTCTGATGCCACACTGGGAGAATGACACCTGTGTGCAGCAGTGGCATATGGTGAAGTCTGTAATTCACCCACTCACCCCAAGGTGCACCCCATTAGCTCTGTTATATCATTAGTGCTGCATTCCCTCTTCCCTTTCCGGTTTGGTGGATCTGATAGGGAAATTGGTTCTTACCTGTAAGCTGGCTTCTCTTGTGACTCAGCTGTATCGGAACAGAAGCTCCACCCTGGCTGCTATTTCCTGGGGAATGTCAAGGAGTGAGAAGAAGAAAATAGCAGTTCCTGTTGTCTGATAAACATTTGACTTGGGGCAAATAGGAGGCAAACTCCTGGGTCCCTGGCTGTCCTCTGCGTCCTTGGCTGGTCCCCTGGAGGACTATGGAGCAAGTGTGGGATCCTGTAGCCATCTGACACAGAAAACCCCTCTCACAGGTAGGAAGCAGTTTCTGTTTGGAGACTCTCTCTCTTTTCCCCCTTCCATATCCTCATTAATGTGAATGCAAAAGGTGCAGGGAACCAAGCTCTGGGCTCTGCTCCTTCACTATCAGCTGGGAGAGTTTGTCCCAGGATCAGGGAAGGAGTGTTCTGAAGGTCCAAAAGCAGTGCCCTGTCTCAGAGTCAAACAGGGAATGCTTGTGCTGGGAAATGGGACAGAAGTCCATGATCAGCATTTCCTTGCTAGGACGAAGGATTATCCTCCAGAGTGCACGCAGCTGTAATATCTCTGGAGAAACAAATCAGAACGTGCCTGGTCTGCTGTGTCAGACATGCACACGGCCTGATACGCAGGCCTCTCGCAGGCCCTGGTTTCAGGAAGTGGTGCTGCTCCACACTCTGGGAGGCAGGGTGAGGCCAAGGTTCCTTACAGAACAGAAGCTGCTATGTTACTGGATAACACAATAGCTGAGCTGCAGCTGTTCAAAGGCTGCAGGGCGGGTGCTCTTCTCCAGCTCCTGTGCAGTGCAGGGAGTTCTGCCTTTCCAAATAACTGCTTTTCGGAGAGTAAATTGTCATGTACCTCTGAAGTGGTTAAAAGTACCATCAGTGGGCTACCGAGGCCATCAGCAGAACAACCCTGCAAGCTGTCCAGACCCGTTGTTACTATTTAGTATTGAATGATGACAGTTTGTCTGGCACCGCACAGAACAACATGTTCCTGAAGTGAGGAGGGCTATTGCCGGGCATGGATTGAGAGGAAAGAGATCGAAGGTATTTCTCATTTCCTTGAGAAATGACTAGAGCAATCCAGCCCACAGTCTTGCAGGACTAAGTTGGGCAGAACTTTCAGCCCTCCACCTGTCTCTTTTCTCTGCAAGTGAAAGTCCGATAAGTGCTCTGTGTGTTGCAGACAAGCCGAGCCTTTGGAGCAATAGCATTGTTCTGCCTAATGCCCAGGGGGTGGGGGCAGCGGGCTGCTGATAGCTGCCAGTGGTTATGTAAAGCGATGCGGGTGCATTCAGTGCCTGCTGACAACAGTGAGTGTGAGCAGACTGGGCCTGGCTGAAGAGCGTAAAGCTAGCCATCACCCTCTGCCTGGGTGGTGATTGGAGCTTCATGCTTCTCCCAGTACACGCGTCCACAGTTTGTGCTCTCTTTCGGGGTGATCAGAACCTGGCAACTGCTGGTCAGGGCCAGGTCAGGTGGGAGATACTCTTTCGATGTTGGGAGCGGGGAGGATGTTGATGTCTCCTCCCCAAGCACTCGCAGCTGCACTGAGGCATGGCATGTCTCTGTCAGGATGTTCTCCTGCAACATTCCTGTTGGGAAGGTGAGTGAGGGTGTCTCTAATCTGGGCAGGTTTGCCCATTGCCCCAAGCCAGCAAGATGGGCTAAAGTTGCTCCTGCATTACACTCCTTTCACTGGGCCTTCGGACAGCCAGGCAGCATGATGCAGGAATTGACCTGACATGGCTGCAGGTTGAATCAACAGGCAGATGTTTCCAGTGCTGCTTTTAATGTGTCCCTTGGCTGATGTCACCTCTCTCTGCTCCTGACCCAGTCGTAGGTAAAGACCAAACCAACCAAAGCTCACTCTGAGGCAGGAAAATGCTAATTTGAAAGCCTTCCCAGTGCTGCTGCCCTGGTTCTTCCCACCAGTGCAGAACCCCATCTAGGGACACCTGCACTGCCTTCCTGGGGAGCTTGCTGTGGCTTTGTATTGTTGCTGTGTGTGTGCAATGTGGGTGCATAGGGTGTGTGTGGGGGGGTGTACATGCGGGGGGGATGTGCAGGCTGGTGCGTGTGGTTTGGGTGCGTGTACGTGGGGTGTTTGTGGATGTATGCGCACGGTGGGTGGGTGTGGTGTGTTGGTGGGTATGTGCATGCAGGGTTTGTGGGTGTGCATGCAGTGAGGGTGCGTGCATGAACATGGTGTGCATGGGCACACCTGTGTTTTTGTGTGTGCGTGGTGACGGTGGGTGGGTGCATGCCGTTTGTAGGGGTGAGTGGGTGGGTGCAGATGCATGTGTGTTGGGGTTGGCTCATTACAGTCATGAGGCGACAGATTTGGTTGCAGATGCCAGACCCAGGGCAGGTTGGAGCAGAGTTTTCTTTGCAAATGCCATCTTTGTCCTTCACTAAGCTCTCCTGCCCCTGCCCCAGCACTCTGCCCAGCACTGCAGCCATTGCAGGGACTTAGCCCATAAGGGAGGAGTCATGGGCACAGAGGGTGTCAGGGTTCCCTCCCCACTCTGAACTCTAGGGTACAAATGTGGGGATCCGCATGAAAGACCCCCTAAGCTTATTTCTACCAGCTTAGGTTAAAAACTTTCCCAAGGCACAAATTCTTCCTTGTTCTTGGATGGTATTGCTGCCACCACCAAGTGAGTTAGACAAAGATTCAGGAAAAGGACCACTTGGAGTTCGTGTTTCCCCAAAATGTCCCCCTAAGCCTCTTCACCCCCTTTCCTGGGGAGGCTTGAGAATAATATACCAACCAAATAGGTAAACAAGGTGAGCACTGGCCAGACCCTTGGGTTTTTAGGACATTAAAAACCAATCAGGTTCTTAAAAACAGAACTTTATTATAAAGAAAAAAGTAAAAGAAGCACCTCTGTAAAATCAGGATGGAAAGTAATTTTACAGGTTAATAAGATTTAAAACACAGAGGATTCCCTCTAGGCAAAACTTTAAAGTTACAAAAAACAGGAATAAACCTCCCTCTTAGCATAGGGAAAATTCACAAGCTAACACAAAAGATAATCTCATGCATTTCCTTGCATTACTTACAATTTTTGTAAACTTAAATGCTTATTTCAGGTAGGGTTTTAGGAGAATTTTTTTTCCTGCCCTGGTCCTTCTCTGTCCCAGAGAGAACACAACAAAGAGAGCACAAACAAAACCTCCCCCCACAGATTTGAAAGTATTTTCTTCCCTTATTGGTCCTTTTGGTCAGGTGCTAACCAGGTTTTTGAGCTTCTTAACCCCTTAATCCAGGTAAAGGAGGGATTTTATGCTCCCCGTAGCTGTATGTTTATGACAGAGGGTGAGAGCTAATGCAGCCACATTCCAGTGGGCAGAGCACAGACACACACTGCATTGGCCACACCTGGCGCCCTGGCTGGGGGTTAGAGCGCGTTGTCAGAGAGGAGCTGAGGAAGCCAAATACACCAGGAGGACCGGTACTTGGGGCTAGTGTTATACTTATAAGAAGCACATGGGACCTTTATAGGGGAGAAGGCAGCACGCCACATTTATTGAGAATACAACAGTTAACATGCTTTTTCAATCACACACACAGAGTCCTGTCAGGTGATGCTTATGATCCGATGCTCCTGGAGTGTGGCAAGACGAACCCAAAGTCCCTTGGCCAAGCACCCTCTTCTTATAGTCTTTTTTCTCTGTTGAAGATTATGGATTTTGCTGCGTCAGTTTGTGACCGGGTTACTTCTTAATTGGTGTATCTTTTGATGTAAACATTCCAGTACACCGCCGAGAGTCATCCTGTCCTGGTTTCAATTTAATCAATTGTCTTGTCTTTCGGGGTGCCAGCGTTCACCTCAGGGTTGTCAATCTGCCCTTCCTTTATTATGGATGCGCGTTGATGATTCTTTGGTGTTGTTAAGTCTCTTCACTCCTCCTTCCTTGGCCATCTGGCTATAACAATGGCCTTCACACCTTATCTTTTCCTGATGCAAACATTCCTCATTCACGCAAACAGTCTTTTTACAGAGACCTTTGAGAACACAAACAGTGTCAGTTTATTTTGAATCTCCTTAACATAGACACAATACAAGATCCTGTCTCTTACATTTCTTTGTTTTAAGGTTTAGTAAGTATATTTAACTAGAGTGCCTAATTTGTAATACATATAGAATCATAGACTATCAGGGTTGGAAGGGACCCCAGAAGGTCATCTAGTCCAACCCCCTGCTCAAAGCAGGACCAATTCCCAGTTAAATCATCCCAGCCAGGGCTTTGTCAAGCCTGACCTTAAAAACCTCTAAGGAAGGAGATTCTACCACCTCCCTAGGTAACGCATTCCAGTGTTTCACCACCCTCTTAGTGAAAAAGTTTTTCCTAATATCCAATCTAAACCTCCCCCACTGCAACTTGAGACCATTACTCCTCGTTCTGTCATCTGCTACCATTGAGAACAGTCTAGAGCCATCCTCTTTGGAACCCCCTTTCAGGTAGTTGAAAGCAGCTATCAAATCCCCCCTCATTCTTCTCTTCTGCAGGCTAAACAATCCCAGCTCCTTCAGCCTCTCCTCATAAGTCATGTGTTCCAGACCCCTAATCATTTTTGTTGCCCTTCGCTGGACTCTCTCCAATTTATCCACATCCTTCTTGTAGTGTGGGGCCCAAAACTGGACACAGTACTCCAGATGAGGCCTCACCAATGTCGAATAGAGGGGAACGATCACGTCCCTCGATCTGCTCGCTATGCCCCTACTTCTACATCCCAAAATGCCATTGGCCTTCTTGGCAACAAGGGCACACTGCTGACTCATATCCAGCTTCTCGTCCACTGTCACCCCTAGGTCCTTTTCCGCAGAACTGCTGCCTAGCCATTCGGTCCCTAGTCTGTAGCTGTGCATTGGGTTCTTCCGTCCTAAGTGCAGGAAACCATAGTAGACATTATAATTTATCCTAAAACAAAAGGGGTGACCATAATCAGTCATAAGGATTGTTCTGGTCTGTCCCTGTCTTAACATCAGTACAGACACTGGCAGTCTGTCAGATGCATTTCTACCAGTGTCCCAGAGGGTCATTCCTTTCTGCTATTCAAAAAGGGTGGCTGGCAGGATGAAATGAAATCATACGTTAGTACCTCTATTCTTATAATACAATTATAAAATTCTGCTCCTACATGAGTGCCCTTGTACTGTTATCCAGGGGACCCAGGTTGGGCTCCCTGGCCTGGGATTCCCAGGCCATCTCCCCTTGGGGGGAACTGGGGGAGGGAAATTCCTTGTGGGAGGCTGTGTTCCATTCCCGGTTTCTTGTTTCCTGCTTCGCAGGGGCTGGGCACACTCAGGTTGAGGAGCATTGTGCCCCACGCGGGTGCTGCTCCGCTCAGTGTGGGGCGGTGCTGAGTGTTTCCGAGAGGCAAGGCCGGTCTGGTGCTTAGTCAGTTGGGTTGTGGTTTGGGGGCTAGGGAGGGGTTGTAAATGGAGGGATCCTTAGAGCCCAGGCCTGGGTGCAGTCCGTATGAGAGCGAGCAGCTGATGGCATCATTACAGCGGGGTTCAACCCAAACCTTCCAGTCTGCTTTCAGACTCTCTCTCCTCCCCAAGCGCTGCACTGAGGCGTGATGTGTCTGTCACCCAGCTGGAGCCAGGCCCTCTGCCAGCCGACATGTGCCCTGGACTCTGCTAACTTTCGGCGGGCGACCTTTGCACCCTGGGAATAGTGCAGAGCACAGAGGCAGTCTCCAGTCAGCCTCAGACCCTCCTGTTGGGGCCTCATGATGAGAGGCAGGAATCATGACTTCATGTGGGTCCAATTAAAGGAGGGAATGTTCTAGGAGAGATACGGTAAATCGCTGTCATGTGGGGATTGGGAGAGCAGGGGCTGGGCAGACAGGCCATCCTGGGGGGGAAGGGTGTCGCATCGGGTAGACACAGCATCCTGGGGTGGCGGCTGGGGGGGAGGAGGAGCAGACAGGCCATCCAGGGTGGGGGAGACATGGGCAGACACAGTGTCCTGAGAGAGGGGTGAGGGTGTGGGCGGGGACTGGACAGACAGGCCATCCTGCAGGGGAAAGGGGTGGCGCTGGGCAGACACACCTGGCCCACAGGGAGTGGAGGGGGCAGTGGAACCATTCTAAGGGGTGGGAATGTCTCTAGACCATGCCACAAGGCTGCAAACGAGGTTGGATTTGGGGGTTGTGTCTCACACGAGTCAGCTGGCAGAGGGCTGCTGGGGGTGCGTGGTAAAGGAAGAGTCTGTCCTGAGTGAGTGAGTGAGTGAGACTGCAGGGCAGGGGTTGGTCCACCACCTTTCTGAGGAAAGTCTCTTGTGTCCCCCATGTCTCCAAGTACTAAATACAGCAATTCAGCTGGGTAAACAACAGACTCTCCTGCTTCCTTGGGAGGCCACCCCATGCCAGCTCCCTCTGTTGGGACACATGCCTCCTCCCACAGTCAGAGCTTCCTCCCCCTGCTAGAGGTGTTCAGCTATTTCCAGGGCACAGACCCCAGGGAGACGTGTCTGAGTAAGAACTTCATACAGGGAGGTTGCTCTCCATACGGGGTCCCTGGGGGTGGAAGTACACACCTGCTGCTCCCAGGGGATCTCTGCTGGGGAGCTGCATCTCTGCTCTGGTTTTTGTGTTGTGCACGCTGTGCCATACGCTGCAAGCTCCTGGTGCCGCTCCTGCGACACTGCATCGTGTCCCCTGCGTGTAATAGTGATGTCACTAGCATGTCACTACCCTGCCTCTGGCTCTCTCAGGCCTTGCCCACGGCACCAGCGTGGCAGCTCAGCACATACCTTACACCTGCCCTTCCTGGCCTGTGTGGCACTGTGCAGCTGTAGACTCGGGTTTCCTTTTCACAAGCCAGGCCAGTTTTGCCCAGGCCATGCAGCAGAGTTAGACTTTCCTGTCTCAAAACTGGATTCCCACCTGAGTCTAGGCTGTTATCGCAGTGCGAAACAATGCCTCTGGGATGGCACTCCTGGGGGGATCTACGAGCCATTCCCAAGCACACGGCTAAGGTCACAGGGCTCTCGGCCTGTCCCAAGGGAAGGAGAGGGGGCTGTTTTAAAAAAGCCAGAGCACATTGGGAGGAGGAACTGATCCAAGAGCTGGATGAGGGGTTCCCCACAAGGCCACTAAGGCATATAGGAGAGTTTGGAAGGATTGTCTCCCTAGAGGTTGGTTACCTTGTTAGAGTGGAACATGCATTCTGTGAGCCACATTCAGTCATCCCTGGTGTCGCTCCGGCTGACTTGCAGGATTTGATCCAGGGGCCATCTGGCACTGAGTGCCTTCAGCTGGAAGTATCACTATCAAGGAAGACGTTTCTGAACCATAAGCATTTGGCTGCTTTTCCATTTAACATTTCAAGTGGTGGAGAGATCCGGCAGATCTCTTATTCGCCTCTAGCCAGCCAGTCAGGATTGGCTGCCAGATTTGAATGTGTGTTCTAATGGGTTAGCATTGTCTCAGACCTCTGAAGGGGTAACAAGTAGAAAGAGCCTGGCTCAAATGGCTGAACAGAGTCATGTGATGAGTCAGGCATTTTTCTCATGTGTAAATATTATATTTCCTGTTTTTAGAAGTCAAATGTCCAGGAAACAGCCCCAGAGGGGGTGCAGAGTTTAGGTGGGATGAATCTCCAAGACTTTGGAGATTCAATTTGATGTCTGGGTAAAAGCTGGAGGCAGCTCACCCATCTCCCACTTGACCTGAGATCTGAATTGCATTTTTGTTTTCTTCTTTTCCTAAATAATTCCCTATGTTTGTGTTTCTCTCCATCCAGGGACACTCCTACCCGCTGGCAGCCTTTGCCAGGCACTAAAGCAGCCATGCTGGTTAAAGTTAACAGTTTAAGACAAGTGCAGGATTCATCGAACAGTTCAGTGCAGCCACAGAGTACTGCAGAAGCCAACAGCCAGAAATCTCTGCTTCCAAATCCAGTCCCATATGCCCAGCCTCAGTCCACAGCCCAGACCCCAGCTGCTGCAAAGCCAGCCTCTCCAGTGGAAACCAAACCGTCGATGCAGATTAAAAAGACAGAGAATGGTGGGTTTTGCTTAGTGCTAAGGAATGGCCCTCCTTGTCATGTTCCGCCAAGGAGCGAAACAGGGACACCACAGCCTGCATCTCCCAAATATGCATCTCCAGCACCTATATATGATGAGCCGTCATTAGATTCCCCAATTTATGACGAGCCTCCTGTAGATATGGACACTGAGAGTGTAAATGCGAATGGGACATCTCCACAAATATCTCCAAGCAATAGCTTCCAAAAGCAGCTCCAGCCAACCAAATTATTGCATCACCCAAGTATGCAACAGCAACAACAAGCTGGAAAAAAGCATGTGCGAAACCCTTCCACCACAGAATACAGCCCTGCTGGAAGAGAGTACATTAAACACATGGTCAATGTTGACCAGTCATCCAAACCTCTTCACTGCCCCGGGGGGGTGGCTGATAGCCCTGCTAAACCACAGCCTGGTCTGCTTTCTTCAAAGGACAGTTTCAAGCAGTCCTGGAGGGTCTTGGAAGCCAATGTTCTCAAGAATATGGAGGCCCACCATAGTCGACAGAACAGCCCACAAGCTCAAGAGTACCCTACTGTTATAAGTCAACAGGATTCTGGCTACTCAACAGGCCCTTCTCCAAGCTTGCGAAAGAGGAAAGGAAGGAGACAAATGGCAGGTCAGGGAAGACCTGGCTCAGTGGGCAGCAGCAGTGAACTCAGTGCTTTGAATGATAAGTTGATTGCGGAGATGCGTGCCGTGGTGGGGAAATCGGCAGCCTGCAGGGGAAGCAAAGCAAGCCTAGATGCCGACATGCTGGAAAATGCCACCTCAACAGGGAGCAGTAAAGTTAGGTTTCAGTCAGACCATTTGAAGAAAGGTGTCATCCAGCACTCAAGGGACAACGTGACCTCTAGTAACAGGTCCTTGTACAGACAGGGACTGGAGAGGACAGGGAGCTTCTCGAATGACCCAGCTATGCAACAGGACGTAGTGAGGTCCAAGAGGACCTATGAGAAAATGGACTCTTTAGAAAAGAATGTGATGAGCCAGAGAAGTCTGACTTCATCAGATGCAGCACGAACATCCTCTCAGGTATGTGCCAATGATTATTTCAGTTAAAACACTTGCTGCTAGTCGATAGGGGTAGTTCTAACCCAAATGCACCATGCCATGTACTGATGGGTCTGGATTACTTACTGTACAAAGAGTTTTATTTACAGACACTGTATGTTCTTGGGGAATAAACAACAGATTGCAGAATCTTGCAGCTTTGTAATTGGAGGATCCTATTTCAGACCAGGTGCCTGATGCGATAGGTGGGAATTATGGAAGAGAAAGCAGAGTTTGGGTCCCATGCACCAAGTACGTAGCACTGAATGTGGTTGCTTGACTTCATTTACTTATTTGTATTGTGGTGTCATGGACCAGGACCCATTGTGCTAGGTGCTGTACAAACCCAGAACAAAAAAGGGTCCCTGCCT
This sequence comes from Lepidochelys kempii, assembly GCF_965140285.1. Classification (NCBI taxonomy): domain Eukaryota; kingdom Metazoa; phylum Chordata; order Testudines; family Cheloniidae; genus Lepidochelys; species Lepidochelys kempii. Next base: position 31,197,322 of record NC_136392.1, on the reverse strand, counting down.
CAAGGAGCAGACAATCTAAGACATAAGAGAACAGCTGGATACACGCTGGGAAGCACAAGGAAACAAGGATTTGTTATTGGTCAGCATAATAGGCAGCATCTCAGCCCATCAGCTGCCTAAATGTTGTCATGTTCTTTGTAGGCCACATGTAGGAGGGATTTGGAGGAGGACAGTGAGGTGGCTTGGAGGGTGCTTACAGGGGCAGCAGCAGAGAAAGCAGGAAGGTGCTTGTCTGAATGTAACAAGTGGGCGAAGGAGGCTGGTGTTACTGGCAGAGTGGAGTTCAGAGCTGACATCTTGATTGTGTCTAAGAGATGCTAGGTCAGGCAGGGACTTTCTGTGAAGAGCTCTGAATGTGCAGGTGTTTGTTTGGATGTGGTAGAGAAGAGGGAGCCAGAAGAGGGGTGACATGGCCAAAGGGGAGGTGCCAGGAAAACGCTCTCTGGAGCAGCATTCTGAATGGGTGTAAGTGGGATGAGATGGGATTTGTGAAGGCCAGACAAGAGATGAGCCTGCGTATGATGGTCTAGAGAGAAAGCCGAGTCAAAGATGATACCCAGGTGACAGACTTGTGTGACAGCGCGGATGGTGGGGTTGTCCTTGGTAACGGACAAGAGGGATGGGGGAAGGGGCTGACAAGAAGATTAAGAGCTCTGTTTTGGTCATGGTGACCTTAAGCTGATGTCTGGACTCCCAGGAGATGTCAGAAAGGCAGGCTGAAGTCTAGGAGAGAAAGAAACTGGTCTGGAGTAGAGGTAGATCTGAGAGTCATCACTATAGAGATGATAGCTGAATTTATGTTTGTGAATTAAATTGCCCAGGGATGAGGAGTGGAAGGAATGGAGAAGGGGACCAAGGACAGAGCCCTGTGGAACCCCCAGAAAGTTGGCAGAGGGAGGAGAGGGATCCTCTGAAGGATTAACTAGAGAAGTAGGAGTACAAGCAGGAGAGGGCGAAGTAATGGAAGCTGAAGGAGTCCAAGCTTTCGAGAAGAGAAGCCCCGTTGAAGGCAGCAGACAGGTCCAGGAGGATGAGGATGGAGCATTGGGTCTCAGCATTGGCCAGGAAGAGGTCATTAGAGGCTTTGGTGAGAGCCATTGCAGCAGGGTACAGGGGTGGCAGGAAGATTGGAGGGCATCTAGGATGGCATTGGAAGAGAGGAGCTCTGGATAATTGTTGTGGACTGTATGTTCAGTGGGCTTAGAGATGCTGGGAGATGAGACGCTGGAGGGACAGATGCTATCAAGGGTTTAAAAAAAAACAAAAAAAGAAAACCAGGAGAAATTATCCTGCCCAGTTTGGTGTTACAAGGAGGTGCTGAGCAAGTGAGGAAGACACGTGCTAATTTATCACCCCCACAGAGCCATATGTTTAGGATTGGAGAGGGTAGGCCCAGACGAGAGTCAAACACAAGTAAATTCAGCATTGTTTGCTAGCAAGAAAACCACCAACCTAATCTCAATGTCTGAACTATTTAATGTGTGTCCTGTTCTGACTAGCTCTGGGGTTGAAATTTAAAGTGCTCCTAAATTTATAAGTGTTTGCAAAGAAAAAAAAATGCATATGTCTTCTTTTGCTTCTTTGTGATGCAAAAAAAAGGGGGGGGCCTTTAAAAATGTACTTTGCACTTTGTGGAGCAAGATCTTAGGGGGACACAGAGGCAGGATCTGCTTGATGAGTTTTGCCCAGTGTTACTCACTGATGTTCTGGAGTTGTTGGAGGATTTTGAGCCACAGCCTGTTTTAGAACCATGTCCTTTCTGACTGGGGAAGGCCAGCCAGGGAAGGACGGGTCCTTGTTTGCCTCTGTTAAGAAGGGCAGGATCCTTGTTTGCCTCCATTAAGAAGGGCAGCCTTGGAGAATGCAGGTGTTCATCTGTAGCTCAAGATACAATCCAATATTGACAGACTAGCCAGAGTTGCACCTTCCATTTTTGGATTATTGAGACGGTTGTGGCAAGACAAGTCTCTCAGTATTTCGCTGCTCAGGTCCCCGTGGTTTTGTCAGTCAAGCTACATACCTGATTTGGTTTAGAGACTGCTCTTGTTGTGCTCATCTGTGTTTGCCTCCTAACCGCAGACAATGACCATGTGTCCATGCTGGTAGTATTAGATCTGCCTTCCATACCCTTGATCATGAGGTGTGGCTGGCTCATCTGAGCTTTAGGTGGAGTTGATGGGGCAGCTGTATGGTTCTTTCCTATCTGAGAGATCCCGAAAGGATGTAGAGGACAATTGCCAGTCACCAACAGGGTGGACAGGTTCCATTGGCCTCTGGCTGCAAAGGTGTGGCCTTGTGTTTTGGATGTGGCTTTCTAACTTAATCCATGCTTTTGCACTTCAGTATCAGATGAATGCAACACGAGCCACATGAGGCCACATTTTAAACTGGCCCAGAAGTTAAAACTGGTACAGAGAGCAGCTGTCATCTTGGTAGATGGGGCAACTGCAGAGAGTACTTGGCCCCACACTGGTCACTTCTCAGCGTCCAGGTAGACTTTGAGGTGTTGGTTTTGATCTATAAACACCTATCTATAGGTTATAGATCTGTTTGATCTATAAAAATCTATAAAGATCAAGGACAGGGTAGGCCCGTTACTCAGTGGGGGAGGGGAGAAATAATAACAGAAAATGTGGAAATGGCACAGGTGCTCAGTGACTTCTTTGTTTCGGTTTTCACCAAGAAGGTTAGTGGTGATTGGACGTCTCACATAGTGAATGCCAGTGAAAATGAGGTAGGATCAGAAGAGGCTAAAATAGGAAAAGAACAAGTTAAAAATTACTTAGACAAGTTAGATGTCTTCCAGTCACCAGGCCTGATGAAATGCATCCTAGAATACTCAAGGAACTGACTGAGGAGATACCTGAGCTATTACCGATTATCTTTGCAAGATCATGGAAGATGGGAGAAATTCCAGAAGACGGGAAAAGGGCAAATATAGTGCCAATCTATAAAAAGGGAAATAAGGACAACCCAGGAAATTACAGACCAGTAAGCTTAACTTCTGTATCCAGAAAGATAATGAAGCAAATAATTAAGAAATCAATTTGCAAACAGCTAGAAGATAATGTGATAAGTAACAATCATTATGGATTTAGGAAAAACAAATTGTGTCAAACTAAACTGATAGCTTTCTTTGACGGGATAACAAGCCTTGTGGATAGGGGGGAAGTGGTAGATGTGGTATATCTTGACTTTACTAAAGCTTTTGATATTGTCTCACATGACCTTCTCATAAACAAACTAAGGAAATGCAACCTAGATGGAGCTAGTGTAAGGTGGGTGCAAAACTGGTTGGAAAACCATTCCCAAAGAGTAGTTATCAGTGGTTCACAGTCATTCTGGAAGGGCATAACGAGTGGGGTCCTGCAGGGATCAGTTCTGGGTCCGGTTCTGTTCAGTATCTTCATCAATTATTTAGATAATGGCATAGAGAGTACACTTAAAAGTTTGCGGACAACACCAAGCTAGGAGGGGTTGCAAGTGCTTTGGAGGATAGGATTAAAATTCAAAATGGTCTGGACAAACTGGAGAAATGGTCTGAAGTCAATAGGATGAAATTCAATAAGGACAAATGCAAAATACTCCATTTAGGAAGGAACAATCAGTTGCACACATACAAAATGGGAAATGACTGCCTAGGAAGGAGTACTGCGGAAAAGGATCTGGGAGTCATAGTGGACCAAAAGCTAAATATGAGTCAACAGTGTAAGGCTGTTGCAAGAAAAGTGAACATCATTCTGGGATGTATTAGCAGGAGCGTTGTTGTAAGCAAAACACAAGAAGTAATTCTTCTGCTCTACTCCACGCTGATTAGGCCTCAGCTGGAGTATTGTGTCCCGTTGTGTCCACATTTCAGGAAGGATATGGACAAATTGGAGAGAGTCCAGAGAAGAGCAACAAAAATGATGAAAGGTCTAGAAAACATGACCTATGAGGGAAGATTGAAAAAATTGGGTTTGTTTAGTCTGGAAAAGAGAAGATTGAGAGGGGACAGGATAACAGTGTTCAAGTATGGAAAAGGTTGTTACAAGGAGGAGGAAGAAAAAATGTTTTTCTTAACCTCTGAGAATAGGACAAAAAGCAATGGGCTTAAATTGCAGCAAGGGAGGTTTAGGTTGGACATTAGGAAAAACTTCCTAACTGTCAAGGTGGTTAAGCACTGGAATAAATTGCCTAGGGAGGTTGTGGAATCTCCATCATTGGAGATGTTTAAGAACAGGTTAGACAAACACCTGTCAGGGATGATCTAGATAATTAGTCCTGCCATGAGTGTAGGTGACTGAACTAGATGACCTCTCGAGGTCCCATTCAGTTCTAGGTTTCTATAAAGCCCCACCTGAGAGATCCTCTCCCTGTGGTATGATGCCATGGTTACCACCAGGAGACAGGCAGCAGTAGGGCATTCTGCTTGTGGGCCTGGAACTCTACTATTCCCTCCCACCCAGTGCGAAATAGCCCAGGTTGTCGACCTTCAGGGCATGCTGAGGGCCCCATTGTTGGGGGGAGTTAAGGAGGTGATGCCAGGGTCTATGTGCGGCTGATTGTATGTTTAAATACAGTTACACGTGAAATGATCTCGTCTGGGCCTTGGAGTCCACGACCTGGCACACCTTGATTATTAGAAACAAATCCAGGGTAGCTACTTGACAAAGGTTCATGAGTTCGTCCTCGCTGAGTCTCTGTGGAGTCTACTCCGGGGCACTGCATGTTCGACTGAACACTGCATCTCGCACAGTCTTCTGCAGCTGCACTCCTGGAGAGAGAGAACAGCCCCTTTAGGTCTGAGGTCATGGATTAATTAACTGTGCTCTCAAGCTGAGTTAGCGCGAGTCTGCCTACCCAGGTGGGGAGGATCGTCCGCAGCTGCAGTGCAGATGCACTCTTAGGGCCCTTGGGGTAAATCTCCCTGGTCTGTTGTTGTCGGTTAGTTTTGGATCTCTCTGGAGGTGGGGCAGGTAGAAGGCAGTACTCTGCCTGGTCTCTCTCAGCTAGTCCTCCCTAACCTGCAGGGGAGATGAGGGCACTTGGCCTCAGCCTGGGCCATTATCATGCTGAACCTCACTGTCCTCCCACAGGACAGCCCAGCGTCTCCTCCCAGGGCATTCTCTTTAGGTGTATCGTTACGCAGCCTTGCTACCCAAATAGATGTGTGAAGACCCTGGCCAGACTCCCTGTCGCAGCTGTTCCTGCTCCATTGTAGATGTGGCCATGGATCCCAGAAGGGAGGCTGCGGGAGCCAAGGAAAAGCACACAACAGTCCAGAAAACTGGCTAGCCTGAAATGCTGTTGGCAGTCATCTGGGACGGCCTGAGCTGGCCTGCCGCTGCCCCGTATATGATGCTAAGCCTGACCAGAGCCCTCCTCCTGTGTATGATAATGTGGCTTATTGCATGTAACCCAGCTGTGAGACACTGGTTGGATTGGCATGAGCTAGCCAAAGACAGGAGGTTCCTGGGGTCTTCGTGGACAATGGGGGCCATGAAGTGGGGAACAGGCACTTTGAAAGGGCCACATATGTGATCACATGCACTGGGGAGGAGGGCATGGGGCTGGGGTTCATGGGCTGCTGCGGAACATGGATGATGAGCGTGTGCTGGCTGTGGGGAGGAAGGTGTGGGGCTGTGCCCTCTCAGGGAGCCTCAGCGAGGTGGTGAGAACCAGGGTTTGGATAGCAAGGGGTGATAGAGCATCTTGTCTAGGAGTACAAAGGGTGCTGTGTGCCAGAGAGACAGAGCCTGGGTACTCCAGGGGAGGAACGTGGCATTCTGGCCGATGAAAGAAATCCACATGTCTTGATAGACTGGCCTGGAAACTGCTGTGCTAGCAGAAGGCCTGGTGTAGAATGTGCGAAAGGAATTTGGGATCACCTGATGCAGGTGTTCTCAAGATACAGCCCTCCCAAAAGCTGACTTGCTTTGAACATTTCTAAGTGTTTATAGTGCTTTGTTGTCAGAGCTGGGAAAATACTATGGGTGGGTCCAGCTACAGGGCTGGAGCAGCAGAAAAGGGAGGCAGAGGCTGCAGGAGGAAAGGAACTGGGAGCTGTGCTCCTGAGCACCCTGCAGCTCTCAGCTCTGCTGGCCCCCAGATGGAGTAGAGGGTGTGAAGAGGCGAGAGGGAGATTGGAGCTGAGTGGCTGTGAGGAGCTCCTGCTGTCTGGGTTGGCACCTGGAGTCCTGGGCCAGCTTTGGGGATAAGTTCTGCTTCCCCACCCCCACTAGGGACACAGTGCAGGAGGTGGGCTTGTCCCTAAACATGCCCTAGAAGCTGTCAGCGGGGGCTGTTGGAGGAGTGCAGATCCCAGCCATGGACTCCATCCAACATACGTTTTCTCTCTGCTCACGACTCTAGTTCCTGGAGGTTGGGTGGCTGATGCTGCCTCACTCGGGTAAGACGCTCAGCTAAAATGCTTTTGATTGTAACTTGTCTGTTCTCCCTTGCAGCCTGGAACAATAGAGTCAGACTCCAAGCAGGAGACTAGCGTGCAGCCTGCCATCAGCATGGAATATCAGTTTCCCTACAGCACGTTACGGAAGCCCATCTCTCAAAGCAGCATGGCAGACTGGGCTTCCAAAAACCTGAACATGCACACTCAGGGCATCTTCCGCCGAAGGATCTCCATCTCCAACATGCTCTCCTGGAACGGGGGCTCCATCAAAAAGCCAATGCTCATCACCAGCAACCACGCCATTAAAAAGGAAGCATGTGAGATGTTTAAACTGGTGCAGATCTACATGGGAGACCGCCAGGCCCGCATGGACCGAAATCATGTGGCTTTGGTCACAGTCACCAAGTGCTGGAGCATACAGGGTTTACGGGATGAGCTTTACATACAGCTGATCAGGCAGACTACGGACAATATGTGTTACCGAAGTCTGGCATGGGGCTGGGAACTCATGGCCATCAGTCTGGCTTTTTTTTCCCCATCACCCAAGTTTCAGTCTTACCTGGAAGGTTACATCTACCGCCATCTCGACCAGGTCAATGATGAAAACCGTAAGTGCCTCGCACATCACAACAGCTGTTTAATGGCACTGAAATTCACCATCATGCATTGGGCTAGCAGTGAGCCTATGCAGCTCCGCTGCTCCTGTGCAGTGTCTGATTATTTGGGCAGCATCTGGTATATACATTGAGGCTATGTCTACACTTTGGATGCATCACTGTAAGGCCTCTCATGTAGCCCCTATACGCTGATGGGAGAGAGCTCTCCTGTTGGCATAATTAAACCACCCCAAACGAGCGGCGGTAGCTATGACTGGCACTTTTGTTGGTGAAACTTATGTCGGTGGGGGTAGGGGGGTGTTTTTTCAGACCCTGACTGACAAAAGTGCTAGTGTAGACAAAGCCTTGGAGAGGGACAGACTCTGCTCTCCCTTATGCTGGTGTGAATCTGGAGTGACTGCACTGGACTGCAGATTTACACTGGTGTATCTGAAAGCTGAATTTGGTCCATATTTTGTGGAATACCCTTTGAATGAGGGGCTAAGCGGCATGTTATAATTAACTGCATTGTGCAGGAAGACCGGCAAGCTGGTGGAGGTTGTAACCCTGATACTGATTAGTAAGGCTACGTTTTAGTCATGGGTATTTTTAGTAAAAGTCACGGACAGATCATGGGCAAAAAACAAAAAGTCACAGCCCAGTGACCTGTCTGTTGACTTTTACTAAAAATACTTGTGACTAAATCTTACCTGCTGGGAGGGGAGTGCTCCTGAGGACTGCTGCTCCTGGTGGGGAGCGGGCAGCCTGGGGCCCCCTGCCGCTGCTGGGGGGATGGCCAGGCCCCACCACTGCTCGGGCCAGGGGGCAGCCCGGGCCTCCGATACCACAGCCAGTCCAGGCGGGGGGCGGTCCGGGACCCCGGGGCTCCACAGCCGCTGATCCGGGTGACGACGGCCTGGGGTCCCACTGCCACTCTGGGCGGGGTTCAGCCAGGCGGGGGTGGCCCGGATCCACACCCTCTACCACTGGTCCCGGACCACTGTTCCAGGGCAACGCTGGGGACCAGCTGCCTGGGGCTGTCAGAGCAGCGGCCGGTGTGGCTGGCTCTGAGGTGCTGGGCTGGCCCTGGGGTCAGCCGCACCTGCCGCTGCAAAATTCATGGAGGTCATGGAAAGTCACGGAAGCCATGACCTCCGTGAATGATTCGCAGCCTTACTGATTAGTAATACTGGTAAGTCGTCATGCTTAAATTCCAGGAAGGTTTGCAGCCATATTGCTATCAGCAGGCAGGATAAGGGTTGTGCCATTCCCAGGAGCTGCTGGGCCTGTGCAGTAAACACTTCTCAAGCAGTCACAGGCAAATGGGTGTTTCTTTAATTAATTTCCAGTGCCAAGACGGTTGTAATCTATGGAGAGAAGTAGGACTCAAGTCCTTCCATCATGCGGCACAGCTGCTGTCAGGCCTTCTCCCAGTGATTCTAGCTTGTATTTGATTAAACAAATGGCTGCATGCAGCGGTGATGTAGCCGTGTCAGTCCCAGGGTATTAGCGAGACAAGGTTGGGGAGGTGATAGGATTCTGTTGGTGAGAGCCAAGCTTTCGAGCTACACATTGGTCTTCCTCAGGCCTGGCAAAGGTACTCCTAGCGTCACAGCAAAATGCAAGTTTTAACAGAAGTAGTTAGCACACCTTGTAAGGAATATTCTGTCTTGAAAGAATACAAGCTACTGTAGCTGGCGTATGTCAGTTCTAGGCACAGTCTAATCAGGGGTTCTCTGACTGTTACAGCCTTGAGAGACAAGGTGGGTGAGGTAACCATGGACCCACACGGGGACAGCTGCATTGTGCACAGCCTTGACAAGACAAAGGCTTTTGTCAGCAGTCCCCAGTGTGTGATAAGCAGAGCCTCACCCCACAATGCCTGGAAAGGCGTGCCTCCGAGCAAAGCTGCACCTCCGGTCGCTGGCCCCATCCGTACCACAGCATCTCCCACTTTCAGTGTCAGACAGATATAATCAGAGCCCCATCCAAAATTATGAAGTGCTAACGATGAAGGTATTTATAGGCACTTCTTCAGTGCTCAAGAGCAACGCTTCTGCCTAGTCATAACTAACACACACGAATCGCTCGAATCATTTCTCCCATGGATGTTCTGCTGGCAAAGAAACTGAGGCCGTGACTTGTCCAAGGCACAGGGCCAGTGTCAGGCCAGCGTTCGGAGTTCCTGTCTCCCAGTCCTGTGCTCTGCTCACAAGACTACACTCCTCCCAAAGGTCTCTGATTTAGATGGGTTTAGTTTTCTAAGGTACAGAGCACACTTGACTGGATCAGACTGACGTGGGGAAGAGTAGAAGCTTTGAGAACGAAGTACAATAGAGTGGGCTGGTGGAGGTGTAATGGGGAGGCTGCCCAGCCCCCCTAAGGACAGCACCCGGTGATAACAGCCTGTACGCCAAGATTAAAGGAAAGTGCTGCTGCTGGAGCCCCAGAGCCAAATCCAGATTGGCACCAAGCAGCTGCTGTGCCCACTGGAGTCAGTGGGCCTGACTTGACTGGGCTCCTTATTATGGCAAGTTCCCCCTGACTCAGTATTTTAGATGCTGAGCCAGGCTCTCAGGAGAGGGAACGGCTGGTGCTCGATCCCTGTAGGACTGACCTTGCATTGGGTTAGGGAAAGTTTGCATTCTGTCGAACATATCAAGTATGCCACACGTGTGCAGTGGGATATCCTTGGCCCACGGCTTGTGTAGAAATTCTTCCCAGCAGAATCTCTGCATGGGCTGCAGAAACTGGTGTTCACAGCCTTAGCTTTTGCCTATTGCCCTCTGCCATGTACACACACCCTGAAGAACACAGGTGCACCATGTTGCTAGCCTGTGATGTTCAGTGGGGACAGATCCCAGGATCTCAAATTCCAAGTGCAGTCAAAAATGTCATGTGGATTTGTTTCAGGGTGTAAAGGATATTCCCCTGCACTCACCTAACGCAAACATGGCGGCAGGAAGCTTACTCAGACCTTCCCAATGGTTCTCCTGTGGGCTGAGACAAAGCGTTCGACTAATAGAATCATAGGAATGGAAGGGACCTCGAGAGGTCATCTAGTCCAGTCCCCTGCTCTCAAGGCAGGACTAAGTATTATCTAGACCACCCCTGACAGGTGTTTGTCTAACCTGCTCTTAAAAATCTCCAATGATGGAGATTCCACAACCTCCCTGGGCAATTTATTCCAGTGCTTAACCACCCAGATAGGAAACTTTTCCTTATGTCCAACCTAAACCACCCTTGCTTTAATTTGAGCCCATTGCTTCTTGTTTTTCTTAACCTCTGAGGATAGGACAATTTACCTTCCTCTCCTTGTAACAATCTTTTATGTATTTAAAAACTGTTATCATGTCCTCTCTCAATCCTCTCTTTTCCAGACTAAACAAACCCAATTTTTTTAGTCTTTCCTCATAGGTCATGTTTTCTAGACCTTTAATCATTTTTGTTGGAGCTTTCAGTCCTAGAGGAGAATTTTCTGGATGAGTGAGGGTAGAGAGTCTAACGGAATGGGAATTGCAACCTTAGCTCAATCATTTGCTCTCCATAAGCATGCTCCTAGATGGAGCATTGAATATTAATGCTTCCTCCCATGGGTGTAGCAGCTCTGAGCTTCCCCTTGGCCAGAAATTCAGGGGCAGAAATAAACCAGGGGGCTTTGTAAACTGGCTCGGGCAGGATTTTCTTCCTCTCATTTCCCAGACTTGGGTGCTGCAGGGGCCAGTGGGATCACTAGGTCAGTCTTGCTAAGTGCTGTTGGGGCGGTGTTTGGCGGAGGAGAGGACAGCTGATCTGTAAGCAAGACAAGCTTGCGGAAGGAGATTTGACATTCTGGAGCCTCCCTCTGGTATCCTTGCTGTTCAGTGGATCCCAGTGATGGTCTCTCTGAGCCCTAGCCCAGGCCCCTCTGGAACTGGTTGATACCAGAGTCATGGACACAAAGTTCTTAGAGGCTCTTGCACTTTAAATAGATTTTATTCTCCTCTTCCCCATCTCCCCAGCCATGGCCTCCAGCTCTCCTAGCATCCGTTCCCTGACCAGTTGAGGCCAGCCTGCCCCCTCGTGCAGCCCCAGAGCACGTTGCTTTCGCTGATGTCTGTGGGCAGTTTTGGTGTCTTGCTGTCCATGCTGGGTCACTGCCTGCATGCTGTAAGGTGAAGGAGGCGGAGCGCGTTCGGTCTGCTTTGAGGTCACTCACTTAACCGTGCTTTGGATTTTCAGTTGCCCAGCGCATTAAGGAACTTCTGGATCTGAAAAACAAGAAGAACTCCAAATCCAGGAAAAAGAGGAAGCAAAACACCGAGGAAGAAGGTAAAGAGAGGCAGAATGTGAAGACTACACATGCATGGTCTGTCAGCCTCTGCAGTTAAACCTCAGACACAGCAGATTAGTTGCTGTGGGAACTATTTGGTAACAGAACCTGTAACACGGTGTTGTTCAGTCTAGGAATATGAATGTGTTCAGACTAGCCCCACCTATTAAGGTTGCCTAACAATTCTCATTGTAAGACTCTGTTTTCAGTTACTTATAACTTTACCAAACGTTAACCTTTCGGTCTGAAATTTTACATGCCTGGTGTCTGCCTCAGGCTGAATTTTTTGAAAAATTTCATCCAAAGAGGTTTTCTCATTTCTAAGAAAGAGTCTAGGGACCTTCTCTTTGGATAGCTCTAGCACAGAGGTGGGCAAACTATGGCCCGTGGGCCACATGCAGCCTGCGGGACCATCCTGCCCGGCCCCTGAGCTCCCGGCCGAGGAGGTTCGCTTCACCCCCTACCCCGCTGTCCCCCGTCCCCTGCAGTTACGCTGCCACATGGGCAGCGCAGCTTGCGCCCGCCCACCTCCCAGGCTTCCCAATAAGCCTGTCCTGCCGCTCTGAGCGGCCTGGTAAGGGGGCGGAAGGAGAGGATGGTTGGATAAGGGGCAGGGGGACCCGGGGGTCAGTCAGGGGACGGGGCAGTTGGATGGGGCGGAGGTTTGGGGAGGAGGGTGGTCAGGAGACAGAGAGTGGTGGTGGGGGGTTGGATAGGGGGTGGGGTCCCGGGGGGTTGGGGGTCCCGGGCAGCGGGGGACAGGGAGCAGGGAGAGTTAGATAGGGGGTGGGGTCCTGGGGGGGCAGTTAGGGGCGGGGGGTCCCGGGAGGGGGTGGTCAGGGGACAAGGAGCAGGGGGAGTTGGATAGGTCAGGGGTTCTGAGGGGGGCAGTCAGGGAGCGGGAAGTGGGAGGGGCGGATGGGGGCAGGGGCCAGGCTGTTTGGGGGATACAGCCTTCCCTACCTGCCCCTCCATACCATTTCGCAGCCCCAATGTGGCCCTCAGGCCAAAAGGTTTGCCCACCCCTGCTCTAGCACCACCATGCTTTGGAGTAGGGACTTGAAAGTTGCCAGGGGATTGGCCTTTGTGCCAGGAATGTGTCTTTTGCCATCTTTGTGAAAATTTGCCCACATTTAGCTAAGTTATAAGCCCTTGAAAAAAATCTCAATTCATGCACGATCAATAGGGACGTCTTAGATTTTAGTAGTGACATTCCTGAAAGATTCCATCATCTCTGGGCCCAGGGCTGTACAGGACTTTCACCGCAATGGCAGCTCTGGGCATCTGCCGGCTGTGTAAGGGGTGGGTCCTGTCACTGGAACTGAGAGCAGGGAGCCTGTGACCTTTTGCTGGGCCCAGGCAGCATGGAGAAGGCAGCTGCTTGTTTCGAATGCAGAGGGGATAAGCACTGAACCTGCAGGGGAGTAGACTGGGACAAGGAGCCTTGGGGTGCAGTGGTGAGTGGGAAACTGGGTCCAGCAGCTGAGGTGCAGAGTGTGAAGGAGACTGGGACTGGGCTGAGAAGCCAGAGGAATGGAGATTGGGACCAGCTAGATGAGGACAATGAAGAAAGCATTGAGAGCTGGTGAACCGGAACCCCTGGGAAATGTTTGTGCCTACTGCCAGGAAGGAGTAGAGAAGGGCCAAGACCTACTGTGCTGTGGAGATCCTTGTACAGTTCCGGAGTTGGGAGCAGCATTGGTGAAACCCAAACTGTGCAGCCCAGAAATATTCCATAAACGGCAACCTCCATTGCATGTCACTCAGAGGTGAACTGTTTATGTGCATCATGCTAATCAGCTTGGTTCAGCTTTGATTTACAGTCACCCTTGGCTAATAGTTGCTTGTTTTCCATCCTCTGGTTGGTTGCGAGCTGCATTGTATAGAGGAGGGGGATTTTTCAGACACTCTGCAAATGCATTTGGGTCCAGGGATCTTTCAAGTGAGAAGGATTGTGCAGTTTCTGCTTAATCTCAGCTGGTCAGACTGGCCTGCCAATTGCAGACTAGCTAGTATCATGCTGGGGCTGACTCTGCTCTAACTGCCCAGGGCAGAGGCCCATGCTGTTCTGAGCCCTGCCTCCTGCCCCTCCCCATTCCAGAGCTTACAGTAAATATAGTGTAGGTCCCCTCCCTCATGCCCCCACAGCTGCCAGCCTTCCCACACCGTTCCCTGGGGCACTGTGTGTGTTGGGGGGTGGGAGGGAGCAGCCTGGGGCGTTCCAGAAGTTGTCAAAGCCTCAGAGTTCCACTGAGCAGCTAAAGCTCATGGATACCCCGTGTCCCCATTATCTGCAGCTCTCTTCCAGTGGCCTTGGGCCTTTGGGGGGGTCTTCTGCACACACTGTCCAGAGGGGGTGTGGGGCTATGCCGTGTTTCCCCCATACATTTGTTCAGGCTTCTCCTATGTTTCCCTGTCTTGTGGCAGTTGAGGAGATTGGGGTTCCCCCGTGGAGTGTCCCCTGGCCATTTCCAAGAAACCAGTCTGCTTCCAAAACTTTGTTTATCTGGTTACAACCCATCCTTTGCCAGCCACTCTGGGCTCACTACAGCTGTCTGCCTGCTACCTGCACAATAATCCCATGATGGGAATGAATTACTCTCCTACTGGGTGTGTCCTCTGGCCTCAGCTGGCCAAGATCATGGGTAAAAAGACCCAGGAGTGTTGGAAGATAAGTGACTGCATGAGTTACAAACCAGCCATTCCCTCCCTGCTGCTCACTGCATCCCAGGGCCAAACACCAGCGTTGCTAACCCCAGCTATTCAGAAACCACGGGTCAGGGACCAAAATAGCATGAGGTTTGAAAAGTAGGAGATTGGAGTTCTTTTTCTTGGCCCCTTTGTGTGGGTGCCTTGAGGAGTCATGTTTTTCTGCCAGGCTGGATTGATTTAAATCCCCAAGTGGAAAGCCTCAATTGAAATAATCTGTTTTAACTAAAAAAAACAACGAGGAGTCTTTGTGGCACCTTAGAGACTAACAAATGTTTTTGGGCATAAGCTTTCGTGGGCTAAAACCCACTTCATCAGATCCGATGAAGTGGGATTTAGCCCATGAAAGCTTATGCCCAAATACATTTGTTAGTCTCTAAGATGCCACAAGGATTCGTCCTTGTTTTTGCTCATACAGACTAACACAGCTGCCACTCTGAAGTGTGTTTTAACCAACTTTTTCATTTGTACTTCAGTTATTTTCCAAAGAAAGGTGCATTCTCATTAGCTGATATGACCATTAAACATGTTGATTTACAGCTAAATAGAGCCTTTACGCTAGATTTTGTACAATTTTTTGCTTCCCAGGAGGGTACAGTATAACTACATACATTTATTTAAGCAATTATATAGCTTAATATTTTCAGATTTTTATTAATTATAAATTTTAGTGTGTGAGAAAATGGTGACTGATATATTGCTTATTTACTGGATAATTCACTTTTGGCTCATGATTTGTGTCCAGCTGCATTAGGATGGTGTTTCACATTTACAACAAATGATTTATTACAGTTGTAGTCAGTGAATTAAACTGATTATTTCAGGTCAACCTAGGAATAGTTTCAAGTAAGGCCTGGTCTACACTACAAAGTGAGGGAGACCTAGCTGTGCATGTGTCTGTACCTGAATTTGTCTCCCACCGATGTTAGCACCCCATTACGATGACGCAGTAACACAACCTCCCTGAATGGCATTGAGCCATGGTCGATGCACTGTAGTCAACGCAGTGCAAGCGTAGACACTGCACTACCTATGTCAACCCTAACAGTCCTCCAGCAGCTTCCCACAATGCCTGACACTGACCGCTCTGGTTACATTGTGAACTCCACTGCCCAGGGTCACACAGGCTGGAATCCTCCCCACTCCCTGAAAACCCCACAAATATTTGAAATGCCTTTTCCTGATTTCCCACCTTGATGAGCACACCTAGCAGCTCTTCACTGTTGTGTGCAGCTGCCCATGCCTCTGATATGTTCCACGCATGCACTGGCCCGCAGCAGACAGGAGATATGGGATCTCTTGGGCCTGTGGGGAGAAGAGACCGTGCAGGCACAGCTATGGAGCAGCTGTAGAAATGTGGACATCTACAGGCAGATTGCTCGGGGGATGCAGGAGAAGGGATACGACAGAGACCGGCAGCAGTGAAAACCAAGGAACTGCAGCAGGCATACCAGAAGGCCAGGGAAGCCAGCAATGAATCCGGTGCTGGGCCACAGAGTTACTCAATAAAATTCTATTCTTTGGAAAATAATTCACATTTATTAGTTCACAACATCCGCTCCGGAGTGCCTGGTGATCCTGAAAGCAACCATTACTTGTTATTGAACATTCTGACTCAACGTCTAGGATCAGTGACAAACCCAGTGTTATAAACGTACAGCAAGCACCTCAACGTTAATAGGTGCACTGACAGTTTTATATTCATAGATGTTCACCAAGCACCACCCAGTTCCTAACAGGCCCCAAAACAGCAGGGCCAAGTAGAACACAGTACACCACAACATGTTACTGTGACTCACCGTTCAAGTGCTCTTTCAAGAGCACCTTCGCTCGTATAGCTCCACACTGAGCTTTTCTAATAGCCCTTGTGTCTGGCTGTTCCAACTCAGCAGACAGCTGCTCCATATCCACCCTTTGCTGAACAGATACTATGAAGGATACAGCAGGCAGATGTAACCATTGGGATGTTTTTTTCAAAAATCCAATCTTGTGAGTAAACAACGCCAGCAACCCTTCTATCTACCAACAGAATATTCGACTGCCCTGCTGCACTTGCTGAGCTGGTAATTGAATCTTTCGTTGGTGCTGTTGAGATGGCTGGCTTCATTAGCTAGGAGTAGATTAGGCTGTGGGAATAGGAGTGGGTAGGCTGGGTCCCCCAGGATCACTACTGGCATTTCAAAAAAAGAAAAGGAGTACTAGTGGCACCTTAGAGATTAACCAATGTCACCAGTGGTAATCCACCAGTCGGAAAAGAGAGTCCATGCTTGTAGATTACTGAACAGTTCTGTGTTCTTAAAGATGAAAGTGTTATGCACCTTCCCGGACCAGCGAACTTTGATGTCAGTGAAGCGTCACTGGTGTTTGTATAACCATAGAAAAATAGTCCTCTCTGTTGATATACTCTGGTGCCAAAATAGGGATGTGTTTGCCATCTATCACTCCATGACAGTTCAAGAACCCCATTGCTGCAGATCCATCCACTATGTACTGCACGCTGCTGAGAGTCAGAGTCCTGTGTAGCAGGAGATGATTAACAACTCTGTACACTTGCATGACAATGGCCCCCACAGTGAATTTTCCAACTCCAAAATGATTTCCTACTGACTGGTAGCAATCCAGCATTGCAAGTTTCCACAGTGCGATTGCCCCTTGCTTTTTCACTGTCAGTGCAGCTCTCCTTCTGGTGTCCATGTGGTGGAAGGTGAGAGCGAGTTCAGAACATGGATCAAGAAATGTGGCCTTTCGCATCTGAAAGTTCTGCAGCCATTGCTCATCATCCCAAACCTGCATTACAATGCAATCCCAGCAGTCAGTGCTCATTTCTTGAGCCAAGAAGTGGCACCCTACCATCTGCAGCTGCTCTGTGAACACCGCCAACAATCCTGAGTTGGTTTTCATTATGTTCCACAACAAGGAATGGGCACGTTCCCTCCCTGATTCGATTCTTCTTTCAGTTCTGCAAATATTGGAGGCTTGTGCTTCCCATGCTCACGACAATAGTAAAAAGAAAAGGAGTACTTGTGGCACCTTAGAGACTAATAAATTTATTTGAGCATAAGCTTTCGTGAGCTACAGCTCACTTCATCGGATGCAGTGCAGGTTCCATGCTGCTATCAGAGATGGCGGACAGCAAGGAAGGTCATGTTGGTCCTGCTTTGAGCAGGAGGTTGGACTAGATGATCTCCTGAGCTCCCTTCCAACCCTGATATTCTATGATTCTATGTGGGTTTGTGGGATCTTTAAAGAAGGCATGAAAATTATGGGATATGGATGACATGTGATGGAGACAGCTGCATGCTGGGAACTTGACCCCTTTCTCCAAGTCACCCCTGCACGACTTTTTCCTGCCCTGCCATGCATTGGCAGATCTTCCCAAGAGAGCGCTTTGGATGGTGATGAGCTGCACGCTGGGATATGTACCCATGGTGCACCACACTGTGCATCAATACAAGCACTCCTGGTGACCACATGCAAGGAGCCAAGTATGTACGCATACAAACGACCTACTCACTGCGGCAGCTTGATGCTGACGTAACTTGTGTTGGCCCAAATTTGTAGTGGAGACATGGCCTAAGTGAAAGTGATGGGAGCTTAAATTCTTACTTATCTAAGTCTCTTGAAAATGAGACAACAGTCTCCTAAGTTTCCTAGGCTGTCCTTCAAACTTTGAAAACTAGTAGATCTCATCCCCTCCCTCTTCCTTTTTATTCACAGACTGGACGAGAAAGACCAGCTTTCCTGCTTTTTCAACTCCCAGGCAATTTCTCAACTTTGAATTAGTCCAAATGAAGAAAATATTCTTTCTAATAAGTACCAGAGGCAGCACTCTGAAGAACTTTGTCCCTTCTTCCCACAGTCTCCTGCTTTGACACCAGTGTTGCTCCTTTCTGGTTTCTCCTTCTGCTCCTTCTACCTTGTTACTCAACTCCCCCGCCCCACCCAACCCCCCAGCAAAACAAGAGAACTAACAACAATCCAAGACTTTATCTGCTCAAGTAACCCACATGCCTCTTGCACAGCGTATTTTATATGGTATGGGGCAGAGGAGGCGGCCATTGAGAAATGAATGGGTTTCTGTGTGTTTGTCTCTCTGTCTGTGTACACCTGCAAGGAGAACAGGGTAAGTTCACTTACTTCAAGTGCCCAGAACCATCCAGAAGCAAGGGCTCGCAATTACTGGGTAGATCAGTGTTTTTCCATGAGCTGGAGAGTAAGTTTCTGTGGTGGGTGGAGTCAGAAATATTCATAATCAGAGAACTGAGCCAATCAGAGCTCAGGGAGGGAGAAGCTGTAAAATAGGAGCGTGAGACCGCTCAGGTGGGCTCCATGGATGATCCTGATGAGGTACATGATGGTGCCTCCTGGAGTCAGAGGCTGAGTCCCACCACCTGAGATGATGTAGCACAGCCCCGGGTCCCCCTTAGTACAGCACGTGACCTATTGTGCCATATTTATAAACCTTGACCTCCAAAGTTCGATATTTTTCCCTTGAGTCTTTCTTTATTTAGAAAAGTAGCCTTTAACTCACAATTTTTGATTAGAGGCCATGGATTCAGCATATATTATTTATTACATTGTTCTAAGAGATTATAATAAGTTTAGGCCTTAACGCATTTTGTATTAAATTCAGATTTCATTTTAAACAGGTTTATTTTTAAAAAGAACAAATTATTATAATTTGAACAACAAAATCAAAACAAATCTGATTTCAATAAAAAATAGGTTTCTTTTTTTTGTCAAAAGCTCGTTGATTTTTATCTGCCCTGTTTCCAGCTTTTTTCCCCAGTGATGAGATCTGGAAGTGTTGGTGGTGTTTGAATGCAAGTGGAGAGTTCCTTATGCTCACATGATTCTAGAGAGTGGAGGATATAAATATTGAGAGTTTCACACGGACATTTTCAAAGTTGGCAGCACTTAAGCCTTTCCCTGGGTATAAATTGCAGTGAGACTGCCCCTTCAATGGGTACCTTTGTGTACACTCAGGAACGTGGCTTTGGAGTAGGGATGTCACCATGGGACTGGCCCCTTTAAGAGGGAGTGTGAGCATATATCCAATTCCCTGCTGCCCACCTGGGCCTTATAGAGGGTAAGACAGCAGCAGTAGAAGGACTGCTACCCATGGACCTCTCTCCGCCCAGGGAGGTAAGGGACAGAATTATGAGAGCTGCTGGAAGCGTTCCTGAAGGAAGTAGTTGGGAGCCCAGAAACACAGGCCCCAGAAGGAGATCTGTACAATCCGCTGAACTGAGGGCAGAGACTGCAGGCCAGGGGACTTTATTTCAAGTTTATCTCGACTTAATAAAGTAGAATCCCAGCAGGGGAATTTCTTCTTATACCTTTGGACTGTATGGGATTCGTAAGGG
The DNA here is from genome assembly GCF_965140285.1 of Lepidochelys kempii. NCBI lineage: Eukaryota > Metazoa > Chordata > Testudines > Cheloniidae > Lepidochelys > Lepidochelys kempii. The sequence continues at coordinate 31,177,948 of NC_136392.1, read as the reverse complement.
GCACTGAGAGAAGGGAAATTGAGACAAGGGGCTGCAGAGTCACATGTAGCCGGCAAGGGATTCTACAGGGTATGTACATTCTTTTACAAGGGGTCAGGAGTGCTTTGCAGATAGGCAGGGGCATGCTAGAGGCACTTGATATTTTCCCTTTCTTCTTTAAGCGGAAACGAAGCACATGAGAAATCAGTTTGGGAAAGGAGTAACTTCAACGTTTTGTAAAATTCCAAGAGAGGAGAGAGTTGCTTGGCTTTGTTAGAGAAACGTAATTAGCATTGCATCTCTGCTATTGATTTTTTCATTAGTTACAAATGAGACACCTTGAAGTACACCACCAAACAGTGGTGTAACTGGAAACACAACCAGAGATATCAGGCCTTGTCTGTGCTGGGATTTTTACACTAGTGCAAGTCTCTTTTTACACTAGTGCTTTCTGTCAATGCATAGGCAGGCCCTTCTTTGGAAAGAAAAAGCCGTTGTTAAGTCTCTCACACGAAAGGCATTCTAACAGTGCTAGGTTGCAAACTGACATCCTTAAAATCTAGTCCCAGATCATACAGAGAAATGCCTGAGCATCATCCGACTGCCACGTTCGCACACACGTTCTCCAGGGCATGGTTCTAAGTCCACAGCACTCACTGCATTTTTGTTGTCGAGTTTTCGTTCCACATCTGTTTGAGAAGATCTGTTCCTTCTCTCCTCTGGATGTTAGCTGGGTGTAAAAGGGCAGCTTCTTTAATGGGAGGGGGCGTTGCCTTCTTTTGGCTTGTGTTGTTGGGTTGGCATGAGGGAAATAGGAAAACAGGGCTTTTCTCTCCCTGCCAGGGCCACTAGCACTATTCTGTTTCTAAAATAGCTACGGCTAGTGTTGTGCTTAGGGGTGGATTTACCTGGATTTCATACAGGCTTGCACTGTGCTCATGCAGTGGAAGAATGTTTATCTTGAAGATTAGCCCTTAAAAGTTTTGTGGCTCTAATTCTCGAGGGAGGCTATTCAGTCCCATGTCAGTGTTACCAGGAAGCCCAGTTCACCTTAAGCTGTCTGTGATTTGATTTGTCGTGCATTCAGATCCAGCAGCAACAGACTTCCTCCATTTACATACTGACTGCACTGAATAAGCCAGGCTTTTGTACAGTTTTGCTTTCCAGTATTTTGAAGCTAGCATCAGAGTCTCACCATCAGATCCACTTGTTGCTTTCCATTAGAGTCTCTTCCCCAGCTCACCCAGTGAAGTCTGCCTCTCATTCGGTTGTTTTCTGCATGGCCCTGCTAGACTTCTCTGAATCGGAGGGAGCAGTGGATACTACATGGTTGGCAGCAAGATGACACAGGGGCCTGGGGGCTCTATGAAAGCAGGGTATCTCCATTTTGGTTTTGCTTGTGTGTTTGCCCAGGGTCTGGAGCTGTCTGTGGCAAGGACAGGCTGATTTGAAAAACCAAAGAGAACCACTGACAAGGGTAAAAGGGGTGGGGGTTGCAGTGCTTTTCAATGGACATCTTCTCTCGTAAGTTTGTCTGTGTTCCTACACCAGTCTAGTCAGTGTATTTCAGTAGCAAAAGGCTTGCCGTCTCCCTAAGCTCCTACATGCTCTGAATTCCTTGTTTTGCTGACAGCATGAATGACGACACAGAGTCTGGAAGCTACATTCCATTGGAAGCCCCGAGTTTAGACCCTTTTGTTTATAGTAGTGGTGATGTCACTGTCACAAGTTTGCTGTTCCGCTCCTCAAGATCGCAGTGGAGGAGGGGTGGCTTAAATCCCACTGGTAATTACGGCCCACTGGTAATTACAGCCTATTCTCGAATAGCAGTTTTTTTAAAAAGTTTTAGCAAATCATTCAGGGTGAAAACTCGCCAGGTCATCAAGTTCATCCTCATCTGGATACCCAATAGCCAAAAGGCCCAGCAGCAACACAGACTTGCGCACGTTTCTTATCTGTTTTATGTGGGAAGGATTTTTTCTTCTCCAGCAGACTGGGCGTTCTTTAGTGTTATTTTAAAAACGGGTATGTAAATTATTGTCTCATGTATTCTAGTTGTGTACTGTTGTGTAGAACAATTAAGAGCCACACATACAGAGCTGCTGCTCATAGCTCCATAGTTAAGAGTGTTTATGCGAAGCAGGGACTTGCTTTCTTGGGTTTATAAGAAATTCAGAGTATTTGCTCTCTAGTCTCACCCCACTTACCGAAGGGGCTGAGATTGGCAAGTTTTAAGGGAATCAGATGGCAGATCAGATGTGAAGCATGTTTGTGGTTCTGTTGTTGAGATGCTGTGCTGGGTTTGTAACACTTCTTGAGGCACTAGTTGTGTACTGACAAAGCTTAGAAGCCACAAACTTACCCTATGTGTGTGGTCAATATCCATGGCAGGGGGTCAGGAAAGGCTAGGGTAAAGAAGGAAAGACCCAGAGAGGTATAGCTCAAAAAGAAAGTGTTTGTTAAATCATTCGTATAATCTAGAGCCGGGGTGGGCAAACTTTTTGGCCTGAGGGCCGCATTGGGTTTCTGAAATTGTATGGAGGGCCGGTTAGGGGAGGCTGTGCCTCCCCAAACAGCCAGGCATGATCCCGCCCCCGCCCCCATCCGACCTCCCCGCTTCTCGCCCCCTGATGGCCCCCTGGGACTCCTGCCCCATCCAACCCCCCCGTTCCCTGATGGCCCCCCAAGGACCCCTCCCCAACCACCGCCCCGCCTGCTCTCGGTCCTCTGACCACCCCCGGACCTCCCGCCCCTAACTGCCCCCCGCCGCATCCATCCAACGCCCCCCCTTTGTAACTGGCCCCCCCCGGAGCCCTGCCTCATCCAACCACCCCTTCTCCCTGACTGCCTCTGGACCTCTAACTGCCCCCGACCACCCCATTCAACCCCCCCTCTTCCTGACTGGCCGCCCAAAGACCCCTGCCCCATCCATTCTCCCTGCTCCCTGTCCCCTGATCGCCCCCTGCCACCCCATCCAACCCCTCCTCTCCTTCCTGACTGCCCCCCCAGGACCCCTGCCCCCATTCACCCCCCATTCCCCACCCTCAGGCTGCCCTGACCACCCCCTGAACTCCCCTGCCCTCTATCCAATCCCCCTTGCCCCCTTACTGCACTGCCTGGAGCACTGGTGGCTGGCAGCGTGGCTGCACCAGGACAGGCAGCTGTGCAGCACAGATCACCAGGTCAGGCCAGGCTCTGCAGCCACGCCGTCCAGAGCATTGCGCCATGCGGCAGCATGGCTGCGGGGGAGCAGGGACAGCCTCCTGGGCCAGGAGTTCAGGGGCCGGGCAGGACGGTCCTGCAGGCTGGATGTGGCCCGCAGGCCGTGGTTTGCCCACCTCTGATCTAGAGTAACAGAGTGACCAGCTGCCCAAGCTGTACAGTGATCAAAGCCCCAAGAGTTTCTCAGTGTAATGGCAACTGAAGCCAAAAAAGCATATGCAAATAGGTAAGCACCTCCAGGCCTATGTATGCATTCACCACAGATCTCACCTCCCACAGCACTGTCAATTCAACATATCTCTCCTTTCCAACTACCTTAGACATTTTATAGGCCCTAGACTCCTTCCCTTTCCCAACATGCCTTGCCAAGAGGAGACTGACAGCCAGGCTTCCCTTTTCTCATATAGACTACCAAGGCAAGCCTGCTTGGCCCCCTGTCCTGAGCCCACCCTCGAGGATACAACTGCCTAGGGTTTGCTTCCTGTTTTTACTTCTCCCTGAAATCTGACTACCCCAGATTGTTAGCCCTGGGAGAAAGGGGAGCTTTGATCCACACATCTCAGAACTCCAGCCTCAAGGTTCTGACAATCAAAGGAGTAGAACAGATCAAACCCTGGGTTGATTTATCATGCAAGGCTCTTCCTTATCCTCAGGGACCTCATGGAGGCCTCAGCCTAAAAACTAGAAATTGGATTAAGTCCTGAAGCAAGAAGCTTAATCTCTCCTCCAGAAATTTTGTTAGCAGTATCCATTAACCTTGGACATTCTTATTATCTATATAAATGTCCCTTCCTTCTTTGACTCTTGCTAATTTCTTATCCTCAAAGACATCCTGTGGCAGTGAGTTCCACCGTCAAATTACAGATTGGGAGGAAAGGTATTTCTTGTAGGCAGTTTTGAATTTGCCACCTTTTCATTTCATTGAATGTCCCCTTGTTCTTGTCTTATGAGCCAAATCACAATCTACCGTCTCCTATTTTATATACTGGACGCCACTACACGTGAGGTAGAGACATTGTAACAACATAGGTGCAATATGGCTCACTTAGCATCACGGGTGGACTCAGCTCTTAAATGCTCAAATCTGCATTAACAGAGCTTTTGCATTGGATTAGTTTTTTGCTTCAAAATTTCCTTGCGGATGGAAGTTCTGAGACAGTGACCTCCTCCCGTGTGGCTTGAGGAAGAAGGCAAGAGAATGGGCTGGGACTCCATTTCTCATTGTATTTCCCAGTCTGTGTGCTTATAGTGTTTCATTTCCAGCTGCTGTATTCAAACCAGCCAGGAGGACATTTTTCTTTCAGCATTGTGCTCGAGAATTTAGATTGGCTGCTGGATGAACATGTCTGTGCGGGCATGCGGGAGAGAGTGATTGCACGTTTCTCTTGGCCTCTGTGAAGTGTCTGTCTATTTATTATATTTTTGGCAAGGCTGCCCTCTATTTAATTCGCAGCCAGAGAGGTTTCAGTCGCTCTCAGAGGCACAGGTTCACAGAGCTCGGAAATTGTGATGGGGTCACCTAAATTATATGATGAGTGAAAGCTGTTCTGTAATACAGAGCGTTTGATTTTAAAAACCCCAAGTGTTTGGAGCTCTGAAGCAAGTTTTGGACACGGCAGAGAATCAAATGGGCAGATCTGAACACACCTTTAAAGTAAACAGTTAGGGTCTGGCTTGAAATGAAACAAAAGGCCAATAGTTTTGGATCAGTAATCAGTGTTCGGTCAATGCAGAGCTCTCTCTCTCTCTTTGTGTTGTGCTGCAGATTAGCTGTGTGCAAACTGGCTGCGCTATACAGCCTCTTTACAGTCTCTGCTAGCTTATCATAGGGCAAATCAAACAGCCGTTTGCTGGGGGGGCCTCGGTTTATTGTTGAAGCACCTAAGGAGCCGAGCTCTGCTGTGACAATATTTCCTTACAAGAGAACCTCAGAGTTGGGAACAGTAGAACCTCAGAATTACGAACTGACCAGGCCACCACAGACCTCATTTGGAACCGAAGTACGTAATCAGGCAGCAGCAGAGACAAAAAAAGAATACAGTAGAGTACTGCTTTAAATGTAAACTACTAAAAAAATAAAGGGAAGTTTTGAAAAAAAGATTTGACAAGGAAAGGACACAGTTTCTATACTTGTTACGTTTAAATTAAGATGGTTAAAAGCAGCATTTTCTTCCACATAGTAAAGTTTCAAAGCTGTGTTATGTCAATGTTCAATTGTAAACTTTTGAAAGAACAACCATAACGTTTTGTTCAGAGTTACAAAAAACCTCCAGTCCCAAGGTGTTCGTAGCTCTGGAGTTCTACTGTATTTCATAGAGCCTATGCAAGTCTGATGTGCAACAGATGGAGAGCTGCACTCTGCACCCTCGCATCTCTCACACATGGGGATGGTTTTCTCTAGCGTTTGGCTGAGAGAGGAGAAGGAAGCTGCTCCCCCTTGAATTCACTGGTCTTTTCTCTCTGCTTCTGGAGTTGTGCATTATGCTACATGGACCCTTAGGTAGGGGTTGGGAACATCAGCATGTACCCTGAGTGCATGACAGCACCACCTCGCCCCAGTCAGGTGGTGATTGCTGTCCATGCGGGGGTGAATGCTGGATGGAAAGGAATCCAACACCTTGCCCCGTCACAATAAAATTACATGCATGCATTCTAGCTTGGCGAGTTTAGGGTCTTTGCAGATTCATCAGCTTCGGTACTCCAGGGAGGCCAGGCTCCAGCTAAGGCATTAGAGTTCTGAGTCAATTAGCGTACCAGAGGTGCCGAATCAGGGTGTGTCTATGCAGCCAGTGGCAGCAGGTCCCCGAGCCTGGGTCGACAGACTGGGGCTGCACTGCTGCCCTAACAATAGCTGTGTAGACAGCACTTTGAAGTTATGGCCTTCATGTCTAAGGCTTGATCTACACTACACCTTATGTCACTTTAACTAAGTTGCTTAGGGGAATGGAAAATCCACACCCTGAGTGACGGTACACCGCCCTAACTCCTGGTATAGGCAGAGGTAGGTCAACGGGAGGGCTTCTCCTGTCAATGGAGTTACCACCTCTTGGGAAAGTGGAGTACCTGCACCGATGGGAGAAGCCCTCCTGTCGGCGTAGACAGCGTCTTCGCTGAAGTGCTACAGTGGCGCAGCTGGCCACTGCAGCCTTATAAGTGTAGACAAGCTCGCAGATGCTGCTAAATTACACTAAGTTTTGGAACTGACAGTTCTTCACTTATGGCGCCTTGAGGCACATTCCGTACAACCAGGAGACGAGCCATCTCGGTCTGTCCCATGTGGGTCTGCTCCTTGATCCTTGGCTCAGTGCACTGTAATCACTGCTTCACTAGTTACTAGAGCTCAGGGGACCCTGCCTACCCAGTGAGACATTCTGTGAATTTCACCTCGCTGCCTGGGAGGTGATCGTGAGCAAAGGGCGAACATTTGCACGTTTATTTGCTGTTTGAAATTATTCACTCATTCCTCCAGTGAATAATTCTTGGTACTTTGTGCATACTTGAAATTTGAAGTTCATGCTTGGGTTACATAAGAGTCAGGCATTGTTTCTGTACCTGACTGGATGAACTATGGAGCTAACCAATAAAAATTTGAACTTCAAATTGCATCTTCACATGTAAAATCCACAATTTGTAGTTTGCATTGTTGTTTGCTAGTTTGGCAATTCTCTTTCTGTGAATGTTTGAGTTTAGAATTCACATTTGGAGAGTCTTTGTGCCAGCAAAGCTTGTTTACTGGAATATTTGCAGAAAATAAAGATCAATGGGGCATGAAGCACATTAAAACAACAAATGAATACTCAGGGTGGTTTTATTCCTTCCAGTATTTATGCAGCTATAAGGATTCACACAGGAAAAATCCTTTTGATGTTTGTGTAATGTAATTTACCTGGATTAAATTAATCAATAAACAATATTGTCTTCCCCAAATGCCCTGGGTGATTCTTTGTTAGGCAGACGAGTTAGGAGAAGCCAGTCACACAATAGCTCCTTTTTTTCAGTTGACAGTATAAATATATTTCTAGCCCACACCCCCTTCTGTAAACCAACCCTCTGCTCCATGGCTCAGGCCTCGGAGCCAGCTCCCAGGGCTGAGCGATAATGAAACCAGAGTTGTTAGTGCATGTGCTGATTCAGCTGGGTTCCCAGCTCTTTATCCTGGTGAAAAGAGACATGAAGGCGAGAACCAGGGGCAAGGGAAGGGATCTCTCCCTCTGCATGTAGATGATGCTTGTTCTTAATTGAGGGCTCAGGCAAAGGAAAGTTGTGTTCTCCTCCTTTGGGCAGGGCCCTCTGCCCAGCCTCTGCATTGGCCAGTTGCTGCTCCAGGCAGCGTGCTGCCATCTCCATGTGCCCTGCCAGTGATACATGGGCACTTACCCTCCATCTCACCCTGAGAATTAGCTCTGTGTGCAGAAGTTCCTTTGACAGGGTGCACGTACGGTCAGAGCGCGCCAGACACAGCTCGGCAGGTGCCTGCGGAAGGGAATGTGGAGCCAGACACTTGCACTCTCCTGGGTGCACATAGTGTGTTCAGAGGATCAAAGCAGCGGTGCGGCAATTCGTGCTTGGAGCATTGGGAGCCCTCAGCGGTGGGATGCAAGGTTCAGATCCGTGTGCTTTGAGCCAGAACACCGAGCACCACGAGCCCCAGGGACTGGGCTTCTAATGGCACTGCCAGCAGGCTAGGACAGCCATGCTGCTCGCAGGGCCAGGAGGGTGCAGGGCACTGGTCTGAACCTGGGGCAGGGGCACTAGACTGCTCCGCAGGTTATTCCAGCTAGAAGCAGCTGTTAAAAGAAATGCAGAGAGCTCTTGCAACGCACCTACAGCACTTGAGGGAGGACTCGTTAATTTTGGGGTCCAGTAAGGGAACGGTGCCCCTTCAGACTGTATCTCAGGGGAAGAAGGGGGAGGTGTTGAGGGTTTTTGCAAGTGCAAACCTTGCCCAAATCGTACAGGTTCATTTTCAGAGCCCATAGACTCAGATGTTTCCTGTCCTTCCCAGGGTGCAGAGCCCAGCTCTCTGGGAGGGACAGAGCCCAGGGGCCCTGTCAAGAGAACCCCCAGTATTCATGGTGACCACATTTTTCCTCTGGGGGTCTGGCAACGCCATGGGACTGACTGGCATGTCTCTCTCTCTCTCCTAGGTTTGCCCATCAGCACGTACGCCAGGTTCTGTTACCGGAAGCTGCAGAAGGTGGCGGTTACTGGGGGCAAGAAGGTGAGGCACCTGCTGTGCCCTGGAGGCTTTGCTCTCATGTCTTACGTTGCCTTCTCCAGCACCCCAGACACTAATGGGTTCCTTCAGGCCCTCGGCCCCCAGGGTGCTGTCCTGTGTTAGAGGTGGGAACTGGGCTGCAGGGGGTGAGGGGATTCACAGCCACACAGTGGATGAGGCCTGACTCCCAGACTCTGTTCCCCTGATAGTACCCTGCCTGGGCAGGGAGCATGCAGGGTGCTCATGGGGCCCAGCAGGCAGGTCCTGTAGGGGAATATTCCTGGCCCATGTGGCAAACACAGTGCTCAGCTTTCCCTGGAAGGAGCAGGCACTGCCCATCCCATGGGGGGGAAGGGATAGCTGGCAGCTGCATTTCCCTGCAAGCAGGCGTGGGTCTCATTTTAAACATTCCTAGAAGAGGGAGGTCCAGGAACAGCCCACTTCTCCCCCCGCCCTGGTGGAGCGCCATGCTTGTCATGCAGCCTGCCCTCCAGCAGCACCTGTCCCGAGGAACTGGATCCCAGAGAGGCTGGATTTTGTCACATTTCCCCAGGGGCCTCTGCGCAGTGAGAGCTCCGTGGAGAGGGAGGAGCACTGACACATCCGTCGGGTGGTAGCAGGGGCCCAGCCCCCTGGCAGGACAGGAAACGTACCGGTACGTGTTCCACATAACTCCAGCCGGAGCTCTGGGATCCATGGCGCTCCAGGCAGTCAGAGGGAGGTTTCCTTTTACCCCTCCTCAACCTTGTTGGCAGAGCTGAGCTCTGCTGGGCTGCAGCTGTTCTGCAGACTGCATGGTGCCGCCGGTCATTTCAGCACCAGCGCAGGCTAGAGGCGGTTTGATTTTCCCCTTGGCCATGTGAAATTAATAGAAGTTGGGTCAGTACAAGATATTACCTCACCCACCTTGTCTCTCTAATGTGAAATTAAGTTAGTGTCTTCATCAACATTCTCCAGAAGCCACGGGTTTTGGGTGTCCAGCTGGAGCCTGATTTTTGGAGGTGCTCAGTGCCTCTGCAAATCAGGCTTCTACATGTCGAAAGATGGACACACAAAGATCCCCTGGAAATGGAGAGAGCCGGGAGTTCGCCTCTGCATTTGGAATGTTGGCTTTCCCTTGTTCCATTGCCAAGAGGTATTTGAATGAAATAGCTGATCTAACGAATGTGTGCCCCCTGCTGGCCCTGCAGCAGCATCTGTTCACAGCCCATCCCCAGAACCGAGCTCATCCCTGCTGCTGCCCCAACACTGTGGATCCTGGCAGGGGTGCAGGAGTATTTCCCAAATGGAAAAGATCAGAACATGGAAACAGAGCCAGAAAGTAACACTAGAGCCGTCCCCAAATCTCTCTGACCCACAGCCAGCAGTCTCCCGGCTCTCCTGGGGCCTAACGCATTCGAGCTCCTGGTCCTTGCACATGCCTTTTGCATAACAGGGATTCTGTTGCAGGACTTCCTATAAGCACGTGGCCCTGTGGCCATCTGGTCATCTTCCATGTGAGCCATGGCCTCCACGCCCCAGGGCTGCTTGCTGCCTCTGCCTGCACGTGGCTGATCTCCCAGAGATACGACATTATAGCACGAGTTAACAAACACTTTCTGTGCCCTTAGGGCCTCCGTAAACCAATGATGGAGGAGATAACACACGCCAGAAATGCCATTGTGACACCATCGCTGTTTGGGAGCTCTCTGGAGGAAATCATGTTACGGCAGCGGGACATGTATCCGGGGAACAAGCTGCCTTGGGTACAGATTCAGCTGTCTCAGCAAGTCCTGGCCCTGGGGGGAGAACAGACTGAAGGAATATTCAGGTGAGCTTTAGGGATGGTAGCTATTTCACTACGTAGAACTCTGGCTCTGTCCACATTTCAGACCAGTCAGAAGTGGGGGTACAAGCAGGAGCTGTCCCTGCTCCACCCAAAACTGCACTCACACAATCAGCAGAAAGTCACCTCTCCAGTACTACAGACCCCGGTCTAAGCCTCTGGCTAACACACCATCATGGTTCCCTTGCCCCAGCTGTCCCAACCCAGGCTCTCTGCCTGGGGCTTCCTCCGACCTCTCTTCTCTGCAGCTGGGGTAACGAGCGCCTGCACCAGTGAGTCAGCAGAACCCTGCTATTCCAGCAGAATCAGCCCCACTCACGGGGATGTGTTTCAGGCACGTGCCACCAGCAGTCCCTCAAAGGAGCATTAGTCCCTTAGCATGCGTCACAGGAGACGTTTTCTTCTGCAGGCACTCTAGGAATGATTTGAGCTGCTTGGGATGGTGGGTGAATCTCAAGAGCGCCTGGCACAGTGTTGCGCTTTCAGCTGGTGAAGTGGTTGTGGTTGGACAGCTCTGGGAGTGAGGCCGAGCCCTGGGATGGCCAGGCAGACATGCTGGGAAAGATCCTTCTGTGCCAGCAGCGTTGGTGAGGCTTGGGGTGTGGTATCGTGCTGGCTCTGCAACGAGTGTTCTGTCCAGCTGAGTCTAGAGATGTTGTGTGTCACTGCCCTGAGCCACACAAAATCCTGGCAGGGGGAGCGCAGTACTAACCACAAATTTCTCTGGCACAAAACTGGGGCGGAAGTTCGGCAAAACACCATAATTCTTGTGTCCCACTGGCCAGTGTAATCCTCAGGAAAGGGCTCCGCAGGAAAGCCTAAATTAGCTAGATCCTGTAGTCAGACTGAAGTTGGTGCCAGCCTCACCCTATGGATGAACTTGCACATCCCTGGGAGGGAAGGGGCGGAGCTGCTGGGTGCTTGTATTCCTGTTTCCATATTACTGCTGCACGTAACAGCAGGGACCTGCAAGGAGGCCTTGCACCCTGAACCCCAGGAGGGATTTCGCTGGCCAGTCACTGGGGTAGCTGTAGCTTCCATGTTCAGCACTCTAGTATTGTTTAACTAAGCATCTGGCAGTGACCTTAGCACAGTGCCCCTAATCATCACTTCTCCCTTAGGTACGGCGGGTAAGGAACAATTTGAAAGCAGTTACTGGTAATTACCAAACCATTGGATCTCCCTAAATAGCCTCTGCACAAAGGCAGATTGCAGGGCCATGTAAAATACTCCCTAACTGTTACATGTGATTCCGAGTCACTGAACTCATGCTGACTACTTCAGCACATAGGAAGCTTCTGTCTTGATGGTGAGTAGGACTTTGCCAATTCAGCTCCCATGTGAATATGAGAGAAAGGAGAGATTTAAATGAGGTTGTAAGCTAACTTCTGTAAATGTGTGATTAAGAACTCATGTAGAGTCCCACATGTCAATTACCCCATTAAAATATGGACCTGGCCTAAAGCAGCTTTCAGATTACTGCATCCCCCAGACCTACTCTGTACCATCAGACTGACCTACTGCTACAAGCATGGCACCAGGAAACCAGCAGCTCCGACTGAGAGAGACTGGCAGGGGGATTTCTGAAGGGCCATTTGAAATTGACTTGGATAAGAAACAGTACAGACTTGCTGAGTAAATGTTTCTGCAAGTGCTACTAGCCCGCAAATTCACCTCTGCAGGGCTCCTCCCAGTGACAGTCTCACACCCATGGCTGCTAGCTTCCTCCAACAAGGCGGCTTGCTCTGCAGTCCATTTGGACTCAAAGTCCAGTTGCTGTATTTCTGGGTTCGCTTTCAGAATACCTGGCGACATTGATGAAGTCAACGCCTTGAAACTGCAAGTGGATCAGTGGAGGATCCCCAGCAACCTCAGTGATCCCAATATACCAGGTATGAGGCTGGATAGCCATGTAGCTATGGGCTAGTCCAGAATAACGTGTGCAGAGTATGCTTCCGAGGCAGTGTGAGAACACAGGAGACACGCAGCTGGGTGGTGGCCAGGTGCAGGACACTGAACTCGGGCACCACAGACACGGCTGGGTGGTGGGAAGAGGCAGGGCCCCGCACTCGGGCACTGCAGACACGGCTGGGTGGTGGGAAGAGGCAGGGCCCCGCACTCGGGCACTGCAGACACGGCTGGGTGGTGGGAAGAGGCAGGGCCCCGCACTCGGGCACTGCAGACACGGCTGGGTGGTGGGAAGAGGCAGGGCCCCGCACTCGGGCACTGCAGACACGGCTGGGTGGTGGGAAGAGGCAGGGCCCCGCACTTGGACACTGCAGACACGGCTGGGTGGTGGGAAGAGGCAGGGCCCCGCACTCGGACACTGCAGACACGGCTGGGTGGTGGGAAGAGGTAGGGCCCCGCACTCCGGCACTGCAGACACGGCTGGGTGGTGGGAAGAGGCAGGGCCCCGCACTCGGGCACCGCAGACACGGCTGGGTGGTGGGAAGAGGCAGGGCCCCGCACTCGGGCACTGCAGACACGGCTGGGTGGTGGGAAGAGGCAGGATCTGGTCCTGTCAGAGAGCAGCAGCTAGGCAGGGCTGCACGTGGCAGGTCCTTGTAACATAGGGCAGGGAGGGACTCCTGGGTCCCTGGCTCCAGTCCTGACTGTCTCAGGCGACCACATGATGTAGTTTTGGATGAAGGATGCCAGCGAGCGTTGACGTGCTCAAGTGAGTCAGTAGGTGGCACTGCGGAGCAACGGGGGCTTTTCTGCGGCTGGTGTCAGCTGTGTCCCGAGAGGCAGGCGTTCAGAGGTCAAATCAGAATTCGCTTGTGGTCAGCAATATTGTCAACTCCACAAATCGTGAGGCTGGCTTCCGTGTAAGCAGTGCAGAGCCTGGTTCTTGGCTTTCCGCTGGCTGAGCCCTTAGGCCATACTTGGAGACACGTTCGAGCTGTTCTCTGCAGCCAGGAGGCCAGGCTCATTTGAAGCGAGAGTTGCTCTGCTGCAAGTTTCTGACTCAGCAGCTGGGGCTTTAAGAAGAACATAAAATATCGCGAGAGGCAGTGAAATCAAGAGTTGGAAGCACTGGGGCAGCAAAGATCCCGTGTTACTTTCCCACGGGCAGCTCTGGGCAAATTCCCACTCGAGCCATCCCACTGTGCCCGCAGCGCCCTTGCGGTCTGTCAGCGTGGCCCAGGGTCTGGGTGTGCTGCTGCGTCCCGTCAAACTGCGGGAGGCGACGGAGCGTAACTCGTGTCCTGGCTGGGGCAGGCTTGTTGGCCTGGTTTCATGCCCCCTTCCCCCGTTCTGCCTTCCCTCCCAGCCTCCCTGCTGAAGCTGTGGTACCGGGAGCTGGAGGAGCCCGTCATCCCCCAGCAGTTCTACAGCGAGTGCATCAGCAACTACGAGAACCCCGCTGCCGCCGTCGCCGTGGTGCAGCTTCTGCCAGAGCTCAACAGGCTGGTCCTGTGTTACCTCATCCACTTCCTGCAGGTGGGCACCCCTCCCTGCCCCACCGCCACCCTCTCCCCCCGCCGCGAGCTGGGGGCTTTGGCCCTGGGCGCCTTGCCTCTTATTCCATGAGCAGAATGTGTTAATTCCCAGCCCGGTCTGACAGGGAGCGGGGCTGGTCCCTCCCAAGGATCGCCCTGGGAAGCCCTCTGACCCCGGTGAGGCTCCCCCATCCCCCGGCCCCACATGCATGCTGCAGGATTTCCGTCTGGAGAAGCGTCTGCAGCCTCATGCGCCAGCTGACCCCCCGGAACGAGGCCTGGTTCCCTGGGCCTGGCTGCTTCCCCCCCCCAGCCCCCTTTGCCCCGTTGTTCTGGTTGAATCTCCTCTTCTCGCCTCACAGATCTTTGCTCAGCCGTCTAATGTGGGCAAGACGAAGATGGATGTGAACAACCTGGCCATGGTGATGGCCCCCAACTGCCTGCGCTGCCAGTCCGATGACCCCCGGGTCATCTTCGAGAACACCCGCAAGGAGATGTCCTTCCTGCGCATGCTCATTGTGCACTTGGACACTAGCTTCATCAGAGCGGTGGTGTGAGGGGCTGGCCCCCATGGGGGGCTGCGGGGAGGGGAGCACAAGGGCTGGCCCCCCCCAGGACTCGTCACCAGAGATAGCGCGAGGGTGCAGAACGCCCGCTCCAGGCTCGGGTTCCCAGCTCTAGGATTTCTGCCATCTTTCCTGTTGTGGCACCAGCATCAGCGTAAACTGGGGGAGTGTGGGAGGGCTCAGGGCTCGCCGGCGGAGTGGCTGGCCAGCGCTAGGGAGTCTGGAGTGTGGTGCTGGGTCCGTCGGGCCATGCTTGGCGCGGAGTCACCCAGTGGCTCCTATGTCATTGGGAATGGGGAAGCTGCTGCACCAGCTGCTCCAAATCAGGGGTGCAAGCTGGAGCAGAGGCTTCCGGTTAGGAGTGTGGGTCTGACACCCTTATTGATGTGCCTTAGTGCAAAGGGTGGGTGACTGGGGCGCAGGAGACATGGTCAAGGCGGGACCCTCGTGTCCCTTTGGTTTCCTTCCAGCCCCTGCCATACGGTGGCAATAAGGGCTGTTTCCATTGCAGGAATAACGCCAGGTAACTCACGGTCTGCTTCCCCTCTGCCTGGCAGTGTCTGCAGACACCCGGCCCCCTAGGGCTGTTTCGTGCTGACTTAGTTCTGCTTGAGCAGCCAGGAGAGACTCCCCAAGCATGGGGGACTCCCTGGGGTCGTAGGGCCAACCCTTCTACATCTGCTGGGGTGAGGCAAATGATGTCAGGGGTCTTCTGTGTTTGGCCAGTCCCTCCAGAATGGCCATGGAGGTCTTTGGAGCTGGTATATGATGGAGCAGCAGCTCACTGGCCTGTGGGTCAAAGAGCTAGAAAGGTGGCGGATTTGTACCAAGCACCGCTCCTCCAGGCTGGAAGACCGATGCACTCTCTATTGGGTGGGGAGGACACTTACTGGTAACAAGCAATCGCTAGGTTAGCGTGTGCTGTTGTGCTCGGAGGAGTGAGAGGGCTTGCTCCAGGCTCGCTACACCAAGCACTATGCTCTGTCCGCTGCGTGCCTGAGCCAGGAGTCGCCCCTGCATTCTGCCCACTGCGTCCCCGTTACCACCAAGGCAGCTTGTGCCGTAAGTCATCAAACCAGGAAAGCAAGCCAGAGCAGCTGGTGTGTTTCAGAGGCTGGCTGGGGTGGTCTCCGAAAGGCTGTGGCTGACCGTGTTCGTAAGTGCCATAAATGCTCTGGGCTTGCTCTGGGCCAGTGAGAGTGTGGTGAGCCGCAGCGAGGAGGGGGTGTCTTTCTGAGGCTGCTTAATGGGAGCATGTGGGTTTCCCCTTGGCCTCCAGCCAGTCACACATTCCTTCGCAGACTGTAACTCCTAATTACGTGGTGTCCAGTGCTGAGACTGTTCTTTTTTAAGCATTTTCTCTACCAGCGGCAGGCCTGTTATGGGCCAGATCTCTGAGCCTTGTGGTTGTTTGTACAGCACTACACCCGCCAGTGGTATCCAAAGCCATATTCACGCTTGTGCCTGCAGATTCCCCTCATCCCAGTTGTTTCTCATGTAGGTGCCAAACACAAGCCAGCCTTCTCCTGACTGTAAACCATTTGTGAGCCAGAGCTGCAGTGGGATACGTTCCAGCTGGCAGATGCATTTAAAGGCTACTCTCTGCTCATGGCTGAGCACAGGTTTCAGACAGTCGGTGTGACACGTACAGGGACCTCGGAACACTTGTAGCTTATGAAGTCGATGAGTCAGGGAGCCCTGGGGTGCAAGATCTTCAGCCAGAGTTTGGCCTGTGCCCTGTAGAACCAGGGGCCAAGGTGCTTCTCCTTGTACCAGATGCGAGGTGCTGGTATACTGGGTTAGGAAGTCCCTGCTCCTCAGGTCACAACTGATCGGTCTGTCATGGGTGCCAGAAAGGGTTCAGGGACAGGCTGCTTCCCAATCTCACCCCACTGCAGAGCTAGGAAGCAAGTCAGCTCCTCTGGCTTCCACAAGAGGGTGTTGAATTTACTCAGCTGCTTCCTTCCTGAATGGTCCCTGCTGTTCACGTACCAGCCCTGGGTCACTGGGAAATTGAAATTGTTCAACATTGCTCAGGGTGTCACATCCTCACCCCAAATCAGCTGGAATGTTTGCTCATGCCTGGCTCAGGATCCCCTTTCATTGGGTTGTAGATATGCACCTGTCCCAGGGCTGTCAACTGCAGCTAACAACATTGTGGGCAATGATTCAAATTCTTCCTTGCCCTTCGGTGTAGCAGATAGACATTTGCTGTTGTCTATATCAACCCTTTTTGCCAGGGCTGTAAAATAGGCTAAGGAATTACACTGGATATTGTTTTCTTTTTTGCCAATCAGTTTGTAAATATGAACCCAATGAAGCAGCCTCTCCTCTGTTCCAAGAGTCATTAAAAATTCAGTGGCGAACCCTTGTCCCTCCTGTGCATTTTTTAAGCTTGATTCGTCCGCGTGGAGCTTCCTTTTCCAGTGGTGGATGAGCTGTGGTGTGAGTATTTGCAGATGGACACAGGCTGCTGCTCAAACTCAGCCAGTTGTGTGGGAACCTCTGGATCTTTCCCCCATCCCTGTTGCAAGAAGAAAGCTGGGAACAGTCTGTATTCTGGAGCTGTTCACCCTCTGGAGTTGCCTTAAGAATGTGGTGATCCCATTTTGCTGTGCTGTTCTACATGATGAATGTCAGAGCAGTTCCCAGTAACAACTCTGCTACTCATCTTTCATGGCTGAAATGTCCCAGGCTTGGGCTCTGTCGTCAATTTGTGTGTGTGTGAAAGTTTAAATCTCTTCAGCCCTTTCAGGTATGACATCAAAGATTTACATTTTCTTCATTGTAGTTATAGTGTTGCCCCTCTACCGGCCAGTAGAAGATTCTGGGGCCTTGCTGCTTGGGGTCCTGTTGGAGGAGAAATCAGTGGTGTAGAATCTGGGAATGGGTTATGTGTAATTTTGTTTTATTTGCACACACACACACGTCCTGGAACAGAGGATGTCAAACAGCATGCAGGGCAATCCCTTCTTCCAGGAATCTCCGCCCTACACCTGCTTCCCAGGGATTAACTCTACATCAAGAATTGACTCCAGTCAGAGATCAACACTGAGAGCAAACTCCTGTGCTCATACAGGTCCCTCTAGGTAGAACAAAGTTAGCAATACACAACACCAATTTGTCTCTTTCGAGTAGATGCAGCTGTGTATTCCACTTAGGTGTGCGCGCCTTAGGTGTGCACACCAGAGAAATTGTCGAGCAGTGCCTGTAGAGGGGCTGCGCTTGTGCCCTGTGGCTGTGGCCCCTCCCCTGGCTATATGAGACAGCACCGCCCTGACCCCCCTCACTTCCTTCTCACCACTTGTGGCTGGAGTCAGAGCTCTGTGTGGTTGTAGCCGCATAACCTCGCAAATAGTTTAGTTTTCTAGTTGTATATGGTTTGTAGTACCCTTGGTGTTAGAGGTAGTTTGTTTCCCTGAGAGGACCACAGCAGGTTTAAACATTGTCCTTCGTGCAGAGGAGTGATTCCCACATACACAGCTTGCTCTGTCTCGGCGCGGATCGTTTAAGAAAGGGTGGCTCAGGACCTTTGCCTGAAGCAGTACCTGCTCGAACAGGCCATGCGGCTTGCTTCAGTATTGAGGCCCTCATCAAGTCGGAGATGGCCCTTGGGCTGCAAGAGCACTGCTGCTTCATGTTCTGGAGCAGGCCCCTCCCCGAAGAAACCCCCTCCTGTTTTACCCCACACCCGATCATCCCTCAGGTCATCCTCAAGCTGAAGGCAGATTGGGGCAAGCTTATTCTCATTGCCCTGGCCTGGCCAGGACAGTGCTGGTTCTCTGATTTTTCTCACGCTGTGGATTCAGACTCCCATACAGCTTCTTCTCCAGCCTGATTAGATTAGAATTACAGTATTCTTGTCAGCAAGTTAAGGAAGTATGGGCTGGATGAATGCACTACAAGGTGGGTAGAAAGCTGGCTAGATTGTCGGGCTCAACGGGTAGTGATCAATGGCTCCATATCTAGTTGGCAGCCGGTAATCAAGTGGAGTACCCCAAGGGTCGGTCCTGGGGCCAGTTTTGTTCAATATCTTCATAAATGATCTGGAGGATGGTGTGGATTGCACTCTCAGCAAATTTGCGGATGATACTAAACTGGGAGGAGTAGTAGATACGCTGGAGGGGAGGGATAGGATACAGAAAGACCTAGACAAATTGGAGGATTGGGCCAAAAGAAATCTGATGAGGTTCAATAAGGATAAGTGCAGGGTCCTGCACTTAGGACGGAAGAACCCAATGCACAGCTACAGACTAGGGACCGAATGGCTAGGCAGCAGTTCTGCGGAAAAGGACCTAGGGGTGACAGTGGACGAGAAGCTGGATATGAGTCAGCAGTGTGCCCTTGTTGCCAAGAAGGCCAATGGCATTTTGGGATGTATAAGTAGGGGCATAGCGAGCAGATCGAGGGACGTGATCGTTCCCCTCTATTCGACATTGGTGAGGCCTCATCTGGAGTACTGTGTCCAGTTTTGGGCCCCACACTTCAAGAAGGATGTGGATAAATTGGAGAGAGTCCAGCGAAGGGCAACAAAAATGATTAGGGGACTGGAACACATGAGTTATGAGGAGAGGCTGAGGGAGCTGGGATTGTTTAGCCTGCAGAAGAGAAGAATGAGGGGGGATTTGATAGCTGCTTTCAACTACCTGAAAGGGGGTTCCAAAGAGGATGGCTCTAGACTGTTCTCAATGGTAGCAGATGACAGAACGAGGAGTAATGGTCTCAAGTTGCAGTGGGGGAGGTTTAGATTGGATATTAGGAAAAACTTTTTCACTAAGAGGGTGGTGAAACACTGGAATGCGTTACCTAGGGAGGTGGTAGAATCTCCTTCCTTAGAGGTTTTTAAGGTCAGGCTTGACAAAGCCCTAGCTGGGATGATTTAACTGGGAATTGGTCCTGCTTTGAGCAGGGGGTTGGACTAGATGACCTTCTGGGGTCCCTTCCAACCCTGATATTCTATGATTCTATGATCTGCTCGCTCAGAGTCACAGCCGTACCTTGCATGCTGTGCTCAGCTCCCTACATCTCATGGGGTGGCTGCTGCATGGCTGAATGAAGACGAGGAGCAATGTTTGGTGGTCGTCCAACAAGTCCTGCTCAACAGTGGGAAGTCCTCTAGCAGAATGGCCTATGTAGTGAAATAGAAGAGTTTTTTGATGTGGTCCTTACCCTGTTCAGGGAAAATCAGTCTTCTCTAATGGTGACGAGATTCCTAAAATGGCATTCCTGTCTACATCCTCTGGTCCAAGAGCTGCTTCCCAAGGCAGCTCTGATGTGTCCTCCATTTGAGTCCCTACTGTCTTGTCCACTGTCTCTCTTGTGTCAGAAAATTGCTTGGCCGGTAGCAATTACATCTACAAGGCAGGCATGTGAGTTGCAGGCTCTGATGGCAGAGCCTCCTTTACGCAATTCTCCAAAGACAAGGTGACTTTATGACCACACACAAAATCTTTGTCTAAAGTGGTGTCTCAGTTTACCAGGCGCATATTTACCTGTGTTTTTTCCTTAGCCACATTCATCTCCATAGGAGCAGCATTTCCCAATTTTGGATGTGAGGCAATGTCTAGCCTTCTGTCTGGCTACAACTAAACCATTTCTTGCTTCGCCTCACTTGTCTGTGTCATAGGCAGATTGTATAAAGGGTCAAGCGGTCTCTTCACAGACCATCTCTAAATGGGTAACATCGTGTATCAAGACTATATACGAGATAACTTCAGCTACGGCCCTCAGCAGGTTCATTCAACAAGAGCACAAGCAACGTCAATAGCATTCCTCAGTGACATTTCCATATTGCCCATTTACAGGGCTCTTGTCTGGTTGTACTTACATACTTTTACAAACCATTACGCCATTACCACATCTTCCCGAGCAGACGCAAACTTCAGAAGGGTGGTCCTGCAATTCTTATTAGGTAGACTCCGAGCCCCATCTCCTGGGAGAGGTACTGCTTGTGAGTCACCTCTGTAGAATACACGGCTGCATCTACTCGAAGACCAAATGGTTACTGTAACTGTAGTTCTTTGAGATGTGATGCAGACGTGGATTCCACAACCCAACCTCCATCCCCTCTGCACTGGAGGCTCTTCTCATGGGCTTTCTATGTGAGTAACGGAGCAGGGTTGGGATGCCGCTACCTCATCTAGCTAAGGGAGGGGCCACAGCCACGAGGCACAAACGCCACTCTTCAATCATAGAATCATAGAATCATAGAATATCAGGGTTGGAAGGGACCCCAGAAGGTCATCTAGTCCAACCCCCTGCTCAAAGCAGGACCAATTCCCAGTTAAATCATCCCAGCCAGGGCTTTGTCAAGCCTGACCTTAAAAACCTCTAAGGAAGGAGATTCTACCACCTCCCTAGGTAACGCATTCCAGTGTTTCACCACCCTCTTAGTGAAAAAGTTTTTCCTAATATCCAATCTAAACCTCCCCCACTGCAACTTGAGACCATTACTCCTCGTTCTGTCATCTGCTACCATTGAGAACAGTCTAGAGCCATCCTCTTTGGAACCCCCTTTCAGGTAGTTGAAAGCAGCTATCAAATCCCCCCTCATTCTTCTCTTCTGCAGGCTAAACAATCCCAGCTCCCTCAGCCTCTCCTCATAACTCATGTGTTCCAGTCCCCTAATCATTTTTGTTGCCCTTCGCTGGACTCTCTCCAATTTATCCACATCCTTCTTGAAGTGTGGGGCCCAAAACTGGACACAGTACTCCAGATGAGGCCTCACCAATGTCGAATAGAGGGGAACGATCACGTCCCTCGATCTGCTCGCTATGCCCCTACTTATACATCCCAAAATGCCATTGGCCTTCTTGGCAACAAGGGCACACTGCTGACTCATATCCAGCTTCTCGTCCACTGTCACCCCTAGGTCCTTTTCCGCAGAACTGCTGCCTAGCCATTCGGTCCCTAGTCTGTAGCTGTGCATTGGGTTCTTCCGTCCTAAGTGCAGGACCCTGCACTTATCCTTATTGAACCTCATCAGATTTCTTTTGGCCCAATCCTCCAATTTGTCTAGGTCCTTCTGTATCCTATCCCTCCCCTCCAGCGTATCTACCACTCCTCCCAGTTTAGTATCATCCGCAAATTTGCTGAGAGTGCAATGGGTACTGCCAGTCAATTTCTCCAACTCCGGTGCGCTGGGCATGCACACACCTAACTAGAACACACGTCTGCATCACATCTCACAGAACCACAGTTGCAGTCTTCCCAGGACTGAGCATTTGTTCATATGCTTGGAAGGTTCTGTGTAACCGTGCCACCTGGTGAGCCTGGTCTTAGCACCACTTCTAAATGGTCTTCCCCCTTTTGTTCCTGTTTTTGAGGAGGAATAATAATTCTCATGCAGGGACTTGTTAAATGTGAAATGTTCCATGGCAGGTGCTTTGGGCAGCCTTAAAAATGTGGTTCTGAATTACAAAAGTGTTGAAGCTCTACTCTGCCACCTCAGGGGCAGGTGTGTGTGAGGCAGAGATCTCAGGGAGCCCTGTGCCCTGAGGACAGCCCTGAGGCAGGATAGATTGGGTGAGCAAACACCGTCCACAAGTCTAGGAAGGATGGTCTAGTGGCCAGAGCACTGGACTAGTCCTGAAGAGACATGGGCTCTATTCCCAGCTCAACCACAGATTTGTGTGACCTTGGGAAAGCCATTCAGCCTCTCTGTACTCCAGCTCCCCATCTGTAAAAAGGGATAATAACGCCCCCCACCCCACCCCACCCCCGCAGTCCAGGAGTGCAGGCAGGAGAACTACACTAAAGACTGTCGGGTGCTCAGAAGGCCATGTACATGCCCAGGTAAAAAGGCCTGAATCAACATCAGCCCCTCAGGAGGTGGAGGCAGGGCCGAGAGTCCCACTCATGCACTTAAATTTCCAGGTTGTCGGAGCTTTGTTCCAAATGTCAGCTGAATTTGTGGGGAACAAGCCCTGGAGGACCTCGGAGCTTGAGCCTCTACTGCCTGAACTAAAGAACAGCTTCCTTAGCTGGGAGGCTGGAGCAGACTCCCAAACCTCTAAGTGGTCCAGCCTGTCAATCAGGGACAGAGTCAGCCTGGGCATTGAGTATTTGTGGGCTGAAAGCACCATTCCAGTGAGCTCTCCGCCCCTGAGATGAGGATGCCTCTGGGCTGGACAAAGAATCCAGCCAGGCTTGGAGAAATGAGCTAGCTGGCCCAAGGAGGCAGAATTCCATCAGGGCTTGGATGCTGAGGAAGAATCAGACACTCTGTCCATCCCTGGCCCTCTGTCTGCAAAGGCCATTCGCACTGGAGAACCCGAGGCAGGGGGCCTCTCCTATAGAAAAGAAGTGATTTTGCTTCAGGAGTGAAGAAGCCCAATTTATGTGTTAAAGTTTGTAGCTCCAGTAACGAGACACTACAATAAGTACCATTGTGACCCTGCTTGGGATACTGTGTCTCAAAAACAAGTTTAGCCTTTCTGCAATTGGTCCACTCACCACTAGGCAGCCCCTCATGGCCAGGCAGGACATTGCAGCTCTCTCAAGGGGCAATGCCCCTGCCAACAGTCACTGTGGCAGTTTCTCTGTCTCATAATTTGCCCCTCCGGTCAGGTCACCATTTTAAGTCCACCCTTTCCAAGGTCACAGTTATCTAAACTAAAAGTCAAAAAGATCTTTAAGAAGAAAACAAATCCTTCCACCCTCACTGGGGCCAGGAGTGGAGGAAGTGCCCTAAAAGGGGGAGGGGCCCCACAGGCAGCCAAATCATGGCCCCGGCCCCCCACACACCATGCCACCCCTGAGACCCTGCCCTCGTACCGCCCCTTCCCTCTGAGGCCCTGCCCTTGCACTCCCTCTTCCCTCCAAGACCCTGCCCCTGACTCACTCCTCTCCAAGCCCTCGCCCCATCACTTGCCCTTATGGACGGTAAAAAGTGGGAAGAACCCTGGCCCCCCCTTTTCCTGCACCCCTGCCTTGGGCTCTTCCTCAGCCTGTCTCCAGCTCAGGCTACAGTCCCCTCGGTGGGCTCAATAACCATTTCTGAGGCCAGTCCGTGAACCCAGTCTCTCTTGACTCTAGGTTCCAGCACAAGGCCCTGTACTCAAAGGTGCTGACTCCGTGGGTGCTCCAGGGCTGGAGCACCCACAGGGAAAAATTGGTGGGTGCTCTGCACCCACCGGCAGCTCCCCACCCTGCCCCAGCTCACCTCTGCCTCTGCTCCACTCCGCCACCTCCCCTTAGTGCACTGCCGCGTCCTTCTTTTTCCCCCCTCCCTCCCAGCACTTGTGCTGCAAAACAGCTGTTTCACACGGCAAGCCTGGGAGAGAGGGGGAACGCGGCACACTTGGGGGAGGAGGCAGGGCCAGGGGCAGAGATTTGGGGAGGGATCCAATAGGGCCAGGGAAGGGTGGAGTTGGGGCAGGGTAGGACCAGGGAGACACGAGCACCCATCGACACTGACAAAAGTTGGCCCCTGTGCCTGTACCAACAGCTTGTTCTGCTCCTTGACCTCTGCTGTGGTTTTCCCTGGGCCACTTCCTACCTTTCTTCTCAAGTTCCCCTCTTGGTCTCCTTGTCATGTGCCTGGTTAGCCAGGGGCTCCCTGCCCTCCCTGCCTCAGGAGCTTTCCTTCCTGCTGAGCTGCCTACATGGCTTTCACTCCAGCTCTGTCCCCCGCTGGGCTTTGTCACCACTTAAGCCTAGCCCTTTATGAGGGATTGCCTGATTCCCATGGGGGGAGGGGCTCATTCTGTAGCCAGGTTGGCTTAGCCCCAGGCCCACCAGCCCACTGTTACATACACCTACCCACTTAGAACTTTGCCCACCCGAGGGGCAAATTTTACTGCTGTCCAAGCCTCATTCCTTGTCCTCTCATTGGTGTCGCCGGCCACATGCTTGTATGGCCTGGACCCTGTCCACCTCTAGTCCCCTTCAGCTTACCCATCATAATTAGGAGGAGATCCTTCTCTTCTGCAATGTCCCGACACTCCTGCAGCAACTCATTCTCATTATTAGCTGCTTGCATGGCCTGTTCTGAAGCCACTAGCTTCTCCTAAAGCCTTTTTGCTTCTGCCGCTGCATCCGTCAGAGACTTTTCCATCAGGGTCTGAGGACCCACCTGGACTGTCCTACCCTTGTATTTGTCCCTACTTTGGCCTGCTTCATCTCTGTGCCAACCATTTCATCCTTCAGCTGCCTGCAACACCCTCCTGAGTATGCTGATTTAGTGTCTGCAAGGTCCTCATCTGTCACCACAGTGCCTGCCTCAAGAGCATTTGGGGCACGGGACATCCTCTTTTCTTTCTACATGCTTGGGACCCCACCCCTCCTTTTGCCACCCTGCAGTTTCCTAGGGGGGCAGTGTCTTTTTATATGGCCTGCTTCTCTGCACCAAAACCCAATAACTCTGGTCCCCCTCTAGGCATTAGGCCATGCTTGTCCGGGTTCTCAAGCCCTGCTCTCATGGGTTAACCTTCTCAGTACAGCTCACATAGGGCCATGCTCTCATGTTGTGCCCTTTTTATCCACAGGCATGGCAGATCCTAAATTGTGCCTCTGGCCTCCTAGCCCCTGAATATCCTTTTCTTTCACAGCCCTTGTGGCCGCAGATGATTTCCCTTTGCAGGATCTCTAACAGATGTTGCTACTGCTGCTCCTCCAAGATAGCCAGATTCCCCACTGCTTCTATTCATTCTCTAGGAGCTTCTGGAGAACCACCTGGACCTGGTTTGGCTGCTTAGCTGCCCCCTGGAACTGAAGTGGGAGGGTGGACTTTTCTTCAGCAAACACAGTATCTGCATATTTTGGCTACATCATCCCTCTTCATTAATGATCTGGAGGATGGTATGGATTGCACCCTCAGCAAGTTTGCGGATGACACTAAACTGGGAGGAGCGGTAGATACACTGGAGGGTAGGGATAGGGTACAGAGGGACCTAGACAAATTGGAGGATTGGGCCAAAAGAAATCTGATGAGGTTCAACAAGGACAAGTGCAGAATCCTGCACTTAGGACAGAAGAATCCAATTCACCGCTACAGACTAGGGACCGAATAGCTAGGCAGCAGTTCTGCAGAGAAGGACCTAGGGGTGACAATGGACAAGAAGCTGGATATGAGTCAACAGTGTGCCCTTGTTGCCAAGAAGGCCAATGACATTTTGGGGTGTATAAGTAGGGGCATTGCCAGCAGATCGAGGGACGTGATCGTTCCCCTCTATTCGACATTGGTGAGGCCTCATCTGGAGTACTGTGTCCAGTTTTGGGCCCCACACTACAAGAAGGATGTGGATAAATTGGAGAGAGTCCAGCGAAGGGCAACAAAAATTATTAGGGGACTGGAACACATGACTTATGAGGAGAGGCTGAGGGAACTGGGATTGTTTAGTCTACAGAAGAGAAGAATGAGGGGGGATTTGATAGCTGCTTTCAACTACCTGAAAGGTGGATCCGAAGAGGTTGGATCTAGACTATTCTCAGTGATAGCAGATGAGAGGACAAGGAGTAATGGTCTCAAGTTTCAGTGGGGGAGGTTTAGGTTGGATATTAGGAAAAACTTTTTCACTAGGAGGTTGGTGAAACACTGGAATGCTTTACCTAGGGAGGTGGTGGAATCCCCTTCCTTGGAAGTTTTTAAGGTCAGGCTTGACAAAGCCCTGGCTGGGATGATTTAGTTAGGATTGGTCCTGCTCTGGGCAGGGGGGTGGACTAGATGGCCTCCAGAGGTCCCTTCCAACTCTGTTATTCTATGATTCTATGATGGAGGTCACAGGCCCTACCAACTATGCCAGTTTCTAACAGGGTTGCCAGCTTCCCCTCATGGCCAGTGGTCACTCTATGGCCCCTGCCTCTGTTTTCCACTTTTCCAGGTCTCCTTAAATAAACTCAGCACAGTCCACAGGCAATTAAAACATTCCCCTCCTGGGTCCAATTTATTCAGTCCTC
Source organism: Lepidochelys kempii (assembly GCF_965140285.1). Classification (NCBI taxonomy): domain Eukaryota; kingdom Metazoa; phylum Chordata; order Testudines; family Cheloniidae; genus Lepidochelys; species Lepidochelys kempii. The sequence continues at coordinate 31,151,797 of NC_136392.1, read as the reverse complement.
AGGTGCACGCTGGCACTCTAGGCCTAACCCCAGTTCAGTGCCTCTCCCTTAGCTGGGAGGTTTCCAGCCCTCTTTCTCAGACCTGGGTCACAGTTCAGTGTCTGCAGGGGCCAAACTTGCTTCCTGCAGCTGTTTCTTCAAGGCAGCTCCAGCTCCTCAGGCTGCTGTTTCCTGGTCATTTCTGCCCCTACCAGCCTTTTGTATTGGGTTCACCTGATCCCTCTCAGGTGGGGCTCATCTTGTAATCAAACTGGTTTAGTCCCAGGCTCTCCAGGCCATGGGCAAGCCACCCTGTTACACTTACACTTCCTCATCTCCCACCAACAGGGGCAAGGCTCTAAACGTACTGACTTGGCCTCACTAGTATCCTGGTCGGTCCCACTGGCACCTCACAGACAGATTCAGTGGGGAGAGAGGACACCCTGGGTGATGTCAAATGTTGACACTCAAAGATTTTGGAGACAAGCAGAGAAAGCAAGAGCTCCTCACAGAGAAGGAGGATGGAGCCTGAGGTAAGCACCTCACTGTTTGCAAATCATTTGTTTCCAAGGGAGGTGTATGGTGGGTTCTTTAACCTGAAGCCCAGTCTTTCCACACCACCACTTAGTAGGTTTCAGAGTAGCAGCCGTGTTAGTCTGTATTCACAAAAAGAAAAGGAGTACTTGTGGCACCTTAGAGACTAACAAATTTATTTGAACATAAGCTTTCGTGAGCTACAGCTCACTTCATCGGATGCATTCAGTGGAAAATACAGTGGGGAGATTTTATATACACAGAGAATATGAAACAATGGGTGTTACCATACACACTGTAACCAGAGTGATCACTTTAGGTGAGCTGTTACCAGCAGGGGGACGGGGGGGGAGGGACACACCTTTCGTACTGATAATCAAGGTGGGCCATTTCCAGCAGTTGACAAGAATGTCTGAGGAACAGCGGGGGAGAGGGGGCGGAGAATAAACAAGGGGAAATAGTTTTACTTTGTGTCATGACCCATCAACTCCCAGTCTTTATTCAAGGCTAAGTTAATTTTATCCAGTTTGAAAATTAATTCCAATTCAGCAGTCTCTCCTTGGAGTCCGTTTTTGAAGTTTTTTTGTTGAAGAATTGCAACTTTTAGGTCTGTAATTGAGTGACCAAAGAGATTGAAGTGTTCTCCAACTGGTTTTTGAATGTTATAATTCTTGACGTCTGATTTGTGTCCATTGATTCTTTTACGTAGAGACTGTCCAGTTTGACCAATGTACATGGCAGAGGGGCATTGCTGGCACATGATGGCTGTCACGGTTCCTCCCCCACTCTGAACTCTAGGGTACAGATGTGGGGACCTGCATGAAAAACCTCCTAAGCTTATCTTTACCAGCTTAGGTCAAAACTTCCCCAAGGTACAAAATATTACACCTTGGACTGGCCGCTACCACCACCAAACTAATACTGGTTACTGGGGAAGAGCTGTTTGGACGCATCCTTCCCCCCAAAATACTTCCCAAAACCTTGCACCCCACTTCCTGGACAAGGTTTGGTAAAAAGCCTCACCAATTTGCCTAGGTGACTACAGACCCAGACCCTTGGATCTTAAGAATAATGAACAATCCTCCCAACACTTGCACCCCCCCTTTCCTGGGAAATGTTGGATAAAAAGCCTCACCAATTTGCATAGGTGACCACAGACCCAAACCCTTGGATCTGAGAACAATGAAAAAGCATTCAGTGTTTTACAAGAAAACTTTTAATAAAAAATAGAAGTAAATAGAAATAAAGAAATCCCCCCTGTAAAATCAGGATGGTAGATATCTTACAGGGTAATTAGATTCAAAAACATAGAGAACCCCTCTAGGCAAAACCTTAAGTTACAAAAAAGATACACAGACAGAAGTAGTTATTCTATTCAGCACAATTCTTTTCTCAGCCATTTAAAGAAATCATAATCTAACACATACCTAGCTAGATTACTTACTAAAAGTTCTAAGACTCCATTCCTGGTCTATCCCCGGCCAAGACGACTACAGACAGACACAGACCCTTTGTTTCTCTCCCTCCTCCCAGCTTTTGAAAGTATCTTGTCTCCTCATTGGTCATTTTGGTCAGGTGCCAGCGAGGTTACCTTTAGCTTCTTAACCCTTTACAGGTGAGAGGAGCTTTCCCCTGGCCAGGAGGGATTTCAAAGGGGTTTACCCTTCCCTTTATATTTATGACAATGGCATATATCACATTGGTATATGTGCAGGTGAACGAGCCTCTAATAGTGTGGCTGATGTGATTAGGCCCTATGATGTTGTCCCCTGAATAGATATATGGACACAGTTGGCAATGGGCTTTGTTGCAAGGACAGGTTCCTGGGTTAGTGGTTCTGTTGTGTGGTGTGCAGTTGCTGGTGAGTATTTGCTTCAGGTTGGGGGGCTGTCTGTAAGCAAGGACTGGCCTGTCTCCCAAGATCTGTGAGAGTGATGGGTCTTCCTTCAGGATAGGTTGTAGATCCTTGATGATGCGTTGGAGAGGTTTTAGTAGGTGTCTCCCTCCGTCTGAGCGTGTCCAGTATCCTGGACACACTGAGCTCACTGCTGAGTGGATACCAAGTGGGCATGAGCTCTGACAGGCCCTGTTTGTGACATACAAGCACATTCTCTGTTGCTTGTTGTTTCAGCGTGAACCTCCTGCCCCACCTGAGCAGCCTTTGTTTGGATCAACAAACAGGAACAAACCCCAGAGACAGAGCTGAAACCTGAGCCGTTCAAGAAGGCTGATGAGTTGCAGTGTTCTCTGGGAGAGGCTGCCACACTGTGGTCAACCTAAGCTACTTAAATGCTTTTGACATGCATATGAAATTAAGTTAACCCTAACCATGACTCTGAATGCTAAATCCTAACACAAAAGTTAAAACACAGTGGAAAATATGGTATGATTCTTTGAAATTTCCCCCCTAATTACTGAAACTGAAAAATCTTCAATTTTAAATTTTAAAATGTGCGTTTTTCCTTTTTGTGGTCTCAGAAATAGTAATATCTAGAAACACTATTTTCACAGAGAAGATGAGAATTTGGGGCATATAGTCTCATGGAAAATGAGGAATCAGATAATGTTCTGATTTTTTTTCATTTAAAAGAATTCTCCAGTGAAACTTACTGCAGTTAAAAACATACATTTTATAAATCAACTTTAAAAATACCACAATGAAATGTTCAGAGAAATAAAAAAAAATTAATCTACAAAAATCTAAGATTATATCTAAAGTTTTGGGTGAGTTTTAGCTGTTTCTACTAGGGCAGTTAACTCACACGATTAACTCAAAAAAATTAATTGCCATTAATCACAGTTTTAATCACACTCAAACAATAGAATACCAATTGAAATTTATTAAATATTTTTGGATGTTTTTCTACATTTTCAAATATATTGATTTCAATTACAACACAGAATACAAAGTGTACAGTGCTCACTTTATATTACTTTTTATTACAAATATTTGCACTGTAAAAATGATAAACAAAAGAAATAGTAGTTTTCAATTCACCTCATACAAGTACTGTAGTGCAAACTCTATATTGTGAAAGTGCAACTTACAAATGTAGATTTTTGGTACATAATTGATCCAAAACTTTAGCACCTACAAAAACAGAACAATGTAAAACTTTAGAGCCTACAAGTCCACTCAGTCCTACTTCCTGTTCAGCCAATCGCTGAGAGAAACAAATTTGTTTACATTTATAGGAGGTAATGCTGTCTGCTTCTTATTTACAATATCACCTGAAAGTGAGAACAGGCGTTCACATGGCACTTTTGTAGCTGGCGTTGCAAGGTATTTACATGCCAGATATGCTAAACATTCGTATGCTCCTTCATGCTTCAGCCAACATTCCAGAGGACATGCTTCCATGCTGATGATGCTCATTAAAAAAATAATGTGTTAATTACTTAGTGACTGAACTCCTTGTGGGAGAATTGTACGTCTCCTGCTCTGTTTTACCCGCATTCTGCCATATATTTCATGTTATAGCAGTCTTGGATGATGACCCAGCACATGTTGTTCGTTTTAAGAAACTTTCACTGCAGATTTGACAAAATGCAAAGAAGGTACCAATATGAGATTTCTAAAGACAGCTACAGCACTCGACCCAAGGTTTAAGAATCTAAAGTGCCTTCCAAAATCTGACAGTCCCTGCTGTAATTCAGCCAGCTCTAGGGCCTGTCTAAATTACAGCTACATGCCCCTCACCCCCCACCCCCCAACCTGAGCCCCCACCCCTTGTACAATGCCTGCAATATGGCTTGCAAGGGGTTCCACAGAGGGCAGCCTTGTAGCTGTGTCCCTCAATTGTTGCCCTGACATAATCCTCCTCAGCCAGAACTATTTTATGTTTGTAGCTCACTTTTGGACCCTACCATGGAAAAACTTAACCAAGGAAATACAACGGTTTGCCCTCCATCACAAGGATCGGACTGTAACATAGTTGGCACCCGTTGCAGGTTCCTATGATACACAGGGCACATCAGCCAGGCCAGGCTTGGATGTTTATGATTTTTTTTAGTGTTTGGAGGTTCCTGTTTTTAACCTGCACACATCTGGACCCACATGCCTTTATGATTTTTTTTTTTTCAGTGACTCGTTAAAATGTTAACTTTTCCACTTTTGGACACTGAAATGGAAAGGAGAGGTTCACCCAGAAACCACACCTGGTTGCCTTCCATCACACAAAACAGGCCAGCACCTACCTTACCCCATGGCAGAGGTGCCAACTCCCTGGGTGCTCTGGGGCTGGGGCACCCACCAGGAAAAAATGGTGGGTGCTGAGCACCCACTGGTAGCCCCTTATCATCTTCCCCTCCCCCAGAGCCTCCCACCCTTTCCATCAGCCCATCTGTGGATCAGGCTTTACTTTCAATAGTGCCCAAAGCTGCTGGGACACGAAATGAGTTCCTTGGTCAATGAGGACGTCTGAGGGAAGGCTGCCCAGGAAAATATCTGGATTAGTTCCTGCACAAGTGTGGAAGCTGTGGTGTCCCATGGGAGAACAGCCTTGGGGTACTGGGTGGCATAGGTTCATCTGGGGCTGGTGGACTGTGTCCTAAGGTGCTTTTTTCTAGGGGTTGATTCTACCAAATCTCACTGTCTCAAAGGGAGTTGTAGTCAGGGGTGGGGAATTAAAGCGGCTTGACCCGTACCTTTTGGAGTGACCTTTTGGCAGCCAGGACATTAGAAGTCTGCTACCACATCATCCATCCCCAGCCAGAAACACTGGGGCAATGTTTCTTGGATTTCAACTTTACCATGATATAACATGGGCCTGCTGTAGGAGCTCCCACTGAGCGAGTTTAGGCACCAGGAGCTAGTATTGGAGATCCTTGGTTGAGAATCTCTCTCCACCCAGCACAGCAACCCATTGCACAACTCAAACCAGGGGATACTATGTGCTGTGCAGTCTTTTGTGAACACTCCTCTCACAGCCACCCTGTAGGTAAGACCCTCCCAAATGGTCTGGTCCTCGCATTGGGCTGCCATGATGTTAAAAGCATCACTTGGGACACTAATCTAGATCATGAGCTTGGTCTGCTGTGCCCCTTCCCTGCAGGTAAGGGGGTCTGGCCTGTTCAGAGGATCCTGCCTCCTCCAAAGGATGGTGCTATTCTTCAAAGGCTGCTTTGATGGCCAGCAGTTCTTTGTTCAGGATGTCATAATTCATTTCAGTGGAAGTGAGGTTTTGTGAGTAAAAAGCGCATGGGTGAAACTGATCTTTGAGAGGAGCAGGTTGGGAAAGGACTGCCCTAGCATGAGGTTTGAAGCATTCGCCTTCACCATAAATGGTCTGGGTGGATCAAGTTGTGAGCTGTGACACATCTCTGTTTCAAATTATCAAAGGGAGCCTGTGCTTCTGGGGACCTTGAAAACTGGACTCCCTTTCGCAGCAAGGGGAGGACTGTTAGAGGACTGGCCACAGCAGAGAATCCTGGGATAAATATTCTATAAATATAAGCAAAACCCAAGAACCATTGGATTCTTCAGACATCCTTCAGTGCCACCCAATCCATGATGGCTGTCACCTTGCAGGAGTCTGTTGCCAGTCCCATGGGTGAGATAATATATCCAGGAAATTCAAGGATGTCTCAGTACAATGCATATTTCTTTGGCTTGGCATATAGATAATCTGGTGTAGTCTTTCAAGAATGTTATGCATGAGCTGGTTGTGAAGAGCTGCGTCTTCAGAGAAAATTATATTGTCAAGGTATATAATGACAAAGTGGTCTAGCATATCTCAGAATATATTGTTCATAAAGAGTTGAAAACTTGCTGGAGCATTGCATAGGCCAAATAGCATGACTAGACATCCATAGTGGCTGTATTGAGCGTGAAAGGTGGTCTTCCACTTGTCTCCCTCTTGCACGTGCACCAAGTTATAGGCCCACACAGATCTAACTTCATGAAAATGTCAGACCTGTGTAGCTGGTCTAGGAGCTTGTTGTTAAGGGGGAGTGGTTTCATATGGTCAGCTTGCCTGGGGCCTGATAGTCAATACATACTTACAAAGAGACATCCTTCTTCTTGACAAAACTGATCAGAACACCCCCTGAGCACATAGATGGGTGGATGAAACTCTTCTGAAGTTTCTCCTACAAGTACATGCGAGAACCCAAAGTTCAGGTTCAGAGAGTGCATATACCTGATCAAATGGGACCTCTGCTTCGGATTGGAGAGTGATCTGGCAATCATAAGTCCAAAGTGGGCCAAGATGTCTGCCTTCTCCTTTTCAAAAACATCAGCAAAGTCACAGGATTTGTGGGGGATCTTGGCCATGGCAGGTGCAGCTCCAGGGGACACTGAGGGCACTGGTGGTCTTGCTGCCTGAGGGTTGGGGTCTTCCAGAAGGTAATGTGAACCTCAGGGCATATCAGTCTGGTTCTTGAATGCTGGGAACTACAGTATAGAGTACTGTGATGGGGTGTACCAATGCTGCACTGGTGAGGAGAGGGTTAAAGAGCTGCTTGGGCCCAACAGGACACACCCCCTCGCCTCTGTTGGGCATGCTGCTAGGGGGAGAGAGCATTTAAAAGGGAGTGACTAAACTCAGTCTGGGCTGACAGTGGAGGAGAGCAGTTGGGTGCTGCAGCCTGCTGCTGGGAAGTCACCAGGGATCCACACTGCCAGGACCAAGCCTCATAGCCAAGCTGCTGGAAGCCCGTCAATCATGGGAGCTGAAGCTGATGACTCCCCATTGACAGCGGAGGAGACTCAAGAGACAGATCAGCAGGAAACATAGGAGAGACCCCAAGATGCCGCCAGAGGAACTGGAACAATGGTAGGAAGTGACCCAGGGGGTGTGTTCAGGGGTATCAGGCCCTAGGCCCTGTATATGGGCTACTGGCTCGAAGGGCCCTGGATCAGAACCCAATGGAGTAGGGTGGGCCTGGGTTCCCCTAACTCGCCAGTGAGCAACACTACCCTGAGTTGTCACTGCTAGGCAAGGAAGTCTTTGGTTTCTCGCCAGTGGGCAACACTACCCTGAGCTATTCTTGCTAGGCAAGGTGGCCTCTGGACTCTCACCAGTGAGTGACACTACCCTGAGCCATAACTGCCGGGGAAACTGACATTTGGACACTCATCAATAGGTGATGCTGGCCTGGAGCACACAGCCAACCCCTCCCCCCCACCCTGCATCAGTTCCCCTTCTGCCAACAAATGTGGGGGTCATGAGTGTAAGAAAGGGCATTCCTTGGATTAATCTGGGGCTTCCATCATCCTAATTAGAGGGTTTCCTGATTCCCCCAGGGGGTGATAACCATTACTGGCAAGGTCCTGTAGGTTACTGGTCCTGAAGAGAGAGGACCAATCAGTAGTCTTGACTACAACTGGAGAGTCCTTGCATATGGTGGGAACCACATGGACCTTAGCTAAGTTCAAGACAATAAAGTTACCTGAGGCCACCACGTTGATTAGAGCCTCTATGTGAATTTCAGAGCTTCCTGGTAGTTGAATCAATAGAAGTATTTGGAGTTACAATAGAAACTGAAATGAGGGTCCTGCTGTGCTGATTGTGGCCTGTGGGTGCTAGGAAATACAGGAAGGGGTAGAAGACCAGCTCTGCCCAGACCTGCTCCTTAGCACTGGGGACATGGTGTTTCCCAGCCCCAGTTCCACCCAAGTCTTTGCTGGATATGTCAAGGCAAGATGGCTGGGTTCCCCACGACACAAGCACAAGCCTAACATAAAGTGTCAGTTCTTCTCCAAGTCGGAGAGATGTGAGTGAACCTGGCTGGCTTGCAAGAGCTCTTCTGCCAGGGAAGACCTGTGTGTTTGGTGTGTCATGGGCAGGGTGGCTAGTGACCTTCAGAGAATTCTGGTACTCTCGCGATGAAGCTTCATGAAGCAATCGTTGATTCTAATGTACAAGTCAATCAGAATGTTCCGACTGGGTGAAGGCTCCATCTTGTCCTTTTTAGCCTTGTTTAACGCCAGGGGGAAATGGTAGCACTGTCTTGCCTTATTCCATCCAGTGTCAGAAGCCAAACAACAAAATTCATCAGCATATGTGGCAATGGGCTGGTGTCCCTGCTGTAAGGCCTGAAGGGTTGTCTCAGTGGTTCACATATGGTTGGGGTTGGGACGACGGATTCTTCCTAAACATGCGGGGGCCACGAGGTCCTTTCCCCTACATGGCCCTGCCCCTGCCTGTCCTATTCCCCCTAAGGCCCTGCACCCCAGCCAAGCCAGAAGCTGTAGCAAAGCCAGGGAACCTGGACCCCCCATCTGCTTGGGGTCGGGAGACCGCTGAGAGCAGCCCCCAGCCTGTGTCCCCACCTTCCCAGACCCTCTGCCCAGGGCAGGGGGAGGGTCTGTGGCTCCCCACAGCTGCCCACACGTCGCTTACCCCAACCCGGCTCCAGCTTCCTGCCTGGCTGGAGGGGGGCCTCGGGGGCTGAAGAGCCACAACTGGGCAGCTCTGGGAAGCTGCAGACCCTTCATCTGCCCTGGGCGGGGCTGACATGGGCTGGGGGCTGCTCTCAGGCCTTCACACACTCAGGGTAGGTGGAGGGTCTCTGGCTTTCCACAGCTGCCTGGGTGGCTCTTACCTGGGCTGGGCTCCAGCTTTCAGCCTGGCCGGGGTGGCGGGGCCTTGGGGGAAGAGGAGGGGCAGAGAACTGGGCCTATGGTGAAAAGTGGGAGGGCCGTTTGGTTCCCCCTGTTCTGGTGTCCCTGGTTGGGGTCATCAAAGATAATGAACATAGCTTGAATGAATTCCTCTAACACAGGAGCAATCATTGTGGTGGACATGAGCACTGAGCAGTCAGTGAGCTGCTGCTGCTGGCTTAAGAGCTGGCCTGCTGGTCCCTTCAGGCAATCAACTGGTGTGGCCAACCAGGCAGCATGCTGCAGGCCAGCTGTAGTGATGAGGCTGCCTGGAGACTGGGTCTGCTGTAAACCCTGATTGCTGACAATCTTGGAGCTTTGATCAGTGCCTTGCTCAAGGCCATGAGGCTCTAACCCTGGGAGCTTTAATCACCCCAGGTGTTTGATGTCTGAGTGGTTAATCGCTCCCTGGTGGTGAGGGGCTGAGATGAGCTAAGTATGGCAGACTTGGTTAAAAAAAGAAAAAAAAGTTCCTTGCAAGGTGAATTCGAGAGCTGTAAACAGAGGCAGCTAAACAGGAGAGTTTCAGAGGGAGTTGAGAGAGAGAGGGAGTGAGTGAGAGTGGCTTTCCTTCCAGGTTCAATACTATGTATGATATCCAGATGCCCAGCAATAGAACAGTAGTGGTGACCTGCAACAGATGTGCCATGTTCTCTTTCCTGCCTGAAGCCAGAAACATTTCCTGTGCATGAAGTGCAAATTGGTGGCTGTGCTGAAAGAAGATTCTTGGACTGGAAAGGCATGTAGAGATGCTACTGAGAATCACAGAAGCTGAAGAGTTCCTAGACAGCCAGGTTTGGGAAACACCAGTACCCCAGGTTCAAAGAAGAATTAGGAGAAGCAGGCAACTGCCACCAGATGGAAGAGGACAGGGAAGAATTCCACACAGCTAGAAGTTTCAAATCGATACCATGTCCTCAGTGTGGAAACCATGGAAGATACCTCTCCAGAACCAGCAGGTCCAAGAAAATGGAGGGATATACACAGAGGTGAAAGTAAGCCGGTACGCCCTGGTATGGCATACCGGCAAGAGCCAGTGCATCATACTGGGGCAGCCCAGCTTCCCCAGGGGGCAATTTAAAGGGTCTGGGACTCCCAGCAGTGGCTGAAGCCCCAAGCCCTTTAAATTGTCTCCAGAGCCCTGCTGCTGTAGCCCTGGGGTAGTGGCTGCAGGGCTCCGGCTGCTGTTTAAAGGGCCCGGGACTCCCCTGCTTCTACCACTCCGGCCCTTTAAATAGCCGCCAGAGCCCCACCGCTGCTACTCCAGGGCTCCAGGGGCTATTTAAAGGACCAGGGAGGTAGAAGCAGGGCAGCTGCAGGCCCTTTAAATAGCCCCCAGAGGCCTGGGGTAGAGGGGCCTCCGGGGGCTATTCAAAGGGCCGGGGCTCCAGGTGCCTCTGATGCCCTGGTCCTTTAAATAGCCACTGGAACCCAGCTGTTTCCCCAGGGCTCCAGCAGCTAATTAAAGGACCGGGGCAGTAGAAGCAAGGAAGCCCTGGGCCCTTTAAAAAGCCCCCAGAGCCCCAGGCTGCTGCTGCTACCCCAGTTGGGAGGGGGGGAGGACGAGAAGGGGGGGCACTTACCTTACAGGGTGGGCTGGGGCTGGCTCTGACCCCCCTCAGCCCCGCCCCTTCCACCCTAGGCCCTGCCCCTTCCGGGGGCTAGAGCTGGCCCCAGCGTACTGGTAAGTCACTCGACTTACTATCACCCCTGGATATACAGGACACACACATGGATGGAAGCTCAGCCCAACCTGTAAGAAAAAATCAGCAAAGAGTTGTCCTACCATCCAAGGAATTCTTGTTGGAGATTCAATACTCAGAAGAGTTGAAAGAACATTCTGCAAGGGGCAGGCAGACAACAGAACATAAGAATGGTCATACTGGGTGTGACATTCTGTACATCGTGGGAACACCCTACACCCCCATGTTCATCCTTATAATATGATTGTGTGGTATCCAATGCAAAGTTATCATGTCAGGTGTCTTCGGAAGGCTCATGATGCACTGAGCATTGTTGTTATAGTGATGCTATTGTAATTGTTGTTATAGTAATGTTGTAGATTGTAATTTCATGTATATAGTTATGAGGCTGAAAATGTGTCTTCATGGCTTCAAATAAGCCCAGGCAAAAACTCTCCAAGAACAGAGGGGCAGTTCACACCTCATCAGGGCATGTATGGGACAAACTCAGCCCAGCCTCACAGGAACAAAGGACGCTGGCCTAGGCAGCAACAAAAGTATCTGTTGGATTCTCGAGTTACTCACCCCCCTTCCTTTGCTCAGTTTGGGACTGCGATGAGGTAATGATCACCTGACTTTGAAGGGGGAAGGGGACGAACCCAAGAGGGAAGAAAGAACATGATAAAAGGGAGAGACGTTTGCCATGCTCCCTCTCTCTTCCACCTACATCTACAGACACCACACCAAGCGACTGAAGCACTGATCAAAGGGGAGAGCCTGGCTGAAAAGCAACCAGCCAGCCTGTGGTGAGACGCATCGAAGTTTGTAACAGCATTGAAAGTGTTAAGATCACCTTAGAATGCGTTTTGCTTTTATTTTATTTTATTTGACCAAATCTGACTTGTTATGCTTTGACTTATGATCACTTAAAATTTATCTTTGTAGTTAATAAATCTGTTTATTCTACCTGAAGCAGTGTGTTTGGTTTGAAGCATGTCAGAGACTCCCCTTGGGATAACAAGCCTGGTACATATCAATTTATTTGTTAAATTGACGAACTCATATAAGCTTGGAGCATCTAGCAGGCATAACTGGACATTGCAAGAAGGAGGTTCCTAGTATTGCATCTGGGACTGGAAATATTGGGTAGTGTTATTCGGTTGCACAATCCAAGGAGCAGCTTACATGCTAAAGGCTGTGCATGAATAGCCCAGGAGTGAGGGTTCTCACAGCAGAGCAGGTAAGGCTGACTCCCATAGTCAAGGATTGGAGTGACCTAGCAGATCACCGGTCCAGATAACACCAGGGGAACATCACACTGGGTCAGACCAAAGGTCCATCTATCCCAGTATCCTGTCTCCCAACAGTGGCCGATGCCAGGTGCCCCAGAAGGAATGAACAGAACAGGTAATCATCAAGTGAGCCACCCCCTGTCACCTATTCCCAGCTTCTGGCAAACAGAGGCTAGGGACACTGTCCCTGCCCATCCTGGCTAATAGCCATTGATGGACCTATCCTCCAGGAACTAGTCTAGTTCTTTTTTAAACCTTGTTATAGTCTTGGCCTTCACAACATCCTCTGACAAAGAGTTCCACAGACTGACTGTGCATTGTGTGAATAAATAATTCCTTTTGTTTGTTTTAAACCTGATGCCTATTAATTTCATTTGGTGACCCCTAGTTTGTGTGTTATGAGAAGAAGTAAATAACACTTCCTTATTTACTTTCTCCACACCAGTCATGATTTTATAGACCTCAATCATATTCCCCCTTAGTTGTCTCTTTTCCAAGCTGAAAAGTCCCAGTCTCATTAATCTCTCCTCATATGGCAGCCATTCCATACCCCTAATAATTTTTGTTGCTTTTTTCTGAACCTTTTCCAATATATCTTTTTTGAGATGGGGCAATCATATCTACATGGAGTATTCAAAATGTGGGCATGCCATGGTTTTATATAGAGGCAATATGATATTTTCTGTCTTATTATCTATCCCTTTCTTAATTATTCCCAACATTCTGTTCCCTTTTTTGACTGCCACTGCACACTGAGTGGATGTTTTCAGAGAACTAGCCACAATGACTCCAAGATCTTTCTTGAGTGGTAACAGCTAATTTAGACCCAGGACAAGTGTACTGGCTTCCCAGAGGCAAGACACAAGATGTTACTCTAAGACTGGATGGGCTTCTGAAAAAGATCCACGGGTGATGTTTCATATTGGCACTAATGGCACTGCATCACCGCATGTCTTGCAGATCGTAGATGAGGTCAGGGAACTTTGAAAGACAAAAGATTCTGGAATTGAACCATTGGCTAGGTAAAAAAAAACCAAGGAGGACTTGTGGCACCTTAGAGACTAACACATTTATTTGGGCATAAGCTTTCGTGGGCTAAAACCCACTTCATCGGATGCATACAATGGAAAATACAGTAGGAAAATATATATACACAGAGAACATGAAAAAATGGGTGTCACCATACCAACTGTAACGAGACTAAATAGCCCACCTTAATTGATTAGTCTCATTACAGTTGGTATGGCAACACCCATTTTTTCATGTTCTCTGTGTATATATATCTTCCTCCCTTATTTTCCACCGCATGCATCCGATGAAGTGGGTTTTAGCCCATGGAAGCTTATGCCCAAATAAATATGTTTAGTCTCTAAGGTGCCACAAGTATTCCTGGGGGTTTTTTTGCTGATACAGACTAACAGGGCTACCACTCTGAAACCTGTCACCTGGCTAGATAAGTGGAGTATGGTTGAGTATGGTTGAGTGTTTGGGTTCTCCAACCTTCAATGGAGAAAGAGGGCTGTGTAGTTTGGATGGCCTCCACCTCAGTAGAATAGGGACCAATCTTCTCAGGGACAGGATGGCAAAAGTAGTCAGGAGGGGGTTAAACTAATAACAAACGAGGGAAGATATGAGCACAAAATCAACATGTGGAGAACACAATCAAGGAACCAAAGGACATGAAGAGAAGAAATTCTTGAATTGCGGCTGCACCAATATTAGGAGCCTGAGTAATGAACAAGAGGAACTGGATTTGCTCATTTATGAGCATAAATATGATCTAGTTGATATTACTGAAAACTAGTTCGATGATTTGCACTATTGGAATGTTAAAATCAATGGTTATAAGCTATTTAGGAAGGATTGAGTGAGCAAAAGGGTAGGGGAGTGGTGGCCCCCCATGTTAAAAATGGCATTACCTATTTCCAAGTCATTGATAATTTTCTTCCAATTTATCTTGAATGCTTATGGATCAAAGTCCTAACAGATAAAGCACAAGATGGGGTATTAGTTGGTGTCTGCTACAGACCTGAAATCACACTGGGGAACAGAATGATTGGTCCTTATATACCTGTCTGCAATGTGTAGGGAAAAAAGCTGTGTGATCATGGGGAACTTCAATATGAGTGATGTATGCTGGAGGTCTCAGGCTATCAGTACTAAAACATCCTTGGAATATCTTAACGTTAGAGATGACAATTTCCTAATTCAAAAAGTATTGCAGCAAACAAGGGGGAATTTTTTATTACACCTTGTCCTAATAGACAGAGGAACTGCTTGCAGATCTAAAAATCAATTGTAGCTTACGCATAAGTGCTTATTACTTGATAACATTTATAAAGTGCAAGCAGAATAAAGTCCAGACCTGTGATATATATACTTGGTGCTTTAATAGGACCAATTTCACAAAGCTGAAAAGAATTACAAGACAAATCAACTGGGGGAAATAATTTGATCAGAAATGTATGATAATAGGGAACCATTTAAGAACACCTTACTAGAAGTCCAAAAAGCCACAATTGAGGAAGAAGGCTGTGACGGTTTAAAAAAAAAAGAAAAAAAAAGACTTGGTTTAGAAAAGTGAAGGCAGCTATAAAAAAAAGGAAGAAAAAAATCTAACACAAATGGAAGAAAGGGGAAGTTGATAGTAATGGATATAAATCAGTGTGACAAGGAGAAAACAGGGGGTCTGAATCCCCAAAGAATAAACAATCAACTGCTTGTATATAATGTTACTGTGTATGAAAATATGTCAGGCAAGGTCTTTTATGAAAGCTTGTAATATTCTAAGCTTGATGGTCATTCTGAGATATTTATACAGACTGTGGTTATGAATTTATGTATTTGTGTCGATACAAAAATGTGCTCATCCTTTGTGCTGAAACAATCAGCTGCACCTCACAACAAGGCAGTGGTCAGACAGGAAGGGGTTGCCTCCCCACACAGTCAAGACTAGCTCCAGCCACCTATATTGCCCAACCCAGGAGAAGACAAGTGATGGGCCATTAAAGTTAACAAGAAAACAATGAAACTGAAGAGAAAATCTCAGTCTTCGAAAACTAAGAACGAAAGGAATTTTTGACAGAATGCCACTGCTCCTCCATTTTTGCCCACTCAATCCTTCCCAAATAGGTTATAACTATTGATTTTAACATTCCAATCACAGGAATCATCTCTTCAAGACCAGGGTGTGGATGATCATGCCTAGTGGTCACAGTACTGGGCAGTCCATCCTCGTGGTCAGAGCCAGCATCAGAGGCCAGGACCAGCTCTGAGTGTCAGAGCTAGAAACCAGGAGTCAGAGTCAGGAACCAGGAGTCAGAGCCAAGGGTCCTGGGTGGCCTTTGGCCATGGAGTGCTCAGTATTGTGGCCAAAGGTCAGAGATCAATCTGGGGCCAGGCCAGGTCAAAATCTCAAAATCAGAGTCCATTACCAAATAGAGCTTGAGGTGAGAATTGGTGTCAGTCTAGGCCAGAGTCTTTCATCTGGGTCAGCAATAGTCTTACACCAAAGCCAGTAAACCAGAATCAGGGTTGGGAGCTGAGCATAAGTCAAAAGTTGGGAGTCTGGGATCAAGGTGAGTTGCAGTGAGCAGGGTTTAAGGCAGAAGGACACCAAAGGCCTGTATTGCTCAGAGAACTCCCAGAAATGGCATCCTAGTTTATATGAGGAGTGCCAGGTAATCAATCACAAAAGGCTATCCTTTATGCCCCTGTCAAAGTTTGACTCAGACTCACAATTTATCAGACCACTCTGTTTTATTAGCAAAGCTGCTCTGCTAATACATTTAGAAGTGAGCCGCCCGAGTGGGGCTTGTGTCTCTTAATTTATACAGTTTTTGGAGAACAAGTTACAGAGAAGTTACAGACAAAAGAAAAAAAAAGATTTTAGTCACCACCCTTCGAGATCCCTGAGACCAGTCACGTATCTTCAAGTACCTGCCACCCTTAACAATCTCCTTTAACAGCTTCCAGTTAACTTAACTAATTGCCCTTCACACCTTCCATTCTGATGCCTGCTTCTTAGACGTGCTGGCTCTATCTTAATTGCTTCTCCATTCAAAAGCTAACTGTCCCTACGTGTGCTCCCTCAGATACTTTGTAACATGTTTTGGCATGCCCTCTCATATACAATGTACCCAGCATGTCCCCTTATACAACGCTATACTTAGACAATGTTATACTTCCAAACCCCTTAGAGAGGGATTTCCTTCAGAGCTTAGCCTTTCATTTGCTCTTGGTGGCAATGAGGAAGCAGCACCTCCCTCACATCCTGGTTCTAGGCCCCTGGGTTCTTACACCAAGGGCCAGGGCCAAGGGCAGGAGCAAGGAGGGGAACAAGGCAGGTACAGGAGCAATCGCAGCTGTGGGTGTAAGTGTTCGGCAGCTGGCAACCTGCTAATGCTGCTGGGCTTAAGAGCACATCTGCGGGCTCCCTTCAACCAACCAGGCAGGTCAGCCAGTCAGGCAGTTTTGCTATAGCCCATTTGGGCTCATTAGTCTGCTTGGAGACTAAACCAGCTAGTCCAGGTGCTCATCCCTGACAATTTCCACCAGGTTTCAGCAACACCAACTAAAACAAATTTATGTTAATACAGGAGCAATTCAGTTCCTCTTGTTTGTTATCCAAGCTCCTAGCACTGGTGTACAAGCAATTCAGGAATTTCTTCTGTTCATGTCCTCTGGTTCCTCTTCCCCCAGAGGCCGTGGCCCTGGCCAAGCAGGCACAGGGCTGGGGAACCTGCCCTCCCCCCCCCCCCGCCCAGGGGCCAAAAGCAGTCCACTGCCAGTGTCCCAGGTGGAGGGACCCAGGCTCCCCACAGCTGCTCACACAGCACCGCTCTCACCCCTACCTGGCTCCGTCCAGGGGACAGTGCCTCAGAGCTGCAGCTCAGCCATGGTAAGAGCCGCGCAGGCAGTTGTAGGGAGTTGTGGCAGGGACCCTCCATCTGCCCTGGGTGAGGAGTCCAGGAGGCTGGCTGGGGTCATGGGGGGGAAAGAGGAGGGGAGGGGGTGGGGTTGCCATGGCAAAAAATGGATGGGCCATGGCCCTCCGGCTTCCCTGTTTGGGTGCCACTGCACTAGACAGTCCCCACTCAAGTCCAGCTCCTGGTTTTCAGGGCTGGCGTCCTTGCTTTTCCCCAGGTGTGACAAAAAGTCCATGTTAGTGTAACCCACATGCTTTCTGGGTGTGGTGGTCTGTCCCATCTAGTGGCACCGAGACCACTTAGAGAGAGATTAATGAGTCTTCTGTACAGACTTAGCTAATAGCCATATGGCTTTTAGCTCATATAGTAGAGGCTCATGCATTTAGCTCCAGAGGTCCCAGGTTCGATCACACCCAACGCCGACTGGGGTCTGTTGGTGTGACATTAGCATTGGCCTTACCCGGTCGGTGTCTGAGGGTGAATGTGGGTGGTTGGAGACTGAGGTACCACCGCATCAACTTGGGATTGGTGTTCTTCATAGTGTTCAGCTATTTTAAGAGGGCATGGGGGCACCGAGGAGATAGTACCTGAGGCATCCACCGCCCATTTGACAGTGAGGGCGTCTTTCTCAATGACGGAATAGTTCCACTCTCTCCGGAACAGCTTCCTACTGATGTATACAACAGGTGCTCGTCCCTTTCTACCACCTGTGAAAGGATGGCCACGAGTCCCACCTCTGAAGCATCCATCTAGACAATAAATTCCTGGTTGAAGTCAGGGCTGAAGAGTACCGGTTCCCAGCACAGGTGCTCCTTCTGGGTCTGGAAGGTGTTTTCACATTCTGCTGACCAGCATACTCAGTGGGGACTGTCCTTAGGAGCTTGGTCAAGGGGGTAGAAATCACCTATAACATCTGGCCAGCCCCAGGAACTGTCGCACCTGCTGCTTTGTGGTCGGGGCCTTCCCTATGAGAAGGCATATCTGAGCTTGCCCCAGGGTGTATCCCAGGTATGTGGTTTCTTGCCACCCAATCAGGCATTTCTTTGGGTTCGCTGTCAACCCAGTGACTCACAGTGCCCGAAGGACAGTTGCTTCCTCCCAGCTCCGGCTATACACCACCATATCATCTAAGTAGCGTGCGACATACATAGTGTGGGGCTGCACGAGGTGGTCCATTAACCACAAGCAGGTTGCCAGAGCTCCATGTAGGCTGAAGGGCATTTGTGTAAAATGATAGAGCCCAATCAGGATGGCAAATGCCATCTTCTCCCTCGAGCTCAGGTCCAGGTGGATTTGCCAATATCCCTTCATGAGGTCAAGGGTCATAAAGTATTGGGCCTCCCCGAGCCAGTCAAGGAGTTTGTTAATCCAGGGCATTGGGTAGACATTGAACTTAGAGATTGCATTCACCTTTCGGAAGTCATAGAATCATAGAATATCAGCGTTAGAAGGGACCTCAGGAGGTCATCTAGTCCAACCCCCTGCTCAAAGCAGGACCAATCCCCAATTTTTTGCCGCAGATCCCTAAATGGCCCCCTTGAGGATTGAACTCACAACCCTGGGTTTAGCAGGCCAATGCTCAAACCACTGAGCTATCCCTCCCCCCGTCGATGGTGGCCTTCACCTGTCCATAGACCTGGGCTTCGTAGTCTGGTAGCCCTTGGTAAGCAGTTTGCCCTGACTCATAAGATATGGGGCCAGGAAGGTGGCCCACTGTCCAGGTGGCCACTCAGCTGCTGAGGCGACCGCTCAAAGATCATGAGGAAGGCATCTTTGACTGCCGTACTGGTACTGTGGGGATAGAGGTGGTCATAGTCTCTGCCTGGTGGGGCCCGCCAGAACTGGACAGCAGGGCTTCCAGCTGCTGCAGGCACGACTGCTGCTCTTCAGGATGTTGGGCTTCCAACTCCCAGAGGAGCTGCTGCTTATAGGTCCCTAGCTGTTGCACCAGCTGCTGCTGGTGGCTCTTAGCCAAGTACTTGATGAGCTTTGTGGCAAGGCACCTCCTTTGTCTTGTCAGACCAAGCACCTCCCCCTCTGATGGTGGTGGGCCTGGGGTAAATCAGCCCACGCTGGGCAGCGTTTGTCCTACCCCCTTCTGTGCTCCTTTGGCCGTATTTCCTGGGTAGGCCTACGGGGTGATCCTCCACCAAATAAAAGGGGAATAGTCTCATAAACACAAAAACAAAGGGTGATACCTTCCCCTGCCTTCTCCCTGGCGCTGGGTGTCACCCTGTAGTCTGCCCCTGGATGTCTGTCCTTCCCCTAGCAGGCACTCAGGCTTGTCTGCTTCCCGTATGGGGAAGCTTACTTCCCTGCTGCCACTAGCTTTGTAGCGGCTTGTCTCTCTCTCTCTCCCTCTCCCTCTCCCTCCTGGTTTTAAAAGGTCTTAGGCAGCCCTTAACTGGATCCAGGTATTCCTAATTGACCTGAGGTAACCCCTTCTCAGCTTATAGGGAAGAGGACCTTTAACATTCTAGGGCTAACATATTTGCCTTTCCACACCCTCTTGTAGCCATCCGGCCTGACTTTGTCACATATCCCCCCTCCCTGCTCAACACCATGGGGTTGGTCTACTTGGGTCAAAAAATAGTGTACCCATGATAGGCCATCAGCATTGCCATGCCTGACCCCTGACCTGTGCTGCACCCTGAAGTGGAAGGGTTGTAACGACAGGAACCATCTTGTTACCCTTGCATTTCTTCCTTTGTTCCGATGCATCCATTTCAGGGGGAACATGGTCAGTGACAAGGGTAAACCTCCATCTGAGTAAGTAATATCGGAGGGTTTCCATGGCCCATTTTACAGCAAGGCATTCCTTCTCCACTACAGCATACTTTTGTTCTCTGGGCAGGAGGTTCCTACTAAGGAATGTGATTGGGTGTCCTTCCTCTCCTACCATTTGCGAAAGTACAGTTCCCAACCCAACCTTGGAGGCGTCTATTTGCAGCAAGAACTCCTTCTCAAAGTCCAGGGCTACTAGCAACGGGTTACTACAGGGGGAGGTTCTCAGATTTGCAAAAGCTTCTTCAGCTGCGCTGGTCCATTTCCCTATGTCTGGGCCTCTGGCTTTTATCAAATACGTCAATGGGTATGCTCTGGTAGCAAAGTGGGGAATGAATCATCTGTAGTACCCAACTATCCCCAGGAATGCTCAGACCTGTTTCTTCCAGATTGGTCGAGGCCAACATTGTATTGCCTCTAATTTGTTCAGTTGGGCTTGACAACGCCCCTTCCCATGATGTACCCAAAGTACTTGGCTTCTGGTGGCCCTAATGCACATTTGCAGGGATTTGCAGTGAGACCCGCCTTCCTTAGGGTGTCCAATACCGCTTCCACCTTTCCTAGGTGCGTCTCCCAGTCTGGGCTATGTGAGCTGTAGCTCACGAAAGCTTATGCTCAAATAAATTGGTTAGTCTCTAAGGTGCCACAAGTACTCCTTTTCTTATCGTCAAGGTAAGCAGCTGTATAATTGCCATGTGGATGTAACAGCTTATCTGTGAGCAGCTCGAAGGTTGCAGGAGCACCATATAGCCCAAAAGGGAGGACAGTGTACTGGTACAATCCCTCCAGTGTCAAAAAGGCAGTCTTCTCTTTGGCCTCCTTGGCCAGAGAGATTTGCCAATAACCTTTGGTTAAGTCAAGGGTGGACAAGAATTGTGCTTTTCCCAGTTGGTCGATTAGCTCATCTATCTGAGGCATGGGGTAGGCATCAAACTGGGACACCTCGTTTAATTTCGGAAGTCATTGCAGAATCTCCTGCTGCCATCTGGCTTAGGTACCAGGACAATTGGACTGGACCATTGACTATGGGATTCCTCAATGACTCCTAGCTCCAACATTTTCCTAACTTGGGTCTTAATCTCCTCTCTTTTTGTCTCGGGGATCAGATATGGCTTAACATTCACCTTTATTCCAGGATCCGTGATGATCTGATGGTGAACTTCTGTGGTCCTGCCTGGCCTTTCTGAGAACACATTGTGGTTTCGTTCAATCATACTGATGACTTTGGCTTGTTCAGGGGTTTGGGGGGTGGTCATCCCGCCATGCCTCGAAGGGCTTAAAACAGCCCTAAGAGAGGGCTGTAGCTGGAGGAAAGCTAGGCTGATTGGGGAAAGTAGCCACAGGTGGGGTCACACCCCAATCAGGCCACAGCTGGTCCTATAAGAGGGCTGGTAGCTAGGAGCTAAGAGAGACACTCTCTCTAGCTACATGGAGAGAGGAGGACCTGGCTGCCTGGGAAGCTGAGGAGGGTACCTAGGGCAGAGCAGTGCTGAGGAAGGGCAGAGGGAGCTGGGGAGCTCCAGCCTAGCACAGCTGCAGGCCGAGGTAAAGGCCCACAGAGGGGTACTAAGGCTGCAGAAGAGCAGCCCAGACCTAGACAGAGGCAGCTGGTCCGACCACCCCTTGTCGATGATGAGTGGTACAGACTGCAGTCTGCCCCAGGGAGCGGGGGCTAGACAATGACTGACGGTAGCCACAGAGGCAAGGGAGGGATAGGGGGTTGGGGGTTCCACTGGGAGGGGAGCAGAACCCTAATCTAGAAGGGCACCAGTGTCCAAGAAGGGCATGGGGCCAGTGACAGTCGAGACACCAACTGGCAGAGGGCACTCCTGGCTGAAAAGAGCTAATTCCCTGGACAACTAGCAGGAGGCACTGCGGCTGTGAGACATTACCCCACGACAAGGTGTCAATTCAGGGGATATTCTCACCTGCCCCTGAGGTTTGCTTCCTTGGGGTGGTGTCTCTAGAGTGACCAGATTAACCTCTGTTTTGCCATGGTTTCAACAGGTTGATATGGTAGATCTGTTCCGGTTTCTGATGATCAGGCTGTCGAACTTTATAGTCGACCTCCCCAATGGCTTCTATCACTTCATATAGCCCCTGCCATCTGGTCAGGAGTTTGTTCTCTGCTGTGGGCACCAGCACCATTATCCGATCTCCCACTTGGAATTTCCGGGCCATCACTTGGGGAGGGATAGCTTAGTGGTTTGAGCATTGGCCTGCTAAACCCAGGGTTGTGAGTTCTTGAGGGGGCCATTTAGGGATCTGGGGCAAAAATTGGGGATTGGTCCTGCTTTGAGAAGGGGGTTAGACTAGATGATCTCCTGAGTTCCCTTCCAACCCTGATATTCGATGATTCTATGATTGTAATAGATCTGTTTGGCCTCTTGTGCCTTCTCCATGTGTTCCCGCACTATGGGGGTGACTTGGGCTATCCTGTATCAGAGGGGTAGCTGTGTTAGTCTGGATCTGTAAAAGCAGCAAAGAGTCCTGTGGCACTTTATAGACTAACAGATGTATTGGAGCATAAGCTTTCTTGGGTGAATACCCACTTTGTCAGATGCATGTAAATGGACACAAATCAGATATTAGGAATGGCAATATACAAAAACCAGTAGGAGAAGGCTTCAACCTCCCTGGACGCACAATAGCAGATTTAAAGGTAGCCATCCTGCAGCAAGAAAACTTCAGGACCAGACTTCAAAGAGAAACTGCTGAGCTTCAGTTCATTTTCAAATTTGACACCATCAGCTCAGGATTAAACAAAGACTGTGACTGGTTCGCCAACTACAAAAGCAGTTTCTCCTCCCTTAGTGTTCACACCTCTACTGCTAGAAGAGGGCCTCATCCTCCCTGATTGAACTAACCTCATTATCCATAGCCTGATTCTTGCTTGCAGATTTATACCTGCCTCTGGAAATTTCTACTACATGCATCCGACAAAGTGGGTATTCACCCACGAAAGCTTATACTCCAATACATCTATTAGTCTATAATGTGCCACAGGACTTTTTGGGCTATCCTGTCCTTCATTTGCAGCACATGCCCAATGATGCTTTTTTCCTGGTTAGGCTGTTCTTCCCAGCCTTCCTTGGAAATGTCCAGTATGCCGCGGGGGTGACAACCGTATAATAGTTCAAAAGGGGAAAACCCAGTTGACGTTTGGGGGACCTCCCTTATAGCAAACATCAGGTAAGGTAGTAAGATATCCCAATTTTTCTCATCCTGACTCACCACTTTCCGTATCATGGTCTTCAGTGTCCTATTAAAGCGTTTGACGAGGCCATCAGTCTGTGGATGGTAGACTGACGTTCTTAGGGCCTGTATGTGGAGCATTGCACACAAGCCTTTCATCAGCTTGGACACGAAGGGGGTCCCTTGCTCTGTCAAGATTTCCTTGGGTTTCCCCACCCTAGAGAAAATTTGGATTAAAATTCCTTAGCTATCGTCTTGGTCATTGTGTTTCGTAAGGGTATAGCTTCTGGGTATCAGGTGGCATAATCCAGTATATCGAGCACACTGTGATGGTCCTGGGGTGACTTCTCCAGTGGACCTATCAGGTACATGGCTATCTTCTCAAATGGGACTTCTATAATTCACAGAGGCACTAAAAGGGCCCTTAAGTGTGGTCAGGGGCCATGTAATTGGCATTCTGGACAGGAAGTGTAATATTGTCGGACCTCCATATAAACTTCTGGTCAAAAGAACCTCCGACGGATTCGGCTGAGGATTTCATCCACTCCTAAATGTCCTCCGAACAAATGACTGTGAGGTCCAAAACTGCCCTCTGGTGTCTTCGAGCTACCAAGAACTGCTCTACTTCTCACTCTTGCATTTGGACTACCCTGTATAGTCCCTTTTTATCATGAAGTATGGCTCTGGGCCTTTGGTTTTCCCCTCCACCGGGACCCCATTCACCTCAACTACCTCTTTCCTAACGTTATCATATAGCGGATCATTGGCCTGATCCTGTCCAAAATTCTCAAAGGAGGGTCCAATATACCCAAACTCAAGGAGACCTATTTTTGTTTCCTTCCTGGGGGGAGCCTCCATGGAATTGGGTCCAGCTTCCGACTCGTCAGTCATTTGCGTTGCCCCCACTGTCAGCTGGACCAGACTTCTTCCCTACAAGCGCAGCCTTTTGGTTCTGGGTCAAGATTCTGGTTCCCAACCTTTTATCTGCCCTCCTTTCTCGCCTAGTCTTCCGGGGCTTCCCACCTGTAGAGAATAGATCCTGGGCAAATTCACGGAAGACTGGGGGAGGGTTAGCTACTGGGGCCATCGTATTGATCCCAGGGTCACTACCCTCCTCTGACTCATCAATAAGGAGTAGGCCTCCAAACCCTGGGAAGTCTAGTCCTATGAGGACCATGTATGGGAGCTTCAGGACCACCCCTGCCATCATTCTTGTGGTATTCCCCTGGACCTCAATTTGTACAGGGATGGTCGGATAATGCATAGTGTGCATAGGTTATTCCTGTGCGCTTAGCCCAAGACAGCTGGTCCTGGTCCAATAATTTCCCTGAGAAAAGTGTGACAGCACTCCCAGAGTCCACTAAGGCAATGGTCTCTATGCCATTCATCTTAACTGGCTGCATGTACCTATGGGGGGCCATCACAACTCCCATGAGGTTTATCAAGCCACATGGATCTTCAGGATCCCTCAGATTACATTGCATGGTCTCTTCCACATTAGGACACTGGCTGCTATATGTCCTACTTCCCCACATGCATAACACCTATATCCTGCTTGGGGTATTCCCCTATTCTTTGGGTTATTGGGCCTTACCCCATGACCCTCTCTCCCCAGTTCCCCAAGTCTCTTTGTGGCCTCTGGCCGCTCTTTAGCATCCTTCCTTCCCATCATAGTTCTGCCTGGTGCTTTGGAAGCCAGGGCCCTTAGGGCGGGGACTGGCCTCTTGACCTGGCGCATCTCTTCCCTGATAGTCAAAGAAAGTTCTTTGGCCATTAAGCGTCTCTCTACATGGGCGACTAACCCATTATAGGAGGAGGGGTCATTTTGGCTCACCCATCCCCTTAGGTCAGGCGGTAGTCCCCTCATGAACTTGTCCAACACTATGATTTCCATAATTTTCTCTGGACCGTGGGTCTCAGGGCACAGCCACTTCCACATTAGATGGATCAGGTCGAATAACTGGGACCTCGGTGCTTTGCCGTCCCAGTACTGCCACTCTTGGAATTTCTGGGCCCTTATAGCTATTGTCACCCTGGATCTCCCCAGGACCTCCGCCTTCAACTGGGGGTTATCTGTAGCTGCTTCCACTGCCATGTTGTAATAGGCCTTCTGGGCCTCCCCACACAAAAAGGGGGTGAGGATGCTGACCGACTGGTCTTGGGGCCAAGCCTCACATAGGCTGTTCTCTCGAAGGTAAGGAGGTATGCCTCGACATCATCTTTCTTTTGTAGGTGACTACTGGCCCGAAGGGACCAGGTCCCATCGTGGCCATGCATCAGAGCGGTCAGGGCCTTCAGCTGGTTCATGACCTCCTGCAGAGTGGCTCGGTCCTGGGCTGCCTGGGTCATCAGCAGTTGATTCGTTTTACTGCTGTAGCCGCACCAATTCCTGTTGTGCAGACATCTGGACCATGGTAGCCTCTTGTAGGGCTGTCATGGCCTATACCAGAGCCCTTATTACATCATCCATTGGGTGTGTGTGTGTGATTTACCTTCCCCTGGGACGGTTCCATCAAAGTCAGATCCTACCTCCTGTGTGACAAGGCACCTCCTTCGTCTCAGTGGACCAAGCACTTCCCCCTCTAGTGATGGCAGGCCTGGATTAAATTAGCCCCACCTCCCTCTGGGCAGTGTTCGTCCTATCCCCTTCTGTGCTCCTTCGGCCGTATTTCCAGGGTAGGCCTATAGGATGATTCTCTACCAAACAAAAGGGGAATAAGTCCCATAAACACAAAAACAAAGGGTGATATCTTCCCCTGCCTCCTTGCTGGGGCTGGGTGTTGCCCTGTAGTCTGCCCCCGGGTGTCTGTCCTTCCCCTAGCAGGCACTCAGGCTAGTCTGCTTCCCCTATGGAGAAGCTTACTTCCCTGCTGCCACTAGCCTGGTAGCGGCTTGTCTCTCTCTCCCTCTCCTTTTCCCTCTCCCTCCTGGTTTTAAAAGGTCTCAGGCAGCCCTTAACTGGATCCAGAGGTTCCTAATTGACCTGAGGTAACTCCTCCTCATCTTATAGGGAAGAGGACCTTTAACATTCTAGGGTTAACGTATCTGCCTTCCCACATTCTCTTGCAGCAGTCTGGCTTGACTTTGTCACAGTTTGTCCAGCTCTATGGTAACAGCAAGGATGTGTGGGGTGTGACTTGCTCTGGACCCCTTATTACAGGGGCCGGGCCAATGCCCGCATTCTTCACCAAGTGTAGTGGGTTAGCAATGGTCCCTCCCCGTCCAGCTCAGTGGGAGGCCACTGTGCCTGAGTATGTCTCTGGGGTGAGCCCCTTCTCAGGAATTAGAGCTCCAGCTCTTAGGCAAGGCAGGGCCATGAAACAGCGTGGTTCTCACATTTTTTTTTCCCAGACCACTTGAAAATTGCTGAGGGTCTTGATGGACCACTCAATGATCTTTCCAAATGATGTTTGTACAGTTAGCTAACTAGTGTAAAGTGCTTTGGATAAAAGCACTATACTAAAAAAAACCCCTTAATAATAATTAACATTTTTTGTTCTACAAATAAAAGCACACAACTCATATTTTAATATCAGTAGTCTCACCTTTCTAATGCAATGGATGTACCCTTTCTCCCCCAGCACAGCAGCCCCTGAGCTGAGGCTGGGAAGGAGGGCTGTCTCTCCCCAGCAGCTGCAGCCCTGGAGCTGGGGAAAGTCACCTCTTTCTCTCGCCGCCGCAGCCCTGCACATCCCAAATTCCCCCTACCCCTCTTCTCACCACATTGCCCCCTCCCACTAACCCCTTATTCCCTGCAAGGCCACCACCTCATCTTGTATATGTGTTTTCTCCAGGGTCCAGGCATCTAATTAATGGAGCCATGCCTGTGCAGCTTCACTGATTAGGTAGGTGGCCCTTCATACTCTTGTGTGCAGCCACTCAGGCACGCACCATAGAGGGAACTATCCGCGGACCACCTGAATGGAGCTCGCAGACCACTGGTGGTCCACAGACCACAGTTTGAGAACCTCTGCTCTAAGCGCTTCAACCAAAACCAGAGTGTTTTAGGTAAAATATAAAACAGATTTATTAACTACAGAAAGATAGATTTTAAATGATTATAAGTAGCAGGCATAGAGATCAAAGTTGGTTACACAAGAAATAAAAAATAAACTTTCAGTCTGAATTCTACAGACTAAGTAAGGTTTGAATCAGTCTCTCACCCCAATGAATGTTTCAGGCAGTTTACAGTTTTTATTACACAGACTGAATTCCCTTTCAGCATGGGACTAATCTCCCCAGTTCAAAGTCTTTGTCTTCCACAAGTTGAGATGGGAGAGTAGAGAGGCCATCTGGTGATGTCGCTGTCCCTTTTTTAAACTTTCCTCCAGCTGCTAGAAAGATCCTTGCTATGTCACATGAGTTAGATCACCTCCACAGTATACGTGCCCTCTGAGATGGGCATTGGGAGTCTCTGGGATGGACCATCAACATATATCTGGGTGGTCCTGATGTAAATCTGTTTCATTAGGTGCTCCTTTGTTGCCACTGAAAGACTGGCTGTGGGCGCCTCTCAACCTCATGACATATTTCAATAACACACACAGCAATAGTTCACAACTTCAGATACAATGGTAACAATACAATTCAACAGGGTAGTAATGTTCAATAGATCATGACTTCTCAAATGATACCTCACAGGCATACTTTGTACAAAACATATCATAATCATATCAAAGTGGTGAATATGAGGGTTTCAGGGTGCTATTTTGAGGTACAGAATGTCACAGTAGCCCCTCAGAAGTTCCAACTAGTGCCAGGGCTCAGTGATGCAGAATCAAGGACCCTCACCCGACTCCCTGATGGCACCCTGCACCATATCCAAGCAAGGGAGAAGCAAATCTTGAAAGTCTCTGGAAGAAGTCCTGCAATGATGCTGGACTCCACTAGATTTATTTTGTTCTCCTTCACTTCTGTCATTTTTTTAACCAAGGAAGTCCACCTCTTCACTATAATTGAACCCCACACCTACAATCCCAGTCAGCAATTTGACACCTTTGTCTCCCTCCTTAAACCATCTCCCTCCCCTCTCCCACTTCTCTCACTGCTTAGGAATTTGATGACTTTTGCACAAGATCTGACATGAGCTCTCCACAGGAGTGTTGGAACAATTTGTCTAGTGGGGGTACTGAGAGCCATTGAACCAAACTGTAAACCCTATATATACTGGAAACCAGTTCAAGCTGGGGGGTGCAGCAGCACCCCTAGTTCCCTCACCCATGACTCTCCATTCCCTTACCTCTTAACACACTCTCCTCCTCCTTCCCAAGCACTGACACCATTTCTCATTTTTTCTCCTCCTCTAAGCCCTCCATCTACTCCTGTGTGACCCTATCCCAAGCGTACCTCCCCAGCCCCCATTCTCACACCTTTTTCTTCAGCACCTTGGATCCTTCCCTTTGTAATAGAAGCATGCTTCAGTCTTCCTCATCATGGAATAATTCACCTCTGACCACATCTGCCTCTGCAGCTATCACACCATCTCCCTTACACCTTCAATCTTATTGAACATGCTTCTACAACCACTACCTTGAGTTCCTCTTCTCACACCTTTTCCCTCTCAATCCAGTTTCTGCCCCCTGAACTCCACTGAAATGGATCCCAATATAATCTCAACTGACCTCTTCTTGGCCAAACCCCAGGGTTTCTGCTCCATTCTCATTCTCTTTGACTGCTCGGTGACCAGTGACACCATCGACGACTCCCTACTTTAAAAGTTCTATCTGTTGCCATTTGAGGCATTGTTCTCTGATTGTTCTCTTCTTTCTTCTCTGATCAGATCTTCAGTATCTTGTTTGGTAGGTTCTCCTCCTGCCGCCTTATTTTAGCACTGGACATCCCCAAGGCTCTTTCTTTAGTCCCCTGCCTTCTTTCTCCACACCCTATCTCTAGGTGCTTTCATCTACAACCATGGGTTTTGAATGCCATCTTCATGCTGAAAACTCATAAATCTACCTTTCCACTAAAAAAACCTGTCTTCAACCATCTGATTCTGCATCTTAGCTTATCTTTCAGATGTTTCCTTGTGGATGTCCAGCTTAAACTCAACATGGCCCAAACTGAGCTTCTGATCTTCTCCCACCCAAATGTTCTCTGTCATCATGAGTAACACCACTATTCTCCTAATCACTGAAGCCTGCAATATGAGCATTATATTAAACTTGACCCTTTCTCTTGATGCACACATCTAGGCCATGTCCAGTTCTTGTTGTTTCTTTCTACATAACATTTCTAAAATTCTGCCTTTTCTGTCTGTTCAGCCAACCAAAGCTCTTATTCAGGCCTCATTATCTAATGTCTTGATTATTGTAATCTCTTCCTGGCTGAAGACTATTCAAAAAACTGCTGATGGGATTATGTTCCTTGCTCCATGCGCCGACCATATCATCCCCCTCTTAATGTGTTCCACTGGCTTTGCCTCCTCCACTACTTCAAACTTAAGCACCTTGTCTTTACCTTTAAGGCCTTTCACCATTTAGTGTGGCCCTATCTCACAGATCAACTAACTTATTGAGCCGTTGCCCCTTTGCTCTGCTAATTAGAGCCTTAGCAATATTTCTTGCTCATTTTCCCCTCAAGTACCTTTGTCTCTAATGCCGCAACCTTAATACATGGGGGAAACGCCCTGTCAACCTCTATAAAATGAACACCTTTAAATCCTCCTCAAACCTACCTGTGCTGTGATTCCTACACATCATCACCATCTGGCATTAGCTAGACAAGTGGCAAGCTGTGACTTCTGCTTTTCTGCTAAACCTTGTTTGTTGTAGCTGTCTTCGTCCAACCTACCCTCACTTTGTCTTTTTTTGTCCATTTGCTGTGCCCTAACACCTAGATTGTGAAATAATAAGTGTATGAGTGGGCATTTATCTACAACAGGAAAAGCCCAAAGGACGGTGGATGGAAGCAGTCTTTTGGGTCAGTGCCTTTATGGTGCAGGTGGGGACGCTGGGGCCTGTGTCTCATGCAGTTAGAAGTCCCAGGGGCTGTGGGGCTTGTGTCTTCAGGGAAGGTGGGGTGCTGGTGTGTTGGGCCCATGTGTTTGGGGTACAAGGTAGCTCTTGGGCCAATCTCTTTGGGGTGACAAGCAAGGGAAACAGGATTGTCAGGCTTGAGGCATCAGCAGGTGGGAGTGTTTTGGGCTGCTGATGCTGGTACTGGCTGGGACCAGGCCAGCTGCCTCTCTGGCTGCACCAGTACCTCTGGGAGCAGCAGGAACCCCACAGAAGGGCAGGACCCTGCCTGACACGTGCCCGAAAGGGAGGGAAAGGGAGAGGGCGTGAGAGTTCGGCCCCGCCCCTTCCGGCCCGCAACGCAGGCCCCGCCCCTTCACCTGCTCCTCCCCAAGTCCCCGCCCCTTTCTCGGGACCACTCTCTCTACCCCGCCCCATCCCTTTGCCTACTGGCTCCTCCCCCTCCCCTGAGATCCCGCGCCGGCCCCCTCCTCCCTCGCGGCGGCGCGTCAGCCGCGGCGGCCATTTTGTGGCGCTGCTCGGTCGGTGGCGCTGGGCTCGCGCGGGGAGCGGGGCCCGGGCGGCGATTAGCTCCTTTCTAACCCTTTTTCCGTACAGATTCCTCGGTAAGAAACCGGCAGCGTCGGGGCCAGCTCCGCCCCTCAGCCGCCCCCTCCCCGCGCGGCAGGGCCCTGTCTCGGCGGGAGGCCGGGTCCGGCCCGGAACGTGTCCTCCCAGCCGCACAAAGGGGGGAGGGGCAGGGACTGGGTGGGGGGACCCGAGGTCTGGGCGGCTCCTGCCCCTGCCCGGGGCGCGGGCCCCAGCGTGCCCGTGTCTCCGCCCGCGCTCGCAGGGCTCCGTTGTCGCCCGGGGCCCTAGGGGCAGAGCCTGGCCCCTGCGCCGCTGAGCTGCGCGGCTCGGAGCGGCCCATGCGGGTTGCGCGGCCCCTGCGCGGCGTAGGTGAGTATTGGCGGCGCCCGCAGCGCAGGCGCTGGCCGGGCCCGGGCGGGTCTCCGGGGCGCCCCCGGCTTAGCCTGCGGAGACGCCCAGCGCCGCTGGTGGGGCAGCCGCAATCCGCCAGACCTTGTGGCCGCCGCGGGCCCAGGCGGCGCGCTCGGGCGGGCGTGGAGTGCCCTGGCCGCGGAGCCGTGTTTTCTTCTCGCAGACAGCCAGGCGGCTTCCGCCCGTCTGTGCGCTGGGCTGTTGAGCGTGAGCCCCGTCCCGGCGCGGGGCTTTGGCTCCAGGGGCCTCGGAGCGGAGGATGGGAAACAGGAGTGAGCTGGATACTGACTCGCCTTTAGCGTGCCCGCGTCTCGGGGCGCTCGTGGGTGATGGCTCCCTCAGTGCGTGCAAGGAGTGCTCTGCCGTGACCGTGACAACAAATTGACGTGAAGCTTGTATGCCTTTGGGAAGGGGCAGAAATAAAAGCAATGGCACTATTAGGTTGTGATGGTGATGTTTGTACCCTCATAGGCCAGCTGGATACAAGGTGTAAGCACAACACTTTTTATTTGTTAGGTTTCAGAGTAACAGCCGTGTTAGTCTGTATTTGCAAAAAGAAAAGGAGTACTTGTGGCACCTTAGAGACTAACCAATTTATTTGAGCATAAGCTTTCCTGAGCTAAAGCTCACTTCAAATAAATTGGTTAGTCTCTAAGGTGCCACAAGTACTCTTTTTTTTTTACACTTCTTGGTGAGCTGACTATGCATTTGTGGCAATCGAATTCTGCTTTTCTGTGGTTCACATTGTTTTACTGGTTGGTGTGTGTCAGAGGATCCTGGCATGCCTTAGTTCTAATTCATTTTGTTTTGAATAGACCCACTTCTCAATAATAGCAAATACAGCGAACAGTCTCTTTTAGACTGGGAGTACTTCTAACACCTTAGAGACTAACCAATTTATTTGAGCATAAGCTTTCGTGAGCTACAGCTGAAGTGAGCTGTAGCTCACGAAAGCTTATGCTCAAATAAATTGGTTAGTCTCTAAGGTGCCACAAGTATTCCTTTTCTTTTTGCGAATACAGACTAACACGGTTGTTACTCTGAAACCTGTCTTTTAGACTGGTTACCCGAGATTGTTAGTGGATATGGAACAGTTGTGGGTATATTTCAGTGAGGGTGCCTGTAGGCTGTCTCTCTCTACTGTACTTTTCTTAGCGTTGTTAGCTTTACATGAAACCTTTTGCTCTGTTCCTCTTTGAGGTGAGACATCAAAGTGAGTGTGTGGTCTTGGTGAAACAGGAAGCTGTTCTGGAAAGGTTTATAAAATGCCTATCTGTTCTTAAGGAGAAGGAGGCAAAAAAAGACTAATAGGAAATTTATTGTTTATCACAAAAATCAGGAATATGCCTTTTTGAAAGATTTTTATAAAAATAAAAAAATAAAAATAAAGAAAATAGGCTTCAACATGAGTCCACAGAAAAATGCATTTAGTTATGTTTAAAGGGAGGAAAGCTCAGACATTTTTGTTGCACAGTATTATTTACTGTTCCTGTAATTGAGTATTATTCCACCTCCTACTTCAGACAAATAGGTAAAGTGCATCTGTACAGAGTTCTCAGTGCTACAGAACCTGGGTTCAAATCATTGCTTATATCTCCACCAAAAAGAAGTTGGATTACAAACTTACTGGGACATCTGGCAGAACTGAATCTGTTCAAGGAAGACTAGAAACACAGGTTGTTAGGTCAGAATTGAAGTTTATTGGTAATTCTGTATGGGAAAGCAATATGTTTGTTTTTTCTTCATTTCACTATGGGCAGTTAATTCCCTCACTTTTGAGAACCAGCTTGACCATGGAAAAATAGCTCTATGCCCCCAAATTAGAAGGTGCAGCATTAAATGTTATGCAGACCCTAACATTTGTATATAGAAATCACAACACTGATCCAAAGTAAAGGGATACATGAGACTGGGTAGATTCAAACAGGATCTTTGAAAAATCCGTATTCTAGATGGTTTGGGATGATATGTGAAGTTTTTCAGTCTCTGTCACGCCAGAGGTATTACCTCAAATATTTTTATTAGTCTGTTAGTTTCTAGATAATTGTATAGAAGTTCACAACTAGAAAGTTTTTGAGAAATGCTTTGGGTGACATGGGATTCTTTTAGTGAAATGTTGCGTGCGCACAAAAGATCTGTTCTAAATCTGCACTTAAATAGCTGTGTGTTGGTGCAAAAGTGGTAAAGTTGTTGCATCTTTGTGTGTGTGTTGTACATAACTGTTTGAAACTGGCTAGTTTGGAAGCACAGAGCAAAGTCCTCCTGATTTGGGGTTGTCGGGTGTTAAAAGAACTTTCATTTAAAAAAAAAACAAACACCCAAGTGTTTCTGTTCTGGAGATGGGTGTATTGGTCAATTTAATCCAAAATCTAATTTTTGGGAGTTCAGTTTACATTCCCTCTACCCTACCGTCTTCTAAATTCTGTTGTTCATCATGCCCTGTTTCCTGAAGGGCCTTTTGACTGTCTTTATCTTAATCTTAGTCTGAGAGTGTATTGTTCTGGATTATAAGCAATTGCTTTTCTTTATAAACCAGTTTGTGGATGAATGTAGACAGTATTTGTTCATAATAGGCACCGCCTGTGTTGAAACATCATAAGAAATTAACAAACTCTTGTCACATGTTCACTTTTTTTCTTAACAAACCTTCTCCGAGAGAGACCATTTCTCACACTATACAGTACTTCGGGCTAGCAAATAAATAGTTGCTGATGAATAGTTATTTGGAGATCTTTAAGCCTAGATATTGACAAAAGTTCTGTCAAATCTTCCAGTTTTCTTGGTCACTTGTGATTCCTCCAGAATAGAACTTCAATAATCTTGAGTTTAAAGCAATATGACATGGACCTGAATTTTATATTGGATTGTAATTAGATTTGTAGGGCTGTAGCCTTCATTCTAGGAAATATGGGTTCACAAGAGATTGTTCCAGTTTTGTGTGGAAGCAAGCTTGTTGCAAAGTGATGAGTGTCTAGTGTGTGGGTTTATTTTTAACTTCAACTGTTCTTCGTGGCCCTTCTAAGGATGTTGATATATGTAATTTTTGAAGGGAATGCTCAGCAAAAGGTACTGTTTGCACTCAAGGTCATCACAAGAACTGTATACTATAAGCGAAAGGGTAATATTTTACAAGTAGAATTTGAGGAATTGAAACTTCCATTGAGAAAGTAATACCCGGCAAAGTAAAAGCAAATTGGATATGTTAAAGTCTGTAACATTAATTCTGCCCGTTAATCTGTATTCTTAGGGCATAATTATGACTTGAAGACTTAGTTGTTGATTGCTCTTGAAGGGATCACATTTTGCACACTTATGGATACTGTATGCTTCAGTGTAGTATATGGTCTCAGAATTGAGCTTTAATACATAGTTCATTGTAGACTGCTGCTGTTTGTATGGCATCTATTTATTTTTACCTCCTTTATTCCTCGTAAACTAAAAGTTTGTTTTGCTTGGTTGCCTATAGGACTTCCGCTGCCTACTTGCAAAAAAAGATGTTTTTCTTTAAGAGATTTTGATTTGAAGATTTCATTGTATCTGTCTACACATCAGTAGTTGTATTGCACACCTGTAAAATCATTTGAATGGTGTTGATAACTGCTCCACAAATAAAGGTTGCTTCAGGATTTTCCTTTTAATGGGAAACATGCAGTTTTCTAGTTCTGTTCTGACCCAAGACATTTTTAGGAACAATAAGTATGAATAATAAGACCAACACATGTCTTATAATACAAATGTGTAGGAACAAAATCAGAAGGACTAAGGCACAAAATGAGTTACACTTAGCAAGGGACATAAAAGGTGGTAAGAAGAGGTTCTTTAAATACATTTGGAGCAAGAGGAAGAAGACAAAGTAGATAAAGGAAGGAATGAGAGCTAATAATGGATGATGTCAAGGAAGTTCTGAGGTGTTTAATGCCTATTTTGCTTAAGTTTTCGCTAAAAAGGTTAATAGTGACCAGATACTCAACATAATTAATAACAAGGGGGAAGGAACACAAGGCAAAATAGGGACATAACAGGTTAAAGAATATTTAGAAGTTAGATATATTCAAGTCAGCAGGGCCTGATGAAATTCATCCTAGGGTACTCAAGGAACTAGCTAAAGGAATCTTGGAGCTGTTAGTAATTTTCTTTGCGAACTCCTGAAGGACAGGTGAGGTCCCAGAAGACTAAAGAAGGGCAGATATAGTACCAATCTTTAAAAGGAACAAAGACCACCTGTGGAATTATAGACAAGTCAGCCTAACTTTGATATCTGGAAAGATACTGGAACAAATTATTAAACAGTCAGTTTGTAAGCACCTGCAGGTTTGTAAGGAATAGCCAGCATGGATTTGTCAAGAAAAAAATCATGGCAAACCAAACTAGTTTCCATCTTTGATGGGTTACTGGCCTAGTGGATAAAGGAGAAAGCTGTAGATATGAGATCTTGATTTTAGTAAGGTATTTAACAGTCCTGCATGATATTCTCATTAGCAAACTAGGGAAATGTGGTCTAGATGAAATTACTATAAGGTGGATGCATAACTGATTGAAAGACTATTCAAAGAGTAGTTATCAATGATTTGCTGTCAAACTGGGAGGGCTTATCTAGTGGGGTCCTGCAGTGGTCAGTACTAGGTTTGGTACTATTCAGTATTTACATTAATGACTTGGATAATGGATTAGAGAATATGCTTTAAAAGCTTGTAGGTGACACCAAAGTGGGAAGGGTTGCAAGCACTTTGGAGGGCAGGATCAGAATTCAAAATGTCCTTGACAAATTTGAGAATGTGTAAAATCAACAAGATGAAATTCAATAAAGACAAGTGCAGAGTTCTTCACTTAAGAAAATGCAAATACACAGCTACAAAATGGGGAATAACTTGCTAAGTGGTAGCACTGTAGAAAGGGATCTAAGAGTTATAGTGGATCACAAATTGAATATGAGTCAACGACGTGATGCAGTTGTGAAAAAGGCTAATATAATTCTGAAGTATATTAATAGGAGTGTCATATGTTAGACACAGGTGGTAATTGTCCCACTCTACTCGGTGCTGGTGAAGCCTTAGCTGTAGTACTGTGTCCAGTTGTGGGTGTCACATTTTAGGAAAGATATGGACAAATTGGAGGGAGTTTTGAGGAGAGCAAAAAAATTATAAAAGGTTTAGAAAACCTGACCTATGAGGAAAGGTGAAAAAACTGGCCATGTTTAGTCTTGAAAAAAGACTGAGGGGGGACCTGATAAATCTTCAGATATGTTACAGGCTATTACAAAGAGGATGGGGACCAGTTGTTCTCCATGTCTGCAGAAGGTAGGACAAGCAGTAATAGGCTTAATCTGCAATAAGAGAAACTTAGTTTTTCCTAATATCTAACCTTTCTAACAATAAGGATAGTTAAGCTCTGGAATAGGCTTCCAAGGGAGGTTATGGATTCCCCATCGTTGGATAAATATCTGTCAGGGATGAACTAAGTTTATTTGGTCCTGCCACAATGTGGGGGCTGGACTTGATGGCTTTTCAAGGTCCCCTTCCAGTCCTCATTTCTATTATTTTTATCAGATATTTATAATAAAAATTGCATCCGTGTGCAGTTTGTCTTGGTAAATCTAATTCCTATTGGTGATGGTGGTTTCTGTGCCAATGTTGTCCTAGTGTGTAGTAATTTAGGATACTAAGTGTAAGTGACAGTGGCAGCTAATAGTCCTGCACGTCCTTAACAGCTACAGCTCTGAGTGTAATACGGCTGCTCCTGTGTGCATCCCTGTGTTCACAGGTTTGAAACATTTTGCTGGTGTTGTCTGATGAGTCTGTACATGCACCATATATGCCTTTGCATCCCTCCCCACCTGAGGGCATATAGGGGTGTGCAGCCTCCCTACTACTGCTCTGTTTCTTTACCACTCATGGCAGTGAATTGGAATTCAGCAGCGTCTTTCCCTTCTCCTTGTAGCAAATTTACCTCACAGATTTCCCGCCCCCCCTTTTTAAAACACAAAACAAAACACTATCTCACTTTGTATTCCTTTAGCTAGTTTTTCTGTATATTTAAAAGAAAAAATATCTACCCTGTAGGTAGTTTTTACTCTGTTGGTCATTTGATTGCTTGGTGAGCACCACAACTTGTTTTCTCACTTTGTGGCTGGTGTTAAAACCTTGGGCTGCAAACCCTGTTGCTCCTGCAATTGCAACAGTCAGTTCTTGTTCCGCAAGAGAAGGGAATGTGCCTAATTGATATTTGCTCTGGTGGTCCTTCTGTAATAGGATCCTCTGGGCCAGGGACAGACTTATCAATGGTCAGCAAAGATGGCATCAAATTCCGAGCATCAGACCACTTCCCCTAAGGGGTCTTGCTTCTTTAGTGCTCCCGCAAGCCAGAACTCTACATATTTGGTCCTGTGTCACTGGGATGGGTGTGGTGGGGTTAGTTCCATTTCTGATCTGCCCATGGTCCCTGAAGCCAAGCACATTAGTATCTGTGGACTCTGAACTGGCTCTCAGTGCCACATTGACCTTGGCACTGAGCTCTTTAGGCAGAACAGAAAGTTGCTTGGAAGGTGACTCAGTGCCAGTCATCTTCCTCTCTTCCAGGGAAGAAGAAAAAGGAGTTATGACTGTCCTTGGGCAGCACATCTCTGGACTGGATATAGAATTGGCTTATGCCATGGAGGCACGGGCTTCCCAGGCACCATTTGCCTCAGTGCCATCATCTCTTGCATTGGAGACATCACCAGGCTTTTACCTGTGTCATCTGTCTAGGTGCTGATACCCCTTATACCAGTACTGACCACATTGTTGCCTTTGGTGCTGAGAAGCTCTGCTCGTGCCACCCGAATGTTCCCTAATCTGGGGAGATCTGCATCACATTTGACTTCATTTATACTTCCTCTGTGGCATTCTTGGAACCCCTGTACGTACAACCCCACTCAAGGGGTTGCGGTCATTCTTGCTGCCATCCAGAATTGACATTTGAAGCCCACTGTACAGTTCCCCCTTTTAGATAATCTGATGGTCCTCTTGACTCTTCCCAGGTCCTACAACCACACCAGGGGCATCCCCAGAGGGTGGCATCGTGGCAATACCAGGCAATTTGTGCTCCACCTACCTTTCCTGAAAGGGTGCCTCACTATTAGGTCTCCTCAGAGATTACTTAGAGCTTCCTCCTGCGTCAGATCTACTAGTGGACTGGCCAGAGTTTTCATTAGGAAGAGTGGAAGGACCTTAACCCAGATTCAGGGCCATCTTGCCTATCATTGTTTCCTTATGAAACATTACTCCTAACTGGTGTCCTTGAAGTGATTACAGGGCATTCCAAGACTACACAGAATTACTGAACACCAGTTATTGAGCAGTCAGTGGAAGAAAAGATACAAACTACTTGAAATATTGCAGTTAAAGTAGCTAGGTAGGGTAGCTATGCTGATTGATGAGGGTGTCCTTGAGCGCTTGCTAGGCTTCATCTCCACCCTTTCCAACATTCGCTGAAGTCAGTATTCCAGTCCTCAGTCCCATATGGACAAGGATCTCTTTGTTCTTTCCACCATCCTTTCCTCTATAAGGTGATGGATAAACCTGGAGACAGTCTGCAAAGGGGTGCCCTTTCACTTTCCTTTTTTTTTTTCAGCGATACAGGTAACAGATGTTACCACATAAGGATGGGGATTACACTTTGATCATTTTGCGCACATAAGGTTCGGGGTCTCGAGTCAGCTCTTCACATAAATATATTAAAGCACAGGGCAGTCTTGCCTACAAATTTTTCTTTCCTTTACTGAAGTGTCAGTCTTCAGATACAATACATAGATCTTGATCTTCCCTCCCCTCTGTGTCAGAAACCAATCAAATTTTGAAGCTGATGGCATTATTTGATGCTAAACATGACAGCTCTTCACAGATGTAGGAGTGAGCAATAGCCTAGCACAGTGCTTCTCAAGCTATCTAATGTGGGGGACCAGCAATCTTTTTTTTTTTTCCAATGTGCACGCAGACCAGCAGCCGATGGCTCGCGGACCAGTGCTCCACTTCGAATAGCACTGGCCTAGCAGATTACTGCATCAGGCAGTACAGAGCTCATCATGTGTGGTCCCTGGAGGATTCTCTGAATTCCTTTTCTGTGGATGAGGTTCTCTTTAGGTAGTCTTATTCTGATTGGTGGCAAAATTCTGCCTCAGAGGAAGGGGGAAGAAACCTAGGTTCTCTCCCAAATGCCTTTCTTGGTCAGGTCTTGTGTGACTTCCCCACTGGCTCCTCTCATCCTTGGTTATCAGAAAGATGAGACAAATTGCAGCCACAGTGACTTTCACGGCTGCTTCTTCGGTGAGACAGTTCTGGGTCACTACATCTAGCTTGCTGTATGACCTGTCCCACTCATGTTCAGGTCTCAAAATCAGGGGAGGCTCCATCACCCCAGGTCCCTGTATCTGACCAATAGAAGTTGACTGGCTGAGCATAATACTGAGAAAAGGTGCTCTGCAGAAGTACAGAACGTTCTCCTACAAGTAGGAAACCACTTACTGGATCTCTCTCTAGGATGATGTGGAAAGATCTTCTATCTTGGCCAATTAACAAGGGCTTGATTCACTGAATTCTGGACTCTCAAATTTTCAGAAGTGACTAAGTGACTTATGCTCCTGAATATCTGTCACTTTTGAACATGGAACTTGGTGTAAAATTTTCAGAAGTGCCTATCTCTTACCCCTCAAACAAACGCACCTTTATTGTCAGGTCAGTGAGTCTGTCTAGCTGCCATATCTGTCTGTCATCAATTTATAGAAGCCCAAACAGCGACACTGCAGATGTAATGTTTAATTGGTGATCGCTTTAGCAGATGAGATCTATGAGGCAGTGGGAGTGAAGTATGTGGGGACAAGGACTGAAATAGGGAGTTGCTGTAGGAAGGGAAAAGTAGAATTGCTTTAGGAAGAATTAACAGCTGTTGAACAAGTTCTCTTTACATGAACTGTAACACTAGAAGATTTAAACACCTATTTAGAATCCAGAGTATGTTAGAACAAATTAGATTAAAGGGGTATCAAACTCATTGTGGGGAAAGAGCCAAATTCCATACTTTTAAAATTGATTAGGGTATAAGTTTAAGACCCTACACTCCTGTTTAGTGCACAGCAGAATTTTAACTAGCAACAATGGGAGGGTTGCACAAAGATCAAGCAAGGGTGGAAGATAGGTATTCTGTAGTAATTAAGCTTTTAGTTAACTCTTCCCAAAGCTCTTCTGAGGTGGTTGGCTCACCAACTGAGAGGCCGTGTGGACAAAACAACTTCTGTTTAGGAAAGGATAAAGTAATTAGTGTAAGATTTCTGATATTTAAAGGCATACAAATAAAAAATAAATGTCTATACATAAGAATGGCCATACTGGGTCAGACTAAAGGTCCATCCAGCCCAATATCCTGTCTGCTGACAGTGGCCAATGCCAGGTGCCCCAGAGTGAACCTAACAGGTAATGATCAAGTGATCTCTCTCCTGCCATCCATCTCCACCCTCTTGACAAACAGAGGCTAGGGACACCCTTCCTTACGCGTCCTGGCTAATAGCCATTAATGGACTTAACCTCCATGAATTTATCTAGTTCTCTTTTAAACCCTGTTATAGTCATAGCCGTCACAACCTCCTCAGGCAAGGAGTTCCATGAGTTGACTGTGCATGGTATGCCTTTTAACAAGGATCGCACTAAACAGTTACTAAGCCTCAATATTTACAGTGCTTTAACGT
Organism: Lepidochelys kempii; assembly: GCF_965140285.1. Classification (NCBI taxonomy): domain Eukaryota; kingdom Metazoa; phylum Chordata; order Testudines; family Cheloniidae; genus Lepidochelys; species Lepidochelys kempii. The sequence continues at coordinate 31,111,128 of NC_136392.1, read as the reverse complement.
TTAAAAGTTGGGAGTTTCTGAAGGTGTTAGCTGTATTATTTGGGGACCGAAAGTTACTCCTTTAGGTAACTGTTCTTCAGAACTTTAAAATACCTTTGTAGTACTGACATGACTTCCCCTCCCCCCCTTCCTGTAGTCATAGGTTAAACATTTGGAATGTTTTCAACTATATAAGCAGGTCTTTTCTAGGTGAGCAGTATAATCATATAAGTTCAGCTCTTTTATAACAATTCAGTAGTACTGCTCTTCTTAAATTTCAGAATTATTATAAATACCTAGTTTGACTCTTTTTATAGTCTTCCCATAAAAGATCCATCAGTTAATATTTCTCCCAAATCAAACAAATAATGTTGGTATGCTTAAAACAAAGTATACATATGTTTCAGATGCAGATTTGCTTTTGTAGACATGGCAGTTTGAATAATACAGAAGTAGCAGTTAACTTATTCATAGCATGTTCTAATGCTTCTATTTAGAAAAAAATTCACCTAGCTCATATTATTCTGGTAAAATTGAACAAGCAAGCTTGACTTTAACGATTTTTGCTTTGCATTTTTAATTCACATTCACATTCACATTGTGGGACTTCTAGAAAGTACTGACATAAAATTAGAGCAAGTATCTTTTAATTTAATCAATCATTTTTAATATATCTCTGACTGAAGAGATTTTAAAACAAAATTCCATAAATGGTGATGAGTACACCTTCCTTTTAAATCACTCTTCGCAATTCAAGGAGAGGAGGATTTCTTTTATTTTTGAATTCCTGTTGTTTGATGGATTATACCTCCTGTTGCTTAGTCTTCACTTCCAGATTGGTCCCAGTCCCTGCATTCATAGTTCACAAGTGTCCTTCCCTCCCCCATCAGGGTAAGAGGCAGAGAGGGGAAGGAAGAGGCTGACTTCCCCACAAATATCCTGTAGTTTAGGGAAGGTGCACTGACCTGGGAGCCAGGGGACCATGAATTCTAGTCTCACCTGGTTTCTGTTCATATTTCTGGAAACTGGAGTCCTTTATTGAGCAGGTGCTCATACTTTGTTCTAGAAGGACTGGCCAGATACACAATCATTTTTCCTCATTACACAAGTAGGTTAACTGAGAGAGTTCACATTGTCTGTGTTAAACAGGATAGTAAGCGGATTTCAAATACAGTAGATCCAAATCTTACTAACTGAGACTCACTGTGTCTCAGAATGAATGTGCCGAATCTATGGATTTAGCTATCCTGTCTATAACCACTAGATAACCTCTTCCTTCCAGATCCTGGAATAGATGCCCAGGATTAATGATATCAACATCCTACTGCTGTTTAGCGAATAATTGTGCAACTCCCAGGCAAAGTATGTGGCATCCTGTTCTAGTGGCTAGTTCACATAGCGGATAACAGTAGATTAATGGTTTTTTAAAGCCGTTAGCGACTATTGTGATCATCTAGTCTGACTTCTTGCGTAGGACAGGTGAGAAAATTTCACCAAGTTATTACTGCGTCAAGCCAATACTTGTGTTTGGACAGAGTTCATCTTTTTGAGATGAACTGATGGGGAGTCCATTGTATGCTTGGTAGTTTATTCGGATAGTTAATTATCCTTATTACTGATTTTTGAGTTTTTCTTGTTACTGCTTTAGCTCAAGTGGTAGAGGTCTTGACTGTGGATCTGAAGATACAGGGTTCAAACCTCACTGATAACCGTATTCATTTTCTTCAAAAACAAAAACCCACTGGTTTAATAAATTGCATGGTGACAAAACATCCTTCAGTTTATGGCACAGCGTGCATTAAGAGGTGTGCTTCATGCCGGCAGGGACAAGGTATACAGTTGGCAAAATCTCGCTGCTGGAGCACAGGCACACATCCAGCTGTTGCAGATACCCCTGGGTGTAGTGACAGGTTTCAGAGTAACAGCCGTGTTAGTCTGTATTCGGTTAGTCTCTAAGGTGCCACAAGTACTCCTTTTCTTCCTGGGTGTAGTGCGTTTCAAGAAGATCGCAAGAAGCTGTGGAGTATTTTGGGACGCGAGTGACATTGCAGACTTCCCTTACTGTGATTATCTACCACAATTCCTTCCATGGTGCCTTTCTTGAAGATTATTTCCATCTCTAAGCCTGATGTGACCAAAGTACATAAGTGTGTGCCTATTCATTTCTGACAAGTGTCAGCTTCTCTCCAGTAATACTTCAACACAATTGTTTGTCTTTTCCGTCCAGAAGATAAGATACTCAAGTCTTTGCTAGCACCACATCTCAGATGTCAGTTTTTCTCTTGTCAGCAGCATTAGTTTCCCAGGATTCACATCCATAAGTTGCTATGGAAAAAATTAAGATTTTCACCAGTCAAACGTTCATATGTTTTGAAATGCCACACTTTTGCAAGGGAGGCAATGGCTGAGTGAGCCATCCCTCGACGTCTTCTGATGCAACCTTAACTGTCACTAAATAAAGCTTTGGTTTTGTTGTTAAAACTGCTCTAGAGTTGCCAAGTGCATTTGGAGGCATAATATTAGATATACTTTAACGTAACATTTTCACAAGCACCAATGTGATTTAGGAGCTTAAGTTCAGTTGGCTTTCAACAAGTGTCTAAATCACTCTTGATAATGGAACTAGGGAGCCTGTGTTACTTAGACCCATGTGAAAATTTTACACTTAATTGTCACGAGATCGTTAGGATTGTAAATATTAGGTGGTGTCAGTAAATACATTGTGTCATAAATCGTTGTCTGATATAGACATTGCCTTTTCTTATCTGCAGGTGTGTATTTCAGCACAGCGTGGCTGTGGTTATCCATTTGCACAGTCTTCTTATTGTGGTGGGGGACCATGGACATTCACCACTTCTCTGGATTGACCATTCCTGATGGGGGCTTGCATATTGTAGGGGGTGAATTGGGTGAGGCTTTCTTCATTTTTTGCCACTGAAGAAGGTGCAAGATGTGTTTATGATGGGTGCAGGGGGTACCATTAAAGAGTCAAAAGTAACTCTTGCTGAGCACTATGGAAAATGCAAAACATGATAGAACTGCCAGTTCAGATATGCCTCCAGCAGGTCTGACCACCGCCTAGTTCTGTGTTCAGTGCTAGGGTAAACTTACCTACTGTAGTATCAAATTCTAACAGTCCTTGGTGTAGCAACTACAGCTACTTTTGTACATGAAGGCAACCAAAACATAACCTGCGTTCTCTATGGCCAGTATGGGAAATGCATTCCAAATCCTGGTGCTGCCTTTGCTAGCCCAGAATTTAACTCAACTATACTTAGTACAGTATCCTCAGTGAACACAGTACCACCTTCACCAGTGCTTGGTATGCCATCTTAGCCACTAATGCTTTCTATTCCCCATAACCTGTCCCATGGCCTGTACTTTCCCTGCTTCCTGTTCCTCCATTTCCCCTGGTGCCTTCTGTACCATCAGTAATACCAGGAATGTCTCCTGTGAAACCTCCAGCCATAGCACCTTTTACGTACTTGAATAAATGGGCCTGGAATATCAGTGAATATGAACAACCGTTTGAATCCAGTGATTGTGTCTCAGTAATCCTATAAATCCTCAGATGAATTCTCAAAAGTAGTGTAAAAAAAGGAGTACTTGTGGCACCTTAGAGACTAACCAGTTTATTTGAGCATAAGCTTTCGTGAGCTACAGCTCACTTCATTGGATGCAAGTAGTGTGAAACCCTTTCCTATTACCCCCTTTTTTTATGTCAGTGTCCATGGAATGCTCCTTTTCTGCAATGAAATCTGATATGAAAAGATTCTTTTCATGGGCTCTGAGATGATGAGGTACATATGCAGATGCAGTACATAGACTGAAATAATGGAAATGGATCAGATGAAGGGCTTCTTAACACAAAACTTTAGTTTGTGGCAAACTGGGGTCTGACTACTCCGCACTAGCCTGCCCGCAGACTAACTGTACATGTGAACCCTACTCATGCACATTAACAGCTAGTTCTGAGTACTTATTTGCAGACCAAATTGGAAGTAGTAGTTATCCTCATTCAGGTATTGGTCTTCCAGGGTTAGGAAGTGGTCCTAGTAGTCAGAGTGGAATGTGAAGTGTTGGAGGTGGATCTCAGAACTCTGGGAATGGCCTAGTTAAGTGACCTCCTTGCTTTGATAGTGGTCTTGAGCATTTAAGTGGGCCTCTGGGCTTTTGTGAAGCCAGGGTCAACTGTCATTAAAGTGCAAAGTATGCCATTTACTGTGTCAGCAGATGAAATTCTTGATTTCTTTTATGATTGCAAAATGACCCCGAGCTTGGTCTTTTTAAAATACCATGAAAAAAGCATGCCTGTGGGAATAGCAGTAGTTGCATTTGAGGCTTATAGTGAAGTAATGACAGCTGTTGTAAGTGAAGGGCCTATAGGCTTAAAAGTAAATCTTATTTTAGAGACGCTGTCCACGTAAAGTGTCATGTTGCTATTCATAGTGATGTGATTAATGCATTCAGATTGGTTTTTATTGTATTTCCAGGTTAGAATCTGAATTTTTTAAATCATAAATGTTTGTTTTGATAACTGAGGCCACTGGTTGGGCTTAGGACAGAGCGATGCTTTTAGTGATAACCAAGAAGTAACCTGGATTGGGCCTTGCAAGTGAAGCAGGTCAAACCTTGGTTTTGCACACTCACTGGCTGGATCTTTGTGCTGCCTTGGGGCCTTTGTGTGAGGAGATAGTACCATGATTGCTCCCAGACTCAGTATGCACAAGGGAGCTGGAGCCATATCAGAGTACCACTTCCACCATCCCACCAGGTGTGTCCATGTTTGTCCTCCACATACGTTCCGCAGGGCCATGCACCAGAATATGGATTCCCCCAGTGGGCAGATTGGGGATGCTGCTCACCACCAAGAGCAGTCCAGAGATCTACTCAGTCTTCTGTTTGCTTAGTGCAGCTGAGGACAGTGACCAGCTTGGGGAATACTCTGTAGGCATTGACAGTGACCAGCAAGAGACATGGGGCTTCCTCCACGCTGAGGGGGCAGTGAGTGGTTGGTGGCATGTTGCAAACGGGGCTTCTGCCTATATCATTGCACTGCATGTTGGGGGGCTGGGTGGGAGTGGCTCTCTTTTATATTAGTATAAAACTTTTCTTGAAATGCCCAAACCTGTTAAAGGGCAAAGAGTCCAGTGGCACCTTGTAGACTAACAGACGTATTGGAGCATAAGCTTTCGTGGGTGAATACACACTTCGTCAGATGCACCAAACCTGGTTGTGCGCCTGATGACTCCCTCATCTGAGGGACTCCAGGGAACACCACTCTTGTTAATTGCAGCCCTGTAAATTGCTGTAAATGTGTGTAGTTGTAATACGCATACATGGTTATTCAGATGTGCGGCTGCTCTGACACAGTAATTCCGAGCAACTGAAATGTAAACATGAAGTTAGGAATTTATAATAAAAGCATTTGAGGTTATTAAACCTTACAGACTCTGCATGCTAAATGTGTGCAGGTCTAAAATTCTAATGCAGGGCATTAAAGAGCTTTGGCTGCCTATAAGCACACTCACCTGAGTTTTAAAATAGAGCAGTGTTTAGCTATACCAGATATTCTCATTGTAGATGTGTCTTTTACTGTTAACCCTCACAGCATAGTATAGCCTTTTGTGCATGGAGGAAAACGTCTGGCAATTGTTTGCTTAGTATTGCTTGACATAATAACAAATCCAGCAGTATTGGGGTAGTCTCCAAAAGGAAGTGATGAAACAACCATAGATAAGTTAATGCTGTATGTGGTATGTACTTATTAGGTTAGGTGGAATGGGAAATAGTACAGAAGGAAGATCATACAGGAACTCCTCACTTAACATTGTAGTTATGTTCCTGAAAAATGCGACTTTAAGTGAAACGATGTTAAGCGAATCCAATTTCCCCATAAGAATTAATGTAAATAAGGGGGATTAGGTTCCAGGGAAATTTTTTTTGCCAGACAAAAGGCATTATACACATTTTAAACAAGCAGTTTAATACTGCTGTCCTTGTCGAGTATGAAGCTTGGTTGAAGTGGAGGAGTCCGAGTGGAAGAGAGTGGATTGTCCGGTTGCTCCTCTTTCTGAACTTTCTGAACTCGAAAAAATACATCTAGAGATTGTTGTTTTGCTTTCCTTTTTTTCCCCTTAGTAAATTTCTTTATAGCAAGTCATTAGATGATCAACTCCCCTAATCACTTTGTAGTGGCATTCCCTGTCAGGATCGTCATGACTCAGGGTTTGCAAGCCAGCTTCAATCATTTGGAACGCTTCAGAAAGACGTTTGGTAGTTAATTTCGATGGGTTGGTGGTTCTTCTACTTCTTGGCCCTCTTCTTCAATTGCTCTCGTCACCTGTAGTTGCATCAGATCTTCATTGGTTCGCTCTTCTCCGTGTGATTGCAGAAGTTGTGTAATGTTGGCTTCTTCCACCTCATCAAAACTTGCTGAGGCCGCCCACTCCACTCCTTCCCCCAAGCTCCCACCCGTGACTCGCCTCTTCTTCCCCCCCCACCTCATCCCCTTTTACTGTACTTCGCAGGCTGCTTACTCCCTCCTAGGAGGCAGGAGAGGGAGGAGGAGCCTGCGCGCTGAGTCCTCGTTCTTGCCTCCTAAACGCAGCAAGCCAGCTGATTGCCGCAGGCAGGAGGTTGTGGGTGGGAAACGCTCGGGGGAGCTCAGGGAGGCTGCCTGCTGTGGAGAAAGCAGGCAGCTAAGCAATGTAAGAGTAGAGCATTGCTCAACTTTAAACGATCATGTTCCCTAATTGATCATCAAGGTAACAACAAAACAATGTTAACCAGGGTGACTTTAAGCGAGGAGCTCCTGTACTTTGGGCCTATCTATGAAATCTTGATATTTGCATTTGTTACTGTTACAAAGTGTAGGTTATAATCTAAACCAGGGGTCGGCAACCTTTCAGAAGTGGTGTGCTGAGTCTTCATTTATTCTCTCTATTTAAGGTTTTGTGTGCTAGTAATACATTTTAACGTTTTTAGAAGGTCTCTTTGTATAAGTCTATAATATATAACTAAACTATTGTTGTATGTAAAGTAAATGAGGTTTTTTAAATGTTTCAGAAGCTTAATTTAAAATTAAAATGCAGAGCCCCCCTAGACCAGTGGCCAGGACCCAGGCAGCGTGAGTGCCACTGGAAATCGGCTTGTGTGCTCTCTTTGGCATGCGTGTCATAGGTTGCGTACCCCGATCTAAACCCATGTAAACTACTCTGTGATGTTTCTTGCACATATATCTCTCTTGGGAATGCTTTGTCCTATTTGATGGTGTTGGACTTTTTCTGGTGTGCTACTCTTTTTTTCTCCTGAGTAGAATCATAGGGTTAGAAGGGACCACAAGGTTCGTCTAGTCTAACCCCCTGCCAAGGTGCAGGATGTGTTGCATCTAAAGACAGATCGCTATCCAGCCTCCTTTTGAAAACTTTCAATGAAAGAGCTTCTACAGCCTCCCTATGAAGTCCGTTGCATTGTCCTACTGTTCTTCTAGTTAGGAGATTTAATCTAACAAAATGGAAGTAAACGTTTTACAAGTTATTGAATTATACCTGAATATAAAAAAAATTAATCTCTTTCTGTAGGAGAGAGTTTAATCTCATTTGTATGTAATTTTTTTCCCCTCTGTCCTCCAACACTGTAATAGCTACATGAAACTTTATAGACTTAAAGCCCTAATTGCTGAGCCACCTACCCACTATCAAGCCACTTTAAGTTGTCTGAAGTTAGGAACACAAAATCACCACTTTTGAATATGTAGACCCACACAGTAAAATTTCTTCTTTCTCTAGCCTTTATTCCTAATAGTTGCCTATAGAGCACTGCCAATCACTATTTACATAGGCAATATGCAGCTCAGCATCTTGATTGCTTTTTCTTCACAAGTTCGGCCAAGTCCTCTTTGAGGAATGATTGGCTAAGATGGCTGTCCATTATAAACCTCAGTCTACCAGCTCATCCTAATTCCAGGATCAGTTCCAGTGTTCTTAAGAGTGATAGGTGTGGCAAATATCACCTCACAGAATGACAGGTGGCCTGGTTGCCCATTTCCTGCCTTGGACCTAGGAGGGGATAGGACTTTCTGCTGCCTCCACCTCACTTCTGGAGCTCTTTAGTGCTATCACCACCATATTCCTATGCGAGTACCTACCTGGAAAGTAGGACAGAGGCAGGTAGCTATTAAGTTATTTGTATTCTGGTAGTGCTAGGGTCTGTTAGACTAGGCAGTGTGTAGAATACAGCTCCTGGCTCAAAGAGCTTACAACCTAAAAGATAAAATGGACAAACCTATAGATATAGGTGTTACTAGGAGCTACTTACTTATTGTTATGGGACATTTAATCTGTGGAATTTTTTTTTATTCTGTGGAATGTATTTTTATTTCTAGTCTTGTGCCTCTCTGGGCCTGGTGCTGTTGTCCTAGGTCAGGGTGGATTTGATTTAAATTATGATTTAAATCACTAGTCAGGAAGTCTTGATTTAATCAGGGATTTCTACGTAAAAGTGCATTCTTGTTGGTTGTTATAACCTTAATACGTATTCTTCACAACTCAGAGAGAGATGTAGGTTTCATTTTTAGACATACACACTATACATTTTTAAAGTTATTTATTTTGAAAACTTTTCAGATTAGTTTGACAGATATATCCGAAAATGAATGATTGGTTATTTCATTTAACTAAGATAATTGAAGCCAATATTTATGAAGTCATTGGGAGGTGAACTATCTCCAGTTCAACAGGTTAATCATTAATATTTGGAGGATTTTCTTGCCATGCTGTATTAGGAGGAGAACATCACCAGACAGACCAGAACATCATCAAAACAAACCAAATTGTTTGTTTTTAACTAGAACAACAACATTATGTATTCTGGATTTTTTTCTTCAACAGCAACCATATAATATTTTAACAAAACAAGGATATGAATTTTTGAATTTAAACATTCACGTTTTTAAAAATCAGGTTTGTTTTTGTTAAAATTGTTTTTAACTGAAATATTTAAATAGTCGATTAAAATAGTTTTATTATGATGTCAGCCAGCTCAACACGAGAAACTTAAAATATTGGCTTCTGCAGCTAACTCAGTCATCTTCACCTTCATTTTCCTGTTTGTTCATAATCTGGAAAAGAAAAACAAGCTTTCCTGCTTTTCCAGGTCCCAAATGATTTCTCAGTTTGGAATTAATTAGTCCAAAGGAAGAAAATATTCTTTCTATACTGGCAGAAGAAGCTACTGCTGTTAAAAGTGAGATGAGCACTTCAACAGTCTCTGAATCCAAGTGCTTAAGCGACTTCCACCAGTTCATTGGTGTGACTTTCTTTAAAACATCAGCAAACATATATTTCTTGAGCGGTTCACCCTTCGCTCTGAAGTTGGTGTTATGGAGGGGTGATTGCTGGATGTCCATGTCATAACCAACTTGTCGTCTTCAGCAGTTAAGGTTTGACCCTGGTACCGAGTATTGAGAATATTTGCAAGAAAATGAGCTGGAGATAGTGCTTGTCCCATTTGTTTTTTTAATGCTTGTAATTGAACTCTGTCATTGCATATTTCTCTTTTTAAGATCTCACTCAGTTCCTTCCTAATTTCAACAGTGTCAGCAATAAAACAGCTATTTCCCTGCATTTTGTTCAAGGCTACGGAAATAGGCTTCAGGGTACTCAGCATGTGTTCAACATTTCTCTTAAGCCCAATGTTGAGAACTTTGGCTGTGACAGTGCCATCTATTTTTTCACGATTTTGTTCAAAAACTGTCATCCGATTAGGCCAGTTCTTGATACAGGGCTCAGAACAGTCCACTACTGAGTTCCATTGCACACCTTGTGGGAGTGTTAGCTTTGTTCCTCCCACTTTTTTCAGAGCAGCTGCTGCAAAGTGGTGGTTACGGAAGTATTTTGCAATTTCAACAGCATTAGCCTTTTATTTCTGGAACACTGAAGTCTTTGACTAGGAGGTGCATCAGATGAGAACTGCAGTCGTATGTTGTTAGCTTGGGACTGTCTGCACTCTCTTCTAAATTTCTTCTCATTTTGGATACATTTGCAGCATAGCATTGTCTGTGACCAAGCTGCGTACAAGACATTTGAATTTTTTTTCAGTTTGTTATAGCTTTTACTGCTGCTACTTGTAAGTATTCTGCAGTGTGTGCATTTCCTGATGTATCAGTAGTTTCTGTAAGGAAGACATTCCCTTCTGTTGTCACACAAGCACATACAAGAGGATCATTGTGGACATTGCTCCACCCATCAAGACTCAGGTTAACAATTTTACCCTCTAGACCTTTTGCACGCTGCTCAGTTTCTCTTTCATACACTTGATCCAGCAATTTGCCTGCGACAGCTGCTCTGTTGGGTGGACTCTATCCTGGTCTTAATGACTGAACCATGTTAATGAAGTGTGGGTTCTCAGTCATACGGAAAGGAGAGTTTGTTGCGTAAACAAACTGGGTAATTTTTTCATCAGTTACCTCTTTTTGTAATCTGCTGGTTCTTATCACAAATTTATCTCTGGTTGTTTCTGGAAGAGGGAGGTTTTTTTTTCTTTTTGTTACAGGTGGTATACTGTGGCTATGTGACATACATGATGTGACTGAAATGCTGTCATTGGCCAATAACTCTGAAACTATTCAAAATGATGGTGATCTTGAAGGTGGATAGTCTTCAGAATCCTGTATGTTGAGGATGGATTCTCCTAAACAAAATAAGTCAATGCAGTTATTTAATTATTATTACCATACTGCTCATTTAATATTAGTCATTGCAGTCACTGACACTCCATGCTGCTTTAAAGTGAAATTGTGAAAGGAAGAGCTGCCTATTTCAGCTATTTATTTTTCATCACAACTGCATCTAAAATGATAGTACCATAAAGTAACTATATTTTTGGCTCAAACATGAGAATTCAAGAATAGTTCAGAAGGAAGACAGGCAGTCCTTAAGAAAGAAGTATGAAATAAAAAAGTTTACCAACCTGAAGATCCTGTATCTTCAGACACATTCCTTTCATCATCTTCAACGTAGCTTCCTCCTGAGAAGGGATACTTCTCATGATGTTGTTTCATTTGGGCAACCAGGCCTTGTATTTCTTTGTTGCACTGTTTGCATTTTGCGCACATGCCTGTCTTACCCCCAAGTAGAGCAACTTCGTTAAAATATTTCCAAACTGGGTCTCTTCTACGGCCTGCTTCCATTATAGGTTTTCCCTTCTAATGAGAGAATGGTATGGTAGATCTCAAATCAATGAAGGCTACACTCAGAAAGACCTCAAGACTTCTGGAATATGCTGCTCAAGCAGTTTCACTGTTGTTTCTACTGCCTGTCCCACTCGTCTCACATTTATTTCCATACTCCTCCTTGTCCAGATTTATTCCACACCCAACAATCTTCTATTCATTGAACTTTTTGAGACTTTGCACTTTTAGAGAGAGGTAAGGGATATTGACTCTGTGTACGCAAATTTGCAGTGGGACAATAGAGTTGAGGTCTGTTATTTTTCCCCTTTATATATTTATTTTAAAACATTTTTGCTGTTAACAAACATGTTATCTCTGGAGACGCAAATCCGCAGTTTGGGAACTGCAAAACTAAGCATCTCTGATGGTATCTTCTAGACTGATCATTGAGTCCCATTGGGTAGATAGGAAGATTAATCTAAATAATCTATACAGAAGCCCCTGGGACTCCATAAGAATGGGTCCCTAATCCATGAACTATTGGAACTCATTTACAAAATTTTTCTTAAACATTACATAAATATATTGTCTCATACTATAGAATGAGATATCTTTGAGCTATAATGTATCTTAGTTTTAACTATCTTTAGATAGTTTTTTTTTTTTTTATAAAATGCTTTTTGAGGGAAAAAACCTATTTAACAAATTTTTGTTTTTGTTTAAAAAAATCAATCATTTATTTTTATCCACCCTGGTTTTCCTCTAGAGCTTGGCAAAACAATGAAGATCAGGCGTTCGGTATGAAAGCACTATACAGATTCATAGCACAACATTATATATTTGGTTACATTCATAACTATAGGGTACTGGAAACCTTTTCATTTTTAGAGAAAGCTTAAAAATATTCCTGGCATTGAACTTAGACCTCTGGTCTCTCCATAGAAAGCCTCTTATTTGCTGCTGGCATTTGAATTGATCAAGTCTTGATGTAGAATTAAAAACTGAAAATAAAAATACTTGAATCTCAATCACCTCTTTACTTGTTAAATTCCAGGTTCTTTGTTACCTTAGTATGATTGATGACCTCAGACATCTAAAGCAGACGGATGGATTATATCTTTTGCCTGAATGTAGTGGGCTTAGGGGAGAGAAATCTGAGCTTTTAATTGTGGTCTTTGTGAATGAAGCTGGACACATCTGACATATTAGAATCCAAAAGATGAAGTATTAGTGATTATGAAACAAGCTTGAGGCTTCTGAATCAAAAATCATTATGTAGTTTGGATTCCTAATAATGGAAATTAGAGAGAGACCCTATTATCTAGTCCAGCCCTTTGTCAGTGCAGGATTGTTCCTTGCAGTATGTTCTTTATTTTTTTGTGTACATCACTAGGTTGCATGGCAAAATTTCCGTTTTGATACATTTTATTTAAGTAGCAGTGGATGAAGAAGAATAAAATATAATCTTTAAGTTCCAGTGGAATCATTTCATTGAAAAGGTGCCAAATGTAGAGAGACTGAGGTCTGTTACAATTAATGGCCACCTTGCATTTTTATTGAACAGACTTTTTGAAGATTTAAATTAAGAATCCTTGGACTGATATTTGTCATTGAATGTTAACTTTTCTCAGTCAGATTTTAGGAGATACTTTTATTGTCAGTCTTTAGTTAAATGCTATTCTTTATTTTTTAGTCCTTTAAAAATTGTATACAGTAAACTTTTATACACTTCATGTATTAAAAACTCCCTCTTCATAGTCTGTCAAGCTTGTCTGGAAGGAGTAGTTGTAAGGCAGATGGCATTGCTTGCCCACACTGAGAGGAAATAAACTATTTAGAGGTCGGAGAGGTTAAAAACACAAGAGTTTAGGACAGCAGTTCGCAGACTTCCTCCATCCAGCACACCTACAGATTTCGTGTGTGTGTAAAAAACGATTCCATACATCTTTGGGATCATGACAAGAAAAAACTGTGGCTCCTTTTGTTAGTGCATGCTGTCTGCTGGGTGTACTTTCTCTTCCGGTTTGCACTGAGCTCCGCTTCAAGGAATTGCTTATCAGTTGAGTCCTACAATTCAAGGTCCATTTTGGTCAATTTCACGGTCATAGGGTTTTAACAACATAAATTTCATGATTTCAGCTATTTAAATCTGAAATTTCACGGTGTTGTAATTGTAGGGATCCTGACCCAAAAAGGAGTTGTGGTAGGGTCGCAAGGTTATTATGGGGTGTGTGTGTGTTGCGGTACTGCTACCCTCACATCTGTGCTGTTGGCTGTGCTGCCTTCAGAGCTTGACAGCTAGAGAGCAGTGGCTGCTGGCTGGGAACCTGGCTCTGAAGGCAGAGCAGTGCAAAAGTAAGGATGGCATGGTGTGGTATTGCCACCTTTACTTCTGTGCTGCTGCCTGCAGAGCTGGGCCCTCAGTCAGCAGCTGCCACTCTCCTGGGTCTCTTCCAATCTGCCCTGGAGGAAAATTCCTTCACAACCCCAAATATGGTGATAAGCTAAACCCTGAGCAAATGGGCAAGATTCACCAGCCACATAACCAGGAAAGAATTCTCTGTAGTAACTCAGATCCCACCCCATCTAACATAAAGAGCTTCTGCTACAGAGTTAACTACTGAGGACAGCAAGGGGAGGCGGGAAAAGAAAACACCAATCCTTAGGAGAAAGGGGACCCAGCTCTGCCTTCAAGAAATCACCTTTCTCTGGATGAGTTGGGCCCTTTTTCTACTGCACCTTTGTCTTTTCTCTTTGCTCCTGTTGATCTCAGTGGGCTAGACTGCAGATTGAGCATGAAAGAGCCCCCAAACAGACCACCTCTCTTCTGCACTGTCATCCTTATCTCAGCAAAATTGATAGGTCCCTAGATCATATGCATGTCCCTCAGATTTTCTCTGGGCATCACCCCCCCCAATCTCCCCCACCCCCCCAAACCAAACCAACCACCACCAATCCAGAAACAAAAACCCCCCACGCTTTGGTGGAACATTTATATTTTACTTTTTTAGTAGTGATTTTTCTGCAAAGTTTTTTTTGGTATCAGGATTTTTATAGGCACTTTCTCTTTGTGCACAGCTCTTTCATAGACTTCTTGAAGGACACTTCATTAATATGAATAACTGTTAGCTGCAGTGTGCACATTTTCAGTCTTTTAATAATTTGACTACATTAGGAAAATACTATTGCATGTGGTATAGTTAATACATTTTAATAGGAGCAAAAGGTTCACATTTTTGAAGAAAATCATTTCAGCTCATTGTCATCTCCATGTATTTGTGCTGTTCTGGGAATCCTGGTCTTATGATAGTCCTTGTCGTCTGCTTAGATGTGTTGAAATTTTATCTTGCTGAGATTCTGGCATATTTAATGTGTTACTGGTAGCATTGCTACCTACTAGTTTTGAGAGAGAGAATTAAATATATGACCTTGGGTTTTGCGGGATGGAAAGTGTTTAATTTTTCTGCCCCAACATAGTCTAGAACTGGGACAGTGAAAACATTTCTCTATCTATGATGGGGTGAATGCTTTTGAGATCAACCAGTTGCAGACTCAGAAGAGGGAGGAGGGAAAAGAAAACATCAGTGAAGAGAACAAATAGATCCTGTCTGAACTATTGATAATAGCAAGCCAGTGGCTTCAGATAAGTAACAGAGAATGTTCATCAGAATAGCGAAGTCAGTCCCCCAGCTCTAGCTCAGAACATATCTATTTTAAAAATAAAATAAAATCTATTCTTAAAAGCTTTTGACTTTAGCTTAAGTCAAAAGAGCTTGTAATCAGCACAATGGCCCTCATTCTGCACTGTCTCCTAGCATACTAGTTCCTGCTCCTGGTGTCCTGTTGTGCTAGCAGTAGGCGTATGATGTAGAAGTATGATGCTTCCCATGATTGTGTGTTGGGAAGGGACGGGCACGGCTCAGTGTTAATTAGCCAATTTTAAAGAGTTGTGTTAATGGGATTGGAAAGGAGCCCCAATTAACTTTTTTTGATTAGAAGGAGCAGTGGCCACAATATACCTGTAGTGCAGGACTTCTCAAACTGGGGGTTAGGACCCCTTAGGGGATAGTGAGGTTATTACATGGGGGGGGGTCACAAGCTGTGAGCCTCCACCCTGAACCCTGCTTTGCCTCCAGCATTTATAATGTTGTTAAATATACAAAAAAGTGTTTTTAATTTATAAGGGGGTCACACTCAGAGGCTTTCTGTGTGAAAGGGGTCACCAGTACAAAAGTTTGAGAACCACTGCTATAGTGGGATAAAATTAAGGGTTTATAGGGCTCAGACAGGGACACAGAAGAAGCCTGGGAGAGTAGGGAAAGCAGGGATACCAAAAGTCTTTCATAGAAGATCACACCAGTGTTGGCTGAGCCAATGAAGTATTAAAAATATATTCATCATTGGTCCCATAGCCACATTGATCGTTGGGGCACCATCATTGATGAACAATCAACCAATTGTCTCCACCCTGATGATTGTGCGTCAATACTTGAATCTCCCCGAAGTCCATTCCTGTACACTCTTTATGTGGTCAGTCCATCTCTTCTCTTCCCCGTACTGTCCCTGGGATAGGCCAGATGATCTTGTTACATGGCTGTACCATTCGTCAAGAGGTCTTCATATGACCCAGCGTATTGGGTGACGATGTTGTGGACCTCTTCGTTAGTGACGTGGTTGAAGTCTGAGATGCCCAGGATTTTACGGAAGTATCTCATCTCTACTACCTGTGTTTTCTGTTCAAGTTCTGCCATAAGGGTCCATGTCTTGCACTCATACAGAAAAATGGAGGTGACCAGTGTGTGTAGCAGTTTGTCTGGATTCCAGAAAGATGTTCTTGGTCCTCCAAATTGGCTTTAGCTTTGCCACTGTTGCTGTTGTTTGCGCAATTCTTGACAGAATGTCTGTCTTTGATCCTTAATCAGTGATTGCCCCAAATATATTAGTTGATGTGTTATGGAGAAAGCAGGCTTTCCACTGAGTCTTTGGCATAAGGAGTCATTGACTAAAAAAGGACAAATGTTACATGGGGTGATAGAGTTGTAAATAGAATAAAACCATATGAACAGAAAATCAATAAAAAACAAAGCAAAAACCTAGGACAAATGCAGGTTGAATAGAGCTTAGATTATCACAAATTTATCTTATTAGGAACTTTGCAAATATAGTTGGAATGTTTCTAATTTTTTAACCCTTTGTTATACTTTTCAGGCTGAAACTAAGTATTCTGCTCTGCATGGACAGAGTTGATATGGTGTCATTGGGAGGGAGTTTCATTTGTTTTCATTGGCAATCACCTTGTACGGGAGTGCCTCCAAAACAGGGAAAAGACACCTTTGCTATGCCATTTGTTCACGAGTACTGGCATTTTGCCAGTATTTTTATTAGCTCCATTATGAAAAAAACTGAATGGAAATAATGAATGGCAAAAACAGCAGCTGTAACTATACTGTGGCTCCTTTTAAAAACTGGCACTTCAAAGAACAAATATTGAAAGATTGTGCAGGTTCATTGAATCTATACCACATCCAGAAGAGGGGCCTTTACTAGTCCTTGGATCTCAATTGTTCTTCTTTCCCTCTTGGTTCCTGATCCTACCCTCACCTGCTGGTTGACTTTCTTGTGCCATCTGGGCCCAGCACCAACTCTTGCCACTTATTTGACTCTTCTGCCCCTCTACTTCATTAAGATTCTCATTCACTATGGGTCTGACCCAGTGGAAATCTTTCTGTTGGCTTCACTACGAATTGGATCAAATACTACTTGCTGAGATTTGAGTCTGTCTATTGTTGTCATGCATGTTCCAAAGGATGCAAGCAATGTTGCAGTGCATTTGGGAGGCTTTTTACTGTCATGTCTCAACAGACTCTAGTAAAGACAGCCAGGATGGCTGCTTGTACAGGTCTTTTCCTGGCGCTCTCTTCTGAATGAGGAGCCTGGCCACCATAGAAGTACCTGGAACTGAGGAAGAAAGCTAGCCAACACAAGGTGACATGCCGGCTCTGTATAGAACACCAGCAAGTGTTTCATGGACCACAGTTTAAGAGCCACTGATCCAGTCCATGCCGTATGGAGGCCCTTGCTTGGGGCTTTCCCTGCAGTATATTTTCTAGTGTTTTCTTCTGGTTTGTTTTAAATATCACAAACAGGGTGGCTTCCATCACTTCCCTAGGAGACTATTCAACAGTTTAACAGATTTCACAGTTAGGAAGAGTTTCCTAAACTGTTTTATTCCAGGCTACATTTTTTTCTTTTCGTAATTTCATTCTGTTAGTTCTAGTTAGGGCTTGCAGTGAGCCACCCCAGAAAAGGGGCAGGTTGGGGAGGCGGGCAGAGAACCACGAGGGTCAATGGGAGGTATGGAGGCACAGCTGCCACCAAAGACAGGGCAATAGGGAGTGTGGTGGTGGGGTATTAATAGACTTATACTCTTTTGTTCCCACTTTAACTTCTGGTTAAATACTTTTTTATTTTTGTCTAGTTTTAACTAGCTTTGCAGGTCTGGGACCTGATTAGCCTCACTTAATGTTACTTAGGAATAAATCCAGTAAATGGGGGAACATTGGTGTAAAACTGATGCAAGTGAGGAGAATAATTGGTATTTGCATAGTTAAGAACCTATTGGTGTTTCCATCATACATGTTTTTGAGATTTAAATGGGTTTTGCTATGAAAACTAACTTTGAGATTAAGTACTTGCTATATGGATTAGAGAAAATATGGGTGAGGTGATATCTTTTATTGGACCAACTTCTGTTGGTGAGAGGATGGTGGCGTGTCTCACCAACGGAAGTTGGTCCATTAAAGAGATTACCTCGCCTGCCTTGTGTCTCTAATATCCTGGGACCAATACAACTATGACAACACTGGATGCTATATGTATTGTCAGATGACAATTTTTCTGATTACTACTTTCCATGCGTTGGAGGACCGTGGTTTCTGTTTTTTGTGTTCTGGTAAAAACAGTCTTTTACTTTTTAAAATACCTTTTCCTCAAACTGTTAATTTGGGACTAGACTTTCAGAAGGGCTCAACTCTCGTTTAGGAACATAGCAGTTGCCGGAGTCGATCACACCACTTGTTCATCTCATCCAGCATCCTGTCTCGGACAGTGGCCAGAACCATATGTTTCAGAGGAAGAATCCCTATAGTAGGCAGTTATGGGATAATCTTCCCCCCCCCAGAGAAAGCTTCTTTGTAAGCCTCTGTAGTCTGTATCGAATTCTTAGGTTAAAATTCTGAGGTACAGATTTTGGGAAAAGTTGCTGTTGAACAGGACTTTGCAATTAAGTGGACCCTGAAATTAATGAGCTACTAAGGCAAGACTTCCTTAGTGTGTTTTAAGTAGTACTGAAGGCGTTCACAACAATTGGCTATTTTTAAAAATAGTTTCCAATAAAATACAGAAGACTAAAAGAATAAATAGATAACACAGGAAAGGGAAATATCATACTAGGTGATATCGTAGCTCTGAAGTGACAAATATAAATCATAACTGTAGTAATTCTTAAATTCAGTCTTTATTGTATCAGTGATGATGTCATAGTAAAGTACACTGCAGTGTGCAGAGAAAGGATGAGCTAATTCAGTGTTTTCAGGAAGCTCATTAAAATGGCAGTTTAGTTCTGTACATAATTAACTCTTGAAAAGATTCCTCACTAGTTTTACTGTTTGTTAGATCCTTTGGTCCTTTTTTGTTTTGTTTTTCGGGTTCTGAAATTTAACATCGGAAGACTCAACACTCAGGCAATAGGGAAAGGCCATGTTTCACTACATTAAGTGTTCCATATTCTTTCATTCCTTTGTATATTCTTGAAAACTGTTCCTTTTCTGAAACTGATTTTTGTTTTACACCATATTTTCCATGAACACAGTAAAAGTGCACCATGGATAGATAACTTTTTAGCATTAAACTCCCCCGCCCCCCTCCACTCTAAAAGATATTAGCAGTCCACCGAGAATACCTCAAAAATTTGGTTGTAAAGAATTTAATATTGATTTGAATCTCAGAAAATCACTTTCACTAGATTATTCCTTGTAAATAGGAAACATTGAGCAATGAATTATTTAAGAATACTTTTAACATTTAGATGTTTTGGATTTACAGTGCATAGATTTATTTTTGTATGTGTCTTTATTAGTGATTGATATTCAATTGCATTTTTCAGGGGAATAAAAACAGCGGTGTTGATATTACAAAATGACAAAACATCCACCGAATAGAAGAGGGATCAACTTTGAGGTGGGAGCCCAGTTGGAAGCCCGTGACAGATTAAAAAACTGGTATTTTTTTTAAAACTTAATATTATATTAACTATCACAAAAAGTTTTAGAATGTTACAAAGACTTGGTGATATTACAGTTTTATTCTTATCACAAATGTTCATGGAACCTGTTCACTGGTTTGTGGAAAATTAGTTTATTTGTTTTTAACAGGCTTATCTGTGTACAATATACAAATTATAAAGTGGAGTCTTTTTCAGCCCAAAATATCCAACACAGAACCTCACCTTGCTCCCATCCAGCAGTATTTAATCTTCAGATAGATTATAAGACCTGCTATCTTGTACTGATTTCTAAAGGTGGCCAAATACTGGATTGAAGGGCTGTCCGCCCTTTGGCGTTGAACTTTGAGGAAGAATATTTGTTGACTATAAATTCTATGATGGTGCAGAGAGAGAGAGAGAGTATATTCTGGAGTATTTTTAGGCTTTATAGATACTTCTCAGCATCTTGAATTGTACTTAAGTCAAGCTAGTTTAGAGCCCAGGTGTTCTCTACTGGGCCTGCTCATTAAGCAGGAGGCTGCATTCTGTTTGCACTATCTGAAGGTTCTGAGTGATCTTCAAGAGTAGTTCCAGATACCTGTGGTGCCCTATGCTAGCGAAATTTGTAGGTGATAAGCATGGAGAGATCCATGTCAGAGAAGAGCCATCTGAAGATAGCATGAAATGCCTTTTACCATCACTGTCATATAGGAATCTAAGAATAGCAATAAGGGGTCAAATATTGCCCCTGAAATTGAAAATCACTGGAACCAGAGATTTACCTTCTGAATGCAAAGATCAGTCAGTATTCACTAGTGACTGTATTTTTTCCTTCTGGCTGCCTGCATCAACTCCATGTTATATGGATTGAGCCTTGCTTTCCTCCAAGAAGCAATCTTGGTTTGGCACAGGCAATTAAGGTTACTGTTTTAATTACAGAGATAGTACTCAGCTCTTTGCCTGTGTCAGCCTACAGATAGTACTGCAACCCAAATGTCTGTCCATCTCCCTCATCAGTCTTGCTTCTTCTGATTTGTCAGCAGGATGAAAACAAATTAGATTTTTCCCCTGAGGCCCCTCTAGGAGGATGAAGTGCTTATTGACACTCTTTACAGCACTTGTCCAAAAACAGGCTGTTGCATCTGAAATGTAACATTGTTAGTTAAAAGATAGAGGAAATTAAAGACATCAGATCTTAAATCCTGCTTGGCTGAGTTTGAGGTATGAAAGAATGTAGGTTGCCATGATAGTTTTACAGCTACAAATATTTAAGAGAATTTACGTCCTATCTTAACATGTTAGCTTTTGCTCAGATTAGGAGGACTGTTTTGATTATGGTTCTGTCCTGAATCTTTGTGCATCTGTGGTTTTCTTCCCTCTCTGGTTTTTTCTTCACTAGAGAAATTTGGCATCCTGACACTATGTAATTCCCAAGACTGCCTGTAACACACCTTGTGTATGTGAAGTACTCCCCAGATGTATACTCCATTACAGCTACTATAGGGTTTATATTTTATGTGGTCCTCCACCATGCCAGTCTTCAACATTCCAAAAATACTCTTGAGAACATAAGAAAGGCATAATAGGCCAAACCAACGGTGCATCTAGCCAAGTAACCTGTCGTCTGACAGTGCCAGATGCTTCAGAGGGAATGAACAGAACAGTACAATTATCACGTGATCCAGTCCTGGCTTCTGGCAGTCAGGTTTAGGGACACTCAGAGAACGGGGTCGCATCCCTAACCATCTTGGCTGATAGCCCCTGATATACCCATCCTCCATGAACTTCTCATTCTTTTTTGAACCCAGTTATACTTCTGACCTTCACAACATCCCCTGGCAATGAAGTCCACAGACTAACTGTGCATTGTGTGAGGAAGTGCTTCCTTAGGTTAGTTTTAAACTTGCTGCCTATTAATTTCATTGAGTGAACCCTAGTTATTGTTCTTCGTATGCTTGCTCATGTCGATTCCATTCTAGGTGTTCATGCGCCCATGTGCGCAGATGGAGATTTTTGCCTTAGTGGTATCTTTAGGGTCGATTGTGGTGCCCGTTAGTGCTGTGCTCATGTGTCAGTATATCAGGCACCGTCGGCCCTATGCCTGATGGGATCCTGAAAATTGCCAAGGCCTTCTGGTAAACCCTGTTTTCCATCCCTCCTACCACCAAAAGGGCTGAAAAGTAGTACTTTTGTCCCAGCCAAAGGGTTTGAGTACCTATATACCCAGCCATCTCTGGGATTGCTGGTCATCTCTGTGGCCAACTAGAGGGACAAGCAGGGGCACACCACTTCCAACTCTCAAAAACAAAGAGGCCAAATAATGGGACCTTTTCGGGAGGAAAACTTATTCGACAGCCAGCCTGCAGTTCTGGGTGGTGAACCACCAGGCTCTCTTGGGTAGGTACAGTTTTAACTTCCTCTCTAAGTTCAAGGAGCCTCTGCCCCAAGATTTGGCCTAGGAATTCGGCACCCTGGTAGAGGAGGGTACCACAATGGCCAGGTGCTCTCTCCAAATGGTGTGGGATGTGGTGGACTTGGCGGCTAGGGTGGTCACATCGGTGGTGGTCATGAGGTGCAGCTGCTGGCCTGTCCCAAGAAATGCAGACCTCCATTCAGGACCTCCCATTCAATGGGAATGGACTCTTAGGCTGCATGGGTTGAAGGACGCTCAGTGGGTATTCATACGCCGCAGTCTGCAAGGAAGCAGTTCTGGCCACCCCCACCACCAAGACCATGGCAGACTTGACGGGTCTGCAAGGAGAAGGTATTAGAGACATGAGCTTTAGTAGTCGTCGCCCCTCCTCCTCCTGCTCACCCATGCAGCCTGGCCTGGCAAAGTATCCTGGGGGCCAGAAGTACCTCATTTTGAAGGTGCGCTCGAGAGTGATGCCCCAGTCAACTCCCCGGATCCACCTTGTTCTTTCCTCGACAGTCTTCATCCCCACCGTTTGGCCTGGTTGCGGGTCACCTTGGACCGCTTGGTGCTAGAAATAACATCTTGGGGCTATACCCTGCAATTCTCAGCTGCCGCCCCTTTTTCCAACCCCCATTCTTCCCCATCCCTCTTCAGGGACCCTTCTCACAAGGAACTCCTTGTTCAAGAGGTCAAGAACTTCCTGCACCTGGGGGCAATAGAGGAGGTCCCTCGGGACATGAAAGGAAAGGGGTTCTATTCCTGCTCCTTCCTAATCCTGAAAACAAAAGGGGGCCTCAGACCTATTCTGGACCTGCGTTGCCTCAACAAGTCTCTCAGAAAGTTGAAGTTTCTCATGGTCTCCCTGGCCTCCATCACTCCCTTCCTGGATCTGGGAGACTGGTATACTGCCCTTGACTTGAAGGACGCGTATTTCCATATTCCAAGGTCACAGACATTTCCTCAGTTTCATAGTGGGCCAATGCCATTTTCAATTCACGGCACTGCCCTTTGGCCTCTCATCAGCCTCAAGGGTGTTCACAAAATGTATGGCGTCAGTGGCTGCTTACCTGAGACGTTGAGGGGGTCCAGGTTTTCCCATATCTTGACGACTGGCTCATCAAGGGCAGGTCTGTGGAACAAGTGCAGAGGAGCCTCGAAATGGTGTGTTCCACCTGCCGTGATCTGGGCCTGTTAATAAACGAGAAAAAATCTACCTTTAGGCCAGTCCAGCGAATAGAGTTCATTGGGATGTTTTTTGACCTGGAAGTGTGTTTTTTAGGCCATGTCAGACCTGATCTCCCATGTGAAGAACGACCCACTCACCACAGCTCACACATGCCTGTGGTTCTTGGGCCACATGTACATTTGTGGTCAGTCATGCCCGGCTCCATCTCCGGCTTCTGTAAGCATGGCTGGCGTTGATCTACATCACCAAAAGGAACGACCCTAGGTTAGGTAGTCAGGGTACTGGATCGCATCTGTTCATCCCTGGATTGGTTGTTGGACCCTGGGTGGTTGTTGGAGGAAGTTCTTTCGCGGCCCTGTCACTGACCCTGGTCTTTGATGCTTCGGACCTGGGCGGGGGAGCCCATCTGGTTGCGGGATGATCTGGCCCTCCATTTCAATGTCAGGGAGCTCAGAGAAGTGTGCGTGGCCTGCCAGGCTTTCTTGCCCCACCTGAAGGGCAAGGTGGTGCAAGTCCTGACAGACGATACCGCTGCAATGTATTACATCAATAGGCAGGGCGGAGCCAGGTCATCGGTCCTCTGCCAAGAAGCTCTCTGCCTTTGGGGCTTTTGTGTGCGGCACACCATTCATATGGTAGCTGCCTGCCTGCCTGGGACCAGGAACATATTAGCAGATCACCTCAGCAGGACCTTCTCGTTTCACCATGAGTGGTCACTCCATCCAGAGGTGGTTAGTATAATCTTCCAGAGGTGGGGGGCCTCTCCGGTTGTTCGTGTCCAGGCAGAACAGGAAGTGCCACGCGTTCTGTTTGATATGGGGGAGGACAGGGACTCTCTGTCAGACGTATTTCTCATCCCGCGGTCAGGGGCTTGGATGTATGCCTTTCCACCAGTGCCATTGATTCACAGCGTCCTTGTGAAAATCAAGCAGGACAGCTTGAAGATTATCCTAATAGCCCATGCATGGCCTTGCCAGCACTGGTTCGGCATGCTGCTGAACCTTTCAGTACCCGCCCCACTGCAACTGCTTCTCCTGGTTGGATCTTCTGTCCCAGAACCAAGGCAGCCTTCCGCACCTGAAGCGTGGCAGCACTACACTTGACAGTATGGCTACTGCATGGCTAAACATAGACAAACGGGAACGCTCAGCCCCGGTTCAGCAGGTCTCATCGGGTAGCAGGAAACTCCACCAGAGCTGCTTACCTGGCCAATGGAAAAAGTTCACGTGCTGGTCCTTGGAACGGCCTATTCAGTCTTCGCTGCAGGAGATCCTGATTATCTTCTGCACCTCAAACTTCAAGGTTTGTCCCTGTCATCAGTCAGGGTCCACGTGGCTGCTATTTTGGCTCCACTCTCCATTCCAAGACAGGTCTGTCTTCGCTCACGATATGACGACCCGATTTTTGGAAGGTCTGGAGCATCTCTACCCCCATGTCTGGGATCCTGTCCCTTCCTAGGACCTGAACCTTGTGCTGTTGAGACTCATGGACACCCCCCCCCCCTTTGTGCCCCTGGCTTCCTGCTTCTCTCCTGGAAGGTATCTTTCCTGGTTGTGATAATGTCAGCCCGCAGGGTGTCTGAGATCAGGGCACTTACTTCAGAACCAGCCTATACAGTATCCTTCAAGGATAAGGTTCAGCTGCGACCACACCCTGTGTTTCTGCCCAAGGTCGTTTCCCAGTTTCATACTGGCCAGGACATATACTTACCTGTCTTCATTCCAAAGCCTCATACATCAGATGAAGAACACAGGCTGTACGCTCTGGACGTCAGGAGGGCGCTGGCCTTCCACATAGACAGGACAAAGCCGTTCCGTAAGTCGACACAGCTGTTCGTTGTGGTGGCAGACAGAATGAAGGGTCGCCCAGTGTCTGCTCAAAGGACTTTGTCCTGGATCACTGCCTGCATCTGCTACTGCTATGAGCTGGCAAATGTGCCTCCGCCGGCAATCATCAGGGCACAGGTGTCATTAGTGGCCTTCCTGGTGCAGGTTCCAATCCAAGAGACGTGTAGAGCCGCCTCCTGGTCTTCTGTGCACACATTCGTGTCTCATTATGCACTTAGTCAGCAAGCTCGAGACGATGCTAGTTGTGGCAGAGCAGTGCTGCAAGCTGCACAACTGTGAACTCCGAGCATACCTTCATGGACACTGCTTGTGAGCCACCTAGAAAGGAATCGACGTGAGTAAGCACTTGAAGAGGGAAAAGCGGTTACCCACCTTTTTGTAACTGTTGTTCTTTGAGCTGTGTTGCTCATGTCCATTCCATTACCCACCCTCCTGCCCCTCTGTCTGGAGTTGCCGGCAAGAAGGAACTGAGAGGGCGTAGCACTGGAGGTGCCTGATATAGTGACGCATGAGCGTGGCACTCAAGGGGGCACCACAGCTGACCCTACAGATACTGCTAAGGCAATAATCTCTGACGACCATGCTAGTGGGTGCGCACACGCCTAGAATGGAATGGACATGAGCACCACATCTCAAACAGTTACAAATAGGTGGATAACTGTTTTTTATGTGAACAGGTAAATATTTCCTTATTCACTTTCTCCACACGATTCATGATTTTATAGACATCTATCGTATCTCCCCTTAGTTGTCTCTTTTCCAAGATAAACAGTCTGTTTCCTCATGTGGAAACTGTACCATACCCCTAATTTTTTTCTCTCTCCCTTTTCTGTACCTTTTCCAGTTCTAATATATCTGTTTTGAGATAGGGCAACCAGAACTGCATGCAGTTTTCAAGATGTGGGCATACCATTGATTTATATTTTCATATTTTTGTTTTATCTATCCTTTTCCTATTGGTTCCTAATATTCTGTTAGCTTTTTTGACTGCTGTTGCACATTGAGCAGATGTTTGCAGAGAACTATAAGAACGGCCATACTGAGTCAGACCAAAGGTTCATCTAGCTCAGTATCCTGTCTTCTGACAGTGGCCAATGTCATGTGCCCCAGAGGGAATGAACAGAACAGGTAATCATCAAGTGATCCATTCCCCTGCCGCCCATTCCCAGCTTCTGGCAAAGACTTTCTGAAAGTCCAAGGACAATATATGGACTGGATCACCCTCGTCTATGTGCTTGTTGACTCCATCAAAGAATTCTAATAGATTGGTGAGGCACAATTTCCCTTTACAAAGGCCACATAGACTCTTCCCCACCGTATTGTGTTAATCTGTGTGTCTGATAATTCTCTTTATTATAGTTTCATCCGGTTTGCCTGGTACTGAAGTTAGGCTTACCAGCCTGTAATTGCCAGGATTTGCCTCTGGAGCCTTTTTTTTTTTAAAATAGGCATTACATTAGCTACCCTCCACTCATCTGGTACAGAGGCTGGCTTAAGCAATAGGTTACATACCGCAGTTAGTAGTCCTGCAATTTCATATGAGTGCCTAGAGAACCCTTACGTGAATACCATCTGGTCCTAGTGACTTTCTACTGTTTAATTTATAGATTTGTTCCAAAAGCTACTCTATTGACACCTCAATCTGGGATAGTTCCTGAGATTTGTTACCTAAAATGAATGGTTTAGGTGTGGGAGTCTCCCTCACATCATGTGCAGGGGAGACCAATGCAAAGAATTCATGTAGCTTCTCTGCAATGGACTTGTATTCCCTGCATGCTCCTTTAGCACCAATGTCATCCAGTGATCCCACTGACTGGCAAGCTTCCTGCTTCTGATGGACCAAAAAAAAAAAAAAAAATGCTGTTAGGTTTTGTCTTTTGCTGGTTGCTCTTCAAATTATTTTTGGCCTGCCTAATTATACTTGACTTGCCAAAATTTATGCTCCTTTCTTTTTTCTTCAGTAACTTCTGTAACTGCTTCTGTTTGCTGCATGCCTCTTGGCTCAATTTTGCAATTCCACGTGGCATATTCTCTGCTCAATACAGGTAGCTCTGGAATGTAATTCTGGAAGCTGAGATTCTTTCCCCCCTTTGGAATGAACCTCTGAAATGGAGCATGCAAGGTCTGTCTTCCATCATTTTGGGAGAGCAAAATATTTGTTTTATGTTGTATTTGAGTTTTGCTGTTGGTCTAGCTGGAGCTGCTCTACTCTGCTTCCTGTTCAGCTGACTCCAGGGTTCATCCCATCATGATGTTGTGTGTTGAACAAAGTTGCCATTGCGTGGCTGGTGCATTGTGAACTGGACCTTTATGTTCCTCATTCTACTTTAAAAATACTTTCAAAGTGTAATTATTAGATCATATATTCAATAAAAAATATTGGACTTCGGAGGGTTTGTGCTCAGGAATGCCGTGGGGCCTAAAGTCTGCATAATTTAAATGAGTGACTGGGGAACACTTTCCTCTTGGCTGCAGGATTGTCCAGGCATCCCTTTTGGGTGATATTCATTCTGGTTAGAGGAGTTCATGAAGCCAGTCCCAGGTCCTCTTTATTCCAGTGGGGAGTAGGTTACCAGTCTATTCCTAACTGATTTTATAGAGGCAGTTATAGAGAGATGCCTCCCTCAATTGCTCATTCCTGGAATTGGACAAAATTAATGATGCACTTGAAAGAATATGTATTTAATAGAGGTCCCATGTGATAATTAGAAAGAAATGTACTAATGCCTCTTGGATTTGTATATTGATTGTTACCCCCACCCTGCACATCAACCCATTCGTCTCGTATTTCTTTAAAAATCCTAGGATTCAATATTAAAAGTGCACATTAAAAGTTAAAATAGTCAGGAAATGTAAGTGCATTTCCAACAGCAATGTTAACATACATCCACCACAAAATATATTAAACGTGTCAACTTTATTGTCAGCTTTTCTGTGCAGATCATAACTGTCTTCTGCAAGAGTTGCAGATGCTTAGCACCAGTAAAGATTTGGCTTTGAGATTTTTTTGTATATAATTACTCTTTCCTTCTAAGCTGTGTATTTTTAACAAAATTATCAGCATTCAATTGAAGGATTTACGAGGTTGTTTTTTTTTCTATTGCACGTAGATACAGTAACTTTGTTAGTGTTTCACAAGCTTTTGCATTGTACATGTATGATTGACTGTTTTAAGTAGAAGTGTAACTGTTTTGTAATTCGTATTCATTTGAGCTATCCTCTAGGACCTTAAGAATCTTAAAATATTAGGTTTGCTGAGAACTGGATGTACTTGTGATTAGATTCGAATAAAATATCCCTAGAGTACATGCTTCGTGTTTATGTTTAGTAGTACCTTGTAGTCAGTTATGGCAGATTCATAATACTGTTAAATTTAATAAAATGAGAATTTGTGTAGACACTTTTCACTTCTGTGCAACTGATTAGAAAGTTTTCAACATAGTTCTGATTGGACAAGTACAGGTAAGTTGAACACTTTTTTTTGCATAAAACAAAAATCTGATTCAGAGGCAAAAGTCTTCGTATTAAGCTGTAAGTGTATTTAAAGTAAGAGATGTATTAATGAAACACCCACTTATAGTACTATAGCTATTGAAAGAGTTAATGTACAATTTCACTTAAGTGCTTATATATGCTACTGTATATGTTCATTGTGTAGCGTGTTTTATTGCATTTTTATTTCAATTGACTTTCATGATTCTAGATTGTCCTCTTATATAGAATAGTACACCTTACCGCAGGATGCTGTGTATCCATCTAAAGTTGTAGTGGAAAAATTGTTTGACATTATAATGTAGTATTTGAGAAGTATGTGGTCATGTAATTTAGACTGTTATAATGCTTGTGCACAAGGAGCAGAGTAAAGGTTGTGTTAACTTGAAATTTGTGGTGATTATAGCTTTGCTTGCCTAATCATGCAACCATAATAAAGGTAAGTAATAAAGGTAGCTCAGTAGACTAAATTTTTTTGTTTAAACACCTTAACTTTTGTTATTTTTAATGTGCAATTCATTTATCTGTGTGTCTGTCTTCAGCCAGCCTTTACTAGGCGGCCCTCTGATCCTGCTGCCTTGTGCAGGAAATACATGAGCTTATGTTTAATGGATGATACTGGTATGCCTGCCTCCTCAAAATGTCTGAGCTTTGTTGCTACGAGTACTAGTGCCAAATGGAAGAGAGTGGCAGAAAGAGCACCAAACAAGGCCACCCCTTTCTCCAAGCAAAGGCAGATGACTTAAGTATGTTGTAGTTATAGACACAGGTTTATTATACATTGTCGCCAACTATTTGATAGAAAAATTTGGTACAGAGTTAATTTTAAGAGCTATTCAACCTTACTGAAACGCTTTTGGCATTCTCAGCTAGTAGGAAGGTCTCTTGTGTATATCTGGGCACGACCGATGAAGGGATTGATTTTCAAATTCTTGTCAGAGGTCGTTCCACCTTTCATGAGTCCTGCTTGATTGAGATGGAGGATGATAGGTAAAATATGATTGTTTGATAATGTGTGTTGACTTTGAAGTCTGTCTTTTAAGAGTCTTCAGGCAGAGCAAGATAGGACATCTTTATTCTTTTTGGGGGGGTAGGAGTAATTGTGTATCTCTAGAGTACACACCTTTTATGAATGTCTGTTGTGGTCTACTGCCAAATAGATCATAGTGATTGAGATCTTATAGAATTTAGAGGGAGCCATGCAGGCGGTATGATCGAGCTGTTGGCAGTGTTTTTAGATTGGGTTTCAGTACATCTTTCATGGATGCTCCCTGTAGGTGAGAGATCCTGGAGCACTGGGCCTGGCACATGACCTGAGGCCTGAACCAGAGGCTATGAACCAAAGTTAGGCCATGTATTAAAGTAGATGTTTGCAAGTTCACTGTTCAACATATGAGTTTGGCAAAAGTATTGCTAGTGTTGCTAAAACATAGGCATTCCTAAGATGTAACACTTACTGGGTGTATGTGAGAACACACTCCAAAAGATAGCCCAAGAACATCCTGACCTAACACCAAATAAGAGGATGTTTTGCCCGAGACACCTGGAGCATGATACAAGGGGAGTAACAAGCAGATGTCATGAAATGCATAAGGTGATAGGTAAGTTGTTTGTTCTATAAATGTTGGGGTACCTTGCTGTAACCTTTTGTGTGGCCAATGGGACAGCAGAGACTCCTGCTGTGGACTGAGCTCCTCCTTGCCTCAAGGCACTCATATTGTGTACCTGTAACCATGGAGCCAGGGTGCTAGGACTGTGTCTTGAGGGAAATAAACCTGGCTGAGTGCCTTCGTTGCCAAACTTGAGTCTGTGGTCTTTCTGGGTAGTACTGTCGAGGTCTGCTGAACCAACTATCTGGGCTGGGGTGGGACAGCACACGGAGAAAGCGCACTTGCACCTAACTGACCACACTTCCTAATCTAACATCTCTCTCTATTTGAGAAAATTGTAGAAGGTGAATGTCCTAAAGTGTTAGGTAGCATTGTGACTTCCATCTCTTTCTGCAGCGTATAATGGCTTGTAAAAAGTTTCCAATAATTTGAAGATATCTTCTGGTTCTTCTTTGAGTAGATGCAGATGTGTATTCCACTTAAGTGTATGCATGTGCCGGAGCCTTTTCCCTAGCAGTACCCGTAGGGGGTCAGCTCTTGCACCTCATGGCTGTGCCCCCTCCCCGGCTATATGAGGGTGCCACCCTGACCCCCCTCAGTTCCTTATCACCCATGGCGATGAGAGTCAGAGTTCTTTGTGGCTGTAGTCTCTCAAACTCTCATTTGGTCTTAGCCTAGTTTATTGTTGTATATCGTCAGTTACTTAGTGTTAGTGGGTAGTTAGTGTTCCCTGGTGCTGCCCTTACCAGGGTTCAGACATGCCTTTTTGTGCAGGGAAGATCCCCAAGAGTGACTCGCACACATGGTGCTTGCTTTATCTAAGTAAGGCCCACCTTAAGAAATGCTGTTTAATTTTAAAATTGTTTAAAAAGTGGAATCGGGTGGCACAGGACCTTCGCCTCAAGCAGCACCTGCTTGAACAAGCCATGGGGCCTTATCTGGTACAGAGGCCCCCCTTGGGCTGAAGATCGCCCTTGGGCTCGGAGAGCACTGCCAGCTCTTATTCTGTGTGTGTGGGGTGGGGGGGTTGTGGTACTGCTACCCTTATTTCTGCCCTGCTGCTGGCAGCAGAGCTGCCTGAGAGCTGGGCAGATGGAGAGCGGCAGCTGCTGGCTGGGAGCCCAGCTCTGAAGGCAAAGTCGCTGCCAGCAGCAGCACGAGAGTAAGGATGGCATGGTATGGGATTGTCACCCTTCTGTGTTGTAATTGAAATCAGTGTGTATTTTTTATTACAAATATTTGCACTGTAAAAATGATAAGAGATGGTATTTTTCAGTTCATCACATACAAGTATTGTAGTGAAATCTCTTTGTTGTGAAAGTGCAGCTTACAAATGTAGTGTTTTTTACATAACTGCACTCAAACAAAACAGTGCAAAACTTCAGAGCCTACAAGTCCACTCAATCCTCCTTCAGCCAATGGCTAAGACAAACAAGCTTGTTTACATTTACAGAAGGTAATGCTGCCCTCTTTTTTTAATTACAATGTCACCAGAAAGTGAGAACAGGTATGTGCATGGCACTTTTGTAGCCAGCATTGCAAGGTATTTACGTACCACATATGCTAAACCAGTGGTTTTCAAACTTTTTTACTGGTGACACCTTTCACATAGTAAGCCACTGAGCGTTACCTTCCCCCCTTCATAAATTAACAACACTTTTAAATATATTTAACACCATTATAAATGCTGGAGGCAAAGCGGGGTTGCGGTAGAGGTTAACAGCTCACGACCCCCCATGTAATAACCTCGTCCCGACCCCCAGTTTGAGAATCCCTGTGCTAAACATTCGTATGCTCCTTCATGCTTCGGCCACCATTCCAGAGGCCGTGCTTCCATGCTGAAGTTGCTCATTTAAAAAAAAATGCGTTAATTAAATTTGTGACTGAACTCCTTGGGGGAGAATTTTGTCCCCTGCTCTGTTTTACCTGCCTTCTGCCATATATTTCATGTTATTGTAGTCTTGGAGTATGACCCAGCACATGTTGTTCATTTTAAGAACACTTTCACTGCAGATTTGACAAAACGCAAAGATGATTTTTTTGAGATTTCTAAAGATAGCTACAGCACTTGACCCAAGGTTTAAGAATCTTCCAAAATCTGAGAGGGATGAGGTGTGGAGCATGCTTTCAGAAGTCTGAAAAGAGCAACTACTCTGATGCAGAACCTGCAGAACCCAAACCACCAAAAAAGAAAATCAGCCTTCTACAGGTGGCATCTGACTCAGATAATGAAAATGAACATGTGTTGGTTTGCATTGTTTTGGACTTTTACCGAGCAGAACCGGTCATCAAAATGGACACACGTCCTCTAGAATGGTGATTGAAGCAAGAAAGGACATGTGAACCTTTAGCGCATCTGGAACATAACTATCTTGCAACACTGGTCAGTGCCATGAGAACAGTGCCCTGAGAACACCTGTTCTCACATTCAGGTGACATTGTAAACAAGAAGCGGGCAGCATTATCTCCCTCAAATGTAAACAAACTTGTTTGTCTGAACAATTGGCTGAACAAGAAGTAGGACTGAATGGAGTTGCAGGTTCTAAAATTTTACACTGTTTTATTTTTGATGCAGGTTTTTTGTATATAATTCTACATTTGTAAGTTCAACTTTCATGATAAAGAGATTGCACTACAGTACTTTGATTGAAAAATACTATTTCTTTTGTTTTTACATTGCAAATACTAGTAATCAAAAATAAATATAAAGTGAGCACTGTACATTTTGTTTGTGTTGTAATATCAATCTATTTGAAAATGTAGAAAAAAATCCACAAATATTTAAATAATGGTATTTTATTATTGTCAGTGCGATTAATCACAATAAATTTTTTTAATCACGTGATTAATTGCGATTAATTTTTTTAATTGCTTGACAGCACTACTTAAATCCTAATAAACTGCAGTTTTTTAGATGAGCATGCTTACTTCCATTACTCCTTGATCAGACAGAATCACTGAGTTCCTGTTTGATTTTATACCTTACACTAGCTGGAGTAAAAGAGTTAAGTTGCCCATGTTGGGGGTTCTGAAGACCCTGTGTAACGGCTTTGGATGCTCCTGAAACTCTAATATGGTCTTGGAGAGATTTAAAACTGGAGTATCTTTTTAACTATGTCAATGAAATTTAGCCTTCAAAGATGTTGGTGTATAATCTCAGTGTTGAGATTTTGGATGTGTTCTCTTGTTACTGGCATGTGGTCAAATATAGTTATTGGATAGAAAGGGTATTGTGGCAACCAGGGACCAGTTTGAGAAATTATGTATTTTATCCTTGGGTGGGAAAAATAGGAGTAGTGTCTATATCCATGAGGTTCCTGTCTGCACATGTGGCAGGCTGTTAAATGGTAGCTGCAGTGAGAGGTCTCCCTAAAGTTAATGTGTTACTGATAAGTCCTTGATAGGTTCAGTCACTACTACTAATTGTTGGGTGGTCCCACTTGCAGTCCACTATTTCTTCTATCTTCTGAAATAGATCCCTCAATTGATGAGGAGTTGTGTACTGAACCCAGAATGATACTTCACCACTTACGCTATCATTATTGGAGAACAGAGGCATGAGAGATATGGAGGTTGAGCAAAGTTATTGGGTTTAAACAATGCATAAAGATTAAGGAGAACATAAAGCAATTTATAATGAAATGACATTGATAATATGCTGGTTATGACATCCATACTGGGCAAAGTAGTGGAACTGCTGATGGCAAACTTTACCAATCAAAATTAATTGTAATTGGAAATAGGTTCTTCTCAAAGTACAATATCAGATTGGTTGGCAAGATTACAGGTTTGAATGGTAAGGGTAACTTGTGTAATATACTTTTTCTGTTAGATAATTGATTTATTACTACATTATATCCTGACTTAAAAAAATGTACAAAATCAATATTCCCATTAAGTGATAAATCTCAAAACTTGTTGAGGGTTTGAGTAAGGTGTATCTAGAGGGATGTATCAGAGGGATTAGCTCTTATCCCAGTGTTGTTCAATATTGATCAGTAACCTGAAAGGAAATATAAAATTATTGCTGGTTAACTAGGCAGATGACGCAAATTGGTGGGTTGGTAAATGATGATGACAGGTCATATATACTGAGCAATCTGGATCACTAGGCACAATCAGATATGTATTTTAATACAGTTAAATCTTGTGTACTTACGAAGATAGATATTGCCATGCTAGATCAGATGCATGATCTACTTTAGTCCAGTATGCTGTCTCTGAGTACTAGCCCTGTTGATTGAAGAGGCATCCCAAAATTGTGTGTTTGAGTCTTGCTACCTTTGTTGGAAAGACAGTGAGATAAAACATAGAAGTTTATGTGGATAGAAGAGATGTTTTATTTTACTGTTTGTAGAAGCTATACATAAAACAAATAAAACAAAAATAGAGAAACTATGGGAAAAAGCTGTTCCCATATCTTCAGGTCTCGGTACCACTGTAGACTGCTTAAGCATCATTCTTTTCATTTTTGCTAGTGTCAGCAGAACCACTAGATATATGTATGGCCTTATTGTAATAATCCTACTAATTTTTGAGGCATCTCATTTTATTCTTCACCAGAGTTATTTTAGTGAACTCTTTATTTCCATAGGTATCCAGCTCATATTGAAGAAATTGACTATGAAGAAGGAAAAGTGCTTATCCATTTCAAACGCTGGAATCACCGATATGATGAATGGTTTTGTTGGGACAGTCCTTATCTGCGTCCCTTAGAGAAGATACAGCTACGGAAAGAGGGGTTACATGAGGAAGATGGATGTGGTGTAAGTTGAAAACAGTGTATTCAATGAATTCCCATTATTCAGCTAGTTATGTACAAAGTCTTCATCCAAACCCATTAAGGTCCCTGAATACGTGGTCAGATATAATTTGTGATTATTATTATAGCTGAGTGCTGACAATGTCATTGGTGTGGTACAGATGGAGGAAGAAACAGTCCCTGCCTGAAGGAGCTTACAGTCTCAATAGAATGGTGTGAACTTCTCTTTTTTACATATCTAGCCCAAAGTAAGTTCTTTCTTGTGCACAAGTGCTGCTGCAGTGGCTGCCTGTTGAAGGATATGGGGTGTTCTTTTCATTTTTGCTTTTTTACTTTTAACAAATAAATAGTTCTAGTGTTTTTATGAAGCAGTATATTTTAAATCTTCCTAATTTTGTTTCTCTAATTCAGGAAGTATAAATTGTTTTATTTTCTCTTTGTAGGGATTTCGTATAAACGATCAGGTATTGGCTTGCTGGTCTGATTGTCGTTTTTATCCCGCCAGAGTCACTTCTGTTAACAAGGATGGTAAGTCACAGCTATTCATTTTGTTGTACTTAATAACTGGGTAACTTCCATTGTGTTCAGAATTTCCTCATGCTTCCAGAGAACATGGCACATCTCTTGAAAGAAAAGTCATTACACTACAGTGTGTTAATTTTATGAAAAAGTTAGTTCTGTTCTATAACTTCGCATTAAATATGGTTGATACGTAAAGTGGGTATGTTGTGCGGTTATTTTTGTTTTGTTTTTTTCCTCCAGTGGCTAGCACGAGCTGCCAAATGACCTAACTTGGGGGGGGGGGGGGAGAAGCAATTACGTTTTTTTTTTAAAGCTACTTCACATAATTGCTAAAGAAGTGCTGGCAGCAGAGAACAGGCACAACATAATCTTTTTGTCTTAAATGAGAGGATCCAATTCGATGAAAGAAATTATTTCTCTAAGATTCACATTAATGCTTTCACCCTTAATGTATTTTTTCTATATTTGGAAGACACAGGCTAAATAAATAAAATACAAAGGTCTTTTTAAATATCTGGGACCATATTATGTATTGCTGAATTCATCTTCCTTGAAATGCAGCGGTCTGAGGTTTATTTTCTTTTTCAGACATGCACAAAGCATTCTTCTACCAAAACTATCTCTGTATTCTTGATGAGTGTGTCAGGCCCACTATTAAATACATAAAAGTGGGAAAGAGCGTAGACATGTATTTTCTGTTGAAACTTAAATTATTCTACATTTAAATCAGGTATGCTTTACTTTCAGCAGAATGCGTTATTTTCCTCCTCATAGAAGTTGGAATTCAAATTTTTTACCTTTACAGTATGCTTTCTGGAAAATATACTGTAGGGAACGCTGCTTGGGAGTTGTAGGCTGGATCAGCTAATAGAATATGGTCCAGTATCAGTTTTAAAGAGTCAAACAATGAAGCTTGTGTCAGTTTCTTTTGGAGATTATTCCACAATTTAATACAGCTCTCTCAAGATTATTTGCTGTGGATATCACTAAGAGATTATAGAGAGTTACAGAATAATTTTCAGCCTAATGATTCTTAATATAGGTCACTAAAATATGAGAGAAATGGGTAGAAAT
This sequence comes from Lepidochelys kempii, assembly GCF_965140285.1. Lineage (NCBI taxonomy): Eukaryota > Metazoa > Chordata > Testudines > Cheloniidae > Lepidochelys > Lepidochelys kempii. The sequence goes on along the minus strand of NC_136392.1, from coordinate 31,074,804 downwards.
GTGAAACACTTGAGTCTGACACACTGCTATGCAGGAGCAGAGTTTAGATGTATTTGGCATCATAATTTCTCGGCTCTTCTCTTGTTCAGCAGGATGTAAGGCATTTATAAATGTGTTTGCAACTTGGTCATTGCAACAAGGTCACATGGGGGTACATTTTTTTTTTTTTAATTTTAAATTTTTTTTAATCTATAGGAATATTTTCATAATTTAGGAGAGATGCAAAATAGTACAAAACATCTCAGTTGCAGAAAGCTTAAGCAAAATCAGTCAATCACCAATTGCAAAAACTCCAGGAACACCTACAAAATACACTTAATTATTGCAGAACCTACAGGTTAATCACACAGGGCCAGTTCCTACTTCCTGCACGCCCTGCCTTCATTGGCACTACCAGTGTGAGTACTGTAAACGGGAAGGAATTGCTCATGTTCTTTAATTTGACTTTGATTCCCTTTCGATCGGTTAGTCTCAAAATTAATTCTTTTGTTTTATTTTTTTAGTTGAAAGCATGGAGTCTGAGAAATAATTTCATCAGTCCCAACATGCATGCGTTCGTGTGTACTGACAAATTGTTTTACTCATGATTTTTATTAATAAACTAATTCTTACGTTAATAGACAAAACTAGAAGAAATAGACTGTATTCTCCCTTCATACATGTATATCCTTAAACTTTAGACATCTTTAATGAAACATTTTCGTAACCCTAAAAAAGTGAATTTTTACTTAGAACCAGATGTGTATCTCTAGAACTGGAATGCTCAGTGTTTATTCTTTGAATAGTTATCAAAATGCAAGTTAAATTACACTCTTAATCAGGATGTGTTCTCAAATTTTAGGTACTTACACTGTGAAATTTTATGATGGAGTAGTTCAGACTGTCAAAAATATTCACGTCAAAGCTTTTTCCAAAGATCAGGTGAGAAATGTTGTGTTTTCTCCAATTTAATTCTAAAAGACTAGCTATTGCTGAAATCTGACAATTCAATTGATTTGTTCATGTTGGTGTCAGTAAAAAATCCATCAAGTGAACACTTATCTGTCACTAAATATGATACCCACTGGGCAAAGAAAACCTAGTAAATGAAAAAAGACAATTTATGGTATGGCTCATGAATATTAAAGTTTGCTGCTGCTTGTTCTCAGAAGAAATAGGTCTTGAAACAAAGATGTTGTATATCTCTGGTTAAGGCTCCTTTCTTCGATTCATGGATGATTCAAAATGGACACATTCTAGGTTTATAGGGGGTCATTTCAAACGTAGCGCAAGTGTCTTACTTATTTTAAAGAGTAATATATCAGTAGAAACAAAACTGCTAAAATTGCCCAATTTTTTTTTTAAAAAGGGGGGGTGGGCGTGGGCATGTGTCAAGAATAATTCTTTTCCTATCCCATATAATACTTGCCCAGAATTCACCTAGTTATAGTCTGACTACCCTTCAGTGTCGACTACCCTTCAGGACCCCTCCATGAGGGAGGATTCAGGGCCTCCTACATTAAGTGGTGTAAGCTTTCACTTCATAGATGCATTAGGGAGATACATTTTTTTTTTTCTCTTCACCCACATTCTTCTTCCATGGAGGATCTCTTTTGTCTGATAAGGCACGTTACTCCCCCTCGCCATTCACAGTGATATCCTTTAGCCAAGGGCAGAAACAAGAATTGGGTCACTTCTAAAGACCTCCCCTCCCCCCCCCCCTTCACCCCCTGCATGATAGCAGAATGAAGCACTTCCTCTTTTCCTCATTGTAATTTGTAAATTTAAAGTAATAGGATGTGTAACTTTTTAGTGTAGGCTTATAGTAAAAGTTCTGTAATACTGTTTTTATCGAGACTCTTAACCAGTAAATGATTTTAAATAAATATTAGAAATTTATCACTACAGGATTGTGATTTAAGTTTGTATCATATCTGTCATGTATTGTCAATACTTTAATCAGCTCTTCCCTAATAATATCCTGTGATAACTTTTTTGTTTTTTAAACGTATACCCATCACACAGTTGTTCCTGACCACATTTATCGTTTTATTTGACTAGCTGATCACTGTCAAATAAAATGTCAGACTCCAGCTCTAGGTTGTAAACATAATCCACAGTCATGTCCTTAGGCAAAAGCTGTGCACCAAAACTTGAAGGCCAGTAGGCTGGGCATCTGTCAGACTTGTGGAGGAAGTGAATTCTAGATTTGATGGTTCTTCATTCAGATGTCATGCCAACAGAAATTGTCAGGCGAGAGTCTGTTGGCTAATCTCTTCTGTTGTCAATGCAGGAGGAGATCCTGGAAGAATCTTCATTGCAATGACAAGTGGATTTATTTTATTTAAAATGTGTATCTTATTTCACTGAATGATCTTTTTATGAAATGTTCTGCATAATTTTTTATTTGATTACATACGTCCATTCCTCTGAAGGCATGCATGTGTGTCTCGTGCACTGGTGCTGGAGATTTTTCCCTATCAGTAACCATGGGGGTGGCCTCTGATGCTGGATGATACCATTCTTTTGTAGTTGTAAGGGAGATGCTGTGCTGGACAAATTTTCTGGTTATGTTCTAGTGTATCATAATTAGGGAGAAAGGGTAAAATTTTCAGAAGAACCTGAATGACTTAGCTCAAGTCGCAGTAAAAGGGGAATTAGGTTCCTAAGTCATTTAAGTCCTTCTGCATATGTTAACTAACATCCCCAGTTGGAATTAAGTATGATTCCATTAAATTTACTTAATCCTCCAGTAAAGGAAAAGGCATTTGAATTACAATAACTAAAAGATTGATAAAGAGAAAATCAAGCAAACGTTTTGGATTGCTATTTTTTTCTACGTAGAGGAAAAATCCTGTTGCTAGTCATAGAATCATAGAATATCAGGGTTGGAAGGGACCTCAGGAGGTCATCTAGTCCAACCCCCTGCTCAAAGCAGGACCAATCCCCAATTTTGGCCCAGATCCTGAAATGGCCCCCTCAAGGATTGAACTCACAACCCTGGGTTTAGCAGGCCAATGCTCAAACCACTGAGCTATCCCTCCCCCAAAGTCTTTCAGGATTCAGACTTGGAGTGGCCATAAAGCATTTGTGTATTGGATTCTTCAGATTTTTTAAACTTCCGCTGTACAAATACCTCCCACTGCTTTTTTGCTTGAAAAAAACTGATTGCAGAAGGGAACAAAATTGTGTAGGTGTATGAAAGGTTTTTCCTCTTATGACACTGCCTCAGCACATCCCTGTGGTAGGAATCAAATAACTTGCAAAGTAAGCCAGGAGACCCTTTTCAGAGTTCACCCCATGTGTGGCAGTGATGGCACCTTTTTATCATCACAGCATGCAAGAATCTAGATATTGGTAAACAGTCCAGTCACATTCAAAGCTCTTGAAATCATCTGTTTCCCATTCGGTGTCTCAGGGTTGAGTAACGTAGGGAAGTTGGTCTTGGAGTCCAAAGACCAAAAATACTCTTCTAATATTTTATTCACAGACAAAAGAACTGTGTGAAGATAGACTTAAGGTTAAACATATGTAACGGTAATTTAATACTACAGGGATGTTGTAATTAAGGAAAAACCAAGCATAAAAAACCCATGAAATTCTGTTAACGTTACACTTAAAAGAAATCCAAATATGTTAAGGTAAGAAATGTATAAATGTATAACCCAAACAATCTTAACTGTGCTCTCTAGTAATACCATGTAATAATCATATTATATTATTATTAAGGCATTTTAGTTTATGGTTGAACTGATTTTTAAAGGCAGATTTTTTTTGTAGATTTTTATCCTTGTGGCATCGCTACTGGGTAGAATTCATTTATTTGGGTGTATTTCTTATAAGTATAACCTTTACTCTGAATTTCCTGACTTCATAATGCTTGGTTTGGGATGATTACAACATCCTTGTAATATGTAATTTTTTTAACCCTTAAATTAGATACATAATCTCAATATTAACTGAATTTTAATGGAGTATTTTTGGTCTGGCAATTTCCTGAATTTTTAAAATTAGCAGATTTCATACACAAACCGGAAGTAGCAAACCGCAAAAGAATCTGCTATGCAGTGTTTCTGATGTTTTAAAGATATCAACCATAAATTTTTAAATTAATTTTTTTCTTACCATGTAAGAGCAGATTTGTTGGCACACCAAAGCAGCCATAGTTGCTGGCCAGTTAAGCTAGATTTATAGCTGTTTGCATTGCCAGAGCAGGGCACAACAGCCAGAGTTAAGTGGTTAATCTGACTGTTAATTTGTAATTGCCTTGTTGGTTTAGAGGGTTGTATTAGGGTGTCTGTGTGGGCGGGAGGGCAGAACCCTGGATCCCAATGTCTGTGCTTTAAAGGCTTACTGTGCATTCCTCTGTCTGTTCCCCCTGCCCTGTGCCATGCCATGAGGAGCCTTTCAAACACCAATGTCCAAGCTATCAGGAAGCCATGGAATCATTGAAGAGCAATGACAGTTGGGCCTAGTAATCTGCTGCTGAGAATTTTTGACATGTGTTTAGTTTTCCTCATGCCAGGGTGATTACAATCATGAGAATTGTTACATACAAAGTAGTGGTAGCATAAGGGGTGCTGGTTAGTTTAGTTACTATGATGTCACAGTGTCATTTAAGACTTAGTTGAGCTGTTACTTTGAGCCTCTCTGTAGCCTATATAATCATAGTCATCAGATACAACAATCAGTAATTTAGCTTAATTCCAACCTAATTTCTGCACATGTAGCTTGTGCACAAGATTACAATAAATGTTGTTGGTAGTCCATTGCTGAGTATGGCGATACTGTCGCAGTTCTCATCTATTGCTACATATATGACTCTGAAGTCAGAGTCTGTTACGCTAAGGGCATGCGAAGGCTGTATTTATGATATTTGATGATACAGCTCTGTGGCACCTTTCACTTGCAGCCCGAAGATGAATTTGTTGATCGTGCTCAAACCTGTTACATGCTAATGTTGTCAGACCACCAGTGAGTCCTGTTCTGAGCCATTTGCTCAGGTTCTTCGGGATTGATGCCAGCCCACTGGAGACTGCTCTTCAGATTATTTTTGAAGTGCTTATATGGACAACGCTTCTTTCTTTTGCCCTGACTCAGCTCCCTATATAAGATTTCTTTTGGGAGATGGTGGTCTGTTCTGATGACATGTTCCGTCCATCTAAGTTGTGCTTTCAGTAACGTTTCCTCAACACTGGTCTTGTTTGCTCTTTCAGGGACCTTAATATTGGTCACTCTGTCCTTCCAGAGAATGCTCATTATTGAGTGGAGGGAGCACATGTGAAATTGCTCAAGCTGTTTAATTTGATGTCTATAAAGAGTCCACGTCTCAGATGCATACAGGAGAGACGTTAGAGCCACTGCACTAGAGAGAGTCAATTTGTTGGAGACACAAATGTTGTCTTGGTTAAGGACTTTTGTTCACAGTCAGCCAAGGACCTGGTTGCCTTTATTAATTCTGGAGGAAATTTCCTCATCAGGGAAACTGTCAGTTGAGATGGTGCTGCCCATATACTTGAACTGATCCACATTTTTCAGCTGTGTGCCTTGGATGGAGATGGCTGGCACTGGGCCGTTGGAATGAGGTGCTGGTTAGAACAAGACCTCTGTCTTCCTGAGACTGATGGTGAGGTCAGAGAGCTGGGATGCTTCAGAAAATCTATCCATGACCTGAAGGTCATGTCTATGCGCCATCAAGGCACAGTCATCTGCAAAAAGTGCTTCGATGAGAAGTCTCTCCAGCATCTTGGTCTCGGCATTGAGGCTTTAAAGATCAAAGAGGGAGCCATTGAGTCGGTAGTGGATTTATATCCCCTGATCCAAATCCCTTGTGGCATGGCTGAGGACACAGGCAAACAACAAGTTGAACAGCACTGGAGCAAGTACGCAGGCTTGCCTTACTTTATTAGAGATTTAAAATGAGTGTGAAAAGTCACCACTGGTGAGCACTTGTACTGTCATGTGGTCATGGAACAGATGATGGTTTGTATGAACCTTCTTGGGCAGCCCAGTTTATGCAGAATAGCCCATGGACCCCCTCTATTGATAGTATCAAAAGCTTTGGTTAAATCAATGAAAACTGCATACAGGTCCATGTCCTGCTCTAAACATTTTTCCTGGACCTGCCTTAGGACAAAGATCATGTCCATAGTACTATGACCTGATCTGAAACCACACTCTGCTTCTGGCAGATTCTCCTCAGATATGTTTGCAATAAATCTGTTCAATAGAATGCAAGCTAGCATTTTCCCTACTGTACAGAGTTGAGCAATGCCTCTGTAGTTTTCACAGTCCGCTTCGCTGCCTTTGTTTTTGAACAGTGTTACAATAATAGCATCTTTTAAGTTTTGTGGCATTTTTTCTTCCTCCCAAATGCTACTCAAGATGTCATGGAATGCCTTGGGGCCTGCTACTTTATACAGTTCTGCTAGAATACCATCCTTTCCAGACTCTCCCCTCCCTCCCCCCCAGAGGCCAGCTGCAGGGCCCCCCTCCTTCCCAGGCCAGATGCTCACACCCTCTACCGCCCAGGGATCCAGAGGGGAAAAACAGCCTGATGCTGGGTCCCAGGCTTCCACGGAGTTTCCGGCCCGCTGTTGCCTCCTTCCTCCAGTGTATGCTTGGAACTGCAGCTGCTGGGAACCCTCCAGTTCTCTTTCTCTCTTCCCCTACCCACCCCCTTGTCTTTTATTTGTAAGCTGAGCTCTGCCAGGTCCAGCGGCCCTTAGTGGCCACCAACAACTCTGCAGCCCATTTCGAGGAGTGGGGGGGAAGGAAGTTGTGCGTGCGCAACATGAATTTCTGCAAAATTCTGCATTATGCACTGGCGCAGAATTTCCCCAGGGGTAAAAGTGTGTGACCCATACTAGGCCTCCCACAGGTGCTGTTAAAGGGTCAAGATGGATAATCAGCTGAACATGCGCTCCGAATATGATGCTGTGACCAAAAAGCTAATGTGATCCTGGGATTCATAAGTAGGGGGATATTGCGCAGGCATAGAGAGGCTGTACCTTTGTTTGGCCCTGGAATATTGTGTCTAGTTCTGATGCCCACGGTTCAAGAGTGTGTTGATAAATTGGAGAGGATTCAGAGAAGAGTCAAGAGAATGATTAAAAGATTAGAAAACATGCCTTCTATAGACTCTAAGAGCTCAATCTATTTAATTTAGGAGAAGATCGGGATGACTTGAGTACAGTGTATAAGTACCCACATAGGGAATAAATATTTAATAATGGGTTCTTCAGTCTAGCAGAGAAAGGTATAACATGATCCAGTGGTTGGAAGTTGAGGCTAGATAAATTCAGACTGGAAATAAGGATACGTTTTTAATGGTGAGAGTAAGTAAGCATTGGAACAGTTGACGAAGCGTTGTGGTGGGTTCTTCATAAGTCACAATTTTAAAATGAAGATTGGATGTTTTTCTAAAATCTGTTCAGGGAATTGTTTTGGGGAAGTTTTCTGGTCTGTGTTATACGGATTAGACTGATCACATTGATCCTTCTGGCCTTGGAATCTTACTCCTGAGGGAATTCTGTGCCAAAAAATTAAATTCTGTGCACAATATTTTAAAATTCTGCACATTTTATTTGTCAAAATAACACAATATAATCACACTAGTTTCAATTATTTTGGTAATTTATTTCAAAATACTGTCAGCAAGTATGTCTGTAACAGTACTGACAAAAAGTTTCCCCAAAGAGTAGGGAGTTAGAAACCCCTACAACAGTCCAGTTCCTGTTTCTCTGTTATGCTTTTGTTGGGTTTCTTGGTCTGGGTTTGTCACATGTGCCAGCTGGGCACATGTTGAGGGAAAACTCCACCCCTCCAGTTTGACACTTGACCCCCTACTCCCCAGAGCCCAGCAGCGGAGCGCCGCCCAGCCTAGACACCCGCATCCCCTACCTCCCAGAGCCCAGGAATCCAGAGAGAGAGAGAAACCGCCTGATGGTGGGTTCTGATGGATGGTTCAGTTTCCTGCCCACTGCCTCCTTCCTTCATGACGTGCGGGGGACTGAAGCTGCCTGGAACGCTCCAGCTCCCCCTCCTCCCAGTCATGTCCTGTATTGGAGAGCTGGGCTCTGCTGGATCCAACAGTACCTGGTAGTGGCCAGCAACTCTGTAGCAGCCATTCTGTGGGGGAAAATGAAATTCTGCGCAGAACATTAATTCTTTGCAAATTCTGCATTGTGCAGTGGCACAGAACTCCCCCAGGAGTAATCTATGAACTGTATGGTTAAATCAGTTTTTATCAAGGGTTACTGGATTTGGTGGCAAGAAAGTCACATTCATCTGTTTCGTGAGACTGCAGACTCATTGTCTGCAAGGTTGGAAAAACAGTTTGACTCTGTTTTTGACCCTTCTCTGTATGTTCCTTTGGCTAGGGAACAGGCTGTGCAGATTCTCACACAGATCATTGGTTATTTGTTGCTGAAAGGGGAAGCTAGGATTCCAGATTTTCTTGTTATGTCACGAAGCAGTGTAGGCAGTGGGCATTCAGAACAAAGTAATTCCTTCAGCTCTATATCTGTAAAGAGTGAAACATGCCTTAGCAGGCTACATAAATAACAGATGTTTGAATCTGAAGGACTTGGTGTGTGGTGGTGAATCCTTTACATTTTTTTTTTTGGCCATCAGTCTGCTTTTGGAACAACTGAAAAGACCATGCAGTATCCAAAGATGGGGTTCCAAGTTCTTATCTGAGACTTAATGGGTTGGATTTTCTCTTATCCTTGATAGGTTTGGGATTACCAATAGTGCAAGTATATTTGCTATAACAGCTATTTCTGTTTACTGTATCCCCGTTTGGGGGGGGAGGGTGAAGGGTTCAGGTTTTTTAATCTTTGAACAAGATTTCTCAAAGATGTGAATGTTTATCGTCCAACTTATTGATCAGTGAAATCATGAGACTGAAATTTGGTCCCTACTTTGGTAGCCTGTATTTATTGTGGAAAGTTTTTCCTAGTGGCTAAATGATATCAGCAGTTTCAAGGGTTGGAAGATGTACATTATACAATTTCATTATGCAGTTTGAAATAGTTTTGACATGTCATCCATATTTGATTTTACAATTCCATTTATTGTTTTCAGTGTTTTCTGAAATATTACAGTCTTCCAAGTACAGCTTAGTTACATATCTTAGATATTAAAAGGGATATTGGCAGTTTGTATTCTTTCTGATAGGAAGGTAATAAAGTGAAAACACTGTCAGGCCAGTGGCTTTTGAACTGGATCAAATAGCATATTCAGACATGCTGTAGCCTAGCTGGGGTTACTGTATCAGAAAGACTTGGAGACCATTATACTGGGGGTTGGTGAAGTTTACGTTTTAATGTGCTTGTACTTGCAACTTGTAAATCTGTTACTTGAAGCTCAGTTCATAGAATTGAATAGCATGATGTAATCTTTGTGGCAGGTGACCATATCAAGTAGAAAATTAAAACACACTGATAGTACTAGTAGCATTTTTGCAGATGATTTGGTTTAAGTCTGGAATTATCCTTTAAAAAATATTTGAATAGTATTTGAGTTTTGATGTGTGGTAATGAATTATGCTGATAACCTATTGCTCAGTGAGTATCGGAATACAGTAAAACCTGCCTTAGTGACCACCTCTGAAGAGGGGCCACCTGTCATGAGCGACTACTTGCAGAGACCACGGAACATTTTCACCTATAACAGTGTTTCTCAAACTGGGGTCTGCGGATCCCTGGGCATCCCTGAGGGTACTCAAGGCGGTCCATGGCCCCTGCTGATCAACTCCTCCCTCTCTTTCCGTCAACTCCTCCCCCTCCCTCTATCTCCTGGAGGCTACTAAAGCTAAACCAGTAGATACTAGGTGCTAAAAGTCCAGTGGCACAATGGGGCTAAGGCACTCTCCCTTCCTAACCTGCTCCGTGCGCTGCCCCTGCACTGAGTGCCAACTCATATTAAGGTCAGAAGGGACCATTATGATCGTCTGACCTCCTGTACAATGCAGGCCACAAATCTCCCCCACTGACTCCTGCAGTCAACCTCTCACCTATGTCTGAGCTATTGAAGTCCTCAAATCATGGTTTAAAGACTTCAAGGTGCAGAGAATCCTCCAGCAAGTGACCTGTGCCCCATCCTACAGAGGAAGGCGAAAAACCTGCAGGGCCTCTTCCAATCTGCCCTGGAGGAAAATTCCTTCCCGACCCCAAATATAGCGATAAGCTGAACCCTGAGCATGTGGGCAAGATTCACCAGCCAGATACACAGGAAAGAATTCTCTGTAGTAACTCAGATCCCATCCCCATCTAACATTCCATCACAGGCCATTGGGCCTATTTACCATGAATAGTTAAAGATCAATTAATTGCCAAAATCATGTTATCCCATCATACCATCTTCTCCATAAATTTATCGAGTTTAATCTTGAAGCCAGATAGGTCTTTTGCCCCCACTGCTTCCCTTGGAAGGCTATTTCAGAACTTCACTCCTTTGATAGTTAGAAACCTTCATCTAATTTCAAGTCTAAACTTCCGATGGCCAGTTTATATCCATTTGTTCTTGTGCCCACATTGGTACTGAGCTTAAGTAATTCCTCTCCCTCTCCGGTATTTATCCCTATGATATATTTATAGAGAGCAATCATAACTCCACAGATCCCGGGAATTGCGGGGGTGGTGCCTGTGGGCATGTAGCATGTGGAGGCCCCCTGGCGCCCCTGCCTAGGAACTGCTTCCAGAAAGATCACGCCAGTCGCTTTCGGGAGCCGCCCGAGGTAAGCGCAGCCTAGCCAGAGCCTGCACCCCAAGCATGCTGCCCCAGCCAAGAGCCCTCACCCTGCACCCAAAATTCCTCCCAGAGTCTGTACCTCTTCTTGCACCCCAACCCTCTGTCCCAGCCTAGTGAAAGTGAGTGATGGTCAGGAAGAGCAAGCAACAGAGAGAGGGTGGATGGAGGAGTGGGGCCTTGGGAGAAGGGGTGGAGTGGGGCACGGCCTGGGGCTCAGTGGGGTGGCTTGGGGGTCCCTGAAAAATGTAAATTAAAATGGGGGTCCTCAGCTCGCTAAAATTTGAAAACCACTGCCCTATAATTTAACTGTGAAGAGCAACGACCAGTCAGCTGCGACCAGTGATGACATTTTCTTACTCTCATTCATAAAAACAAACCTGTAGGAGAAACTGATCTTCGCTTATTAGTCTGTTTCTTTAAAGTTTCCAGCAAAAGATATTTTTTCTTTTTTACATTACGATTTCTGCAACATACGGCCTCATACTCGACATGAACCAGAAGTTGAACTTGAACAGACAGGAACTTTAAAGGAAGATATGAATGTATACACTATTGTATGTTACAGTTTAAAGCTAAAAGAATTCACCATGGAAGAGAAAAAGAAAAAATGCAAATCCAAAGCGTTTCTTACACTGGAGCAACATGTTAAAGCGGTATCACAGCTAGAAGCTTGTACCAGTTGCCGTGAAATTGCCAAACAGTTTGGAGTTGGAAAAACACAAATCCAAAACCTACTACAATGGAAGGCACAAATTCTCACTGATTGTGTCAAATGCAAATTCTTCAATGAAAATTAAATGTGCTAAAACTGGAAACGAAGTCAGTTTTCTCACTTACCAGTGGTTTAAATCCACTGTCGCTCATCATGTAAATGTCTCTGGTTCAATGTTAAAGGCGCAAGACACGAAATTTGCAGCGGAGTTGGAAAACGGGAGTTTAAAGCCAGCAATGACTGACTTGAATCGTTTAAGAGGAGGCACAGCCTTGCCTTTGGTACAGCATGCAGTAAATGTGGAGACATTAACCAAGAAGTGGCTTCAGATTAGAAGCAAAAGATAGCTGAAGTTATACAGGATTATGAACCCTCTGAAATCTATAATATGGATGAAACTGGACTGTTTTTTAAAAGACAGCAGCATTAGCAAAACCCTCCATGTCAAATGTTCAAATGGGAAACATTCAAAAGAAAGAATCACTGTTGAATTATGCATCAACATAAATGGAGATAAAGAAAAGCCTATACTGATTGGTAAATCCCAATGCCCACGGGGCTTTGGCAAGGTGAATATCAAGGAGTTGCCTGTGGAATATGAATTCAACAAAAAAGCATGGATGAACTCAGAGCTTTTTGAAAAATGGTTACTAAGATTTGATTGCAGACTGCTACTACAGTGACATAAAATTCAGTTTGTGGAAAATGCCCCATGCCGCCTCCCTGTTCAACTCACAAACATTAAACTTTGTTTCTTTCCCCCCAAACACATCTGTGTAACAGCCTATGGATGCTGGTGTTATTCAAAACTGAAATTTTGGAACAGGCAAATGCAATTTATTCTTCATCAAATGGAATCTGACGTAACTTCATCGAGTCCAGTGCATTTGAAAAGGGTTTCACTCTTGCGTGAATACACTGGGTTCATTGAGCGTGGAGTGAGACTGAGCCAAGCACCATCAAAAAATGCTTCGCTAAATGCGGACTCGCCAAATGCAGATCATCATTTAGAAGATGAACATGAGCTTCCTCTTGCAGTAGTTAACATGTTGCAAAGTCTTTTGTGCTGATTGAGAGGATGTACCAGATCGATGAGAACCTTGCAACAACTGATGAGGTCACTGACAGGTCAACGCCTGCTACAAACCTAAAAAATGTCAAACCATAGACTCATAGATATGTGACAACTCTCACAGTGACACAAAAACTGATGATGGAGGGGATAGCAACGGTGTCTCTGAACACCAGGAAGAATAATTTTTATGATTGAAGCCAAGAATATGATTAAAAACATGAAAGCAATTGCCATTCAAAAGGGCAATAACCAACTTTTAGAGCTATTCAACGATGCAGAAAAAAATGGTAAACAAGTTCCTATTGCAGAGGCAGACAAGAATAAGTGATGTTTTCAAATAAATACAAGCTACTGTAGACTGAAACCAAGACTTTTTGATAACACAGATAATTGTAAAAATTGTCTTTTGCTTCAGTCTAGAAAATATGCACTTTAATTAGTGTACTGAATTTCCTCTTTTGATTAACATACTGTGCTACTGAATTAATAAACCCACCAAGAGATTTTAAATAAAAGCAGTGGATGTATTGTTTCTTGACTTTAGCAAAGCTTTTGACACGGTCTCCCACAGTATTCTTGTCAGCAAGTTAAGGAAGTATGGGCTGGATGAATGCACTATAAGGTGGGTAGAAAGCTGGCTAGATTGTCGGGCTCAACGGGTAGTGATCAATGGCTCCGTGTCTAGTTGGCAGCCGGTATCAAGTGGAGTGCCCCAAGGGTCGGTCCTGGGGCCGGTTTTGTTCAATATCTTCATAAATGATCTGGAGGATGGTGTGGATTGCACTCTCAGCAAATTTGCAGATGATACTAAACTGGGAGGAGTGGTAGATACGCTGGAGGGGAGGGACAGGATACAGAAGGACCTAGACAAATTGGAGGATTGGGCCAAAAGAAATCTGATGAGGTTCAACAAGAATAAGTGCAGGGTCCTGCACTTAGGATGGAAGAATCCAATGCACCGATACAGACTAGGGACCGAATGGCTAGGCAGCAGTTCTGCGGAAAAGGACCTAGGGGTGACAGTGGACGAGAAGCTGGATATGAGTCAGCAGTGTGCCCTTGTTGCCAAGAAGGCCAATGGCATTTTGGGATGTATAAGTAGGGGCATAGCAAGCAGATCGAGGGACGTGATCGTTCCCCTCTATTCGACATTGGTGAGGCCTCATCTGGAGTAGTGTGTCCAGTTTTGGGCCCCACACTTCAAGAAGGATGTGGATAAATTGGAGAGAGTCCAGCGAAGGGCAACAAAAATGATTAGGGGTCTGGAACACATGAGTTATGAGGAGAGGCTGAGGGAGCTGGGATTGTTTAGTCTGCAGAAGAGAAGAATGAGGGGGGATTTGATAGCTGCTTTCAACTACCTGAAAGGGGGTTCCAAAGAAGATGGCTCCAGACTGTTCTCAATGGTAGCAGATGACAGAACGAGGAGTAATGGTCTCAAGTTGCAGTGGGGGAGGTTTAGATTGGATATTAGGAAAAACTTTTTCACTAAGAGGGTGGTGAAACACTGGAATGCGTTACCTAGGGAGGTGGTAGAATCTCCTTCCTTAGAGGTTTTTAAGGTCAGGCTTGACAAAGCCTTGGCTGGGATGATTTAACTGGGAATTGGTCCTGCTTCGAGCAGGGGGTTCGACTAGATGACCTTCAGGGGTCCCTTCCAACCCTGATATTCTATGATTCTATGAAATACAGTACTGTTTTGTATACTGTATCTAATGTTCATTTAATAGGTAATTAAAATTAAACACGAAACGTTGGTAACACTAGTAGCCTTTCTGTACCTTGTAAGAGTGCCCATTTTACATCAAGCCTTTGAAGAGAGACCACCTCTTACAAACGACTACTTTTGCTAGCCCCCATGAGTGGTCACTCTTGGCAGGTTTTACTGTAGTTCTCTGCCTATAATCTTAAATTTTTAATTTATGGGTTATACTGACATGACACCTGGACCCCTGTTCCTTTGCTTATGTTTTGTTTTTTTAATTATGTTAAATGTACACAAATTTCAAAATGCAAAGAATCATGCATTTTTCACTTCCTGTTTTTTCTATTTTAGAATATTGTGGGTAATGCTAGGCCTAAAGAGAGAGGTAATGAAATCCCTTCATCTCCTGAAAAACGGGAGAAGTTTAAAGAACAGAGGAAAGCAACAGAGAATGCTAAGAAGGACAAGGATGAAAAGGTATTAAAGACAGAAAAAAGATCAAAACAACCTGATAAAGAAGGAAAAATAATAGTCATCTCAGAAAAAGGCAAAGTTTCTGAAAAAAATATACCTAAGAATGGGAAAGAAGACAAAGAGAATATATCAGAACATGATATGGAATATTCAGTAGATACTCAAATTGAGAAGAAATCTGAAAATGACAATGTGAAGAGTCCACCAGAAAACCTAAAGGAAACTAAAAGAAAACGTGGTAGACCACCTATAACACCCCCAACAGGTTAGTACTTAAAAGATTTGTATTTAGGCAGTATTGTATAAAATCTTGTAGGGAATGGGAGATGCTGAGCAGCTCAGTACTGCATTCTTTTCTGATTTGTGGTGTGGGGATCTTTGTACTAAGTAAATGGAAATAAATGGTGCTCTTACAGCACTTACTTTAGCTCAGGTTTCAGAGTAACAGCCGTGTTAGTCTGTATTCGCAAAAAGAAAAGGAGTACTTGTGGCACCTTAGAGACTAGACCCTTGGATCTTAAGAACAATGAACAATCCTCCCAACACTTGCACCCCCCCTTTCCTGGGAAATGTTGGATAAAAAGCCTCACCAATTTGCATAGGTGACCACAGACCCAAACCCTTGGATCTGAGAACAATGAAAAAGCATTCAGTTTTTTACAAGAAGACTTTTAATAAAAAATAGAAGTAAATAGAAATAAAGAAATCCCCCCTGTAAAATCAGGATGGTAGATATCTTACAGGGTAATTAGATTCAAAAACACAGAGAACCCCTCTAGGCAAAACCTTAAGTTACAAAAAAGATACACAGACAGAAATAGTTATTCTATTCAGCACAATTCTTTTCTCAGCCATTTAAAGAAATCATAATCTAACACATACCTAGCTAGATTACTTACTAAAAGTTCTAAGACTCCATTCCTGGTCTATCCCCGGCCAAGACGACTACAGACAGACACAGACCCTTTGTTTCTCTCCCTCCTCCCAGCTTTTGAAAGTATCTTGTCTCCTCATTGGTCATTTTGGTCAGGTGCCAGCGAGGTTACCTTTAGCTTCTTAACCCTTTACAGGTGAGAGGAGCTTTCCCCTGGCCAGGAGGGATTTCAAAGGGGTTTACCCTTCCCTTTATATTTATGACACGCCCCCCAAATCTCAGCTAGGGTGAAACACTGGCTGGGATTTCTTCCTGGAACTCTAGGAAAAACAGTTAAGACACATGCATCTCTAAATATACTACCAAGTACATAAAGACTAACAATATTTTCCCATCTCAAGGACGATTTTAACCAGTTGATTCTGGGAAACTTTCACGGGAGAGTGCATCAGCCACTTTGTTAGAAGCTCCTGAGATGTGTTGGATGTCGAAATCAAAATCTTGGAGAGCTAAACTCCACCGAAGAAGTTTTTTGTTAGTTTCCTTGATGGTGTGAAGCCACTTTAGTGCAGCATGGTCGGTTTGCAGGTGGAAACGCCGTCCCCAAACATATGGGCGTAGCTTTTCCAGAGCGTAGACAATGGCATAACATTCTTTTTCAGTGACTGACCAGTTGCTTTCCCTCTCAGACAGTTTTTTGCTGAGAAACACTACAGGGTGGAATTCTTGATCAGGTCCTTTCTTCATTAAAACTGCTCCCACACCACGCTCGGATGCATCTGTGGTTACTAGGAACGGTTTGTCAAAGTCTGGGGCCCTTAGTACAGGGTCAGACATGAGTGTCGCTTTAAGCTTGTTAAAGGCCTTCTGACACTTTCCGGTCCACTGAACAGCATTTGGCTGTTTCTTTTTGGTTAGGTCTGTCAGTGGGGCAGCGATTTGGCTGTAGTGCGGTACAAATCGTCTGTAATAACCGGCCAAGCCTAAGAAGGATTGAACCTGTTTCTTTGACTTTGGGACAGGCCACTTTTGGATAGCATCCACTTTGGCCTGTAGGGGGCTGATAGTTCCTTGACCCACCTGGTGTCCAAGGTAAGTCACTCTGTTTAGGCCTATTTGACACTTCTTAGCCTTAACAGTTAGTCCTGCCTCCCTTATGCGCTCAAGGACTTTTTGTAGATGTTCCAGGTGGTCTGCTCAGGAATCCGAAAATATGGCCACATCGTCAAGGTAGGCGACTGCATATTCTCCTAATCCCGCTAGGAGACCATCTACAAGTCTTTGGAAAGTGGCGGGTGCATTTCGCAGCCCGAAAGGGAATACGTTAAATTCATACAGCCCGAGATGTGTGATGAAGGCTGACCTTTCCTTGGCAGATTCATCTAGCGGTACCTGCCAGTACCCCTTGGTTAAGTCCAAGGTAGAGATGAACTGGGCCCGTCCCAGTTTCTCTAATAGTTCATCTGTGCGTGGCATTGGATAGTTGTCTGGGCGAGTTACAGCATTTAGCTTACGGTAGTCCACGCAAAAACGTATTTCCCCATCTGGTTTGGGAACTAGAACCACTGGAGATGCCCATGCACTTTCAGAGGGGCGGATTACACCCATCTGTAACATATCCTGGATCTCCCGTTCTATAGCAGTTTTAGCTTGAGGAGACACCCGGTAAGGTTGGACCCTAATTGGGTGAGCATTACCTGTGTCAATGGAGTGGTATGCCCGTTCAGTCAGTCCTGGGGTGGCTGAGAACGTTGGCGCGTAGCTAGTGCACAGCTCCTGGATCTGCTGTCGCTGCATACGCCCAAGGGTTATGGAGAGGTTCACCTCTTCCACACCACCAGCACATTTCCCTTCGTAGTAAACACCTTCAGGCCACTCAGCGTCGTCTCCTCCCTGGGCTGTAAACTGACAAACCTTTCACTCTCTGGAATAAAAGGGCTTTAGAGAATTAATATGGTACACCTTAGGCTTTCGGTTGGAGGTGGGGAATGCTATGAGATAATTAACAGCTCCCAGGCGCTCCTGGACCATGAATGGCCCTTCCCACGATGCTTCCATTTTATGGGCCTGGAGCGCCTTTAAGACCATGACCTGGTCTCCTACTTTGAAGGAACGCTCTCTGGCATGTTTATCATACCAGGCTTTTTGCTGTTTTTGAGCATCCTGTAAGTTTTCTCTAGCAAGGGCTAAAGAGGTTCGGAGGGTGTTTTGTAGGTTGGTTACAAAGTCCAGAATGTTAGTTCCTGGAGAAGATGTAAATCCCTCCCATTGCTGCTTCACCAACTGCAATGGCCCCTTAACCTCACGGCCATATACAAGTTCAAATGGGGAAAACCCTAAACTGGGGTGTGGTACAGCTCTGTAGGCAAAGAGCAACTGCTGCAACACTAGGTCCCAATCATTGGAGTGCTCATTTACGAATTTACGTATCATGGCCCCCAAAGTTCCATTAAACTTCTCCACCATGCCATTTGTTTGATGGTGGTAAGGAGTGGCAACCAAGTGATTTACCCCATGAGCTTCCCAAAGGTTTTTCATAGTTCCTGCCAGGAAATTAGTCCCTGCATCTGTGAGGATGTCGGAGGGCCAACCTACCCTGGCAAAAATGTCTGCTAGTGCCTGGCACACACTTTTAGCCCTGGTGTTGCTTAGAGCTACTGCTTCCGGCCATCGGGTGGCAAAATCCATGAAAGTCAGTATGTACTGCTTTCCTCTGGGTGTCTTTTTCGGAAAAGGACCCAGAATATCCACAGCTACTCGCTGAAATGGAACTTCAATGATGGGGAGTGGCTGGAGAGGGGCTTTGACCTGGTCTTGGGGTTTTCCCACTCTTTGGCACACCTCACAAGACTGGACATAGGTAGAAACATCCTTGCCCATTCCCTCCCAGTGGAATGACCCCCCCCCCAAACGGTCTTTGGTCCTGTTCACCCCAGCATGGCCACTAGGGTGATCGTGGGCTAAGCTCAAGAGCTTGGCCTGGTATTTAGTTGGAACTACCAACTGTCTCTGAGGATGCCAGTCTTCCTGGTGTCCCCCAGAAAGAGTTTCCTTGTATAAAAGTCCTCTTTCTACAACAAACCTGGATCGATTAGAAGAGCTGAGAGGCGGTGGGTTGCTCCGTGCTGCCGTCCAAGCTCTCTGGAGGCTTTCATCTGCTTCCTGTTCGGTCTGGAACTGTTCCCTTGATGCTGGAGACATCAGTTCCTCATGGGATTGTGGACCTAGGCTTGGTCCCTCTGGAAGCGATATAGGGGATGGAGCTGTTTCTGTTGACTGTGAACCGCTCTCCGCTGGTGCACTATGTTGGGGTTCAGGCTCCGGCTGAGCCTCTTGTGTAGGGTTATCGGCTGCTGCCAGTTCAGGTTCTGTGGGGCCCTCTGGTGTTGAGGTTGCAAGTACTGGATTCAGTGCTGGCACGGGGTCTGGTGTTGGTTGTTTGGCTGGTTCCGGTTCTGGGACTGGATCCACTATTGCTGTTGCAGACATTGGCCTGGGGTCCGGGTCCATCACCTCTGACTGGGTCCTGATAGAAGTTTCCGGAACAGAGCTAGGCCTCACGGCTTGTTTAGCCTGGCTGCGGGTGACTGTTCCCACCCTCTTGGCCTGCTTCACATGATTGGCCAAGTCTTCCCCCAACAGCATGGGGATGGGATAATCATCATAGACTGCAAAAGTCCACATTCCTGACCAGCCCTTATACTGGACAGGCAACTTGGCTGTAGGCAAATCGAAAGAGTTGGACTTGAAGGGTTGAATAGTCACTTGGATCTCTGGGTTGATTAAATTGGGGTCCACTAAGGAAGCATGGATAGCTGACACTTGTGCTCCGGTGTCCTTCCACGCGGTGACCTTCTTCCCGCCCACACTCACAGTTTCCCTCTGCTCCAAGGGTATCTGGGAGGTATCTGGGCCTGTGGACCTCTGGTGTGATTCCGGTGCAATGAACTGTAATCTGTTGGGGTTCTTGGGGCAGTTGGCCTTTACATGCCCCAGCTCGTTACATTTAAAACATCGTCCAGCTGACGGGTCACTGGGGCGAGGAGGGTTGCTAGAGAACGGGGTGGTGGGACGATAAGGGGTCTGGAGGGTTCTTTGGGAGGTAGGTGGGGCTTTGGGCGGCCCCCGGGAATCGGGTGTGGTCTGGGGTGGTCCCTTCTGGTCTCCGCTCCAACTGCGACCAGTTTTCTTCTTCTCTGCCACCTCCACCCATCTGGCTCCAATCTCTCCTGCCTCAATTACAGTTTTGGGTTTCCCATCTAGGATGTATCTTTCTATTTCCTCAGGAACACCCTCTAAGAATTGTTCCATTTGCATTAGGAAGGGCAAATTTACTGGAGATTCAACACTTGCTCCTGATATCCAGGCATCCCAATGTTTCACAATGTGGTAGGCATGTCGGGTAAAAGACATGTCTGGTTTCCACCTTAGGGCTCTGAACCTCCGACGAGACTGCTCGGGTGTTATCCCCATTCTGACTCTCGCCTTGGATTTAAACAGTTCATACTTGTTCATGTGTTCTTTAGGCATTTCAGCTGCCACCTCAGCTAAGGGTCCACTGAGCTGCGGCCTCAGCTCTACCATGTATTGGTCAGTAGAGATGTTGTACCCAAGGCAGGCCCTTTCGAAGTTTTCTAAGAAGGCCTCAGTATCATCACCTGCCTTGTAGGTGGGGAACTTTCTGGGATGGGAAGTGGTACCTGGAGAAGGATTGCTAGGGTTTGTTGGTATATTCTGCTGGGCCTTTATCCTCTCCATCTCGTCCACATGCTTCCTCTCTTTTTCCTTCTCCTCCTCCACATGCTTCCTTGCCTCCATTTCCCTCTTGTGGGCAGCCTCCTGTACCACCTCCTCCAGCCGCATGAGTTCTATCTGTCTTTCATGTTCCCTTTGTTTTTCCTCAGCCTGAAATTTGGCTAATTCCAGCTGTAGTCGAGCCGAGGATTTGGCCATTCTAACCTCTCTGTTTTTAACTAACTTTACACCCGAGGTTTAGAAATAAACAAACAAAACTTGGCTGTAAAATTTTGCTGTGCTGGAATAGAATACCTATTCTCTGATAGTGATTGTCAGCCTACAGAAAAAGACAATTCCCTTGTCTCTGCTCTGGGCCCAAATTAAAGCAAAAAACCTCCAACTACTTGGAAACCTGCTTACCCAGCCCAAAGAAAAAAAAAATTTCTTTTCAAACTTGTGCTCCTTGTAAAACAAAAAAAAATCAAAATCCTAAAAAAAACCCTGCCACTTTTGTCTCCAGGCAAATGGGTAGAGCACACCCCCCCCCCCCCCATTTACTTTTAGGAAGAAAAGAAAAAAAAAACTCTGGGTTGGAAGACTGTGAATTTCCCTGCAGGAGTTAAGTACCCTGCCTCCAGGCAAAGAAAACCTGTAGCTCACGAAAGCTTATGCTCTAATAAATTGGTTAGTCTCTAAGGTGCCACAAGTACTCCTTTTATTTTAGCTCATTCATTACAACCTCGGGTCATGACAACCAGCAACATATTTGGTTGTGTTTAAATAACATTGGTAGAGAGGTCTAAAAATTTAGTAATAGAGACATGGTTTTTAAGGAGAGAATTGCAGAACTGATGTGTCGACACTAACATGACAATATGTGATGATATAAATGGGATTATATGGTAAAATGAATATCTTTACTAAAGAGTCAGTCATGATGTACCAAAATAGCTAATAATAGGAAAGGAAATAAAGAAAATTGCAGAATTATGGAGAGATACTAATAGTTTTTTTTATAAAGCTCTGAAAAAGTGAGTTTGTATTTTTTTAATATAAAAATTTGAGTATTTTAAGTAACTTTAATGTTATATTTAGTCAACTCTCATTCCTCTGGTTTTATGTAAATTTGTAGAGCAAAGTTCTCAAACATTGCAGCCAATAACATTGGAATTAAGAAGGCGGAAAATACCTAAAGGAGGGGAAGTCCCATCAAAACGCACCAGGGTTGAAAAAAACTTGTGTGAGTATTTTTAGTACTTCAACATTTGTAACTTAGGGCATTTTATAACATTGTTCTTTCTATAATATTGTCTTTGCATTTTAATTTTAGATGGTCTAAAGGCTAAATGTGTTATATAGGGAATCTGTTGCAATAATTTACGTCGGGTATTAAAATGTAGCAATATTGTAAGTAGTCCCCACAAAAGTCTTGAAAGAAAGATTTCATAGATTTTTAAGGCTAGAAGGGATCATTGTGTCCAATTCTGACTTCCTTAAGTAGTCGAGGCCGTATAATTTCACCCAGTGATTCCTGAGTTAATCCCAATAAATTGTGGTTTAACTATAGGATATCTTTTCTAAAGACCTCCAGTGCTGATTTAAAGATGTCAAGTATGGAGTATCCATCACATCCCTTGCTAGATTGTTCGACTGGGTAATTTATCTTCACTATTAAAAAATATTTTCACCTTATTTCTAACTGTATTTATGTAGGTTCAACATCTAGCCCTTGGATCTTGTTATGCCTTTGAATACTAGATTAATGAGCCTTCTGCTAATACCTCGGTAATAATGTTCCCTCTGGACCTTAACATGCCCTACGAGATTTAAGGAGCTCAATTTCTTTTTAGCTTATTTGTATGATTGTCCATATGCACATTCCACTGATGATGGTACACATTTTCCTCATGTACTCAAGTTTGGAGTCTTTTGGTGAGCAGTATATGATGCACATGTGCGCCAAGAGTCCTCTTGTTCTGCATCAAGGGCATAGAAAGGTGGCGTGTACCAAATGCCACTTAGTTCTACTCACCAGCTCTTAGCCCTGGTCTACGCTAGGACTTTAGGTCGAATTTAGCAGCATTAAATCGATGTAAACCTGCACCCGTCCACACGATGAAGCCCTTTATTTCGACTTAAAGGGCTCTTAAAATCGATTTCCTTACTCCACCCCTGACAAGTGGATTAGCGCTTAAATCGACGTTGCTGGCTCGAATTTGGGGTACTGTGGACACAATTCGATGGTATTGGCCTCCGGGAGCTATCCCAGAGTGCTCCATTCTGACCGCTCTGGACAACACTCTCAACTCAGATGCACTGGCCAGGTAGACAGGAAAAGAACCGCGAACTTTTGAATCTCATTTCCTGTTTGGCCAGCGTGGCAAGCTGCAGGTGACCATGCAGAGCTCATCAGCACAGGTGACCATGATGGAGTCCCAGAATCGCAAAAGAGCTCCAGCATGGACGGAACGGGAGGTACGGGATCTGATCGCTGTTTGGGGAGAGGAATCCGTGCTATCAGAACTCCGTTCCAGTTTTCGAAATGCCAAAACCTTTGTCAAAATCTCCCAGGGCATGAAGGACAGAGGCCATAACAGGGACCCGAAGCAGTGCCGCATGAAACTGAAGGAGCTGAGGCAAGCCTACCGGAAAACCAGAGAGACGAACAGCCGCTCTGGGTCAGAGCCCCAAACATGCTGCTTCTATGATGAGCTGCATGCCATTTTAGGGGGTTCAGCCACCACTACCCCAGCCGTGTTGTTTGACTCCTTCAATGGAGATGGAGGCAATACGGAAGTAGGTTTTGGGGACGAAGAAGAGGAGGAGGAGGAGGAGGTTGTAGATAGCTCACAGCAAGCAAGCGGAGAAACCGGTTTTCCCGACAGCCAGGAACTGTTTCTCACCCTAGACCTGGAGCCAGTACCCCCCGAACCCACCCAAGGCTGCCTCCTGGACCCAGCAGGCGGAGAAGGGACCTCTGGTGAGTGTACCTTTTAAAATGCTATACATGGTTTAAAAGCAAGCATGTGAAAGGATTACTTTGCCCTGGCATTTGCGGTTCTCCTAGATGTAGTCCTAAAGCCTTTGCAAAAGGTTTCTGGGGAGGGCAGCCTTATTTCGTCCTTCATGGTAAGACACTTTACCACTCCAGGCCAGTAACACGTACTCGGGAATCACTGTAGAACAAAGCATTGCAGTGTATGTTTGCTGGCATTCAACCAAAATCCGTTCTTTCTCTCTCTGTGTTATCCTCAGGAGAGTGAGATATAATTCATGGTCACCTGGTTGAAATAGAGTGCTTTTCTTCAGGGGACACTCAGAGGAGCCCATTCCTGCTGGGCTGTTTGCCTGTGGCTAAACAGAAATGTTCCCCGCTGTTAGCCACAGGGAGGGGGGAAGGTTGAGGGGGTAGTCACGCGGTGGGAGGAGGCAAAATGCGACCTTGTAACGAAAGCACATGTGCTATGTATGTAATGTTAACAGCAAGGTTTACCCTGAAAGAGTGTAGCGACTGTTTTATAAAATGTGTCTTTTTAAATACCGCTGTCCCTTTTTTTTTTCTCCACCAGCTGCATGTGTTTCAATGATCACAGGATCTTCTCCTTCCCAGAGGCTAGTGAAGCTTAGAAAGAAAAAAAAACGCACTCGCGATGAAATGTTCTCCGAGCTCATGCTGTCCTCCCACACTGACAGAGCACAGACGAATGCGTGGAGGCAAATAATGTCAGAGTGCAGGAAAGCACAAAATGACCGGGAGGAGAGGTGGCGGGCTGAAGAGAGTAAGTGGCGGGCTGAAGACAGGGCTGAAGCTCAAATGTGGCAGCAGCGTGATGAGAGGAGGCAGGATTCAATGCTGAGGCTGCTGCAGGACCAAACCAGTATGCTCCAGTGTATGGTTGAGCTGCAGCAAAGGCAGCTGGAGCACAGACTGCCACTGCTGCCCCTCTGTAACCAACCGCCCTCCTCCCCAAGTTCCATAGCCTCCACACCCAGACGCCCAAGAACGCGGTGCGGGGGCCTCCGGCCAACCAGCCACTCCGCCACAGAGGATTGCCCAAAAAAAAGAAGGCTGTCATTCAATAAATTTTAAAGTTGTAAACTTTTAAAGTGCTGTGCTTAAAGTGCTGTGTGGCATTTTCCTTCCCTCCTCCACCACCCCTCCTGGGATACCTTGGTAGTCATCTCCCTATTTGTGTGATGAATGAATAACGAATGCATGACTGTGAAGCAGCAATGACTTTATTGCCTCTGCAAGCAATGATTAAAGGGAGGAGGGGAGGGTGGTTAGCTTACAGGGAAGTAGAGTGAACCAAGGGGCGGGGGGTTTCATCAAGGAGAAACAAACAGAACTTTCACACCGTAGCCTGGCCAGTCATGAAACTGGTTTTCAAAGCTTCTCTGATGCGTACCGCGCCCTCCTGTGCTCTTCTAACCGCCCTGGTGTCTGGCTGCGCATAACCAGCAGCTAGGCGATTTGCCTCAGCCTCCCACCCCGCCATAAACGTCTCCCCCTTACTCTCACAGATATTGTGGAGCACACAGCAAGCAGTAATAACAGTGGGAATATTGGTTTTGCTGAGGTCTAAGCGAGTCAGTAAACTGCGCCAGCGCGCCTTTAAACGTCCAAATGCACATTCTACCACCATTCTGCACTTGCTCAGCCTGTAGTTGAACAGCTCCTGACTACTGTCCAGGCTGCCTGTGTACGGCTTCATGAGCCATGGCATTAAGGGGTAGGCTGGGTCCCCAAGGATACATATAGGCATTTCAACATCCCCAACAGTTATTTTCTGGTCCTGGAATAAAGTCCCTTCCTGCAGCTTTTGAAACAGACCAGAGTTCCTGAAGATGCGAGCATCATGCACCTTTCCCGGCCATCCCACGTTGATGTTGGTGAAACGTCCCTTGTGATCCACCAGAGCTTGCAGCACTATCGAAAAGTACCCCTTGCGGTTTATGTACTCGGCGGCTTGGTGCTCCGGTGCCAAGATAGGGATATGGGTTCCGTCTATAGCCCCACCACAGTTAGGGAATCCCATTGCAGCAAAGCCATCCACTATGACCTGCACATTTCCCAGGGTCACTACCCTTGATATCAGCAGATCTTTGATTGCGTGAGCTACTTGCATCACAGCAGCCCCCACAGTAGATTTGCCCACTCCAAATTGATTCCCAACTGACCGGTAGCTGTCTGGTGTTGCAAGCTTCCCCAGGGCTATCGCCACTCGCTTCTCAACTGTGAGGGCTGCTCTCATCTTGGTATTCATGCACTTCAGGGTAGGGGAAAGCAAGTCACAAAGTTCCATGAAAGTGCCCCTACGCATGCGAAAGTTTCGCAGCCACTGGGAATCGTCCCAGACCCGCAACACTATGCGGTCCCACCAGTCTGTGCTTGTTTCCCGAGCCCAGAATCGGCGTTCCACAGCATGAACCTGCCCCATTAGCACCATGATGCATGCATTGTCAGGGCCCATGCTTTCAGAGAAATCTGTGTCCATGTCCTGATCACTCACGGGACCGCGCTGACGTCGCCTCCTCGCCCGGTATCGCGTTGCCATGTTCTGGTGCTGCATATACTGCTGGATAATGCGTGTGGTGGTTAATGTGCTCCTAATTGCCAAAATGAGCTGAGCGGCCTCCATGCTTGCCTTGGTATGGCGTCCGCACAGAAAAAAGGCGCGGAACGATTGTCTGCCGTTGCTCTGACGGAGGGAGGGGCGACTGACGACACGGCTTACAGGGTTGGCTTCAGGGAGCTAAAATCAACAAAGGGTGTGCCTGTACATCAAGGAGTATTTCAGGCAGGACTGCACGGAGGGTTCCAATAAGAAATGGTGCACCTAAGTTATCGTTGTTATTGGAACAAGGAGGTTAGCCTGGCCTCTGATTGATACATGGCTAGATTTACCTCGCTGCACCTTCTCTGTGAGTGACTGCAGTGTGATCTAGACAGGGGAGGAGGCAAATGAGTACAAAACAAATCTGGTCTATTTCTTGTTCTGACCCACTCCATCTATCTTTTACATCTTTGGCTGGCAGCAGACGGTGCAGAAGGACTGCATGCCATCCACATCTCATGGCTGCTCGGCAGAAGATGGTACAGTACGACTGCTAGCCATCTTCATCTCTTGCCTGCCTGGCATAAGATGGTACAATACGACTGCTAGCAATCCTCATCTCTTGCCTGCCTGGCAGAAGATGGTACAGTACGACTGCTAGCAGTCCGTATCGCCTGCCCGCTCACCATAAGACGGTTCAATAGGACTGCAGGAGTAAAGAGAATGACCTGGTCAAGTCACTCCAAATTTAGTCCCTGCGCCCATGTCTGCCCAGGCGCTCCCAGCCGACGTGGCCAGGAGGACCTCGGACACGACGAGGACGACTACCAATCGTATTGCACCATCTGCTGCCAGAAGGCAATGGGTTGCTGCTACTGTGCAGCAAAGCTGTACCGCGTCTGCCAGCACCCAGGAGACATAGGGTGACGGTTACCTGAGCTGGCTCCATGCTTGCCGTGGTATGGCGTCTGCACAGGTAACTCAGGAAAAAAGGCGCGAAATGATTGTCTGCCCTTGCTTTCACGGAGGGAGGGAGGGAGGGAACGGGGGCCTGACGACACGTACCCAGAACCACCCGCGACAATGTTTTAACCCCATCAGAGTGCTCCATTGTGAGTGCTCTGGGCAGCACTCTCAGATGCCCGATTGTTTGCCATTGCTCTGACGCTGGGAGGGGTGCTTACAGGGTTGGCTTCAGGGAGCTAAAATCAACAAAGGGGGTGGCTTTACATCAAGGAGTATTTCAGGCAGGACTTCACGGAGGGTTCCAATAAGAAATGGTGCACCTAAGTTATTGTCCTTATTGGAACAAGAAGGTTAGCCTGGCCTCTGATTGATACATGGCTAGATTTACCTCGCTGCACCTTCTCTGTAAGTGACTGCAGTGTGATCTAGAAGAATGAGTCCCCTAGACAGGGGAGGGGGGGAAGCAAATGAGTACAAAACAAATCTGGTCTATTTCTTGTTTTGATCCACTCCATCTATCTTTTACATCTTTGGCTGGCAGCAGACAGTGCAGAAGGACTGCATGCCATCCACATGTCATGGCTGCTCGGCAGAAGATGGTACAGTACGACTGCTAGCAGTCCGTATCGCCTGCCCGCTCACCATAAGATGGTTCAATAGGACTGACTGCAGGACTAAAGAGATTGACCTGCTCAAGTCACTCCAAATTTAGTCCCTGCGCCCATGTCTGCCCAGGCGCTCCTGATCGACCTCACAGAGGCGACCAGGAGCACCTCAGACATGACGATGACGGCTACCAGTCGTACTGTACCGTCTGCTGCCACAAGGCAAGGGGTTGCTGCTACTGTGTAGCAATGCCGTACCGCGTCTGCCAGCACCCAGGAGACATAGGGTGACGGTTACCTGAGCGGGCTCCATGCTTGCCGTGGTATGGCGTCTGCACAGGTAACTCAGGAAAAAAGGCGCGAAATGATTGTCTGCCCTTGCTTTCACGGGGGGAGGGAGGGAACGGGGGCCTGACGATATGTACCCAGAACCACCCGCGACAATGTTTTAGCCCCATCAGGCATTGGGATCTCAACCCAGAATTCCAATGGGCAGCGGAGACTGCGGGAACTGTGGGATAGCTACCCACAGTGCAACGCTCCGGAAGTCGACTCTAGCCTCGGTACTGTGGAAGCGCTCCGCCGAGTTAATGCACTTAGAGCATTTTCTGTGGGGACACACACACTCGAATATATAAAACCGATTTCAAAAAAACAGACTTCTATAAATTCGACCTAATTTCGTAGTGTAGACATACCCTTAGCTTCGAAGTGAAGCGGCTTGCTGACCCTGTGACTGTCAGCAACTTTTTGCTAGTCTTATGTTTAGTTGTTAGCTATATGTTAGCTTTAGATCAGGGGTGGGGAACCTATAGCTCGTGGGCTGGATCTGGCCCGCTGCTTCATTTCATCTGGCCCATGGCAAGTCTCTGCACTGCGGGCTGGAAACCCCGAGGTGTGTGCTGATTCCCCCTCTCCCCCCCAGGGCTGGAGCCGCAAGCTGGGCTTGCCAGGTTGTTAAAATTCCAGTTGGGTCAGCGCAGTTTCTGGAAGCAACGGGCATGTCCCTGCAGCCGCAAGGAGCAGAGGCGATCAGGGAAGCCCTGTGCGCTGCCCCAGTGCCAGCTCCAGAGCTCCCATTGGCCAGAAACCATGGCCAGTGGGAGATGCAGGGGCGGTGCCTGCGGACACTGCACAGAGTCACCCGGCCTCTCCACCTAGGTGCTGGACATTGAGGCCGCTTCTGGCAGCAGCAGGTGCCACTGCCCGGGAGCTGCCTAAGGTAAGCACTGCCTGGCCGGAGCCCAAGCCTCCTACCCCACGTCAGAACCCCCTCCCGCACCCCTGCCCCAGCCCTGATCCCACTACTGCACTCCAAATCTCTTGGCCCCAGTGCGAAGCCCCCTCCTGCACCCAAACCCCTCATCCCCAGCCCCACTCCAGAGCCTGCACCCGCAGATGGAGCCCTCACCCCCTCCCACATCCCAGCCCAGAGCCCCTTCCTGCAACCTGAACCCCTCATTTCTGGCCCCATCCTGGAGCCTAGGGGAAGCTCTGCGCCTCCCCTGCCTGCGGGGCTGAGTGTCACCCGCAACTGATATTTTTTTTCTGTGGGTCAGTGGTCCCTGGTAGAAAAGGTTTCCCCACCCTTGCTTTAGATAATGTGCCCATTGGCACTTTTCTCTAATTTTAGTAGTTTTAAGTAATGTTAGCCGATAAGTATCCAAGTTACAGGGTGGCCTCATGAGGTCTCTTGGCTTTGTTCTGTCTAGCATACAATAAAGCACTGCCTATTTACGATGGTCACATTAAGTACCTTTATTCATAGATTCATAGATATTAAGGTCTGAAGGGACCATTATGATCATCTAGTCTGACGTCCTGCACAATGCAGGCCACAGAATCTCACCCACCCACTCCTGCAAAAAACCTCTCACCTATGTCTGAGCTATTGAAGTCCTCAAATCCTGGTTTAAAGACTTCAAGGAGCAGAGAATCCTCCAGTAAGTGACAGGTTTCAGAGTAACAGCCATGTTAGTCTGTATTCGCAAAAAGAAAAGGAGCACTTGTGGCACCTTAGAGACTAACCAATTTATTTGAGCATAAGCTTTCGTGAGCTATAGCTCACTTCATCGGATGCATACTGTGGAAACTGCAGAAGACATTATATACACAGAGACCATGAAACAGTACCTCCTCCCACCCCACTCTCCTGCTGGTAATAGCTTATCTAAAGCGATCACTCTCCTTACAATGTGTATGATAATCAAGTTGGGCCATTTCCAGCACAAATCCAGGTTTTCTCACCAGCAAGAGAGTGAGTTTGTGTGTGTGGTTTTTGGGGAAAAAAAAAGGGGGGGGGGGTGAGACAACCTGGATTTGTGCTGGAAATGGCTCACCTTGATTATCAGACACATTGTAAAGAGAGTGGTCACTTTGGATGGGCTATTACCAGCAGGAGAGTGGGGTGGGAGGAGGTATTGTTTCATGGTTTCTGTGTATATAATGTCTTCTGCAGTTTCCACAGTATGCATCCAATGAAGTGAGCTGTAGCTCACGAAAGCGTATGCTCAAATAAATTGGTTAGTCTCTAAGGTGCAACAAGTACTCCTTTTCTTTTTTCTCCAGTAAGTGATCCGTGCCCCATGCTACAGAGGAAGGCGAAAAACCTTCAGGGTCTCTTCCAATCTGCCCTGGAGGAAAATTCCTTCCTGACCCGAAATATGGCGATCAGGTAAACCTTGAGCATATGGGCAAGATTCACCAGCCAGATACCCAGGAAAGAATTCTCTGTAGTAACTCAGATCCCACCCCATCTAACATCCCATCAGGCCTATTTACCATGAATATTTAAAGATCAATTAATTGCCAAAATCATGTTATTTCTCATACCATTATTGCCTAAGAGAATTGCATATATCTGAGAAATTATTGTTTTAGAAGTCATTTAGTGTCTGGACAGAGAAAAGACAGAAATGTACTTGTATGACTAAGTCCCTGAGACCGGCTTCCGATCCTAGCTCTTGAGGTGCCCCTCACCCCTCCGTCAGAGCCAAAGACCGAAAGTGCAGGCTCCTTATCCCTAGGGGGACCCTTTCTTCATCCAAATCCACCAAGAAATTGGCGGGCAAGACTCAGAGTGCGGGTAGCCCTACAGGGAGATCTCCCACCTATTCTTACTCCCATCAGCACTATTCCCTCTCAGACTTCACCGTTCCATGTAGTCCTTGTGTAAGCTCAGTTCCATATTGGTCCATAGGAACTGGTAGTGAGCTGACACTAAGCAAAATCAGAACCTCTGAAACCTCACTTCTCGAGAGACTCAGCACAGATAGCAATCCTTGACATGATTGTGGCGTCATCAAAGACCTTTGCGTTGAAAGATGCCAGCCGTGGCACCACGGTTAGTGTTCGTAACCCAGTGGCACTTCTGGCCACACCACTGCATCAGCTGGCACTGGAGTTTATGGCAGAGACTTGCTGATTGTGCAGGAGCCAGGGTCACCTCTTTTATCTGCTTTGCTGCCATTTGCTGCACTAAAACAATGTTGATAACTTCTCTCCCGCTACCCTGCTAGCCTTACGCTTTGCTCCATGAGCAATAGCTTTTTCCCATGGATGTGGAGTATTCTCATCAACCTCATGTGAGGCTTCAGGTGATAAGAGAGAATCTGGATGGGACCTAAACTCTTATTATAGGGGATTTGGACATTCCTCCAGGGAAGGATACTAGGAGACTCCTCCACAAGGTCCCTGGCTTCCCACACCATGGCTGCTGGGAGAGTGCCTGTGGGTTCCAATTTGGCCATATTGGGACCCGTGGTTCTCCTACAGTAGGGCAGAGCCTCAGTATAGACTCCAGCAATCTGCAAGGTTACTTCCACCAACCATGGCATCATAAGGTGTGCCAGAGCCAGCACCTCCCCAACCTTCACCAGGATAAGAAGAGGACTTGGATTAGGTCTCATTACCAGGTGATATATTGGCTCTGGTGGTACCGTCATCATCATCCCCAGTGAAGCTATTGTCCAGCAGACGCTCTATTAAAGCGTCTGTCTATTAAATTGATGACTTTTGGGAATTCCAAACAGCAACTTAAGAGGATTGTGCAGACTCTGCAAATCCCCATGGAAGAAGTTCAGGAGCAGACCCACAAATTGGTGTATATACCCCGGTCCTTCACACCAGGAAAAATTGCCATTCTGGTGATTGAACCCAGTGAAAGTATTGTCAGAAACACCCATACACAGTAGCTCCTG
Source organism: Lepidochelys kempii (assembly GCF_965140285.1). Classification (NCBI taxonomy): domain Eukaryota; kingdom Metazoa; phylum Chordata; order Testudines; family Cheloniidae; genus Lepidochelys; species Lepidochelys kempii. The sequence goes on along the minus strand of NC_136392.1, from coordinate 31,043,165 downwards.
CCTTTTGTAAAATGGACAAAAATATCAGGTTCCACCCAAAGGGCCTCAGTTCTCTCATGTACTTCCAATGCCACCTTCGTTGTTGGTATTGAAGGCCAATGAAAAATCCCATCAGTATAAATCAAGACCCAGAGACAAGGATCCAGAGAAACTAGATTTATTGAGTTGAAAAGTGTACTCATTGATGAGCCTTCAGTTGAGGGTTACCATTTACCAAGTCCTGCTGGCTTGCTGTAACTTCAGGAATTATGAAAGAATATAGGCCTTTGTGACAAACTTCTCTCAGACCTGAAAGGGAGAATTTGGGAAGAGTCTCAGAATATGATTTTGTGGCTAAGGTGAGCCTACAAGCTGCTCTGGATTCAGCAGATACTGCTACCATATCAGTGGCAATGATCATGATGTATGCCTGTCTCCTAATTCCCATGGTCCCCAGAGTGCTCTGCAAGATCAAACAGGATTCAGCTAAGCTGATCCCTGTAGACCCAGGATGTATGTGGCAGCTTTGGTTCCTGGACATTCTGAACCTGTCAGCCTCCCAGCCCAAAACCTTACCTTTGTTTCCCGATCTTGATATCACAAAACAAGGGGGAAATCCTACATGTGGATCGGAGATATCTTTATCTCAGGGCATGGAGGTTGGCTGGTTGTCGATGGTAAAGTATGCCTGCTTCTGTTCAGTCAGGAACATCCTCATGTGGCAGTTTCTTGGGTGCCCAGGATTGTGGGTCCCTTGTCTCCAGTGTGAGGGAGTTCATCCTGTGTTAGCTTTTTGTCAGCTCCTGTACACCGCCAGCCTTTCAACTACTCAAACACACTCCTCAAGACTCTGCCAGCTCAGTTTTGCTTCGCAGGTGTACCTCAGTCCCCAAACCCCCTTTGAAGAGTGTTCTTCGTAGCATCCAGACCCTGTCACTGGACCCTCTCAGTGATTACCAGGTAAGCTGTTCCCCAAGAGACAGTGTGTACACAGCTGGAAGGTTACAGCTCAGGATCAGGTCCTTTAATACAGCACTGTAATCTATTTATGGGGTCATCAAATGAAATTAATAGGCAGCAGGTTTAAAACAAACGAGAGGAAGTATTTTTTCACACAACACAACCTGTGGAACTCCTTGTCTCAGGATGTTGTGAAGGTCAAGACTAGAACAGCTTAAAAAAAAACTAGATAAGTTCATTGGCTAGGGGATAATTGGAATGGGCAGTGGGGATGGTGTCTCTAGCATCTGTTTTCCAGAAACTTGGAATGGGCAACGGGATGGATCACTTGATGATTAGTGGTTCTGTTCATTCCCTCTGGGCCACCTAGCATTGGCCGCTGTCAGAAGACAGGATACGGGGCTAGATGGACCTTTGGTCTGACCCAGTATGGCCACTCCTATGTTCTTATGGTGAAAACAAATGTATAAAGTTCAGAGATGCACAGATTCAAGTGAGTATAGAGTAAAAATAAAACTGTTATAAATAAAACTAAAGTAAAACCCCATTTCTTGAGACTAAAATGTCACATGCCCCAACCCTTGTCTAAAGCAGTTTCTTGCCCTCAGTCTTTCTGCAGAGCTTGCTGGTTTTCAGTGAATCCAGGATTCATTCCTTCAGAAGTCATCCCCCTCTGCCAAAGGTGTTCCTCAGTGAACTGAATAATGAAGTGTTGTCCTGGCACCCCCTGTTATAGTTCAGTAGACGTTTGGTTTGGTTTGGTTGGTTTGGTCGTTCGTTCGGTGTGCTGGCGCCATATTGAATTCACACACGCTTGCCAACCTCTGTTTCTGGTTGACTTGACATGCAGATGTCGCTCCCATTGTTTTTGGCTTGCTGTGCTTAATTTACATTTGACAGAGAGACAACTCTGCCTGCCTGCTTGCCTGACTGGAAGAAACCTGTTTCTTCCTTTGGTTACAGACTTCAAAGTTTAATATTAGTAGATATACATAATTTCTGTTGTAGTGTTAATACATACCCTTCACAATTATATTAATGATCAGTGTGTCATCAGCTTTCATTTGATACCTTACATGACCTTTTTTTTATAGATAAATACTATGACTACAGTGTGGTCAGTGTTATGAATTTGGCCTGACAGGAGTTGCTGGTAGAACATTGAACATTGGCTCTTAGGCTCATCCCTCATAAATAGCAGGAAGGGACATTATGAGGGAAACTTACCTGGAGAAATGGACCAGGTTTTCTCACTTGTGCCAGTGGAAGTCCATCACCCCTCATCACTGCTTGATATCCTGAATTCTGAATTACTCACAGGAGATAAAACAAAGTAATTTATCCTTGAATTCAGTCAAAGTACACTTGGTGGCGATCTCAGTCCATCATGCACCTATAGACAGCCGTACAACCTTCTCCTAACCACCTGTGATCAAGTTCCTCAAAGGCCTGATTAAAATGTTATCAGTCAAGGACCCTGTCACTCCGTTGGCTCTGAGTCTAGCTTTGAACAGTTACCGAAAGGTTCGCTCTTTCATATGTAAATGAAAACTGTTTCTAGTCACCATCACTTCATTGAGGAGAGTGCTGCAATCTTTATTTTCCAAAAGACTTCAGACTCCCACCTCCATTACATAAAATCACTGCTTAGGAGTCGCCAGCAGTGGATTATGCATATGGACAATCACTCAAAGGAGAATGGGAAGTTACTTACCTGTTCATAATCAGAACTCCAGTTATTGGGGGTAGAGGCATAAGTGATCTACAGGTGTTAACCACATAGCCAGTAGTACCTCATTGTCGAACTTCAATGTTTTTCATGATTGACAACCTATTTGCACAATGAAATTAAATTTTATTATGCTTTTTAGCTCAGGAAAAGTTGAAAAACTCTCCAGGCATCAATGAAAGAGACCAAATTAGGAGACGATCGTCAAGGCTGTCATCCAATGGTAGTCCTGAGATAATAAATACAGATATTGTTACAACAACTTTTGCTGAAATTGGACCTTTGAAAGATCCAGCGTCTAGTCCAAAGGAACCAGAGGAATGTAAGTACTTTGTTGTAATGGTATGCTCTTGGGTCATTATGAAGGAGAGTTGTTTAGTCATGTGTTATAACTAATTACTAAGATGAAGTTTAAATGACTTTAACTTGTAAAGAAGATTGATAAAACTGATTTTATGTTTAGCTTTTATGTGCAGTTAATACATTAGAATCCACTTGAACTGGGGACAGATTGCCCAGATAATCCAGAGTAAAAGTTTCTCTAAGGTTTAAGGGATCCCTGTTGGAACTAGTTGAACCATATAGAATATCCATTCATTTATTCACTTCCTAATTACTATTTCAGCCTAGGAGCCCCCATCATAGACTAGCACCCCATTGTTAGGCACTGAACTAACCACAAATAAAATGACAGTACCTGCCTTATAGTGCTTACATCTGTTTGGATGGATGCTTTTTTTCCCTTTTACAACCTTTCTCCCCCCACACTAGAACAATCTCCAACTATTGTATTTCACTCTCTCCTTTGTAGAACCTCCACCAGGTACTTAAGATATCATGGTGTAGTGAGAACTGTACTGTTTAAATCAGGGCTATCAAGCCATTAAAAAAATTAATTGTGATTAATCACACTGTTAAGCAACAAAAGAATACCATTTATTTTAAATATTTTTGGATGTTCACTACATTTTCAAATGTATTAATTTCAGAGTGTACAGGGCTCACTTTTTATTTATTTTTTATTACAAATATTTGCACTGTAAAAAAACAAGAAATTGTATTTTTCAATTCACCTCATACAAGTACTGTAGTGCAATCTCTTTATCATGCAAGTTAAATGCGATTGACAGCCCTAGTTTAAATACCTTGATTGAGCCACTCCATTCTCTCCCCGACTTTCTCAGGAAATCCGATCTATTAAACCCAATCGGACTGTGTGGTCTATTGGAATCACTGGATTTGATGGGGGGCATGGAATGGCGTTAATGTCACGCTCCCCATCAGTACCTACCCTGGGCCGGGGAAGCTAATTATCCAACCAGTGGACCAGATTCAGTGATGAATACTGGTCATGTGCCACGTTGCTCATATGCTGAAAAGAAGACTGGATGTGATATTCAAACGCTAAGAGGGAAGGGAGTGGAGGTTTTGTTTCACACATTTCTGTTATCCACCTAAAACAGAATATGGTGAGACAAACACATCTGCTTTTGCCTTAAGTCTTCAGCATCTTGTGATGTAGAGCTGTATTTTCCAGTACTTTGGCTATCTGATGTTTTTGTGTATTTTGCTCCCACAAACTCCTTTTTTTCTTTTTCTTCTAGTTCAGTTAGAAATTCCTGTTGAGTCTGACCAAAACTCCTGTGAACAAGCACATCAATCTTCTGGAGATGTATCACAGACCACACCGCTTGATGTGAACAGCAGTTTAAAGGAAGAAAAAGTTGATGACCGTGAGCTCTCCTTTAAATCTACTGAAACCCAAGAGCCTTCTGTTACAGGTTCAAATTTAGATTTAACAAATTTAAAATGTGATGCCTTTGTATTTTTGTGTATTTATGATAGAACACTGGCACTAGGCACCTTTTTTCTTTTCAAACATTTCTCTATTACATGATTATTTACAAATTAAAAAAGGGGGGGAGCATTTCTATGAATGCTGTATAAAGGAAAAATACATGCTTTGGGTTTTGATGCTCTGAGTTTTGCTATTATAGGTTAACTTTGGGGTAATTATGAACAATTTTTTGTAAACATAGTGGTAATTTTGCATTTCAAATTATTAGGTTTTAGCTATGTGAAAGGTAGGGTAACTCTACAGTCTCATATATGCAATAACCATACAATCATGATTAATATATTTGTGTTTTGTGGTCCAAAATAAGATTAAACTGATGTTTAAAGTGATATTAATTTCTTTAGTATATTTCCCCCCTTTTTATCATCACTGCAGGAGAGAGTTAAGGTTGTTGGGGTATCCTAACTGTGCATTTCCAAATTGTAACATGTATGGATTTCCTTAAATTAACCTTAACTTTGAATTTTCTGGAGTTATAATTCTTCTTTGTGGGGATGATTAACATCTCTTTAATGTTTCTTTACCCTAAACATCATAATACGTACTTTCGATCTTCACTCCATTTTAACATAGTTGTTGTGTGGGAGTTTTATGTATTTTATAATTAGAATTTTCATACATAAACAACAAATTAGAAGCCCCAAGAGAGTGTCATGCTGTGAAAATTCCAGTTATTTGAAGATAAGTTTTAAAAATTAACTTTTAAGGCTTGATTCATCAATTCTTGCCTGTGTATGCCATTCTGAACTAGTGCAAAGCAGCGAGAGCATCTTGAGCGATTATACTGGATTTACAGCTGCCTGACATTGTTAGAGTACTAGATTATACACACTTGATTCCTTCTATGTCCCTGTGTACACATACCTCACAGTCCCTTTCCCTCCATCTCCCATCTCTGTTAAGTAGATCTGATGCAAAAATAGATTTTTTTTTTAAAAGAAATTTTGGGGATTAAGGGTCATCTTTTGCTGCTGTTCTTCATAACCAAAAGTTTCTTCAGGAGTAGCTTTGGCACAAAATCTCCTTCAGAGAAATTCCTTAAGTTCCCTCTTTCAAAATGACTGCCATTTTCCACTGTTCTCAATGGGACTGAGATACAATCTACCCTCAGCTAGGATGGGCCCTGTTTCCCATTGTTCCCGGTGGCAATGAAGCCAAACAACCTTCAGGGAAGATGCCCCTAGGAACACTGTTAAGAACTGGTGAATTAGGTGGTGGCCATCTTTACTAAGGGTATCCTGTGGCCTCAGTCCTGTTCAAAACAATGGTTGATCATGACCATTTTGAAAGAGGAGAATTTTTGTGTATCCCTGAAGGAGATTACTAATCTTCAGCCTTTGACAAACTTTGTTATAAAAATAACGGAAGGGAAAAATCCTACCTGTCACATCAGCTCCACTCAATCTTTACCTCTCTGCCAATGTCTGCTGATAGACAATACGTTAGAATTTGTAAATTCTGAATGATCTTCTTTGACACAGAGTATTCAGTTTCTTAAAGGACTCATTTTTAAATTAATTTTTATAAATTAGTTAATAGATTTACATGTAAATTCTTAGAACATTAATTCTGCAAGTGCTGTGATTTCAGTGGGTACAATATGCTCTATTCATACATAAAGTGGTTGAACTTCAAATGCAAACTCAGCCTTAACTATGGAGCTGCAGTTGATGCCTCCATATAATATGATTTTGGATTATGACGTTCTCATATGTATGGTACTTAATTTATATTCTATAATTTAATAGAACTAGTGACTATTGGAAAAGGGTTAAAGGCATGGTAATGTAATTCATGCAAATCAACTTAGGTTTATGAAAAACACATCCTATCACATTAACTGGATAGCTTTTTTTTTATTGCAAGTTTGGTTGATAAAGGTAATGTTGATATTTGACTTGGTAACACATGGCGTTTTGATTAAAAAAACTGGTATTATATAAAATTAACATGGCACACTTTGGGTTAAAAACAGGCTAACGTATCGGTATCAAGATGTAATTATAAATAGGGAATTGTCATTGAGCAGGTGTGTTTGCAGTCCTGTTGGAATTGGTTCTTGGCCTTATGCTATTTAATTTTTTTTTAATCAGTGACCTGGGAGAAAATATAAAATGATCACTGATAAAGGATGCAGATGACACACATGTTGGGGGACTGGTAAAAAATGAACAGGGAAAGTCACTGATACAGAATAATCTGGGTCACTTGGTAAACTGTACTCAAGTAAATCACGTGTTTTAATATGGCAAAATTTAAATGTATATGCCAAGGAACAAAGAAAGTAGGCCATACTTACAGGTTGGGGGACTCAATCTTGGGAAGCAGTGACTCTGAAAAAGATTTGGTGATTGTGGTGGATAATCGGCATAAGATTCCAGTGTGATGCTGTGGCCAAATAGAGCGAGTGTGATCCTGGGATGCATAAACAGGGGGATCTTGAGTAGGTGTAGAGAGCTTATTTTGCCTCTGTATTTGGCACAGGTGCAACCACTGCTGGAATATTGTATCCCTTTCTTGTGTCCATAGTTCAAGAAGGATGCTGATAAATTAGAGAGGGTTCAGAGAAGAGCCACGAGAATGATTCAAGGATTAGAAAACATGCCTTATCGCAGTAGATTCAAGGAGCTCAGTCTCCTTAGTTTAATAAAGAGACAGTTACAGGGTGACTTGATTAGTCTATAAATATCTACATGGGGAACAATATTTAACAGTGGACTCTTCAGTCTAGCAGAGAAAGGTAAAACATGATCCAGTGGTTGGAAGTTGAGGCTAGACAAATTCAGACTGGAAATGAGATGTTAATTTTTAACAGTGAGAGTAATTAATCATTGGAACAATTTATCCAGGTTTTGTGGTGGATTATCCATTATTGACCATTTTTAACCCAAGATTGGATGTTTTGGGGGAAGTTCTTTGCCCTGTGTTATACAGTAGGCCAGATTAGATGATCACAACGGTCCCATTTGGCGTTGGGAATCTATAACAGGGAAAGGTTGTAAAACATTTGGATTAACAGTTAACTTTAATAAAAAGCTAGAAAAGGGAAAGCTACCATGATACCTTTATATATTCATTTAGAATGCAAAGTTTTTAAGTAGTTTCAAAAATGTTTGATTCCAAATAATTATAAACTGAAATGCTGAAAGTAGCTGAAAATTGGTTTTTCCTTTAGTTACCTCTCAAGATCTGAATTCAGAGTTCTGTTTCCTTTACAAGAGTTGAAGGCATCACTAACTATAGCAGTATAAAGAATACTTTTTCTTGTAATATCAAATATTACAGTAGAAACAGACAACCCAGAGCAATCTTAACTCGGGTTCTGACACCTTTTAAAATGTGTTTATTTGTGATCTGTACATCCACATGTTTTGTAATGATTTGGGATCTCAAACAGTATGTTCTATTAGTTTTAGAAAAAATTCAAGTAATCCTTTGAATTAAAAATTAAAACAATTGCAAATCTTTTCCTCCTTCACTTGCCTCCCAGGTCTTGAGTTCAGGATTCCACATGTTCCCTACAGTAGTCTGGATCCTGACGTCTTTTCCCTCTTAGAACCCTCCTCCTGCTGAGGTGAGAAGGTGTTTGAGCTGGGATTGTATGGGGCTGGAGGAGGAAAAGGACAAAACAGGAGCTTTAGTTGAATGTCTGTTGGAATTCCAAGAGGGAGTTTCTCAGGTTTCTAGTGCAGAGCTCTGTGAAGCACACCTGCAGCTGCTGTCAGATGGAAGCTCTGCTTACTACAGGGCACAGTAGAAGAGGATAATGCTGGTGTGCAATCAAATATTCATGAATTCAAGGAACACTAATCCCCCTCACTTGCCCTTTTTCTTACATTCACAAACCTGTTTGGTCCCTTGCCTAGGAGAAGGGAAATCTGCAGTTAGCTCATGACCCTGGAGTGTGTGTAGTTTTGTTTTTGCCCATGTAGAGATGAGCTTTGACTGTGCATACATCTCTGAGAATTCTGTAGAAAACTGGCAGTGCCTTAATCATTTCAAGAGTCGTAAGATAACTTGATTGACTTTGATTGCCAGACTGCAAATGGGAGAGCTTGCTCAGGCCATGGCTGTTCTAAAGAAACATAGAAGTTGATTTAGGGTATGAGACTGAATGAACTATTGAAACTCTAAAGGCACAATAAATACGGTATATAATGGTGCATGGTGTACTTGTCCCTACCTCAAAAATTCTGGTCTTTTCTTTGTGGTTTCTTTTCCTCTGACTCTGGTTTGGGGTCATTAAACGTAGGCTGCTGGAAATCAGAGGTGATTTTCTGGATTTGACATTTCATTTTCCACTTCTTCTAGTAAAATATACATAATATAAAAATGTCAAGTATTTATAGATGGACATACACAAGATATGCTGAATGTAACTACACTGAGTTTGTTTTGCTGACATTTCATTGGAAAGATTTTAAGAATAGGAATCATTCACTTATTTTTTCAAAGAGTAAGTGCTGTCAGAAAGTAAAAGTAAAACATTAATTTGATAGCATATTCAGTTATCATAGAAATGTAGGGCTGGAAGGGATCTCAAGTGGTAATGAAATCCAGCCCCCTGTGCTGAAGCAGGACTAATTAAACCTAGCCCATCCCTGACAGTTCACGAAAGCTTATGCTCAAATAAATTTGTTAGTCGCTAAGGTGCTACAAGTACTCCTTTTCTTTTTGCGAATACAGACTAACACGGCTGCTACTCTGAAACCTATCCAACCCATTGTTAACCATGGAAGCCTTTAAGTGGTTATACTTATCAGAGAACCAGTCTCTGTTGATTTGACCAAAATAGATTTTCTGTGATTAAAAGTGTTAGTATTATTGATTACTATCAGTGAATGCAGCCATATCTGTAGCGTAACTGTCTTGCATCCCATCGCAGACTTGACTGCATGATCTTCTCAGGAGAAATTATCAATATATTCACTTTAAATGAGAAGCACATCAGCAGTAGGCAGTCATGGGAGATATCACTGAGATCCATCTTTTTCCCATCTATCCTGGGTTCCAGGGTGCACATCCATCCCTCGCAGACCATTGACCCCAAACTGTTATCTGATGAACAAAAAAAGTTCTATCATTCCATAAACATACAGGTAGCCTACGTTGGGATGCAGTAAAACTAAGATTGTGACATTGGGGAGTGGCCAACTTACTTTGGTGTGTCTGCACTTGACTCTCCGTGTCCCTTTTTATTTCCTTAGAAACTGACAACTTGGTCAACCAGTCTCAGAATAACTTTGTTCTTCTGCAGATTTAAGGCAGGCCTATTCTAGCAGGTTTTGGTAACATAACTATGTTGGTGAGGGGTGTGATTTTTGCCAGCATCGCTGTGCTGCTAAAAGCTCTAGTTACTTGTTATAAAAGTGCTTATACCGATGTAGCTGATGCCAGTCAGGGATCTGAAATATGCTATATCAGTGTAAGCACTTGTATCAATATAAAACTGTTTCTTCACTAGGAACATTTGCTGCTTTAACCATATTGATATAATTAAACTGGCAGAACTATCTAGTGGAGACTAGTCCTTAGGAATCAGCTCCTTTTGCTTGTAAAACTTGCACTCCAGGTAGTAACCAGGTTCCACTCTAACTCTCCTCTTCATCCCTCATTTGTCTTTAAAAAGGATAATGAAAACTCTTGGTTTTAAATATGCATTGTTCTAGCTGTATGCCTGGTTTATCTTGTGCTGACTCTGTGTCTGTGTATTCTTGTCTCTCAAAGAGGGGTTGTATCTGTGGAGATGAAAGCAAAAAAAGGTGCTTTGTGTGGTTTTAAAGCTGAATTGATTCATTCCATGAATGAATCATCCAAATATCTTAAATGACCAAACAGGAAAGTTGCTTCAGCTATTTGTTTTTGAGAGTTCAGCTTGGATACCTTGTTGAGCAACCATATCCGCAGACTGCCTTTACTGTTGTGTGCATGCTCTTAAATTGGCAATGTAAGATCCTGGAAATCGGAGATGGAAATGACCTACCATCTCAGGAAAATGGAGCATTCTTCCCTAATATTTTCATCTGTTGTTTGTACAGCTTAGTTCTAATGTCACAAGGAATAGAATTTCCATCTCTTCCTTTTGGGAGAATATTCCAAAGTCAAGTAAAATGACTAGCCTTCATTTTTAATCCTTGGCTGTGTGTGGTATTGGTGCTGCATGTTTAGCTGTGAGATTGTTGTGTAATTTGCATGCAGCGCGCACACAATCTGTATGTGTGGGAACATTAACAATAACTTTTTAAACATAAAACTGCTTAAAAACTGGTGTCTTCTCTGTTACCTGCTGAGAGTTGAGTTCAGGGTTCGGTTTGTGCAGCCACATCCATCTCAAAACATGACACACTGCACTGTTTAGCATTGCTAACCAATTCAAAATGTGCATCTATTATACTTTTCATTGCTTGTTAGGCTTTTAATGTATACCTTCATGTATAGTATACTTAACATAGGCAAAATATTGCTTTATGCAACTTAAATTTTAAATTTCCTGAAGTTTTGATATAATTTTCAACAATAGTGTTGCATGTGACTGATACATACATACATTTTATAAAAATATATATATAAAAATTAGTTAAAATTTTAAAGGATAATGGTCATATTCTGCTACTGTATTTGAATTGGTAAAAAATGATGAGGAAAAAAGATTACTGGTACAGTAGATTTCCATCTTGTGGATCTCCTGCTTCTGAGGGGTGACTGGTTGATGGGAATTAACTCAGTCAAGAGGCATTCCAACTAATAGGATGTGAGCCAGAGTGCTCATCAGCTGTTCTGACAGCTAGTACGAGTTTTCTCTTCTGTCTGCGAACAGGCTCAAAATCACTCCACAGATATTCTTGGTGCTAGGCTCTTCATGGGCATGCTTGATACTCAGAGGTTGGTTTCTGATTTTAAAAATGCCTTCTATGCTTTCCGTGATTCTGCTGAGAAGTTCCTAGTGTTGTTTTCTAAGATTATGCTTGAAGTGTGTTAGTTTGGACATGCATCAAAGATTCAGTCTACATAGGTTTTTAGTCACAAACTTTTTAGTCATTTTGGCCTTGGTGTTCAGGTAAGGAGAAGCAGTCTAGTCCCTTCAAATGCAGAAAATGTTTGCATCCAGTTGACAGGACTGTTGCATATCCTGCAGCAGCATGGGTCATGATTCCTCCCAAGGTACCATAAAAGTTATCAACTCAAGCCAGTGAATATGGGCAAGCATCATGCCACCTGGCTGCTCTAGAAAAGAGTAGAGTCAAAGTTTTTGCCTCAGCCAGTGGCTCTGCACTGGAGACTGGCATTTTGACAAGTCATTAGATATAGGTTCAAGAGAACCATTTCAGTATCTTCAACGTTCCACTTTATCACACTGAATAAAGTTGAAGGGCTGAATCCACCTCTTGATCTGAAGGGGGAGGCTTTAAATTGCCTCATCTCCCCAGCTCTGAAGCATGTGCTGAAGTTTGCACTGGTTGTGCACTCTGTGCTTGCATGTCCAATCTTTCAGTGTGTTCTTTGTATTCCAGTTCCTCTATCCTTTTAACGCTGGCACAGGTGAAGCAAATGTTTGGGCTATGTGGCTCCGTTTAACCTCATAACTTCAGGTGTAATTGGTGTCTCAGGTGCCGTTTGCAATGGGTCAAGTAATCTTGTACGCTGAAAGGCTGCTAATTGAGGACTTCGACATTTTTACTCTAGACAGCAACATTTTTATTGCAGTGGGTTCTGGAAACATTCAAGATGCTAGAAAGAGGTACAATACGTAAGTAATGCGATCAGAGTAGTTTTTCAAATCCTGGTTTCGCAGGCTTAATTTTTAATAAGGCCTTGTCTATGCTACACAGTTTTGTCAGTAAAAGGCAGGTTTTGCCAACAAAACAGTGGAGGTGTACACACTACAAAGCTACTTTTGGTGGCAAAATAAAACCACCTTTCCGAGAGGCTTACAGCTTTTTGCAACAAAGCTAAAATGACAAAGCATCAGTGTAGATGCCGCCATTCGTTATGTTGACATAACTGGTCTCCCCCCATATTCCACAATGCCCATCATGACTGCTCTGCTCACTATTTTGAACTTGGCTTCCCTGCAGGCATGCACCCCTGCCCTTTCAAAGCTCTGGGAAGCTTTGACATTGCTCAGTGTGAAGAGCTCTGTGAGCTGTACCTGCCCTCATGAGACATTTTCAAAGCCTTCCCAAAGCATCCTGCAGCCAGTTGTGCAGTGGGATAGCTACCCACAGTGCACTGCTTTGTGTCAATGGAAGAGCTGCTAGTGTGGATGTGGTCTGCGGACATAGTGTGGACATGCAACAGTGGTTTAATTGGCATAACTTTTGTTGACAAAACTCTAGTGTAGACGTGGCCTTAGTTTCGAAAATGGGGAAGTTCCAGAGGAGTAGAAGAAAGCCGTGTTTTAAAAGAATAAACAGAAAACAGAATAACCCATGTAACTGAAGATTTTGTCCTCTGAAGATACATGAAGCAGTAGATTGAGTGGTCAGTGGGTAGGTGAGAGGTAGAGTTCAGAAGAGTTCCTATTTGTATGAAAAGCAATTTAAGGATAAGCAGTTACTGACTCTCAGAAAGTCTGCATGCTTTAGCTTGTGCCCTCTACTGGTTATTACCCAACAGCTTAGATGAAAATTCTAAATCCAGATAGGATCCCTCACAAGCCAGAGGTTTAAGATATATATGATTTATGGATTGGTGATCTGTGGCAGAAGGCCAGAATTATGGTAAGTCATTTTCTCTTTCAGCATTCTAGGTTATAAGGACCCCAAAATAAATGGTGGGATACATAGAGGGCTCACACTGATCGACATCAATATTCACTGGAAATTGCTTGTTTGCAATATTGAGTTCATTTCCCCCTGTCCCGTCCCCCCCAGAAAAAGTGCTCCAGAAAAAGATGGAACCTCTGAAAGTTCATTGCTAGTATGTCCTCAGTAAAAAGTACCTTACTGTCCCCAAATTGGATAATTCCTGTTAATATCTAGTGCATGTGACCAAGAATCACAGTAATCAAGGTCCAGTTTTTCCTGGGCTGTTGTGGGAGAGGAGGAGCTTCCCCCTTCCACCTCTGCACACTTTTTCCTTTCCTACTGTCAATCTTGGGAGAGATTGTACTTCCTTGGGGTACAATTTTTTTCCCAAAGTCTCCCTGGGTAGAACAGTTGCACACCAACTTTATATTAATTCCCATGAGCAGAGAATTCCAGGTGGGCATTATTGTATGAAGGGGGGGAAAATGCCTGTATGTGGTGATAATCTGAACTTTGTAGTTCGAAATTCAGGCATGTCTGTGTATTTCGTATTGTTGCCCTAGAGTTTGAATAGATTCCTTTGTGCCCATTGCAGTAAGTTCTCCCTTCCTTTCTCTCTCCTTCCAGCCCATCCTCAATTCCTCTGTTGCCTCCTCTTCTCCAAACTTCAGTTTATCAGATCAGTTAGAAGCTATTCTCTGTACCTTTGCAACCTGTGGAAGAAAGATGCACCAAGCTTGGATACAGGACTCTCAACAGGGTCTAATCATGACAATTGTACAATAGTTTCCCATGTCATCTTTAGAATATTTCTTTTATTGAAGCCTGAGATCCTCTTGGTCCTCTCTGCTGCAATTGAACAATATTTTCCCAACTTCATGTTACTTGTAAATTTAATCAGATTTCCTTCCACTTCCGTTATATGTTTTGTTCTTTATGAATACAATATTTTAGGTTTTGATGTTGGCAAATTTTGCTAACCCACTTGCATGGCCCTGTTTAGGTTTGTTGAAATTAACAAAATAATTTGAAATCCCTCATTGTCAGGAAGTTCTTACTGATCCCAGGCCTAAATTTTTTGCCTTTCTTAATTTTTTCTTCCCCCTTCTCCTTTATTTTCCCCCATGCACAACCCTAAAAAAATGTCTTTGTTCTCGTTGTTCGCTCCCAGTAAATAACTGTAGATTGTTAAATCTCTCCATTTTTCTCTTCGGCAACCTGCTGTGTGTGTATGAAGCTGTCCTACTTTCCCCAGGAGTCAGTCTGTCTTGCACTATTGAGTACTTCTGTTGCTTTTCTCTCTTTGAACTCTTCCAGGTTTGTCAGTTTCTTTCAGACAATGTAGTACCCAAAACTGAATGCATTTCAGATGCAGTTGCTCCAGAACAATTTACTTTCCTGCTCCATGTTGCCTCTGTGTATTTAGCCCTAAATGTAGCATTCATGCTGCTTCCATAGAGGACAGCATCACTGGTACTACTGTTGTACTCCAGGCTTCAGTGATACGTACCATTGGCCCAAGTAAGCTCAGTTAAGCAAAGTCTCTCTAATATATTGTGTTCCCTATTACAATAGCAGTTGGTTAATGAACATTTTTATGGAGATTTCAGTAGTAGTTCATCAAAGGACAATAAGGAAAACAGTCTCAGGTTAGTCCCTATCTAGGCTGTTGATCTCAAAAGCAGGTAATAGCAACAATACTTTTTGTTCATAGCTAATATAGTATTTTATGTTTAAATACATGTTAGTTTCTTAATTTTTTTTAAGTTTAGCGAATCATTTGATAAATATAGCAAAAGCATGGGGGAATCTTATTTGTTTTGTCCTTACAGTAACAAAAACTTTTAAGAGAACAGATGATTTTATTGCTTCAAAAGCTGCGACTGTTGACCAAGATCACAAGTTTAGATGCAAGCTCTTGGACTGTTCAAAATCATTCCGCAAAGCGAAGTTGCTACATTATCATATGAAATATTTTCATGGAGTGGAGAAAGAACCAGAACCACAGCAGAGTCCAGTACAAAGAAATATTCAAACAAGAGGTTTTTTGGCTTCTGAAAAAGCCAAACGAAGTTTAAACAGAAGGCGGACTACGTCTGGTTCATTGTGTAAGTATGTTGGCTATATCTTCATTTCTAAGGAGCATTCTAGTATCTAGAATGGAAAGGAAAATTAGTGGAAAACATTTCAATTACATGATAGATATTAGGCAAAGAAGGGTCATAGAATCATAGAATATCAGGGTCCTTTGGGTTCATCTTCTTTTTCTTCTTTTAAATATCTACCTGAATTGAGAGACGTTATTTAGAAACATAAATACAAATGGTATAATGTAACAATATCATTTAGAGGTTAGAGAAGATGATGCCCTCCAGAAAGTGGCCAAGTTACTTCATGAACTGATTTATCCTAGCAGCTTCTTTTCCTCCCCTTCAGCAATTTATTCCACTATTAAACCTTTGTGTGTTTAACTAAAAAAGAAAAAATACACCTGAAATACTGGAATCCTTTCATTTTATTTTTGCTTGGCAATGTCCTTCTTCCCCAAACAATACTCTCAGAAGAGGAAAGGACAAGAGAAGTTCTTTCATCAACCAATCTAAATATCTAACTCATTTCTTTCTCAATCTTTCACTCTCCTCATTCAGAAGAAGGGATAAAAGTAACTAAAAGTCCAATCTCACTTGTGATTTCTGTGGTAATTACGGTTGCTTGCTTTTAAGCTGCTGGTGGAACTCTGACAAGAATCCTGTTCTGCATGACTACAGGTGTAGGAGTTGAGTTCTTGTGAAATAATTTTGTATAATTTACTTGAGTAGAAGAGGGGAAAAATCAGAAGGACATGGGAAAATGCAGGATTCTCATTAGGTGACACCCACCTGTACCCTTCAAAATGGAATCTTATTGGTTGTGTTCTGCTTTATATTTTTGTTTGCTGTGCTCAACACTGTGCTCACTAGAATTATGCATGATATTTCAGATAAACTCTGGGCTAGGTTTGTTGTTTTTTTGTATTGTAGTTCCATTTAAATAGGAGTTTTTATGGATTTTCTTCTGCTCTTAGCCCATATTTGTAAAATATTTTTTTCGAAATATATCTTCTTGTGCCACATTATAGTGCATAGGGATAAAAACAAGACTACAGTGTTTACCTAAATTCTCAATTTCTGGGCTTTTCTTAGTTTAAAATCTCAAGCGTTAATGTTGCATTAACATTTTGTAAAATTAATTATTTTATACAGTTAAATAATGTAACTTGCAAAATTTTTGTGTTTAATTAAAAAGAAGCAGCTAGTTATTTTAAACCAGAATTAAAGCAAGATGCATATAGCTTTAAACACACCCCCTATCATGATCTTTAGTTTATCTTCATGTATATCCTTGCAAAGACAATGGTTCCTCATTTGAGAGGCTGCCTTTCCTGTTCATATACCACTTACATATCTGAAAGTAGTTTTTAGCATCCTACAAAACTAAAAATCCTACATTCCAAGTAGTTTTACAGTTTGCGCAAAAAAAAAGCAAAATTAAAAAAATTGGACTAAAAGTGTAGGCAGAATTTTTCTTAAATGAGTTAGAGGGGAATGCTTTTAACGGTAACTACCCTTTATAGTTTTACTATACATAACATTTAAAACAAGCTAAATAAGTAGTGGTGGAAAAAATACTGTGGAGAACTGCTAATGCTTAAGAGAATGATTGAGATGGGCTTCTTCTGCTTCCTGTCTCGTCTGTGTCTGTGATGGTTCCTACTTTATAGGATCTGATTCTGAGCTGCATTTCTAGTTCTTTTAATAATTTGATCTATAGAAATTCTAGTCTTTTTGTAATAGACTAAGGTTCCACCACCTCCCTGGGTAACGCATTCCAGTGTTTCACCACCTTCCTAGTGAAAAAGTTTTTCCTAATATCCAACTTAAACCTCCCCCACTGCAACTTGAGACCATTACTCCTTGTTCTGTCATCTGCTACCACTGAGAACAGTCTAGAGCCATCCTCTTTGGAACCCCCTTTCAGGTAGTTGAAAGCAGCTATCAAATCCCCCCCCTCATCCTTCTCTTCCGTAGACTAAACAATCCCAGTTCCCTCAGCCTCTCCTCATAAGTCATGTGTTCCAGTCCCCTCATCATTTTTGTTGCCCTCTGCTGGACTCTTTCCTGCTCCATGATTTTTCCAGGGACTGAGGTGAGGCTGTCTGGTCTGCAGTTCCGGGATCCTCCTTCTTCTCTTTTTTAAAGATGGGCACTACATTAGCCTTTTTCCACTCATCCAGGACTTCCCTGGATCGCCGTGAGTTTTCAAAGATAATGGCCAATGGCTCTGCAATCACATCCGCCAACTTCTTTAGCAGTCTCGGGTGCAACGCATCCGGCCCCGTGGACTTGTGTTCATCCAGCTTTTCTAAATAGTCCCGAACCACTTCTTTCTCTACAGAGGGCTGGTCACCTCCTCCCCATACTGTACTGCCCAGTGCAGTAGTCTGGGAGCTGACCTTGTTCGTGAAGACGGAGGCAAAGGAAAAACATTGAATACATTAGCTTTTTCCACACCCTCTGTCACTAGGTTGCCTCCCTCATTCAGTAAGGGGCCCACACTTTCCTTGACTTTCTTCTTGTTGCTAACATACCTGAAGAAACCCTTCTTGTTATTCTTAACATCTCTTGCTAGCTGCAACTTCAGGTGTGATTTGGCCTTCCTCATTTCACTCCTGCATGCCCGAGCAATATTTTTATACTCATCCCTGGTCATTTGTCCAATCTTCCACTTTTTGTAAGCTGCTTTTTTGTGTTTAAGATCAGCAAGGATTTCACTGTTAAGCCAAGCTGGTCGCCTGCCATATTTACTATTCTTTCTACACATGGGGATAGTTTGTCCCTGTTACCGCAATAAGGATTCTTTAAACTTCAGTGTTGTCAAATGCAAAGTAATGCACATTGGAAAACATCCCCACTATACACATAAAATGATGGGGTCTAAATTAGCTGTTACCACTCAAGAAAGAGATCTTGGAATCACTGGGGATGGTTCTCTGAAAACATCCACTCAGTGTGCAGCGGCAGTCAAAAAAGATAACAATGTTGGGAATCATTACAAAAGGGATAGATCATAAGACAGAAAATATCATATTGCTGCTATATAAATCTATAGTATGCCCACATCTTGAATACTGCATACAGATATGGTCACCCCATCTCAAAAAAGATATATTGGAGTTAGAAAGGTACAGAAAAAGGCAACAAAAATTATTAGGGATACAGAATAGCTTCCATATGAGGAGAGATTAATAAGATTAGGATTTTCATCTTAGAAAAGAGATCACAAAGGGGATATGATAGACATCTACACAATCTGATGTGGAAAAAGTAGATAAGGAAGTATGTTATACTTGTTCACATAGCACTGGGCCTGATAGTGGATGCATATTTACCATCTTCCCAAAAGACACACTTTTGCAAGATTATAGATACAGCCTTTACAAGGATTAGTCGCTCACATTTTGGACTTATTGATAATCTCTCCCATCTGTCGAAAGCTAGTTGAAAACTTTCTACTATGGTTAATGCTGCTAGAGAGGGAGATCTGCTTTTCACACCCTTATACTAAAATAATGATAGGCATGGATGCCTACAATCTGGGGGTTGGGACAACATATCTGGGAAATTTTCACTGTCTGTGATCTTTGGAGACCTCAGGAAAAGAGACTCCATGTAAACTAGCTAGAACTGAGGCTCATTAGGCTGGTTCTCACATTTGTTCTTTCACACATCAGAGGGCAGACAATGGAAATGTTCGGATAGTGTGTTTGCAATGTATTACCTGAACAAATAAGGGGAATTCGGTTACCTCTGTGTAACTGATAATCCATCTGTGGGAATGATGCATTATTAATGTATGTAGGTGAGGTAATTTTTATTAAACCAATTTCTGTTGATAGAGACTTATACAGAGCTCTACTTCGGATCTGGGAAATGTATTTAGAGTACATTTCTAATATCGATGTCTCTCCAATATCCTGTGACCAACAGGGCTACAACAACATTGCATACAACTTGAGATGAGACTCAGCAATCCTTCTGATATTTGACTTTCTTTGCTACAAATCAGAAAGTGTTCAAGGTTCGGCTCAAAAATAGGATACAGAGGGAAAGAACTCCTTCATGCCTTTTCTTCATTTCCCTTCTTTCCAGAGTACTAACAAAGATTCAGTAAGACAGAGAAGTGGTGATTCTAGTGGCACCAACCTGGTTGTGGGAGACCTGATTCTCAGAACTTCTAGCCCTGACAAAGATTGTCCAATCAGTCTTCCTTGAGTCAAGTCTTGTCACAGTAGAACACCAGGGTGGACCATCAAGGATGTCAGTCCCTGCACCTTTTACCATGGCTGCTAGGTTTCTAGAGCAGAGGGTTTTGTGCTTTTCTGTGGAGATCAAGGCAGGTCTGAGATAACTTTTGTGCTGCCAGATGGAACCAGTTTGAAATGCATGCTCAAGCCAGAGTCCTTGACTCAGGTTTTTTTTTGTGGTTCCTGCTGTCTTGGACTTCCTTTCTCATGTTTCTGATGTCTTCACAGATATCTCTGGCTACAGAATGTTCATTTACTGTTTGTTTAGCTACTATTTCTGTTGTCCATGTGAAGAGTCATGGAGTTTGTTCATCTCCTAGTGTAACAATTTTTAAAGACTTTAAACTTCTACCTCCTTCTCAGTGGCCTAATGATCCTTTAGAGTTGAGTTTATTATTAACCAAGCATATAGATGGTCCATTTGTGCCACAGCGATTTTAGATCTCTGTGAAAGGTTGTTATTCTTGGCTGCCAACTTGTCCAGGAGGGTCTTGGTGTTGCAGGCTCTGCTGTCCAGCCTACTTGACACCACAGTCCAAAATTACCAGGTGGTACTTAGTCTGTCAGTATTTCTCCTGGTCTCTTTCCCAAAGCCCCAAAATAATACTAGGAGAAGAGCTGGTTATCTGTTAAACATGACTAAGCCATTCAGAAAATTAAGCAGACTATTTGTGGCATTTATAATTAAAACAAAAAACAGCTAGACAGCTAAAGGATGGCTAGTGGATAAGACTATGCATCATGTCATGTTATGAATTAGAGAGCTTTGAGACACTTAGGTATTATAAATGCAAACTCACCTAGGCGCACAGCAGCTTCAGTGGCATATATCTGCAATAAGAACATTGTAACAACTGCTATACTGGGTCTGACCACTAGCCTAGTATCCTGTCTTCGACAGTGGCCAATAGCAGAATTTCTGGGAGAGTGAACAGAGCAGGGCAATTTTCCTCTCCTGGCTTCTGGCAATGAGAAGTTTAGGGTCACCCCAAGCATGGGGTTGCATCCTTGACTGTCTTGGTTAAAGTTCATGGAGGATATCTTGTTCTCTTTTGAATACAGTACCTCTAGCCGTCACATCCCTGGCAATGAAATCCACAGGTTAATTGTGTTTAGTGTGGAAAAAATACTTCTTGTTTCTCTTAAATCTGCTGCCTATTAATTTCATCACATGACCCTTGGTTTTGCATTGTGGGAAAGAGTAAATAAAACTTCTCAAGCGGTGTCCCTATGGGCTCCCCACTTCAGGTGTACTCACACCTCTTATGCCTTTAATCTGAGATTTTTGGTGGTAGTGTCTGTTCAATCTGTGCATATGGCTTCCTCGTGCCCTGCTTCAAGGCCCTATAAGGCTGCGTGGGTGAACTGCCTGCAGTTCCCTCTCAACTACCTTGGCCTGAGACAAGCATTAGTGTGCTGTACTATTTTAAGTTGACAATTTAGTCTAGTTACCTTTCTTCATTCTATTTATTTTATTTGCTGTATTTTATTTAGGTGTTTAGGGGAAGCCTTGCTCAATCCCTTTCTCCCTTAAGGGAGGTGGGAACTTTGCCCTTCTAGCTACTGTTACCTTGGAATATGCCAGGCTCTCTGGGCTTTCGGGAGGTTCTTGGGAGACTTTCCTGGTCAGTGATGGGTATTCCCGTTTATCTGTAGCTTGGGGTAATCTTATCCTGTATATCCATTTGCTGTGCTTTTAAAGGCAGGGCAAGGAAAAATTGGATTTTAAAACTGAGATGTTTAATGACGGAGCATTCCCTCCAGCCACCCTCAGTTCCCAGACAGGAGATCTCTTCCCCCACTCTCGCCCCCCAACATAGGTCTTTCTGTGAACATGTCATTCTTGGCACATTCACCTGAGTCTACCTGAGGTAAATTCACAGAGGAGATGCATAGAAAGAGGAGCCATTCTCTGCAGAAGAAGTCTACCTCAAAAAAACCTGTGACCTTGCAAAGCAAGACTGCTGTGGCGTCATCTTATCCCGCTTTGGGTACGGCTGAGGCTCCAGATGCTCTTAGTATTAATCCTGTGTCCATGGCTCCGGACTCATCTGAGAAAAAGGGAAACAAGCATGACTCAGTACCAAGACCTTCTGTACTGCAGAAACAGGACATTGCATAAATGAAGCATTCTCACCTCCTGACAGAAGGGTACCCACAACTCCTTCGGTAACGTCTTCATCAGAGTTGACCACAAAGACTGCTTCAGTACAGGGAAGACACCACATTTCATATAGGGTCTTGACCCCTCCCAAGGCATCATCATCAGTACCAACTACTTGGGCCAGAAGGGACTTGCTGGAATAACATTTACCCTTGGTACTAACTACAGAACGGGGCCCCATTCTTCAAATCCACCCTGTACTGCAGGAGTTCAGATTCCTTAAGGACTTACTTGTTTTGGAGGAACCAGAGTCAGCCTTATTAGTGGGTACTGAAAGGTTATTGGTAACAAAACATGCAGAGTCTCCAAGTTAGGGCCTTTCCCCAGTACTGCTTGACCCTCAACCACTGTCAGAGTGCTGAAGCTGCCCTTGCTGAGGAGGAGGAATTCTCCTCTTATTTGAATGTCTCAGTCCAAGATTCCCCTACTCTTCAGACAAGGGTTTTCCCTTCTGATGCTTTCGAAAAGAGGGGTGGAGTGGGGAAGGGGAGTTGCATCAAAGATGGGCCTGTGTTCACCCTATCTGGTTCAAGCCCTTTGGACACCCCCAATCCCTAGTGACCATATGGGGATCCTTGAGCTGCATATTGACAGCAGTTTTTCCATGCCCCTAATGTTTCTTGTGGGGAATAGTTGGAGTAGAGGAGTGTCTCCCCTCTCCTCTACCTCAAGTGCAAGAATCATTTGAGGAGCCAGGGCAGATAAAGAGGCTACTCCGCAAACAAATATTTCTTT
Source organism: Lepidochelys kempii (assembly GCF_965140285.1). NCBI lineage: Eukaryota > Metazoa > Chordata > Testudines > Cheloniidae > Lepidochelys > Lepidochelys kempii. The sequence continues at coordinate 31,020,650 of NC_136392.1, read as the reverse complement.
GTCTTCCCCAGATGAAGTTGTAATGTTTACCTAACCAACTATGGCTGATGACTTCAGACACTTCCATAAGTTAATTAAGCATAATGCAGATTCCCTGCAGCTCCCTCTGAAGAGCTCAGTTAGTTTCAGCATAAGCTCCTGGATATCCTTCAATGGACTCCCTTTCCCTGAGCCGCCCTGCCTATTAATGAGGCCCTGTTGGATCCTGCCAAACCCATGTGGCAGACCTCTGCAATGATACTGCCAACATGTAAACAGGCCGATAAGAAATATTGCTTCCCAGCAAATGACTCTGAACTTTTGCAGATCCATCCAGCACCAAACTCCCTGGTTGATGCCTCAATTTAGGATTATAAATTATCAAGCTGTCATGTTGAAGTACAATCACTCAAATTATGCCAATTTCAACACCTGGATTCAGTATCTGCCGGTTGATCAGTGTGAGCTGTTTCAAGCTGTTAGCAATGATGCTAGAACTTTGCTACAAGCCTCCTTGGATGCAGTCCCCACTGCAGCTTGATCTATCTCTACGGCGGCAGGCATGCGGAGGGCATCCTGGCTGTCTGAATTCCCAAAGGAGGTCCAAAACATGGTTGAGGACCTTTCCTTTGAATGACCTCAAGCTCTTCGCTGAATCCACTGATGAATCCCCGCATACCCTTAAGAATCCCAGAGCCATGTTGAGATCTTTTGGGATTTATATGCTTACAAACAAACAAATTTAGTAGTTCCCAAACGGCTCAAAGATCCCACCCTGCTTCATTCCCAGAATTCAAGAACTTATGCGTCACCCAGGAAGAAGTCAAGGTTCTAGAGGAAAAGACTGCCTACTCCCTGTGCATCCGCTGCTGAGCCTTCATCATCATCATCATCTAAGCATCAGTTTTGATAGGCTGGTCAAGGACCCGGTACAACCTCACAAAATCAAACTGTGTCCACACCGTTCTACCCACCATGCACCTGTTGGAGACAGTCTCTTCCACTTTCTGTCCATGTGGGAGAGGATCGTATCAGACAATTGAGTGCTGGAGGATATAAGATTGGAGTACGCTATCCATTTTACCTCCCTCCCTTATGCCACTGCTCCCCCCCACCCTTTTCTGTTCCTCCTCAGGGACCCCTCTCATGAATAACTCTTAAAGCAAGAAGTCAATTCCCTTCTGTGAATAAGTGCTATAGAACCAGTTCCAGTTCAGCATGGAGGGAGGGAAGATCAGAGAGTGGAGGCTGATGGGAATCTGGGAGGCAGTGACTATGAGTTGGTTGAGTTCAGGATCCTGACACAGGGAAGAAAGGTAAGCAGCAGATTACGGACCCTGGACTTCAGGAAAGCAGACTTCGACTCCCTCAGGGAACAGATGGCTAGGATCCCTTGCGGGACTAACATGAAGGGGAAAGGAGTCCAGGAGAGCTGGCTGTATTTCAAGGAATCCCTGTTGAGGTTACAGGGACAAACCATCCCGATGAGTCGAAAGAATAGTAAATATGGCAGGCGACCAGCTTGGCTTAACGGTGAAATCCTAGCAGATCTTAAACATAAAAAAGAAGCTCACAAGAAGTGGAAGGTTGGACATATGACCAGGGATGAGTATAAAAATATTGCTCGGGCATGTAGGAATGAAATCAGGAGGGCCAAATTGCACCTGGAGCTGCAGCTAGCGAGAGATGTCAAGAGTAACAAGAGGGGTTTCTTCAGGTATGTTGGCAACAAGAAGAAAACCAAGGGAAGTGTGGGCCCCTTACTGAATGAGGGAGGCAACCTAGTGACAGAGGATGTGGAAAAAGCTAATGTACTCAATGCTTTTTTTTGCCTCTGTCTTCACTAACAAGGTCAGCTCCCAGACTGCTGTGCTGGGCATCACAACATGGGGAGTAGATGGCCAGCCCTCTGTGGAGAAAGAGGTGGCTAGGGACTATTTAGAAAAGCTGGATGTACACAAGTCCATGGGGCCGGACGAGTTGCATCCGAGAGTGCTAAAGGAATTGGCGGCTGTGATTTCAGAGCCATTGGCCATTATCTTTGAAAACTCATGGCGAACAGGGGAAGTCCCGGATGACTGGAAAAAGGCTAATGTAGTGCCAATCTTTAAAAAAGGGAAGAAGGAGGATCCTGGGAACTACAGGCCAGTCAGCCTCACCTCAGTCCCCGGAAAAATCATGGAGCAGGTCCTCAAAGAATCAATCCTGAAGCACTTAGAGGAGAGGAAAGTGATCAGGAACAGTCAGCATGGATTCACCAAGGGAAGGTCATGCCTGACTAATCTAATCGCCTTCTATGATGAGATTACTGGTTCTGTGGATGAAGGGAAAGCAGTGGATGTATTGTTTCTTGACTTTAGCAAAGCTTTTGACACGGTCTCCCACAGTATTCTTGTCAGCAAGTTAAAGTAGTATGGGCTGGATGAATGCACTACAAGGTGGGTAGAAAGTTGGCTAGATTGTCGGGCTCAACGGGTAGTGATCAATGGCTCCATGTCTAGTTGGCAGCTGGTGTCAAGTGGAGTGCCCCAGTGGTCAGTCCTGGGGCCGGTTTTGTTCAATATCTTCATAAATGATCTGGAGGATGGTGTGGATTGCACTCTCAGCAAATTTGCGGATGATACTAAACTGGGAGGAGTGGTAGATACGCTGGAGGGCAGGGATAGGATACAGAGGGACCTAGACAAATTGGAGGATTGGGCCAAAAGAAATCTGATGGGGTTCAATAAGGATAAGTGCAGGGTCCTGCACTTAGGATGGAAGAACCCAATGCACAGCTACAGACTAGGGACCGAATGGCTAGGCAGCAGTTCTGCGGAAAAGGACCTAGGGGTGACGGTGGACGAGAAGCTGGATATGAGTCAGCAGTGTGCCCTTGTTGCCAAGAAGGCCAATGGCATTTTGGGATTTAGAAGTAGGGGCATAGCGAGCAGATCGAGGGACGTGATCGTCCCCCTCTATTCGACATTGGTGAGGCCTCATCTGGAGTACTGTGTCCAGTTTTGGGCCCCACACCACAAGAAGGATGTGGATAAACTGGAGAGAGTCCAGCGAAGGGCAACAAAAATGATTAGGGGTCTGGAACACATGAGTTATGAGGAGAGGCTGAGGGAACTGGGATTGTTTAGTCTGCAGAAGAGAAGAATGAGGGGGGATTTGATAGCTGCTTTCAATTACCTGAGAGGTGGTTCCAGAGAGCATGGTTCTAGACTATTCTCAGTGGTAGAAGAGGACAGGAGAAGGGGTAATGGTCTCAAGTTGCAGTGGGGGATGTTTAGGTTGGATATTAGGAAAAACTTTTTCACTAGGAGGGTGGTGAAACACTGGAATGCGTTACCTAGGGAGGTGGTAGAATCTCCTTCCTTAGAAGTTTTTAAGGTCAGGCTTGACAAAGCCCTAGCTGGGATGATTTAATTGGGGATTGGTCCTGCTTTGAGCAGGGGGTTGGACTAGATGACCTCCTGAGGTCCCTTCCAACCCTGATATTCTATGATTCTAGATCTAAGACTCCTAAACAGTTTTGTGAAATCACAAAAATTCAGGATGGTATCTCTCTCAGCTGTAATTCTGTCATTAGAACGGAGGAGAGGGTTGGTTTTCGGCCCTTGCACTTCAGGATTTTTTTTCTTTTTGTATTGCAGTTCACCCATCTCAGTTGTTTCCTGTTTTTTCAGCTGCGCCATTGTAAGGTGTGTAGTGTAGACATAGCCTAAGTCTTTTAGGAAATAACCATGACGGTTCATGACTATTGCGGATACGTCTGACAGTTTGGCGATTTCCACCCAGAGGCTCTCCAGGTGGATTTCTGATTGTATTGTATTATGTTATGATAGAATGAGGTTGTGTCTGTTGATTCATGCTGGCCCATTCCACGACAGCTCTTTCTATAACAGTGACATTACTCAAGAATTCTTCCTATTCTGGATGTTTGTAAGGCTGACACTTGGACCTCCATACATACCTTTTCCAAGCATTACTCTGTGGTCCAGACTGCTAGATCAGATGCTGTGTTGGAAATGTAGTATTGTCTTCAGTCTTGGACTTGACTCCAAAACCCCCCCTGCTCCAGCTCAGGGTGCTGGTCAGTAGTCACCGGAAGTGGAACACCCATAGACGCAGTACTCTGAGAACGAGAGGTTACTCACCTTGTGCAGTAACTGACATTCTTAAAAATGTGTGTCCCTATGAGTGCTCCTTTGCTTGCGTGCTTCCTCTGCTTCAGGGTTTCCTCTGTGCCCTTGCAGCAGAGAGGGAACTGAGGGTAGTTTGCCCATGTAACCCTTTTTAGCCTCAGAGCGGGGCACAAGGAAGTATAGGGTGCATGAATGGGCCAAAGGGATTTAAACAACCTGAAGTGTAGCCACTCATCTCAAAGAACTCCAGTTACTGCCCAAGGTGAGTAAGGCTCTTCTTCTAAATTCACTTTTTTCACAGAGTTCATGACTTTATAGACCCCTATCATATCCCCCATCAGTCATCTTTTTTCTGACCTGAACAACCCTAATCTTTTTAGTCTCCCCTCGTATGGAAGCCATTCCGTACCTTTCATAATCTTTGTTGCTCTTTGTTGAACCTTTTCCAGTTCCACTATGCCCTTTTTGAGATGTATCCTTTGAAATTTGTAGGGCTACTATATGCAGCTTTGGTTCACATCTTTGTGAATCAGTATTCTCTTTGATGCTTTATTGAGGGCAGAGGGTGGTTTTTGGAGAGCAGTGCTTCAGATACTATTAAACTAAAAGAACCCCTCAGCCTTGTCATTGTTAGGTTGCTACAGTGGCACTTTGTGGAAGAAGTGTTACAAGAATTCTTATTGATAAAGAGTTTATCTGAATCAGTTGCCTCCATAGAGCCGTATTCACCTCCCTTCTCCTTTCTGCTTCAAAGTCTGGATACTTCTGGAGGTAGAATTTCTGATGAAAGACTGGTGGGCAAAGTATTTATACCCTCTGTATATGGAAAGCTGTGATTGATTTTTTTTTTTTTTTTTATGTACACCCTCCAGCAGCTGTTAACTGCTGCTTATAAGCAGATCCGTGGTCACACAGCTAGGCATATAAATCCTACAGTGTAGCTCTAGGGAGGCAATACATTCAGACAACCAGAATTATTGCTGGCAAGTACCTCTTTTTCATGGTTCTAGGTGGAGTTTTGAAACAAAAATATTAACGCATGCAACTCATTTTTATTCTCTTTATAGATGCTCCTCTTCACATAGCCCTAAGGACTACACCACATAGAGATGAGAAAATAGAAAAGAGAAGAACTTCAGCTCCTTCCTCAGTAAATTCATTAAAGGCTCACCGGTCTTCCCTTAGAGAGCAAAGCAAAGAGAACCATATAGACAGATCACATGAGAAACATCAAGAAAGGGAAAGAACTGAAAATGGTATGGCTTCTTAACTGGTCTAACATGGGATTATGTTGGGGAACTTCAGTGCAGTATAAGAAATTGTTATAAATGTTGGTACATGATTCTTTGGCCTACCTTTGTCCCCTCTCAGATACTTTTGTAATCTTGAAGAGAACATTAAGCAGTATTTTTCAGTGTTTTAGTTGTTTCAAATATTCTTAAATAGGAGCTCTTTGTCACAAAGCAGTTTCCTCTGCTGAATTCTGCCTGAAAATCCTAATAATTTGCTCATGAAACTCCATTCCTTTCCCAAAAAAAAAATCATTTGTGGTATCCCAAATTGTCAGTCACTTCAAGATCTAATAGGCAGTTAAGATAAGCTGTGAGAGAACACTTAACCTCAAACACCAATGTATTTGTTAATTAGCACGTGTCAGGAATACATGTGAATGATAAATTATGGTTTGTCAGATTTAATGGATAAAGGTTATAGTTCCCCAGCATATAGTCTGTATATCCCTCAATGTGAAACTTCCTCTTTCACTGTGTAGCTGTGTGAAAATGTTAAGACCAACACCCTATCACGTATGGGTGAACACTTAAGCGATCACTCTTTCTGACCCATCAATCCTCATCCTCAAAGGGAACCTGCACAACACATTAAAAAGACAAGCCTTGAAGCTTAAACTCCTAACTGTTTCTCCTATCGACATAGCTACCACATCTCTGAGGGAGAAGGTCTCCCATCAACTTAGTAGCATCTTCCCTAAAACGCTACAGCAGTGTGCTTGCACTGATGCTGCTGCACCACTGTAGCACTGTGTGTGAAGATGAGCCCTTAGACGTGAAGAAGAGCTCTGCATGGCTTGAAAGCTTGTCCCTCTGACCATCAGAAATTGGTCCAATAAAAGATATTACCTCACCCTCCTGTGGTCTAAATTAGCTGTTACCACTCAAAAGAGAGTCCTTGGAGTCATTGTGGAGAGTTCTCTGAAAATATTCATTCATTGTGCAGCAGCAGTCAAAAAAGCTAACAATGTTAGGAACTATTAGGAAAAGGATAGGTGATAGAGACAGAAAATATCATTATGCCACTATGGAAATCCATGGTACCTTGAATACTGCATTCAGATCTGGTCACCCTATCTCAAAAAGAGATATATTAGAATTGGAAAAGGTACAGAGAAGGGCAACAAAATTATTAGGGGTATGGGACAGCTTCCGTATGAGGGGAGATTAAAAAGACTGGGGCTGGTCATCTTAGAAAAGAGATGACAGAGAGGGATATAATAAAGGTCTAAAAAGTCATGAGCGGAGAAAGTGAATAGGGTAGTGCCAGTTACCTTTTCACACAACAAAACTAGTAGTCACCCAATGAAATTAATAGGCAGCAGGTTTAAAACAAACTAAAGCAAGTACTTCATGCCATGTACAGTCAACCTATGGAATTCATTGAAGGTCAAAAGCATAACTGGATTCAAAAAAAGAGAAATTCCTGAAGGATAGGTCCATCAATGGCCATTAGCCAGGATGGTCAGGGACACAGCCCCATGGTCTGGGTGTCCCTAAACCTCCAACTGCCAAAAGTATCTGGCTCTGGCCACTGTCAGACAGGATACTGGATGAGATGGACCACTGATCTGACCCAGTATGATGATGATATGTAAAAAATATAAAGGAAATGATGAATTCTGCTTTTTTTTTTTTAAATCAGAGAAGTCCAGATAGTCAAGTCTGGTCCTCCTTGGCCTAATTTGGAGGTATCAGAATTGTGGATTGTGAACTTTCTCAGCTCGTAGTTGGTGGAATGGGGATGTTGAATCATTTCTCCCAGTTGTTTCTCAGGTATTTGAGGTAGATAGGTTTAAAAGATTTTTAAAAACGTGTATAAAAAAATTGTATCCCTTCTCAGTGAAATTTTACTTGCATGTTGTCTGTCATAATCCCATTAGTTCTCCAGCTGTCCATAGTCTTCCAGAATAAAAAAAATTTAACAAATCCTGAATTTCTTCTCTATAAAAAAGAAAAAAAAATCAGATCTCCTTTATATCTTGTAAGGAAGCAAAAAACAATGTCAGCTAATTTTTGTATTTGCAGGGCATTTTAAAGTGAATATTGCTGACCTCATCTTAAATATTTTACTGTGTCCCTATGATTTATGACTTTTTAAAGAAATAATATTCTCACTCGTAAATATCTTTTTGGTGACGGGACTGTCCTATTTCATGTACGCACAGTGCCCATCACAATGGGGCCCCCTCTCCACACTAGTGCCCAGAGCCCCCTTGTAATATAAATTCACTGACAACAAATACTCAACCACACAAAACACACAGATATAAAAAAATTACAGTCAGTCTTGTTTTCCCCACCACAACCTTTACACTGCCTGTTTTTGTTCACAGTGGCCTAAAGGAGGGATCCTTCAGGGGCAGCATGTTTGGAGGTCAACTGTGGTGGTGAAGAACAGTGACAGGGAAACTAAAATGTTAAATGTTTAAAAGATTCTGATTCTTATTCTAAAGAATCCCTCAGGACGATCATATTACATCTCACTTAGTCTTAAGTCAGGTCTACACTATAGACTTACATAGGTATAAGTACGTCACTCATGGGTGTGAAAAATCTGCACCCTCTGAGCAATGTAGTTATATTGACCTAATCCTCTGGTGTAGACAGTGTTATGTCGACAGGAGCACTTTCACCTCGTGCAGGTGAATTAACTATGTCAATGGGAGGAAGCTTTCCCGCCAACATAGTAGTGTCTTCACAAAAGGGCTACAGCAGTGCAGCTGCAGCGCTGTAAGTGAAGAGAAACCCGTATTATCCAGGGTGCTGTCTAGTGACCCTTTGTTTGTACTTTCTGGGTAGATGATGTTGCATTGAACACAGCAAGGATCCATGGGAGTGTATGAATAGGAGAACATATCTGGTAGGTGAGAGGGATGGGCACAAAGAAAACGGCAGATTTTCTTTGAGAGTTGTAAGATTGTTATATTCCCAATGCCGATTGCCAACTCCACAGGGGCAGAGTTAAGGTTGGGGAGATTGAGATTCTTCCCCCCCCGGCCCCGTTCCATGGCATGGCAGAATCGAAGAAGCAGAAGATAAGGTTTCAAGTTTGTGAAATTTGCCTCTACTGCTTGGGAGAAGCTCACATCGCATGCAGGTGCAGTATTTGCCACACCTGAAACCTATGGGTTTCAGAACCCAAAGCAGTGGTAACATCACTGTTTCTCTCCAGGTGGTGTCAGGAACAAATCAATAGGGACACAGCTCCTGTGTCTGATGAAATGATTGATACAAACCAGAAAGCTTTTACCTAAAACTGCCTTTTTAAATTAGGTCTTAAGCATACATACATATAAAATACTATACCCCAAATTTGTGAGGGCCAAGGTCCTACAGTGTCAAGCAAGTAAAAAATTCTCTACATTGGTGAACTCAAACACACAACGTTTGCACTGAAGTTCCTCAGATCCCCCATTGATGATACTCACAATGGATACCTAGCTGCTAGGTTGGGGGCTATGAAAATCAACATTACATGTGAACTTATTGGAGCTGCGGGCAGTCCGCAGTGCATGTTCATGCTTCCTGCATCTCCTGTCCGGGAGCGTGTGAGCTGCTTGCACACACTAGCATGACCAGGGACAGCTGCCAGTGAGACTGGTGCCTGCCCCAGTGGGCAGGGCTGGATGCGAGCTGGAGGAGCTCCCCGGCTTGGGTGCTGGCTCCCGCAAGTGGTAGCATAACATGTCACTGCTTTTTCCACTATGGTTCCTGGCTTGGTTGCTGGCCCTGGCCTTGCTGGTCTCGCTTGTTGTCGCTAAAGTTCTGCAACTCCATGGATATCCACATTTGCATATACCAATTTTGTATCCATGCCAGGGCTCTGTCCATGGTTCAGAGACAATGAAATGACTTGTTCAGAGGAGGTAAGAGATATTAACAACAGAAGGTCTACTACAAGGCATACCTACCGTCACAAATGGAAGAAATTCCATACATGTTGCCAGAATAGGCAAACAGTAACTACCTCTCCTTTTCCAATGGCATTGGATTACATACTGGAACTCAAGAAATCGGGTGTCTCAATGAGCTCCATCAGAATACACCTTGCAGCAATCATGGCATTTCCACCACAAAGTGGACAAGTTCTCGATCTTCACTCACTCTACCACTGAAAGTTTTCTCAAGAGTCTTTGTAACCTCTACGTGGAAATACGTGCCTGCGTGCCATCATGGGACCTCAGTCTGGTGCTACGATGTCTTACGGGGCTCCCTTTTGAACCATTAGCGACATGCTCAGTTCTCCTTCTTGATGAAGGTAGACTTCCTCATTGCTGTCACATCCGCTTGACAAGTGGGATAACTGGGGGCCCTCATGGCACATCTCCCATACACAGTAATTTTCAAAAAATTGTTATCCTATGACCACTTCCCACTTTTCTACCTTAATAGTTTCATTGTCCATTTGTATCAACCCATCCATGGGAACAAACAAGAAGCAACACTTTATATCCTAGATGTCCATAGGGTGCTAGCTTTTTACATTGAAAAAGACAATCTTTCTGAAAGTCTCCAAGTTATTACTTTCCATCATGGAACTATCTAAGGGAGGCACCATATTCAAACAAAGGCTGTCAAAATGGATCTCTGGCTGCATTAACTTTTGCTATAGCCATCACCGGATACAACCCCCACCAGGGACCTGCACTCACTCCATCATAGCGCATGCTACATCGATAGCCTTCCTCAACAATGTGCCTGTTCTGGACATCTGCAACGCAGCAAACTGGGTGTCAGCCCCTACGTTCACACAACACTGCCATAGAGCAACACTCTGCATCAAACACTCTACTTGGCCTTGCAGTTGTGGCAGATGACAAAACGCTAACTCCGAAGCTCCTCCCTTCAACAGAAGGGGCACTGCTCTGCAGTCACCTAAAGTGGAGCATTCACAAGGACACTCCTTGAAGAGGAGGTTACTCACTCTGTGCAGTAACTGAAGTTCTTTGAGATGGCTGTCCCTATGAGTGCTCCACTACCCTCCCTCCTCCCCCCTACGTCCACATTTTTTTCACGCTAAAGACTGTGGTAGAGAAGGAACGGAGGAAGCGGTTGGCCACATAGCACTATGTAACCGCTAGAATCGGCACAAGATGGGAACAGTGCATGTGGTAAGTCAAAAACCTGGAAACCTGGGAGAAGGCTAGGAATCTGGGGAGAGCATGGGTCATTATAGCAGGGATAGGGTAGAGGAAAGAGAACATGGGGGGGGGAATCAAATCGGTATTGTAGAGGTCTGAATACTAATCTGAGAAGTATGGGGAATAAGCAGGAAGAATTTGAAATACTAGTTAAACTATGACATAGTTGGCATCACAGAAACTTTGTTGGATAATACACGACTAGAAAATTGGTATAGAAGTGTGCAGCTTGTTCAGGAAGGACAGGCAGAGAACAAGGGAGAAGGTGTTGCCTCATATATTAAATATATATGCACTGGGACTGAGTTTGAGAGATGGAAATAGTAGACAAACTTGTTGAAAGTCTCTGGATAAGGATAAAGGGAGTAAAAAGACAAGGGTGATGTCATTGTACAGGTCTACTACAGATTGCCTAACCAGGAAGAAGAGGTGGCTGAGGCTTTTTTAAAACAACTAAAAATCATCCAAAGCACAGGACATAGTGATAATGATGGACTTCAGCTACCCAGACATCTGTTGGGGGGAAAAAGCAAGGGGCAGATTTTCAACAAATTCTTGGAATGTATTGGAGGCAATTTTTTATTTCAGAAAGTAGAGAAAGCTACTAGGGGAGAGGCTGTTCTAGATTTCATTTTGATCAAATAGGTGTTTCATTTTGACAACTGGTTAAGAATTTGAAAGTGGAAGGCAGCTTAGGTGAAAGTGATCATGAAATGACAGGTATCCACAACTGTCAGGGTAGTTAAGCACTGGAATAAATTGCCTAGGGTCTGATTAGATGTCAGACCAGGGCCCAGGTGGAGGTAGAGGTAAGGTTAATATTGTCAACCTTGCAGAAGCTAGGCATATTGATAAACATGCAGAAGTTGACACTTTCCCCTGTCCAAAGGATAGAAATCATAGGGGCCATTCTTCCAGAAGCCCAGTTCCAGGTCCTGGGCTCAATCATAGAAAGCATCAGAAACCAGCCTATCACCACAGCAAGAAACTGCCTGAAACTTTGGGGCACATGGCATCATGTACTTACATGGTGAAACATGTGAGATTGCAACTCAGACCCTTTCAATCCTGGGTAGCATCAGTGTACTGAAGAGCCAGGATTGCTTGGACATGGTTGTCACACTTAACCATTCAGTGGTCACTACCCTCCTTCGGTGGCTGGATCCAGAGACAGTGTATGCAGGTGTCCCATTCTTGAAACTTCAGCCGTACATGTCTCTAGTCACCGATGCTTATGCGCTTGCTTGGGGGGCTCCTTTGGGGGTCCTCAGAACCCAGGGCCTCTGGTCCCAGGCAGAGCTCTCACTACACATCAGCGTGAGAGAACTCAGAGCAGCGTGCCTTGCCTGCCAGACATTCCAATTCCATCTAAAAGGCAAATGCATATTGATGCTTACAGACAACACGACAGCAATGTTCTGTATAAACAGGCAGGGTGGAGTGCGCTCCTGTCACCTATGCAAGGAAGCTGTCCACCTTTGTGAATTCTGCGTATCCCACTCAGTCCATCTTGAAGCCTCCTGTCTCCTGGGGGCACAGAATGAGGTAGTGGATTGCCTCAACAGATCCTTCTCCAGTCACGAATGGTCCATCCGCCCAGACTTTTAACTCCCCAAATAGGACCTGTTTTGCATCAAGACACAACAAAGTGCCTACAATTTTTCTCCTTCCTGAGTCACATCCTGGTCTCACTGACCTGTATTTTCCCTCTCGTGGAAACGCCATCTCTTCTGTGAGCCCTCCTCTTCCTCCCTCCCTCCCCCCCCCCCCCCCCCCATACACAAGGTCCTGTTGAAGGTCAGAGAGGAAGGAACGAACCTGATCCTGATAGCCTGGCCTGGCCTCGTCAGCACTGGTTTACCACCATTCTGAACCTCTCAGTGGAAACGTCATCTCCCAAGACCACGGATGCTTACATCACCTGATCCCTTTGTGATGTTATATGATTAAAATGATTAAAATAACCATGTAGATCATTGTTGCTACCACTGATATATATAATTGCAACAAATCTTGTACAAAGTACGTTATGTAAGTTGTCAATGGAAAGGTTATGATTTGCTGATGTAATTATCTTATTTGTATGCATATATCATGTTTGTATCTGAAATTATAAATATTGGCTGTATACCAGTATATTTCAAATTTGTTTGCTCCTGGGTAACATCCACATGGCATTTAGCAAGCACATTGTTTAGCCAGCACATTGTATTCAAGTTGAATGGCCCATCAAAGAACACTTAACTCACAATGGACCATGAAAGAAGCCTATCCACACCTGATGAACCTTCCTGAGGACATTCTAGATAGTGTGTGGGTAATGGCTAACCTGACTCATCAAAGCATGCAAGGGCATGTGCCTAAACCAGGTGACACTAAACTCCATCTTGTGTGCCTGCACTTTTCCACACACTATACTAAGGGTTTTGTTTGGGACAATGAGGTTTTCCCTCCACATGGCAGAAACTGTAAAAGGCTCCATTTTGCCTCTTTTCTGCTCTGGACTATGGACTTATACTAATGGGAGCATTCTAACCAAGAGACCACTGAGGACCTTACAATAAATTGGGAGCAATCAGAGATGTAACCACTTAGCAGTTTATGCCGTCATTGCTTTAAACCTGATTAACAGAAAAGCTTCAAAAACAGACTCCAACGAGAAACTGCTAAGCTTGAATTAATATGCAAACTAGATACTATTAACTTGGATTTGAATAGAGACTGGGAGTGGCTGGGTCATTACACATATTGAATCTATTTCCCCATGTTAAGTATCCTCACACCTTCTTGTCAACTGTCTAAATAGGCCATCTTGATTATCACTACAAAAGTTTTTTCTCCTGCTGATAATAGCTCATCTTAATTAATTAACCTCTTACCGTTGGTATGGCTACTTCCACCTCTTCATGTTGTCTCTCTCTCTCTCTCTCTCTCTCTCTCTCTGTGTGTGCCATTCTATGCATCCGATGAAGTGGGCTGTAGACCATGAAAGCTTATGCTCAAATAAATTTGTTAGTCTAAGGTGCCACAAGTACTCCTGTTCTTTTTGCGGATACAGACTAACACGGCTGCTACTCTGAAACCTTTACAATTATTGTATGTATATGATTCCTTTAACCAATTTTAACTCACCTGTTTCTTTTTATAAATAAATCTTTAGATATTAGATACCAAAGAATTGGATGTAAGCATGTATTTGGGTAAGATCTGAAATATTCATTAACTTGGTTGGTAATGTGTCCAGTCCTTTGGGATTGGTAGAACTTTTCATTTGATGAACAAGATTTTCAGTAATCCCCATCATATTTGACTTGGCTCTCTGGGGAGGAAGCTGAAGACTGGGTTGCTTTATGGAAACTGTTTTGGCTAAAGCTGTGTAACCAGTAAAGTATTTTAGAAGCTGATTTGTTACTAGCTTGGTGGATCTCAGTATTGTCTGCCCCATTCTTTGCAGTTTGACCTAATTGAACAACCTCAGCATTGCCCCCGGGACCCCAGTCACACCCTTCATCTCACAGCCTGGAAGCTCCGTGGCTGAACGTCCTTGGAGCTAGCATGCTCCAGTACAGTTCAGGAAGATTTTAGTGAGCAGAAAGCTGTCCACTAGGACTATATACCTGGCAAAGTGGAAAAGGTTCTTGATCTGGTCACAACAGTTAGGGGTCTCACCCACACGATCATCAGTATCATGTGTCCTGGACTAATTGCTACCCCTGAAGCAAAAAGGGTTGTTGGTGTCTTCGATCAGAGTCCACCTGGCTGTGATTTCAGCTTGTCACCCATGGGTGAATTGCTGAATCATCTTTGCAAGCCTGATCTGTAGCCTTTTTCTTAAGGGGCTGGACAGAACGTACCCACAGGTGAGACAGCCTATCCCACTGAAGGGCCTTAACCTGGTGCTATCAAGGCTTATGGGTCCTCCATTCAAGCCTTTGGCTATGTGTTCTATACTTGTCTTTGATAGCCATTACCTTGGCCAGTAGGGTCTCGGAGATTAGGCCCTTACTTCAGAACCTCCATACACAGTTTTCGTCAAGGACTATGTCCAATTGCGCCCTCACCCAGCCTTTCTTCCACAGGTAGTGTCACAATTCCATAATAACCAGGACGCATTTCTCCCAGTGTTCTACCCAAAGCCGCCTGACAACAACCAGGAACAGAGACTCCATTCGCTAGATGTCTGACGGGCACTTGCCTCCTACATAGAAAGGACTAAATCACTTCAGAAAACTACTCAGCTTTTCATGGTGGTGGCAGACAGGCTCGTCTTTCAGTTTCAGCCCAGAGAATTTCATCATGGATCACTTACTGTATCTGCATGTGCTACGACATGGTGAAAGTCCCTGCTCCTGACGGCACATTCCACAAGGTCACAAGCGTCTTCAGTGGCATTTGTGGCACAGTTCCCATCTAGGATATCTGTAGAGCAACAACGTGGTTTTCAGTCCACACTTTTGCAACTAACTAGAGACAATGCTGCGTTCAGCAGGGTAGTGCTTCAGTCTGCTGGTCAGTGAACTCCAAATCTTTCTCCTATACCTGCTTTGGGAGTCACTTATGTTGGAATGCACATGAGGAAGCAGTCGAGGAAAAAACAGTTACTAACCTTCTATAGCTGCTACTCTTTGAAATGTGTTGCTCATGTCCATCCAAACCCCTACCCCCTGCCACCACCCCTCTGTTGGAGTTAGCTGGCAAGAATGAACTGAGGGGGTGGCAGGGCTCTGTATACCGGTGCTATGAGGGCATGACTCCAGGGGGCACGATGGATACCACTGAGGGGAAAAACTTTGTGGCTGTGGTGCGCACACACCTATATTGGAATGGTCATGAGTAACACATCTCGAAGAGCAACAGTTATGGAATGTTAGTAACTCTTTTTGTCCTGCCATGAGTGCAGGGGACTGGACTAGATGACCTCTCGAGGTCTCTTCTAGTCCTGCGATTCTGTGTGCAACCCAACCAGGCACTGCTACTAAAAATCTTTTGATTACAAGCGCCGTGCTGCATATGAACCTAAAGTGGAGCACTCACAGGGACAATCATCTTGAAGAACCTCAGTTACTCACCCTGTGCAGTAACTTTCTCTTCAGAGCACCCAAACATAGTTACCCAAAGTCTGAGATGGTTTTGAGTGATCATCAGATGGGCTTTAAGGGACCCTCCTTCCGTCCAGCTGATGATGAGTTCGGGAGTCAGCTCTTTGCCCAAAGAAAAGTTCCTTCAGGACTGCTTCCAGGTGCTTACTTTTTCTTAACCTTTTATAGCTAACTCTCACAAAACACACAACCCCTAGTTGCTGGATTCGGCAGAACCAAATTGCTGCAGTTGCAGTGGGTTACCATAGTAACCCTGATTTCGTCTGCAATTCTCCTAGCTTTAACAAATTACTCATCTCTTATCAACAAACCATTTTTAGTATTTCTTGCCATAATAAACTTGTATGTCTGGGGCACCCAAATCTGATGTCTCTGTCCACTTACTTTCTTCCATTCTTATGGTCTGTTAACTCCTTTCAGCTCCTCCCATTCTGATAAGCAAAGCTGCAACTGCAGCAATCTCGCCTTGCCTATGTGAGCCATGCAATTGTTCCTAGTTATGTCATGTTCTGCTTTTAATCAGTGGTGGCTAAATACAACCAAAATGTCTGCGGTTTAGTTTGGTCAAATTCTGGTATTACATCACCGCTAGAGAGATTATTTCTCTGCCATGGGATATGCCCCCAGTATGGGACCTCTTACCATCTGCTCCAATAACCTATACCCTTGTACCACCTCCGGTACCACCATTTGAACTGGAGTCCACCTTCTCCTCCTCCGATGAATCAAGTGGCAGAGGAACTGACCGTGTCTTATCACCCCTACATGCCTTCATGGAGACATCCAGGGCAGCATCCACCGCTTTCACCACCTCAGAACCATTGGTACCCCATGCTGCGGGAACCACTACAACCTCCTTCACATGCAGCCTGTTGGTTATACTGGGCAGGCACCATGGTCCCAAAACCCTTTCTCGGAACCATCTTGGTCCATGAGAGACTGTTCGCCTGCCTTCTCCCTATGGGATCCTTCTAACAGGTACTCAAATCAGCTGTTGGAGGAGCCCTTTAGTCCGGTCCCAGCAGTCCGTCTTCTACTCTGGATGAAGTGGTGACCGCAGCATCCCCTTTTCCTCTGGATGACTTCAAGCAATTTCAAGAACTGTTATGGAAAGTCATGGGGAAACTCCAAATTCCCTTGGAAGAAATCCAGGACACCCAGCATAAGCTGCTTGATGTTCTCCACACCCTAGGAACAGCCAGAATTGCCCAGCTAATTAATAACGCTTTTCTGGAGCCTGACACAAAAGCCTGGCACTCCTCTGCCACCTGCACGGCTACCCCCAAAGGGTCTGAAAAGCGTTATGTTCCTGTCAAGGGGTCTGAGATAATTTCACCCTTCTTCCTTCATAGTCCACATCAACATTGAGAAGTTGATCCTAGACCCCATGGAGTCTCTGGACTTCATAGGAGCGATCATCAGTTCAGTCACAGCATGAGCCTACTTACCAAAAGTCAGGTTCTAGGCAATGAGTGACAACATAACTAACGTTGTGAGCAATCCTTATATCCCAGCCAGGACTTGCCTGTCTTTCCTGGGCCTGTGGCTTCATGTATGAGAGTGACCCCTGTTGCAAGATTCCACTTTCGCTGTGTGATGTCTTTTGCTGTCTTCAGATGTGGTGCCAGTCAGTTTACTCAACAAACCATCACTCCATGGATTTCATGCTGACAGTTCCCGCCAAGTTACTGTCATCCCTCCAGTGGTGGGCAGACCCATGTCACATATGCGTGGGGATTCCCTTCCTTCCCTCCTCCCCGACACATCCCTGGTAGGCTGGGTAGCCAACATGGACAATCACATGACATAGGGAATGTGGTCTCCCAAGAATCCAGGATGCACATAAATATCCTGGAACTTCAAGCTGTAAGAAAGGCATGCCAATCCTTTCTTCAGTTTTTGTTCCTGTCATGTTCATCATGTTAGACAGCATCACCATTTTTTTCTATATCAACAAACGGGAGAATGAGATCAGCTGCTCTGTGCTCAGAAGTGCTCAGTCTTTGGAATTGGTGCCTCAATGACCAGATCCTCTTGTCCGCATTTTATCTTCTGGGGACACAGAATGTATAAAAGAGTATAAAAGTAGAGTATAAAAATATTGCTCGGGCATGTAGGAATGATATCAGGAGGGCCAAATCGCACCTGGAGCTGCAGCTAGCCAGAGATGTCAAGAGTAACAAGAAGGGTTTCTTCAGGTATGTTGGCAACAAGAAGAAAGCCAAGGAATGTGTGGGCCCCTTACTGAATGAGGGAGGCAACCTAGTGACAGAGGATGTGGAAAAAGCTAATGTACTCAATGCTTTTTTTGCCTCTGTTTTCACTAACAAGGTCAGCTCCCAGACTGCTGCGCTGGGCATCACAAAATGGGGAAGAGATGGCCAGCCCTCTGTGGAGATAGAGGTGGTTAGGGACTATTTAGAAAAGCTGGACGTGCACAAGTCCATGGGGCCGGACGAGTTGCATCCGAGAGTGCTGAAGGAATTGGCGGCTGTGATTGCAGAGCCATTGGCCATTATCTTTGAAAACTCGTGGCGAACGGGGGAAGTCCCGGATGACTGGAAAAAGGCGAATGTAGTGCCAATCTTTAAAAAAGGGAAGAAGGAGGATCCTGGGAACTACAGGCCAGTCAGCCTCACCTCAGTCCCTGGAAAAATCATGGAGCAGGCCCTCAAAGAATCAATCCTGAAGCACTTGCATGAGAGGAAAGTGATCAGGAACAGCCAGCATGGATTCACCAAGGGAAGGTCATGCCTGACTAATCTAATCGCCTTCTATGATGAGATTACTGGTTCTGTGGATGAAGGGAAAGCAGTGGATGTATTGTTTCTTGACTTTAGCAAAGCTTTTGACACGGTCTCCCACAGTATTCTTGTCAGCAAGTTAAGGAAGTATGGGCTGGATGAATGCACTATAAGGTGGGTAGAAAGCTGGCTAGATTGTCGGGCTCAACGGGTAGTGATCAATGGCTCCATGTCTAGTTGGCAGCCGGTATCAAGTGGAGTGCCCCAGGAGTCGGTCCTGGGGCCGGTTTTGTTCAATATCTTCATAAATGATCTGGAGGACGGTGTGGATTGCACTCTCAGCAAATTTGCGGATGATACTAAACTGGGAGGAGTGGTAGATATGCTGGAGGGGAGGGATAGGATACAGAAGGACCTAGACAAATTGGAGGATTGGGCCAAAAGAAATCTGATGAGGTTCAATAAGGATAAGTGCAGGGTCCTGCACTTAGGACGGAAGAACCCAATGCACAGCTACAGACTAGGGACCGAATGGCTAGGCAGCAGTTCTGCGGAAAAGGACCTAGGGGTGACAGTGGACGAGAAGCTGGATATGAGTCAGCAGTGTGCCCTTGTTGCCAAGAAGGCCAATGGCATTTTGGGATGTATAAGTAGGGGCATAGCGAGCAGATCGAGGGACGTGATCGTCCCCCTCTATTCGACATTGGTGAGGCCTCATCTGGAGTACTGTGTCCAGTTTTGGGCCCCACACTTCAAGAAGGATGTGGATAAATTGGAGAGAGTCCAGCGAAGGGCAACAAAAATGATTAGGGGTCTGGAACACATGAGTTATGAGGAGAGGCTGAGGGAGCTGGGATTGTTTAGCCTGCAGAAGAGAAGAATGAGGGGGGATTTGATAGCTGCTTTCAACTACCTGAAAGGGGGTTCCAAAGAGGATGGTTCTAGACTATTCTCAGTGGTAGAAGAGGACAGGAGAAGGGGTAATGGTCTCAAGTTGCAGTGGGGGATGTTTAGGTTGGATATTAGGAAAAACTTTTTCACTAAGAGGGTGGTGAAACACTGGAATGCGTTACCTAGGGAGGTGGTAGAATCTCCTTCCTTAGAGGTTTTTAAGGTCAGGCTTGACAAAGCCCTGGCTGGGATGATTTAACTGGGAATTGGTCCTGCTTCGAGCAGGGGGTTGGACTAGATGACCTTCTGGGGTCCCTTCCAACCCTGATATTCTATGATTCTACTCACGGACTTGCTCAGCAGACATTTTGCAATCGACCACAAGTGGAAACTTCACAATTCTGTAGTATGTGGTATCTTCACCTGATGGGGGACTCCAACCAGAGACCTATTCGCTTCACAAATGAACAGCAAATGCAACACATACTGCTCCAGGGAAGGCCTCAGTTACTGCTCTCAGGGCGATGCTCTCAGGGCGTAGGTGACCAAATCAGCTACGTCGTCTTGCCTTGAATACTGCACAAGATCCAGCAAGACAGAGCAATGGTCGTTCTGATCATCTTCTGCTGGCCCAGACAGTTCTGGTTTCGTAATCTCTTCTGCATGCCATCCCATCCACTGATTCTCATCCCCATCTTCCCCTATCTTCTGACCACGTACAATGTCGAGATCAGACAGCCCAGTCCACGTGTGCTCCACCTCAGAGTGTGGTACTTGGATGGGCTTCTGCTTTAGAACAGACATGCTCTTCAGCCATGCAAGACATCCTCTCCAGCAGCCGGAAGAACTCCACTAGGCAGTGTTATCAAGCTAAGTTCAAACGTTTCTTATCTTGGGTGCAACAAAAAGGAGTTTTACTTGAATCAGCAAGTATCCCCCTCATTCTGGACTACGTTCTATTCTTAGTCATTGGGTCTTTCCCTCAACTCCTTGAGAGTCCACCTGGTGGCTATTAGCGTATTGGTGTATCCAGTGGAGAGTTGAATCATCTTTACACATCCGCTAACCCCTAGGTTTTGGAAAGGCCTCATCAGAACCTTCTCACTTGTCCAAACGATCGCATCCCAGTGGGACCTAATCTAGTTCTCTGTATGCTAATGAAACCACCCTTTGAACCATTAGCATCGTGCTCCATGTCCCTCCTTTCCGTTGCTATCACTTCCGCAAGAAGGGTCAGGGAACTCAGAGCTACGATGGCAGACCCATGTTTCACGCTCTTCCACAAGGATAGTCTCCTTACGTCTACACCCCAAATTTATACCAAAGATTGTGTTTGTTTCATGTCAGTCAATCCATTCTCTTACCTGTTTTCTTCCAAAAACCACACTCCTCTGCAGAGGAACATTGACTCCATTCCCTAGGTGTCTGACGAGTTCTGGCCTTCTACCTATAGAGAATGAAACCTATCAGGAAGTCCCCTAGGCTATTTGTTGCAATAGCAGAAAGACTTGAGGGGCAGGCCATCTCCACCCAGAGAATCTCTAAATGGATTTTGGGTTGCATTCAACTCTGCTACTAAACTTTAGGCCTACCCCACCCCCGACCCCCCACTCCATGAGAGCTCAGGCTTCAACCTCCCTTCAGGATGTGCCACTTATGGGCATATGTAGGGTAGCCATGTGGAATTCTGTGCACACCTTTTGTGCAGCACACTATGCCTCACAGAGGACTTGGTAGTGGATAACTCCTTTGGCATGGCAGTTCTCCACATCCTCTTCTGACTTAGGTACTGCTTGTTAATCACCCTTAGTGGAATCGCTCAAAGAGGGGGTTACTTACCTATAACTGGAGGCTCTTTGAGATATGTGGTCCCTATTTGTATTCCACTTCCTGCCCTCCTTCCCCTCTTCTCCGGATCTGTGTGGTTCGTGGTGGAAAAGGAACTGGAGAAGCAGTTGTTCTGTCCTACCCTTTATCACCTCAGACGGAAGTACGAGGCGAGCCAAGGTGCATGTGCGGCCCAATGGACGCTACTTTCAAATTCTGCGGCTCTGGACACATGGTACGCATGTGTAACTCTTAGTGGAATACAGATAGGGACCACACATTTCCAAGAACCTCCAGTTACAGGCAAGTAACCGCATCTTAATTAAGAGAATGTCTTTTCAGAGGAAAAGAAGGTTAGTTACTGAAAAAACTCAAATGCATGAGATCGCTGGCTTGTTCTCTGTGCTTGACTTTCTCTGTAAGAATGAGGCCCTCCACTGTCACTTTCCAATTCCAGAGGCAGTTCTTCCCCTGGACTTTTGTTTTATTTTACATTAAGCCAAATATGTCTGCAATACCTGCAGCCTCCCAGAGTCACTATAAGAGGACAGATTTCTTAAAATGAGTCAGTGTATGTTAAAGATTCCTTGTATGTTACAGATATGTGAAATTCTTTTTGGATCTCATGGGCCTTATGGCAGCCACTACATTTGTGCATCTGAGAATGAGATCTATGCAGCACTGGTTATCACAGACCAAACTGGGACAGCCTTCGGATGTTGATCATGATGCCTAAGAGTACTATAACTTCTCTAAAATGGTTGTCAGTCAGGGCGAATGTTCTTGGGGTGTAGAGTTCAGTCCTCTGGATCCATCCCTGACAGTAACTTCAGATACATCAAACAAGGGTTGGGGGCTGTATCTGAATCATTTGACAATTCTAGGGCACTGATTTTTTTCTCAGGAGGGAGCCCTGTACATCAGTGTGTTAGGGCTGTTCGTTTGGCCTTCAGGTTGTTTCTCTCCCACCTTCAGGGGATGGTCATGCAGATGATAGACAATAGATCAGTGTTGTATTACATCATCAAGCAGAGGAGTGCTCACTCTGTTCTCCTATGCACAGAGGCTGTAGGTTTATGGGATTAGTGTATTCACTGTGAAATTTATTTTTTAGCCCCACACTTGGCAGGAGAAAGTGTAGTTGTGAATCATCTCAGCAGACAGAGTTCCCAAATTCAGTTAGTTCAGACCATATTCTCCATCTAGCGGGAGCTGACCAGATGTGGATCTGTTCACAGCAAGGATCAACAAAGTGTCATCTCTTCTGATCCAGAGCGGGCAGAGACAGTCAATCCCTGTCTGATGCCTTTCTTCTACACTGTGGGAGTGGCTTCATGTTCGCTTTGTGTGCCCCCTTCTATTGATCCAGACGGTTGTAAGACATTTCAGGACAGGGCCAGGATGAATACTCGTCGTCCCAGCTTGACCACATTAGCGGTGGTTTATTGATCATCTTCAGCTGTCTTTAATGCATCTTCCTCTGTCCCCAGATCTCCTGTACCAGCAGGAGAGCAGGATCTTTCATCCAGACTCAGTCTCTTCACCTGATGGTGTGAGTAGTTGTACTTTCACTCTGTGCTTGACCAGTGTTCTTTGTGCAGCATATGCTAGTTAATTCTCAAAACAGTCTACTAGAACCATTTAAAGTTGACCAGATTTCAGACGTGGGTGAGGGAAAGCTCTGATTTCCCCTGTATTTGCTTTCATTCCTTGTGTTCTGGAATACTTAGCTTCTGATTCTTTAAGTACATTATCTAACTCTTCATTAAAAGTGCATTTGGCAGCCATCTCTGCATATCATACTCTAGTTGATAGCAGGTCACCGGTTGGTGGTGGTTTGGTTAAAAGATTTGACGGGTTTGTCAAACATGTATTCCCTATTAGCAGTCCTGTCCCTTTTTGGGATCTCAGCTTGGTGTTGCCATGCTGGTAAAATAGCCCTCTGAACCCTTGGCTAAATGTTGATTCTTCAGTTTATCTATCAAAACGTCTTTCATTATTGCCATCACATTGACCAGGAGAGTAAGTGAGTTGAATGCCCTTATGGCTGATCCACCTTTCGCTTCTTTTTCATCAGGACAAGGTAGTTCTCAGACCTGATCCCAGATTCTTACCTAAGTGCTGTCTGATTTTTACATCTATCAGACCATTAATTAATAATCACTCTAATAAGTGAGGATCTATCCCGGGGTGGCCAACCTGAGGGTGAGAAGGAGCCAAAATTCACCAGGGTACATTGCCAAAGAGCCACAGTAATACATCAGGAGCCCCCCATCAGCTCCCGCTCCCAGCACCTCCTGCCCACTGGTAGCCCTGCCGATCAGCACCTCCTCTTCCCTCTCCATAGCTCGCATTCAGCTGTTTCGTGGCGTGCAGGAGGCTGGGGGGTAGAGGGAGGAGTAAGGGCTCGGCAGGCTCGGGGAGGGGGCGGGGTGGGGACAGGACCTGTGGTAGAACCAGGGGTTGAGCAGTGAGCACCTCCTGGCACCTTGGAAAGTTGGTGCCTGTAGCTCCAGCCCCGGAGCCTATACAAGGAGCCACATATTAACTTCTGAAGAGCTGCATGTGGCTCCGGAGCCACAGGTTGGCCAACCTGATCTGTCCTATATAATTCATGTGTCAGAAGGGCCCTCACCTTTTACCTGGGCAGAACTCAAAGCTTTTGGAAATTTGTCTAGATTGTTTGCGTCTTATGCTGAGAACCACATGGCATGTATAGTGTCTTCCCGGACCATTTCTCTGTGGATTAAACGGTATATTACTGAATGCGATGCACTGGTAAAAGTTCCTGCACCTGCTGTGATTTGACCACATTCCACGAGCTGTGACAACTTACTTTGCTTGCCTGTGGCAGATCCCAGTTGCTGAAATTTGCAAAAGCTGCAACCTGGACTTCAGTGCATGCTTTCACTAAGCCTGATGCTCTATACTTGGCATCTAGGGTGGACGCTGGATTTGGCAAAGCACTGTTTTCAACTAGAACTCAGCTCCCACCTCCTGGTTGGTTGTCAGAACTGCTTATCAGTCTACCCCCATACATGGGAATGTGCACTCAAAGAAGAAATAAAGGTTACCTACTTGTAACTGGAGTTCTTTGAGATGTTTCTGCATATTCACACTTCCCACCCAGCTTCTCCTGTGAGTCCTTGTTTGTTCTCAGAGTAACAGCCGTGTTAGTCTGTATTCGCAAAAAGAAAAGGAGTACTTCTGGCACCTTAGAGACTAACCAATTTATTTGAGCATTAGCTTTTGTGAGCTACAGCTCACTTCATCAGAAGCATACTGTGGAAAGTGTAGAAGATCTTTTTATATACACACAAAGCATGAAAAAATACCTCCCCCCACCCCACTCTCCTGCTGGTAATAGCTTATCTAAAGTGACCACTCTCCTTACAATGTGTGTGATAATCAAGGTGGGCCATTTCCAGCACAAATCCAGGGTTTAACAAGAACATCTGAAGGGGGGGGGGGGTAGGAAAAAAACAAGGGGAAATAGGTTACCTTGCATAATGACTTAGCCACTCCCAGTCTCTATTCAAGCCTAAATTAATTGTATCAAATTTGCAAATGAATTCCAATTCAACAGTTTCTCGCTGGAGTCTGGATTTGAAGTTTTTTTGTTGTAATATCACAACTTTCATATCTGCAATCATGTGACGAAAAGATTGAAGTGTTCTCCGACTGGTTTATGAATGTTATAATTCTTGACATCTGATTTGTGTCCATTTATTCTTTTACGGAGAGACTGTCCAGGTTGACCAATGTACATGGCAGAGGGGCATTGCTGGCACATGATGGCATATATCACATTGGTGGATGTGCAGGTGAACGAGCCTCTGATAGTGTGGCTGATGTGATTAGGCCCTGTGATGGTGTCCCCTGAATAGATATGTGGGCACAGTTGGCAACGGGCTTTGTTGCAAGGATAGGTTCCTGGGTTAGTGGTTCTGTTGTGTGGTATGTGGTTGCTGGTGAGTATTTGCTTCAGGTTGGGAGGCTGTCTGTAGGCAAGGACTGGCCTGTCTCCCAAGATTTGTGAGAGTGTTGGGTCATCCTTCAGGATAGGTTGTAGATCCTTAATAATGCGTTGGAGGGGTTTTAGTTGGGGGCTGAAGGTGGACAGCTAGTGGCGTTCTGTTATTTTCTTTGTTAGGTCTGTCCTGTAGTAGGAGACTTCTGGGAACTCTTCTGGCTCTATCAAACTGTTTCTTCACTTCCGCAGGTGGGTATTGTAGTTGCAAGAATGCTTGATAGAGATCTTGTAGGTGTTTGTCCTTGTCTGAGGGGTTGGAGCAAATGCGGTTGTATCGCAGAGCTTGGCTGTAGACGATGGATCGTGTGGTGTGGTTTGGGTGAAAGCTGGAGGCATGTAGGTAGGAATAGCGGTCAGTAGGTTTCCGGTATAGGGTGGTGTTTATGTGACCATTGTTTGTTAGCACTGTAGTGTCCAGGAAGTGGATCTCTTGTGTGGACTGGACCAGGCTGAGGTTGATGGTGGGATGGAAATTGTTGAAATCATGGTGGAATTCCTCAAGGGCTTCTTTTCCATGGGTCCAGATGATGATGATGTCATCAATAACAGCGCAAGTAGAGTAGGGGCGTTAGGGGACGAGAGCTGAGGAAGCGTTGTTCTAAGTCAGCCATAAAAATGTTGGCATACTGTGGGGCCATGCGGGTACCATAGCAGTGCCGCTAATCTGAAGGTATACATTGTCCCCAAATGTAAAATAGTTATGGGTAAGGAGAAAGTCACAAAGTTCAGCCACCAGGTTAGCCGTGACGTTATCGGGGATAGTGTTCTAGACGGCTTGTAATCCATCTTTGTGTGTAATGTTGGTGTAGAGGGCTTCTACATCCATAGGGGCCAGGATGGTGTTATCAGGAAGATCACCGATGGATTGTAGTTTCCTCAGGAAGTCAGTGGTGTCTCGAAGGTAGCTGGGAGTGCTGGTAGCGTAGGGCCTGAGGAGGGAGTCTACATAGCCAGACAATCCTGCTGTCAGGGTGCCAATGCCTGAGATGATGGGGCGCCCAGGATTTCCAGGTTTATGGATCTTGGGTAGTAGATAGAATATCCCAGGTCGGGGTTCCAGGGGAGTGTGTGTGCGGATTTGATCTTGTGCTTTTTCAGGGAGTTTCTTGAGCAAATGCTGTAGTTTCTTTTGGTAACTCTCAGTGGGATCAGAGAGTAATGGCTTGTAGAAAGTGGTGTTGGAGAGCTGCCGAGCAGCCTCTTGTTCATATTCCGACCTATTCGTGATGACAGCAGCACCTCCTTTGTCAGCCTTTTTGATTATGATATCAGAGTTGTTTCTGAGGCTGTGGATGGCATTGTGTTCCACACGGCTGAGGTTATGGGGCAAGTGATGCTGCTTTTCCACTCTATGTAGAAGTCCAGTCTGCTGTCTCGACCTTCAGGAGGAGTCCACCTAGAATCCTTCTTTTTGTAGTGTTGGTAGGGAGGTCTCTGTGGATTAGTATGTTGTTCAGAGGTATGTTGGAAATATTCCTTGAGTTGGAGACGTTGAAAATAGGATTCTAGGTCACCACAGAACTGTATCGTGTTCGTGGGGGTGGAGGGACAGAAGGAACCATAGTATGTATCCGATGAAGTGAGCTGTAGTTCACGAAAGCTTATGCTCAAATAAATTGGTTAGTCTCTAAGGTGCCACAAGTACTCCTTTTCTTGTTTGTTCTGTGTCTCGGGCTTTGCGGTGGAAGGAACTGAGGTGATGAGGGCACTCCGCCCGCTTCATAATCTTGCTGTCAGTGTCTGCTGACCCTGGGGGAAGGGGAGTGCAAGAGTGCTCTGAAACTGCTAGAAAGAAGTTTTTACCATAAGGCACCACAAGGCGGCGTAGAATCCATAAGTGTGAATCTGCAGAGCCATTTCAAAGTTTTACAAGTTTTAAGTCTCAGGTCACAAGTTAATATTCATTTTTTGTTGTGGGCAAAAAATGTTTTAAAATTTGGTATTTTATATTAGCCTTTTTTGGGGGGGGGGATTTCAGGAACCTCTTGACCAAATAAACCCAAATATTCATATTGACTCTATCCCCTATCTCAATTGGTATAGCAGTTTTTATTTTAGTTTGAGTATTCATATGCGCTTTAGAGACCTTTGAAAATTAACTCTAAACAAAAAGTTCTGCTAACCTGAACTATGGTGCTCCCATGATAACACTTTCTTCGCTGGCTTAGACAGATTGCATCTGGTTCCAAAAAATGATTCCTGATTTCACTGCAATCACACGATACAACTCAATCTAAATATAAGTGCTTTTAAAAAAAAAAGTCTTTGTGCTTTCCTCTAAGTAATTTCTAGGTGCTGGGAGTAGCTCCATAAGTTAAAATTGCACCAGATTTGGCTTAGTCAGGTATTTAAAACCTCTGTCGTTTTGCCCAATTGCCTTCTTTAGAAACCTCAGAATGGAAAAACGGACATGTCTGAGGTTTTTGAAGATATTGCAAGCACTGGTGAGGGTGCCTGGACTAAGATATAAACATTAAAAAAACACTGTTATGAAACTTAGGTTAGGGTTCTCTCTCCTTTATTTTTTTTCCAGGTTTCTCTTGCTAAATACCCACAGTCCCTGCAAACCACAAACTTTACATACACACTAGTCACCTGTGTCTGCCAATGCAAGTTGAAAATCTTTACATTTTACATTGAACATTTAAAAAGTTGTTCCCCCTAATTTATCATGACAGTAAGCAGTTTCACCAAGAATAAATGGCAGAGCTCACTATCTGACCAGGGAGGAAGAATTGGCAGCTGGAGCACCTGGGAGATAGTGGCTGTCTGAAGGAGGAAAGGAAATGGGGTGGGAATGCACCATTTGTTGGGAGGGGGTGGAAAGAGGTGGGCGTGAGTGTGTGTGTAGGTATATATGAGGTTGGGATTGCCATCCATGTCTCCCTTAACACACTCCTGTTGTCCCTGCATTAAGGCTTCCTGGCTGAGGTAAATGTATTTTCTGTCCATATACTGGTAGTCCCAGTCTGAGGAACTTCTTGTGGCTTGTCAGATTGACACTTGCCAACCAGTGAGCTATAGATGGCTAGCTGGCTGGGGCAGCTGCTGGAAGAGGAGACCTTGTAGCTGACAGAAGTTCAGTATGTCTCCCCCTCTTGCACCTTTCCAAAATAGCGGGGGACACTGAAGAAGCCGGGAGAGGGGAAGACAGTGTGAAAGCTGTGTAGGGACAGAGCTAAGAGTCCCATTCCTGTGGCAGCTGCCAAATCACTGTTGCTAAACTGAGAGTTTCAATTTGATGAACCAGACTGATTATAGATGTGCATTTGCTGTGGAGTGTTTTTTAAATTAGGTGTGATATGTGCTGCATATGGTGGATGGGTTACTAGAGATCTATGTGTAGGATGTGTTTGGATCTATTGGCATCACTATTTATTTCCTGCACTTTGTGGTTTTGCATTATTGATGAAATCATTTGAGGAACATAAACTGTTAGTCTCTGAGGTGCCACTAGCATTCCTTTTTCTTTTTGCAAATACAGACTAACACGGCTGCTACTCTGAAACCTGTCTTCTAATAGTGTTTTGTGTGTAGAAAGGCATTTATGATGTGACACACTCCATGATCTTTGGCCTTAATCATTTTGATTACTAATAATCAGAAACTGAAATAATCTTCTTAAAAATTTGGTTGTGAATGGTATATACCAAAGGGTTACTCAGATTATATAGTTCTCCTTTCCTTTATACTATGGTTGCACCTAGAGCGGTCAACCAGGTCAGGGCCCCATTGTTCTAGACACTATTCAAGCATACATAAAATGATGGTTCCTTTCCCGGAGATCTTACTATCTAAAATATGACATAACAGATGGTTTAGACCAAAACGGAGACAGGCTGACAGCAGAGATATGGGTTCATAGAATCCTAAAATATCAGGGTTGGAAGGGACCTCAGGAGGTCATCTAGTCCAACCCCCTGTTCAAAGCAGGACCTAATCCCCAACTAAATAATCCCAGCCAGGGCTTTGTCAAGCCTGACCTTAAAAACCTCTAAGGAAGGAGATTCCACCACCTCCCTAGGTAACGCATTCCAGTGTTTCACCACCCTCCTAGTGAAAAAGTTTTTCTTAATATCCAACCTAAAGCTCCCCCACTGCAACTTGAGACCATTACATGTTCTGTCATCTGGTACTGCTGAAAACACTCTAGATCCATCCTCTTTGGAACCCCCTTTCAGGTAGTTGAAAGCAGCTATCAAATCCCCCCTCATTCTTCTCTTCTGCAGACTAAATAATCCCAGTTCCCTCAGCCTCTACTCATAAGTCATGTGCTCCAGCCCCCTAATCATTTTTGTTGCCCTCCGCTGGACTCTTTTCCACTTTTCCACATCCTTCTTGTAGTGTGGGGCCCAAAACTGGATCCCACTCCAAATGAGGCCTCACCAATGCCGAATAGAGGGGAATGATCACGTCCCTCAATCTACTCCTACTTATACAGCTCAAAATGCCGTTAGCCTTCTTGGCAACAAGGGCACACTGTTGACTCATATCCAGCTTCTCGTCCACCGTAACCCCTAGGTCCTTTTCTGCAGGACTGCTGCCTAGCCTCTCAGTCCCTAGTCCTTAGCAGTGCATGGGAGTCTTCCTTCCTAAGTGCAGGACTCCGCACTTATCCTTGTTGAACCTCATCAGATTTCTTTTGGGCTCAATCCTCTAATTTGTCAAAGTCCCTCTGTGTCCTATCCCTTCCCTCCTGCGTATCTGCCACTCCTCCCAGTTTAGTGTCATCTGCAGACTTGCTGAGGGTGCAATCCATGCCATCCTCCAGATAATTAATAAAAGATACTGAACAAAACCAGCCCCAGAATTAGTAAACAATAGAATGTGCGCGTTTCTTTGTCAACAGTAAATTCCTTGCTGTGCCATGTAGGACCTTGAGAAAATGGCTTAATCTTTGTTTCTCTCACGTATAAAATGGAAATACCTTCTTTTTTTCTACCCTTTGTCTTGTCTAAGCTCTTCTGGGCAGGGACTTTCTTTTACTATATATGTACAGCACAACTGCAATCTTGGTTGGCATTGTTATGTGCTACTATAATACAAATAAATACTGTAATTTGTATTGATTTGGCACGCTTAACTTTAGTGCTGCTGAAAAATACTCGAGCACACAGTGATAGGAAATCGCAACAACCAGCAGAAGACTGTTTATCTTTTCTGTCCATAGTTGCATAAAGTAACATAGACCTAAGTTAAAATGTGTATGACGCAGAATGGGAGACTAATTGTGAGCTGTCCTTTCTAAAATAAACTGCAATTTTATCCAATTTCAGCTGTTAATGACAAAGAGAAGAATAAAGAGAAGAAATCCAAAAACGCTGTAAGGTCAAAGTCGAAGAAGAAGAAAAAGAAATTTAAGTCTGGTAAAATACACTTTTTTTTTCCCCTGTAGAAAGTGGCCTTAGTTTTTTGGTTTGACACTCTCTTGACCCCAGTTCAAAGTTTTCCATGACCAGTGACCGTATATAGGAGAGATTGTACTGTTTTGTCTTTAATCGCCACCAGTTCTGATGTAATAATCCATTAAAGGTGAAGTGTGAATAGCATGGCATTTTCTTGCTGATTGAAGGGCACAGCCATTGAGGTAGATGGCTGATAAAAACCAATGAATCAGTAAATAAATGGATGTGCCCAAGGACAACTTCTCCAAAACATCCCTCTCCCCAAAAAGTGTACAAATCAGTGCTCCTTGAAGTAGTGATGTGACAATATTTTTTTCTTTTCTGTCACTGTTCTCAGTAGGAGCTGCTGAATGCTGACCACTTTTAAAAATCTGGCCACTTTGTTTAGTTGCTTTATTGGGAGCTGAGCTCTTCTGAAAATGTAGCCTTAGTTGAGGATTTTGAAAATCTCACCCCAACTTATCATTGTCCTTCATAGCTATTGTTCTTCTTTGACTTGTGTGTCAGTGTGGGTCCCACGGTATGTGTGCATGCTCTCATGTGCTCATGATTGGATTCTTTGGAATAGCATTGTCCTTCGGGTCTGCGCCTGTGCCACTCTGTGCTTCCAAGTGAGACTCTGCAGAAAGGGCAGAGGAGTCTTCAGTGTCCCTCAGTTCCCTCTGAACTGTCAATGACAGTAAGACAGAACCCAGAGTGTTTCTGACGCAGTACTTCTACAGAGCTTCAAATTTGATCCCTTTTTGACTAGATTCATGAAGAAAATTTATGTTCACCCCTCTTCTTGCTTTTTTTCTTTTATTTGGGCTTTCAAAAAAAAAAAGAGAGAAGAGACCACCCTTGAACAGCAGGGTGAAGCATTTTGCACCAACATGGTGGGCTCTAAACAGTCAGGGTTCAAACCCTACTCATCCTGTGATGGTCTCATCCCTCTTACTGATGGACACATCTATATTCTAAGCTCAATAACTCTGTCCAGGATTGTCCTCCCCATCAGTGAGGGCATACTGGAGCCAGCTAAGGGACTCTGGCAAACCTGGGCCACTCTTCCATTTCTAAAAGACATCAGGTGACCCCAAAGGGCTCTGAATGTTTTTATGCTCACCCAAACATAGGCTATTTGGGGGGGGATGTCCACAGTTCAGGACAAATTTAGTCCTTAAAAGGTACTCCCAAATACAAAGATCCAAAGAAGTTGGTCCTGTTTTTATGTAAAGCATACTTCTCAGCACTACTTCAACTCCAGAGGCAAAGTGCCATGATTTCTTTGAAAAATAACTGCCTCACCTGGGAGAAGGTCATTTGCTTTTGTAATCCAGTTACTGAGAAGTTAAAAAGAGTGGAGGTTGGAAACAAAGAAAAGTCTATATTTTCTTTTCTGTTTATTTCGGGAAGGGGAATAAAGCTGCAGAAAAGGCAAGATGAGCAAATAAATGTATGCAAAGCACACTAGGAAGCAGAAGTGTTGTGTGCAGAACGCTGCTTATTCACTGCAGAAAAATATACGGATGGGTTGAAAGTCCTCCTCATGGCATATGACAATTAACGTGTGCCTGAAGACTCGGAGAATCTGCCTGATACCACCACTAGCATGATCACAAAGGAGCTGGAGTTGGCCATGATAGAGCTCTGCAAGCTGGAACTAACAGAAGAAGAGTGTGTGAGTGCCAGCAGAGGGTGGCAGAAATTGAAGCCCAGAAAAGAAAGAGATTGCATGCACTGAACATACTGGCCTTACAAAAGCCCATGGGTAATACTCCCCCAGGGGCCTCCAGCAGGGACAAGCTTTGCCCTGTATACACAGAGAGATTAAAAAGTATCTCTCCATTTTTGAAAGGATATGTGCATTGCAAAAGATTCCAGAGGAATAAAGAGTATCCACACTGATCTCCAAGTCGTCTGATAAAGTACTGCGAGTGTTTAATGAGGTGGACATGGAGGAGGCATTGAAATACGTTGAATTTTAAAAAGCTTTGTTGCAAAGGTTTCAGATCATCCCTGAGGTGTATCGTTTAAGGTTGTTTAGGAACCTCTAAAAGCATGACAAGAGAAGTCAAAGCAGCAGTTTGGGATAAAACCCCTCCCACTGTATAGGAAGCAGCTGATACTGCTGACTCTCACGTACAAGCCAGACACTTCAGTGAGCACAGATACAAGAGGGAACGGCAGAAGCCCAGTTGAAAGTGGGTGCTCCATTTTATCTCTAGGAAAAGGGGGGGCGGTGGCGAGTGAAAGCACACCCCACCCCAGAACCCATCCCCTCCTGATAATCGTAATTACAGGCCTCTAACACAGGAGAATAGCCCAAGAAAGTGTTACTCATGTGGTTCCACTGAGCACATGAAAAGAGATTGCCTAAGCAAGGGGAATCCAAATAAAAACCCTGTTCAGCCCTGGTTAATGCATCTACCTTGGACTTAAGACCCCAGGAGGTGGTTTAGGTGATCCTAGTGAATTTTGTAAGATCTGACCTGTTGGAGGTTGGCAAAACATTTATCAAAGATGCACGGGAACAGCAAGGTATGCCAAAGTTGGAGGGACACTGGTGCCCAGATTTCTTTGGTCGGAAGATAAATGGCTATGGATTCTGAGATGCTCCCAAGGCAAAATTTAAAACTCCTTGCATTGGGAAAATTTTAAATGAACTCCAGTAGAGCTGGACTGGTAACACTTAAATGTTGGTATACTGGAAAGCATTCCAGCAGATGTACTAATTTGTAATGATACCATGCCTGTGTGTAAAGCTATTAATATTATAACTCCTAGTAAGAAAGAGCATAACACCAAGGCCTATCTGCACTAGAAAATTAGGTTGGTTTAACTATGTCAGTCAGGGGCGTGGAACTATGCTCTGAGCGGCATAGTTAAGCCAAGCTGAGTAGCCTTGTAGACTTTACATCAACCTAGCTATCTCCTCTCGTAGGTGGATTACCTACGCTGATGAAAGAATCCCTCCCATTGGCATAGGTTGTGTCTACTCTACACCCAAGTGCTACAGCTGTGGAGCTGTGGCACTTTAAGGGTAGACAACACTGTCCCCAAACATGGACCCTGTAGAGGGAGGTGAGATCACTGCACCTTTAGCAGCTGGTAATAACAGCATGTCTTCAGAGCAGGGACTTGAGAAATCATAGAAGCACAGAAGTGTAGGACTGGAAGGGACCTCAATAGGTCATCTAGAATAAAAATTTATGGAAGCCAGCGACCTCTCCCTGACTTACCTTAAATATAACCTGGGGTGGGGGGCAAACAGAGCGCTGCCAGGACTTGCAGCTGCTCCTGGGGTGGGGGCTAACTGCTTCTGCTCCAGTCCCAGGGGGCTGACACAACCCCAGCTGCTGCTCCAGCGGGTGGGATGCTGGTTAGCTGTTCTGGCAGGACGCCCCCTATCCACTCTTCTGCCAGCCCAAGACTAGGCAATAATGCCCCTTCCAGCATCCATGGCAGATGATTTCAAGACCTTGCAAAGAGAGTGGCAGATACATTGCAGATCCCTCATGAGGAGGTGAAGGACACCCACCATAAGTTGTTGGACATACTGCATAGGTCCTCCTCAAGGATCGCCCTCCCAATTAATGCACTTTTGGATCCAGCTAAAGTTATATGGAAACACCAGCCTTGGTCACGGCAACATGCAAACGGCCAATAAAAAGTACTATGTACCCCACAGAGATACAGAATTCCTTTTTTCTGCATCTAGTTCCATCGTGGTAGATGCGGTGAATGCCCATGGCCGCCAACATCACACAAAATCCACTGTTTATGACAGGGATGGGAAAATACTTGACTTGTCTGGAAGGAAAGACTACTCTTTAGCAACTTTTCAAATCAGAATTGCAAATTACCAGGCCTTAACTTCGAAACTCGACCACGTGAACTATGCCAAGCTTAATGCTTTTATTGACCATGTGCCGGAATCACAACGAGAAGACTTTTTCAGGCCATCGTACATGAGGGTAAGTAAGTGTCTAGAACAGCACTCCTGACTGCACTAGATGCTACAGACACAGCAGTCTGCTCAGTATTAACAATGGTGGTGATGCGATGGGCACTGTGCCCTATTCTTTCAGGGCGCCAAAGGAGATATAGATGGTTGTAGAGGACCTCCTTTTCAAAGGCACATATTTCATGCCAGACTACACATGAGGTATCTACAGGCATGGTTCAGATCTATTTACAGACCAAAGAAAGACAGGTTAGACAAACCTCTCTCGAGTTCCTCCAGGGTCAAACACTCTCTGGATTCTTGGAAAGACCCAACAAATGTCTGTATGGGGGGTCCCGTTCACACAACCTCCCTCTCATCTCCTTCTCTACCCCTCCCCTCCCTCCCCCCCCCCAGACATTGCTTCTAACTACAGACTCGTCCCTCATTGGCTGCAGAGTACAGCTCAACAACTTTAAGACTCATGTCAAGTGGTCACCCATGGAGATGACTCTCTACATCAACCTCCTTGAACTCAGAGTGGTCAGAAATACTCACACACAAAGTACGACAGACAACATAGTTCATCCTCCCTGTGCATGGAAGTGCTAAAGCTATGGAACTGCAAACAACAAGGATGCTGGAGACTTGAGACTCCAACTGAGGGAACTGGCCCAGATTTCAAAGGTGAAATCTGTATACAATGGACTGCAGTATCCAGTGGGGTGAGAAAAACTACTTTATCTAGATGTTGCCCAGTCTAATAGGGTTGAGAGTTTAGACTGCATGCTTGTATTTTATTTCTTTTGGTAACTAGCTCTGACTTTTTGCCTATCACTTAAAATCCACCCTTTATAGTCAATAAATTTGTTTTACTGTTTAACTTTACAAGTGAGTTTGTATTAAGTGTGAGGTAAATCTGCTCAGGGTACAAAGGCTAGTGTATATCCTCTTTCATCTTGAGCAGTGCAAGACTGTATATTCCTGTGGTACAATGCTGGGAGCTGGGGGGATTTGGCTCCGGTGCCTTTCTCTGTGTGATTCATGACTGGCTCTGGAGGCATTCATGCAATCTAGCTGAGTGTGGGGTCTCCTCAAGTGGTTGTGCTGAGTGATAACAGCACCTGGAGGGGTTGCTGCTGATCACTAGCAAGGCATTGTGAGAGACTGCCCAGGCAGGAGAGAGTTAAGGGGGCACAGCAGTCCCACGATTCCAGGCTGCACCCTGGGTGGATCCCATCACAACCCCCTTCACAGTATTCTTTAAAAACCAGGCCACATCCAAAGTTCATCCCCAAGGTGACCTTGTCTTTTCACATAAACCAACTGATTCATCTTCCAACTTTTTATGCTACACCTCACCATAACAGGAAGGCTATACTGCATATGCTAGATGTTAGGAGAGCCTTAGCCTTTTATCTGGATGGAATGAAGGCCTTTAGGAAACTTCCTAAGCATTTCCTCTATATTGTGGAAAGGTCAAAAGGGGCAGAAATATCAGCCCAAAAACATTCCTAATGGGTCTTGAACTGTATTAACCAATACTATCATGTTCACAGTGTATTATCTCCATCTGGAATCTACACACACTCAAAGTAGTCCGTTTCCACCTCTGTTGCCTACCTCAAGAATGTCCCTATCTTGGAAAGACTTGGGCATCTGCTCGTGCCTTTGAAGAACACTATGCTATTATTGGAGACTCTGCTTACAGCGCTATCTTGGGCTCCACAATGTTGTCATCCATAACGGCCTCCACTCCGAAGCCCCAACCTCCCATTGGGGATATTGCTTTGGAGTCTCTTACAGTGGAGGACCCCCTAGAGAGACTACTCAAAAAGAGGGAGTTACCTTGTTCAGTAACTATGGTTCTTTGAGATGTGGGTCCCTGTGGGTGGTCCACAACCTATCTTCCTCCCATCTACTTCAGAGTTCTCAATAGAGGCTTCGTGGTAGAGAAGGAACTGAGAGTGGTTCACCCATGCAATGCTAATTAGCTTTGAGACACAATACAAGGGAGGGAAAGAGCATGTGCAGTCTGAATGGACACTGCTACCAAAGATCTCCTATCAGAAGCTCAGGGACACAGACACACTTATAGTGGAGCGCTCAATGGGGGGGGGGGGACATCTTGAAGAACCATCATTATTGCACAAGGTGAGTAACTTACTTTTCACCCTCTTCCTCTCCATAAAACAACCTTTTATGTACTTGAAAACTATTATTCTTTTCCTCTCTTTTCTTGTGCAGACTAAACAAACACCATTTTTTCAATTGTTCCTCATAAATCATGTGTTTTAGACCTTTAATAATTTTTGTTGCTCTTCTCTAGACATTCTCTAGTTTATCCACATCTTTCCTGAAATGTAGTGCCCAGAACTGGACACACTACTCCAGTTGAGGCCTTATCAGCGTGGAGTAGAATGGAAGAATTACTACTTCTCTTGTTTACAACACTCCTGCTAAATCAGCTTCCTTGTCTAAGACAGCTTTGAGTATAAACCAGAGGTGGGCACACTACGGCTCGCAGGCCACATCTGGCCCGCGGGACCGTCCTGCCCGGCCCCGGAACTTCTGGCCCGGGAGGCTGTCCTCCCTCCCATGCTGCCACGCAGCGCAATGCTCTGGGCTGCAAAGCTCGGCCTGACCCGGTGCTCTGTGCTGCGCGGCTGCCTGTCCTGGTGCAGCCATGCTGCCAGCCGCTGGTGCTCCAGGCAACCCAGTAAGGGGTTTTTTTTGTTGTTTTGGGGGGGGGGCGGATAGAGGGCAGGGGAGTTCACGGAGTGGTCAGGGGCATGGATAGGGGTCAGGGCGGTCAGAGGGTGGGGAACAGGGATTGAATGGGGGCAGGGATTCCTAGGGAGCAGTCAGGAAGGATAGGAGGGGTTGGATGGGGGGCAGTTAGGGGTGAGAGGGGCGGGGAGGGAGAAGGGATGGTTGGATGGGGTAGGGGTCCCTGGGGGGGTAGTTGGGGTGAGAAGCGGGGGGGTTGAATGGGGGCGGGGTCCGGGCCTGGCTGTTTGGGGAGGCACAGCTTCCCCTAACCGACCCTCCATACAATTTCAGAAACCCAGTGTGGCACTCAGGCCAGAAAGTTTGCCCACCCCGGTATAAACACAAGTACAGCAAAGTTTGCCACAGAACAAGGTGTTGACCCTTCTCTAGAAGGTAATAGGGAGGCTATCTGCTGTAATGTCCCAGTAGGGAAATAGGGGTAAGTTCTTTATGCAAGAGGGTAAAATATACAAGGAAGCCCAGCTGAGTAAGAACAACAAGCCCTACAGGCACCTTGTAGTGCCCAAAAAATATCGTGCAGAGCTATTTGTTGGTCACTTGAAGAGGGAAAGGACTTTAGAGATGCTTAAGAAAATCTTTAATTGTCCCCATGTTCAGGATGAGGTAAAGGAATATTGTAGGACATGTGACTTATGTCCGAAGCAGAAGAAATCTGTTGGTCTCTGTTCTTTTATCTGAGACTAAAGAAGCATTCCATAGGTTTGCCATGGAATCCAAGGACCATTTCCCAAGCCATTCAAATATGGAAAAAGATATGTAGTAGTAGTGGTGGTTGATTTTCCACCAGATATCCAGAGGCAGTCACCCTGGCAAATGTGGAAGCTGCAATGGTTGCACATACACTGTTTCACTATATTAAGCAGAGTAGGTTTTCTAAAAGAAATTACCATCTAGAGGGTCAAATTTTATGTGCCCAATATTTAGTAAAATAGTTAATCTGCTTTTATCACCCAGAAACAAAGGTTCAAAGGGAACTTTTAAGTCCATGCTAAGAATGCATGTGTACAGAAAAGCGGGAGATTGGGATGTCTTATTGCCCTATTATTTGCTTGTAGGGAAGTATCTCAAAAGTCCATGGTGTCTTCCCTGTCTGACCTCCTTTATAGAAGAAAGGTCTGAGGTCCTCTCAGTCTTATTAGAGATTCTTGGGAGGAGGACTCTGAACCAGACGGGAGCCCATAACTTGAATATGTAACCAAATTTAGAGCGGATATAAAATCCATGATGAATTTAGTTCAGCAAAGTCTTCTGAAGAGTCACGCTGCATAGAAAGAGTGGAACAACAGAAATACCTGTGAAAGATAATTTGATGTGGGACACTTGCTATTAATGTTACTCCCAGTAAAGAAGTGCAAGATGCTCCGTGGCCCTGAGGATGTTCACAAAGGTTCTCTTAATGGTAGCAGCTTGTCTCCACTGGCGGGGAATATCAGTATTTCCATGTTTAATGACTGGCTTCTCAGAGGCCAGTCAGCTCAAGAAGCCCACTCAACAATGTCCAGGGTATAACTATTCCAATTTCTGGGCATTCATATTGACCACAAAAAGTCCAGGCTGACCCCAGTACAGAGAATAGAATCATAGAATATCAGGGTTGGAAGGGACCTCAGGAGGTCAGCTAGTCCAACCCCCTGCTCAAAGCAGGACCAATCCCCAATTAAATCATCCCAGCCAGGGCTTTGTCAAGCCTGACCTTAAAAACTTCTAAGGAAGGAGATTCCACCACCTCCCTAGGTAACGCATTCCAGTGTTTCACCACCCTCCTAGTGAAAAAGTTTTTCCTAATATCCAACCTAAACCTCCCCCACTGCAACTTGAGACCATTACTCCTTGTCCGGTCCTCTTCCACCACTGAAAATAGTCTAGAACCATCCTATCTGGAACCACCTCTCAAGTAGTTGAAAGCAGCTATCAAATCCCCCCTCATTCTTCTCTTCTGCAGACTAAACAATCCCAGTTCCCTCAGCCTCTCCTCATAAGTCATGTGTTCCAGACCCCTAATCATTTTTGTTGCCCTTCGCTGGACTCTTTCCAATTTATCCACATCCTTCTTGTAGTGTGGGGCCCAAAACTGGACACAGTACTTCAGATGAGGCCTCACCAATGTCGAATAGAGGGGGACGATCACGTCCCTCGATCTGCTGGCAATGCCCCTACTTCTACATCCCAAAATGCTATTGGCCTTCTTGGCAACAAGGGCACACTGCTGACTCATATCCAGCTTCTCGTCCACTGTCACCTCTAGGTCCTTTTCCGCAGAACTGCTGCCTAGCCATTCGGTCCCTAGTCTGTAGCTGTGCGTTGGGTTCTTCCGTCCTAAGTGCAGGACCCTGCACTTATTGAACCTCATCAGATTTCTTTTGGCCCAATCCTCCAATTTGTCTAGGTCCCTCTGTATCCTATCCCTGCTCTCCAGCGTATCTGCCACTCCTCCCAGTTTAGTATCATCCACAAATTTGCTGAGAGTGCAATCCACACCATCATCCAGATCATTTATGAATAGACCTCACAGGAACTACACTAGACTCAAGTGCAAGAACGTACCCACTCTAGGAGAGATTATCCACCCTGTCCAACCTAATATCAACATTACACTTCAGTCCGCAAACTACTGTAAGAACTTACCTTCAGATCTTGGGCCACATGTCAGCCTCCACTTATGTGACTCCCGCACACAAGGATGCACCTCAGATGCCTTCAGCCATGGCTAAGAGCAGCGTATACCCCAAATACACAGCTTCTGTAGATGAATCTTAGTGTCTCGGAAGGAGTTGACTCTCTTACATGATAGGAAAGTGTGCCTGAGCTGGAACCCCATTTTTGCATCCAGAACCTTCAAATACACTTACAACAGATGTGCCTCTGTTATGATGAGGAGCCCACCTACGGGAGGAGACAGCACAGGGCAAATGGTCCGCACAGGCATCAATGCTCCATATCAATATCCTGGAACAAAGAGCAGTACAATATGCTTGCCAACACTTCCTTCATATCCTAGGGCATCTCTCGGAGTAATGTTGGACAACAGGACAACGATGTATTAGGTTAACCAACAGGGCGGAGCAAGATCCCCAGTCCTTATGTGCAGTCGCTAAGGATAGACATATCAGCAGACGATCTACCAGGCCTCCAGAACACAATTGCACACTCCCTGAGCAGACACTTCTGACAAGATCATGACTGGGACCTCAAAGACTGTCTTCTGCAGCATCTTCCAGACCCTGGGTCAACCAGGAGTAACTCCAGTACATCACCCTAACCAACATGAAATATCTGTTCTGCTCCAAAGAGGGTTACAGACACAACTTTGTCAAGGTTGCCCTGGTAATGCTATGGTCCCATACCCTTTACGCTTATCCACCTATACTGCTAATCCTTCTTATGCTGCGCCAGGAATGAACAAGAGCTATCCACCTAGCACCTGCTTCGCCAAGACAGGTGTGGTATTCAAATCTTATCCACCTCTTGAAGGTAATATTTCTCAGGCTTCCTGTCATGAAGCACTTCTTGACACCACTCGGGGGCTGTCATCCATGCAAACCCCTTCTTTCTGAATCTGAGAGCATGGCTCCTCAATGGCCCTCAAGCATGGAGCTAACCTTTTCAGATAAAGTTCAGTCAGTTCTCTTATCTAGTAGAAAGTCCAGCACTCAAAAGACTGACCTCTAAAAGTGGAAATGCATCCTATCCTGGTGCTCCCTCCCATCTTTTCAAGCATTGGACGTTGAACTTGAACTACTTATTAGAACTAAAAACATGGATTGTCTCAATAAGCTTTATCAGAGTACTTCTGGCTGTCATCAAAGTCTCCACTCACCTACCTTGGGGCTTCTCAGTCTTTGCCCACCCTATCAGTCAGATTCCTCAAGGAATTACCCCACTTGGTTCCTCCAGTTTGACATCCAGCTCCCCAATAGGACCTCAATCTGGCTCTAAATGCCCTAAAGAAACCCCGCTTCCAACCAGTGGCTACTTGCTCTTCCTCAAGACTTTGTTCCTAATTGCCATCACCTCAGCAAGATGAATGGGGCATCTGGGAGCTCTCATGGCTGACCCACCATACACCACCTTTTATAAGGACAAAGTCATGCTATCCAAAGGTTTCACTGAAATATAACATTAACTAGGAGATACACCTTCTAGTCTTCTACGTAAAACCTCATGCATGCCAAGAGGAATCAAACCTTAATTTACTGGATGTCAGAAAGGTCCTTGTCTACATAGACAGGACTAAAACCTTCGGGCCTTTCCCATGCTTTTTATATCATTTGCAGAAAAGCTGAAGTGCTAATCGATTTCCGTACAAAGGCTGCTTAAATGGATTTTGGGTTGCATGTGGACCAGCTAGGAAAATGTTGGGATGCAGGCTCCTCACAGAAAAACGGCACATTCCACTCGAGCTCAGTCCACGTCTGTAGCGCTACTGAAGGATATTCCCATAGCAGAAATCTACAGGACTGCTTCATGGA
Organism: Lepidochelys kempii; assembly: GCF_965140285.1. Classification (NCBI taxonomy): domain Eukaryota; kingdom Metazoa; phylum Chordata; order Testudines; family Cheloniidae; genus Lepidochelys; species Lepidochelys kempii. The sequence continues at coordinate 30,978,919 of NC_136392.1, read as the reverse complement.
TCTTCTATACATGCCTTTGCCAAGCATTGTGCCATCTTATCTACTTCCAGACATGACACCTCTTCTATGCCCTCGTTTGAAGCATGACGTGCTACTCTGCACAGGTGTGGGCCTGTGGACAGTATTTTTCAGTTTCCAATTGAGAGCTCCTGAGCATGTGCACATCCTGTGGTGGAGCACCCATAGGGACAAGACATCTTGAACACAAAAAGGCCATGCTGGTCAGACCAAAGGTCCATCTAGCCCAGTATCCTGTTTTCTGACAGTAGCCAATGCCAGGTGCCCCAGAGGGAATGAACAGAATAGATCATCATCAAGTGATCCATCCCCTGTCGCCCATTCCCAATTTCTGGCAAACAGGCTAGGGACACCATCCCTATCCATCCTGAAGAACTCAAGTTATTGTAAGGTGAGTAACATATTCTTGTTATGGTCCACCAAAAAGGAGGGTTCTATAAGATTGTGTTGGCTATAGAAAATAGTGTCTCAGTACTTGATCCTTATTTTATGTTCAGGACTGATGACGTGCTGGCAGTTGCTAAATTCCTGAGCACTTTACATCTTACCAGAGGATACTGGCAAATCCCATAGACAATGAGGCACAGGAAAAACCTGCCTTCATAATTGATTTGGGTTTTTATGAATTCAAAGTGTTACTGTTTGGACTAATCACTTCAGAAGACGCAGTTCAGAGACGCTTGTTAACCAGGTGTTACATAGGCTACAAGATTTTGCATGTGCTTATATTGATGTTATCACCATTTTTAGCAGCACTTGGCAAGACCGCAAAAATCATGTGGGGTATTATGTTGTGAAGACTCAAAGATGCAGCTTTGACTGTGAAGGTGTCAAAATGAAAAAAAAGAAATAGCTGATGGCCATTATCTAGTCATTGGGCGGGGCAAAGTCAAATTTGTCCTGACCCTCTTAAACTGGAATTTATTATAAAATGGCATGTACTCTGAATTAAGAATTTATGGCTGACCCTCCTTACATGATATTTCAGAGGGACATGGTAGTGCTGAAACTTATCACCCCACGTTCATCTCAGGGTGGTTGGTCTGGAATTCCACTTGAATTGGTCCACCTGTCTGTTTTCCGAAAAACCCCACTTCATCAGGAGAGATGAAGGGGCATACATTGGACATTTCCAAAGGCCAGTCCAGCTCATCACAAAGAATATCTAAATGGATAAGTGTGTCTCACTGTGATACCAATTAGCTGATGTACCTCTCCCACTAAACATCTGTGCTCACTCTTTCAGAAATGAGCCAATTTCTGAAATATAGAAGGCATATAGAATATAGATATGGAGGAACCCACAAACTTTTGTCAAGCATTATCCATTGGATGTAGCTGCCAGGGCAGATGCTAAATTCAGGATAGCAGTACTGCAGTCCTTGTGGGACTGATGCCGCTTATACTCACTATCCCACCATCCAGAAAGGATATGCCTTGCCAGTCACATATAATGGAATCCACAGTGACACATACTCAAAGAAGAAAGATTATTTACTCAGCAGTAACTTTGGTTCTTCAAGATGATGATGTCAGTGTGGATCCCGGGACCTTCCCTTTCAGAATACTCTGTTAGTAGGGCTTCATGTTGTGCGGGAACTAAGGGGGAGTTGCATATTTTTCGCCTGTTCGTCCATCACACAGGAGCATGAGGAGAAACAGGTGCATGCACCGCCCCAGTGAGCACTGCTTTTCAAAAGAATCTGATTGTGCATGCCTGAGGCACATGTGCAATGGTGGGATCCATGCTGTTTACAACATATTCAAGAACCAGTTACTGTAGGGTAAGTAACCAGTCTTTTCAGGCTGTCTTCAGTCTCAGGCAGATGTCACTGCATTAGTTTATATCCAGTTGACATTTTGAATGTTTTCTTCACAACCATAAGGGCTAGTAACTTTTTATTAATAAAAAGCTTTGATTCTGAAGCTCAAACATATCCACTTGGGAGAAGTACTGGCTTGCTGAACCACCCTAAACTGACCCCTGATATTATGTTTATTCTGGATATATTCTCTCAAATGCAGCTTTCTTTCTCTCCTTCATTCATGACTGTCTTAATTAAATAGCGCATAGACTTTCTTTAAACAGCACAAACTGTATGGAAGCAATCAAAGATAACAGTGATCTCTAATCACAAAACCATCTTATCACAAATATTCGGAATAAATTTTTGCAGGAACACAGTCAACCACCAAAATCACACTTGCCTTAATGTTTTTTTTACCTTCCTTTGTTCCCAGTAATCTCAAATTCTTGGGGGGGCAGTGTTTTTTTGTTTTTGTTTTTTCATTTCTTCTTCAACATTCCTACAAAGAAGTCTACTGTAGGACTCACAGCCTAGTCATGCAGTCGCAGATCATCTTTTTGAGCAATAGCTGTCAGTTGGAATGTGTGCGCAGTCTCCCCAACATTCCGTGGATTGAGTGTATAAACCCATCACTACTCTGTTCCTGTCTGTCCAGCCACAGAACTTCTCCTTCTCTATATTGCTTTCGTTTTCATATAATACATAGTGTGTATATGTACTATAGCATATAGCATGGTCTGGTGGTTAGAGCAGGTCTTGTCTATTTAGACCTGTAAGCTCTTGCAGGGTCAGGGATTGTCTCTATGGGTACATCTGCACTGCAGTAAAAGACCCGCAGCACAGCCATGGCTGGCTTGGGTCAGCTGACTTGAGCTCATGGGGCTCGGGTTGTGGGGTTTTAAAATTGCGGTGTGAATTTGCGGCTGAAGCCTGGACTCTGAGACCCTCCCCGTTCATGGGATCTCATAGCCCGAGCTTTATCCTGAGCCCAAACAAACATCTGTCCTGAAATTTTATAGCCCTGCAGCCTGAGCCCTGCACACCTGAGTTAGCTAACCCAGACTTGCTGCCGTGGGTTTTTTATCACAGTGTACACGTACCTAATGTGTCTGTACAATGCCTAGCACAGTGGTGGTCTTATCTCAGTTGGGACCTCTAGGCATACCATAACACAAGTAAAAATTAAGTGGTTTAGATAGCTGAACGTAGTATTGATTTAACTTTTGTAGCCTTGGGCTATTTTCTGTCAGTTATTTGCTGGGTTTTGGGTTTCCTCAGGTCTTGTTTGTTTTTACAGACCCGCAATGACCCTTCTTCTCCTCTGCTTTGGAGCCCAGCTTAAAAAAGAGGTTTCTGGAGGCAGAGAGGAACTGAAGGATTGTTATAAAGGGTGTGTGTAAGATGTTAATTATTAAAACCAGAAAAGGATCAAAAAGTCTGTGTAGTTGTAGTATCTGAAACTAGTTTTCACTCATTTTTTAAATAACTACGTGTAAAGTGTCCAGTGTCCCTTTAATCTTTAGTTGGCATCAGAGCCCATGCAATAACATCTTTAAGTAGTCTCCCCTCCTATACATCAGGCAGAGTCCAAAGGCTACCTCTCCACCCCCCTTTTGCCTGCCCTCCACCCTGGAAGCCACCATTGTTCCACTCCAGGAGGACAGGACAGTAATGCTGTTAGTATTTCTAAATGCCCAACTTATAGATCCCAACGTTAGTGTTTTTTGTTTTTTTTCCCCAGTACTAACATATTTATAATTTTACAGAATACCCTGGCAGTGGAGAAAACATTGACATTTCCCAGGAGCTTTCCCCCCCAAAATCACTCATCACCACAAGATATAATTCTTCAAATAGATCTTATCCCCACCTAAGTACACCGTTAAATGTCTCTGATTCTGGGCACCATAGAGACAGAGTGAAAGTAAATGGTAAGATGGATATCATTTGTGGCTTGATAGCTTCGTGTGTAAGTAGTAGTAAATGTAAGTAAAAGGGAAATGTGTAGTGTGTCATGGCAGATGGATTTAAGCAGCATTAGTGGTGCAAATTCATTTATACAGTTCAGGTGTGTTTTGTTTACACATCCCTGCCATCCTGAAGAAGCTAAACCCAATTTACTTGCCTAGGTTACACGCTGCTGCTTGGCTTTTTTTCAGTTTCACTCCATAATGGTTCTTTTAAAGTACAGTAGACGCTTGTCTGCAGCAACCCCTTCTAAGAGCAGTCGCCGCTTATGAGCAGCATTTCCCCTGGGAACACTTTTCCTATTGTGAATGGTTGACGCTACCCTTAACAGCAGCAGCCACTTAGCAGCAACATAGCAAAGTATGTTGCTACTATTGAGTGTATACTCAGCTGTCTCTCAATCTCTCCTGGTCACCTTTTGTTTTTTTTTCATAACACAGTATGTGGTTTACAGCAGAAGTAGCCTTTGGTAAATACATTCTATTAAGTTTCTATTTATACGTAGCTCATAAAGCTAATAAATGATTGATAGATGTTTATAAATATGTGGTATACAGAGTCGTATGTGCTATAAGTACATCAGTAGAAGGTGTTCATAGATGGTTGTAAATCATGGTGGTTCTTCAAGTACTTGTCCCTATGCGTATTCCTCAACTGGTATACACATGCATTTCATGTGCCTGAGACTGGAGATTTCTAGAAAATAGTGTCCGCTATATCTCATAAGGGGAGCAAAATTTAAAATTAATAATAAATAGTCATTTGCTAAGTTTCTTAGAACATGTACCAGCAGGTGATTGCAAAGTTTTCCTTTTTAATTTAAATGTTTGTGTCCTCGTGTTTGATATCTGAAGATTAATCCCGTGATATTAAAGGGAGCTATTAGTGTGTGTTGATGTCTTTCACAAAGTGTCATGAGGCCTAGTTAGTAATAGAATTGACTGAATTGAGTTCTTTTGATGAATTAAAATGTTGTCTTAATGAGTCGAGTGCAGCATTAATGCCTTACTCAGCTTTCCATGTGTTCTTGGTCTAGAATCAAATGCCCAGTTCCACCAACTAAAATATTCACTGCCAGTTGTTCCTCTATGAAAGTACTGCCTTCACTTTGATTCAGGGCTTGCCTATGCTTGACATGCTGCAGCAGCGCTTCAGTGGAGGCGGTACCTACACTGATGGGAGAGTTCTCCTGTGGGTGTAAGTAATCCCTCTCCCTGGGGGAGGTGGTAGCTAGGTTGAGGGAAGAATTCTTCTATCAGGCTAGAACTGTCTACACCAAGGATTAGGTTGGCTTAACTGTGTTGCTCAGGTGTGTGTGATTTCGGCTCTGGCTACACTAGAGATCTTACAACAGCACAGCTGCTCCACTATAATCTCTCGGTGTAGCCACTCTAAACAAATGGGGGAGAGAGCTGTCCCTTCGACTTAATTGATCCACTCCCAGTGAGCAGCGGTAGCTGTGTCAGTGTGAGAAGCTCTCCTGCTGACATAGCACCATCCACACCAGCGCTAGTTGCATAAGTTAGGTTGCTTGGGAGTGGCTAATTCACACCCCTGAGCAACATAACGTACGCCGACTTAAGCTGTAGTGTAGCCATAGCCTTCATTCCTTATTCTAAATATAACTGTCTACCTAGACAAGCACTAGACAAAGTATAGAATACTAACCATCAAACAAAAAATGGAGTTGAAGCATTTTCTTCTCTCTAGCCTCAAAAACAGCCACAAAGTTTTGGCTTTCACAAGTTCTTAGGAAGAGCTGGAAGTAAAAAAGATAAATATATAAAGAGTGATGAATCTGGGAGTGGGTTGAGAATAACTCCAGATACACCACTCTACATATGTGTGTCTGACAAAAATCAGTTAGGAGGATAACTCAAAGTAATTAGCAAGGTAATAGCTTACTGATATATCAGGAAATAACAGAGCAGCAGTGGCCACTTTATTAAGGTTGTGTAACAGTTTACTCATTAAATCTCATTTCGATAACTCGTATCTTTCCAGAACTTTGAAGTTTCAGGCTGAAGGCCAGATTTGGTTTCTGCTCAAAAGCAACTCTTCGTTTTTGGAAATTTTGAGCAAAAACATTTCAATCATTTTTGAATATGAGGAGAGGTAGTAAAATAAACATCCCCAATATTTGAAATCAGTGGTAGCCATGTCCCTAAATTCCTTTAAAAACCTTGTTTTAGGTTCCTTGCTTAGCTTCCTAACTCCTGATGAGTGCGGAAGGGAACCCCTCATCTGCAGTATTCCCAAGGGGTGTGTGTGTGTGATACATGGCATTCTGTTGCTGTCTTGGGTACTGCTCACATGCTTAAAATTGAGCACTTGCTGAAGTCCTTTGCTAGATTGGGGACAAAGTGCACAATATTATGTAGGTCTGAGTCCTTGCCAGAGAGTTCCATATCGTAGAATTTATACAAGCTATTTACAATTTTTTGCCAGCCAGCACAATTCAGAAGTCCTGAAGAGTGAAGCTCCTTCAGTTTTCCATCTTTTTTTCCCATTAAAAAAAAAAAATACCCCACCTAGCCCTTCTCCCCCCCCCAAAAAAAAAGTCCAGGAAATTCATGTTGTAAACATAAAGGATGTGTGATTAATTACTTTAAAAAAAAGGGGGGGGTGAATTATAAAGATTAGATGCACAATTCTGACTCTGCCCTTTTGTGTTTGTCTTCAGTTGCCTGATGACCTACTGTTTCTCAAACAATATGATGCATTATACTTTCTTTGCAACTGTAGATGCACAAGTATAGCAGCTTATGATAATACATGCTCTTCATATGTGCCAGACAGTCCATAAAAGTCATACTTACACAACCTACAATTTATTTAGAAAAACACATGAAGGAATAGTGACAATTTGGTGACATAGAATCATAGAATATCAGGGTTGGAAGGGACCCCAGTAGGTCATCTAGTCCAACCCCCTGCTCAAAGCAGGACCAATTCCCAGTTAAATCATCCCAGCCAGGGCTTTGTCAAGCCTGACCTTAAAAACCTCTAAGGAAGGAAATTCTACCACCTCCCTAGGTAACGCATTCCAGTGTTTCACCACCCTCTTAGTGAAAAAGTTTTTCCTAATATCCAATCTAAACCTCCCCCACTGCAACTTGAGACCATTACTCCTCGTTCTGTCATCTGCTACCATTGAGAACAATCTAGAGCCATCCTCTTTGGAACCCCCTTTCAGGTAGTTGAAAGCAGCTATCAAATCCCCCCTCATTCTTCTCTTCTGCAGGCTAAACAATCCCAGCTCCCTCAGCCTCTCCTCATAACTCATGTGTTCCAGTCCCCTAATCATTTTTGTTGCCCTTCGCTGGACTCTCTCCAATTTATCCACATCCTTCTTGAAGTGTGGGGCCCAAAACTGGACACAGTACTCCAGATGAGTTGGACTAGATGACCTTCTGGGGTCGCTTCCAACCCTGATATTCTATGATACTATGAGGCCTCACCAATGTCGAATAGAGGGGAACGATCACGTCCCTCGATCTGCTCGCTATGCCCCTACTTATACATCCCAAAATGCCATTGGCCTTCTTGGCAACAAGGGCACACTGCTGACTCATATCCAGCTTCTCGTCCACTGTCACCCCTAGGTCCTTTTCCGCAGAACTGCTGCCTAGCCATTCGGTCCCTAGTCTGTAGCTGTGCATTGGGTTCTTCTGTCCTAAGTGCAGGACCCTGCACTTATCCTTACTGAACATGTATAGGCTTCCTAAATTGGCAGTTATCTTTTATAGTTAACTGCCTCAGTCCCAAGTTGTATCTAAAAGTTTGTGCTGATGGTTGAATAGAAAAATGTATACTACACAAAAGTTACTCGAATACTTAAATGAGAGAAGAAACAAATCAATGTCAATTAAAGATGTTGGACCATTCTGACAAACATTTTAGTGTAAGTAAAATAGTAGGGCTGTCAAATGATTAAAGAAATTAATTGCAATTAATCGAGTGATTAATTGTGCTGTTAATAATGCAATACCATTTATTTAAATATTTTTGGATTTTTCTACCTTTTCAAATATATTGATTTCAATTTCAACACAATACTAAGTATACACTGCTCACTTTATATTTTTATTACAAATATTTGCACTGTAAAAAACAAAAGAAGTAGTATTTTCAGTACAAGTACTGTAGTGCAATCTCTTTGTTGTGAAAGTGCAATTTACAAATGTAGATTGTTTTGTTTTTTGTTACATATCTGCACTCAAACAAAACAATATGCCTACAAGTACACTCAGTCTTACTACTTGTTCAGGCAATCACTAAGACAAACAAGTTTGTTTACATTTACAGGAGATAATGCTGCCTTCTTCTTATACAAGTACTGTAGTGCAATCTCTTTATCGTGACAGTTGAACGTATAAATGTACAATTATGTACCAAAAAAAACTCCATTAAAAAATAAAACAATGTAAAACTTCACAGCCTACAAGTCAAATCAGTCCTACTTCTTGTTCAGCCAATTGCTCAGACAGACAAGTTTGTTTACATTTGCAGAAGATAATGCTGCCCGTTTCTTGTTTACAATGTCACCAGAAAGTGAGAACAGGTGTTTGTATGGCACTGTTGTAGCTGATGTTGCAAGATATTTATGTGCCAGATACGCTAAAGATTCATGTGTCCCTTCATGCTTCAACCACCATTCCAGAGGACATGAGTCCATGCTGATGACGGGTTCTGCTCATTAATGATCCAAAGCCTTGCGGACAGACGCATGTTCATTTTCATCATCTGAGTTAGATGCCACCAGCAAAAGGTTGATTTTCTTTTTTGGTGGTTCAGGCTCTGTAGTTTCCGCATCGGAGTGTTGCTCTTTTAAGACTTCTGAAAGCATGCTCCACATGTCTTCCCTCTCCGATTTTGGAAGGCACTTCAGATTCTTAAACCTTGGGTCAAGTGCTGCAGCTATCTTTAGAAATATCACATTGGTACCTTCTTTGCATTTAGTCAAATCTGAAATGAAAGTGTTCTTAAAACAAACAACGTGTGCTGGCTCATCATCTGAGCCTGCTAAACATGAAATATGTGATAGAACGTGGGTAGAACAGAGCAGGAGACATACAGTTCTCCCCCAAGGAGTTCAATCACAAATTTAATTAACACATTTAGCATCATCAGAATGGAAGCATGTCCTCTGGAATGGTGGCCAAAGCATGAAGGGGCATATGAAAGGCATATCTGGTACGCATATACCCTGCAATGCCTGCTACAAAAATGCCATGCAAACGCCTGTTCTCACTTTCAGGTGACATTGTAAATAAGAAGGCATCATTATCTCCTGTAAATGTAAACAAACTTGTTTGTATTAGTGATTGTATGAACAAGAAGTAGGACTGAGTGGACTTGTAGGCACATTGTTTTGTTTGAATGCAGATATGTAACAAAAAAAAATCTACATCTGTACGTTGCACTGTCTCAACAAAGAGATTGCACTACAGTACTTGTATGAGGTGAATTGAAAAATCTGTTTAATTTTTTTTACATATAAAGTGAACACTGTACACTTTGTATTCTGTTGTAATTGAAAACAATATATTTTAAAATGTAGAAATACATCCAAAAATATTTAATAAATTTCAGTTTGTATTCTGTTTAACAGTGCGATTAAAACTGCGATTTGATTAATTTTTTTTAGTTATTCGCATGAGCTGACTGATTAATTGACAGCCCTATAAAATAAATGAAGAAATTACAACATGTCATATATCTGGGGCTGTACAGTATTGGTTTCATTGTATTTGTTTAAATAGTATGTTTTAATGTAATTATAAACTATATGCAAAAGAGGGCAGAGTTAAGTTTGCTTGGGCAGCCTTAACCCTAGCATTTTTTTAATTCATTATAAACTTAAAACAAATCAACATTGTTTCTGATATTGAATATGTATGAAGAGCTCGGTTTGTTCCCAACTTAACATAAGAATGGCCATACTGGGTCAGACCAAAGGTCCATCCAGCCCAGTATCCTGTCTACCAACAGTGGCCAATGCCAGGTGCCCCAGAGGGAGTGAACCTAACAGATAACAATCAAGTGATTTCCCCTCCTGCCATCCATCTCCACCTTCTGACAAACTTGTATTGATGCACAAGAAAGAGCGAGTTCAAAGCTTTCCTTCCACTCCTTGATTCCCTGTGTGGGGACTGGGACTAGGTCTGCACTACAGACCTATATCTGTATAACTATGTAACTCAGGGATGTGAAAAATCTATCCCTCTGAGCAACGTAGTTATACCATACCTTAACTATGTTGACAGGAGAAGCTTTCCTATCAGTGTAGGAGTATCTTCACTAAAGCGATACAGCAGCGCAACTGCGTGGTAGGGATGCATGCTGTATGTACCCCGTCACTGTGCAGTACAGTGACCGTTCTTGGGAGACGTGTCTTTTGGGCAGGTAGTGACTCCCAGTGGTGCAATGTTCTACAGCACTGTCTCCTTCTACAGGGTGTGGCTTTGAAATGTGTAACTGATCTCCTATTATCAAAGCAGTTACAACTCTGTAAATATTGAGTTATTGATAAAGAGCTTATTAAATTTTTAGGTGTTGCCACAGGAACTTCAGTGGATTTTAAAACAACACGTGACAGGGAAAAAAAATCTTTGGCCTCAAAGAAGATAAATTTTTGTTCCTCTAGATACTCCTACATCTAGCTGGGAATAGCATCACAAAATCCGTCCCGGTTTCAATAAATTCAGACCTTGAAGACACAAACTTTTGTTAGTTGTCTGGATGGAATTGGCCATCTCAGAGATGTGAACTCCTCATTCCAGAAACAAATATACTTTTCTTCCAGATTGTGGTTCTCACTTCTGCTTTTTCTACAGAAGTAGGAACAGGTCTCACTTAGTGGGAAAGGAATCTTGTGACTTTGTTTTTGTTTTGAGACACTTTCAGATATATTTTGGGAACTAAAATCTTAACGAATTCTGAAGGTTTTGATAAGGCAAAAGGTATTTTGGAGTAGCTATTAATTAGCAGATATGATTTTGCTAACTAATAATATACAAATTCAACACGTTCTAAGCCTACTACTCATAGAATATCAGGGTTGGAGGGGACCTCAAGAGGTCATCTAGTCTAACCCCCTGCTCAAAGCAGGGGCAATCCCCCAATTTTTGCCCCAGATCCCTAAATGGCCCCCTCGAGGACTGAACTCACAACCCTTGGCTAAGCAGGCTAATACTCAAACCACTGAGCTATCCCTCACCCCTGCATACTGTACTGTTACTTTAAACACAGATGCTTTGACATATTTTATATTGCCTGCAGTGCGTATCCCCAGATATACAGTAATTTAGAATGGCCACCCCATTTGGCTTTTTCCTGTAATCACTCTGACAGATTTATTCAATTTAACTTTTTGACACAGAGGAAGATACCTTGAGTGAGTCATCTACAGATAGTTTGCTTTGGAGTGATGATGACTGCAGTCAGGACATTGACGTAACCACTAACCCCGATGAGGAATTCGATGAAGAAGACAGTGACTTTGGGATTGTTCGGTGCATTTGTGAAGTGGAAGAAGAAAATGACTTTATGATTCAGGTATATGATTGTAGACTGTGGATGTGCAGTGAAGTAAATGTAAATACAGGAAAGGATGTCATCTGAAGCCCAACGGTGGAAGAATCTACGTAGGAATATGTGAGAGTGGATCCCTTACAAAATGTATCATTGCTCTGCCCTGACATCTCAAAAAAGAAAAAAAAAAAAAAAAAAAATTAGTTTAGCAGGGGCAAGCAACTGTTCCATGGTAGCAGGTGAACAAATTATATTTTGGTAGCTCACCTCAGAAATTCTTGTTCCATGTAAGTTCATTAGGACCATCACCATTAATGTTGCCTTTTTGAAAGTTTGAGTAAAATCTCCAGTTACTTTTGAATTAAGGGTGAATGGGAGGGGGGAAACATTGTTCCTACTTCTTTACAAAAACACTTTAAAAAAAAAAAAACAGAGCTACAGCAAAAATGGTTGAAGTTTTTAACTTGTCATGGACATAGTTCTCTTTGAAGATAGTGTCTTTGCTAGGTTAATATATTAAAATTAAAATGTTGAAACTGGTTTGAAACCTTCCTCAAGCTTCTGAGCATGCTCAGAAGCTATTTATCTGCTCATTTTAAAAGCCCTGCCTCATCACAATATACATTCACCATACTTGGCCCAGTCAAAAGGATGAACAAGTACAGCGAGTTAGTGCTTGACTCAGTTTACATGAGGGATATTATTAAATGCCTTAGTAAAATCCTCTAAAAATATTTTTTAACATTGGGGCAGGAAAAAATCTGATGGTGGTCTATTTTAAAAAATTAAACCTGCTCTTTTGGGTGCAGGTGGGTCCTGAAATTCTTGATGCATTATGTAATAATCTGCACATTCTAAGTTTTAACTTTTTTGAAGATCCATCCATTCAATCTGGATATACTACTCTCCTTTCAGCCTAGTTTGTAAAAATACCTGTTTCCAGCCCCACAATAGCAGCAGCAAATGTGGGACTTTCCCTTTCTCTATAAATATCCGCACAAGATTCCACACTTGGGGCTTCAGGGAGCTCCCCTAGCTCTTAAGTGCTTTGATGCTCTGAGGCATATGTATGTTGTTAGGAGAGATCTACCTACTGAATGTGCACCAACTACAGACCATTGGAGCCAGTTCCATACTAACTTCAATCAGCAAAAAAGCACCTGGCAGCCAATGTTTTGATTTTAACTGTTGTTGCTCCAGCTCTGTTCACCACTGCTCTTTTGGCAAGTTGCCTGGTATCTTTTGATCATTTCTCTGAATTTTGGCCAGTGGTGAAAATAATTGAATCAGTTCTGTGGAGTGGTTTGGGTTGCTGATACTTTGTGCCTGGAGTACCAGTTGTTAATGGGCTCTTGGCTCCCTTTTTGGGAAATGGTCAGTTTTAGGAATGTTTTTGAAGCTCCCTGGCTCACTTTTGAATCCCCAAACCCCTTTAGTTAGTTTGGCTTGGTTGCAAGACTTCAAGTCAAGTCTGTACTACCTTTTGGCTCATAAATGCACCCAATATAGTCTTTTATCTCATATTATATTTTTTAGTGCTTTGTTGATTGGTCATTATCTCTGACTGCTACTTTGTAATTCTGTTGCATGCAAAAAGGAGAATGTAAAGAAGCTCAACAATTTGAGAAAGTGTTAGTGGCTGGAATATCTCAATGGTAGGCATGGCTGGTGTGCTCTGCATCTGGGAGAGGAACTTGGCGTCAATGTGACTAGATATATGGGTTGTATATGCTTTGAAAGGATCATCTGGAATCAGTCCTGGCGGCTGCCATCAGATGCCCATAATTCTGGCCTGTTGCCGTTTCTGTTGACACAGACCTAGCAGATCTGCTTTACTAGGTGTATCAAAGCAATCTGAACCATCCATTTTGAAGCAGAGGTCTCCAAAGTAGTGATGATTTGATACCCTTGGTGCATTCGTGTGCCAAGTCAGTGGCTGAGCTCCAACTCATCTAATGAAAAATGCAGTTCAGGAAGCTCTGAGAGAGAGCTAGCTCTCCTTTGGTGCATCACCTTTGACTCCAAGCTTCCCAACTCAAAGGCTCCAGATACCCCAATCCAAGTAGGGAGCAGCATTTGGAGAAACTTGATGGCAGCAGTGCATGTTGGTGGAAATACTCAAGTGTTTCAGGTTAGTCATATAGTGTCATAATGGCACCATATTCAACGCCTAAATCTGTCAGAGCACTTGGTGGTATGGGACCACCGTTTATTCCAGCATCAATATATGTGCCCTAGAAGTAGGATTCATCTGTGCAAGGCAAGCTGGTCTAACACTCTGAAATAACCTTGTATGAAATATCTTGGTTCAGCTGACATTACTTGCAAAGCAGTGACAAATCTTGCATTACCCTCATCAATGCAAGAGGTTGAGTGGGGATAAGTATTTGCTGGGGAGAATTTTTCAGAGGCAGGATACATATCTGCAGCAGAGGAACAGAAAGACAGTTACTGTGCTCCGGAGGATCCAGTATCCCTCTGTTGCCTCAGATGTATAAAGCAGCTGGCTAAAACAGTTGGGTTTGAATCAGTTTCTGTCCTCAACAATCAAGCTTGACTGGTAACTTGACTGGAAGCCCTTTCTTTGCCCTTGCATCTTATTTCAGACCCAATTGCCTGAGAAAGTATGGAAGACACTGCAGACTTTTCTCCCCAAGTTCAAAGTGGCAGAAAAGAAATACACCTCACCCTGTTATGCCATCAGCTGTTTCTCTGGGATAGGTCTTGCATGGGGTGTGGATTAGGAGTCCTTAAGAAGCTGGAATAGGCCATTTTATGTCATAGGACATGAGGATTAGTGAGCAGGGTTTAAAAGTAGCTGAGTCTCATTAACCTTGCAGGAAACCAGTCTGGGACATAGGAGGAAAAAGAAGAAATCAGATGCTGTCTGTTGGAAGCTTTGAGGGGAACTGGCTGCCTGCCTTTTAAATATCCCTAGGTTGTGAATTTCTCGTGTCTTTACAATTAGAGACTGTTCTTAATCCTGAGGCAAAGGGATTTTAAATCTTTTGCTTACCTTAACCTCCGGAGCAGGGAGGATCAGAGATTGCTTTTGTTTGTTCCTGACTCAAGGGGTTGGGGACTTTTGTTTTCCTTGAGCCTAAAGAGCATTGAGAGTGGATATAAGTTGAGACATGACAAAAACTAGTGGTTTTATTTATCTTTTTGGTTGCCTGGATTCTTTGAGGATGAGTGACCCTTTGGCCAAAATCTTTCACACCACTAATGTGCACAAGCTTGGGGAGTCATGCTAATTGACTTAGCACTACCTGTATGCATATCTCTTCAGACTTGATGGGAGTTGCCATATCTCCTACCAGTGATATCAGACATCTTGACCCAGAAAGGCTTTTGCATGCTGCATCCTCACATCTTGAATGAGAGGATGCTGACTGACCTAACTTGTACTGTGGAAATGGGGAAAATCCTATTACAGTCTAGGAAACTACTTGTTAAATATTTTTCTCAGAAGCGGAAGAGGTTTCACCATGAGTAGCAGATTCTCTGCAATCTGTTTTCATATTATTCAACTTAGACTTCTTACTGTAGTTAACGTTTTTCAGTCTCTCCTTGTATTCAGCGGAAGTGTATGTGTCTGCCATCTCATCATATTACCCTTTTGTTGATTATAAATTACCATTATTTTTTAATCTCTGCTGTAAAAGTAGGCACCACTAGAGGGTACTTGTGCAGTCCCAATAAGGGTTTCTTTCTAAAACGTTTCTAAGGCTCAGCAGTGCCAAGGCTGCGTCTCCCATAAACTGGAATATATAGAGACATAATGTACTTTAAAAATTATAGCTCCTGAGTTACCTTTCTGTTTTTACAAATGTAATATGAAATTGAATAATGCAATCAGTACAGTAGCATGTATTTTTATTTTAATATTGTCTTTTATGTTACCATATTTTCAGTCTTTGATTTGCAGCAGATTTTTATATGGATAACATGTTTTCCATGGTAGTAGTTATTGGGATGGGGGACTGGTGTTGTAGCAGCTGCATAGGCACAATTAGTACTTGAGAACATGCAGGAAGTTGTTGGGAGTGATATACACATAATTAGCTTTGGGGTTGTCCTAAAATGATCAGCAGTGAAATAGTAATGTTTACGATTATCAGGCGTAGATGTCAGACTTAATGCCCTATAGAGCTGAATTGGGAAAGTTCACATCTCTCTATGCTATTGTTTCAGGCTATCTGCAGACTCAGGAAAATATAATTTCTTCAGTTAAACTGCTCTCCTATTTCATAGATGTGAGGGCTAGAAGTATAACTTGATTAGAAATTAAAATTTAGATGCTGGAGTACAATTTTCTGGCAAGGGGTGGATTTCTATGGTAAATTCTATTATTGCAAAACACAAGGGACCACCCACATATGGTGGTAGCTCGGTGTCTGTCTGTCTTCATTTTGGATGTCTCTATTACAGGGTCTTCTGGAAGGTTTTTTTTGGGGGGGAGGGGCCAAGAGCTTTTAGGGTTGAACTAATTTTGTTGGTTCACAAAAATAGTGATGGTGGATTGCTCTGGTTGGCTGTCGTGAGGAGGGGGCTGTCTGTCCAGGAGAGTGAAGCTGTCTATACTTCAGAGACGTGCCCAAAGGCATGGGTGAAGGGGTCTTGTGCATGGCTGGCTTTGTTATGGGAATTGCTGTAATTTGAAGAAGTCCATGGTGGTTGTGATATCTAGGTGGCGTTGGGTTATTTTCTTAGCTGCATTGCCTACATTGTAATTAAAATTGACTAGGACATCAAATCTTAGTTTGGTAGAAACGCTTAGTTATTTAAGTAATTGCCTAGACTCTCTATGCTTGTCTTGTCTGGGGAATTGTATAACAGAAGAATACATATGGATTTGTTTCACTGAATGCATCCGATGAAGTGAGCTGTAGCTCACGAAAGCTTATGCTCAAATAAATTTGTTAGTCTCTTAGGTGCCACAAGTACTCCTTTTCTTTATATGGATTTGTATTTCTCCATCTGTGTATTCACATACTGAGACTTCTCCTATTTGAGTCGGCCAGCTTTAGAAAGTTTCTGTTTTAGAAGGGTGCATCCTTGGATGCTGTTTTATGTATGTTTTTCATTATCCTATTGAGGTATGAGGGGTGGGGGAAGAGGGGAGAGACGACTTCTTCTTTATTGGGTACCAGCCTCTTTTTGACACTGCTTCTTGGAGCGTTCTAATTATTTTTGAGTCATCCCCCAAGCCACTCTTGAAAGAGTGAAAATCCTGTGCAGTTGGTAATCTTAAAGAAGAAAAAACTACTTACTTGTAAATCTGCATTGTTGAAGATATTCCCTCCCCCCCACACACCCCCAGAAGATTAGCACTCAGACCTCTACCTTACCTCACAATTTGGAAGCTCAGATTTGAGGTGTCTCCTCTATCTGCCCTCAAAGCAGTTATTTGGAGATTTGCCCATTCCTGGAGGAATTGCTGACTTCTGGTTTTTTTAAATGTGAGCACTCTAAATGCCAGTTAGAATGGGACAAAATGCTGCCTTTTCTTACTGCTCTGAAAGAAACCGGCTAGAATTTTCTGGGACCTCTGAGGTGCTTGTTGGAGCATACACATTCCAGGGAGCCCTTGTGTCAACGCACAGGTGTCTTGAGGCATCAAAAACATAAGAGCTAGAGTAGTTTATGCATGACTGTCACTGGGGCTGCAAGACCTGTGAGTGAGACTCCTGTGAGATCTTATCTACAAAAAGGCAGAATTACAAGTGAGTAATATTCTCTTCCCCACTCTGGTCATCTCTAAGAAGTTCAGTGCCATTAGCCATGGAAAATATCTTTATTTTTCTTTATAAAAAGATTACATACAAAAATTGTATGCAATTCTAATATTGGCACAGTTCAAATAACAAAGGGTCTGGTGCAGCTCCCTTAAAAGCTGACAATAAACCTCCCACTGATTTCAGTTGGAGCAGGATTGGGCCCAGTAACAGGAAGTGCAGCATGTTAAAGTTTCAACTATACCATGTACAGTTTAATATATAGTATAAAATTTTTAACCATTTGTGTCTGAAAACAGTAGTTACAGAAAGGTACGTACATGTTTTTTGCATTGAAATAATATGTTTGTATAGCAAGAATTACTAAGTTAATAGTACTAGAACTGAAACAAAACCTTATTTAAATATGGACCTGTGTCAAATTGTCACCTAGGCTTCATCCTGGTCTCTGCTTAACTCTGGAGGGGCCATAGGGTTTTGCTATTAGAGCTATATAGGCAGCAATTCAGTTTTTACATTGATCACCCTTTTATTGGAGGGGAATGAGACTTTCTCCTGGGGCCAACATCCCCAAGGTAAGGTCTGGACAACAATTTGTCCCAAATAGAACAAGTCTGCATAATCTCTTCTGGGTTTAGTTCCTGATTTTTTTTTATTATTATTATTATTTTGTGGGGGTTGTGCGTCTTTCTTTTAGTTTAATTTTTTGTTTTAATTCTGGAAGATATGGAGCTGCTCCACATACCAGCTTGGGGAAATTCACGCCTCACCTTCTTTGTATATATAATTAATTTGTTTGGTTTGGTTTTTTAGCCCTTTTGTTCTCTTCCCCCCCCTTGTCCACCTTTTCTCCTCCTTCAAAATCTCTAGCTCCTCATTTTAGCTCACTTTCCATTACTAATCTATACTCTGGCTCAGTCTGCTTCCTCTCACCTGTTACAGTGGGTCTGTAGCCAGGAAGCAAAAGTGGGAAGCACTAGACAGACAGTTAAAAAAGGGTGATGAGCATTGTGTCCTTCCATGGAATGCTCTGAAGTGTCTGGGGCAACTTTCCGCATTTTAGAAGACATTTCAAAACATTCACTTTAGTTAAAACAGCTGTCTTGAATTCTGTAGTTGGGTATTTTGCCTGTGTGGCAAATTATGCTTTGCGTATTTCTCATTTATCTCTGTTGCACACATGTATTTTCAAAATGTCAGGAGGTCAACATCTAAAACCAAAACAGGTTTTCCCTTGCCCCTTATACAGTGATAATGGGCTTATGAGAGTCTCCCCAGTCTTCCTCATTCCACAGTCCCATGCTTTGATATCTCCTGATTCAGTATAGTAACTCAAACTGAATGTCTGTGTGTTTTTTTGTTTCATTTCTATAAACTTGCTGTAAAACTTTGAAACAAAAGTAACAGACTTCTTTCCTTTTTATTTGTCCTGATCTTTCTAGTTTTCCGTGACTTTTCCTTCCTTTTGTACTCACTAATCTTTCTTTCTGCTTTTTCAGTGTCTGCTTTACATCCAGTTAAAGATGTATAAACTAAAAACCACTTCTATCTGAACATGTTTTGTGTGTGATTGCTACCAGTAATCCTTGAGATTACTAGAATTGAAAAATTGGAGGAAAATACTGTTCTGTCAGCTCGTTTGTTGCCCAGTGTAGTAGTGCCTTGGCACTATTTTTAAATCATGCTTTTAAGCAGAGTGGGTTTCAGTTTTACAACACCCTTTTACTTTTCTGCCCTTTCCCCTCTGGACCCAGTCTACACTAGCACATTCCCTAAAATCTCTCACTGGTGCAGCTCCGCTGTTGTGCAGCCATGGGGAATTTTACAGAAGTGCTAGTTTAGACAGGGCCTGGAGCTCTCCTCTTTGTTCTTGACACATCCTCGGCTGGCTTCCTTTTTCCTCTGCTTGCTTTCCCTCCTCCCATTAACCCATCCTTTCCCTTGGGTTTTCCTCTGGCCCCTCCCTTGGCAGGATTTCTCTGCCTCCTCTTCCCTTCCCTTATTGGGGAGACCTGTTTTGGAAGGGGTACCTGCCTTTTCTTTTTTTGGATGGAGAGTCTTTTCTTCTCAACTGATCTTGCTGTTGCCCATTTTACCACCATTGTCTTAGTGGTGAGAAGAGGGGCTACTTCCACCCCATCCTTCTTGACTGGCCTGTCTCCTTCCTATTTTTTGCACCACTCTTCCCCTCCAGTTCGTAGGGTGACGGAATGCCTCCTCTTTTCCTCTCCCCATTTTTTGGGAGAGGCTCTCCTTAATCCCAGCCTCCTCAGAGACTTGGTACATGGATCTTGCAGTCTATTTGTGGGGCAGGGGGTGAGTCTCTCTCTTCTTCCACATGTCCCTCTCCACCTTTCGTGTAGTGCTCTCCTCCCCCACCCCCTTTCCATGGTCTTCTCTGTCTCTGCCCCAAGGTCACTGGATCTAACCATGAACCTGGGTGTTCAGAATCTGTTGGTGCTTTCTAATGTACTTTGCAGTCATGTGTTCTCCCCATAGATGGAAGATATGTCCCAAAGGATATGTCTAGACTAGAGTTTACTGCAGGAGTTAACTACAGGCATTTGTGTAGTGTCTAAGTTTACATTTCTAAAAGGATAACTTCAGTTAATTGGAAATCAGTTCTCTCAAAACAGGGCCCAAACTCTAGTCTAAACAATCTCTGTGGCCGTAGGGACAATAAACATGTTTCTCAGTTGAGTTAGCCAATTCATGCCCCTGTAGGTACAGTTTAATACTTTTAAGGTTGTTTGAGCTGGCCATTTTGTAACTATTAGGTTGAGCTAATTCAGTTGAAAAACACCTTTGTTCCTGTCAGTACAGCCTGTGCAGAGAGCCACGCAGGGAATGAGGGAGAGTCAGGAAGGTTTTTTCCTCTCAGGCCTCTCTGTAACAGGTTTATGTAAAAGAAGATAGAGCCATAACACCGTCCTGTAAATAATGTTCCCTCGTGCAGTTTTGTCCCACTTCCACCATCTTTTTCATTATCAAACTTAGAAACGCCTTAGAGGAGAGATTTGGTTATCTTATTTATCTGTAAGGTTCTTTGTATCCTGTTTTAGACTGTGTAAATGGGACTAGTGGTAACTTCTAGGAGCTGTTTGGAAATTGCAATTGGGTACTTTTCATGGTTTAAAAAAAAAAAAGAGAGAAACACAAAATGCAGCTACAACCTTATCTACACTAGAAAGTTGTACCTCTTTAATACTGACATAGTTTAATACTGGTTAACTTTAGACCAGGATTGTATGTCTCTGCCTTCAGGGTATCTTCACGTTCGATGATATACCTGGATTGTGATGCTCTGAATAAGGATTGAATAAAGGTGACTCAGCTATCCTCTCACTTCTGGAGTTTTTTAGGTACATTGATAGGGGAAGCTTGAATTTGTACTATGGCTACCCTTGCTCTGTGTGGATGAGGTAATATCTTTTATTGGATCAGCTTCTGTTGGTGAGAGGGAGAAGCTTTCGAGCTACACAGAGCTCTTCGGGTCTGGGAAAGCTTGTCTCTTTCATCAAAATAAGCTGGTCCAATGAAAGATATTATCTCACCCATCTTGTCTCTTTAACGTCCTGGGACAGATATGGCTGCAACGACGCTTGCTCTATGTGCTCATCTACTAGAGGATTTTGGTCTCAAGGGGTATCAGTTTGCTACTTTTTATGATCTCTGATTTCACTCGAAAATGGTTGTGATTTTTATGAAAAATGAGTGGGGAAGGTGGAACTACAATGAAATTTTCAATCTTTTAATTTAATTGCTGTTCTTAAAATAAGGAGGGATCCGGATGTTGTTTTCTAGGCCTATATTTCTCTTAAGTTTATTGGCTTTTTCGTTACACAGACACTATATACATACATACTCACACATATTAATCTTACTAATTAAGGTATTCGTATTGAGGTTTCATTTGTTGATGTGCAATTCTTGACTTCAAACAGTGTGAAGAGTGTCTGTGCTGGCAGCATGGAGTCTGTATGGGTTTACTGGAAGATAATGTACCTGAGAAATATACCTGCTATATTTGCCAAGATCCTCCAGGTACAAAGATTTCTAAGGTTACAGACCCTTCTAATACATGTAGTAATTTTATTAGCTTTTTATATCTATTAAAAAGTATATATGTATAGTTTTTGTTCTTATACCACTAATTTCTGCCCTGTTAGTTTGTCTGTCCTTTTTAGATTATTGGTTTTTTTTTAAAAAGTGAATTTAATTTGCTTTCATTTGTTATTGTTTAGTCAACATTGTTCAGATGCGTTACGTGAAACCATAACAGAAGTTGGAATTAAATGTGTATAATTGTAAAGATACTCCGCATAGACCGTATATTTTGCTGGTAACACAGATTTAAGTTGGGGTGTACTATTTGACTGGAAAATACAGATCAAGTTGTCTAATTTTTCAGTCTGTTTTATTTTTGAGCTCTCCTGAGAGTTTTAAATTTGTTAGAGACTAATGGTAAATTGTTGTTGACTAAGTGCTAGGAAGCTTTAGGTAATGCTATAGTTTGAACTTAGTTAGCCAAAGCAATTAATTGATGTAATATTGAACTAAGTAATGTTAAAGATGGTAAATAGACTAAAAATGGAATAATTTAATATTGCATCACTTTGGATATGTAATATTTATGACAGTGGTATTTTCCCACACAGGCCTCTCAGCATGTAGCAATGTGATGGAACCTGTGCCTGACTGTTGTTACAAACCACCACTTTTATTTTAAATATGCCTGTTTTGATGGCTGTGGCAGGCTCATCAACAGCAATCCTGTAGACTCCTTTAAGGTGGTGCCAGACCTACCTCATGAAATTAGCCAGCAGGAGGCTGTTTCCTAACAGTCATCACTATCTCTCCTCTCCCCTCCTCTCATCTCTGAAATGCACTTGTGATCCACTTTTTGTGTCAACATAGATACCGTAAGAAGCCATCAAAATTAATTCCTCTGTGTCATGCACAATCTAAATTTATTCAGATTACATCACCACATATCTTTTTTTATCCATTCTGGAAATAATATAAAATACATATTCTAGTTCATACAGGAATTAATTCAGGGAAATCCTATGACCTGTGTTATGATCACAGTGGTCCCTTCTGGACTTACACTCTATGATTTAGTAATTCCTTCAATTAATCACTGTTAACAAGTTTGCTGAATTTTTTTGGAGACGATTAAGAAGTCTGGGGCTTGTCTCTCCAGTTCTCTTAATTGTCAGAACTTGGGGCAACTGACAAACTGTCTTCTCCACTGTACCCAATATCTTCAAGGGTTTTTGTGTTTTATACTCTGATCTGTGCCCACTCTGGCTACTTAGAAAGCTGTTTGCTACCATTGTGTTGCTGTTGTTGAAGGGATATTATCAATACATCACTTAGTAAGTGGTGGATGCCAGTTGGTTATGGCAGTTCACCCCTCTTTAAGTCACAGGAGTGCTTGCTAGTACTCTCCCTGTCTGACCTTTCTTTTTAGGAGACAGTAAACCAGAAGGGTAATGGCCTTTTGGCTCCAGGTCCACCTCTAAATCAGTGACATCCTGGATAGGTTTAAGTCCAGATTCAGTCTATCTTAGGGAGTTGAGACTGCCAGTCAGGGTCCTAAATGATCTGTAGATTTTCGATTAGGATGAGTTGACGTTGTATTTGGCAGCTTTCCTACCATTGACCACATGTTGTTGCTTTATTTACTAAGGGATGTTGCTGGTGTGCCTGGAACTCCTTTGCAGTGGTTCTAGTCATACCTACAAGACCTCACATTGTTGCCAGCCAAGCCTAGTGATTGTTATGAGTGTGCTCTCTCCCCTTTCCCATCCCTGCTCATGGAGATGGCATGTTTGGAAATAATGAGCTTAGTTGACATTAATCTTGACATTATTTTCAACCACACCTTAGCCATGGAAATTCATACTGTGCATGGAATGAAAATATTTTGCCTTTATTTATCCCGTAATGACCATTGAACAGCAACACAAGGCTTTGTGACAGAGGTTCCATGATTACAGTTCCCTTAGTAGGGCTCTGAACAGGGGATCCTCCCTGCTGGTGCGGAATGCAGCAGCATAGGCAATGACTACACTGAGCAATGATGTTCGTAACATGCATCCACTCTGCATTCTTATGTACCTCCTGCCCGTAAAATTGTGCATTGATTTTAAGTTTGCCCTGTTAGCTGTCAAAACCCCCTAATGGATATTGACCTAGCTATATTTTAAAATTCTTCTGGGAGCCTCTTTCAGATAGGTCTGTGTTGTAAGTGTTTTGGGCCTTATATGAGCAGGTGACTTGTTCTTTGCTCTGATGTTCCCCAGGCTGTGGAACAAGCTCTTCTGGGGCAGCTGCAGAAGCCCAACTTCTGCTCTTCCAAAACAAGCACACTTCTATTGAATAGTCTACTTTTCAGAGAGACCCTCTGTTTTAATCAGTTAGCGCCCAGCCAGAATGCATTTCCAGGCCCATCCCACGATTTTTATTGATGCTCCTTGGCTTGGCTTCTTAATTTGTTTTTACTATTGTGTTTATCCCATCTATTTTATAATGTGATAACGCAGATGCATTTCAGCTGTTTCTGTGACACCCCAACCTCCTCAGCAAGGGGTATTCATATATTTGCAGGAGGCTTTGGTCAAAATTGTAAATTTCAATGACTGCATCTTGGTACATGCATTCTACTTATAAAACGTAACTGACTAGGCATCAAAGAAACTACTGGTGATGGGAAGTTCACAGCCCTGTCGTGTATTTGTTTGTCTGTCCACAGACTCTTTAAAATCATTTGCACTGAATTATATAATGTCTTTATGCCTGAAGATTTAGTTACTGGAATGTGCAGTATTGTGTTAATAAGAATACATCAAAAAGATGAAGATGTCCATCAGTTGCAACTGTCTGGCGTGGAAGTCCTCACTGAATACTGCTGCTTTACACTTGGGTAGAATTCCCTGGCTTGGAGCAAGGTGTCATATGTACTTCCCACTTCATATGTTCCTTCTGTCTTTGGGGTAGTGGAGTGTCCCATGTCAAATAGACTTTTACTAGTGCTATTGTTAAGAAGAGTTACTATTAATAAGCTGATGCAAGATTTATATTAGTCGATATCAAGCTGATGACAACTATTACCAGTAATGTTCACATACCAAAGTTATCTTAATGATTATTTTATTCCACTCATTACTGTTGCTTTAGGTCAGAGATCCAGCTTAAAATACTGGTATGAGAAGGAGTGGTTAAGTAATGGTCATATGCATGGCTTAGCATTTCTGGAAGAAAATTATTCCCACCAGAATGCCAAGAAGATTGTAGCCACTCACCAGCTTCTTGGGGATGTGCAGAAAGTGATAGAAGTACTGCATGGACTGCAGCTGAAGATGAGCATTCTACAGTAAGCAGTGTTTTGAAGTCTTAATTGGCATGTACTAGATGTGAAACAGATTTCAAAGAGTAGAAAAATAACTGATGATGCAGATTTATTTTGATTTCATATACTGTTCCATGGGTATATAGGAATGGAGTTTGGTTTGTTGAGTTGTGATTTGCCCCCCCAAAAAAAAAAAAGCTGCTTGCTCCTTGGTGCAGTGAAACTAATTTATAAAATATAAAAAATAAAATATTGGTGTGGGGTGTAGATATACTGAAACAGAAGCCTGGAGAAAGAGAGAGCAAGCAAAGTATAGAAGAAAACTCTTCTAGAATATTTAAACAGAATACGGAAAAAAGCAGAATATGGATGACAGGTATACATCTATCTTTTCCATCTCAATGCTACTAAACCATAATTTTGCTACTGGGAACATTATTTTTTAGCCCATCTCTTATTTCTCTATTATATATAGTGGAATGAGAACATTAATATCTCAGCAGCCTTTCAGTGGCTTGCCCACCACTTTATAATCTATATGAACTTTATTTTGTGGTTACCAACGCAACCAGAAAAATTACAAAACGTTCCATTATACATGCATATATGTATTAGTAGATATGGACAGTCAATAACCAACTTTTTCTGCATTTTTATGAGTTGAGCAACATTTTTCCAGTTTCCTTAATGTTCTGGGGATGAAAAAAATTAATTATCCTAACGTCAAATCCATCAGTTTCAGAATGTGATTTCTTAAATGTTTCTCCATTCACTGATCAGTCGGTCACATAGCAGCAGCCATTTGGAAAGCAAAGCTCTTGGTGTCTTGGGCCTCTTTTAGAACTTCTTCTCCTTTCCCCTCAATCTGTTGTGTCTGCAATGTGATAATTGCAATACCTGTAAGCGTTTGAATAGTGGATTGCAAAAAAAAGATACAGGGTCATGCATCATGGAAATACTATGTATCCGTTCATCATGGGATTTCTTAATCACCTCTGTGGAATACTTTTCTACTTAGTAGGAAGGAGGTGAAACTTAAATATCTCAGGATCTTTAGGACCTTTCTTCCCAGTGTTGTACAACAAGGGGACATGAGAGTTTTAGATCTTTAGGATTCTTCAGCTATTGAACACAATATCTGTTTTGTGGCATTAAGGTACGGAACAATACACGAGTGTTTTGCTTATGGAATTTTTTTCCTTTTGGCTTCCATCTTATCTTGACCGGGCTGTAAGGTATTGTACTGCATTAACTCGGTTTCTCATAAAATGCATCATTAAACAATCTTCAAGAGATTTCTAGATTTGAAGAAAGAGTAACTTGATGTTCTTCTTTGAGTGATGTCTCTGTGGGTGCTCCACTCCAGGTGATGGTGTGCCCCGCACCTCTAGTCAGAGAATTTTGACAGCAGTGCCTTATTGGGCAGCACATGTGCTATCCCCATCTCACGCCTATAGCAGCAGTTCTAGCACAGTGTGACCAGCCACCCCTCGGTTCCTTCTGAACTGCCCTTGGTCCGAGTCGGAGCTTCAGCAGTGCCTCTACAAGACTTACCTTAGATTTAGATTCAGGATTAGCTGCATAGTGTAGTAGATTGGTTAGTTAGAACTCGTTCCTATCCCTTTTCTTTTGTGCTGCTTGGGGGAGAGAGAGACGTGCTTCCACTGCTACAACCTTAGGACCCGCACGAGGAAAGTGAGGGACCTTAAACTCAAACTTATCTTTATGATGAAATCTCTCCTCCCGGAATCGCAAAGTCCTCCCAGTCACCTACCTCAGCTTCTGACAGACCTCCCTCACTGACTCTGCACAGGAGGGACCTGTCTCCTTAAAAAAAAAAAAAAAAAAAAAAAAAGCCCTAGAATTTCTATTTTCACACCCTCAGCCAAACTCATTGGTGGTAGAGGCAGTCAACAAGTGGGGCAGGCAACACCATTCAAGGTCCAGCCCATATGATAGAGGGGAAAAGACTGGATCTTTTTGGTCATAAGGCCTATTCATCAGCGAGATTACAGTTCAGCATAGTAAAGTGTGAGGCCTTGATGGTGAAATACAACCATACACATTACTCCAAACTGTAAGAATGTATTGATTTTATCCTGGAAGAATAAAAGGTGCAATTTAGGTCAGTCATCTCAGAAGATCACCTCCTGGCTTGAACAGCTGTACAGGCTTCCTTAGAATCAGCAGACACATGGCAAGATCCATTGCAACCGCCTAGTCATGCTACAGGACTCTTGGCTCCATCTGTCTGGATTCCCAAGGGGGGAGATGCAATCTACTGTAGAGGATCTTCCCTTTGAAGGTCCATAAATATTTGCCACTAAGACTGAGTCCGTCCATACATTGAAAGACTCTAGAGCAACTCTTTGGTCTTTAGGCATCTACACACCTGCACAAAAACGATAACAAGGCAGATATTACTTATCGCAGTGCTCAAGGCCAGTGCCCTACACACAGCCACAGAGGCAGTACGATAACCCAGCGGCAGAGGCAAAGACCCACAAGGCATAAGCCACTTCCATCTCAGTCTACCACCTCCCAACAACCTGAATTGAAACATCAAATTTGAGGGTTTGGTCAAGGGCCCGAGAGACCTCCCCCAATTCCAGTTGCTGAAACCACTTTCTACCAAACATCCATTTACAGACATTTATTACATTCTACCCAGCAGTTATTTGCAATTATTACTTTGGACAAATGGGTACTGGAAATTATCACCACCGGTTGTTCCATCCAGTTCACCTCCACCCTCCCTCCCTGACCCTCTTCAGGGACCCCTCTCACGAATACCTTCTACGACGGGAAGTAGATCAGCTCCTGCAGTTGGGTGTGGTAGCGCTGGTACTGGGTAACCAAGGGAAGGGATTTTGTTCCCATTATTTTTTAAACCCAGAAAAAGACATGGGGTTGGAGGCCCATTCGCGACCTGAGAAACTGTCAAAATAAAACTGTTCAGAATGGTTACTTTAGCAACAGTAATTCCAGCACTGGAACAAGGGGACTGGTCTTCGGCCCTCGACCTGCAAGATGCATACTTTCATGTCGCCATACATCCATCGCACAGGCAGTTTCTCCAATTTGTTTTGGGACAAGATCACTGTTAGTACAGAGTTCTGCCTTTTGGCCTCTCCATGGCTCCCTGAGTTTTTTCCAAAGTTCTAGCAGTGGCGGTAGTCCACCTACGCAAGCAGAGACTCATGATATACCCAAATGTAGATGATTGTCTAATCAAGGACCCAACTCGAGAAGAAACTGTTGAAGCCACACAAGACAGTATCACTCTTTACAAAATTCGGTCTCCAAATAAACATTCAAAAGTCAATGTTGACACCTGTGCAAGAACTAGAATTCATTGAGGCTCACAGATTCCCCCTACAATGATAGTCACAACATAAATTCCCTCTAACCCGCGTGGCCGCCCAGCAGCCTATTAAGTGCTACACAGGCGCTCAGGGCTGCGGTGGGGAGAGATGCCTCTCCCCCAGCCCCGGACCTGCCGCGGCCAGGGGAGAGGCACCTCTCCCCACTAGCCCAGGTACTGCTGTGGGGGGAGTCCTCTCTCCGTGCCGTAGCCCCAGGGCAGCCTGCATCCCAAACCCCTCATCCCTAGCCTCACCCCAGAGCCAGCACCCCTGGCTGGAGTCCACACACACCCCGCACCCTAACCCTGTGCCCCAGCCTTGAGCCCTCTCCCACACTCTGAACCCCTCGGCCCCAGCCCCCGTCACATGAATTTTGTCTCGCATCACGTCCATATTGATGCACATAACAAAATTCATTCCACACATGCCTGGGAAAAATTAGAGGGAACACTGATCACAATGGACACTTCCCTACTGGGCTGGGCTTCCCATTTAAGCAACTTAACAGCACAGAGCAGGTGGTCTCCTCCAGAACCAACACTGCACATAAACATTCTGGAACTGCGAGCAGTTTGCAACACATGCACATTTTCTTCCTATGATCAAAAACAAAATCATACAAATCCTGATGGATGTCGCTTGAATGTTCTATATAAAAAAACCAGGGAGGAGCAAGGTCACACTCCTTCTACACTGAGGCCTTAAGACTGGGGAACTGGTGCATCCAAAGTCAGAACAGCAAATGTCTAACATTTTGCTTCAGAGCAGGAGTAGGGCCAGGATCTAGGGGTAATGCCTTCCTCCTCAGATGGGACGCGCCTCTTCTTTACACTTTCTCTCCTACTCCGGTGTTGTCCAGGATCATACAAAAAATCAAGACTGATCAATCCAGAGTCATCTTGATAGCCCCCACATGGTCCAGGCAAGCTTGGTTTACCATACCTGCAGCAGATGTTGGCATGTCCACCGCACGTTCTCCCACTTCTTCCATGTTTCCTGTCACAAGATGCAGGCCAGATCTTGCACCCAAACCTGGAGATACTCCACCTGAGAGCATAGCTCCTCCACAGTACCAAGGCAACGAGATGACCTGTTCAGAAGAGGTGATGGATATCTTGCTAAACAGCAGATGGTTGATTACACGTTCAGCCTACCTCCACAAATGGAAGTGTGTTCACACATTGCTAGAACAAACACATCAGAGCCACCACTTCCACTCCATCACTAGTCCTCTACTATATGCTTCAACTAAAATAATTAGGTCTTTCATTGAGCTCACTCAGAGTACACCTTGCAGCTATCACAACCTTCCACCATAAAATGGTTGGGTTCTCAGTCTTCGCCCATCCAGTTACAAAGCAATTCCTACAAGGTGTCCGGAACCTCTACCCTGAACTCAGAGTCCCAATGCCTCCATGGGATCTTAATTTAGTACTTCATTCTCTTACCGGACATCTGTTAGAGCCCTTGGCTACATGTACACTATCATACCTTTCAATGAAAGTAGCCTTTCTTGTTGCCATCACATCTGTAAGACCCGTAGGAGAACTTGGGGCCCTCTTGGTATACCCCCCTCCGCATACACAATCTATTTCAAGAACAAAGTAACTCTAAGACCACATCCTAAATGTCTGTGTAAAGTACCCTTCTCATTCGACCTCAACCAACCCATCCAAGATTCCTGCATTCTTTCCTAAACCTCATAAGAACAGGCAAGATGTGGCACGCCATACTCTGGTTCAGGGGTCCTGAAACTTTATTGCACCATGACCCCCTTCTGACAACAATAATTACTACACAACCCCAGAAAGGGGGACAGAGGACTGAGGCCACTCAAACCCTGCCACCCTAGGTGGGGGTCCAAAGTCTGGGCAGTAGGGCTCAGGCGTTGGCCCTGGGCACCAGCAAGTCTAACGCCAGCCCTGGCGACCCCATTAAAATGGGTTAGTGACCCACTTTGGGGTCCCAACCCACAGTTTGAGAACCGCTGCTCTAGATGTCAGAAGGGCACTAGCCTTTTATCTCAAATGGACTAAATCATTCAGGAAGGCACCAAAACTATTTCTCTCAACTACAGAGAGATCTAAAGGAGGGGATCTATCTAAGCAAAGACTCTCCAAATGAATTTCAGAGTGTTTCCACCATCTCTGCTTCCACCAACACTAAGTACAACCCCCACCAGGGGCTAGAACACATTCCAGCAGGTAGCTCTCTACATCAGTAGCCTTGCTTAATAATGTACCTGTTACAGACCTATGTAAAGCAGCCACTTGGGCATCAGCCCATACATTAATTCAGCACTACACAATAAGGAGAGATTCAACATCTGATACTTTACTCGGACTCATGGTCCTATCATCAATCATAGACCCAACTTCGAAGCCCCTCCTATCCACCGACAGGCACTGCTCTACAGTCACCTGAAGTGGAGCACCCACAAGTACATCACTTGAAGAAGAAGAAGAAGAGACGATTACTCACCTTATGTAGTAACTGAGATTCTTTGAAATGTGTCCCACTGTGGGTGCTCCAGTACCCACCCTCCTCCCCAATACTTCAGAGTTCTCGCAAGATCTTCTGTGGTAGAGAAGGAACCGAGGGGGGTTGGTCGCACAGCGTTAGTTAACTGCCACTATAGGCGCAAGAGGGAGACAGTGCATGTGTGGCCTAACCAGGCACTGCTGTCAAAATTCTCCGACTTGAAGTTTAGGGGCACACAATCACCTGAGCATCTTGAAGAATCTCAGTAACTGCACAAGGTGAGTAAGTGTCTCATACTGATGTACAGTTGAGAAAAACCTCTTTATATCCTTTTGGAAAATATTTGGAGAGTGTTCTTCAGCACTCCTGAAGGAAAAAGGTGAAAAGATCAGTATTGGCATTGACAGAATCAGTGTAGTGAGAGCCAGCTTTCACAGGCTGTTAGTGAACAGTGCCTGGGGTCAGTGTTAGTTTGTTCCTTGGCCAGCGCCTGGGATCAGTGTTCCTTGGGTGCTTCACTTTCAGATGTTCCTCCTGTCTGCAATAGGCCAATCTATCCTAGACTGACTTGTGTTGCTTCTCTTGTGAAGCTAACCAACACATTGGTGACCCTGACAAACCCTTAGTGTAATACTGATAGAAATACAAGCCATAACAGTAATTGCACTAATGGGACTGTATTGCTACATGCAATATCAAACCAAAAAGGCTAAATTACAACACCAGGTTAAGAAGGTGTAGTTGTGTTTCTAGAACTGGATTGGAAAAAACTTATCTATGTAAGCCTCCTAAATTGGTGAATAAACCTGTACTTGAAGGCACTTCTAGAGAGGTGGACACTGTCACATGTTGAAATCCTTATTTTTATTGGGGAATTCTAGCCCTTTACTGACCAGATTTGCCCTTTTAAGAAGATTTGTTTTATTAAAGCAGCACTTGTCAGTTTTGGAGTAACTGCCATTCCATGGTCTGTTCAAGGAGTTTCTCTTTAGGTCTCAGGCCTCCAACTCACTGAGCCAGGAGCTGCCTCCCTCTCCCTCAGAGCAGTGTTTTAGGCTTTTAGCTCCCCCGCAATTCACTGTGATTATCCCAGCAGGTCTGACTTATGGCTTACTTAGCACCTGCAGTTTCACCTTCTTCAGGGACAATGACAGTGGTTCATCAGTGACCACGCAGTCCTCACCAGGTAAACTACTTTTATTTAAGACAAAAGCACTACAGAAAACATCATAAAACAATAACATTTAAATACGTGCTTAAACTTATAGAGGTCCCCCATCTTGTATGTGGAAACCCTGGCAGGTTCCAGTCGTTCAGACTCTTTAGCAGGTAACCACCACTTGCTGTCGGTTGGCTCAAAATCAGGCCCCTGAATCAATTTAAATGCAGCCATTATATCCCAAAAGACTTTGTTCCCAGGACTCCTGAAACGGCTAAAACCAGTCACTGTCCCTTTGCCAAGGGGGCAGTACTTCAAAGTCTGGGTGTCTCCATAATCAGCATTGGGATTCTGCATAAATCACCGCTTAGTGATCTCAGATCCCCCAAGCAATCCACACAGTGAGCCAGGAGTACACAAATACATATAACATGTATTGGTACAAAGGTCTCTGGGCCCATATTGTCTGGACCACTTCAGACCGTCTCTCTGAAGTTCTCATGCTTTCAAGGTTTGGCTTAACGTCCAGATAGCATTGAATGCATCCGATGAAGTGAGCTGCAGCTCAGGAAAGCTTATGCTCAAATAAATTGGTTAGTCTCTAAGGTGCCACAAGTCCTCCTTTTCTTTTTGCGAATACAGACTAACACGGCTGCTACTCTGAAACCATTTATAAAGTTGAAACATTAGTCTCCGAAGATGCTGCATATGTTAGCAATATCTGTCACAGGTACCAACAATAGTCTCCTACAACATGTAGAAAGGAAACTTTAGCCACTCTAGCATGGATTTGATTGGACTGTTTCAGTTGTGCAATTGTGATATGTTGCCTATAAGATGAATATAGCAGACAGCTCAGTTGCAAACATCTTTAGCCCAGTATTATCCATTTATCATGTCTTCAGAGAGCTGTTTGAATATGTTTTTTTGTTTCTGGCTCTTTATTCTGTGAAGACAAGTCTTGATAGACTGTTCAGTGGCATGGGGATTTCAATTTCAATTACTTTGGATTTCAAATTAGATGAATACTTCTCCAGGATCTTCTCCAATATTCTTTCAGGAGTTAGCCCAGGCTGTCATTTCTTCTCGTTTGAGCCTGGTTCTAGTCTATGTGGGTATAATTTGTGCAGACATTCCGAAGATGCTAAATACTTTGCTTTCCTTTTTGTTGCTGTTGACCCCTAATGGATAAGTGAAGGACCTCAATGAAAATTACAGAAACCTAGTATTCATATTTATCTAAAATTCTTGGTTCCTCCTTACACTATTTATAAATATACCCAGTCCCCCTGCTGCTGAAATAAATTCTTGCAGGGTTATTCTGTACTGTTCAACCTGATAGAAATTGAAGTAAACTAAAAAATTTCTAGAAAATAGTTTAGTGGGAAAGGTATGGGGTTCTGGTGTACACAAAGATAGGCTTGGCTAGGTATGAGACTGCTCAAACAGTTTACTTAAGTAATGGAATAATTTTCAAAGGAAGGGTCATTGAGGAACCAGTACAGACATGTATTATTAGATTTATGGATTTAGTTTGAAGGACAATTCTGTACAGGTTGCTAGGAATGAATTAAAATGACCCAGAAGGACCTTTCCAGTGCTGTGATCTGAAAGTTCATTTGACTTAAGAAGCTTGCATTTGAAGTGCCTTGCTTCCTGTTCCTTTATTACAGCTTGTTTATTAACAGTAAATTAGTTTCATATAAATGACATGTATATAAGAACACAAAGCAAATATCAACTATTTTTCCAGTTTTTATTAAGTAATGGATTATTGCTTTCCATGGTAAAATCAGAACATTTTTTTAGAATAATAGAGAAAAGAATACTTAATTGTCAAACAAATCACAATGCACAAGTAATTCCTGGCATACTCATCAAAGAAATATACTTCCTGCTGGGAAAATTTCTTGATCTCAGAGTTTGTTTGAATTCATTTTCACAAGTTTTTCTTCAGCTATTAATACATTAGAGAATTATTGTTAAAGCCAAATACTGGGCGTGTTTGCCGTCTTTATATGTGTGAGAGGCTGGGGGTGGGAGTGTTGGGATTTTTTTGTTTTGATTTATGGGCTTGTAATCTGTTATTGGCCATACTTTCTAGAGGTTCATTCCTACTACTCTAATGAAATTTGTATTTATGTTTGTAGGCATAGAGGACTGTTTCAGCTCTGTATACACATAAACTAATCACCTGTTTTAGAGCAAACAGTTTCTCAGTTCTAATGTTTTTAAATATTTCTTTCTTACAATCAAAATAAAAACATGAAAACAAATTTCTGCTTTCATAAAGAAAATTCATAGATGATTCAGGGGATGTACCAATAACTGAAAATATTTTCTCTGAATTTAGTTAACACAATTTTATAATTGAAATTTAACAAAAGTATTTGCATCGCAAAAAATGGTGATATGAGCATGCCAAATTTGAAGTAGTTCCAAATTGCACTATGCCTGCTATACCTAAACATTGTGGGATAGAGGGTAACTAATGCCATGGCATTAAGCAGAAAGCATTATTAAAAAGAGTGACTCTAATGAAAAAAGATTCTTTTGAAAGATACTGAACAGAGATCACTGGAAAGTGAAATCTCACCCCAGAATATTTAGGGAAGCTTACTTGTGAGGAAGTTCATCAGTTCTGATGTGTTTAAATAGAATGTTCTCATTTCACTTCTTTGTAAAATAAGGTAATAAAGAAACTCTGTCATTTTAAAAAGTTTAAATTTAAAAAGTGATTTTTACTTGTTTTATCTGTAAACAGAAATAAAGAGCATCCAGACTTAAAACTTTGGTGTCATCCTTGGAAGCATTTTACAGTGGATGAAAAAATTCATACGAAACACATCATTCATATTGAAGAAAACTGCTGCAAAGAAGAGACCGTAAGTTACAGAACTTTCAATGGGACAGCTGAGAAACCTTCAACCATTCCTTCTATGGAGGAATCCTATATTACTAGTGAACACTGTTACCAGAAACCTCGGGCCTACTACCCTGCTATAGAGCAGAGACTAGTTGTGGAAACCAGAGGTTCAGCCATGGACGATGGAGTGAACAGAATAAGGGAGAATGGAGATGATGCCCTGTCAGAGAGATTTGGATGGAATCTGGACAGAGAATTATACAAGTTGGAGAATGAGTCCAAGCATAATTACTCTAAGGTATGTTATATTGGTATAGCCCTGTTTCTCTAGGGCATTTGTTTTTACCAGGCTAATCCAATATGCTTTCTAAAAATCCTTGACTGCTTTGAGTATTATCTGTGTTGATCCCCACTGCTGATGCATGTTTACTTCATGCTCCAGGGTCTAGAATTTTCTGGTCAGCAGTGTCCATTGGGGTTGCACGTGCTCTCCCCCCAATCTGAGGGCATGTTGCAAAGTGTTGTTCCACCCACCCTTCTTACCACATGTGGCTTCAGGGGAATAATCACTTCTCTCAATCTGCTGGTGACGCTCCTACTAATGCAGCTCAATATGCCATTAGCCTTCTTGGCAACAAGGGCACGCTATTGACTCATATCCAGTTTCTCGTCCACTGTAATCCACCGATCCTTTTCTGCAGAACTGCCAC
This sequence comes from Lepidochelys kempii, assembly GCF_965140285.1. Taxonomy (NCBI): domain Eukaryota; kingdom Metazoa; phylum Chordata; order Testudines; family Cheloniidae; genus Lepidochelys; species Lepidochelys kempii. Next base: position 30,943,913 of record NC_136392.1, on the reverse strand, counting down.
TTAGCCAGTCAGTCTCCAGCCTGTAGCAGTGCATGGGATTCTTCCATCCTACGTGCCGGACTCTGCACTTTTGCTTGTTGAACCTCATCAGATTTCTTTTGGCCCAATCCTACAATTTGTCCAGGTCACTCTCGACCCTATCCCTACCCTCCAGCATATCTACCTCTCCCCCCAGTTTAATGTCATCCACGAACTTGCTGAGGGTACAATCCATCCCATCATCCAGATCATTAATGAAGATGTTGAAGAAAACCCGGCCCCAGGACCGCTCCCTGGGGCACTCCGCTTGATACCGGCTGCCAACTGGACATTGAGCCATTGATTACTACCCTTTGAGCCCGATGATCTAGCCAGCTTTCTATCCACCTTATAGTCCATTCATCCAATCCATACTACTTTAACTTGCTGGCAAGAATACGGTGGGAGACCATATTATTCTCCAATTGAACATTTGGCTGTGCTACCTTAATCTGTTTATGCAAGAACTCTTCTGCCTCTCTGATGCCACTCAGGGTCAGTAGTTGCCTTTGAAGATCATAAAACTTTTCCTTTTATACAGCCATCAACTTGTACTTCCTGCATAAGAAGTCTGTCTGTTCCAATAACTAGTCCTTTGCTGGTGGTCAGTATTGGTAATGTACCGGGGGAAAAATATTCCTTCTCTCTCTGCTGCAAACTCTGTCAGAAACTCTGTTAGCCTGCTCAGGTGGTTTTTGTTTTTTTCAAATTCCATTATTTTTGTTGGTCAGTACTACACCCTTGCTATTAGGGAGGGATTAACCACTCAGACTTCAAACACCTGGCCTGATCAAAGGTCACATAGCCCCAGTCACATGGTCATTAGAGACACAAGGAAACCAACCGCTCACTGGGCCTTTTCAGAGGCCCAAAAGTTCAACTATATGACCCTCACAGAGACCATCAAACCAAATATGCAACTCACCAAGTCATCAGGACCTACAGATACATCCCAGAAACTTTCCTGTTAGCATTGCCTGTTCACCTGCTCATGTGTTCGCTTTAAGTGCGTTATACCTAGCCTTTCTGGACGGCATCATGAAAGCATCTGAGGCAAAAAGTGTGTTAGCTACCACAAAGGAAACCTATAAAACTGCCACCTAGTCATCCAGCAACATGTTTGTAAAATGCTAGTCTTGAACTTCATTCTGTGGAGAAGCATCATTTAGCAGGAAGGTGCTCCCAAGATGTGTCCCCAAAATAAGTAAATATTTCTGATGTGAGGGAAAGGAGCATATTCTTCTCCTATTTAGCACTCTCTTCCTTCTAATACCTCCTTCATTGAGTAGTGTCCCTATGGGTGCTCCACTTCAGGTGCAAACGTGTCTTGAGCTCTTGATCGGAGATTTTCCAGTAGCAATGACCGTTCAGCCCCCACATGCATCTAGTACTTCCTTATGCCACGTACCAAGGCTATATAGGGATGTGCGGGCAAACTACCATCAGTTCCTTCTCAACTGCCTTGACCTGAGGCAGAGCCTTAGCATGTCGGGCCTCAGGTGTCTTGTGTTTACAGTTTCCTGTAGTAGTTTGTTTAGGATTAGTTAGTTGTTAGTGATAGCTATTTAGTTAGAGATAAGTGGTGATTGGATTGTCTTGTTCCTCTCTCCCCCCTCCGGAGTCTTTTATTCTCCTGGCAGGGCGTGCCTGGATCACCTGCAGAGAGGCTATACTTGTTAGCAACAGCCACTCTTGTGTCTTGGTTGCTTGAGGGAGTCCCATGTCTCCCAGAAGTGCAGCTTCTACCTGACCCTCAAATCCAGGGCAAGGAATAACAGAGAGATTAAACTGAGACTGTTGACTGCTCCTCAACCTTAGGGCTTTTGGAGGCTTCAGGGCAGGTTTCAAAAAGAGGAGTGTGGACTTTCATCTTAAGGAGCCAGCTCTTAAAGGGCCCCGATTCCCGTTGTGAGATCTACGATCTCGGAAGCCTTGACCCTCAGCATCTGTGCAGGCGTTCCTTTCTGTCTGCCAGCTCCATTAGTAACTATGACAGCAGCTGCATCATTGTTGGGATGGAGAGCTCACCTCAATGCCCTCACAACTCAAGGCAGATGGACAAATCAGGAAACCTGTCTCCACACCAATCTGCTGGAACTCAAGGTGGTCAGAAATGCCTGCTTTCATTTCCTGCCACTCATTGCGGCAAATCAGAGTCATGACGGACAACCTATGCCCTTCATGTTCTGTATCAACAAGCCGTGAGGGACAAGATCCCCCTCTGTGTGCCAAAGCTATGAAACTATGCAACTGGTGTATAATCCATCAGCTCCAAGTTTCAGTTATCTCCCATATATTCAGAACTATAGCTGATATTCTCAGCAGACTGTTATCCCGGCACTACAAATGAGAGCTAGACTCTCATATACTCCACACTTTATTCCAAAGGTGGAGACTACCAGAAGTGGATCTCTTCACCACCTTCAGGAACAAAAAGTGTTCTCCATTCTGCTCAAGAAGAGGTCTGGGCCGCCACTCTTTGGGAGATGCCTTTCTTCTATCTTGGCAGCGGGATCTGCTTTTTACATTTTCTAAAACACCACTGCTTTTAAGGGTGATGAACAAGATCAGACAGAACAAAGACAGAGTTATCCTTATAATATTGATCTGGCTGAGACAAGCTTGGTACCCTGACCTGCTTCACCTATGCATCCAACTGTTGTTCATATTTCTGACCATTCCTCATTTCCTCTCCCAGGCTGTGAGTCATGTGCTTCATCCTAGCCTAGGGTTCTCCGCCTCCGGGTGTGATTCCTTGATGGTTTGTGGGGTTAGAATCTTCCTGCTCTGCAGAAGTGCCACAGGTGTTACTGAACATCAGGAGTCAACCCATATTACTTACCTGCAGAAGTGCAAGAGATTCTTCCTTTGCTGTTGTCACCACATTTTTGTGTCTGAATCTGTGCCGCTCTGTCACCTTGGATAACTGTTAGATCTAAAGAAATCGGGGTTATCAGTTCAGTTAAGGTCCATTTGTAATATCAGCCTTTCATCCTCCAGTAGCAGGATTCTCCATATTTGCTGACCCTGTGTTGTCTAGGTTAGTAGTTCACAAACTTTTTCAGTCATATCTCCCCACCCCCACCACATTTATCATTCACAGAATTTGTTGTGCCTCACCCTCCATTACTTGTAATCGCAAACTGTTTCAGTTTTTTTCCAAGGGCTCTACCCTGAGATCCTGCTGTCGTAATAGCTGGAGCAGGATAAAAATTCAACAGATAATGCAGGAGTAGGTATTGTGGGGTGGGATGGGAGCAGGATTTAAAAAATAGTTTTCCTGCAGCACAAGCAACGTGAATGCTCTGGCCAGCATCTGCTGCTCTCCAGCCGCCCAGCTCTAAAGGCAGCACCAACAACCGTGCAGAAGTAAGGGTGGCAGTGCCCTCTCTTCTGCACTGCTGTTGGCGGTGGTGCTGACTTCAGAGCTGGGCAGCTGGAGAGCAGCAGCTGCTGGCTGGGGTATTCGTGTTTGCTGTGTGGGAGAACTATTTTTTTATCCCATTTCCGTCCTGCCCCGCAGTACCCACTCTATTTTTATCCTGCTCCCACTATTATGGTAGCAGATCCTGTGGGACCCACAGGATCCCAGTTTCTTTGTGCCCCACAAAGAACCTCTGGTGTGCGTCCCAATTTGTGCACTACTGGTCTAGGTTTATAATGGGTTTAGGGAATCTCTACCCCACTCCAACTGGGACCTTAACATGGTCATTTAATTACTTCATGAGAGTCTGATTTGATACAATGGCAACCAGTTCTCTGCTCTCCTTATCTGTGAAGATTGCCTTTTTAGCGGCTATCTCATCAGCATGTAGGATTGGAGAGATTGAAGCTTTGATGGCGGATCTCCCCCTCCCTCCAGTATTCTGAAAGGACAAAGTCTCTGTGCCCAAACCTTAAATTCTTACTTAAGATACTATCAGTGTTTCATCTTAACCAGTCCATTCATCCGCCAGTTTTTTCCAAAACCTCGCAAGTTTCTGCAGGAGACATACGATCATACCTTGGTTATTCGAAGAGCATTGGCTTTCTACTTATATAGAATCAAACAATTACAATAGTTACCTAGGCTGTTCATCTCCATCACAGATTGATCCCATGGGTCCTCAATCTCTGTTCAGAGGCTGTCAATGTGGATCTCTGGGTGTATTATCACTTATGAGGCAACTAGCATTCATCCCCCCTCCAAAGGGTGATACCACACTCTACCAGAACATAAGCAACAGCCCCAGCAGTATCCAAGAATGTGCAAGTATCTGAAATATGCACGACCACTACATGGGCTTCACTACATACGTTTTCTAATCATTATGCCTTGATCCACGCCTTCAGATCCAATGTGGCGGTTTGTAAATGCAATATACTTCCTTCAGTTCTGGACTCAGTCCCAAACCTCACACCTCCCTGTGGGGATACTGCTTGGGAGTCACCTGAAGTGGAGCACTCTAAGGGACGCTACTCAGAGAAGAAGAGGTTACTCACCTTGTGCAGTCATTGCAGTTCTTCGACGTGTCCCCCTATGGATGTTCAACTACCCGCCCTCCTGCTTCAGATTAGTCTATATGGAATATTTGGATGGATAAGAAACTGAGGACCATTGACCGCGCATCTCTGGATAGCCTCGGTGTGTGGCACAAGGAGGTAGAGGATGAATCACAGTTGAATGGACACTGCTAATGGAAAATCTCCAATCAAGGGCTCAAGAGGTTCATGTGCATCTGAAGCAGAGCACCCAGAGGGGGACACATCTCAAAGAACTGCAGTTACAGCACAAAGTGAGTAACCACTTTTTACTGCTTGCTGTAGCCCAGACATCTCGGACTGGGGAAGTGGTCAGGATCCAGAATGGAAAGCTTCTTACCAGATGATTTCCTTGCTGGAACTGAGCTGCTTTATGTCAGATAAGTCCTTTCGGTATCTTAACAATTGGCTTTCTCCGAGGACCATATGCACATTAAACACAAGCTAATTAGGTGTTTCTGTTCAATTACATTTAATCTGCTAATAAAGATTTAGTGTTTCCATACAGTTTTTTAAAATGGTAGTCTGGGGGCGAGAGGAAAAGGAAGGGGTGTTGCTAACCCTGGAACTTTGTGAATTAGTCTAAACTTCCTCCGTTACTAGCCAGAACGGTAGTGCAGCCCAAATATTTTTGACTGGGGAAGAGGGCAGTCCTAGACAGGAAATCAAGAAACAAATCTTCTGTTTAAACAGTCTGTTTCTTCAGTGTCAGACTCACATTCTTTTGCTTTTGAGTATTTTGTTTTTCGTTTTAAATGTTGGTATTTTTGTGCCTCATCCAACAGTGTGAAGCTGAGGCAGCATCTTCGTTGCTGGTAAAGAGTTTTTTTAAATTCTTATTAGTAGACAACTGGAGTATAGAGACTTTTTAATATTCATGTTTCATATTAGTGAACTATCTCTGCATTTTGATGGGCTAGCAACAGCTGTCAGACAATAAGGATTCTCAGACTAGTTATTGAGAAATAATTCTGCAAATCATGAGTACAGCAAAAAAAAAAAAATGAATGTAGGGAACTGGATAACTGGGGGGAAACTCTACCATTAGTTTCAGGAACTCTAAAGATCCGCAAAAAGAAAAGGAGAACTTGTGGTACCTTAGAGACGAACAAATTTATTTGAGCATAAGCTTTCGTGAGCTACAGCTCACTTCAGCGGATGCTTATGCTCAAATAAATGTGTTAGTTTCTAAGGTGCCGCAAGTCCTCCTTTTCTTTTTGTGGATACAGACTAACACGGCTGCTACTCTGAACCTGTCATTTTCTAAAGATCCATGCAGCCTGATTGGCTGGCTGACATATTTCCATTTAACTATGATAAATACTAATTTATGTACCTTTGTCAGGTAAGAGAATGTGTGTCTAAGAAAATCCCTTCAGAGGAAGCTATTGAAATGAAACTGCTGGAAAAAGAAAAGGAAGGAGTTGTGAACTCACAGCTGCAGTGGCAACTTAACCTTCTAGCCCATGTTGAATCTCTACAAGATGAAGTTACACACAGGATGGATTTCATTGAGAAGGAACTGGATGGTAAATTAAATGTATTTTCTTTCACAGATTAAACAGAATGTATATTTTTGTACCATTCAGATTATGTTGTTTCTATCCAAAATGCATTGTCTTGAGATCCGTGTCCTATTTCTGCAGATCTACAAAGATACCAGCATCATTTTTATCACACTAGCCAGCTGTAATAATCGAAAGTTGTGTTTTTAGGAGTAAATTTGGTTTTGATATAGTCACTATGTAATATATATATAGTTATAGTTAGTCTTTTGATATAGTTCAATAGTCTTTTTAATCTCTCCTTAAACAGAAACTGTTCCTTACCCCTGATCATTTTTGTTGCCTTTCTCTGGACCTTTTCCAATTCTAATATATCTTTTTTGAGATAGGGTGACCAGATCTGCACTCAGTATTGAAGGTTTGGATTTACATAGTGGCATTATGATGATTTCTGTCTCCTTATCTATCCTTTTCCTAATGGTTGCTAACATTGTTTGCTTTTTTGATTGCCACTGCACATCGAGTGGATGTTGTCAGAGAACTTTCCACACTGATTCCAAGATCTTTTTCCTGAGTGGTCCCCTTCCTTTCCTTTCCCTCCCTTTCTATTTCTTTACTTTGTATTTTCATCTTTTTTATTCTCACTTTAGTTTTGGGGAAAATATTCATTACAATAGAAATGTTTAATAGGGCGAGGAGCTGGTTGTGGATCCATTAAGGCTTGCACATGTGTATAAAATTGTATAATCCTATACAGACATACGTCTTTTAAACATTTAATCAGTCTGAGTTTTAATGCAAAATGGCTTTTATACGTAAAAATATTGTGATTTTGAAGTCTGATATCTTGGGTTCTACAAGGATTAAAAGCAAGTGCACCATGTCCCACCAGAAAGCTGGGAATCTTCCCTATCAAGTTACATAAAGCCCTCATTTCTAGCTCAGTAGAGGGGTAAGGTGTCACTTTTACCACTAGTCCTGGATTGCCTCCCCACACCCAGCCATCTGTGGTTTAGAATCATAGAAGATTAGGGGTGGAAGAGACCTCAGGAGGTCATCTAGTCCAACCCCCTGCTCAAAGCAGGACCAACCCCAACTAAATCATCCCAGCTATGACTTTGTCAAGCCAGCCCTTAAAAATCTCTAAGGATGGAGATTCCACCACCTTCCTAGGTAACCCATTCCAGTGTTTCACCCACTGCAGCTTGAGACCATTGCTCCTTGTTCTGTCATCTGCCACCACTGAGAACAGCCTTTTTGTTGCCCTCTGTTGGACTCTCTCCAATTTGTCCACATCCTTTCTGTAGCTGGGGGCCCAAAACTGGACGCAGTACTCCAGATGTGGTCTCACCAGTGAAGGAAGAAGTGGTTCGGGACTATTTAGAAAAACTGGACGTGCACAAGTCCATGGAGCCGGATGCGTTGCATCTGAGAGTGCTAAAGGAATTGGTGGATGTGATTGCAGAGCCGTTGGCCATTATCTTTGAAAACTCATGGCGATTGGGGGAGGTCCCAGATGACTGGAAAAAGGCTAATGTAGTCCCCATCTTTAAAAAAGGGAAGGAGGAGGATCCTGGGAACTACAGGCCAGTCAGCCTCACCTCAGTCCCTGGAAAAATCATGGAGCATGTCCTCAAGGAATCAATTCTGAAGTGCTTAAACGAGAGGAAAGTGATCAGGAACAGTCAGCCTGGATTCGCTAAGAGCAAGTCATGCCTGACTAATCTAATTGCCTTCTATGATGAGATAACTGGTTCTGTGGATGAAGGGAAAGCAATGGACGTGTTATTCCTCAACTTTAGCAAAGCTTTTGACACTGTCTCCCACAGTATTCTTGTCAGCAAGTTAAAGTAGTATGGGCTGGATGGATGCACTACAAAGTGGGTAGAAAGTTGGCTAGATTGTTGGGCTCAACGGGTAGTGATCAATGGCTCCATGTCTAGTTGGCAGCCGGTATCTAGCGGAGTGCCTCAAGGGTCGGTCCTGGGGCCGGTTTTGTTCAATATCTTCATTAATGATCTGGAGGATGGTGTGGATTGCACCCTCACAAGTTTGCGGATGACACTAAACTGGGAGGAGTGGTAGATACGCTGGAGAGTAGGGATAGGATACAGAGGGACCTAGAGAAATTGGAGGATTGGACCAAAAGAAATCTGATGAGGTTCAACAAGGACAAGTGCAGAGTCCTGCACTTAGAACGGAAGAATCCAATGAACCACTACAGACTAGGGACCGAATGGCTAGGCAGCAGTTCTGCAGAGAAGGACCTAGGGGTGACAGTGGACGAGAAGCTGGATATGAGTCAACAGGGTGCCCTTGTTGCCAAGAAGGCCAGTGGCATTTTGTGGTGTATAAGTAGGGGCATTGCCAGCAGATCGAGGGACGTGATCGTTCCCCTCTATTCGACACTGGTGAGGCCTCATCTGGAGTACTGTGTCCGGTTTTGGGCCCCACACTACAAGAAGGATGTGGAGAAATTGGAGAAAGTCCAGCGAAGGGCAACAAAAATGATTAGGGGTCTGGAACACATGACTTATGAGGAGAGGCTGAGGGAACTGGGATTGTTTAGTCTATGGAAGAGAAGAATGAGGGGGGATTTGATAGCTGCTTTTAACTACCTGAAAGGTGAATCCAAAGTGGATGGATCTAGACTATTCTCAGTGATAGCAGATGACAGGACAAGGAGTAATGGTCTCAAGTTGCAGTGGGGGAGGTTTAGGTTGGATATTAGGAAAAACTTTTTCACTAGGAGGGTGGTGAAACACTGGAATGCGTTACCTAAGGAGGTGGTGCAATCCCCTTCCTTTAGAAATTTTTAAGGTCAGGCTTGACAAAGCCCTGGCTGGGATGATTTAGTTGGGATTGATCCTGCTCTGGGCAGGGGGTTGGACTAGATGGCCTCCAGAGGTCCCTTCCAACTCTGTTATTCTATGAAATACAGGGGAGTAATCACTTCCTGCGATCTGCTGGCAATGCTCCTACTAATTCAGCCCAATATGCTGTTAGCCTTCTTGGCAACAAGGGCACACTGTTGACTCATATCCAGCTTCTCGTCCTCTAATCCCCAGGTCCTTTTCAGTTGAACTTCCGCTTAGCCAGTCAGTCCCCAGCCTGTAGCAGTGCATGGGATTCTTCCATCCTAAATGCAGGACTCTGCACTTGTCCTTGTTGAACCTCATCAGATTTCTTTTGGCCCAATCCTACAATTTGTCTAGATCACTCTGGACCCTATCCCTACCCTCCAGCATATCTACCTCTCCCCCCAGCTTAGTGTCGTCTGCGAACTTGCTGAGCGTACAATTCAGATCATTAATGAAGATGTTGAAGAAAACCAGCCCCAGGACCGCTTCCTGAGGCACTCCACTTGATACCAGCTGCCAACTGGACATTGAGCCATTGATTACTCTCCATTGAGCCCAATGATCTAGCCAACTTTCTGTCCACTTTATAGTCCATTTATCCAATCCATACTTCTTTAACTTGCCTTGCAGAGATGTTTTTTGCCTTGCAGATATGAACACATTGATGTAAGCACATGGTAGCTCTGTAAATTACCAAACACTATTTGGGAAGTTTTTGTTTTCTCTGATTTCTAAAATATTGTATATGTTAAAAGTACTGTAGTTTGTCTTTCAAAATATATTTATTTCAAGAACTCTTCTTAGTTTTATTGCTTTGGAAATATATATGTATATATTTGCCAGCTAATAAGAATAGTGAATAGTATTAACTTTTTCTATTTCTTTTGCAGTTCTAGAGAGTTGGTTGGATTACACAGGAGAGCTGGAACCACCAGAACCACTAGCTAGACTTCCACAACTCAAACATTGTATAAAACAGCTTATTACGGACCTAGGCAAGGTGCAACAAATTGCTCTTTGCTGCTCAACATGAGATTAGAGAGCTCTTGAAATTGCTGTTGAATATGAACGCGGAGTGTTTGACACAAACAGCTCTATATATTTAAATGAAATTAGCATGCTGATTGCATGTGATGCAGACTGACTTCAGGGATTGTGGAGAAGTATGACTGTTCTGAAAGCAGTAACAAGGTTATCCTTATCTTTTGATCTTTTGGGATTTACTAGGCAATTTTAACAATATGGAAGGGGATTTTACTCTTGTATTCAAGGGTAGGAGCAGGCTGACAAAATATACTCTTAGATTTTCATTCCTTACAACAAGTTGTTGAATGAAATAAACTTTTTGCATAATTAAACTGACTTAAAATTGTGCCACTGAAGATAAGAGTTCTAAGAGCCAAAAATGTTTAGTTGACGAAGGTTGTAAATTATGTTCTACAGAGTTTATTTAAGCGACTTGTATACCAGGTCGGGTCATGCTTTATTCCTACTGGTTTATGCACAGCACAGTATTTAATCAATAGGCAATGTTATAACAATTTTCAAGCATAGCAAATATGAATGTCCATCTTTAATTGTAAACTCTTACATGGAGGTTTTCAAGTAATACTGGCCTAAAACCCCACTTCTGTTGATTTAAATAGAGGTAGCAGGTGGTCACAGTTGCGTTGCACTTAGTTTCATAGTAAATGATTGTTTTCCATATTTATCATGTCACTATCACATGACTCTACGGTACTGGGGAAATCCATTTACATTGTGCTTCTTGTGCATTCTTGAACTTTTAAATTTGGCCGTACTGTGCCTCCTTGAACTAGTGCTACTGGTTCACCTTTGTGACAGTACACAGTGCTATGTCTAAAAGATGGGAGATGTACCAGAAGTTCCAAACTTAAGGTGTGTAGTTTTCTGCCCATTTGTTAATTTCCATTCCTGTTATATTTTGAAATGTAGACTTTTTTCAATACTCTAAACATGCACATTGTAAAGACTTATTATGAATGTGTGGTTTTGGGAATCAGTTTATTTTATGTTTGTTTAAATGAAGCCTCAAAAGCTATGCATGAGGTACTGTCCTCACAGTGAGGTATTATGTTAAATAGTATATGTTCTCAGTCTCTTTTTATACTTTGTTTTAATTTTCTAGTTTGTATTATTTTGTGAGATCAAGATGAAAATGCTGCTTAAGTTGAAGATACATTATATAGTACCTTTTGAAATGTTAGTGTATTGTATTTGGTATGTTACAAGCCTTTTACGTGCGGCTCATATCTCCATAAATAATGGTTGTGATTTTTTTTAATTCCCAAATATTGATGAGTGTAACTTCACCGTGGAAAAGGGTAAATTGTTTTTGCGTTGAGAGGGTGTCCTGAAAAAGCAGGATTTTTCTGTTATCTTGATCTTTCTTATAGTTCTATTTGTGATGGTACCACCAAAGGGTTAAAATTAAAGCACAGTTGTAATCAAAAGACCCAGAAGTGTACAAATTGTTAATTATGGATATATGAATCTGTAAAGTTTATATGCTGCAAAGAATAATGATTTACTATGTAAACTTGAAATATCCACTATCATTATAGGAATAACAATATCTACAATGAATATTTTGATCAGTTTAGTTCCTTCAGAAAATGGAATAACTAGGCTACTCAAGGTAGTAGTTAAGGCTTTTATGCCAAGACTCATTTCAGGGAATAATTTATGTCTCATCATTTTATGGCACTAGTTGGTATATAATGAATTTGACATATGTACAGCAGGAGAATAAACTTATTTTGCTGTAACACAGTTGGAATAAAGCTTACATGATCTTAAATGTCACTTTGCTTTCTAAAGGTAAAAACAAATGGTTAAATGATGTCATTCCTCTTAATGACATCTGAATTATGAGTAACACGCTGTGCAGTTCTATATCAGACAGCAGTAACCAAATGATAAGGCGGCTATCCAAACAAGGGTTTTAAACAACAGCTGTGAAGTTTTTATCAGATTACTGTTTTACCAGTAAATTATTCCCTGTTTGAAATCTGTATAACGAGCACTCAGACTGGAAAATAATTAAATACAAGTACATTCACAAATCAACTTCGTTACAGTTTAAAGCAATGGAGTAGTTAATCCCCAAGTTTGAGTTTTCTCTCCAGAAATGGAAATTTTCACTTTGCAAGTAACTGGTTTTGGAGTGTTCATGTTAAGTTTGCTTTGCCAGTTTATTTTTGCTCATGGCAAAGAAAATTCCACTTGGTAAATAGCAATACTGAAGGTTTTGTTTTCCGTTAGCAGAATGATTATACAATAGGGAACCCCTTGCTGATGAAACAGATCTGGATGACTGAAAATATTTATTTGAAATAGGTTAGTGCTTTTCACGTTCAGGAAAGGTTCTGTATTGTACTCTGCCTGAATTGTTTTGTCCCTATTTTTATAAGTTTCCACATTTGTAGCTCTCCTTATAGTTGACCAACACTATTTTGGTCTGGCAAATCACTTTTTGTTGTTTCTTTAAATCACTGGTAAGTGAATGCGACATGGAGCCTTGATAAAATGAGCAAACATTGCACTGTGGATACATAAGTATATATGTCTTTGTTTATGCACTATTAGAACTGAGGGCGTTGTATATAGAATTTTGCTTTGGAGCAATATTTGCAAAACTTGAAAACTTCTGTATCTTGGTGTTTGGAATAAATAAATAGGTTTTTGTTGGTTAAGTCTTAGTAAAGTCTATTTCTGTTTCAGTGTAACGATTATTCAAACTAGTTATACATTAAAAAGGTCATTTTCGGACTTTAGAGAGATGAGGTTGGTGAATTAATATTTTGGACCAATAATATTATTGGACCAGTTTCTGTTAGTGAGAGAGACAAGCTCTGAAGCTTACATAGAGCTCTTCTAAGTTAGATACTGTAGTTTAGCAGGAGTAATACTGACCCAACACTCACTAGATTGATCAATTCCTCAAAAATGTCATGTATAAGAATTCCCAATAAATAAACTGACCTTTTCTCTGCAGTGTAGTGCTTAAAGTGGAATATTTTATAATAAAATATTTTTTAATTTAAAACGTCACTGAAATTAACAAGATACATGTATAGGCTTAAAAAAACCCTGTATAATATTAAACCAAATATTTATAAAGCAGTTCTTTCACCACTTACCAATCAAAGCCTGACTGCAAGAATTGAAGTTTCTCCTGCATGAGTTCATAGCATCACAAATATTTCTGTCATTGTAAAGAATGCAGCAGGAGAGAAACAGAACACTGGACTTGAGCCTCAACTGATCAGGGTGGATTAATTTAAAACAGTGATTTAAATTGCCAGTTTTAATCATGATTTAAATCACTATGCAGGAAACCTTGGTTTAAATAACCAATTTTAATCTTGTTTTCCGTTTGTACTTTTTTTTACCTAAAAAGAGGTCAATTCTTATTGGCTAGTAACCATTAAAACAGAGGTGAGCAAACTACAGCCTCCGGGCACATCCGGCCCGTGGGATGGTCCTGCCTGGCCCTTGACCTCCCAGCCAGAGAGGCTAGCCCCCAGCCCCTCCCCCACAGCCTCAGCTCGCTGTGCTGCCTGCGCTCTGGGCAGTGGGGCTGTGAGCTCCTGCCAAGCAGCGCAGCTGCAAGAGTCGCTGGGTGTAGTTTATTAAATTGCTCCCTGTAGGAATGTACTACTTACGGCTGCCAGTCCTGGTGCTATGAGCGGCATGGTAAGGGGGCAGGGAGTGGGGAGGTTGGATAAAGGGCAGGGGAGCCTGGGGGGCAGTCAAGGAGCAGGGAGTGGTTGGATAGGCATGGGAGTCCTGGGGGGTCTGTCAGGGGGCAGGGGTGTGGATAGGGGGCAGGGCAGTCAGGGGATAGGGAGCGGGGGGTGGGGTGGTTAGGGGCAGCGGGTCGGGGGGGAAGTCAGGGGGCAGGGGGTGTTGGATGGGGCAGGGGTTTTTGAGGGGGCAGATAGGGGGTGTGGGCCAGGCTGTTTGGGGAGGCACAGCCTTCCCTATCCTGCCCTCCATACAGTTTCGGAATCTCGATGTAGCCCTCAAGCCAAAAAGTTTGCCCATCCAGCATTAAAACCTGTTGATTTGCAGCTATAAATACAGCCTTTACAGTACTGGGCTTATTTATTCTGCAGAAGAGAAGAGTGAGGGGGGTTTTGATAGCAGCCTTGAACTACCTGAAGGGAGGTTCCAAAGAGGATGGAGCTAGGCTGTTCTCAGTGGTGGCAGATGACAAAACAAGGAGCAATGGTCTCAAGTTGTAGTGGGGGAGGTCTAGATTGGATATTAGGAAACACTATTTCACTAGGAGGGTGGTGAAGCACTGGAATGGGTTACCTAGGGAGGTGGTGGAATCTCCATCCTTAGAGCTTTTTAAAGCCTGGCTTAACAAAGCCCTGGCTGGGATGGTTTAGTTGGGGTTGGTCCTGCTTTGAGCAGGGGGTTGGGCTAGTTGACCTCCTGAGGTCTCTTCCAACCCTAATCTTCTGTGATTCTAAATTTGGTACAATTTTGCTAAACCAGAGGTTATACTGTGTCTATATATGTTTTATTTAAGCAGCTATATATAGCTTAATACATATTTATTTCGAGTCTTAATCTTAACATTTTTATGGTTAGAAAATGGTAAATGATGCATTTTTCATTTACCAGATGAATAAATTTTTTTACTCGTGATTTCTTTCAAGCTGCATTTGGATGGAAATTGCTGCTGTTGTGCTTTTTTAATTAAATTCCATTTTTTTATTAGTGTTCTAAACCTACCTCTTAAATGTGTGGGATACTTTTTTTTTAAGTTTATCAAACATGTTTTGCATTTAAAACTGACTGGTTTAACAAACAAAAGAAGCATTATCTGCGCTTAGTGAATTGAACTGATTATCTCTGTTCATGCCCTTCAAGATTTTAGAATTGGTAGTTCTCATCTTCTTGCACCTAGTTTTTATTCCTAGATTAGAAGAGGAAAACAAGCTTACCTGCTTTTGCAATTCCCAGTTAGTTTCTTAACTTCAAATGAATTAGGCATTGAACTGAACTAGCTGAATAAATTGAAATGAAGGAAATATTCTCTCTGCACCCAAAGAGGCTAGTGTTGTCAAAAGCTGGTGTAGCATTTCAGCAAACTCTGATTCCAGCTGCTTAGCCAGTGATATCACCAGTTCATTGTAGTCTGACTTTCTTTAAAACTTCAGCAAATATGTAATATTTGGATACATGTAAAACATGCAGTATTTAATATTTTTATTTAATTTACATGTTTTAGTAGATTATAGTAGGTTTAGGCCTTGACATAGGTTGTCATAATTTCAAATTTAAGTTTAAATAGGCTTATTTTTTTTTAAAAAGTATTTAATTTACATTTTAAAATCTAATTTCAATAGGTTTTTATCCATCCCAAGAAGTCTTTCAGTTCAGTTATCAAGGGGTGGTAGGTTGGCATTGTTGTTAGCCTTCATACAGAGATATGGAGAGTGAGATGCAGTTGCCCTGGTTCTCCCTTGGCCTGGGAATGCTCCAGGAAAGAGAGAAACACCTTCCTGGCCCAACGTTCTTAAAAAGCAGCAGCTCTGCTACTGTTAACAACCCAATCATTGTGTCTGGAAGTGAGCAAGTGTGCATGTGAGCATCCTGTCCTACCCAAAGCAGGTGTCCCCTTCCCCACCCCCACTCCCAAAAGTAGGGCTTGGGGAAGAGTGTACAGAAGAGCTTCCCCTAAAGCAACACGTGAAGTGAAGCTGACTCTACACACAGTGCTGCCATATGTACCAAACCGTTTTCTGTCTCTGTAACAGAATTTTTTGGCACGCTTGTAATGAGCAAGTACATCATTTTCAGATGGAAATATAGTTTGATGGTTAACTGGGTCTAAATGAGATAAAGGAGTTAGTTGCTAAGTGTTAAATAAGTTTGGAAAGGCTGCACTGGGTGAGGAGACAGTTTATAGAATAAGATTCCAGGATTGTCACACGCTGTCACTCTGAAACCTAGAATGTCTGAGTCAATGTGAAGCCATGGAGCTGGTCTACGATGCACGGTGATCGGTGCATTGGTGGTCGATTTTAGAGGGTCTAGTGAAGAGTGAAGACTCCACCAGCTTGAGAAGGGTAAGGGGAGTTGATGGGAGAGTGACTTTTCCCTGTAGACAAGGCCATGGAAATGGCTATATGGGTGAGTGAGAGCTCATTTCATTTAGAATGTTACCAGATTCAATCATCACTGGATTTTGTAGTCCATTACTGTCCAATTTTTAAGTTCTCGTCCATTTTCACTTTATGAATTATAGTTGTGTGACAGCATGGGCTACTGGAGGACATGTTATGCCAAGAGTTCCAGACCATTGTGATATAAGAGTTAACTCACCCAATTACCACCCTCACTCAGCAGCTAATTTGCATGCAGCAGTTCATTGGTTGTATGAGGGAAACTGCACAGATGGTGGATTACTTGATGCATCTGCCACAATTCTTCAAAACCACAACAACACAAGCAGCACACATAATTACCCCAAAGGTGCACAGCCCTTCATTGCAGCACACCCCCCTCATTTGCTACCCACACAAAACACCTGTCTCCCAGTACACACACCAACCCCAAACTAGGGTGACCAGATGTCCCATTTTTAAGCCCTCCTGCAGGTGTCCCAACTTTTTCTTAAAAACAGGGAAATTGTTCCAAATTTTCTCTTTCCCCCATCACTACTGGTGGGTCCTCCTGCTGGCCAGATCCCCACTTGCCAGCTGCCCACCAGCAGTGAGTGTGGGGGGGCCAGTGGCTGACAATGGGGATGGGTGTACAAGGCTGGTGATGGGGCAAAGTTGCAGCAGGCATAGCCAGCGGTTCCCCCTGCTGATCCGTCAGCACAGCCCCCCGCTGCGTGCTGGCTCTCGGACAGCAGGGCCCTACCCCCTCGTCCCATTTCCGGCTGGCACTGGTTGCAAGTTGTGGCTGGTGAGTGTGGGCAGGCGCCAGGCAGCAGCCGGTTACATTTTGCTTCTGCTGCCCACCCACTGGCCCTTTATTTGCTCCCCCTTTCACTGTCTTCTCCCTGCTTTCCCCTTTGTGCCCAACTTCCCCCCTGCCTCAGCCGGGCTGGCGCCCTGGGAAAGCCCAAGACCCTCTGGCCAGGAGGAGCCGAGCCCTGCATGTGCGAAAGTCCTGAACAGTGCTGGCACAGGGAATCCTCTCTGCCCCTCAGCTAAGCTCTGGTGTGGTGGTGGGGAAGGGATTTCCAGCCTGTTCACGTCCCAAACTTGCAGACTCCACAGCAGCCGGCCGGGGGCAGGGACTTAGTTCCCTCTTTACCTCTTCTCTCCTCCTCCTCCCCCCCCCCCCGCCCGGGTCCTGCACCCAGGGAGCATGGGGCTGCTCTGTCCCATAGGCAATCTCCCCTGCAGTCAGGTTCCATGGGCCCTGGTGCACAATGCAGCCTTAGAGCTTAACCCCTTCCTGCCCGGGTGCTGCAGCCAGGGGACAGGAGGCAGCTGGTTTGTCAGTGGCCAGCAGCAGCCTGGAGGTGTTAGCTGCCTTTGGACACTGCGGTCAGGAAGGGACAAGCTGCTTCCAGCCATAGGGGGCGGGGAAAAGGACCTCTGCAAAGACACAGGCCAGGTCATCCCTCCCCTCTCCACACCCCCTTTCCTTCCCTCCCGCACAGTGCCAAAAGGCTGCTGCTGGCTGCATTCTGGTGTGAACCTTGGCAGAAATCTGGGGGGAGGGGAAGACGCGGTACCAGGAGAGGCAGGCCCGGGGAACCAGAATACACAACCCCAAACACACAGCCCTTGACTGCAGCACATTCCCATCATTTGCCACTCATAGAAGTCAATGCACACGTTGGCCCACCCTTATACTGACCAAGAAACCATAGTTTCGGGTCATCACTAGTGTTTTGATAAGTTTTATTGCACTCGATGCTGCACACACAATTTTTTCCTCTTTGATCAGCATTTTGCTCTCCATTCTTATGTGGCATACTTCTCCAAGCAGTTGTGGGAAAGCAGAATTCCCACAACAGGAAAGCCCTCCTGGGCCACTATGATTTTAACATGTGGTAAGCCATGGCCAAGTTCAAGGTCTCTCTTCCTGAGCCTTCTTGTAAAGAGTTCTGGCCTATTATGGAAGAGGGCACGACTGTTGCCAGGTTGTCGCAGTCACCGAGCAATGCTCTGGAACTACTCCATACAAAGCCAGTCAGGACTCTGGGGCAGCCTGCCTCCTCTCTCTGAGCATACTGTTGCCAGGGCAAGAAGTTTACACAGCTTCGACCTTCCTGAGTGTGACCTCGGAGCATTCAGCATCCCCTTCCTCACTGTGTGCTTCCCATAGCGAGTCTGCCCAGACAGGGCTCCTGGGGAAGCCAGAGGATCCTACCCAACTCCACAGTCAGACGTGACTCTCAGCCATCATTTAGAACAGAAGGGTTTATTAGTTGACAGGAACACAGCGTAGAACAGAGCTTGCTATCACAGAAATCAGTGACTTTCAGCCAAGTCCATCTTGGGGAGTACTGGGCCAGGTGGCCTGGACTCCCCCTCTTCCAGCCCCCCCCACCTCCGGCAGGCTTCCAGTGACCTGACCTTAGACACCCCCGTTGCTGCTCCTCCTTGTCTTTGTCTCGCTTCCCAGGCAAAGAATCACCTGGTCATCCCTCCTGGGTCTCAGGTTACGAAGAACACCCCTCACCTGCTGTAGAGTCTCAGCCGAAGTCACATACCCCTATTCCCACCACTGAGGTATTGGTGTAGCACACAGGGAACTGAGGCATACACAGTATTCATGCAAAACAGCAAGACTCTCATACAACCTAACAAGGGAAAATCCCCGCTTCGTCACACAGGGTGATACTCCAAGTGCCGTCGGCTGTGGCGGACACCCCCGCCAGAACCACGGCCTCAGCCATCGCCATGTGCTGGGCATCCTGGCTGCTCCTCTGGCTTGTCCATGGAGGCTCAGCAGTTGATGCAAGACCTTCCCTTCAATGGGCAAGCCCTGTTTGCAGAACAGATGGACAATAAGCTCCGCGGCCTAAAGGACTCCTGCATGACCCTTAAGATGCTGGGCCTGTATGTTCCCAGCCCTGCCTGCAAGCGGTTTAAGCCACAGCAGCATCAGGGCCAGGGGAACCACCCTTGCCAGGAGCCTCCCCGTAAGAAATCCAGAGGCTTTCTAGCCAACAGCCTTCGCAGACCTCTCAGTCGAGCTCGACCCGCAATAAGCAGGTGCCAAGCACTCATTTTAAGGGTACGCCTGAGGGCGACCTACCGGACTGTTCCCAGGATCCTCCCTCCCTTATTTTGCCAGCCGTCTTTCTTCTTTCCTCCCTTTGTGGGCTTCTGTAACATCAGACCAATGAGTCCTCAGTCCAGTGGCGCAGGGTTAAACCCTTCTGTTACTTTCTACCCCTCCTTCCCACTCTCCCTCCCTGTCTCTCTTCAGGGAACCTTCTCAAGAGAGTCTCCTCGCACAGGAGGTAGAGAGGTTACTGCAGCTAGGTTCGGTGGAGGTCGTTCCTCTGGAGTACAGGAACAAGGGGTTCTATTCCTGCTACTTTTTAATCCCAAAGGCGAAGGGTGGTGTGCGGCCTATCCTGGACCTGTGAGACCTGAACAGTTTCCAAGTGAAGCTGAAGTTCTGTGTGGTCTCCCTGGCCTCCATCATCCCCTCCCCGGATCCAGGTGAATGGTATGCCGCCCTCAAACTGAAAGATGTGTACTTTCATATTGCCATCTTTAAGAGACACAGATGCTTCCTCCAGTTTACAGTAGGTCCCAACCACTGTCAGTTTGCACTCCTCCTATTTGGCCTAGCGACAGCACCATGGGTATTTACCAAGTGCATATCAGTGGTGGCTGCTTACCTCAGACATCAGGGTATCCAGTTTTACCCGTACCTCAACGACTGGCTAGTCAGGGGCAGCTCCAGGACCCAGGTCCAAAGGCATGCTGCGATGTTGTTAGCCACCTGTCATCGCCTCGGCCTGTTGGTAAACGACATAATAAATCCACATTAGTTCCAGTACAGAGGATAGAGTTCTTCAGAGCAGTGCTTGACTCGATCTGTGCCAGGGCTTTCCTGCACCTACTAGGTCACCTGGTAACGTGTACATATGTGGTGCATCACAGCAGGCTCCAGATGCGACCCCTGTAGCAATGGCTGGCAACTGTCTACTCCCAGTCCAGGGACCACATGGAAAAAGTCTTTACCATCCCCGCGACTGTACTTATCTCGCTGTGATAGTGGACCAACACTGAGAAAGTTCTGGAAGGAGTCCCCTTCGACAGCACTCCTCACTCAGTTGAGTTGGTTTCGGACGCCTCGGCTGGGGGGCACAGCTCGGCACCCTCCAGAACCGAGGTATGTGGTCCCCAGAAGAAACGATGCTACACATAAACATCTAAGAGCTCAGGGCAATGCACAGAGCATGTGCGGTCTTCCTACCTCACCTGTCAGGCAAAGTGGTCAGAGTCTTGATGGACAGCACAGCCTCCATGCCCTACATCAACAGACAAGGGGGAATGCAATCCTCTGCCAAGAGGCACTCCATCTTTGGGACTTTTGCATCGACCATGGAATCGACCTAGAAGCGTGTCACCTTCCAGGTGCCAAGAACATGCTATCGGATCGCCTAAGCAGGGACTTCTTTCACCGTGAGTGGGTGCTTCACCCGGAGGTAGCTGGCATGATCTTCCAGAAGTGGGGAACTCCCCAAGTGGATCTGTTCGCCACCAGGCAGAACAGGAGATGCCACAGGTTTTGCTCCCGACAGGGTCTGGGCAAGGGTTCCCTCTCCAATGGCTTCCTCCTGCTGTGGACAGGAAGCATGATGTACACATTCCCTCCGATTCCGCTCATCAGCAAGGTCATAGTGAACATTAAGAGAGACAAGTCTCAGGTTACCATGATTGCCCCAGCGTGGTCTTGGCAGCACTGGTTTGGGACGCTTTCGAGCCTGTCAGCAATTCCTCCATGGCCCTTGCCGAACCGACTGGACCTGCTGTCACAGGATCACAGTAGACTCTTGCACCCCAACCTCGCGTCCTTCCACCTCACGGTGTGAATGTTGCCTGGCTGAACCCGGATGAATGGGCCTGTTCGGAAGAGGTCCAGAAGGTCCTCCTAGAGAGTAGAAACCCCTTGACTAGACAGACTTACCTGTCAAAATGGACGAGGTTCTCCCGCTGGGCAGCCAAACAGGGCATCTCCCTTTCGCGTTCTTTGGTGCAGTCAATCTTGGACTATCTGCTTCATTTGAGGAACCAGGGCCTGGCACACCCCTCTATCAGGGTACACGTGGTGGCCATTTCCGCCTTTCTTCCAGCCATCCGGGGCAGACAGTGTTCTCCCATGACATGGCGATCAGGTTCCTCAGAGGTTTCGAGAATCATAGAATCATAGAATATCAGGGTTGGAAGGGACCCCAGAAGGTCATCTAGTCCAACCCCCTGCTCAAAGCAGGACCAATTCCCAGTTAAATCATCCCAGCCAGGGCTTTGTCAAGCCTGACCTTAAAAACCTCTAAGGAAGGAGATTCTACCACCTCCCTAGGTAACGCATTCCAGTGTTTCACCACCCTCTTAGTGAAAAAGTTTTTCCTAATATCCAATCTAAACCTCCCCCACTGCAACTTGAGACCATTACTCCTCGTTCTGTCATCTGCTACCATTGAGAACAGTCTAGAGCCATCCTCTTTGGAACCCCCTTTCAGGTAGTTGAAAGCAGCTATCAAATCCCCCCTCATTCTTCTCTTCTGCAGGCTAAACAATCCCAGCTCCCTCAGCCTCTCCTCATAACTCATGTGTTCCAGTCCCCTAATCATTTTTGTTGCCCTTCGCTGGACTCTCTCCAATTTATCCACATCCTTCTTGAAGTGTGGGGCCCAAAACTGGACACAGTACTCCAGATGAGGCCTCACCAATGTCGAATAGAGACTTTTTCTGCAAGTCCGGTCCCCGGCCCCTCAGTGGGATCTCAGCTTGGTTCTGTCCAGGCTCATGGGCCCGCCCTTTGAGCCTTTGGCCTCTTGCTCCCTGTCTCACCTATTGTGGAAGGCAGCTTTCCTGGTGGCGGTGATGTTGGTGGGGCGAGGCTGCGAGCCCTGACCTCAGAACCGCCGTACATGGTATTCTATAAGGACAAGGTCCAGCTCCAGCCCCACCTGGCCTTCCTTCCCAAAGTAGTGTCTACTTTCCACATGAGCCAGGACATCTTCCTTCCAGTCTTCTGCCCTAAGCCCCATGAGACGAGTGAAGAGAGGTGCCTTCATGCTTTAGACATGGGAAGGGCTCTGACTTTCTACCTAGATGGGACAAAGCCTTTCTGTAAGTCAGCTCAGCTTTTCATCTCCACAGCTGACTGGATGAAGGACCTCCTGGTGTCCATGCAGAGGATTTCTAACTGGATCACTTCTTGCATTCAGACCTGCTACGAGTTAGTGGGAGTCCCTCTGCCGCCGAACGTCGGAGCCCACTCGACCAAAGCGCAGACATCTTCAGCGGCCTTCCTGACACACTTCCCGATCCAGGACATCTGTCAAGCCGGGACATGGTCCTTAGTGCACATGTTCATGGCTCACTATGCCGTCACTCAGCAGAGCAGGGACGATGCTGGGTTCGGCAGAGCGGTGATGCAATCTACGTGTCCATGAACACCTCTGAGGGGTACTGCTTGGGAGTCACCTAAGTGGAATGGACATGAGCAATCACTCGAAGAAGAAAAGACAGTTACCTTTTTCCATAACTGGTGTTCTTTGAGATGTGTTGCTCATGCCCATTCCACAACCTGCTCTCTGTTGGAGTTTCTGGCAAGAAGGAGGGTGGGGGGAACCGGCGGCACCCCTTATTCCACAGTATGTGCGTGCCACTCCAGGGGGCACTGGAGCCAGTCCCCTACGGATACTGCCCAGGGAAAAACTTCCGGCACCCGTACATGTGGTGAGGACACACACCTAAGTTGAATGGACATGAGCAACACATGTCGAAGAACGCCAGTTACGGATAAAGGTATCTGTCTCTTATGATGTAGTCTAATCTGCATAGGACAGGTCAGAGAATTTCACCCAGTTGTTCCTGAATCAAGCCTATAACGTCTGATTGAGTAGAACATCTCTAGAAAGAGGCCTCCAGTCTTGATTTAAATGTTTCAAATTATGGGTAATAATCCACTATATCCCTATGTAAATTGTTCCAGTGGTTAATCACCATCACTATTAAAAATCTGTGGCTTCTTTCTAGTGGAATTTGTCTTGCTTCCGATTTCAGTCATTGGGTGTCGTTTGCATTTTTTCTGCTAAATGACAAAGCTATCGACTATCAGAAATCTCTTCTTCATGTGAGTGCTTGTAGATTGATAAAATCACCTTCTGACCTTGGGTAACCAAAATATAGTGAGCTGCTTATGTTTCTCGCTGTAATGCAAGTTTACCAAACCTCAGATCGTTCTTGTCGCTCTGTTCAGAACTTTTTCCAGTTTGTCAGCCTCCTTTTTGAAATGCGGGTGTTAGAACAGCACACGCTATTCCACTCATGGGGTCACCAATGCCATTTACAAAGGTAATGCCACCTCCCTGTTCCTACTCTGTATTATCCCCCTGCTGAGGATTGTGTTAGCCCTCTTAGCCTCAGCATCACACTTGGTAGCTCCTGTTCAGTGTATTCACGTTAACTCCCGAGGTTATGTCTACACAGCAGCTGGGAGCGTCTCTCTCGATCTGCGTAGACAGACTCTCACGAGCTCTGCTCAAGCTAGCACACTAAGAATAACAATGTGGATGTTGCAGCATGAACAACGATTTGGGCTAGCTGCCTGAATCCAAGCCTGCCAGACCACCGAGCTCCAAGCTCAGGTGGCTGTCCCAAGCCACTGTGTGCTGCAAGGGCCATGCGTGCTGCTGTTTTTAGCATGCTAGTTCAAGCAGAGCTAGTGCGTGTCTGTCTAGCCAGGCTGGGAGGCATGCTTCCAGCTGCAGTATAGACATCCCCTGAGTCCTTTTCAGTGCCATTGCTTTCCACAAGACAGGCCCCCATCTGGCAAATGTTCCATTGCAGGCTTTTGCTGCTGGATCCTATAGGGCTTCCCTAGCTCCTGTTTAACTCAGTGGGTCTGTAGCCTCAGCACTTCCTCTGAATGCTCCAATATTACTTTTCTAGATGCATTGTCATGGTTCAGGGCCATGGTTTTGTCCTGCTTGAAAATTGCATAATGGTATTAAATGCAAGAGAAACCTCCATGTCCGGGAGCAATTGCTCTGCTCGGTGAAATGTGCCACTTGGGTCAGAGTTTGCAAGTGCATTAAAAACCTTTGCCTGATACCCAGGTCTTTTTGGGTTTTGTACATACTGAAAGAGTTTTCTAATGCCATTTCAATCTTTTACTCATGAGCAGAGCAATTGTTTAGAGGGATGATCTTAATAACTGTCTACAGTATATGGACTGATTGACCCTCCTGCAGCAGAATTACTTGAACAGCTGACTATATAATGTCACTTTGTACACTTACTTTTGTGCGAAAGCCTTCTGAGGTAACAACTGATGCAGCTGGCAAAGAAAAGGACATTTTGACAGTGCTCTCCTGCATTTAGGCAGGAGCAGAACTTAAATCTGTGTAAACTGACATTTTGCTGGGTGGCTATGAGAACAGCCACACTGGCTCAGCATGAGAACAGCCACACGGGGTCAGACCAAAGGTCCACTGAGACCAGTATCCTGTCTTCCAACAGTGGGTGATGTCAGGTGCACCCGAGGGAATGAACAGAGCAGTTAATCATCAGGTGATCCATTATAACACATCTGCAAATAGCTACACTATAAGGTTGATATTAATCTTTACAGATGAGTAAATTAATTCTTAGATACAGTCCATGGAAGTCTTAAAAACCCTACACCATTCCAGATCATTGCTCATGAACTCAGGCACTATGATCCCACCTGACTACATCTTGATTTAATTCAACCCATCAGACTGAGTTCAGATGCTTCCTATATGTTTCCCCCTCTAGGTCTTATGAAAAGGGCACTCTGGAGGGGATTTGTTTTTGATGGAAAAAGTAAAAATGTTCTGCAGAATGCAAATGCTTATCCTGAAAAATGCTTAGTCAAAACCCAATTGGCCAAGAAATGTAGTGCCAGGGGGGATCTCTAGAGGTAGTCTAGGCCATTGCCCATGCAGAGGCAGGACCAAGTATGCCTGGATGATCCTGGAAAGTTATCTAGCCTGTTCTTAAAAACCTCCTAGGGTGGAGATTCCACAGCCCCCTTGGTAACCTAGTGCAGTGCTTAACTAGCCATAGTTAGAAACATGACAGCAGATGACATCGGTGTCAGCTGAGTCCCACTAAACGGCTTTTATAAATCCTGAGTTGGAATCCTTAGAGGCTAATGAAGTTGGATGGGAAGGGGTGGCAGCAACCTGCATATGTAAGGATTTGTCTGCTTATCCTCTGCTTCATCACCGTGGCAAGCCTATGATGTTACTGCGCTGCTTATCTCGCCCGTACCGCTCCCTGGCACCATCTGGCTCTGCTTCCCCCCGCGGTCGGACACAGACTACTCGTCCGAGTCAGACGCTGAGTCTTCTGGCTCTAGATGCAGCCACTACTGCTCCCAGTCCTGGCACCACAGACCGGTGGAACCATCAGGGTCAGGGCTCCAGGCCGGCATCACTGGCATCTTTCTCCTCCCCCCCACCCCCACCCCAAACATCGCTGGCTCGCTACACCCCCAGGGCTCCCACACTCAGACGCAGCACCCGAACCGAGCAATCAGTGACACTAGAGCCACCTCCATTCACCAGAGGCTCTGAGGTACCTGACTCGGCCTCCAGAAGGGCACCCTGTCCCTCTGGCCTTCTTGCCCTACGAGGTAGTAGTGGGCACCACCACCACCCTAAGGGACACTAGAACCTCCTTAGGAGGGTGGCCATAAACCTCAAACTCCAGGCAGAAGAGGTCATAGAGAATTCTGACCCGATGGTGAACATCCTTGCCCCTGAAGGTCCTTCTAGGGTGGCCTTGCCCCTCATAAGTATGATCCAAAACAGCACTAAGGTGCTCTGGCAGACTCCGGCCTCTATCCCACCCACCGCTAAAGTGGTGGAAGGACACTATTTTGTGCCACAGAATGGGTACAAACACCTTTTCACCCACCCGCAACCGGCGACTCTGGTAGTTGATGTGGCAAACCACAAAAAGAGGCAAGGACAGCCGGGTCCCACACCTAAGTCACTTGATGCTGAGAAGCTGGACCTTTTCGGCTGGAAGGTCTACTCGAGCCGGGGGGCTCCAGCTTTGAGTGGCCAACCACTTCAAGCGGAGCTCAGCTGCTATGCTTTCAACTCTTGGAGGTCGTTGGCAATGTTCCAGGAGTCACTCCTGGCTGACTCTTGTGCAAGGAGTTTAGCATACTCCTTGAGGAGTGCAGGGTGGTCTCCAGAACCTCCCTCCAGGCCGCGTTAGATGCAACGGACTCGGCAGCTCAGACCATGGCCACCACCATCACAATGAGGTGCAGTGCGTGGCTCCAGGTCTTGGGGATACCACCTCAGGTCCAGAACACAATCCAGGACCTCCCCTTTGGTCCTGTTCACCTAAAATACGGAGTCTTGCCTGCACAGCCTTAAAGACTCGCGAGCAACTTTGAAGTCTTTGGGGATCCACACCCCAAGGAAAGCCATTTAAGCCTCAGCCCTGTCTCACTTCTACTCTGGGCCTCCTAGGCAGGACTCATCAAGGACATGGGGCAGAAATAATAGGAGGCACCTGCCCTAGTCCTCCTCAGGCCAAGGCCAGAGTTCGGCAAAACAGCCCCCAGGCCCGAAGCCAAACTTTTGAAGATGCGCCTGAGGACAGAGTATCAGTTTCAGTCTCGGATCCTTCCCTCCCCTTTGTGAATCAACTCTCCCGCTTCTACAGTGCTTAGTCCCAGATCACGTCAGATCATTGGGTCCTCAGCATGGTAGGGATGGGATATTCTGTTCCCACCCCCCTTTCCCATTGCTCTTCAGGGACCCTTCTCACAAACAACTCCTTTTGCAGGAAGTGTAATCACTTCTCGCTCTAGGGGCAATAGAGGAGGTTCCTCAGGAGTTCAGGGGCAAGGAGTTCTACTTCCCCTATTTTCTCATCCCCAAGGCCAAGGGTGGGCTCCAGCCTATCCTGGACCTGCGAGACCTCAACACATTCAAAAAGAAGGTTAAGTTTTTCATGATCTCTCTGGCCATCATCATTCCTTCCCTGGATCCGGGGGACTGGTACGCAGTCCTCGACTTGAAAGATGCGTACTTCCATATATCCAATAGCCCAACCCATAGATGATTCCTGAGATTCGTGGCCAGTACTATCCGTTCAGGGGGCTCCAGTTTGGGCTCTCGGTACGTTAAACTTATGCGCACGCACACACATCCTGCAGATGATCATATACTTACCAGTCTGTCAGCGCTCGAGTCAATCTAATGGCCAGTTAGCTTGAGCATGAGTGAGGAGCTGTGTTCTGTCTCTCCTGATCTTAGGCTTTGCAGCACTGAACCCAGAACACATACTCCATTGTTATCCTTTATCCTTCATTCTAGTCATACAAAATACAAACATCAAATCCTACTACTCCATGTTCCCCTTTTGAACTCTCAAGAACAATTCTTGAGTGGGTCATATCTTATGCAGCTGTTTCAAAGCAATGCACTGAGAGGCAATTTGAGCTTGTGGTTTTAGCTTCAAGTACTTTTTTTTTTTAATTTAACAATACATACAACACATTGCAATGATCATGAGTTTAATAAGCACCATAATAACAATTATAGGGTGAAATGCAGTATTTAAGATGGAGGTCCAGGTAGGTGACCATCCCCTAAAAATACTATAACAGTGATGAATACTTGTTTAGCTTGATCTGAAATTTCAGACCCTTAATGTAAAATTGCCAAACTGTGTGTTTGAATTTGAACATGAGTGGCATTAGCTAGTTGGCTAATTTGTTTATTTTTATAAATTTAATGATATAGCTCTCTCCAATTAACTTCTAATGATAATCAAAATGAATAACATTACAGTTTTAGCCATTACATTCATATTTTTATCTTCATGCACCAAGAAATAGTACATCAGCTCAGGGGTGCAGCGTGCGGTTACATTACACATACGTTGTTGCACAGGGGGTTTTAGGGTATACCATTCTTGGCATACAACTTCTTTTGGCCCAATAGCACCGACACAGCTCCTTCCATCATAGTATACTTTGGTGGTGCTGTTATTCAATTTATCTCAGTAGCATGTTGCTAGCTTTTTGTTTTGCACGGAGCAAGGCTCCTCTAGGATTGGTAAGCTGGGGCTTACCCATTGTTGGGAAGTCCAGTTTTTACATTCTTACCAACAAATAAGCCTCATGTCCCATGCATATTTTGCCTTTAAATGTGCCTGCACCACCTGGGGATGTTTCCCTGTTAACATACTGGCATTCCTTGACCTCTGATCATTTGCATCTGTAAATACGGTTTAAATGCTTATTAATCCTTTTCTGCCTCATGCAGTATAATTTTTGTTGTGACAGTAGATTCATGGCATTCTGGGTTGCTCTTCAGCTGGTACCAGATTTTCCTGAAATTCTGAAAGACAAAATGAACATTTTTCTACCCCTTTTGGGGTGGCAGATTATTGCTTAAAATATCCCTTTCTTTTACAAATATCCTTGCTGATTGCAGGCAAAATCGAGTATTACCTCCCTACTTTCCTGTGTTTTTGTTCCATAGGCAGGCCAGGTTTTAATAGTTTCTTTGCTGTTCTAAGCTTTCAGTTTATTCACAGGTGATAGCTGAGAAGCATTATTACTACAGTGCTTCCTCTCCCCTCCCCCCCTCCTGAGAAATCATGCACACTATACATTGTTATAGGGGTAACATTAACTCATTAACATTAAACTTATCGCAATGTTTAATATTAACATTAGCATCACATTTGTTAAAGGTATTTTGTTATAAAAATGTACTAAGAAAAGCCAAAAAAGAGTTTGAAGAACAGCTAGCCAAAAAGTCAAAAGGTAATAACAAAATGTTTTTTAAGTACATCAGAAGCAGGAAGCCTGCTAAACAACGAGTGGGGCCCCGGGCGATTGAGGTACAAAAGGACCATTTAAAGACGATAAAGTCATTGTAGAGAAACTAAATGAATTCTTTGCTTCAGTCTTCACGGCTGAGGATGTTAGGGAGATGCCCAAACCTGAGCTATCTTTTGCAGGTGACAGATCTGAGGAATTGTCACAGACTGAAGTGTCACTAGAGGAGGTTTTGGAATCAATTGAAAAACTGAACAGTAACAAGTCACGGGGACCAGATGGCATTCACCCAAGAGTTCTGAAAGAACTCAAATGTGAGATTGCGGAACAATTAACTATGGTTTGTAACCTGTCCTTTAAATCAGCTTCTGTACCCAATGACTGGAAGATAGCTAATGTAACACCAATATTTAAGAAGGGCTCTCTAGAGATGATCCCGGCAATTACAGACCGGTAAGTCTAACGTCAGTACTGGGCAAATGAGTTGAAACAATAGTAAAGAATAAAATTGTCAAACACATAGAAGAACATAAATTGCTGGACAAAACTCAACATGGTTTCTGTAAAGGGAAATCCTGTCTTACTAATCTATTAGAGTTCTTTGAAGGGGTCAACAAACATATGGACAAGGGGGATCCAGTGGACATAGTATACTTAGATTTCCAGAAAGCCTTTGACAAGGTCCCTCACCAAAGGCTCTTATGTAAATTAAGTTGTCATGGGATCAGAGGAAAGATCCTTTCATGGATTGAGAACTGGTTAAAAGACAGAACAAAGGGTAGGAATAAATGGTAAATTTTCAGAATGGAGAGGGGTACTAGTGGTGTTCCCCAAGGGTCAGTCCTAGGACCAATCCTATTCAACTTATTCATAAGTGATCTGGAGAAAGGGGTAAACAGGGCAGTGGCAAAGTTTGCAAACGATAATAAACTGCTCAAGATAGTTAAGACCAAAGCAGACTGAAGAAGTTCAAAAAGATCTCACAAAACTAAGTGATTGGGCAACAAAATGGCAAATGAAATTTAATGTGGATAAATGTAAAGTAATGCACATTGGAAAAAATAACCCCAACTATACATACAATATGATGGGGGCTAATTTAGCTACAACTAATCAGGAAAGAGATCTTGGAGTCATCATGGATAGTTCTCTGAAGACATCCATGCAGTGTGCAGTGGCAGTCAAAAAAGCAAACAGGATGATAGGAATCATTTAAAAAGGGATAGAGAATAAGACGGAGAATATCTTATTGCCTTTTTATAAATCCATGGTACCCCCACATCTTGAATACTGCATGCAGATGTGGTCTCATCACAAAAAAGATATACTGGCATTAGAAAAGGTTCAGAGAAGGGCAACTAAAATGATTAGGGGTTTGGAACGGGTCCCATATGAGGAGACTTTGGTCTTTATTTAAAAACATATTAAACTTTGTAAAGCATCAGGGTACCCCTTCATGGTTAAATGCTAAACTCCAAAGCCAACAACACTAATTACCTGTGTTTGGCAAAAAGGTCTGTCGGTTCTGCAACTTTGAATTAAAGATTCAAATGGATTTTTAGTGGCATTATTAAAACCAAAAGCAATTTATCTTAAACCTATAAAACAAGAGTTTTTACAAACCAGGTGTTGGTTTAGGTCCTTAGAACCTCACATATTTACACAATATGTTTACACACAGAGATAGAAACATATATATTCATGCAAATTGGATACAATTAACTTAGGCTTGAATAGAGACTGGGAGTGGCTAAGTCATTATGCAAGGTAACCTATTTCCCCTTGTTTTTTCCTACCCCCTTCCCTCCGTTCCTCAGACGTTCTTGTTAAACCCTGGATTTGTGCTGGAAATGGCCCATCTTGATTATCACACACATTGTAAGGAGAAAAAAGAAAAGGAGTACTTGTGGCACCTTAGAGACTAACCAATTTATTTGAGAATAAGCTTTTGTGAGCTACAGCTCACTTCATCAGATGCATAGAATACAGATTAACATGGCTGTTACTCTGAAACCTGTCATTGTAAGGAGAGTGATCACTTTAGATAAGCTATTACCAACAGGAGAGTGGGTTTGTTGGGGAGGGTGGGGAGAAAACCTGGATTTGTGCTGGAAATGGCCCACCTTGATTATCATACACATTGTAAGGAGAGTGATCACTTTAGATAAGCTATTACCAGCAGGAGAGTGGGGTGGGGGGAGAGAAAACCTTTTGTAGTGATAAACACCCATTTTTTCATGGTTTGTGTGTATAAAAACATCTTCCGTATTTTGCACAGTATGCATCCGATGAAGTGAGCTGTAGCTCACGAAAGCTTATGCTCAAATAAATTGGTTAGTCTCTAAGGTGCCACAAGTACTCCTTTTCTTTTTGCGAATACAGACTAACACGGCTGTTACTCTGATACATATCTATATACATACACATACACACATTCTTTTTTCCACAACATCCCTTACACTGCTCTATGTTTACATAGCTGTACATAGATTAAATTTCCTTTATACATTTGGGGCAGTTAAGTTCCAACAGAAACCCCTTATGTTCTTTTAGCAAATTTAACTAAATTGTCCATAGTCAAATTATTTCAATCAGATTGTCTCTCTGCCTGAATTATTTACAGACATTCCTTTGGAAAAGGGCCCATTTTTCCTTCAGAATGGCTGCAATGAAACTAAGAATTGTTTTCCTATAACACTTTTCCTTTTTAACAGTTTCACAATGTTAACTCTGCAGAGGCTGGAGGGAATTAAGCAGTTGAACTTCTCACTCTCTTTCCTTAAATAACTGGCATATCTCCCAAAATGATACCTTCATTAGCTCAGATTTCACCATTGCAAGTATTGTCCCAGGGATCTGAAATTCCCATGCGTGTACTTACTTTTTTTTCTTACTCTTGCCACTATGCCCTCAGGGCTTCCAACCTGTTTTCCAATTTTTTTTATCTGTTGCCTGCCTGCTTGTCTGGGCCTGATCCTGCTTTCCTCACTGAACCGTCCCTTTTCATGGACACAGGCTTTGTTCCACTACCAATTTAGCAAGGAGGGTGGGCTCCTCAACTAGCCACCACCCCTCCTGGTCCCTTTCCTTAAACATTTCTTTCAAAATTGTGAAATCACCACAGTATCACTCACAAAAAATACTACACTGCCCAAACTCCTATATCCTTCAGAGTTTGGTTTAACAGAGCAAGATCTGTTTTAAAGGAGTAATCTCTTGAACAAAGTATCGTCTTTGGATTGCTTCCTTTTAAACGTTTCTTACACGGGTGCTACCACTATTTGCCTACACTCCTATGTCCTTCAGAGTTGGGTCTCACATAGAAAATACTGTCTGAACATATTACTTTATTAATCTCTTTTACCTTTATAACTCTTCCATGCCCACGTGCATGGTGGGACTTACACAACACAAAAGTTTATACCCACTAAAAATAACTCTGCCTGACAGAGCAGGAGGGGGAAACGCTAAGCCCCCCACCTTTGGGCTTGATCCTGCTATGACCAAGGGTATATTCACCTATGCAGTTTTTCCCCAACAGACGGATTGGAGCGAGGACTCTAACCCTCCCCCTATTGCCCAGCACTTCTATGGCCGGGGGTGTGCACACCTGAATGATCAATCGCTTTACACATATGGTATACCTTTTAGCAATATTTAAAAGCATTTTCAACGATCACAGTGCATGTCTTCCCCCTTTCGCAATTCTCCACCAAAAATGTTACACTTATAAGAAACACATGGGATCTTTTTCAGGGAAAAGGCAATACGCTGTGTTTATTGAAAATACAACAGTTAGCATATGCATTCAATCACACACACACACACACACAAGTCTCTCACTTCTTCTTGACCATCTGGACATTTGTGATGTCTTTCACACTCCTCCTTAACCATGCACACATCCTTTACTCACACCAAACAAGTTTACAGAGAATTTCAGACAGGATTACATTTTAGAAAGGGTTATATGGTTACTAAAGGGTTTACAAAAGAATCTTGCACAACTTTATTTGCAAGGCAGATAAGAAACAAGACCTTATAGTGAATACTATCATGAAAACTTATCCTAAAACAAAAGGTGACCATAATCAGCAATAAGGACTGTTCTGCTCTGTTCCTGCCTTAACATCAGTTCAGAAACAGGCAGCCTGGCTGATGTGTTTTTTCCAGTGACCCAGGGTCTGTCCTTCCTGCTATTCAGTCAGGGTGGCCGGCAGAATACAATCAAATCATATCAGACATCAATACATTTAATGCATGCTACATTATTATCCTTCATTCTAAGTCACACAAAGATAAAATCCTACTACTACCGGCGGCCCCCCCCGGGTGTTCACCAAGTGTATGGCAGTCTTCCTCTGCAAACGTTAGGTGCAAGCGTTCGTGTACCTAGACAACTGTCTCATCAAGGCCGAGTCCCAAGTACAGGCTGCAAAGCATGTGTTCCTGGCCAGGGCCACATTCCACAGTCTGGGACGCATATTGAATGTGCCCAAATCCACACCGTTCCCGACACAGAGAATAGAATTCATAGGGGCTCTCTTGGGCTCCACGCAAGCCAGGGCGTTCCTGCCCAAGCCATGCTTCCAAGCACTCACGGACATTATCGAAAACCTTCGCCAGTTTCCCACAATGATGGCCAGAAATTGCATGGAACTATTGGGGCATATGGCAGCCTGCAAATACATGGTCCAGCACGCCAGGTTACAGCTTCGGCCCCTCCAGGTGTGGTTCAAGCAGGTGCACAAGCCAGGCAGTGATGGTTACCTTCCTACCTCGCAGTCTCGAGTCTTTCCGCTGGTGGCTGCTGCCACAAGTGATTTGTGCAAGAGTACCCTTTGCCAACCTGCATCCTATGCTATCGCTGGTCATGGACGCCTTGATGCTTGGTTGGGAGGGCGCACCTGGGCAATATCAGAACCCAGGGCCTATGGTCCCACGCAGAACTATCACTGCATAGCAACATAAGGGAGCTGAGGGTTTGTCTGGCAAGCCAAGCTTTCCAGGCCCACCTGCAGGCCACATGCGTATCGGTGCTGACGGACAATACTGCAGCGATGTTCTATATAAACGGGGTGGTGCTCGCTCCTCTTCCCTGTGCCAGGAAGCCCTCAAACTTGGGATTTTTGCATCACCCACTCGATACACCTAGAGGCGTCGCACCTTCCGGGAGCACAACATGAGCTAGCTGACCACCTCAGCTGCTCATTTCACGGTCACGAATGGTCCCTCAGGCCAGACATCACGGTCTTGCTTTTCCAGAGGTGGGGCTCTCCCCACATAGACCTGTTTGCGAGGCAGAGCTACAGGAAGTGACAGCGGTTTTGCTCTTTCCTGAACCACAGCCTTTCACCTTTCGTAGCTGGGTCGCCTGCTGTATGCATTTCTGCCCTTCCCTCTCATACACCGAGTCCTCCTTAAGACTCGCTGGGATGGGGCTTCCTTGAGCCTCATAGTGCCAGCATGGCCCCGGCAGCACTGGTTCACCGTGATGTTGAACCTCTCCGTGGACAGAGCAGTGGCGCTTCCTGTGTGCCCGACCCTCATCACACAGGACCACAGCCGTCTGCAACACCCCAGCCTGGAGTCCCTCCACCTCATGGTGTGGAAATTCAGTGGCTGAACCCTCTTGAGCTTCAGTGTTCAGATCCAGTGAGGGAGGTCCTGCCGGGAAGTAGGAAACCCTCCACTCATGCCACGTACCTGGCAAAGTGGAAGCATTTTTCCATCTGGTCTCGGCAAAGGGGAACCGAACCGCAGCTAGCATCAATTCCCCTTATTTTGGACTACCTGTTATACCATAAGCAGCAGGGGTTGGCAATATCAATGCCAGGAGGACTCTTGCCATTTAGGCAGAATGGCTTAAATCACCTCTTGAAGCCAAACAGAAATCCTTCAAAAACTGGAAATCTGACCCTTGTGAAGCCAATAAGCAGAAGCACAAATTACAGCAGGATAGGTCAGAGTGAGATAAGATGACTAAGATGGATTTTTGAAAAGCAAACAGTGAAAAATTCACGTGTATCAAAAGAAGAACTCCTACAAAAGAATAGGTGGGTGTCTGGGATATCTAAGTTTAAAAGTGCAATTAAGAAAGAGAAGGATGTTTCTGAGAAATGAAATATTTGCATCACTCTTCACCACAGAGGATGTTCACAAGATGCTTTCCCCAGGGCTGCTTTTTCTGGTAATAAGCATGAAGCAGTAGCAGAAACTGAGGTGAAGTATTAGTGCTGGAATAAACTGGTAATTTAAAAAACCTGAAATCATCACGCCCTGATGGTTACATCTGAGAGTTCTGAAGGAGCCTATCAGAGCTACTTGCAAAACCATATAATCTCACTAAAAAGAGTTACGAGACCAGAGGATTGGTGAGCAACATGAAAAGGCAGATGTGGGATGCAATCATAAAGAATTAATGGATGGCAGCATTATTAATGTTAGTCAACGTGGTTTCATGGAAAATAGCTCTTATCAAACAAATGGGGTTTTTGTTAGCTGGTGGATAGTCCAATACTTAGATTTACCAAGCCAGCATAAAACAGCTTCTCTAATATTTCCTTGGTTACCCAGAAGCCAACAACACAGTTCCCTTAAAGTGATCCAGCCTCAGGTCTCCATCCAGGTACCTAAGTCAAATATAACAAGGAGTCCGGTGGCACTTAAAGACTAACAGATTTATTTGAGCATAAGTTTTAGTGGGTAAAAACCTCACTTCTTCAGCTGCATGGAGTGAAAGTTACAGATGCAGACACAAATATACTGACAGATGAAGAGAAGAGAGTTACCTCACAAGTGGAGAACCAGTGTTGACAGGGCCAGTTCGATCAGGGTGGATGTAGATGAGGAGATGTCAATTCCAGGAGGGGGTCATCTCCCCAGGGGAGGGAAGGGGCCTGAAAGGGGCGGGGTCAGCTCCATGGGGGAGGGTGGGAAGCTGCGCCATGTGGGGGGGGCACAACTCTTCCCGGGAGGGAGGGAGGGAGCAGGAGAGGGGTTGTGGGGAGGGGTCATCTCCACACGGGAGGGAGGGACAAAGACAGAGGCTGGGGGGGGGCAGCTCCATGTGGGAGGGAGACAGGGAGATTGGGGAGGAGGGAGGGTGCAGGAGAGGGGTTGGGGGGGCAACTCCGTGCAGGAAGGAGATGTGCTAGGGGAGCGGGTTCCACACCGGGGCAATATGCTCAGTGCTCTCCTGCCTCTGGCTTTGCCAGGGGGTGGGGGTATCAGAGAGAAGAGGAAGGGCAGGGCGGGTCCGGAGTTCCTGCCTTTGGGGAGGCAGCCCAATTAGCCAGGGCCCCGTGGGCCCATACTGTGAACACACGCTCTGACTGGTCTGAATTTCACCTAGGGTTGCCAAGTGTCTAATTGCTCAAACCCAAACACCCTACCTCTGCCCTGCCCCTTCTCTGAGGCCCCGCCCCCACTCACGCCATCTTCCCTCCCACCATCACTGGCTCACCCCCACCCTCACTCACTTTCACCAGGCTGGGGCAGGGGGTCGGGGGGTTCAGAGTGTGGGGGTGGGCTCCAAGCTAAGCCTGGGGGTTGGGGTGCAGGAGGGGGTGCCAGGTGTGAGCTCTGGGAGGGAGTTTGGGTGCAGGAGGGGGCCCACCCCTGGGGTGCGGGAGGGTTTGAGGAGTGCGGGCTCTGGCCAGGTGGTGCTTACTTTGAGTGGCTCCCAGATGCGGCCAGCCTGTCCGGCTGTGTGTGGAGAACCCCTGGCCACCCCTGCGCCTAGAAGCCAGACGTGCCAGCCACTTCTGGGAACTGTGTGGAGCCGGGGTAGACAGGGAGCCTGCCTTAGCCCCACTGCACTGCTGGCTGGACTTTTAGCGGCCTATTAAAATCTCACGGATTGGTTGCAGTAGCCACTAGGAGAGTGATTCTGGGAGATGCCCGGCCAAGCCAGGATGGTTGGCAGCCCTAATTGCCCCCAAGAACGTGACCTGGCTCAGCGTCCAGCTCGAAGAGAGCTCCGTAATCCCCAGTATGGGAAACGGCAGCACTGGCTGAGGTCAGCAGGGACCAGACTGCACCGAGCCTGACTAAGAGCGGGACCAGAAAGCTGGAGGCATACCTGGCTTAAGGGAGCACTTGTGACCTGCCTGATATGGGTTTCTCAATTCTTGACTCTAATGGTTAATGTCAAAACTCTGTCGGATTTTTCTTTTGTCCCAGCCTGGTAGGAAAAGCCCAGGAGCCTGAGGGCTCTGTGGAAGAGAGAGCAACTCCCCGACAACCATAAGGCGAAGGCCTTGGGCTCGCCCTTGCCAGGATCCAGGAGAGAGCGCTTTACGCAGCCCCTAGCCCAAACCTCAGCCAGTTTTTCACATGCTGATTTTGCATGAAATCAGGAAATGCAGCCTCTACACAGCGTATTGGATACATTTCATGAGCTAAACTGCGTGAATGTCCTGCCCTGAGGCCATTACCTGCCAGGGGGTGGGGGTGGAGTGTGCGGGTGCCATTGCCACACGACACAGCTCAGTTATTCAATATTTGCATTTTATTTCAGTTGACAGAGACAGCCCCGTAGTTGGGGGCCATTTCCTGGCCTCCGGCTCATGGCACCTTTAGTTTCTGAACTGTTTGGGCCGGGCCAGCGTCTTCCAGGGCTGCAGGGCCTGGCTTTAGGGCTTAGGGGAGCTTGTCTCTGCACCAGGTGTGGAGAGAGACGTGTCTTTCGCTGCTGCAGACGCAAGACGACAGGCTGACATCAGACACACGGGAGCGTGCAGTTGGCGATGGCCCCAGCTCTCTGTGCAAACCCTAGCCCTTGCTGATGCTTGGAGGGCCTGTGAGTCCAGAGTCGGCAGAGCTGTGGATGGACCATGCAGGTCAGGACTGAGTGGAGCAGGCTGATTCTGGCCCATCGCTGTCTGTTATATTCAGTGTTAGGCAGGGCCAGTCCGTCACCTTCACTGGCATCGAACTCTCTTACACACAGCACATAACAGGGCCTCTGTGCATTATAATTCACCAAAAACTCCTCTTCCGAGCAAGTCCTTTCCATCTGGCCACTGGACCCAGGGTGCCGGGCCCGGTAAGGTGCCCTCAGAGGCTGCCTGCGGGCTGGGATTTCCAGGCAGCAGCTTACTGGGCCAAAGCCGCCAGCACTGGAGGTGAGAGTGTGACCCTGAGCAGCAGGTGCTAGGTTCCTTGTGGCGAGCAGTGGATCCAGGCCCAGCTGGGCCTGAGTCAGACCCAAAGCACCAGGACCTCCCCACCCAACCAGCCACCCAGCTGGGTGAAAGCATGAGACAAGGCCAGCCGGGGGGACAGCTCAGAGCAGCGCTGCTGCAATAAATTACTTTGCAGCAGGGAAATAATTTATATGGTGCGTGTGGGGTGAAAGTCCAGGGGCAGAGGAAGCAGCTTGGGTGGCTGAGACTGCAGCCCCGCAGACCCTGGTGCCATGTGCTGGGTACGGCACCCTCAGGTGCTCTTCCACAGACTGCCCTTCTCCGGGGGCAGCTCTTCCGTCAGAAAGAGGTAGGAGCTGATGGCTTCCCGCAGGCCCAGGCTGATTGGGGACTCCCCCTCTGTGGGCGGAGCCTCCGATAACAGGGCCGAGCTACAGGCAGAAGAGAGGGATGCTTAGGACAGTCACGCTATTCACTGGCACCCGCCAGACTTGGCCCTGCCCCCCGCTCTAGCCAGTGGCCGCATCGCTGGCACCAAGGCTAAGCACCAGCCTAGAGGCAGACAGGCCCCAGCCTGAGCTGCTGTGTCCCCTTGTGTCTGGTGGGTCCTTGGAGGCCCCCTCCCTGCTCAGCACCCAGACCCTGGGGAGCCGTGCACCCTAGATCCTGCACCCAGATGGGCCAGGAGTGGGCAGGGGGGCATTGCAGGTCCCCCCACAGCAGGGCTCTCCCCCACACCCTCCCGCCCCAATGCACAAGGAGGTCTCCACTCCTGCCATCCAAAGAGCCGTGGAGCCGTTCCAACCCCCGCCCGAGTGAGGGGCAGCACCCTTTCCTGCCAGCAGCTTCCTACCTGTCGAGCTCCTGCCAGTTGAGAGCCGATTTCTTGATGACCACAGGCGGCGCCAGGTCCTGGGCTGGGGCTCGCACGGCTCCTTGGGTGAAGCACGGCTCCTTGAGGAGGCAGCACAACCCATCCCCGATTTCTGGGGCAGAGACACAGGGAGCATCAGCAATAGTGTCCCATTCACCTGCCCCCGGGGCATGCACACCCTGTGTGCACCCCAGACACACGCTCCTCTACCGGGGTGCCAGCTGCACTGACAGGCCGCCCGGGGGCAGGATGGCGCCCTGCTCACACCACGGGGCAGCTGGAAATGAGCAGAGCCGGCCCGGGAGCGCTGCTGCTCGGCGTCAAGTAGCGCAGGCTGCTCGTTGCTGTGCGGCTTGGAGCACTCTGCCACGCGGCGCTGGGCTGCTAGACCACACCCAGCACCCCTGGGCCTGCTTTCAGACACAGCTCTGCAGCCGTGACCCCTGCAAGTCACGCACACAGTGGGACTGGCTTGGGGCAGCCAGGGAGGAGCATGCAGCCCCCCACGTACATTGGGGGCAGCGCAGTCAGAAGTGGCCAAGTCTGGCTCTGGGCTGCATGCTCCTCCCTGGAGCATGAGCAGTAGGGCCCATGGTGTGGCCCTGCCACTGGGGGGGGGGGAAGGTACTGAGGGGGTGTTACCAACCCGGGGCACTTACGCCTGCTCCAAGCAGCACCATCCCTAAAGACAAGGGCCTATTCCTGGATTCATGGCGCCCCTGCCCCCCACTCCAATAAAATGGGGCTAAGAGCCCAGGCTGGGGAGGAATTGGGGAGCTGGGGCTGCCACCCCAGGCCCTGCGCTCTGGCTGGCCTGGGGCAAGGTTGGCACCCCGAGCTCCTTGGTGAATCTCCCTTTCTCCCCCCACCACAGCGTCCGTGGGGGCCTGCAGGCCCCGGGCTGCGCACATTGACAGCCGCTTCCCACTGGGGCAGGGGCTCGTTAGAACCTGGGCTGTTACCGGAGTAATAGTCCACCAGCGCCTGCAGGCTGGGGAAGGTGAGGCGTGGGGCGATGTAGAGCCAGCTGTTCTCCAGGCGGTTGATGCGATAGTGTTTGACAGAGTCCCAGGAGGAGTGGTTGGTGTGCCTGACCGACAAGGAGTAGCAGCCTGCAAGGGGAGCAGTCATGACCCAGTGCCCTGGCTCCAGCACACTGCCACGGCCGGGGACACGGCTCGGAGTTGGGGCAGGGGCCTCCTGCCACACCAGCAAGTCGGCTTCATTGCAACTGCACTGGACCCAACCCCATGGCAGCAGGCCCCAGCCCGAGCAGCCTCTGGGGGTTAGGACCATTCAGATTAGGGTGGAGCCCTGTGTTTGTGCTCAACACTGAACGCTGATTGGTGCGGGGAACAGACTTATTGGGCACATCAGCCAATTGACAGCAGCAAAATGGGATTTTCACAAGCTGGGGTCTGACTGGCCCATGTTCTGCACCACAAGCCAAGCTGTTCAGTTGCTGGACAGCCATGGGGCTGATGGCCTAGATAGGCTTTGCCGCCCTTACGCCTCCCCTCCCTCTTGCCCCCACATCAGGCAAAGTGTGAGATCCCCTTGTCCTTGGAATACCTGCTCCAGAGTGCCTGAGCCTGGGGCCCAGAGCCAGCCGGCTGCCTGGCCTGGGCTGTACGCTTAGCCCAGGGAGCCCTGCCTGCGGGAAGCACACGCACACTGGCCAGCCCGGTGGTGGGGTCGCTTTCCTGTCACGGCATGCACAGCAAGGTTTTCAGTTCCTAAGCTGGTAACTGAATGCTGCAGGAAGCTTTCTGCCTGGGGGCAGTGGGGAGCGGGGGGAGGGAAGTGTGACACAAACCCAGTGTACTCAGGAAACCGCTGGGCTTGTCAGCAAGCTAAAGCTGCAGGTGCGAGTGATCGGAGATAAGGCCACTGCA
This sequence comes from Lepidochelys kempii, assembly GCF_965140285.1. NCBI lineage: Eukaryota > Metazoa > Chordata > Testudines > Cheloniidae > Lepidochelys > Lepidochelys kempii. The sequence continues at coordinate 30,903,050 of NC_136392.1, read as the reverse complement.
CTACACATTGCCGTCATGTGCACCGCAGATGAGGCTGGAGGCCTCAGTAAATAACACATTGAATTCAGCCCTTGAAACCGTTGCTCCTCTGGCCCGAGGTAGGGATCTTCCTACTGTGAGTGGCCCGGGGGAAGGCAGCAGGAGCCGTGAGTACGACACGCAGCCGCTGATGTGTGCAGGGGCCGGCTTTAGCATCCAGCGCTTCCCTTGGGCCAGCTGGGACCGAACCATCCTGGGCTGCTCTGCCCTGCTGGGCTGTCACTACACAGACCTAGCGTTTTGGCATAGTGGCCAGTGCAGGCAGAAAGCCAGCCCCTGCCTTGGATCGCCATGATCGACTTAGCAGGCCTTTTAGGGAAAGGTACAGGTCCAGTTCTGGGCCCCAGCCCTGCTCCACGAGCTCCGAGGGGGAGCTAACATTTTAAGGGGGCCCAGGATTGTCAGTGAAATCTTTGCTTGTGCCCTGGGGCCGCTCTAAGTTATGCTGGGGCCATTTCAGCCCCAGTCCGCTGCAGGAGCGCAGACCTGGAAAGGCACCAACATCACACCTGAGAGCAGGGATCTGACCTCAGTGGAAACAGGTGCGCGGCTGCCTCGCAGAGCCATGCCCCACCAAACAGCCGCCGCAACGGGTGAACTTCCCCTCACACCAGCCCTCCCTTTCGCATGCAGCCCCAAGCAGCGAGCAGCAAAGGCCCACCCCCGGGCTCTGTGCTCCCACAAGGGTGTGGGGGGGCCAGTTTGGCGGCTGTGTGTATCGACGAGCAGCCTTTTAGCAGCAATTCCGACAGTAGCTGCGGCTCTCATGCACTTGGGCCCTGAGAGCCCTTTGCCCCGTCTCTGTCATTCCCCACAAGAGTGGCCAGGCGCCTTCTGAGGAGAGGCAATGATGGGCTGGGGGTGCGCAGCAATTCCCTGCTCAGGCGCCAGGCTGTGCCCAAAAACAGGCACCAGCCCAGGCTAGACTCTGTCCTGAGCCATGCTGACGGCAACAGCCCAGAAATCTCCGTGACCCTGGAGCCCTTCCCCCGTCAGGGACAGCCTGGGCATGGCAGGAGGCGCTGTGGGGTGAGCTCTGAGGCTGGAACACTGCCCAAATGTGAGGCTGGCAGCCTCGGGGTGGGCATGTGGGTGGGGCAGTGCCCAGGCATCTCGCTGCAGGGCTCCTGCTCACTAAGAGGAACCAGCCCCATGGTTCCTGGCCCCTCTGCTCCAGCCCGGCTGGCAGGTGGTGGGCTCTTGGCAGCAGCTCTGTGAAGTTACTTACCTTGCCTGGTCTGGCTCTCTCGGATCAGAAAGGAACCGCTGCGGTTGCATGGCAGAAGCAGCAGCTCCTCGGCTTTCTCCCGGCTAATGCCCTCGTACAGCCACCTGGCAGCAATGACAGGACGCTGAGCACCGGGGATTGGCAGCAGGCAGCCCCACTCCTACGCCATCCCAGCGCCCCGCCCTACTGCGGAGCTGCCCTCCAGGGCAGGCAGGGCTCAGCCCTCCCCCACTATGAGGACAGCCCTGCTTTGGCAGGGGACGGACTGCAGGGTAGACTGCGTGGTCCCATTCCTGGCTTCCACCCGAGCCACATGTTCCCCGGGGCCCAGACACATGGCCAGGCTGTTCGTTACACTTGGCCTTGGCTTCCTCTGGCGGGAATCTCACCGTGGGATGACTTCACCCGGCAGCGCAAGGCAGCTGCCTCCCGGCTGGACCGGCTGCACTGGCTGATGGCACACAGCAACACCGCGTGGGCTTGGAGACCGGCAGCGAAAAGCAACAGGAAGGGGAATGTAGGAAGGCCGACAGGCCAGGCCAGCACTGTTACACCTCCCCTGCACACAGGAACCCCAAGGTGCCTTCCATGCCCACACGCAGTCAGGACTCAATGTCCCAGTGGCCAGGGCGTAACATGGTCTCCAGGAAGCTAACTACGGCGTTCAGACCAGCCAAGAACCCAACTCGTCAGGCTGCGTCTTCCTGGAGCGCCGGCCCCGGCCCCCAGTCAGCACCACACAGCCCCCAGCACCACACTGAGGCTTCAGCAACACCACCACCATGGTACAAACGCCAAAGCGTGCTCTGGAGAATCGCCGCAAAGGGGCCGGGAGCAGGGCCGACTGGCTTGACGCTGGTTTTGCCTCCTGTGGGGCCCGTGTTCTGCATTTCAGCCCCAGCTCTGTTCAAAGGAGCAGGAGACAATAGCTGGGGGGAGGGGAGAGGAAGCTGTGGCTCAGCGGGTGTCGCTCAGGGGGTCTCAGCTGCATCAGGAAGCCTGTGGGGGCACGTGCAGCTCCCTGCCACCTGCGTAGCAGAGTTTGCCGCATGCTCAGCTCTAGGGCTGCCTGTGCTTCACCTGGAGCCCGACCCCCTCCACCACATCCCAGCTGACCCTCCGACAGCCGCTGGGTGGCCCCTGCATGCGCCAGCCTCACTCCGGGGACAGCTCCGGGGACCCATCTCAGCCCCCCATGCCCTGAGCCCATTGCAGGGATGGGAGGGGTGGCCTGGAGCATGGGGGCTGCCTCCCCTCCTCCCTAGCTCTGCATCCGTGAGGCACCTAGGTGGGGCTCTGGGCCCCAGCACTGCCTGAGTGCACTGAGCCCATGGGTACCTACGGCCTGCAGAGCCCCAGGTCTTATTGGAAAACCCAGGAAGTGGGTGAGCGCAAGCCCACCCACTGCTAAAGGCCCCTCCCCCTGCCTAGCGGGAGGGACCACTGGACCCGGGGACCAACTGATTACGGGGGACAACTAATGAAAAACAGGGACCGGAGTGAGGGTCAGAGGTTCAAAATGAGGATACCGGATGAGGACACCGAGCAGAGATGTTCCAGCCCCGCTGCCTGTCTGGCACAGCCCTGCGGGGTGACTCGCCCTGCCTGCAAACAGCCAGCAGTAACGTTACTCTCCTGCGCACTCCCACCGCACCTGCCTGCATGGGAGTGTTTGCGGGAGTGCCTTCCTGTGTCTCTGCATCATCCGGCTCCAGGAGCCCTGGCCCCGCTCTGCTGTGATACGGCACTAAACAACAGCACGGATAACGCCAGGCCCGTGGGCTCCTACCTGTGCCACACCTTCGCCACGTGGCTGCTGGGGACTGAACACTCCTTGCCGGTGGCTAGTGACACCACGTTCCACCAGTCCCCATCCCTGTAAGAGAGAAGCGTTTCCAGGAATGCCACGGCCACTTGCCTCCAACCAAGGCCCCTGGCTGGGCTGTGCTGGTAGCCCCATAGCTCCTTGCATTGGTTGACCCCCTCCCCCTCCAACATACAGCCAGCCATCTCAGCCCACTGAGCTCACCAAGGGCCTCTTTGTTGCTGTGTCCTGAGTTTCTGAGGGCTCCTGAAATCAAAGCACTGGGGCTCGATTCCATGGGAGCTTGAAACGTGCCTGCAGGGCACAGCTCCCCACACAGCCAGACGCCGTTCCCGTGGGGCACGAGGCTTGCCGGGAGCCAGAAATGGGTCAGCAGAGGCTGCTCCCCTGTGACGGCTCCGCGTCCTGGCACCTGACAGAGAGCAGAGCCCCATGTGAGACCCAGGCCAGAGGCAGGCTCCAGCACATGTCCCTGCAGGCAGGATTGCAGGGCATGGGAAATACATGACAAGAGCCTCTCCTAGGGTGCCCCAGAGCCTGGGGAAGCCAGAGGCTGTAGCACTGGCTGCTGTGGCCATGTTTTGAGAGGCCATGCATCTCTGGGGGGGGCAGAGCCCCTATGTGCTAATCTGGTCCAGCCTGGCACAGTATAATGAGGGCTCAGGCACAGCCTGGTGAGCACCCCAGTGTCGGGGAGGCCTCAGTCTCCTGTCTGGCCCCTGGGGTGGCACTTGGGGCTTAGCCCTGGGCAGCCAGGCTGCTCCTATGTGGGACTTACTCAGAGAGGACGTTCAGCTGCTCTCCTGGTCTCAGGATGGTCTCCACCTCCCCACCCGCGGGGAAAGAGCACAAGGCAACTGCCACGTAGCTGTTCAGACCTGCCGAGAGACCATAGCACCTCAGAGCACAGCACTGCCCTTCCCCACCCACGGGGCACGCCCGTGGCCTGGCGAGAGGGGCAGAGCAGTGCCGGGGTGAGCAGGCCCGTGGCTCTCAGCGGGTGCCCAGAGAAGGGGTATGTGCAGGAACGGCCTTTGTGGTGTGTTGACTCTTGTGGGAGGTCGTGTTTTCTTTTGAGCCCCAGATCCCAGAGCCAGGGGTGCTGGAGAATCGGGGCTTTCAGGAAAAAGAGTCAGTGGCCAGCCCCAAAATCCAGAAAGCACGGCCCCAAAGCCGGAGAGTGCAACCTCCCGCAAGCCACAGAGCGCGACCCCAGAAGCCGGAGAGGGCAACCCCGCAAGCCAGAGAGTGCAGCCCTGAAGCTGGAGTGCACCCCCTCCCGCAAGCCAGAGAGCATGGTCCCTCCCACCTCAGAAAGTTACAGACAAAGACATCCCCCCACCCAACTATTAGGATTTTTTTTTAAATTGAAAGATTTTAAGCCAATCTCATGCTTTTTTGGAGCCTGGCTGTGAGGTTTGCGTGCGTGAGGCCAGCAGCACAGCACTAGCCCCCACTGCAGGGGTCTTGCTCGGATTTATACCCCGCACCCATGCAACCTCAGTGGGGGTGAGTCAGCCTCATGCTCGGCCCCTTGCGTTTGACACTGTGGGACTTGCCCAGTTGCAGGGTCTATGGATGACCACTGGATGGCACTGTGCTGAGTCAGGGTTTCTCGCAGTGCTGGGGGAAGAGTGGGATGTCTGCTCTGCACTGTACAGTACTTCCCCAGAGGCCTTGGTTCCAGGCCCAGGCAGCCACGAGTCACTCGGGTTTTGCTCATGCCCATGAGTTCATAGAATCATAGAATATCAGGGTTGGAAGGGACCTCAGGAGGCCATCTAGTGCAACCCCCTGCTCAAAGCAGGACCAATTCCCAGTTAAATCATCCCAGCCAGGGCTTTGTCAAGCCTGACCTTAAAAACCTCTAAGGAAGGAGATTCCACCACCTCCCTAGGTAACGCATTCCAGTGCTTCACCACCCTCCTAGTGAAATAGCGTTTCCTAATATCCAACCTAGACCTCCCCCACTGCAACTTGAGACCATTACTCCTTGTTCCTTCATCTGCTACCACTGAGAACAGTCTAGAGCCAACCTCTTTGGAACCCCCTTCAAGTAGTTGAAGGCTGTTATCAAGTCCCCCCTCACTCTTCTTTTCTGCAGTCTAAACAATCCCAGTTCCCTCAGCCTGTCCTCGTAAATCATGTGTCCCATCTCCCTGATCATTTTCGTTGCCCTCCGCTGGACTCTCTCCAATGTGTCCACAACCTTTCTGTAGCTGAGGCCCCAAAACTGGACGCAGACTCCAGACGTGCCCTCCCCCGTGCTGAAGAGAGGGGGAATAGAATTGCCTGTTTGGAGCACAGCCTGGATTACTGGAGCAGGTTGGCTCAGCTGAAGCCAAGCCCCCCAGTGCCTCAGGTGCTCTCAGACCCCGCTGGGAAAGCCAAGAACCAGCCTGTTTTCTCCTCCCGCTCTGCCTGTGGGCCTCGCTGACAGGCTCTGCATGCTCCTGCCAGCCGAGCTCTCCCGGGGCACTCCCTGGCTCAGACACAGGGCCCCAGTGCAAACGGGGCAGGAGTCGTGTGAAATGCAACCCTCGTTCTGTGCACGGAGAGGTGCCGGACTTTCCTGCCAGCCTCACTCCTCCCAGACTGAGCCTGTGCTGGGTGCCTCAGTGCCAGGCCAGAGCAGGCGGATGGACACTGTTGGGCTCCTAGCAAAGGACACCCCGTAAGTGCGCAGCAGCACAGGGAGGGAAGAGGAGCCTTGTGCAAACCAGACAGGAGAAATGAGGTCACTGGTTCCCCAGGGGCCTGCAGCCTTGGCATCTTGCCAGCCCTTCCCCACAGTAAAGACAACTGCTCGGTGCCCTGTCCTGCTCCTCCATGCTGGAGAAGCCGGGTCTGGCCATTGGGCAGCCAGGCCCCTGCCCCCCTCGCTGCTGGAGGACATGGCAGGGTCTCTGGCGGCTTTGAACAGTGATGCTGCACAGGTTGGAACCTGAGTCACGCATGTCCTACCGGCAACGGAAGAGGCTGATTCCTAGGGCTCTGTGCTGAGCCAGCAGGCAGGGCACGACGGCAGGGTAGGCATAGAGCAGAAGGGGGACTGCAGTGCCCCAGTGGACGGATGCAGGATGGGGCTGTTCTGCACAGGCTGGGAACTCCGAGCTCACGTCTCACTGCTGCTCAGGGCTGCAAAGGGGCCATGAGTCCTACCTGTCTGCACAGGGGCAGTGGCCTGCATGGCAGCAGCTGGGCTGGACTGAATGACAAGCTGCTTCGTCCTGCTGGGCAAACTTCCCATCACTCCTGGGCACCAGCGAGGCCTCAGCAAACAGCTCTGACCTTCTGCAGCAGGGAGAGAAAGCTGAAAAACCAAGGGACGGCTCAATGCTTGAGCTCGTGGGCTGCTGCCTGCCCTGCTCCCTGTCCACCCCTGGTCTTGGGGGATCCCGGGCTGCCACCCCACACTGAGGGCTGCCCAGGGCACCCTGCTGCCCCTCAGTGAGGCTTTCAAATGGCCGACTGTCTCCCAGAGCCACATCCTGCTGGGGTGGGCGAGGGGCGTTCTTAGGATTTATGGGGCCCTACACAGTATTATTAAATGGGTGCCCCTATGCCCGATGGCAGCCTGAGCTCGCAGCCCGGGGGCGGGGGGTGAGGAGGGATGAGACAGCAAAGGCTAACGAGATGCCTGGCCCTCCTTACGGTGACAGAGTCACAGCTCCCCAGAGAGACCCCCCCCCTGTACCCTCTGCCTCACGCAGAATGGACATGCAGAAGGTACCTAATTAAAAGCATTAAAAAGATCTAAGGGTGGCAATTTTGCAACAGAAAAGCTTCAAAAACAGACTCCAAGGAGAAACTGCTGAGCTTAAATTAATATGCAAACTAGATACCACTAACTTGGGTTTGAATAGAGATTGGAAGTGGCTGGGTTATTACACTTATTGCAACTATTTCCTTAAGTTAAGTATCCTCACAGCTTCTTGTAAACTGTCTAAATGGGCCATCTTGATTATCACCACAAAAGTTTTTTTTCTCCTGCTGATAATAGCTCATCTTAACTAATTAGCCTCTCAGAGTTTGTGTGGTAACTTCCAACTTATCTGTACGTGTGTGTATATATATGTTCCATCTGATGAAGTGGGCTGTAGCCCACGAAAGCTTATGCTCTAATAAATTTGTTAGTCTCGAAGGTGCCACAAGTCCTCCTGTTCTTTTTAAAAAATGTTTCCAAAGATTTTAGGCATAACAAAGGGTTTTATATCTTACTAAAAGGTACTGATTTTGCCGGAGGGTTCTCTTAAAACTGGTTCATCAGATAGAAGTAAAGAAAGGGAAGCTTTCCAGCTATCTGGAAGGAAAGGGGTGTTGTCCCTTTAAAGGCTCTCTTCAATGTGGGGAGGGGGAAGGGAAAGGGGATGAAGGGGAAAAGGGATAGACAGAAAGGACAGGAAGACTTTGGAAGCATTTTTTTTACTATAGTAATTAAAATATGTATTTTAGATAAGGGTGGTCTTTGAAGGATTTATTTAAAAAACTCTTATGTCTGAAGATCCAAGCATTTAAGGCTAAAGATGATTGTGCATCTAAAAATCTATGCAAGGATTTTTTAGGGATGTGATTTTATAATCTTCACCAACACACTAATGAAATATTTTTAAAGAAAATTTTAAACTAAGGTCCTGTAGACTGACATGTTCTGAGTAAATATTACAGTCATGCACAACTGTTTTTGTCAGTAAATTCAGAAACTGACAGTATATACCCAGGGGTTGGCAAATGCCTGTTAAATGGCTTCATTACCCCTTGAATGGCTCTTTAACAGTTTCAGTGGTGTGCTAATAGGTCTGGCATCTGGAGGCTTTTTCACTTTTAACTACTAGATCCCCTCCCAAGGAAGACACCAGGCTGCAGCAGCCTGCTGTGGGAGCCTGCAGGAAGGGTTGGAACAGGGATAGGAAAGCCAGGAGGGTGGACACTAAGACTCAGTGCTCAAATAAATTGGTTAGTCTCTAAGGTGCCACAAGTCCTCCTTTTCTTTTTGTGAATACAGACTAACACGGCTGTTACTCTGAAACCTGTCACTCAGACTCAGTGGTGCCCCAAATTTGCAGGTGCCCTACGCGGCTGCGTATGTTGCCTATGCCTGAGGACAGCCGTGGGGTGGGCCGTGCCCTGAGCGCTGTGCAGCCAGGTCTACATGGCATGACAGATGGTGGCCTGCTGGGGCTGGCTGCTCACCTTGGCTATTCACACACACCCGCCCATACAACCCCCCGCTCATTGGTGCGTTAGCCTCGGCGATGTTTATAAAATGGCCCCATTTGGCTATGTGTTGTGCCCTGGGCTCCAGATGTCCTCTGGGCAACAGGTCTACTGGGCCCTCCGGACACTGGGCCAACAGGGCCTGCGGAGCCTTGTTTGGGTGGTTTTCTGTGTCGTTGCTCTTGGTTTAACCTGCAGCCCAGGTGCTGCACTGGGGCTGTTGAGTGGGGTTAACCAGCCCCAGCGTGTCGCAGCCTGGGTGGGCTTGGGAACACTCCGAGCCCAGAGGCTCCTGCTGCAACACAAAGGGGAACTGGGGGCTTATGGCAGTAGGGCATCGCCCCAGAGTCATGCCAGGAAAGAGTTTGACGTATCTGGACAGGGCCTCCCGCATTAACTTGGTCAGGGACGCCACAGCCCCACTGAGGCAGGCAGGCTGCGAGGTCATGGCAGCTGGCTGGTGGGGAGAGCCGTATGAAATGGCCAGCACTGCATTCGCCCCTCCTAATGAGACCCAAGGGAATGGCTCAGGGCAGTGATCACAGGCACGAGATCTCCATGGCACCCAAGAGCACCCCAGGATCCTGCCTGTCTGTGGTCATTGAAGATCCCAGAGTAATTCTTACAAGAGAGGGCTGGTGACCAACTGCCACTGTGGGGGTCTAGGCCCTGTGTAGCTAACTGTCCCCACTCCCGGCAGCGGCAGCTGGCCATGGCAGGCCACTTTGTCCTGGTGCCTGTGCACCAGAACCACCATTTAGCCCCTCAAAACATCGATTTCCCCTGCTGCCACCCCCCCTTCACCCCCAGTGCCAAACTGGCGTGTGGTGGTGCTGAAAGTTTTTAGATGGCTGCTGCACTACACCCCAGAGGTGGCTGCATTTCAGTGGTGGGTGAAATGACCCCAACCTTACAGGGAGGGCTGTGAGCCTTAGTTCATCGCTGTTTGTAAAGGGCTTTGAGCGCCTGGGCTGAATGGGACAAGCACGTTATCACAGCGTACCATCGCACAGTCACATCGCACAGGCTCCCCCCGTTTCCTCTGGCACAGCTCCGGACCTCCGGCAAATGGGTTCCAACACGGCTACAGCAACTGAGCAGGGCACGTGTTGGCCCTGCTGCCCTGAGGAAGGGGCCTGGCGTGAGGGCTGACCAGCCTGCAGCTGCACGCTTTCCTTCCTTCCTCCTTAGGGCATCTGACAGCAGGTGGGAGGCAGGGTATTCAGAGCACCGTCTTCATTACATGCAGCCCATCAGCTCAGAACAGGCCCCTGGACCAGAGCTCGCCAGCCCCCAACAGCCCCCGCTTCCCCCAGCAGAAAAACTTGTCCCGCTTACTTGACTCTCATCTCAACGAAGACGCGACGGGGCTCCTCAGAGCTTGGCAGATGCTGTGCTGAGTCTGCAGTGGCGCCCTCCTGCTACGGCAGGCTGCCTAGGGCAGGAGTCACTCCAGTGCTGGGAATAATCCACCTGCACGCAGGGAGGCACTAGGATTCCTCTGAGCCCACCACTGCAGGCTCTCCCAGCTGCTGGCTCTCCTGCACAGTGCAGAGCCCACCACTGCAGGCTCTCCCAGCTGCTGGCTCCCCTGCACAGTGCAGAGCCCACCACTGCAGGCTCTCCCAGCTGCTGGATTATGCTGTTCAGAACCCCCCTGGCAGCAAGCCTGTGTCTCTCTCCTAGGTGCCACTGTCCTCTGGCACTAGAAACTTCTGCGTAGCTTATTGCTGAGCATGAGTGTGAGGTGTGTGACAGGCGGGAGCTGGCGACCCGATCACATTTCCTGTGATGTGCGCAAGTGCTGGAGAGGAGGCTGGCCTGCTCATTTCTGTTTCTGCTCAGAGAGCAGCTGCTTACAGCATCCTGTTTCCATGGGGCAGGTGTCCCTGTGAATGGGACCAGACCCATATCTGCTGATGCTGGCTGGGGGTACTGGGGAAGGGTGCAGGGGCAAGACACCCTTCCTCTGGAGCCAGCCTTGAGAACGTGGCTGGTCCGGAGCTGTCGGCACCAGCCAGCTGGTGAATTCCTCCCCGGGACTGGACTCGGGGTTTAAACACACACACACACACACACATCTACAGGCATGCACATCTGAACCCCACCCCCACCCCCCTGTACAGGTACACACACCTGAACCCCTCCTCCTGTACAGGTATGTACACCTAAATTCCCCCCAGTACAGGTACAGACATCTGAACACACCCACTCATGTACAGGCATTTGCACATACACCCAAAAGTTTCAAACAGCCCTTTGGTTTCCTGGTGCGGGTATAAAATAACCCTCCAGGCATTTAGCCCCTTGGCTCCTCACCAGTCCAGCCCCCCTGCTCAAGCAGGAAAGCCCAGGGAGGGCCCAGAGAGCCAGGCTGCTGATTGGCTCCTGCTGGCCCCCATGCAAAGCAGGTGGAAATGCTCCTTGAGCGGCCTCCCCTCGCTCCTGTGCTCCACGCTGGCTTGGCACAGGGGTCAGCCGCTCTGTGCAGTGCCAGGCAGGGCAGCGTGAAGACCCCTGGACCAGCTGGGACCAGCTGGCCTTGGGCGCATGGGGTCAGTTACCCACTTATTACCCGCTAACAGCTCGCTCCCTAACCAGATTCCGTGTCTGAGCCCTCCTGCCCATCTGATAGCCCCCTCGTGCTTTGGTCCGGCCCCCAGCTCTGGCCTGAAGCAGGGCACTCTGGATGCAGAGCCTCCACTGTAACGCACATGCCATGCTGCTCCAGCGGGGAGGAAGGGGCAGGCTGGAGGCATGGGCACAGTACTCCTGACTGATGGGCAATTGCCCCGGGCTCAGGGCAGCGATAACCCCCCGTCAGTGGAAAAACAGTGGGCTGGTTCCAAGCAAGTAGGCACGCTGGGCTGCGACAGCTGTGCAGGGCTGCTCAGCTCCCGGCTGCAGTGCAGGAGATCTTATCTGCCCCAGCACCGACACTAGCCTGCGTGTCACGGCACCATCACCACGCTCCAGCCCACATGCTTACGCTGGAGAGGAGGCGGCAGCTTCATGGAAACTGTGTGACGGAGCCTGGGCGCTCTGAGCACGAACAGCCGCCAGCCAGCAGCGTGCTGGGCACTGGGGCAATTCACGAGAGCCCCCCAACTCACACAGGGCCCCAAGTCCCAGCAGTGCTGGCTCCTTGCCAAGCCCCTAGCCCCTGCACGCAGGCCACAGGCCATTCTGTTCGCTGGTTCCAGCCACTCCCTTGCTTAAGCTCTGGTGCAGGCAGGCGCCAGGCTCCGTCGCTGCTCACAGGGGGTGTCCTCCGAACGTCTGCGTGAAGCTGGATATTGTGTTTGTGTGAGAGCGATGTGCACTGGGCGGTGGAGGCCGGGCTCAAAAGAGAGACAGCCCCACTGGCCGGGCGGTGACGTTCTGCAGGGCAATCCTGCTGTTCTGGAGGAAGTTACCTGCAACTGAAGGGCACAAACTGAGCGCACACACGACTTGCCCTCTCCTGGTTTTAGAAAGCCTGGCCAATGATAGAGGAAGTAACAGACCAACTTCCCTAAGCCAGCTCCAGGATGGTGCCCCTGGGGACATAAGGAAGCATCCCAGGAGCATAGGGAATCCCAGACCAAGAGAGGCCAACAGTCCATTTAGTTTGGTATCCTTTAGCCAACAATGGCTAAGCCCAAATGCTACAGAGAAAGGTGCAAGGAGCCCATGGTGAGACTCCTTGTAACCCCATGAGAGGTCAGCATGTGCCCTGGAGCTGCTATACCTCTGGTGCAGTGTCTGTGGCTGCTCTCATTATCCATATAAATGTCCAGTCCTTGCTCACTCCTGCTATGCTCTTGTGGCAATGAGTTCCACAGGCTGGTTACGTTGTGTGCTGAAACATATTTCCTTTCACGTGTTGCCTGCCAGTTTCATTGGGTGTCTCTTGCTTCTAGTGCATCGGTTTTCACCCTTTTTTCATCTTCAAACCCCTAAACTTTTTAAAATGGAGGTGCAGAGCCCTTTGGAAATCTTAGACAGTCTGCAGACCCCCAGGGGTCCACGGACCACAGGTTGAAAAACAAAAACAAAAACGGTTACTCACCTCTCGTAACAGTTGTTCTTTGAGATGTGTTGCTCATATCTATTCCAATTAGGTGTTGTCGGAAAGATTTTCCCCTAACAGCATCATTGGGTTGGCTGTGGAGGCCCCTGGAGTGGCGCCTTCATGGCGCTCAATATGTGAACCTACCAACCCAGCGCCCCCTCCGTTCCTTCTTGCCAGCTACTCTGACAGAGGGGAAGGCGGGTGGGTTTGGAATGGACATGAGCAACACATCTCGAAGAACAGTTATGAGAGGGGAGTGATGGATTTTTCTTCTTCAAGTGATTGCTCATATCGATTCCAATTAGGTGACTCCCAAGCCTTACCTAGGCAGTGGGGTCAGAGTTAAGGAAAGGCTGATTGCAGCACTGCTCTACCGAAAGCCGCGTCGTCTTTGACATGCCAGATGATGGCGTAGGGAGAGGTGAAGGTATGCACCGAGGACCAAGTTGCTGCCCTGCAGATTTCTTGGATCGGGACTTGGGCCAAGAATGCCGCTGATGAGGCCTGGGCCCTTGTAGAGTGCACAGTAAGAGCCAGGGCTGGTATGTTGGCCAGCTCGTAGCATGTGCGGATGCACGACGTGATCCAGGCAGATATTCTTTGAGACGAGACCAGGAGTCCTTTCATCCAGTCTGCCACTGCTATGAACAGCTGGTTCGACTTTCTGAATGGCTTAGTGCACTCGATGTAAAAACCTAGTGCACAGTGAACACTGAGGGAGTGGAGCTGCTGTTCCCTGGTATCAGCATGAGGCTTCGGGTAAAAGACAGGTAGGAAAATGTCCTGACTGGTGTGGAAGTGCGACACCACCTTGGGGAGAAAGGCCAGATGTGGCCTGAGTTGCACCTTATCCTTGTGGAAAACCATGTAAGGTGAGTCGGAGGTGAGGGCCTTTAGCTCAGAGTCCCTCCTCGCAGACATAATGGTGACCAGGAACACTACCTTCCAAGACAGGTACAGGAGGGAGCAAGTTGCCAGTGGTTTGAATGGGGGCCCCATGAGCCTGGAAAGGACCACGTTAAGGTCCCATGTAGGGACAGGCTGCCGGATCTGGGAATGTAGGTGGTCCAAACCTTTAAGGAAGCAACCAACCACAGGGTTGGCGAAGACGGCTCGACCAGATGCTCCTGGTTGGAAGGCCGAGACAGCACCGAGGTGTACCCTTATGGAGGACACCACCAGGCCTTGCTGTTTCAGGTGCAGGAGGTACTCCAAGATAAGGGGTACCGGTGCCTGGAGAGGGGGTGTGCGACGCTTGTCACACCAACACGAGAATCTCTTCCACTTTGCCAGAGACGTGGCTCTAGTGGAGGGCTTCCTGCTGCTGAGGATGACCTCCCTTACTTGTTCTGAGCACAGAAGTTCCATAGGGTTCAGCCATGAAGCTTCCAAGCCGTGAGGTAGAGGGATCGTAGGTCGGGGTGATAGAGGCGACCGTGGTCCCAAGTGAGTAAGTCGGGGAGGAGCAGGAACGTGACTGGTGCCTCCAACAGCTCCAGTAGCATGGGGTACCAGAGCTGTCGAGGCCACACTGGAGCTATCAGAATTACCTTTGCCCCCTCCCTGCGGACCTTGAGCAGGACCTTAGGAACAGGGGAAAGGCATAGAGCAGGTGACCTCTCCAGAGTAGCAGGAATGCATCCATGAGGGAGCCTGGGCTGCGACCCTGGAAGGAGCAGAACATTGGGCACTTCCTGTTGCGTCAGGTGGCAAACAGGTCAACCTGGGAAAACATCCACCTTTGGAAAATGAGGTGTAGGACATCTGACCAGATGGACCACTTGTGCATGTGGAAGGACCTGCTGAGGTAGTCGGCCAGCATGTTCTGAACTCCTGGTAGAAAGGATGCTTCCAGGTGAATGGAGTGGGTTATGCAGAACTCCCACAGTCAGAGGGCCTCCTGGCATAGGGGAGAGGAACGGACTCCCCCTTACTTGTTGATGTAAAACATGGCGCTGGTGTTGTCCATTAGAATCACTACGCACTGGCCTTGCAGTTGGGCCTGGAAGGCTTGGCAAGTGAAGTGCGCCGCCCTCAGCTCCTTGACGTTGATATGTAGGGAGAGCTCGTCCTGTGACCAGGCTCTGTGTCTGGAGGTCCCTCAGATACGCCCCCCATCCCAGAGCCGACGTGTCTGTAACCAGGGACAAGGAAGGTTGAGGATTGTGGAAAGGGACTCCACTGCACACCACTTGGGGGTCAAGCCACCAGCAAAGGAACAGGAGGACCTGCCCTGGCACCGTGATCACTGAATTCAAGCTGTTGCACCCCTGGCGGTAGGCTGAGGTGAGCCATGTCTGCAACGGTCTGAGACGCAACCTGGCGTGCCAGGTCACATAAGTGCAAGAAGCCACGTGACTGAGACTCAGGCACCCCTTGCTGTTGTGGTGGGAATTGCTGGAGGGTTTGAATGATGTCCATGATGGCTCGGAATCAGGACTCCGGTAGAAGGGCTCACGCCTGGACCGAGTCTAACACTGCCCCAATGAATTCTATTCTCTGGGTGGGTTCCAGGGTTGACTTCCCCAAGTTGAGGAGGAGACCCAGCTGCTCTAACATGCACCTGAGCAAACAGATTTGGGACTGCACCTGTACCCTGGTGTGGCCCCTGAGCAGCCAGTCGTCGAGGTAGGGGTATACTTGCCTCTGCTGGTGACAGAAGAAAGCAGCCATATCCTACATGCACTTGATGAACACTCGGGAGGCTGTTGAGAAGCTGAATGGTAGGGCAGTGAATTGGTAATGCTTGTGGTTGACCATGAAGTGTAGAAAGTGCCTATGTGCTGGATGAATCGCTATGTGGAAGTATGCATCCTTCATGTCGAGGGCAGCGTACCAGTGTCTCGGATCCAGGCAGAGACAAAACAAAGAGTTAGGGGAACACGGAGAACTTGCCGAGCAAGACGCCACAGTTCCAACGACCGTCACCGGCGGTAAGAAGGAACTGAGGAGGCACCGGGTCGGCAGGGTCATATACTGAGCGCCATGAAGGCGCCACACCAGGGGGCTCCACCACCGACCTGACGAGTGCTGCTAGGGGAAAAACTTTCCAAGGACTGTGCATGCGGCCCGCGCACACCTGATTGGAATCGATCTGAGCAATCACTCGAAGAAGAACCACCACTGTTCCAGGATTACGAGGGAAATTTGAATTGGAACAGCCAGCTGGCGAGAGCGTATACACAGCACAGTGCTGTGTACGAGCCAAGCTCCGTCAGGGCCTGGGACCCCCATGTCTGGCTCCGAGATGCCTGCTCCCTGGAGCCAGCCAACCTATGAGCAGGGGCATTTAGATGGGGTCTGTGCGTGTCTCCAGCCCCCGGCTCCTGAGGCAGCGCTTTCCCAGGCTCTCGCCCCAGTTGAGGGGCCTGACTGGGGTTTGGTGTGAGCCAGCCCCCATCCTGGCTCTGCCTGCTTGGTGTTGTTACGGAGATGTCTGCCCAGACCTCGGTGCTGAGCTGCGCGGCCGGTTCTGTGTCTCTCCCCAAGAGCTGTGGGTCAGTCAGGGCACAGCTCAGCCGCCAGAAAGGCTTTGGGGCCTGACCCTCCGGTGGCTGCTTCGTGCCCTGCTCAGTCCCTCCTGCTACCTCCACAGCGCAGCCTGTACCTGGCCCAGGCCTGGGGGAAGCAGGACTCCTCATGGCTCCCACCCCCGGCAATGCAGAATCCAGCTCTGCTAGCGCTGCAAGCCACGCTCTGTTTGTAACCATCGATTCTCACCGAGTTACCAGATTCTGCTGCTCTTGGAACTGCAGGGAACTAGCCCCGGGCAGAGCCGGCAGGGGCACAGTGCAGGCCTATGCCTTTGTGCAAACTGGGCAGCCTTGTGCCTTGCAGCTGGGGAGCAGAGGGAGGCCAGACTGTCGCTGGCCCACAGGCAACCTCCAGGACAACCCAGGCGGGGGGTATGCTGTTCCCTGCTGTAAGGGAAGCCCCCGCCCTGGTTTGGGTTCTGTGGCAAGGGGCTGGCTGGCTGGGGAGGCAGCGTGGACAAACCCTCTGCTCCTCTATCATGTCGGACAAAGGGCTTGAGCTGTGGGTGCAGCTGCGGGCAGGGCTGGGAGGGAGCCAGGTGTGGCTTGTCGATCCGCGCAGCGCTGACTTGTCACTGACAGAACGCAGACGTTCCACACACCGGCAAGGCTGGCCAGAGGCTGCCATCCGGCCTCGCGCCAAGTAGTCCCACTGCCTGAGTACGTGGGGGCCGGGGGTAGATTATACCAAAGAATTAGGCCATGTTTATACTACAGCAGCAGCCTAGCTACAGCCCTGGAGCACAGATGCTTCTCAAACTCATCCCAGAGCATCTGCTTCAACGGCAGGTACCAAGGAGCCCAGTGTCGCAGTTCCAGGGTAACTGCCCCCCCCCCCCCCGCGCCCCTGTGGTGGACCCCTTTCTGGGGCGGGAACCCACATTTCTCTCCCCACATGCGGGATTCAGGCCGTGGCTCCTGCTGCCCTTCATTGTGATCCTCTTAGCAAGTCCGAGTTCAGTCCTGCACCTGCCAAGCTGCTCCCTCCCAAGGGCTATGGCTGGGCGACTGCCTGGCTGGCAGAGAGGCCAGCACATTTATTTAGGACAAAACCGTTACAAAGAAAGCACAATTTAACAATAAACAGGCTGTGTGTGTGGCTTAGAGGTTTGTCACCCATCTTCCCTGTGGAGCCCCGGGCAGGGCACACAGCCAATTCTGTCCCTCTTGGTCACAGGCTCAAATCAGTTCTCGCATCATGTTTGAGTGACCCCTCCTCAACTGTAAGCTGCCCACTTTATCCAGCTCTCAGGCTGCTGGGCCTCTTGAGCCTGGTCAAAACTAGGCTGTGGAGCAGTACTTTACACCAGTCACCACCAGTGACATTAGCTCCTGATGTTCATTTATGCTGAGTGATTCCCCCTCCAAAAAGAAAGGAATTAACCTCTTCACACACAGCAGGGAACAATATAAGAGGGGAAACTGAGTCAAACCTATTTTCCCATAAATATATCAGAAGTTCGCCAGTTCTCCACAATCTGCACGAATGTCTTGCCCCCATGAGAGTGTTCACTCCTAGCACCCACTGGTCCACTTCTATACCCTTATAACTACATCCACACTAGGGTTTTTTTTTTTTTTAAATGATTTTAGGATAAAGCTTCCTAGTATAGACCAGCCCTTACCTACTAGGGAATAAACTTGCTGAGAGACTATTCCAACCCAGGGACTGCTCCCAGTTTTGTATTTACTCTTTAAATATCTATTTTGGAGCTGCATGTTTCTTTTGGCATTGTACAGCAAAGCCAAGGCTGTTGGTCAACCAGCTGCTTCAGAGAGGACTCCTTGGGATGAGCGTACCATATGCAATCTGTGACCAAACCTGCCCTGAGCCATTGTGCGACTTGGGGGACTCTCACTCCCCCATGTATGAAGATAGCGATACAGCTCCTCCTCCATGAAATGTTGAGGGATCTATGGCAGGAAAGTGCTGCAGCATAGCTACAGCCGGGAGATTAAGGCTGAGTGGCTGAGCCCTGCGAAGAGGCCAATGAAGTCGGCCCAGCTAGCTGAGTCTGACGCAGGCAGCTATCAGCAGACGGCTCCCACCGGCCGGCACACTCGGGGCACAGTGCTCTTTGTGAGTGGCTGGGGCAGTTCCCGATGAAGTCCATGCTCTATAGGGCACCCAGAATGTTGATGGCAAATAGTGACTAAACAAACAGCAGCAGAAGGAACACAAGGAGCCAGGTAACAATGACTCATTTGTAGCTTTATTTAATAATTGGTACAAAGTGCCCCTCAGGCAGAGCCTCCCGGTCCCATTCCCTACCTGAGCGGAGCAGAATATGAAAGCTCTGAGGAGCCAGTTCCCTACCAGTCAGAACTGGGCAGCAGCGGAAAGAGGATGCGTTACCTTGACTTTATCAAAAGACCTGCAGTGACCTGACAGGTTATCCCTCATCTCAGTGAAGAGCTCCCCTGCTGTGTGACAGGGTCATTAATTTGCCTGCTATCCTCTGTGAGTGATTCACCACATACAAAAAAGAGCAACAGACTTGTGAATTCAATGAAGACAGAATCTGCAGGGTGACATTCCCTAGCCATTGGTTAGCCACAAGCTCCAGGCCTGGGAATACAGGCCATCTCTGACAGGATTCAGATTCACTGGCATTTTTCCAGCAACCACTGAATTGGGATACCCTGCCCTGGCAATCCAGCTGGGCCGTGTGGCAATGCTAAGTGGATGCTGGCACAGCAGGAGCAGCAAGCTCCCCCATGGCCCAGTTCTGGATCCCAGGCCTGCAGCTGGGCACTGCTGCCCACTTCACAATGTACTGAGGGTTAGAGATTTCAAAAAGTCACAGCAAAGAGTCCAGTTATGAGGAGACGTGACCACATGTTATAAACGATCCCGTCTGCATCCAGCCCTCCTACAAACTGCTCTGGAGGGTCCCTGTGGGTCGACAAAGCCACGGTCACGGCTGTCGAACAGTGTAATCCCTTGTACTCTGCCGAATAGTGCATTTTAATTAGTGAGAATTAACTCATTAATTGCTTTGCCCTTTCAAGAGGTTCAGGTAAGAGATGGCTCTGCTCATTCTGAACACACGAGACCAAGACAATAGTTATGACTGTCCCATCCCCCCAGGAGTGCTTTGAACCCCACCAGCCCGAGGAGTGCAAGGACGCTTTGCTGTGCTCAGCGCTCTGTGTGGAATAAGACTCGCCTCCTGTGCCTGGAGTTTTGCACCATTGTGGGCTCGCTTCCCCTCACCCCCCAAATGCCCTAAGAACTACACTACAAAAGTCCTAATGTCCTTTAGCAGAAGCACAACTAGGAAGCAATTCTAACCTCACAAAGCCACAGACATCAGATTTAAATTAAAGAGGGAAACAATGGCTGTTGGTGGATCGATACACAGCACAGCAAGCACAGGAAGGAGGGGGCACAAGCATGTACAGCAACTGGGTTCACTGGGCCTGTGGAATGTTAATGACTTTTAAAGTGGTTCTGTTCCCAGAGACATACAAAAAGGACCAAAGTAGCACCAAGCACAGACTATCAAGGAGGCAGCGGCTTGGATGGGCATGCACAGGTTAGAGAAAACTGACGTTTTGCTAGATGAAATGCTAGATTCTGGGTAGGGTCTGTGGGGGAGGATGAAGTTGTCTGGATCCAGAAAGTTTCCTCTTAGCAGGATACTTCCATGGTTTGCGGTGTGTCCTGGACATCAGCTGCTTCTGGGGGCCCAGCAGTCCCCTCCCCTTGGTTGCTGATGTGCGACCGGCTGGGGGCACTCTCTCCAGAGCCCACACTGGAGGAGGAGTGGGTACGGGAGCGGATAAGTCTAGTCATACTAGCTGTTGGCACTGCAGGAAAGAAAGAGGACTGTCAAAAGGAGCAAGGTCACAGAGGTAGTGAACTACAGCTGATACCACTGGGCTCTCTTGTGCCAGCACCCTGCTGGGTAAGCGTGAAAAGAGCTATACACAGGATCAGAACAGTTACTCTCAGCTCCCCAAAACCGGGCCTTTATGCATCAAAAGCAGGTGGTTTATGGCCTGATTTCAAAAGGTCTGAGGTGGGCAACTGCAAATTGCATAACCGGCCATTTGCAAATGTAGCCATGGTAACTTGTACATTAGGTAGTGATTGGTCACAAGACCTTTTGAAAATGAGTCCTTTGCTCCAGATAACCAGAGAGCTGCAAACCATGCAACAATCAGCAACACACAGATGAGAGGTGAAAACACACAGTGCACACAATGTACAATGGAGCGGGCC
This sequence comes from Lepidochelys kempii, assembly GCF_965140285.1. Classification (NCBI taxonomy): domain Eukaryota; kingdom Metazoa; phylum Chordata; order Testudines; family Cheloniidae; genus Lepidochelys; species Lepidochelys kempii. The sequence goes on along the minus strand of NC_136392.1, from coordinate 30,882,926 downwards.
AGGATCCAGAGCGCCAGCAGGACATGCTGCAAGCCACCAGAGCAATGCACCCGAAAGATGGCAGGGGTTCAGCTCAGTATGCAGCCCTGGTCGTGCTAGCTGTGGGTTTGCAGGTACCTGACTCCGTGCTCAGGTGGCTGAGCTGCACATAAGGGACTGGAAACAACGTGAGGCAGGGAAGAGATGGACACAAGAGAAAGCAAGTTAATTCCCCCATCAGCCTGGAACGCACCATGCTGCTAGAGCGAACCCCAGCGCACCAGGTCTGCAGCCAGCCAGTGCTCCTGGGCTCTGGACTCACACCCCACACTGATAGTTTCTTAGCAGCTTCCCCTTGGAGAGGAAATCGCCCCAGAAGTTCCTGCAGATGTTACTCGGCTCTCTGCCCATTAGAAAGAAAGGAAATCAGATTCCCTTGAAGATCGCAGGAAAAGCCATGTTCTTAGTGGCTCCACTGGGCTTTCAGAAGAGCAGGGCCCCTTACAAGAGACTGTGTTTAGTATTTACAGCCCAGCCTCCCCTGCCCCGAGACGGGGGCCATGGGATCAGAGTGTTGTCCCCTGAACTGACAGTCATGGTCTCTGCAGCTGTGCCCATGAGCACAGAGTGTCCCCTCCAAGACAGTGTCTGAGATGGGGACGGCAGTTAGAGCAGCACAGGCTGCCTTGGACAAGGGGCAGGAGGCAAGTAAGAAGGAGCCTTTCCTTCCACTTGGGAGGTCCCTGCTCCTTAACCTGGGGCAAGTGGGCCTGTGTCCTGCTGGTAGTGACTTCTGCCCTGGCCTACGTCCATTCTCTGGTAGCAGGGCCCTCGCTCGGGTCTCTGCAGGGCCACAACCTGGATCCTATCAAACATCATGTCACTCAGACAGGCTAAAGGAGGGGTGCCCTCGCTCCCACTGGCACACCACACCCTGCCTGAAGGAGCCCCGACCCTCCGATGCCTGATGACAGCATTTACAGCTTAGCCATCAGGGAAGCAAGGGTCACACTCAGGCCCAGGGAACTCTGCTTAGTCCACGTAAGATCCGGGGAACCTCTGACAGCACGGCACGTTGACGTCTCTGTTTGCTGGTGGCTACTCAGCCAACAACCTTCTCTCTAGGGGGCCAGTTTTACCTGCCAAGCAGGTGCCATGTAGGATAAGACCTGTCTTCCCACATCCATATCCGTGGGACCACAGCTGGCTCAGCCAATGTCTTTGGCTTACTGGAGATGACAATGACTCTTCCGGGGCCCTGGCAGCTGCCGGCATGTTAACGTTGGCTCTTTGGCCTCAGTGGTGACTTGACCAACGAGATGGGAAGAGCCACGGCGGCTCTCACCGGGCGGCTCTCACCGGGCTCCCAGAGATATTGGGGCTGATATCTGGAGGCGCCTCGGGAGGTGACTCATGCACTGGGCAGCTAGCGGCACCATCTGCCCGGGACAGTGCGTACACAGCTGTGCCCCAGAGCAGAGCTCTAGCATCTCCAGACCAGAGCACTGCTGAGCACAGACTGCCCTGGAGCTAACCCGCTGCCACCGCTGGCAGGAGCCCCACAGGCCCCCAGGGGCTGCCTGTGGGATCCAGAGCAGAGCGGTTACCATTCGAAGGCAGCAGGCCTTGTCTAGGCTTTGCCATGCACGAGCCCTAGAGCTGACATGCTGTCTTCTAGGTGCTAAGGGTGGTTAGCATCTCGATACACACATCTGTTTACATGTGTCAGCGCGACACTCATTTCTCCAGGCTAAGCTGAGCCTCTGAGGGTACGTGGCTGGCTGTGCCACGGGACGCTGCCCGTCATAGACACACAGGCAAAGCCATCGTCCCCCACACCAGCCCCACTGGGCAAGGGAAGCTGTGTTTGCTACTTACTGTAGCCCATTCCCTGCACAAAGTACTTGAAGGCTTCTGTCAGCTTCCCAGGCTGAGGAGACAAAACACGAGGTGTTAACATGTGCAGAGCTGGGGCCAGGCTGTGGAAAACACGAGCCAGAGAACAGAGACAAATTCCTACCTGAACCACTTGGGGCAGCCCTCCGCAGTCTGCCATCTGCAAAAAAGAAAGAGGGGCTTTGAAGAGTCCCTTCCCCATGCCATCTGGCCAGGCCAGGGGCTGGGCTAACACTGCCAGCCCCACTGGGGCCCATTCAATCCTCACTGACCAAAAAGCAGATGCTGCTCCCTCACTTTTAACAGAGCCGTGGCCTGTGGTGACTGGGGGTTCCAGCATGCAGCGCTTCACCGTGACTGTCTCCACTTGGCTCAAGGAGCATGGCCCGCTAGTCTTCACAGGCTGCACATCTCCATTAACAAGGGGTGTCTGGGCCATATTCTAGGAGTCACAGAGCACCTCCTTCACCAGCCATGTGCCAAGGCCCTTCCTGCCAGAGGAGGGATAGACTCCCCAACCCTAATATCCAGGCTCTTTCTGCCTCCTAGAGAGAAGGGCCGTCTGCTCAGTGGAGAAGTCCCCTGGCGGTGGGTGGAGGTGGCAGGGACTTGCAATTGGTCTAAAGGTGGTGTAAGCGACTCCTGTGCCACCCCAGCTGACCCTAGCATAGGAGGCATACTAGGGGCATGCAGAGCACATGGCTGGGACACCTCTGCACGCTAGTTCTCAGCTGGCAGGTGCTCCCTTGGGGACTGTTTTCCAGTCAGTGTAAGCTCAAGTAGTTCCGAGGCTGCCCTAAGTTTTGCCAAGGCCAGAGAGGTGCAGTGCAGGGACTGCAGGAACCTGGCAGCCTGCCTCCTCTCCTGTGCTGAGTGGCTCAGGAGAGCATCTGGCCCAGATCATCTCTCTAGACACCTCCGTGAAAGCCAGATGCATTTAAGGAGATCAATGCACAGAGCTGGGCTCTCAGCAGACGTAGTATCCCTAAGGCAGTCTGTGGCAGGCCCCTGGAGCTGCCTGGTACCTTCAGGAGCGTAGTGTTGATAGGGTCCAGACGCGAGTTACATTCAACCTAAAAACAAAAAGGGGAAAATCAAATGGCGTCACATGCCCACATGTGTCAGATCTGGAGCATGGGGCAGGTGCTTTCATTGGGGCTGCTGCTCCCCAAGAGACAACAACCACCCTCAGTGACAGGAGCATCAGGGGACCAGGCTGCCGCCAGCACAGTCCCAGCATGGGAGGAGGTGATCAGACAGCGGAGGACGGATGGAATGTAGAGCAGCAGGGGCACGAGTAACTTCTTGCAGTAAGAATGAAACCCTCCTAGTGCTAAAGACTGATCCAGAACTGCTCTCCTGCATCACTCTGCCATGAGCAGAAAGCTCCAGCACTCTGGAGACGGGGCTGTGGTTGGGATGGGAGGGGACCAAGAGACCACATGAGCGGTGGTTTGCACGCTGAAACATTCAGAACCTCGCCCAACCAAGAGCCTATGCTACAGCCGACACAGCTAGTGGGAGGCACCACAGCATGGAGGGGGAACCCTGATCCGGACCCCTGGCCATCCAGGAGACCTGTACAGAGAGTGGTACGTAGGTCAGCTGAGCCCAAGAGAGCTGGTGGAGTCAGGCCAGGCCAGGCCAGGGCAGACTATTACGCAGTGTATTGATGGATGATGCATCACAATGTTACTGTGCTGTCCAGGAGCTGGGAATCAGGCTGTTTCGTGCTATGTCACATGCACGGAGGCTGAGGCCTGGGAGAGCCCGTTGCCGCCTCCCCCTGCTGCCAGCTGGGAAGCGACTGGAGTCCTCGGGGACACTATCCCTGCTGCAAAATCAAACCCTGTGAACGACCTGGACTCTAGGGAAGAGAGCAGGGACCCATGGCGGTGTGAACTGAGTGCCATGTAGCAGCCCTATAGATCTACATTAAGGGCTTGTTGCAAGATACAGCTCACTGAAACTGCCACGGCCGTAGCTGAGTGAGCCCTGAGACGCTCAGGAACAAGGGCTTTAGTTAATACACCCGTAGCTTTTCAGCTCAAACTCCCTTTAGATCTGTCCCTAAGGAGGCTGTTAGAGCTCCTGAAATGCCAAGGAGTTTTCTCTAGTTTTCCAGTCGCGCCCCCGCTTACCGTTCATGGAATGTATCGCGCCCCCTCCTGTCGCACCCCATTACCACCCTTCTGCTCTGCTGCTGATGGCGGCGCTGCCTTCAGAGCTGGGCGGCTGGAGAGCAGTGGCTGCTGGCCGGGGCGTTCATGTTTGCGGCGTGGGGTGGACTATTTTTCTTAATCCCGCTCCTGCCCAGCAATACCCACTCTATTTTTATCCTGCTCCCCCCATGGGATCCCAGTTTCTTCATGGCCCCCCCCCGCCCGCCCGAGAATCTCTTGAGCCTCCGCTGGGGGGTGCACTCCCCAGTTTGCACACCACTGCTCTAAGTAATAGCTGATCGCTCTCTCAACTTCCAGGGCATGAAGCCTGGTTTCTTCCTTTGGGAAACGCAAGCAGCGCTACTGACTAAAATAAATAAAAGACAAGCCCTGTTTGTGAGACATTTTGGGTGAGTGCTGAGTACTAGCCGGTCCATGAGACAGTAGGTGGGGTGGGGGGTTGCTAATTGCTCACTGGGACTAAGAAGAGCATTCAGCGCAAAAGAGACCTTGTATACATACCACAGCTTCAACGGCAGGCGAGCTGTCACCAACCACTAATAAGGCAGGGCACCTGGGCAAAAGCCAGCAGAGAAGTACATTAATTGCAGTGCAATTAATCTATCCATAGCTTTCATGGCTCCAGCTTAGTTCTATTCTCCTCTAGCCTCTCAAAAACCTTTGTTAATTTAGAGCATGGCTCGGGACCCCCATTGGGGAGCGGTGTGGGGTCCAGGATTAGTTGGGGATTGGTCCTGCTTTGAGCAGGGGGTTGGACTAGATGACCTCCTGAGGTCCCTTCCGACCCTGATATTCTAATGATTCTATGACCCCTGCTACTGCTCAGGGGGCGGGGGGCTGGGCAGCAGTGCGTGGCCCGGGACTCCTGCGACTGCTCGGGGATGCGGGGCGGGGCTGGCAGGCTCCTTACCTGGCTCCACGGGGCTCCTGGAAGCGGCCGCCATGTCCCTGCAGCCCCTAGATGGAAACGCAGCCTGGGGAGCTCTGCGCGCTGCCCCCGCCCTGAGCGCCCGCTCTGCAGCTCCCAGTGGCCAGGAACTGCGACCAATGGGAGCTGTGGGGGCGGCACCTGCAGACGGAGGCAGTGCATGGAGCTTCCTGGCTGCGCCTCCACCTAGGAGCCGGACATGCTGGCTGCTTCCGAGGAGCCCCCGAGCTAAGCGCCGCCCAGACCCCTCACCTGCTTCCATACCCCAACCCCCTCCCACTCCCAAACTCCTGCTGCTGCGAGTGGGGTCACAGCCTTACTTATGACTGAGTATTCAAAAATTTAAAAAAATAACATTAGTAAACTTAAAGTTAGCCTAGGACTTAGATTTTGCTATAACCCAGAAGTGGGTCAATTTTCAAATCTCAAAAAATCAAGACAGAAAAGTACATTAAAAAAATCTCCTAAAGGAGCTGCTTAGAACCCAGTAACAGAACATTAACGCTGCTCCTTAAGTAAATGCTGTGAGCTTGGGGAGGGGACACTGTCATCCATATGCAACAAAAGGGTATTTCCTTCTTAAGGGGCTCCTTAACCCTGGAGCCATGATGTGCCCCCACCACACTGCACTCTAGATTAATATTTCTGCATCCTGAGCACAGTGCTGCTGAATTCTTCTCAGCATTCAGGCTCTTGGGTCTCTTGCCGAGACGCAGCAGCCTCTCTGTGGAACTAACTCTGCAGTTTGAAATGGGTGCACAGAGCGATCCACAGCAACTTACTTGAATGTTTTTGTTGTGTTTTCACCAATGCCCAGAACTGGCCTCTCAATTTCCAGGTCCCTGCGGCTAGAAGACAAAGGAGAACAACTCTCCATCAGACCAACCCAGATAATCCGGGTGTGGTGGGTGCCAATGAGATCCTGTGGATTCCGTCTGGAGAGAGGGCCATGGAACGAGAGGACTCAGCCTCCCCAAAGGCTGAAAGGCTCAAAGGAGACCAAAATACGAAGTGACAAAGGTCACACACAGAGGAATCTGTGAGCCTCATCTGAAAACGCAGCACGATGCCCCATACCACATGCAGGTACTGCTCAGAGGAGCAGCAATAAGTCAGAAAACAGGGCCTGGTCTCCGAGCTTCAGAAACAACCTGGGCCTGACCCACAGAGGCGGTGGTGGCAGGTTAGCAAAGCCACGTGGCTCACTCAGCAGAGCACCCAAAGCACCGGTTTGCACTTAAGGGTCAAAACCTGAGAGGATACGAAGGGAAACAACAGGTGGATGTGAGCCCTTTTACCAAGCGTAAAGCGCTCCTGAGCCTCTACGTCTCCTGTTTCTGAAGTGCCCCGGAGGGCAGAAAGGCTGATCTGGGCAGAAAGGCTGAGGAGGCTCGATTTGTAATAGAAAATCATTAGTTACAAGAGTCCAGAGCAGTGAGCTGAAGTCAAGGAAGGGTTGGGCTCTGTAGGGAGCTTCACACAGAGTAGCTCATTGTGGAAGAGACTCACTGAAGAATATTAGGAGGCACTAGGAAAGATTTGAGGGCGCCCCCCCGCAGTGGAGCTGAACTATTCATCCCCCATGGATTCCTCCCCTGCTCCCTGGTGTTACATTTGCTGCAATGCTGTTTGTACCCAGTGATGCACAAGGCGTGAGGGTAACTCTGAGATCGGCCTTCTATGCACTGGCAGAATGGAGTCCTGTACCTGTTATATGAGGCAAGAAACATCTGAAGGTTCTCTTGGTTAATGTCCTGTGCAATATGGAGTCTGTAAGTCTGGATCAGGTCCAGATTAGCTTGCAGTTCTTCCTGCACATGTGGGGAGAGGAGTTTAGAAAAAGACATCGATCAACCTCGTTGTTACTATTATACATTTAAAAATGCAATTTGAGAAATGAACTTCACTGACCGTGCAACAAATTACTGAGCTGGGTTCAGTTAAGCAATTCATTCTGCTGATAAAGCAAATGGTAAAAATCCCAAACCACACTCAGGACTGATTTACACTACAAGTTTTGCTAATAGAACTAGGTCCATTAGGCGTATGATCTTTTACCAAGATGATTATATTGGTACAAGCTCTATGGAGATGCAGTTATATCAGTAGAAAGGTGCCTTATACCAGTGTAGCTTATCTTGGTTCCTGAACTGGACTATGCTGTATTGGCATAAGCACTCATATTGGTATAGCTGCCTCCAAATTAGCGGCTTTTGCCACCTTCTCTGTACCATACACAATTTTCTCACATAGACAAACCCTTTGATGGGTGTTATTTGCAGAGAAAAATCTTACCCCACTGTCCAGGCCTGTAAAGACGCTTCACCTGAGGTTAGTGCACACTCTGAAGTTTTGCCGGCATACCTATAGCAGTTAGGAGTGTGAAATCCCCCTCCCCCGCCGACACAGCTGTGCCGACAAACCCCAGCGTAGACGCAGAGCGCTCTTGTCGACACAGCTGATGTTGCTCCTGGAGGTGGTGTAGCTACGCTGGCAGAACTCCTCCTTCTGGAGGCTTACGCTGCCTCTCCACTAGGGGCCTGCTGGCACAGCACACCAGCAGGGATGTGTCGAGTAGAGAAGCCCTGACTGTGGGATCTGATTGTACGGGGAGGGTGAGAGAAAGGAGCAATGTGAGGAGCGGGCACGAGGAGGTGAAGTGGGCAGAGCAGAGCATACACTGAACAGTCACCTACAGAGGCGGGAGGTTTGGTGATTGTGACAGAGACCCACTAGGCATTCGCTCCTGCGTGTCAGCAACTCCTGCCAGGCCTGACATATTCACTACACCCAACTCACTACTGTCACAGTCTGTGTCGAAGGGGTGTGGAAGGTATCATACGTGAACTGGTCACATGCTGGTGATTAGTATCCTCATGAAATGTCTGTGTTAAGACCAGACAAGGAATTACTGAGCTTCACTAATATTATGCTTTAAAGTCTGTGACCAAACAAAGGGAGAGAACAGGATTTCTCCCACCTAGGAGGGAAGGCTGTGTCCTGTGTAATTTAGGCACAGTGGAATCAAAACAATGGCAGCCCCGTTCACGTACAAATCAGCAGGGGGGTGGGAAGCCCACAGGAATGGAAGAACAGTGTGAGGTCATCCTGAGTCGGGGACAAAACAGGGAGTTTGGGAAGATATAAGGAGAGAGGAGAAGTCATCACTGGACAGGCACAATGGCCAGAGCTCTTGCAAGCTGGGACAGATGGGTCCTTCGCCAAGGGGGCTGAAGTCCCCGGGAACTGAATATAAGTGGAAAGCCTATTTAGGCAAACCTCTTTTGCCTAGGAAGACAAGGGGAAGCATCACTTTGTACTTCTATGGAAGATCCTGATTGAGAGAAAGCCAGCCATGGCTGGAAAGAGAAAGACTGGTAAGAAATTACCTAGAACCAGTCAGCATCTAGAGAGAATCATTGTTTCCAAGACGCATGGATCTGTTTTTCCCCCTTCTGTAAAAACTAGTTTGGGAATGGCTCAGCAGGATGCGGCCCGGCCCTGCTGCCCCTGAGGTCAGGGAGGGGGGAAAAGAGCCTCGAGGGCAGCCCAGGGCTGCTGTTCCTGAGGTCAAAAGGAAGAGCTTGACAGGACGAGTAGGGCAGGTTAGTGCCTTGGTATGTGACTGGACACATTGTCCCACTGTCCCCCCCAACTCTCATAGCAAGTAAATGTCCCACTGTCCCCCCAACTCTCACAGCAAGTAAAATGTCTCCAGACTGAACACAAAGGAACCTGCCGGTCCCCTCTTATCAGCTGCGTTGGGCAAATTTGGAGGACAGTCAGGGCAACCACACACCAGGTGCCCACTGCACTAGTTTCCATGGACAGACCAGCAGCACAGGGTCTGCAGGGACTGGGAAAAGCTTAATTGTTGGGGCAGCAAAATGTCTGACCCTGTGTGGATTTGACAAACCCAGGAAAGTCCTGTTTGCAGGCTCACTTGCCACTCACACCCTCTGTTCATAGCAGCTGGGCACATCTGTAACTTCACCAACCAAACCTGTTTCTGGAGACACTAATGTAAATTCCTCAGACCTCTTAACCAGTGGGGGAATTCAGGGCAGAATTCAAAGCTAAGTAGCAGGGATAGCAAAAGGCAGCAGAGGGACAGCTGCTAAGTGGTGACACTTGGAGAAGAAGGATTGCACACAAAAGGCTCTGTTGGAACACACTGGCCTGGAAAACCCCTGTTTACTATAAAAGAGCGAGTTTGTTTGTAAAGAACTCACCCAGATTACTACATTCCTAAAAAAACATTGCACATGGCCGTGCAAGGGATGAGCTCAAACATTTCCTGAGTTCTGCCCAAATTCAGAGTTGCTCCCTAAATAAGTTCCCAAGAAATATAAGAGTTTATGGTGACGAGTGCAGACAGCTTCCTTTGTTGCTGGCTTTTTCCCAGAAGCCAGTGGAAACCTGCTCTGCACTGGGACCACAGAGGAATGGGAGCTGTGAGGAAAGAGTCTTGTTTTTAAGACCTGAGTTTGCATTGGCGGCCTATTATAAAGCTGCTGCTTCTCAGAGAGCTTCTAAATGCCTGGATGGCATCACAGCTGTGAGACTGGCATCCGCATATGCCACACGACCCTACCATTCCTTTCCTAGGTGCAGGCAGGGGACAGGGTTGTTTAGGAAATCAGCTCTTCAGCAGGAGAGAGTGGAATTCGTTCACATTTTACTGCCTTGCCTGACGCTGAGAATGGCGCGAGTGGGCAGGGCAGGTAATAGAATCTGCATGAATGTCATTAAAGGTGCCAAGTCCTGGCTGCAGGGTTGCCCAGCAGAGAACTTGGCACCACCTGTGGAAACAGTTGTTTGGCTCAGAGAGATCTCAAGATCTGAAGGACAGCTGAGTACAAAGTATAAGGCCTACACCTTGCCTAGTATCATCAGCTCTGCAGCCTGCAGGTTACTTACATGACCAAAATGGTGAGCCAAGACAATGTCCACTATGTTGGTCGTCCAGCCTGAAAACTGAAAAGTAACAAAAACATCTCATGCAAATTCCTATGAGAAACTTAGCGACAAATGACTGAAAAACTGTAAAGGCCAAACTAGCTTTAGGTACAGGGAATGAGCCCCCAGAGTTTCGGAAGGGCTTGGCTCCTGCCATAGAAGCATACAGAACACAGCTCCCTGGAGTTCACCAGCACATCCGAGAGAAATGTGCCAATCCCCTGTCCATGCTAGGACCTTGAGTGCTGTACTGACTCTGAGCTGACTGGTGATACCCAACATCACTTGCAGTAACCCAGGGTCTCCCAGTCATGCATGACCAATCCCAGCCCTGCTTCGTTTGAGAACCCAACCTGCGGGGCCTGGCTCTGTAACTTGTACAGGATGGTCTGCAGCACTCATGCACAGAAAGAGAGAGAGAAGAGTCTCACCTTGGCTGCTGCCCAGTCCATCCAGCCTTTTGCACATGGATCAACATTGATGAGCACAAGCCCCTCCACCAGGTCGGGGTGATTCAGCTGCAAGGAGAGAAACACAGCACATTCAGTGTGAGGGGCCCCAGGGGACCAGGAGGCACAATGGTTGGGGAACTCCCTGAGAGAGTCAGAGACAGCAAAATAAGAGGAGAACCTGTAACTGAAACCCTGATTGGATAATTGCTAACAATACTTCTCACAGAGCAAGGGCAGCAGCTTCACCCCATTCTACTGAAGCAAGAAAATCGAAGTGACTCTGCCAGGGTCACATGTAGGGAGTCCATAACAAAGCAGGAAGACATTTCCAGTGCTCCACCTTAACCATGGCCACACTCAGCCTCCTGTAAATTGCAGGCCCATGACATGGGACATGTTGTCAGCATCCAGAGTTTTCAGCAGGGACTGTTTGGGGAATATAGTTACATCTAGAGTCCACTCAGTTTTAATCCACTGATAGAAGGAAAGAAGCTGACTCGAGAAAGGCATGGGGAACTCAGCTATTGTGTTTACATCGCCCACACAGCTCTGCCACCACACTTGCCCACGGGGAAGAGACCAAGACAAGTTGAAACCACTTGAGATGTCCATTTTCTGGGCAGCTGGACACTGTCTAATACCTATGACCATGCTAGAACCTGAACCCAGACTGCTTACTGTGGGAAGTGAGAGCACCCACTGCTGCACTCGGAGACCCACAATGACAGCTTTCAGTCTGGATTTCCGATCCGCCTTGGATTACTGGACGCAGCACAGGAAAGCTGTTTATGGGGCTCTAAGTCTGAACTGCAGATTTTAGAAATGGGATTTATCTTTCTAGCTATGAATGCTGAGATGAGATTCAGTACAGTGTGACCATGGAGCATCTACTTGTCTCCCCTCCTACATGTGCGAGGGGCCAATCCCCAACCCCACTGACCTCTCCAGCATTTAATGGCAATTAACTGACTCTAATGGCATCCCTACGCCAGGCACTCCCCCCGAGTCTGGCAAGGCTGTAGAGCAGCCCTGGCTCTGTTTAACCCCTCAGGTACCCTAAGCAGCTCTCATTTGGATGTATCCTGAAATCCCTGCTTCTCTGCCTATGCCCTGCAAAGAGGCAGTATGGTTAGTGGGGGCAGGGTGGAAAAAAACCTACTTACTGCAAACCTGCTGAGGATGTGAGCACCAGCTCCAACGCCAATCCCAATGATGCTTTTCAGGCTGAAATACAGACGCATCAGAGTCAGAAGAGACACTTTAAACTCAAGCCCTGGGTACCCCCACCCCATCCAGACCTCAGACCAGCTCGCCTGGATCAAAGGCTTGTTCTCTTTTGGGCCCTGCAGTCACACAGCAGGCATGCGGTGGCACATGTCACTCCATGCCAAGGCTGTGTGGGCTGGGCAAGGGCCTGGGACAGCCAATGTCCATTGCACGCAGCCCAAGCAGAGCCCCGCAGGAGCACAGGCGGAGCTGCTGGAATGGCAGCATGCCCTCTTGCAATAATCTGACAGGAGTCAGCCTGGGCCCCTCTGCACACTCACCTCAGGTGGGTTAGAACAGCAGACAGCATTTCAGCCAGTTCATCCATACTAGGATAGTGGTACCTGAAACCCAAAGGAGAGGCTGGAATCGGCAAGCCTCCGAACACTGACCACCAGAGGGGACGCAGACACCAGCCTTCCGATGACATTCCAATAGGCAGGAGCGTTCGATCGGCGTGGGCTCGGGTAACTACGGTGCAGTGACACTGCAGCATGGCACATTACGGATCCCGCCCCGTAAGCTGTGTTCGCAGAGATCTCTCCAGCACAGATCCCATGCTGGAGAATGGAGGGATGGACCAAGCAACTCCAGCTATATCTTAGTTTGGGTCGGCTGGGATCATGTGCTAAATCAAAAGCTCCCAGCAGCATCACTTCCAGCACTGGCTCTTAGTGCCTCCTCTGCTCCAGAGGACAGAGACCCTGCTGGCTGGAGTGATCCCTCCCCCTACCGCCAGGGCTGACCAGGTGGCAGCCTGCCTCTGGCAGCATGGGGAGCCCCATTTGGATTAAATAGCATCTTGGTGTGAGCAGACCCTGAGCACACACCTGGAGCTCTGAGAAGGGGCTTCGGAGAGTTCTTACCCAGTCGGGAAAGGGGGAGCTCCCTCCTGCTGGCCTGGTGCATCCACATGGCACACAGCAAAGTGCTGGGTAATCTCCTGCATGTCTTCAAAGTTAAAGAATGCATTGAAACAGGATTTGTCTGCAAGAGAAATGCCTAGTGAGCCTTGGACCCGGCCCAAATTCTGCTACAACTCATGCTTGGAACAGCAGTGCCACCTGCCTGCACTGACCCAAACAGGCTGCTCTGGAAACCCCATTGCTGCTGTGCACTGTTTGGACACCCGAAGCCTGGTGGTGCATGGTGTGACCAGGGGTCTGTTAAAGTCCATGTGACAGCAATCTAGGGAGTGTTTGGTGTTGGGAGAGCAGCGGGAGGGGGTGGGGCAGAAACAATCGCAAGCTACCCTCACTGCCCAGCCAATCAGCCAGACACCACACTGCACAGCTCACACAGACTTAGTCAATAGCAAGAGGACACAGGACTGAGGAACACTGGGGTTTGCAGCCAGACCAAGAGATCCTGGTTACTCGTATACACAGGTGCTGGACTTTCCTAAGAACAGTTACGTGAGGGGCCTGGGAAGCTCCTGGGGGTAAAACCTTTTGGAAGAGGGGCTGGGGTGATGAGGACCTATAACAGCAGTGCCTGCCTTAGAGCAGTTCTCAGCACCACGCCACGTCTGCCGCTAACTAGTCTGCCCAGCCTCTCCGTAAAGGAGGGGGCGGCGCGTGGGAAGGCCTTGGGCAGGCAGCTCCATCAGTCAGTGCTCAACTCAGCTGGGCCTTTGACTGAACTGCTGGCCGCTCTGCATCCTCACTGAGACTCCCCCCACCGGGGCCTTCAAGGCCTGCAGAGATAGGGTGACCAGATAGCAACTGTGAAAAAATGGGACGGGGGTGGGGGGTAACAGGCACCTATATAAGAAAAAGTCCCAAAAAACAGGACTGTCCCTATAAAAACAGGACATCTGGTCACCCTATGCAGAGAGCTGCACTCCAGACAAAGGCCTTGTCATGTGCTCTGTCCCCGTCGCAGCTCCAGGCCAGCTTGATTTCTGTGCTCTCCACATCAGGGGACCAGGCGGCTCCCAGGGATCACTAAGACTCCGAGTCTTGCCTTAAAACCGGCCCTTTAGAGCCGATACAGGCTGATGGGGGAGAGCGAGAGTGTCTTTGGAGCAAGAGGACTTACGGTTGAGGCCAATGTCGTGGTAAGTGAGGATGACAGGTCTCTTCCCCTTCGGGGTGCCCCGCATGGTGACATGGACAACTCCAAAAGCTGTCTCGATGTCATGCTCCTGCAGAGAGAAGACAACAGTCTCACTACAGGGACGACACAGCCAGGGGCAGACTCAGTCTGACAGGGAAGCAGGGAGCCCAGGGAGGAGAGGGGCACCCAGGGCAGGAGCCTTGGTATGTTTCATATCTACTCCTGTTCCCACAGGGACCACTAACACTGGGAAAGCCACATGAACTCTCAGCTCCTCAGAGTCACAGCCCTACCCTCACGACTGCCCAGGGCGAGGCATCCCACAGTACTTCCCGCTCCATCTCGCTCACCGCTCTGCAGAGCCAGTGCTGGCCACAGCTACTAGGCAGTTATTACACTTCACTGGTGCACAGCTAGGATGATGGTTTGAGACCAGGCTGTCTGCAACGTTAAGGTCTCTTTTCAGTCACTTTAGCAGGGTCTTTCTGGTCACATGCTGGTACAAGGTTAGAAATTAACAGAACACAGCTTCTCCTCAGACGTTTTCACAGGGGAACCCACACAACAGAGACTGTTGCATGGGCACATTCACAACAGCATTGTGCCTGCTGGCCAAACAGTATTCCTGTGGCAATGGCACCCCCAGCCTTGGAGCAGCGACCCCAGGGGGCGGGTATGTCGCTGGGACTCCTCCGAGGATTTAACGTGGGAAATGTGAGCAGCCTGCACACCTCACACCACAGCCTGGGGGATTCCCCAGCTCTCTCCCTGCAGTTCTAGGGGCCCATCCCCCGGCGTGGACGTGATTACACTATTATAAAGGTGTTTATTACCCATATAGCTATTCCTGAACGGAAAGGGGAATAAAGGATGTTTATACGGGTCTAACTGCATCCATGTTAAGGCTTCCACCAGTATAACTAGCTCACCCGCCCAGCACAGTTACTCTGGTACAAAATGTGCACAGAGTAGGCCCCAGGCTCGCACTAGATGAGAGGATACGGCACGGTGACCAAAGCCATTCTCAAACTAAACGGCCAGAGAGAACGGGCGACAAGCCTAACTGTTGGAGACCAAAAGCAAGAGGTTGTTTTAGAAGCAGAGTGACTTGTAGACCAGGCAGAGGGTCACATACTCACAGGATTTACCACAGTCAGACTGAAGAGCTGGTGACAAGCACATTCAAACTCTACTGCAAATCAGAGCTGAGATCTCTAATGCAGAAGAATATGGCCATCCCAGAACCTGAGTTGCCTTCCTTCCCACAGGGGGCATAGCCCCTCGTATGCTTTGCTGTGTTCACAGATAATCAAACCTGTCTCTGTCCACGTCCCCTGGATCCCTGACTGCTGAGCCTGCTGGCTTCCTGGATCAAAGCCTAGATGCTTAAAAGCATCTGAATGCACAGCAACTGCCCCAACAGCCAGTACAGCAGCATCCTTCCAGACTGCAGCTCAACTGCAGGCGTTCCTGGGGGAGTTTTAAGTCCATTTGCAGGACAGCCGGCCAAGGTTTTCCCCCCAAACACAGAAAAAGGGAAGACACTGGTCTACCAATTACCAGCCTCCCTGCCTATCTAGTCTCATGTATTTTAGTCATCCACCTGCTTTTATATCTGCCATACTGCAGTACCCAAGAGCCAGTCAGTTAGGCCTTGGCTACAATACTCCGAACTCAGTCCTGTCCAGTGTCTTAACCACAGGACTGCAGCAATATGTTAAATAACAACATAAATGAAATGCAATAAAATCAGCTGAATGCAATGGGAAGGGTGTCAGATCAAAGAGACAAACTGCATGGTATTCCAGAAGTGAGACACTCTACCAGAACACTTGGCCACCCTGCACAGCCTGGGGAACGTTTGTGATGCATGGAGGAGAGAGCAGCGTACACAGATTTCCGTGCTACGTGTGTGCAACACAGCCACGTTCCTGCTCTGCAGGGATTGCAGGCACGCAGTTTGTGCACCCATTTAACGACAGTTCCAAGGCCTGCTCTACACACACTGCACCAGCTTAACAAAGGTGTTGTGCAGCACCAATTTAATCAAACCAGTGCAACTTCCTGCAGCCTGTCTGCACGGTGGTTAAACTGGGTTTGCATTGGTTGAGCTTGCAGCATGGGAAAGCTGACCCAACTAAGAGCACTCATGCACAAAGCGGCACTTAATGGAATCGGTTAATGCCACACCTGCAGTTACACTGGCATAACTGTGTGCAGACCAAGCCTTGGAACACGGGCGAAGTCACAGAGGGGTTGGCTCCCCAGTCTGACCTCTAACCCTTTTCCTGATGTAGGAAAGCCCTAAGGAGAGAGGGTTTGCCTGCTTGTAGAACCCCAAACAGTCCACATTTAAAACACGTTTTTAATTGGCTTTGGGTGAAAGCATAAGCATGGAAAATCTCAGCCTCAAAGTAATTTCCTAGAAAGTTCTGAGCAACTGGAAAAGGGGGATTAGAATGGGAGTGGAATTCAGCTTTGTCTCCCTCTCAGCATTGCTAATGTGTCCATTGCTAAGGATACGATTTAGTCACAGAGATCGTGGCAGCCACGGATTCCACGACTTTACCCCATCTCTGTGACTCCTTCAGCTGTCAGTGGCTGGGGCTGGGGTCGGAACTAGGGCTGTGCGCCCCTGCCCTGTGGCTGGGGCCTAGACTATGTGCGCTTTCCCTCCCTCCATGGCTGCGGTTGGGGCTATGCACCCCTGCCCCATGGCTGGGGCTGAAGCCGGGACTGTGCACCCACCCCCAACACGGCTTCAGTCAGGGCCATGCATCCCCACCCGTGGCTGGAGCTGTGTGCCCCTGCCCCACGGCTTCAGCCAGGGCTGAGTGCCCCCCCCATCCCGTGGCTGTGCCTCCCCCCTGGTGGTAGAGTTCATGCTGTCAGTCCCCCCCTCCCACCCCAGCCCTACCCTCTGGCTATTTTTAGTACAAGTCAAAGGCAGGTCACAGGCTCCTGTGAATTTTGTTTATTGCCCATGACCTGTCTGTGACTTGTACTAAAACTAACCAAGACAAAATCTGCACTTTAGCCATCATACAGAAACAAAGTTTACAGTGGCGTGGTAGAGGTGTGGAATGTGACCCTGGATACAACCATATATTCAAAAGACAGCCATCAAAAACCAGACTTCCAGAATGGCCATCACCCCTCATGAAAATATACAACCCACCTCTGATGCAGCCTTACCACAACATTATCGGTGTGCACATGAATACAATTTAGATTAGACTGTAATCTTCCTTAGACGGCAAACAGAGACCATCAGTTACAGGCTGTACAGTGCCTAGAACAATGTGACCTTGGCCCCCAGGTGCTATCACAATACCAATTAATCATCACAATCTCACACATACTTCAGCCTCATACCACATCCATAACTGGAGCAGAGGGATAAACACACTGACATTTTCTCCCTGGGTCTTGTTTGTCCTTGCGAAGTGTCCAGATATTTCAGCAGGATGTGAGAGAGGAAATTCCGCAGCTGTTCCACGGAGGGGCTGGAGCAACACTCAGTGCCAACGGGCCCTGAGCTGCAGAGACATCCACACACTGCCCAGAGAACCAGCCCTTAAATGGTGGCTTAAATCGGAGTGCTTTGCAGCTGCCTTCAACTCACTAATGGAGAGACGGTGCCCCTGGAGTTGGCAGAGCTCAGCATGCAGTGCTCCATTTTGAACCACATGGCAGGACTGCCTGGGTCACGCCTGAAGGACTGCATCTTGGGGCTTGTTCCTGTGGCCACATCTCCACGTTAGTGATGGAGGCAGCCACAGGACACTGTGCAGAACCCCCTGGCCTCCACCCAGCCAGTCCTGAACTACAGCTGTCTAAACTGGGCACACCACAACTAATAACCCATCAAAACAAAGCTAATGCAGAGTTTAGTTTTAAAAGTGTCTGAATTTTTTTTTAAAGAGTGAATTAGGATGTGACCCTGAAATCGTGGCCAAATGTGGTATAGGTAAAAAGAAATCAAAGTCTGGGGCAATGAACAGCAGATGGTGCCACCTCCCTCCCTGATAGCTGGGGGTTGGCCAGCCTGCTGACACTCCTTCTGGAAACCCAGCACCTGAGCTCTCCACTTCTGACTGCTGTCAGTAAGTACCTCGATGATCAGATGCAAGGCCATCCCCAGCCAGCCTGGAGTGAGTGATTACAATTCTCTCCTGTTCCAGGTGGGAACATGCTGCTGCTCCCATGTACTAAGTAAAGGAGAAAAAACCAAAGCACAACAAAGCTGCCATGCACATTACGGCCCAAACAATCCCCAGCTCGCTCCACACGTTCTCAAAGGCAACGAGGGCTCACTACGGAACCCACGGCTTTGTCACACTTCAAGGCAGGATCCTTAAAATTAGGCCCCAGTGCTCCAAGGTGTAAATTGATATTCTGCCCAATTCCTGCAAAGGAGCAGCCTAGCACTGTGTAGGGTTGCCAATTTTGGTTGGACGTATTCCTGGAGGTTTTATTCCTGGCCCAAGGAGGACTGAGATGGGTGCCTCCTGTTACTCCTGTCCCGCTTCCTATTATAATCCTGCCTGAGAGGAGCAGAGTAGAAGTGTAGGGCGGGCTGAGGTTTGAACAGCTTCCTTTGGGGGGGTCGGCGTGTGAATCCCCAGGGATTTAAGGGTTGCCCGCGAGTCCTTAAGGCTATGGAGCCTAGAGTCTATCTGCTCTGAAAAGAGTCCTGAACAGTCAAAGGCCCTGAATAGTATTCTGGACCTCATGCGGGAGCCCCGAGAGCTGAAGCCAGAAGCAGCATCTCATGGTTACAGCAGTAGCCATCGTGTGTGAGTGGCCGAATCTGCTGAGTCCAACATGGCCTATAGGCAGGTCCTTGCGATCACCTTGCCCTCCTCCACGACTGCCCCGAACTCAGAGCAGGGATTCTCCAGAAGCAATTAATGGAATTGGACAAGGTGTTCCAGGAATTGTAGCAATAACGGCTGAGGACTGCCTGCTGGTTTGATATGCGAAGCTGGAGCCCCCGCGATGGAGTACACCTTCTGACCAAAGACATCTAGCTATTTAACTTCCTGGGACTTGGAGGGGGGTCAGCCCCAACTGTCCCTGCCGTTCCTTGTGGTTAGCCACCTTCACCACCACAGTACCCAGCTGCGGGTGGGTGTATAGGTGTTCATACTCTTCAGACAGCACAAAGTACTTGCGTTCTATCCCTTTAGCCATGCGGGTAATACAGGTGAGTGTTTGCCACAAAACCTTGGTTCTGGATTGTCTTAATGAGGGGCAGGGCTAATCTCGAAGGACCTTCAGGGGCCAGAATGCCCTGCATGGGATCGGTCTCCTTTGAGACCACCTCTGCTTGCATATTCAGGTTCTGGGCCACCATCCTGAGCAGGTCCTGATACCCCCCTGGTGTCCACAGCAGGCAGTGTGGTGGAGGGGAGGATGAGGATGATGTCCTCTGGGGAACTGGGTCTTCTTGACCCTTTAGCTCACGGAGATCCCCGTGTGGCTACCCCTTGAGCGGTGCTGGGGACAGCACTGGTTCCTGATACCACACCAGTCTTTGTACCGGCGCAGTGCTGGGCCCTGCATCAGTGCCGGAGCTAACCTGGGGGGCCGTTTCTTGTCCACGCAAAGGCTCCCGGGTCACCGAGGTGGCAGAGGGAGGGATCTGCACCTCCAAAGCCACCGACACGGATCTGGAACCCAGGCCCTGGGCTTGTATCCAAAAGGGACATTGGGCTGGCCCCTGCCACTGTGGAGGCCAGGACGCCATAGGCAGTAGCTGCCCTTCATCCTGCCCTGAGCAGTGTCGGGATCAGCGCTGGGATCAGTACTGGCCCCTACTAGAGGCATAGGAGTCTGCCTCCACAAAGCAGTCTGATATCGGTGACCAGGGCAGCGCGGGCCAAGACGGTGCCGGGGAACGGTGCCGTGGAGATGGTGATTGGTCACAAATCAATGTAGGCTTGCCCCTGGAGGACACGGTGCCTCTTTGTAGGGCCAGCGCGCGAGCCGGAGTTATGGCGGTGGAATGCGCCATCACCACGATCAGGACCTGGCCACTTCAAATGGATCTGGCATGGACGGGGAGGGAGGGGTCTATATCCTCCTCCAGGTCCTCCCACACCAGGAAGTCCACCGGGACCATACTCGACAGACCTCCCCGCAAGGCTGGAGTCGACAGTGCCAGTATAGGCAGGGCTAAGGTTGGGTGTCCCGACACGTGACACACCCCACAGGTGCCTGCTTGCTCCGTTACTTTAGTGGGGAAACGCCCCCGTCTGCTCCCCTTTTCTTCTGTGGCACTGGCGAATTGGAACAGTGCCTGGCGTTTGCAGTAGAGGAGGTCTTCGGCGTCGGGGAATGGCGGTGCCGACAGTCCTTAGCGGAGTCTTTTCTCGGCGCTGAACCCTCCCCCACCAAGACCGGCGTGCTGCGCACCAAAGTGCCAGACGTGGGTCAGCTGGAGGCAGAGGTTTGACTCCATCAGGAGGAGTTTTAGCCGAAAGTCCCGTTCCTTTTTGGTTCTGGGCTTGAAGCCTTGGCAGATTTTACACTTGTCCGACTGGTGTGCCTCTCCCTGGCACTTCAGGCAGGAGTCGTGTGGGTCTCCCTTGGGCATAGGCTTCAGCTTGAAACCCTGAGACCGAGGCATGACCTGGTCTCTGGGACAGGAACGAAATGTTAGTGGGAACGAAATGGTCACTGGCGGTAAGAAGGAACTGAAGCAGCAGTGGGTCAGCAGGGACCTATATACACCGCCATGAAGGTGCCACTCCAGGGGCCTCCACAGCCGACCCGATGGGTACCGCTAAGGGGAAAACCTTCCAACGACTGTGCACGTGGCGCACACACACCTACTTGGAATCGACATGAGTAATCATTCAAGGAAGAATAAGGGGGCTGCAGGGTGTCGCAGTGGGATACTAGGGGAGGCTAGTTATGGTGACATAACAAACGGCAGCATCTAAACTGACACTTTGACGCTTAAACTTTGCCACAAAACGCTTTATGCGTCTCATTGAGGTGGTTTTGTTTTGTCGGCAAAACAGGAGAGTTTTGACAACAAAAGTAGCTTTGTGTGTGAACACCTCCCCTGTTTTGTCGGCAAACGCTCCTTTTTGCCGAAAAAACTGTGTAGCATAGACAAGGCCTAAGACTGTTGGAACTTGTGGTGAGAGAGACCTTTGTTTTGCATTCACTTAGCTTGTTAAATTAGGTATTAGTTGTGTTTTACCTTTTATTTCCTTGTAACCAATTCTGACTTTTATGCCTCACTACTTTAAATCACTTAAAATCTATCTTTCTGTAATTAATAAATTTGTTCTATTGTTTTATCTAAACCAGCATGTTTGGATTAAAATGTTTGGGAAACTTCATCTGGGATAACAGGATTTGTGCATATCATTTTCTATTTATGAAATGACTGACTATCTATGAGCTTGTATTGTCCAGGAGAGTGCGGGGCAGTATAACACATAGTTCTGGGGGGAAACTCTGGGACTGGGAGCAATTTACATGCTGGAGGCTGTTTGGGAGCAGACCAGGAGTGGTTGCTCTCGTGGCAAAGCAATGTAAAAGGCACCACAGGTGGAGAATTGAGGGGATACAGCCATCCATCAGTCAAGATTGTACCCTGGGTAATGTCACAGCCATCTGTATTAAAAACTCAGCAAACACATTTACTAGAGAATGGTGAAGTGTTTTCTTCTGCATAAAGTAAAAATTACTTTAATCCCACTCAGTGCTATCTTAGCTCTATAGGCCACATAACACTTCAGGCCTAGGATCTGATCAACCCCCTCCCCCCCATATTAAACCAGCATTGGGTGAAACTCATCATTAAAATAATAAAGAAAAAGAATGTTCTGCTGCTGTTAAAGCACCCTCCCCCGCCCGGAACGTGCCTAACAAAAGTTATCACCACCATGGTTGTAAAGTAAAGACACCTAGGTTCTGGGAAATTTTAGGAAGGATCTAAAGAGAGACTCAACAAATAGTATAATAATCTCTAAGCAGAGCTTTTATGCTGACCATCTGCTTGAACAAACAAAAAAATCACAAATATGTTACAATTTACACATAAAAAACAAAATGTAAAAGACTTAAGCAGGCAGGAGGACATGTAGGTGCCAGTGTATAATTGGTTCAAATTTTTGTTAATTAGGGATATGGGATAATGTGATAGGTTTAATAATTTTTTTGAAAGTAGTTAGTTTTACCTATATAATGCAAATTAAAAAAAAAGCTCTTTGGGAACTATTCCAGGACTGTGATTCAACATCAAGCTGCTGGAATTCTTACCCCTCTGCACAACAGTGATGTGCAGAGGCATCACTGGGAACCCCCGAGCGGATCATGACTGGCCATCGGGTGAAGTCTGTCTGAACACTGGGAGTGGTGAGCATAAAAGATTTGCTTGGCATATGTGTTCTTTGTGTACTGCTAACAAGTAGATGTTTAGAACACAGCTACGTAAGGCTCTTTCACTTGGAAAAGGTCCCGCAGACCAGGTCACGCCTTGAGCCCTTGGTAGGGTATAGGCGGGATGCCCTAGATTATGTGGGTAACACCACCACAAGAACAGCTCAGGTCATGAAGATAAGTCACAACAAGGCACAATTCGTTATACTTCACATTGGCACCTCAAGCTGACCCGAAGCTCAGACTCTGACTCCAACAGTCAACACTGCTGGTGGCATGAAAAAGGAAGGCTGATTCCAATGCACAAAGAGGATTGTTTCAGTTAGCCTCAGAGCGCTCCCCATCACAGGACCGGGAGGGGAGAGAGGCTGGCAGGGAGCAAACAGGAAGAGTGCACTGAAAAAGGGCTGTTTGGAAATCGCAGCAGTAAGGGCTCATGTTTTGTCTGCAGTGTCCATTTGAGTCTTGAGTGATTGGCAGATCCTGCACTCCCGGAGTCAGAAAAGCAAGTCACAGGAACACATGTTTAATGTGGGCTTGGGAATTCCCTTTGGAGAAGGTGCCAGCCACCATCAGCCTCAAAGGAAGTGTTTATTTCTAATCCACCAGCCCACAACATATTATGTAGTCCAGGTATCTGGGTCCCGAGTTAGGATTCCAATGGGTGAAGGTCCAGCAGAATGGGAGGGGTTGAATCATCTGCTCAAAACTAAAAGTGTATTGGAGAATGGGAGTAAATCAAAGGACAATGATGAACTCTGAGGACAATGGAGATTCATAAACAGTGGAGGGTTGACTCAGAGCAGCTCCAAGATCCATGCCCAGAAAAGGTTTGCAGGTACAAGAGCCCACCCCACCACTACACCTATGTTTCAACTGGCATTAACTATGCAATTGGGGAGGTGAACATTGGGCTCTTCTGCCTGAAAGGAAGCCACTTATCGGAAGAGCCTCTGCTTCAGTGACCTCAGACTAAAGGCTATGTCTCCACCTCCGCAGTGTGATAGCTAACATGCTGTAAAACCCTAGTGTAAACAGACAAGCTGTAGTCGTGCCACAATGTAGCTGGTTGTGTTGCACCGGAATTTGAACCCCCTGTGTGTACCCCAGAACTTGACAGTTCTGCAGTCAGCCATTTTATATGTTCAGCCACTGCCAGCTGAAAACCAAACATCTCTTAGCTAGGAATAATAATACTAGAAATATTTTGAGATGAGTAGTTTGTTGAAATTAGGAGAATTGGTGACCCAGTAGAGGTTACTATGCTGACCCACAGAGAGTCATGGTAGGTTATATGTTTTGTTAGAGCAGTGGTTTTCAAACTTTTTGTATTGGTGACCCCTTTCACATAGCAAGCCTCTAAGCGTGACCCCCCTCTCAAAAGAAAGTCTGAACAGCCACGAGAGCCCTTGGCTGGCTGTATGACCCGTATGGATCCGAAACACTGCTGTAACAGCAAAGCAAGACAGTACAAGCTCTAGTTAGCAAGAAGTTTGAGATCCTTTCCTCTCAATCACTACAACACAAAGGAAATTCTCCAGGTGACTGTTGGAACCAGGAGTGTGCTGTAATGAAGTTCACCATCCACTGCTCAGCGATTGAATTCCCCTCTCCCCCAAGGTTACTCACGCCATGTCTTTCCTTTCTCTCTGAGGGGAAGAATTCTGGGAGGGCAGGTGTACACTTAAGAACTGCAGCAACCCAGCTACACCGGTGAAGCTGCGCTACTGTCGTGCTTCAGCGAAGACACTACTATGCCAATGGGAGAGCTTCTCCTGTTGGAGTAGTTACTCCACCTCCATGAGAGGCAGTAGCTATGTTGATGGGACAAGCCCTCCCGTCAACATAGCACTGTCTACACCGGGGGCTGCGTCAGTATAACCACATAGCTCAGGGGCACCCCTGAGCAATATAGTTATACCATGTAAGTTTACAGTGTAGACCTGGCCTCAGACTCCCATCACAAGAGGGGGCTAATTAAGGAGGGCTCAGTGGTTCGCAAGTGCACTTCCAGACCACAGAGGAGTGACAATTGCCTGAGCAGTTCCACTCTCCGCAGTCATTCTCCTCCCCCACAACTCCCAATTGTTTATTGTTGAGCTACATTGTGCATAAATGGTGTATTCAGAAGGGCTCTCTCCGAAGCTGAAGCACACCACATGCCAGCAGCAGCACAATGAAAGATGTGAAAGCCAAGGACACAGCCAAGGTATCATACAGCTTTAAAAACATAACAACCATGTGTGTGTGTTAAAATAGCAAGTACATGAACTCTGAAAACAGACGAGAACAGCACAGTCATACTTTGTGCCTCCCGACCTCGACAGTGTCACTTTACACTAGAACAGAGTCCAGCTGCACATGGTAATAGCAGGTATTGAGATTCAATTACAACACAGACTAGAAAGTGTACAGAGCTAACTTTATATTATTTTTTATTACAAATATTTGCACTGTAAAAATGATAAACAAAAGAAATAGTATTTTTCAATTCACCTCATACAAGTCTCGTAGTGCAATCTCTTTGTCATGAAAGTGCAACTTACAAATATAGATATTTTGTTACATAACTGCACTCAAAAACAAAACAATGTAAAATTTTAGAGCCTACAAGTCCACTCAGTCCTACCTATTGTTCAGCCAATCACTAAGAGAAACATAAGCTAAAGATTCATATGCCGCTTTGTGCTTCAGCCACCGTTCCAGAGGATACGCTTCCATGCTGATGATACTCGTTAAAAAAATAATACATTAATTAAATTTGTGACTGAACTCCTTGGGGGAGAAGTGTATGTCCCCAGCTCTGTTTTACACGCATTCTGCCATACATTTCATGTTATAGCAGGCTCGGACGATGATCCAGCACACGTTCGTTTTAAGAACACTTTCACTGCAGATTTGACAAAACGCAAAGAAGGTACCAATGTGAGATTTCTATAGCACTTGACCCAAGGTTTAAGAATCTGAAGTGCCTTCCAAAATCGGAGAGGGACGAGGTGTGGAGCATGCTTTCAGAAGTCTTAGAAGAGCAACACTCTGATCTGGAAACTACAGAACCCGACCCACCGAAAAAGAAAATCAACCTTGTGCTGGTGGCATCTCACTCAGATGATGAAAACGAACACGTGTCAGCCCGCACTGCTTTGGACTATTATCGAGCAGAACCTGTCATCAGCATGGACGCATGTCCTCTGGAATGGTGGTTGAAGCATGAAGGGACATATGAATCTTTAGTGCACCTGGCACATAAATATCGTGTGGCATCAGCTACAACAGTGCCATGCGAACACCTGTTCTGACTTTCAGGTGACATTGTAAACAAGAAGCGGGCAGTATTATCTCCTGCAAATGTAAACAAACTTGTTTGTCTGAGTGATTGGCTGAACAAGAAGTAGGACTGAGTGGACTTGTAGACTCTAAAGTTTTACATTGTTTTATTTTTGGATGCAGTTTTTTTTTACATAATTCTACATTTGTAAGTTCAACTTTCATGACAGATTGCACTACTGTAATTGTATTAGGTGAATTGAAAAATACTATTTCTTTTGTTTTTTACAGTGCAAATATTTGTAATAAAAATAAATATAAAGTGAGAATTCTACACTTTGATTTCTGCGTTGTAACTGAAATCAATAATTTGAAAATGTAGAAAATATCCAGAAATATTTAAATAAATGGTAACAGCATGATTAATCTCACGATTAATTTTTTTAATTGCTTGACAGCCCTAAAAGCTACTTTAAGACAGAGTTAAGGTGGAGGGCACACATCAGTGATTTAGGGAAGAACTGTAATTACTGTAATTATCTCCAGCGCAACCATTATAAACTCGAGAAATACAGAGTTAAATGCAAACATAAAAGAAACCCAAACATGTTAAGGTGTGGAAATGCAATCAAAGCACCCACACAACTTTAACTCTGTCCTGTAGTGACATCCTGAAATAACCATACAACTATGATTAATACATAACAGCGTTCGTCATCCCAGAGTAAACTGATTTTTAAAGACAGTTTCTCATTTTTCCCCTCATGACCTTACCATGTCTGGATTTCTTTTCAGGTTAACCTGGACTCTGAATTTCCTGGCTTTACAATGCTGCTTGTTATTTTGGGCATTGCAGAATTCTGGCTTTCCAACCCCCGTGAACCATTTCAGCCAGGCAGCATGGTCAAGAAAGCAGTTCCAGGTCTCAGCTCACCTTTCATAAGTAGCATGCTGACATCAGCACCCCCTTTTCTCTCTCGGTGGGGGGAAAGGGAGCCGTACCAGAGACAGACTGGATTAAATGCTGTTGTGTGTCAGGCAGAGGTCACAGCCCTAGAGTGGATTTTTTTTAAACGACAACATACATTTCAAATGTCAGGAAAAGGAGGAGAATTTTATGTCAACAGGGCATTTGCCTCTCAAAGCAAACACAAAGGGTGTGCCGGCACAATAAAGACACAAACTCAGTTCCACTAACTGCAGGTCACCAACACCATCTGCCCATCAGCCAGCCAGCCAGCCCTCAACAAGATCATTTAATCTGCCATCTGCTTGCTAAGGGGGGGATAAGCTCAGCCCAGCATTTCATTAGAGCTCACAGAGCTGGAGTGTAATGGGGATCTGAGATTCTAGGTTAATACATTTTATTTCAGAGAATAAACTAGATTACTACTATTAATGAAAAAGGAAGAAATTTACCTAGGCCTGTAAGCAGTGTGCCAAACCTACCGTTTACTCTCACGTAAAATGGTTAGCAGATTATTCAGGGGTTGTTTTGAATGGAGTAATGGCACCCTGGCACACTGACCATTGTTATCAGCATCGAGTTGTGTTTAGTAGTGGCTAAATGCGTATCAAAAAAGGAGGACAATGTCCTCCATTGGTCAGCTGCAATGCAGGCAGACAGGCTGGGAGCCCCTCCACCCCACTCTGACCCAGAGAAACGAATCTCTGGAGCAAGAGAAGGGGCTTGCCATTTGGATTAGCATAGAACTGTTTCAGACCAGTCAGGCCAAGCCTAGATTTATTCATAACTGAAAATAAATACGCCAACCACCTGGGAAGTTAGTAACAGCTTACAAAAGGGGAAGTGTACATAGCCTCACAGCAGCCAGAATGCATGGCAAATATGAACAAAGGTATTCCTAAAGACAGCAATGAGCGCTGAAGCTTTAGTGAAAGCAGCATGTATAAAATGTGCTTTGTGCACCACGCAGTTCAGAGGAACATCTCCCTCTACACGAAGGACATTCCAAGCAAGACTGAAAATAGCAGCTGGGACTCAATTAATTTATCTTCTTAGCAGCTAAATATTTATCCCAAAACATGAGCACCTGCAAACTAATGCAAAGCACTCTGAAACTCTAGCATTCACCTGGAACGAGTTCTGGATTTGCCATACCAGATCAGACATGGTGCCATCCAGTGTAATATTCTACCAAGAGAAAAGTTCACAGTGGCCCTGGTCAATTGTGAAAAGGAGGAAAATGACTTTCTTACCCTGCAGGCAAATCAGCTTATGGCCTGAAACATGAGATGTGCTTACCCACGGTTGGTACACTCCTGACCTCTGCTCTACTCAGTCCATGTCTCCTCATGCTTGATGTCTGGGCAAAGGCAAGACTCTGAACACCAAAGGGTTAATATGTTCCAGCAAGAGTGATCATGTAAGATTGAGTTCTCTCAAACCATCCTGCTGAAAAAGGATGTTCATAATATTAGCCCAGCTCAGTCCAAGGCACTTTCAGAGTAGAAGAGTGAGGAAAACTCACTTCTAGCATAGGCCTTGTCTGTGTGCCAATTTGCACCTATTTAGTTAAACCAGTGCAAACCCCTGTGGGAACACACTTATTTCCACTTACACCAGACTTATTTAGATTTCATTTAAACCTGTTCGTTATGGAATTAAGCTAAAGCAAAGAAGCCTGGTTTAAACTAATATCTCTGCTCATCCAGCCTTTGGCACCAGTTTAACTAAATCAATTTAAAAATCACACCATTAAGTTCAACCTGTGCCATTCTGCATGCAGACAAGCAGCCCCCAGGGTCTGTGAAAATTGTGATTGAAAGCTCAGTACTGAGACAAGTGCACTTGTGACAGTATTGGAAATCCATGAAGATGTATGTTGGAGGAGAAAAATAGGGACGTACCATATAACTCCACAGAAACATGGAGGGAAAGGGTGAAAAATCAGGCAAAGATACAGCCAGAGGGACAGGACTGTGAAAAACCAAAACTGAACAGTTTAATGGACAAGTCAGTGACTCCCATCTAGAGGGTGGCCTGGCTTCTCCAGGCAGCAATTTAAAGGGCCTGGGGCTCCCAGCAGTGGCTGGAGCCCCAGGCCCTTTAAATTGCCACCAGAGCCCTGTTGCTGGAGCCCTGGGGTAGCGGCAGCGGGGCTCCGGGGGCTATTTAAAGGGCCGGGGCTCCCGCTGCCTCTATTGCAATCTCCAAAGTGCCGTTCTATTCTGAAAATTGACTCAATGTATAGTGGGTTTTTAGGTCAATAACTTCAGACTGAACTTGCCCTTGTACTCCTGGTATCTGCCTGTGTTCCTCCAGCTTGGAGGAATTTGGGTCCCCTTCTATATATGTGTCTTTTAGGAAGATCGAGCTTGAAGCGCTTTTGCAGTTTCACTTACAATTCATGGCAAGTTGGGCAACTCACTGCATGAGCAAAGCACAGAAAGCCAGACAGCAGACTGGAAGGAGTTTACAGATGAGCCCTACAGGGTTTTTAAAAACTGGACATGTCCCTTTTTGATTTTGTTGTGATTTAAGGAGGCCTGGAAGAATTCCCTTCCCCCCACCCCCGCCCTCGCCCCTTTTGTATTTTGTTAAACATGAAGGAAAAGTTGCCCTTTTAAAGTGTCTGGTTAGCTGGGTCCACAGGGACAGGAGAGGCACAGCAATCGAGCCCATTTAACAATGTAAGCAGCATCTATTGCAATCGTTCCAAACTTTATTAATCCACATACCGCCTTTCTTTATAAGTTGTCGTGAAGTGAACTGATGGAACGTGAAACTCATGTACCACAGTTTGGTAACCCGGGATCTATGGCATGCAAACATATGAGCTGGATAAAGATGAATGTGTCAGACAACACCTGGCAACAATTGTAGGTGTTCAGTTAAACAAGAATCCTACACTGCTCACCAGCGAGTTCATAGCCGTCCTCCCAGCAACAGCCTAGCCTGCATTCCCACTCGGTGAAGCTATTCGTATCAGCCTGCATGCTCACACCGACGACTGACAAAGCTACATGAAGCCTTCATAGCAATAGCTTCTCATTCTGATGCAGCACAAAGCAATGCATGCTTCTGTGTCAACGGCTAACTTGTGACTGAAGAGGAGTTGAGTTGGTGCAGGCTTTATGCTGCTTGTGCTATGCCAAACAGCAGTCAGATGAAACCAGTCTCTTTCCAGCAGTGTCAGTTAGGAGATAATACACGTGGGAATACCTTCTTGGCCCAAGTCAGACGCATGACCAGGCTGCTTTCTGCACTAAATGAAAATGTTTTTCCAAGAGCCAAACAGAAGGGTAAATCTTATGGTGGTGGTTCAGGGACACCCCTCAGAACCCACAAGCTGAAAACGTGGGATATTTTGGGCAGTGTGTCCTGCATCCCCCCCTCCCCCCAATTCCTGTGGAGTGGGCCATTCTGTTTAAGGTCATGCTGTTTCCATAGGAACCGTCCCTGCCATGCAGGATCACTGGCCCATCTAGCCTGGGACCCTGTTCCTTTGCATCACTGTGACGGTACATGAGAATTTACCCACTAATGTCATTTCTGTGGGTCTAGGCAACAGCTGAGCCCATCAGAGACTAGACCTTTTGGCAGTTCTGGCCTTGCACCCATCCCTTGTGAGCCCTAGATTTCATTCTGACCTCGCACCGACCGAGTGGTAAGACAAATGAGACCAGACACTCCTCATGAAGAGGAAGCACTGACCAAAAATATGACACTATTCCACTCCTGGGAGAGCCTGAGGACTTGCTGTCTGGGGCCACAGGAGGAAAGATTTTACTTGCTAGGATCATTTCTGTGGCTCCAGTCTAGCCACCCCAAAGGAACTCATTACAGTGAAAAACCCAGGACAAGGAGAGTGGGACAGAAAAAAACCTCTCTACCTGCTTCACTTCACATCTGCCCGAAGGTGCACAGCTGAAGAGACAGTGAGCCAGTAGCTCTTAGTAAACACATGCACTAATATCAGGCAGCCACCCTGCAGATCTCCTGTTACGTGATTTCTCATATCCTTGCTCAGGGATTTGCTACAATCCTGGCAGAGTGGGCTCTAAGCCCGGCATGGCAGGGTACCCTAGCTTCGAGAAAGGTTTGGTTAGACAGGTTCCAATTCACTCAGATCATACATCTGGAAGCAGGAAAGCTTTTTTGGCTCCCTGCCAAGAAGAAATAGAGGGAATCTCATTTGCCTTCTGTTTTTACTTCTAGCTAGTAAAGGTTTAGATGTGTGTCATGCCCGTGGATGCGAGCAAAGCCCAAAGCACCTAAAGCCAGGGACAGTTTCCTAGTGATGGTAAAGAGGGATATCAACATCAGTCAGAAAGAAGGGAACGTTTATCAGACTATTTGAGGTGTGCATTAATGGAAATACTGGTGCCCCTATTCCTCAGCCATTAGTTTGTCAGTAGCTAGTTGTGTTTAGTGGTGGCTACTTGAGGGTTTTGTCCACTGGTCAGCTGGGATGCAAAAAGACAAGTGGAAAGCTTCTCCATGCTGCTCTGTTCCACGTATACACAAGAACAGTTGAGTTATGCAGACTTTAAAAAACCAGCATGACCCCCCGAAGGGATTATAGAGAACTTTGTGGTCCTCTACTACTTAAGAAAGTTGTCTGTCCATGGTCTAGAACGCCCTAGTTTTAGGGCTCGTTAATTTATCATTCGGGGAATTACAATAGCCAATGTATTAAGAACGAAGAAGAAATGCTGCTCTGGGTCCCAGGTTTGAACTCAGAAGAGCGTGTCCGGGCCGGATCACAGTTCTGAACCCAACAGGGGCAATGCTGCTGCCGCCATTTCAGAAAGAACAAGGCGAACGTCACACTGCTTAACGCAAAGTTAAACTCCCAAGTTAACGCATGAAGTAATGGCTTCAGAAACATCCTGCCAAGCCTAAAAGGGGTGAGTTAAGCTGGACAGGAAAGCTGGAATCAGGGCTAGCCAGCTTTAAGGGACACTGTTAATAGTGACTGCTGAAAAAGGTGAACCCTGGTCACAAATGAAATACATATTGAACAGGAACAACAACTATCCTCTCAATCCCAGAAAGAGACCCCTGCCCTCCAAACACAGGCAAAGCTACCCTCCTGCAGTGTCTGGACTCCGCCACTACCCCCAAGTGCTGCGTTTGATGCATCAGTTCCTCACAATCAGAGAACAACAGTTTTGTCCATTTCAGTTCCCAGTCTGCTGAGAAAGAGGCCAGTGAAACACACACGTAATCAAACCCGACTCTACAGGGCCGCGATTGGCAAGTAGCTCTTCGGCAGAGTTGTGCTACAGGCCTTGTTCACAGAGATATTTACAAAGAGGGATTTGGGGAGGATATGATGGAAGAGAATACTAATTATATACAGCCCTGTCACCAGGTGGCATCCTTTTGTACCCCCTTTATAAAAATTGCAGACCCCCTCCCAAGCCAAGAAAAAGCACAGCCCTTCCCCTCTCCCTCCAGCACTGCACAACTGGCTTATGGGTGTAGATTTCATGCTCCTTGCACAGGCCACTGTCACAGGCAGGAGACCCAATTAGACCAGCCTCAGGTCTGAGCTGATGTAACAGATATTATGCTCCAGCGGTGGTGGGAACCTAAAGACACTGCTTAGGTTTGATCCAGCATTCCTTGGTGTGCAGATGGCCGAGGCAGATAGCCGTGCCCCGCAGTGGCACTTGGCAGGAGGATGACGAGGAGGTGGTGGCAGCACGGAATCACAAAAGCAGCTGTAACTGGATGCTAAAAAGACACTACAATGAACTGAGAGCTCCTGCAAGCAGCATCCTGTCTCCTGCTCAACCGTTGCCATAGACACCGGTCCTCCACTGATCCAACCCACCCAGATCAGGCGTTCCTCCGCCAGTGCTCACTTCCCTGCTGGCTGTGGGGCTGCTTGGCAGCTCTGCCACAATTCAGCAGCGTGGGGTGAACAAAGGCCTCAGCTACTCTGCCACTTTGAGAGGGCCTGGGGCTGAAACAAGTGAGGGCAGAACAGGCCCGTGTGGAGCTCGTCCACACATGGCTTCGCTGGCTGTCCACCCTCTTTCTATGGGGTAGGGCTCCCCTGTGTTCCAAACACATCTAGTCAGTCTCTGCAGACTGGGGTGTGCCTTGGGGAGACCGTGTGGGAGGTTCTGTGGTTTGATGGGAAAGGGGGGCCGAAGAGAAGGGAGGCCTTTTATCCTATCATGGGGGCTTTCCTGACCCCCTCCCAGACCAGCACCTTCTGCCAAGCCTGGACAGCTGCCAGCCGGGAGAAAGAGGGAGCCAGCTCTGAACAGACAAAGCCAAGGCTGCTTTGGAGATTCAGAAGATGCCCAGGGAATGGTTAATACTGCCCTCTCCCGTCTCCTGGCCCCAGCACACCAGACCTGTGCTCCCCTTACTCACCACACACAGGCCCCAACAGGTAGGGCCTGTGCTCCACGCTCCCTGATCACCTCCTGACCCAAGCACACTGCACCAGTGCTCCCCTCCTAGGCCCAAGCCTGACAAACCGGTGTGCCTCTCCCCAGCGCAACCAGGCCTGGCACCTGAGCTCCCCTCACCCTTTCCTGTGCACAGACAGGATGGTGGGGGAAGCCTGTTTTCATTGCATTAGTTACTTTGAAGGCAACAAAAGCAAAGTGATTCAGAGTCACTGCTGCTGTCTTCCCCTGCCCCTCGGGACTCTGTGGCTGTATCAGAGTTTGATTAATGCTCTGAGGACTTCAGAATAATGGCAATTTTAAAAGCCACTTGCAGCTGGGATAAGTAGGCCCAGCAGGCAGAGTTAGAGCCCAGCTGCCCTGGACTGTCGCATCCTGCCCGCCCACAACCCAGTACTTTGTATGGTTTTGTAGGGCACCCCCAAAGACACTGCGAGACAAACTGCCTGATCGCGGCTGCATTTATGGCTCTGCCTTTTCACGCAGCCAGAGGAAGCATTCCCAGAAGCCCCTCTAAAAAGCTGAGTTTTATATAGAGTGGAGTCAGAAAGCCCTGGACAGCCCACTTCTGCAGCTACATTGCCAGCACTTCACAGCAGTGAGCTGGCCCTGCCCTTCACAAGCAGCAGAGTCCTCACAGCCGGGGAGGAAGAGCAGTCAGCAGGGAGAGCAGCCACGCATGGTTCCATGTGTTGCTCCAGTCTGTTTTGACTGGGTGCAGGATGGGGTGTCACTTGGCATAGCAGTTTGGGCCTGCCCCACGACAAGTCTGCCAGATAATACCAGTGTCATGTACTGTCCAAGGAAGAATCAGCCCAACTGCAATACAGGGAAGCCATGCAGTTTAATTGTTTCTCTATTGGGATCATTCTGTAGCAACAAGACAGAGACCATGGTGGTCTTCTGCACTGGTCTGTCAGGATGAATCGTATCAGGAGGAATTACTACAGCTTTACCATGAATTGTCCTCATGCAATCTGACCATCTCTGGGTCAACTGATCCCAACACTACTTAGCACTTCACATCTTCAGAGTGCAGAACCAACCAGAACTACTGCAGGAACAAGCCATTGCGCCATCTGCCCCCCTTGCCAGCCAATGCGCGGGGTGGGATCTGTGTCTTCAGACCAATCTGGTGGCACACGCAGCAGAGCTGCATGAATTTAGCATGTTGCAAGTAACAAACTTAACAGGAGACAAATTAGTCCAGCACTGGGTGTTGCTGCAACAGCAAACATGGTACAGTGCGCCAAAGGAGCAAGTCCACTAGCCATGTCTAGTGACAGCATCCAGCTCCACTCCCAGGCCTGTTTTACCAATAGAACTACACTGCTTATTTGCTGAGACTGGCACTTCAAAGGACAACAGGAATTACTCCATCCCCATCCTGCTCCCGCCTGCCCCGCCGGCACGTCAAGCTGCGTGCAGCAGCACAGCAAAGCTACACGCCCGTGCCCTGTGATAACGATACACTGCCAAACGGTAGAGCTCATGAGGAGAGGGCAGAGATGCAGGAAAGAGCAGGCACTGCCTGACTGATGCAGCGCATAGGTGGAACACACTGAGAACAAACCCAACTGTCCCACCATTTCCCTTCACTACTTTCGACATCCCTGAAAGGGTCTGATGGTATTAGGAATTTCCTTGCCAGCTCACTGAATCCTGCAGCTCACTGAGCCCTAATTTGACATTCCTGTCATGGAGCTCACTGTGTCACCATTTGGCACTGGGACGTCACTGCAGGGGAAGCTGAGCTGGGAGGGCGATGGTCTTGTTAACACAGACAGTAAACTGAGGGAGGGAGATGGCCCGGGAAAGGAGGCTGCTTCCCAGGAGATCTTCCAGTTCTGCTCAGCGAAATCTTAACAGGCTCAAGGCAGAAGACTGGACTAATAAAGGCCCATCTGAACTTGGATGGGTCATCTCTGTGTTGGTTATGACATAGGCCATTCGCTGCTTTCTGTGTGGAGGCTGGCAGTTACAGATCTCTTCTGGCTGCATGCTCCTTACCTGGCAGTCAAAGTCCTGGAAGTTCCGAGCAGCATTCTGTCAATGAGAAAAGAAAAACAGTCAGTGTTCAGCATGGCTCCCCCAGAACAATTGACAAATCTGCTGTCAACACCAAGGCAGGGGGCTCCCTTGGGGGCCTGCGCTCTGGTACAGCAGCTTGGACTTGCTGCTCTAAAGGCCAGTTTGTCACCAGAATGTGAGCTAAATAAAGGAAAAACAGTTGGTACTGCAGAGAAAACTCCTTGGAAACCCACTACCTCAGGGACCCATGTGGATCAGCCAATCAGCCCATCGAAGGCCTGGTCTACACTACTAAGTTTTGCCGGCATAGCTATGTCGGCAAAACCCCTTGTGTGGACACAGCTATGCCAACAGCAGAGTGCTACTGGCCACTTAGCTAATGCTGTTTGGGGAGGTAGTATGTAGGCCAGCACTCTCCTCCTGCCACTTTCCACTAGGGGCTCTGCTGGCATAGTGGTCAAGACTACTGCAGTGCTTCTCAACCAGGGGTACGTGCACCCCAGGGGTACGCAGAGGTCTTCCGGGGTACAGCAACTCCTCTAGATATTTGCCTACTTTTACAACAAGCTACCTAGAAAGCACTAGTAAAATCAGTACAAACTAAAATTTCATACAGACAGTGACTTGTTTACACTCTCTATATACTATACACTGAGTACAATATTTATATTCCAGTTGGTTTACTTTATAATTATATGGTAAAAATGAGAAAGTAAACAATGTTTCATTGATAGTGTGCTGTGACGCTTTTGTATTTTTACCGCTGATTTTGTAAGCAAATAGTTTTTAAGTGAGATGAAACTTGGGGTATGCAAGACAAGGAGTCTGGAAAGATTGAGACCCACTGCTCTACTGTACACAAGCCCTAAGTCTCTGACCATAGCCAGCATCAGAGGCAGGTTCAAGAACCCTTCAGTGAGTAATTATGTAATAACCTGTCCATAAGGGAAGTGACCTGGAGTGAATGAAGAACACTTGTTTTATTAGGAGGATCTGATCATCACAGCTGCCATTGTCAATTTGAATGCAGAATTACTTAAGGCAATACTGCTAAATCTTAGGTTCACAAAATTCTCCATTTCCCCGTTATATCCTAAATGAGACCCAACCCCCATTCACTTAGCGGGACGGTGAATATTTACCAATTCATAGATTAAGGCCAGAAGGGACGGTTATGACCAGCTAGTCTTACGTCCTGCATAGCACAGGCCAGAGAATCCACCCAGCAATTCCTGCATCAAACCCGTGACCACTGAACAAGGGCAGATCTTTTAGAAAGACGTCCAATCTTGATTTAAAGGTTTCAAGGGATAGAGGATCTGCCATGTCCCAAGGTTAGTTTTTCTAGTGGTTAATTATCCTCACTATTAAAAAGTTGGACCTTATTTCTAGTGTGAATTGGTCTAGCGTCAGCTTCTAGCTACTAATCAATCTTATTATGCCTTTGTCTGCCATTAAAGATCTTCTATTAAAAGATCTTCTTCCCATGTAGGTACTTAGAGATGGGTCAACTCACCTCTTAACCGTCTCTGATTTTAGACAGAGCAGGCAGCAATACCTCTAGCTAAGGTTGCCTAACACTTTCTATTATAAGACCGTGTTTTCAGTTACTTTCCCAAACTTTGACAGTTTAGGCTGAATGTCTGCCTCAGACTGAATTTCTGTTTCAAATATTTCAGCTGTACTGGTCCCACAGTTTCCAAGAACAAGGTTGCGGAAAAGTATGCTGTTTTCCCCACGTTAAAAATACTTACCATTTTGTTGAGAACCTCTACTGTCTTCCTGCTTTGGAGCAGGGTCAGATATGTATCTTTTGCTGTTGCTGTAAAAATTCCTGCAAATTTGTTGACACTTACACTTTGCATATGGTCAACAGAGGTTTTTCAGAAGCTGGCAGCTAAATTCTCAGCAGATTCCACAGGCACTTAGCATGCTCCAGCCCAGATCTGCAGGGGTTGTGCAGGCCTTTCCTTGCAGTTGATCCTCCCACTATTAGGCCTCAGAACTGAGAGCAGAGACACTGCCTTGTTCTCTCAATGTTCCCTTAGCAGATGGTACTCAGGCAGGATAGAGGAGAAGAAGAAAGCAGCCTGATTCAAATGCAGAGGGATGTGGAGCAGAAAGGGACCAGGACAGGGGGGGACAGAGGTTGTAGGGTCTATCCATAAACGAGACTTTACTCCAGAACCAGGAACAGAACCTAGGATTCCTGAGATCCAATATTCCTATGCTCCCAACAAACAACTGTGAAAGCCTCTGGCAAAGTGTGTCTCACTAATGGCTTGTCCCTCTAGAGTAGGGGTGGTCAAAGTACGGCCCAGGGGCCGCATCCGGCCCTCCAGATGTTTTAATCTGGCCCTTGAGCTCCTGCTGGGGAGTGGGGTCTGGGGCTTGCTCCGCTCTGGCACTCCAGCCAGGGAGCGAGATCAGGGGCTTGTCCCACTCTGTGTGGTTCCCGGAAGCAGCAGCATGTCCCCTCTTTGGCCCCTACATGTAGAGGCAGACAGGCGGCTTCGCACGCTGCCCCTGCCCCAAGCGCCTGTGAACAGGGCAGCGTGCAGAGCCACCTGGCTGCGCCTCCAAGAAGGAGTCAAAGGGGGGACTTGCTGCTGCTTCTGGGAGCTGCTTGAGGTAAGCATCGCCCAGAGCATGCACCCCTGCCCCACTCCCATGCCCCAACTCCAACCCAGAGCCCCCTCCCACACCCTGAATGCCTCATTTCTGGCCCCACCCCAGAGCCTGCACCCCAACTTTGTGAGCATTCATGGCCAGCCACACAATTTCCATACCCAGATGTGGCCCTCAGGCCACAAAGTTTGCCCACCCCTGATCTAGAGAATAATGGCCAACTAGTGCATGCAGGTAGCTCAAGTAGCAGACATCTGTGCTGTGGATCTAAAAGATTCCCTGATGATGACCCATTCAGGGGATCAATATAATGGAGTTTTCTCAGTTTACTCTTTTAAAAACCTTGGAAAATTACATGGAAGCTCTCCTCCCACCAATATTAAATACAAACATTTGCAAAATCAAGCACTCAGCTTTGCTTCTCTACAAACAGGACAGTGGGGTGGGAGGAGGTATTGGTTCATATTCTCTGTGTATATATAAAGTCTGCTGCAGTTTCCACGATATGCATCTGATGAAGTGAGCTGTAGCTCACGAAAGCTTATGCTCTAATAAATTGGTTAGTCTCTAAGGTGCCACAAGTACTCCTTTTCTTTTTGCGAATACAGACTAACACGGCTGTTACTCTGAAACCTAGAATTAAGACTGTGTAACTTTAATTCAATCCCCTTGTACATATGTATTATGTTACAGACTAATTACATCAGTGGTCTCCAACCTTTCTGTGGGAATAGCACATTGCTATTCCCAGAAGGCTGTGGCGGGCCCCGGACACTCCGCCGCCGAAATGCCGCCGCCAGAGAACCGGCTGTGGAAATGCTGCTGAAAAGCAGCAGCAGCAAGAAGTGGTGCCACCGAAATGCTGCCGAGAAACGGCAACGCTTCTCGGCGGCATTTCAGGGGGCGGTTCTCCGGCGGCGTGTCCTGCGGGCGCACAAAAACGCCCCGGCGGGCGCCATGGCATCCACAGGCACCATGTTGGGGACCACTGAATTACATGATCACCTGCTACTTTTCCACAGGATCCCTGCCACATTCAGTGCACAAGACGGATCTGCTCTGGGGATGAATCAGGGTTGTGGATGAAGGAGACTATCTTGTTTGTTGTAGAAATCAGAAACGGTGTAGTGACTGATGCAGGGGATTGCAGGAAGGGAAAGGATGGTCTCATGCTTAAGGCAGTTGAATGCTACCATGGAGAACTGGATTCAATCTCTGTCTCTGCCACAAAGTTACCAAGTGCATATGCCTCATTTTCTGGATGCCCAACTTGAGACACCTAGAACCTGATTTGCAGAAGCGCTGAGCACTCGTGGCTGCAATGTGAGACACCAGGAGCCGTGCTCTGAATGTAAGGTACCATGAACACACGACGAGACCACCACCTGGTCTGACAGGAGTGCTGTGCAGAGAAATCCAAGCACTCCAATACTAAGGCAATAAGCACCATATAAAAGCGCATGAGAAAATGAATAATTTTATCTCCAGTATAAGGGTTGGCATAATGTGCAATAAATAAGGGAAGGGCCACATGAACAACGAGGATAGAAAGACATAATTGCATCCGGTGCACCAAATGAGGCAGGGGTCATGTGAGAAAAACATTACCTGGCCACGTAACTCAAGAGTGCCATAATGCATATGCACAAGGGGGCTGAATTAAAGGTGCGCAGGAAACCTAAGATCAGGCATTTTCTAACCTTTGAGTTCTTGACATTAGTTATTTGTTTATCGGAAGCCCATCCCCCTCCCTATACTTCAGGGCCCAAGCTCCAGCCTGAGTCGCAGTTTCAAAGAGCTGTCTACACAGCTATTTTTATAGCCCTAGTGCATGCCCCCACTATCCCTCGCTTGTTGACAGTGGTTGGAAGGCTGGTTCCCTGGGCTCCAAAGCAGTGTGTAGACATAGCCTCGGTATTCTGTTGCACCCAGCACCCCAAGGAACAGGGGTAACGGACCTGAAGGAACAATCCCACCAATAAAGTGTTATTTTTCAAACAGAAGGTTTTTTTGTTTATGTTACAACTACTGTAGGTTTGACACGTTTAAAGTTGAATTTCTCTCCAGTAATGCTCTTCACTGCTTTAATTTCACTGAGCGTGGACAATGAGAACAGACTGATCAATCTAGTGGCTTTCATTTCACGCAGTCTCATGCTGCTGCAGGAGAGCTGAGGTGTGCAATCACCACAGGCCAAAGTTTACATTGGAACAGAAGTGTGCTTATCGTCTTTGAATCATCACACGCGTTATAATGGTTTGTTACTTTTAGGGTTGATGTGGTCCTTTCAGTTCAGCAAGAAATTCACAGTGGGGGGGTTTCCCCATTTTCCAGGCAGCTCTGCCATTTTCACATGCAGTTTGAGTGTTAAGTTGCCACCATCTCTCTAACCTTTAGTACCTTCCCCCACCTGGCAGAAGACCAAAAAAAGCCACCCAACACCCCCCATTAAGGAGAAGCTCTAGAGAAACACACCCTGGGAACTCTGTGCACATTAAGCACATTTTGGGCAGCTGTGTTCACACTGGCATGCGAGGTCCTGGTCTTGGAGATGATGTCAGCTTAGCCATCGAAGATCTGCATGCGCAATAGCATCAGCTCTTGGTTCTCTGCAAAACCTGACATACTGAACGAAAGTGGCCTGCTTTGTACGCTCCATTTACTGGTCTTGGAGAGAACGTGTACATTTCCCTACCAGCTCTGGAAGAGTTTCAAGCACTAATGAGGCTCCGATTTGCCTTTCTGAGAGACATGACCTCATCAAGACGTTTCGTTCTTGGACAAACATCAGCATTCTTTCCACCGAGGCCACCAATGGGGGAGGGAGCAGAGGAAAAGGCAACACAGAAACTGGGCCGATGAGAAGATTCTCAAGGGGACAGATGCCATTTGCTTCTCATTCCAATTCCTGG
Source organism: Lepidochelys kempii (assembly GCF_965140285.1). Classification (NCBI taxonomy): domain Eukaryota; kingdom Metazoa; phylum Chordata; order Testudines; family Cheloniidae; genus Lepidochelys; species Lepidochelys kempii. The sequence continues at coordinate 30,842,569 of NC_136392.1, read as the reverse complement.
CAGAATGACAAGCTCCTGACTGGACATGGCTCTGGAGCACTGTCAGGCATGGAGCTGCCTGTTCCACCCTTTTTTTCCTCACTCTGATGGTAGCTCCTGTAACCTTTTGACCAACTAACTAAAGTGAATTAGGTGGCTTATCTGCGACTGTAGTTTGAAGGATGCACCAAGTACTCCCATAATGCCACAAGATCTGAATTAGTGGGGTGAGGGGGGATAGCGCTCTCCTTCAATGCAATGAGGAAGAGGCGCCCTCACGGGTGAGCTGGATCATTCTCTGGCCCAGCAGTGGATATCCATGCAATTGCTGGAACAACCAAACTGGGGGGTCTACATTTGGCTATTTACTAAGCATTGAAGAGTTGGGAGGTGCTAGGGCAAGAATCTCAGCTTGGTGATTAGCTCTGCTGCCTGTCACTCAAATGAGAAGGGATCTGAAATTTCCGCCTACCAATCAGTATCTGAGATGATAGATTCCCAGATCTTACCGGGGAAGCCCAGGAGAGTGCATGTCCTGGACAGTTATAGCTTCAGTGCAGCGTAGCATTAACTGGGCCAGAGTTTCCTTAACAGCACAGGCCAGTTCAGTGCCCTCATCAAAGACGATAGCATGAAAAGATTAAATACTTGCTGGGCTGTTGTAGCTTTTCCCAAGTGCCCCAGTACTGCACTACTTTGTCTTAAGAGGGCTACAGCAATGCTCTGCAGAATCCAGTTGGAATGCCAGGTGAGGTTCCCCTGTCATCAATCTCGTGTAGACAGCAGACTTTGAAAGCCAGTAGGCAGGTGGGTGAGGTAACATCTTTTATGGGACCAACTTCTGTTCGTGAAAGAGACAAGCTTTCGAGCCACACAGCTCTTCTTCAGGTCTAGGAAGGATATTCCCAGTCTCACAGCTAAATACAAGGTGGAACAGAGTGTTTAGCATAAGTAGTTAACACATATTGTAAGGACCATTCAGAAGTTGATCCCGTAAAACAAATTACCTCACCCATCTTATCTTCTAATATCCTGAGACCAACATGCTAAAGCTACATTGCATACAATAGGCAGGTAAGGAAGTCATGGCACCACGTCATGGGAGAGAAACCGGTATCTCCTATAATTTCTATCACCAGGATGGCCCTGCTAGAAACCTCTTACAGCCCAGGGTTTTAGTGATGCCACCTGCCACACAATTTCCACCCCCACCCACAGGACTTCATAGCATAGGCTGCATCACGTTGGCAGAGTTGGATGGAGTCCTCATCAGAGCCTATCAGTGCTGCTCCTTAATGGTCTTTGGGGAGTGGAGAGCAATTGCCATTTCTAAGCATTTAAGCTTGTTCACTCTGTGACTGGAGAGTCTGGCCCCCAGCATTCCTGACTGGCTGCGAGTGGACTCAGAGTTAGCGTGAGTCCAGCGAGTGAGAGCGGAGTGGCAGTAAGCATTACCTTATCGTTCAGAAGAGGTTTGATCTCTGTCAGCTGCACATCCTGTAGTTCATCCATGGCAACTGGTGTAGAGTCCTGTAATCTGCAGAGTGGTAAATCAGTGACCCTGGAACAGAAGGAGAGGACAGGGTTAGAGATGATGACATTTCAAAAGGATGCTCCCCACTGTGACTGATGGCTATGCTTACAGCACAGCTACTAGGACATGCTAATCCTGAAACCGCCTGGCCTTGTTCCCAGTGCAACATGGTACATCTACAACACAGAGGGGAAAGCAGCTTGGTTGAGTCACACACTGAGAGACCTCCCCACGCTGCAGGGAACCCCTGCTAGGAATCTCTCACCAGCTGAAACCTGTGCAACACACTGGCCTCCCCCCACACACAGTTCATCAGTTCTCACGCAGGAGATGTGCAGGGCACACAGCTCGGATGCTGTAGAGCTTCCCACTTGTGCAACACCACAGAATTTAACCTAGCAGGAAGATTGCGGCCCTGAGTATGTTGTATGGATCTGCTCTTTTAGTGGCACTGGTGCTTTAAGACTGCTCCACTCAACAAAAACCAGCTGAGAACCAGCACTTAGAAGGGATATTGGAGCAGACACAGTTCCAGTTGTGGCTGATCTGGTATTAAGTCCCAGCAGTCTCTGACGAATGCCATCACCATTTCCAATGGCACTCCTACACTATTCAGCTTAGCCAAGACCTGACCCACCAAGAGTAGACAGAGGAACTTCAGTAGAACCTAATCAAGCTACCCTCCTCAGGCAGGGACTGTGTTTTTGCTGTGTGTTCGTACAGTACCAAGCACAATAGGATCCTGGTCTATGATTGGGGTCCTCAGGAATTACCACAATACAATTAAACAACCATCCAGGTGAACGAACAGCACAATGATAGATGGAAATCACTGGTGACAAATGCAAAGTAACACACACTGGAAGGAATATTAAATACTCCCACACATGCTGGGTTCTGTACCAACTATAATCACCGAATAAGACCTGGGCATCGTTGTGGGCAGCTCAGTGGAAACCTACGGTCAATGTGCAGCAGTGATAGAAAACCACTAACATGTTTCCCTGGATCTGCAATTTCTGCATTAGGATGAGTTGGGAGATATTTTAAGACACATTTACACTACTTCTATGCTACGAGCTGGTACACATACTTGCAATAGCTCCAGGAGCACTAGCGTGAGTATAAATAGCGGCGTAGCATGGGCAGTGGCAATGCAGGCATGGCTGACTTGTGCCGTGTATGGACCCACCATTTTCTGGCACAGCTCAGCTGTGCCTGCCTTTGCAGCCCCTGCTCATGCTACCCTGCTATTCATGCAGTCACAGGACAGAAAGACGGGTTATGGGTTACAGATTGTTGCAGGTTTCAGAGTAGCAGCCGTGTTAGTCTGTATCCGCAAAAAGAAAAGGAGGACTTGTGGCACCTTAGAGACTAACCAATCTATTTAATAAGCCATAAATCCAGTGTCTGTTCAGTCCATGAGTTTTAGAGTCTAGCAGAGTTATGCATTTAAGCTTGCAGGCTCGTTTTTGAAAGGATTGTGCAGGTGTCCTTTCAGGATAAGGACCGGCAGGTTGGACAGAGTGATCGGTTTGTGAAAAGTGTTCACCCACAAGTGATAGGGTGTTTTTATGTTCTGTCAATTTCCTATTTCCTTCAACAGCCCTCTTTTTGTCCTGCAGAGGTGTTAATGGGCCACTCTATCTTGAATGGTCCCTCACAATACGTGCTAACTATTCATGCTAAACAATCTGTTCCACCGGGCATTTTGCTGTGATGCTAGGAGTACCTTTCCCAGACCTGAAGAGCTCAGTGTGGCTGGAAAACGTACACTGCAAACAGAATGGCTGCCCATTTGGCATTTCATCATATTACACGGATGTGCCTACCTGCATCTGACCAATCTACTGGATGAGCAAGAAGCTAAAATGATGATTACAGCTCACTGTGGTCTTTCTCACAGTTTTAAATTGGGTCACTCCCCGTGCCCACCCCAGAGTTCATCATCCTGTATTTCTGGTTTGCTATGAGGAGGCTTGCGATCAAGCTGTGAATTCAGTCTCTCCGTGCAGGACGCAGGAGCTTACTCTGGGTCTGCTTGCAGCAGATTCTTTTCATGCTCAAATAAAACAGTTCCTGTAGCACACACGTAAGTAAGGCCTTGTCAATACTACAGAGTTTTGTCGACGCAAGTTACGCCGACGATCAGAAATGGCTATAATTACATCGCTTCTGCATGTTCACACAACCCTCCTTGTGTCAGCAGAGCGGGCCCACAGTTGGCGCTTTAGCATTGACAGTGAGAGCAGTGCATTGTCGGTATCTATCCCACTGTGCTACTCACCACCTTCTGCAGCTAGGATTCGGGGGAAGGCAGAGTGGATCGCAGTGCACCATGAGCATGGGGTCAACAGCCCATGATGCAGTTTTTTTCATCCCATCATTTCATGGGCTTCCGACTGCGTTTCACGGCATTTTTCCACAGCCCCTGTTACTGTGCACCTGCCACCTTTGTCTGAAAGCATAGGATCCTACTCTGCTCTCTGCTTCTGTGGTCACTGCTTTGAACACCTTGTGGCTGGTCATGCAGTATATCATGAGCTCCCAATCTGAACAGGACTCAGATGCCTGACCTGCTGCATGCCATGGAAACAAACACCACCAGATTACTTTTGACATTCACAGAGCAGCTGCACAGGGTGGACCACCACTTTTGAGCTCAGGAAACAAGTACTGAGTGGTGGGATCACATTGTTATGCGTGAACTTTTGGATGCGCAAAGCCACCTTCCTGGAATTGTGTGTGGAGCTCGCCCCAGCCCTGCAGGGCAAGGACACCCAAATGAAAGCTGCCCTCTTCGTAGAGAAGGGTGTGGCAATCAACGTGTGGAAGCTGGCGACCCCAGACATCTAGCCGGGGGTTGTGAATCAGGTTGCAGTGGGGAAGTTTACCATTGGGGCTGTATTAATGCAAGTGTGCAGGGCCATTAATCACATCCTGCTACAAAGGACTGTGACTCTTGGCAATGTGTGCGAAACAGTGGATGGCTTTGCAGCAATGGGATTCCCAAACTGCGGAGGGGTGATCGATGGCAGGCATATCTCAATTTTGGCTTTGGACCATCTTGCAATGGAGTACATCAATAGGAAGGGCTACTTCTCTATGGTATTGCAGGAGCATGTGGATCACCGTGGGTGGGATTGTCCAGGAAGGTGCATGACGCAAGCATCTTCAGGAACACCGGTCTGTACAGAACGCTGCAAGCAGGGACTTTCTTGCTCGACCAGAAGATTCCAGTGGGGGGTGTTGAAATGCCCACAGTAATCCTGGGAGTCCCAGCATACCCCTTACTTCCATGGCTCATGAAGCCTTACACAGGAAACCTGGACAGCAGCAAGGAGCGCTTCAATAGGCTGAGCAGGTGCAGAATGACTGTAGAATGTGCCTTTAGCAGGAGGCTAAGGGTGAAAAGTTTCCCCTGGGGTGGTGCGCAGAGGCGGATCGCCTGATACCAGGGCTATTAGAGGGGCACAAAAGGGAGCTGTTCGAATCAGGGAGGCTTTGAGGCAACATTTTGACAATGTGCACCAGTAATGTGTCTTTCTATACAGCACTCTGCCATGCTTTGTTAACCTGCTGCCTTGCATGAAAATTTTAATGATTTGACTGTGATTTGTAGTCAGCAAATGATAAAATTGCAACTGTTTATTAATGCCAGCAGCAACCTGTGTGTAGGAGACAAACAAAGATTGGCTATCTTTCAGAGTATGTTTTTATTAAATACCTATTAACAACACACACAAAAGGCTTGATGGAGAGGGAGATAACAATGAAGGGCAGCGTACGCTCTGATAGCTGTGTTAAGTCCAGTTATAATTTTGGAAGCTGTCTGAAGGGGTAGAGTGAATGGGGTACTGAGACGGGCTCGGAAGTAGCAAGGAATGTATGTGGGGAGCAGGGCCGTCCTTAGGCATACGTAGCTGCATAGGGCACCTGAAAATTTGGGTCACACCTAGGCCTTAATGTCCACCCTCCCACCTCTTCCTATCCCTGTTCTGACCATTCCTACAGGCTGCCAGACCTATTAGCATAACCCTGAAACTGTTAAAGAGTCATTCAAGTGGTAATGAAGCCATTTAACAGGAATTTGCAAACCTCCAGTTATATACTGTCAGTTTCTGAATTTACTTACAAAAACAGTTGTGCATGACTGTAATATTTACTTAGAACATGTTAGTCTACAGGACCTTAGTTTAAAATTTGCTTTAAAAATCTTTCATTAGTGTGTTGCTGAAGATTATAAAATCACATCTCCAAACAATCCTTGCATAGTTTTTAGATGCACAATCTGAGTATTCATCTTTAGCCTTAAATGCTTGGATCTTCAGACATAGTTTTTTAAATAAATCCTTCAAAAGACCATCCTTATCTAAAATACAAATGTGAGCCCAGGCTGCCATCAGGCATAGGGGCACCAGTTTAATAATACTGCATAGGGCCCCATAAATCCTAAGGATGGCCCTGGTGGAGAGTTTGGGGAAGGCATGGAAAGCAGTTCTGTATCAGCTGCAGAGGGGGCTGAGAACACATGAATTCAGCCTGCAGTGTGATTAGAAACTTCAACGTCTCCATCTGCTTCTCCATCACTTTTATCATCCGCTCCTGGCCCATTAATATTCACTCCTGACTCTCCTTTCTGTCCTGTCTGCATTAAAATAAAATTATAAAGTCTCTCTCCACGCCCTGCATTTCTGTTTTTCAGCCTCTGAGGATTGGAGCATCTCTTGAAACATGTCCTCCTTGCTTCTCCTTGGTTGCTTCCTTATCTGGTGGAAACACTCTGCTGGTGTGTATGGGGTTCTCCTGAAGGCCACATTTGCATGATCACAAGAAATAATAAACAGAGCATGATTGTTAGTGCACGAACAGCACCAAATTATTATAGTAAGATGCACCTCTTTTTAAATATGAATCAGTTTCTCACTGTCTCTTTGCAAGCACACAGATCGGTGAATGCCCTCAACATGGTGAGTTCAGCCCGGGCAGGGGGACGCTCAAGATGGGGCACAGGGTCTAGCAGGTTTTTTAAGGGGATCACTTGCAGGTGACTAGGGACACTATTGTAAATTCTGCCACCATTTTCCACAAGCAGGGGTCATTGATGCCGATATCTCGCTCCTGAGGGTAAGCAAGGATGCAAACGGGCATCTCCTGCATGCATGCAGCTTCAGACCAGGTCCCTGTGCTGTTTGCCTGTGAGCTGCTTTGGTCCCTGTACAAATGACTGCCGATGGGTGCAGGAAATTTCCTACAATGGGGGAAGGAAGAAAGGAGCTCTGCGGAGTATCCTTCAGCAGAGGATTGGCAAGTACCTCCAGGAAAGTTTCCTAGAGATCTCTCTGGAGGATTCCCCTGAAATCTCAGTGTGCATTAACACACTGTTCCGCTACACTGCTTATCTGCACAAAGGAAGGTGGAGCACACTCAAACACAGCTAGTCTTGTACACTTCTATCCCGTCACCCAATTCTAGAACATACAAAGCAAAGGACAGCTCTACCTCATATAACCGAGCAGCATCAACTCAAAAAGATCACTTACCAGAGCTCTCCTCTCCTGCGTCAAGATGCCAGAGACGGATTACTGGGACTGGCGAGACCCCTCCGGAGTGGAAAAAGAGGTCCTGACTCACTGCGCCATCGGATGACCCTGCCGTTGGCTCCCCATCATCCTCCAATTCGACCTCCTTATCCATGACTTCATCCTTGGGGTTTAGTCTGCTGTTTGCTGTCTCTAGCCCCGCTGAAGTATACACAGAGCTCTTGGTGGTGGATGTGGGGTCACTGCCGATAATGGAATCCATATCCTAAGGTCTTTGGCGCAGCACCAGGGAGACGGTTTGACTCCCTTGCCTTCTGGTACATTTGCCTCAGCTCCTTTATCTTTGCACGGCACTGATGCGTGTCCCGTTTGTAGCCCTTATCCAATATGCCACGAGAAATCTGACCAGGTATTGAAGTTCCTATGGCTGGAGTGGAACTGGGACTGCACAGCCTCCTCTCCCCACGGTTCCCGCAGATCCAACAACTCAGGTGTGCTCCAGGCAGGAGTGTGTTTGCTGCATGGAGCTGCCATGGTCAGCTGGGAAAATGCAACGTGAGATCTCCATGCTGACCAAACAGGAAGTGGAATTTCAAAAATCCCCAGGCCTTTAAAGGAGGAGAGGCGGATGCCTGTGTACCTGGGTGCAGGGCAGTGGAGTTCAAACTGCTGACCTGAGCAATCAGGACTGGCATTGTGGGACACCTCCTGGAGGCCATTTACAGCGACATAAGCAAACACAGTGTCTACACTGATACTTTGTTGATATAACTTTGCTGCAAAAAGCTCTACGCCTCTTGGCAAGGTAGTTTTATTTTGTCGGCAAAGCAGGAGAGTTTTGATGGCAAAAAGAGCACTGTAGTGTGTACACCTCCACTGTTTTGTTGACAAAAAAGCAGACTTTTGTCGACAAAACTCTATGGCGTAGACAAGGCCTCAAATCCTCACAATGGTTCTGCCATTTCCCACTCACACAGGTATGATATATGGATAAAACAATACCTAAGTTAAAAGAACTAACAAGGGAACGCATCCCCTCCTGACTGCTACTAGGGAATTGGGGATGAGCTGTGATTTTTATTCTGAATTTAACTTCAACATGAGATGAAGCAACTCATAAGCCAGAAGCTGCCCTGCAAGACACAGACAGTCTGGCAGGTCATTTCCATGATGTCAGCATAGTGCTCTCCCTCCTCCCAGAGCTAATGCCCTAGCAACAATAGAGAAGACGTAAATCAGCACAGAGCCAGAAAGATTTTATTCCAGCTTAATCTCTCTGCAGAGCTGCATCAAGAAAATCCATTGCCCCACTCTCCTCCTGCTGCCCTATTAGTCCTGTTCAGGGCACTCCCCCGCAACACAAGTGGTTGGAACAGTCTCACAAAGTGCAAAACTCCTGTATGTTCTCATCAGTCCTGCCTAATGAAGGATTAGCCCTTATCCAGGCGGCCTGGATAACGAAAAGAGGGGCTGGACTATCAGCAGATGCACTGCAGGCTACGCCCTGCTAGCTGAAATTCTGGAAAGGAAGTATGTAGAGCACAAGACCAAGAAAAATTAGATTGTACACAAATCTGATCACCCCCCACTTCCATCCTGCAACAGAATAAAGGGTCCTGCCCCCAGGATTTTACACTCTCCAGCTGCTGATGATCTGAAAGCAGAGCCAGAGTGGGTGAAGGTTACAGGAGCTGAATGGATTTTGAGAGGACAGCAGAAGGTGACAGAGTGTCCTTATATCAGGAGAGTTTACTCCCTGCAGCTGGCTTACTCTCCTCTGAAGGAGGATGTCCTTTGGGCCAGACATTGGCAGGAAGGGAATGCTGACAGGACCCGTGGAAGCTCTCTCCCATTTAGCAGAATGCTCCACGCCACTGTGCTCTGACACCTGAGAGTGACTGCTCTGGCGGCCGGCCAGGCAAAAGGCTTTAATGCCACCTTGGAAATCTCATTACTGTTGGACTCCCAATCCTCCTGCCTGGCCTAGATCTGCTGCCACACAGACAAGGAGTGCAGCTGGTGCAGAGCGGACTTTTGAGGCAAAAGTTCTCCCGGGTGCCACAGACCATGAAGAGGCATCTTCTCAGAGTCTCCTATGCAACCAACGCCATGCACAGCCTGAACACTTCTTTGCTTGGGTTCCTCCAACTGAAAACGCACTAGAAGGCTGCATCTGGGGTGGGAAGCCACATCTGATGGCTGCTCTGACCTACTGGTGGAGCAGTGAAAGGCTCAGGAACAACTTGGAGAGAGACTAGTGTCACCTGTAAAATGCAGATAATACTCCCTCTCTTGGCCTTGTCGATGTAGCTTGTAGCTTTCTGGGCTCTCTCATACAGCACCTAGCTTCCCCCCAATTTCAGACGCTAGATGCTACTGCAATACTGGTGATTAACAACAACAAAACACTGATGTTAGCCTGGTAACAGTTCACTTCCTACTCTCCTATTGTTCCCACTGCCTAGCATTAAATAAAAGTGATTTAACTTCCAAAAAAACAAACAAACAAATAAAATTAAAGTTTATGAACCAGCCGGTAGCTCTTTAGAAGATTAATCCAGCGCTTCACAACTTTAAACCTATCCACGCTGGGCAGCAGGCTTCCCAAGGCCCAATATTTAGTATGCAGCAGGCTGAGAACCATACAGATCATCTCCTCAAAGGGTAGTGGGGTCTAGTATCGCCTGCCTGCAACTGAAGAGGCAGACAGACCCAGTGGGTCCTTCAAGAGCAGTGCCAGTGACTAACAGGCATGGTTCTGTCTCCTACGCAACCTGAAGACCCCTTGGAAAGGAACTGCAGACTTTTTTGCTCAGCACACTGACTTGTGTGCTCACACAGAGTTAATGCAGACACTAGTATATCAAACAATACAACACATATAGCCTGGAACTGCACTCTGAGGGAAGGTTGGTTCTCATATCCCACTTCCTCCCCGTCATCTAAGTGACCAACAACCAACAAGCTAGGTTATAACATTAACCTTAGAGTACATTCAATATGACAGCAAAGAGAAGTGTCCAAAAGTGAGAGAAACACTCAAGTGAAAAGGAAGAGCTCTGCAGAAGGCAGGGTGCAGCTGAAGCAACAGGTTCGTATGGAATGATCTACACATACATTTCTCTTTGTATGGCTCAGTACATGTCCTGGGCAATTGCTCCCTACACTTGCATTTGCACACAGATGACTCTCTCAGGAAACTCCTCCTAAACCAGTTTTTCCTTCCCAAAGGCTTCTTGGAGACTTGGCTAGATCTGCACTCTCTGGAAATGGGTTACACAAGCATCAAGACAAAGTCACCTGGTGGATACATAATTGACAAGGGGCCTAGAGCCCTGAGCAGGGGGACAGGAAAGTCCTACAGGGGCAGGGGATGCAAATACCCTCTTGCAGACATCCTCAAACTCAAACAAGTCCTCAGTAAATCAGATCCTCGCTGCTGATAATAAGTGGAAGCTCCACTATCCTGCCAGAGCATTAACAACGCTCCCACTGAGGGCTTGCTTATGTGGAAACAGGAGTCAAAAGCATGCATGTACAAGCTATTTCAGAATAAGAGTACCCTAAATAGACAGGTAAAATTTTTATTGAAATTATACCGAAATAGAGTGCTCTTATTCTGAAAGAAGCACGTACACCCACAGAACACCACCAGGATAGCTGAAGGTGCGAATTACAACCCTCTTAGTTATTTTAACTCCAGTTTCTGTGCAGACAAGCCCTCAGAGTGCTGTTCCTCACTCAGAATCAGAGGCCTGAAACACTCACTAGCCTCTTGCAATGCACCTGCTTTAACATTCTCATGTATCACGGAAACAGAATCTCCCACACACCACCTGGAAGAAACGGGATAATTACTTTCCAGAGTCAGCCACTCTGGAACAAAATTTTGGGCTCTGCTGCTGCAAGTCCTTTTTCATTCATCATAACGAATCCAGTGCTTCTAATTTATCAGCTCCATGACTTGTCACACTCCTGCCTTTACAAATTACATTAGACTTGTCACATCTCTCACAGGGACAATTCTTTAATACAGTTATCAAGCTACGATGCAAAACATGTAAAAGTCACATCTGGGAAAATGTATACTTCTCTCAGTAAAAGATATTACCTCACCTACCTTGTCTCTCATATCCTGCTTGTCAGCTACAACACTACTTGTCTCTGACTGCCAGCTTAGCAGAGACTATGTGCCTTGGGAAGCCTGTTCTTCAGAGAGCGTGTAGGTTCAGAGCTGTAACAAACTGGGTCAGTCTTCCAAAGGGCTGCTTACTCTCCCTTACAGAATTGAGTAAGCAGGTCTTATGGATATGAGAAGCCAAGAAGGAAGTTCCTTCCAAAGGGGATCTGCGAGTGGAGATGGGACACAAGGTGAAAACTAGTGTTTGCAGACTGAGCAAGATACTCAGAAGCCTACTCATTTCCTTGCATCCTACTCATTTACTCAGCATTCACACTGCTGCAGCCTTGGAGAGGCTCTTCCTCAATTTTTATCTTCTGCAGAAAAATGTTTCTCCTGCACAGTGCTTGCCTTTGTTCCACACCCTGTTTTTGAGCCACATCCGATGAAGTGAGCTGTAGCTCACGAAAGCTCTTGCTCAGATAAATTGGTTAGTCTCTAAGGTGCCACAAGTCCTCCTTTACTTATTTCCAATAGTTGTTCATACAGCTCCTCTAGACCCCTTTGATTATGCGCACCTTAATCTTGGAACATTCCTCTTTTTCCAAGTAATAAACCCCTCATTTATAGCCCTGGAGACCCTTTATTATCCTTGCTGCCCTCTGCTTTTTCCTCAGTTCTTCACTAATTCTCCTTTAGCTGTCATTAGCCATTTATACAGGCCAGTCCAAGTCCTATATTTATACATGCAGGTTAACAGTAACCTTTCAGCTAGGGAGGTAAGGGTCCAAATTTCTTTTTCAATGTCTAAACACTCAACCAAGTTTGCTCCTCCCTCTTTATGCCCTAGCCCCTACATTTTTGGTGTTGTACCAGCAATGATGACTTCATATTCTACCACATTTCCAGTTTCTTGGCACACAAGTCAAATTGTCAGCATTCTGAGAGAGAACTGAAAAACTCCATCTAATCACTCCAGAACAATTGTTATACACAACAATTTTTTAAAGCATGAGGCTCTGGCTCCTCTAATTCATGGATATGGCCAGGCAAAGGAGAGCCAAGTCCCTGAGGGATAATTCAAATGACCTGAGCCTACATAAGATGTACATTTAGCATCTATTTGAGGGAAAGTGGTCATACGTATGTATGTGTGTGTGCGCATGTGTAAAAGTAATACCAACGAAGCCCACCACAGTCGTATTTAACTTCAGAAAGAGAACTACACAAAAATGAGGAAGCTAGTTAAACAAACAGTCATAAGAAGGTTTCAGAGTAGCAGCCGTGTTAGTCTGTATCCGGAAAAAGAACAGGAGGACTTGTGGCACCTTAGAGCCTAACAAATTTATTAGAGCATAAGCTTTCGTGGGCTACAGCCCACTTCATCGGATGCATAGAATGGAACATATATAAGATACATATATATACACACACACACACACATACAGATAAGTTGGAAGTTACCATATAAATTGTGAGAGGCTAATTAGTTAAGATGAGCTATTATCAGCAGGAGAAAAACACTTTTGTCGTGATAATCAAGTGATCATAAGAAGGAAATGCCTGCAAGCTGCAGGGAAACATTTTAAAAACACCTAATAGAGGTTCAAATTAAACATATACCCTAAATATTTTAAAAAATGCCACCATGGCTAAACAACAGAGTAAAAGAGGCGATTAGAGTCATCCTTTAAAAACTGGAAGTCAAATGCGACTGAGGAAAATAGAAAGGAGCATAAACTTTGGCAAGACAAGTGTAACAGTATAATTGGACAGGCCAAAAAAGAATTTGAACAGCAAGTAACAAAAGACTCAAAAACTAACAGCAAAAATATATTTAAATACACGAGAAGCAGGAAGCCTGTGAAACAATCAGTGGGACGACTAGACAATCAAGGGGCTAAAGGAGCACTCCAGGAAGACAAGACCATGCCGGAGAAGCTAAATGAATTCTGTACATTGACCATCACTGCTGAGGATGTGAGGGAGATTCCCACACCTGAGCCATTCTTTTTAGGTGACAAATCTGAGGAACTGTTCCAGATTGAGGTGTCAGACGAGGTTTTGGACCAAACTGATAAATTAAACAGCAATAAGTCACCAGACCAGATGGTATTCATCCAAGAGTTCTGAAGGAACTCAAATACGAAATTGCAAAACTATTAATCGAGGTATGTAACCTGTCACTTAAATCAGCTTCTGTACCAGATGACTGGAGGATAGCTAATGTGATGCCAATTTTAAAAAAAGGTTCCAGAGATGATCCTGGCATTTACAGGCTAGTAAGCCTGCCTTCAGTACCGGGCAAACCGGTTGAAACCATAGTAAAGGACAGAATTGTCTGACACATAGATGAACATGATTTGTGGGGGAAGAGTCAACACAGCTTTTGTAAAAGGAAATCATGCCTCACCAATCTATTAGAATTCTTTGAGCGGGTCAACAAACATGTGAATAAGGGTGATCCAGTGGATATAGTGTACTTGGACTTCCAGAAAGCCTTTGACAAGGTCCCTCACCAAAGGCTCCTAAGCATGGGATAAAAGGGAAGGTCCTGTCATGATTAGTAACTGGTTAAAAAGACAGGAAGCAAAGGGTAGGAATAAATGGTCAGTTTTCAGAATGGAAAGAAGTAAATAGCAATGCCCCCAGGGATCTGTACTGGGACCAGTGCTGTTCAACATATACATAGCTTATCTGGAAAAAGAGGTAAACAGTGAGGTGGTAAAGTTTGCAGATGATACAAAATTACTCAGGATAGTTAAGTCCAAAGCAGACTGCAAAGAGTTATAAGAGCGTGACGAAGTGGGAATGGTCTTAATATTTTCTCTGAATACTGTGTGGGTGCCTCAGTTTCCCCATGGCATTTCTTAAGTATCTAGGTGGTGGGATAAAGGTGTGTGATTGTTGCAGAGCCCTAGAGGGCCAGTGTGATGGTGTCTGCACAGAGAACGGCCGACACCCTGTCTCCAGGCAACTGATGGCCAGGGCCCCTCCCCTGCAAGGTGAACAAAGAGATCAGGTGGCCTCCTGGCCTGGGAAAGAGACTAAGACCAGAGGAAGGGCTGGAGGGGGTTTCAGTTTGGAGCTGTCTGGGGAAATGGAGGGAGGCCCAGATGGGGCTCTGGGCTCCCTGGCCCCCAAGATGGACCTGACTGAGGGGTCCTGTTTCCTGTACCTACAAGCTCTGTTTTAGACCGTGTTCCTGTCATCTAATAAACCTTCTGTTTTACTGGCTGGCTGAGAGTCATGTCTGACTGCGGAATTGGGGTGCAGGGCCCTCTGGCTTCCCCAGGAGCCCTGCCTGTGCGGACTCGCTGTGGGAAGCGCATGGTGTGAGAAGGGGATGCTGAATGCTCCGAGGTCAGACCCAGGAAGGTCGAAGCTGTGTAAGTTTCTTGCCTTGGAGACAGTATGCTCATAGAGAGGAGGCATGGTCCCTCAGAGCCCGTATGGAGTAGTTCCAGAGCATTGCCCGGTGACTCCGTGACAAAGAGTATCTCACAAAACTGGGTGACGGAGCAACAAAATGTGAGATGAAATTCAATGTTGATAAATGCAAAATAATGCATACTGGAAAACATAATCCCAACTATACATACAAAATGATGTGCTCTAAATTAGCTGTTACCACTCAAGAAAGAGATTTTGGAGTTACCATGGATAGTTCTTTGAAAACATCTGCTTAGTGTGCAGTGGCAGTCAAGCTAACAGAATGTTAGGAACCACTAGGGAAGGGTTAGAAAAGACGACCAAACATATAATGCCACTAAATAAATACATGGTACACGCACTCCTTGAATACTGCATGAAGCTCTGGTCACCTCATCTAAAAAAATATATATACTAGAATTGGAAAAAATATAGAGGAGGGCAACAAAAAGTATGGAACAGCTTACATCTGAGGAAAGCTTAAAAAGACGGGGACTATACAGCTTGGAAAAGAAATGAGTAAGGGAGGGGAAAATGATACAGGTCTATAAAATCATGAATCGTGTGGAGAAAGTGAACAAGTGTTATCTACCCCATTCACAGAACACAAGAACCAGGAGTCACTGAATGAAATTAATAGACAGCAGGTTTAAAACAAACAAAAGGAAGTACTTCTTCACACAACGCTCAGTCAGCCTGTGGAACTTCTTGTCAGGGGAGGTTGTAAAGGCCAAAACTATAACAGGGTTCAAAAAAGAACTAGATAAGTTCATGTCCATCAATGGCTATTGGCCAAAATGGTCAGGGATGCAACCCCATGCTCTGGGTGTCCCTAAGCCTCTTAGTGCCAGAAGCTGGGACTGGACTGCAGGGGATGGATCGCTTGATAACTGCCTTGTTCTGTTCTTTCCCTTTGAAGCATCTGATATTGGCCATTGTCGAAAGAGAGGATACTGGGCTAGATGGACCATTGGTCTGACCCAGTATGGCCATTCTTATGTTCTTATGACACTTTCATTCTCTAAGTGTGGGAAATATTACATTGCCTCAGAGTGTAGCAGAGTGTGACAGCGTGCTGAGCAAAGGGTTGCTGATTCAGCCCTGTCACACCAGCTCCCATTTAGGGTAATAAATTAGAGGTGGCTGGAGATAACCTGGCCTTAATTGGGGAAGCAGAGACAACTGCCACCTAATTAGCCTGACTGTGTATAAAAGCCTCAGGACAAGGAAGCCATGGGAAGAGCAGAAAGGGAAAAGGCAGGGAGAGGAAGCAGGGAGGTAGCTCTTCCCTTCCCTTTGCCCACAGATGGTGAAGGACCAACTATACATGGTGAAACAGTGGTGGGAACAAGCTAGTGAACAAACTGCACCAGTGGATACTAACCCCAGGGTCTCAGAGTGATTTTGTGGACTTAGCAGAGGCAGAAGCCAAGGGGGCCCTGCCACGCTCTGCTACACAGAGAAAATACCTTTTAGCCACCTGTTTACACTAATAGTGCCTGACTACAAGACTGCTTAAACAAGGAGGCAAGAAAAATGAAATAATGCTCTCAAAATCTTTCTGTGATACCTAAACTATCACCAATGGGTGACACTAAGCCACGTTGAAACGTTCTTCTATTATAAGACCTTATACTGAAGACACCTAACCTAGAAAGATATCCTAGATATCATAGAATACTGGTGCAATTCCCTAATAGGAGTATCCACAGAGAGACTTTTTGGAGTATAAATCAGAAGAATTCCAGGTCAGAACCCTCATTTCTGACAATAAAACAAGATCTGGCTCATTGTCAAATGCAGTAAGTTAGATGCTGTGTTGTAGTTACCAAAAGTGAGACAGCATTTTCTGGCTTCATATTTCTGCCCAAGGCCTCTTTTATAAATGGCAGAGAAACAGCTCCCTCTTTGATAAGCTGTTCCCATCACTGTGAATTAAATCTGCCGTGGCTATTGTTATTCATGACTATGAAAGTGCACAGCTCCCAGCTGGCATAGCACAGGCGGGTGCTCATGATAAAGTCAAAATCACACACATCTTCCTTGTGATCACTCTATGCCCTCTCTTACTCAACTGCAAAATTTAAAGCCAATGATTGAATTATCCAATAATGGCTCAAAAATCAAAATAATCTATTGATGTATTCCCCCCCACTTTCACACTGACGGCCACCATGACAGCACACAGCCTAGGACCCATTGGGAGGGGCTCCCCTTGGTTTCTTGGCAGTTGATTCAGTAACCAGATCAGAATGCCACATTTTTCTGGAACCAATCCTACAAAAGGGACATAACTTAAAAAAACAACACTTCTGCCTGAAAAGATTTTATCTACTCCAGAGATCACTATAACTGAAAGATTAAACCAAGAATATTCTACAGATATGGCGTACTCTGAGCACTTGACAGCACTGTGTCGAGTCACTTTCATGGTTTCCCCTTTTATTTGGATGGACACAGTAACGGAAGGGGGCTCTAAAAATACAGGCAAAGGTTATTCTAATGTCACACAAAATAGCAGGAGCAGGCATAATGCCTGAAACTACATTATGCTCATTCTTTTAAACTACAATTTTAATTTCACCACATCTGTTTAAAAACTCACACTTGTGCCAGTTATGATTCAGAAACCTGAAGTTTCGGAACTACAATATATTGGGAAAGTTTAAATTTAAGCACAGCCATCCAGCCTGACACACCGTGAGGGCCCAGCCCCAACGTGTCAACTCTCTTTCGTGGGACATAACCAACTTGAAATCTAACCAGCTTAAAAACAGAAGGGAAACAGTGCCACAGCCAGTCAGATACACCGTGTAAAGCAATTTCCCCCCCTCTAAACTAAATTTATAGGAATCTTAGGTGCTACCTGTAACAACGTGCATACTGGGATTGAGTTGGTGTCCCTCTGATGAAGACTTGCTTCTTTTTCAACTAGTTCCTGTTAGTTTGTTCTCTAGATTTACGGCTGAACTGATTTCTACTTTGTTTCAACTGCCTTCCATGATAACTGACACTGTGTTCTTTTGTTTTAGAGGTAAAAGCCCAGCTGAAGTTGAAGGACGCCTCCCTTTGAGTAATGCCCCACATACATAATTTCTTCCTGTTCCCTCTCTCTTTGAATAGGCCCAACTCTCACAGTCTTTCTTCAGAACAAGCTCTTCAATCCAGGCTTGTTCCCCAACCTCACCTAGCTCCTAAATAATCTTTTTTCTTGAGTTAGTGACAGTACTAAAAACAGTCGTCGCTGTCAAAAGGCTAGCTGTACCTGTCCCCTTTCTCATTTCTCAGTGCACCCCCTCTGATGTCAGGCAGAAAAAAGTGCAGATCATGGATAAATATACTTGATGCTTTAATAGGGCCAATTTTACAAAGCTGAAAACAGTTGCAAGCCAAATCAGCTGTGAGGAAGAATTTAATCAGAAAAATGTGGATGATAATTAAGAATTATTTAAGGTCACCTTACTAGATGCACAAAAAGCCACAATCCCACAACCATGGAAGAAGGCTGTGCTTGTCAAAAAAAAAAAACCATCCTGGTTGAGAGGGGAAGTTAGGGCAGCTGTAAAAAATAAAATATAACAAATGAAAGAAAGGGGAAGTTGATAGTAATGAATATAAATCAGAAGATAAGAACTGTAGAAAAATTATTAGGGAAGGAAATGGACACAAGGAGAAATCTATGGCCAGCAGAGTTAATAATGTAAGACACAGTTTTTTAGATATATTAGGAACAAAAGGAACCCTGACAATGGTATTGGTCCATTACTAGATGAAACTGGTAGAATTATCAACAACAATGCAGAAAAGGCAGAAGTGTTAAATAAATATTTCTGTCCTGTATCTGAGGAAAATACACATTACATAGTCTCCACATATGGTGATAACACTCTTGCCATTTCACTAGTATGTTACAGAGAAACTAGTGAAGTTAGACATTTTTAAATCAGCGGGTGCGGTAAACTTGCTTCCAACAGTTTTAAAAGAGCTGGCTGAGGAGTTTGCTGGACCATTAATATTGATTTTCAATAAGCCTTGGAACACTGGGGAAGTTCCAGAGGACTGAATGAAAGATAATGTTATGCCAATATTTAATAAGGGTAAATGGAATGACCCAGATAATTATAGGCCTGCCTGCCTGACATAGCTGCTAGGCAAGATAATGGAGCAGCTGATACTGGACTTAAGAGAGAATTAAAGGAGAGTAACATACTTAATGCAAATCAACACGGATTTATGGAAAATATGTCTCGTAATCTCATAGAAAAAGAAAGTTAGTTTGACAAGTTTGGTTGAGTCAAAGCGGGTGAGGTAATATCTTTGATTGGACCAACTTCTATTGGTCAGAGAGACACGCTTTCGAGCTCTTCTTCTGGTCACAAAAGTGGGTACAGTAATCAATATGACATCACCCACCTTCTCTCTCTAATGTCCTGGGATTGACATGGCTACAACAATACTGCATACAAGTTTGGATGATAAAGGTAATGGCTGTGATCCAGCATGGCCAGAAGGCAGCAGGAGAGTGATATAGGAGAGATATGTAAGTCCCAGGATGAGGAGAAGCCTTATTCCCTGTAGAGGGAAGAAAGGTTTCTATAGATTATTAAAAGCACTGGAAGCCAATTAGAGCACCTGAAGCTAGTCACCTGATAAAACCCCCCTGCTTCAATTAACCAGGGGAAGGAGTTGGAGCAGAGTGCAGTTTGAAGGAGTTGAAGTAGAGGAGAGTTTGGAGAAGTGCCGTGGCTGGCTAGAAGACCAAGACCCTAGGTAAAGAGACACCCGGCTTGTGCAGAGAGAAGGAAGGAAGCCCCACAAGCTGAAGAGCAGGAGAGGAAAGTAGCCTAGGGGAAGGAAGCACTAGTTCAAGTGGTTTACCACTATCCCTAGGGCCCCTAGGCTGGGACCCGGAGTAGAGGTCAGGCCCGGGTCCCTCCCTCTCCACTACCTTTCTCTGGGTTACTAGTGGGACAGTAGATACCTTAGTCCAGGGGCAGGAAACTGCACCCTGAACCTTCCCCCAAGAAGAGGAAGCGTGGGACCCATCATAATCATACTAGCAATTTGCCACATGGCACTGACATAATGTACTTAGACTTCCCATGAAAATGGGAAATGATGGCCTAGGAAGGAGTACTGCTGAAAGAGAATTGGGGGTCATAGTGGATCACAAGCTAAATATGAGTCAACAGTGTAACTCTGTTGCAAAAAAAGCAAACATCATTCTGGGATGTATCAGCAGGAGTGTTGTAAGCAAGACATGAGAGGTAATTCTTCCGCTCTACTCCGTGTTGGTAAGGCCTCAGCTGGAGTATTGTGTCCAGTTCTGGGTTCCACATTTCAGGAAAGACAGGGAGAAACTGGAGAAAGTCCAGAGAAAAGCAATAAAAAATAATTAAAGGTCTAGAAAACAATGACCTATGAGGAAAGATTGAAAAAAATGGGTGTGTTTAGTCTGGAGAAGACAAGACTGAGGGGGAACATGCGTATAGTTTTCAAGTACTGTATGTCAAAGATTGCTACAAGGAAGAGGGCGAAAAATTATTCTCCTTAACCTCTGAGGATAGGAAAAAAAGCAATGGTCTTAAATTTACACCTGGGGAATTCTGCACCAAAAAATTAAAAATTCTGCACACAACACTTTAAAATTCTGCATATTTTATTTGTCAAAATAAAGCAATATAATCACACTAGTTCCACTTATTTTGGTAATTTATTTCAAAATGCCTGTCAGCAAGTAACAATACAGACAACAACAAATATTTCCCCAGGAGAAGAGAGTTAAAGAAACCCCTACGACAACCCAGTTTCTGTTCCTCTATTCTTTGTTGAGCAATCAGTCTGGACGTGTCACACGTGCCAGCTGGGCAAATCTTGGAGGAAAGCTCTGCCCTTCTGGTCTTTTTTCATCAGTTTTTCATCAGTTTTTCACCCTGCTTCTGTAGGGTTACCATATAGACATTCCCAAAGAGAGGACACTGTCAGGGGAAGGGGGGAGCACAGTTGGGGGGTGTTAGAGGGGATATCTGAGGGTGCTGGAAGGGTGTGTGTACTGGGAGGGAGTATTTGGAGGTGGTGGAGGGGGCTGTGTGGAGCATCCCCAGCCAGACACCTGCATCCCTTTTCCCCAGAGCCCAGGGAGAAACAGTCTGACGCTGGGTCCCTGGCTTGTGTGAAGTTTCCTGCATGTCACCTCCTTCCTTCAAGGTGGGATGCGAACTGCAGCTGCTGGGAACCCACCAGCTCCCCCTCCCCCTGGCAGTGTTCTCTATTTGCGAGCTGGGGAGCCAGGCTCTGCAGGGCCCGGCGGCCCCTAATGGTGGCCAGGAGCTCTGCAGTGCCAATTCTGTGGGGGAAAAGTTAAATTCTGCGCAGAACATTAATTCTACACAAATTCTGCATTGCATAATTATGCAGAATTCCCCCAGGAGTATAAATTGCAGTAAGGGAGGTTTAGATTGGACAAACTTCCTAACTGTCAGGGTAGTTAAGCACTGGAACAAACTGCCTAGGGAGGCTGTGGAATCTGCATCATTTTGAGGTTTTTAAGAACAGGTTAGGCAAGGACCTGTCAGGAATGGTCTAGTTATTACTTAGTCTGCCTTGAGTGCAGGGGACTGGACTGGACTAGATGACATACTGAGGTCCCTTCCAATGCTACATTTCCATGATTCTATGATTCTGTAGGGCATTTGACTTGGTGCAACACAGCATTTAGATTTACAAAACTAGAAAGATATAAAATTAACATGGCACACATTAAATAGAGTTACAACTGACTAGCTGATAGGTCTCAAAATGTAATTATAAACAGGAAATTGTCATCCTATGGAGTCTCACAGGGACTGGTTCTTGGCCCTATGCTATTTAACAGTTTTATCAATGACCTGGAAGAAAACAAGATCATGACTGATAAAGTTTGCAGATGACAAAAATAGGGAGTGTCGTAAATAAGGAAGAGGACAGGTCACTGATTCAGAGCAATCTGGATCACTTGGTACACTGGGCACAAGCAAACAATGTATTTGGATACAGATAAATGTAAATGTATTCATCTAGGAATAAAGAATGTAGACCATATTTACATGATAGGGGACTCTATCCTGGGAAGCAGTGACTCTGAAAAAGATTTGGGGGTCGTGGTGGATAATCATTTGAACATGAGCTCCCTATGTGATGACACTATGTCCAATTCTAGGATGCACAAACAGGGGAATCTCATGTAGGAGTAGAGAGGTTATTTTTACCTTTATTTGGCACTGGTGTGACCCCTGCTGGCAAACTGCGTTCAGTTCTGGTGCCCACAATTCAAGGATGGTGATAAATTGGAGAGGGTGTGGAGAAGAGCCACAAGAATGATTAAAAGATTAGAAAACATACCTTAGAGTGATAAACTCAGGGAGCTTAATCAAAGAGAAGGTTAAGGGGTGACTTCATTTCAGTCTAAACGTATCTACAGGGGGAACAAATATTTAATAATGGGTTCTTTGGTCTACTAGAGAAAGGTCTAATATGTTACAGTGGCTGGAAGTTGAAGCTAGCCAAATTCAGACTGAAAATGAGGCATAAATTTTTAACAGTAAGAGTGAGTAACCACTGGAAACAATTTAACAAGGGTTGTGGTGGATTCTCCATCACTGACATTTTTTAAATTAAGATAGGATAGTTTTCCAAGATCTGCTCTAGGAATTATTTTGGGGAAGTTCTCTGACCTGTGTTATGCTGGAGGTTAGACTAGATGACAAGAACAGTCCCTTCTGGCCATAGAATCTATGAAATGTCAGACCTCAGGCCTTTATCTTTGGCAGGGTGGAATTCTACAATCCTCCCACTCTTCGACCAGGCCCCGTGTACCAACCATTCTCACCCCACATGTCTGAATAAGTTCAGATACCTTCTTCCCTTCAGGAGCCTGTGACCAATAATGTACAGTCAGCAGCCTTCTTAAGAGTTGTGGATTTTTTTAAGCAGTAGGAACAAATCTTTTTAGAAAAAAAAGGGAATTTAAAATATAGTCTACATTCCCGTCTATCCTACCTATAGCCCTACCATCCTGGGATGGTGACCTAGTCTAGTTTCCCCAGATACCCTGACTGGGACCTGTGTCTCAGTCTGCTTCCCCGAAAGAATTACCGCCCCTCTTCAATTTTGCCAGAGTTCTTTTGTCTTTGTGTTCACAGGCTTTTTCCTGTCCTGCTCCAAACTAGTTGTGTAGATTGGCTGGAGAGGAGGTTTGGCGTGTACTAAGAGCTGGCGACCTTGGGTGGAGCTGGGTGGGATATGGTGTTCCCGTCCTGTAAATATCAGAATTCAGAAATTTTCCCTATCAGGATCAAACTGAAACCTTTCACAGGTTTTAATGATGAATCACAGAGTGCTCAACTATCTCACTTTCTGACCAGAAATTCCATCCTGGGCCTGAGAAACCCTTTCAGCAAGTTCTGGCGAACCTGGTACGTTCCTGCAAACGGTTTCAGTTTCAAGAAATTGGCTTTGTGTGTGTGTGGGGGGGGGGGGGGGGAGGGATCGTGAAAAGACAGCTCTAATCTTGAGCCATTCTTTTCCCTCATGCCCGTTTTTCCAGACTAATTCCAGTTGAGTTAAGCCAATACAGTGTAAAGCAGTGGTCTGAATGAGCTCTCTCCTGCCACCTACTTATGAACTGGGGGGAAAAGACCTCAAGAGCAGACCATATTTGCAGAGACACACCTACTTTCCCTTGGTGACCAGCAGGCATACCTGCTTTGCCAGAGTCATCAATTGTAGTTGTTTTGGGTTAAAATTCACATAAGTCTTGGCTGCAGGGATAGTGAAATATTGTTATCCTATTGTATCACTAAAGGGCAGCAGAATTGTACTTAATAGGCTCTAACTGGGGGGGAGGGGGGAACAGTTACCCTACCTCAATCTCACTTGCTAAGCAGGAGGCAGTGATGCCAAATCCAAGTGAAAGTCAGGGTGGGGGTGCGGACAGGTGCTCCTAACCCGGTGGCACAGACTGTTTTCTTAGTTGCCATTTGACCCTCCCCATCCAGTGTTTAAAGACCGCTGACTGGACTTGAGAGTCCTTGTTTCTCAGTGGTCGCTAGAGCTGAAATCTCGATAAGCTGGGCTAGGGGCTGAGCCCTAAGATAGTGTGGGGACAGTGTTGCAGAGAAAGGCAACGCAGAAGAGGCAGCAGCAGTGAGGTTCCCCACTAGCCAGTGAAATCACTAAGGACTGAGCTAGGTGGTAGAACCTCAGAACACGGAATCACAGATGAAGGCAGAGGGGGCAGCGACAGCGGTGAGCAGAGGCATCACTCAGCTGTGCCCTCCCCCCTCCAGCCCACCCAAATGCACCCA
This sequence comes from Lepidochelys kempii, assembly GCF_965140285.1. NCBI lineage: Eukaryota > Metazoa > Chordata > Testudines > Cheloniidae > Lepidochelys > Lepidochelys kempii. The sequence continues at coordinate 30,818,617 of NC_136392.1, read as the reverse complement.
CGGACTCTTGTGACTTGCTAGCCTTGGCCAACAAACAGTGAGTAGGGTGCAGCAGTGGGAAAGTGAACTGGCATGTTAAAGGGACATTTGTCCATCAGACTTTCACATCGCAGTGGGAGAAACTAACACAAAGCACTACTGCCCAAGATATTGTGGGATGGGTGTTGTACTTAATGTTTGCATACTTTTGCATCATTGTGGTGTTTTCCCAAGTTAATACTGGGTTCCCTCTCCTCTTACTAAAATTTTTACATACACAGTGCTTGCAAGTGGGGAAGTATTGCCTCTTAGAAGCACGCAGAGTTGGTGTTTGGTTTTCCTCGAGTTCCGGGGGGAAGGAGGAGACTGAGGAGTAGAAGAAGAGGGGCTCAAGCCAATTGTGTTTTGTAATGCTAAGAGGAACCCCAAGATACTGAACCCAGCCCTTGTTGCTGCCAACACACCTGGCAGACAGAAACCAGCACAATAGCCAAGCCGACACACAATATTCACAAATTACAGAGCAACTCCAAATGAGTCACAACAGTCTTTTCCCAAGTGGGGGAAGAGAAATGCTTTTTATACAGTAAAAGTATCATCTCTGGCTTAGTATTCTAGCCTACTGGCTAATACAGCCTTGCATCTGGCTGCTGTTAAATACAAGGCTAATGGGTTTCTGTGACTATTATTCCACATGCTAGTCTGATCAGCATGCTGGATAATTTAGTCACTATGTATTCCTTATTCAAAACATCCCGCATATTTTTACAGTCGCATTCTGAGAGTCTTTATCAGGTCTATAGCTCAAATGGTGGGTAACAACATATGGCAGAATTTCAGAGCTGAAACCTTCTTATTTTGCATTGGGTTTGCTTTGTTATTTTAAGAAAAAGGAATAAAAATGGTTAACAAGAGCTAAGACAAAAAAGGCGAAAAGATGTACAGAAACATGGTGCATAGTGATACAAAAGAGTATTAGAAACCATGCACAGACACTCAAAACCTCATCAACTGCCTCACATATTTTCAGTAAACAGAGAGCATACAAGTTACACATAGATATGAATTAATCTGTGGAGTCACTCTTCCAATGCTCGCACTCTGAGTCAAGGAATGTGTACAAGATGAACAATCACAATTTAGGCAAATGCAGTAGTTAATTCACTATACAAGAATGTTCCAGCCAGTTCTCCTAATTAACATTCATTACATGCCAAACCAGGAGGTTTGCACTAAGGCTTCATGAGAGGGCTACAAACAGGAGCAGCAGAAGCCCCCTAAAAGTTGGGGGGAGCCACAGGTGCCCGAACCATGGCCCCATCCCCGCACTGCCCCTTCTCCCTAAACCCCTACCCTCATGCCATTCATTCCCCCGAAGCCCCGCCCTCATGCCGCCCCTTCCCCCAAGACCCGGCCCCCACACTACCTCCTTCCCCCCACCCCAGGCCTGGTTGCCCCTCTTCCCCACAAGACCCTACCCCACCTCGCTCCTCTCCTCCCCGTTACACCTCGCTTCTCCCTTCTCCTTATGGCTTGTAAAACGTGGAAGGGCAGTGCCCTCCCACTTTTAAAAGTGATGGGGCCATGGCCCCCTGGCCCCCCAGCTACAAATCTACAGGAATCCTTTGAGAAAAGAGCCAAATAGGTAGTTATTGTGTGTCTCGTTTAAAAAGTCCAGGAACATGCATCTAGAACACACTGACAGACCTAAGGTTTTGTTTCACTCACGGTACAAAATCCTTGTTCAGTTACAGCAGCAGTTTGTAAACACCTGCAGGAACACAAAGGTCACATGATGGAAAATTCCATCTCCTAAGACAGTTCAGCAGTAAATCCAGGCAGCCTGGAGTATCTCTGGGGATCTTAGCCTGCCACAAGCTGTATTTTTCCCAGATACCCTTTTGAAAATGATACAGAGCAGTTAACCCTCTTAGGTTCTCTTAGGAGAGGTTTATATGCATCACACGCTGGTCTCTTTTTAAAGATAGAAACAAAATCCATATAGCTTCAAAGTCATTAGTGCCCTAGGGGCGAATTGTACTAGCAGAGTCCATTACAATAACTCATTCACTAAGATGCAGTACCCTTTAGAGAAACTCCCACTGGAATGAAACCTGCTCCAACAACAGTAATAACAGCTGTTACCGAGTGATTCTCCAAGCACTAAAACAATTTCCTCCTCAGTTAACAATCAGGTCACCATATGCATCCAAGGGAACGTGCCCACTCCTCATTGCTACATCTGTTCTAGCACACAGCGACAGTTTGTGGAGAAGCATTCTCTTTAGACTTTCAGGCTACACGTCTTTAGTGCACACAATCGAAACAGGGAGGGAGGAAGCACTGCCTAGTACAGTGGTTCTCACCGTTTCTTTCAGGATTAATCCACATCCCACAATCTTTTGCTGTTGCAAAGGGATGTGGGATTGGGGTCATGGTAAGAATTCACAGCTTCAGGGTAGCATATCTTGAAGAGGTTGTGGGGCCAGTTGCACAGGCTTTTGGAGTGCCTCAGAGCTGAGCACATGCAGGTGTGGGGCAGAGGAGCAGGGTTGAGGTGCTGCATTGGGACTGTGTTGAGAGGGGAGCTGGAGCAGCAGGAGGCCGCAAGCTGCTCCTAACTGCAGGAGTGAGATGCTGTGGTCATCCCCGCACAATTCATCCATTCAGAAGACTTTTCCTAGTGGTTAGGGCATAGGACCAGGACTGAAGAACTGGCACACGAGATTTCTAGTCCAGGAGTAAGGATCTTTAATAAAAATATCTATTTGGGGATAGTACTGAATGACCCAGGACTCCAGGGTTCTATTCCTGATCTTTCAGGGATTCACAGTATGACCATGAGCAACACACTTGACCTCTACAGCCTGCAGTAAGGGCTGATCGACACGCAAACTTGTACGGAAATAACAAAAGATGCAAATTAAAACTGAGTTATTTTGGTGCAAATATCTGTGCAGACACTAACCACTTTTATTCCAAAGTAAGAGCATCCACAAAGATCTGCACCTGAGTAACGACAACAGTTTTAGGGAACCAATTCAGTTCGGTCAGTGCAAGTCTGTCAGCAGGTCAGCCCTTAAATAGGAGCAACAATTCACCTGCCATCCAAAGGAGCTGTAGTGAGTGAAAAGCACTTTAGAAAGGAACTATATCCTGCGGTGGCCCCAGGGAGATGGACAGGAGGAGGTAACAGGTCTGCCATCTTTAACATTGGGGTCTGTGCTAAGCCACACTTGGAAGGGTTAAAGTGTCTGTAGCCCACTTAAAGGAAGAAAACAAGAAAGCAAGTCTATCTGCGGATTCCATTTATAAATATAATCCCCTAATGTTGATGCATTATGAAGGTGCCCAAAACTGGTATAGTTTATTTTCCTTCCCAAACAGAAATAGCTATACTGGTATAAGGCACCTTTATACACCTTTCAGCTACTTTATTATCATCACTGCAAAAGTATTAAGGGATATATAGAATCATAGGAGTGTAGGACTGGGAGGGACCTCAATAGGTCATCTAGTCCAGTGGGTCTCACCCAGGAGTGAGAGTCTAGATATCATCTACATCAATGCTTCTCAAGCTATCTGATGTGGGGGACCGGCAACTTTTTCCCCATTGTGCACGCAGACCAGCAGCCGATGGCTCGCGGACCGACACCGGTCCGCGGACCACCACTTTGAGTAGCACTGATCTAGATATTTGCCTAATTTTATAACAGGCTACATGAAAAGCACTAGCGAAGTCAGTACAAACTAAAGTTTCATACAGACCATGACTTATTTATACTGCTCTATATACTATACACTGAAATGTAAACACAATACTTATATTCCAATTAATTTATTTTATAATTATATGGTAAAAATAAATAAGCAATGTTTCAGTAATAGTGTGCTGTGACACTTCTGTATTTTTATGCCTGATTTTTGTAAGCAAGACGTTTTTAACTTGGCGTACACAAGACAAATCAGACTCCTGAAAGGGGTATAGTAGTCTGGAAAGGTTGAGCACTACTGATTTAGTCCAGCCCCCTGTCATGCATGGTTCATTCTCTCTTAATCTCTCTCCAGTAGAATTGTGTGTGTAGTGGAGCAGTCTGTTTTGGTAGGGTTTTGTGCATGTTTTAAATGTACACAGAGTGCTTGCATTAGAGAAGGCAGGTCCGAAAAGTGTTCCTGGCAGTTGGCATGGAAGGAAGTGAGGTTTGTGATGGTCCTGCATTTGGGAGTTCATTCCACAGACTCCCTCCCCCCAAAAGCTCCATCTTCTGCACAGATGGACTTTACACTCATGCTAGAAAATTCCAGCGTCCGAGTGGAGCTGTTGACCACAGTCCTCACCCCAGAGCTTTAGGTGACCTTTTAGATATGCTGGGCCCAGGAAATGGAGTGCCTTGAAGATAAGGACCAAGACCTTGAACATGATATTCTAGGGAAGCCAGCACAGAGAGTAGAGGACAGGTGTGATGTGCTTGCGGGAGCCTGTGTTGCCGATGAGATGCACTGCAGCATTCTGCACCAATAGGAGTTTCTTAAGGATTGATGCCTTCACGATCAGGTATATAGCATTGCTATAATTCAGACAGGTGGTGACAAAGGCACAAACAACTGAGGTCAAGTCATCATCTGCCATAATGTAGGACAGGTTCCTCACCAACCGGAGATGATAGAAAGCATTACTTATGCATGCATGCTATGTGAGAGCTCAGCGACAGTGAGAAATCCAGCAACATATGGACTGAATTGACCAACTGTGGGTGTTAATCTTCAACACAAGACTGCAGCATAGCTGCAAGCTCTTCAGTGCACTTTCCTCTACCCACCAGCATAACCTGTCTTGCTCAGGTTTTACTTCAACCAGCTGTTCTTCATCCATGAGCTGATCTCATCCAAGCACTGGGCATCTAGGTAGTGGTGCAGTCATACGTGGTGAAAGATAGATCAATCTGTGTCTCATCTGTATATTGCTGGCATACTGCTTATCTGACTAATTCATCTAGTGGCTGCATAGAGATCTTGATAAGATCTTGAAAGAAAATTGATCTAGGTGAGGGGTCTCCTAGTGAAGGTGCAGTTTCCCACCACTATTTGTTGGAAGGATTCAAACCATTACCCTGGACCGCACCATCTCTCTTAGGTGGGACAACAGCATCTCATGGCCAATGCTACAGAAAGATCTAGGCAGATGAAAATGGACGTTTGCCCTCTATACACTGACAACAGAAGATCTTCCATCAGTGCCACTAAAGCTGTTTCAATGCCATGTCCTGACCTGAATCCAGATCCAATCTAGGATATTAACTTCAGTTAGAATCGCTTGTAGTTGGCATTTGGCTAGCTTTTCTGTGAACTTGTGAAGGAATGGGAGATTTGACACTGAGCACTAGAACCGATGTATCTTCTGGGTTTCTTCAGTGTTTGTCAGACTATTGTGTGTTTAAGGAGGAAGAGGAGATTCCCTCCTTAAATGAGGTATTGGCTATTTTGGACAAGAGGGGCACCAGTTGCTCATGGCTCTCTTTCACCCAATAGAAAGGGCATGGGTCAGTTAACAGGTCTTGGGTTGAGACTCCTTTATTCACAGATTCCAAGTTCAGAAGGGACCACTGTAATCATCTAGTCTGACCTCCTGTAGAATACAGGCTAGAGACCTTCTCCAAAATAACTCCTAGAGCAAATCTGTTAGAAAAATATCCAATCTTGATTGAATAATTGTCAGTGATGCAGAATCAACCACGACGGTTGGTAAATTGTTCCAGTGGTTAATTCCTCTCACCGTTAACACCTTACTTTCAGTCTGAATTTGTCTAGCTTCAACTTCCAACCATTGGATCATGTTAGACCCTTCTCTGTTACACTGAATACTCCTGGGGGAATTCTGCACCACTGCATATTTAATGAGACCCGCAGACTTCTAATTTTTTGCACAGAAAAAAGCTTCTGCCAAAATGTTGCTGGTCTTCCACCTTTTGCCCACCAGAGGGCACTGTGGCAACAGAACAAAATTGCAGCTCCCCACCAGCGAGGAAAGAGAGCTGCCTTCGCAGCGCTTGTCAGGCCAGGTCAGGAGACAGGGACTGTGTGGGGTCAGACAGGGGCTCATAAGGGCTAGTGGAGGAGGACAGACTGGGGCAGGGGCTGAATGGGAGTGGAGGCACAGGGCCACGGGGGGAGGAAGATGCAGAGACACATGGGGACAGGGGCAGAGCTCCATAGGGAAAGGGGAGTGGCTGGGCGAGGGCACAGAGACACATGGGGGCGGGGGAGGGAGTACTGGGAGACAGAGATGGGGGAGTGGCTGGGTGAGGGCACAGCAACATGATGATGAAGGAGGGGTGCAGAGCTACATAGGGACAGAGGCAGATGTGCCTGACTCAGTGGGAGAGGCTAGGAGTCAGCCACGGTCTACATGCGGGAAGCTTCCTAACAATCCTTCTGCACTCCTACCCCCTCAAAAAAAAACAAAACAAAAAACCCTGTTCCATACTTCTCCCACTCATACCCAACAGCCCTCCAAGTTCACACCCAGGCTCCTGGAAGAGAAGGTTCAAGGTCTGGAGCAACAGGTATCGACCCTGCGATGCATAAGAGAAATTGAAGATTTCCTGGACGGATGTCAAGATAGGCTTCTAAGGACACAAGGTTCTGAAGATTCAGAGCAGGCTGCACATCGAGGACAGAAGGATGGTGAGGAAATTTGGCATCATGTGACCTCCAGAAGAAAGAAGGGGAACGTCCATGTACTAGCAGGGCAGATACAGGTAAGTAACCATTTTCATGTTCTCTCCACAGGTACTAATGCGGAGAGTGGACCAGATGATACATCTGAGGGAAGGGAGTAGAAGGAGACTCCGCCGATTGGAAGGCATGGGATGCACTGTCCTAGGGTTGGGGGTTCCACGACCACCGCTCCCAAGAGAAGGCGGCGTGTGGTGGTGGTTGGGGACTCTCTCCTCAGGGGGACTGAGTCATCTATCTGCCGCCCCGACTGGGAAAACCGAGAAGTCTGCTGCTTGCCAGGAGCTAAGATTCGCGATGTGACGGAGAGACTGCCGAGACTCATCAAGCCCTCAGATTGCTACCCCTTCCTGCTTCTTCACGTGGGCACCAATGATACTGCCAAGAATGACCTTGAGCGGATCACTGCAGACTACGTGGCTCTGGGAAGAAGGATAAAGGAGTTTGAGGTGCAAGTGGTATTCTTGTCCATCCTCCCCGTGGAAGGAAAAGGCCTGGGTAGAGACCGTTGAATCGTGGAAGTCAACGAATGGCTACGCAGGTGGTGTCGGAGAGAAGGCTTTGGATTCTCTGACCATGGGATGGTGTTCCAAGAAGGAGTGCTAGGCAGAGACGGGTTCCACCTAACGAAGAGAGGGAAAAGCATCCTCGCAAGCAGGCTGGCTAACCTAGTGAGGAGGGCTTTAAACTAGTTTCAGCGGGGGAAGGAGACCAAAGCCCTGAGGTAAGTGGGAAAGTGGGATACCGGGAGGAGGCACAAGCAGGAGCACGTGAGAGGGGAGGGCTCCTGCCTCATACTGAGAAAGAGGGGCGATCAGCAGGTTACCTCAAGTGCCTATATACAAATACACGAAGCCTGGGAAACAAGCAGGGAGAACTGGAAGTCCCGGCACAGTCGAGGAATTATGATGTGATTGGAGTAACAGAGACTTGGTGGGATAACTCACATGACTGGAGTACTGTCATGGATGGATATAAGCTGTTCAGGAAGGACAGGAAGGGCAGAAAAGGTGAGGGAGTTGCACTGTATGTAAGAGAGCAGTATGACTGCTCAGAGCTCAAGTATGAAACTGCAGAAAAACCTGGGAGTCTCTGGATTAAGTTTAGAAGTGTGAGCAACAAGGGTGATGTCATGCTGGGAGTCTGCTATAGACCACCAGACCAGGGGGATGAGGTGGACGAGGCTTTCTTCCAGCAACTCGCAGAAGTTACTAGATCGCAGCCCTGGTTCTCATGGGAGACTTCAAATCACCCTGATATCTGCTGGGAGAGCAATACAGCGGTGCACAGGCAATCCAGGAAGTTTTGGGAAAATGTAGGGGACAATTTCCTGGTGCAAGTGCTGGAGGAACCAACTAGGGGCAGAGCTCTTCTTGACCTGCTGCTCACAAACCGGGAAGAATTAGTAGGGGAAGCAAAAGTGGATGGGAACCTGGGAGGCAGTGATCATGAAATAGTCGAGTTCAGGATCCTAACACAAGGAAGAAAGGAGAGCAGCAGAATACAGACCCTGGACTTCAGAAAAGCAGACTTTGACTCCCTCAGGGAACTGATGGGCAAGATCCCCTGGGAGAATAACATGAGGGGGAAAGGAGTCCAGGAGAGCTGGCTGTATTTTAAAGAATCCTTGTTAAGGTTACAGGGACAAACCATCCCGATGTGTAGAAAGAATAGTAAATATGGCAGGCAACCAGCTTGGCTTAACAGTGAAATCCTTACTGCTCTTAAGTACAAAAAAGAAGCTTACAAGAAGTGGAAGATGGGACAAATGACCGGGGATGAGTATAAAAATATTGCTCGGGCTTGCAGGAGTGAGATCAGGAAGGCCAAATCACACCTGGAGTTGCGGCTAGCAAGAGATGTTAAGAGTAACAAGAAGGGTTTCTTCAGGTATGTTAGCAACAAGAAGAAGGCCAAGGAAAGTGTGGGCCCCTTACTGAATGAGGGAGGCAACCTAATGACAGAGGATGTGGAAAAAGCTAATGTACTCAATGCTTTTTTTGCCTCTGTCTTCATGAATAAGGTCAGCTCCCAGACTACTGCACTGGGCAGCACAGCATGGGGAGAAGGTGACCAGCCCTCTGTGGAGAAAGAAGTGGTTCGGGACTATTTAGAAAAGCTGGATGAGCACAAGTCCATGGGGCCGGATGCGTTGCATCCGAGAGTGCTAAAGGAGTTGGTGGATGTGATTGCAGAACCATTGGCCATTATCTTTGAAAACTCATGGCGATCGGGGGAGGTCCCAGATGACTGGAAAAAGGCTAATGTAGTGCCCATCTTTAAAAAAGGGAAGGAGGAGGATCCTGGGAACTACAGGCCAGTCAGCTTCACCTCAGTCCCTGGAAAAATCATGGAGCAGGTCCTCAAGGAATCAATTCTGAAGCACTTAGAGGAGAGGAAAGTGATCAGGAACAGTCAGCATGGATTCACCAAGGGCAAGTCATGCCTGAGTAATCTAATTGCCTTCTATGACAAGATAACTGGCTCTGTGGATGAAGGGAAAGTAGTGGACGTGTTGTTCCTTGACTTTAGCAAAGCTTTTGACACGGTCTCCCACAGTATTCTTGCCAGCAAGTTAAAGAAGTATGGGCTGGATGAATGGACTATAAGGTGGATAGAAAGCTGGCTAGATTGTCGGGCTCAAAGGGTAGTGATCAATGGCTCCATGTCTAGTTGGTAGCCGGTATCAAGTGGAGTGCCCCAGGGGTCGGTCCTGGGGCCGGTTTTGTTCAGTATCTTCATAAATGATCTGGAGGATGGTGTGGATTGCACCCTCAGCAAGTTTGCAGATGACACTAAACTGTGAGGAGTGGTAGATAAGCTGGAGGGTAGGGATAGGATACAGAGGGACCTAGACAAATTGGAGGATTGGGCCAAAAGAAATCTGATGAGTTTCAACAAGGACAAGTGCAGAGTCCTGCTCTTAGGACGGAAGAATCCAATGCACCGCTACAGACTAGGGACCGAATGGCTCGGCAGCAGTTCTGCAGAAAAGGACCTAGGGGTTCAAGTGGACGAGAAGTTGGATATGAGTCAACAGTGTGCCCTTGTTGCCAAGAAGGCCAATGGCATTTTGGGCTGTATAAGTAGGGGCATTGCCAGCAGATCGAGGGACGTGATCGTTCCCCTCTATTCGACATTGGTGAGGCCTCATCTGGAGTCTGTGTCCAGTTTTGGGACCCACACTACAAGAAGGATGTGGAAAAATTGGAAAGAGTCCAGCGGAGGGCAACAAAAATGATTAGGGGACTGGAACACATGAGTTATGAGGAGAGGCTGAGGAAACTGGGGATGTTTAATCTGCAGAAGAGAAGAATGAGGGGGGATTTGATAGCTGCTTTAAACTACCTGAAAGGGGGTTCCAAAGAGGATGGCTCTAGACTGTTCTCAGTGGTAGAAGATGACAGAACAAGGAGTAATGGTCTCAAGCTGCAGTGGGGGAGATTTAGGTTGGATATTAGGAAAATCTTTTTCACTAGGAGGGTGGTGAGACACTGGAATGCGTTACCTAGGGAGGTGGTGGAATCTGCTTCCCTAGAAGTTTTTAAGGTCAGGCTTGACAAAGCCCTGGCTGGGATGATTTAATCAGGGATCGGTCCTGCTTTGAGCAGGGGGTTGGACTAGATAACCTCCTGAGGTCCCTTCCAACTCTGATATTCTATGATTCCTTCCCAGCAATTTACTTCCGGCTCCTTCAGCTCCTCCGTTACCCCAACTCCCCCAAGCCTTTGCACTGCTTCTGTGTGGTGTGGGAAATATGGTTCTGTGTTGTAGTTCAAATGAATTATGACTCAGAGTTCTCTGTTAATATGTCTAGTAAGGAATCTATTTGTCATATTTGTCAAAAAACATTTCCTGAATCTTTTATCTGTATTGTTACGGACATACTTGCCGACAGGTATTTTGAAATAAATGACCAAAAATAACTGAAACTGGTGAGATTCTTTTGTGTTATTTTGACAATAAAATATGCAAAATTTTGCAGAATTTTAAATATTGTGCACAGAATTTTTAATTTTTTGGCGCAGAATTCCACCAGAAGTAACTGAAGAGCCCACTAGCATACATTTGTTCCTCCCTGCAGGTACTTTTAGACTAATCAAGTCACCCCTTAATGTTCTCCTTGTTAAACTAAACAGATTGAACTCCTTGAATCAATCACTCTACAGCAATTTTTCTAATAATTTAATCATCCTTGTGGCTCTTCACTGAACCTCTCCAATTTTTCAACAGGGAGTGCAGTACTTATAGATTCATAGATATTAAGGTCAGAAGGGACCATCATGATCATCTAGTCAGACCTCCTGCACAATGCAGGACACAGAATCTCACCCACCGACTCCTTCGATAAACCTTTCACCTAAGTCTGAGCTACCGAAGTCCTCAAATCATGGTTTAAAGACTTCAAGGTGCAGAGAATCCTCCAGCAAGTGACCCGTACCCCATGCTACAGAGGAAGGCGAAAACCCCCCAGGGCCTCTTCCAATCTGCCCTGGAGGAAAATTCCTTCCCGACCCCAGATATGGCGATCAGCTGAACCCTGAGCATATGGGCAAGACTCACCAGCCAGATACCCAGGAAAGAATTCTCTGTAGTAACTCAGATCCCATCCCCATCTAACATCCCATCACAGGCCATTGGGCCTATTTACCATGAATATTTAAAGATCAATTAATTGCCAAAATCATGTTATACCATCTCCTCCATAAACTTATCGAGTTTAATCTTGAGCCAGATAGGTCTTTTGCCCCCCACTGCTTCCCTTGGAAGGCTATTCCAGAACTTCACTCCTCTGATGGTTAGAAACCTTCATCTAATTTCAAGTCTAAACTTCCTGATGGCCAGTTTATATCCATTTGTTCTTGTGTCCACATTGGTACTGAACTTAAATAATTCCTCTCCCTTTTGAGGGCTGAATGTACTGAGCTCTGGGAATGCAGGCAGGTGGTTTGTTGGCTGGTATAGGTGGGTTGGATCCATGCTGTTTGAGAAGGCTTCCTGAATGTGTAATCTTTTCTGCACAGTAGGATAATAGTTCTTTGCACTTGGAGCTGGGTTCTGTAGTGGGCTGTAGGCACTCAGCATTGATAAAGTTGTTTATCACCCTGGATTGCTCCTTGGAGTAGGATTTGGCAGTCTCAACTGAGGTCAATAGGAAGGCTCTCTTGGCCTCTAATACAGTCTCAGCATGGGCTTTGAGAAATTCTTTATGTTGAGTTGAGTTAAAACAACCTAGGCCCTGACCACTCGTAGTCATTACAGATTTCACCACACTACTCACAAGAACTTCCCTATGAAACCAGTTACAAAACCAACGCTGTGTGTGTCACATCTTCCGTTCACCTCCTGTAAGCCATACAAATATGTCGTCTTCTCCAAAGGAGAGATGGTTACAGTCAGATTACAAACCTAAAGCCCATATAACAACAGATGGAGAAGACAGAAGGATGGCAATATTCACAGCACTGGTCTTTCTACATTTAAATTTCTCAGTGACAGGCTGCTGACACAAGCCCTTGGAAAGAAACATTGTGCAAAAGCCAACAACTGAACGGCAACGTTCCCTCTAATTCTTCTTTTTCTTTTCTTTTTTAAACTGAGTGGCCTACAAATTCCCGAGTCCTACATTTTTGTCCTCAGGCAAGTTAATTTAAAGAAGTGCGGGGCATGTGTGCTGGGGAATGAGATATTTGAAGCAGATATGCACTGAGAGGGGTAGGGTATGCAGAGTGGCTCCTTCCCAGCATCATGCACCAATTCCTGTGCCCCTGTCATAAACATAAAGGGAAGGGTAACCATCTTTCTGTATACAGTGCTATAAAATCCCTCCTGGCCATAGGCAAAACCCTTTCACCTGTAAAAGGTTAAGAAGGTAAGGTAACATCACTGGCACCTGACCCAAAATAACCAACGAGGGGACAAGATACTTTCAAATCGGGGGTGGGGGGAAGAGAACAAAAGGTTCTGTCTGTCTGTGAGATGCTTTTGCCAGGAACAGATCAGGAATGCAGCCTTACAACTCCTGTAAAGTTAGTAAGTAATCTAGCTAGAACATGCATTAGATTTTCTTTTGTTTAATGGCTGATAAAATAAGCTATGTCTTTTTGTAACTTAAGGTTTTGCCTAGAGGGATTCTCTATCTTTTTAAACCTGATTACCCTGTAAGGCATTTACCATCCTGATTTTACAGGGATGATTCTTTTACCTTTTCTTTAATTAAAATTCTTCTTTTAAGAACCTGACTGATTTTTCATTGTTCTTAAGATCCAAGGGTTTGGGTCTGTGTTCACCTGTACCAATTGGTGAGGATTCTTATCAAATCTTCCCCAGGAAAGGGGGTGTAGGGCTTGGGGGGATATTTTTGGGGAAGACGTCTCCAAGTGGGCTCTTTCCCTGTTCTTTGTTTAAAACGCTTGGTGGTGGCAGCATACTGCTCAAGGACAAGGCAAAGTTTGTGCCTTGGGGAAGTTTTTAACCTAAGCTGGTAAGAATAAGCTTAGGGGGTCTTTCATGCAGGTCCCCACACCTGTACCCTAGAGTTCAGAGTGGGGAAGGAACCTTGACAGCCCCCATTTGCAGGGTCGCTGAGGGAGATTTGCTCTGCAGCAACCATCTTAGGAGCCCAGCCAGGAGTCCATGTGGGAGAGGGCAGGTGTCAGACCACCTCTCTCCCAGATCAAGGGTTTCAGTCCCCCTGGGGTGCTCCCAGGAAGGGGCCTGGCTGCAGCTCTCTTCCTGCCACATCCCTGGAAACCAACTGTCGGAGGGTAGAGAGGTTTGGGGCTTTGGCCCTGTTGGGAGCAGCTCCAGAGCAGTTATTGACCCAGCCAGCACCTCAGAGCCTGGTCGGGCCCCCCACCTGAGTCCCTGCACAAGGCTCATCGCTGAGCATATCCTTAAGACCAGAAGCATTTTCACTCCCCCCACAGTGAGGAGCTGGGGCATTAATGCTCTGACTTGGGGGGAGGAGGATGAGCAAAGCAGTTTCTTAAAGTGCCACACCACATCCCTGCTGCGGCCAAACACAGGATATGTGAGCAGCATGGTTTCTGACCTGTGCCATACATACAAGATTGCTGCACAGCCATGCAGTTTACAGGGAACTTTGCTGGATGGAGGGATGAAGGGAACAAAACAGCAAGGGAAAGCTGGCAGCACGGTGGGGGCAGAGTTAAGGTGATCTAAATGACCAAATGCACATTTCTACACAGTAGAACCTCAGAGTTATGAACTGACCAGTCAGCCCCACACCTCATTTGGAACTGGAAGTATACTATCAGGCAGCAGCAGAAAAAAAAAAACACAAATACAGTAGAGTACTGTGTTAAACATAAAGTACTCAAAAAATAAAGGGAAAGCAGCATTTTTCTTCTACATAGTAAAGTTTCAAAAGTTGTATTAAGTCAATGCTAAGTTATAAACTTTTGAAAGAACCACCATAACATTGTGTTCAGAGTTACCAACATTTCAGAGTTCCCAAGGTGGTCGTAACTCTGAGGTTCTACTGTACTTTTAACTGTTCATGGTTTTAACTCATCTGGTGGTTTATTAATTCTTTTGTTTACTGTGTAACAACAATATTATTTTACCCTTAAATTATTGTTCCCAGACTTAATTTCAGTTTACCAGATTTTTTTTCCCCCTGGGAATATATAGTGTGTGTTACAACCTGGCCCAGTATCCATCTGTAGAGTCACCAGTCCATTGTGAGTGGACTCAAATCGCTGGGGATCACATGTATCCAAGCAAGCTGGGTCTCAGTAGAAGCTGTTCACAGTTTCTAACTTTAGAGCCCTCTGGCACACCTGTGTCTCACACCTTTCCTTGGGACCTTGAACACCTTCATCCAGCCACCCTAGGCCCTAAAATCGGTGTTAGCTCATGCTCCCCCAAGTTCCATCTAGGCTGTGGGCACTCTGGGATTCTAGTTTAATCCTTTCAGGAACAACATGGCAAGAAAGTAAGGAACACAGCTTAGCAAAGGAATTTCTTAACCACAGTGACTTTACTTTGAACCACTCAATTTACAGTTCTTCTGTGTTATACAGGAAGTCAGAAATGATCACAGTCGTCCCTTCTACTGAAAACAATCGAAGTCCTGAAATGCTCCCTCCTCTAGTCTGATCTCACCCCTTCTGAAAGTCCAAGATATCACCATGTTTTCAGCTGGGTAGGGTCCCTTTCATCCCCTCTCTCTGGAAAGTCCTTGTATACGGTGATGGTCTGCCACCCGCACCAAGCGGAACCCTACTTTTAAGTAGGGTCATTCCTCTGTGCATGTGCTCCAGCACTGCCACCTCCTCCATGCACACCCCCTCTTGTTATGCTTGCCCCACCTACTGGCCTCTGTATAGGAAACACATTATCCTCTGGGAGGCGCCAGACTGTGGTCTTGATGGCTCTTAGTGATAGTCCTGACTGATGTCTGAGCTGGGCACGTCTGGAATGCAGTACTTACTACAGGCTGCCCTCAGGCACAGTTAGGTTTTTATTCAACACAATACAAAGTGGAGTTCATAATTTTACAGATGTATCCCATCCTGTCACAATTTGTACAATCAGTTCAAGGAGCTGTATCATTTCCGTTAGAGAAAAAATATTGTCAATTTAAAGAAAAAGCTATTTCACTCCTGTGAAATTCACTCTTGTCTAATTGGGAAACAGAACTTGTCAACACAGAGGACTGATATAGTAAATATATTCATACATGGCACTTCTGAGAGAACTTCACAGCATGCATCTCATTAGCACATGGCACACTGTTTAACAGCTTCACTCATCACAGAGAAAAGAGACATTAACAGAAAACAACCGAGCGATGAGCCCACCCCCCAAAAAACTAAGGCACGGGAAGAAGCTGAGACTGACATTCCTTGGTGCCAGGGGTACCCACACATTAGGGAATCCAGTTACTGTAAATACATTCAGGGCTTGTTACAATTTATATGGGTGTTCTTTTCCTGTTCTCAAAATTACAGTTGAGCCACTCAGTCGGTAAAGTGAGCTTAGATACCTAGTTCTCTGGTGAGATTCTGGACTAAAGTGGAGCTCTCTGAAGGGTTTTACATTCATTCCCTTTTCAGCACCTAGAAAGAATAGATTACAGATGATTAATACTTAATTTCAGCTGGCAGAAGACCAGACAGTCTTCAATATGAGAAGGAAGGTGTGTGCTTTGCACCAAGGACCGAGAGCAGAACAAAGCTGTTGATGGAGCACATTTTTGAAGATAGTTCCTGGTCCTTTTACTCCATGGCACAGTTGTTTTGAGAATAAACCACCTCCATTTACAAACCGTAACACTAATCCTTGCAGATACACAGACATTACCAAGGTTGATTTACAGGGGATTTGTACAGATCTAAACAAATGAGCTTTCTGACCTGAAAACATCACACACCCATAGCAGAATGCAGAAGCAGGTGCCTGATCAAAGCCTCCTACCCACAGGCTGAGGGGAGGTATGACTGCTCTCTATAAATACAGTAGAGGAATAAGTACCAGGGGGGAGAGGAGTTATTTAAATTAAGCACCAATGTGAACACAGGAACAAAAGGATATAAACTGGCCATCAAAAAGTTTAAACTTGAAATTAGATGAAGGTTTCTAACCATCAGAGGAATGACGTTCTGGAACAGCCTTCCAAGGGGGAGCAATGGGGGCAAAACGCTTAACTGGCTTTAAAACTGAGCTTGATAAGTATATGGAGGGGATGGTATGATGGGACTGCTTACAATCTGTGACTGCTAGCAGCAAATATCCCCAACAGCCAGTGATGGGTAGTGCTCCATTTGTCAGTCACACAGGTTGCGGAAGTCACAGATTCCGTGACTTTCCACGACCTCCGTGACTTCTGCAGGGGCCAGTGTGGCTGCCTGCTCAGGTGGCCCCTGAGACAGCTAGCCACACCAGCCACTGCTGGACCAGCCCCATGGACAGCCACACTAGCCACTGTCCAGGGCAGTGTGCCGGAGCAGCCGCATTCCCCAGCAGCTGGTGCCACTGGCCTTGGGTGCTACCCCCTCCCCAACAGCGTCTCCCCGCCCAAGATTTAATCACAGGTATTTGTAGTATAAGCCATGGACAAGTCACGGGCCATGAATTTTTTGTTTATTGCTCACGACCCGTCCATGACTTTTACTAAAAATACCTGTGACTAAATCGTAGTCTTAGTGATGGGACACTAGATGGGGAGGACTCTGAGTTACTACAGAGAATTCTCTCTCAGGTGTCTGGCTGCTGGGTCTTGCCCAACTGCTCAGGGTCTAAATGATCACCATATCTGGGGTCGGGAAGGAATTTTCCGCTAGATCAGATTGGCAGAGACCATGCAGCTTGCTGGTTTGAACTAGAGCAGCAGTTCTTAAACTGTGGGTTGGGACCCTGTTTTAATGGGGTCACCAGGGCTCACATTAGATTTGCTGGGGCTCGGGTTTGAAGCCCAAGCCCAAGCCCAAGCTCCACCACCTGGGGCTGAAGCCAAAGCCCAAAGGCTTCAGCCCTGGATGGCGAGGCTCAAGTTACAGGCCCCTCATCTGGGGCTGAAGCCCTTGGGCTTTAGCCCCCTGCCCGGGGCAGTGGGGCTCGGGCTTTGGCTTTACCCCACCCAGTGCAGCAGGGCTTGGGCAGAGTCAGGCTTCGGTCCACCCTCCTGGGTCATGTCGTAATTTTTGTTATCAGAAGGGGGTTGCGGTACAATGAAGTTTGAAAACCCCTGAACTAGAGTAAATGGTGGACTCTGTAATTTGAAGACTTTAAACGATGACTTCAGTAACTCAGCCAGAGGTTAAAAGGTCAATTACAGGAGTGGATGGGTGAGGTTCTGTGGCCTGAAATGTGCATGAGGTCAGACTAGGATGATCATGATGGTCCCTTCTGACCTTAAAGTCTGCGTATTTACAGATTCCCTAAGAATTCTATTTCTTTGTTTAAAAATTAAGACAAGAGAAGATAGATACTTCACAAAAAAGGCATGAGATGGAGCAGATACTCATCTGCCAGCAGCTTTTTGCAAGGAAGAGAGTGAACAGCAGGTTTAACGTCAAATTGCTTGTTCCATTCTGGACTGTTCTCAATAATGTCAAGAGTGCCCTTAGTCCTTAGAGCGACAGAACTCATTTCAGAGTTGGTTATTTCCCCTGGAGTTCACTGGAACCCATTTTTGACAGTCAGAAGCTCTGCCAGAGGAAGCTACACATGGATCCCTACATGCCTTGTGGTGCTAATAGAAGGGCCCCACAGCTCCATCTCCCCCTCCCTGTTGTGCTCGTAAGGAAACGTCTCCACCAGCTACGCAAAACACAGGGACAGGCCGGCCCAGGATGACAACATCCAACACCAAGATGCAGTTCAAGATGAGGCAGCGGCCCAGGAGCCAGCAAACAGAGCTGTAAAGAGGGAAGTCTGAGTGGGAGTTCTGTTGGAGGAGAAGGTATTTGTATTTGGTTTTGTATTTGTAGGTGTAGAGGCTTGTAGGGGCTTTGTGCTGGGAAAGAAGCTGAGCCCTGATTAGGGGGCGGAGCTTCTCTGACTAGGGGTCCTATAAAGGTAGCCAGCCAGTCAGGCAGCAGCACAGGAGCCAGCAAAGAGCTGTGAACAGGGGAGTTTGTCTTGTGGTGCTTGTTTGGGGTTTATTTTTGCTGTGTGTGCTGGTGTTTTGGTGTGGTTTGTTTCCCAGATTAACAGGGTTTAGGTGGGAAGGCGTTACTTAGGGAGGTGGTAGAATCTCCTTCCTTAGAGGTTTTTAAGGTCAGGCTTGACAAAGCCCTGGCTGGGATGATTTAACTGGGAATTGGTCCTGCTTCGAGCAGGGGGTTGGACTAGATGACCTTCAGGGGTCCCTTCCAACCCTGATATTCTATGATTCTATCCCAGGACCAGCTCTTTCTCCACTGGCCAAGACAACAGCTATGAACAGCAGGAACCCTTAAGCCAAAAATACAGAATGACATTTGCAAGGAGCATGGCTATCTCCATTCCACCAAAAATCAGGAGAACCACAGATTTTACAGATGGTCATAGACCACCACAGCCTCATCTCTGCACAACCCTTTCCTCAAATCCACAATGAGGATGATCCCATATTACTCATCTGTAGAGCAGCAATCAAATACAATTGTGATTATAATATTCCTGAAACATCCTACAGACAAGAAGTTCACACTTAGGCAGAGACTGGGCCTGGAAATTTACAGCAAAATTTAGCTTGGCATTGTAGTACGTTGGAGACAGTGCTGTTAGGGCTACAGTTACCTCAGGTGGCAAAATGGGAGATTCCTAGTTAGATCTGTGATGGGATGTCCACCCCACACATGACTGGAAGGGGTTACGATGGCCAGGTAGGCCTATTAATTCCACAGGCTATACCTGGAGGAAGAGCCAGTAAGCAGGGAATTGATGGCAAGCAGGTTCAGCCGGGCAGGAATAGATGGGGCCTATAAAGCCAGAAAAGCTGGCAACAGACAAGGGCTGCTGCTGGGAAAGGGCAGTCACTCTCTGGGAAGAGGGAGGAGGGTTTGTAGCTGGTCCACCCAGAGCAACAGGAGTGGTAGGAAGCAGTCCAGGGAAGGAGCAGCGGGGGCTAGGAAAGGAAAGCCCGGAACTGCAAGGTGTAGGATCCCTGATTGGAACCCGGAGTAGTCGGAGACCTCGGGTTCCACTAGCAGTCATTGAGGGCATAGCACAGACTGGCAGGTCAGTGAACGGGAAGACTGCCTGGGTCACTGTGGGAGTGACAGAGAATTTAAGGCACTGACCTTGTGAGCTAATCCCCAGAGTGACTAGGAGGAGGTGCCAGACAAGATCTGAACTAGTTTTTTCACTCTACACGTGTGTTCAGTTTGAAGTGCTCTTGGACAACACTGTGCAGACTTCAACTTACCATGTTTGGCACTCCATTACTATGGCAACAGATGCTACAGAAACCGCCAAAGGAGATTTCAACTGTTTTAAGGAAAGTATAGCTGAATCAGCACGAAGCCACCACTCTCGGCACAAATGTCCATCCATTCCATGGACATCAAGGTCTGTCTAGATCTCAGATACAGCGTGTGATTTCCCTGCGTACGTACCCACATTCACACTAGCTCTCATCAAGCTAGCACCAACATAAACAGCAGCACAGCAGCAGCGGAGGCACAGCTGAGCAGTGCCAAGTAGAGACCCACCAGCGTCAGTCAGGTCTGTACTCAGCACGGCCAAGCCATGCTTCCAGCACCGCTACCCACGCCACAGCTGCTTTACTACTACTTATACTTGTGCTAGCTCTCATTACGTGTACATAAGCAGGGGAAACAAATACAAAATGGGAAAGGACTGCCTAGGCAGGACTACTGAGGAAAGAGATCTGGGGGTTATAGTGGACGACAAGCTAAACGAGAGTCAACAGTGTAACACGGTTGCAAAAAAGGGAACATCATTCTGGGACGTATTACCAGGACTGTTGTAAGCAAGACACAAGAAGTAATTCTTCCGCTCTACTCTGTCCTGATTAGGGAATAGTGTGTCCAATTCTGGGCGCCACATTTCGGGAAAGATGTGGACAAATTGGAGGAAGTTCAGAGAAGAGCAACAAAAATGACTAAAAGTCTAGAAACATGATCTCCAAGGAAAGATTGAAAAAATTGGGTTCGTGTAGTGTGAAGAAGACAAGACTGAGGGGGCAGATTATAACAGCCTCCAAGCTGGTTGTTATAAAGCGTAGGGTGATAAACTGTTCTACTTAACCACTAAAGACAAGAATTAATGGGCTTAAACTGCAGCAAGGAGACTTAAGTTAAACATTCTGAAAAACTTCCTAACTCAGGTGAGTGCAGAAATCTGCTACACTGGCAGTCATTTTATTTCCAGTGAATGTAAGAGCACAGCAAATCACCATATGTGATGTAAATGGCACTTGAATAGTAAGATCCACCCCTGGCTATGGTGACTGGAGGTCTACATGAAGTCAAAATAAAAGGGGCACTGATGAATGTAAAACTTTTGTCATTCAGGAGGACGTGGCATGTACAATCAAAATATTCACTTTCAGCAAAGAATCACAGAATATCAGGGTTGGAAGGGACCTCAGGAGGTCATCAAGTCCAACCCCCTGCTCAAAGCAGGACCGATCCCCAACTAAATCATCCCAGCCAGGGCTTTGTCAAGCCTGACCTTAAAAACTTCTAGGGAAGCAGATTCCATCACCTCCCTAGGTAACGCATTCCAGTGTTTCACCACCCTCATTGTGAAAAAGTTTTTCCTAATATCCAACCTAAATCTCCCCCACTGCAGCTTGAGACCATTACTCCTTGTTCTGTCATCTTCTACCACTGAGAACAGTCTAGAGCCATCCTCTTTGGAACCCCCTTTCAGGTAGTTGAAAGCAGCTATCAAATCCCCCCTCATTCTTCTCTTCTGAAGACTAAACATCCCCAGTTTCCTCAGCCTCTCCTCATAAGTCATGTGTTCCAGTCCCCTAATCATTTTTGTTGCCCTCCGCTGGACTCTTTCCAATTTTTCCACATCCTTCTTGTAGTGTGGGGCCCAAAACTGGACACAGAACTCCAGATGAGGCCTCACCAGTGTCGAATAGAGGGGAACGATCACGTCCCTCGATCTGCTGGCAATGCCCCTACTTATACAGCCCAAAATGCCATTGGCCTTCTTGGCAACAAGGGCACACTGTTGACTCATATCCAACTTCTCATCCACTCTAACCCCTAAGTCCTTTTCTGCAGAACTGCTGCCGAGCCATTCGGTCCCTAGTCTGTAGCGGTGCATTGGATTCTTCCGTCCTAAGAGCAGGACTCTGCACTTGTCCTTGTTGAAACTCATCAGATTTCTTTTGGCCCAATCCTCCAATTTGTCTAGGTCCCTCTGTATCCTATCCCTACCCTCCAGCATATCTACCACTCCTTCCAGTTTAGTTTCATCTGCAAACTTGCTGAGGGTGCAATCCACACCAACCTCCAGATCATTTATGAAGATATTGAACAAAACCGGCCCCAGGACCGACCCCTGGGGCACACCACTTGATACCGGCTGCCAACTAGACATGGAGCCATTGATCACTACCCGTTGAGCCCGACAATCTAGCCAGCTTTCTATCCACCTTATAGTCCATTCATCCAGCCCATACTTCTTTAACTTGCTGGCAAGAATACTGTGGGAGACCGTGTCAAAAGCTTTGCTAAAGTCAAGGAACAACACGTCCACTGCTTTCCCTTCATCCACAGAGCCAGTTATCTCGTCATAGAAGGCAATTAGATTAGTCAGGCATGACTTGCCCTTGGTGAATCCATGCTGACTGTTCCTGATCACTTTCCTCTCCTCTAAGTGCTTCAGAATTGATTCCTTGAGGACCTGCTCCATGATTTTTCCAGGGACTGAGGTGAGGCTGACTGGCCTGTAGTTCCCAGGATCCTCCTCCTTCCCTTTTTTAAAGATGGGCACTACATTAGCCTTTTTCCAGTCATCTGGGACCTCCCCCGATCGCCATGAGTTTTCAAAGATAATGGCCAATGGCTCTGCAATCACATCCACCAACTACTTTAGCACTCTCGGATGCAACGCATCCGGCCCCATGGACTTGTGCTCGTCCAGCTTTTCTAAATAGTCCCGAACCACTTCTTTCTCCACAGAGGGCTGGTCACCTTCTCCCCATGCTGTGCTGCCCAGTGCAGTAGTCTGGGAGCTGACCTTATTCATGAAGACAGAGGCAAAAATAGCATTGAGTACATTAGCTTTTTCCACATCCTCTGTCATTAGGTTGCCTCCCTCATTCAGTAAGGGGCCCACACTTTCCTTGACTTTCTTCTTGTTGCTAACATACCTGAAGAAACCCGTCTTATTACTCTGAACATCCCTTGCTAGCTGCAACTCCAGGTGTGATTTGGCCTTCCTGATTTCACTCCTGCATACCTGAGTAATATTTTTATATTCCTCCCTGGTCATTTGTCCCATCTTCCACTCCTTGTAAGCTTCTTTTTTGTATTTAAGATCATCAAGGATTTTACTGTTAAGCCAAGCTGGTCGCCTGCCATATTTACTATTCTTTCTACACATCGGGATGGTTTGGTCCTGTAACCTCAATTAGGAGTCTTTAAATCTATCTTAAACTATGCAAAACAATCTTCTGACTAGAGCCGTAGAGCAAAACTTTAAGAACATTATAAATGGTGTTTTGGCAAAGTGTTAACTGCAGAATAAGACAGATTAATTTTAGAGTCCTTGTTTGATAAAAATGTATCTCATTCCCAAAGTTCACTATCCTGCACCATGGTAAGAGCACATGACAAAAATATTCAGCACATCATGGTGAGACAAATATTACTGAACCAGGAAATAATACAGAAATCGACATTATAAGTAGACAACAGAGCTGGACTGGCCTCTTATGCACTTTGCTTTTTGCCCTGCTTCTTTTAAACAGAGTGTTTTTAGTGTGCAACATTCTCTTCCCCTGTCCTAACTGTATAGTCTAATAAGTCAGATTCATGTAGAAACTGTGCAGTAAGTACGCAGCACATATCCCTCCAAGTGCACAAAGCAGTCCATTAGCCTAGGCCAGGTGGGATGCAGCAGCAGGAGGCAGCTTGGGGAGATGAGTTGCTCTTTTAAATGTTCCTCGTGGAACGTTACAGGAGGCAGACACCAATCAGGGATGAAAATTCCACTGTAAAGTAGCAAGACTCTCCCTAGCATCTTCAGTGTCTGACTAGTTTGGGGGAGATTAATCTAAAAGCAACTTATCCCCATTAGTTAGAATTTAAGCAACTAGAGCTTTTATCGTACATTAGATATTTTGTGAGTGAGGGAGAAAGCACCTAAAAGCATGGATCTTCCTGGAGCCTGGCAAATCACACATGGGATAGAGCTTTGACTGAGACTGCTATGACACATGTGAGTAGTCAGGATGGATTTCCTCCCATCAAAGCCACATAGCAAGGTGTCATCTTGTAGACGATTAGAACACCTCAGAAATTGAATTACAAATTAAAAGGATTCTTGGGCAAATTCAGAGGGGTATCTCCCAACCTCCCCAGCATATAGGTTACACCACTGAGACTTATCACTAGGGCCTTACCAAATTCATGGTCCATTTTGGTCAATTTCATGGTCATAGGATTTTAAAAATTGTAAATTTCATGATTTCAGCTATTTAAATATGAAATTTCACAGTGTTGTAATTTTAGGGGTCCTGACCCAAAAAGGAGTTGTGGGGTGGTCGTAAAGTTGTTGTAGGGGGGTTGCGGTACTGATAGCTTACTTCTGTGCTGCTGCTGGCGACAGCATTGCCTTCAGAACTGGGCAGCTGGAGAGCAGAGCCTCCGCCAGGAGCAGCGCAGAAGTGAGGGTGGCCATATCATACCAGGCCACCCTTACTTCTCCGCTGCTGCCTCCGGAGCTGGGCAGTATGAGAGTGGCCGCTGCTGACTGAGGGCCCAGCTCTGCAGGCAGCAGCGCGGAAGTAAGGGTGGCCTGGTATGGTATTGCCACCCTCACTTCTGTGCTGCTGCTGGCAGGGCGCTGCCTTCAGAGCTGGGCACCTGGCCAACAACCACCACAATCTGGTTGCCCAGCTCTGAAGGCAGAGTAGAAGTAGGGGTGACAATACCACAACCCCCCAGCAACTCCCTTTTGGGTCAGGACCCTCAATTTGAGAAATGCTCATCTCCCCCCTGAAATCTGTATAGTATAGGGTAAAAGCACACAAAAGAAGAGATTTCACCTGAGGAAACAAGATTTAACAGTCCGTGATGCATTTTTCATGGCTGTGAATTTGGTAGGGCCCTACTTATCACTTACAAACACATAATATATGCCTGCCCCTCCCCCCACATACACACTCTCTGAATTTCACCCTCCCAGTCTAAGAGACTAAAGCTTTGTCTATATAGAAAGATTGCAAGTGTATAACTCGTGTGTATCTGAATGCAGGACAAGTCACGTCAATATATTTCCTCCCATCCATGGTGCTTTGGACTTCAAATCAGAAATTACTCTGGTTCACAACAGCGGTAACCCTGCCTTGATGGGAATGCAATCAAAATGGAGCTCTGAATAATAAAACTCATTTGTGTGGGAGACAGAACTTTCTCCAAGGGTGGTCTGATGCTGGTGAATGATCTTCCCCAAGAACTATCATAAACGTCACCACTTTCTGCTCCAAATGCAATGTGCTGTTTTTTGATGCTGCCTTCTTTTACATAAACACATAGCAACAGGTATATTAAAAAACACATAAAACCCACAAAAAAACCACACATGCTACCAAGCCAAGATATTCGACATGCTTCTCTCCCTGTAGATGAGAGAACAAACATGTGACAGATGTGTAGTCACATTGCTTAATGTACTATAAAGCGGCACACAGATACTACGGTGACAAGAGCAGTATAAAAACCTATATAGAACAGAAGCGTTTAGGGGCAGCATGGACACATCACATTTCTGATTTAACTAAGCTGTTACAAAAACTCCTCCAGCAGCTGTCCCACATTTCACCAGTCACTACATAACTGACCTGTGTGGTTTCCCAGGCTATGCTTCACAGGGTCGGAAGTCATCCCCCTCTTCAGACAGCACTAGCAAACACAAGAGTCCTATTCATGAGCCACTTTCTCAGTGAGGAAACACATTTCTGAGGGAATGTGAACTTCTCTGCCCTTTGATCACACATTACACATCTGCCTGGACCTGCGAAGTGGCCAGCACCTCACTGTTCTGTAGAGTGAGGGGCACACACAGTCCCAGCTGTCAGTCACCAGAATTTACAAGTAGATGTCTAAGCAAGTGGCTGAACTGGGTAACTCCCTAGAGAGATAGGG
This sequence comes from Lepidochelys kempii, assembly GCF_965140285.1. NCBI lineage: Eukaryota > Metazoa > Chordata > Testudines > Cheloniidae > Lepidochelys > Lepidochelys kempii. The sequence goes on along the minus strand of NC_136392.1, from coordinate 30,793,094 downwards.
CCAGAACAAGGATTTCAGGTCTCTAGACACATTAAAGACAAGAGCAGTCGCTCTGGAACTCCCACAAGTTATCCAGGACTTGACAGGATCTTTTCTAGGGAGCCCAGCAATTGGTATAGCCTAACTGATGATCCGTCAGGGGAGTTCCACAGTCATAGTGAGCCGGACAATGATCTACTCACCCCAACCCAACAGCCAGGACCCGTTCAAAGCCCAGATAGATACACAAGGCCATGCCAGAGATATGGGTGGAGATAACGCAGGCTACATACAGTAAGGCCAGGTCTACATTAGAAGCTTTTGCCAATATAGCAATATCAATTAGGAGTGTGATACTTCTATATTGGAAAAAGACCTAGTGTAGACACAGTAATACTGGTATAAAAGTGCTTTTGCCAGTATAGCTTATTTTATTCATGAACCAAGTCTACATTTTACTCATAAGCTGCGCCTACATTAGGAGGATTTGTTGGTGTATCTATGCTGGCAAACCTTTTCTAGGGTAGACTAGGTTTAAGTTTTAATTGCAATATATATCCACTGTGGCCTCTCTTACATATTGGTAGAATGAGAGAAATTAGGTCTAATGGAGTTAAAGTTATACCACCCAAGACGCACAAATTTGGCCCTTTATGACTCCTAAATACCAACAGTGCACCAGTGTCTCCAGCCCAGTGGTCAGGAGGGTGGTTTCAGAAGGTCTTGTAAGTCCATGTTCTCTCAATTCCAGGGTCACACAAGCACCCATCATCCAACAGCTGGAGAATTCCACTGTGCTTGCAATACACAAAACCAATAATTCATTTTAATCTATTTTTATGTTATGCTCTTAGTTTGCTTGCACCCTTCAGCCAATGCCCATTCTTCTGAGGCCACTTACCAGGTCATAAGGCCAGAAAAGACCAATCTGATCATCAAGCCTGACCACCCAATGATTGCTGCATCCAGCCCTACAACTTGTGGCTGAACTACAGCATTTCTCTTGGACTCTTCAACAATGGAGGTCTTTCTAAACGATGGGGAATGCACCATGTCCCTTGGCAATCTGTTCCAAGGGTTAACTGCTCTCACTGGTAAATATTTGCATTTGATTTCCAGTTTGAATTTAGCTGACTTCACCTTCTAGCCACTGGATTTTATTGGACTAGGTTAAACGGGCCCATATTATCACATCTCCTCCCTGTCTAGGTACTTTAAACTGTGATTAAATCCCCTCAACCTTCTTTCTTTGGTAAGCTTAATAAGCTGCAGTTCTCTCATTGTAAGGCATGCTTTCCAGACTACTAATGATTGTTGCAGCTGTTCTCTGAATATTCTCCGATTTTTCCAATAATAATTGTACCCCATCACTCCTAACTTTATCTATATACTATATTCTTCCTTCAAGGGCAGCTGTAGGCAGATGAGTGACTAAAAAGTACACTGGGGATTCCAGGGAAATTCCCCCCACCCCTTACCCGCCATTCCCTAAGCAAATATGTCTGAGCTCTGTTTACAAGCCAAAGGAAGTTATTCCTAGCTGCCAGCCCACAAACTCAGTCTGGAAGCCTAGTGTTTTTCACTTTTTATACCGTCACTAACTCAAAAATTCTGCAGGCAGAGCAAGAAAGAGGAAAATGCAAGAGGCAGAGTACTGCCTGGGTGACCCGTCCATAGTTGTACTAGACTTGCAGGGATGGTCATTACTGGTTTGCATCGGTGACCGATAAGACTCTGAGATGCAGAGGAGGAAACTTCCATCGTGGTTTTTCTGACAATAACGGCATTTTAATGTTCATTATTTTCAAGTTAACAAAGTTCAAAACGTCATTTGATTGTGTACAGATTTGCTTGTAAGAGAGCATTGTTAGCTTTGTAACGGCTACATGAGCCACTACTCCTCTTGCCTATTGTGCAATCAGCTGAAAAAAAATAAATGGCCTTCTCTTTCCCTTCTCCCCCATGGTCTCCTGTCGTTGCTTACAGACAGCCCCCCAACCTGAAGCAAATACTCACCAGCAACCACACACCACACAACAGAACCACTAACCCAGGAAACTATCCCTGCAACAAAGCCCGTTGCCAACTGTGTCCACATATCTATTCAGGGGACACCATCATAGGGCCTAATCACATCAGCCACACTATCAGAGGCTCGTTCACCTGCTCATCTACCAATGTGATATATGCCATCATGTGCCAGCAATGCCCCTCTGCCATGTACATTGGTCAAACTGGACAGTCTCTACGTAAAAGAATAAATGGACACACATCAGACGTCAAGAATTATAACATTCAAAAACCAGTCGGAGAACACTTCAATCTCTTTGGTCACTTGATTACAGATCTGAAAGTGGCAATTCTTCAACAAAAAAACTTCTAAAACAGACTCCAACGAGAGACTGCTGAATTGGAATTAATTTGCAAACTGGATACAATTAACTTAGGCTTGAATAAAGACTGGGAATGGATGGGTCATTACACAAAGTAAAACCATTTTCCCTTGTTTATCCGCCCCCCCGCTGCCTACCGTTCCTCAGATGTTCTTGTCAACTGCTGGAAATGGCCCCCCTTGATTATCACTACAAAAGGTTCCCCCCCACCACCACTCTCCTGCTGGTAATAGTTCACCTTACCTGATCACTCTTGTTACAGTGTGTATAGTAACACCCATTATTTCGTGTTCTCTGTGTAGATAAATGTCCCCACTATATTTTCCACTGAATGCATCCGATGAAGTGAGCTTTAGCTCACGAAAGCTTATGCTCAAATAAATTTTTTAGTCTCTAAGGTGCCACAAGTACCCCTTTTCTTTTTGCGGATTCAGACTAATATTGCTGCTACTCTGAAACCTGTCATAATTAGGTGTCTCAAGGGTGGCTGATCCAACAGACTGAAGCTCCAGATTCACAGACTAAGCTAATAAGGTATCTTTTCTCCCCTTCAGCTTTTGATGTTTATCCTGCCATTTCATTTTCTTGATGTTTTAGGACACGTGCAGATGACACTGCACCACACTGCACAAATGCAGAAGCCAAGACTAAACAGAAGGGTTCCCACAACTGAGGGCATGTCTACCTTGCCATCACAGGTATGACTGCAGCACACACAGACATAACTGAGCTACCCTTTACCTAGCTAATGTGAGTACAAACAGCAGTGAAACTACAGAAGAGCAGACTGTATAAGCCTTCCTAGGGCCCTGGGTACTTACTCAAGCCACCAGCACACACTGAAGTCTGTGCTGCTGAGGGATCACCTCTATTGATACTTGTGCTAGCTAGATTAAAGCTACTTTAGGGAGGTGTACATGAGATGCCATGTGCTCGGCTTGCAGTGTGGATATGCCCTTAAAGGAGGAAAGGTAGGCCCTGGAAACAAAGGGACTGGTTTTCTAAAGCACTATGTACCAACTGGTGTCAACTGATGCTGTGAGCGCTCAGCACCTCTGGAAAAAACCCATCTAAATCTAAAAGCACGTATTCCAGTTTGCAACATTAGCCTGTAAGCCACTTATGGCTTCACTAAAGGGAGAGTTTAAGAGTCATAAATCATTTCTCACTAATATCTCACTTTAGGCTTTATTAAACAACTCCATCATAACTTGAAAAGTGCTTCCATATTTTGTTTTTAGAAATGCAGAACAAAGCCAATGATGGACATTACATAGGAGAGACTGAGCAGAGATAATAATGACAGACATAACTGAAGAAAAGGACTTTCACCTTTCCATAACCAACAGCAAAACTTGGCCTTGCAGAATTTTTACTACAGAAAACAGAACACAGGAAGATCACAGCTACAGTCAAAAAACATTGTAAACTGATCCAGTTTTATCTGGAGTCACTGAGATAAGAAGCAATAAATTCCACGATGCTATTTGTAGAGGTACTTTTCACAGGGGATCTGCATTTGAAGGCCAGAGATTATGTCCCGGCAACCAGACCACACAGAAGTGAGAGATCCACACTACAGCACTTCTCAGCTCAGACAATTAGAGTTTAGCTCATGAGCTTAGCTTTCTGCTATAAGTATACAAGTAATGTCAACCTCTTTCAACTAAGCCCACTACTATAGACTGGACATGTTCAGAGAGCACAGCACAAAATTCATATTCTGCAGAACCAAAGGCTTGACATATTCCTGCCTAAAATGTGCTTGGTTTATGAAAGTCTAAACATTTAATACATTGTTCATCCCTCCACAAAATGCAGGGCTTGAGTTTTTAGTTAATTTCCAAACGTTATGTCCTTATTTTACTACGGAATGGATAAAAATAGATTTAAATCCAGTTTTAATTCAAAATAAACACAAATTTTCTTTTTAAAAATAAACCTAACTTCAAATTTAATTTGAACTTACAACCACCTATAAAAAGAACAGGAGTACTTGTGGCACCTTAGAGACCAACAAATTTATTAGAGCATAAGCTTTTGTGGGCTACAGCCCACTTCATCGGATGCACAGAATGGAACATATAAGAAGATTTTATATATATATACACACACACATATACACGCACACAGAGAAGGTGGAAGTTGCCATACAAACTGGAAGAGGCTAATTAATTCAGATGAGCTATTATCAGCAGGAGAAAAAAAAACTTTTGTAGTGATAATCAAGATGGCCCATTTAGACAGTTGACAAGAAGGTGTGAGGATACTTAAAATAGGGAAATAAATTCAATGTGTGTAATGACCCATTCTATGCATCTGATGAAGTGGGCTGTAGCCCACGAAAGCTTATGCTCTAATAAATTTGTTAGTCTCTACGGTGCCCCAAGTACTCCTGTTCTTTTTGCGGATACAGACTAACATGGCTGCTACTCTGAAACCACCTATAGTAAATTTAGACCTTAATATAATCTGTTAAAATCAAATTAAATTTTTGGTTCATGTTTGCTGCAAAGTTCTAAAGAAAGTTAAATCACTGAATTGGCGGAAGTCACTGGCTAAGCATCTGGAACCAGTTTGTTGAAGTACTAAACCAGCTTTGATGGCAGCAACCCTTTCTGCAGATGCGCAAAGAATGTTTTCTTCATTTCAGTGTATTCAATTAGTTTAGTTCAATGAGTAAGTCATTCAAAGGTGAGAAACCAACAGGGAGTTGAAAAAACAAGAAAGCTTGTTTTCATTTTATAGTCTATGAATAAAAACAAAGATGTGAAAGAATGAGATTTACTAGTTCTAAAATCTACATGGTGACCAGAAACAATCAGTTCAATTCAATAACAGATATTTCCTTTGTTTAACACATCAGTTACTTTTAAATACAAATCATGTCCTGACAAACTTATTTTTCTTATGTGTCCATACTAGTGGTAGCTTTAACAAATTTAAAATACATTTTTATGCATTTTAACTGAATTGCAATTTCCATACAAATACAGAAATCACAAATAAAAAATATATCATTCACTATTTCCTTAAAGTAGTAAAAAAATGAAAATTAAGACTGAATACATATGTTAAGCTATACAGTTGCTTAATTAAATGTATATAGATAGTGTACCCTCCTGGTTAGTAAAAAGAAACACCAAGTTTAGCATAAAGGCTATATTTAGCTGTAAATCAGCACATTTTAATGACAGGTTTCAGAGTAACAGCCGTGTTAGTCTGTATTCGCAAAAAGAAAAGGAGTACTTGTGGCACCTTAGAGACTAACCAATTTATTTGAGCATAAGCTTTCGTGAACTACAGCTCACTTCATCGGATGCATACTGTGGAAACTGCAGAAGACATTATATACACAGAGACCATGAAACAATACCTCCTCCCACCCCACTCTCCTGCTGGTAATAGCTTATCCAAAGTGACCACTCTCCTTACAATGTGTATGATAATCAAGGTGGGCCATTTCCAGCACAGATTGTGGAAATGGCCCACCTTGATTTTCATACACATTGTAAGGAGAGTGGTCACTTTGGATAAGCTATTACCAGCAGGAGAGTGGGGTGGGAGGAGGTATTGTTTCATGGTCTCTGTGTATATAATGTCTTCTGCAGTTTCCACAGTATGCATCCGATGAAGTGAGCTGTAGTTCACGAAAGCTTATGCTCAAATAAATTGGTTAGTCTCTAAGGTGCCACAAGTACTCCTTTTCTTTTTGCACATTTTAATGGTTAATAACCAATGAGTCCCAACCTTTCTTTAGAAAAATAAAGGAAGTACATATGCAAAACGAGGTTAAACTTGATGATTTAAATCAACGTTTCCTGCTAGATAATTTAAATTGTTCCAACTGGTTTTACTATAAGCATGCTCCAACCATCATAGACAATTATAGTGAATAATCAAGACACACAAACATTTCTGTACATGATGTAAACTTTTATAGTAAACAACAGTATTTTACTTATTGTCTTAATCCCAGGTCTGTGTAGTTGACAATTACAAACAACTTTCAAAAACAAGTTACTATTGCTGCCAAAAAGGCCATACCTTTTTGGGATTTTGGTAAAAATTAATAAAATGCCCCAGTTTAACACAGACCCCTGGTGTGGGAAAGTAACAATCAGCTGCAGTACATCCTGCTTCTCTCCCCCGCCCAAACCCAACACATACCCAGGCCATGTCTACACTACAAAATCAAGTCAACTTAAGTTACGTTGACGTACAGCAATTCAATTACTGTGGCGGCTTTTTGCATATCCACACTATGCTCCTTGTATCGGCAGTGCGCGTCCACACTAGCAGAGTTACCACTGATGTAGAGCACAGGGCATTGTGGGTAGTTATCCCAATGTGCAACTCATCACCTTCTAGTGCAAGGTGTTTTGGGAGGGGTTTGCAATGCCTCCTGGGGGTAAACGAGTCCCACAGGGTGAGTGGGAACATGGGTTAAGCATCGCATGAGGCCATTTTCTCCATCCCATCATTCCATGGGCATCCTATTACATTTCACACCTCTTAAAAGCCCCACAAACCTGTGACAAGTGTTACGAACACAACGCGCCTGACCCTGCAGTGCTTCCAGAGCCACAAGACAGAATATGATGATACCTTACAGGCTGCCTTGCTGTGCGCAATGGAAAGAAACAACTCAAGGGTGTTGTTGGCATTCACACAGCAGCTGCACACAGTGGATCGCTGTTTCTGGGCCCAAGAAACAAGCAGACTAGTGGGATCGCATTGTTATGCGGCTGTGGGATGCCAACAATGGTGGCAGACCTTTCGGATGCACAAAGCCACATTCATGGAACCGTGTGTGAAACTCGCTCCAGCCCTCCAGCGCAGCAACACCAAATGAGAGCTGCACTCATGGTGGAGAAGTGAATGGCCATCGCTGTGTGGAAGCTGGCAACATCGACTGGTACCGATCAGTCAGGAATCGGTTTGGAGTTGGGAAATCCACTGTGCGGGTTGCTGTGATGCAAGTGTGCAGGGCCATTAATTGCCTCCTGCTATGAAGTTCTGTGACTCTGGGCAATGTGGGGAAATAGTGGATGGTTTTGCAGCAACAGTGTTCCAGAACTGCAGTAGGACAACTGATGGCACACATATCCCTATTTTGTCACCAGACCATAAACGGGGGCTGTTCAGGAAAGGTGCATGAAGCATGCATCTTTAAGAACAGAGGCCAGTACAGAAAGATCTTTCCAGACCAGAGGATTATCACTGGTGATGTTGAAATACCAACAGCGATCCTGGGAGACTGTGACAACCTGTACGCCTATGCTCACCCCTTTTATAAGACTATGATAAATTTTGTACAAAGTATGCTTTGTGAACTATCATTTGAAAATTCATAATTTACTGATCATTATTGTCCTGGTAAAATATGTGTGGCAACGCTGTATGTAAAGTTATAGGATTCTACTATAGGATATTACCAAAGACATATTCGGAGTCTGGGGAAGAGTCACAAACCAGTTCCCCACAGAAAAAAGGTTAGCCGACACCGTGGCCAGGTATCAACAAAATCAAATGGACTACCTCCCGTTAAATGGCCATTCTTTCGCAGGAAAGAGGATATGGGAAAAAGTCTACATGTTGACAAAAGAAACAGCCAGGGGGGTTCCCATCCACAGAGACTTGATGTCTTCCTGAACTCAGCTGGAGATGATTCTCGAAAAAGAGAAAGGGCTATAAAAGGAGACAGGAGATACCACAAATTGTTCCTACTTTCTCTCTACCCACAACACCTAAAAAACAAGGGAAACAGCTCTGGACTGGGGTAGGGATACTGACTGAAAAATACATCCAGGAGCATGTTTATAAGGGGTAGGCGGGCTCTCTGTGACACTGTATGGAGCCAGCATGGTCAGCTGGGCAGTTGCTATGTGAGCTCTCCATGCCAACCAAATAGGAAATGGAATTTCAAAAATTTGTGGAGCTTTAAAAGGGGAGGGGCATGTTCCTGCGTACCTGGTCGCTGGGCAGCAGAGTTCAAAATGGTGACCAAAGTGGTCATGGAAAGGCATTGTGGGACAGCTCCTGGAGGCTACTAAAATCGATCTAAGTATCACAGTGACCACACTAACACTGTTGTGATGGGTTGCGCCTCTTTCTGGGGTGCCACCTGATGTACTGGGGTACCACTGAGTCCACCTGTTCCACCAGCCTGCGCTCCCTCACCCTGTCTTGCTAAGCCCATGGAACCCTCACCCACCTCCTCTGTGGATTCTAAGGTTCCCTTCCCCAGGCTCCTCTCTGAGACATACACCTCCATGCTCTCTAGAGCAGTTTCTATCCCCGGTTTAGTTGCGTAGACTTGCAGCTACCAACTCGCACAGCCTTCTCACTGGACAGGCAATACACTCTCCTCCCCTTTGAGGACCCTACAGAATACTCCTTCTTGCTATGAGTTACCACAACAACAGTCCTGGCTTTGTGGAAAAAAATCATTCCCCACCAACATGTCCACCAGGATGTCCTCTAGTATCATCACAAGTAAATCGCCTTCCAAACCTTCCCACTCCACACTAGCTTTTGCTAGTGGCACAGGACACCTGTCTGACCTCACCCCCTTAAAGTTAAGATGTTTGGCCCAGTAAAATACTAGCCTCTGGGACCATACTTGGTCAAACCAGAGAGAGCTGGGCCCCAGTATCCCTCCGCCCCAGGCACTCTGTGCTATACATCTTGACAACCTTAATATGTTTCCTGTCTGGTTCACTAGGCCCTGTGTCCACCAAGCAGGGGTGGTAAGTTGTGGGGGTACTCTCCGGGGCCTTGGACAACCAAGCCAATAGGGGTCAGGGAGGCTTATTTTCCTTCAGTTTGGGGCAGTTACATCTCAGGTGCTCTGTAGAAGCACCTGAGTGGAAGCACCTTCTAGGGTCTCCTGTTTTTAAGGGCAGTTTGGGATGGGTATGGGAGGTAGGATTCTGCAAGGGTGAATGCCCCACCTCCCAGCCACCCTCCCTCTTCCCAGGGGCAAAGCAGTGACCTTGCTTCCCACCAAACTTAAACCCCTCTGCCTGTGATTTGTTCCTAATAGATGCTTGGGATTGTTCAAATTCGCCTTCAAAAGTAGCAAGTTCCTTGACAGTTTTTACCCTTTTATCCCATAAGTCAGGGGTTCTCAACCTTTTCCCTTTCTCAGCCCCCCCTCCCAACATGCTATAAAAACTCCATGGCCCACCTGTGCCACAATAACTGTTTTTCTGCATATAAAAGCCAAGCCCAGCGTTATGGGTTAGCAAGTAGGGCAACTACCCAGGCCCACAGACCACACGGGGGCCCATGAAACTAAGTTGCTCAGGCTTTGATTCAGCCCTGGGTGGCAGGGCCCCAGGCATGGTGGGGCTTTGACTTTCTGCCCAGGCCCTGCTTGGCGGCCCCGGACCCCTGGTTGAGAACTTCTGCCATAAATCTCTCATTTGGTTTACATCCGTCACATTACTCATTCTAGCTCCTCCCTTAAGGCTTCTAAATTTTACCCAATAGGTTTTAGGTCCTTACTGCTGGGGGAATTTTGCACCACTGCGCATGCACAGAATTCATGTCCTCTGCAGATTTCTTTGCTTCCCCACATAAAAATGACATTCTGATAGGGAAGCAAAGGGAAGCTGCAAGAGAAGTCATGCACCATTCCTTAACTGCGCAGGTACATTGTTTCGGGCACCCAGAACAGCCGGCGGCCAAGTAAATCACCGCAGGGCTTGGGACACCCCAGGCAGTAGCTCCTGTCGTGAGCCAGGATCAGCTGCTAGTCCCAGCTGGGCTGGAGGCAGGAGAGGATGGGACTTCCTCTTCCCCTGCAAGGAGTAGCTGGGGGGGTGTCAGACACCCTGCCCCCAGCCCCCTCTCCAGAAACCACCCCTACCTGCAGGAAGTTCAGCATCCTCCCCTGCTTCCTGCCCACATTGCTTCTCAGTTGCAATGGGAGGGGTCACTGTACAGGTAGCTGCTTCCCCATCCACCCAATCCCCGTGCAGCTGGACTTCCCATACCCAGACACCCCTGCCAAGCCTCACCCTCATCCAGAACCACCCTAGCCCTCCATACCCCAACTCCACCCCACTGAAGCTCAACCCCTACATCTGGAGCCCCCTTGCCTCTGTACCCACATCCTTGCACCCAGACCACCCCCACTGAAATCCCTGCACTCAAACCGCCACCCTGATGAGCCTGAGCATCCACATCTAGACCCCCATGTCATTGATCCCCAGCTAGCTGCACTGAGACCCTCACCCCACCAACCCTCACTCCCTCTGCACTCAGACTCCTCTGCTGAGTCCCAACCACTTTCGCTTAGAAGTCCCTGCAGAGTCCCATTGCCCCTACACCTGGAACCACCCCCCAACAAGCCTATGCATCCAGATCCCACACACACCTAGACCCCCACTGAGCGGCCTACACCTAGATTGTCCAACGCAGAATCCTCTCACCCCGCATCTGGATCCCTTCCCACACTGAGCCCCTCCACACTTGGATCCTGCCTGGTTGAGACTGCCTGCCCTGCACCTGGTGCAAAGGGCCCAGGGGTGTTTCTGGGGCAGGCCCTGGCCTTGTGCTGTGTCAGGGTCGGGTGCAGCCTCACCACTGAGTCCGTGTCCTGGGGGTGAGGAGGCTGCAGGGTGATCTCCCACCTTCATACAACCAGTGGCCTGTACTCTCTACTGCCATTCTGGAGCCTCTGCATTTACTGACAAATAAAACTTGCAGAATTTTAAAATACTGTGTGCAGAATTTTTAATGTTTTGGTGCAGAATGCCCTCAGAAGTATCAGGTGTAACCTGAAACGGTCTTAAAACGAATTCCTTAAATTTAGCATAGTTTGAACCATTACCCATTGGCATCTTATTGAATACCAGAGCTCTCCCAAACAAGTTTGCAAACAAAGTAGTCCTCTCATGGAGCACACAGAGCCTCTCAAAGTTTATGAAATACTCAGCAATATCCCCAGTCTCGCTGTATACTGGACACAACCATTCCCATTTGTGGATTTTTGGAGAGGTGGGGCCTCCTGGGGTGAGGTTTTGTTTCTGCCACTCCATCAAGGCCACTTCATGCTCTCTCTTTTTCCCTCTCCTCCATTTCTTTGTCTTGCTGTTCCAGGGCAGCTTTTTGCCTGGCTGCTGCTTCTTTGGCTTGCTTCTGGGCTTTCATGGCCCTCTCGTTGGCTGCTTTTTGTCTGGCTTCCTCTGCTTCCTGTTCTTTTATCTGCAATTGTCTTAATTCCACCTGACTCTGGTGCCTCTTTTTGTTTTCTTCTACCTGTAACCTGTAAAGCTCCAGCTTTTTGTTAGCTTCACTTTGCTCCCCCTACTTCCCTTGCTTGAAATAAGAAAACAGAAAATAACCTGGTAACCACTTTGTCTGTTCTCTAGCCAACACACGTAAAACTCACTTAAAATCTCCACCACTGTGATGGGTTGCACCCCCTTCCAGGGTGCTACCTGATGTACTGGGGTACCACTGAGACCGCCTGTTCCACCAACCTGGGCTCCCTCACCGTGTCCTGCTAAGCCAGGCCCTCAAGCCTCCTCTAGCACACATCCAGCTGCAGAAAGACACGGACACTGAAATCAGTACTGCATGGGAAGGCTTTAGCTAGGGAATTGCCCAACACTGAAGTACACTCCCCCTCTGGAGAGTAAACCCAAAATTGTATGGTCTTGTCCTGCACTGCACAGAGCACTGTACAGCGTAAGCCAACTGAAATTCACCCTCTCCCTCAATGTGGTGAGAGATATGCATAGCTTTTTGCCCCCCACCCCCCAGTAATGAATTACACAAACTGGGTTTAAAACAAAAACAAGTTTATTAAGTACAAGAGGTAGATTTTAAGTGATTATAAGGGATAGCCAACAGATCAGAGCAGATTACCTTATTAAATAAACAAAAACCGCAAACTGAGCTTAACACACTAGATAGGTAGGATATAAATGAGCAAATTCTCACCCTGAGTGATAAACAGGCTGGCAGACCCTTAAGGCACAAGTTGCCTTGGCTTTCCCAGGTTTTCATACACAGGCTAAAGATCCTTCTAGCCTGGAACCATCACTTCCCACAGTTCAGTCCTTGCACCTCAGGTGTTTCCAGGTATGTTATTGCAGGAAGAGTGAGAAACCATCATGATGTCATTGTCCCCCTTTTATATCTTCTTCCCACTGCTGGAAAGCTCTTTTGCTGTGACCTGGGTCAAACAGTTCCCATTGTGCAGTGCTCTCTCTGAGAGGTTTCTATTGTACACAGTTCCTTGTGCTTGTCTGCATTTCCTCAATAAGCCATTAACATTGTTTGGCCTTTTTACTGTTGTACCTGAAAGGCTGTTTGTGGGAGCTTCCAACCTCACAACGTTTTAGTAACACACACATAGCCAAACTATATAGCATCACATATGATGATAACACACAATCCAACGAGATATTAATGTCTAGCAAATCAAAACTTTTAGAATGATACCTCACAAGACATACTTTATTCAAAACACAGCCTAATTACATGACAGTGGTAAACATTGGAGTGTCAGGATGTCAACCGAACGCAAACTAAATGCTACGCCTCTCGCCGAGGTGTAGCGGGTGAGTTACAGAGGCGGGAGGAACACTGTAGTGTAGAAGCTTATACAGTTAGTTAGGTTGACCTAATGCTATAATGTAGACCAGGCCTCCTAGTCCCAGCCTCGCTAAACTCATCGCCAACAAAACAGCCATCAGCTCTAAGGCCATTTTGAAGCGGCATGATCTTGGTCTTGTGGCACATGGTAACCGACAGCCCCCATACAAACAGTCTGTCTGTTCCTTTTTGCTCATGTGCTCCAGCTACAATATTCCAGCCCTTACCCTAGTCAGGCTTCTGTGTGTTGACTGTCTCAACTATCAGCCCATTGCTAGTGGTTGAGAAACAACCAAAGTTGATGGCCCTAGATTGTTCTGATGGCTTTGCAGCCTTAATCATTCAACTAGGTGCCATGTCTTGAATAGTAAACTGATGTTCTAGCCCATCACAAAGGTTACACGATGAAATGAAGGTCATAATGAAGGTTACAATCCAAGATGGAAGCTGCAATACAAAATGGTGTTCACAATTTTAGACAGACACACACTGTCAGAGAGGGGGCATTTAATGGAGTAAGTCTCCTGTGGACACCTCCCCTCCCATTTGTTATCTCATAACACTTCTGTGACAGCTACAGCAGTTGCTTATATAAGCATGGTATTCATGGATTTTCACTTTCTTCAAGGCAGTTTAGCAACTGAAAACAATCAGCAGTAACCAGCATCCTGTGGCCAGACAGATCTTTGCAGACCAGGCTAGGAATTCTACAGTATTTCCTGGTGCTTATTAATGTAGTATCAGAGCACTAATATTGATGCTAGAAAGAGGTGTATGAAGTAGTATCTTTTATTGGACCAACTTCTGCTAGTGACAGAGACAAAGCTTCTGAGCTTCTGTGCAAGCTCATCTCTCACCAATGGAAGCTGGTCCAATAAAAAAATATTACCTCACCCACCCAGTCTCTCTAGTATCCTGGAACCAACATGGATACAACACTGCATACAATATTAATGCGGTCATTCCCATTTACTGGCAAGGACCAAGTCTATTGAGTCATTGCAAAATACAGCATGATGCTACAGGATTGTGAAAAAGCCATTCCTCTCAATTGCTCAGCTTACACTTGTTTTATCCTTGTGATATCTCCATTGCAATAGTTTTCCAGCCACCATACAGCCTTGTAGCCTAAATAAGACTTTCTAGTATAAAAACAAGCAGGTAGGAAAAAACAGAACTTTCAAGCTACCTTTATACATCCTAAAACAATATGGATACATTCATTTCCCTCTTCTGCAGATCACCATTAGTACTGGCCTGCTGATTTAAGACTTCTCCTCTGCAGGTAACAATCTTTAAATTCAAATAAAAAACAAATCCTACAAATTTCTTCTGGATGAAAATATTGTATCGATTTCAGCCAAACATGAATCAAAAATTTTCCTCTACCTAATATTCAAAAACACAAAACACCTACACAAAATGAAAAATAAACTTTATTGGCTAAATAACAGCACACTAAAATCTAGTATAGTCAAAAGCCACTGTTAGAAGCAGTAGCCTCTGATTTTATTTCTGCACAGACACAATCAGAAAGACCTAACTACACAGAACAGCTTTCACTGTGTAACTTATGACAAGACAGCTGTTGAGTCAATACTGAAGCTTCCAAGAATACTGCCCAAAAGTCTGTTTAGCAGTCAGTAACTTCACTATTTTTGTTGCATTTTACAAGGATATCAACTTAAACCCAGTCAATTCAAAATAGTTTCAGGTACTTCACTTGTCTGAGTCCTGCTGCTAGAATCTATGGTTTTACAATTACATTGTTTTATTTTTAAGAATACTTTTCTCTCTCCTGCTGCTGTGTAAGACAACCACGCAAACTAAAGGTGAAAATTACTATCCAGGAGAAAGTGAAACTGGCCGTACACAGCGTAATACATGCACAAAATTTATAACAAAATGAAAGACATTTTTCATTGTCTAATCTTCTTCAGTTATAGGAAACTCGGGCATCAGTTGTAACAAAAATGGGTACAGTTTTTCAGAAAAAAGTGTGATTTTTTCAAGACAATCAATACGTCCAGGATGCATTCACAAAAATCAGAGTAATTACACACTTATGCCTCGTCTACACACCAAGTTGTGCTAATACAGGTGTGATTTTAATACTGAGTTAGTTAAATCAGTGCAACTTTGTATGTAGACACTTATTGTCTTAAAACTGGGATTACATTGATTTAAGCTTGAGCCTGAAAACGTACAGTTTTAAACAGATACAAAAGTCCACACACAAAACTGGAATTAGTTTAGTTAAACTAAGTGTGGACGGAGGCAAAACTAAGTCGACTTAGGTATTTATAACTTTGTAGTGTAGACAAGCCCTAGCATCCCAGCACTTCTCCCAGTGGATATCCCGCCACTGTGGAGTAGCAGCAATCATGGGCCTGGCAAGAGTTCAAAAGGAAGACATTGCCTGGTCCACTGTCAGTTTTCGTATCTTTCCTTTCCTCTTCTGAATGCCACCGCCACAGGGCTTACTCCATGAACACAGCAATCAGCCACTTACTCTCAGTCTACACTGATTGGAGAATGGCTCTCATATCACATCTAGGGTGTAGCAGTACAGGCAACTGCTAACAATGCCTACTGGAAAGTGCCGCAGAACAAGGACAGATTAGCTGCTTCCCTCAGCCACTAGGGGAAATACAACAAACACATTCAGTTCAGCCTGCAGGGAGCTGTTTGGGGTGGAGCAGGTACAGCACAAGAGATATCCTCAACATCACTCAGGCCACGTCTACACTGATCAAAATGCGCTGAAAGAAAATTATTGCACGTTCACACTGTCTTCCTCCGTCAACATAGTACATGCATACGTGGGGCAGTCACATCGACAGTGAGCGCAATGCACTGTGGGTAGCTATCCCACAGATCAGCTCTCCACCTTCTGCTGCTAGGTCTTGTGGGAAGGCGAAGCAGATAGCAGCTCATCATGGGTCTGGGCTTAATGTCCCATGAGGCATTTTTCCCCCCTCCATTCCAGCATTCCATGTGCTTCCATCTTCAGTTCGTGGCATTTTTCCATGTCCTTTTGTTTTCTGCTCGCCCCGCCACCTGTGTCTGAAAGAATGGATCCCGCACTGCTCTCCAATGCTCTGCTAGCTGTCAGTAGCACATCGTGAATGGCAGTGTAGTTAATTGTGACATTCCAAACTCAACAGGATTCACAGTTGCTTCATGTGCTGACATAGATAGGAGCAACATTAGATTACTTTTGGCATTCATGGAACAGCTGAATGTGGTGGACTGTCGCTTTTGGGCTCGGGAAACTAGCCCTGAGTGGTGGGATCACATTGTTATGCAGGTCTGAGATGATGAGCAGTGGCTGCACAACTTTCCGATGAGGAAAGCCACCTTCCTGGGGCTGTGTGCTGAGCGCGCCCCAACCCTGTGGCACAGAGACACCCAAGTGAGAGCTGCCCTCTCAGTGGAGAATTGCCTGGCAATTGCAGTGTGGAAGCTGGTGACTCTGGACTACTACCAGTTGGTCACAAATCAGTTTGGAGTCAGAAAGTCGACCATTGGGGCTGCGTTAACAGAAGTGTGCAGAGCCATTAATTGCAACCTGCTGTGAAGGTCTGTGACTTTCGGCAATGTGCATGAAATAGTGGATGGCTATTGGGTTTCCCTAACTGCAGAGGGCGATAGATGGCATGCATATTCCAATTGTGGCACCAGACAATCTTGCGACAGAATACATCAATAGGAAGGGGTACTGCTCCATGGTGTTGCAGGCACTTGCGGATCACTTCAGGCGTTTCACTGAAATCAATGCGGGGTGGTCCGGAAAGGTGCATGATGCATGTATCTTTAGGAACACCAGCCTGTATAGAAAGCTGCAAGCAGGGGCTTTCTTTCCAGACCAGAAGATTACAGTAGGGGACTTTGAAATGCCCATAGTGATTCTGGAAGACCTGGAGTACTCCCTAATGCCATGGCTCATGAAGCCTTTCATGGGAAACACAGATAGCAGTAAGGAGCAGTTCAACAATAGGCTGAGCAGGTGCAGGATGACAGTGGAATGTGTGTTTGGCAGATTAAAGGCATGTTAGCAATGCCTTTATGGCAAGTCAGACCTCAATGAGGATAATATTCCCATGGCCATAGCTGTGTGCTGCACACTGCACAATATTTGTGAAGGAAAGGGTGAAAAGTTTGCTCAGACTACTGAGGCAGAATACTTGGCTGCAGCTTTTGAGCAGCCAGATACCAGGGCTATTAGAGGGGCACAAAGGGGGGCAATTTGAAACAGGGAGGCTTTGAGGCAACACTTTGAAGATGAGAACCAGTAACGTATCTTGCTATGCTCTGGACTACTACTTAATGAAATCAAGTTTTCCAAGGAAGCACTTGTGATTTTGTGGCCTAGGATTCGATGTAAGCAAGTGATTTAACTTCTTGTTTATTTGTTGCTGCCATCTGCTATCAAAATTTGCAGGAAATAAAGAGTTATTCAAAAAACGTTAAAAAAACTTTGCTTTTATTGCACACACACAATTGCAGGGTGGAGGAAGAAGGTACCAGGGCAAGGTTGACTTTCAGAGCTGTGTGTAAGTCCAGCTATCATTTGACAAGGTGTCCTTGGGGGTGGAGTGACCAGGAAAGCAAGACGTCCCAGACAGCAGAAAGGACCTCAGGTGGAATTTGGGGAGGGCATTGGAAAGAGTTTTGAATGTGCTGAAAGGGAAGGTGAGTATGCATGCATCTGCTCAGTCTGGAGGGTTATGAGGGACTGTATCATCTCAGTTTGCCTCTCCATAACTTTAAACATCCTCTTCATTGCTTCCCTAGTGTAGGCCTCACTTTTTTTTCTGCCCTGCCTTTCAACTTCCCTCCTCTGTCTGCATTCCCTGTTTTCTGCATCTGAGCACTGATCACCTCCTGGAACAGGTCTTCCTTGCTCCATCTTGGGCACTCTCTTATCTGGCAGAGGCACCTCCAACAGTGTGTACTGGGTGCCTCTGAAGGCCACATCTGAAGCAGCACAAGGAACAATACACAGAAGCATGATTGTTAAGTACACACACAGCATTGAAACAGTACAGTAAAATACACCTCTAGTAACATACCAATCACTTTCTCTCTGATCTTTGACAAGCACACATGCTGGCAAATACCCCAAGCATGGTGAGTTTACCCCAGGGTGAGGGATATTGTACATGGGGAGAAAATCAATATGAAAAGATTGCGGTGCAGTGGACTAGGGACAAGAATCTAAATTTTCCAACTCTTTTCCACAGGCAGGGGTCATTGTAGCAGATATCTCACTCTTGAGGGTAAGCAGGGAAGCAAGGTTTACTACACACTTGCAGCTTCCACCCCAGTCCCTATACTGCTCCCCTGTGTGCTGCTTTGGTCCCTGCGCAAACGATTGCAGAATGGTGCGGGAAAGTTTCCTTCAATGGGGGAAAAAGAACAAAGCAGCTCTGCCAAGGAACATTTGGCGGAGGATTGGTGAGTCCCCCCAGGAAAGTTTCCTAAAGATCTCTCTGGAGGATTCCCATAAAAATCTCGGTGTGCCTCAACACCCTGCTCCACTATACTGCTTAGCTGCACAAGGAAATGTCCAGCACACAAAAACACAGCCACTGTTGTACATTTCTATGCCCTCAACCCACCTCCGCACTTCACAAAGCAAAATCACTTACTAGGGGTCTCCTCTCTCCTGCTTCTTGCTCTGCCGAGATTGGCTAGACACCTCTGGAGTGGAGAACAGCTCCTGAATGGACCACTGGGCGACCCCAGCTTGGGCTCCACATAGTCATCTGCCTCCACCTCTTTGTTAATGACTTCATCCTCTGGGTTAGATCCACTTTCCCCTGGCTCCAGCCCTGCCGAAGTATCCACAGGGCTCTTTGCGGTGGAGTTGCTGCCAAGGATAGCATTCCAACTTTATAAAAATGGCAGGTCTGGGGCATAGCTCCAGAGCGATGGTTTGCCTCCCTCACCTTCTGGTACGCCTGCCTCAGCTCCTTGATCTTTGCTCTGCACTGCAGTATGTACTGATCACAGCTCTTTTCACACAAGCTTTGAGAAACCTGCCCATAGGTATCGACATTCCTGCAGCTAGGGTACAGCTGGGACTGCACAGCCTCCTCTCCCCAAATACTGAGCAGATCCAGCAGCTGCACATTGGTCCAAGTGGGAGAGCGTTTGCTGCATGGAGCCGCCATGGTCAACTGGGAAGATGCGATGTGAGCTCTCCACACCAAGCAAACAGGAAGTGGAATTTTAAAAATTCCTCTGGCTTTAAAGGAGGAGGCATGGACAGTTGCTTACCTGGCTTCAGGGCAGCAGAGTTGAAATTGCTGACCAGAGTGGTCAGGATGGGCATTGTGGGACACCTTCTGGAGGCCAATGAGACTGATAAAATGTCTACACTGGCACTTCAGCGACAAAACTTTTGCGTAAAAAGCCCTATGACTTTTGTTGCCAAAAGTGGCATTGCAGTGTGTACACCACCACTGTTTCATTGCCAAAAGCTGCCTTTTGGTGAAAAAACTCTGGAGTGTAGACAAGGCCCCAGTTTGGAAGGATGGCAGAACTATTTCCAAGCAGACTAACGCAATCTCTCTTGTCCCCAGACCTCCATGGCAGTGAAAACGCGGAGGCCAAGGGACAGCCTACCAGGCCACTGCCAAGGCAGAAATAATGCAGTGCTATTTTCTGTAAAGCCTCTTAAGCTACTCTGAGGAGATAAGTCCTGAGATCACTCCAGATTCTGTTTGACCTCAGATACGCAAATGTGTGCCAACAAGTGAAAGAAAGCTGAAGCCAGCCAGTACACATCAGAATGCAGAGTGTAAAGAAGGAAGCAACAGCTTGGGAAAGAGGAGATTGTACACATGTATACATCCAGACTGAGGATGCTTCTCCACAATAAACAAACAGATTCAAAATGTGAAATTTAGCAGGGTCTGTCCCAAGGCACAGACTTGTAACTGTTCTCAGGCAAGTGCCATGGACAATCAGGTTACAGAAAAATTGAACACCATATTTATATGCAATATTAGTTGTCTAACGGTAACACCTAAGCTAAGGAACACAGGTCTGCAATCTACAAAAACCCAGTGTAAAGACAGAACAGCACTTCCCAAGTGTCAGGATGAGTGCCAGATGACAAAAGTTTTCTATCTCTGTCTGACTCAGCATGTATTTGACAATTACTTCAAATGGTGCTATATCAATTACTGACATCAAACTGTATATTGAAGGTACGTTATGAACGATCAATTATTAAAGTTCCAACTACTTTTTTAAACTCAGATTTTTAGGCTCGTGGGGACCATTATGATCATCTACACTGGTGTCCTGAATAGCATACACAGGTCTGAGAATGTCACCCAATAATTCCTGCATCAGGCCCAAATTACGTTATCCTCACAATGTCTGACAACTGCCCCAAATACTCGGATATCTCATTTGGAGTGGGACACAATGACACCCCGTCTCCCGAAACTAGTCTCATAGCCCCATGTGATCACATTCAGTCTTAGAATAAAGCTCCTTGGAATCAGTTCAATACTGATGCTGAGGCAATATTATCAATGTCAATTAAAGTGTGATGATGAGACACCAATATTTATATTCAAAAACCAAACTAGGTTCTGTTACCACAAAGTATAAAATTTCAGTATGAGTCATTTATGTGGGTTTAATCCAGTGAGAGCCTTTGTCTGTAGAGCTTGAATAATCCAATGCTGGAGCCCAAGGACCAGTCAGTCATTTATTGAGAACATTGTACAGGTTTTCATTTGCTTATCTAGCTACAGCAAACAACTCTGGATAGCATTCCAGCTGCCAAGTTAAAAACAGAGTCGTCAAGATGAACCAAGGCCTCCATTACAGGAATGTCCAATAATGCAGTTAGAACAGCAGCAGGATAAAACATCTCACCTTCCTCCTTCACTACATCAGTTATGCTGGGCCAAAACAGCTGTCCTGCAGACAGTCCAAATACATCTAGAGCTACTCCCCAATCCCAGGTATAGCATACACTTTACAAACAGTCTACAAAATACACTGCTGCCAGATTATGAGAAGATAAGCTGTGGTTATGGAAGGTTACAATGTCAGCACTGAATAAAGCTATAGAAACGAGCTCACTAAGTACTCAGCTTTTACTGTTTTAAAAAGACACAACTGTGATAATCTAGGAGATAGCTATGATTTAAAGGGATACTGAATAACTAAAATTGAAAATTCACAGTGTCAGTTATTAAAGCTGAAAATTTTAACAATCTACTTTTCAACAATTTTATTGTGTACTTTTTGCACTTAACAGCGCAATTAAAACAGATGCATTATATTTTAGGTGTAGTCAATTTAATTTTCTGATTCTCATGTACTACCACATGGCTGCAATGTTTTGATTGAAGATGTAGTGGGGGAATGTTTAAATTGAAAAAGAACCCAAACTGTCTTTTTAAAATAATTTTGTGAAAAATTCTAATATTCAGTTCTACTTTAAAAAAAAACTAATTATGGGACCTACTTGACGGAGCCCCTTTAAATCCAAATGTACAGGTATGTTTTCCATCTAAAAAGATGACTAACATTAAATACGAGCTATTTAGAGATCCACTGGAGGAGTTTTAAAGGTGACCTGTGAGTAAAAAACATGAATCAAACAGCTTTTGTTAATAATGAAAAATGATCTCAGTTTACGTGCAAAGTTCCATGAGGAATACAAATAGGGCTGTGACACACAGCAGACAGCCAGCTCCAGTGCCTCTGTTACAAAGATGAACACTTATTTTGTTCCCAGCCTAGAGCTTCCTCCCGCTTCCCAACCCTGTACTGTGTAACCCATAACCTAGTTCACCAGAAAAGCTCTAGTTTTCTGGAGAGAGCCTCCCAATGACTCTATTGAAAACCCACTTTTTATTTTATTGAAATCTCATTTCAACTGTTTGCCCTGTCTCACTCCCATAACCCATCAGTCTCTGCCACCACTCCCTGCTGTGCCTTCCCTAGAAACAATCAAGTTCCCAAGTGTCCCTGTGCTGAGCCCTAGTACTATATCACCCACCAGTCTCTCCTCATGAGCTGTGCACATTAGGACAAAACAAAAAACATGCTGTTGCACAATTTGCACTCTCTTGGGTTGGAAGGACACCAGACTTCAACAGGGAGGAGGGCAGACAGAGCACTGAGGCAGTGGGGCCCTTAACTCTTAAGTCAGTGAGGGAGAGGGTGCTGGATGTCTCTACAGGCAGACAAAGGTCAAAAGGATGGCAGGGGGAACTGCCAATTCTCTCACAATGGTAAGTTTCCCCCAGTATAATCCACCCATCCTCTCACACCCCACTGCAACCCAACTGTGCTTCCCAAACATGATTTCCCCCCCGCCTTCCCCGAGACCTTCCAGGGTGCAATCCACACCAGTGAGGTGCTGTGTAACCACCTGCCCTGCAACCTGGGGTGCTTTACAGTGTTTATTAATAAGATGTTTATTTAAGCTTTGCTGTTGTAGTTCTCCCCCAAATTGCTCACAAACAGCCTGCCAACATGTAATTCACTCCCCGAATGTCTGTGTGCAGCCACAGCCCTGGTCCAGAACCTCTGATCTCTGCAGCCTGTCAGAAAACACCAGCCACACCCTGGCTCTCATCAGCCTTGGTCACTATTTGCCCAACGCACTCCCAGTCCCGAATTTTCCCCCAAAACATGTATGCTGCGCCATCCAGCTCTCTCCTGGACATCCCAGATACATGAGGTCCATTGTCACTCTAAGGGTACAACACCTGTCTTCTTAAATAGAGTTACCCAAACAGTTTAACTTATAAACACACTGGATTTGATTAAACAAAAAAACAAGTTTATTAACAAAAGAAAATATGATTTTAAATGCATTCAAGTGTGGACATTACAGTTAGAAATGGTTACAAAAAACCAACAAATCCTTTCTGATGCTAAAACTTAACAAATTAGGCTTGATTTAAGGCAAAGTTCTTACCCATATGCGCCTGTCAGCATTACTGACCAGCCTTATTGGTCAGGACCTCTCCCACAAAGTCCAACAGTTGATTTTTTTTGTCTTCTTAGAGGCAAGGGGGGGGGTCTTTTGGGGTGTTTGCCCCTCACCTTTATAGCTCATTTCCCTATTTGAAATGCAAGCTCTTGAGAAAAGAAAAGGAGGACTTGTGGCACCTTAGAGACTAAAAAATTTGTTTGAGCATAAGCTTTCATGGGATGAAGTGAGCTGTAGCTCACAAAAGCTTATGCTCAAATAAATATGTTTGTCTCTAAGGTGCCGCAAGTTCTCCTTTTCTTTTTGCGGATACAGACGAACACGGCTGCTACTCTGAAAGCTCTTGAGAGTTATTTCTACGTAAAAGTTCTTTCCAGCTGAGGGCCAGCTGGCATGAAATCTCCTGGTGAAGAGTCCCAGGCTATTTTTTCCACATTCCTGTTTGCCAAAATGCACATCTTCTTTGTCCCCTGCCTTTCCCCTTTCATTGTCCGAGGACTCTGTTTACTGTTTATATGTAAACTTGACGTAAACACACATCCCTTTGTTTAAGGCCCGTTTTGCCTAATTGTTGCTTCATGAGTTTAAACATACCTCACCAACACCACCTTACATAAAATTCATAACTTTTACATACAATGATGCCACACACATTTCACCATGATATTATTGACAAGTGAATTACGAGTTTTCCCATTATACCTTACAAGGCATACTTTGTGCAAAGTATATTACAGAAGTGTGTACTGGGTGAATACAGGGTGCATTCAGTCACACCCTCTCAAACCTCTTTTAATCCACAGTAAAATGGATCACTCTCCTACAGGCTTTGGGCTCCCTCCTCAACAAGGCCTAATCATACTGTGCTCTCAGACCTGCTGCTAACTTGAGTGGGGAGATATTGGACCAAGCACTAGAACCTAAGTCTCTTCCATGGCAATGCAACTTCTCAACCTGTGCAACAAGACCAACTGTCAATAGGGCTCTTACAGCACAGAATTTTATGAGAATGTTTAATATGGTTCCAAAAGCAGCTAAATTAACAACCACAATATTTTTGAATAACTCATTCTGCCTTACATTAATATCAGGTAAATGTAGGCACAGAGCCAAATGAAGCTGCAAATCAGGAAAAAATTGTCACAACCAACTCCTCTCCTCACTCACCCCTAGACAAAACGTCACTGATTTAAGGAATATCTTGTTTTCATCTCCCAAAAACAATTACGTTTAGGCAGACTTTGCATACTCCTGATGTGCTGAATTCCTTCCTATCTATATCAGAGGCTCTCAGCACGATATTTTAAAGCCATTTGATTTTTTTTTTTAAATTTGCAGCTGACTTTAAATGAAGTCAGAGTGATCAAGAAAAAAAAAAAAACATCCACAAAAAACATCAATACATCAGTGACTAAGGTTTATCTATGCCGTAGTTTTCCCCAGCACCACGAAGGCTTCCATAACAATCATGGATGATTTCAATGAATAAATCACATACATCTGTAAACCAGATTGAGACCACAGCCTTAAAATATACTTTTTAAAAATGGGAATATAAAGAGCTTTACTAAAAACATGACATGAAAACCACTTAGGGGTGAGTAGCGGGAGGAGCTAAAAACGTAATTCAGGCAGAACCTACCCTTTCGTGTTTCTAGCCCTTCTGTTTGCAAAGAAAACCTTAGGAATGAGACAGCAAGGCTGTGCTAAATTTGCAGGCAGACAGTGCCAATGCTTACTCCTCAGCAGCAGGAGAGTGAAACCTGACAATTGTATTACTGCTCAGTGTTCTGTCATGTCAATTTCATTCTGCTACCTGGGAAAACCTTGAGTAGCAACAGATGCAAGCGCTGGAGCACACCCCAAAATAACAGAAGATGGGGAAGGTGTAGTAAAAATCAGCCCTGCCTAAACAATCAGGTCTGGCTAACGGAGAAGACATCTGGCTTCTCTCCTTTTCAGCAAGGAGTGGTGAACAGAGGCTTTTCACAACATGAAGCTCAGGATCAGGCATAACATCCTGGTAGGAACTGGAGCACCCTCCCAATACAAGCAGCCAGGGATGAGACTAGACTTCTCAGACATTTGGGCCCTGGACCTCACTTCTCGACTGTCTTCCCCCTTCCCTTCCCTTCCCTCCCCCAATCAGTCCCAGGCTGGCAGATTTCTGGCAGCCCGGGGTTAAATATCACTCCTTCAAAGAGGAATTAGCAGTTTCCAGCACTGCATTGCTTCTCTGGTTTAGGGAGCTAGAAAAATGGGAAATTTCAGGTTTCAGAGTAACAGCCGTGTTAGTCTGTATTCGCAAAAAGAAAAGGAGAACTTGTGGCACCTTAGAGACTAACCAATTTATTTGAGCATGCTCAAATAAATTGGTTAGTCTCTAAGGTGCCACAAGTTCTCCTTTTCTTTTTAAAAATGGGAAAGAATCCTTTCTGCAAATAGCCAGTTACTTAACACAAGTGATGTGCAGAAGCCAACATTTACAGCATCAGGTTACCAAATTTACACGCTATTCCCCTATAAGAGTGGGGTTAAGATTTTTATCTGAGCCCATTATTTACAACTCAGGCAGGGATAAAGGAACCCTGTTACAACTTACTCCATTTCTAATGGAGATTTTCTGCTCACTTTTGAAAGTCCCAGGAATCAGTGTTGATGGAGATGAAGTCCTGAGAACTGGAATACTAGAAGTTTGAAACCTTATATCTTTTGGGAGCTTGAGTTAATGGGAGTGGGGTGGGGGGAGGGAAGGGGAACTGCCAAAAAGTCAACCCGCACCATTAAACAATCCAAAGAGCTGAACAAGAGGTTGAAGAAATTCACCAGAAGCCTGCATTACAATCCATTTGCCTGAGCACTAGATAACTTTTGTTAAGGTATGAGAGGGTACGTCTATAGTTAAAATACTAAGGAGTTGCAGCAGCAGCACCACTGTAGCGTTAAAGGCTTTGTTTACACGAGCACTTTTGTTGGTCAGGGGTGTGAAAAAACACCCCCCCCATCCCCCAGACATAAGCTTCACAGACAAAAGCGCCAGTGTGGACAACGCGATGTCAGAGGGGGACGCTGTCCCACCGCCACTGCCGGGGGGCAGTTTGATTATGCCAGCAGGAGCGCTCACTCCCATCAGCCTACAGCGGCTACACAGGAGACCTTAGGGCGGCGCAGCCTCAGTGTAGACGCTCTGCCAAAGGAAGCGGCTCTCCCGTCAGCAGAGCACTCCAGCTCCGCGGGCGGTGAAGAATTTTCCCGTGGACCTAACGCGGTCTGGGCGGTCTATGGCCTCCCCCCGCGCCTGCGACACGACGATACCAGCGCAAGCCCCCAGCGCAGACTGGTCCTGAAACGACAGAGGGCGCGGAGAGCTACCCGCATCCCCGCCACTTGCTCGGCTGCCCCCGGCCTGGCTGCTCCAGGGGGCCGCCGGGGCGCCCCGGGGCAGTTCCCCAGTCGCGGCTCCCTTTCCCCTGAGTCGCGTCCCGCCCTTCGGCTTCGCGCCGCCCGGGGAAGGGACCGTCCCTCGCCCGGTGCCCGGTGCCCACCCCAGCGCGCTGCCCGCCGCCCCGAGCACAGCGGGCGGGCAGAGCCCAGCGCCCTGCCCGGGCTCAGGGGACCAGGGCCCGCAGGAGCCCCCGCCCCGCCCCGCCCGTAGGTGGGAAGGGGGCGCTCTGCGCCGGGCCCCGCCGGAGAGCCCCGCCCGGCTCTTACCGGGCTCGCAGGGAGAGCGGCAGCTCCGGCGCTGGCACCAGCATGTGAGAGTCCGGAGCGCGCCTGCGCACTGCGCAGCAAAGAGCCCGGGGCTCCTGCACAGGCGCAGAGCTGCGGCAGGTCTCAGAACTACAAACAAGATGGCGGCGGCGCTGAGGGGAAAGGGAAGCGGGGGGCGGGGCTGCGTGGGCAGCAGCTCTTCTTCCCTCGACGGCCCCGCGGCTGGTTCGCGCCAGGCCTGCCCCGTCCCAGAGCAGGGCCGGGCTGGGGTTACGGCCTAGCAGGGCCAGTCCCACTGCGGGGCCTGGGCTGGGTGTGAGACCCCTCCCCCTCGCCCAGCTCGCCACGCGCTGGCAGGAAGCACTCCGTGGCTGCGGAGCAGAGGCTGAGCCTTCGGCCCATGGTGGCCAGGTGCCACCACCCCCACCAGGCTCCGAGATCGTGGCTGCGTGTTGCCATCCCCGCCTGGCTCCTTGGCCTGGCTCGGTTATTAAGGCTTCGGTGCCTCTCTGGCTCCGCACCTGGGTGCGAACCTGGGGCAACGAGGGAAGGATGGCTAGGGGAGAGCGCTGCAGTGCGTCTCCTTGGCAACTGAGGCCACCTGGAGCACAGCACCCGTCCTCTGCACTGGCTTCCCGTACAATGGCAGCTCACGTTCAAGGTCTCGGTGCTTAACTTTACAGCACCTCCTGGAGTCCAAACAGACTGGTTAAAGCTCAGGGACAAAGAGTGTGGTCAACAGCTTCACCCCTGTGGCTCAGTGGAATGGACCTCTCAACAATACCAGTCCTTTTGTTTATTGCCTGTGACCTGTCCGTGACTTTTACTAAAAAATAACCATGACAGATAATATAATCTAATTCCATGCAGAGTCCCTTCAAAGCAAAGCAGGTAGAGGACAGCTCTTGTTCCCTCTCGCAGTGGGCTCAGTTACATATTAATGGAGCTTAACAGTAGATCTGATGGTTAAAATTGCTACAATTCTGGCAAAGTCGTTATAGTTTCCCAAACAGATTGAGGGGGGTATATTAAAAATCCTTCTCTAAACAACCTAACAGCCTTAATACCTCTATAAGGTGCTTAGACCTATTCTGAGCAAGGTTAGATGACATAGGCCATGTCTATACTGCACTGTCACTGTTAAAACTTTTGTTGCTCAGGGATGTAAAAAAAAAAAAAAAAATACACCCCGAATGACAAAAGTGATAATGACAAAAGGCACCCGTGTGGACAGCGCTTCATCAGCGGGAGACACGCTCCCAGCAACAAAGCTACCACCCCTCATTGGAGGTGGTTTTATTTTGTTGCCAGGAGAGCTTTCTCCCGGCGACAAAGAGCGGCTACACTGCGCACCTTACAACACTGCAGCTGCAGCAGCAGCACGCTGTTGTAAGGTGTGCAGTGTAGACATAGCCATTGAGCTGTAAGCACCTGCCTGCGTACACTGGAGCTCCCAACGGCACTGACTCAGGAGGAGCTTAACCAGTATTAGTCACAGTAGGAAATGTTTTAAATTCCTTTGTGTAGACAATACCATAAATCAGCCATTAGCTATAATTGATGAGGAATGTAAGTGTGCAATGCAGATTACATGGGTTTAAAATATTGGAATCCTCTCTCCCACCCAGCAATGTGAAAGCAAGGCGCACTGGGGTTTGAACACCCCAAAGAGCAAGTATATGTGTGCACACCATTTAATTAGCAGGCCAGCAAGAAGGCCATCTCTTGTCACTAGAACCCAGAACAGAGCTACTGAGCTAAATATTCCTTTATAGTAGAGAATGGGCACCCAAGGTCACAGGAAAGATGAAGGCAAAGATAGAGATTGCACCAAGGAAGATATTAGGTGAGTGGCGATACTGGGTATGAGAATGGTTTTACTCCTGATAAGAGGAAAGTGCTTCATTACATCCATGGACATTGCACTGGAACATTTCCCCGGAGAGGGTTTCCCCAAGTTGATGTTGCTTGCATTCACAGTGCCCACCATGCTCTCATGCAGGACTGGCATTAGACACTTTGGCATGGTAGGCTACTGCTGCCCAGCATTGCAGAGGGGGCAAGAAACCCACTCTGCTGGGAAGCTTTCCCAGCTGGCTGGATTGGAGCCACTCCTACCAAGTAGGCATCATAAACAGCCTACTCTATAACACCAGCCCTGGTTTCCTGTTCTTTCCTGTACCCCCTACATACACTCTGCTCCCATCTTGAAAGGGTACTTCACAGACCATTGCTGAGGGGTGTTTGGAACAGGGAGGCTTCCATTTTGGGGAGAACAGAATTGGAATTTTTCAGCTTGTTCTTGGCTGCCCTACTTCCCAGGCAATTGCCTTCCATGGCTGCCTGGCTTCCCAGGCAAACTGCTCCCCATGGTAAGGCAGCTGGCTGGGGAATTGGCTCCCTGAGCAGCTGCCTCCCCAGGGAGCTGGAGGCCAGAGGTGTTGAGAAGCCCTGGGAGGCAGTTGCCAGGGGAGTGGAGGAGCCTGGGCTGGCAACAAACCAGTAGTTTCCATCAAAAACATTGATGGAATCGACACACTCCTGCAGAATGTTTTGGTTCCATTGAATCAGCATTTTGGGGCAGAAAAGTGTCAACCAGCTCTATGCTATGGCAATTCCTTGCCATAGACATTAATAGAACCTTGCAGGGGACAGGGGTGCATGGATTTAACAGAGTAGCCATACTATCTCATGGCAACCCTTGGTCTTCCTCCTCACCTTGTCTGCTTTTGTTGCCTTACCCCATCTAACAGAGGCTCTTTGGTGGCAGCATCCAGCATGGGTGGAACCTCGCATAGGCTGGGGGAGGCTGTGCCTCACCCAGCAGCCCAGCGTGGCCCCACCCATGCTCCTCCTTGAAGCCTTGCTTTCCCTTCCCTGCTTGGTCCCAGCCTAGGCAGGCTGCTGCCTGCTCCTCTTCAGGGAAACAGCGTACTGGGGCTGGGGCTAGGGTGGCCGGGACTTGGAGTGGCTGGGGCCACCCAGTGCTAAGGGGGCCCCGGGCGGGTGGAGATGCTGGGGCTGCCTGTTCTGTACTTGGGGACCGGAGGGCCACTCACCACCCGCCCTGTGCTATGGGGCTGGGGGGGCTGCACGCCACTCACCAGCCCTGTGCTGGGGGTGGGAGGGACATGCCGCCCACCCAGTGCTCCAGGGCTGGGAGGGGAGCTATAGCAGGGGAAGGGGGGCAGGTCCTCCGGTCAGGGGAGCGCAGGACTGACTGGGGACTAACCTCCCCCAGCCAGCGGCTCACCTACTGCCCATGGGGTCCAGCCATTTGTTCTCTGATGTGCCCCACACACTTTCGGATACTGTGAATAGGACAGAACACGTTGTGCTGGTGGGCGAATGGTACTATATGTAAAAGAAAGCGTAGAGTCAAATGAAGTAAAAATCTTAAATGAACCAAACTGTACCATAGAATCTCCATGGATACTAATTCCAGGCTTGAATAATAACAGTATAGCAGTAGGGATATATTACCGACCACCTGACCAGGATGGTGACAGTGACTGAAATGTTCAGGGAGATTAGAGAGGCTATAAAAACAAAAACCTCAGTATTAACAGGGGATTTCAACTATCCTCATATTGACTGGGTACATGTCACCTCAGGACAGGATGCAGAGATAAAGTTTCTCTACACCTTAAATGGCTGCTTCTTAGAGCAGCTAGTCCTGGAATCCACAAGAGGAGAGGCAATTCTTGATTTAGTCCTAAATGGAGCACAGGCTCTAGTCCCAGAGATGACTATAGCTGAACCACTTGGTAATAGTGACCATAATGTAATTAAATTTAACAACCCCGGGGGGGGAGGGGGGCGGGGGATGTCACAACAGCCCACCATAGTATCATTTAATTTCAGAAAGGGGGACTACACAAAAAGTAATTAATTAAACAGAAATATAAAGGTGCAGTCCCAAGAGTGAAATGCTTGCAAGCTGCACGGAAACTGTTTAAAAACACCATAACAGAGGCTCAATTTAAATTTTGTGACAAAGTTCCTGGTCTACCTTGGTGGGTCTTGTGCTTATTGGCGGATTTGCTTGCCTTGGAGCTTCACAGCAGCCCTCAGCTTGGCTATTTTTCTGAATTCACAGTCCAGGTCAACTCCTCTTGTGTCCAGGAGTTGGGGAGGATTTGCGGGGAACCCAGGCCCGCCCTCTACTCCGGGTTCCAGCCCAGGGCTCTGTAGAATGCAGCTGTCTAGAGTGCCTCCTGGAACAGCTGTGTGACAGCTACAACTCCCTGGGCTACTTCCCCATGGCCTCCTCCCAACACCTTCTTTATCCTCACCATAGGACCTTCCTCCTGGTGTCTGATAATGCTTGTGCACCTCAGTCCTCCAACAGTCCACGTTCTCAGCTCCTCACATGCACACCACAAACTGAAGTGAACTTCTTTTTAAAACCCAGGTGCCCTGATTAGCCTGCCTTAATCCATTCTAGCAGCTTCTTGATTGGCTACAGGTGTTCTAATCAGCCTGTCTTAATTGTTTCCAGGAGGTTCCTGATTGTTCTGGACCCTTCCCTGTTGGGAAACGGGATGTCCCTCGCTTGCTCCTCAGCTATCTGCTTTCTATTCTTTCCTAAAGTCCCCTGGCCTGGATTTTTCTTACTTTTTGAGCCTGCCTTAGTTCCCGCCCCTCCCCCCCCCCCCCCGACCGGGCCAGACACTTTTTTGTTTTGTTTTGTTTTGTTTTTCTGCCGGGTTTTTTTGCTGCCGTTTGAGTGCTGGTCGGCTGCCAGCTCGCCGCCAACACCCCCCGCATGCCTGCTCCCGGGCGCAGCTATTTGCCTTAGCTGAAACACCCAGAGGAGGGGGGGGAAGATTGCCGACCCGCTATCCAGAGGGGGGAGTGGAAGCCCCCAGAGCCAGCCGTTTTGCTGGCAGCTCGGAATTTACTTCTTATCTCTGCAACATTCTCAGCATGCCGGAAGCCTTGATACAAAGCCAGCAGAGCTGGAGAAGAAGAAGATAGCAGACAGAAGAAATCACCCAGGGAAGCTACAAATCATCATGGAGGGGGCCGTAAGACTGAGTAATTTTTTGAATTATACTCTCGTGGGGGGGAGTTTGACTGTGGCTTAATTGCGTTTGTGGCGGCACAGGGGGTGTGGCACGGAGCTGCCCCCCGATCCATCGGTGCCCCCCCCAACATTATTACAACTGTCACGGCCCCCCCGCCATCCGTCCCTGCTGGCAACCTGCCATCTGCCTCGGATCCAGCTGTTTGCTTTGAACTTTGCCTTTCGGACTGGACATAACAGCTGACCAAACAAGACTCTTTGGACAAACGTGCGTGGGTCCACACCCCCGCCCCCCGGACTGTTTATCCCACAGCTTGCCCCTATCACCGGACCCCGATTCCTGTTTTTCCCCCCTTCCAGTCCAACCCATTTGGTACCCACCCCCGCCTGCAGCCCAGCAGGGAGGAGTGGTTAATCTGCTTCCCCCTCCCCCCTCCTCCTTCCGGTGTCTCCCCGTCTCTCCCTGCTCACAATGGTGGGGAATGAGACGGGCGAGGCCCCTCTACCAATATCAGTTGTTCCTCCCTCACTTCCCCCCCACCCAACCCCCGAGCCCCCCCCACTGTCAAAACACCTGCCACCGCCCCCGCTGGGGCACCGGCAGCAGGAGGCACTGGGGCAATTACTGCTACGTCCACCACCCCCTCAGATTCTAGGAACGCCCCCCCCAGCTAGCCAAAAAGTCCAGGGCGGGACGAAAGGAAAGGGCCCCCCTAAAACCACTAGGCCCTCCATGGCAGGGGCTGCCCCCACCGCTGTGGCCTTGTCATCGACCGTGGCGCCCCCCCCTGCTGTTCCCTCCACCAGCTCTGCGAACGTCCCTCCCCCGGCCCCCAGGACATATGCCCGGGTGGTGGCAGGCTCCCCCCTGCCTGCCGCCTCGTCATCTCGCCCACCCACTGCCTCCGCTACCACCACCAGCGGTCGGGGCCCCTTCCCCACCTTGACCAGGAGGCACGGTGTCCGTTGCCTTCTGGTGCCCGCCTCGCCCCACGTGGAGACATATGTGCAGGCATTGGCGAAGGTGGTAGGACCCACAGCTATTGTGGCGGCCTCCAAAATGTATAGGAAGGTCGTTTTTTTCTTAGCTTCGGAGGCTGCCGCCCAGGAGGCGGTGGAGAAGGGCCTGGCGGTGGGGGGGGTGTTTGTCCCCCTAGAGCCGCTAGAAGACCTGGGCGTTCGCCTCGTCCTCACCTCCATTGCTCCCTTTTTACCCAATGCTGCCCTGTTACCTGCTCTCTCCACCCTGGGGAAACTTGTCTCTGTCATCAGCCCTCTCCCGTTGGGCTGCAGGGACCCCACCCTCCATCACGTCCTTTCGTTCCACCGGCAAGTGCAGCTTCTACCGCCGGTGGCGGTGCGTGACGGAGAGGCGCTCGAGGGGTCCTTCCTAGTCCCCTACCAAGGAGCCCGCTATCGGGTCTTTTACTCCACCGGAGAGGCCCAGTGCTACCTCTGCTGCTCAGCGGGGCATGTCCGCAGAGACTGCGCTTTGGCCCAGGGGGGAGGGGCACCCGAGACCCCTGAGACCCGGCAGGACATTGGCCCAGTCGTTGCCGACGCCCCTGGCCGCCCGGCACCTGAAACCAACCCTCCTCCTACTCAATCCACCGCTGCTCCCGTCCGGGCCCAAGAAACACCTTCCCTACAACGCCCAGGCGAGCAAGGGAGTCCCACCCTTGCTATTACCAATCTGGTAGAGCCTATGGAGGAGGGTGTGGCAAAGATATTACTGGGTATAGGAGAGAGCCCGCCCCAAGGAGAACCCCCCGCCCCTCATGCTGCCTCACCGTTACCCCCCCGAACCCCTTAACCATCGCCTCCGCCCCCCAACACGACCCCTGCTAACCAACCCCCAGACGACGCTATGGAGGGCTGGACCCTAGTCCAGGGGAAGCGAGGCAAGCGGAAGGCTCGAGTTCCGCTGCACCCATCCTATGCAGAAGCCCCCCGGAAGACCAGGAAGGGAGGCACTGATATTGAACCTTCCGCTACGGCCACGAGTGAGATCCATCTGCTGGTGTCAGGTGGGGAAGACAGACTGGCATTGGAGGGCAGAATCCCCCCTCCACGAGAGACCCACCCCTCCAAGACCCCCGAGGAAGCTCCTTCTGCCTGGATACCACCCGAACCCCCTGTGAACCCCGAGGCAACCGTTGAGGCGGGCCCTAGAGGAGAGGCCCCCGGGGTAGCAGGAGTTGGCCTCTCCTCCGTGTATGCGGAGATTGAGGGCCTAGATTTGACCCCAGTCACCCAGGGAGAGGATGATCTACTGCCGGCTGGCCTTGATCTGGGTAACCTCACCCCAGTCCCCCTTTCCCCATGCTCCCTCCCCCTAATTGCCTTCCCGGGCGAGCGCCCCGCAGAAGGTGGTCCACCACCTGATGCCGTGGCCGCCAAGACCACCACGGAGCCAGCGCCTAGCGTCACTGGGAGCCCCCTCCCTTACCCCTTAACCCTCGACTCTGCTCAGGAGGCACCTTCTCTTAGTTGCTCGCCTCCTGAAGCCCAGAGCCTTACCTCTGCCCCTTCCCCCACCCCTGTCCCTGCCCAATTCACCTCCTCCTGCAATGCTATTGCCGCCCCTGGGGTTATTTCTTTCCTGCCTTCCGCAGATCCCCCTGAGGGAGCAGCCTTTGCATTTTCTAGTTGTGACCCATTAGGAGTTGCAATTTTTCCCCCACCATCCCCTTCCACCCCAAGGCGTGAAATGGATTTAATAACCCCAGCCTGTCAGACGCCCCGCCAGTGGTCCGCACCCTGCCTACCCGCCTTAGCGGACCACGAGGCTGTATTAAGAGCCCCACCAGGGAACACCCCGGAAATCGTAACCCCACCCCCCATGAGCTGCGGCATGCACTATGGAAGTTCCTAGAACACACCCGTGGCGCCCGCAATAGGGTACAGCTAGCTCTTCAGCTATGGGGGACTTTGATCAAATTCTTCAGGCCACAAGGGCCCTTATAAAGGAGGGCAGGGGGCAAGGAAAGCGTGGTGCTGCGGCCTACGAGCAGGCCCGCGGCTTCCGAAAAGATTTATTCGTCCACGGGATGGGTCACGGGTTGCTGCGCAACCCGCCGGGGGCCACGAACACCCCCACCAATAAGAACCCCCCACCCCCCCAGCCCTCCGCATGACACCTCTCATTATTGCAACCTTGAACACCAGGGGCTGTAGGATGGCTCTCCGCAGGTCCCAGGTGCTCTCTTACCTTTGGGAAGGGGGGTACTCTGTAGCTTTCCTGCAGGAGACCCATACGGACCCAACCGTCGAGGCCAGGTGGCGGCTGGAGTGGGGGGACGGGGTATACTTTAGCCACTTCACGACTTGGCAAGCTGGAGTGGCGACCCTGTTCTCCCCCACCCTACGGCCCGAGGTGCTAGGGGTCACTGAGGCCGTGCCGGGCCACCTGCTGCACCTTCGAGTCCGTATGGAGGGGCTCGTGGTCAACCTCGTTAACGTCTATGCCCTGACATTGGGCCCGGAGCGGCTGCAATTCTATCAGCGGGTGTCCGACTTCCTCGGCACCCTAGATTCGCACGAGTGCCTGGTCCTGGGAGGGGACTTTAACACCACCCTCGAGGAACGGGACCGCTCAGGGGCCGAGCCGAGCCCAGCCGCCGCGAACATTCTCTGAGGAATAGTCGAACATCACTCCCTAGTGGACGTCTGGCATGACCATCACCCAGATGACACTTCCACGTTCACCTTTGTCCAGGTGGAGGCCCATCAGTCACACCACTCTCGGTTGGACCGTATTTACTTATCCTGTTTCCATCTTTCACAGGCCCACTCCTCCACCATTCAGCCGGCCCCATTCTCCGACCATCATTTAGCCACCATAACGGTCCCCCTCCGTGCAGAGAGACCGGGGCCGGCCTATTGGCACTTTAACAACAGCCTGTTGGAGGACGAGAGCTTCGTGACATCCTTCCGGGAGTTTTGGCTGGCCTGGCGAGAGCAGCGGCGTGCCTTTCCCTCGGCGCGGTGATGGTGGGATCTCGGGAAGGTGCGCGCCAAGCTCTTCTGCCGTGACTACGCCCGGGGCACCAGCCGACGGCGAAATGCGGCGATAGAGCAGTTGGAATGGGAGGTCTTAGAGATGGAGAGGCGCCTGGCCGCCGATCCCGAGGACCCGTCCCTCTGCGGAGCGTGCCGGGAGAAGCGGGAGGAGCTCCGGGCCCTCGAGGACCACCGGGTCCGAGGTGCCTTCGTTCGGTCCCGCATCCGCCTCCTTTGGGAGATGGACCGCGGCTCCCGCTTCTTCTATGCCCTGGAGAAAACGAGGGGGGCCAAGAAACACATCACCTGCCTTCTTGTGGAAGACGGCACCCGCCTCACAGATCCGGAGGAGATGTGTGGGAGGGCCCGTGACTTCTACACAAGCCTTTTCTCCCCGGATCTGACCAATCCTGGCGCTTGCGGGGTGCTCTGGGGGGAACTCCCCACAGTCAGCGTGGGCGACCGAGACCAGCTAGAGCTGCCTCTCACCCTGGCCGAGTTCTCGGAAGCCCTCCGTCGCATGCCCACCAATAAATCTCCGGGCATGGACAGGCTGACCGTGGAGTTTTACCGCGCGTTCTGGGACATTCTCAGCCCAGACCTAGTCACCGTCTGGGCTGAGTCCTTGCAGAGCGGGGTCCTCCCTCTGTCGTGCAGGCGAGCGGTGCTCGCCTTGTTGCCAAAGAAGGGGGACCTCCGCGATTTACGAAACTGGCGTCCCGTCTCACTCCTTAGCACGGATTACAAAATCGTAGCGAAAGCAATCTCGCTGTGGCTAGGGTCCGTGATGGCGGACGTGATCCACCCAGACCAGACCTACACCGTCCTGGACCGCAGTATGCTTGATAACCTATTTCTGGTTTGGGACCTTTTGGAACTCAGGCGTAGAGATGGTCTGTCGTTCGCCCTCCTGTCCCTAGATCAGGAGAAGGCTTTCGATAGGGTGGACTATGGGTACCTCCTGAGCACTCTGCGGGCGTTTGGCTTTGGACCCCAGTTTGTGGGTTTTCTCCGGGTGCCGTACGCCTCTGCAGAGTGCCTGGTTAAGCTCAACTGGACCCTGACCGAACTGGTCAGCTTCGGGCGAGGAGTACGGCAGGGGTGCCCCCTCTCGGGCCAGCTGTATGCTCTGGCGATCGAGCCCTTCCTCTGCCTCCTCCGCAGGAGGTTGACAGTGTTGGTGCTGCGAGAGTCGGAGCTGCGGCTGGTCCTGTTGGCGTACGCTGATGACGTGCTCCTCGTGGTCCAGGACTCGGGCAACTTGGTGCGAGTGGAGGCATGCCAGGCCATCTATTCGGCAGCCTCCTCTGCCCAGGTCAACTGGGTCAAGAGCTCTGGCTTGGCTGTAGGAGACTGGTGGCAGGCGAGCTCCCTCCCACCCGCGCTTCAGACCATCCAGTGGAGTGTGGGTCCGCTGCTCTACCTTGGCGTTTACCTCTCTGCCACGCATCCCTGTCCGCTGGAGAACTGGGAAAATTTAGAGGGCGGGGTGATAGAGCGGCTCCGTAAATGGACGGGACTACTCCAATGTCTCTCCCTTCGTGGGAGAGCGCTGGTGCTTAATCAACTAGTCCTGTCCAAGCTCTGGTACCGGCTCAACACCGTGGTCCTGGCCCTAGGTTTCCTGACCAACCTCCGGACATCGATTCTGGGGTTCTTTTGGTCAGCAATGCACTGGGCCCCTGTAGGGGTTCTTCATCTACCCCTGAAGGAAGGAGGACAGGACCTGAAGTGTCTGCACACTCAGGTCTGCGTCTTCCGCCTCCAGGCCCTACAGAGGCTCCTTTATGGTGCAGGCAGTTCGGCATGGAGCATACTGGCGCACGCCATCCTGCGCCACATCCGAGGGCTCCGATATGATCGGCAGCTCTTTTATCTCTGTCTGGGAGGTCTTCCGCGAGACCTCTCCGGGCTGCCAGTCTTCTACCAGGACCTCCTCCGGACTTGGAAACGGTTTTTAATGACCAGGTCCGTGGCGGCCACTGAGGGGGCAGATCTCCTCGCGGAGCCCCTGCTACACAACCCCCAGCTCGCTCGGCGCATGGGGCTCTCCAGACCTTGTACCCCCCAGCGTGTACTTCAGGAGGTGAAGACCACTTTGCCGCCCGCTGCTAGAGCTTACCTCCATCAGGTCCTGCTCGAGGGTACGCCCCGCCCACCCTCTACCCCAGGCCCGACGGACCTTTCAATTGGACCTCTGCCCCGTAGACCCAATCGACCCCCTCACCCCTTTACGGCGAGCCGGCTGCATGAACTGCAGCTGGTATGCTTCCAAACCGCTCCAAGGAAATATCTATACACGCTCATGCTCCACACCCTTCACGGCCTCACCCTAGTGTCCCACCCCGACACAAAGTGGCGAGACCTTCTGCCACCTTTGGAGGGTGAGCAGCCCCTGTGGGCCAGCCTATATTCCACCTTGGTTCCAAGGCTCGTTGGGGACATCAGTTGGCAGCTCCTTCACGGAGCTGTGAGCACGGGCACGTACTTGGCGCGGTTCAACCCCATCCCAGATACCTGTCCCTTTTGCGGTGTGAGGAAAACCCTGGCGCATGTATATTTGGAGTGCACCAGGCTGCAGCCCCTGTTTCAGCTCCTCACAAATCTTTTATTACGTTTTTGGTTGCATTTTTCCCTTCACCTTTTTATTTATGCACTCCCCATCCGTGGCCTCACAAAGTCGCAGGATCTCCTTGTTAACCTCCTCCTGGCCCTGGCTAAAACGGCCATCTATAAAACCAGAGAGAGGAGGTTCGCCGATGGAGTTTCCTGTGACTGTGGGGCCGTTTACCGATCCTTGGTCCGTTCATGTATCTGGGCGGAGTTCCTCTGGGCAGCATCCAGCGACTCCCTTGATGCTTTTGAGGAGCGGTGGGTGCTGTCCGAGGCTCTCTGCTCGGTGTCCCCATCCGGCTCCCTTTGTTTTGACCCCTTGATTGAGGGAGAGAGTAAGGGACCCCAGCCCCAGCCATTGCTGCAGACACCACCACCTTAGAGGGGTCCTTTTACACGTGGATGCACGTGCCCCCTGCCCGGGTTGTCCACCCCACAGCCTGCCCCTTTTGTTGGGTGCTTTCAGAGGAGGCAATTGTTGGTGACACTAGGGCGTGGCGCCAGGTAACTCGAGGGGGTGGCAGACCTTGAGAGTCGATGAAGCCCCCTTGCTGTGGACTGCCAGGTAACTTGGAAGGGTGGAAGACCACGAGAGTCAAGGAAGTCCCCAGCTCTGGGCCCAAGCAAGCTTGAACACTTCCCTCCCCTGAAGCTAATGAGAAACCAATTGTGATTGGTTGCTGTGTTACACATTGCATATGCTGTTGTTTTGTTTTGTAAGTGTGTTATGCAAATAAAAAAACATCTTTTTTGCTTCAAAAAAAACAAATTACACTCCTATAGCCATCTGGCCCGACCCTGTCACAATGTATACCTCAAATTAAAAAACAAGTAAGAGGATCAAAAAAGTGCGACCATGGCTAAACAAAGTAAAAGAAGCAGTTAGATGCAAAAAGGTGTCCTTTAAAAAGTGGAATTTAAATCCTATTGATGAAAATAGAAAGGAGCATAAACTCTGGCA
Source organism: Lepidochelys kempii (assembly GCF_965140285.1). NCBI lineage: Eukaryota > Metazoa > Chordata > Testudines > Cheloniidae > Lepidochelys > Lepidochelys kempii. The sequence goes on along the minus strand of NC_136392.1, from coordinate 30,753,813 downwards.
AGTGAAGTAAAAATATAATTAGAAAGGCCAAAAAAGAATTTGAAGAACAGCTAACCAAAGACTCAAAAACTAACAGCAAAATTTTTTCAGTACATCAGAAGCAAGGCGCCTGCTACACAACCAGTGGGGCTACTGGACAGATGAGATGCACTCAAGGGGGATAAGGCCATTGCGGAGAAACTAAATGAATTCTTTGCATCAGTCTTCATGGCTGAGGATGTGAGGGAGATTCCCACACTTGATCCATTCTTTTTAGGTGGCAAATCTGAGGAACTGTCTTAGATTGAGGTGTCAGTAGAGGAGGTTTTAGAACAAATTGATAAATTAAACAGTAATAAGACACTCAAATGTGAAATTGCAGAACTACTAAAACTGTGCAATGAAATCTATTGCTTAAATCAGCTTCTGTGCCAGATGACTGGAGGATAGCTAATGTGATACCAATTTTTAAAAAGGCTCCAGAAGTGATGCCAGCAATTACAGGCCGGTAAGCCTAACTTCAGTACCAGGCAAATTAGTTGAAACTATAGTAAAGAACAGAATTATTAGACACAGATTAACACGATTTGTTGGGAGTCAACATGGTTTTTGTAAAAGGAAATTATACCTCACCAATCTACTAGAATTCTTTGAGGGGGTCAACAAGCATGTGGACAAGAGTGATCCAGTGGATATAACGTACTTAGATTTTCAGAAAGCCTTTGAAAAGATCCGTCATCAAAGGCTCTTAAGCAAAGTAAGCTGTCATGGGATAAGAGGGATTGTGCTCTCATGGATCAGTAATTGGTTAAAAGATAGGGAACAAAGAGTAGGAATAAATGGTCAGTTTTCACAATGGAGAGAGGTAAATAGTGGTGTCCGCCATGAGGCAGAGGGGATAGCTCAGTGGTTTGAGCATTGGCCTGCTAAACCCAGGGTTGTGAGTTCAATCCTTGAGGGGGCCATTTAGGGATTTGTGGCATAAATTGGGGATTGGTCCTGCTTTGAGCAGGGGGTTGGACTAGATGACCTCCTGAGGTCCCTTCCAATCCTGAGATTCTATGATTCTATGATTCTATGAGTCTGACTGGGACCAGTACTGTTCAACATATTCATAAATGGTCTGGAAAAAGGGGTAAGCAGTGAGGTAGCAAAATTTGCAGATGATACAAAACTACTCAAGATAGTTAAGTCCAAAGCAAATTGCGAAGAGTTACAAAGGGATCTCACAAAACTGGGTGACAGAGGTCTGTAAAATCATGATTGGTATGGATAAAGTAAGTAAGAAAGTGTTATTTACTCTTCTTCATAACACAATAAGTAGGGGTCACCAAATGAAATTAATAGGCAACAGGTTTAAAGCAAACAAAAAGAAGTATTTCTTCACACAACGCACGGTCAACCTATGGAACTCTTTGCCAGAGGATGTTGTGAAGGCCAAGACTATAGCAGGGTTCAAAAAAGAACTAGATAAGTTCATGGAAGATAGGTCCATCATTAGCTATTAGCTTGTATGGGCAGAGATGGAAAACCATGCACTGAGGTATACATAGCCTCTGTTTGCCAGAAGCTGGGAATGGGTGATGGGATGGATAACTTGATGATTACCTGTTGTATTCATTCCCTCTGAAGCAGTGGGCATTTGCCACTGTCAGAAGACAGGATACTGGGCTGGAATAACCATTGGTCTGACTCAGGCTGGCTGTTTTTATGTTCTTATGAAAGTAATGAATTGTAAACCGAGGGGATCTAGAACTCCATACGAAATTCAGCATTTGCATGTCACAACGCTCTTTGCATTATTGCTGTGAAACTAGTGCTCTTGCCACCTCAGCTTGCCGTTGTCATCGTTCTTGGGTTAATGCTAATGTACTTATATATAATTGTCCTTGTCTTCATTACAGCATTTTACTGTCATTTTTATATCCAGTTAGTTAGGTCACCTTAATTGGTTATAAGTAATATAGGTTGTCCACACAACAGCGTTTGTTATCTCAACTGTGCATATGCGTCAACACTTACTGTTTGTAGCAATGCATTTTAGGAAAATCTAGGCAGCCTTAGCCAGGAAAAGAGTTACCAGTGGGCCATGTTCACAGAATTGTATTGCAGATACGTATGGTAATGTGCTCTGGGGTGTCGCAGTACATAGGCTGTTGTGAAGAAGGAAGGCCAGTTAAATTGGTTACACATATATGGTTATAGGATCCTGTCCGTGCTGTAGGAAAGTGTGTTGAACTGGTTAGAGGAAGACAACCATCTAGCAGGAATGAAATGCTGTTAACTGTCTCAGGTAGTAACAGCCTCTAGCTATGTGGTATGTGTACATAACCTATACTTGGATCCAATTGTGCTAGGAGCTAATTACAAATTTAAGTTGTAGCATAGTTAGGAGCTTAAGCTAGAGTGGAAGATAGATTAGTCCCAAAGTACCATCTAATTTTACATGTCCAAGACCAAATCTCCTGTATTTATTGAGTAGGAAACCTATTTCTTCTCACTGCCAGTGAGACTTGATTTGACCTTGAATGCTGATTAGCCAACTCCTCTATTGACTCCTTTGCTCTTAGATCCAAGCGTGTTAGATGCTTTAATTTGGATGCAGTCCATTAAAACACATCAGCTTTGAATATTTTACCTTAACACACCTTTTTTACTGTTTGTCCCTGCATACTGGTGGTATGAAGCCCTATTGGGGGAATATTTCTTCTTCAGGTTCTCAGCACTATTTCTATCAATAACATACACTTAGTGATCTCATAGCTTCTGCTAAACAAAGATGAAGGACAAGGAATTGTTTTCTCAATAGACATTTTCCAACAAAATAGTTTGAATAGAGATCTTTAGCATAGTGTATCCCTGTGCGTGGATCCATCTCCAAAATGAATGCTTAAACAAACTGCCCTTCATTATAATCAGTAATGTAACACCCAACAAGTATAACTTGTTTAAAAGTAATTTAGAATTGGTGAAATAGTAAACATTCCTGTTCTAGAAAACTAATTGTTTTTATAGGGAGAAATTTCAAATCCTCATGAAAATGAAGGTAAAAGGAAGACAAGCTGGTATGCAAGTTTCAGTGTCTGATGGTACAGGAAAAGATGGCACTTGTTTTTTTGAGATGGTGGGCACATTAAAAAAAATTTGGGATAGCAGAGGTTTGGAATTACTAGAATGAAGTGAGCTGTAGCTCACGAAAGCTCATGCTCAAATAAATTGGTTAGTCTCTAAGGTGCCACAAGTCCTCCTTTTCTTTTTGCAAATACAGACTAACACGGCTGTTACTCTGTATCCTAAGTGTTTTTTTTAACATGCCTACCATCTTGGAAGAGCAGGTGCCATCCTGTCCTGTATTATCAGACAGACACGGAGACTTGCACATCTGTTTGTTCTTACTTTACATTCCAGTGAGGAGAAATTAAAAAGACTGGGACTTTTCAGCTTGGAAAAGACGACTAACGGGGTGGGGGGATATGATAGAGGTAGATAAAATCTTGACTGGTGTAGGGAAAGTGAATAAGGAAATGTTGTTTACTCCTTTCCATAACACAAGAACCAGGGTCACCCAATGAAATTAATAGGCAGCAGGTTTAAAACAAAGGGAAATACTACTTCACACAGCGCACAGTCAACTTATTCTTATTCATTCTCAGTAAATATGCCAAAAATAGTTAGAAAAACAACATCCCCACAAGATAGCCTGGCCCAAATTCTGGTTTCTGGCGCCATCGAGTGGTCAAATATAGTATTTCCAATTAAATTCCCTTAATAAAATAGAGCAGACTGCCTAAGGGTATGTCTACACTACGAAATTAGGTCGAATTTATAGAAGTCGGTTTTTTTGAAATCGGTTTTATATATTCGAGTGTGTGTGTCCCCACAGAAAATGCTCTAAGTGCATTAAGTGCATTAACTCGGCGGAGCGCTTCCACAGTACCGAGGCAAGCGTCGACTTCTGGAGCGTTGCACTGTGGGTAGCTATCCCACAGTTCCCGCAGTCTCCGCTGCCCATTGGAATTCTGGGTTGATATCCCAATGCCTGATGGGGCTAAAACATTGTCGCGGGTGGTTCTGGGTACATATCGTCAGGACCCCGTTCCCACCCTCCCTCCCCCCGTGAAAGCAAGGGCAGACAATCATTTCGCGCCTTTTTTGTCTGCTGCCAGCCAAAGATGTAAAGGATAGATGGAGTGGGTCAGAACAAGAAATAGACCAGATTTGTTTTGTACTCATTTTCCTCCTCCCCTGTCTAGATCACACTGCAGTCAGTCACAGAGAAGGCGCAGCGAGGTTAATCTAGCCATGTATCAATCAGAGGCCAGGCTAACCTCCTTGTTCCAATAACAACGATAACTTTGGTGCACCATTTCTTATTGGAACCCTCCGTGCAGTCCTGCCTGAAATACTCCTTGATGTACAGGCACACCCTTTGTTGATTTTAGCTCCCTGAAGCCAACCCTGTAAGCCGTGTCGTCAGTCGCCCCTCCCTCCGTCAGAGCAACGGCAGACAATCGTTCCGCGCCTTTTTTCTGTGCGGACGCCATACCAAGGCAAGCATGGAGGCCGCTGAGCTCATTTTGGCAATTAGGAGCACATCAACCACCACACGCATTATCCAGCAGTATATGCAGCACCAGAACATGGCAACGCGATACCGGGCGAGGAGGCGACATCAGCGCGGTCCCGTGAGTGATCAGGACATGGACACAGATTTCTCTGAAAGCATGGGCCCTGCCAATGCATGCATCATGGTGCTAATGGGGCAGGTTCATGCTGTGGAACGCCGATTCTGGGCTCGGGAAACAAGCACAGACTGGTGGGACCGCATAGTGTTGCAGGTCTGGGACGATTCCCAGTGGCTGCGAAACTTTCGCATGCGGAAGGGCACTTTCATGGAACTTTGTGACTTGCTTTCCCCTGCCCTGAAGCGCATGAATACCAGGATGAGAGCAGCCCTCACAGTTGAGAAGCGAGTGGCGATAGCCCTGTGGAAGCTTGCAACACCAGACAGCTACCGGTCAGTTGGGAATCAATTTGGAGTGGGCAAACCTACTGTGGGGGCTGCTGTGATGCAAGTAGCTCACGCAATCAAAGATCTGCTGATATCAAGGGTAGTGACCCTGGGAAATGTGCAGGTCATAGTGGATGGCTTTGCTGCAATGGGATTCCCTAACTGTGGTGGGGCTATAGACGGAACCCATATCCCTATCTTGGCACCAGAGCACCAAGCCGGCGAGTACATAAACCGCAAGGGGTACTTTTCGATAGTGCTGCAAGCTCTGGTGGATCACAAGGGACGTTTCACCAACATCAACGTGGGATGGCCGGGAAAGGTGCATGACGCTCGCATCTTCAGGAACTCTGGTCTGTTTCAAAAGCTGCAGGAAGGGACTTTCTTCCCAGACCAGAAAATAACTGTTGGGGATGTTGAAATGCCTATATGTATCCTTGGGGACCCAGCCTACCCCTTAATGCCATGGCTCATGAAGCCATACACAGGCAGCCTGGACAGTGGTCAGGAGCTGTTCAACTACAGGCTGAGCAAGTGCAGAATGGTGGTAGAATGTGCATTTGGACGTTTAAAGGCGCGCTGGCGCAGTTTACTGACTCGCTTAGACCTCAGCGAAACCAATATTCCCACTGTTATTACTGCTTGCTGTGTGCTCCACAATATCTGTGAGAGTAAGGGGGAGACGTTTATGGCGGGGTGGGAGATTGAGGCAAATCGCCTGGCTGCTGGTTACGCGCAGCCAGACACCAGGGCGGTTAGAAGAGCTCAGGAGGGCGCGGTACGCATCAGAGAAGCTTTGAAAACCAGTTTCATGACTGGCCAGGCTACAGTGTGAAAGTTCTGTTTGTTTCTCCTTGATGAAACCCCCCGCCCCTTGGTTCACTCTACTTCCCTGTAAGCTAACCACCCTCCCCTCCTCCCTTTAATCACCGCTTGCAGAGGCAATAAAGTCATTGCTGCTTCACAGTCATGCATTCGTTATTCATTCATCACACAAATAGGGAGATGACTACCAAGGTATCCCAGGAGGGGTGGTGGAGGAGGGAAGGAAAATGCCACACAGCACTTTAAGCACAGCACTTTAAAAGTTTACAACTTTAAAATTTATTGAATGACAGCCTTCTTTTTTTTGGGCAATCCTCTGTTGTGGAGTGGCTGGTTGGCCGGAGGCCCCCCCACCGCGTTCTTGGGCGTCTGGGTGTGGAGGCTATGGAACTTGGGGAGGAGGGCGGTTGGTTACAGAGGGGCAGCAGTGGCAGTCTGTGCTCCAGCTGCCTTTGCTGCAGCTCAACCATACACTGGAGCATTCTGGTTTGGTCCTGCAGCAGCCTCAGCATTGAATCCTGCCTCCTCTCATCACGCTGCCGCCACATTTGAGCTTCAGCCCTGTCTTCAGCCCGCCACTTACTCTCTTCAGCCCGCCACTTACTCTCTTCAGCCCTCCACCTCTCCTCCCGGTCATTTTGTGCTTTCCTGCACTCTGACATTATTTGCCTCCACGCATTCGTCTGTGCTCTGTCAGTGTGGGAGGACAGCATGAGCTCGGAGAACATTTCATCTCGAGTGCATTTTTTTTTCTTTCTAAGCTTCACTAGCCTCTGGGAAGGAGAAGATCCTGTGATCATTGAAACACATGCAGCTGGTGGAGAAAAAAAAAGGGACAGCGGTATTTAAAAAGACACATTTTATAAAACAGTCGCTACACTCTTTCAGGGTAAACCTTGCTGTTAACATTACATACATAGCACATGTGCTTTCGTTACAAGGTCGCATTTTGCCTCCTCCCACCGCGTGACTACCCCCTCAACCTTCCCCCCTCCCTGTGGCTAACAGCGGGGAACATTTCTGTTCAGCCACAGGCAAACAGCCCAGCAGGAATGGGCTATACTGAGTGTCCCTGAAGAAAAGCACCCTATTTCAACCAGGTGACCATGAATTATATCTCACTCTCCTGAGGATAACACAGAGAGAGAAAGAACGGATTTTGGTTGAATGCCAGCAAACATACACTGCAATGCTTTGTTCTACAGTGATTCCCGAGTATGTGTTACTGGCCTGGAGTGATAAAGTGTCCTACCATGAAGGACGAAATAAGGCTGCCCTCCCCAGAAACCTTTTGCAAAGGCTTTAGGACTACATCTAGGAGAACCGCAAATGCCAGGGCAAAGTAATCCTTTCACATGCTTGCTTTTAAACCATGTATAGCATTTTAAAAGGTACACTCACCAGAGGTCCCTTCTCCGCCTGCTGGGTCCAGGAGGCAGCCTTGGGTGGGTTCGGGGGGTACTGGCTCCAGGTCTAGGGTGAGAAACAGTTCCTGGCTGTCGGGAAAACCGGTTTCTCCACTTGCTTGCTGTGAGCTATCTACAACTTCCTCCTCCTCCTCATCTTCTTTGTCCCCAAAACCTGCTTCCGTATTGCCTCCATCTCCATTGAAGGAGTCAAACAACACGGCTGGGGTAGTGGTGGCTGAACCCCCTAAAATGGCATGCAGCTCATCATAGAAGCGGCATGTTTGGGGCTCTGACCCAGAGCGGCTGTTCGCCTCTCTGGTTTTCTGGTAGGCTTGCCTCAGCTCCTTCAGTTTCACGCGGCACTGCTTCGGGTCCCTGTTATGGCCTCTGTCCTTCATGCCCTGGGAGATTTTCACAAAGGTTTTGGCATTTCGAAAACTGGAACGGAGTTCTGATAGCACGGATTCCTCTCCCCAAACAGCAATCAGATCCCGTACCTCCCGTTCGGTCCATGCTGGAGCTCTTTTGCGATTCTGGGACTCCATCATGGTCACCTGTGCTGATGAGCTCTGCATGGTCACCTGCAGCTTGCCACACTGGCCAAACAGGAAATGAGATTCAAAAGTTCGCGGTTCTTTTCCTGTCTACCTGGCCAGTGCATCTGAGTTGAGAGTGCTGTCCAGAGCGGTCAGAATGGAGCACTCTGGGATAGCTCCTGGAGGCCAATACCATCGAATTGTGTCCACAGTACCCCAAATTCGAGCTGGGAACGTCGATTTAAGCGCTAATCCACTTGTCAGGGGTGGAGTAAGGAAATCGATTTTAAGAGCCCTTTAAGTCGAAATAAAGGGCTTCACTGTGTGGACGGGTGCAGGTTTAAATCGATTTAACGTTGCTAAATTCGACCTAAAGTCCTAGTGTAGACCAGGGCTAAGAGAAGTAGCAGGCTGAGTGGGCTTGGGGGCGTCCTGTATGGAGGGGAAGGGAGATTAAGGATGTTCCCCAAGAACAGAATGAGTGAGTGTGTACTATTTCTTTAAAACTGTAGCAGGAAACCAGGCAGGACATGGCTGAGGCAGGTTCTAGCTGAAGCACTGCAGTGTAGCAGAGAGAACTAGAGTAGCCTTAGGGATAATAATGTTTCCTTGTTATGATGAAGCTCCTGGTTCAGCATTAGAAAGAAGTGGTGTGCTCTGCATTTTTAACATTGCTTCGTGGAGGCCAGAGGGGTTGATGATAGTGAGAATGGGGCCCTGAACAAAGCAAAGCTGAGAGCTGTCCACATGTCTTAATGGAAAACAGAAACATGAATTAATTCTGTGAGGGGATTACAAGTTAGGTTGGTAAAAGTAGTTGCATAGATATAATACACTTAGACTTAGGTGAGGTCTTTGACTTAGTACCGCATAATATTCCGATTATTGATATTGCATAGTGCTATTTTTTAGCACACAGTAGAACCTCAGATTTACGAACACCTCAGGAGTGGAGGTTGTTTGTAACTCTGAAATGTTTGTAACTCTGAACAAAACGTTATGGCGGTTCTTTCAAAAGTTTACAACTGAACATTGACTTAATACAGCTTTGAAACTTTACTATGCGGAAGAAAAATGCTGCTTTTAACCATCTTAATTTACATGAAACTAGCACAGAAAGTTTCCTTACCTTGTCAAATCTTTTTTTTTAAAACTTTCCCTTTTTTAGTAAAAAGAAAAGGAGTACTTGTGGCACCTTAGAGACTAACCAATTTATTTGAGCATGAGCTTTCGTGAGCTACAGCTCACTTCATCGGATGCATACTGTGGAAACTGCAGAAGACATTATATACACAGAGACCATGAAACAATACCTCCTCCCACCCCACTCTCCTGCTGGTAATAGCTTATCTAAAGTGATCATCAAGTTGGGCCATTTCCAGCACAAATCCAGATTTTCTCACCCTCCGCCCCCCCCCCCCACAAACTCACTCTCCTGCTGGTAATAGCCCATCCAAAGTGACCACTCTCTTTAAAATGTGTATGATAATCAAGGTGGGCCATTTCCAGCACAAATGCAGGTTTTCTCACCCCCCCCACCCCCCTCCAAAAACCACACACACAAACTCACTCTCCTGCTGGTAATAGCTTATCCAAAGGGACCACTCTCCTCACAATGTGTATGAAAATCAAGGTGGGCCATTTCCAGCACAAATCCAGGGTTTCTCACCCTCCCCCCACCCCCACAAACTCACTCTCCTGCTGGTAATAGCCCATCCAGAGTGACCACTCTCTTTAAAATCCTGAAGGATGACCCAACACTCTCACAAATCTTGGGAGACAGGCCAGTCCTTGCCTACAGACAGCCCCCCAACCTGAAGCAAATACTCACCAACAACCACATACCACACAACAGAACCACTAACCCAGGAACCTATCCCTGCAACAAAGCCCATTGCCAACTGTGCCCACATATCTATTCAGGGGACACCATCAAAGGGCCTAATAACATCAGCCACACTATCAGAGGCTCGTTCACCTGCACATCCACCAATGTGATATATGCCATCATGTGCCAGCAATGCCCCTCTGCCATGTACATTGGTCAAACTGGACAGTCTCTACGTAAAAGAATAAATGGACACAAATCAGATGTCAAGAATTATAACATTCATAAACCAGTCGGAGAACACTTCAATCTCTCTGGTCACGCAATCACAGACATGAAGGTCGCTATCTTACAACAAAAAAACTTCAAATCCAGACTCCAGTGAGAAACTGCTGAATTGGAATTCATTTGCAATTTGGATACTATTAATTTAGGCTTAAACAGAGACTGGGAGTGGCTAAGTCATTATGCAAGGAAAGCTCATGCTCAAATAAATTGGTTAGTCTCTAAGGTGCCACAAGTACTCCTTTTCTTTTTGCGAATACAGACTAACACGGCTGTTACTCTGAAACCTTTTTTAGTAGTTTATATTTAACACAGGACTGTACTGTATTTGTTTCTTGGGGTTTTTTGTCTCTGCTGCTGCCTGACTGCGTACATTGCACCAAATGAGGTGTGTGCTTGATCGGTCAGTTCGTAACTCTGAGGTTCTACGGTACTTGTTAAATGGAGTAAGAACAGGCTAAATGATCTCAAAGAAGTTGTCAGTGGGGAAGCATCATCAAATGGGATTGTTTCTAGTGGGGTTTTGCAGGGATCAGCCTGACAATATTCACCAGTTTCATCAACAATTTGGAAGGAAACACAATCACGGTTGAGAAAATTTGCAGATGATACAAAGATTGTTGGAAATGGTAAATAATGCTGAGGAAAGGGCAGTCATACAGAGCAACCTAGATTGCTTCGTAAACTGGGACCATTCAAACAAAATAGATTTTTAACCCTGCCAAATGCAAAGTTATAAATTCAGAAACAAGGCATGCAGGCCATACATACAGAATGGGGGACTGTGTCCTGGAAAGCAGTGACTCTGAAAAGGATTTAAGGGTCATAGTAGACAAAAAAAGCCTGACCCATGAGCTCCCAGTGTGATGCTGTAGCAAAAAGGGCTAATGCTATCCTTGGATGGATAAACAGGGGAGTAGTGAGTAGAGTAGGGAGGTGCTTTTACCTCACCAATGCCATATACAGAGACCGATACTGGAATATTGCATACAGGTCTGGTGTCCACATTTGATGAAAAATAGGAGAAGATGCAGGAAAGAGGCATAACCATTATTTGAGGGTTGGAGAAAATACTTCATGGGTAGAAAATCCCAAGTGCTAAAGAGCTCTTTTAATCTAGTGGAGAAAGACAGAAAACGAACCAATGGCTGGAAGCTCAAACCAGAAAAATCCAGATTAGAAATAAAGTACAGATGTTTAACAGTGAGAACAACAGTTAGAACAAACTGCAGTGCCAAGGGAAATGATGGATTCTCCATCTCTTGATGTCTTCATACCGAGGCTGGAGGCCCTTCTCAAAGCTCTAGTTTAGTCAGACACAAGTTATTGGGCTTAATTCAGGGGTAACTGGGTGGAATATAATGGCCTGTGATATGCGGGAGGTCAAACTAGGTGATCTAATGGTTCCTTCTTGCTTTAATCTCTATGGAAATAATATGTAATCATAGATTTAGTCATGGGTATTTTTGGTAAAAGTCGTGGACAGGTCACGGGCAATAAATAAAAATTCACCGCCTGTGAGCTGTCCATGACTTTTACCAAAAATACCCATGACTAAATCTCTACTTCTGGGGCCCCACTGATCCGGGGGGCCCTGCTCCAGTGCTGAGGGTTGACTGCCCCCTAGCTGCTGCTCCTGGGACCACTCTCTGGATGGCCCCTGAGCACCCCTGGGGTCTCTGCTCCAACCACCCCAGGACTGCTGCTGCTCGTGTGTCCCCAGGACATCCCCAGGACTGCTGCTTGGGCACTCCCCGGAGCCAGCCACACCGGCTGCTGCTCAGGTGGCCCAGGGCAGCTGGCTCTGGGGACTGCGCAAGCAGCGGCTGGTGTGATAGTCCCAGGGACCACTGAAGCAGCAGTCATAGGGGCGGCCCCGGGAAGCGTCTGAGCAGCGGTCCCGGGGGCTGCCCCAGGGCCAGCCACACTGGACACTGCTCTGGTGCTCCCCAGTGGCACCCCCAGGACTGCTGCTTGGGCGGTCCGTGGGGCCATCCGCACCGGCCGCTGTTCGAGCAGTCCCCAGAGCCAGCTGCCCAGAGCCTCTCGAGCAGTGGCGGGTGCAGCTGGCCCTGGGGACTGCCAGAGCAGTTGGCCCGGGTCGCTCCAGCAGCGACCGGTGTGGCTAGCTGTCAGGGCCATCTCTACCCATACACAAGGCACGCAGCTGCATAGGGCACCAGGAAATTTGGGGCACCACATTACCTGGTGCCCTGCACAGCTGCGTGCTGCTCCAGCCCCTGCTCTGCCTCTTACCCATGGCCCCTGCCCCGCCCCGTCCCCACTCCACCCCTTCCCCAAAGCCCGTGTCCCTGCTCCGCGCCCGCCCCACCCCCATTCCCCTGAGGACTGCAGCAGGGGTCAGGCCTGCACTCACTGGCAGTAACTAGAGCGACCCGGCCTCAGTGTGCTCCACTCCGCCGGTGAGTGCTGGGGGGCGGTTTCCCTCTTGCCTCCCAGCTCCCCCCCCCCACAGAGGCCTGGGGCCAGCACCCCCCCACCCCCGCGGAATCCTGAAACCCCACACAGCCCCCCCATGGGGGGGCTGCCTAGGGCACCAAAATGGCTAGGGACGGCTCTGAAATCAGCTGCACCAGCCTTTTGCGGAAGTCACGGAGGTCATGCAAAGTCACAGAATCGTGACTTCCGTGACCTCCGTGAAAGAATTGCAGCCTTAATCATTGTTGTACCTCTGGCCTGCAGGATGGAGCAGAGTTGGAGTACAGGAGCTGGATTAGAGAGATGAAGGATTCCTGACCTTGCCTAACTCAGAAGGTTTGGAGGGACCATTATGAGGAAGGAGGGAAACAAGCCAGAGGCAGTTGCACCAAATCCTGCAAGATAAGCTATTACCAGCAGGAGAGTGGGGTGGGGGGAGGTATTTTTTCATGCTTTGTGTGTATAAAAAGATCTTCTACACTTTCCACAGTATGCATCCGATGAAGTGAGCTGTAGCTCACGAAAGCTTATGCTCAAATAAATTGGTTCATCTCTAAGGTGCCACAAGTCCTCCTTTTCTTTTTGCGAATACAGACTAACACGGGCTGCTACTCTGAAACCAAGTGAAGAGAGACATTCCTCAACAATGTGAGGAGCAGCAGCAACAGCACTAAGCCACAGTCTCAGATCAATGTAGTAGCTGGCAACAACAAGGAGAGAGGCCCCACAACATCCATGTGGCAGACTGTTCCAGAGGAGCCGGTGATGGGACACTAGATGGGCAGGGCTCTGAGTTATTGCAGCAAATTCTTCCCAGGTGTGTGTCTGCTGGGTCTTGCCCAGGTGCTCAGGATCTAACTGATCGCTGTATTTGGGGTCAGGAAGGAATTTTCCCCTAGGTCAGATTGGCAGAGACCTGGGGCGGGAGGGGGGAGTGGGGTTCACCTTCCTCTGCAGCCTGGGTCACTTGCAGGGTTAAACTAGTATAAATGGTGGATTTTCTGTAACTTGAAGTCTTTAAACCATGATTTGAGGACTTCAGTGACTCAGCCAGAGATTAGGGATCTATTACAGGAGCGGGTGGGTGAGGGTCTGAGGACTGCAAGATGCAGGTCAGACTAGACGATTATGATGGTCCCTTCCAACCTTAAAGTCTATGAGCCCTACCAGCTTACAATAAGCAGACTGCCTATCATCCCCTGCTGCTTCTGCACTGCAGCAGCTGGCAAACTCCACCATCTGTCCCACCAGAGCCCTGTTGAGAGACCAGTTACTGACTCATCCACGCTCGCTGAGGAATTTTGTTGTTGTGACTAGTGCAGAAACTAGGCCCTCCTTTGATGAGACTGTTAAAAGGAATCAAGTTATACCCCAGTTGGATGTTTTGGGGGATTGAGGGGAGAGACGAGGCTACACTCTGCACTTAGGTCCTATTTCTGATTGGGTAAGTGTCAAGTACACCTCTACCCTGATATAACGTGGTCTGCTATAACGCGAATTCAGAGATAACACGGTAAAGCAGCGCTCTGGGGGGCGAGGCTCAGTGCATCTGGCTCCCATACGCTGCTCTGAGCCGAGTGTTAAGGGTGCTGGGCCGGGGCCGAGGGGTTGGATAATGGGGCCTTGGGGGGAAGGGGAACAGGGGTCGATTCAGATGTGCAGGGGCAGCACAGCGGGGCTGCGACGGGGCTTGGCCAGGCTGCAGCGACCCGGGAGGCGGCTCACGGCTGGAAGTTCATGCCCCAGCCCAGGTGCCTGCGGCTGGAGGGAGCAGGTCCGTGCTGCAGCCCCAGCCCCGGCTCCGCACCTCCCGCACCCTGGCCAGGGGGTGCTGCACGCTCCGCCCCGCTGGGCGGTTTTGCCGCTGCTGCCACCACCTCTTCACTCAGCTCCTGCCTCCCTCTCACTCCCCCGCCGCAGACCCTCTGCCCCTACTAACACAAATGATTAATTTCGCAAGTTTACAAACAGTTTTATCCTAAAGGAATAAAAATATCTTTCCTAGTAAAATTTCAAAGCACATTATTTCTTTATACACTCTAATCCCTCTACAACGTGGTTTCACCTATAACGCGGTAAGATTTTTTGGCTCCTTAGGACCGCGTTATTTCGGGGTAGAGGTGTATATTGTAAGTGGTCCTTGGCCAATTTTGATCACTTCATTTCTTTCTCTATCTTTTATCTTTCCTCCTCTGCCTTACCCTGTCTTCTTTTCTCTCCCCTTCATGTCTCTGGGGCAGTGAGGGGGAACCTAGATCTATCAATCCTAGAGCTGGACCTAACAATAGCTCAAAAAATGACACTATTCGGGTGCTGATAAAGAGACATTTGATCTAAACACTCCTTATGGCTAATATTATAAACTGTGTTTCCAGGAACATCAAAGGGGTGAATCACCCAATAAAAAGTCACATTTTTTTGAATGCTGGGCTTTTTTAAGCCATGTTCTTAGATGCTGGAGCATTTCCCCCGCATGCTTGCATTGAGCTCTTTCAAACGTGAAAATATCTGCCAGGGATGCTAGCTTTGACAAACAGATCTTGTCTTCAAAGAATGTGATCAAACGGGAAGGCTGCTGTGGGAGAGGTTTTGATTTTGCTTTGTAACACTCTTCCCTTTGATGATTATTGTGTCAGCTGGGGAAGAGGCATACAGCAGATCCAGTGGAACCCGTTTCTTACAATATACCTCTTGCAGAGGAGACTCTCTTGCCTAGCTCAGGGCTGCCCAGAGTGGACTCCCTGTCTGAGAGCCCGAGGAAAGTCAGAGAGGTCAGGTTCTATGAGAATGAAGCACACCCAAAAGCATCTACAGACAGAACTAACCTTCCCTGAACTCTGCCCTCCTAGCACAATGGTTAGACAGAAGGTTATAGGAACAATAAATAAAACATCCACAACCCGTACTCTGAAGGGTAACAAGGCCAAGTGTTGCACAGATTGGATCCCTGTAGTGATGCCCACAGAACTCACTGGTACCTTGGGAAGGACAGGTGTCAGACACCTTTTCAGGGTGCTGTAGAGGAGGAAGGGGACCACCTTGGATTCAACCCAAGAATTGACATCCTCCAATTAACTTCTGCCTTCCAGGGATTCCATGTGGCTACAACTGATGCACATGAACCGTCAGACTGCCCAGAGCTCCAGTTAGCTGCACCAAGGGTGTGACTAACCTAGTGAAGCCTGGTCAGTCCCTGGGGTCGGTGCTGGCGGCAGATCAACACCTGCTCCTTAGACTGGAACTTACTTGACCCAATGGCAGAAGCTAGACCTGCCTGAGTGGCCAAACTGGAAATGGTGAGAAAGAGGGAGAACTGACTTCACAGCAGGCAGCTAAGAAAAATAGACCCATGTCAGAGCATGGGAATGCTAAAGCTGCCCCAAAACTCACTCCAGTCCCAGCCTTTCCCATTTGAACATTGCACCAGGTGTTCCAATGCAAACCTGCGCCACATTGTTTGGCTAGCTAAGTGTATGAGACTGGCTGATCATGAACTGTGGCTTGTGGTCAGACCTGAGGGCCAACAATAACTCATTCTGGAAGACTAGTATCTGTAAGAGTTTGACTATCAGGTCACTGGAGACGTCAACCATTAGCAAAACTCCCACCCATTTCACAGAGACACCCACTATCAACCAATAAATACGATCACAGACTCTGCACTAAGATCTACATGCAGACGTGGCCAGACCCCAGTTTCCTGCTCAGGCATGGCGGTCTTTGCTGGCTATTCACAGAACAACTGAATGGGGGGCAAGTAATTCCAAACTCACTTAACTGTCTTCTACTGGACAGCTATCACAGAAAGCTGCACATTAGCATTTTAGTTCTGCCAGGCCACAGTGAAAACCCCACAGCACTGCCTTTTGTAAGGCATCTTGTGTCCTAGTGGGGCATGAGCTGTCATGCCTAAGGGCTAGAACAGGAGTCAGGACTCAAGCTCAGGGTCAGAAGCAGAATCAGAAGCAAGCAGGGACGCAGGACTGGAGCAGACTAGGAATAAGGCTGGAGCAAGACAGGAAACAAGGCAGACACAGGAGGAACTACTTGTTGAGCAGCCAATGACCTGCTGCTGGGGTTAAAAGCAAGCCTGCCCCCTCACCCTGAGCCAATCAGATGGGCTAGCCAATCAGGTGGTTCAGCTACAACCCAGCTGAGCTGATTAATCTGCCTGGAGGCTGGGCTAGCTAGTCCTCAACTGAAGGAGCTCCCTCCTAACACCTTGAGCTACCATTTGAAGGCCTCACAGTAAACAGCCTTGCAATGTAGATTACTCATGTCTGCAATGCCAGAATAGCCCTAACACCAGCATCACAGGGTTGTGTGGCCACTTCCTGGCTACAAATTCATACCCTGTGAAAGCAGGGCTCTGTGACAGTAGCTACGACTAGTTGTTTAGCTGTAAGGGGTCCGTCTTTCCCCAGTGACACCCCATTGCTTGATGCAGGAAACACTCTCATGTCTGTGTTGGGGACACTGGGGCATGGCCACTAGGTAACTCGAGGGGATGGAAGACCACGAGTGTTGATGAAGCCCCCTCGCACTCGGCCCAGGTGTCCTTGGCCCCCCGCCTGGAGGCACTCACAGCAGTTATGCTGAGGATCTGCAACAATATGCTGCAGAGTCAGATTGCCTGAAACTAAGCAAGGCCAAACAGGGCAGATATGGAAGAACAATGCTGAATAAAGCAGCTTTATGTATAGTTTAACAAATGATACAGAGAACCAGGGAACTAGCTGGGAACTGGATTGGCTGGCTATATGGATACTTGGGGCAGCTTGCTATTGGATAAGTATGCTGGGAAAAAGGATGTATAAAAGCCTGTGTAACTTCCTGCTCTGTGTGCAGGATTTGAGATTTTATTCTCCCTGTACCTTTTTGCAGCTGCAAATAAACTTTTCTGTTTCTCCACCCCATTGTGATTATTGGGCGTAGCACACCGGGTAACGAACCAACTCAAGCTGTTGTTCAGCCTCTCGGCACTGGGTGCCGGCAACATCTGGGTGAGGTCATCTGGAGAGATGCCTGCCATCATACAAGCAGAGCCCTCCTTTCACAAGTGGGGTCTGGTGCCCACTGCTGGAAGAGTTCCACTGTCATTGGGGAGTAGCCCTGTTCTAGGCCCAAATATCTTGACAAGGGATTTATGGACAATGAGGAGAATAATTTTCCTACCATAGAGTAACCATGACATTTGAGAACCATGAACCCTAATGCCAATGCATCCTCCATGCGTAGCGTGTGCTGCTTTGGGCAGATGGAATGGAAGGCGTATGGAATGGGACACTGGCCCTTTCAGACCAATGATGCCAATTCACTTCCCCAGAGGCATCACAGGCTGACATCAGGAGGCCAGGATCTAAATACAGAAATACAGGAGCTGCAGCCCATTTTTGTTTTGGCCGCTACGAGGCGCGTGAACATGCTGGGGACCATTCCCATCCTATCCCTTGGGTTGGTCAGTTACTGAAGGGGCACCACAGTGTGGATAGGCCCTTTCGAAGTCTGCCAGAGAATGCCTGGCTGGCTGAAAGTGCCTGGCATTGAGTGTGAGAGATGGGCACAGGGGCTGTAAGAACAGCTACCTCTTCTGGCCAAAGAAATTAAAGAGGCACTGCACGGCTGTGCCCGTTGCCCTACAGCTGTAGGCAAGAATGTACTGGGGCTATCACGGCTCCCCCCGTGGAGCATGAGGCTCCCTTGCTCGGCCTGATCCAAACACTTGGGAACTATTGCTAGGCAGCAGAGTTTTCATTAGAATGTGTTGCCTTGTTAAAGAAATTAGCATCTCCAGGTTATTTTAGAACCACCTGCCAGCACAAGCAGTGGAACAATCAGTGCTTGGGGTCTCTGGTGTTTAGGAATTGGGTGGTATCCCTTTAAATCATTTGGGAGCCCTCTATGGGCCTCCTTGCCTTCTATTGCAGAATGTACCCATTGTGATCCCTGCCAGAGCAGCAGTGTACACAGGGAGCTAGGCTGGTATCTTTGCACATAAATAAACAGGGCTACAGTAAGAACCTCAGTTACGAACACCAGAGTAGCAGACACATCTCACTTGGAGATGGAAGTATGCAATCAGGCAGCAGCACAGGCAAATAAAAAAACAAGCAAACACAGTGCAGTACTGTGTTAAACCTAAACTACTAAAAATAGAGGAAAAGTTTAAAAAAAGATTTGACAGAGTAAGGAAACTGTTTCTGTGCTTGTTTCATTTAAATTAAGATGGTTAAAAGCAGCATTTTTCTTTGGCATAGTAAAGTTTCAAAGCTGTGTTAAGTCAATGTTCAGTTGTAAACTTTTGAAAGAGCCACCATAGCGTTTTGTTCAGAGTTACGAACATTTCAGACGCATTCTCCATTCCTGAGATGTTCATAACTCTGAGGTTCTACTGTATTTGGAATCCAGTTGTGCCAGTGTGGGTTCCCCATATTCTGAATGTTGTGTAGAAAGCAAAGACAACAGGATCCAGAGCCAGACTCTGCATTGCAGGTTTTTGAACATGGCTTGTGGCAATTAACTATCCCAGGAAAAGGCATTACAAACCTGCCTCAGCAGGGCTGAAACTCATGCAACCAGCATTTCACCAAACATCCTCACAAGATGCAGCAGTTCATCCTTGAACAGCCAGAGGTGGGAATGAGGAAGGGCTCAGGCACTGTGGGGTGAGCAGAGATGGCTACAAAAGTGACAAGCACCTTGGGAGACAGCCAGCTGGAAGCCAAGGAGGGGACACGTGTTTCTAATGTGGTCAGCCAGCTTCCGTGAGTCAGGTTCCTTAGCCAGGCAGCATGTAGGACCTGTAAAAACATTTCTTATCCTTGTTGTGTGAATCAAGGGCAGCGGAACTGTACTTGGCATACCCCAGTTGAGGGACTCGCTAGGGAGGGGACATGGGTTCCAAAGCCCAGTGAGTTGAGAGAGAGGGTGGTGTGGGCCCGGCTTAAGGGTCTTAGACACCATTTGACCTGTTCTCTCTCCACTGTGTAATAAAAGAACTAATTTAGACTCAATTGAGAGTCTTTTTACATACCACAGAGCTGAAATCACTGATACCTAGATCTGAGTGTTAGACCTGCTTTGGGACAATATCTCTGATGCAAGAGACTACTTAGTGTGCACCAGCAGTGAGGCTCCCCCCCTAACAGCTGAAATCACTGTATTAAGGATATAATGCATGTACCACAGGAAGTCCTATTAGCTCTGAGAAAAAAAACTGAACTTGACTGGATGGTAAAACTAGATGTGAGTGGGCACATTAAGACTGACTAGATTAACAGTATGGACATTGTAATAAACCCAAACAAGTTAAGGATTTAACTTGTTATAGATCCAGAATACTTGAATAAGGCCATCAAACACAAACACTACCCCAGGACACCAGCTTCAGGTTTGGAAACGAGCCAAAAATTCTGGCTTCATACTTGAAGTGCTAGACTTCCCCTTCACTTCCCCTTTTGGCCCCTGTGTTTAGGTGACTTCTCTAGATTACTGCTGCATGTGAGTGAAACCAAAACAGCATGTCTCACATCTCTGAGCATTTGCTGATTCAGGACAGGAGTTAACTACAATATGTGACTGTGTAACATGCAAAAAACCCTCAAACCACACCAAATCCAACACTGGAAATTGAACAAAAGCAAGTGTCAGGGCTACAATGAGATTTGGTTATGTAGGGAGTATCCATAATTTCACGTACAGTGCTTTTATAGACATTTCACACTGAGTATTAATGACCAGTGTGTTATTACTTTTCAGATGATGTTTTACATGACACCTTTCAAATAAAGATCACGTTGACAGGGTGTGAGGTGTATTGAGCTGGTCAGGTTAGCTGAGTTTTATTGTTCATACTGGGGGGAGCCCTTTTGCATCCAGTATTGGGGAGCTCTGAGATCACAGTGCCTAACTTTTAAGCATCTAGAAAATCACAGGGATGACACTGCTATCCACAAAGCTGAGTTAGGTGCCCAGGCGCCCTATACAATGACTGGGGAGACAGATGCACTTTAGACTGCGATCCACAAAAGTCAACACACTAGGTGGGGAGATGCTGACCAGAGGGGTGTGTGCTAAGTTCCTCCCCTCTCACATAGATAGGAGCCTAATGCTGAGCTACAGAGACATGTCACACTGTCTGGAGTGCCTCATGAGCATGAGTGCCAACTTCAGGGCAGACTGTCAAGAAGCAGGGCAGAGGACCCAAACTGGTTTTGTGTTCTATAATTCGATTTCACCTGCCCAGTGACAAGTGTGAACTCCTAAAGCACTATAACAGTTTTAACATGGAGTCAAAGACAATGCCCTTGGGCATTCCAGTCTATCTTGCCACCCAGGTAAGCTGGATTTAGTGATAGATAGTTGCTATACACCAAAGTTCACCAAATATTCTGGTAACTCTCACATCAAAGACAATGTTTGTAGTCAATCCTCTAGTTAAGGCTCTACCAAATTCACAGTCCATTTTGGTCAATTTCATGGCCATAGGATTTTTAAAATCGTAAATATCATGATTTCAGCTATTTAAATCTGAAATTTCAGGGTGTTCTAATTGTAGGGGTCTCTTACTTCTGCGCTGTTGCTGATGGCGGCGCTGCCTTCAGAGCCGGGCAGCTGGAGAGCGACAGCTGCTGGCTGGGAGTCCAGCTCTGAAGGCAGAGCCGTTGCCAGCAGCACCCTCAGTCAGCAGCTGCCACTCTCTGGCTGCCCAGCTCTGAAGGCAACAGGGCAGAAGTAAGAGTGACATGGTATGGTATTGCCACCCGTATTTCTGTGCTGCTGTTGGTGGGGCACTGTCTTCAGAGCTGGGCACCCGGTCAACGGCTACCGCTCTCCGGCCGCCCAGCTCTGAAGGCAGCGCAGAAGTAAAGGTGGCAATACTGTAGCCCCCTCCTAAAATAACCTTGTGATCCCCCCCGCGCAGCTGCCTTTTCAGTCAGGATCCCCAATTTGAGAAACGCTGGTCTCCTCTGTGAAATCTGGTCTTTTGTGTGCTTTTACTCTGTACTATACAGATTTCATGGGCGGAGACCAGATTTCACAGTCCGTGAGGTGTTTTTCATGGCTGTGAATTTGGTAGGGCCCTACCTACAGTAAACTACCTCAGAATTTATTAACTAAGAAAAGAAATGAGAGAGAGTTATCACAGGGTTAAAGCAGGCATACATACACAAATGAGTTACATATTCCTAGGGAGCTGAGCAGAGCATAACAGTTTGAACCCCATTGCTGGCAGGTGTGGGGGGGGGTCAAGGAAGGTTTAGGATTTAGTGTAAAGGTAATCTGTGGGGCAACGTTCCAGGCCCTGTCAAAGTGCGTACTGTCCCTTTAAGAATAAGATAAAGGTGGAGAAAGCGGGTTGACAGTATAAAATGCGCAAGCGCAAACGACTATGCCAGAGACTTATTTGACAGCGAGGAAAATGTCACGCGCACGCGCACGCCCCACTAAGTGGAGCGCAGATAAGGGGGAACTTATTTCGCGAAGCACTCAGTGTGGCGTGGTGCACGCGCCCTGTGTGCCGAGAAACCGGGGTCCCCCGGGTGAGTTTTCTGGCGCTGCCGGAAGTGTCCGGAGAGAGCCGAGCCGAGCGGAGCGGAGCGGAGCCTCCCGTGCTGTGTCGCCGGCCTCACCCACTGCGGGCACCATGGAGCCGGGCGCCTGAGGGCGGAGCGGTGCCCTGCCCCCGACATGCCAGCCGGGCTCATCGGCGCAGGTAACCGGCCCTCCCCAGCGGGCGGGCAGCGACGGGCCCCGGGCGCCCTTGCGGGCCGGGCCGCACAGCGGCAGCTGCCCTGGGGAGGCCCGGGCCCTGGGTGGGGAGGCCCGGGCCCTGGGTGGGCCGGCTCCGCCCTCGGGCTGTGGGCGCCGCGGGGGCAGCAGGGCCTGGCCGCGTAGGGGGGCTGCGGCCGGCTGCCCCAGGGCGGGCCCGGCAGGTTGGGCCCGGCCTCGCCGCGGCGGCTGCGGGGTGTCGCCTCTGCCGCCCGCGCTGAGAGGTGCCAGCCCGCGGGCCGAGCCCCGGCGATGCCCGCGCCGCCCGGGAGGCGCTAGCTCCGCGGCCCGAGCGCTCCGGGCCCGGGGACCCGCCCTGCCCCGAGCGGAGTCCCGCCGCAGCGGGTGACGTTCCTTCGCTCCCGGGCCCGGCTCACCGCCGGAGGCAGCGCCGGGCAGGGCCCGTCGTGGGCACCCTGCTGGCCGCCGCCTGGCGGGGCAGGTCCGCCGAGACTCCGGCCAAGCAGCAGGGGCTCAGGAGCGGGTCCCTGGGGACTGGCGGCGGGTGGCGAGTCTTCGCGGCCCCTGTAGTGAGCGCAGGCAGCTGCCTACATCTCGGGCATGCTGGCAACTGCCTGCACTAGAGGTTCTGGCTTAGGCTGAAGTGATACAGGGAGAGCAAGAGGGTGGTGAACAGAGAAGTGCCCTTGGACAGAGCATGAGGCAGTGAACTAGGAAGGGGTTTGAATAGCTTATTGGGAGTCGGGGTTTAGTCTTCAACTGGTTTATAATATAAAACTGCGTTAGGGGAGTACCTTGGAATTGCCAGACACCGACTAGCCATAAGTGGCTACAAAAGAGGATACCCTCTTTGGGTCGGCCATGGGCCAGCACCATTTGGGAAACCCAGGTGCCCCATGACCCAAACTGCTGTGAGAACAAAGCTGGGATTTCTGCAATGATGCTTGCTCTGAATCCTGCTGTGGGAAGGGAGCTCCATCTTTTATATTATCTCCAGACGATTAAGTGTTATAAATTTGAAAGTTTGTCTTAACTCACTGTTGAAAGAGTGAGCAAGCTTTCTCTCTCTTCTCCTGTTCACAGCTCCTTGATTGCTGCAAGTCGGAGTACAGTGTGTGGGGATGGAGAAAGGAAGGTTTCTGTTACTTTCTCCTTTCATTAGATTCCCCCGTGAATAATTTCAGTGCCTGCCTCTGTTGCTGCTGCTCAGGAAAACTATTTGCAATGGGACGTTTTCATGATTCTTGATTTTTCACAGTTGATATTCAGAACTATTGGTATCGGTGAACTCTGCTGTTGTATGGCAAAATTATGAGAACGGCAGAAGCATGGAAGGTGACTGTAGACTCAGAAAGGCAGTTCTTTTTGATAGTATTAAGATAATACTAAAACTAGAGACCGAAGAAATGATGCATCTGGTTTATGAAGAGCTGGGATCCATAGTGCTATCTACTCATGAATGGCCAAAGTGCTAGCTAGGTACAGAAATTCAGCCTACCCACTTATAGCAAAGTGTTCATTATTGTGGCTAACCTATAAGATTTTTTTTTTTTTTTGTCCTTGTGAGCTTCCTTTGAAGGTTCCAGTGGACCAAGCTGAAGTGGCTCAGCTGAACTCAGCCAGTCCTGTTAGAGATGAAGTGTGATCTCTATCTGACCCACTTCAGCATTGCTCGTTGGTACATCCAAGAGACTGGACTGGAGGAGACAAGTCATAGTCCTCAAGTTTAAGGCCAGAAGGAACCACCATAACATCTAGGGTGACCAGATGTCCCGATATTGAGCAGTTTGTCCCGTGTCCTGACCGAAGTATGGTTGGGACTCCATTTGTCCCGATACTTTGTTTCGGGCACGGTAGCCCTTTTTGCTTAGGCGGCAGTGACAGGCAGGGGGAGTGGCTTTTCAATTGTTGTACTCACTCAGCATGTCCGGGTCTTTGGCGGCCAAAATGCCGCCAAAGCCCATCAGCGACTGAAGTACCTTCAGTCGCTGATGGGCTTTGGCGGCATTTTGGCGGCGGGTACTTCTTTCTTCGTCAGCAAGGTTTATTTCCCGCTGCCGAACGTGCTGGGTGAGTGTAACAATTGAAAAGGCGCTTCCCCTGTGGTGGCCCCGATATCTTGGATTCCACAACTGGTCACCCTAATACTATCTAGTTTGACATCCTGTATAGCACAGGTCACCAACACCACCCAGCATCGGCACACTAAACCCAACAACAGAAATCAGACCAAAATTCCGTGGCCCTCCGGAGACTAGACTGTTATGTGCCACAGGCAGAGAATAGGAGGGACTGATGTGCATCAATGCCTTACAACCCTGTCAATAGTTGGGAAATGGTTAAGTAAGGTATACCCAAGTAATCTTGGCAAGTGACCTGCATGCACATGCTGCAGAAGATGATGAAACCTCCAAAGTTGATGTCAATCTGGCCTGGAGCAAAATTCCTTCCTGACCCCACATATGGCAGTCCTTTAGATCCTGAATATGTGAGCAAGAACTGGCCAGCCAAGTACCTGAGCAAGAATGCTTGGTGCCATCTCAGAGCCCTGACCCTCCCTGTCTAATGTCCCATCTCCAGCAATGGCCATCCCTGATGGTTCAGAGGAAGGAGATTAAAACAAACCCAGAATATACTGGGGGGAGGAGGAATCCCTTCCTGAACCCTGTAGGTAACTTTTAGGAATATAAGACATAAACCAAAAGTGAGCCTCAAGGCTCAGAGAGACTACCATTGCCCCCCTACCATCAGAAGCAACCATGTTATTCAATCACACTCTTAATTGACAGAAAGATGAAGGTGGTGGGAAGAAATGTGGTGGTGTGATTTTATAAATGGGAGAGCAAAACAAGACAAAGGGTAGAAGTTTCAAAACTGATTAGGCACTTAAGAATCTAAGTCTCATTAACATTCAACAAGACTTGGGCCTTGTCTACGCTTTATTACATGAACTTAACTGCATTGTTCAGGTCTGTGAAAAATTTTACGCCCTGATCACTATAGTTAGGTCAATCTAACCCCTGGTGTAGATGTGCTCGGTTGATGGAATTCTGCTGTCGACCTAGCTATTGCCTCTTGAAGAGGTGAATTAACTACGTCAAGAGACAACCCCCTCCCATCAATGTAGGATGCACATATACTATGGCACTACAGCAGCACAGCTGTAGTTGCTGTAGTGTAGACGTACCCTTCCGCTCCTAGATGCGGAAACACCATCTCCTGTGACAGTAAATGCAGATTCTAAAGGGGCAGATTCCAGCATATTACAGGAGTAGTTAAAGTGGAATTGAAAGGGGGTGGGAAATAAAAAAACAAGAGAAGAGACTCCCTTCTTTTGGAATAAAATGCCTCCAGAGTGTATCTTGACCTCTCCAAAAGTTTGTAGCTGGGGCCCCCAAACTTCTGCCATCCTGACATCAGGATTTAGTCTTGCACATCTGCCAGCTGACTTTCATTCTGTATCTACTCTAGCTTCAATGTTATCACCCACCCTGAAGCTTCCCATGAAGGCTTTGCCTCTCTGTCCCAGTGGAATTCAGGCAGTTCCACATATCACAATATTTTAAAATACCTATAGGTATTTTAAATTACTTGAGGATGTCAAATGGTTTTACAAACCATGTTAAATCTCCCAGTCTTCCTGTGGTGTGGTGTAGTTATGCAGTATTATCCCATTTTATGGAGACTAGACACTGCATTTGAAATATGTGATCTTAAAGTTCATCTCCATATTTAGGAGCCTAAATTAAGTGGTTTGATTTGGAAGTGGGGTGCCTGTAAAGTCCTCTGATGTAATTGGATATTGTAGGTGCTCAGCACCTCAGGAAACCAGGTCACTTTTTAAGAAAACTGAGTACCTTATAGATTTAGGAGCCTAGCTAGAGTTGAAGACTTTGGCCACAGTTGGTTGCCCAAGGCCTGTCAAAGTAGGGAATAAAACCCAAATCTCTTGATTTTTTTTTTTTTTTCCTGACCCCTGTGTGTGTGGGTTTTTTGGTTTTTTTTTTTTTGGTTTTGTTTTAAAGAGGCTTCTCTCACAAGAGCAAGAAATCCGTGTTTTAAGCTTGCTAAAAAGCAGTTGGGAATTCTAGTTTTCAACTGACAAAACATTAATTTCTGATTGCAGTGGTTCCTAAGATAACAGCTACTAAAATCATGCCAGAGTTTAAATGGATGTGGAGGAAGCCAGATGAAAATCTGAATGACCTTCCCTATTGAAATATGTTAATAGATCCCTAGTTTTAATAAAATTCAACAAAAATATTTTAGCTTCAAAACCTCTCAATTGCTCCACTAAACAAAGTTTCGCAAAAAGAAAAGGAGCACTTGTGGCACCTTAGAGACTAACCAATTTATTAGAGCATAAGCTTTCGTGAGCTACAGCTCACTTCATCAGATGCATATCATGGAAACTGCAGCAGACTTTATATATACACAGAGAATATGAACCAATACCTCCTCCCACCCCACTGTCCTGCTGGTAATAGCTTATCTAAAGTGATCATCAGGTGGGCCATTTCCAGCACAAATCCAGGTTATTACCAGCAGGACAGTGGGGTGGGAGGAGGTATTGGTTCATATTCTCTGTGTATATATAAAGTCTGCTGCAGTTTCCACGATATGCATCTGATGAAGTGAGCTGTAGCTCACGAAAGCTTATGCTCTAATAAATTGGTTAGTCTCTAAGGTGCCACAAGTGCTCCTTTTCTTTTTGCGAATACAGACTAACACGGCTGTTACTCTGAAACCTAAACAAAGTTTATTATTTGTACTTCCTCTGTAGTTCCCTGTGAAATTTGAGAGGATGTTTTTTGCTCTGTGCTTCTTCTGAGGATATAAGCACTTCCTGTTTCCAAATTTAAGAGGCTGTGAAATAGTTTAATGAAGTTAGGTGGAGAAATACGTTTCAGATGTTTTTTCTTTAACTTTGGGTGTTAGCAAGTTGAACTTGAGGATAGCTGTGATTACAGCACTAGGAAACTTGAATATCCTCCCAAGTTTCAAAGGGACAGGGAGCTGCAGCTGAAGTAAAAATACTAACTGTTGTTTTTGGACCGATTTTAGTGGCTTGATAAAGTTAAAATTCAAGAACACATCAAAATATAAAAACAATTTAGTGCGTGTATAAATGTATGTTTTTAAATCTCGTCTCTGCCAACTTGCCATGGCTATAAACTGTTTACAAATGCTTTATTGATCAGTAAACTCTTCCAGGCAGTGGTCCTAGATTGATTACCAAAAAGATATTTCCTCTCCCTGACACTTTTTTTGAGCACTATAAAATTGTCCATGTAGGTATGGAATCTGAAAATTGTGTCTTAAATCTGACAAAAGATCTTTTTCAGCATCAGAAAAAGTTCTGTTAGGCTTTTTGGATACCAAAGCACAAACCGTTTTAGAAATAGGTTTCAGAGTAGCAGCCATGTTAATCTGTATTCGCAAAAAGAAAAGGAGTACTTGTGGCACCTTAGAGACTAACCAATTTATTTGAGCATAAGCTTTCGTGAGCTGCAGCTCACTTCATCGGGTGCATTGGGGAAGGGGTGGAGTGGGGAAAGGGGTGGAGCAGAACAGGGGCTTTGGGGCAGGGGCGGGATCAGCTTTCCTGGCAGGCTCAACCAGCCGGCGGGATTGGGCTGGCCGCTGGAGCAGCATGCAGCTGCGTAGGGCACCGGAAATTTGGTTTGGTGCCCCAAATTTCGTGGTGCTCTGTGCAGCTGCATAGTTTGCATATGGGTAAGGACAGCCCTGCCTACTGATATAATTTCCCATGTAGACAAGGCCTTGGTCCTAGAGTAGTTGGCACTGTCTGCTTTCCTGACCACCACCACCTCCTCCTGCTTCTACCTGTGGTTCATCCATTTTCCCCTTCAAAGAGCTGGGTCTTGTGATCGTCCTCTTCTCTCCAAGCTTTAGGTCTCTGGCTCCTGTGCTCCCACCACTTCAAAAAAATAAAAATTGCTTTCTTACGGAAGTGTAGGGAGGGATATCTTTCCTGCAGAATCTATGTTCTTATGCATTTGATATTGACTTAATCAGCAGTGCATCCGGCTTCTGCCTCAAACCAGGCAGCAGTTGAGTCTGGAAAATAGCAAAATAAATATCACACTTAGGCTTTCTACAGTGCTCTTTGGGAAGACAGCATGGGGGATTGCTAACCTGAGGCTTTGCTAACTTACAAAGCTGTTCAGTGGTGAGCCCGCTCTTTGAAAAGACTAATATCCTTGCAAGCCCTGCCCTGTTTGGTACTGGTCCAAGAGTCTTTTAGGGGAAAGGTTGAGTGCAAATGTTTTGAACAAATGGGCTTTTATTACTCTTGGCTTGCAAGCCATACTTCAACGTTCACATCTATGTTTCCTGGAAGATGGGCTAGTGCAGTGATTCTCAACCTTCCCAGGCTACTATACCCCTTTTCAGGAGTCTGATGTCAGCCCTGAGTGGCAGGGGGTTCGGCTTCAGCATGAATCTTAGCTTCGTGGGGCCCTCCTTGCTACCCCCTAATACTGACTGTGCACTTGATTTCCCCCCCCCCCCCCCCCCGGGATCGCTACCCCTGTGTTGAGAAACACTGATTTTAGTATATAGAGCAGTATAAACAAGTCACTATATGAAATTTTAGTTTTGTACTGTCTTCGCTAGTGCTTTTTACGTATCCTGTAGTAAAACTTGGCGACTAGCTAGATGAGTTGACATACCCACTGGAAGACCTCTGTGTACCTCCAGCAAGAACCACTGGATTAGTGTCTGCCTACAATTTTTAGGGATCTTAGGACGGTAAGAAGAGCTGTGAAGTCCTGCCTCCTGTAGATCAAACTTAAAGAAAACCAAACCCAAACTGTAAACCTTAATTGAAGGGAAGAGAATCTGAGGCATTTTTTTAAATGCCACTTTTGATTATTTTGTGTTGGAACTGTAACTTAAAACTTACTGACAGGTTTCAGAGTAGCAGCTGTGTTAGTCTGTATTCGCAAAAAGAAAAGGAGTACTTGTGGTCCCACAAGTACTCCTTTTCTTTTTGCACTCTCTTTACAAACACGGCTGTTACTCTGAAACCTGTAAAGAGAGTGATCACTTAAGATGAGCTAATACCAGCGGGGCGGGGAACATCTTGTAGTGATAATCAAGGTGGGCCATTTCCAGCAGTTAACAAGAACATCTGAGGAACAGTGTGGGGTGGGGGAATAAACATGGGGAAATAGTTCTACTTTGTGTACCCCCCCACCGCTCTCTTGCTGGTATTAGCTCACTCTCCTTACAGTGTGTATGACAGCACCCATTTTTTCATGTTCTCTGTGTATATAAATCTCCCCACTGTATTTTCCACAGTATGCATCCGATGAAGTGAGCTGTAGCTCACGAAAGCTTATGCTCAAATAAATTGGTTAGTCTCTAAGGTGCCACAAGTACTCCTTTTCTTTTTACTCAAGAAAGAGATCTTGGAGTCATTGTGGATAGTTCTCTGAAAACATCCACTCAATGTGCAGCAGCAGTCAAAGCTAACAGTGTTAGGAACCATTAGGAAAGGGATGGATAGTAAGACAGAAAATATCAGCATGCATCTATATAAATCCACCTTTAATACTGCGTGCAGATCTCAACAAAGATATACTGGAAAAGCCCAGAGAAGGGCAACAA
Source organism: Lepidochelys kempii (assembly GCF_965140285.1). NCBI lineage: Eukaryota > Metazoa > Chordata > Testudines > Cheloniidae > Lepidochelys > Lepidochelys kempii. The sequence continues at coordinate 30,724,134 of NC_136392.1, read as the reverse complement.
AAATGATTTGGGGTATGGAACAGCTTCTGTGTGAGTAGAGAGTAAAAAGACTGGACTTTTCAGCTTGGAAAAGAGACTATTAAAGGGGGGGGGATATGATAGAGGTCTATGAAATCTTGATTGGTGTGTAGAAGGTGAATAAGAAAATATTTTTACTCCTTCACATAACCCAAGAACCAGGGGTCACGCAATGAAGTTAATAGACATAAGGTTTAAAAAATAAAAACAACAAAAAACAGAAGGAAGTACTGCTTTGCACAGTCCACGTGTGGAACTCTTTGCCAGGGGATGTTGTGAAAGCCAAAACTAGAAAGACCAGTCCTCCAGGAACCTATCAATGGCTATTAGTCAAAGATTGGCAGGGATGCAGTCCTGTGCTCTGAGTGTCCCTAGCCTCTGATTGCCTGAAGCTGGGAGTGGACGATGGGATAAATCACTTGATTACCTGTTTTATTCATTCCTTCTGAAGCACCTGGCATTGGCTGCTGTCTGAAGACTGGATACTGGCCTAAATGGATGATTGGTCTAATCCAGTATGGCTGTTATGTTCTTAAATTATTGGCATAATTGTACTATTCTAGTTATACTGGTATAGCTCACTGCATGGACTCTTATTCCAGAATAAGTGTGTCCACACAAGGAGTTAAGCTAGTACATTTCTTTGTGTAGGCAAGTCATGAGAGAACAGGATAAAATCAAGACCACTAAATGTTGTATGTATGTATTTTTGACTAGAGTATTGGTTTTCATAACTTATATTGCGGTAGCACTTGTTGACCCCATTCTGCTAGCCATAGTGTGTGCATACCTCCCTCCCTCTTTAGAAAAGACCATCTCTACCCCCAAAGAGTTTACAGTCTGAGTGACTGGCATATGTGAAATATTACTGTTTTGATCTACTTGTTAATGTACTTTTTTTATGTATGTGAATGTAGTGAAGTCTTGATATGAGACATGACATATATCAGAAAAGGTGGGGGAGTTGCATTGTATGTAAGAGCAGTATGACTGCTCAGAGCTCCGGTATGAAACTGCAGAAAAACCTGAGTCTCTCGATTAAGGTTAGAAGTGTGAGCAACAAGGGTGATGTCGTGGTGGGAGTCTGCTATAGACCACCGGACCAGGGGGATGAGGTGGACGAGGCTTTCTTCCAGCAACTAACAGAAATTACTAGATCGCAGGCCCTGGTTCTCATGGGAGACTTCAATCACCCTGATATCTGCTGGGAGAGCAATACAGCGGTGCACAGACAATCCAGGAAGTTTTAGGAAAGTGTAGGGGACAATTTCCTGGTGCAAGTGCTAGAGGAACCAACTAGGGGCAGAGCTCTTCTTGAGCTGGTGCTCACAAACTGGGAAGAATTAGTAGGGGAAGCAAAAGTGGATGGGAACCTGGGAGGCAGTGACCATGAGATGGTTGAGGTCAGGATCCTGACACGAGGAAGAAATGAGAGCAGCAGAATACGGACCTGGACTTCAGAAAAGCAGACTTTGACTCTTGCAGGGAACTGATGGGCAGGATCCCCTGAGAGAACAACATGAGGGGGAAAGGAGTCCAGAAGAGCTGGCTGTATTTTAAAGAATCTTTATTGAGGTTACAGGGACAAACCGTCCCTATATGTAGAAAGAATAGTAAATATGGCAGGTGACCAGCTTGGCTTAACGGTGAAATCCTTGATGATCTTAAACACAAAAAAGGAGCTTACAGGAAGTGGAAGATTGGACAAATGACCAGGGAAGAGTATTAAAAATATTGCTCGGGCATGCAGGAGTGAAATCAGGAAGGCCAAATCACACTTGAAGAGTTGCAGCTAGCAAGAGATGTTAAGAGTAACAAGAAGGGTTTTTCAGGTATTATACCAATAAAAACAAAAACCAGCAGGATCTTATTAAAGGGAAAAAGGCAAAATACCACATTTATTGTGAATACAGAAAGGATCATAGTAAGCAGTTAGTTATAGCTATAACATTCCATTCAATCTCATATTTACACTCTCCCCTCCCCCCCCCCAAGGTTGTTATCATAGTTACCAGCCTTAGAGTTGCTCATGCCAAGCCACTGGCCAGGTGGCCTGACATGAGGAGGGATCAGGGCCTTGTCAGATGCTCATCTGATGCTCCTGGAAGTTGGTTTGCAGAATCAGACCCCAAAGTTCTCACTTACTAGAGTCCATTTTTATAGGAATTTCTTTCTATGCCAGTCTATGGGAATTGCTTCATCATGCTGTTGCTGAATCAGTCAGCAGATAGCACATTCCTGACAGCTTCATGCTGCTAGATGTTATCTTGTTCTTTGGTTCTCCCATTCTTGAGGCTGTTGGGTGGATTCCAGTCTGTCCTCCGGGGGTCCTCTGGCTATTTCCACTTGACACCTTCTTCAGCCAATGGACACTGGATTCTTAGGCTGGCACCTCCCTGATCATTCAGTTATTATCCACACCAAGCATGCATCCACATACATCCTCCATCTTGCTTTGTTAAAAATTGTGATTTAAAATAGAGATAAATACAACAAAAGGGTGGGGAGTCTCTGGGTGCTGTTTCTGTTAAGAGTATTGTTTTGAGTCTCTCTCTGTGTGAGTAGTTTTTATTACAAAGAATTGCTTTGAGAACAGACTCTGTCTTAGAATGTACTAACACAATTAGCAGCTTGCAAGTTTAACACATAGAAGGAGAGAAACAGTACCAAAACCCAAGAGACCTCTTAATTAGTAATACCCTGGAATTTAAACTGTGGGGAATCAAACTCATTTGTGATTTTAATACAGAACTTCTTTAATATGATCCAACAGTGTGTTAGCAACAAGAAGAAAGTCCAGGAAAGTGTGGGCCCCTTACTGAATGAGGGAGGCAACCTAGTGACAGAGGATGTGGAAAAAGCTAATGTACTCAATGCTTTTTTTGCCTCTGTCTTCATGAAGAAGGTCAGCTCCCAGACCACTGCACTGGGCAGCACAGCATGGGTAGGAGCTGACCAGCCCTCTATGGAGAAAGAAGTGGTTCGGGACTATTTAGACAAGCTGGATGAGCACAAGTCCATGGGGCTGGATGCGCTGCATCTGGGGGTGCTAAAGGAGTTGGCAGATGTGATTGTAGAGCCATTGACCATTGCCATGAGTTTTCAAAGATAATCGGGGGAGGTCCCGGATGACTGGAAAAAGCCTAATGTACCCATCTTTAAAAAAGGGAAGGAGGAGGATCTGGGGAACTACAGGCCAGTCAGCCTCACCTCAGTCCCTGGAAAAATATGGAGCAGGTCCTCAAGGAATCAATTCTGAAGCACTTAGAGGAGAGGAAAATGATCTGGAACAGTCAGCATGGATTCACCAAGGACAAGTCATGCCTGACTAATCTAATTGCCTTCTATGGCTCTGTGGATGAGGGGAAAGTAGTGGACGTGGTGTTCCTTGGCTTTAGCAAAGCTTTTGATGCAGTCTCCCACAGTATTCTTGCCAGCAAGTTAAAGAAGTATGGGCTGGATGAATGGACTATAAGGTGGATAGAAAGTTGGTTAGATTGTCGGGCTCAACGGGTAGTGATCAATGGCTCCATGTCTAGTTGGCAGCCAGTATCAAGGAGAGTGCCCCAAAGGTCGGTCCTGGGGCCGGTTTTGTTCAGTATCTTCATAAATTATCTGGAGGATGGCGTGGATAGCACTCTCAGCAAGTTTGCAGATGACACTAAACTGGGAGGAGAGGTGGATATGCTGGAGGGTAGGGATAGGATACAGAGGAACCTAGAGAAATTGGAGGATTGGGCCAAAAGAAATCTGAGGCTCAACAAGGACAAGTGCAGAGTCCTGCACTTAGGCAGAAGAATCCCATGCACTGCTACAGACTAGGGACCGACTGGCTAGGCAGCAGTTCTGCAGAAAAGGACCTAGGGGGTGACAGTGGATGAGAAGCTGGATATGAGTCAACAGTGTGCTGTTATTGCCAAGAAGGCCATCAATGACATTTTGGGATGTATATGTAGGGGCATTGCCAGCAGATGGAGGGACGTGATCATTTCCCTCTATTCAACATTGGTGAGGCCTCATCTGGAGTACTGTGTCCAGTTTTGGGCCACACACTACAAGAAGGATGTGGAAAAATTTGGAAAGCGTCCAGTGGAGGGCAACAAAAGTGATTAGTGGACTGGCACCCATGACTTATGAGGAGAGGCTGAGGGAACTGGGGATGTTTAGCCTGCGGAAGAGAAGAATGAGGGGGGATTTGATAGCTGCTTTTGACTACCTGAAAGGGGGTTCCAAAGAGGTTGGCTCTAGACTGTTCTCAGTGGTAGCAGATGACAGCACGAGGAGTAATGGTCTCAAGTTGCAGTGAGGGAGGTTTAGGTTGGATATTAGGAAAAACTTTTTCAGTAGGAGGGTGGTGAAACACTGGAATGCGTTACCTAGGGAGGTGGTGGAATCTCCTTCCTTAGAAGCTTTTAAGGTCAGGCTTGACAAAGCCCTGTCTGGGATGATTTAGTTGGGGATTGGCCCTGCTTTGTGCAGGGGGTTGGACTAGATGACCTCCTGAGGTCCCTTCCAACCCTGATATTCTATGACATCACAACAAATCTTGTAGAGAGGTGGAAATTGACTGTTTTTCCTTTTGAGTGTCATTGGGTTTGTGGGCTAGTGAAATGAGAATTCAGTGAGGTTTTAAAGTACCTTTTCTGGAGCTTCATTTTTGATTAATTTGCAACAAAAGAGGGGGCTTATTCAAGTGGCATGTTAGTTGGAGAGTGCACACTACAATTTACTCATTTTCTTAGCCAACTCTTTCCCAGTAGCCCCAGTTCCTTTACCTGTAAAGGGGAAGGATTTAACTTACCTTCCCACAAGATCATCTCTACAGATCCTTCTTAACATTTGTTTAGCCTGCCCTTTTCTTGAAATCTGTCATGTTCCTTTCCTTGGCATCATGGGTGTTGCCAGGAGCTAATGTGTAGGAATGTACATTGGAGCTTGCACTTAAATTCACTGAGTACTTCTGGAATTGACCTCCAAGTGAAAAGAGGTGTTAGAGTAAGAGCAATGTCTGTTCCATAATTGCTGGGAAAGAGCAGGGGTCATTTCAGGTGACTGTGGACCATCGATACAATGCAGGAGAGGTCTTAAGATTGTCTTCATATCTGATTTTTACCTGTAATTAAATCAACGTTTTTGAACAAATTCCATATATTCAACATACTGGTTCACTGGGCTACATTAGGGACCTCTTGGAGTTGAATGGCTGCGGTTTGATTCTTTTTTCTTTCCAATTCTCCATGAGCATGAAGCATTCATTTGCATTTTTAAATGTGTAATGGGGTATATTCTGTGTCGTGTAGCCAGAGTTCTATTAATGTATACCAAAGCATATTTAATAATTGCTTCTTTCTCTTCTCCCAGGTATTGCTTGGTGTGTAGCATAGAGGCACTATGTACTCAGAGTGGAGGTCCCTGCATCTTGTTGTTCAGAATGATCAGGGTCACACCAGTGTACTTCACAGCTATCCTGATAATGTGGGGAGAGAGGTGGCAAATGCAGTGGTGCGTCCTCTTGGGCAAGCCTTAAATACACCATCGGCAGCTGGGAGCGAGAGTTTACTAAAAACAGATAAAGAAGTAAGTGTTTCTCTACAGAGGTTCTAGTTCTGTTCACATGTTAACTCAGTGTTGCTCATCTGTGTAGTTTTCTGCAGTGTAACTTTGAATTTTTTTAAATATCCAAGCTTTCTGAAGTACATTTAAATTCCTAAATGTAGCTGCCCCAGCCTCACCCCAAGCACTAGCTCTGCAGCTCCCATTGGCTGGGAACTGCAGCCAATGGGCGCTGCGGGGGTGGCGCCTGCAGGTGGAGGCAGTGCACAGAGCCACCTGCCACACCTCCACCTAGGAGCATCTGGGACAGGCTGCTACTTGAGGGGAGCCACCTGAGGTGAGCACACCATCCCCCCTGGATCTGGCACCCTGCACTCCTGTGCCCCAACTCGCTGCCCCAAGCCTGCACCCCTTCCTGTACCCAAACTCCCTGTTCGTTAACCAGCATTTTTCACTTATCCACACCCCCCATTTTCCCAACATGTTGGATAAAACAGCTTTTACTGTGTGTTGCTTTAGTTTCCATGTTAAGTCCGCTAGGTAGCATGATTTACAATCTGTAAGTTGGAGTTTGTTTAAAGCTGTGGGCCATCCCCACAAACCCCTTGTGGTGCCCTGCCTTAATTCCTTTAATTGGGGAAGCATGGGTTTGCTTTTACAGCCCAAGGCAAGGAGATGCCAACATACACTAACCGAATACCATGTCCCCTTTTTAGTAAGGTTTCAGGACAGGAGTGACTGCAGGCCTGTCTGGCTTCTTCTCTTTGCCTTCCCATGTTTTATATAGCTTGACCCCAGGGTGTGGCAGGGCGTCCTTGATTATCTCCGGGCTGCAGGCTCCAGCCTGTCCCTTAAGGGAAACTGTCCCTTTACATATGTTATAAACACACACAGCCTGAAATACTTCTTGAAGGGATGCATATGTTCAGATGATATTGCTAAAAAGGGGTGCTGTTGGCACCATTGGGCTTGTTTTAGAAACATGTAGACATGCTCTTATGTTTGGTACATACAGTATTTTAACAACCTCCCCTTTCTTTGTTTAGGTAAAATGGACCATGGAGGTGGTTTGTTATGGACTGACCCTCCCATTGGAGGGCGATACTGTGAAGTATTGTGTTGATGTATATACTGACTGGATTATGGCTCTTGTATTACCTAAAGACTCCATTCCTTTACCTGTTGTTAAGGAACCAAATCTTTATGTTCAGAGCATTCTCAGACATCTACAAAATCTCTTCGTACCAAGGTGAGAAGCAGATCTGTAGTGACCGGGGAGGGAAGAGATGGGGGTCTGGGCTTCTTAGCTATAGTCACGTAGTTATTTTGCCAGAAAGGCAAGCTTTTTTTTTTTTTTTTCTTTTCTTTTTTTCATTTGGCAGCCAAACAAGAGTAGGATTTGTAGTAAAATAAAACTGATTTATTATTTGTCTCTGCTGCAAAACACAACTGGGCCTGAAGTTAGGAGTGGGGTGGCCACTCTAATTTGTTACAGTTTTGAATTGCAGACTCTCTGCAGCTGCTTTTGCTGTGATGGTTAGACAACTTAATTTGCAAATCAGTCCTTGACTTACACGCTAACTATTCTAAACATTTCTTACAAGAACTATGTCCATGGATAGTTGCATGATTTGGGAAAAAAATTGAAAAATGTTTTTGGATCACATCAGAGCACCCTGCTGGGCTTTTGTTGTATGGTTTCAAAAACCGAAAACCAAAAAGCACTTATCAGCTTGAATCAACAGAGGGGGATATTAAAGGCTCTGTGCCAAATAAGTGCAAAGCACGTGAGACTGAGCAGATTGACATGAGAAACTTGTGTATTACATCCAAATGCAAGATCATGTTACATAGGAACCTTGTAGGTCATACAAGGTGGGTGATTCTGTCCTGGAATGCAATGACATGGAAAAGGACTTAGGATTATGGAAGATCACACTGGGAGCTCATGTTCCTTTGGCTCTTCTGTAGTGAAGAGGGCAAACATGATTCCTGGATAGGTGGTGGTTGTCCATGACCAAAGATGATGCTGTCAGTGGTAATACACTTTGTCCTTTCTACTTTGAATGCATATGTAGCTCAATATCAAGGAAGGGATTAGTCGGTCTGCTGAAGCTGCTGCTGTTTACAACTCAGCCTCTGTACCTCAAGAGCCATATGGTGATTAGTCTCTGAGTAACCCCATTGCTGACTACTGCTTGTCAGGTGATCTATCTGTCTGATGCTCAACTGTTGACATCAGTGATGCACTGCTTCAAGTTATGCTTCAGTGTATCTGTGAAGCATTTCTTCTGGCCATCTTATGTGTGGTTACCTACTTCCAGTTTGCTGTACAGTAGCTGCTTTGGCATTCTGGTGTCATCCATCCTGAACACATCACCAGCCCAGTGTAACTGTGATGCCATGAGCATGGCTTCAGTCTTTGTGGAGTGGCTGCATTCCAGAACTTTATTTTTAACTTTATTCTGCTGTTTGATGCAGAGTTTAGTATGCAGTTGTCAAAAATGGTATTTATCTAGAAACTTGAGGTGATGTATGAGTGCGAGCCCTGCTACAGGTAGGACAGCACAACCGCTTTAATCTTTTATCTTTGTTTGAAGCTTAATACAGTATTGCTGCCAGATTCTGCCTGATAGTCTGCCAATGATGAACTGGTTTTGTTACTGCAACTTGTCAGCTCCTTGTCTAGCATAGCATCATTCACCAATATGCTGCCAGGATAACAGAAGTCTGTAACAGCATTCAGCTATGTGTTGCTGATGGTGACTTCTGGTTTCTTGTAGGGTTTTCCTAGTGCAGGTTGATACGTGACTTCTTTCTTTTAGATTCAGCCTCTGTTTTTGTAGACTCTACAAATTCGTCTGTTATCAATCGTATCTCTTCTTGAGTTCGTTTTCTCTGGAGTGCAGTCATTCGCATACAGCAGCTCATCAACTACTTCAGATCTTGGTGGAGGGTTGCAGCATGTTTAGGTTGAATAATTTTCTAGAGGACAGGAAACCTATCCTGATACCAGCATTCAGGTCTCTTGTAGCATCACTGGGTATTACTGCATAGAAGACATTGAACAGGGTTGAATTAATTATGCAGCTCTAGTTAACATTAGTGATAGGAAATGGGTCATACTGAACCAATGTGCACAGACTTGTCTAAGCATTTCGTTATGCCATAGCCTCAGAATGTTGGTGAATTTTTCTGGATAACAAAACTTCTGTAATAGTTGCCAAAGTCCAGATCTGCTGTCAGTGTCAAATGCTTTAGCCAAGTCAATGAAGACTTGGTTCATTGGTAACGGTTCTGTTGCTGTTCTCTGCATTGCTCCTGCATCTGACTAGCTACAAATATGTCTGCTGTTCCTTGCATTGTCCTGAGACAGCATTGTGAGTCTGATAGCACACGATTAGTGATGTTGCATAGCAGACAATCGGAGTACTCTGGCCAGAATCTTTCCAGTGCTCATAAGTAATGAGATACCGTGGTAGTTGCCACAGTTGGACTTTCACCTTTCCTCTTGTATGTGGTGACAATGGTGGCATCATTGAATTCGTGCAGTACATCTTCTTCAGTACTCTCTCTATATATTGAGAGAATTTCCATGTAATTGCCTCATTAAGGTCTCTCCTCAATGCTTGACTATTTCTGCAGGAATACCATCTGATCCCTGCAGTTCTTCATGGCACTGGTTGCAGTGCTGACTCCATCAAGGGACCGGGCAGATGTTGACATATCCACTGCTCTTCTTTGTGCCTCTTCTATAGTGTTGGCTGGTGTGTTCAGAAGATCACTGAAATGCTGTTGGCATCCCTGATAGTATTTCTCCTTTACTGGTGATCAGCAATAGGCTGTCTGCACTCTTTAAAGGCACTGTATGTGTGTGTGACCATTATACATCTTTCAAAGCCGCATAGAAGTCTTTGGTTTCATGACTAAGGCTAGGACTTTGTCGTAGTTATTTTTAGTAAAAGTCATGGACAGTTGCGGGAAATAAACAAATTCACGGGAGCCACGACCTGTCTGACTTTACTAAAAATAACCAGCGGGGAAGGACTGGGGGGTGAGCAGAGGAGGAATTAGTAGCTGTTGGATTTCTGAGTCCTTCTCATCATGACAGGCTTGGTGACGTCATTTTGCTGTACCCAAGATGGCAAAAGCTGCTTCATGTATAGTATGTGAAGAGTTGCCCATTTGCTGTTTACATTAGCACTAGTAGTCAAGCCAGTAAGGTCAGGTAGAGCAGCTCTGATGTTTGTTGCAGAGCTGAGCTTATGTAGCTTCATCTTGTAATTGCTGTACGTTGAGCTGTCTGGTTTAAATCAGCAGTGGGCAACATGCATCTGGTCAGTGGCCCCAAGACAATGTTTACATTGACCTTCCTGCAGCTCCCATTGGCCGGGTCTGGCGAACCGCAGCCACTTTGGAGCTGCAGGCAGCCGTGCCTGCAGATGGTCAATGTAAACACTGTCTTATGGCCCGCCAGTGAATTACCCTGATGGGCCGCATGCAGCCCACAGGTTGCTCGCCACTGGTTTAAATGATGATTTGCCATGTACTTGCCATATTAATAAATACACTCCAGAATTTTATCATGCAATGGTCTATCCATCAGTCTGTCGTGTGCAAGGCTGCAGTCATTTATACATCCCGTAGATCTTGCCACCAGATGATAGTATAGTCTCAGTGGTTTGAGCATTGGCCTGCAAAACCCAGGGTTGTGAGTTCAATCCTTGAGGGGGCCATTTAGGGATCTGGGGCAAAAATTGGGGATTGGTCCTGCTTTGAGCAGGGGGTTGGACTAGATGACCTCCTGAGGTCCCTTCCAACCGTGATATCCTAAGATGCCATTTTTTGATCCTGGGTGTGTCCATGAGGATTTCTTTTTGGTCTGGTAGGTGGAAAAAGGCTTTCATGATCACTAGCTGCTGCGTCACACATTCACTGAATAACAGAGTTTCATTGCTATTCTTTCCCAGTCCCATGCTGTCCTATGGTATTCTGCCATTTTACTGCATTACTTCCGCCCTCACATTGAAGACCCCTTTTTGATGACCAGTTTATCTGATGCCATTGTAAACACTGAGGGCTTTTGTCTAAGTCACTGTAGAACTTTTCTTTCTTTGACTGCATTTGTCATGATGGGAGTGTAAGCACTAATCATGGTAGCACACCACTTGTTTCAGTGGCAACCATAGAGTCATGAGCCAATCACTTACGCCTTTAGATTTATTTATTTTAAAAGCTTGGTACCAATGCAGTTGCTAATGGCAAAGCCAACATGCGACTGTCACAGCTCTGTGGATGGACAGTCTTGTTAGAAGAAAGTGTACCCTCCACTGATCTCTGCAAGTTGCTTTTTGTGACAATTATTGAAATCAGACTTGCCAGCGATGACCAGCTCTCTTGCAACAAGGTCTGTGCCTTTGTCAGATTTGATGCTGGTAGGGTTGTTGCCTAATCCATGAAGCCATTCCATGTAGAACATACCATACAATCATTGTAATAAGTTTTGCTCATTTGCTGACTGTATGGGGGGCATGACCTTCCAGATATAGTAAGGCCAGGTTCAATGGAAGCAGATAGTTTTGATATTCTCCTGCTTATTTATCCTTTTTTAACTAGGAGACAGAAGGTGCATTTGTATATGGTATTAGACAGTTATTGGAATATTATATCCAGTTCTGGTGTCAACACTTAAAGGATGTTGGGGGGAAAAAAGGAAGAGCTCAGAAAAGAGTTAAGAATGATTTGAGGTCTGTAAAACATGTCTTATTGCAGAAAAAACTTAGGAAACACAATCTGTTTAGTTTTAGCTTATCCAAGACAAGGTTAAGAATTGACTTAATTATGATCTGCAACTACCTATGGGGGAAATAGAGATCTGCCTTTTTCTGCTAAAATGAAATCTATCATAATGAGATCTGATGTTGAAACTAGAAAAATTCAGATTAGAAATAAAGTGCAGATTTTAAATGAGGGTAATAATCACTGGAACAATTTACTTAGGGATGTGGAGGACTCTCCATCCCTTTGCAGTCTTTAAATTAAAACTAAATAGCATCCTAAAAGAGATGCTCTAGCTCTAAAAGAAATGTATGGGCTTGATGCAAGAAACACTGAATGAGATTTTTGGCCTGGGTTATGAGGAAGGTTAGGATGGGTGATCATAGTCCTCCCTTAATATCTATGAATACACTTTCCAGAATTCATGATTAAATATTAATAGGTTTCATGTCATAAAGATGACATGGCTTTTATTTGCAGACAGCATAGGAAGCTTTTTGATAAGAGAGATCCTCTTATAAGTGGGTGCAAGAATTTTAGTACTGATTCCCTACAGCTACATGATGGCTCTGCTGCTCACATGAAATCCATGGAAGCACAAACTATCAATTTTGTCCATCGAAAACTCTTTTTAATAAACTGCACCATAAAATGCAATATGTGGAGTTCCAAAAACTTGCCACCTTATTCCATCACCTCTTACGCACTCACTGAATATGGATTTCAGTTTTAAAAATTAAGAAATATTCTGCAAATGAAACAAAATGAAGTCAGTCTTGCATAAAACTAAGATTTAAGAGAACTGTTGGACAAATCTTAGAGGTCTCAGGTGCACATTGAGAGTTAGACATATTACTTTGTTGGCACTGATGTCAGAAGCTGAGCAGGTGTCAATTTACATCAGATCTCTGTGGGCTATAAAATTTACTTGGTCAAAGTAGACTTGGAATTTAGGACCACTGATGTAACACAGGGCATAAAAATGTTTTAGGAAGTGCTGTGCCTGATGAAACTGATAAAGGCTATACTAACCTTTATGTCTACAGGGAGGGTAAATTTGAAGAGGTAACAACTTCTGGTTGTTGAAGCAAAGCTTCAAAAAGATCAGATGTATATCCTTGAAGTCGCTGTTGAATACATGGATACCAGATTTTCCAGGCTACAGCAACCGCCATTCATGTGTTTCTTTCAATAGTTTGAATCTACACTCTGATCTAGTGATTAAGAACAATTGGCCTATTATGACAACATACAAATCAATGATCTGTTTAAGCACTTTACAAGTAGTAAATGAGGAGGAGGAAGAAGAGCATCATCTGTCAGTGGCTGACTCTAAAATTACATTTATCTATCACCAAGCTTAACGCATCAGTTCACATACCCGTTTAATAAAGTTTTTGGCAACTAAACCATTTGCCTTGCAAAATATATTAGTGTAGATGGATATACTGTTCTTGTATTGCATGCCTGCAGAGTGAGTTCAAAACACACGTCATGGCCACGCAGTAAGCACTTACCACAGCCTACTCTTACTGTAGCATAGGACTAGACCTAATCTGTACGATTAGCTCTAAAGTGCAAAGCAAAAGGACATTCACTAACTTGTTTCAAATTCTAATACCTGAATATTTAATAATCTTAGTTTTTGACTTGGTCTCAGACCACAGATAAGTGGCATTTTAGTTTATATTAAAGCAAGGTCAAAAGTAAGCATAAGATGATAGTCAGACTATTTAAACAAGCAAAAAACTATGGCAGAGGAATTCCCAACCCCATCCTCCTATCTGCATTCTCAAGCACTGACTAGGGGAAATTCTCAAAGGCATTTAGTGAATTTTATTGCATTGTCTTTTTGTAATGGCTCCGCTCCCTGCAGCTGTAGGTGCTCTTTGATGGCACAATTTCTGTTAAGTCAGTGCCTGTTGTGGGTGAGATTTCACAAGCTGGTCTTGCAGGCTAGAGAAGCAGCAGTATCTAGATATGATTTAAGAAAAAGGAGAAACCTAGATATGATTGTTATCCTTAAAGATTAAATAAGATTGGTGGAGGGTACGAAGGAGCCTCAGTTGTATGAGGCAGTCCTACTGGCCCCCATTACAGCAGTGAGGCCTTCACAATCTTTAATATGTTTACCCTCACAACACTGTCTGAGGTAGGGAGGTGCTGTTACGTCTATTTTATAGGTGGGGAACTAAGGCACAGAGAGGCAAAATGTCTTGCCAAGGATTGTGCAGGTTGTTTGGTGGAACAGAAACTTGAACCAAAGTTTTCCAAGTACTAGGCTAATGCTCTAACCACTGGACCATCCTTCTAAGCGTGTTAGACTTACTACAGACTTAAATTCCAGTTAATTTTCCGATACTTACCCTTCTCAGAAGTAAGGGAAAAAGTGAGGGCTGCGAAAAATAACATTAAAATTAGGCTTCTGATTTATCAATTTAAAAAAAATGTATTATGGTAGCACCTAGGAGTCCTAGCCCCCCTTTGAAGCAGTCATGGAAAACTTTGAAAGCATGAACCAAGTGCATCCTTAAAGTGTTGTCTACATGAGTCTATAAAAAGCCTAGTACAAGAGACTAAAAGGTGTAAAATTCTCTCTTCATGTCAGTACTGACTCAGCTGTCCAGCAATGACATAAATCACATTAACAGGAACACCCAGCCAATGTGCTTATCCCAATGGTCCCCTGGGCCTCTCCAGGTGCCAAAAGCCCGAACTGTTTCCTACCTGGCTGCCAAAACTTGCAGCTTCCCCTGACAGCTCTGAAAGTTGTGCATTATCAACCTAAAATTCTGTGGCACAATGAAAACCGGAAAATAGGGAGTCTGCATAAAATCAATTGAATTTATATCCAGATGAGCAAGGCTCTGCGGATTGCATTTTCATATTTAATTCAATAAAAACATCAGTTATAATATATGAGAAGCTTCCAGAGCAATTCCACAATTTCCGCAAAGGCTACAGCTCCAGGTGCCTTGCTACAGAATTAAGGTCCGCATTGTCAGAGTTCAGAGGAATTTTACCTAACACATGTAGGATAGAAATAAAGTAGGCCGGAGAGACTGCTGGATGATGGTGAGAGATGATGTACCCACTCTATCCCATATGACTCCTGCTATGCTCCCCATAGTTTCTTCCCCTATGTTTCAGAACCTGAACTCTGTTTCCTTCAGACTGCTTTTGGCAGCTCAGCAGTCCTCTTGCCTGTTTCCATTTGGTACCAGGTCTTACTTGCTTTCTCTCGCCTGTCCCTGCCCCACCCCCAAATAGCTGACAGATTGCTACAAGGAGGCAAGAACTGGAGCTGGTGGCTGCTCCAAGGAGGAGAAGCAGCGCCCAGTCAGTGGGCAAGGGAGACCACCTCCAAGCTCCTGGGAGAGAAGCAAAAGTGGCTTCCTGTTGCCCCACTGCAGTAGGGCAGCACGTTAAGAATTGTTGGCAGCTTCTACCTTATTTTCAAGCCCCTTTTTTTCCTACCTCTCTCCCTCCCCCAAACAAAAATGAGTTCAAATCAAAGCTTTCCCAGGAGCTGGCTCAGAACTGTCTCATGAGAGCTAAAAATGATCACAGGGTCTGCTATAGTCAAAGTTAAATGCACAGCTGAGCTCATGGATTGGCTTTTCCCTAGTAAGCTGTGTGTATATACACTACCCATGAGGTGTTCCTTCTGGAGGCTGGGAAGGAAGGAAGAAACTTAAAACTCAGAATGGTATTATTCTTTTAATTTTTTTTTCCTAAGTGGGAGTGTCTCAGATACTATGGGGAATGCTGGTGGGGATAGAATTCAGGAGAATACTTCCTACCCCCTCTTTTTGTGGAATAAAAGCATTCCCTGTATTACAGTATTCAATCCACACCATAAATATGTTTTCTTAGTGTTGGTCCTGGTGAAATAGTTTCCTTTCCCACCCCCAGGAAGTGATGTAGCTATTGGCTGCCAGGAGCGCAATGGTCCAGAGTTGTGATAAGAGGGTGCTGATATCTAAAATAGCTCAAGTGTACATCTTCCATCTAAGAGATGAATGCATGAGGAAGGGTGGCTATCCTGAGTCAACCTAATTGGTTACAAGTGAGCAGACTTGAAATGGCAGGTAGAGAACAGACAGGTTAAAGGCTTTATGGCCCCAGAAGTAAGTGTTCATAAACATTTTTATAATAGTGCAACATTTAGTCCCCTAAAACAGCAATATGTACAGAATCCATGCCTGCAATAGCTACAGTGCTAAAACAGTTAGTCTGTGCTCACTTTTGAGACCTATAGCTTTGAAATAGTGTCAAGAGCAATGAATATGAATGAGAGAGAGGGAGAGAGCAGGGTAAATTGGAATCGCTCCTAGCTGACTGATCAACCAGAAAGAAGTCCCCTACATCCTTCCCTCTCATGTCAGCCTCTGACTTCTAGCCCTAATGAAATGAACCCTAACCCTAGCTACCCTGCTTGATTCAAAAAGAACAGGAGGACTTGTGGCACCTTAGAGACTAAAAAATGTATTTGAGCATAAGCTTTCGTGAGCGACAACTCACTTCATCGGATGCCTGCCCTGGAAAACCCGCTTGATTCAAGAAGCATTGAACTACTAAAATGCAATAGCAGTGGCTGTTAGATAATGCCCCAGTGCCACACAGGCTTCCAGTTGCATTAGATGAACAAAATGCTCAGGCTCTGGCAGATCTTGTCCTAAAAGTAAGTATGGGGCATCTTCTGTAGATGGTACTCTGCTGAAATCCCTTAACCCCTTTAGTTTTCTGCTGCTGCAAACTGTTTGCCTCCATCACAGAAATCTTGTGAGCGTGGAGTGAGTGCTTTTGCCTTGTCCTTCCTAATCAAGTGGGATTCATGCATGACATTTGCATGCTATAAATTTATGATGTTAATGGCATCCTGTCATCAAGAATGGAGTGACAGAAGATATATAATGGCTGGTGCTATGGAAGAGCTTTTGTCATTGTCACTTGCCCTATCTCATCTTTATATTTCACAAAATGGCTTTTTGAATGGGTAGAGAAATCCAGACAATCTCATCAAAACTCACTCTGTTGTGGTATGTGAGAGTCAATAATATTTTCATGATGGGATAACCCTAAGAGCTAATATATTAAAACTCTGGCTTCCGCGAACAAGCTCTCTCTATATGCAGAGGACCTCCGTAATCTGCTTTTCCTATTCCAGTGACTTTTCTAGAATTTTTAAAAAGCTTAGGAGGTTTTAGGCATATGGTAAGTTGGGGATAGGCAGTGTTGGAGGAGGTGGCAAAGAAGCCAAACTAGTTTGCCAGCACCATTCTCTCCTGCTTCCCAATACAACACTTCTCTTCTGAATTAGATATCTGGCCGTAAGTAAGTCCTGACATCTCCATTATGTTCAGGTTTATCTTTGTCTTGTCTAGGAGATATTCTCTTGGATAAGTGGGCTCCTTTTTGGTGACATGTGAGGTACTGAGTCAGTCTAATCTGCATATCCTCCACAAAGAGGAAGTCCGGATCCCTTTTGCTCTCCCTATGCCATTAAAAAAAAAAACTTCATCTTTGCTGGTCTAACTGTGACTTCAAAATACCCTTCTTTATGTCGCAAGCTCTTTAAAGCAGGATCACATTACTGTCCATGTTTATACATGCATATTGCACAATAGGATCCCCATCCTGACTGAACTTAGTGTAATATACATATTAAATAAGGATGCTGTGCGTATATATAGGAGTAGGTGAAAGTTGTCATTCCTGGGATGAATGGGTGAGGAAGATTGGGAACTGGTTTATTTGGTAAGCTTTGTAATTTACATGTGCCTGGAATAATTAGGAGCACTCTTAAAAATCAAAATAATACATACTACACTTTAATTCTGCCTTTCTTCCTATCCCATATGTGTCTTTGTGTTTTTACATGATCTCATGGCATTAAGTGATGAGCCATTCACTTAACAATTGGAATATAATGCAAAGGAGCTGTACTTTCTCTAACTGAAAATGTATACATGGTGTAGCATTTTGTATGAGTGCATGTTTGTTGTGTAGTGTCATGAAAGAGCTATTGTACTGTATACCTCCCTGCACTGAGCCAGAGTTGGATTCCCATGAATCACCTTAACTCAAAGTTTGGTTCAATAATATTGCCATTTTAAGTTCTTTGCATATAACAGTGAATTTTCGGTACTGTAGTCAATCTCAAAGCTATAGATTCATTTTTGTTGTTTTGTTAAGAGACTCAAATAGTGTTTTTTCTCTTGTAGGCAGGATGTGGGGTCCAGTCAGAATAGACTATGTTTGCAGGTTTTGAAGGCTGTCCAGAAATTGGCTCGTGAGTCAACCATCATGGCTCGAGAAACTTGGGAGGTTTTATTATTGTTTCTCCTACAGATTAATGACACACTTTTGGCAGCTCCCACTGTGCAAGGTTTGTGTCTTAACTTTTTTTCATTTGCATCTCTTATGGATATAAGGGTTTTGGCCCCCAAATGTAGTTTGTTTTCATGTTGAAAAACTTATCAAAAGTTGCTGGTGGCCATGTAAGAACAATCACCCATCTCTAGTATTTAAACTCTGAATTAAAGTTGGATGGCCTGAAATTGAACCTGCTTAAACAATTTCTGTCCTGTATGAATTGTCAAAACATACTCTGCAAGACATCTGATGGTCCATCCCAGATTACTGGGTCTTCTGTCTTTGGGGTCCCATAGTTCTGTCTGTCAGCTCTGTATTCTTTCTTTTCCCCTAGCTAGAGAGGCAGTGTGAAGACACGTCAGTACGTACCCAAGTGTAAACTAATACGTACATGGTCAGATCTCTCTCACACACGCGCGCGCGCACACACACGTTACTGTGATGATAACGTGTCTAAGTAGGCGAATCCCTTGTTGCACAGGTGTTCGCATTACCTATATGGCTAGGCTTTGTACTATCAGTTATAACATTTGGACTTTTTAAAAACCTGGATGCACGTGTAGAAAATAAGCAAATGGTACTGTTGTAGATCAGAATAGGTTTAAGGGTATTTAAACATTGCTTATAAACTGAAATCTATACAAATTCAAAGTGGTATGAGCATGATAGCCATGAGATTCCTTTAGGATCAATAGGGTTTCCTAGGGGAGATGGCTGAAAGAGATCTAGCATCTTAAATGGCTTTAAATGCTTGTTTTGTTCCTGCATAAGGTGGCATTGCTGAGAATCTGGCTGAGAAACTGATTGGTGTGCTGTTTGAAGTGTGGTTGCTAGCTTGCACTCGGTGCTTTCCAACACCCCCTTATTGGAAAACTGCCAAAGAAATGGTGGCCAACTGGCGGCATCACCCTGCTGTAGTGGAGCAGTGGAGCAAGGTTATCTGTGCCCTTACTTCCAGGTAGGTGAAACCTCAAAAGAAACTGACATTGAGATGAACACACTTGCAGTGTATGTTGTTCAGCCAGTTTTCTGTGATGATTGAGTCTTTAATCTGTCTGTATTTTCTGTTTGTTTGTGGAATGCAGTTTTAAAGAGACAAATATATTCCAATATTTGCAGAATAACTGCATGTCCATTATTTCATAATTACAGGTACAGTAACCATATCTATCATATGGTTGATCACACTTTTTCAGACAGTAGCAAATTTGAATAACAAGCAGCTCATCCAAAATACCTGCTAAAACCATGTAAACTTCAATATCTATGAAGTTTGGTTCTATGGATATTTTTTTTTTCTGTTCATATTTTTAGTAAATGTTAGCATTCCATAAATGAACAGTTCAGTGTATTGTCTCTTTGTGTCTGTGTATAATCTTAATATCTCTGTTATCCAAAACATTACAATGTTACCTAGTCTTGTTACGTATCATGTTCCATTGTTCTGACTTTTTATCTTGTCTACAGTCGCTTTCAGTTCAACTCTAGGAAAACTTCTGCTGTCCAAGTGCTTCTGAAAATATATGTCATGTCATGCTGTACAGCTTCTCATCACATGTATTTAGAAGATGATGATTAAGGTTGGAAGAGACCTCAGGAGGTCATCTAGTCCAACCCCCTCCTCAAAGCAGGACCAACACCAACTAAATCATCCCAGCTAGGGCTTTGTCAAGCCGGGCCTTAAAAACCTCTAAGGATGGAGATTCCACCACCTCCCTAGGTAACCCATTCCAGTGCTTCACCATCCTTCTAGTGAAATAGTTTTTCTTAATATCCAATCTAGACCTCCCCCACTGCAACTTGAGACCATTGCTTCTTGTTCTGTCATCTGCCACCACTGAGAACAGCCTAGCTCCATCCTCTTTGGAACCCCCACTTCAGGTGGTCGAAGGCTGCTATCAAATCCCCCCTCACTCTTCTCTTCTGTAGACTAAATAAGCCCAGTTCCCTCAGCCTCTGCTTGTAAATCATGTGCCCCATCCCCCTGATCATTTTCTTTGACCTCCTCTGGACTCTCTCCGATCTGTCCACATCCTTTCTGTAGTGGAGGGCCCCAAACTGGATGCAGTACTCCAGATGTGGCCTCACCAGTGCCGAATAGAGGGGGAATAATCGCTTCCCTTGATCTGCTGGCAATGCTCCTACTAATGCAGCCCAGTATGCCGTTAGCCTTCTTGGCAACAAGGGCACACTGTTGACTCATATCCAGCTTCTCGTCCACTGTAATCCCCGGGTCCTTTTCTGCAGAACTGCCTTTATCCAGTCGGTCCTCAGCCTGTAGCAGTGCATGGGATTCTTCCATCCTAAGTGCAGGACTCTGTACTTGTCCTTGTTGAACCTCATCAGATTTATTTTGCAGAATCCTCCAATTTGTCTAGGTCACTCTAGACCCTATCCCTACCCTCCAGCATATCTATGTCTTTCTTCCCAGCTTAGTATCATCTGTGAACTTGCTGAGGGTGCAATCCATCCCATTATCCATGAAGATGTTGAACAAAACCGGCCCCAGGACCGACCTCTAGGGCACTCCGCTTGATACCGGCTGCCAACTAGACGTCGAGCTGTTGATCATTGCCCGCTGGGCCCAACAATCTAGCCAGCTTTCTATCCACCTTTATAGTCCCTCCATCCAATCCATACTTTAACTTGCTGACAAGAATACTGTGGGAGATCGTATCAAAAGCTTTGCTAAAGTCAAGGTATATCACGTCCACTGCTTTTCCCCATATCCACAGAGCCAGTTATCTCATCATAAAAGGCAATCAGGTTAGTCAGGCATGACTTTTCCTTGGTGAATCCATGCTGACTGTTCTTGATCACCTTCCTCTTCTCCAAGTGCTTCAATATGGATTCCTTGAGGACCTGCTGCTTGATTTTTCCCAGGACTGAGGTGAGGCTGGCTATTCTGTAGTTCCCCAGATTCTCCTTCTTCCCTTTTTTAAAGATTGGCACTATATTTATTTGCCTTTTTCCAAGCGTCCGGGACCTCCCCCGGTCACCATGAGTTTTTCAAAGATAATGGCCAGAGCTCTGTAATCACATCAGCCAACTTCCTCAGCACTCTCAGATGCATTGGATCCGGCCCCATGGACTTGTGCATGTTCATTTTTTCTAAATAGTCTTTAACCTGTTCTTTCACCACTAAGGGACACTCACCTCCTCCCAATACATACATATATATACACATATTTGTGTGGCATCTTTTATTTTGTACAACTAAATACACAATTCTTCTGGCTATTTGTAGCTGCTTAGATGTAGTAGTATATAACGTTTATGATGTGTTTTTATGATTCGTTGGTTTGGAAAGAACAGTTGTAACTCCCTGTTGTAAACAGTTGTAAAGCATGCATCAGTGTCCTGTTCCACTGCTGCTCCATGTGTTTTATGCCCAGATCTTACTGCCCTCTGATGTCTAACAGTTTTAATGCCACTGATATAAAGTAACCTGTGGGTTCTGTGACACTTGTGTAAAATGTAGTACTTCTGTTGTGGATTTGTTTGCTTATTTAAATCTAATATATAAAGAGCTGAGGTTTTTTGATGCCAACCTTAAGCTCAGTGGTGCTTCTAGTCTGCATGAGTACCTTTTAGCCCAAAGAAATTCTAATCCAACTTCCAAAGAGCAAAGTGTCTTTTTAATAAACAACTTTCCTGAATTTGGCTGCTAGTAATATGCTCAGAGTAGGTTTCCTGAATCAAAACAATGGTGATTGGTTAGTCCCATAGGGGTGCATGTGTATGTGTAAATTTAATATTTTGGTATCTAAGAGTATTTCTTTACTTCAGAGTTAACTGGGAATCTTCAGAGATGTTGCCCTTTACTGCCTCTCCCACCAGAAAACAAATTTTTCACCCAAATTTAGTGGTGCTCTAAATCCAGGCTAGCTGGCCCTGCTGGAGTATAGGCTAGGCTCAGGTTCTGCTTTCACTTGAGCTGGTAACCCACCCACTTTGCAGTGAGGACACAGGCTAAATTGCTCAAGTGCTGGTAGTCTTCCAGTGCCTTCCCACAATTCGCTCCATGTGCTCATAAGGAAAGACAAGTTCTCCCACAGTTCACTGGGAAAGAATCCCAGAGCAGCTCAGCTTATTACAGCACCAAGAATCATAGGATGTCCCCTATAGCACCCCTAGTGAGACACACGGGTAAATGTAGCACCAGTGAGGACACTAACTTGGGTAGGGCTTTGCGGTGTGGTTGCTTAAACCTGGGCTAGGCGACCTTGGGTTCTGAATCTGATCACCTGAGTTAACTCTGCAGTAAAGATATACCCTCATTGTGTTAGAGGAACTGGTTCAAGAGTTCAACTTTAACATACTCTTACTTTGAAAGCAATTAAATTACTACCTGGCATGAATCTGTCTTCAGCATTTACCAGGTGCAAACCACTAAAATATCTAGGTGTGAAAATACAATTTCAAGAAAAGCATAATCACCCAGTTGGACGTTGCTCTTGCTGTCCTACAGTTTGGCCTCTTTGACTTGATTTTCTTCCCTTCTTTCCTGCTCTTCCTAGTATAACAAATTTGCTGCTATGAAAAGTGTGTCCCATGACCCGAAGTGCCTAGAGTAGCCCAGACTGAAAATGGCAAGGTCAGGGCAGGCCGCAAAAGGAGAGCAGATTCTCCAAAAACTGATGGTTAACCCTATAGTTAAATTCACCAGCCAGTCACAACATTGTGCTCTTGATCCCCCATGCTGGTTATCCAGAAGCTTAAAAATAAATAAATCTCACAACCTCCTTTATTGCATTCCAGTTTCTGGCTCCCAATCCATGACTAAGTCCAGTAAAGTAAGAAGTTACTTCACTCTGTTGACTTTACAGAATGTTCTTCTTATCCCCAAAGGACCAGACACAGTACCAGATCAATACTTGTTTGGATCTTACCCAAAATACAACTCTGCCAGCCAATCCTTTGTTATCTAAAACTAAAGGTTTTATTATATAAGAAAAAAACAAAAGAGAAGAGAGTTGTTAAGAGTCAAAGCAATTAGATACATACATATGACTTCAGAGTTCATATATCACGTTCTTAACAGCATTGGAGAATTTGCTGGCTTGTAAAGTATCTGTGGAACACATCCAAAGCTTGGATAGGTCTATCAGTCCATTTTTCATAGCTTCAATTTGTAGAAAACTCACTCCAGAGCTGAGAAGCAGGATTGAAGACAAACTGGAGATGATGCAGCTGCTTTTTTATATCCTTTCCCATGCGGTTGTATATCCTTTTTGTCCCAAACACAAGCTCACAGCACATGGGTACATAGGCGCCAACTTCTTCTGGTGCTGGTGGGTGCTCAACCTGCTCCTAACCTGCCCCCATTCCAGCCCCCTCCCTGCCCCTATTGGACTCCTTCCCAAAATCCCTGCCCTGGCCCCGCCTCCTCCCCTGAGCAAGCCACATTCTTGCTCCTCCCCCCTCCCTCCCAGAGCTTGTTACACTGCGAAACAGCTGTTTTGCAGCGGCAAGCGCTGGGAGCTACGGGGAGAAGCGGGGATGCGGTGCGCTCATGGGAGGAGGTGGAGGCAGAGGTTAGGTGAGGTGGGGGGGTGGAGAGGGGAGCTTGGCTGCCGGTGGGTGCAGAGAACCCACTAATTTTTTCCCGTGGGTGCTCCAGCCCCAGAGCACCCACAGAGTTGGCGCCTATGCATGGGTATGGAAAAGTACGTGGAGTCCCCTGTCCATAAGCATGTCCCTGCATGTCCTGCTGACTACGTGTAGCCCCTATCTTCTCTCAGTGGGTTCCTTGTACAGCTGATTGCCCTTGATGGGCCATCAAGCAGGTTGGATAGTGCTAATGCCAGTCTGTCTGGGGGAGTCGCCCAGAAACACAGGATAAATTTGAGATACAGATATAACACATTTATAATTCATGGTAAGATTAGATAGATATAACAATATTATCATATTTAGCAGATTATAACTTTTCCAGTGATACCTTACATAGCCTATCTTGTATACTATTCATTGCTATTTTGTAATATTGGTATCAGTATTTTAAATGTTCACCCACATTCCATACAGGGTCACAGATAGCCATCTCAATTAGCTCAGATGGGGCACTAGTTGGAGAGGAAAATATCAAGTGAGGTTTTTTTTTCCAGATTGGGGGTGTGCAAAGCATAATTTTAAGAAGAGTAAAAACTTGAGATTGAGGTGGCAGGGACTCAGTTTGGAGAAGAATGAGACCATTCTGATTGGAATCTGTGCCATTTCTCACCGGTTTGCAAGATAGAGGAATTGGAGGTGGCAGGTTGGATCCTAAGTTTCTTTTGGATGGTCAGAAAGCACAAGAAAGGTTTGTTCCATCGCTGCTTGGCCAGAAGGTTATCACTCTTTCCATCTGTGACCTCACTTCAATTATCCAGGCCTTTACCATCTTGAGATTGGATCATTGTAATGTGCTCTGTGGTGCTATACTTCGAGACCACTTGGAGACTCCAGCTTCTGCAGATTGTAGTGGGTCTGCTTGATAAGCTTGGCAACTCATGGAGAGCATATATTATACCTGGATTTGCACTGGCTCTTTGTTTCCAGGTGTAATTCAATGTGTTGATTCAAATCAATAAAAGCCCGAAGTGGTTTGGGACCTAATTACTTGAGAAACTGCCTCTCTCCTTTTGCAATACCTTGTCAGTTAAAAAAACCAAAACACATGGCACACAAGCTGGTAGTCCCCCGCTTTTAAACAGCGAGGGTGTTGTGCTGGCAAAGTGTTTTCAGAGAGGGTCCCGGCATGTGGAATGCTTTCTTAGTCTGACAGAGTCCAAGCACAGGGAACTTTCAGGCATGCTCCAAGGCTGTAGCTTTTGAGAAGGGTGGGATAGAGAGGGTTAAATGGATTGATGATTAATTTTGAATGGATGACTGTGTAAAATGTTCATGGCTTATTTAGTAAGGTTTGTAATTGGTTTTTATTTTACATGTGCTTAAAGCAATATATGGTGCATCTTTTTACATATGTACAAACAGTGCCAAGTGTGAGGAGTACTAATGCAATGACAGCCTTACTGACTTGTCCCCTAGATTGCTGCGTTTTACATATGGACCTTCATTTCCTCCATTTAAAATTCCTGATGAAGATGCCAGTCTGATTCCTCCTGAAATGGACAACGAGTGCATTGCACAGACTTGGTTTCGCTTTTTACATATGCTGAGGTAATGTAATACTTATATATGAAAGAATATCAACAAATCCATGTTGGATGTGAGTGAAGTTATCCCAGCAAGGAGAGAGAACTAATATTAAGTGTCTGAAATTAATAAAGACTACTAAAAAAGTGCTCCTTGTGACAGTGCCACAAGGGCTGTGAGTGGGAGTTAGAAAACGTTTTTCTCGTACAACTTTGAACTTAGTGGTTTTTGCAGAATTTAAGAGTTTGCCTAAAAAAAAAAAAAAATAGAAATTTTTAACTTATGATTTGGAGGAAAAAATTTGCAAATGTGACCTGATGCACCATTGTCTTTTAAGACTGTAAACAGGAAGACTAAAACAATAGCTCTAGGAGATGTGAATTGCTTCCATTCATCTCAGTGGGGTATTAAATCTTTGTAGGTCACATTTTTTAAAATGGATGTGTATCCTTTTTTTGTTTATGATGTTCTTCAAGTGCTTGTTCATGTCCGTTCCAACGCAGGCGTGCATGCACTGCATGTACCACCACGGGAAAGTTTTCCCTCAGTGGTGTCCGTCAGGTTGGCTCTGGCGCCCCTGGAGTCGTGCCGGCATATAGCGTCCTGCCACCCCACCGCTCCTTCGGTTCCTTTTTACCGCCTCTTGTGGATGCTGGAACTTCGGCTCGTCTCTTGCATTCTGCAAATGCCTTCTTTCGGTGGACTTTTTTCTGTAAAAATTGTAAATAGTTACTGTTAGGATTAAGTTAGTGGGTAGCTAAGTAGTGTAATATAGGTAGTAGCGGGGCTAGGCCGCCCTGCACCACAGTATGCCTCGGTCCCAAGGGTTCAAACTGTGTATGGCATTCCACAAACCAATGCCGGTTAGTGACCCACATGATATCTATCTTAAGTGCCTGGGAGAGACCCACGTGCAGGAGCTTCAGACCCAGGACAAAAAAGGACAGAGAAACTAGACTTAAGTTCCTCTATACGGAGGCAGCACTCCATCCCACTTCGGAGCTGACGCAGGTGGAATCGGCACCGTGTACTTCTAGGTTAGTAAGAAGTGCCCTGCTGTCTCTGGTGGTGGTGCAGTGCGGTTCCACATCCCCGGTACCAAGAAAGGACTTTGCTACTGACGGTCTGGGGCTCCCGGCACCGACATGAGTCCCCAGCACAGAGGAAATCAACTCTGGCATGGGACTCCCGGCACCGTTCACAATCGCCGGTGCCTAAGAAAAAGCAGAAAAAGACAGACTGGGGGCGCTGTCCAACCCCAAGGTCTGCAGGCGATAGGGCTTCTGGTAGAGTGTGACCCATGCTGGGCCAGTTGGAGGCACCAACACGGTGTGCGGCATCATCGACTCTGGCCCTGGAAAGGGTGTCATTGAGTCTGGTACCATTGGACTCCCTGCCAAGGGAGAGCCACTGCAGCACAACAGCCTTGGCTTTACCGTTTATGCCGGAGGCTGTAAGGGACCTTCTTTTCTCCGTGGTGCTACCATCCTTGGCCACAGTGACCACGCCAGAACTGAGGGCCACCGTGGCAGGGAGACAGGTGCTGGCGAACGGCAAGCTGGTCATGATGTTGTGGCACGAATCCCCTCGTTCATGGCACCACTCTCTGGCACTGGTCTGTACCGCCCCGCCTTGGTTGCCAAGAAGCCACTCCTCAGACTCTGATTTGGGAGCAGAGTCCTAAGCCTCACGCAGGAGCAGACATTGCTCCTATAGGCAGCACTCTGCGACTGGACATGGGCCAGGGCATGCCGCTGGCGACATGGCCACCGGCACAATGGCAAATGCCCCTGCAGTGGCCATTTTGAAATCCCTGAGCGTTCCAACCTATCCAGGGGTCCCAGTCCATAAGGTTGTATTTTGCAATATCAGAGGCACGAGCTCCATCCCTCTTGGAAACAGGGATCAGTCCCCCTGTGCTGAGCCTGGTGCTGAACAGGAGGTTGCCTCCTTACCGGACCCATCTGGAGCAGAGGGAGAAATACAGGTGCCTGTGCAAGCTTCTCCATCTTCCTCTCTCAACGAGGCAGTGGTGGGAACAGCTGTGGTGCCCTCCCATATTATAGGGTTGCATCAGGAACTCCCAAGGAGGGTAGCCCAGAACCTGGGCATTCAACCAGAGGAGATCTCTGAATCCTCCCCCATTTAGTGGATATTATAATGGCCTCGGGACCATCATGGGCTGCCCTGCCATTGAAGAGGATGGAGAGGAGGTACATTTGTCCCTCCCAAGGGGTATACATTTTTGTATGTTAACACCCCTCCCCCACCCCCGGCTCGCTGGTTGTTTTGGTGGTGAACAAAAGGGAGAGACAGAGGCAACAGGGGCGAACCCCTAAGGCCAAAGATGCCAAAAAACTCTATCTTTTTGGCAGAAAGGTCTACTCTACTGAGCCACCAGCTCAAGATATACCAACCTACAAGCACTTGGTGGTTGGCAGACTTTAATTCCTGGAGTGCTATGGCAAAGTTCAGGGAGCTCTTGCTGCAGGAATCCAGGGGTGAGTTTTCAGCCATAGTGTAGAAGGCAAAGCAGTGGCCATGGCGTCTCTCCAGGTGGCTCTGGACACGGTAGTCTGCTCCTTGGCTTTGGTGGTGGTCATGAGGCAAAGCTTGTGGCTTCAGTCTTCGGGTCTACCCTGTGAGGTCCAGCAGGCAATCCCGGACCTGTTGTTTGAAGGCAGATCACTCTTTTTGGAGCAAACTGATTTGAAGCTCCATAGCTTGAAAGACTCAAGGGCTACTCTGAAATCTTTGGGTCTGCATACACCAGCTCCTGCTAAGAAGCACAGGTTCTACCCTATGCAGAAGAGACAGGAATACAACAGGAGAAAGAACAGAGGCTATAGAAGGAGGAACCTGTCCCAATCCTCATCTGCCCTAGCACCTGCCCCCCACCCCTCCCGAGACATTTGTCAGGGTTTAAGTAGGCCTTTTGAGGGTACGCCTCAGGATAGTGTACCAGGACGGTGTCTCGATCCTATTTCTCCTACGTTTTGTGGACCGGTTGTCCCACTTCTATCAGGTGTGGGCCTGCATTACTGCAAATTGTTGGGTAGTGTGCGTGGTGGAAGTGGGATACTCTCTTCAATTCAGTTGTTCTCCCATCCTCCTTCAGGAATCCTTCTCATGAGAGACTTCTAGCTGAAGAGGTGCAGTCACTCCTAATCCGTGGGAGCAGTGGTGGCGTTTCCAACAATGCTAAGGGGTTGGGGTTTCTACTCCTGTTACTTCCTAATCCCAAAGGTCTATGGCGACTGTGACCTGGGGTGCCTGGGGAAGCCCTCACTGAAAATGCCAGGCTCAGGGCAGGCTGCAAAAGAGTGCAGAGACTCTCAAAACTGGTGGTTAACGCTGAAGTTAAACTCACCAACCCGTCACAAACTGTGCTGCTGATCCCCCCCCCACACTGGTTATGAAGAAGCTAAAAAAAGAAATCACACCGCCCCCTTTATTGCATTCTGTTCTCTGGCTCCCAATCAGCATGCAGGTCCAGTACAGTGAGACGTTTAGGAACTCTGCTCACATCTACAAAATGTTCTTCTGACCCCAAAGGGTCTGCCACATTACTAGATCAATATTCGTTTGGATCTTACCCAAAATATTCTGCTGACAGCCAGTCCTTTAGTGTCTAAAACCATAGGTTTATTATAAGGAAAAAAGATACATACAGAGACTTCAAAGTCCATATATCAGTTTCTTAGCAGTATTGGTGAGTTTGCTGGCTTGAAAGTCCCTCTGGAATACATCCACAGCTTGGATAGGTTGTTCAGAGTTTTGTTTGTAGGAAAGTTACTCCAGAGGTAA
The DNA here is from genome assembly GCF_965140285.1 of Lepidochelys kempii. Taxonomy (NCBI): domain Eukaryota; kingdom Metazoa; phylum Chordata; order Testudines; family Cheloniidae; genus Lepidochelys; species Lepidochelys kempii. The sequence goes on along the minus strand of NC_136392.1, from coordinate 30,695,460 downwards.
GAAGCAGGAATGAAGACAAAATGGAGACAATGCAGCTACCCTTTATATTCCTTTTGCCATGTGGCTTGTACTTCCTGTGTCCCAAACATAAGCTTCAGAGCATGTGGAAAAGCTTCAGAGTTCTTCTCTATCCTTAGATATGCCCCTAAAAGTCCTGCTGACTCATAAAGTTTATTCCCTGGCTCCTTTCAATGGATTCATTGTACAGATGATGACCCTTGATGGGTCATCAAATAGGCATCAGCACTGCCTAGCCTGTCTCTCTGAGGTGTCATCTGGATGCACAGAACCAGTGTGAAATACAGATATATCCTACATATCTAACTCATGATACAAAGGTAATACAAACATATAAACAAGATTATCATACTTGGCAAATCATAACATTTTCACTGATACCTTACATGGCATATCTGATCAGATTCCTTGCAATTTTATAATATTGGTATCAATAGTGTTTATAAATGTCTCATATTCCATACAGCATCACAGCGACCTCAGAACAATTGTTGGATTTGTGAAACCTCAACAGATTCATGAAGAAACTGAAGTTCCGCATGGTCTCCTTGGCCTCCTCCAGTATCCATCTCTAGATCCAGGGGACTGGTAGGCTGTCCTTGATTTAAAGGACATATATTTCTAGATTGCTGTCTTTCAATGGCACAGAAGGTACGATTTGTGGTAAACCACAGACATTACCAGTTTATGGTACTCCATGCAAACCAGGCCAGAGATTTTCTCCCAGAAAGTCGGTTCAGAGCTATAGAGGCACTCCTAAAGAGCCTGAGGGATCACCACAGCAAGAAACTGCTTAAAGCTTCTGGGGCATATGGCATCATGCACCTACGTGGTGCAATGTGCAAGACTGCAACTAAGACCTCTCCAGTCTTGGTTGGCATCTATATAAACACCAAGTTGGCATCACCTGGACAAGGTGGTCTCATTTCCCCTATTTTGATGATTTCCACCCTCCCTTTGGACCTGGAGACAGAGTGTGCAGGAGTTCCATTCTTGAGACCTCCACCATCAAGGTCTCTCGTCACAGACGCATCGGAGATGGGATGGGGGCCTGCCTACGGACCTTCAGGACTCAAGGCTACTGGTCCCCAGAGGAACTTGAGTTGCACATCCAATGTGAGAGAATTGAGGGTGGTGTGCCTAGCCTGCCAAGCTTGGCAACTGCATGTCTGTCCTCACAGACAACACAACAGCAATGTTTTACATAAACAAACAGGGCAGAGCTCACTCCTCTCCCCTATGTCAGGAGGATCTGCACCTATGGGATTTCTGTATAGCCCATTCCATTAACCTCAAAGCCTCCTACCTCTCGGGGTCTCAGAACAAGCGAGTGGATCATCTCAGCAGATCCTTTTCCAACAGTCACGAGTGGTCCACTTGCATAGATGCCATGTTTTTCAGACGCAGGGATTTCCCCAGGTAGATCTGTTCGTGATGAAGTACAACAGGAAATGTCTTCAGTTCTGCTCCTTCCTAGGCCACAGTTTGGGTTCGCTCACAGACACCTTTCTCCTTCCTTGGACAGATCAGGTCTTCGCCACGTTCCTTCCCACTTCTCTCATACACAGGGTCCTGCTGAAGGTCAGAAGGGATAGGACAGGGCTGATCCTGATAGCCCTGGCCTGGCTGCACCAGCACTGGTTCACCACCCTCCTAGATCTCTCGATGGACACATCAATCACCCTACCACTATTTCTGGACTCTTATCTTTCAAGATCACGGTCACCTATGTTACCCAAACCTCCAATATCTCCACCTCACAGCATGGAAGCTCCATGGCTGAGCCCAGCAGAATGGGCTTGCTCAGGGCTGGTTCATGAGGTGCTCTTGGGTAGCAGGAAGCTGTCTTCTAGAGCCACTTACCTGGCAAAGTGAGAGATTCTTTATTTGGTCAATGCAGAAGGGTGTTTTGCCTACTGAGTCATCACTGCCCTTCATTTTAGATTACCTGCTTCACTTAAAGCAGGAGTGTCTGACGGCAGTCATCCACAAGGGTCCATCTATATGCGATCTCTGCATTTCACCCTTGGGTGGGCGGCAGGTCGGTCTTCTCAAACTCAGTCAGTGAACGGCTGTATCCACAGGTATCTCAATATGGTGCTGACAAGGCTAACAGGACCCCTATTTGAACCACTGGCAACATGCTCCCTGTTCTATCTGTCTTGGAAGGTGGCCTTCCTAGTCACCATTACTTCTGCCAGAAGGGTCTCAGAAATCCAGGCTCTTACCTCCAAGCCACTGTGTATACTGTTGCCTTCAAGGACCAGGTACAGCTGTGGCCACACCCATCCTTTCTACCAAAGGTGGTCTCACAATTCCATAGTAACCAGGATGTCTTTCTGCCAGTCTTCTATCCTAAACCACACACAAACTGAGATTTGAAGCGTGCACTAGCTTTTTCTGTAGAGGACCAAACTTTTTAGGAAAACTGGCCAGCTATCCATAGCCATTACAGCCAGAACAAAAGGCCATCCAGTCTCGGCCCAGAGAATGTCATCATGAATCACTTTCTGTATCCACTCATGCTATGACCTAGCAAAGCTTCCAGCTCCTTGGTTGACAGCCCACTCTACGAGAGCTCGAGCATTGTCGGTGGCATTCGTGGCACAAGTTCCAATCAGGGTATGTGTAGAGCGGCAACTTGGTTGTCAGTCCACATGTTCGCGTCGTCCTATGCCATCATGCAACAAGCCAGAGATGATGTGGGCTTGCTATTAGTCAGCATTCTAATGAACTCTGAACCTTCCACCTGTATAACTGCTTGGGAGTCACCTACATTGTAACGGACATGACCAAGCACTTAAAGAAGAGAAAAAGGTTACTAGCCTTCCATAACTGTTCTTCGAGATGTGTTGCTCATGTCCATTCCACAACCCAGCATCCTGCACCTCTGTCGGAGTTAGCCGGCAAGAAGGAATTGGCAGGGTGGCAGGCCCCTGTATATTGGCGCTATGAGGGCACGACTCTAGAGGGCACCAGAGTCGACAGATACCGCGGAGGGGTAACTTTCTGGTGGTGGTGCACGTGGCACCTGTACAGCTATGTTGGAATGGACGTGAGCAACACGTCTTGAAGAACAGCAGTTACGGAAGGTCAGTCACTGTTTATCCATGATGAAAACCTGGAAGGTTGTTACAGTGTGTGTATTGCTTGTTGTTTTTTATCAGAAATATGCAAATATGTCAGGTTTGGTCTGCATTGGTTTAGTTAAAGAAACTTTAGGAGTTCATTGTGAACTAAGATATCTTATGAATGGCAAGGCTGTTCTATCTTCACATTTTAGCTAAAGGAAATTTTTATTTAACTAGTTATTGCAGTTATATAGGTGTTAGTTTTAACAGTAACTAAAAATCCCTTTTCCCCTTCACCCCTTCAGTTGCTCACCTGTCATTCGTGGTCCTCTTGATGTCACCATTGGGCTAGTTCTCCATCTGCCATACTCTTCCAGCCTCGACAGGCTTTCAAGTGTTTTATATCAATCATAAGAAAAGAAAAAGGCACACATTTTTTTCTTTGTGGGTCTTCTTTAGCAAGTCTGAAACCTGATGGCAGCAATTTAAATATTCGTAATAAGTGCTATGGCTCTTAACCAGTGTTGGGTACTGTTAGCTAGTCCAGAATTTGGATGGAAAAGACCTTTTCTGAAACTGCTCCATCTGCAACTGCAGGATTGTTATCTACAGTGTATTCTCTGGATCTTCACCAGGTTTAATTTGAGATGGTAGCTCCATTCACTGACCATGATTATAATTTTTATAAACTTTTTTTTATAAAACTTCAGGTCAGTAGAAATGTTTCTCTGCTTTTTACGGATTTTTTTATTGTAATTATACCACCTGAAAGATGCTCTTGCAGCCTTAGGAACCAAAGCGTTGTAGCATTAAGATCCTGAAACTGATTTTCATTGTCCATGCTGAGAGAATAACTACAAACAATTCTCTTATAATCTAAGGTGTTCGCAAAGAAATTAGTTTTGTAAAATCAAGCTATGTTAAATTGAGTGTACTTTTTAAATTTTCATAACTTACACACGTTGTCTGACTATCAAAGGTTGCATATTTGGGTGTTAAGATTTTAACTGCTATAAGTACACTAAAATATTATTATTTTTTTTTTTTGGTAGTAATCCAGTGGATTTGAGTAACCCAGCCATTATAAGCTCTACCCCCAAATTTCAGGAGCAGTTTCTGAATGTGAGTGGAATGACTCAAGAATTGAATCAGTATCCCTGCCTTAAACATCTGCCTCATATATTCTTTCGTGCCATGCGTGGGATCAGCTGTTTAGTGGATGCGTTCCTAGGTAATCTCTCCACTTATTTGTATATAGTTAGAACATCACCATCTGTCCTAATTTAATACAAGACTTCAAGTAATCTTTGTTTATGCTTTTTAGATCTGGATTTTCAGAATTGTGTGCATTGGGTTTTTTCATGCACAACTAATGCTTTTGCCCACGTTCTCACAGCACATTTACCTGCAAATGGCAAATGAGACTTCTAACTGGCCAGTTATGTGTGCATAGTTATTACATTTGCCTAAATCATCCTACAAATGTGTACACAGTTCTGAAAAGCTGGGCTTAATATAGTACAGCCAAAATTTGTAAACTGGGCCTCCAAAATCAGGCTTCTAAGTCGCCTTGTTTTTCAGCGGTTCTGAGCACCAACAATTTAGTTTATAAAGCTCTTTAAGGCACAGTGCTTATTACTATGAAGCACTGATCTTTGATTGTATTGCTCTTGGAATACAAATTTAATAATCGTTGAAGTCCATGGGATTTGCAGGTGCTCAGCATTGGTGAAAAACAAGCCACATTTGTTTAGGTGCCTCTTAGGAGTCTAATTTAGGCCTCCAGGTTTCAAAATGTTGTTTGGTAACATGATATAATTTTATGTAGAGTTTTTGATGTATTAGGTATTATGCCTCTTACCTTCCTGAAGATTTATCTAGACTTAAAACTTCCTCAGATTTTTGTGTGCTATATTGTACTTCAGCTCTTATTGCCTGTTCTCCGCTTTTTGACTGACGTTTTTAATATTAACAAATAAATAATCTGTTCTGACTCCCAGAAGTCTGAACTGATAAAACCGGTTGTGGAAGACTATAGAGTAAATACATATCACTACTATGCTCATGGAAAAAAGTTAATCTGTAACATAATGCTACCTAATTTACATTTCTTCCTTTGAAGGAACCTGGACAGTTTAGTTCCCTCAAATTAAAAAAAAAATGTATTTGCCACACTGCTTTTATAAAGCAACTAATATTCTTTTGACTAGTAATACTTGTTTAGTAGTATACTAATGTTACATGTTAATATAATCTGTTTGTATTAGGATGTTGCTTGTTGCAAACATAATGAGCATATATTTCATTTTCTAAAGAATGGCTTTATTAAATGCTTCTATTGTATATTGCAGAAAGCAGCAAATTGATTTCTTTCTTCTCTAGGAGTTGCAGCCTTTACGAACAGTGGGTGTGAAAGATTACCCAGATATGGTATTAAGTCTTGTTGCTCTCATTTTGGTAGCAAGAATCTGGGCAGAAGGGCTGATAACTAATACTGATGTACAAAACAAAGTTGTAAAAGCTGCAGTATTCTGTCATTATTTGTAAAAGTGTTGTTTCAATCTTTTGTATGATAAGGAAATATTTGAATTTGTTAAAAGGACATTGTTATGGTATGGCAACTTAAAAATGTTAACTATTTATTATCGCCTTGAAGAGGTCTAAAATTGAAATCTGTTCCAATTTTTTTACCCAGTGGTTTGTCATAGGGCTGGTTTTTTGTTTTTTTTTGTTTTTGTTTTTAAACAAAACTCTGAAGTGTTTGATGTTTAAAACATTATACATTAATTGCAGTGATTTTGCAAACAGATATAGAGTAAAACTTTCACATTGGAACAAACTTCCAAATGCATCAACTTTAAAAATATTTGTATTAACAATATGTTGTCTATTTTGCATAAACTTTCTCAGAATTGCTACGGATTACAACATTTTTATCCCTAAACTATCGCTGCTATTTATCTGAGCTTCAGTGAAGTCATAACATTGCAATTGTGCTGCAATAACCATGCTAAGAATATCATAAATGAAGAATTATGACCTCACTGCAAGATCTAATAGAAGCTGGGTTTTGTGGAATGTGGACTTCTTCAAATCAAAAATAGGTTTAGTTCTGGTGAGGAACACAGAGTGCTCCAAGCCACTTTCACTTTGTATATAGACTCCTTTCAAGTTTGTTCCGGTATGAAAGAGGTGCCCTTAGTCATTTATAGGAAAAAAACAAGGTTAATCCTGCTCCTGGGTTCCTGCCAATGGTGTCCCTTCAAACCATTTGTTTTACTGCTATCAAGCATAAAGTTCAAACTGAACGTTTGAGTGAGTTTAACACAGAATACTGCTTCTTCGTAATTACAAAATTAATAATCCTCTCAACACGGTGTAAATCGTATTTGCTTCGTGTATTGTGCTACATGTTGCACCAGTGCAGGCAGAAGTGCAGAGGTGTCATGTTACACATTGGCTAACTGCCACTGGCCTTTCAGTTTTACATTGGTTAAGCTTTTGAATTTGCTTAGATTCATATATACTTTGAATATACTCTTGATACATTAGTCAGTGACTAAGAGTTTGAAGTACGTATTGTGTTCAGGATGAATTTTCATGGTAAAAGTACTGGAAAATAAATATAACGTATTGCCCTCCTCAGTTTGTACGGGGCTATGTAATGTTGCCAAGTCTTGCATTCCTGACTCTCTGCACTGTTTTCCTGCCCTGATATAGGAAATGTCCTGGCGCTGATTTTATTTTTAATACATTACATGTGAAGAATTTATAATTCAGCAGTTTGATAAAAATGTCTATTAATAACGTGGTACTGCCTTCTAAATAATAGATTAGTGACCTTCTACACAGCAAACTTATTGTAAGTTGTTGAACAGTGCAGACATAGAATTTACATTTTAATCTCTAAAAGAAGCTTCACTGGTATAAATGTTTACAAAGGGATGAATCTTTAAAATATAGTGCTTGATTGTGCATTTCTAAGTTGGCTCCCACATATTTGATTCTCCCCAGGTGGGAAAAACAGACTTTGGGCTGGCTAACTCCTGCCTTAGATTGGGAGGCTGGTCTTGAGACTTTTGTTGCTACCTAATAACTAATTAGCAAAACTGCTTTGTCCAGTAGTGTCAGAGAGACCTTACAATGAAAGGTGAGGGGTGAAAGTGAATAAGGACCAACTGCAGCTCCCTGCTTCCAGTTATGTATCACAGCCTGGAATGCTGTACCCAGCAGAAGACAGGGTTGTCACTTTGGGATTGGGAGCAGAAGCCGATGGGCTAACTACAAATGTTTGTTTCAGATATGCAATATTGCTTCTTTATAGCTTTCTTTTTACATTCTTCCATTCCTCTGCGGGCATGGAGCCTTAGATTACCCACCTGATTTCCTTTTTTTTTTTTTTAACACTATTCAGTGTAAATATGTGTAATAAACTATGATAATGGTAACTAAACTTTTTCTCTTTGTCCTGAAAATATTGGTAGACTTTCTGTGATTAGTATCTGGACAGGTTCAGTACTTAAGCACCTCACAGAGAATGTGTGGAGAAAGGTTTCAGAGTAACAGCCGTGTTAGTCTGTATTCGCAAAAAGAAAAGGAGTACTTGTGGCACCTTAGAGACTAACCAATTTATTTGAGCATGAGCTTTCGTGAGCTACAGCTCACTTCATCGCATCCGATGAAGTGAGCTGTAGCTCACGAAAGCTCATGCTCAAATAAATTGGTTAGTCTCTAAGGTGCCACAAGTACTCCTTTTCTTTTTGTGTGGAGAAAGTGAATAAGAAAGTGTTGTTTACCACTTCACAAAACACGAGAACCAGGAGTTACCCAACAAAATTAGTAAGCAGCAGGTTTAAAACCAACAAAAGGAAGTATTTCACACAGCGCACAGTCAATGTGTGGAACTCTTTGCCAGGGGATGTTGTGATGGCCAAAACTATAACTGGGTTCAAAAAAACATTCCATAAGTTCATGGATGATAGGTCCATCAATATAAGCAAGGATGGTTAGGGATGCATACCCATATTCTGGGTGTCCCTAAGCCTCTGACTGCCAGATGCTGGGACGGGATGAATCACTTGATTGCCCTGTTCTGCTCATTTCTTTTGAGGCATTGGCCAGTGCTGGAAGACTGGATACTGGGCTAGATGGACCATTAGTCTGACCCAGTATGGTCGTTCTTACGTTCTTAAATGCCCTGCCATAGCCTATTAATTTCTTTCTTTTTTTCTTTTTTTTTTTTTCCCTAATCTTGCAAACACACTTTCGCCTTGTATCCTGGTTTCTCAGACTGGCCTTAAAGATATTAGTTTCTCTGCAAACCACAAAGATTAAGCGCTCTATCCCACAATGATCTCCCATTACATTTTCTAAGACGGATGTTGGGGGAGGGGGAGCTTTTAATTGAAGTGGAGGGTGAAGTGGATTGTCCTTTGTTAGTTTCATTCAGACCTCTCTATGTAGAGTAAAAGTGAATTGGTTGTTCTGAACCTATGACTAGAAAGAATGTGGCTTTCTACAAACTGTCTGCATTCCATTCTACCGTCTGGTGCCCTCACTCCTCCACTTTCTTAGGTGCTTATGTGGGTGTTTGGTCACCTTTGATAAGCAGTGGTCTGTCATGTAGATTTAACTCAAATGCTTTTCTGGACCGCTTGTCAATCTCTACTAATACTGAATGATAGATGCTTTTTTAACTCTGTGGTGTTTGGGGGAATCTTTGATGCTAATGATTTACAGAATGCCTTAATATCTAGTCATACAGATTATGCCATAGGGCTCTAAAAGTACTTTGCACTGAGTTTAGCTTTATTTTGTTCTTCAGGCATTTCACGACCCCGGTCAGACAGTGCTCCCCCCACGCCAGTAAATAGGTTGAGCATGCCACAGAATACTGCTATCAACACAACCCCACCTCATAACCGAAGGCATCGGGCCGTGACTGTGAATAAGGCAACAATGAAAACCAGCACTGTAAGATGTTATGCTTAGTACTTCAGTATTTTTCCGTTTGATCTTGTTGATGGTTTCTTCTGCTTCTGTGTATAAAGAAATATAAAATTGCCTTAAAAATTTCTAATAGGGTGAAACTTCTCTTTTATTCAAATAGGTTAGCACTGTTCACACATCAAAAGTGCAGCACCAGCCGTCGTCATCCACCTCTCCATTGTCTAGTCCAAACCAGACTAGCTCTGAGCCTCGACCACTACCAGCTCCCCGCAGACCAAAGGTTAACAGCATCTTGAACCTCTTTGGATCATGGTTATTTGATGCAGCATTTGTTCACTGTAAACTTCATAATGGAATAAATAGAGACAGCAGCATGACTGGTAAATATTGCTGACCAAATATATGTAACTCTTTCCTTGCTTACTGACATTTCCTACCTGCAAGATTAATATTTGCTTAATCAAAAATAAATAAATAAATTTGAATGCTCTCTGATAAAGCACTGTATTATGGTTAACCCTTTCCAGCTGAACTAACCCAAACTGGCACCTTTGCTAGCAGCTCAGCAGAGATCTCTTCTGAGTTTGGTTTTATCTTAGAAATAAAATATCACCTAGACTTTAGTACATACTTGTTAAATCACATGTTACTAATTAGATAACCAGGCAGTTTCCATTATGTCAGCTAGGAGACTGTTATTAAACAAAAGAAATACAGTGTAGTGAGGGAGTTTCCCTTTGTATCTTGGAAAAGCATCACTTTGAGTAAGAAAAGTTGTTTGTTTTTTTTCTTATAATGGCAGTGCTTTAATACATTCACATGAAAAGACTGGCAGCATCATTACAGATGCCGTTCTGCATCTTGTAACTTCACTTGACCTTAGTATGGGAGAACAGGATTTCTACATCTTCACAAAAGGAAAAACTCAAGCAAAATCATTCCCTTTCAGTGATGGTTAACCACATCAACAGACTGGTAGTTTTCAATCCTCCTAACTGTTAGATTTGTTTTCAGTAGTGTAGAGAACCTGGTTTCCATGGCTAGATCTGTATGAGATACGACATATTGTAGAAGTAGTGCTGTCTGTATTGGTGGTGGTCTGTTCAACATGTTCTTCAAGTAATAGGTCAGATTTAGTGGCTTAAAAAAGAAAAAATCAAATCCATAACCGGGTAGGAGAAGTTTGTATTAGCAAGTTTAGGTTTAGAGGTGGGACTCCATAGCAATTAAATTGGCTAGCTTCCATGTTTGTCCTGCAGAAAATACATTCTTTGATGTGTTAAGCTGATATGATATAATTATTCAGTGAGTTTTGCAGTGTTTGTTCTAAATACATATGTCAGGCGTATAAGGCCTGATTTTCAGAGGTGCCCTTGACTTCAGTGGGAAATGTATGTTCTCAGTTTCTCTGAAAAATCAAGCCAGTAGTACACATTTAGAGAGAGAGAGAAGTGGCTGAGCTTAGGAAAACTGAACAATTTAAGAGTAAATTCACACCTGCATGCACAGGTGAGCAAACTAATACCTTTATTATTAACGGGTTTCATATCACTTTAAACACTGAATTTACAACTTGGTCTATTTGTTTCTTAAGTTGGACTATTTTAAAAGTTTACAGGTGTTCTCTTAGAACTGGATGTAGATATAAATATAGTATGAGCAATTTTGAATAAAATAAAATTGCACTGTGCACAACATCTGAGCTGTACGTTTACTCCACTCACTTCCTTACAAATACTTTTGCTACGTGGATTTTTAGAAGTAGTTCTTACGCCCAAATTACTTTTTACGTACCAGTAAATCTGAGACTGAGAGAGAGAGAGACCAAGGAATAGTTTGGGGGTGTTAATTAAAACATCTCGTTGTCCAAAAATTGTAACTTGGTTGAAGTAAATCTTTCATTCTCCAAAGCTGCTCTGTGCTAGCCTAGCCAGTGGATATAAGTCCTATGCCATTAGAGGGAGATTGTAATATTTGTGCCCCAGTGGAGGGACATGGCTTTCTGGCTGATGCTTTGCAGTTTCCTGTCTCAAGCAGTTAGACATAGCTGTCTGGATGGGTGAGGCAGACCTGTGTCTGTAGTTGCATAGACTATTTTAACCCCAATCTTTTTTTTGCCCATGAATGGAGTGCTTTGCAGTCAATTCTGTCCCTCTTTTATGCTCTCCAGAGCCTACAGGGAGAGGCCAACCTTTGCCTGACATGTCCTGCTGATTCCCCGCAAGAAGGCACTTAAGATACAATGATGATAGGCCACCTGATGAAGACCCAGATAGACAGAAAATAGTGTTCTATTTCTCTGTGGCTTGGAAGGTAGAGGTTTGGTTTGTGAGCAGAAACCTCCTGAATTTGGAAGTCTGACCCAGTCCATGCAATTCCTTGATTTCACTACTTTGTGCATTTCTCCCATTCCCACAAGGAGGAATGCCTTCTTGGGGGACAACTTTATTTATGTCGTGATATCGTTTAAGGAGAAAGCTAATGTAACACTCAGAAAATAAAAATCCTTTTCAGGGTCAGCCCTTTTGATTTTGAGACTCCCAAGTCCTGTAGACTAAGGAAGATACAGTTCCTTTCCTTTTCAGAGTTATAGATTGCCTGATCGATCTTTCTTCAGGTCAAGAGGGACTAGTTTGGCCCTGGCAGCTCCTGCATACAAATGGACTTAGGGCCACAACAGCCATACTCTTAGGAGGCTCTAGTGGTTTGCCTTCACGTGAACTGAATGCTAGTCACTGTGCCTCATAGCTTCTTACTTGAATTTGCCTATATGCCTTGTGAGAGAACTTTTTTCCTCATCTTCATATAAAAAGGAATACAATTCAGGAAATTGAGTCTTCTGGTAAAGATTCAAGCTCTAGTACAAAACAGTTGGAGAACATACTCTTTGGTATGTTGAGGCATTTGGATTCTGATCTGTTCTGTATTGAACTTGAAGTCAGTAAAATGTCCCTTCTCCGCTTGCTGCCCTGTGAAATGAAGACTCTAAGCTCCATGACTCAGCCAGGCAGTCCAGGTAGTTTGCTTTGTGCTGGCCACCTACAGACTGTTCACCTGTACATTAATCCAGCTTGCTGAAACCCCTCTTCTTCTTCATTCTGCGTCAGTATTGATAATTTGTGGCCTTTGCCTTTCGGCTCATTGCAATGACTCGTATGCTTACGACTTGTCTGCACGTGAACTAGCACTTAAATAACTACATCGGTTGTAATTCACGCCTGTTGTGATATCAGTGCAGAAATGTTAATTTTTTTATTATTATTTTATAAAACTTTTAGTGCTCAGGAGGTCTTTTAGCTGCAGAGTGTTAGCCAGACATCCTCATCATATAGATGAGTAACACCACAGAGCTATGCTTCTGTGTCCATCTGATGGTTGAAGGACTTATATCTACTTTGTTGAATGGAATAGAGAGAATTTTGAAGTAACCAAAATAAGGGGGGGAAATTACCACTAGAAGCACTAAAATTTTACTTAATCCTTCAGACGCTCACACTTAGAACTTTTCCTTTTAAAAGGATCCTGAAGACCTTTTTGTTTTCCAGAATTCTATACTTACCTTATTTGTATTGTGTGAGACACCCAGAATGCTTCAGCATGTAGGCCCCATATAAATAAAATGCTGTCTAGCTAAGGCTGAGAGACCATCCCAACCCGAGTAGACAAATTCATGTAAGCAGGGCTTGAGCTAGCATACTAAAAATAGCCGTGTGGATGTTGTTGCACCAGCAGAGGCTTGGGCTTGCCACCCAAGCTCAGACCCCTGCCCTCCCTGACCTTTTGGGTCCAAGCTTGGGTGCTGGTCAAAGCCTCCACCAGTGCAGCAAGATCCACACTGCTGCTGTTATGAGTCTGTGTACCCGAGCTGAGAGGCTGCTGCCAGAGAGCACCACAGTATGTGTTGCCATACAAACAAGGTGCATTCTGAGAACTTAGGCAATTTCAAAAGGATCCCTTTATTAAACTTTGTGACACATCACTTCTCCCATCCTACAGTAGATTCCTTGTGATGGTCTTTATGGCTCTGTCTTCCATGAAGCAAGGAGGCAAAGAGCTGTCAGTCATAGCCAGTATAAAGGAGCCAACCCATAAATGTTCCCCCTCAGTTCTTTGTCTCCTTGTCCTGGAACTCCATACCTCATGACTCCGCTTTAATTTTTTTCTCTAACTTTCTCTCTCTCTCGTTCCATAGAGAAGGCAAGAATGAGAAAAATGTGGGTGTTGGGGAGAAGAAGGGAGGGGAGGGTTGGACAGCAAGCAAATAACCTTTCCTACAGATTCCACAGCTGGATCACGGCTGAAAGCTCTTGGGTCAAACAGGAAAGAATCTTCTAAGGATCCAGCAGGAAAACTCTGTCCCTTGCACCTAACCTTCTCATGACCAGAGGGGAGCTTGGGGTTAGCCTGCCTCCTTTGGCAAGCCTGAGCTGTTCCTACAGATCATCTGGCTCCTTCAACATGGCATGACTTTTCTGCTTGTTTAGGCAGCCAGCCTCCAAACTCCTCCCTGAGCTGAGAGCTCTCTGTAGTCTTTGTTTGAGTGACAGATTACTAGCCACCACAGCAGCTAGCAAGGTAAACCCAAATGTAATGAGCCCTCACTGTTTTCAGGGGCTCTGTGTCTCTGATTTTGGACCCTCATTCGCAATGAATACAATCACTGCCCCTTTTCTGCCAGTTCAGATTAATCTTCATTGTCATTGGGAAAGCTTACAATAGTGCCCCTTGCACAGCTGATTATAGCCTGCAACATCTTATAAGTTATTTTCAAACACTCCATTTTTGTCTGCTTCTGCTTTGGGGTATGTGTGGAGTGTCTTCCTTCAAGCAAAGAGTATTAATGAGACTCCACTTCTGTATAATTCTGAGTACATCTAGAGTCTCATGGCCCAGGAGGATCCTTTGCCACTCTGCATTCTCAGGCCTGTCTCTTGCATTCTGACTCAGAAGCAGCAACTTGTCTGCTGGCTAGCCAAGATTCTTGTGCTTTGGGGGTCCTATGTCAGTTAGTGCAGGAACTCAATGGACTGAGTTGCATTCCAGGTGGCTAGAAATTTCCATCTCTTATCAGAGATGGATGGTATTAAGATCTACTGCTTCATAATATGCACCCAAAAGACTTAACTTCCTTTTATGAAGTCTTGGGGTAAAGGAGAGGTGATCTGTTCTAGATTCAGGCACTTGTTTTGTGGGGAAATTCAGTTTTGTGTGTGTGTCATTCTCTAGAATTAGACCACGTGGCAGGTTCCCACTCCAGGGACTGTTCCTTGTCTGATGTCCAGTTTGTCTTTGTGTCAGCAGAGCTGCCCATTAGCCGCTGGTGGCTAATTACCTGATCAGCAATAGATATCAATTTCTCCTCTGTACATTGTAACTGCTTCAGTGATTTTAAATTCAGTGAGGAATTCTGTATGACTTTTTATGCAACATGCTGGGCAGCAGATACTTTCAGCTGTGCAGTTTGGAAACTCCAGATGGGTGATGCATTGGATCTTCGTAATTGTTCAGCTTGCTATCATGGCTGACTTTACACAACTGAGGGGAAGCATTTGTTCTATGTCAGCTGCTAACAGGTTTTTCTTGGGCATTTGGGAGACCTTGAAAGGATATCCCCTGAGTACTACAGTCATGGCTGAATCTATTTTCTTAATAGAGCTTTGCTCTGCTGACTTCTCCAGACCATGTGTCAAGTAACATGTAATGATGTTAACCCAGCCCTCTCGACAATTTATCTTTTAAGACTAAATTTCTCTAGTGCATATGGGATGATATCCCTTGTGTCCGGTTAAATGACAGAGATCTGATTGCCTCTTGTAGTATGTCTACACTGTGATGATAAACGTATGACACAAAGTCTCAGAGCCCGGGTCAGCAGGCTTGGGTTGCGTGGCTATAAAATTGCAATATAGACAGTGAAAGACACTCTCAGTGCATCAGTTGCCTTGGGGACACTCAGGTTTCCCAAAAGTGCAGCTTCTGTGTGGAATTAAAATCTAGAGCCAGAGAAAATAGGGAGATCAAACTTCAACTACATATGGTGGGGAGCTTGCTGTGCCCCGCCTCTGATTCATGCAAGGGGGACTCCTCCGTCCGGTATGCCAGTCTCAGAATAAATTGGCTACCTCTGCTGCCTCTGAGCCCCACTCCTTGAGGACCACTAAGAGGACGAGCCAAGATATCTCATAAGATATCTGAAGACCGTGCTTTGAGTTCTCCAGGTAGGGAATCCCCCTCAAAGAAGTCGCAGTTGCTGATGACTCCAGCCACTCATCAGTCTTCGACCCAATACCTATGAAGCTGCTTGTTCTTCAGATACCAGGGCACTTAAAGACTTCAAAACTATCAGTGTCCGATAAGCCATGAGGTGTCTCTGCTCACTCGATACTGAAGATGTTCACTCAGGCCCGTCTGGACTCCCTCAGAGCGTTAGAGACTCATTGTACTGTCAACTCCCACAGCCACCATTACTTTGGCTCAGGCCATGAACACTGTACCCATGACACTCTGTGTATCACAGGAGTTTAGTTTTCCCTAAGACCTTGCTGTGTCTGAGATGCCTGGCTCACCATTGCTCAGCTGTGATCTGTGGTTTCGGTACCGAAACCAGATCGAGATCCCCAAACACCTGTCCAGTATGGACAGTTTTACCTCATGTTTCTTCCAGTGCTCCACCATGTCAGAGTGATTTGGAAGAGGAAGATTTTGATGAAGGCCATGCCTTGGTTTCTCGAATATCTGTCCAGGGCTCTCCTCTCCATCCCCAGAGAGGCTTTTTTTCCAGAGTGTATGAGGAAATTGATCTCACTTGTGAGAGATGTCTACAACGACCATCTTGTTGGTATGAGCACTCATACCAATGGATGCCTCAACCCATGCTATATGACTCACCCCCTTGGCCATACTGGGATCCCCAGCGGTCTTTCTCCAGCAGTTCTCTAGTGCTTTGAACACCTGACCGAGAGAGACCACTTTCATCACGCTTCCTCTCTAGGAGACCAGAACCTCAGGAAGAAACCATTGAGGAACAGGAAACGATGGCTGATAGATGTCTCTCCATCAGCCAACAACTCCTCCTCCTCATCATCCATGGATAAAGCAGTTATGCCACCTCTAACATCTCTGGCTGATGATTTTAAGCAGTTTCAGGATCTTGTCAAGAGAGTTGTGGGTTCTTTGCAGATCTCTCTTGAGAACATTAAAGAATCACATCATAAGCTTCTTGACATCTTTCATACAGCTTCATCTGCCCGCATTACCCTGTCTGTTAACCTTTGCAGGGTTCAGAGGGGCTCCATTATCTGGCACACCCGAGCCACAATTCTGCCCATGTGCAAGAGAACAGATTAGAAACGTGTCTATTCTAAGGACTCAGAATTTTTATTTTCTCATACCTTCCCTAAATCCTTGGTGGTTGAGGCAGTTAATAAACATGGAAAGCAGCACCACTATATAAAGATCATAAGCACCTTGACCTGTTTGATAGAAAATCATACTCACCAGCTGCTTTACAATTCAGAATCAGCAACTACCAGGCATTGATGGCAAAGTACAATCATACAAATTCTACCAAGATAATCTCCTTTTATTGAGCATCTACAAGCAGAACATAGAGAGCTATTGCAGAATGCTAGCTGCTCGCCAGAACATCTCTCGAGGCCTCTTTTGATGCTGCTGATACTCCCACTCTGATTTCTATGATAGTAGTTGTGAGGAGGGCCTCATGGCTTCAGCTCACGGGATTTCCAAAGGAGGTCCAGAATATGGTTGAAGACCTTTCTTTTGATGGCACTTAACTGTTTTGACAGCACAGATGAATCTTTGTACACGTTAAAGGACTCCAGGGGCCACTTTGTATTCTCTGGGGATCTATAACCTGCCCACAAGAGAGTCTAGTAAGTCTCAGACAGGGCAGAGATCCTGTCCTGCTTCCCAGCGTTTGATCTCACACACTTCCACCTCTAAGCACCAATTTTGATGGGGTGGTTGAGGTCCTGAGCTACTATCCCTATTCACTGCAATGATTCACCTGCCTTCCTCCCTTTTTGGCATCTGTCTTTACCACTTCCAGTGGGCTTTTGAGTCTATCAATGTGAAAAATGTATTTTGGAGATTAGGTTCCCAAAGGGTACCATCCACTTTACTTCTCTTCTGCCTGCCAGCACCCATTCCCCATCCCTCTTCAGGGACCCATCTCATGAGCACTTTCTAAGGTAGGAAATCAACTCTCTTCTACTCTTGGGTGCTATAGAACCTGTTCCCAGGCAGAACAGAGAGAAGGGGTTTATTCCAGGTACTTCCTGGTTCCAAAAAAGAGAGGCAGTTGGAGACCCAGCCTAGATTTAAGGCTACTCGACACCTTTTGTGAAATTCAGAATGGTAACACTTGCAGCAATAATTCCATCACTGGATCAAGAGGACTGGTTCTTAGCCCTCATCCTTCAAGACGCATATTTCCGTATAGCGATCCACCCATCTCTCAAAAGGTTCCTATATTTTATTGTCGGTTGTGGCCATTTTCAGTACAGGGTGCTCCCTTTCAGCCTCTCATCTTCCCCAAGGGACTTTTCAAAGGTTAGGGCTGTCCGATATATTTTTCTGCAATTTCTACCACTGATGGTGGCAAACACATAAAGGTCATGATGGATGGACATGTCATGCATGTTTTATACCAACCAACCAGGAGGGCAAGAGCCCCTTACCTCTGCATCAAAGCTGTCAAATTTTGGAATTGGTGCATATGCAATCAGTTAGTCATCACAACAGCTTACCTTCTGGGAGCTCAGAGTGTGACCATGGATACGCTTAGCAGGCACTTTTATTTCAAGATTGCAAGTGGGAAATAGATTCATTGTACTTTTGGCAATGGGGCACCCTTTGGATAGACCTGTTTGCCACAGCCACAAACAAGAAATGTGCTCAGCTCTGCTCCAGAGGCAGGCTGGGTTACCGATCCTTGGGGGATGCCTTTCACCTTCAGTGTCTTTTTGGGTCTACTGTATGCGTTCCCTCCGACTCCCCTAAAGAAGGACAAAGCCAGAGTTTTCTAATCGTTCCAATCTGGCCCAGACAGACATGGTTTCCTTACTTTAGACAGCTGGCCACTTGCTCACTGATCACTTTCCGGACAACCCCATATAGTCTCTCCCAGGAAGGTGGGCAGATTCTTCACCCTAGTCTGTGTTCTTTGTCTCAACGCATAGCTGGTTGATGATTCATGGGATTAGAAACAACCTATGCAGAGGAAATAGTGCTGTTACACAGCAGAAGCTGTCTGTTTGCTACTTACTTGAAAAAAAGGACAAGATTTGGCTGCTGGTGTGACCTCAAATGCATTCCACCAACAACCTCATTGCTGTCAGATATATTAGACTGCATCCAAGAACTGAAACACTTGGGTCTGTTGCTGAGCTCCATTAGGGTTCACTTGGAAGCCACCTGGCTTTCTGTCCCTTAAAGGGGGTTATTTTGTATTTCCTCACCCAACAACCATGATATTCCTCAGGGAACTTGGAAATCTCTTCCTGCCAGCCAAATGTCCTACTCTGGGTTGGGACCTCAGTCTGGTTCTTAAAGGCCTTACAGAATCGCCATTTGAAGCAAAGACTACCTGTTCACTCCTCCATTTATTGATGAAAACAGCATTTGAGGTAGCCGTTACGTTGGCTTGGCAAGTTGGGGAAATAGGGGCACATGTGGCATGTTTTTCAAAGATTAAGGTCACATTACAGCCATGCCCCAAGTTTTTACCAAAAGTATCTTCGGAGTTCCATATTAACCAGCCTATTCACTTTCCTGTCTCTTACCTTAAACCTGACATGGGTAAGGAAGAAGTGCTGTTATACATATGCACGCACACACGATGTCAGGAGAGTCCTGGCCTTCTATTTTGACAGGACTAAATCTTTTAAAAGTCTCCCAAATGGTTTGTCTCAATCGGAGATCGATCAGAAGGGACTGCAATTTCTAAATAAAGACTTTCCAAGTAGATATCCAACTGCATTTGTTTCTACCAGTCTCGCAGTCTCCAAGCTCCCTTGGGCATACAAACTCACTCTACAAGGTCTATTTCTACCACAGCAGCCTTTCTGAAAAATGTTCCCATTATTGAAATACGTAGAGCCACAACTTGGGCCTCTGTACATACCTCTGCTGAGAACTATGCAATAACTCATGACTCTGCTTCCAGTGCTGCATTTGGCTCAGCTTTACTTTCTTCAATATTGGACTCTACTCTGAAGCACCCTCCTCCTTAAAGGGAGCTGTTCGGTAGTCACCTAGAGAGGCACACCCGGAAGGACACTACTTCAAGAAGAAATGGTTCCTCATCCTGTGCAGTAACTGTGATTCTTCAAGATGTGCCATTTTATGGGTGCTCCACTACTCACCCGCCTTCCCCTGTGCGCCAGAGTTCTCTGCTCTGGAGCTTCGTGGTAGAGACGAGATGAGGGTGGTTCGCCAGCCCAGTGCTGTGGAGCAGAGTGGAGCACGAGACCAAGTAATATGTCTGCGTGGGCTGAACCAACACTGCCATGTGAAATGTCTGATGAAATGTGCAGGGGGCACAAGTACACCTACAGCGGAGCACCCATAGGGGGACACATCTTGAAGAACCATCGTTACTGCGCAGGGTGAGTAACCGTTTCTTTTGGTTTGAAATGAACCTTTTTTAATCCACCGAACCAAAAACCCAACTATTTGCTCAATGGCTAGCCTTCGTATAGAGAATATGTTGTAGGGTGCTGGAAGAGGAAATGAGCAAATGAAGGGAAATTATGCCCACACCACCGCACTCCCCCCAAAAAGAAAAGAAAAGAAAAAGCTCTGCAGGATTCCAGAGGTACATCGTAAACCAGGCCACATACTGACTGTCGCACATGTCAGAGAAATACATATGCAGCTCTGACCGTTCCAGACAGTTCCTTCTTGACTGACCAGCAAAGGATCCCCTTTGTAGAGATGCTATGTGTCAACAGCCATTGTTCCAACCCTTCAGCCATTCTCAGACACACCTCACTGGATATCTTTCTGTGTCTCTAGTCCTGCCTTCCGATCAAGTCCAGTGCAACCGGCAAATGTCACCCCAACCAAGGAAGAAATGTGGCGTGAGATTACATTTACTGAGATGGTAGTAGTTCTCCTTGGTGTTCCTCTAATGACCTGGAATTCAGTACCAAGACCCCTAGTGCACTGAGGGACTGAGGCTTGGTGGAGTCCCTAACTCTGCAAGCAATGGCACAAAGCCCTGCAGTTGTGCAGTTCCAATCATTGAGCTTAGCAGGAGTGTGGGTAGCCTGATCCACAACACAAAGATGGGTGTGCCGGCACTGAGCTCAGCTACACAGTGCTCTTAGGCCTGTTAAGGCTCCGTCTTCCAGGGCCACCCACTTGCTAGACTTCAGAGTGACACTCGAGTGTCAGAAGTAGCGAACTCCAATTCATTAGATGCACCCTAGGGAGAACCACCACCACCTCAGTAAGTGTATGCAGCATTGTGACCAAAAGCCCCAAACTGACAGTAATTAGCTTATTTTGCACGGGTAGGCACTCTAGGTGGACTGAACATAGCAAATCACCCAGACTGCCTGCCTGAATTACAATGCCTAGAGTCTCCGTTTGGAAGCTGGAGAAGGGACTTCACTGTCTTTGGATCAGAACCTAGATACTTGGAGATAATGGGAGAGAGAGAATGCCCCAAGCCTTTTTCTCCCTCACAGTTCCAGGAACTGTGGGTTGTTTGGTCAGCAGTACTGGTTTTCAGCAGGGTGGCACATGACAGCCAGTAGAGAGACTTGGGAATGTGCTCTACTGCCTTCACAGGACAAAAAACCATGAACTACAGGAGTTACACCAATCTCTTGCTAATGTGCTAAGACCAGGTGAATCCTGGAGGATGAGGGGCTAATTCTCAGCTGTGTATCCATGGAAGGTGCAGCTGAGAGGGTGAGCCACCAAGGAACTGGTGGCAACTCACTGATCCCAGTATGCTATAGAGCATCCCCTAGTCTGCTCTACAGTATTGTGACTGGTAACATCCTCCAAAAGCCATCTGTCAGCTGGGGATTGCTGGAGTAGAATTTGCTCACACCATGCTCCTTTCTGGCTCCCCTCTGCCCTCAACATATGCCTTACTCTGGGGGATGTGATGTGAGGAGGTGGGGTCCAGCTGTGGGAATTCCCAGCTGTTTGTTTCCAGAATAACACTGAGAGATTGCATCTCAGCTCATGATCTGTCCCAAAATATTCAGAGAAGCAGTTTTTACAAGGTAAGTAATTTTTCCCTTTCTGGTAATTGTTTGAAGTTTTCCCTCTTTTCCACCTTTCCTTGAGAATTGCATCTAAGGTGTTGAATCTTTGTCATTATTCTGCTACCTGTTTATTATTTCTGCTTTGGAAGCTTCTTGAGTGAGATGGAAGTGAGCAGGCTTGTACATTTATACTGGCCTTTGTTGAGGATTCTTTGTCATCTTGCTTCCTGGAAGCTGGAGCCATAACACTTTTAGTATAAAGAATTTGTGGTTGGGGAAAGAGGAGAATTGGGGCAAGCAGCATTACTGGTAAGTAACACTCCCATGTGGGTTCACCCCAAGTAAGCAAGTCTTATGATACTGTGCTAGTGTAGTCCTGTAATATGCTTCATTTACAGCATAGTCCAGGAGAAGCACAGCTTGAGCTGGGATGGGTTAATACATTGATTTAAAGATCAAATGTACATTAATATGAACAAAACTGAACGTTATTAGTATTTTGTAGATTTCTTTGTTCATTGTTTTGCATGGTACTTTCAAAACCATAATTTTGGACCTGAATGCCAATTTCTTATGTGTTTAACAAGCTTGCTATGTCATAAAGCTTTTAATCTATTTTTTAAAAAAAGCGAAAAGCATCTTAACTTATATTACAATTTCACCATCTTTAAAGTATTTTATAACTACTGCTGTCCTTTGATTTGTTTCCATTTTATTTCTATTATCTTGCAGCATCTTTTATCCAAATTCTTCTTTCTTATAAATCTTGTAAGTAGGAACCAGTAGCTTTTCCTTAATTGCAGTCATGTTTTTTTTTCTTTTTTCATAATCCCATATTTTTATTTGTAATGTCATTGTCATTGTCTCTTGTAGCTTTTGCACTTTTACTTGGGAAAGACAAGTAATTTTTTGTGTGTACGTTTTTTGAATGGGGAAGATTGTTGGCAAAAGCAAATTAATCTGCCTGAATCAGTCCCATCATTTATGTACTATAGTCTGTGATCATGTCATGAATTTCAGGACTTTGCACTAACCATGTTTTTGTTTTTGTTTTTTAACTTAAAGCTTATTTTTATACAGACCTAGTGTTTGATTTGTATGCATTGTGCATGTCGTGTTTTTTTTCCAACTATACTATATTGCTGGATAGCTTATTTAGGACAAAAATGGCTCATGGGAAGATGCATAAAGATTTGTGCTTATTTGCCACTTATGCCATAAAAATCTTTAAGGTAACAAACATCAAATAGTTTACACCAAGAATTTTAAAAAGAAAAACTGAGTAAAGACTTTTTTGTTAGGAACTTTCTAAAAATTAACT
This sequence comes from Lepidochelys kempii, assembly GCF_965140285.1. NCBI lineage: Eukaryota > Metazoa > Chordata > Testudines > Cheloniidae > Lepidochelys > Lepidochelys kempii. The sequence goes on along the minus strand of NC_136392.1, from coordinate 30,672,856 downwards.
CTCCATACAACTTGTAAATAATGTAACTGGCAAAGCATAATCAGGACTTCTGTTTGTATGACTTCAAACTCCTCACCCTTTGCAAATGTGATTTTTCCCCCCTCCCCCCCCAAGCATCCCAGGCCCTAAATTGTGTCTGTTACTGGTGAAATTCTGATGTGTTCCTACACAAAACCAAACCAGCCTGTATGGTTTTTGAAGTAATACTGGCACATGATTGCCTTTCCTAAAAATCACAAGCAATGTGCTGTTCCAGTCTTTGGGGATCCCACAGGGAAGTGTCTCTCCTGTTGCCCAGGGAGTACTCAGTACATCCTTCTTGGCTGCCACTCCAGAGGAAATAATGGGGCAAGCAAAGTGACTAGCTTTCTCCATGTTGTGCACATGGCACTGACATAGGGGCTAGGAATATCTCTAAGAGGAATTCATAAACTACATTAGTTATGTCACTCACAGATATATTCTGCAGGAAAAGAAAACAATGCTAAAGAATGGCCAACCTCACTTAGGTCCTTGGGGCTATCCAAAGCCATTTTGATAGTTTAGAAATGTTTGTAGGGCATGTTGAAGAGTGTATTTAAACATTTTCATTAATACTATGAAGTAGCCACTAGGCAACTGCCCAGTTTTCTGGTAGCTGACACCCGGGACTGGCTAACTTCAAAGATTTCCATGGCAATTACAGGCACTGTGTGGTGGAGGGACCAGATCACAACAGCAACTTTCAACACATTCAGACATATCCCACCTCTCTCGCAGCCGTCCCTTTCACTCTGATATGGGTCCTGTCCTCTTCCTGACTTCTGGAAATAGGCAGATGACTTGCTTCAACAGTAGAGGCCAGAGGGATAAGCTGGGCCAGAGTAGCTCTGTACTCAAGAGGCAATCAAAAAGATCAGGGAGTCAGGAAGCATAAAAGTAGTCATCTGTTTTTTTGGGGAGGCGGGAGGGGGATGGAACAACTTCAGATAGTGACAAGATATCTTAGGAGATGGCAAGGGAAATTAGAATGTCTAATTTTCTAAAGGGGAAGAGGAGCAGGAAGTGAGATGAGTGGAATGGTGGATCTTTTTGTGCACAGGGCAGGGAATTAGTCTGATGTGCACCAGTGCGCACATACTCAGCGTAAGTGTACTCTTCTTCAGTACACAATGCTGAGGGTGAATATACCCATACATAGGGTCTGAAGAATTAATATCACTCCTGTGTTAGGGAAAAATCAAATACCCTGAAATAGGTTTTTAAATACAGGCATTGATTCAAATACAGTGAACTAGCAGCTTCATCATAGTCACTAAATTTGACGTGATCTTTGTGTCCTGGATCCCATGAGCCTGTTTTGTATGTTGACAAAACACAATGAAAACTTTTACTTTTTCTCTTTCCAGCTATAGCAACCCAAGCTAGCATGGAGTTTCGTCGGAAAGGATCACAAATGTCCACAGACACCATGACTTCCAATTCCACATTTGATGCAAGTGAATTTCCTGATAACTATGAAGCAGGAAGAGCAGAGGCATGTGGAATGCTATGTAGGATATTTTGTAGCAAGAAGACTGGGGAGGATATACTGCCAGCTTACTTATCCCGGTACTAAAATATCTTCCAGTTGCTTTATTGCTACAATTTTGTGATGACAATCTAATTTATTTTGCGTAAACAGCCTCCAGTTTGGTCCTGAATCTTGTAATGCTAATTAATGGATAATTGGTCTTTAAAGATGATGCATCTAGGAACCTCTGTTTAATCAAGGGGGGATTTCTTGCCCCCTCTCATCAACTCAGTTATATCGGGGTTTTCTTGAGGATGCAGAATATATCCCTTTCTTTTGATGGCTTTATTTGGCTCTTCCATGGTAATCTTTTCTCTTGTCCACTATAAGACTAAAATTTTTTTACTACACAGACACAAGGCATATTTGTGCATTAGACATTGAAAGATGTTCCTATATGGTCTCCAGTTTTACAATAATGAAGCCACGTAGGCTTAAATTTGAATATGGAAATCTCATGAGATGTTCTCTTCCAGAACCATTGTGATTAGGGCTATCAAGCAATTAATAATGCGATTAATTGCTCTGTTAAACAGTAATAGAATTCCATTTATTTAAATATTTTAGGATGTTCTCTACATTTTCAAATATATTGATTTTAATTACAATATGGAATACAAAGTGTACAGTGCTCACTTTATATTTAGTTTTGGTTACAAATATTTGCACTGTAAAAAACAAAAGAAATAGTATTTTTCAATTCACCTAATACAGGTACTGTAGTGCAATCTCTTTATCATGAAAGTTGGAGTTACAAATGTAGAATTATGTCCAAAAAAAAAAACTGCATTCAAAAATAAACCAATGTAAAACTTTAGAGCCTACACGTCCATTCAGTCCTGCTTCCTGTTCAGCCAATTGCTCAGACAAACCAATTTGTTCACGTTTGCAGGAGATAATGCTGCCCACTTCTTGTTTAGAATGTCACCTGGAAGTGAGAACAGGCGTTCACATGACACTGTTGTAACCACTGTCACAAGATATTTACATGCCAGATGCTCTAAAGATTCATATGTCCCGTATGCTTCAGCCACCATTCCAGGGGACATGTGTCCAGCTGATGACTGCTTCAGCTCAATAACAATCCAAAGCAGTGCGGACCAACGCATATTCATTTTTGGCATCTAACTCCGATGTTGAAAAAAGCAGAAGGTTGATTTGGTTTGGTTCAGGTCCTGTAGTTTCCTCATCAGAGTCCTACTCTTTTAAGACTCCTGAAAGTATGCTTCATGCCTCATCCCTCTCAGATTTTGCAAGGCACTTCAGAGTCTTAAACCTTGCTTCAAGTGCTGTAGCTATCTATAGAAATTTCACATTGGTACCTTCTTTGCATTTTTGTCAAATCAGCAGTGAAAGTGTTCTTAAAACAAACATGTGCTGGGTCATTATCTGAGGCTGCTATAATGCGTAATATATGGCAAAATATGTGTAAAACAGAGCAGGAGACATACTATTCTCCCCCCATGGAGTTGAGTCACAAATTTAATTAATGCATTATTTTCTTAATGAGCATCATCAGCATGGAAGCATGTCCTTTGGAGTGGTGCCCGAAGCATGCAGGGGCATACGAATGTTTAGCATATCTAGCACATAAATACCTTGCAATGCCTGTTCTCACTTTCAGGTGACATTGTAAATAAGAAGCGGGCAGTATTATCTCTCGTAAATGTAAAGAAACTTGTTTGTCTTAGCGAAGAAGTAGGACTGAGTGTAGGCTTTAAAGTTTTACTTTTTCTTCTTTTTGAGTGCAGTTACATACCAAAAAAGTTCTACATTTGTAAGTTGCACTTTCATGATAGAGATAACACTATGGTACTTGTATGAGGTGAATTGAAAAATATTACTACTTTTGTTAATCATTTTTACAGTGCAAATATTTGTAATAAAAAATAACATAAAGTGAGCACTGTGCATTTTGTATTCTGCGAAAGATTCACGTAACAAACAGGTGGGAGGGAAATATTTTTTTTAAAAGCAGGAATGGCAAAACCAAAACCTTTGCATGAGGACTCAATAGAAAGTATCGCAGGCTGGATAAAAGTAGTCATTTAAACCAAATTAGGTTTTTTATATTTAGAGTTTTATTTGCATGTTGCTCATTATTAATTTAGCAATATAAAATGGAAAGTAGAATGCTTTGTACTTTTTCCTTTAGTTTCCTAAATGTTAGTAGAAACAAATATGTAAAAATCTGAAATTCTACTAAGAAATTTCATACTTACAATATTTACCTATGCTGAAAAAGACAAGACTGGGGCCTTGTTAGCATCCTTACTGTGTGAACAACACAAATTTAAACAAAATTGGTAAGACTCTAACCTGTGCTATATTTGTGACCAACATCATCTTCCAATATATGAACTTCCACAAATCAAAGCTTGAAATGCTTTGATATGGGTATATTACTCCATCAGAGTTTGCAGTCTGAAGTCAATGGGATATGTGCTCCTAAGTCATTTAGGAGCATTTGAAAATGCCACCCTTTGTTTCATATGGATTCAGGAGCATAACTGTAGGCTCCTGGTTATTGAAAAATTTTGGTCTGTATTTTAATTTAAAAGGTTAAAAATAGGTATCGACTAATGACCAGTCTAGTTGCTAATGCAAAGGCTCTTTTTGTACAAACCATTTAATCCTGTCTTTCTCTTTCAGATTTTACATGCTTTTAATTCAGGGTTTGCAGATAGCAGATTTCATTTGCCACCCAGTGCTGGCCAGCATTATTCTAAACTCTCCTCCATTGTTCTGCTGTGACCTGAAAGGGATTGATGTGGTGGTTCCTTACTTCATTTCTGCCCTTGAAACGATTCTACCTGACAGGTAAATACTTTTTTCATGTAGATGTCACAATTTTTCTTTTGACAAGTTACTTGTGAATAGTTTTCACTAGTGCATTCAAAACGGTACCCTGAGAGTCACTGACCCAGTAAATCTAGGTTAAACAGCAACATTAGTGCTTGGTAATGACTCTGGCTTTATAACAATAACCATAGTGCACACAGCCTCTTGCATTTCCTTTCCTTTAACAAGGCTTGGCAGATTTGATCTTTTTAAAATATAATTTTGATGGATAATATCAATATTTATTTTAAAGCATTTTTTTTATCTTTAATGATTTAAGTTTTCACATTTCTGGGAAATTACGGGCGGCTCAGCCAGTAAGGGAGTCAGGCAATAATTATTTAATGACGCTATATGTTGAGATTCAAAATGTTAAAGCTTTATAAAAGTTAAAACACAAATTGCCAACATCGCATGTCAAAATATACAAAGGAAATATCCTTAAATCAACTTTAATAAATTCTCAAACAGTATTTTTTGTACTTTGCCAATCTGTAAATTTCTATTAATATTGCTGGAAATATTTATTGTCTGTTTGAGTGTGCACAGTGAAATTGACATTTACCAATTAAAAATTGAATCCTTGCAAGCCTAGCTTTAATTATGTTGTTGGGGTTTTGACCCAATACTAGCATGTTACCATGGGTAGGGAAGGCTGTGCCTCCCCAAACAGCCTGGTCCCTGCCCCCATCTGCCCCCTCAGAACCTCTCACCCCCCCCCTCCCTGGGACCCCCCGCTCCTTATCCAACCTCCCTGCCCCCTTACCATGCCGCTCAGAGCAGCATGTTTGGCAGCCGCACCGCCCGGCTAGAGCCTGCCACGCTGCCCAGCAGGAGCTCACAGCCCTGCCGCCCAGAGTGCTGGCAGCATGGCGAGCTGAGGCTGCGGGGGAGGGGCCGGGGGCTAGCCTCTCCAGCTGGGAGTTCAAGGGCTGGGCAGGACGACCTCATGGGCTGGATGTGGCCCGTGGGCTGTAGTTTGCCCACCTCTGGACTAGTAGCTAAATCTTTGGAAAATACCACGGTAGGGGAGTTGGTTAAACTCAATGCTCGGTGGCACCTTACATAGTATAAGAAGTGCGCTCATAAACTGAATTTGGTAAGGTTGGAGGGAGAGCGTGCATCAAGAAAAAGTTTGAAGATTCTGGGACAACTGCCAGCTGTGGGCAAGACTCGCCTTGTATTAGGTCCTAGGGCATGCATTTCAAAAAAACACGTGCTCCTTCTGTTGTATAGAAGCACACACCCGAACACTTGTTGCCCTTTTAAAAATGATACCTAGATGTCTTCTTTGAAAAACAGATGGATGTGTTTTGAAGTTCTTTTCCAAGGGGCACAGGACTTGCAAGACCAGTTCCATGCATCCAATGTATATTCAGCTCTCTGTGACCTACTGCCACATGATGGGGAGCTGCAGTACTGCAGAATGGATCAAGAAATTCAGTGAGGTTGAATCGGGGAATCAGCCAACTTTTGAGATAGTGCAGCGATATATGAACATGATTGAGTCTTTGCTGCCCTTTATTTGATCTGTCAGGACTGCTAATTGGAATTTGCACCTTGCAGCACTGGAAGACTTTGAAATACTTTTTTGCCAACTATTCTGCACTGGTTGCCTGGGACCTTGCTGAAATAAGAGGTGTAGAAAAGTCTGACCCTGACACATGGGAGGAATTTTGAAAAGGAAATTGGGTTGTTAAAAGATCACTAGCACCCTTCTGTGTGCTTGGTTCAGACGAAGCCCTAAAACATGGAAAGAGAGCATTAAAAGTTTTTGGTTTGTTTGTGGTGGGAGGAGGAAGGGGTGTTGTGGGCATAACACAGCTTCCAAATGCCCTTTCCCAGTTTTTCCTGGCAACCTTAGAACTACATCACTTACTGTTTCGCTCAAAATCTGGTGTTGAGGGGTGTCTTCCCCAGAAATAACCAAGCACCAGCTAGACTCTTTAGGTGCTGTTAAATGCCAAAAAAGGGCAATTTTAAAGCTACAGGTTGAGCTTGTTTGGACTGGCAACCCATTCACGTATGACAGACAGGAGCTCATTAATATTTTGATTGAAAGCAGTCTTCAGTGATGAGATAGCTAAAGATGTCAGTTGAATGGATACTTGTGTGAAGCCTTCAAAACCCAAAGAATTATCATGAGCTCCAATAAAGAAAAGCAGACTAAAGTTGTGCTTGAATGCAAAGAATAAAGTCAGAGTGAAGATGGCAGGAACTATTACAGAGCTAACCGCAGACAGGTCATTCTTTTGCTAGTCTCCTGGTCGTGTCCAGATCTCAGTGTGAGACTTTGGGAAAGTATGAGTTCTCCGTGGTACCACAATTAATGTTAGAATCTGACAGAACAAGAGAGATGTGCCAGATGAAAAGCAAGATAATGCACATCATGCATAGTCTTCCTAGGCTAACAGCTACTGACAATGTCACCGGTACCTTATGCTAGCAGAGGCCTTTCAGTGTAGCAGTCATACATGGTATGGCTGAGGTACAAGCTCTTGACAAACCAGAAACTTAACACCTGCCAGGGTTTGGCTGAACACTTCATTATGAAGCTAGAGAGAAAACACTGGACCTATGACAAAGTCCACCTCATGTTTGACATGTTTGCAGGGGTGTAATCAAAGAAGGCCAAAGCACAATTAGAGTTGCAGCTAGCAAGGCATGTGAATGGTAACAAGAAGGGTTTCTACAGGTATGTTCACAACAAGAAGGTCAGGGAAAGTGTGGGACCCTTACTGAATGGCAACCTACTGACAGATGATGTGGAAAAAGTTGAAGTACTCCATGCTTTTTTTGCCTCTGTCTTCACAGACAAGGTCAGCTACCAGACTCCTGTACTGGGCAGCACAGTATGGAGAGGAGGTGAGCAGCCCTCAGTGGTGAAAGGACAGGTTAAAGACTATTTAGAAAAGCTGGACATGCACAAGTCCATGGGACCAGATGCAATGCATCTGAGGGAGTTGGCTGATGTGATTGCAAAGCCATTGGCCATTATCTTTGAAAATTTGTGGCGATCGGGGAAGGTCCTGGATGATTGGAAAAAGGCAAAAATAGTGCCCATCTTTAAAAAAGGGAAGGAGGAGAATTTGAGGAACTACAGCCTCACCTCAGTCCCTGGAAAAATCAAGGAGCAGGTCCTCAAGGAATCCATTTTGAAGCAATTGGAGGAGAGGAAGGGGATCAGGAACAGTCAGCATGGATTCACCAAGGGCAAGTCATGCCTGACCAACCTGATTGACTTCTATGATGAGATAACTGGCTCTGTGGATATGGAGAAAGCTGTGGACGTGATATACCTCGACGTTAGCAAAGCTTTTTGATATGGTCTCCCACAGTATTCTTGCCAACAAGTTGAAGTATGGTTTGGATGAATGGACTATAAGGTGGATAGAAAGCTGGCTAGATTTTCAGGCTCAAATGAGTAGTGATCAACGGCTCGATGTCTAGTTGGCAGCCGGTATCAAGCGGAGTGCCCCAGAGGTCGGTCCTGGGGCGGGTTTTGTTCAACATCTTCATTAATGATTTGGATGATGGGATGGATTGCACCCTTAGCAAGTTCATGGATGACACTAAGCTGGGGGGAGAAGTAGATGCATTGGAGGGTAGGGATAGGGTCCAGAGTGACCTAAACAAATTGGAGGATTGGGCAAAAAGAAATCAGATGAAGTTGGGGCACATGACTTATGAGGAGAGGCTGAGGGACCTGGGCTTATTCAGTCTGCAGAAGAGAAAAGTGAGGGGGGATTTGATAGCGTCCTTCAACTACCTGAAGGGGGGTTCCAGAGAGGATGGAGCTCGGCTGTTCTTAATGGTTGCAGATGACAGAACAAAGAGCAATGGTCTCAAATTGCAGTGGAGGAGGTTTAGGTTGGATATTAGGGAAAAACTAGTTCACTAGGAGGGTGGTGAAGCAGTGGAATGGATTACCTAGGGAGGTGGTGGAATCTCCATCCTTAGAGCTTTTTAAAGCCTGGCTTGACAAAGCCCTGGCTGGGATGATTTAGTTGGTGTTGGTCCTGCTTTGAGCAGGGGGTTGGACTAGATGACCTCCTGAGGTCTTTTCCAACCCTAATCTTCTATGATTCTATGAGAGTAAGTGGCACAGGATAAAGGGAGCACATTTTTGCTAAAAAGGAAGTGGCATTTAATGGAAAATGGAGTGAATTTCCCTGCTGTACGTATTGCTCCTAAACTACCATTCAGAAGCACAATTATCCCCCCCCCCCCCCCCCAAAAAAAAAAAAAAAAGGCTAAGTGCACATTCTCAATCATGGGCTCCCTTGTTTGGGTCCAGTTTTTAGCATGTCTTTGACTTTGCCAAAGGGCTTAAACTGCTTTTAACCAAATCTCTATATTTGAAATATAGTGTATATCTGCGTATTTACTCATAGAAGTGTGTTTATTCCTTCTGGGCAGTTCAGTGTAAGAGGTTAAATGTCAAATGCCCCTATTTTTCGATTGTATGCACAATCACATTGGGTTTGAATGTTAGATTAGATTAGAGTGGAGGCTAAAGAACCTTGTTCTGGCTCAACAAGGAAAGTACAGATTAAAACTATGTCACATGCTTCTTTTTTCCTTCAGTTTGATTGAAGAGGCAATTTGTCTTGCCCTCATAAAAGGAGATCCTGTTTCTAGGTCTTAGGCAACAGATGCCATACCTTATATAGCTAACTCGTTGTGTGTGTGACTGTATGCCTATGCACAACTGGTTACCTTAGTTTAAAATATAGTGTGTGAAAGGTTTAGAGGGAAATATTTGCTGCTGTATTCCTTGTCTAGCTCTTCAGTACCAAAAAGTGTACACTCAGCTGCTGGGTGGGCACCTCATAAAATACTTAGTCCTCTTAGTCCTGGTAAAACATTCTGTTGGACTAGTATGAGATGACATGCTATTGAAAATAGTAGGTGTGAAATGGTGGTGAGACTGGAAGGGCTTAATAGATGGGTTTCAAACTGCATTTTAAAAACCAGTCATGGAAGCATGTGTGTTCTTGTTTGGGGTAGATAAGCTTCATTTGAACTCACTGAAAATGAAATCGTGACACTTACCATGGTTCTGTGGAGCTTATTAGCTGATTACTGCATTGTATATCAAGCTGTTGGACTGTTTCATGTTGCAGTTGAAGGATTTGCCTGGAGGGTCTTTCTGTCTCTAAAGCTTGAATTCTTAAAGCCTAGCTCAAAAATGAAGAATCTAAAGTCCTAGGTTGTTATGCTGAAGCCAGAGCTCCAGATACTCCTTTCTGTTAAAAAGAAAATCACCCATGACATACATGAATTCAAAGTCCAATAATTGATAACACAAAGTAAGGCTTCTAAGCCCAAAGTGAAACAGCTACCATATTATACTGTGTGCTCTTTGTTAGGGTTTTTGTGCCTCTAAATTTAATCAGTATGGAATTAAATTTAATTCCAAACTCCTGTGAAAAGTTGATTACCTTTCTAATGCTTTTTCTTATTGGCAGAGAGCTCTCAAAGTTTAAAACCTACGTAAACCCTACAGAGCTGAGAAGATCCTCTATCAATATTTTGCTGTCATTGTTGCCTCTCCCTCATCATTTTGGGACCATAAAATCTGAGGTAATGAATTAACATGATTGTTTTCTGTGAGATTATTTTATATATTTTGTCAGCATTTTTCAGAAATAATCCATGTTCATGTTACACGTGAAGTTGCAGAGCTGACTCAGTGGTCCTGCGGTTTGTCCTCTGCACAAAAGGGTACAGGTTTGGTCTTTCTTCCAGATTGTTAGGGCTGTTGAACCAGCAAGCTCAGCTCTTCAGGGGCTGTAGGGGAATTGAAAGCAGATGGCACACCTTGCTTTCCAGCATTCCGTCTGGCTAATATAAGAACAGCCTTCATAGGGGTTCCCAAGAGATGTCCCTCCATCCTCAGAGTAAGAAATTATGGCAATGGGGGATGTACTTGTGGAGAGAGGGAAGAAATGTGTAAGTTAGGATATTACTGTGCTCAAGTGTGATGTCAGGCTAGTTTAGTTTAATGATATTCAAAGTCTGAATATCTTACAAATCCACAAGGTTCCTCCATCCTCCAAGGAAAGAGAGAATTGGGTTATGTTTGACTTACTCTGCTTTCTTTGTTATGCTGCAATTATACCAAGCCCAATTTTGCTATCTAGTTAACTGCTCCATTTAGCACTGACTTTCTTGTATCCAGCTCTTCACTTACAGAGGAAATACCATAGTACATCACAGATGTTGGTAATGCTGCAGAGAGTCAAATACTTTCATTTTGGATTAGTTAAATTACTTAAATTGTAAAAGTAATCAAATAACAGATGCAAGTGCTCTGAGATGATCAAATCCATGTCTGTGCTAATTGATATTAAAGGAAATGTATTCTTTCTTCAGGTTGTCCTGGAAGGAAAATTCAGCAATGATGACAGCTCATCATCATATGATAAACCAGTAACCTTCCTATCCTTGAAGTTGAGGCTTGTGAATATACTAATAGGAGCTTTGCAAACTGAAACAGACCCCAACAACACTCAAATGATACTAGGTTATTTGAATGTATTTATTTATTTATTTGTTTTTATGCTGGATTATAAGAAAAATCCTGAACTTTAGGATTTGAGTTCTCAATACCATAGAGCAGAATACTGTGCAAACTACCAGGGATCATGTAGGACTTAAATAATTGTGTGCCGCTATGCAAGCGGAAAGAGACAAAGTTCTAGCCTTAAATTCTTTTGCTTAAGAAATCACTTACATTGCACTTTTCACCGTGAAAGCATTCCGATAGACAACTAAAATTGTCCCAGTGATGTTTAGTAAGTATTATCCCCATTTTACAGATGGGGAATCATAGATACTGTGTCCGCACAGCCAGCTCATTGGGCCTTCTGAACATGTAGTTTTGTTTATCTGTCACTAGGACTGTTGTAGCACTTAGAGGACAGAGTCAAGATCAGGACCCATTGAACTAGGTGCTGTACATACACATAGTAAAAAACCGTCCCTGCCCAGCTCCTTTTAAATCAGTGTCTGGTGCCTTGTCCTTGTAAAGGTTTCATAGTGTGTGCAGCTCATAAAAAATCCCATCTCCATACTTTCTGTGCTTGCAGAGTAGACTGCTTTTTCGGAGTTGAGTTCAGGGAGTTTTTAATTAAAAACGAGTGAAGATTTAAAAACAAAAAAGCTTTATTAAAAGACAAAGGCCTTTCTGAGTTGAGAGGAGCATAAAGAACCTCTCTGTCCATCCAAGTGAATTTAAAATAATTTACAGCAAAATCTGAGCTAGTCTATCACTCCCTGTGTTGAATTTCAGAGTCTGAAGCAAATTCTTGTGGCTATCCTAAACCCTTAAACAGATCTTTTATAAAAGTGAGCACTGACACATTTTTGTAGATTTTAGCAGTGCACACTCTGTTTTTCACACATTTGAACTGTAAGCAGTTCACCTCTTATTGTGTTTTAATGTTGCAGGAGCAATGTTAAATATTGTTCAAGACTCAGCACTTTTAGAAGCCATTGGCTGTCAGATGGAAACGGTGAGTTTTTTGTGTTAAAGCTGAACTGTTTTAGTGTATTGTAATTACTGTATTATACATACTTTTCCAAGATATCTAAGCTGATTCCATTAGGTTTTGCCTTTTTATTCTTCTCAGTACATCTTCTAAGAGTGTTTTCAATTATGCAGAACCCTAACCTATACAGTCTTCTCCCTCATTGATGCTGATTTCAATCTACAGAATGGTGGCGAAAATAACCTTTTGAAAAACCACCGTCGCACTAACAGTGGCATTAGTACAGCAAGCGGAGGAAGCGCAGAACCCACAACTCCAGATAGTGAGAGACCAGCACAAGCACTTCTAAGAGATTATGGTAAGGAGTTAAACTTTTTTTTTTTTTTAATTGCCATAATATCCCAATTTTACAAAACTCCTTTCCAGGTTGTGTTTGACTTAATGAGATCTTTAGATATATGAACCTTCATGGATATTTTCAACCAGAGGTGATGGATATGGTGGGTAGCCCTTTGGATCTGGTGTTAACTGCTAAATTTTGCTCCTATATGTATTTATCTATTAGCTTTCAGTCCTGTTATAAGTGTTTTGTTAATAATCTTATAATAGTAAAATGAGCTTGAAAGCTTATGAAAAATGGGAAAAGTTAATAAATTGCTTATCTTTGTAATGTATGTTTTCGATCCTCTTACGATTTGCAGCTGATACTGGGGCAGATCCTCAGGTAGTGTAAATTGTTATAGTTCCATTGATTTTGGTGTCGGTGTGACAATTTACGCAAGTTGATGATCTGCCCTTCTTAAATCATAGTTAAAAGGATTCTGGTTTGAAAATTAATTATGTTCCTATAAAACAGGACATCAGCTACACAGACCACTTGATATAATATGTTAAAATTTTGATTTGCTTTAATTTGATGTAGTTTGGAGTTTGTTTGACCTTATAATAAAATCCACCCTGTACTAAATCTGTGTATGCAGTGATCCAGCTGAGTTGAGTGAAAGCATGGATTCTCATTGGTCGGTCTTCCATTAAATCACTAATGTTAACCAGATATATCTGAGAACAGACCACCTTAGTACGGTGTCTACTGAAGATGTACATTCTAGGGGCCAGGTCCTACACCACTGAAGATGAGTTTTGCCATTGATTTCCCCTGCCATTGAAGTCAATGTATGCTCTAAGTTTCATGTCAGCTGTTGAATTGTATCTGTGCAAGATTTCAGTTTGTCAGGAAATGGCTTAATTGGTATCTGAATGCTGCTTTTTCAGCACACGGGTTTGTTTTTAATATGCATGTTTTAATTGGTATGAGTTTGCACTGAGAAGTGCTTTTGGCATGTCTTATGCAAAGTATCTGTTTGTAGGGTTCATAGTGACCTTTTTTCTATGAATCAGTTGCTGAATTCTGTAACTATGGTACAGTCTAAAGACTGACTTCCATAATGTTTTGGCCAAAGACGTTTTAGCACTATTAGCATTCATTTTATTGGGTTCTTGTACCCTATACAGACAAAATATAGTGTTCAAAATAGAAACATAATTTGGGAAGTTCATAAAAGCAGTTTTTTTTATTTTCATCTGGAGCCTCTAAAGAAAGTTCAAAAGAATCAGGATGGTCCGTTTTCAAATTTTAACTATAGCTGATACTTGAGTTCTGTTACTAGTGTTCCAGAGTGTCTTACTAAGAATTACTGTGGTTTTTTAAAATGTGTGATACATATTCTTAATGAAGATTCCTTTTTTCCATCATAATTCTCCTGTCCCTCTTAGTCACAGGCACCTGCTTCCTCTGGGCCCCAGGGATGCTCAAACCCCGCTCTGCCCCAGGCCCCGCCCCTACCCCCATTGCATCCCTCTCTCAAGCCCCAACCCCTGCCCTGCCTCTTCCTGCCTCTGCTCCACCCCCACCCCGCCTCTTCCTGCCCAGTTCTGCCCCCTCCCCTGAGCGTGCCCCATTCCCACTCCTCCCTCTTCCCCCCCACCCCCCGGCACCTCCTGCACACTGTGGAACAGCTGATCACGGTGTCGGGGGGGGGGCACTGTGAGAGAGGGGGAGGAGTTGATCGGTGGCTGCCGATGGACGGGAGGCGTGGAGGGGGAAGAAGGGGGGAGTTGGCTGCCGGTGGGTGCTAAGCATCCACTAACTTTTTTTTTCTGTGGGTGCTCCAGTCCCTTTCTCCAGTCCATTTCTGAAATCAGTTCCCCCCCCATCTCCAGATTTAAAAAATTCAACCTAAATGACCCTCAAATATGAAATTATAAAGACGGCAGATACTGAAAACATGCCATTTAATTTCAAGCCTGGGGTGCAGGAAAATCAAATGTCTGGAAAGAATTGCAGTGCCGTTGCATCTTTTTTTCCAGGGTTAATTCTCTCCGTGCCTGGAGCTAATCTCCATGAAATGCTGTAGCAATTTTCAGCGTATGTATTTTAAGTCGAACGCTGTATAATATTTGTACATCACATTAATGTCTGAATTAGTTGAAGTTATGGGTACTCAAACTATGATCTCTTACAGAAACCTAAACGCTATAGCGAAAAGTGTCTGTATAAAGTAAATCTGCTGTTAGCCGTTCCACAGTGTTAAACGCAGTAGCTAGTATTATGCAGCATGCAGCGGCCACCTAAAATGTGTTTTCAGATGAATTAGTCTAACGACATTCCACTGGCAAATCCAATAAAATATGCATACAGAGAGTCTGCTTTGAGAGTAGAGGCTAGTCTGATTTTAGATATATAACATGCTGGAGTTATAAACCAATTAATTAATCCATGTGAAATTCACTAAATTGCTAGCTTCTGAGGTGTATGTAATTTCGTTTTCTGTGCTTATTGTGGTTGCTTTGGCCTGTGCCTGATGGATTGCCTTGCTTATTGTTACTAATGCTTAGTTATTTTCCCTCCCTGTGGGATGTGGTATTGGGATTATATCCTAGCTCTTAATACAGATACAGCAGCTGGACTACTGATTCGCAGTATTCACCTGGTAACACAAAGACTCAACTCACAGTGGAGACAGGACATGAGTATCTCACTAGCTGCATTAGAGCTTCTGTCTGGATTGGCAAAGGTGAGAGCTGAAGTTTCACTTGTTTTGGTTTTAAATAATTCAGAGATTATATCTAGCCACAAGATGTCCTGTACGAAGAAACAATGGTTCTGCTGATTGAAATATGAAGCATGTCTTGCTTCTATTCCTGGAATGATTTCCTGGGCTAGATAATTGTATAACACATTCAGGTTTTAATGAGAAATCCTTGGTTTAAAAGGCTATCACCCGGGTTCCAGAGCAGTTCACTGCCTTGGAAAATCTACCGGGGCAATGAGCCCATTTAAAAATTCTTTCTGTAAAGGCCACACCTTGCTTTTCCCCTTCCATTCTGCCCAGGAAACAGTCACTCTTGTAAACTGAAAACATACAGATTATATTTTTAATAAGGAAATAGTATTTTTCTTTTTGAAACTTGTATTTCTGCTCCTCAGTCTGAAGCTGCTCCTCCCCTCTTCCCAGTTGAGTAGTTGGATCAATCCACTTGCCTGGATTTTGGCATTCCCTGCAGCAGTCCAGACCCTGAGCAGATTTCCCCCCACTGTATTCCCCTTTTATTGTAACTTACCATTCCCGGTACCCCCAAAAAACTTCCAGCTGTCTGTCAAACCATCTTTTTTTATACCTACCTTTGGGCAATTGTCACTTGCCCCTTCGAACCTAATTTAAAGCCCTCCTCACTAGGTTGTCTAATCAGTGTGCGAAGATGCCCTTCCCCTTCTTGGGCAGGTGTACCCCATCTTTCCCAGCCGTCCTCGAGCACCATCCCATGGTCAAGGAAGTCAAAGCTATCCTGTCAGTGCCATCTGTGCAGGCACGTGTTCATCTCCAGAATGTATCTGTCCCTGCCTGGGCCCTTACCCTTAACTGCGATAATGGATGAGAATACCACCTACACGCGTGACTCCTTCACTCTGCCTCCACGAGCCCTGTAGTCACTACAGATCTGCTCAGTGTTACATCTGACATTATTATTATTATTATTTATTAGTGCCCACTAATAAGAGACCAGTACAGAGACCGATGAGCCTTGGCAATCTTTCTGTAACGTCTTGGATACAGGCTGTAGGCAGGCAGCAACTTCCTGGGATGACAGGTCAGGTCAGTAGATAGATGCCTCCATCCCCTTACGAAGGGCGGGTGGGGGGGATCCCCATCACCAGCACCCTATGTTGCCTCCTCTTAGGGGTGGTGGCCCTGAATCTCTTAGCTTCAGAGGAGATGGGGTCTCTTCCTCAGCCATGAGTCTGATCATCTCCTTCTTTTACCAGTACGGCATACTGGTTCTTGACCTTGATGGACTGGGTGAAGGTGGAGCACTGTCTACTGCCTGAGGCCTCCTCCCCACAGAGCAGCCATTCTCCTTACTGTTCTGGTGCCGCAGTCGCCTTCTGTAGTCAGCTAGTGACCTCCAACGAGATGTCCCCATGTACATAGTGTCAATGAAGTCCTTGCATAATAAATGACAATAAGCTCTTTGGCTAGGATCTGCCCCAACTTGTTCTTGGACAGCACTAAAACTGTTTAGTACTCAGTAAATAAATTAAAAATCCCAGCCTCTGTGAGGATCTAAATTCACCATGCGAATAACTGGCAGAGTGCCATTGGGAAGTCTGTTGTAATCACTAGAGAGGATTTTGCCTGAGAACAACCTTCAGAATAGTTGGAGAATTGGGAGGCACCAGACTTACCCCCTTCAACCTGCTTGTCATTGAGACCGTTTCTAATGGCGGCCCCACTCTGTGGCATCCAGCTCTGGGGTGGAGGAAAGGCTGCCTGTCTCTGGGCTCAGAGCCGTGTCCCCACCACCAGAGGCATGATGTAGATATATACACTAGCAGGCAAAGTACTGTCTGAGGCCAGGAATTCTAGCTCCTTGCTCTAGGCACCGGGGTCTGCCTTGTTACACGTTCTAAGATGTGGCTAAATTACAGGGAGCAGGGGAATCCAAGAGGGCTGATTTGGCTAGAGCAATCCAATTTGGGAGGAGGGAAGAAAGGAGGACAGTTCTTCATCTTTAACTCTTTATCAAGCCAACCTTTGCCCCCAGTTTATGGTACTGTTCACTAGCTTCTAAGACCTTGGGCTCTGGCTCCATGGTTGTCCTTTCAGGCCAGAAGTTCCTTCCCATTTATATGTTGTGGAGTTTCCCACTAATTAATCAGAGAGGGGCCTGGCAGAAGAAGCAAGATAATTACTGCTGAAAGGATCTGCTCCACCGACTGCTTTCCTTTCGCTTCCTCTTTTCCTGGGAGAAAGCTGCAATGTTAAATGAAGGCTGAGAGCAGAGAGTTCCATTGTTGGAGTGGTTTCAGAGTAACAGCCGTGTTAGTCTGTCTTTGCAAAAAGAAAAGGAGTACTTGTGGCACCTTAGAGACTAACCAATTTATTTGAGCATAAGCTTTCGTGAGCTACAGCTCACTTCATTGGATGCATACCGTGGAAACTGCAGTAGACATTATATACACACAGAGACCATGAAACAATACCCCCTCCCACCCCACTGTCCTGCTGGTAATAGCTTATCTAAAGGGATCATCAAGTTGGGCCATTTCCAGCACAAATCCAGGTTTTCTCACCCTCCGCCCCCCCCCCCCCCCCCACACACAAACTCACTCTCCTGCTGGTAATAGCCCATCCAAAGTGACCACTCTCTACACAATGTGTATGATAATCAAGGTGGGTCATTTCCTGCACAAATCCAGGTTCTCTCACCCCCTCACCCCCCTCCAAAAACCACACACACAAACTCAATCTCCTGCTGGTAATAGCTTATCCAAAGTGACCACTCTCCCTACAATGTGCATGATAATCAAGGTGGGCCATTTCCAGCATAAATCCAGGTTTTCCCACCCCCATACACACACAAACTCACTCTCCTGCTGGTAATAGCTCATCCAAAGTGACCACTCTCCCTACAATGTGCATGGTAATCAAGGTGGGTCATTTCCAGCACAGATCCAGGCTTTCTCACCCCCCCCGCCCCCGGGGAACGAACACACGCTCATGCTCACTCTCACTCTCCTGCTGGCAATAGCTCATCCAAACTGACCACTCTCCAAGTTTTAAATCCAAGTTTAACCAGAACGTCTGGGGGGGGGGGGGGGGCGGAGGAAAAAGCAAGGGGAAATAGGCTACCTTGCATAATGACTTAGCCACTCCCAATCTCTATTTAAGCCTAAATTAATAGTATCCAATTTGCAAATGAATTCAAATTCAGCAGTTTCTCGCTGGAGTCTGGATTTGAAGTTTTTTTGTGAAGTCACACAAAAGAGAGAGTTGTCTGGGTTTTGGCATCCCTGACCTCTGACAAGTGGATAGGTCCAATTACCTGCAAGAGAGAGCTGACAACCCGTAAGTTCTAAAATAAGGAAGCTAAGCAGAAATCCAATTTGCTGCAAGTCCCCTAGTAAACCAACTGGTGTCCTCTGTTCTTTAGAAGCAAACCAGTACATACTGTGGTAGGATTCTTGCACGATCTCTTCACTGTAACTTTTGTGTTCCATTGCATATCAGCATTATATTAAACCTGTCTTACTTACAGTGTTTTCATGTATGTCAGAGAGCAGCGCTGAAATGTTTTTGTATTTCTTAGCATTTAGAAGCACCTAAACAAGTTCTGTCTTCTCTGAAAGAGTTCCTGAAGAAATTCTCCGCTGATAGTGTCTCCATTGCTTGCTTTACGTAGGTGAAGGTAATTGTTGATTCAACTGACAGCAAGCGAGCTATTAGTTCAGTGTGCAGTTACATTGTGTACCAATGCAGCCGTCCAGCTCCACTCCACTCTAGAGATCTTCACTCCATGATTGTTGCAGCATTTCAGTGCCTCTGCGTCTGGCTCACTGAACACCCAGACATGATGGATGAGAAGGTGAGAGAATCTGTGCTGTTCCTGTTTAATGGAGGGAAGATTACAGGTAAATTAAATTCTTGCTGTTTTGTGTTAGAAGGCTTGCACACCTAAACCACCTGTTCTTGGGTACTTTTTCAGGTGTATATTTCCAGGTTTAAAGAAATGCAGTCTGCTTGAAATCCTACAAACATAAACTAACTTCTGGCTGACTCTAAGTAGCGTTGCTAGAGGTGAGAAGGCATGGAGAGTGGGGTGAGGGGTAGGAGAACAGGGTGAAATGCATTGGTGGTGGAGAAGATATAGGGGATTGGGGTAAATGGAGCCATCTACGGGACCTATGAAAATGGGGTTAGGATGGGGGGATATGGATTTGGAATTGTAGGGACTTAAAGGGGTGTCATAGAGCTATGTTCCCTGGTCTCAGAATGGGTGGGGACTGTGGAAGGCTGAAAGCAAATTCAGGAGGTAAGAGGGCATAGATATATAAGGGGGAAACAGGGTACCTGGGGCGGGCATGGAGAGGGGACTTGAAGGCAGAGATCTGTTTGAACAGGACTCCTCTCTGTCAGGCCTTGTCGACAAACTGACTTAAACTTTTGGCACTCATTGAAAAGACAGGGAAATCCCCCAACAGAAAGTGAGTTTGAAAAGAGTTAAGTTGAGTAACCCACACAAACCGCTCACTTTCTGTACAAAAATCTGTGCCTAAAAACAATCTTCGCAAGTGTCCAAAAAGAAAAAGTGAGGGCTCTAGCTAGTTCCCCACTGCCCCACAATCCTTCATTACTCACTCTCATTTGCCTAGGCTGGAAGATTGATAACTTGAGAACTAGTAAAATAATGATGTGATGAGTCATGAAATGGAGGTCCAATAATTGAGAGGAGAAAGGGATTTTTAGTCAGATTGCTTAAAACTATTTTATGCAGTGTAGTGGGAGCCATGTTGGTCCCAGGTTATTAGAGAGGCAAGGTGGATGAGGTAATATCAATAAAAGATATTACCTCACCAACCTTGTCTCTCTTTGGTTTGTCTGTTAACTCCCATTTAACTTCTGTGCCTAACATTTTAGCTAAAGGAAGCCTTTCTTAAAGATCTAGCATTCTTAACCCTTCAATAAGATGTGGGAGCTCACAGTAAACAAGCTCTGAGACTCGCAACAAATTCTCCAGCAAAACTGAAAGGAGAGCAGACTTTCCATAAAATTTCTGAGATAAAATAAGCAGGAGGAAAAAACCACCACTTCCTGCCATACTCATCATAAAGAAGCAAAAAAGAGAACATGTACCCAGTTTTTAAAAAATTCCTTTGGTCACCTTCAGCAATGTTCTGTAAACAGTGTTTTGTTTGGGAATCATGTTCTTAGGTGGTGGTTAGCAAGAGTAGGTTTAAATAGAGGTGTAGGGTTTTCTTCGAGGGGCAGGTTCTCAGATGGTGTTACTCTATTTATTTACTTCAGTGGAGATGTACTGACCTACCTCAGCTGAGGAGCTCACCCGTTACGGTGCCAGTGCTCCTTATATTTTGGTGTTTTAAATCACTGTCTCTGCGTCTGCATATTTTGAACATTCTGGGCCAATTTTTAATGTGCACCCACGAACAGTTATTCCCTTTGTATCCACAGATAGGCCAGGTGTGTGCACAAATACATACAATGCTCCGCAATCTCAAGGCAGCAACATGAAGATATGTATTTTGAAGTAGCACTTATACACCGTTAGCAGACATAGTCCTAAAAGGTTTTCATTTTTATCAAATGGCTTCTCCCAGTGAATCAGGGGCTGAGCTGTTTGTCTTTGGCAGCATGGTCTCAGTGGACTTTGTGTGTTCTTTCATACATTGAAGGTTTTCAACATTGATCACACATTGACTATATGCAGTTAACTCATATCATCACTTTATATTCCACATCAAGTGTTGGTTCATTCTGGATTCATGAGGTGGTCTTTAATCCCTTTAAAAATATTTTAGAGCCCACTATCGTGGGATGGCAGCAGTGCAGAGCTCTCACCTAACCTCTTAGGTCTGCTAGAGGCCTGGCACCTTATTCGTAGGCAGTATCTTGTGAAGACCAGTGTATCATCAGGAATTTCCTGGATTACAAGGAGAAAAAATTGCTACAGCTCCCCAGATGGAAGGGAGTTCAATGTGTGTTAGTAAACCATGTGTAGATTCCATGCCTTTCCTCTATAAGACACCGTAGAACCTCAGAGTTAGGAACGCCTGAGTTACAAACTGACGAGTCAGCCACGCACTTCGTTTGGAACCAGAAGTACA
This sequence comes from Lepidochelys kempii, assembly GCF_965140285.1. NCBI lineage: Eukaryota > Metazoa > Chordata > Testudines > Cheloniidae > Lepidochelys > Lepidochelys kempii. The sequence goes on along the minus strand of NC_136392.1, from coordinate 30,651,786 downwards.
CAATCAGGCAGCAGCAGAGACCCAAAAAAAAGCGCAAATACGGTACAGTACTGTATTAAACATAAACTACTAAAAAAATAAAGGGAAGGCAGCATTTTTCTTCAGCATAGTAAAGTTTCAAAGCTGTATTAAATAAACTTTTGAAAGAACTGAAATGTTTGTAACCCTGAAGAAAACATTGTAGAGTTACAAACAACCTCCATTCCCAAGGTGTTCATAACTCTGAGGTTCTACTGTAAATGATACTTCTCCCCTGGAATATCCAAGTTTGACCCTTTTACAACAACACTGGGAGCTACATCCTACCTTGCAACAGCTCCCAAAGAAAAAAATTTCACTCTTTGGGTTTTTATGTGACATGACTGCAGTTCAAGAAAGTTCAGCAGAATGGCCCCGTCACCAGCAAACCTTCTCTCCGTCACCGCTATGGATGCACTAATTGACTCCCTGTGTGTCTCAGTAGATTTGATGCTGCTTAGCTGTTTAGTTGTAGTTTTTTCATTGAGGCTGAATGAGCAAGCTGAGGGTTTCATTTTACATTATGAAGGTTCTTTGCAATTGCAAGGGTTAGAAACTTAGAAGAAGAAAAGCTGACTGTGAAGAAATAGTAGAAATATGGAAAAGAGCTGCAACACTCTCTGGGATTCTGCTTAAAACATCAGAAGCAATCTTTCTGAAATGCATTTAATACATGTCTGCTTAAATATTTTTATAGAAGACTTTTTCTGGATCACTCTCCTAATAACATCCTCTCTGTTGTGTTCCACATATATAACTGTGAAGAGATGGTGTATAATTTTAACTTGTGTATAACATTTAGCAGCATTCTTCTAATGTGCTTTTGTACAAATTCGGCAAAGCTTTTTTGAGGGCCTACGTTTTTGCATTCTACCATGTACGTGTGTAGTTGGGATAGTCTTCTAGCAGTGCAAGAGCCTCAAAACTATATTTGATCAGCAAAACTCACATGGCAGAACTTCATTTGAATTGACAATACATCATTAGAAAGACAAGGTGGGTGAGGTGATATCGTTTATTGGTCCAACTTCTGTTGGCGAGAAAGTCAAGTTTTTGAGCTACACAGAGCTCTCCTTGTGGTCCAGGAAAGGCACTCAGCGTGTCACAGATAAATGCAAGATTGAACAAATAGTTTAGCATAAATAGTTAGCACATATTCCAAGGAATCATTCAAGGTGAAGTGGTCCATTAACACACCTGCAGTCTAGGACAAAAAGGGGGATTAGTGGGTTACAGATTATTGTAATAAGCCATCAGTCCAGTGTCTATATTAAGACCGTGATTCTTAATATTTAGCAGAGTTATGAATTTAAGCTCCCAGACGCGTCTTTTGAAACTATTGCACAGTTTTGAGAATGAGGACTGATAGGTCAGATATAGCGTGATCGCTTTGTGAATAGTGTTCGCCCACAGATGATTGGGTGCTTTTGTCTTTCATTATTTTCCTGTGTGAGTTCATTTGAGAGTATAGCGATTCTGGTTTCACCCACATAGTTGTTTCTGGAGCACTTATGTTGTACCTCATCCAGTGCACTCATCCAGTGTTATGATAGGCATGTGTAGGATCCATGAATCTTGAAAGTTGGGTTGTGGGGGGTGTTCCTCATTGTAGCAGTGAAGATAAATCTGCGGGTTTTGCATCTCTTGTTTTGGCACGGTCTGGTGCCACTTTGAGTTGGTGTGTCCTGGTCTGTGGGGAGTTTACTTCTGTTGATGATCTTAGAGAGGTTGGGGGGTTGTTTGAAGGCCAGAAGAGGGGGCTTTGGAAAGATTTCTTTCAGAGTGGGTTCCTTGCTGAATATGGGTTGTAGTTGTTTGATGATACCCTATATGGCTTCCAGTGTGGTGTGGAAAGTGACAACGTAGGAGTGTACAGTTGATGGGGTTTTTCTGTATTTAAGCCGGTTTTCTTGGGGTATTTGGGTGGCCCGTTATATGATGTGCTCTACTTCTCTGGAGTATCCTTGTTGGGTGACGGTGGTTTAGAGTGTGTTAAGGTGTGTATCCCAGACTTTCCCCTTGGAGCATATTCTGTGGTATCTAAGTGCCTTGCTGTAGATAACAGATTTCTTGGTGTGCTTGGGTGGATATGAAGGTAGGTGTGTTGATCTGTGGCTATAATGGTGGTGATACATCATTGTTGCATGAAATTCTTTAGGGAGGACCAGATCTGTGTGTTTTGCTTTAAACAATTTGTCCCTTTCCCACTTTAGGACTGTTTAAAAGAGGTGTTGGAGATTGTGGAATTGGGCATCTCAGGAAGTAAATCCAAAAACAGTGAACAAGAGGTCAAGTACAAAGGAGATAAAGAACCAAATCCTGCGTCAATGAGGGTGAAGGATGCAGCTGAAGCTACATTAACATGGTATGGTATTCATCAGAATATGTCAGCTGCCTGGCAGGATTTTGCTGCTGGGGAAATTAGCATTCAGAAGAACACTGTTTTAATGGGTGGGCATGATGGGTGATAGACTGGGTAACTTGGGATGGATAGATATTTTTCACTTGCTAACTTTACAAGTGGCTTGCAAAAGGGGGTAACTTCCTTCTCTTTTATTCCACTTGTAGTAAATTGTCATACAGTTTAATGTGAACTATAAAATGATTCCATGTAGTTACCAAGATAAATGTAACTATTCACCAGAAACTTGCAGATAAACTAGGTATTGCATAAAAATACTTATGCATATATTGCTGTAGTCCAGGCACTTTCCCTTTATCTATGTAAATAAAATTATTAATGGGGGGGAAAAGATTTAACTATTAAATATGCTCATATCTGGTGGTGATTTTACTTCTGGTCAGCTTTTTTAAAGGGCATAATTTCTGGGGGAGAGCTCAGGTAGATCCACAGCAATCTCCTACCTGATCTCTCCCCCAGAAATTACGCCTTTTAAAAAAGCTCTGTCAAGAGGTAGTATCATCACCAGACATAATCATTCCCTCATTCACTGTTCTTGGCCAGGGTATTTCTTCAGAAATTAAACCCTGAGATGGTGCTGTTCCATTGGTGGAGACAGATAATATCTGGGAAAATAGTAAAATAATAATTAAAAAAAACCCACCCTGCATAATTTCACATTATTATTGATTATTTTTATCGCAGTAGTGCCCATGGACCCCAATCTGGGTCAGGGGCTCCATTATGCTAGGTGCTGTACAACCACATATGAAGACCTGGTCCTCATCCTGAAGAGTTTGCAATCTGAAAACTTCAAAGGCTGAACTCCTCAATTAGGGGCCTAGGTTCATGAAGGCTCTGCTGAATAATTTCTGTTCAAAGTAACACTAAAGCAGTGATAGCAAGCACACCTACTATGGCTGCTACAGTGCTTGGGATTCAAGAAGGGATTAGGAGTTAAACACTTCAATGGACAATAAGAATAGTCAGATATATACGAAAAGTTAAAATAAATAAAAAAGGGGTAGAAATTCTCATGCTTCAAAGCATTCCCAAACTGCTGATTTCCTGTGATAAAGAAGTAACTTCCCGAATGGACAGGTTATTTGTTCCTCATGGGGTTTCTTGCATTGTCCTCTGAAGCCTTCAATTATTGGTCCCTGTTGGAGACAGGACTTGGATTATGTGGATCATTGGTTTGATCAGTTGTCAAATTCCTATGTCAGGATGCAAAGGGAACAACATATCTAAAAGTTCCCATCTCAGACAGGATCAAGATGCGTCTTTTTAGGATGTGTTGTTGACTGAATTCTTCTCTGATTTGCAGTATTATGCAGTTACTTGGAGCATTTCCTTCACCCAGTGGCCCTGCCTCTCCTTGCAGCCTGGTGAATGAAACCACCTTAATTAAATACTCCCGTCTACCTACCATTAACAAACACAGCTTCCGCTACTTTGTCCTTGATAATAGTGTCATTCTGGCAATGTTGGAACAGCCTTTAGGGAATGAGCAAAGTAAGTTAAACATTTTATGTCGTCTTGGTTCTGTAGATCAAAATTCTTCGTAGCATATCTGCAAAATGAGTTTGTTTTAGTTAGGCTGTTCTTTTGCCTTTCACACACTGGTAATCCTGTTCTACAGGGTGTTCCACTGAACTGTGGAACACTGGCATGTAATTGCAGGGATTTATACAATAAGATCAACAAAGTGTCACTGTAGTTACAATGAATATAAACCCTGCCAAATTCTCCAACAAAATGTGCACTAACCTGTGAGATCGCATGCTTTTAGCTGACTGCTCTGTAAATACAGCTGAAGGAAAAAAAGCAGTAACACTTCAGTACATTTTAAAAAGTCACACATTCCACTCCATAAAAGGGTGAATGCTTAAAATGTATGTCAGACTACATGGATTTGTGTTTAACTAGCAGCTGCTGTGTGTGTTATTGATTTGCTCAGTTTAAGGCTCTGTTGCTATTAAATATTTCGGTGGGTACGGACTCCCAGCCGCTGCATTGCGTCATTGCTTTTCATCTGTAGGGGCTTAACTTCAATTGAGCTCCAATTTCTAGCAGACACTGGGTGAGCCATTCCACTGCACTAGTGGCATTAGCTGTAAAGGAGATGTGCAACAGGGTATCTGTGCCATAACCCATGTCTCCTTACAAACTCTGCGAGCAGTTTCACGTGTACTTTGAACAAGAAGGGAATTTGAGTAAGAGCTCTGCAGTACCCTGCGCAAGCATGCCCTAGAGCTGAAAAACACTAGCTCCAAATCACTATCTGGGCGTTCCTGCATAAAAAGGGGGACACTTAAGAGTGGTTCCATCCACTCTGGCAGAATGTTGACTGTATCATAAATAGGCATGTCAGACAGATCTAACAGTTAGCATGGGCGCATGGTCCTTGTATCACTGGTCAATGGCCTTCTGGCTATGGACTAGTTCATTCCCATATGTGGGACTGACCAGGATCAAGGAAATCTGAAGACTCCGAATCTCTGTAATCTTTCCCCAAAATGGGAGACGTGATACTAGCCTATAATTACAAGGTCATCAGTATGAAGTGATGACTTTAGTAGGGGCCTCACCCATGCCTCAGTGAGAGTGGCTGAGCACCCTATCCTCAGATGGACGCTGACAGTGTCCACCACAATGGGCCTATCCTCTTTGCCAGCCAAAAAGAAACATGGGTCCAGTTACCAGGTTGTGGCCCAAAGTGCCCGTAGCACTGCTCTAACTTCACTGACCATCACTAGCTTTAAATTCTAGCAGAGAGTTTTGTCCCATTTGGACACTGATGAACACCTGCACCCATATCTATCCAATCAAAGCAAGTTTACAATAACACTCCTTGACTTTCTTAGAATAGTACACACTCTCTCTCAAGTGAGCAGTTCTTCTCTCTCAGAATAATGTTGTGTTTGTCCTAAGTTGTCCCAATATCACTGGCATTAAAATTCTCCAAGGACTGGTCCAAATCCATGTTGTTGTTCTCAGATGCTGCTGATGTGTCTTGGCCTGTACAGCAAAGTAAACGTACAAACATGCACGTCCCTCTATGAATCCACTTGCTGCACATCTGAGCAGGCAGCAGATTTTTTTGATCTTCTGGCCTTCTGCACGCAGACATTACAATCTGTTCGCTGCGTTGTGATGAAACTGACCACTTCTCGCAGTCGAACCAAGGTGATCTGGAGCAAGGGTATGAGTCCACTTGGAATGTTAAGAGAGGCCAGCAGAACAGTATTTCCATGTTGCAGCAAAGATCATCCTTTATTTTTGCTACCCTTCAGGGATCTGTCTTATGGGTCAGATGGGAGGAGTTACCCTGAAAATCACACAAGTTTACATGGTGATATAGTATATTGAAACTTTTACGGGTATGAATACATTTGTCTGTCTGTGCTGATCACTTAGGTGTTTGTCAGTTGCATTAAATTATTACATAATATATTAAAATATGTTTTATCTGTGCACTCTGCAGATGACTCTTTCCCCTCTGTCACGGTTCTGATCCGTGGGGTGTCTGGAAGACTTGCGTGGGCCCAGCAACTTTGCCTTTTGCCAAGAGGAGCGAAAGCAAATCAAAAGGTCTCTATCAGAGCCCAATGGGAAATATGTAACATACAGATGCTCAGCAGAAATTTCACTAAAATTGCAAAATAACCCACAGAATTGGTGACTGTATGTATGGCTGAGTCACAGTGCCCTTAACTGTGGGTAATGATACACATCTCTGGCGCTCTTTACAAATTTATTAACATACTAGAGTGTGAGTGTTGAACAAAAATGATGCTTACTTCTCAATTGTTTGTGTGTAAGGGCAACAGTCCCCGCATTGTTAGAAAGTGTCGCATGAGGGGACTGTATATGTCCTTCAGTGTTCAGACATTAATAGTTTGAGTGGAGGTGATGCCATAGCTTCTGGGACTCTTGGCTCTTGTGAACATTTTCCAGCATTATGGTTTTGACATACATTTCTCTGGTTTTTGGGGATGACTGGAAATGGATTTATTACACTGAAACAACGACACAGACTGTGGTTGAAATTTGGGGCTGTCAGCCTCCGCTGTCCCTTTTATATTTAGGTCACCTTCTACAAATCCAAAAATATAGGGAACCCCCCAAGCAAAACTTAAATTGCTCTTAGCAGTCTACCCATGGCTAAGCAAGCTTTGGGGCAGCATATAATCCTTGTAATGCTTCTAAAGCTACCCTGGCACTTATGCAGATGTGTCCCTCAGTTAGGACATTTAATGGTATGGCAAGATAGTGAGGTTTGATAGAAACTATGGAAAGGTTCTCTTGGCATGTGAAATACTTGTTGGTGTCAGTGGGAGTGTATCAAGGATACAGCGCTGCTTACTGTTTAGCATTTTGTACCCCTAAATTTAAAAAAAAAAGGCAAGCTAGTAATGTGGCGCTCCGGGCAACCCCAAAGACTCTTATCCTGCGTAGCTTATGTGGCAGTGTGTTCCCACTCAGACTTTGGGGTTTGGATAACTCTGGTGGTCATGAGGACCTGATCGTACAGCTGAGAGCAAAATACAGTAATTACACAGTTTCCACAGTATGCATCCGATGAAGTGAGCTGTAGCTCACGAAAGCTTATGCTCAAATAAATTGGTTAGTCTCTAAGGTGCCACAAGTACTCCTTTTCTTTTTGCGAATACAGACTAACACGGCTGTTACTCTGAAACCAGTAATTATAAGCTGTATGCAAGCTTCTTGCATACCTCAGCCAGTGAGTTCATCCTGACCTGCAATATCCCTCCTGTGCAGCCCTGGGCTCATCAGCCTGACACGCAGCACCCTTCCCTGGTTTAGTCATACATTCAGTAGGGCCTAGGTGGAGACAATCAGAAATAATCTTTAGCTCTCTTTAAACATTTATTAGAATTGGTTTAACCTAAAACTAAAGCAACCCCAGAAAGGCTTGCAACTTCCATGTAATTGAATGGGATTGGTGGCGTAGAGATTGTGTTGAAAACCGGGGTTCATAGGTACCATGAGTCAAACCACCATAATGAGTAGGACTGAATATCAAACTTTGCTTTAAAACTTATAATCCTTACAAGTGAATAATATTTAGTTTTCTGAATGCTTTCTTAAATAAATAAATAAAGCCTATTGTTACCTGTGGTTATGAATCTGTGATATTGTGATAGAAATAATTTTCTTTGTGTATAATATAAATGTATTGCGCTACAGGACAAAGCATTTAAATTGGACATAAAATTGTTCCCTTCATTGTAACAGATGTTTTTACCAGAACCTCGACCTGCTCCTAAAAATGATGTTGGAATCAAATACAGTGTGAGACACCGGCCCTTTCCTGAGGAGGTGGACAAGATCCCCTTTGTGAAAGCTGACCTGAGCATTCCAGACTTGCATGAAATTGTTAATGAAGAAGTAAGAGGTTTTAGTCTTTGATTATTTCCTCTGTTCTTTGCCCATCAGCTTCAGAGTCCATTTGGTAAATTATACCCTTTACGTGGCACTTAACTCTAAAGCTTTCCTGTTGGAAAAGGTATTGTAGTAGAATGTTACCAACTTCCGTTAATGAGGTGACAAACTCACTGCAGCTTAGTGAAGTCCAGGAACTATCTAGGGATGATGGTAGGACCTGTGATATGACTCTACCTATTATTGGCCTATTGGGGAGCCCCACACAATATGTTTTGCCCTAATCCTGACACACTATAATGACCTGAAGCAGTGACTTGTTTCCTGCTGCTGCTCCAGAGACAGAGGTTAGCACCACTTCTGTCTTGTGAGAGCTCTTGTAAATGTGGCATTATTAGATTAGAGTGAAAAATGTGCTATTCTTCCAGCTCATTTGAAGGACAAATATTGGATATGTCGTTTGCCACAGTTGTCCTAAACAAATATGATACTGATTGGGGAGTTTCATGTCACATCCACTGACCCTCCTCCACATTGGTGGGACCTCACTACTCTGTGCTCCCATAAACATGGGGAGTGTTCCAGGAACTGTTCAAACTTGTGGTTTGTTCCTCTGTGAACTAGCTAGGGAGGTGCTTTGAAATGCTGGGAAAGAGATGTTGCTGGAATCAGTATTCCATATCTGTGAAATAATGTGTTTCAGTTGGAAGAGCGGCATGAGAAGCTGAGGAATGGTATGGCCCAACAGATCACTTATGAGACATCTATAGATCAGCAGAGTGAAGAGGAGTGGCGCAAGAAGAGTTTCCCTGACCCTATTACTGAGTGTAAGCCCCCGCCTCCTGCCCAGGAATTCCAGACAGCACGCCTCTTCCTCTCGCATTTTGGATTTCTGTCATTAGAGGCACTGAAGGTGACTTGATATCTCCCTTCCTATTGCACAAATAATCTCAAACACCCCAATACCCTGTAGGACAAAACAGTGTCATTTAGCAGCTTTGCTAATGGAGTTTTCTCTTGTGTAAATATACTGCTGGAGCTAGTCACTGTTATGATAGCTGTGGTCTGCTACGATGTAGGGAAATGAACCCCTGAACGTCTCAGGAGTTCTGGAAGCCAGGGGTATAGCGGTCTAATGCTTCAAGCTTTGACTGAAGAGCTCTAAGCTGGTTTTACAAAAGGTACCTCAATTGGGATAATTACATATTGTGACCTTGAAATTCTTCCTGCAATTTCAGTTGGATGCCATAGTGGCTTTCAGCCCTAAACATTTCTGTAGGATTGCAGTATTCTGTTAAACAGATCCAGTTATCCATACATATATGGTTTGTAAGTTGTTACATAAAGCACTTTTGGATACATATAATGGAAACACTAGCTAAATGTACAAGTTATTTTATGAGTTAGTACAGATAATCCAATTTTCAGATGGAAACACTGCCTCCTGCTTTTGGTCTCTCTATATCTCACCGTGGAGTTTGTCTCTAGCTCTGTAGAGACTGTCAACAAACCGAGAATTGAGCTGTTGCAGAAATAATAATCACAAGAAGTACTTAGTGATTTCTTTCTTCCAGATGGTCTGCAAAACAAAGTGCATGTGGAGTTAAGCACAGTGTTTGTGTGCTACAAGTCCTCACTAGCCTGGGTGTGGGGGAAAGCATTAATATTAAAAAGTTCAAAATTATTTCTATCATTTCCATTCAGGGAAATCTCTTGGTTCTTCTAGAATTTCTTTTGTGAACCAGGGACACAGTGACATCAAATAGTGCAAGCTTCTTTGCAAAACCATACAAAACAAGGCTTTTGTGGTGTCACATTTATGTCATGTTAGAAATTTAAGTTACGGTTTTGATCTTATTTAGAAAAAAAAATGCATTTATTATGGTCAATGTATTTTAAAATGATTCATACTGAAACCATCAAAGAACATTACTGGTGGAAAGGGGTTTTTTTAATAGTTAAAAATTTGAACTTCTTTGTTTTCTGGGTAGGAAACTGCTAACAGCCGTCTACCTCCTCATCTGATTGCACTTGACTCCACTCTCCCTGGGTTTTTTGATGACCTTGGTTACTTGGATCTACTGCCATGTCGTCCTTTTGATACAGTTTTCATTTTCTATATGAAGGCAGGCCAGAAAACAAGCCAGGAGGTAGGTGAAAAATTGGAGCACTGATTGGTCTCAGTTTGTCTTTGCTTCATTTACCTCTTAGTTATATAGCAATGTGGTCTAATGGCTGGAGCAGAGGACTGGGACTCAGGATTCTTGGCTCTGCACTGTGTTGCTGTGTGGTCTCCAACAAGTCACTGTGCTTTGTTTTTCGTCTGTAAAATGAGGAGAATTACTAGTTATGTTTGCCAAAAGGATTAATAATGCTTTGTTATCCAGTACTGGTCTAAATGTATAGACACCCGTCTGCAGAACCTGATGTTAAAGGGACACTTTCAAGGTTCACAGGCCCAACGTACGACCAGTACCATAACTTGTTCCAGTGGTGTGCAAAGACCAAGTCGTTTGCTTTTGTAGGCTTTCATTTCAAACAGAAATGTCAATGAATTGGAAAACTAAATGTACAAGTAAAAAGGAGTTATTGCTTTGAAAGGTATATGTTGCACTGACTATACTTGTTTGCGTTCAAACGTTATCAGTAGTGAGAGTATCAGGGTAGAGGACTGCAGAGCCAAACAGCGACATCCTTGCATCTGAACTGTAGCTTGGAAACCCACTTTTCTAAAAGAGAGTGTATAAATTCATCATAAGGAGACATTTTTATAGTGCCTTCCCCTCATTCCCTGTGTACTCCATGCTGTACGTAGTGTAAATGTAGGTGTCTGTCACAGAACTAATTAATTTACTCCAGGCACCCTCTCCACATCTTAGAAGCTTGGAAATGTTTAGCTAACAAAATGCAGCACAACCTTGTTTATCTTAAACACATGGGTGGAACATATTGTTACTGTTACCTGAAGCCAGGATCATGCCACCTGACAACCTTTCAGATAAGTGATGTTTGGGTGTCGAAAGCCTGTGCAGCTGGCTTTTCCCGGGCCAGACATCTTAGTATGATAAAATAGGGCTAAGGCATGTAAGTTAAAGTACCTTATTCCTGCTGAGCCAGCTGCTCTGATCCATGCATTTTTATGGGCTTAGGCAAATAAAGATTTCTTAGTAGAAACCATAATCCTGCAGAGCTGGACAGCCTTCAGGAGCCCAACCAGCAGTCTATTATTGTGGGGTCAGTCCTGTAGACTTTGACGTCTGGTGGTAAGGTAGGAGGCCCTGAGCACATTGTTTCAGACTCTGTATTGCTGGTACCCCCAAATTATCCAAAGGTTTTGGGTATTCCCTGAGGTCTTCAGGTAATGTACTTGATTTCCTGAATCACCTAACGTGCACTAAGTCATGTGATCAAAGCCAAGTTAATAAAAAATACACTACTGTTCCTATCTCCACAGGACTGAACGGGAGGTGAGGAACTCAGGGTATTTCCCACTTTCTAAAAGTACTGAGATTTAATTTTTATGGTGTTTGCACTGACCGTAATCACCTTAAGATCAAATGTAACCCCTTCTCTAGTGTTATCCAATGCTACCCTAGATGAGTGGCTGAGCCCTATCTGCAGAGGGACAAGATCAGAGCAAAGACCAAGTGAAGTTTATTGCCTCTGAAATGCTAGCTGGCTGACACTATCCAGTTGTTCTTACTCTCTACAGCAAGTGAAGGGAGCTCTTTGAGCTAGCTGGAGAGGGGTTTTTTTTCTGTTCTTGGGGCGAATTTACCCCCTTCAAACTTGTTGCTTCTGTCAGGTTCTGAGGGAGGACAGGTAGCAGCAGCTCTGTTGGCTGTCCCTCCGGGTGAATCAGCCTTGCATCATAAGAGGCCGGGATGGCATATAACTTATTCCTCTCTTCACCAGCTTCATTGAAATTGTCCCATGGTTTGTCTTTATGGTAGCCATATCCTCTTTTCAAATAGCACAATATAAAATTGTTTCTGTAGCCTTAGATACACATGTCCCATTTGCAGCTCTGACTCCTTCTCTGATTGCACCACTACAAGTGTTAGGCCTCATACTGTTTCCTTTCCTGGGGTGGAAACCTGTGATTCTCCCACTCCTAGATTGTGTCTTAGGCTACAGTACCCTGTGCATTAACCATGTTTGTCCAGCAGGTCCAACTGGACTCCCTCTCTACAGTTTTTCCGTTTTGGAGTGTGTAAATAGCAGTAAATCAGTGACTCCAAACAGCTTCTTAAAACAAAGTATTGTTTAATCTTAACAGTAGGAACAAAGCAGAATATAAGAGAAAAGGTTTTGAAACAACAAAGGCCTACCACATCCTCCTTATGGGGACCCTGCTAGTTGTAACTTCCCTTAGCCTCTGGAGTCTGGGTTCACCTTTCCCCTCCCTGAGAGTCTCTCTTAGTTCAGGCCAAAGTTCTCTCCTCCAGTATTTTCTGAGCCTGGTTAAACCAGTTTGGGTAACTCAGCAGGAACATTTGTGTGTGTGTGTCGGGGGGGGGGGGGGTAGTAATGTTAGAGTCAATAGTCCCAGGAGTTTGCTGAGGAGCAGTTATCTGGGCTGTTGTCCTCCTTCTTGCCCACATTTCTTGATCATCCTGCTATTGAATTAACCCCATATGCATACAGTAAACATTCCAATATCCCAGGTCACATACAGTATTCATGGACTGTTACAGAACAGCTTTGAATCTATCGTAATGCACACATAGCATCTTATAGTACTGTACAACACAGCACTGTACACACGCAACAAAGTCCTTGAAAATCACTGATACAAAAACTACCCAGAAAAAACATATTGTAGCAGTGTGCTACGGAGGCAGAATAGTAAATTGAAGTAGTAATGAGCAGCATTATGTGCTGACATATGTTAGGAGGTTGTAATCCCCTTTCTCTAAATATATTATTTAATTTTAAAATTTTATGATTCATTTTAGGCAAGTATGCAACCAGTCCAAACTGCTGAATAGAATTGAAATATTTAGGAATTGGAAATACCTACACTTTTATGTCCTCTTAAGGAAAAATTAGCTTTCACTTGAGTCTGTGTACAGCTTCTATATACCATTTCTCCCATGGATTTATAGGTACATATCAGCAATTTAAAGTGTATTCAGCACTTTTTGAAAGAAAATTATGCAGTTTGAATCATCGTGTAAGAACAGGTTCCATGAGAAATACATTGGGTAAACAGCTGCATAAAGGTACACTAAAATAGGACATTGCTGAGAAACAGTATGTTACTACATTGTTTTTCAGCGGTCGGTCTGTATCAAAAGAAATTTTTGTGTGACTATAGTCCATATGTAGTAACAGAACCATTAAAATACATGTAAAGTCTGTGTCGTTAAAACCTGATCTTCTGAGTTGCATTTGCTTGCCTAGTTGTGGTATGGAAGTAGTGTATCTGACCACCCATGTGCATGTGCAAATGTGTGCACAATTCTGAAACTCTGAACAAATCTGGGGCACAGTGATAACCATGTATTACCAGATGCTACGCGCTTCAGACAACTAGCAGTTTTCCAACCTAACTGGTCTTGTGTCCCATCTTTATGGGCAGGGCTGTTAATACCCGTGATCTTCTTTCGCCTTTTGATAGAGCCTCACATGTGATGTAATTATTTATCCAGGCAAATGGAAATGGCCGCATAATAGCTATTTTTTAAAAATAGCCACATAGTTATGCTCCAGAATGTAAATTTTCCTTAAAAACATCTCTAGCCTTATTTAGAGCTCTGAAGATCAGCCTTTCTAATGTGAATGAGATCTAAACCCATTCAGCTGTGTATGCCTGAGTTTGCAGATGGCCCAGAACAATACTTCTGAGACTTGTGAACCCTCATATCAATGCAGCTGAACCATAACCAAACACTGAATGTTATCATTAACTGTCTCACTACTGACCATGTTAACAAAGCCTTCCATGTAATGTGTGTATCCACTGTTGGATAGGGTGAAATGAGGCTCTTGGGATGGGTGGGTGCAAGGAGGCTCTTACTTATACTGTAAGCACATTGTTCTGGTTGTATAGTCCCTAGCACACTGGGGCCCTGTGTGCTGGTGCTGTATGAATACTGCAGACCCTTCTTGCTCCATATTTAAAGTCCTCTCTCCCATGTCCCAGGAAGGAGAGAGAGAGATGAGCTTCATCCCCCTCCTTCTTCAGGAGACCTAACCGTCTCCTATGTGCTAAACACCACAAGTGCCTCCTACCCCTTCCTGCCTGCAAAAGCTCCACAGTCTCCTACATGCTTTTCAAAACCTCCTCCCGACCTCAGTGATGCCTAAAATGCAGCTCTTTGTGCGTTCTATAAAAAACCTGTGGGACTGGGCGTGGAGGGGAGAGTAAAACTGAACTCGGACTCAAAATAACGAGACGTGGCAGAATTAGATTTTTATGTATAGTTTTGGTGGATAATATCAGTATTTATTTTTAAGCATTTGTAAAATAGATTTAAATTTTCACAGTTGCACAAAATTAAGCATTTTTAGCATTTTTGTAGTGTTTTTCTTTTTTTACATTTTCAGTTGCTGGCAATTAATGGGTGGGTTCAGCCAATAATAATTAAATGGCAGCAGACATTGAGATTCAAAAAAGTTACACCTTTATAACCATTAAAACACCCATTATCAACATATCAAAATACACAATGTAAATATCCCTAAATCAGACAGAGTTCTCAAGCAGCATTTTTCTTGCTTTGCCTGACTGTAAATTTCAATGATCTATGGAAATATTTTTTCATCAGTTTGTGTGCATGGTGGAAGTTTACTGATTTAAAAATCTAATCTTTCCAAGCCCAAGAATGAGCAAGGAACTTCATACTGATGATACAGCACAGGATCAGGAGGCGAGAGTGAAAGGGACATGTCTGTAGGTCCTGCTGCATTATTTTCAGTCTAATGTGTTGTGTAAGACATGGGGCCTTGCCTTTATATCACTGTTCAGATTTCATCCAGGTCAGCAGTGGTTAATTGGCACCAGACATCTCTGTGCCTCAGTGCTGCAATGAGATTTGCACAGAAAGACCCCAGAACTAAGTGAGGCTTTGTGTTGGCTCAGAAGTCTGTTCCTGATGCATTCATTACAGGATTAAGGCCCTGGGACCTGTGTGGAATGAGTGGGAAATGTCGGTGTTGCCCAAAACAAAGCCAACAAACTCATCAACTTGTAATTGGCTCCCTCAGTCTCAGCAAAGAGAAATGAAAGAGTCAGGGAGACTGAACTATTGTCACTCAGAGAGAGAGAGAGAGGTTCTTTAAAACCAGACTGAGGCACCTGAGTAACGTGGCCAAGGCTGTACTGCTCTAGGTATGATTAGAGGACGTTTTGTCAGCACCACATTTGCTGTATAGAAAACTTCAGTGAAAACTGCCGCCTCCAGCTTTCTGTTCATATTGTGAATTGGAATATGTTGCAGATTCTGAAGAATGTAGAGTCTTCCAGAAATGTTCAGCCACACTTCCTAGAATTCCTGCTGTCTCTTGGCTGGGCCGTAGATGTGGGAAAGCACCCTGGTTGGACTGGTCATGTTTCAACAAGTTGGTCCATTAACAGTTGCAGTGATGAAGAGGGACCTGAGCAAGGTAAGATCTGGTACTTGTTTAGTGAATTGTAACTCTGTGGCTCTTTCAGAATGCACAGGCTGTTGAAATTTCTTGCTTCGGGATGTACTAATTCCTTGGAGCACTGTAAATCTTGTTTCTTTCCATATAAGTCTGCCTACATTTGCTAGTATTTGGTGTACAGCTTTTATTATACCCAAGACTTTTTTTTTTTTCTTTTTAATGATGCTATTTATTTAAAGTTAAGTCTGAAGTGCACAAACCTGAAGTACAGAACAATAATGTTCTTGTGTACAGTTGCGAGGAGATATTG
Source organism: Lepidochelys kempii (assembly GCF_965140285.1). Taxonomy (NCBI): domain Eukaryota; kingdom Metazoa; phylum Chordata; order Testudines; family Cheloniidae; genus Lepidochelys; species Lepidochelys kempii. The sequence goes on along the minus strand of NC_136392.1, from coordinate 30,636,055 downwards.
AGTCAGGTCAATTCTGCATCCATGCCTGTTCCATATTTTAATTAACAATATGGAGGGTGGAGTTTAATGTGATGTGATACAAGCAAATATTCAGATAGAATCAGAGGTTTGACATGTGTTTCAGTGCACAGGATGTACTGTGCGACTTGAGAAACTGACTGTAAATATATTAAATTGAGATTTGATCAAGATAAACTTAAAAGCAGTTCATATAGAAAGGAATAGCAAAAATATAGACTAGGGTAATATTGGCTACTCAGAAGTACCATATAGGAGTGTCAAACTCGTTATAACGAGAGGATCGGATTCCATGTTTAATTATGGTCCATTGGCCAGGATATAAATTCAGGACTTCATACTCCCTTAGTTCCCACACTGCTGTCAGTGGGTGTTTGAAGAGAGAGCAGTAGGAGAATGCAGCCTATATGTAGTAATTATGTTTAATATTTAGTCCCTTATTGTAACATTCAGTATCATTCAGTGAAAAAATTGCTGCCTTTAGGCCACTGCTATTGCTGCCCTCTCTCTCCTCCTCTTTTTTTCTTCCTTTTCCTTTCTTTGTGAGAGTTCTTTGTTCTTCATTCTGCTTTTCTTCCTAGCAGCAACTCTCACTTCCCTGCTGGCTTCATTCCCATCCATTTTCCTGTTCTGTCAGCTCAAATGGTCAGCAATGCAGTGTGGAGGCTGACGTATTCTTGGGCTTTAGTGTTGGTGCTCCAATGAGATGACTGGAGAACGTGGCAGTTCACACCCCTCAGAGATATTGTATCAGGCTGTCCAGAGACTTTGGTAGACATCGGTGTGCTGGTTTACACTTGGTTCACCTTTGGAAGGTTTTCTTTGCAACTATGATGGCTCAAACCATTTCTTTAAATGTAAAGGCAAGATTCTGGGGAGCCTAAATGTCATGAGAGCCACAAATATATCATCCAGGCTGGATCTGGTCTGTGGTCTATATGTCTGACAGCCCTGGTACAGAGTTTAGATGAGTTGATAACTGAGTGGCCAACCATGCAGTGTTGCAAAAAGGCTAGTATTTTTATTGGGCTGTAGTAATAGCAGTATCAAACAAGTGAGGAAACTATTCTGCTCTGACTAGGCCATAGCTGGAATCTTGAATTCCAGTTTGGCCACCACATTTCAGTCAATAGAGATAAATTGGAGACCACCAGAGGAAAGCTATTAATGATGAAATGAGTGGGCAGGTTTAGAGAGCTGAGGGCATTCATTCAGGGGAGGAAACATAGCTATCCACAAATATCTGAGGGGAGACTGCAATATGGCCAGGGATTAATTGTACTCTTAGTAAGCAAGTACGGAAGGGGATAAGTAGGCAATTTTAAAGATTGCCACGGCTGTGGTTGTTGCATGGTAATAACTAGATTTGAGTGTGCACTTCAGCTTTCATCTTAACTTCTTTCTTTTACTCCTTTACCCCAGGTGAGTCCTGGTGCTTGCAAGTCCTTTACTGGTGAAGTGCATAAGGAGTTGTGAAGCTCTTTCTTTTGACTTAACTTTTGTTTCTTCCTTCTCAGATGAAATTGTTTCTTCAGAAGACACTGGACCGAGCATATTCAATGGGCAGAAGAAGGTTCTGTATTATGCTGATGCCCTTACAGAAATAGCATTCGTTGTTCCCTCCCCAGTGGAGTCCTTAAGTAAGATCACTGTATACATGCCATGTGTGTTTTTAAAAACACTTTGTTTACATAGCTCTTCTTTGACCCAGGCCTGTGTTAACAGAGATAATTTAATATTTATGTTACTGGCGCACCCAGAGGCCCCAGTTAGAAACACAGCCCCAAATACAGATTCTTCACTAAATAAATGTGGGGGAAGGATCAAATCAGCGGTGTCAGTTGTAAGTGATTTGTTACAAAATTGGTTCCTAAAATGTATAATAAAAAGAAAAATCCTGATGTGGCAATATCATCTATTTCCCACTCCTTCGTATGATGGAGCCCAAGCCTTGAGCGGCCAGTCAGGTTTTCACTGCAGGAGTGCAGTCTCCTGAGCTTGTCGTAGAATAGGGGATGGCAGCCCCTGCACGGTGGCTGTGATTCCAATATGCACCTGTCTGCTGAGCTCATGAGTTCAGAGCAGCTCTGCAGGCAGTGGATTGCTTTGGGGGGGGGGGGGGGGGGTTTCTTGGATAATGTGCCCCTAGGACGTGCCTGGAGAAATACCCGCTTAATTATGCGCTCCAAGAATTAGAGCATTTGCTAACCCTTTACCCCAAAATATGCAGTGGAGTCGCTCTTGGATCAAAGGGTGGTTGTGCTGTTATCTGCACTGCCAGATGTCCCTCCCCTCCCCTCCCCTGAACACACCTTGTCTCTTAGCTCCTGTTGGCCCAATCTCCAGCTTCTCTCTCTCGGGGCTCCCTTTAGATCTCTCCTCCAGTCTGTTGTTCCCACTCCACCGGAGCATGCATACATACGCACGCTCTTCCCTCTCCACCCAAACCTTCCTCTCCATGCTCTGCTAACTACAGTTTCACTTAATCCAGCTGCCACACCAACCAACCCTGCCCATTCCATCCAACTGTTTCTCTGCTGCGCCCCAGTACCCAGATGAAATCTCAGATGAATTCAGAAATGAGAGAATGCTAGACTTGGAGGGTGAGAAATCGTACTGCATAGGAAACATGAAACCTAATGGGACATTGTCAAAAGCAGACCCCCCTCCCCCCCATGCCTAGTGATCTTAGCTTCTCTCAGTTTCTAGAGCTCCCAGACTCACTGGCAGGGCATTCTCTGAGAGGGGCCCTGAATTTTAGAGCTCACGCTAATTCACCACCCTCAGAATCCTAAATAGGTAGGTCTCTTGACCTTCAGGTCTCACTGGAAATCTAGTATTTTGAGATTTATATAAGTATCTGGATAGGCACTAACTCTGTTTTATGTAAATGTAAATAAATAGTGAAAGAAAATCCTGTATGTGTTGCAAATACAATTTGCAGTGTTAGAACAAAAGGTGGCAAACCGACTGCTAGCTTTGGTCAAGTATCACATTTTGCTGACCAAAGTTTTGAATGTGGTGAATGGTCTTCTCTTTACCATCTGGGAGATGGACTCTTGCCACACATGGCTGTTGAAAAATGGAGGAGGGGGGAAGAGAGTGCTTGGATCTGTTGTTAACTAGGATTGTCAAGGTCTCCTGTTTTGTGAAGGCAAAGGGCCAGTCAGTTTAGAGTCTGCTCAAGATACCATCTTTCCTGATGTCAAGCGTGGTCTACTTCCTCCTTGTCTAGAAAACTGCCAAGGAAAAGGGTGGATGATCAGGTTAGCAGTGACTGGCTAACTTTACTGTCCTCTAGTTTCCTACAGTTTCTTTGTCCCTTATCAGTCTGGCTTGAGACCTGAGCATAACTTTAAGACTGCAGAGAAATCTATGGTTGTTGATCACCTCCTAATGAAGGACAAGGGTCATGTGTCATGGTAGTCTTATTAGATTATTCAACAGCCTTTGTTTCTGTTGACTGAAGTGTTGACTCTCTGTGGAACTGGCTGGGGTTACTAGCTTAATGACACACCGGCTAGAGGGCTCTGTAAAAGGCAAGTGCTTCTTTGAAACAAGCTTTTGATATTTTTCTCTTATCATTCTTCTTCACACCCTTGGTTGGATTTGGCATGTTTTTCCCCACCCTGTCCCATTTTTAGCAATATGTGTAGCATTGCTGTGTACTCTGAGTAATCATGGGCATATTTAACTTCAGAATCTTAAACTTCACCTTTTTTGCCAGAAGGAAAACATTCTTTCCTCTTCCTTTTGGCTTTCAGCTGATTCATTGGAAAGCAATGTCTCAGACCAAGAAAGTGACTCTAACATGGATCTTCTGCCTGGGATACTAAAGCAGCCATCTCTGACACTTGAACTCTTCCCCAATCATACAGACAATCTCAATTCCTCGCAGCGGGTAAGGCAATGTATCATTTGCAGCAAAGGGCTGTATTGTGTGCAAATTGTTATGTTTCTACAGCAAATACAGTAGATGTTTATAGCACTGATATGTGTAATCCAGCTTTTTAGTATTTGAAACTCTTCATCAATAGGCCTTAGTGATTATTAACAGCAATCTGGAGTCTCTGTTCTGATTTTGTTGATGCCCACAGTTGCAATAGCAGTAGGAGATTGCTGTGTCATAGTATTTATATACATATTTAAAATCCTATGGTTAGATTAAATATTCTAACCCTTGGTCTACATCCCAAACTCATGAAACATGTCCAAAGAAAACTGGCATGTCGTACTTATGAAACTGGTTAGAATCTAACCCATATTGTAGAAATTCAGAATGGACCAGTATGTATTGAAATTGCAAAGTTTTCCCACCTGCTCTGTTTAAAATCCCATGTTAGTTACAGTACATGTGTAAAGTTCAAGGTGCTGAGTCCTGCAGCAGCAGCTGCTGAAATTACAAGCATGGAAGAGTTCTGTTTATGGTGGGTACAAAACCAATCCTGTCATAACTTTGTAAGTGAGGGATTTGTAGAAACCACATTTCTTATATGAAACACTGGCCCAAAGTCTAAACGTGTTGTGACAAAGTTCCTCCTCTACCTTGGTGGGTCTTGCGCTTTTTGGCGGATTTGCTCACCTTGGAGCTTCACAGCAGCCCTCAGTTTGGCCGTTTTCATGAACCCACAGTCCAGGTCAACTCCTCCTGTGTCTGACCAGGAGTTGGGAGGTTTGGGGGGAACCCAGGCCCGCCCTCTACTCCGGGTTCCAGCCCAGGGTCCTGTGGAATGCAGCTGTTTAGAGTGCCTCCTGGAACAGCTGTGCAACAGCAACAACTCCCTGGGCTACTTCCCTATGGCCTCTTCCCAACACCTTTTTTATCCTCACCATAGGACCTTCCTCCTGGTGTCTGATAATGCTTGTACTCCTCAGTCCTCTAACAGTCTCTGCGTTCTCACTCTCAGCTCCTATTGCCTCTTGCTCCCAGCTCCTCACACACACACCACAAACTGAAGTGAGCTCCTTTTTAAACCCAGGTGCCCTAATTAGCCTGCTTTAATTGATTCTAGCAGCTTCTTGATTGGCTGCAGGTGTTCTAATTGGCCTGTCATCTTAATTGTCTCCAGAAGGTTCCTGATGGTTCTGGAACCTTCCCTGTTACCTTACCCAGGGAAAAGGGACCTACTTAGCCTGGGGCTAATATATCTGCCTTCTGTTACTCTCCTGTAGCCATCTGGCCCAACCTTGTCACAGTACATTCAGTTACTGATTTGAGACCTTAAACATTTTAAACAAAATTTCTTGATTCTGCTTTAAGGTATATATTGCATTAGCTGATAAAACATATGATGTAACTAATTGCAATTGCCTTCCATGTATATTTGTCTGCAAAGAACCTTTCTTTATGTAAGGCAGTAGCATATGAAACTTCCATCTTTAAGTTGGTCTGACTTCAGTGGTCCCTTAGGTCTCTAGTTCCCTGAGTCAATGAGAAGCACAGGGACTTCAATCTGACATGTTTATCCACTTAAAAACAAATGCCTGCTAAACATGCCGCTTTGTGAGTACCTCATACAGAGAGCCTGTTGTCGCTGCAGTAACTAAAGCCTAGAAGCAGATGCAATTCTTCCTTGCCCTTTGGAGGCTGGTCATCGCAGGGGGAATCAGGGCAATATGAGGAGGAAGAATATGTCCTTCCTAATGAGTAGAGCTGTATACTTATTCTGATCCTGGAGTTAGGAAATGCCCACATTTTTTATCATTCCACATACAACCAGAATGGGAGGGGATGGGGACAGGCAATTTTTTTACCCCAACTGTACTAGTTGTTGTGTCAGTGTGTCAATTCTGTCCATATCCAGTCGCCTTAGTTTATGAGAACTGACAAGGTAACAGGCTAGAAGCTTAGGTAAGTGATTGTTACATTTATTGCAGCATATATTCCAGGGCACAAGACTTGGCCAAACTGGAGCTTAGGTAGAGACAGTAAGCAAACATTATAGTTTGTGTTTTTAAAACCATTAGAAAGCCTGGACATTCTAAGTTAGGGTTAAATTTTGTGTTTTTCTGACCCTAAACCCCCAGTTCTCTTCAGATGACATTGCATCTCCTCAAGGACTCTTGAATTTGACAAGTTTTGAAGTTTCCTGACTGACCATTTTTGAGAGATAATGTGACCAAAAACATTAACATTATTTTCAAAAATGTGATCTGTCTTTTAAATCTCCAAATATCACAAACAGCCTGAAAACTTTGAAAATAAAAGCACATGTTTCTTGGCTAAAGACAGCATGTGCAAACTTTCAGGTCCAATTAACCTTTTAAAGGTATTTGAAGGGGAGGACTAGAATCAAAATGCGCTTCATAAAGCCCAGAGCCAGTAATCTGGTCCATGTAGATAATAGAACCCCATTGAAGTCAGTAGAGGTTTTTGTGGCTGCAAGGGTCTGCCTGTCTGCCCACCCGCACAGATCAGATTGCAGCAGTGGGCCCTGAACTAGCTGCAACCATAACTATGGAGAGATGTCTGAATGCTATGACCAGGGACAGTCGATCTCTAGCAAGATTATTCCTGACATTGTCTGTTCTGCATGGCACTATCTGCTTTTAGAGTCTCATACCCCAAACCCTGAATGATGAGGGTCCATTGATCAGTATTGTCTTGATGCTGCTGGATGTATTTCTATAGAAAATCACTAACCCCTGCCTACCACAATGAGGGATCAACATCTGCCTAATATTACTGTCTAAAAATAATAGGGTAAAAGTAGTGTTCGTATGGTCAGTTATCCAAATTAGTGAGACACAGAAGACTTTTTTTGCATGTTTTTTCACTTGCAGCCTTATTACGATAGAATATCCTTTCTAATGAAGGATCACCAAGATGTGTCAGGTTTATCCAACTTCATTAGAACAGGATAATTCTGGTACAATCAGCAGTGGTAAGATTAATGTTGACAACTAGGCAATTATATCTACTAGGCTGTGTATTGATGCAGTGACTGAATACAAATATCTCAAACCACTGAGAAATAGCTGCCAAGGAGCTACTTCCCAGTGGCTGGTCACAAACAAGTGTAGGTCGTATGACATCCAGAGTGTGGCACATGATAGGAGAGGGAAATGTGAAAGACTAGCTTGGTGCCAAGACCCTCCTGATGATCTTGACCTGGATGCTTATTGTATGAATCCATGGAATAGGCCCATTTTACTGCCTTCTCTCCTTGGTGATCTCAGTGTAATATTGCAGCTGTACTGCCAGCTGCTCCAAGTATGATGAGAACTCTGCCGCCTCCTCCAGCTCATGTGTCTGCAGATTCCAGGCTGTTGCTATCTCCATTTACATTTGGATGACTGCCTTCAGGAACCTGAAGGGCTAGATACTCTTACATAAAAACATTGTTTCCCTAAGAAACACAATTGGCAGGTAACCCTGGGGAGAGCGCACCCACCCACCCACACATGCACCCCAAATTGATGGAATTTTCCAACTGGCTGCCTTATGTTTTCCTTGCTCATAACTTAGTTCAGAACAAAATCTCTTCTAACGTCCAAAGCACTCAATGGCCAATGACCTCTGGGCACCCAACTTCCCTTGAAAGTCCATGGGAGTTGCAAGTCCAATTGCCTTTTATGCATTTGAAAATATCTCCCTCCACTGTTACAGGACTGTGTGTGTATCTGTTTGAAAGGTTAAAATAAAACCATTTGGGTTTGATAGGCGAGAGGTGTCAAACTTTTTTTTAACAGGTGTGAAATATTTTTCATATCACTCCTTTGCCTTCCTAGCACCTTTCATTATAGGATCTTCAAGTATCTTAAAAACCTTGACTCTGAGTGTCTCTGAGCAACGCCCTGGCACAGGGGAATCAATGAGGCACAAGAGGGTAACTTAGCTAGTGGCACACCAGTAAGAGAACTAAAAAGGTCTGATGCCCCTTCCCTGGCTCTTCCTTCCTCCTCCACACTTCTGTGGCCACACTCCAGTGACTAAAATAAGTTTGACTGCCTTTTGCTCCCATTAGCACTGCCGATCCCCTGTAGCGATGGGAAAAGGAGCTGGATTCTGCTGTACACATCATCCCCAGCATTCTGAGCTGCGTTCCCATTGCAGCATCAGATTCTACCTTAAGTTACTTACAGCTGTGTCTGTTTTCAGCGGGGCTGATCATGTGTAAACTGATGGCAGAATCTTTGATTGATTTTTGGTGAGCCAGAAAGAACTCTGGTCAGCTTTCAATTCCAGAATGAGTTTGCAATATAGGGAATTAAGAAAAATCTTTTTATTTGTTAACTGAGCAAATTTGCTCTGGAGTTGTTGAGACAAGAAAGATACAATACCCCATTGCCGTTTTCGGAGCAGCATCATAGCTTGTGGGCTGCAAAGAATGATGTGTAGGCTTCCATAATAGCACAGGAGTATGTCACAGTGTTTATATGCATGAACCAGGATGTTAGTTCAACTAGTTGAACTCAGACAATAGCAACAAAGTAAACGGAGAGATGTTCCTCAACAGATTTCAGTGTTAACCTCCCAAGCAATAAAAATAAGTGTTATAAACCAAGTGTGGAAAAACCCCCAAATCATGGCTTAATACTGAAATAGGCTGAAAACTACCCTGAAAGCTGTAGCCTAAACAACAACAGCTCCATCTTGTGGCTGTCACATGTGCATCCTAGTGGTGCACCTCTTGTCTCTCTGATGTCCAAAAATGTCTTAAGAGTGACTACAGTATTGTTGCTTGTTTAAATGTTTAATTTAATTTTCATTGTTTTGTAAATGCCACTGTACTCTACCCTTCTTCAAAACAGCTCAGTCCTACTTCCAGATCAAAGAAGTTGCCTCAGGGCCGGACCATTCCACCAATGGGACCTGAAACCAAGGTGTCTGTGGTCTGGGTTGAACGTTATGATGATATAGGTGTGTAGAACTTCTGCTTTTTATAATGAATTAATGTAATAACAGGGCCAGTAACTGAGTTGTATGTGAAATATTTTATTAAAGAGAATTTTGTTTTTAGGTAAATAGTAGATTGTGATTTACCACTGTAGTTTGCATTTAAATTATCTAAACTTAGTTGTTTTGATTTCTGTCTAAATTTGTATAAGTGAATACTTAACCTGTACTGTAAACCTCTTTTTCTTCCAGAAAACTTTCCCCTCTCTGATCTGGTTTCTGAGACCAGCACTGGTGTAGAAACTACATCAAATAGTAGCACTTCCCTAAGGTATGACTTCGAATTTCTTTTCATTAAAATTTTTCTACTTTTTGCGAGCAATCGCTTATGTGGGGCTTCAAAATAGTTCCTGACTGGCTACATTAGCTTTGTTCAGTTTTCTTAAGACAGCTGCATGAGAACGACGTCAAAGATGCGGTCTTGTTCAGAATGATGCAGTGAGGTTCTTCACGTGGTTTTTCAGTCTTTCTTTTTCTCTGGCCACTAATGAAAGGACTCTTCTGTTGCAGGGGTTAGACTATGAGGCTGGGAATCAGACAATTTGGGGTTTTCTCTCTGGCTGTGTGACCAGCCACCGAACCCTCTCGACTTCTGTTCTACTCACTTATAAAATGGCTTAAAACTTATTAAATTGGTGTCTGCAGCACTTTGGAATCTTGTCACAGAAGGAGATCTCTAAACGCTGCATTCTAGGTGATCCCACCATTCTTAAGTACAGATCACAGGACAGTGGAAACTCTTATTGGCCAGGCTCACGGGCACCTTTTTGCTGGCGTCCTAAAAGGTTGTGACACTTTCAGCAGCTATGTGGTGTACAATGTGATTGACCATCTCGCACAAAGAAAAGCTTGTTTTATTTACTGACCATTTCTGAGTGTTCTTGCTAAGCACATTGTCTCCTTTCCCCTTCCCTTAAATGTTCTCTCAAAATACTGTCTCTGTGTTACTAATTTAACAAGTGGTTTGGTTTTTTTCTTTAGATCAACCACTCCTGAAAGAGAAGTTCCTGTGGTTTTCATCCATCCCTTAAACACTGGGTTATTCAGGATAAAAGTGCAAGGCGCTACTGGGAAATTCAACATGGTCATCCCCCTGGTGGATGGAATGATAGTTAGTAGGAGAGCTCTTGGTAAGTTCTGTTTTGTGAAAGGGTATATGTGGGAACCTAGTAGTGCCTTTGCTATCTGACTGTTCAATCATCTTTCTTTTAAATCTTCAAATATCACAAACAGCCTGAAAACTTTGAAAATAAAATGATGATTTTAGCCACTTCTCCTCCCACTGGGGCTCCCCCATGCTGGGGGAATCGCCAGGTAGAGAAAAGCAGTCAGTCTCTCCCTCGCTTTGTGCCTCTGGGGTGGGGTGGCCCAGAGAACTTGGCCTTAACAGACTTAAGTTTTACACACTCGAGTACTTTCATTCTCTGCACTGCCATGCGAGAGAGCTGGGCAGGATTGCAGCTCCCCGTGACTCCCAGGTGGGCCGACATGCTGTAGAGGTGGTGCGTTCAGCCCCTTGGGACTGCGAGAGCGGGGCAGGCAGTATGTTCCCTCACTCGGGGTGGCTGAGACTCCGTTTACGAACCACTCTCTTTTGCTGGCCAGTCAAGGAATAGCAGATGTGGCCCTTCATGCAGTCCCTGCTTCAGCCAAACGAGGAGCCCAACAGGCAATCTCTAAAGCATTACATTGAAAATTTGCTTTTAAAATAATGTTTAATAACAAAGGGGCCTCTTGGTGGTGGAAAGTTGTGATTCCTCACTAGCTACCCTTTAACAAGGGTCACTTACCCAGAGCACTGACAACAGTTGCCATTGGGCTCTAGCTGGGACAGAGCCCGGATTGAAATATCCGTCCTCTAGCTGGGAAAGCAGAGGAGAAGAACTGGGATTGATTTTGTTTAAACTTAACTCTGCTTTTTCTCTTTCAGGTTTCTTAGTGAGACAAACCATAATAAATATTTGTCGGAGAAAGAGGCTGGAAAGTGATTCATACAACCCTCCACATGTCCGCCGAAAACAGAAAATAGCTGACATTGTCAATAAATACAGAAACAAGCAGCTGGAGCCAGAGTTTTATACCTCACTTTTCCAGGAGGTTGGGCTCAAGAACTGCAATCCCTAGACCACTATCCTTCCAGGACAATTAGATCAGAGCTTGGTGGCTACAGTAATCGAAACAATTAGACAACCAAAAAAACCCAAACCACCCTGCAAAAAATCTCCCCCTCAGTCCTCCAGAGTAGAGAGAAATGACTCAGTGGATACCATGCAGGAGGAGTCAGGAATGAATAGGCTCCCAACCTTCAACATCCTAATAAGACCACATCTTTGAACGGAACTCCATGTCCCCTGCACAAGAGGAGGCAGAAATTATACCACTTTCACCATTTAAACATTTCCCCATTCTGTTAGAAAAAATATAGCAAGTATGTCTGAGAGAGGCTTGAATACAGCCCTGATAGCCTCCCATGTTCACAGAAAATGACGGGTTCCAGGCTAGGTTCAGGAACTAACAGCTGGGGCTTCCTTCCTCGCTGCTCCAGGAGATTCAGTTCAAGAACTGATCATGAGACCAGTTCCTTGCAAGACATGAAATCAAGAACATGGTAGCTGGGATATTAACTTACCTTGCCTGCTCACCCACCCACAACCAACCACTGCATTCCTCACCAGTCCTCCTGGATACTCAAAACAACATCTCTTAGCACAACCTTCATTCTCACCTAATTAGAGGAAAGAACAAATAAATATCTCATCCAGTGAGAAGGACACACCTCCATCTCTGCATAGGGGGATGGAAAATGAAATACAAATAAACCTGGCCCCCACATCTGAATGAAAGTTGTCTAAATGCTCACATGCACAAAAGAAGAAAGGAACAGAGTCATCTTCCCTTCACACCTGCTGGGGAAGAGAGACCCCATCTCGGAGCATTAACCATCCACCGTAAGGAGTTAAATAGAAGTTCTTAAAAATACCTCCAAACTCAATAGAAGAGACTTCTTTGACGGAGCGCATTCAACTTCTATAACAAGCTGAAGGAGAAAAAGGTTAGTTCATAAACATCAAGTCACAAAATCCATAGCTGAAGTGCTGTGATTCCATAGTTACCTCTCAATAAATTCCAGAATTACTGCTGGTGTTCGGCATGACTGAGTTTTATGCATATTTACACTTATACCAGGTATACACAGAAAACCTGAGATTACCTTACTTTCAAGAATTTTTTTCTACTAGATAACCGAGTTGTCTTGCACTTGTGTATAAACAAAGCTAAGGCATTACAGTCTGTTGCAAAATGTCACTTGGTTTTAATACAATTTGGTTTTATGCCGCTAACTAAATAACCCATTTTAATGGTTAAATTGCCTGCTTGCTTACCATCAGATCAAAAAATGACACTCTCCAGAAAGTCTGTTTAGATAGCTGTATGTACAAGGACTGCTACCAGGAACCATATTTCTGAGTGTGGTCCAGAACATTTGCTTTACTATTGCTGAAATGGGAGAAGAGATTTGGGGGCTTGCCCATTAAAGAATGTTTAACTCTTTGATATTTGTGCAGGTGTCAGACTGCTCCTCAAACTGTTGAACTATGCCCTAAAGAACAGTCACCCTGCTGAATGTGCTTTCTCTTCCACTCTGGGATGATCCAGGCTGCCACAGCCCCTTCGTAGTGACTATTGCACATCTAGCTCATAATTCAACATAAAATACTATAAAGACACTGTGCTTTCAGCTTGTTCATCTCAAGTAGTGGCTACTGTTTCTGAAAGTGCTTTCCTTTCCTAAGGACTGATGAAAGTGGCCAGTTGCCTTTTACAGCAAGGAGAGGGTTTGTAAGCTCTAAACTCCTCTATTCCCTCATTTTAGTGAGCACAGGTCAAACGTTTTCTTCAGAACCGTAGACCCTCCCTTTTCTGTGTCCTAACCTCACAGTTAAATATGCATATTTTAGTCCCAAGTAAAACAGGCCTGTAGCATGAAATGTGGATTATGAAAAGACATTCAGAGACTTTTAATGCAAATCACAATAAGTTTTGATATTTATTTAACTTTTCTATTTTTGAAAGTTACTTTTTGCAACAGTTCTGACTTCAAAACAGGCTTAGTAAGGAAAGTATTTCATCGCACAATATTAATGTAACAAGAAGTGGTCTTTTACAAAGAATAAATTGAAAAAGTGCCCTAAAAATCCACCTGAAAGAACTTTTGAGGCTGTGACAAAGGGGGGGTTGGGTGATGGAGTGTGCTCCTTACAGTGGGCTAGCATACTAGTAACTCACCTCTGGGAATCTGGGTTCAAATCCAGGTGGATCACAAGTGAAAAATGAGACCACAAAGAAACACTGCAAACGTTTGCGTGATTGCTTGTCCTGCCATGCCCAGGATTCAAATAGCAAAGGGGTTGCTGCAGGTCGGACATGAAGTCCAGTGGTAGAGCTGTAGAGGGAAGCTTGTGTAGCATCTTGCCAATGCTCGTTCAGTGCATGAGCACTAAATTTACCCACAGTCTTTATGTACCTATTGATCTAATATGACCAAACACATTTAGTCCACGGATTAAATGGCATGACCAGTGCATGTATACTGAAGTGGTGTAATAAACATGTTGAGCAATCAAATGTCTGCACATTATCAAGAATTGTTTTTAAAAAACAAACCACCATATATGTTTGACCAATGTAAGAATAGTCTAGATAAAGCCAGTAGTTCACATATAGACTAATGAGCTGCAAAAGACATCCGTCTGTCCGTTATTCAGGCCTGAATAAGAGTCTGAAACATCAAGACAGCTGTACTGAGAGGGACATGGGTATTTTTTGTGATGTTCAGTCCAAGAAAGCCAAATAGTCTTCACGTTTTACTTTTAGAAAGATTAAAGATCTGCTGTTGGGTGAAGACCATTTCATGGTTTATTTTTGAGTCTCTAAGTTCAACTGAGACATGAGCATACCCGTATCACTGCTGTATTTATCCAGAGCCTGGGCAACAGGGCTTTATACCTTACTGACACAATCTTAATTTGGTTTTACAATTGGCTGTTTAACACGTCACCACGTGACTGTTACGGCTTGGCCATTAATGGTTTTTCACTTGTCTGAAATAGTGAGAAGGGTAGAACTTCTAGAGAAACACTGTCCAATATAAAACTATAGTGATTACACAAATACATAACTACTCCTTAGTAGATCCAGCATATCACCCTGAGTATTTACCACCAAATTGTTAGACCACATAAGAGAGATTTGACTTGGCCATGCTTAAAGGAACACTGGCAGATTAAAAATCCAGATTTCCTCACATGTTTCTAACAACACCATACATTATTTCAACTGAAAATTAACCCCCTCCCCTCCGCGCACACAAAATTTTCTTAACGCTTACATGGCTTACTTACTACTTGCATTTCATTCTTGCTAGACAACATATTGACTGTTTCACTTGCGTATAGTTTATTTTCAGTCTAGTCTCAGGCACCAGGATAGCACTACAATATTTGGGTTACAAACATTACACAGGTCTCAATTTAAATATTCCTTTTTTCCCTTTTTATACCCTGAAAACATTCTGTTTGGGGTTTGTAAAAATGTTTAAACTGAGAGTATCCTTTTAATGATAAATTATTTCAATAGAATTTGAGAAAAGGTAACATACTGTCATCTTGTTAGCATTTCTGTCTTAGAGTTGCAATAATTTTAGGATCTTACATCTCATTTAAAGAGTTATAAAGTATCTTTGTAAAAAGTACTAAGGGTATTACAAATTTACAGCAAATGAAGGGGAAAATCCATGTCAGTGAAAGATTAGATACCTTTGTGGACAGCATCCTCAGAGAAATTGTAGGAAGCGAAGCTAGTCCTTTGTAGCCTAACTAATCGAACCACTGGCTTCACAACAGATAGCTGTGTATTTCTCTCATGCAGTGTTCTGGATGTTTAGCCTGAAGGATAGCAAACTAAATTTGACTTTTAATGGTGAGAAAAAGTTAGATGTGATTCAATGATCACACCGTTTAAAGGTTGATGTTTTTGAAGGAACCAAATGTATACTGTTTCCACACCGGGTTTTAGCAGGACTGGTTTGAAATGCGATTGCCAGGTATCATGTGCTTAAAATCATGTACACTTTGTGTGAACTTCTGTATGTTGCCAAGACATGATCTTTTTGTTTCTATTGTATTTTTCTGTAAATATTACTGGCGCTAAGTTGTAAAGTAAAGGCAAACTGTAAATATGAAGATGTGAACTATGTTCCCTTGTCTCTAGTACTTTATCTCTTATTTGTTTAGGGAAGGCACAAAGGCTTGTATGTATTTAGGCCAATTATTTGTCCAGAAGAAACACATCAAATATTGAATGTAACACAATTAGTCCAATAAATTTTAAAGAAATTCTTATCTAGTACCTGAGTGGTGTTCAATTTGTGAGCACGTTTTTGTCCAAGCCAACACATTCACCCAACATGCCACGGTCAGCATTAACTAATGGAGGTACTGAAATAGCTGCTCTGTAGCTTAGCTCTGGTTACAGTGCACAGGCTTGGCTTTAAGTAAACCAAGATCCCGCAAGCCACAATCTAGGGAGGTAGTGCCTCACAAACGTACAGTAATTTGTGCTCACTACAACCCTGTTACACACAGGGAACTGCTGTTCGGAAAGGCAAAGTGTCACATGGTCTCTATGGCAGAGTCTGCAATAAAGTCCAGATGTATTGACTTAACCACAGGGCCAGCCTTGCTCTGTGTCATGATGCCACAACCTAAAAAGCCTTGTCCCTGGAAGCAATTCAAGTCAGTCCAAGGGAGATACCACCAGGTACTGCATTCCTGCTGAAATGACACTTGGGAACCATGGCACTATCAGAGAGAAGTGGCGGTTCATTCAGTGTTCTGCCTTGGACACTGGACAGCAGATAGGTATTCAGTGTGAATCGTCTGTGCCTCAAATTTCTCCTGTGGATTCTTGTCTTGATTCATAGATTCCAAGGCCAGAAGGGACCATTGTGGTCATCTAGTCTGACCACCTGGAGAACTCAAGCCAGAGAACTTCTTCAAAATAATTCCTAGAGCAGATCTTTAAGAGAAACATCCAATCTTAATTTTAAAATGGTCACTGATGGAAAATCCACCACAACCCTTGACAATTGTTCCAATGCTTTATTACTCTTAACTCTTAAAAAATTTCACCTTAGTTCCAGTCTGAATTTGTCTAGCTTCAGCTTCCAGCCACTGGATCATGTTCCACCGTTCTCTGTGAGATTGAAGAGCCCATTATCAAATATTTGTTCCCCTTATAGATACTTAAACTGTGATCAAGTCACCCCTTAACCTTCTCTTTAAGTTAAAAATTGAGCTCCTGGAGTCTATCACTGTAAGGCATGTTTTCTAACCCTTTAATCATTTTTGTGGCTCTCTGAATCCTTTCCAATTTATCAACATCCTTCTTGAATTGCGGACACCAGAACTGGACACAGGATTCCAGCAGCGTTGCACCAGTGCCAAATACAGAGGTAAAATAACCTTTTTACTCCTCCTTGAGCTTCCCCTGATTGTGTCCTAGGATCGCATTAGCTCTTTGGCCATAGCATAATACTGGGAGCACATGTTCAGCTGATTATCCACCATGACCCCCAAATCTTCTTCTGCATTGCTTCCCATGGTAGAGTCCCCCATCCTGTAAGTATGGCTGACATTCTTTGTTCCTAGATGTACACATTTACATTTAGCCATATTAGTAACACACACTGGTTGTTTGCACCAGTTTACCAAGCAATCCAGGTCGTGCTGAATTAGTGAATTTTTAACCCAAAAACTTGCAGAATGGTAAATAATGAAGAGTGGTATTTGCCACTCTCCAATTTTTTAGTTCATCTGTAAACTTTATCAGTGATCATTTTATGTTTTCTTCCAGGTCACTGATAAAAATGTTAAATACTTTGGGGCCAAGAACTAATCCCTCTGGGATCCCGCTACAAACATCTGCTTGAGGACTATTTCCCATTTACAATTACATTTTGAGACCTGTTTTTAATCTGTTTTAATGTGTACCATGTTAATTTTTTATCATTCTCGTTTTTTTAAATCAAAGGGCGTGTCTACACTAGAAACTGTTAGGTCAACTTACAACCACTGCAGTAACTGGTTCATGTCCACACTACCCTCCTTCCGTTGGTTGTGAGCATCCTTACTAGGCTCTGAGCTTCACATGTAGCTCCCCACCAGGAGCCTTTCCCACCCGCAGCTCTCTGTTCCCAACTGTCAGGAGCCTGGGTGGGCTCCCAGCAAGGAGCTCCATGCCCAGAGCCTGAGCAGCTCCTGGTCTCTGCAGGGAGCTGGGAGCCTCTGGGCGGCCAACAGGCTCCCCAAAGGGAACCTGCAGGCAGCACCTAGGGAGCCCAGGGTGCGGCCCACCTGGGAGCCAGCAGCGAGCCTCGGCAGCAGCCACGCGGGGGAGTTGGGTCCCAGGGGGGCAGCGTGGCTCTAAGCGAGGTGGGCCCAGCCCGGCTGGCAGCTGGGCTCTAGTTGGAGCCACCCACCCACCCACCCAGGTGTGACATCCCAGTTTTCTTGTCAATTTCACGGCTCCATGACAAGAAATTGACAAGAATGACCACCAACAGCTGATATTAGTAAGGCAGAGTCTACAGGGATACTGTGTTGCCCTAACTACACCAACATAAGTCCTACGCCTCTTGTGGAAGTGGAGTTTTGTTGGTGTAGTAGGGCACTTACATCGCTGGGAGCAAGGCTGTGGTGTGTACACTGACATAATTAGGTCCCCATAAGCTGCCTTACCTCGACCTAACTGTAGGGTAGACCAAGCCAAAATATTATGTGGTACCGAGTCAAAAGCCTTACAGAAGTCAAAGTATATTACATCAATACTGTTACCTTCTCAGCCAAACTTCTAATCTTCCCCCCCCCCCCATCAAGTTAATTGACTAGGATCTATTTTCCATAAATCCATGTTGATTTGCATAATTACATGACTCTCCTTTAATTCTTTATTAATCGAGTCCCATATCCATTGCTCCATTAGCTTGACCAGGATTTAGGTCAGGCTGACAAGGCTATAATTACCTGGGTCATCCTGTTTTACTCTTTTTAAAAATTGGTGCAATATTACCTTCCTTCCAGTCTTCTGGAACTTCCCCAGCGCTCCAAGACTTAGATAGGAAACAAATGGTAAAAATGGTCCGTTGTCACAATAGGGAGAGGTAACAGTGGGGTTCCTCCAAGGAGCCGTACTGGGACTAGTGCTGTTCAACATAGTCATTAATGATCTAGAAAAAGGTGAACAGTGAAGTGTTTAAAAGTTTACAGATGATAAACTGTAAACTGATAAACAGGTATTTAAGAGAGTTAAGTTAAAAGCTGACTGCGAAGACTTTTATAGGACGATCTCACAAAACTCGTGAGTGGACAACAAAATGGCTGATGACCCCCCACCCCCACCCTCCAGTTCACTCTCTACAGCCCCCCACCACCATCTTTGGGGGCCGTCTTGCCCCGTTTGCCCACCAATGGGGCAAGATCACCACGGATCGCTGGAGATCATACAACGCAGCTACTAGAGAGAGTTCCTCACCTTCCCCTCCCAGGAGCCTCACCCATGATGCCTTCCTCCAACACGAGGCAGACATCCTCCTCATGAAGGGTGCCATAGAACCCTTGCCCTCCCACTTTGCTGGCAAGGGCGTCTACTCCCCATACTTTCTCACCCAAAGAAGGGCGAGGGCCTCCGCCCTATCTTCAATCTCCACTTACTCAGCACTTTCATCAGAAAAACTAAGTTCCATATGCTGAGGCTCACCTCCATGATTCCTTCCATCCACCAGGAGTTGCGGTTTGCAGCCCTTAACAAGAAAGACACGTACTTCCATACTGATGTCCACCCAGCCCATCGCAAATTCTTCTCTTTCTGCATCAATTCAGGCATTGCCATGGCCCTGGGTCTTCACCAAGGTATCTGTGGTCATAGCAGCCCACCTTCGCTACCTGGAGCACTTTGTGTTCCCTTACCTGGACAATGGCTTCTGGTGTTGCCATTCCTTGCCAAGACAATGGCAGCTGTCACCACCCTCTGCTTGCTCCTTGCCTCACGAGGCATCTGTGTCAATGAGGTGAAATCCATGTTTCTCCCCACACAAGTGATCCATTTCATAGGAGAGTGTCTGGAGTTTATAGTAGTGAGAACCTTCCTCCTGGCAGACTGCTTTACCATCCTCACGGCTCTTGTGATAACCCTGTACCGCAACCTGCACATGACGGTACACCATTGTCTCTGCCTCCTCGGCCACATGGCAGCCTGCACCTCTGTGATGCCACAAGCTGGCCTCCACATGCGCCATCTATAGCTATGGCTCCTCTCCGTCTGCCCGCACCACATCGCCTCGTCCCCGACTGTCCTGCGTTGGGGCCATGCCTCCCTCACCTGGTGGACTGATCCTGCTAAGGTGTTCAGAGCCACCCTGTTTGCCACTCTCAATATGCCTCCCTGGTGGAGTTGGGTGTACACTTAGCCAGCCGTGCTGCACAAGGGACGTGGACCCCCAGGGAGGCGCGCATACACATCAACATGCTGGAGCTGCAGGCGGTCAACCTGGCTTGCCACGCATTCCTGCCTGGCCCTGACAGTTCTGGTTTCCTGATCTACTCAGACTGTCTGCCCACCCGCCAATCAGCCTCTCCACCCTGCCGGACCTACTCACCCAAGACAATGGCAGGGTTTGAAACCATAACCCAGGCCCACTTCAACTGACGGCCTGGTTTTTGGATGGGGTTCACACGTAGACAACTCCTGTTCATCACCAGTCCACCATATACTTATAATCAGCAGACGGGACTCCATGTGGGGATGGTACGCTGCAAAGTGGAAGTGCTTGACCTCCTGGGTGCAATGCTACCACCTTCCCCGCCAGGCCGTCTCCTTGCCTGTTGTTCTAGACTAACTGCTGGAGCTCAAGAACTCAAGCTTCGCATTCAGCTTGATCTGTATCCACCTTGCAGCACTTAGCGACTTCCTCCCTCCAATGGACGGACGGTTGGTGTTTACCCACCCTACCACTACCCAGTTTCCGAAGAGCCTGACTGGCTCCTGCCAGTCCTTACCCCCTACTGTTCACGGGACCTTAATCTTATGCTATCTGCCCTCGCCAGGCCTCCCTTCGAACCACAGTTCACATGCTCCCTCACCCACCTATCCATGAAGGTTCTCTTCCTGGTGGCCATCACTTCTGCCTGGCGAGTTAGTGAATTGGTGGCCAGGATGGCTGACCTCCCCCACACACAGTCTCCCTGTGCCATCACCCTAAGTTCCTCTCAAAAGTCATTTCTGAGTTTCATTTCAACCAGTCCATCCATCTTCTGGTCTTCCCTACTACACTGTATGCCACTGCTGACGACAGGACACTGCACTCCCTGCAGGGCACTGGCCTTCTACTTGGACAGGACTCGCACAGTCTGTGCTTCTCCACGCCTCTTTGTGGCTATTGTTTAATTTCAGCAGGTTATAATCTTGCCTAAGCAGGTTTCTCACCTCTATTGAAGGCCCAACATTCTGTGATTTCAAGAGCTCTGGCCCCTTGATCCCGCCTGAAATGATGGACCCCTGTCGGGTTCTCTACCCTTTCTTTTAATCGTCTAGTAAACCTCTGAAAAATGTTTTCTTTCAAAAGTAAACTCAGATAAAGTTCCTTTTCCCTGCTGGGTGTGGACACCAGGCTATGGGGTCTAGACTCCATGTTGTCTTCTCCCCCACTGGTGATTTTTACAATGCAAATGATTTTTTTCCTGCAACCTCCAATACAAATGAAGAGCCCATTGAATGTGGCCACACCTGGTTGGAGGTGTTGACCTCTTTCCTTTGTCTGGAGAAAAACCTGGGTATCCTCTCCCCCGACATGCCTGGTTTAAATCCCTTTTGGTCACAGACTTCAAAGCATAATATCAGTGAGTACCATACCCCCTCCTATTGTGCTAATACATGCATTTAACAATGATATTGATCACCAGACTGTCATTAGTTTTCATAGAAGACCTTAATTGATACACTTTGACAATACAGTAATATTGTATACAATCAGTTGAGTCAAATTCTTAGCATCTGAGGTTCAGATCCCATCTTTATAATTAAGCGGCAATCTCCCTCACTCACTAGGTTAATGGGTTTTGTTTACCTTTTATGTAAATGTACCTTCATTGTCTCTGACACCTGGTGAGAGGGGTGGGTCTCAGATCCCAGAATCCCTCCCACACCAGAAGGTCTATATTGCAATTTTTAGTCCTGTAGCCTGAGCCCTGCAATCCAGAGTTGGTAAACCTGGGCTCTGAGACTCTGTGCTGCGAGTTTTTTATTCCAGTGTAGACATACCCTAAAGGGCTGTTTCTGTGGGAGCTGCAGGCAACAGCTCCTCTCAAAATCAGGTGCTAAAGCTAGAAGTTAACAGAATTTGTCCATGTTCCTGACTGTCAGCCCTGAAAAGTTTCTGGCAAGTAAGACAAGACAGCTACTAGCTGATAATTGCCCAATATCAACTCTGGTTCTGTACATATACACAGAGAGGGTGTGCTGGGCATCACTTTGGCATTCATCTGAACAGCTTTGATATGGGCGAGTGCATTAGTACACAATCTGTTGTGTGGAGTTCCAGACGGCGAATGAGAAGATAGTGGTGCTGCTGCAAGTCTCCAGCTGTGGGAGGAGCTGGTGGGACCTCATTATGTAAGCAAACCTACCTCCATATTAAGTCTGCTGAAGCATTGTGAAAGCGAGTGGTACCTGTGCCCAGGGAGGGCAGGCATCTTGGGCTCCAGTTTGGCTGGTGCCAGCCAGAGTCTCCAACCCTGAAACCCAGAAACTCCAAGCAGAAGTCAGCTGAGATGGCCATGTTTGACTGGGTGCCAGCTCCCTGTGAAAGTGTGGTGTTTTGCAGGGTTTCCACCTTAACTATAAACCAAAGCCAGTCCATAAACTTGGCCTGACTTTTGTGCCATACTACGACCATTCTGCACAGCTGTGTAAGCCTCTCCCTCATCTGCTGCTCATCTAATGAGTTCCTGCTGGCGGTAAAGCACAGCCCCAAAGAGCTGCAGCTAGCTCTGAGCCTAGCAGTGTTGTTTATTAAAACCCCACTGTGCAATAGAGAGAAGAATATTTGACATTGAGTCAGTAAATTAAGATGCAGTCACAAAACCGCTTCATTATCTGGCGTCGTCATTTCGGAAGGGATCCTGCAGCCAATAGTTATAAAAATGTCAATAACAAAGCTTGCAGGGTACGAGCAAGAATGATTGCCGCAAACCCAGTGCCAATGGGTCAGCCGAGACTGCGCTCGTCCTCCTCCACCTGCTGCCTTCTGCTGTGGCGGAAAGCGACATTAATCTCTAACTGGGGTGCTGCAGTGCTGCTGTATTTGGTACAATGCTGAGCACCAGCACAGCGAGAGGCGGCATTCAGACTCCAGCCATGGCGCCACAGCTAGGGCCTGGTTCATTGGGAGCTGCAGGTGCTCAGCACCTCTGAAAATCAGGGCCGAGACTTGTCCGAATGGGGCCATGTTCCTGGGTGACAGCCAGAATGTTTCTGATGTCACGGCACTCTGGGCAGCCCCAGGACTGAAGCCTGGCTCACAATAGCAGGCATTGCAATAGAGCACGCTTAGGCCGCGGCGCTGGGCCGCTGCCACTCCCTGACCAAATCCCGGCAAGGTTACAGATGTTAGTGACCGGTACAGCTGTAATGTTCAACCCAGGAAGTGAATGAGGCCCAGTGACCAAGGTTTTGGCTTGTACTGAAAAAGTGTTCTAAGTTTTTAGATACATGCTGCACTAAAGACCTGCTCGTCTGCCCTGGAGATGCCCTTGCCCAGCTTCCACATTCAAGAACTCTCGGCAGGGTGCGGCAAGGAAAAAGCAGCTGAAGTGTTGTACAAGAAGGCTAATCAAAGAGAACTGGGTCAGTCAGGCAAGAGGTTTCACTTTCCAGAAGCTTCTGCTAAAGCAGCTGTGCTCTCCTGACACCTTGCCTGGGGCCCAGCGTGCCTCCCTGCTGGGCAGCACCACGTCTGGCTCAGAGCAGAGCTCTGATCCCAGTGCTAGGGCAGGGCTGGCAGCGTTACCTCCCGCAAATTGTCACCAAACTTGTTTGTCTGAGTGATTGGCTGAAGACGGACTGAGTGGATGTGTAGGCTCTAAAATTTGACAGTGTTTTATTTTTGAATGCAGTTATTTTTTTACATAATTCTACATTTTTAAGTTCAACTTTCACAATAAAGACGCTGTCCTGCAGTACTTAGTATTTTTCAGTTCATCTCGTACATTTGTTTTTTGCAGTGCAAATATTTTTAATAAAAATAAATATAAAGTGAGCACGGTACACTTGGTATTCTGTGTTGTAACTGAAATCAGTATATTTGAAAATGTAGAAAAACATCCCAAAATATTTAAATAAATGGTTTCTATTATTGTTTAACAGTGCGATTAATCTTTTTAATTGCTTGACAGCCCTAGAATAGACACTGGGGCCCACATCCCCACAGGTATTGGGCATCTCATTCCTACTGAAATCAGTGATTTATTTCAATGGCCTTAGGGAGCTAATACATTTCGGGATCTGGGCCTGAGCATGGTAATAGCAGAATTTTCCAACCCTGCTGCCCATTTCTCCTACACAAAGGCCAGCCCTAGACCAAATGGTGCCCCAGCAAGGAGCATCTTCAGTGACCCCCCCCACTCCATTTGTTAAACTTTGGAATACCTTAATTTTTATTGCATTTGCAGCCCATTCCACAACTTTGATTTGCATGCATGATTTAGCCCTGTCATAGAAGATGGTAAATCTGTATTTATTCATGCCATGTATAAGCAAATAAAAAATGGTTTCCTCCAAGCTTATAAAAACTTTTTAATTTTAAGAATAACCAAAATGTACCAACATCAAGAAACTGAACTGTGCACCAACATTGGCTGGACCAATATTAAATAGTGTTACAGTAAGCGACAGCCTTCATAGGCGCCGACTCTGTGGGTGCTCCGGGGCTGGAGCACCCATGGGGAAAAATTAGTGGGTGCTCTGCACCCACCGGCAGCCAAGCTCCTTTCCCTTCCTCTCCCCCCTGTTCCCTCTAAGCTGTGCACATGTGTGCTCGCACACAGATCCTAAACCCTGCTCACCCAGCGAAACACCACACGCAAAACAATTCGCACAGAAGCACAACAATTTGTATAGAAAAAAATTTTTGTGCACACAGCCTGTCAAAAATTAGAGGGAACATTGCCCACCCCACCCCTCCACCTCACCTCAATTCTGGCTCTGCCTCCTCCCCTGAGCACGCCACATCCCCGCAGCTCTCAGTGCTTGCCGCTGCAAAACAGCTCTTTCGCGGCATAACAAACTCCGGGGGGGGGGAGGAGTGAGAACGTCACTCGCTCAGGGGAAGAGGCGGGCCCGGGGTGGGGATTTGGGGAAGGAGTCCAATGGGGCAGGGAGGGGGCAGAGTTGGGGCGGGGACTTTGGGGAAGGGGTTGGAATGGGCAGGGGCAGAGGCGGATTGAGCACCCACCCGTGCCAGCAGAAGTTGGCACCTATGATAGCCTTAGAATGTTAACCCCTAGTCCTTTAGATCAAACGGTCACTTTTCTCGCCTTTGCCCTCACGAACTGAAGCACAGTGTCAGAGAAATCCAAAGACTGGCCAATGGCATTTTCAAGCAATAAAATAGCAAGCGATATCAGTCTGTCATCAGCAATCGTTGATCCAAAATATGTTTGAATGAGCCTGAGCTTCAAAAAGCTGCACTCACCACTCGTGACTGTGATGGGCAGAGTGAGCAGAACCCTCAAAGCTAGCCACGTGTTAGGAAAAGTGTCTGTCAGCTCTGAATCACGACTGAATTGGAGAAGTTGGAATGGAGAGTGCTTCCCATGTTGCAAAATGTGACAGATGTTGTTCAGTTTGACATACAGGCCTTTATCATTGACATCTGAAAATTACTCTTGGGTCAGCATCCAGTGAAGGTGTGTGTCATTGTTCAGGAGTGTTTCCCTGTCCACTGGCAGCTTCCTAAGGTCATACTAAATCGCCCAGGTCTTTCTGTGGGGCTTCATTTGTCCTAACCTTTTTTTGATGGACACTTGAGCAGTGTCAACGAGCGAGCAAAAAAACTCCCAGGAACACCCAGGGCCAGGCCTTCTGGGGAGCAGCTCTATTGGCCGAGGAGTGCCCTTGTAACCAATCTGTCTCTTCTTCCGATGAGTTTCCTTGAAAACAGGCTCAACTCCTGAATTTCCTGTCATTTCTTTAGCAACAGTGGTGGTGTCTTCAAATCCATTGTCTCTGTAGGCCACAATGAAATCAAAGTGGTAGCAGTCACAATGTCGTACTTCCCAAGGAGCTCTACCAAACCGAGGAAATTACCATTATGTTCAGTGAACAACTTATCCGACCAGCCCCAGAAAGCCAAATTATTCTTTGCAAGGAAGAGGGCAATTGAGATCAGATGCTCAAACATGTTCCTCCAATGCTGGGTTTCTACATTAATAATGCACTGATTTTCTGTATCATTGCGTGTATTCAGCTTGAGCCTGGACTCGACCCCCATACATTTGGAGTAGGCCATGAAATGGCCGGTGACTTTTCATATTGCTTCAGAGCATTAGCTAAATTATGTCAGGAATTGTACCTGGAAGCGCAAGCAACAATTTGGCATTCCTTGTCAAATATTTTGCAACAAAACCAGAACACTTCATCAGTTGATTTCAAGTAAACGAGCCAACACCGCTTCACCATCTCACCACTCTGACCACTCTTTCACAGTGTGCCTTTGAGAAGTGTCACTTCTGCTTATTTACTGGAAACATGTTAGCCTCGATTTTGCCCAGCCCATTCAAAATTGTATGGTTTTGTATGAATTGTATGAATCAGCAGAGTTTAGTTTCGCTGGCCAAAAGGCAGGACCTGATGTATCGATTTGTGGTGTACAGTTTTTCCCACTGATGTCTCTGTCATCATGCAAGACTGATTCTTCTTTATCGTTTCTCTCCTTTTCATATAAACCAGATTTTTCTTTGTCATCACTCTTTCCATGTGAGCCACATTCTTCTTTATCATCACTCTCCCTTACACCGCCAGGAAAACTGGATGATTCTCCATCACTTTCCTTACATTCCTTATTTTCAGGTAAATCTGCTAATTTCTTAGTAATAGGACGTCCATCATTTACACTTCACTCCTCAATTTCTTCTGCACTGGTATGATCACTACTGCCTAAAGCATGGTCTATTTGTTCTGTTTCAGATATTTTCCCATCTAGATTGCAATTGAGCTTTTCACTTCCTATTCTGAGCTCCTGAAGGCTTCTTTGGGGGCATCTTTTATTTTCTAGAGGAAAAAAGCCAATACTGGGGAAAGCAATGTTTGATGACTTTCTAAGACTGTGGAAAATGGATTTTTATGTGTTAAACATGGCA
This sequence comes from Lepidochelys kempii, assembly GCF_965140285.1. Classification (NCBI taxonomy): domain Eukaryota; kingdom Metazoa; phylum Chordata; order Testudines; family Cheloniidae; genus Lepidochelys; species Lepidochelys kempii. The sequence goes on along the minus strand of NC_136392.1, from coordinate 30,609,667 downwards.
AAAGAAGTAACAGTATTTCTTTTATATTGTTGCATAGATAGGGGTTCGATAGATATCTCTGGCATCTCCTTAAATATGTCCTTTATTAGTCGCTACTTACACTGTTCAAGTCTTAAAACACCAGTACACTTTCACAATTACACAATAAAACAAAGTTCACAATATCGCAGCTGGGCTATCACTTAGTTTTTATATCTCACTAACTGTCAATGTCCCACTGCTGATATACCTGCAAGGGCATGGCTGACAACATTCTAGGAGGTTCAAGGAAAATGTAGTTCTCAGAAGGTCTGGAAGGTTCTACAAGATTCTACAAAGGTTCAGAACATTCTAGGAGGTGAGTGAAAAATGAATCCACTTATGGAATACCTGAAATATTTTACTTCAAACATTCTGTTTTCCCTTTTGTTGCTAACAACAAAAACAGCTCCCTGAGCCTGGTGCCCCTCAAGCCTGGCACCCCAGGTGGTTGCTTGCCCCTAAATCCAGCCCTGCCCCTATACAAATACACAGGGAACATGCAGTGGGAGGGCTTGAGCAGTATTGGCCTCATGCAACCATGTGTCCCCCTTTAGACTGTCTAGAGAGTTGTCCTAGGCAATTTTCTACCTTGGCTACTGCCCACCTGCTGTTTCCTTCCTGCTGCTTTGTCTCCCTGCTGAGCTGATGGTACTTAGCTCTTCAGGTAAACGTAGGGAAGCAGAAGCATGCCATGCTGCAGTGACGCGGCTTGGTTGTGAGGAGCGTCTTCTAGTCCTTGTGGCTAAGTGAGACAGAATGGGGAGGGTGAGCTCTCAGATCACTGATGAAAGGGGAAGGAAACTGCCAAAGTAATTGTAACCTTTTTGCCAGATGGAGGCAACAGCAACAAGGGTCCGGTTCAATATCTAGGGGTTCCTCTTAACAAGTCAAAACAGAACCAGCTAAAGCCCCGACCCAGTGACTGGGAAAACTAAACACCACCCCTGGGCACTTCTAAGAGGGCTCAGTTTAGGGTGACCCTCTCAGTCAGGACAGGCTAAGTACAGGCTAAGTTCTCTGCCCTTTACTCAAACAATAAGGACAACAACATTTCATTTCTCCTGCATTCAATACTAAAGTGATTTGTTACCCCAAACCAGTCAAAATTGATCACTTAAGCAAAGCAGCTCTGCCTGCTGAACACCTAGGCAGAGTAGATGTGCCCTTGCGAATACAGTCTGCTCCTAAAGTCTTTTCCCCTAATTCGTACTAAATGTCCAGGGAGAGCTCATTCCAACTCTGCTTACTGCAAAACTGGAATTTCAGTGACTCAGGTCAGCTTTTCAGTACACGCCTCCCCTTTGCGCAGTGGTCTGGTTTGCCTGTCTTCCATGGGCATCTTTACACACCAATGGTCCTGGAGGAGAAACGGAGATGAAATCAGAACTACAGTGCTCCATAAGAGTCGAGGGTGTGTCTCCTTTCCTGCTCTGCAGGTCTCTGGGCCAGGATCTAATTCCTCATCCATCCACAGCAGTTGTCAGTATCTTCCCATGGCGTGAGCAAAACTCACATCACGTTACTATTGCACCTTCTATACGTGCCAAGGAAATGGTGTAAGTTAAATGGAACAGTACACAACTAATTAAAATCCTGGCTGGATGCAAAGTGTCTTGGGCAGAGCAGGATAGCCAGAGATGGTCAGGAGAGACTCCAAGCCCTGGGAAATGCAAAGGCCAGTGCAGGTGTTGAGTTGCAGGTCTCTCTTACACCCAGCTTTCCTTAGCCAATAGAGCTGCTCCCCAGAAGGCCTGGCCCTGGGTGTTTCAGGCCCAGGGGGATGGTGACCCCATTTGCCTTTTCTCCCTCTTGTCTGGGATCCCATTTCTGCTCCATCGACAGGGCACATTTGGCTTCTGTTGATGAGGCCAGACAGCAAGAGGCCCATGCCAGTATCCTCTGCACAGCCTCTGGCTGGCCAGGGCTGTGCCACACTCATCTCCGCTGGGAGTTGCTGTTTGCACGACTCACGTTCAGCTGGCAGCTGCCTGGGGCCCGGCCCTGCCCCTCACCACCATGGTGCCGTTTGGGGAAGTCTGTCCGCTCAGCATTCCCTGCTGATACAGGCCTGCACCTGCTGCCACAAACATCATGACGAGCAGCAGAAATCCTTCATCACCTAGACCAGGGCACCGAGCGGCTGTCCTCCATTAGCACTACAGATCCTGCCCATGCTGCTTCCTCCCTTCCTCTGTGTCCCCTTTGGGTACTGGCTGCTGCTCGACGGCCTGACGGGGACAGCACCGGCATTCCCTGCCTAGCCCTCTGAGCGGCTGTACCAATGCTCACAGCCCGGTCGTGCTCATGCTGAGCTGCTGCAGGGACTGCCCTGCCCTTCGATTGCTGCTCACCCAGACTCAGTGGCTGGTGTGCTCACAGGGCCCTCTGCTGCTCCTACCTTCAGGCTTGGCACCGCAGGGCACATCCCCCCTCAACATCCCAATGGCAGAGGGGCAGCCTCTCCCCACATCCTTCCTGTCTGCCACGGACCTGGCCTCTGGCTGTGGCTCCTCTAGCCATGAATGCAGCCAGGCCTGTGGGGGTGTGAGCCTCTCCTTGGGTGCGGCCTGCCTCACAGACTGGCTAGCTGCTGTGGGGCTTTCCTCAGCAGCCCATGTGCATCAACTGTTATACGTCAGAGCCATGCCCAGCAGGGCAAAACCCACAAGTTGGCACCCAACAGCCCCTGCTATGGACCCACTGCTGCCCATGAGCACAGAGCTGCCTGCTTCACCCCAGCCTCATGATCAGCTAGCTCTGTGCCCTGCCAGCCCTCATCAGTTCTGTTCCTCACGTACGTCCTGTCCCCCCACTGCTCCTCTTGCAGCTCCAAGGGCCCTTCACTCCGCTCAGGCTGGTGGGGCTGCAGTGGGATCCCCATGGCCCCGTCCCATACCTGGTCTTGGGGTGGGGGGTGGGGGACAGGGAGCAGACGGACCCATTGCTCACAGCAGGGAAGGGCGCAGGGACCAGACTTACCATTGCTCACCGGGGGAAAGGGGGCAGAGTGCAGACTGACCCATTGCTCGCAGGAGGGGAGGGGGCAGGGGGGCAGACTGACCCATTGCTCGCAGGAGGGGAGGGGGGCAGACTGACCCATTGCTCACAGGATGGGAGGGGGCAGGGAACAGGGTGATCCATTGCTCACAGGAGGGGAGAAAGCAGGAGGGGATGGAGCCACCCTGAGCTCCTGGGTTCTGTCATAGAATCATAGAATATCAGGGTTGGAAGGGACCTCAGGAGGTCATCTAGTCCAGCCCCCTGCTCAAAGCAGGACCAATCCCCAACTAAATCATTTCAGCCAGGGCTTTGTCAAGCCTGACCTTAAAAACCTCAAAGGAAGGAGAGTCCACCACCTCCCTAGGTAACGCATTCCAGTGCTTCACCACCCTCCTAGTGAAAAAGTTTTTCCTAATATCCAACCTAAACCTCCCCCACTGCAACTTGAGACTATTACTCCTTGTTCTGTCATCTGCTACACTGAGAACAATCTAGATCCATCCTCTTTGGAACCCCCTTTCAGGTTGTTGAAAGCAGCTATCAAATCCCCCGCTCAGTCTTCTCTTCTGCAGACTAAACAATCCCAGTTCCCTCAGCCTCTCCTCATAAGTCATGTGTTCCAGTCCCCTAATAATTTTTGTTGCCCTACGCTGGACTCTTTTCAATTTTTCCACATCCTTCTTGTAGTGTGGGGCCCAGAACTGGACACAGACTCCAGATGAGGCCTCACCAATGTCGAATAGAGGGGAACGATCATGTCTCTCTATCTTCTGGCAATGCCCCTACTTATACACCCCTAAATGCCATTGGCCTTCTTGGCAACAAGGGCACACTGTTGACTCATATCCAGCCTCTCATCCACTGTAACCCTTAGGTCCTTTTCTGCAGAACTGCTGCCTAGCCATTTGGTCTCTAGTCTGTAGCGGTGCATGGAGTTCTTCCATCCTAAGTGCAGGAATCTGCACTTGTCCTTGTTGAACCTCATCAGATTTCTTTTGGCCCAATCCTCCAATTTGTCTAGGTCCCTCTGTATCCTATCCCTACCCTCCAGCATATCTACCTCTGCTCCCAGTTTGGTGTCATCTGCAAACTTGCTGAGGTGCAATCCATGCCATCTTCCAGATCATTAATGAAGATGTTGAACAATTTCTCCTCCTTCTGTCTGTACCTCCTGCCATCCAAGGTAGACAGACAATGCTGGTTGGAGATTCAATACTCAGAAGACTCAAAAGAACTGTTCTGTGAGGGACAGGCAGATGTCACTCTAAGATTGGATGTGCTTCTGAAGTCAATGGGCCAGCTGATGGTTCATACAGCACTAATCTCATTGAATTGTGGGGTACTCACAGATGGTGGATGATGATAGGGAACTCGGAAGCATGCTGAAGAAGAAGAGTGTCCAAGCGATCGTCTCTGTGATCCTTCCTGTCCCATGAGCAAAGGAAGACAGAAGGCAGAAGAGTCTGGAAGTGAATTGCTGGCTTGGTAAGTGATGTACGGTGGAGGGTTTGGGTTTTGTGGAACATAGGTCCAAATTCTATGGGGAGAGGAGGCTGTACAGTTTGGACGGCCTCCATCTCAGTAAAATGGGGACCAATCTCTTCCGGGTCAGGATGGGTAGAGTAGCCAGGAGAGGGTTAAACTAATAGCAAAAGGGGAGGGTAAAAAGAGGGAAGATATGAGCACTCACCACAAAATCAACATGTTGAGAACAAAATTAATCAAGGAACCAAAGAACATGAAGAGATTAAATTATTGAAATGCCTATGCACCAATACTAGGAGCCTGGGTAACAAACAAGAGGACCTGGAGCTACTCATTTATGAGCATAAATTTTATCTAGTTGGTATTACTGAAACCTAATGGGATGATTCACATGACTGGAATGTTAAAGATAAGTGACTATAACCTATTTAGGAAGGACTGAGTAGGAGAAAGGTGTGGGGGGGGTCCTCTGTATCAAAAATGCCATTACTTGCTTCTGAGCCACTGATACGCAGAAGAAAATGATCTTGAAATAGTTATGGATCAATGTCCTAACAGATAAAGATGGGGGTATTAGTTGGTGTCTGCTATAGACCCCGAAATCACACTGGGGAACAGGATGCCTGGCTCCTTCTGCACAACACGTAGGGAAAAATAGCTGTGTAATGATGGGGGACTTTTGAGTGATAGATGGTGGAGGTCCAATGTTGCCACAACTAAAACATGACTGAAATAAGAATAAAGTTTAGACTTGTAATTTACATACCTTGTGATTTAATAAGGTGAATTTCCAAAGATGAAAACAATTATGAGCCAAATCAGCTGAGAGGAAGAATTTAATCAGAAAAATATGAATGGTAATAAGGAAATATTTAAGAACATCTTACTAGATGTCCCAAACAGCCATAATCCCACTATTGAGGAAGAAGGCTGTGCTGGTTTAAAAAACCAACCTGGTTTAAAGGGGAGATAAAGAATGCCAAAAAGGAAGAAGTGTTCAATAAATAGTTCTGTTCTCTATTTGGGGAAAAAAACCAGATGATATAGTCTCATCATACGGGGATGACAACACTCTTTCCATTCCACTACTATCTCTGGAGAATTTTAAATAGAAAGTACTAAAGTTAGTCATTTTTAAATCAGCAGGTCCAGATAACTTGCATCCAAGAGCAGGCTGAGGATCTTACTGGACCATTAATATTGATTTTCAATAGGTCGTGGGGTATGGGGGAAGTTCCAGAAGACTGGAAGAAAGCTAATGTTGTGTCCATTTTTAAAAGGGATGACTCAGGTGTGACACACCAATGTGCAGTGCAGACCAGTGGGGAGCTCTGTCACCCCTGCCCTGCAACCTGGGGTGCATTGTAATGCTTTACTGTTGTAGCTCCCAACCTGGACTTGCCCACAAACAGCTTGCCAACATGCAAGTCACTCTCTGATTTGTTTGTGTTACTGCAGCCTGCCAGTCACACCCTGGCTCTCACCAGCCTTAGTTATACTGTGTGGTGACCCCAACACACTCCCAGTCCCAGCTTTCCCCCAGAAATGTATGTCCTGTACTGCCCAGCCCTCTCTTGGACAGTACAAATATCTTGTCCATTATTCCTTTAAGGGAATAATATACACTAGCTTTTTGTCTTAAATAGAGTTACCCGAACACTTTAATTTAAACACACTAGATTAGATAAAAAATAAAACAAGTTTATTAACTATAAAGAGAGAGATTTTAAGTGAATACAAGCAACGAGGCATAAAAGTCAAATGATTACAAGAAAATAAAGATAAAAATGCTTTCTAGTCTAGCTTCACAAACTATATTGGATTCAAAGCAAAATTTCTCACCACATGCTTCCAACTGCACCACTGACCAATCTCTTCAGGTCAGGATCCCCTCCCCCAGAGTCCAATGGCTGTTTTCCTTTGTCTTCTTAGGTGTGATGTCAGAGACAGGCAGGAAGAGAGAGGTGGGTGTCTTGGGGTGTGTGCCCCTTCTTTTTATAGTTTCAGCCCCTCTTTTGGAAAGCGCCTTCAGCTGAGAACCAGGAGACAAAGAGTCTGTGTGGAAGGATGTTCCCTGCTGGGTCTTTTTTAACTATTTGAGCTTCCTTCATTTTCCTTCTGCCCCCTTTCTGCTTGAAGACTTTGTTTACTGCTTAAATGCAAATTAAGACAAGCATACCCTCCTTTGTTCAAGACAGTCCTTTTTGACAGCTTATGCCTAGGCAGGGCAATGCGGGTTTAGAATACGGGCTAAAAACATTATACAGGGGAATTGCACCATTTTACACATAATGTTGCTATATAAATGTCACCATGATATTACTGATCAGCAAGTTATGAGTTTCCAAATGATACCTGACAAGGCATGCCTTGTACAAAGATTATTACAGTAGTGTGTAGGGTGTGAACACAGGGGTGTATTCTGTCACCCAATTTTTAAAAAAGGGTAAATGGGGCGACCAGGCTAATTATAGGCCTGTCAGCTTGACATTGATCCCGGGCAAGATAATGGAACAGCTGGTATGGGACTCAATGAATAAAGACTTAAAGGAGAGTAAGGCAAATCAACATGAGTTTATGGAAAATAGAGCTTGTCAAACTAACTTGATATCTTTTTTTGATGGGTTAACAACTGTAATTGATAAAAGCAATAGGATCCATGTAATATCCTCAGACTTCTGTAAGGCGTTTGACTGGGTAAGACACGCCGCTTTGATAATTTTATATCATTCTAGCTTTTTTTTCAGCCTGGCACATGTTAGTGCTGCGGGGTGTTGCTGTTGTGGGCGCTCCGGTGTTAGCTGCACCAGCAGACAGTGCAGCGTGTGCATTCCCCAGGCCTTGATGTTCCTAAGGAAGACCCCAGGCTCGGTTCGGTGGTGAAGGCGCTTGGCCAGGTTTATTGTCAATGAACCATGGTACTAGCACCCCCATAAGAGCTCCAGGTGTTGGATCATATTAAAGAAGTTCTGTATTAAAATCACAAATGAGTTTGATTCCCCATAGTTTAAATTCCAGGGTATTACTGATTAAGAGGTCTCTTGGGTTTTGGTACTGTTTCTCTCCCTCTCTGTGTGAAACTTGCAAGCTGCTAATTGGGTTAGTACATTCTAAGACAGAGTCTGTTCTCAAAGCAATTCACAGAGAGAGAGACTCAAAGCAATACTCGAACAACAGAAACAGCACCCAGAGACTCCCCGCCCTTTTGTTGTATTAACAATTGTGATTAAAATAGAGATAGAGGATGTATGTGGATGGATGCTTGGTGTGGATAATAACTGAATGATCAGGGAGGCGCCAGCCTAAGAATCCAGTGTCCATTGGCTGAAGAAGGCGTCAAGTGGAAATAACCAGAGGACCCCCCGGAGGGCAGACTTGAATCCACCCAACAGCCTCAAGAATGGGAGAACCAAAGAACAAGATAACATCTAGCAGCAGGGAGCCGTCAGGAATGTGCTATCTGCTGATTGACTCAGCAACAGCATGATGAAGCAATTCCCATAGACTGGCATAGGAAGAAATTCCTATAAAAATAGACTCTAAAAAGTGAGAACTTTGGGGTCTGATTCTGCAAACCAACTTCCAGGAGCATCAGATGAGCATCTGACAAGGTCCTGCTCCCTCCTCATGTCCAAGCCACCTGGCCAGTGGCTTGGCATGAGCAACTCTAAGGCTGGTAACTATGATAACAACCTTGCAGAACCTGTGTGTGTGTGTGTGTGTGAATGAATGTGTGAATAAATATGAGATTGAATGGAAAGTTATAGCTATAACTAACTGCTTACTAGGATTCTTTCTGTATTCACAATAAATGTGGTATTTTGCCTTTTTCCCTTTAATAAGATCCTGCTGGTTTTTATTTTATTGATACAACACAGGTACACTAACACATGTATGCCCGCAACAACGGTACCTGCTCAGTCAGCATCCCAGGATACTGTCCCCACGGTGAGTACAAAGTTGCCCCTCCTGTGACTTCTCCTTTTATACACTGATACAAACCAGTTCCATATCCCACTCCAGATGCTGTTCATTACCACCCTTATCCTTGTACCTGCTAGTTCAAACAAAACATCCTTATCCATTATCCTGTTGTCCCCTCCTTAGCTTTACGAGGGGTCGGTGTGTCCCTGTCCCATCTCTTAGGAATGTGTTCACATAGTTACTTGAGAGATCTGTGTGTGTTTGTACCATCCTCTCCAGTCAGGAATGTGCTTACTTGGTATTAGCCATTACCTAGCGTGGTGTTGTTCTGCCAAATCCAGGCCTAGTCTGGTTCACAGCCTTTGGTTCACACTGTTAGTTATGCCTAGGGCTCCAGCAAAGCCTGCGACACACATTAACAGGATTAAAAGCGGGCTAACTGATAGGTCTCAGAATGGAATTGTAAACAGGGAATCATCATCTAACAGCTGAGTTTGCAGTGTGGGCCTGCAGGGATCAATTCTTGGCCCTACACTTGTTAACATTTTTATTGATGCCCTGGAAGAAAACATAAAATCGCCATTGATAAAGATTGCAGATGACACAAAAACTGGGTGCATGGTAAATGATGATAAATCAGTGGTCACTGATTCAGATCTGGCTCGCTTGGTAAACTGGGTGCAAGCAAACAATCATTTTAATATAGCTAAATGTAAATGCATATATCTAGGAATGAATAATGTAGGCCATACTTACAGAATGGGGGACTCTATCCTGGGAAGCAGTGACTCTGAAAAGATTTGGGGTAGGGGGGTAATCAACTGAAAATGAGCTCCTAGTGAGGCACAGTGGCCAAAAGAGCTAATGTGACTCTGGGATGCACAAACAGGAGAATCTCGAGTATGAGTAGAGAGATTATTTTACCTATATACTTGGAACTGAGGTGACTACTGCTGGAATACTGTGTCTACAATTCAAGAAGGATGTTGATACATTGGGGAGGGTTCAGAGAAGACCAATAAGAATTATTATAGGCTTAGAAAACCTGCCTTAGAGTGATAGACTCAAGGAGCAATATCTATTTAGTTTAACAAAGAGAAGGTTAAGGCATGACTTGGTTACAATCTACAAGTACCTACATGGGGAACAAATATTTTATACTGGACTCTTCAATCCAGCAGAGAAAGGTCTAACACGATCCAGTGGCTGGAAGTTGAAGCTAGATACATTCAGATTGGAAATAAGGTGTACGTTTTTAACAGTCAGAGTAACTAACCACTGGAACAAATTACCAAGGGTCCTGGTGGATTCTCTGTCACCGACAATTTTTAACTCAAGATTGGGTGTTTGTCTAACAGATCTACTCCAGGATTATTTTGGGAAGATCTCTGGCCTCTGTGAGACAGGGGTCAGACTAGATGATCACAATGGTCCCCTCTGTCCTTGGAATCTATGAATCTATTAATATGAATCCCCTACACCAAACCCCACTCCGATCATGGTGGGGGAGTGAGGAGAGCTCTGCCTATGTCCTGCAGAAGCTGGGATTCGCTGCTTTTCCCCAGGAGGCAGGGCAGCGGGGAAGGCAGCCAATCAGAGGGGTTCCCACAGGCAGGCTGAGATCCCCATGACTGTGATGATGTGGCAGCAGCAGCTGCATTGTTGCTGTGGCAAAAGACAGGGGTTGCAGGGGGAGAGGTGGTGCTTCAGGCAGTCTGGGCCGGAACATGGAGGGACATGACTATCCAGACAAGGCTCTGAATAAACCTGGAGGGAGACAGTCTGCCACAGCAGTGCACTCGCAGGTACCCACTTGCACCTGATTGGGCAGGCACAGGGTGCTGGAACAATTTGTATGGTGGGGGGGGGGGGTGCTGAGAGCCATTGAACCAATCTGTAAACCCTGTATATAATGGAAACCCCGTCAAGCCAGGGGGTGCTGCAGCCCTCCCCGCGCCTCTAGTTCCAGCACCTAGGGGTAGGCGGCCGTGCTCACAGGTACCCACTCCCGGGTGGGCAGGCCACTGTGTTTGTGCTACATGCAGCTTTTCCCATCCTCATCATCTCGGTCATGCCCGGGGCCAGTGGCTCTGCCCAGGTGCTGATCCCAGCGGCTTTGAGAGAGGAGAAGAAGGGCAGTTGGTGTGATGTTAGGGAGAACCTAGGCTGCTATGGCCCTCGGCCAGCAGTGCTGCCTGCGATGTGTCAGGCTCCCTCCATAGCTTCAGGCTGAAGTTGAATAAGTTGAGGGACAGGACTGATGAAAACACAGCAACTAGACAGGCGAGGGCCAATTCTGACCCCCTGGACAGTGAGCTCGGCCTGAGAGGAGCCATTTCTGGGCAAGCCCGTTCATCCCCATCGCGTCTTGAAGGGGAGTGCTTGCAGGCAAGGCACAGTGAGACGCAGCAGATGGTGGCGGTCAATGGGAAATGTTTTCCCATTCTATGAAATGTTTTGAGATTTCAGAATGTCCCACACACATGCTCTTCCCCAAACTATCCCCTCCAAACATGCCAGGAAACCCCCCAACCCCACCCTACACACCTCTCCCAACAAACTCCCCCTCCCAATACTACTGGCTGTGGATATGTAGTGGTGTTGGGGGTAGTCTGGTACCAGGGCTGCTGGAAGCCTGGCATCTCTAGAAGGAGGTCCTGGTGAGTGTTCTGTGGGGGTAGGGTGGCTGTGGCAGTGATCAGGTGCATGTCTGCGGGGGGAGGAGGAGAGGGTATATGCTATTACAGGGATAAGCAACCTTTGGCACATGGCCCATCAGGGAAATCCGCTGGTGGGCCGGGATGGTTTGTTTACCTGCAGCGTCTGCAGGTTAGGCCAATCACAGAATATCAGGAGGTCATCTAGTCCAACCCCCTGCTCAAAGCAGGACCAATCCCCAATTTTTGCCCCAGATCCCTAAATGGCCCCCTCAAGGATTGAACTCACAACTGGGTTTAGCAGGCCAATACTCAAACCACTGAGCTATCCCTTCCCCCGTTCCAGGCCAATGGGGGCTGCAGGAAGTGGCGTGGGCCGAGGGATGTGCTGGCCATCCTTCCTGCAGCCCCCATTGGCCTGGAGCGGCAAACTGCAGCCAGTGGGAGCTGCGATTGCTCTAACCTGCGGACGCTTGCAGGTAAATAAACTGTCCCGGCCTGCCAGCGGATTTCTCTGATGGGGCGCGTGCCAAAGGTTGCCGATCTTTGTACTATTAGGTGGCATTTCCTTGCTTTTGTGTCAGATATGTTATGTGTCTAGCAGCCATCACTGTTCCACAGCTAAGTGTTATGTGTGTGAATAGCTATCTGTTCTGGCAAAACACAAATGGCATTTTGCATTGTCAATACTATACACATTGGCCCAAAGGATGGTCCTGGAGAGAGCTGACCAGTATCCTTCCACATGGGAATATTTCCATTCCCATAGTTACTAGCAGGAAAAGCAGACAGGAGATCACTCCAACGCGTCTTTGCCAGTTACTTACTTTGAATGTTACATTGATTTAGCAATGCAGCCACTAGCCTCTCATGGCCCAACCCCATGGGAATGTGCCCAAAACCCTGTGCCAGACCCACCACCACGGAGCAGTCTCTGCAGGGCAGAACAGCTGGGACTATTGCTGCATCTCCAGCTGACTGTGTATAAATGTAAGTGCTTTGCTTGTTAGTTAATTCAATAACCCACCACAATAACAACGTAATCCTTCCTAATCCCCTGGGGCCTAATTTTAATAGCAATCAGTAATCTGGATAGGCCCTTTGGGTAGGAAAGTGGGTATCACAAGTGTGTCTCTTGGAATGTCACAGCTATTGAGGTTTGATTAAAAGGATTAATTATTCTGCAGAGTTGCTCTCTGAAGCTGGAACTCCAGCCTTTAGTCTCTACTCCTTTACTTTGTATAAACATGCAAGATAATTTGATGCCTTATTATTTATATAGAGTTACAAGAGTACATAGGAATTGTGCAAGCAAGGCCACTGAACAATGCAATGGCCAGATTATATTTCCAGCTCAGGCACTGAAATTAGCTGCCCACATTTCTTGGAAGTTTTTAGAGGGTAGACACCTAGTGGCTGACAATAAAGCCAACCTTTTGGAGCGAATCACTGGCTCCAGAGGACTAGAATAGGAAATTGGTCTTTCTCCTCTTGGTCCCCGGCCTGAACTGAGCTGGGTAGGTAGCACTGTTATCTGGTGATGGCCAGTGGCCTGATGCAGTGAGTCTGGTGGGAATCAGCCCATTTCCTAGTGAACAATTTTCTAAAATTGAACATAGATCCCACAGTCCCAGTAGCCACTCGCTGCCTGGTGGTTAGCAGCCTCAGCAGGAGTGAATAGCCCATGAAGACTGAAGTCCTGGGTAGTCGCCTCTTAGTCAGGCGTGAGATACGTTAGAAAGGGTCTACGTGGACGAACCTTGCTCAGCATTGGCCATGCTGCTCTTGGATAAATCGAGGACTCCAGGCTCCAGAGCTGACAATCCAAAGCCTTTCGACATCACTGAACTTATTTTAAAAAATTGAGAATTCCAGCCATGAGTGGAGGGCTTGTTCCTGCAACGTCTCATTCCCCTGGAAGTGGAAGGATCCCAGTTCTACATTATGCCTCCTCACGTGGTTTCTGTTCTAATTTCCTATGCAATGTTGTCTAGATTCCATTAAAGAGAAAATACAGTGACTAGCAGGATCTCTGGTTTTAATCCAAGACTTCCAGCCTTGCAAGTCAAGGCTCATTATGAAACTAACACGTGAAAAGAGACTTCCTGTGATCTAGTAAACTCCTCCGTCCTGACAGAGGTAAGAGCCCATTGTGCTGCCTAAGCAATGCAGTAAGCCTCACGCCGCTATGATGTTGGAAACTCGCAGACCACCCATGGCTGAAGAATTCCTAGGGTGTCACTCACTGTGCAGCTTTCTTTGCAGAATCCCAGCTCCCGGTGGAATGCGGTGCTTTGCTACAGCACAGGAAATTATGGCTTGCTCCACAGCATCTGCTATACATTTCAGAGCCATGCCGGTTCTCAGATCAACAATTTACCACAGCAAAATAACGTTTTTTAGGAGGGTTGGGTTTCGGTGCAGTTATCAGACACCACTGCAAAATAAGATAGGAAAAGATGAAAAATCAGTTAATAATTACAAATATCACAGGGTAATCTAGCTATTGGGCCTTGGTACCATGTGCTGTATTGTTTATATTGTATATATTTATAAACTGCAGGAAAGGGCTCTCTATCTAAGCAAATGAATCTTGTTCAGAGGGAGACTTGGGGAGCATAGACTTTGTTACCGCTATGCTCAGCCCCACATTTCTTCAAGGTCTAACTCCTATACATTCAGATAAACAGAACTGCCAAGACTGCCATCAGACGACCACCATAAAGAATAACAGAATCATAAATATAAGGCTGAAAGAGATCTTGAGAGATCATATAGTCCATCCCCCTTCTCTGAGGCAGAACCATGTATGTATACCTAGACAATTCCTGACAGAAGTTTGTCCGACCTGTTCTTAATAACCTCCACAGAATTGTACCGGACCCAGGATAGACCCCTGCAGGACCCCACTACATACGTCCTCCCACTTTGACAGCAAACCATTGATAATTTATCAGTACATTTTTTCAACCAGTTGTGAACCCACCTTATAGTACTTTCATTTAGACCACATTTCCCTAGTTTGCTTACTAGAATGTCATGTAGGACTGTGTCAAAAACCCTACTAAAATCAACATATATCACATTATCACATTATCCACTAGGCCAGTAACCTTGTCAAAGAAGGAAATTAGGTTGGTTTGGCCTGATTTGTTCTTGACAAATCCATATTGGCTATTCCCCCATAACGCTATGATTCTTTAGGTGCTTACAATATACAAGGATACATGTTTTTTTCCTCAATACAACATGTCTCGGTTTTAAGGAGCATATTAACAAGTAATTTACTAATTTAAAGAATATGTTCATTAGTAGCTGACCAAGAAAAATACTATTTGGAAGTTACAATAGCTATAATTTTTACAAAGCCAAATCAAATGGATAGAATGTTATATTTTAAAATATCACTACTTTGATTCTTTTTGCTGAAAAATCATTAGAGTACAATGTACCGTTGGCATTACTGAAACCTGGTGGGATGATTCCCATGACAGGAATGTTAAAATCAATGGTTATAACCTATTTAGGAAGGATTGAGTGGGCAAAAGGGGAGGTGGAGTAGCACTCTAAGTCAAAAATGACATTAACTGTTTCTGAGTCACTGATAACTCATAAGAAAATGATCTTCAGTGCTTATGGATGAATGTCTTAACAAACAAAGCACAAGATGGGGTTTTAGTTGGTGTCTGCTACAGATCCCAAATCCCACTGGGAACAGGGTGACCAGCTCCTTTTGTACATATATATAATATGTAGGGAAAAAGCTGTGTGATCATGGGGGGCTCAATTTTAATGACATATACTGGAGGTTTCATGCCATCAGTACTAAAACATCACTGGAATTTCAGAATATTATAGATGATAGTTTCCTAACTCACCAAGTGTTGCATCCAACGTGGGGGAACTCTATATTAGATGTTGTCCTAACAGATAAAGAGGAACTGATCACACAAATAAAAAATAATGGTAGATTAGGTACAAGTGATCACAATTTGGTCACATTTATAATATGCAAGGAGAATAAAGTCCAGGCCAGTAATTTATATACTTGTTGCTTCAATAGGGTCAATGTCCAATTATGAGCCAAATCAGCTGGGAGGAAGAATTTAATCAGAAAAATGTGAATGATAATAGAGAAAAATTTAAAAACACCTTACTAGATGCCCCCAAAGCCACAATCCTACAATTGAATAAGAAGGCTGTATTGGTTAAAAACTGACCTGGTTTAGAGAACTGAAGGCAGCTATAACAATATAAAAACCAATATTATAAGAAATGAAAGACAGGGGAAATTGATAGTAATCAATATAATTCAGAAGCTAGGAATTGTAGAAAATTGATAAGGGAAGCAAAAGGGACACAAGGAGACTTCTATGTCCAGCAAAGTTTAGGACAATAAGAAGGAGTTTTATAAGTATATTAGGAACAACAAGAATCCTGACAATTGTATTGGTCCATTACTAGATGGAAATGGTAAAATTATCAATAATAACTCAAAAAAGGCAGAAGTGTTCAATAAATATTTCTGTTCTGTACTAGGGGGAAAACAGATGATGTATTTATAGCATATGATAACACTTGTTCCATTCCACTAGTGTCTCTGGAGGATGTTAAACAGCAGAAACTAAAGTTAGACATTTTAAAATCTGCAAGTCCAGATAATTTCCATACAAGAGTGGTAAAAGAGCTGGCTGAGGTGCTAACTGGACCATTAATGCTGATTTTCAATAAGTCTTGGAAAACTGGGAAAGTTCCAGAAGACTGGAAAAAAGTTAATAGTGTGCCAATATTTAAAAAGGATAAAAGGGATGACCCGGGTAATTATACACCTGCCAATCTGACATCAATCTCAGCCAAGTAATGGAGTGGCTCATACAGGACTTGATTAAAAAAGAATTAAAGGGGGGTAATAAGGTTAATGCCAATTAATATAGAATCATAGAGTTTAAGTCCAGAATGAACCACTAGAACATCTAGTATGACCCCCTGTATAGCACAGACCACCAGCACTACCCAGTACCCGCATGCTAAACCCAACAACCCAAATGAGACCAGAGTGTCACAGCCCACAGGAGACTGGCCTATTATGTGCCACAGGGAGAGAATAGTAGGAATCGAGGTTAATCAGTGCTCAGCGTCCCCGTTATGACAGGGAAATGATTAAGGGAGATCTACCCAAATAAAGCTGACACCCACACGCTGCAGATGTCATCAAAAAAGCCAAGGTCACTGCCTATCTGATCTGGGGGAAAGTTCCTTCCTGACCCCATATATGGAAATCATTTAGACCCTGAGCATGTGAGCAAAAACCAGTCAGCCAAGCACCAGAGAGAGAGAATGCTCAGTGCTGCCTCAGAGCCCTGGCCCACCCTGTCCAATGTCCCAGCTCCAGCCATGGCCATCCCTGCTGCTTCAGAAATAGGAGATAAAAAAACCCTTCCAGAATACATTGGGTTTATGGAAATTAGATCCTGTGAAACTAACTTGATATTTTTTTTTAATGAGATTACACATTTGGTCAATAAAGGTAATAGTGTTGATGTAATAGACTTCTGTAAGGCATTTGACTTGGTACTGAATGACATAGAATCACAGAAATGTAGGACAGGAAGAGACCCTGATAGGTCATCTAGACCAGCCCTCTGCACTGAGAAAGGACTGAGTATTATCTAGACCACCCCTGACAGGTGTTTGTCTAACCTGCTCTAAAAAACCCTCCAATGACAGCGATTCTACAACCTACCTAGGCAATTTGTTCCAGTGCTTAACCACCCTGACAGTTAGGAAGGTTTTCCTAATGTCCAACCTAAACCTCTGCTGCAATTTAAGCCCACTGCTTTTTGTCCTATCCTCAGTGGATAAGGAGAACAAGTTATCTCCCTCCTCCAAACTTGTATATACTTGAAGACTTATTATGTCCCCACTCAGTCTTTTCTTCTCTAAACTAAACTACCCAATTTTGTCAAGACCATATAGGTCCTGTTTTCTAGATCTTTAATCATGTAAAAGGCCTCTAGACTTTCTTCTATTTGTCCACATCATTCCCAAAAGTGTGGTGCCCAGAACTGGACAAAGTACAACAAGTGAGGCCTAATCAGGGCGGAGTAGAGCGGAAGAATTACTTCTCGTGTCTTGCTTACAACACTCCTGCTAATACATCCCAGAATGATGTTTGCTCTTTTGGCATCAGTATTACACAGTTGACTCATATTTAGCTTGTGATCCACTATAAACCCCAGATACTTTTCTGTGGCACTCCTTTCTTTTTGATTAAAACTTCTATTCCATTTTGATTTAAAAAACTAGAAATATATAAAGTTAACATAAGAACGGCTGTACGGGGTCAGACCAATGTTCCATCTACCCAGTATTCTGCCGTCCAGCAGTGGTTGGTGCCAGATGATACAAAGGGAATGAATAGAGCAGGGCATTTTTTGGGTGATCCATCTGCAGTCATCCAGTCCTGGCTTGTGGCACGCACAGGTTTAGGGACACCAAGAGCAAGGGGTTGCATCGCTGATCATCTTGGCTAATAGTCATTGATGGACCCATCCTCCGTGAACTTATCTCATTGTTTTTTGAACCCCATTATACTTTTGGGCTTCACAACATCCCTTGGCAACTAGTTCCACAGGGGTGACTGTGCATTATGTGAAGAAATACTTCCTTATGTTTGTTTTAAATCCGCTGCCTATTAATTTCCTTGGGTGATCCCTGGTTCTTGTGTTGTGTGAAAGGGTAAATAACACTCCCCTGTTCACATTCTCCGCACTGTTCATGATTTTATAGATTCTTATCGTATCTCCTCTTAGTCATCTCTTTTCCATGCTGAACAGTCCCAGTCTTTCTAATCTCTCCTCACATGGAAGCTGTTCATGGAACCTCACATGGAAGCTGACCCCTAGTCATTTTTGTTGCCCTTCTCTGTACTTTTTCCAATTCTAATATATCTTTTTTGAGTTGGGGTGACTGGAACCGCATGCCGTATTCAAGATGTGGGTGCCAGTGTACCATGGATTTATACAGTGGAATTACTATTTCAGAGTAACAGCCGTGTTAGTCTGTATTCGCAAAAAGAAAAGGAGTACTTGTGGCACCTTAGAGACTAACCAATTTATTTGAGCATAAGCTTTCGTGAGCTACAGCTCACTTCATCAGATGCATACTGTGCAAAATACAGAAGATGTTTGTTTTTATACACACAAATCATGAAAAAATGGGTGTTTATCACTACAAAAGGTTTTCTCTCCCCCCACCCCACTCTCCTGCTGGTGATAGCTTATGTAAAGTGATCACTCTCCTTACAATGTGTATGATACTCAAGGTGGGCCATTTCCAGCACAAATCCAGGGTTTAACAAGAACATCTGAAGGGGGGGGGTTAGGAAAACAAGGGGAAATAGGTTACCTTGCATAATGACTTAGCCACTCCCAGTCCTCTATTCAAGCCTAAGTTAATTGTATCCAATTTGCAAATGAATTCCAATTCAGCAGTCTCTTGCTGGAGTCTGGATTTGAAGTTTCTCTGTTGTAATATCGCAACTTTCATGTCTGTAATCATGTGACCAGAGAGATTGAAGTGTTCTGTGACTGGTTTTTGAATGTTATAATTCTTGACATCTGATTTGTGTCCATTTATTCTTTTACGTAGAGACTGTCCAGTTTGCCCAATGTACATGGCAAAGGGGCATTGCTGGCACATGATGGCATATATCACATTGGTGGATGTGCAGATGAACGAGCCTCTGATAGTGTGGCTGATGTGATTAGGCCCTGTGATGGTGTCCCCTGAATAGATATGTGGGCACAGTTGGCAACGGGCTTTGCTGCAAGGATAGGTTCCTGGGTTAGTGGTTCTGTTGTGTGGTATGTGGTTGCTGGTGAGTATTCGCTTCAGGTTGGGGGGCTGTCTGTAGGCAAGGACTGGCCTGTCTCCCAAGATTTGTGAGAGTGTTGGGTAATCCTTCAGGATAGGTTGTAGATCCTTGATAATGCGTTGGAGAGGTTTTAGTTGGGGGCTGAAGGTGACGGCTAGCAGCGTTCTGTTATTTTCTTTGTTAGGCCTGTTCTGTAGTAGGTGATTTCTGGGAACTCTTCTGGCTCTGTCAATCTGTTTCTTCACTTCCGCAGGTGGGTATTGTAGTTGTAAGAATGCTTGATAGAGATCTTGTAGGTGTTTGTCTCTGTCTGAGGGGTTGGAGCAAATGCAGTTGTATCGCAGAGCTTGGCTGTAGACAATGGATCGTGTGGTGTGGTCAGGGTGAAAGCTGGAGGCATGTAGGTAGGAATAGCGGTCAGTAGGATCTCTTTAGATAAGCTATTACCAGAGCGATCACTTTAGATAAGCTATTACCAACAGGAGAGTGGGTTTGTGTGTGGGGGGTGGGGGCGGGGGGGGGGAAGAAAACCTGGATTTGTGCTGGAAATGGCCCACCTTGATTATCATACACATTGTAAGGAGAGTGATCACTTTAGATAAGCTATTACCAACAGGAGAGTGGGTTTGTTTGGCGGGGGATGCGGGGGTGGGGGGAGGGGAGAAAACCTGGATTTGTGCTGGAAATGGCCCACCTTGATTATCATACACATTGTAAGGAGAGTGATCACTTTACATAAGCTATCACCAGTAGGAGAGTGGGGTGGGGGGAGAGAAAACCTTTTGTAGTGATAAACACCCATTTTTTCATGATTTGCATGTATAAAAACAAACATCTTCTGTACTTTCCACAGTATGCATCCGATGAAGTGAGCTGTAGCTCACGAAAGCTTATGCTCAAATAAATTGGTTAGTCTCTAAGGTGCCACAAGTCCTCCTTTTCTTTTTGGAATTACTATATTTACTGTTTTATTATCTATCCCTTTCCTAGTGGTTTCTAACATTCTGTTAGTTTTTTTGACTGCCGCTGCACATTGAGCAAACATTTTAAGAGAACTATCCACAATGACTCCAAGATCTTTCTTGAGTGGTAACAGCTAATTTAGAAACCATCATTTTGCATGTATAGTTGGGATTATGTTTTCCAGTGTGCATTAGTTTGCATTTAGCAACATTGAATTTCATCTGCCATTTTTTTGCCCAGTTATCCAGTTTTGTGAGTTCCCTTTGTAACTCTTCGCAGTCTGCTTGGGACTTAACTCTCTGCGCAATTTTGTATCATCTGCAAATTTTGCCACCTCACTTTTTACCCCTTTTTCCAGATCCTTTATGAATATGTTGAACAGTGTTGGTCCCAGTACAGACCACGGCGGGACACCACTATTTACCAAACAGACCATTTATTCCTACCCTTTGTTTCCATTCTTTTAACCAGCTACTGATCTGTGAGAAGACCTTCCCTCTTATCCCATGACTGCTTACTTTGCTTAAGAGCCTTTGGTGAGAGATCTTGTGAAAGGCTTTCTGAAAGTCCAGATACACTGGATCCCCCTTGACCACATTTTTGTTGACCCCCTCAAAGAATTCTAATAGATTGGTGAGGCATGATTTCCTTTTACAAAAACCATGTTGTCTCTTCCCAAACAAATGGTGTTCATCTATGTGCCTGATAATTCTGTTCTTTACTATAGTTTCAAGCAGTTTGCCTGCAACTGAAGTGAGGCTTATTGGCCTGTAATTGCCAGGATTGCTTCTGGAGCCATTTTAAAAAATTGGTGTATCATTAGCTATCCTCCAGTTATCTGGTACAGAGGTTGATTTAAATGATAGGTTACGTACCACAGTTAATAGTTCTGCCATTTCATATTTGAGTTCCTTCAGAACTCTTGGATGAATACCATCTGGTCCTGGTGACTTATTACTGTTTAATTTATTGATGTGTTCCAAAACCTCCTCTAGCGACACCTCAGTCTGGGACAGTTCCTTAGTTTTGTCACCTAAAAAGAATGGCTCAGGTGTGGGAATCTCTGTCACCCCTCTTCAGTAAAGACCAATGCAAAGAATTCATTATCTTCTCTGCAACAGTCTTGTCTTCCTTGAGTGTGTCTTTAGCACCTTTTACTCCTTTGACCCCGTTGATTGTTTGGCAGGTTGCTTGCTTCTGGTGTACTTACAAACTTTTTTGCTGTTAGTTTTTGTACCTTTTTTGCTGGTTGCTCTTCAAATCCTTTTTTTGGCCTGCCTAATTACACTTTAACATTTGACTTGCCAGAGTTATTGTTCCTTCCTAGTTTCCTCACTAGGATTTGATTCCAATTTTTAAAGGATGTCTTTTTGCTTCTCACTGCCTCTTTTACCGTGTTGTTTAGCCATGATGACCTTTTTTGTCCTCTTACTGTTTTCTTTATTTGGGGCATACATTTAGTTTGAGCCTCCATTATATTTTTTTAAAAAGTTTCCATGCACCTTGCATGCATTTCACTCTTGTGAAAGTTCATTTTAACTTAACTGTTCATTTTAATTTCAATATAACTAACTTCCTAATTTTTGTGTAGTTATCCATTTTCAAGTTGAATGCTACTGTGGTGGGATTCTTTGGTATTTCCTCCCCTTTTCACCTACAATGTTAAATTTAATTACATTAAGGTTGCTATTACCAAGTGGTTCTGCTATATTTAACTCTTGGATTTGTTTCTGTCTGCTACTAAGAACTAAATTAAGAATTGTTCTCCCCTTGTGGGTTCCAGGACTAGCTGCTCCAGGAAGCCGTCATTAATGGTGTCTAGAAATTTTATCTTTGCATCCCATCTTGAGCTGACATGTACCCAGTCACTTTGGAGACAGTTGAAATCCTTCATTATTGTTCAGTTTTCTATTGTTGTAGCCTCTGTAATGTCCCTTAGTATTTCACAATCACTATCACCATCCTGGTAAGGTGGTCAGTAGTATATTGCTACTGCTATACTCTCATTGTTGAAGCACGGAATTTTTCTATGGCACAGTTTGATTCATTTAAGAATTTTACTATATTTGACTTTACTCTTTCTTTCACATATAATGCCCCGTCCTCCCTCCCACCCCCTAGCATGACCTGATCTGTCATTCCTATATATTTTGTACACTGGTATTACCATGTCCCACTGATTATCACTTATAAATTTTGCGGACAGGAGGGGTTGCAAGTGCTTTGGAGGATAAAATTAAAATTCAAAATGATCTGGACAAACTGGAGAAATGGTCTGAAGTAAATAGGGTGAAATTCAATAAGGACAAATGCAAAGTACTCCATTTAGGAAGGACATTCAGTTGCACACACACAAAATGGGAAATGACTGCCTAGGAAGGAGTACTGCGGAAAGGGATCTGGGGGTCACAGTGGATCACAAACTAAATATGAGTCAACAGTGTAATGCTGTTGCAAAAAAAGCGAACATCATTCTGGGATGTATTTGCAGGAGTGTTGTTGTAAGCAAGACACGAGAAGTAATTCTTCCGCTCTACTCCACTCTGATTAGGCCTCAACTGGAATGTTGTGTCCAGTTCTGGGTGCCACATTTCAGGAAGGTTGTGCACAAATTGGAGAGAGCCCAGAGAAGAGCAACAAAAATTATTAAAGGTCTAGAAAACATGATCTATGAGGGAAGATTGAAAAAATTGGGTTTGTTTAGTCGGGGAAAAAGAAGGCTGAAAGGGGACATGATAACAGTTTTCAAGTATGTAAAAGGTTGTTACAAGGAGGAGGAAGAAAAATTGTTTTTCTTAACCTCTGAGGATAGGATAAGAAGCAATGGGCCTGTGGATGGCACTGTGTTCTGCACGGCTGAGGTTATGGGACAGGTGATGCATCACTTGACCCATAACCTCAGCCGTGCAGAACACAGTGATGCATCACTTGCCCCATAACCTCAGCCATGCAGAACACAGTGCCATCCACAGCCTCAGAAACAACTCTGACATCATAATAAAAAAGGCTGTCAAAGGAGGTGCTGTCGTCATCATGAATAGGTCGGAATATGAACAAAAGGCTGCTAGGCAGCTCTTCAACACCACATTCTACAAGCCATTACCCTCTGATCCCACTGAGGGTTACCAAAAGAAACTACACCATCTGCTCAAGAAACTTCCTGAAAAAGCACAAGAACAAATCCGAACAGACACACCCCTAGAACACCGACCAAGGGTATTCTATCTGCTACCCAAGATCCATAAACCTGGAAATCCTGGACGCCCCATCATCTCAGGCATTGGCATCCTGACAGCAGGATTGTCTGGCTATGTAGACTCCCTCCTCAGGCCCTACGCTACCAGCACTCCTAGTTATCTTCGAGACACCACTGACTTCCTGAGGACACTAGAATCCATCGGTGATCTTCCTGAAAACACCATCCTAGCCACTATGGATGTAGAAGCCCTCTACACCAACATTCTGCACAAAGATGAACTACAAGCCATCAGGAACAGTATCCCAGATAATGTCATGGCAAACCTGGTGGCTGAACTTTGTGACTTTGTCCTCACCCATAACTAATTCAAATTTGGGGACAACGTATACCTTCAAGTCAGCGACACTGCTATGGGTACCTGCATGGCCCCACAGTATGCCAACATTTTTATGGCGGACTTAGAACAACGCTTCCTCAGCTCTCGTCCCCTAATGCCCCTACTCTGCTTGTGCTACATTGATGACATCTTCATCATCTGGACCCATGGAAAAGAAGCTCTTGAGGAATTCCACCATGATTTCAACAATGTCCATCCCACCATCAACCTCAGCCTGGACCAATCCACACAAGAGATCAACTTCCTAGACACTACAGTGCTAATTAGCAATGGTCACATAAACACCACCCTATACTGGAAACCTACTGACCGCTATACTTCCCTACATGCCTCCAGCTTTCGTACACACCACACCACAAGATCCATTGTCTACAGCCAAGCTCTACGATACAAACCACATTTGCTCCAACCCCGCAGACAGAGACAAACACCTACAAGATCTCTATCAAGCATTTTTACAACTACAAAACCGGACAATCTCTACATAAAAGAATAAATGGACACAAATCAGATGTCAAGAATTATAACATTCAAAAACCAGTCGGAGAACACTTCAATCTCTCTGGTCACTTGATTACAGACCTAAAAGTCGCAATATTACAACAACAAAAACCTTCAGAAACAGACTCCAATGAGAGACTGCTGAATTGGAATTAATTTGCAAACTAGACACCATTAAATTAGGCTTGAATAAAGACTGGGAATGGATGTGTCATTACACAAAGTAAAACCATTTCCCCATGCTTATTTCCCCCCCCGTACTGTTCCTCACACGTTCTTGTCAACTGCTGAAATCCTGAAGATGTGTGTGTCATGCACCTGCCTGGACCACCCTATGTTAATGTCAGTGAAATACCTATGGTGATCAACAAGCGCCGGCAATACCATGGAGAAGTAGCCCTTTCTATTGATGTACTCCATCACAAAATGGTCCGATGCCAAAATTAGAATAAGTGCCATCTATCTCCCCTCTGCAGTTAGGAAAGCCCATTTCCGCAAAGTTATCCACTATTTCAGGTACATTCCCAAGATTCACGGTCCTTCATAGCAGGATGCGATTAATGGCCCTGCACACTTGTGTTAACGCAGCCCCCATGGTCAACTTCCCAATGCCAAACTGATTCAAAACTTACCGGTAGCCGTCTGGGGTTGCCAGCTTCCTCACAGCCACACGCTTCTCTACCGAGAAGGCAGCTCTCATTTTGGTGTCCTTGCCCCACAGGGCTGGGATGAGCTCCACAATCAGTTCCAGGAAGGTGGCTTTCCACATCCTAAAGTTCTGCAGCCAGTGCTCATCATCCCAGACCTACATAACGATGAGATCCCACCACATCAGGTCTGGGATGATGAGCACTGGCTGCAGAACTTTAGGATGTGGAAAGCTTGTTTCCTGAGCCCAAAAGTGATGGTCCAAAATGTGCAGCTGCTCTGTGAATGCCAAAGGTAATCTAGTGTTGGTTGCTTCTTTACATGGCACACAGCAGGTCAGGCAATTCTGACTTCTGTTCAGAATTAGTAGGTCATGATTAACTGCATTACCATTTGTAATTTTTTAGTAACAGTTACCACAACACTAGACAGCAGTGCAGAATCCATTCTTTCAGACGGAGATGACAGGTACACAGTAAACAGAGGCTTTTGAAAAATGCCGTGAAATGCGATTGGAAGCCCATGGAATGCTGGGACAGAAAATAATGCATCATTGGATGTTGAGCCAGTACACATGATGTGCTGTAATCCACTCCGCCTTCCCACAAGTCCTAGCTGCAGAAGATGGCAAGTAGCACCCTGGGATAGGTACCCACAGTGCACTGCTCTCACTGTTGATGATAGAGTGCCAAGTGTGGATGTGTACTGCCAACTGAAGGAGCATAGTGTGAACACACAATAGCTATGATATTATAGCACTTTTTGATCATCAGCATAACTTTTGTTGAAAAAACGCTGTAGTGTAGACAAGGGCGTAGAAGATTATATGACTGGGTCTAACCAGCCTGATGTCTGCACAGGAAAATTGCACCTCACTAATCTATCAGAATTCTTTCCACATGTCAATAAAACAGTGGACAAAGAAGAAGCATGTGACAGTCATTTGGACTTTCAAAAGGCCTTTCACAATGTCCCTCACAAGGGGCTACCAAAGACCAAAGTAGTCATGGTGTGAGAGGCAAAGTACTGTCATGGAGCAAGTAATTCTGAGAATTCAACTGGGCAAAAGTCAGGCAGACAACTCTATCATGATGCATAAGCACAAGGTGGGACAGACCTAAGGTTACTGTGCAAACCTGCAACTCTGAATCTCTGGACTTGTATGTGATTATCCAACTTAACTACATAACTGTAGTAGCATTGGGCCCAATCCTGCTTCCATTGAAGTCCATCTGAATACTCCCATTAATTTCAGTGGGAGCAGGATTGAGCCCCTAGCTTTCTTGCATGCAATATAACTCTCAGTTTCAGCAGCTCAATATCTGTCATAAAAGGGCAACATCCTCAAATGCACCTGGTCTCCCCTAGTGCTCCTACAAATCACCAAGGGTAATGCCTCCTTCAGCAGCAGTTGTCAGATACTGTCCCTTGGTCATTTTTGTGCCCACTCCAATCTTTACCAGAAACGACTGGAAACAGGGACAGCAGAGCTGAGCTGGAGGACTCATGGAAAACAATCTCCGCACCAGACATGCAGGGTTTCTGGCTCCTGTTCAGGGCAGCAGCGGAGCAAAAATAGCTCTTCATCTGATGTTGTTGCCTTGGCCTTTGGGCTGGTCTAGGGCTAGGATGTGCTCAGGATTGTGAACATGAGGAATAAAGTGTTATCATTGTGCACTGTTGTAAGGGCTTACAGGCATCCGATAGGTGTGTGCAGAATCTGGATAGTTGACTGGATCGTTGGACTTCCTTCATAGCCTTTGGTCTGGGCACTTCCTTAATGGCTCTCATTTTCTCAGGGTCCAGCCAGAGTCCCTCAGAAGTCAACAGCTGTGCAGTGTAGGGGACCTCAGTTCTCCTCAGCTTCAGCTTGTCAGCATTGCACCCAATATTCTTCTCCTGGCACCTGTTTAGGAATTGTCACAGCTTGGTATCAGGGTCCTTCATGGCCTCTTCCTTGACATCTCCTCCTATAGTAAGAATGTCATCTGCTACAGTCTTGATGCCTGGAAGTCCCCCTATTGCTTAGTTTAATTTACATTGGAACACCTCTGGGACTGGGGTGGTGCCTGTAGACATTTGTACCCAGTGGTACCTACCAAAAGGTTCTCAGGTGCCTGGAAGGCTCATGTAGCTCAAAGTGCCAGAACTCATTCATGACATCATAGATAGTGAACACTTTTGTCCTGGATAGATCAGGTAGAGTGTCCTCCATTGCTGGTAAATGGGTAGTGACTTCTTGTCAATGATCTGTTCAGAGGCTTGGGGTCAATGCAGATCCTTAGTTTATCTGAAGTTTTTCTCACCAGTAATAGGCTGCTGATCCACACTGTGCTTGTTTTAACAAGTGTAATGATGCCTCTTCTTTGCAGGCTTGTCAGTTCCTTCTCAGGGCTATAGGAACTCTGAGTTTCAGCGGTGTCATGGGCTCCACATGGGGTCTGCTTCTAACTTCAGAGTGCCTTCTAGGTGTCCCTCTCCTTGAAGTATGTCCTTATATCCTGTTAGAATGCTGGGTAGGGCCCATGGTGACTGTTCTCCCGCCTCTCTCACGTAAGGATATTTTGGTATTTTACTAAGATCAAATCCATGACGTGTACTGCTCTGATGCCCAGCAGTGCTCTCCTGTGTGTCAACTACTAGAAACTCCAGGCGATAATGTCTCTTGTTTCATGGGTTTCTTATTGACAGCCTACATTTGCCCACTGGCCTCAACGTGGTTTTCTTGCTCATCACTAGCGTTTGGTTACATTTCTCTAGTCTAATATTGCTGCTTAGCAGTGTTGCTGGGATTACTTTGCAGCTGGCTCTGCAATCCAGCTGGAACCTATAAGCTGGAACCATGTGTTCCACCAATGATCCTATGTTTAGTTAGGGAATCTTTAATATCTCTGACATTACATGAGGAGGACAGAGCTCTCGGCTCTGTAATGTAAATATCTATTCCCTCTTCTGCTTCTTAGTTTCAGGTAAAAAACCCATTCTCCCTCGAGAGTCTCATTCTGTCTGGGGTCACAGAACTCATCAACACCTTTTTCAGTTGTTCCAGGCATTATTCTTGGCAGCAGTGTCTCACTCACTTCTTGTCCTTCCTCCCCGCCCCCCAACATAACCCTCCCAATGAGATAGTAAAAAAGCTTTATCATAGAATATCAGGGTTGGAAGGGACCTCAGGAGGTCATCTAGTCCAACCCCCTGCTCAAAGCAGGACCAACCCCAACTAAATCATCCCAGCCAGGGCTTTGTCAAGCCTGACCTTAAAAATATCTAAGGAAGGAGATTCCACCACCTCCCTAGGTAACGCATTCCAGTGTTTCACCACCCTCCTAGTGAAAAAGTTTTTCCTACTATCCAACCTAAACCTCCCCCACTGCAACTTGAGACCATTACTCCTTGTTCTGTCATCAGCTACCACTGAGAACAGTCTAGATCCATCTTCTTTGGAACCCCCTTTCAGGTAGTTGAAAGCAGCTATCAAATCCCCCCTCATTCTTCTCTTCCGCAAACTAAGCAATCCCAGTTCACTCAGCCTGTCCTCATAAGTCATGTGTGCCAGTCCCCTAATCATTTTTATTGCCCTCCGCTGGACTCTTTCCAATTTTTTCACATCCTTCTTGTAGTGTGGGGCCCAAAACTGGACACTGTACTCCAGATGAGGCCTCACCAATGTTGAATAGAGGGGAACAATCACGTCCCTCAATCTGCTGGCAATGCCTCTACGTATACATCCCGAAATGCCATTGGCCTTCTTTAGCTTCATTTTCTCATTGTTATCCCCCATGGTTAGCTCTGTACACAGTCTCAATTCTGATTTCCATGGCTTTCATGCTTGGGCAAGGTCTTCTGTCTGGAAATCCAGCTCTGTCTGTTTGCTCTGTTTCTAAGTGTTGCTTTGCTGGCCTGTTTAATTAGACTCTCTTGCTGTACCTCTCACCAGACTCACTACTGTCACTATATTTCATGTACTGGGTAATACCATGAGAAGATGCCATGTTTCTAAAACTATACTGGCTCTTTATGGAGGAGCTGCAACTGCAGTTACCATTCTTGCCATGTGCACACAGACTGACTTCCTGCTGCTTCTTCAGACTCTTCCCCCCTGCAACTTGTGTTCCTCTCTCCAAGTTCCAGACAAGTTGCCACAGTCCCCAAAAGACGCAGAACCTTTGGGCTGCATCATTCCATCTGCCTCTTAAAGGGGCCACACCTATCGTCAGATGTTCGGCTGCATGTGTGTTCTCCCTGTGTGCTGTCCCAGCTCTGCACAGATAGCAGGCACTGCAAATCTCAAGTGAACCATCCAATGACCACAAAATCTGTTAAGGTGCGAAGGCACTTGGTCAGGTTTAGTGTCAGCAAAGCACAGTCCTAGTTCCCCGGATCAGTGTCTACAGTTACACTAGCACATGGATGCCCGTGACAATGGCCACAGCTCAGTCAGTTGTGGGAATTTCCACTGCTCCCTCGGCTGGACAAAGACACTCTGTCTCAGATACATCTTTATACACCAATATAAACAAGTTACTTATCATCCTTGACGTAGAAGGGTGCCACCCGTTGCCTTGTACCTGTAGTTTCTATCAAAACATCTCTATTGATCATGCTTTCATCCTGACCTTATCCTTAAGATGGGTCAAAATGTTCCTGTTATCTTTGGGGAATGTGTTTATTGGGGAGTCCTGGTACCACCCTTCTGGAATGTGCTTGTGTGAGTGTTTTGTGCCTAGCACCTCTTGGAAATATGTGGTTTTGCAATATCAGTCCTGTGTTTGCCAAATTCTGTGAGCAGGGCCTGCCTCTTGCTCACAACTTAACTTTGCTTTATATCAGCAAAGTTTCGGCGACTTTATCCCAGGCCTCATGCCTCATACCAGGTCTCTGATACATGGGTTTATGTTTCAGGCCTTCTTCCTACTACACCACTGTAAAAGAAAATTAATCAGCCCATCTCTCACCAATCTAGGTGCTAGATTCGACTCTAGGATCCCATGAACTTCTAAACTCTGAGTCCAATTTACACAAGCATCTTTTATTTGTTAACAGAAATACAGCTCGAGCTGGGTGCCTCAGGAGAGGGACCCCACCCCTCAGAAATTGCAAGCAATTATACCTTCTACAGTTGGTAACATTGCCCTCGCCCATGTCCAAAGTCCAATCCCCTAATTTGAGTAGGGGTCTCTGTCCTTCGCTATTGGACAGTTTTGTTGCTGAGTGGACAGTCCGTTGCCGGGTGCCAGATGTACTCCTGAAGACAATTAATTCTTCTTCTTGCATTTTTCCTTATCTCCAGTGATAACTGGCAGTCTCAACTGGTTTTGCAGCTGCTTCTTCAGCATTCCTCTCAGGTCAGCTTGACCTTGGCCTAAGGCTTCAACTACTTTAATCACTTATGCTAAGTTAGTAACTTATGCTAAGTTATAAGAACAAACTTATTGAACATTTATATAAAATAGCATATAAGCACTTTTTTATAACAACCACCCACAGGAGGATATTTTCTCTTTTGCTGTTTCAGAAAGGCTGGCTCCAGACGGCACTGTTAATTCGTTGTCAAATATGGGTGCTACAGTATATGTGAAAGGGGGACAAATGACTCCTGCATTTCACTCCTAAGCATACCTGGTCTCCTGGCATTAGACAATGAGCAGATTTCCTACAAAGCTGGTCAGTTCCCTCTCCCAGCTAAAGAAATAGCCCTGCCAGCCTGCAGTCTCTGCAGACTGAATCACAGTGACCGACAGTGCGCGGAAGCTGGGCTCTCATTATAGCACAGTCTCTCCGGGGAGAATTGCTGCACTTTGCTCACATAGGATTTCTCTTGAGTGCTTCTTCCTGCTTTGGGATCCTGGGAGCTGAGCGCTAAATCATTTGAGGAGCATCTGCTGCCTGGTCAAGCACCTGCATGGGATCTCATTTCCCTGCACTACCACCAGGGGGCTCCTTCACATCCCTACCAGTAAATAGGATAGCCAACTTTCTCAGGTCTGAAAATTGGACCACCTCCCCCCCGCGCCCTGTCTCTTCCCCCCAAGGCCTCGCCCCTTCTCCGTCTCTTCCCCTGAAGCCCCACCCCACCTTGCCTCTTCTCCCTGAGGCCCGTCCCCCTGTCCGCCTCTTTCCCCAGGCCCCACTCCTGCTCTGCTTCTTCCCTTGCGGCCCTGCCCCCCACTTGCTCCTCTCCCCACAACTTCTTGTCGCTCACTGCTCCCCCTCAACCCCAGCTCCAGCAGGCTGCCTGCGAATGCAGGTCAGAAGAGCATAGAATCATAGAATATCAGGGTTGGAAGGGACCCCAGAAGGTCATCTAGTCCAACCCCCTGCTCGAAGCAGGACCAATTCCCAGTTAAATCATCCCAGCCAGGGCTTTGTCAAGCCTGACCTTAAAAACCTCTAAGGAAGGAGATTCTACCACCTCCCTAGGTAACGCATTCCAGTGTTTCATCACCCTCTTAGTGAAAAAGTTTTTCCTAATATCCAATCTAAACCTCCCCCACTGCAACTTGAGACCATTACTCCTCGTTCTGTCATCTGCTACCATTGAGAACAGTCTAGAGCCATCCTCTTTGGAACCCCCTTTCAGGTAGTTGAAAGCAGCTATCAAATCCCCCCTCATTCTTCTCTTCTGCAGGCTAAACAATCCCAGCTCCCTCAGCCTCTCCTCATAACTCATGTGTTCCAGTCCCCTAATCATTTTTGTTGCCCTTCGCTGGACTCTCTCCAATTTATCCACATCCTTCTTGAAGTGTGGGGCCCAAAACTGGACACAGTACTCCAGATGAGGCCTCACCAATGTCGAATAGAGGGGAACGATCACGTCCCTCGATCTACTCGCTATGCCCCTACTTATACATCCCAAAATGCCATTGGCCTTCTTGGCAACAAGGGCACACTGCTGACTCATATCCAGCTTCTCGTCCACTGTCACCCCTAGGTCCTTTTCCGCAGAACTGCTGCCTAGCCATTCGATCCCTAGTCTGTAGCTGTGCATTGAATTCTTCCGTCCTAAGTGCAGGACTCTGCACTTATCCTTATTGAACCTCATCAGATTTCTTTTGGCCCAATCCTCCAATTTGTCTAGGTCCTTCTGTATCCTATCCCTCCCCTCCAGCGTATCTACCGCTCCTCCCAGTTTAGTATCATCCGCACTGTGGCTGCATGGGAGCAGCCAGGCAGCTCTGCTGGTGAGCTAGGATGCGGCCCTCCTGCACGGCAGCTTCCCGCCTCCCTCTGTGCTGCCTGTCTAGTAGCCCCCTCCCTGCCCACTAGAGCCCTCCCCACCCCGGAGCTGCCTGAGAGTGTGGCTAGCGGAAGTGCCGGCTGGTGGAATTACTCGTGTTCCTTCCCTCCTGGGGAACATTCCATGCCTGCTGGGAGCCCCTTAGCCCACTCGCCATGAGCCCCCCCAACACACTGCAGCCCTACAAACCATGCTCTTCACAGGGGCTGCCTGCGGCCTACGCCAGCACATGCTTGCTGCCACAGGAGCCACCGCTTCAGGGCCAGGCGACAGGCTACCCCTTCCTCCACCCACGCCCACCGTAACTGGACTTCTAGTGTCCAGTCAATACATCTGCCAGGTTCCCTTTGTGACTGGCCTTTCCGGTTGAAAAACAGACACCTGACAACCCTACCAGTAAATACTGCATCACATAGCCTGGAGCTGGAAGGAGAAGAACCTGCAGAGTGTCGCAATCTTGGGGAGCAATCAGGTGCACTCAGTCACTTCTCTCAGCCTCTGAAACTAGGGCCTGCCTCCAGGTAAACCCCTTGCCCTCAGTCACAGTGGTTGTTGATTAATGCCTCTGGCTGAGAACCCTGGGGATGGGTCACCTCGCTAGCCAAAGCAATCTTAGCCCCAGCAGCCCTGTGCGTCTCACTCTATGAAAAGACGCACTCCAAGATCTGTCCTAGTCATCTACTTCTCTGCCTTCCAGCACCTTGCAGGCAGACACCCCCAGGAATTAAATGTGGAAATAACACTCTCTTTCCCAGCCCATAGGTTGTGAGTTGCTTGCTTTGGTGTCCCCAGGTACTGGTGTGAATACCTGGCAGAAAAATGTCCCTTTGACACCTCACTTGGTGCCCCTCTTTCCTCTCTGGGCTCCCCACTCACAGTTTGTTGTCAGTGGTTATAGAAGTCCCAGATCCCAGGAAGCACTTGGGCAGGTCCATCTGCAGCTCCTAAGAAGCGCTCTCTCACTGCACTACCACTTCTAGCCATGATGCCACCCCTGCGTCAGCATCTTTCACCATGCCACCCCCATACTGTCCCTGCACCATCAAACCTGGCCATGATACCATCTCTGCACTGGTGCAGTCCAAAGGCATCACCACCTAACCCAGTGAGCTCATTTCTTTGGGCACTGGACAAAAAACCCTCACTAGAGTTCACTCAGCTCTACTGCTGCCCTCGCCTCCCAACAGAATAGAGGCACCAAGATTCTAGCTCTACTACTATAATATGGAGGGGACTCAATGACACATGGGCCCTGGAGCAGAACCTCTGCCATAAGAGGTTCACTTCTCCCTCCATTAGTAGGCAACTCCACCCCCCAGGCATTCAAGACTGAGTTTTTAATTATGGGGACTCCTTACTCAGGGCACATCCAGTACAGTTCTGTTGCCCTTTGTCACACAATAAGGATAACAACATTCTACACCCAAAACGTAAATGAATTTTAACCATAATGTTTGCATTGGCACAGTGGGTGTCTCCCATGCAATTAAGGTCTGATCATTCTGTCTCTTCCTCCATTTCTCAGATAGATGACAGCCGAGAACTCCTTCAGTCAGCCTCACCTCAGTCCCTAGAAAAATCATGGAGCAGGTCCTCAAAGAATCAATCCTGAAGCACTTGCATGAGAGGAAAGTGATCAGGAACAGCCAGCATGGATTCACCAAGGGAAGGTCATGCCTGACTAATCTAATTGCCTTTTATGATGAGATTACTGGTTCTGTGGATGAAGGGAAAGCAGTGGATGTATTGTTTCTTGACTTTAGCAAAGCTTTTGACACGGTCTCCCACAGTATTCTTGTCAGCAAGTTAAGGAAGTATGGGCTGGATGAATGCACTATAAGGTGGGTAGAAAGCTGGCTAGATTGTCGGGCTCAACGGGTAGTGATCAATGGCTCCATGTCTAGTTGGCAGCCGGTATCAAGTGGAGTGCCCCAAGGGTCGGTCCTGGGCCGGTTTTGTTCAATATCTTCATAAATGATCTGGAGGATGGTGTGGATTGCACTCTCAGCAAATTTGCGGATGATACTAAACTGGGAGGAGTGGTAGATACGCTGGAGGGGAGGGATAGGATACAGAAGGACCTAGACAAATTGGAGGATTGGGCCAAAAGAAATCTGATGAGGTTCAATAAGGATAAGTGCAGGGTCCTGCACTTAGGATGGAAGAATCCAATGCACCGCTACAGACTAGGGACCGAATGGCTAGGCAGCAGTTCTGCGGAAAAGGACCTAGGGGTGACAGTGGACGAGAAGCTGGATATGAGTCAGCAGTGTGCCCTTGTTGCCAAGAAGGCCAATGGCATTTTGGGATGTATAAGTAGGGGCATAGCGAGCAGATCGAGGGACGTGATCGTTCCCCTCTATTCGACATTGGTGAGGCCTCATCTGGAGTACTGTGTCCAGTTTTGGGCCCCACACTACAAGAAGGATGTGGATAAATTGGAGGGAGTCCAGCGAAGGGCAACAAAAATGATTAGGGGTCTAGAACACATGAGTTATGAGGAGAGGCTGAGGGAGCTGGGATTGTTTAGCCTGCAGAAGAGAAGAATGAGCGGGGATTTGATAGCTGCTTTCAACTACCTGAAAGGGGGTTCCAAAGAGGATGGCTCTAGACTGTTCTCAATGGTAGCAGATGACAGAACGAGGAGTAATGGTCTCAAGTTGCAGTGGGGGAGGTTTAGATTGGATATTAGGAAAAACTTTTTCACTAAGAGGGTGATGAAACACTGGAATGCGTTACCTAGGGAGGTGGTAGAATCTCCTTCCTTAGAGGTTTTTAAGGTCAGGCTTGACAAAGCCCTGGCTGGGATGATTTAACTGGGAATTGGTCCTGCTTCGAGCAGGGGGTTGGACTAGATGACCTTCAGGAGTCCCTTCCAACCCTGATATTCTATGATTCTATGATTCCTCTGTGAGCTGTGGACGACAGAGCTACACCTCTGTGTGCGAGTGCGAGAGAGAATGTTGTCTGAAGAACCCACTGAAGGAAACCAGTGGAGTGTTGTCATGCAGCCCAGAGTGCTGGTGGGAATGAGTTCCATGGTCCAGCTCCCGTGAAGGTTCTGGCTCCTGCATTCACAGGCCAACAGTTTGATTTTTCTGGTGAGAGGAACCTGCCAGGAGAAGTGCTGGCTTGTGGGAGAGGCCGTCTCTCCAGCAGCTGGGGCTAGGCACATGGAGAACTCCACATATCAGGACAGAGATCTTGAGATGGACTTTCTTCAATAGAAACCAGCCAGGACAGAGAGGAGCACGGGGGCAATGAGTGGTTTCTGTTGCTTAGCAGACTGTCTGCTGTGTCCTTACCATTTAGTACCAGTATAAAGCACTGAACTCTCTTACTGGAGGGTCACTGGCTACTTTGCCTTCTTTGTGGTTTCACTGATGTGCTGCTGAAATAAAGAGCAAGAGAATGACAGAACCAGCTGTGATATTCTGGTGACTAAACCAGCTAGAAGCAATTAGGAGAGAGCAGTGTGTAAGGTCACATGTCTCCCAAGCAACTCCCTGAGCCTTCCAAACCCCAAGGCTCCACCCACTCAGCATCATGGGCCTGGGCAGCACTAGCTCCTCCCACACTCAAATAGATTGTGGTGTGCTTGTCCTATATTTGCTGCTCTGGCTGCACAGAGAAGAGTGAGACACACACACACACAGCTTTCAATGCCAAAACACAGCACATGAGTAATGGTCCCATATCCTAGGCAGGCTATCCACTGGCTATCCTAGTCCCCACAGTACAACAAAGGGAACCCAAATAAACCCTATAAATGTACATGGTTTGTAATATACTATTTGCTCTTCCACAGCCTCCAATTTCCTCTGACGCTCACATGCTCCATCACAGACTTTCCCTTTCCAACAGCCAGCAGCAAAGTGGAATAGACATGCTGAGCTCATGGATATCAAGGGAGTAGTTTCCTTAGCAACAATAACCATATGAGAGCAACACATGGAGCCCAAGAAAGTTGTCGCTTAGCAACAATCATCATGTAATAGCTGTCTGAACTTCCTGTCCACTCACTTGCTTTTGTTTGTATTTTTATGGTGGTTGTTGCTTATTTTTATTCAGAAAATTCTCATGGGAAATTCTTTTCACACAATTCTTTTCTTTTAAATGCAGAGAAGTCAGCTACCACATATCTGTTGTGTTGAATTAAAAAGGGCTGAAG
Organism: Lepidochelys kempii; assembly: GCF_965140285.1. Classification (NCBI taxonomy): domain Eukaryota; kingdom Metazoa; phylum Chordata; order Testudines; family Cheloniidae; genus Lepidochelys; species Lepidochelys kempii. The sequence continues at coordinate 30,573,588 of NC_136392.1, read as the reverse complement.
CCAACAGGGTTGTACAGAAATGTCTAAAAGCCTATAGAATTTAATCGCGAATGAGACCCTTGCTGCTGATAGATTGCGGAACTGCCCTGTAGTAGTTTCTATAACAAGGTTATCATTCTCTATTTAATCGTATATGACGATTCAAAAGTCTAATTGACCATTTTCTATACAATTTATAAAACTTTTCACTTAGGGTTTAAGGAACTATTTCTGATTAGCTTTGAAACATGTCATTTGTGCTTTTTAGGGATATTTACAAGTAATCACATATGCAAAGAACACAGGCAGTTATCTAGGAGTACAGTGGGATATTCAGGTACTTGGTGCAGTTTGCATGATGATATAAAGGTGTTATTGGCATGGGCTTGGAGTGGCTGCATTACTCACAAATGGCTATGAATTAGTTATACAGGTATTGACAAACAAACATCAATACCCATGTAAACCCTGGCACACCAACATATCCTCTGGTTGAGAGTTTATAAACATTTAATGGGGTCTATGTTTCATATCCCTCGAGCAGAAAAGCAAGGTGTAAGAGTAGCTTGAGTGAAAATGTAGATGCCATTTGCTCTTGGAAATCAATGTAATTGCTTAGATACCAAGGTGATCTGTAATAAGAAGACAGAGAGAACTGATAGAATTGTACGGGTCTTGGCTGGAGAGGAAAATGATAACCAATATGGTAGAGAAGCTTCTAATAATCACCTGAAATAGTTCTTCCATGCATAGAAATGGCCCAGTTTTAAAGTCCAAAATCTCTCATGGTACCAGAACTAGAAACAAAAAAATTCAGAAGTGGTTTCTAATCTGCGCTGCCTGGCTGCCTAACTGGAGACACCGAAAGGTGAAGCGCAAAATTAGAGGATACTTTGAAAATATGGGCCTTATTCCACCGAAAAGGAAGGTTTCTGGCTGTCCATTCAGATACAGCTCCTAGATGCTTTGTGAAATATGGGATCATGAACCTGTCACTGATTCAGACCTCATTGCAGGGGAAATTCTTCAATGGTGGAAATGACTGGGGAGGAGAAGGAAAGATTTCTCTGGCAGTTTTTAAAATGACACCCTGTTTGTAGCTGCTGAGAGGGTTGGGTTCTTAGATGTGGTCCTAGTGCAGATGGATTGTGGACAGAGTGCAGTGTGGGTGGTCAAAGCTAAAAGATAAATGCATTTTATTGCTTCTCTGCATTTTGACATAAATATCACATGAGTAGCATCACCAGCTTTGTGATTGTATAAAATATATGCAGGTATTGGTACAGTGCAGTTAAACCTGTTGATATTAATACCATATTAGATGCTTTTTAGATAAATATGATAGTGTATTCATATCACATACTGGCCCAATTCCAAAATGAGTTATTGTATGCTTGTAAACGTGGCCAGTTTTCTTGAGTTATGGATGCCCTAATTTCCCCAGAAGCTTGTTCCCCATTTGAGTAATTGCATCACCACCAAAGAGGATGGAGCTAGACTGTTCTCAGTGGTGGCAAATGACAGAACAAGGAGTAATGGTCTCAAGTTGCAGTGGGGGAGGTTTAGGTTGGATATTAGGAAAAACTTTTTCACTAGGAGGGTGGTGAAGCACTGGAATGGGTTAACTAGGGAAGTGGTGGAATCTCCATCCTTAGAGGTTTTTAAAGCCCAGCTTGACAAAGTCCTGGTTGGGATGATTTAGTTGGGATTGGTCCTGCTTTGAGCAGGGGGTTGGACTAGATCAGAGGTTCTCAAAGCTGGTCCGCCACTTGTTTGGGGAAAGCCCCTGGCGGGCTGGACTGGTTTCTTTACCTGCCGCATCCGCAGGTTCGGCCGATCGAGGTTCCCACTGGCCACGGTTTGCTGCTCCAGGCCAATGGGGTCTGCGGGAAGGACGGCCAGCACATCCCTTGGCCCGCACCGCTTCCCGCAGCCCCCATTGGCCTGGAGCGGTGAACCGCGGCCAGTGGGAGCCGTGATCGGCCAAACCTACAGACACAGCAGGTAAACAAACCAGTCTGGGCCACCAGGAGCTTTCTCTGAACAAGTGGCGGACTGGCTTTGAGAACCACTGGACTAGATGACCTCCTGAGGTCTCTTCCAACCCTAATCTTCTATGATTCCATGATTCTATGATAATCCTGATTCTTCTGGGCCAACACTACCCATTTTAGATGGATTCTGCTCTCTACCGATTTTAGCAAATCCAACCAGATTCTTCTCCAAATGGGACTTCAGAGTGTTTTCTACATCACTTTCCCATTGACCTTGTAAAATCATGGCTGTACTGGACGAGTTCTTTGAAGAAGGAGATGTTGCAGGGTAAAAGAAGGGGAAAGTCCTCCTGGAACTGATGGAAAAAGATGGTAGATCGGTTCTGTGAGCACTGTGACAAACCTACTTTCCTACAGTCTGCACACGAGGAAGGTGCTTAGCAATTGGAAAAATGATCTGGAAAAAGGTGTAAACAGTGAGGTGGCAAAATTTGAAGATGATACAAAACTACTCAAGATAGTTAAGTCCCAGGCAGACTGCAAAGAGCTACAAAAGGATCTCTCAAAACTGGGTGACTGGGCAACAAAATGACAGATGAAATTCAATGTTGATAAATGCAAAGTAATGCACATTGGAAAACATAATCCCAACTATACAGATGTAAGCAGAGTTAGGATGAGCTCCACCCTGACATCTGGTGGTGAGGTGTGGCAAGTTGTGGAAAAGAACTTCAGGGGCCGATCTCATTTGCATAGGCACACCCACCCCGCCTAGAATGAGGCCATAGCTGCCCAAATGGTCACTTTGGCTACTGTGGGATCCCCAGTGTCACTGTTATTGGGGCAGGAAGAATAAATTGTTATTACCCTGATTATGGGAATCAAGGACAGTGGAACAGTACTTGGCCTTTTGTTATGATGGAGGGACTCGCCGTCAACTAAGTAGCACTCGCTAGGCAAGGGACATGGGTTCCAAAACTCTGTGAATTGAGAGAGGCTGGGGACAGGTATTAATGTTTGGTGGCATGGGCCCCCTGGTGAGGGTCTTACATGCTAATTGCACTTCCTCCTCTCTCCACTGTGGAATATCAGAGCTAATTTTGATTCCGTTAGGAGTCTAGTTACAGGCTGCTGAGCTGAATTCACTTTTGGCTAATGGTGCACCAGCACTGAGGCTCCCTTACTACAAGCTGAAATCACCAAAGAGCTGAACTGACTAAGAGCTGAAATCACTGAGCGTTGTGGTAAGTAGTGGGGGAGCCTGAAGATCTATTGTGGAGCAGTTTGCGGGACAGCGAGCAGAGCAGCTTGTGGAGCGGAGCAGTTTGTGGGCCAGCTGGCAGAGCATTGCAGTTTGCGGGACGGCGGCTGGTGGAGCAGAGCACTTTGTCAGATGCCTAGAGCAGATCATGGGGCGGCTGGCAGAGCGGAGCCCCATGGAGAGGTGGGGCCATCAGCTTTGGACCACATAAGGTGCCCCTTAATCACCACCCCCCCAATCTCCACCCAGGTTGGGAGGTAAAACGCTGCAGATAAACTTTCGAACTCTGGGGCTGCCCTGACCAGGGACAGAGACTTCTGGGCCTTTGGACTTTTGAGACTTTGGGTGATTTCGGGTTGCTGGACTCAAGAACCCAAGGGAAAGGACACGCCCCAATTTGCTTGGGGTGGGTTTTTGCTCATGGGTTGTGTTATGAATCCTGTTCATGGTGTTTCCCCCACATAATGCCACATTGTTCCTCTCTGTTATTAAAAGGTTTTTTGCTACACTCAGACTCTGTGCTTGCGAGAGGGGAAGTATTGCCTCTTGGAGGCGCCCAGCGGGGGTGGTATATATTTGTCCCAGGTCACTGGGTGGGGGCTCGAGCCAGTTTTGTATTGTGTTATTGGAATGGATCCCCTAGATACTGAACCCTGCCCTTGCTGCTGCCAACTCTGACAGGCAGAAGGGTTACACATATAAAATGATAGGGTCTAAATTAGCTGTTACCACTCAAGAAAGAGATCTTGGAGTCATTGTGGATAGTTCTCTGAAAATGTTTGCTCAATGTGCAGTGGGGCAGTCAAAAAAGCGAACAGAATGTTGGGAATTGTTAAGAAAGGAATAGATAATAAGACAGAAAATATCATACTGCCTCTATATAAATCCGTGGTACGCCCACATCTTGAATACTGTGTGTAGATGTGGTCGCCCCATCTCAAAAAAGATATATTGGAATTGTAAAAGGTTCAGAAAAGGGCAACAAAAATGATTATGGATATGGAACAGCTGCCATATGAGGAGAGATTAATAAGTTCGGGACTTTTCAGCTAGGAAACGAGACAACTAAGGGGGATATAATAGAAGTCTGCAAAATCATGACTGGTGTGGAGAAAGTAAATAAGGAAGTGTTATTTACTCCTTCTCATACTACAAGAACTAGGGGACACCAAATGAAATTAATAGGCAGCAGGTTTAAAACAAACAAAAGGCAGTATTTTTTCACACAACGCACAATCAACCTGTGGAATTCCTTGCCAGAGGATGTTGTGACGGCCAAGACTATAACAGGGTTCAAAAAAGAACAGAATAAATTCATGGAGGATAGGTCCATCAATGGCTATTGGCCAGGATGGACAGGGATGGTGTCCTTAGCCTCTGTTTGCCACAAGCTGGGAATGGGTAACAGGGGATGGATCACTAGATGATTACATGTTCTGTTCATTCTCTCTGGGGCACCTGGCATTGGCCACTGTCAGAAGACAGGATATTGGGCTAGATGGACCTTTGATCTGCCAAGTATAGCCATTCTTATGTTATGATTTAAAATGCACTACCATAAATACCGCTGACAACCTCCAGCAGCATATCACCAGACTCCAGCTTCTTCTAAGGCAGGGCTATTGTCGTGAAATATTTTGGTCCTTGTCGTAGACCTTGCCTGGACATGTATAAAATTACATTAATGGTCAAGCTATATATCACCAGCCAGCCAGTCCTGGAGGTACGTGGCTGCTAGTAAGTCACCTCTAAGATAGGATGCAATGTGTTTTTGTTTCTGGGCTAGGGAAGCTGATATGTCTGTAGTTCTCCAGCTGGCACAGGTGTCATTCTGATTTTGCTATTCTAGATTAAGTGAAATCTTAGAATTTGAATTCTTCTTATGTGCCACTAAGTGGGTGCTGAAACAGGTTCTGTTGCTGTAGCAGCATAGTGCATTGCACAGTCACCAACACCCAGTGTGTGTGTGAGTGTGTGTGTGAGTGTGTGTGTGTGAGTGTGTGTGTGTACTTTTGGGCTCTAGGAGAAAAGAGATGGCAACTATTAGTGAATTCCTCCTTTCAAGGCCCAGCCTACGGTTCTAATTCATCAGTGCTTTAATTACAGACTCTTGGTTCATCACAAAAACACTGAAAACATATGATCCAAGATGCTCCTCTAGTCTGAGCTAGAGCTGGCTGGAAAGTGGCTTGTGACAGTTTTCCCATTTTGAAACATTTCTCATTCTGCATCAGGATAAAGCTGAGACCTTTTGAAGTTTTTCAACAAAAAAGGGTATGTGTCCCCCGCCCCCTCCCATTTATAATGTGCGCACTCAAGCTCAAGGCCTCATTGGTCTCACCGGAGCAACATCATACACAGAGGCAGACTCTCAAGGCCCCACATTTAGGGCTTTGTTAGATGAAAAGAAATACCCTGAATTCTGTTTGGGAGCTTACTGGCACCCTGTGCAGAGCCCCTCTGTGATGTGCTCTCTGTGGGACACCTCGCAGGCACCTGTGTTCTGCACTAGCTTCAGTTTCCAAATGACCCCAGTGTACAGCCCTGAAGAGCATGTGTACCAGTCATCCAGTCTCAAGGGACAGCACCTGGGATAAAGACAGCAAGTCTGTGTCCATCAGGAAAGAAAGGCTGCCCTCTTCTGTAGAGCACAGACACAGAACTGCCTACTGGGCCACTGCCTCGCCCTGACCATCCCGGAGCTAATACACACACCCACTCCCCCCTGGGTGCAGACTTGATTTGCAAATGCCAGACACATTCCTGCCATCAGGGAGTGGGAATAATCATCACCTGTCTTCTGGGTGCTTCCCCACGCCTACTAACACCTATCCTATCTGGATTAAGCCTGAGCCAGCTAGCCTTCATCCAAACCCCAATCTCTTGATGCGGTGTCATTCATTCCGCAACTTGTCTGGGTCAGAGAACAAGATGGAGTCCTCGCTAGGCCTGTGCTTTCTGTCCAGGAAGCCCTGTGGAAAGTGCAGGCTGGTTAATTGTTCAAAAGACGGGGAAATGACTTTGGTTTTATTGCCACCACATTAACCTTACTTGGTTACCCATGTCTGAGTAGTGAAACTTCAGAGGAGACCCAAGTTCTAGTCCCTCCCCCAATGATTATTTAATTATTCACACATTGTGAAACAGCTTCAAGAGGAGAAACTGAAAGAGATCCCCTCCCTCCTCTCCCAGAATACCCTACAGTACAGCGGTTAGGCTAGTCCCCTGCAATATAGGAAACCCAAGGTCTAAGTCTCTAATCCCCATCAGGCAGTCTCCCGCATCCTGGTGAGTGCCTAACCACTGGACAAAAGTTTAAAAGAAGGGTCAGCAGCATTTGTCACTGTTCGCAAAGTCTTAGCCAGCAGGTGGCCTCTGGAAATGCCTACCAGATCAGGCCCCGCAGCTGAGATAGGCGCCAGATCTGTACCATTCATCATTTTACAGACTTTTCTCATGGTCTCTTCTTCTTTCTCTTGTCTGTAATGCAAACAACTCAAATCTTTTCAGTCTCTCTTCACAGGAGAGTTTTCCCAACCCCCTGATCATTCTCATTGCCCTTCTCTGAATCCCTTCTAATTCTGTAATATTTGTTTTGAGATATGGAGACATTGACTGTACACAGTATCTGGATGAGCTGCACCATTGATTTATATAAAGGTATTCTAATATTCTTGGTAGTATTCTCTATACCATTCCTTACGCATCCTAGGCCCCTTTCCTGAGTTGAAACAGTTAATTTAGAACCTTATAAGGTATATTTATAGTTTATTTTTTTCCTCCTATAGTGCATTACTTTGCATATGTAACCCGTCTACCAGGTGGTTTCGGCAGAGACAAGAGCTGGGTTCCTATAGGTGTTTCTCTTAACAATACAATACAGAACCAACTCGAGCCCTCCATCCAGTAATCTGGGAAAACTAAACACCACTCCTGGGTGCCTCTAAGAGGCAATATGTCTCCACTCAAGCATTGCAGTGTACAATAGACGAAAACTTTTATTCAAGAAGAAAACCGAGCATAAATTTGGGGAAACACTGACACGCACGAACACAACCAACCAGTAAAACACACACACCCCCTCAGTACCTTGGCCAGCATCCTTTTTCTCGGTTTCCCACCTTAGGGTGTGAAAGTCCAACAGGCAAATGTCTCTTTAACACTTTGCTCCCCTTTCCCTCCACTGTACCCTGCTCATGGTTTCTTGGCTGAGGTCAGCGATGTCCCCAGAGTCCAGAGGTGCATTTCAGGGAGGGTTCACCTCCGGCTCCCATGGGAAGAGGGTGGCTGGGTGAGACCTCTGGACTTTGCTCATCAGTGTCGCTGCGTCTCTGCTGCTGTCATCGCTGGCCTAAGCTGCCACCATCACTGCTGCCTCTCCCTGCAATGCTGTGTTCCAAGGTTCCAAGATGTAGCCCAGTTCATAGCGATTTCAGGGCGCAAGTGATTTCACATGTTAGTGGGGACATAGGCACTGACTACAAGAGTGCTCCAGGGTTGGAGCACCCCCGGGGAAAAATTGGTGGGTGCTCTGCACCCACAGGCAGCCATGCTCCCCTCCCTGCCCCCCGTCCCACCTCACCTCTGGCTCTGCCTCCTCCCCTGAGCGCGCTGTGTCGCCACTTCTCCTCCCAGAGCTTGTCGCCACAAAACAGCTGTTTTGAGGCATAACAAGCTATGGGAGGGAGGGGGGAGGAGCAGAAACACAGTGCGCTCAGGGGAGGAGGTGGGAAAGAGGCAGAGCTGGGGCGGGGATTTGGGGAAGGAGTCCAATGGGGCAGAGAGGGGGCGGAGTTGGGTCAGGGACTTCGGGGAAGGGGTTGGAATGGGGGCGGGGCAGGGGGAGGAGGGGCAGGAGCAGGGGTGGAGTTGGGGCTCCCACTGGCACCAGAAGTTGGCGCCTATGAGTGGGGAACCTCTCTGCTGCTCTCTTGTCTGCATTGTCTTTTCACCACTAGGCCATGTCTAAGGTTCAGCCCCCTTCAATCAGCTTATCAATTAGCTCAGCTCAGTGATCACTGACAAAAAACCAGGACACTCATTTGAATCAAGTCAGCAATGTTGTTAAACACTAGAGAGGAAGGGTCAGAAACTATCATAATACCACTATATAAATCCATGGTGCGCCCACACCTTGTACACTGCGTGCAGTTCTGGTCACCCCATCTCAAAAAAGATATATCAGAGTTGGAAAAGGTCCAGAGAAGGGCAAGAAAAGTGATGAAGGGTATGGAACAGCTTCTAAATGAAGAGGGATTTAAAAGACTGGGGGTTCATCTTAGAAAAGAGAGGACTAAGGGGGGATACGACAGAGGTCTAGAAAATCGTGATGGGTGCGGAGACAGTGAACAGGGGAGTGTTATTTACCCCTTCACACAACATCAGAACCAGGGATCACCGGATGAAATTAATAGGCAGCAGGTTTAAAACAAACAAAAGGAAGGACTTCTTTACACAATGCTCAGTCAGCCTGCGGAACTTGTGACCAGGGAATGCTGCAAAGGCCATAGTATAACTGGATTAAAAAAGAATTAGGTAAATTCACGGAGGACAGATCCTTCAATGGCTATTAGCCAAGCTGGTCAGGGATGCAACCCCATGCTCTGGGCATTCCTAAGCCTCCAACTGCCAGAAGCTAGGACTGGACAACAGGGGATGGATCACTTGATAACTGCCCTATTCTATTCATTCCCTCTAAAGGATCTAGCACTGGCTGGTGGCAAAGACAGGATGTTGGGCTAGATGGATCATTGGTCTGAACCAGTATGGCCATTCTTATATCACATCAAATGGCTTGTAGGGCCATTTAAACAGAGCCGTACCTAGGAAAACCTATTTTCAACCCCTCTGACTTTCACTTGTATCTGACGTCACTACCCCCTGCTTCGCAAGTGAGTCTCAATTTTGGGTGACTCCCTGTCATGGAGTTCAGGGTGCAGTCCAGACCAGTGAGGGGTTTTTCTACCACTTGCCCTGCAATCCTGGGTGCTTCACAGTGCTTTGTTGCTGTAGCTCCCCTGTGGGATGTTCACAACCATCCCACAAGTCTGCAGGTCACAGTCTGCTATGTCTACACTATGAAATTAGGTCAAATTTATAGAAGTCGGTTTTGTAGAAAGCGTTTTTATACAGTGTGTGTCCCCACACAAATGCTCTAAGTGCGTTTAGTTGGCAGAGTGCATCCACAGTACCGAGGCAACTGTCGACTTCTGGAGCATTGCACTGTGGGTAGCTATCCCACAGTTCCCGCAGTCTCTGCTGCCCATTTGAATTCTGGGTAGAAATCCCAATGCCTGATGAGGCAAAAACATTGTCGCGGGTGGTTCTGGGTAAATATCGTCAGGCATCCCTTCCCTCCCTCCCTCTGTGAAAGCAAAGGCAGACAATTGTTTCGTGCCTTTTTTCCTGGGTTACCCATGCAGACGCCATACCATGGCAAGCATGGAGCCTGCTCAGCTCACTGTCACCGTATGTCTCCTGGGTGCTGGCAGACATGGTACTGCATTGCTACACAGCAGCAGCTCATTGCCTTTTGGCAGCAGACATTGCAGTATGATTGGTAGCCATCGTTGCTGTACTCCAGGGTGCCCTTTTAGCTAACCTCGGTGAGGTCGGTCAGGGGTGCCTGGGCAAACATAGGAGTGACTCAGCCAGGTCATTTCCCTTTTAAGTTTCATCTCATGGCGATTCAGTCCTGCCGGCAGTCGTACTGCACGGTCTTCTGCCCAGCAGCCAGGAAACGACGATGGCCAGCAGTCATACTGCACCGTCTGCTGTCAGCAAGATGTATAAAGATAGATGAAGTGGATCAAAACAAGAAATAGACCAGATTTGTTTTGTATTCATTTTCTCCTCCCTCCCTCCGCGAAATCAACGGCCTGCTAAACCCAGGGTTTTGAGTTCTATCCTTGAGGGGGCCATTCTGTTTCTCCTTGATGCAAAGCCACCCCCTTTGTTGATTTTAATTCCTGTAAGCCAACCGTGTAAGCCATGTTGTCAGTCACCCCTTCCTCCATCAGAGCAACGGCAGACAATCGTTTTGCACCTTTTTTCAGCACAGACGCCATAGCACTGGGAACATGGAGCCCACTCAGATCACCGTGGCATTTATGAGCACTATAAACACTGCACACGTTATCAAGCAGGATACGTAGAACCATAACCTGCAAGAAAAGCTAAACCAGGCAAGGAGGAGGCAACTGCAGCGCAGTGACGAGAGTGATGAGGACATGGACATAGACTTTTCACAAAGTACGGGCCCCTGCAATGTGCACATCATGGTGTCAACTGGGCAGGTTCATGGCGTGGAACACCAATTCTGGGCCCGGGAAACTTTCGCATGTGTAAGGGCACTTTCATGGAACTTTGTGACTTGCTTTCCCCTGCCCTGAAGAGCAGGAATACCAAGATGAGAGCAGCCCTCACAGTTGAGAAGCTAGTGACGATAGCCCTGAGGAAGCTTGCAATGCCAAACAGCTACCGGTCAGTCGGGAATCAATTTGGAGTGGGCAAATCTACTGTGGGAGCTGCTGTGATGCAAGTAGCCAACGCTGTCACTGAGCTGCTGATATCAAGGGTAGTGACCCTGGGAAACGTGCAGGTCATAGTGGATGGCTTTGCTGCAATGGGATTCGCTAACTGTGGTGGGGCGATAGACGGAATGCATATCCCTATCTTGGCACCAGAGCACCAAGGCAGCGAGTACATAAACCGAAAGGGGTACTTTTCAATGGTGCTGCCAGCACTGGTGGATCACAAGGGACGTTCCACCAACATCAACGTGGGATGGTTAGGAAAGGTAAGTGATGTTCGCATCTGCAGGAACTCTGGTCTGTTTCAACAGCTGCAGCAAGGGACTTACTTTCCAGACCAGAATATAACCACTGGGGAAGTTGAAATGCCTATAGTTATCCTTGGGGACGTAGCCCACCCCTTAGTGCCATGGCTCATGAAGCCGTACACAGGCAGCCTGGAGAGTAGTCAGGAGCCGTTCAACTATAGGCTGAGCAAGTGCAGAAAGGTGGTAGAATGTGCATTTGGGCGTTTAAAAGCGCACTGGCAAAGTTTACTGACTCAGTTAGACCTCAGCGAAACCGATATTCCCATTGTTATTACTGCTTGCTGTGCGCTCCACAATATCTGTGAGAGTAAGGGGGAGACGTTTATGGCGGGGTGGGAGGTTGAGGCAAATCGCCTGGCTGCTGATTACATGCAGCCAGACACCAGGGCGATTAGAAGAGTACAGGAGGGCAGGGTACGCATCAGAGAAGCTTTGAAAACCAGTTTCAGGAATGGCCAGGCTACGGTGTGAAAGTTCTGTTTGTTTCTCCTTGACGGAAATCCCACCCCGCCCCCGGTTTCACTCTACTTTCCTGTAAGCTAAGCACCCTCTCCTCCCCCCTTCGATCACTGCTTGAAGAGGCAATATAGTCATTGTTGCTTCTCATTCATACATTCTTTATTTATTCATCACACAAATAGGGGAATAACTGCCAAGGTAACCCGGGAGGGGTGGTGGAGGAGGGAAGCACTGGGTGGGGTGGTGGAGGAGGGAAGGACAAGGCCACACAGCACTTTAAAACTTTAAAACTTATTGAATGCCAGCCTTCTGTTGCTTGGGCAATCCTCTGGGGTGGAGTGGCCGGATGCGCCCCACACCGCGTTCTTGGGCGTCTGGGTGAGGAGGCTATGGAACTTGGGGAGGAGGGTGGTTGGTTACACAGGGGCTGTAGCAGTGGTCTGTGGTCCTGCTGCCTTTCCTGCAGCTCAATCATACACTGGAGCATATGAGTTTGATCCTCCAGCAGCCTGAGCATTGGTCATGAGGTCAGAGAACATTTCATCGTGAGTGCGATTTTTTTTGCCTTCTAATGTTTGCTAGCCTCTGGGAAGGAGAAACATATGCAGCTGGTGGAGGAAAAAAAGGGAGAGTGGTAGTTAAAAAGACACATTTTATAGAACAATTGGTACACTCTTTCAGGGTAAACCTTGCTGTTAACATTACATAGCACACATGCTTTCATTACAAGATTGCATTTTCCCTCTTATTGAGGGTATGCTGGTTTGGCATGAGAGATCACTCACGCAGGGCCAGGCAGCAGAATTCGGCTTGCAGGCAGCCACAGTCTTTTGGCTTCTTTAACCTTCATAATGTGGGAATGGTTTCAAACAGCAGTGCCCTCATTTCCCTTATGAAGTAGCCGTTGGGTTGGCCATTTAAAATGGGCTGGCAATTTAAAAGGAGGGGCTGTGCTTTCCAGGTTAACGTGCAGCAGAAACCCAACTAACCCCCCACCCTGCCACCCGCACGCACACACACAATTTCTGGGATGATGGCTTCACCCCTCCCCACACTGCGTGGCTAACAGCAGGGAAGATTTCTGTTCAGCCACAGGCAAACAGCCCAGCAGGAACGGGCACCTCTGAATGTCTGATTACTAAAACCACCCTATTTCAACCAGGTGACCATGAATGATATCACTCTCCTGAGGGTAACACAGAGAGATAAAGAACCGATGTTGTTTGAATGCCAGCAAACACCGGGACCATATGCTGCAATGCTTTGTTCTGCAACGATTCCCAACTATGGTCTACTGGCCTGGTGTGGTAAAGTGTCCTACCATGGAGGACAGAATAAGGCTTCCCTCCCCAGAAACCTTTTGCAAAGGCTTTGTGAGTACATCCAGGAGAGCTTTATGGAGACCTCCCTGGAGAATTTCCACTCCATCCCCGGACACGTTAACAGACCTTTCCAGTAGCTGTGCTGGCCACAAATGCCAGGGCAAATTAATCATTAAACACACTTGCTTTTAAACCATGTATAATATTTACAAAGGTACACTCATGAGAGGTCCCTTCTCCGCCTTCAGGGTCGGGGAACCCGCCTTGGGTGGGTTCAGGGGGTACTGGGTCCAGGTCCAGGGTGATAAACAGATCCTGGCTGTTGGGGAAACCGGTTTCTCCACTTCCTTGCTGTAAGCTATCTACAACCTCCTCCTCATCATCATCTTCCTCACTCACAAAACCCGCTTCTGTGTTGTTTTCCACTCCTCAGATGGAGTCAAAGCACAGGGTTGGGGTAGTGGTGGCTGCACCCCTAGAATGGCATGCAGCTCATCATAGAAGCAGCATGTCTGGGACTCTGAACTGGAGCGGCCGTTTGCCTCTCTGGTTTTTTGGTAGGCCTGCCTGAACTCCTTAATTTTCACACGGCACTGCTGCGGGTCCCTGTTATAGCCTCTGTCCTTCATGCCATTGGAGATTTTTTTCAAATATTTTGGCATTTCATCTGTAAGCAGAGTCCAGAATAAATTGTTATTACCCTGATTATGGGAACTGTGCTTGGAACTGTACGTGGCCTTTTGTTATGATGGAGGGACTCGCCATCAACTAAGTAGCACTCGCTAGACAAGGGACGTGGGTTCCAAAACTCTGTGAAGTGAGAGAGGCTGGGGACAGGTATTTATACTTGGTGGCACGGGCTGCCTGGTGAGGGCCTTACGTGCTAATTGCACTTCCTCCTCTCTCCACTGTGGAATCTCAGAGCTAATGTTGATTCCATTAGGAGGCTAGTTACAGGCTGCTGAGCTGAGCTCACTTTGGGCTAAAGATGCACCAGCGCTGAGGCTCCCTTACTACAAGCTGAAATCACAAAAGAGCTAAAAACTGACTAAGAGCTGAAATCACTGAGCGCTGTGCTAAGTAGTGGGGGAGCCTGAAGATCTATTGTGGAGCAGTTTGCGGGACGGCTGGAGCGGCTTCTGGACCGGCTGGTGGAGCAGTTCATGGGACGGCGGGAGCTGCCTGGGGGACGCGGAGCGGAGCAGTTCATGGTCTGGCTAGTGGAGCAGTTCATGGGACAGCGGGAGCTGCTTGTGGGATGCTGATCGGAGCAGTTTGTAGACCGGCTGGTGGAGCAGAGCGAAGCGAAGCCCTATGGAGCTGTGGGGCGGTCAGCTTCAGATCATGTAAGGTGCCTCTTACCTCTTCTCCCCCGCCCATCTCCACCCAAGTTGGGAGGTAAAGCTCCGCAGATAAACTTTCAAACTCTGGGGCTGCCCTGACCAGGGACAGAGACTTTTGGGTCATTGGACTTTTGGGACTTTGGGTGATTTGGGGTTGCTGGACTCAAGAACCCAAGGGAAAGGACACGCCCCAATTTGCTTGGGGTGGGTTTTTGCTCATGGGTTGTGTTACGAATCCTGTTGGTGGTGTTTCCCCAACATAATGCCACATTGTTTCTCTCTGTTATTAAAAGGCTTTTGCTACACTCAGACTCTGTGCTTGCGAGAGGGGAAGTATTGCCTCTTAGAGGCACCCAGCGGGGTGGTATATATTTGTCCCAGGTCACTGGGTGGGGGCTCGAGCTGGTTTTGCATTGTGTTATTGGAATGGAACCCCTAGATACTGAACCCGACCCTTGTTGCTGCCAGCTCTGATTGGCAGAAGGGTTACACATCTTTTCGAATGGAGTTCTGCCAGCACAGATTCATCACCCTATACAGCGATCAGATCCCGTACCTCCCGTTCGGTCCGTGCTGGAGCTCTTCGGCGATTCTGGGACTGCATGGTCTCCTGTGATGATGAGCTCTGCATGGTGACCTGTGCAGGTGAGCTCGCCATGCTGGCCAAACAGGAAATGAGATTCAAAAATTCGCGTGCCTTTTCCTGTCTACTTGGCCAGTGCATCTGAGTTGAGAGTCCTGTCCAGAGCGGTCACAACTGAGCACTCTGGGATAGCTCCCAGAGGCCAATACCATTGAATTGCATCCACATTACCCCAAATTTGACCCAGCAAGGCCGATTTCAGCGCTAATCCCCTTGTTGGGGGTGGAGTAAAGAAATCGATTTTAAGAGCCCTTTAAGTAAAAAAAAAGGGCTTCGTCGTTTGGACAGGTGCACAGTTAAATCGAGGTAACGCTGCTAAATTCGACCTCAACTCGTAGTGTAGACCAGGCCTGAGTGCCTATGTACTAGACAGCCCTGGTTCAGTACCTCTGACCCCCACAGACTGTCTACAGCCCCACTCTGCCTTCCACCAGCCTTGGTTACAACCAGCAAGGTGACCCTAATGCACTCCTGGTCCTGGATTTTCCCAGAACTGTGAGCTCTGCAATGTCCAGCCCTCTCCTGGACAGTTCAGAGAAATAATGAGGCTTGTTTGGTCCTCTAAAAACACAAAAGCACATTACAGATTATTCACTTAACTGGGGTGAATACACCTATCCCCGCAAACACAGCACTGAGCTGGTTTATAGTAAAATAAAGCAAATTTATTAACAACAGGACAGTAGGTTACGGGATGCCAAGTAAAAGGAATAAAGTTAGAAATGGTTACAACCAAACGAAAGTGAAAACAAGCATCTAAAAGTTTAAAACTTAATCTAGCAAGGTACTGGCTTTGTTCAAGATGTTTTTTCTCACCTATAGTCAGTTCCCAGAGACTTCTATCCTCCTATCCCCACTTTGGTTGAAGGACCCATCTTTCTCAGCTTGCAAGAGCTCTGTTCCCTTGTGTCTGTCTAGTGATGGATGCCAAAGATGGCTGCTGTCTTTGCTTATATTTTTCAGAGTTCAATGACTTTGTTTCAAGAAGCAGGATGACCTCATGCTGTTCTTCCCTTCCTGTGGCCTTCCCATCCTCTTGCTGATTTTATGTAAATGGGGCTTCCATCATTTTTGGTCACACTTTGATTAATCTGATTGGAGACAGGTAGATAGCTGCCTTCTCTCCTCTCTGGGAGGGAACCTGTTTCTCCCTGTTTGGCCACAGACTTTAAATCATAATATCGTTAATATCATAATATCCATGTTTTCTTCTATAGTGTTACTACAGACCCTTCACAATATTAATCAGTAGTGTGCTGTTAGCTTTCAGAAAAGACCTAACTCTATCCAATTTTATAATACAGAAATGCTGTATACAGTCAGTTGATTTAATTGCTTATCACTTGAGGTTCAGCACCGCATCTGTATAGACCAGTAAACCTTTGAAAAGTAAAACCCAGACCAAGCTTCTCTCTCCTGCTGGGTGTAGACGCCATGCTGTCTCCCCCACTTGTTAGCTTGATAGCTTTGTTCACTTGATATACAACTGGACCTGCATTGTCTCTGCCTGACGAGCAGGCCGCTGGTCAGCGAAGCAAACACATTCCTTTATCTAGGACAGGCCCGTTTATCAACTCCCCCGACATGCCTGATTTAAACACATTTTAGTCACAATTCTAATACACATCCAAAACTCCTAGTACACATCACAAACATACATTGTGCAGGAATGTCAATGACCAGTGAGTTATTTGTTTTCAAATGATACCTCACAAAGTGTGTGGGTGTGAATGCAGGGGTGCTTAGGGTCAAACCCACCTCAATCAGGACATGCCAAATACAGTTCTCCTACCCTTTATTCATATAATAAGAATAACAACATTTCATTAACCTGTATTCAGTAGTAAAGCGAATTTTAACCCCAAACAACCAAAACTGATCACTTTGGTAAAGCAGGTATAGGTGCTGATCACCTAGGGAAAATACGTGTCTTTCAGTCTGCTCTGGAGATCTTCTGCCCAGTTCATCACTAGATGGCAGGGAAGAGCTCATTCAGACCCTGCTTACATATATGTAATGCTTCTGTCACAGAGTTAACAGCAGCAAAAAGATCCGGGATCAATATATTTAGGGTCCCTCTTGACAAATAATTGATAAACCAGCTCAAGACTAATTTTGGTTGTTGTGTTGAGTGTGCAGGTGTTGGATGGTGATGGTGGCCTGTGACATACAGAAGGTCTGACAAGAGGATCTGGTGCTCCCTTCTGGCCTTAAACCAGTGATCCCCAAACTTTTTCCATTGTGTCCCCTTTACCTGTAGTGGGACCTGTCTGCACCTCCCCCAAGGACCTGCGGTTGGGAACCAGGGCTGAGAATGGAGCTACAAAGCCAGTGCTAGTGGAATAATGGGAACAGAAGTCCCACATTTTCCATGGCTCAAGTGAGGAGCCAGCAAAACACAACATGGCAATGCCCAAAGATAAAGTTCTGGCCATGCCCTGAGGAATAGCTAAAAGCACCATGTTTGAGAAGGCCAATGTGATAACTACTACATGGCACCAATCCACTTAGCAGCGTCTCACCCACAGCCTGAGTAGGATTCAGGTGTGTGGCCAGGATCCTTCTTGCTCCAGAATCTCACCATTTCCTCTGTTCCCCCAGAACACACAAACCAGAAGCCCTGCCCTGTGCATCCAGTCCTGCCTGTTTTGCTCACATTCAGAAGTGGAAAGGAAGCTGATGTTTCCTCTTCCGTACTCTTCCTGTGGCCGTGTGATGTGCTGGAGGTATTTGAGGGAAGGGGATGGTCTCATTGGTGGCCATAACAGAAGGTCAAACCCTGGCCATTGGGTGTTAGCCCTGGTGGCTCAATGCTAGAACTGGCCCAAACCCTGAGGGTGCATTGTTCTTCCCCTGGGCTGGTTTTCTTCCCAAAATGGCAGGTGGCTGTTGCTGAAATCTGCAGGGTTGGATTGTTTTCCTAAGCCAGGAAGCTGCAGCGCAGCGGTGCCCAAACTTTTCCTGTTGTGCCCCCCGCCCCTTACCAGTAATGGAATCTGTCCGCACTGCCCCTCCATTACTGCACCACCAAGGCAGCCTCAGCAGAGGAGTTTGGGCTGCAGGTGGAGCTGGGGGCAGGACTGGGGGTGGCAGAGGAGCTGGGGCTAGAGGCGGAGCTGGGCTGGGGGCGGAGAGGGAATGAGGGTGGAGCTGGGCTGGGGGCGGAGAGGGAATGAGGGTGGAGCTGGGCTGGGGGCGGAGAGGGAATGAGGCAGAGCTGGGCTGGGGGCAGAGCGGAGCTGGGACTGGGGGCAGAGAGGGAATGAGGCAGAGCTGGGACCGGGGGCAGAGAGGGAATGAGGCAGAGCTGGGACCGGGGGCAGAGAGGGAATGAGGGTGGAGCTGGGCTGGGGGCGGAGAGGGAATGAGGGTGGAGCTGGGCTGGGGGCGGAGAGGGAATGAGGCAGAGCTGGGACCGGGGGCAGAGAGGGAATGAGGGTGGAGCTGGGACCGGGGGCAGAGAGGGAATGAGGGTGGAGCTGGGCTGGGGGCAGAGAGGGAATGAGGCGGAGCTGGGCTGGGGGCGGAGAGGGAATGAGGCAGAGCTGGGCTGGGGGCAGAGCGGAGCTGGGACTGGGGGCAGAGAGGGAATGAGGCAGAGCTGGGCTGGGGGCGGAGAGGGAATGAGGCAGAGCTGGGCTGGGGGCAGAGCGGAGCTGGGACTGGGGGCAGAGAGGGAATGAGGCAGAGCTGGGCTGGGGGCAGAGCGGAGCTGGGACTGGGGGCAGAGAGGGAATGAGGCAGAGCTGGGCTGGGGGCAGAGAGGGAATGAGGGTGGAGCTGGGCTGGGGGCGGAGAGGGAATGAGGCAGAGCTGGGCTGGGGGCAGAGCGGAGCTGGGACTGGGGGCAGAGAGGGAATGAGGGTGGAGCTGGGCTGGGGACGGAGAGGGAATGAGGCAGAGCTGGGCTGGGGGCAGAGAGGGAATGAGGGTGGAGCTGGGCTGGGGGCGGAGAGGGAATGAGGCAGAGCTGGGCTGGGGGCAGAGCGGAGCTGGGACTGGGGGCAGAGAGGGAATGAGGGTGGAGCTGGGCTGGGGACGGAGAGGGAATGAGGCAGAGCTGGGCTGGGGGCGGAGAGGGAATGAGGCAGAGCTGGGCTGGGGGCAGAGCGGAGCTGGGACCGGGGGCAGAGAGGGAATGAGGGCGAAGCTGCATCTGGGTTAGGAGCAGGGCCAGAGTGGAGCTGGGACTGGCGTCTGAGCTGGGCTGGAGGCCGAGTGGGCCTGGGTGACGCTCCCTCCCTGCCCCACATGGGAGCTGGCCTGGGCCCTGCTGCACGCCCCTAAACGTTCCTCCGCGCCCCCCTAGGAGGTGTACCCCAGAGTTTGGGGACCACTGCAGTAGAGTTTTCCAAGCCTCCACAGGAAACAAGCAGGTGTCCCTACAGGGTGCCCCATTGGCTTTCATCAGCCTTGGTGTCCTGACTTCATGTTCATGGCTCTGGGCAAGCAATGTATTTTTCCATCGGAGTCACTCTTCATCCTGGGCTTTCTGTCCCTAGTCGCTAAGAGGCCTGAAGGTGACCTGCTGCTCTGCTCTGGTTTGGCTGGTTGTTTTTTCCATGTCAGGGGAAGTTTAGAGGGGTTGGTGTCCCCTTGGCAAATGTTTCTGTAGATGGGGTCACTCCCCCATGCCCCCTGGAATGGCTATAATGGCAGTTTGAACCATGGGCCAGTGAACTGTCATCCCTCTGGCCTGCACTGCACTGTAATGGGCCTCCTTAGACCTGAGATCAGGGCAGAAACTGCCATTTTTCCAGCTTCTCCAAGCCAATTCCCTCTTCACATGATCCTTTAAATACAGTTGCAGCAAAAGGAGCCTATCTGACCCTTCACAATCTCTCCCAACTTGGAGGGGAGGAGAAAACAGGTTCAGCTACTTGCCTAACCTTCGCTCAGGAGCAGAAGGCAGCTCCTGCTAGGGACAAACACAAAGGGGAAAGCTGGCTTTCCCGCTGCCTGTAGGGGCAGTTGCTAAGGGAACAAGCTTTTCCTGTGACCAGTGTAAGTATAGACACAAACCACAAGTAAACATGGTGCTGCCACCTGGTCACTTTTGTACGAAATATTTCCCAACAGTTCCTGCTCTCTCACTTTCCCTCCTGAGAATTCTGTAGCTGGGAGGGAAATATTTGCTCCATCCCTTGTTTGTGGGGCTTTCTACAAGCCCTGGCGCTTTCATTCTGGGCCCCTGAAGTATACCAGGGCCTGAATCTGGAGACTATTGTAGAAGATGGGAGAACAGGCAGGACTATACCAGGTTTAAAATTCTGGTGCAGGGGGTATTTGCTTTTGTTAACAAAGAGCTAGGAGTAAATCTCTCTTTGTTAAAGAGTCAGCATCCCCCCATTTATCACTTCAGGTCTAAGAAAGTTCCTACTTCAGGTCTCCTGCAACAAAAGGCACCAGAGACTTTTTTGAAACCTTTCAGGCCTCCATTACACATCACAAAGAAGCAAGAGAAGACAAAACACTTCCCCCCTCCTTGCAAAACATTTAAAACACAATCTAGAGAGAGTTTAGCTGCTCATGGTGCATAAACCCAGGCAAAGAGTCAGCCATGGAGACAGAGATGCACCTGAAAAAAAAGCTTTTATTATTAAGAAACAGTTTTGACTTAGGAAGACAACATCTGAGGGAGCCCGTAGCCTCTGAAGGTCTTCAGAGGCATCCCCCTGTCAGAACAACAGCCCTTCTGTTTTCTGTAGCTGATATGCAATTTTCTGGCAAGAAAACTACTTAACATTTCCTGCATGTCCAGTCCTTAAAACCTGGGGAGTTGCACAGCAGCTGAACCGAGACCAGACATTCAGCGATGTTGGTTAGACATCCCAGCCACAGCATAAGAACGCTGCATTCAGAGAGGGCTGCCTTTGCAGTACCATTGTCCTAGCTCTTCACCGAGAGCATGGAGTTAATGTAAGTCACTGGCATAAAGCAATTGCCCTGTTTAAAGTATTGGGGCCAGATCCTCAATGCTTCTCCTGTGGTGCTAAGGGGTTAAAGAGCTGACATAACTTACCATCATGGCCTTCCCCTGCCACAGGAAAATCCCTGAGTGGCACGGAGTTGGCAGACCTGTCCCTCCATGCTGAGTGGGGGTGTTCTGGGAACACGTGGGCAGGACTAGGGCACAGGGGTCAGGCTTTCCTTCACTAGTGAGACCAATTGTGTGGGCTTGTGGGCTGCACAACTTGAGGCTTTGCTGAGGGCCAGCAAGGCATCCTGCCAGTCATGACTTATAGGAAGTGTCTTGTTTGTTCTGCTAAAAGGTTAGTGAGCTGCTGACTCATCAGCAAACCATCAAGGTTTAGCATGTATTTCATATCTGCACTTTTGGCTAAATACACCTTGTTTAAAGCTACAGCCTGACAGCCCCCAGCTGCCCAGGGTGGTAAACTTCATTCGGCTTTACAAAGAATTCAGTTATGAACGACGCTCTCTAAAGTTACTATACAGTGAAGGCCAAGGCCCTTAAAGTCGCTGAAAGGAACTAGGATTTCTTTCTTCCCCAAACCAGTGGAAGAACTTCAAAACTGCATCTCACATGAGCGAATTTTGCTACTGACTGTTGATGCCAAAATGCTAGAGTTTAAAGTCTCCCCACAGTCTATCCACTCAAACAGATGGGCTTCACTGCACTGCAGTTCATCTGGAAATCTGTGCAAATTTCACCTCATTCACTAAGCCAGCAGCACTCGCCTTCCCCAGGCATTTATTCCTGGCATGCCAAAAGGAGAGCTGGCCCAAGGAGCCATCATGATTCATATTCCAAGATAGAGCTCAATTCAGCCTGGGACACAGGCATCCCAGTTGGATCGCTGGCCAGCTCAGTCACAGGGAAACCCAGAGCATCAACCTGAGAAACAAGCGGCCCACCTAATTAGCCAATCAGAAAAGGCCCAGTACCCACCATGTGATCCCCAATGACACCTGCCTATCGCGGGAGTTGCCACAAAGCCAGTTAAAGAGCGCAGAGCTAGGTGCCTGATCTTTGCAGAGCCCCCTGGGGGAATGGGGAGGCTGCTGTGGCCAGGGCAGTCATTGCGGTTCCTCAAGTTCTGACAAGTTGTCCCCGAGCGGACTGGGGAGAACAGGGACACTGGCCTCTTTCTGCTTCTCTCCTGGTGACCATTGAGATCCAGTCTACAGAGCCTGTCTTTGGACAGATGCAAAATACTTAGCAGGGTGCATGACAATAGCTCCCATTTTGTCACAGGCATCTCACGAAGAGGTCACACAAGAGTAAATTACAAGGTTTCTCTACAGCAATCTTCAAATACTGCTACATCAGGTAAAGAATATGCCTGATATGTGTGTTGTGATACAGCATGGCCAGAAGGCAGCAGGAGAGTGGTTTTTTTTTGAAGCAGAAAAGAATTTTATTTGTGTAACACTTACAAGGAATCACCAAAAAGGATAAAGCAAAACTATGTAACAAAACAAAAGCAAACACAAGGTATAACACAGCAGCCTTCAGGAGGGAGAAGTGTTCAGGCTAGCCTGGGCCCAGAGCGGGGGGACTTCCTCGACACTCGTGGTCTTCCACCCTCCTGAGTTACCTGGTGGCCTAGAGCGGGGGGACTTCCTCAACACTCATGGTCTTCCACCCCCTTGAGTTACCTAGTGCCATGCCCAGTGTCACTGATTATTCCTCTCCTGAGAGTGCCCGACAAGATGGGCATGGCTGCGGGGTGGGCGGTTTGGGGGGTGGGGGGGATGTACACCATGTGTGATAGGACCCCTCCTAGGTGACAGTGATGATGGTATCCACAGCAGCAACGGCTGGGGCTGGGGTCTCTCGCTCTTCCCCTCAATCAAAGGGTCCGATGGAGGGAACTGGACGGGATCACTGAGCAGAGAACCTCGGACAGCGCCCACCGCTCCTCGAAGGCATCAAGGGAGTGGGTGGACGCCGCCCAGAGGAATTCCGCCCGGATACGTGAATGTACTGAAGCTCGGAAAACGGCCCTACAATCGCAGGACGCTTCATTAGCCAACCTCCCCTCTCTGGTTTTATAAATGGCTGTTTTAGCTAGGGCTAGGAGGAGGTTAACCAGGGGATCTTGCGATTTTGTGGGGCCACGGATAGGGAGTGTGTAGATAAAAAGGTGAGGGGAAAAGTGTAGCCAAAAGCGTAATAAAATATTCGTGAGGAGCCGGAAAAGGGGCTGCAGCCTGGCACACTCTAAATATATGTGCGCCAGGGTTTCCCTCATATTGCAAAAAGGGCAAGTATCTGGGATGGGGGTGAACTGTGTCAAAAACACGCCCATGCTCACAGCTCCGTGAAGGAGCCACCAACTAGTGTCCCCAATGGGCCTCGGGACAAAGGTGGAATACAGGCTGGCCCACCGGGGCTGCTCACCCTCCAAAGGCGGCAGGAGGTCCCGCCACTTTGTATCGGGGCAGGACACTAGGGTGTGGGCGTGAAGGGCGTGAAGCGTGAGTGTGTATAGATATTTCCGTGGCGCGATTTGGAAGCTGGCTGGCTGCAGTTCATGCACCCGGCTCGCAGTGAAAGGGTGAGGGGTTTGTTGGGATCTATGGGGTAGGGGCCCAATTGAAAGGTCCGGCGGGCCTGGGGTAGAGGGTGGGCGGGGTGCGCCCTTGCACAGGGCTCGGTTGAGATAAGCCTGAGCAGCGGGCGTCAAGGCAGCCTTCACCTCCTGAAGTACGTGCCGGGGGTACGAGGTCTGGAGAGCCCCATGCGCTGAGTGAGCATCAGGGGATCCAGCCAGTCTCCCCAGTCGTAGTCCAGGAGGTCTCCGACTCTTGTGACTTCACCAGGACCAAACTCTGGCGCACCGAGTGGGACTCCGCCACCTGCACACGGAGCTGGGGGTTGTGTAGCAGGGGCTCCGCGAGGAGATCTGCTCCCACGGTGGCCGCCACGGACCTGGCCGTTGAAAACAGTTTCCAGGTCCGGAGGAGGTCCTGGTAGAAGACCGGCAGCCCAGAGAGGTCTCGCGGAAAACCTTTCGGACAAAGATAAAAGAGCTGCCGGTCGTATCGGAGCCCTTGGAAGCAGCGCAGGAAGGCGTGTGCCAATATGCTCCACGCCGAACTACCTGCACCATAAAGGAGCCTCTGCAGGGCCTGACACTTCAGGCCCTGCCCTCCTTCCTTCAGGTGTAGATGAAGAACCCCAACAGGGGCAGATGAAGAACCCCAACAGGGGCCCAGTGCATTCCTGACCAAAAGAACTCTAGAATCGATGTCTGGAGGTTGGTCAGGAAACCCGGGGCCGGGACCAGGGTGTTGAGCCGGTACCAGAGCATGGACAGGACTAGTTGGTTAAGCACCAGTGCTCTCCCTCGGAGGGAGAGACATCGGAGCAGCCTTGTCCATTTCTGGAGCCGCTCTATCACCCCGTCTTCTAAATTTTGCCAGTTCTCCGACGGAGAAGGGTGCGTGGCAGAAAGGTAAACGCCTAGGTAGAGCAGTGGACCCGCGCTCCACCAGATGGTCTGAAGCGTGGGTGGGAGGGAGCTCACCTGCCGCCAGTCCCCCACCGCCAAGCCAGAGCTCTTGACCCAGTTGACTCAGGCGGATGAGGCTGCCGAATAGATGTCATCAGACGTACGCCGACAGGACCAGCCGCAGCTCTGGCTCCTGCAGCACCAACCCCGTCAACCTCCTGCGGAGGAGACAGAGGAAGGGCTCGATCACCAGAGCGTACAGCTGGCCCGAGAGGCGGCACCCCTGCCGTACTCCTCGCCTGAAGCTGACCGGTTCGGTCAGGGTCCAGTGGAGCCTAACCAGACACTCCGCGGAAGTGGAGAAAACTCACAAACTGAGGTCCGAATCTAAATGCCTGCAGAGTGCCTAGGAGGTATCCATGGTCCACTCTATCGAATGCCTTCTCCTGATCAAGAGCCAGGAGGGCAAACGACAGACCGTCTCTACGCCCGAGTTCCAAAAGATCTCGGACTAGAAATAGGTTGTCAAAAATGCTGCGACCCGGGACAGTATAGATCTGGTCTGGGTGGATCACGTCCGCCATTACGGACCCTAGCCACAGCGAGATTGCTTTTGCTACGATTTTGTAGTCCGTGCTAAGGAGCGAGACGGGATGCCAGTTTTGTAAATCGCGGAGGTCCCCCTTCTTCAGCAACAAGGCGAGCACTGCTCGCCTGCACGAAAGAGGGAGGACCCCGCCCTGCAAAGACTCAGCCCAGACAGTGGCTAGGTCTGGGCCAAGGACATCCTAGAATGCGCAGTAGAACTCCACGGTCAGCCCGTCCATGCCCGGAGATTTATTGGTGGGCATGCGACGGAGGGCTTCCAAGAACTCGGCTAGGGTGAGAGGCAGCTCTAGTCGGTCTCGGTCGCCCACGCTGATCGTGGGGAGTTCCTCCCAGAGCACCCTGCAAGCGCCAGGATCGGTCGGATCTGGGGAGAAAAGGCTTGTGTAGAAGTCACGGGCCCTCCCACACATCTCCTCCGGATCCGTGAGGGGGGCGCCGTCTTCTGCTAGAAGGCAGGTGACGTGTTTCTTGGCCCCCCTCGTTTTCTCCAGGGCGTAGAAGAAACGGGAGCCGTGGTCCATCTCCCGAAGGAGGCGGATGCAGGATCGAACAAAGGCACCTCGGGCCTGATGGTCCTCGAGGGCCCGGAGCTCCTCCCGCTTCTTCCGGCACGCTCCGCAGAGGAACGGGTCCTCGGGGTTGGCGGCCAGGCGCCTCTCCATCTCTAAGACCTCCCGTTCCAACTGCTCTATCACTGCATTTCTCCGTCGGCTGGTGCCCCGAGTGTAGTCACGGCAGAAGAGCTTGGCGCGCACCTTCCCGAGATCCCACCATCGTCGTGCCGAGGGAAAGGCACGCCGCTGCTCTCGCCAGGCCAGCCAAAACTCCCGGAAGGACGTCACGAAGCTCTCGTCCTCCAGCAGGCTGTTGTTAAAGTGCCAATAGGCCGGCCCCGGCCTCTCTGCAAGGAGAGAGGCCGTTATGGTGGCTAGATGATGGTTGGAAAATGGGGCCGGCCGAATGTTGGAGGAGTGGGCCTGTGAAAGATGGAAACGGGATAAATAAATGCGGTCCAACCGAGAGCGGTGTGACCAATGGGCCTCCACCCGGACAGGGGTGAATGTGGAAGTGTCATCTGGGTGGTGGTCACGCCAGACGTCTACTAGGGAGTGATGTTCGACTATTTCTCGGAGAATGTTCGCAGCGGCCGGGCTCAGCTCGGCCCCTGAGCGGTCCTGTTCCTCGAGGGTGGTGTTAAAGTCACCTCCCAGGACTAAGCACTCGTGAGAATCTAGGGTGCTGAGGAAGTTGGACACCCGCTGATAGAATTGCGGCCGCTTCGGGCTCGTTGCCGGGCCATAGATGTTGACGAGGTTGACCATGAGCCCCTCCATACAGACTCAGAAATGCAGCAGGTGGCCCGGCACGGCCTCAGTGACCCCTAGCACCTCGGGCCATAGGTTGGGAGAGAACAGGGTCGCCACTCCAGCTTGTCGAATAGTGAAGTGGATAAAGTAGACCCCGTCCCTCCACTCCAGCCGCCAGCTGTCCTCGGCGGTCGGATCCATATGGGTCTCCTGCAGGAAAACCACAGAGTACCCCCCTTCTGAAAGGTAACAGAGCACCTGGGACCTGCGGAGAGCCATCCTACAGCCCCTGGTGTTCAAAGTTGCAATAATGAGGGGTGTCATGCGGAGGGCTTGGGGCGGGGGGGGTTCCTTCTTGGCGGGGGTGTTCGCAGCCCCCGGCGGGTCGCGCAACAATCCGTGACCCATCCTGTAAGTGAGTAAATCGTCACGGAAGCTGCGGGCCTGCCCGTAGGCCGCGGCACCGCGCCTTCCTTTCCCTTTACCCTCCTTTATAAGGGCCCTTGTGGCCTGGAGGATTTGATCAAAGTCCCCCCACAGCTGGAGAGCTAGCTGTACCCTGCTGCGGGAGCCACGGATGTCTTCTAAAAACTGTTGCGACGCTTTTTGCAGCTCATGGGGGGGTGGGGTTGCGATTTCCGGGTTATTCCCTGGTGGGGCTCTTGGTGCAGCGTCGTGGTCCACTGAGGCGGGCAGGCAGGGTGCAGACCACCGATGGGGCATCTGACAGGCTAACGTTATTAGGTCCGTCTCAAGCCTTGGGGTAGAAGAGGATGGCGGAGGGAAAATTGCAGCTCCTAATGGGTCATGGCAGGAAAATGCAAAGGCTGCTCCTTGGGGGGGATCCGGAAAAAACGGGAAAGAAATAACCCCAGGGGCGGCAATAGCATTGCAAGAGGAGGTGGATTGGGCAGGGACAGGGGTGGGGGTGGGGGCAGAGGCAAGGCTCTGGGCTTCGGGAGGCAAGCAGCTGAGAGGTGGTGCCTCCCGAACAGATTCGAGGGTTAAGGGGGTGGGGAGGGGGCTCCCAGTGATGCTAGGCGCAGGCTCTGTGGTGGATTTGGCAGCCATGGCCTCAGGTGGTGGACCACCTTCTGCAGGGTGCTCGCCTGGGAAGGCGGTTAGGGGGAGGGAGCATGGGGAAAGGGGGACTGGGGTAAGGTTGCCCAGATTGAGGCCAGCCGGCAGTAGGTCATTCTCTCCCTGGGTAGAAAAGGAGGGACGGAGGTCAGGACTAAGCGGACACCCAGGTCTTCTAGTGGCTCCAGGGGGACAAACACTCCCCCCCCACCACCAGGCCCTTCTCCACTGCCTCCTGGGCGGCAGCCTCCGATGCTAAGAAAAAGACAACCTTCCCGTACATTTTGGAGGCCGCCACAATAGCCGTGGGTCCTACCACCCTCACCAATGCCTGCACGTATGTCTCCATGTGGGGCGAGGCGGGCACCAGGAGGCAACGGACGCCATGCTTCCTGGTCGTGGTGGGAAAGGGGCCTCGGCTGCTATTGATGGTAGCGGAGGCGGTGGGTGGGCGAGATGACGAGGTGGCAGGTGGGGGGGGCTTCCACCGCCCAGGCATATGTCCTGGGGGCAATGGGAGGAACATTTGCAGAGCTGGTGGAGGGAACAGCGGGGAGGGACGCCATGGTCGATGATGAGGCCACAGCGGTGGGGGTAGCCTCTGCCATGGAGGGCTTGGTGGTTGTGGTGGGGCCCTTCCCCTTCTTCGCACCCTGGCCTTTCTGGCTAACCGGGGGGGGGGGGTTCCTAGAATCTGGGGGGGCGGTGGGCATAGC
The DNA here is from genome assembly GCF_965140285.1 of Lepidochelys kempii. Lineage (NCBI taxonomy): Eukaryota > Metazoa > Chordata > Testudines > Cheloniidae > Lepidochelys > Lepidochelys kempii. The sequence continues at coordinate 30,545,613 of NC_136392.1, read as the reverse complement.
AGCGGTAATAGTCGCCCCAGTGCCTCCAGCTGCCGATGCCCCAGCGGGGGCGGTGGCAGGTGTTTTGGCAGCAGTGGTGGGGAGGGGGGCTTGGGGGTTGGGCAGGGGTGTAGGTGGGGGAGGGACAACTGAGGTTGTTAGAGGGGCCTCGCCCCTCTCATTCCCTGCCATCGTGAGCAGGGAGAGACGGGGAGACACCAGAAGGAGGAGGGGGGAGGGGGAAGCAGATTAACCACTTCTCCCTGTTGGGCTGCAACAGGGGCAAATGGGTCGGACTGGACAGGGGAAGGAAACAGGAGTTGGGGTCAGGTAGTAGGGGCAAACTGTGGGGTGGGCAGTCCGGGGGTGGGGGAGGAACACGGACTTGCACGTGTTTATCCAAAGAGTCTCGTTTGGTCGGCTGTTGTGTCTGGTCCGGATGATGGAATTCAAAGCAAGCAGTTGAGGCTAGAGGCAGATGGCAGGTTGCCAGCAGGGACGGATGGCGGGGGGGCCGTGACGGTTGTGGTAGTGTTGGGGGGGGCACCGATGGATCGGGGGCAGCTTCGTGCCACACCCCCTGTGTCCCTACAAACACAATTAAGACGCAGTCAAACTCCCCTAACACGAGAATACAGTTCAAAAGTTACTCAGTCTTACGGCCCCCTCCACGATGATTTGTAGCTTCCCCGGGCGATGTCTCCGTCAGCTGTCTTCTCTCCCGGTCTTTGTGGAGCAATCCAAAAATGCCAAGCAAAGATAAGAAGACAATTAATCGAGGGTCCACAAACAAACAGCGAAACGGTTGGGTCTGGGGGCGTCCATTCCCCTCCTCTGGGGAGCAGGTCGGCAGTCCTCCCCCCCTCCTCTGGGGGTTGCAGCTGAAGCAATAGCAGCATCCGAGGGCAGGCGTGGGGGGGGGGGGGGGGGCTGGCAGGCAAGCTGGCAGCCGACCAGCACTCGAACGGCAGCAAAGAAAAAAAACAGCAAAAAAAAAAAATGAAGAAAAAGTGTCTGGCCCAGTTGAGGGGGGAACTAAAGCAGGGGCAAAAAGCAAGGAAAGCCCAGGCCAGAGGGCAACAGGAGAGTGTAAGAAGGGAGTCTTATTCCCTGGAGAGGGAAGAAAGTTTGCTATAAATTAATTAAAGCACCCAAAGCCAATCACGTGATAAAAAACCACCTGCTTCAATCAGACAAGAGGAGGAGTTGAAGCAGAGTGGATTGGTGTTGGAGCAGAGAGCAGTTTGGAGGGAAGCAGAGGAGAGTTTGGAGCAGTGCTGTGGTGGGCTAAGAAGACCAAGATCCTAGGTAAAGGGACATCTGGTTTGTGCAGAGGGAGGGCAGGAAGCCCCACAAGTTGAAGGGCAGGAGAGGGAAGTAGCCCAGGGGAAGGACTGCTAGTTCTAGTGGTTTACCGCTATCCCTAGGGTCCTTGGGCTGGGACCCAGAGTAGAGGGTGGGCCTGGGTCCCTCCCTCTCCACTCCCCTCCTCTAGGACACTAGTGGGGCAGTTAATACCCCAGTTCAGGGGCAAGAAATGGTGCCCTGAACCCCCACCCAAGAATAGAAAGCGTGAGACCCATCATAGTAGTGCCGGCAATTTGCCATAGTGTGCACAGGGATTGATGCCTGTAGTTAGGGTTACCAGACATTTTCCATTAGAAGACCTTGTTTTCAGTTGCTCATAGCTGTTTGGCTAAAACCTTACATGTTGCATTTGTGCTTCAGGCTGCTGCTGACGCCTTGTTTGGTTGGTTTGGTTTCAGCAAAAATGGGTCAGCTGTTTTTTAGGACAGGACTAAGGAAAAACATGTTGGTTTTGCCCATGTTAAATTTTTTAAAACTGTCTCACTGAGGTGTCCTAGTGTCTCCTTGCTTTGGAGCAGGGACTGGAAATTTGGTAGGGGGGGGGTCCTGCTGTCGCACATGCTCAAGAGAGACGTTAGACATTGGCAGATAATGCTCCAAAGATTGTCTGTACTGAGCATCCTCTATCCCTGCACTGCATGGGGGTGAGCAGGACTTTTCTTGCAGTTGCTACTCCTGGCGTCCATGAGCCACTGTAGCACCAGCCACTGGAACTGAGAGCAGGGAGACTCTGGCTCCTGTGTTCTCAATGCTCTCCTGCTGGCCCAGGCAGCATGGGGGAGAAGGAGGAAGCTGCCTGAGTGGAATGCAAAAGAGTGGGAGCTGGGCCTGGGGAGGTGGTGATGGAGGAGACAGGGACAAAGGGCTCAGGGGGTCGGGAGTGGGGCTGGGGGGGAAGAGCTTGGGGGGGGCACCAGGACAAGGATGAGCTGCTGAGGGGGAAGGAGAAGAGACTGGGACTTGACAAGTACATGCTAGAGGCACCAGGACAAAAAGAGGTACTCTTGGGGGCTAGAGAAGTGGTCCATGCACTCCCCTCAGAGCCGGGAATAGGACCGAGGAGTCCTGAGTCTCCACATTTCTCTGCTTCCAGCAAATAACTCACCAGCAACGTGTGTGCCTCATCTTATTTTAGTGACTGGCTCACATAAAGGATGACAACCTACTACTGCTGTCAGTTACTGTGAGCTCATGTGACAGAGATCTGTGCAGCGGCTCTAAGGTTTCCAAACCTACTGATGAAGCACATGGGACTCAATATGGTTTCACATGCTAAAACGTCTGTTTGTTTCGTTTTTTAAAAAAATATGAAATTACATACAAAAAACCCCCCCCCCCAAACAAACCAAAAACTAAAGGAGCATAAAGTCTGCAAAGTCAAGCACTCAGAAAATAATTAGGAAGAGTGTATTGCTTTGGGCAGTGCATACTGCTGCCTGCCAGTGGAGAGAGGACACACACAGCCAGCTCACAGATGAGGAAAGGCTCCCAGCTTTCCTGTTCCAGTAACTGAGGGTTCACAGCTTTTCACAGGCCATTTCTCTGACCCTGCACAACATTGCACAGGCTGCTGGTTGTAGCATCATTTGAAACATAGTCCACAGCTAGCTCCCCTGGAGGCCCAAACTCTGGCCTCAGTCCTACAAAAACTAAAGGATGAGCTCAAACAGACACAGGTATGTAGTGTCATTGACTTCAATGCATCATATGCATATGCAGAAAATTAAGCTTAGTAAATATTTGCAGGATCAGGGCTTCTATTTGCATCAGCATGGGCTCTTGTTTAGCTAAACATGCTAAGGAAGGCAGGATAGTTTTGTTAGTGCTTGAAAAACAAAATGCAGCTTGAGTTTCTAAACTACTCCATCCTACAAACCCGGCCCCAGCCCTGCAAAGGCAAAGCTGCCTGTGTGGAGCCCTCCTGAAGGCAGCGGGGCTCTGCACAGGCAGTATTGAGACCTGGGATTGTTCCTGGTAAAGAAGGACTCTGCTAGGCTTACCGAGCTGGCTCTCTCTTGGCAGGACTGTGATACCAGCACTGAAAGCTGGGATCGTGTGCTGCTCCCACTGAGACATAGCCCAGAAGCTGCTTCCAGGCCTGTGAGCTCTCTCTGCAGAGACACTCATGCGGCCAACTAGCTCCTACACAAGGGAGGGGTGTGTATGTACATCGCCTCATAGGCTCGTAGGGCTGAACAGGACGTCAAGAGGTCACATCTAGTCCAGTCCCCTGCACGGAAGGCAGGACTAAGTATTCTCTAGGCCAGGGGTTCTCAACCTTTTTCTTTCTGAGTCCCCCCCATGATATGATATAAAAACTCCACGGCCCGCCGGTGCTGCCACAACTGGCTTTCTGTATATAAAATCTAGGGCCAGAGTTAGGGGGTAGAAAGCAGGGCAATTGCCTGGGGCCCCATGCCACAGCAGGTCCCACAAAGCTAAGTTGCTCAGGCTTCAACTTCAACCCCGGGTGGCGCAGATCTGGAGCACCCACAGAGTCGGTGCCTATGCCTAGTTATCTCAGGCACATTGGCAGATGTGCTCACACTTGCAGCCCTGCACTATCTGCCACGACTGGTCAGCCTGTCGCTAAAAGATTATTGAGGGCTTTGGAGAAGAATGTCTGCCTGAGGATCACACACCAGGGCTCTGGTACTGAACCCCTGAAAATAAGGCCTTCTTCCCACACACTGATGTGCCCATTTGAGACATCTCTCCTCAGTGCTGAGGGAGCCACTCTGAGCTTTTTCTATTCACTTTGCTGTTTGCACAAAGTCTAAAAATAGCTTTTGCTGTTTTGGGTTTTTAAGAAGATCCAGTGTGTGGGTGGGAAAGCCCTATGTGTGGCATTTCCTGTTACAGACAATGAGATTGTGCCCGGGGGACTCGAGTCTCATGGAACTGTATTTGTCCCTGCAGCCCGGCAAGGTGTAGTAGTGAGTTTCCTCTGAAAGGCAGGAAGCTTTGGGCCTGCCTCTGGGCTGGAAGGAATCTGTCTCCCTTAGCTTTATTTTCCTATAGCTTCCACAGCACCTCGGACTTGGTACGGCTAGTGTAAGCCACACTGTCTCCAGGTTACCAGCTCCTCATTCGGCTGATGAAAGCCAGCTAGAATTACTTCCCCTTCAGACAACACTTCCAACATATGGCAAATTTTTGGATAGTGATGGCTGGGAATTTTTAGCAATGACATGAGCACCCATATGCCCCAGTCCTGCACTGGGATCTGTGTGGGGTTTCCCCTCTTACCACACTGGAATCCCGTTGAAGTCACTGACCTGTGCTCTAAGTTGTCCAAGGTAGCAAAAGTCCAACTCGGCCTGTTACATAACATTGCTCATAAAAGGTAGACAGACAGGTTGGATTAGCCGAAACAAAAAGATCTCTTGGTACCACTCCAGGGCTGTCATACAGACTGGTAGAATAAGAGAATAGAATTGGAAATTAATGGATCAGAATTGGTATGGTGGAAATTAGATCTAACTGATGGAAAAAGCACTGAGGGGATGAGCTATTTTGCCCATCACCTCTTTAAAAAAAACTTTTGGCAAGGGGATAATGATGCCAGGCCAGGACTGGAGTGAGCTTTACAATCCTGGCTGCTACCCCCACTGTCTACTGAGACCCCAAGATCCACCATGACACCACTGTGCCTTTATCTTCCTGTTCCTGAATGGCATCCTGACCAGACCAGGCTGGAGAGAGGGAACACCTGGGATCCTGCTATCACTTCACCCTCTGTGATGACTTGAGGAATATGTACACGTAATCTCTGAATTCTGTTTGATATTGGGGGCTCTGTATATATATCGATGTCAGACTGCAGATTCCATTTTGGATGTGGGTTCTTTACCTTCTCTGTAGCCCTGTTACCTCCATGTTGGACTGGAATTCAAAAGGCTGGTAGCAAAGGACTGACAATAGAAGGTCATTGGCTAAAATGCTCTCCCACTGAAATGGCATTGCTTTAAGCAATAGGCTGGCTCCTACCCAGCAGAACTGCTTTACCACAGAGGAGGTTGCCTAGCAATGAAGTCACCTAGAAAGGCTCTGGGATCACCTGCCCAAGGAACTGAGAGGTTATAAAAGGACTCATGTCTCTCAGTGTTTCCCCTATACAGGAGGTATGGGGCAGGAAAGGGGAGGGGACAGACGGGCCAAGGTCAGAGGTGGCGAGCTGTGGGAGAAGGCTCCATGTTTGAGAAGACAAACCATGCACTGCAGCAGGAGGACACTGGACAGCTGCTGAAGACTGACCTCAGTCCAAACAATGCTTTGGAGTAGTGAGGAAACTGAGGCACAGCAATGAGCACAGAATATAGAATTTTGTATAAATCTGTGTATTTCTCATGCTCTTAAAGAGCAATAGTATTTTAGAATCCTGTGCAAAGTCTCTGCACTTCATGTGTTACACTGTGGGCCCAGAATACCCACCTGGCTGGAGGTCTGGCAGAGGGCATGTTATGGGGGATATCTGAGGGGTCAGCTGGGCTGGGGGCCACATCATCATAGCTCTCAGAAGGGGGTGCCAGATAGAAGCTGTACCCTGGGAGTATGCCTAAAAGAATCATAGAATCATAGAATATCAGGGTTGGAAGGGACCCCAGAAGGTCATCTAGTCCAACCCCCTGCTTGAAGCAGGACCAATTCCCAGTTAAATCATCCCAGCCAGGGCTTTGTCAAGCCTGACCTTAAAAACCTCTACGGAAGGAGATTCTACCACCTCCCTAGGTAACGCATTCCAGTGTTTCACCACCCTCCTAGTGAAAAAGTTTTTCCTAATATCCAATCTAAACCTCCCCCACTGCAACTTGAGACCATTACTCCTCGTTCTGTCATCTGCTACCATTGAGAACAGTCTAGAGCCATCCTCTTTGGAACCCCCTTTCAGGTAGTTGAAAGCAGCTATCAAATCCCCCCTCATTCTTCTCTTCTGCAGACTAAACAATCCCAGCTCCCTCAGCCTCTCCTCATAAGTCATGTGTTCCAGACCCCTAATCATTTTTGTTGGCCTTCGCTGGACTCTCTCCAATTTATCCACATCCTTCTTGTAGTGTGGGGCCCAAAACTGGACACAGTACTCCAGATGAGGCCTCACCAATGTCGAATAGAGGGGAATGATCACGTCCCTCGATCTGCTTGCTGTGCCCCTACTTATACATCCCAAAATGCCATTGGCCTTCTTGGCAACAAGGGCACACTGCTGGCTCATATCCAGCTTCTCATCCACTGTCACCCCTAGGTCCTTTTCCGCAGAACTGCTGCCTAGCCATTCGGCCCCTAGTCTGTAGCGGTGCATTGGATTCTTCCGTCCTAAGTGCAGGACCCTGCACTTATCCTTATTGAACCTCATCAGATTTCTTTTGGCCCAATCCTCCAATTTGTCTAGGTCCTTCTGTATCCTATCCCTCCCCTCCAGCGTATCTACCACTTCTCCCAGTTTAGTATCATCCGCAAATTTGCTGAGAGTGCAATCCACACCATCCTCCAGATCATTTATGAAGATATTGAACAAAACCGGCCCCAGGACCGACCCCTGGGGCACTCCACTTGACACCGGCTGCCAACTAGACATGGAGCCATTGATCACTACCCATTGAGCCCGACAATCTAGCCAGCTTTCTACCCACCTTATAGTGCATTCATCCAGCCCATACTTCCTTAACTTGCTGACAAGATCAACTTTCTACCCACCTTATAGTGCATTCATCCAGCCCATACTTCCTTAACTTGCTGACAAGAACTAAATCAGCAGCAGTGCCTGGTCTTTGTTCAGACTCTGGCAGCTTAAAACACCCAGGGATTCAGTGGCTGGATCCCCTCATACCAGTCTGGTGAGTGGCTAAGAGGCATAGGCACCAACTCTGTGGGTGCTCCAGGCCTGGAGAATCCACAGAAAAAAAATGGTGGATGCTTAGCACCCACCGGCAACCCCCCCCATTAGCACCTCCTCCTCCCCCCAGCACCTCCCGCCTGCTTGCAGCCCTGCCAATTAGCATCTCCCCCTCCCCCACCAGTGCCTCCCACCTACCACAGATCAGCTGTTCCACAGTGTGCAGGAGGCGCTGGGTGGGGGGAAGGAGGAGGAGCGAGGGTGGGCGTGCTTGGGGACGGGGGCGGAGTGGGAAGAGGCAGGGCAGAGTTGGGGGCTTGGGGGAAGGGGTGAAGTGAGAGCAGGGCCTGGGGCGGAGCCATGGGGCACGTGCACAAACACACCCCAGCACATTAGAAAGTCCGTGCCTATGCTAAGAGGAGATGTTCAGCTACAGCTGATACTCCTTTCCCTTATGTGCTTTTGCTTCCCCACCTTATTTCTTCTCTTTCCTCTTTCTCTCTTTGCCTTCAGTTTAATACGAGTCTGGCATAGCAGGCTAAGATAGCATCTTTTGCAACACTGTAGGCTGTGTGATGAGGCCCATTATTATGCTTACACAGCGGTTTTTGTTCTGGCCACAGAGGCATTACTGATTCTCTGCAGATTTATATAGCAAATAACCTGGAGACTTTGTGTTAAAAGTTCTCCACAAGAAACCCTGCAGTTTGCTGTCATGGCACATCCAACATTACCAATTTTGACACCATACCGACCAAGGGTTTTTGTCCATAACTTCATTAATATTTGCTCTGTAGAGGCCCAAGTTGGCTGAAAATGATTGGAATGGATATGGCAGTATATTAAAGGCAAAACCAAATGGACTGAGGAACGTAGAAGTCATACGCAAGAAACAATATTGCAAATAGCAAGTTTGCATTAAAAATCTTAATTTTTCATAAATAAAATGTGCTAAAGAATTCAAAATTCTTGTCCTACTGGGATGTTCCATGCATCAATATTTTCTATAACCATTAGTCTACAAAATAATGTGCAACAAATTCTCTTTTGGGAGTAAGTATAGGTCAAGGTATGACCCCGTCCTCATAATTTGTTTTTCTTGGCAATATTCGCCTTGATCTATAGGCTGGACTATGTTACCATTTACCCTCAAGATAAGACTTTGTACACCAGCCTAACTGTGTGACATGATACATTTAATATATGTGATGCATTTTTCTGTGTAAATACCTAAATATTACTATTTTCCTTGATAACCAGCATATTTTCCTCAGTAACAGCACTGAAAAAAGTACAAACATTTCTACTAGAATCCCCTTGTGTATGACATTTATTTACCTGGATTAAATCATAGAATCATAGAATATCAGGGTTGGAAGGGACCTCAGGAGGTCATCTAGTCCAACCCCCTGCTCAAAGCAGGACCGATCCCAAATTAAATCATCCCAGCCAGGGCTTTGTCAAGCCTGACCTTAAAAACTTCTAAGGAAGGAGATTCCACCACCTCCCTAGGTAACGCATTCCAGTGTTTCACCACCCTCCTAGTGAAAAAGTTTCTCCTAATATCCAACCTAAACCTCCCCCACTGCAACTTGAGACCATTACTCCTTGTTCTGTCATCTGCTATCACTGAGAACAGTCTAGAGCCATCCTCTTTGGAACCCCCTTTCAGGCAGTTGAAAGCAGCTATCAAATCCCCCCTCATTCTTCTCTTCCGTAGACTAAACATCCCCAGTTCCCTCAGCCTCTCCTCATAACTCATGTGTTCCAGTCCCCTCATCATTTTTGTTGCCCTCCGCTGGACTCTTTCCAATTTTTCCACATCCTTCTTGTAGTGTGGGACCCAAAACTGGACACAGAACTCTAGATGAGGCCTCACCAATGTCGAATAGAGGAGAACGATCACGTCCCTCCATCTGCTGGCAATGCCCCTACTTATACATCCCAAAATGCCATTGGCCGCTTTGGCAACAAGGGCACACTGTTGACTCATATCCAGCTTCTCGTCCACTGTAACCCCTAGGTCCTTTTCTGCAGAACTGCTGCCGAGCCATTCGGTCCCTAGTCTGTAGCAGTGTATGGGATTCTTCCGTCCTAAGTGCAGGACTCTGCACTTGTCCTTGTTGAACCTCATCAGATTTCTTTTGGATCAGGCAGATCAGCACTGTATATTTCTAATGCTGTTGCAAGCATCACAAAGCATTTGGGGAGGATCAGAGGTGTGTGAGTGGGGAGTGGAAGTTTCCTTTGCAGGTGGGAGAGAAAGAAGAGAGCAGAGAACAGGCTAACTCAACAATGCAGCTAGCAAGCTCAGTCCGAAGATAAGACGCTGACTTCAGCCCAAGGCCAGCTGCTACCTGCCAAGACAGAAAGGGGAAAGTCCAACACCCCTCCTCCCCCCAGCCGTAAGAAGAGAAAAATTAAGTGGAGCAAAGCTGCAAAGAGAACAGTGAGAGCAAATGAGACAATGACAGTGAAGGCCAACAGAAGGGAAAACAAAGTCTCCGGAGCTGGGATGTTTTGGGAAACCGAGAAGGCCACAGCAAGCCAGTTTGGACTGACACAAAGAGCACCAGGAACAGAGGTCGTGGAATGGAACACCCCCAAAGGAGCCCAGGGCTTAAAACCCTTCTGAGAGCTGGAGCAATTCGGAAAGCACAGCAGATCCTTGGACGGCCTGGGCCCAGGAAAGCACTCCCGTCTACCTTCCCCCCCCCCGCCTTCTTCCAATGTTACACCAGACTTGGCCAGTCTGGGAGGCGTGTGAGAGTATGAATGTGGGTTAGGGCATTAACGCTTTCTTTCTTCCCCTGAGTGATGTGGGAGCGTTCCCAACACTCTCTGCTGTTTGTTTTTATTATTTTATCAATAAAGCTTTAAAATTTAGACAATTGGTGTGCCTCGTCATCTCCTCCCCAAAAAGATCCTGTGGCCCAGGCAGATTGGTAATGAAAATCTGTCACATTGGCACAGTAGGGCTTATTTCCCCAGTAAAATATATTTTTATTTCCCAGGCTGATAATCACGGCATCCTGCTCATCAAAGTCACTCTCCTTGGACACATTGTCAGTGGGAGTGAAGGGTCCAGCAGCTTTTTGTCAGTGTTTTCGCACTTCTGACTCTTCCACGGTGTGTGCAGAAAAGACCAGCAGCAAGCTGGGAACTCTGCCCTGTTTGACATTTCACATGCTTGCAGGCACACTGCACAGCCTGCAACATACAATCTGGAGCTGGATTCATTGTCATCCAGGTGAGGGCAAGCTCCTTGTTTTCTAAATGTCATTCCTGGCCGACAGGGGAAGGAGCATTTACCCTGTTAACCAGAGTGCGCCTCTGTGATGCATGGCCAGAAAAGGTTAAACATCCTGAAAAATAAATAACCCTCAAAAGACATGTGGGAAGATAATGTTTGTGTTTTTGTGTATTTACAAATGTATGAGTAGGGTCGACAATGTAATCAACAGTCCGTGTCTATGCTGTATTCTGATAATTCAGAGGTCAAAAGAACAACCTAGCAGTTAAATGAATTGTAAACATGGGATATCTCTGTATTCATCTCTTTGAAATGAACTATGGTGGAGGAACAAGCAAATTGCCTTATGTTAATTCTATAGCTAAGTACCAGGGTCATCCCTAGAGACTGTGGTGCCCTACGCAGCCTCCCTGTGGGGTTGCCAGCCCTGGGCCTCTGAGGGGGGGAGCATCCCGGGCCTCTGCAGGGGGTGGGGGGCGTCCCAGGCCTCTGTGCAGGTGCGGGGGGGGGGGAAGGAGGACTGCGCCCAAGGGCTTTGGGAAGCAGGAGCAGCCAGTGTAGGAAGGCAGCAGGGGTAGGGCCCACCCCCACACTCATGGGGCAGCAGGAAGTGGAGCGACCCAGCCCACTCCGCTCTGCTCCCCCAGCTCCCAGACTTGGGGGAAGGGGTGGAACTGCCCCCCAGCACTCACCGGCGGAGCGGCTGGGAGCTGGTGTAGCGTAGCAGGCTGGGGCCAGGTCGCTCCACTTCCCACTGCCTGGTGAGTGCAGGGCAGGCCTGATCCCTGCTGTAGTCCCCCGGGACGCATAGCTCAGGGGTCCGGGTTTGGGGGGGGAAGGGGGAGAGTTGGGGGTGGGGCTGGGGTGAAGCAGGGGTGGGAAGAGGTGGGGTGGACCAGGGGAGGGGGCTAAAGGGAAGGGGTGGGACAGGGGTGGAGGCAGCTTTCCTGGGCCCTGCTGTGTGTAGCCCACGAGGGGCCGGCTCAGCTGTCTGGGGAATCAGGCTGGCATCTGGAGCTGGATGCAGCATGCAACTGTGTAGGGCATCAGGAAATTTGGGCAATTTGGTGCCCCAGATTTCATGGTGCCTTATGCAGCTGCGTAGTTTGCGTATGGGTGGGGATGGCCCTGTTAAGTACTAGTGATGGACCGCCTTCAAAGTTATCCAAAATTACCTTTTGTTCCCCAAGGAATTCCAACTTGCCAAAAAAAAAGGATATCCTTGGGTCCTGATTCTGTCATCTCAGATCTGCTTAAGCTTCATCAGGGGATATTTAAGTCACAAGGCTGAGGTCCCAATTATGCTGGTACGCCCTGAATATGACATTTGGACGTTGGACTATAACTTATGAACTATTTCTGAAAGAACTCTTTGCAACTACAAAGCTCACCATCGCTGCTATGAATCTGAACCTCAATGAATTGAACTTATGTCTGTATGTATATTGATCTTTTAACCATATTCTCTCTTTTTTGTTTTTTTAATAAATTTTAGTTTAGTTAATAAGAATTGGCTGTAGCGTGTATTTGGGTAAGATCTGAAACATTCATGAACCGGGGAGGTCATGTGTCTGATCCTTTGGGATTGGTAGAAACTTTTCTTCTATATGATGAAATAAGACTTTCAGAAATCATCATATTTTACTTAGGTACCTGGATGGAGGCCTGAGGCTGGATTGCTTTAAGGGAATTGTGTTGTTTGGACTTCTAGGTAATCAGTGAGGTACTATACAAGCTGTTTTGCTCTGGCGTAGTAAATCTAAATACCGGAATATCCACCAGCTTTTTGGGATTTGGCTGACCCATTCTTTGCAGTTCACTGTAATTGGACTGGGACCCTGGTCACAGAGGTGTAATTGTGCCTGGATACACATTACCACAGGTTAATTGGGTTTTTGGATCAGAACCACACACTTGTAAAAAAATTAATTTTGATATTGGAGTGTTTAAGGGTTAAAAATAAGTTACTGTGAGTGACCCATGATCAAGATCCTAATGGAAAAAGCCTGGAAGAATTGTGCTCACAGAGTGGATTGTCTTTTAAGGAAAAGCCCCAGAGCAGGAACTGAAAAATCTGTTGTTTACCAGTGATAAGGACGCAGACCCAGTGAAAATGCTTGCAATGAGAAACCAGCAGCAGTTTGAACAAAGAATGGCATAACTTCAGTTGCTGGAAAAGCAAAAAATAACTGATATGGAAAGAGAACGCCTGTGTTTTGAACATGAACAAAGAATGGCATATATTTGATTGCAGAAACTAGAAACTAAGGCAGCAGTGGACAGGTTTACGCTCCAACTCAAAAGAATAAAGGAACAACAGGAATTGTATTCTCCTCAAAAGCCAGCTCCTCTCAACAGCAAAGATGGGGATAGAATCTATCCAGTTTGTAAAAATATTGGTATGTTGTTTGACTCTAAGCAATTGTCTGTGCGTAACCAAATATACCCCAACACTGCCACCTTTTTTGTAAATGCTTTTACTGTGAGCTCGGGTGAAGCTAACCCCATAACTTGTGTAGAGAATGTAAACGTCAATGGTAAAAGCTGTTTAGGGCAAATTACAGCTTCTAACATCACTCTTGTTAAAGCAGATTTTGTCAAAGAGGAAGATTACTTACCAGATCAGAGTGTGAATATTGTAATCCTCTGTGAGTTTACTGTAAGTGTGCCGTTAGCCAGAATCCATCTTGAATGGAATGGTGTTAAACATGAAGTTATAGTTGGTGTAAGGAAGTTATTGTCTAAGGATCTTTTGATTGGGGATGATATTAAAGCTTTGTTCAGTCAAGTTGATAACATAAACCAGTCACAGGAAAGAAATAATCCTAAACCTGTATCTATTAGGGGCAAGGACTTGCCTATGGAGGGTTTCTCCAAATGTTTGTATGAGGAAGATAGTTGTTTCTCTCTACAAAAAGGCAGTGCATATGTGGAAAAAATTTCTGACTGTCTGTCTGGTATCTGAAGTGAATCTGGCATTAGATAAGTCTCAGGAAAATGTTTCTCCTTAAAAAGTTAGCGATCAGCTTAAAATCCTAACTGAGAAAGAAAGGGATACAATCTTGATGAGTGATGGATTGTTGGCTAGTAAAGCTTGTAAAAGTGTGCCTAACCAATGTAAAAGTGATTTGCTTAAAGTAGCTCAGTATAATGTGGAGAATAGCAGTTTATCTGTTGGGAGTGGCAACTTGCCTGTTAAGGAAGCTGTACCATTTTCCAAGCAATTGTCCGTGAAAACCATGTAAGCTGGGACAAGGGAAATGATATCCTGTTTGTCTGTTAAAGGGGATAAGCTGTTTGTCTGTTAAAGGGGACTGTTTCTCCATCTCTCTTCTGACTGTAAAGCAGACAGAAGAAGCCTGTCAGCCTATGATGGTTAAAAATTTATCAGTTGACTCAGAGTTGATTCTGGATACAACTAAAGCCCAGGAAGGAAGTGGTCCTAAACTTGTCTACTAGGGGTAATGACATTGCAACTAGGTTGCAACCAGTTAATGCCATAAATAGCTCCCAGAGACCAAGTGATTCTGGTGCTTCTATTTTGCTTGTTGCTAGTGTGTTGCTGGGTAAAGATATGACAACCTTGTCTGATCAGGGTGATAGCACAGCCGGAGCACAAGGAAAGCATGAAGGTAATTTGACTGATACCTACTGACAGTATGGAAACTTGTAACAAGGAAGAGAATGCTTCTAATCTTTTGACTATGAAGTCTAGCAGTTTATCTGAAAGGGGGTTGTATGAAAATCCTCCTAATGGGCCAGAGGTGATTCTGAATGTAAATGAAACTCAGAAGGAGTTTGGTGATTTGTCTATTACACCAAAGTTGGTTCTGGACATAAATAAAGCTCAGAATCTTTTGTAGTGCATGATATTCCAGAAGGAAAGGAGTTTCTTGGTAATGTCTTTGAAGTCTGTGAAAAGGAAAAGGAAAGTGTGCTGGTGCCTAATGGCCAAAGTCTTCCAAATGAAAATGAATTCACTGAATTTTGCTTTGGAAAAATTTAGTGTGAATAGCTTAAAGGAGACTTCTGTAGCTAATATTGAAAGTGAACAGTCTCTGTCTCAGGTTGAAGAAAGAGGCTGGATTCCTGGTTATACACAGCGGAGCAGCCTTATGAATAAACCCATAGGCACTTTGCATTTGTCATGTGATTTCTTAGTAAGCTGTAGTGCATCTGATGCCTTGTGGATACAGAAATTGGTAGGTGAATAGCAGGAGAACTGTAGTTCAGACATGATGATAAAAAATGGCTGTGTCCCTTTAAGGCAAATGCCTAGCTGACAAGGAAAAAAAAGAAAGGCAAGCTAACTCTTAAAAGAAAAAATGCCCTTACAAACTTGCCTCCCTCATCTCTAAAATACCAAAACACCAAGGAAGGGATTGAATTGAAAGCCTATATTAAGGAAAACCGTAAGGTCAGGAAAAAGTTATAAAGGTTCAAAAGGGACATTGAACAAGCTAACCTAACAAATGATTGATCTAAACAAAAAGCTTGGCATGACCAAAATAATTGTAAATGTACAAATGTGATAGAATTGATATTAATATTATTGCTAGTAATCGTAACTAACTTGTTGCTGATACCAAAAACTGTAAAAATGTACAATGTGCATGGTCTTTAGGAAAAACCCTTGAACATGTTAAGAGTGATACATAAGAACACACTTTATGTTAAAAGGCCTTGTAATACTGATATTTCACAGTTAATGCCTGTATCTAATCTTGAAACTACACAGGAGAAAAGACATTGCAGACCTAATGTGCTGTGCAAAAAAGGGAAACTGAGGTACAACCCCTCACAGCCTTCATGGCTGAATGCCAAAGTGCTCTCTGAAGAACATTAATGGCTGTGTTAAGTCAACACATAGACCAAACCCTGGAATCACTAAAGTGTTTCACAAAGTGTGGACTAAGTTTTTAACTTGGGCCAAAGCATGCCTCAATAATTTGGCCTTACAAAGACTTCAATGTAAACACAGCTCATATCAATGTTGGAAGGTCCTTAAGGTGTATCCAGGAGCTCTAATTTCACCCTTTCACACCAGTCTCACATTGGGCCCCACTTATGCATCCCACCCTCTCTCTGCCTCTTCCCCCAAAACTGGAAGGGATTAGGGTGGGCAAGCTGGCCAGCGGCCCAGCACTCAGGCTGGCTCGGGCAGTAAGGCCATGCTCCCGCCAGCCAGCGGGCCAGGGCTTGGGGAGACTCAGGCCAGATTCAGGACTCTGGGCAGCTGGGGTGGGTGGTCCAGGACCTAAGTTCCCTGTAAGCCGCACAGTCACGGGGCTGCACAGCAGCCTTCTTAGCGCCACACAGGCATTCAGGGAACCCACCTGGGAACCTGACGCAGCCAGTGGAGGGGTGTCCCTTCCCCAGCCGCAACCTAGCCCAGCCCCCAACCTGCAGTGGTCAGGGTGGCCTGGACCTGCCACGGCCAGGGCACCCCTCTCCCGGCCCCAAATCTGCCACAGCCGGGTAGGGTGGCCAGATGTCCCATTTTTATAGGGACAGTCCCATTTTTGGGACTTTTTCTTACATAGGTGCCTTTTACCCCCCCACACCCCGTGTCCCATTTTTTCCACAGTTGCTGTCTGGGCACCCTACAGCCAGGGCACCCCTACCCCAGCCCAAACCCAGATGCAGCTGGGATGGCCTGGCCAGGCCCAACCCCAGCTGCAGCCAGGGCAGTCCGGCCTGACCCAGATCCAGCCACAGCCCAGCCAGGCCTGAACCCAGCCGCCATTGAGATGCCCCTCCCTGGCCCAGACCCAGACCATGCTTGGACCTTCCGGGGGAAGGGCACCTATCCTGCAGACCCAGCCCTGGAGCTGCCATGGCAGGGAGAGGCACCTTTCCCCCGAGCCCAGGTGGTGCTGTGGGGAGTCCTCTCTCCTCACTGTAGCTCTGGAGCATCCTCCTGCACCCCAAATCTCTCATCCCTGGCCCCATCCCAGAGCTTGCACCCCCAACCCTCTGCCCCACTCCTGAGCCCCCTCCCACATGCTCCCACCCCACCACATGAATTTTGTTATGTGCACCAATATGAAGGTGATGTGGCATACATCACCTCCATATTGGTGCACATAACAAAATTCATTCCACACATGGGTGAAAAAAATTAGAGGGAACGCTGTGAGGACCAGGACTCTGGACAGATGGGGAGGGCCGGCCAGTGCTTGGGCTGGCCAGCATGGCTGGGGTAGGCCAATCTGAGGCTCAGAGTGGGCAGGTGCTGGGGCAGACAGGCAGGTGCTCGGGCCAGCTGACAGCCCAAGGGGTCAGGTTAGCTTGGGCCAGTCAGCAGCCCAGGACTCAGGGTGGGTGGGCTGGGACTCAGGGAGGCGGGAGTGGGCTGGCTGGTGCTCGGGGTGGCTCAGCCGGGGCTCCTCCAGCCATGGTGCAGGGCTTGGGGCTCCAGTGAGCAAGGGGAGCAGAATGGATGAGGTATGGGTGGGGCCTTGGGCAGAAGGTGCAGGGCCGGGGGCTAGCCTCCCAAAGGGTGGGGGTTCTTGCACTGCCCCTGGAAGGACTGGTAAAGGTACGTGAACAGGGAGGCAGGATCTTGATGGAAGTGCCTTCCTGGGTCTGGGCAAAGGTGTAGAACTGTTGCTGGAAAAGATAGACTGTCTATCCTCCTACATTTTCTTGCATTCTCTATGTGCTTTTTGTCTATAAAATGCCTAAAGCAGGTAGAGTGGAACCTTGTATCACTGGCAGTCATCAAAATCTTTTGACAGGTGTTGTTGAAATGATTCAGTAATGTATCATCATCACCATGGAAGTCCAACCATGCTTGAGCACATTGATGGCATTTATCCCACCTGACGTGTGTGAATGGTGGTGTGGACTCCTTCTTGATTGAGGCTAGATGTATGTAACAATGCAAACCAGTTATAAAACTGGATTTCTTGTGAATCTTAGATGATTGACAAGGGATTTCCTGGTCTTTGTCACCATCCTTGAGTGTGACCATATTGGTTCTGCCTGAATACACATATTAACTGGTCAAATCCAAAGTCTCCAAGCTTTGCTACTGTTTCTTTTTATGTGGTGCAAGTGGCTGGCTCAATACTGGGATCTCTTTCCAATACTTCCACCTTGGATGTGGAAAAATAAAAAAACAACAAGCTCTAGGAGACAACAGTGAAGTCACTTCCTGAAAATCTGTGCGATTCACAATGTTCATTGCTGTGCTTGTACTGTGGCCCTAAACATGAACTGCTGTTGCTAGGACCCGGTGGTGATGGTGCTGAGTACAAGCACCTTTCATTGTGTTCCTCCAGTCTTCTTTTTGTCTGAAATTAAATTGATCATCACTGGAGACATCAAAACCTCCCTGTAAGATGTAAAGATTGTATGTCCTATTTATCTGCAATGCTGCCACTAAGGAAATTATGCTGTTTGCCATGAAAATGAGTGACTATGAATATTTAGGAAATTTATTTAAAATATCATGCATTTATCATCCAAACTTGGTGCACCATTAAGGAACCCCCAGCTATTGGCAAGCTCGGTCACTGAAGTTGTGTCTCTGGGGGTTGGTCAGATGTTTTCCCTTGGTCTAGCCATTTTGGGCTTGAACCAGAAAGGGATGTAAGCATCAAACTGCTGCTTAGACACCTAAGTCCAAAATTTAGATCCTCAGACCCCTGCTCAGCTGCCACCTAACCCTATAGGTGCCTGAAGTCCCTAAATTTCTGCCAGGGGACATTTGAAAAGTCACCTAAGTCTTGATGGTGCTGAGCTGCTTGGCATTTATGCCCCAGCAGGATTCACAAACTAGACCGCCTTTGCCCCTTCTGTCTCTCCTGTGGGGCCTGATCCAATAGGCATTCTCACAGCACACCTACCAGACCAGACCCCACACCTAACTTAGTGCCGCTGCCTCTGCCCTTGTACCCAAGGCACAATGCTCTAACTCTCCTGGGATATGGGAGACGCAGGTTTAAAACCTCACTCTGTCCAGTTCAGAGCAGGGACTCCCACATCCTAGGAGAGTGCCCTAACCTCTGGGATCTAGGGGAGTCTGCAGTGGGCCATTCGCAAACTCTCCTGTTGGAGCTGTTCAGTTTTGTATGAAGTACTTAAATGATTCATTGGCGCATGGACTGTCAGCTGGGTCTCCCAGCAGAGAGCCCTAACCACTAGACTAGAAAGTCATTCTCACTCTCTGGCCATTAACTGTTCAGTTAAACAAAGTGGAACAACTTCAACTAGGGACTGGACTAGATGACCTCTCGAGGTCCCTTCCAGTCCCACGATTCTACGAACACGGAGGTGGAAGCCTGAGTTCAAGTTGCTGCTTCAAATTAGGCAGAGGGCAGATGTGAACTCAGAGCTCCCACATCCCGTATGAGTCTTCTAACCAGGGGGTATAAGAGCCGTAGTAGCTACTCCTCCTCTTCATTTTTTGCAGGGAAATGTTAGGGTGTCTTTTAAACTACATATCAAGTCCCTAAAACGGAGACATGTCTCAAAATGCAACACAGGAAAATTTCCAATGAAGTTTTTGTGTAATGATTCACAAACAGAACTGAACTTTGAATGAAGGTCTCTGAAAACCCATGTTTAAAGAAAATGAGAAATGCTGACATTAATTACGGTGTTTTCCATAACTCTCTCCCCGTGCCCTCCACCGCCCCCACGGTAGATTAAAGGGCAGAATAGGATAATACACACATATGGAATTATAACATTGAAATACAAAAATGAAGTATTGCTAAATGGTTAGGGTGAAAGTTTTGATAGCTGTATTTTAATGATGTATAATTATGGTCTGTGAATGAGTACAGATAAGGTAATAACTAGGCCAAGGCCTTGCCTGGCAGGAGTGTTTTTGCCAATCCTTCTTTGATATAAAATTGCTAATTTGTTTTAAACGATATTATTGCTGGCAAGCTAAGCACTGTGTTGTGTTGGGAGATGTAAATTAGAGGTACACAGTCATGTAATGATATATAACCTTTTCCCCCGTTTCTGGGAAGACCCAGAAACAAGGTGACACAGAACAACCTGATCCAGAAACTGCAAAATCAGCATGAAAAATGCACAAGCTGGATAAATGAAGCTTATGCATACATAATGTACGAGTTACATACAAAATAAAGGTTGACGTGCTAAGAGCCAATTGGATAAAGGTTAAGTAATCTGGAGCATGGGCATGTATAAAAGACCTAAGTGAACAAGGCCCAAGTCTGAGAAACACCAGACAAGAAACTGAAGGTTGGAACTGAAGGACCAAAACAGGATATCAGGGGAAGCAATGGTTATCATGGCAGGTGAAAGGACTTCTTGGTGCTCTGGAATGTGCTAACTTGGGCCCCTATCAATTCTGTTTTGTTATTATTGTCTAGCATAAATGTACATTCAAACACACGATAAGTGACAATAATTCTATCTGAAATGGTATAATAAAGGCAAAAATTGATGAACCCTAAATTGGGCAGACTTGTCTCAGTTTCCCAATTTAACCCCCAACAAAAGGGCTGACCTGGCTTTGGAGCTTAGCTCCAAGAGAGAGTTCACACCTGTGAATCCCAAACAGGGATAGGCACCTGCCTCAGCCCTGCAGCTAGGTATCTAATGCTCTGTGCATAAGCAGTTCCCTACTCAGTGTGCTGGCTTCTGAGGATCCCATTCTTAGGTGTCTAACTCTCCCCATACATCATGTAGGGATCCTGGGTGCCTAACTCAGGGCTGTGAAGTCCACCAGGTGTCAGGGCATCTAAAGTTCTCCAGGCTTCAGGCATGTCGGGCCGCAGTTCCTTCTCACCACTCAGATCACACTTATCTAAAAAGTACTGGGGACAGCACCATTGTACTCACCCGCCTCCTGTTGGTACCATTTTACTTCTGACATCAAGCTCTAAACCCTCTAATTCTTCCACCAGGACTATAATTAGACCCACCTCTTGTGAGTTGGTCTGTGGCCAGTGAGACACCATGGAAAGCATAGTGTATTTCAGCTGTAAGGTAACTCCAGGATGCATTAAAGGTGACGTTTAAAGGTAAATGCCAATCATTTTAGTTACTGGTGTAAGCTAAGCTCAACATCAACAGGATATCTCTTTGTAAGTGGAGTTGTTAGTGGCCCCTGACTGGGGCATGAGCAATTGCAGAGAAAGTCGTGCACAGCCACTGCAGCCTCAGGATAGAGCAAGCTCAGTCATGCTGTGAGGATGGCACATGTGCATCTGGTCAGCACTTAGGAACTCTGAGGCAATGGAACATACTCAGTGGAGACAGAATCTTCAGAGAATTTTGCTGCCAAACTCTAACAAGTTTCTACTGAGCATGTACAAACTGAGATTTTTCAGAGGCTTATAACTTCGCCAATTTTGGATGTGTTTTCATGGGGTCAGCAAAAGGCACATCCCTGACACCAGGACGATCTCCCTGTCAGATTTCAAGACCTTGCTTTAAAGCAGGCTGGGGCAAGGCAAAACAGCATACTGTTATCTAGCCCCATTCCTTGAAAGGGCTCAACCAATTTAGCTGAAACATGAATACAATAGGCTCATTTTTTAAATGTATTTAAGGCAGACACCCAGCAAGGAAATTTTCAGCCTGAATGGTTTATGTCTGGCAAAGTTATAAGCAATTTAAAGCAGGCTTTATAATGGGAAGTGACAGGCAACCTCAACTGTCGGTACCGCAACCTAGGCTGCCTGGATTAAATTACCTATGTGAGCAAAGTAAATAGAGATACTCGGTTTTACATAGCGCTTTTCAAAGATTAATGTCCAATCCTCCCAACAGCTCTAAAGTTGGCAGGTATCTTCTCCATTTTACAGATGAGGACAGTGAGGCAGAGTGCTGGGAATCTCGGCCAAGGTCATGGAGGGAGTCAGCATCATAGACAGGATTAGAATGCAGGAGTTGCTGGTTCCTAGTCCTATGCCAAGAGCACAAGCCCTACACATTTTGCCAGTCTAAAATCACTGAGAATGGCAAGGAAAAGATTCACTTCTTTTTTCCAGCAAGAGGAACAGGGAAGGAAGCGAGTACTTCCATCTCAGTGAGCTCCCCTGACAGCCCATGATTGAAGCTCATTTGATGACATTATTAAATGATTCAGTGCATTTTCTGCCTCTTAAAGTGCTTAATATGTGCCTCTGTGATTTTTTTATTATCTAATAAAAGATTATCTGACTCGCTTTCATGTTTCTTCCAATTACAAATTGAAATGGTTCCCACTATGACCTTGCAGCTGCTAGATTTTCTAAAATTAGCCATAATGATGCATTTTACTAAGATAATTAATTATCTAAACTGAGAATATTGAGTAGTAGAACTGTTTCACATGCTGCTAATTATCTTTTATTATGTCATCTTTATATGCAAATAAAGAAATATTGTGATTATTTTAAGTACTGTTTTCACTAGCCAATATACTTGTTAGCATAACAAAGGTTTGCCTCTTCCCATGGCAGTAAAAGTCCTTGGGGACCTCGCTGCTTATGGGCTGCAGGATTTTTATTTCCAGATTGATGAAATACAGTTAATCCAAATTAAGCCTGCGATGATAAATGTGAAAAATGCAACAGGGTTGTACATTCTCCTAACATAAGAGATTTGAACTAATTAAAAAATGAGGCACAGAAGTGATGAACAGCAGTTCGCCTTCTATCTCCATCTTATTTCACTTATTTTTTTGTATTGATTATAATTTAATGATTCATGTTGATTATTACAGCAGAAGTCTTTGTGTAGTGCCTTGGCAGGGTGAGACTTTGTTATATATTACTTAATTAGTATTAAAGCACCTGATATTATTTTTGGTAGTCACTGTATCACTATACGTGTGCATGGCACTGTACATATATTAGCAAACAACATCTATGTTTAGTGACAGTTAAGGGTGCAGCAGGACACAGTCCAGCCACCCAAACCCTTAAAAGCATGGAAATAAGAAGCCAAGGGGAAAGCCTTGCACATTTCTTTCCATATTGCGTGTAACACTGTTGATAGAACACTCCAGTGCTCCCTTAGGCCTTCACCCAAATGCAATATGTATCCCAACTTCACCAAACTTGCACTATAAAGCAAAACCTTCATATACTATTATAGCAATTATGTTGCTAGCCCTTTTGTCCTGAATGGTTAACCTTGGGGTTTTGGGGGTTGCTTCTGTTAGGAGAGGAAATTGGTGATGGCGTCCGGTATTAATTTGATGCAATCCTGTTTATGTGCAAAGAATGTACAAAGGCCTGTTTCCTGAATACAGTAGGGATCAAACAGCAGAAGTCAGTTTCTTTGCTCACAGTTCCAAGCCTCTTTCCAGCCAGTACACTGCCCAAAAGCGCTCTCTCAACTTTTTCTGAGGGTTACACTACAAAGGGTTCTCTCTTTGTCATACTTCCTTGCTGCCTTCTCTTTGTGCTTCTGTGATGTGTCTGCTGCTTCTCTCTCTCTCTCTCTCTCTCTCTCTCTCTCACACACAGCTGCAATCAGATGAATTCCCCACTCCTGCATTTGTTGTCAGACTGTCAGGAAACCCCTAAGACCACATGGCCCAGACACTGCCCAAGCTTGCATGTGGTCTAGTCTGTTTTGGGCTCAGGACCCATCTGTAAATATTTATGGCCTGTCATGACCCAGTAAATAATCTTGGGGTGGAGGCCCTAGGATGTTTTCAGTGGATCCTGCCCCCAGGGTGGGTTGGGTCCTGCCCAGCACTCATCCCAGGGTGGTGGCACCTGCAGCTCCAGTGCTGTGGGGCTGGCTGGGCTTGGCTCTCTGTACCAGGTGTTGCAACCTCGGGGGTTGCAATGCTTCTCAGATTTAGCCCCGCCCCCCTAACTGGACAAAATTTGTGTGAATGGAGCTGTGACCTGGCTCATGGGGTTGCAATGCCACTCACTTAAATTTGGGCTACCCGGGCTCCCGTTATCAAGACAGCTGAACCAAATGTGAATGGCGCTGGGACCCCATCGGTTGCAGTGCCTGGAGCAGGGAGGCGAGCCCATCCTGCCCTTTGGGACAGGAGCCACAGGAGCTGCCATGCAACCCTTTGAAACATTCTGGTGACCCAATGTTGGGTCCCAACCCGCAGGTTGAGAAGCCCTGATCTAGCCCTCATGTGGTGGGTTCCATTATTTCAACTGTTGCTGAACAAAGGGGCATTTGCTTATTCCCTCGTTCAAAGACACCAACTCTGTGGGTGCTCTGGGGCTGGAGAACCCATGGGGGAAAAATGGTGGGTACTGAGCACCCACCAGCAGCCCCCCCATCAGCACCTCCCCCTACGCCCAGCACCTCCTGCCTGCCGGCGGGCCCCGCCAGCCACCAATCAGCACCTCTCCCTCCCTCCCCGCACCTCCCGTCCGCTGCAATCCGCTGTTTCACAGCATGCAGGAGGCTGGGATTCCCAGCACCTGCCTGGGAATCGAAGAGAGAAACTCGGCTGCCTCCGGATAGGTGTGAGAGGCTGTGATGTGCACTGTCAAGGTTCCTTCCCCAATCTGAACTCTAGGATACAGATGTGGGGACCTGCATGAAAACCTCCTAAGCTTACTTTTACCAGCTTAGGTTAAAACTTCCCCAAGGTACAAACTATTTTACCCTTTGCCCTTGGACTTCCACTGCCACCACCAAACTTTATCTCGGTTCCTGAAAAAACGTAGTTTGGAAACGTCTTTCCCCCCAAAATCCTCCCAACCCTTGCACCCCACTTCCTGGGGAAGGTTTGGTAAAAATCCTCACCAATTTGCATAGGTGACCACAGACCCAAACCCTTGGATCTGAGAACAATGAAAAAGCATTCAGTTCCCTTACAAGAAGACTTTTAATAGAAGTAAAAAAGAATCACCTCTGTAAAATCGGGATGGTGAATACCTTACAGGGTAATTAGATTCAAAACATAGAGAATCCCTCTAGGCAAAACCTTAAGTTACAAAAAAGACACACAGACAGGAATATTCATTCTATTCAGCACAGATATTTTCTCAGCCATTTAAAGAAATCATAATCTAACACATACCTAGCTAGATTACTTACTAAGTTCTAAGACTCCATTTCTGTTCTGTCCCCGGCCAAAGCATCACACAGACAGACACAGACCCTTTGTTTTTCTTCCTCCTCCCAGCTTTTGAAAGTATCTTGTCTCCTCATTGGTCATTTTGGTCAGGTGCCAGCGAGGTTACCTTTAGCTTCTTAACCCTTTACAGGTGAGAGAATTTTTCCTCTGGCCAGGAGGGATTTTAAAGGGGTTTACCCTTCCCTTTATATTTATGACATGCACGTCAACCAAAAACACAGGTTTGGGTAAAATATAAAACAGATTGATTAACTAATTTCAGAAAGGTAGGTTTGATGCGATTATAAGTAGCAGGCATGGAGCTCAACATTGGTTACCTAAGAAATAAAAATAGAATCACAGTCTAAGGCCATGTCTACACTGCAGAGTTTTGTCAATAAAAAATATGCCACTTTCATTAAAGTGTTTTAATTAAACCGCTGTTGCTTGTCCACACTATGTTCCTTGTGTCGGCAGAGCGCATCCACACTAGCAGCTCTTGCATCGACACTGAGAGCAGTGCACTGTGGGTACCTATCCCACCGTGCAACTGGCCACAGGGTGCTTTCAGGAGGGTTTGCAGTGCCTCGTGGGGCAGGTACAGCATCACATGACACAGGTTTCTCAATCCCATCCTTCCATGGGCATCTTATTAGATTGTCAGCTGCTTTTCAACTGAAGTGTGTGGCGGGGGGGAGAGTGTGTCAGCCTGCTGTCTCTTTAAGTTCAGACAGCCACTGACAGCAACCAGTCCTGAAAAAGGGGAAGGGGTCACCCTGACATCAGCCCCTGCCTCCCTCCCTGACTTTGCACAGCACAGCAGTCTGTCTCTCACACACACACACCCCTGCCTGCCTGGCTGTCTCTGTGTTCCTAGAGATAGCAGCATTCCACATTAATGATTTGCTCTTTGCTGCCAGAGGGGAGCAGAATGCTCTGGTGTAGGACAGCCAAGATCAAAACAGTGAGCAAAGCAATCACTGCGGGCATTGTGGGATACTGGGGGAGGCCCATTCTGGCGCTATAACAAACGACAGCATCTACACTGAAGCTTTGTTGTTTTAACTTTACCTCAAAAAGCCCTATGTCTCTCATCAAGGTGTTTTTATTTTGTTGCCAAAACTGAAGAGTTTTGTCACCAAAAGTGGCCTTGGAGTG
Organism: Lepidochelys kempii; assembly: GCF_965140285.1. Classification (NCBI taxonomy): domain Eukaryota; kingdom Metazoa; phylum Chordata; order Testudines; family Cheloniidae; genus Lepidochelys; species Lepidochelys kempii. The sequence goes on along the minus strand of NC_136392.1, from coordinate 30,520,002 downwards.
TGTACACCTCCACTCTTTCACTGCCAAAAGATGCCTTTTGCTGACAAAACTCTGCAATGTAGACAAGGCCTCTATTCTAAACTTTAACAGACTTAGGGCTTGTCTACGCTGCAAAGTTGACAAAACTTTTGTCTTTCATGGGTACTTAAAAAAGCCCCCCTGCGAAAGACAAAAGTTTTTCCAAGGCAAGTGGCAGTGTGAACGTGGATTTGTCGGCAGGAGTGCTCTCCTCCTGACAAAGTTAACCCTGCTCGCGGGCTGGAAGTATTTTGTCAGCAAAAGTGCAGACAGAGTACCGAAAAAGAGCGTTTATGCACGCTGACTTTTAGCGACAAGGCTGTGTTGACACAGCCTTGTCGCTAAAAGCTGTGTGGTGTAGACAAACCCTAAGCAAGATTTGAATCAAATAGTCTCTCACCCTAACAGCTGTTACAGGCAGCTCACAGTTCTCAATACACAGACTGAATTCCCTTCCCAGTCTGGGACCAATCTCTCCAGTCTGTGTCTGCCAAATGATCTTCCAGGCATTGAAATGGGGGAGGAGAGAGGCCAAAGGATGATGTCACTGCCCCTCTTCTAGACTTTCTTGCAGCTGCTAGAAAGATCCTTGCTGTGACATGGGGGTTAGGTAGCCCTCATTAAGTAAGTGCCCTCTCCGAGGAGTCTCCGGGAGAGTGGATTCTTCTTGTTGACAAAGCCCTGGCTCGGGTGATTTAGTTTGGGTTGATCCTGCTTTGAGCAGAGGGTTGGACGAGATGACCTCCTGCAGTTTCTTCCAACCCTAATCTTCTATGATGGGCCATCAGCACATGTCTGGCCAGTGATAGTTGCTTCTTTGTTGTTACTGAAAGGCCAGCTGTGGGCATCTCCCAACTTCACAACATATTTCAGTACCACATATAGCAATATTCATAACTTCCCATGCAATGACAGCACATACAATCCAACAGAATATTAATGTTCAACGAATCAAGGCTTCTTAAATGATACCTCACAGGCATACTTTGTGCAAAACACATCATAACCATAGGACAGTGCTGAATATGGGGGTTCCGGGGTGCTACTTTGAGGTACAGAGTGTCAGACCCATCCACCAGGAGGAGGAGCTAGTGCAGCAAGAAAGAAGATAAGAAAACTGCAACCGGAGGAGAGAGAGACCCCTGGCTGTGGGAAGCTGTAGGGCGGGGGAGTCTGGTCAAAGCTAAAGGCTGAAAAAGAAACCCGAAGAGAGAAATAAACGGAGCTCCATGACTGGCTACAAGGCAGGTGTGAGACCTAACTCCACACAAGGCAGCAGCAGCAGCATTAAAGGCACAGAGATTGCTAGTGCTTCAAGGGAAGTTGCGGTCCGCAATGGAATCCGCGATCCCCCGAATTCTGCTAGAGACGGTGGCTTTCAGAAACTCAGGCAGCTGTGTGATAATTGGATCCAAAGATCTGAGAGAAAGCTCTGGCCCAATTCACAAGGATAGCGGTAAACACCCTGAATTAGTGGGAGGCAGGGCTCTGGCCTGTGTTGCACAGGAGGTCAGACGAGATGAGCATTTGTCCCTTCCAGCCTTGGAATCTCTGAAGCGACATATGGAATTGCTGCCAGCAGCACTGTCTGTGCATTACAGCTCACTGGTGTGGCGAAGACGGCTGTGCTACGGGAAAGGGGCATTTGATGTCCTGTTTATAGACAGACTTTATAGATGAGAAAGGGCCAAATTTAATAGGAAGTGCCAGGAACAAGGAGAAAACACAGAGGCCTTTATTCCGACAGTCTTGCTGATATGGGCCCTTTAAAAAGAGCTACAAAGGGACTGGATAGTCACAGGTAGGGCTCTGTGTCTGTCATGAAGGTCATGGAAGTCACGGATTCCGTGACTTGCTGTGACCTCCATGACTTCTGCAGTGTGGCTGACCCCAGGGCCGCCCGAGCAGCTGGCCCCGGAGCCAGCTGCTCAGGCAGCCCTGGGGTCAGCCACACCAGCCGCTGCAGCCAGCCACTTGGATGGTCTCACAGCCAGCTGCACTGGCCACTGCTCTGGCAGCCCCAGGCAGCTGGCCCCAGGGACCATCCGAACAGCTACCAATGCAGCTAACCATGCATCTCCCCACTCCTGGCTGCGCGCCCCCTGGGACTCCCCTTTCGGCAGGGGCTGGAGCAGCAGTGGGCCCCCTGGGTTTCCTCCCCTGCAGCGCCCCTCCCCGCCCAGCTTTCCCCCTGCCCAGACTCAATCATGAGTATTTTTACTAAAAGTCATGGACAGGTCATGGGGCCATGATTTTTTGTTTTTTTGCCCGACCTGTCCATGACTTTTACTAAAAATACTCATGATTAAATCGTAGCCTTAATCATAAGAACGTCCCTACTGGGTCTGACCAAGGGTCCATCTAGCCCAGTATCCTGTCTTCTGACAGTGGCCAGTGCCAGGTGCCCCAGAGGGAATGAACAGAACAGGAAATCATCAAGTGATCCATCCCCTGTCACTCATTCCCAGCTTCTGGCAAACAGAGGCTAGGGAAACCATTCCTGCCCATCCTGGCTAATAGCCATTGATGGACCTATCCTCCATGAATTTATCTAGGTCTTTTTTTAAACCCCATTATGGTCTTGGCATTCACAACATCCTCTGGCAAGGAGTTCCACAGGTTGACTGAGCATTGTGTGAAGAAATACTTCCTTTTATTTGTTTTAAACCTGTTACCTATTAATTTCATTTAGTGACCCCTAGTTCTTGTGTTATGAGAAGTAGTAAACAACACTTCCTTATCTACTTTCTCTACACCAGTCATGATTTTATAGACCTTAATCATATTTCCCCTTAGCCATCTTTTTTCCAAGCTGAAAAGTCCCAGTCTTATTAATCTCTCCTCATACGGAAGCTGTTCCATATCCCTAATAATTTTTGTTGCCCTTTGCTGAACCTTTTCCAATTCCAATATATCTTTTTTGAGATGGGGCGACCACATCTGCACACAGTATTCAAGATGTGGGCGTACCATGGATTTATATAGAGGCAACATGATATTTTCTGTCCTATTACCTATCCCTTTCTTAATTATTCCCAGCATTCTTTTCGGTTTTTTGACTGCCACTGCACATTGAGTGGATGTTTTCAGAGAACTATCCACAATGACTTCAAGATCTCTTTTTCGAATAGTAACAGCTAATTTAGACCCTATCATTTTATATGTATAGTTGGGATTATGCTTTCCAATGTGCATTGCTTTGCATTTATCAACATTAAATTTCATCTGCCATTTTGTTGCCCAGTCACCCAGTTTTGAGAGATCCTTTTGTAGCTCTTCACAGTCTGCCTGGGTCTTAACTATCTTTAGTAATTCTGTATCATCTGCAAATTTTGCCACCTCACTGTTTACCCCTATCAACTCACCCCCCAGCACCTCCCGCCCGCCGGCAGGCTCCACAGATCAGCGCCTTCCCAGCTCACCCAGCTTAAGAAAATGCATTTAAAGAGACACATGCTTCCTGCCACTAACAGATAATAGCACTATTATCAGTGGCCAAAATAGCCTCATCACTACATTGCTGCAGGCTTCCGGAAAATCCCCCTTGCTAAAAATCTACACCAGTAACTCTAATTGCCAAGTTTGAAAGCAGCTGTTTTAATGAGCCCCTGTTCAGCAGGTCTTCAAAACAAGAACATTTCCCAGAGAGAATCTCTCAGATGACAACAGGTCTGCCTGGAGCTCTTTGCCATTCCAGCATGGGGGAGTGGGAGGGGACGGCATATGGAAGAGGCATGACTGAATATGATGAGCAACTTCATTCTAAGATGCTTTCAGCAAGCTGGTCTCACCCTGAAAGTGAGATGTGAATTTGGGAAGGAGCAGAGACACGTTGTAGGGCATATAGCTTGAGCTCCTACATTTTTAGGAGATTTTGAAAAAGGTCTCCCCTTAACTGACCTACCATCCAAGCTCCAAAGGCTCCAGCTTTGGCTTGTGTAGCTTTCTTTTATACCCCAAGGGGGGCACTGAAAGCACCAGACATTCTGTCTACAGCCCTGATTGTGCCATCACTAAAGGAAGGCAAAAAGACTTTAGAAAAAGAAGTCAAGGTCTCCACCAACCTTGTAACGTCAGCAATTCCAGCATCAGCCAGAGAACTCCAAAGGGAGATGAGTAATTCAGTTATAAAGCTTGGGCCTCAATAGGGTTGCCAATTTTGGTTGGAGGTATATCTGAAGGTTTCATCACATGACATAATCTTTAATTAAAAATTAATCTTTAATTCCTGGAGACTCCAAGACAATCCTGGAGACTTGGCAAACCTACCTCAGGATCTTGGGGAGGACTGGCAAGTGCTATAAAGTGAACCTTAATAAAGCCAAGAGGAAACTTTGCGCTCAGGGTTTCGCTCCTCCAAGCTTGCTGTCTGCGGTGAGTTTCCTCCCCAAGAATGGAAACTAAAATGGCTACAGGAAAGAATTGTTACTCAGCTAGGCAAGAATCTCTCATAATTTGCAGATAGATAAAAAGAACATAGCTAAAAAGAATTCCAAAATGTTACCAGGCCAGGGTAACACCTTGCTTGCCTATGCAAAGTGGCCATTGCACACTAAGTGGATCCAGAGATGGATGGAGCTGCAAATTATGCAAATAGAAATAATTTGCGAGGCGACTGAAGAACTAACAGAGCAAACTGCCTATTACCCCAAGAAATGCAAACCACACTTTCACCCCAAATTATAAACTCTATATTTTGTCTGCTTTGTAAATCAATTATACCATGGATAATCGGCTTTGCCCCATCAATGTCTTGCACCTCAAATGAGAAGCTGCACATTTGCTTGCCATATGAGTCAGAGCTACATCTCTCTCCCTGTGAATAGTCTCTTGTAGGCAGGCCACTCGTGCAGTACTAAACTGGCCAGTCCTGCTTTTGTAGGGTTTGCCCCCAGTCTGGTTCTCAGACAAAATGGGATGTGGGTTTGTTGGGGATCGGGCAGAAGTCACCCTTTTGAAGCACATGATGCTGCGCTCTCGCTGGTGATCTCGCACACAAGGTCACGTCGGGGGGGGAGGGGAGCAGAAGCAGTGCGCTCTTTAAATGTCACCCCCTGAGGCGGTGGGACCTGGCACACACCGTGCATCCAAGGCCCTGATGGTGGGGGTGGGGGCTCTTAAAAATGGCACCCTCTGTGCAGCATGAGCTTGCACACACCATGAGTCTGAGGCAGGGATGACTTGCTGAGAGTAGAGGGGCACAGTTTAAAGGTTCAGCTGCCGCCAGAACAGCTCAAGTCAGACCCCTCCCAGGCAGGCCCCCTCTACCCTCAGTCTCCCTTCCTGGAAAGCAGCAGCTCCTCCCTGCAGCTCCAAGCTGTTGGGCCTGCCTCTCCCCACATGGCGGAGTTCAGAGCTATCAGGCTCTGGCAGCTGCCACACAGGGAGGAGGCCCAGCTGCACCATGAGACTGAGCAGGGCCGACAAATCCGGGCAGAAATCTGGTGGGGGTGTGGGGCACATGACCCCTCATGCCCCCCCCCAATGCATCACCTCTGGTCTGAGGGCCTGCCAGTGGGAGCAGGGTCCCGGCAGAAGAGGCATACCCGCACCAGATTCCAGCAATGTGTGAGTGGCCACCCTAGTCTCTTGTTCTGTTGCAAACACTAAATAACATGAACGGCTCATGAACAATCGAAGAGTGTATGCAGCAGATCCGTTAAATGAGGACTAGAAGGAGTTTTGTTTGTTTTCCTTGTAAATAACTGTGGCTCTCTAGAAGTAATAGGAACTGTATGGCACAAAGAAGGAGGAATGTTGAAGGAAAAACCAGGGTACAGCTTTGGATTATTAAAAGAAATTGCTTAAAAGGGGGAATTCCAATTAGTAATATGGGCTAATATTGAAATATAATCCTTGAAATGAATCAAACATGAAAAGCCTCCGACAAGAAAAGGATTGAAGAAATTTGTTGCCATCTACTGGATACCAATGGAAGTGGCAGAGAAACTGAGAGAGTTGAAATCTGAGCACTCACGTGCCACGTGTCCAATAGAAATCAGAGGGTGGAGCCTTCCAGGGGGCCCTGAAGTCAGGGTATATATGTTATATTCAGATCCAGTGGGGAAGGAGATAGGCATAGATGCAGAGGGAGCTGATGGACACCCAGCTGTCTGCTGTGCTCACTTTATTTTTCTGACTGCAAAACTAAAACTAACACAAAAGAGAGGCTGGGCAGGGGGATGCTCAAACATTTAAGGGGACAGGGCATCACATTCCTCCACCCTAATTTAAAAGCTTTTTTAATATACATATACATTATTGTTTACGTGGCTAACACTCTACAATCAAACTAAAAGATGCGGGTGAACTACCAGAGACTCTTAAATTGCAAAGGATTATTCTGCCCTGGAATAGCAATTCATTAACGAAACAATTTACAAGTTCAGGCACACCACTGGTTTTCACACTCTCTTGGGATAATATGGTGATGGTGGTGTAGCAGTGTCTTGAACAACAGGAACAGTTGTGGTAAGGAATCAACTGGATCTGGTACCAAAGTTTCTCCCAACAAGTCATCGAAATTAGGAGTTGTAACATAAGGAGATTCAGTTGGAAGAACAGAAATCCCTACTGGAACGTTCCCGTACTCCAGTACCTGTCAAGGCTGAAACTAGTCCATATGTCATTCCTATAAAATGCCATTGGATAGTTTTATCACAAACAAAACAGGTCCTGTGCATTTTACAAATTCTTCAGGTGCCCATTTCACTACACAACTGGAGCTGCAAGTCCACACTAAGTCTCCTATTTGAAAAGAATGATGACGAGCCTCATGTTGTTGATCAGTTTGCATAGCTTGGGATATGGCTACATGGGAGGCAGTGTGAGGATGTAGCAGGTCCTCACAGGTTTGCAAAGATTGCTTCAAGAAAAGAGTTGCAGGTGACTCCTGGATAGTAGCATTTGTGGTGTTCCTGTAGACAAGCAAGACATTGTCCAATTTCTGCTGACATCTCCAAACAGACTTGTTAGCTCTTAAGCCATGCTTAAGTGTTTGTACAAAGAGAGCTGCATGTCAGTTTGAAGCAGGATGGTATGGAGCTGAGCATATGTGCTGAATTCCATTTGAAGCTAGGAACCTCTGAAATTCTTCAGAACAGAATTGAGGTCCATTGTCACTCAGCAACTGTAATGGTAAACCAAACAGGCTAAACAAGGTACAAAGGTGTCCAATGGTCTCAACAGTTGTAGCACAAGTAATTCGGAAAACCTTTGACCATTTTGAATTAGTGTTGACTATGACCCAAAACATACAACCTTTTAAAAGTCCAGCAAAGTCCATGTGAATATGTGTCCAAAGAATCTGAGGCCACAACCACAAGTATAGACAAGATGGGCCAGGATCATTCTGAATTTGCTGACACATAGTACAGCACTTTGCCTTCCTCTCAATATCTTTGCTGATCCCTGGTCACCAGATATGACTGCAGATTGTGGCCTACATCTGTACAATACCAAATCAACCTTTGTGAAGAGCTTCCAAAACCTGAGACTGAAGTGATTTTGGAATGACCACTCACATTCCCCATAAATTGCAACATGATTCAGAGATTATTCACATTGACATGACAAAATTGTGTAAACGGAGGGTTCTTTTGATCCAGCATTGTGCCTTGTTGTGCCGTTCCCTTCACAGGAGAAAGCACATCATCCTTAGTGGTTTCTCTGTTGATGTCTGTGCTAGTGATGGGTGACCTGCCCATCAAATTGAGATAAAATATTTCATCTGAACTTTCTTTGGGTTGATGGAAGCTTGGGCATGGCAGGTGCAACAACCTATCTGCATTGCCAGGCCATCCTCCTTTGTGGATTTAAATAATATAGGAATGAGCTGAAAGCAGCAATGCCCATCATTGCATACAAGCAGCAGCTAATGATGGAATTCCATGTTTTGGTCCAAAATTGAAATGAATGGGTGATGATCCATCAGCAAAGTAAAAGGTCTGCCATACAGATAGGTATGAAACTTCTGAATTCTGAAGATAATGCTGAGAGCTTCTCAGCATGGGCGGTGAGTGAACCACCAGCTAAGGGAGGCTAGCCACTGGCCTGGCCCACCCCTTCCGCTTGAGGACTCACCTCTCCCCACAGTCCAGATTCCCCCCTTCCCAGCCACCATCCCCTCCCAGCCCCAGAGTGCCGGGTGGCACATGGCCTCCCCGCCACCCTGAAATCCAGCAGGCACGCCCCAGCTCTTGAACTTCTGAAGATTGTCATATGTGGCTAAGGTAGTCAGTAAACTTGGCCACCTTTGTTGTATACTGATGTGGTTCAGGGTGAATTAATAAATTGTTGATTGGTCAAGAATACCCAAGTGTCCTGATTTGAGAAATACTGGTCAAACTAAAAGCTGACCTGACAAGAACCCAGTAAGCTAACACTCCCTGGACTCAATAAAAAGGGGTTCTCCTATTACTGTGGCTCTGAACAGTTCCAGACTACTACACCGCTTTCAGGAGTCGGATTTGTCTTGTGTACTCCCAAGTTTCACCTCAATTAGAAACTACTTGCTTACAAAATCAGACTTAAAAATATAAAAGTGTCACAGCACATAATTACTGAAAAATTGGTGACTTTCTCATTTTTACCATATAATTATAAAATAAATCAATTGGAATATAAATATTGTACTTACATTTCAGTGTATAGTATATGGAGCTGTATAAACAAGTTATTGTCTGTCTGAAATTTTAGTTTGTACTGACTTAGGTATTATTTTTTCTGTAGCTTGTTGTAAAACTAGGCTAATATCTAGATGAGTTAATGTACCCTTTGGAAGAGCTTTGCGTATCCCCAAGGTACACGTACCCCTGGTTGAGAACCCCTGTCCTATTAGAGTCCATTCTAATATTCACTATAACACTTATCCAATTGGCAAACCTAATTTGATAGTCTCAGCTTTAAAATCTAACCAGCATCTCAGCAAATTCATAAAACTTACTCACTTTTGACACGTACACAGATGAGTTTCAGACAGAGCATGTCCAGAGCAGCTCAGCTATGGGGAAAATAGCTCTGACCTAGGGCCATGGAGAATGTCTGAGAAGTGATGGGAGGCAATAAAGGGGCAGTGGAGGACACCAGTCCAGTGTGATACAAGGCCTAAGGGAGGAGTCCTGCTCCCAGTTCAGTACCCGCAGGAGGGAAATGGCCGTACCTGGGCTGAGGACAGCTTATGACCTAAGAATTTTCCATTTATTTCTTCAGTTTAATTTGAAAAACTCCCCTTCCTCTCTGGACTAGCTCAAAGTCAGTGGACTTTATTAGAAGTCAGCAGTATATTAGACACAGTTTAATAAGTGATTTAATTTGCAATTCATCTGTATTCTAAAGTCACTGCACACGGATCTGAGTGTCCAGGAACAGCTGCAACGCTCTCCTGGAGGAAGTCAGCCCTGCCGCTGAGTGCGTCCATAACTGCGTCAGCTCACACAACAGCTGTCTTGCGTGTATTTCAGTGCAAAGGTAGACGGAGGCTAAAGCTTTGGGACCTGGGGTCACCTGCCCTTTGTTAGGCCTGACACAAAGCAGCCCTAAATGCTGCAGATCCACCCATATAGCCCCACTGCCACTCGCACCCTGCAGCCAGCAGAGAGAATGCAGATGAGGTGTTCCTGCACCCTGAGCTGCTGAAACAGTCCCTTAGGAATGTGGGCAGCTGGCACAAGCTAGGGAAGCCTTCGAGCTGTATTAACTCACGCTGTGGGCTGGCCTGGCACAGAGCAGCCCCAAGGTCAGGAGAAGTCTCAGAGGTAGCTTAAAACGACCTTTGCAGCTCTTCATGTATACTGCTCTGAGAGGTGCTCAGACACTGCTGAGAATCTGGCCCCTGCTCTTGTCTGCCACTTGCCAAATTGTTGTGGTTTTGGCTCTAAGAAATGTGCTCAAATATTTAAAAGGACAGGACATATCCTGACATCTTGGTACATCTGTTTCTCTGCCCATCTCTTCACTCTGGGCTGGGCTAGGCTACCCCTTCTGCTGACTCTAAGGTGACTCCTTCATCACAGCAGAGTTTTCATCAGCATTTAGTATCCTGAGATTGTCAATTCAGCTACAGGCGGAGCCAGGGGAGCAATCCTCTCTGATTGCACACTTGTCTTTGATTCTTTCTCTGCAGATGGTCCCTGTGAGGCATCTGCAGCTCTCAGGGCCTGGCCAGGAAGGGTTGAAAATGACCGCAGTTACTGGTGTAACCCTTTTGCCAGGTGGAGCCAGCAGCAACCAGGGCTGGGTTCAGTATCTAGGGGTTCCTTTTCAACAATACAACACAGAACTGGCTCGAGCCCCCACCCAGTAACCTGGAAAAATTACACACCACCCCTGGGCGCCTCTCAGAGGCCATACTTCCCCACTTGCAATCACAGAGTCTCAGTGCAGAAAATAAATTTTTAATGAGAGGAGGGAAGTCACCCAACATTAATTAGGGAAAATGCCACAAGCAGGATTCATAATCATAAAACTGTGAGCAAAACTGAGGGAAGGGATAGCTCAGTGGTTTGAGCATTGGCCTGCTAAACCCAGGGTTGTGAGTTCAATCCTTGAGGGGACCATTTAGGGATCTGAGGCAAAAATTGGGGATTAGTCCTGCTTTGAGCAGGGGGTTGGACGAGATGCCCTCCAGAGGTCCCTTCCAACCCTGACGTTCTAGGATACCCACCCCAGAATGCTTGAGGTGGTGCCTTCTGCCTCATGTATTTTAGTTCTACAACCAAAAGTTCTTTTTATCTGCTCCCTCACCATACCCCACTCACCGGGGTCGTCCTTGGTCAGAGAGGACACAGGGTTCAGAGGTGCATCTGGCCCCAGTCACCACATAGAGTTCTGGTAGCTGTGTCTGGGACTCCCAAAAGCTCTCACCATGTGCTGCTCACATTCCTGACAGGTGCCTGCCCTCACGCTCTGCAGTGCGCTGCTGCTGGCTCCAGGGAACATCACTATCTGGACAAGCTCAGGCTTCCACCAGGGACAGTGTAACAAAGTTGCCACTATACAAGCCACTCAGGACCAGGGGGGCCTTTGCCCTGCTCCTATTTTCCTCTCTTCTGGGCTCCTTAAACAACCCCCACTACCCATCATTCAATCACAACTCTACTTGGGGGCTGGTTTCTCTATATGCAAAGCTCAACCCACCCACCACAAAGACAAAACAAATCTTCCACCCAGCCTTAAATGGGACAGAGCCCCTCATCTTTGCAGTGCTGTCTAAGCTGGGTCATCTATCCTGGCCTACCACCTTTCTTCAGGGACCACTGCAGAGAACACTCTAGAACTCCCTCTGATCCTTTATAGCCCAGGTGCAGCCCTCCTAACGAGCTCATCTGGGAGCACCTGCTCTGGCACAGGGGGAGCAGAACCTATCTTTAATCCAGGTGGTGACTGGAGCCTGGATGCTGTGCCCCATGCCTGTATTCTTCTGTCAAGGCAGAGATAGTCAGATTTAACCAGGTGGTGAGATCAATGGGATTATATTCAGCCCAGTGTTTCCTGCTCAGTGCAGGCTGATGTCTCAGGGTTGGTCATGTGATAGCTGTGGAGCGGTTAGGGTAGAGGGTTGGGTGGTAGGATTCCTGGGTTCTGTTCCCAGCTTTGCTAGTGATTTGCTGTTACACTTGGACAAGTCACTTAACCTCTGTGCCTCAATTTATCCATCTGTACTAGGGGGTACAAAGAGTGGGGCAAGGGAAATGATGCTGTGGAGGTGTCTACCACTCCTGTTTGGGCGGGGGGGACGGGGATCTGTAACAGAGGGCCCCTCTGTGTGCATCCTAAGGGCACATGCTGGCCATGAACCACATATTATTTCACAAGACGTTACTAAATAATCCAGTTGCTTAGAAAAACCAGCCCTAAGTAATTCAAGAGCCCGATGTTAATGACTAAACAGTGCTACGGACTATTTGCAAAATGGCCAAATCCTTTCACAGTGGCTGAGAAATCACATGCCTTTAATGACTTTGTTTGCTTCGCTGGTAAGATGGCTTTCAAAGTAATTTACTGTATAATACCAGCAAGTGAGCCAGGAGTTCAAACAACAAGGTGAAGAACAGTACCACAAAGCCCAAGTGTATTTACAGACCTGTCAGCAGCAGTACCCATCATGTACTCCCGTATTCTCAAATCCTTTAAAAATCACAAGTTAGCCCCATAGGTCGAGTTCTGGCTGATGCTTTCCCACCAGAGCAAACCATTGGCCAAAGGTGAAATTCTGCCTCAGCCTGCCCCCTCCGTGGGCCTGAAGGTGCTGGAATTTTGGCACACTTGGCAGTGTGTTCCAGTCCCATGCCCCACCCCCAGAAATGGGCTCCAGAGACATAATGTTGTTTCTCCCAGAAGCTATCAGCCAAGGGTCGGGGGTGCTCACATAGGCCTGTCTATGCCGCAGCTGGGTGTGTAATTTACAGCTTGGGTAGACAAACTCATGCTAGCTTACAGTTGCCAGGTATCCAGTTTTCAACCGAACACCCGGTCGAAAAGGGACCCTCTTCCCAGCCCGGTGAAAATGAGCGAGTGAGGGAGGGTGTGGGAGAGCGAGCGACAGAGGGATGGAGTGAACGGGACAGCGCAAGGGCGTTCAGTTTTGTTCTGTCAGGAAGTTGGCTCTGCTCAAGGTAGTGTGCTAAAAATAGCAATTTAGCCACAGGGACATGGGCTAACCAGCAGAGTACCTACCCCGAGGGCCAGAGAGGATTGTACTGGGGCAGCTATGAAACACTGGAATGGGTTACCTAGGGAGGTGGTGGAATCTTCTTCCTTAGAGGTTTTTAAGGTCAGGCTTGACAAAGCCCTGGCAGGGATGATTTAGTTGGGGATTGGTCTTGCTTTGAGCAGGGGGTTGTACTAGATGACCTCCTGAAATCCGTTCCAACCCTGATATTCTATTATTCTACTTTTAGTGCAGTACTTTGATCAAACCTAGCACATGTATGTCTATACAAGCCAAAAGTTATACCCCACACTGCAGTGTAGACATACCCTCAGATGTATGGCAGAACTGGTCCCATGGCATTTTATATTAAGTAGTAAGAATGTTCCTAAATATCATGTGGCATTTAACTTAATGGGCCAAGTTCTGAGATGGTTTAAGAGGAAGGGATTGTACCTATTTATAAGGAGTCTGAATTAGGTACATGATTTTTAGGCCTTGCATTTACCTATCTATAGGGAGGTCCCAGAGCAGATATCTGCTCCGGTAATGCTAAGCTATTAAGAGACAATTATCTTTTCTAAGAGCTAGACCCAATTCAATACAAACAGGGCTGGTAGCGTCACTGTTAAGGTTGCCTGACAATACCATTATAAGACCCTGTTTTCACATGCTTATAACAACTTTAACCATTTGGGCTGAAATTCTCTATGCTGGGTGAGTGCTTCAGGCCAGCCAAAAAGGTTCAGCCATTTCCAATAATGAGGCTAGAGAAAATTCATTGTTTTGCCCATGCTAAAAAATACAGGCAACCTTTTTTGAACAGCTATCGCACCCCCATTCTTTAGAGCAGGGACTTGCAATTTGTCAGGGGGTAGCCTCTGTGTCAGGGATGTGCCTTTTGCTATCCCCATGAAAATCTGCCAAAATCTGGCTCATTTACAAGCCTCTGAAAAATCTCCATTAGCACATGCTCAGCATCTCTCTCTTCTATTTCAGCAGCTACAATTTCTAACAATTCCATCCTCACTGAGCATGCTCCAGTCTTTCACAGCTCCCAGTGCTGACCATACAGTGCACGCACTATCCCCACAGAGTAACTGAGCATGTTCCAGACCCCTCTTCTCAGCTGCTCCATGCCAATGTGGGGCTGGGCAGCAGGGAGTCTGTCTCTCCTATGCTGTCAGTGACACCCTGCTGGCACCCAGGCAGCGTGGAGGACAAAACCATCTGATTACATTGCAGAGGGGACAAAAGCTGGACAAGGGGGAAGGAAAGGTATAGATCAGGACAAAGAGTCTGGTGAGACAGACTGGAGCCGGTAAAGGGGAAAATGGGACTGAGCAAGAAGGCTGGGAGTCATAAGGGAGAGGAGATGGACTGACTGGGCAAGGAGATTGGGACTGGGAGTCAGGGTGGTGGAAGACTGGTGAGGATGACTGGGAGCCAGTTAGCTGGGGAGTTAGCACAGAGATCTGATGAGATATTGAGGGGAAACAGGGAGACTGGGACAAGGAGCCAGGAAGCGGGAGACCGATCGGATGAGGATCCGGGAGGAGTGAACTGAGACTGGCTGGGCAAGGAGACTGAGTCTAGGGAATAGGAGATATTGGGAGTGGGAGGGGAGACTGGGACTTGGACAGCAAGCCTGGACTGAGAGAGTAGGACGGGCTGGGCAAGGAGACAGGGAATGGGGTGAGGAGCCAGAGGAGCACAGACTGAAACTGGTTAAGTGAGGAGACTAGGACTAGGATACGTAGGGCCCTACCAAATTCACAATCCATTTTGGTCCATTTCACAGTCATAGGATTTTTAAAATAGTAAATTTCATGATTTCAGATATTTAAATCTGAACTTTCACAGTGCTGTAACTGTAGGGGTCCTGACCCAGCTCTGAAGGCAGCACGCTGTGCAGAAGTAAGGGTGGCATGGTATGGTACTGCCACCCTTACTTCTGTGCTGCTGGTGGGGCGCTGCCTTCAAAGCTGGGCACCTGGCCAACAGCTGCTGCTCTCTGACTGCCCAGCTCTGAAAGCAGCACAGAAGAAAGGGTGGCAATACCGTGACCCTCTTAAAATAACCTTGTGACCCCCCCTGCAACTCCCTTTTGGGTCAGGACCCCCAAATTGGGAAACACTGGTCTCCCCCATGAAATCCGTATAGTATAGGGTAAAAGCACACAAGAGACCAGATTTCACGGTCTGTGACACGTTTTTCCATGGCCATGAATTTGGTAGGGCTGTAAGGGTCAAGGACTGGGGAACAGACAGGACTGGGACATGTGGGAGGGAATGGGGAAGAAGTGGTCAAAAGCTTGGGAAGAAACAAGCAAGAGTCTGTATCCACTTCCCTCCAGAGCCTAGACTGGAACCCGAGATTCCTGAGTCTCACCATTCCTCTGTCAGCAAATATCTGAGATACTCACTGGCCAAGTGTCTCATTCCCCTCTAGTGTTGGTCCAAGAGAGGCTGGCACCTAAGGCTGCTATCAGTTAACTCAAGTGGCAGAGGTCTTTGCAATAGATCTAAAGGTTCCATCGCTGTAGCTGACCCACATGGGTGTCAGTATAATGCCACATGATCGAATTTCTGCATTTCAGAATCCCTACCCCCCCCCCCGCAACCTTGGAAATTTCACACAAAAACTTATGTTAAAAGAACATCACTAAGGTTGCAAAGTCACACACTCCAAAAGGTCAGGGGATGCCAAAATGAAGGTTGCCTGTGCAACATTTCACAGTGCAGGTGTAATTTATAAATATTTTCTGTGGCTAAAAGCAGCATGTGAACTCACCAACAGACACACTGTTGGGACTGAGACTCCAACAATATTTATAGGGACATTTCACAATGAATGAGGAATCCTGAGAGTTACCCACTGTGCAGCTGTGGAATTGGCTATAAACAATACAATAGCCATAAAATAGCCTAAATTTAATATTTCACAGTCCAGAAACATTTGGGATTGTCTTTCACATAGAATATCAGGGTTGGAAGGGACCTCAGGAGGTCATCTAGTCCAACCCCCTGCTCAAAGCAGGACCAATCCCCAACTAAATCATCCCAGCCAGGGCTTTGTCAAGCCTGACCTTAAAAACTTCTAAGGAAGGAGATTCCACCACCTCCCTAGGTAACGCATTCTAGTGCTTCACCACCCTCCTAGTAAAAAGTTTTTCTTAATATCCAACCTAAACCTCCCCCACTGCAACTTGAGACCATTACTCCTCGTTCCGTCATCTGCTACTACTGAGAACAGTCTAGATCCAACTTCTTTGGAACCCCCTTTCAGGTAGTTGAAAGCAGCTATCAAATCCCCCCTCATTCTTCTCTTCTGCAGACTAAACAATCCCAGTTCCCTCAGCCTCTCCTCATAATTCATGTGTTCCAGTCCACTAATCATTTTTGTTGCCCTCCGCTGGACTCTTTCCAAATTTTTTCACATCCTTCTTGTAGTGTGGAGCCCAAAACTGGACATAGTACTCCAGATGAGGCCTCACCAATGTCAAATAGAGGGGAATGATCACAACCCTCCATCTGCTGGTAATGCCCCTACTTATACATCCCAAAATGCCATTGGCCTTCTTGGCAACAAGGGCACGCTGTTGACTCATACCCAGCTTCTCGTCCACTGTAACCCCTAGGTCCTCTTCTGCAGAAGTGCTGCCGAGCCATTCGGTCCCTAGTCTGTAGCAGTGCATGGGATTCCTCCATCCTAAGTGCAGGACTCTGCACTTGTCCTTTTGAACCTCATCAGATTTCTTTTGGCCCAATCCTCTAATTCGTCTAGGTCCCTCTGGATCTTATCCCTACCCTACAGCATATCTACCTCTCCTCCCCGTTTAGTGTCATCTGCAAACTTGCTGAGGATGCAATCCATGCCATCCTCCAGATCATTTATGAAGATATTGAATAAAACCGGCCCCAGAACCGACCCTTGGGGCACTCCCCTTGATACCGGCTGCCAACTAGACATGGAGCCATTGATCACTACCCATTGAGCCTGACAATCTAGCCAGCTTTCTATCCATCTTATGGTCCATGCATCCAGCCCATACTTCTTTAACTTGCTGGCAACAATACTGTGGGAGACCATGTCAATAGCTTTGCTAAAGTCAAGGAATAATGGGTCCACTGCTTTCCCCTCATCCACAGAGCCAGTTATCTCATCATAGAAGGCAATTAGATTAGTCAGGCATGACTTGCCCTTGGTGAATCCATGCTGACCGTTCCTGATCACTTTCCTCTCCTCTAAGTGCTTCAGAATTGATTCCTTGAGGACCTGCTCCATGATTTTTCCAGGGAGTGAGGTGACGCTGACTGGCCTGTAGTTCCCCGGATCCTCCTCCTTTCCTTTTTTAAAGATGGACACTACATTAGCCTTTTTCCACTCATCCGGAACCTCCCCTGATAGCCCTGAGTTTTCAAAGATAATGGCCAATGGCTCTGCAATCACATCCGCCAACTCCTTTAGCACTCTCGGATGCAGCGCATCCAGCCCCACAGACTTGTGCATGTCCAGCTTTTCCAAATAGTCCCGAACCACTTCTTTCTCCACAGAGGGCTGGTCACCTCCTCCCCATGCTGCGCTGTCCAGTGCAGTAGTTTGGGAGCTGACCTTGTTCGTGAAAACAGAGGTAAAAAAAGCATTGAATACATTAGCTTTTCCCACATCCTCTGTCACTAGGTTGCCTCCCTCATTCAGTAAGGGGCCCACACTTAACCTTGACTTTCTTCTTGTTGCTAACATACCTGAAGAAACCCTTCTTGTTACTCTTAACATCTCTTGCTAGCTGCAACTCCAGGTGTGATTTGGCCTTCCTGATTTCACTCCTGCATGCCTGAGCAATATTTTTATACTCTTCCCTGGTCATTGGTCCAATCTTCCACTTCTTGTAAGCTTCTTTTCTGTGTTTAAGATCAGCAAGGATTTCACTGTGAGCCAAGCTGGTCGCCTGCCATATTTACTATTCTTTCTATACATTGGGATTGTTTGTCCCTGTAACCTCAATAAGGATTCTTTAAAATACAGCCATCTCTTCTGGACTCCTTTCCCCCTCATGTTATTCTCCCAGGGGATCCTGCCCATCAGTTCCCTGAGGGAGTCAAAGTCTGCTTTTCTGAAGTCCAGGGTCCATATTCTGCTGCTCTCCTTTCTTCCTTGTGTCAGGATCCTGAACTCGACCATCTCATGGTCACTGCCTCCCAGGTTCCCATCCACTTTTGCTTCCCCTACTAATTCTTCCCGGTTTGTGAGCAGCAGGTCAAGAAGAGCTCCGCCCCTAGTTGGTTCCTCCAGCACTTGCACCAGGAAATTGTCCCCTACACTTTCCTAAAACTTCCTGGATTGTCTGTACACTGCTGTATTGCTCTCCCACAGATATCAGGGTGATTGAAGTCTCCCATGAGAACCAGGGACTGCGATCTAGTAACTTCTGTTAGTTGCAGGAAGAAAGCCTCGTCCACCTCGTCCTGGTCTGGTGGTCTATAGCAGACTCCCACCACGACATCACTCTTGTTGCTCACACTTCTAAATTTAATCCAGAGTCACTCAGGTTTTTCTGCAGTTTCATACCAGAGCTCTGAGCAGTCATACTGCTCTCTTACATACAATGCAACTCCCCGACCTTTTCTGCCTGCCTGTCCTTCCTGAACAGTTTATATCCATCCATGACAGTACTCCAGTCATGTGAGTTATCCCACCAAGTCTCTGTTATTCTAATCACATCATAATTCCTTGACTGTGCCAGGACTTCCAGTTCTCCCCGCTTGTTTCCCAGGCTTCTTGCATTTGTGTATAGACACTTGAGATAACTCACTGATTGTCCCTCTTTCTCAGTATGAGGCAGGAGCCCTCTCCTCTCGCGCTCTCCTGCTCGTGCTTCCTCCCAGTATCCCATGTCTCCCTTTACCTCAGGGCTTTGGTCTCCTTCGCCCAGTGAAGCTACTTTAAAGCCCTCCTCACTAGATTAGCCAGCCTGCTTGCGAAGATGCTCTTCCCTCTCTTCGTTAGGTGGAGCCCGTCTCTGCCTAGCACTCCTCCTTCTTGGAACGCTATCCCATGGTCAAAGAATCCAAAGCCTTCTCTCCAACACCACCTGCGTAGCCATTTGTTGACTTACACGATTCTACGGTCTCTACCGAGGCCTTTTCCTTCCACAGGGCATGAGATTGAAGAAGTAGGTCGGCGTACAGGAGGTCATTGAGGCAGGATATTAAGGGAGAAGCTCAGCTGGCAAGACCAGGCTGCGTTCTATACAACAGGCTGGCTTGCATGGTGCAGTTGAGGATTAGTCTTTGTTGTGTGGTGTCTACTTGCTAATCTATTATATCCACTACCTGTACTAAAATGTGTCATCACTAAAGTGGGTCAGTTGTTTGCAATCTCTTAGAAAGAGTAATTTTCACTGTTAGTAATTTGTATTTAATAATGGGATTAGAATTGCTCTTAGTAAGTGAATTTCTTAGTAATTAGGTAGTAATTCACTTACTAAGGAAAAGTAATAGTAATTCAGTTACTTAGTGATATTCATGTCCAGTGTTTAAGTGGTAAGTACTAGATATTACTGCAATGAAGAGCAGCAATTCTGAGTGGGGCCTGTTAAGTTTAAGTGGCTGGGAAGGTTCCCTCCCCCCAATGGTGGAAAGGCACATAGAGGTGCAGAACCGGGCTATGCAAGAGAGGGGAAGAGTGGAGAGGTGGATTTGAGAGTCAGTGGCATAGAGATGATCATTGAAATTACATGAATGAGTGAAGTCTCCCAGGGGATGGATGGCATCAGTAACTACCAGCCTTTCATCTTTGGGGCAGGGTTGCACAGGTGGGCGGAGACAGAATTAATCTTGTTACTCACTGAGCCTAGTGGGGAGTCCGTAGGCAAGCCCGAACAGAACAGCCTTTTTCATTTTTGTTTAAAGTGTGTTTTTATTCCTGCTCAGAAGCCCAAAGCCCAAAGCCGTAGCATGAATTTTCCAAATATCCTTCCCCAGCCCTTAGAGCTGCAAGCAAGCACTGAGACCTTTCAGCTAAAAAGGGCCAGGTCTGACTTCTCAGCACGCTACCAAAAGGGAATGACTAGATTGGAAACTCTCCCATCTTTGCTATGGCATTTGCAGCTTGCCACCCACGATCTGCTAAGCCTGGTCACAGGGTCCACTCACTGCTAGGGGCACCTCCTCCTGGAGACTTCTTCCAAGTCCAGGGCCCCCCTACTGCTGCTCCCCTCTCAGTCTCTGGGCATTCATCCTTCCTGGCTTGGCCCTATGGCCAGGTCATTCCCTACTGGCTGGCAGGGGAAATCCAGGCCCACCCTCTACTCCAGGTGCCAGCTCAGGGACCCTCTAGTCAGTAACCAAGATCTGTTCCCTCCTGGACCTTAGTGCCTTTCCCTGAGCCCTGTCCTTACCTTCAGGCTCTCCCTCCATCTCTGAGCTCACCAGCTTCCAAACCAGGGGTTCTCAACATTTCTGGTGGCCTCTGAGTGCAGCCACCAACTCTTGCTAGTCTGGCAAATTTTCATAAAATACTTAATTAACTTTAGGAAAAACAAATAAATATGCACGTATATCATCTAAGTCATGGTAATTGATTTATTGAGAGAGATTTTTTGCAGACTCAATAATAAAAATAATGTACACTTATACTGTGGTACATCTGGCTCCTACTGCCTCATCCCCTGAGCCCCCACCCATTGCCTCTGGCCCCTGCTACCACCTCCCCTCCCAACTATTGCCTCTACTGCCTCCCAATCACCCTTCAGGCCCCACTGCCTCCCACATTGCACCAAGTTCCCTTCTGAAGCCTTGCACCCCAAGTTTACCCCACTCCTTGCCTCCTGACCACAGCCCCAGAGCTGAAGCCAGGGCACAGACAGTTGAAGCCCAGCCCTGAAGTCCCACAACTGAAGCCAGGCATAGACACTCAGGTACACATCCTTCTTCCCATGAGGGGCTGCAGCCTACTTCCCTACAGCCCCCTCTCTACTAGCAACTTCCTGTCTTTATAAACCCAACTCAGCTCTTTCCTCCTCATCTGGGCCCCCTCCTTCACTCAGGGGATTACTTAAGCCACCTGTTTACCCTCAGCTGTGGCCTGTCTGGTTAATTGACC
The DNA here is from genome assembly GCF_965140285.1 of Lepidochelys kempii. Classification (NCBI taxonomy): domain Eukaryota; kingdom Metazoa; phylum Chordata; order Testudines; family Cheloniidae; genus Lepidochelys; species Lepidochelys kempii. Next base: position 30,499,229 of record NC_136392.1, on the reverse strand, counting down.
CTTCTTGGCTGACATTTACCCTTTCAGAGTAAGTGTGCGGTGGACACCCCATCACAAGCCCCTATTCCTAATAAGCCTCAAATGCTCTCCCTCTCCTCCTTGAGCTGCCCGTGAGATCAGAATACTTAATTAGTGACATGGTCATCACCAAGGCAACATCACATGATGTCATAGCCTAGCATCATGCCATCAGAGCCGAATGAGAAGCTGGGTGAGAAAAGGGCAGCTTCAAACACAGGTGAGCTAACACATTTTTTTTTTTGAAGCAGAAAAGAATTTTATTTGTGTAACACTTACAAAGAATCACCAAAAAGGATGTGAGCTAAAGCAGTGGCCAAGGCCCAGAATTGATGCAGCATGCTTTGCTGCAGACAGGGTTCTGAGTGTTAGGCAGCTGCCGGCCACGGCGGGGCAGTTTCTTACCATGCCCCACTCCTTCCCAAAACAGCTGGCTCAACTACAACCTCACTCCCCTCCACACCAGGCCAGCAGGGATCAGAGTGGCAGGAAACAAAGGGGTTTCTGGCTGTGGGTACAAGTACACTGCTATGGTTTCACCCCTCTGCTTCTCACTCTGCACAGTCCAATTACAGAGACAAGGACACAAGGGATCCCCTGCCTCTCTGGCCCCATCTACACATAACCAGTGAACCAGGGGTTAATCCACCCCCCTCATACCATCATGCTAGGCCTAGGCCCGTGAACTGGCTGATTGGCAAGGCCTGGCTGCATGGCCAGGGGCACAGGAATGGGCTGAGCCCCAGCTAGGGAATTCCACTTCCTTTCCTGCTTAGGTGAAATTACTTTTCCTATTGCACATATGACCCCAGAGGCTTTGATTTTGCTGACTCTTTATTTCCTCTGCTGAGTCATTCCTCCAGTCTACAGGGACCTAGGCCAAAATACACATTGTAAACATGGGGCCTAACAGAGCCTCACCCCCGCCACAGGCCAAACCGTGTTAGAAACCAGTTTACCTGGAGCCATGTTTAAATGCAACGCCTTAACTCAGCTCCCATTAGGTATCTTGAGCTGGAAAAGCAGACAGGAGTGGTCTGCATAGTTATCAGCTAGCTTTAACTTAACCAGATGAGAACCAGCTCTGCCACATGCGGATGGTGGGGGGTCAGGAAAAGAAACGAATGATTATTTTTAAAAAGCAGCCTCTAAAATGATGGCAAAGTGACCAAGGGGTAGCAGGTGAGGCTGGTGAACGTACTGCACAGAGCACTGGTTCCTTGCCAACAGGCGTTCTGTCTGATGGGAAAGAAGAACAAGGTTTCAGGCTCCGGGGACTTTAATCTCCGCTGTTGAATGGACAATGTGCACGAAGGTGTTACACCCGCAAACTGCCCAGGATGTTCATTTGGGAGGAGATGCCTTTATCTTTAACATAAAGTGGATCTTGTTCAGAAACCATGTATGGTACAAGGGACAAACACACACAGCCTATGCTGGGAGGCCGATATGCTGGAATGGCTGGACCTAAAGCGAACCAACTTGTCTACAAAAGTAATGACTGTTTTTATAAATAGCATGTGAACGCAGAACAGTGTAAAGGTGTTTTTATCTCTGCCTGGGATGGGGAAATCAGAAAAGGTTGGAGCTCTGGAGTCATGCTGGAGTCATGCCCAAAGGACTATTGGCAATTGCACGCAATGCTAGCCAGGAAGCTGGCTGCTCTGTGCCATCCCCCAGTATTGGGATTGCACGTTCCTCCGTCAGTCACATCACTGCACATCTCAGGTTACCTGTGCTAGTGGCACTGTCTGCACAACTCCTAGTGCTAGGGCAAGTGTGTGTGTGGAGGGCGGGCTTTGTGCAGGGGCACACATGGATTTCTCCTTCGTCTGCAGGTGGATGTTGTTTAACTCAGGCATATCTGACCTAGGTCCACCCATTTTAACTGAGCATGAATTGGTACTAGGGATATTGGCTATTTCAGCGCATGCCACTTTCATTAATAAACTATGCTTTTTCCCTCTGTGGTCATGTTGCAGGGATAACTGGAAAACAACATGACATTTTCAGGAAGGGCTCCTCTTTCCAATTCCGTGTATGCTACATTGGAAACTAAGCCCCATAATCCAATGCAGTGAGAGTCCTTGTTTGGGCAGACTTGGGAACTTCTCCAGGAAATTGTTTTCTCCAAGAGGTGAATGTGGCCACTTTAATATTCATCTTCATTTGTGAGGGTGTTCGTGTAAATTGCGCTGCCAGGGTGTCTGTGCAGAAATTTGAGACACTCGAATGGACAGCAGAGTTGGAGAGCTACGTATTATTATACAGTATAGGGCAACATTGGACATTGCCAGTAGATAGCACACTGGTTTCTGCTCATATTATTGAGAGGCAAGAACTCCTTAGGAAAATATTAGAGAAAGGAAAGGAGAGAAGCTGGCTGTGTATGATGCTAGAGCTACTCCTGGCGATGCCTGCAATCAACAGCCTGTGGCTCAGTCCTCATACTGTACGGTGAGTTTTCTTTCGTATAGGAGAGAAATTAATTGTTCTAATTACTGCGTCTAATTGGAAAGACAGAAAATTGCTAAGGGCCAGACTGCCACTGAGCCTCAGTTTCCTCCAGGAGTGTTCCTACTAGCTTCCATGGGACTTGTTACCCTTGTCAGGGTAACTGCATCCGTATTTCGTCCTGGTGGTCTAGCGAAGGCACCCACTCTAGTCTCCCAGCTTTTCCATCATCACTTATCTTGGGCAGAGACATACATCTCTTACGCTTGACCAGGTTTTTTCCAGGCTGCACAGTTCCCTCCTACACGGTGAATTCCCCCAAAAGCCAGATGGCCTACAAGGTCAGCATTTGTGCTTTGCTTTCTCTCTAGAGGCTATAAACAGCACAGTTGCAACTTGCCACACGGTTCCTTCTGAGCAAGCACATTCATCTCAAGGTAAAAGCATTATAGAGGAAAATATTGAAAACAAATAAAGAAACTACACACAGGCTAATAAGTTCACCAGAGATCACACCCTCACTCCAACAAGGGCTCCGGTATTTGCAGATGAGAGCTATTCAGAAGATGATCATCAAAGTGGTTTTCTTTTGGAAAATGCCATTTTAATGAAACTGATGTTTTGTGAAATTGAATTGATTTTGATGAAGCTTCCCTCTAGATTTCAGAAGCCCTTTGGAATATTGCTAAGAAAGTTTGTGGGTTGAGAATGGTAATAGGTTCAAACTCAGCTTGTTATTATAGAAGATCTGAGATTGCTGGAGTCATTTTTGTCTGTATTGCTATATACACAAGCTATACTGTTAACCACTGCTTTGAGTGCACTGTGTGTTAGCAAAGTGCGTCGAAGGAATCTGTGGTTGCTTGAACTGTGCAAACTGTTCTAGAACAGCACTTGTTTATGAAACTGCATTCATGGAGTTATAAGGAAGTGTTTATAAGTACACAAAATATGCCAAAATTATGGGATTAAAAATGCTATTTGCAATTCCTGCATATTGGGAATGCCTGCTGCTTCTGTTCGCCATCAATAAACCCTCCATAAAATGGAAGTCTCAGTCCATTGCATTTGTTCAGTTTACTTCTGATTCCCCTCCCTGCACTACATGTCTGCCAAAAGGCAGCCAATACTTATGGCAGAGCAGGCCCTTCCCTACAGCTTGCCATCGACACCCCAGGAACCTCGCAGACAGTGTCAGGGGGGTGATGGATGCAAGCCACTGGGAAGATGCATGTCCCAGTCTCCAAGTGGGGCCTGGGACAGAACCATGGAGAGAGGTGGCCACTTCTGCCCTTAAATGCTGCAGCCTCCTTCTAATGTTCCCCCCACCATCCAAGAATAAGGAACTTCCTGGGTCAGGACAGCATGTTATGTCCTCTGTGGCTTCCCTGACCAACCTGTGTGTTGTAAGATGACAATGACCTCTGTCCACCCATGACTGAACTGACATGGGTAGGTGGCATACACCACACATGGCTGAGGGTCTTATGTTAGTTAGGGTTCACCTTCACAGAAGGAAAAGCTGCTTTATTTTATGATAAAATCCTTTTGGAGACCAGGCACAGATAATTTTTACCTCAGTTCAGCTAGTTAAGGTGAACCCTCTGCCCCCACTTGGAGTCTACCTTGACTAGCTGCAGTCAGGTAAAAACCCACTGGGGCCTGGTCTCCACAAGGATTTTACCACGATAGCCAACGTGATTGAACAAACAGCCCTTTCTCTGCCATGGAGACATTGACTTCCTACTTGCGTGACCTTAAGACTGTAAGGATTAAAGACAAAAACACCCTGTCACCTTTCGGGGAACACTTTTCACAGAGCGGTCACTTTGTCTGACCTCTTGGTCCTGCCCAACCCTTTCAAAAGACGAGCATGGGACTTTAAAGGCATAACTTTAAAGTGAGCTGTAGCTCACGGAAGCTTATGCTCAAATAAATTTGTTAGTCTCTAAGGTGCCACAAGTCCTCCTTTTCTTTTTGCAGATTTCAACTAACACAGCTGCTACTCTGAAACCTGTCACTTTGAATGGTCCGTTTAAATGTGTTAACTACTTATGCTAAATAATCTGTAATACCTGGTAAACAGCAGTGACACTGAGTTAGTTTCCCAGACCTGAAGAAGAGCTCTGTGTAAGAGCTCTCTCACTAACAGAAGCTGGTCCAGTAACAGATATTATTACCTCCCCCACCTTGTCTCACCATTTGGTTTGATTATTCTGAATCTCCCTCCAACCCTCCAGTTTACCTCCTGAAAGAAAGAACAATGTGTTCTCCTGGCACCTCTCCTTGTTCTAGAAGAGGAGCAAACACAGAATGTGTCAGACTTTCCAGTTATTTTGCAGGAGAAGTCATCTCTCTGCTCATTCATTTTCTCCCAGCCAGCTATGTAGTTAGGCAATAGTCCCCAGTGACAGGATAATATTATTGTAGGTAACCTACAGTTACCCATTTATTTTTGGCTTGCATCTTCTGTACCACATCTATGGTTCCTTCATAAAAGGAAATGGACATAAGGATTGCAGGACCTAAACCTTAAGCTTCAATTGAAAAAGCTGACAATGAATCTCTGTTCCCAATCTTTTAGTGGTTTGGGATATGTCAGCAATTCCCCGGAATGGTCCAATAATTCCAGCCTACGAGTCTCAGGAAAAGATCAATTCTTAATACTCAGACACAACACAGCTCCAATCTTAAGAGTTCTCTTAGTTCCCTCTATGATATGGACGGCAGGGCTATATAGTTCACTAATCTTGCTGCTCCTCTCAGCCCCAAGTGCTGAATATTCCTTCTACATGCAAATAAAGGGATCCCCATCTATGAGTCTGCATTGCTTCATGAACAGACCTTTAAGTTCTCTGTCTCCAATCAAGCCGTTTTACTGTCACCCTCCAACTGCTGCCTAGTGCCATTATGCTGGCTTAGACAAACCCAGCTGGAGACGCAATCAGAACCCAGCCCCTTTGAATGTCATTGTCATAATATTGAGATCCTGAACAAATATCCAGGCACTCAAGGAATTGCATTTGGCCTAAACCAAAGGAATATTAATGTAACTGAGAGGTGCCTGTTGGACTAAGCCTTCATGTAGTTTCCATATGAGATTGGATTTCTACAGAAGTGTGATTAGTTTGGGGAATGTGGTAGCGTACCCTGAATTGCGGAGTGCTTCACAATCCACATATCCAGGAATAGCTCCCCCTGTCAGGGTTCCTTCCCCACTCTGAACTCTAGGGTATAGATGTGGGAACCTGCATGAAAGACCCCCTAAACTTATTCTTATCAGTTTAGGTTAAAAACTTCCCCAAGGTACAAACTTTGCCTTGGCCTTGAACCGTACGCTGCCACCACCAAGCGTTTTAAACAAAGAACAGGGAAAGAGACCACTTGGAGAGGTCTTCCCCCAAAATATCCCCCCAAGCCCTACACCCCCTTTCCTGGGGAAGGCTTGATAATAATCCTCACGAATTTGTACAGGTGAACACAGACCCAAACCCTTGGATCTTAATGAAAAATCAATCAGGTTCTTAAAAGAAGAATTTTAATTAAAGAAAAGGTAAAAGAATCACCTCTGTAAAATCAGGATGGAAAATACCTTACAGGGTAATCAGATTCAAAACACAGAGGATCCCCCTCTGGGCAAAACCTTAAAGTTACAAAAAACAGGAATAAACCACCCTCTTAACACAGGGAAAATTCACATAAAACAAAAGATAAACTAATCCGCCTTACCTGGGTTACCTATACTGGTTGCAATATTGGAGACTTGGATTAGGATGGGTTGGAGAAGATGGATTTCTGTCTGGCCTCTCTCAGCCCAAAGAGAGAACAAACACATAATCAAAGAGCACAAACAAAACCCTTCCCCCCGCCCAAGATTTGAAAGTATCTTGTCTCCTTATTGGTCCTTTGGGTCAGGTGCCAGCCAGGTTAGCTGAGCTTCTTAACCCTTTACAGGTAACAGGATGTTGCCTCTGGCCAGGAGGGATTTTATAGCACTGTATACAGAAAGGTGGTTACCCTTCCCTTTATATTTATGACACTCCCCCACCACTGAAATGCAGCAGTCAGCTGGCACAGAACACTGCACAACAGTGGGGATACAGCATGTGACTGTGGACGTGGAATTTTGGCCAAGGACTCTGGCCAAACCCTTATCTTGAAGGGCCACAGACTATTTAGTGTTCACCAGGACAGAATGGAATGATTTTAACAAGTTAAAATGAGGTCTAAACAATTTTCCACTTGACATCATTGAACCTGGAAGAATCTCCTATTTCAGTGTTTATACTATTTGATTAGTTTTTGCTTTTCTCTCACCTTGGAAAATTAAAATACATCTTTGTTTAAGCATTTTCTAGTAAGTTCCACTTTTAGGTTCTTTTGCAGTAACACAAAGCTGCAGTGTTATAAGCAAAGCAGGGGAATATTTATTTGTTTAATAACTCTATATTTTCATTGGCATTAAAAAACTATGGAAGCATCTCTTGTTCTTAGGTTTAGCGAGGGCCAGTTTTCCCAAACCTAAGTGTTGAGTCAGATTTTACCTACGTGTCCCTTTAAAAGGACATAATTTAAGACACAGGCACCAACTTTAATTTTTCTGGGTGGTTGCTCCACCCCAAGGCCCTGCCCCCACTTCGCCCCTTCCCCCAAGACCCCACCCTCGCTCCATCTCTTCCAGTCCACGCTCTGCCCCCTCCCCCCCTGCATCCCACCCGCCACCAAACAGCTGATTAGCAGGGGCCATCGAACAGTTGATCAACGGATGGGTGCTGAGCACCCCTATTTTTTGTGGGGGCTCCAGCCCCGGAGCATCCACCGAGTCAGCACCTATGATTTAAGGAGCCAACAGTATAGAACTCCATGTGTCCACCTCAGAATGATGAAATACTGAGTCAACGCTTCTGAGACTGGAGCCTTTCGTTCAACAGATCTTCAGTACTTTTAACCTACTGCTTTGCCTGTGGATAAAGGGATAAACAGTGAGGTGGAAAAATGTGCAGATGATACAAAACTACTCAAGATAGTTAAGTCCAATGCAGACTGCAAAGAGCTACAAAGGCATCTCACAAAACTGGGTGACTGGGCAACAAAATGACAGATGAAATTCGGTGTTGATAAATGCAAAACAATGCACACTGGAAAACATAATCCCAACTATACATCCAAATGATGGGATCTAAATTAGCTGTTACCACTCAAGAAAAAGATCTTGGAATCACTGTGGATAGTTCTCTGAAAACAGCCACTCCATGTGCAGCGGCAGTCACAAAAGCGAACAGAATGTTGGGAATCGTTAAGAAAGGGCTAGATAATAAGACAGACAATATCACATTGCCTCTGTATAAATAAATGGTATGCCCACATCTTGAATACTGTGTGCAGATGTGGTTGCCTCATCTCAAATAAGATATACTGGAATTGGAAAATGTTCAGAAAAGAGGAACAAAAATGATTAGGGGTATGGAACAGCTTCCGTATGAGGAGAGATTAATAAGACTGGGACTTTTCAGCTTGGAAAAGAGACAACTAAGGGAGGGGGGATATGACAGAGGTCTATAAAATCATGACCGGTGTGGAGAAAGTAAATAAGGAAGTGTTTCTCATACTACAAGAACGAGGGGTCACCAAATGAAATTAATAAGCAGCAGGTTTAAAACAAACAAAAGGAAGTATTTCTTCACATAAAGCACAAGTCAACCTGTGGAACTCTTTGCCAGAGGATGTTTTGAAGGCCAAGACTATAAAGGGTTAAAAAAAGAACTAGATAAATTCATGGAGGATAGGTCCATCAATGGCTATTGGCCAGGATGGACAGGGATGGTGTCCTTAGCCTCTGTTTGCCAGAAGCTGGGAATGGGCGACAGGGGATGGATCACTTGATGATTACCTGTTCTGTTCATTCCCTCTGGGGCACCTGGCATTGGCCACTGTCAGAAGACAGGATACTAGGCTAGATGGACCTTTGGTCTGACCCAGTATGGCCGTTCTTATGTTCCCTCAATTTTTAACTCTTAAACTTGGGCCACCTATCTGTATATTGGTCAGTCCCTTTACCAGCTACAGTCATGTCACTAAGATCTTTGTCTATTAACCATAATTTCAGGTCGGGGGGGCAGAGTTTATAGAACTGTATCATACTCATTAATTAATAGGCCTCATTGACTGCGACAACCCCCGCAGCCAGTTCCCCATTTTCTTATACAACCCCTAATTTGAATTGAAACCTCAGCATAGCTCACATCCCCTTTCTTCTGAACTTCCCCTGTACGCTTCTGAGGTCAGTTTAAACTTTTGCAACAAAGCTTGCTTCCACAGATCATAATCGTTAGAGTCCTCTCTGTCCATAAGGATGAAAAAGTCCAAGGCCTTTGTCCCAAAGGGGCTAGACACTGGACCATGTCCTCCTGCCCCACTTTGTTCTGTTCAAACCCCATTTCAAAAGCCATTAGAAACACCTCGATATCATCCCCTTCCCTAAAGTGAGGAAATAATTCCTCAACAATCAGGACAGGTACAGGGGGCCTGGCTCCACCTACCAGACTGGTGTTTTGCTGGTGCAGTCTTTCCATATCAAACTGGTGTTCACACCCCTTGTCTTTCTCTCTCATCAGACTGATGCTGGCACCCCCCGTCTTCTCTTCTGTACTGGTATTGGCACTCCCACTCTTCAAGCAGCTGGGTTTCCAGAGAGTCTGTGCCTCTCCAGCTGTATCCTCTCTCGGTCTACCTGTAGCCCTGTCTCCTATCCCTGTTGCACTGATGCATGTGGTCTTGATGGAGCATGGATATTGCCTTTATCAGCCTCTTCCCTGCTTCTCTTCAGGGAGTTTGCTCCAAGATTTCCCCCAGCTGCTGGGCCCTCTGCCAGCGGGCTGGAGGTTTCCTGTGAACCTGGACCATCATTCCTGTGGTCGTCTGAATACAGCAGGTCAACTAGTTGTGCCTTTGTCCTCTCCTCAGTGTTGAACTGCCTTTTTCTGAATAGCTCAACTTGCTTACTTCTCTTTAGCTGTTCATAATTCATTTCCTCCTGCCTCTCTTTTCACTATTCCTTTCCCAAAAGACTGAGACTTTTCTTTGTGCTTTTCCCTTCTATGCTGTTTACTTTCACTGCGGTTGGCACTTACGCCAATTCACAGTCAGAATTGCCCCACACATACATACACACAGTCACATATGTCACCTGTATCCCCCCTCACGGTCCCCCAAGGGCACCCACTCCAGGCTTCTAGCTCCCAGCCGTCAGCTCTCTTGGGCAGAGACCTGCGTCTCACTCTCACCTGACCAGAGATTTTAAGGGTGCACTGTTCCTTCCCAACCCCAAATATGGGAAACAATAAAAGAGCCTACAGGACTGCTAATAAGCTTACCAGAGATCACTGCAGTCCAACAAGGGCTTTGGTCGGAGTCAGTCTTGGGGCACTGGGGAAGTTCCAGAAGACTGGAAGAAAGCTAAAGTTGTGCCAGTATTTAAAAGGGTAAACAGCATGACCCAGGTAATTATAGGCCTGTCAGCCTAACATTGATCCTGGGCAACATGACTGAGCATCTGATACAGGACTCAATTAATAAAGAACTAAAGAAGGGTAACTTAATTAATGCCAATCAACATGAGTTTATGGAAAATATATAGCTTTTCTGATGAGATTACAAATTTGGTTTATAAAGGTAATAATGTTGATATAATATTCTTTGCCTTCTGTGAGGCACTTGACTTGGTACCACACAATATTTTGGTTAAAAAAAAACCTTAGACCAATATATAATTTAACATGTGTGACAGGGTCAGGCCTGATGGCTATAGGAGAGTAATCGAAGGCAGATATACTAGCCCCAGGCTAAGTAGGTCCATTTTCCCTGGGTTAGGTAACAGAAGCTGCTAGAATCAATTAAGGCAGGCTAATCAGGGCACCTGGGTTTTAAAAAAGGCGCTCACTTCAGTTTGTGGTGTGCGTGTGAGGAGCTGGGAGCAAGAGGCACTAGGAGCTGAGAGTGAGAACATGTACTATTGGAGGACTGAGGTGAACAAGCATTATCAGACACCAGGAGGAAGGTCCTATGGCGAGAATAAAGAAGGTGTTGGGAGGAGGCCATGGGGAAGTAGCCCAAGGAGTTGTAGCTGTCACACAGCTGTTCCAGGAGGCACTCTAGACAGCTGCATTCCACAGGGCCCTGGGCTGGAACCCGGAGTAGAGGGCCGGCCCAGGTTCCCCCCAAATCCTCCCAACTCCTGGTCAGACACAGGAGGAGTCAACCTGGACTGTGAATTCAGAAAAATGGCCAAGCTGAGGGCTGCCGTGAAGCTCCAAGGCAAGCAAATCTGCCAATAAGCGCAAGACCCAACAAGGTAGAGCAGGAACTTTGTCACACATGGCACACAATAAATGGATTAAAAAGTGGCTAACTGATAGGATCTCAATGTAATTGTAAGCAGGGAATCATCACTGAACAGCTGTGTTTCTAGTTGGGTCCCACCAGGATTGGTTCTTGGCCCTATGCTTATTTAACCTTTTTATCAATGAGCTGGAAGAAAACAAAATCATCACTGACAAAGTTTGCAGATTTCACAATAACTGGGAGAATGCTGATTCAGAACGATCTGGATTGCCTGGTAAACTGGGCACAAGCAAACAATATGCGTTTTAATATGGGTGGGTAAATGTATACACCTGGGAACCAAGAACATCGGCCATACTTACAGGATGGGGGGCTCTATCCTAGGAAGCAGTGATTCTGAAAAAGCCTTGGGGATTGTAGTGGATAATCAGATGAACATGAGCTCCCAAGGTGATGCTGCGGCCAAAAGAGCTGTTGCAATCCTTGGATGCACAAACAAGAGACTCTTGAGTAGGAGCAGAGAGGTTATTTTACCTCAGGATTTGGCACTGGTGCAAGCAGTGATGGACTCTGTGTCCAGTTCTGGTTCTCACAATTCAAGAAGGATGTTGCTAAATTAGAGAGAATTCAGAGAAGACCCACAAGAATGATTAAAGGATTAGAAAACCTGCCCTATCATGATAGATGACTTCGCTGAGTCTATTTAGCTTAACAAAGAGACGGTTAAGGGATGACTTGAGAGAAGTCACTGAGTGCTTTTTCGAAGATGTAGCCCTTTATATTATAAATCCAACTTTGCACAACTAAAGTTTTTACACAACAAAAAAGGGCTTCAGCCTAGAGAGCTAATGATTGAGACATTTTACTCACTGCTTCTCTCATTATTGAGCAAGCCCAGCCAGTGCTAATAGGACTCCAAGTGCATTTCTAGGAACAAAGCTGCCATACTTGTTATACTAATTCAGACCCCAACAAAGACCAAGAATCACCCTCCTGCTCCTAACCCATAGTACACTGTGTGATTATGGAGCAGCAGGAGCAATAGTTCAGGACTCTGCAGGTAGAGGACTGTCTGCTCATTTGATAGGTTTACGTATTCAATTTGATGATACATGAACAAGGGTGAATGGGTTGTGGTATGCTGTAGCTGGACCATCAGCCTCCACAGCAATTTGGGGTCATGGCCCCTTTAAGCCAAGTCACAAAAAGAAAAGACTCCCCACACATTTTAGTCACAGCTAGAGTAAAATAAGCCAGTGAGAGCCCTGGTGATGGTGGAGGGGCAGCTGAGCCAAATCTGAGTGAGTGGTGCTGCAAACCAGCGCTTTTTGTTTTTCCTGTGGTCAGGGGCCTGTTGCAAGTGCACCAAGTGCAAACACTGGTTAATCCAGGCCTGCCATATGTCACTCCAGCATGAGTTTTCAGGCTGCACGCTATAGGCTGTGTCGGTTAAAAAACCCACCTGGTTTAGAGAAGAAGTGAAGGCAGATATAAAAAATAAAATATATCTATAACAAATGGAAGGAAGGAGAAGCTGATAGTAATTAATATACATCAGAAGCTAGGAGTTATAGAAAATTCATATTGGAAGCAAGGGGACATAAGGAGAAATCTCTGGCCAGCAGAATCAAGGACAATAAGAAGCAGTTTTTAAAAATATATTAGGAACAAAAAGAATACTGACAATGGTATTTGTCCATTACTAGAGGGAAGTGGTACAATTTTCAATAATAATGCAGAAAAGGCTGAGTGTTGAATAAATAGTTCTGTTCTGTATTTGGGGGGGAAACAGGTTATATAGTCTCATCATATGGTGATGATAACACTCCTTTCATTCCATTTATAACTCTGGAGGATGTGAAACAGAAGCTACTGAAGCCAGACATTTTTAAATCAGTAGGTCCAGATAACTTGCTTCTAAGAGTTTTAAAAGAGTTGGCTGAGGAGCTCACTTGATCAGTACTGTTGATTTTCAACATGACTTGGAGCACTGAGGAAGTTCCAGAAAACTGAAAGAAAGCTAATGTTCAGTCAATTTTTATAAAGGATAAATGGGTAATTATAGTCAGTCTGATATTGATCCTGGGGAAGATAATGGAGTGGCTGATAGGAGACTATATTAATAAAGAATCAAAAGAGGGTAATTCAATTAATGAAAATCAATATGGGTTTATGGAAAAAAGATCCTGTCAAACTAACCTGATATCTTGTTTTATGAGATTACAAGTTTGGTTGATAGAGGTAATAGTGTTGATGCAATAGCCTTAAAGTTCTATAAGGCATCTGACTTAGTAATACACAACATTTTGATTAAAAAACTAAAACAATATAAAACTTACATGGCATTCATTAAATGGATTAGAAAGTGGCTAACTGATAGCTCTCAAAATGTAACTGTAAATGGGGAATCATCATCCAAATGGTATGTTTCCAGTGGGGTCCCACAGAGATCAGTTCTTGATCCTACACGATTTAACATTTTTGATCAATGATCAGGAAGAAAACATAACATGATCATTGATAAAGTTTGCAGATGGCACAAAAATTGTGAGAGTGGTAAATAATGAAGAGTGCAGGTCACTGATTCAGAGCGATCTGGATCACTTGGTAAACTGGGTACAAGAAAACACTATGTGTTTTAACAGATAAATGCTAGAAACAAAGAATGTACTTACATGATGGTGGACTCTGTCCTGAGAAGCAGGGACACTGAAAAAAGATCTGAGGGTTGTGATGGATAATCAGCTGAACATGAGCTTCCAGTGTGACACTGTGGTCAAAAGAATTAATGCAATCCTGGGATGCATAAACAGGGGAATCCTGAGAAGGAACAGAGAGGTAATTTTCCCTCTGTATTTGGCACTGGTGCATCCAATTCAGGTGTCCACAATTTAAGCAGGATGTTGATAAACTGGAGAGGGTTCAGAGAAGACCCAGCAGAATGATTATAGGATTAGAAAAGATGCCTTATAATTGTAGACTCAAAGAGCTCAATCTATTTAGTTTAACAGAGAGAAGGTTAAGGCATGACTTGATGACATCTGTAAGTACCAACAAGGGGAACACATATTTAATAATGGGCTCTTCAATCCAGCAGACACAGGTATAACACGATCCAGTGGCTGGAAGCTGAAGCTAGACAAATTCAGACTGGAAATAAGGCATACATTTTTAAAGGTGAGAGTCATTAATCATTGGAACAATTTGCCAAGGGTTTTGATGGATTCTCCGTCACTGACAATTTCTAAATCAAGATTGGCTAAAAAATCTGCTCTAGGAATTATTGTGGGGCAGGTCTCTGGTCTGTGTTACACAAGAGGTCAGACTAGATGACCACAATGGTCCCTTCTGGCCTTAGAATCTATAATCTATGTGTCTGGTAGAGGTCCCTAGCATTGGTGGAAAGCATGTACACAGTCTGTTGGCTTCTGTTTCCCATGCAGCATGTTGTCAAGTGACATTCCCCCCTCCCCCCACAACAGTGAGTCCCCCCTAGCAGCACCAAATCAGACCACCGAGCATTTCACCTACCTCATTCTGCACACCGCCTCCCCACCTCATCTGGAACCTCCACGACCTCACCTCCACCCTCTCTGCGTGACCCGGCACTTCAGCAACCTCACCTGGAACCCAACTTCACAACCTGGCATCTCTACCTCCTCACCTGGACCCTGACTGCACCATCTGGCATCTGTGCCTCCTCTCTTGGAACCTTAGCTGTACAACCCAAAGTAATCCTGCTCACAGCCCTGGAACACTGGCACCATCTGTCACATCCCCTGCATCAACCTCTTCTTCTGCTCTTTCCCTTTTTTGTGAGACTGCCTTTGATCAGCTCCCTCCGTCCTCTCTGTCCGCAGCCCTCCATGGATCTGGGAAGTTCATCCCCGGCAGAACCACCTGGAGACAGCTCCCGCAGCAACACCAGATTCTAGGACTGTCCCTCCCAGGCTCCACTTGAGCCCAGAAAGCTACTCACTCCCAATTCTGGCTACTGGGGTGGGGGCCCTGCCCCAGTAACACAAGACTGTTTCCACCTCCTCATTCACTGAAACAAGGCTGGAGTGGGGAAGTAGCGAGGTGAACAGCCTTGAGGGCCTACAGCTCCAAAAGGCAAACCTGAGCAATGACCTCCAAGGTGAGGTTTACATGTCCATTTCAGCTCAGGATGTATGTGGTCTCCGCAGGAAGGAACCCACATCAGCAGGATCTCAGCACTCACTGCTGAGCTCTGGCCTGTCCCATTGTCATCACCGCTCTGGGCGCTGCCTATACCCCCTCCCTTCTCTGTGCTGCCCTATCTGTTCTCCTCCTCCTGGTCCTGGTCTTACCCCCTCTCCCTCATTTGTCACTCCCCTTCCTCTCTGACTCCTCTCATCTCTCCATGCACCTCCATTGTGCCCACTCATCCTGTCAGGTTCCTGTGAGGTATCACAGGCCTCAAACCCACACCCACGGGTCCCCAAGCAGTGCTCAAGCCCTGACTGCTACCAGCAGCTCACCTGAAGAACTACGGAAGGATTAGTCCACAGAGGGCCCTGCCCCCAAAGTTCCTGATTGGGAGAAACATCCAGCCCCCTGATTGGCTAAGGAATACCATTTAAATCAAGAAAAAACAACAGCAAGATGTCTGAGAGGATTTCTTGGCTGGCTGTGACTCTGGACCCCTCTTGCTTACCTGACTCCTGAGCCCTGCCTTCCTGCCTGCCCCTGGTTCCTGCTACCCCTCCTGCTCCTGCCTCTTGGCCTCCCACCCCACACCCTGTCTACTCCCAATTCCTGCTGTCCTGCCCTACTACAGGGCCCTGCTTCTCCACCTTACCCCGATACTGTCTCTGTCTCTGACCTTCAGCTTGGTACCTGACAATGTCTCTGACCCCTGACGTGGCACCTGATGCTGTCGTTAGTTGTGACCCTCTGCTCTGACCATTTGGCCCGACCCCTGCGCTGACCACTAGGCCTGACCACCCACGCCCTGGTCATTGCAGATAGCTCAGACCCTATTAACCTTTCCAAGTGGACCCATCTGAGGACAGACCCAGCAGAGCTCCCTGTACCAGGAAGGGCATCAGTACTACATGAGCCAGTGACCCTCCTCCAGGCAGACAGCCGAGCCCTGCGGGTGCAGAATGTGCAGCTGGCCACTGAGAATCAGACATTGTGGGCTCAAGTTCACCAAATCTGGGCAGAAAACGCTGCACTCCGGGTTCTCCCAGCTCTGCTGCTCCCTGAGCAGGGACCCACCATCCCTCTGCCCAAGCTTTTCAATGGGAGCTACTCCGAATTCCAAAGTTTCATGAATCAATGCCATCTCTTGTTCATACTTGACCTCAGGTGTATGTTTCTGACCACACTAAAGTAGGCCTGGTAGTCAGCCTGCTCACAGGGGAGGCGTTGGACTGGGGCTCTCCCTTGTTGATGTCAAATGTCCACTTTTGTCTAACTGGGATTCCTTTCACCAGTCAACATCGACCATCTTTGATTACCATAACCATGCCTGCTCGGCTCAGGCCGCCCTGCAGAAACTCCAACAGAGCCAGCCATGAAATACTCAGGTTCAGAGGGAAGTGTGGGGAATGGATGACACTGAACTGTTGGGTTTCTCGATGTCCCTGGATTGTAACTTCAAGCGGAACAGTTTCTATGGCCACTGGCCCAGATGATAAGAGGGACCCATCAATTTTTTCTACCAGGTCCAGGACAGTCATGGGCCGCAAAGGGATCTGCAGTGCCCGGGCAGCTGCTGCATCAAGTAAATTGTCTGCTGCACCCAAGTCAAGGAGGGTCAGCTGCATAGGGAGCGGTTGTCTTTCACAATTCGGCTGGGACTTGCAGATACAGTGTTGGCTAATGGGTGCCGGAGTGCATCCCTATCAGGACCTCAGCAGGGGTTTCAGGTGGATACTCTGTTAGAATGTTCAGGCCACCCCCTTCATTGAGCCTGGGCTGAATCGTTTCCCAGATTCCTTTGGACCGATTTCCTCATAGGGCAAGGGGAGATTGCATGGCCCAGCTTACCACAGGAGTAGCACAAGTTAAGGTGTTGCCAGCACTCAGGGATGAATTGCCGGCCAGTGAGGTCTACCTGTATTGGCTCAACTGGTTGGGTGTAATCTGATTGTGGGAGGCACGGTGGTGATGCCCCTCTTCTTTCTTTTTGTCAGTTGCATAGATGGTTGTCAATACAGCCACTGCTCCAGCCACTGCCTAGGTAGCTCACTTCCACTGTCCCATATCAGACAAAGAATGGAATGAGGCAGCCCAGTTATATCAGTTTCAGGGTGGCCTGTGGGACAAGGTTAAGGATGAACTGGCCCGAGTCAAGACCCCAACAGGCCTGGATGCCTTCATAGAGCTCAACATCTGTATTGACAACCATCTATGCAAGTGACAAAAAGAAAGAAGAGGGGCATCACCACCGTGCCTCCCACAATCAGATTACACCCAGCAGTTGAGCCAATACAGGTAGACCTCACTGACCGGCAGTTCATCCCTGAGTGCTGGCAACACCTTAACTTGTGCTACTCCTGTGGTAAGCTGGGCCATGCAATCTCCACTCTGGAGTCTGTCTTTCTTTTTTGCTAAGATTCATTGGAAGTCTACAGGTACCAGCTGATGGGCTAGAACACCCCTTACAGGGGGTCACTCCCAGATCCTCCTTTTCTCTCTTGACAAGGGACAGCGGCCTTTGAGCATGTGCCTGTTGTGGATGTCAGTGTTGCCCCTACTCGGCAGCCACATTCTGCTGCTGCTGCTCTTCCTCCTCCTGCCCCGCTTCTTCTGGGTGTGGCCTCCCAGGAACAAAAATGCCAGACTGTAGTGCAATATTATGCGAAATGTAGCACTCCCAGTAGATATACTCCTTTAAGGGTCAGCAGAGTAGTGCACCACCAGAGGGATGGAGACATGTCCAATACATCTTTGGGATGCCAAAGGCTCTCGCTACCACTCCCTGAATGGCAGCAAGAGCATGATTGTATCGCTTCTCTGCCTGAGCTGAGGGGTTCACAGTGGGCTGTAGGAGCCATAGCCAGAGGGGATATCCTTTTTCACCTGTGAGGAGGATACGTGCAACAGGGGTTCTGCACCACCCATGTGGTAGCAATGGCCATGGTGGGTCCTGAGTGGGAGTGGTAGGTTGGGTGGGATGTGCCTTGGAAGGGGCAATGGGGGAACGTAAGGGGTGTGGTGAGAGTGGGAGGGAGGGAGTAGGGGAACTTAGTCACAGACCCTCCAAGATATGTAAAATTCTCACATCCACTGAACCCAAATGAAAGTTAGGAGCCAGCACGCATCCCGTTTGCTCTAAGCGCCACCAGCCTTTTCATCTGGCCTCTCCTTTTGCCTGACGCTCATGGCTCTGAAGGAGACTTTCTCTCTGGAAAGTTGGTTTTCATGCAGCTCCTCCCTGCTTCCTGCACAGCTGGGTCTCTCGCATGCACACGCACATTCTGGCTCATCAGAAAATATATGTTTGGAGTCTCTGTTTGGTTGCTTCTGAAGCTTTTTCTTTACCGCCTTCCTTGTTTTACTAAAACCATCTTCTTTTAGGGCCAGATCCACACTGCACCTGCCACCGCATTCTCCTCCACTGGGGCTCAGCCACGCAGGACAGAAGCCTAATTATTCTTCTGTCTCACCCAGAAAGTTTTCCCTCCCCATCAGGAACAATGACCAGGTAGAAGGTGATCAAGCCTGTTTGCTTCCTTTGTACTTGCAATGGGCTCAGCAATGAACAGGTGCTAATTGATACCCTTGTGACTCTTGGTTTTGTCTTCTTTAGCAGTGAGTGCTTAATGAGTTCTCAGTATAAAGGTGCCTGGCTGTTTCTAACAAAAGAACATCTGGACACACTGATCAACAGAGAAAAAGAAGGGGGAGTTTCATTTTTTAACTCCTCCCCCACCAAATCCCTTCTTGGCAGGCGAGTTAACACGCCGCTGCCCAGGAAATGTCTGGCATACGTGTGACTGTACTTGGCCAGCAGACAGTCAGAGAGGAAGAATGGTCAGAGCATGGGCTCGGGGAGCCCTGGGTTTATTTGCTGTGCCACAAACACCCTATGTGACCCTGAGCAAGTCACTTAGGCCCAGTTGCACAAAGGTATTTCTGTGGGAGTTAGGCGACTAAGTCTCTGTGAGGATCTCATCTTAGTTTCTCTGTGCCTGAGTTCCCCATCTGTACAGTGGGGCAATAGAACTGGGTGTACAAGGAAAAATACACAAAATGTGTGAGGGGCTTAGATACTATGTGATGGAGGCAAGGTAAGTTCCTCAGACAGAGGGACTAGCCTTCCTTGGCTACCAGAGGGAACTGTACAAGGACATTATGATCTGTGCCCAGTGTTCAGCACCACAGAAGGAAGCTCCTCCGTGAGGTCTGTGAATCCCTGACCTTTCCATCTTGAATGAGCCTGTAGTTTCTCCTTAGACCAACGTTTCTCAGATGCAGCCACCTTGGCCGCATGCAGCCACCAGGGGGTTTCCCTGCAGCTACACCAGCTTCCTGAGCAGTGATTGCAGTGGCGGGGGGGCGGGAAGGAGGGGTGGGAAAGGCCAAGCATTGGCTCTCCCCCCTGCCTCCCTGTTCCTCCTGGATGTGCAGCCCTTCATGGCCCCTGGAGACAGGTGGGACACAACACTGCAGGAGCACGAAGAGTTCTCTACGGGGGGGGCCATGAGACTCGGGCTTCAGTCCTGGGGTGGTTGGGTGGCAGGCTCCAGCGGCGGGACTTAGGGAGCTTGGCTGCATGGACCAGGGCTCCAACCATGGGGCTTCAGGTGCCAACACCTGGCTCCGGCTGCTGGTTTTGGGCGCTGACCACCAACTCTGGCCACACAGCCCTGGCCTTTGGCCATGGGGCTTCAGTTCAGGCTCCAACCCCTGGCCACGCAGTGGCAGGCTCCAATCCCCATCTGTGGCCATGTGGTGTGGGCCACACAGCACCGGCCCCCGACCCTGGTGGCAGCTGCTGACCCTGGGCACCGACCCCCAGTGGCGTGCTCCAACTCCCAGTCCTGGCCGCTGGCCCCGGGCAGCAATCCCTGGCCCCGGGCAGGTGACAGCAAGCGCCGATCCCCGGCCCCAGGTGCACCAATCCCTGGCCCCGGGTGGGCGGAAGCAGGCACCGATCCCTGGCCCTGGGTGGGCGCCCATCCCTGGGCGTGTGGCAGCAGGTGCTGGCTTTGGCCGAGTGGTGGCAGGCACTGATCCTCGGATCTAGCCACAAAGCCCCAGGCTCCAGCACACAGCTCTGGGCTCTGGCTGCATGGCAGCGGGCAGTGGCCCTGGGTTCCAACTCCCTGCCCCAGCCATGCAGCTCCTGCTCCAGGCGTGGGCACTGACCCTCTCCCCAGCTGTTCAGCTCCTGTCCCCAGCTCCGGGCTCTGGACGTGGGCACTGACCCCCAGCTGCACAGCAGCGGTTGCCAACTCCCGGCTCCAGCCGTGCAGCTGCGGGGCTCACCACCCGCCCTCCTCTCTCTTGGCCCCGCATCCATGCCCCCCTCTCCATCGCCAGGCGCCCCACTGCCTCCCGTGGCCCACATCCATCCCCCCATTTCCCCCACTGCCTCCGCCTCCGGCACCTTCCCACCCCCATCCAAGGCTTAATTTTTCCTGGGACTTGCTGAGAAAAGTGATATTAACAGACATGCAAGTATCACTTTTCACAGCCTTCCAGATAGCTACTAAGTGTCCTGTGAAAAGTGATGGATATTAACAAATATACAAATACCACTTTTTGCAGTAATATTTTTATTATTGAGTCTGCGAAAAAACCCAACACCCTACATAAATTGCAATGATGTGGATGGGTGTACGTGTATATGTGCATATTTATTTGTTTTCTTAACGTTAATCAAGTATTTTAGGATAGCGTGTCAGTGCGGCCACCAGAAAGAATTGGTGGCCGCACTCTGAGGCCTTTGGCCATGGTGCCTTCCAAAAGGCATTTCCAAAATGCCTGCCTTAGACTCTGGGCCGGGATTACTTCAGATCTCTCTGAAGTGTTTGCTCGGCGCCAGCCGCCACCACCACAGAGCACAGGTAAGGAAGGTGTAGGCAGAACCGGCATACCTCGGCTGGGATTGCGCACAGAACCATAGACAAAGGGCCAGAGAGGACACTCAGTGAACCCCTGCATGTTCCAGGCTGCTTCCCATCTGCTAACCTGACCCTAAAATGCCACAGAAATGGGGCTTCAGCCACCTCCCTTTCTGGGCAGAGCATTTTCCTAATGTCTAGTAGAAATGTTCCCTTCATGCCATGTTACCCTGTGAGCAGAGAAGGGCCTGAATTCCTCAGTCCCTTTCCCTCTCTGCTCGGCTTCCTGGCATTGCCTCCACAGAGCTGCTGGAGGACTCAACCACAGGTCAGGCAATCTTTTGAGCTGCAATTGGCCATTAGAGGATATGTGCGTGACATTCAAGCCAACAGTCTCTAGTCAAGGGGTATAAAATCTCTGCCCCTGTAACCACCCCTTGGTTTCCCTGTGCTGCCAGCAGGAGCTGTCACTGAACCAAGCTTCCCCTTCCCACCAGGCTAGTTAAGCAGACCTCCTTGGATCAGTGTGTAATAGCTGTGATGGTAGAGCCAGGGCTAGGCTGGAAAGATTCTGTGTGACTATGTGGGATCTGGGATGACACCTGTGCCTGGCATGTACGCCTCCCATCCCCTGCCCACTCACTAATGACCAATCCAACAAGTTGATGGTTTGTTAACTGCTTTCTGAACCCTCTTTACCATGTGGGGTTCCCTGGACATTCCACTGCCTGTTGATCCTGAAGCCCATCTGCCCTTTATGGCATCAGTTGGTGGCCTAATAACCTACTCCTGGGGGGAATTCTGCACCACTGCACATGCGCAGAATTCATGTCGCCCACAGATTTCTTTGCTTCCCCGCAGAAAAATGACTTTCTGACAGGGAAGCAAATGGAAGCAGCAAGAGCAGTCATGCACCACTCCCTAGCAGCATAGGTATGTTGTTTCAGGCACTCAGAGAAGCTGGCAGGGAGGTAAATCACTGTGGGGCTGGGGACACCCCAGCCAGTGGCTCCTACTCTGAGCCAGGATCAACTGCTAGTTGTGGATGGGCTGAAGGCAGGAGAGGACAGGACTTTCTCTTCCCCTGCAAGGAGTGGCTGGGGCAGTGTCCACCCACCCCCAGAAACCTCCTCCAGCTGCAGGAAGCTCAGCATCTTCCCCTGCTTCCTCCTCTCATCGCTCCTCAGCTGTGGGGGAGGGGTCACTGTATGGGGAGCTGCTCCCCCATCCACTCAACCCCCATTCATATGGACCTCCCATACCCAGACACCCCTGCCAAGCCAGACCCGGTACATCCAGAACCCCCCTAGCCCTCCATACCCGAACCCCACCCCACTGAACTTCAACCCCTGCATCTGGAGCCCCCCTGCACCCAGCCCCCCAGCCCCCAGACTCCCACCCCTGCACCCAGACCAACCCCCACTGAACTCCCTGCACTCAAACCCCAACCCTGATGAGCCCAAGCCCCCACCTCCAGCCCCCAATACCACTGATCCCCAACTAGCTGCACCCAGACCCCCACCCCACCAAGCCCTACTCCCCCAGCACCCAGACCCCTCTGCTGAGCCCCAACCACCATCACCTAGAAGCCCCTGCAGAGTCCCATTGCCCCTGCACCTGGAACCGCCCTACAAATGAGCCTCTGTGTATCCAGATCCCCCCACACCTAGACCCACCCACTGAGCTGCCTGCATCCCACACAGAATCCTCTCACCCCACACCTGGATCCCTCCACACTGAGCCCCTCCATACTTGGATCCTGTCTGGTTGAGCCTGTCTGCTCCACACCTGGTGTGCCTGGCACAGAGAGGCAGGGCCCCAGGGTGTTTCTGGGGCAGGCCCAGGCCTTGTGCTGTTTCAGGGTCAGGTTCAGCCTCAACACTGAGTCCATGTTCTAGGGGTGGGGGAGCTACAGGGTGATCTCCCGCTTTCATGGAGCCAGTGGCCTGTGCTTCCCGCTGTCTCTACATTTATTTATTGACAAATAAATCTTGCAGAATCTTAAAATATTGTGCGCAGAATTTTTAATTTTTTGGCACAGAATGCCCTTACAAGTAATAGCCAGAAACCCTCGGGGTTCTTGAACAGCTCCCTGTTCCGTTTTTACTCTAGGAAGTGGCTGAAAAGGCTGCATCCTGCTGCTGCTGCAAAGGCAGAGGGGCATATTGGGGGAGGGGCAGTTGGAACTCCCCACTTTTCTCCTCCCTTCCCCCTGCTCAAGGATCCATTGGCCTGTGTGATCTGCCCCCTTCCCTGTGTTGCCATTCAGGGTTGCGCAATCTAGGTTTGAGACATCTGCAGAGATCTTCAGCACCTCTGAAAATTAAGCAGAAGGTGTCTCAAGCTGGACAAATTTCTGAGGGCCTCTGAACATGTGCCTGTTTGAAGCAGGGGAACGTGGTTGTAAGACCACAGATTGGCATGAGCTCGGCAGCAGCTCCTGAATCCACTTTTAGGTGATTTTCTATTTAAGATGGCTAGATGGTAAACTGATGGTGTCCTGCTAAGGAAAGTAAAGCTCATAGACCCAGATCCACAACATGACTAGCCATTAGAACCCTCAGCAGCGTGGTACCTAACTTGTAGGTACCTGGAAAATCACTGGAATAACAATGGGATCCAAAGACTTAGGTGCCCAGGCTCCCTATATTATGAATGGGAAGAGTTAGATGCCTTAGAATAGGATCCACAAAAGCCAGCCTACTAGGTGGGGAGCCGCCTAAACTTGCCAATGGCAGTTCCTCATGAGAGGCATTGTCCTCAGGGCCTCCCCTCTCACAGGGTTAGGCACCTAATCCCGGGCTGCAGGGAAGCACCAATCTCTGCTTGTGATCCACAGCCAGGGACCTGCCTCCTGGAGTCAGGTGGCTTAGGCACCCTAGGGTATGTCTAGTAAGCCCAGAGTTAGTGGAACTCGAGTCACCAGACCCTAGGTTTGAGAACCCAGGGCTTGAGGATCTACACTGATTGCGGACTCTAGGTTGAAAATTTTTGAACCCAAACCGCCACCAGATGTCCACACTGCTCCAGTGTCCACAGCACAGTACAGAGGCCTGACTCCAACCACCCATATCCCAGATTTCCTAGCACCCTCCCCAAATCTGGTCACTGTAGCCCTTTGTTGGTGATGCAGTGTGGGAAAACTTGACTGTCCTCTCCCATATGTCACAGAGTGTTTGAGTGCCCCGCCAACGCATCCTGCCGAATTGTCCTTTTGGTCTGAACACGCCCAGCAACCAGGGACAGCAACATGCAGCAGTCGCCATTTGAAGAACTTCTCTCACTTGCACTTTCACTCTGGGCAGAGCTTTCATGAGATTCTGGAGGACATTCTGGAGGCATTTTCTGACCCACTGAAGGCACCTGACAGAGCTAATGATGAGGAGGAGGACACAGACATGTCAGCCTTAAACTGGCTGATGCTTCTCATGATACTTGGTATAGCTGCTAATGCCCCCTACATAGACTGGTGCTTCTGGAGCAGGGCCACAAGCAGACCTGGGACAACCAGCATTGGGTCCAGAACTTTTGCATGAAGGAAGGTACATTTCTGGAGCTTTATGAGACGGTTCCTTCAACCCTCCAGCGTAATGACACATGCATGAGAACACCCTTGCTGGTCCAGAAGTGGACTGCAATAACTGTCTGGAAGCTGGCTGCACCAGACTGCTACATGTCTATTGCCAACCAGTTTGGGGTTAGGAAGTCAACTGTGCTTAAAGTGGTACTGGAGGTTGCTGAGGCAATCAGGCATGCAGTCCATCCCCAGGTGGTGGGCATAAAAGATATTCCTGAAGTAATGGCTGGCCTTGAGAGAATGGGGTTTCCAAGCTGTGCCAGAGCTACTGATAGGATGCATGTGCCCACAGTTTGCCCTCCTCAAGGAGAACATGAGTCCATAAGCTGCAAAGGGTTCTGCTCCATTGTTCTGAAGGCCCTTGGGAACCACAAAAGCCAATGTATGGACATCAACGTGGGCTGCACTGAAAAAGTTCATGATATCAGGATTTCCCACCTATCAGGAGTCTACATTCAAGGACAGGCTGGGACATTCTTCATAACATATGACATTGTCATAAATGGAGTTACTGTTCCCACTGTTATTCTTGGGGACCCTGCATACCCTCTTTTGCCTTTGCTTATGAAGCCATGTCCTGATCTCAGATGCCCTGGTAAAGAAGGTTTAATTACACTCTCAGCAGGTGTAGAATGGAGGTTAAATGTGCATTTGGCAGACTGGAGTCCCGCTGGCGCTATCTACAGACCCATTTGGATTCCAGTGTCATCAGTGCTGGCCACATTATTGTGACTTGCTGTGCTCTTCCCAATCTTTGTGATGGCACAGGTGAGCCCTTTCCCCCTGAAAGGACGTATGATGCGACAGACACACTGAACTGGTGTGCTCAACCAGAAAGTGAAGCTAGCACAGATGGAGCTGGATGCACCAAGGCAACATAAATTAGAGGCGCTCTGTGCTCCCACAACATGGACTTGCATGGGCCAATGGAAGATGGAGAATAGTACCTTCATGAATCATGGAAGTGTAGAACTGGAAGGTACCTCAATAGGTCATCTAGTCCAGTCCCCTGCACTCAAGGCAGCACTAACTAATAACTAAACCATTCCTGACAGCTGCTTGTCTAACCAGTTTTTAACAACCTCCAATGATGGAGATTCCACAACCCCCTTAAGCAATTTCTTGCAGCGCTTAACTACCCTGACAGGAAGCTTTTCCTAATGTCCAACCTAAACCTCCATTGCTGCAATTTAAGCCCATTGCATCTTGTCCTATCCTTAGAGGTTAACAAGAACAATTTTTCACCCTCCTTCTTGTAACACAACCTTTTATGTACTTGAAAACTGTTATGTCTTCTCTTTTCCAGACTAAACAAAGCCATTTTTTTTCAGTCTTTCCTCATAGGTCATGTTTTCTAGTCCTTTAGTCATTTTTGTTGCTCTCCTCTGGACTTTCTCCAATTTGTCCACATCTTTCCTGAAATGTGGCACCCAAAACTGGACACAATATTCCAGTTTATCAGTGCAGAATACAGTGGAATAATTACTTCTTGTGTGTTGCTTATAAGATTCCTGCTAATACAACCCAGAATGATGTTTGCTTTTTTTGTCACAGTGTTACACTGTTGACTCATATTTAGCTTTGATCCACTATGAGCCCCAGATCCCTTTCCACAGTACTCCTTCCTACACAGTCATTTCCCATTTTGTATGTGTGCAACTGATTGTTCCTAAGTGGAGTACTTTGCATTTGTCCTTATTGAATTTCATTCTATTCACTTCAGACCATTTCTCCAGTTTGTCCATATCATTTTGAATTTTAATTCTATCCTCCAAAGCACTTGCAACCCCTCCCACCTTGGTATCATCCGCAAACTTTATAAACGTACTCTCTGTGCCAGGGGCTCTCTTTTTCTTTCTGAGGCCCCCGTAACATGCTATAAAAACTCCAGAGCCAACCTGTGCCACAACAACTGTTTTTCTGCTTATAAAAGCCATGGCCAGCATTAGGGGGTAGCAAGCAGGGCAATTGCCCAGGACCTCATCCCACAGGGGACCCCACAGAGCTAAGTTGTTCAGCTTCAGCCCCAGATGGCGGGGGTTCAACTTTCGGCCCTGGGCTCCAGTGAGTCTAATGCCAGCCCTGCTCGGCAGACCCCCTGAAACCGACTCGCAGCCCACAGGGGCCTTGGACCCCTGGTTGAGAACTACTGCTCTATGCCATTATCTAAATCACTGATGAAGATATTGAACAGAAAGCGCGATCCCTGTGGGACCCCATTTGATATGCCCTTCCAGCTTGACTGTGAACCACTGATAACTATTCTCTGGGAATGGTTTTCCAACCAGTTATGCACAAACCTTATAGTAGCTCCATCTAAGCTATATTTCTCTAGTTTGTTTATGAGAAGGTCATGTGAGACAATATCAAAAGCCTTACTAAAGTCAACATATACCACATCTACCGCTTCCCCTACATCCACAAGACTTGTTACCCTGTCAAAGGATGTGCTTGTGCAATGCTTACAGTACATTAGGTAAGGAGGAAGGGGGTTGATTTTCATGTATTGTACTTATGAATGACATGACCATGTATGAAATGGGGGTGAGAGGTGGGTGAAACCGGATTTACAGTATGGATTGATGTAGGTATCTGTATTAGATAATAAATAGTGTTTGCATACAACTTCCAAGTTGTCCATAATCATGCATTTACCTTTATTATTTGAAATACCCTTGGTATGATGTGACACACGGATGGTAATACAATTTCTTAATAAAATAGAAACCTTTATTTTTGAACATTTGTTAGAAAAACACATTATTAAACCATTGCCAGGCACGCCAACTGCCATTAGCCCACCAAAACCCCAGTACACCAAAACTTTTAACAAAACTGTGAACAAAGTGCATGAACAAGTGCAAACACAGTCAAACAATTTCCAACGCTGGAAAACCCCTACTGTGGCATGTCTCCTGCCCACTGCTCTCCTTTCCCTCCTAACACATTTGCTGCATTAGTGCCAAGTCAGGGAGATGGAGGCATCGACAGGGGAGGGGTTCAGCATGGGGAGCTACCTGGGGTACATTTAGTGATAGGTACTGATTGTGTGGGCTACCCAGCCATGGAGTTGTCTGAACTGTTCCTGGTCTGCAGCACATTGTACCATGGAAGGGACTCAGGCTGTGGGACGGCCACAGCAGGAGTCTGCAGTCTTGCGGCCATTAGCAAAAGCAGCCATTCAAACAGTTCTGTCTGCTGTACTCTATCTTCTTCTTTTAACCGCTGTTCCTCTTCCAGGAACAGCAGAGCAAGGGCCTGCTCCCAAACTATAATCCTGTCCTCAAGCTGTGCAGCCAGCCTCAGCCTTTCCACTGGCCTCTCACCCTGCCTTTCTGCTTGCCAGAAGTCCCTGTCTCTTTGGTATCAGACCTTCTTGTTGGCCCTGTCCAGAATGGCAACCGTACGTTCAGAGAAATGCTTCCTCTTGGGGAGGTCCATTAGAGTACAGCGACTCAGGCTTCCACTGGCCTGTGGTGAGAGCTGTTGAGATACAACAGGCTATAAATGTCAATAGACCTGGAAGTGGATGAGCTGCAGAAGGTGATTGAAATTGGAATTTCCAAGGCATGAAATGTTACTTTCTAAAACTGTACCACAGTATATCCTTACAGGGATGCTTCAGACCACAGAAGCTCCCTGGACACAGCCGGGTTAATTGCAGTGAAAGATGTGCACAGAGAATAGTAAGTTAAAAATCACAACTGCTTTTTTTCTAAAAATTGCAGACCAGTTTGGGTTTTGGGGGAGGGCATTCTACATAAGTCTTCTCTGCCATTTCAGGCATTCCCCATTTTGGAGGACATAACCATTCTTGTGGTTCCCAAATGGCAAAGAGCTTTTATTCCAAGCTGCCGGCAGGAAGTCAGCCAGGTATGCCACCAAAGTATTCAAAAGTATGGTAAGTGAACAGCACATCTATGAGTGAAATGGACTGGTCAGCTACCCTGAAAAATATGCCCTTCCCTGAACTGTGACTCCCTATCTGGAATTCCTGCTACGGGAAGAGTTTGTGGTTATAAGCATGGGATTGAGTCATCTATCTGCCGCCCTGACCGGGAAAACAGAGAAGTCTGCTGCTTGCCAGGGGCTAAGATTCGTGATGTGACGGAGAGTCTGCCGAGACTCATCAAGCCCTCGGACCACTACCCCTTCCTGCTTTTCCACATGGGCACCAATGATACTGCCAAGAATGACCTTGAGCGGATCACTGCAGACTACGTGGCTCTGGGAAGGAAGATAAAGGAGTATGAGGCGCAAGTGGTGTTCTCGTCCATCCTCCCCGTGGAAGGAAAAGGCCGGGGTAGAGATTGTTGAATCATGGAAGTCAATGAATGGCTACGCAGGTGGTGTTGGAGAGAAGGCTTTGGATTCTTCAACCATGAGATGATGTTCCAAGAAGGAGGAGTGCTAGGCAGAGACGGGCTCCACCTAACGAAGAGAGGGAAGAGCATCTTCGCGAGCACGCTGGCTAACCTAGTGAGGAGGGTTCACCGGGGGAAGGAGACCAAAGCCCTGAGGTAAGTGGGGAAGTGGGATACCGGGAGGAAGCACGAGCAGGAACATGTGAGAGGGGCGGGCTCCTGCCTCATATTGAGAACAAGGGGTGATCAGCGGGTTATCTCAAGTGCCTATACACAAATGCACAAAGCCTGGGAAACAAGCAGGGAGAACTGGAGGTCCTGGCAAAGTCAGGGAATTATGATGTGATTGGAATAACAGAGACTTGGTGGGATAACTCGCATGACTGGAGTACTGTCATGGATGGGTATAAACTGTTTAGGAAGGACAGGGAGGCCAGAAAAGGTGGGGGAGTTGCACTGTATGTAAGGGAGCAGTATGACTGCTCAGAGCTCAAGTATGAAACTGCAGAAAAACCTGAGAGTCTCTGGATTAAGTTTAGAAGCCTGAGCAACAAGGGTGATGTCGTGGTGGGAGTCTGCTATAGACCACCGGACCAGGGGGATGAGGTGGACGAGGCTTTCTTCCAGCAAGTCGCAGAAGCTATTAGATCGCACGCCCTGGTTCTCATGGGTGACATCAATCATCCTGATATCTGCTGGGAGAGCAATACAGCGGTGCACAGACAATCCAGGAAGTGTAGGGGACAATTTCCTGGTGCAAGTGCTGGAGGAACCAACTGGGGCGGAGCTCTTCTTGACCTGCTGCTCACAAACCGGGAAGAATTAGTAGGGGAAGCAAAAGTGGATGGGAACCTGGGAGGCAGTGACCATGAGATGGTCGAGTTCAGGATCCTGACACAAGGAAGAAAGGAAAGCAGCAGAATACGGACCCTGGACTTCAGAAAAGCAGACTTTGACTCTTGCAGGGAACTGATGGGCAAGATCCCCTGGGAGAATAACATGAGGGGGAAAGGAGTCCAGGAGAGCTGGCTGTATTTTAAAGAATCCTTATTGAGGTTACAGGGACAAACCATCCCAAAGTGTAGAAAGAATAGTAAATATGGCAGATGACCAGCTTGGCTTAACAGTGAAATCCTTGCTGATCTTAAACACAAAAAAGAGGCTTACAAGAAGTGGAAGATTGGACAAATGACCAGGGATGAGTATATAAATATTGCTCGGGCATGTAGGAATGGAATCAGGAAGGCTAAATCACACCTGGAGTTGCAGCTAGCGAGGAATGTTAAGAGTAACAAGAAGGGTTTCTTCAGGTATGTTGGCAATAAGAAGAAAGCCAAGGAAAGTGTGGGCCCTTTACTAAATGAGGGAGGCAACCTAGTGACAGAGGATGTTGGAAAAACTAATGTACTCAATGCTTTTTTTGCCTCTGTCTTCACGAACAAGGTCAGCTCCCAAACTACTGCACTGGACAGCACAGCATGGGTAGGAGGTGGCCAGCCCTCTGTGAAGGAAGAAGTGGTTCAGGACTATTTAGAAAAACTGGACGTGCACAAGTCCATGGGGCCAGATGCACTGCATCCGAGAGTGCTAAAGGAGTTGGTGGATGTGATTGCAGAGCCATTGGCCATTATCTTTGAAACCTCATGGCGATCGGGGGAAGTCATGGGAGGGATAGCTCAGTGGTTTGAGCATTGGCCTGCTAAACCCAGGGTTGTGAGTTCAATTCTTGAGGGGGCCATTTAGGGATCTGGGGCAAAAATTGGGGGATTGGTTCTGCTTTGAGCAGGGGGTTGGACTAGATGACCTCCAGAGGTCCCTTCCAACCCTGATAATCTATGATTCTAAGATTGGAAAAAGGCTAATGTAGTGCCCATCTTTAAAAAAGGGAAGGAGGAGGATCCTGGGAACTACAAGCTGGTCAGCCTCACCTCAGTCCCCAGAAAAATCATGGAGCATGTCCTCAAGGAATCAATTCTGAAGCACTTAGACGAGAGGAAAGTGATCAGGAACAGTCATCATGGATTCACCAAGGGCAAGTCATGCCTGACTAATCTAATTGCCTTCTATGATGAGATAACTGGTTTTGTGGATGAAGGGAAAGCAGTGGACATGTTATTCCTTGACTTTAGCAAAGCTTTTGACATGGTCTCCCACAGTATTCTTGTCAGCAAGTTAAAGAAGTATGGGCTGGATGGATGCACTACAAGGTGGGTAGAAAGTTGGCTAGATTGTCGGGCTCAACGGGTAGTGATCAATGGCTCCAGGTCTAGTTGGCAGCTGGTATTTAGCAGAGTGCCCCAAGGGTCGGTCCTGGGGCCGGTTTTTTTTCAATATCTTCATTAATGATCGGGAGGATGGTGTGGATTGCACCCTCAGCAAGTTTGCGGATGACACTAAACTGGTAGGAGTAGTAGATATGCTGGAGGGTAGGGATAGGATAGAGAGGGACCTAGACAAATTGGAGGATTGGGCCAAAAGAAATCTGATGAGGTTCAACAAGGACAAGTGCAGAGTCCTGCACTTAGGACGGAAGAATCCAATGCACCGCTACAGACTAGGGACCGAATGGCTCGGCAGCAGTTCTGCAGAAAAGGACCTGGGGTGACAGTGGACGAGAAGCTGGATATGAGTCAACAGTGTGCCCTTGTTGCCAAGCAGGCCAATGGCATTTTGGGATGTATAAGTAGGGGCATTGCCAGCAGATGGAGTGACGTGATCGTTCCCCTCTATTCGACATTGGTGAGGCCTCATCTGGAGTACTATGTCCAGTTTTGGGTCTCACACTACAAGAAGGATGTTGAGAAATTGGAGAGAGTCCAGCGAAGGGCAACAAAAATGATTAGTGGACTGGAACACATGAGTTATGAGGAGAGGCTGAGGGAACTGGGATTGTTTAGTCTATGGAAGAGAAGTATGAGGGGGGATTTGATAGCTGCTTTTAACTACCTGAAAGGTGGATCCAAAGAGGATGGATCTAGACTATTCTCAGTGATAGCAGATGACAGGACAAGGAGTAATGGTCTCAAGTTGCAGTGGGGGAGGTTTAGGTTGGATATTAGGAAAAACTTTTTCACTAGGAGGGTGGTGAAACACTGGAATGCGTTACCTAGGGAGGTGGTGGAATCCCCTTCCTTAGAAGTTTTTAAGGTCAGGCTTGACAAAGCCCTGGCTGGGATGATTTAGTTGGGATTGGTCCTCCTCTGGGCAGGGGGGTGGACTATATGGCCTCCAGAGGTCCCTTCCAACTCTGTTATTCTATGATTCTATGATTGAACTTCCATTACAGACTGTTATCACTGCCTGCAAACACACCAAACTCCACTGGCACCCCTCTGCTTCTCCTGACATATTTCAGGGCTGCATTCAAACCCCAGGACTATTTGGACAGATGATTTTGTCTCCCATGGACCACATTGAACTGAAATGGACTACGGTTGTACATGGACTACATTTCACCTTCCCATCACCATCATTCACTGTTTGCAAGCAGCTCGTTACACCATTGGGTTGGCAATGTAAGGTTCTTATTTTTAACAAACCAGCATGCCCTAGCAAAAATTTGCATTTTTCTAGTAAAACTTCACTTTTAGATGCTTGTGTCACTGTTTGCGCTTCCCTGTCTCTATTTGGAACTCCATGTTGTGGAGAGGCAGGGGGACTCCAAGGTGCTGGCATGCAGTCTGCCATTAGTGGATAACTGCTGCTCTCCAGGGTTCGTAATAACTTTTGCATTGGTTCGTAAAATGGAAACCCCTCTCATAGCTACATCAATAAATGCAAAAATGGAGCCGAAAACTTACCTGGCTCTGGAGCAACTTCTGCCTCTTCCATTTCTGCTGACACTTCCGTGGTAGGCTGCTTCTCAGGGGGGCCATCAAAAAGCTCCTCCAAGTACAGTCCCAGGATGTGCTGCAGCTGCTCCTGTAGCAAAGCCTCGTTGGGGACTGGTTTCATCACCAGTGTCACTTGAGTGGCTTCATCCAGTGCCTGCTACTGGCTCCATTTACCAGTACAGTGAATTTCCAACGCTGCCAGCTTCTTCGCTATTTGCTGGTAGGCATAGTCATTCCTTGTACTCTAATCTGGCTGTGCTCCTGCAACCAGGAAGCAGAGTGCGTGACAAAGGACTTTTCTGATTGGTGGCCATTGCAAATGCAGGAGACGGTTCATTGTGTTTGCAGCTCAGCGGTCAGAATAAGATGGAAGGATACTTGAACAAAGGGGATTGCCTACATTTCCTAGGAGTTAATTGGGTACTCCTGGGATAGAGTGGACAAAGAACACTGACCCGTGTGCTTGTGGGATACAATTGGCAGACTCCTAGGGTCTGAGTCCAGCGTGGCTGAGTCTGCATGGTGAAATGGTAGGGCTTGAACCTGGGTCCCGGCTGGATTGGACTTGGACCCTCCACCTCAGGTAGTTGCAATTTATGTACTTATTGTCATTGTCCTGAATCTGCCTAACCACAAGGGCCTTTCCCCTCTAATTTTTTTCTCTCCTTTTCCCTGGAGTGGGGAGGCAGAGTAACCTCTCTGCTCTGGGGGCAGCCCGGGGCCCAATAAGAGTCAGTCTTGGCCTCCCTTGTAAGACAGTGAATTGCTTGTATCCCGCTTCAGCCTCACTGATGACTGGAGCTCATGCTGAATGTCCCACACACTCCAGCAAACCTGGCTGCCACGAGGGAGCCACCTAACTGATCCCACCCAAGTCTGGCCATTGGTGCTATCACTGGGCTGCAGCCCACCCTGTCTCAATTACCTGGCCCTGTATTCTGATCTGTCCTAGGGACTCTAAGCAACCAGCTGGGTCTGAGCAGTGCTAGGAATACAAGCCAGCCTTCAGTTTGTGTTTATGGCTATTTAATGAGCTCATTTTCTTGTACACTATTGATTTCTCTGTGTGCTGCCGAGAGAGGACTTGTCTCTCCCTAATGAAAAGTGACTCAGCCACTTTGAATGGTGCCATGGTTTAAATATGCCGGATGTGCTAATGCAGAATGGGCAGGGAAGCAGAGCCACTTGCATTCTCTTCTGCCAGCGTGGTGTTGTTCAGGGACTGTGCTGAGGAGGGGCCGCTGTGGATTTAAAACCACAATGATTTCTTCATTTCATAATAGGAAAGCTATTCCATCCTTACAGATCAACCAGATCCTGGCTTCCTAAAGCTTGGATTTACATCATATCATCGCAATGGAGGAAGTAGTGCCTTGCTGATCAAATGAGCCAGAACTGGAGTTCCCCACTCTGACTGGGGGGGTTGTTTGTATTATCACCTTGTGCAGGCTGTGTCCAGAGACCTAAGAGTCTGGCACACCCACACCCCGGGGACTTCTGCAGGATATTTGTTTTATAAAGGGGTAAGCCAGGGGACAGAGAAGTCATGTGGCTAAACAGTCACCCGGTGACTGGGGACAGACCCTAGGAACCTGACTCCTGGCTCCCCTAATTTAGCCTTTAGTGGAAGAAGAGGGGAAGCATGGGCCCCCACCAGCTAGTTCCTCACCACCTGTTCCTCTCCCAGCCTGTGCAGCCCAGAGGAACTGAGTCCCACTGATTGCAGTCACATCTCCACATGGACAAACACCTCCCAACTAGCTTCTCTTCTATCCGAACAGAAGTCTCTGGCTCATCAGCCACCAACTGCTCTTTGCTCTCCAATAGGCACCCCTTTGAATGCCCTTTTTCTCAAGGCCATTGCATAAAAGCACCCTCACTATTAAGAACTGAGTTTCCCAATGTCTCTCCTTCTCATCTTCCAGGCCAACCAATCCCTGGGAGAATTCACTGCTGCTCCCCCATGCTAGTGTGATGCTACTGGAGTGGGGGAGAGTGTCACTTCACTCTCCTAGTGAGACAGGGACCTGAAGAGCTCTGTGTGGCTTGAAAGCTTGTCCCATTCACCAACAGAAGTTGGTCCAATAAATGATATTACCTCCCCCACCTTGTCTCGCTAATATCCTGGGACCAACACAGCTAACAACTTTCCTAATCTCAGCATTTAATTATGCACAGGCACAGCCTGTGCCCCTTGTCTTACCTTCCAGTTGCACTACCAACAACAGCAGGCAAATCTGGAGGTAGTAGCATGCTGGGAACTAGCAGCATCTCCTGTGGCTAGCCCACACTGTCGAGAGACCTGGGTTCTGATCCTGGCTCCACCATCACCTGCTGTACAATCTTGGACAGGTCCACTGTTCTCCCCGTTTTCCCAAACGTAGCATGGGGATAGAGTTAACTACCCCACTTCATAACACTGTTACAGAATACTGTTTATGTAAGCTATGTAGGGTTATAAATGGCAGTAGCAGCAGCCCTGAAGGCGTTTCTTTATTAAGAGAGCCCTGCGTTGTGTGCCCAGACACTGCCTTGGCAGATGGCCTTTCCCTAGGCATAGGCTGTAACCAGGAGTACTCAGGACCATCCTGTGCATGCCTGGGTTGGAAATGAGCACACAGTGCAGGCTGGCTCTGGGGCTCTGCAGCACAACTGACTTGGCATTCTGCCCTTGAGCAGCAAGATATACTCAGACACCGAGAACAAAGCTGTCAGCCCTGGGTATCTGGAGCTGGGTCTCTAACTCAGAGCAAGGTGCTAAGCTGAAAGCCACATGTCCTGCACCCTTGCAGCTTCCAGTGGGGATAGGAGAAGGGTGGGTGCCTGGCACGTCTGAAAGTCTGGCTACTTTTATTTACATGCCTAATTTTAAGCACCCGAGTTTGCACATATTGGCCTTCTGTTCTGGACCAAACCAAAACCTTCTCTAGCCCAGAGAGTCTCCTTTCCTCTAGTCCATGCAGCTGGCCCCTGCTGGATGATGGCAGGACTGCTGGCTCCAGGGCTGCATCCCACAGCCCCCTAATGCCGTCTGGCCTGCCAAGACTCCCAGACTCTGGGGAAGAAGGGCAGCATTGATCATGTTTCATACTCACCCTTGAGCATCAATCAATAAAACACTAAAGAGGCACTTAAACAGCAGGAATCTCCCCCAGCAGCTTATTCCCCATCCCCATCCTGGCAGTAGCTTCATGCTCACACTTTAATTGCCTCGGTCTCTTTTCCCCCTCCCCTTTCTCATCCTCTGTGAAACCCCTTCTTTTGACTCTCTTTGTCCTCCCCCTCGCACTCCCTACACTTATCCCTCTGTGACAGGTTCCCCCCGGGGTGCCACCTGGAACTGGAGTACCACTGAGCCCTCTGACTCACCAGCCTGGGTTCCCTCTCACACTGTGCTACTGTGACAAACTGCAGAACCGCTCTCGGTCCTGCACTGTCACCAGCATCCACACAGGCAGGGACACACCTAGCTGCAGTTACATGCAGACTCTGGCCCGCCACTGCATGAACCAACAATAGAGAGGCTACAGCCAAAAGAACCCCAGCTCCCCAGGCACGCACTCCCCCTCTGGAGTATAAACCCAAAATTAGACTGTCTTGCGCTGCACAGGGAACTGTATAGCATAAGCTCATAGAGTTTGCCACTTTCTCACTGTGGAGAGGAAAGGCAACAGCCTTTGCCCCTTAAGCTAAGATTTCCAAGCACTTCATTCAAACTCACTGGTTTAGATAAAGCAAAAACATAAGATAAGTTTATTAACTACAAAAAGATAGATTTTAAGTGATTTTAAGTGATAGCCAACAGATCAAAGCAGATAACCTAGTAAATAAACAAAAACGCAAACTAAACCTAAAATAATAGAAAGATAGGATATGAATTAGCAAATTCTCACCCTGGCTGGTGATACAAGCAGGCTTGCAGATTCTCAAGGCACAAGCTGCATTTGCTTTGCAGCTTGGGTTTCCTAGGTTTCCGCACATGGGCTAGAAATCCCTTTAGCCTGGGTCCAGCACTTCCCACAGTTAAATCTTTGTTCCTCATGTGTTTCCAGGACTCCTCTTGTGTGGGAAGTGAAGAACAACAAATGATATCACTCCCTGCCTTATATAGCTTTAGGGTTAGGGTTAGGGCAGGAGTAACAAAGGGTCGTTATCCTTGTTGTGTGAACCGAGGGCAGCAGAACTGTACTTGGCATACCCCAATGAGGGATTCACTCACAACTGAATAGCACTTGCTAGGCAGGGGACATGGGTTCCAAAGCCCAGTGAGCTGAGAGAGGATGGGGATAGGTCATTGTACCTGCGGGTGTGGGCCCTGTTCAAGGGTCCTAGACACTATTTGACCCTTTCTCTCTCCATGATATAATAAAAGACCTTATTGAGAATCTTGTTACATGCTGCAGAGCTGAAATCACTGATATCTAGGTATTGGACCTACTTTGGGACAGTGTCTCTATTGCAAGAGTCTGCCAGCGTGCACAAGCAGTGAGGCTCCCCCACTAACAACTGAAATCACTGAGGACTGTGTTAAGTGGTGGGCCCTGAAGACATCTTGGCAAGTGGCCAGCTGTGGGGCTGGTGGAGAAGGCCAGAGCAGAGCCCTGCAGAGAAGTGCAGCAATTGGCCCCTGGGGTGACGAGCGAGTGCCCGAGCAGCAGCGTGTGTAAGATGCCTCCTTACCCCCCTTCCACCTGGGGTTGGAGGTGAACTTTGCAGATGAACCTCTGAACTCTGGGGCTGCACTGACCAAGGACAGCAACTGTGAGTGGGGTGCAGAGAAGGGACGGGCACGTTAAAGGGACTTTGGGGTTGCTGGACTTAAGAACCTGCGGGAAAAGGACACTGCCCAATTTACTTGGGGTGAGTCTTTTGCTCATGGTTATGTTTATGAACCCTAGTTGTGGTGTTTTCCCAAATTAATGCTAAGTTACCTCCCTCCTTTTATTAAAAGTTTTTGCCACACTCAGATTCTGTGCGTGCGAGAGGGGAAGTATTGCCTCTTAGAGGCACCCAGGGGGTGGTGTGTAATTGTCCCAGATCACTGGGTGGGGGCTCGAGCTGGTTTTGTGTTGTATTGTTGAAAAGGAACCCTAGACACTGAGCCTGGCCCTTGTTGCTGCTGGCTCCACCTGGCAGAAGGGTTACACATACCTTACTGAGTCATAGCAGCTATTACTTACAGGTTTCAGAGTAACAGCCATGTTAGTCTGTATTCGCAAAAAGAAAAGGAGTAGTTGTGGCATCTTAGAGACTAACCAATTTATTTGAGCATAAGCTTTCGTGAGCTACAGCTCACTTCATCGGATGCATACTGTGGAAACTGCAGAAGACATTATATACACAGAGACCATGAAACAATACCTCCTCCCACCCCACTCTCCTGCTAGTAATAGCTTATCTAAAGTGATCACTCTCCTTACAATGTGTATGATAATCAAGTTGGGTTGATTATCATACACATTGTAAGGAGGGTGATCATTTTAGATAAGCTATTACCAGCAGGAGAGTGGGGTGGGAGGAGGTATTGTTTCATGGTCTCTGTGTATATAATGTCTTCTGCAGTTTCCACAGTATGCATCCGATGAAGTGAGCTGTAGCTCACGAAAGCTTATGCTCAAATAAATTGGTTAGTCTCTAAGGTGCCACAAGTACTCCTTTTCTTATTACTTACAGGCTGTCTGGAGCATTCTCAGGAAGGCTCACCAGGTGGGGGATAAGCTTCTTCTAAGGCCTGTTGTTTTTCTTAACAGCCTATTACCTTGAATAGGCTCTTCACAGCTGACTATCTAGACTGGAAGCATTTTGCCTACTGGGTGTCACACAGGTGTGACTACATTTGAAATACAGATACATAGCCAATATTCCTAACTTCAGATACCAAAATGATACATGAATACAAATAAGATAATCATAATCAGCAGATCATAACTTTTACAATGACATCTTACGTGCCCCGTCTTGGCATCATAATTATGCCATAATCATATCATAATAATATTGCTATGAAGAATATGGGGTGCAGTGTCATACCCTCCTTCTCCCATTTCCTGCCCTCTCAGCCCAGCCATTTGCTGTGTCTCCATTCTGCTATAACACAGCTGCTCCTGGGTCCCCAATCCAACAGGGGACCCTGTTGTGAATAGCCAGAATCACTGCCCCAGATCCACCTCCCATGAAATGGAGGGTAGAGAGGACCAGGCATACATGCAAATGTGGCTTGCGTTTGCCCTCTGCACCAGGCAGTACAGATATTTCCCCACCAGCAGACATTCAGCCATGGGATACAATGACATGGCCTGATGGGGGCCTTTCCTCCTTCTCTTTTCCCCACTCACTCTAGGGCCTTGGTGCTACAGAAGCACTAGGTCAGCAACAATTTTCCATGCAGGTTGGGGGACTCGACGAAGTACTGACATAGTCCTCCTGACCTTTTGTGCAACGTTCTCCAGATGCTTTACAAAGTCTCCTGAGCCCCATTTTACCAATGGAGAATGAGACACAAAAAAGGGAAGTGACATGCCTCAGGTCCCACTGTAAGTCAATGGCACAATGAACCAGGAGTTCTGTGTCCCACTGGACTGTGCTGAAGGGCCCAGATTCCAAGAGTCCCATTTTAATTTGTCCCTGGGAATTAAAAATTGAGATGTGATGTACCCAAACATTCAGCCATTGGAGAGCAAGTTAGCAGAAGCTTGAGGTCTGTGGGCTAAACCCCTGGAAGAGGTAATCTGGAAAAGGCAACAACTGATAGTTCCAAAACAGTGTTGTGCCCTCAGGGTATGAGCAACCAGTGAAGGGTTGTTCTGATGATGTAATGTTTTGAACATAGGCCTTTCATTGACAAAGGTCTATTTCCACCACAAGAATCCATACCTGACCCTGGCTTTAGAATAGGCTCTTGGCCTGGTGGAGAGTGTGTGCTGGGCAACAGTATGTCCATCCCCTTTTAGAGAGAGGCTTGGGAGTCTCAAAAGGGCTCTTCCCAGGAGAGCTAGAACCCAGGACCATAGGGGTAGGTAACTACTGACGCTTCTGCATTGCCATTGGAAGCTCAGTTTAGAGGACCCTTTGAAGCTAGGCTCAACAGAAAGTACTGCCCAGCAGGGGCTGAATGGCAGCCCCTCACAGCCCACTGATTGGCTGAGGCTAGTATTTAAACCAGGAAACCAGTCTGGGGAAATATCTGAGCAACAATGCAGAGTGCCTACCTCCCTCTGCTCCACACCTTGCTTACCGCAGACTTAGATGCTGGCTTCTGACCCTGGTTTATCTTTCACTTTGCTATTTGATTGCTGTTAATAGCCTGGCACTCACCACAACTTCCTGGAATCCTGACCCAGCTTGACCCAAACTCCGCTACCTGGCTGGCACCTGCACCTTGGTGCCGGACCTGACTTCCTGGTGTTCTGACCTGGCTTGCTCCCAACCCCATGACTTTCCTCCCAACTGAAACTTAGCAGCTGACCAGTACACACAGGCCATCCACAGCCCGGCCCAGACACTCACAGACCAGGACAGACTCACTGTGGCTTGTCCATGCTAGCTAGGCAAAAAGTGTGCAACCCCAGGGGGCAGCATGCATTTTACACACTGCATGGAGCTAACACTGATTCTTGGTGATAAATGGTGTCTTCCTTGATCAGCTACTAGAGAGTCTTGGGGCTGGAGTTCTGAGAAATGGCCCTGGGTCAGCTCTGAAGAAAGACACAGCCAGTGCTTTCATGCAGTAATGACAGGGCTGTGGAGGGATGGCTTTGGGGCTGAAATCAGGCAGTATTTGGGATATTCCCTAGTCTATAATGAGACCTGGCTCGGGGGGAAGAGCCTTGAACCAGAACCTCTCAGAATCCACTCAGTAAAGGGAATGCTGCTCATTAGCACGGCAGACTGGCAAGACAGAAAAGCCTCAGCTGAGGACACCAAGGCCGCTGGGCAGCTAGCCCGTGCAGGGAAGCAGATGGATGGGAAAGATGTTTAGTTGCCATTGTACCCCAGGGAATCCCAGAAATCACTGCTTCCCCGTGGCAGTGACGCACTCTGTGCATCAGGATGCAGAACGCAGTACTGAGAGCAGGGGATGACCATTCCATCCAATACATCCCCCAGCTGGACCATCTGGGATCTCCCATCAGCCCACTGTTGTGAGAGAGAAAATGTCACTACCTAGGACCAAGAAGCCCACAAGAGAATGCCAGCCTGGGAACCAGGGATGGACTGCATGCCTAATAAGATATTAGTATCTATATCCAGGGCACTGTGGGACAAGGGTGCCCATGGGAGTCTCCTAAATCCAGTCAGGAAGATAGTGGAGGTGCCTTCAGGGAGAGGATAAGCTTTCAGCTATGAAAAATGACCCACATTCTTAAATGTTTCTTTTCAAAAACTACTCATTGCACTAGATCTATTCGATAGGGAGGACATGGGGAAGGTGTGTGTGTGCGCTGGGGAATGGAGAGAGGTGGGATTTGAGGGTGGGCTGGGGTCTGGGCACGACAGGAGGAGAGACACTAGGGTGCATGCTCTGGATGCTTTCTGCTCGTCTCCGAGAGCTGGGCAGAAGTTTTCAGCCAAAACTGTTTTGGTCAAAAAATCCTGGTTTGGGTCGATTGAAACGTTTCATCGATTTTGGCAAATTGTCTTGGGCAAAATCAAAAAGAGAAATTCTTGGAAATGTCATTATGAACATTCCCCAAACTAAACATCTTGATTCTGCGGGGCAAGACTCACAAGGGGATTTAGGAGCCATTCACAAAACTGAGGTGCTCCCCACCCCCTTTCTAACCTGTAGCCCAGTGGTTACCTCGCTAGTGGGAGACCCCAGCTTGAATTCCTGCTTTGGAGCAAAGACTTGAACTTCAGCCTACCACATGCCCCATGCATGCACCAACCCCAGGGAATAGTCATTCTCACCTTTGTTTTCTGGCCCAAGGACTAATCAAGTATTTTATACAAAGTGGAACAGCTTCAACAGGACAGACTGAGAGAGACCCAACTGTAGAATTCCCGCCAGCCCGGTGGTTAGGGTACTGAGGTAGGAGAGCTACACTCAAATGCTTGCTCCAGAGCAGGGATTCAAACCTGGGTCTCCCAGGTGAGTCCTCTAATCACTGGGGTAAATGCTGGAAGGGGGCAGTGGGACCACCACCATTTTGGGAATCCAGCCCTCTACCTCCTTTGCGTTTGTTTAAAACTACCCCAAACGAAACAAAATTCTTCTGACTTTTTGATTTGGTGAAAATTCCAGAAAGTTTCAGTTTGACACATACTGACTTTATTTTAGATTCCTTCAGAACTGAGCACGGAGCCAAAAAATCAGCTACTCAATTAGCTGTAAGCCCCGTTTAACTGGTCACTGTTCTCCAGCCACTTTGTGCTACTCCAGCGTGGCACAAATCAGCCTGAAGGCACTGTCAAATCTGGCCCCAAAAGTCAAAATAAACAATTATTTAACATTTTAAGCTATACATCTTCAAATCCTTAGAAATATCACAGGGTGTCAATCTTTGGGGGTTTAGGATTACTGTTCGTGGATAAAAATGTTAATAACTAACAAGGGAATTCCCAGGCTGAAACTAAGTTAAGATGAAGTTAATATTGAGTGTGTGTATCAGTGAATTAGGGTAAAAAACATTACCAGGATATTGTAATTATCCTAGAAACAAGCATTACAATCCCATAAGATTCAGAGTTAAGGTTAAACTTTATAGAAATACAAACATGTTCAGGTATGGAAATGCACAGTTAAGGCACCCAACCATCCCTATCTGGCTTTGGTAACAAGCTCTTGAAATGTGATTCAGAGCCAGCCATCAATCTAAGTTTGCCAAGGCATAGATAAGAGCTCTAAGGAAAGGGGGAAAAAGAGACCCCACCTGAACTGGCAGAGGGCCTTGGAGATTTACATTCCTGGCATATCCAAATACCCATAACAATTTCCTGGATAAATTAGCAATGGACCAAATTATGGATGCTCAGCTGGGACTGGGATCTGCAAATCAAGATCAGCTAAAGGAGGCCAAGGACAGTCAAAGATGCTGTGGAATTTGCCACAAAGCTTGAATCTTTCCTTGTAGCTGCACACCAGATGATGGAAGTGGATTGCCCTGAACCCTGTAAGCACAGCTCTATGTCTAAGACATGTGATAGAAAAAGGGAGTTTCTAAGCTGGTTCATGACATTTTTGAAGAATTGGAAAAATTGTTAAATTCAGTTTGTAAAACAAGGGCAATTGGCAATAACGCAAATATTAAAGGAGGCAAAAAGAAAAGGAGTACTTGTGGCACCTTAGAGACTAACCAATTTATTTGAGCATAAGCTTGAAGTGAGCTGTAGCTCACGAAAGCTTATGCTCAAATAAATTGGTTAGTCTCTAAGGTGCCACAAGTACTCCTTTTCTTTTTGCAAATACAGACTAACATGGCTGTTACTCTGAAACCTGTCATTAAGGGAGGCAGTTCAGCTAAATGCTGGTACTGTGACAAAAGTGGCCACAAAACGATCATTATACATTTAAGGCTGGCCAGGATTGTGCATCAAAGTGCCTAGTGAAAGCACCTCTCCCAGTTCAGAAAGCGGGGGGGGGGGGGGGGGGGGTGCCAAGCTGAAGGCAAAAAGCTTGGTGAAGGTATATGGATCAGCCCTGTGGTTTTTGTCTAGAAACCATAATAACAGCTCTGCTATGGTAGGTTTCAAGCAAGGGGAAGATGGATAAGACATGCTTTGAGGCACAAAACTTGAGGGAATTTTACCCGCTAAAGTTCTGGTGGATCTGAAGCAAGAATGGATCGCTGTTCGTTTGCTGAATATTTCTGACAATCAGCAAATTTAAAAGAAAAAAGAACCACAGTTGCAAATGTGAACCCATGGA
Source organism: Lepidochelys kempii (assembly GCF_965140285.1). Lineage (NCBI taxonomy): Eukaryota > Metazoa > Chordata > Testudines > Cheloniidae > Lepidochelys > Lepidochelys kempii. The sequence continues at coordinate 30,455,733 of NC_136392.1, read as the reverse complement.
ATTAGTAAATGCTGGTACAGAAGAATAAAAGTATAAGGGAAAAAGGGGTGATGGTGACTCCCAGAGTTTCTATTGGAGTTGTTTCAGCGCAGTGCTGTACATTTAAATGCAAGCAGGACAGTCTACAAATTTCTGATTGTGATCTCCATCCACCAAAGATATAGGTTGTACTGCACTGGTCCAGCACAACACTGATACTGGGAAAGAACAGCCTATTAAATAGCCCCCTCACCATTTACCAGTTGCAAAGAGGGAAGGAGCTTTACAGACCATTGTGGAAATATACCAGGGAAGGTTCAGGGAACCAGGACTCGGTGGATACACTTTGTACATAAACAGGATTGCACAAAAAAACCACCTGGCTCGTATCAGCAATTTCTCCTCCTAACGGAAACAGCCCCCGAGGCCCCGAGTACCGGCTAACCAGGCAGACCAAAAGGGGCAACGGAAGCAGATGTCTTTTTTGCCATGTTAAAATTCTAGCACCCTTTTCTCTGAGAAGCCTCCTGCTTTGGAGCAGGGATTGAACTTTGTCAGGGAGCTGAGCCTCTGTGTAGGCTCTTGCCAACCCCATGGAAATTTACCCACATTTAGCCAAGTTATAAGCCTTTGAAAACTCTGAGTTTGCATATAGAGTCATAGCATTTTAGGCCAGAAGGGAGCACCAGGTCAACCAGTCTGACCCCCTGTATAGCACAGGCCACCAACACCTGCACACTAAACCCAACAACCTACATGAGACCAAAGTGTCACAGCCCAGAGGAGGCTAGGCTGATGTGCCACGGGCAGAGAACAGGAGGAACCAAGGTGCACCAGGGCCTGAGGCCCCTGCAATGGCAGGGAAAAGATTACCTGAGAGATATGCAGAATATCCTAGCAAGTGACCAGGACTCCATGCTGCAGAGGAAGGTGAAACACTGCCAGTCTGACCTGGGAGAAATTCCTTCCTGACCCCCATATACGGGGATCAGTTAGATTGAGCAGCCAGCCAAGCACCTGAGAGAAAGAATACTCAGTGCCACCTCAGAGCCCTGGAGCACCCCATCCAGAGTCCCATCTCCAGCTATGACCATCTCTGATGCTTCAGAGGAAAGAGACAAAAACATACAAACCAAATACGTTGGGAGTGTGTAGGGGGAAACACTTCCTGACCCCTGCAGACAACTGGCTAAAGCCCTGAAGCATGAGCTTTAGGCGTATAAAATATAAACTGGAAGTGACCCAAAGGCTGCTGAGTCCTGCCCCCACCATCACAAGCAATGGGGTTATACAATCCCACTCATAAATTTGTCCAGCTCTCTCTTAAAACTAATTCAGTTGTTTGCCCCCACAACTCCTGTGGGGAGGCTGTTCCAGAACCTCACCCCTCCGATGACTAGAAACTTTCTTCTAGTTTCCAGCCTGAATTTGTTCATGGCCAGTTTATACGCATATGTTCTTGTGCCAACACTGTCTTTTAGCTTCAGTAGAGACTTAGAACTTTGCAGCTACATTATCTGAAGATTCGCCAGCCCAAAGATGCAGGGCTACGAAGGACTTTCCCTGTAATTGCTGCTTATTGATACTGCAGGCCAGGATGGAGCTGGGCACTGAAGAGCCAGGAGACCATCTCTCTAGTGCTCTCAATGCTCCCCCTGCTGGGACAAAGCAGTATGGAGAAGGAAGCTGCCTGACTTCTATGCAGAAAAACAAAAGCTGGAACTGGTGCACGGATGGAAACTGGGACTGTTGGCTGGTGGATGGCAGGTAATCTGGGATTGAGATCTGGGAATGGAGATGGGGGGCCAGGATAAGGGCATCACAGCTCAGGGCAGGTGCACCTTTATTCCCCTCTGTGGTCCAGCAAGGGCACCCACTCTAGGCTTCTGGCTTTCAGCTATCACCTCTCTTGGATGGAAACCTGTCTCTCTCCCACTCTTGACTGGGGCTTTTCCAGGCTGCACAGTTCCCTGCCTATACTATGGTATTCCCAGCAAGTCAGATGGCCTGAACAGGCCAGTGTTCGTGCTTGGCTGTCTCTCCGGAGCTTATAAACAGTGTATCAGAGGGGTAGCCGTGTAAGTCTGGATCTGTAAAAGCAGCAAAGAGTCCTGTGGCACCTTATAGACTAACAGACGTATTGGAGCATAAGCTTTCGTGGGTGAATACCCACTTTGTTGGATGCATGCATCCAACGAAGTGGGTATTCACCCATGAAAGCTTATGCTCCAATACGTCTGTTAGTCTATAAGGTACCACAGGACTCTTATAAACAGCGTGATTGTCAAAGATATATGCTACCACTCAGCTCTTTCTAAGCAAGCACATTTGTTCTTAAAGTGAAAGCATCACAGAGAAAACATTTTAAAAACAATAAAAGAAGCTACATGCATGATAAGAAGCTGATCAGAGATCACCCCCAACTCCAGCAGGGGCTGCAGCAGGAGTTGCTCCTTGAAATCACACCAAGGCGTTTGTCTGTGGTTGCAAGTTCATAATAGCTTCACTTCAGAACCAGTCCCCCATACATAGGTCAGTCTTTCCTGTAAACAATCTGGGCCTTTGATCTTCAGATTACAGGAACAGGTAATCAGTAAACTATGGTCTCTTCCTCAGGGCAGAACGACAGCATAACTGGGGGAGCAGGGAAGGATTTTGCATTCATCTCTCCCTAGGTATTTCCCAGGAAATCCTCTTCACACACATTGTCCGAAAAGACATTCTCATCTGTTCCATTGTTCAGTTATAGCCCGTTTTTGTCACCCAGGCCTACAATAGTACATAAACTTTTCATTTAATACAATGGACTCCAAAGGTGCTTAAACTTAATTCAATAACATTTTTCAAGAATATTGGAGGAAATTTCCACATCTGGACTCAGATCAGACAAGGAGCTGTGTGGGAATGGGAGAGCAGCAGTTGGTATTGGGAAATTGTGAGGGGAGGATAAGAAACAGCAATAATGAGAAACTGGGGCATGGGGGAGAATTGAGAGTGTCTGAGCACAGAGACCAAGGCAAGGAGTTAGAGGTGTGGGAGGAGGACAGGCACAAAGAGCCAGCGGTCAAGGAAGGGCTGAAATTGGATGAAGAGCTCTGGGACTGAGACTGGGAGCCACTGGCAGGGATGGAGAACATGAGCAGATGATTTGAGATGCAGAGGGGTAAGAGATTGATTGAGCAAGAAGCTGGGGCAGGAGATGGGATTGGGACTGGTTGGGCAAAGGGACTGGGATGAGAAGCATGAGGGAAGGAGATTAGGAGTGACTAGATGAGGAAAATGGGACAGGGTGAGAGGGAGACAAGACATGGACAGAGACATGCTGGTGGGGACAGGCCAAAAGGGATCAAGCCTGGGGGCAATTCCGCAGCCTGGAATGAAACCCAAGATTCTTGAGTCTTGTCATTCCTCTGCTGTCAGCACATATCTATAGAACCCATTGGCTAAGCGTCTCATCCCCTTCTATTGCTCGTCCACATACAGAATGACAACCTACTACAGCTGTCAGTTACTCCATTAGTTCAAGTATCAGGGGGTAGCCGTGTTAGTCTGTATCCATAAAAACAACAAGGAGTCCAGTGGCACCTTAAAGACTAACGGATTTATTTGAGCATAAGCTTTCGTGTTAATGGTATTAAATTTGCAAATGAATTTTAGTTCTGCTGTTTCTCTTTGAAATCTGTTTCTGAAGTTTTTTTGTTCAAGTATAGCTACTTTCAAATCTGTTATAGAATGTCCAGGAAGATTGACGTGTTTCCAACTAGCTTTTGTATGTTACCATTCCTGATGTCCAATTTGCGTCCATTTATTCTTTTACGTAGGGACTGTCCGGTTTGGCCAATGTACTTGGCAGAGGGGCATTGCTGGCACATGATGGCATATATAACATTAGTAGATGTGCAGGTGAATGAGCCTCTGATGGTGTGGCTGATGTGGTTGGGTCCTCTGACGGTGTCGCTAGAGTAGATATGGGGACAGAGTAGGCAATAAGGTTTGCTACAGGGATTGGTTCCTGGGTTAGCGTTTCTGTGGTGTGGTGTGTAATTGCTGGTGAGTATTTGCTTCAGGTTGGGGGGCTGTCTGTAAGTGAAGACTGGCCTGTCTCCCAAGGTCTGGGAGAGTGAGGGATCGTTTTCCAGGATAGGTTGTAGATCACTGATAATGTGCTGGAGAGGTTTTAGCTGGGGGCTGTACATGATGGCCAGTGATGTTCTGTTATTTTCCTTGTGGGGCCTGTCCTGTAGTAGGTGATTTCTGGGTACCCGTCTCACTCTGTCAATCTGTTTCCTCACTTCCCCAGGTGGGTATTGTAGTTTTAAGAATGCTTGATAAAGATCTTATAGATGTTTGTCTCTGTCTTAGGGATTGGAGCAAATTCGGTTGTATCTTAGGGCTTGGCTGTAGACAATGGGCCGTGTGATGTGTCCTGGATGGAAGCTGGAGGCATGTAGGTAAGTATAGCAGTCAGGAGGTATCCGGTATAGGGTGGCGTTTATGTGACCATCACTTATTTGAACTGTAGTGTCCAGGAAGTGGATCTCTTGTGTGGACTCGTCCAGGCTGAGGTTGATGGTGGACACAAATCAGACATCAGGAATGGTAACATACAAAAGCTAGTTGGAAACACGTCAATCTTCCTGGACATTCTATAACAGATTTGAAAGTAGCTGTACTTGGACAAAAAAACTTCAGAAACAGACTTCAGAGAGAAACAACAGAACTAAAATTCATTTGCAAAATTTAACACCGTTAATTTGGTCTTTAATAGGGACTGGGAGTGGCTGGCTCATTACAGAAGCAGCTTTGCCTCTCCTGGAATTGACACCTCCTCATCTATTGTTGAGAGTGGACTACATCCACCCTGATCGAATTGGCCCTGTCAACACTGGTTCTCCCTTCTCTTCATGTGTGAGTATATTTATGTCTGCATCTGTAATTTTCACTCCATGCATCTGAAGAAGTGGGGTTTTTACCCTCAAAAGTTTATGCTCAAATAAATCTGTTAGTCTTTAAGTGCCACCGGACTCCTTATTGTTTCCATTAGTTCAAGTGGCAGAGGTCTGTGTGGTGGAGCTAAAGGTTCCAGCCCTGCTGATGGCCCACGTGGGTGCCAATCTGACGCCACATAAAAGAATTTCTATTTTTTAATTTGCTTTGTTTAAAAAATGAGAAAATTACACACACAAAACACATTAAAGGCACATTATTAAGGTCACAAATTCAAGCTCCTAGTTCAGAAGCTAGGAAATGCCAGAATTAGGGATGCTTGTACAGCCTTAATTAGGCCCCCTTGTGTGTTTGCAGTTTTCAATTACATGATCACATACTATTTTTTCATCCCGGCCTCATTCAGTGCACAGGCAGGACCTGCTCTGGGGATGAATCAGGGTTGTGTCGGGAAGGAGATTGTTGTTTTCAGAACCCAGACTTATTTGTTTGCAGAAGCTGGCAGATTTGTAGTGAGACAGTGGAGTGCCAAAAAAGAAAGGGTGGTCTCATAGGTAGGGCAGTTGCATGATACCCTGAAGAATTGGATTCTATCCCTGCCTCTGCCACAGAGTTCCCGTGTGATGCTGGGCAAATCACTTGAATCAAGCCTTTCACAGGTGGTCACTAATTGTTTCTTATTTTCTGGGTGCCCACCTGATTTGTACTAGAGCTGAACACTCACAGCTGCAAATGAAGTCAATTTCAAGGTAATCCGAGGAAACATGCCAATTTTAGAAAACATAGAAAAGCTGAGCCTTAAACAGAAAGCTGGTTTAAACCTTAACTACAGAAGGTCTGGTGGTCCACTGTAATGGAGCTGTGCTTTGAACACATAGAGCACTACATAATGCTAAGCACTCTGAAAAGTGACATCCTAAGCATCTCATGTTGGACACCCTAAATTAGCACACTCTGGGCTTAGTCTCTTTGGCCCAGATCCACAAAAGTACTTAGGAACCTAAAGCTGGGGTTTAGGCACCTAAGTCCTAGTTTTAGCCTCCATTGAGATCCACAGAACTCCCACCAAACTCTGTAGGCACCTAACCTCACTCAGTGCTTAAGTTTTCAGAGTAAAAGTTCCCTCGGTGTCCATGTTTCTGCCTCCTGGCATGAGCACCGGTACCTTCCTCCAAGCATCCAAACACCTGTCTCCTGCCTAAGCCCCAGAGCAATCCACAAACCATAAATCATAGAAGATTAGGGTTGGAAGAGACCTCAGGAGGTCATCTAGTCCAACGTCCTGCTCAAAGCAGGACCAACCCCAACTAAATCATCCCAGCAAGGGCTTTGTCAAGCTGGGCCTTAAAAACCTCTAAAGATTGAGATTCCACCACCTCCCTAGGTAACCCATTCCAATGTTACACCACTCTCCTAATGAAATAGTTTTTCCTAATATCCAACCTAGACCTCTCCCACTGCAACTTGAGACCATTGCTCCTTGTTCTGTCATCTGCCACCACCGAGCTCCATCCTTTTTGGAATCCCCACTTCAGGTAGTTGAAGGCTGCTATCAAATCCCCCCTCACTCTTCTCTTCTGCAGATTAAATAAGCCTGGTTCCCTCTGCCTCTCCTCGTAAGTCATGTGTCCCAGCCCCCTAATTGTTTTCGTTGCCCTCCGCTGGACTCTCTCCAATTTGTCCACAAACTCCAGATGTGGCCTCACAAGTGCCGAATAGAGGGGAATAATCACTTCCCTTGATCTGCTGGCAATGCTCCTACTAATGCAGCCCAATATGTCATAAGCCTTCTTGGCAACAAGGACACTCTGTGGACTCATATCTAGCTTTTCGTCCACTGTAATCCCAAGGTCCTTTTCTGCAGAACTACCGGTTAGCCAGTCAGTCCCCAGCCTGTAGCAGTGCATGGGATTCTTCCATCCTAAGTGCAGGACTCCGCACTTGTCCTTGTTGAAACTCATCAGATTTCTTTTGGCCCAATCCTCCAATTTGTCTAGGTCACTCCAGATCATCTCCCTACCCTCCAGTTTATCTATCTCTCCCCCCAGCATAGTGTCATCCACCTACTTGCTGAGGGTGCTATCCATCCCGTGATCCAGATCATTAATGACTGGCATTTGTCTGCCTAACACACATGTGGGACCCGGTCAAGAGGCATGCTCAGAGGCTACCTACTGGATTGGGTGCATTTCAAAATCTGGCCAGAGGAGGAGGTGGGCCAAAGAGAATGAGACTGTCTCTCTAGCCCAGTGGTTAGGGGACCCACCTGGGAGGGGAGAGATGCAGGATCAAGTCCCCCTGCTCTAGTGACTATTTAATTATTTATACATCCTAGAACAGCTTCAGCTGGAGAGACTGAGCAAGCTCTACATCACCATGGTTCAGTGGTTAGAGCATTCACCTTTAACATGGGAAACCCTTAGTCAAACCCCTTTTCCCCACCAGGCAGAGGGGGGAATCAAACCTGGGGCACCCACATCCCAGGTGAGTGCACTAACCCCTGGATTGGAAGTTATACAGTGAGCACTGCCACCTCTTGCCATTTTGTGCGAAGCGAGGCAGGTCCCTAACTCATTCTCACAAAGAACTACTTTGGCACCTGAGCTGTTTGACTCCAGGAGAGGGGTTCCTGGGTGTGGAGCACAAGCAGAGATAGGCACCTACCTCCACGAGAGGGGAAGGGCTTAGCACACACCTCTCTGTTTGGCATCTCTGATTGGATAATTTTGGTGGCTTCCAGCCTAGCGTGCTGGCTTCATTGTACAGGGACCTGGGGTGCCAAACTCAGCTTTGTGGATTGCAGTGTGTTCCTAAAAAGAAAAGGAGGACTTGTGGCACCTTAGAGACTAACCAATTTATTTGAGCATAAGCTTTCATGAGCTACAGCTCACTTCATCGGATGCATTCAGTGGAAAATACAGTGGGGAGATTTATATACACAGAGAACATATTGTCTAGCTGCCTACAAGCTGGGCACTGTGATGCTGAGCATCATAATGCCAAAGCCTCTTTGTGGATCTGGGCCTGTTTGCCTCAGTGCCCCATGTGTAAAATGGGGTCCGACCCCCTCCCCTCACAGGGGCATTGTGAAAATAAACTCATGAGTGTTCATGGAGCATTCACCCACTGTAGTGATGAGTGTCATAAAAACTCCAGACCCAGGTGCAGTTTGCAGACAGGACTCCAAATAGGCCAGAGAACTCCACTGTATTTATTGTAAATGGGCCCTGTGACATGATGGCTTTGCCTTCCATGGCTTCCAGTCACGCATCTGCCTCAGTTTCCCCTCTCAAGTCACTGTCTCCCCCTTGTGGCCCTCTGGCTCCTAGCACGGATGGATCACTGAGGTGTCATAGCCCTGTAGCTAGCTCCCATGGGTCCATCGCTTCTGGAGAATCCAGTGCAGCCAAGCAACCATCTGGCCTTCCCTGGGTGCAGTTGTCTGGCTGCTCTGTTGGTGCAAGCCCAGCTCAATCCCAAGTAGGGCCTTCCCCATCCCTTCCTCCATTTCCCCTGGTGGGACATTTGTCCCTCCTGAGCTTCTCTGATTCTTCTCTTTCTGTAGGCATAATCAATCTCCTTTAGCCCTCCATAGGACTCATCAGTTTTTACCCTGACAGCACCAGGTGGAACAGGGGGCTTCCTTACTTCCTCCTTCACTAGAAGCCCCTGACCAGAGGCCTCTAACAGCTGACTCTTACACTGAGCCTCCAGCCCACACCAAAGCTATATTGCTCAGGCCTTTTCCTTCTCTCTTTCACCCCTCCCTGTGTCATGCACTGCTCATACCTGGTAGATTTCAGGTCAGACTCTTGCACCAGATATGGACTGGCTACCAAGCTTCCATTGTAGAGAGAGATACTACAGTGTGTTCTCTGTAAGATCCTTTAATGCACTGTCAGGTATATCTGTTGTACGCTCAGATAAGTTATGTTACACATGTCACCACCTAGTGGCTGAATAGTGCAATACCGTTGAGTATTCCATTACATCTCCCCCTTTAAGTTTTACGTCCCTACCATTTACAAAATTTATGATATCTTTAAAGTTCAGTATGGATCAGTCTTTTAAGTGTCTCTAAATTGTACTAAGAAAAGGAGGACTTGTGGCACCTTACAGACTAACAAATTTATTTGAGCATAAGCTTTCGTGAGCTACAGCTCATTTCATGCATCCGATGAAGTGAGCTGTAGCTCATGAAAGCTTATGCTCAAATAAATTTGTTAGTCTCTAAGGTGCAACAAGTCCTCCTTTTCTTTTTGCGGATACAGACTAACACGGCTGCTTCTCTGAAATCTAAATTGTACTGTTTTTCTAATTATATGACCCATACTCATAATTACTTGGTCATCTGGCTGTCCATTATTTACAATGACTGCTCTGGTCGGTTTGGAATCTTTGAGTTTTGTATCCACCATCTGTAGAGTTTGATCTGTTGATCATTCTTTCTGAGAAATAAATGGTTTCTATTGAACTGTCCTCTGTCGGCCCTAGCCACATATCATCTGGGCAATTAATTATTTTTCTTTACAACAACTGGAGTTGTCCATCCTTTTTCTCCATCTAGTTTGACACAAACGTGGTCACACAAACTAGACCCAGCAGTTCTGTAACTGAGTGATGTCTGTTGTAGCAATGTTTTGTAATGTTTTTTTTTTTTTATGTTTTATCTGATTTGGCTACTCTCTTCATGTCTGGCCACTTTGGAGACAGATTATTTTCCAAAATTGGAACAGTAGTTCTTAGTTATCGTCCCATCAAGATTTACGCAGGACTATATTCAGGAGCTGCTATTGGTGTTGATCTCTACTCAGAAAACCAAGGAATGGATCTTGCTGCCATAGGATTTTCTTGGCTGTTTGCACAGCTTTCTAGCCTCACCATTTGCTTGTGGATAACATTAGTAATATGCTAGTAATATGATCAGAATCATATTTTGTTCAGAATTATTTAAATTCTGCTGCAGTGAATTGTGGTCTGTTGTCTGTCACTGGTTGTTCAGAAATACCAAAATGAACAAAAGTGCACTTCAGTTTCTCAGTAACACTGTGACATGTTATATCTTTCAAGTACATTATTTCTATATACCTGGAAAAATAGTCCACAACGACTAGGTACTGATGTCTTCTGAATTCGCATAAATCTGCAGCTAGTCTCTTTCAAGGTCTATCCGATAAAGGTGTTCAGCATTGTCTCTTGAGATTATTTTTAAAGTCAGTAGTCTTTCCATGAATATTCAGTTTCACTCTCCAGGAACGTTCTGTATCATCAAAAGTGATAGATCCAAGAAACAATAGCTCTTGATTGTCTGTAATATTAGTCAACTCCCTGACTACTTTGGTACAGCAAACAGCTGCAAAATGTCCATATTTTGTGCATTTATTATATATTTCACCTTTAGCTGGACACACATCTTGAGCTATGAAATTTTCCACATCTTGTGCGTTTACTCTGAAATGCTGAGTAGTTAAACTTTCTCATAGCCTCAGGGCTTTTATGGTAATGACTCAACGTTTATGTTATGTCATTTTACTGCTTCTAGGCTAGTTTCAGGGTTTTCAGATTGCTCCTGTCTTTTGTTTTGCTGTTTGACTATTTCAGACTGCTTTGCTATCTGCACAGGTGTGGATAAATTTAAGTCTGTCTTTAATTATACCTGTTTTGAAAGGTTCTTATCCGATAACTTAATAATCAGTCTGGACCCAATAACCAGCCTGTCTGTGATATTTTCATGTTTTGCGGTTCCAAAATCACAGCTTTTAGTCAATGTATGCAAAGTTCTTAGAAAAGATTCAACATTTCCCCCTGGTTCCTGAATTCTCTGGTGAAAACATTCTCTTTCATAAATCACATTTGTCTGAGGTATAAAGTATGCATTGAACATAGCCATAACCCTTTCCTAGTCATCTTTGTGACTGTCCTCAGTAAAGTCAATGGATTTAAAGATATGCTCTGCTTGCTTCCACATAGCATAAATTAAAGAAGATATCTGAACATCTCCAGTTTCCTGGTGGAATTTTGTAAGCAATGCAAAACATAGCTTCCAGTCTGTTCATTCTGAAGGTCTATCAAAGATGATGTTTTCTGAGGCATTGAAGGTAGAATGTTGATGAGATACTGCAACCTTTGTTGCTTTGTGCCTTCTGTTTGCAACTCTTGCTGCTTCTGCTCTCCTCTGGCACCCGTTAGGCTACCTTTACTTCTGAGACCATGTGATACACTGCTTGTACACTGGAGGTTGCAGGTCAGTTTGTACCAGATATGGACTGGCTACCCAGCTTCCATTGTAGAAGAAGTTACTACAGATGTGTTCACTACAAATCCTTTAATGCCTGCCAGGGATAGGTGTTGTATGTTCATATAAGGTATGTTACATATGGTGTTACCTAGTGGTTGAACATTATAATACAGTTTAGCATTCTATTACACTTGGGGTCTTTCTCACTCTTTTAAGGAAAACCCAACTCTCCATCAAAAAACAGTTTTTTCCAGAAACTTTTCAACCAGCCCAGGCTGCTAGATCCTGTCTCCTGACCCCTGGTCTTCTGCAGCAGCCTTTCTGTTCCCTGCAGTTCTTTCATCTGGCTGTTCTTAATTCTCTCAGCTGGCTCTCCAGACAGATCTTCCCTCTAGCTGGTGCTGCTATCAGCTCCATCCCCCAATGGACTCAAGCAGCTCTTCTTATACAGAGGCTTTCATTATCACCTGAGGCCTGGTTCCCAGCATGCACAGGCCACCTCTTAGGACCTCCCCCTCGGGGGCCTGTTCAGGATTGTTCCCCACAGTCTGTTCTCCAGATCTTTGTCCAGTCTAGTTTGAAACATCCCCAACCATGGGGCACTCTCTTCCCTCCCACAGATCTGAGATCCTGCTCTGTAAATAAAGTTCCCCAGATCTTTGCAGGCTACATGTTGCACCCAGAGCTCAGTATGGGACAGAAGGAAAGGGGAGAAATGAGTCATTGCGTAGAAGGGCAGCCACCAGCAGGGGACATGAAGGGATAGGGAGAAAAGGAAGAAAGGGCACCATCAAGGGAAGGGGCATACCCACTGGGGTCCATTACTTTTCCTCTCACTGAGTCTGTGTTGCCTGATTGGGACACTGTGCAATGCAGAATTTGCACAGAATTAATGTTCTGTGCAGAATTTCCTTTTCCCCTGCAGAACTGGTGCTGCAGAGCTTCTGGCTGCCACTAGGGGCCACTGGACCTGGCAGAGCCCAGCTCCCCAGCTCACAAATAGAAGACACTGCTGGAGGGGAGGAGGATGGAGCTGGAGGGTTTCCGCCAACTGCAGTTCCTGGCATGCCCTGAAGGAAGGAGGTGGCATGCAGGAAACTCCATAGAAGCTGGGGACCCAGCATCAGGCTGTTTCTCCCTCTGGATCCCTGGGCTCTGGGGGGAGAGAATGCAAGTGTTGGGGGGGGGCATGGCTGGGCTTTGGGGGGAGGGGATGTGGATGTCTGGGCCGGGGGGTGCCCCACAGCTGGGACCTGTGGTGTGGGTGTCTGGGCCTGCAGCTGGGCTCTGTGTGGGAGGGGCAGAGAAACAGGAACTGGGTTGTTGTAGGGGTTTTTCTTAACTCTCTACTCCTGTGGTTTTTGTTGTTGTTGTCTGTATTGTTACAGAAATAGTTGCTCACAGATATTTTGAAAATAAATTACCAAAACTGGTGTTATTTTGTGTTATATATATAGTGTTATTTTGACAAATAAAATATGCAGAATTCTGCATAATGTTAAAAGGTTGTGTGCAAAAATTTTTAATTTTTTTGCGGAGAATTTTTAATTTTTCAGTGCAGAATTCCCCCAGGAGTAACAATCGCTATCAGTGACCGTTTTTGATGGTTATACTGTGAGTTGCATTTGGATGACTACATTTTCTGGCTCTTGGCAATGCAGCAACTCTCTTTAGCGTTGGGCTGAAAAATGCTGAGTGTCTCTCTGGATGTGCTGGGTGCTCACAGTTCTTTCAAAGGTCAATGGGATGGGGTGGAGGGCTCTCAGCTCCTTGCAGGACCTAGAGCTTGATAAATTATCACTAGTCTGCCCTGGAGCACACAGGCTAACTGCTGGGGCCACACGTCTTGAGGTAAGATCACTTCTGGATCTCAGAGTATGTGGGAATAGTGCAGTTTGGACCCTATTTAAAGCCAACAGAGTCTTTGATATTGACTTTAGCGGGAGCAGATGTAGGTAAGAACTTTGGGGCAAACCAAATTTATAGATTCTTAGAGACCACCAATGCTGCCTGTGTGCAGTGATCAAGCAGAAATCATCTGTGTTTTCTGCAGATTTGACACACACTGTGCTAGCCCTGTTCTGTTATGCTATCAGTAGCAAAGTGAAATATCATCACACAAAACCTGCCTTTCCAAATCTACTTTGTGTTGGGCATGATGATCACTTTTATTGTGAGAAGTCTAACTTAGTAGCACAGTCCTGCTTAAGACTGAACTGGCAGATGACTTTCCACTACAAAGCCATCCTTTCGGGATTTATAACACAAAGATTGTTAACCAGTTTCAGGTGCTTTTTTTCGCACAGAGAACTAAAAAGTGATTAGTCTTTACATGAATTGCTGTTGGTATTTTGATAATAAAAATACAAGTTATTTTTCAGAGCGTTCTTCATACAAAGAATTAGGAGTTAATTCTGAGACAGAGAGTAAAGAAAAGGATGAGGGAAGGCAGGACATAGGGAAATGCAGAGAGGTCAGGAACACTTGGCAGAGGGAGAGGGGGTGCAAAGATAGAGTCAAAAAGGAAAGGAGTTTGGGGAGAAGCACTTTGCACATTTGGATCTAGCAGATCTGATATAGTCAGAGGGGGGAAAGTGATGCCCAGAACGGGGATAGGGTAAAGATTCCAGTGGATGTAATAGAGACAGATCAACTCCATGTACAGTGGAATAGTGGGAGGCAGCGAGGGGGGAAGGAGGCAAGGGAAGTTATAGGGTTGTTTTGTAGATTCAAATGCACCAGAAGTTTTCAAAGTGAGATCTGAAGAGAGAAAGCATCTGTCTGGCTTGCAGGAAGGGTGGGGGATCCCAACCACTCAGCAGGAGGCCTAGAGTGGAGTGAGTGTGCAGGGGGAGTGCATAGCCAAGAGTTGCGGGATGCTAGAATACATAAAGCTCTCAGGAGATCCAGCAGAGTGCAGCCTGGCAATGGGGGTTTTGAGAACCAGTAGGTCACATAGGAATTGATTTTGAGATGGGCAAGGAAGGTGAGAGGGGATGGGGTGATCCCATGCTGGGGCCCTATTCCCCTCACTCTGGTTACAAGTAGCTCCTATTGATGCCCAAGGAATTACTCGTATCCTGTGAGAGGAGATTAGGGTCCCTGCTTTCTATGGGGTAGGCTCATGTTTAATAAGACTTTAATAGATTCCTAACTTGTAAGCTCAGCAAGGACCATTATGACCATCAAGTATGTCCTACATTACACAGGCCAGAGAATAACACCTAATGATCCCTGCATGAGTTTATAACTTCTGTTTGAACTAGAGCAGAACTCTTAGAAAGACATCCAGTCTTGCTGTAAAGACTCCACCACATCCCTTGGCAATCTGTTCCAATGGTTTAACACTTCCAGCGACTGTTTCTTATGTCTTTGTCAGCTAGATTGATGAGCTCTCTGTTTCCAGAAATATTTTTCCTTATGTAGGTACTAAATGACTATTATCAAGTCACCTCTAATCCTTCTCTTTGATAAACTGAAGAGATTGAGCTCCTTAAATTGTTTGTTGTAAGGCAGGTTTTCCAGATCTTAAGTCATTCTTGTGGCTCTTCTTTAAAGCATCTTCAAATTTTCAGCATCCTCTCTAAAGTGCGGATACCAGAATTGGACACAGTAATAATCTAGCAGTGGTGTCATCAATGGTATATACAGAGATAATACTACCTCCCTAGTTCTAGTCGACATTCCTGTTTACACATCAAAGGATCCAGTGGGAATTTATGAAGATTGAGGTGCTACTCAGCAAGAGCAAGGGTATCTGAATCTTGCTCTAAAGCAAGAGAGTGCCTCAGGTATATAATTAAGAAAGGTGGCTATTATCCATGCACATTATCTCCAGCAGATTTCCTACAACTTCTCACTATGCTATTCTAAGGACAGAGTAACTCAAAGCCAGCTGATCTATTCTAAAGATCAGCTCTTCAAAGGTTATCTAGCTTACCTCCCAGACAATGCAGGATCATTCCCTAAATTCTATTTTCTGGTGCTTTCCCAGCCTCGTTTTGAATATCTGAGCCACTATTTTAATAATCTGTGTTAAGATTTTTTAAAATATACATATTTACAAGATGTCTATTGATCAAATAAACAGTTAATATGAATGTCAGTAATAAGTGAAACAAGTTACTGTTTGGATTCCCAACTGTTTGGCAACCCCAGAGCATGGGAATAGCTGGGGAAAATCAAGGCTGATAGGAGAAACTGGAACAACACTAGTCTAATCATGCTGAAAAGAAGCAGCAAGTTGCATAGTATGATTTACCAAGGAGAGAATATCAGATTCTGCAGCACACAGAGGGAATCAATGAGATTTAGACATTAGGGCCAGTTGTGACACACTGGTATGACGAGTGTCTTGTGGCAGCGCTGGACAAGGTACAGATAGACACATCTGTGATGTAATGGTATGGGAGCTTCTCTGACACAAAGGAAAGGCAAGTGGTTGCTGGAACAGGGTGTTAAACACGTCTATTGGCTTGGCTCTCAGTGGTGCTGAGCTTTCATTGACTGGCATGTGAAAATCAGGATGGTATCTCCCTAGGGGAAAAAAAAGATTGAAATTGATGAGTTCTGGGCACTTCACCGGAGGGACATTAATCCCACTTGGAAAAGACGTCCCAGAGAGAGAGAAACCAGCAGAAGGTGGACAATGTTGGGGGTGAGCTGGAGAACAGAGATTGTAGAGGCCACCAGGAACCGCAGCGGCTCCCAGGAGCTGGGGCACCAGAAGAACTAATGTGGTATTTAAGATCACCGGGGGGCTGAGTGAAAAACTGCTGCATCTCATGAGAACAAGGAGGTGAAAAGAAGGTGAAAAGACAGGAGGCCCGAAGACCCGTCTGCTGTCTCCAACCTGTTCTGCTGGGCCAGGTTATCGGAGACTCTGTCACACCCTGTTCCAAAGACCCCTATAGTACATCTGATCACTGTACGGGGTCAAGGGCTGAACCTAACCCTTATGTTTGTTGTTGTCCCTTCTCTCGCGGAAGGCAGGATTTCACAGCACTCTGAGTGGTACTTGGGAAGATTTCACCACTCCGCAGCTGAGTACTTTGGACCATCCCTGCAACAAGTCTAACAAAGAGCAGTGCCCTAATTGGAGCATGTTTGCAGAAAGAGAAGGAGGCTCTGAGAGCCTTTGGCCCTCTATATCATGCTTATTTCTACCTTTTTTACGGCATAAATTAAGGTTCCAAAGAACCCAAGTGCTGTTTTAATTACAGGCATTTGCCCCATATGTAGCTGCCCCCCTATTAAATACCAGGGGTAAATAAATACATTAGAAAATAAAGGGCTCCGTTTACATTTTATTAACTCTCATTGCAGCCACGAGCCGACAGGTATTTTGTGGGGAGGCAGCACGGGTTAGAGGTGGTACCTAGCAGTTTAACATCCAAGAGCTGCAGCCCCAGGCAACTGGCATCCCTGCCAGTGCCCTGCTTTCTCCTCCTCTCCCGCGGCGAGCAAGGATGCACTGCAAAGCCCTGCACATTCCAGCTTTACACATTGTGTTTTTGTGCAGGAAATTTCACATCCGGGAAATGAAAGGCGAGCAAAGACGTGGAATGCAAAGGGGAGAGGTTTTTTTTTTTTTCCTGGTTGGAGCAAGTAAAACCCCCCTTGATTGGAGGAGGCACTGGAAATTCGGGGTTGCCCCCCGCCCCAAGCCCCGGGAACTTGCAGCCGCCGTTGCCCTGCGCGGCAGAGCTGGAAGGCGAGAGGGGGCGAGAAGCAGCGGGGCAAGGGCTGCAGAGCCGGGTGGCTCGAGGGGCTGGGGCTGGGGGTTGGGGGGGGGGGGGCTGCACGGCCCCGGCCCAGCCAATCCCAGCAGCGATCACATCAATGCAAATAGGAGCACAATGGAGCTAGCAATAAGCACGCTGCAGCCAAGCTTGAGCGGGGCTGCGCGTGGCTGACGGGCCGGCTGGCCAATGGCAGGCGGGCGGGCCGGCCAGGGGCCAGTGGCGGCGGCGCGGGGGCGGGCCGGGCCAGGCTAGGCTGCGCGCGCGGGGCGGCTGGCTAAACTTCACCAAATAATAGCTGGCTGGGCTTTGGCTGCCGCAGGAGCCATTTTAGGTAAGTTCTGCGCCCAACTTCGGCGGCGGCGGCGGCGCGGCGCTGGCGGGGCCGGCCCGGGCGCGGGGCGCCGCCCGATGAATGAACTCGGCGGCCGGGGCCCGCGCGGGGCCGCCGGCGGGGGGGCCGGCCCGGCCATGGCGGGGGGCTCCGTCCTTGGGCTGCGGCCCGGCCCGGCGGGTCACACCTGTGGGGGCGGCGCGGCGCGGCCCGGCTGGTTGCGGGCACCCCCGGGGCCGGGCTCCCCGCGGGCAGGGGCTGTTCCCCTCCCCCCGGCAGCGTCGCTGTGAGGGGGGCGGGACCGTCTGCCCCGGAGAAGTTGTGGCCCGCGTCCAGCGCTCCGCCCTTCCGCCGCTGCCCCCGGCCCGCCGTCCGGGACGGTACCTGGCCGGAGCTGGGTCGAGCCTGGGGGGCGGGGGAGGCCGCCCTCCTGCCGCCCTCCTGCCGCGGAGCTTCGCGCGCTCACCTGCGCGCTGCCCGCCGGCCGCCAGGTGCGGGAATCCCTCGCTGGCCGTTTGGGGGCGGGGGCCGCAATGCTCCGGCAGCGTGCGGGGCCGAAGTGGGCCCCTGCCAGTGCCCCTGCCCCGGGGGCTCTGGGGCTGGCGTGGTGCGACGTGCGGCCAGCCCGATGCCATGGCACTGGGCAGTCCCTCCGGAGCGAGCCCGTTTGCAGTGACACGGGGCGCTGCGGGCCCGGGTGGCATCCTACAGAAAATCTGAGCCGGTGGCGAACCATTGCCACTGTGAGCCAGTAACCCCCAAAGGAAGTATGCTACAGTTGGAGGAGAAGCCAGGTGGAGTCCAGAGTCAGTGCAGTCTTATGTAAAGTATCCGCTGTGGCTGTATGTAGGGGTCTAGGGCAACGGATGGGATTTAGGATCTGTGTTTGCCAGCGAGTAGTTAGAAATCAGATATGCTTCCAGATATTGGGTACCATGGTGCCCGAGTAGGATGGCGAAGAGGGCTGCCTGGAATGTACGTATGGATTGCACACACTCCTATTGCAAAGCTGTTTATTAGCTGTGTCAGAAGAGAATCGGCTGTGCAGCATTTCTGGGTGTCTGTTCTCTATTTTGGTTAGAATTATAGCAAAGTAAATCCATAATTAAGTCTTAAAACTTTAAGGCTAGCAGAGAAACCCCTTCAAAGGCCAGGGTACCATCTTTAAGGGCTTCCTGCCAACTGACCTATGGCAAGCAAGGTCATCTTCCACCTTGTATTGATTAGGAGATAGAAATGAATGCTATTAAGGAGCAACTCTTCCTACAGAACTGCCTGATCTGTTCTGCCTCTTTTGCTGTATGCAAAGCAGACGCAGATCTATTGTGACATTGCAGCCATGTCACAATATAATGGCATCACTGGCACAATAGAGTCTCATCTCATTCATGCTGCAGTCATCTCCAGGTTACCTAGCAGTTATGTTACAAAGCTTTAATCCTAATCATTTTGATTATTACTTTGTGGAATTATCTGTATCCTTACCAGTGACTTTACTGATAATCAGAATAGATTTCTTAGTGTTGATCAGTAGGGTTCTTAAGGTAAACGTTCTGAGAAGTCAGAGAGAGACAGACAAACAATATAAAAAGATGAAGACAAATCATCAGCTGATATTACTGGCTAGTGGCACACTTAACAGCTAAGATTTTCTCTATTTATCAGTTTACTTTCCTGACTATTGTGCTAAACTCAAGTAAAGTTAGGAGCTGAGGAGGATGAGTACACAGACTCTTTGTAGGTGCACAGGGAGCTGGTCTTGCTGGGACAGCTGCTGGCTTTGGATGTGGGAGATCCTTTTACTAACTTTGGTATGGAAAGTGCTTGGTTTATTTTTGAGTGAGTTGAGACACTTCTTGTGAAAACATAGTCTCCTCCTTCCCCTCACCCCCTCTTTAGGAAGCAGGGCAGATGCTTTCTGGGGCTAAAGAATGTTGGGTTCCTATTATTAGGTCAGTAGAGTAGCAGAACAGATTAAATGGTGATCCATAAGGGTTAGATTTTCCTATGCATCTATATAGAAGGCTCTGATTCCTTTCTCTGTAATTGCTGGCCTCATTGAAGTGGTGTCTTTGGGAATGGCCTGATTGTTAGAGTAGTACTCCCAGACTGCCTCTCATTTCAAAGCCTTTCATTTACAGGTTTACAGATGCTTGGCAGGTGGCACTGCTCATATTGCTGAATTGTCACAGTGTTAGGTTGGTTAGAATATAGCCGAAATGAGAGGGAAAGTTGAGCAGTGCTCATGTGAGCCCACTGCAGCATGTTAACATTGTTCCCACAATCATATCCATGTTATAGGTAAGAAAGCAGCTGCTCCAGTGCTGTCTTTGATCTTTTGTTTACTTCATTCAGGTGGCATCTCTGTCATGTTCTTCTCCAGAAGGAAATTCATTTTGGGCCACCCAGCACCACAAATTCTTCAGACTTTACTCTTTTTTGCACAAGAAATAAATCCCTCTTGGAGAAAATTGGCTGGTTCACTTGTAGGCGGTGCCCCCTCTACTCTAGTTCTTTTTGGAGCTGCCATCCCCTGGTGTCCTCCTCACTGACTTGGTAGAGAAATTATTGTTCTTCCAGTACTGACTCTTTCTTCTCTTTAGTTTTGAGATGTTAAAGGTTAAATAAATTTGAGTAAATGAGCAACCTTTTAAAATCACCTGCTAAGGAAAGGTCAGCAACTCCCTTTGGGGTCTTGGATGTGTCACTTGAACAATCTGTGCCTTAGTTTCCCCTTCTATAAGGGGTGTGTGCGCACATAGCAGAGATGTGTTGAAGGTTAATGAATGATGTCTATATAACACTTTGAAGGTGTAAAGTATGATGATATAGTATGCAATATTATTAGGATTACATCCCAGCAAAACCTCTGTGGACACCTTATGTCAAGGGATGGCAACCTTCGGCACGCAGCCCATCAGACTAATCCACTGGCAGGCCACAAGACATTTTGTTCATGTTGACCGCCGCAGGCATGCTCCCCCTTTTCCCCCCCATAACTCCCATTGGCTGGGAACGGCAAACCGCAGCCAATGGGAGCTGCGGGGGGCTGTGCCTGTGGATGGTCAACGTAAACAAAATGTCTTGCCGCCTGCCAGTGGATTACTCTGATGTGCCAAAGGTTGCCAACCCCTGCCTTACGTAGTGGTATTTAAAATGTTGCGAAATAAAAAGTAATATTTTAAACTGACTGACAGTGCAAGCCTGGTTCTTCACTCATTGGGATCTACGGACAATGTCTTGGAAATTGTTGCTGTCTTTTTTTTTTTTTTCTTAACATCCAAAGCATCTAAACACAGCCATGGATTGTGATATTTCTCAGAAAGTAGCAGTCCCTTTTCAGGGGTCACCTCACCTACGTTAACAATTAACTAGCTTGATCCTCTGAAATTAGCCAACTTTTTTGCACCATTTTTTTGTGGTGTGTGACTAAAGTATGTTCTTTTTAGAGGGTGTCATTAAGCTTTGTCACAATCTATTTCAGTGTGTTATATAGCAGTTTGCTAGGTGGAGAGAACTGTGCCTTATTTAACTAGTTACATTAACCCTTCTTTCCATTCTCTCTTATATATCAGAATTAGGAAATAGGCCCTTTCTGTGCTACCAGTCTTTATTAGTAGTTGGTTTCAGTAGTTTCCTGGGCCCTTTGTCATCAATGTTGCTAGATCCAATAACGCATATCTTTTTTGCGATCCGCTGATTTCTAGTGACTCAGTAAATTGATGGTGTTCAGAAATGGAGATGTTCCTTATGTTGCACTGTTGCATCTCTGAACGAGAAACAAATGCCTAAATTTCTTTCCCTAGAACTGTGGTTTCATAATTTTTAAGATTAATATCCCTTGAGGGATTCTTAATAATTTCTCCATAATAACTTCTCCAGGGACATAAAGTTTTACAGGTAGATGATGCAAAATATTTTATTTAATGGTGTGTCTTATTTCTAAAGTCATTTGCTTATAAAGACAAACTAAAGAGGCTAGCAGCTAAACTTTTGGCCTTGCAGAGCAGCGAGACTTGGCTCAGGGGCCTTTGTGCTTTTGTATGAACTTGTGGGGTTCTGGCCTGAGTTCTTGGAGATAAGAGCTAGTATCTTGCACATCTATATACAGGAGGGGATTTGCTCTTGAAAAGGAGAGAGGGAAGGATTGACCAGGCTCCTGCTCCTGGTGACCATTAATAAAGGAATGTGGATTTGGTGTGTTGAGTACAGGGGAACCAGGCAGGTTTCTAAAAGACCTTCTCTGAAGTTGTCTTAAAGGAACACTGCCAAGTCCTGTGAGCCCTAAACTTAGATTCTTTCTAGAGGTCAACAGAACCTTACATGAGTAGAAGAGATTTTTAATTACTACTTTAATTAAGAGGGAAAGCTCTTTTTGCTTCCAGGGAGGTAGATTGTAACCCTCCACTGAAATGTTTGAAAGGCACATACTGCAGCTTTGTGCTACCGCGTGGAAGCAGAGGTAGAGCTGCTGCCAGGAAGTGGAAGTGCCCAGTGTCCAAGCTGGGTGAAGTGCAGAAAGCAAAATGCACAAAGGGAGTAAGCTGTGGGCGTTTAGTAACAACCCCACACATGGATACAATAGTGGCCTATTTCAATTTAAGATACCTCAAAAAAGATTCCTCTAGGCACCTTGGCAAATAATAGAAAATCAGTGTTACCTCTGCCCCCAAAGTGATACACTAGATATTATTGTAGTCTGTTAGTATATTGGTGGTAGCCTCAAGGTCCTGATTAGCATGGGGGTCCCAGTGTGCCAAGTCTCTACAGGCACCTGGGGATAGACAATACCTGCCCTAAAGAGATTGTAGTGGAATTTCTAGATGCCCAATTGAGTGACAGAGTTGGGGGCAATCTTGCTGACATTCTTTTGTAACAGTGAGTCTTCAGAGAAATACAAAAAACGTGTGTGTGTGTGGGGGAAGCTTATGATATAAAAAGAACTCCAAAATAAAAAAAACAAAAACAGATTCTCCTATTATTTAAGGCTGGTAGAGTATTTTTTTCCTATGTGATGGGACAATGCATCCGACCATCATAATCTGTCCTTATATGGGATTATCTAGCATGCAGTCTAGTAATCGGACAGTATGCGGCTGTTATTATTTATTTAATATTGATGTTGTGGTAGTGCCCTGAGGAACTGCTTTCATCTCTGCTCTTGGGTTTTAATGCTCAAGGCAGGCACTTGGTGGTCAGTTAGGAGACTGTTTCCCTGGGGCTATTCCAGCAGGTTTGTGAGCTCCCTGGGAAGTCAGTGAGAATTGAGGGTACTGCGCCTGATGGGATTGGGCCCCAAAATCTTCAGGGAGAGGCAGGCACTTGAATGACATTATTAGTTAATAGCATCTAGGGATGTTTACCCCTTCACCACTGTAAGGTCCCTTTCCATGGAGGAAGTGATGCAGTTGGTCCTTATGCCTCAGCCAGAAGCTGTTTCCTTACTGCCTGGGGAGTTGTATTATTGCCTCTAGAGAATACTTGGATTGCAGTGGGTGTAAACCCCGCTATGAAACCAGGAACAATGGGAGGAACAAACCTGCCGAGGCATTTTAAATATGGAGGCTAGTGAGGGGTCTGAGTTCATTGGTGTGCAGCCTTCTCCACACATGTGAAGAATCACATGTTTTAATCACAATGTGCTGTTTCTAGAAGTCGCACAGAGAGACCGCTAGTCCCAGTTTATGTTCCTAGTGTGAGTACGTGCAATGTTCAGGTTGACCGTGACAGTAAATAAAAGTCAAGACATGCCAACCTTAAGCATCTCACAGTGGTGTTATCTGGTCCCTGCTGCATGCATGTTGTATTTGCCATCCTTCTCTCTCCTTCTTTGTGTACTTCAATGTATTTTTGTTGATATTTAGTATATTACAGTATATCCCTAATTTCTGCAGTCTGCCTTTCTCCCTAGCTTTAACTGAACAGTCTTATTGTTGCATTAACAGTTTTTAGCTTTTAATTTTCTCTCTTTTTTTTTTATATTCTGTGATGTTAAGATGTAACCCTCCCCAGCCAGTGGCTCACTGGGAGGAATGGACTCGGCTGGAGCCAGAGGCTGGAACTCTCTCTGATGTCTGCTTTGAGGCAGCTCTCAGCAAGTTTGGGATTATAGAATAGCAGCTTCTTGAGTCACTTTTGTGTGGCTCCATCCTTGCCACGGAAACTTCTTTTTCCAAATGGAAGTGAGGAATGTGCAGAACATGTGGGGGTATAGCAAATTTCTGAGACCCCCAAAGTCCTGAGAGCTCTGGAGCCCAATTTACTCAAGTTAAAAAACAACCAACCAACCAGCCAGTGACTCTAGGACTGAGCCCAGACTGGGAAAGCTTCACCCCAAAGGAAAGTTGTTCTGAGTGTCCAAAATGGACATACAATGGAGTCTTCCACAGTGGGAGCACTGCCAGCACAATGCAGACATCCCTGCTTATTCCAGATGGTACTAGACTCCTCCAGCAAAAGAGGGGAAAAAAGTAGAGAGACAGTAGATTCTAAGTCTGGAATGGACCATTAGATCATCTGGTCTGACCTCCTGTATATCATAGTTAAAAATGTCTTATTTCCAGTCTGATAGATAAGTGAGTGGGAGGCAGCTGCCCTGGGATATTCTGTGAGGGGACACCACTCTAGCTCAGGAGGAAGCACTGTGACACAAACAGGGAGAGGGTGTGGGGGTATGTGTGTGGTGGTAGTGAGATGTTAAAGAAAAAACCACCCTAACTTGAGAGGGTGTCTTGGAAATTTTTAGGTGCCTTATTTTTGGTGCCCAACTTGACACCTTGGATCAGACTCTGAAGTGGTGAGGGCTCCCAGCTCCAGCTGAAGTTGATGGGAACCTCCTTGAATTTTAGACTCAAGGTGTCTCTAGTTGGGCACCCAAAACCAGTGGCTACTTTCAAGAAGTTTGGCCCATGTGTATTTATTAAAAACCTACATTTGTCATGAGGATTTAGGGAGCAAATTGTCCTCTTGTCTATTAAACCTCTCTCCTCGCAAGCCATGGAGAAAACTGAAAAATTGGGGTTGGTCACTCACTCTCATTTATGCAGGCGGGTCTGTGGTCTCTCCTCGACTTGTATGTGCTCGTGTGAGTGTATATACACAACGAGCTCACTTTAAAAATTATTTCTGGTGTCAACACAACAATGTGACTGGTTCCAGGTGTGTTCCCCTTATTACATATTGACAGTTTTGCTCAAACAGGTAGTCTCTCTGAAACCAGAGTGAATTTCTTAAGTACAGCCACTAGGCACACACAGACCCACACAATGTGCATTACATCCCCAAATGAGGCCAGTGCTAAGTTCTGGGTGAAGCTTTACCTACCCAGAAGTCAGGAAATTCCAAGTGATGGTTCTTACGAGAACTCTTAGCTCTTTTTACATATATAATAAGTTGTTAAGGCTAACCCTTCCTACAGAAATAAACAGCAGGGCTTTGCTACTTATGAGTAGTTAGCACTTCTATTCCTATGGAAACCATAGCCTTGCGTTTTCTGGCTTTTGTGCATATAAACACCTGAAACGTAATCCTGAATTAATATGGGGTTTAAATTTAATGCCCTTGTTTTTTTACAAAATAAAATAGTGATTAAGTGCACTGTGTGTATTTGTTAAACACCTGAGAAGAGAGAAGAATGGAGTTCTCTCTGAGATTCTCAGGTAACTGTCTGGATCCAATACTTTGTGCTCACTTAAGCCAGGAAGGCAATATGTTATCTGTGTGTACAGTGTGCTGCTCTTTTTTAGTTTCTCTTTTAAAGGTTTGGAAAACCTACATTTCTTATTGATCTGTCTTGGTTCGTGTGTGGTGCCCTTCACAGGGGTATTTGAGCACTTCCCAGAATGCACGTATGAAGCGATAAATGTTTCACTCTTCCCGCTCCAGCCAGCTGGGCCTGGCTTTGTTTGTTCTTGGTATGGTGTTATTGTGGACAGGCTGACGGGAGCAGCGCTTGCAGTTAGCTGTGAAGACACTGAGGTTTGTGGTCACCCTGATCTTTCGATAGACAGTTACAGATTCGTGGGCCAGTCATCGAGAAAGTATTTCCTACACACATACAAGCCTAATTCTTGAGGACAGTGGTTCCCTCGCTTCACTGGAATGTAGCTGCCTTGGTCACTCTTGGAGGTAGCTTGGGACAGTCCCATGGAGTGTTTGGGAAATGAGGACCTAGCACTTGAATTTGCCCTGGTATCCCAAAGGAAGCCAGCGTATAAAGTGGTTTTCTGCTGCATGTGGTGCTGTGTGGAAGGCTGCATGTTTAACTAAATGTAGCTTTTTCAAGGATGGTGGTTTCATACCCAGGTGTAAAGGGTTACAGTAATGAGGCCTGCAGACTCTGAGTGCTATGCCCAAATCTGACAGGAGGGAGGGTGCAGTGCTCTGGGCAGCTATCTCTGGAAAGGGAGTTCTGTGGTTGTGTGTCCAGTTGCTTTATGAAATGCAGGCAGACACCGGGGTGCAAGCTCCCCTGCTGAGCTGAGGGTGGTGTTAGAGAGGTGCTAAGCTCTTCTCAGTGCTTCACTCTCCCCACCAGCCTCTCCTTGATTTTCTTGGCTTCAGCTGCCACTCTTTATCCAGTCACTGCTCTTGGAAATGCTGCTGCTCATGTCTGATATGAAGGGGGGTGGTCATCTGAGCATGCCCCGCCAATAGTCCGTGTTGTCCTGATTCCCCCACGTGGCTCTCATCTACTTGAAGTCACTGGGGATGAGGATGGATCCCAGTGAGATGAGGGCTGGGGTAATGGAGCAACAGGTAGCCATCTTTACTGGGTGAGGCCTGAGGGGAACCGTGGAAGCCATCTTAGTGTGATCCTGCTAAGCGTGTCCCATTTCTGAGTGGGATGTGCTGAGGACTTGTGGTTGACATATTAGGAAAACTTTTTCACTAGGAGGGTGGTGAAACACTGGAATGGGTTACCTAGGGAGGTGGTGGAATCTCCTTCCTTAGATATTTTTAAGGTCAGGCTTGACAAAGCCCTGGCTGGGATGATTTAGCTGGGGATTGGTCCTGCTTTGAGCAGGGGGTTGGACTAGATGACCTCCTGAGGTCCCTTCCAACCCTGATATTCTATGATTCACCTCTGTGAGCCTCTGGACTGGCTGCAGGTGTCTCTAATGATCAGCATTCTAGGTGGTAACTGGCATTACCTGTGGGTGTTTCTGCCACATATGGTTTGGACTGGGGAGGCGAGGTGTTGGGGTGAGTTGTGGGGTTCCCCATGAATCCAAAGCATAGCCAGTGTGCTGTGCACCTCTTAGCTGCCAGGAGGGGCACAGCAATGCTCCAGCAGAGGGGAATGTGAGGGCATAATGCTTCCTGTTGGAGGATTTCAGGGCTTGTAATGGGCTAGGTTTTGTTGGAAAAGGGATTCTGTAAAAATGGCCTTCTGGGGCTCCATTTTTATCATCCCTTCGTCACTAGCTGCAGATCACATGTGCTCGGTTTTATGATTGAAAAGATGTACACAACCGCCATTCTACATACTTCCCCATCTGGGCTCACTCTTTTTCCAGAAATGAAAGTACTACAGTCTGCCTTTGTGACATCTGTGCATTCCCATTAACCTTCCCTGCACAGGTCTCACCAATTGGAACTTAGGCATCTTCAACAGAATTGACTGCCAAGGAATCCAGCTGCCTCTCCTGGAGCAGCGTTGTTGGCTCTGCAGGTCTGACAGGAGTTAAAAGCAGTAAAACTTTACTTTAATTAATAGTCGTCTGACTTCGATGCACATTGGGGCAGGTCTAGAGTAAGAAGGGGCTGCTTCTCATTAACCAGTCTTCAGAGCATTTCATTTATCTCTTCAAAGGTTTGAAGTGCTATGTTAGGTGCGTATTCAGAGCTTAGAATCATAGAATATCAGAGTTGGAAGGGACCTCAGGAGATCATCTTGTCCAACCCCCTGCTCAAAGCAGGACCAATCCTCAATTTTTGCCCCAGATCCCTAAATGGCCCCCTCAAGGATTGAACTCACAACCCTGGGTTTAGCAGGCCAATGCTCAAACCACTTGTGGCACCTTAGCTCTTGGTATGTAGCCCATTCATTACAAATTACAACCTAAACATACACACAGCCTGCCCATGAATGTGTGCCCCCCCCCCACCCACACCTTCCTCAATAGTCTGAACAAGCTTTGCAGAGTGCTTGGAAGGATGAGAAAGTGACGGGAGTGGGGAGAGGTTCCAAAATGAAGGATTCCTGCCTTCCAGACAGCAACCTGCTAGCAGTACCCTCTGTTTGGTAGTGAGGGACACCAGCTCAAGAGGCTCTTAAAACATGTTAGAGTACATGACACAAAGGCATGAGGACAGTTGCCACAGAGCCTTTCCTCATAGTCTGATAGCTAACCGGCTGGACGGATTCTCTCCCAATGGTTCCAGGATGTTCCAATGCTTTTGGGATGAGAACAGTGACAAAACTGTCTTCCCAAAGAGTAACTTCAAAAATCAGTTAGGAGTCCTTGGAAATGTGGGCTTGGCCGGGAAGTGCCTTGCCAGCGAGATGGCTGTGTCCCTAGCAGGCCCACCGGGTCGAAAGTTATATGGTAGGAGAACATTCTTGCCCGAGGGGTGGAAACATCACTTCTGAGGGGCTGCAATGGCTGCAGCTGGAGACGGAACCATTGCTCTGTGAAGGACACTTGTCAAACCCAGGGGACAATAGATTTTGCTTCAATGTTCTCAACTGCCCATGTTTCTAGAGAGCCTCAGGGGCAGGCTGAGTGCTCCAGCGTGAGGCTCTGGGTGCAGAGCAGCAGGAGCAGCTGCTGCCATCTTGGATTAATCCTTCCGTGCTAGCTTCTCTTCGTCTCATGCTTTTTTTTTTTTTTTACTTAGTACAAGGGAGGCTAAAAAGCTGCGGAGAGTCAGGGAGCCCCTCAAACATGGCACAGACTGTAGTACATCTGTGTAAGATTGACTGTTTCAAATCCTGGGTCTCTCCAGCAGTTGCCTTCCCCTTTGCTGCCTGCCCCTCTGCTGTCACATGGACAGCATGCCTGGTAATGAAAATCATCAGGCTGTGTGGTGTCTGGGAGCCATACCCCCTGTAGGGGGCAGCATGAAGTGCACTGCCAGAACAGGCTCCTGGAGAAAAGTTACCCGAGGCAGACAAAGCACCTCCCTGAGTGCAGGAGACTTCTCCCTTTCAGAGGGAACAAAGTGGGCTCCCTGTCCTGGGAGCCAGGTGTGCAGGCGGATGCAGAGGAGGTGGGGCCATAGTGCTGCTGCCACCTGTCTCCGTGTTTGGGGTGGCTAGTGCGTGCCATGGCAGGTGTCCTTGTGTTCCTGGCATCGTCATAACGTTTCCTGCCTCCTCCTTCCTCCCCTGTCCTCCTCCCCTCCCCCAAATCCCTGTATGTGAGCTGAGACCTATAATTCTGATCAGGGCTGAAATGTAATGTCCAGGCTATAATCCAGGCCGCTGAGAACAGGATCTTACAGTGGCAGCATTGACCCAGCCCTGCATAAAGTGCCCTCGCTTCTCAAGGCTACTTTAACGTGGCTTATAAATAACAATTCAAAATGCACAGCACACATTCTGCAGACAACATACTGTGTGTGCAAAGCACATTGCCCTATCCCAAGAGCATGCAGCATAGAGCCTAGAAAGGTACAGGGGAGGAGAATGGAGAGAGTGCTCTTAGAAAGAATTCCTTCTGCAGTTCCACTGTGCAAGTCTCTGGAGTGAGTGCCCTGCCGTGCAGTGCACGCCACAATAGCAGAGCAAGGCTTGTCCTTGCTATGCTGTCTGTATTGCAGTGACACATCAGAGAGCAGGGTTCCTATTATGCTAGGCACTGTGTAAACATCTAACAAAAAGATGGTCTCTGCCCTACAGAGCTTACAGTCTTAAAAGCCAGCTAAATGGCCTTAACATTGAGACTGATTTAAAGGCTGTCTGCCACGATGAGCTTGTGCAACCTGGTAAATATTTACTAGAGAAGAATCTGGGCAGTAAAATATGAAATAGCTGTTTCTGTGGCTCACTCTGCTGCAGTGTCAGAGACAGGCAGGATACTGATGTCTATAGCCAAGAATCTGAATGCATGCTAGAAACTTTAGTTCAATTCCTCAGCCTCCCATGAGGTAAGGTAGTGTTGTTATCCCCATTTTACAGATGAGGGAATTGAGGCACAGAGGCTGCTTCTGCCCTGCTGTGCTTTGAGTCATTTATTATGGAAACTGGGTGCTGAGTGCAGCCACATGAGAATTCTCTCCTTTCTGGCATTTGACGTCCATTGTACTGAGTGGACGACAGGACTTGGGACGGGAGGGCCAACATTTTCAAAAGTGGCCTGTGATTTGGGGTGTTTCAGTCTGTGGGTGCCCAACTTAGGACATGTAATGTTTGATTTTTCAGAGGTGCTGAGCCCTTGACTAATAACCTTCAGGGGAGCTGCAGGTGCTCAGCACCTCTGAAAAGCATGTGTCTCAAGTGGAAAACTTTGGTCTAAGTAACTTGCATAAGACCAGCACTGTATTCAGGGTGGCGATGGGAATAGAAGTCAAGACACCGAAGTCAGTTCTCTGCTTCAGCTGCTAGAGCAGGAGTATGGCATTGCTGTCCAAGCTCTCAGGTTAAGGCTCAGGGCTATGCATCAGGCCAGCGGAAATACAGTCCTTTTCCTTTCAAACAACAACAAAATGTTATTGTCACTCTATTTTCTGATAAAGCTGCATCAAGAGTAGGTGATATTTGAAGTTTGAATTGTGGCTGTAACTGTCCCTCGATAGGAGTGGCGCCTTTGCGGAGTGTGAGGAAAATGGATTTAAGTAATAGTAATTTGAAGTAATGGTCAATTGAAACTAGTAATACTGCACATGCTTAGTAAACCATTTTGAGTAGGTCTACACTACAACAAAAAACCTGTGGCACCGGGTGTCAGATCCTGGGTCAAATGACTTGGGTTCAGGTTTATGGGACTAAAATTTGTAGTATAGATGTTCTGGCTTTGGCTGCAGCCTGGGTTCCAGCCTGAATCTGAATGTCTACACTGCAATTTTTAGTCCTGCGGCCTAAGCCCTGCAAGGCCAAGTCCGCTGACATGGCCAGACATGGCTGTGCTACAGGTCCTATTGCAGTGTAGACATTACCTCTTGTTACCTTGTGGTTCTGGTCTGAAAAGTGACAACATGGCACTGTGGGGCTCCATACTCATTATGACTCCCAGTCAAACTTATTGGGTGTACAAAAGGGGTTTTAACAGCAAGATCTGTAAACTCCACTGAGGGTCTGCGATCCAAGCTGAGTACTGTCCTGCTTGTGCACCATTGCCAATAATAAAGGTTCTCTGAGCTAAATGATGATGATGGTGATACCTGGGCGAGGCCATTGCCTTCAGTGGGGTTGTGCCGGTGGCCCAGAGGTTGGACTTCATTTAACATTTCCCACAATGAATGAGCTGGAAAGTCTATAGAGCTGTGTTGATGCTGCAGGGATGACAGCAGTTAAAAGCAGCATTAAATTACTTATTGGGTAGCCAGTGTTGCAGCTCTGCCCCGATGTACCCAGGCAGCAGATCTGTGCAGTAAGGAAGTGTTGTTTTTACAGACTCCTCCGAGTGGAAAGGCACTTCAAACGTGGGAAGTCGTGTTTTGTGGGAGACTGCATGTGTGTGCACGCATGGGTATCCTGGCAAGCATGCTGTCACCCTACACAGCTTGCCCTGAGACTGCTTCCTAACCTAGCCCCTCCCAACCCTTTGTGCTTTGTTAGAGCATTAGTGCCCATGCTGAATCTGGCTTCTGGCTCAAAGTGTCCTAGCCCCTGAGTCTGTGAGCAGTGTTCCCTCTTAATATTTTACATCCATGTGTGAAATGAATTTTGTTATGTGCATCAATATGGAGGTAATGTGTGGTGGAGGTGGGGCCGAGGGGTTTGGAGCGTGGGAGGGGGGCTCAGAACAGGGGCAGAGGGTTGGGGTGTGGGAGGATGAGGACTCTGGCTGGGGTTAAGGAGTTTGGGGTGCAGATTACTCCAGGGCTGCAGTAGGGAGAGGACTTCCCCCCCATCCCATAGCCCCCTCTCACCACAGCAGCTCACTGCCAGGTGAGAGGCACCTCTCTTCAGTCATAGCAACTCTGCCTGCCTTGTGGCCATGCAACTTACAGGAAAACTTAGCTTGGGAGGGCTCTTCCTTCTCACTGTCTGCAGCACCTGCCCCCCTGCTGGCATTAGGAGGCCTCTGGGCTCTATGGGACATAAGCCCAAAGCATTCAAAGCAGCTGACTGGGGTGTAGATTCCCAGGACAATGAGGAGAAGGTGGAGAGCAGGGTCCAGGCTCCTCTTTAGCTGTCTTACCCTGGCAGGTGAGCTGGCCATTCTCTGACTCCCTATCTGAGGAGCTCCCATTTCACTTCCAGCATCTCCCAGCACATTCTACAGCCCTGCTGCCTTCATGGAGGCCCTGTGTGGGTCCTATAAATGCTGTGCCAGGGCATGTGTTAATGGCATGGTCACAGAAGTGGGTACTCCCAAGATGTTCTGCCCTCCCACTGCATGCAGGAAGTTTCTATCCTTGCAAGAGTCCGCTGCAATTTAAAAAAACATTTTTTTAAAGTAGGAAATGAGATGCTAATTCAGCCCATATCCAGGAATGTGGATGCAGGTGCATGCGTTTCTCTTCTTCTCCCCCAGGGAAAGCTCTGCAAGGTTCATCCTGAGTGCTGCTGTGGCCTTCCCACCCACTTAGAGACAGTATGGCCTGGGGGGCAGCAGCCTGTAACCCTGCAGATCCAGGACATCTCCTTCAATGGCCTGTCTCTGCACTGCCCTTTCTCTGGGAGCAACATGTGCACTACCAAGTGTTGGATCTAGCTCAGTGATTCTCAAACTTTTTGTATTACTGTATGAAAGGGGCTATCTCAGTGTGACACCCTCTCTCCCCCCCCCTTAAAATTAAAAATGAAGGGAGGAGTAATTTAATTTTTAATTTAATTCAGTGGGGACTTGGGCCTGTCAGCCCCATGCATGGCCAGGCTCCAGCTCCGTGGGGCTGATAGCTTGTGACCCCCACACAACCACCTTGAGACCCCCTGAGGGTCATGACCCCCAGTTTGAGATCCCCTGGCTCCTAGAGGACTTGCTCTGTGGAAACCTATGGGTCCCAAGGAGAGTAAGATGGAGGATTGATGGCTCCTCCCACCTTGCTGCAGGGGGCTGGGTGGGCTCCCAGAGAGGGAGAAAGCAGATTTAACAGCCACTTTCCCCCGCCCTGGTCACCAGTTGCACATGCTTAGACTCTTTCCTGCCTGTTGTGTTGCAGGAGAGGCACACCTACCCTGTGTGTTTGCTGCCAACTTTTCATGAACTACATTCATTGTAACTTTGTTCAGAAACGGAGCATATCAGAATTTGGTTACTGAGAACATGAAGGGTTAACTCAGCCTGTCTACATGGTGACATAGATGAACTCCCACAATGGAATGCATTCATACTTGAGGAGAGCAGTCAGAAAAAATGCTACATCTGTGCAACATGGCTGTGCTAATGCTGCAACAGAAACTGAATTTGTGGCACCTCCTGACATTTGGGTACTAGATGGCTCCTCTGGGACTTCATTTCATTGGTGGTATCATGGAGAGATGTGGGTGCAGGCCCATCTACTGTACCTCTGCATTGGGAGAAGGTGGGCATTTTTATGAGCATGCACCAAATGGTGATTTCAAACAACCATAATTTTATGATCCTGTAGCTGCTGATTGTGAGAAGTCAGAGGGGAAGCAAAGAAACAGCCATATGCTAGGCAGTTCTCGTGTGGAATGACTGAGATGGTGGCCTGTAGACCTCGGGGCCAAACCTCCTCTGAGGTTCAGGGATGTCTCCCATCACTTGCTGCTGGAGCCTGCCTGTTGGCGTTCTTGCCACTGTGCCATCCAGGCCTGCTTGGAATAGGTGGCTCAAAGCTGCAGTTCCCCAGCTGCAGGACAGGGGCTGTGGTTGGCTGTCTGTCACCTGCCAGCTCCCTTTTACTGTCGGCACAGGTGCTGGACTGCATAGAACTGCTTTTTCAGTGTTCCCTTGCTGCTTCTGAGGATTAAAATGCACACCGGATTAAACTGCCTGGGACCCACAAGCCATTGTCTAGAGCCTGATTCTTGGCCAGCTGATTTAGAGAGACTAGAGTTAGGTTCGGTTGAAGGAGAAACCTGTCATACTTGGCTGCTCCCCACCACAAGGGCAGCTGAGTAGGAGATGCTGAGAATGCGCGAGGGGAGAGAAATGTAGCTGGCACAAAGATAGTATACAGGTGGCGTGTGTGTTTGGGGGGGAGGGCAATGTTTGGGTTGGTCCAGCGTTACTATGGCGGAGGGCTCACTGTAACACAAGAGAAGAGCAGTGATTCCTTCCAAAAGCTGGGTGTGCAGCACAGTTACTGCAAGTAGGTTTCAGAAACCCTGCTGTCATTCCCACCTCTTAGTCTGGTGACTAGTGCTGGTGTCCATCCCACCCCGGGAGGTACAGTGAGTCTGGGAAGTGCAGCAGTGCAGGGCACAAGAAGTGAACAATGGGGGGATGGAGACTTTCAGGGCTGTTGCAGGACAATGTCTGCTTTCATTTGAGTAGCTTCTTAACCAAATAATAGAACTTAATTTACAGCAAGCCTACAGATGAGCTTTCCTACCCGTTCGCAGGGTGAGGTACGCTATCTGTGTCCCTTCTCCAACTGTCAGGTTATCCATTAGGCTTGGTACTCATTGAAGATATAGGTCTAAACCCTCTTCCTTGGTTGGTGGTTTTCCTTTTCCTTGAGCTGAGATGTCCTGCTCGGACTCCTGGCTCATTGCAGTGTTCACTGTGTGGTGAAGAAGGTTCTCAGGAAGGTTTATGCTATTACCCTGTTCTAAAATAACTGGTGTATTAAGGCAGTAGAGCAGAAACCTGGTTAAGGCACTGTATTCAGAGACACCACAAATAGCAGGGTGAACGTTTCTTTTGCATGGATCTGGTGGGAGAGTTGTGAGGCTCAGATAATGGTAGATCAGTTAACACAGCTTGTGGTGTTGGGATGAGAAACACCTAATTTATCAATTTCTTACTGTGGCTCATCACCATAGTATCTGGGTACCTTCCATGTAAAATCAATAGCATAGTCCCTAGTGGATGCCCTGGAGTCTCAGGTGTGTTTTTCCCTTTTCAGGGTCATAACTCTGCTTGGAGCAAAGGTGGTATTTGTCAATAGGGGCTCAGAGGTAGGAAAGTGCATAGGGCTTGAGACTATCGTTCTTATGATGGAAAGGCCCTTTTGGAGGATGGTTTAGCAGTGTTTTCTAAAGCTGCCAAATGTCCTGTGTTCTGCAGGATTTGCAGTCAACCACACATTCCCTCTCAATTTTGGTGTTTCTTGCCTATCTATTGCAAGTACTGTTTCTCATTTGCATTGTGCCCTGCTACTGCTTCCTTTCCCAGCAGATGCTGGTCAACAGCTGGGCCACAGGGATGATGTCAGTGTTGCTGCGTGGATTGGCCAGCAGGGGGCAGTGTATGGTGTAGCCAGGATTCCGTTTTTCTCAAACGACCTAGAATGCCAAGTCTGAATGCTCAGCTGCAGGCAGTGCTGTGAAGTATCTCCATATTTAAGATCAGAATATTTTAGGAGACAACAACCCTGAAGCATTAAATGTCATTTCCCCATTTCTGTGCACTTGCAAGGCACTCTGAGGGAGCTCGGTCCAGGCAGCGCTCATAGAGCTTCGAGAGGTATTTGCTCCCCAGCAAAGGGATCTCTGTGTTTCTGAACTCTGACTCTTCCTTTGACAGTCAATTGTGTTGCTCAGAACACATGCTGCAGTTCCCCACCCCCATCCCTGGTATAATATTGTCTGGGCCAGTGGACTTATTCCTACCAGGTTTCTGCTAGTGGCATTGATCCAGGAAGCAGAGAATATGCAATGTTAGAGCAGCTGCTGGGATGAAGAGGCCAGCAATGAAAAGAGGGGCGCTCTGCTCACTGAGAAGCTAAACTGCATGCTTACAGCTCCCAGGAATTGGGGATGAGGAGGGAGCCTGGCTGCATTGGGAGTGTGTGTGTGTGGACATCTGCCCCAAGAGGTTCTGTCTCCACATCCTGCTCACTGGAAAGGGAGAGTCTTCTGCCTTGACCTTGTAGCGAGGTTACAGGCTCCCAGCCCACTGCCTAGTAATGCTGCCCCTTCCTTTCACTGAACTGCTGGGTTATTTTTCACTTGAAAAAATTGCAACCAAATAATCCCATCCCCTTCTCCACCCAGATTTAGGAATGAAGCAGGGTTTGGGGGAGGGGACTGCAGAGCCCTGGGCTGGGAGTTTAAGTCCTTGCTCCAGATTGACCATTTCTAGGGGGTGTGGGCCCCCTTTGATTCCTTAGGCAGTGCAATGGGAATGCAGTGGGGTCCTTCTCTGCTGCACAAGTCTGGAATTTTAGCTTGGATTCCCACAGTGAATGCACTGAGCAGCTGCAGATACATAAACAAATTCTGCTGCAGAAAGAAACTGTGGGGAGAGGCATGTTCTGCTGCTGCCAGGGATGCATAAATGGACAGCCTGCAAACAGAATAACTCCTAATGGTGAACAGATCCCTCTGCCAGGCTCCTGGGAGGAGGGAGCCCCCATAATACAGCGTCCTGTAGAATGGCGAGTATGCAGTAACGCAGTGATTCTCAAGCTGTGGGTTGGGACCCCAAAGTGGGTTGCAGTCCCGTTTTAATGGGGTCACTGGGGCTGGCTTAGACTTGCTGGGGCCAAAGCCTGAGCCCCGCTGCCCAGGGCTGAAGCTGAAGCCTGAGCCAACCGCCCAAGGCCAAAGTTGAAGCCCAACGGCTTCAGCCCTGGGCAGCAGGGCTCGGGTTACAGACCCCCTGCCTGGGGCTTCAGCCCTTGGATTTTGGCTTTGCCCCTTCTCTTCCCCCTGGCCTGCTTGGGGCAGCAGGGCTTAGGCTTTACGCGCCCCCCTCCCCCACACACACACTTTGGCAGCAGGGCTTGGGCGAGCTCAGTCCCCCCTCCCGGGGTCATATAGTAATTTTTTGTTGTCAGAGGGGGGTTGTGGTGCAGTGAAGTTTGAGGAAACCCTGCAGTAGCGTAACAGCTGCAGTGGGCATTGTTTTCCCCTTAAGGAGAGGCTTTGCTGGACCCTGCTGCCCTCCTGGAGTAGCATGTTGATGTGCTGCATTGGTTAGATGGGGAGGGGTGAGGGAGGGAGGGAAATAGCCATCCATCTTAGTTGTGCCCCATTGCTATTTGCAGACACTGAGCTATCTTCTCCAATGCATCTTCCTTAGCAGAGTCCCTCTCACCACTCAAACCACAGGAATGTAGTTTTTTTGAGTTCCTCCCACTGAATTGCACCAGAGGTACCCTGGCTTCAAGCTCCAGTGGCTTTGCTGGCTGAGACGTGTCCAGCTGAGCAGCCCTGCCTGGGAACAAGAGCTGATAAGGCAGTAGGAACAAAACAGCTCCAGGAGGATGTGTGGGCCTTTCCTTTTGTTGTTCAGTGAATTGAAGAGGGTCTTTGAGAAGCCAAGCAGACTGACAAGGCAGGTACCCAGGGCCTGCTGCATGTCCACTAACACCTGGTCTGCGCCAGTAGCTCTTGCTGACAGCCTTGCCAGGCAAGTGTGTGAGGTACAGATGGCAATTCTTTATTATCTATGTAATATTTGTGCCTAGGGCCCAGTCCCATTGTGTTTCGGTGCTGTTAGCCTTTCTAACTGACATCTCTGACAGAACAGCTGCCATGGCATGGAGCACTCAATGGCAATGGAAGCATCCCTTGCGATGGGTAGGTATTAGCAGTCTGGGAATCTCTGTGTTTCCCTACACAGACACCATCCTGTCACATGGGATCCACCACACAGCTCTGCTGATGCCCTGCAAACTCTGACCTGTAGCTTCTGATGTCCCAGAGCTGGGCCCCACTGATGTTACTGATCCTTAG
This sequence comes from Lepidochelys kempii, assembly GCF_965140285.1. Lineage (NCBI taxonomy): Eukaryota > Metazoa > Chordata > Testudines > Cheloniidae > Lepidochelys > Lepidochelys kempii. The sequence continues at coordinate 30,418,570 of NC_136392.1, read as the reverse complement.
CTGCACTCCCCTGCTATTCCTGCCCTGTACCCATCCTTGAAGCAGACAGCTGAGATGCTTTGTCCCTCACCTCACTTCCAGATGACACTTATCTCCTGTATTCACTTGCTTTGCATGCGTCCTATTCCCTGTTGTCTCTTTCAATTGGGGTGAGGGCCCTGGCATGCTTTGGGGTGCTATACAATGGGCACTGAAGCATCTGGTTGGATCAGGTTTCCCAGCCCGTATAACGGGAGTCCTGAGAGAGCCAGTCCTGTGTTCCTGGTCAGTGTGGAGATAAGAGGTGCTGATTCTCTGCCATGACCTAGTGCTAACAGCTCTGGCAATTTCTGGGGTGCTGCTGGGATGGAAAGGGGCCCAGCAAAGACACCGATATGAACATCTCCCTTGTGTAGAAGTCCTGAGACATTCATCCTGTGACCATCCACAACCAAGGTGGTGACAGAATAGGTCAGCCTGCACTCCATGTTTGTTTGCTCTCAGGGTTGGTGTTCTGGTTATGCACCACTGGCAGCCCAGGTCCCGTGCTGTCTCTCAGTGGGCATGGCACTGAGCTTTGCTGTGACTGGGGGAGATAGCACCCACTGACCCTGGGGTGGGGGCTGAGAGTGGGGATGGCAGGAGCTATATGGGATTTGGTTTTGTTTAAGATCTGCTATCTCTTAGACTACCAGGGTTAGAAATCACATCTGTTCACTTGTGGGGGACCCACATACCTCACTGGGTGGTGGGGGGGTGGGAGAAAGGAAGGGGTTAATGTCCTACAGGGAGGGCCAGGCCAGGAGCTGACCAGGTTGAAGAGCAGCAAGGTGAATGTTTAAACAGAAAGGGAGTGGTTTGGAGCTCTGCGGGAAGGACTCTTTCCCTGCTCCTCCAGCCCAAGGAGCCTGCCACAGCCAACCTGACAGTGGCTTGAGGAATATGCGCTGCTTGAAGAGGTGCCTGTTTGAGGTTGATTTCTCCCTGCTGTGTATGTGTGGACTGATCAGAGCCTGCGGGGTACTCGATGCAGACTCAGCCCCTCAGTCCCTTGGGCTCCTGCTATCTAGAAACAGGCCAGAGGCTAAAAGTGATACAAGTACGGACTGTTCACCGGGCAGAGCAGGATGCTTTCAGCATCCCAAGCATCTTAGGCTAGTTGCAGCACACCACTCTGCCAGCCCACCTCAGTTCTGACCTGCAGCTCCCTCTGCCGTTTCAGTGCTGGGTCTCTTCCTCGTAGACACTGCTCACAGTACTCTGTTGTGTGGAGGGTCTGTTGCTACAAAATAAACTCTTCATTTCACATTGGAGCTATCCAGGTATGAAGTGAGACTTCACTCTGCGTTCGATAAAGTGAGCTGTAGCTCACGAAAGCTTATACTCAAATATATTTGTTAGTTTCTAAGGTGCCACAGGTCCTCCTTTTCTTTTTATGGATACAGACGAAACGGCTGCTACTCTGAAACCACTCTTAAACTGCAGTCCTTTCTGGAGTGCGAGCCAAGAAACAGCTTGTTTCTTTCAACATCAGTACCCTCATGACCTTTTTTTGTACAGTCCTTGTCCCTTCTTTATCTGCCCCTCTTGTCTGTGGAGTCTAACCTGTCCCCTTTGGGGCTTGGACTGGGTCTGCTGAGTGTCTTTGAAGTGCTGTGCTCATCTATGTTGCTGTGCCTTTACGAAATCACTTCTCTGATGGAAACTGCTGGAGGGACTTTGGAGATGGTGGGGGGGAGAGAAGTTAACATTTATTCTGTTGCATCTGATGAAGTGAGCTGTAGCTCATGAAAGCTTATGGTCAAATAAATTGGTTAGCCTCTAAGGTGCCACAAGTACTCCTTTTCTTTTTGCGAATACAGACTAACGGCTGCTACTCTGAAACCTGTCATTTATCCTGTATGTGCTCCCAGCTGCCAATGCATGTAGAGTAAGGGTGAGCCCATTCCAGAAGGAGGATTCGGGGTGTGGTTTGAGTGGGATAAGCCGATGGTGGAAAGACCCTGCAGCGTGGGGGCGCTGAACACCTCCCTGAAGCTGAGTCAGCTGTGGCAGTGCCTGAAGGGGAGTGGGGATGATGCAACCAACAGGGTGGCTGCTTAACTTGAACAATGACTGCATGAGCAGTGTGCTGTGTTCTGGATTCAGCCTGCTTGCTGTCCTCATGGAGCCAGAGTCAGGAACCCTTGTCTTGAGACAAGAGGATGCAAGGCCTGCCTGATGACTCCACGGGGACACACACTGCTTGTAGCCCAGGAACCCCCTGAAATGCTCCTGTAATCCAGTGGTTTGGATTTCTTTGTTTTAGGCACTAGCACTTGAGTCTGGGTGGGATGCAGTTCCTTGTGTTGGCTTCCTCCCTTCCATGGGAAAGGTGTCGTGCAGTTTGTATACCCTCCCCATCCCCATCCCTCTCTATTGTGGCGGGCTTGTGTGGAGCGGGAGAGTACTTTTTTGTGAGATCATTTGAAAAACCAAGGGAATGAGCCCAGTCTGTAGAAGTGTTGTAAATCCAAACACTTCTGACCAGTAGGGGGCTGTGTGCTCAACTTTTGGGCCCGTAGGTATGGGCTCCCACTCATGCTGTGCAAGACTGCTCGTGTATGCTGATGTTCTTTGGAATCCTTTTTTCTTTTGAGTCCTGCCAGACTCCAGCGAGCTAGCATTCCCTTTAAAAATGAGCTCTCATTCCCTGCATTGGTTTGTGCCTAGAAAGGGCCCTCAGCTATGTCTGCAAAGCCACAGTTGGGGCTCTTCATTTTTCTTAGTCACTTGCATTGACCCAGGGGGTTTCTTAGCTGTAGTTTCATTTCGCCAGACAAAAATGTTTTTTTCTTTTTCCCCTTGAAAAAACAAGCCAGCTGTCTCTTCCAAAGAGTGTGGGATCCTACATTAACTAATGAGGGTGCTCAGCTTAAGGCTTGAACCCACTCTGTGCGCGCCCCCCCCCCCCCCAATGCTGAAGAACACTCCTTATTGGTCACATGCTATCAACTGCAGCAGGCAGTAAGCTATTTTTAAAAAGCTTGTAGCCCTTATGGTGTGAATAAAACCCTTCCAGGTCTGAATGGAATGTAGTTGAGGGAGGCTCTACCTGAGTCTCACCCCAGTACCTATGCTGCTGCTGCTGCTCAGAGCTTGGCCAAGCAGATGCAGAGTAAAGACTTATTGGAGTCTTGTCAGTTTTTACTGCCTGGTTTGTTTCGCTCTGCTGCTGCTTGAGGAAGTTCTAAGCAGTGACTGAGACAAGCCATGGAGCTGTTCCCTGGCGCCCAGGACTCCAGCACTTCCAAAGCAGCCAGAAGGTTGAGAGTGGGGTAGAGCAGTGAAAATGCACACCCTTAGCACCATAGTTAAGGAAATGGAAGAGAGAAACAAATGCAAGAAATGATAGGTTACAGATTTAAAAAAAAAAAAGTTGGCTGACAATGTTGCTGTTTAATACAGCGCATAATAAAGAGGATGTAATTGTTTTATTCCAGGGGGTGCTTATGCTTTTCCATATGGGGTTCCTCTAAAAAAGAATAAATGCAAAAAAGACTAACTTATTGCAGCAGGAATGGGATTGGGCAGTATTGTGCATGAACTGCTCTTGGTTTTGAGCTCCCTGCTTGGAATGTGCCAAGTGAGGTTCTCCTCACATTGATTTCCAGACCCAAACATAGCATGTAGGGGCTGTGTGTACAAAATGCTTGCATTTCTGCAAGACTGCATTCAGAGCAAGATGCCTTCTCTAAATCTCTGGCTTTCCTCTGGTGATGCTGCGTGATTTCCCTTCGGGAAATGAAACCTACTGTTTGGACAGAGACTGAGACTAAAACTTTCCCTCTAGATGCTGTGCTCCGTCCAGTACTGTAGAGCCCACTGGTGTACCTGCTCCTGGTTACAGTATCTGGGTCAGAAACCCTTTGTCACTGTTGTCACTTTAATCTGTAGTGGGAAGATGGTAGGTCGGGGCAACTTGCCAGGCATGTGAGATTCATAGATTCTAAGGCCAGAAGAACATAAGAGTGGCCATACTGGGTCATACCAATGGTCCATCTAGCCAGTATCCTGTCTTCTGACAGTGGCTAGTGCCAGATGCTTCAGAGGGAATGAACAGAACAGGGCAATTTATTGAGTGATTTGTCCCATGTTGTCCAATCCCAGTTTCTGGCAGTCAGAGGTTTAGAGACACCCAGAGCACAGGGTTGTGTTTCTGACCATCTTGGTTAATAACCATTGATGAACTTATCGAATTCTTTTTTTAACCCAGTTTTATTTCTGGCCTGCACAACATCCCATGGCAGTGAGGTCCACAGGTTGACTCTGTTGTGTGGCAAAGTACTTCCTTATGTTTTAAATGTGCTGCTTCTTAATTTCATTGGATGACCTCTGGTTCTTATATTTATATGAAGGGGTAAATAACACTTTTTCTCCATACCATTCTTAATTTTATAGACCTCTATCATACCCTGCCTTAGTTGTCTCTCTTCGAAACTGAGCAGTTCCAGTCTTTTTTAATCAGTAGTTCTCCACCAAGGGCTCAGGGTCCCCTTGTAGGCGCAAGCAGATTTCAGGGGATCCACCAAAATAAACCAGAGAACAGGGTCAGTGTTAGACTTGCAGAAAGCTGAAGCCCGAGCCCTGCTCCTTGGGGCTAAAGCCAAAGCCCAAGTAACTTACCTTCATGGGGCTGCTGTGGCATGGGACCCCAGGCAATTGCCAGCTTGTTACCCTCTAATGCTGCTCTGGCTTTTAATGTACTGGATGTGCAAAAAAACAGTTGTTGTGGCACAGGTAGGCTGTGAAACTTTTATAGCATATTGGGGCTGGGGGGGGACCTCAGAAAGAAGAAGGTTGAAAACCCAGTTTTTAATCTCTCCTCATGTGGAAGTTGTTCCATATCCCTAATCATTTTCTTTGTTAGTCTCTGTATGTTTTGCAGTTCTAATTAATATATCATCTTTGAGATGGGGTGACCAAAACAGCATGCAGTATTTAAAGTGTGGGCATACCATGGCCTTATATTTACTCTCTTCTTATCTATCCCTTTCCTAATGGTTCCTAACAGTCCGTTGGCACTTTTTTTTGACAGCCGCTGCATATTGAGCAGATGTTTTCAGAGAACTATCTATCTGCCAAGGTCAACTAATCTAGACTCCATCATTTTGTATGTATAGTTGGAATAATGTTTGCCAATGTGCATTACTTGGCACTTACCAACATTGAATTTTATCTGCCATTTTATTGCTCAGTCACCCAGTTTTGTGAGATCTCTTTGTAGTCAGCTTTGGACTTACTTATCTTCAGTTGTTTTGTATTATCTGCAAATTTTCCCACCTCACTCTTCACCTCCTTTTCTGGATCATTTATGAATATGTTGAACAAGCACAGATCCCAGTACAGATCTGTGGGGGACCTTGCTATTTACCCTTTTCCATTGTGAAAACCAACCATTTATTCCTGTTCTTTGTTTCTTACCTTTTAATTGGTTACAGATCTATGAGAGAATTTTTCCTCTCATTCTGTGACTGCTTACTTTAGCTGAGAGCTTTTGGTGAAGGACTCTGTCAAAGGCTTTCTGAAAGTCCAAGTCCACTATATCCACTAGATCACTTGTGTCCACATGCTTGTTGACACCCTCAAAGAAATCCAATAGATTGGTAAGGTGTGAATTCCCTTTACAAAAGCTGTGTTGACTTTTTTCCCTCAACAAATCCTGTTCTGTTCTGTTCTTATAGTTTCAACCAGTTTGCTTGGTACTAAAGTTAGGTTTACCAGCCTCTAATTGCCAGAATCGCCTCAGGAGCCTTTTTAAAAAATTGGTGTCACATTAGCTATCCTCAAGTCATTTGGTCCACGGGCTGATTTTAGCCATAGGTTTATATAATACAGTTCTGCAATTTTATATTTGAGTTTCTTCAGAACTTTTGGATGAATTCCATGTGGTCCTGGTGACTTACTACTGTTTAATTTATCAATTTGTTCCAAAACCTTCTCTACTGACACTTCAGTCTGGGACTAGGGTGACAGGGTATCCAGTTTTGGACCGGAACACCTGGTTGAAAAGTGATCCTGACAGCTCCAGTAAGCACCTTCGACTGTCTGGTTTACCAGGGGCTTCCGGGAAGCAGCTGACATGTCCCCTTCCGGCTCCTACGTGGCGGGGTAGCCAGGGGCTCCGCATGTTGCCCCTGTCCCAAGCACCGCCCCGCAGCTGCCATTGGCCGGGAACTGCATAGGAGTCAGAGGGAGGACATGTAGCTGCTTCTGGGACCCGCTTGAGGTAAGCGCTGCACAGAGCCTGCACTCCTGCCCCCCCCAGCCTGATCCCCCTCCCACCCTCTGAACCCCTTGATCCCAACCCAGAGCATCCTCCTGCACCCCAAACCTCTCATCCCCAGCCCCACTGTAGAGCCCGCACCCCCAGCCGGAGTCCTCAGACCCTCAGTCCCAGCCTTCTGGAGGCCTCTACCGCGCTCTGAACCCCTCATTTCTGGCTCTACCCAGGAACCCGCACCTCCAGCCCATACCTCTTCCCACACCCCGACACCCTTCCTGAGCCTGCTCTTCTTTTTTGGCTTGCCTCATTATACTTTTACACTTGACTTGCCAGAATTTATGCTGCTTTCTATTTTTCTCAGTAGGATTTGACTTCCAATTTTTAAAGGGATGCCTTTTTGCCTCTAACTACTGCTTTTCTCTTTCTCTCTTTCTCTGCCATGGTTGTGGTTTTCTTTTGGTCCTCTTAGTCTGAACCTCTACTATGGTGTGTTTAAAAAGTTTCCATGCAGCTTGCAGGCATTTCACTCTTGTGACTGTTCCTTTTAGTTTCCATTTAACTAGCTCCCTCATTTTTGTGTGCTTCTCCTTTAAGTTAAATGCTACTATGGTGAGCTTCTTTGATATTTGCCCACTTACAAGGATGTTAAATTTAACTACATTATGGTTCCTATTAACAAGCAGTTAATCTATAGTCCCCTCTTGGAGCAGAACCTGTGCTCCACTCAATCAAGAGATAGTCATTAATGCTGTCTAGAAACTTTGTCTGCATCCCATCCTGACATGACATGTTTCTAGTCAACATGGGGATAATCGAAATACCCCATTATTGCTGAGTTTTCTGTTTTTGTAGCCCCGCTAATCTCCACCAGCATTTTAATTTGTCTAGCTTTAACTTCCAGCCACTGGGTCATGTTAGACCTTTCTCTGCTAGATTTAAGATCCCTTTATTAAACATTTGTTTCCCATGTGGGTATTTGTACGCTGTAATCAAATCACCCCTTAACCTTCTCTTTGTTAAGCTAAGGAAAATGAGCTCCTTGAGTGTGTGATAAGACATGCTTTCTAATCCTTTAATCATTGTCTTGGCTCTTCTCTGAACCCCCTCCAATTTATCAATATCAAGGACTGTGCCCAATCTACAGAGACTAAAATGTCTTGAGGGCAGAGTCAAGACTAACTTGGAGATGTATACTATGGAGAGCTCCAAGTGGAGGTTGCTCAGAGTCAAATTTGGGACTAGCTGTGTCTCCAGGTGAGAGCTGCACTGTGGACCCTGTGTGACTTTGGGCCCAGGAGCTGCACTTTTGTCACCTTTGTTTTAGGACCTTGTTGATGTATAAATACCGATGCAGGGCAGAGACTGGGTGAGAGATCTCAGGTTGTTATCCCCCAGGGACTGTAAAGCAGCAGAGCTGTCACTTATATGTAGGTGTGTTGTGCTGGTTTCCAGTCCACTGTCATTACCTGGCAGAGGGTTCCTTCTGCTGGGTATTTATTTTGCCAACTATCCAGGCTATTCAAAGGCCTAAGGTGAGGTAGGAGTTAGCTGTGTGATGTCTATCTTGCTGAGACTGCAAGTTGTAATGGAGATTTCTGTGATAGCCTCTAGGAATTAAATGTGAGAACCTACCAGATTATTTCTTCTAGACAGCCATCAGATGGGTATAACTTGGGTTGTGCTGGACTGGAGCTGGTGTGTCCCATCACCTCCTTAGCTGTCAAGCCTTCTTCAGGAGCGTGTAATCCTGGGTGACTTCCCACTGCTTTTTAATGACTAATATAGCTCAAGCTGGTCACCTGTAGCAACTGGGAGAGTCTAAGTGCAGTCCCTCTTCCTACCTATTTTTAAAAGAATTTCATTATAAGTAGAAAAGGAGTACTTGTGGCACCTTAGAGACTAACCAGTTTATTTGAGCATGAGCTTTCGTGAGCTACAGCTCACTTCATCGGATGCATGCCGTGGAAACTGCAGCAGACTTTATATATATATATACATACAGAGAATATGAAAAAATACCTCCTCCCACCCCACTGTCCAGCTGGTAATAGCTTATCTAAAGTGATCATCAGGTGGGCCATTTCCAGCACAAATCCAGGTTTTCTCACCCTCCACCCCCCCACACAAGGAGAGTGAATTTGTGTGGGGGGGTGGAGGGTGAGAAAACCTGGATTTGTGCTGGAAATGGCCCACCTGATGATCACTTTAGATAAGCTATTACCAGCTGGACAGTGGGGTGGGAGGAGGTATTTTTTCATATTCTCTGTGTGTATGTGTGTGTATGTGTGTATATATATATATAATGTGTGTCTGCTGCAGTTTCCACGGCATGCATCCGATGAAGTGAGCTGTAGCTCACGAAAGCTTATGCTCAAATTGGTTAGTCTCTAAGGTGCCACAAGTACTCCTTTTCTTTTTGCGAATACAGACTAACACGGCTGTTACTCTGAAACCTGTCATTATAAGTAGAGTTGGCAGCATGGCACAACACTTTCCATTATAAACCGCTCTTTTCAGTTGTTATAACTAGGGCTGCCAAGTGATTAAAAAAAATTAATTGTGCGATTAATCACGCTGTTAAACAATAATAGAATACCATTTTATTAAATATTTTTGGATGTTTTCTACATTTTCAAATATATTGATTTCAATTACAACAAAGAATACAAAATGTACAGTGCTCACTTTAGATTTTGATTACAAATATATGCACTGAAAAATAGTATTTCTTTTGTTTTTTACAATTCCCCCATTACAAGTACTGTAGTGCAATCTCTTTATCATGAAAGTTGAACTTACGAATATAGAATTATGTACAAAAAAGACTTGCATTCAAAAATAAAACAATGCAAAAATTTAGAACCTACAAATCCACTCAGTCCTCCTTCGTGTTCAGCCAATCGCTCAGACAGAAACGTTTGTTTACGTTTGCAGGAGATAATGCTGCCTGCTGCTTGTTTACAATATCACCTGGAAGTGAGAACAGGCATTCACATGGCACTGTCATAGCCGGCATCTCAAGATATTTACGTGCCGGATGTGCTAAAGATTCATATGTCCCTTCATGCTTCAGCCACCATTCCAGAGGACATGTGTCCATGCTGATGACAGGTTCTGCTCGATAATATTCAGAACAGTGCAGACCAATGCATGTTCGTTTTCATGATCTGAGTCAGATGCCACCAGCAGAAGGTTGATTTTTTTTTTTAATTGGTGGTTCATGTTCTGTAGTTTTTGCCTCAGTGTTGCTCTTTTAAGACATCTGAAAGCATGCTCTACACCTTGACCCTCTCAGATTTTGGAAGGCACTTCAGATTCTTAAACCTTGGGTTGAGTGGTGTATCTATCTTTAGAAATCTCATATTGGTACCTTCTTTGCGTTTTGTCAAATCTGTAGTGAAAGTGTTCTTAAAACGACCAACATGTGCTGGGTCATCATCTGAGACTGCTGTAACATGAAATGTATGGCAGAATTGAGGTAAAAGAGCAGGAGGCATGCAATTTTCCCCCAAGGAGTTCAGTCACAAATTTAATTAACACATTATTTTTTTGAACAAGCATCATCAGCGTGGAAGCATATCCTCTGGAATGTTGGCCAAAGCATGAAGGGGCATATGAATCTTTAGCACATCTGGCACGTAAATATCTTGAGATGCCGGCTACGACAGTGCCATGCAAATGCCTGTTCTCACTTCCAGGTGACACTGTAAACAAGCAGCAGGCAGCATTGTCTCCTGCAAATGTAAACAAACTTGTTTGTCTTAGTGGTTGACTGAACAAGAAGTAGGACTGAGTGGACTTGTAGGCTCTAAAGTTTTACATTTTGTTTTTGAGTGCAGTTATGTAACAAAAAGAATCTACATTTGTAAGTTGTACTTTCACAGTAAAGAGATTGCACTACAGTACTTGTATGAGGTGAATTGAAAAATACAGTTTCTTTTGTTTCATTTTTTACAATGCAAATATTTGTAATAAAAATAATATAAAGTGAGCACTGTAGACTTTTTATTCTGTTTTGTAATTGAAGTCAGTATATTTGAAAATGTAGAAAAAGTCCAAAAATATTTAATAAATTTCATTTGGGATTCTATTATTTAACAGTGCGATTAAAACTCTGATTATTGTGATTAATTTTTTTTTAGTTAACTGTGATTAATCAAGAGCCCTAATTATAAGTTTTCCTACCTTTAATTGTTTTGGACTGAAAAAGTCCATGTTTGCTCTTCTTCAGACTGTTGATTTTGTTTTGGTTTTTGTAAAGTTTTAACAGAAATGGTTCTCATTTCTGAGACCAAGATTACGGAAAAAAATCAATATGTGGCAGAGGTGTTGTCCTGGGGTAAGGGAGGTGCCTTTTGCTGTCCTGATGAAAATTCATCCAGATTTGTCCACGCTATAAGCCTCTAAAAATCAACATTCACATGTGTTCAATCAAGCTTTTAAAGAAGTTTGCTGTTTGTAAAATTGGCATGTTGTGTCCACCTCTAGTCGCTGGCCCTCAAAAGGGAAACAGTCTACTATTGCTATCGGTTATTCTTTTAGCTTGATCAGTAGAGGGTTGTACTGTCACTCTATAGGTCCTTAGTTCCTTTCTTGCTAATGAGCCATGTATGAGGTCACTATGGTTCTACAGGACAAACATTTTTTTTTTCCAGTTTGCTTTTTAAAAAAGATAGGAAATAACATAGTATGTTAAAGGAATATTAATGTTGCAAAGTCACGCAGTCAAAGATTAGGAAATGTTCTTGCAGTCCTAATCCAGCCCTCCTCTGCATGTGTAGAACAGTACAGTCTTTCCTCACATAAACGCCCCTGCCTCATTCTAGTCACAGGATGGACAGTGAAAAAAATCAGAGGATCGCAAGAAAAGAAGGAGGTTCTTGTGTGTAAGGCACTGGACTTAAACCCAAGAGAGCTAGGTTCTATTCCTAGAACTGCTACAAGCTTTCAATATTATGGAGGGCAAGACTGTTTCATAAAACACAAGCACAGAGAGGGCAGAGTTAAGGGTGCACTGGCACCCTTAAATCTGACTTTTCCTCACTTCTGAATGCTTGACTTTGCAACTTTCACATTCTTCTAAAATCTTGTGAAGTCGGAGTGAGGGGTAGCATTGGAAATGATTGGAGCCAATCGGCACTATAATACTCCAGGTGTCCCTGAGTAGCTAAGGGAAGGACAGGGTGCTCAGTGGTGTCTGAGAATGGATGCTCCTTGTCGCTGGTTGGACACTGAAGAAGTACAGATTCTGAATTGGCATTTAAATGTTGCCATAAAGCACATCAACAGCTTTATGGGCACAACTAATTTTGCAGCCTGTAAAGTAGTTTTAAAGCTCTCATGAGGATTTTAAAGGTGACCTGCAAAGATTTCATCAAAAATAAGCCAAGCACAAGATTCTGTGTGGAAAGCCCAGGACAAGGAGCAATGGCTACTCGTGGGGGAATTCTGTTCTTAAAAATTATGTGCACAATATTTTAAAATTTTGCAAAATTCTGCGTATTTTATTTGTCATAATAACACAATATAATCATGCCAGTTTCAATTATTTTGATGATATATATTTTTCAAAATACCTGTCAGCAAGTATGTCTGTAATGGTACAGACAACAAAAAAAATTTAGGAAATGTGTTTTGACCAATAGATTCTTTACTAGATATATTAATACAGATCTTTGAGTACTAATTCCTTTAAACTATAATACAGAAATGTATTTTCCGCACCTCTCAGAAGCAGTGCAAAGGCTTTGGGGAGTCAGGGCTAATAGAGGAGCTGAAGGGGAGGGAAATAATTGCTGGGAAGGAGTCTAGGGGTGAACCTCAGGGGTTGTTGGGTGTGGGTGGGAGAAGTAGGGAACAGGTTTTTTGCGGGGGGGGAGGAGGGTTGTTAGGAAGTTGGGGAGCCTCCCCCGTGCAGACCGTGGCTGACCCCTAGCCTCTCCCATTCAGCCAGGCCTAGCTGCCTCTTTCCCCTTGTGACCCTGCCCCCCCACCCAGCTTCCCCAGCATCCCCATGTTTCCCTGCACCACGTCTCCCTCCTGTTCCCATGTGGCCCTGCATCCCCACTCTCATTCAGCCCCTGGCTTAGTGCTGTTACCTCACTAGCTCCTGTGCCCCTGCCCCAGTCTGTGCCCTCCTAGCCCTTCTGAACCCCAGTCTGAGACCCACTCTGTCCGTCCTCCCACATACCCCATCCCTCCTCACCTGGCCCTGCAGGCAGGGTGCTGTGAGGAATGCAGCCTCTCCGCCTCCTTCTCTGTGGTGGCTGGCTGCTCTGGCCCATAAGCCCACTGTCCTCTCTTCTGTCACCACCTGGTGAGCAAAAGGTGTAATTTCAGATTCTCTTCACTTCCCCCATTAGAATCTGGGGGGGTGAAAAAAAATCTGCAGGGACATTAATTCTTCTTTGAGTGCTTGCTCATATTGATTCCAATTAGGTGTGCGCATGCCGCATGCATGGCCATTGGAGAATTTTTACCCTAACAACACCTGGTGGGTCAGCTGTGGAGCCCCCTGGAGTGGCGCCTTCATGGCGCTGGATATATACCCCCAGCCAACTCAGCCCCCCCTCAGTTCCTTCTTACCGCCCGTGACGGTCATTGGAACTGTGGAGCTTGGCTTTGCTACTCTCCACTCTCCCTAGCATTCACCCTACAGTTGGTTCATAGTTTGTTATAGTATTTGTTATAGATTAATAGTTGTAGTTCTAGTTATAGTATAGTAGTTTGTATTATTTGGGGAAAAGGGGGTTTCCCCTCCTCCCCGTACTTGATTGGGCTCATGCCCAAAGTTCCGGGCTTTAAGCCCTGCGGATCCTGCTCCAAGCCCATGCCAATGGGCGACTCCCACGACTTTTGTCTGAAGTGTCTGAGGGAACCTCACCAGGCGGAGAAGTGATTTGCAAGAGCTTTCGTCCCCGGACTAAGAAGGAGTGGGACTTGCGTTTGAGAGAGCTCCTTATGGAGGTGGCTCTTAGTTCTCAGCCTCCAGCGGTGCGGCAAGACTCAGTGCCAAGCGCTTCGGTATGCAGCACCCGGCTTCAGCTACAGGAATGGTACCGCAGTCGGACTCTGATAGAGAGCCACGGCACCGAGGTTCCCCAACACCGCAACCAACATCTTCAGTTCGGCACCGCTCTTACTCGCCTGGTCAGAGGCGGCACTGGAAGCCGGAAACGGCTGGCCCACCTCAGCAGGCACCACCCTTTCTGGATCCGCCTGCAGAACCTCATCCCGCAGCAGAGTGCTTGGGGACACAGGTGACAGCCTTGGCACCGTTGACTCCGGCACTGAGGACAGAGCCGTTGAGTCCAGTGCGACTGGACTTCCCGACTCATAGCATGGTTGAGGTCCAGTTGCCATCTACACCAGATCCCTTGCTGCCACAAAGGTATCCGATTGCCTTGACTGTATCGGCATCACCTCAACAGACCAAGGCACCGCCACCTGTCTGCGTGGCACCATCCAGGGGCAAGCCAACTCTTATTCACCCACCAGCACTGCCACTTCCAGTTCCGGCGCCACTCACAGTCCCGGCACCGGTCTCGACACTGCTCTGTCCTCCAGTCGCCATCCAGGAGTAGATCCCAGTCCCAACGCCGCTCCCGATGCCAGTCATTGTTGTCGAGACCCAGGTCTAGATCCAGGCTCCGGTCCAGGTCTCGGCACCGATCCAGGTCCAGACACCACTCCCCAGCGTTGTGGCACCATTCTTCTCCATCTCGGCACCGATCTCTAGCTTTGCAGTATCATAGAATCCTAGAATATCAGGGTTGGAAGGGACCCCAGAAGGTCATCTAGTCCAACCCCCTGCTCAAAGCAGGACCAATCCCCAACTAAATCATCCCAGCTAGGACTTTGTCAAGCCTGACCTTAAAAACTTCAAAGGAAGAAGATTCCACCAACTCCCAAGGTAATGCATTCCAGTGCTTCACCACCCTCCTAGTGAAAAAGTTTTTCCTAATATCCAACTTAAACCTCCTGCACTGCAACTTGAGACCATTACTCCTCGTTCTGTCATCTGCTACCACTGAGAATAGTTTAGATCCATCCTCTTTGGAACCCCCTTCAAGTAGTTGAAAGCAGCTATCAAATCCCCCTCATTCTTCTCTTCCGCAGACTAAACAATCCCAGCTCCCTCAGCCTCTCCTCATAAGTCATGTGTTCCAGTCCCCTAATAATTTTTGTTGCCCTCCGCTGGACTCTTTCCAATTTTTCCACATCCTTCTTGTAGTGTGGGGCCCAAAACTGGACACAGTACTCCAGATGAGGCCTCACCAATGTCGAATAGAGGGGAACGATCACGTCCCTCAATCTGCTGGCAATGCCCCAACTTATACAGCCCAAAATGCCATTGGCCTTCTTGGCAACAAGGGCACACTGTTGACTCATATCCAACTTCTCGTCCACTTTAACCCCTAGGTCCTTTTCTGCAGAACTGCTGCCTAGCCGTTCGGTCCCTAGTCTGTAGCGATGCATTGGATTCTTCCATCCTAAGTGCAGGACTCTGCATTTGTCCTTATTGAACCTCATCAAATTTCTTTTGGCCCAATCCTCTAATTTGTCTAGGTCCCTCTGTATCCTATCCCTACCCTCCAGCGTATCTACCTCTCCTCCCAGTTCAGTGTCATCTGCAAACTTGCTGAGAGTGCAATCCATGCCATCCTCCAGATCATTAATGAAAATATTGAACAAAACTGGCCCCAGGACCGACCCTTGGGGAACTCCACTTGATACCGGCTGCCAACTAGACAAGGAGCCATTGATCACTACCCGTTGAGCCCGACAGTCTAGCCAGCTTTCTATCCACCTTATAGTCCATTTATCCAGCCCATACTTCTTTAACTTGCTGGCAAGAATACTGTGGGAGACCGTGCCAAAAGCTTTGCTAAAGTCAAGAAACAATACATCCACTGCTTTCCCTTCATCCACAGAGCCAGTTATCTCGTCATAGAAAGCAATTAGATTAGTCAGGCATGACTTGCCCTTGGTGAATCCATGATGACTGTTGCTGATCACTTTTTCCTCTCCTCTAAGTGCTTCAGAATTGATTCCTTGAGGACCTGCTCCATGATTTTTCCAGGGACTGAGGTGAGGTTGACTGTCCTGTAGTTCCCAGTATCCTCCTCCTTCCCTTTTTTAAAGATGGGCACTACATTAGCCTTTTTCCACTTGTCCAGGACCTCCCCCGATTGCCATGAGTTTTCAAAGATAATGGCCAATGGCTCTGCAATCACATCCACCAACTCCTTTAGCACTCTCAGATGCAGCGCATCCGGCCCCATGGACTTGTGCTTGTCCAGCTTTTCCAAATAGCCCTGAACTACTTCTTTCTCCACAGAGGGCTGGTCACCTCCTCCCCATGCTGTGCTGCCCAGTGCAGTAGTCTGGGAGCTGACCTTGTTTGTGAAGACAGAGGCAAAAAAAGCTTTGAGTACATTAGCTTTCTCCAAATCCTCTGTCACTAGGTTGCCTCCCTCATTCAGTAAGAGGCCCACACTTTCCTTGACTCTTTTTGTTGCTAACATACCTGAAGAAACCCTTCTTGTTACTCTTAACATCTCTTGCTAGCTGCAACTCCAGGTGTGATTTGGCCTTCCTGATTTCACTCCTGCATGCCTGAGCAATATTTTTATACTCTTCCCTGGTCATTTGTCCAATCTTCCACTTCTTGTAAGCTTCTTTTCTGTGTTTAAGATCAGCAAGGATTTCACTGTAAGCCAAGCTGGTCGCCTGCCATATTTACTATTCTTTCTATACATTAGGATTGTTTGTCCCTGTAACCTCAATAAGGATTCTTTAAAATACAGCCAGCTCTTCTGGACTCCTTTCCCCCTCATGTTGTTCTCCCAGGGGATCCTGCCCATTAGTTCCCTGAGGGAGTCAAAGTCTGCTTTTCTGAAGTCCAGGGTCCATATTCTGCTGCTCTCCTTTCTTCCTTGTGTCAGGATCCTGAACTCGACCATCTCATGGTCACTGCCTCCCAGGTTCCCATTCATTTGTGCTTCCCCTACAAATTCTTCCCGGTTTGTGATCAGCAGGTCAAGAAGAGCTCTGCCCCTAGTTGGTTCCTCCAGCACTTGCACCAGGAAATTGTCCCCTACACTTTCCAAAAACTTCTTGGATTGTCTGTGCACCGCTGTATTGCTCTCCCAGCAGATATCAGGGTGATTGAAGTCTCCCATGAGAACCAGGGCCTGCGATCTAGTAACTTCCGTTAGTTGCCAGAGGAAAGCCTTGTCCACCTCATCCCCCGGTCTGGTGGTCTATAGCAGACTCCCACCACGACACCACCCTTGTTGCTCACACTTCTAAACTTAATCCAGAGTCACTCAGGTTTTTCTGCAGTTTCATACCAGAGCTCTGAGCAGTCATACTGCTCTCTTACATACAATGCAACTCCCCCACCTTTTCTGCCTGCCTGTCCTTCCTGAACAGTTTATATCCATCCATGACAGTACTCCAGTCATGTGAGTTATCCCACCAACTCTCTGTTATTCCAATCACATCATAATTTGTTGACGTGATCCTGCACAAATCCACTCGGCACCACCGTGGTCATCGTGTTCCTCCTCTTACTCATCAGGATCTGAGGCAGGGTCATGATTCTCAGACTGCCATCACTCGGGTCATGGCCGCCTGGGTTTAGGGGCGGATCAGTGGCAGGTGCAAGAACAGGGGCCCTTTCAAGGGTCCACCCAGTGGCCCTTTTGGATACCCTGGGCGGATCACCCGGCCCAGGGTGCTCCCTCTGGGGCTTCTTGCTTGGTCCTGTCCGAGCCGCAAGTGCCTGAGGGCTCTGCCAGCCGTCCTGCTCCCAGAGGAGACAGTGGCGTCGTCCTTACAGGTGCCAGCTCCTCTTTCTCCAACTCCAGCTCCCAGCCCGAACACTGAGGTTGCGGGACTGAAGCAGTGGGGCACAGCTCAGCAAGAGGCCCCGGATGATCCTCTTTCCTCCTGTGGTATCCTCCTCATCTTTGCCCGATGACGCTGTGGTGGGGACTGGTATAATGGGTTTTCTCCTCCCCCTCCCCCCTGATAGACCTCTGCGCCCACCAGGAACTCTTGGCAGGGTGGCACGGAACATGAACCTGCAAGCAGAGGAGGTGGTCGAAGTGGAGAATCCTGTGGTTGACATTTTGTCTGCAGAGGCCCCTTCCAGGGTGGCCTTACCACTTATCTGGACCATTCAAACCATGGCCAGAATAATCTGGCAAACACCCGACTCCATTTCCCCCATCTGCTAAGTGGGTGGAACGGAAGTATTTTGCTCCCTCCAAGGGATATGACTGTCTCTATGCTCATGCACAGCCCTGTTCACTGGTGGTGGCCTCAGTGAATGAGAAGGAGCGTCATGGTCAGCAAGCCTCGGCACCTAAATCGAAAGAGGTCAAGCGCCTCGATTTATGTGGGCACAAAGTCTACTCCTCAGGAGGCTCTAGCTCTGGATTGTGAACCAGCGGGCTCTCCTGAGCCGATACAATTTTAACTCTTGGGACTCCATGATGAAGATCAAGGAACTGGTTCCTCCGGAGTCCCGAGAAGAGTTTGGGGCTCTGGTAGAGGAGGGTAAAATGGTCAAGCGAACTGCTTTGCAGGCTTCATTGGACACCGCGTACTCTGCCGCTCGGACCCTCTCTTCCTTCTTGCAAGCTACTCCAATAGAGGGGAGGTTTTGGAATGGATATGAGCAACGCATCTCAAAGAACAACAGTTACAAAGGTGAGTAACTGTCTTTTCTTCGAGTGCTTGCTCATATCGATTCCAATTAGGTGACTCCCAAGACTTACCTAGGTGGTGGGGTCGGAGTGAAGTACCGTGGATTGCAGAACCGCTCTCCGAAACGCTGTATCGTCTCTGGCTTGTCAGACGATGGCACAGTGAGAGAGAAACGTACGTACTGAAGACCAAGTAGCAGCTCTGCAGATCTCCTGGATTGGGGCCTGGGCCCTTTTAGAGTGAGCGGTGAGGGGCGGGGTTGGAACATCGGCCAGATCATATCCATTCCGGTATCCGTGCTGGCTATGAGCAACACATTTCGAAGAACAACAGTTACAAAGGTGAGTAACCATCATTCCCCCAGGAGTAATTGGCAGAACTGTCTTAAACTAGCTTTAGTTACTTTAAATGTCAGCTTGTCCTCTCCCCCGCCCCATCTACACAAGACCGTATTCCCCATTCTATTCCCTGCACTGTGCAGCTGGCCTGCAAGGGCCCGGGAAGAATCATTTGTGTTTGTGTGTTGTTGAAAAAGCAGTATCAGATGTTCAGAATCCGCATTTCCCTAGTGTGAATTTGGGGGCACCAGACTTTATTTTTAAAATTGCTTTACAAGGGCAAGTGTGAGGCTAAAATCTCTGGTTTGCTGTCCTGTGCTGCTAACTGCACTGAATGAATGGAACTGTGAGAGTGTAGCAAGGCCTGTGCACCTTTTCCCTGTTGTGACTCTGTTTGCTCTTTGCCTGAGCTCATCAGGGAGCGATGCCAGAGAGCCCTCTTCCTCTGCCTAGGTAGTGTCCGGTCTCATATCTAGTGCACTAGCCCAGCTTGGGTTCTTGGACCTGTTGGTTTAAAATAATTAGAGCTCCCACCTTCATTAACAATTAATTGGTACCATTGAAGTATACAGTTTCGGTAGCTGAACTACTGCCCCTAAAGTGTGTTTGGGGTGCTGAGTGCCCCATTGTCTCTTTCCAGGTTGGTATGCCCAGCATGTAACTCTGGGCTTGACTGGAGTCTGAGAACCTCTGTGCTAGGGAAGGGTTGGACTTAAGAAAGCTGGGTTCAATTCAGGGCGGGGGCCATTGCCTCTTGCTTCTAGGGCTGCAAGGCCAGGGTGTTCGGGGCCAGTCAGTGTCCCTAGTTTGGTGAAAGCCTAGCATTGCAATGCCTTCTGGGCAGTTAAGGAGTGGCCCAGAGGGGCTGTGAGGGTTGCCCCATCCTGCCTTTGGCATTGGGTGCATGATTCTTAGGGCTTGGTAAGTGGTGAAAATAATGCCCTTCGGGGCGCAAGGAAGAGGTAGGTAGGGCTTGGTGTCCCTTTTTTGAGGTTGTAATAGCTTGCTAGAGACTTTGAGTTGGAGTGAGCGACTCTCTCTTTTGTACTGCTCAATCTGAAGCCAGTCTTTGTATCTGGACACACATCGTTCCAGGAGTTGATGGACAAGTTTCTATGGGGGAGACTTTAGCCTGCACTGGTGTTTAGTGTGCTGGAAGGCTGGTTGCTTCCTGATTCTATCATGCCTTCCCAAAGTCTCTTCCCTGGCTTGGTGGATGAGTCGTTATATGTTTTCTCTCCTAAGGTTGGCTGTGTTCTGTTTTTTCTCTCTCTCCTTCTGCTTGTTCACTGTACAGCCAGATCTGGGGAAGAGCAGCTCCTTATTGGCTGGCTGGCATGAACCTATTTGTGCCCATCAACTGTGCCCATCCCCCAGAGTTTGCACTGCTTGCTGTCAGGCAGCCATGCTGGCACCAAGTGAGCATCTGATATTCCATGGAATCACAGGCTGTTTCTCATCGTAGTGCAGTTCTTGGCTGTGATTCTTGCTTGTTTTTCTCAGGGAGGGGTGGAAGCAAGGATAGTACTACGTTATTTTCATACCCAGCCCTCTCTCTGGCTTCAGTCCTGCATTCATTAAACCCCAACCCCAGGCACCCCCGGAATGCTGAATAGCTGCTGAAGCCATGCTGCACTGAGGCTGCTGAAATAGCTCTGGAATCCAACTCAGTGCAGCATTCCATCTGGTTTTGCAGAGCAGTGGGTGGCTGACACTGGAAAGTTATTTGAGCCATGTCCAGGGCCTGTCCTCAGTCACTGTGTCAAACTGGTTTGTTTGGTTTTTTAAAGTGAAAAAATCTGGAAAAAACCTTGATTTTTAAATGTGAATGTTGGGCCTGGCCTGTGCACCAACATAGAGAAGGGTGGGGAGGATGGAGCCATAGGTGTGGGAAAACAATACCATGTTTTGTGACAGATGGATGTCTCTGGCAGTGTTTTTTATCTTTAATTCATCTATGGCCAAGTCATGGTGTCTTCCCTGTGTCTGGAGAGCAGGGTCTGGGAGGGGGGAGGGACCTCATGTCTGTGGGAGACAACCCCAGTTCAATGTGTAACTTCAATAAAGATTTCAAGGGCTTACAGCTTACTTCCCATTTGCAGATGTTTTTAAAGTCCTTTCTAAGTGTTAACTCTGTTGTTCTGAGATGGTTTGATCCTGTTAGGATTTTGTAAGCCCACATGCAGCTTTGTGCCCTCTTGGGTAGCTCTCAATCAGTCCAGCTCCACTTCAAAAATTTTTCTGTTTGTCAGTTTAAAAATAATGTAACCCTCCTGTAAGAACCTGTGAGCAGGTGCCTTTTCCAGCCTAGTCCAAAGCTGAGTCCACGTGCTGGGAAGAGTTATAAATAGGGCCCTAACAAATTCATGGCCATGAAAAACGTGTGTCAGACTGTGAAATCTGGTCTTCCCCCATGAAATATGGTCTTTTGTGTGCTTTTACCCTATGCTTTACAAATTTCATTGTGGAGATCAGTGTTTCTCAAATTGGGGGTCCTGACCCAAAAGGGAGTTGCAGGGGGGTCACAAGGTTATTTTAGGGGAGTCATGGTGTTGCTACACTTACTTCTGTGCTGCCTTCAGAGCTGGGTGGCTGGAGCACAACAGCTGTTGGCCAGGTGCCCAGCTCTAAAGGCAGTGCAGAAGTAAGGATGGCATGGTACTGCCACCCTTACTTCTGTGCTGCTGCCTTCAGAGCTGGGCGGCTGGAGAGTGGCGGCTGCTGACTGAGGGGCCAGCTCTGCAGGCAGCAGCGCAGAAGTGAGGGTGTCAATACCACACCTGGCCATCCTTACTTCTGCGCTGCTGCTGGCAGGAGCTCTGCTTTCAGAGCTGGGTTCCCGGCCAGCAGCTACCACTCTCCAGCTGCCTAGCTCTGAAGGCAGCAGCACAGAAGTAAGGGTGGCAGTACTGCAACCCCCCGACAATAACCTTGTGACTCCCTCACAACTCCTTTTGGGTCAGGACCTCTACAATTAGAACATTGTGAAATTTCAGATTTAAATAGCTGAAATCATGAAATTTACATTTTAAAAAAATCTTATGACCATTAAATTGACCAAGATGAACGTGAATTTTGGTAGGTCCCTAGTTATAAACTCACCTCCTTTCTGGAGTCTGGCTTTATTGGCCATAAGAGGATATCAGCTGAGCTGTTCTGCTGCGCTCTTCTCCCACACTCAGGGCTGGTCTGCCCACACCCTAGATCTTTTTCTCCCTGGAGAGCTGCTCGCACCTCCCTGGTAGCCCGTTGGTTTGCAAGCTGCATTCACCAACTACTCAGCAGAACCCACTGCATTCTTTCCCACCACCTGCTGGCAAGGTGGGGTGTTGCTGACGAACCCAGTCTGCCTAACAGAGAGCATCAAGACTTCACCTGTGAGCATGAAGCAAGCTGCTGTACTTGTCCTCTCTAATCTTATGCCACAGCAAACTCTTCTTGTTTGCGGGGACTTGCTTGATGAATAGCAATAGGGCTGGTTTTGGCTGGAGTCATTCCACTGGCCTATGAGAGGTCAGAATATTTTAGCCTTAAGTGAATGCAATGCTAGTGAAAGGCATTGGGCTGGCAGGCCTGTCCTCTGGCAGGTACAGAAACACTGCTGGGAGAGCTGAGCCAGGCCCTTGGTGTGCATGGGGGTCGGCTTGCTGGCCCCGCACATTCAGTTGCCTCTGCTCTGGACAAAGGGACAGTTTATTGCCAGCTCTGGTGGTGGCTTCTGGGCTGAGGTGCCCCCACTCCTTTCTGAAAGGCCACTGCATAGTACCTAGGGCAATGGCTTCCCATGGTAGCTGGTCTGGGACCAATACTGGGCCCCAAAGCTGTAGCAACACTCCTTGCCAGGGACAAGGCAGGTCATGCCTCATATACCCTGTGATGGGGGAGAGAAGTGTGTATGGGGGAGAGGGGAGAGGTGGCAGGAGAGAGACCTGGGGCCCTCAGAATAAACAGACAAAAAAAGCAGGACCCTGGTGGGCTGCGGTGAAGCGCTCCATGTGGACCCCCACAGCTGCTGTTAATGACACGGCAGTTCTGCTTGCCGGGATCCAATGTGGTGCATATGGCTTTCCCTTGGCACCCAGGGCAGACCCTCACACCCTTCTGTAACTGCATCCATCTCCAGTGCTGTGAGGTTTCTGCAGCATGCCACCCTTCCTTGGTGAGACGCATGTGTTAACCGGCCCTTTCACAATCCTTGGGAGGAATAACTGCTGCCTCCCATGGAACATCTACACTGCAAGAAAAAGACCTGCCACAGCAAGTCTTAGAGCCTAGGTCAGCTGTGTGACATTACCCAAGGTACAATTTGGACTGATGAACAGCTGTCCCCTCAGTTTTCCACCCTGAGGTGCCTTTTGTACGGCTTTGCTGTGGGAGCTTACCACTCCTGGTCTGCCCCCACAAAGCCTCCAGCAGGTAAGTTACTCCCAGCTATAGTGTATGAGTGCTGTAGCCAGCTACCCTTGAATTACACTGCAGAGCAACACCAGACAATTTCCAGTCCCAGACTTCCCCCAGAAATGTACGTCTTGTACTGCCCCGCTTACTTCTGGACAATACAAGCTCGTATAAAGTCTGTCATTTTATTGATAGAAAATGATTTGCACTAATCCTGTTTTCCCAAATGGAGTTTCCCAAACTCTTCAGTGCAAACACACTAGTTTAGATAAAACAACAAAACAAATTTATTAACTAAAAAATATAGATTTTAATTGATTACCCATAATGAGACATGAAAGTCAGAATTGGTTACAAGAAAACAAAAATAAAACCTAAATAATATCAAACTTAAGCTAAGTGAATTCAAAGCAAAAGTGTCTCACCCCATGTTACAGCAATCTTGCTGGCTGAATTTCAGGCAGGATCCCTCCCCCAGTCCAGTGTTGCTTCCTTTTGTTCTTCAGATGGTTGTGTATGCCATGGGTAGAGAGAAAAAGGAAGGAATAATCTGGGGTGTCTGTTATCCACTTTTTATCATTCTTTCTCTTCTGAACCTCAGTGGAGATGATTCTCAGAGACCGAAAGTCTGTGTGGATGGGAACCCCCAGCTGTTCCTTTGTCAGGATGTAGATTTTCGCCACATCATCTTTCCTGCCAGAGAATGGCCACTTAAACCGATGATAATCCATTTGATTTTGTTGACATCTGGCTGATGCATTGGCTAGCTTTCTGCCTCTGGGGAACTGGTTTGTGGCTGCTCCCCAGACTTGGAAGATGTTTTAGTAATACCACCAAGAGGAATTTTATAACTTTATATGCAGTGTTGCCACACATACCAGGACAACAGTCAGCAAATTAGGAGTTTTTAAATGATACCTCACAGCATACTTTGTACAAAATTTATCATATTTCTGTAAAAGAGGTGAGCAAAGGGATACAGACTGTCACACTCTCAGGCTTGTGGTACAGGACTAAGAACAACAATGCAGAGGTTCAGGCTCTGAAACTTGGAGAGGGAGGTGGGTCTCAAAGCCCAAATATCTATGCTGATATTTTGAGCCTTGTAGCACAAGGTCTGTGAGACTGAGTTTGTTGACCTAAGCTCTGAGACTTGCTGCTGTGGGTCATTTTGCAGAGTAGACATACCTCAACAAGTGTCCAGCCTCTGCTTTCTGTAGAAACTGATCTGTCTTGATGTGAAAGGGCTGCTATTCCAGTAGTCTGGATGCAGAAATGTATATGTATTTACATGCCCAATTCATTTGTGTGGTCAACATCATTGTATGCGCAGTTGAGGTAACTGTATTTGCAAATGGACACTTAGGCCATTTGTGCTCATAATTATGCAATTTGCACATGCAGTTATAGAAGCTGCACATGAAAACTGGGCACCCAAGTGCGCACCTTACTCATTTGGAGAAACCAGCTAGATTTTCAAACTGTGTGCGAGGAGCTGGATAATGGGAGGCTGCTATGCTGCATGATAGAAAGTTTTGAAAATGCACATTGCCCTTCTTGCCAGGACCTCTTCTCTCCCACAGACATGCTGACTCTCTGTTGCAATGGCATAGGTTCATAGATTCCAAGGTCAGAAGTGGGGACCACTCTGATCATCTTCTCTGGCCTCCTGTATAGCACAGGCCATGGAACTTCCCACAATAATTCCTAGAGCAGATCTTGGAGAAAAACATCCAATCTTGTTTAAAAATTGTTGGTGATGGAGAATCATATCATGACTCTTGGTACGTTTTCCCAGTGGTTAATTACCCTCACTGTTAAAAAATCGTGTCTTATTTCCAGTCTGAATTGTTTCAGTTTCAACTTCCAATCATTGGATCATGTTAGACCTTTCTGTGCTAGATTGAAGGACCCATTGTTAAATATTTGTTCCTCGTGTAGATTCTTTAGACTGTGATCTGTTCACCCCTTAACCTTCTCTTTAAGCTAAGCAGATTGAGCTCTTTGAGTCTATCACTGTAAGGCATGTTTTATAATCCTTCAGTCATTCTCCTGGCTTTTCTCTGAACCCTTTTCAATTTATCAACATCCTTCTTGAACCATGGACACAGTATTCCAGCAGCAGTTGCATCAGTGGCAAATACAGAAGTGAAATTACCTCTCTGTTCCTACTCAAGATTCCCTTGTTTACGTATCCTAGGACCGTCTTCGCTCTTTTGGCCACAGCATCACACTGTGAAGTCATGTTCAACTGCTTATTTGCCACGACTCCCAAATCTTTTTCAGCATCTATGCTTTCCAGGATAGTGTCCCCCATAATGTAAGTATTGCCTATGTTCTTTGCCCCTAGATGTATGCATTTACATGTAATCATTAAAATACACACTGTTTGTTTGCTTGTGCCCAGTTTACCAAGTGGTTCAGATCACTCTGAATTAGTGACTTGTTCTACCCTCCTTATTGTTTCATGGTCTCTGTGTGTATATAATGTCTACTGCAGTTTCCACGGTATGCATCTGATGAAGTGAGCTGTAGCTCATGAAAGCTCATGCTCAAATAAATTGGTTAGTCTCTAAGGTGCCACAAGTACTCCTTTTCTTTCTGCTACCAGAGTCACTTTCTGCATTCCTTTTTCCCAGGGTTTCTGCTCCCATTGAGTATCTGCTGCAAATGGTCGTTTTTTGCCCCCCAAAATTAGCCGCCTTTTCTCCATCAAATTGTATGTGCAAATCAGTCCATCTTTTAACTTCTCTCATTCACAGGTGACGTGAAGTATGCATGTGCCTCTGGAGTTGCAGGTGCAGATGGCTGTGCTTAATGGTTATTTACCAGGTATATCTGTGATTGTATGCACAAGTTAGGGGTATGCGTGTGTGTTTTGCATGTGTAATTGTGGCAATCTGATTGAATACAGCTTCTCAATGTTAGCTCTTTGTAACTCTACAAAATTCCTAGAGGTGATGGTAGCCTGTAAGCAACGTTTCAAAGGAACATGGCAAAGGAATCCCTCAGCAGCAGAGCAGAAATGTCAGAAATGACCTTGGACATCTCCTAAGGCAGCTGTGGTCTCTGGGTTTCCTATTCACTCACTCTGGGAGCTTGGGTGACATTTTGTGCAGAAGTAGATTTAAATGGAATTTGTGTGTGCGCACGCACATGTATGTACATACATGTGTACAGCTCCATTCATACTGACATGAGGGCCTCAGTGGAAATGATGGGAAATGTGAGCTTTAGCCTGGTGCAGGGATGTGCCATGTTTTCAGGGCAATAATAATAAACCAAAGAGGGGAGGATTCACTGTAGGCTGCACCAGCCTTGTGCATTGGTGACAGGGTGGCACTAGTGTTGTGCAGGCTGGCAGTACTGGCATGAAACACACAAATTACATTGGGTTAAAAAGACATAAAGACTTGAGAATGGAGCATAAAACTCCTCATTTGTGCCAGTGGTAATAAAACTGCCTCAGATGACTCAGGTGCACTTACATGAGGCACTAGTGAGAACATGTTGATCTCCATATGAAAACCTTAAACTCATTTAGAAAATTGGGCTGTCTCATTTGAGATTAGAGTCTGGTTAATCTGCACATACTTAACTAGCTATTTCCATGCTAATTAAGTGAGGATCTCAATATAGTTGCATGCCAGCATGGAGGTACTTTCAAGGAGGGTGCACCATTCGTGTTCCCCAACTGGAGATGCTATGTTAGTAAAAGGGTACCAGCCCATGAGGCCAGCATGGGGCTGAGGTCCTGGGGCAATAGGAAACATGACACTCTCAGAATAAAGGGCAGATGTGGAGATGGTTCATATGCTCTGCATGCTCCAGAGGTCCTTCTCCCCCCACCCCTGGGCGTATTTGTAACATATCAAGTGATTGACAGAATGGATCCCAGGGTGGATAAAAACCCGTGCTTTTTAAAAATAACCAGGTCAGATTTTTTAATTTAAATTGAATGTTTGTGTGGTTTTTTTTTAAAATATATTTAAAATTAAACTTGAAATTGACAATGTATGTTAAGACCTAAACTTATTATCTATTAAAATATCAAATAATAAACAATATTAAGCATTACATGTTTGCTGCCAAGTTTTAAACAAAGTCAACTTCCTGAACTGATGAAAGTCACTGGCTAAGCATCTGGAACCAGAGTTGTTTGAAGCTTTTCACAGTGGTAGACTTTTGCAGCTGCAGAGAGAATATTTTCTTCATTTCAGTTTATTCAGTTAGTTCAGTTCAATTACTGGTCTTGGCTGGCATTGCTCCCCTCATGATTAGGTATGAAGGTTGGGTTCTGGCCACATTACTGTGTCCAGCCAGCTATCAAAGTTTATTTCACAGTTCCATCTCAAAGCCACACAAAAAATGCTAGCTAAAGTCAAGATGCCCCTTTTCTGAAATAGTTGAGTGTCTCAGATAGTTCATCAGGCCTTTCTAATATACCGTGGCAAGAGGTGGTATGGGACTGTATTTTTGGATCAGTGGCACATTTCTGGGAACATAGACAACTCAGACCTGTGTTCCCTAGTCTCTCTGGGTGAGCTCTCACATTCCCCTTGGAACAACCCTATGAACTGAAAAAGCCTTCCTTGTTACAACAGGATACGTTGTCACAGGTGGTTTAACTTACATCTTTACTGTTGCGGCTTCTTAAACTCCCCGTCCTGCCTCTGGAGCTCAAGAACAAACCGCATCTGGTTATGGACTGTTCTCTTTATCATCTTGAGGGTGAATGAATGCACTCTGGATGAGGCTGCCTTGATAGAGTGGCTGCGTCACTTACCTAACTGCTTTCATTGTTTGGTGCTGTCAGAAGCCATATGCCAGAAGTTCAATGACCAGTTCATAAATTAAACTAGTTGGGAGTTGAAAAAGCAGGAAAGCTTGTTTTCCTCTTCTAATCTATCAATAAAAACTGAGTGTGAGAAGTTGAAATCTACTAGTTCTAACATCTTCGAGGACATGGTGACCAGAAACAAACCTTTCACAAAATACAAATAATACTACTGTTGTTTAATCAGTTTTAAATGCAAAACCTGTTAAACTTTTTTCTTGTGCACCCAGCACATTTAAGGTAGTTTTATTTAATAAAAATAAAGTGTAATGCTGTTTTCGTGTGTATTTAACTGAATTTGGATTTCCATTTAAATAAAGCTTGATACAAATCACAAGTAAAAAATTGATCTGTTAAACAAGAAATGCATCATTCCCCATTTTCTGCCATCATAGAAAAATGTAAAAATTAAGAATCTGGATAAATGTAAGTTAAGTTATATACTTGGTTAAATAAATGTATATGTCTTTAGTGTATCCTCCTGGTTAGCACAAAGAAGCACCAAATTTAGCACAAATGCTATATTTAATTGCAAATCACCATGTTTTAATGGTTACCAACCAATGGAAATTCAGCCTTTCTTGAAGAAAATAAAAAGCTCAAATGTAAACATAATTTAAAATCAAGGTTTCTGCTTGCTGATTCTAAGTCATGCTTCAACTCTGATTTAAATACCTTTTGATTTTAAATCATTCCAACCTGGTGTGGCCCACTGACATGTGTAATTAATGACATAATGTATAATTATTACACAGTTTTGAAATGATCAGGTTAGCAAACTGCTTAAGTGGCAGCACTGTAATTCTCCTTCTCCACTGGGTATTTAACATAGGCTGCCAAAACTGCATGATGGTGTGTTAATGCAAAGATCATGTAGCAACAGCTCTACCTGAGCAAGCACCTGGAGAGGCTCCTGTCTCCAGAGTACAGAATCCTGGGGGTTTGGGGGTGATTATATCAGAGGGGGAGGCCCAGTTAGTTGTAGATTTATTCAGGAGGCCAGGAATACCCTACAGCACCGTTAAGAGAAAGAGCCTTATTGTCATTGTGGTCACCTCTAGGGCAGGCTTCCCCTGAGTTGCCCTGTTTAGCCCTCTGATGCTGCCCTGTCTCAGCTCTCCTTTGCTCTGCAAGGAAGAAGAGGGAGATTTAGACTCTACTCACTTCTGGGCCACTCTGCTGAGGCAGCTGGCCAGGATGTCAGTTAGTCCAGCTGTGGTGATGACTCAAGGTGTGAGTCCGTGTCCACTAGGGGCTGGACTAAGACCCATGCCTGCCCATCCCCACACTGCTATCTCATGGTGACTTTTATCTTGGTAATTGTCATATCTGAGTAGGAATGAATCCCCATGCCCCCAGAAAACTCCACCTGGTACAAAACAAGTAGGCCATGTACTTAGGAGCACAGGTGGCTGTATGTACATCATTCAGTCCTCTGCTGTGCACTGGGTCCCCCCAAAAAGAGTCCAACTTAAGGCCTCTCTCCAGTTAGTCAAAGCCATCCATGGGCCTGGTCCTTGCTACCTGAGCGCTCACCTTTCTTCTGTCAGCAGGGCCTCCAACTACAGCCATGTTCCGCTGGAGTAAGGAAGCTCCCAACCACCAGGGGAGGGTCTGGTGTGTGGGAGACAGAACTAACGTGGGGGTTAGTCCTGCATCACAGCACTCAATGTGCTCAGAGCTAAATGCAAGAACTCCTTTTTGCACTTCGATTTTCCCTTGGTAAAGACTACACATGCATTCTCAGCATCTGTGTAGGCACGTACACCCACAGAGGAAATGATAGAACTGTAGCCTGATAATGGTCTCACCAATATTGTAAACAGGTAACGTTCCCTCTCTGGTCCTGCTCCCTAATCTCCTGTGTATGTAGCCAAGGATCATATTATCCCTTTTGACTCTGGTATCGTACTGGGAGTTCATGTTCAGTTGGCTTCCACACTGACCCCCGAGTCCTTTTTAGAGTTGCTGCTTTCCAGGATATGGTCCCCTGTCTTATAAAGTACTCCTGAGGGAATTCTGCACCACTGTGTATGTGCATAATTAATGAGCTGTGAATATTTTTAATTATTTGCACAGAAAAAAGCTGCTGGAAAGTTGCTGCAGTTCCGCATTTTGCTCACCAGAGAGCCCTATGGTGCTAGAACAGAGCAGCAGCTCCCAGCCAGCTAGGGAAGAGAGAGAACCTGCCTTCTTCACAGCACCTATTGAGCCAGGTCAGGGGATATGGGGAGACAGCGTGGGGCTGCTGGGGGGGTCAGTCAGTGGCTTATAAGGGCTAGTGGGGGAGGACAGACTGGGGCAGGTGCTGAATAGGAGTGGAGGCGCAGGGCCACAGGGGGGAAGGAGGTGCAGGGCCAGAAGGGGTGCAGGGCCGTATAGGGATGGCGTAGCTGAGTGGGGGCGCACAGACACATGGGGATGTGGGGAGTGAGTGTCTGAGTGGGGGTGGAGGGATACATGGGTATAGGAGCAGATGTGCCTGACTGGGAGAGGCTAGGGCTCAGCCAGCGTCTGCCTGGGGGAAGCTCCCTAACAATCCCTCCCCAAACCCCAAAAATCCTGTTCCATACTTTCCCCGCCCATTCCCAACAATCCTCCAAGTTGACACCCAGGCACCTTCCCAGCAATTACTTCCCTCTCCCTCAGCTCCTCCATTACCCCTGACTCTCAAGCCTTTGCACTGCTTCTGAGAGGTGTGGGAAACACGGTTCTGTATTGTAGTTTAAATTAATTATTACTCAGAGTTCTGTGTTAATATGCCTAGTAAGGAATCTATTTGTCAAAAAACATTTCCTGAATCTTTTTTTGTTGTCTGTATTGTTACAGATGTACTTGCTGACAGGTATTTTGAAATAAATGACCAAAAATAATTGAAACTGGTGTGATTATAGTGTGTTATTTTGACAAATAAAATGCAGAATTTTGCAGAATTTGAAAATACTGTGTGCAGAATTTTTATTTTTTTGGCACAGAATTCCCTCAGGAGTACATAAAGGTGGCATTCACATTGTTGAAATTATATACCATATACTCTTTTTCCTTGGCTTATTTTGAGCCTATGTCTCTCCAGCACATCTCTCCATTTATCAAGATGCTCTTCTAGACCATCTTTCTCCTCACTGAATAGAATATAATTTGCAAACAACATGTACAAAGGTGCCTCCTTCTGTATGTTCCTTGTGAGGGTATCCAAGATGAGGATAAACAAGAGAGGGCTCAATGCTGATCCCTGACGTACTCCCACCTTTATTCATAGTTCATCAGTTTCACCCCTAGAAGTTCTAACTACTACTGTTACTTCTACATATGTGCCTTGAACAAGTTCTGGTACCGTTTTCTCCCTCACATTCCATTAGATGACTTCTTTTGGAACTTGGTCAGTAAACACCATATGAATATATTTTTCTTTTTCCACTAGCTGCCTCCGTGCAAAAAGAACCTCTGTTGTTGGTCTTCCTGGCGTAAAGCCACATTGATTTGCACTAATACTTCGCTTCTGAGGGCATGGCTGCACTTACAGATGTAGAGCACTTTGAGTTAAACCAGCCTTCGGAGAGCGCAGTAGGGAAAGTGCTGGAGTCTGTCCATACTGACAGCTTCAAGTGCACTGGTGTGGCCACATTTGGGCACTTGCAGCGGCATTGGGAGCGGTTCATTATGGGCAGCTATCCCAGCATGCAAGTGGCTGCAACATGCTTTTCAAATGGGGGGGGTGGAGTGTGACAGGGAGTGTGTTGTGTGTATGTGGGGGGAGAGAGAGTGGGTTTTTGGGGGGCTGAGAGCATGTCAGCGTGCTGTCTTATAAGTTCAGACAGCAGCAGATCCTCCTGCTCCCCCCCCCCAGCATTCCACACTAATGGTTGCTTTGTCTCGGACCAGATAAGCAGTCGGTTGTCAGAATCGGAGCTTTCAACGGGCATTTCCGCATTCCTACCGCCGATTCCAAACAATGACAAGAGTGGCCGCTTGACTTAAAGTGGTTATGGGACGCTTCCGGAGGCTGATCAGAGCGCAGTAAAGCAACACCTTGTTCACACTGGCGCCATGGTGCTCCAGCGAGGGGCGCAGCAAACGTTATTCCACTCGCCGAGGTGGAGTACCAGCAGCCCTGTAGCCGCAGAGTCAGAGCGCTCCGTGCCTTACCAGTGTGCCCGGGGCTCCTTTATTGCGCTGTAACTCGCAAGTGTAGCCAAGCCCTGAGTCTCTTAGACCTTGTAAGCGTCACAGTGCATGCAGTGTGTGTAGTTGGGAGGATATGGGCCAATCCCTCATCCATTTCTCCATATCTACGTGGGAATTAGCTGCAAGAGAATTCTCCTCACTGGATAATGATTTCCAGCCATTTGTGTGTAATCCATACATGTCTTTCCATTAGTTTTGGCAGCAAGTGGAAGGCTGAGCAGCCAGATGATTTTCTTGATTCTTATAGAGATATTTCTCCCTGCAAAAGGATTTCTTATCTGAGTATGGCTTTGGCTCACAGAATGGAGTGACACTCATACATAAACTATTTAAGGAACAAGAACCTGCATGGTGACCATGTCTGAGCTTGTTCCATCTTGAGTGAGCTCTGAGGAGGACTGTCAGGGGAAGAAGTGGGAATGAGAAGGGGAAATAGGAAAGATTAGACCTTGGAATTGAATTGAATACCCATTTGGGTAAATGTTTACTGGGGGGAGAGGAGCTTTTTTGTCTTCTCTTCTCCCTGCTACCCCCAAACACTGAGATATTTTCTTTCGGGCTCACAGCATTAGCTAACCTGGTCTTAGAGACATAATAGTTTATCCCAGGGAGCTTATATGTTATGTGTACAGCAAACTTCAATGCAATTGTTTTGTAAATTTAAAAAAATGGTGTTAAAAACAGCAATAACCAGTTATGCTTAACAACTGCAAAACCGTAAGGGCATACGGTATCTCTGTACAGAAACTGCAATCCCTCCACTCATTGCTAGACTGCTGCTACCTCTGTGGTGGAACATGGCAGCTGTTTAAAAGTGCATAGAGGTGCCACCCAGCATCTTTGAATGGGCTGTGAAGAAAAATACCCTATCCTGTTGCAGCTGCAAAGACAACTTAGAGAGACAGACTGCAATTGTCCTGGTGGAATTTGGCCAGGAAACCTGGGTGAATATTTTGGCTCTTAAGATTTAGATCTACCCTGTTTGTTCAGTTTGCTCCAACTGAATGAGTTTGAGCGGGAGACACCCTGTTGTGACAGTTCTGCTGAAATCCGATTGCAGGTGGGGCTTCCCTAAATGATTCCTTCACAGCACTTCCCCTTAGCTGCACAGGATCGTGATTTTGGTCCATTACCACTATTCCCAGCACCACTGGGCCATCCTCCTCGAGTGTCCTTGTGGCTCACCAGGTAGCACTCTGAAGTCTCCTCCTGGGGCTTGGGCTCATACCTAGTGCTGACCCAGCCCAGTAGCACTGGGGAACTGCTGTGCTGTTAGGGGATTTGCCTGTGCTGATGAGAGGAGCTGAAGTTCTTTCTGTTCCCTCCGGGTGTGCTGGTGGGTCTTGATGATCATGTGGTGCTCTTTCATGCAAACTCCTTCCCTTCCTAGCATGCTTTGCAGAAATCTGAATGCAGTAAGGAAATGACAGTGGAGCAGGAGGGGACGTTGAGGGATTTCGGCAGTGGGAAGAGAGGTTGTTGCAGCTCCGATCTGAAATGAGCTGGATGAAGTAGGTGAGACCTGCAGAGATGAAGGCTCTGGCACCAGCAGCACCCAGCACTTGTGGGTGACGGAGTGGAGACAGGTGCCAGATGAGTTGGTAGGGGAGCAGTGAGACAAGGGCAGTGAAGCAAAGCCATGCCGGTATAATGTCCCTGGCCTTAAGGGCATGTAAATGCTGCAGGGGTTGCCTTCACAGTCACTGCACTGCTGTCTGCTAGCTCCTTGCTGCACACAGCACTCTGAAAAACCCTTCTCCTTTAACATCCTTGTCTTGTCTTCTAGCAGCTACTGAAGTTAAAAAGAGACTGAACAGAGGGCTAACGGAGGATGGATGGGACCTCTGGACTGGTTGTTGAACCATGTATGACCCAGACTGGCATAGTTCTTGCACCAAAACTAAAAAGGCCTAAAGACTATCCCACTAGTTTCTTAGTTGCCCACTGGATTGCTGGGTACTGATATGCTCAGCCCTGACTAACCTGGCAGCTGGGGGTCTTGTAGCAATGCATCTGTGTTTACTTGCAGGGAGCGTTGCTGAAGTGCCACCTTGCAAGCAGATGCCTAGAAAAAGCAGATGGCTTCAGAGTCCTGCTTCCCTTGAAGCTCCTGAGCCTGCAGCGGAACTCCTGGAGGAATCTGCTTTGTGTGTTCTCGCTTCTAGGAGTCAAGCTGGGTCAAAACTTAGGGCTGGGGTACTCCTGAAGCCCTTACAGATTTACAAGGGGGCTCTCATACTTTGCTTTGGAGTGAGACAGTGAGAAGTTCTGCTAATGAAATGTGGAAGATGATGCTAGCCTTCTCCTCCGTTCTGCACCATGAGGGATGGGAGAGGGAAGGGAGGCTCCACGGGGACTGCCAATGTCCCATTTGTTCTTCTGTTCAAATTCATTCCACTGGTGCGAGATCTTGTAGAGAGCATCTCATCCTTTGCTCCCCCTGCAGGCTGTTCTATGCAGCCACATGCTGTTCCCAGAGCTGGAATTGGCTGGTGCAGCTGCACACAGGTGTCTTGCTGCGATAAAGTCCGTGCACCACTAGCTGAATGTGTCAAACTGGCAGCTGCATTCATCTCGTTTCAGCCTCATTCCAGCCATGGCAAAAACGCTTTGTCCGCCAGAGGGACGCAGGGAACTTAACAAAGGCTGAAAACACCATTCTTCAGCTTCAGAGGAAGGTAAAGGGGAGCAAACCCCAAAAGTACAGTTCTGGGGCAATACAGCCTGATGGGACTGTGGATGGGAAGGGCTGCAGGTTGTAGAGCTGCAGCAGAGCTAGTAATTATATCCCACTTAATGATGGGAAAGAAATAGTTCAAGCCTCCTGCTGGAGCTGCTGCACTCTACCCAGACCAAAACACCATCCCCAGCTGTCTGAGGGTCCGGCAGTGACCCATGGGGGAGACATTGTGCTAAGAGCACAATGTAGTCATCAGCTGTGAGATTTTGAGATTGGGCTCCAGTTCCCTGGGTCTAGGAGCACCCAGATTTGCTTCCATACTGTGTACTGTAACAAGTGGATGTGCTGGCCCTTTAAGGTAGACTGACAATCAAGCACTGCTCTGTCCCTGCAGCAAGGCATGCTGGGACTTGTAATCTAGAGGGAAGTCTAGGAATTAGGTGCTGGCAAGTAACGCTGGGAAATGGAATTGGGGATAAAACCTCTGAGCAGAGTGCCCTGGATGGAGCAGGAGCTGCTACTAGAGCTGTTCAAGTTGGAGACCACTAAAGAGGCTGGAGCTGTGGGTTTCTCCAGGCAAAGAGTCAATGGAAGAGCTGGAGAGGGGCTATGGAAGAAGGGAGGGTCAAGGACCCTGAGGAGGTGGGGGCTGTTTGGCAAGTGAGTCAGACAGAGAGAAGCCCAAAGGAAAAGCTGCTGGGTTTAGCTTTAGGGAAAGTGGAGTGGGACAGGACTGGATGCCCACTTCATGGTGTGGGGCCCCAGGGTGGAGCCCTCTGATAAGGGTGGGCAGGAGCTCCCTCCTGGCTTGGAGGGACCCTGCAGAAGGAGAAGCATTGTTGAAGTGACACAGACTCTGGAAGGGGAGTATGTCTGACTTTAGGAAAAGCTCCATTTTCCACAGATGAGAGGGGACTCATGCCACATCCACCTCACTGTACCCTGGCCTCACGCTGCCATGTGTTGGAAATAGTCATTCCTGTGCTGTGACTGGAAGAAACTGGGTGCCGTGTTGCTGCTGGGTGCCTGGGCAAAGCAAGACACAACACCACCTGCACTGTGCGTCCAGTGCTGGAAGGAGACCAGGGGATGCTATTCAATCCAGTGTGTGTTATAGCTAGAATAGTACTATCAGCCCTGGGCCTCTGGGTTTCACTGTCCACTGTGAGAGCTAATGGCTTGGAGAGCTCGTGATTGGTTACGTGCTGCTTTGTGGCATGGGGTGGATTGACACCAGTGCATTTCCTACCACACACTCCATGGCAATGGACCAAAGTTTTCACTTAAAAACAAACCAGAACCCAGACAGATTTCTAGCACTTCTGCTTTCAAGGATCTGGAGGATGGTGTGGATTGCACTCTCAGCAAATTTGCGGATGATACTAAACTGGGAGGAGTGGTAGATACGCTGGAGGGGAGGGATAGGATACAGAAGGACCTAGACAAATTGGAGGATTGGGCCAAAAGAAATCTGATGAGGTTCAATAAGGATAAGTGCAGGGTCCTGCACTTAGGATGGAAGAATCCAATGCACCGCTACAGACTAGGGACCGAATGGCTGGGAAGCAGTTCTGCGGAGAGGGACCTGCGGGTGACAGTGGACGAGAGGCTGGATATGAGCCAGCAGTGTGCCCTTGTTGCCAAGAAGGCCAATGGCATTTTGGGATGTATAAGTAGGGGCATGGCGAGCAGATCGAGGGACGTGATCGTTCCCCTCTATTCGACATTGGTGAGGCCTCATCTGGAGTACTGTGTCCAGTTTTGGGTCCCACACTACAAGAAGGATGTGGATAAATTGGAGAGAGTCCAGCAAAGGCCAACAAAAATGATTAGGGGTCTAGAACACATGACTTATGAGGAGAGGCTGTGGGAGCTGGGATTGTTTAGCCTGCAGAAGAGAAGAATGAGGGGGGATTTGATAGCTGCTTTCAACTACCTGAAAGGGGGTTCCAAAGAGGATGGCTCTAGACTGTTCTCAATGGTAGCAGATGACAGAACGAGGAGTAATGGTCTCAAGTTGCAGTGGGGGAGGTTTAGGTTGGATATTAGGAAAAACTTTTTCACTAAGAGGGTGGTGAAACACTGGAATGCGTTACCTAGGGAGGTGGTAGAATCTCCTTCCGTAGAGGTTTTTAAGGTCAGGCTTGACAAAGCCCTGGCTGGGATGATTTAACTGGGAATTGGTCCTGCTTCAAGCAGGGGGTTGGACTAGATGACCTTCTGGGGTCCCTTCCAACCCTGATATTCTATGATTCTAAGGCTACACTCAAGATGGGATGTTCTTCTAAAAGCTCTGATCTAGGAATTATTTTGGAGGAGGTCTCTGACCTGTGTTAGATGGGAGTTCACACTCTGTGATCACAGTGGTCTTTTCTGGCCTTGGAATCCATGAATCTTCAAATGCTTATCTGAGTGTGAACAGGTGCAGTGCTGTCTACAGGGAGCCTGAAAAAAACAGTTCATCGAATGGCAGTTAACTCTGGAACATAATGATGACAAATTGAATGTCAGCTTTGTTGCTGATTGTGTTAGCAGACACATCCAGCTGCAGTGATGTGCTCATCTTGCAGCCCAAGATCCCTCCCACTGGGGACTCACACGTTCATGGGGAAGGGAGGCTTGCTTATAAGGCAGGGAGCACAGGTTAGTGAGTGAGCTTCCTGTTAAAATCCTCTTCCCCAGATGTTGCATAGGATGCCTAGATCAGGTGTGGGCTCTGCTGGCATAGGGTTTGGCTCATGTTTGGGGTACATGCTGCCAGCTGGAGCCCTGTGCTTGCTGCCCTCCACAGCAATGGCTCGCTTTCCTGGGCTGTGTGAATAGTATGAATAGGGAATACCTGAGCATCCAGAGCATGGTTTAGCCTCCGAGAGGGAACATGGGCCCTGTTCACGCTGAGGTCTTAGTCATGCACAGAAGTTCAGACTAGTGGAAGGGTTCAGTTGCTTGGCAGCCACATGCTGCGTGGGGGCATTAGTGTTAATGCCGAAGTATGTAAGGGTTGGACTAGGCCAGTGCCCTGCAGCCAGCAGCGAAATGACTTGCAGGGCCCGTTGGCTTCCCATGTCCTTTGTAGAGAGGGAGAGGGAGGAAGACTGTCTCCCCACAGAGTGTATGTGGGACATGTCTGCACTCTCCACTGTGGGAGAAGACACCTGGGTGAGAAGAGGCTCAGGCTGCTCAGTGTCCCCAGCCTCAAGCACAGGGGCCTCTGCACATGGGAGAGGGTGCAGGGGAAACCTGTGGTGCTAGGATGCTCTTCATATCTGGAAAGCTGAGCCCCATTCTCCATCCCATTGAGAATTGGGGGCAGGAAGCAGGAAAACATGGGATGAGGAGATTGCCAGAATAACCAGGGGATGGGGAGAGCCTGGGGAATGGAGATGGGGTGGGAAACACCAATACAAGGGGAGGAGGAGAGAGCCAGGTGGGACAAGGACTGGCCTTAAAATAGGGGCCAAGACCACCTTCTC
The DNA here is from genome assembly GCF_965140285.1 of Lepidochelys kempii. NCBI lineage: Eukaryota > Metazoa > Chordata > Testudines > Cheloniidae > Lepidochelys > Lepidochelys kempii. The sequence goes on along the minus strand of NC_136392.1, from coordinate 30,380,697 downwards.
GACCACACCCCAGGGAGAGTTAAGCCCTGCCACTCCCTTAAATGGCTCTATGGCACCTCCTCTGTGAGGGAGGGGAACTGTTACCCTGGCTGCTCCCTCTCTCCAAAGCCAGGCTGGCTTTAGTGGTGGTGGTCTGAGGTGAGATTAACCCTCCTAGCTGCGCAGCAGGGTTCTGGGCTAGTGGCAGTGCACTGGAGTCTGGCTTCACCCACTGGATCCGGCAGACTGAATTCCCAGCTCTAGCAGGGCGCATTGGGAAGGTGGCATTTCCCAATGAGATCTCACAGGCAGATGTATGAAAATAGACCAGCTGAGGCCTGTCCTACTGACGCCCTGAACCCATCTCTTCACCAGCTGTGCCCAGGGCAGAGCTATTGCCACAGCTGTTTTTTCTCATTAGGATGCCAGGAAATGAGAAATAATGAGCCCCTTATCTCACATGGCTGGGGCAGGTAGCAGCAGAGAGCTCCTAGCGTAGTGTGCCATGGGCAGAGCTATTGCCACAGCTGTTTTTTCTCATTAGGATGCCAGGAAATGAGAAATAATGAGCCCCTTATCTCACATGGCTGGGGCAGGTAGCAGCAGAGAGCTCCTAGCGTAGTGTGCCATGTTAAGCTGCTGCTTGTCTCTGTGCTAGCCAGTCCATAATGCCTGCGCCTGCACTGCTTGTCAGGTGGGAAGTTCTTGATCCTGGGGCTTTGTCGGGGACAGGTACTTAGCTGAGGAACGCAGAACCAGTTTGGGGTGAGAAACCTGAGACCATGAAGTAGCCCTTAGTGACTCCTGTGAATCTAGCAGCAAAACACCTCTGCCCAAAGCCTGTGCCAAGCCCTATACATGAGTCTGGGAAAGGGCTCTTCAGAAGGTGCTGCTCCTGGGAGTGGTGACATTGTACACGTGGACAATAGCTGGTGGATTCACATAGCACCTACTAGTCCTGCTCTTTCCCAGCCTTTTCCCCTGTGTGCTAGGTTTCAGGGAGCTCCCGTTAAGCTGAGCTCTGTGGTGCATAGGGCTGTAACCCTGTGCTCGGTGGGTTCCACAAATCCTGCCTCCTCTTGCAAAGTGGAACTGTGCTGGCCTCACCACATCCAGGAGGCTGGAGGGACCAGGACGTGTCCTGGAGCATGTTGCAGGAGGAGGAGTTGGACCTGGTTAGCTGACACTGTCGAGCAGTGTTGCTGCCCAGCCCTCTACATTGGTTACAGTTGTTCACTCAGAGCTTTCAGAGACAGTTTCTGAGCCCTCTCTCTTTTGCACCTGTCCCCTATTTTGGTGTGTTCCAGCATGTGAACTGGACCCTTCTCCATGTGGATCTGCTCTGCACCATGAGGAGCAGAGGAGGGGCCTTGCTACATCCCTGCATTGGTAATGCAAATGCTGGGGTGGAGAGTCCCTACTCTGCTGGCAGCCAAGTGCCAGGCTGAGGGGGACTGCTGGCCAGTGCTGCAGGAGGAACAAACGTTGGCTTTCTGTTAGGCTGCTAGACTTTGATTTTTTCCCCCCTTATTGGCAGCTGCATGAACCATTTCCTTCTCCTTAGTATCAAGTTCCCTCAACCACTCCTCCACCTAAGGCATTGACCGTGGAGGTGTATTGATCTCTGCAAGGAATGGGGACAGGGCTGACTTGGCAGTGCCCAATAGGGAGATAACTGATTGCTTTGGGGTGGGGGGCTTTGGGAACCTTGTGCAGCCTGTAGCCAATAATCCCTTTTCTGCAGTCTTATGGATGTGGGTCTTCCAAGGCAGCAAAATGTGTCCAATGCGGGAGGGCCCTGTCCGTACGTGTCTGTGTCTGCCGCTTGTCTTTGAGTTTTGTCTCTTGTTTTGCAGATGAATCTCTGAGACCAAAAATATTTTAGAAAGTTCCATCTGTTTCAATCTGTTAATAAGTTTTGTCAGTTTGTTTATGTTCGTTCAATGCTGTGGGAGTGTCGGGGTAGGAAGGACAGGCAGATGCAGGGGTGACCAGGGACTACCTGGGCTTTTCCTGGGGGTGAATGCCCCTGGCAGGGGCGTGGCTGGTGGGATGATGGAGCCAGCATTCTGAGCTGTCACAGAAGGGGGAGCAGGAGTAACAGCTACATCAGCGCTTGCCGTCTGTGCTGGTGCTACACTACGGAGGAGGGTATGGAGTTTAGCGGTGCTGAGAGCAAGTGCAATCACTTAAAGGTTTGGTGCAAACGTCTGTGCACAGCTGTGGGCGCTTTGTGGATGGGAGATGTTACTGGTGTGTTAGGAGGTTGCTTTGGGGCTGGCAAGGCCAAAATGCTCTAGAGTAGAAAAGGAGAGAGCTGGTAGCAACCCCTATATTCAGGTTGTCTAACATTTTTCATTTTAAAGGATTATTGCAACCTTTTCTTTGAGAAATGTTTGTCTCACTATTGTTTACAGCTGACATTTGATGTTCAGCAGGGGAAAGAACCTCAGGCCACAGAAGTGTCTGTTCTTTGGGCTTATCTACATGGGGAAATTTGCCGGTATAATTTATTATACCACTCCAGTTATGCTGGTAAAACTCTTATTCCAGAACAAGAAGAGCAATATAATTATACCAGTAATTATGCTGGTAATTTTCCCCATGTAGAACAGACCCAAATCCCATGAAATTCTGTTAATCTTTTGCTGAGATGTAAACTGTTACAAACAGCTGTTTCCGTTCTGTGGTGCTGTTCTTCTGGGGAGAGTCGCCAGAATCACTGAACACAGGAACCTTCTATGGCTGACCCCATGCTGCCACCACATCAGCAGCAGCAGCAAACACATCACTGGAAATGTCTGAGAGCTGTCTGAGCAGGAGGGTGGAAGAGACCTGGGCTGGGCTTACACCCCTGGATCTGTCAATGGCCCCAGTGGCCCATCCCCCTCCTCTGGGGTCATCACATCAGACTGGGCCTCACTCCCCACAATTCCCCCCTCTAGCATAATAGATTTCCCTTGCCACCAGCTAGCATGGGTCACATTCTGTGCTGCAATGCTGAAGGTTCGGGGTTTGAATATTTTTTTCCAAAATAAATGCTTCACTTCTCCTAACTCAGCATCTGACATCCAGCGCCCATGATCGTGGCAGCCCATTGCTGATGGGTTGCCCTTCAGTGACAAAATTGTGTGGTTTGTACACGTGTGCGCGCATGAGGGGAGGAACAGGCAAGCACTGTTTAATAAGGAAACAATTTCAAGCCCAGGTTTCCAAAGGGTGGTTACAAACACACACACCAGAATGAAGGAGATGAAGGGCTGTCGAAACAATGAGGGGGAAGAGCTTTCTTCTTGGTTTATAACTAGTGCTTGCCCTCTCTGATTCTTTCCCTTTTGCTTTTCGCATATGGCAGGGTTTTTAATTGTTCTTCCTGTCCAGTGAAGTTGGTGTGGATGACACCTGCCTCTGGTTCACGCTGTGGGCAGTGCACTGAGCTCTATGGTAACTGAGAAGGTGTCTGTGTTAACTTGCCTTCTCTCTGCTGGCTTTGAGCATCTGAGCAGAAGGCCTGCTTGACACACAGCACTGCCCTGCTTTCACTGGAGATGTGATTTTAAGCTGATTTAGTTAAACTGTTGCCAGTCTGTATGTGGACATTCATTTCTGCTTAGCTTGCTTTGGTAAATTTACAGGCACAAACTGAAATGCTGTAACCAGTATCAAACCCATAGCATTGTTTGCACCATTTAACTCAAATAGGTTTGACTGTACAATGTGTGTGTGTGTGGGCAAGGCCTAAAGCTCTGTGTTTTGTCAAGGTCTGGCAAACTGTGACGATTATGTCTGAGACAAGTTGGTGGATTCCTGTTTATCAGGAGATGTAGACTGTAGATACTGTTCCTCATCCCTGCTAACAATATTCCAGCATGGCTGATGTTTGTCCTGCCCGTTTCACTGGGGTTCACGCAGTCAGTCGGGGGCATTACGCTGAAAGGCTTCCAGCACTGATGCTACACTGATCTTTACTATGAGTGTTTGTGTTGTGTTTTGCAGAAGTAACATTCATCCTCAAGTTGATGATAATGAAAATACAGAAGAAAGAAAAGCAGGTTAGTGATCCCCTCTCCTTCACCTAAATCAGTCTGTCAGGCTTCAGTGCCTTGTCATGTGTGAGAGTGGTGGCTGCAGCAAGCTGACCTACAGCCTGTGTTTGTTGTGTGGCCAAGGGGTGTACGTGCATTTCCAGCTTTCAGCCCCTCTTGTCAGGGCCACAGAACTGTGCTTTGCAATGTAACTGGGGCTTGGGCACATAAATCTCTGCTTGGGGCAAGGGCAGAGAGTGGGATTTATTTTCCATTTAATAAACAAGATACACTTAATTGTTTGTGTGAGCCTGGATAGTGAAGCTTCTACCATTCCAGCTTGTCTGGCTCCACAACCACTGTGATTTAGAAAAAATGGTCAAGTTGTTACAATAAGTGCTGCTAAATAACCATCCCAGCTAAAGCTGGAAGCAGAGAGGGGTTGGGGCAGGGGGAGGGGAGGCCTGCAGTGCCCGCTCAGGAACCCTGCCTGGTTCAGAAATAATCCTGGCCCACCAAGCCTCTGACCCTTGACTCTGACATGCTGCATCTGGTACTACGATACAAATTGAATAAATAAATCTGCTACTGGAGGAGATTTATGAGCTGCTGGTCATTGTCTCTGCTATTTGCACAGGGAGAAGATGCCCCTGGGCTCTGTGATAAAGGGACAGAACCTGTTCAATATATGGAGGCTCTGCCTCCAGGGTGAAAGGTGTTTGTAGGGTATAAAACAAGCCAGTCTGCCCTTCACGGATTTGTGTGCATGCTGCTTTTAATGGGAAACCATTAAAGTGAGCATCTAACAATGGGATAAATCTCTTAAAGGGAGTGGGAGCCTCTTTCAGCCTACTCTGAAGCAAACCCCCAGGGCAGCAGCTAACCCCTTTTAGGGGTCTGGCCTTATCAACAAAGATAACAAAGTTCAGTTCAAGCCACCTCCTCTGGCTTTACTGCTCCTAATGCTCTTCTCTCAGGACAGCTCAGCCCACACACTAGATCCTCTCTCTCTCCAGGTAGCCACTGCCATCCCCCTTGTACCATGCAATCCTTCTGTAAGAATCACATCCATCCTGGATGATTTGATTCTTACAAGTGGAGTATTTTAGTTAGTACAGGAATGATTTTGTCCCAGTGGTTTTGATCATGGTATGTCGTTGATTCTTATATCAATGATTTTTATAAATGGAGTGCACTGTATCTGGCTTGGATAGTGAACCACCCACCCCATGGAGTCAGCAAAGCCCACTCAGCCCTTTCCCAGCAGAGTGCATGCTACCAGCAAGATTTAATATGTACCAAGGGAAGGGAGTCCTGGTAAAAATTCTTCCTCATTAGCAGCCTTTTCCCAGCTGTGGTTATCGTGCAGATTGCTGGCAGGTGTTCCCTTGAAAGTGGCATCAGATGGGATTCCTGTCGTGACGAGTCCTGAACCACCAGAGCAAAGGCAAAGAGACATTGGGCCAGGTTCTGACCTTACTTATCCTGGTGTAATTCCACAGCAACTTGCCTCAGAATCTTCTCATTTGAGAGCTGCCCATTGCCACTCTTGGACCTGTGCTCTCTCTGCTTTGGAGTGGGCTCTCTGCTATTGTACCAGAGAAATGAGACATTTCTAGTGTCCGTCCTGGAAAATCACAGCAGTAGGGTGCCCTTCCCACAGCCCTACCTGCTTTCCTGCTTTCAGACACTGCTCCCGAACATGCATGGAGGTAGAATGGAGAGCAGCTGGCAACTTCGCTTCTGTGTGAGGTAGGGAAGTGTAGTGCACACCAGGACAAACGAAAGTGTTGCAGAGCTGGTGCTGCAAAAGGGAGTGGGGGAGCCAGTGGGGCTTCCTCCAGAGAGACGTGAATCTCATGCAGCTTCCATTCCTGTGAGTGAGGCTGGTGTAACACCCTAGTGTTGGAAAGCACCTCTTTCCACCCCAGTGCGTCTGTGCCTTAGCTAGGAAAGAGCAGTCAAGAGAATGAGGATGGACGGTGTAGTGTGTGGTCAGCAGTCCCTGCTATGTCCCTGTGTGTGACACTGGGTAGCACAGAGTTTGAGGCCAGAAGAGAGCACCAGATCATCTAGTCCAGATGTTCTCAAACTGTGGGTCGGGACCCCAAATTGGGTCGGGACCCTGTTTTAATGGGGTCACCAGGGCTGCCGTTAGTCTTGCTGGGGTCCGGGGCCAAAGCTGAAGCTCAAGGCAGAATGTCGAGGCTCAGATGTGTTGCAGGCTCTGAGGTGAGGGGATGCTGCTCTCTCTCTTTGGAGATGGATTCGCTAACTGCTTGCTTCGTTTGGAAATCCCGTCCCAAATTACCTTGCTGGCCAGTGCATTTGAAAAGCCTGGTGTGCTGTTAACACTATCAGTTGTTGACTGCAGGACATAACATTCTAAGGTCTTTCTCAGTCATCTGGATCTCTTGGTATAGGATTCTTTTCTCTTTGGGGAGTCACGTTTTGCCATCTTGCTGCGTTTGCCTGCTGTGGTTGGGGCTAGGAATGCCAGGCCTTGCACACAGACCTGTCCTCACTATTTATATTACTAAGTGGTCTGATATCCGTGGATCGTTCGTGCTGCTAAGGGCTGTATTTGCATCTCCTTCCTTCCCTGTTAATGCATGAGAAATGAGGATTTGTCAGCTGCTGTGAGCAAGCTTTGAAATCGGTCACCTTTCCATGTGATTTGCGGGGCTCCCAACCTGGAGGCCCATGTCCTGGTGGGGTGAGGGTTTAGAATCTGATTTATGCATGTTACTGCTCTGGGGGTGGGGAACAGATTTATTTGCTGGGTTTAAGGCTCCAGGAGCTAGTTTGCCCTCCCTCTCCTCATAGTTTCTTTATGGGAAGGGCACATGGAAGTCTGTGCTCTGCTCTCCCTTGGGCATCAAGTGGCTCCCTCTACCGCTGGCTTTCTTTTTGCCAAGCCCTGACTTATTGAATAACGTGAGAACTGTAGAGATAAAACAAATTGAGTTATTCCACAGAGCCTGCAAATTTCCTTATCATATAACTAGACTCGTCACCTATATTAGGAGCCTGCACTCAAGTGCATCCGAATTTTCAGAGCTCTAAGTAACTATTTGTCCCATCATAAGGAGAAGCGATGGGAAGGGGAGAGGTTTCTTAGCTTCTGCTTTACTCTGAGGGTTTCACTCCATGTCTCAGAAATGGAGATGCCAAAGCTGTGTATTGCCCCCTGGGTGGTGCCATCTGATGGATCTGGTGGGTGCTCTACAATGGGTAACTTGTCCAGGACAAGCAGATATAAGGATACTGTGATGTATGCCTTTATGCAGTGAGAACCATGAAGGGGACACAACAGGTATCTCAGGGTCGTTCTTCAAGTGATGGTCCCGATGTGTATTCCACACGTGCCTACGCATATGTGCATGATGTGCCTAGGTCTGGAGATTTTTAGCAAGCGGTGGTCACTGGTCTGCACCTGCTCAATGGAAGGGAGCACAAAAGTCTCTTTTTAAGGGCCCCAAAAAGGTGATGGGTGGAATAATTCATTTTCTCATTATTTTTTCCCACCAATTAGGCCTAATTTCCAAATTTTGTAATTTCCTAATTTTTGGTCCATTGATTTTCAGTCCTCTGCTACTCTTGTTTACCAGTCATAATCTTAACGCAGTCCTTGAATGGTGTCAGTAGCCCCTTTCTGTTTAAATTAATTCAGTCTGTCTGTCGCCTCACATCTTAAACAGTTTTATATAACAGATTATTGTTACAATTCATGACAATATTTTTTACAGTTGAGCTCACAGGGTAAATTTGTAGGCCCAGTTATTACGATAGATCTGTTTTCCCTGTAAGCTGCGCACTTGGGCGGCCTTGCAGGAGAGATTCAAGTGCCGCCCAGCTGATTAGGAGAGCAGGCACAGCCTGCAGCATGTGTTCAGGTGCCCCTCCTCCCACGTTGCTCCCTCCTGCAGTTGCTCCTGGGAGCTGGGACCCTCCTGCTGGCTGTGCAGAGCAGGAGAGGGGGAAAGGAGGAGGGTGCTGATGTTCCCATCCCCCGGCCCCTGTACCCCATCTCTGCAGAGCAGGGCAGAGGGGACAGCCTGGCTCAGGAGGACTGTCTGAATGGTGAGTGGCTGAGTGCCTTTCTTAAAGAGACAGTGCACTGTTTCTGAGATTTCCCCAGCAGCCAACTCACACAGTCTCTCTCTCTCTCTATCTCCCCCTCCCCTTGTCCATGTACCCCATCTCTGCAGAGCTGGAGAGGGGAGACAACAGGGCTCAGGACAGAGCGGGTGAGCTTTCTGTGGGTGTCTTAAAGAGACAGCGCACAGCTTTCCTCAGCAGCCAATCCTGGCTGGAGTAATTATTCCTATGGTAACTTTTAAAAAATATATATTATATCTAGGTTTTTTGTTTCTACTGGTGGCTCACATAGGCACATACCTCGGTGCACATAACAAAATTTATTCCGCACATGGATGGAAAAAATCAGAGGGAACATTGCAGCAGACCCCAGGGACATGGGCTAGACCCTGTTGTTGAAGTTTCCCTCTGCTGAGTGTTGGCTGATCGTAACAAATCCCATAACCCAGCCTCATGGTCCATCCCAGACTTGATCCCTTGCCTGTTCCTGTTAGAGTTGTTAACTAACACATGATACCATAGGTAACCCCTAAACATTGCTAGAGTCTCTGCATTCAAAGAGGCCCTACATATATCTGTGGTGCTTAGCTGGATACCAAGGTGATGGGCACCTTTGAAATACCATTGGCAGATGGGTGAGGTCTCCATTCACAGATTCTCTAGATTTGAGGGCACTGGGTCTGCCCCAGAACGTGGGCTGCAGCTTTTCTCCCCTCAGTTTGCTCACTGCTCTCTTCAGGCCTCTGTCTCTGTCCTGCCAAACACATTGTAGTGATAAAGACATAAGCACTTCATGCTCCCCTGTGCGTAGAGCTGGGTAAAGGACGCACAGTTCTGTCCTCCTAGCAGCTCCTGTGTGGTGAGACAAGCCCTTCTGTCTGTGAGAGCTGCCTTGTCCAGACTCCCTGTGATGAGGCCTTGATCTTGGCTGGAACCTCTAGGGATCACTCATAAGAACCTAAGAACAGCCATACTGGGTCAGACTAATGGTCCATCTAACCTAGTGTCCTGTCTTCCAACAGTGGCCAGTGCCGGATGCTTCAGAGAGAATGAACAGAACAGGCAGTCATCGAGTGATCCATCCCCCGTCGTCCACTCCCAGCTTCTGGCAGTCAGAGGCTAGGGACACCCAGAGCATGGAGTTACATCCCTGACCATCTTGGCCAATAGCCATTGATGGACCTATCCTCCATGAACTCATCTCATTCTTTTTTCAGCTCCCCAGGGTACCCTTTGCTAATGACTGGTGGTGCCTGCCTGTCTCCAGACTCCCAATCACTGGAGTTATCCATCTCCTCATGTTCAGTTTGCAGGATATACTGGTCCATTTTTGTGGCAGCAGGTCTGCCATTCCCTTCTGGTGTTACTTCCATGCTGCTGTCTGAACACAGGGCTTCCTTGAGTATCATATTGCACTCAGCCTGAGGTTAAGGAAGAAGCCTTTGTGTGAACACTCACTGCTGAAGGAGTCCAGAGGCACAGGTCTCAGTGGTGCAGTGCTGGGGCTGGGACCTGCAGGCCTCACAATGCAAGGAGCTGAGAGGAGTGGGACAAGCTGGGATTCAGAGGTAGCTGTTTGTACATTAGTAAAGACAGTTTTATTTCTGGAGATAAAACCTAAGGAGACAATTTCATCCCTGGTGTAACTCTATTGGAGCAATTGCTTCATAGCTTCTTATATTGTGAAGGAGCTCAGAGACCTGTACAATGACAGAGAATATACAGGGGACTCCTCTCTAGTAACGGCAGTGTATCCATCTCTGGGTGGGAATGGTATTTGTTTCACATGGCTCAGCAATGTAAGGCTGCAGGGGCCTGGGACAGGAAGTGAAGACGAGAGTCCAATTGTAACTGAAGGGGGAAGGAAGGGAACTGCGATGTGGTTAGTCAGGTGTGACTCCTTCCAGCACGGAGCTCCTTTGGGAGATGGATGCGTTATGATTACAGCTGGTCAGAAAACATTTGTCAAAATGGGTTTCTGTCAGCAAATGCTGTTTTTAACTAAGCTGAATTTTTTTGTTTTAGAAAAATTTTGAAATGTCATTTCAAACTGAAATTTTCATTTTGAAATTTATTTTATATTGTATTTTAGTTTTACATTACTGTTGTTTTTACATTATTCCATGACATGCCAGTAGTAATAGCATATAATATGATGTCATTGTGACAACTTGACATGGTATGACATCATATTATCTACTGCTCCTGGGATGGAATAATACAAAGATAATAGTAATTTTAAAAATGCCAAAAAAATACATTTTGAAATGATTGAGGAGGGAAATTTGTTTTTCAGGAAAATTTGGAAATACTTGTTTTCACAGTGATTTGGAACAAAATTTTTTTTGAAATGTCGTTATTTCCCCTGAAATGGAAATTCTGCATTTCAACCAGCTGTAATTATAATAGTCGATAATTACATGATCACATGCTATTTTTTCACAGGAACCCTGCCTCATTCAGTGCACAAGATTGACAATACTCACTGAATGAGGAGCTGTTCAATATTTTGCGTTCTTCTCATTCTTCAGTGGGCAGCCCTAGGCCTCATGTACTGCACTCTATTCAAACCTTGCTCTGAAGGTAGAATTATGTATTTCCACATGGGCTTTTTTTGTGGCACTCTTCACTGTAGCACCTATTTCAGAATGACCCTGTGAGGTTTGGAGGTATTATCCCTCTTTTACAGATGGGAAACTGAGGCACAGCGAGATTAAGTCCAAAGTTTCCATTGATTCTGGGTGCCTAATTTGACATGCCTTCGTAACAGTCTGTAGCAGTTTATACATTCAGAGCACAGCTCTCACTGACTTCTGTTGCAGCTGTGAGTGCTCAGTGCTAGACCTGCTGGGAGGACAATTAGGTTTCATGGGAACTTTCAAGGTTTTAACATTTGTTTTTGTTCTTCAGTGGAACGAAAACAAAACCTTTTGAACATTTTTGCAGGAAATGTCTTCATGCTTGCCAGGACCATGGGAAAGCCATGTTCAAGTCCCTGTGCTGTCTGATTCAGAGCAGTAGGACATCTCAGGCCACTCCAAATCAGACAGAGCTGAGATTTTAATGTGGGTTTACCACATCCCAGACCAATACAATCCTCACCCAACTATAGAGTTTGTCTTTCGTGCCTCACCACAGGTCCAGGAGTCTTCGCAATTAATATTTTTTTGGAAACTGATATGTCTCTGCCAAACGATTCAACTCTGACCAAATAGCATATTTCACTGAGATGACTGTTCTGACTACCTTTACTCAGCACTTCTGCAAATGAGAACATATAGCTCCAAGTCAGGCACCCAGAAAATGAAAATCACACAATTAGTGACCCCCTGTATAGAGTTGGGGTTAAGTGAATTGACTAACATCCCACAGGAACTCTGTGGCAGAGGCAGGAATAGAATCCAGTTCTCCAGGGCAGCATTTAACTCTCTTAACCATGAGACCATCCTTTCCCTTCCTGCAATCACCTGCCCATGCCGTACAGACCTTCTAACTTCTGCAACAATTGAGGCAGGGGTTCCACAGATAATAGCCTTCTTCTCTACCCAGCCCTGATTAATCCCCAGACAAGGTCCATCTTGTGCATTGAATGAGATCGGGGTACTGTGGAAAAAAATAGTATGTGATCATGTAATGGAAGACAGTATCACAATACATATGCACAAAGGGTCTGAATGAAAGTTGCACAGGCAACCTTAATACTGGCATTTCCTGACATTTGTGTGATTGACTTTGCAATCTTAATAATGTTCTTTTAATGTAGTTTTCTATATGTAATTTCCTGGGTTTTTAAAAAAGCAAATGGAAAAACAGAAATTCCCTCACATGGTATATTGGCACCCCACGGGTCATCAGCAGGGTTGGGACCTTTAGATCCATCACACAGATCTCTGTCACTCAAGCTAAGGGAGTAACAGACAGCAGTAGCAGGCTGCTGTGCTCTATGTGGGCCAGCACTGGAGGGGGCTAAAACACACACTTTGCCAGAGGGTATCACAGACATTTGCTGACAGTGGAATATTGAGTTTCAGAGTCTTCGGTTCCATTCCAGCCTTTGGATGGGAGTGTTCTCTAGGGGTTGCAGACTTTTCTGCCCTGTCCCTGTCTTGTCTCCTCCACACACCTGAGTTCTCATCCCTTTCTCCTTGCCTACAAAATTCCAGACTCCCTTGGTCTTCTCATCCCCGTCCCAGTCTTCTTGCCTGTCAAGTCCTAATCTTACCCATCTAGCCTCCCAGTCTCCCCCACTCTCTTTGTTTTCCCTTTGAAAGTTTTATCGCGGAAATAAATGTTAGCCAGTGTTGGAGTTGCACCAAGTTTGTGTGTGATTAGGGGTGCCAGGTTGTGGTGCTGCCTAGCTGTGATTTGCACAAGTTGTGTTATTCCACTGGCAATAAAGACTATGCCTCTGAGGCAGGTGGGTTATAATGGCCTGTTGCCACCTGGGACCATGGGCTGGAGCCTGTCTGCACCAAGCTCTCCAGTGGGTTGATGCAGGTTTTCACCTTCTCTCAATCACTGTTCAGCTGCCCGACTGTTATGTTGGCATGGCAGAGGGTGATGCTGCCAAGCAGGCGCTCTGGGCCATCAAGGATACAGGCAAGGCCTTCCCTCTTTTTGGGAGCATGGGGCTGAGTGGAGGCTGGCTTGTGCTTTAACAGTATTTACAAAGGGGTAGGAGTTTAAATGCAGCTTTGGTGTTTTAGCCAATGCAGCATTGACTTGCTGTGCCATGCTGCAGGAGCTGCTGCTGACAGGTGGCCTCACACAGCATCACTAATATGGGCTTGTTCCTGGGGCTGGGGCTGATATGAAATTGTCAAACTAATTTAGTAATTGTCGCAACATGTCATGTGCAATGTGACTTCAGCTGTACTTGGCACAGTTCCCAATCTGGGCCAGGAGCAAAAGACATGGCAAAGCCAGCACACTCAGCTGCAGGCCCCCACATTGCTTGTGAAACAAAGGAGCTCAAGGCTCAGTATGGTGATACAGGTGCATGTCTTGGGACTCCATGAGTAGGGAGAAGCCAGAGTGTCACAGCCCGAGTTGGGCTGGTACCAGAAGAGTCTGATTATTTTGTGGTTTAAGGGTTTATGGTTTTGGTGTACACCGACAGCAGCACATGCGGGTCCAGGGGTGTGTGGCAGCTTGTGTAACTCTGCCATGCACCGGGATAATTTAAAGATGAGCTGAATAGTGATTCCGCTGGCTGGGTTATCTGCAGGGATTGAACCCTTGACGTCTGGATCTAAATGCGTGTGTATCTGCCACCTGAGCAAAAGGAGGTTTATAAACCATTCCATGTAATCTGACCACTAGAGGGAGATGGGAGAGCTGCACTGTCTCAGCCTCCAAGGCACAAATGGCTATAAGCTCTGGAAGAATGAAGCCTCTAGTTTGGTCTGCTTGGTTACTAGCTGCATCTGACACCTGCCTCTGTTGCTGTGCAGAGGACTGGCTTTACCATGGCGCTCACAGCATGGGCACGGGAGGGGCACTGCCATCATGAGGGGTCCTAAGCTTGTTGTGTTTAGGGCCTGTGGTCCAAATTTATCCTGGCTGTAACCCCATTGGCTTCCATAAGGTGTCCCCCAGGGCCAACTCTGAGCCTGTGGTTTTGTCACTGATGTGGGAGGCTGAGATAGCTGCTTGGATGATATCTGATGGGGCTGTTGTTTCGAAGGATTGTCCTGTCTGAGGGAAGAGAGAGTAGTGGAATATCACTGTGAGCTGCTTTCGTAATGCTACGAGTAAGTGTTGTTCATGAGGAGCTTCCTGTCAGCTGTGCATCCTGTCTACTTTGCATCCAGCTCATCCTGCTGGCATAGCTCTGCACCCTGGGCCCTGCCCTGGGGCTGAGAACACTTGCCAGAGATCAAGTTCTGTGGAGATGGGCTTTCACCTAGTTGCTGGCAGATCTTACTTTTCACAGTCTAGCTCTGGCTGAGGATATTGTCTTTTCCTGATACAGAGGGATTGCAGAGAGAACACACGAATGGGAAAGCCTCCCCTTCCTCCCTCCCCCCCCCACCCCAGGCTCCACTGGAGCTGGGATTCTTCCTCAATCCTTGCTACATAACACAGCTTTGTGCTGAGTGATTGACTCCGCTTCATAGTTTGTGAAATGCTTTGGGATGAAGGTGTGAAATAAATGTAAGTTATTAATCAAATCCCCCACATAATCCAGGGAACTCACTGCCACAAGAGATGCCTGAGGCTGAGAGACTGGGGGATTAAAAAAAGGAATCACTATGTGTATGGAGAATGGAAACATCTCCAGTTACATCAGTGTTCCCAGATCAAAACTACATTGAGGTGGAGATAAGGTTGAAAGCACATGTTGGCAGTGTAGGGTAAAAATGTTACATGGATTTTGTAATTATCCAAAACCAAATGTTGTAAACTCAGAAAATTCAGAGTCAAGCTTAAACTTTAAAAGCAATCCAAACATGTTAGGTTAAGGCAGGGGTGGGCAAACTTTTTGACCCGAGGGCCACATCTGGGTAAGGAAATTGTATGGCGGGCCATGAATACTCATGAAATTAGGGGTTGGGGTGTAGGGGAGGGTGAGGGCTCCGGCTGAGGGTGTGGGCTCTGGGGTGGGGGCAGAAATGTGGAGTTCAGGGTGCTGGGAGGAGACTCCGGGCTGGGGCAGGAGGTTGGGGTGTGGCTCTGGCGGGGTGTGTGGACTCTGGGTGGGGCTGGGGATGAAGAGTTGGGGGTGCAGGAGAGTGCTCTGGGCTGGGACTGAGGGGTTTGGAGGGTGGGAGGGGGATCAGGGCTGGGGCAGGGGGTTGGGGCACGGGAGGGGGTCAGTGGTGTGGACTCCGGGCGGCGCTTACCTTAAGCAGCTCCCAGAAGCAGCGGCATGTCCCCCTGCCGGCTCCTACGTGGAGGCGCGGCCAGGCAGCTCTGCATGCTGCCCCGTCTGCAGGTGCTGCCCTTGCAGCTCCCATTGGCTGCAGTTCCCGGCCCGTGGGAGCTGCGGAGTAAGTGCTTGGGGCTGAGGCAGCATTCGGAGCTCCCTGGCTGCCCCTATGTGTAGGAGCCAGAGGTGGGACATGCCGCTGCTTCTAGGAGCCACATGGACAGGCCTGACCCCGCTCCCTGGCTGGAGCACCAGAGCTGGGAAAGCCCTGGACCCTACTCCCCAGCAGGAGCTTGAAGGCCGGATTAAAACGTCTGAAGGGCCGGATGCGGCCCCCGGGCAGTAGTTTGCCCACCCCTGGGTTAAGGAAATGCACAGTTAGGGCAACTCAGTCAGCCTCACCTCTGCCCTCTAGTGATGCCATGCAGTTATCTTCGATTGATCCCTAGGAGTGTTTGTAATCCCAGATTAGAATAATTGGATCTTTAAAGACATAGTAGATTATTTTTATGCCTTTTTTCTCCTGGTGGTGCTACCGTGCAGGACAAGATTTTCTGCACCAGCCTCCACTAAAGGATAAATTTTCAGTTATGAAAAATAATTACAAAAATGACCATTAATCCTGAATTATTTCTTCACACATAACCAGTGCTCAGGATTTAAGTGAGTTTTAATTTGGTGGAAAGTTTGAAGAGTCTGTATTATTCCATTATTAAGATCATTCTGAGAGAGGGGAGTAGAGAAGGGCTGACACGAGGGGCTAAATTTCTTAAAGACCTATTTTCAAATCAATTTGAGCTAACAAACCAACTGATTCACTCGTAAATTCTCAGAGAATGAATTCTGTACCAAAGTGTAAGTGCTGGAATTTGGGAGGGCATGCACATTCTTCATGCATAATGAAGTGGTGGAAGCCCTGGTTCAACTGCAAAACTTAGCTCAGCCTTAACCATGACATCATGACTGGTGCCTCCATGATGATAAAATGAGACAGGATACCAACTCCATTGCTCAGGACACATGCTAGGAAGAAGCTTCCCCGTACCTGTCCACACAAGGTATCTTTCACCTTCTCCTGCAGTAGCTGGCATTGACTGCTCTGAGAGACATGGTCTAGTTTGGACACGGGTGGGAGGCTCCAGCCTATCATGTGCTTGGGTTTCCTTGCCAGTGTGGTAAGTGCTCAAAGCAGCTGTGCCAGCAAAGCTGGGAATGTGACACCAGCCTATGCAAGATGTTCCCTGTCATTCTCATTACATGGGTCACTCGCTTCATTGTTACTGTGGAAGGGAGGCAGGAGTTTCCTCTGTAGCTGAGATGGCAGCTAATGAATCTAAGCTGTGCTCTGGGAGAAGTGCTGCAGGGTGGCCACTGGCTTGCTGCGGCTGTGGAGGGCTCTATAGCTCATGGAGGTCGGCATGTGGAGTGACAGTGGTTAAATCGCAGATTAATTCTCAGTAATTTTTAAACCTATTTACACCAGGACAGAGGGCGCCATGGACGCTCTGTTTCTGGGTTAACCAGGCTAATTTCCAATGAGCTTAGGTCTGTTGGAGACTGCTTTGAATGGAAATCGGAGCTTCCATGAAGGTTTGTACTGGTTGAAATAAGTAGGCTGGAAATCAGACTTTTAGCTAACCTAGTGTGATTCTGCATACAAAGGCCCCGGTTCTTGGGAGCTGCATTATCACCATAAAGGCCTTTTCTATCGGAGCAAATCCAGGCAGAAGATTTGGCCTTCAGGAATGTCCTGGAGCAGTGGGGAGGTAGCTCTCTGGCTTCTCATGGTTACTGTCTCGAGGACTGCTGCTCTCCCTGGCCATCCCTCTGTGAACAGTGGGGTGATGTCTCTGGCCAGCCCAGCCCCTGGTCTCCCGTGCCTTTTCCTGTGGCCGGGCCAGGGCTGGAAATAGCTCTCTGGAAATGTTCTTGCAGATGCTTCTGGTGGGCACTAGTGCTGTCACAAAGCCCATCCTGGCTTGTCAGGCCCTGCCATTTACCCAGCTGGTAAATGTTCTAAACTCAGTCTGATCCTGTTTTGCACCACAAAACCAATGATATACCTGAGCTACATTGATATTTCCATCCTCTGGATAGATGACCTAAACTCTCTCATAGATTTCCACCACAACTTCAACAACCACCACCCATCCATCAAACTCTCTAGAACACTCTCACACCAGTATCAACTTCCTGAACACATGGATTAGCTTCAACAATAGAAGCCTCCAAACAGCTATATACAAGAAAGCCAGTGATCACCACATCTACCTCCACAGATCCAGCAACCACCCCATACACACCAAAAAATCAGTTATCTACAGCCAGGCATTCAAATACCACAGAATTTCTCTGGTGAGAAAGTTAGGGAGACACAACTAAACACGCTTAAAATCACCTTCACTGAACACGGACATTCCACCAGAGAAGTACATCATATCATGGAACGGGCCACCAAATACCCTAGGAGAACCTGCTTCAATACAGGAGACACCCCCCCCACCCCACCCCCACACAGACTGCACACCCCTAGCTATCATCTGTCAACCCACGCTGGATCCCATATGGGGGATCATCAAATAATAATAACCCTTATTGGATGAACGCCACATCAGAAAGAAATCTTTCCCCAAACCCCTCTTCTGGCCTTCAAACTAACCTCCCACGCAAAGCACTAGACCTACCATAGCAATAGATGCAAAACCTGGAGCCATATCTCCTCTATTACGATAACCAGTACTCCCTACAACACGTGTTGTGCCTCATTCAGCGCATCACATGCCCCAATAACGAATATGTGTGTGAAACCAGACAACCACAATGCTTTTGAATGAACTCACTCAGAAAAACAATCAGACAAAACCACTGTATCTCCTGTGAGTGAACACTTTTCTCAGAGTGCGTTCGCTCCATATCTGATCTTTCAGTCTGTGTCCTTAAAGGAAACCTGCACAACACCTTCAAAAGATGTGTCTGGGAGCTTAAATCCATAACGTATAGGGTTGACCTGCTGGCCACTTTGCTTCCCGGACTCTGCTAGACACCAAAAGCCAAAGGGTTTAGCAGGAACACTGGTTTTATGGCTCGTAGGATTTGTAACGTCTCACACTGTCAGCTACACTTAATTGCCCTCTTGAAACCCTTTGTATGTAACAATCTAGCCTCCAGTTGCCTGCTTCGTTTTAAGGGACTTCCCCCCATGCATTTACCTCTTCTGCTTAATCCCAGCTTGAATTTAGCTCAGACCCTGCTTCCTTCCCCAGATCTGAGGAAGAGCTCTGTATAGCTCGAAAGCTTGCACCTTCCACCACAAGAAGTTGGTCCAATAAAAGATATGACCTCACCTACCTTGTGTCTCTGCTGTTTTACTAGCAGTTGTGTGAGTTAGCCCATCACAGTGAGGAAGGGACTGATTGGCTGATTTAGACTGGTGTCTCTAATGCCTTTTCATGCTGGGCCAGGGATTTAAATAGCTCTCTGGCAACATTCTTGCAGATGACTAGAGAGCCAGTGCTCTGCAAAAATCAGCTTGTGTAATGTGCTCCCTTCAGTTAATAGGGCCAGGCAGCTGCATGCAAACTTGTGCAGTGTTTCAGGACCTGGACTGGTTGGGTGAGGTTTGGATCTGAAGACACAGTCAAAGACCCCTGACACTTCCACAGATGGAAAAAGGCACTTCTGGTAGAGCTCCCACCTACAAGCCCAGCAGCAGTTGGGGCTCCAGGAACAGCCTCACCTTATGAACCTCTTGGCTAGGTGCTGGATCAGGTCCATCACTAGTAAGGCAGGAGCTCTTCCCCATGTAACCACAGGATCCTTCCGCTGCCTCCTTGGCATCGCTTCGGACTAGTCGAGTCACAGCCCAGCTCTGTGCCTGGTTGGGCTGATGGAGAGGAAACAAAGGCCTTGTCCGCACTTCAAAGTTTTGGCTCACTCACAAAGGTGTTTTGGTGCATAACTCCCATGGAAATGAAAGGGAGCTAGACACCTAAATACCTTTGTGGATCTGGGCTTTGCTGTTCTACCTGTGCCAGCAAAGTGACAGTTGCTAGTGTAGATGCAGTTATACTAGTATGAGTGTGCTTAGACAGGTTCAGCTTACTCCAGTTGGTGGAGCAACATGAGCTGTCCTGCTTCAGGCCATGTCTACACTAGCGAGCTTACCGCTGTGCTGCTGTAAGATCTCTCATGTAGCCGCTCTGTGCTGATGGGAGGGAGCTCTCCAGCTGACATAATTAAACCACCCCAATGAGGGTACCTTTCCCACTGACATAGTGCTGTGGACACTACCACTTATGCTGATGTAGCTTACGTCACTCAGGGGTGTGTGTGTCCCCGAGCAACAAGCGTTTTGCCATCATAAGTGGGAGTGTAGAAATGGCCAAAGTGCCTTGTGCCAACATAAGTGCATCTGCTCTAGGGTGTTACAGGTATGGCTGTGGCAGTAAGGAATCACAACCCTCACCACCAGGTGTGCTGGTGACATGTTTTAAGTGTAAAGCAGATCTCAGAGCTGCACAGTGTACATGGCTGATGGCTCCACAGCCAAACCCTCTAGGGCCAGGGAGTAGGAGCAGTGTCAGAGGACAGCCTCGCTGCACTGCACAGGGAGAGGCCTGGGCACACAAGGGGCTACCCAGTGCTACTCAGAGAGTGCTGCCCAGCTGAGTGCGACAGCTTAACTGGTGGGCAGCAGCACATATACCTGCCCTGGCTGTAAAGAGTTAATAAGAGGGGTTTGTTTGATACCAAGAGAAGTGGCCTAACAATGGGGGAACAATGAACACATGGGCATTTGGGGCAAACCTCCAGCCTTTCCTACAGAGGGAAGGAGCACTGGGGCAAGGGCTTGGAGGAACATGAGCATGAGCATGTTGGCTTATGGAGAAGAGGGGGAGCGAAGGGTATGAGGGCGAAGCAAGAACGTCAGCCAATGAAGAGCTAGGCCATGAGGTATTACTGGGGCCCACATCAGGCTGTACTGGGCTCTACGGGTGGCTGGGGGATGTGCTGGCTGGGTTAGGGTGTGCAAAGAGGCATTGCCTGAGTTGGGGTTGGATGGAGTTGGGACCTGCAAGGTCAGACACTGGGATCCAACAGCCTGATGCTGGATGGGCTCTTTCCCAAGCACATATAGGGCACCCCTTGTGGCCTGAGGTAGCTTTACAGGCTGTCTGCCTCAGTTTCCCCTTTCAAAGGGCTCCTTAAATAAATTCTACACCCAGGCTTTCTGTCCAGTACCACCCCTTCTTGGGGTCTAGTTTTATTAACAAATGTTCAAACTACAGTCAACTCCAGTCCATCCATTTCCCCTCTTATCAGGTCACTGCCAGGCCTTCCCTGCCTGAGTCTCACTCTCCAGACCCAGGTTCCTGTGATGAAGTCACTTCTAGCAGCCTCTGTACTCCATTTTGCTTCCCCGAGCTTCCTCCTCTGGAGCTTCCTGCTGCTCTTTGTAGGGGACCCACTGATCTCTCTCAGCTGTGCCCCTCAGTAACCAGGATTGGTTGACCCCAGGCTTCCTGCCCTTAAGGGGCAAGCCACCAGTTACACAGCCCCCCCTCTTCCCCAATTCTGCCAGCCTGCTGCTTGGCCTGACAGTGACTCACTGAGACGCTGGGCTGAGTTAGAGTCTGTTTGTGTAGGGTGGTGGGTGGCTGCTCTCAAACACCTGGCACTAAAACAGACTATGGCCTCCTTTAGTGTCACCAGGAACCTGCAGAGCAGCATGGCCCGCAAGGGACCCTACCTTTATGTGCTCTCCCCTTCAGAACTGCAGCCAGTAATGCCTGCTCAGACGCTTCCCGGGGGCACTGGCTACAGGGGGAAGGTCTAAGAGGAGAAAGAAGGGGCTTTTCTAGCACTTTACTTTCCCCTCTTGCTTTCTTATAACCCCTTGGGAAGCTTCTTGAAGTTTTCTTACACCACTGGTTTGTTGATGTACTGTCTGTCATGAGCTCTGGGCTGTGCTCCCTGGTTTGTTATTGTAGGGTTCCTTGTGGGTGCTGGGCTATGTGCACAGGTTTGTTATTGTAGGATCTCTCATGGGCATTGGGTTATGCACTCTGGTTTGTTATTGTAGGGTCCCTTGCAGATGCTGGGCTGGTTTGTTGCTGTAGGGTTCTTCTTGAGCGCTGGGCTGCATGTGCTAGTTTGTTGTTGTAGGCTCTCTCATGGGCACTGGGCTGTGCACTCTTGTTTGTTATTGTAGGGTCCCTCGTGGTGATGGGGCTGTGTGTGCTGGCTTGTGTTTGCAAGTGGTCACTGAAGCACCCTTTCAAACTGATCTAAGGAACGCCATGGACTCTGCAAGTGCGCAAAGCAAACTGCATGATATAGATCCTTTGTGAGGCCTTGAAATGTGACTCTTCTGTGTGTATGGAGGACCTTGTTGGGCAGCGGATGTGCTGACTGGCTGCGCTTGGTTAACGTCCAATGTGGGGACCCCACTCTGGAATTCACAGGCCTCCAGAGCACAAGCAGAGCCCTGCCCAGTGGCTTGTGTTGTGGTACTTTGGACCAGTAGCCACAGGTCACTGAACCATTCTGTGAGGCGTGGGGGCGACAGAGCTGGGACTGAGCCACTTGTTCAATGTGTGGCCATTGTTGGAAGTACCAATTTAAATGTGGAAGTAGGAGCCAGCTCTGAGTGCCCTCTTCTGACCAATTTGGCTTACATCCATAGCATGCCCAGATGTGTGCAGAACTGCAATAACTATGGCAAGGCAGGAGCGTTGTCCTTGGAGGAGTTGCACATTCCTGCATGGCCCTGCAGGGTTTCTGTCTGGGGATGATTTTATGATCAGAGAGCATCTGCTTTGGGCTTTCAGTGTTGGGATTCAGGCTGCCACCAAGAGACAGACACGTTCTGCTCAGCCACAGACTTCCCAGCATGTGGCTCTTGCAGAGCATCTGAGGATGGTGCCACGCAGAAGCGCTGTATGGTGCTGCTTATATGAAAGGAGCCATGGGGAAGTGCATGATGATGTTGAAAATCTCTTCATATTGAGGCAGATATTGGGGGAGGTGGTGGGAAAAGCAGCAAAGGTGCCTTTAGGGAGGAGTCACCATCTTCCACATAGCACCATCTTCCACACCCACCATGGCTCAGCCTCTGACCCGTTGGCTGAGAGACTGACCCATTCCAGGTGGCCGGGGGATGATGGTGCTGA
Source organism: Lepidochelys kempii (assembly GCF_965140285.1). Lineage (NCBI taxonomy): Eukaryota > Metazoa > Chordata > Testudines > Cheloniidae > Lepidochelys > Lepidochelys kempii. The sequence continues at coordinate 30,358,549 of NC_136392.1, read as the reverse complement.
TCTTCCATCTCCAGGTCCTGATGTGGTGTCCCATCCGCTCCCACACATACTGAGAGGGGGCTGGCATGTCCCATTATGGGAACAGCACCTGAGGTGCTGCCTACAGGCCCCCTGGGTAGGGAGATCCCTGCAGCTGGGGATGTCAGCCTGTAGTAGTGTGTGGTATGCCCTGAGTCCCAAAGCCATGGGATACATTTGGAAAGGACAAGCCATTACCCTGCTGCTATAGGATGCTGGAGTTCTGCTTTCCATCTGGTAATTGCGCTCAGTGGCTCCTTAGCAAGGAAGTGAAGGGAGATTTGGCCTCTTGGGAGGGCTGTCGGCTTTGTAGCTACTTCAGTAAATCATTCTAGTTGATCCCTGACTCAAGCATCTTGGAAGATCCAAGATGTTCTCAGGAAGGTGGGGCGGGGGCAGATTTTAGTACCTGGCAGCTGGGGTCAGAGTCAGCTTCTTCAGAGCTGCTCTTCTCCCTTGGTGAATAAAGCTCCCCATGGTCAGTAACTTTTTGCAGTGCCCAGGTTTCATGTGGAGGCCGAGTTGCAGTAAGATCTGTCGCTGAAGCCAGTGTGGGTAGGACCGGGGCAGCACCCTGGTTGAGTATGTTACGTTTAACCTAGACATAAGTGAACATTAGTTGGTTGGTTGCATTCTGGTTTGTCTTCATCCATATCCTAAAACTCCTGCATTGGTTAGCACGGTAGCCATGGAACAGTCTGTGATGCTGTGCGCTGGGTGCGCTGCACAGCTGTGTGGAGGTCCAGGACTAGAACAGCAGGGTGTGCTGTAGTGATTGCAGGGGTGCCAAAACAAGCAGCATGCTGTAGCCACTCCTGAATATCCCTGGATATACAGAGAATCCATCTGTCAGGGTCTTTCAGGAATGTTAGGAATCGTTCCTCTTTCTGATAACATTTCACTCCCTACTTGTGTGTAAATACAGATTAGAAATTAGAAATTCCCAGAGCAACCTGCACTTGGACCAGAGCAAATAGGAACTCAGCCTTTCAGTACATAGGAGCATAAACAGTTACATGCTTGTCCCATGGTTATAGATTTTCCAAAGAATTCTACCCGCTTGATGATTCCTAAAATCAAAGCTTTGTTCGCAGGCAGGTCAGGTTTCCTTCAGCCCTTGTAAATCAAGGAAGTGCCAAGTGAAAGGAAAGGAAAGGAAAGGAAAAGTCTCCAGTGTCCCCTGGCACCTGGACATCCCATTGCACAGTGGCAGGGACACACTGCACTCCCAGGGAGAGCACTTCTACTCACCCAATGTGCATCTGCAAGGCAAACTCTGAACTCCAACCTCAGCAGCAGGCATTACAGAGATGCTGGCCATGGCTCTAGAGTTGAGTTTTCCCCCTAAAGCAAGGATTCAACTTCTTTGCCACTTTTTCAGCGGAATTTAGTGGCACTTAGTCATTTTTCCATCATTAATACCAAATATTCATTTAGCTATTTAGTTATTTTGCATATTGCAGATAATTTGCATATACAGTCCAATGGTTAAAAAATGGAATGTGGGTTTAGTGCTGGTGAAGGCATCGGCCTGAGAACCCGAGTGAATGGAGGTCCCTTATTTATCTACAGGGCAGCAGCAGGACACACTTCTCCAACACACCGCTCTGCCTGCCTCAACCCTGGGTCATCAGAGGGCTGCCAGTTAGTGCCAAGCATGCAGGGGAGTGTGTAATGTGGGACCTGGAACTGATGTTGTACCAATAAAATAAAAACCAGCAGGATCTTATTAAAGGGAAAAAGGCAAAATACCACATTTATTGTGAATACAGAAAGAATCATAGTAAGCAGTTAGTTATAGCTATAACATTCCATTCAATCTCATATTTATTCACACATTCATTCATACAAACACACGCACACAGGTTCTGCAAGGTTGTTATCATAGTTACCAGCCTTAGAGTTGCTCATGCCAAGCCACTGGCCAGGTGGCCTGGACATGAGGAGGGAGCAGGGCCTTGTCAGATGCTCATCTGATGCTCCTGGAAGTTGGTTTGCAGAATCAGACCCCAAAGTTCTCACTTTTTAGAGTCTATTTTTATAGGAATTTCTTCCTATGCCAGTCTATGGGAATTGCTTCATCATGCTGTTGCTGAATCAATCAGCAGATAGCACATTCCTGACGGCTCCAAGATGTTATCTTGTTCTTTGGTTCTCCCATCCTTGAGGCTGTTGGGTGGATTCCAGTCTGCCCTCCGGGTGGGGTCCTCTGGTTATTTCCACTTGACACCTTCTTCAGCCGATGGACACTGGATTCTTAGGCTGGCACCTCCCTGATCATTCAGTTATTATCCACACCAAGCATCCATCCACATACATCCTCTATCTCTATTTTAATCACAATTGTTAATACAACAAAAGGGTGGGGAGTCTCTGGGTGCTGTTTCTGTTGTTAGAGTATTGCTTTGAGTCTCTCTCTCTTGTGAATTGCTTTGAGAACAGACTCTGTCTTAGAATGTACTAACACAGTTAGCAGCTTGCAAGTTTCACACATAGAGGGAGAGAAACAATACCAAAAACCAAGAGACCTCTTAATTAGTAATACCCTGGAATTTAAACTCTGGGGAATCAAACTCATTTGTGATTTTAATACAGAACTTCTTTAATATGATCCAACACTGAGACCCACCAAACTCTTCAGTCCCAACTGAGCGGGGCTAGATTCTAGCTGGTGCTATACGGGGAAAGGCTGTGTAACCCATCATCTATGTCCTGAGGTACTGGATCCTGCAGCAAGTGCTGACATCAGAAGGGGTCTCAGAGAGAGATTATGGAGGGGCTGGTCCCTACTCCAGAGCTAAATTGGGATTTGCTGATTTGGTATGTATGAAAAATACACTGTATCCTCCCCCAAACTACGGCCCTGTGGTTTAGGAACAGAAGGAAGCTTCTGAGAATTTCCAATTCATTAATAGATTTGAATTCAAGTTTTGTTATTCAGAATTATCTCAATAATGGACTAATGCAGGCTCTTCAGCCCTCCATAGAGTTGGCATCACTGAAAGCTTGTGCACAGTCTGCACCTGCCGACCTTTTTGGATTATTGGTCACTTTTATTCCCCTTCCCATAGCTTGGGCACTTGGAAAGTCCTATATGTCTGTGGGTGTTCAGCAGCCATGGTATCTGGATGTTGCAGGCTGTTCTGGGTATTACAGGGCAGTGGTGTGAGCCCCCTGAGCCCTGCTCTCAGCCAGGCTACTCACTGGGCCAGCACTTCACTCCACAGCTGGGGCCAACACCCCTTACTGTGGGCCCAGAAGCAATGAGTCCATGGTCCCTTGATGCTGAGGGGTGGGAGTCTCCTGTGGCCTCTCTCCCCCAGTTGCTGATTATTCATTCCTGTGGCCTCCCAAGTCTCTGATCCTGGGAAGCTGCAGTTGCCCATGGTGCTTGCTCTGCCTGTCTCGACATGTGCCAGTGAGAGAGGGGCTGCAGGAGGCAACCTCTTCACAGGTGTGGCAGGATCGGGCAGGAGATCTGTCTAGGAAAGGAAGCATGCTCCTTCTCATTACTTCTTGCACCACCCATCCCCTTTGGTCTCTCTTGTGGAGAGTGTCAGCAGGCAGTGGGGGCTGTCCAGTCCCTAGCAGTGCAGGGAGAGCCAGTGATCTGTATATGCTGTGCTAGCCCTGAAATTTTTCATCTTTTCATTCCCTTTCACACTGGGATGGCCAGGCTGAAAGCATCCAGATCGAAAGGCAACACTGCTCCCTGCTTTCTCACAGGCTCGCGAGACTGGGACGCTGAAAAGGAAACAGGGCCACCCCTTTCCCCATGCTCATTATAATTTCACCCTGTTCATTATTTGCAAAGAAAGAGTCATGTTTCTGGCTGGCTTGTGAGCGTCCCTCGGTCACTGTCTATCTCTGGCAGCTTTACTGAGGAACATTTCCTATGATACATCCTGTCCTGGTTTGAAACAACACATGGAGCTTAGGGTCTCCCATGAGTGCTCGGCACAGCCACAATGCTAGCAAGAGTCCTACCAAACAGTCCTCTCTTCAGGGGAAAGTAAACCCTATTACGCCAGGGTGCCCTAGTCTAGCCCCGGAGCTCTCTGGTCACTTTATTGCTCCCCTTATTGTGGCCTGTTTTGCCAGCTTTGGAGGTTGTTGGGCTGGTTTTACCCTGTCTGCTTGTGTCTCGGAGCCATGGGAGAAGGGGATTGAATTCTTTCAGTGGTTAGTGCTGAAGAAATCGCAAAAATAAACAAACACCAGAAGCAGGGCGAAGCAGAGAATATTCCAGACTGCTTAAAGTTTGCACAGCCCCTGGTGTCAGGAGTGGCCTGGGTATGTCTGATTCTTTAGAAGGAAGCACCAGTGACCCTGTGATCACACTGCCCAGCACTGTATCTGACTGGGCAGCTGCCTCCTGTCTGCATGCTGAATGAAAAACACTGCACACTCCTCAAGGGTAACCATTTGGGGTTTTCCTATGCCCCCTCTAGGCCAGCAAGGCAGCTGTAAAGAGATTGCAGTGCAGGCTTAAATCCAGGGAACATCCCTGGCTTGGGAACACCTGCCTGGCCGTGGAGCCAGCTCGACCTCACCTCTACAGCAGGTCTGAGTGCACTGGGTGTGTGGAGTCCAGGCAGGAGGTGAGGTGTAGCTAGGGCAACTCCGAAATCTGCAAAGTCCTATGAGGCCGTTGAGGCAGGGATTCTAGGCTCCACAAGTCCCTGAATAGGGGAGGTGCAAACTTCCCCTTCTCTGCCCCGGCGCCATCAGGAAGTGGGTTCTGCTCCCAGGGGGCACTGGATTGGGACCCAGAAGGCCTGCATTCAGCTCCCAGCTCTGCTCCTGACCTTGCTGGGCTCAGCTTCCCTGCTGTCAAAGGGAGGAGTGAGACTTACACCTTTGTACAGTGCTCTCCGATGGATTGTTGCAAAACTGTGCACAAGAGGTGATTGTTACTGTTGATTGATAGTTTTATGCCAAGCATCCATCTGCTTAGCAGCATGCACTGCACTGAACGCTGTCCTCATGGAACAGTCTGGCACCGTGTAGTCCTTGTGCATGACGCTGCACCAGGGAACCTCGGCAGAACAGTCAGGCTGTGTTGTAAGCATCTTGGCCTGTGCATAACACTGCCCCTAGACTTGTAAAGATCCATAATGTCTGTAGAGTGGCAGGACCCCAGCAGCCCCCACCTGCCATGTCTGCAGGGGCCATTTGCTTAACGCTCCTCCTTTTTGCTCTCTTTGCAGCTGTCTCATTCCCTGATGTCTGGCGCCTCACTCCCTTGCGAGTACAAGCCTCAGGCCCCCTTCGCCAGCAGCGCCGATCAGGAGGACCTGTGTCCCCACGTGAACATTGCAGACTTGGCCAGTCACTACCAGTGCCCAGAGGAGGAGCCTGGCGAGGCTGTACAGAAGAGGACACCATCCCAGAATGGCATGCAGGACAGCGGGGGTGGGGGCACCGGGGTGAAGAAGAAACGGAAGAAAAAGGCCCCAGGGGAGTTGGAAGTGGGGGAGAAAGGAGCTTTGGAGAGAGAGATGAAACCAAAGAGGAAGAGAGAGCCAAAGGAGCCCAAGAAACCCAGGGAGCCCAAGAAACCCAGGGAGCCCAAGCAGAAGGAGGCAGCCAAGAAACCCAGGAAACCCCGGGAGGCCAAAGCCCCCAAGGAGCCTAAAGAAAAAAAGAGCAGCACTGAGCCGGCCCCCAAGGCAAAGCCCAAGAAGGCCAGGTGGGTCTTGTGTGTGCAGTGCTGCGGGGTCCTGCCTGGACCACACTGCAACCAGGCCAGGGCAGAGTGGTAGCTGCTAGGAACAGACCAGGGCCACCTTTCCCTTTAGTCCAGAAGGACGTTGTGTGGTGGGACTGGGGGGCTCCCTGTATTGGAGGCAGGATGGCCACTAGCATATTGGAGTGAGCTGTGTGGGCAGCAGCCTTTGGGCACTCCTGTCTGCAGGGCTCTTGCTGAGATTGACGTACAAATTGTGTGTACACCACTGCAATATCTAGTGGTTGGGCAACACGACGCGCCAGCCGTGTTAGCACCATGCTGTGCAGAATCCTGTGTCCTCCCCTCCCTGGCCCTTGGGCTGGGTGTATTGTCACCTCTTAGGGGCATCAGGTGGGAGTCATTCCGGTATGGGCCAGGTCTGTAATGAGGCACTTACTGAAATGGTGGGGACACGAGACAGGCCTTCCAGTCTGTTTGACAAGGACTCTGCGGTTCCCATTCCAAGGAAGTTGTAGTGGTGGGTATAGGAGAGTAAATCTGTCCAGAGCATGTCAGTAAATGGGGAAAGCAGACTACATGCACTCCAGCCAGACTCTGGGGTTTGATTAGTACTGGAACCCTTTGCATGAGTGTGGGAATAGCGAGGATGTTAATAAGAGCACTAGGGTGAGGCTCTTCCTCTGGCAGGCCTATCACACGAGGATCTCAAAGCACTTTGTAAACCCTTTCAGCCCTATTGAGGAAGGTAAGTTTTATCCCTGCTTTACGACGAGAACGCTGACCCAGAAAGGAGTGAGAGTTAGAAGCAGAACCCACGAGTCCCGACTCTGACTTCCCTGCTGTAACCACTAGATCCCATCTCCCTAGAACTAAATTGTAGGTTGCCCTAAGCTCCCAATGGAAAGCATGATCCCCTCTCCCCCTGTTTGCAGTGTAAGAGTCAGCTGAAGGTGCTGTAGCTCTGAGGGCCTGTGAATTCTCTTGTGTTGCATAGTGTAACACTGCTGCCTTTGCTTGTCTGTCCTCCCTTTAATTAACGACGTGATGGGCCAGTAGAGGAGCTCCCATTCCTGGGGAAAGCCCATTAACTGGTAATATGCACAGCTGCATTTGATTTACTATCTGTCCAGCTGGCTAAAATAAATGTTTTTGGAGGGTTCTGTAACAAACACACTTATTGATTGGCTTCTGGGTGCTGTGGCATGCTATGCATAATCCATGTGCTGAGTGCATTTCCATGATGTAAGGTTAGTACCTGTGGGAGTGCAGTGCTGGCAAGAGACAAACATCTCTGGGCACTCCCAAACTTTGCCTATGTGAGGGCTGCGTTTGCAACGCAACAGGAGCTGGAGTCACCAACTTTGTGTGAAATGGGGGAGCCGGCAGCTGTCCTGGTCTGTGCAGTAGAGCCCTCTGCCCTCATTCATTGTGTGGTGTTCCTCAAGCTCAGTAAATCACTAGCGCCTAGGAAAAGCTGCTCTGGCTGCATGGGTCTTCAAGCCAGGGGTGCTCTGGACAAACCAAGAGGCACAAGCAGCGCAGGGACAGGGCCAAGCAAGGCTTGAGGAGGAGTTGAGTGGACAGTGAGGATGAAAGCAGGAGGAGGGAGGGCCAGTGAAGGCTGGGGGAGGGCAGACAGAGATGGCATTGCAATGTAGGCAAGGGTACTGGGCAGAGACCAGAGCTGGCTATGGAAGTGGGGAGGGGCTCGAAGGTGGGAAGTGACCTGGGCAGAACAGCCAGGAAGGAAGGGCAGCTTAACACCGGTGTTTTGGCTGGGCCAGGGGGCCATGGGTGAGGGGTGGGGGCTGCAGACAAGGGTAAGAGGAGGGGGTGGGACAAAGGGGTAGCAGACAGGTGTGCTGGACAGAGGTGAAGAAGGGAGTCTGTCCCTCCTATGTCAGAGTGAACCAGCAGCTGCATGGTCCCAGTGCTGGGCAGGGTGGGAAGCTAGCATGCCAGGCCCAGGCCAAAGGGAGACAGGCCCCTACCTTCAGCACCTGCCTGGCCCTTCCCACACTCAGCGGGCTGGTTCCATACCTGCTCCTTGTGCCCTGCAAGGAGAAGACCAGCTCATCTGCCCCCACCCTGCTGGTGGGCGAGATCCTCGCTACGCTGCCTGAGGCCCCAGGCTTAGCACCATGAACGCTCCACTAGGCCATGCTGCTTTTCGTGAACAGCTCCTGCATTCTATTTGCTGCTGGTGCTTGTCCCGGCCCCTCTCCCTGCAGGGTGGGGATCTGAGTTTGGGGCTCATGTTCTCCAGGCTGGCAGCACTGCAGAGGCAGCTTCTTCCAGCCCTGCTGGGGAGGGTGAAGAGCAGGTCGTGATCATTTCTGGTGGCACCTCCATCACACACACATCTCTGGCTAATGAATAATCTACATGGGGAAGGCAGGGCCAACCTGGGCCTGGGATGGAGTAGGTGGTTCCTTACTAGGAGAGGGAGGGCCTGGTCAGGCCAGGCAGCGCTATGCAGCCGTCTCTGGATGTAGATGGTAAGATCGCCACGCACACTCTAAAGACCTGAGCATAGTGGCACAGCCTCCTGTAAATGATTTCTAATCATATGGGTTCATGAATGGAACATTTGTTAATTGTGACACACCAGTCAGTCTCTTGGGTGTGCATTTACGCTGTGCATTTACACTGTGCAGTTACACTGGCCGTGCATTTTCAGGGCTTTAATTGTATTACAGGTGCGAGGCTAGGCCACTTACAGCCTAAATGTCACATTTGTCTCAATCACTTTTTACAAACCCTGGCCGACCCATGAACCTGGGGGGCACAAGCCAACGGATACATCTTGTGTGCAGCAACCCTTCCTCTGCAGCCTGGCAAACATTGTGGTGTGAGCTAGTGCTTGAGAACCTGTGTGGAATTGGCCATAGCCAAAGGGAATCTGACTCATGTTTCATTGGCCCAGCTGAGAGCTACGCACAGCGACAGCTAGCAGCGTGCACAGTGATGTGCGTTCACTTCTGAAAACCTTTTGGCTTATAGTGAGATTCTGTTACCTGTAAGAGGGGAAAGATGTTTGTGTGAGAAGTACATGGTCTTTGAACTGATGCTTTCCAGATGCATGCCTGGAACCAGTGTGTGGCATTGCCTGGTTCATTCCGGATGGGGCCAACTCACCTGCAAAGCATGTGCAGCCAGTGTTTGGGCCCCATTGGTGCTGGGCAGAGGCTTGACAGGTTTGATCAAACTCTGCTGTAGCCTTTGAGTATCTTTCTATTGAATTTGCTGGGGGTGGACTGAGTCCTGCTGGACTTTGGGTTGGGGTGAAGCTCTCATAGAGTAAAGGGCCATCATCCTGTCTCACTCCTGTGTGTGAGCCTGCTGTCGGGGGAAAGCAAGAGACTGGAGAGCTGCCCAGCAGACAGGAGAGGAGCTTTGCAGATCACCAGGAACTCTGCCTCTCTTTTTGGGAGCCCAGTCCGGGAACCCTTGAAGTGTCTCCCATTTGGCACCCACAGTTAGTGGCCACTTTTGACACTGTTGCCTGGGAGTTTGGTCTGTCTGTGTCTCTCTCACCCACTGTACAAAGTGTGTGTGTGTGTTGTAAGTTGAATTGGATCCATTCTTGGGTTGAACAAGCTGGTGCCTCCCTCCGCCGGGTCATTACCCTGTCAGGTACTCTTAGCTGTTTGTGTGCCGGTACTGCTGAGTGGCCCCAGGTGAGCTCAAGGCCCCTATGGGCTGGGTAGAGAGAGTCTTAGCTCCAGAGAGCTTACACTCTGAACAGCTGAGGTGGGGAGAGGCTGGCCCAGCGGTTAGGGTACTGCCCTGGGACTGTGAGTCCTGGGTTCAAGTCCCTGCTCTGCCACAAACTGCCTGCTGTGGTGGCACAGGGCTCCCTGCTCCCGCGTTAGCGGTGCTGCGGCGGTTCCCAGCTGCCGCGTTGAGGGCGCTGCGGGGGCACAGGGCTCCCTGCTCCCGCGTTAGCGGTGCTGCGGCGGTTCCCAGCTGCCGCGTTGAGGGCGCTGCGGGGGCGCAGGGCTCCCTGCTCCCGCGTTAGCGGTGCTGCGGCGGTTCCCAGCTGCCGCGTTGAGGGCGCTGCGGGGGCGCAGGGTTCCCTGCTCCCGCGTTAGCGGTGCTGCGGCGGTTCCCAGCTGCCGCGTTGAGGGCGCTGCGGTGGCCCAGGGCTCCCTGCTCCCGCGTTAGCGGTGCTGCGGCGGTTCCCAGCTGCCGCGTTGAGGGCGCTGCGGTGGCCCAGGGCTCCCTGCTCCTGCTTGTTGCTCATGGCCTGGCTCACAATGAGGGGCAGCACTTCTTCCCGCTGCCTGTTTCAGATGCAGTATGTTGCTCTGGCACAGGGGTGCTGGGGAGGCTGTGCCAGCTGCATCCCTCTCTTGCAGAGAGAGCTGGACAGTGACTTCCAGGGGGAGCTAGAGTTCTGCAGAGAGTGCAGATGAACAGAGAGAATATCTTCTGCCAGGCTTTAGGCTGTCATCCCCCACCCATTGTGTGCTCCCCGAGCCTGCCTCCCTCTCTGAAGTGGTGCGTTACTGACGGGGACTGTGGCAGGGCTGCAGATAGGATTCCACCGTTTGCCCCAGGGTAATGTGATTTCCTGGCAAAGGATGATGTTTTGGCTAAAGCATGGGACAGGGAATCCAAAACGTGGATTCTACTGCTGACTCTGCCACTGACATGCTGTGCAAGTCCGGGGCAGTCAGTTCAGCTCTCCTTACCTCTGTGAGCGAGGGATACTGCCCCCAGTGCGTGTTGTTAGGAAACGGGCAGGTCCCACACTTAGAATGGGAAGATGTGGCAAACACTGCACTAAGTGTTGTCCTGCAGGCTGCGAGTGTCCCAGTGTAGTGGTGTCCCTGGCATCAAGCAGGCATTTTATGAGGATCAGTTCATTAATGTCTGAAAGGAGCTTTGAGCTCTCCAGGTGGGAGGTGTGAGAGGAGGTGATGGTCCTCTCCTCTTAAACCTTGGGTCTCCTCTTGCCAGTTGGCTGCAGGGCCTGGTTACATCATCATCTCTTTAGCAGGCACCAGGATTATAGACGTCTTTCCCCAATCTCTTTGCCAAGCACTTCAGTTTGGTACCATTAGAAACGAGAGGGCTCTGTCTCAGAGAGCCCAATGCGAACTAGCAGTATTACTGGCTCAGGGAAGACTCACAACTCCTTCCACTTTGCCCACACAGAGCTGACAGACTGGGGTATCAGAACCAACGTGAGGAAAGACATGAGATAACTGATCAGATTTCTCATGTTCATTTTCTTCTGCAGAGGACTGAACTGTTTCAAATAGAGCTTCCAGAGGAGCAGTCCATGGGGCATGTGGGTCAGGAAGCCAGGGTTGCACTTTGCACTCTGAGATCTGCAATAACTGTACTTCGAAGCATCTTCAGCCTGTGGATCTCAGAGGTGGGAAAGTGATAGTCCCTCTTGTGTTCTACTGAGGGTTCTGTGCATGTGCCTGGAGCTGGCGCTGTTGGTTCACGCATACCCCATTGATTCGCCTCATGGTTACAACTGAGGCGATAAAGGGCCGGACAGACCGACCGCGCACTCAGTTCCTTCTCACCACCACATGGTCGGAGTTGGAGCCTCTTTGTTTCTCTTGTGACGTATTTCTGCAAACTGAGAAAAAAGACTGTTATTCTTGTACATAGTTAATAGTTTTGTTATTTTTATAGTTTCAGTGGTAGTTCTTTGGATATTAAGGACTGGGGATGCCGTTTTCACTGTTAGTCCCATTCTCTCCCATCTTTCCCCTCAGTCTTCCCAACACCCAGGCATGGGTACTGGAGTATGGTGAAGACACCAGGGTTCAAGATCTGCGCTTCCTGCCATTGCTCGTTCTCGGTCAGTGACAAGTACCAATGCCGCCCTTGTGCCTCCCCCAAGCAATAAGTTGCATCCAAGTGCATTATCTGTCTCTCCTTCCCTGCACGTATGCGGAAAGGCTGGGCTCTTCACTTCAAGAAGCACCTCATGGAAGTCACCATGAGGCTGCAGTCAGATCCAGGCCATGGAACGTCCGTATACGTTGGACTGAGCAAGCTAAGAGCATGTCTCCTACCACAGACCTCCAGTCCAGTTCCACCAGTACCAGCGCTATGGACCCATGTTGGGGCCTACCCATGAGGCAAGGAAGCCTGCACGTAAGCATGGCAGTAAGTCTTCCTCCATGTCCAAGAAGAACACTACCCAATCCATGAGTTCTGTCCACAGAGAAGCAGCACGTTCCAAGGCGCACAAGCACGATAAGAAGACGCACAGACCATTGTATCTGTCGGCCCTGTCCACTGAAACTCATACTTCTTCCAGATTGGCACTGCCAAGGTCCAGGAAACCTCTGGATCCATAGCAGTCCTCCGCTCCAGCTCTGGTTCCAGCTGAAGAGCGGTTGCCACTGATCTGGGGAGACTTGGGTCAGCCTCTGGAGCCGCATGAGCTGTTTTCTTTTGCTGAGGAGAGGTCTTCTTGCCCTCTGGCACTGTCGCCTCCTCAGAGAGTGCACTTCTCAGGTTGGACTTGCCTTCTTTGGGCCATGTTCCCGCCTGCTCCCTAGAGCCTTCTACAGTTTCCTCAGTTCTGATGGCACCACCATTTGAACTGGCTTCTGATTTCTTGGATTCGGAAGATTTGTTCAGGGACCAAGGCCGTCCCCTCCCGTACCGCCGGCGTGAGTACTCCAAGGCCCTGTCAGCTTCATGGTAGTATCCACCATTTACCCAGCATTGGTGTCTTTAGTACCCTGCTCTATGGGGCCCTCCTCAACATTCGCAGTCAGATCCATGCCAGGATGGCTGTACTGCGGCTCGTGGCCGCAGTACCCACTGTTGGAACCTTCCTGCTCCGCCCATGAGGAATCCCCTCTCTCCCCTCTCTGACCATCATCCACCAGGCATTCAGACTCGGTGTTAGGTAATGCACCGCTGAGTCCAACTCCGATGGTACCACTAGATCTGGAGAAGTTCCCCTCTACATCCCTGGATACCACAGTGTCTTCTACTCCTGCCTCGCCCCTGGATGACTTGCAACAATTTCAGGAGCTGCTTTGTAGGGTGGCTGGTGCCCTCAACACCCCACTGGAGGAAGTGCAAGATAAGCAGCACAAACTGCTCAACATCTTAAATTCCTCAGTACCAGCCAGGGTGGCCCTACCAATCAATGAGCTATCATCCTTCAACCAGATAGGACTATTTGGCACACTCTGGATACCTGCACACCTACCCTCACAGGAGTGGAGAAGAGGTACTAAGTGCCTCTGAGGGGACCTGAGTTTCACTTCTCCCATCCTCCACCGAACTCTCTTGTGATTCAGGCAGCTACCAAATGGGCTCACCAACAGCACCCGCGTTTCATCCCGGCAGATAAGGAGGGGAAGCACCTGGACCTTTTGGGCCACAAGGTCTTTTCCTCTATCAACCTAGAATTTTGCCTTTTGAACTACTTGACTCTGTTTGCAAAATACAACTTCCTTACCTGCGGGAAACTTATGGATTTCACTGATAAACTGCCCCTGCAGGATCAGGCCCGATTCCAAGCTCTCCTAGAGGAAGGGAAGCTGGTGGCAAGGACAACGCTGCAGGCCGCGGTTGACGCAGCAGACACTTCTTCGCATACGATGGCCAAGGGTATTGTCATGCACAGAGAGTCCTGGTTACATTCCTTCAACTTCCTGAAGGAGATCCAGACCTCCATAGAAGATCTTCCTTTGATGAGTCTCACCTCTTCGATCAGAAGACTGATGACTCTCTTCACTCCCTCAAGAACTTTAGAGCAACCCTCCGGTCTCTGGGTATCTACACACCGGCGCCCAAGCTCAAATTCTACCATCCACCTCCAACCCAGTGCTTCAAAGCTCCCCAGTTTTTCCAAAGATCCTATGAGCCTTCTCGCAAACGGCAGAGGACCCAGCAATCCTATCCTTCCAGTTCATTGTCATCACAACCTCCTGCATCTCACACTCAAACATCTCAGAGAGAACACTAAGAGAGCCGCGAACTATTGTGCCTCATGCTGTGATCCTGGCCCACCCGCTTTGGCAGGTGCCTAGCTATCTTCTTGCTAGCTTGAAGTGCAATAACAATGGACAAGTGAATCCTGGATGTCATTCGACATGGCTATACAATTAAGTTCCAAACACTACCTCGTCCATATCCCCGACCCGCGCTTCAGGAATCATTCTCACAACCGTATCCTCACCCTAGAAGTGGACTTCCTACTTCAGATGGGCACGATAGAATCTCTTCCCACAGCCCATCAGGGGGCAGGGTTCTATTCCACTTATTTCCTAGTCCCCAAAAAGACAGGCGGGTGGTGACCGATCCTAGACCTATATCATCTCAACCGTTTAGTATGAAAACCAAAGTTTTGTATGGTCACTCTGGCGGCCATCATTCCTTCCCTAGAAAGAAGTATGTGGTTTATGGTTCTTACTTTCATGTGGACATCCATCCTTTCCCACAGACGATTCCTAAGATTCATGGCAGATCATCATCAATTTCAGTACAGGGTTCTCCTGTTCAGACTCAACACTGCTCCTCATGTATTCAACAAAGTTTTCTCAGTTGTGGCGGCCCACCTCCGCTGTGGAAGGATCCTTCTATTCCCTTATTTAGATGATAGGCTGCTGGCGATACGATCAAGAAGGGAAGCTTGAGCTTCGATTTCCATGTTGCTCACACACCTCTCCTCCCTGGGAGTGAGCATAAACATTGAAAAATCAACTTTGGACCCCATGTAATTGCTAGAGTTCATTGGGGCACGTACCGACGTGATCTCGGCTCATGCAGACCTGCTGGAGGACAGGTTCCAGACCCTTCAGGACCTAATTTTCAGGGTGGTGTCCAGTCCATCTATCCCAGCCAGAACCTGCCTTTCTCTTCTTGGCAACATGTCGGCTTGCACTTGTGTGACTGCATTCGCTCATCTGCGGTTTTGCTGCCTACACCTATGGCTCCAGAGGGTATATTTCCCTACGCACCTGTCCTGGACTTACAGGACTCATGCTCTCTCTTGGCTCTGTATGGTCCCTGGGAGGAACCCCTTCAGTGTGACAGCTGTTCTCGGGGGTCCACTCTCTCTCAGCGGTTAAGCTGCAGGCCCCTCTGGCTCCTGGAACCGCACCTCTCTGAGCCCTCAGCACGCCTGTCTCTCACCGGGGGTCCCCTCAGGGAGTTCCCTCGCTCTGGACCCCCGGGCCTCCACTCCCAGAGGGAATAATGCAACCCTGATCTTTAGGCTGGAGTGACTCTCAGCCAGCGTAAAACAGAAAGGTTTATTGAGCATTTGAACCTAGCACAGGAAACTCTTCAGGCCCTCAGGCCTAGCATCCCTCAGCACCATATATCTAGGTCTCTCCTGCATCCAGGTGGGCTCTGGCTGCTCCCTTTCTCCACTCCAGCAGCCCCCTCCATCCAGCCAATTATCTGATGTCGTCTCCCCCAACAGCTCCTCCCCTGTCCTTTGTCTTCCGTCCCAGGTAAACAGGTCATTGGGGTCCTCACCCCTTTGTCCTCCCACGGGCCAGAACCGGCTGACTGCCAAGTTGGGGTGGACCTCTTAGTCACCAGGTCACCAGTTGTTAGGGTACCCCATCTCCAGGCTGTTGTCTGGGGGTCCCAGCTGCTAGGCGACGTCACACCTGGTCCTCTGCACCAACAACCCTCTCTCACCACCTTGTTAAACGTGCAGCACACAGGAAAACTGAGGTGCGCACACACTATTCATGGAAAACACTACAAAAATTCCCAACTTCGTCACAGCACCTTTCTATGGATCTTCTCTCCACTTTTCCCCATGAGGTCCTCTTCCTACTCCAGTGGTGGGCAGATCTTGCTCGGGTGTGCACTGGGATACCGTTCCTCCCACCCTCCTCTTCCATGACAATTATCATGGATGCCCTGCTCATTAGATGGGGGGTCCACATGGGCAGGTGCATGACTCAAGGCACTTGGACTGCTTGGGAGTCCCGGATGCACATCAACACCCTGGAACTTAGAGCAGTGAGGAGAGCGTGTTGGGCATTTCTCCCATCCATCCATTCCTGTCATGTCCTCATCATATCGGAAAATACCACTGTCTACTGCATCAACAAGCAAGGGGCACGAGGTTTCCCATGCTCTGGGCGGAGGCCTTTAGGATTGGTGCATCATCCTCAAGATTCTGTTCTCCGTGGCGAACCTTCCCGGAATTCAAAACATAATCATGGACTCTCTCAGCAGAAGGTTCATGAATGGAAGCTTCACAACACTAGTCACCAGCATTTTCAGCTGCTGAGGAACTCCAATCAGGGACCTCTTCGCCTCCCAGGCCAACATCAAGTGCACCTAATACTGCTCCAGAGGCTGTCTTGGTGTCCTGTCCCAGAGCGATGCTCTAGTCCTTTGCTGGTCTGATCGGTTCAGTTATGCCTTTCCTCCCCTACTGCTCCTACAGTGAGTCCTGCACAAGGTCAGGTGAGAGAGAGTGACAGTCATTCTGATTGTCCCCTTCTGGCCTTGACAGTTCTGGTTTCTCCTGCTTCTCTGCATGTCAGTGCACTCCCCACTACAATCTCTCCCGGAACTGGTCATGCAACAGGGCAGATGGATCCGGCACCCCAGAGCTTGGTTTTTGGATGGGCATCTTTATTAAAGTGGGAATGCCTGTCGGCAGTGCAGGGCATTCTCTTGAGCAGCTGGAAGGAGTCCTCGAGGTGCTCCTGTGGGGCCAAGTGGAATATTTCACTTCTTGGTCCCAAAGCTGGAGCCTTGTCCCTGAAAATGTGGACATCTCTCTTATTCTGGACTATTTCCTCTCTCTGAAGGCATCCAGCCACACTCTCAGCTCCATCAAGTGCTACTATCAGTGCCTTCCACCCTCCATTTGAGGGGCACGCTGTCTTTACTCATGTATTGACTTCCAGGTTTTGGAAAGGTCTTCTATGAACCTACCCTCCTGTTCAGTCCATCACTCCTCAATGGGACCTCAACCTTGTCCTAACGACATTGACAAAGTCACCCTTTGAACCTATGACCTCATGCTTTCTCTCTTCACTCGATAAAGGTTGACTTCCTAGTGGCTATCACTTCTGCGAGACAGGTGGGCAAACTGGGGGTCATGATGGCTGATTGCCCCTTTACCACTTTTCACAGACAAGGTTTCCCTACTCGTGCACCCCAAGTTCCTGCCTAAGGTTGTCCCTTGTTTCCGTATCAACCAACCTATGCACTTACCTGCCTTCTTTCCAAAGCCTCACGCTTCAGTGGAGGAACAACGCCTTCACTCCCTCGACATTCCCAGGGCCCTGGCCTTCCACCTGCAGGGGACAAAACCCTTCAGGAAGTCCCCTAGGCTTCTTTATTGCTGTAACTTAATGCATTAAGGGACAAGTGATTTCCGCTCAGAGGATCTCTAAGTCGGTTTCGGGGTGCATTATGCTCTGCTACCAGTTATCAGGGCAGTCTCCATTGCGTGGGATACAGGCCCATTCCACGTGAGCTCAAGCATCAACTGCAGCCGTGCTTCATGACGTGCCCCTTATGGACATCTGTAGGGCAGCCATGTGGAGTTCAGTACATACCTTCTCTTCCCATTACACCTTGGTGCAGGACTCTTCTATGTATGCCTCCTTCGGTGCAGCCATCCTCCTCTCCCTGGTTGCATCGTCATCATCCTCACACCCTCCTCCTTCTTAAGGTACTGATTGTTAATCACCCTCAGTGGAATACCATAGGGACTGTCATGCAAAGAAGAAGAGGAGGTGACTTACCTGTAAGTGGTGGTTCTTCGAGATGTGTGGTTCCTATCTGTATTCCAGTCCTGCCCTCCTTCCCCTCTGCCGCAGATCTGATTGATTTGTGGTGAAGAAGGAGCTGAGGGCACAGTCAGTCCACCCCGGACGAAACCAAGGGCATGTGTGTGGACACAGACACTACTACTTTTAAAAGCTCCAGCTCCGGGTGCATGCTCAGACCCCTCAGTGGAATACAGATGGGGTACTCCATGCATCTCAAAGAGCCTTCAGTTACAGATAGGTAACCTCCTCTTATCACTCCCAGATACCTGCTCTGACCAGTAGACCACACTCCCTAACAGGGCTGACCGTGTGGCCAGGTATCCTGACCACGTCCGTGTGGCTCTCTGACCATGGGGCCAGGCATCCTGACCAGATTCATGCAGTGCTGTGACCATGGGGCCAGGCCCATGGTCAGAATGCTGTGACTGTG
This sequence comes from Lepidochelys kempii, assembly GCF_965140285.1. Classification (NCBI taxonomy): domain Eukaryota; kingdom Metazoa; phylum Chordata; order Testudines; family Cheloniidae; genus Lepidochelys; species Lepidochelys kempii. The sequence goes on along the minus strand of NC_136392.1, from coordinate 30,340,656 downwards.
GGGCCAGGTGCCTTGCGTACAGCTGGGGTTCACTCCCAAGGGGAGCTCTCCCCACTGGCCTCTGTGCATCCTGGTGACCTGATGCAGAAGCTCCCCAAAGTGGGATTAAAGAACTAAAAAGGCAAAGGGTTTTGCTGGCCTCTCCCTGGATGCTGAGCTCTGACATCTCTGGAGAAGGGATTAACTGTCCGTCTCTCCTGGCAGCAAGGAGCAAGGACCAACCCCCGTGGAGAAGAAGAAGAAAGGGAAAAGGAAAAACGAGATCCCAGTGGAGAGTTTGGAATTGGATCAAGGCCTCCTTAGCCCGTCTCTGCAGAGCCCTGAGGAGTCTGCTGAGTCGGCCGACAGCCAGGTATGTGCAAGGCGCTGGCCTCAGTGGGCTCAGCTGGCTAGAGCCTGTTGTACGTCCTGGGGATCTAACACAGCTCTGACTTCCTACAGCTGATTTTGTACATCTGGGTGCCTGTGCATTGAGCTTAGGTAGCAGTTGGTCAGTGGATAGCTACCTTGGCCAGGTTTGCGGCTGGTTATGTAAGAGTTAATGTCAGCACACTGCCCTTGCACATCACTTGTCTGTGTTTCCCTCTGACCCCTTGCTCCCCAGCTCAGTGGGTCTGGGAGTGCCTTGCTCCTCATGCCAGCGGGAGGGTGTGCTGAGCACAGCATGGGCAGCACCCCCCCAACACTGTGGAGCCCTGCTGGTCTCTGGCTCTCTGGGCAGCAGGGCTGCAGTGCTACTGGCAGCCTGCTCCATTCATGGGGGTGGGAGCGTCATGTTGAGAACCTCCCTCCGCAATCCAGCAGTAGCGCAGCTCTCCATTGGGGTCCCCTAAGAGATGGCCCATGTGATTTGGGCAGGGGATTCACCATCCCCCAGCATCCTTCAGCCCTGGCCTGTGTTCGGTGCTCACCCCAGCCTGAGCCCTGGCCTCTGTTCGGTGCTCCCCTGCCACCTCTGAGCCAGGCTAGAAAAGCATGTGGCTTAAACCAATCCTCAGAGGTGCCAGGCGCCCTTAATGCCCCATGGTTTCCGAGGATTGCAGTCCCTGGGCACCTACCAGGATGGGCCCGAAATGGACGCACCTGAACCACAGGGCTGGAATGCTGGGTGCAAACACCGTGCTCCGTGTTGGGGGTTCTCAGGGAGCGTGTGAGCAGCTGTGTGTTTTGACCTGGGGAGGGGGATCTGATCTCTGGTAGTGCCCTGTGTGAGAGCCAAGAGACGGAGACGGAAATCACTGTGAGAATAGCTGCGCACTCTGGCAGTGTCTGCTGTATAGGGCACTGTTGTCCCACAGGCCGGGGTGGGGATGGGATTCTCCCAGGTGTGGCTGCGCTGTCTCCCCTCCTGCACCTTTCCGTCCCCTGTGAGTTCCCGTGGCCATGGGGAGGAAGAGGTGGTGTTGTCCACCAGCCCTCTGATTGTCTGTGTTGTCTACCACACAGAAGCGCCGCTCGGGTCGCCAGGTGAAGCGGAGGAAATACAATGAGGACCTGGATTTCAAAGTGGTGGATGACGATGGCGAGACGATAGCAGTGCTGGGAGCTGGGCGAGCCTCCGCGCTCTCCGCGTCCACGCTGGCATGGCAGGCAGAGGTACGGGAGGGCCCACTAGCCTGTCTTGCGCCAGCCGTTCCTTTAGAGAGGGGCTGGGGCTCTGCTGTATTGAGGGAGGGGCATGAATGTGGTGTTGGCTGTGTACTGAAAGCAAGCAGGAGCGTGTGGGTCTGAGGGGGAGCCAGCTGTGTGGGGCAGTGCATGTGCCTAAGAGGATGGGTGAGAGCTGCCCAGAGCATTGTCCAGCTGAGCTCAGCATGGCTCCTTGCAGAGTGTGCGGGGGGCTCTCCGAAAGCGAAGCGTTCAACCCCAGCACCTCCTAGCGCTGAGAGATAGGAAGGACCATCCAGAGCCCCAGCATGTCGGCCTGCCAGGTCATTGAGGGCCTGTTCTCAGCCCATGGTCCGGGGCTTGAGCTCCCTCTTGTTTCTGCAGGCCCTGCTCTGCCCCTTCTCTGGGAGGCTATTCCCAGGGGAGGCTGTCTTCCTGCCCCACCAGCTCTGCCCCGACACCACACTCAGTGATCCCCTCCCTCCTTGGCATTAATGCCCTCGGGGTGTCTGTGGGCTGCTACCATGTCCCTCCTTCCGCATCCCCTAACCACACTAAGCTGTCAGGACTGAGGCTGTGGAGATTAGTGTCTCCAGCCTGCTGGTATCTTTGACCCCTTTCCAGTTTCTTGGCATCTCTGGCAATGCAGTGCCCTGTGTGGGGGGTGTGATCACAGCCCACCCATGCGGTATGGGGCAATCGCTTCCCTGCTCCAGAGTATGGGGTCTGTCTGCAGCCCAGCGCTGTGCTCGCCATCTTTGTAGCCTCATCACCTTGTGTCTGGCACGCTGGCCACTCACTGTGAGTCCTGAGGCATTTCGGATGTGCCTGTATACACGCTCTCTCGGTGCCCATGTCTCTACTCTCTCCAGGTGCCCCTGTGTCAGTGCTCTGTCCTGGCAGACTCTGACACTTCTCTCGGCCGGGTCTCTGCTCTGAGTGTCAAGCACTGGCTGCTCGCTCCCTGCTCCAGCCCTTAGCGAAGCTGTTCAATATTGATTACAGCCTCTCTTTGTGTACCCCTTAGTCAGCTCTCAGCCAAGCTTCCACGTGAATATTAGTCATCTCCTTTACTGAGCTGTTCAGCGCGACCCTGCTGCTCTTCCCAGGGGAGATGTTCGGCCCTTTCTCTCTGTTGCTGATTCTCCTTTGGCCACTGTCACAGGCCTGTGATCCTAGCTTGGCCCATGGAAATGATTTGCAAGTGAGATTTCCTGGGAGACCCCAGCAAATCCTTTGCTGAAATCCAAATGGGAAAGGGAAGTGTCCTTGGCAGGCCCATTGGTCCCACCTGCCATCTGCTTCCCTCTGGGCAGGGCAAATGTGGCCTGACCCCAGCACACCCCAGAGAAAACCCCATTCTGGGTGGGTCACTATGTGCAAATGCTCCATCCCTCCTGCTCCCCTGCGGCATTATGCCAGCAAGTCCGACGAGCTGCGGCCTCTGGGGCTGGCTGCATTCGTTGCCTCCATCTGACATCCAGCATTTTAGAGGTGACCATAGCAACTGTGGCTAGAGAAACCCACTGGCACCTTGGCCCTTCCAAGGCTAGGAACAAAACCCACCCACAAGGCTCTTACAACACTCGTGTGCAGTGTGCATGGTGCCCCCAGGGATGGAGATGGGGAGTTTTGTGAGTGGCACAGATAGTGATGCAGCCAGCCATGAGGTGTGGGGCTTTCCCCGATGTGGGGCTCACCCCGATGTAGTTGGGTGCCCCACCTGTCCTGCTCTCAGGAGCCTGTGGCTTGTATTTCCTCCCCCTCCCCCAAGCCCTTCCACTGGCGGTCTGCTTCTAAACTTGCTCCAGCCTTGCGGCAGAGCACAAGCCCCTCCCTGTGGAGAGGGGGAGTCATGCCCTGCCCTGGGACACTCTGTGTCCCAGTGATATTGCAGGGTGGAAGAGGACACGTGTCGTCCTCAGGGTACCCCCCACATTGTGCGTGTGCTGTGCGCTGCTGGCTCCCTCGTGCCCCTGGGAGAGGCTGGAGCTGGTGCACCGACAGGCAGACGCTGGCCCTGAGGCTCTGTCCAGCCCCCAGTGCAGAGCACCTCCCCGTCCTCTGGCTTGCTGGTGCCATTCCCTATGTGTGTGTGGCTAGGAGGGAATAGCACCTTGGCGTTGGGCACTGCTGGGGCTCAGGTGGGGTCTGGGCGGCCTCAGCTGAGTGCCACCAGGAGGAGCCAGGGTGCTGGGATGATGCTTCCCCTCTCCTGGCCCCAAACACAGCCCTGGAAATTGCAGCCCCATCCAGGGGCCATTGAAGCTGCTCCTGGCCTGTCTGAAGAGCAGTGAGTGGTGCTGCTCTGATCCCTCTGAGCTGGGACTGTGAAGAACACCCCATTGTTTACCAGCTCCAGGCTCCCACACTGCTGTGAGCCCAGTGGGCAGAAGACGAGTGGGGCGGCCAGTGAGCTCTGTGTGGCAGGGCTGCGGGTGCTGTGCCCCACTACCAGGCCAAGGTATTGACTCTGCTTTCCCTTCGATGCCCTCAGGAGCCCCCTGAGGATGATGCCAACATCATTGAGAAGATCCTTGCCTCCAGACTGGTGCAGAAGGAGGTGAGTGTCCCTCCCCTCCTGTGTCTAAAAATGGGAGACACCTGGGCACAGCTCTGGCATACTGACATGGCCCTATGGCTGCCCATGGCCTCCTCGCTGGGGGCTGAGGCAATGTGATGTCACACCGTTGGGGGTTGGACACCCCCAAGGAAGAGGCATAGCCCACTGACCGGGAGTCCCCCTTCCCCAGGAGTCAGCCCCTGCTGCCTCCCATGAGCATCTGCTCTGGGCTTTCTCAGGATACAGTGGGCACGATGAGAGAAGGGCTCTGATTGGCTGACTATGGCCATTGCTGGGCCTGGGTGAGGCCAGCAGAGGAGCCTCACAACAGAGCAGCTCCATGAAGGGCAGAGATGGGAACACTGCCCTTTCTGGAGCAGCGGGGTGGACTGCGGGGTTGGGACAAGGTGCGTGAAAAGGGGTCTGACAGAGCCTGCACATCCCAAAGGGGCAAGTACTGGGTCCCCACAGTGCCAGCTGTGTGCAACTTCTACTGGATCCCACACTTCTGGGGTGTGGTAGATCCCAGCGCTTCCTGTGGGTGGGGCTAACGTGGTGCCCACCTGGCCTTGGGCAGGGGAAGGCCGTCGCCCATCAGTCGGGCAGTGAGCCAACGCGGGTGGGAGCCTGGGCCTGGTGAGCTGTTGGCATGTGGCTGCCCTTTGCGGAAGTGTGTTCTGGGGCAGCACATGGAGGAAGTTCTGTCTCTCTGTTACCTTCCTGGCCCTCCACTGAAACCTCGAGTTAGACCTGGGGCAGCGCTCGTCATCTTCCCAAGCCCCATGCTGCTCCGCTCTCCTCTTCGCTGTCTCCCGTGCTCCTGTTCTGCCTCCAGTTTACACACAGGCCAGAGGAGCAGAGTCGGAGCCCTGACCAGGGGAGAGGTCCCTGGCCCCGCACCCCTTCCCTGCGCTGGCTGGTGCTAACCCGCTCACTCTTGGTTTCAGGTTCACCCGGGCGGCCTGGCCTATGAGATGGAGGAATTCTACGTCAAGTACAGAAACTTGTACGTGCAACGTCTATGTTCTGTATTGGCACACGTGCTGTGTGCAGAGTTGTGTGTGTGCACGTGCTGTGTGGAGAAGTATGTGCGTGTGCGTGCACGTGGTGTGCGCAGAGAGGTGTGTGTGGCCGTACGCTGGGTGCGGAGTGTGTCTGAGGAAGTGCTGTGTGCGGAGGTGTGTGCACGTGTGTGCCCCATGCTGCTCCCCTCGCACTAGCGCCCACCTTGCTGGGATGGCTGCCAGCTTGATGCAAACCCAGCCTGTGCTAGCTCTGGCTAGGTGCTTGGAACCTCTCCCCCTGGGCTTCCTTCTGAGCCCATGCCCCTGGCAGGGTGTTAGGAACAGGAAGTCGCTGCCATCCTTGGCCATGGAGCTCAGTCTCAGCTGTACTGGAGCCATTTGTTTCCCCAGCCTCTGGCCTTGTGTTACAAACCAAGGGCTTAGTGCAGTGGGGGGGTCACTGAGAGCTCCTTCATGCTGGGAGGGGGGCGGGATCGCGACCCACCAGGCTTTCATATTTGCCTGCCTGTTGTTCCGCAGCTCCTACCTGCACTGCAAGTGGGCGACGCTGGAAGAGCTGGAGAAAGACCCCAGGATCTCTCAGAAGATAAAGCGCTTTCGGAACAAGCAGGCCCAGATGAAGCATATCTTCACAGAGGTGAGGCCATGGCCAGGCGGCTGACACTTCTATCTCCTCTCTGGAGAGCTGGGCTAGTCGAACTGGCTGGGTGCTGCTCGTGAGCCCCGGCTGGGCACTGCCGTCTGCCATGCTCTCTGCCCAGCTGTCCCCAGTTACAGTGCAGGAGCTTCAGCTTGACGGCTGGCTTAGCCAGACCTGCCCCAGCTCTGTTCTGAGCGATGCGACCCAGCTGGAGGCAGCCAGGCAGCCTTTCTCCTAGTCCTGGGGCTGGCTGCTAGCTCCAGCCCAATGCCAGTGGGTTGAAGGGGATACTGGATGGACTCTGCTCCTTGGCTCACGTGTGTATGATCAGGAGAAGCCTCACAGCAGCCCAAGCAGACGGGGGGAGAGGTATTCAGCAGTGCCTGTGGGGCCAGTGACACCCCCCACAGTGCCAGACATGACTGCAAGCTGTCAGCCCTGCTGCCCCCAACCCACCGTGGCTCTGGGGGATCACACTGACAGTCCACGTTTGTCTAAGGAAGGACATAGGGCTCAGGCCAGCATTGCCACATGTGAGCTAACCCAACCCCCTGTGGCTTGTCCCTGGCATGGGCACCTCGTGCCTCAATTTAGCAGGTCATGTTCACTTTGATCAGGGGGTGTATGGTGCCATCGTGCCAGGGCAGTGTGCAGTGGGGCAGTGTGAGCCGGGGCATGCGGCACCATCGTGCCAGGGCAGTGGGGCAGTGTGAGCCGGGGCATGCGGCACCATCGTGCCAGGGCAGTGGGGCAGTGTGAGCCGGGGCATGTGGCACCATCGTGCCAGGGCAGTGGGGCAGCGTGAGCTGGGGCATGCGGCACCATCGTGCCAGGGCAGCGTGTATCAGGGCAGTGTGAGAAGGGGCGTGTGACACCATCGTGCCAGTGCAGCGTGTATCAGGGCAGTGTGAGAAGGGTGTGTGTGGCACTATCATGCCAGGGCAGTGTGTATCGGGGCAGGGGATGTATAACATGGGGTGGCATCTGCATCTGGACTCCTCTTGCAGCCCATGAAGTATCTCTGCTGCAGGAGTGGGGGCAGCGTGGCTCCCTGGAGAGCCCTCTGGCATTACGCACTCATCTGTGCAGTGTGCCTGCTCATGGTGCGGGCGAGCGAGATCTCCTGGGGCAGGGCTGTTGCAGGGAGAGAAGGAGCCATAAACACCCAGGCCCTGCTCGGCTGCTCCCTCCCCCTCCGCTTTGTGAGCAGATTGGAAGCCGTTTCCTAACATTCACAGCCATTTCCTAACATTCACTCCGGAGATATTTGCCGGCGGCTCCTGTGCCATGTCCTGGCGAGTGTAAATCAGCGTTGAGGAAATGGCAATGTCTTTGTAAGCATGGCTGTAAACCCTCAGGGGCTCCGACTCCCAGCCCTTGCCCAGTGTGCAGACGCAGTGTCCCTACTGGAGAGCATCGTGCCCCTAACCCCGGGCAGGGTGCAAGTCGTGCTCTGACTCGGCCTCTAAGCTGTGCAACAAGGAAACCCATCTCCTTCCCCTCCCTCCTCACAGCCTGCCAGGGTGGCAGTGACCCCTCTGCAGCTTGCTCCTGCCAGGGAGAGTGGTGGGACTGTGGGGAGGTGAGGGCCCCTACAGCTTGGTGCCAGGCTCCGGGCTGTTGGCTGTGTTGAGCTGGCCGAGGAGAGTCAGGTGGGGCTGTGTCTGGCAGGTGACCCGGGTTGCTGAGGTTTGCCAGGACGGAGGGGTGTGAAGGCCTGCTTGGGGCTGTGTCTGGCCGCTCATCGGCGGGAGCCCTTGGACTCACGAGCACACAGGGCCGGGCTCTGAGCTAGCTTGTGCCCTAGGTGTGAGCTCCTCGCTCGCTGAGCTCAGGCAGACATTCCTTCCCATCAGCGGCAGCACAGAGCCAGCATTCTCATGCGTTCTAGAGCAGCAAGGGGCCTGCTCTCCCGACACCTCCCTGGTGGCCCCCTGGAGGCAGATGCAGGGGCCAGCTCCGGTATGTGCTCCCTGCACTGTGGAGCCCTGGGACCATGTCCCTTTCACCCTCGGGTCTGCTCGGCCCAGCAGGCAAACTGAATGTGTCGCTCTCTCTCCTCCCGCTGCACCAGCCTGACGAGGATTTGTTCAACCCAGACTACGTGGAGGTGGATCGGATCCTGGAGGTGGCTCACACGAAGGACTCTGACACTGGGGAGGTGAGTGCCACCCCTAGCATGCAGCTGCTCTTCATTTGGAAGCGGGGGGAGCAAGGCACAGTGGGGAGGGCAGAGGTTGTGCCCAGGGGGAGCTCAATGGAAGTGCCCTGGGAAGGCAAGTTTATTTACCTGTTTATGGGACCTGCCGAGAGCTGTGGGTTTCAGGAACACTGGTTCCAGGGTAGTTATTACCAAGTGCTGACTCAGCAAACCCAGAGGGAAGAAGTGCTGGGAGCAGGGGGCTAGAAATGCGGTGATCCCCTGAGGCTGGCACTGAGTCCCTGCCTGATCCTTGATCCCTAGCCTGCAGAGAATGGTGTGTTGTGTTCCTTGTCGCCTGGCATCTGGGGCCTGGGGAGGAGACCTTGAACCCTGAGGGCCTAGCCCATGCAGGGGGATATTTGGGCCAGGTTTGGATTGAGCAGAGGTCTGGGTCTGCATGGCCTGAGTGTGCATGTCTTCACGTGTGTACATGCAGGCAGGCAGGCTCATGTGCATGTCTTCACGTGTGTGAGTGCATGTCTTTGTGTGTGCAGTACATGCAGGCAGGTGGGCTGGCACTCATGGGTGTGCTCGCTAATGCTGGGGGCTTACACCCCATGGGGCAAGAGAATGCGTGGCCCCCGGTCCTCACCTTCCAGAACATGTCCCCCTCCCTGATTCCGACGCACCTCTCCTTGCGCTGCAGGAGGTGACCCACTACCTGGTCAAATGGTGCTCGCTGCCGTATGAGGAGAGCACCTGGGAGCTGGAGGAAGACGTTGACCCTGGAAAAATCAAAGAGTTCGAGACCTTGCAGATCCCACCAGAGATCAAACATGTGGTAAAGTACCCTTCGGCTTCTTGGCCGCTCTGTGACACGGGGAGAGGGAGGCCTGTTAGCACAAGTGCTGGTTAAGTGCTTCTGATGTCCCTGGATCCTGGCCTGCCACCCCTGCTGTTCTGATCCTGAGCCCCCGCCCAGCACTGCTGATGCCCCACAGTCCTGACCTGCAGCCCCTTGCTGTTCTGATCCTGAGACCCCTCCACAGTGCTGCCAATGCCCCTCAGTCCTGATCTGCAGCCCCCTGCTGTTCTGATCCTGAGACCCCTCCACAGTGCTGCCAATGCCCCTCAGTCCTGACCTGCAGCCCCTTGCTGTTCTGATCCTGAGACCCAGATCCCCTGCATCCCCCACGTTTGGGGTGGGGAAAATCAGGTGCTGGGATCTAGGGGCTGAGGCCTTGCTGTTGATCAGCTGATGCTTGCTAATAATTTTGAAACCTCTTTCCCAAGTTTTCCCTTTTCAGCCTGAGCCCAGCATTGTCCCTTGTCCCTAGTCTGCAGCTATACCTCGCTGAGCACTAGCCTGTTCTTCTCCCTGGGTCATGCTCTCTACTCCCCCTTCTAGGAGCGCCCCGCTTCTGAGTTCTGGCAGAAACTGGAGAAGTCACGGGACTATAAGAATAGCAACCAGCTACGGGAGTACCAGCTGGAGGGGATGAACTGGCTGCTCTTCAACTGGTACAACAGGTGAGCAGGGGCCGGAGCACGCCCCACCACAAGGAGCGCTGCTGGTGTTTCACATGTCAGTGGCCAGGGGGAGTGTTGTGCCATTGGAGGGGAAGGGTGCTTCCTGAAGCAGATGCATGAGCTATGCCTACGGGAATTCTGCACCAAAACATTAGCAATTCTGCGCACAATGTTCTAAAATTCTGCATATTTTATTTGTCAAAATAACACTATATAATCATGCCAGTTTCAATTATTTTGGTAATTTATTTCAAAATACCTATTAGCAGGTATGTCTGTAACCATATGGACAGCAACAAAAAATTCAGGAAATGTGTTTTGACAAATAGATTCCTTACTAGGCATGTTAATACAGAACTCTGAGTAATAATTCCTTTAAACTACAATACAGAAACATATTTACTGCACCCCTCGGAAGCAGTGCAAATATTTGGGGGAATTGGGATAACAGAGGAGCTGAGGGAGAGGGAAGTAATTGCTGGGTAGGCACCCAGGGGGTGATCCTGGAGGATTGTTGGGTGTGGGTGGGAGGGGTATGGAACAGTGTTTTTTTTTTTGGAAGGGGAGAAGAGATTGTTAAGGAGCCTCCCCCATGCAGACCCTGGCTGACCCTTAGCCTTTCTCGTTCAGTCAGGGACATCTGCCCCTCCCCCCATCCATCCCTGCACCACCCCCACTCAGCTACCCCTGTCCCTGTCCCCGTGTCAAGGTTCCTTCCCCTCTCTGAACTCTAAGGTAAAGATGTGGGAACCTGCATGAAAGACCCCCTAAGCTTATTCTTACCCGCTGAGGTTAAAACTTCCCCAAGGTACAAACTTTTACCTTTTGTCCTTGAACCTTTATGCTGCCACCACCAAAGTGTTTAACAAAAATAACAGGGGAAGTGCCCACTTGGAAACATCTCCCCCTCAAAATATCCCCCCCGAGCACTACACCCCCTTTCCTGGGGAAGGCCTGATCAAAATCCTCACCAATTTGCATAGGTGAACACAGACCCAAACCCTTGGATCTTAAGAACAATGAAAAAAGCAATCAGGTTCTTAAAAGAGAATTTTAATTAAAGAAAAACTTCTGTAAAATCAGGATGGTAAATACCTTACAGGGTAATCAGATTCAAAACATAGAGAATCCCTCTAGGCAAAACCTTAAGTTACAAAAAGACACAAAAACAGGAATATACATTCTATTCAGCACAACTTATTTTCTCAGCCATTTAAACAAAACAGAATCTAACTCATATCTAACTAGATTGCTTACTAACTCTTTACAGGAGTTCTGACCTGCATTCCTGCTCTGGTCCTGGCAAAAGCATCACACAGACAGAGAGGACCCTTTGTCCGCCCCCCCCAGCTTTGAAAGTATCTTGTCTCCTCATTGGTCATTTTGGTCAGGTGCCAGCGAGGTTATCTTAGCTTCTTAACCCTTTACAGGTGAAAGGGTTTTTCCTCTGGCCAGGAAGGATTTAAAGGTGTTTACCTTTCCCTTTATATTTATGACACCCCGCATTCCCCCCTCCCCATGTGTCCCTGCACCTCCACTCCCATCAGTCCCTGTCTCCATGCTATCACCCCTCTTGCTCCTGTGCCCCGCCCCGGTTTATGCCTTCCACTAGCCCTTCTGAACACCAGTCTGTGTGACCCCCCAGCAGCCCCGTGTGTCCTGCTCTGCCTGCCCCCACATATCCCATACCTCCTCACCTGGCCCTGCGGGCAGGATGCTGTGAGGAAGGCAGCCCTCCTGCTCCCTCTCTGTGGTGGCTGGCTGCTCCGGCCCTGAGTCAGCTGCCCTCTTTTCTGGTGCCACAGCAGCCCCTGGTGGGCAAAAGGTGTAATTGCAGTGCCTCCCTGTCAGAATCTGTTTTCTGTGAGGAAAAAAAAATTTGCAGGGGACATAAATTCTGCGTGGGCACAGTGGTGCAGAATTCCCCCAGGAGTAATGGGCTTATCACTCCCATGGTCTGATGGGTCACTACTCCCCCTGCTGTCAGGGTGCATGTCAGCAGCAACCAATATAGTTTTGTTCTTTGTAATTTTACCTTTATGATTGTTTAATACCAATGAAGTTGGCTCCTTCCAGATGGCATGAAGTGTGTGCTAGGTGCTGGTGCGTTCCTGGGGCTGGTGAGGCCTCAGGAGAATGAGGACTCCACTGGGCGTCCCTTGGGTAGTTGGTTGGTTGGTGCTGGCCATGCTGGTGTGCCCCTGGCAATAGCAGGGACACAGATGCCCTTAAGAGACAGAAATGTGCACAGTGCTGTGCACTGACCCATGCACAAATACCTGGAGCAGATGGACTTGCAGATGGTTAGCCTTTGCATGCACAGTAGCCTGATTTGTGTGTGCACCCACAGCAGTTGTGTGAGCATTTTCCCACTGACCTTGGGTCTGTAATGTGCAGATATTTTGGTGGCTGGCCCAGGACTACCTTTAATGTGAGCATCTCGTAGTGCTTTAGAGGCCCTAAGTTCCCCCTCCAAACCCCCTGGGAGACCATTCTGTCTGCAGTTCTCCCAGACTCAGAGAGGTGGCATGACCTGCCCAAGGTGGCAAGGCAGGCAGTGTCAGTGCTGTGGGTTCCCCAACATGCTGTGTACATAAGAACGGCCATACTGGGTCAGATCAAAGGTCCATCTAGCCCAGTATCCTGTCTTCTGACAGTGGCCGATGCCAGGTGCCCCAGAGGGGATGATCAGAACAGGTAATCATCAAGTGATCAATCCCCTGTTGCCCATTCCCAGCTTCTGGCAAACAAAGGCTAGGGACACCATCCCTGCCCATTCTGCTAATAGCCATTGATGGACCTATCCTCCGTGAATTTATCTAGTTTGTTTTTGAACCCTGTTATAGTTTTGGCCTTCACAACATTCTCTGGCAAAGCGTTCCATAGGTTGTCTGTGCCTTGTGTGAAGAAAGACTTCCTTTTGTTTGTTTTAAACCTGCTGCCTATTAAATGTGTCCCCATGCGTAATGTGTCCCCATGTGTGTTGTGCTGCATCTGCAGGAAGAATTGCATCCTGGCGGATGAGATGGGCCTGGGGAAGACGATCCAGTCGATCACCTTCCTTTCTGAGATCTTCCTGATGGACATTCATGGTCCCTTCCTCATCATTGCGCCGCTCTCCACCATCACCAACTGGGAGCGGGAGTTCCGCACCTGGACGGAGATGAATGCTATCGTGTACCATGGCAGCCAAATCAGCAGGCAGATGATCCAGCAGTATGAGATGGTGTACAGGGACATGCAGGTGCCTGCCACTCTCAGCTCCCCATGGCCCAGTGACCCTTGGGTCTCTCCTGCTTGGCCACTGGGGTTGTGGATGGATGCCGTGACGGGTTCCCTCTGGGGTGCTACCTGGGACTGGGGTACCCTCTGACTCACCAACCTGGGCTCCCTCTCACACTGTGCTGCTGTGACAAGCTGTAGATTGCTCCCAGACCTACACTCCCACCAGCATTTGCACAGGCAACAACACACCCAGCTGCAGTTACATGCAGGCTGACCAGGCACTGCATGAACCAGCAATAGAGAGGCTACAGCCAACCTCCAGCTCCCCAGCCTAGGACCCCAAAGCTGTACTGTCCTGCCCTGATCGAAACCCCAACCAGATTGAATTTATTATTCAGTTTGCCTCTCCCTCAATGTGGAGAGGAATATGCACGATACGCTTGTGTTAAACCAAGCTGAGATTTTCCCCAGACACTTCAAAGACACACTGGTTTAGATTAAAACATAAAACAAGTTTATTAACTACAAAACCATCTATTTTAAGTGATTATAATAGCAAACAGATCAAAGCAGATTACCTAGCAAATAAACAAAACCGCAAACTAAGCCTAACATACTAGATAGATTGGATACGAAATAGCAATCTCTCACCCTGGCTGATGATACAAGCAATTCACCAGGTTTCCATACACAGGCTAAAAATCCTTTTAGCCTAGGACCAACACTTCCTTTCCCCCAGTCCAGTCTTTGTTCTTTGGGGTTTTCCAGGAGTGTCCTTGTGTGGGAAGTGAGGCCCCTAGGTGATGTCACACCCCACCTTATATAGCTTTAATTTATGGCGGGAACCCTTTTTCCAACCTCAGTTCTCAGCCCCATTTGTGGAAAAATGGAGATCAGTGTCATGTGGTCTGGTCACATGCCCTTGCTGAGTCATAGCTGCCATTACTTACAGGCTGTCTGGAGCATTCTCAGGAAGGCTCACCAGATGAGGAATAAGCTTCTCCTAAGGCCTGTTGTTTCCCCTGATGGCCCATTATCTTGAATAGGCCCTTTCCAACCAGCTGTCTAGACTGGAAGCATCTTGCCTACAAATGAGGTCCCTCAGGTGTAACTACATTTGAAATACAGATATATAGTCAATATTCATAACTTTAGATACAAAAATGAAGTATGCACACAAATAAGATAATCATATTCAGCAAATCCTAACTTTTCCTTAGACACATCACATGACTCATCTTGTACAAATTGCATCATAATTATGTCATAATCATACCCCCATGATGAATATGGGGTGTAGTGTCACAGATACCCCTGGGGTCAGCCTTGCAGCCTGGCTCCCTGCCTAGCTCTGCATCATGAGGAAAGTTTTTCATGAAACGACTGGCCTGGGTGTGCCCAGCACACGGGGCTGCCCTAACTGCAGGGAAGGTGCTCTTGAAACACCCGAGTGATGGGGCGCAATGCGAACCAAGACATGCACTGCTCTTGCAGGAGGGTGGGAATGCCGTGGGTCCCTTCCTCTGCTGAGAATGGGCTCGCCTCCTCCATAGCAGGAGCCTGCTTTTCTGATTCTGGAAAGCGGCAGGTCAGAGGGCACCCTGTGTGTGGGATGTGGTGTGTTGGGAAGGCACCTGCTCTGTGGGGCGCGGAGAGCTGGGGGACACCCAGCCTTAGGGATGGGAGGGGTACCCAGCCTGTGGGGTGTGGATTGTCAGGAGCACCCAATCTCTGTGGGGCACAGGGTGCCAGAGGGATGCGGTGGACCGGGGGGCACCCAACCTGAGGGACGCGGGGGGACCCAGCCTGAGGGACGCGGTGAGCAGGGGGGCACCCAGTCTGTGAGGCGCAGAGGGCTGAGGCGCACCCAGCCTGAGGGATGTGGTGGTCTGGGGGGGCACCCAGCTTGAGAGACGCAGTTTGCTGGGGGGGCCCCAGCCTGAGGGATGTGGTGGGCTGGGGGGCACCTAGCCTGCAGTTTCGGAGTGTCAGGAGCACCTAGTCTGAGGGGTAGGAGGAACCCAGTCTGCAGGATACAGGCCCTTTGGGAGCCCCCTGCACTTGCAGGGAGAGGCCCTGAGAGTCCTGGCTGAATGTGCACTCCAGCCTGCTGTGTGAGGAGAGATGGGCTCGGGAGTCTGCATTTGAGGTGTGGCCTGTCAGGACCACTGTGCAGCCCTGTCCCAGTGTCCCTAAGGGCATCTTCCCAAGAGGCCAGCACTTCCATCTGCGTCACCCTCTGGCTGCTGGAGACCCTCAGGTTTGCTGGTCCCCCTGCTGGCCCTGCGCAAGGCCTATGGCTGCCATTGCAGTGTCACTGCGGCCTGGGATGGCAGTGCCTTCCCCTTGCACAGATACATTGTAGCACACTCTCCGAAATGCCTCTCTGATGAAGCCCCTGGCTCTCTGAAGAGCTGCCGCAGATCAGGGCTGGGCTGCCCAATAGCTGTGGCTAGCTGACCTGCCTGTCTGGGGTGTCCCGCTGCCTGACATGAATAAAGCACTGCCTGGCTTGTGTCTCCTCAGGGTAACCCTCTTCCAGGGATCTTCAAATTCCATGTGGTGATCACCACCTTCGAGATGATCCTCGCCGACTGCCCCGAGCTGAAGAAGATACAGTGGCGCTGCGTGGTCATCGACGAGGCCCATCGGCTGAAGAACAGGAACTGCAAGCTGCTGGAGGGGCTGAAGCTTATGGCTCTGGTGAGAACTCACGGGAGCGCAGAGCGGGCTGGACTCAGCCACATCTTGGTACTGTTCCAGCACAACCAGGGCTTGGCTGTGAAGGGGAACGAGCCCTCCCCATCAACTGGCACGGCTGTCCTTGGGAAGATGCCCTCAGCCTTTGAACCCTGGGCTGTGATTTCCCCAGTTCAGGCTGTGGGGCCTGGTGGGTACTCGGCTGGGGCCCTCCAGGGCAGTGTCAGATGCTGCTGACCCAGCGTGAGATGCTGCCAGAAGGGCATTAGCAGAGGGGCGCTGACCACTTGTGCTCATTACAAGTCTTGTGGCCCAGTTCACTAGAGCAGGGACATTGACCTCAGTTCCTGGCCAGACCACCTTGGCTAATTACATCCCCTGCCCTGTCAGAGGGAGTTGCTGTTCTCCAGCACTCCCTGCCCCATCTGTCCTGCAGTGGTGCTGTGTTCTACTCTAGAGGCAGCTGCTTTCCAGTGATGGGTGGCACAAAGACTGTGTATTAGCAATGGTAAGTAAAGAGCTCTGGGATGAAAGGTGCTCTAGAAACAAGCTCTTTTCTTGGTATTCAGCGAGCTCACAAAGCTGTCAGTGCTGGGATGACGCAGAGGGGTGAAGGCTGAGAAGCAGATCAGTGCCGACTATTGCCGGATGTGTATTGGGCAAACATGGTGCCCCTGGAGAGGGGACCAACATGCTGGTGTGCTCAGGCTAGCAGGCTCTGCTGCACTGCAGAATGGCACTCGTCATAGGGCTTGTGCTGGGCCATAAAAGGGTCCGTGTCTGACTCTCTGGTGCCCCATGTTGGGGGCGGGTTGCCCACACAGCAGCCCTGCGGGCGTGGGCAGTACAAGGCTAATGGGATGCTACTGCAAGCCTCTGCTTTTCATTCTGGCCCCGTTCCCGCGCTGCTCACTGGCTCCTCACCCTCTGCTCTTTGCACGATGCCCTTGGAAAGCTGCAGTCTCCCAGCACCCCCGACTTTCATTCATTCTCTCAGCCGGCAGCTCTTGAAGCTGCTCTCTGCGTGCAGAGCGACCTGGGGATAAATGTGAGTGTTTAACGCAGCACCTGGGGAGCGGCACGAGCTCGCCCTGAGCTCACGCTGGCTCCTGAAGCTGGGTGTACTCGACTGTCCATTGCCCACCCAAAGTCAAGGGCACCATTTCCCTCTGGAGGAGCTGGCCCCATTGGGCTCGCTCAGCTCCAGGCCCCTGCTGGGCCAGTGCCTCCTGTACAAGTACAAGGAACAAGTACAGGCAGTGACTGCCCCACCCAGCCACTGTAGAGACATGGGGCCCTCCAGCAGGTCGCTACTGTCAGCCCCCTTTTATGCCGGCGGCAACGCGAGCCCAGAGCAGTGCCGAGACTTGCCAGCAGTGGAGCTGGGAATAGAATCCTGGAGTTCTGCCTCCCGGTCCACTGATCTCACTGCTGGACCATGGTCCTTCTTGTGGGGGCACAGGGCCTGGCCCAGCGGCACTGAGGAGAACTCCTCTCCAGAGAGCATGGGCAGAGCGAGCTTCCAATGCGGTGCTGCTGCTGAGCTACCGCAGCCCTGCCCTGGCAGCACTCTGGCCTTGGCATCCCTGCTGATCCTGTGACACAGGGACCTGTCAGGGCTGGACAGAGACTTTCCAGTGCATGGCCATTGTGTCCTGACCAGGAATGGCATGGGGGCCTGCTGACCTGGAGCAGATCGGTACCAGTGCCCTGGGCCAGCGGTGGCCCTTCAGACCCTTGGGGTTTGCAGTCTGCTGCATCGCTGCCCTGGCCTCCTGCCCCAGGAGTGAAGTCATGGCTAGGGCAAGTGAGTGTCCCTGGGGCGAGCCTGCCAGCCCCTTTGAACCCGTTGCTCTGACTCTGGCTGCATGAGCTCTGCCCCCTGACGCTGAAGCCCTGACCCTGCTCTGCTCAGGAACACAAGGTGCTGCTGACTGGGACACCCCTGCAGAACTCAGTGGAGGAGCTCTTCAGCCTGCTGAACTTCCTGGAGCCCCAGCAGTTCCCCTCAGAGACGGCGTTCCTGGAGGAATTTGGGGACCTGAAGACAGAGGAGCAGGTACCAGCAGGGCCCAGGGGTGAGGCTCAGGGGCTGGAAGGGCCCAGGGATTGGGCTCAGAGTTGCAGGGGCAGGGTCTTGGGAGGGAGGCTTAGGAGCTGGCGGGGCCCCAGGGCGAGGCTCAGGGACTGTGGGAGTGAGGCTCAGGGGGCAGGGCCCAGGGCTGTGGGGGTGGGGCCCAGCAGCTGTGAAGGCGGGGCCCAGCACACCTGGGCCCCAATCCAGAAACACAATTAAACACATGCTTAACTTTAATCCCAGCGAAGGCAATAGGGCTCCTCCTTGCTGCAAGCGAAGATCCTGCCTGAGAGCACCCCCAGCATCCCCAGCCCCCGTACACCCAGCATCCACGGCACCTGCGTACCGAGCACATCCCCCGCCATTCCCCAGCCCCCACGTGCCCAGCACCCCCCAGCTCCCACACACCCAGCATCCCCAGCTCCCGCACACCCAGCATCCACGGCACCCGCATACCCAGCACATCCCCTGCCACTCCTCGCATGTCCCGCACATCCATAGCCTCTGCATGCTCAGCCCCTGTGTGCTCAGCCCCCCGCAACCTCTGTGTGCTCAGCATTCCCCAGCCCCCGCATGCACCACAGCCCTCGCTTGGCCAGCCCCCTGACAGCCCCTACGCATCCAGCATATCTACAGTCCCCCATATGCCCAGCACCCACCCCGCAGACATGCGGCAGATCTACAGTCCCCTGTACGCCCAGCACCCCCACCCCGCAGACACCCAGCAGATCTACAGTCGCCCGTACGCCCAGCGCCCTCCAGGCCCTGCACGCCCAGGCCCCTGCCCCCCTCCCTGGCCCTGCATGCCCAGCATATCTTCAGCCCCTGCACGCCCAGTACCCCCCTATATGCCCAGCACCCCCCCGCATGCTCTGCATGCCCTGGACGCACAGCCCCCCCAGTCTCCCACATGCACCCCACAGTCCCTATTCACACATAGCATGCCCCCGCACGCTCACCACGACCCCTGCATGCACATGCACAGCACACACCCTAATGCACGCACAGCACCCCCGACCTCCCCTGTACTCTCTACACATCTCCTATATGCTCTGTGCACACTCACACCCCCCTCTGCATGTTCAGCACTCTCACACCCCATGCATGCTCAGCACATCCCTCTGCATCCAGTATACACCCTGCATGCTCACTTGCACGGACCCTACGCATACAGCGCACAATCTCTGGATGCGTACGCATCACCCTTGTGCACACGTCCTTCCTGCTGCTC
The DNA here is from genome assembly GCF_965140285.1 of Lepidochelys kempii. Lineage (NCBI taxonomy): Eukaryota > Metazoa > Chordata > Testudines > Cheloniidae > Lepidochelys > Lepidochelys kempii. The sequence continues at coordinate 30,321,914 of NC_136392.1, read as the reverse complement.
TCCATTCCCCAATGTAAAGACGCAAAGGGGGCAGTTAAATCCATGTGTCAGTGGCTCTGCTCTGGAAAAGCTGTGCCCTTTGGGGTAGGCTCTTGCCATGCGCAGTCAGCTGGTTCTGCACACCCCCTCCGGAATCCCTGGTGTTGTGTCCATCTGGAGGCCTCTGCTGCTGCTGTTTGAGAGCCTGGGTGGAGCTTGCAGAGTCTGCCCCTCCTCACTGTGCAGCGGGTTTGGGCTCATGGAGCCATAAAGCAAGCAGCATCCCAGTGGGACTGGAGCCCTGGACCTCCCTTCTGCTCACAACAGTTCAGAGCAGCTGTCTGCATTGTGACAGCAACACTTTTTGTGCCCACAAGGGGAGCAATCGCACTGGGGCATATGGGGCAGGCTCACTTTAGGCAGGAGCTGGGTATAAACTGGGTGCTCAGAGGGAGGCAGTGAACTGTGCAGTGAAGGTTCACAAGGGCCTCTGCTCAGCAGGCGTCTCTCAGACCCTCTGCTCCCTGGCCTGCCTGCTCCTGGGAATGAGCTGGGCTCTGGGGAGGAAGCCAGGCTCACTGGCAGAAGTGTTTATGAGCTCTGGGTGCACGGCCAGGTAGTCACACACCTGCCCGGGTGAAAGCAGTGGGCCTGCACGGGTGTAACCAAGCCCAGCCCAGCCCAGCCCGGCTCTCAGACCCCAGTGCAGTTTGCAGGGCTGGCAGCTGGAGAAGTCTTCTCTCGGTGTCAGCAGAACAGACTTGCCTTGGTGTCCCTGGGAGGAGATTAGCACAGAGACCTCACGTGCATGGTGGCTGCCCCAAGAGGGCTCTGCACTTGTCTTCACTGCCTGCCATGCACACGGCGGGGGGGACAGTGCGTCTGCGCTTGTCCTGGGCAGGTGAAGAAGTTACAGTCAATCCTGAAGCCCATGATGCTGCGGCGGCTGAAGGATGATGTGGAGAAGAACCTGGCGCCCAAGCAGGAGACCATCATCGAAGTGGAGCTGACCAACATCCAGAAGAAATACTACCGGGCCATCCTAGAGAAGAACTTCTCCTTCCTGTCCAAGGGCGCCAACCAGCACAACATGCCCAACCTCATCAACACCATGATGGAGCTGCGCAAGTGCTGCAACCACCCCTATCTCATCAACGGTGAGCCATAGGGCATGGGGCACCAGGGGCAGGACACGCCAAGATGCCCAACCTCCTCAGCACCATGAGCTGCACCAGTGCTGCAGCTGCCCTGCCTCATGGTGGTGAGGGGCTCCTTGGTGCTTTTCAGCAGCTCCCACCCCGGGGCAATGAGTGAGGTGTAGTCATTACTCTCCGTAGTTCTGGCCACTTACCAGCTTCCTAGACCACCTGGCTCGGGTGTCGGGCCTGGCTCTGGCAGCAGCTGGGGCCTGCTACCCCGTGGTGTGTGACAGTGGAGAGCAGGGCTAGGGCAGCTGTGCCCAGGCAGCAAGGATGGCTGTGCTCGGGCAACGCAGGTGGGCCACAGCTCTAGCCAGGCCTGATTTCCCCTTCTGCTTTGTAGGGGCGGAGGAGAAAATCCTGGAAGATTTCCGTAAGTCGCACAGCCCAGAGGCGCTGGACTTTCAGCTGCAGGCCATGATCCAGGCGGCTGGCAAGCTGGTGCTGATTGACAAGCTGCTCCCCAAGCTGATCGCCGGTGGGCACAAGGTGCTGATCTTCTCCCAGATGGTGCGCTGCCTGGACATCCTGGAGGACTATCTCATCCAGAGGCGGTCAGTACAGCGCTGCCTGGCACTCCCCAATCCTCCCGCCCTGCTGTGTGTTCCAGTCCTTGGGCACATGCCCTCTCGACCCTCCCTGCCCACACAGAACAGGCTGGGCAAGAAACTTGGGCTGTGCCCTGGTGTGCAGTGCAGGGGAGCGTGGCGACGCCCTGCTCTCGAAGCAGCACCGCCGCCTGGGGGGGCCCAGCTAGCTGCAGCCAGCTCACCGCAGCTTTCCTCCTTCAGCACACGCTGCTCACTTGGTCCTCAGCAGCCTCCTCTTCCTCACTCCATTCTCTACTCGCCCACCCCAGACTCTTGGCCCCTCGCTGCAGCCCAGCCAGCTGGGTCTCCCCCTCTGTGCTAAGCCTCCAGGGGCTTAGCCCGGCCAGGTGTGCAGGGCAGGGGTCACTGGGCTTTGGTGTGCTCCCTGCACCGCTGAGTCAGCACTCAGTCTCGCCCAGCTCCCCCTTGGCTAGGGTGGAGAGCGCCAGGCAAGAGCCACGTGGGAGACTGCGGAGAGTGGTGGTAGATCGGGGTGATGCTCGAGTGTCAGGGCCATTCCCAGGTGCTCTTGGGGAGATCCTGGGTGTCCTGGTAGCTGCATAGACCCTTGCTCCTGGCCCCTCTCTCTGCCCATCTCCAGCCCCCCGTCGCAGCTGCCACGGCCATATTCCCTCCAGTTACTTTCACACTGGGCTGTGGCTGGGAGATGAGAAGTGGCCAGAGCAAGTGGCAGGAAAATGGCTTAGAGATGCTGCTCTGTTATTTACATGGATCAGCCCATCCAGCCTCTCTGCCCTGCTCCTCACCCTCACCTGCCTTGCCCACACCCTTCACCCACTGTGCTCACACCCTGCCTTGTCCACTGTAAGGAACCTAGCGGTCACAGCTGGGCTGGGGTCCACACAGCAGGGATGGCAGTCAGTGAGCTAGAGCGGGGTTCAATTAGCAAGATTCAGGGTCAAAGTCAGGCCGGGGTGGGAGATCAGAGATCAGCAGTAGTACCAGGCTGGAGGCAGGAACCAGGGTCAGACAGGCCAGGGTCAGAGGCCGAGACGAGGTTCTGGAGTTGCAGCAGGCCCAAAGTCCGTGTAGTGCCCAGACAACTTCCTGGGGCACCCTCCAGGGTTCAATAGGACACTTGGCCAGTCAGAGGGCTGTCACTCTTGGTCTCTGCGACGCCTGCTCTCCACACTGCCCCATGGCTGGGGATCTGCATGGCCTCCCAGTGCACTGTGGGAACGTCAGCCATCTCAGGCTCTGCAGACCTGGGCTCTAGTTCCTGGATCCTTACATCAGCGGGGCTTACCCACCCTGTGCCATGCTCTGTCATGCCCACTGCCAGTGAGCTCTGAGGTCAGTTTGCAATGAGTGATGGTCCCAAGCCGGGTGGTAGCCGAGCTGTGTTCAGTGCAGGCTGTGGAGAAAGGCCCCTGCACACCCCTGTGTGCTTCCCCCAGCACAGAGCAGCCTCAGGACCCTGCCCATGCCTGTTGTACCATAGCCACAAAGGGGGTGATTCTTTCATTCTGTTCTTACCCTGTGGGAATATGTCTGCCTCCTGGGGCAGCGTCACACGGCTCTGTGCCATCAGCGTGTGGGGAGTGGGGGTGGGGATGGGAGTGGATCTGGCCCCACCTATCCAATATTCCCAGGGAGCCTCACTACCATCTGCCCCAGTGGTGAGTGTGGAGGCCTGTTCCTACTGTGCAGCATCTTGTCCGGAGAGCCCCCCTCAGTGCTGGCTCGCCCAGAGATCTTAGAGCGTCGTTCCCTGGGCACACCCTGGCTTGTCTGTTGGCCCGTCTTGGGAGTGTCCGGGTGAAGACAGGACCCTGTGGGCTAAGGCTCCCCTGTGCCTATCGCTCCTTCCCCAGAGCCCATGGGAGCCTCGTGGCCGAGTGCTGAGCTGACATGCTGTTCAGTGGCCCTGCCGCCACAGAGAGGAGAAGTCTGGTTCCTGGTGGGGAATCAACAGCTGGCGCTGGCTGGCCCCAGGGAGCCCAGGTTGTGCGAGTTGCTTAACTCACAGGATGCCTATCAGGAGGCCACATCCATCATGACCAGCAGAGCAGAGTGTCCTCAGCCCACAATCACCCACTGTGTACTGGGGCCGGAGCTAGCAGGTGCAGGCTGCACTGCCTTCCTGTGTGGGAGCCTCGGTGGGAGGGAACCCTGCAGAACGCTGCCCCCAGGGTCAGGCAGGGGCAAGGCCACAGGGTCTGCTGGCCAGGTCATGGCCCCCTCTGTTGCAGTGTGGGCTCCTGCTGGCCTCCTGTGAATGCAGGCATAGAGTTCTGAGCAGCGCAGGCCCCTACACAGGTTTCTGACGGAGCCGCCCCTGGCCCTGTCTCTGCTCCAGAACGGCAGCGCTTCCTGCCCTCAGGTGTTGCACAGCCCGTAGGCCCCTGTGCCACATGGGGTTGGCTGCCCTTGGCCCCAGGAGCAGGAAAGCCGGGGTCCTTGTGCCTGCATGGAATGAGTGTCCTGGAGCTGCCAGAGCAGCTCTGAGTCTGGTGGCTGGCACCCCGTAGCTCCAGGAGCTGGGTCTGCGGAGATGAGATGCCCTACTCTGCATGGTGCAGGCTGTATGGTGACCTGGCCGTGTCCCCCGTTCCCTGTCTGAACAGATACACCTATGAGCGCATCGATGGGCGGGTGCGCGGGAACCTGCGCCAGGCTGCCATCGATCGCTTCTGCAAACCGGACTCAGACCGCTTCGTCTTCCTCTTGTGCACCAGGGCGGGAGGCCTGGGCATTAACCTCACAGCTGCCGACACCTGCATCATCTTCGATTCAGACTGGAACCCACAGAACGACCTCCAGGTATTGCAGAGCAGGGCCGTGATGGGGTTGGTGGGGCGAGAGGGGTGGGGGGGTTTGCATGAATAATAGTGCTGATTAGAGCAGAGGAGTTGTGTGCCAGCCACTGGAACCATGGGACAAGGCCCCGCCCATCGCTGGGGACAGCCAATGGGACCACGGGACAAGATACCACCCACAGCTAGGGCCAGTTAAAGAAGGCCAGCCCAGGCAGCCAGAGCAGAGTGGTGCTGGAAGTGCCGCACAGTAAGGAGCAGCTGTGCTGGGGGGTCAGGAGCAGGGGGAACCTTCCCTCCCCTCGGGTGCCTGCTCCAGCATGGCCCCCGCGGGGTCGGGGGATGCGGAGTTGGTCGCCGAGAGCTTCCTGGCTTCAGCATGGCCTGCACTGCCGTGAATGGAATCCCCAGATGAGGGCAGCTCAGGTGCAGGGGGTGCTGAGTCCAGAACAGGCCTCTGCATCACGTCCACATGGCGCTCACTGCCCCTTGACTGGCCAAGGCGGCTCCTTAGGGGTGGGTCCTTCAGGTCAGCGCTAGGACACCTTGTTGAGGCGGAGGCAGGGCTCTGCCCGTTGTGCTCCGGGCAGGGGTGAGGGCTGGGCTCAGCCCGTTGTGCCCTAGGGCTGCTGTAGTGGTTGCTGCAGGCAGAGCCGTGCCTATGCTGCCCGCATGCTGTATTTGACGCTGTGACCTTTGCTGTCCCAGGCACAGGCGCGCTGCCACCGGATCGGGCAGAGCAAGGCCGTGAAGGTCTATCGCCTCATCACCAGGAACTCCTACGAGCGCGAGATGTTCGACAAGGCCAGCCTCAAGCTGGGCCTGGACAAGGCCGTGCTGCAGGACATCAACCGCAAGGGCAGCACCAACGGGGTAGGCTGCCTGTCTGTCTGCCATGGGAAGGCTCCTTGCCGTGTTCCCCCGAGTGACTGTGTCTGTGCGTGCCCCCAGTGCCCTTGGCTGCGCAGAGGGGGGCAGGACTGAGCCTCCGGAGTAGGCCTGTGGCCAATAGCGCAGGACAGATCCCACTCGCTTGCCCGCACAGCACGGGTGAGTGTGTGGAGCCAAGGCTTCATGCAGACCCTGAGGAGGATCCATGTCCCTGACAGAACAGATTTCAGGTACCTCTGCCATGGACATCAGTCCTGTCCTGCAGCATCCAGCCCAGCCCCCCAGCGCTGCCAATGCCCCTCAGGCCTGACCTGCAGCCCCCTGCTATCCCAGCTCTAGAGTTGCTCATCTAGCCATTGGCTTGCCCTGAGCAGAGGCTTCCACCCCGCTAGGTTTATTGTGGCTCTGGATGGATGAATGTCCATTAAGGACTGAGTTTTGAGCCTACCCCAGGATCTTGGGGGCGCTGAGATCCCACATTGATGGAGCTGAGTGTACCCAAAGGTGCCTTGTCCCCTGCTATCAAAACTAACCACCATGGATGGGAACTGCCTGCGAGAGAGCAGAGGGCATGTGGTGGTCTTGCTGTGCCCAGGCGGCGCTGCCAGCGAGACGAGGTCATGACAGCTTAGCAGGAAGTGTGAAAGCACACTAACAGCTTCCAGTAACAGAGCTGGGCCTGGGTCTTGGGGGCCGGGGCCTGTAGGGCTCTCCCATTTCGGACTCTGAACTTTCCTAGCACTGTGACCAGCAGGGGTGGCCAGTTGCCCCATGGCATCATAAACAAAATAGCTTAAAGACCCGTCACACCCATGTGACAGTCCTGATTCCCAGGGAAGTGTCTGGGGGTGGGGGTAGGAGAAGGGCCAGGTACCAGTGTGGAGAAGGTGAAGTCTTGTACCTTGACTGGATCATTCCTAGCCCAGAGGAAGCTGCAGAGCCCTGCTGCGAGTGTGTGGGCAGGTCCCCTGCCCAGAAGGGCGGCTGCATTAACAGGAGTTCCAGGGGGCAGCCAGGCAGAGGGGCTGTGGTTTACCCAGCCTTTTGCCTCACTTTCCCTCTGTGTATTTGTTTGATCTCACCCAGATCCCTCCCTGTCCACTCTTGGGTCAGGAGCGGGCTGTGTCTGGGGGCATCCAGCTGCAGTCTAGCACAGTCATTGCAGGCTCTCGCAGTTCCATAGGCACCATCTGCAGGGATGGGCGCTGCAGTTCCAGTTAGTACCATGGCTCTGGGACTGTTAGATGCCCCTTCCTTCAAGGGCTGGCTCGGGGAGGGAGCCTCCGTCCCCCATGCCTGCACTCCCAGCCTAGCCCCGGCTCTGGGGCGGCTGGCACAGTGCTGACATCCTGTATCTTTTGCAGGTGCAGCAGCTCTCAAAGATGGAGGTCGAAGACTTGCTACGGAAAGGAGCATACGGGGCTTTAATGGACGAGGAAGATGAAGGCTCCAAGTTCTGCGAGGAAGATATTGATCAGATCCTGCAGCGCAGAACCCAAACGATCACTATCCAGTCGGAGGGGAAGGGTTCCACCTTTGCCAAGGTGCCGTTTACACTGCCTGGGGAGCTGCCTGCCTTCTTTGGCAGGGCAAGGGTGGGGTGCACTGGGCAGATGGGACACAGACTTCGTTTCCCTGGTCTTGGCTTGGCCTGTTGCTTTCTGAGCATCCCTGTGTGTGTCAGTGCAGCTGGGTCCCACCCCGCTGAGGTCAGGAGCTGAGTCCAGGTGGTACAGAAAGCGGGGCGGCACAGGAGGGCGCCGGGTGTAGGAGGGAATGTCGTGGCCAGCCTTTGGCAGCAAGGGGTGGCTGTGTGAGCAGCTCAGCTTGGCTTCTGTCTAGTTCACCCAGGATGGATGTCTCCTGTGGAGCCTTTCCCAGGCTTTTGGATTTCTCACGGTGTCCGCACAATCCATGCTGTGCGGGGGAGTGTTCTAGTAGTTAGAGTGAGATGGGGGTTCTGTTCTCAGCTCTGGAAGAGATCCTTCCCGCGCCTCAGGAACCTCCAGGAGATGTTGCTCTGTTCTGAGGAGATCCCTTGTACTCTGCAGATTTGCTCACTCGCGCATCAGTTTATTTATTTAGCATGTGCATAGTCATCTAGCCATGCGATGGCATCTTCAGTGGCATGATGCAGTTCTTTTAGGCCACTGCTGAACATAATCAGCAGGCATTCCTCAACTATGTGCGTCATTGTCTGCATTGCCCCACAGCTGCACAAAGGGCTGTCATGAAGGCCCCAGTGATACTGGTTGGCTGCACAGAGACCTTGCCCGGTCCAGAACCTGTTCAACAGGGACCACTGGAGGTCCCATGGCCCTAGGGAGGGAGCTGGAGTCTGCTCCTTCTAGTGATTGACAGATGCATCCCAGTGGCAGGGCCGGCTGTGTGTTCTCTCCTGCCCCAGCTAAATCTATTGTCCTGGATCCCTCAGGGCTGAGCCAGGCCTGCGCCCTCTGTTGTGGGGAGGAAGTGGGAGAAGGAAAGAGCCAAGCTTCTCTCACAGATCCCAGGGGAATTTGCAGGGTTGGCCTTGTCCTGGGGACCTGAGCACATTTATCCAAAGTCTGTCCAGCCCCCACCCCATGGAATCCCTGCTGCCATGTGCACAAAACGTATGGGTCTGTGCGTCCCATGGAACCCCTGCTGCCATGTGCGCAGCGTCTGTGGGTCTGTCTGCCCCATGGAACCCCTGCTGCCATGTACACAGCGTCTATAGGTCTGTCTGCCCCATGGAACCCCTGCTGCCATGTGCTCAGCGTCTATAGGTCTGTCTGCCCCATGGAAGCCCTGCTGCCATGTGCGCAGCGTCTGTGGGTCTGTCTGCCCCATGGAACCCCTGCTGCCATGTGCTCAGCGTCTGTGGATCTGTCCACCCCATGGAACCCCTGCTGCCAGAGCAGCAGTGCACTCATGCTTGATAGCCGGGGCTGCAAGCAGTCTGGAGATGCAGGGCCATTATTCTTGCAGTGCTGTCCTCCCTGTGACTATGGAGCAGAGACACCAGCTCAATATCCATTCTTGGACCCCAGTGGCCTAATTCTGTCTCCTCCCTCCTGCTGCATAGGACCTGACTCTGGGGGGGTGTAGCCCTGAAGCACAGGGGGTAATGGCTGGCTCTGCTGTATGCTCCCGTTGCTGGCCAGGGGTAGTGCAGCGCACCGTACGTCAGTGCCATCAGAGCTCAGCTCTAACCACCTGCTGTAGAGGAGGGAGCCCATGAAAGCTGTACTGCATTGTGCTCCCAAGGCTGGCAATCTGGGCGCTGCTGGACAGGGTGGGGCTGTCCCACCTCTTATACTTTGCCAGGGCTGAATTTCCAGGGGGCTGGAAACAACCCTGGCTCCTGGACCCCCTTAGCAAATGAAGAGGTTGCTGGTAGTGATCCCTTCTCCGTACAGACAGGGTGCAGGTGGGAGCACACAGCCTCTCTTGCTGTTGCTGAGGATGCATTGCAGACTGTTAACTGGCTCTTCCTTCACCCCCAGGCCAGCTTTGTCGCTTCAGGGAACAGAACTGACATTTCCTTGGATGACCCCAACTTCTGGCAGAAGTGGGCTAAGATAGCAGAGCTGGACACGGACGCAAAGAACGAAAAGGTAGAGCCTAAAAATGGGCAGCCATGCTCATGCATGGACGTGCGTACTCCTCCACATGCACACATGCTCCTCTGGGCGGCCGCACGCTCCTCTGGGCGGCCGCACACTCCTCCACGCTCCTCTGGGCGGCCGCATATGCACACGTCTCCGTTGCTAACAAACCCAGCTGCAGCCCTCCCCCTCAGGCAGGACAGGTGTGCTGCGCTCCCAGGGCTGGGTTCAGTGCAAGTGCAGAGCCCAAGTGTCCAGTAGCTCACCCAAAGGAAGGATTGCTGGGAGGTGAGTGACTTAATTCTGGCTGCTCTGGGAGGCCTGAGCTGGGCTCCCTCAGGCTGGGCAGTGTGACAGTGTTGAGAGCAGTGGCTGGGGTGTCTGCGCTCTCCTGCGGGAAGACATGGGAAGAGCAGCCCAGTGTAAGACATTGTCCCAGCTGGTTTATTTGGCAGCAGTGGAACCAGCAGGCTGCTTTGACCAGCCCCTGGCGCGTGGGGGATAAGGGGGGATGCATGGAGCTGCACTGGTGGCACTTCACACTTCCCCTGCGAAGAGGGGGCTATTTGGGAGCTGTAAGCACCTCCCAGTGTAGCACTTGGTGGGAGGGTTGGCAGCCAGCCCAGCTGCAAGGGGGCCTCAGGAGATGGCCCCAGCTCCCCAGCCCTCCCCACCTTCAGCATATAGTCCCACTGGGCCAATGGCATCTGGCTGGGGGTGTGCATGCGTGTGGTGCTCAGCACTGCCTGCCCCATGCCTGGCTCAGAACAGCTGTCTGCCGTGACGCACGTCAGGAAGCTGCAGTGAGTGTGGGGCCCAACCGGCAGTGACCAAACCCGAACGCTCTCAGTGCTGGAGTGCCTGCCTGAGGCTGAGTGAACGGCACTGATCTCCACGGAGTCGCACCTACACCTGTCAGTCACATGCAATGTGCAGCCACAGGCTAAAAAGCTAACAGAATGTTAGGAACCATTAGGAAAGGGAGAGCTAAGACAGAAAATATCATAATACCTCTATATACATCCGTGGTATGCCCACATCTTGAATACTGCATGCAGTTCTGGTGGCCCCATCTCAGAAAAGATATATTGGAGTTGGAAAAGGTCCAGAGAAGGACAACAGAAATGATTGGGGTCTGGAACAGCTTCCATATGAGGAGAGATTAAAAAGACTGAGACTGTTCAGCTTGGAAAAGAGATGACTAAGGGGGGCTATGAGAGAGGTCTATAAAATCGTGACTGGCGTGGAGAAAGTGAATAAGGAATTTTTATTTACCCCTTCACATAACACAGGAAGTAGGGGTCAGCCAATGAAATGAATAGGCAGCAGATTTAACAAACATAAGGAAGTACTTCTTCACAGAGCGCACCGTCAACTTGTGGAACTCATTGCCGGGGATGTTGTGAAGGCCAAAACTATAACGGAGTTCAAAAAAGAATGAGATAAGTTCATGGAGGACAGGTCTGTCAATGGCTACTTGCCAAGATGGTCAGGGATGCAACCCCATGCTCTGAGTGTCCCTAAGCCTCTGCCTGCCAGAAGCTGGGAGTGGACAACAGGGAATGGATCACTTGATAATTGCCCTGTTCTGTTCATTCCCTCTGAAGCATCTGCCACTGGCCGCTGTCGGAAGACAGGATACTATGCTTGATGGACCCTTGGTCTGACCCAGTCTGACAGTTCTTATGGTCATGCCCATCCAAGAAAGCCTTGCCCTGGAGGGAGCACATGGGTCCCCAGCTGCATTTGTCACTTGGTGCTGTACTTGGGTTCTCCTGGCTCCGCTTCCATGCGGATGATGGACGGTGGCTGGCTGCAGCTCCCAGCACTCAGGAAGACGTGTGTCTTAGCACAGCCTGGGGCCCTGTCCATCTGTCCTGAGGCCCTTCTCGACCCAGCAACCCTGGAGGTGGATTTGGCCCCTCTAGTTCTGTGGGGAGGAGGGGTGGGCGCCATGTCATAGTGGGGCTGGCCAGGTGGTTTGCACCAGGGATCCTGGCTGTTTTATTCACTTAAGCCTCAGAGTGCTAAGAGGTGCTCACTCCTCCTCAGCGCCTTGCTGAGTGCTGGAACACAGGGCAACCCACACAGGTGGCATCGCTGGTGTGCCCTTCCCACCTGCTGTGAGCTCCCATGCCAGCTCCTGCCATGGCCCCATCCCTTCACCGATTCCTGGGCCATGGGCCAGGCAGGGAGCAGTGGGTGGGCAGAGGTTGGGGGTTGCCATAACAAGGATAGGCTGCTCTGTGTACAAGACAATACCTGGCCAGCGTTCTCATGGGAGCAGCTCTCTCTGCCTCACTCACCTCGTTAGTACTCAGGGCTCTCGTTGCCCCACCAGTGGGGCTGAGCATTTACCAGGAGTCACCAAAGCTGCTGCCTGGCCCTGATCCCTTTGCGGATAAGGCGCTAACCCCAGGCCATGCAGTGGGAAAGCTGGCTCCAGCAGGGTTTTTTCTATCATTTAGTGTATGCCTTAAACCAGAAATCCAGTCACTTTCACTGGGCTGGGGCAGGGGGTTGAGGTTCAGGAGGGTGTGCAGGCTCTGGGCTGGGGCCGAGGGGTTCGGAGTGTGAGAGAGGGTTCCGGACTGAGCCTGGGGCAGAGGGTTGGGGTGCAGGAGGGGGTGCGGGTGCAGGCTCTGGGAGAAAGTTTGGGTGCAGGAGGGGGCTCCGGGCTGGGGCAGAGTTTTGGGGGACAGGAGGGGTTACGGGGTACTGGCTCTGGGAGCAGGGGCAGGGCTGGGGCAGGGGGGTCGGGGTGTGGGATGCAGGAGGGGGTATGAGGTGCTGGCTCTGGGAGAGGGCTGGGAGTTGTGGTGCTTGCCTGCTTGCCTCAGCCCCACGCCACTCCCAGAAGGAGCCAATGCAACCCTGGTGGGGGTGGCATGTGGCTCTGCGCCCGCTGCCCCTCTCTGTAGGCACTGTCCCCCGCAGCTCCCATTGGCTGCAGTTCCCCGTTCCTGGCCAATGGGAGCTGCAGGGATGGTGCTTGCAGGCAGGAGCAGCACGCAGAGTCCCCTCTTCCCCCCGCATCCCTCCAGGGCTGTGGGGTGTGCTGGCCGTTTCCGGGAGCGTCGTGGTGCCGGAGCAGGCAGGGAGCCTGCCTTAGTGGCAGCCCTGCTGCACCACTGGACTTTCAGCGTCCGGAGATTGCGATCGACTGGAGAGAGCTTTGTGAAAAGGAATGGGAGAACTGGGCTAGTGCAGGGGAACCGGGAAGTGAAACTGACCAGCCTGTTGCTGTTCTCCAAGATAAGAGAAATGCAGACAGTAAATGCACAACCAGGGAATCCTCTCAGCTGTCCTGCGCTTGGGTGGTTCACTGGGATAACTGAGTGTTTGCAGGTGGTTCTGCTGTGGCTGCTGCCGTGCTGCCCACACCTGTAAACTGCCCTTTACCCAGCAGTGATAGTGGGTAAATATGGCTGCTGGAGTACCCTGAGAGGCCAGGATATTTCTAGACGCTTGCTAGTCGGCCTTTTCTCCAGCAGCAGAGCCTCAGGAAGGTTCACAGCATAGCCTTTGGGAACATCTAGCCAGTACTAGCCGCCCCAGCCCCAGCTCCCTGTGGCACCTGCCTGCACTGTCCGTGGTAGAAGATGTTTCTAGAAGAGAACATTAAACACAAAGAATGAGGGCTTTGCCTGCTTGGAAGAAAGAGTAAACAGATGGAGTCTGGTCCTCTGGTCCTGCTCTCAGAGCATGTCCTGCTGGGCCTGCATGCTCAGCCAAACAGCTGGGCCTCTCCCCTCCAGCTTTCTTTGGCAAGTGCAAACCTCTGTGCAGCTAGCTTCAGTGCCTCCCGAGGGGTTCTGGCTTCTGAAATTCCAGCTAGGGCAGCAACAGCAGATGGGCTTAGATGGTAGCAAAGGGGAGGCTTAATGGGCAACATTTCACAGCAGCTCCTCAGATTTCACTGTTCTGACAGGAAAAGAGGTGTGTGTGTCTGTGTGAGACTGTGTCTGACTCTGTGTGCCTGACTGCATGCCTGTGCCTGTGTGTGTCTGCGTGCCTGACTTTGTGTGTGTGTGCGCGTGAGACTCTATGTGCCTGACTCTGACTTTGTGTTACTGGAGAGATGGGATTCAACAGGACCAGCAACCAGTACGGGTATGGTGTGACTCCAGTTGGTGTGGGGTGCTTTTATGCTGTTGTATCCTACACCTTCTGTCGGCTGTGTCAGGGTTCCTTCCCCACTCTGAACTCTAGGGTACAGATGTGGGGACCTGCATGAAAGACCCCCTAAGCTTATTTCTACCAGCTTAGGTTAAAAACTTTCCCAAGGCACAAACTTCGCCTTGTCTTTGAACAGTATGCTGCCACCACCAAGTGATTTAGACAAAGAACAAGGAAAGGACCACTTGGAGTTCCTATTTCCCCAAAATATCCCCCCAAGCCCTTACACCCCCTTTCCTGGGGAGGTTTGAGAATAAACAAGATGAGCACAGACCAGCCTTGGATTTTTAACACCCAAAAAACCCAATCAGATTTTAAAAAAACAGAACTTTATTAGAAGAACAAAAAAAGATAAGAGAACAACTCTGTAAGATCAGAATGGAAGATAATCTTACAGGCAGTCAGATTCAAAACATAGAGAATCCCTCTAGGCAAAACCTTAAGTTACAAAAAGACACAAAAACAGGAATAGACATTCCCTCCAGCACAGCGAATTTCACAAGCCAAAACAAAGAAAACCTAACGCATGTTCTAGCTAGATTACTTACTAACTTTACAGGAGTTGGAGGCTTGCATCCTTGATCTATTCCTGGCAAAGGTATCACACAGACAGACAAAAGCCTTTCCCCCCCACTCCAGATTTGAAAGTATCTTGTCCCCTCATTGGTCATTATGAGTCAGGTGCCAGCCAGGTCACCTGAGCTTCTTAACCCTTTACAGGTAACAGGACTTTACCTCTGGCCAGGAGGGATTTTATAGCACTGTCTACAGAAAGGTGGTTACCCTTCCCTTTGTATTTATGACAGGCTAATTCTCTTGTCACAGCCCTATCCCTCCACCCCCTCTACAAGTAAATTATCCTGCCCTGGAGCACGGCATTTACCACACCAGTTGCGTTGCCTGGGCTTGGTGGGGCAGGAGCCCGCTACCAAGTGTAGGTAGTTTTGTAGCTGTTGGGCCTAATTTTCGCCTGTGGTATCCCAGGGACAATTTTGTGCTTGCAAATGATTGTCATTCCCCACCCCTGCCACACATACACACACTCATTCTTCATGGAGTGTGGGTCCCGACGTGTATTCCACACATGGGTACGCGTGCACGCCATGCACCTGAGACTGGAAATTCTTCCAAGCAGTGCCTATTGGCTTGCTCCCTGGATCTCCTCGTGCTCCCAACTAAGGGTATAACACGTCTCCAGTTCCTTCTTACTGTCACCTGGCCTGAGTCGGAACCCTGTGTCTTCTCCTCCTGCAGCTCTTGTAACACCTGTAAAGACATTTGTAAATTGCTATTTTTCTTAGCTTGCTAGTTAGTTAAAGTTCATAGTAGGTGTGGTGGTTCTTCGAGTGCTTGCTCATATCGATTCCAATTAGGTGTGCACGTGCTGTGTGCACGGCCGTCAGAGAATTTTTACCCTAGCAACACCCAGTGAGTCGGCTGTGGAGCCCCCTGGAGTGGCGCCTTCATGGCGCTGGATATATACCCCAGCCGACCCAGCGCCCCCTCAGTTCCTTCTTACCGCCCTTGACATTTGTTGGAACTGTGGAGCTTGGCTTTGCTACTCTCCACTCTCCCTAGCGTTCACCCTACAGTTTGTTCGTAGTTTGTTGTAGATTAATAGTTGTAGTTCTAGTTATAGTATAGTAGTACCAGTGGCCCAGCCACTACCGGTGGAGCAGTTTTGGACTTGGATGTGTTGGAGGTCCTAGCTGCTCCAATATCTCCCTGGGGACAGTCGAGCCCTGACAGACAGTCTAAGTGTCACGCTCGCTGCTCCTCAGGGTATGACCTCCCCAGGCACCTCTGGTACTGATTTTCTTGAGCCCCCCCCCCACAACTGATCGACCCCCTTCTTCTGGCCTTGTTGGGGTCCGTGGATCCGTATTCTAAGCATCTGGGCCCTTCTCAAGAATCGTACTGCTCCTCTCCTGCCTGCCAGCTGGATCTGTCAGTGTACGAGGAGGAAGAAGTTGACCCAGATCTGCAGGTACTGACAGTTCTGATGTGTGTCTCTTCATCATCGCTGGACGAAGCGGTCACTTTTTCCTCTCTGTCTCTGCTGGATTACAATGGGCAGTACCAGGAGCTACTGCAAAGAGTTGCCAGCGACCTCCAGATCCCACTGGAGGAGGCCCAGGATTCTCAACACCAACTTCTGAATATTTTGCAACCTCAGGGACCAAGCAAGATGGCCCTCCTAGTTAATGAAGCCAGCCTAGAACCAGCCAGAGTGGATGGCTCACTCCAGCATCCTGTGCCCCTACTCCGAAGACAGCTAAGAGGAGATATTTCATTCACACTAAGGGAGCTGAATTTTTGTTCTCCCACCTTGCCCCCATCTCACTGGTGGTACAGGTAGCTACAGAAAGAGCTCAGTCACACTATCAAAGGACCACCCCAACAGACAAGTGCTCTAAGAGACTGGACATCCTTGGAAGAAAGGTCTTCTCCTCCGAGGCCTGCAATTTCATGTTGCTAACTACCGAGCTCAGTTAGTGAAATATGATTTCAATAACTATTCCAGGCTTGCAAATTTCATAGATAAGCTTCCCACAAAGGACAGAGCCCAATTTCAGTCCTTCATAAATGGGGGAAAACTAATGGCAAAAACAGCTCTCCAGGCCATAGTGGATGTAGTGGATACAGCTGCCAGAAGTCTGGCCTCTGGCTTAGTCATGAGGAGGAATTCTTGGCTGCAATCATCAGGGTTTCCTAGGGAGGTCCAGAACACAATCTAGGACTTCCCGTTTGATGAATCAAATCTCTTCAGTCAGAGAACAGATGAATCATAGAATCATAGGACTGGAAGGGACCTCGAGAGATCACCTAATCCAGTCCCCTGCACTTAGGGCAGGACTAAGTATTATGTAGACCATCCCTGACAGGTGTTTGTCTAATTGCATTTATGAAAGGACTCAAGTCCCTGCATTCATTAAAGGACACTCTGTTCCCTGGGAATTTACATTCCAGCCCTCAGAAGGAAACACTAGAGATAGCCTTTTAGGCCAAGGCCATCCCCTCCTCATGCAATTTATTATCATCACCTGGCAGAGGTCAGGTCGGCAACAGAGTTTCTCATAAAACTTCTGGTAGCCCTAGGTGTTTGCAAAAATAGAAAAGGGTCTGTTTTGTTGCCCACAAGGATGATAAACTTTATAGGAGCAACACTGGACTCGGTTTCAGTGAGAGCATTTCTCCCCGCAGACAGGTTTCACATAATGAGCAAACTGGTTTCACGCATTACCTGCAAACCAAGAATTACAGTGCACATATGCCTTTCACTCTTAGGCCACATGCCCACACACATTTACATGACACTATTCACCAGGCTTCACTTGCGATACCTACAAGTTTGGATCAACACAATCTGTCCACCAAACAAGGACCATGTCAACTCGAGGGTGACCATTACCACTGGAGTTATTGCCCACCTCGCTTGGTGGTTGAACCCGAAAAAGGTCATGGTGGGTGTTGCCTTCAACCTGCCCACCTGCAAAGCCACCATTGTGATTGACGCGTCCCTCCTGGGGTGCGGCGTTCACCTGAATAACCACACTGCTCAGGAAACCTGGATCCCACGAGAGGCCAGGCTACGTATAAATGTAGGAGAAGTAAGGGTAGTCCATCTTGTGTGCAAGGCTTTCCTTCAGGTAATTCGCTCCTTCCATATACAGGTGATGTCAGACAATATCACCACTATGATACAAACAGGGCAGAACGAGGTCTTGTCCCCTCTGCCTGGAAACTGGCTCTCTCTGTCTCTCTATTGTATGTATGGCATCTGCAAAGCAACATTCTATAGCAGCAGTTGTAGATCCATAAGCCATTTCAAGGCCTCCTCTGTGACATGGATATCATCCAATTCACCTTTAAATCCAGATTTGGGGCACTGTGTTATGGTGTGTTTGATGGTTTGGATGCTCTCACTGCAGTCACCCAAAGGTGAGTCTTTGATTTTCCACTTGTACAACAAGTAGCCACATCTTCTGTGGTTTATTCAGATGCAGTTCAGTGTGGTTCAAAGTATCTGTGGCAGATCAAAACTGGAAGGGCATCTTGTTGTGTCAGTAAAAATGTGCTTGTTTGGAATAGTAGATGAGGTCCAGACACTTCACCATTCCCTGCCTAGATCCAGAGGCATGAGATGGTCACGTGTGATCCAAAGTGGTTTTCACAGTTTCAGTCATTGTTGGGGTATGTTATCCATAACCTGCCAGATGGGAAGTTCTGGGTAGTCTGGTGTGTTTAAGTTCTCATGCTGTGGCTATATCTCAAAGGATAGCTGGGGATTCGGTGTTTGTTAATACAGAAAGCTACAGTAAAGGTGTTGATTTTAAAGTTCCCATGATGAGTCGCATGGTCTAATTTAGCTGCCTGTCCACAAGTTGGGTATGGCAGCTTTTTGTCCTCATCGGCGTACGGTACTCTGCAACTGAGTACACCAGGGTCAAGGCTGATGTTTGTAGCACTGTGGCAGTTGATCCCCAGCTTGTTCCTGATAACTTTTGAAAAATGTTGATGCAAGTCTTTGCTTTGGAGGTTACTTTCTTGAGGTGGTCATGCAAGGTCAGTGTGTGGTCAAGAATGATGCCAAAATATGTTGGCTTTGGGTCTTAATGCACAGTTTCACCACAAAACTCAACAGTATGTTTTGTGCGATTCTCTTGTCAAGGTGGAAAGTAGAGACTACCAATTTGCCCATCTTAGGTCTCAGCCACCACTTTTTGAAGTACTCCTCTGTGATCTTAAGGTCTGATGTAAGGGTCACTTCAAGTTCTTTAAAGCTATGAGCCTGAGTTGTGAGTGCCATATCATCAGCATACTCAACATTCTGCATTATCATTTCAGGTATATTGCTCACATATGCATTGAAGAGGGTCGGAGCAAGTACAGAGCCTTGTGGTAGCCCATTATTTAAAGTGTGCAGCTTGCTGGGTTTGCCTCTGAGGTATACAAACATCCTGTGGCCACTAAGCCTGGTGTTCGGTAGGCTGAGAATCTACACACAGGTTCACTTTGGCCAGTTTCAGTAGCAGACCATCCTTCTGGACTACGTCACGTGCTGCTGACAGATCAGTGAAAGCGTTACCAATTGTGAGTTTTTGTCGGAATTCAGCCTTAATGTCTGTAGTGAAAGCCAGGACCTGGTCACAGCAACTTCTGTGCGGTCGA
This sequence comes from Lepidochelys kempii, assembly GCF_965140285.1. Lineage (NCBI taxonomy): Eukaryota > Metazoa > Chordata > Testudines > Cheloniidae > Lepidochelys > Lepidochelys kempii. Next base: position 30,303,537 of record NC_136392.1, on the reverse strand, counting down.
AAACCAGCTTCCTTCTTGGGTAGGGTACTATATGCCATGGACCCGATTTGGTTCAGAATCATATGCTTCAGCACCTTGTAGATGGTGCTCAAGAGAGACTGGCCTAGAACTAGAAGGGTGATCCACAGGTTTCCCAGACTTCAGGAGTGCAATGACCTTGGCTTCTTGCTACACGTGGGGAATTTCACTGGTCTCCGAAATGTGGGTGAAAAGTTTAATCATCCATTTCCATGCCAATGAACTCAGGTTATATAGGGACTCAGGACAGATACCATCTTTTCCTACTGCTTTTCCCAATTTCGTGGCTGCAATGACTGCATCAATCTCCTTACTTGTGAACAGTCCAGATCACTGAGATGATGGAATGCACATGGATGTCACCTGCTGGAGTTAAACCTGGAAGCCATCAAACTTTGGAACTGGTGCATCTGGAATCACATCATGATGCAGGCCACTTACCTTCCGGGTAGCCACAGCACCAAACTGAGCAGTCACTTCTCGATGGACCACGCATGGGAGAAGCACAATTCAGTCCTAAGCGAGATATTCACGCAGTGGGCACACCACAGTGGGACTGTCGACGCTCACCGATTCACCCTTCGAGCCCATGACAACATGTTCCGTGACCTGCCTGCCTGTCCAGGAAGGTGGCATTTTTAGTAGCTATCATTTCAGCCGGGAGGGTCAGCAAGCTGTGAGCCATCATTGCGGACCCTCCTTATTACAGTTTTTCACAAAGAAAAGGTTTCCCTTCACCTACACCCTAAGTTTCTCCCCAGGGTTGTTTCTGAATTCTACATCAACCAAAGTATTTGCTTATCTGTACTTTTCCCAAAACCTCATGCTTCCGCTGAAGACAAGAGGCTTCGCTGCCTCTGTGTCTGATGTGCCTTGGTGTTATACCTGCAAAGAACGAAACCCATTAGGAAATCACCAAGACTTTTTATTGCCATTGCAGGCAGATCGCGTGAGCAAACCAGAGGATTTCTAAGTGGGTTTCAGGATGCATCCTAAAGTGCTATCGGGAAGCAAAGATCCCTCCCACTGTGGGTGTCACAGGTCATAACACGAGAGCACAGGCCACCTCCACAGCATCCCTACATGATGTCCCGCTACAAGACAATTTCAAAGCGGCCACCTGGAGTTCTGTCCACATGTTCACAATGCACTACGTTTTAGTTCATGCCTCGGCCGCTGATGCAGATCTGAGATCTGCAGTGCTGCAAGCGTTTTTGCTCCCAGCTTCCTCGCACCCACTTGCAGTCTGACCACTGCATGCCAGTCATCCACCTGTAAAATACACACAGGGACCAGCACTCTCAGAAGAAATGGAAGTTACTTACTGTAACTGGAGGTTCTTCAAGATGTGTGGTCCCTATCTGTATTCCACTACCCGCCCTCCCTCCCCTCTGCTTCAGATCCTGTTGGATTTGCGATAAGAGGAGGAACACCGTCAGCCTGCACTGTCTCTTATACCCTCAGTCAGGAGCACAAGAAGATGTACGGCGTGTGTGTGGGCCAATAGACACTGCTTGGAAGAATTTCCGGACTCGGGGTACTTGCCTATTCACATGTGGAGTCTCAAAGAGCCTCCACTTACCGTAAGTAACCTCCATTTTTTGCACCCACAGTTAACTGTGGGTGGCAGTCCATAGTAGCTGGGCGTTGAACGGGCCATCTGGGTCTGGCACCAGATGCTGGGTGTGGTGCTAGGCTTGGAGAGAGCTGGGTGGTGCTAGGAGTTGCTGAGGCCAGAAGGCAGCACAGAGGAGGGAAGCATCCCCACACCTCATGCTAGTGGCCAAGGGGGGCACCATGCAGAGGGAAGGGTCTGCCGGGTGGTTCTGGGCGCACTAGCCTCTCACTGTCTCCCCCGGCAGGAGAGCTTAGTGATCGACAGGCCCCGTGTCCGCAAGCAGACCAAGCACTACAACTCCTTCGAGGAGGATGAGCTGATGGAGTTCTCGGAGCTGGACAGTGACTCCGACGAGCGGCCCACGCGCTCGCGGCGCCTCAATGAGAAGACGCGGCGCTACCTGCGGGCCGAGTGCTTCCGCGTGGAGAAGAACTTGCTCATATTCGGGTGGGTCTCATCTGGGCTCTGTACACCGTGTGAGGCTGGGCTGACCCCCAGCGCAGCTGTGGCTCTCGGGTGGTTTGGTGTCACATGTTTGCTATTGTCTGTCTGTCCCTGTCTCAGGCTGCTGCACAGAGGGGCATAAACCTGGCAGGGAGCTGCAGAGCTATTGCCCCGCCGCGGGGGACCTGCTGGGTGCTGTGCGCAATCCCCACATCTATGGGAGGAAGTGTGGTTTGTGGCTAGAGCATGGGCTGGGAGTCAGGACTCCTGGGTTCTTTTCCTGCCTCTGCCACTGACCCAGCGTGTGATGCTGGATGAATCCCACACCCTTTCTGTGCCTCAGTTTCCCTACTTTCCTGCTTCTCCGGGGGCTGGCCAGGCTTTGTCCATTAGTGCCCCATGCAGCGTTGTGAGCTCCCCACTGGAGGGCACTAGAGAAGTGCAGTCACTTGCAGTGTTTATGGTGTGTGTTTCTGCTCCTCCAGCTGGGGGCGCTGGAAGGATATCCTGACCCACGGACGGTTCAAGTGGCACCTGAACGAGAAGGACATGGAGATGATTTGCCGGGCCCTCCTGGTCTATTGCGTCAAACACTACAAGGGAGATGAGAAGATTAAGAGTTTTATATGGGATCTGATCACTCCGACGAAGGACGGCCAGAACCAGGCCCTGCAAAATCACTCAGGTACTCCCTCTTCTGCCAGTTATTGTTTCGCTGCCAGTATGCCCAGCTTTCAGTGCCCAGGACTAGAGAGTTAAACTAGAGCGGATCCCAGAAGCCACACAAACAGCCAGAGCTGGGCAACAAGGAAGCACTGTGTGGGGGCCAGGGGTCACAGGGCTGACTTGCGTCCAGACCCATGGAGGCAAGGACAGAGGGGCTCTCTGATACAGGAAATGGCCAGCCCTGGCCCAGCTGAGTGGGAACCTTGGGCTGGAGAGCTAGGGCACCAGGCCAACCTGAGCTGCCTGTTCTTGAGGTCTAGATTGTTACTTAGACCAGAGACCAGGCTTGGACCATCAGGGATGAGGGGCAAATGTCCCCTGCAGAGTGCAGCCCATAGTGGCCTTTATTCTCAGAACTGTGGAGGAGTGGCCAGTGCTGGCTGCATGCTTGGACCTGTGGTCTCTGCAGGCAGCCACACTATGTCAAAGATGACTCCACTCCATTCTGTAGTAGCCATCCCCTGTGGGACGCTGCTCGTCTGTAGATCCCCCAGTGCTTCACAAAGGGCAGGGGGAATCCTCAGCTGGGGTACTGAGATCTAATGCAAATGAGGCCTGGCGCTTGGCAAGTAGCCAGTGCAGCCCCTTGGCTGGGCACTGTGTGGGTGCCCCAATCCATGGCACAATGTTCTTTAAGTTTGGCAGCCCTTTCCGGCTGGCTCCCAGCGCTGCCTTTCAGTAGTTTGTCACGGGTGAGCCATGCTGAAAGCTAAGGCAGCTGCTCCCATTTCCGCTCCACAGGGCACGCCAGAGGCTGTTTGTGAAGTGGCTGTTAGCAGTGTAAAGCGCGAGGCTCTCCCATGCGGTGCAGGAGAAAGCAGCCAGGTTCTGTGGTGGATTTGAAGTCCCAGGTCCGGTCAGAAATCCCCCCGTGCCTGGTGCTGTTGGGTTACGTTCATGGCCATCGCATCTCTCCCTAAGCGTGAATGACGCCATCGCCTACTGTTCTGAGTTAATATCGTCATTTTGTCCAGCACTTGAGCCATCTCAGCAGGATGGTCTGGCGCTGGGGAATCAGGCATGTGCTGGTTAGACCAAAGGAATCCTGGCACACACCTGGTCGCTGGGCGTAACCCGGTGTATTAGCATGCAGTAGAGCAATAGTAAAACTGATAGGGTGGCACATATGGGAACACATTTCAGTAATGCAACGAGCAAGCGGCATGGTCCGTTGAGGGTCATGAACACTGCACTGTAGCACTGAATGTAACTCAGTTGGATCCCTTGCAAGGGGAAGCCTCAGAACCTCTCAGTCAGGTCCTGGGGAGGCCTCTGCTTCCATGAGTCTGGGCGTGCGACGGGCAGTACAGGACTGAATTCTAGCCCAGCTGTGCACAAGCCATGCTCTGACCCTGTGCAATGGTAGCCACGGCAGGGAAGGGTCTGGAGAGCTGCTGAAGGGGAGCTGGTCCTGTCCTGAGAGGAAGAGTGTGTGAGTTGGGCCTGTCCAGGGTTAGAGGGATTCATGCGAGAAGTGAAACTGCAAGAACTGGTTGGAATAAAAACACAGGGAAACGTGGCCAGGGAACCAACGCAGGGAATAGGCTCCAAGGACGACTCCACCCCGCCTTTGTGGCATAAGGCTGGCCCTGCTGTATAGAAGAGGCGAGGACTCTGACTGGCAGGTGCCGTGGGTACAGGTCTGCTTGGATGCCATCTCATGAGGGGTGTCTGGCCCGGATGCCTGGGCTGGGTTCTGCTCTCACCTCGTCAGGAAAAGGCTGGAGTAGCTTTGGTGGGGCTACAGTGGAGCTGAGTGTAGAGCCTGAGCAGGGTCCGCTTTGTGTGTGAGGGAAGCGCTGAGCGTTGGCTGTGCGCATAGTGCGGGGAGGTGTGGGTGTGCAGTGGCACTGCCGAGGGTGTGGGCCAGGGTGTATCAAGGAGAGCTGTGGCTGGTCTGGGCCTGCTGGTGGGCAGTGGGGAGGTGGGTTGTGTCAGGCAGAGTGCAGGTGTTGGAGCACCTGCTCCCTGTCCCAGCACACAGACCTGACCTCTTTCCACAGCCCTGTGTCTGACGATCTTGACATTCAGGCTGCCGAGAGCCTGGGCCAGCTTGCTTCAGTTCTGTGGGCAGGGTTGCCAGCCGCGGCATCCAGCAGCCTATTCTGCCAGGCCACCTCCTGCGCACAGAACTGCCCCGTGCGTTTAGACTGCTGGGAAGGTGTGGATGTGGCATGGCCTGACCTGGTCTAACTAGGGCACCATGTACGCATGGCTCAGCTATGGGATTGTGCCGGGACAGACACACTGGGTATGCTGGAGACCCTGCCTACCTTTTCTCTGGCTCTCCAACTCCCACCTGAGCTGTAGTGTGAGGGTTTAAGAGCATTACAAGAGCTGGCTTTCAGTCCTTCCAGCTGCACTGCTCCTGCCAGCCAGTGTCTATGTCCTGTCTGATCCAGAGCATTTCTCAGGTGCCTGTCAGGGTGGTGTGTGGCCTGCAGCAGGGCCGCTCATGCGCTCCCTCCTCACTGTTGCAGGGCTGTCGGCCCCAGTGCCCAGGGGCAGGAAGGGGAAGAAGACGAAGAACCAGATGCTGCTGCCTGAGATAAAGAACGCGGACTGGCTGGCCAGCTGCAACCCCGATATAGTCCTGCATGATGACAGCTACAAGAAGCACCTGAAACAGCACTGCAACAAGTGAGTGTGAGCCCCTGCCCCGGGGAACTGCAGCGCACCTGCCATGCTGTGTGTCCCGCCCTGGGCCCAGAGCGAGGCCACGTGCCCCCAGCTGGCATCGTGCCAGTGGGCTGCAGCACAGAGTCTGAAGAGGAAGGACTCACCCGGGCAGTCAGTATGGAGAGGCCAGTGGGGACGTTGGGTCGGTGCCCACTGGCTCGTCAGACCTTGGGTAGTTTTTGCCATGCTGTAAAGTGCTGTTTACATGCCAGCAGCTGCAGCTCTACGGAGTTCTCGTCTCCCTGCCACTAGGTGCAGCGCACCTGCCCGCAGCTCAGCTGGCATTCAGGAAGCTTCCTTATTGTCACAGCTGTCTTCGGTCAGGGGCTTGGGGAGCAGGGCTGGTCAGATACCTGAGCACACCCTGGTAGCACCAGCATCAAAATGCCGACTTGTGCATTAGTGGTAGCCGGAGACGGATGGCTCTTGGCACCCGGGGGGCAGAGCCTGGAGGGGGACGGATGTTGGGACCTGGGGGCAGAGAATGGAGCGGGACAGGCTCCTGGGATCCAGGAGCAGAGCCTGCAGGGGTCCAGCTCTTGGAACCCAGGGGGCGGAGCCTGGAGGGGGACAGCTCTTGGGACCCAGGGGGCAAAGCCTGGAGGGGGACGGCTCTTGGGACCCAGGGGTCAGACCCTGCGGCGGGGGTTGGCTCTTGGGACATGGGGGGAGGGGGCAGAGCCTGGAGGGGGACAGCTCTTGGGACCCAGAGGTGTGAAGCCTGGAGGAGGATGGCTCTTGGGGGCCGGGGAGGTGGAGCCTGCAGGGGGCCGGCTCTTGGGGGCCGGGGGTTGGACCCTGGAGGGGGACGATTCTTGGGACCCAGGAGTGCGGAGCCTGTAGTGGGATGGCTCTTGGGACCAGAGGGGCGGAGTCTGGAGGGGGATGGCTCTTGGGACCTGAGGGGCGGAGCCTGGAAGGGGACAGCCCTTGGGATCCAGGGGGTGGAGCCTGGAGGGGGACGGGTCTTGGGACCTGGGGAGTGGGGGGGCAGAGCCTGGAGGGAGACGGCTCTTGGGGCCCTGTAGGGTGGTGGGCAGCTCTTGGGTCCTGGAGAGTGCGGCCCAGCAGGTACAGCTCTTTGCAGAGGAGAACAGAGAGACATTATTTTAACAAATCAGTAACCCAGAGCTGTTTCCTCACCCACTCAGAGGATGCTGCATCCCAGCTCCCAGCAAGAGCTCTCCTAGCCATGAGCACTGTAAGTAGCGCAGCCCCCTCCCTCACTGGGTTAGGAGTGAGGTGTGTTGCTGCCATTGCTGGGGAGGCGGGTACCCAGCCTGGCACCTTCCCTCTCCTAGTGAGCTCTCAGCCTGGCACCTCCCCTCTCCTGGTGAGCTCCTTCATGAGTGTTTTAAGCCTGCTTGATTACAGGGTTAGTGAGGTGAGATCTCTTAGGCCCAGGTGGTGGGGATCAGGCCCACAGCCCACTGAGCTGATTAAGGAGCCTGTTCACTGCCAGCCTGAACCTTTTTCCCCTGTGGAGGGGGCCTGCCCTCTAGTCTCCACGTTCCAGCTGCTTCAGGCCTCCCCTCTTGAGCCCCAGTGGCTAGGTGTCCTGCCGTGTCACAGTGCGAGGGGCAGCTAAGGACGGGCGAAGCTGCTGCCATGCCTGCGCTCAGCCTTGGGTGGTGTTGTCATGAGAAGGGGAGTGGCTTCCCACCATTTCGTCCTCGTGTATAACCACACGGACTGCAGGCCTGGGCAGCGATCCCCCATTGCCCCATGCTGCCATACAGACCAGCTGGCCCATAAACGCTGTGTTGCTGTGCGTAGGGGCTGTGCCATGCTGGATCCCAGCCCCATGCTCGGTCTGTATTGACCTGCCGCTTTCCCTTGGCAGGGTGCTGCTGCGGGTGCGAATGCTCTACTACCTGAAAGCTGAAGTGCTGGGAGAGGTGGCTGACAAAGCCTTCGAAGGGACCCCGGCCAGGTATGATGCTCCCAGCAGCCCAGATCACTTTGCATGCCCAGCTGTGGAGGTATAGCGACCGATATCTTTGGCTGCAGCGCCCCTGCTACATGGGGAGCCCCCTGCCTACTCTGGGCTGGCATGGGGGAGCTTCGTGCCAGCATGAGAGGGGTCAGTCACCTCACAGTATCTGAAGCCAAATCCTGCCGTTCTCACTCAGGCAAAACTCCTGTCGCCGTTGGTGGAAGCTCTGCCTGAGTAGAGACTGCAGGATTGGGCCCTAGAGGCTGGCCGCAGCAGAAGGCAGACACGGGCGGAGTTTTTTCTCCTGTGGCTTAGAGAGCTCCCTCTGCAGCAGAGCTGAGCAGGGACAGCGGGCTCCTTTGGCCAGGGGACAGGACCACTGCTCCTGTGAAATAGCACCACTGGGAATCACGCTGAGCTACATGCATACACACGTACACATGGGTGTGCAATGCCGAGGCACATGCAGACTTCCCCCCCCCATCCCCCTACACTCATGCACTCCCCAGCCAGCCCCAGCGTGCTGGGAATCAGGATTCCCTACAGTGCAGCCCAACAAATTCGCCTCTAATATGAAGCTGTAGCCCCTAGTCAGTCCTGACCTAGCCTTGACATCCAAGCCAGGTGGCTCAGACCGGAGTGGAGCATTGTCTGCTGGGACCTGCATTCCCTCCCTCTGCTCTGCAGGGAGCATGGGGGACTGAAATGGCTGCAGCCCTCTGTCTCCTGAAGTCCCCAAAGGGATGCTGGGTTGGGCAAAGCCTGGTAATTGCCCTGGTGTCTCATAACGAGCAGTGGCGGAGGGAGCCTGCTGCCGAAGGTAGAGGAGAGCAAGGTTTGCTGAGCTCACTGAGCCTGATCCTTTATTGAAAGCCTCCGCTTTCCTGTCTCAGCAGAGGCTGCTGCTTTCCCAGGGTGCTCCTGTGCCCAGCACAGATGCAGTCAGTCAGTGTCCCAGCAGCTCACTGAAGGGAAGCCAGGGAGGGTGCTGCCTGCCTCTCTGAAGGCTCGATGCACTTCAGCAGATAGCTGCTTTGCCTTGCTCTTGCTCTGTTGGTGGCTGGTAGCTTTAGTGAAAACTTTCCCCAGCCTTAAGGCAAACGCCACTCTAGTGAGTCCTGGGAGCTCATGGGCCAGCCAGGCTGAGTAGGATGGGTGGAGGTCAGGCCTGGCCACCATCCCTGTCTCACAGGAGGTGACACTGGTGTGTGCAGGGGAGGCTGACAGCAGGACTCAGCTAGCCTAGTACCAGGCTCGATTGTTACCATAGCTGGTCCACTTGGCATTCGGGGAGCTCGCACACACCGGAATGCAGGACCTGACCCCACTGTTTCTGGAGAGGCAATCATCAGAGCGCTATTAAGGCAGAAGGCCTGTCCCTAGTTGCCCCAGCATCGTGGGACCCCTGAGCCCACTCAGCTGCCTGTAGAAGCGGGAGTTCTCGGGAGTCCAGATCAGGGTGCATTCATGGCCTGTCCCTCTCAGGGAGCTGGACGTGCTGTTGCCGGATATCGACTATGTGGAGATCCCAGTGGACTGGTGGAATGCAGAGGCTGATAAATCGCTGCTTATTGGAGTTTTCAAACACGGTATTGTCCCTGTCAAGGGCTGAGCCCTGCCCCGGTTTGCTGGGGTACTCCCACTGCCTGAGCCAGGAGCCAGGAGTGGCTGCTGAGTTCAGAGCACCATGCCGATGTTCCCTCCCCAGGGCGGAGGTAGTGGAATGTCGCACCCGGGGACCCACTGCATCCTGGGTGCTCCAGCGAGGAGCCCCAAGAAGCCGCTTGTTTTTGCTGCCATGACCTGGCAGTGCTGAGCGCTCGTGTCCTGCACATCCCCTCCAGGCCAGCTTACCTGGGGACCCAGCTGAGCCAAAGCACCTGGGGCTGTAGCTCCATCAGCTCTCCCAAGTTGCGGGGAGTTGGGCCTTGCCCCATGTCACTCAGTGGAGATACTCCAACACCTGTGTTGGCCCTGACGCAGTGGGCAGCATGGGGCTAGCAGACGCTGGGATGCTGCAGAGCTTGGCCACGTCAAACCAAGCGCCTGACTCAGGGACTGAGGGGGAGCGTCCACATTCCTGGCCAAATTCTATCTCCGCTCAATACATTCTGCCTTTTGAAACTCCTCTTGCAATTTCTACTGGAGACAGGAGTCTGCACTGTCTGCCCTAAACTGTTACCCTGGTGCTGCGTTCCATCCCAGAAGTGGCTACATCTCTGGGGCGGACAGGTTGACTCCTGTGTCTCTGTCTCCCACACAGAAGGGCTGTGGATTAATCAGCAGCCATTTGTGAAAGGCTTTGGATGCTTTGGGTGAAACTTGCTATTGAGAGACCAGGTTATCTGTGGGCCAGGTGGCAAGGTCCTCACTCTGGAGTCAGGCGCACTCAGGCAGGCCCCATTGGCACAGCCAGAGTTTAGCCAAAGCCAGTCACAGGTAGCCTGGCCCCTGGCTAGGACATTATCCCGTTTAATGTCAGCTGTGGTGTTGCCAGGTTATGAGAGGTACAACGCCATGCGAGCAGACCCGGCACTATGCTTCCTGGAGAAGGTGGGCATGCCAGACGAGAAGCTGCTGTCTGCGGAGCAGGGCGTCAATGATGGGGCACAGGATGCTGCAGAAAGGTGGGCGGGGGCAGGAGGAGGGAGGGAGGGCTCTGGCTGGCTCCTGGGGGCAGAAGAAGCAGGACAAGCGTCATGCTGTTCTGTGGGGGTGGGCATCAGAACAGAGTGAGAGCGGAGAGGAGGAGGGTAAGCTGGCAGCCCAGCAGGGTGCCTGTGACCCAGGGTGAGAGGGGAATGCCAATGTCTGCTGGGCATGACTGTGTATGATAGTGGGAGAGGGCAGGCAGGGTGCCAGGGTTGTGGGAACTGCTCCCCTGGGTTAATTCCCTCAATGGGCCAGGGAGGTGTATGCGCCACTCACACTCACCTAGGCGCAGGTTCTCCACCCAGCCAGGGGCACTGACACATGCAAACCCCTTAGAAGCTGTGCTGTGCTTTGGGGAGCAGCTCATTGGCTGGGGGGGTGAGGGGCTGATCAGAGAGTTCACAGCCCCCGATTGCAGGAAATGGGGAAAGAAGGGCTGGCTGGCTGGCGTGCTGCAGCAGGTGGGTGAGGGGCGGTGTGTGTCACCAGAGAATCCCAGAGCTGACCTGGAGCCGGGACTGGTACTGGGTTCTTTGCCAGCTTTGCAAACATAAAGGTTGAGAATGTCCTGAATGTGAGTTACCTCCTGCAGGCGGAGATCAGGGAGCAGGTCCAGGCTTGGGCCTATGATGAAAGGGCAGCCAGCAAGGGTGCCCAGGCAGTGTGAAAATGCAGGAGCCGGCTCTCACCCTGCAGGCACTGGATCATTGCTGGGGTGGGCAAAGGCGAAGCGGAGCTGCCAGGGCTAATGCTCTGTCGGGTTGTTTTGTCTAGAGGAAACGTTGAGAAAGAAGAGAACAGTGGAGACAGAATCGAGGGGCTGCCACAGCAGGAGGTGAGTGGGGCTCCCCACAGCCGGAAACAGCTCCCCAGCCCCAGCCAGGCCTGCCCCCTGCTGGCTCAGGAGACACTTGTGTTCTGCCGTGGCTAGGGAAAGAACAGTGGGCTAGACCCCTCCTTTTCCCCTGGCTGAGCCAGTTTGCTGTTAGTCGGGCTCAGTAGGGACAGCTGTCAGGAGGGTGCCTCGTGCCCAGGCTGTCTGTGACTGCTCCCAGGAGCACATGGCTGCTGGGATGGAGAGTGTGAGTGGGTGACATTGCTGCATGGGATGGTCACTATCCTTCCAAAGTCATATCCCCCCGTCCCCCGCAGGAGCTTTGGTATTGGTCTCTAGTCAGCTGATTCCTGGATGTGCCCAGGCTGGCCAGTCAGCAGAGATCTCACCATCTCGCCGCCAAGCAGAGCCCTGCCCTGTTTGGCAGAGGACTGTTACCATAAATGCCAGGACTGGCTCTTCCCGTGGGGCTGGGCTAGGACCAGCCCCAAGCAGGAGCCTGATGATCAGTAGGATCTCAGAGTGGTTGGGCACCTCCTCCACCACTCTCAGCCTGCAGTACCTCCAGGAGGGCCAACATGCTGGGTGCCAGGGCAGCCTGCCCACGCCCCCTTTCCTCAGGCTGGCACCTAGTTCAGCCCAGGGCAGCCTAACCCCCCCAGCCCAGCCTTCCTCCCCCAGCCTGTCGTCTAGCCCAGCTCAGGGCTGCCCGGCCCTGTGGCCTAAGGAACCCCAGCCCGGCATCTAGCTCAGTCCCCTGCCCCACACCTGGTGCTTATCCTGGCCCAGGGCAGTCCAGTTCCCCCAGCCCAAGGCAGCCCTGCCCCCCACCTAGCATCCGGGGGGGATAGCAGAGGCACTGAGGGGAGGGTGCAGAGTGGGAGATGAGGCAGGGCTCAACAGGGAAGGATTTAGAAGGAGCAAGTCTGGAGCTGCAGGATAGAGAGTGCAGTGTTGGGGCCAGGCCCAGCCAGCAGTGAAGAGGGGCCAGCACCATTAGCCCCACCCTGCGCTGTCTGGGTTCATCCTGACGGGGAGGGCAGCACAAATCCTCTGCTCAGCTGCTGATCCCAACAGCTGGGATCCCCACTCACCATCCTTAGGCTGGCAGAGGGAAGGGCCCCAGCAGAGCCCCACCCCTGCCATGTGCTGCCCCTGCAAATCACTCAGCCCTGAGCAGCAGCTGCTTCTCATCTGAGAGCCTGAGGGGGGCTGAGGAAAGGCATTTGCTTCACTCCCTTTCCAGCAGCCTCTGTGCCTGCGGGGAACTGACAAGTTCTCTGTCCAGGCGCCTTCCCGGGGCAGCAGGCTGAGCTGCGCAGGGAGAACAGGCGGCTTCTGAAGCCCAGCAGATGCAGCAGCAATGCACTCGCCACTTGTTTGACTTGGCTCCACAGAGGCTGCGGCTTATGGCACGTTGAGACGCTTCCTCTTAAAAGGACCTGGGGCAGCAGCCCTCCACTCTCCCCACTATCTGCATTAGCCGTGCTGTGCTCTCCCTCTGTAGCTTTAGATCCATGCTCCTGGGTCTGCCTTTCTCCAGGTAACTCCACCGCCTGCGCCCCAACTCCCTGGGAAATGGGACGCATGCCTAGTGGGATTGTCCAGAATTCCCGCATAGGACCCTTTCCACAGCCCCTTTTCCTTGTCCCGTGCAGGCTGGTCATAAAAGGCCCGAGTGATGTCACTGCCCCCTACCCTGGTTGATAATCCCCCTGCCTGGTACAACTTACACCCAGCCAGCTTTCCCTGAGACGTCCTCTACGCTTCCAAGCTACCACCTTGTACCACTTGGGCTGCACCACTCCCAGCTGTGGCCCACTGCTGTTGCCTTCAGCATCACTGAGCCAGGCAGGAGTGAGCCGTCCGTCTCTCCAGGAAACAGCCCTTGCAGGCTCTGAGCATGTTCATTGCTCACATCTGAGCCCCCAGTTTGCACCTGTTGCCCTGGCGTTGAGGTGCCCAGAATGGAGCGTGGGATTACCAGGGCCCCTAGAGATGGCTCTCCCCTTGCCCGTGGGGTGGTGCTTGCTCTTTCTCTAGAAGGCCCTTGCCTGGCTAGGGCGGGTGCAGCTCCAGCAGGGGTAGCCTGCAGACAGTCAGTGTGACAGAGTTTGAGCCATCCTGCTGGTCAGGGCCTGGCCAGACAACCCTGGATAACACGCCTCGCTGTCCCACTATTGCTTCCTCCTCTGCTGCCTCCAGGAGAGCTCAGCCATGGGCTAGTGTCCCTTCTGGCTTGTTTTCCCTACTCCTGCCTCCACCCCAGCGAGTCCCAAACCACCTTCCCTGCACCATGAATCCATCCATCTGCAGGATCTGCCTTCTTCCAGAGGGCTCTGAGACAGCACCTAAGTCACCCTGGCTCTATGCCTCTTCCCAGGCCTGTAGGGACATGTGATCCTGTCAGACCCTTCGTAGGTGCCAAGAGTTCTGTGGGCTGTCCCCCACCTTAGTGCAGGGTTGCTGGGCCCCAGAGCAAGGTGCAGGCCCAGCAGAGTGTCCTGGGCCTGGCTCTGCCCTCTCTGTGCTGGCAGGGGCTAGGGCCACACCTTCTCTTTCCAGTGGCTCCCTGGGAGCACTGGGCCCTTCAGCAATAGCTGAGCTCTGCACTCTTCTGGGCTGCTCTCCACCTAGGGCAGAGCACATGTTGCGGGGTCAGTGATTCTCCCCAACCAGTGAGTCCTCTGTAATGCCCCAGAGCGACACAAGAGCGTTAACGTTTGTGCGGCCCTCCCAGGCTGGGGCCAGCATGGGGGAGCGTCTGGGCTGTGACGTGAGAGCGGCTCCCTCCAGTCAGAGGGTGAGGAGCTCCCATTGCTTGACAGGGGCTGCCTGCAAACCCTGCAGCCAGTGAGACACTGCCCGTGCTGAGAGATAGGTGGGAGATGAGCACGGACAGTGCCAGGCCCACCGCACTCAGAGATCGGCCAGCAGGTGGGATGCAGGCATTGGAAGCGGATGGGCGTGTGTGGCTGCTTAGATCTTTTCGACACCTGCTCCTGACCGGCCAGGTGGGCAAATGCTCTCCTCTCAGGGTGGATTTTGATGGCCTGAGTCTTACTTTTTCTGCAGGACTCTGGGAATTTGTGTGGAGAAGCTGCTGAGAAGCAGGATGACAATGTGGCAGGTGAGGCTGTGCCTTCTGGATGGCTTGCTCTGTGTGTGTGGCACCTCGTGCGGGGGGCCTTGCCCATAGCTGAGGTTGCTAGGCGCTGCAGTAACAGAAGGCAGCGCTATGCAAGGCATCTGTGTGCTAACGTGAAACTGTCCAACAGTGACAGCGTGTTCTTAAACAGCTGGCAGGTCCCTCTCTGGGGCGCAGGGGACAGCTGTGGAGCCCTGGGTAACAACAGTGGGCAGTTGAGCTGTGCCTTCTGGAAGCACTGATCAAACCCAGCCCCAGGAAAGGAATTGTCCCCTGTTATAGAAGGCAGCAAGCAGGGCCCACAGTGGGGGAGCGGAAACTGGAGCATGAGCATCTTGTCTCCCATTTCCAGATCACCTACCCAACCGTGCTGCCTGGACTCAAACTGGAATTAGCTCCCATATGAAATGAGTCTGATCCCAGTAAAATCTGACCAAAATTGAGACCAAAATGTGCCCCTTGTCCCTTCCCCCAAATGCAAACCTCCCGTTGTGCCCAAGGGGCTGCCCCATAGCTCAGCTCAGGCATAGCTGATCTGAGGCAGATGTGTGCATGGCACAGGTATTTGCCGCCTGGGAGAGGCAGCCAGCAGACACTGGGGGTCACAGTGCTGGGAGATGGAGCCTTTCCCCTCCGGGACCAGTCAAACCCAGCCTGGCAGTGCCTGCAAGGCAGGAATGGGGCCCAGCTGTTCAATGGCCTGTGTGAAATGAGTAAGGTGGGGCTCAGTCAAATACCTGGTGGACGGGTCCTGCAGCCAGTGCAAGCAGCCCCCTTGCAGAATAGAGACAGGCCATATGAGCCATTAGCCACGCCGCCCTCTCGCATGAGAGCTGGGCACGCTCCAGGGTGACGTGGAGCTGTCTCTTGTTCCAACCCCTTTCCCCAAAACTAGGCTCAGTCTGAAAGGAGCACAAGCCAAGCTGAGCTGTGATGCAGGGGTCCAGAAGGAAGGGCTCATGGATGGTCATCCAGCCAGCCCCTGGTTTCCTCTCCTGCTGCCCTGGGGAATGGAGGCAGCAGTGGCCTGGCCCTGATCCTCTGGCCCCTCTGTGTGAGGGGTAGGGAGCTGTTTAATGAGGATTTCCCCCCCCCCCCACCTGCCTCTGGCTGTGTGTGTTAAATATTAATGTCCTTGCTGATGTTTGAAGCCCAGGATGGCTCCGACTCAGAAAGATCCTGCTGGCCTGTCTCATCCGCCCTCACAGCCAGACTGCGGCGGCTCGTCACCGTTTACCAGCGTTGCAACCGCAAGGAGCTGCCCCCCCGAGCCGAGATGCTTGTGCCCAGTAACCATGGCTACTGGCTGCAAGAGGAGATGTTCAGGAGAGCTGCTGAGTTGGACCCGGTGAACAAGGAAATGCAGAAAAGGTAACAGAAAGGACTGGCCAACAGAGCAGCTGAGCAGGACCTTTCTGGGAGTCACTGGCCCCTGCGTTTACCCAGTGAAACCCCCAAGAACAGCCTCTGTCTTCCAAGGCGGCCGAGACAAGCTGGCTCAACATCTTCTCTCAGGCACACGCACTGCCCCTGTGGCCAGAGAGTGCCTGCACTCCCCACAACCAGGAATCAGGTGCCTGGAGTAACACCCGCCAAGCAGGTCCCCGTGGCGGAAAACGCCTGCACTCTCCCACCTGGAAATCAAGTGCCTGGGGTAACACCTGCAGGGCAGGTCCCAGACCCCCAGGCAGGCACCAGCATGGGCCAAGACTGGATCTCATTCCATGTAGGCTGGACCAAGACTCAGCCTCCTTCAGGAGCTGTTCCAGCTAACAGCTGTTTGAAAGGAGGAATGAGGGGGATTTCTGGTGGCCTGGGTCACACTGCTGTGCCAGACTGGGCCATCTAGACTGGCTTCCTGCCTCCTACAGGGGCTACTGCCCTGTGCTGCCAGGACACACTCTAGCCCCAGCTTGGGCCATGTCATGTGTGAGGAGGGGCTGGGGATCCTTCCTGCCCCTCCACCTGGACCCAGAAGCATAAGGTTGGATTATCATCCTTACAGCCTGAGCCTGTGTTCCTAGTGTGCCCAATGCCCAGAAGTTACCCACTGCTTTTGAAATCCAGCCACATTGTCTGCTCTCTGTGGCACTGGCTGGCACAGCAGGAGGCACAGGGTCACTGGGTAGAGGAGCATTTCCTTGCACTGGCTCTAAGTATGCTGTTGTTTAATTTCATCAGGCAAGCCTCTTGTTCCCCTATGACAGGAAAGCAGAGACTGGGGCACAGTGACAAACCATCATGCAGTAAAATTAAATGCCCCAATCAAATGCCTTTGCTCTCGTGCTGCTCAGACAGAAACCTGGGTGAAATTGCAAACCCTTGAACGGGGCTGGAGTGCAGCGGGATAGCACTCACCCAAACTCCAGCCCTTCGTCTGACAGAGGGCTGCTGTCATTCTCAGCAAGGCAGTGCTGCCCTTGCAAACATGTGCCCATCCTTGAGACTTCCTTGTGGACAGGCTGATCAGGATTTCTCCCTGCAGGGCCTTCTACCCTTCCTTCTGTATCTCCTGCCAGGGAGACTGAGCCTAAGTGGAGTTTAATAAGACACACTTGGTCTAGCTCCAAGAATGAGTCAGGAGAAGAGCTCTGCACCTGCAGGTGCTACAGCCTGATACCCAGTTGTACAGTTTGTCTAAGAAGTTGCTGATTGGGAAGTTCTTTGGAAAGCTTTGCAGATCAGGAGAGCTCTACTGAACTCTTCATCCAGCTGTCTATACCTGACAACTACAGACTGTATGGCTGTCCGGGACTGGGGCTGGCTGCTCTACATCACTGGGGTGAGCATGTCCCAGACTAAGCCACTACCTCTGGTGGTGCTGCAGCCTGAGTCAATCCAGTTCCTGTTGGCCAAGTGTACACAGCACAAAAGCCGCTATTGCCACAATGGTACCAAGTGGGCCCCTTATTCATGTTTGAGCCAAGGGGGCAACAACTGGCTGGCTCCGAGGAAGTCCCTGAGGCCATTGTAGGGAAGTGTGTGTGGAGCCTGTTCTTGGGGGTGGGAGAGCACTCTGTTCCCCAGGGCTCTCCAGCTAGTGCCTCTCACTGGCACCAGACACAGTGGGAAAGCACAAGACTATAAAGAAATGTTTCTCATGAATGTGCGTGTTTCTCCCTGCCCTGCAGATGGACGAGAAGGGAGCAGGCAGATTTCTACCGCACTGTCTCCTCCTTCGGGGTCATCTATGACCAGGAGAAGAAGGCCTTTGACTGGACCCAGTTCCGAGCCATTTCCCGCTTGGAGAAGAAGACAGACGAGAGCCTGGAGAAATACTTCTACAGCTTTGTGGCCATGTGCAGGAATGTCTGCCGTCTCCCCCTCTGGAAAGAGGACGGTGAGTGGAGAGGACGCTGCCAGCATGTGGGGCAGTGGTGGGGAGGCCCTCTTGGACCAGGAATGCCCTGGGAAGGGCTGGAGCTTGCACCTTGTCAGGGAGAAAGGAAAGTGGGGGCGACTGGAATTCTAGTGACCTGCCCATCTCTTTGCTGATTGGCTGCCTGTTATGTGACCCTTCACACCTGATCAAGCAGGAGGCTCTTTCCAGTGCCATAGGCTCCGGCTGGAGACCTTCCCTTCTTGATAGCCTGGACGGAGCTTGCACAGTGCTTACCTCACCATGGCCACCATGTCCCTGGCATTTCGCCAGCCCTCCCTGGACACTCCGGAAAAAGAAGTAAGGATAAAATGAGTCCTGACCTGAGATGGGAACCTCCAGCAACAGTGGAGGGAACCAAACAGCCCCAAGCAGATGTCCTCAAAACTGAACATGCCCATTGTCTGATACAGGTACCCTGCCCTGCTCATAGTGTAGCTGTGTAGCCCACCTTCCCTTCCTGTCACTCGTGCTGATACAGGCCAAGTGAAATCCAGAGCACTGCCATATCTCAGTCACTGCAGGATTTCCTGTTAGGGATGAGTTATCACAGGATGAGCCATCCTGGAAGTCTACAGCAGGCTTAGGGAGGTCGTGGCCAGCTAACACACACGGCCTCAGCCCTCTGGATGTTCCCTGTGTTGCCAGACTACCCACCACATGGCACTGAAAAATCAGAGATAGAAAAACCACCCACAGGGGATTATTGAACATATAATGATTTGCTTTCAAGAATAGCAGCAGCAGTCTCATCCCCGAGCAGTTCCTGGAGTGCCCACCTCCAGCACAATTCCTCGCAGTCATTGATCCTCAGGAAATGCCCTGTGTAAACTGATGTGTCAGCAGGAGTGTTGTAAGCAAGACACAAGAAGTAATTCTTCCTCTCTACTCCATGCTGGTAAGGCCTCACCTAGAGCACTGAGGGTATGTCTTCACTTCCTGATCCAGCGGGGATCGATTTATCGCGTCTAGTCTAGACATGATAAATCGACCCCCAAGCACTCTCCCGTCAACTCCTGTACTCCAGCGCCACGAGAGGCACAGGCAGAGTCGACGGGGGAGCGGCAGCAGTCGACTTACCGCGGTGAAGACACCACGGTGAGTAGGTCTAAGTACATCGACTTCAGCTATGTTATTCATGTAGCTGAAGTTGTGTAACTTAGATCGGTCCCCCCGCCCCCAGTGTAGACCAGGGCTGAATCCAGTTCTGGGCACCACACTTTGGGAAAGATGTGGACAAATTGGAGAAGGTCCAGAGAAGAGCAATAAAAATGATTAAAGGTCTAAAAAACATGACCTCTGAGGAAAGATTGAAAAAGTTGGGTTTGTTTTGTCTGGAGAAGAGAAGACTGAGTGGGGAGATGAGAACAGTCTGTAAGTATGTAAAAGGTTGTTATAAAGAGGAGGGTGATAAATTGTTCTCCTTATCCACTGAGGACAGGACAAGAGGCAGTGGGCTTAAATTTCAGCAAGGGAGATTTAGGTTAGAAAAACTTCCTAACTGTCAGGGTAGTTAAGCACTGGAACAAATTGCCCAGGGAGGTTGTGGAATCTCTGTCACTGGAGGTTTTTAAGAACAGGCTAGACAAACCCCTGTAGGTGATGGTAAGGGACTGGACTCTTGAGGTCCTTCCAGTCCTACATTTCTATGATTCTGTGCGTGGTGGGATCCCTGTTCAGAAGGAACGGCTAGATCGTCGGACTCAACAGGTAGTGATCAATGACTCCATGTCTAGTTGGCAGCCGGTATCAAGCAGAGTGCCCCAAGGGTCGGTCCAGGGGCCGGTTTTGTTCAATAACTTCATTAATGATTTGGAGGATGGCGTGGACTGCACCCTCGGCAAGTTTGCAGATGACACTAAACTGGGAGGACTGGTAGATATGCTGGAGGGTAGGGATAGGATACAGAGGGACCTAGACAAATTAGAGGATTGGGCCAAAAGAAATCTGATGAGGTTCAACAAAGGCAAGTGCAGAGTCCTGATCAACATGCGGAAATAGTTTTATTTTGTGTAATGACCCATCCAGTGCCAGTCTTTATTCAAGCCTAAATTAATTGTATCCAGTTTGCAAATTAATTCCAATTCAGCCATCTCTCCTTGGAGTCTATTTTTGAAGTTTTTTTGTTGAAGAATTGCCACTTTTAGATCTAAAGAAAAGGAGTACTTGTGGCACCTTAGAGACTAACCAATTTATTTGAGCATGAGCTTTCGTGAGCTACAGCTCACTTCATCGGATGCATACCGTGGAAACTGCAGAAGACATTATATACACACAGAGATCATGAAACAATACCTCCTCCCGCCCCACTGTCCTGCTGGTAATAGCTTATCTAAAGTGATCATCAAGTTGGGCCAGAGGAGGTATTGTTTCATGATCTCTGTGTGTATATAATGTCTTCTGCAGTTTCCACGGCATGCATCCGATGAAGTGAGCTGTAGCTCACGAAAGCTCATGCTCAAATAAATTGGTTAGTCTCTAAGGTGCCACAAGTACTCCTTTTCTTTTTGCGAATACAGACTAACACGGCTGTTACTCTGAAACCTGTCGCTTTTAGGTCTGTAATCGAGTGACCAAAGAGATTGAAGTGTTCTCCGACTGGTTTTTGAATGTTATAATTCTTGACATCTGATTTGTGTCCATTGATTTTTTTACGTAGAGACTGTCCAGTTTGGCCAATGTACATGGCAGAGGGGCATTGCTGGCACATGATGGCATATATCACATTGGTAGATGTGCAGGTGAACGAGCCTCTGATAGTGTGGCTGATGTGATTAGGCCCTATGATGGTGTCCCCTGAATAGATATGTGGACACAGTTGGCAACGGGCTTTGTTGCAAGGATAGGTTCCTGGGTTAGTGGTTCTGTTGTGTGGTGTGTGGTTGCTGGTGAGTATTTGCTTCAGGTTGGGGGGCTGTCTGTAAGCAAGGACAGATCACTCTCACAGATCTTGGGAGACTGGCGAGTCCTTGCTTACAGACAGCCCCCCAACCTGAAGCAAATACTCACTAGCAACCACACAACAGAACCACTAACCTATCCTTGCAACAAAGCCCGTTGCCAACTGTGTCCACATATCTATTCAGGGGACACCATCATAGGGCCTAATCACATCAGCCACACTATCAGAGGCTCGTTCACCTGCGCATCTACCAATGTGATATATGCCATCATGTGCCAGCAATGCCCCTCTGCCATGTACATTGGCCAAACTGGACAGTCTCTACGTAAAAAAATCAATGGATACAAATCAGACGTCAAGAATTATAACATTCAAAAACCAGTTGGAGAACACTTCAATCTCTTTGGTCACTCGATTACAGACCTAAAAGTGGCAATTCTTCAACAAAAAAAACTTCAAAAACAGACTCCAAGGAGAGACTGCTGAGTTGGAATTAATTTGCAAACTGGATACAATTAATTTAGGCTTGAATAAAGACTGGCAGTGGATGGATCATTACACAAAGTAAAACTATTTCCCCATGTTTATTCCCCTCCCCCCCCGCTGTTCCTCAGGCGTTCTTGTTAACTGCTGGAAATGGCCCACCTTGATTATCACTACAAAAGGTTCCTCTCTCCCCTTCCCCCCCACTCCCCCCATAGCTCACCTTACCTGATCACTCTTGTTACAGTGTGTATGGTAACACCCATTGTTTCATGTTCTCTGTGTATATAAATCTCCCCACTGTATTTTCCACTGAATGCATCTGATGAAGTGAGCTGTAGCTCACGAAAGCTTATGCTCAAATAAATTTGTTAGTCTCTAAGGTGCCACAAGTCCTCCTTTTCTTTTTTCATAGAATCATAGAATATCAGGGTTGGAAGGGACCTCAGGAGGTCATCTAGTCCAACCCCCTGCTCAAAGCAGGACCAATCCTCTATTTTTGTCCCAGATCCCTAAATGGCCCCCTCAAGGATTGAACTCACAACCTGGGTTTAGCAGGCTAATGCTCAAACCACTGAGCTATCCCTCCCCCACCCAGAGTTGATGGGAGGGCTCTGAAATATCCGCAGGTGAATTACTACCCTTGGAGCAGTTGATGAAGGTGAGAAACTCTTCTTCATTCTGGCTGGTTAGAGAGGAAATTTAGAAACCAAACCCTGGCCAGTTTAGTTACATGTGATTCCAGGGTCAATACCCACGAATCAGGAACTTTATGTTGTCCCCTGCTCCTCTCCAAATGACTCTTGAACTATGGAGACACAAACTAGACAAACAGCCCCACCAATCCCTAACTTGCTGCTTCTCCATGGTGCAATTTGCAGCAGAGATCACACTGACTGGTAACCACTAGATGGCGGTGATAAATTTCCCAAGCTGCTGTTGCTGTCACCCCTGACAGTTCTTCTCACACCTGTGAACCTCAGCCAAACGGTAACCCCCAGTGTACAGCATAGTAGCAAGGTTTGTCTGTATATCCTTCTGTGCTCTGTCTAATGAGGTCTCTGCCTCTTTCTTCCCGCTGCAGGTCCACCTGATCCCAGCATCTACGTTGAGCCAATCACAGAGGAGCGTGCTGCAAGAACGCTGTACCGGATTGAACTTCTAAGGAAGGTCCGGGAGCAAGTGCTCAAGTACCCGCAGCTCCATGAGCGGCTCACGCTGTGCAGGCCCAGCCTGTACCTTCCTGTCTGGTGGGAGTGTGGCAAGCATGACCGGGACCTGCTGCTTGGAACAGCCAAGCATGGGCTGAACCGCACTGACTACTACATCATGAACGATCCTGAGCTGTCATTTTTGGACGCATATAGAAACTATGCTCAGCACAAAAGAGCAGGTGCCCAAGGCCCAGAGAACCTATGCTGCCTCCATCAGATGAACTCCAAACTCTACGGCTCCCCTTCATACTGCCAGATGGAAAGGACCTGTGAGTCCCTGGAGAACGAAGCTGAGAGCCAGATCAAGCTCGAAAACCTGGAGGATGCGCTCTCCCGAGCGGAGGGCAGCCCCCAGGACATGAGCTGCGACACGTTCCTGTCGACAGTGCGGGACATCATTTCCATGAACTGTGATGAGAGCTCCTTGCCGGACTCTCTGATGTGCATGATGTATGAGGAGAAGGCGTGCCCCAGTGAGCACAGCTCTCTCACCCATGACAGCCCCAGCTGCACACATGTCAGCAACAGTGCTGCCAAATTTGCTGAGGGCAAACTAGATGGGGATGAGGACCCTTCCAGCTGTGAGGCTGAGGCCATCAGAGAGACCTCCTTCCTGGAGAGCTTGCAGATGGGCTGTGACCAAATGGATAGTCCCAATGAAGGTGGGGAGCCTTGGCCCTCAGCCCCAGCCAGCCAGCCCTCCAGGAGTGTCTCCACCGAGATCAGTGATGCTTTGCAGCGGGCCAATCCAGGGCCTGGGTCACCTGTGCTCGCCAGTACGGAGGGGGTGATCAGCCTAGGCCTGTATGGGCCCAGTCTCCATAACTTGGAGATAAAGATCCCACCGGAGCAGAGGTTCATGGGCCTGTTACACAAGAAAGGCTTGGAGGATAAATCGGTGCCAAGTCAGAGCCACAGCGAGGAGGAGGAGGAGGAGAATTCTGAGATGGCAGCAGATGCTGTAGAAGGATTGAGGGGCACCCCAGAGGCCAGGACTGAAGGGAATCCCAAAGCTAACACACTAGCGGGGGAGGAATCTGGTTCCAGCCTTCCTGCTCCCAAGAACACTTGCCCAGGAGTGAATGGTGAGGCAGAGCTTTCAGGACAGGTGGCATTGCAGCGTAACAGCGGGGCAGGGGATGGGGAGGCCAACCACAAGAGCGCTGCAGAGCATTTGCCAGACTGGCCGAACAGCCTCCCCCCAGCACCTAGCCCAGCTGCAGCTGCTCAGCCGGAGCTCCCAAAGGCTGGGTCCGTCAGCATGGGAGGGGAGCACTGGGAAGCTGGCTCTGCTGCGCAGATGGGGAGCAGCACGGCCTGGCACCTGGAAGAGCACAAGCCAAAGCAGGAAGACGATGAATGTGAGAACAAAGATGAGGAAGAGAAAGAGGGCACTGGCCAGAGCCGAGGTACAGCACTGTCTGGCTGACAGGCATGCCCATGCACCCTGGGCAGCAAGCCTGTGTGTGTGCCAGCCTGCAGCATCAAGTGGCAGCTGCACCTGCCTTGTGGTTGGGGGCATGTGGCTTTCTGAGAAATAATATTCTCACTGGGGTAAGAGGAGCAAACACAGACTGCACTTGGGCTTCCAGGAGGCCTTCGGTGTGTGTGTGTGTGTTTGTGTGTCATTCTGCGCCCTTACTGCCCCCATGACAAGAGGGCTCATCCTGCCCTCTCTGCTCCTGCTAGCACTGGGCACTGCCCTGTGATGGGGGGCTCACTCTGCCCTCCCTACCCCTTCCCAGGACTTGGCACTGCCCTGTGCAAGGGGGGCTCGCACTGTCCACTTAGGACTGGGTGGCTCAGACTGGGCAGGGCTGTGTCCGTTCCTGCCATCATGGCTGGCCTTGGCCTTCAGCTGGTTCATTGTTCAGTGGCTTTGGGCCAAGCCCTGCTCCCTTGAGGTCAGTAACAGAACTCCCGGGGCCAGGGCTCCCCCAGCCACTGCTGACCAGCCGCTCAGCCCACTCACAGTCAACGGGTTCACTTTTTGAAAAGAAAAATAGTCCCAAATGATGGCTGGTGAGTGGGGTGCTGACGGCACCAACCACACAGTGGGGGGCTCTAGGGTTAAGATGGCACCTTCTGTTTGTCACTTTGCCTAGATTGTCCAGAGAAGTATTTGGAAGAGGAGAGCAAGAGCTCTCCCTGTGCCCAGGCTGGAGAGATGGACGAGCTGCAGGATTCCCGTGCACCCACCATTGCCCAGCTGCTGCAGGAGAAGACCCTCTACTCCTTCTCAGAGTGGCCTAAGGTGGCTTCAGAATCAGTTCTGCACCTGTCTGAATCATTCATAAATTGGGGCCACCCCGGCCCAGCTTCTCTGCCTTGCCACCCTTCACTAGGCTTATTCCTGGGCAAAAACCCAGCCACCCACCTCTATGGCCCTGGTCCATGTTAGTGAGTAGGCAAGGGACTGAATGCACAGAAATCCCACTGCTGCAAGCAGGACTTGGGGGTACCACAGGGAGGCCGAGCAAGGGGCCCAGTGGGATGGAAGTGAAGCACAGACTTAGCGCAGGCCCTGTGCCTGGGCTGAATTTCCCATTCCATACTCGGTGTCCCATGGCACACATGTGCATGAGTGTGCACCCAGACACAAGTTCACATGTGTATCCGGGGCCTTTAGAAATCTTCAGAAAGCATTGGTCCCTGCAACATTTGTGAAAAGAGAGGGGGTTCCATATTCACTCCCACAGGCTCTCTGCATTTCCCTCGGGGCTCAAGGGCCTGTCCGTCCACATTGCCCTTTGCATGCCATGGCCTTGGGTTTGCCATGCTACTGAGCTGTCTGCTTCTGCTTGCAGGACCGAGTGATCATTAACCGCATAGATAATATCTGTCACGCCATCTTAAAGGGCAAGTGGCCCTCTTCTAGCCAGCAGTTTGAAACACAAACCCTGATGCCCACATCAGGGTTAGCCAGCAACGCAGGCACTAGGAACAGCTTTGCCGAGCCAGAAGCCCCGGACCCCAGCTTCAACAACGGAGTGTTAGTTGCACAAGTACAAAAGGTGAGGGTGTCAGGGCACGTGGCCAGACCACCTACCCCTTAGGAATTCCACCTCCCTGGTGTTCAGGGCTTCCCAGCCTGGCGAACTCCGCAGCTTGCCCTCCTCTAGCTCTCATTGTTCTGCAATTTGCAGTGTATTGTATAGTCCCAGGGGCAGCTTGGAGACCCTTCCCCCCCCCACACCTGGCATTCACCCAGGTACCAGGCGGGCGGATAGTTAGGTCACTGTGGGGTGACGAGTCACAGCAACCCCTGGGGCAACATGTATAATCTCATCCCAGGGGTGCCCCTTTATTTACTGCCATTATGAGAACAGCAGCTGGAGGTCCCAGCGAAACAACTCGATGCATTTCTGTGAGCGGCTCTGCTCACCTTCCTTTGGAGGGAGCGGTGCTTCAAAATCCCTCCTCCCGCACTCAGCTTAGCCGAGAACACGGTGCTCTGCCTACACCCCAGCAGGGGTGTAACAGAGGCACTGCCCTGGGGCCGGCACTCTGAGTAGAGTGCTCTGTCTTCCCAGCACAGAGACCCTACTTATGCACTGTCCTGCTGAGTGAGAGGTGGCTGGGCTCTGGTTCTGAGGCCAACAGCTGCTGGCAGGAGCCACTCCTACAGCTCACTGAGCTGCAGCACACCTGCTGCAGTATGGGGCTCTGCAGGAAGTCCCACTTCATCCATCCCTTTAGCAAGGAAGTGGTGACTATTTTCTGGGCTGGGGGTAAAGGGTCACAGAGGGCTCCACCAGAGATTGAGGAGCTCTATCCAGTCTTGATAGCCACCTGTATACACTCCCCTCCCTCAGCTCCTAGCCCCATGAAACCTCTCTCTTCCCCAGTGTTTTAGCCCTTGCGGCCCCTTCTCACTCTATAATTCTATGATTCTAGTGAGCGCTGGATTTAAAAAGTGCTTCTGAGTGTTGTAAGGCCTGTGCGATGTAGGCCATAGCTGTGACCATTTCTCTGGCTTTGCTGCACACAGGAAAGCTTCCTGGCTCCTGCCTTTACGAAGGATGAACGAAAGCACAGGCAGCCCTATGAGTTTGAGCTGGAGAGAGACGCCAAACCTAGAAGCCTCGAACAGTTAGCTGCATCACACTCCCGTCCACCTGTAGTGCTGAATGGCTGGCGGGACTCGGCAGGGAACCTGGCCAGAGCATCTGATGGATCCCCAGGAAACCCCACTCCTTTCCCCCTGAACAGTAACCTGCCCAAGTTAGGGACAGTGCACTCCCTGCAGGGGTCCCTGGGCATGGACTTGTCCGGCATCCTCCAGGCAGGGCTAATCCATCCTGTCACAGGGCAGATTGTCAATGGAAGCCTCCGGAGAGATGATGCTGCCATGAGGAGACGACGGGGCAGGAGAAAAAATGTGGAAGGGATGGACCTTATCTTCTTGAAGGAGAGGAGCCTTCAAACTGGGCTGCAGGTGGGTAAATAATTCCCCCTCCCAAAGCAGGCAGGATTCAGCACCTGAATGCTCACGTGGATCCAGCTGTTCACTCAATAACTGCTTAGCTCTGCTGTCCATCGCAGGGCAGGGCAGGGCAGGGCAGGGCTGGACAACTGCCCCCTCATTGACAGCAAACCTGTAGCAGGAGAAACAGACTCAACCCCAGAGAGGCAGGCCCTGCCTCTTGGTGAGGGGGGAGGTGTGGGCTTGCAGAGCTTCCTGCAGCCCCCGTTCAGGGCACACATCCCTGAGTGCTTGAGTACTGCTAAGCATTAAAACCTGATCTCCCATGTGGGGGCTACTGTATTTATGTAGATGGAATGAAGGGGCTCAGAAAGTCAAAGGTGTTAACGTGCATTCAGTCACTGTCCAAGACGAGACAGCAGTAAACAAGGTTCAGGGTTTGGTATACAGAGACCTCAGCCTGCATAGTCCCATGGGAAACATGCCATTAAATGTCCTTTTAACCTTCCAGTGAAGATACAGAAAAGAAGGGAAACCAGTTGAAGCATTTGAAATGCAGAATGTCATGTCAGGCTTTCACTGTACCAGCTCCCTTTCCCTTGAGCTGGAGAGCCTTTAGAAGACAAACCCCTTGTTCAGCAGTCTCTTACATGGCATGAAAGATGCTAAGAACTCCTGTGGGAGAAAGAGAAGTGAGTGGAGATGGGGGGAAGCTGTCATCGGTGCTGCTGCTAAAGTCCAATCCCATTTCCTAGAGACCAGACAAGACAAAAGAGGGAGAGAAAAGAACAGCAAAGGTAGAAAATGCAGCTGCAGCTTAATTCCTCCTTACAGCCTCGCTGCTGGCTGAGACCTGGCAAACTCATACCCACATCGGGCTGCTGAGGGCCTTGCATATTATATTATATTGGGGAGTATATTGGTGGCATGGGAGGGAGACCGGGGTGGGGAAGGGCGGCATCTTCAGCATTTAGCTGGAGCCAGTGGAGGTGGTGATGACAGACCTGGTCTGGACAGGACAGCTCTCAGGATCCAGGTGAAGAAAGAGATGATAGGGGTGGCAGCCATGATGGTGAACTACCTTCCTTCCCCTTCTCTCAGTGCTGTGGTAACCAGCTCCTGCCACCGTCAGTCAGCCAGGGTTCGCCTCAGTCAGCAATTGTTCCCCTTCACTTCCTCACAGCCAGTTTGTGTCTCTCAGTCCCTCCGAATGGGGCGATGGGCACAACAGCCCATCCTGGTCCCATCCTCTCGATGTTTTGTCCACCAACAGGCCTAATTTTCAATACACCAATTTTGATTCGTTGATTTCCAGGCTCACACTGCGCTCATTTACTGCATGATCTTCGCGCAGTCCTTGAGATCTATCAGGAGGCCTTTGAGTTGGACTAAGTCAGCCTGTCTCTTTTTTTCCACTCACCATTTGCTATTATAGGTTATTGTGACAATCCATGAACTCTAATTCACTTCACAGCTGGAATCCCAATGAGGGTAAATTCGTAGGCCCGGTTACCACAACAGGGCTTCACAGGGATGGAGAGCCCAGGGAAGGTACTGGGCTGAATTCCCCCACCCCAGCAAAAGGCAGGGCTCTGCCCCCTCCTCATGCCCCAGGAGATTCACCCTGGAAAGGGCAGCAGGCTCTTGGAACAAGGAAGCTTTAGGTTTCTTCTGGGACTCCAGAGGAGGCTGGCTGGATGAGGGATGAATCACACCCATTCTGGGTGGAGCCAGCCAGCTCCTGGCCACCTGGCAGAGCAGAGTTTGTGGGAGATTTGCAGCACTGCAAACCCCACTCAGGGTGGATTTCCCACAGCCTGGGTACCGCCAGCAAACCAGGGGTGCAGAGAGCCTGTTGCCTGAGGTAGTGCCATGCTCTCTCTAGATGCAGCTGGTGGGAGCTTCTTCTCCCTAGAGAGGATGTGGGGTGAGGCCTCTCCCCAAGAACCAGGATCCGGTAGCACATTGTGCCTCGTGGCAATTAGGGCATTTTCTAGGTGACGTCCAGAAGCACAGACTGGTCCCACATCTCCCAGCTCTCTCGCCCCTAGTGCAAACAGGGTGCCTGTGAGGCTGAACGTTTCTCCTGGTGGCTTTTGGTGATCCAAATGAAGGACACCAGGAACTCCTGGGCTCCGGCTTGCCAAGCCCTGCCTGGGTGTCTGCAGGGCCGGGATCTGCCTGGGTGCTCTCTGTGACATTGGGGTGAGAGAACTAGCAGTATGGTGGTGTTCCCAACATGGGCTCTCCCTTCTCCCTTCACTTCAGGATGTTCAGGAAGATCAGACCCAGCCTGCACAGAGCAGCCCGCACCCGGACGGGCTGGTCACCGCTACCTCAACTCCGCATACTGTCACAGCCGCAAGCATCCGGACAGAGAAGGCTGTTCCAAACAAGAGTCTCCTGGACTGGCTAAGACAGCAGTCGGACTACACACTCGATGTCCCTGGCTTCAGCACAGTAAGAGTGACCCTCTTGGGGGTCTCGGGCTTCAGTACGTCAGGTCTAGATGGCTGCCTCCTTCCTGACTGCCTTAGATCCAGATGCAAGGGGTGGGGCTGGTCTCCAGAGCTGCAGGTATCTCCTTTTTTGCAGGGCTAAGGCACTTCTTTACACAATAAGGGCAAAGACACTTGAATAGCTGCACATTCCTGGCAGATGGCATTGTTACCTGCTGTCTGTTTGCTGGCTCCTGCTACGAGGATTTGCTGCCCAGTGATGTGGCAGGACTAGGTCGGTGCCTCAAAAAATGGGTGGGGAATGGGCAGAGCTCTGAATCTAGGTGCCCCCAAAATTGTGCCTACAGGTCATATCTCACCTGGGTCACTGGATGACAAAGCACAGCTAAGTCAAAGGAGACTTTTTGTAACAGAGCAGAAGGCAGCAGGCATGGCCCTACTCAGCCCTGTGAGCTGCTAATGAACCTCAAGGGCATTGAAGTAGGAGGAATTTACAAGTCTCAAGCCACACAGCCCATGAGGGCAAGTCACACTGCAGTGCCCAAGGTTTGGATGTGTCACTTTCCCAGGGAACAGAGCCTAGATTAGCAGACAGCACCAACACCAGGCACAGTTGCTCCTGGACCCAACCAGCACAATCATCCGCAGGCTTAATCTTTTAGATCCCAGGCTGAGCACAGCTTAAGCTTGTCCCAGTATCCGCTCCTTATCCATCGTTCAGTAGCCAGGCCTGCTGTCCAGCTCTGATAGCTTCTCTCCGTTCCCTGCACTAGCATATAGATAATTATATGGCGAGAAAAGAGGTTATTTTACCTTCATATTTGGCACTGGTGTGACCCCTGCTGGAATACTGTGTCCAGTTCTGGTGCCCACAATTTAAGGATATTGATAAATTGAAGAGAGTTCAGAGAAGAGCCACCAGAATGATTAAAGGAGGAGAAAAACAGCCTTATAGTGATAGACTCCAAGAGCTCAATCGATTTAGCTTATCAAAAAGAAGGTTAAGGGGTGAGTTGATCACAGTCTACAAGTACCTACATGGGAACAAATATTTAATATTGGGCTCTTCTGTCTAGCAGAGAAAAGTCTAAACATGAGCCAGTGGCTGGAAGTTGAAGGTAGACACATTCAGACTGGAAATAAGGTGTAAATTTTTAACAGTGAGAACAATTTGCCAAGGATTGTGGTGGATTCTCCATCAGTGACAACTTTTAAATCAAGATGGGCTGTTTTTCTAACAGATCTGCTCTAGGAATTATTGTTTGGCAGGTCTCTGGCCTGTGTTATGGAGGTCAAACTAGATAATCATGATGGTCCCTTCTAGCCTTGGAATCTATGAATTGGGCTAGCCACAAAACCACAAACAAAAACCAAGAGGGGAGAGAACATAATTTCTTGCCTTTCAAAGTGAAATGAAGATGACATTTGAAACCCTTGTGCTCTGAGTGTCTGAGGAAAGCTCCCCTGATCACCCATCCCCACTTGTGTGTCTATTTGTTATCCAGGATCTATGGGAGGACAGACAGGAGAGGAGCATGTGTTCAGAACACGCCAGACCTGTTCCCAGAAGTTCATAAACACCCAACTCTTCTTCCAACAGGCTGTTTTTTCATATTTTGGCTCATTTAGCCTATAAAGTAGCTTACTAATCTGAATGTAGACCATGAAACATTATGGAAAGGGAATCAAGAGAGATACTGATGATGTCTATAAAAAAGCTGTGTCTACGTGCTGAGGGATTGTGCACGTGGAACTGCAGTCTGAGGTGTGTAAAGATTCCCTGGGAGCTCAGAGCACAGGCAGTGAGCGGCTCCTGAGGCGAATGGGTATGTTAGCATGACCAGCTGCTTAGAACTGAGAAGCCCAGAATTTGCAGGCAGAGCTAGTTATAGCCCAAAGAAACCTCACCAGCGACATGCACAAGGCGAGATTCTCAGGAGTCCTGAAGCAGTGGCACTCAACACACGTGAGTGTGGGGGGCCTTCTGCTACCTTGCCACTCTCCCCGTCCTGTCTTGGAGGCAGCCAGAAGCTCTAAATTGCACCCAAAGGGGCTGTTCTGCCAGTGAGTACTACTGGAGCACTGTGCATCCCAGTCATCCCTGTGCCTGCGGTGGTGTAACACTGGCTCTGTGGGATTCCCCATGTGGGGGCAATCCTCATCTGTCTGGTCAGGACAGCTTTAACGTGCTTTGTGCTCCTTTGACAGTATAGACTGGGCTTTACTGAAGGCCAGGACTGGGCCTAGGGCCTTTTCTTGGCAGAAAAACCCTGGTTTCTGACTGATTTAGGCAGCTGCATATTTTTCCTCTTCCTTCCATACATTTGCACTGGCTTACTGCAGCTGTGCAGGTTGCACTCCTGAAGAGCAGTGATCTAGAGTTCACA
This sequence comes from Lepidochelys kempii, assembly GCF_965140285.1. Classification (NCBI taxonomy): domain Eukaryota; kingdom Metazoa; phylum Chordata; order Testudines; family Cheloniidae; genus Lepidochelys; species Lepidochelys kempii. The sequence continues at coordinate 30,272,231 of NC_136392.1, read as the reverse complement.
TGGCTCAGTGGGTTTGCAGCGGGTAAAGCTGGAATATCAGCAAGCAAGAGAATGGGATGAAATTAAGCAAAGGAAAATGTAGGCTGAATAACAGGAAAACCTTCTGGACAGCAAATTCTGGAATCAACTTGCAAGGGAAGGCGTGGAGGCACCTCTCATGGCACCTCACATTTAAAACAATGCTGGCAACTAGTCTGTGAAGAGCGATCCTGGTTCTGGGGAGGGGGGAGTTCCCTAAAAGGGACCAAGTAGGGCATTTTCCTCTCTGAGTGTCTGAGGTGGGATTAGCGGATAGGCAGATAATAAACAAGGGTCCATGGACACTGAGGCCTGTATTAATGTCCCTGAGCCTCTATGATTAGGGGTCAGACTGGTGCCCCATTAGGCCAAAAGCCATAATGCAGAGAAAAGATTGGTCACAATCAAACTGACTCAGGAAATGGGGAAACTGCAAAACTTACAAGTCTTATCCACCTGCTAGATGTGGAAACAGAAGCACAAAGAAATTAAGGGACTTCATGACGGTCACTCAGGAAGTCGGGGCAGAGTCTGACTAGAATCCTGGAATCTTGACTCCCAGTCCTATACACTAACCATGGGTCCACACTTGCTCCCCTAGACTTGCAGTCTGAGAGTAGAAGGAGATCGGGGTTAGGGTTTGTATCTGGAGTACGTCTGGTAGGATAGGCATGATTATTAATTACTTGTATTACCGTAGTGGCGAGGTGTCCTAATTTTTGGACCAGGACGCCACTGCACAAGGTCTGTGCAAGCGCAGAACCAAAAGAAGGTCCAGTGGCCCAAAGAGCTTCCAATCTAAGGTTAAGACAGACAAGAGACACTAGCTGGTCACAGACAGATGGCCAGGCATGTGAGATGCTGACACACAGTGGCACATACTGCTGTGCTCTTCCTTTCCGAATTACGGCTGGGACTTTTTAAGAAGATCCAGCATAGTCTCTCTGCAGTGAATTTAGTGACAGGCAGCATTCCTGGGTGTGCAGAGACATCAGCCAGAGATGGAGTTGTTAGTCTAGGCTGAGGCATAGCAAAAGCATCTTCAGACCCATCAAAATAGGTTTGCACTCATCCAAAAAGCAGAGCTGTGCAGTGCGGCCTGCACAGATGCTCCTCCCTCACACCATCAGCTTGGCTTGGCCATTCTCCCTCCAACTTTCTAGCCATCCATTCTGATTAATGCTCTCTTATTTGCATTCTAGAGTTTTTCAGACAAGCCCAAGCAGAGGAGGCAGCGCTGCAAGGACCCCAGCAAACTGGACATAAACTCACTCACAGGAGAGGAGCGGGTGCCTGTGGTCCATAAGGGTACAGGACGGAGGGTAAGCAAACACATTTGTTGTGCTTGGTCCTTGGTCTGCATAGAAATAGTTAGCAGAGACCCAGCTATCCCACCTGGATTTTAAATCCTGAGAAGTAGGTAGGATGGTGACCAAGTCTGTAATACACATATGGATCTATACCACTGTCAGAGCCACAAGTGTGCCTGGGGGATACCAACTTACTGACAATAATTAACTGACTCAGCAGAGTAGATATAGACTGTTCTTTGAGTGCTTCCTCATGTCCATGCCAGTATAGGTGTGTGTCTATCGCGTGCGCTGTCGCTGGAAGACTTCCTCCCCCCCTCCAGTGATATCTGTCAGGTCGACTCTGGTGCCCCCTGGAGTGGTGCCTTCATGGCATGGCATTTAGGCACCTGCCAACCTGCCTCTTCCTCAGTTCCTTCTGTCCATGGTGGTTGCTGGAATGCTCTTAACTCTTGCTCAGCAAGTGATCCCCATAGTGATCTTCTTTCTTTAACTAAATTGTAAATAAGTGTAAATAGTTAGTTAGAATAAGTATAGTAAGTAATTAATAGTTAGTTTACTTGTAAGCATTCACCCTGCGGGGCTATCCTTTCCGGACCACAGGGCATGCCTACATCCAAGGGCTTCAAACAGTGTGGAGCGTGCTGCAAACACATTCCAATAAGTGACCCCCATGACAGCTGTTTGAAATACCTGGGAGGGTCACATCCAAGGAAAGTGCCAGATTTGTAGGAATTTCAAACCAAGAACAAAAAAGAAACAATCAGTTGAAATTTCTTCTCATGGAGGGGGCACTTCACCTGCTTCAGAGCTGCGGCCTGACCTGGCACCAAGTACTTCCTTGACCAGGAGTGTACTGGCATCCATTAGGGAAACCCAGCATGGACCAGGCTCCCTGGTGCTGACCTCCTCCCGGCATACTTCTTTGGCACCCAAGAGGTCAACAGCGTGACACTATTCTCCATCATCAGTGCCGAAGAAGAGGACAGAAAAGTCAGAATGGGGGCGTTCCCCTGTGAGAAAGACCTTAGAGTGAGATCTGTGGTGGGCCACTTTCAATCAGTTGCAATCCAACCGTCTCTGTTGACTCCGGCCCCAGGGGAGGAACCCATTGAGTCCAGTACCGATGGACTCCTCACATAGGGTTAGCGAAGAAGGGGAGACAACCCTGGCAGCACCATCAATGCCAGAGGCATATGAGGCAGTGTGGAACCTTCTAACTCTCCCAGCACCACCATCCCCCCCAAGCTGAGGTCCACAAGGGACAATGCAAGCACCGCAAGGCCCAGTTCCAAGAGAGCAAGCACCAGTCCAGTGCCTCACCATCATTGCAGGCTTGCCCAGCCCTCTGTGCCGCTCACCATCAAGAGACTCGACACCACAGACACGCTCACCACAGTGACACTGCACCTTGCCCCAACGCCGGTCTTGTTCCTGGCACCAGTCACAGTCTAGGCACTGGTCACAGTCTTGGTGCCGCTCCAAGTCATGGCACCACTCTCCGTTGCAGCACCGTTCTCTACCACGATGCTGCTCTCCATCATGGTACGGTTATTCAGTGCCAAGGAGCAAGGCACCGCCCTGTTTGCCTAGGGAACGGGTCCTCAGGCTCCGAATCACAGGAGTCGTCGTACACCTGACGAGGGAGCAGACTCTGGGCGGAACATAGATGCCCAGCTGACATGGTCCAAGGCCTCGCTCCTCAAGCATGGGCCCCTGGTCAATGGCAGATGCCACCTCAGTGGCCAGTGTTGACCCCTTGGCTGCACATGCTCCAGGGCTCCCACAGGAGACACTCACTTTCAGCACCCTCTGAGATGAGCTCCCTCCATCCCTGTCGGAAAGGGGTTCCATTCCCGGGTCAGAAGTCCAGGACTCTCAGATCACACCTGTGGGAGACCCATCAGCACCGGATGACGTACAAGGCCCGGTGGCAGTCCAGGCCTCTTTGTCATCCTCTCCTGACAAGGCAGTGGCTGACATGGCCATAGCCCCAATGCAGGATGACTACAAAGCCCACAGGAGCTCCTGCGTCGGATGGCTCAGAACCTCAACCTCCAAGTGGAGGAGATTGCGGAATCAGCCCCGGCCTTGGCAGACGTCCAGACTCCCTTGGGTCTGGCAAGAGTAGCCTTGCCCCTGAAGGAAGCCATCCTACAGCCTATAAGGGCATTGTGGCAGACCCTGGCCTCTCTCCAGCCCATGGCTAAACGGGTGGAGAGGAAGTATTTCGTCCCCCATAAGGGCTATGAATATTTGCACACCCACTCCTCACCCGGCTCCCTGGTTGTTGTTGCGGCCAACGAGAGGGAAAGGCACAGCAGGGACTATTGCCCAAAGCAAAAGAGGCCAGGAAACTGCACCTCTTACGGATAAATGTGTACTCCATGGGAGGTCTCCAGTTAACGATTGCATATCACCAGGCCCTATTTAATCAGTATGACTTTAATTCTTGGTCAGCCATGCAAAAATTTCAAGAGCTCCTGCCATCGGATTCTAGGTCAGAGTTTGCGGCCCTGGTGGAAGAAGGCAAGGCCATAGCCAAGGCATCCCTCCAGGCATCCCTAGATGCCGCAGACGCAGCAACCCGAGCGATGGTGACGAGGGTAGCGCTGAGGCGAAGCTCCTGGCTTCAGTCGTCTTGCCTACTGTATGAGGGTAGGGATGGTGTCCCTAGCCGCTGTTTGACGGAAGCTGGGAATAAGCAACAGGGGATGGATCACTTGGTGATTACCTGTTCTGTTCATTCTGTCTAGGGCACCTGGCATTGGCCACTGTCAGAAGACAGGATACTGGGCTAGATGGACCTTTGATCTAACTCAGTATGGCTGTTTTTATGTTCTTACGACCTCCTGTTTGAGGGACATTCCCTCTTCTCAGAACAAATGGACGCCCAGCTTCATAGCCTAAAAGACTCGAGGGCAACCCTGAAGTCATTGGGCCTCCACACTCCGGCCCCATTCCAGAAGCATTGTAAGCCTCACCCCAGGGGCCATTTTTACCTGCCACATCACCAGCAGAGGCAAGACTTTGGGTGAAAGAGGAATAAGGAGCTCAGGAAAAGAGAGGCCCTTCACTCCTCATCAGCCTCAACATCTGCGCCCGCAAAACAACTGTTGGGGAATAAACAAAACTTTTGAGGGTGCACCCGAGGACAGTGCACCAGTTCAGAACCTGAATCTTATCCTTATGTTCGTGGACCATTTGTCCCATTTTTACTGGGCACGGGCCAACATCACATCCAACTGATGGGTGCTCTGCACGGTAGAAGTGGGATATACCATGCAATTTATTTCTTTCCCTCCTTCCCACCTCTCCTCCCCGTCCCTCTTTAGGGACCCTTCTCACGAAAATCTTCTAGCCAAGGATGTGCAGTCACTCTTAAGGGTGGGGGCAGTGGAGGAAGTTCCCGTGGAGCTAAGAGGCAAGGGATTTTACTCCCACTACTTCCTGATCCCAAAGTCCAACGGAGTTCTCAGGCCTGTCCTAGACCTCAGGAATCTCAACAAGTTCTTGAAGAAGCTGAAGTTCCACATGCTCTCTCTGGCCTTGATTATTCCTTCCCTAGATCCAGGGGACCGGTATGCCACCCTCAACTTGAGACACGCATACTTTCATATCGCTATCTTCCGAGACCACAGAAAATCTCTTTGATTTGTGGTAAATCAGAACCACTGTCAGTTCACATTGCTGCCTTTTGGCCTGTCGGCAACACCGAGAATATTTACGAAATGCCTGGCGGTGGTGGTGGCCTCCCTCGGGAGACGAGGGGTGCAGGTCTACCCATACCTAGACGACTGGCTGGTCAGGGGCCAGTCCAGGGTACTTGTGGAACAACACGTGGGCCTCGTACTGTTCACTTTCAGGAACCTGGGATTCCTGGTCAACGAACACAAGTCTAACTTCATGCCCGTCCAGAGGACAGAATTTATAGGAGCAATTCTCGATGCGAATCAGCTGAGGGCCTTCCTGCTGGAGAACCATTTCAGGGCCATCGTAGCTCTTATACCAAGCCTGAAAGCATGCCCCACCACCATGGCAAGGAGCTGTTGGAAGCTCCTGGGGCACATGGCCTCTTGCACTGTGCAGCATACACATCTCAGACTGCGCCCTCTCCAACTGTGGCTGGTATCAGTGTACATATCAGGTTGTCACCCACTAGACAGAGTGGTCTCACTTCCGCCGGCAACACTCAAAGCCCTTCAGTAGTGGCTGGAACGAGACACAGTGTGTGCCGGCGTTCCCTTCACAAGGCCCACACCTTCAGTGGAGCTAGTCACAAATGCCTCGGACATGGGGCCTCCTCCCACACCCCTCATCCACAAAGTTCTGCTCAAGGTCAGAAAGGACAAGGCTCACATGATTCTCATAGTGCCGACATGGCCGCAGCAACACTGGTTCTCAACATTGCTGGACCTCTCAATAAACATGCCAGTCAGCCTTCCAGTGTGGCCAGATCGGATCTCCCAGGAGCACAGCTGCATGCTCCACCCGAATCTAGAGTCCCTGCACCTGACGGCTTGGAACCTTTGAGGCTGAGTGAGATGGAACAGTACTGCTGGATGTCAGTACAAGTCATCCTTATAGGTAGTAGAAAGCAGTCAACCAGAATGGCCTACCTAGCAAAGTGGAAAAGGTTCTCACTGTGGTCACTTCAGAAAGGGGTCTCCCCCTTGGATACGACGCTGCCCTTTATCCTAGATTACTTGCTTTACCTGAAGAAGGAAGATCTTGCAGCATCTTCCACAAAAGTCCACTTAGCTGCAATCTCAGCATTCTACCCATCGGTGAATGGCAGATCGGTTTTCTCCAACCCGATTTGTGCTCAGTTCCTGAAGGGTTTAGATCGCCTGTATCCACAGGTGCACCAGCTTCTGGTCCCCTGGGATCTCAACCTGGTGCTATCTCAGTTGACAGGGCCCCTGTTCGAACCATTGGCAACGTGTCCCTTGATTTACTTATCCTGGAAGACTGCCTTCCTGGTGTCCATCACCTCAGCCAGGAGGGTTTCGGAGATCTGAGCACTCACCTCCTAACCACCGTACACTGTCTTCTTCAGGGACAAAGTTAGGCTTCGCCCACACCCATCCTTCCTTCAAGGTGATCTCCCATTCCCACAGTAGTCAGGACATCTTTCTCCCAGTCTTCTGTCCCAAGCCCCATAAAAAGAGACAGAAGCAGAAGCTGCACTCTGGATGTTAGACGTGCCCCGGATTTTTACATAGAAAGAATCAAACCCTTTCGGAAGGACACCTAACTTTTCATTGCTATCGCAGAAAGGATGAAGGGGAACCCAGTCTTGGCGCAGAGAATCCCTTACTGGATAACATCCTGCATCCTCAAGTGCTATGACTGGCGAAGGTGGCTCCCTGTAACAGAGCCTCCTTGGTCCTGTTTCTGTCTCGGTCAACAAACTACGCAGAGATCCTCGTGCTGGTCCAACACCTTGTGCAGTTTATTTATAAAGGAGGCTCACCACCTTCACAACATACATAGTACCTTTAACAAGCAAGGGAGGTACTCTCTCTGTCCCTCTTACTGCCTGCTTCCCCCCCCTTTTTACTTCCTTCCTGTGCCTATTTGTGGGCTCTGGCTAATGGCTTAATTAGCCTTTCTGCCCTGCCCCACCCACAAATTAGGCACTGCTCTGTTTAGTCAGCTCCAATCTGCTATGCCTAATTAGAGCTGCTGTGAACAGAGTGCTGACTCAGGCTTTCATACCTAGCACTCGTAACACCTTCCCCCCCCCTTATATAACCGCAAGGTTCTTCTTTCCCTGTGCTCTGCCTCCCTTACAGAGGGGCCACCCTCTCTATCTCCAGGGCAATCATATGGGTTTCCCTTGTGGGATTTGTTCATCCCCCACCCACAGACCTCTCACCATGTGGGGGGTGAATACTCCCCATAGCTCTGTAGCAGCCCATTTGTCTTCACACTAGGGCCATCCTGGGGGGTTACTCCTCTCATTCTCTCTCTTTGAATTTGGCAGGGGATAGAGGTTACTCCCCTCATCCCCTGGATCACCCAGGGCACCATGTTCCCTCAAGTCTCCAAACTGTGCCTGGGTTTCTTCTCCTGGGGGTTGTATCGCAGGGAGCTCCACTGGGCCCCTGACCTCTACAAAGGAGTTTGGGCTGTCTGTCCCTCCATACCTCCTTCCTTACTTCCCTGGGGACATCTCTTGTCTCCTGATTCAGGCTTTGTTGTCTAGGGGTGTCTCCTGCTTCTTTCTGAGGGTTCCTCCTCTCTCTCCTCCCAGTTCTCCTTTTCCTTATGTGGAATTCCTCCCACCACCTCGCTTCCCAATGGGGAATGGACTCTAATCCGTGCTCAAGACAACCGGATAAGGCAGCCCCTCCATTACCGCAACTTGTTTCCACCAAAATCTTCCCCGGACCTCCAGGGGCACCTGGGCTATGGGGCAATTCCTCTTATCCCCATGGACACACTATGTGTCCATAGTTGCTCCTGGAATTATCTAGTGAGAATTCACCAACTCCCTCTGGACAAGAAAGCAAGCTGAGGCCGTATCCACAAGGCCCTTCTGGAGTTTCCTCCCCACCATCACAGAAATGGTGAACAGTTTTTTGCCCTTTTTTCTTCCCTCCTGCCCTGGCCCAGCCACAAAAGTTGGCAAAATCCATGTACAGGCAGTCCCCTTTCATCTGTCCAGATAGTCCACATTGCGAATAATGGGTCGAGTCCCAGCTGGAACTCTTCGGGTTCTTCCTGTCCATGGCACTTCCTGCTGTGGGTTCTCTGGTCTTCCTCCCCAGCTCTGGATCCTTATATGGTTGCCCATCTTTCCTGGGAAAGTCTGCCTCTGCATACTCCTCTGTCAGTTTCTCAGCAGCATCCACTGTGCTCAGTGGATGTCACCTGACCCACACTCGTATGTTCTCGGGGAGGCCCTGAAGGAACTGTTCTAATACCAGAGCTTCCATTATTTCCACCACCATTTGGGTATCTGGTCTCAACCAGCAGGTGGCCCAGTCCATCAACCTTTGGGCAAATGCCAGGGGCCATAAACCTCCTGTTAACCTTGCGGATCTGAACTTTTGGCAGTACTTCCCAGTTGACATCCCTTCCCAATCCAGGATGGCTGCCCTCACCGTCTCATATTTTTTGGCCTGCTCCTCACTCCACCATATAGGCCGCTTGGGCTTCTCCCAACAGATAAGGGGTGAACTGCATGGCCCAAGTTGCTCTAGCCCAACCTGCAGCGATAGCTACCCTCTCAAAAGTGTCCAGGAATGCAGGGCCCATTTTACATAGTTCAAGGTTCTGTGTTTGGGCACCATCTCCCATCAGGGAAATTACCACCTTCTGTAGGAGCTGCTGCTGGACACTGGCTTGTTCCCTTATGAAGTCCTGCAGGCTTTTCTGCTGCTCTGCCTGACAGGCAAGCAACGCCTGTCTCTCCATGTGATGGGATTGTTGAAAACCTTGTAGGGCCTTCTGCATCTCCTCTTGTAGTTTTACTAGCCATTGCAGGGTCTCCTCCATTGTGCGGGCCACCAAACCCTTGTGCTGGCTCAGATCCCAGACAAGGCCCCACATGTAACACAGCCTCCTTGGTCCTGTTTCTGTCTTGGTCGACAAACTATGCAGAGACCCTCGTGCTGGTCCGACACCTTGTGCAGTTTATTTATAAAGGAGGTCCACCACCATCACAACATACATAGCGCCTTTAACAAGCAGGGGAGAGCAATCTCTCTATCCCTTTTACTGCCTGCTTCCCACCTTTTTATTTCCTTCCTGTGCCTATTTGTGGGCTCTGGCTAATGGCTTAATTAGCTTTTCTGCCCTGCCCCACCCTGCCCACAAATTAGGCAGAGCTCTGCTTAGTCAGCTCCAATCTGCTTTGCCTGATAGGAGCTGCTGTGAACAGAGTGCTGACTCAGGCTTTGATACCTAGCACTCTGTCACACTCCCCCACACTTAGTGCACTGTATGAGATCGCAGGCCTCATCAGCAGCATTCTTGGCTCATGTCCCAGTCGTAGATATCTACAAGGTGGCAACCTGGTCTTCCATCCACTACACACTACACCATTACTCAATAGGCAAGAGGTGATGCAGCCTTCAGTACAGCAGTCCTCGAGTCCATGTCTTGCAGAAACTCCAATCCCACCACCTGACTGATTGCTTGGGAATTACTTATATTGTAACGGACATGAGCAAGCACTCGAAGAAAAGACAGTTACTAACCTTTCCATAACTGTTCTTCGAGATGTGTTGCTCATGTCTATTCCACAGCCCACCCTCCTGCCCTTCTCTCAGTTACTGACAAGAAGGAACTGAGGAGGAGGCAGGTTGGTAGATGGCTATATACCATGCCATGAAGGTGCCACTCCAGGGGGCACCAGAGTCGACCTGACAGATACCACTAGGGGAAAAAAAGTCTATATTGGAATGGACATGAGCAACACCTCTTGAAGAACAATGGTTACAGAAAGGTTAGTAACCGTCTTTTCTAGATACACACACTCACCAAGGCACATGGGTCCCACAACAGGAAAGCAATTCAGCTTAAAGGATCAAAGTAATGCCTGCTGTTGGCTGCAGGGGCTAATTTGATCCTTACCTATCAATTTCCTGGGGTTATTTCACAAACTATTTTTTTTATTTGGTGCAAATGTCTTTGTTTTGTCCCTGATTGAGAAGTGCAGGAACAGCATGTAAATCCTCTTCCAAGTCCTGGGCAGAGCCATGCTGTATGCAGGTAGTGGGCAGGTTCTCAAGCACATTCTCTCACTTGTTTCAAAAATGTTGAGAAAGTAGCACAAAGTCTGAGTCAAGATCATGGTTTTGTCTCTGCAGTGCAAACCCCGGTGTGACAGGAGAAGGCGAGTCTCAGGCAGCTGAGTTCTTGTATCTTCTTCTTACAGTGATGAAGGACCTTAACTTGCCCACAAAATTCCATTTAAAATAAACCCATGTGATAGTGGCAGGTGACTTTAAAAATAATCATTTAATTAAAAATCAAACAAACTGGTGAGTTAGAAAGACATTGGCTCCCCTTGTGCTTCCCTGTGCTGCAACAGTGAGACCACCATCGGACAGAGCTGGTGAGTTTCAGGCCGGCTTCTGAGCATCCCCCTTACAAAAGCCACCATCACCACAACTTGATCCCCTCATTGGCAGGCTTAGCAAGGAGGCCAGAGAACAGACCCTCGAGACTGAACTTCCCTCTCTCCACAGGTCAGGGCTGAGCCACAGTGTCTGGAAGCAGCACAGAGGAAGCTTGCAGTCAGCACCAATACAGACATTCACTGCACTGGGCACTGCAAACACAGAGTCAGACAGTCCAAATAAATAGAAGAAGCAAATGCTCTTATCCCTGTTTGCCAGATGGGGGACAAAGACACAGAGAAAAAGTGACTTGTGCCAGGTCTCAGCGAGTTGCTGGCAGAGGAGCACTGGCCGAGTGCTAGTACAGAGCCTTCGGCACGAGATCCTTCCTCCCAGTGACAAAATCCTGTGACGTAGACGGGAGTAGGCCCAGGCTGTGCACCTCACTGGACACCACGCACTGTCTGCGGGTGAAACTTGGGTTGCTGATGCCACATAAGGAATCAAAACTCTAGGCTGTTTGGTTTTAAGAAATGATCATAGCTGCCGAGTGTTGGGGAGCAGCGGTAATGCCCCCGAACAGGGAGGCCAGCTGCACCTCACCTATGTGTACACCTAGAAGGTTAATCATATTTCTTATGTAACTTTGCATAACTCTTTCTGGAACAGAGGTCATCCTTTTACTGTGTTTTATAGTTAGGGGGAGCCATGGCACCAGCATTGAAGGAATTGCCAAGGTGGCTTGATGCAAACTTGGAGTATGCTGTTGCAGCAGACTGGGCTGACATTGTTAAGCTTTCAGTAAGTTAGAGCTTTTGGAGAAATCTGTATCATGTCATCTTTTCTTTCTCCTCCCCATCCCCACCCCCTTTTTTCCAAGGAGGGTCCCTGAATTGGAATGCAGGGCCTCAGTTATACACATGGGAGGGAATATCTACAGGAGCAACTCTGCCTGGTGTGGCCAAGTGACAACTCAGGGGGGAGCTGAGCACCCTGCAGATTGGTGACAGGTGGCTAGGAAAAGTGGAAGAGGAAATATTTTGCAGTGATGGGAAAGGGAGGAGGCAAGTTTAGGCTAAATATCAAGAAAATCTACTGGACAGAGAGATTTAAGACTTGGGATGTTTAGTAATGACTAGACAAGGCACTAGAAATGTTGTAGAGGGAACACTCGTGCATGGGGCCGGACTGGGACAGGAAACAGACAAAATGTGACCATATAGGTCAGAATTTCAAGGGGGCCTCAGCTCAGCTTCTATATCAACTCCTGCAAATCCCACATTTGCTAAGAAACATGCAAATGTTCTAACAGGCCTAATATGCCTTATGTGCAGGGAGGCACTTTTCAAAATTTGCCCCACTATTTTTTCTGTTCCTAATCTGAATCACTGCCCCAATGAGCAACAAGCTGCCATGGGTGGGAGCTCTTAGTTCCCTTGGACAGGGATTGCAAGGAGATTCAGCTGGTGTTTGGGTGGGGTTACTCCATTTTCATGTGGCCCTGTTCTCTCCCCCTCCCCCCCTTTTTCTTGGTTGTGGAGTTGTGTGTGGCACTCATGCTGGGTTGGGAGGTGGGAGGAAAGCATGGGCAGTTTGAAGGTTTATGCTGCTCTACAACCGGCACTAGAGTGTGACAGACTGACCCATTCCCTCAAGAAACAAAGAGCTGCCAGGCCAGGATGGCGCCAGCTCCGCCAGCCCAGAGAGCAAGCCTCCAGTGCAACTTCTATCTCACACTGAGTCGTTAGGCTTCCTTCAGGGGCTGGGTTTGGCATTTATTGTGTACATTTTCAAGAAGCAACCTCCACTTGTGCCCACACTTTGCTGATGCAAAGGCCTTCATGCCTGCTAACTGTTGGGTGCATCCTTTCTATTAGATTAACACTTGCATGTCTGTTACATCTGCACTCCCACAAGCAAGCGTTAGTATGGGGCGATGTTTGCACCTCCCAAGTCCAGGCACACACGTGTGCACACACAGTTTGCCACAGCACAGGTGGAGGCTGAGTAGAAAATTTACCCTTTTATGTGCCGTAGTTGTGCCATGTGAACCTCCAGTATATTTTGATCCAGCCTGCAGGACACATGCAGTGCATGGAGCTCCTACCCTTTTCAAGTCTAAATGCAAAATGTTTCCATTTAAATATGCATCATTTGCAACCTATCTGCTATCCTGAAACCCCAAGAATTAGGCATAAGAGGAAAGATATTAAAATGTTTGTGCTAAGAATGTTGGATAACAGGTTTTAATGCTATTCTGTAGATGCTCCTAGGTTATTTTGTAATTTAAACAGACACAGTCACACCAGGGTGTGTGTGTAGGTTAGCCCTATGTCTGGGGATCCAGAAGACCCTTATTGTTTCATATCTATACAAAACGGTTTGAGCCATACATTAAAGCTCTAAGTAATGGGTGAGCTCCAGAAAATAATGTGCATTTTTTGCAGCTTTGCTGTTGTGCAGGGCTTTGAAAATTTGGCCCTTAAAGTCTAAAAAGTAATGTTTTTTTACCTGGTGATGCAGCCAGAATTCAAGCTGGGATGGGAACTGATTTAGCGTCACTGACACTGGGCTGCCCCTGTGCTTTTGATGTTATCAAAGATGTCAGTTCTCAGCAACAGACCTCACCCACACAGGAAGCTCAGGAAAAGCAGAAATTGTACTGTCTACACAGAGCAAAAAGTGCTTTCTCCTCTCCTCCCCATGAGCTTTTGGACTTCTCTGCAGCATCATGCCAGGGGCAGGGCGGGAGGTGTTTTGCACTGACAGCATCCCTTTGGTGAAAGTTCTGTATCCCTCTCAAATCCCATCTTCAGAACCATACCAACAGGGGCTTGTGTGTTACTAACTTTGGGAACCCAGGTGTAAGCACATGACAAGCTGAGTTTTCTTTGGGGCTACAATAACCTTTGGGCTTTTTCTGTTTCATTTGTCACTTTCAGGGATTCCTCCCAGAAAGCAAGTTCAATCGTATCCTAACTGAGCCTGTGCTCCGGGACACCGGGCCCCGTCGAAGAGGGAGGAGGCCAAGAAGTGAACTTATTAAAGCCCCTGGCGTCGTATCGGATTCTTCTTCTGGAATGGGACCGTTATTCATGAATGGACTTATTGCTGGAATGGATCTAGTGGGACTTCAGAACATGAGAAACATGCAAGGCATCCCTTTAACTGGGCTGGTTGGGTTTCCTGCTGGATTTGCAGCAGTGCCTGCTGGTGAGGATGTCAAAAGCACCCTAAGTATGTTGCCTATGATGCTGCCAGGCATGGCTACTGTACCACAGATGTTTGGTGTAGGAGGACTTCTAAACCCACCAATGACAACTACTTGTACTTCAACTGCTCCAGCTTCATTAACAAGCACAACTAAAAGTGGTACATCAAATACGGAAAAAGCTACTGAGGACAAACAAAGTAGCCAGGATGTGAAAAATGAACCTCTGTCTGAAGACAAACCTGGTCCTAGTTCATTTTCTGATCAGACAGAATCTGCAATAACTACCAGTAGTCCTGTTGCTTTTAATCCATTTCTTATCCCAGGAATGTCCCCTGGACTGCTCTATCCATCTATGTTTCTTTCCCCTGGTATTGGCATGACATTGCCAGGCATACAACAAACCAGACACTCTGAGGCAACAAATCTAGAAAGCCAGAAACGGAAGAGAAAGAAAGCTAAAGGGGAACCAACAAATCCAGAACCAGAAACTGTCTCGCTGTCTGAAAAAGAAGCTGCAAACAGTCAAAACTGTACAGAGCAAACCCAATCTCTGTCATCAGAGAAAGAACATGACATACAAGCAGAAGAGAAGGAGTTAAAAGAAATTAACAATACCAATTAGAATTTTTGTTTCATTAAGAAAAAAGATTGTGGCTTGTAAGTTTCTTATCCCATAAATATTTGTTACTTACCCTCCTGCCCCCTCTTCACCTTCATAAAACCTGTGTTTCCATGAGTAATATTATCTACCTAATTCCCTGTAAGAAAACTATGGTGACATATTATATGTTAATAGTTGCAGGGTCTTGCCACTTTATTAGATAAACAGTGTTGTCTAGTTAGTATGGGAGGCACAGAATTCTTCTTCTGTTATCCAGTTGTTCATCCCAACCAACAATAGTAAATCCAGCACTTGGTCACCCCCAAAATTGCTCATTTATCTGGGGAAAAATTAAAAAGCAAAACCGGAGCAAAAGAAAGTACTTTCATCTCTTGATCTCAATGCAGACAAGGGTATTTCTTTTTACAGTGACACTGAATGAATAAAACTGTATTTTGGGGTAAAAAGCACAGCTATAGTAAGTGCTAATGTGTATTTTTGATTTAAAGTATTTCCCTATTTTATCATGGTTACTAGAATAGTAGTATAGACAGAAGTATATAACTAATGATTGAAAATGCATATATTCATTTCTTTTAAAAAAAGCATAACTGGTAGTGATATAATTTCCTCCCCTTTCACTCCTTGGAGTTTTGGAGACAAACTGCAGTAAGTGAAAAGATTATGTAGACTTTATTTTATATTTTTTTAAAACCAAAGTTTTTTACATTTAGTGGACTTTCAGTTGCCCTTTCCTTGTTAGTTACAAGAACTTTTCCAGCTTGTGCTGAAAAGGTTTTGCACATCCTGCATGTATTTCATTGAGTTTCTTGTACCTAAAGCTACCAGTTACTTCACCGGTCTGGTAGTATTCAGTTCTCATCTATGGCATCAGAAGTTCTGTAAAGAGTTGTTTTTCCAACAATGAACAGGCCACTCATATAATGCTCTTATATGAATACTGAGGCTTTTGAGTTTTAAATTTTTTTTTACAGTTCTCCGCCCCGCCCCATAAATGACATCTTTTCTGAAAACAAAAACAAAATAAACAGAAAGCTGTTGGGCTGGCTTTACAATTGTGAGTCCTTTGAGAAGGACTGTTGAGGTTTTCAAAGCTTGTGTTTATCTTCCTTTTCTAGGGTTAGACTGTGAAGAGATTATTTTTGCTTCTTCTTTCCATTCCTCTTTGTTCTATTTGCTGTTGAACAGTGTTCCCAGCAGTCCCGTTGGCAAATTATTCTACAGTATGCATTTTAAATTCACAAGTTTTTAATGTGATCAGTCCCCCAAACTCTGTGTCTTGAGACACCTCCACAGGTAAACTCCATGTAGTCCTCGCTCCTCACTGCTCCTGTTTAGTTTTTCTTTCACTTGGACTTGTTCTAATTTGCAGCTCATGGTTTGAGACTTGAAATAAACACTTAGTGGTGCAGCAGTGAAATGACAGACTGTTTGAGGGAGCTGAAGTGTGCTAGTAATCAGTTTTGCATTTGATTGTCACCATTTACTGTATTTTTTACTTATTTTCTGTTACAGTTTTCCTAATTTATCAGATGGTCCAAATGTTTTGACATAACTATTTCAGTTTGCATTATTTATTTATGATGCTTTTTGTCATTGTCTTTTATACATTTGGGATTATAAATTATGTACATGTTACAATTAGCATCTCAAAGAAGTCTGTTACCCATGACCTACAAATTTATATTTTCAAGGAATTTATTCCCACTTTATTGAATTGGATGTGATTTTTTAAAGAAAATTATGTAACTGATCATAATGCAAAAAAATCAGATCATTAAATGTGTTCTATTTAATAACACCCTTGTAGCATAGATACTGTATCATTATCGACAGATTTCTTAGAAATGCTGCTATCTCTATTTAACTAACAGTTTGTTCAGTTTTGCCTCCAGTGGAAGCAGAAAGGGTTTTTTCAGCTGTTAAATCCAAAATCAATATAATTTATTTATGTAAAAAAATTACTTGATTGATATATTTTTGAACCTTTTAAGTACTAACTTTCTTTTTACTCAGTAGAACATGTACTTGCCCTAAATCCTTAAAATACAAATGCTATAAAACTTCATATATCTTCAAAGCCTTACTGTGAATGGGTACAGAAATCTCTGCAGAGTCCATTTCTTATATGGGATGGTTGTTTTTCTAGGGTTGCACTCATAAGGAACAGGGTTCAAAGTGAAATGTATTTAACTAGCCAGCATGTTCTTACTTATCAAACATGTATGTTAAGTTTCTGGGTGTTTAGGCTTCTCTTTGGCTGCTATTGTGTGACCCTTTTTGAAATCCTATAGAGAAACTCTGTGGATTATTTACATTGTAAGGCATAAGCGGCTTCTTATTACTTTCCATCATCATATCCTAGAACAATTACCCAGTTTTCACCACTTTCATGGATCCTCACACAAATATACATTTTCCACCAAATGTGCTAACAAAATAAACTGTCTGTGCTCTTGAACATGGATAAAAAGAAAAAGATTTAAAAGTCAAATTTTTATTTTTTTAATTTAGTGACTAGATGATGCTTATCTTTCAAACTTGGCAGAGCCTTGCCACAGATGTATATAATTTTTTCAGCAAATATATGTGAATGTTTGATTCACTTGACTCAGTGCTAAACGTTACTTGCTTTTTTCTCAGCATGAACAATATCCATGGCTGTTACATACAGCACATTCTCTTTGTCAGATGGTCCCTCATGTGAACTGAGGAGCTTACTGTGGGGGGGATGACTAATTGCTGTTGATTCACAGACTTTTCAAGAAAATGAGCTAGTTTACCAACTACGTCCTCAGCTGTGTCAGTGAGTGTTTGCCCTTCAATTTTGCACACATTCACCTGCCATGCTGCTTGAACAACTAGTGCAATGGAGCAGCCCAAGTTACATAGCAGGCTTAAATGCACCCAACTGAATGACAGACAGGCAGTTGGTGATACACAGAGTCTCTACTTTACATTAAGATAATCAGTGGGAGCCAAGAGAACTGTTCATAAAATCCAAAGAGCCAGTAATAAATCCTTTGCACTTGCACTACACCACCTTTCTGCAGAAGAGGAGCCGAGTGTTTAGTTTCTCCTATTGAGCTCTTAAGTGTCTCCATTTAAACTTTGTACCATGTTAGTAGGTGCCAAATAAATGCTTGTAATAATGAATCGAAGGATCTCATTATGCTTTAGAAAGATAGTGGAATTTCCATTTTGCAGCTAGGTAAATAGATGCACTGAAAAACTATGGTGATTTATCAACAGTCACAAACAAGTCCAGCAACAGTATTGGCGACAAGTAGAGGAGTCCTAGTTCCCAGGCCCTGCCCTAACCATTGGACACACTCCATTCTTTGGAATCTTGAAATTTTAAAGCTGTTTTCTGATCATGGTTCCCTGGAATATGAACATACTTTGGGGTGGCGTAAAAGAGCTGCTCTTCAGGACTCAGTTGCAGCCATTGTTTTGAGGTAGGTTTATTTTGGGAAGCACAGGGCCAAAAAGTATCAAAGTGGAAGATGAAAAAGAGCCTACCTCCAAAGAATGGTATGAAGTTTGAACATGGCCTTAAGAAAAAAATCAAGGTACATCACATTTTACATCTGTTCTTGAGAGTCCCTTTACGTTTGGGGTGGCTAAATACAGCAAATGGAATTCAACAGTACAGCCTGCAGCAGTATTAATCTTTCATAAAGAATTTTTACCACAACAGCTACAGGTATCTAATGCCAGACTCTTACTAGACATAAGATGAAGCTCTGTGTGCTGGAACCTATACTCACCATGGCCTGAACCTTCATATAAAAGCTGAGGACAGGTGCAATCCGCCCTGTTTTATGCAGATTAGGAGTAAGCTAACACCCAGGTTTGCCTGAGCTAACGCATACAGCTATTGAACAAAGTTTGGGCATTGGCATTAGTGTTGCTTTTTAAAATTTTATTTTACAGTGTGTAAAGAGTGAATTCTCTCCTCACAGCAGCTGGAAATTTACACAAATGACTCTCACAGATGCTAACAGGATTTATACATATAAATTCCCCCATTGCATTGAAGAAGGACATGACAGCTGAATAACAGCAGCACAAAAGTAGGAAAAGCAGTGAATAAGATTTGTGTCCAGCTGGGATGGGGCATCCACCCCACACTGGCCTGTAAGGGATTAATGGAACCCTAGGGAGGTGGCACAGAAAGCAGCCAATAGGAGAGGGGCTGTGAGGAGCAGCCAATGAGGGCTGGGCAGGCCTATATAAGAAGGGCTGCAGGGCAGAGGCACTTCAGTAGCTACCTGGAGTTTGAGGAGGTAACATCAGGCTCCTAGCTGGAGGAGGAAGTAGTACTAGCACCCTGAATAGAACAGTACTGCCAGCAGAGATAGGAGAAGCTAGAGAGAGCTCCTGTTTAGCTACTAAGACTGGCAGGCTGAAGCCCTGCGGTAAGGGCAAAGAAGGTGCTGGGGGCCAAGGGGAAGTGGCCTAGGGAAATCAACTGAGGAGTTGGAGGGGATGAAGCAAGTGGTGGCCATCTACAGGGTCCCTGGGCTGGGACTGGAATAGTGGGCAGTTCCCCTCCCTCTCTCTGCCCCTTCCCGCCCTTGGCCACTAAGGAAGTGGCTATACAATTGGCTGCAGTTGCCACTGAAGGAAGTGGCTGGACTGTAGTTCCCCCAGAAATGCGGGAGAACAGAGTATGGCACAGCCAGAGGGCCCTGTTATGGGGAGGATGCCATGGTCCTGGGAGTGATGGGGTCCTGGAGCAGAAGTGACCGCAGCAAGACACTATTAGAAGAGGGCGCACTGGCTAGTAGAGCTAATCCCTGGGACAGCCAGCAGGAGGCACTGCACTGGTGAGTTGCACCCCATCACACCAGTTCAAGCTGCAGGGGGCAGAGTGTAATTTCCTGAAATGAAATCTGATCAGGTCATCTGGGCTAACACCCTCACTGACAAAAGTTCTGTGAGATCTTCATATGTGTGTTACGTCTCATCTGAAAGAAGTCACCTCCTTGTTCCCCAATATTATCATGGGGCATTGGATCTATATCAAGTCAGAGAGAAGAGCACTAGTTACAAAATACCACCCCCACTTCCTGCAGCAAAGTAGGTATTTTCTAGGCATCTTGCACCCAAATACTGACTCAGCCTTACCTACTTAGCTTGATCTATTGGGGTCACAGTGCAGGATGGTATGACTGAAAAAACTCCCACTGTGAGAAAAGCAAAAGGTTACAAAGCACAAATCTTTGGAACTCAAGGAATAACTAAAACCCTTTGTGAGATTTTTGTTTTTACTTGACTGGGTGTGTCCTATTTATGAACCAGTAAACACATTTCTTACTCCTCCCTGGGCTTCATTTCCCCCCACCTCCACTTTTCCCTTCTCTAGACAAGCTCAAATCACTTTACAAACACCCCTAGCAGGGAGGTGCTAGTTACAATTTGCGGGTGGGAAAACCGAAATACAGAAAAGGAAAAAGCCCCAAAATGTTAAATATAGAGGCCTAATGTTAGCCACCTAGAGCTGTCTCTAGGCAGTGTACATTTTTCAAAATGCCAAGTGCAACTTACAAAAATTGTCTTGGGGCAAGCTCCACAAAGGGATGTAGGCAGCACGTCTTTTATGTGCCCTGCTGCCCAGTGGAATCCTCCAAGCCCTGAGTTAGGTACCCAGTTACCTATACAAGACATGGGGAGAGTTAGGTGCCTAAGAATGGGGTCCACAGGCACCAGTCTGCTGAGTTGCCTAAGCTAGCCAGTAGGAAATGCTGAGGAGAGGAGTTGGTCTTAAGCCCTGCCCCTCAAAGCTTAAGTTATTAACTCCAGGACTGAGAGCGGCAACTCTCTCTGCAAAAAAAATTGGGGAGGGAGGCATGGTGAATAATCAGCTGAATCTGAGCTGGCATGATGCTACGGCCAAAAGGATCCTGGGATCCATAAACGGGAATCACAAGTAGGAGCAGAGAGGTTATTTTACCTCTGTATTTGGCACTGGTGCGACTGCTGCCTGAATATTGTGTCCAGTTCTGGTGCCTACAATTCAAGAAGGATGTTGATAAATTGGAGACAGTTCAGAGAAGTGCCACGAGAATGACTAAAGGATTAGAAAACACGCCTTAGAGTGTTTGACCCTAACAGCATCCCAGTGCCAGAGGGCAAGGGGCTCAATGGTATCTGGTAATGAGTTTCAGCTGGTGTAATCAGTTCACTGTGCCCCAATTCATTAATGTCATAAACTGTATCTGATGTGTCATGTAAAGTATCATTGTAAAACTAATAACACACTGATCATTAATATTCTTGCGGTATGTATGTAGGGTAAACATCCAAGGGATCATGCAGGTATGAAGGAAATGTGGAACTAAAATGTGCTTACCAGACAAGTTTGGGGCATGGGTAAACAGATTTCCCCCAGAAAAAGGGACAGGCTGACACCTCCAGACAAGTGTCATCACAGTTGAGTAGCAATCCCATCACGTGGCCATAGTATTTTAGCAGTGGAAGAAACCAGCTTGGAATTGCCTTCACCAAGAAATGCCATGTCTCCTTGCTCACAGCATGAATGAACTTTATTTTGGGGGTGACCTTCAGAAGAATCCTTTTCAAAGGGCTATAAAAGAGAGAAGCAAAGAATCCAAAGTTATCTTTCACCTATGAAGACAAAGGAACAGAGCACTTTAGACTTCGTGGGAGATCCTGAGAAGAGGGGTGGTAAGCCATCTTGCTGGAAGGTAGTGTGATAAGAATTTTACCTTGAACCAAGACTGAGTTTTGTTAAAGTCTGAGGCTCTAGAAAGCATTTTTCACTTTTATTTTCTTGGAACCATTTCTAACTCTACCCTCTGTACCTGAACTCACTTAAAATCCTATCTCCTTTTATTAATCTTGTTTTACTTTTAATCTAAAACAACCCAGTGCTGTGCTTGAATTGAAGTGATAGCTAATGCCATTTATGGTGATAAACTGTGCAGGTTGTCTCTTTAGAGGAGCAAACAAACCTTATTCCTCTGAAGGGTCCAGAAAAGATCTGGACATTTCAGAGCACGTGGTTTTGAGAAGATTCAGGCCTGAGTGGTATTGAAGTCATTTTGGCTGGTGTAACCATGGCTGGTGGAGGCAGAGTGTGGCTGTGGTGTAACAAGCAGAGCTGCTGGTCCATGGCTGAATATCATACAGACACTCAGTGTATGTTTGTATGCTGGCTGGGAGTGTCCAGGCAAGGGAGCTACAGCAGCAGAGCATTGTAAGGCACCCAGGGTTACAGGGCAGGTGATGACACGACACAACCTCTCACTGGTCTGTATTGCACCCCAGAATGTGACTCAAGGAGTTAAGTCTATTTATCTTAATAAAGAGGAGACGGTTGGGGGGGTGTCACTCGATTACAGTGTAGAAGTACCTACATGGGGAACGAATCATAGAAGATTAGGGTTGGAAGAGACTTCAGGAGGTCATCTACTCCAACCCCCTGCTCAAAGCAGGACCAACCTCAACTATTAACATTTAACAACAGGCTCTTCAATCTAGCAGAGAAAGGTCTAATACAATCCAATGGCTAGAAGCTGAAGCTAGTCAAATTCAGACTGGAAAAAAGGCATAACTTTTCAATAGTTGAGAGTAATTAACCATTTGAACAATTTACCAAGGGTCGTGGTAGATTCACCATCACTGACAATTTTTTAAATTAAGATGTGATTGTTTTCTGAAATATCTGCTCTAGGAATTCTGGTGTGGAAGTTTGGAGCAATCCTTTCTGGCCTTAGAATCTATGATTGGGATTCACAGTCATGGATCCTGTCCTGGAATTAGGCACGCGCACACACACACACACCCCCTCCCTGCCCCCCATCTTATTGTAGCCAATAGCCCAGCAGTTCAGGAGCTTGTGTAGGATGTAGGAGACCTGTTTTCAAATCCTTCTCTAACTGATTTAGAACAGGGACTTGAACTTGGGTCTTTCATATCTGAACCCATTTTATTTATATATGTGTGACAGATTGCTGGGCAAGAACTGCTGACTTGGCCTTCTGTCAAGCCAGTCCCCATTATGGAAAGCAAATTGGAGCTGGCTAGAGAAAACCTGTGCCTAATGGGTGAATGGGAGACAGCTGCCTGCCCAATTAGCTTGGGGCTATAAAAAGGCTGCAGGGAAGGAAGCTAGAGGGAGGAGAGGAAGCAGAGTGATAGCTCTTCCCTCTTGGGAGCAGACACTAGAAGCAAGCTGTGTATGGTGAAAAGGTGGTGGGAGCACAACCTGTAAATAAAAAGCACTAGTGGTTACTAAACCCAGGATCTCCAAGTGACTGTCAGCACAGCTGGGCCAGGAGTGAAGAGGACCTGCTGTAAACTGCTACACATGGGGGCTTCTCTATGATTTTGTGCCAGAGGAAGACTTTGGGAGCCCAGAGACTGAGGAGACCTTGCAGTGGCTGGTAAAGCAGCAGGAAGAGGTGCAACAAGCAATGCAAACCTTTCAGAAGTCCCACCAGCTGGAGAGGCAGGTCTTGCTTAACTGGCAAGCAGAGCAGAAGAATTTGCAGGACTTTATATGAGAGCAGGCCAGCACCCAGCAGCAGCTCCTCCAGAAGATGGTGAGTCCCATGGTGGGGGATGGCAATTGGGCACCAGGATTGGGACTCTGTAAAATGGGCCCTGCAGATGATCCCGATGCCTTCCTAGGCACTTTTGAGCAGGTAGCCATGGGAACAGGATGAGAGAAGACAACCTGGGCCCTGCAACTGGTTCCCTACCTGGCCGGCAAAGCCCAAGCAGCGCAGTACTTGCTAGCCATTTTGGCAATGGCATCTCTGTTTCTAGTATTGTGACTTCTAATTTAGAATTTTTAATTCTAACTTCTTATTTTTAGAGCACAAGTTTATTGTTGTATCATTCGACTTCCAGTCTGATTTTCTCTTTTTTTTTTTTTTTTTTTTTTTTTTTAGCCCTGTCTCAAAACTTTTTCATTCAATCCACCAATGGTGATTGCCTTTTGCAACTGTTATTTTGCCTCAATCCAGCCCATAGTGTTTTTGTGCAAGCCATTCTCAAATATTCAGTAAAACCTATTGTAATTTCTTCTTGAACATAAGAACTGCCAGAATGGGTCAGACCAATAGTTCCTTTAGCCCAGTATCCTATCTTCTGCCAGCGGCCAGTGTAGGGTGACTAGATTGCCCCCCCCCTTTTTTTTTTATAGGGACAGTCCAGATTTTTGGGTCTTTTTCTTTATATAGGCTCCTATTAACCCCCCCTCATCCTGATTTTTCATACTTGCTGACTGGTCACCCTAGGCCAGTACCAGGTGCTTCAGAGGCAATGAACTGAACAGTCAATCACTGAGTGAACCATCCCATGGTCCACTCCCAGCATCTGGCAGTCAGAGGCTAGGGACACCAAGAGCCTGGGGATACAGCCCTGATTATGGCTAATGGACTTATCCTGAAGAGGAACTGATCACTTGGGCAAAAGTATCAATGTCAGGATACTATGCTGTTAGCACATAAATGAAGCTGCGAAATAAATGTTTAAATGACCTCACTCCACGAAGACCGGTTTCAGAGTAACAGCCGTGTTAGTCTGTATTCGCAAAAAGAAAAGGAGTACTTGTGGCACCTTAGAGACGAACCAATTTATTTGAGCATGAGCTTTCGTGAGCTACAGCTCACTTCATCGGATGCATACTGTGGAAACTGCAGCAGACTTTATATACACACAGAGAATATGAAACAATACCTCCTCCCACCCCACTGTCCTGCTGGTAATAGCTATTACCAGCAGGAGAGTGAGTTTGTGTGTGTATGGGGGTGGGGGGGGGGTGTGAGAAAACCTGGATTTGTGCTGGAAATGGCCCACCTTGATTATCATGCACATTGTAGGGAGAGTGGTCACTTTGGATGAGCTATTACGAGCAGGATAGTGAGTTTGTGTGTGTGGTTTTTGGGAGGGGGTGAGAGAACCTGGATTTGTGCAGGAAATGGCCCAACTTGATTATCATACACATTGTGTAAAGAGTTGTCACTTTGGATGGGCTATCACCAGCAGGAGAGTGAATTTGTGTGGGGGGGTGGAGGGTGAGAAAACCTGGATCTGTGCTGGAAATGGCCCAACCTGATGATCACTTTAGATAAGCTATTACCAGCAGGACAGTGGGGTGGGAGGAGGTATTGGTTCATATTCTCTGTGTGTATATAAAGTCTGCTGCAGTTTCCACCGTATGCATCCGATGAAGTGAGCTGTAGCTCACGAAAGCTCATGCTCAAATAAATTGGTTAGGCTCTAAGGTGCCACAAGTCCTCCTTTTCTTTTCACTCCAGGAAGAGGTAAGTGAGGCATCTGTACACACCAGGCAGGGGCCTTTGGAGGCTGAAGACTTTGTTTCCATCCCACACCACTCTCAAGTTTTAGCAAATTAGGACAAGGCAGCCCATAAGAACACCCTTACCTCTCAAAAAGAAGAGGAGGACTTGTGGCACCTGAGAGACTCACACACGTATTTAATTGAGCATAAGCCGATGAAGCGAGCTCTAGCTCACGAAAGCTCATGCTCAAATAAGTGTGTGAGTCTCTCAGGTGCCACAAGTCCTCCTCTTCTTTTTGCGAATACAGACTAAGACGGCTGCGACCCTGAAACCTCACTTCTTATTCACCGCTACCGGTTACAAATGGCTAGCCCTGCACCGGGGGGGGGGCAAACTAAGTCAGAGCAGTTCACACTACGCCCGGCACAACAAGACCAGCTCGTCCGCCCTCTCACGCGCCGGCTCCGCTGCTCCATATTCCTCCGCGGCCGGCCCGCTAGCAGCGGGGTCCGGGGAGAGGCAACGGCCGCAGAGCTTAGGGGCCGACCTTCTCCTGCAGGGCCACTCCCGAGGGAAGAGCGGCAGCGGGCCCCGGCTGGGCGGAGGGATACGAGGGCCGGCCGGGTGAAGCGGTTTTGGCGCGCTGAGCGCAGGGCCTTGTGGGTTGGACCCGGAGCCGCTGGGCCGGCGCTGGGGGCTGTGGAGCCGCCATGTCCCAGAAGGAGCCCCCGGCCGGGGAGGCCCAGGGCTCGGCCCGCGCCGTCATCGACCGCCTCTGCCAGGACCTCAACCTGGACGCGGCCAGCGCCGCCGAGGCTCTGCGGGACTTCACGGCGCTGCGGGGCACGTACAGCCTGGAGGTGAGCGGCAGGGCCGTGGCCGGCTCCGCCCGGAGCCCGACGGGTCAGGGGGCAGGCGCCGGGCCCAGCGGGCGCTGCCCCGGGATCCACCCGCAGGAGGGGCTCCCTGGGGCCGTGCTGCTGGGGTAGCTCCTGGGTTGCCCGCGGCCTTGCAGGGCCCAGGCTTCCCCCCTGGGCGGCCGCTGGCTCTGGGGCGGAGGCGTGAGCGAGCGCTCGTGCTGGCAGACTCGGCTCCGTGGGAGCCCCGGCCCGCGCTGGGCTAGGCGAGCGCCGCGGCGGGGAACGGCCGGCCCGGAGGGGCTGCAGGCTGTAGACAGACGTGGGGCGCCCGCAGAAGGTCTGGCGCAGACACCAGCTCAGGTGTGTGCGTGTGTTCCCAAGGCTCCTGTCTGGCTGCGCGGATCGGACTCCAGCCCCAGGGTCTGACTGCCTTGGCTGGTACTCTGCTTGGCAGGAGATCAGTGCTCTGCCAATGGGGGTTGGCCAAACACGTTTCAGGTAAAGGGTGACTTATTAGAGAAAATGCATAAGGGCCTGTCTACACATGAAGGCGCTGTGTCCCTTTGCAGAGTGCCATGTATGCCCCCACCCGGTGGAGATGCAGTGTACACCGAGAGGAGGACTTCTGGTGCCAGATCACCACCTCCCCAAACAATATTAGCTATGCCCTCGGAAGCCCTCTTCTGGCTTCACAACTGTGTCCACCCTGGAGGTTTAGTCAGCATAGCTCAGTGGTGGTGTCATTTAATCACACTCTTGGAGGATATTGTTATGCTAGTATAAGCATTAAAACCATGCCAAACTATTCAGGGCTGGAGTCTACGTGTGACACTTTTATTCTGGAGTAAGAGTGCCTTGTTCTGGAACAAGAGTGTCCACAGTCAAAGTTATTCAAGAGTAAGTGGGTATATGTATCTTGCTTTCAAAGGATGCTAGAATGATCTTGACCTTAAAGGTCAGAGTGGTGGTATCCAAATTTTTCAGCCTAAAAGCTGAACATACTTTTTCAAAGAAATCAGGAGTCAGTGTTTTGGGGCAGAGTTTTGCCCAGTCCTTCACTCTTTTCACCACTTATTTGCAGGGAGAACAGAAACCACATGCAAATATAGCTTACTACAGCCCGTGGTGCAGAGGGTAAGAAGTAGGAATGGCTAGAGCATGCTGTGTACCAGCTAGATTGGGGTGGGCAAACTTTTTGGCCCGAGGGCCACATTGGGGTTGCAAAACTGTATGGAAGGCCAGGCAGGGAAGGCTGTGCCTCCCCAATCAGCCTGGCCCCCCGCCGCCTATTCGCCCCCTGACTGCCCCCCTCAGAACTCCCAACCCATCCAACCGACCCATCTCTTTGTCCCCTGACCGCCCCCTCCCGGGATCCCCTGGCACTCCCACGCCTATCCAACCCCACCCAACCCCCCCGGTTCCCTGACTGCCCCCTGGGATCCTCTGCCCCTTATCCAACTCCCCACCCCCTTACCATGCCGCTCAGAGTGGCAGGACTGGCTTATTGGAAAGCCTGGGAGGTGGGTGGGCACAAGCCACGCTGCCCGCGCAGCAGCATGGCTGCAGGGGTGGGGCGCGCAGGAGACAGAAGAGGAGGGGCCGGGGGCTAGCCTCACCAGTCAGGAGCTCCAGGGCAGGGCAGGATGGTCCCGTGGGCCGGATGTGGCCTGCAGGCCATTGTTTGCCCACCTCTGAGCTAGATCCATCTGGCATATGATCCCTAGTTCCCTTGCACAAGTTAGAGCAGCCCCCAAATTTGATTGATAGTTGGATGGAGCAGGAGGTACTTTGTCCATGCCTACACTACAAACTTACATTGACTCAAGTTACGTTGGCATACGGCCGTCACTGTTAGTACTTTGCTTGTGTGTGTGCATACTTAGCTGCTTTTGCTGGTGGTGCTCATACTCACCAAGAATGCTTGTATCAATGCAGAATGCAGTGCACCATGAGTAGGTATCCCACTGTGCAACTTACCCCTGTCTAGCGCACTGTCTTGGGAAGTTTTGGCAATGCATAATCGGGCCGAAACGAGTCATGCAGGGGTGACTGGGAGCATGGGGTCTACTTCCCAGTTTGCAGCTGTCTCCATCTCATAATGTTATCTGTATCCCATAATTTTTGTGCCTTTATTTCAAAACTCCACAAACCCACGTGGCCCTCCTCGCTGTCCGTCATCTCTGACAAAAGCGTGGAGACTGCATAGCTTTGCACTATTGTCATAAACATTGAAATCACAGGGTGTGCAATCCTGGAGTATTTGCACAGGTGCTTGAAAAAACAAATCAGTGGGGAACATGACGATTTCTTGGACACATTGCTGTGCTACATCATGAGAACCAATTCAAGGTTGTTGGTGGCATTCACAGAAATAGCTGCAGATGTTGGAGTGCTGCTTCTGGGTTTGAGAAACAAGCTCTGACTGGTGGGATCTCATTCTAATGTAGGTTTGGAATGAAGAGCAGTGGCTGCAGATCTTTCATCTAGGGATGTAAAAGGTTAACCAGTAAGCATTAACCCTGGCGGCCCCACATCGGGCCGGTGGGGTGGACCCTGGCCGCAACACATCAGACCCCAGCCCTGGCTGCGCTGGACCCTGACCGGATTGGCGCCCCAGCTACCTCGGTTAACTGGTTACACGAAATTTTAATCGTTGAACTGGTTTACTTTTTTTAACCAATATTTACATCCCTACTTTTGGTGCAAGTCCACATTCCTGGATTCATGTGCCAAGCTCACACCTGCCCTCCAGCACAGGGACACCAAAATGAGAGCTTTACTGATAGTGAAGAAGTTAGTGGGAATCACAGTGTGGAGACTTGCAACCCCAGATTGCTACTGGGCAGTTGGGAATCAATTCGGAGTTGGGAAATATACCACGGAGGCCGTTGTGGTGTGGGGCTGTGTGGGGCCATTAATTGCCTCCTGCTCTGGCAGTGTGCAGGACATAGTGGGTGGATTTGCAGGAATGGGATTCCAAAACTACAGTGGAGCAATGGACAACACGCACATCCCTATTTTGGCACCAGACCACCTTGCTACTGAGTACATCAACAGAAAGGGCTACATTTCTGTGGTTATGCAAACATTGGTGGATCACCAGGGACACTTCACTGACATCAATGTGGGCTGTTCAGGAAATGTGCATGACGCTTGCATCTTTAAGAACAGAGGACTGTTCAGAGAGCTACGAGCAGGGACTTTCTTTCCCAACCGGCGGATTACTATTGGGATGTTGAAATGCCAACAGTGATGCTGGGGGACCCAACCTATCCCTTTTTTCCCTGGCCATACACCAACCACCTCGACTGCACCAAGGAACAATTTAACTACTGGCTCAGCCAGTGTGGAATGACAGTTGAATGTGCTTTTTATTATGAAGGGTCGCTGGCATTGTTAACTCACAAGATTGGACCTCAGTGAGAAAAATATCCCAATGGTTATAGCTGTCTGCTTTGGCCTGCATAATGTATGTATGGCAAAGGGGGGAAAGTTTCTGCTGAGGTGGCATGGCTGTCTGATGAATTTGAACATCCAAATACAAGGGCTCAAGGCAGAGCGAAATGGCTCAGGAAGGCTTTGAATGACCATTTTAATAGTGAGTAATGTATGGTGGTGTAGTGTGCTCTATCTGACCCTGCTCTTTTGCGGCCTGGTAGGAATCGTTTGGTGATTGCTGTACATGTAGGAATATAACATTAATTCACCTATTTGTTTTGTGAATGGTCATGTGGATTGTGTGACATGAAGTAACAGATAAAGGGCAGTATATGTTGTGAATTAATAAAGATGAATTATGTTACAGAATAAAATTCTATTGGAACAAAATCAGTGCAACAAAATTGTAATTTCACAACAAATACATTAAAAACATAATAAATGTAGTTATGAAGGGTGAAAGAATTTTCATGTCCATTTCAGCTACACAGATACCAACTATGGCTTACACAGACCTGTGTATGTGAAGCTGTGATTGTCTTTATCACTCTACTCTGATGGACATTAAGGGTACTGCAACGACTCCTTAAACCATTTGGAATGTTGGGGGTGTGCTGGTTATGAGAGGTCTCAATGGGCTGCAGAGGGAGCAAGCCTGGGACTGTTGAATCTGAAAGTCCACCAGAGTCTGCTGCATCTGTGTTTGCTGCCTGAGAAGCTCCACTGTGCCCTGTTGATCTTCCTCTCCTTTTCCTGCTGGGACTCCTGGGCCTTTCTCCTCTCCATTCTTTCCTTTTCCAGGCTGTCTGCATTGTTCATCCTCCAGGCCCTGTGCTTATGGTCCAATGCAGCGCTGGCTTGCAGGATGTCCTGGAACATGTTATTCTGAGTCCTCTTCTTTCTCCACCTTATGTGGCTCTGCAAATGTGGAGGGGGAAACTCCAAAGGCCACAGTGGCAACAGCTGAAGATAAATCACACAGCGGTACTATTGTTGGTACATTCACTACAGAAAGTGAAACTTAAGATGTTAAACTTGCTCCCCAAAAGTTTTAAGCACTACATTCTCACTTCTGCTTGGGATTGCTTGTGCATGGCACCAATCACTGTCTCCCCCTCCCTCCCCCAGTAGGCCATACTCATCGTGGCAGGTGAAGGAAAATGAGAAGGGAATTACTTGGTTGCATGATTCTAATAATATATAGGATAATGACCATGAATACTGGTACCCTTTTCCACAGTTGATAGTGATTTTAGCTGATATCTCACTCTTGAAGGTATCAAAGGCTCTCATGCAGCTGCTACTGGCATCCCAAAGCCACCTGGGCCCATGTGCTGCTAGCCTGAGTACTGTAATGGGGCCTGCTGAAGCTATCACTGAGTGGCAGGGAAAGTGTCCTACTTTGGAGGAAGAAACAAGGCAGCCCCCCCTAGAAACCATCAGAGGATTGCAGAGTACTTCCATTAAAGCTTCATCGAGATCTCTCAGGAGGATTCAAGGGACATCCCTGTGTACATAAACAAACTGCTATGCTTGGTCACCATCCCTAGCTCTAGAGATGAAAATCAGATAGCAGCTCTACCTCTTGATGGTACCACTACCTCTTCTAGCATGAGTAAATTAATGAAAAGTGAAAAGATTGTGTCCTACTACTTTGGGGGGGAACAACTTTGTAATTGAAAATTTATGTACGCTCTTAGCTAAGGTTCCTTCCCCTGCATTGGGCTCACTCGTGCTGGACTGCAGTGGAGTCAAAAATAGGTCCTGGCTCACTGCATAGCTGGATCCCATGGTCACCTGTCCCCCATCCTCCTCTTCGTCCAATATCTCCTACTCTTTGCTGTTTGTGGCAGGGGCGTGTGACTTAAGCTCTTTCAAGCTATTCATGGTGCTTTTGAGAGGGGTGCTGCAATCTCTGCTGAGGGTGGCATGCAGCTCTTTATAAAAGCGGCAGGTCTGTGGCTTGGCACTAAATTGGTTGTTGGCCTCCCTGGCCACCTGGTATGCTGCTGCAGCTGCTTGGCTTTCACATGGCACTGCTGCTGGTCCCTGTCATACCCCGTCAAGGTTCCCTCCCCACTCTGAACTCTAGGGTACAGATGTGGGGACCCGCATGAAAGACCCCCTAAACTTATTTTTACCAGCTTAGGTTAAAAAATTTCCCAAGGCACAAACTTTGCCTTGTTCTTGAACAGGTTTCAGAGTAGCAGCCGTGTTAGTCTGTATTCGCAAAAAGAAAAGGAGTACTTGTGGCACCTTAGAGACTAACCAATTTATTTGAGCATGAGCTTTCGTGAGCTACAGCTCACTTCATCGGATGCATACCGTGGAAACTGCAGAAGACATTATATACACACAGAGACCATGAAACAATACCTCCTCCCACCCCACTGTCCTGCTGGTAATAGCTTATCTAAAGTGATCATCAAGTTGGGCCCTTTCCAGCACAAATCCAGGTTTTCTCACCCTCCGCCCCCCCCCCCCCCACACACACACAAAAACTCACTCTCCTGCTGGCAATAGCTCATCCAAACTGACCACTCTCCAAGTTTAAATCCAAGTTTAACCAGAACGGCGGGGGGTAGGAAAAAACAAGGGGAAATAGGCTACCTTGCATAATGACGTAGCCACTCCCAGTCTCTATTTAAGCCTAAATTAATAGTATCCAATTTGCAAATGAATTCCAATTCAGCAGTTTCTCGCTGGAGTCTGGATTTGAAGTGCTTTTGTTGTAAGATAGCGACCTTCATGTCTGTGATTGCATGACCAGAGAGATTGAAGTGTTCTCCGACTGGTTTATGAATGTTATAATTCTTGACATCTGATTTGTGTCCATTTATTCTTTTACGTAGAGACTGTCCAGTTTGACCAATGTACATGGCAGAGGGGCATTGCTGGCACATGATGGCATATATCACATTGGTGGATGTGCAGGTGAACGAGCCTCTGATAGTGTGGCTGATGTTATTAGGCCCTTTGATGGTGTCCCCTGAATAGATATGTGGGCACAGTTGGCAACGGGCTTTGTTGCAAGGATAGGTTCCTGGGTTAGTGGTTCTGTTGTGTGGTATGTGGTTGTTGGTGAGTATTCGCTTCAGGTTGTGGGGCTGTCTGTAGGCAAGGACTGGCCTGTCTCCCAAGATTTGTGAGAGTGTTGGGTCATCCTTCAGGATAGGTTGTAGATCCTTAATAATGCGTTGGAGGGGTTTTAGTTGGGGCCTGAAGGTGATGGCTAGTGGCGTTCTGTTATTTTCTTTGTTAGGCCTGTCCTGTAGTAGGTGACTTCTGGGAACTCTTCTGGCTCTATCAATCTGTTTCTTCACTTCCGCAGGTGGGTATTGTAGTTGTAAGAAAGCTTGACAGAGATCTTGTAGGTGTTTGTCTCTGTCTGAGGGGTTGGAGCAAATGCGGTTGTATCGCAGAGCTTGGCTGTAGACGATGGATCGTGTGGTGTGGTCAGGGTGAAAGCTGGAGGCATGTAGGTAGGAATAGCGGTCAGTAGGTTTCCGGTATGGGGTGGTGTTTATGTGACCATTGTTTATTAGCACTGTAGTGTCCAGGAAGTGGATCTCTTGTGTGGACTGGACCAGGCTGAGGTTGATGGTGGGATGGAAATTGTTGAAATCATGGTGGAATTCCTCAAGGGCTTCTTTTCCATGGGTCCAGATGATGAAGATGTCATCAATATAGTGCAAGTAGAGTAGGGGCTTTAGGGGACGAGAGCTGAGGAAGCGTTGTTCTAAATCAGCCATAAAAATGTTGGCATACTGTGGGGCCATGCGGGTACCCATAGAAGTGCTGCTGATCTGAAGGTATACATTGTCCCCAAATGTAAAATAGTTATGGGTAAGGACAAAGTCACAAAGTTCAGCCACCAGGTTGGCCGTGACATTATCGGGGATAGTGTTCTTGACGGCTTGTAGTCCATCTTTGTGTGGAATGTTGGTGTAGAGGGCTTCTACATCCATAGTGGCCAGGATGGTGTTATCAGGAAGATCACCGATGGATTGAAGTTTCCTCAGGAAGTCAGTGGTGTCTCGAAGGTAGCTGGGAGTGCTGGTAGCGTAGGGCCTGAGGAGGGAGTCTACCTAGCCAGACAATCCTGCTGTCAGGGTGCCAAAGCCTGAGATGATGGGGCGCCCAGGATTTCCAGGTTTATGGATCTTGGGTAGTAGATAGAATATCCCAGGTCGGAGTTCCAGGGGTGTGTCTGTGCGGATTTGATCTTGTGCTTTTTCAGGAAGTTTCTTGAGCAAATGGTGTAGTTTCTTTTGGTAACTCTCAGTGGGATCATAGGGTAATGGCTTGTAGAAAGTGGTGCTGGAGAGCTGCCGAGCAGTCTCTTGTTCATATTCCGACCTATTCATGATGACAACAGCACCTCCTTTGTCAGCCTTTTTGATTATGATGTCAGAGTTGTTTCTGAGGCTGTGGATGGCATTGTGTTCTGCACGGCTGAGGTTATGGGGCAAGTGACGCTGCTTTTCCACAATTTCAGCCCGTGCACGTTGGCAGAAGCACTCTGTGTAGAAGTCCAGTCTGCTGTTTCGACCTTCAGGAGGAGTCCACCTAGAATCCTTCTTTTTGTAGTGTTGGTAGGGAGGCCTCTGTGGATTAGTATGTTGTTCAGAGGTATTTTGGAAATATTCCTTGAGTCGGAGACGTCGAAAATAGGATTCTAGGTCACCACAGAATTTTATCATGTTCGTGGGGGTGGAGGGGCAGAAGGAGAGGCCCCGAGATAGGACAGCTGCTTCTGCTGGTCTGAGAGTATAGTTGGATAGGTTAACAATATTGCTGGGTGGGTTGAGGGAACCATTGCTGTGGCCCCTTGTAGCACGTAGTAGTTTAGAAAGTTTAGTGTCCTTTTTCTTTTGTAGAGAAGCAAAGTGTGTGTTGTAAATGTAAACTACAAAAAGAAGGATTCTTTTTGAGTCCCCCTGGGGCTCGGGGTGGTTGCCCCGGCTCTGCTTGGACCT
Organism: Lepidochelys kempii; assembly: GCF_965140285.1. Classification (NCBI taxonomy): domain Eukaryota; kingdom Metazoa; phylum Chordata; order Testudines; family Cheloniidae; genus Lepidochelys; species Lepidochelys kempii. The sequence continues at coordinate 30,238,436 of NC_136392.1, read as the reverse complement.
GTTCTGGGCACCACCAAAAATTATACAAACCGGCACCCATGGGCTTTAACAATAGTTTGGAGAGGGCATTCTAACTATAAGGAAACATGGAAGAACTTCCATGTGAAGGTGCCAGTAGGGGGATAAAATAGACAGGGCTGGCTTCACTGATGTTGCAGAAATGATAATGGGTTTCCAGCTGATCAGTAGCCAGATTGTGGCCTCGTGGAGTACTACAGTATATTATCTTTAACACAGAGGTGCAGTCAGCAGAGACCTCAGGGCTCTGCAATATGCAGTGGTTTATTGTGATCTAAGTGGCCAAATCATATTGCAGGCCTTGTAGTGTCTGTCTGTCTTTAAAGGAACAATCAGCTGCTGTCTACTCTGTTCCATGCAAATTAAGGATAATCTTCCACTCCTAGGAAGTTATGGTGTGGTTCTATTTGGGCAGTTTTGGTTCTCTTGTTCCGGCCAGATTTAAAAAGAAAAAATCATCCAACCCTGAGTAAATGTTGGTTCTTGTTCCTGTCCCAAAGGATTTTAGAGATACTTGAAGTAGATGAAAAGCTGAGACTGCAAATTGAGCATTGTTGCCCTGGAAAAGTTTGTCCATTGATTGTTTACTTCTGGTTTGACAGGGAGAAGTGGTGCATTGGTTGGCTTGTGCTCTATATGTTGCTTGTCGTAAAAGCATACTTCCCACTGTTGGAAGTGGTCTTATGGAAGGAAACTGCGTTTCACTGACTAGGATACTACGGTCAGCCAAACTAAGGTACTTTTGTGTTTTTGGTTTTTGCTTTTTTCTGGAGACCTAAACGTCTGTGTGTAGTCACAGCTTCTTTTTTCCCTTATTCTAGATCTGCTCCCCTTTTGACTGCTGTTTTACTTACATTCTAACTGAAAGCAGAATGGCACTTTCCTCGTAGCGGTGGAAGTAGGGTATCATTGATATTGCACAAATATAAAATCCAGCACATTATCCAGTTTTCACAGATATTAAGGCCAGAGGGGACTGTTAAGATCCTCTAGTCTTATTTCCTCCATAACATAGGCCAGAGTAGGGATGTTAACCAGTTAACTGGTAAGCATTAGTGTTACCGGTTAACCGGTAAGTGTTAACCCCCCAGTCCGGCCCCGCTCTGGCTGGGCCTTAGCCAGCCCTTTAATTTGTTAACCGTTTAAATTAAATATTTTAAAACGGTTAACTTTTAAAACTCAGATGAATGCTTGGGTGCTTAGAGATATATAATTACATAAGTATTTATGCACTTCAGTGTTAGTTCAACACGTAATTCTTCAATACAGGTGTCTTGGTTAAGCACCCAGTTGTGAAAATTACATTTTCCCTGCCCCATAACTTTTCTGTTTTTTCTGACCCCACCAAAGAGAGCCACGTTCTCTGATCTAAATGAATCCATATAAAGGTGTGGAAACCAAAGGAAATCCCCAAGTAAGAGTCAACTGTGTGGAACATACTCAGCACTAGAGTCTAGCAAAGTGTGTTTATCCTTTTCTGTAATTAAAGCAGTTACTAAGCAATAAATTAGTCAGATTTGGTTTTCACCAAAAGTCCATCTTTTTAAGAAAAGATTAAGAATGGGGGGGGGGGGAAATCTTAGTCTAAACTATTTAATCTGTTTCATGGCTGGAGATTAAATTATAATTAAATGTTGCTCTTTTAAGTTTAATTCAGTTTTTTAGTAAAATGAAAAAGTGGATGGACATGTCAGACCTGCCACAGGAATTTCGGGAACGAATGGAGAGGCTGGAGAGAAACTTTGAAGTATCGACTGTGATTTTCAGAAAGTTTGAACCAATATTTTTGGATGTATTTCAAAATCCTTATGAAGAAACACCTAAACCACAAAGGAGCAGGAAACAGAGGTATATTGAGAGATTTAAATGATTTTACTGAAAACCAGGGCTGTCGATTAATTGCAGTTAACTCACACAATTAACTCAAAAAAATTAACTGCAATTAAAAAAAATAATCGCAATTAATTGCACTGTTAAAATTTCAATCAGTATTCTATTGTTTGTTAAATATTTTGGATGGTTTTTCTACATTTTAAAATACTTTGATTTCTATTACAACACAGAATACAAAGTGTACAGTGCTCACTTTATATTATTTATTACAAATATTTGCACTGTAAAAATGATTTTAAGAAAGCGTTTTTCAGTTCACCTCATACAAGTACTGTAGTGCAATCTCTATCATAAAAGTATAACTTACAAATGTAGATTTTTATTTTGTTTTGTTACATAACTGCACTCAAAAACAAAACTATGTAAAACTTTAGAGCCTACAAATTCACTCAGTCCTACTTCTTGTTCAGCCATTTGCAAAGACAAACAAGTTTGTTTACATTTACGGGAGATACTGTTGCCTGCTTCTTATTTACAGTATCACCTGAAAGTGAGAACAGGCATTCGCATGGCACTTTTAGTAGTCGGCATTGCAAGATATTTACATGCCAGATATGCTAAACATTTGTATGCCCCTTCATGCTTCATCTACCATTCCGGAGGACATGCTTCCATGCTGATGATGTTTGTTTAAAAAAAAATAGTGCGTTAATTAAATTTGTGACTGAACTCCTTGCGGGAGAGCTCAGATGATGACTCAGCACATGTTGTTTAATTTACAAACACTGTCACTGCAGATTTGAAAAAATGCAAAGAAGGTACCAATGTGAGATTTCTAAAGATAGCTACAGTACTCGACTGAAGGTTTAAGAATCTGAAGTGCTGTCCAAAATCTGACAGGAACGAGATGTGGAGCATGCTTTTAGAAGTCTTAAAAGAGCAACACTTGGATGCGGAAACTACAGAACCCAAACCACCAAAAAAGAAAATCAACCTTCTGCTGGTGGCATCTGACTCAGATGATGAAAATTAACATACATCAGTCCGCTCTGCTTTGGATTGTTTTCAAGCAGAACCTGTCATCAGTATGCATGCATATCCTCTGGAATAGTGGTTAGCACATCTGGCACGTAAATATCTTGCAACGCCGGTGTGATGTTATTGACAAGAACTGTGACTGTATAGATCATTGTTGCAAGCACTGTTATATATTTGCAGCAAATATTGTGCAGAGGAGGTCAAGGGGGTGTCTATGGAAAGGTTGTAGTTTGCTGGTTATGATTATGCTGTCTGTATGTGTGTATCATTTTTATATTTGAGGTTATGAATATTGGCTATGTACTTGTATCTCAATGTGTTTGATTCTAAGTAGCCCCAGTAAAGCATTTGGTCAGCTTCTTGGGAAAGGACTATTCTCAGTAAGTTCCCAATCACGAAACACTTAACTGACCATGGACTTTGGGAGACACCAATCCACATCTGAGCTTTCCTGGGAGCGTTCAAACTAACATGTAAACAATGGCATCGGCCTGCAAAAACCTGAATCATTCATGGACATGTGATGTGCCCAGGTGACTACAAACTCCATCTTGTTGCTGTGATTTTGCACAGGAGAAAAAAGGGGTTTTCTTCCACATGGCTGAGGATATAAAAGGCCCTGGAAACCCCTCCATTTTGTCTTCATTCCTGCTTCTTAATTCTGAAGGAACTTCACTTGAAACTGAAGCTCCAAACAAAGGACTGACAGACCCATCCAAGCTGGGATGTTTGTATTCCAGAGACTTGATCAGTTTAATTGAGCAGTAATCCCATCAAGCCTGAACTAAGAACTTTGCAATTGTTGTATGTATTTGATTCCATTTAACCAATTCTAACTCTCATCTATATTTCTTTTTATGGATAAACCTTTAGATTTTAGATTCTAAAGGATTGGCAACAGCGTGATTTGTGGGTAAGATCTGACTTGGGTCTGGGACTTGGTCCTTTGGGATCGGGAGAACCTTTTTTCTTTTACTGGGGTATTGGTTTTCATAACCATTCATCCCCATAAGAAGCGGTGCTGGTGGTGATACAAGGGAACTGGAGTATCTAAGGGAAATTGCTTGTATGACTTCTGGTTAGCCAGTGGGGTAAAACCAAGGTCTTCTGTGTTTGGTTGGTTTGGTGTGCCTTAATAGTAAAGGAAACCCAGGCTTTGTCTGTAACTGCCCTGCTCTAAGCAATCCTGAATTGATATTCTCAGTTGTGTCCTGCCAGAGGCAGTGTTGTTACGGTTCCAACAGTGCAATGCGAACGCCTGTTCTCACTCTCAGGTGACATTGTAAACAAGAAGCGAACAGCATTATCTCCTGCAAATGTAACTAAACTTGCTTGTCTGAGCGATTGGACTGAGTGGACTTTTAGGCTCTAAAGTTTTATATTGTTTTATTTTTGAATGCAGTTTTTTTTGTACGTAATTTGACATTTGTAAGTTCAACTTTCATGATAAAGAGATTGCACTACAGTACTTATTATATTAAGTGAATTGAAAATACTATTTCTTTTGTTTTTTACAGTGCAAATGTATATAATCAAAAATAAATATAAAGTGGGCACTGTACACTTTGTGTTCTGTGTTGTAATTAAAATAAATATATTTGAAAATGTAGTAAACATCCAAAAACATTTAAATAAATGGTATTCTATTGTTTAACAGTGTGATTAATTGCTATAAATTTTTTTTAATCGCTTGACAGCCCTACTGAAAACTTCTGTTTAAGCAACGGTAAGGCCATGATTTATACTTTGAAAATCAGGAAAAGGTGTTAACTTGATAGATGTCACTTTTGGGTTCAGTTCTGCAATGAGATGCACTTAGTTGCATGTATGCCCCTGTGGAGTTCCATTGATGTCAGTGGGGCTCTGCATAAGTGCCTGGTCATCCTGCATGCAATTGGTTGCAAGATATCAGGACTTTGGCTAGCACTAGTGCCCCTGTTTGGGTGAGCATTAAGCACCTGCTGTGATGCTGAAGATACTGTTCTTCAAATGAAACCTCAAGCTAAATTTCTGATTACTTGTGTTCAACAAAAATCCTATAGCACTTCTTTCAAGAGTAGGGGTATTGGCCTCAGTGTCCTGTTCAGATACTAGCTCTTGTAATTAGTTTTCCTGAAATGATTCCTTTAGGTTCAGAAGGCTACAATATTGTTTTACTTTTCTGAATGGGTGCGTAATGTTATGCATTGTCAAGTATCCTACATAGTTCTTTTTTTAATTGGGTTTGTGTGCTTCTTTCTGATGTCCAAAAAAATATTCATTTTAAAAAAAAGTTTTCTGATTGTCTTACATGAGAAATATGAGAGATCAAGTCTGTCGGGGGTTTTTTGTTTCTTTCTGGTGGGGTTTTTTTGTTTGATGTTTTTTGAGAGAGAGAGAGAGTTGGGAGTCCTCTCATATCCAGGGTGGATAAAAATCAATGATTTTAAAAAAATTTAAATTTAAATAGGATTTTTTTGATAAGTTTTAATTAATATACACTATAGCTCAAAGGTATCATATCATGGAATAGGGATGAGAAATTCTAATTCTATAGAAAGAGACAATATATTCATGTAATTTTTAAGAAAAGTTTTGTAAATGAGTTCCAATAGTTCATGGATTAGGGACCCAATTTTATGGGGTTTCAGGGGCTTCTGTATAGATTATTTAGGTTAACCTTTCTATCTACCCAATGGGACTCAGTGCTCAGTCTAGAAGATACCATCAGAGATGTTTAGTTTTGCAGTTCTCAAACTGTGGATTTGTGTCTCCAGAAGTAACGTACTTGTTAACAGCAAAAATGTTTTTAAATAATATATAGAGGTGAGAAATAACAGACCTCAACTCTACTGTCCCTCTGCAAATTGGTGTACACAGAGTCAATCCCTTACCTCTCTCTAAAAGTGCAAATTTTCAAAAGGTTTAATGAATAGAAGATGGTTGGGGGCGGAATAGATCTGGACAAGGAGAAGAAGTTTGGAGATAAATGTGAGAAGTGAGGGACATATGCTCTTTTGTTAAAATATTATGTGTTTGCTGTTGAAGAAAAAAATCCAGAATACATGATGTTGTTTTAGTTAAATAAAACAACTTAAATGTCTGTCTGGTGGTGATCTCCTCCTAATTTAGCATAGCAAGAAAATCGTCCAAATATTAATGATTAACCTGTTGAACTGGAGATTGTACACCTCCCAATGACTTCATAAATATCTGCTTCAGTTACCTTTAGTAAACGAAATAACCAAACAATCATTCATTTTCAGATATAGCTGTAAAACTAATATGAAAAGTTTTCAAAATAAATCACTGTTTAAAAATGTATAGTGTGTACCTTCTAAAAATGAAACCTACATCTATCTCTGAGTTGTGAAGAATACGTATTAGGCTTATAACAGCCAACAAGAATGCACGTTTTTGTAGAAAACCATGATTAAATAGAGTCTTCCTGAGTAGTGATTTAAATCAAATCCACCCTGCATGTATCTGTTGGAAAGCTTCTGTTATCTTAATTAAAGGGGGAATTGAATATTCTGTGGGGAATTCTGCTCTAAAAAGTTAAAAATTCTGCGCACTATATTTTAAAATTCTGCAAAATTCTGTATATTTTATTTGTCAAAATAACCCAATATAATCACACCAGTTTCAATTATTTTTGGTCATTTATTTCAAAGTACCTGTCAGCAAGTATGTCTGTAACAATACAGACAACCAAAAAGATTCAGGAAATGTTTTTTGACAAATAGATTCCTTACTAGGTATATTAATACAGAATTTGGAGTAATTCATTTTTAATACAGAATGCTGAGTAGTAATTCATTTAAAGTACACTACAGAACCATGTTTCCCACACCCCTCAGAGGTAGTGCAAAGACTGGGGGAGTTAGGGGTAGCTGAGGGAGAGGGAAGTAATTGCTGGGAAGGAGCCTGGACGTGAACTTGGAGGGTTGGGGAAAAGTATGGAACAGGTTTTTTTGGGGTGATGGGAAGGGATTGTTAGGGAGTTTCCACCATGCATACTCTGGCCGACCCCTAGCCTCTTCCATACAGTCAGGCACATGTGGCCCCATCCCCATGTGTCCTTGCACCCTCTGTCGACCTGTCCTTCCGCCCCCCTTCAGACACCCACTCCCCCTGTCCCCATGTGTCTGTACCTCCATTCAGATATCCCCCTGTCTCCAGGTGGCCCTGCACCTCCCTCCCCCCTGTAGCCCTGCACTTCAATTCCCATTTCCCTGCCCCAGGCTGTCCTCCCCTACTAGCCCTTACGAGCCACTGTCTGACCCCCACAGCAATCCCATGCAGTCTCCCTATGTCCCCTGTCTCCTGATCTGGCCCAACAGGCACTGTGAAGAAGGCAGGCTCTTTCTCTTTCCTAGCTGGCTGGGAGCTGCTGCTCTGTTCTAGTGCCATAGTGCCCTCGGTGGGGGAAAAGGCAGAACTGAAGCAACTCTCTGGAAGAAACTTTTTTTCTATGCAAAAAATGAAAAATATGCACAGCTTGTTAATTTTGTGTGCAGTGGCGCAGTATTCCCCCAGGAGTAATTGAATTCAGCTGACTTTTTCTCTCAAAGGTGTTAGTTGTAGCTGTGAAATTGGTGTAAACAAAAAACAAGAGTTCTAATCAACCTGGCTAAAAATCCTTTCCCCTCTATCATTGTCATAAATATAAAGGGAAGGGTAAACCCCTTTAAAATCCCTCCTGGCCAGAGGAAAAATCCTCTCACCTGTAAAGGGTTAAGAAGCTAAAGGTAACCTCGCTGGCACCTAACCAAAATGACCAATGAGGAGACAAGATACTTTCAAAAGCTGGGAGGAGGGAGAGAAACAAAGGGTCTGGGTCTGTTGGTATGCAGCTTTTGCCGGGGATAGACCAGGAATGGAGTCTTAGAACTTTTAGTAAGTAATCTAGCTAGGTATGTGTTAGATTATGATTTCTTTAAATTGCTGAGAAAAGAATTGTGCTGAATAGAATGACTATTTCTGTCTGTGTGTCTTTTTTGTAACCTAAGGTTTTGCCTAGAGGGATTCTCTGTGTTTTGAATCTAATTACCCTGTAAGGTATCTACCATCCTGATTTTACAGAGGTGATTCCTTTACTTCTGCTTACTTCTATTTCTATTAAAAGTCGTCTTATAAGAAAACTGAATGCTTTTTATTGTTCTCAGATCCAAGGGTTTGGATCTGTGATCACCTATGCAAATTGGTGAGGATTTTTACCAAACCTTTCCCAGGAAGTGGGGTGCAAGGGTTGGGAGGATTTTGGGGGGAAAGACGTGTCCAAACTATGTTTCCCAGTAAACCCAATTAGAGTTTGGTGGTGGCAGTGGATATTCCAAGGACAAAGGATAAAATTAATTTGTACCTTGGGGAAGTTTTAACCTAAGCTGGTAAAAGTAAGCTTAGGAGGTTTTCATGCAGGTCCCCACATCTGTATCCTAGAGTTCAGAATGGGGGAGGAACCTTGACAATCATTTTCTCACTTTCAGTCTTATTCCATCTGAGAATGCTATTAGTTTGTCTATAAAGTTCCAGGATAGACAAAATCTGAACTTCTAATGCAGAAAAGAATAACGTTATTAAATATAAAAGTTATAAATTCATTATTTTTTCTTTGCAAGTTCAGGTCACCTTTAAACAGCTACTTGTGTTCCCCTAGAGCAGGGGTGGGCAAACTGCAGGCTACATCCGGCCTGCCAGCTGTTTTAGTCCGGCCCTTGAGCTCCCACTGGGGAGCTAGGTTTGGGGCTTGCCCTGCTCCGGCGCTTCACCAGGGAGCAAGGTTGGGGGCTGTGCCGTGTGGCTCCCAGAAGCAGAGGCATGTCTCTCCCCCACCACCCCGCAGCTCCTAGGCATAGGGGCAGCCGGGGGCTCCACTCCACACACTGCCCCCACCGCAAGCGCACTCCCCCTGCCCCAGCCCGGAGCCACCTCCTGCATGGCGGGAGGCGTGGAGGGAAGTGTTCATCACATAATTTGTGTAATTTTGACTTTCATTAATTTTAGAGCTGTCAAGCGATGAACCCTGAACTCCTCATTTCTGGCCCCACCCCAGAGCCCGCACCCCAACCACAATTTTGTGAGCATTCTTGGCTCACCATACAATTCCTATACCCAGATGTGGCCCTCAGGCCAAAAAGTTTGCCCACCCCTGCCCTAGAAGTAGGTATTTACATAGTATAGATCCTTAAAGATGCAATTTTGATTTGTGAGTAATATGTGATTACAAATAACTTTTGATATTAACACTTCATTAAAATGAATGAAAAAATTTCACACTTATTTTTTTATTCTGCTATCCTTACTTCCCCTGCTGCTTTCTCCAGTGACCAAAATCTCCTTATTGTTAGTGAGGTTTACACGTGTGCACTGAATGGACAGTTGACCCCTAATAGATTTACAGTGAGGAGACAACCTTCATAACCAGAGACTTTCTTTTGTGTAGAATATAGCAGTCTTCATAAGTACCTTTCCTAGTAGTTCTTTCCATTCCCTGGATCTGAATTACTTCAACCCCTAATATCATTGAACCATTCTTCTGTGTTTTACTTTTTTCTCTTCATATTTTTTGATGGTGAGGTTGCTTAACTATATTTAATACTTTAAGGCATTAAAACACGTAGAAAAACAGTTGATATAATTAAAATTCCCTTAGTTGTCCCACTGTGGACCAATTCCAGGAGAGTTCTGACACAGTTGTGACATCAGCATCATGATGCATGTTAGGGTATCATAGCTAAGGCTAAGATTTTGTCATGGTTATTTTTGTAAACATCACAGACAGGTCACTGGCAATAAACAAAAATTCAAGGAAGCTGTGACCTGTCTATGACTTGCTGCTGCGGCTTCATGGTTTTCCCCCGCCACCGTGGTGACTAGGAGCTGTGGGGTACCCCGTCAGCCCACGGCAGCTGGATGCTGCAGGGGGGTCCCCCTCCACCCATGACAGCTGGGAGCTGCAGGGTGACCATATTTCCCAAAGAGAAAATGGGACACCCTGAGCCACTTGCCCAAGGCATCCTGTCCTGTTACCCCCCCCCCCCCCAAACCAAGGCTGTCATCCGTAGCTGGAACCCTGAGGAGGGCCCCCTCAGGAGTCCGTCACCTGTCACTGGAACCTTTCAGAGAGCCCCCTGTCTTCTGTAGCTGGAACCCTGCCAGGGCCCCACTGGCTGCTGGCTCCAGGGTCCCAAAGCCCCTGGGGCTGAAGCAGAGAATGTCATGGAGGTCTCTGGAAGTGACTTCCATGACCTCTGACATAAATGTAGCCTTAATCATAGCAGAACAGGAGCTCATCTGATCGAGGAGGGGGTCAGAAGATCCAAAAGAAGAATTAGGAAGAGTTTGTGGGGTCGCAGAATGTTGTCCTGTGCCGGATTAGAGAGATTGTGGACCAGGGAGGTGTTGATCACATAACTTGTGTAATTTTGACTTTCATTAATTTTAGGGCTGTCAAGCGATCAAAAAAATTAATCACACGATTAAACAATAATAAAATACCATTTATTTAAATATTTTTGGATATTTTCTACATTTTCAAATATATCCATTTCAGTTGCAACGCAGAATACAAAGTGTACATGCTCACTATATTTTTATTACAAATATTTGCACCATAAAAAACAAAATAGTATTTTTCAATTCACCTAATACAAGTAGAACTATCTACAAAAAATAACTGCATTCAAAAATAAAACAATGTAAAACTTTAGATCCTACAGATCCACTGAGTCCTACTTCAGCCAATTGCTCAAACAAATTTGGTTACAATTTTCAGGAGATAATACTGCCCACTTCTTGTTTACAATGTCACCTGAAAGTGAGAACAGGTGTTCGCATGGCACTGCTGTAGCCAGCGTTGCAGGATATTTACATGCCAGGTGTGCTAAATACTCATTTGTCCCTTCATGGTTCAACCACCATTCCAGAGGACATGCATCCATAATAATGACGGGTTCTGCTCGATAACAATCCAAAGCAGAGCGGACCAACGCATGTTCATTTTCATCATCTGAGTCAGATGCCACCAGCAGAAGATTGATTTTCTTTTTTGGTGGTTCAGGTTCTGTAGTTTCTGCATCCAAGTGTTGCTCTTTTAAGACTTCTAAAAGCATGCTCCACACCTTGTCCCTCTCAGATTTTGGACGATTCTTAAACCTTGGGTCAAGTGCTGTAGCTGTTTTTACTAATCTCACACCGGTACCTTCTTTGCGTTTTGTCAAATCTGCTGTGAAAGTGTTCTTAAAATGAACATGTGCTGGGTCATCATCTGAGACTGCTATATAAAACAGAAGAGGAGACATAATTCTCCCTCAAGGAGTTCAGTCACAAATTTAATTAACTTTTTTTTTTTTTTTTTTTTTGGAGTATCATTAGCATGGAAGCATGTCCATTGGAATGGTGACCAAAGCATGAAGGGGCATACAAATGTTTAGCATATGTGGCATGTAAATACTTTGCAATGCCAGCTGCAAAAGTGCTATGCAAACGCCTGGTCTCTCTTTCAGGTGACATTGTAAATAAGAAGCAGGCAGCAATATCTCCTGAAAATTGTAACCAAACTTGTTTGAGCAATTGGCTGAAGTAGGACTGAGTGGATTTGCAGGCTCTAAAGTTTTACATTGTTTTAATTTTGAATGCAGTTATGTAACAAAAAATTGACATTTGTAAGTTACGCTGTCACAATCAAGAGCTTGCATTACAGTACTTGTATGAGGGGAATTGAAACATGCGATTTCTTATTTTTACAGTGCAAATGTTTGTAATCAAAAATAAAAAAAATAAAGTGAGCACCATACACTTTGTATTCTGTGTTGTAATAGAAATCAATATGTTTGAAAATATAGAAAAAAATCCCAAAATAATTGCAATTGGTATTCTATTGTTTAACAGTGCGATTAATCATGATTAATTTTTTTAATCACAATTTTTTGAGTTAATCGTGTAAGTTAACTGCGATTAATCAACAGGCCTAATTAATTTGCATTTCAACGTCAAGCAAAATAGTCAAGAAGTCGTTCTGACCAGTGTTCCCTCTAATTTTTCCCACACACATCAGAATGAATTTTGTTATGTGCACCAATATGGAGGTGATGTGTCACACGTCACCTCCATATTGGTGCACATAACAAAATTCATGTGGTGGGGGTGGGGCCAAAAGGTTTGGAGTGTGGGAGGGGTTCAGGGCTGGGACAGAGGTTGTGATATGTGTGGGTGCAGGCTGTGGGGTGGGGCCAGGGATGAGGGGCTCAGAGCTGGGGCAGAGCATTGAGGTATGGGGGGGTGAGGGCTCCAGCTGTGGGTGCAGGCTCTGGGGTGAAGAAGGGAATGCAGGGTTTGGGGTGCCCTGGGGCTATGGTGGGGAGAGAGGACTCCTCCAGCTCTCTCTCTCCCCATAGCTGCACCTGAGCTGGGGCAGAGAGGTGCCTCTCCCCACTGTGAAGCTCCAAGGTTGGGGCCATTGGATAGGCGCCTCTCCCCCAGCCGTGGCAGGTCCGGGCCGCGGCAGGGGTGGGGTGCCTCTCCCCTGGCCGCGGCAGGTCCGGGGCTGGGATGGGCGCCAGCGGGGAGAGGCATCTCTCCCTGCCAGAGCCCTGAGTGCCTGCGCGGTGCTTAATAGGCTGCTGTGCGGCCTCGCAGCTTAGAGGGAATTTAGGTTCTGACCATATTTTTTACATGAGGAAATAATGGCACTCTAGCCATAAAACAAACAAGTAAGGCACCGTATTATGGGATTGAAGTCTTACCTTTTCTCCTGTTTTTTTTTTTTTGTTCTTGTTTTTTTTTCTGGTAGAAGAAAGTGCAGTGTTAAAGAATTGTTCAACTTCTGCTGGACGCTCTTTGTTTACACCAAGGGTAAGCTGTTTTCATTAGCTGCCTGCATTGTACACATTTTGAGTGATTAACTTTGTGGTTTTATTTGATGTGATTTGCTGTCTTTTAAAGGTAATTTTCGTATGATTGGAGATGATTTAGTAAATTCCTATCATTTGCTTCTGTGCTGCTTGGACCTGATTTTTGCAAATGCCCTTTTGTACCCAGATAGGAGAGAGTTGCTAAATCCATCATTCAAAGGTATGTTAGTGTTTGCATTTGAAAGACATTTTTTCTTGTTTGTTCTTTTTGAAATATAATTGATAGCTGACCTTTTTGTTTTTTCCAGGTTTACCAGCAGACTTTCACACTGCTGAAGTCAAGGCCTCTGAAGAGCCTCCTTGCATCATTGCCACACTTTGTGAACTACATGATGGACTTATGGTAGAAGCCAAAGGAATAAAGGAACACTACTTTAAACCATACATTTCAAAGCTCTTTGATAGGAAGGTACTTACTAATAACTTAAGAGTTTATAAAATGGTAGCATAAAACTGGGTGATCGAGCAACAAAATGGCAGATGAAATTCAGTGGTAATAAATGCAAAGTAATGCACATTGGAAAACATAATCTCAATTATACATATAAAATGATGGGGTCTAAATTAGCTGTTGCCACTCAAGAAAGATCTTGGAGTCATTGTGGATAGTTCTCTGAAAATATCCACTCAATGTGCAGCAGCAGTCAGAAAAGTTAACAGAATGTTGGGACTCATTAAGAAATAGATAGATAATAAGACAGAAAATGTCATATTACCTCTATATAAATCCATGGTATGTCCACATCTTGAATACTGCGTGTAGATGTGGTCAGTCCATCTCAAAAAAGATATATTGGAAAAGATTCAGAAAAAAGGGCAACAAAAATGATTAGGGGTATGGAACGGCTTCCATGTGAGGAGAGATTAATAAGACTGGACTTTTCAGCCTGGAAAAGATACGACTAAGGGGGATCTGACAGACGTCTATAAAATCATGACTGGTGTGGAGAAAGTAAATAAGGAAATGTTATTTACTCCTTCTCATAACACAAGAACTAGGGGTCACCAAATGAAATGAATAGGGAACAGGTTTAAAACAAACAAAAGAAAGTATTCACACATCGCACAGTCAACCTGTAGAACTCTTTGCCAGAGGATGTTGTGAAGGCCAAGACTACAACAGGGTTCAAAAAAGAACTACACCTATCCTCCATGAATTTCTGTATCAGTGGCTATTAGCCAGGATGAGCAGGGATGGTGTCTTGAGCCTCTGTTCGCCAGAAGCTGGGAATGGGCGATGGGGTGGATCACTTGATGATTACCTATTCTACTCATTTCCTCTGAAGCACCTGGCATTGGCTACTATCAGAAAACAGGATACTGGACTAGATGGACCTTTGATCTGATCCAGTATGGCCATTTTTATGTGCTTATAATGGTAGCATCCATATAAAGAAATGATCCTTACACATAAACAAAGGAGTGCAAGTGGGGATGTAAAATAGAAACAAATGGACACAGTGATTGGCACAGGTTTTGGTAGTTGGGCATTTTGGCAGAAGTGGGTATTTTTGTTTAAACATTTTTCTTCTGTGAAGGAGAGAGATTAGTTAGGGTTGTGGGGTTTTTGTTGTTGTTTGGTTTCCCCAGTTATACGCTAGCAGAGAACTCCTGCCTTCTCCTCTTGATTCCATTATGTGGACTGGCTAAGGCCCTGTCTATACTGGGACCAGACCAGTGCTAGTGAGAGCACTGTTTAAATATACCAGCAGAATTCTAGCATTGTGATAAGTGTGGACAGGAATTTTCTGACTGAGAATTATGTGAGAACTATGTTATAAAGCAATTTTATAGACTACCTATGGGGATAGTCGGTAGCATAGTTCTCTGGCTAGGATATAGCAAAACATTGTCAGAGTGAGGAGGCTTATACTGCTGAGATGTCATCTGTACAACAAATTCATCCTCACTGGTCTTGTGCAGCAAAAATCCAGAGAATGATTTTGATCCTAGTCATCTGCATTACAATTAAACTATCATGCATCCACTCTTCTGGAATTGAACAGGTTTTGGATTTACTACCTTTTAAAAATTGTATTACATATAATCTTATTTTTCAACTGTCTTGTTTCCAGATTTTAAAAGGAGACTGCCTCTTGGATTTTTGCAGCTTTGCAGATAACAAGTAAGTGCTGGATGATGCTCTTAAGCAATGATAACGTTAAGCCATTTATACATGCAAGAAACATCTCAGCTCTGCTCCACGGCTGTTTCATTTTCCAGTGGGAGCAGAGTTTAACTCACTTCCTTCAATACTTACTGGAAACCAAGTCTTGGAGGGTCACCAGCAGCAAGAGAGGTCAGGGAGACCAGGCCCTGCAGTGAGCCCAAGGGAATCAGAATAGGGCAGTGGTTCTCAACCCGTGGCCCATGGTTCACTTATGGCCCAATCAGCACATAGCTGCAGCCCATGTGACATCCTCAGGGCCATACAGGTAGTATATATATTGTGTGGGTGCAGCCCACATAACACACAGAGAACTGCATATGTGGCCCATAATGGTAAATAGGTTGAGAACCATTAGGATATGGTGTTAGAAAAAGGGAGTCAAGGCATTTGTTAGCATGTGCACTATTACTGATATTGGTTAGGTTCCAATCACAGGGAGTGCTATTACTAAAATTAATAAATGTTTTGACTATTCATTGTTTTCAACTGTATAGACTAATTCCATTGGCTAGTTTATCTGGCTTCTTTAACAGCTGAACCCTTAATAAATGCAGTATGGCTTCTTTTCCAGCAAAGCATTGAATAAGGAGTATGAAGAGTATGTTTTATCAGTGGGTGACTTTGATGAGAGGGTTTTCTTAGGAGCAGATGCAGAAGAAGAAATTGGAACTCCCCGAAAGTTTGCTGCTGACGTGCCAATGGGGAAAACAACAACAAGAGCTCATGTGGAGTGTCATCTTCAGCAGCATTTTGAAAAGGTAATGTAACCTGTCTGTTTCACTCTTATTATTTACATATGCAGGTTTCAATGCCCACTGTTTGTCAGAAATTGGGGAAAATACATTTTACATGTAACCCAAGAATATTGTTCATTATATCTCTTTCTCTGTGCTTCAGTAGATGATAATACTTCAAATATCTGGAAATAGGAACTCAGTCTTCACAGGATGCTTTGTCATGTGAAGTAATATACTTCGGCATTAAAAAATGTGTTTTAAGGAGATTAGTCTGAAAATATAGGCTTTGTATCTGGGGTTTTTTTTAAGCCGGTACAACCAAATAAGAGTATTATGAAATCTTAAAAAGTTTTGATTAAAAAAAAAATTAACCGTTCTCCAAGGCAGTTAACCCCAACACATTTTGCTATTTTGTGAAAAACAGAAATCAAAACACACTAGAAACAAAGTGCCCTTCATCTGTCTAGTTTCATTGTCCATGCTGGGTGAACTGCAAAAATTAAGCCAGCGGCATAAATCTATTTATTTCTCATTATCTTAAACTGGTGTTTGATATGAGCATGGGAAAAATATTTTCCGTGGTCACTTTAAAAGAAAAACTAAGGGGAAAAATAAGAATTAGCTGTCAGAAAGATGGGGTATACTGGGTAGTCGTAACCATGTCAGTCCCAGGATATTAGAGACACAAGGTGGGTGAAGTAATATCGTTTATTGGACCAACTTCTGTTAGTCAGAGAGAAGCTTTCAAGCCACACAGAGCTCTTCTTCAGGTCTGGGAAAGGTATTCTGAGAGTTACAGCTAAATGCAAAATGGAACAGATTGTTTGTTTAGCATAAGTAGTAAGTACATATTCTAAGAGACCATTCAACCCACAGAACACCATCTGTGGGAGAAACCATGGCACCAGTGCCCACCACATGGACACTATCCGACACCCAAATATCATCAATTTGTAAAGCCTACCCCTCACTGAATTATCTATACTCTCTAAGGGACTGAACTTCTGCCCCACCACAGTACTGGATACCATCCTAACATGGAGAACTAGACGAGTTGTTCCACCATTTCTGCATCAGAGTTCTTCCACAACAGTGACGACACCACTCACAGTTACCACATTTCCACCGAAAATCACAAGAAAAAAGAATCTTCTGACTAGACATCACAGAGCAGATGAACCCACACTCTTGATCATTACATTGATTGCTTCAGGAAAAAAATTGATGATAAAATCCTTAACAAACATCAAATCCACCATAATCTCTCCACTGCCGAGAGGAGAGCCATACAATCACTGAAATCTAACCACAAGATAGTGATCAAACCAGCAGACAAAAAGGGTGGCATTGTAGTCCTCAAATGTGATGACTTTAGTTAACGAGGCCAACCAACAACTCTCCAACACCACTTACTATAAGGAACTCAAGGATAACCACACGCCAAAGTTTATCCAGGAACTTAAGGATATCATCAAAATCCTCCCCTCCCAAAAAACTCCAAGAGAAAAATCTACAAACTCATCAGCATGAACCCACCCCAGGGACCTTCTACATGCTTCCCAAGATAGACAAACAAGGGATCCCAGGCAGACCCATCATATCTGGCCAAGGCACTCTAACTGAAGGAATATTGGTACTCTCAGAAATCATCCTCAAATCACGCACTGCACAAAGGGCCAGCTTTCTCCAGGATACCAATGACTTACTCCACAAACATTACAGCATTAACAACCTCCCTCAGAACACCATTCTTGCCACCACGGATGTCACTTCTCTATACACCAACATCTATCACAATGACAGCATAGCTGCCTGCTTCAAATATTTACAAGACAATAGACAACCCTCTCATCCTTTTCATCCATACCCATAACAATTTACATTCAACAACAAACATTTTGCCCAAACCATGGGAGCAGCCGTGGGTATTAGGATGGCTCCCCAATATGCCAACCTGTTCATGAAGAATTTCTGGAAAAATGCACCGTGAAACCAATGATATACCTGAGATACAGCAAGAATATTTCCATCCTTTGAGAGAGTTTAAGCCGTCTGTCCATAGATTTTCACCAAAACTTCCACCACCACTACCATCCATTAAACTTTCTCTGGGACACTTCCACACTAGCATCAACTTCCTGGGAACCACAATCAGATCCAGCAGTGAAATCCTATAGAGAAACATATACAAGAAACCCACCACACCTACCTTTATAGATTTAGTAGCCACCCAAAACACACCAAAGAATCTGTTATCTACAGCCAGATACCAAAGAATATGCTCCAAGGAGAAAGTCTGGGGTATACACCTTTACACACTTAACTATCTTCACCAAACAAGGACACTCCGCCATAGAAATAGATCGCATCGTGGAACAGGCCACCTAAATGCTCAGAGAACCTGCTTCAATGCAGAAATAAAACCCCCTCCAACTACATACCCCTAGTTGTTGCCTACCATCCCACTGGAATCTATATGGGGTATCATCAAACAGTTACAACCCATACTTGATGTGGACCCAATCCTGCAAAGATTTCATGGGGGGAGACGAGCATTTCTCAAATTGGGGGCCCCGACCCAAAAGGGAGTTGCCAGGGGAGGGGGGGGGTGTCACAAGGTTATTTTAGGAGGGCCATGGTATTGCCACCCTTACTTCTGTGCTGCCTTCAGAGCTGGGTGGCCAGAGAGCAGCGGCTGTTGGCCGGGCATCCAGCTCTGACAATGGCGCCCCAGCAGCAGCGCAGAAGGGTGGCAATACCATACCAGGCCACCCTTACTTCTGTGCTGCTGCCTTCAGAGCTGGGTGGCCGGAGAGTGGCAGCTGCTGACTGAGGGCCCACCTCTGCAGGCAGCAGCACAGAAGTAAGGGTGGCAATACCACACCAGGCCATCCTTACTTCTGCGCTGCTGCTGGCAGGAGCTCTGCCATCAGAGCTGGGCTCCCGGCCAGCAGCCACCACTCTCCAACTACCACCACCAGCAATTGTGCATAAAAGAACAGAAACAGTACCACCTACAACAACCTTGCAAACCCCCCCCCCCCATTCTCCCCCAATTCCTTTTTGGGTTAGGACCACTACAATTACAACACCGTGAAATTTCAGATTTAAATAAAAAGAAAAGGAGTACTTGTGGCACCTTAGAGACTAACCAATTTATTTGAGCATAAGCTTTCGTGAGCTACAGCTCACTTCATCGGATGCATACTGTGGAAACTGCAGAAGACATTATATACACAGAGACCATGTTTCCACAGTATGCATCCGATGAAGTGAGCTGTAGCTCACGAAAGCTTATGCTCAAATAAATTGGTTAGTCTCTAAGGTGCCACAAGTACTCCTTTTCTTTTTGCGAATACAGACTAACACGGCTGTTACTCTGAAACCAGATTTAAATAGCTGCAATAATTTATAATCTTTAAAATCCTGTGACTAAAATTGACGAAAATGGACTGTGAATTTGGTAGGGCCCTACTTATTACAACAATCTGTAACCAATAACCCCCTCTTTTTGTCCTATGACTCCAGAGGGGCCACTCCTCTTTGAATGGTCCCTTAATACACTGGTTCTCAAACTTATTTGACCACGCTCCCCTTCTTTGTGTCTGTAGTAGTTTACGTTCCTCCCCCCGCCACTACACAGTACCTATACCGATTTAAAAAAATATCACCATGCAACTCTTACTAAATATTAAAAACAGTAAGGCAGTTATTCAAACAGCCATTTAAGTATATAGTAATTTAAATTTTTAGTGATATACTGCTTACTGGCATCACACTGTTGTTACTAGTATGATGGGTGCACCTGTTTTTGGAGCAGAGCAATTCCATCTTGGGTTAGATGCTTGAGACAGCTATCTGGAGATCTCCTTGTACCTGCAGATGAGATCATTGTTAGTTTTTAATGTACAGTAAAGTAGTTCAGAAAAGTTTTGGCCTTCTCTGGTTTTCACTTGAGTTGGGGTATTTTTTTTCTGTTGCACAAATGAGCCAATGATCCACTGTAATAAGAGCAAAAGCAAAACTGTGATTGTGGTTGATGCTTACAATTAAATGAGCATACCACATTGTAGCAAACAGATTTAATGTACAGATGGCAACAACTTTATATAATGCTATGCAAGCTTAACAGAAATCCGTCAAAATGCACAGCGCCATCTGAGGATTTGATATGTCTGGAGGAATCAGCTTTGCTAGTTATTAATTGCTGTGGGTAAAATGTGTGCACTAAGGGGTTTTTGTTTTTTCCCTAGAGCATCTCATACCTGCCCCCCTAGAAAACATTTTGCAGCCCCCCTCGGGGGGTGCACCCACCAGTTTGAGAATCTCTGCCTTAATATATGCTAACTACTTATGCTAAACAATCTGTTCCACCTTGCATTTAGCTGTGATGCTCAGACCTGAAGAAGGAGCTGTGTGGTGGTCAAAAGCTTCTCTTTATCACCAACAGAAGTTGGTTAAATAAAAGATATTACCTCACCCATCTTGTCTCTCTGAAGGATGGTGCGTCAATTACAGTTGACAAGTGTTACTAGTTTCATGCTGCTTAGACAGTTTCAAAAATAAGTTGGATACAGCTGAAAAAGAATTGTTCCTAGAAGCTAGCACTGGTACAGATCAGTTTTGTAAAATCATTCTTCAATACAGTGCAAAGCTATTGGGCTTTATATTTGACGTTTAATGAGTGAATGTGCAGTGATTTTGACTCATTTTGCCCATTTTGAACTTTAAAATTTTCATAGCACAGCAGATCCTTTCTTATGCTTTCTGCTTACTTATAAATTGTGACTTTGAAGGCTCTGGCTAACCTTGATCCTTCCAACTTTTCTGAAAAGTAGCCATCTTAATATTACAAAAAGTAACATTTTCTTATGTTATTCATATCTTGAATTGTGGAAATGGAAAATATAATCAATACAGTCCAGGATTGTGCTCCAGCCACTTTGTGCCACTCCATTGGTATTAAGTAGCTTTCAAATAGATGGATCCATCCCCCAGAGCATCTCTTCCCATGTAAGGGGATCCTCGGGTGGTATAGCAGCTTCAGTGCCATTTCAGTGGCTGGTGGGGAAGATGGCATAGGTGGGACTTCTTTAGCTGTGAATCACCACAGCATGCTATAATGAGGTTGCAGGCATGTGGTGCAGGCTAGAGCAGCCTTCAGGCTGGTTTAACTTGGACCGGAAGACTTGTACATAGCAGTCCTGTGACTGGTAGTGAATTGGGCACCTTTGGAAGTGGATGGGGAATCCCCCTCATCTGTGTCAAATGCTCCTTGATTGCAGCTGGGAATCTGTCCCGAAATAATGCTAATATCAAATAGTTTGTTTCTTAAAATTACATTAATTCACTTCTAAAGGAAGCTCAGTCTTCTTAATGGGAAACTTTTGTGCTAAGGAGTGAACTGGGGTCTGTAGATAATGGAGTGAGGCAAGGATAGACTAGGGGGAAGTGTTTTTCCATAAAGGGGAGTAGAGGCTTTAAGTGGGTAGTGCAAAAAAGGTTGGTTGTTTATATATAGTCTTTCAATGTTTACAAATACTGCTTCAGCTTTCTTTGGATATCATTGCTTCGCTTGAAATATTAGTACATTTTGTAAAATATATACATAGTTTAAACCCAAATGTGTTGCATGCAGAGAAGAGCTTTGGAACTGAATTGTAATTGCAGCATGTAGGATAAATATATTAAGATTAAAAGGGGAGGTTGATTATACAGTAGTTCTGTGTCATGAGGTAGTTATGGCTATGCATTGGAGTACTTTTGCCTTTACCATTTGTCAGTGTTTAAGTGATCTTAAACCTCTTGTCTATGTTTTTAAGACGTTTAAGTCTTGTATTTTATTGATTTCTCTCTTTGTTTAAACTTCTGACTTTTAGTTTGGGGATTTTATTAAGTTTGTAATTTATTATAGAACTTGCCCTTAAAAACACTTTATTTTAAATCTCAGCCATTTTGTGGTAGTGACGGTATACTCATTTTCTCTGTGGTTTGTGGTGTAGCTGTGAGTTTTGGGAATGACTTTGTAGTTCATGTCTCAGAACATCTGTAGAAACATAATTTTTGATGATTAACTTATTTTCTATCTTACTTGGCAGAAAAGATCATTTGCACCTTCTACACCACTGACAGGAAGGAGATACCTGAGAGAGAAGGAAGCAGTAATCACTCCTGTTGCTTCAGCAACACAAAGTGTGAGCCGTTTACAGAGCATTGTGGCTGGGTTGAAAAATGCGCCAAGTGAACAGCTTATAGCTATCTTTGAGTAAGCATGTCACTAACCCCTACTTTCATTACAAAAGGTGACCCCTCTCTTCAGACTTGGTTTTGTTAGGCTACTACATTTTTGCTCCATGCTCAAGTCTCTTTAAAGGGTTTTATGAGGGTTGCTGGGGAAAAAAAAAAATCCGTCTTCTTAGTGTTTCCATTTGAAAGACCTTATTGTGAGGACCTAAAGCTTTTATTTCTTAATGAATCTGTGCTTCTGGAAAAGTATGGCTTTTAAAAAAACTTCATTACTTACTGTTAGATTAATAGGGCCAAATTTTTTTTACTCATCAGCTAAACATAATTTGTGCACCTGCTTTTTATTGACACAGAGTGTGGGAGGGGGCTCAGGGCAGGTGTTGGGGTGCAGGGAGGGGTGCAGAGTGCAGGAGGGGGATCAGGGAGGGGGTTGGGTGCAGGAGGAGGCTCCAGGCAGGGGTTTGGGGTGCAGGAGGTATGTGGGGTGCAGCAGGGGGTTCAGGGTGCGGGCTCCAGTCTGGCGCCACTTATCTTGAGTGGCTCCGGGGTGGCAACGGCATGCAGCAGGGCTAAGGTGGGCTCCCTGCCTGCCCTGGTCCCGCGCCACTCCCAGAAGCGGACGACACCACGTCCCTGCGGCCCCTGGGGGAGGGGAGGCAGAGGGCTCCGTGCGCTGTCCTCGCCTGCGGGTACCTCCCCCGAAGCTTCCATTGGCCGCGTTTCCCCGTTCCCGGCCAGTGGGAGCAGCGGGGTGCAGTCCATGCAGGCGAGGGAAGTGCCTGAAGCCCTCTGCCCCCTCCTCCCCCAGGGGCCGCAGGGACGTGGTACCAGCCGCTTCTGGGAGCAGCGCGGGACCCACAGTGCCACGGGGGTAGCGATTGCAGGCTTCGCGCCACTCCCAGAAGCGGCTGGCACCACATCCTGGATCCGGCCCACGGGCCATAGTTTGCCCACCACTGGTCTAGGGGAACATTCTAGTTGTATCTTAATAGATTGGGCTACTGAAAGGTAAATTATTGGTAGCCCAAGTTATCTCTGGTGCAAATATTATATGAATATCAAAGTACTGAGGTGTTATACTCTGACTAGCATTACTTTCCATCCATTTCCTCTTTTTTTTTTATTTGAATCAATAGGTTTCTTCTTCTTTCCTCCTTTCTCCCCGCATAAAAAAAAAAAAAACCACAAACAAACAAAAAAGCACACCAATCTGTTTTGGTCTTAATTGTGTGGTAGCAATTTGCATAATTTAAAATAATTTATAAAATCCTCCCACAATCTTCCTGTCCGGATGCTCAGAGTATTACATAGTAATTTAATACTTTTAAGATAATATAAAAGTCGAAGTAATGTAAGGTTAAAAGAAACAAAAGTCCATTATTATTTCTAAAGAGGGGAACTAGTGCACTGCTCTGGAGAACAGAATTCAGTTTATATAAGCACATTCTTTATCAAGCACGCCTCATGTACAAAAATGATAATGGAGTTAGTCAGGGCTTATCTACACAGTGGAGTAATGCACACTATGGGGGTGAGATTCCTAATGTGTTATGGATTAATTGGTCTGTGCCTGCTGATGCTCACTAAAAGTTCTTAGTACACTTTAACATAGTAAGCACTAGTACTTACTACATTAAAGTGCACTAGGAAATCTTTAGTGTGCACCAGCAGTGTCTACTCAGAGTAGTTAATCCACAATAATTAGTTCCCTTTAGAAATCTTACCTCCATAGTGTGCATTGCTCCACTGTGTAGACAAGCCCTAGGTCTTCTCAAACTATCAGATCCTATATGGCCTTTTAAAAATATTGTACTGCTACTCTTTGTTCTGGAACACATGTTGCATCTTTTCTTTGCGTACAACAGGTCAGTAACCATTGAACAGAATGTTGTACAGAACGGAATGAAATAAGGCAAGGTTACAGTTCAGAATAGGAGTTGCAAGTAATAATATTAAAACCAACATGGACTGTCTCTTTTTCTGGTTAGCTTGTAAATCTGTTTGAATGTGTGTTGTCCAGAGTGTAAAATACATCAAAGGATGGGACATTGGTTGCCAAGAGGAAAGCTTGGTGAAATTAATCTTCTCAGGGCTTTATGTTTCTGTAATATACAAATGAGGTTTCTCTTTCTGGGTCCTGCTGTAGGTCTTGCGTACGCAACCCTATGGAAAGCATCTTGAATCGAGTTAAAGAAATAGGTGAGGCTTTCTGTCGGAGTTATACTAAGTCAACAGATGACCAGCCAGGATCTCACATAGGTAGGAATATGTGAAATGCATAGAATGTTTCAGCATATTGAAGTGCATCGCTTTTGTATCAAAGGCGACACGTTTATGGGAAGAAAAATGCTTGGGCTGATTCTTCATGTACTAAATAAAATGAACAATTGGTGTAGATGAAAACTGAATTTTCAACGGAGGGACAACTTGCTGCATAGAAATGTGCTAATATTACTCCAACTCCTCACTGATTGGGACAGGCTGATCAAAATTTTGAAGAGATAAATGTCCTTAGAGTGTGTTTTCTGGGACATTTCATCCATACATCAGTCCAACTCCATGGAGGTGAAGGTGCCTTCAGTACAACTCCTATTGAGACATTTATAAGATAGTAAGAATATTGCATTGGGGAGGTCAGCAATCAAACTAAAGAGTATCTTTTAAAAAAGTTTACTAAAGCATCCGTTATTTATTAAAGTAAAGGCAACAATAACTAAAATATTGAGCCTCTACTCATTGGTTCAGAACTTGTTGCATATTTTCATTGCAACAGGTCAATAACTACCAAACAGGACATTGTACAGAGTTGAATGAAACCATGCAAAGTTATACAGTAACTCCTCACTTATGGTCATCCCAGTTAACATTGTTTCATTGTTATGTCTCTGATCTGTTAGATAACATGCTCGTTTAAAGTTGCGTAATGCTTCCTTATAACGTTGTTTGGCAGCCACCTGCTTTGTCCACTGCTTACAGGAAGAGTGGCCTGTTGGAGCTAGCTGTTGGAGGCTTGGAACCAGGGTGGGCTGGCAGCCCCCCCCCATCAGCTCCCCTAAGTTCCCTGTGCGGCAGCTGCCCAGCAGGCTATCAGTCAGGTGTCCCTCCCCCCACTGCTGTGTCTCTCTCACACATGCACCCCCAGGACTTTGGAAAGTGGAGGGAGTGGTGCGCTCCAGTGGGATAGCGTGGGTTCATCATCATGTTCAGTTTCCACAGGGAATGTTTGTAGCCACTGTGTCTCCTCCCTCCATTCATGCTGCCTTGTAGCGTGTGAGGCTACATTAACAACAATGTGTTAACCCTCGAGGGCTCAATTGAGTGCTAGATCATCATTTAGAAGCAAGGCATTCCCTAGGAAATATCCCACCCTCTTCCACCCTGACGCCACCTCCTCAACCAAGCTTCGCAATTATCATTGCTGTGTACAGTATTAAATTGTTTGTTTAAAACTTATACGGTGTGTGTGTGTGTGTACACATACACATAATCTTTTGTCTGGCGAAAAAAAATTCCCTAGAACCTACTACCAGTGGCCCCCCCATTTACATTAATTCTTATGGGGAAATCGGATTCACTTAACATAGTTTTGCTTAACATAACTACAATGTTAAGCAAGGAGTTACTGTAGTTAAAAATGGATGGGACTTGAAAGAAATTATATTGAAACTCTTAATAAAAGACTGAAAATTTGCATTCATCTAACAATTATTTTTAAGAGATCAAATTAAAAGGAAATAGTATACACAAAAACTACATAAGAAGTGGGGAAAAAAGGTTTCTTAATTAAATTAACTTTCCTGTATGCGTGTTAATGCAACACATTGCATATTTGAAATTCAGAAGTCTTACAAAACTGGAGTGGAGACCTTACACATAAGCATTCCTAAAGTTTGAACATCTAAAGAGTATGAAATACGTTAATTGCATGTAAGGTTTGAATCACATGACATTACTAAAGAGTTCAGAGTAGTATGTCCTCTTGGCTTACAACACACATGTGTTTCTGTTATGGAAAGTAAAATACTGGTTAACTTAATCAAAGCTGTTTATTCATCCCCTGTCCCCCCACCCCGCCCCCCCAAACTGCTGACGTGGAATACAAGCTTTCAGCAATGTTTGGTTTCAATTGCAGATTTTGCTGTTAACAGACTAAAACTGGCAGAGATTTTGTATTACAAAATTTTGGAGACGATAGTAGTACAAGAAACACGAAGATTGCATGGGAAGGACATGACAGTAAGTAGAAAGCTGGAACAGAAGAGCTTCCTCTTCTTTAAGTTCACCCTTGTGAATACTTTCAGAAAAATTCCGTGTTTGGGTCAATCCACAGAGCTCCCATTTAAATCAGTCTGAAGGCAGAATTGGTTCCTCAGTCTGTTGACTAGCTAAATAGTGGATTGATGGGCTCAATTTTCCAGTTTAATATTAATTTCATTCCTTAAATGAGATTTCAAGACATTTGACCCAGTCATAGTTTCCTGAGAGCTCAATGTTTCTTCAGTGTTACTAGTCTCTCAACTAACAGTTCCTTCCTTATATTTTCTTATGGCTGCGTAGTAAATCCTACACACTCTGCTGTACTACAACTGGGAATGTAAATATTGTTTTAAAAGTTAACTGTTTAAATGATTAAAATTATATCATTTAACTAATTAACAGATTAAAGGGAGAGGGACTGGGATTGCTCTGGCCGTCTGGCTCGGGCCTGGGGGCTAATGGGTAGAGTGAGTAAACTGGTAAGACTAATGCTTACCAGTTAACTGTTTAATATTTTACATCCCTAACTACAACAAAGGTGAATTCTTACCTGATTTTAAATCAAAAACTGGATTGTCAAGTAATTTGAACTGATAAAGAAAAGTGACTTGCAAATATTTCTCTCCAAGATTGTTTTTCTTCTTTATGTTATCCTTCTCTCCTGCATCTGAAATGATTCCTTTCATCTGCGTTTAATACTGATATATCCTTTTTTCCCCCCTAACTCGTATGTGTTGATATGTGATATATACCTGAATAGACTAGCGTTTGACAATAAAAAGAACTATATATGAAGGTGCCTACAACTGCTAATTCTTTGCCTATATTGTCTTTTAGAACATAGATGCTGGGCAAGGCATTTTTGTTCTCCTCTTTATCCTTCAACAAAACATCTGTTGCTTTGCAGTAACTGCAGATAGCACACTCTGCATTCTGCTTTAACTCCTGGTGTGCAGGCTTTTATCCTTTTACCCATAGTATGAAAGCAGCTTTACTGTCATTGGCATGAGGGGCTGCTTCCCCTTCGACTTGTATTATTAGTAGATAAACAAGTATAAAACCAGCCTTTACCATTTGAAACTTTTGGAAAAGCGGGAAGTAATGGAAAGGGCCAAAGAAACAGTAATTAATCTTTCAGGGAACAAATATGTAAAGTAGTTGAATGTAGTACAGTACTTAAGTATGCCATTGGAATTTTCCTTTTTGTAGCTTAAACTGTCATAATCTAGCAATGTGCTAGTTGTAATACAATTGATTTAGCTGCTATTCTTTCTCCAGTGTGTCAGCACCTATACTGCTTATAAGACAGCAAATCTGGCTGTAAAGAGTGGAACAGGCATGCTAAATGACATGATAAATTGGACAGGGTTCACAGAAGAGCCACAAGAATGATTAATAGATTAAAAAACATAGAATCATAGGACTGGAAGGGACCTTGAGAGGTCATCTAGTCCAGTCCCCTGCACTCATGGCAGGACTAAGTATTATTAGACCATCGCTGACAGGTTTTTGTCTAACTTGCTCTTAAAAATCTCCAATGATGGAGATTCCACAACCTCCCTAGGCAATTTATTCCAGTGCTTAATCACCCTGACAGTTAGGAAGTTTTTCCTAATGTCTAACTTACGCCTCCCTTGCTGCAATTTAAGCCCATTGTTTCTTGTCCTATCCTCAGAGATTAAGAAGAACAATTTTTCTCCGCCTTCCTTGTTAACAACCTTTTATGTACTTGAAAACTTATGTCCCCTCGGTCTTCTTTTTTCCAGACTAAACAAACCCAATTTTTTAAATCTTCCCTCATAGGTCATGTTTTCTAGACCTATAATCATTTTTGTGCCTTTATAGTGATAAAATAAATAGATTGAGCTCCTTGAGTCTAACAAAGAAGGTTAAAGGGTGACTTGATTAGTCTAGAAGTACCTACATTGGGGAACAAATATTTGATAATGGGATCTTCAGTCTAACAGACACAAGTATAGCATGATCCAATGTCTGGAAGTTGAAGCTAGACAAATTCAGACTGGAAATAAGGGATACATTTTTAACAGTGAGGATAATTAATCATTGGAACAATTTACCAAACATCGTGGTGGATTCTCCATCCCTGACAATTTTTAAATCAAGATGGGATGTTTTTCTAAAAGATCTGCTCTAGGAATTATTTTGGCAAAGTTCTCTGGCTTTTGTTATAAAAAAGATCAGACTAGATGATCACAAGGCCTTCTGGCCTTGGAATCTATGTCCTTTGTCTCTTGACTTCTTTTTCAGTGCTTGCTCTTCTGTAACTTTTTCCATATCCCAAATCTTAATTCAGTTAAGGTTTAATTAATGAATAGTAAATTCAGGGTATGATTTAAAACAAAACTTAAATTCCTATTCTAGATTTTTTTTAGTGTAGGCCTTAGCAGATCAAATCATCATATTTCATCTAGTGTGGATAGAGTTTGTGTGTGTGATGATGAGAATGCTGTTCTTTCTCAGTAGTTCAGTCTCTCTGGTATCATTTAAGAAAACATATTTATGAGTAATTCCTCAATGATGTGGCTGAAAACCATTTCTGTGTCCCATCTAGGCTCTTTTGGAGCAAGACATTTTCCATCGTTCCCTGATGGCATGTTGTTTGGAGATTGTGCTATTTGCATATAGCTCACTGCGAACTTTCCCTTGGATTATTGAGGTTCTTGATCTCCGACCATTCTATTTTTATAAGGTAAGCATAAACATTGTGTTCAAATACTTGGATCTGAATTATAAACTTGTAAAGTACCTCTGTTTAGTATTAGATTGACAGTCCTAGAAGCCCTCTATTCCTAGGTTAGGTATAGCAGAGGGGCGAGTGCTGACCTGTAACAGGTGTGCTATTTTAGTGTAAGGCTGCCTGTGACAGGATTGGGACTCACCACTGCAGTGCCTCCTGCTGTTTACTCTGGGAATTAGGTCAGTTCATGCAAAGCACCCCCTGCCAGTGGTGTCCCATCCATCTCTTGCCCTCAATTGGTATCTCGACCCACGTTGCTCCCAGCATCCTCTTCCAGACACTGCCCTCCGGCAGTGTCCCTAAGTCCACACTGGCCCCCTTCCAGGGGGGAGTTAACAGCAGTTTTTCCAGTTCACTCCTGCCGCAGTGGCCAACCACAACCCCTCAAGTGTAGCCCCTCTGTTCAAGGGCCAGTTGCAGTCTGTCACAGCCACCCTTCCACAGCCAGGTGCTGTACAAGGAGAAGGGGGGGGACCCAGACCTGCCCACTACTCTGGGTCCCAATCCAAAGACCCTTTAGTGGCAGCCTCTCTGCCCTCCTCCTCTCCCCTTGTCTAACTGTTCCTAGGCCACTTCCCCTCTGGCCCTTCACATCCTCTAGGCTCTTTCTGTCAGGGCCTGCAGTCTGGCAGGTATTGGGCCAGAGCCCTTCTGTGCACCCCCCGAACCTGCCCTGCCCAGCACTGCTCTGTCCGAGGTGTCTGTCTCGGGCTCAGGAGACAGACCTTCCCCCATGAAGGTCTGGGACAGACTGCCTGCTCCCTTCCTGGGCAGCCTTTTTATAGGGCTTAGCCTAGCCCTGATTGGCTGGCTGTAATACTGGCCCTGATTGGCTTTCTAACAGGCCCTCCCTGATTGGCTGCCACCTTGCGCAGCTGCTCTGGTCTGCTGTAGCCCAATCTGGCATGGGGGTGGGGCAGTGCCCCACCACACTGCCCTTGAATATGCTACCAAGAATTGACATCTATTATCCAACATATGTAATACTTGTGACACCCTTTCCCTTGTAATGTAAAGGAATAAAGCACTTGTGCATGGTTTGTATACTTTATTTAATTGTAACATGCTGTCAGTTAATTTTTGATGTAACAAATGATTTGTAAACGTGACTTACTACTGTGGTTGGTCAAATAGTGGAATAAAATATTCTTAGACTATATTTGACCAGTATTTCTACCAGTATTCAAATTTCCTAAATATTTCACCAGTAGTAGAACTGGTCACATACCACAAATACTGATAAAATACTTCAAAATAATATATTTGTTGAGTACTGTTTGATCAGTCCTACTTGTTACATCCCATTTGTTAAATCTTTTTCCCTTCCTGTCTTTACTTAACTGACTTTCCTGCAACAGAGCACTGTCTTCTCTTCTTGTTCCCCACTTCCACCTTTTTGTCACCGTTATTCTTCCGTCTCTCCCCCACAAATTCTGTGCCTTTCTTCTTTACTAACTTACCTTATCTCAGTCTCTCTGTCTTTTGGCCTCTCTCACAGACATACCAATACCTAGGCATCCAGTGAAAACTTCCAGGCCCTAATAGTCGGAGGTCTAGCCAGCCAGTTAAGATGTGGGGGCCCTGCTTTTCAGGAACAATGCCCAAGATAGAAGCCAGCCTTTGAGAAACCAAGAGGGTGTTGAGACTCTAGTCGCAGTGCTGTTCCTGGACCCTCATTGGGGACCCCAGCCTTTCTTGTCAGTATGGTATATGAGGTATATTTCCCTGCCCGCTCTCTTTTTCCCTTCCCAAAGCCTCTGTTTCTGACCTCCCATCGCCTCCTGGCTGTTGACGTTTGGAGGTTGGGGTGTGTCTGCTACTCTACCACTTCCTCAGCTTTTGGGTAGCTGCAAGAGTAGAGTAGTGGAAACATTCCCCTAGCCTTCATTTTAGAGTCCCTTTCCTCAGGCAATAGCCCCAGTGTGTGTGCCTCTGCTGTTGCTCGCAGTTCTTCGAGTGATTGCACATGTCCGTTCTGATTTAGGTGTGCGAATGCCCCAAGCACAGCTGTCGGAGACTTTCCCCTAGTAGTATTCATAGGCTCGGCGCTGGCACCCCCGGGTATTGTGCACTCATAGCACCAGCTCCTGCCAAGTCCACACTCCTCTGTTCCTTCTTACCGCCATCCAGCTGTCGGAACTTCCTCCTTTGCCTTGAGCAAAGTGCTTTTAGTGGTTTCCACTGTTCTTGCATTGTAAGTAGTTAGTTTCATAGTGTTAGTAGTTCCAGTAGGTTAGTTAGTTATAGGTTAGGACTTCGACTCCTCTTCATACTCGGAGAGTTGGTCCGTCCCTCCCCTGGTACTGGGACATACCTTGGGAGCCGGGTTTAAACCTAGCCTGTGCCTACTAGTGACCCTCACTTGAGTTGTCTGAAGTGTTTGGGAGAGGCTCTTAGAAAAGAGCGCTGTAACATCTGGGAATTTAAACCCCGCACGCAGAGAGACAGAGCAGCAAGGCTGAAAGTCCTACTTATGGAGGTGGCGCTGAGACCCGCCTCGGAGCTGAGGTCAGACTCCGCGCTGAGTACTTCAGCATCAGTACAAAGTGCACCACTAGGGGCTCTTGGCACTGGTCCTCCTCACCAGTGCCGAAGAAGCACTGGGGCCTAAAGGAGAAGACACGCTCGCCGGCACCGAAGGCAGATAAGCGAGCCCAGCGGGATAGAGCGAGACCTGTGCCGGGCTGCTCTCCCTCCCTGGCACTGCAACAACAACCACTGCCAGCACCACAGACCCCAGTAGCACTTGACCAACTGACAGGTCAGCACCTGGAGGACCAGTTTGCGGTGCCTTCGACCCTGGAAGCCTACGCTGCTGCTTCGGAGCTAATGACTCTGTCAGTGCCGAGTCCGGATAGGAGACAGAAGGCGGCACCAGCGGCACTGAGGCATTGACCGCCTTTAAGCCAGTGTCAAGACCAGCCTCCATGGGGAAGCTCCCCTTCATTGCCTCACCAGAAATGTCTCCATGGCACTGACTGCAGACACCAGGAGGATTGGCCCCACTGTGGTCACCTAGGTCCTCCTCCTTGGTGTCTTCGTCGAGCTCCAACTCCGGATCCAATTAATCAAGATGTCTGCACTGAAGGGAAGCTCCATGCCAGTCCCCATAGGCAATGCTGCCACTGGGAGCACCAGGAGCAGGAATGACCCAAGGGACCTGGCCTATGGGCCCGTGGGGTCAAGTACTCTGCAATGGCCTTTTTGGAACCCGT
Organism: Lepidochelys kempii; assembly: GCF_965140285.1. Lineage (NCBI taxonomy): Eukaryota > Metazoa > Chordata > Testudines > Cheloniidae > Lepidochelys > Lepidochelys kempii. The sequence goes on along the minus strand of NC_136392.1, from coordinate 30,206,271 downwards.
GGAGGCTTCCACCAGGCCAAGGGACGGGCTCACGCTGCTCCTACTCAGTGCGCTCAGAGACTGTAGCAGCATAAGGGGCACACAGAGGTACCCCAGAGCCAACCTCCGGGACTAGCGCCGGAGCAGATCCCAGCACCATTGCCGATGCCAAAGCGGGGATGCTCCCTTGTACCAAGACCAGAACTGATACCGGTACCCAAGTCAGTGGACCTAGGGAAAAGGCGGCAAGGAATGCTATGGCAGCTCACACGTCTTCCTCATTGTCTCCAGAGGATGTGCTCGTGCTCATGCTCAAGGGGTCTTCCCTGCCACAGGACAACTTAAGGGCCTACCAAGATTTGTTAAAGAGGGTGACATCTAGATTGCAGGCAGAGGTCATCAAGGAAACTTCAGATGGGTTCCTGGACATTCTGTCAGCCGCAGCCCCTGCTAAGGTGGTCCTGCCCCTCCACAATGCCATTTTGGGACCGATTAAGGCCATTTGGCAGACTGCTGCCTCTGTTCCACCCACAGCAAAGAGAACAGAAAGGAAGTACTTGGTGCCTGCCAAAGGCTGAGAGTTTCTGTTCTCTCATCCTCCTCCCGGGTCCCTCGCGGTGGTGGCTGTCACAGACATCTGTAGGGCTGCAACCTGGGCCTCAGTCCATACCTTTACGCATCACTACGCATTAAGACAACTGACAACGTCCGATGCCTCTTTTGGACTCACTGTACTGTCTGCTCTCACAATTTCAACTCCAAAGCCCATCCTTCCACTGGAGGGCACTGCTCTGAAGTCACCTAAAGTGGAGCACCCACAGGGACAGCACTCGAAGAAGAAGAAGAAGAGAGTTATTCACCTTGTGCAGGAACGGAAGTTCTTCAAGATGTGTCTGATTACGAGCACGAGCGCAAAAATGCTTGAAGTGGAGCACCCGCAGGGGGACACATCTTGAAGAACCTATATTACTGCACAAGGTGAGTAACTTTCTCTTACACAGCATTGGTTTATACTTGAATCACATTTTCTATTTGATATAGGCTCTTAAACCACACTCCTCACTGTACTGTGTCAGTGCATTAAGTGATGTCACTAATATCTGTCGAGTCAGATTGTTCTTTGTAAAGCTAACTTCACAACCATAAGGGCTTTAACCTTTTTTCAAATGAAGGTTTAGATTGATGGGTAATGGTATTTGTGAACATCACCTAGTTATAAAGTGGTAGAGCATCTATTAAAAACTAAATTTAAATCTAATTGTAAACTGGAAATGATGGGGTGTGTGTATACATATATATAAAATCACCATTTCACATGAAGCCTTTTATACTGGGTCTTAAAATTCTAAACTAAACTACATTTTCGCTCAGTGAAGATGAAGGAGAGGGAGAAAGAAACAAATATATAACAAAGGAGGAAATAGAAAAGGAGTACTTGTGGCACCTTAGAGACTAACAAATTTATTTGAGCATAAGCTTTCGTGAGCTCACGAAAGCTTATGCTCAAATAAATTTTTTAGTCTCAAGGTGCCACAAATACTCCTTTTCTTTTTGCGAATACAGACTAACACGGCTGCTACTCTGAAAGGAGGAAATGTCTTCATAGATTCTAAGGCCAGAAGGGACCATTATGATCATCTAGTCTGAACTCCTGTATAACACAGGCCCTCTGGGACTTGGAATCAGATGGAGAATTGATGTAGGGAAGCTGTTCCAGACCACAGGATTCCAGCATAGAATGCTTTTGTACCAGCTATGGCAAGATGGTATGTTTTGGGGTGAGGGGAGTGTGTGGGATGAGCAGAGGTATCAGGAAGAGAAGCAGAAACATGCAAGGTATGTAATAGAAGCTGGAGCTTTTAAAAACAAGGAGGGAGGGTTGAACTGGACCTGAAATGAATGGTCAGTTGATGAGTGTACCATGCTTTCTAGCCTGATCCCATAGTCTCACAGTCGTAAACACACCCAGGTCATTTTCCTTTCATCACATGTATCTTTTATTCCACAGTTCTTTTTTAAACAGAACATGACACAGGCATATTGCAGCAGGAGCTTTCCACACTGCTTCTCTCCTTTGTACTGGTCACCTTCTGAGCTTCCCCTCCTGCTTCCTGTTCCTTCCATTTATATTCTCCCAATTGTATCAGTAGTCTAGTAATTACAACCCAGGTACTCATAATCCACCAACAGAAAATAGCTAATTATTCCCAGTTGTGCCGGCAACTTTTTCTGAGCTGCAGCAATGTCAGTGACCAGGGTGCTATGACTAGCATTCTGTCAGAGTGTGATTAAGGATGAGTGAGGTGGTTTTGCTTTTAGTATGGCTGATTAAACTGCCTTGCTTCCCTTTAGGTGATTGAAGTATTGATTCGGTCTGAGGAAGGACTCTCCAGAGACATGGTAAAGCACCTCAACAACATTGAAGAACAGATTCTGGAGAGTCTAGCCTGGACCAGTGACTCTGCCCTATGGAAAGCTCTACAAGCCTCAGAAAACAAGGTCCCAACCTGTGAAGAAGTATGTTGAAGGGAAAATAAATTACCAGAAAATGCAAATGTACTCCTTTTCCAGGGCTGATATTTTGTGTAGGATATTAATCAAATGCAACAATTTATCCAGTAGTGAAATAATTATAAAACGAAGACACAGTGTTCTCTGACACCCTTTTTAATAATGGTAGATGGTACGAAGAGGCGAAGATTATTTATTCTTAAACTGGCATCTCTTATATCCCAGGTAATATACCCAAGTAATTTTGAAGCCGGTAATGGAGGAAGTGGGCTAGGGCACCTCCCTCTGATGCCAGTATCTCCTATTGTGCACCCCCGGTTGAAAGAGGTTCGCACAGATCTTGGTGGGAGTTTACGACGGGGTGAGTAGAGAGCTTCTGATGTGTTTGTAGTATATAGTATTTCAAACCATTCATAGTAATACATAGAGAAATCCTGGGTGTCTTTGAATTGTGTTTGCTTAGAATCTTAGTCATTTGGCTTTTCAAACTTTCTGTTTGGAAATCTTCTCCCTAACTCTATGGCTTTGTCTCCATAACACTCAATTGCTTGTTCTTCCATCAGTTGTATTGCAGTGAGTGGCACACCAGTGTTTATGTCCACATTGCCTAACCTGAATAGAGTAATATTTGCCTTTGTGCCTTTTCTAGGGTTGTCTATAGTGATTCAGATGGTGTAGCTGTAATCCTTGAGAGCTGGTAGCTCTGCTTCTCCTGCTGTTCTAATCTATTCAGTAGTTCACTATGCAGTTTGGTTCTGTCCTGTATTTTCTATCTTTATGCCTCCGTTCTCAGATTTGACTGGTCAGTTTCTTTTTTAAAAAATACTATCCTCTATCTCATTAGTTCTTAAATGGACACTTATTTTTAACAAACAAAGCAAAACAAAAAACCCCACAACCAACAGCTTGGACTTGCTATTTTTTCACAAAAAGGCAAACATTTCTGTCCACTGAACTGTATGACCTGTTGTTACCATTCAAAAAAATGTACAGAAAGTAAAGAAGCATACTGAAGGGGAGAAGAGCAGAGCTTGAAAACATGCACCTGCCTCTGCTGACAAGGAAATGTCCACGGGGAGTGGATGAGAGCTAGAGGCAGAGTGAAACTTCCAAGTTTTTAGCCAGTTTCACTTTGCTGTTTACCCAGAAGCTCTTCTGCTTTGTGGGATGGAGAGGGACACACACCATGTAGTATCTTAAGCAGCAGGCGGTTATCTTGAGCTTCTGAAGGGTTCCATGGAGGAAAAGAGTGAAACTGATATTGTACTGATCAGTTTAACTGCTTCCACTCATGCTATTGGGCAGCAGCAAAAGTGAGCAGAGTTTGTGAGCAGTAGAGTTAAGGGAATGAGCAAAGGGAGGGAGGGAGGATTCAAGCTGGATAGTAGCGAGGGAATTAAAGAGGAAGAGACAGAGACACAAGATGTCCCAGCAGCTAGAGCACAGGGAAGATGCGACTGGAGGAGGATGAGGTTTCCATCGCTTTCCAGCGACTAAGAATCCAAGTATATTGTCAATCAAATGAAATTGTTTGGGAATAGTAGAGAATAAGGGGAAGCAATTGAAGGGCTAGAGGACTTTGATCTGTGTATTATGGTGCTACTGTTCTGTCTGTGGAAGGTTTCTTGTGATTCTGACTTCTGTTTTGTAGCTTGGGGACTAGCAGTTCTCTCAGTTTGGAAATTGTATTTCTATTAAACTGCTGCATATTGTAGTGATGTTTTTTCCTTTCTTGCATATTAGACATGCAGCCATTGTCTCCGATCTCTGTTCATGAGCGCTACAGTTCTCCTACAGCTGGAAGTGCTAAGAGAAGGCTCTTTGGCGATGACAGCCCAAAAGACATGCAGGTAGAAAAGGTTCTATCTGAAGGAACTAAATTGAAAATTGCCCCAGCTTCAAGCGTTGCCGCTGAAAACGTCTCTTTCTCAACGGGACAGACAATTTTGACCATGGCAACAGCTACTGTAACAGGGACAATGGGACAGAAAGTTACAATCCCACTGCATGGTAAGATATCCATTCATTTTACTTCACTGCACTTTATAATGGTGCTGAATGTTTTATTATGTCCATTTTCTGGGGTTTGGTTGTACTATCAAACACAATGTAGATTCAGTTTGGAGGGCTTTGCATTTTAAACAAGTAACATCTAAAGAAAATTGTTTTGAAAAGAAAAATTAAGAGAAAATATACTTTGCCATCCTGAGTGCTTATTATTGCGTGGGCTAGTGTCTAGACAAAGACTTGTTGCTTACAGGTTATCCTGGTAATGCATCTACTGCAGGCTGGGGCAGGGTTTGTGAAGTAGTTGCTCTGTCAATTTTGCTTCGTCACAGATGAAGCCTTATGAAGATGTATGACACAAGTAATTCTTGGGGATTTAATATGCTTAGGTCCTCAGGTACAGCTGTATCCTTATCTGTTTTCCTATCTGTTTACTCAGTATATCATGATTTTACTTAAGGATAAGGGGATATAGATTTTAGAAACAAATTGATACATGAAAGATTCACAGTACTTGACTCTGACAGATTGAAGTTGGCTGTATGGCAGCTCCCCATATCCTGCTCTGGTCCATGAGGAATGGACTAGATGATTTAATGGAGCTCTCTCTAATTTCCAATATTTCTAATATAAAAAGAAGCATATTAAAGTTTAATATTTACAAATTTCTGTAAGGTCTATTGCCATGGGCGACCTTTAAAGGAGCAAAATAAAATTAGATATGCCATCCACAGAAACTAAGATAATAGTCAGTCAAGTGCTCTCTAAATTAAATTCATTCAGAAACCGTTATATGTTCATGATACCAAGAGGAGCAAATTCTAAGGGTAGTACCTTTGACTGAGAGCCATGCTGCCAAACATGGGAAACCATGTTCTTGATATTTATAGTGCAGTACACAACAATCCATGGAATACAACTGAGACACTTACCTTTGCCTTCTTTTCTAAAGACTCCTAGACAGAAGTGACTTGGCAGTCATAATGTCTATCTCACTCATTCAGGAGTACGTTCCACTGCACTCTCTGTACTGCTTTATTACCTATGCTTGTACTTGCAGCACCCTACAACTGCATTGTATAGTGTCATGCCCTGAGTGTTCAACTTCAGCAGTCTCCCAGCCGATCTTAATAGATATTAATTGCTGTGCAGGTGTATAGGGTGGGAGGTATTCTCTCAATACCTTGGCTCCACACCATTTAGGCTTTGAATATGATTACCAACATCTTTGAATTACAGCCAGAAGAAAACAGGAAGCCAGTGTAGAGTCTTGACCTCAGGTCCTGTGTTTGAGGCATCCTGAAGCAGTTAGGAGGAAGGCAGAAGGGTTCTCAAGTAGCTGGAGGAATTGGTCCTAAAACACATTTGTCCCAGTTGGTAGTAACAAAGGTGTGGATGACTGTGTGAGATCCAGATCGAAGAAGAATGGTCCATGATCAATGGCAAACTCACCCACACTATGGGTCACCAATGCAGGTTAAGTCAAAGAGCAGCGATAAATCCAATGAGACCCTGAGGATGTGAACCATTTTGGTGAAAGTCAGATATTACACCCTTATTAGCTGATGCAGACATACCATTGGCTTAATCCCCCATCTCCTTCCCCTTACCAGGAAACAAAACTGCAGGTTTTCCCAGCTTAAATCTTCATCCATCTCTCTATATTGTATGCTGGCAGAGTAAAGAGACTATAGACGTCATAGTGTTTGAGATGGTGGCAAAGACCTGAGTATTGTTATACTGATGACCCAGTAGTCCAAAGTCTTGATCTTTCCAAGTGGCTTAATAGGAATGTCAGACAGAAGGGATTACAAAATGGTATGCTATGGAACCCGGCATTTGCAGGGGTAAGGGAAGAAGAGATTGCCAAGCACTACCCTTTTTAGAAGTTTCTGAGAAGAAGTAAACCCACTGAAAGATTCCTCAGTCCACTCCAGCAATATTTTGCAGGCAAGTCAGTCAGACCTTAGAGTCACAATGTTATCCAGAGCTGCTGATAAATCTATTAAAATCAGCTTGGGAACTTTACCTTTTACATCATCACTAGAAGATCATCCATATCAATAGAGATGTTTCCATAAACAAGCCTGAACCCAGAAGTTAGGCATCAAAATCTGTATAATCAGTACTGGAGGTAGCTCATCACTATCTTTTCAATTACCTTCTCTTAAAAGGGGAGATTCAAGGCAAGACAAAACTGTGTGTTAATCAAATATGGTGTCTTGAGCAAGGTCCTAAGCACTCTTTATTTAAATGTTATTGGTATGTTGCTATCCCTAATGGAGGCATTAGGAATCTTTGACAATAATGGGCCTGTTGTCTTTTCCATTGCTTTCATCATCCATGAAGGACACAGGGCCCTTTCCATACATGATGTGATTTGCTTGGGGTTACAACCAAAACCTCAGCAAGAGAAACCATCTGAGAGCCACCCAGTACAGGTGAAGGAGTACTTGTGGCACCTTAAAGACTAACCAATTTATTTGAGCATAAGCTTTCGTGAGCTACAGCTCACTTCATCGGATGCATACTGTGGAAAGTTTAGAAGATCTTATTATATACACACAAAGCATAAAAAAATACCTCCTCCCATCCTACTCTCCTGCTGGTAGTAGCTTATCTAAAGTGACCACTCTCCTTACAATGTGTATGATAATCAAGGTGGGCCATTTCCAACACAAACCAGGTTTTCTCACCCTCCCCCCCCCCAACACACACACACACACACAAACTCACTCTCCTGCTGGTAATAACTTATCCAAAGTGACCACTCTCCTTACATTGTGTATGATAATCAAGATGGGCCATTTCCAACACAAATCCAGGGTTTAACAAGAACGTCTGGGGGCGGGGGGGAGGGAGGAAAAAACAAGGGGAAATAAGCTACCTTGCATAATGACTAAGCCACTCCCAGTCTCTATTCAAGCCTAAGTTAATTGTATCCAATTTGCAAATGAATTCCAATTCAGCAGTTTCTCGCTGGAGTCTGGATTTGAAGTTTTTTTGTTGTAAAATAGCGACTTTCATGTCTGTAATCGCGTGACCAGAGTGATTGAAGTGTTCTCCGACTGGTTTATGAATGTTATAATTCTTGACATCTGATTTGTGTCCATTTACTCTTTTACGTAGAGACTGTCCAGTTTGACCAATGTACATGCCAGAGGGGTATTGCTGGCACATGATGGCATATATCACAGTGGTGGATGTGCAGGTGAACGAGCCTCTGATAGTGTGGCTGATGTTATTAGGCCCTGTGATGGTGTCCCCTGAATAGATATGTGGGCACAGTTGGCAACGGGCTTTGCTGCAAGGATAGTTTCCTGGGTTAGTGGTTCTGTTGTGTGGTATAATCACCAGCAACCACATCTCCCCACCCCCCCACCCCCCCGCCCCCAGACGTTCTTGTTAAACCCTGGATTTGTGCTGGAAACGGCCCACCTTGATTATCATACACAATGTAAGGAGAGTGGTCACTTTGGATAAGCTATTACCAGCAGGAGAGTGAGTTTGTGTGTGTGTGTGTGTTGGGGGGGGAGGGTGAGAAAACCTGGATTTGTGTTGGAAATGGCCCACCTTGATTATCATACACATTGTAAGGAGAGTGATCACTTTAGATAAGCTATTACCAGCAGGAGAGTGGGGTGGGAGGAGGTATTTTTTCATGCTTTGTGTGTATATAATAAGATCTTCTAAACTTTCCACAGTATGCATCCGATGAAGTGAGCTGTAGCTCACGAAAGCTTATGCTCAAATAAATTGGTTAGTCTCTAAGGTGCCACAAGTACTCCTTTTCTTTTTGCGAATACAGACTAACATGGCTGTTACTCTGAAACCAGGACAGGTGGCATATTTTATCTCCCACTCTTGTACTGTTCCTATTGAAGTGGTCAGCTCTGACTGAATTCCAGTTTATATTATCTGATGTGTACGTTGACTACTATACATGTGAGAAACACTTGATTTTACATTGCTGAGACAATCTGGGTTAATCAGATTGCCCAGAATTCAGAATGCTTCCTCTGATTTGGATTTTGCAGAAGTTAAGGCTGAGAAGACAACTTTCATCACCTCAATAATAGTATCAGCATAAAAATGCCATAATTCTTGACCAAGCAATTGGATTTGGGGGTGAATCTTCTGTTAGTCCTCCAGGCTTCTCCCTTGCTGCTTCATGTTTCTCTAGCTCTGTATACCACAGTAACGTGCGAGGACAATGCACGGGGCATCATGGTGTCATTGTCTGTCAGATGGTCGTGGACAGTAGTGCAGCTAAGTTGCACTAGACCAGTGGTTCTCAAACTTTTGTACTGGTGACCCCTTTCACATAGCAAGACTCTGAGTGTGACCCCCTCTTATAAATTAAAAACACTTTTAAATATATTTAACACCATTATAAATGCCGGAGGCAAAGCGGGGTTTAGGATGGAGGCCGACAGCTCACGACCCCCCGTGTAATAACCTCACGACCCCCTGAGGGGTCACAACCCCCAGTTTGAGAACCCCTGCACTAGACTGTCAAGTTGGTCCTGTGGCCGAGCTGGAAATCTGTGTTTTGGAAATACAAAGGGCCCATGATTTTCCAAGGGCGACCCATAGAAACTTCTCCACCTGACTGAAGCATGGAAAAGCTCTCCGAGAAGGAGATGATTGGACTGACAAAGATGTATTTTAAACAAATCCTGTTATCGGTCCCATTCATAAAATGATGAAACTAGAGGTGTTAGTTGAGCTGAGCTGGACTACAATCCCGTAAACAAGATGCATCATTACTATACATTCTGAAGATACTGACAGTAAGTCTTGGCAATTGCAATGTCAGACTTGGCAAACGGTTAGCCTTGAGTAGGAATTTTAGTGAGTAAATGGGGTGACCTGTGCACAATCAGATGCCCAAATGCACTTTATTTTGGGACTCGCAAGTGTGTCCACCTAGTCTGAACTAGCTTTTCAAGTTCACTTTTAGAGTTCCATAGGGCTAGAAACAAATGCTTTATAACCACTTGAAATCTAGGAATTCAAGCTTTCAAGAGGCATAAAGCCATTCTTTTTAACTTTAGTAGTTTGTGGGATACCTGCTTCTAAAACCACTTAGGAATTAAATGGAGGAGAGACCAGATGTGCTGAGCAAGATGTGATTTTTGGGGCCTATAACATAGGTCTTGTCTACACTACAGTGGCAGAGCTACAGCTCCGCAGTAGAGCCACTGTAGTGCCGTAGCACAGATGTTTGCTGAAGCCACAGAAGGGATTTCTCTGTTGCTGTAGTTAATCCACCACCTTGAGAGATGTTAGCTAGGTTGATGGAAGAATTCTTCTCTTGATCTAGTGGTGTCTATACCAGGGTTTAGGCTGGCTTAACTGCATGTTTTGGGTGTGAATTTTTCATGCCTGGGAGCCATGTCGCTATGTCCACCTAATATTTAGGGGTAGACTTGGCCCTATGTTCTTCCAAGGCTAGAAACACTCTGGCAGAAAGTGAGAAAATTTCTCTAAGCATTGGTCTTGCAGCTAGGACATAAGAACATACGAACAGTGTCCTGTCTACCGACAGTGGCCAATGCCAGGTGCCCCAGAGGGAGTGAACTTAACAGGTAATGATCAAGTGATCTCTCTCCTGCCATCCCTCTCCACCCTCTGACAAACAGAGGCTAGGGACATCATTCCTTACCCATCCTGGCTAATAGCCATTAATGGACTTAACCTCCATGAATGTATCCAGTTCTCTTTTAAACCCTGTTGTAGTCCTAGCCTTCACAACCTCCTCAGGCAAGGAGTTCCACAGGTTGACTGTGCACTGTGTGAAGAATAACTTCCTTTTATTTGTTTTAAATCTGCTGCCCATTAATTTCATTTGGTGGCCCCTAGTTCTTATATTACGGGAACAAGTAAATAACTTTTCCTTATTCACTTTCTCCACACCACTCATGATTTTATATACCTCTATCATCTCCCCCCTTAGTCTCCTCTTTTCCAAGCTGAAAAGTCCTAGCCTCTTTAATCTCTCCTCATATGGGACCTGTTTCAAACCCCTAATCATTTTAGTTGCCCTTTTCTGAACCTTTTCTAATGCCAGTATATCATTTTTGAAATGACGGGACCACATCTGTACGCAGTATTCAAGATGTAGACGTACCATGGATTTACATGAGGGCAATAAGATATTCTCTGTCTTTTTCTCTGTCCCTTTTTAAATGACTGCAGATCAGCTGCAAGCTCAGGCATCAGTGATCTTCCTGCGGAGCCTCCCTCCTGGGTATGTCTTCCCGGGAGCAAGAGCCAGTTGTGTCTTAGCCAAGACCCTCATCCTTATCTCAAGATGATGCCATGCTGCCTTGTTCGTCTTCCCCTTCTATTCTGGAGGTCTTTAAGATGTATCAGGACCTTTTATACCAGGTAGCTGCATCCCTGGGCGTCCAGGTGGAGTTTCTCCAAGAGAACATATACAAACTGGTGGGCATTTTACAGCCTGCCATCCCTGGGAGAGTGGCTCTCCTGATCAATGATATGCACCTCGTGCCGGTGAGAGCCCTGTGGAGTACATTGGTCTTGATACTACTAGGGGCTAAGCACGTGGAAAAGCACTACTTTGTTCCCAGGCAGGGATTTGAGGGGTTCTGTTCACACCTGGCCCCAAATTCCCTGACCATAATGGCAGTAAATGACAGGGCCAGGGTAGGTTGAAGTCTGCCCCCAAGGACAGAGACTCCAAGCGATTGGATATTCTGGGCAGAAAGATCTATATCTCATCATTCCTACAGATGAGGATCGCAAATCAAGCTTTGCTGTCCAAGTATGATTTCCTCAATTGGTCAGCCGTGTCTAGATTCAAGAACCAGTTGCCCAAGGCCTTGCATGAGGAGTTTCCGGCATTTTTTGAAGAATGCTTATTGGTGGCACACAACACATGCCAATAATTACTAGGAGGCCCCCTTGAGCTGGTTGAGGCCCTAAGCAATTGCTTAAACTGCTTATTCTGAGCACCAGCTCTGGTTCTTGGACAAGACTGATGACACTTTGCATTCCTTTAAGGATTCTGGGGCTACCTTGAGTTCCTTGGGAGGGTGCATGCCATCTGCACAAAGATGCCACTATCGGGCACAGCAGCAGCAACAATATCGCCCACAGCATTTCTTCACACAGCCTTTCCCCCTGAAACAGCAGGATTACCATAGAAAGAGGGATAGATCCCACAAGAGGAATCGGTCAGGCTCTGGCTTTGGACAGTCCACACGCCTTCCCTCAGTGCTAGCTAATCACCCATTTTAACTCCTTAGTCCAGAGCACTGATTCAGTCAATACTCCACCCTCTTTGTCTCTTTAGGGACTGGTTGCCCTGCTTCTGCAGTGCTTGGGACTCAGTTGTCTCCCAACAGCTGGGTCCTAGACGCTGTCAGATCAGACTATGTACCCCACCCCCAAATCCATCTTCAGGGACCCCTCTCACAAGACTCTGCTCATCAAGCAGATCAGCTTTCTGTTGACATTGGGAGTGGTGGAGGAAGTTCCCCTGGAGCACCAGGGCCACAGCGTTTACTTCCAGTACTTCCTGATACCGAAATCCAAGGATGAATGAGACCCATTCTCAACTTTCACGGCCTCAACAAGTGAATCAGTGTGGAAGAAAACTCAGTCTTCACTCTTAGGTTGTTTGCAACAAGTCAGAGACAATTTTATTCATGCAATTGCAGGGAAGACAGCAATTGAACAGAGTGTCTGTCCTTATGCAAATCTTGAAAATACAAAACAATATAAAGCAGTATTTATACCTTTTCATTATATAAAGCTGTGCCTTGTTTATGCATTTTTCTTTCTGATATCTTATTTGTTTTCAACATTTCCTGCTAACAATTACATTCCATTGTTATCTCAAGGCAAAGTTAAAAACAGCTTTGCTTGCAGTTTCCCATACGCTTCACCAGTCCTGCCTCTACAAATCTTTCGTTATTATGGTTCTGTGTTAGCCTGACTGTTGCTCTGTCTCTAACAAACTAAGATGGCTGCACTCAAATCCTCTTTTTCCCCTCTTCCTACTTCCACAGCAGATACGTGAGATTTTGCATGCTCACTCTCAGCTAAACTCTTCACATGGTCTCAGAATGGCTGATTTGTTACTCTGGAACTTACATTCATGTGGCGATTCGACTGATACAGAGGAAATTTCTGCATTGTGTGGTAGGAGACTGCCACTTTCATTACACTATTGACCCATTCGGCCTCGCTTCTGCCCCCTGAGTCTTCACCAAATGCATTGTGGTGTCATGGCTTCTCTCAGGAGGAAGGGAATCCACATCCTCCTGTACCTCGATGACTGGTTGCTGAAGGGTGGCTCCAGAGAGGAGGTTCTCACCCATGTCAACACCACATTGCATTTGCTTGACCGTCCGTGACTGACTTTAAACACCACAAAGACAATCACAGTTCCCATTCAAAAAAAAAAAAAAAAAATTGAGTTAATTAGACCCTGTTAGTTTCCACGAGGTAAAGGGTGTTCCTGCTGGCCTACCGCTTCCAAGCAATTCAACAGCTCTGCCTCAGTCTATAATCTTGGCCTTCCACGACTGTCTGTGTGTGTCTGAGCATGTTGAGTCATGTGCCCGCTTACATGCAACTCATCCAGTTGGGTAAGCTGTGCCTTCACCCTCTTCAGATGTACCTAAGGATGGTCTGCTACCCTGCCTTGCGTTCTCTGAACAGATTGATTTGCCTTTCTCCACCAGTCCCAGATTTCTTGTGCTCTTGGGAGTCACTACACAGTGTGTGCCAAGGAGTCCCTTTCACTTGGCCCTCTCAGACCAAGTCATTGGTTACCGACGCTTCCCTTCTGAGTTGGGGAGTACATCTGGATTAATTGAGGTTGGAACAGGTTGGAACAGTGGTTGGAACAGGAAGCCTTACTCCATGTCCAATATCTTCATAAATGATCTGGAGGATGGTGTGGATTGCACTCTCAGCAAATTTGCGGATGATACTAAACTGGGAGGAGTGGTAGATATGCTGGAGGGGAGGGATAGGATACAGAAGGACCTAGACAAATTGGAGGATTGGGCCAAAAGAAATCTGATGAGGTTCAATAAGGATAAGTGCAGGGTCCTGCACTTAGGACGGAAGAACCCAATGCACAGCTACAGACTAGGGACCGAATGGCTAGGCAGCAGTTCTGCGGAAAAGGACCTAGGGGTGACAGTGGACAAGAAGCTGGATATGAGTCAGCAGTGTGCCCTTGTTGCCAAGAAGGCCAATGGCATTTTGGGATGTATAAGTAGGGGCATAGCGAGCAGATCGAGGGACGTGATCGTTCCCCTCTATTCGACATTGGTGAGGCCTCATCTGGAGTACTGTGTCCAGTTTTGGGCCCACACTACAAGAAGGATGTGGATAAATTGGAGAGAGTCCAGCGAAGGGCAACAAAAATGATTAGGGGTCTGGAACACATGAATTATGAGGAGAGGCTGAGGGAGCTGGGATTGTTTAGCCTGCAGAAGAGAAGAATGAGGGGGGATTTGATAGCTGCTTTCAACTACCTGAAAGGGGGTTCCAAAGAGGATGGCTCTAGACTGTTCTCAATGGTAGCAGATGACAGAACGAGGAGTAATGGTCTCAAGTTGCAGTGGGGGAGGTTTAGATTGGATATTAGGAAAAACTTTTTCACTAAGAGGGTGGTGAAATACTGGAATGCGTTACCTAGGGAGGTGGTAGAATCTCCTTCCTTAGAGGTTTTTAAGGTCAGGCTTGACAAAGCCCTGGCTGGGATGATTTAACTGGGAATTGGTCCTGCTTCGAGCAGGGGGTTGGACTAGATGACCTTCTGGGGTCCCTTCCAACCCTGATATTCTATGATTCTGTGTCAATTTGTTGGAACTTTGGGCCATCCACAATGCATGTCTTGTCTTCTGGGACTGCATCAGACACTCAATGGTTCACATGCTCACTGACAATACCACCGCGATGTACTGTGTAAACAAACAAGGGGAAGCACATTCCAGGTTACTCTGCCTGGAGGCGATCAACCTGTGGCAATTTTGCATTGAAGACATCACTCCAGTAGCAGTCCGCTTGCAGGGGGTGCATAGGAGTCTCACAGACCATCTCAGCAGGCTTTTCTTCCTGAGCCACAAGTGGTCCATGAAGGAGACTGTCCTCCAGGTTGTCATTGGAACAGGGGATATCCTCGCGATTGACCTGTTTGTGATGAGGGAAAACAGAAAGTGTCGACTATTCTGTTCTTGAGGGGGCCTCAGCCTGGGCTCCCTCTCTGACGCCTTCCACTGCAGCTGGCAGTCAACTCTTTTGTATGCCGTTCCACCTATTCTGATCATTCCTCATGTCATCCACAAACTCAAGGCAGATTGGGCCAAGCGTCCTCATTGCTCCTGCATGGCAGAGACAGTCCTGGTTCTCAGATCTCCTTGCTCTGTCAATTCAGCCTCCCATACTGCTTCCTTTCCATCCCAACCTGCTCACTTAGCACCATGGCTGCACCCTGCATCCTGCTATACTGAATGAAGAGAAAGAGCAATGCTCAGAGGCTGTCCAACAAGTCCTGCTCAACAGTAGGAAGTCCTCCACTAGGATGGCATACTTAAAGGGAAGAGGTTCTCGATGTGGTCCTTGGCCTGCAGGACCCAACTGACAGGGGCTTCCATCCAGGGCATCTGTGAGTACCTGTTATATCGTCAGAAATCCGGCCTTGCCCTCAGTTCGCTAAGTACATTTGGCAGCAGTATCAGCATTTTTTTTTCCAGTGCCATGGTGATGAGATTTCTGAAAGGGCTTCTCCGCTTACATCCTCGGATCCAAGTACTGGTTCCTCTTTGGGACCTAACTATGGTTCTGAGTGTTCTAATGGGCTCTCCATTTGAACCCCTTGCGTCTTGTCCACTGCCCCTCCTGTCTCAGCAAACTGTGTTCCTGATAGCTTTTACTTCTGCAAGAAGGGTGTGAGTTACAGGCCCTTATGGCTGAGCCACCTTACACTCAGTTCTCCAAGGATGAGGTGGTGCTGCGACCACACCTAAAGTTTTTGTCCAAGGTGGTCTCTGTTTCTTCTGAATTAGGCAGTGCAGTTACCCATGTTTTTCCATAAGCCACACGCTTCCCTGGAGAAACAGCGTCTCCATACCCTGGATGTCAGGTCATATCTAGCCTTTTACCTGGACAGGACTAAGCCATTTGTGCTTCATCTCGCCTGTTCGTGTCATATGCAGACTGCATGAAGGGGCAAGCAGTCTCTGCACAGACCATCTCTAGATGGATAACATCCTGTATCAAGACTATGTATGAGATAGCTTTGACTATGCCTCCTCAGTGGATACAGGCTCACTCCACGAGGGTGCAAGCAACATCGATAGCATGCCTCAGTGACGTGTCCTCACTGGACTTTTGGAAAGTGGCCACAAGGTCATGTACAATTATGGACTATTATGCTATTACCGCATCTTCCTGAGCAGATGCAGGCCTCAGAAGAACGGTCCTGTGATCTCTATTCCAGTAAACTCTGAGCCCTGCCTACAGATTGTGGTACTGCTTATGAGTCACCTAACTGGAATACACATCTGCATCTACTCGAAGAAGAAGAAACAGTTACTTACCATAACTCTGGTTCTTCAAGGTATGATGAGAACATGTATTCCATGACCCACCCTCTGTACCCTCTGCATTGGAGTCGCCTCTCATGGGATTTCATTATGAAGGGACTGAGTGGTGTGACGGTGGCGCCACCTCATATAGCCAGGGGAGGAGCCATAAGACACAAGCACTGCCCCTCTACAGGTACTGCTAGCAAAAACCTCTGGCTTCAATGCACTGGGAGTGCACACACCTAACTAGAGTACATGTCCGCATCACGTTTCGGAGAACCACAGCTGCAGTAAGTAACTGTTTTCTTAAAGGGACCGTCAGCTCTAGGTTATTGTAAATGTGTCAATTTCATTAAACAGTAGGTCTTGGGGTTTATTCTGAAATTGATTTTAAAATATAGTGCTTTCTCTTTCTCAAAGGGGTGCTTTCTCTCCCCTTTGGCGCTTGATAGAGAAACTGATAACAGGGGAAACAGTGAAACTGACTGTGCACAAAATAAACTGGAAAAAAAATAAGCAAGATGTTGCTAGCTTTCAGTTATAGAACTATTTAATGTTTCCTATAAATTTTGTACCAACAATGCTTTTAGACGGAAGTGTGATCTTTCACGTTTACAGTGTCCCTCCCTTTAAGTGTTTTCAAGAGTATGATAAAGTTGTTCCTTTATGAATGCACTGCCAGGGAAACAAGGATTCCTTGGACATCAAACACTGCAGAACAATCTTAACGTTAACTGTTTCTGTGAATTATGATTATATTTGCAATTCAACTGTGCAGCTTGGCTGCAAAATAATGTTCCTATATATGTCTTCAGGTATTGCAAACAACACTGGAGGGATTACCTTGATTCCCGTTTCAGTGAATTTATCTCAGCAGTCTAAAGTGGAGAGTCATGGACAAGTACCTCTCACTGCTCAAGCTTTAACTGGTGCATCTCCAAACCATTCCCGTATGAATCAAGCACAGGAAGCACATCAGTCGACAGGAAGCAAACCAAAGAAAACTGGCTCCATGGCACTGTTTTACAGAAAGGTAAATATCTTGGCTAAGAGTTGCTTTGTATTAAATGTTTTTCTCTATTTTAGAGAGACAAGGTGGGTGAGGTAATCTTTTTATTGACCAAGTGCTCTGTTTTGTTAATGCTTGATTATATTTAAATTTGTCTGTCTCTCAGCAAACTGTTCCATTATACTCCTGTGTTATTCAGTTACTTTTCCTCTGGCACTAATAAAGGCACCTGTGCCAGAAAATGCTTTAAAATCCTATTACTAAAAAATTGCTTTTCAGATCCACTAATTTGGGCCAGATGTGTTGTTCTCTAATCTCCTTGGTTGACAGGCAGCATCTCCAATAGCTAGCCACAAATTGTTAGTGCTTTCTGGTTCTTTATTCCTGCTCTTGTTTTCTCCCAGCTCTGCTGAGGGTGCAGATAGCTGTACTAGCTCCAACTCCTTAGTGCTTTGCCAGAAATTCTCAGAGAGAGGAGATAACGCACATAGACCCTGTAGGCTGGGGTAAGGCCTCAAATAAGGGTGTTTTCTCTTCTAAATCTCTCTGAGCTCTTTCTTTTCTAACGGGTTTTGAACTAGGACTTGGGAAACTTTCATCATCCCTCTCTTAGATGCATGGATTAGACATGCTGAAGGGAAGACTGTCTTCCTGTAATTGACTAGTGTTCAGACACGCTCAGCCCTGGTCTACACTAGGGCTTTAGGTCGAATTTAGCAGTGTTAAATCGATGTAAACCTGCACCCGTCCACACGATGAAGCTCTTTTTTTTCAACTTAAAGGGCTCTTAAAATCGATTTCCTTACTCTACCCCTGACAAGTGGATTAGTGCTTAAATCGGCCTTGCCGGGTCGAATTTGGGGTACTGTGGACACAATTCGACGGTATTGGCCTCCGGGAGCTATCCCAGAGTGCTCCATTGTGACCGCTCTGGACAGCACTCTCAACTCAGAGGCACTGGCCAGGTAGACAGGAAAAGAACCACGAACTTTTGAATCTCATTTCCGGAGACTGCGGGAACTGTGGGATAGCTACCCACAGCGCAATACTCCGGAAGTCGACGCTTGCCTCGGTACTGTGGAAGCACTCCGCCGAGTTAATGCACTTAGAGCATTTTCTGTGGGGACACACACACTGAAATATATAAAACCGATTTCTAAAAAAACGACTTCTATAAATTCGACCTAATTTTGTAGTGTAGACGTACCCTCAGACACACTCTTATTTCAGCTTCTCCTGTCTCTGAAAATTCCATTCTGTCATCTCTTCTATTGGAAGTAACATCTGTTTCCTGGACCCACTGACCCATCCAGAATTGGCTGCTTATGTGGGGCTTCACAAAGCTGTGTTGGATACTTAAGCCCTCTGGGACAATATTCAGAAAGAGGAATAACATGCTTGCTTACCAGAGGAAGGAAGGAATTTGAGGGATGAATAAGCATGAATAACTTATAGGAGTTTTGCTGCCTTTCTCTTGCATTTTCATTTTAGAGAGAGACAAGGTGAGGGAAGATTTCTTTATCCATAAACATGAGCAAACCCCCTGAGTATACCTGATTAGATCAGTCTTAATCTGCCTTCCAAAAACTTAAATCATAGTATCTGCACTATTTGTATGCTTCCCTGTTGGAGTTTTCTTGCTTCTTTATTTAATTGTATTCCTGGTGGCCATCGTTTCAGCTAGCAACACTAGCAGTGAGCGATTCATTCATTGGAGTGCTTTGTTACAGAGAGAGAAAATAAAACTTATTCTTAGAGATTCTGATTTCTCTTAAGATCTCACAGGCAGAATGGAGTTTGGTTCCCTGCTTTCAATCAAACAACTGCTATCCCCACCTCTTGTCTGAGGAGGGATGAGAATTAAGTTGGTCCAAATTAATGTCCAACCAACGTGCAAGCTTAATTTTCAATCATACAGTGGTTTTATGAATCTTTATCTGCTTTCACTGTGTGCTTGGAAAATTTTTGTAATAAGCAAAACTACTGTTCCCTGTTGCTAGGAAAGTTAAAATCCAGGCTTCTGATGAAACCCCATCTTTAAGGGAGTTTTGACCGTTTGGTTACAGGTTATGAACTCAAACCCTTGTGCACAAAAGGATATTCTTCTCTTCTGCCTGTCTTGTGGAACTTTTCAATAGAGCAGATCATTAAAAGGCTTCTTTTTTTACTTCCAGACATAAATGCCTATGTGTTCTTAGTTCTCATAGTGGGGGGAAAGAACTTCTACAGTTAATGAAAGACTGTTAATCATGTTGCACTTGTCAAGGTCATCTCGGGTTTTCATCTGAATGAGGTGTTTTTAAAAAGAAACCTGATAAATACTGTGTAGGTTAATCTCCTTGGGTGTAAGTAAAGTATATGACCTCTTCAAACTTCCTGCTCATCTGAGGGGTCCCAAGGTGTGTGGTCAGGTAGATGGAGTAGTTAGGTACAATGCTTGTCAAATTATACTGGCCAGATGGCTCAGACTTTGTATTTCTGAAGCCTGTAAGGCAGAGATGACAACTCAGTATTTGAGTACATTCTCCCATGCAGAACCCCTTGCAGAGATTGGTAAGATGGCAGCTTCGGTACATTTAGCATTTTTTATTAGAGTAGCTTTTAGTTGATGGATTCTCATTTTTAACCGCTCTCGAATTTGGTCTCTGTATGAAGGGATTGCTACATAGATCCTGTCAGTTCTGGGCTTATGAATTTGAACATGCAGAAAGTAGGGTTTTACCCGTAGATTTTTGAATTTCAAATATAGGAATGGAAGTTTTCTATTCTAGTTTCTGGTTGCTAAGAGACAAGAAAACTAGTGGAGTGGGAGCTAGACATCTCTTCTGTGTTGTGAAGGCAAATTGCTTCTGGTTAAGGAAATGGTATTTTGCTAAGTAGGATTCTGATTTGTTGTTTTCCTTGCTTTAACATTTTGAATGTTTGTGTTTGATGCTGTGGAGGATTTGTCTGGAACTAGAAAACAAAGAGCTGGAATTGGGATCCAAAAGGTGCTTAACTGACAGGTAGCAGCACTTATCTAGCTAGACAATCATGGAGTTGGAGTACATACAGTCCAACCATCTCAAATCGCTGTTTCTGAGATGCAGAAACATGCACAGGTAAAAAAAAAATTGCTTTCTGGAATTCTTCCCTTTAATTGCTAGCATGCTTTGTTGTTTTAAGACTCACAATTGTGATAAAACTAGATTTCAAGATTCAGTTGGCTTCACTCTCTGTTGTGCTGTTTTCCATCCCAGGTGTATCATTTGGCAAGTGTGCGCTTGCGTGATTTGTGCTTAAAACTGGATGTTTCCATTGAGTTGCGCAGGAAGATATGGACATGTTTTGAGTTCACATTAGTTCATTGCACTGATCTAATGAAAGACAGACATTTGGATCAGCTCCTCCTTTGTGCCTTTTACATTATGGCAAAGGTAACGTACAGATTTTAGGAAGTATTATATCTTAAGCTATTTCCAGGAAGTAAATAAAATAAACTGCAAATCTACTATCCAATTGTTTTACTTTTGATATCTTACTGGGGAGGGGAGGTGCTTCCAAGATGTTGATGAAGCCCTGAAGTCTTCTTTTCCTTTGCTTTACATATCCTCCCTCAAGGTCCTATATCAACAATCCTTTTGACTCAGGACTGGATGGTACTCCTTTTTTTGAGCCCCTTCACACTGTTCCGTTGTCAGCTAGAAAGGACATAGTTATAGTCTGTCTCCAGAAGGGATTGCCTCACATTGCTTATCTTTGGTGCTCTGCCTGCACCCCTGCTGGTCTATGAAGTGAGAAACGATGACTAGAAATAGTTTTGTGCATCTGTGTAGTTATGCAGAGCACTAACTAAAAGGCTGCTGGGGCTTGCACCTCCATGGAATAATTTGCTTTATATATCCACACTTCACTTTTTTCAGAAAAACAATTCTTCTAGCAATTGCATACACAGGATATTAAGGTTGAGGAACCTAGCTAAGAATCTATCTTAGCAATATAATGTTTTGCTAAGAAATAAAAAGGGATGTGCAAGCTTGTTCACATTATGTTTTGAGGTGCTATAAACAGCCCAACTTATCACACAAATGGGAGTTTTGTAATCTTACTTCTGACTGACGCAAACTCAGGGAAAAAACAAAACACAGAACTCAAACTAGGCAAAGTGCCAATTATTTGTATTACTGTAGCACCTGGGAGCCGTAGTATGAACCAGGACTCCATTGTGCTGAATGGGATGAGAATATTAAATTGATTTGCCCAATGAGCCCTTAATAGGAAAGACAAAATAAGAAGAGGTATTACCTGTAGAATGAAGCTGCTATGGAATACAATTACTTGTTTATACATTTAGTAATTGTAAGCAATCCTTAAATCTTAGTTTAGACACTGCTACAAGGTTTGCAGAAAAATACCACCATTGAATGATCTCTGTGTTCCCTTGTCTTACTGAGTAGGTGTGCCAGCTGCATGATTCCTGGCTTTCTCTGAAGTGTTGCCTCCAGTGCAATGAGACCGGACAGCCCAACTGCAGCAAGTGGACCTTGATACATTTTTTCTTGTAGTTCCACTGCAAAACTGTTGATCATTTGCTATTACAATTGGTGATTCATGTCATTTACCTTGAAACAGAGCTGACTGTGTGTGTCCTTGTAACCTTGCATCTTGTTCCAGAAAATAAGGAAGATACCTGTAACAAAGGATAAGAAATCCAATTTTCAAATATCACTAAAATTTTTACTTACCCACTAAGACTTAATAATTGTTCTCTTTTTCAATTCAGGGGTAGCTTCTGAAGGGGAAGGGGAAGAATTAATTTTTAAGCTTCAGCTTAAGGGAGCAGTAATTTTACAAGTGTAGATGAGCAGCAGGAATTGTTAACAAAAAACTGTTCTCATGTTGTCATATTCAGATGTCAGAATACTACATTTTTAAATGTATAAGTTCAAGCTATATATAATGCTCATGAAAAATGTACAGTATGGATTTGAAATCAAATGTACAAAGCATATTTCTGAAACATGCAACATCACAGCAAAACTACACAAATTGAGTTATACAAGAATAAAGCATGTTGGCATCAAACATGTTGATCTTTTTCTCTCCTGCTGAAGTAAGGCTAATTTCTTGTAGGATCTGCTTTCCCATCCTCCCCTATTTAGAAGTTGTATTGTGTATGGGCTGGAAAGTGAGGGCTTAGGGTGGGCTGGCTTCTGTTCCCACTACTGTGAAGCCCTACATAACCCCAAAGTCTTTCAACATGCTAAGAGTTCTTGAATGTGGCACAGTTTTCCCTTTCTCTGTAATGGAAAGGAAAGTTGGAGCAGGCTGTTCATTAAACTAAAGATCACCTTGTTGTAGGCTAGAAAAAATACATGAGTTATTCCTACTCTGATATATCATTTACTTTTCTTAGCTTCATTACTTTTTTCAGACTAAATGAGATCAAGAAAACTCCGGAAAATTTCCCTTTTAAACAAGCATAAGTACTCATGTGCTGTAATATAACAATCATAGTTGCTATGTTTTGTCTTAAATAGTTCCTCTTGGGTTTTTTTTCTTTTCCAGGTTTCAGAGTAGCAGCCGTGTTAGTCTGTATTCGCAAAAAGAAAAGGAGTACTTGTGGCATCTTAGAGATTAACAAATTTATTTGAGCATAAGCTTATGCTCAAATAAATTTGTTAGTCTCTAAGGTGCCACAAGTACTCCTTTTCTTTTTTCTTTTCCAGGTGACCAAAGAGGAAAGAACTTTTCAGGACATAATGAAAAGCTACAGAAACCAGCCACAAGCAAACAGCAATGTGAGTAAATAACAGTGTCTTCCCTTTAGATAAATGTTTGATACAAGCTCTCTTTCAAGTAGGCTCATACTAATACTGGAGAATGAATGTTACACGCATTTAACCTGAGAACTGTGATTTAATCTAAGTTTGAGTTTCTTGTATTACTTGACAACTGCATTTTTCCCCATGTATTGCAGGTTTACAGGAGTGTTTTGTTGAAAAATAGTCCCAAAGAGGTCACATCAGAAAATACAAATTCAAACCAAGATGTGGAGATGACAGGTGGTGGTAAGTTTTAGAGTAGCAGCCGTGTTAGTCTGTATCCACAAAAAGAAAAGGAGTACTTGTGGCACCTTAGAGACTAACAAATTTATTTGAGCGTAGGCTTTTGTGAGCTACAGATCACTTCATCAGATGCATGCCATGGTGGTAAGTTCATAAAGTTAACCTGCTGTTTTTAAAATAACAGTCAAATGGATTTAAAAGAACTAATGTGTAGTATAAAATCCATTAGAATAGTTGCATCTAATTGCAAAGAGGAAAAATTAGCATTTCATTTTATCATAAGCTGATTAAAAAGCAACAGTACTGACATAAGGCGACAGACACTGATAGTCAGATGCTGTGTAGGCTAGGACATGGAAAATGCATTTCACAATTGGAACAAATAGGATAGAACTTCACAAATGCTTTAAGAATCCCTATTTTTAAATTAGGTTGGTTGAACCGTAATTTTTTTAAATGAGCAACTGATGATGATTCTATATAAGTGCAGCTCTCTTGAGATAACACTTAATAAATGGAAAGAGAGTGAGTGATGGGATATTCTAAAGACTGATTAGAAACATCTTTTTAAAATGTCAGAAGGTAGATTGGTTTGATTCACTTCTTCGGGAAGGCTCAATGAGGAGCTCTTGCATTGAAATACTTACTGTCCTGACGTAGATAGGAGTCAGGATTGGCTTTAGTATGTCTGCTGTTTTGATTTTTGCGAAGAGTGTGGGTAAATGTCTATATTTTTTCTTAAAGCATTTTTCTTTCTCCAAAATCCAAGATAGATTTTTCAAAGCGATGCTATGTAAATTGGTTTCTGCTGCTACACAGTTGATCAAAATAAGGCATTAACTATTACAAACCATAAAAGTGATCAACAGAAGTCTAATTTATCCAGAAAAGTTATCCTTAGTTGGTCTATACCTCATATAATCATCTTGGGGTCTCTGTTATCTTGTCAGTGAGAGACATTGAACCACTGACCTCAGAGGACTCTCTCTCAACATCAGCTCAGCAAGCTAGAGTTACCTCATAGAAGTCCTAGGCTTTACATGACAGCAGCATACTACAGCTGTTGACCAGTAATTTCAAAGAGATCAATGTCTTGACATTAGCCCAGCAAGTTAGAGATGGGGTCTCTAACATTATTTAAATAAAAAGCGAGGTGATCTCGGTTCTCTTGCCCCTATGGTGGATTAATTTAAATCAAAATTATTTAAATCAGTAAACAGGAAATCTTTAAATAATCAATTTGAATCTTGTTTTGTATTTGTACTTTATAATTACTTTCCTAAAGAAAGGTTGATTCCCATTAAAACATGTTGATTTGCAACTAAATATAGCCTTTACTCTGTATTTGATGGTACTTTTTACTCACCAGGAGGATACGTTCTATTTATACACACTTACTTAAGCAGTTATTTAGCTTAATATACGTTCATTCAGATTCTTAAGTTTTACTTTTTTATTGTTAGAAAATGGTGAATGATGCATTTCTTTATTAGATTAGATTTTTTCGCTTGTCATGTGTGTCAAGTTGCATTTGGATAGAAACCGGAATTCAATTAAAGTGCACAAAACCAGCATTTTAAAAATGTTTTCTAAATAAATATAACCTACCTTAAAGTGTTGGACACATAAGAAGAAAAATATTTATCAAAACAGGTTTTGTATTTAAAGCTAACTGATATATTAAACAGAGGAAGTATTATCTGTCGTTAGAATTGAACTGATTGCTTCTAGTTACCATGTCCTTCAAGATCTTAGAACTAGTAGATCACATCCTCTTATACCTCATTTATATTTATAGATTGGAAGAGGGAAACAAGCTTTCCTTCTTTTTTTCAACTCCCAATAAGTTTTTGAACTCTGAATGAACTAATCATTGAACTGAATTAGTTTGAATAAACAGAAATTAAGAAAATAGTTTCTCTGCACCTACAGGAGGCTACTGATCTGCAAAGCTCTGGTTCTAGGAGTTTAGCCAGTGACTTTCATCAGTTTAGGGCATTTGGCTTTCTTTAAAACCTTGGCAGCAAACATACTGCTTGAATATTATTATTTGAATTATTTTAATAGATTATAGGAAATTTGAGCTTTAATATAGGTTATCATAGTTTCAAATTTGATTTCAGATTGGTTTATTTTTAAAAAGAAAAATGTATTAAATCAATTTTATAAAAATTTTAAAGTCTTTTTTAATTTTTTTTTAAATACCGATTTTTATCCACCCCAGTCTTCCTCCAATATCAGAACAGCAAACTTGAATTGTTAACAGTAAGTTCAAATGCCCTTGTTCTGACATCAGCCAACCAAGAGGTTCTAAGCCAGGAGAGTTGTTTGATCTTTTAGCCAGTTTTCAAACCGTGTGACAGTATTTCTGTCCAAGTGCATGTGAATGAATTTTTCACTTAAATCACCACGTCAGTGCCTTTTATCTAATATCAGCATTAGTTAAATCTTAACCCCCCTGTTGATGGGAAGAGAAGTCGTGACTTCCCAATTGTCACAAAGCAGGTTAGTGGTAGAGCGGGGAATGGAGCTTCTTTGTCCTGACTCTAGTTTTTGTACTCACTCCTGTTCCGGCATAAGGTGTCTTAGTATCAGACCCTAGGTTTATGTTTTATTAAGGTGCTTGGCTAACATCCAGTTACTTCCATGAAAAGAGTTTTTGTTAGCAAACAATTTAGAGATTAACATGACTTCTATTAGGAGACTGTATTCAGCTGTGAACCAAGTTAATTTTGGAGTTAGCAAGTGATAGAACAGTTGCAGTAACCAAGCTTGCTGTGTAACTACCACGGTTTCCATTGAATGTTACGTTGTATACATAATGTACAATATTCCAGAATCATTATTTTTACAGAGGAGGCATGAGTCAAGTATTGAGCCTTACTCTGTCAGTTAATCCAGTATAAAAGTGCCTTTTAACTAAAGATTGGCAGTTAAATCAGGCTTCACAAATTGTATAGTCTGTCATGGGTTTTCATAAAACATGGTGTGTGCTACAGTAATTAAAGCAGATCTTTATCACAACCGTGCGATTCTGACCACCATAAAAAGAGTGATCTTGGTCAATGGTAGCTTTATTATTGCTGCCTCTGGACTGAAGCCTCAGCAATATACATGTGTGTCTAAGCAAGCCGGTCTTTCCTCTCTCATTCAGAAGAATTGTAACTCATTAAAAGAAGAAATAACATGTTCGTGGGAAAGGCAGTGTGGTCACTCCTTATATTTTAAGGTTCCATTTATAAATAGTTGATAAGGATTTGATAAATGGTGGATGGTGGGGTTTTTTTTTAAAAGAAAGTTTTTGTTGTAGCCTGTTACAGAGTACAACAAGTCAATAGGTTGTTCAACACCTTCTACTAATGTGCTTGTAATCATTTGTAATTCACACTACTCATATCTATAACAAACTTGTAACATCTGTTCTTCTTCAGGGAGTGTTCCCGTGGGTCCTCTGCTTTAGATGTCTATGCACTCTGCGCTTGTAATCAGAGATTTGTGGTAGCCATGACCAGTTGGGTCATTCACGCTCCGTCACTGTCTTGCACTGTCCCTCAATTCCTTCTCTACCACCTTTGGCTTGAGTCGGAGCAATCAGCAGCACCCTCACTTACCTTTACATAAGATTAGCCTTTAGATAAGATAGTTTATAGTTGGTAGTATACTCAGTAGTTAGATAGTTTACCTTTTATACTTATTTTATTTATTTTATTTAAAAAAAATTTTTTTTGCTTTTCTACCCTTATTCCCCTCAGTAGGCAAATAAGTTTTGGCTCCCACAGAGTTACTGCTCCCTTCTTGTTTGAGATAGCCTCTCTCCGGCATGCCTGGATCACCGGGTTTCAAACGCTGCCTGACTTGCAGAGTGTCAGTCCCTGTCTCTGACGGACACACACAGTGTGTCCACTGTCTCAGCGACACACACACATTCCTCAAAAATGTCCACATCTAAGTTCCCTCTAAGCTGCATAGCCGCGTGACTGCCCAGCAAGCTATCAAGTACTGCGCGCTTCAGGTTTCTCACTACCATGCTGCTCCTGCCATCTGCCTTGGAGCTGCTCCCAGGAGCCTCCTGCTTGCTATGCAGAGCTGGGGGAAGGGGGGCGCTGATGTCAGGATGTCCCCCTTCCCCCGCTCCATACCCTATCTCTGCAGAGCGGGACAGTGTGATAGGGCTCAGGAATGGCACAGTGGGAGCTTGCTGGTTGCTGCTGCTGCTATGTCTGCTTTGAGTGCCGATCTACTTAAAAGGGCAACATACAGCAGCAAATCATAGGGCTAAAAAGAAACAGTAGCTCTCAGGATTTTAGTGAGGCTACACTATTTGGGCTGCTCTCATTAGAAATTCTGTACTTTAATTAAAACAATCCCTGAGTTTCTAGCTTTTTTCCATTGTGAATATAGAGTCATAGCACTGTAAATTGCTGTGTAAACACTAGAATGACAGTAACCTCCACAGAGCTGCCCCTGGTGGAGAAAGAGGGCTGGGTCTTCTGTAGAATAAGAAAAGGGGGAAAAAAGGGGGGGGGGCTTTCAATGAAGAATGCAGCTTGGGAGATGTGTTCTCCCATGCTGGAGACATGTTGCCCAGATTGGGGCAATGGCCTGATTTCTCTATCAGCGCGCAGCAGGGTGGATAAAAATCAATTATTATTTTTTTTAAAAAAACTAAAAATGGATTTTTTCATAAAATGATTTTTGAGGAAAAAACCTATCCTAGGATAGTTTTAATTAAGATACATTGTAGCTCAAAGATATTTCCTCATGGAATAGGGATTATAAATTTTAATTCTATAGTATGAGACAATATATTCATGTAATGTTTAAGAATAAGTTTTGTAAATGAGTTCCAATAGTTCATAGATTAGGGACCCAATCTTATGGGGTCCAGGGGCTTCTGTATAGATTATTTAGGTTAATCTTTCTGTCTACCCAATGGGACTCAGTGCTCAGTCTAGAAGATACCATCAGAGATGCTTAGTTTTGCAGTTCTCAAACTGTGGATTTGTGTCTCCAGAGATAACATGCTTGTTAACAGCAAAAATGGTGGTTTTTTAAAAAAAAAGTTTAAAAAATATTTTTAAAATATTTCATTTAAAAAACTTGAATGTTTAACTGAATTACAACATGCATATGCTTGTTTTGTTAAAATATTATATGTTTGCTGTTGAAGAAAAAATCCAGAATACATAACGTTGTTGTTGTTTTAGTTAAATAAAACAATTCAAATGTCTGTCTGGTGATGTTCTCCTCTTAATTCAGCATGGCAAGAAAATCCTCCAAATATTAATGATTAACCTGTGGAATTGGAGATAGTTCACCTCCCAATGACTTCATAAATATCTGCTTCAGTTACCTTAGGTAAATTAAATAAGCAAACAATCATTCTTTTCTGATATAGCTATAAAACTAATCTGAAAAGTTTTCAGAATAAATCACTTTAAAAATGTATAGTGTGTACCTTCTAAAAATGAAACCTACATCTATATCTGAGTTGTAAAGAATATGTATTAAGGTTATAACAACCAACAAGAATGCACTTTTATGTAGAAATCCATGATTAAATTGAGTCTTCCTGACTAGTGATTTAAATCATGATTTAAATCAAATTGATTTATCAAATCCACCCTGGCACGCAGCTCCATGTCAGAGCTGTCAGCCAGGACACCACACTTTGGTATACAGATACTTTTAAGTTTTAGTCCCCTGACTATAACTCAGAATGGGAGAAAGCTGCTCCACTTCTCTCAGATCTCAAGGAGATGCTGTATATACACACTTCTTTCTCGATACCATCTTCCTGTGCCCTTGTGTACACACTAGCGCTTTAAGGAAAAGCACCATATAGCGTTAGAGTTAGCAATATTGATTGCCTGAAGGATGCCCCAGCGTAGCTGCAGTCCACTGGGGAGTCCTGCCAGGCTGTGAATGTACTTAAAGGGGCAACACATTTCTTGTTTTTCACATTCACCTCCCAGCACACACTTGTTGTTGTTACTTGATGCTTCCTGCAATGCACGTATATTCTCTGTAATTTTATCCTTTCAAAGTGTTGTTATTTGAGTTTTTTGACTGTTCTATGCATTTCATAATTTGTATTTCTCTCTTATGCTTCAATTAAATTCTTTGAGTAGTGAGTTCTAAAATGCCTAACCTGTCGTGGCTGAAGTAATTATCCCTATTGTAACTTTTTAAAAATATAAATTATATTTAAGTTTTTTGTTTCTACTGGTGGCGCACATCCACACATTACCTGGATAAATTGGTGCACATAACAAAATTCCTTTTGCAAATGGATGGAAAAAATTAGAGGGAATATTGGTCCACATTGCCATAACCTCATGGCCAGAGCAAGAAAAGCTAGGGATCTCCAACTTAAACTCCTTATGATGGAGAAATCCCTCAGACTGGCCTTGGACCACAAGTCCAGGACACCTCCAGACCAACGTTCACCATTGACAGCCTCTGGCAGAGGTTCTACCCCTGCAGTGCCTATGAAAGAGCCTTTATCCAAGAAGGCTACCAAAAAGCGGTCCCAGACTTCACCACACCAGAAATCAGACAAGAAAAAGTGATCCCCAACTGCAAAGTCTATCTTGGTACCAAGCACGTTGGATCGCAAGACATCAGCATCTTCTGATACCGAGAGTTCCTGGAGAGCGAAAGACCCTGTGCGCACAAGCTTGAGCAAAGGCTCACAGAGCAAAGTGAAACCCTCCATCTGAGTACCCATGGAGCTGAAAAGACGCTTGGCACAGTGGCGCCACCTGTGGTACCTACGCAGCACAGTACAAGACCCTCGGCACCAACGGCTACAACTCACACTCCCATACCACTGGCAATGCTCACAGTGCTCATGGTTCCACACCAATTCCTGAGACATGGAGACCTATTGATCTACTCAACACTGGAATCTCCTCTCTTCAGTACTTATGGCACTCCATCTTGATCAGTACCAAGCCGCTTGACTACTCCAGCTAGGTCAGCTGTCCCTCTGTCTAGTGATAATGAAGATGAGGATGAAGGAGTGATATATACATCTCATCACTCCTCACCCAAACCTGGACCATCCCACGTACCAGACCATCACTCATCTGCAGACACATGTATTTGGTATGGGCACCATCCCCCATGCCATTCTCACCAAACTGGCCCTACTGGGATCCATGGGGAATGTACAGGGCTCAACATTGCAGGCCCCCTAGCCCATCAAGATTGAGAGCTCCATGATCTCTATCACCACCTATCCCAGCACCCTCAGAAACACAAAAGGATGTGACTGAGAAAATGGAGGACATATCTGACCAGAAAGCCTTGCCACCTGTGAACCTCTCATCTTTGTCACCAGATGAAACTATAAAGCCCCTCACCCCCGACCACAGGGGATGACTTCAAGGTATTTCAGGAACAGTTCAAAAGGGTGGCAGAGTCCTTGGACATTTCTCTAGAACAGGTACCTGAATCACAGCACAAACTACTAGACATACTTCAGTCATATCCCTCAATGAAGATAGCATTACCGATCAATGATGCCATTATGGAGCCTGCCAAAACCATCTGAGAAACATCAGGAACAGCACCCCCATCATGCAAAACATCAGACTATGTGCCATCTAAAGGAATTAAGTTCTTATTTACACACTCCACATCCAACTCACTAGTGGTGAAGGCTGTAAACGAGGGGAAAACAACACCAGGCTAGAACAACCCCATGTGACAGAGATTGGAGAAGGTTAGACATCTTTGGCCGCAAGGCTTATTCATCTGCAACACTTCAGTTCTGCATAGCTAATTACGAGGCTCTACTGTCTAAATACACACACACACCATCTTTTCGAAAATGTCAGAATTTATTGATGGTTTACCTGAAGATTAAAAAAAAAAAACAGTTAAATCTAATATCGCTGAAGGCCATCTAATTGCCAGCACAGCCCTGCAGGCCTCACTTGAGTCCGCAGAATGGCCGCACGATCCATTGCAACATCTGTGGTCATGCACTGTGCATCATGGCTTCATCTCTCTGGGTTCCCCAGGGAGGTTGAGTCAACAGTCGAGGACCTACCCTTCAAAGGCCCAGAATTATTTGTGGCCAAAACGGATGAGTCCCTCCACATCCTCAAGAGCAACATTAAAATCCCTGGGCATCTATACATTTGCAAATAAAAAGAAACAGGGCAGCTATACCCAGAGATTCTGATTGCTGCCATACGCACAAACATACAGGCAGTATGACCAACACTGCAAGCAAAGGCAAACCAGACATCAACAGAATCAAAACCAACCTTGGACATCCCAACAATCCACCACAAGACGCAATTTTGAAGGTGTGGTCAAGCACATGAAACAACTGCACATTCTAATGCTGGAAACAGATTATTTCCCAACCATTCAGATATTACTTGTCACTGTTTCACCGAGTCTGGCTCAATATTACTACAGACAGGTGAGTTTTGGAAATTATCCAAACTGGTTACTCCATCCCCTTTATCTCCATCCCACCTTCCCTCTCTGTTCCTCTTCAGGGACCCCTCTCATGAGTCACTGCTGCAACAGGAAGTAAACCATCTCCTTCATCTAGGCGCTGAGGAACCTGTACCAATGAAGCACAGAGGGAAAGGTTTCTATTCAAAATATTTTCTCACATAAAGACAGGCGGATGGAGACTCACATTGGATCTAAGGAAACTCAACAAATTTGTCAAAACCAGCATTTCAAAGTGGTGATACTAACAACCATAATTCCAGCGTTAGAAAAGTGGAACTGGTTCTCGGCCCTCGAACTGCAGGATGTGTATTTCCACATTACCATTCATCCATTACACAGAAGATTCCTGAGGTTCACCCTAGGGGAACAACACTTCTAATACAAAGTACTGCCCTTTGACTGGTTAACAACCCCAATGGTTTTCTCCAAAGTTTTGGTGGTGGTAGCAGTACACCTCTATAGACACGGAGTCTTGATCTTTCCATATTTGGATGATTGCTTCATAAGGGCATCAACATAACAAG
Source organism: Lepidochelys kempii (assembly GCF_965140285.1). Lineage (NCBI taxonomy): Eukaryota > Metazoa > Chordata > Testudines > Cheloniidae > Lepidochelys > Lepidochelys kempii. The sequence goes on along the minus strand of NC_136392.1, from coordinate 30,174,137 downwards.
AAGCAATAAGTGCCACACAGAGTACAATAACACTTTTCATGAGTTTAGGGTTACAAATAACGCACAAAAGCCCACATTGATTCATGTCCAGAAATTGGAATTCATAGGAGCTTGTTTAGATTGTTCATCAGCAATGCTTCATCACACTTGTCAATTTAATTTTGATGGTAAAGGACAGCTCACAAATATGTGCCAGAACGTATGTACAACTACTGGGACAAGTGTCGGCAACGACATTTGTTGTCAAGCACACCAGACTTCACGTGAGATGCCTGCAGGCCTGGCTTCAAACAGTGTACATGCCACACAGGAATAGCCTAAGCAGATGTCTTATGATGCCACACAGGGTAAAAAAAGACTCCCTAAAATGGTGGACATAACCCAAGAACATCTGAACAGGAGTCCCATTTCTACAAAGGACTGCAACAATGACATTCACTACGGATGCCTCCCTAATAGTTTGGGGAGTGCATCTACTCAACAACACAATCCAAGGCCAGTGGTCCCCATCAGAGTCCAACATGCACATAAACTTGCTGGAGCTAAGGGTAGTCCATAACGTATGCAACCACTTTCTACCTATAATCATAAACCAAGCCATCAGAATCCTCACAGACAATATAGTATGCACGATTTACATAAACGGCGGGGGGGAGGGGGTGGCACAGTTACACTCCCTATGGACAGAGGCAGTGCAGCTCTGGAATTGGTGCATCAGCAACAACATCAACATATCGGCATCCTATCTTCCGAGATGTCAAAACACAACCGCAGATGCAGTAAGCACAGAGTTATCACAGTCATGAATGGGAGATGGATCCCAGAATTTTACGATACTCAAACTATGGGGATTCCCTCATAGACCTCTTTGTAACAGCACAGGACACCAAGTGCTCACAATATTGCTCCAAAGCAGAACTGGGACATCCATTCCTTACGAGATGCTCTCCTCATCAAATGGGATGCATCGTTAATATATGTATTCCCCCTGACCGCACTCCTAAACTCACTCATACACAAGATCAAGAGACAAATCCAGAGTCATTCTAATAGCACCTACATGACCCAGACAAACATGGTTTCCGTTCCTGTTAAAGATAGCGGTACGCTCACTTCAAACCCTTCCCCTAATACCTCACCTCTTCTCACAAGATGCGGGGCATGTTCACCATCCTAACCTCATAATACTCCATCTCAAGGCCTGGCTTTTCTCCAAGGCAAAGAGGGGTTGAGACACCCTGTTCATAAATGTAAAGAAGTAAAGTAAAGGAAGTAAAAGACATACTTATGAACAGCCATAGAACGAACATGTCATAAGCATATGGGTAGCCTAAATTCCTCCTTACCTGTAAGGGGTTAAGAAGCTTAAGTAACCTGGTTGGTACCTGACCAAAGGAACTAATGGGGACAAAAGATACTTTCAGATCTGGTGGGGGGGAGAGGTTTTGTTTTGGGTTCTTTGTTTCTGTGGCTGTTCGCTCTTGGGACTAAGAGAGACTGGACATCAATCCATATTCTCCAAATCTTTCTAAACAAGTCTCTCATATTTCAAACTTGTAAGTAACAGCCAGGCAAGGTGTATTAATTTATCTTTGTTTTCTCAACTTGTGAATTTTCCCTTTGCTAGAGGGAGGTTTATCCCTGTTTTGTTGTAACTTTGAAACTAAGGCTAGAGGAGGTTTCTTTGTGCTCTTTGAATTTTCTGCTACTCTGTAAGGTTAACTACCAGCCTAAGTTTACAGAGGTGATTCTTTTACCTTTTTCTCTTTAAATAAAATGCTTCTTTTTAAGAACCTGACTGAATTTTCCATTGTTCTAAGACCCAGGGGTTTGGGTCTGTAGTCCCTTTGTAACCAGTTGGTGAGGATATATACTCAAGCCTTCCCCAGGAAAGGGGGTGTAGGCTTGGGAGAATATTTTGAGGGAATAGGACTCCAAGTGGTCCTTTCCCTGATTATTTGTTAGATCGCTTGGTGGTGGCAGCGATCCCAAGGCAAGAAAGGAATCTGTGCCTTGGGGAAGTTTTAACCTAAGTTGGTAAAAATAAGCTTAGGGGGTCTTTCATGCGGGTCTCCACATCTGTAACCCAGAGTTCAGAGTGGGAAAGGAACCCTGACAGAGCATGAGAAAGACGCATATATGCATAAGTGGAAACGGTTCAGCACTTGGTGCCAAGATAAACAGATCTTATCAACATCCTCCCCTTTACCAAGGGTACTGGATTACATATAAAAACTGGCTGTCCACAAGCTCCATCAAGGTACACTTGGTGGTGATCACAGCTTTCCATAATGTGGATGGGGTCACCATATTCACCCACCCAACAACTAAACGTTTCCTCAAGGGCATTGAGAACACTTATCCAGAAATAAGAAACCCACCTTCTACGTGGTAGCTCAACCTCATCTTTCGCGAACTTATGGGAAAACTGTTTGAGCCGCTTGCCACCTGCTCACTACTCCACCTATCTAAGAAGGTGGCTTTCCTCATCGCCATCACATCCGCCAGATGGATGAAGGAACTAGGTACCCTAATGCCTCCCCCGCCCCCCATACACAACTTTTTTTAAAGACAAAGTTACCTTAAGACTACATCCCAAATTCCTACCCAAGGTTGCCTCCCCCTTTCATCTGAATCAGCCCATTTACTTACCTATGTTTTTTCCAAAACCACATGCAGACAAAAGAGAGGCATCACTCCACACACTGGACATTAGAAAAGCATCAGCTTTCTACATTGAAAGAACAAAAGCATTTAGAAAGTCACCAAAACTATTTGTCTCTGTAATACGGGAGTTCTGAAACTGGGGGTCGGGACCCATCAGTGGGTTGTGAGGTTATTATATGGGGGATCGCGAGCTGTCAGCATCCACTCCAAACCCCGCTTTGCCTCCCGCATTTATAATGGTGTTAAATGTATAAACAAGTGTTTTTAATTTATATGGGGGGGTCGCACTCAGAGGCTTCCTATGTGAAAGGCGTCACCAATACAATAATTTAAGAGCCACTTCTATAATAGAACGTTCAATGGATATCAAGATGCATCCACCTTTATCAAAAACTTCGTTTACAAGCCCCAGTGGGCATCCACATACGCTATACCAGAGCACTTTCAGCATCCGTAGCTTTTCTCAATGATGTCCCTGTTATCAACATTTGCAGAGCAGTAACTTGGGCATCAGCCCACTGTGGCATTATACTCCACATTCTTCACAGAGATATGGTTATGTTATGATTATGGCATAACTAAGATGTGTTTTATGCAAGATGGGTCATGAGATGTCATTGGAAAGATTGATTGATTATCCTATTTGTATGCATGTATCATTTTTGTATCTGAAGTTAGGAATATTGTCTATGCATCTATTACAAATACGTTTACACCTGGGGAATGCCTACTAGGCAGAATGCAATCCGTCTAGGTGTCTCACTGGGAAGGGCCATTAGGGAGAACAGTAGGTCTTAGAAGATGCTAATCACCCACGGAGAAGTCTTCCTGGGGACATTACAAACAGCCTCTGAATTATGGCTGTAGGGTCATTTGACCAAATCACCTGGTGTTGGACTCATGATAATACTAGTATTTTTCCACTGACCAGAGGTGGGGATCGCTGGAAAACAAAAGATTCCCACCATATGCAAAGAACTATTTAAGAGAGTGACATCATCGTGGGCCACTCTTCACTAACTCTTGCCCAAGAAAGAAGGCTGCTGGAAACACCTGAGAAGCAAGAGACTAAGTTGGGTGGGGAGGGCTGAGCCCAGGCTAGAGGATGTCTGGCCTGTAAAAGGAATATCTGGAGTTTTAAGCTGCAAGCAAGGGCAGCTTACCTTCAAGAATCTCTGCAATCTGCCTAGACCAACATTTAGGGTGAGAATTTTCTGCTTATAAGCTTAGATTGTGTGTTGGTTTTATTTGCCAGGTAGTCTGCTTTGATCTGTTTGCTATCCCTTATAATCACTTAATTTATCTTGTGTAGTTAATAAACTTACGTTTGTTTTATCTAAAACCAGTGTGTGTAAAAATTCTTACTTGGGGCAGAAAGCTGTGTATATCCCTCTTCACGGTGAGGGAGGGGGTGAATTTCATGAGCTTACACTGTACAGTTCTCTGTGCAGTGCAAGACCGTATAATTCTGGGTTTATCCCCTAGAGAAGGGGTGTGCGCTTGGGCAATTCCTTAACTGAGCCTTCTCAGGCAGAGCTAATTTCAGTGTTCGTGTGTTTCTGCAGCTGGGTGCGTCTCTACTTCTGTGCTGGTGAAAGTGTGAGACTGGGAGCGTGTCTGCAGTTGGTCACAGCATTACAGGGTGAAAGGGAGCCCAGGCTGGTGGGTCAGGTGGGCTCAGTGGTATCCCAGTCCCAGGTGGCACCCTGGAGGTGGGGAACCCGTCACACCCACATATTCATGAAATACTGCTATAGAGCAACAGTCAATATCGGATGCTTGCTTTAGACTCATGTTATCCACCATCAGTAACGCATCTCCAAAGCCCCTCCCTTCCACAGAGGGGCAGTGCTCAACAGTCACCTGAAATGGAGCACCCACAGGGACACTCCGCAAAGAAGAGGTTACTCACCTGGTGCAGTAACTGAAGTTCTTTGAGATGGTTGTCTCTGTGGGTGTTCCACTACCCTTACTCCTTCCCTCTGCTTCGGAGTTTCACATAGATTCTCCGCAGTAGAGAAGGAACCAAGGGGTGATTGATCATGCAGCGCTATGTAACCACCTGGAGTGGCACGTGACGGCACATGTGCGACCCAACCAGGCACTGCTGCCACAAATCTCCAATTACAAGCTAGGGCGCATAGACACCTAAAGTGGAGCATCCACAAGGATAACCGTCTCGAAGAACCTCAGTTACTGCACCAGATGAGTAACCTTCTCTTAATCATTTTATTAACTCTTTACAAGAGGAATTTCTATAGTGTGTGTGACTGGTTTTGTATTAGCTTGTATCTTAAAAATCTAATTTAGATTGCTGACATTAAGGGTTTTAAATCTGACATTTCTGTTTTTTCCTACTGTGATAGACTCTCCTGGGAAAGTGTGTCTTTCACCTGTAAGATCAACACCAGAGAACTCCAGTGAATCAGGAAAGGAGGAGAGAGGAGATCTGATAAAATTTTACAATGCAGTCTATGTAGGAAGAGTAAAATCATTTGCACTCAAGTATGATGTCACAAACCAGGATCATGTAGTAAGTAACATAATTCTAATTTTGGATATGTCTAATAGTGTGCATGGATGCTTAGTGGTAGTTTTCTTGACTTTTAGACATAAAATGTCAGCGTTTAAAAACTCACACTGTTGCTATCACTGCCCTGTAGATCATAAACTTTGTAGTTTATATATGTCTAAACCCACCCTCTGACACTCAGCATGAAGTGGATCCACCTCATCATCTGATTGTGTTTGTTTCTACATGGTTGCATAAAGAAAATAATCATAGTCTGGGCTATAACATACTACAGCAGCAAGATTGCATGTCTGTCCTGCTAATAGGCTATCCATTGAAATGGAGCAGAAACTGATGAATGGGTGCCATATTAATATGGGAAACTGAGTCACATTTAAGTGCCCCTCAGTTCATCCATGTGAAACAGTTGAAAAATAAAATAGTTTCTTTTGTGATTGCCAGGCTGAATACTGAATTGGAATATTAGAATGTAACTGTAACCTGGAACAGAAGGCCCAAAAGGACACACTGATAAAAATGGATGTGCATTTCATTTATTTATGAAGTTAATTCTTTAATGTGCATCTGGTAAATTCCTACAGGCAAACTGTGTGTGCACCATTTTTTTTTAAGGTGGAAGCCCCTCCACTTTCCCCATTCCCCTACGTTAAACAGCAGCCAGTGTCTCCTCGGCGGATATCCCAGCAACACTCTGTTTATGTTTCACCACACAAGAATGGTGCCTGCCTGACACCTCAGACTGCTCTACTATACAAGTTTAATGGGAGCCCTTCTAAGGTAAGTTTCAGAGTAGCAGCCGTGTTAGTCTGTATTCACAAAAAGAAAAGGAGTACTTGTGGCACCTTAGAGACGAACAAATTTATTTGAGCATAAGCTTTCGTGAGCTACAGCTCACTTCATCAGATGCATCCGATGAAGTGAGCTGTAGCTCACGAAAGCTTATGCTCAGATAAATTTGTTCGTCTCTAAGGTGCCACAAGTACTCCTTTTCTTCTAAGGTAAGACATTCACATAAGACTTTTAGTGTTTGCAAAGCTTAAAAATTTCTCCCTCTTCCAAATTTCTGTCTGGCTTTGGGGTTTTTCATAAGAGAGTGCTGCAAAGACTTTCTTCAAACTGGTCTTGCAGTTCCTGAAGTAAAGGATAAAACACTTAGTGCTTCTCAGATGGAAGGTGCTGTGTTCGTCCAGAGTAGGAATACTGTTTTCAGACCATGTTGAAAACCGAGAGTCATACTGAGTAATTATAGTGGCTTGAATATTTGTTTTTAATTATAAATCTCCTCTTATTGATAGAGTTTGAAGGACATCAACAATATGATAAAACAAGGTGAACACAGGAGTAAGAAGCGAGCAATTACAATTGACAGTGACAGTGAGTCTCCAGCAAAACGACTCTGCCAGGAAAATGATGATGTCTTACTAAAACGTCTTCAGGATGTTGTCAGTGAAAGAGCAAATCACTAACAGCTACAAGGGACTGAAGCCTCCAGAGTTCATCATACCTGGGACACAGTTTTTCCATCTTTCCAGCTGTAGTGTGTGCAGACAGTTTACTAATGTGTAAAATTGTACTGTCACCTGACTTCAGTAGGAATGCAAAAAGGAAGTGTTAAGGACTGAACTGTGGGGAATTAGAGGCAATGATCACATTAACTTTATTGCTGTCAGGCGTGCTATGAAACTATCTGCTGATTAGCATGTTGAAATGGTTCTTTGAGCCATGTCAGATATTCACCTCTAATCTTCTAGTTTAGTGGTTCTGCTTTGAGCATGAGGGCCAGCTCCTAGTTTCAGTGGTTCTGTTTTTGAAATTGAATTGACTGGATGTAGGAAAGCAGAAGGGGCAATCACTATACTCAGCGTTTGCGGATCTGTTTGCAGGGAAACACCTCAAGTGCCTTTTTGTTTTTACATGAAGATTATAGAATCTTATGCATTACTTTAATGTGGACGGATCAGGAGACAACTTTTGTTTTACTACATTAAGGGTTAGATAAACCCATCTGTTCTTCGTTCTGCATTCTATATTACGTGAAAAAAGTCACCTTTTATGAAAGACTTGATAATGTGATTCGACCAGGGTTAATTTTTGGCTTTTGTAGCTTAGTGTAACTGGTAAAATGCTGTTCTCCAGCTATTTTCAGGATGTCAACTAAAGTGAATGTTGTGACATGGATTAAGTATGTTTCTGATGGTTTGGGACAGAAATCAGCAAGTACAACTGCAGAGGCATAAATTGAATGCACACTTATTCTAGAGTGTTGGGGATATGTTTCTAGGAGCCTCTTCTGAATTCAGCTTCCTCCAGAGCAGTGAATGCTGCCACTGGCAGCAGATCTGAAGCACTCCTTCCTTCTGCACGCAGCCTCTGCAGCACTAAATATTCATAGATACTGTATCTTAACTGAAAAAGGTTCGCGTGTATCAATAATGGTTAAACAGTTCTGGGCTTTGGCCATCAGTTACTGCTGTCACAATGTGTGATGATTCACTTAATGAACTTAAAAATTTCTTTTTTTTAGGATTTTTATATTTTTTTCTGACCCATGTACCCTCCTATGTTGTGTAGTATCTACACAGATTGTAAGCCCAAACAGATGAGGCATGTTTGTACATTTTTTTTTTTGTAGCTATTACAGACGTGTAGCTTTAGATTTGTTCCAATGGCAATGTGTAAAATTCCAGCAAAACTCCTACATCTTAAATGTTAGAGAGAATTTTGATAGGATTGTTTTATCAAGATGAAGAAAACTTAATGTTTATATAATACTGTTTATAAGCAGTAGTCTAATTTTAACAGTTGAGATTTTTTTTAAAGCTTAGAGCCATAAGGTAATTCTGTGTTGTACTTTTCTGTTCAAAGTTGCTATAAGCATCTTATACTTATAAACTTGAACTGTCTTTTTAATGGACAACTCTTTTCTAGAGCTCTGACTATTTTACTTAGCTTTTATTAGCTTGGTTATTGAGCACGCCAGGATTTGATGCATCATAATTTTCAGTGGAAGGAAGAAGTTATGTCACATGTTACAGTCTCACTGAATTAATCTGGTAACAGAACTGGAAATCTGGTGGATGAAATTGATTATAAGGGAGAGCACTTTGGTTTACATATTCACCTTGGTAATCAGCAGTAAAGGGAAAGTTCACAAGTCCCGTAAGGTTTTGATTAACTTTTTGAAGGCTGCCATTGTTTTGACTGCTCTGAAAAACGTATTTTGCCTTTTGAAAATGAAGACTGCAGTCTTATAAAGTGGCATAACAAAAGATATACTAATCTTAGCTCAGATTACAGTTAACTCCTTTTAAATATGTGATAACGTTAACAGTTGAAAAAACACATAATACCAACTTCCAGTCTTGAGTTACTGACAAGATGCATTTGTGCATAGGTAATCATGGTCCTGAGCACAGCCCTGGAAAACCTACCTTATTGTGGAAAGAGATCTTGAATTAGACTTCACGTAAATGGAGCCAGTTGTGCTTGAATCTCTGCATGAGGGTTATATTCCTCAAGAAAACTAGGCTAGGATAGTCTGTTGGACAGTAAAGCTGTCACTCAGCAGTATTGGATGATGCAATAATTTAGTCACTTGGTTTTAATTTCTCATCATGTGTAAACCTATTTTATTTCTTAAGAGGTATGCCCTGCAGACTGTTTCAGTTTCTCTGATCTTGAATTAAAATAATGGTTCTGAAATTTGTTTGTTATGATTAGGTTTAATGTTTTTTATTAAAACTTAAAGTATTAGTTGGATTTTTAATTCCTTTTCATAATAAATTTGACCCAGAATAGATGCTAATGTTGATAGAGCAAAGTAAATTTTCGACTTGAACAGTTTGCCAAGCTGTTAGGTTTTAAAGTTTTGTTATGGTTTAAAAGTGCCTTCATTTGTAAATATGTATTTTACCATAAAAAGTTCTTTAAAACTGTGTGATGACTGACATTGTCTGTCTGTCTAGTAATTTACACCTGCTTTCCAGAGTCTAATTATATCTCTGTGACAAATGGGTAAATGTTCAGGTTCCTCTGTATGCAGTTATCTCTCCAGATTTTCTTTCCATATTTTTCCAGATTGCTTGTACTTCAGTCAATAAATGTACCATCTCAAAGAGCAAGTATAATGCTCCTGCCTGAGTGACAGAGAGAAACTAAGTTTAAGACAGTTGGTGGAACAAAATGGACACCGCGTAGAATCAAGCGCGTGGGTTTATTACACACAGCACTGGTGGAGTGTCACCTTGCTTATTGGGCTCAGAGACACTGCCAATCAATTGATTACAGTGGATTATATGGATTTTCCGTGGGCGGAGAAAAGTAACTAGGTCTAGCAGCAAGACAAGATAAGCACAGTAGCCAATAGTCAAAGATTACATAATATAATCATGGTTTCAAGTTAACAAGTAACGTACAATTAGTACTTCAAACAATGTATAAGTGTATTAGTATAAAATATATATGTTGAATTCTGATTTGGGGTCCACAGGAATGAAGTATCTCCTCTAATTGTCCAACAGATACATACCTGGGGGGTTAAAACAGGAAAACAGTGAAAAGTATATGGTGATAGAAATTGTTTTTCAGTTGCTCATTTGTGTTTCTAAGGCAGGCACTGGTAGTTGCTTGGGAGGAGGGGTGTGCCTCTGTGAGAGGGAGGATGTCATATCTCATCCTGACATGTTTGAACCTTTTCCATAAACTCAAGGTTGATGTGTGGGAAGGTATCTCTTCCTACAGAAGAAACAGGGCCCCTTTCATTCCTTTGGTCTGTTTGCAGCTTCAAATAAAGACACCAGTTATGGCTCCCCACCTGGCATTTTGCTGACCAAGCTTATTTTAGCAAAAAGCAAGGTTGTCATTTGTTTGTTCTGCTTCTCTTAGCTAATATTGTTTACTATTTGCTAGGCCTCCAGCCTCTTGACCAAACTCTGGACTTTGGGCCTGTAAAAAGAGCTGACATAGTCTATACATAAACAGCATATGGATTTTGGCCTTTGAACAATAGTAAAAAGGTGAAATGTTAGAATTAAAAAAAAAATCCTGTAGTTTTCAGTGGCCTTGCATATACTAGGAAAATTGCCTTTGAATCATGCTTTCTGTAAGTAATGTTATGCTTAAATTGGCTTTATTTACTTCAGCAACTAAAACCCTGGGTACTATGTTTGACATCTGTCAACCACAGATCAATTTCCCTGTGTAGACAGGGCCTGTGAGTAAAATAATGCCAAATAGATGGCAGCAGGAAATAAGAATGAGAAAAGGATGCAGTGTTTAAGTTCTGAGAACTGTTTAAATTCATTTTACTGACAGATTTTTGTCCCCCAACAGACAAAAGCCAAGCAGATTATTTTGCTTAATTTCCTTTCCTACAATTATCAAGTTACTAGAATGTAAATAATTTATCTTGATCTTTAAAATATTGCTCAGTGGAATTGTCACATGTACTACACACAAGCTTCCTCAAGAGTCATTCTAAACAATGTGAGAGATATGACAAAACAATCAAGATTCAGTTTCTATATGGATACAGCACTTAATACTGAATTGAACACGTTCCAGGTGAGGTGCACCATGCCAGTAGTCTCTCATTTCTTATACATCCTCACATTTTGTTTGCTGTTGATTGCTATTGCACACTTAGAAAGGTTTTCATTAAGCAGACCAGGTCTCTTACTGAGCTGATAGTTAATTTAGAACATCCTATAAGGTGTTTAAGAGGTTCCGATTATTCCCTACAATGTGCATTACTTGGCATCAGAATTGAATTTAATCTCCCATCGTGCTGCCATTCACTTGGCTTAGTTAGATCTTGGTGAAGCTCTTCACACCCCTCTCCGGTCTTGACTAGCCCAAATAATTTTGTCGTCTGCAAATGTGGCTATCCTCTTCCATATTGTTAGTAAATATATTGAATAGCCTAGTACAGACCTTTGAAGCAGCTGCAGTTAACCTTCTGCCATGATGAAAATTGACCATTTCTTCTGACCTACTTGTTTTCTGCTTGTCGCCAGTTTCTGATCCATGACAATACTTTGGCTGTCATACCTTGAGTACTTAGGCCCAAATTCACAAAGGAATTTAGGCATTGCCATGGTAGGCATCACAATGCCTAACTTTTAGGCACTTAGAAAATCACAGAAACAACATTGCAATTCACAAAGCCTGAGTTAGACGCCTACGCTCCTTATACCATGAATGGGGAGAGATAGGTATCTTAGATTGATACACAAAAGCCAGCAGGCTAGATACGGGGAAACCAAGGTAGCCAATGGTCAAGGCCCTTTGTTTTAGTTTATTTTGTTTAAAATTTCCTGTAAATTTCTCAGTGTTCATTACATTTTTTAAAAGGGTGAGAATTGGTGCAAAAAGTTAACTTCACATTTTTCAGGGTAAATATCAGGGCTAATACTGTGGGATGGGAGGATACGGGGCGGGGGGGGGGAAGAGTACTTCTGATCAGGCTCTCCATTCGGGAAGATGAAATGGTGGCTTGGCAGCCCAGGTTACCAAGCTGCCATCTCCTTCCAGAGGGTCTGTCCAAGATACATAGCTGTCATCTCTCCTGGAGTGTGGAGCTGGGTCTTGGGAGTTCTGCTACTTTTTTCTAGAACTCAAGCACTGGTGTGTGTGTGTGTGTCTTCCACTACATTGCCTTATTTTAAACAGCTAGCCTTGTATTTACAGTCAGACTAATTTATTAACAACAAACACCTATCTAATGTAATCTATTGGATTTGCTTAACAATCTGTATTTTCATTTAGTTTAATGGTCCAAATTGTGGGTGAAAATTGCTAAAAACTAAGTAATAGCTATTGTAAACCCTGGGAATGTTTTGGTAAAAACCTAAAATGGAAGGGCCTTGGCCCTGTGAGAGGCTGACCAAAGGGGAGTGTCCTAAGTCCCACTCCTCTCTGGGATAGGTACAGGCTGCAGAGAGGTGCGTATCTGCTAGCAACCCATGAGTGAGAACCCTCCTCCTGGAGTCAGGTGGCTTGGCATTTATTTAAGAATAATAAGGCAGATGTCTACCTCCCCCAAACGAGGGGATTGGGGGGAAGAAGTAGTGCTGCCTACCTTGTAACTTCCAACCCCTAGGGTACAGCACTCATGCATTGTGAAATAGCCACGTTCAAGTCACCTCTCCCTGCCAGAGAAACAGCTTCCATAAGAGAGACTGAGGGAGACTAAGTTTTAGCCACTTCCATTTTGTTTGACATAGGTATGTGAAACACATGTGGTTTACAGGGAAAAGACTGATTCTTACTCGAGTGCTGTCCCTGAGGGTGCTCCACTCCAGGTGACAGTGCGTCCCAGCACTGTTGATCGGAGATCTTCAGTAGCAGTACCTGGTCGGGAAATGCACTCAGCTGCTGTCTCGCAGCATTGTTAGAGTCTGCCTGAGCACACGCCCCCCGGACCTCCCTCAGTTCCTTCTCAACCATCCTCAGCTGAAGACAGGACTCGGGGCAGTACTGATCCTCTTCCCTGGTAACTGAAGGAAATAAGTACAAAGACATAGAAATAGTTAGTTAGAAACATCCCAGTTATTTCCCTTCCTTTAGAATAGTTGACTAGAGTTTGTCTCCTGTTGAGACACTCTGCCCAGGCATTACTCGTACAATAATGCCAGGGTCTTCAGGATTCAAGAAATGTGACTCCTGTCAGGAGCCTATGCCATGGTCCAACGGACACTCACGCTGCGTGAAGTGCCTTGGCAAGACACACGTCCCTGCCAAGTGTGTCCATTGTAATAGCCTGAAAACAAGGGCTCGTCATTACAGAGACCTGCGGTTGAAAATACTCCTGATGGAGAAATACCTACAGCCGCTTATGGAGATGGGCAATAGCAAACCCTCTCCCTCATGCTCCCCGGCCAGGTCAGAACCAGTTGGGAGCACAGCTTCACCCTCTCAAGCGAAAAGGCAGGAAACCCAACAGTCTCCGTGCAGAGACTTTCAAAACAGTAAAGGGTCTCTTGCGAGATCCTTGCCCTCTGTGCTGACAGCGCCAAAGGCAGGCACCTCCAACCATCCCAGCACCTCTGCCATGGCTCTCGCACAGCGCAGAGGCAGGAACCCAACCTCCCGTAGCGGGAAGGTCTCCTTGGCACCAAAAATAGACCCGATGCCGACAAGAATGTCGGCGCTGAGCCTGCCTATCACTCCAGCAGCAACAGTGGACCTCCCGCAGGGCACCTACAAACGGCCCGCGGCACCCGCGAAAGCAAAGCAGAAGTCAGTACATGCTTTGATCACAAACCCCGCTTGGCTGGATCGCAGCGCAGAGAGCAGCAACAATTCTTAAATCAGGACGACATCTCAGTGGCCCCTGAGCCTGACTCTCCGCTCCTTGACACACAGCGCTCACTGTTTGACCAGCCGCTCTCCCCACCTGACCTTTCTACCTTCACTGACAGCAAGCCCGATATGCAGCATGAGGCAGAGTTCTCCCCACCTGCCTCTCCTCCTCCACCTCAGGACACGGCTCACAAGCACCAGCCTCAGTTTCCCTACTTCATCCCCCGTGGGTGAGACCTCAATTCTCTTATCCTATGCCTGGGCTTCAGTGGTACCCTTGGCCAGCTCCTGCTGCCACTCATTTTTGTGGTTCTTCCACCAGACCACAAGCCTGTTCTGTGCCTCTATCTCCAGCTCCATCTTGAACCCGCCCTGAAGAGATGGACTATGAACCATACCCTAATTCACTGACTCCTAACTATCCATCAGCTCCAGATGGAGCCCTCATGCCGCTGCCTCCACAAAACGTGGACGAATTTAAACAATTTCAGGAACTTTTCAAAAGGGTGGCAGTCAGGACATCCCTTTAGAGGAGGTCCAGGAGTCACAACACGGACTCCTCAAAATCCTCCAACCCTCTGCGCCCTCAAAGATCGCACTCCCCATAAATGAAGCACTCCTGGAACCAGCTGACACCCTTTGGCAGACCCCAGCCTCTATCCCAGCAACTTGCAAAAAGGCTGAACGTAAATATTATGTTCCTGCTAAGAAGGTAGACTTTATAGAATCATAGAATATCAATATAGAATATGGAAGGGACCTCAGGAGGTCATCTAGTCCAACCCCCTGCTCAAAGCAGGACCAATCCCCAACTAAATCATCCCAGCCAGGGCTTTGTCAAACCTGACCTTAAAAATATCTAAGGAAGGAGATTCCACCACCTCCCTAGGTAACGCACTCCAGTGTTTCACCACCCTCCTAGTGAAAAAGTTTTTTCTAATATCCAACCTAAACCTTCCCCACTACAACTTGAGACCATTACTCCTTGTTCTGTCATCAGCTATCACTGAAAACAGTCTAGATCCATCCTCTTTGGAACCCCCTTTCAGGTAGTTGAAAGCAGCTATCAAATCCCCCCTCATTCTTCTCTTCCGCAGACTAAACAATCCCAGTTCCCTCAGCCTCTCCTCATAAGTCATGCGTTCCACTCCCCTAATCATTTTTGTTGTCCTCCGCTGGACTCTTTCCAATTTTTCCACATCCTTGTGGTGTGGGGCCCAAAACTGGACACAGTACTCCACATGAGGCCTCACCAATGTCGAATAGAGGGGAATGATCACATCCCTCTATCTGCTGGCAATGCCCCTACATATACATCCCAAAATGCCATTGCCTTCTTGGCACACTGTAGACTCATATCCAGCTTCTCATCCACTGTTACCCCAAGGTCCTTTTCTGCCGAACTGCTGCCGAGCCATTCGGTTCCTAGTCTGTTGCGGTGCATGGGATTCTTCCGTCCTAAGTGCAGGACTCTGCACTTGTCCTTGTTGAACCTCATCAGATTTCTTTTGGCCCAATCCTCTAATTTGTCTAGGTCCCTCTGTATCCTATCCCTACCCTCCAGCATATCTACCTCTCCTCCCAGTTTAGTGTCATCTGCAAACTTGCTGAGGGTGCAATCCACACCATCCTCCAGATCATTTATGAAGATATTGAACAAAACCGGCCCGAGGACCGACCCTTGGGGCACTCCACTTGATACCGGCTGCCAACTAGACATGGAGCCATTGATCACTACCCGTTGAGCTCGACAATCTAGCCAGCTTTCTATCCAACTTACAGTCCATTCATCCAGCCCATACTTCTTTAACTTGCTGGCAAGAATACTGTGGGAGACCGTGTCAAAAGCTTTGCTAAAGTCAAGGAACAACACATCCACCATTTTCCCCTCATCCACAAAGCCAGTTATCTCGTCATAGAAGGCAATTAGATTAGTCAGGCATGATTTGCCCTTGGTGAATCCATGGTGACTGTTCCTGATCACTTTCCTCTCCTCTAAGTGCTTCAGAACTGATTCCTTGAGGACCTGCTCCATGATTTTTCCAGGGACTGAGGTGAGGCTGACTGGCCTGTAGTTCCCAGGATCCTCCTCCTTCCCTTTTTTAAAGATGGGCACTACATTAGCCTTTTTCCAGTCGTCCAGGACCTCCCCCGATCGCCATGAGTTTTCAAAGATAATGGCCAATGGCTCTGCAATCACATCCGCCAACTCCTTTAGCACTCTCGGATGCAGCGCATCCGGCCCCATGGATTTGTGCTCATCCAGCTTTTCTAAATAGTCCCGAACCACTTCTTTCTCCACAGAGGGCTGGTCACCTCCTCCCCATGCTGTGCTACCCAGTGCAGTAGTCTGGGAGCTGACCTTGTTTGTGAAGACAGAGGCAAAAAAAGCATTGAGTACATTAGCTTTTTCCACATCCTCTGTCACTAGGTTGCCTCCCTCATTCAGTAAGAGGCCCACACTTACCTTGACTTTCTTCTTGTTGCTAACATACCTGAAGAAACCCTTCTTGTTACTCTTAACATCTCTTGCTAGCTGCAACTCCAGGTGTGATTTGGCCTTCCTGATTTCACTCCTGCATGCCCGAGCAATATTTTTATACTCTTCCCTGGTCATTTATCCAATCTTCCACTTCTTGTAAGCTTCTTTTTTGTGTTTAAGATCAGCAAGGATTTCACTGTTAAGCCAAGCTGGTCGCCTGCCATATTTACTATTCTTTCTACACATCGGGATGGTTTGTCCCTGTAACCTCAATAAGAATTCTTTAAAATACAGCCAGCTCTCCTGGACTCCTTTCCCTCTCATGTTATTCTCCCAGGGGATCCTGCCCATCAGTTCCTTTCTTATTTAAAACTCCTTATTTTCTCATCCACAGCCTAATTCTCTTGTAATGGATGTGGTGACACACAGGATGAAACAGCCACAGTGTCGGCCCACCCCGCAGGACGAGGACCTCAAAAGCCTTGACCTCTTGGGCCGCAAGGTTTATACCTCCTACACTTCGCAATTCAGAATCGCAAACTATTTCACCCTACTTGCAAGCTACGACTTGGACAATTACAATAAGCTCTTTGATTTTACCTCCCATATCCCAGGGGACAGGAGAGCAGACTAAGTCAGTCCTGGTCGAGGGCCAATTGATGTCCAGAACAGCCCTACAAGCATCTATTGACATGGCCGACACAGCAGCCCGCACTACTGCAACTGCAGTGATTATGTGCAGATCTTCCTGGCTTTCTGCATCCAGTATCCCCAAAGACCTGCAGACTGAAGTGGAGGACCTATCTTTGATAAAGATAAGCTTTTTTCCAAAAACACAGACAAAGTCCTTCACACGATGAAAGACTTTAGAGCAACCCTGCGCATGCTGGGCATATACCCGTCCCTCCCCAAGAGAGAAAGGTATCAACCTTATTAGAGGCCATGCACACACCAATATCATAGAATCATAGAATATCAGGGTTGGAAGGGACCCCAGAAGGTCATCTAGTCCAACCCCCTGCTCAAAGCAGGACCAATTCCCAGTTAAATCATCCCAGCCAGGGCTTTGTCAAGCCTGACCTTAAAAACCTCTAAGAAAGGAGATTCTACCACCTCCCTAGGCAACGCATTCCAGTGTTTCACCACCCTCTTAGTGAAAAAGTTTTTCCTAATATCCAATCTAAACCTCCCCCAATGCCAATATCACTGACCCCAGCCCAGACCATATGATATAGCCAGGAATCATGCTAGACTCCCTAGGCACAGACAAAACCAGGCGAAACCAGCTACCTCCCACCCATCGGGAAACAAACAGCAATTTTGAAGTGTTGGTTGAGGGTCTGCGTGACCAACCCTTGACTCCACCGCCTATTTGCCCATTTTGCCACCACCTCCAGGTTTTCCACCATGCCTGGCAACAGGTCACACAGGACCGTTGGGTCCTGGAAATAGTTCAGTCAGGTTACTCCATCCCTTTTCTATCCTACCCACTCACCCTTCCCCGTCCCTCTTCAGGGACCCCTCTCACGAGGACCTACTTCGCCTAGAAGTGGCTTGTCTCCTACAGCTAGGTGCAGTGAAAACTGTGCCGACACAATACTGAGGGAAAGGGTTCTACTCCCACTACTTTCCGACCCAAAAGAAGGGCGGGGGATGGAGACCTATATTAGACCTATGCCAACTGAACAAATTCGTACATGTCCAGAAATTCACATGGTCACATGATGGTCACATTGGGCACAATAATACCCACGCTGGAACAAGGGGACTGGTTCACAGCCCTCGACCTACAGGATGCCTATTTTCACATATCCATTTACCCAGCACGAAGACGCTTCCTGTGATTCACACTCTGACACGACCATTTTCAATACAGGGTACTCCCATTCGGACTCTCCACAGCACCGAGAGTATTCTCCAAGACCCTAGCTGTAGTTGTGGCCCACCTTCGCAGGCATGGGATTATTCTTTTCCCCTACCTGGACGACCGCCTCATCAAAGGTGGCTCATACGACAAGACATTACAAGCTACCCATTTTGCCATCTCTCTCTTCCGTAATTTAGGTCTACAAATAAACTTTCAAAAATCCACCCTGACACCCCACAACAGATCAAATTCATCGGTGCTCACCTGGACTCAATTCAAACCAGAGCGTCGCTCCCACACAACAGATTCCTAGCTATTACACATCTCATACACACACTCTCCATTCGCCCCAGGATACAAGCAAGAATTTGCCTACAGCTACTTGGCCACATGGCAGCCACCACCTTCGTGGTCAAGTAAGCCACCTCGGGGGACACATGGCACAGGGTCACTGGTCCCTGTCAGAGACACGTCTGCACATAAATCTCCTAGAGCTCAGGGCAGTCAGACATGCCTGCCTTCACTTCCTCCCCCTAATAGAGAACAAATCCGTCTGGGTCCTAATGGACAATATAGAATGTATGGTTTACATCAACACGGGGGGGGGAGCACGATCGCACTCCCTATGCATGGAGGCCACCTGGTTATGGAATTGGTGCATACAACACCACATAGAAATTACCACTTCTTACCTACCTGGACGTCACAACACTACTGCTGACACGCTCAGCAGACACTTCTTTGAGGAACACGAATGGGAATTACATCCCATGATACGATGACAGCTCTTCTCCCTCTGGGGGCACTCCATCGATTGACCTCTTTGCCACAACCCAGAATCACAAATGTCACCTCTTTTGCACCAGAGTGGGACTCGGGACTGCATCCCTAGGAGACACATTCCTCATCCTGTGGAACAACTCCCTCATGTATGCTTTTCCACTGATCCCTCTGATACACAGGGTTCTCCACAAGATCAGACAATGACAAGGCCCAGGTCATACTTATTGCCCCAGCTTGGCCCAGACAGACATGGTACCCTTACTGCTGCTCATTTCCACCCGTCCTCCAAGGACTCTCCCCAACAGACCAGACCTGCTGTCTCAGGACAAGGGACGACTTCTTCATCCACAGCTCCAGAAGCTCCATCTGATGGCATGGTTCCTTCATGGTTCCAAACCCATGAACTAGCCTGTTCTGAGCAGGTCCGGTATATCCTCCTGCACAGTAGAAGAGACTCCACTCTTAAGACTTACTTGCAAAAGTAGAAACGCTTCTCCATCTGGTGCTCCCATAACGCTTAACGCCCCATGCTGTGACCCTCCCTAACATCTTAGACTACCTTCCGAAACTAAAACACAACGGGCTCTCGCTTAGCTCCATCAGAGTACACCTCGCGGACCTCACCACCTTCATGAGTTAGTGGACGGATATTCACTTTTTTGCCCGCCCCACAATAAAACGCTTTCTCACGGGCCTGCAAAATCTCTACCCTGAGTTTCATCCACTGACAGCCGCCTGGAATCTCAATCTAGTTCTACGCTGTCTTATGAAACCTCCCTTTGAACCCTTAGCTGCCTCATCCCTTCTCCACATGTCTATGAAGGTAGCTTTCTTAGTTGCCATAACGTCAACGAGAAGAGTAGGGGAAATAAGCGCCCTGATGGCCTACCCTTCTACACAACCTTTTCTAAAGATAAGGTTATCTTGTGACCCCATCCTAAATTTCAACCTAAGGTGGTGTCTACCTTCCACCTTAATCAACCAATATACTTACCTGCATTCTATCCCAAATCTCATAAGACTTCGCAAGAAGCGGCACACCCTCGATGTCAGATGAGCAATCGCTTTTTATCTAGACAGGACTAAACGATTTTGTAAATCCTCTCGGCTATTTGTCTCCACTACCAAGAGATCGAAGGGGGCGGCCATCTCTAAGCAATGACGTTCCAAGTTGATATCTGACTGCATCAGATCCTGTTACTGAACTCAGAATAGCCAACCGCCCGAGGGCATCAGAACTCATTCTACTCGGGTGATGTCAACATCTGTTGCCTTCCTCCATAACATACCTATTACTGACATCTGCAAAGTGGCCACGTGGACATCTGACCATACATTTGCCAAACATTACACTATCACACAGGATACCATAGCAGACACCATAGTAGGCCACACAGTACTGTCTACAGTTGTCACTGCTGCAACTCCAAAGTCCCACCATCCATAGTGGGTACTGCTTCACATTCACCTGGAGTGGAGCACCCACAGGGACAGCACTCGAAGAAGAAGAGAAGGTTACTCACCTTGCAGTAGCAGGTTCTTCGAGATGTGTGTCCCTGTGAGTGCTCTACTACCCACCCTCCTCCCCTCTACTTTGGAGTACTATTCTGATATCTCTACGGTAGAGAAGGAACCGACGGGGTGTGGGATGCGCATGCTCACGCAGACTCTAACAATGCCGCGAGACAGCAACTGAGCGCAGTTGTGTCTGGAGTGTCCTGGAGTTGTGTCCTGGAGTGGAGCATCCACAGGGACACACATCTCGAAGAACCTCAGTAAGTAGCCTTCTCTTGTTCCTCCATTAATATGCATTTTAACTTCTGAAGAACACCACAAATGTTCTAAGTGTTCGCTTTACTGGAGAGGCAGATTCACTAGGCACTATGAAAATACAAAAGATATAGTCCTTGCTCTAAAGAGCTTGCAGTTCTTCAAGTGATAGCACCTGTCCATTCCATTGTAGGAGTGTGCATGCCGCAAGCACGGTTGATGGAAGCTTTTCCCTCTGTGGTACCAGTTGGGTCGACTCTGGTGCTGCACACGCATAGCGTTGGTATAAGGGCCTGGTCAACCCTGTGACCCTCAGCTACTTCTTACTGTCCATGACAGTCACTGGAACTGCTGTCCTTGCTATAGCAAACTGTTCTCCGTGGTCTTTGTTTATCTTTGTTTTCTTAATACTTTGTATAGTTAGAGTGTAAATAGTTGATAGTTTAGTTGGTGCTTCTCCATCAGCAGAGTTTCATCCACTCCCAGTGCAGAGGTAAGCCTTGGTCACCGGGCTTCAAGCCTCATGCCTCCTGCAACAAGGTATGCCTTTGAGCAACGCGCACTCTAGTTTCTTAAAGTGCTTAGGTGAGGCTCTCATCGGGGATCACTGTTGGATCTGCCATGCGTTTAAACCTCGTACAAAGAAGGATTGGGAGGCCAGGTTAAAGGTCCTTGTCATAAATATAAAGGGAAGGGTAAACCCCTTTAAAATCCCTCCTGGCCAGAGGAAAAATCCTCTCACCTGTAAAGGGTTAAGAAGCTAAAGGTAACCTCGCTGGCACCTAACCAAAATGACCAAGGAGGAGACAAGATACTTTCAAAAGCTGGGAGGAGGGAGAGAAACAAAGGGTCTGGGTCTGTTGGTATGCAGCTTTTGCCGGGGATAGACCAGGAATGGAGTCTTAGAACTTTTAGTCAGTAATCTAGCTAGGTATGTGTTAGTTTATGATTTCTTTAAATGGCTGAGAAAAGAATTGTGCTGAATAGAATGATTATTTCTGTCTGTGTGTCTTTTTTGTAACTTAAGGTTTTGCCTAGAGGGATTCTCTATGTTTTGAATCTAATTACCCTGTAAGGTATCTACCATCCTGATTTTACAGAGGTGATTCATTTACCTCTATTTACTTCTATTTCTATTAAAAGTCTTCTTGTAAGAAAACTGAATGCTTTTTCATTGTTCTCAGATCCAAGGGTTTGGGTCTGTGGTCACCTATGCAGATTGGTGAGGATTTTTACCAAACCTTTCCCAGGAAGTGGGGTGCAAGATTTGGGAGGATTTTGGGGGGAAAGACGTTTCCAAACTATGTTTCCCAGTAAACCCAGTTAGAGTTTGGTGGTGGCAGTGGATATTCCAAGGACAAAGGATAAAATTAATTTGTACCTTGGGGAAGTTTTAACCTAAGCTGGTAAAAGTAAGCTTAGGAGGTTTTCATGCAGGTCCCCACATCTGTACCCTAGAGTTCAGAGTGGGGGAGGAACCTTGACAGTCCTTTTGATGAACACAGTGCTTAGCTCTTCCTCTGAGCCAAGCCATTTGAACTCAGCCCTGAGTATCTCATTGTTGGTGCGGAGCACTCATCCTGCCATACAGGAGGCCCAGTACCGTTCATCATCCCTAGTGCTGGGAAAGAAGCATAAGAAGCAGCTGGCTGACAGGGGGCATTTCCCTATTCTGAAGAAGCCAGGAATGGAGAGCAGAGCAAAGTGCAAACGAAGTCAGGCCACTCCTCTGCCTCCACATCGCAGGCAGCACAGCTGACTCCGGCCCATCTGCAGATACTGTTCAATCTGGTCCTGGATGAACCGTCAGCACCAGGGGCTGTCCACGCTGCAGGCATTTGCTGCGGCCAGAGACCTGGTAGCGCTCTCAGTACTGCTGTTGCCAGCAATACAGAGAGCAGCGTCTGTGGTGGTGGGCAGAGGGAGCACATAATTACCAGCTCTTATCTGGTTCCAGGACCCATGGTAACATCCAGAGGGAAACCATCCTTGCTGGCCACAACACAAACTTCCCTGCCCCAGCACCAATAGGAACCACACCTCTGTGGTCCCTAGGGGAAGACTCATCATTGGGTCATACTCCCGTCTGAGGAGTCACCCTTGTAAACCATTCTGTCAACCCTACCCTGCCATGGACCTGGGCACAAGAATGCCATTGATTGCTGGGCCCAGTGGTCACGGGCCTATGCCAATGCAGTGACCCTTTTGGAACCTGTGAGGATTCTTCCCGATGCCAGGATCCCACACAAGACTCTTTTACTTTGGGGCCTATTAGAGAAGGGCTCTTCTGTCCCATCGGGCAGTGCCCGACCAGCACTCTGGTATCAAGCCTGGTGCTGACCTTCAGGAACTGGCTCCCATTGGTACAGAAGGAGAGAGAGGCTCCCTGCCGGTGTGGGCGCCTTCCCAGATGAGGTGGTCGAGGGTGGGCGTGTCACCCCCTCAAGATGACTTCAAGGCCTACCAAGAGCTGTTGAAGAGGGTGATCATTAACTTAGGCTTGCAAGCGGAGGTAGTAGAAGAGTCCTCTCATATCCTTATCTACCTCCCGGCCACTGCGGGTCCATCAAAAGTGGCCCTACCTCTCAATAAGAGCATTACAGGACCCTCTTCAGAGTTGGCCAGAAAGAAGGAACTGAGGAGTGCAGGGTCAACTGGGCCTTTATACTGATGCTCTCAGTATGCAGCACCAGAGTCAACCCAATGAGTACCACTAAGGGGAAAATTTCCAGCAACTGTGCTTGGGGCATGCACACTTCTACAGTGAAATGGACATATGCAGCACATTTCAAAGAACAAGAGTTACAGAAAGGTTACTAACCGTTTGTTCTACACTTTAGAATGACACATACAAAACAGTAGATTATACAACAGTTCTCAGACTTCATTGCATTGTGCCTCCCTTCTGACAACAAGAATTACTACATGACCCCAGTGCCCCTGTTTTATTCTAGAATCAGGGCCAGTGTTAGGAGGTAGTAAGGTAGTAAGCATGGCAGTTGCCTGAGGCCCCACGCCACAGGGGGCCCCATGAAGCTAAGTTGTTTGGGGTTTGGCTTCAGCCTGCGGCAGCATGACTCAGGATTCAGCTTTCTGCCCTGGGCCCCAGTGAGTCTAATGCCAGCCCTGGCAACCCCATTAAAATGAACGCATGACCCACTTTGGGGTCATGACCCACAGTTTGAGAACAGCTGGATCATACCAATTATAATTATCCTAATCAATGAGAATTCTCCAAGTGTCTTGTGAATATGTAGTAAGGTGTTATCAGGATGTCAGAGACAGGAGTTGGACAAAAATAAATTAACTGAGAGGGGAAAGGAAGTCATCCAGCATAGGTTTTTTTGTGGTGTTATACAAGTAACCGTTTTTTATCCATGTTGCAATTTTCTTCTGATTGTTAAAGTATTGAAATAAAATTAAAAGCTGCAGGATACATACCAAAAAGACTAGGTGGGGGAGGTAATATCTTTTATTGGACCAACTTCTGTTGGTGAGAGAGACAAGCTTTCGAGCCACACAGCTCTTCTTCAGGACTCACCCACCTTCTCTCTCTAATATCCTGCAACCAACATAGATACAACCACACTGCATACAGGATACGCATCAGACTTTAAATGTAGTCTAAGAATTTTGCATTTTGCACTTTTTCACAGGCCATAATATCAATACCATTCTTATTTCAAAAGGGTGCTTACAAGCATGTTTATTGTATCATGCCTTTTGTCTGGACTGACTGTCTTTGAGGTTAGTTTGTACAATACCCAACATGTCTTTTAATTCGTTTCTGAACCTTTGTACATATTTAGTTACTGGCTCTTCATCTGCTTCAATTTCCCCTTCCCAGGAGTCTCTGAGATCTAGGGGTTCCCTGACTTTCTGGCTGTATAGGAGAACAAATGGGAGAGAACCCAGTTGATTCTTGATACCTCCCTATAAGTAAACAGGAAATATATTAATAATTTGTCCCAATCTTGAACCCTCTATTTACATACTGTGACAGGGTTGGGCCAGATGGCTACAGGAGAGTGATAGAAGGCAGATATATTAGCCCCAGGTTAAGTAGGTCCCTTTTCCCTGGGTAAGGTAACAGGGAAGGTTCCAGAACAATCAGGAACTTTCTGGAAACAATTAAGACAGACAGGCTGATTAGAACACCTACAGCCAATCAAGAAGCTGCTAGAATCAATTAAGACAGGCTAATCAGGGCACCTGGGTTTAAAAAGGAGCTCACTTCAGTTTGTGGTGCGTGTGTGAGGAGCTGGGAGCAAGAGGCACTAGGAGCTGAGAGTGAGAACGTGTACTGTTGGAGGACTGAGGAGTACAAGCATTATCAGACACCAGGAGGAAGGTCCTATGGTGAGGATAAAGAAGGTGTTGGGAGGAGGCCATGGGGAAGTAGCCCAGGGAGTTGTCGCTGTCACACAGCTGTTCCAGGAGGCACTCTAGACAGCTGCATTCCACAGGGCCCTGGGCTGGAACCCAGAGCAGAGGGTGGGCCCGGGTTCCCCCCAAACCTCCCAACTCCTGGTCAGACACAGGAGGAGTTGACCTGGACTGTGGGTTCATGAAAATAGCCAAACAGGGCTGCCGAAAATCTCCGAGGCGAGCAAATCCGCCACTAAGTGCAAGACCCACCAAGGTAGAGAAAGAACTTTGTCACAATACATTCCCTGCATAACTTTTTAGGGTCACACTGAATCTTTCCACCAAACCATTTATTTCTGGGAGATATGAGGTATCTTTTAGTTGTTAAATCCCCACATAGCTATTCTGTGAGCTATGGAAGTTGAGTCATGAAAGTTGACCCACAGTCAGATAAAAATCTCTCTAGGGTAGGGTTGGGCAAACTTTTTGACCCCAGGGCCACATCTGGGTATGGAAATTGTATGGTGGGCCATAAATGCTTATGAAATTGGGCATTGGGGTGTGGGAGGGGGTGAGGGCTCCCGATGGGGATGCGGGCTCTGGAGTGGGGCCAGAAATGAGGAGTTCAGGATGTGGGAGGAGGCTCTGGGTTGGGGCAGGAGATTGGGGTGCAGCTCTGGCTGGTTGTGCAGGCTCTGGGTGGGGCTGGGACTGAGGGGTTTGGAGGCTGGGAGGGGGATCAGGGCTGGGGTAGGGACTTGGGGCACAGGAGGGGGTCTGGGGTGCAGGCTCCAGGTGGTGCTTACCTCAAGTAGCTCCCAGAAGCAGCAGCATGTCCCCCCGCTGGCTCCTATGCGGAGGTGCAGCCAGGCAGCTCTGCACGCTGCCCCCACGGTTCCTGGCCAATGGGAGCTGCGGAGGCAGTGCTTGGGGCAGAGGCAGCATTGGGAGCCCCCACATGTAGGAGCCAGAGAGGTAACATACTGCTATTTCTAGGAGCCGCACAAAGTGGGGCAAGCCCCTGACCCTGCTCCCTGGCTGGAGCAGGGAAAGTCCTGGACCCTGCTCCCCAGCAGGAGCTCAAGAGCCGGATTAAAATGTCTGAAGGGCCGGATGCAGCCCCTGGGCCGTAGTTTGCCCACCCCTGCTCTAGGGAAACCCACTCTCCTGAAGCTAGTGAGGTCTCTTGCCACAGATTCTGACTCAGTGTTAGTCAGAGCCACTGCTTCAGGCTCTCTAGTGGCAAAACCCACCACCACCAAGATATTTCTTCCCCTTTCAGGTAGGTCATGGCATAGGGCCCACAATGTCCATTGCTACCCTCTGAAATACCTCTTGTATCACAGGCAAGGAGAGTAGGGCAACTTCCTGGGGTCCTACAGGTGTTTTACTTTCTTGACAGAATTCACAAGACCTGCAGTAATTCCTCACATTGTTCTGTTCTCCTCACCAGTAGAATTTCTCTTTAAGCTGTCATAAGTTCTCTGTGCCCCAAGTGACCAGCAAAAGGACAACCATATGCTAAAAACATTAATTCCCTATGGTGCTGGGTGGGCACAGCCAACTGCTTATAGGGCTGCCAAGGGTGTTTTGTTTTTTCCCATAGCAATTCCCTAAACAATTTCCCATCTGCTTAAAAAAAACACCTTTCCCCATTTTCCATTCCTGGGGATCCCTTCAGGACACACTCTGTGATGCTCTCTAGAGTGGGACCACAGCTGATATCTGGGACAGCTTCATTCATAACCGGAGCCATCTCCTCCTCCTGCTCCACCCCAGCCCTGAGGGCAGGCTGCTTTTCCCTCCTGTGCAGGAGCCAGCCTCAGCCCCTCCCACCCCTGGAAACACCCTGGTTCCTTCTGCTGCAGAAGAGTTAGAGAGACCTTCTCTCTGCTCTAAACAGTTTCTGGGACTTTATCACTCCCCTTTGGGATCGCAGCACAATATTCCCTTTTGCTCCAGGTTACTATGTTACCATATTAATAGACTTAGCCATATGCAAAATTTCTTTCATGCTCTTCTGAAACAGGGGACTTGGTGTTGATATTGTGCCATGTGAAAAGTACAAAATGGAAAATTCTTGAGAAGGACCTTTTGAGGTGTCTGATGGGGCACAGTCACCTCTTGTGAGTGCCTCCTGTTGGCTGGGTGCAATCCTGCACTCTTTCTTTTCTCTACCTGGGGCTCCCCCTGTGGGCTGTTATTCTCATCAGGTGAGACTTTAGTGGCTCAGCCCTTCACCTAAGACAATCAGTTAATAGGTGAATGGATGGATGAACCAGTAAGAGGTCCAGCAAGGCCTTTCTCTGTGCCCCTGTTAATGTCTTTAACCCCATGTCTGTGCTCAGTTCTCAGCCACTTCTGGGTTAGCTTTAAGTCACTGACTACCCGGCTATAGAGCAGTACCATCAGGTTTTCTCCTGGAGACTCTTTACATTTCTTGGTTCTTATTGGAGCTCTCCAGCCAGGTACCTCTTTCAAGTTCAGTCCCCTTCCGGGATAACAAAATCCAACAAGTGGCTGGTGCTCTGCAGGGTCTTCAGCCCTTCTCTAACTTCAAATTCCAGCCCTGTACTTGGCCTTCAAAAAAAAACTTGTCTCCTTCTTGGGGTTTTGGCCACTTTGCCAGTTGGCACTATGGAGGACCCAGGCCTCCCCACTAATCTGGATCCCAACCCTGGGATCCTACAAATAGCAGCCATGTGCTGCTTCCTTCAATAGCTATTGCTGCATTCCCTGGGCCTTTTTGCACAAGACCCCTTCCTCGTAGCCCTGGCCACAGGGCTAAAGTTCGCAACTCCTCTTCTTCCTCACTGAAAGCTAGTGCCACCAGTACAGTGGCCTCCTCCTTTCCCATGCCTGATGTCCTCTTTGGCCATACTGAGCCCGCAGTTGGTGCTCCTGACAGCAACTGAGCCAAAAGGCCCCGTTTCCCCACGAGTTCTCCTCGTTAGTACAGTGGTGAGTATCCCCGTGTGTTATGCGGTTCCCCAGGGTTCGATTCCCCAACGGGGAGAGGATTTCCTGGCGTGGCTGCTCTTTGTTCCCCTCTCTCATGTCTTTCTGAAACAGTTGCAGCCTGCCCACAGAGCTTTCTCAGACATGCCTGTTGGCTCCATGGTCAGGTTCTTTCATCAATGCACTGCTGGATATGGCTGAGGTTCCTTGAAAGAAGGTCCTTTCAACACAGTGCCTCTTAAGGGATCAGCAGTAGCGTACGCTTGAGCATTCCATTCCATCTCTCTGCCCACTCTTACGCTGTCTTTGAAGCTCACTGTATATCAGTCTGTGAAGAGTCCCCTAATGGCAGAGCTTTTCTAATTAGAGCACCTGAGCGCATAACAACTTGGTCCTGTGGCTGTCCATTAGTTGCAATGGGGACGGACTGCGGTGGGTTTGGAATCCTTGGGTCTCCTCCTTCTTGTTCTGCCTCTTCCATCTGTAGAGTTTGCTCTGTTCGTTGGTCTTTGTGAGGAACAAGCTGTAGATGTCGACGGTTTCTGTTGATGTCTGCACTGTGGATCTCGCTCACCTATCACCTGGGCGCTGAATTCTTTTTCTTTACGAGAGTTGGCGTTGACCGTCCTTTTCCTCCATGCAAGTTGACGGCCCCCAGGTTCTAGAGCTGGCAGTTTCTTAACTGAGTGATGTCCCTTGTGAAAGTCTTGGGAAGTGATTTTAGTCTTTTCATCCATCTTGGCTGCTCCCTTCATGGCTGGCCACTTTGGAAGTGGGTTCCTTTCTCAGCTTGTGCACGGTTATGCTGGTTCGGCAGGTCAGAGTCTTTTGCTGTTTGACTGGCTGTGGCTAGGGAGAAATCCCTCTTTAGCTGTAGCCACTGGGAAAGATTTGTAGCTCTTCACCCAATAACCTGCCTGTCCCTGAGATTTTCATGGTGTACGTTCCCAAAAGGACAGCTCTCAGCCAATGTAGGCGGAGCTCGTCGAAAACTTTGGACATTTTCCCCTGGCTCTGCAATTCGCTGGTGGAAAGATGCTCTCTCATAAACCACATTGCTCTGAGGTAGAAAGGGTGCATCGAACATAGGCAGAACCCTTTCCTAGCCACCCTTGTTGACTGTCTGCAGGAAAGGCAACGGGTGAAACGATATGCTCTCCCCGCTTCCCCACAGCAGAAAGGAAAGAAACTAGCTGTCTGTTTCCAGTTTCTTTATGGAGTTTCTTTGCCATTCGAAACATTGCAAAGTATTGCTAGCAGCCTGTCCATCGGGAAAGTTTGTCAATTGAGAAGTTCTCTGGGGCATTGAAGAGTGGCATGCTGAGGAGATCCCGTAAGCTTTGTTCCTTGTCTTGGCAACCTTTGTTGCTGTTTCCCTTCTCTTCCTCTTCTCCCTTTACTCCTGACACCATGTCCTCTACTTCTGGAGCATCTATGGATTGGCTACAGAGCTGTCTTCTGCACAGCAGATGTGTTCACCATAAGATGGTTTTATGCTCTGCCAGGTATGGCTGAGATTGGTTGAAATCAGGTATTTTAGTCACAGTGCCACCAAGTGACTGAAGAGAATAATACAGTTTAGCATTCCAGTACAGTGGCCTCCTCCTTTCCCTTGTCCTCTGTCCCCTTTGGCCGTGCTGAGCCCGCAGTTGATGCTCTTGGCAGCGGGTGAGCCAAAGGGCCCTGTTTCCCCACCAGTTCTCCTCGTTAGTACAGCGGTGAGTATCCCCGTGTGCTATGCAGTTCCCCAGGGTTCGATTCCCCGACGGGGAGAGGATTTCCTGGCGTGTTACTTTTACAAGTAACATACGCAGAATTTTCAAACACTGTGTGCAGAATTTTTAATTTTTTGGTGCAAAATTCCCCCAGGAGTAAATGAACTTCCTTCTGAGGACATGCCCAAGTGAGACATAACAACACTGACTTGGTGTGCAACAGAATATAGTAAGAAGAGCATGGAATGGATTTTATTAACACTATTAAGCTGCTTGTGAATGATTTTGTGATTTACAAGTTGGCAACTTTTCTCTGAATGTCACTGTAACTGGCAGCAAGGGAGATTTACATTGGACCTCAGGAAAAACTTCCTGTCAGGGTGGTTAAGCACTGGAATTGGAACCAAGGGAGGTTGTGGAATCCCCGCCCATGGAGATTTTTAAGAACAGCTTAGACAAAAACCTGTCAGGGATGGTCTAGTTGACTTTGTCCTGCTATAGTGCAGGGGGCAGGATTACATGACCTCTCAAGGTCCCTTCCAGCCCTACCTTTCTATGATTCTACAATTCTGAGTGGTTGCACCTCGCATGGAATACACAAGGTGGGAGTCTTCTTGAACCCTCCCCTACTCCCCCGTGCACCTGAGGAAGGGACATCCAGCCTGGCCCACAAAGACCAGTCTAAAACAACATATACAATGTGTGGTTCATCCACGGATCTCAAGCCCTTACAAGCAGCTAACACAGCTATGTGTAAATGCTTTGAGCTGCTGCTAGGCTTAAGAAGCAGTTTGCTAAATATTCCCACCAATCATGCAGTCTGACCAATCAGGTGATTCAGCTGTGAGTCTGTTTCTCATTAGGGACATGGAGCTAGCTGGTCCCAGGGTCAGCTGCGAATCCTAATTCCTGACAAGTGCTGTATGAATATTCATTATCTAATCCCTCTGGAGAGAGATATTATCCCCAGTTTAATAGATGGAGCGACAGAAAAGATAAGTGGCTTGACCCAAAGTCATGTGTAACCCATATATCTACAAGGGAGATATCTCTTTAAGAGACCCACTGGAGGGAGGGAGGTGTGTGTTGTGTCTGGGTCATTGTTGCTAGGCAGATTTAGCACTCCACATTCAGAAGCTTCTGTCATTGCGTGTGGTAATTTTGGATCTGCTCCATAGGTTCCCTGTTGCTGTGGTCAGACTCCATGAAGGCAAGCAGTCAAGGCAGCTCCTTTACAAAGGGCCACATGGCCTGGGTGAGTTGGGAGAAGCTGAGCCTAGGAGCAGGAAGTAGGCTGTTGTCCTTAGCTCTGAAGCATTTTGCAGCAGGTTAGTGATATTGTTACCTCTATAACAGGGAAGCCTGGGCAATGCTAATTATAGCAAGGGGGAAATAATATATTCTGTTTTAACTGTATGCTTTGAATATTGTTTGATTTTAGCCAAACTGTTTTAGTTATTGTCTCAATTACTATGATTCACCAATTTTTGTTTAAATGTGATAATGGGGAAAGAGTCATTTATATTTTGCTATTCTCCATTTTGTATTTTCTTGAAACAGAGGGTTTTTTTAATCTGTATACTTAACTGAGTGGTTGGTTAATCAGTTAGCTGACTGGCTAGCTGTGATTTCAGAAGAGGAAGAGTCAGCATGGATTCCAAATGAAGATTCCTACAAGCATGTGGAGGGAAGATGCTGTTTTGGACTCGGCGGACAGTTTAGATTTGGTGATCAAAGACTAACTGAGACTCAGGCAAACTCAACCTAAGCTTTTGGGAACTCTGAGTTTCTTCTCGCTGTGTTTCTGTGGGGACTGAACTGTTCAGATTTTAACTTGTTTTCTTTATTTGTTTATGTATAACTGAAGATAATGTCTGTAGATTATAAAAGAGCCACTCTATTTTTTACAACATGACATATTTATTTCTTTATCATAAGATTTTATGAAGTTATTTAATTAAATGAATTTCTTTAGTTCCTTTTGGGACTTGAATGTCGGGAGGTTGACACTGTGCAATCCTTGCTGAAAATCCTGAGAGACTGAACTCTGGGTCTCCAGCCACTTTTCTGTGGGAGTCGGGTTTTTTTAAGTACTAGAGAAGGGAAATGAAGTGAACTCTAGCCCACCTAAATAAAGGTTACACATGTATCAAGTCACTGGCAGAGAATGCAGAGAAGGCCTGACTTCCAGGCCTTTGTTCTAACTAGTAGAATCACATCTGAAATCTAAGATGATTATCTGGATAACATTTAATGGTCACATTTCCAATGCTTTGTGGTATGAAAATATATTACAAAAAGAATTTACGTAGAGTCTTTTGGGCTACATGGGGAAATTTGCTGGAATAACTATACTGCTCTAGTTATACGAGTATAATTCCTGTGTGGATACTCTTATTTGGGAATTAAAATGTCCACACAGGGAGTTATATCAGTGTAACTAAAGCAGCATAATTATATTGGTAGACAAGCCTTTAATATTTTAAGAAAGAATTGTTTGCTTTGGTGAAAGAACCCATTTAGATGCACAATACATGTCCCTCTTTATTGCTGAGACATCAACTTTGGAAGGAGAGAGAGAGAGCATGGATTAGCCACTGGAAGGAGACATTTGATGCTCACAGTTCAAAGGGATAGTCCTGGGTATTCACTGCCTCACATCAAAGCTTTTT
Source organism: Lepidochelys kempii (assembly GCF_965140285.1). Classification (NCBI taxonomy): domain Eukaryota; kingdom Metazoa; phylum Chordata; order Testudines; family Cheloniidae; genus Lepidochelys; species Lepidochelys kempii. The sequence continues at coordinate 30,142,021 of NC_136392.1, read as the reverse complement.
AGAACATCATGGAAAAGGGCAGGCTCCAGGAACGTTTTTGCTGTTGGGACCTTCAGGGACTGAAAAACCAGTGACAGCATAAATCAAGTTAAACTGGCCCTGTGAGAAACTTTAGCAACGACTATATTATTGTATGCCTATATTTATTTTTGCTGCAGAGAACTGAATATTTACACTGTCTTTTTTTTATTTAGATTGCAAGCTCCTTGAGGAAGGGACTGTCCTAATTCTGGTCTACACCTAAGATTTAGGTCAATCTAGCTACATCACTTAGAGTTCTGAAAAATTTCACACACTGTGCGATATAGTTAGGTCAACCTCACCCCTGTAGACGCAGCTAGGTCAATACAAGGATTCTTCCTTCCATCAGCCTAGCTACTGCCTCTCGAGGAGGTGGATTTACTACACCAATGGAAAAACCCTTTCTGTCAACGTAGTGTCTACACTCACCTCCTACAGCTGCATTCCCCCAGCTGTAGTACTTGTAGCAAAGACACAACCTTAGTTGGGACTTCTGGTGCTATTGTAGAACAAAATAATGAGTGGTTCCCTTTTGCCAAATAGTAGCAGATTTTGGGGTATTACAGATCAGGTTTTGGAGGAGGAGGAATTAGTAATGCAAAGTCAAGGTAGTTACATACTCCACAGGCAGAAACTTCAGCTAAGGCACTGCTGCCTCACAATGTCCTTATCCTACAGTGACTGGCCTCTTAAGGGAACGTGGGCCCCCAATCCACCTGTGATAAGCTTAACTTGCCTTCTAAGGAGTGAGGGAAATGCTTTTAGTCATGTGACAGGAAGGTCATATCATTAACTCCAGTCAAATCTAGGGATATAGAGGAGGAGCCTGAGGAAGAGTGATCAGCTGCTGAAGGAAAGAAGTTTGCCAACAGCCCACTCCACAAAGGAGTGATCTGTAATTCCTAAATTTAAATCCTGGCTCGTAACTCCCTTCTTAAAGTCACAGTCCCAAGTAGGAGGACTCTGAGACCCTAAACCTGAGGGGGAAGCAGAAAGACGCTTTTGTGGGAGCTGAATGATATTGAATAAATTAGTTCCCAGGAGAAGGGGAATATAGTTTCAAAGACTTCAGTTTTAACTGGATTATTCTGGAGAATTTGGAGGGAAACTGCAGGGGGTGCTTGTAGGACCACTAGGGGCAGCTGCTCTGCATGACAGAGGAACTGCAGAGAAGTTTAACTGTCCATGAAGAGACTGTCTGGTTGTGGTCACTGCATGATATCTCTATAACTCTTTCTATGGACAGTTTCATCCTGAATGATCATACATCAGTGACTCACAATGTGTATGACATTAGTGACTGTTACTATAACAACAACAGTCCTCCAGGACAGATTGAATTTTCCTCCAGGGCAGATTGGAAGAGGCCCTTGTGGTTTTTCACCTTCCTCTGTAGCATGTGGCATGGGTCACTTGCTGGAGGATTCTCTGCTCCTTGAAGTCTTTAAACCACAATTTGAGAACTTCAATAGCTCAGACATAGGTGAGAGGTTTTTGCAGGAGTGGGTGGGTGAGACTCTGTGGCCTGCGTTGTACAGGAGGTCAGACTAGATGATCATAATGGTCCCTTCTGACCTTAATATCTATGAAACAGGAAACAATGGGAAAGATTATTCTGATCTAATTGTAAAAGGTGTCCTCTATGCTTTGGGGAAAGCTACATGGGGGAAATGACCAGAATAGCTATTCCATGATAGCTATTCTGGAATAAGCGTCCACCTGGGGAGCAATGCCGAAATAGCTAGTGCACTTTAAATCTCTCCCTCCCTGCTTAATCCAGAATAATTTTCCTATGTAGACAAGTCCTTCACCAGCTCTGGAGGGCGGGTGGGTGGGAGGGAAACCATACTCCACAACTGATAGTTCTGATTACCTGAATTTTGTTGTCAATATACAAGAAGATATTCTCTTTACTGTAGTTTTTACGGCTCAAGAGAAAGTACAGTAGCATAAATAAGTTGCTAAAGGAGAAAATACATTCTTTGCAAATCAGAGTGACTCCAAGCTTGTGTTGAGGTTTGTAGAAAATAATGGATCAAGTGTCTACTATCTGCTTCATGACCTCTATGAGTTGGACTGTCTGCACCATGATTAAAGCACAACTGGAAACCAAAGATGAGATAATGGGAACTTTAGACAAAACAATCAAGGTATTTGTGCATGCCCCATTCCTAGAACTGGCAGAAGTCTCTGCCAAGTGAGCTGAAGTGATTCTGCTTTCAGAAATTTTTTTGTTTGTTGTTGCTAAAAGCAGAGAAAGAATGAAAGGAAATCTCAGAAACTACTGGGATGGATATAAACAGACTCTCCACAGAGTATAAAAAAGGGCAATGAACATTTAACATTAATTGTATATTGCTTAATTGGCCTGAGAAATGAAAAGACAAGGTCTTTTTAAGAAGACACTTCAGTGGAGTAAGACATCAGGCAACTTAAACCTTATTGCAGAGATCTGAAGAGAAGACTATGAAGGATGCTATCATTTACCTGAATTTTTCCACTGCCTGTTTGAGAGCCAAAAAGTGGAATTTGTGAAGACAATAGTACAATTCCAAGAAATAAATGTCTGACAAGGTTACATCAGTCTTGGCCTGCAGAGGGCTAGCCTTCAGTTTACAGTAAAGTACAAGTCACCTGATCTACCATACAGCTGTCTAAAATCCCATCATATGCAAACCTTAGCATGGGGAATACAAAACCAAACATTGTCTGATTTACATGGAATAAGTCTCTATGAGATCCTTATCTCATATACTTTTATCTTTATCTAGGATAAATGACAGGGAAATGGCCCTTGTACGTTTCCTACCTCACCAAAACCTAATCTGCTTCTGGCCTTATGTTAAGGCCCAGGATGCTGCAAGGTTCTTGGCACATCCACCAGTACCCTGGTCCTACTGGGCTGATGTCAGTGCACAGGCCTCTATGAGGTCCCTGCCTCATCAGCACTGTCTTGCAAACCTGATATGAGCTCACACAATTATGTGAGGTCACTTTCTTACCTGCCTCTACACTGCTACAGGGCTCAGAGCAAGACCCAGGCATCTGCTTGACCCACCTCCCCCTTTCTGTTGGTATGTTCTTAGGTCGTAGGACTTTTTAGGGCCTGGTTGTTGTGATGAGTTGCCCCGCCCCTCTCCGGGGTGCCACCTGATGTCCTGGGGAACCACTGATCCCACCAGTTCCACCAGTGTGGGTTCCCTTGCATTGCCCCGCTGAGCCAGGCCCTCCAGCCTCCTCCAGCACACATGCAGGTAGGACCACAAACACAGAGATCAGCGTGGGAAGACTCACTGTGGGAATTGCCCAGCACTTAAGTGCATACCCCTTCTAGAGTGTAAACCCAAAATTGTATTGTCTTGAGCTGCACAGAAAACTGTACAGCGTAAGCTCATGAAATTTGCTCCCTTCCTCCATGTGGTTATAAAAAGTTAAAAGGTTAAAAAAACTTATAAAAAGTGATTATAAGGCATAGCAAACAGATCAAAGTAGATTACTGAGCAAATAAAACAAACACTCAATACACTAAAGAAACTGGCTACAAGTAGTAAAGTGGATTTTTCACACCCCTGAGCAACATAGCTGGAACGACCTAACATTTAGTATAGACCTGGCCTCAAATGATTATTTTAATCAGTGGGCTACTGGCTCTTGATAGAGACCTTACCTGACATCCTTTAGTGAACTATTATATCTGACCCAGGTGATTCCTGTAAAACTTTATGAATCCCTTGTGCCCTCTGCCAGCTGGCATCAATAGGTTCGTTTGTCATACATCTCTCACATTTGGGCATTGGCAAACTGAGAGTTATGGATGTGTGTGTGTGTGTGGGGGTGTCTTTGAGGGTCATTGGTGTCTCCGTGGGCTACAAGTGACAGGAGCATTGATGTCTGTGGGGGCACCATATTGGGAGTGTCAGTGTCTCTGGGGGCATCAATGTCTGCAGGGGGCTCCGAGTCCCTGAAGGCATGCCATCGGGGTGTTGGTTTTGCAGTGACAGTGTCTGTGGGGATGTCAGGAGTCTCAATATCTGTGGGTGTGTCAGTGTCCCTCGGGGCACTGAAGATGTCAATGTCAGTAGGGGCCTAGGGTTGCCAGCAGTACCATATTATAAAGAGTGTCCCTTACATAAATAAAAGATTGCCTGTTCTGTACTCAATCAATGCGGGATGCTTTTTATCCTGTATTTCAACTAGGGATGAGGGTGCTGCCGCTCAAGCGGTCTAGAACATCTCTCCAGCATCTGAAATCCAAAAGAGAGCAATGTTCTGGCACTTTGACATCTTGACCTGGCACATGGGGTCACAATGCCACTCATATATGGCCCCGATGCCCTGCTGAAAGTTGCCCCTCCCACTGAAATCTGAAATGGTGCCCCTGTTGGTTGCAGTGATGCCTCCTCCAGCTGCTGCCATCCTCCAGTGCACACCCCTTCTCACAGCCACAACCCCTGGTGGCCCACTGTGCTGCAGCAGGCAGAGGCCAGCAACTGCAGCCTCTGACTTGGCTCCCAGCACCTGCATGGCACCTGAATAGGAGTCGCAGCGACTGCCTGGCCAAGAGCCTGAGGCCCTGGTTTTCCTAAAGCACACTGAGCTGGAAAGAGAGAACTCCTAGGAAGGACAGGGGAGGAAAAAGGACTTACCCCCCAGAGCCTCAATATAAGACAAAGAATGTTGTGTAAAGCCTCCGCTCAATCCAGTAGAATGAGACTGTAAGATTTGTAACTTTTCAGTCATTGCTACTATAATCATTAAGTTCTGTAACCTTTTGCAAACTTTGTAACTTTTAGTCATTGTTAGCATAGCCTTTTAAATATTGTAACTTTTTTGCAAGCTTTGTAACCTTTTCAGTTACCACTTGTAGAACCTCCAAGCTTCGCACTATTCCATCACGCGATCAGGGTGAGTGTGAACAAGGGAGTGTACATGGGACTGGGCAGAGAGGAACTACAAGGCGAAAAGAGCCCAGAGACAGGAGCCAGATGTGTCTGATGTAATCTGCTCTGAGAAGGCAATCACGGGGTGCTGTAAAGAAAAGAAGAACCTGGTATGCATAAAAAAAAACGAGGTCTGAGAATGCTTCCCGGTGACGGACACAGAAGGAAAAACTCAGTGTACGTGACAGGAGCCACCCAGTCCCAGTAAAAGGAGGAAGGCATGCGCACAAGGCCCCTGCTTCTTGATCTGCTCTCCTGCCTGGATCCATGACTCAGGCGAACACACCAGATCTACTCTGCTTCAGCTTCTCGGCTTCCTCTGCTGTCTCCAGTAACTTTCTGCCTGCGTGAGTGTGTGGGTGCATGAATAAGCTCCATCCCTTTTCTGTTTGATCCAATAGCAGCATTTAATAAAACCAATATAAGTGTAACCCTGGGTTGGTTTCTAGGGAAATTGAGGTAACATTAGTGGTAGAGACTGCAGGCAGCCACCGATAGGGTACACTAGTGGAAAGGGGCAACACGGAGTAGAGAGCATGTGTGGGTACCTGCTCCCCCTTCCAGGTACAGTAGAGGAAAGGGGCAACAAAGAGTAGAGAGCACATTTGGGTAGCCTACGAATCCCGGTGCACCTGCTCCCCCTTCCTGATTTTGGGTACGATGCCACTGTTTAGAAAGGGAAAGAGCCCCCCTGAATCCACAAGGGAGGTGAAGGTTGCAAAATTTCCCCTCCTCCTGCTCTGGGCACACTCCAAGGGTGTTGTCCCAGGGGTGGTTTCATCAGGGGACACCAGGGTGGATGTAGAAAATATGTACCAGAAATACTGTGAGTTTTATCATCCGGATTCAAAGACTAAGGATCGGGCGGCAGCATGGCTGTTGTGGCAAACTTGTTGTGCTTGGCAAACTGCTAAAGCTGATTATAATTCTGAAACTATGCAAGTGAAATAGGAGTTGGAGTGAGTAAAGGCGGAAAGGGATATGTGGAAGGCGCAAGCGGCAGGGTCAAGTTGTCAGCAGCTAGCAATCTCCGCCGTCAAGGCAATGGACAGAGCTGAACAGGTCGAGGAAGAGAGGGAACAGTCTAAGGAGTTGGAGGTCTGGGTGGAGTGTTTGCGGGAACTGATGTTAGAGCAGGGGACCCGTCCCGGCTGTAGAGCAGCAAGACCCCCAGGATCGGGGACAAAGCTGCCGCTCCGATATGACCCCAGAGACTGGGACGGAGACACATGGTATGACCCAGACCCGGGATAGCCGCCAGATGGGCCAGGAGCTTGGCCAGCCCCGGTGGCAGCTGTGCAATGGTTAACTTTCCAGCATGGCCCCCCGGCCCATGGAGGGAGCCCCAGACCCGTAACCAGGGTAACTATGCAGGAATAGCCTTGACCCCCATGGAGATAACTTCTCTGGGTTAGGGCCAAGGTGAGCACATTCTTGGAAAGGGCGTTATCAGTTTCTGATGGAGACAGAGGATCAGGGGTTAAATCCAGAGGAGGTTAGGAAGCTGTTTGAGGATGGCATCCACTGTACCGGGGTGCGATATGGGAATCACACTGCGGACGCAGGTGGACGGACGGTGGCAGTCCCCGTTCACAATGGTTTGCAGTTTGGCTCAAGGAGAGGCATTGCAGGAGCTGCCAGTATGCAGCAGGCTCCCATGCTCCAGGGGAGGCCCCTGATGTCTTTGTGGAGAGAATGGTATTAGCGGGATTGTTAACTGGGCGGAATCCGGCCCGTGCCCAGGGGGGAGCGATCCCTAGCACTCTGTCCTAGATTGTGGTTCCAACGGCCGAATTAAGGCTTATTGCAGCAATGTTGCCCAAAGATGTTCAGATTGCTATGGGAGTGTGGAGGCAGGGAGAGCCCCTAGACATATCACACCTTAAGGAAGCAGCGTACCAGGCCACCAGAGTGGTTGGTCAGCCCAGAGCTGGGGCTCCTCCTCCTGTCGCTGTGGCCTCAGCCCCAGCGCCTCGACAAAGGCACCCCTGATCAGACACCAGTCGGCTCCGCACACAGTTGTGGATGGCCTTAAAGGACCATGGGGAATCCATGGGTCAATGGAATGGGAAACCCACAGAGACCCTAGTACTCCGCTGTATTCAGCTAGGGTTGAAGCTCCCGGAGCTGGGGGGTGATACTGGGGCCAAGAAAGTAACTTCAGATTAGGGGGGCCCCAGTGGACTGGGAGAGGAAAGCACCCAGGGATGGACCTGGGTGGGTCCTCTCCAAGTGGATTTGGGAGGAAGGTTGCGGGTGCACCTTCGGGTGTGGGGGCCACATGAACACTCTGAGACATCTGAACTAGATTTTGTGGTGCTGGTGGACACTGGCGCTGCTGTCTCGCTGCTTCCCTGCCCCGTGCCATGAGTGCCAATCCAGGGAACCATTGAGATCCATGGATTTGATGGCAGTTCGGTGAAGGGGCAAGTGTTGGGAGGGGAATATTATCCAAAGATGGCACTGGATTTATATCCCCACAACTATAGAGCCAATTTTGGGCATAGATTGCTTGTGGGAGGGAGGAATAGTGGTTGATTGTGCTAATAGGAAGGTTTATGGAGGACCCCAAAGAAAGACTGGACCCCTGAAGTAAGGAAGGGAGATACCGGATTGCTGACGCGTAGTGTGTTGGGAGTGGCGGCAGTGACCGGGGATAGCAAGGAGGAATGGAGGAAGCATTTTCCCCAGGCATAGGTGGCCCACAAGTTGGACTGCAGTAAATGGACTGGGGAACCAGTGAAAATAGAAGGACCAGCAGTCCCCGCCCCCAGAAACAATATTCTGTTCCCCACTGTGGCACGCTGGTCTGTAGCAGAGCTAGTCAAAGAGCTGGAAGAGCAGGGAGTAGTGAAGAGAATGACTTCCCCCTTTAACTCCCCCATGTGGCCTGTGAGGAAAGCTGATGGTGTCTCATAGAGACTGACTGTTGACTATCGGAGGGTCAATGCGATGACCCCCCAGTGGGCTCCAGTAGTCATGGATGTGACCCAGGTGTTGCAAGACATACCGAGGGAAGCTAAAAGATTTTCTATATTGGATTTGTCTGTTTCTATGCTATCCCACTCAAGGAAGGATCACAGGACCAATTTGCTTCCATGTGGACTGGGTACAGTATTGCTTTACCCTTGTACACCAGGGATTTCATAGCAACCCCGCTATTGCGCATAAGGTAGTGACCCAAATGTTAGACCATCTCGCTCCAGGGGATAAGGGGTGGGTGGTCTCATATGTGGACAATATCCGATAATGGGAATGGATGATGTGGATGCCTGAGGGAGGACTGAACGAGTACTGGAGTTGATTCAGCAGTATGGTATGAAGGCATCCCTGGAAAAGGCACAATTAATACAACCACAGGTGGAATATCTGGGGATTACCCTATAGGTCAGTGATCAGGTAATGTATATGAAATGGAACACTAAGCCCCTCCAAGCAAGGTGGGAGGGGGTGTTTACTATTTGTAATAAGGGAAGTGATAGTGTTCCAAATTGACTGAGGCCCCTGTGGGAAGTGGGTCCATCGGGGACAAGTCAAGCATGTAGGGGGAACCACCCCGACCCTATGTTCTGCTCTATGATAGCCTACAGTTTACAATGTTTAAGTCTTTTTCACAGCTTCTGTTTTTCAGAGCACCAGAAAGAGCTGGTACCAGCTGAAGAACAATTGAGATGTACCATGGTGCATCGTTGCAACGAAGTCTTATGTTGTCTTATGTTTTGTGTTTCATGTTTTAGGTCTCATGTTTGTCTTATAGCGCTTGTCTCATTGCTAGCATTATTGTGTATGGGGTTTGGGAAAAGGGGAGTGTGACGGGTTAGATCACAGAAACCCCCGTGGGGCTGCCAACTGATGTGCCATGACTACTTCTGCCCCTGCTTTTCCTGCCAGCTTGGGACTCCAGAACCCTGCCTGGATGTGCTAGACACGCTTGCCGGCCAGAAACACCGACCCAGGTCTGAACCACATCCCACAAACTGCAAGCTGATATGAAAGCAGCTTAAGAAGTGTTCCTGTCTTTAACACTCAGATGTCCAACTCCCAGTGGGGTCCAAACCGCAAATAAATCTGTTTTACCCTGTATAAAGCTTATACAGGGTAAACTTATAAATTGTTCACCCTCTATAACACTGATAGAGAGAGATGCACAGCTATTTTCCCCCCTCTTCCCCCTCCCCCAGGTATTAATACATACTCTGGGTTAAATAATAAGTAAAAAGTGATTTTATTAAATACAGAAAGTAGGATTTAAGTGGTTCCAAGTAGTAACAGACAGAACAAAGTGAATTACCAAGCAAAATAAAATAGAACACACAAGTCTATGTCTAATACAGTAAGAAAACTGAATCCAGATGAAACCTCACCCTCAGAGGTGTTCCAGTAAGCTTCCTTTACAGACCAGTCTCCTTGTAGTCTGGGCAGGGCCAGCCCACAACATTTTGGCACCTGAGGTGGGGAGCTCAAATGACGCCCTCATACCCCTTCGCTTGGGCCAAAACTTTGAAAGGTCTCAGTTCTACCTTCTTCCTGTTCTACTTCTCTCATGGTACTGCTCTACCACCTACCCCAATAAAGGAGAACTAATAACTTAAAATGCCTTGTTCAAAAATTTTGAGTAACACTTACATTTGCTGTTAACTTTTCTTGTCTGCATAGTAAACACTGGCATTTTTATCTGTTTGAATAATCATCGTGGTGCTTTCTGTGCCTTCTTGGTTGCAAAGATTTGAACTGCTTCCTGAAGGTCCACAGTCTGGGTCAGCTCATGCTCTATTGAGACAGTTGCAAGGCCGACCAGCCTCTCCTGTGTCATTGTGGAGCGTAGATGTGGTTTTATTAACTTCAGCTTGGAGAAGCTGCGTTCTCCACTGGCAACTGTTGCAGGAAGTGTTAGAAGTAGGCGCAGGGCAACAAAAGCATTTGGAAAGAGGGTGGTCATCTTATTTGTACACATATATTCCAGAACAGCCTTTGGAGTTGATCCTGCTGAAATGTATCTTGAAAGGGCTTTCAGTTCATCACCTAAATCACTCGCATCAATATCGTGCATGTCATCATGTGTCAACACTGTCTCTAGTGCCCTGCATTGCTGGTAAAGAGAGGAGTTTTGGAATATCATACAACATCCCAAATATAGTGCTATGGTTCTTTGAGCTGCATGAAATGTTCTTCAACTGACTGGATTGCACAATCTAGCACCTGGTTAAAGAATTCAACTTTGAATTGTTGTTTGGGGTCTCTTATGGGATTATCCCATGCCTCGTAATCAAAATGTCATCATCTTCGGTGACTCTTGTATTCTTGAATGGGTGGGAAAATAGCTTCAGTGTGAAGTTCCTCTGCCAACTTCTGTGCGCTCTTCAGAATGTTTTGAAATCCCTCATCTGACCAGTAAGACTGTAGGTATGACTTTGCTTTGTCCAGTTGTTCCATTGCTTCAGATATATCAAGATCAACACCTTGGAGTTTCTTGCTTACAACATTTATTTTAAACAGTATGTCATGCCACAACACTAAGCCACACAGAAATTTGAAGGTATGTATGTTTCTGGTGATTCCATTTCCCTCTGCCACTGTTCTCCCACGAACAGTTCCTGTCATAGCATTATCCTCCATAATGATAACTATGGCATCATCTACCTTCCCAATTTGGTGTTTGATAGGCTTTACCGCCTCCATTCGGCTTTCCCATCATGTGGCACGCAGTAGTTTCAGTGTCAGAGAGGATGTTGCTTCAAAATTTTCCGTTGATGAGTTGATGCAGAGGAAGAATACATTAAAAAGTTCAGCAGCCTCACTAGAAGCTGATGCTGCATCACTGACCACCAAGCTCAATTAATGAGAACTGCATGGGACAAAAAAAGCTTGAGGGTTTAACTCTGGGATCCATGTCTGCACTTCTCTGTTCTTTCCTCTCATTTTGGCACCATTGTCATAGCCCTGACCTCTCTTGTCAGCTATCACAATTCCCGTATCTTCCAGCTTTTTAAGACGCATATTTGTCATACCAGCTCCTGTAGTCCTCAGTGTCAATAAATTCTAGAAAATGCTCTCTGACAGTCACCATTGCAGGGACATTTTCACTAGGTTCTGTTATTACAAAATGCACCATTAAAGTCCTTTGTTCAGTATGGCTGATGTCAGGTGTGCAGTCCAGAATAACAGAATAATATCTTGCTGACTTCAGATCTGCCACAATCTTCTGTTTTCAACAATTTTCCTCCCACCATCAACCTTAGCCTGGACCAGTCCACACAAGAGATCCACTTCCTGGACACTACCGTGCTAATAAGCGATGGTCACATAAACACCACCCTATACCGGAAACCTACTGATCGCTATTCCTACCTACATGCCTCCAGCTTTCAGCCAGACCACACCACACGATCCATTGTCTACAGCCAAGCTGTAGTGGTGTGTGTACTTTTCCAAGGTAGTGGTGTGTGTACATTTCTTGGGTGGTGACTCTTCTTAGATGCTCCTGGCGTACAGCATCAAACTCAGCCATCAGCTCCACAATTTTAAGGAAGTTTCCATTGTTTGGCACATACAGCTGATCTGAAGTGCCACACAGTGCTAAGTTTTGGGTAGCAAGCATTCTCACAATGGCAATGAGCCTTCTCAGAACATTTTTGCCAGTAAAGAGACTCTGATGCAATCTTCTCTTGATGCTGATCACCTATGGTAGCCTTTAACCTTAATCTCATCTCAAGCTCTTTTCACCTATGGAATGCTCCCTGGTGATTTGCTGCCTTCTCATGGCATGCCAGATTTCTAGCCAGATTTTTCCAGTCCTTTGTTCCTGTAGAACCCAATGTGGCTGGAACATTAGACTGGAAGAGTTTGCATCAAAAACAGTATGCAGCATTCTGGGGTTTTGAGTACATAAGCCATGGCCTCTCCACTTTGTCACCATTGGGGATTTCATGCCAGTAATGTGTTGGATGGACACTTCTATTTTCATTGTCTTTGGGGAACATGAAGTTTTTCACTTGCTGTAGTCCACGCAGTACAAGGAAGTCCCTCAGGCTACTGCTCAAGTGGGTCCACAGTCCTGGATCATCTAGACTTAAGGAACTAAACTCAGCAGCAGCTGTTTCTTGTGCCTCCACCACACTCTTCTCTGATCTAAACTTTTCTTCAGGAATGTGCATGGTTACATCCATTTGAGAAGGAGATATGGATGCTGCAGTAGCTGCCAGGTCACCTGCACTCTGACTAACTGGAAGATCAGGCATCTCCTTGCCACTCACATCCTCATTGGGGCCGGAAGGCTCACCGTGAACATTTGTGTCTATGTATCTCAGGAGAGCTCCTTCCTGCTTAGATAGAAAAGCTTCCTTTGCTTCCTTTCTTTTTCTGAATGCTGCCCTAGAGAGGGGTTTTCTTCTTTTACTCATGCCTGCTGTTCTGTGCCAGCTATAGTGGCTCTCAACACTCAATTGAATGGTGTTGGTGACTGAGAGATTAAGGGGCTGTGAGTGACCAGGGCGTGTCCATGACTGAGGAGTATGTGGCAGGGTGGCCAGGGAGTGGCAGGAGGGGCGTGTTGGTGACTGGGGGAGGGTGACTGAGGAGTGTGTGGCAGGGTGGCCAGGGAGTGTCAGGAGAGGTCAGTGACTGAGGAGTGTGTGGCAGGGTGGCCGGGGAGTGTCAGGAGAGGTCAGTGACTGAGGAGCGGGTGGCAGGGTGGCCGGGGAGTGTCAGGAGGGGGGTCGAGGACTGAGGAGCGGGTGGCAGGGTGGCCGGGGAGTGTCAGGAGGGGGGTCGAGGACTGAGGAGCGGGTGGCAGGTGGCCGGGGAGTATCAGGAGTGGGGAGGTCGGTGACCAGGAGGGGGTGTTGGTGACTGAGGAGTGGGTGGCAGGGTGGCCAGAGCATGTCACGAGGGGGTGTGTCAGTGACTGAGGAGCGGGGGGGAGGGTGGCTGGGGCATGTCAGAAGCGGGAAGGTCGGTGACTGAGGAGCGGGTGGCAGGGTGGCCGGGGAGTGTCAGGAGCGGGGGGGGCTCGGTGACTGAGGAGCGGGTGGCAGGGTGGCCGGGGAGTGTCAGGAGCGGGGGGGGCTCGGTGACTGAGGAGCGGGTGGCAGGGTGGCCAGGGAGTGTCAGGAGCGGGGCAGTCGGTGACTGAGGAGTGTGTGGCAGGGTGGCCGGGGAGTGTCAGAAGTGGGTGGCAGGATGGCTGGGGAGTGTCGGGGGGGTGTGTCGGTGACTGAGGAGCAGGGAGCGGGGGGCAGGGTGGCCGGGGCGTGTCACGAGGGGGGGTCAGTGAGTGAGGAGCGGGTGGCAGGGTGACTGGGGCGTGTCAGGAGCGGGGGGGGTCAGTGACTGAGGAGTGGGTGGGAGTGTGGCCGGGGTGTGTCACGAGGGGGCATGTCGGCGACTGAGGAGCGGGTGGGAGGGTGGCTGGAGCGTGTCAGGAGTGGGGAGGTCACTGACTGAGGAGCGGGTGGGAGGGTGGCTGGGGCGTGTCAGGAGTGGGGGGGTCGGTGACTGAGGAACGGGTGGGAGGGTGGCTGGGGCGTGTCACGAGGGGGCATGTTGGCAACTGAGGAGCGGGTGGGAGGGTGGCCGGGGCGTGTCAGGAGCGGGGGGGTCGGTGACTGAGGAGCGGGTGGGAGGGTGGCTGGGGCATGTGACAAGGGGGCTTGTCAGCGACTGAGGAGCGGGTGGCAGGGTGGCCGGGGAGTGTCAGGAGTGGGTGGCAGGGTGGCCAGAGGAGTGTCGAGGGGGTTGGGGGTTCGGTGACTGAGGAGCAGGGAGCGGGGGGCAGGGCGGCCGGGGCGTGTCACGAGGGGGGGGTCGGTGAGTGAGGAGCGGGGGGGGGTGTTGGTGACTGAGGAGCAGGTGGGAGGGTGGCCGGGGCATATCAGGAGGGGGTGTCGGTGGCTGAGGGGTGGGTGGCTGGGGCGTGTCAGGATGGGGGGTCGGTGACTGAGGAGCGTGTTGCCAGCAAGGCGTGCCTGAGGCAAGCACCAGCAGGGGTTTGTTGTCCAGTGTGCGTCACCCAATAAACACAACAGGGTGGAGAAGCAGAAAAGTTTATTTGGAATTCCAAAGAAAGGTACCGGGAGAGAAATCTCAAATCCTGCACCTCAGAGCAGGTCATTACACACACTTTTATATTCCTTAATGCTACTGCACTACACATCAGCCAATCAAAGCTTTGCACAAATACTCTGCCTTCCTTATATGGGCTACAACAATGTTTATTTCCTGCAACCTCTAACAAGCATTCCTAGCAACTTAAACAACCAGCACATCCTGTCTGGCCTTGAAGCTGTCTCCACCTGTTACCTTTAACTTGCCTTACACTATAAGGCATTATCTGCGGCTGCAACATTGTTTTAAGAGCAAAAGAACTTATTCAAACCAGCCGGGCCTGAGTTTAGTTAAGGGGGGGTTGACAAGAAGCCCTTAGGCCTAGAGCAGGGAGACTTCCTCGACCCTTATGACCTTCCATCCCCTCGACTTAACTAGTGGCCATGACCTGTGGTCCCCAACAAGCGGGTGGCAGGGTGGCTGGGGCGTGTCAAGAGGGGGGTGTCGGTGCCTGAGGAGTGAGTGGCGGTGTGGCCGGGGTGTGTCGGGGGGGCGGTCGGAGCCTGAGGAGCGGGTGGCAGGGGAGTGTCCGGATGGGGGGGGTCAGAGCCTGAGGAGCGGGTGGCCGGGACGTGTCAGGATGGGGGTTCGGTGAGTGAGGACCGGGTGGCTGGGGCATGTCAGGATGGGGGGTTGGTGCCTGAGGAGCGGGTGGCAGGGGCGTGTCAGGGGTGGGGGGGTGGCTGGGGCGTGTCAGGAAGGGGGGCTGTCGGTGCCTGAGGAGCGGGTGGCCGGGGCATGTCAGGATGGGGGGTCGGTGCCTGAGGAGTGGGTGGCAGTGTGGCCGGGGCGTGTCAGGAGCGGGGGGGTTCGTGCCTGAGGAGCGGGTGGCAGGGGAGTGTCCGGATGGGGGTTCGGAGCCTGAGGAGCAGGTCGGGAGGTGGCCAGGGCGTGTCAGAAGGGGGGGTCGGTGACTGAGGAGTGGGTGGGGAGGTGGCTGGGGAGTGTCAGGATGGGGGCTCGGTGCCTGAGGAGCGGGGGGGGTTGATGCCTGAGGAGCGGGTGGCGGGGTGGCCGGGGCGTATCGGGGGGGCGGTCGGTGACGGAGGAGCGGGTGGCAGGGGAGTGTCAGGATGAGGGGTTGGTGCCTGAGGAGCGGGTGGCCGGGGCGTGTCAGGAGCGGGGGGTCGGTGACTGAGGAGTGTGAGGGGAGGTGCCCAGGGTGTGTCAGGAAGGGGGGTGTCGGTGCCTGAGGAGTGGGTGGCAGCGGTGTGTCAGGATGGGGGGTCGGTGACGAAGGAGCGGATGGAAGGGGAGTGTCAGGATGGGGGGTCAGTGCCTGAGGAGCGGGTGGCGGGGTGGCCGGGGCCTGTCGGGGGGGGCGGTCGGTGACGGAGGAGCCGGTGGCCGGGGCGTGTCAGGATGGGGGGTTGGTGACGGAGGAGCGGGTGGCTGGGGCATGTCAGGAGCGGGGGGGTTGGTGACTGAGGAGCAGGTGGGGGGTGGCCGGGGCGTATCAGGATGGGGGGTCAGTGACAGAGGAGCGGGTGGCTGGGGCGTGTCAGGATGGGGGGTCGGTGACGGAGGAGCAGGTGGGGGGTGGCTGGGGCGTGTCAGGATGGGGGGTCGGTGACGGAGGAGCGGGTGGCCGGGGCGTGTCAGGATGGGGGGTCGGTGACGGAGGAACAGCTGGGGGGTGGCTGGGGCGTGTCAGGATGGGGGGTCGGTGACGGAGGAGCGGGTGGCAGGGGCGTGTCAGGATGGGGGGTCGGTGACGGAGGAGCGGGTGGGGGGGTGGCTGGGGCATGTCAGGAGCGGGGGGGCTGGTGACTGAGGAGCAGGTGGGGGGTGGCCAGGGCGTGTCAGGATGGGGGGTCGGTGACGGAGGAGCGGGTGGCCGGGGCGTGTCAGGATGGGGGGTCGGTGACTGAGGAGCGGGTGGGGGGTGGCCGGGGCGTGTCAGGATGGGGGGTCGGTGACTGAGGAGCGGGTGGGGGGTGGCCGGGGCGTGTCAGGATGGGGGGTCGGTGACGGAGGAGCAGGTGGGGGGTGGCTGGGGCATGTCAGGATGGGGGGTCGGTGACGGAGGAGCGGGTGGCCGGGGCGTGTCAGGATGGGGGGTCGGTGACGGAGGAGCGGGTGGCTGGGGCGTGTCAGGATGGGGGGTCGGTGACGGAGGAGCGGGTGGGGGGTGGCCGGGGCGTGTCAGGATGGGGGGTCGGTGACGGAGGAGCGGGTGGCCGGGGCGTGTCAGGATGGGGGGGTCGGTGACGGAGGAGCGGGTGGGGGGTGGCCGGGGCGTGTCAGGATGGGGGGTCGGTGACGGAGGAGCAGGTGGGGGGTGGCCGGGGCGTGTCACGATGGGGGGTCGGTGATGGAGGAGCGGGTGGGGGGGTGGCCGGGGCGTGTCAGGATGGGGGGTCGGTGACGGAGGAGCAGGTGGGGGGTGGCCGGGGCGTGTCAGGATGGGGGGGTCGGTGACGGAGGAGCGGGTGGGGGGGTGGCCGGGGCGTGTCAGGATGGGGGGTCGGTGACGGAGGAGCGGGTGGCCGGGGCGTGTCAGGATGGGGGGTCGGTGACGGAGGAGCGGGTGGGGGGTGGCCGGGGCGTGTCAGGATGGGGGGTCGGTGACGGAGGAGCGGGTGGGGGGGTGGCCGGGGCGTGTCACGATGGGGGGTCGGTGACGGAGGAGCGGGTGGGGGGGTGGCCGGGGCGTGTCAGGATGGGGGGTCGGTGACGGAGGAGCGGGTGGGGGGTGGCCGGGGCGTGTCAGGAGCGGGGGGGTCGGTGACGGAGGAGCGGGTGGGGGGTGGCCGGGGCGTGTCAGGAGCGGGGGGGTCGGTGACGGAGGAGCGGGTGGGGGGTGGCCGGGGCGTGTCAGGAGCGGGGGGGTCGGTGACGGAGGAGCGGGTGGGGGGTGGCCGGGGCGTGTCAGGAGCGGGGGGGTCGGTGACGGAGGAGCGGGTGGGGGGGGTGGCCGGGGCGTGTCAGTGACCGTGTGGGGTCGGTGACTGAGAGCTGATGGGGGTGTCAGTGACCAGGGGGTGTCTGTGGCAGAGGGGGTGGGGTGCCGTTGACGCGGGAACGGTCTGTGACGTGGAGGTGTCGATCGCTGCGGCGACGAACGAGGCGGAGTCGAGGACAGCGCGCGCTGGCGCCCCGCGTTCCGCATGGTCCCGGCCGCGCTGGCCGCTTTGCCCCTCCCCCGGGCGGAGACAGGCGGAGGTCGCGACCATAGGCTGGGCCCGCCTGTCGGCCCTAGTGAGCGCGAGCGGGCGTGCGTTGCGCGCCTGCGCGGGGGGCAGTCGGGCTGGAGCCGGCGGCTGTGGCCATGAGCCGGAGCGGGGCTGCAGTGGCCGGAGGCGTGGCCAAGCGTGGCCGGCGCGCCAGCCCTCCCGATGGGTTCTGCACCCCCGAGAAGCGGGTCTCCGCCTGGGGGGCTATGGCCCCGGAGGGGCCCCACCCGCGGCACTGGGGCACCGAGCAGGTCTGCGACTTCCTCTGCCGCAACGGCTTTAGCGAGCCCGGCCTGCTGCGCCGCTTCCGAGGTACCGCCCGGGGCGGCTGGACCCTGCGGGGGGGGCCGCTCTGCCAGCTCTGCCCGGCCCGGGCTCGGCTGGTGTAGCGGGCGGGGGGCGCCGGGCGAGCTCAGCTCGCCGCCCGCCCGGCTGGGCAGGGTGCTGCGCTGGGCGGAGCTCGCTGCGGCTCGGTGTCTCCGCCTGAGCCCTCGATTGGAAACCAGGCAGCGTCGGCCGCGCCCCGTTCCCACCCAGGCACGGTTTGGCTCAGTGCGTTACCAGTGGGTGTCTGGCCCTCTCTGTCTTGTTACTTTTGACTGTGCTGGAGCCACAGGGAAACCCCCCAGAGAAAACAACCCATACCAGATCGTAGCTGGCGCCAGGCCTTCTTTGCATATTGCTATAACCCACCATACGTATATGTAGGGCTTGATGTTAGCCAGGGTTGGGCACGCTGATGCAGCTATTGGGCTCCGTTAGTTTCTGTGTGATTTAAACCTACGTTTAGAAGTTGTCTGGGGCAAGTCTGTAGTACAAGATTAAGTCCACCTAACTGATATCAATGTCCAGCCATCACAATAATGACAGGTTTCTGCGTGGTAGCCCTATTAGTCTGTATCAGCAAAAAGAACGAGGAGTACTTGTGGCACCTTAGAGACTAACAAATTTATTTGGGCATAAGCTTTTGTGGGTGAAAACCCACTTCATCAGATGCATGGAGTGGAAAATACAGTAGGAAGATATATACAGAGAACATGAAAAGATGGGAGTTGCTGTACCAATCCTAATGAGACAAATCAATTAAAGTGGGATATTATCAGCGGGAGGAAAAATCACTTTTGTTGTGGTAATGAGGATGGCTCATTTCAAACAGTTGACAAGAAGGTGTGAGTAATAAAATGACTTTTGCATGCCCACACTATGCTTCTTGTATTGCCAGTGTGTGTCTTCACCAGGAGTGCTTGCACCAATTTAACAGTCACCATAGGGCATTGTGGGAAGGCTTCTGAAAGGCAGCAACAGTGGATTGCAGCAACACAGTGTCTACACTGACCCTGACCTAACTACATCCACCTAAGTGCTCTCCCTCTTGCAGAGGTGGAGTTATTAAGTCAGCATAGTGGGTGAGTTAACATTGGTGAGAGCTACATTTTAGTGTAGACATAGGTGCCGAGTTCTGCTGGTGGGTGCTCGACTCCCCGCTGCCCCTGCTCCTGCCCCTTCCCGGTCCTGCCCTGCCCCCATTCCAACCCCTTCCCCAAAGTCCCCACCCCAACTCCTCCCTCTCCCTGCCCCTATTCAACACCTTTCCCAAATCCCTGCACCCGTGTTCCTGTTCCTCCCACATCCCTCCCGCAGCTTGTTACACTGCAAAACACCTGTTTTGCAGCAGCAAGCAGTGGGAGTAGAGTATCTGCATTTTCTTTCTAAATTGAGGCTCTCTTCACTAGAAATGCTGCAGCCGCAAAGCTGTAGCCCTTAAGTGTAGACACTTACTACAGCAAGAGTCACTGTAGTTAATCTCACTCCTTAAGAAGTGGTGGCTCGGTCGATGGAAGAATTCGTTACACCAGGATTTAAATCAGTTTAACTACATCACTTGGATGTGGATTTTTCTCTCTCAACGATGTAGCTGAGTTGATCTAAATTCCTAGTGTAGACCTGGTCTGAGGCAATGTCTGCACTAGGAAGTTGTACCACTTTAACTTCACTGTTATAGTTAAAGTTGTACTCCCTTCCCCCCGCTTGTCCCCCCTCCGCCCCCGGTCTTGGTACAGATATATCAATGGTAAAGTATTTTATTCCAATATAGTTGTTCCGGTACAGGAAGATGAATAAGTTATACCACTATAACAGTGTCCACACTAAGGACTTGTCTACCCTGGCAATTTTTGTCGCCAAAAACTGCCTTTGGCAACAAAACAGCAAGAGCGTACGCACTACAATGGGACTTTTGTCACAAAAGACACCCAGTTTTGGCAACAAAAAACATCCATCCCTACGAGAGACTTTTGTCTTTTCCCCTCCCTTTATCATTGACAAAGAGCCAGTGTGGACACTGCTGATTGTTTTGGGGACAGAACTGTCTTCCACCAAAAAAGAAAAAGAGTACTTGTGGCATCTTAGAGACTAACAAATTTATTAGAGCATAAGCTTTCGTGAGCTACAGCTCACTTCATCAGATCCTACAATACCTGCCCTGATTGCTCAGTGTTTTGATCTCTGCTGCCCTGCAGGCATGTGCCCCTCTCCTTTCAAAGCTAGGGGAAGTATCTGTGTGCCGCTCTGTTTGGGGAGGAAATCATAGGAATGCTCCTGTTCCGCCCTGCACTAGGAACACAGCAGCAGGACGACTGCTGCTGCAGGGGCAGGGGGACAGACTGCTGTGCTGCTTTGCCATTCCTCAGCATAGAGAGCTCACAGAGCTACTCATGCTGCTGCTCTCCGCAGCTGAGGGGGCTGTGGGAGAACTTGGAGAGAATCCCAAGATGTGCAGCGATCAGATCTTCCTTCCCACAACACTGCACTGTGGGATACATACCCGTGGTGGATTGCTTACCCTGTCGATGATGGTGTCCCCAATGTGGACATGGTCTGTTGACAGAGGGCGTAAGAGTGAACACCCTTTGGTGATTTTTGTTTTGTCGACTTTTGGGTGTCGATATAGGTTTTGTCAACAAAACTTGATAGTGTAGAAAAGCCCTAAAGGTTGTTCCAGTATTAATCGATAAAAAAATCACACACCCCCCAACTGATGTCATTATACTGGTACAAACTCAGGGTGCAGACTAGGCCTAACCCTTGATGTTTGTGCTGATTTCACCTTCACTGCTTGTTGCTCTGATCACATCAACCTCTTTGAATCCCTTACCAAAAGCTTGTCTCTTTTGCTAACAGAATTTGGTCCCATAAAAAATATTACCTCGCCCATCTTGTCTCTCTGACAGCCTGGAACCAACACAGCTATATCAACATGCAAACACAATACTCTTCCATTATGTTAAAGTCAAGCTTCTTGTCCTAACTTTCAAGGCCCTTCATAGCTTTATTCTTACTGTTCTGTTTTAGGGTTTTATATGGTGATCCTTAAACATAGTGTTGAAGAGTTTATCTAATCTTGTAATAATTAAGCCTCTCATTGTATTGATCTCCACTTTTCCCAGCCTGGACCATCTACAGTAACTCCCCACTTAACGTCCTCTCGCTTAATATTGTTTCAATCTTACGTCCCTGCTCCATTACGGAACATGCTCCTTTAAAGTTGTGCAATGCTCCGCTATAACGTAGTTTGGCCTCCTGCTTTGTCCACGGCTGGCAGCCCCCCTACGCGCTCGCCCTCCCACCTGCCAGTGGACCCCGTGGATCAGCGCCTTCCCCCTTGCTCCCTCCGCCTCCTGAATTTAGGCTTTGTCTACAGTTGAGGGCCAAATGTTTTGCTAAGTGAATTTTTAAAATAAAGTAACAAAAGGGTGAAAAGGATATTGTGTGCTGCATTATAAATGGGGAACTTTTAGAAAATCTCTAATAATGATGTTAGAAAATACTTTACAAATCTTACAATTTTGACCTTATCTGGAGTTTTGATTTGACCAAGGCTGGACACTATTATTGTCACTTAAATGCATATGAATATGATTTTTTCCCCCTCAAGAACTTAGAGCTTTAGTAAAATTGAAGTGGAGGCACTTGAGTTTCAAATGTCAAGATCTGAAATCTCATCCTACATGTAGTTCATAAATGAGATCTGGATATTTTAGGAGGATCCTATTATAAAGTGGATTATTTAACTAAATTAAAATAAATGTTAGACAGCAGTGCTTAAATACTTCCATTGTAAAGTATTCCAGAAGCTTAAATACTTACATGAAAGCCTAGAAGTAACAGTTGTTCCTTTAACTCCTCAGAAAATCAAATCACCGGGGCAGTGCTGCCTTACCTCACTAAATCTGAACTTAAAGACCTAGGAGTTGGGTAAGAACAACTTTTACTGATGTAGTAACATGAGCTAAGTGAACTTTTGAGACCATTTCCTGTCTGAGAAATTTTGGTCATTTAATAACTCTGGGATCTTTATTTCTCATCATTGGCTTTGTTTAACTGTCCTAATTTTTGTTTATGCCTTAAAAAAACCCGATGGCGGTGGTATAAAGAGATCTGTTGGTGTTGATCTTCACTGAAACTAACCAAGGTTTAATACTACATCTTGGGGAAGAAAAGTCATCAGGTGATTCATTGCAAATGTCCTTTGATTCCTGTGGTGTGATATTTCAGTATCTTGTCTTGGTTAGCTCACCTCTTATTTGCTATTGTGTAATTTCAGGTATTCATGTCAAGGCTGACAGCTTGTTAGAAATGAAACACCTTGATATGCTTGGAGTGATGTGTAAAAGTGTGTACATTTTGTAAAATACTTCTTGATTTAAAAATAGGGGTTGTAATTATTTGAAAAGAGATATATAAGCCAATTGTTAAACAGAGCTAAAAACTGATTGAGGATGTCATTTTATGTGCAGCTGGCTTTGTTCTGTGACTGTTGGGTTATTTGGGGGTAATATTGTGCCCTGTGGCAGAATGTATAACTATCACAATTATTATAAAAGAGATGTGAAAAACATTTGCAAGAAGAACAGGTTAAAGATGACAAGGAGATAACTGGAACAGAATTTGTTATTAGTTTGTAGTTGTATGTATATTATCAACTGTTATGGATGCTGGTATATTCCATGTGTATGGCTCAGTGGAGCGGGTGCAAACTTTAGGAGGCATGTTTAAATGGGGTGGCTAGTGGACAGTGTTGATTAAACAAATGAGAATTTAACACTAGATTAAATACAAAACTGACTAAAGTTGTTTGTGCATCTGAACACCTTGATATACACTGATGCTACTTTGCATTAATATAACACCTTTGTAATTCCAGGATCTCAAAGCACTTTACAACTTGAGAGTTTTAGTTATATGATCACACATTTTTTTTTCCACAGGATCCCTGCTCATTCAGTGAACAGGCAGGATCTGTTCTTGGGATGAATCAGGTTTGTACAGTAAAGGAGGCTGTTGTCTGTAAGACTCCTATTTCATTTCTCACTGAAGTTGGAAGGTGTGTAATGAATGAAGCTGAGAATTACAGCAGTGAGATGATCTCATAGTTAGTCAGTTGAATGCTTCCCTGGAGAATGGGATTCTATCTGCCTCTGCCACAGAGTTCCTGTGTGGTGCTGGGCAAGTGACTTAGACCAGACTGTTCACAGGTGCTCAGTAACTTCACACAGCACCTCATCTTCTGGTGCCTGATTTGAGACCCTTGGGTCCAATTTGTAGAAGTGCTGAGCACTCATACCTGAAACTGCATTCATTGGGAGTTAGGTGTTGAACACACTAATTCCTAGTTCTCTGAAAAATCAGGTCTTGGGTATGTCAAATTGCACACCCAAAATTAGTGGACAGTTTTGACCTTAATCTCTGTGCCCCATCTATAAAATGAGGGATAATACCAACTCTTCACCTTAGCAGAGTGTTGTGAAAATCAATGAATATTTGTGCAGGTCTCAGATACTATGGTGATTTAAGCACCGGAGAAAAGTCCATGAGGAAATTAATAATTCTATCTTCAGAGTAAGATTTGAATAGTGTGCAGTAAATATAGCCTGGAGCCATGCACTAAATAACAAGGAGAAAACCCAGGAAATGAGGAAGGTCTTCAGAAAATGAATGTACAGAGTGACCACCTGTAAAAGAGGTCTTGATTAGCATCACAAAGGAACTCTGTGGCAAAGGCAGGGATAGAATCCAGGTCTCCAGGGTAGCATGTAACTGCCTTACCAGTGAACACCCTCCATTCTTTGCATGGAATGAGGTAGGAGTCCTGTGGAAAAAGTAGTGTGTGACCATGTGATTATAATGGTACTGTAGTTCAAGAAAGGTGAATTAGGTTGCATTAGCACCCTAATTCTGGCATTTCCGAACTTGAGTGCCTGACTTGAAATTTAACACTGTGTTTCTCACAAGTTTTTTGTGTAAAAATACATGACAAAAACCTGGGTAAACTTTACTGTGTAGACAAGTCCTTTATCTCATATGGGAACGGGAATAGGCTGTACCAATATAAGCCACTTTGCACTGGTATAACTGCCTCAACAGTATGGCTT
The DNA here is from genome assembly GCF_965140285.1 of Lepidochelys kempii. NCBI lineage: Eukaryota > Metazoa > Chordata > Testudines > Cheloniidae > Lepidochelys > Lepidochelys kempii. The sequence goes on along the minus strand of NC_136392.1, from coordinate 30,118,351 downwards.
GTAATGGTATAAGTATTTCCGTGCAACAGATCACATTCTTAAACAGATAGTTATACCTGTACAAAACCTGTGTGTAGACCAGTCTCCAATTCAGTGTCGAGGAGAAATGAATCCTATATTAGGTCATTTTATAAGAAGTCCTTTCCTGCTCGGGCACATTGTTCTTATGCTTCTACTTTGTGACTCATGTTTTCTTTTGTTATCAGAAACAAGTCTTAGTAAAAGGACTTAAAAGCAGATTTAAATTCTATTTTCACCTTGGCTTTTGGTGATTAGCCACATCATCACCTTATTTATAATAATTGGTAAAAAAAAAAAAAAAAAAAAAAAAAAACTACATTACTGTAGTTAAGGTTGGCTGGTGATAGCTTGTGCCCTCCCAAAATGTCAAATTCAGCAAAAGTCAAACTTGAGAAAATCAAGAAATACGTTCCCATGCAGCCGTAACTCTGCATCCCCTTGGTTGGCAACACACAGTGGTAATTAGGTGCATGCCCTCCAGCTGCATTTACTGTTTCAGGGGTAGCTGTATTGAATGGTGGAGGAAAGCTTTTTTTCTGTTTGCTTTACGTTATAAACTCTCTGGTCTTTAGCCCCAGATACTCTACATGGCTGATGTCCGGTCTCAGATTTAGTGTGTTTCAGCTGCTATGACTAGTACAGACACGGTTCAGATGTTTCAAGATGATTCAACAAAACAAGGGAAGACTAATTTTGACATTTCTCAGGGTTTTTTTTTTTTTTTTTTCAAAGACAAAACAAGCAAATGGTGGGGTGTGTGTGTGGGGGGGGAGAAATAAACCACATTCTCCTTCCTCAGTTCACTTTGACATCCCTGATGCTATCATATTTCTTCCCTTCTGTTCCCTATCTCTCCTCTTCAGTGGCTTCCTGCAGCTGGATTAACACATTCTTTAGACTCTCTCATTGTCATAGAACCTTCTGATGCCAATATTCCATTCCCTTTCTAGGGAATCTCCTTCCCTGGAGGTTTTCCAAAAGAGGCTGGATAGCCATCTGTTTTGGATGGTTTAGACCCAACAAATCCAGCATCTTGGCTCTTGCAAGTTCCTTGTAACCCTATGATTCTAAAGGGACATGCAGCTTGTTAAATGGTGGTAAGAGTGGGAAAGCATCTTTCCATGTGTACTTCATTGCACAAGGACCAATTAATATATCAGTGTGAGGCTAAAATTGAAAACTGCCCCCATCTTCAGTTTCCACAGGCATGCAGAAGAAATGGGTAACTAAAGACACTGAGCCAATCACTTCACTGAACTCTTCTTCCAGCTCTGCTCACCCTGTTGTGCCCATGCTGTACTTTGGGAAGGGTGCAAGTTACTAGTTCTGCATGCTTTTTCTGTAGTACAGCAGAAGTACAGCTGCCTTTCATTGATATTTACAAGAAAATCAAATTCAGAAACCAGCTTTCATTTGTAGTCTTGGGCTGTCTCTGCTGACCAGGAAGTATTTCTAGGATATTTGAATGTGGGTCAGGTCAGATCAGCAGCTTGATTTGGAAGGAGGGAGCCTATAATTTTTTAAAAATGTGATTATTTTTAAATTCACTTGAGATGCAGGTTGTCCTTGCTTAGACTGCTTGCAGGAGAGGCTAGCCTATACTGCATGTATACTGTGAGAAGGGGAAATTCCTGTTCACACTGTAGCATAAAATCCAGTTACAACAGTGTAAGAACAGCCATGTCTGAACATAGTCCTCATGCTCAGCTCTGCCAGAACTTTGTTAGTGAGTTGTTGTTTTGAACATGTTTTTATCTAACACATTTTTTTTTGCGCTTACTGTGGACAGGGCTTGTGAATAGTTATATTTAACTATTGTAGGGTATAGAATGAACCCACAGAATTGCCGTGTGGTTCTCCGCCAGCTGGCTTACATGTTCAGTATTTTTGAATAAATGGAGGAAAAATGTTTGTAAAGGAATGCCAAAGGGTATCCTGCCCCACCCTTTGTCTCCTCTTCAGCACAAGGTCCTCTGAGACAGAATATTGGACCTGAAGGTTCTATAACAACTGGCAAATCTCAGTTGATAAAATAATAGGTTTTGATCATCCCTATCAAGGAGCCATTAATTTGTTGACATCGTAACTTTATCTCTGTGTCTGATTTTATGTTCCGAAGTAGATGTCTGGCACTTCTGACTTTGCTCACTGAACTAGAATATTAATTTCTGTATCAGGTGACTGAGCCTGATGGGAATCATTGGAGCTGGATGGGGATTGTTAGGTAGATATTTTAGTCCTCCCTGTGCATTGTGATGGGATCCTGAACTATCCCTGACAAGAATAAAGTCTCAGCTTTGGGTATTTCTTGTGGTAACTCCACTACTTTCCTTGGTACGCTTGGTGACATGAGACAAGCTTTCTTAAATATTATTTAACAGTTGTGGGCTTAAACCTAAAGCAAAGAAAAGTTATCTTAGGTCTCATTTACAAATCAGATTCTTTAGTTCCTGTCCTCTTTATAGCTGCCCTTTCTGTTGATAGTTAGTTATCATGTGTCTTGTCACTGCTATTTTCTGCAGATTAACTATGCCCAATTCAGCTTTTTCTCATATAGGCTTATTTTTCCAGTCAATTTTATTGTTCCCTGAATTTTCATGTCATTTTTGACATGCATCAAACTGAACATACTACACCTCGAGCCACTCCTGGATACAGCATGTTAATTGTTGCCTGTTTCACTCAGGATAGTCTGAGTTTATACAGTGCGTTTTAAAAGATAGTGTTGGATAACTCCTTTGCATTCTGTTGTCCTGTATAACCCCCGAGGTCCTTCTCAATGACACTATTGTCTAAGCAGAATTACTCTCTCTAAGATGGTGTCAGTGTACTTTTTTGCATTGTTCAAAACTCTTCTTTAATCCATTATTATAGCTTTGCTATAGTTAGATTAAGACTAACTTTCTCTTTAAAGCTTGATCCTTCTAAGGGCTTGTCTACACTTAAGACACTACAGCAGCACAGTTGCACCAGTGTAGTGCTTCAGTGTAGACACTGCCTGTGCTAACGGGAAGGGTTCTGAAGGTAGTCTCTTCACTGAAGAGCTACAGCAGTGCAGCTGCAGTGCTGAAGGGTTTTAAGTGTAGACAAGCCCGCAGATTTCCTTGCAACTTGGTGCCTCTCCTAGGGGCACGGAATTCTGTTTTAGCGGTTCAGATTTAGGGCCATTCACCACGGGGCTCCTCAGATACAGCACCTGAAAAAAAACAACCCAGCTTTTCTTAAAGTTGAGAGATTCCAGAAACCTTTCTTTGGTCACAAGTAGAGATCAGACTAGTGCTGAGATCATTATACCAGGTTTCTAGCAGTTGTAGGTTACTCATGTCATGACATTGCCCTTGTTTTTCCTTTTATCTTTACCCCAAGGCTTTCAACAGGTCTGCCTCTCACTATCTCCACCTCAGTGCAAGTGTATACATCTCTGATGTATAAGGCAACACCTCCTCCCCTTTTCCCTGCATGTCCTTCCTGAACAAGCTGTACTCTTCTATACCAATATTCCAGTCAAGTGAATTATTCCCCCCATAAGTTTCTGTGATGGCACTTATGTTATAATTTTGAGTATTCACTAATATTTCTAGTTCGTTTATTCCCCATACTTTTTGTATCAGTATACAGACATCTTAGATGTTCATTAGATTTCCCTTCTATTCCTTTTGACTCTTCTTTGCCCCTGCTATGATTGCCCATATTCCGCCGCGCCCTCCCCTCCGCCCCCCGCAGATTCCATCCTTCACCTACGTGTCCACGTTCTGGACTTCCCTGTGGGCTTTTATCTGCTATCCTATATCAAACCTACTTTAAAGCCCACCTCACTAGGTTAGCCAGTCTGTATCTGAAGATTCTCTTCCCCTTCCTTGGTAGGTGGAACCCCATGTGTTCTCAGCAATTCTTCTTCCTGGAACGGCATCCCATTGTCGAGGGAGCTGAAGCCCTGTGCAGCTCATGAGAAAGTTTGTTATAAATTTGTAGTGCCCTTTTAAATACCAGCATTATCTTAGTTAAGGTTTGGGCTAAGCAATAGAAATAAAAGAAATATGGTTAACTGGGTACCAGGTGCACTAAATAATTTATTATATAAGTTTGCTTAGAAATAAATGCTTAGTTCAGTGGCTAGGGAAAAATATAGCAAACTGAGAAAAGGAAAAAAACCTTGAAGAGAGCAGAGTGTAGCCCTAAACTGCCTCATCCGTCTTTTGGTTATTGGACCTTAGCCAATGACATCACTTGTGTGTTATAGTGTATAAAAAGCAAGGTTTTCTAGGGGTTTCTTTGTCAAAGTTTTCCTTACCCATCTGGAGTTACACAATGATGGGAATGTACTTCCCAGGCCTGACCCTGTTGTAGGTATGTTGGACAATGCTTATATTGTTGCTAGGATATAGAATAAAATAGTGTATATTCTTAAATTGATATTTTGGTTGTAACCATCACCAAGTGACCAATGAACGAATAAAGAAGTACTGGTGTGGAAACTACTGATAAACATTAATAAACTTATGAAAATTATTTCAACAGGGATAAATGGGAATTGGTGACAGGGAAAGGAAGAAGGGTTGCAGGGCTTGGGTAAGAATAAAGGAGATAGGAACTGGGGGAGAAGGAGGGAACAAGACTGAAAGGGTCAGAGAATGCGAGGGGTAGCAGAAGAAGATGGGGACTTAGGGATAGCGGGACCTGTCAGCGGTGAATTCTTCCCTTCCCTGTATTTGCTGCGGTCTTGGGAAGCCCTACACTCTGTTCAGGGGTCTGAGTCAATCTCCCTTCTTGCTGTGTGTTCTGGAATTTGGGGGACCCTGCTTCTCTTGGGGTGTCTGAGCTCCTTCCCCTGCTCCTCCATAGGAGCTGGGATCTGTGGTGGGGGAACTAAAGGTAATGCACATTTAAAAACATGAATTCCAGAAAATGAATAGTTAGGATACATCTCACCCCTGTGTGGGGAAAGAGGGGCTTGCCAGAGTGCGGGGGAAGGACCCAGTTTGGAGGAGGTGCTGGCTGTGTGGACCTGAGACATGGCTGTGGAAGCCTGGCTGAACCAGGGGAAGGAGTCCCGGCTGGAGCTAGGTAGCAGGAATGAAGGGCCCAGCTTGAGCTACATAAGTAAGGAAGAGTGCGGCCCTCCAGTAAGCTGTTGCCTGTGATGTGTATAAAGCAGCATAGGGCAGGAGACAGCAAGGAGCAGCTTCTTACAAACTAATGGTTTGATGGGAAGGGGTGGGAGAGCTTAAATGTTGGAGTGGGGGGGCCTACATCACTGGTTCTCAACCCAGGGTATGTGCACCCCTGGGGGTACTCAGAGGTGTTCCAGGGGATACATCAACTCATCTAGAGATTTGCCTAATTTTACAACAGGCTACAGAAAAAGCACTAGCAAAGTCAGTACAAACTAAAATTTCATATAGACAGTGACTTGTTTATACTGCTCTGTACACTGAAATGTAAGTACAATATTTATATTCCAGTCAATTGATTTTATAATTATATGGCAAAAATAAGTAAGCAGTTTTTCAGTAATAGTGTTCTGTGACACTTTTGTATTTTACGTCTGATTTTGTAAGCAAGTTGTTTTTAAGTGAGGTGTAGCTTGGGGGTTTGCAAGACAAATCAGACTCCTGAAAGGGGCATAGTAGTCTGGTGAGAGATTTTTGCAGGAGTGGGTGGGCGAGACTCTGTGGCCTGCGTTGTACAGGAGGTCAGACTAGATGATCATCATGGTCCCTTCTGACCTTAATATCTATGAAACAGGAAAGGTTGAGAGCCACTGGCCTACGTGTTGTGGGGCAGAGGTGGAGAGTAAGAGAAACACCAGTTATCTCTCATGTGTAAAGTTAATGTGACAACTATTGTTAGGGCCCTACCAAATTCATGGCCGCGAAAAATGAGTCACTGACTGTGAAATGTGGTTCCTCGTGAAGTCTGGTGTGTTGTGTGCTTTTACCCTATACCATACAGATTTCATAGGGGAGACCTCAAACTGGGGGCCTTGACCCAAAAGGGAGTTTCAGAGGGGTGGCAATGTTATTTTAGGGGGGTTGCAGTGTTGCCACCCTTATTTCTGTGCTGCCTTCAGAGCTGGGTGGCTAGAGAGCAGCGGCTGTTGGCCGGGCACCCAGCTCTGAAGGCAGCGCTCCGTAAACAGCAGTGCAGAAGTAAGGGTGGCAATACCATACCAGGTCATCCTTACTTCTGTGCTTCCACTGGCAGTGGCTCTGCCTTCGGAGCTGGGCTCCCAGCCAGCAGCCGCTGCTCTCCGGCTGCCCACAGAAGGCAGTGCCGCAGCCAGCAGCAACGCAGAAGTAAGGTTAGCAGTACCGCAATCCCCCCCCCTTACAATAACCTTGTGACTCCCCCTCCCCCCAACTGCTTTTTGGATCAGGACCCCTACAATTACAACACCCTGGAATTTTAGATTTAATTAGCTGAAATAATGAAATTTACGATTTTTAAAATCCTATGATCATGAAATTGACCAATATGGATGTGAATTTGGTAGGGCCCTAACTATGTTATATGGACCATGGATTAGATTTCTCTCACCAGCCCTGTGAGAAACTACACTTTGGAAACATTTCAAAGTATGACCATTATCACCATTCCTCTGCATCAAAAGCATAGAGGAGTGGGGACGAGCACTGAGGAATCACATCACAACTGTGGCCTAGTCAGACTGGAACTATTCCTAGCTCTGTCACTGGCCAGCTGGGTGACCTTGGGCAAGCCATTTTGGCTCTGTGCCTCAGTTTCCCAGGTGTAAAATGAGGATAATGATGTAAAGTTATTTGAGATCTACTGATGGAAATCACTATATAAAAGCTAGGTCTTTTGATTATTGCCTGGCCACAGTAGCATATTGGCTGCAAACCTACATGAGGCCTACAACTGTCTAAATGACCATTAACTCCTTCCAACAAACATTTTTCTTTTTTTTTTTTTAAAAAAGAAAGCCCCTAGGAAATCAAATGGCAAAAAAATTGGTTAATGCAGAGGTAAGGTTATCTGGTGAAGACTTGTGCACTTCCAAAACATAAAATTCAGCAAAACTTAGACTTCTGAAAACCAGGAAATATAGTTAATGTGTAAACACTTGGGCAACCTTAATTCTAACCTCTTTGAGTGATGCTCCAAAACAGCCATCATACATGTACTTTCACTCTGTCTTTTCACTGTAATGGACAGGCATCAACTACTCTTGCCTTATGCTCAAACACTGAGCCTCTTTCCCCAACAGAATACCACACTTCTAAAATTTAATAGCTCCTTCGTACCGTTTTAGAACCCCTTCACTCGAGCAGTATCCTGGGCGCAAAACCGATACTTTCCCTCCCCTATCGCTAAATCCACAGACTGCTCTTCTATCCCACCTCGTGACTGACAATACCCATGGCAAGAAGACCCCAGTGCCCTGCTACTGATACAATCTACACAATTCTGTATTGAAAAGAAGCAGACTGAACCCCAAGGTACATATGGAACTCTTTCCTTTGGTAAGACAAATGAGAGGGACTCAGACCCAGATCTCATATCACAATCACAGTTCTTCCAAGCTGCTGCAACTAATTCCTCCACCATTCAGTACAGCTACACCAAACACGGTGAATGCAGTTGGAACGCATGCAGATAATTGCCAGTTCCAAGGGGTCAGATTAAAGTTGCTTGGGTATTTACCTTAACACTATTTCCTGGTTTTTCAGAAATCTGAGGTTTTGCTGACCTCCATATTCTGGAGCTATTACCAGGCAACCTTAACTCTGCATTAACAGTTTTTTTTCCAATTCAAATTGTACTGTATGTGTGATGTCGATTGGATTGTCCTCCACTGGGCACATCTGTTTGTATCTGCCATAGTATAGCTGTTCATCACGTACACAGGTAAAGTTTGAATGGCAATTATTTTTTCTTCGGTTCTGGATCCTTCTCTAGGTTAGAGGTTTTTCTCTTCGGCTTCACCCACCCTGACCTTAGCTTTGTTAAAAATGTATATTTTGAGATTGAATACTGACTCATTAGAAATAAAATGAATGTAGATTGCTGCGAGAATTGTCTCCTGTACTATGTCCTGTTGCTACTCCCGCTCTGGGATGTGTTCCCTGTGGGTAGGGGCAGAAGAACTTGTTTAGGCCATGTCAATAATGCAAACTTTGGTTGATGCAACTTTCAGTGGCACAAGCCCCCACAGTTAACATGTAGCTCAGGCACGTGCGTGCTTGGCCACTTACATCAGCACTTTGCATCAACAAGCACTCCTGGTAAGTATGCAAAGTGCAGTGCATCATGGATAGATATTCCAGTGTACTATGCACCACCTGTCGGTGCAGTGCCTTTTGAGAGATTGTCACAATATGTTGTGGAGTAGAAATGAGTCACTGTGGGAGCTAGGGGTCAAGTTCTCATCATGCAACTATCTAATACATAATGCCATCCCTATTCTCATAGCTTTCATTTTTTTAAAAAAATCCCACAAACCTGTGTGGTGCTTGTCACTTGTCTGTGGCAGAAACATGGAGCTCACACAGCTCTGCACTGTTGTCACGAACATTGCAAACACAAAATGCATGATCCTCTGATGTTTTCAGAACCACAGGAAGTACCCCAACAACAGACATGACAATTTCTTAAGCACATGTTGTTAAGGGCCACAGTGAAGAACAATTCCCATTGTTTGCATTCGCAGAGGAGCTACAAATGGTGGACCACCACTTTTGGGCCTGAGAAATGAGTACTGACTGGTGGATTGCATTGTAATGCATGTTTGGGATGACGAGTGGTGGTTGCAGAACTTTCAAATATGAAAGGTCATGTTGCTGAATCTGTGTACAGAACTTGCGCCAGCCCTCCAGTCCATGGCACCAGAATGAGAGCTGCATTGCCTGCTGAGAATCAAGTGGTATAATGCTGAATTGCCATAGGTCAATGGGAAATCATTTTGGTATCGGAAAATCCACAGTGGGGGCTGTTTCATGCAAGTGTATAGTGTACTAATCATCTGCTATGCAGGACTCTGACTCTCAGCAATATGCAGGACATCGTAGATAGATCTGCCGCTATGGGGCTTCTGTACTGTGATAGGGTGATAGATGGCGCACATATCTGTATTCAGTCCCCAGCCCGTCTTGCCACAAAGTCCATCAATAGGAAAAGGGCTGCTTTTCAATGGTTATGCAAGTGCTAATGGATCACTGGGGGAGCTTCACTGTTACCAGTGGGGGCTGGTCAAGGAAGATGAATGATGCTCGGGTTTTTAAGAACAGAGGACTGTTCAGAAAGCTGCAAGCAGAGACAGACAGGTTTTTCCTGCAAATGGTAATCTGCCAATGTTGAAATGCCGATCGTGATCTGGCTCATGAAGCCATACACTGGCCACCTCAACAGTACTAAGAAAGGATTTCGCTACCAGCTCAGCAGGTTCAGAATGAGTGTTTACTCACAATTAGATTTCAGTGAGAAAAATATCCCAATGGCTATAGCTGCTTGTGTCTTGCATAATATTTGAGAGGCAAAGGGTGAAAAGTTGCTCTCATGGTGGAGGTGGAGCGGCTGTTTGGGAAAAACTTCCAACACCAGTTGTGGAAAAGAATGTCTTTTAGACATCCACCACTGTTAAATTCAACATGCAGTTCAGACTCTGCACTGGTACCAGCATGGCCCCAAAGGGATCAGACATCTACTCTGACCAGGGAAGCACCACTGGTTCATCCTGCACTCTCTAGAGCAGTCTGAGACTTACATCTTCCCAGAAGACATCTTTGCTTTCCTTTGTCTTCAATCTCATTTCAAGTCTGACTTTAGAGAGAGACATTGTTACATCAGAAAAAGATATCACCTTGAGGACATGAGTCTACTCTCCTCTTCCATCTGCAAACCTGAGTACCCATCCATTGATACCAGTGGTTCAGCTGGTTGACCAAGAACCAACCTTCTCATATGGTAAATTGGAGGACTCAGATGAGACTTCAACCCTACATTGGGAACTGAGTCTGGACGGAAGCTTGAGGTTCTGTTCTCCACCCAGATATGATTCTCTAAGGGATGAGTGTTCCCAATGTCATGGGTTACACCCCAACCAGTTGACCCATTGGACTGGCATTACTGGGGTCCTGGGACCCTTACTCTTGGCACCCCGGTTCCATCTGTGCACCTTATCTACCCTCTCCTAGCCAACACCAACCACCTCTCTTGGACTGTGAGGAAGTGGAGCTGGATCCAGTGGTTAAGACAGATCTAGCAGCTATTTTATTGTCTTCCTTGAATGAGAGGGTCACCCCATCTTTGTCTCCACCTGACTATCACGGGTAATATGAGGCGCTCTTGCAAACAGTGATGTCCAAGCTCCTGATCCAGCTCGAAGAGGTTCAAGAATCTCAACTTGAACCGTTGTAGTTCATTGCAATCCTTGGGTTCTGGTCAACAAGGCTATTATAGACCCAGTTATGGGTAATACGGAACATTCCCGCCTCCTGCAGTCCCACCCCAAAAAAGGCTGAGAAGTGCTATTTTGATCCACCTGTAGGAGTAGAGTTTTTGTTCACACCCAACACCTAACTCGGTGGTGGTGCAAGCAGCTACTGAGAGATGCAGGCTGCAACACCCCAAACAGCACCTTTGGACAAGGTGCTAAATGCCTCGACCTCATAGGGAGAAAAGTTTTCTCCATGACAAGCTCCAATTCAGAATTGCTAACCACTAGATCCTATTCACATAATTGGTGAAATAGTATTTTGCTACGTTGTTGGACTTCAAAGACCCATTCTCTCAGGAGAATAGAGCCCAATTCCGGAACTTAACTGATAAGGGTAGAATAATTTAATAAGAAGACAAAGATCCCAAGCGTTATTCTGGATAACTGTGAAAAAACTTTTGGGAAACTGGCAGATCACTACATCTCTGCTGTCACTTTAGATTTACGAACTTTGACTCACCCTTTAATGTATTTTACCTGCTTTAATCTCTCAATAACTCATTACTTTTCTTAGCTAATAAATATTTAGTTAGTTTTTACTAGAGAATTGGCTGCCAGCATTGTCTTTGGTTTGAGATCAAGAGTACCAAATGATCTGGGGTAAGTGACCCTTTGGGATTGGGAGTAACCTAATGTAATGTGATTTTTGGTTTTAATAACCATTTATCACAAAGTTCAATTTGTCTGGGTGGCAAGATAGGCTGGGGGGTCTAAGGGGACTGTCTGTGACTCCATGATAAGACTGGTACAGTGATCCAGGAGTTCACATTTGTTACTGGCATGGTGAAATCTAATGATAGAATATACCAGCTGTTTGGGATGTCTCCCCTTGTTTTCTGACAGTGTGCCCTGAGATAGGCACTCACAGTTGTGAGCCACTCCAGGCAACGTGACAGTGCATATGAACTGTTGAGGTTCTCTTGGGCTCCCAGCCCATCTCTAAGGGCTCATTCAGCTGCCCTGGACTGGATTTATAAGAATCTGACAGGCTTAGAACTGATGCCAGGATCAGAAGCTCTCATGGAATGGGCGGGTACTATACCCATCTCAGTTCTGTTGATTTTGAAATTCATGGATCTGAAGACTTCTTTGCTACATAGCCTCTGTAGGAGATATGGTGTCACAAGTTCCATCTGATGCTCCAATAAGGACCGCCTATAGTCTACAATCTCTCTAACCCTTGAATGCAAAGACAACAGGATACCTGGAATCCTTCAGAGAATTAAAAGGGTGCATTGCAGAGAAGATACAAAGTCTGTATGTCCTATTTCAGATTTAGAGCTTGATATGACAGGCTATGAGAACCACTTTGATATTCCTTGAATCAGACATCATTAACATGCTGATGGATCTGTGCCTCTGATCTCTCATAGGAGGAAATTTTGTTAGCATATTATTGGACTCTGGGTTACCCACCTTCAGTTATAATTAGTTTGTGGTTCTAAGCCAGGAAGGAGACTTTCCGGGTTTAATTCTGGCTCCACTATGAAAGACAAAGTGTCTGGGGTTGGTAGTGTCTTTGGTAGGCCCTTTTATGTGTAGTAGAAACACAGAGCGGCACTCATCCTTCGCTTTATTAAGCCTTCCTTGGAACCAAGGACCACATGAGTTCAGTGGAGCATTTGGCCCAGCATCTCATAAGGTCTCGGTACACATACTTCTGATTTCTCTCATCTTGGTAGGAACAGTTGCTCCTAATGATTGAGACAGCATCATCTACACTTAATGGTGTATGAGGTTTGCTTCCTGGCCTCAATGTGAATGAGATTTGCTACCTATCATATAATCTGGACAGTGAGGTTCATTGTATTTGGCTCTGGGTTCTAGAGATGGAACCGTTTCTAATTTTCAGAGGTGTAGGAGTCCCCTTCTGTGCCTTAGTCATGTATGTCTCTTTACACATACCTGTGGAGTCAAAGCGGCCTCTCTCAATAAAACTAAACTGTACCTTACCCCTTGGTCTTTCTATGGCAGCAGGTGTTCCATTAAATTCCTAGCTGTCATAATTATTCTCTGAATGGTTGGGTGTCTCTTCGTGTGTAGACATGAACCTCAATAGAGTGTCCACATGGTTCTTCCCTAATAATTTGCATAAATGGCTACTTTCCTACTATTTAGAAGACGTGAGGCCTCTTTGGTCTCGGTCCCTTCTCCTGGGGTTGGGTAGTAATTTTTGTTCTCGGAAGTGGGTCGCAGTGCAATGAAGTTTGAGAACCTCTGCTCTAGTCAGTTGTATCCAGGAAATTTCCTGTTCATACAGTTCAGTGTCATCATTGGATGTCTCCAATATCTCATCTACCAAGGAAAGATGATGTATTGATAGCATATTTGAAGAGAGTTTTTCACTCAATAGTATAAGTGCAAGGGATCCATTTTATATTCTCTTGTTCTACAAGTGGGGTAAATATCCTTGGGAAAAGGTTTGAGGCACTCTGCTTGTGTATGGTTCTGATCTAAAGACGAGCAAGTTGTAACATCAATATTGCACTCCTTTCCTACACCAAGAGCAGGAACTTGTTACGAGGTTTTTTGAATATTGGTCCAACTGGTACCAAGTTGATGTCATTTGCTATGATTTGAGATGGGCAATTCTGTCATCAGTATCATGGTGTTTGCTATTAATATCTATAAAGTCTTGCTTTCCAAACAGCTGGGTCTACTGCCTGTGAGATAAGGCAGGAGTCTTCACCCAGGTTCATTGTTTCTCTGGTCAACTCCTTGACTCTAGATTGCTTGGTTTCTTGATTGTTATGCTGAAGTCTAACAGAAAAACAAGAGTTTGTGATCAGTCAAACCTGCTGTGTCTTGAAAGAGATCTCTCACCTGGGCAGTGGACCTGTTAAAGTCCTCGGCTGTTGTTTTAGACTGTTTAAATGAAGATGCCATTCTTGATAGTTACTGAGATAGCTTAGCCATTAGGCATGTATCTCCTTCAAGTTGCATTTTTACTGAACAAGTGGTCCTGCTCACATCTCTGTCCCAACAGTCTAAAGTGTCTGAGATTTCCATATCTTTTAGACCTCTAGAATGTCTGTCTGTTCCTGGGCCTCCTTTACGTTCAGGAAGAACAGGTATCATACTTTTTTGCATATTCAGAGCTTCTCTACAGGTTTCCCCCATCACTTGGAGAAATGGAGCTTAACCGAGGAGCCAGTCCATCAAGGTCCAAAGGTTGTCCATTTATCACACTATGTCAATCACAGTTACTATGACCTGACAGGGTTTTATATTCCTGGAATTGTCAGTCCTCATCTAGGACAAAGGCAACATTCATGTCATGTTGTCTTCATCACATCCTGTTGTATGACTGATACTGCAGATATGTGTGTGTTTTGGCAAAAATTTTCCTTCATTAAGATTTCTTTTGGGAGAGCAAGATCAGTCACTTCTATTCACTCTTGACCTGGCATCCAGAGCTGATTTTTCTTTGATAGTTTTGCTGTGCTTTTTATCTAAAACTCTTCAGCCCACCTTCCTGTGGGTTGTACTACTTGTTAAATTCACACAAGTGGGAATATACACAGGCCACTTGGAGACATGAAGGTTGCATACTCTGTAAACACAGTTTTTTGAGATGAGCCTCTGCCTTTTCACAGTCCCTGCCCACCTTCCCTACTTCTTCAGAATTCCCGAATTAGTGGAAGGAACTGGCTGGTGGTTGGGGCCACTCCCCCTGTTGTACACTCAGAACCTTTCAGTATGTGAGGGAGCAGGAGGGGGTGAGTGGGCCCCCGATGGTGACTGCTTTTGAGAAGGTTCTGGAAGCTCATGGCATTGGCACCGTGATCCCAGAAGTGAATGTGAAGAGGCTCATCTCGAAGAACTCTGTTTATAGGTAAGTAACCTTCATTTTCCTTGCGTTTATGGTTTTGAGTTGTAGAACAAGTGGCTTTAGCAACCTTCACTGTTTGCAAACAATTTTTTTATGGGTATACATGTGATTTTTTTTTCCCCTTGCCTATCTTAACCTCAGTGAGGTGCTAGGTTTTATAAATGAATGTTTTTAAAACTGTTTAAATTCCTTTCCTGAAAGCCATAATAGAAGTGTATATTGCTATTTCGTATTACTACAGCAAATGAGGTAAAAAAACATGAATTTATAGAAACAGCTTCATAAATGGTTAAATTAGTGTTATTTTGCTTTTCACTTTATAATAATTTTCAGATCTTCTTGATATTTCCAGGCCCTTGGACTTGAGAGTGAAATTGCTTGTTTGCCTGCAAAAATTAGAAAAAAATCATGGTGATATAATGAAGGTAAGTATAATGTCATGTTGATCTGGAATCAGGATCCTAACTCTCAGGATTTTATTCCTACTTTGAAAATGAGACTCGGGTTTTTTTCCCCCTCCCTCCAGTGTCATGTAAGTAACTCTTTTAAGTGTATTTACATAAAGAATCTAAGGTAAATGTGGTGTTGGAATAATGATATTTAAGTGATATAAAAGTAGGAAAAGGAAGATAAAAATAGCAGCTCTGCCTAACGTTTCTGGGCATGTTTCTGTAGTTGCAATGGGGTTGTGCAGCTCTGTCCTTTCCAGTAGGTGAAATAGCTTCTTGCATCTGCAGGTCCCCATTTAATATTATCATAGAAGGCACATCTAGAGAAAGAGCATTAATATTGAAAAGGTGGTTGTACAGAGCTATTGAAATTAGATAGTAATAATTTTTGTTGCCTCAGTCTGCTTTACTTAAATATTCATAGTTAAGTCTTTACTGTGTGCTTTGGCAGAATGAATGCCCAGATGTATAAAGTATTTAAATTTGTATCTTTTGTAGTTCATTATCCAAATTTTTTCTAAAATGTATAATTTTACTTAAAGGTGACCTACAAGAAACTTAACAAGTTGGAGTTGCCTTTTTTTGTTGCTTTGTGTTGTAGAAAGGAAGCCTGGATAATTTTTCCCTGCTTATTGTCCTTCCTAACCCTCTGAACTCTGTGTTTCTAAAAGCGAGCAATGCCAAGTCTGCTCTTTCCTGGCGTTGCTGGTGGACTCTTGTCTCAGAAATGTATTGTGGGCTCTTACTTTAATTGACGCAGTAGGTACATTGACTCTACAATAAATACATCCTTTTTCCCATGTGTTAGGAATTCGAGTTAAATAGGAGTCAACAAGGTTGTAAGCTGGCTGGCTGGAAATCCCTTATGCTCTCAGTTATTTAGCTGTAACTCTTTTAATGTCATAACTTCACTATTCTCCAGTACTATGGCATTTTCCAGGATAGACAAGAACTGAATTTTAAAGTTTAAAAAAAAAATTGACAACTTTTCAAACTTCCTTTATCATAGAAAGTCAAGCCTTTTCCCTTTTGTAGGTCATATTTTTAAACCTTAGTTTCAATGGTGTTTGAAATTTTCCAGGTTTTTAATGATCCTATTCATGGCCATATTGAAATACATCCTCTCCTCGTTCGAATCATTGACACACCTCAGTTTCAACGCCTGCGATATATAAAACAGCTGGGAGGCACTTACTATGTTTTCCCAGGAGCATCGCACAACCGCTTTGAACATTCCTTGGGGTAAGGCAATATTCTCATGCATACAAATCTTCTCCTCCATTTTGATTTCTCTGCCAAGGTTATCTTCCTTTCCACCAGTCTGGAGTGTCTGTAGGGCTGGGCTGGTGTATTGTGTCTAGTTGAAACTTAAAACTAGCATTTTAGACAATGAGGATACCACTGTCTGAATTGTTACTTAAGGTTTGTTTCCAGAGGTGGGCAACAAAAATTACAAAAGGCTTTGAGAAACTTCTGTCTGAGAGTGAAAAGATGGTGGTACTTCTCAGTTTAGAGATGAGAGGATTTGATAGTGGTAATAATTAATAGTGTAGAGAAGGTAAATCATGCATTAATCCTTCCCTTTTTTCATAACAAGAATAAGGGGTCATTCAATGAGATTGAATGACAAATGTAAAGTTGATAAAAAGAAATATTCTTATATAATGTATAATTAACCTATGAAACCCATTGCCGCAATATATAATTAGGGCCAAGAGGCCAGAAGAATTAAAAAATGGTTAGGTATTCTTGTGGATAATGAGAACATCTACAGTTGCATAAAATAGGATTCAAAATAAGGGATATAAACTCGTGCTCCAGGGCGTAAGCCAATCAATAACTGATTATGTTAGGAAGGAACTTCCATAATCAGGTTATTGCCTAGTTGTCCACAGTGATTTTTTTTTTTTTTTTTGCATCCTCTGAGACATCTGGTTACGGGCCACCGTCATGGTGCTGCATTGGATGGACTAGTGTAGACCATTCCAATGTCTCTGGAGGTTGGAGAAGTTGAAGGAAATAAGGACAGATCCAAGCTTGTGCAGGGATGTGGAAAATGAGGATAAGGACTTTGACTATGTGATAGGTGAAGGAAGTCATTGAAAGGGTTTGTGTTGGAGTTACAAGAGGAAGATGACTTTGGTAGAGGCAATTTTGACTGACTAGAGTGGGAAGAGGGGAGAATACTGTAATCAAAGTGTATTCTTATGAGGTTGGGATGGAATTCTTGAGGAGAGGACTCCTTGGATGTGAAATCTGTTGCTTGTTTCCTTCAAATATATACTTTTTCCCGATGGTGTAGGTTTTAAAAAAGGAAGTAGCTAGCTTCCATAACTGGACTGAAGTTTAGGTTTTGAGCATCTGTTGCTGCTCTCTACTGCACTAGAGCTATGGTTTGCAATAGCCAAGGCAGAATTGAATTGGCAATTTCTCTTGTTTGTTTACTAAACCTCAAATTATTAACTTTCTCATATTTTCTGCCTGGAACAGGGTAGGCTATCTGGCAGGATGTCTGGTCCAGGCATTACACGAAAGACAGCCAGAGTTGGAAATAAACCAGCGAGATATTCTCTGTGTTCAGATTGCTGGACTTTGTCACGATTTGGGTAAGCAGCTCTTTAGAACAGTTGTTTGGTAGCTTAAAAGGTTGCTGGATGTGACGGAATGCACCCATGTATTCACCCCCCTACATGCTATTGTAATAATCTTCGTACAAGGTATGTGGGTATGATTTAAAAACTCATAATTTGCTTCTCAGTATTGTCCTGATAAAATGTGTGGCAATGCGGTATGTAAAGTTATAAGATTCACCTGTATGATGTTATTAAGACATGTTCCAAACCCCACATCCCTCCCCAAGCAGAAGTTGGCAAATAGGTCTGTCCTAAACAAAGGAATGTGTGCTTGCCTTAATTTGCATTTAAGCAGTAAACAGAGACTCCAAGTAGGAAGGGAAAACAAAGAAAGCTTAAACAGGTGAAAAAAAAGAGCAGGGAACATCATTCCACATCAACATTTTGTCTCTTGGTTCTCAGCTGGAAATGTTTTTCAAGAGTTAGTAGCCAGAACACTGCAGTTTTCCTGACACTTCTTGGAAAGTGTGCTAGGATCTTCGATTTCCACTTGGACAGAAGGGAGAGAGGATGAAGATGGACAGAAGGACCTTTAGTTTAATCTTCTCTCTGAAGAACAGTCCCTGTAAAGTTGCTGTGTCCATTTTTACTCCAATGTCTGCGTTGGTATAGTGTACTTACTGCATTTGAATCTTCTTCTCCCATTCTGTGAAGAGCAGTACAATGAAATGAGAGAATACAAATTCACACAGTTCCTACTTATGTTTTTGCTGACAAACATGTTTCAAATTAAGCCTGTACCCTCTTTATTTTTAAGGTCATGGACCATTTTCACACATGTTTGATGGAAGATTTATTCCACTTGCTCGCCCAGGGCTGAAATGGAAGGTAAGTATTTTACACCGGGAACAATATGCAAGCGAAATATGCCACTTAAATATTTTTTTAAAGGAAAAGGTAATTTACCTTTAAATATATGGGTAGCCAATACTGCCTGCTTTTGTGAGCAGACAGTGGTGTTCTAATCTGAGTGACAAGCATATTTACCATGATTAAATGTCAAAAAAGGTTTCTCTCTTCCAATCATGGTGATACCCTTGTTCTTTTTATTCTGTCTCATAATATCCAAGCTACGGAGGAGCAGAGGGAATTTTCCTTTTCTTTGCACATACTCCTGGCCATTCTTTCTTCTTGTGAGCCTGGGGCAAGAGGGACTGAGAGGAACATTGGGGGTAGACATTTGTCACCAGCTGTCTCCCTGAGCTGTGTGTAGGAAAGCTCAGAGACCCTGCTGTTCATGCACATACACCCTGACTCTTGCACAACAGGGGATGAGGAAAGTAAAATAAAACAAATCGTGAAAACTTGGTTAAATGTCTTTTTGTTTAAATTGACCAGTTCCAAGTTGGCATAGTCCCTTAATGTATATGGGTAGCTTTGCCCACAACCCAGATTTTATAGGCATAAAACATTAACTGTAGACAGAGTAATGAAAGCAGAAATTGAATTTAAAAATGCTAAAAAGGCAACAGGATGTTCAAAATTTAGGTTTCAATTTTAAAAAATGGACAGGTTTTCTAGTTATGTTTGGAATTTTTTTTAAATGTAACAAAAATGTTTCCCTATATTCTCTGCAATCCTCTTTGTGCTAATATGTGAGAAGTGGAAAGAAAACTTGTTGTGAAGAATATTTTAACCTAACAGAAAATGAAGTTGGTCAATATCAAAGTTAGCTTTCTCAGTAGTGTAACTTTCCCAGCAGTGAACCTCCTGGATATTAAAACACATGCTTAACCAGCCCAATAGTCAAAATTCTACACACATGCACTGTGGACAAGTTAACATTAGTATGAGAAGCTTAACTTTTTGCATTTCCTGAGGACTGCCTGGTCCAATGGCTAGAACAGGTCCTTGATGTTAGTCTGTTCCCAGCTCAGACATTATTTGACTTTGGCTTAGTCTGATAGCAGCTTGTGTGTTTTGATAAAGTAACATCATATACTTTCTGCAGCATGAAACTGCTTCTGTTCAGATGTTTGAACACCTGATTACTTCCAATGGGCTAGAAAAAGTCATGGAAGATTATGGTTTTGTCCTGAAAGAAGATATGGACTTCATCAAGGAACAAATAGGAGGACCACTAGATACAACCCCATGTCGAGGTTTGGTGAGTCAGTTCGCCTCTTCTTTGGAAGTTATTTTAAATAATTCGCTCTTCAATGTAAGCGAAATAAAAATATCATTTTTGGTGCTATTCTCTTTTTAAGCTCTAGCTGTGTAGTTTCTGGGACACTTTCAGGCACTTAAGTTAGGAGGTCAGTGTGAAAAGTTGTTAAACTTTACTTTGAGATGCTTGGATGGAACATGTTCAAACTGCAGAGTGCGTCGTTGTTTGTGGGTTGTTAGCACTTGGTGGATTCATTGATATGCTAAGCACTCAGACCTTCAAGAAGTACAATCCCTGCTCCAAGAAGCTCAAGAACTAAGGCCAGGTTGAAAAGTAGACAGCTACAGGGAAAGGAAATGAGGCAGTTTTTGTATACAAGTCAACTTGTTCATGGCAAACAACTTTGTTGAATTGGGTCTTTAATGGGAACTTACATGTGGACAAGGTAGGGGCCTTGATGAGCTTGGAGTTATATCACGCATAGGGAGCCACGAGGAGGTGATTCAGCAAGAGGCTGACGAACAGGTGAACAAGGCTGGAAGTACTGGAGCAGAGGACGCTTTACCAGAGCAAGGGGCAGAATTGTGTACAATCTTGAAGGGGTGACCAAATGGAAACTTGATAAAATGGTGATTGGGAAGCCAGTGGAGGGATTCAAAGAAGGGAGTGATGTGATTGAATTAGGCAAGGAAGGAGAGTTTACAATTATTAATCTTCATAAGCAAAACAGCCAAATCTTATCCTGTTATGCAGATGAAGAAACAGAAGTACAGATGTTCAGTGACCTGCCCAAAGTTATACATTCAGTCATTGGCAGAGCTGAAACTAGAAACCCTACCAGCATGCTTCTCTGACCAGACTGTTCCTTTAAAGGGAAGCTGTTCTGGTAGGGGAGATTCCAATTACTGCAGCAAATTACATAGGCTTACGCAAAAACCATACATAATAAATGGAAAGCCTCTATCTTGACAGCTTGATACAAAATAGAATTCAAAGATTCATCTTTGTTTTGACAAACATTGGTGTTTACAGATAATTATTTGTATTACAGTAATTCTTAGAGGCCATCATCAAAATCAGGATCCCCTTGGTACTAGGCAGTATACAGACACTGTTGCCTGCCCCACAGAGCTTGTGTTCTAAATAGAAAAGACAGACTGATAAATAGACAGACAACATAAAAGCAAAACATTTGTTAATTGCATTTCCTTTTTTCAGGATCTTTTTATGGAATTTTAAAGTTGCCATGAAGGCTAGTATTTGGTTAACCTCAGAAGAAACACTAATACACATGGAACATGCATTTTACAATAACTGACATTCTCTGATTTTTTTCCAGTGCTTGGTAATTGCTAACTTCTTGAGTGCATCTGGCCCTAGACTGAAAGGTGCAAATTTTCCAAAATTGTCATCCCTGGCATTTGAATAGTAGAGAGAATCTCTCTCCCCTTCTTCTTATGGTTGGCGGCTTGTGCCAGAGCTTGGAGGAGCCAGCAGGGACACAAACTGTCATCACCATAAACTTCTGTTGAGTGGCTTAAAGCTGCAGATTTTCCTTAATTCTGGTATAACTTGCAAATTAAGCACTCTTGTACCCATTTAATCATTTTAGGGGAGTTTGCTGCATAAACACCAACTCTAGATACTGATGTCACAAGCTCGGTTTCTGAAATTTAGTCTTATTTCTTTTTGTCATATTTTCTTTATTAAATCAGTAGTTTTGATGTATTTATCCATACTGTCATGTGCAAAATCAAAATGTATTCCTGACGTCTATAAACACATTCTGAAATTGCTGCTGACCATGAGTTAACCTATTCTGAATAAGCTGTTCTGGTTTTCCAGTGGCCATACCGTGGTCGACCAGAAGAGAAAAGCTTCCTTTATGAGATAGTGGCTAACAAAAGAAATGGCATCGATGTTGACAAATGGGATTACTTTGCCAGGTACAAATCTTCCTGATGTTAGTTTTATTATAATCCTAACAAAAAAATTGCCCGATGCTGCTGCTTTTACTGTAAGTAAAATTTCATTATTGAATGCTTTTAACTCATTCTCTCTGGAATACTTTTAGGGATTGCCATCACTTAGGAATCCAGAATAATTTTGATTATAAGCGCTTCCTTAAATTCGCTCGGGTCTGTGAAGTGAAAAACAAGAAGCATATCTGTACCCGTGACAAGGTAAACTGCATGGGGGAGAACAGAGGATGTTAACTTGTGAAGTATTGTACTCTTGTAGCAGCAGATTGAAAAACATAACCTGTAATGAAAATGAACGCGAGGTCAATTCTGCTCAGCTAATGGAATGCAACCCTGAAGTGGGTTGCATGCAGGAGCCTAGTGGGTTTGCTAGCATACTGGTGGAGAAAGGAAAGCAGCAAAAATCCCTGGGTTGATGGAAGCCTGAGGAAGCTGGGCAAGGAATTGAAGAAGCAGTTCATTCCCTCCCCTTGTTGCTACCAACATTTCCCTGAGAGCCTTTTGTAGTAAAGTGAGTGCACAGACCTGGAGCTGAGCACAATGCAGGGACCGCGGGAGGTGCTTCCAACATTAGCACCCCCACCCCTGGGGGGACACACAAAGTGATGCCACAGTGTGAATTTTTTGGCTGCTTTGAGTCATGGACCAGAAATGGATAAACTGCTGTCTTAAGGTGCTTAGCAGGAATGGGAGGAAGTAGTCGCTGCCCCAGGAGATGCTGTCAAAAGTAACACAAGGTGGGAGGGATAGGAGCAGCTCCTGCTGCTACTCTTCTCATGGGGGGGAAAGCCTGGATGCGTAGCAGTACTTTAGAGGTCTGACTGAGAAGCTAGAGCCCTTGGGGTGGTCTGCCCATCTCACACTGCCAGCCAGCCAGTCACCCTTATCTCTAGTACCAGGGAAAGCAGTTGGTGAGTTGGCTTTTGGATTGGATTAAAATCATAGCCAGCCAGTCTTGAAGATAGAGGGTAGTTTGGAAGCCATCCACCAGTTCCTACTTTTCTTGTCTCTTTCCCAGCATTGCTACAAGTAGCATAGTTTTGTGAACAAGAGTAGCTGGGAAACAGACATCCCCTTCCCTGCCAAATTATGCCTTGTCTGAGGGGATGGTATTTCTCCTTGACTTTCTAGGTTCAGGGATCCAGCAAGGATTCCAACCTCTCTCAGCAGTTCCTTTCAACTAGTTATTCTCAGGGCCATATGTATTCTAGCATGCTTGAGCTGTGTAACTTGCAAAATCTACTTGTGCTACAGAACTTGTTGAATCTAAGATTTCACTTCTAGAAACACAAGTTTTGATTGTTCATGGCTGAGAAGAGAACTAGTAGTTCAAGCCCTTCCCTCCCCAAATTTAGTCATCTCCACCTTTGCCCACATGATGATGAATTCCTTACCAATGCTAAAAGCCTCAGCCAGTTCCCTAGTGCCAAAACCCAGCACCCACACATTCCTGGGTGCCCAAAGCCCTAGCCATTTGATACCCAGCCGCTTAAGCCTCTGGCTTCCCAGCAATGTCTCCTGTGCAGCTATGCATTTTCAGTACCAAATTCTGCAGAGCTTTGAAAGTGTATTAATTTTCATGTTGAATTCATTGAAAACCTCTATTTTAGCTTTCCTGAAGCTGATATGGAACTTCAGTTTGCCATCTCTAAGTATTGTAGAAACCAGGGAGCCTTGCCACAGAATTCTAGGTCCAGCTTGTCACCGAGTATGTGCGATGTTGGTCATTCTCTGTACCATACTGTTGACCTTGTCTGCTTCTCACCCCATATCTTCCAAAGCAGAAGGTGTCCCTTCATCTCAGCATGGAGGCTGCCCCGTCTAGTTCTTGATGGCCCCTACAGCACAGGCCACCTGTGCAGCTGCCTGGAAACTGGAAGGGCTAGAAAGCTACTGCCACAGGACAAGTGGCAAGTAAATTTAACTTGAAAAGAAGGCTTGTCTATGAGTGCTGGTCATATACAGTATTTTGTAAGGTGTTGGCAAATGGGTGAGAGTGAGATGATACTTTTGGATACTGTTGTTTGTGTTTTACGGTGGGGAAGGCAGCTTGAGCTAGTGCATTTGAACATAGGACTGGAAGTGAGGAACTTTACAGTTTATCCGTGCTCCAATTTTGACTCCTTTTGTGACCCTGAACAACTAGTTTACCCTTGCTGCTGTTTTCCAATCTATAAAATAGAGAAAATACCCTCCTCACATGGGGAGTTCAGAATTAAGTAGTCAGTGCTACAAGGACTGTGCATGCTTTTACACTTAAAGGGCTAAATATTATTTTTATTTTTAAATACTGCAATACACAGCTTACCTTATGGTGATAACACTTGAGAGCTATTTTCCCCTATATCTGGCTATTCTTAGAAGCCCAGATAGACATGGCAATTGCAGGAGCATACTCCCTTTATGTTCAGAAGTTTGAATCCACTCTTTAGATTTATATATACAATATTTTGAAAATCAAACTGCTTTTATTACTGAATGGTGGATTAGCAGCTCATAAATAAAATAATTTTTAGTGATATCCAGGATCAGAGAAGTTTAGACACCTGCTAGCCAGAGACTGGCATAGGCAGCAGTGTGTGTTTGGCCATAGGGTGTAGAGTCCTAACAGGGCTCAGAGGAAGTAGAATCCTGATGAGAAGCCCCGTCAATACCACCGCCTCTCCCCAGTTACTGGGAGGGGCTTGTACTGGGCTTCCTGCCAAGGTGCCACACTTGGAATCTGGTTGTGGAGAGTGGAAAGCATTTTTCGTACAGTCTTAGCTAGTAAATATCAGGTAATTTGTGAGATTGCTCTACTCCCAAGTCAGCTTCTTCCCATCTATAGTAATCATTCCTCTCACCTTTTCTGCTTCTGAAGTCGCACTCACTGACTTTTGTCCTCCTGATTTTGAGGAATTGAGCCACTGGGCATAATCTTCTGTACAGCCCGCACCTTCCTGAGGTTATCAGATGGGAGATATGCTTGGTGCTAGCTCCTTTGTTGAATAGCCAGTGCTTTCCTTTGATCTAGCATGAAAACAACGTATAGATCAGTACTCCCCAACTTGGTGGACAGCCACCTCAGGGCAGCATTAGCTAGTCTATTAGTGTATATCTACACTGCAGTTGGGAGTGTGCCTCCAAGCCTGGGTAGACAGACACGTCCTCGCTTTGCTCGAGGTAGCATGCTAAAAAGACCAGTGTGAACATTGCAGCATGGGCCATGGCTTTGGCTGGACACCCAGCTTCGCACTCAGAGGGTCAGTTGGGCTTGGACTCAGGTGGATAGCCTAAGCTGCCACCTGTGCTGCAATGTCCAAACTATTATTTTTAGGTACACTCCGAGGTGCAGTGTAAACATACCCTAAATGTCGGTATAAAACCTAAGTAAAATGAATAGAGTTGGGGGGCGGGGATGTGTGTTAATGGAGTACAGAGGAGCTGTGTGCTCGCAAAGCTTCATCACACTGTGTCTCCCTGCAGATGTATAGTGGTGGGTAGATCCCTGAAAGCCGGCTCAGACTTCCCTGTGTGCTTGTATATTGGTTCCTCTTACCGCTGGCTGCATGGGCAGTTTGGATGATACACTACTGCAGACTCAAGCCACAGTCTGCTGGCCAGAGTTTTTCTTCTCTGCTCCTATGGCACTTGGATCAGCCTCAAATGCACAACCCATGCAGTCTGACCTGAGTGGATTGGGAGGGGAGCAGAAAAATAGAGCCAGAAGAGGAGAGAAAATAAAAGACACGAGGGAAAACAATGTGAAGGAGTATGTTTAGCAGAGCAGGCACAACAGAGTTAGGGAGTGGGACAAGGAGATATGAAGAAAGAGAAAACCAGAGGTTCAGCAGTGGTGGGGCAATAAAATGGGAGTACCCCCTTGGGCCAGCTAGATTAGTGCTGCTTTTCTTTGCTGCCACTTATTTGGAGTAGGCACACCAGGGCAGAGATGACCAGTTGCTTGCACTCACCAGTTGATACTGGTGAAATGGGTTGACATTCATTTTAAAGTTGACACTGGCAAGTATGTTCTCCCCCCCCCCCCCAAGTCCTCATGAAGGAGAGATTGTGCAATCCTGTTGGGTGCTTAGAGGTATTCTCCTTGTGCATCTTTGGGTGCTATGTTGTATTCCTCTGCTCCAGCTGGTTGTCATATCTTTCCATTGAAAACACTGGTGATCAATGGTGATATGAAGTAAGAGGCACTTCTTTGGTTGGCCAACTACCAGTAGTACTCCCTGCAAAGTACATCCCCATTGCGTAGTAAGGTTTGAATATTATTAAGTAAAGTCTGGAAAGATGTGTTCTGCGTTTCATGTACCAGATCCACACACTCTTGACATGTCATGTTTTTATCAGTTATAACTTGTGCTATTTTCAATTTGCTGAATATGTATCACTTCCTTATTTCTTAATTTATTTTTCTAATTTATTTAAAAACAATTATTAAATCTACTGTATGACTTTCAGAGAGATGTGAAAGCACATCTTCCAGACCTTAAACAATGAATTTCTATTGTGGCCATAATAGCATGATAGTGTCTGTATAATGACTGAATCCAGACTCCTTTTACTAAATACAGTATGTTGCTGTCTTCTGGTTCTTACTGTGTCCAGAAATTCTCAAGCATGTGTATCAGATATTGAAGGCACTGTGCTTGCCTTTCTGTGTTGTCTTCCAGGTTTTGATTTCATAAATGGGACATGACCGTTATGTACGCCAAAAAAAAAAAAAAAAAAGTTTAGCTAGTTTGTCTTTTTCTGTGTACAACTGAGCAGTATTTTGTTGAAACAATTCTGTATGCTTTCTTACCCATCTAGCCAGAGTGATGTGGATTATGCTGGACTTTGCTTATGGGTTTTAGTTATTAAGAAATTGTCCCCATAATACATACAAAGTCTCCTATCAAAAGCTTTTTGTGTTCCTGGATTGCTAGACTTCCCAGTGCTCCTATGTGCCTCATCTCCAGGAACAGTAGATGAAGAACACCTATTAAGAAAATTAGAGCAGATAAGGATAAGTCTGCTGTCGGTAGACAGGATACTGGGCTGGATGGACCTTTGGTCTGACCAAGTATGGCCATTTGTATGCAAGGATGCTCAGTTTTCCTCATCCTGTGCCAGAATGGAAGGTTACAGATACTATTGTGTAATATGGGGTGTCTCAATTTTAAACTGAGCTCACAGCAAACTTCAGGTTTCTGGCTTCTGAACTATATATGTAAATTCATGTTCTCCTTTGAGTGCTGTCCCTGGGGATGCTCCACTTTAGGTGTTGATGCACCCCTATGCTCGTAGCCAGAGATTTAAGGTAGCAGTGTCTGGCTGGGCTGCACGTGCGCAGACCCGGTCTCACGTTTCCTTAGGCGGTTAACTGATGCTTGCGGCCAACCCTTCCCCTCTTCCTTCTCTGCTGCCGTTGGCTCACGTTGGAGCATTCAGCAGCACCTCGCAGTTACTCTTAATTCTCTCTTCTTCTGTTTCCTTTTTACCTGTAGTTACAAAAAGAAAAGGAGTACTTGTGGCACCTTAGAGACTAACCAATTCATTTGAGCATGAGCTTTCGTGAGCTCATGCTCAAATAAATTGGTTAGTCTCTAAGGTGCCACAAGTACTCCTTTTCTTTTTGCGAATACAGACTAACACGGCTGTTACTCTGAAACCTACCTGTAGTTAGTCGTCTTCATTGAAATACTATCTCCTTTTTCTCTTTCCCTGCCTCAAAATAAATAGATAAATCCTCACAGGACCTTACGTGTCATTTGCCCAGCGACTGCAGCAGCTCTACAGCTGTATCTCTCTCCATACAACCGAGAGACTACGCCCCTTCTGGGGCATGCCTGCCCCCCTTGGCTTTAAACATTGCCCTACCTGCTAGCTGTCAATACCCCTTTCAGATGGCCACTCACAGCGCGTCTGGTGTCTTGGTGAGGGACACACACAACAAAAGTGCCTGCACTGCCACAACTTCAAAGCACGCACAAGAAAGGCAAGAGTTTTACACCTGAAGCTTTTCACAGCATCAGTTAACAGCCTGAGGCAGTGTGAGACAAGGTCTGTGCATGTGTGGCCCAACTGGGCACTGCTGCCTTAAATCTCCAGCTACGAGTGCAGGGGTGCATCCTCTGTATCAACACCTAAAGTGGAGCACCCATAGGGACACACATCTCAAAGAACCTCTGTTACTGCACAAAGTGAGTAATTTCCTCATGTCAGTGTGGCTCCAGAAGTATAACTTTTAGTTGAGCGGTCTGCAAGGTGAGCAAGTAATGGAGCTCTGATCTCCTGGTTGACCTAGAAACCTTATTTATGTGTAGCCTATAATATGGAGATGAAACACTCTTTCCTTCTGCCTTCAGAACCTCAGAAATCTTTTAGAGGAAGCAGCAGAGCAGAGAGGAATAAGATTCTACAGTGTTGATCCTTTTTGTTGAAAACTTTCTAGAATAGAAACAAAGTTACACCTAATAAAACCATAAAACATTTTAAAAGCACAAAACTTACTTCGCCCGCTTCTCTGGTTACTTATGCATAGGGCCCTACCAAATTCATGGCCATGAAAAATGCGTCACAGACTGTGAAATCTGGTCTTTTGTGTGCTTTTACCCTATACTATACAGATTTCACGGGGTAGACCAGCATTTCTCAAATTAGGGGTCCTGACCCAAAAGGGAGTTGCGGGGGGGGGGTCACAAGGTTATTTTAGGGGGTTGAAGTATTGCCACTCTTACTTCTGCACTGCCTTCAGAGCTGGGTGGTTGGAGACTGGCGGCTGTTGCCTGGGAGCCCAGATCTGAAGGAAGAGCCGCCGCCAGCAACAACGCATAAGTAAGGGTGGCAATACCATACCATGCCATCCTTCTGTGCTGCTAGTGGCAGCCGGCCAGCCCCTGCCGCTCGCCAGCTGCCCAATTCTGAAGGCACCACAGCTGCCAGCAGCAGTGCAGAAGTAAGGGTAGCAGTACTGCAATCCTCTCCTACAATAACCTTGCAG
Source organism: Lepidochelys kempii (assembly GCF_965140285.1). NCBI lineage: Eukaryota > Metazoa > Chordata > Testudines > Cheloniidae > Lepidochelys > Lepidochelys kempii. Next base: position 30,089,895 of record NC_136392.1, on the reverse strand, counting down.
TCCCCTCCCCCCAACAATTCCTTTTTGGGTCAGGGCCTCTATAATTATACCACAATGAAATTTCAGATTTAAATAGCTGAAATCATGAAATTTCACGATTTTTAAAATCCTATGACCATGAAATTGACCATGAATTTGGTAGGGCCTTACTTATGCAACACAGAACCTGCAAGGCCTGGGCATCTCCTCACAGGAGCGAGTAGAATCTAGTGGGACTTCTGAGAAAACAAGTTTTTTGGAAGCGAGAAGTTGATGTTTAGTGGGAGAAAAGAGTAGCTGGGTCTTGGAATGTTGGAATAAATCCCAGAGAGATGGGTAGTGGGAAGCTGATGCACTTATAGGTATGTGATAACTTGTGCCTCTGCAAGATACCATATAGCTGTTTCCTGCATGTATGAGGTTTGTGTGTACGTATATTGTATTATAATGTGTGTACCATCAGATATTGCAGTGTGCCTCTGAATACTAGAGTGGTAGCCAAGGAATGCGGAGGTCTGTTCAGAGCTATTAAGTCAGTTTGAATAATAAATTAATCGCCTTTAGTTGAGAGGTTGTTTTCTTTACTGTTTGCATATTTCAAGAAAGGTAGTTGTAAAAAAAAATAATCACAGATAGTATTTCTGATCTTATTGCTAGCAGTAACCATCTGGCTAAAAACTAAAATAATTTGTAGGTTTAATGGTGCAGCAGCCAAATGTCCAGGACTGTAACCATTGACTACACTTTATTCTGGATCTAGCATCAGAAAAATGTATTGTCTGCTTTGTAAACATGAAACAGTTTGTTGAAAATATTAAAGACTGTTAAAAGTAGGGCTTAGACATCAAAGGAATAGTCATAGCTTATAATGGACAACTTCCAGAAGGGATATTTCACACTTATTGCATGTACATACTGTCCATTGATTATCGTGCTGATCACTTTGTAAAGCATCAGGCATAAGTCTGTCAAATACAACTTTCAGCGCCAAAGCTCTTTTCTGTTGCATTGTTTAGAATGTAGTATTTGATACCTTCAAAATTATTTTCAAAATGCATCCTCTTTGTAAGGTGACTGATCAACAATCTCTTCATTCACAACTACAGAAGCTAGAGTGGAAAAAGCACAGTAAAAATGGGACTGTACCCATATCATTACAAATCCAGGTGTAGAAGCTGCTCGTGACTTCAGAATGGTGAAAATCACCCCTTCTGTTGTACAGTGGAAACTGAACTGTGACAGTTACTGTAAGGGACTGCGGAAGACTCTGTGACGGCCTAGCTAAGGAAGAACGCTTTCTCATGCAGACGGTTACTATCGGTCAGGTTCGGACATGAGGAACTGGTCGAAACTGGTCCCCGACCGGCCTTGACTGCCTCGTGTGGCCCCTTGCCAATGAAGGAGCACAACCCCTTAGTTAAATATACATGAGCTGTTATTGTAAAGGGTTTATTAATGCCTGCTACCCGCCCCTTCGTTGGACTCTGTCCTGGGCATTGCTCCGGTGCGCTGGGCTCTCCACCTCCGTGACAGCAACACTTGGAGTCCCCGTTGCGGGTGTGTCACTTACCTTCAATAAAGCCAATAGTTCGCCGCTTTGCCGCAATTGGGCCTCGCTTTTTCGGAGCACCCCTGCCAGGTCTCCCGGGTCTAGAACAAAACAGTTACTTTATCTGAATCCTCAGTGCAGTATCCAGTCGACTTGAGTCAATGTACAAATAAAAGGTAACTTTATCTTTTGTTGCAGGAGGTTGGAAATCTGTATGACATGTTCCATACACGGAATTGTTTGCACCGCAGAGCTTACCAGCACAAGGTTGGCAACATCATTGAAACAATGTAAGTGTCCATTGTGTATTTTGATTGTTCGTGATTAAGGCTAGGATTTTCAGCCTGTGGCGGCTGGGAGCTGCAGGGTCCCTGTAGTGGCCAGCAGCTGCTGGGTACCCCAGGGGGCCCCCTGGAGCTCTGAGCCTCTGGAGGTATTGGGGGTACCCTGCAGCTCCCAGCTGCCATGGGCAGTGGGGGCCCCCGGGAGCTCTGAGCAGCCAAGGGCGACGGGGACCTTGGAACTCTGAGTGGGGGGTCCCCCGCAGCTGCCAAGCTGCCGTGGGTGGTATGGGGACTCCACAGCTCCCCTTTTTGTCATGGATATTTTTAGTAAAAGTCAGGGACAGGTCAAGGGCTTCCGTGATTTTTTTTTTTTTGTTGGTTTTTTTTTGCACATGTCCTGTCCATTGCTTTTACTAAAAATATCTGGGACAAAATCTTAGCTTTATTCATAGTGAGTTGCTGAGATGAATGAAAACCTGCTGAGTTGGGATTTCTGTGAAACCAAGCACATGTTTGTGCCTCTGTAAAAGGCACAAATTAAGTTTTCTATATGCAGTTTTACAGCACCCTGTCTGTACCCTAATCTCTGAGCATGTCTTGGTCCTTCATCACACTAAGGCAGTTTGGCTATATAGCCTTCTGCCTTTTTGGTTCTAGATTGATATTTTTTTTTTTTTTTTTTTAATTAGAGACAATCTGAACCCAATAGATTTCCAACTACTAGAAATAGCTTCACTCCTCTGAACTTTACTAGTCTTAAAATGTTATGCTAAATCCATTTTAGAATATGTAAATAATCAACAAGGTATAAAGTGGTGTAAAATTCAGCTGATTTCCATTGGGTTACACAAGACTTAATTTTTAAATAAGCGTTTAAAGTTCTGCAATATGGTGGTGATTGTGCTTTTGTTCATACATATAAACCAAAAAAATGAAGGGAATAAGAACTCTCCCCTGCCACACTGAGAACCAGTTGACAGCAGATTGATCAAGCCCAGTAATAGAGCAGATGTCCTTTTCATACTGTCTTTTTGTCCATAGACACTGGATGTCTTTAAACTGTTAAAATTTAGGAAAACTGTATTTTTAAATAATTTTTTGCCATGTGCAATGGGCGAATAGCTTACCTGGCAGCTTACCTCAAAAAATGCTTTACAAACATTCATCCAACTTAGTTATTCATTCATGGAGCTATTTAGTCACCACCAAGTGTGTTGTGCTGTGCAGTACTTCTACATTATAGTAGTCTGAGTGTCGGTCACTGACTTCCATACTCCTACAGTCAACCAAACAGTAATGTCAAACATGCAGTCAGAAGCACTGCATACTGTCAGATTTCTAGTTCATCAGAAGTATGGGGGTTTTAAGTGAAAGCACGCTATTAACTAGTCAAAAGGTCAGTTATTTACTGTTTGGTTGCTTCAGCTTCTGCATTGACACACTCAGTTACAAGCCTGGTTTAGTCAATGGGAGACATAAAATGTTATAGGATAACTCAGTGGTTCTCAAACTTTTGTACTGGTGACCCCTTTCACATAGCAAGCCTCTGAGTGCAACCCCCCCCTTATAAATTAAAAACACTTTTTATATATTTAACATCATTATAAATGCTGGAGGCAAAGCGGGGCTTGGGGTGGAGGCTGACAGCTCTCGACTCCCAGTTTGAGAACCCCTGGTATAACTGACTTCTTCTGTCTTCATGCTGGGAATGCTTATTAGCTAGTGGTCCTTTATTTGTAAACATTTTGGCTTTTCATTTTCTCTTTTTAACATGTTAAATCCATATCCTGTCTGTCAAAATAGGATTACAGATGCCTTCCTAAAAGCAGATCCCTATATTAAAATAGAGGGCACTGGTGGAAAACACTACAAGATTTCTACAGCAATGGAGGATATGGAAGCTTACACTAAGCTGACAGGTAAGCTTTCACTGATGGTGACATGTTCTTGCCAGCTTACATGGGGTATCAGTTTATAAGTAGGCTAGGCAGAATTTTGATTTTTTAAAAAATTTGGACAGATAGATATTTATCTATTTTAAATTTTCACAGTTCACAACTATGGGGGGTGGAGTGTATCAGACATTTAATGACAGTAGACTCGTAGACTTTAGGGCTGGTAGGGACCATCGTGATCATCTATCTGTCTGATATCCTGCACATTGGAGGCCACAGAACCTCGCCCACCCACTCATGAAATAGGCCTATAACCTCTGGGTGAGTTACTGCAGTCCTCAGATCTTGATTTAAAAACTTCAAGTTACAGAGAATCCACCATATGCTCTAATTCAAGCCAGCAAGTGATCTGTGCCCTGTGTTGCAAAGGAAGGTGAAAAACCTGCAGGGTTTCTTCCAGCCTGGCCTGAAGAAAAATTCCTTCCTGACTCCAGATATGGTGATCATTTAGGCCTGGAGCATGTGGGCAAGACCCACCCACTGGACACCTGAAGGAGAATTCTTTGTAGCAACTCAGGGGCCTCTCCATCTAGTGTCCCATCTCTGGCCTTTGGAGATATTTGATAGTAGTCACAGATGGGGCATATGCCATTGCAGGCAGCCTCATCATACCCATCCCCTCCATAAACTTATCAAGCTCAGCCTTGAAGCCAATTAGGTTTTTTCCCCCAATACTCCCCTTGAAAGCTGTTCTAGAACTTCACTCCACTGGTTGTTAGAAATCTTTGTCTAAATCCAAGCCTACATTTGTTGGTCAGTTTATATCCATTTGTTCTTGTGTCAGCATTGGCCCTTAACTTAAATAGCTTCTCTCTCTCCCTCCTTATTTATAGTAAGGCTGTCAATTAATCATAGTTAACACAAGCGATTAACACAAAACAAATTAACGAGATTAAAAAAGAAGTCACAACAATCACAGTTTTAATTGCACTGTTAATAATAGAATACCAATTTAAATTTATTCCAAAAATATTTTTGGATGTTCTATATTTTAAAATATTGATTTCAGTTACAACACAGAATACAAATTGTACAGTGCTCACTTTATATTTTTTTATTACAAGTATTTGCACTGTAAAAATGAGTATTTTTCACTTCGCCTCATTTAAGTACTGTAGTGCTATCTCTTTATCATGAAAGTGTAACTTCACAAATGTAGAATTTGTTTTGTTTTTGAGTGCTATGTTATAAATTTTTTTAAAAAGAATCTAAAACTTTAGAGCCTGCAGGTCCATTCAGTCCTACTTCTTATTCAGCCAATCGCTAAAACAGACAAGTTTGTTTACATTTACGGGAGATAATGCTGTCTGCCTCTTAATTACAAAGTTGCCTGAAAGTGAGAACAGGCATTTCCATGGGACTGTTGTAACCAGTGTTGCAAGGTATTTACGTGCACTGCCAGATATATTAAATGTTCATATGTCCCTTCATGCTTTGACCACAATTCGAGAGGACATGCTTCCATGCTGAATTTAAATTGGTATTTTATTATTGTTTAACAGTGTGATTAAAATTGTGATTGATTATGACTATTTTTGTAATCTCACAATTAATTGTGATTATTTTTTTTAATTGCTTGACAGCCCTAATTTATAGAGTGCAATTGTATCTCCTCTGAGCCTTCATTTTGTTAGGCTAAACAAGCCAAGCTCCTTAAAGTCTGCTCTCATGAGGTAGGTACTCCATTCCTCTCAGGATGGTGGACATAGTAGAGATTCCAGTGGAAGCTGTCCAGGGCAAGTCTTGCAAGCTCCTGGATATTTTACATACCTCCATGCCAGGGCACCTTGTAGTGCCCATCAGGGAGGGCTTTTTGGAGCCAGCCAAGCTGCTTTGGCAAATGCCTGCTTCCTTGGTGCCGACACCAAATGGGCAAATCGGTGTTGCCAGGTGCTCCTAGCAACCTTTGAGCAATTCTGTACTCTGTGTCCGGCTCACTGATTGAAGCAGCAAGTCCATAAGAGGACAAAGCATCAAGGTCTGCTGAAATCAACAACTTGGGACAACGATCCCAAAACTTTAGATTTATTCAGCTGCTAAAAATACTCATCAACCAAGCTGCAGATGAAGATTGCCAGTCATCAGTCTTCACTGATGAAATGGCTAATTACATTGGGACTCTTATCTCCCAATTTTCTGACATTAATCCTTCTTGACCTCAGAGGAATTAAAATCTTGGTGGCACAGTGATGTGCACTGATCTTCAAGCATCCCACACAGCACCCAGATCTATGGCCACCTCAGTTGCCATGAGAAGGGTCCTCTTTGTTCCAATCTGGCATCCCAAAAGAGGTGCAAACAGTAGATGATCTGCTGTGTGGTGGATGCACCTTCTTAACCCAAGGACTGATCATCCTCTAAAAGACTCTATAGTAACCCTCAGGTCTCTGGAATACTTGCTTCAAAAAGGAAGCAAATCAGGCCTCAGCCATACTCCAGGCAACCCTACTTTGCACAGCTCAGACCATCTGCATCAGCTCTTTCAAAGAAGGAAATCATCTGTTTCGACTGCATCATCTTCCCATCCTGCAGCAAGTTCATCAAGGCAGCAAATTTGTCTCCTTGGTCAAAAGCAGCATACAGCCTCTGCTGGATCTTTCTTTTATGTCCTTACAGTTAAGGAACTATTTGTTTTGTTTTCATGTGATCTGGAACACCTTCATTATGGACCGCTGGGTCCTAGAAATCATAGAGATGAGATATGCCATCTAATTCCAGACTCTCCCCATCACTCACCCACCTTCCTTATCCCTTTTCAGGGATCCCTCTCAAAGAGTATGCTGCATCAAAAAGTGCAGTCACTTCTAAATCTCTGAGCAGTAGAAGTAGTAGTTGAAGAGTACAAGGGGAAGAGTTTTTATTCCCATTACTTTAAGGAAAAAAGGGGGATGGTGCCCTATTCTGGACTTAAGACAGCTGAACACCTTCATTCAGATTCAAGCTCAGGATGGTTACCCTGGCCTCTATAATTCCTTCTCTTGATCCACAGGACTGGTACACAGATTTTGACCTCCTGAATACTGACTTTCATATAGCAGTCCACCTTACCACAGGAAATACCTAAGGTTCCAGGTGGGCAATTCATGCTACTAGTACAGAATACTGCTACGTGGTCTATCCATAGTGCCCAGGGTATTTATCAAACGCCTTGTGACAGTGGTAGCTTACCTGATGAATTGAGAAGTCCAGGTTTGACTCAACTAGACAACTGGCTTACTTGGGGAAAGTCTCTACAAGAGGTGACCAACTCCATAAAGCCGAGTCTTTGTCTTTTTGCCTCTTGAGGACAGTGTCAGCAAGAAGTCAGTGTTAATTTCTGGTCAAAAGGTAGAATTTATAGGTGTCGTTCAGACCTCTATTACAGCAATGGTCTGTCTGCCGTAGGGAAGACTCTAAGCCATAATAAATCTGGTTAACCACCTGCAAGTACCTCAGATGTCTGTAAGAATTTCTCAGACTTCTGGGGCACATGGTTTCGTTCATTTACATAACTCAGCATGCCAGACCTCAACTTTGATGCATAGAAGGGTGGTTGACAGACACATAAAGATGAAGGGTGCAGGTCCTTCCAGAAGCTCTGTCATTGAACTGGTAGGAGGACCCCCTAAAAGTATGCAAGGGAGCTTCCTTCTCTGCACCATTGCCATAGAAGACTCTGGTAACAGATGCCACCAGGCTGGATGGGCAGCCACCTATGCAATCTTCTGACACCAGGTTTATGATCTCAGGAAGCCTAGTTACATATAAACATCCTAGTGCTAAGGGCTGTTCATCAAGCTTGTACAGCATTCCTACCAGCTCTGAGAGGTTTAACCTTTCTGATCATGACTGACATTACAGCTGTGTTTTATATCAGTAGGCAAGGGGGAGCAGGATTCACCCCTCTTTGTCGAGAAGCAAATTGCCTTTGGAATTGATGCCTGTGACATGAGATTATTCCCACAGTGCTTTTAGCAGGCTGGCAGCATGTTCCGGCAGATCACCTCAGCAGACAGTTTTCAATCAACCATGAATGGTCATTGTAGCATATAATCATTCAGGACACATTCACCAGGTGAGGTCAACCTGCTATAGATTTATATGCAACAGATCAAAAAAATGTCACAGGTTCTGCTCCAGAGGAGGCCAGGCTTGGGTATCTCTTGTCGGATGCATCCTGATGCCATGGGCTCTGGATCTAACATATGCATACCCTTCAATTCCACTAATCCCAAGAGTCATTGAGAAATTGAGACAGGACTCCACCAAGATGACCATGCTGGTGTCTGGCTGAAGCAGTTCTGTTTCTCAGACTTAGTGAATCTCTTCGTTCGAGCTCCAGTCCAGTTACCTCTTCAGCCATAAGTGATATTGCAAAGGGAGGGGCAAATCCTCCATCTGGATCAAACTTCCCTGTACCTCACAGCATGGATGCTGGTTGGTTAATAGCAGTAGAGAGGAGCTGCTCATCAGAAGTACAACATATTCTTAACCACAGTAGAGAAGACTCAGTAAGGCATGCTTTCTCAGCCAAATGGAAGCTGTAGTAGAAAGAGAGCCTGGAACATGGGGCCTGGTGCAAGACCTGAGGCCTGAACCAAAATCAGCAAGAGTCAGGCCCTGTTACAAAGCAAGTGTCTGCTTAAAAGTTTGCTGTCCGGTACATGAACTTTGCAAGAATATGGCTGGCATTGCTAAAACACAGGCATTTCTAAGAAGTACTGGGCATTAGGTATTCACATAAATACATCCCAGAAGGCTAATACAAGCACATCCTGATATAAAGTTATGGTATAAACACACTCCCCGAAGATGGTACACACTGACCCCTCCTAAAGATAAAGTCAGGATGACAGGGTAATAAATGGAGATGTTTTGTTTGAACCAACAGGTACAAAGTGTAGGGTGTTAACTAACCACATCTGAAGAGTAATACATAACTTGTTTGTATCAGTGTATAAAAGAGAAATCATAGGAGGGGTGTCTTTGTCTGGCCTAGGGGGCAATGGAAAGTCCCATTGCTGACTGAGCTGAGTCCTTGCTCCTGGACACTCATGTGTTAGTGTCCCCGTAGAGTCTGCCAGGCACTAGTATTGTGTCTTGAGGGCAATAAACCTGCCTGAGCTCCTTGATCACCGAACTGAGTCTGTGGTCTTGGAAGTGCTGTTGAGATCTGCTGGGCCACCTATCTGCGCAGGGTTGGTACAGCGTATGGAGAGAGCACACACACGCAGGCCAGCTGACAACAGAAGCTAAGCTTCACTGTTGGACTCATCAACATCAGTTACCTTCATCTCAAGCTCAGATACCTGATATACTGGAATACCTCCTGTCCTTGAGAAATTCAAGGTTTGTCTAGAAGTTCCCTTAAGATCCACACAGCAGCCATTTTAGCTTTCCATTCTCTCATGCAGGGTCACTCAACATTCTCACACCCTGAAGTAGCTAGATTCCTGAAGGCACTTATGTGCATATATTCCACTATTCAGGGAGTCTCCCCCTCCTTGGGTGTCAACCTGTTGATGGCTCAAAGGATGCATTAAACCCCCGGGCTATGTTTCCTCTTCCACTTGTCACTAACCTTCCTAGTGGCAGTAACATCAGCTAGAAGGGTGGGAGATTACAAGCACTCATGGTGGGCCCTCCACACGCAATATTTCTTAGGGACAGGGGGACCTTAAGGGCTCACCCAACATTTTTACCAAAGGTTGTCTCTGATTGCCATCGGAATCAAGTAATACACCTATCTGTGTTCTTTACCCAAGCCACATTCCAACAACGGAAAAGCTAAATACTTAAGTAGGATAGGACCCACAATACATCTCGATAGGACTAAGCCATTCATGGCTTCACCTCGGTTAATTTTAGCTTTTGCACATTAGGCTATATAACCCAGAGATGACTGAATTGGATTTTTACTTGCATTAAGTTATGCTATGAAATAGCTTATTTAGACCCACCATTGAGGACTACAGTCCACTCCACCAGGGCTCAAGCAGCTTCTGCAGCTTCTTTGAGAAGTGTTCCGGTAGTGGAATTCTGTGCGTACACTTATGCAACATTACTCCATAGAATCATCAAGATCTGATGCTCACTTTGCCACAGCTGTATTATAAATAGACTCCAAGCACCCACATCCTGTGATCTGGATCACTGCTTGTGAATCAAACAGTAGAATATATATGGACAAGCACTTGAAGAAGAAATGGTTACTACCTTACAGCAACTGTGGTTTTTTGAGATGTATAGTCCATATATTCCACGACCTGCCCTCCTTTTCCTGATACTTTGCTTCCTGTCTGGTAGCACCAGGATTTTGTATTAGCAAAGGAACTGAGGGGATGGTTGGGGTCACCCACCCTTTAGGACTCTCAGGGTACAGGCAGCCCCACACAGACACTGTTACCTGAAAGAATCCAAGCACAAGTCTGTGGGGTGCATGCTCACCAAAGGGGGGGGAATACGTTCTACATATAGACAATGCATATAAAAGAACCAGTTATTCCCCTGCTGTTTGGAAAGCATGTCTCAGGTAAAAATGTATCCGGCACTGTTGCACTAGTGTCCAGTTTGAGGGATTAGAAATGGAGTTTGGTTGCCAGCATCCATAGTCTGAGACACTGTACCTGTGTACATAATGAAACTGCTTGATCTAAGTTAGTTGGCATACTTCAGTTCCCCCTAACATGCAGCATTTTCCATACCTTATTTTAGGAAATAGGCTTGTGTTAGTTCCGTAATTCTGGGGATTGGCATTTTCCGATGCATGTTGAATGGATGAATTGGGATGTGCTATGACCTGGAATGAAAGAGGGTTGTTAGCTTGAAGCTGTTAAACTTTCTGTCCTGGGGTTGGGAGGTCAGCAACCCTCTTCTTTCAATCTGATGCTAATAGTATTGTGAAAAGCCTGTGGCAGCCTACGCTATTCTGGAAGGAACTTTGAAATTGTTAGGTTAGTTCAGTGGTCTCCAAAGTGGGGTGTGCGCACCCCAGGGGGTGCTCAAGACGATCGATTGGGGGGTGCAGCAGGAGGAGCACCGCCGGAGCAAAAGGGCGGCGTGGCAGGAGGAGCACCGCCAGAGGGGGGGAAAAAAGTGGGGAGGAGCGGCCCTGAGTCCTCTGGCCCGTGGAGGAGCAGGGGCAGCCGTGCAGCCCGTGGCCAGAAAGAAGCGGCGCTTTCCCCTTCAAAGCCGGCCGGAGAGAAGCGGCTCTTTGAAGGGGAAAGCGCCGCTTCTCTCCAGCCGCTGGCTGTGCAGCTGACCCTGCTCCTCCTGAGTCCTCCTGCCCGTGCTTGCAGGGCTGCATTCCAAAAAGGGCTTTAGAGCTGCAGGCCAGGGCCCCGGGGCCCCCTTAACCCAGGGCCATGAAGCCCCTAAAGCCCCTGCATTCCGGGTGGCCCTGCCTGTGGCGTGGGGGCAGCTCCCAGAATCACAGCTCCCAGCATCGTGGCCATGGGGGCGGTGCTGCGCTGCGCAGAGCCAACTGCACGCCCCATGCACCAAACAGGAGCTGCCCCAGGTAAGTGCTCTGCACCTCCTGCCCCCGCCTTGAGCCTCCTCTCTCACCCCCGCCCTGAGCGCCCACCCAGACCCTGCACCCCACCCTGAGCGCCCACTGTATCACAAAGTGTAGAACCAAGATTTTCAAAAATAATAAAGCATATTCCATCACATTGCTCTCACTAAAAATATTAATAATATTTTTTTAGTGAGAGCAAAAAGGTTTTTTGTATTGTTAATAAATAAAATAAAATAAATTATTTAAAAAATATTGTTTATTTCATCTTTCTCATCTTTTTTAATTTCTATTTTTTCTATTTCTATGTTGTGTATGTTTTATAATTTACATAATATATTAGTACAGTCGTACATGTATATAATTGATACATAAATATACATAAATTTGGGGTGCGTGCTCAAAATTTTTTTACTGATGGGGTGCGCGATCAAAAAAATTTGGAGACCACTGAGTTAGTGTACTGGCTAACTCTTTGAAAATGGTGTTTTCATTTCTTGGCACATGGGTTAGGCTTTCTATATAGAGATATGTTCACAGATGCACATCTCTCTGCTGTAACAATGGGTACATGGCTATGTAAATGAAATGTATTTAACTTTGACAGATAACATCTTTCTGGAGATTCTGTACTCTAGTAATAAAGAGCTGACAGAGGCACGAGAAATTTTGCGTAAAATAGAGCTTCGCGATCTATACAAGTATTTAGGAGAGACTCGGACTGAACCAGGAAAAGAAATTACAGAGGTAAACAGTGTTCTCAATCCAATCTCTATTGATAGAGGGCTCCAAATTCTGCTGCCTCTTTTAAATATGCACTTCTGACTATTCTGCTGATTTGTCTCTATTCTGCTCTCATTCCTAAAACTGCCTGGGCCAATGGTAAATGGCCTGTCTTCTTCAAAACTCAGCCAGTAAGTGGGTGAAGGGCTGTTACATGGAGGAAGCTGGGGGAAGGATAAGAGATTTGGATAAAAAAGATCAACTGCTGAGCTGAGGACTGTTTCAGGATATTTTTATTTGAAATAACGTGTTCTGCAAAAATATGTGGAAAAGCATCGCTTCGGCCAAAAAACCAAATGAGAACATTTGAACACAAGGAAACGGTAAAACCGTTCAGCAGAGTAATGAGACTCTGGTGTAGTTTTGGCTCCAAGTTGTTGTCAGAGTGGCTTTAGTGGTATGGCTGAGTTTACATTCACGTGAGATATAACTTCTGAATTTCTTGACTTGCGGGGGTATAAATTCTCAACCTTAGTCACTATCTACTTCTCAGGCTCAGCATAGCTGTTTATTTCAAAAACAGTCAATATCAATTTAATATAGTACGCTGAAATATTCTAGACTGAGCTGGTACTGCTGCCAATATTTAAAGTTGCCCAGCATGTCCCATTATAAAACACTCTTTTCATTTGTTTATAACTTTGCCAAACTTTACCTGTTTGGGCTGAAATTTTGCATGCTGGGTGTCTTGCCACTGTCTGAACTGGTTTAGAAAATTTCAGCAAAAATGATGTGGTGGTTTCAGAGAATAAGAATAGAGGGAAATGTTTTGTCTTTTTTTTTTTTTTAAACCCTTCAGCTACTTTATTTATAAGCTCTGTTGCACGCGTGCTTTGGTGCAGGGATTTGAAAATTGACAAGGGAGATTCCCTGGAGAAAATCTGCCCAAATTTGGCCAACTTGAAAACCTTTTGAAAAATCTAGACTCTCACATGCTCAGTAGAGACTTGCTTACTTTGACCACAAATTTGTCCAAAGGTTTTGCCTCTTCTGAGCATACTCCAGCCCATGACTGCTGGGGTTGAGCAGGACTGCGCCTGCAATGGCTGCTGCTAGGGGCCTCTGAGCATCAGAACTGAGAGCAGGGAGACTCTCTCCTGTACTCCAGATACTCCTTTCTGTTTCCCAAGCAGCATGGAGGAGGAAACAGTCTGACCCAAATGCAGCTGGGTGACAAGAGCCAGTCCTGGGGAACAGAGAAGAGTGTAGTTTGGAACAAGGAGCCTGTGGGGATGAGGGGAGATACTGACTGAAATATTGGGGGTGGGAGAGACTGGGAGCCAGTGGGTTGGGGAGAAGAATGAAGAGGGAGCCTGAGATTAGGAGAGAGGATGGGGACAAGAATAGGTTGGAGGGGACAGAGTAGAAGGGGTCATGCTTGGAGCCAGAGGGAATGGACAATAGTTCGTGACCATTAAAGCACATTCCCACAGAACCTGGATTTGGACCCAAAATTACAGCGGTTCTTCATTCGTCTGCTGTCAGCAAATCTGTGAAACCCACTGGCAAAGTATCTCTCCCCCTAGTGCTGGTCAACATAGAGAAAGACAACCTACTACTGCTATCTCAGTTACTCCATTAGCTCAAGTGGCAGAGGTCTGTGTGGTGGATCTAAAAGTTCAAAGCCTGCTGATGAAATGTGTGGCTATCAATGTGATGCTACATGATGACATTTCTTTTACACTTTGTTTTTTTAAAAGCCTTGGAAATGACCCATGCATTACATTAAAAGATTAAGGTTGCAAAGTCAGTCAGCCATGTAAGAAATGACCCTTTGTGTGTATGTGTTATGATATAATCTTTAATTACATGGTCAAATACTATTTTTTCCATGGAATCCCTCCCTCATTCAGTGCATTGAATGGACGATGCTTACTAAATGAGACATTATTTAACATTTTTTCTCATCCATCAGTGTGTGGTTTCCAGGCCTTATTTATTGCACACTGTCATAAATATAAAGGGAAGGGTAACCACCTTTCTGTATACAGTGCTATAAAATCCCTCCTGGCTAGAGGCAAAATCGTTTCACCTGTAAAGGGTTAAGAAGCTAAGGTAACCTCGCTGGCACCTGACCCAAAATGACCAGTGAGGGGACAAGATACTTTCAAATCTGGAGGGGGGAAAAAAGGTTTTTGTCTGTCTGTGTGATACCTTTGCCGGGAACAGATCAAGGATGCAAGCCTTCCAACTCCTGTAAAGTTAGTTAATCTAGCTAGAAAATGCATTAGGTTTTCTTTGTTTTTTGGCTGGTGAAATTCGCTGTGCTGGAGGAAATGTGTATTCCTGTTTTTGTGTCTTTTTGTAACTTAAGGTTTTGCCTAGAGGGATTCTCTATGTTTTGAATCTGACTGCCTGTAAGATTATCTTCCATTCTGATCTTACAGAGTTGCTCTCTCATCTATTTTTTTTTTTTTTTTGTTCTTCTAATAAAGTTCTGATTTTTAAGAATCTGATTGGGTTTTTTGGGTCTTAAAAATCCAAGGGGTTTGTGTTTATCTTGTTTATTCTCAAGCCTTGCCAGGAAAGGGGGTGTAAGGGCTTGTGGGGATATTTTGGGGAAATAGGAACTACAAGTGGTCCTTTTCCCTGGATCTTTGTTAAAGCACTTGGTGGTGGCAGCGTTTTACCTAATCCAAGGGCAAAGACTTTTGCCTTGGGAAGTTTTAACCTAAGCTGGTAGAAATAAGCTTAGGGGGGTCTTTCATGCAGGTCCCCACATCTGTATCCTAGAGTTCAGAGTGGGGAAGGAACCTTGACACACACAATTTAAACCTTGGCATGAAGACAGAATTACTAATTTCCACCCCTCAGCTGCTTGTCCCAGTTTTCTTGCCCAGCCAGTCCCAGTCTCCTTGTCTGCCCCTGCAACTTTACCAGCTCCCAGTACCAGTATACCCCCTCCATTGCCATGCCCAGGTCAGTGCTTTGTCTTTTCTGCATTCCAATCAGGCAGTTTCTACCTCCTCACTGCCTGGGTGCCCGCAGTGGAAGTATTGAGAGCACAGGAGAGAGAATCTCAGCTCTTAGTTCTGATGCCTGGCCCCACAACAGTCCCCTGCAACTGGCAGTAGCAACTGCAAACAAGTCTTGCTTAGCCTCTGCAACCCTGAGCTGGAGCATGCTCAGTACAGACAGAATCTTCATATAATTTAGGTGCCAAACTCTAACTAGTCTCTACTAAGCACATGCAAAGAGATTTTTTTCAGAGGTTTATAACTTGGTCAAATTGTGGTCAGTTTTTCACAGGAACAGCAAAAGGCCTATCCCTGACACCAGAGTGCTCCTTCCACCCCCAACACACACACACCCCAATTTCACGCTCTTCCTCCAAAGGCTGGAGGTGCAAGAGCTTCTCAACAAAATGATTATACAATTTTTAACTGGGCATGGGGAGGGCATAGGGGGAATGACATTTTTCCGTAGTCTCATTCTTAGTAACAGCTGAACCCTTTTTGCTGAAACCTTCCAAACAAATTCAGTCTGAGGCAGACACCTGGCAGGGAGAATTTCAGTCCAAATGGTTAGTTTGCCAAAGTTTTATAAACTCCTGAAAACAATGTCTTATAATGGGATGTGTTGGGCAGCCTTAATCATAGGCATTCCTATCAACTCCACTTATTAATGGTTCATAAGTCAGAATTTATCTGGTTGGAAAGTAATTCAAATTCCAAACCATTGTCTTTTACTTTCAAAGGATGGCTTTCATCCTTGAGACACTTGTTTAGATGCTTCTTCAGATGCATCTGAAGAAGTGGCTTTTTACCCACGAAAGCTTATGCCCAAATAAATCTGTTAGTCTTTAAGGTACCACCAGACTCCTCGTTGTTTTTGTGGATACAGACTAACATGGCTACCCCCCTGATACTTGTTTAAAAAGTGTTATAGGTAGCTACCTCTAACAGTTCTGGTATTAAATTAAGTTTGTTTGGGGAGTAAGAGCTCTCTCTTCAACAGCCCTTTCCTTCATTGTGTGATGACACCCTGATAGCAGCAGAAACAGGCAGATTCCCAGCAGTTTTGGAATACATACTTGTATCCATTGTCAATATTGCAAACAGACTCTGTAAGAAATATTGAGTGTGTCTGTTTTCCTGTTTAGAATGAGGAGTTGAGGAAGTTGACCTGTTTAATAGGAACATAGATTATGTGCTTAAAGGTACATGTTCAGGGCACTGTAGTCCCCTCGAGGTCAACTTTTTTTTGTTTGAGGGCTAGTAGATTGCCCTAGGCACTAAAGATGTTTGTGACTCTCTAAGGGACCATCTAAAATCACCAACATAATAGCTTGTATCTCTGGCTAAAAGTCACACAATTATCATGGAAAACGTACATACTTCAAAGTTAGTCTTTCATGCAGGTTTTATTCCCTCTGCTGAAGCACTTTCTGTATAGCTTCACCTGGTCATGTGAACAATCTTCAGCTGTAGTCATGGTCTATTAATGCAGGTGAAAATCTTCACTTGAACTTTTCTTTTGAAAAGTGAATTATTTACATTAAAAATGCTGGTATTTTAAGTAATAAAGTAATCTAGCCTTATCTCAACCAGCCTTGTTGTTGCATGGCAGCGTTCTCTCCAGATATATATGGGTTCAATTGCACAGGTCTGGAACTGATAGTGCTTGAATAGAATTAAAAGTGTTCTCTCTTTCTCAGGAGCAGTATGATAGGCTGCCAGCTGACATTGTTGCTTCCAGACCAAAGAATGCACCTCAGGATATTGAATTGAATGCTGAAGACTTTATAGTTGATGTAAGTATGTCCTTTCAGAGCAAACTTAGTGTAAAACATACTCTGTCTTCATTTCTGTATCACAAAGGGCCAAGTGTACCATGTAAAAGTTTGCAAATAAAGCTGAGTATACTTTATATTCAAAATAAGAAAGCAGTTTGTCCCATTCACACTAATTACACAATTCAGGGACAATATAAGGCATAAGGTAACCCTCGGTGCATTCCCATCCCTGTGTGGAGTACGCAGTTGGTATCTGGTGCCTAGCAGTTTCCCTGTATGTATTACTCCTGAAGCCTATAGATCAAGGGTTCTCAAACTTTTTCATAATGTGGCTCGTGTTAAGATTGGAGAAGAAAATGGGCTATGCAATCCCTGGGAAGAGAGGTGTCCACAATACAATTTGTTGTCATGTAATATCCCTTTGGCAATGGAAAAGAAGTGTTAGGAAAGCATTTAGTTACTTTTTTAGCTGTTCCATTGCTGGCTCTGCTCCCTGAAAGCACTTCCTATTTCCTCTTCTGTAACATTTGCTACTAGTTTTTGTAAAGAAGAGCCTTGAATGCTTGTAGAAGCAATGAGTGGTGGTCACAGCACCATGTGCCCTGCCAGTTTTCTGCAGACTGCTAGCAAGTATTGAGTGACCACAACTTAAAAACAACTGCAGTAGACTTTTTTGTGAAATATAATAGTTTCTGTAGTGTCCTTCACAAAAACTGAATTTCAAAAGTCACAATGGATTTAAATTATACAGTTAGAAATTATGGGTATGATAAATTCACCTCTTCTGGACCTGGCAGAAAACAATACCTGCTGCTTTCACCTATCAGTTGGTGTGTGTGGATTTGGATTGTCAGTCTTGTTTCCTAGGAATAGTTGGTGCTAACACAATGCTTCACTCAGGACAAGTTTTTCTCCCAGTAGGGGAGGGAGACCAAAACACAGAAGGCAGTTTGACTGCCTTACAAATCTAACTTAACAGCTCAAAGCCTTTCTAAACTAATATTGCTGAAAAAGATAATGGGAAAATGCCATCCAGTCCCAGCAGTGGGGCTGCTGGTGTGTTCTCTAAAGTATGTTAAAGATGACCTCTAAAGTTTTTTTGCATTTATTCCATTTTTCATCTAATGAGGCTTGTGGTCCATGAAGGTTCACCTCTATTTTCCTTAGTTCTGGCAAAACCCCTGTTATCAAAAAGAAAAAGAAAAATAATGGCTGAGTCTCCTCACATGAAAACCCAAGGGAGAGGGATATAGGCTCCTCCCCCTACTGACATCACAGCTCTTGGCATGCTCTCTGAGCCAGCTCTACCACTTTTATAAATTGCTACCTTTTGAGCATAGTGGTTACATTGCTGTCTCACAGCACAGCGTGGGATGAGAAAACCCTCTGACTTGGAATAGTCGGTGATTAACACGTTCCATTGGTTTGCAGTGTGGACTGTTTCACAGAAAACAGAATTACGGGAGCTGCTGAGCACACAGGAATGTATCCAAGAGACAATTTTCAAGGAGGAATAAAAGAAGGAATTTTAAAAATAAAATATAATAATAATACATATTTAACCATATAAATGATTACTCAATTTAGTATTTAATTGTAGTTGACTGTTTATGCTAGTGATGAAATACATACACCATATATACTTAGAGAAATAAAATTAGGAGGACTTGAAGACATACTTGCTAATCATTAAATGTAAAAACCTTTGCAGGGTTACTTTTAAGGGCTTGTCTTCACTACTGGGGTAAGTTGACCTAAATTACGCTACTCCAGCTAATTGAATAACGTAGCTGGAGTCACCGTAGCTTAGGTCGACATAACCCAGTGTCTTCACTGCACTACGTTAATGGGAGACGCTCTCCAGTGGACTTACCTTACTCTTCTCAGGGAGCTGGAGTCGACCAGAGAGCGCTCTGCTATCAATTTAGCAGGTCTTCACTAGACCAGCTAAATCGACACCCGCTGCATCGATTGCAGCAGTGTGGATAGTGAAGACAAGCCCTAAGTATTGAGAATCAGCCTGCTCTGACAGCAATCTCATTATTACTCGTGTGCTTGTGGTACATTAAGGCCCACATGGTGGAAGACTTGCACTTGGGAAGGGGGTTGTGACCTTGAAAATGGATAGCTACCTAAGACCAGCATAAAAAAAACATAACGGAAGTATTACATCTGCAAGTAGAAAGAGACTGAAGCATTCCTTCTCCCTTGGGTTGTGCAATGTCCAGCTACACCTTTGTGACTGGAATATGTCTTCCTATAAGCCATTATTCCTGCAGATAGGCAGTGTGACCTTGGTCAAGACCCTTTCAGAGCAGTTCTACTTGGAAAAGTTAACTTTGCTTAAAAAAAAATCATTAGGGTTTAACATTTGTTTTTCCATTTACTGCATCTGCACTTAATGTGTCATGTCGTGGCCAGTCCTGCAACCAGAGGTCTTCCTGGTCTATGCATTCCCACCAATACTAAAGGTTCTGCAAGTCAGTTGCTGCCCTCAGGCACACTGATGTAATCCCATTGTTCTCAAACTATGCCTTCATTTACATCTGAGTCATTGGAAAAAGGGAAATGCTTCTCTGCAAGTGTTTCACTGCTGAAATTGATTTGATCTCTCCTCTCGCCTTCTGTGCCCCATTCCTCTCCACCCTAAAAATTCTGTTTTCTTAATTCAGATATTCTGGAAAACAAATAGAAAAATTATATGTATTGGGTGGAGGCAGCACTGGTGTGTTAAAATTGTCTTGGTTCAACTGCCAAAAATATTCTAGTGGCAGCACTGTCAAGTTACCGAGGCAAAATTAAAATTTAAGGGCTACCACTACATATAGACAGATCTGAAGCATATCTGAAAGGTAATCTGTAAATCACTTTAGATTTCCCTCAACTCTGTTTGCTGGACGCCTCTCTGTCTGATTGTAGGTCACTTTTAAGGTGATACTTTACAACTTTCTTGAAGCTCATCACATCAGTGAAACTAATTTCATGAAACAATTGAGACAAATTTTAGTTTTTTCATAAAGATTAACTATTAGTTAGTGCCAAATATTTTAGAATAATCCTTGCTATTTTCTAACTACTAATAATTATAGTGTCTCTTTTGTTAGAATCTTAGTAATCTCAAGTCTAAAAAACTACCCAAAAATATGTATTCTTCTGTGAGTGCTTGCTTGCTTGTGTTGATTCCATTCTAGGTGTCCGTGCGCCCATGTGCACGGTCGTTGGAGATTTTTGCTTTAGCAGTGTCCGTATGGTCGGCTCTGGCACCCCCTTGAGTGCCGCGTTCATGCATCGGTCTATCAGGTGCCGCCAGCCCTACGCCCTCTCAGTTCCTTTTTGCCACCCACTATGGTTAGTCGGAGTGCATTTCCTTGCATAGCAAGGGCTAGCGGTTTCATCTCTTCTGACTTTAAGCTGTAGGACCTTGTAAACAGTTTGCTTAGTAGTTACTGATAAGTAGCTTTTAAGTGTAGTTAGAAGTTAGAGTCCCAGCAGGGACTTCGCCTCCAGCGGGGCATGCCCCAGTCTCTGGAGCTTAAGCCCTGCATGGGCTGTAATAGGCCTATCCCTGTAAGTGATCCCCACAGAAGCTGCTTCAAGTGCTTGGGGGAATCCCATTTGAAGGACAGGTGTCGTTTTCGTAAAAAATTTTCTACCCAGGACTCAGCGCGGGATATTCATTTGTGGGCTCTCTTCATGGAGGCTGCTCTCCATCTGGCTTCTGAGCCTTCCTGCAGACTCACCTAATACCTCAGCCTCAGTGCGCAGCGCACCCCTGGAACCGGGCTCTGCCTGGCGCCAATTCCTGGTGCTGGTGCCCAAAAAGAAAAAAAGAAGCACGGCTCCCTGGCACTGGGCAAGAAGAGCCATGGGACATCGGGCAAAGGACCCAGTTCTGGCCACCCACCTACTCTGGAGCCACGTGTCCATATCTCCCCATTTGGCGCCCTTAGCCCCTTAAAGGATCTACCACCAACTCCCAGGAGCAGTAGGGGACCCAAACTCCTGACAGCATTGATGCATTCCCAAGCTCCCCCGGCACCAAGAGAGCAGAGGCCTCCGCCCATGCCGCTGACACCACACGTGCCGCAGGAAACAGCAAAGGCTCCCTATGAGGACAAGCCAGCTGCTAAGACCCCTCAAGGGGCAGTGGAGCGCTGCCAATCCCCCGAGGCGAGGCAGCGCTCTCCTACTCTTGTCCCAGATCTCCAGAGTCGCAGCCCACATCCTCCAGGGCTCTCCCTCAGGCGCCGCAATTGCGCTCTCCACTGTCTCAATGCAGATTTTGACTAAGGGGAGGGGCCAGTCCCCATACTACTGGCACCATTCGGCCTCCCGCTGATCGTCCTCTTGGTGCAGGTCTTGGTTGCCTGCCCTATGGGAGTGCTCCCTGTCACGACACCAGTACCCTCGATACCGGCACTGATCCTCTCACTCCGGGCACCGGTCTCCAGGGACAACGGTCGGCAGGCAGACACAGGCATCGACGGCCCCACCATGGTCACAGGAAGGGGATTCCTCCGGCACGGAAGAGCAGTTCAGCCCCTCACCCAGACTCCGCCGGCGCAATTGGGCACGAGAGGCCACGCCGTCATCGGTGCCCCATTGGCAGCACAGCCAGTGGCCTTACTGGAGCACGTGGGGCCGTGCCGGTCGTGACGATGCCCCTTTCGCACCACTCACCTTGCAGCAACAGTTTGCAGCACCGACCAATGTATGATGGGGTCCTCAAAATTGCCATGGCCTCTGGCAAACCCTGTCTTCCATCCTTCCCACCTCCAAAAGGGCTGAAAAGAAGTACTTTGTCCCAGCCAAAGGGTTTGAGTATCTTTATACCCACCCACCTCTGGGTTCGCTGGTTGTCTCTGCGGCCAACAAAAAAGATAAGCAGGGGCACACTAGCTTAACTCCCAGAAATAGAGGCCAAAAGACTGGACCTTTTTGGGAGAAAAATTTATTCCACTGCCAGCCTGCAATTCCGGGTGGCAAACCATCAGGCCCTCTTGGGCAGATACAGTTTTAACTTATGGGACTCCCTCTGTAAGCTCAAAGAGTCAGTCCCTCCTGCAGGGTTTGGCCCAAGAATCAGCACCCTGGTAGAGGAGGGCACTGCGGCGGCTATGTGCTCCCTCCAAATAGTGTGGGACACTGTGGACTCAGCAGCAAGGGTGGTTGCGGTGGCAGTGGTTATGAGGTGCAGCTCCTGGCTTCAAACCACTGGTCTTTCCCTAGAGATGCAGCCCTTGATTTAGATCCTCCCGTTCCATGGGAATGGTCTCTTCTCCGAACAGACGGATGTGAGGCTGTATGGGTTAAAGGACACTCGGGCCATCCTTCGCTTTCTGGTCATGCGTACGCTGCAGTCTTCACAGAAGCAGTTCCAGCCACCCCCGCCACCAAGGTCTTGGCAGCCTCAATGGGTCTGCAAGGAGAAGGGATAGACACGCAAGTTTTAGTCCTCACCACCCTTCCTCCTCCTCCCACGCAGCCTGGCCCGGTAAAGCAGCCAGGGGGCCAGAAGCATTTGTTTTGAAGGTGCTCTCGAGAGTGATGTCCAAGTCAATTTCCCAGATCCACCTTGTTCTTTCCTCAACCATCTTCGTCCCTATGGTTCAGCCTGGTCGCGAGTCACCTCGGACCGCAGGGTGCTGGACATAGTATCTCGGAGCTATATCCTGCAGTTTTTGGCCATCCCTCCCTCCCACCCCCAGTCTTGCCCCATCCCTCTTCAGGGACCCTTCTCACGAGCAGCTCCTTACTCAAGAGGTTGAGAACATCTTGCGCCTGAGGGCGGTGGAGGAGGTCCCTTGGGACACGAAAGGAAAAGGGTTCTACTCCCACTACTTCCTAATCTTGAAGGCAAAAGGGGGCCTCAGACCCACCCTGGACCTGCGTCGCCTCAACAAGTCTCTCAAAAAGCTGAAGTTTCACATGGTGTCCCTGACCTCCATCATCCCCTCCGTGGTTCTGGGAGACTAGTACACTGCCCTCAGTTTAAAGGACGCTTATTTCCATATTCCCAGGTCACAGGCGCTTCCTCAGTTTCATAGTGGGCAGATGCCATTTTTAATTCACAGTACTAGCCTTTGGCCTCTGATCGGCCCCAAGGGTGTTCACAAAATGTGTGGCGCCAGTGGCTGCTTACCTGAGACATCAAGGGGTCCAGGTCTTCCCGTATCATGACGACTGGTTCGTCAAGGGCCCATCTCGGGAGCAAGTGCAGAGGAGCCTTAATCTGGTGCGTTCCACCTGCCGCAACCTGGGCCTGTTAATAAACGAGAAAAAATCCACCTTAACGCCCGTCCAGCGAATAGAGTTCATTGGGGTGGTTCTCAACTCCATGCGAGCCAGAGCCTTCCTTCCAGGAGCTCGTTTTCAGGCCATGTCGGATGGACCTGATCTCCCATGTAAAGAACCACCTGCCCACCACAGTTCACACCTTCCTGTGGCTGTTGGGCCATATGGCCGCATGTACGTACATGGTCGATTTCATCTTCGGCCCCTGCAAATGTGGCTGGCGTCAGTCTACATTCCCAACAGGCACGACCTGAACCGGATAGTCTGGGTGCTGGACCACCTCAGGTCATCCTTGAATTGGTGGTTGGACCTCAGGTAAGCGTTGGAGGGAGTCCCCTTCGCAACCCCGTTCCCGTTGCTGACCCTGGTCTCCGATGCTTCGGACCAGGGCTGGGGAGCCCACCTGGGCGAGCTGAGCTCCCAGGGCCACTGGTTGTGGGACGATCTAGCCTTCCATATCCACATTAGGGAGCTCAGAGCGGTTCGCCTGGCCTGCCAGGCTTTCTTGCCCCACCTGAGGAACAAGGTGGTGCAGGTCCTGACGGACAATACCGCCGTGATCTATTACATCAACAGGCAGGGCAGTGCCAGGTCTTCGGCCCTTTGTCCAGAAGCTCTCTGCCCTTTGGACTTTTGTGTGTGGCATGCCATTCATCTGGTAGCCACGCACCGGCCTGGAACCAGTAATGTCCTGGTGGATCACCTCAGCAGGACTTTCTCATCTCTCCACAAGTGGTCGTTCCATCCGGAGATGGTCAGCATAAACTTCTAGAGGTTGGGGACTCCCCAGGTGGACCTATTTACATCCAGGCAGAACAGAAAATGCCACGTGTTCTGTTTGATCCGGGGAATGGACAGGGGCTCCCTTTCAGATGCCTTTCTCATTCCATGGTTGGGGGCGCTGATGTATGCCTTCCCGCCAGTGCCATTGATTCCTTGTGAAGATCAAGCAAGACAGGGTGAGAATTATCCTAATAGCCCCTGTGTGGCCTCATGAGCACTGGTTCGGCATGTTGCTGACCCTTTCGGTAGCTGCCCCGCTGCAGCTGCCCCTCTGGCTGGATCTGCTGTCCCAGAACCACAGCAGCCTTTTGCATCCTAACCTGGAGGTGCTGCACTTGACGGCTTGGCTGCTGCATCGCTAAGCATGGATGAATGGCCGTGCTTGGCCCGTGTCCAGGAGGTCTTGCTGGGTAGCAGGAAACCCTCCACCAGAGCGACTTATCTGGCCAAATGGAAAAGACTCACGTGCTGGGCCTCAGAATGGCATAGTCGGGCCGAGCAGGCCCTGAGGCAGGAGATACTGGATTATCTGCTGCACCTCAAACTCCAAGGTTTGTCCCGGTTATCGATCAAGGTCCACCTGGCCACTATCTTGGCTTCCATCCTCTGTTCCAAGGCAGGTCAATCTTCGCTCACAACATGATGGCGTGGTTTTTGAAAGGTCTGGAGTGTGTCTACCTGCACGTCTGGGATCCCGTTCCCCGCCCAGGACCCAAATCTCATGCTGTCGAGGCTCATGGGGTCTCTCTTTCAGCCTCTGGCTTCCTGCTCTCTCCTGCTTCTCTCATGGAAGGACTTGTTCCTGGTCGCGATAACGTCGGCCTGCAGGGTGTCCGAGATCAGGGTGCTTACTTTGGAGCCGCCCTATATGGTCTTCTACAAGGACAAGGTCCAGCTGTGACTGCACCCAGCGTTTCTGCCCAAGGTCGTTTCCCAGTTTCATACTGGCCAGGACATATACTTACCTCTTCTTTCCAAAGCCTCATACATCAGATGAGGAGCACAGACTACACACCCTGGACATCAGGAGAGCGCTGGCCTTCCACATAGACAGGACAAAGCTGTTCTGTAAGTCAGCACAGCTGTTCGTTGTGGTGGCAGACAGAATGAAGGGTCGCTCAGTGTCTGCTCAGAGGATTTTGTCCTGGATCACGGCCTGCATCCGCTACTGTTATGAACTGGCGAAAGTGCCTGCGATCGTGGGACCACACTCGACTAGGGCACAAGCGTCATCAGTGGCCTTCCTGGCGCAGGTACCAATCCAAGAGATCGGTAGAGCCACTACCTGGTTGTCTGTTCACGTGTTCGCATCTCATCATGCGCTTACCCAGCAAGTTCGAGACAGCCCTGGCTTTGCCAGAGCAGTGCTGCAACCTGCAAGATGGTGAACTCCGAGCCGACTTCCGTTGATACTGCTTGGGAGCCACTTAGAATGGAATCGACATGAGCAAGCACTTGAAGAGGAAAAAGCAGTTACCCACCTCTTTTGTAACTGTTGCTCTTTGAGCTGTGTTGCTCATGTCCATTCCTCCTGCCCCTCTGTCAGAGTTGTTGGCAAGGAGGAACTGAGAGGGCGTAAGGCCAGCGGCTCCTGATGTACCGACGCAGGAGCGCAGCACTCAAGGGGGCACCACAGCTGGCGCTACGGATACCGCTGCAGCAAAAGTTTTCAACCGCGCGTCTGGGTGCAGCACACCTAGAATGGAATGGAGCAACATCTCGAAGATCAACAGTTATGTAAAAGGTGGGTAACCGTGTTTTGTTCATCTGTATCCGTTTCTGAATTGTCTCCATCAAGGTTATCAATATGGACTATGGAATGAAAGAACAGAACCCTATTGATAAAGTTCGCTTCTATTGCAAGTCTGATCCGAGCCAGGCAGTCAAGATTTCGAAAGAACAGGTAGCTATCGCTTTACCAAGGGCCCTTATCAAACATGCCCGGCCTGCTTCTGAAGGAAATTTTCATATAACAGGTTGTGGAAATACTTCTGTGCAATAGTGTGGTGGTGGGGTGCAGTTTTACCACAATGTGGAATCTTAGTATTTAACACAGTCCATCCAAAATCCATTCCTCATTATCTTCAGATTGACTGACTAATTTTTCCAGTCAAACTCCCTAATTTTGTGGTACACATTATGCTTTATAATGAGAACTTACATTTTTCTACCTACATTTGGAAACATTTTGAAGTTCATTGATCAGTTGGCTCTAGATTCCAAGAAACAGTATAATTTCTTTTCCTCTATTCAAAAGGTTTCAAGGCTTCTGCCAGAGACATTTGCAGAGCAGCTGATCCGGGTTTATTGCAAGAAAAAGGATGAGAAGAGTTTAGATGCTGCAACAAAGTGTTTTATTCAGTGGTGTATGAACATGGATTTTACTAAACCACAGGTAACGTACTACTTTATAAATACCCCTACACACAGATTCATCCATTCCCAGGCCAAAAGGGACCATTGTGATAATCTAGTCAGACCTCCTGTACAACACAGGCCAGAGAGCTTGCCCAAAATAATCCCTACTCCTTCAGCGTCTCACCTTGGCACATGGACTTGGGACCTTCAAAATCTGTGCATTGTTAGGGATTTTTTACCTGTAAGGCCTTGTCTACACAGGAATGCTGAATGTTCTAACCAAAGCAGTGAACTTAAACCAATGCAAACCCATGTGGACACTCTTATTTCTGTTTAAGGGTAGCTTTTATCAGGTTAACATAAACTGATTGGGAACAGGTGTAAATTGAACTGAAGTGAGACACTTTTATCCTGAAATAAGAGCATCCACCCAAGGGTTTACATCGGTTTCGTTAACTGGTGCAAGTTTTGTTTGTAGACCAGCCCTAAACCACCACGGTGGGGCTCAATGGCATCTCTTTAAGGAATCATTCAGACCAGTTCCCAGGCCTGTAAAGCTTCCTGTTTCCCCAGGAGAATTTAATTTGTTTTTTTTGTTGATCTTTTATGGGCTCCTGTTCAGGAGCCCCAATCTCCTGGGGAAACAAGGCATCTTGAACAGGAAGAGGGTAGAGACTGCCCAAACATTCCTGGTTTTGAAGGTCCCTGCTGCTGTGTGTGGGTAGAGCCTATTGCCCCTGCTGCTTGTCAGACTCCAGAGCATAGATACCACAGGACGTGATGGGGATGGAGCACACTGTAGGCCCTTTATGCAGTTGTGGCTTTTGCAATAGGGGCAGGGCCAGAGCCACCTCTGTGGTCCCAGCTCTTGGGGATGTTGAGTCAGTGGGTCAAAAACAGTCTCTGAGAGAGACAGAAACTGATCCTGAAGGAAATAGGAACCTCAGTCGCCTGCCGGGGTGGCACCTGTAATATCAATAGAGCTAACTTGGCATTTCTGAGACAGCATCCCCTCCCCTGTGCTGCCCCTTGCCTCCTCTATCTTTTCTCCCAGTAAACTTGTTTTTCAGCTGATAAAATTATTTATGTCCATCACTGTAGCAGAGTAGTTAATATGATGGAAACAAATGACATTTTTGCCATTATAAATAAAATGAGAATGTAAATTAGGTATTTCACATGTATTAAATATGCAAATCATAGCATTGCATAAGGTGCACTGAACCTCTAGTTTTCTGGACAGTAAGCCTTAGTAGGTGTGACTTGTACATCAAGTTCGGTACGGACAGTGTGATAAGGTGTCTTTTTCCAGCAATTAAAGGTTTTCTCTTAGCAGTTGGTTTTGAATGCTGCTAATTAATCTGTATCTCATATTAAGCTGCCCCTCTTTCTGTATCTGCTCTTTCAGGTCTAGATGTTTTCTCAAATACCTTTCCCTGCATGAAATGTAGTCTGGAGGAGCTCTGAGAGAAACGTACTCACATCACAAATTAGTTTCATGTCCTTTAATAAAAAATGTAGAGCTTTAAATCCCTTCAGTGTGACGAAGCATAATACCTTGTATTGAGCATTTCTAAAACCAGTGTGTTAGGCCTCAGGGCTTGTTTTCCAGGGGTGCTGAGCACCCACAGCTAATCTTGGGGGTCGCTCAGTACCTCCAGAAATCCAGCCACTGGAATATGGTTTCCACAGGCATGATCTTGGGCATGTGAGTCTCCTTAGGGCTCATCCTTTTGTAACAGTTCTGGGTTCTGAGAGCAAATCAGAGTTAATTTCTACAATGTGCTTTGCATGTGAGATTCGTAAAAAGCTTTCCGTGCTTCTAACAATATCAATTTTATCATGCAACCAGCTTTACACCACACCAGTTCATTGCACCATAGTAATGTGTCTTAACAGGTGAAACGTGGCCAAGTCTGTAAAACTGAATGTGGGTAATCCATGCCGCAGGATCTCAGCACTTTGTTGTGGCAGTATTGGACAGCTGAATTTGAGATGGACAATGGGATGGTTACTGGGCTCACTTTGTGTGATAATACACTAAGTATTTTCTGGCTCACCAACTTCCTGGATTTATTGGTGACTAAGCTTTGGGAACCAGCTGAACAACTCGGATACATTTGTACAGAGTTCTCACCTACAAAGTGCTCAGTCATTGATAATGACCCGTTTATGGCTCATTTCTCATCCTTTCTATTCATAAGCCTAAAATTGTGCTTCTTGTTTTGTTCTGTTTGTACAGCACCTAGCACAATGAGGTCCTGGTAAGACAAATAATAAAGTAAGAATGTGCTTGTAAAACTTGGTAACTTTTTCTCGACTTCCTTTCAATTACTTTCTAGGATGGTGATGTGGTCGCCCCTGAACTAACTCCAATGAAACCAAGCTGGAATGACCCTGACGAGGATGAATTGCAAAGTGCAAATGACTGCAGGGAAGCTTCAAAATCCAGAACCAGACTCTTTCAATAACTGATTTGTTAAATGGAGTTTATTTGCAATATTTAAAGCCTTTCCAGTAACAGTTTTGCGCTGTTCCTTCTATCCCTTTAAAAGATACTTGAAAGGGAACAGCACATTGTATAAAACCTACTTGAAAAGCTTTACAGAACAAGTTTACAATAATGCAGTTTTTTAAGTTGCTATATGTTTCCTGTATGTAACATAGTGATTTAAAAGCCCTGCGAGCATTGACATTGAAAGGGGAATTTTATATGTGATCAGTGAGTACTTGCAGCAGAACGAACAAACTGCTGTTCTAGTGTTTGACTTGAATGTATGGGGGCTGTGTGGCAAGAGTACCTTTAAAAATGAAGGCTTTTGAAATACCCCAAACTGCCATAAAATTCCAAAAGGAAATTAATATTTTACCACTGCTGTAGTGTAACTAGCATTGCACTTCAACATGATTTTGACTTCCCTAAAATCAGAGAAATGT
This sequence comes from Lepidochelys kempii, assembly GCF_965140285.1. Classification (NCBI taxonomy): domain Eukaryota; kingdom Metazoa; phylum Chordata; order Testudines; family Cheloniidae; genus Lepidochelys; species Lepidochelys kempii. The sequence goes on along the minus strand of NC_136392.1, from coordinate 30,060,743 downwards.
GAGCAGCAAGTGCCCAGCTTCCTTTACTGGGGCAAATGTCATAGACAGTATAGATCTTCCCAATTTTTTTTCTCTTTTATGTCCCCTACTTCAGATCCCTTTCTTTTAAGATAATTGTGTTGTCACATGTTCTGACAGAGCCAAGCCTATAGCTCAGATTTCTTAAGCCTTACTGAAGTGAAAAGTGCGTCAGTGAGGGGTGGCGCTTTTTTTTAACCCTGTTTTTTAGATTGTGTTTTTGTGGCTTTACAATCACTTTTTCCTGCCATTTAAATGTTCTTTCCCCTGGGTCTTGTCATACAGCACAAATGGGGTGGGGACCCGATTTGACTACTGATAAATGGCTGTCCAGTATACAGGGCAAACAAACTAGGCAGATTTTTCCTCCAGTCTTTCATTTAGAGATTCCTCGAAACATAGTAAGTAAAAAAATATATTCATACAGAAATGGGATTTTTAAGTTGCCTGTGTCCGTTTTTTAAAGTAGTACCTGAAACACGAAGAAAACAACCTTAACCTCTTTTTCTGAACCTTTGACTTTGGAAGTCAGGTGTTAGTCACCAGTGGGTCTGAATACAAAATCAGTGTAATAAGTCTTCAGTGAGAGACCAGCTCTGTTACATGAAATTAATTAAACTGTCCCTTCTAGAGATGGCATCTGATAATTACCAGATGGAGGCAGGCCATAATTCTGGTATGCTGTTCTCTTAATATGCAGAAGCCCATATGTTCACCAGAGGGGGGTGTTGTACAAACCCCCTTTTCAGTGCACTACCAGTGATTCTGATCTACAGGTGGATGAAATGGTGGTTGTCAGAAATCTTCACGGACTTGGGAAGCACCTCTCTAACAGTGCTGGAATGTACTTGACTTCATCAAACTGAAAGTGAAGCAGTTGTGCTAAAACCCTGTCATTCAAGGCAACTTGAAACATTACATACAGAATAATGTATTCATTTCACAGCTGTCACTTCAAGGTATTTGCTTATTTGAAACTATTTTAATGAGTGTTCTATAGAAAATCTTTTGCTTGAGAGAGCCATGCTCTTTGCTTCTGAAAGGTGAAACTTTACCTCTGAGCTGGATCTTTTTTTTTTTTTATAGTTCAAACTAACTGAGCCTGAGTTGACTGAAAACGAATGTATACAAATATTTTAATACAACTTTTTTCATAGAATTGCAGTGTGGATTGTTTGTATTAAAATCAATAGTACAGTTAATGCACAGTTAAAATGAAAATTGCCCAATGCATTCTTAAAGGACAGACATTCATAGCTAAAGCAAGTCTGAGCCCAATTTAGAATGACTTTTTCCATCAGTTTGCTGTGATGTCCCTTGTGCTTTGGAAGCTCTTCATGCTGGAAGAGAGAGATTGGCTCTATTCCCAGTCCCCTGGAGCAGGAATAATTTTGGATTGGAGTCAAATTCAGGTTTAAGGCACCATGAAAGGTAATAAGGATTCAGGCCAATTAGAAGGCCAAGGAAGCAATGTCCTGTGTTGAGACATGTGGCAGGTTCCCAGAGCAGCCAGATGGGAGACCTGTGCCTAGCATGATGTTACTGAGATGCTGCCACAATGGTCATGATGGCTCAAAGTGACCTCAAATTCTCAGCTATTGTAAGTGAGTAATAAATAAAGAGAGAACCAGCAACGTTTTACCATCATATGCTACTGGAAGAGAATGTGACGTTTGGTCTATAGACATGATTGCATTTGAAGACGAGGGGAGGGATGCTAATAGGCAGATAAGATAGTGACCAGTAAAAAGGGACTGTGAATCTGCCAGAGGGGATTACATAAGTACCAAAGCTCCTTTTGAGAGTGTTGAATGTATCCAGTAATGGGGCCTCATCACATTCCCTAGGTGTTGCATTCCATTGCCCAGTAAACCTCTCTATGCTTTCCTTGCCAGGGGGTTTGATTTGGATTCATCTGCCTATTTCTTCAAGTTTTACAAGTAACTCTAGCGTTCAATATGTGGAGCCACACAGTCCTTGATAGACTAGAGCCACCTCTTCCTAACTCCTCACCTCTTGGGCTTCAGCTTGCTGTGAGGGAATCCAAATGCTGAATCCCATGTGCTTTAAGCCTCCAAAGTCTGAACAGAGTTCACAGCTAGCTCCTAGTCACCCCAGCTGTGGTGAGAAGTCTGATGCCATATTAAGCCAACAGCTCATCAGTGCTGCAGGCTCTCTAGGTCCACCGTGGCAGTCTCTGGGCTGGGTTTTAACCACCATGCTCTGCTCAGGCCCTGCACTGCCCCATGACCTCATGGGAGGATGAATCAGGAGGGATTTTGCTGTGGGATTTGTTTTGGCCTGTTACAGGGACACGAGGCAGTGGGAGAGTTTGGACTTCTCCTGCAACTTGGGCTGCTGGGATTGGGGCTTTGATTCAGGCCCATCTCGTGACAAGCAACAGAAGAATGTGTAAAAAGAAAAGGAGTACTTGTGGCACCTTAGAGACGAACCAATTTATTTGAGCATGAGCTTTCGTGAGCTACAGCTCACTTCATCAGATGCATACTGTGGAAACTGCAGAAGACATTATATACACAGAGACCATGTTTCCACAGTATGCGTCCGATGAAGTGAGCTGTAGCTCACGAAAGCTCATGCTCAAATAAATTGGTTAGTCTCTAAGGTGCCACAAGTACTCCTTTTCTTTTTGCGAATACAGACTAACATGGCTCCTACTCAGAAAAATGTGTGCCCCTTTCGTGTGTAGCTTTTCAGGCACCACCGATACTGGTCTTGGCCTGACTTCAACAAGCTTCTCTGAGAGTGGAGGGGGGCCTGGCTATCACATCTCATGGTGCCCCTGCTCTCTCTGCCTTGAAGGGGGGGTTGCCTCACTCACTGCAGACAACAGCTGAGCTCACTTCCCAAACTCACGGCACTGCCTGGCAGCACTCAGTCACTTCCTGTGGGAATTTTATTTTTAAATCACCCAGTTGCTTGTGAGATTCCATTTTTATCGAGATCCAGTGCTTGTGGGAGCCAGCCCCTGGGGCTGCTCTGATTCCCCACAGCGTGAGCGCACTGATGGGAAAATGGGTCGGAACGCCCCTGCTGCCCTCTCTGGAGCGTGAGTGCTGGCGGGGGAGGAGAAAGGAGCACAGGCTGGCAAAGGGGAGGAGAGGCTGAGCACTGCCCTCCGAAGGGTTCCAGACACTGCTGGGAACAACTGCCAAGCACAGCCAGGGTCCATTCGAAAGCAGTCAGTTCCCATGACCCCCGGTGGGGTGGGCTTTGAGGGCTCAGGTCAAGGCCCAAACCTCCAGGTCCTGAATGAAGAATTGCTCCTGGGGCGACAGGATTTCATTGTCAAACGTCTCACATCGGTGGCTTCCCCCGCGGTACATGTCCCCATCCAGCCACAGGCCGAATTTGCCACTGAAAATAAAGGGAAGATCAAGCTGAGTATCGGACAAGGGCTCCAGTCCCGGGGCCAAGACAGGCAGAGCAGGGGCCTCTCTGACATTACCTAACAAGGGTTCCCTGCCTCTGTCCCCATGTGTAAGGACAGCTAATGGGCCTGATCCTGCCAAGCACAACGCACCCCTGCTCTCAGTGACTGCAGCGTACTCAGCACTGCCCAGGATTGAGCGCAGCATGAAGGCTGCCTTTCTACCACACTTTGCACTAGGCTCTTGATGAGCACTAGAGACGCCTTATTTAGCCCCCAGCCCAGCTGCTCCTGCTGGTGCAGCCCCATGCAGGGTAAGGAGATGCACTGAGGCAGCCTCTGGAGGCTAATGGGCTGGACAGGAGCCCTGTGCTCCTGACTCGCCCTGCAGCACCTGTTTTACCGGCGAGGCTGCAGAAGGGGGAAGAGCCCTGCCTGGCTCTCAGATCCACGGGCAGGATGCAGGGCTGGTGGAAGAAATAGCTTCCTCCTTCTAGCCGAGCACACACGATAGTGAATCATTCAGAGCCCCACAACACCCCTTGCTACAGCCGCTTCTCAGGGCAACGGGGCATTTTAATGTGCTTGTTTCACAGCTAGGTGAATAGCGCAGAGAGGCTGTGTAACCTGCAAGGAGCCGGAGCCATGCTCTAGCCAAGGCTTCCTGCAGCCATTGCTATGCTCCTTGAGCAGGACCAGGAAAGATGAACAGAGCAGGAGGGGCAGTGCCATGCACACAGGGAACTCTGGAGGGAGCAGGGCATGGGGCTGCTGAGCAGTTTTGCTTTGCGTTCACTTTCAAGGGTTTTTCTAGGCTAGGGAAGGTGGGTGGGGTGTCCGCATGGCTAGCCCCCGTCCTCTTCCTGGTGCACATGCAGGTTCTACCTTGATTTAGCTGGTCAAGGTCAACTCCAGGGGAGTCCTGGTGCAAACTGGTTCTGTCAGGTACATCCCTGTGTTGTTACTGGCTGGAATATGGCAGCAGGTAGGGGATGCAGTCAGTCACAAAGCGCTGGGTGGTGGCAGAAGGGAAGGGCTCAGTGCTTCCCAAAGCGCTGGGGCCATGACCAGGCTGAGCATGTGTTACCCACACAGGGGTTCAGTGCTGGCAGAGGGGTTCGCAGTCGGTCTGCCAGGGGACACACAGCTTCATGTTCTATGCTACCTGTCCCCCCACTCTTGGACTGGGGGGGGGCTGTCCAGCCTCCCCAAGACCCCCCTTCCTGTTAGTACTGAGTGTCTCTGCTCCCAGGGGAATGGCCTTGTCTCCCCTACGCTTCTAGTGTTAGTGCACCAGCTGCATCACAGCTAGCCCAGGGATGTCACCGCAAGCTGGAAATTACTCCTCCTGCTCCAAGTGTGGACGTACCCTGAGAACAGAGCAACCAGTGCAAACACGTCTGCAACCCTTCACTCACCTCTGAGCATGGACGTTGCAGAGGGGAAATCAGCCAGATCCATTCATTGGTAGGAATCATGTACTCGACTCCCCTGGAGCCTCCTTCCCTAGACTGGGCTGGGCTGAAGGCGCACTAGATGAGCAAAGTCATTTCCACTTCCCAAGGCTACCCAGCGCAGCAGATCTCAGGACAGCAGCCAGGTCTGTCTCCAGCCTCCAGGAGGGCAGCGTGTGTGAGTGGATACATCCACACAGACCCCTGTGACTGGATGGAGGACTCCGCTTGCCTGCTCTGGCTGCTGGCTCAGGATGGGCTGTGCTGTGCTTGGCTTGGAGTACTGCAGCCCCAGCCTTCCCCTATGCTGTGAGGGCAGAAGGGCCCCTAGGAGCATCTAGGCAGAACAGGCCCCAGAACTCTAGCCAGTGAAAGGCAGGTCCATCCAGTCAGCTACATACCTGCCCCCGCCAATCACTAGCAAATCTGCATCTCCTTTCATGAAGAAGGTGTTGCTGCCAGTCCACTTAAACACCTGTAAGGAGAAGCAACCATTAGCAATCAGAGCAGGGGTGTAGGAACAGCTAATTACACCCCCTGGGCAGCACCTGGCACAGGAATGTAGAGCTGTGCTGCAGTGTGGAGGGAGCTGGTCAGCGGTGGCTTGCCATGACTGCTGGGGTCACCGGTGCAACCCCACTCACCAGGAGCTACTTGGCCCAAAGTACTGACCAAGACTCAGCCTAGAGCGTCACTGATCCTCTCTGCACTATGCATTCACCAGCTCCCCAACCCTGACCAGCTCACTGTGAAACCTGGTGTGATGCTCTGTACCCCAATGCAACACCCTGGCACCCCCCACATCTACCATGGTGATATAATTATGATGTATCTTGTACAAAACATGTTATGTGAGGTGTCTATGGAAAAGTTATGGTTTGCTGAGTATGATTATCCTATTTGCATGACTGTTTCATTTTTGTATCTGAAGTTATGAATACTGACTACGTATCTGTATTTCAAATGTGTTTGCTCCTGAGTAGCTCCCACAAAATAGTTTACATCGTCTAGCCAGCACACTGTGAATGAACCAGTCAGGTTGATGGCTCATCAGTGAACACAATGGGCCATGGAAGAAGCTTAGCCCCACCTGCTGGACCTGTGACCGTTCTAGCCAGAATATGGGTAATCAAAGCATGCAAGGACAGGTGACCAACTCATATGACTCTGGACTCCATCTTGTGCCTGTACTCTTCCACTAACTGTGCTGGGGGCTTTGTTTGGGAAAATGAAGTTCCCTCCACATGGGAGAAGCTATAAAAGGGGGAAGTGACATTATCACTTGGCCTCACTTCCCCCCCCCACAACTCAACACCTGGAGACACCTCAGGGACAGAGACTGGACTGCAGAGGTGGTCCCAAGTGGGAAAGGAGGAATCCCAGACTGTATATGGCAGATCGGTGAACTCTTTGTACCATCAGGATGAGACACTACTTGATTCAAATCCTGTCTAGTTTAATAGAACTTAGATTGCAATTTTGTTTTATTTCTTAGCTAATCTATGTTGATCTGTAGACTTACTACTTGTAATCACTTAAAATCTATCTTTTTTATATTTTAACCTGAAAACAGTGTGTTATTTGACGTGCAAAGGGAAATCTGCTCAGGAACAGAGGTTGGTACATTGTCCTCTCCACATTGAGGGAGTAGGCGGACTGGGTAATAACATACACTGGTCAGGCTTCTGACCAGGGCAAGATGGCACAGCTCTAGGGTCCTAGGCTGGGGAGCTGGGAGGAACTGGCTGAAGCCTCCCTAGTGTTGGTTCATTGGTGGCTGGTGAAAGCATTCATGTAACTCAGCTGGGAGTGTCCCAGACTATGAACGTTTGTGGAAGGGCAGGACCGGGAGCGGGTCTGCAGCTTGTCACAGCATCACAGAGAGAGAGGGAGCCCAGGCTGGTGAGACAGAAGGCTCAGCAGTTCCTCAATTCCAGGCTGTGCCCCAGGGAAGTATGTCTTCTTGGGCAGAATCTTTTCTAGCTCTTCCAGAGTCCTGGTTAGCAAAATGTAGGCACAGGCTATAGTAAGGGGAGCATGGCTCCCCCTCCGCTCCATGTGGCTGGGGTAAGCAGCACCCCACAGTGCCCCTCTTCCCGGGCTGGAGTGGTGCGAGCTCCTTTACTCTGCCTGCAGGGGCGCTCTCCGGGGCAGTGCAGTCACCGATGGGGCTGTGCATAGCCACTACTGCAGCGGCAAACACAGGCAGCGGGTTGGGGGAGCTGTGCCAGCTGACAGCCCTGTTCCCGATGAGTCCCACTGCCTGTGAGTCAGCATTGGCCGTGCTGCCCTCGCGCATGCTTTTATAGCGACTATTGGGATGGTTGATTTCTTCAAGCCCCAGCTCCCGGAGTCACTTCAGCAGCACATCAGCCTCTTGGCTCTCCTTAAAAATATGTCAGCTTTTGGCCCTTGTGGTAGCAGAGGAAAGCTGATGACTCTGACCCGAATGCACCTCCAGGTTCAGAAACCAGGGGGCAAAGAATAAGAACTGACCTTTGTTATTTTTCAGCCTCTCGTGATTCCCTGGGGTCTAACTCATGGCTTTGGGGCCCTGTGGCTGGCGATGTGGCAGGATGATGAATGCTACCGCTGGTGAGGAAGGGGGAGAGTCCCACTAGACTGCACCTTTGGCCAGTCACAGGTGTACCAGCAGTGCTGGCCAGAGAGCAGGTTCTCACACGATCAGCTCGTGTTCCAGTCCTGGTGGCACTTTGTGCCAGGAGCCAACATTTCCTGTGCCTTGCTTAGCAGAGGGTGCACCAGGCCTATAAGGGGTTAAATGAGTAACTGCCCAGGGCTCTTCCTAGTGTGGACAATTCCCCTAAATGTTGGGGTGGCTCTGAACTCCACAGACAGGGAGAGGGGGGAGGAAATGAGGCTGATAAGGTACAGGGTTTGAATTAGCTGAGTTGGAGGCTGATAAATCAGTTCAGAGCTGCGGGTCAGAATGGCTTGTGGGAGGTGTTGTGCACGGAGCTCCCCAGCCCCAGAAAAGGAGAAAGATGGAGCGAACTGGGAGGAGGAGTGTAAGGAGAGGCTTCACCTGAAACTTCGCCTGCGTTGCCCACACCATCCAGCACTCAGCCCACAATACAGCAGCCTCCCCACCCCGACACAACACAGCCATGGCTGCCGTACAGGATCACAAACGAAAACTGTCTTTGTGTTTGGGTTTCCCAGCGTGCGGCCTTAGGAAACGGAGCTGATTTTGAAGTCAGAGGCAGAGCCAGCCCCCACATGCAGGCAAGACTGGACTCCAAGGAGGAATTCACCCCTGTGCCAGAGCTGCATGCCGGAGCGTTCCCCACGGGGGCCTTGCTGCGGCTTATGGCACCTTCACGCTGGCTCTGCTGGCATAAAGCTGCTATAACGCAATGGGAATCTCACCAACAGACCTGTCTGTGCCACAGTCGAGATGGGACTCGGTTTGACAGCCCTGTTCCCGGCTGCTTCCGGGTGAGGCAGCAAGTGGGATTGGCCGTTCCCGTGTGTTATGACCCCCACGAGCCCAGCAAGCGGCTGCGTCCGACAGGCTGAAGGCCAAGGGCCTGAGCAGGTTGCAGAGCTGGGAGGTACCTGAACTCTCCATCATCCTACTGCATTTTGTCTAAGCTGCCTTGTTAGATCATTATGAAAACTAAGGACTTCCCAGTCACTATTTCCCCCGTCCCAGCAACAGTTGACTTAGCCAGGTGTTTGGGCAGATTCCCCCAAACAAAACACTTGGTTTGCTGAGAATGAGGGTTGCTCCAGTACAGATCCCAGCAGCACACTCACTAAAACACTAGGAAACACCCAGGTACGTTCTTCCTGCTCCTGCCCAGAACACACTGCTCCTTTTTCACCCATCTCTCCAGCCCCCGTAGCGTACAGCCCCCATGCCCCACACCAACAAATGTGCAGCCTGGAGGCCAAGCCCAGCAAGCCAACATGGCAGCCCCCTGGAACATGATTGCCTAACACAACACAAAACCTGTGTCACAGATGTTTTTGCTCGGGCTGCTCGAAAAGGTCCCATCAAAACTGTTTTTGATAGACATTTGGATTTTCAAGCAAATGAAGTGTCTGTTGCTGTGGAAAATCTCAATATTTTGTTAGCAAAAAGAGGTGAAAACCCAAAACATTCTGGTTCAACATACCACCACAGTGTCTCATGGGATTAATAGTTCAGGTGCCTCATGCTGCCACCTTCCTCCATGGATAGGGCTCTCTGGCTAGACTATATCACCCATGATGCATCACTGCCAGGGACTTCTGTGCACCTCCTCCCATCACCAAGCAGGGAGAAAATAGTGCATCATGGGCGATGTAGTCCAGCCAGAAAACCCTGCTCAGAGCATTAGGTAACAGAACTGCAATGCCCGTGAGGCACTGCAGCTCCAGTCAGAGTAGAAATTTTCAGTTTTCAGCCAACATTTTTCACCACGAAGTTGAACTTTTCAGTGTGGGGGGAAAAAGGCTATTTTTCTAAGCAGCTCTAACTCTCACCTTCATGCACCAAACAGTTCCTAAAAATCTTTCCAGAGCCACATTGGTATGTAACCTGCTCCTAATCTCCCACCACAAAGCCAGAGTCCAACACAGTGTGACAACAACAATCCAGCCCAAACTACTGTCCGCCTGCCCCAGAGCTACCACCCATGCCAGGCAATGCCAGCAGCTTGCGCAGCATGGCGCAGGCTAAGGTGTGTGTATGCTGGATGGTGAGGTGCTAGGGACAGGGTAGACGGCATGTACAGCGGGAAAGGGCAAGGAGGGTTTCCTAGTATTTTAGCGGGTACTCCAGTAGATTTAGTTGGGGATTGGTCCTGCTTTGAGCAGGGGGTTGGACTAGATGACCTCCTGAGGTCCCTTCCAACCCTGAGATTCTATGATTCTATGATTTGCACCTGGGCAACCTTAGCTCTAAAGCACCAAAGGCGTCTTATTTGTGGGAGTGGCTTTCCCAGTTCTTAGCATGTACGTAACAAGAAGAATTCCCATCCCCCCGACCCACAGCACGCATTGTCTATTGCTGTGTCCGGCCACCCTATGACTGGAAAGGAGAAATATTCACCAAACCCCAGGTTACAGGCAAGCAAGGAGCAAACCTCAGCTCTGATGTTGGTGAGTGCAGCTTATGCCAGGGCTGGAGCTGGCTGCACAAAGGGGTCTTAATGCTTCAGATTTGATCAGTCACCAAACTGGATCCCAGGCTGGGGCTCTGCTGCAGTATCTCCCGGGGCTGGGCAGCGAGTGTTGCGGGGGGAGCGGGGCGTGCCTGTCTGGGGGACACCTACCCGGGTGGATTTGTCAGGCCCTGAGAAAAGCATTATGGACTATTGGGATTTCTTAGGGCCTGACCCTGCCCTTCCAGAAGTCAGGCGGAAACACCTCTGAAGCCAGCCAGGTCGCAAGCTCTAGGGTGTTGTAGGGGTCCAAGGAGGAGGCTTCTGCCCAGTCCTTCGGAGACTCAGCTTCCAGAGGAGCTGTGCCTCGCAAGCAACGCTTGATTGTGCCCTCAGGAGCATGGGTTAGTCTGACTCTGCCAGTCATTAGCAGGAACATCAAGTGATTTTCCATAATCAGATGCTGAATTAGTCAGTTACTTAGTTCTGTTGTTACAATTAATTCACTATTTAATGACTAAGGAGAGGAATTACTTACTGGTAATTATTCCTACTAATTAAATGCTCCTGCCGGTTAAAGGAGCCCTGAGGCGGGGCTGGCTTGGGAACCGGGTTACGCAGCCATTTCTAGAGGCAGTGAGGAAGGAACTGGCCGTGCCCTGCTGAGTTCAGGCGGTGCCTGCAGGTTGGGAAGGAAGCTGTCTCGGTGATGCTGTGCAAGGTGTGACTCATGCTGCTTCAATCAGCCACATGCCACGGACTTTGGGCCCTCCAGGCCTCTTCTCACCTAGGCTCCCAGGAGCAGCCTGCTTGGTTGCAGCGGTGGGCACTGATGGGCGTAGCAGGGCGGCCTAGGGCTTGCAGGTTTGTGTGGTGTGCAGCAGGTTGCACAAAGCAGCTGTGCGCATTGCAGGGGGCTCAGCTCAGCCCTGTGCACTAAGCCAAGCCCAAAGCCCCTGCATGAGGCCAGAGTGCAGGGTGTGAAGGGGTGGGTGGAGCATGGCTGTCAGAGGAGACATACAGCTAATGGTGGGCAATGCCCATCATGCTAAAGAGGGGCTTAGTGACATGCTCCCTTCCTCAGAGCAGCAGCCTCTCAATCCCCCCCTGCACCCGTCCTGCTCAGCACTGAGCAAGAGAAGCACTAAGGACTTGTTTGGATGCCAGGCGGGTGCTCCAGGAGGCATAGGGCCAGCACAGGCCTGGTGCTCCCAGAAGTGCAGCATGCTCTCCCCAGCGCTGGCTCGGCTCCCAGCGTGGTTCCCGGTGACACTCTGGGGAAGGAATGTGGGAGCAGCTGACCAGCAGCATGGGGCCTTTAGGGTGGAAGTGGAGGAGCCCCCCACCACCACACACACACAGAGTGGCTGAGTGACCCAGAGCTCCTGCTGTAGGGTTGGGGGCAGAGCCACAAGGGCACACTGCTGGCGGAGAAGGGGAAGCAGAAATGCTGTGGACTTGCCCTCCCCCGCATGATTGCACCCCCACATGCCCCTGGGCCTGCGCTGAACTTGGGCCTTGGCCAGCAGAAGCCCCTGTCTCTGCTCCTGGGAGAGAGAGTCACAAGCTGATTCCAAAGCCCCCGCACCGAGAACGTGAGCATCACTGTTACCTTTAGCTCTGGGGAGAAAGAGAAGAGAAAAGTCTCCCCTGTGCCATAAAAGCAGCTGCTGAGTCGGATGGTGGTGGAGGAGAAGGCCCCAAACATCTGGAATGGAAGCAGAGGAGAGAAGGTCAGAGCACTGCCGGCTCTCATGGTTTTAACAAAAGTTTTGCTGTAATTGGGGTTTCCTTAAAACCCCAGCTCCCGGAGTCCTGGGATTCCAGGGGAATCTCAGCTTGCATTCGATACAAAATGAAGCCGGAAGGCAAAGAACCCAAAATGTATTATTTTTAAAAATCTCCTGATTTGTAAACCAATCACGTGAGTGATTTCTGGAGGCCTCACTTGTGATGTGTGACTGCTGGGGCTGTCAATTCTGCAGTTACCAGCAGCAGCAAGTGACCTGGGCAAGGTCTGTTACTGGCTTTACCTCTCCAAGCCATTGCAGCTCTCAGGGCAGGCTGTGTGTGCCCTGGCTCCCCTCCCAAACGCAGGGTATCAAGGGCCCTAAGGCTGCTGGAATCTGCACCCAGGCTTTTAGGCACCATTATGAACAGTTACCCACAGTCACTACCCAGGCCAATCCATGGCACCGCTGTCCCCTCCACGGTCTCCACATCCCATGCTGGAGGCCCTATGGGGAGGACCAGTGGCTCCAGGTTGTATCACTCAGTCAGGAGGTTCTGCGGCTTGTAACCGGGGCTCCAGCCAAGCTGGAAAGGGGTCGATCAGACAGGACAAAGCCATCACCATCACATCTGAAAGGTGCCTCACCCCTTGGATCCTCCCTCCAGCCAGTGCTAGGCTAATCCCTGACACTGGCAGATGCTCCCTGAGGACAGGTGTCCATGTGCTAGTCAGCTAGGGTCATGCAGGGCTGTGGCTACAGGTACTCGCATGCTCTGCCCATAGACCATTGCTGCTGGCAGGTCCAGCGCGTGGGACCTTGATCACCAGCAGCCCAGGCCGTGACCATGTGAGAAGGAGTCGCTCTGTTGGCTGTGACCAGCAGGCTGTACGGTTACCAGAGCCATCCACTGCAGGGAGACACAATCACACCCCAATGCCTACCGTGGGCAGAGGACCTGGGGATGGGCTCCAGAACAGTCCCAGCCCCTTCCAAGGAGCATCTGGGGGGGCCAGACACAGGATGCAAAAGCCTTGGGGAATTGCGGGTGGATTATTTGATCCCCTCCAACAGCTCAGCCTGGCCCAGTTGCACTGCATGAGTTACTGGCAGTAGGTGAACTACAGAGAGCCGACGTTACCTTAGCTCTCCCCCACTCCTGTACCCCACAGGCCCTCAGCCTCAGCACTGCCCCTAGGACCTCTGGCCTCCTACCCCCCATACTCCCAGCACAGCATTTGTGCTACCCCACCACTGCCGGCAGGGGGGCAAGTGTGCTGCGGTGAGGGGCGAGGAGCCCGCAGGGTGCGTGTGCTGTAGCTGTGGGTGTGATACGGTGAGTGGGAGCACACAGGGGGTGAGCTCTCGGGAGTTAACTCCATTTTCTTGCTGGGTTGGGGCTGAGCCAGGTGTGCAGAGTCCAGAGCTGCCCATGCCACTGGACAGTGGCGGGTTGGTATATTAACCAGCATGTGCTCCAGCTCTGCATGGCTGGACTGTGTGAGCCCCTCACTCCCTGCCTGGGTGGCACTGATCTCTGATCTTGCGGGTGCCAAGGTATAGGGAAGAGTTATGCCAGGTTTGGCTATCTAGGGCTAGATGAGTGGCGTGTGCGGTCATCCCAGCACTACCATCTGTGCGCGCTGGAGATGCTGGGCTAATTCCTCTGCTTGTTTAACTCTCCGGTCACCTCTGCTCTCCCTGGTTCAGCTGGGACAAGAAGTGGAAGTGCTGAAAAGGCTGGCAGCTGGGGGGAGGTCTCTCTAGTCTGGACCAGTCAGGGAGGGGCTGGAAGGCCTGGCTGAGCCCTGCGCCAGCCTGGGGCATGTGTCCCCTTCACTGATTGGCTAAGTTCACTCTGTGCAATGGGCAGACCCACGGAAACGAGCATCTGGGGACTGGGGACATGCCCGGGGGCAGGGCAGGGCTGGGCTCCCTGCAGCAAGGTGTGGGACTAGCCTAGGAGAAGACCGGGAAGAGAGGTGGGTCAGGGATTAGCACATGCCTAGGGGGCCTGGGAGGGGGCGTAGACGGGTCAGGTGGCGAGGGGAGACCAGGGAGGGTAGAGATAGGCCAGACCAGCAGGGATGCACTCTAAGGTCACAATGAATGTGGAAAGGGATGCTGGGGGAACTAGCAGGTGGACATGTGGGGCTGCAGGAGGTGCACAGGCACCAGGATGCTATTGCTGGTAGATAAGAGGCCCCCCCTGCAATCCCTGAGACTATGGGAACTGCTTGCCTCCCACCTCTTCCTGGTCTGGCACTAGCTCCCCGGTGCCCGGAGCTGGCTGCAGGATCCCGCTGCAGCGTCTCTCTGAGTGGGACTGGTGCCCATGGCTGTGCAGCCTGGCAGCTAGCCTGGGTCCCTGGGGCAGGACGCTGCTGCTCATTCACCGGCCGGCTTCTTTGTCCTTTTTCTTCTAATAAAAATCCAGGGGAGGAGGTCCTGGTCTGAGATGGACCAGAGGGCAGCTGGGTGCTCACTAGTTCCTGGCAGGAGAGCCCTGCTGGGAATGCCCGGTTGCAAACAGCCCACGTGTTCCCCAGCAGCCGGCCAGCGCCTCCCACGCCCCAGGACTCCGAATGCATCCCACAGGCCCCTTGGGCTGGCAGGCTGGGGCCCTGGGGCTGCCATGGACCATACAGAATGGGGAGAGCCTGGGGCGTGAGCATGCAAGAGAAGTTTAGTGGCCCAGAAGTTCAGGAGGTTTCACTCGCACCTTGGGCCAAGGCCAGAGCTTACAGAGAGACAGCAAAGGCAACAACAAACCCTGGCAGAGCTCAGCTACACCACCTCACTCGCCTCAGCAGTGCCCTGCCTACCCCTGGCCTGCCTTCAGCAGCCCAGCCCCTGCCCCCTGCTCTGCAGGCCCTAGCCCAGCACCCTCCACCCCCTACTGAAAGGCCCCTCTGTTCCTACCAATGTATTGGCATGGCTGGGTTTCTCCCCCCAGACCAAGGAGAGTGCTACCCAGGGTGCCCTGCCAACCAGCCCCTCCTGCTCTCGTCTCCACTCCTGAGGGAGCTTTCTCAGCTTTTACCTGTTTATGGAGAGTTTCCTACCAACTCTCTTCCTCACTGACTCAGCACCACGCCTTTCATTGCAGCCTTTGCCGTGGCCCATGTGCAGTACTGGGAAATTAATATGTTTGTGCAGATGGGTGGCCAGTGCTTCGTACTGGCAGAGACACCAAAAAGCTCTCCAGATCGCCCAGTGTGTTTGAATAGCACAGTTCTGCCTGCCACAGTCAGCAGCATCTGCCCTCCCGCTGGTGTTTACTCAGCAGCATGCTGACATAGTCAAATCCCCATGTGAGTCTACAGATGCTGGGTTACTCTCTGAGGCCAGCACAGAGCACATAGCCAGTTCAAAACAATGGCAAGCACCACTGTAAGGTCGGGGGTTGTGTGCCAGGCTGCACTGAGCATACTCTGCATTTCGGATCTCCAGTCTGGGTACTGGAATTCCTTAACAAATCCTTCTCTTTCCAGACCTGCCGCTGCTCTGCTTAGAAGGGACAGCCCAGAACTGTAACAGATCACACATTCCTTTCGTTTCAGATCCCGAGGGGCTCCGTGGGCTACAGGAGCGGCTCTCAGGCTTTTCAGATTGGCGACCCCTTATTCATAGTCAAAAATCTTCACAACCCACCCCTTTACATTAACTATAAAAGTAGGAGTAAAAAGTGGACCAATGAGAACATGTTAAGAATTTCCTGGGCAGGGGCACGTTGTTTCCAGGGGTTGGCAGAGGATATTTCAACTGGAAGGGTCAGGGTGTGTGGGGAGTGAAATGTTGTTGCTTTACCTTACAGTAACAATTTCAGCAACTTGTGACTCGATTGCCTTGTGGCCCTGACTCGCATGTAATCACTTTTTCCCCCCCACAATTTCTCATGAAAAGTAATTGCCCCAGTCCACGCCCCCCGCCTCCTCCCTGGAACCAGGGCCAGGAGCGGGGCCGCTGGAGGGGTACGCAGACAGGGTAAGGGGGCCAAGGCAGGGCCACAGCTGAGGGTGGGTCTGGGGCCAGGGGCCGAGGCTCGAGGCAGGGGTGGGAGCAGAGCCGCAGCTGGGCCATGGTGGGGGCTGGCAGCCATGCCTATGGCTGGGTGCAGCTCCTTCCCCGACCCCCAGCCTTTGCCCCAGGCTGAGGGCTGGCAGCTGGGTCCCCAGCCAGGTGTGGAGCCACAACAGGGCTGGGGACAGGGTCAGGCACAGGGCCAGGAGCCGGGGCCAAAGCTGGGGGCGGGGCCAGAGCAGACCTGGGGCCAGGGCTGGGTGGCGCTCTCTCCCCACCCCACTGGGGCCCACGCCCCACAGTTTGGAGACATTTGTTTTAGGGGTTTCTTTAACTCTACTCCTGGGGAAATCTTTTTTGTTGTCCATATTGTTGACATAGTGGCTGACAGGTATTTTGAAATAAATTACCAAAATAATTGAAAGTGCCATGATTCTATTGCGGTATTTTGACCAATAAAATATGCAGAATTTCGCAGAATTTTATAATATTGTGTGCAGAATTTTTAATTTTTTGGTGCAGAATCCCCCAGGAGTCCATCTCCCTGGCTCTCTTCTCCTCAGTCCCCAGCTCATTCACTGAGGTCAGGTAAACACATTTGAAGCAGTGTCTCTGCCTGCTTCTTCCGGGAGTCCCAGGGCAAATGCACTGAGAGCTCAGCACCATCCCCTTTAGTGCAGCTTGCTCAGGATAAACCACACAGACCCCAACTCCAGGCCACAAACCCTCTGCCTAGCCAACTTGTCAGGTCACAGAGCAGAACCGGGCTGCAGGTCTTCCACCCAACCTAGGGACCAGGGCAGTAGCTTCCCTGCCTTGTGTTTCTGACATGCCCTGGATGGAATGGGAGCCAGCACAGAGTGTGTGGGGCTGCAGGGTATGCTTGGACCCAGAAAGGGGCTTACAGCCAGAAAGGGGAGCCAGGCTCCTGGGCCACACCCTGCAGGATGACCCTAGTGTGCAGGGTCCAGAGCTGTGCTGGCCTGTAGCAGCTGGATGTTTCTCTCGCATGGGAAGCCCAGCCCAGTGCAATATACAATTCCATTTCCCTCCTCTCACCTGCCTGTCGGTGTCTCGGATGACCAGCAGCACAGGAGAGCTCAGCTTGTTCATACTCCTGTACATGCTCTTCAGGCTAAACCCATCCCTGGCGGTGCAGTAGAGCAGGTTCCAAGGGTACCCGGTCACTCTCGGTGGGAGGTGGGGCACCAGCTGGGAACAGAGCCACAGGAGTCAGTTCCCACCAGGGTCCCTCGCTGCTCCCCGACCTCTGGCAGGAGCCTTTCCCATCAGTCACTTCCACACCCTCCCTCACCCAACTGCTCCCCGCTGTCCTCTTCCGGGTGTCTGGCTTTGGGCTGGATGGCACCGTGGGGGCTGCATGCACAGAGCCCATCCCCTGTCCCGATTTTTCACACTTGCTATCTGCTATCACCTATTTCAGGGTGAAGAATCCACACAGCTCCAGGGCAGCAGAGATGTTCGGGATAACATTTGCCAGAGCGTTTGCAGTGTAGGGGTGTGGAACAATCCCAGTGTCCCAGTCCCAGAAGGGGGAACCCCCAGAACGAGGTTTGCCAGGGACATCACCCCTCTTGGTGAACACGCACTGTGGTCCAGGCCTACCCTGGAGCTGGTGGAAGGCTATTCACTGAAGGGAGGAATGAGGGGTAATGGTCAGTTCGGGCAAATGATTTATTAGATGCATTTATTGCTCATTATTTTTGTCATTTGGCAACGGGGCTCAGCTCTGCGGGGTGACTGGATACGTGGCTCTGTGGACTCCACATTTGCTGTCTTTCAGTGTGTCTGTATCAGGTTTTGCCTCCTTTCACAAGTACCAGGACATTCTCCCCAGCTGCCAGCCCGGCAAACCCCTGGGCCCTGAGCCAGACGGGGCTGGTCCCTGCTCACGCACCCTCACCAGTGACACACTGTCTCTGGAGCGAATGGTCCTCTGAGTCCCACAGGCCAGAGCTTTGGAGCCAGTTGCACTGAGATCCCCGAGGTCCGAGCTGGCCCAGTGCTGGTGCACGAACTGCCCCTGCAGGCCCTGTGCGGTGAGCCGATCCAAGGCTACGAATCAGAGAAACGACAGCAGGAGCCTACAGCAGCACTGCCCTGCCTGAACCAAGCCGGGAGGGCCGGGCCGGCCAGGGGAACGAGTTCCATGCCCTGGGGTGCCCACAGAATGGCTCCATCCCAGTGAGGAGCTGTCCAGAGGACAGGGTGGAGGGGCCAGCTCCAGGCCAGAGGAGGCTCTAGAACTGCCAAGCACGTGGCCACAGCCTGACCCCGTGAGGTTACCTAGCCCTGCAATGGGGTGAGCCCCCAGGCTGCACTGAGCTCACCTGCTGGACCTGCCCTGCACACAGGATGTTGCTCTCTCCATTCAGCACCGGCTGGTAGGGCTCCTCTGGGGGCGATGCTGTTACCCCCACGCCTGCCAGGCCTGGCTCCTCCTGCTCAGCAGTCTCCACACACTGCAGGGGCTGGGCTTCCTCCAGGCAGTCAGTCTCGGGGGAGATGCCCACGCCATGTGGGGAAGAGATAAGGGACCCCAGCACAAAGAGCAGCACTTCCCCCTCGGACCCAGCCACAGTGCTCCTGGACATCCCATCCAGAGGGCTGGTGCACAGAGATGGGGCTGGCACCACCCACGCCCTGCCCGGTGAGCCCTTCAGTAGAAGAGGGCATTTTAAGCCCACTGGGCAGGGTCCAGTCTGAGCCTCTCAAGGGCCCAATGCGTGGGTCAGGCCCTAGGCAGCGGGGGGAAAAGGTGGCTTTTAGCTTCCCCAAGTCTGGGGAGCTCCAGGACACAGCACTGCCTTTGGAGTGAGAGAGAGCAACCCCAGGGCTGCTCCACAGCCCAGAACAGCTGAAACACACGTGCCCGCCTCCCAGCCCAGCCCCACCCTCTGTCACTGCCTACACTGGGAGCTGTGGGAGTCAGGGGCATATCGGTCTGCGTGTTGGGCCAGTGCTGCCCCTTCCTGGGGTAATTCACCTTCTGTATGGTCCCTTTCTGTTACTGGCACAGAATAAAGAGGCTGCCAGAACCGCCCCTCAGTCTGGGCCTGGCTGCCATGTACCAACTCCTGGGCTTGCCCCACGAACCACGATCTGGTTCACTGTGTGCATGGATCCCGAGGGCTCCACACCAACTCTGTCCAGTGCAACAGCTTCGACAGGAGAGAGAGAGGGAGCCCCACATGAGAATACCCCATAGCCCTTCTACCCCTCAGGCAGTGGGGGGACTTGAACCAGGAATCTCCCACATTCCAGGTGAGGGCCCTAATCACGGGGCTCAAAGATGTGCTGGAGGCATCTTGCTAACAGCACAGGCACCTACTGCCAAGCGAGGGTTCAGACCTGCAAGCAGAGAGGGGGCGGTTCTAACTGGCCTCTCCCATTGGCTAGCTTAGGTGGCTTCTCACCTCCCCTGATGGCTTTTGTGAATTGCATTGTGAGGCACCTTTGTCTCCCCATTCGTCACATAGGGAGCCAGGCACATAATTCCCGCTCTGGGAATCTCAGCATTGTTGCTGTGATTTTGTTTTGCTCACTGGCACCCTGCACCACAACGCCTAGCTGACTCCTGAGAACGTGACACCTGCCCTGCCGCCCCACCCCCAGGCTTCGATAAGGGGCGGGCTGCCAGTATTCACCAGGCTTTGTATTGCCACTGGGCAAACTGCCCGCTGCTGCTCAGGTGCTACTGAGTGCAACTCAAATGCAGGATGCGGCCCCCCGGGGGACCTGGATAAGGGTTGCATGGGCGATCTTGATCCTGGCATTTCCTGGCTTTTGAGTGCCTGACTTGGCAACTTTAACAGTCTTTTAATGTGGTTTTGGGGACATACTTTCCTAATTTTTTGAAGAAAAACCCCCCCCTGAAAAATGAAAATTCCCTCATATTGACCCTCAGTTTGGGTCCACAGCAGGGCTTCAGTCTTTTGCTCCACAGCACAGACCTCTGCTACTTGAGCTACCAGAGGAGCCGGTAGCAGCAGCAGTAGGCTTTAACCTCTATGGGGCCCAGAGGAGGAGACGTGAGTTTCACAGCTATTTGATGACAGCAAAGGAATTCTGGGTTCTATTCTAGGATCTGTAGGGGAGTGTGATCTAGTGGTTGTAGATCCCTCTACTCCTGTTTCCCTAGCCTGTCTCTGCTCCTCCCTCCTCCTCCTCCTCCTATCCACCAATCTAACCCCTGGCTCCTTCCCCTCCCTTCTCCTATCCTCTCCCCCTCTGCTCCTGTCCACCCCACCCTTTCCGACTCCTGTCCCCGAGCCACCTGCTCCCATCCCCTGGCTTCTGCTCTCTCTGCACCTATAGAGCCCTTAGCCCCATGCCTTTCCCCTACACTCCACTCTGCTCCTATCCGATCTTCCCCACCCTAGTTCCCACCCTCTTCACCCTCAGCATCTACATACTCCCCTTTTCCCTCTCACTCTGCTCCTCCCATGTCCCTGGCTCCTGCTCCTGGCCTCCCCTCACCCCGTTCCAATGTGGCTGGTTCCTCCTGCCCACCATGCTGCGGGGGCACTGGCAGAGGGAGCATTGAGAGCGCAGGAGACACTGGCTCCCGGCTCAAAGTTCCAGCACGCAGCACCATGGTGGCCTTAACAGCTGTAGGGGAACAAATGCAGGGATAGCCCACCTCAGCCTCTGCAGCCCTGGGAAGGCGCCTGTGCAGTGAGCACTTAGGCACTTTAAGGGAGTGGAACATGCTCAGTGTGGGCAGAATCTTCAGAGAATTTAGCTGCCAAACTCTAACAAGGGTCTACTGAGCATCTGCAAACTGAGATTTTTTTTCATAGTTTTATAACTTGACCTAATTTGGGCAAATACTCAGGGGAAGAACAAAAGGTAACCCCCTCTCCCGCACACCACACTCTGGATTTCAAGGCTATGCTCTAACTCATGGAGGCCCTAGAGAGTCTCAGTTAAACAACTGCAAAAATATTGTTTCCCCCAATCTCATTCTTGGACATTTTAGCTGAAAGGTTTTTGTTTGTTTGTTTGTTTGTTTCAAGCAGAGACCTGAGAACAGTGAAAGTGTTGAGCAACCTTTACTACAGGTGGCTCTATCCGCTCCGCCTATTAAACATTTCTGCGGCTACGTGACCGGCTGTGACAAGTACTTGGACATTGCATAATGTCAAACATCTGCAGAGTCTAGAAGGGCAAATTATGAAGGCAGAATTTGCTCTTTGGTGTAGTTTTCCTGCTCGATATTGTACAAGAGATTTCAGCCCTGACAGATCTAAAGCCTTGTCACAGCACTCGTGCCCCATGAGTCAGGCAGAAATCACTGCCCAGCCCTGCTTTCCCCTTGCTGGGATAGTTGGTCAGAAACTCATCTTCGCTCCCTGACTCAGGGGAGTTCCCATCCCCAAAGAAAATGCAAACAAATAAACAAGGGGAAAATAGCAGGAAGCATGTCAGATCTCCTAGAAAGTCCACTAATATCTGCTCAAGTCAAGACTCAGGGCCCAGTTGGACTATGCTAAGCCTGAAAGCAGAGTCAGTTGCTTTCCCGACTCATCTTTTCTCCTTGCCTCAGCATTTCTTTCTTGGGCTACTTGCAAAGCAACTCTCTTTCTGCATTAAATTAATGAGAACCTGCCTCCACAAGGCACAGCTCTCTCTCCCCTTGCCTTTGCACGCATGCTAGGAGGAAACACAGTGAAGGATGCACAGAAAGTCCCACCGGCACCAGAAACAGAAAACAATTAGCAAGCAGCAGCATTTTGCACCCCACCTCGGGTGCTGAAATCACATTCCTTTCCAGGCAGAGGCCTGAGCCCTGGAACAGTCAGGCCCTGGACCTGTTACTGTGGGAAGCCAGCACCTCTGGCTCTGGGACCCCGTTGATCCACATGCAGGTCAGAACCAGTGCTGATGTTTGGTAAACAGAGCTGGAGCTTGTCAGAGCCACATTGCCCCTGTTTGTTTTGATTGGTCTTGCCCGGCACTGAAGAATCACAATTTAAAAAGAAAACAGATCAGATTACATTGGGCAGCCAGCTGTGACTGAAAAGGCAGGTGGATGCTGCAGGCTGGGCCCTTGGCCAGGGGAGCTGGGCCATGTCCGCATTAAAGACACTGCACAGCTGAGGTGATACTGATAGTGCAAACCCCTAATATAGACACACGACATGGATGTGAAGTGCGGTTCAGCCCAGTGCAGGTGAATCTGGTAAATTACCAGGGTCTATTGCACCATCAGCCCCCTTTCCATTGAGGCTGCATCTACACTGAGGCTTGCACCAGATGCAGTGAGAGCAGGACAGACCTCTGTAACTAACAAGCACCCTTCATTTTCCATATTAAAGGAAGGGAAGAACAACTCAAACATTTACACCCTGTGTTGGCTGTCAGCCAGGGCACTTTGCCTGTATGCTGTATTGCTTTCGCCCCTTTGTCTGTTCTTTTCCATCTGCAGTCTCTGCGAGACAGCGAGTGTGTCTCTCACATATTTGTACAACACCCAGCCTGCCGCCCGTGCTGCTGTCATATCCGTGATAGAGAGTTGCAGGTTTGCAGGTGCACAGTTCAAAGCCAGCACCGGGATTTAGAAATGGGCCCAACCCTCTAACTCAAGCTCTGGATCTCAGCTCCTGGAGTCCAGGAGTGTTTGGAGCTGGATTGAGATGACTGGATCTGGTTCCCCCAAATCTGGGGACACTTGGATCTAGGGTTTTGGGTCAGGACTTTCTCCAGTAGGAATAGTACCAATCTGAAGGGTAACAGCCTATGCATTCTGGACAAGGTCCCCTTGTTAAAATCAATGAAATCTAGCTGGTAACTGATGCCCCAGTAGCAGTAAATCCGAGCTAGCGTCATTGCACCATCTTACAGCTGAACCTGATCAGCCTGTTTCAGAAAGGAAAGAAGCAAGTTACAGAGCACAGCTGCCTGCGGTTTGTTCTGAGTTTCAACCCCCATCCATCTCCCCTGGGCACACGCGATGCGGTGCGGTACATACCAGGAGAGTGTAGCGGCCCCGGAGAGCTTTCATGGTGTGTGGGCGAGTGCTGCAGCAGGTGCATGGAGCTGTGCTCACTGCTGAGAGCTGCCTAGGGGAGGGGAAAGCAGGTGCCTGCCAATGGCCTGTTGAGAACACTCCCATCTAAAGAACGCAGATTTTACTGCTTCCCTCTAGCTGGGCTCTCCCACCTCCTGGTATAGCAGTCAGGTCATCAACCGTGGGTGGCCTCTACTGCTCAGGGCCCCATTAGATAGCAAGTGTCTGTGGAGGGCTTACAAGACAGATCAAACCCCTCCTCTCCAATTGGAAAAAGGAGTTTAAAGGGCTTTGAACTCTTTGTAATTGCACATGAATGTCTTCCTGATGGCGGTCTCAAAGAGCTCTTCGCAAGACTGCAGCAAAATTGGGGTCCTAACCATAGTGCTTATTCCCTCTATTGCATGCAGCTGGCTTTGTTATTGTAGGGTCTCACCCGGGTACTGAGCTGAGCACCCTGCTTTGGTATTGGAGGACCGGTTACATGTACTTTCTTACTCAGGTTGCTCATGAATGGTGAAGGTGGGTTTATTTTTTTAAGGAGAAAGAAGCGGTTGAAACACTGGGGTTTGGTTTAGTTCTGCTTTTTAAAGGCATAAGAAATACAGCAAGTCTACAAACAGAAATTAGAAAGTGAACCTGGGCAAACAAACACTAAGGTGATTAGGAGCAAAGTCCCCACACCTGGAGGGCTGTTCTGACAGCAGAATAAATACTGTAAACATCAGCAAGAGATGCTGACAACTTCAGAGAAAGCTTCAACCCAGAGACTATTTGAGACAACAGAAACACACACTAGTACTCACGGAACACAGTCAGTCCCACAAAGAGACCCAGGAAACTGCAGAGCTTCCCAGATTTGTCTGTATAGTGCCCCGCTGCTCTGTAGAGAGATGATCTCACATACGGCTCCTCTTCCTCTCCACACTCACTGGACCTGTCTCCCCTACCAGTCCCCAGCAACTGGCCCCCCTTTCATTCCTGATCCCTCTCAACCAGACCCCCTGCCTTTCCACCTGGCCCAGCCCACCCCTCATTTCGCATTCCCCACCAACTGGCACACTTTCCCATGGCCCCATTCCCCCTGTCTGGCCCCCACCTCTCACCCTGTTCCCCACTGCCCATCCTAACCCCCCTCCTATTCTTAATCACACAGTATCCCTATAGCGACTGCCTCACTGGAACCCCTAGGACAGGAATGCTAGGGCTGTGTGAGTGCAGACTAGAAGAGCTCTCTATCTCCTATTCCTCTTCCTTTCGCCGCCCCATCCCTGTGATAAATGAAGCGGGGGGAGGGGGAGAGGAGCTCCCTTTTATAGACACCGAGCCAGCCAGTAGCTATAAAATCCCTCTTAGTAGTTGTTCTCTAATTGCTCTACCTGTAAAGGGTTAAAAACTCTCACTGTGATGCACAGGTAAAAGGAAGGAAGGAAGGAAGGGAGTGGGCATCTGGCCAAAAGAGCCGATGGGAAGGCTAGAACTTTTTGAAATTGAAAAAAGACTCCCCTTTTGTCGGTCTGTTGTTGTTCTCCTGGGGCGAGGCGGACAGGGCAGCAGCTGTGCTGTGAGAAGCCTGGGCCAGATATGAAAAAATCATCAGTATCATACCTAGAAACTACTCATTTAAAACCCCAGATATGCAAGTAGATTAGGAAATGTCTAGGAAGACACGATTGTGGATTCCTAAGGGCTAATCCCAGGTGCTTTTGTTTAGCTTGTAACCTGTAAGCTGGACCTCAAGAAAGCGATCCTTGGTGCTTAATCCTTGTCGTTGCTCTTTTAAAATCTAGCAATAGCCTGAGTTCCCAGTTGTATTCTCTTTCTTTTTTTTATTAATAAAATTGACTTTTTTTAAGAACAGAATTGGATTTTTGTGTCTTAAGAGGTTTGTGCACATGTTAATTAGCTGGTGGCAACAGCTGATTTCCTTTTTTTTATTTTCTCAGCTCTTCCCCGGAGAGGCCTTTTTTTTATTTTCTCAGCTCTTCCCCGGAGAAGGGGTGAAAGGGCTTGAGAGTACTCCACAGGAAGGAATTCCCAAGTGCACCTTCCTGGGCTCTCAAAGGGGTGCTGCACTTGGGTGGTGGCAGCATCTACCAATCCAAGGTCAGAGAAAAGCTGTAACCTTGGGAGTTTAATACAAGCCTAGAGAGGCCAGTATTAATTTTTAGAATCCTTGCGGGCCGCCACCTTCTGCACTCAAAGTGCCTGAGTGGGGAATTAGCCTTGACAGTCCCTGTCGCTTCCTTTCCAGCTCAAGCCACAAAAGAAAGGCAGTACCGTAGACCTGCCAGCTCTGCTGACCACCAGCAGGTACGCCGCAGGTCCGTGGTGTGGGGAGCTCGGCTTAGAGCACTGCCCCTGCCCAGGTGTACAAGGGAGATCCTGAAGGGACAGCTCCTCTCTCCCGTCCCAGGAAGCAGTTCTTGGAACCTGCAGTTCTTCAGCTTCCAGGATTTGTTTCTTCACCTGAGTGAATTCCGTGCTGGTCTGTCTGAGCTCCCCGGAGCCCTCAGAGCACACCAGCTCCCCACACACCACCCCGCCAATGGGCTTCACACATCTCCTGGAGGGGCCCCGGCTCCTTTGCCCAGCAGATGCCCAGCTGCTCTCACGAGGCAGACAGCAAGGGGACAAATTATTCTGCTGCTAGTGCTGTGACACAGTTGGCTGGTCACTGGATGGAGACCCCCCGACTCATTTCCCACAGGGACCGATGAGCCTCTATCCGATGCCACTGGCTTTGGTCATTACGGGTCTGATTTCTAGAGATGCTGACCATCCCCAGCTCTCCCTGAGTCCGTGGGAGCTTAGCACCTCCAGAACCCTGAATACGTTGACTTAGACGGGAGTCCTACGTGCTCCGCAGCAACAGAGGGCTCTATAGTCAGTCACTAGTGCCGTGAGCTATCCAGGCCTCTGAGCTGCTGTCTTTGGTAGCCAACTAAATCTGTTCATGGAGCAAGCTCATGTCTTGTCAGAGTGGGGCTCCTGCTAGTTCAAGGCCCTTTAAGGTCTAGGGGACTTGGCTTCCAGAGCTAAAGGTATGTTCATGTGATGCTCGGCTGTAGCAGGAGTATGCTTGTTGCTGATCACAATTCCAGTATTTTCTGCTAATATTCAATATCCAATATTCCAATTCCACAAATCCAGTATTTGCTGCCATCTCTGATCTATGTGGGAAGGAGAGTTGTTATTACAATATGATAGCATCCACAGGAGTGCACTTGCCAGAGAGCATACAGCTGGCAGGACCTGCCCTCCAGAGAGTACAGTTGAAGGCCTCCATCCTGCAAAGGCTTATGTCTGGCTTTACACATGCATACCATTAAACACATGCACAAATGATGGCCCTGACAGACCAGTGAGGCAGGAATGTGTGCAAATTGTTCTCTCTTGCCACAGAGGACAGGACAAGAGGCAATGAGTTCAATCTATAGAATAGCAGATTTAGATTAAATCTCAGGGAAAACTTCCTGCCTGTAATAACAGTAGGACAATGGAACAGATGCCTAGGGAGGTTGTAGAAGCTTCTTCCCTGGAGGTTTTCCAAAGGAGGCTGGAGAGCATCTGTCTTGGATGGTTTAGACACAAGTCCTGCATCTTGGCAGGGGGTTAGACTAGATGACCCTTGTGGTCCCTTCTATCCTCTGGTTCTATGATTTTAAGCAAGGGAGGGGCAGGAAAGACACAGGGACAGCAGGACACTTCAGGCATCTGACGTCTCAGGGCACCACTCCTCTGCAGGGTCTGTATTATTGTTACTTCATAGTAACATTTGTAAATTACCACTGGATAGTTCGGAGTTAATCCATTGCTAAGGATACGATTCAGTTACGGCGGTCACGGCAATCATGGATTCTGTGACTTTACCGGACCTCTGTGACTTCTTCGGCTTCAGCTGCCAACAGCTGCCGCTGGAGCCAGGGCCAGGGCCATCTGCACCCTGCCCTCCCCACCTGGGCTGGAGCTGTGTCCCCCGCCCCCAGTCCCTTCCAGGGCCAGGGCTGGAGCCGGGACTGTGTGCCCCTGCCCCATAACTGTGGCTGGAGTACTGAGTCCTGCGAGGGAAGGCCAGGTCTGATGGAGCAGCTGGGCTGCTAGAAGTGCACAGATCCACGGGGATAGCATAGGACTCCCCGTGGGATCTGACAGGAGGGATCAGCTCTTCAGCAGCAAACAGCAACCCCAACGGCACATTAACCCTCCCCACCATGGGGGTCCCAAATGTTAGGATCCAGCTGCCATTTCCCCTCTTGTCTGTCCTCCCTGTGTCCCTGATGCCAAGGGCTGTCCTTGGTGACTGCAGGGGGTTGTCTACGGTGGGGTCTGTGCGAGGGGAGAATGAGAGGGGGCTGTGAGGTCTGTGTGAGGGGGGGAACGGGAGGGGGCTGTGGGGCCTGTGCGAGGGGGGGATGGAAGGGGGCTGTGGGGTGTGTGCGGGGGTGTGTGTGTGTGTGTAGAATAGGAGGGGTCTGTGGGATCCGTGTGAGCTCGAACTCTGCCTGTTATTGGCAGGCTGTGGGGAGAATCAGTTGAGTTTCCCCCTTCTCAGGGAAGTGTTTCATTTCATATGTTAACATTTCTCTACCCAGGCTTCCCCGGGGCCTCTTCTTCAGAGCTGGCCAGGGTGGGTCCATACAGCGCAGCAGAGCTCAAATCCCCCGGCTGCTCCAGGAGTTGGGAGAGCACCACTACTCGTGTCCCTAGGCTGTGAGGAGGGGAAGGTCCCTGGGTGGTTCCAGAGCCCAGACAGGATGAGCTCATGTGGAGCCTTCCCTGAGGATCCAGCCCCAGCCTGCCTGCACTGAGTACCCCTCGGGCGACGGGCTGGCCGGGGTGGGGTGGCCCAGGGGTGCAGTAGAGGAGCCTTGCTGCAGGCTGTTGTTTTGGGATCAGCAGGAAGGTCTGTGTAAGTGTTGCTGTTTGTAACCCGGCTGTAGCAATGCTTGTATTCGCTGTAAACCTTTCTGCAGCCCCAGCCAACCCCAGTGCCAGTGCGGAGGTGGCTGCAGCCAGTTGCTGTGTCTCCTGCTTGCTGAACCCCGCGGTGAGTGTCAGCCTTATGCAGAGCTCTGCTGCCTCCCTGCAATGGAATCACAGGCCACGAGCAGCCCGGGGCCGGGGCAGGGGGGTGTAAAGAATAAAACCTGCCAGACCAACTGTATCTTTGGCGAGAGGGGGAATGATGGCATGAAAATATTTATAAACATCACAGATTAAAAGCCCCAGCCCCTTTTCAGCTGACCCTGAGCTGCCTTTGCATCCTAGTGGAGCTGTCAGTCTGTGTTGTCCCCCATTCAGCCCCTCTCCAGGCGCATATTGTCTCTGCTGCCCTCAGAGGCTCACTCTCTCCCAAGGGCCTGGCAGCTCCTTCACTGGAGGTTTTCGAAAGGCGGCTGGGGAGCCATCTGCCTTGGATGGTTTAGACACAACATCTTGGCGGGGGATGAGACTAGATGACCCTTGCAGTCCCTTCTGACCCAATGGTTGCAAGATTCTCTCACATGCACATAGAATCAGCGGCGAGACATTCCTAGGGTGACACATGGTGACGCACCAAGAGGCATTTCTGATTAGCCAAGGAACCAGCAGCAACACTCCCCATCTCCTTGCAGCCAGAATTATATAAATATATGTTACACCCCAAATGACATTAGAGGACCATTGTCCAGGTTGTAAAGGCAAGCCCCCACTAGTTAGGGAAATGCCAGAATTAAGGTTCCCTGTGAAATTTTAGTTTGCCCCCCTTGTCCATATGTATTATGATACACTTTTAAATCACATGAACACATTCAGTTTCCACAGAGGACCCTGCTTCATTCCGCGCACAGGTTGGACAATGCCCACTGAATGCATAGCGCCGGGGCGGCCAACCTGTGGCTCCAGAACCACATGCGGCTCTTCAGAGGTTAATATGCGGCTCCTTACCTAGGCACGGACTCTGGGACTGGAGCGACAGGTGCCAACTTTCCAGTGTGCCAGGGGGTGCTCTCTGCTCAACTCCCTGCTCTGCCCCAAGCCCTGCCCCACTCCACCCCTTCCCCCAAGGCCCCTGCCCCTTCCCCTGAGCCTTGCATGCCCTCGTGCCTCCCCCCCATAGCCTCCTGTGAATGTGAAACAACTGATTGTGGTGCGTGGGGGGAGGGGGGGAGTAGGTGCTGATTGTTGGGGGCTGCCGGCAGGCTGGAGGTGCTGGGAGCGGGGGAGCTGATGGGGCGGCTGCTGACGTGTTACTGTGGCTCTTTGGCAATGTACATTGGTAAATTCTGGCTCCTTCTCAGGCTCAGGTTGGCCACCCCTGGCATAGCTAGTCAATATTTTGTTTTATGCTCATTGTTCAGTGTGTGTGGTCTGCTCTACTGGTGCTTCGACCAAACCTGTCCCCTGCAGTTGAGGGGAGGTCAGGGCTGCCCACTGTGCAGCCAGCTCGATATCATTGCTATTGAGCCCTTCTTCTGTCTCTTCAGCAGGAGGAGGATGGGTTTGTGCTGTGGGAGCTGGACTGGTGGGTGGTCCTCATGAGGTATTCCTCCTGGCCCAGGACCCAGGAGATCTGGCATGGGTGGAGACTTCCCAAGCCATCTATTCAGTGGCCTCCTCCACCTGGCTCAAGATCTCAGGCCTGATGGTCAGGGTTGAGTGGCAGGTGGGCTCCCTCCCACCCATGCCTCATGCCATCTGGCGGGGCATGGATCCACAGCTCTATCTGGGCATGTACCTTTCTGCCACGAATCCCTCGCTGCTGGAGAACTGGATTGATCTAGAGGCCAGGATGTCTGACCGGCTGTGGAGGTGGATGGGGCCGCTCTGGTGTCTTTCCCTTTGTGGGAGGGCACTGGTGATCAACCAGCTGGTCCTGTTCATGCTCGGGCACTGGTTCAACATCCTGAGCCTACTCCCGGGAACCCTGTTCTGCCTCCAGAAGAAGATCCCGGAGTTTTTCTGGCCAGGGCTGCACTGGGTCTCTGCGGGTGTCCTTAGCCTCCCCGTTGGGGAGGACAAATAGGGCTTGTTTTGCATTCACAGCCAGGTCCATACTTCTGCCTTCAGGCCCTGCAGAGGCTCCTTTAGGGTGCAGGTAGTCTGGCATGGAGTTTGCTGGCATACATCTTCCTCCGCTACCTTCAAGGGGTCCAATATGACAGGCAGCTCTTTTATCTCCACCTGAAAGGCTTCCCCTGAGACCTTTGCGAACTGCCAGTCTTTTACCAGGACCTCCTCAGGACCTGGAAGCTGATCTCAATGACGAGGTCCATAGCAGCAGCCAAAAGGGAGGATCTCCTTGCAGAACCCCTGCTACACATCCCTCCTCTTCATGTGCAGGTTGTGGAGTCCCCCTTGGTGCACCAGAGGCTGGTCATGCATCTTGGCAGAGGGTTGGACTAGCTGACCCATCTAACCCTATGGTTCTATGATTCTATGCCTGGTGCCACCAGATTAGGAGACGTCCTGCACAACAATCAAAGGGACCGAACGATCCCCGTGGTGCTCACACACCGCATGGGACTGTCCATCCTCTGTGTCCCCCATCCTGTGCACCAGGAGGTGAGGGCAGCCTCATCTCCTACTTCTCTTGTTTTCCTCAAGTGGGTCCCTGCCCACCCCTCACCCTGGCCCTCCAGAACTCATCTTCAGACCCCCTGCCATGGGAGCCTCCCTGGCCGTCCCTGACATGTCACCTTAGCCTGCTGCACCATATCCAGCCAGTCTGCCTCTGAACCACACCCAGAGAACATCTGTGTGTGCTGGTACTTCACATCATCCACTTCCTTCCCCCTCGTGTTCCGTCCTGACACCAAGTGGTGAGACCTGCTGCCCCCTGAGGAGGGCAAGAAACCCCGGAGGGCCAGCCTGAACTTCACTCTGGTCCCACGGCCCAGCAGGGATATTAGTCGTCAGCTCCTCTGTGGAACCTTGAGCACATTTTGCATTTAATTGCCCTGCTTTGAGAAAAGGAGAAGAGAAGAAAGGGAAGGGCTAGAGGCCTTTGCTAAGATGCTCACAGGGCATAAAGTAGCACAAGCGCTTAGGCCAACTTTTGTCGCCAAAACTGCCATTTGTCGACCCAAACAGTGAGTGTGTACACACTGCGAGGTGACTTTTGTTGGGGAAAATGCCTGCTTTTGGTGACAAAATACATCCACCCTCACGAGAGATTTATGTCTTTTTCCTCTACTTTGTTGTTGACAAAGTGCAAGTGTGGACACTACGCTTCATTTCATTGCTTTAATTGGCTTCCAGGAGGTGTCCCACAATGCCCATCCTGACTGCTCTGGTCAGCAGTTTGAACTCCATTGCCATGCAGCCAGGTAAACAGCCACCCACCCCTCCCCCTTAGAAGCCCTGGGAATATTTGAAATTCCATTGCCTGTTTGCGCGGCATGGAGAGCTCTCATCTCATCTTCCCAGGTGACCATGACGGGTTATCGCAACAAACGCTCTCCCTCTTGGACTGCTGCGGAGCTGTTGGATCTGCTCAGTATATGGGGAGAGGAGGCTGTGCAGTCCCAGCTGCGCTTCAGCCATAGGAATTGGAATACCTATGGGCAGATTTCTTGAGGCTTGTGTGAAAAGGGCTGTGATCGATACACACTGCAGTGCAGAGCAAAGATAAAGGAGCTGAGGCAGGTGTACCAAAAGGCGAGGGAGGCAAACCATCACTCAGATGCTTTACCTAAAACCTGCCGGTTCTATAAGGAGCTGGATGCTATCCTCGGTGGTGACCCCACCTCCATCGCCAAGAGCCCCGTGGATACTTGGGAGGGCACGGAGGCGGTGGAATGAGGACCTAACCCGGAGGACGAAGTTATTGATGAAGAGGTGGAGTTACATGAAGATGTGCAGCTCCCAGCTGGGTTGCCCAGTGGGGCAGGCAGCCAGGAATTGTTCTCCACTCCAGGGCTGTCTAGCCAGTCTCAGCAGTTGCTCTCCAGCGAGCAAAAGCAGGAGATAAGACTCCTGTTAATTGTGGCTTGTGCAATGCGGAGGGTGGATTCAGGTCATGGAAATGTGGGACACTGAATGTGTTTCTGTGAGCTGGACATTTCCCTGTGTAGATAATCAGTTCGGCAGAACAGGCTGCTGATGCATGCCAAGATCTCACGGGAATCCTCCAGCGAGATCTCCAGGAAAGTTTCCTGGGGGTACTCAGTAATCCTCTGTCTAAGGTTCTGTGACAGAGCAGCTTTGTTCCTTCCCTCACTGTAGGAAACTTTCCTGCGCCGTTCAGCAATCACTTGTGCAGGGACCAAGGCGGCACATAGGCGAGCAGCACAGGGAGCAGGGCGGAAGCCACAAGCATGGAATAGATGTACCCTCATTTCCCTGCTTACCCTTAGCAGTGAGATGCCTGCTAGAATTACCCCTGCCTGTGGAAAAGTGTGGGAGAATTTTAGAATTTGTTCCCTAGAATACTGTATCACAACCCTTGCAAATAGTGTGTGCTCTTTTCCCCATGTGGAGCCCACACACCCTGCTAACACTCACCATGCTTTGGGTGTTCGCAAAGGTGTGTGCCTGGCTAGGGTCAGTGAGAAAGTGATGGCAATGTTGCAAAAGGTGTATTTAACAGAAATGTCTCAATGTTCTGCGTGAATTTAACAATCCCACTTCTGTGCATTGTCTCCTGTGCTTCACCAGATGTGGCCTTCAGGAACACCCCACACACCCCGGCCGAGCGTCTCCGCCAGGTAAGAAACGCCCAAGACGCAGCAAAGAAGACATGTACCGGGAGGTCCTGCAGTGGTCTAATGCAGAAAAAAGGGAACGAAAGGAGTGCTGGGAAGCCGAATGGCAGGACAGAAAAGAGAATCAGGCGTTTGTTAAGGATGCTACTGAGCGGATGATTAAAATAATGGAGGAGCAAACGCAGACGCTGAAGTCCTTGATAATGATGCAGACAGAGCATATTGGTGCTCGACCGCCACTGCTTGAAGGGTCAGTCATGTCCCCTTTACTCATGTGGTAAGTGCCCCTGAAGTCAGTGGGTTGTCTTGTTTTAGGTGTGGATTCCCCTTGTGTGCACTGAATGCAAGAACTGGAAACTTGTACATTTTTTGTGAAATTTGTTTTTTCCATTTCTCAACCAGCTCTGCCAGCGGGTGTCAATGGCAGTTTGCTCAGAGATCAAGGAGATCCAGCATTTATGGAGTATGTACATAGGTGCCAACTCCTCTGCTTTCCCCTGAGTGCTTGGCGCCCCCCCTGCCGCACCCCTTCCATGAGGCCTTGCCCCTTCCCTGCCCCCTTCCCCGCCCCCATTCCAACCCCTTCCCCAAAGTCCCTGCCCCAACTCTGCTCCCTCCCTGCCCCTATTCCAACTCGTTCCCCAAATCCCCGCCCCGGCCCTGCCTCTTCTCTGCCTCCTCCCCTGAGAGCACCACGTTCCTGCGCCTTCCCCCCCACCCCCTCCTGGAGCGTGCTAACCCCGCGGCAGCCGGGGGAAGCGCTGGGAGGTAGGCAGAGAAGCGGGGACATGGTGTGCTCAGGGTGGGAGGAGGAGGTGGGGCAGGAGGTGAGGGGAGCTCGGCTGCCAGTGGGTGCAGAGCACCCACTAATTTTTCCCCCTGGGTGCTCCAGCCCTGAAGCACCCACGGAGTCGGTGCCTATGAGTACATAAACGCTTGGGTATTTATTGTTTGTTCAATGCCTCATTGTTACATTCATCACCCAGTGGGCTCTCTCTGTGGGCCACCGCTAATCCTTCCCCTCTCACTTCCTCTGTCTCCCTCCCACTGCTCTGTCTGTGTGAGTCTTCTCTAGTCTTCCCTCTGCATTTTCTTTGCTGTAGCAACTCCCAGTTCTCATCTCCCCAAATCCCTGCCCCTTCATCAGCCAGAAATGATCAGCAATGAAGCAGTTAATGATGACACTGAAGTGTCATAGAATCATAGAATCATAGAATCATAGAATATCAGGGTTGGAAGGGACCCCAGAAGGTCATCTAGTCCAACCCCCTGCTCAAAGCAGGACCAATTCCCAGTTAAATCATCAATTCCCAGTTAAATCATCCCCCTGCACACTGATCAAGTTTGAAGATGATACAAAGCTGGGGGGGTTGCCAACACTTTGGAGGATGGAGCTAAGAGTCAGAGGGATCTTGATAAATTGGAGAACTGGGCTACTGACAACGAAATGAAATTCAACAAGTTCAGATGTCAGGTGCTACACGTAGGGAAGACAAACCAAATGCACAAATACAGACTGGGGGGTAACTGGCTTGGCAGCAGCACTGCTTAGAAGGAGCTGGGCGTTGTGGTGGATCACAGCCTCAGCGTGAGTCAGCAATGTGCTGCTGTTGCAAAAAAATGCAATTTAATGTTGCAGTAAGAGAGGCATAGCATGCCAGTCATGGGAGGTGATAGTACCACTTTACTGGTTAGGCCTCAGCTGGAGTCCTGGGTCCAGTTTTGCTCACCACTGTATAGAAAGGATGTAGCGAAACTGGAAAGGATCCAGAGGCGATCAAAGGGATGGAACGCAAGGCATGTGAACAAAGGCTGAAGGAACTGGGTCTGTTTAGTTTGGAAACGAGGAGATTAAGGGGGGACATGCTAGCGGTCTTCAGATACTTGAAAGGCTGCGATTAAACGGATGGAGAAAAGTTGTTCTGTCTTGCCACAGAGGGCAGGACAAGAGGCAACGGGCTCAAACCACAGCAGAGCCGATTTCGATTAAATCTCAGGGAAAATTTCCTGCCTGGAAGAGCGGTGGAACAACAGAACAAACTGTCTAGGGAGGTTGTGGAAGCTCCTTCACTGGAGATTTTCAAAAGGGAGGCTGGAGAGCACAGGCACTGACTTTCATTTTTCTGGGTTGGTGCCAAACCCCGCACTTTGCCCTGAGACGCCACCCCCACTCTGCCCCTTCCCCCAAGGCCCCACCCTTGCTCCGCCTCTTCCTACCCTGCTCCGCCCCTTCCCCGAGGCCCCGCCTTTATTCCACCTCTTCCCACCCTCGCTCCAACGCCTTTCCCTGCCTCCCTCCAGCCGCCGAACCGCTCATCAGCAGGGCCAGCTGCACAGCTGATTGGCAGGGCTGGCCCAACAGCTGTGGCTGGTGGGTGCTGAGCACCCACTATTTTTTTTCCATGGGTGCTCCAGCCCAGTAGCCCCCACGGAGTCAGTGCCTATGCCGCATACTCATCTGTCTCGGATGGTTTAGACACAATAAATCCTGCACCGTGGCAGGGTTAGACAAGGTGACCTTTACAGTCCCTTTTAACCCTACGGCTCTATGATTCTAGGGTTACACTCACTCCACTTTTGGAAAGATGTCTGCAGCCATGAGGGTCAGAAACTTTTATTTAAATCAATCAATAAATAGCAAGCTGAGATTGTGCACAGCCAGGATATGTCACGTGGGCCACATGAATACACCTTGTGGGCTGGCTCTGGCCTGCGGGCTGTTTGCTTGACTCCCCAGCTCTACAGCGATATTCAGTGGATCCCAGGGCAATTGGAAATCCATCAGCATCAGAAATAATGAGGCTGCTACAGAACTGGAAAGAGCATTAGGAAACAGCTTTGACTCAAACAGGGCCCCGCTCACAGAAATATTCTCAGTCACTTGGTTCAAGTCCAATCTGAGGGGCCCCAGAACAGCTGGGGTCCCTGATGGGCTTAAGGCCCCACATCGCTTCCCACACTGCTGAGGTAAAAGCTGAAAGCAAAGAAACAGGACCAGGCAGTCACTGCAGCACACATGCTCAGATAAGTGGGGAGAGATGCGAATTCAGACAAAGCCATCATGTGCGCTGTGATATGAGGCCAAGCAGAGCCGGCTGGCTGCACTGCAGACACACAAGCAGGCAGGCCTTTGGCTCCGAAATGGAGAAGGCTGCTTCTGAAGCAGGTGTTTGCAAACAAACCCACATTGGTCTCTCAGCTTCCCACAGTGAGGCTGGCAAAAGAGAACAAGGGAGACATGGCGAGTATCCGTCCCTGCGGACTTGGCACCTGGGGCTGTCTGCACTGGGAAAATGCATCATGTTAGGAAATAAATTCACTAATGTGTCTAATTAACACAGATTAGCACTCAGTGCAGACAAGGACTGATCATGTTTTAAAAGGTAGGTAAATGGGTCACTCCAGGGTCAGTCCCCACCAGCTACCATGTTTTTTTAAATACAATCTGCCCTGTCTACGTAAAATGCCAAGTCGTGTTCAACATGTTAACCCATCTTCTAACATTATCATTTCCCCAGGACAGACTGTAGGGGAAGTGAACTCCACTGGACTTAGGTTCCTGGGGGCCCAGACACAAATCTGTAAGACCTCCTTCAGGGACACTGCCTGGGAGTTCCCTGCCTTTTAGGTGGGTGCATCCAGGGGTCTGAGCAGATGGCAGTGTCCCATGACCCAGATATCCCTCCTCACTCCCATATCAATCCCAAACAAATCAACATCAGCATCAAACACACCCTGTCTACTGAGGGCCGTTGCACCAGCCAGAGTAACCACATGGATGGCGTCGCACCAGGCATCATACAGTGAAGTTCCCAGATCTGGCTCAATCCTACGAATCCATGAATCTCTGGGATGTCCCTACAGGTGGCACCAGGTAGGATGAGGACTGAGAGGTCTGCTATGGAGTGATAGTTTTGTGAAAACTGTTCGCCCCTGGGTGATAGGGTGTTTTTGTCTTTTATCATTTTCCTGCATGAGATCACTTGAGAGTGTTGTGATTGTCTGGTTTCACCCGCACAGTTGTTGCTGGGGCATTTAGTGCACTGGATGCGGTATACCTCATGTTGTGGTAGGCATGTGTAGGACCATGGATCTTGAAAGGTGAATTGTGGAGGTATTGATCATCATACCAGTGGAGAATGTCATGTAGAGAGTACCTGCTTCAATAGTAGGGTGACCAGACAGCAAGTGTGAAAAATCTGGACAGGGTGGGGGGTAATAGGAGCCTGTATAAGAAAAAGACCCCAAAATTGGGACTGTCCCTATGTAATTGGAACATCTGGTCACCCTATTCAATAGGGACAAAAAAACCCTCGATCACAAACCCCTAGTTGTCACCTACCACCCCACACTGGAACCCATACAGGCTATCAAATAATTACAACACATATTTGACAGGGACCACATCCAGAAAGAAATCTTTCCTGAACCCCTCTTCTTGCCTTCAAACAACCCTCCAGCCTCTCCAAGCTTGTCAGAAGCAAGATACCCACAGAACAGGACACAACTCAAAGCAGCTATCATAGACCAGACCCTATCATAACATCAGGTGCAAAACCTGTAGACATATTTCCACTGCTACAATGATCAACATCCCCACAACACACCTTTCAAGATCCATGGTCCTACACATGCCTATTACAACATATGGTGTACCTCATCCAGGGCACTAAATGCCCAAATAACAGCTATGTAAGTTAACCCAGATAATCACTACGCTCTGGAATGAACTCACAGTTCTGGAATGAACTCACACACAGGAGTAACAAAAGACAAAATCACCCATCAGTGAACACTTTTCACAAAATGATCACTCCATATCTGACCTCTCCGTCCTCATTCTCAAAAGACAACTGCACAACACCTTCAGAAGACAAGCCTGGGAGCTTAAATTCATAACTCTGCTAGACACTAATAATCATGGACTTAATAAAGACACTGTATTTATGGCGTATTACAACCATCTTTAACCCACTAACCTCCCTTTTTTGGCCTATGATTGTTGCAAGGGCGTTAACTGACCACTTCACTGAATCATTGAATCTCAGGGTTGGAAGGGACTTCAGGAGGTCATCTAGTCCAACCCCCTGCTCAAAGCAGGACCAATCCCCAATTTTTGCCCCAGATCCGTAAATGGCCCCCTCAAGGATTGAACTCACAACCCACTGGGTTTAGCAGGCCATTGCTCAAACCACTGATCTCTCCCTCCCTCCCCTTGAATGGTCTCTCACAATATGTGTGAACTACTGATGCTAAACCATCTGTTCCACCTTATATTTAGCTGTGCTACCTTTCCCAGACCTGAAGAAGAAAGCTCTGTGTAATCTTGAAAGCTTGTCTCTCTCCCCAACAGAAGTTGCTCCAATAAAAGACATTACCTCACCCATCTTCTCTCTCTAGTACCTTAAACTGTCACTAGATGGTGGTGTAGCTAGTCATTTTATACCATTGCATTCTTACAGAATAGGAATGTCTCCAGCCAAAAGGTTACTCTCAAAAAGGGAAACAATACATACACAGAGATGCTATTTGTGTGTTAAATTGCAGAGCAGTGTGATCAGTAATTGTACCCTTCACCTTTGACCATTTCCTCTGCCATCTACTCACTAACTGTCCACTTGGGACTTAATCTAACCAGACCCCAAGAGCTGTAAACCAGCCATCTAGGAAAATACTCCCCTGCCTCCAAATCACGCCTGCCCAAGTCAAGAGTCAGTCCTGGAGCAGGGTTTGCTCTTCTGTATAAACGTGTCCTGATCTCTCATGGACCTACAGAGCTAGAAACAGGAGTTTTATCTCATTGGAATGGGAAGCTTCCCAAATTCCCAGCACTCCCTTCTAGCCCCGGAAGTGACAGAGATAACACTCTGGAAAATCTCATGTGTAGAAAAGCTCTTATAGGATCGTTTCTGAAGTTGTGCAGGGCTCCCTGGCTGTTTACAGACATTGGGATGTGAGGAATAGTTCCAAGGCATTTTTCTTAAACTTTCTAAAACTTTCATAAACCATTTCTCTGTAACACAAGCGGAGCCCGCAGAGTACATAATGGTGGCCGTGTGCCCTATGGATCCCTAGGACACCGTTTTATCTGCACTCAGGTGAGAAGAGATGGCTTAGAATGGTGGATCCGCCACCCAGCAGTAATGGAGGTATGCTAAAACCTCTATACCACAACCACCATATATATGTGCTCTCGGTACTGTAGTGATGAGATCCCAATGTGAATATCTGGCTAGATGGACAGCTGTGTTCTGGATTTTGCGTAACTGAAACAAACTTCAGTTAAGGCTTAAATCCAGGCCAACTCTTTCACCAGACACTGTTGTTCAATAACTGAAGCCCAGCGCATGAGCCGTGGCCAGAGCATATAAATGTGCATCCTCTTTGTGATGTTTAACAGCCTTCAGGAGCCAGGATGGTCAGGAGGGAATGCACAATGGCATTTTTATGAACTGCATGAACAGCCAGCTCAGACTGAGACTTCTGGAGTGCATCACGTTCACACTGACTGTGCTGAGGGACCTAACGGTGATCTGCAAGGGGAAAGAGGCATTGAGCCTCAGAATGAGTCTGTGCTCTTGTGGCTTCTTTCTAATGCCCAATGAAGAGACTGTTTTTTTATTTCTTTGTTTGTTAAAAAGGTTTTTATTTTTTTCGGCTCATTTTTCACATTTAAAATGTAGGTTTCAATAATTCAGTAAGAATCCCTGGCATTTCTAGAGCATCTAGATCCAAATACATATGGAGTCTCCAGGTAGTATATTTTCTATACAGAAAGAACAATCATTGTTAATCAGTCAAAAGATACTTTTATTTTAGATTCAGAAAAACAGCAAAAAGAATAAACAAGAATCCAGTCTGCAGGAGAGAACACAGTGTGTAAGTCTCCACTGCAACAGGCTGCAGCCATTCTGAGAACAAAATGGCTGCTGTCAGTGCAGAGACAGAATTCTTAGACGTGTATAAAGAGTTTTAGGATACAGGAAATCAAAGTGTAACAGCTTCAAGCTACATACCCCACATGCAATTCCTTTATATGTGTGAAATGAATAATCATTTCTCCACCACTGAGATGAGGAGGGAATGCAGCCAATCAGAATGTAATTATTTGAATAGGAATTTAGCTAGGACTGCAGGGTTAACATCCCAACAAATTCTTGCACATCGTGCCCTGGGATTTATCATGATCACAGGTGCTTAAAACTTCAATATTCTTTGTCTGCCTGCAACTCAAAAAATCAGTTTCTCAAACTAGTGAGCAAAGACACTCATGTCAGCAGGCGGCCTTGAATGTGCAGCTTTCACTCAGAGGAGGATATTTATTGCTGATGATGTGTAATCCCTGAAAATTGGGGTTCCTGTGGGGAGCCCTGACAGACTCTTCTCCACAGCGATGGGTACAGGGCTGCTAAGGTAGCACAGCAACATGGAAATGAGCGTCACTGAAGTACTGTGTTGGCTGAAATACACAGCTGGATTTAAAAAATGAAAGCTTGCAACTGCTCTTGGCTAAAAGCCCCGAATTTGAAAATAATGTTTTGCATATAAATAAATGACAGTAAAAAGTGACCGGATTCCTAATTGTTCGTCATGACAGAGCTACAAAGAGGGGAGGATGGTTGGCAGGCAAGGAAATTATAGAGACAGTAGAAATCAAGCCTTGATTGGAAAGCACACAGACTGCTCAGGGCCGGAGGGCAGCCACAGCTGGTGACTCACGGTGGCAGACTCCAGCTGGTGCACAACACAGGCAATACCCATCTTGCCAAGGGAAGAAGTGAGAACAGGGTCAGACAAGGGTTGCGCGTGAAGGGTAAAAACAAACTGAGGTTTGCAAAGCAGCCTAGGGGATTCAGACACCTTAAAATCAAAGGCAGATATATGTTTAAACCCCTCAAAGTGCTTTGAGAAGCTCCACCACAGTGTCATATTCGGAGGGATTCTGGTTGTTGGGTCTCTAGCTGGTTCATTCTACGTCTAGGCACTACGGTAACATAAATAATAACAACAGGACTCAGTGTTGGGCACTATATAAATCATACTGTCGCCATAGACTTCCTATGTGACCTTGGGCAAGGCAAGTGACCTCTGCTTTTGGGTTCCCAATTTAGGGCATACAAGGCCTGGTTTTCAGAGGTGTTATGTACCCACAACTCCAGCAGAAATCACTGGGATCTGCAGGTTCTCAGCACTTCTGAAATATCAGGCTCATGGTATGTCAAGTTGGGCATCAAAAACTAGAGGTTTTGAATTAGGTGGCTTGTCCAAACTCCAACCTCAGGGGTGTGTCCTACTCCAGATCTTTCACAGAGTTCCCCAGAATCCTCAAGGGCGTGGGACAAATCCAGTGTTTTGATCTGTCAGATACCAACTATCTATCATCAGGTTTTACATGTCATTGGCTGTGTGATCTGCCTGTTGCATGGATTGTTCGTGCAAATGCATCACCACTAGGGGAGTGTGCTGAGCAGCTTACACTGCTGCATGCAGAGAACATCTAATGCACACTGCTAGCATTAATGATTTTATTTATTTTTAATTTGCAGGATGAACCAGGTGCACTGGTCTTATGGGCTGCCATTTCCAGGGGCATCACCTCAGAACTGAGCTAGGACCAGGTGTATGGGGGGAGGAATAGCTCAGTGGTTTGAGCATTGGCCTGCTAAACCCAGGGTTGTGAGTTCAATCCTTGAGGGGGCCATTTAGGGATCTGGGGCAAAAATTGGGGATTGGTCCTGCTTTGAGCAGGGGGTTGGACTAGATGACCTCCCGAGGTCCCTTCTAATCCTGATATTCTATGACTCTGTGTGTGTGTTTGTTTTCCATAACCGATCTGCGATAAATTATTATTTATTATAACAGGATTAGGCACCTGGACAACTTAGCTCTTTCCTGCTACCTATGACTCCCAGGGTGAGAAATTGAGACTTTCACCTAAACGCAAAACTAAGCTATAGCTTTCAGCAATGGGAGAAGATAGATCTTAAGAGACTCTACCAACTTCT
Source organism: Lepidochelys kempii (assembly GCF_965140285.1). Classification (NCBI taxonomy): domain Eukaryota; kingdom Metazoa; phylum Chordata; order Testudines; family Cheloniidae; genus Lepidochelys; species Lepidochelys kempii. The sequence goes on along the minus strand of NC_136392.1, from coordinate 30,019,289 downwards.
TGATAAAAAACACATGCTGTGATGAGTTACATGGGGATTAAAAATAAACTGAACAATCCTCTGCCAGCCTTTCCCCAGTATTTGCAGATCAGACATAACCTAACTCCCAGTTCTAAAAAGGAGCACACAAAAGCTGAGCTCTAACAAACAGCAATGACAGGAAACAGAAAGCTGATTTCAAATGTATCTCCAGTTTAGTATACAATAGGCCCTGCACACACACGTTCTTTCATGAAAAAATGGCCAAGTGATGCACAAAGTGAGAGAACACATGAGGACTGGCAGACAACACAGCTACAAGCCTTGACACTTCCATTTGTCTTGTACAAGAAAATGACATGGGAATCAGGGGGCGGGGCCTCTTGCACCAGAAGATCTATGTAGTACACTGCTCTATCCTGCAGAGGGGTGGCAGAGAGGCAGCTTGCTTTGTATTTGGTTTAGTGATATTAGCTTAACACTAGGGAAGAGATTCTGCAGATAACAGAATGCATGCAACTCGGTGTTCTGGTATTGCACAGCTGGGTTCACCCAGCACCCTTGGTGCAGCCAGAATGCTGGGAACAAACAACCAGCAAAAAATACTTCTCCCCACTTGTTTCAGAGTAGCAGCCGTATTAGTCTGTATCCACAAAAAGAACAGGAGGACTTGTGGCACCTTAAAGACTAACAAATTTATTTGAGCATAGGCTTTCATGAGCTACAGCTCGCTTCATCGGATGCATTGGATTCCACTTGGGGAATAGTGGAAAACCTGAATCACCTAATATAAAGTGGACAAGAGGGGCTGATGGCAAACACCCCCCTACCCCGCACCGCCAGACCCTTTCCCCACCCACCATGAGACCCCCACCACCACCTGCTCTGCAGCTGGCTTGCCACTCACCTCCTCACATAAGAACATAAGAGTGGCCATACTGGGTCAGACCAAAGGTCCATCTAGCCCAGTATCCTGTTTTCCGACAGTGGCCAATGCCAGGTGCCCCAGAGGGAATGAACACAATAGGTAATCATCTAGTGATCCATCCCCTGTCACCCAATCCCAGCTTCTGGCAAACAGAGGCTAGGGACACCATTCCTGCCCATCCTGCTAATAGCCGTTGATGGACCTGTCCTCCGTGAATTTATCTAGTTCTTTTTTGAACGCTGTTAGAGTCACTCACCCTGCTGCTGCCTCCCCCCTCCCCCATGACACCCTCTCCCCTTTTCACCTTAAAACACTAATAACATTCCCCAAGGAAACTAAACAGGCAACAGGAGTAGCTAAATTGCCAGATAGATTCTCCTTTGCGTGGCAGGGAGTTCGGCGTCTGCTGTACAGAGAGAGGCGAAAAGCCAGGCTACCTGCACCAACCTGAAGCCTCATCTCTGCTTTTGCAAAAGTGCTTGTCATTGACAGACTGCATTAAGGCAGTAGTTTAATCACCTTTCTTACACAGAATTCCCTGCCAGACTGGTTTACTGAAACTGGGTTTGAATAAAACGACTTGACCAACAAATAAAATCACTGGCTATGTCAGCTCCTCCTTGAGCCAGGTCAGCAGTTACTTCTTCTGGGTACAGAGACTAACTGAAGGGTCATTGTTTTTAACCCCAATAACACATTTTCCTACAATAGAAAAGTCAGCAAAGGTTTCCTGGGCGTTGGCAAATGCCTGTTAAATGGCTTTGTTACCACTTTAATGGCTATTTAACACAGTTCCAGTGATCTCTGCTACTAGGTCTCTGGAAGGCTTTTTCATTGTGTGAAAAGTACAGGAGTCCTTGTGGCACCTTAGAGTCTCTAAGGTGCCACAAGGACTCCGGTTCTTTTTTGCGGATTCAGACTAACACAGCTGCTACTCTGAAACCTGTCATTGTGTGAAGTTACTCAGGGATCCCCTCCTTTTGCCTCCTCACTGCCCCCCCCACACCCATCTGACACTGACTCCCCACTCGCTCGCATTCTCACACACACACCCCACACCCCGTGGGGGGCGGGGGTGAGGAGAGATGTGGCCAGCAGTTGCAGGGACCTCTGAGGGGAGAAGACGGTGGAGGAGAGGAGAGGAGAGGAGAGGAGGAAGACTCCAGGCAGCAGCAGCAGGCCATGGGAGCCTCGGGGGAGGGTCAGAGCAGGGAGGGGAAGAGGTGAGGCGGGGAGGCACCATGGCCTAGGTGTTGTGTGGCAGGGATGGCTGTGCTAGGGGAGACAACGCCTCCCCTTGCCTATTATACCCGCTGTCCATGTGTGGGATCCTTTTGGGTACAGAAATGAGGGGTTCAGGGTATGGGAGAGGGCTCCGGGCTGGGGCAGAGGGTTGGGGTGTGGGAGGGAGGTGAGGACTCTGGCTGGGGGCGCAGGTTCTGGGGTGGGGCCAGGGATGAGGGGCTTGGGGTACAATATGGGGCTCAGGGCTGGGATAGGATGTTGCAGTGGTGGTGGGGGGTGCGGGCTCCGTGAGGGAGTTTGGGTGCCGGAGGGGACTCCGGGCTGGGGTAGGGGGTTGGGGTGTTGCAGGGGCAGGGTCCCATCAGCACTTACTGTGGCTCCCAGGTAGTGGCCACTAGGTCTCTGCAGCCCTTAGGTGCATGGATGGCCAGGGGGGCTCTGGCGCACTGCCCTCGTGTCTGCAGGCTCCGCCCCATAGCTCCCATTGGTCGCGGTTCCTGGCCAATGGGAGCTGCGGAGCTGGCACTCAGGTCTGGGGCAGCGCACGGAGCCTCCCTGGCCGCCCATACGTCTAGGGGCTTCAGGGACCTGGCGGCTGCTTTCAGGAGCCACATGGAGCTAGGATAGTCAGGGAGCCTGCCTTAGCCCTGGGCCCCAGCTGCACCACCGATCGGACTTTTAACAGTCAAAAACGGGACACCTGGCAACTCTAGCGCTAAACAGAGATTAATATCCTCAGAGCAATATCCCAATTAGATTTGGACTTTCTAGCGAACAGATGGAGACATCCTTGGACTGAATGTGACCAACCCACGCTGCAAACACAACCCCTAGGATGCGTCACCAGCAGGAGTGGACACTTTCTGTACCTCTCCTTGGTTGTGGTTGTTCAGCTATATCGAAGGCCAGTCAATAAGCAAGGGAGTCTCTTCTCCCTCTGATACAGCCAGTGGAAGCATCTCACTATGCACTGAGTGATACACAGCCCCACCCATCCCCTGCCACCACCCTCAGCACCTGCCAACGTGGGGATTGTTTCCACGGCACAGCAAATGCAGAGGGCCATCTGTGGCTGCCCAGCCTGTGCCTCCACCCCGAGGGCCTTGTGCTGTCACCACTGGGGGCGGGTGCAGGGGAGCATGACAATGGCTGAGCCACCCCAGGACATGTCTACTGGGGCTCTTTCATGGCGGTGAGAAAGCTCAGCACCCCAGACAAGCTGGGAAGCAGCTGCTCCGTTAGGAGAGGCCCCACGAGCAAACCCGGAACCTGCAATCAAGGGCGGATTTTAAAAGGGAAAAGGAAAAGGATGTCACAGCCCTTCTGGACTGGCGCTTCAGCCCTTGCACGCAGTCACTGTCACACCCCTGTTGGAAAAGCAGGCGGCTTCGTACCCCGACACTGATTAGCATCTCTGGCCTGGGTCCTCTGTGCAAGCAGCAGGCTCTGGGCCAGGGGAAGGATATTTGCACTGCCCTGCTTAATTATTGAGCACAGTCATCCTCTGGGAGAGGCCTGCTCTCTGGAGTGTTTCATGGAGCTAATATCTCAGGGGACTATGAGGCTGGACTCTGGAGCAACCTTTAATCATCACTGTTTGGAATGAGGGCTCTTAATTTACCCTCTGCTGAATACGAGCTGACCTGGTACAGGATTTCCCAACAGCCTGGAGGACAAAGATTGGCATGGCCCCCAAGAACTCAAAGGGGAGGGACAGGAGCCAAGGCAATTGGTCTCCTCTAGCTTTCCTCTCCCCTGCCCTCTCTGAATGAGAGCTCCCCTCCCTCACTGGATCCCTTCCACCAGAGTTCAACACTCAGACCTGGTGCGATGTGACACCAGAAATCAAAATGTGTGACAAATGGCTGTCATGTGACATACTTCAACTTTGCTGCGTGTCACACCATAACTGGCAAATTAGAACAGATTTTAACTGTTAAACCTCATTTGAAGGCTGTTCTCTCCCTGGGTGAATGAAATAAACCTATTTAGTAATAATAATTAAAAAATCTGGACAAATTCCGGTACATACAGCCATAATGTCACACCCCTCCCCCACTTGTTAGATTAGGAACTTGGATTCTGTTCCCAACTCTGCCTGAAGTGCCCTTTCCTAATCTCTCTAACTAATGGAGGTGGGGGGCTAATGCTGGATGGCCTTTTAGGGTGGGGTTTGAGGACTTGGTGAAGTGTACAGAAATATTAACATAAATGAAAAAAGAGGTGGCTGTCTGGGCATTCTCTGTGGGGGCTCCCGGGCTCTGGACCTTGCTCCCACCCTTGGTCTGAAATAGCCAGCATGGGGTGACCTTTGCAGGTACACAGTCTGAGGGGGAGGGGATGGAGAGGGATGGAGGTGTGCTCCCTGTAATGGTAAGGGGCAGAAATGAGTCTCTAGGTGCATGGCTGGCCAAGTTCCAGCTGAACTGATACTTTATTGCTGCTGAAGTCAGTGCCTTCTTGGTTACTACTGAAATAGAAATAAATCAATACATGGCAGGCAGGCGAGGTGAGGCTGGAACTCCTGGGTCTCAGCTCAGCCCAGGTGACAGAGGATTGGATGGTGCGCTCACCTGCCATGGAATATGCCCCGACCTGGCAATGCAGCAGAATGGGCTGATTCAGCTCCAGTGCAGACCGTTACCCTGGAGTATTTGTACAAAGTATGCCTCGTGAGGTATCATTAGAAAACTCATAATGTGCTCATCATCATTGTCCTGATGTAAAATATGTGTGGCAACACTCTATGTAGAGTTATGGGATTCCACTGTGTGGAGTTACTAACACATGTTCCAAGTCTGGCGAGTGGCCAGAGCAGTTCCTCAGAGACAAAGGGTAAGCTGATGCCACAACCAGGTGTTAACAAGGTCAATAGGCCATCACCTGCTAAATGGCTATTCATTGGCAGGAAAAGGAGTGTGGGCAGAAATAATAATTTTATTAAGATAATGTTGAAATAAAAAGAAAACGGTACAGAGTTTAGGCATAGAAGTTTCTAGTTATCAGGGAATAAGTTACAGATTATCAAGGGGTGCGAAATTCGGTTTAGGAACAGGTGGCGTAAGGAATACATAATCTGCAGCCTCCCCGATTGGGGGTAAAAGTTTAACCGGTCAAAGTACAGACATTGAGATATGGGGGTATGTTGTCCATATAATGGCTATGTTCAGGTGTGGAGTATAATAAGTGGATACGATGATGGGGATGGATCTGCCCTCATTTGGTGGGATTTAATGTTCTGTGAGTTTATGGTTCCAGTTCATATGGTCCAATGGAAAAAGTCTCTCAGTCCCTTTCCCATAGTAGATGCACGATGTCGTACCGGCTCACACCTCCTGGTACTGTCGGTGGCCGGTGATGTGTTCGATATAGATGTCCCTGGACCATCGGATGGTGTCCGAGACCATGAGGCGCTGCATGAGCCACGCGTAGCGTCGACCGATCCCACAGGTCCGCAGCACACGCTCGTTGCAGGGGTCCCAAGCACCCAGGGCTCCGACGATCAGGGCATCCATCTGCACCTCATAGCCCTTCACTCTCAGGTTGTCGGCCAGGGGGCATATTTTTCCAGCTTTCGAGCTCAGGCTTTGCGGAAGGCCAGGGTCCTGTTCTCGAAGGAGACCGTGATGTTGACGAGGATGATCTTTTTCTGGGCCTTGTCAGTGACTACCACGTCAGGTCGCAACTGGCTCTCAGTACCGGGGATGGCGCAGTTCACGGCGACCTCTCCCAGGTGCGGTGCGATGGCTTTCACTAGGTGTTTCTGGGTGGCATTGTGGCGCAGCTGCCAGGCTCTGGAGTCGGGCTTGCAGCTGCACAGGACATGCATGGGGGAGGGTCTCGTTGGAGCAGCCGCACTTCCTGCAACGCTTGTCTCGGTTCCCGTGGTGGACGGCTCCGTTGAGCAGGACGCAGTTGAGCCGGGCGCGGTGGATGAACCGCCAGTCAGCGAAACGGGTGCAGCCGCCCCCGGCAAGGAAGTGGTTGCTGGCGTCCCACTTGCTGGTCAGTTCGAAGGCTTTACCCTGGTCCAGTTTATGCTTCAGGGCTTCCATGTACAGAGAATGGATGGTTGCCTTCAGGGTCCTCTCCAGCATGCCCCTGGTGCTCAGGGTGACGATGGTGTTGTCCTCAGACCTGATCTGCGGCACCAGGACTCCCAGCTCCTGGCGCTCGTTGCACCACTCCCAGCAGCAGCCAATGTGCTTCCCCAGGCGACACGTGGCATTGCGAGCGCGGGACCACAGTGAAGCGATGTCGCGGCCGTCCCATCCGAATTCGCCATCCAGGGAACCGCTCAGGAAGCTGGCGGTGTCTTGGTTGGAGGGGGCTCTGCCGATCCGCTTCTTTGTTGCGTCATGGAGGGCATTTGCTGCGATGTTCCTTACCATGGCGTTGGGACATGTCAGCAGGCGGAAGGCGGGGGTGATCACCGCGATGTCACACAGGTCACCCATGCGGGGGACATTGGCACCGCCAAGCCTGTGGGCGATATAGACCAGCTCGTTGCTGGCTCTCTGGGAAAGGAACAGCCACTTCTTCATGAGCTGCCGGACGATCTTGTCTGCCTTGTTGAGGTGTACCTTCGCCATGGCGGATCCCCTTAGGACGAACGAGATGCAGGGGATCAGGAAGGTGTTCAGGGCTTTTATCTTCTGCCACGGTGCAAGCAGGGAGGCGTCGATCTTGGCGGCATCCTGTAAGATCTCCTGGATGGTGTCCTCGGGTGTCTGCCGGACATGGAAACCCATCAGCGTGCCGAGATGCCAGTAGGCCTGCCCCTCTGCCAGGGGGATGACGGGCTCGCCCTGGATCGGGAACCCTGTCGTCTGCACCAAGTCCCTTTTGCTGCCGTCGATGTGAAGAGATGCACACTTCTTTGCATTGAAGCGGAGCCCCATCCAAACGGCAGCTTGACTGGTGGCATCTAGCATACGTTGGAGGTTCTCTGGGTTGTCCGCGGTCAGAACCAGGTCATCCGCGTAAGCCAGGATGGTCACCTCTCACCGTGGAGGTTGAAGCCATCTGCGCCATTGGAGATCGCTCTCAGCAATGGCTCCATGGCGAGGTTAAAGATGATGGGGCTGAGGGGACAGCCCTGCTTAACTCTGCTCCGGATCGGGATCTCGGCGGTCTTCCCTTCGACCAAGCAAATGGTGGTGCTGCATCCCTCGTACACCTCTTGGATCACACGGAGAAAGTTCTCTGGCAACCCAAACTCCTGGAGCGTGGCAAAGATATGGTGGTGGGGCACGGACCCAAAGGTGTTAGCCATGTCGAGCCATGCTACAGTGCACTGCCTCCGCGCCCTTTTGGCCATTTCGATGGTGGTTTGGAGGACAAAGTTGTGTTCATAGCAGCCCTTGCAGGAAATGAAGCCTTTCTGGGTGGAGCTGATGGCTCCCCCACTCACCGACCACTCCGTGATCCTTGACGCCAGGCAGCTGGCATAGAGCTTGTACATCGTGGAGCAGAGGGAGATGGGCCTCCAGTTGCTGTGATCATCCTGCTCACCCTTCTTGTACACCAGTACCGTCATGGCCTTCTTCCAGGAGCTGGGAGTCCGGTAGAATCGCTTGCACTGGTTGAAGAGCGTGGCGAGGACCAGGCAGCAGGGATCTCGCTTTTTCAGGAGGCTGTAGGGGATGCCGTCTTTCCCAGGAGCTGTGTTTTTTGTTTTTGAGAGTCTGGCCATCACTTCCTTGGGCGTAAAGTCAGTTTCTAGGACACCTGCTTCGTCGACATGGGGCAGGGGGCAGAGGCACTCTGGGCACTGCGTGTCATTCCGGGCTGTGTGGTCGAATACATCCTTGAAGTAGCTGTAGAGACACTCAGATGGGATCGTGCAGTAGGACGAGGGCCCATCGAGGATCTCCCTCATGGCTTTGGAGCGGTTTGCCCAGTACAGCTTTTGGATCCTTGAAGCCGCTGCTGGATCGTAGTGGCGGCTGGCGTCTCTACTTCTGGCTCCCCTGGTGGTGGTGTTGAGGTTTGGAGAAGGCGTTCTGTGGGCAGGCGGGGCATTCTCCTGGTTGGAACTTCTCCTTTGAGCGGTTTCTGCAGACAGTTCTTGGGTGAGCCTGTCTACGAGGAGGTTGAAGTTGTCAAAGGAAGCTGTCGCTTGTAGCTCCTCGGTCCAGGCAGTTTGCCACGGAGTGGCAGCCCTCACCATCGGCTGCTGGCCCTCATGGTCCTCGACCTCGTCTGGTGCAGGCTCAAAGCCTGCATGGTCGGCCTGCCATCTATCTCGTGAGTCAGGATTCCCTTCGGTTGGGTGCTGGGGCGGGATCTCTGGCGGGATGCTGGCGTTGCTAGTGGTCGGAGAGACACGGTCCGGCTCGGGGGTTGCTGGGACACCGCTGGTCCTTCTATGAGTGGCTGCTGCCTGGGTGGTTGCTGCTGGAGCGTGGGATCTGCCGTAGGCAGCGTCCCGTAGAATGGACTCAGGGGCCGTGCTGGACCATCTGCCAATGAGGGCCCGGTGCTTTCCTGTGGCTGCAGGGCTGGTTCCTCCAGTAACGTCTGGAGCTCGCGGGGCAGTCTGAGGCTTGGCACTGGCTCCCCCGGCTGCTGGAGTTTGCAGGGTGGTCTGAGGTGTGGCTCTGACTCCTCCGGCGGTTGGGGTTCGCGGGGCGGTCTGAGGGGCGGCGCTGGCTCTTCTGGCGACAGGATCTCGAGCAGCTATGCGCGATGGAGCGCTGATCCTTCTGGGGATGGGGACATGCTGGGCAGGGGGCAGGTAGTACTGAGTTGTCTCAGTATGGAGATTTGCTTGGCAACATGAGAGGGTGAGATGGGCCTCCTGCTGGCAAGGACCTGGGTGGTGTTCCCCGTGGCAGCAGGTACCTTCTCGATCGCAGCACCCCGTTGCGCTGGTCTGGCGATGGGCGCAGGCTTCTTGATGGCAGCTTGCACAATTGCTTTTCTTTGTTGAGGCTCAGGAGCAGCGGGTCAGTGTGCAGCAGGAGGGCTGGGAGCCGGGGCAGGAGACTGTGTTGTTCCCTTGAGGTGTTTCCTGCAGGTGACTTGGTGCGTCTTGCATTGCTTCTGCGTCTCGAAGGGCAGGCTGCAGAGGGCACAGCTGAAGATGACCCGCTTGCTCTGGCATCTCTTCAGGTGTCTGGTGACACCACCGAGGAGGTGGAGGCTTCGGGGCGGAGAGCAGATGGGGCAGGTGAGCACGTCTGCAGCGAGGGGGTACTGCAGGTAGATGGTGTCCTCATTACCTTGCAGCGGGGGGGTTAGAAGCAGCATGGGGTTCTCGTCCACAGACTTCCTGGCACCAGTCTCCAATGCTTCTCTAAGAGAGGACAGGACTATAAAAATAAGGGACAGACACTCCAATGGACCATACCTCCTCCTCCTCCCCCTCCCCCTCCTCCTCCTCCTTCTCCCCCCCCCCCCCCCCCGTCCATTGATTCACTGTACCAAAAGGAACAAAGGAAGCAGCCATCACACAGAAGAAGGGATCCTAAGAAGTTTGGCCGGTAAGGCTGTTAAGAGCTTCTGGGTGAGAACAACTTTGCTTTGAAATTAACATAGTTTGTTAAGTTAAGCACTAGTTGAGTTTTATCTTTATTGTTCTTGTAACCACTTCTGACTTTTATGCCTCATTACTTGTACTCACTTCAAATCTATCTTCTTATAGTTAATAAACTTGTTTTATTGTTGTATCTAATCCAGAGTATTTGAATTAAAATGTCTGGGAAACTCCATTTGGGGCAACAAGATTTGTGCATATCGTTTCTATTAATAAAATGTCGGACTTTATATGAGCTTCTATGGTCCAGGAGAGGGCTGAGCAGTATGAAACATATATTTCTGGGGAAAGTCTGGGGCCGGGAGTGTGCTGGAGTCACCCTGTAGTATAATCCAGGCTGGTGAAAGCTTGGGTGTGACTGGCAGGCTGCAAGTGCACACAGACATAGTTGGGAATGATTTACATGCTGGAGGCTGTTTGTGAGCAGTACAGGAGCAGAGGCAACAAAGGAAAGTGATGTAAAGAGCACCCTAGGTTAGAGTGCAGGTGTGATCCAGTGCCTCACTAGTCTAGATTGTACCCTATGTATGTCACCCCACTTTAGCTCAACAGAAGTCATGGGCTTGATGCAGGAATTTACTGTGTGACATGGGAGATCAAGCTGCAGGATTATAGTAGTCCCTTCCAATCCTAATAGCTAGGAATCTGTTAGTGAGCTGTGACTTGCCTTTGCAGAAGCCAGACTCTTTAGACTCTGTCATGTCATGGCCTTCTAGAGGTTTCAATTTTTAATTGGTCATCAGTTTACCAGGTGCCGGAATAAGTCTCACAGGTCTGCAGTTCTACAGATCCCCACAGAGCCTTTTCTCAAAATAGACAAAACATTTGCTACCCTCCAGCCTATCCACTGGAGCGGGGCAATGGCAGATTTTCATGTAAGACTGATAGTTTTGTGAGCACCACAGCCACTTCATTCATGTTTGAATACATCCCACCTGAGCCGGGTGACTTGCTGTTCAGTTTATCCAGGACCCTGGAGCTAACACCTCTATCATTGTGGAGGACACAAGGGAACTTAAATCTAATTGGAAGGCAGAACCACATCTCTCAACAGCATCAATTCAGTACTGACTCAGAGGAAGAGTGGCATCTGCTCACTCACCGACACCACTTCTTGGACCATCATGGGCTGTGACAGGTATCTCTCATCCATGTTGTCACCCAGCCTAAACTTGTTTAGCAAGCAAGAGCTGATAGGGTGGCTGGAGGAGGAACGGCTGTAAGCCAGGCTGTGTTGGTGAAAACACTCCCAAGAAAGCAGTAAATTCTGCCCTGACACCCCCAAATGTTCTGCGTGCAGATGTTTAGTGAGTTATAGTGACAGCTGCTTTCATCCTATTCCATTTCCATGCCTGTGTAAATTTACCTCTCATGATTTTGGACATGGACAGAATACTTTCAATCCAACTTCCTTATTTAAAGCAAGAGGCACACTTGGTTTTGATCTGGAGTCTCCAGAAAGCTAAATCTACATGCCTCACTCATAGACAGAGCCTCAGATCTGGTTGCTCATTGATCTAAGTGCCATTTTCCCTTCTGTTGTAGAAGTGCAATCACTTGCAGGCTGGTTTGCTCTGCTGTCTGCCTCTTCCATAGGCAAGGCAGAGAGGCCTGTGCGCTCTGCAGCACATGGTGTACACTGGCCTTGTGCAGGCAAGCCTGCGGGGAGAGACCTGCTAGCATTACCTGCTGTGGGAGCACTCCTTTAGTGCAAGGGGAAGCTGTGCTTTTGGAGGGGTAAGAGCCTACTCTTGGTACCCCTAGCATGTGGCAATTACCTAGTGCCCGCAGTCCTTGGTCAGTGCACTGGGCAAGGCACGCAGTGAGAGTCTGAAGTGGTGCAAAATGGAAAAATCATTCAAAGTCTCGCCCCAGTGCCAGAGCCACTGAGAAACCAGAGAGAGCTCGGAGAACAGCAACCATAACGATGGGGGCTGGCAGGAGCGACTTACGCAGGTCTGCCTGCTCCAGGTGTAACACCCCCCACTCCTTCCCCCATCGCCTGTGGGGCCCATCATCACCTGTCCTGGCAGCACCAGTGGAAGACATCCCAGGGAAGAGGAAGCCAAGATAGCACATCCTCCTCCCCACCCCTATCCTCCTCATGCCCAGAACTGAGGGAGGGGAAGAGGACAGAGAACCGGGGGGTGGGGGGGTGGGGGGGTGGAAGGACCTAGATCTGAGAGCCAGGGGGAGGGGGCAAAGGACTCAGGGCTCAGGGAGGAGGCGATACAGGGATTGAGGTAAGGATAGAGGCCTCTGCAGTGGGATGAGGATGGGAGGCTGGTGTCCCTGGACTGGGGCAATGGGGGAAGCCTGGCAGGTGAGAAGGCCCACAAGTGGTATGGGACTGTGTGACACCTGGAGTAAGGGGCAAGGGCCTGTGGGGCAGGAGGAGTGAGAGACCAAAGCATGGCTGTGGGAAACAGGCAAGGTGACACTACTGACTGAACAAAGGCACCAGGGCCCGTGGGCCAGGGAGAACAGAGGCAGAGGGATGCAGAGAAGAGCAAGGGCTGGTGCTTGGGGCAGGGGAGAGAAGACAACATAGGGTGCTGGGACCTGGAGGTGAGGGCTGAAGAGGGGTGTGTGGGGAGCCAGATGAGACAGAAAGGAGCATGTGCTGTGGATAGAATCATCCAGGGGACACAGGGATGCTATGGCAAACTTTCCTTGTCGCTTGCACATTAGGGGTCATCAGTAAATCACCAACACCTGGCAATCAAAAATTATGAGTCAGGCCTCAACCATCACGAGCTGGGCTTGAAAATGGAGAAGGTTTGTTAAAAATAATAAATATGGCGTTCATTTTGTTTTCCTTGTTTTCTGAGCTCTTGGTTCTGTCCTCGGGTCATGTTTTCAAGATTTGCTCGACAACCATGAAGTCTAGAAATTTACTGTTTGTTCTCAACGGAAGCTGAGAGACTTATGTGATCACAGGACTCCAAGAGCTGGGGCCTCAAGAAAAACACCAGAGACCATGAGACTTGTGAGAGTTGGCAACACAGAGTCATTGATGGCCAACACTCAGGGTGAAATGTCACACAGGCACAGCTACTGACCCCAGCGAGTAGCCGCAGCCAGGAAAGGGGGATGGGTGACTTAAAATGCTCCTCTTTCTCTAGCAGCAAAGCTCTGAGGTTGCTTTGCCCAACAGAGCAGCTGCACAAAGGGAGTGGGATACGCAGGCTGCCTTTCCAAGCCAGGCAGCCGCATGAGCAGCCTTGGACTGGGCATTTCCCAAGCGAATGCAGGGGCTAAGGAAGGAAGAAGCAAGACAGGGCTGAGGCCCTGGAGAGGGACAAAGGTGCCAGATGCTGAGCAGCAATGCCTGGGCTGGGGCTCTGTAAGGGGGTTTGCTGTGATGCATGGAAATCCTGCCCTAGCAGTCGTTACCAGCAGCGCAGAAGCTAAATAATCGGACTGATGGTCTCCATTTCGGAAGTCTGTGATTGGGAAGCACTGGATTGGCTCAGAGGCTTGCTGCGGTTCGTCCCTGCACATGAGGGAGTATGCAGCCTTGTTGCTATGCACAGATGTTGCCAAGGGGAGAGAGGAGTGGAGTGTAGCCGTGGTAACCTGCTATCCATCAGAAGATAGTCCAGTGGCCTTGGTGGTGTAAAACAGTTTAGGAACGGGGTAAGAGAAGTTCACCTCAGGTATTTTAGGTTTACTCAGCTAGACACTCGTTAAGGCATTATTTCCAAGGCCATGGAATCCTACTGCTACATGGCACAGAACCTTTTGTCTCAGCAATCCATGCTGCCACGGCTTCCTTCTTATGCATCTTTACATCAAGGTATGTAGCAGGGCAATCTTACCTTCAGCCAGGGCACAACAGGTGCACCCAGCCTTGGATTCCCTTTTTTCCCACACGTGAAAGGGGCATGGTCTCTCAGGATCAATACAGAACCTGCCTCTGGGCATAATTTATTCATGTGCACCAGTGCAGTAGTTCCCCGAAGGCTCGTAGGAAAACTATTCTCCAGTTCCCGCAGGCAACATCTAAAAGTACAGCAGTTTTCCACTTCCCTCTTATGGGACACCACCAGCAAGTCACCCACCCAAGAGTCAACAGCAACACTGTATTCTCAGTTCCTTTGGCCCCTGGTCCAGGGCCCCATTGACTAGTCCTCCCGCTGCCCTTCACACGGCCCTTCGCCCCAAGCACTCCCCATCCTGCAGTGCTCCACTCCCCAGCCTGCCCAGCCAGTGAGTCGTACACCCTGCTCAGGGGAGCCACCCTCTCACCACAATCCTCTTGTTTCTAGCTCAGCTTCCCCTGACCAAGCTAGATCTCCTGCTTTTCCTAGGCCTGTCTGCTCCGTGGGGTCCCCAGCTCTGGTCAGGGCTCACCACCACATCTGTCCCAGCTCTCTTCCAAGCTCAGCTCTCCCTGCTAGGTCTCCTGAAGCTTTCACCCAAGCAACTCCAGCCAGTTCTTCCTTGTAGCCCTTACCCACACCCTCACCCACACCTCCTGTACCCAAATCTCCCAGTCTCCTACTCTGTGGGGCCCAGGTGCCCTCCCTTAAACCCATTGATGGGGGTTGTCTGACCAGTCACAGGGGAGCTGGCCTTTTCTCTCTTAAAGAGCCAGTGTCTCCCTGTGACGGTATCTTTCAAATGCTCAAGGAACAAGTCACTGTCATTGTCCCCCCAGCATCCGAGAACACTCACACACTCGTACTCAGCACTTGCCGAGCACGACTGACCTGCACAGCGCTGCGCTGCTGGTAACGAACTGACCCACCCATGGACGGGATGTGCAGGTTCATTTCTTTCCCCTCCATCCAGCATTTGGATGGGAGCTGAAATCCATCGACCAGAGACTTTCAGATGATGGGATTTTCCCTGTGTTATCATCACCATTCCCAGCTGGGGCAGTGGAAACAGAGGGTTGAAGTGTCAGAGCTCACCCTCAGCAATCCCCTGGCTGCCTATCCTGTGTTCAAACCACTCAACACAACCCCACTTTATCTCCCACCACGGTCCCTACTCCCCTGCCCCGACTGCTGACTCCTAGTCTGGTTTTTACGCTCTGGCCGGAAGAGCAATTCCACAGCCAATGCAGGGAGAGTGTTTGTCGTTCCCCTCCTTCCCCTCCCCAGAAGGCTTACACCCCAAGGACAGGTCTGGCCTCCCAGGCGCTCGAGAGCCATTGGACGCTGTGGTGCTTCGAGGCCTCCTCTCCAGCCCAGCAGGCTGCGCAGAGCTGCCAGCATGCCGCAGCTCCAGCCATCCCGGCTGCTCTGATGCGCCGTAGGCCCAAATGCAATGCCCATCATCTTTGCCTTTCCTTTCAAGAGCCTCCTGGTCCAAACCGGGAAGTGACTGGCAATCAACCCGCAGGGAGCAGGCTGGGCAGCGGGGAGTGTCTCTGCCCAGGAGCCTTGTGCATGGCAGCAAATGTGGCAGCAGCAAACGTGCTCACCTGAATAGAAATGGGAAGCACAAGAGCAGCCTGGTTGCTATGGCTACAGCGGCGCCATTCTAGACACGAGGCTCGCTGAACATCTCTGCAGAGAGCTGTGACGCTAGCTGGTGAAGAGAGCGTCCCCCCAGGGTGCTGCAACACGCCAGCCAGAGCCTCGCCCGCTTCCCAAGTGCGACAGCTCCCTCGGTTTTTCTCTGCGGGTCTTTATGTGGAAACTAGGACTTTGTTGCCGGCGTTCAGCTCCTGGGTCCCTCACCTGGCTGCAGAGCCAGAGCTGGGGGATGACAGAGCAGTCAGGCTTTAGATGGGGCCTAAGCCAGGGGAGCAGGGCGAACTCTCCATAAATGAATGGGATCATAGCGTTTGCCATACAGAGCAAAGCAATGGCCCATCTAGCCTGGCGCCCTGCCTCTGGCAGTGGCCAGTGCCCCGTGCTTCAGAAGATGGCCACGTTCATCACAGAGTGACGGAAGCCAGCATGGGGAACGACCTGTCAGGGGGTATTTTCAGACCCAAACTCTGCATGCCTTTGCTGCGATTTCAGACCTGCACCTGCTTTGCATGCACACCTCAGCATGCGCACACGAGCAGTTGTGTCTGGCTGGACAGATTCCTTTCTAGCCCTGTGCATGGAGCAGTCCCAAATGTGTGTGTGCACTTGAGGTAGCAGGTGTGCCTGGTAGGGGGGAAAATTTGGCCTGGAAATCAGGCTCATTCCGTCATCTGCCCAGGACCATGTGTGCATTAGAGGAGGGGTTCTCAACCTTTTTCTTTCTGAGCCTGCCCCCCCCCCCCAGTCCCCCACGGCCCACCTGTGTCACAGCAACTAGTTTCCTGCATATAAAAGTCAGGACCAGTGTTAGGGGGTAGCAAGCAGGGCAGTTGCCTGTGGAAGCTACATTGCTCGGGCTTTCTTTTCAGCCCCGGGTGGCAGGGTTCAGGACCCTGAGTTTCAGCCCCATGCAGAGGGGCTTCAGCTTTCTGCCCTGAGCCCCAGGGAGTCTAACTCTGGCCCTGCTTGGCAGACCCCCTGAAACCAGCTCGCGGCTCCCCCAGGGGGCCCCAGACTCCTGGTTGAGAACCACTGCATTAGAGGATGATAAATAGGACTTATGCTGGGGCCTGGGAATGGGATATGGAGTTTTTCCCTAGTCAAATTCAGCCTAGATCAGTTGTCAGGTGTGACTGAAGATTGTTACACTCTAGCTGTCCAGGGAAATGAGCTGGCAGTCTCAGTCTATTTCCCAAAGGGGCAGGTATCCCCGTTGATACAGTCCTCTCCCAACCAGCCTCTCTTTGGCCTGCCCAGCCCCTGCCTGTGTTGTGCCTGCTCTGGGGAGGAGCACTGGATTTTCATTTTCCAGGGCTCTCTGCCTGGCGTGAAATGCGCTTAAAAATGTAAATACAGAATGTGGCAATCGTGAGCTGAAGTAGCAATGTGTCTCCACAATGCTCACCATGGCTGACGGGGCTCTGCTCAGACCAGGGATAATCTTTGCTAATCAAAACCCGCCTCACACCTTCTTGCAGGATCCCAAGGAAACCACTGGGGGATGTCTTCACTAGGAACAAAACAGATCAAGGATAATTAATGTCCACATGCTGAAGCACTAATGTGGTTTGTGTGTGAGGGTCTGGGGATTTTAACCCACCATCATTTGAAATCCCACAAATGCTAAATATCTGAGCAGCACAGGGGGGTGTCTGGTACAAATCCTTTGGGTGGAAAAAGATTGTGAAATTCTATTAACAATGTCCTCAGGCCATGGCAATTCATCAGCACTTCCCATTGTGAAGAATTGATTTTCTGAAAGTTCCTGTACATGATGGACTGGCTGCTAAAAAGCTGCCAACAGCTTCCTGCAGCAACCGGGAGCAGCTCTTGGATTTGCCAACTGGTGACTAGAGTCTCGACTGGACTGAACCAGTTAGCAGGATAGCAGCTGGGCTTGCCGAGTGTGTGCAGCCTGCAGCCAGCACCTGACTGAAACAGCAGCTCTAGGTGAGCTCAAGGGAAGGCTTCTTGCCTCTGCCAGGCAGGCTGGGGTCATGCCAATCTCATCTCTCTTTGTGTGCTGCCAACCTGAACGCTAACCCCTCCGCCTGCAAAGGGCCCTGCCACACTCAGTGACTAACAGGGTGAACTGCAGCCCAAAGAAAAAATGGGGGCCAGGCATCCGCACACTCATTTTCTTGCACTTGGCTACAAGGAACTTGAAATCCTATGAAAGGGGTTCCTATGGCTCAGGGAGGGGGACACCTCACTCTAGAGTGGAGCAGGCTAACGAGCTCTTGTGAGCTACCCAGCACTAACCAGGCACACTGGGAACGCTTGCTCTGCCTGCAGAGAGGAAGCTTAGAAAGGGAAAGCCTGTCACAGGGATGTGGCTGCCGCGGGCAGGGCTGCCATGCCTTGATGACAGCTGGCTTCAGGGACAGAGCAGCAAAGAGGAGACAGTTGCAGACCCTGCCACCCCAGACACTATATGGACCTGGTATAAAGCAGGGTCCATCAAAATGAGAGGGCCTAGTGGGAGGCCCTGACCACAGACACTAGACCCTGCAGATCTGGTGAACCCCAAACGGTGACCATGCCTGCCTCAGAGACTGACCACCTTTGGTCCTTGGCTTTGATTTTCCCAGAGGTGGGAGCGGGTGTGTTGGGTCTGGAGCCCCCCTTGTGTGCCACAGGCAGGGCAGGGACTTTGTAAGCAGGGACTGGGGGGAGGGGGAGAACTGTGGCGAGGACTCGGGGAAGGGGGTGAGGCTGCCTGCCACAGGCCCCCATTACCACAGCATCAGGATACCTCACAATCCCTGATGTCTTGGTCCTCACAACAGGGCAGGGCTGTCACCCCATGTACAGATGGGGAGCAGATGCCCAGAGAGGATGAGGGACTTGGCCATCATCACACAGGAAGCCTGTAGTAGACCAGGTTGCTGATTATTTTAAATCCCAAGCTAACATTCTAGCCACTGGTCCATCTTCTAACCCCAGGCCAGCCAGGCCAGGCCAGAGAGTCCAGCAGAGGGCAACAAAAATGATTAGGGGGCTGGGGCACGTGACTTATGAGGAAAGGCTGTGGGAACTGGGGATGTTTCGTCTGCAGAAGAGAAGAGTGAGGGGGGATTTGATAGCAGCTTTCAACTACCTGAAGGGGGGTTCCAAAGAAGACGGAGCTAGGCTGTTCTCAGTGGTGGCAGATGACAGAACAAGGAGCAATAGTCTCAAATTGCAGTGGGGGAGGTCTAGGTTGGATATTAGGAAATACTATTTCACTAGGAGGGTGGTGAAGCACTGTGAAGCTCAGGGCTGTGTGAGCCAGTCACCGTACAGCTGGGAGGGGTTCACATTTTGGGTTGATTTTTTTAAATTGGTAAAACCTCGCAAAACCTGCAGCAAAATGTTGTTGTTTCCCCTGAAAATGGGCCTGTTTCTTAGTGAAAAACTACAAACTGTGACGTGTTGATCCTACCATCCCTCTGTTCAAAAAGAATCCTAGGTCGCCGGGCACTCTGATTTCTAGGGCCTGGGCCCACGCACCATGCCCCTCATCCAGCAGCGCCCTGTCACTTGGCTCCTGCCAGGGTGTAGTGCTCTGGAAAACTTGTCTTATGAAAGGAGACTCAAGGAGCTTGGCTTGTTTAGCCTAACCAAAAGAAGGTTGAGGGGAGATATGATTGCTCTCTATAAATATATGAGAGGGAAAAATACCGGAGAGGGAGAGGAATTATTTAAGCTCAGTACCAATGTGGACACAAGAACAAATGGATATAAACTGGTCATTAGGAAGTTTAGACTTGAAATTAGATGAAGGTTTCTAACCAACAGAGGAGTGAAGTTCTGGAATAGCCTTCCAAGGGAAGCAGTGGGGGCAAAAGATCTATCTGGCTTTAAGATTAAACTCGATAAGTTTATGGAGGAGATGGTATGATGGGATAGCATGATTTTGGTAATTAATTGATCTTTAAATATTCATGGTAAATAGGCCTAATGGCCTGTGATGGGATGTTAGATGGGGTGGGATCTGAGTTACCCAGGAAAGAATTTTCTGTAGTATCTGGCTGGTGAATTTTGCCCATATGCTCAGAGTTTAGCTGATCGCCATATTTGGGGTCAGGAAGGAATTTTCCTCCAGGGCAGATTGGAAGAGGCCCTGGAGGTTTTTCGCCTTCCACTGTAGCATGGGGCATGGGTCACTTGCTGGAGGATTCTCTGCTCCGTGAAGTCTTTAAACCACGATTTGAGGACTTCAATAGCTCAGACATAGGTGAGAGGTTTTTCGCAGGAGTGGGTGGGTGAGATTCTGTGGCCTGCGTTGTGCAGGAGGTCAGACTAGATGATCATAATGGTCCCTTCTGACCTTGGTATCTATGAACCTATGTCGCAGGTGAGAGTCGGCCCCGGCCAGCAGCTCCATACATGGGGGAGCAAAGCTTTGGGGCCGGCAGGTGCCTATGTGTGTGACACAGGGGAAAATAGCAGGTACTCCATCCCCAAGCACCTCCATCGCTGCCATTTCCCCAGCTGCAAGAACTGCAGGGCTGCTCTTTGCTGCAGGGACACGACTCTGCATGGTGGGGGGGTCCGATTGTTTATACCATACATACAACGCAGCGTGGCCCTGGGCCCGCAGCGACAACAGCGTTGTGCAGATCGTATCTTGGGATGCAGGTGCAGAGGGACCCCTGTGAACAGGCCTTCCCCTGCCCACAGAAAAGGGCCCAGCGTTTGCTCTTCTAGCTGTTTGTAGGTGCCCGGGGTGTAACCTGGGGCCAGTGGTGGGGGACCTCAGCTGGTGCAGCTCAGCGGAGCTCCACTGATGGCAAGGAGGGACTGGCCACTCTGGCCAGGCTTTTATTTCTCTGCCACTTGGGTTAAGTGTCAGGCAGAACAACAGCAAATGTGGGGCTTCGCGGTGGCAAATGGACCCTCAAAGCTAAACGCAGAGATCTTTAGCCAGGCTGGTGACACTGCAGGGCCAGGCTTGGTGATGCTTCCGTGTGTGCACAAAGCCAGTGGCGTATCATCTGAGGGTTCGCACTGCTCCAGTTCTGCCCCTCCCCGGGCCACGAACAGCAAACTGGAGCAGCCCCTGGAGCGCTGGCATACCATGGGCTAGCTCATCCCCGAGACTCTGGGC
Source organism: Lepidochelys kempii (assembly GCF_965140285.1). Taxonomy (NCBI): domain Eukaryota; kingdom Metazoa; phylum Chordata; order Testudines; family Cheloniidae; genus Lepidochelys; species Lepidochelys kempii. The sequence continues at coordinate 29,999,016 of NC_136392.1, read as the reverse complement.
AGGAGGCAGGGCTGTTCCATGCGAGGACCCAGGTGGAACGTGGTGCCAGCCCAGGGGACAAACCCCTGGCTCCCCGATCCCCAGAATAGTGAACACTCATCCAGCTAATTGGATTGAAAGCCCCATTTGGGAGCTGCTTTCACATGGGAGACAGGCTTTCGTGACAACACACTTCTGGAAATGAACGAGACTGAATGGCCCTATGTCACCGAATCACCGGGTGATGCTCTGGAACTACTCCATATGAAGCCAGTCAGGACTCTGGGGGAGCATGCCTCTTCTCTCTGAGCATACTGTCACCAGGGCAAGAAGCTTACACATCTTCAACCTTCCTGGGTCTGACCTCGGAGCATTCAGCATCCCCTACCTCACCGTGCGCTTCCAGCAGCGAGTCTGCCCGGGTGGAGCTCCTGGAGAAGCCAGAGGACCCTCCACCCCAACTCCGCAGTCAGCCGTGACTCTCAACCAGCATTATAAAATGGAAGTTTATTGGTCGACAGGAACAGAGCATAGAACAGAACTCGTTAGCACAGAAATCAGTGACTTTCTGCCAAGTCAATCTTGGGGAGTACTGGGCCAGACGCCCTGGACTCCCCCCTTGCAGTCCCCCCAAGCAGACTGCCTAGCTTCCAGCGACCTGACCTCAGACACCCCCGATGCCCCTCATCCTTGTCTTTGTCCTGTTTCCCAGGTAAAGAGTCACCTGCTTGTCACCTAGTTGCATTCCCCTCCTGGGTCTCAGCTTATGAAGGGCACCGGCCATAGCATACATGCAGGCAGCTGGAGCAGCCTCACCTGCCCCAGAGAGTCTCAGTCACAGTCACACATCCCTAGTCCCACCACTGAGGCATTGATGCAGCACATAGGGAAACTGAGGTACACACAGTATTCATGCAAAACAGTAAAACTCACGTAGGCTCACATACAACATAACAAGGGAAAATCCCCACTTCTTCACACCCTAATGTCAGGTTATAATGACACTGGCTAATCCCCGCTTTGACTCTTAGGGGATGATGGGGATGGAGCAGGTTTGTATAATTACTGTCCCCATCACGGTAATAGGGAAATGTTAACGCTGTGAGCGGGAGATCACACTGAACTGAAGCTGAGTATAGTCATTCTCCCTTTGTCCAGTCTAAAGGCTCTGTCTTGGGACTGTGTTTAGTTCATTAACACGGGAATTGCTGCACATACAAGCTAATGAGATTGATACACATCACACTGCTAGGAAAGCCGCCCGGCTCAGAGGCAAACCATATGGGACCAACGCACACCGTCGGTAGCTGAGAGCAATTCCATGTAAGACGAAGCAGAAGAAGAGTTAGGTCACATGTCCGTGATCCACGGGGGCCGCATGACAGCTCTGATCTACAAGAGGTTGCTCAGATAGCTCAAGCTTGTGCTTTGAGCTCTGCAGACCGCAGCATTGGCTGGCACAGAAAGCAGGGTGTGTCTGGGATTTGGATGTTGTGGGCCCCAGATGCTCAAGACAAGCTTCCTCTCTGCGGGACAGCTCGCTTCTGTGATAGCTGATGCTAGGGATTGAACTGGAGATGGCTGATGCTAGAAGCATGCAGTGTCCCATCCCCCTCGCCTAACTATCTTGAAATATTTTGTATCATCTGCAAACTTACCACCTCACTGTTTACCCCGTTTTCCAGATCATTTATGAATATGCTGAACAGCACTGGTCCCAGTACAGATCCTTGGGAGACCCTGCTATCTGCCTCTCTCCATTCTAAAACCCGACCATTTAGTCCACCCTTTGTTTCCTGTCGTTTAACCTGTTATTGATCCATGAGAGGACCTTCTCTCTTATCGCATGACTGCTTACTTTGCTTAAGAGTCTTTGGTGAGGGACTTTGTCAAAAGTCCAAGTACACTATATCCACTGGATCACACTTGTCCACATGCTTGTTGACCCCCTCAGAGAATTCTAGTAGATCAATGAGGCATGATTTCTCTTCACAGCAGCCATATTGACTCTTCCCCAACAAATCGTGTTCATTTATGTCTGATAATTCTGTACTTTACTATAGTTTCAACCAATTTACCTGGTACTGAAGTTAGGCTTACTGGTCTGTAATTACCAAGATTGCTTCTGGTTTCTTTTTTTCAAAATTGGTGTCATATTACCTATTCTCCCGTCATCTGGTATAGATGTTGATTTAAATGATAGGTTACATACCACAGTTAGTACAGAAGAGTACCCAAAAGTTACCTACTATAGGACAGGCCCAACAAAAAAAATAACAGAACGCCACTAGCCAACACCTTCAGCCCCCAACTAAAACCTCTCCAACGCATCATCAAGGATCTACAACCTATTCTGAAGGACAACCCATCACTCTCACAGATCTTGGGAGATAGGCCAGTCCTTGCTTACAGACAGCCCCCCAACCTGAAGCAAATACTCACCAGCAACCACACACCACACAACAAAAACACTAACCCAGGAACCTATCCTTGCAACAAAGCCCGTTGCCAACTGTGTCCACATATCTATTCAGGGGACACCATCACAGGGCCTAATCACATCAGCCACACTATCAGAGGCTCATTCACCTGCACATCTACCAATGAGATATATGCCATCATGGGCCAGCAATGCCCTTCTGCCATGTACATTGGCCAAACCGGACAATCTCTACGTAAAAGAATAAATGGACACAAATCAGACTTCAAGAATTATAACATTCAAAAACCAGTTGGAGAACACTTCAATCTCTCTGGTCTCTCGATTACAGACCTAAAAGTCGCAATTCTTCAACAAAAAAACTTCAGAAACAGACTCCAACGAGTTGGAATTAAATTACAAACTGGACACCATTACATTAGGCTTGAATAAAGACTGGGAGTGGATGTGTTATGACACAAAGTAAAACTATTTCCCCATGTTTATTCCTCCACCCCACCCCGCCCCCGTTGCTCACACATTCTTGTCAACTGCTGGAAATGGCCCATCTTGATTATCACTACAAAAGGTTTTTTTTCTCTCCTGCTGGTAATAGCTCACCTTTCCTGATCACTCTTGTGATCACTCTTGTGTTACAGTGTGTATGGTAACACCCATTGTTTCATGTTCTCCGTGTATATAGAATCTCCCCACGGTATTTTCCACTGAATGCATTCGATGAAGTGAGCTGTAGCTCACGAAAGCTTATGCTCAAATAAAATTGTTAGTCTCTAAGGTGCCACAAGTACTCCTTTTCTTTATACCACAGTTAGTAGTTTTGCAATTTTGCATTTGAGTTCCTTCAGAACACTTGAGTGAATACCATTTGGTCCTGGTGACTTCTTACTGCTTAATTTATCTATTTGTTCCAAAACCTCCTTTAGTGACAGCGCAAGCTGGGACAGTTCCTCAGATTTTTCACTTCAAAGAATGGCTCAGGTGTTGGAATTTTCTTCACATCCTCTGCACTGAAGACTGATGGGAAGAATTCATTTAGTTTCTCTGCAATGGCCTTGTCTTCCTTGAGTGCTCCTTTAGCACCTCGATCATCCAGTGGCCGCACAGATTGTTTGGTAGGCTTCCTGCTTCTGATGTACTTAAAAAAATTTTTTTTTGCTGTTAGTTTGAGTCTTTTGCTAGTTGCTCTTCAAATTCTTTTTTGGCCTGTCTAATTATACTCTTACACTTGACTTGCCAGAGTTTATGATGCTTTTTATTTTCCTCAGTAGAATTTGACTTCCAATTGTTAAAGGATGCCTTTTTGCCGCTAGCCACTTCATTTATTCTGTTTAGCCATGGTGGCATTTTTTTGGTCTTCTTACTATTCTTTTTAATTTGGGGCATACATGTAATTTGAGCCTCTATTATGGTGTTTATAAAAAGTCTCCCTGCAGCCTGCAGGCATTTCACTCTTGCGATTGTTCCTTTTAATTTCTGTTTAGCTAGATTCCTCATGTGTGTGTAGTTCCCGTTTTGAAAGTTAAATATGACTGTGGTGGCTTGATATTCTCCCCACCACAACGATGCACCCCATGCTAGGGCTGTTGTGTGCTGGGCTGCACCCATAGCCTGGTCTCTCTAATTACACCATGGCCCAAACCAAGGCTATCATTGGCAGCCCGGATGTCATGAAAGAGCTGCTATGCCAATGGAACATTCCCTTGTGCTGAGTCTGACTATGCCAGCTGTAGGGCTGCTTTGGAGTTCCGGATGGTGCCGTGCCCCCCTTGTGCTGGTTTCTGCAGCGTTTACCTTGCACCCTCGCGTCCTGATGAAGTCAGTGGTATCAAACCCTTCACAGGATTGGGCCCTGCACCACCGGGTATCTGTTTCTCCTGCCTTGCACTGGTGTGTAAAGGAGTAACTCCATGGAAGTCAGTGATGGCACTAGTGTCAAACTGGTGCCAGTGGGGTGGAAACTAGGCCTTTGCTGTTCAGCTTTCTGTGGCCCTCCTAAATCAGAGAGGCTGGGAGTGTTGGGGGCCTGCTGACCAAGCCCCCCAGCCTCTTCTAATCCCCGGCAGTGGGAGGAATCCATCTCTCTCTACAGTCTGTCATCTTGCAACTTACCCAGCAGGGAGACTGGCTCGTGTAAATTTGCAGCCTCTGGCTCTGTGGCTTCACAGGGGCTGGCTGGATTTGCTGCTGGAGAAGGCTCTGCTCTTGTTGTTCTGCTGCTCACCCTGCAATCTGTGTTAGGAGCTTGTTATTTTCTGAATCCAAAGTGCATCTGACAGCCTTAGATGAGGAACAGACACCTGCTGCTGCCTTGGCTCTCTCCCACTGAGAACCTGCAACAGAGGGCCACCATGGCTCTGTAAACCAACAACTGGACAGAACCTAGTGCTGAGCCAGTGTCCCATGCCCATGCCCTTCCCAGGTCTGGGCCAGGTTCTCCTCTGTCCCTGTGTGGCAAATTCAGAGCAACGCCCCTGTTCATCACAATGGAGTGTTGACGCTGGTACCTAATGATGACTATTTAAAGCCCAACATGGTTAACTCTTTCACACCTGATCATTCTAGTAGCACTTTTCAGCTGTTTTGGGGCAGTACATGGGAGTCAACTGCAGACGTGTAAAAACTGAATCGGGTACCAAAAATCATGAGGCTGGCTTAAAAAAATCCTGTTTTGTTTTGTTTTTTTAAATCACAGATGTTGGACTCTGTTTCTTTGCCTTCTGGTCTCTGAGCCTGCTTTATAGTATCTCTGCAGTGGCTGGGATCTTCTGTGAGTTCTCCTTCCCCCCGCACCTCCCCCCACAGTTGACAGCAGTAGGAGCCAGGGCCATCTCCTCTTAGCACCTGTGGCTGAAGGTACAGTGTGCCCCCCAGCAGGCTTGTCTCTGCCAAGCTGCAGCCAGGGTTGCTGGCAGGAGGCTGAGGGTGCAGCCCCAGGCCATTCTGTTACCAGGGGCTTTATAATAAGCAAGGTCCCAAGTCCAGTCTCGTCAGCCCTCCCCCTGCTGCTGGCACCACTGTCCCGTGTGCCCAAGGGGCTCTCCTCAGGCCTTGGCGTGGAGCCCTGGAAGGGCCCACCTCTCTGTATGCCAGCCTGGAAGTCAGCTGCCCTCCTGTGGTGAGATGGGGACAGGGTTCCCCCCACCCTCCCCTGTTGTTGGTTTGCTTTTGGATCCTCGCTCTCCCTGAGCAGCAGCTAATCTGGTTAGACATAATCCTGTTTACTGGAGCTAGCCCCGGAGCCAGAGTCGTGCTGGACTATCGAGGGCTGGGCAGTAGATTAGCTTTGATCCCCCTCCTTAATTGGGTCCACGTTGCATGTGAATATAAATAGTGCATTGGCTCCTCGCTGCCAGGCAGAGGGCTCACTGCAGAGCCCCCCTGACCCCCACGCCCCATCTGGCTTGTCTCATCAAGCAGCAGGGCCAGAAGGCATCTTGTGGGACCCCCTTAAATGCTGGATCCCTCAGCTCGGCTCAGCTTTTCCTGGGGTAGCTACAGTGTCACAATGTTATGGCTTCAAACCAGCAAGAGCCCCCAGAGACGGGGTGAGGGGCAGGGACCCTGTAGGTTACCAGGTGGTTCAAGTGATTCCAGCTGCACCCACTGTAAAACATGCACCCAAAGGGATTCCAGCCCCTTCTCTGTCCCTGGGTAAAGCGGGCAGTGGCCTTTCAGTGAAGTTGCTGCACCCCTGAGAGCTGAAAACGTGCCTGCCAGCCGTGGAGGCCTTGCTCTGCATATGGGCCCAGACACCCCAACAGCTGGGCTGCTCTGCCCCACAGGAGGCCCAAGCCATCAAGGTTTGACATCGCCATGCATTTGGGGGTGTTCAGATCTGTGGGTGGGCGTGGCCCGTTGCAGAGTACGGAGCTGCCTATGAAAGCTGGGGGACGTTGTGTCCAGGATTTCGATTCAAGTCTGTCTGGAAATTAACAGGAATTGGCCAAGCATGAACCCAGGCCCGGCCTGTCTGCTCTGCTCTGGTCCAAACCAGTGAGGATAATTCCCACATTCCCCAGCTGGGGCTCATCACTAACCCTGCAACTCAGCAGCTCTGGCTCAGCCCAGGAGCACTTGAGGAGGACTGCAGTGTCCACGTTTGATGGAGGAAGGAACGATTCAGTGAAGATTTCTGCTAAGGCTGCAGAGTACCAATAACACCACAAAGCAATTCTCTGGCAATTCCCATCCTCGCCAATGGGCACCAGCTTTGTCACCCCCACATTACACATGGGGAAACTGAGGCACCAGGAGGGGAAAGGACTTGTCCAAGATGTCACAATGCCAGCAACAGCAGGTGCCTGAGCAGGGACACAAGCAGTCACCGTTTGGTCTAATGGGATGGAAAACCAGCCTACAAATTACCTGAACCTCCCTCCGGCCCTCAGACCAAATGGCACACATTTGTCTAAGGACCCTCACGCTCCCTGCTGCTGCGGGAAGCCCCTTGCTCCAGCCCTCCTCTGCCAGCTCCCAGATGGCTGCACTGGGCCACATGATGCCATTTGGGCCAAAGAGTGCACACCAAGTGGGAGTGCCGCGGTTGGGGCCCAGCAGGGCATGTGGAGATGGCCTGCTGGTGGTGTGAGCGCACAGCCCCCCCCCCGCATGAAGAAGGGGCTGCCACATGTGGGCACACACAATGCTGGGGCAGGCATACTGCTGTTCCCCGCGCCCCCAGAAGTAGGTGCAATGAAAACACAGCCCTTGCTTACCAGTGAGGCAAGGACTCTGAGTACATGGTGTGTGCCCACGTGGCAGCCCCAGCTGCAGTAACATGGCACGGGACACAGAGACCCCTGGCTGCAGCCTGGGTACTGTGTCAGGTACGCTGTGGCGAGAGCTGGAGGCAGGCTGACGGCGGCACAGCCCTTGAGCCCGGAGCCACGGCACACGGTGCTGAGCTGCTGGCTCCGTCACAGCTGCCTGGTTCGCTTCTGTCAAGCGCTGGTGGATGCAGCGTCCGGGGGAGGCTCAGTGTAGTGAGGGGGCTGAGGGGGCTGAGGGAGGCTTCGGGGGGGCCGGCGCCCCATCGGCATTCCCGGCAGTAGTGCCAGCAGCCCCACAATGTGCTGCACCCCCGTGCCAAAGGGCTTCCTGCTACAGTCAGGCCCTGTTGAGCCTCTGGTGGTTTCCATGGCAATGGCGGCCTGCCCAGGAGTAAGGAGGCGAGCAGGGATTCAGCGCCCCGGTTTGTGTCCCAGGCAATGGGATTCGGGCAGCCTGCTGCCTCGCCCAGCGGAGGGGGGAGGCGATCAGATAACACTGGCCACCCTGTCACCCCCTCCCGCAAGTGATTAGAGGCAGCAGCGGAGAAAGGCAATTGTCTGGAGCCTGACGCTGTGGCCAGCTGGAAAGGCCTCCAGCATGACACACAATGGTGAGGGGAAGGGGCTGACAGGAACTGGCCGCACTGGAGAGCACAGCTGGGGGGCATGGGGAGTGAGACAGACTTCCCCATGCTGCTGGCACCTGGTCTGGTGCCCCAGTGCCAAGCACCCATTGCAATCACCAGCCAGAGCCCCAAGGGATGTGGCTGGGTCAGAGACAGCCCAGAATCTACCAGGAGGAGAGGTTCGTAGGAAATCCATGTTCCTAACGCACACAGAGACAGCCTTTGCAAACCCTGGGGTAGCTGGCATTGCAGCGTCAGGCTGGGGCATGAGACCCTGCTCGCGACAGTGTCCAAGTTGAGAGCAACGCCCCCAAAGGCAGTGTTTAAAGTGCTGCCAGAGGGATTTAGCTCAGGGTCAATAGTGGTCCAGCGAAGAGGATTTGTGAGCTTGATCCCGACACCCTCCCTTTGAGTCTGGACAGGGAGAGAGGGAACGGCCCTAATTAATGGACACACACAGGGGAAGCTGTTCAAGTGTCTCCTGATACTGCCGTGACCTTTGCCCCTCGCCTGTGATCTGAAAGCCATGGGCAGCCATTCCCTGATTATCTCCAACCCTCCCTCTGTTGCCACATTATGATCCCCATTCTACAGGCAGGCATAAGTGACTTGTCCAAGTCATTGACAAAGTCCAGCATAGAACCCAGGAGTCCTGGTGCCCGCACCCTGCTCTAACAACTAAATCACACAATCTCTCACTCGGACAGTGACATGAAGTGCAACAGGTCCCAAGAAGTTGCTTTCGTTTCACAAGGCCATTGGGTTGGTTCCACAAGGGTGCGTATGGGTGTGTGTACATATTTTGGGGGAGGGGAGGGTCACAGTTCTCCCCAGACCAGCCATTGGTCCAGGCCCATTCATTCTCACCCCGGAATGTCCCTGGGACAAGGGGACGGAGGAAAGAGGACGACAGGGCACCAGCATGCTTGACTCTTTGGCAAAGGCTCTTCTGAGTGTCTGATGTGGGACAAAGATTCCCTTTGCAGCAGTGCCCCTTCCTGACACCCCACCTCTTTCCCCTGCCCCCTGGGACCCCTGACAGGCTCCCTTAATGACCCTGTGTGATGCCCTCTCTGGCCCTGAGCCTGCGGTTGGGAAGCACAGGCTCTTTATGGCAGTGCTGGGCCAGCGGTGATCTGGCCAGCCCTTGGGCAGCAGGGACAGCGGGATGGGTGTTCTGCAGCCGATTTGTCCATGGCAGAGCAGCTACTGAGCCTGGCCTCTCGCTCTGCACTGGGAAGCTCAAGCGGCCACCCACAACCAGACGTGTCTAACTCAGGCTCTAGGCTGGCTGTTTTCCAGGCCTGCTGAAGGCCCAGGGGGCTGGTTAAGCTCATTGCTTTTCATTTTGAGCCTTCAGAAAGTCGGCTGCCCGCGGTTAATTCAGATTTATTGAATAATTCTCCTGGGACCAGCTAGTTCAAGGCCAGCCAGGAAAATAGACAATCAATGAACCAGGCTGACATGGCCCCAGCGCTGCCTGTTGCAGAGGGCCCCTCTGTGTCTCGCATTCGCCGGGCTCTCCAGGCTGCGTCGCCACAGCAAATCACCTGCACTGAGGCGACTGTGGGGAGGAATATAAAGCTCCCTGCTGCTGTGGCGGAGGCAAGCCCTTCCCAGGCCCACAATCCTGGTGCTGGCTGAGTGCTCCCAAGAGGAATGTTGAACCTGTCTCTCACTGTGGCACACTAGGGTTTTCCCCAGCTCAGGTGGATTCTTGGCAGCTCAGAAATGGTTCATGCAGGAACCTGGCTCTGTCCCTTTCTTTCTTCCAGCGGCCATGAATGCAGCCACCAGCCCCAGCCTGGGAGCAAGGTTTGCTGGCACACCTCCCAGCAGGCATTTAAGTGAGACTCAGCAAGACGGTGATTGCCTTGCTCTTAAACAAGCGCTGCACCCCACTGGCAGAGGGTGGAACCCGCCCTGCCGGGTATTTGGGGGATGCCAGCTACTTGGTACTGAAAAACGGGCTCAGCTCTCGCAGCATGGCCTGACCCTTCCCCTCCACTGGCACTGGTCCAGTCACCTGCCATAGCCCCCTATGTCCCTATGACAGCCACACTGCAACCTATAGCAGCGGCATCCCTACCCTAAGCACATAGTACTGGGGAGTATTTCTACACAATTCCCAAACTCCCTCTGCAAGCCCAGCTCCCCCCCACGGCCCAGCTCCCCCCCACGCCCTCCATCCTTCTTGCCTGGGGGAGGGTTTGCTAGGCTTGCTGAGAGGGGGCTGCGGCTTCCGGCAGAGTTTTTCTGCCTCACTTGCCCCTTTTCGTTGTGGCCATGGGAGCAATGACTGATTGTTCGAGTTTGTTGGGCAGCCAATTAGTTGTGATGGGAACTGATGCTGAACCCTGTGAATGTTAGGAACCACAAGGAAAGGGACAGATAATAAGACAGAAAATATCATAATGCCACTATATAAATCCATGGCCCCCCTGGAATGCTGCCTGCTGTTCCGGTCACCCCAGCTCAAAAAAGATACGTTAGAATTGGAAAAAGTACCGAGAAGGGCAACAAAACTGACTAGGGGGATGGAACAGCTTCCATGTGAGGAGAGATTAAAAAGACTGGGACTGTTCAGCTGGGAAGAGGGACGACTAAGGGGGGATACGACAGAGGTCTATAAAATCGTGACGGGTGCGGAGACAGTGAACAGGGGAGTGTTATTTACCCCTTCACACAACACCAAAACCAGGGGTCACCTTGTGAAATGAATAGGCAGTACATTTAAAACAAACAAAAGGAAGTTCTTCTTTATACAACGAATAGTCAACCTGTGGAACTCCTTGCCAGGGGACGTTGTGAAGGCCAAAAACATAACTGGGTTCAAAAAAGAATAGAGACAAGTTCATGGAGGACAGGTCTGTCAGTGGCTATTAGCCAGGATGGTCAGGGACCCACCCCATGCTCCCAGTGTCCCTAGACCTCTGAGTGTGAGAAGCTGGAACTGGATGACCGGGGATAGGTCACTCCATAATTGCCCTGTTCTGTTCATTGCCTCTGAAGCGTCTGGCACCAGACTCTGTCAGAAGACACGATACTGGGCTAGATGGACCACTGGTCTGACCCAGCATGGCCAGTCTTACATTCTTAAACTGTCAGAGCTGCTGGTGCCAGTCTCCACCATTTGGCAGGTCACATTCCTCACCCTCTGCCCTGGGCGTCTCCCCTGGCTGCCACGTGTCCAGATGAAGCGAAAGCTTGTGACCGGGTGGGTGACCTGGAGAGGCAGCAGAGCACTGGGTTCCACCTGGCTGCCAGATGACAAACACTCCCAGTTTGAGAGCCCAAAGGGGGGCATGACCTGATCTTACTTGGCGCTCCAGGCCACCCCAGAGGTTTATGGATTGAGCCATATCCAGGAACTTTGCTGCGCGACACCTGGTGCAATGCTGTTACCTGTGGTCACTCTGGCGGGTGCAATGTCCTTCAACACCCCAGCGCTGACACTTCGGGGTCTGTGGTGGATTTTTTAGGCTCCCCTCTCGGCTTCACAGGCCCACTGCGCTGCTGCTGTCACAGCCTGCTCCCTACCCGCCTTCTGCATCGCAGCCTGCAACCGAGTGTGAGCGACTGTTAGACGGGGGATTGGAGCAGGGCAAACTCCCTAGTGGGTTAGAACAAACACAACTGACCGAGAGCTGGGTATGAGTGTGGTGGGAAGGGGAGCGTCTGATACAGCTGAGGTCTTCATTTATCAGATTGGTACCATTCCCAAGGCAAGCTGGGCCGTGCCTGCCAAACAGAGAGAATCTCAGAGCCGGTAATTCTCACTAGCAAACGAGGGTGAATTTGTTTGCACTAAGGAAAAAGTCTCTTTAAGTTTTTAAGAAAGGATGATGCTAGTGGGCCCAATTCTTCTTCCTCTTACACCAGTGTGAACTGGGAGTAAGTTTGCTGAAGTAATTGGTGTGCCTGAGCGTAAAGTTAGGGTGAGAGGAGAATCAGGCTGGTTGCATTAATTTCCTGCATGATTTATAATCTTTATACCTGGAACTTTCATTTATTCTCCATCAGTTTGTCAGGCTGGGCTGCAAGGACAACAGTTGTCCCCAGAGTACTAAAGGGTGCTGCTAGCCCTTCTCTAAACTCTTGCAGGAAAGTCATAAGCACCAGGACTGGGCCCAGGGACACAGCGACAGGCCCAGGTCCCTGCCATGGTTCTCCACAGAATCTTGGAAAGGAGGCTTCCTCTCTGAACACTGATCCGGGCCCCACACAGGGAGGGAGAGTCACAGGGAGATGCTGGGTTGGCTCACAGAAATTTGATTCCTCTTTGTACCTTACGTATTTTCCCTCAGCATTGGCTGAGTCAGATAAGGGCCAGAGATGTAGGATGCCAGTGTGGTGCAATTAACTGCTGCTTGAGTGAGAAATAATTATCTTAATTAACGAAGGAGGGAGCCATGGGTCAGGGGCCTGCATAGGGACATGTGCAGTCATGCAGGCGTATTGAATCAAAGCTCCTTTAGTGGATTCTGTAAATCTCTGAGCTTGGGAATCCAGCACATAGTGGCCGGATACTCCTTTGTTCTCTCTTCCATCCTCCAAACTCTTCACTGGCTTCCTACCTGCCTCTGAACCCAGCTCCATACTGCCCTGCTGCTTCTCAAAGCACTCTGCAGACTCTGCCCCACCCCTGACTGTGCCTCTCGGAACCCTGTCCATTCATCCCACCTCGTCCAACCCAGCCTGCCTCTCTGGCCTTGTGGGATTGACTCACTGTGGTGCTCCAACTGTGCTTTGTAAGGGAAGGTCTTTGTTGCTGATAAGGTCACAGCGCATCACACACAGACCATGCCTAGGACGCTGGGCTTAGCTCCCTCCACTCAGCACACACTGAGTGCTCAGCAGCAGCCCTTGTGGGATGCAAGGCAGCCTCCAGCTACAGAGATACACAGAGAGCCATGCATTATACCAACAACTCCCTGTGAGATGAGACTCACTGGTAAACTGAACACCATCCTCATGAGTGACCCCTGCTGCAGTGTGACAGTCTATATCCCGAGTTCACTCTTTTTACAAGACTAGGATAAATTTTGTACAAAGTACGCCTTGTGAGGTATCATCTGAAAACTCATAATTTGTTGATCATTATTGTCCTGATAAAATACATGTGGCAACATTGTATGTAAAGTTATAAAATTCTACTGTATGACCTTGCTGAGACATCTTCCAAGTTTAGAAAAGCAGGCACAAACCACTTCCCCAGAGACAAAAGGCAAACTGATGCCTCAGCCAGGTGTCAAGAAAATCAAATGGACTATCACCTGGTTAAGCAGCCATTTTTTGGCAGGAAAAAGGGTATGAGGTAGAAAAATCTACATTTTGGCAAAGAAATAGCTGGCTTCCCACAGACTTGCTGTCTCCTGAATCTTAGCTGGAGATGATTTTCAAAGAAAAAGAGAATTTATAAATAAGGGAAACAGATACCTCAAAATACTTCTCCCTTTCTCTCTGCCCATGGCATCAACGACACCTGAAGGACAAGGAAATTAAAACTGAACTGGGGGAGGCATCCTAGCAAAAAGGAAACCAGCCAGTAAGGCTGCTAAAGCATGTGGTGAGAGAAACCTTTGCTTTGAATTCATGTAGCTTGTTAAATTGGATATTAATTGCATTTTACCTCTTATTTTCTTGTAACCAATTCTGACTTTTATGCCTCATTAGTTGTAATCACTTAAAATCTACCTTTCTGTATTTAATAAACTTGTTTTATTGCAATGGTTGAAAAAGCTAATAGAATGTTATGAACTGTTAGGAAAGACATAAAAAATAAGACACAGTATCATAATCATAGAATATCAGGGTTGGAAGGGACCTCAGGAGGTCATCTAGTCCATCCCCCTGCTCAAAGCAGGACCAATCCCTAACTAAATCATCTGAGCCAGGGCTTTGTCAAGCCTGACTTAAAAACCTCAAAGGAAGGAGATTCCACCACCTCCCTAGGTAATGCATTCCAGTGCTTCATCACCCTACTAGTGAAAAAGTTTTTCCTAATATCCAACCTAAACCTCCCCCACTGCAACTTGAGACCATTACTCCTTGTTCTGTCATCTGCTACCACTGAGAACAGTCTAGATCCATCCTCTTTGGAACCCCCTTTCAGGTAGTTGAAAGCAGCTATCAAATCCCGTCTCATTCTTCTCTTCTGCAGACTAAACAATCCCAGTTCCCTTAGCCTCTCCTTATAACTCATGTGTTCCAGTCCCCTAATCATTTTTGTTGCCCTCTGCTGGATGCTTTCCAATTTTTCCACATTCTTCTTGTAGTATGGGGCCCAAAACTGGACACAGAACTCCAGATGAGGCCTCACCAATGTCGAATAGAGGGGAACGATCACGTCCCTCGATCTGCTGGCAATGCCCCTACCTATACATCCCAAAATGCCATTGGCCTTCTTGGCAACAAGGGCACACTGTTGACTCATATCCAGCTTCTCATCCACTGTGACCCCTAGGTCCTTTTTTGCAGAACTGCTGCCGAGCCATTCGGTCCCTAGTCTGTAGCGGTGCATGGGACTCTTCCGTCCCAAGTGCAGGACTCTGCACTTGTCCTTGTTGAACCTCATCAGATTTCTTTTGGCCCAATCCTCTAATTTGTCTAGGTCCCTCTGTATCCTATCCCTACCCTCCAGCGTATCTACCTCTCCTCCCAGTTTAGTGTCATCTGCAAACTTGCTGAGGGTGCAGTCCATGCCATCCTCTAGATCATTAATGAAGATATTGAACAAAACCAGCCCCAGGACCGACCCTTGGGGCACTCCGCTTGATACCGGCTGCCAACTAGACATGGAGCCATTGATAACTACCCATTAAGCCCGATGACCTAGCCGGCTTTCTATCCACCTTATAGTCCATTCATCCAGCCCATACGTCTTTAACTTGCTGGCAAGAATACTGTGGGAGACCATATCAAAAGCTTTGCTAAAGTCAAGGAATAACATGTCCACTGCTTTCCCCTCATTCACAGAGCCAATTATCTCATCATAGAAGGCAATTAGATGAGTCAGGCATGACTTGCCCTTGGTGAATCCATGGTGACTGTTCCTGATCACTTTCCACTCCTCTAAGTGCTTCAGAATTGATTCCTTGAGGACCTGCTCCATGATTTTTCCAGGGACTGAGGTGAGGCTGACTGGTCTGTAGTTCCCCAGATCATTCTTCTTCCCTTTTTTAAAGATGTTAGCCTTTTTTCCAGTTGTCTGGGACCTCACCTGTTCGCCATGAGTTTTCAAAGATAATGGCCAATGTCTCTGCAATCACATCTACCAACTCCTTTAGCACTCTCGGATGCAGCGCATCTGGCCCCATGGACTTCCGCTCGTCCAGCTTTTCTAAATAGTCCCAAACCACTTCTTTCTCCACAGAGGGCTGGTCACCTCCTCCCCATGCTGTGCTGCCCAGTGCAGTAGTCAGGGAGCTGACCTTGTTCGTGAAAACAGAGGTAAAAAAAGCATTGAGTACATTAGCTTTTTCCACATCCTCTGTCACTAGGTTGCCTCCCTCAATCAGCAAGGGGCCCACACTTTCCTTGACTTTCTTCTTGTTGCTAACATACCTGAGGAAACCCTTCTTGTTACTCTTAACATTTCTTGCGAGCTGCAACTCCAAGTGTGATTTGGCCTTCCTGATTTCACTCCTGCATGCCCAAGCAATATTTTTATACTCTTCCCTGGTCATTTATCCAATCTTCCACTTCTTGTAAGTCTTCTTTTTTTGTGTTTAAGATCAGCAAGCATTTCACTGTTAAGCGAAGCTGGTTGCCTGCCATATTTACTATTCTTTCTACATGTCGGGATGGTTTGTCCCTGTAACCTCAATAAGGATTCTTTAAAATACAGCCAGCTCTCCTGGACTCCTTTCCCCCTCATGTTATTCTCCCAGGAGATCCTGCCCATCAGTTCCCTGCAGGAGTCAAAGTCTGCTTTTCTGAAGTCCAGGGTCCGTATTCTGCTGCTCTCCTTTCTTCCTTGTGTCAGGATCCTGAACTCGACCATCTCACGGTCACTGCCTCCCAGGTTCCCATCCACTTTTGCTTCCCCTACTAATTCTTCCCAGTTTGTGAGCATCAGGTCAAGAAGAGCTCTGCCCCTAGTTGGTTCCTCCAGCACTTGCACTAGGAAATTGTCCCTTACACTTTCCAAAAACTTCCTGGATTGTCTGTGCACCGCTGTATTGCTCTCCCAGCAGATATCAGGGTGATTGAAGTCTCCCATGAGAACCAGGGCCTGTGATCTAGTAACTTCCGTTAGTTGCCGGAAAAAAGTCTCGTCCACCTCATCCCCCTTGTCCGGTGGTCTACAGCAGACTCCCACAACATCACCCTTGTTGCTCATACTTCTAAACTTAATCCAGAGTCACTCAGATTTTTCTGCAGTTTCATACCAGAGTTCTGAGCAGTCATATTGCTCTCTTACATACAATGCAACTCCCCCACCTTTTCTGCCCTGCCTGTCCTTCTTGAACAGTTTATATCCATCCATGACAGGACTGCAGTCATGTGAGTTATCCCACCAAGTCTCTGTTATTCCAATCACATCATAATTCCTTGACTGTGCCAGGACTTCCAGTTCTCCCTGCTTGTTTCCCAGGCTTCTTGCATTTGTGTATAGGCACGTAAGATAACTCGCTGATCATTCTGCTTTCTCAGTATGAGGCAGGAGCCCTCCTTTCTCTCGCTCTCCTGCTTGTGCTTCCTTCTGGTATCCCACTTCCCCACTTACCTCAGGGCTTTGGTCTATAAAATTATGATTTTTCATTTTTTAAAAAATTATTATTATTTTTTAGCAACAAATAAAAACACTATAAAATACATGGTGCATCCACACCTTGAATACAGTATCCAGTTCTGGTCACCCCAGCTCAAAAAAGATGTAGTGGAACTGGAAAAGGTTCAGAGAAGGGTAACAAAGATGACCAAGGGTATGGAACAGCTTCTATACGAGGAGAGACTAAAAAGATTAGGGCTGTTTGCTTAGAAAAGAGACAACTATGGGAGGATATGACAGAGGTCTATAAAATCATGAATGCTGTGGAAAAAGTGAATAGAAAAGTGCCATTTATCCTTAACAAAAAACAGCAGTCACCCTGTGATGGTGCACCCCATAAGGCTTCATGGAAATATGCTTATGAATGTATATATGACATAACTGGAATATGTTTTATGCTACATATGCCATGTAACATATCTCTGTAAAGGTTATGATCTACTGAATCTATTCATCCTATTTGTATGCATGTGTCATTTTTGTATTCAAAGTTATGAATATCAGCTGTGTACTTGCTTGATTTATAAGTAGCCTTAGTAAAGCATTTGGTCAGCTTCTTGAGAAAGGAATGTGCAAATTAAGCGCCCAATCAAGAAGCACTTAATGAACAATGGATCTTGGAAAGCTCCAATCCACATAAGAAGTCTTCCTGGAGACATTCAAGATAACATGTGAACAATGGCTGCTGCCTGTAAAAACTAAGTCATGCATGGACATGTGACTTGCCCAGGTGACTCCAAAACTCCATTTTGTAGCTGGATCCAACACTGGGGGAGGGAGGGGTGTCCACCCACAAGAGAAAGTCTATTTAAAACCCTGGGAGATCCCTCCATTTTGTCTTCAGCTGGCTCAAGAGATAGCCTCTCCACCCCAAGGATACCTGAAAGAAACTGGAACAAAGGACAGTGACTACAGGGGTTGTGAGTGATTGCTCGACCCAGACTAGAAGGAGACTAGTCTGTAAAAGGAATCTTACTAGAACATCTCTGAGGGTGAGGTTTTATCTGTATTCAGTTTTCTTACTGTATTAGACATAGAATTGCGGGTTCTATTTTATTTTGCTTGGTAATTCACTTTGTTCTGTCTGTTACTACTTGGAACCACTTAAATCCTACTTTCTGTATTTAATCAAATATCTTTTTACTTATTAATTAACTCAGAGTATGTATTAATACTTGCAGGGGGGAAACAGCTGTGCATACCTCTCTAACAGTGTTATAGAGGGTGAACAATTTATGAGTTTACCCTGTATAAGCTTTATAGGTAAAATGGATTTATTTGGGGTTTGGACCCCATTGGGAGCTGGGCATCTGAGTGTTAAAGACAGGAACACTTCTTAAGCTGCTTCCAATTAAGTCTACAGCTGTTAGGGGATGTGGTTCAGACCTGGGTCTGGGTTTGCAGCAGGCTAGCGGGTCTGGTTCAAACCAGGCAGGGCACTGGAGTCCCAAGCTGCCAGGGAAGGAAAGCAGGGGCAGAAGTAGTCTTGGCACATCAGTTGGCAGTCCCCAGGGGGTTTCTGTGATCCAACCCATCACATACTCAATTAAATTAATAGGCAGCAGGTTTAATACAAATGAGGAAACACTTTTTCACACAACACATAATTAACCTATGGAACTAATTGCCGTGGGATGTTGTGATGGCCAGAAGTATAACTGGGTTCAAAAAAGAATTAGATAAGCTCATGGAGGACAGGTCCATCAAGGGCCAAGATGGTCAGGGATGCAACTTCATGCTCTGGAAAACCCTAAGTCTCTGACTGCCAAAAGCCAGGAGATATGCAGTGTAGTGGTAGCCTTGTTGGTCACAGGATATTAGAGAGACGAGGTAGGGGAGGTAATATCTTCTATTGGACCAGCTTCTGTTGGGGAGAGAGACAAGCTTTCATGTTTACACAGAGCCCTTCTTCATGTCTGGGAAAGATACTCGGAGATATAAGCTGGAACTGGTTTCAGAGTAACAGCTGTGTTAGTCTGTATTCGCAAAAAGAAAAGGAGTACTTTTGGCACCTTAGAGACTAACCAATTTATCTGAGCATAAGCTTTCGTGAACTACAGCTCACTTCATCGGATGCATACTGTAGAAAATACATAAGATGTTTTTATACACACAAACCATGAAAAAATGGGCGTTTATCACTACAAAAGGTTTTCTCTCCCCCCACCCTACTCTCCTGCTGATAATAGCTTATCTAAAGCGATCACTCTCCTTACAATGTGTATGATAATCAAGGTGGGCCATTTCCAGCACAAATCCAAGGTTTAACAAGAACGTCTGAGGAACAGTGGGGTGGGGGGGGATAATAAACAAGGGGAAATAGGTTACTTTTTACAATGAATCAACCATTCCCAGTCTCTATTCAAGCCTAAGTTAATTGTATCCAATTTGCAAATTAATTCCAATTCAGCAGTCTCTCGTTGGAGTCTGTTTTCCAAGTTTTTTTGTTGAAGGATAGTCACTTTGAGATCAGAAATCGAGTGACCAGAGAGATTGAAGTGTTCTCCGACTGGTTTTTGAATGTTATAATTCTTGACATCTGATTTGTGTCCATTTATTCTTTTACGTAGAGACTGTCCAGTTTGCCTAATGTACATGGCAGAGGGGCATTGCTGGCACATGATGGCATATATCACATTGGTGGATGTGCAGGTGAACGAGCCTTTGATAGTGTGGCTGATGTTATTAGGCCCTGTGATGGTGTCCCCTGAATAGATATGTAGGCACAGTTGGCAAGGGGCTTTGTTGCAAGGATAGGTTCCTGGGTTAGTGGTTCTGTTGTGTGGTATGTGGTTGCTGGTGAGTATTCGCTTCAGGTTGGGGGGCTGTCTGTAGGCAAGGACTGGCCTGTCTCCCAAGATTTGTGAGAGTGTTGGGTCATCCTTCAGGATAGGTTGTAGATCCTTGATAATGCGTTGGAGGGGTTTTAGTTGGGTGCTGAAGGTGACGGCTAGTGGCGTTCTGTTATTTTCTTTGTTAGGCCTGTCCTGTAGTAGGTGACTTCTGGGAACTCTTCTGGCTCTATCAATCTGTTTCTTCACTTCCGCAGGTGGGTATTGTAGTTGTAAGAATGCTTGATAGAGATCTTGTAGGTGTTTGTCTCTGTCTGAGGGATTGGAGCAAATGCGGTTGTATCGCAGAGCTCGGCTGTAGACAATGGGTCGTGTGGTGTGGTCAGGGTGAAAGCTGGAGGCATGTAGGTAGGAATAGCGGTCAGTAGGTTTCCGGTATAGGGTGGTGTTTATGTGACCATCGTTTATTAGCACTGTAGTGTCCAGGAAGTGGATCTCTTGTGTGGACTGGACCAGGCTGAGGTTGATGGTGGGATGGAAATTGTTGAAATCATGGTGGAATTCCTCAAGGGCTTCTTTTCCATGGGTCCAGATGATGAAGATGTCATCAATATAGCGCAAGTACAGTAGGGGCGTTAGGGGACGAGAGCTGAGGAAGCGTTGTTCTAAGTCAGCCATAAAAATGTTGGCATACTGTGGGGCCATGCGGGTACCCATAGCAGTGCCGCTGATTTGAAGGTATACGTTGTCCCCAAATGTAAAATAGTTATGGGTAAGGACAAAGTCACAAAGTTCAGCCACCAGGTTAGCTGTGACATTATCGGGGATAGTGTTCTTGACAGCTTGTAGTCCATTTTTGTGTGGAATGTTGGTGTAGAGGGCTTCTACATCCATAGTGGCCAGGATGGTGTCATCAGGAAGATCACCGATGGATTGTAGTTTCCTGAGGAAGTCAGTGGTGTCTCTAAGGTAGCTGGGAGTGCTGGTAGCGTAGGGCCTGAGGAGAGAGTCTACATAGCCAGACAATCCTGCTGTCAGGGTTCCAATGCCTGAGATGATGGGGCGCCCAGGATTTTCAGGTTTATGGATCTTGGGTAGTAGATAGAATATCCCAGGTCAGGGTTCCAGGGGTGTGTCTGTGCGGATTTGATCTTGTGCTTTTTCAGGGAGTTTCTCGAGCAAATGCTGTAGTTTCTTTTGGTAACTGTCAGTGGGATCAGAGGGTAATGGCTTGTAGAAAGTGGTGTTGGAGAGCTGCCGAGCAGTCTCTTGTTCATATTCCAAACTATTCATGATGACAACAGCACCTCCTTTGTCAGCCTTTTTGATTATGATGTCAGAGTTATTTCTGAGGCTGTGGATGGCATTGTGTTCTGCATGGCTGAGGTTGTGGGGCAAGTGATGCTGCTTTTCCACAATTTCAGACCGTGCACATCGGCGGAAGCACTCTATATAGAAGTCCAGTCTGCTGTCTCGACCTTTAGGAGGAGTCCACCTAGAATCCTTCTTTTTGTAGTGTTGGTAGGGAGGTCTCTGTGGATTAGTATGTTGTTCAGAGGTGTGTTGGAAGTATTCCTTGAGTCGGAGATGTCGAAAATAGGATTCTAGGTCACCACAAGCTGGAACAGACAGTTTAGCATAAGTAGTTAGCACACAATCTAGGGACCCTTCAAGGTGAAGTAGCCCGTTAACACCTCTACAGGCATAGGACAAAAAGGGGGGTAATGGGTTACAAATTGTTGTAATGAGCCATAAATCCAGTGCCTTTTTAGTGTCTAGCAGAGTTATGCATTTAAGCTCCCAGGCTCGTCTTTTGAAAGGGTTGTGCAGGTTTCCTTTGAGGATGAGGACTGAGAGGTCAGACACAGAGTGAAGCCTGGAGGCGAAGACAGGGGTGGATCACTCTGGTCTACATGCTCCCCTGAAGCGCTGGTACTGGCTACTGTCAAGAGACAGGATACTGGGCTAGATGGATCACTGGTCTGACCCTGTATGGCCTTACACATTAGCTTGTGGGTATCTTGGATGTGAAAAGATGGGTTCAAACCTACACTAACCAGCAAATCTTGCAAATCAGTTCCAGTGACTTCAGGGCACTCTGCAGTCTGTCTGGATTTGGATTGCATGCTCCAGCGTCATCTAACTTCCCATAAAACATTCCTTGTTTCTTTTCTCAACGTTTCATCTCTCGTAAGTAATTCCCCTACAACTCCAGGGCTGCATGACTGGGTTTTGTTCTTCAGATCAATTACAAACCTTCCTGGTGCTCCCACTGGGGTGCCATTCACATGCTGACAGTGTAGGGCTGGCCCACAACATTTTGGCACCTGAGGCGGGGAGCTCAAATGACGCCCCCATGTCCCCTCGTTTGGGCCAAAACTTTGAAAGGTCTCAGTTCTGCCTTCTTCCTGTTCTACTCCACTCATGGTACTGCTCTGCTACCTACCCCAATAAAGGAGAACTAACAACTTAAAATGCCTTGTTCAAAAATTTTAAGTAATAGTTAACTTTCAAACGCCTGAAGAGCAAATGTAACTTTTCTTGTCTGCATAGTAAACACTGGCATTTTTTTCCATTTGAATAATCAAAGTGGTGCTTTCCGTGCCTTCTTGGTTGCAAAGATTTGAACTGCTTCCTGAAGGTCCACAGTCTGGGCCAGCTCATGCTCTACTGAGATGGTTGCAAGGCCGACCAGCCTCTCTTGTGTCATTGTGGAGCGTAGATGTGTTTTTATTAACTTCAGCTTGGAGAAGCTGCGTTCTCCACTGGCAACTGTTACAGGAAGCGTTAGAAGTATGCGAAGAGCAACAAAAGCATTTGGAAAGAGGGTGGTCATCTTATTTGTGCACATACATTCCAGAACAGCCTTTGGAGTTGATCCTGCTGAAATGTATCTTGAAAGGGCTTTCAGTTCATCACCTAAACCACTCGCATCAATATCGCGCATGTCATCATGTGTCAACACTGTCTCTAGTGCCCTGCATTGCTGGTGTAGGTCTTCTTCAGGTACAGTGAGGAGTTTTGGAATATCATACAACATCCCAAATATACTGCTGTGTTCCTTGAGCTGCATGAAATGTTCTTCAACTGACTGTATTGCACAATCTAGCACCTGGTTAAAGAATTCAACTTTGAATTGTTGTTTGGGGTCTCTTATGGGATTATCCCATGCCTCGTAATCAAAATGTCTTCTTCTTCGGTGACTCTTGTATTCTTGCATGGGTGGGAAAATAGCTTAGTGTGAAGTTCCTCTGCCAACTTCTGTGCACTCTTCAGAACATTTTGAAATCCCTCATCTGACCAGTAAGACTTTGCTTTGTCCAGTTGTTCCATTGCTCCAGATACATCAAGGTCAACACCTTGGAGTCTCTTGCTTACAACATTTATTTCAAACAGTATGTCATGCCACAACACTAAGCCACACAGAAATTTGAAGTTATGTAGGTTTCTGGTGATTCCATTTCCCTCTGCCACTGTTCTCCCACGAACAGTTCCTGTCATAGCATTATCCTCCATAATGGCAACTATGGCATCATCTATCTTCCCAATTTGGTGTTTGATAGGCTTTATCGCCTCCATTCGACTTTCCCATCGTGTGGCACTCAGTGGTTTCAGTGTCAGAGAGGATGTTCCCAGATGTTGCTTAAAAATTTGCCATCGATGAGTTGATGCAGAGAAAAATACATGTTGGCACCATTATTGTAGCCCTGACCCCTCATGTCAGCTATCGCAATTCCTGTATCTTCCAGCTTTTTGAGAAGCACTTTGTCATACCAGCTCTTGTAGTCATCAATGTCAATAAATTCTAGAAAATGGTCTCTGACAGTCACCAATGCAGGGATGTTTTCACTAGGTTCTGTTGTTGTTACAAAACACACCATTAAAGTCATTTGTTCCATATGGCTGATGTCAGGTGTGCAGTCCAGAATAACTTCAGATCATAGAATCATAGAATATCAGGATTGGAAGGGACCTCAGGAGGTCATCTAGTCCAACCTCCTGCTCAAAGCAGGACCAATCCCCAATTTTTGCCCCAAATCCCTAAATGGCCCCCTCAAGGATTGAACTCACAACCCTGGGTTTAGCAGGCCAATGCTCAAACCACTGAGCTATCCCTCCCCCCACAATCAGCCACAATCTTCTGTTTGACTTTTGTTGCCAGTGACTGTATGATCTCATTTTGAATGGTTTTTCCAAGGTAATGGTGTGTGTACATTTCTTGGGTGGTGACTCTTCTTAGATGCTCCTGGAGTACAGTATCAAACTCAGCCATCAGCTCCACAGTTTTAAGGAAGTTTCCATTGTTTGGCACATACAGCTGATCTGAAGTGACACACAGTGCTAGGTTTTGGGTAGCAAGCATTCTCACAATGGCAATGAGCCTTTTCAGAACATTTTGCCAGTAAAGAGACTCTGATGCAATCTGCTCTTGATGCTGATCATCTATGGCGGCCTTTAACCTTAGTCTCATCTCAAGCTTTTTCCACCTATGGAATGCTCTCTGGTGATTTGCTGCCTTCTCATGGCATACCAGATTTCTAGCCAGATTTTTCCAGTCCTTTCTTCCTGTAGAACCCAATGTGGCTGGAACATTAGACTGGAAGAGTTTGCAACAAAAACAGTATGCAGCATTCTAGATTTTTGAGTACTTAAACCATGGCCTCTCCACTTTGTCACCTTTGGGGATTTCACACCAGTAATGTGTTGGATGGACACTTCTATTTTCATTGTCTTTGGAGAACATGAAGTTTTTCACTTGCTGTGGCCCATGCAGTACAAGGAAGTCTCTCAGGCTACTGCTCAAGTGGGTCCACAGTCCTGAATCATCTAGACTTAAGGAACTAAACTCAGCAGCAGCTGTTTCTTGCGCCTCCACCACACTCTTCTCTGATCTACACTTTTCTTCAGGAATGTGCATGGTTACATAGAATCATAGAATATCAGGGTTGGAAGGGACCTCAGGAGGTCATCTAGTCCAACCCCCTGCTCAAAGCAGGACCAATCCCCAATTTTTGCCCCATACCCCTAAATGGCCCCCTCAAGGATTGAACTCACAACCCTGGGTTTAGCAAGCCAAAGCTCAAACCACTGAGCTATCCCTCCCCCATCCATTTGAGATGGAGATATGGATGCTGCAGTAGCTGCCAGGTCACCTGCACTCTGACTAACTGGAAGATCAGGCATCTCCTCAGCACTCACATCCTCACTGGGGCTGGAAGGCTCACCGTGAACATTTGTGTCTTATGTATCTCAGGAGAGCTCCTTCCTGCTTAGATAGAAAAGCTTCCTTTGCTTCCTTTCTTTTTCTGAATACTGTCCCAGAGGGGCGTTCTCTTCTTTCACTCATGACTGCTGTTCTGTGCCAGCTATAGTGGCTCTCAACACTCAGTTGAAGGGGACAAATAAGCAGGCTGGTAGCAGGGCCTGAGTGATGGAAGATATCAGCGTCTTAAGGGCCTAACTGGCTCCTACTCCTTCAGCTGACTGCCTGTTCTCCTCGAGTGGATTCAGGGAAACAGCAGGACACAGGAAGCTCCCTGAGAAGCTGGTGTTAATCAGTCCAGGCTCCTAGGGGTGCTAGAGAGGTACATAAGAGGTCCCTTCTTCTCCCTCTCTCCCTGCAGCTCCTGCTGCTTTCTGTTATTCCCTCTCACCTTTTCTCCTGCCTGCCTGTTATGTCTCTTGTGCCCTCCTTCCTCCAGCACAGCTCTCCACCATCTCTCTGCATCTAGAGCAGAGAGAATACATACGCACCAGCAGCAGACACAACTTTCTACACTCTGGGTCCTAGTGGTGCCCCCCACAGTCTGGCACCTGATGCAGCCGCCTCAGTTCGCCTCAAGGTAAGGCCAGCCCTGGGCCAGCATGGCTTCGAGAAGGCACACGGTTTCTGGGCACACAGCACACATCCAAATCCAAAGGTTCCTCTTTATCTGTCTGTAGTTGAAAAAACGTCTGTAGTTCAAGTGCTTCCTTGCGTGCGACTGCAAGAAATAAAGCTGTCCCCTGATCACGTGGCTTCATTGTGGCTCCAGCAGCTTTCACGTTAGCCATGAATCCCTCTATGCCTCTTCTCAGCTGTCTATGATCTTTGGCTCTAGCAGAGGTTTCAGTGGGTTTCAGTCCCTAAGAAGATGATGCCAGCAATATCCCACCTCTTGGGATTTCTCTGCCATTCTTCCTTTTGACCTTCACACTGTTCAGATCATAGAATCATAGAATCAGAGAATATCAGGGTTGGAAGGGACCCCAGAAGGTCATCTAGTCCAACCCCCTGCTCAAAGCAGGACCAATTCCCAGTTAAATCATCCCAGCCAGGGCTTTGTCAAGCCTGACCTTAAAAACCTCTAAGGAAGGAGATTCTACCACCTCCCTAGGTAACGCATTCCAGTGTTTCACCACCCTCTTAGTGAAAAAGTTTTTCCTAATATCCAATCTAAACCTCCCCCACTGCAACTTGAGACCATTACTCCTCGTTCTGTCATCTGCTACCATTGAGAACAGTCTAGAGCCATCCTCTTTGGAACCCCCTTTCAGGTAGTTGAAAGCAGCTATCAATTCCCCCCTCATTCTTCTCTTCTGCAGGCTAAACAATCCCAGCTCCCTCAGCCTCTCCTTATAACTCATGTGTTCCAGTCCCCTAATAATTTTTGTTGCCCTTCGCTGGACTCTCTCCAATTTATCCACATCCTTCTTGAAGTGTGGGGCCCAAAACTGGACACAGTACTCCAGATGAGGCCTCACCAATGTCGAATAGAGGGGAACGATCACGTCCCTCGATCTGCTCGCTATGCCCCTACTTATACATCCCAAAATGCCATTGGCCTTCTTGGCAACAAGGGCACACTGCTGACTCATATCCAGCTTCTCGTCCACTGTCACCCCTAGGTCCTTTTCCGCAGAACTGCTGCCTAGCCATTCGGTCCCTAGTCTGTAGCTGTGCATTGGGTTCTTCCGTCCTAAGTGCAGGACCCTGCACTTATCCTTATTGAACCTCATCAGATTTCTTTTGGCCCAATCTTCCAATTGGTCTAGGTCCTTCTGTATCCTATCCCTGCCCTCCAGCGTATCTACCACTCCTCCCAGTTTAGTATCATCCGCAAATTTGCTGAGAGTGCAATCCACACCATCCTCCAGATCATTTATGAAGATATTGAATAAAACCGGCCCCAGGACCGACCCTTGGGGCACTCCACTTGATACCGGCTGCCAACTAGACATGGAGCCATTGATCACTACCCGTTGAGCCCGACAATCTAGCCAGCTTTCTACCCACCTTATAGTGCATTCATCCAGCCCATACTTCCTTAACTTGCTGACAAGAATACTATGGGAGACCGTGTCAAAAGCTTTGCTAAAGTCAAGAAACAATACATCCACTGCTTTCCCTTCATCCACAGAACCAGTAATCTCATCATAAAAGGCGATTAGATTAGTCAGGCATGACCTTCCCTTGGTGAATCCATGCTGGCTGTTCCTGATCACTTTCCTCTCATGCAAGTGCTTCAAGATTGATTCTTTGAGGACCTGCTCCATGATTTTTCCAGGGACTGAGGTGAGGCTGACTGGCCTGTAGTTCCCAGGATCGAGAGCAATAAAATGCCCGGTGTCTTTGCTTTGGAGTTCCTGGGCTGGAATTCAAGCGCTGTCCAGGAATAACAGGAACTGATCAGAGCATGGCAGCTACCAGCTTGTGCCTATCTCTTAAAGGGGGTCGGGGCTGGGGGTGAAGACAGGCTCTTCATTATTGGCCATTCGGAACACATCCCCAGCAGGCCTCCACTCTAAGTGATGCTTTTTGCTCAGTGCACTTAGCACACATTGGCTCTGTCTACAGCTGCAAGCAGGCCAGGGGACCCAGCTGCAACACCAGTGCCTCCTGATTCAGTCGCCCCCTGGCAATAAGCTATGGTGTAGATTGGCTCTAACCATTCCTCGTAACCTGTTAAAACCCTGGGCAGTTTGGTGTTTCAACTTGCCCACACAGAGATGGTTAGGTTCCCTTTAAAGGACAATTTTAACCCATGTTTTAATCGGGTCAGGAGACAACCAAGTCCCTTGGCTCAATGACAACAGTAGTGTAGATGGGGCCATTGATTGCTTAGCATCCTTTGCCTGCAGCTGCTGTGTGTTTCACGGGACTTCCTGAGTACAGTCAAATACGCCTTTTAATTTACAGTCTGGTAATGTAACATTTCACGAGGCATCCGCATACAAATGATGCAGATGCAGAGCAGGCTGATCTATGACCTATTTTCCCCAAACATCAATTTGAATTTGTGGATGAATTTGGTCTGGTTGCATTTATGTTCCTTTCTCGTTCTGGGACTATGTGGTTGCCTGGCAGAGATTTTGCAGGAAGAGGGACATTGGTGAATATTTGCAGAAACCAAATGAGTATTCACCTTGGAAACATGGTTCTGTGAGTTACACTGCCATGGCAGGGAACTGACACAGACGATGTCACCTCTGTCCGGTCAGGATTGGACAAGAGAGAGGAAACAAAATGTACAAATAGCCAATTTGCAGGAGTGGGGTGTCCCAAAACATCCATGCTAGGAACAGGGGTATTTAATATATTTCTTCAAGATCTGGAAGATGGGGTGAACAAGGAGTTGACAAAATATATGGATAGCACAGAATGATTTAGACTGCTCACATCTAGGGAGTATTCTGAGGAACTTCAGAACGACTTTACAATGCTAGGCAACTATGCAATACAATGGCCAATGAAAGTCAATATGGATGAGTGCACAGTAGTGTCCATTGGAGGAAACAGTATGAACAGCTCATAGACAATGATAGGCTCTAAACTAACAGCAACCATGCAGGGAAGGACCAAGCCATTATTGTGTACAGCTCAATGAAAATACCTGCTCAGTGGTCAGCAGTGGTCAAACACACAAACAAGACACAAAGCTGGCTGGAGAGATACTGGACATGGCTTACACCACTATATACACAACCTCAGCTTGAATACTGTGGTTCAATTTTCACCCCCCATCACCATAATTATTAGATGCATGGAAATAACTCCAGGCCAGGAGAGAAGGAGTAGGACTGGTTAGTGTAGGGAAGAGGTGAAAGAGAAGAGACAGGACAGAGGTATAAAATAAAGAACGCTAGAAACCTTCATGCTTTAGCACGTGAACCAGTTGCTCAGGCCTGATCCAAAGCCCACGGAAGTCAGGTTAGGAAGAAACCATAGTCCATAGTCATGTTTATTGCATGTCCCTCATGAGAGGTTTGTATCTTCCTTTGAAGCATCTGGTCCTGGTCACTGTTGGAGATGAGGATTCCAGCCTAACCGGATCTCTAGACCAGCAATTCCTGCCTTCCTATTCTATACCTGTTCCTTTCCCAGACCTGCAGAAGAGCTCTGTGTCTCTCTCATCAACAGAAGTTAGTCCAATAAAAGATATTACCTCACCCACCTCGTCTTCCTATTCTCCTGTGAGAAAAAATAATATTCTTGAAACCAGGCACTATCAATGACTAAAATTCATCCTAGGAAGGAAAAGAGGATGCACAGAGCACAGCAAATCTAATGTGGTGAGATAAGCCCACATCACCACTAAATGGTTCTTACACCTCCCTTTGATACTGTCCACTGTCAGAGACAGGACACTAGGGTACCATAGACCTTGGATCTGATCCATGCTGGTAATTCCCACAGTCCTGTGTACAAAGAGATTAGACTCCAGAAAGCAAGTGTTGAGGAATTCAATGTAGTGCGTGTGGGTCTGTTAAAGGTGACACTCACGAGTTATGAATTAGGTTTGTTAATTCTTGTATAGAAAGTTCATGCATGTTAATGACGAAATAAAATGGGTTTTAAAAAATCTGGCGAGTGAAGTCTGAAGGGAAGGCGTGCTAAAGTCCAGAGGTTGTTTTTCTGTCTGGATTAGGATTGTCACCTGCTGCTATCAATTCATAAAGTCCTCACACACCCTGCTCTGGCCACACACTGGTGGAGCAATAGTAAAAGAAACCACAATGAAAGCACAACAGTTGGCAACTCCTGTGACAAGGGACAGTGCTAGGAACAAGAAATGGCTCAGTAAAGGGCTGCTCCAAGGCCAGAGAGTAAGGAATTCTGTTCTGGCAAGGGAGAAGGCAGAGGCACCAAAAAAAAGTGCCCAGCTCTGTTAAGAATTCCAGGACAAGGTTAAGGCAGTAACAAAGAGGAATGTGGTAACAGGGGAGCCAGAAATGCTTCTATAAACACATTGAGGGAAAGCAGGTCCATGAAACCAGGCTGCTCACAATTCATTTTAATCTGCTAGGGTATAAACACTGCCACATGGACTAAACATTGGCAGCAGGGCCTAGGCAAAGAGTGATGAGAAAGTAGTGAGTTGTGAGAAGGCATCTGGCCTCTGGTACCTGAGGGATCTCTATTAGGCCTGGTCTTGTTTAACAGCTTTGCTAACAGTCTGGAAGAGGGAGTAAGCAGCATGTTCATGGCATTCACAGCTGATCCTAAATTGGAATGAGAACACCAAGCAGGACAGTGCAATAGCAGCAAGGGGTCTGGAGAGATCAGAGACAGGGGCAGGAAATAATGGTCATCTCCAAGAAAAGCAGATCATCCATCTGGTGAAGAAAAACTCAAAGCACAGATCACTAGAGAGAGGAGGAGACATGGAAATCAGTGCAGGGTCTCTGGGATGAAAGTGAATTTAAACTGGAACAGGTGCAGAGAAAGCTACTAGGATGATCAGAGGAATAGAGAGCCTCTCTTACCAGAGGAGACTAAAAGAGTGTGGCTCGTTTAGCCTAGCAAAAGGAAGGCTGAGAGAGGATCTGATTGCTCTCTATAAATACAAACTGCTCTCTATAAAGGTTGAACAGCTATTGAAGCTAAAGGACAGCATTGGCACAAGAACTAATAGGTATAAACTGGCCATGAATAAACATAGGCTGGAAAACAGAAGATGGTTTCTAAATAGCAGAAGAGTGAGGTTCTGGAACAGGTTCCCAATAGGAAGGGGGGTGGGGGGAAAGAAACCTGGCTAGGCTTAGAATGGAGTTTGGAAATGGATTAATGGGATGATATGATGGCATTGCCTGTAATAGCAGGGGACTGGATTTGACGACCCAGGAGGTTCCTTCCAGTCCTATGGTCACAGGGTTGCAAACTCAGGTTTCATTTGCTATCTGAGTCAGTAAAATGCTGGGGTGCACTAGCCCGTTTGGCCCAGAGAATCCATCCAGGCTGAAAACACCACATCCCTTGCTCTGGGGAGAGAAAAGGTCTTGGTGATAATATCAGCTTTACAAAGGGGGAAAAATGACTTCATCCTTATGTGCTTAGTGCACCTCTGTAATGGAGGGTTTGTGACTAGTAATGAGGCTTCAGGGAGGTGGCCTCAAATTATCCATTGGTGCGTTAACAGCTTTGCCATAGGCCTGCAGTGGGCTCTGTAGCTCTCTGAAGGTATTATTGAAGGCTTTGAACTCATCTTTGAACGAGGGTCTCTTGGACTTGTCATGAAATGATGGTTTTCCTTGGGCTCAGCTTGATGCAAAGCTGCTTTATGAAGACCAGGAGGCACACTCATCTTGACCTAGTCACCAATGGCAGCTTCCTAGGTGGAGTCCTATCACCTGAGGCTGCAGGGGAGGCTTTAATGGCCCTCCCTCTCATTCTGCATGTGACCAAGGATGGTCCAGAGTGATTGCTCTAGTCATGGGATTCTTAGCAGCAGCCTTTAGCACTAAAGAAAGCAGAGGAGTGTGGAGATGGCTTTTTTTTGTACTTGTAGGTGATAATAAAGTCTGGGGTACTGTAAAGTAGGGTTCCCCAAACATTGTGTCCATGAGGAGGCCACATAGGTGACTTGCCATGTATCTAGGAACCAACTCTATTGTGCATAGACTTTTATTTAAAATTAAAGATGAATGCAGCTTGCTAGAGTACTTGCCTGGATTTGTATTTTTCTCCAGAGAGGAAAAGAAATGCTGTGTTCTCTGGCATTACAAACCTGAAGCGAATCAGTGCTTAAAGGCTATGGTGCAAAGTGCTGTATAAATGACACTAGCTAGACAGCAATGCCTTCACCCTGCAGTTAGATGGGCCGCATATTGTGGCTTCCCTTGCTCCACATTGCTGAGCTCCAGCCACAGGAACCTTTGGAACAACGCATTTTCCAAAGCAGGCTCTGAGCATTTTTCTGCACGCTGAAAATGTGGATTTGTGTATGTAAAGCTGTGTCTGTCCATGCACTCTGGACACTTAGAGGCCTACTAACTGCATGCATGCAAATGTAGTTTGCATATCCAAATCTGAGTTTCTGTACACACACTGCTTTGCAAGAGCAATTTTAGAGGCTGCGTTCAAAAACATGGCTGTAAGTACAGTGCGTGTATGAACCATGTGAGACAAAGTTTATGGTCCCATAGTACGCTCCTCTTTTTAGATTAATCTGAACATTTTAAATGACAATTTGGGATTTATGATGGGGTATAAGAGCAGGGCCTGAGGCTCTGAAATCATACCACTCCCCCAGGCTTTCCCCTAGTTATCAACAAATTGCCTTTTTTCCTAAGGACAATTCTCCCACTGAGCCAAAGACCCACCAGGGCCCAGCCACCAGAGGGCTGTGTATGCATTTTGTTGGGTTCATATTAAGGTAAAGGGCTCAAAATGGATTTCCCCATCATCCCAGTGAACAGATTTCCATGATGATTAGCAGGATGGGGGGGAGGGGGGGCTCCAGGCATGGGGAAAGGCTTAAGTGAGGGCTCAGAGAGTTGTTCATGCAAATGCTTTGGAGGCTTTATAGGAGGGGCCTTTACTTCTTTGTGTCTTCTTTGCTGTATTTCTGCAGGCCCCTGACATGCTCCGAGTCCTACCATGTTTACAACATTTTGTAAATGTTTGCGATGTGGGTATAACTTGTATAGCAGCAGCTACATCAAAGACAGTGTTTCTCTTAGAGAGACTGAAGAACAGACTTTAATGGTGATATGGTCAGTATCAAAAAAAGAATTGCACCACAGCTGACAATAAGCATTTCACAAAGCACTTTCATGGGGTGAGAGGTTAGGGCACCTACTGAAGATCTGGGGAAGGGTGAGCGCAAGCCCATCCTCCTGTAAAGGCCCCTCCCAAGCCTAAGGGGAGGAGCCACTGAACCCAGTTCTCAGCTGAAGTCAGGGGACAACTAATGACAAACAGGGGACAGGAGTGAGGGTCATAGAGGCAAAATCAGAGAGTCGGAAGGGGACACCAAGCAGAGAACCCTGGACAGCGCCCACTGCTCCTCGAAGGCTTCCAGGGACCAGTGGACCAGCCCAGAGGAACTCTGCCTGGATACGTGAGCTGAGGGAGGAGCGGAAATAGGCCCCACAGTCACAGAGCACCTTCCTCCTCTTGGTATGATGGATGGTCACATTGGCCAGCGCCAGGAGGAGGTTGATGAGGAGGTCTCGTGACATTGTGGGGCCATGGATGGGGTGAGCGTAGATCAGGAGGTGCGGGGGAAAGTGCAACCAGAACCTGAGGAGAAGGTTCTGGAGGAGCCGGAGAAGGGGCTGCAGTCTGGTAAACTCCAGGTAGATGTGCACCAGGGTCTCCCTCACACCGCAGAAGAAGCAGGTGTTAGGGAGGGGGGTGAACTGTACCAGGTACATGCCCCTGCTCTCGGCTCCATGAAGGAGCTGCCAGCTGATATCCTGGGCAGACTGTGGCACCAAGGTAGAATACAGACTGGCCCAGCCCAACGGGCGAGGTTGGGGCAGCTGAGCAAGAAGGATGGGGTGGTGGAGCCACAAGACAGATGGGGCTCGAAGATGCTTTTCCTTGGGGTGTCTGAAAGGTCCTAACCCCTATGGTACCTTGCAGGGCGCAATCATTTTCTTCCTGGCTGCTGCTGAGGCCAGTAGAGGGAGGCTGCTCCCCAGCCCCCGAGCTACCGTCCTGCCAGCCAGCGGAGTGCCCGCACAGCGCGGCGCGCGGCTCTGACTGTGCCGGGAGGAAATTCCCCCTCGCAGCCCAGCCAGAGAAGGGGTCGCTGTTGCCTTGAGGATCCCACCGCCCCTCTGGCGCCCCTCTCCGCCTTTTGTTCCCAGACCGTGCGCGTCACCGTCTCGGCGGCTGCTGGGCGGAGACACCCAGACGGAGCAGCGCTGCTGCCGGCGCAGGAGGCATCCCCGTGGCGTTGCAGAGGGACGCGCTGACGGCCACCGGGCGCTGATCAGAGCCCAGCACCCAGCCAGCTGCCGGGCGGAGCAGGGACCAGCGCGCCGATCCCGAGCTCCCGGCCAGCGGGGCGCGCCGCAGCCCTTGGGGCGAGCCGCCGAGCTCCCGGGCCGGCGCTGCGATCCCCGGCGCGCCCAGAGGGATGCGCGCCTTCGGCCCGAGCCTCTGGGGCCGGTGAGCAGCGCGCAGCCGGCATGGAAGCGGCCGAGGCGGAGCCGAGCCAGCCCCTCAGCCCGGCCCCAGCGCCGCCGCCCGAGAAGAAGAAGCTGCAGCGGGCGCCGTCCCCGGCCAGACCCAAGGATGTGCCCGGCTGGTCCCTGGCCAAGAGCCGGCGCGGCAGCCACCCCGGCTCGCCGGCCTCGCTCTGCGGGAAGCAGGGCGCTGGGCCCGGGCACTCGCGGCGGACGGGCGGGGGCAAAGACGGGCGGCCCGAGAAGAAGGGGAAGCAGCCGCAGCCCGCTGGCGGCCGGGGCTCCGGGAAGGGGGCTCCGGGCCGGGCCGGGGCCAAGGCGAAGGGGCGGTGCCGGGGGCCAGCCGGGGAGGAGCCGCCGCCCCCCCTGAGCCTGACGGACAGCAGCTCGGAGGGCTCGGACTGCAGCGGCTCGGAGGAGGCCAAGCTGCTCTCGCTGGAGCTCAGCGGCAGCGACCCCGAGTCCCCGGGCAGCGCCCCGGCCCTGCCCGCCGGCCAGGGCATCTCGCCGCCGCCCGACGAGCCCTCCGCCGCCTCCATGGCCAGCAGCCGCCTGCAGCTCAGCACCTCGCTGGCCTTCTCCGACCTCACCGAGGAGCTGCTGGACGCGGGGCAGGAGGGCCTGGCGCGGGAGCTGGAGGAGCTGCGCTCCGAGAACGACTATCTCAAGGTGCGGGGCTGGCCGGGCGCGGGGCGTGGCAGGGCACGGAGGGGACCTGGCGCAGGGAGTTGTTGGAGCGGGAGCGGGAGCGGGGCCGGGCGGGGGTTGTGGGTCACGGGCCGGGGCAGACGTCGGGGTCTGTTAGGGGGCGGGGGCGTCACTCGGGTCCCAGCTGTGTTGTGCCCCGGGCTCTCGCTGCTCCCGCCCCCATAGGCCAGCTGTGTGCCGGGGCGGGGCCGGGCCCTGGGCGGGGAGCGGCGGCGGAGCCGTTAGGTTTGTGTTTGGGTGGTGTCAGGTTCATCGCTTGTCATCCGGGTTGTCAGCCGCGGCCCTGGCTCGGTGGCTGAGGAAGCCCGGCTCAGGGGCTGCCTGGAGCTCGGAGCTGTAGGAAAATCCATAAGGAGGCTGCCGGGTGCAGCTGCCGGAGGGAGCCGCAGGGTCTGTGCAGATCGCTGTGGGGTGCGCTGCACTTGGGTGCACCTGGCCTGGGGGACAGGCTCCGGGTCTGGTTCACTAGCCCCTTACTGTCCCCCTGCCTTACTGCTCACTATAAGCATTGCCGC
Source organism: Lepidochelys kempii (assembly GCF_965140285.1). Lineage (NCBI taxonomy): Eukaryota > Metazoa > Chordata > Testudines > Cheloniidae > Lepidochelys > Lepidochelys kempii. The sequence goes on along the minus strand of NC_136392.1, from coordinate 29,964,014 downwards.
TGGCGTTGCCCCATTTACGGAGGTGCAGCCCCCCCACCCCCCCGGTTTAAAAGCTGTGGATTACTGGTTTAGACTCAGTTCATGCAAAGCCAAATAAAGTAGTAGGGTGTTTTTTTTTTTTTTTTTTGAAAGCACATTGGCAGGAAGTCAGGGTTTCACGCAGACAGGCCCCTTTCAGTATTCTGATACAGAACTGCTGCAGATATTCAAAGTTGTCATGGCAATGTAACAACATTTCCTAGACCTTAGAAACAGATAATGACATGTTAAAAACTCTGCTCAAAGCTCATTAGACCTGTGACTTGGGAGATTTCTCAGTTCCGGAAAAGGATCACCATCCTTAAGCAGACATGGCTCTGCCCCCTTGCCTGTGTGGTGGACTGTAACCCTTAACAACTGATGTAGAAATGGAGTTGGGGCTAGTCAGTATGGAATAAGGTCTGCCAGGTGTTGTGGCTCATACTGCCACTCTGCCATGCTTGTCTGCTTGCAAGAGCAGAGCAAAGCAAGTGTGATGCTCTTGCAGTATTTGCATGCACCTATTGCCTTTGGGAAGCACAATGACAGGTTCACCCAGCATGTGCTGACGCAGTTGGCCTCATTTTGGGGAACAGATTTTCCAAATCATTTACTTTTCCATTGGTTCTTTCTCATGTGTGCTGTCAGCATGGTGCCTGCATGTCCCTCGGGGCCATTTTCCAGGCCTGTGGCTTTGCTATCTAATTCATTAACACATGAAACAGGACGGAGGGCTGGGTGATTGGGAATGGAATAAAGGCGCTTTTACCTGTAGGGAGCTGGTCTGAATCCAGGCTGGGACAATGAGCAAAGTTCTCTGTGATGCAGAGGTTGAATATTGCTGGAGACTACAGGAAAATCTGTAGCTGTGACTGTACTTTAAAGAAAAGTACAGGAAAACGGGGCTAGGCAGGCTGCAGGCACCTTCCGCCCCCCGAATGTGCCTAAGCGATGTGATGTTGGATGAAATAAATGTAGTCACCTCTGTAATCTGAAGAGCCGTGTCACATCAGGAATGGGTTCAGAAAGGTGATTTTTATGCCTTTGCACCTGCTGTTGCTGAGGACTCAGGTTGGAAGACAGGGCAGTTTTCCGATGCGGAGGCCAGAAGATTGCAAGTGTGTGGGGATTTCAGCTCTGAGATGAGCACTGTGCAGAAGTAAAACCCTTGGGGATGCTTCCCAAGGCCTTTTGTCCGTTAGCAAAGCTCTTGTTCACAGCTGGAGTCCAAACTCCTGCCAGGATTAGTAGGAGGAGCTTTAGGGCTTTGATTTACTGTCAGTTGGAAAATACAGATGAGAATCCTCCAGTTTCCCAGGAATGTATTTGAAAACTATTCTGTCTATCCAGCTTAAATAATTACACATCCCTGTGATCCCTTTCTGGTGACAATGTGCATATGTAGCAGGGTTACACATCTTACTAGATGCGGGCAGAAGGATTCAATCCTACTGGTTATAAAATGAGAGACTGGGGTTCGACTGTGAGGCCCACGGCAATGCCAGAGTGACAATTGCAGCACCCTATCCCCTTTGCCACCCCTGCTCCTTGGAAGGAAGAGGGATTGGGTTTCTACTGGGGTGGATTTCTCCCTGCTGGAGACTTCATTTTTCATATTCATACTCTGAGCAGCAGCATAGCTGGGCTCTATACCTTTCCAAACTGCAGTAGAGTGAGACTGATCGGGTTGTGCAGAGGCATTGCTGTCTGCAGACTCAGGAAGTCAGCACCATGTTGATTTCAGGTGGGTCACGTTTGGAAGGTTTGCTTTGCAACCATGGGGGCAAGACACATTTTTTTGTTTAAAATGGGAGAATTTTGAAGAAGTTGTTAAGTTAGGCACTCACCAAGCAGGACTTCTATGTTGGGACTGGTGGGTGGATTTTTTTCAAGCCCTCATGTATAGTACGATTCCTGCATTTCTGTAGCTGAATATATAATTGGCTGTATAATAGTACAGCAATATTTCCTGACATTAGGGAAGAGCTCCCAAATGGATGAGTGATGTGCTGCTACAGCGGTACATGTGGAGTGTGGCAGAGTGTCAGTACTTCTGATCACACCTTTCTGACTTGTGTATTCAGTATAAGCAGCTTATTTCAGGTTCCTTTCCTGAACCCTCAACCTCGGCCTGTGGAGTAATACACTGTGCTCCTGCTGGTTCGAAACCACGGACAGACATGCCCTCCTGTGCACTGCAAAAGAAAGCAAGTTGCTGCATGAATTCTGCCCATCTTTTCCCACAGGGGTATGGGAATAACAATATGGTAGAGCGTGACCTAGGGAGCCACTTGATAAAATTGGCTCCACATTGAAATAAGTGTTCATAGACAGCTAGGTTTTAAGGCCAGAAAGGATCATTATGATCATTGAGTGAGTCTGAGCTTCTGTATAAGACAGTCCAAAGAATCTCCCCCAGTGATTCTTGCAGCTAGCCTACAATGTCTGGTTGAGCTAGAGCTTAGGGTTGGAGGTTCTCCTGACTCAAGTTCATCCTTCTTGGTTATTGATAAATCACTTATTTTCTAGACCTCATGAAAATACTGACGTCCAAATGCTTTGTCTTCGTCATGGTGTGAGTTTCCACCAAAAGCAGGTATTAAAGAAAGAGATTCCTGAGGAGGAGGCCCTCCCTTGCCCCATTTCTGACTGCCCAAGTACAGCAGGACTATGCTAGCATTATGCACAGTATGTTTATGAGCATCAAAGTATAAACACTTCCAGCAAAGTGCAGCTTCATATAAGTTATCGTTGCCTCTCTCCTTGGATATGATTATAAAAAAAGTGCTTGTTAAATGGAAAACAAATAAACCAATTCCACCCCTCACTCTTTCCTTTCTGCTGCACGTGCTTCCTGGGGACACAGGGTTTTTCAAAGACTAAGAGGGCAAATTTTTGTGGGAGTCCCTTGCTAAAATATTGGCAGCACTGGAAGGGATCTCTGTGCTGCGCCAAAGCTGTAGGCTCTTGGGGTCTGGGATGTTGTCTAATCTTTAGTAAGATGAGCTAAAATCAGAATCACTTAGATTCCCAACCGCCTCCAAATGTTCAGGGTTTGTATAAAGTGAGATCAAGAAGCAAAATGCCGCTAAGGTTTGGTTTTGCACAAACACCTCAGTTCTGCTCAGCTCTGTGCTTGTGACTAGATAGATAATAATTTGTATCTTGAATGGGGGAGGAGCAGAAACATGCACAAGGTCTTTAAAATGACCCTGTTTGAAGGCGTGTGCGTCCCGGCCTGTGCTGTATTATCCCAGAAGTGCAGTGCGATTTGTACATTTGGACAGAAGCTAGTCACTGAAACCTCTAAACCCGACTGCTGATACCTCTTCCTCTCTCTGATCAGGAGTGTTGGAGGGAGAGGACTGCTCCCCTCTGGCTTCTACTGTAGATATGTGTGGGAGCTCTGTTGTGTGCACCTGCCCTGACCCTCCTCAGCCATCCGGATTCTATTGAAAGCATTTCCCCTAAGAGACAGCAGAATTCATGCTCAGATTGTGAGCTGTTCAACTGGAGGAGCTGTGCCTTTAAGAGCCTCACCAGCTGCCTTGTTGTCACCCAGCAGTGTGGTGAGCAGGACCCCCGAATCCCTGCTCAGCAAAACGGAAAATGTGAGATGTGATATGGCAGCAGCTGCGGAGAGATGTGAAGACAAAGAATGGGGACTGGAGATCTAGTTTGGAATGAGGGGAGGGCAAAGCCTTCAGACCAATCCCTGTTCAGACAGAAAAGGGTCATGCTACAAACATTAACAGATGGACTGAGACCTGCTACAGCCCAGGGCTCTAAACCTGACTCTGCTCATCCCAGAATTAGGCTTGTTAGCACCCCCTCCCCCCACCAATAACCTTCCCCAGTTGATCTGTATTGTCTTGCGACGCCCTTTTTTTGTGTGTGAACGGTTTGTGCTGGGCTCTGGTTGATGTTTTGTGTTCTCACCTAATGGAACAAGGGGGAAGCAGGAGATGCCAACAAAATGTGTTGTTGAGCTCCTGCCAATATGCCCCTCTCCTGCAGAGGTGCCCAGGCTTTGCTGGCAATATGACAAGACCCCCAAGGCTGCTGCTAGTTTTCATTAATGGGATCAGATTGCTACCGCTCCCATCTTAGAACATGGCCCTGTGGCCCCAGGAGGCTATAGGTCCCAGCATGGCTCTGCTCGCATCAAGGTGGAGGGTTGCATTCTGGGACCTGTCACCTCTGCGGGCCACTTGCTCGCCCTCCTGCAGAGGAGCATGCCTGCGGCTCTGCTGTAGAACGCTGGGTGCATGTGGCCACCCAAGTCATCAGTGCTTTGTGGAATATCCTGCTGGTTGTGTGTGATCTGAATGCAGAGTGAGAGGAAAGAGACTTTGTGGCCCCTTTTTACTTTTGAAATGTTGCATGTTTGAGTTAGCATTGATCGAAGCTCTCAGCTGTTAGTTTGGCTGTTAATTTATGGGGGCAGCATAAAGCTGTGAATTGTTTGTTTTTTTCCCTCCTTAACACATTTTAATCTCTGCTGAGCTGTGCGCTATCTGCTGGCAAGATGCAGTGGGGTGTTGCAGCACTTGAGAATCTCTTCCAGGTTGCCGTGTGCAGAAGGCACAGTCCAGCCTTTCGTTATTGCACATCAGTGTAAAACAGATGTGCTGTATCTGGTTATTTGCCTAGCACAATGGAGGAGGAGCCTGGGTTTACAGACTGTCTCTGGTTTCCAGAGCTAGATCAGAATAGCTACAGCTTTTCAAGAATACTTATTGTGTTTTCACAGCACAGGAATACATACCGCATCTGAACAACAATCCCAGCAGAGATGTGGCTAGGTTACATCATACCATTTCCCTCCTCCCCCCTTCCACCCCCCCAGCCCCAACCTGCCCCATCTTGTATTACAGGGCTGAAATAAATTATGCCAACCTGGCACCAGTCTATTGCTTTTATATTGCGAAAACCAATATGTTGCCATCGCTATTTGGGGGCGGAAAAGGGGAACACTCTGGAGGATCTGGCAAAGATTTTTGAGAGCAATTAGTGATTTTGAGGTCCCAACTTGAGCGGGTTTAAAGGGGCCTGATTTTCGGAGGTTGGGTGCTCAGCACTTTGAGACTCAGGACCCTTTGAGGCCCTTATCTCTTCTGAAAATCTTGGCCTTAGGTCCCTGGGTGAAATCCTGCCCCATTGAAGTCAAGCCTCATTGAAGTCAATGGCAAATTGTGCCTTGACTTCTCTGGAGCCAGGATTTGGCCCCAGACTTGTGAGGAGCCCAGAGCTGATCAGGGAGAGAATGAGAGCAGGGAGAGGAGAGGGCAGGGATAGGGGCTGATCTCCCTTATCGTTCTTCCAGGTATGTCTCAGAACCACCAGTATAAATAACAGCCATTCTCCTGCAGCACATTGCTGTGCCCCACCATTTGCTCTGTGGGCAGATGGCTACAGGTCCTTCCTGGAGCAATGGCAGTTGGCTAGCAGCCTGGCTTGTGTTGGCGTTGAAAGCTTGTGCTCTCTGCGGTGTGCCAGGCTTTATTCGCCCACTCTGTGCCCCAGAATCCCAGAGGCTGCCTATCTCTGGGTGGTTGCTCTTGGCTCACCTGTCTGTGCAGCCCCCAGGTGACAGACGGCTTCACTCACTGCTGCTGGTTGACCGCCACTCAGACTGACTTGTTGGAATACATCAATCGTTGGACCTGTTGGGTGGGGCTGAGGATTCTGAGTTTCGTTTGAGCCAGTACTTTGTAGCCGATCTTATCCCAGCCTCTGGCTGGGGGAGGTGACCTGCTGTCCCCTTGTGCTGTGCAGCGACCCAGAGCTCAGGCCTGTGGCAGCGGAGGCCAGCTGTGTCTTTTGGGGTCAGGGGCCCCAGGAGTTTGGGATACAGCATGGCATGGGGTCTGGAAGCCTCGGCAGCTTCCTTCTTACTAATTCCCAGTGGAAATCCCCATCTCATTTTCTCTGGTAAGTTATAGCATGATCCCCTCCTCTGGCACTAATTGAAAGCTGCTGCTTTTGTTCTTTAATCTCAGAGGAAATGTCGCCTTGTCATTCCTGGCTAGTAATCCCCATTTTACAAGGAGAGATCACAACCACACTGCACTGCCATCCTGCATCAGATCCGTGGGGTTTCTAGCCTATGACCCCGCTCTGACTGGGTCTGGTACCAGAAGCTTTGGGGGCAACTGTGAATGGACATAGTGCACACTTAGCTAAACATATGCACAAGCTTCTGTTCCTATTATTGTGGCCATCTCTTGTTTTCTCTTCCTTCTCCCCTCCCCATTGTGTATTGTCCTTATTTAGACTGCAAGCTCCTTAGTGCAAGGACTGTCTTCTATTGTATATTGTCTAGCATCCAGTGAGGCTGGGCCTCAGTCCTGACTGGAGGCTCTGCATCCTACTGTAATCATTAGTAATAAATTATATCGTAACAGGCTCATGAGAGAATTTTTTCCCTAATTCCAGGCATGTAATAGTTAGCTTGTGCCTTGAAGCAGTAGGGTTGATATCCTTTACATATTTTCATCCTAACTAACTTAACAGCCGGTGATATTCTTATTATCCATACAACTGTCTGATGTCTTTTGACTCCTACTAAGCTCTCTGTCTCAATATTTTGTGCCAGCAAGTCTCTCACATTAATTATTCATTGTATAAAAAAATTCCTTTTACCAGTTTTAAATTTTCTCCGTACTTGCAAATACCTAAGCATGTGTATCACCACTTGTGTGAGTAGTTGCATTAAATTCAATGGTTAAAATCCTGTTGACTTCCGCAGAGCCAGGATTTCATGCTGTGGGTCTACTCACAAAGGTAAAGTCATGCACACGCATAAATGTTTGCAGGGTCTCTCTGTGCCTGTCATCAGTTTTGTTGCTGTTTTCTGGACCTTTGCCACTTGTGCTCCTTCCTGAGACAGAACTGGAATGCCATAGGTACAGCAAGGCTGCTTTTATATAGGGATACAGTGTGTCCAGTAACAAGAAAAAGAGGACTTGTGGCACCTTAGAGACTAACATTTATTTGAGCATAACCTTTTGTGAAGTGAGCTGTAGCTCACGAAAGTTTATGCTCAAATAAATTTGTTAGTCTCTAAGGTGCCACAAGTCCTCCTTTTATTTTTGCGGATACAGACGAACACAGCTGCTACTCTGAAGCGTGTCCAGTGTGATTTCTAGCCCTTTCTCAGATACCTCGTTTGTTCATTGAGCTGCCCAAGGTGATGCCAAGGGACTTTTCCTGAGTGGTAACAATTAATGTGCAGCCCATCCCTGGATATGATCATGCAGCTCTCCCTGCTATCACCTTGCACCTTGAGTTTCATCTGCTGTTGTACTTTTAAGTTTTTAGGGCTTTCTGAATTTCCTCCCAATCTCTTCTCTACTCTTGACACACAGTTATTTTTGTCACCTGCAAATTTTGCCACCTCACCATTCAACTCTTTTTGCACATAATCAATACATCGATTAGAGAAAAGATTGTGGGGACCACTGTTAACCTCCTTCCAGTCTAAAAATGAACAGTTGGTTTCTGTTTTTTCTCTTAACCAATTTCTAATTCATGACCGAACTTTAGCTTCATCCCACGGCTACTCTGCGCTTGTCTACACTAGAGCAGCACAGCTGCGCCTCTGTAGTGTTTCATTGTGGCCACGGCCTGTGCTGACAGGAGAGGTTCTCCCATCGGGGTAGGTAATCCACCTCCCCAAGAGGGGGTAGCTAGGTCGACCTCGCACTTTCTGCACCTGGGGTTAGGCTGGCTTATCTACGTCGCTCAGGGGTGTGGATTTTTCACACCTCTGAACGATGTATCTGAATCGACCTAACTTTTTAGGCAAAGGTATCTGCTGGGTCAGCTGTGCTCTCTGGTAGGGTAGCCTGAATAAAAAGGGCTTGGGACTCCATGGCTGGGTCTCATCCAGGCAGCTCTTTAGAGCTCTGATGAGGAGATGGCCACGTTTTCTTGGTACAGCAGATGCCATCCTGGAGATAAACATGAGTATTTTTTAAAGCACAGAGTTTCTGCCCGTTTCTGCTGAATTAAAAAACCCACAAAGATTTGAGCCTTTGTTTGGTGTGAACCTTCCAGAGGTGAAGCGGATGCTGCCTACCTGAGTCTGCAGAAAGCCTGACATGCTAGTTCTGAGAGGTGCGAACTGTGCAGCAGTCACCTGTTCACTGGTACTGGGGCTGAGCTGGAGGGCGTGGCGGGGAGGGTGTTGAAGGGAAGTTAGGTGGAGTAAAATCAGTCCTTTTCCTAAATTTGCTGATTTTTCTGCACTTCGCCTCCAGAGGCCATTGTGTGCGTGGGGAGGAGGAGCTCCCCATGTCAGCAGCTGCATGGGATGCAGACAGCCTCTCTGGCTTGTCGTAGTGAGGCATACAATGAAATCTAGCTCCTGTGATGCGATGGAAGTTGTTTTACATTGTTAACATTCAGTAAACCAGCATTACCCTGCTTCAGCCCCCGATTCACTCGCCTTCCATCTGGATTTTATATGCTCATAGTCTCAGTAGCCCCTGGAGTTACAGATCAGTGCTTACCCGTGGCTGGAAACTGGATGAGTTCATAACGCACAGAGTGAGAGCCAACCTGATGTACTAACAGTGCTCAGTGGCCCCTAAAATCAGGTCAGAATTGAAGTAGGTGGCGCGTGGGAAAGTCAGGCTGGAGATCCGAATGATTGTGGCTGAGGCTGTAATACGCCATGACTTACTGGGCTTATAAATGAACACTAGGCACCACTGGGAATCTGAGAGCTTTCCTTTCTAGCCCTGGACTGCACAAGACTCTGGTCCTTAAATGGTCCCTCAGGCTAGCGTGGTTCTATTTTGGCACTGGTCCAGGACTTTCTCTATTAAGTCCAGGCTCTTGGATCAGTGTAATTTTCTCTCCCGGGACGCCTCTCGCGAATTCGATATATCACCCTTTGCTCGGAGTCCCTGAGCCAGTCTGCGTGGCAGAGCTCGTTCATAGCGAAATCAGTTTGAATTAATTTGGTGATAAAAGGTTCATGAGATGCTAGATTGAATGCTCCACTGAAATCCAGGTGGAATATGCCTGCTTTCCTCACGGCTCCCAAGCAGTTTGTCATTTTTATTTTTAAACCAATCAAATTTTCTGGGAAAGAGCTGTCCTTTATAAGCTTGGGGTTGGCTGCACATGGCTGTATTACGCCCTGGAGGTGAAACCTTGCCTCCATTGGGTCTGTCTTTGCTGCAATTAAAAACCCGCCTGTGCCAGCTGACTTGGACTCGTGGGGCTCTGGCTAAGGGGCTGTTTAATTGCAGAGTAGATGTTTGGGGTCAGGCTGGAGCCTGGGTTGTAGGACCCTGCAAGGTGGGAGAGTCCTAGGGCTCAGGCTCCAGCCTGAGCCTGTTCTGCTACGCTGCAGTTAAACAGCTCCTTAGTCCGAGTCAGCTGGCACGGCGTTTTAATTGCCATGTAGGCATACCCATTGAGGCCAGTGGCAAAACTCCCACTAACTTTGGTCATTCTAAAGATATTTAGGGGATATCATTAATCTAGGATTTCATTCTAGATATTTAATATTTTCTAGTATTTTGTCTTCGCATGTTTTAAAAAAAAAAAAAAAAGACAATACCAATAATTCCACCAAAACCTGGCGAGATGGTTTCCACTGGAAGGTTTTGATCACGGTAGCTCAAACAGAAGTTGTGGGCTGGATGCAGGAATTGCTGGGCGAGGTTTCCATCTCCTGTGTTATGCAGGAGGTCAATCCCAATGGTCCTTTCTGGCCTTGGAAACTCTGACTCTGTGAGCAGGGGGAGGGAGGCTGCTCTGTACAGAAGTCATTCTCCAGACCGCTGGCACTGGTGATGCAGCAGTTTGCTCAGAGGGAAGGACTCTGTTATAGTTTCAAATGTGTGTTTTGTGCCCTTCTCATGTACGTGCAAAGCTCAGCTGTGTAGTCACAAATCCCCAGCCAGCATAAGGCGTGAGCGCTGTGGGCACACGTGTCAGGTGTACACTTGTTCACTCACACTTCCAAAAGCTGGGCTTCTGAGGAAGCAGATGGCTTTATTTACCATTTTGTACCTTTTCTCATTCAAACCATTCCAGTGAGGATTTGGGGACGCTGCAAGCCAAGTTGGCCCGGAGGTGGGCCACGCAATTTCCTGCTCTGAGCTGCTGCACTCTTCCCTTCAGTCAGGGCATGGCTACACTTGCAGATATAGAGCGCTTTGAGTTAAACTAGCCTTCGGAGAGCGCAGAAGGGAAAGCGCAGCAGTCTGTCCACACTGACAGCTTCAAGCACACTGGCATGGCCACATTTGTGGCATTTGCAGCAGCATTGGGAGCGGTGCATGCTGGGATAGCTGCCCATAATGCAAGTGGCTACAACGTGCTTTTCAAATAGGGGTGGTGTGGTGTGAAGTGTGACAGGGAGTGTGTTGTGTGTATGTGGGGGGAGAAAGAGTTGGTTTTTGGGGGGCTGAGAGCATGTCAGCGTGCTGTCTTGTAAGTTCAGACAGCAGCAGACCCGCCCCCGCCTCTCTCTCTCTCACCCAGCATTCCACACTAAGGGTTGCTTTGTCTCGGAGCAGATAAGGAGCTGGCTGTCAGAAACGGAGCTTTCAACGGGCATTTCCGCATTCCTACCGCCGATTCCAAACAATGACAAGAGTGGCCGCTTGACTTAAGGGGATTATGGGACGTTTTCGGAGGCTGATCAGAGCACAGTAAAGCAACACCTCGTTCACACTGGCACCATGGTGCTCCAGCGAGGGGCGCAGCAAAAGTTATTCCACTCACCAAGGTGGATTACCAGCAGCCCTGTAGCCGCGGAGTCAGAGCGCTCCGTGCCTTGCCAGTGTGGACAGGTAGTGAGCTAGTGCGCCCGGGGCTCCTTTATTGCGCTGTAACTCGCAAGTGTAGCCAAGCCCTCAGAGAAGCAATCATGTTTGGGCGAATTTGGGGCACCTCTGTCTTAAAGGGGCAGTGCAGACTTAGGCAAGGCTCTAGCTTAGACCCGGCTGCTTCCCTGGTTGGTCTGCTGAGTTGTCCCTCCTCCAGCCCATCATGTTTGTTCTTGAGACCTGAGGACTCCCATCTCCTGCCTGCCCTCAAGAGTGGAGCAGCAGGACAGAGCGATGCCTGCACCACTCACGATGATGCAGGTGGGCGAGAAAGAGACTCTCTTGCAGTATGCATCCGATGAAGTGAGCTGTAGCTCACGAAAGCGCGTGCTCAGATAAATTGGTTAGTCTCTAAGGTGCCACAAGTCCTCCTTTTCTTTTGCATCAGGCCATCTGAAGAGCTAGTGGTTACATTTTGGGCCGGTGTTCTCTAATTTGACATGTCTGAGACTTGTTTGGTTTCTGAAGCTGATCATGTGTGTACAGGGAGTTCTTGGGAGTAACAATTGCCTTCCCTTGGTTTTATGTTGGAGGAATTTTCATAGAGAAATACTTGCGTGCTGTACTTGGGGACACTGGGAGGGGGTGGGGGTTGGACTGCTGTACTCCGTACTGCGCAGTTCCAGCCCCTGCCCTTTGTTCTACTCCTAATAAGAATAGCTATCCAGGGCTTTCCAAAGGTGGGAAAGCATCCCTGTGATACAGCCTTTCATTACGTGATTGCATACGGCTGCTCAATCTGCACCGCTCCCCAGGGCTGTTTGCTGAGTTTAATTGGATGCAATCACAGCCCCAGCGACTCTTAACAATGCAGGTCTCTTGCTAAAAGGCAGCTTCATTTCTAAGGATCCTTTCTCCAAACACATCTCCCACGAGGCCACTCTGCCCCCTGGAACTTGCTGTTCCAGAGAGCTCGCTGTGTTGTGTGTTCTTCCTTTCCAAACAGCTATGGCATATCTGCCCTGGTGCTCTGACCCAGAATAGCCCCTGGGAACAGTCAAAGCCCAGTGAGTGGGAGCCAGTCGTATGGGACGTGTTGGCACAAAGACTTTCTTTTCAGCATTTAGTGCCTGTGTGTGGTTGTAGAGGTATGTGTCCGGCCCCGATGGCCTGGCCCGGTGCTTCTTCCAATTGCTGCCTCCCACAAGCGGCAATGGGTAATTACCTGGCACGCAACGGCACCTGGAATCGTGAGCTGGGTTGGATTTCTCCCCTTTGGCATTTCAGGAGTTCACACTCATCTGGTTTTTTGTTCTCCCTGCACTCTGAGGAGCGGCTGGATTAGCCTCTCTGGAAGGTAATCCTGGATTGCCTGGCTGACGGTCTCTATTTGCCCGCAACAGTGACTGGCCCCCACAGCCGCCCAGCCTCGTGCTCTATCTGAGTCTCAGCCTTCTGGGTGTTCCTGGGCCAGGCTTGTCGATGCGGGAGGAAGATGGGTCCTGACTGAGCAGCCTCACAAAGAAGGCTCTTGGGGAGTCTTCCTGTTGGCCAGATTCATGCCATGTTTCAATGGCAATGAGCATGAAATGGAGCAAATTGTGGCTGGCCTCATTTTTAATATGCATGTTGGACACCACAAGTCTCAGGAATGCAAGTAGCCTCTGTGCAGGGAGATGGAGCATGGCATGCTAGGACCTGTAGTTTGCAGAGCACACCTGTATGATTATGTCTGTACTTAACACCAGCAATGTGCTGCCCAGCACATAGACATCCCTTGCCCCAAGGCTTTCCCCATCAGGGCAGCCATGGGATGTGGAGCAGGACTCAGTGGGCTACGTTCATTCACCCAGTGCCCTGTTCTGTTGTTACTGTGGTGAAGTTCCCTGCATGAAGGAGGTGGTGTGGCCAGGGCCCTGCGCTGGGAGGCAGGAGGTGGGCTCTGTTCCTGGCTGTGCTAGTCACCAAGGGTAAATCGTGTGCCTTGGTGACCCTGTCTTGCCCTTTGTATTGTCCTTACACCTTTGTAAAATGCCACCAGAGCAGGAGTTTCCACTTGCCCCCTTTGCCAAGGTGAAAATGGCTTCAGATGGTGGGAGGCAGGGGAGACTTGGGAAACAGAGGCCCTGGGTCCCTATCTGTGAATGGGGTTCCGAGCCCAGCTTTGGGATGCCTGGTGGAAGGGCTGTGTACATGCTATGAGCCTCTGGGGTGGCGGCTGAGGGGTTTGCATCGTGTCCCGTAGCACATTCAGCAACTGAAGTGAGGGGGAGAGTGCTGTGCGAGTGCTTCCTGACGGCAGATCGAGCTGGAGCCTTGGGTGCCCTGAGAGATGATGCCTCGTTTTGTCATCTGAGTTGACATGCTGGCTGAGACAGGCCTGCTAAGCCATTGTTCATGTCCCCTTTTCACGCTGGCTCAATCAAAAGGCTTTCTAATGGGTGCTGTCCCGTGACTGGCTTTCTGCGGCTGTTCACAGCAAGTGACTCATTGGCCTGGAATAACAAGGGAATTTATATCGCTGTTCCCACCCCCAAAATCCACTCAGTAAAAGCCCGAGGGTTTCGGGGAAGGCAGCAAAGAGTGTGACCTCCAGAGGAACTGGCAGGGACCTGCTGTTTGTGGTGGAGTCCTGCAGCTGGGGCAGCCAGGAGTGCCAGCAGGTGCGAGCGCTCTCTAGACTGGGCGATGGGTAACGACTGGAGGAAGCCCAAAGGAAGGAGTTCCCCTCTCCCCTAGGGTTGTGTGCTGCCATCTGGATGGGAACTGTGGAACCCTGGGGGGGAGGGACGCTGCATTGCCATCTCTCTGCCCTCGGACCTGTCAGTCTGGGGAGGGACTTCGCCCCTCCCAGCTGACCCAGGCTTTCCTGCCACATCCCGCACTGGAGCCCTTGCCTGCTTGGTTGTTCCCATGGCACCAGGCAGTGATGTCCCCAGTGCAGGGTTCTGAGCTTCCAGTGGGAGGAGGCAGGAGAAGCTGGGCTGGGGACCCAGGGCACTGCAGAATAGGGATGGGAAAAGCTGCTGTATTAGCCTTCTCTCTCCCTCCCTTTGCTCCCATGTGGGAATCCTGCTCGGAGCAAACCCGTGCTGGGGATGGCTGGTGTCTGTGCTCTGTGCACAATAAGGCCTTTTCTCTCACCCAGCCGCGTGGGACTCACTAGCACTGTACACGTTGAAAGCACTTCTTACACATGTGGAAGGGAGGGAGCTGACTAAGGACTAGCCCAGTCCTGGGAAGGAAGGAGCTCAGGCAGAGCAGTGGCCGGGCTTGCCCCAGGCTATGCAGCCAGCCAGGTTCCTAAGGAATCTAAGCATGTAATTGCGCACCCCTGCAGTGCCCTATGCTTGTGTCAAGTCAACCATTTGCAGATGCAGTCACTCGCCTAGTGTGCAGCCCTGGACTCTGCATGCATCAGGAGTTCCATGGATATCTGAGCCAGTGAACCAGGACCGCCTCTTGGGAGCTCCTGGCTCCCTGTCCTGAGCTCAGCCTGCTAGGTAGTACTGCCCCAGAGCTTTTCCTTAGCAAAAGAGGCCCCAGTGCTTGAGGGCTCCGAAGGAGATGCTTGGTGCTGCCTTGCCAGGGGCAGAATGGAGCTGCGGGGGCACTCCTGAGACATAGGGGAGTCAGACGCACTGTACTGGCCACTAGAGGATTAGCTGAGGTCTTTGCTTAGCAGAGATCCCTCCCTGGGACGCGCACACAATCTGCTCTTTAACTTTTCACTTTGCCGTTAATGTTACTTGATGTGTTAGCTCCTTTGCCGTAGGGCGCCAGGCCTCCTCCTGCAAAGCTAGTGCCTCCTGGAGGGCAGCAGGGCCGTGAGTTCACCTGAGATTGACTGGCTGGCCTGTCACCCCAGCAGGCCATGGCCTGATTTGTTTTCCAGCTTGGGGGAAGTGTGGGGGTTGCAGCGGGGGGAGAAGAGCTGGTAAATGTCCCGCTATCCCCCCCAAGTGCAGGTGTGCACTTCTGCATGGCAATGAAACCCCAGAAGCTGAATGGGGCTGCAGACCCAGACAGGTCCTGCTGTGCAGAGGGAAGGGAGAGCAGAGCATCCCCTTTGTGCTGGGGTGTGTCTCAAGGACACTTACAGGCAGCAGGGCTGGGATGAGAGCCCTTCGCTGGCCCGGGTCAGAGGTTGGAGTGCAGTGCAGTCTCTCTGTGAATCGCTCCAGCGCGAGTGGCCCCTAGGGCAGCCTTCTGCATTGCCGAAAGATCTTTTCCTTGCCAACCTGCATTGCTCTTGTTTTAGCTGCTGCTTCTGTCTGTGCTATGCCTGTCCACACCCCCTCCTTCCTCATTATTTCACTGTAAATGTTTTTGGCCCCTTGCTGCGCCTCCCCCACTGTCGCCCTTGCTGGAGTCTCTCAGGTTTGATTTGTTTCTGCGGGATGTCAGGGTTACTCAGCGTGCTGTCATTGCAGGGGGAGTTGGGTGTTCTGGAATTACCTCCAGCTCTCTGTCTGTGAGCAAGGGCCTGCTGTTTGTGCGGTGGCGTTGTGTGTGTGGGGAGGAGTGTCGGTACCCAGAGAGTCCGTGCCGTGTTCTTTCACAGGCTCTCTACGTGGGCAGCGGTGCACCGCTGGTACAGTGGGGTGAGTTGGGTATGCAAAAGAAAAAGCAGGAGCCCTTTATTATTCACACGTTTCTCTTGGGTAGCCTGAAGGAGACCGTGGCTAATTCAGCATGTGCCTGAGGCAGGGAAGGTTTTATTAGCTCCATTTTAAAGAAAGGGAAACTGAGGCATTTGACAGTTATGTGAATTGTCCAGGGTAACACAATGAGGCAGCGGGAGAGCCCAGAATAGAACCCAGGTATCCTGGCTCACAGCAGCTAACCGTGCCCTTTGCTAACAGCTGGCGAGGGCCTGAGCACTGAACTGAAGCCTGTGGTTAGCAGGCTGCAGGCTGCCTTAGCGAGCCCTGTGTTCTCAGTGTGTCTGTTTGGGGCAGACTCAGGGCCCAGGGACTGGGAGCACATGTACCGGGTGGATGTCTGAGATCTCCCAGGCTGATGGCACAGGGCTGTGCTGTCCTTGTCGCTAGCCCAGGCTGCCTGCCTGCCCCTTCCAGAGCCCGGGCACAGCGACACGTACGCTCCGCGCTGGAACTGGCAGGAGATGCCCCACAGCTTGCTGAACCCTAAGCAGTTCTTGCCACTGCTTTGGGGCTGACAGCCCCCTTGATAGACAGCGTGGGGACCAAGGCCCACCCCCACGTAGGAGGTGTTCTCTCCTGGGCTCTTCTCACGGCAGTGGCATGGAAGGGCTTCTGCCCTCCGTGGGAGCACAGCTGAAGGAGTGGCCCATCCAGTGCTGCTGGGGCCTACGTGGGGATGTGCTTAGGGAATGAATCCCACAGAATTAGCCTCCTGGCCCCTCAGCTTGGGCTGGGTAGGCCTGGTGCCTTCTGCACTCCTGCGCTGTGTGCAGGTCAGCCGGGGATGGTAGGGAGAGGAGCAGGAGTTTGCACATGGCCAGCCATTGTCTAGTGCATCGTGGACCGTGGCAGAGAACTGGCATTGTCCTTTCGCCCTTGGCACCTAATGAGCTGCGCAAAGCGATGATGAGATTCTGAGCCCAGGGCGTGGATCCCTGGGTGGTGGGAGCACTTCAGGGCAGGGCACCCTGGCTGAGCCCCAGAGCGGGAGGCTGGAGCTATCCCTGGGGGGTGCGCTTGCTCCCAACATGTGAGATCGTCTCTTCTACTCCCTGTGGCGACAGCAGCCTCCCGGGGGCTCGGGCTGCGATCCTCGCCTACCCCTTCGGGAAGCACATGCACCCTGACCTGCTGGCATGGGGCAGGCAGCCGCGTAGCCAGGTGGAGGGAACGGGGGGAGCGATCCAAAACAAAGGCACCAGCCGCTGCGGCGCTGTTACTCACCCGGTGGTGCCCCGGCGGCCGCCCTGACTCGCGCCGGGTGACTCCGGCGGCACTGACGGTCCCGCAGCGGGTGACGCCTTAGTTTTGGATCGCTCCCCCTGTTCCCTCCACGGGGGAAAATTTAAAAGGCGCCAAGACATTGACATGGCGCCACTTGTGCTCAGTGGGGGAGCGGCCGCTGCCCCGCTCCCCCCCAGCTACGCCACTGGGGGCAGGAGCCAGGCTGGCTTTGTTGCGGGGCTGGGCAATTTAACGTTCCTTTGGGGAGGGATCTGTGTAAATGGGACAACATTGATTTTTCCAGCAGGGGAGGCCGAGCCCAGGGCCTCTGTAATGCTCCTGTGTGGATCTTTCCCTCCTGCATAGGAACCCTTGCCCTCTTTTATCTCCGCATTGCACATGGTACGTGGGACATGGTGGGTCATAATCACCCGGGTCTAATTAGCCGTGTCAGCGCAGGGAGGCAGCTCGGTGATGGGAGTCACGGCGTGGGGTGGTCAAGCGGCTGACTGGACTCACGTAGCTGCGATTCTCTTCCATCCCTTGGCCTGTGTGGAGCTGCCCTTGCTAGGAGAGAACGGAGCCAGCGTGCTGGGGCAGGGCTGGGGCGGCGTGTTACACGAGTCCATGTGGCTGCTGCAAGGGATGAGCATGAAACGAAGCAAATGGGTCCTCATCTTTCGCGTGGATGGGCGAGTGGTAAACGCACAGCAGTAGGTGGGAGGAGACCTGGGTTTTATTCTAGCTCTGACCCTGGCCTTAGACAAGTCATGGAATGACTCCGTACCCCGGTTTCCCCATCTCTAAAATGGGATAATATTGCTCTACCTCAAAGGGGGGATCCTGAGGCTCAGTGGTGACCTGGGAGGAGGGTTTGTGTCTTCATGGGGGGGTCCAGAAGGGCTGGGAGGTTTGCTGTTTTGTTTGTTGTGGGCTTGGTTTCTTTACCTCCGAAAGCTGAGGGAAAGGGGAGCTGCGGGACTCTTTGGAGAACTCCTGTGAGTTGGGAGCTATCTCAGCCCTATTCGAAAGGGGCCACCAGGGAAATGAATCTTTAACAAGGAGAGATTCTTTGTCTCCTGTTTCCCAAGAGTTTGAGTCAAACACAAATGGAAAGAGCATTCCCAGCCGTGTGATCAAACCCACTCCCCTGTCACTGGTGGGTTGAAGGTTTCTCTTGGTATGGCCCTGCCAGTTCTCTAGGCTCTGCTGGCGCAGAGGAGATGCAGCCTGGATTTCAGATGCAAAAAACGAGCAGGAAACACAAAGCCGCCTTAAAACCTTGAATCCTGCAGCCCTGTATCCAGTCTAGGGAAAGCAAATGGGGGAGGGGCCTGCCTGCGTTCCTCACCTTTGATTGCTTGCCAAGGGGTTTGGAAGAAAGAGTGTGGGTGGGCAGAGCTAGAGAGGGCAAGTCCTATTCTCACTGGTGGTGGCCAGTGAAGACTGCGGGTGTGGCTTGCAATAGGCTCCGTGGTCTCTGCAAACCCCTCCAGGCTCCTAGGCAGCCTTGCAAAACTACCTGGGCTGCAGGTGTCACCCTTTCAGCAGCTCCCCTAACGTGTCTTTAAGCCATCCCGAGGGCCTGTACAGTTTGGCCCAAGTCCCCTGGGGGTCAGCAGCCACCACCCTAGTGGCTTAAGGGGAAGGGCTTTGCTCCCCTCCTGGATCTGGCTGGCACAGAGCTCTCTCTCTGTGGCAGTGTTATGATCCGATCCCAACAGCAAAGCCTTTGCCTCTTCCAGTGCCACACAGTTGGGTGCCCCAAGCCCATTAGCTTAGCTGGTTAAAGCCTGGTGCTGATAATAGAAAGGGTATGGGTTCGATCGCAGTATGGGGCCAAGGGGTCAAGAGGCAATGTGGGCTAGTGGGTTGCTTTTGCTGTTAGGAGCCAGGTGATCGTGAGGTCTAATCCTGGCTTTTCCTCTGCATGTGGTAAATCACATCATTATCCTGTGCACCCCAGACATTGGGGTAGGTAAGCTCTGCCCGAGGCTGCTTTGCTCATGGGGGGGCTTGCTGTCAGCAATGACTTGCTTGCTTATGAATCTGTAGCCACATTCAGACTGGGAATAGGGTATACGTTTTGAACAGTGGGGATAATTCACCATTGGAACAATTTACTGAGGGTTCTGATGGGTTCTCCATCCATGGCCATTTTGCCGTCAAGATGGGCAGTTTCTCTAACAGATCTGCCCTAGGAATGATTGTGGGGCTGGTTTCTGGCCTGTGTTGGATATCACAGTGGGCCCTTCTGGCCTGGGGAGCTGTGGATCTATGAATAAATTCATTCGTGGGCCCGAAGAGGCAGGTGGGGCCATAGCTCCTTCTTCCTGGAGTTGCAGGCTGCCCCTGGGGACTGTGAGGACACTGTACCCACCATGGGATCACAATGGCACCAGTGTTTGTGGTCTGGTGCTAGCTGGAGTTGTGGCAAACTCTGTTCCTGTTTCCAAGCTGCTCCTCACGACCATGCCGGCTAGACAGCGTTATGGCTTGGAAGGGAACACTGAGATTCAGCGACAAGGAGCAAATCCCAGAGCCTGCTCTGGAGCTCCAGAGTTGCAGAATGCACGGTCCTGCCAACAGCGGCCAAAGCACTGTCTTTGCCTCACCACGAAGTGCTCACGTGTAGTGTCTCTGGGGTGGTGACGCTCTGCGTGGGGCACCACTAGTTAATGCAGCCTGCAGGGGGAGCATAAGCACCCCCAGAACTGCTTCATCTCATTGAGGGGCCGTGGCACCCCTCAAATCCTCTGTGGGCTTGGTACAAAGGAAGCGAGAGGCTCATGGAGAGGAAAAGTCTTGGTAGTTGTGGGGTGTGTTTGCAGGTAGGGAGTGAAACAGTCATTGCTGCTCCCCAGAGACCCCCAGGGGACCCTGGGCCTGGCGATTTCTGATGGTGGCTCTGGGCACTGCCCCCCTCCTTGTGGCTGGTGAACCTGGTGCATGCCATGGACAGTCCTGGGGGGAAAGGAGCTTCTTTCTGTGGGCCGTCTGCCCTGTAGGCTGAGGCCTGGTGTTCTCGGGGGGCAGCTCAGGGCAGCAAGTGAGAAGGACTGGGTGGGTGATCTGTCGTGGGGGCTTTTCCTGTCAATAGAGGGCCCCCCTGATGCCCGTGTCCCCCTCTCTCTCAGGATGAGATTGAGGAGCTGCGTGCGGAGATGCTGGAGATGAGAGACGTCTACATGGAGGAGGATGTCTACCAGCTGCAAGAGCTCCGGCAGCAACTGGACCAGGCCAGCAAGACCTGTCGCATCCTGCAGTACCGGCTGCGCAAAGCAGAGCGCCGCAGCCTGCGCGTGGCACAGACTGGGCAGGTGGACGGCGAGCTCATCCACAGCCTGGAGCAGGATGTCAAGGTAAGACGGGCCCCAGCCACATCTGCTCTGGCTTCTGCTCTCCGGGCGCAGAAAGCTGTTAGTCGTGGGAGCTCAGATGCTGCAGGGATGGGGACCTTGCCAGAGAGATCTCGGGGGTCCCGCTGCCCAGTGGGCTGGTGGTGTGTGCAGGACCCCGGAGCTGCACAGGACTGATGTGTGGTCCTGTCTGAATGGTTATTATTTCTTATTAACCATGTTTATTGAGGCACTGCCTAAGGGCCGGCTGACGGGGGCCCCGTTGTGCCAGGGACTTTGTACTGCAGATGCACCCACGGGCTCCAGCCAGGCCCAGGCCCTGCTGCGCTAGGCGCTGCGCTAGGCACTGCCCAGACATACAGGGAGAGACAGCCCCTGCCCCAGGCATTTCCAATCCCAGTTAATAGGGGCAAGACCCGACAAGTGGGTGAGACAAACCAGTGTGGGGAGGGTGGGTGACAGTACTAGGAGCCCAGGCCAGGCATGGATGGCCCAGGGCTGGAGGAGTGGCTCAGGTGCTGTAATCTCGGCCCCCCGGTTGTCACCAGGCCCTGGGGTCAGGGCTCTGTTTCCTGCAGCCAGGAGCGGTCCCGGGAGTCTGGGAAGGGTTCTGGCTCCTCCCTGGCCCCTTTTGACTCGGCTGTGCGGGCCCTGCGCCAGGCGGTGTGATCCCAGCACACGGCGCGGTGCCCCGGCGTGCTTGGAGTGAGCTGGATCCGCGCTAGCTCCGGTGCCTGCCCGTGCTACGTCACGCCTCCTGACCGCAGCGTAGGCGTAACCATAGTGACCATAACGGAGCCATTGCAGCTGAATGCCCTGGGCTGCGTCAGCCACCAGGCACCGTAGGCCTGTGTGTGGGGTCTGGCTCTGGGGCGGGTGGTACCACGTGCCGCCAGAGGTGTACACTAGGGCAGGCTGCCCCAGGCGAGGGCCCGCTGCTGCTCTTTGGGTGGCTGGGGGAGGGGACCCTGCTGCTGTGGCTCTGAAGGCAGCTGGGTGTGGAGGTCGTCCCCCGCCCCCCACGCTGCCGGGGTGAGAGGAAGGCCCTGTGGCAGTTGCTGGTCTGTGGAAGCTGCTGTCCTGCTTTCCCTGGGGCTGTGCAGAGGAGTGGGCCCTTTGGAGCGGTGGGCTTCTCTCTGGCTCAAGCAGTGTGAGGGGAGGGGCAGTGGATGGGCGGCGGGGGGTTGGCTTTGCCCCCTCCATGCTGGCTGGCTGTGAGGGGTTGAACTGGCCAGTCCCAGGGGCCGCTGGGGTCATCTCACATTGCAGGTAGTCTGTAAGGTCCTGCTCCTCCCCCTTATCAGAAGGGGACCAATACTGTGACCCTGTAGCCCTGCGTCCCCCTTCCCTCCTCTGCACGGTGGAGCCTTGGGTTGAGATTTCTGGGCTCCCCTCTCCCTTGGCAGCCTCTTTCTCCGTGGAAAGGAGGGACACGGGAGGGCACAGCTGGAGGAGTCACGCTTCCCTCTGTTGTTCCCCTCGAATGCCCCTTTGCTTGTGCCACTCCAGCCTGATGTGTGGGTCCAGGGCTCCTGGCCTCCCGGGCAGGGGTTTGCTCTCCCACCAGTGCTGCTTCGAATCCCGGAGCTGAGCAGCTGAAGGGACCTGGAAGGGCGAGCTGTACCCAGGAGCTGGCTGAGGGTCTGGGCTAGCTAATGACTGTCCCAGGCAGCTGTCTCCGCTGCTTCCTGGGGATGGTGCGGGCTCGGCACGACAGCACCCATGCTGCCGGATGGACGGCTGTGTCATCTTGTGCCCTCTGTGGCCCGGTCCCAGCCTCAGGACTTCTGCTAGAGCTTCCCTAGCTGAAGGGATAGGAGTTGGATGGGGCCATAGTGACACTGGGAATAGCACAAGCCTCAAGGGGGCAAGGGACAGAAGTGGGGAAGAGGTAAGGGAAAGGAGCTGGGGGGAGGGAGAAAGGACAACAGGATGGAGGGGGTGGAGAGAGGATGGGAGGGAGAGGGAGGAGAGAGGGCTGGCTTGGTACAGCTGGGCAAGCCATGAAGCTTCAGCTTTTCCTGACCCTTGCTGAGTGTGTGGGAATTGTTCCAGCTGCAGAGCTGTAGCCTGTAGGTCTCCCAGGGGAGTGTCACTCCGAGATGCAGCTCGCCCCATTGTGGTGGGGCTGGCTATGCTCAGTGACCTGGAGCCTGGCTAGGACAGAGGCCTCAGCCTTCCTGACAAGAGGCTCCCCCTTTTCCCCAGCCCCAGGTGAAGCCCTTGTGGAGCCAAAGCTGGGGGGTCCTGGCTCCCACCACATGTCTCAGCCACGCTGGCAGAGCTGAGCCTTTGTTGATTGCAGCTGGCGTCACTGAATACTCGTTTACAGAGCTGGGTAGAGCAGAAGTGATCTGAATTTTGTGGGGCTTTAATTCCTAGCACCCCTCAGCTGGTTGCTCTCCACTCCTCAGTAACTATCACTGCATCCAAGACCAACAGACAGGCACGTTTGCCAGGTGTTCCCGCTGAAGTGGTCAGCAGTGAAACAGAGAAGTGTTGGCTGATTGAGCTGATTCCCAGGACCACTGGGAAGGTGACCATAGATTAGCCAAACGCTGTTCGCCATTGGAAGGTGACCTTTACAACCATCACACGTAGAAACTTTTAAACCCTAAGGCTTGATCTAAAGGTAAATATTACATTGGCCTGGCTAGATCGCTCAGGGATGGGGGGAAATTCTGCACCCTGTGCTACGTAGCTAGGTCGCCCGGTGTAGATGCAGCTAGGTCAACAGATGGATTCTTGCCGACCTAGCTACCTCCTCTCAGGGGGTGGGGGTGCATTAACTACAGCGATGGAAAAAGCCCTTTGATATAGGCAACAGCAGTGCCATAGCGGTGCAGCTGGAGGCGCTGGAGTATAGCTGTACCCTTAGGCTCTACAGCAGGAGCGTGGGGGTCTCTACAGCCTCTGGATTGCAGATAACGAGGGGAGCAGGCAGCTGCTGGGGTGCAGGAAGCATCGGATTGTTAACAGTCTTTACTGACTCTCACCTGACAGTCTGCGCCCCTGTTCCCAGCTTCAGATCCCCTGCAAACCAAGTCGCCCAGAGAACCCAGGCCTCCAAATCAGCAACCCTGCGAGGAGTTGGAGCTGGAACCAGGCCCCTCCACCAAGCTTGGCCCTGAACCCTTCCTTTCTGCACCATCTGCTGATCCCCAAAGGGCTGTATCACTCCCCTCTCTGGAGTCAGAGATGCTGTGGTCCCCCTGCTGTCTTTGTGCTACTCAGTACAGCTTGGCAGGGTTAGTGGGCAAGGCCCTGGCCTGCCTTTGCCAGCGTGTGGTCTTCAGTGCTGACAGTGACAGTAGGGATCCTGCTCCTAGCAGCTTGCTGGACACCATCGCCCCTCCCTTTCTCTTCTCTGGGCCCATTCCAATGCTGTTCGCTCCGCAGGCAGAGGGCCTGGCCTGGCCTTGCTCCCTCCCAGGGCCAATCAGTAGATGTAGGACTAAGGCAGGGGGGTCTGGGGGGAGCCAGTTGGCTCCTAGAGTTCACACTGCAGAGTCACTGAGGGGCAGAAGAGGAAGGTCGCTGCAGCAGCTGGGCAGGGCCTGGCTTCCCCTCCCTGCCCTGCTGTGCACACGGAGGAGGAAGTCTCCATGCCCTGGCTCTGTAATCTCTCTTGCACAGCCAGAGCCCAGGCGGCACCTTCCCCTCCCCCCGCTGGCTCCCGTAAAAGCAGGCATCGCAGCTGCGCGGCTTAGATTAGCACTTGGCCATCCTGTGGCATGAAGCGCTTTTCCATCCTCGCGTTAGGAAGCTGAGCAAAGTCTGAGTTTGAGCCAAACAAGGGCCCTTATACAAAGGAGGGGTTGGGTTGCCAAGTGCCCCAGGCATCAGAGAGTGGCTGATCCTGGAAAAGAAACATGCCACAAGTGACTGATGGCGGCTCCTCCCCAGCATCCGGCGCTAACTGGCCTGTAATTATGAGGAAAAGTCTGAGTGTGTATTTAAAAGCGAGTCTCTTGCTGCCCACACCTGCTGGGGACAAACCCTGCGAGAGCCTATAGAACAGAACTCTGCTCCCTGCAATCAGTGTACCCAAATGTATGGGTTTATGTTCCTGCTGCCCCCGTGCTGTTCCTCTCCTGGGTCCCCTGCACTGCTCCTCTGATGCACAGCAACCCTGGCTTCATGCTCCCAGCTCCCTTGAGCAGTGCTGCCAGACAGTGTCGCTGCAGCCAGTGGCAGTCGCCTTCCCACGTCCCCTGTGCAGTTGATTGGGTGCTGGGTTGAGTGCCCTAGAGAGCGCCTGAGCCCCTGTGGATCTGCATGACACACCCTGGCCTCTGTCTTGAGACCAGGGTTAGGAAACGTGACCAATGCCACAGGGATTAGGGGAATTTGATCTCTTGTCCCACAATTCCCTGGACTCCTGGAAGTGCTTTCAAAATCTCCCAGAAGCCATGGCTTCCGGAAGCTGCCCCAGGGGACTGGGTGGCAGGCACCCGCAGGCAGTGTGACAAGTGGTGCTGTCTAGTGTTACTGTGGGTGTTGTCAGACTGCAGCCCCCAGAGCAGCAGGGCTGAGGCCCAGTTCTGCAGCTGGCCAAGGCCTGGGTTTTCAGGCCTGTCAAATCAGCTTGCTGTATCTCAGGGCCGTGAGGGGGGGCCCTGTCTCCCCCAGGTTCTGCACACCCTAGCTGACACTGCCTACTTGCTCTGCCTTGGAGATGAGTCCGGATGCTGACACTTGTGTTCTGAGGGTGGAAGGCTTGGCTTTGCTTTGGAGGTCGGGGTCCAAGAGTGGGGATCAGTGTCTCAGGCATTGGCTGCATCCTCTTGTTCCCTTGCCATGAGTCTCGCAGCAGGGAGGTGAATGGCGAGACAGGGTGCCTGGCTTCATGGGCTGGCTCTGTCCTGGGAGCAGGAGCTGGGAGCGATTGCTCCAATGTGTGTGTCAGTCTGTATTGTCCCTACACCTCCTGCCCTCGACTCCCAGCAGCTGCCTCTTGGCCGTGTTCCCACGCACAGGAATTAAGCACTTTGCTCATCAAAGCTGCCTTCCCCATGGAGGCCCACAGCCATGCCTGCATTCCTTGGGCGCTGTCTGCCATGCAGCAGTGCCCTCACAGCTTGCTTGCCGGTTCCCAGAGACCAGTCTACGCTGGGGTGTTGCACAAATAACTGCGGAAGGTTAAACAAGGGGCATCTCCTTCTCCTGGCCCCTCAGCTGTGCACTGGGCAGTTGTGGGTCTTCACACACACACACACACACTCTCCCCCGCCCCCCTCCCCTCCCCGCTGTCCAACCTGTCAGTCAGGGCTGCCTTGGGACATCCTGTACCTCCCCCAGCCTTTGCAGCTGTTGTGTTGCAGGTTCCCATGCTGGCCTGGCCTGGCCTGGAGATGCCGCCCGCCCGTTTGTTCCCTCTCTGCACTGCAGCTACCCCCATTTCTGACACAGCCACTGGCTGAGGGTGGTGCCCTGTGTGATGAAGTGGGACTGTTCTTAATGTTTCCTCTGAATACTGTAGGGATGCCTCAGTTTCCCCTATGCATTTCTTAAGTCTCTAGGTGGTGGGATAAGGGGGTGTAATTGTTGCAGAGCAAAGGGCCAGTGTACATAAATGGCTGGACACACTGTCTCCTGGCAACTGATGGCCTGGGCCCTTCCCCCCCCTGCAAGGTGATAGCTAAAGAGGTTGGAGAACAAAGGAATCAGGTGACCTCCTGTCCCGGGGAAAGGGACAAAGCCCAGAGGAGCAGGGGGGTGGAGAGTGGGCCAGTTGGGGCTGGCAGGGGATGTGGAGTGAAGTGCAGATGTGGTTTTCTGGCTCACTGCCCCCCAAAATGGACCCAGCTGAGGGGTCCTGTTCTCTGTACCTACAAGCTCTGTTTTAGACTGTGTTCCTGTCTTCTAATAAACCTTCTGTGTTCCCGGCGGGCTAAGAGTCATGTCTGACTGTGAAGTTGGGGTGCAGGACCCTCTGGCTTCTCCAGGACCCCGCCTGGGCGGACTCGCTATGGGAAGTGCACGGAGGGGCAGAGGATGCTGAATGCTCCGAGGTCAGACCCAGGAAGGTGGAATTTGTGTGAGCTTTTTGCCCTGGAGACAGTCTGCTCACAGAGAGGAGGCTCCCCCAGAGTCCTGACTGGCTTCATAGGGAGCAGTTTCAGAGCATTGCCCGGGGACTCCGTGACCCCCTGGGATCGAAGGAAAAGGCTTTACCAGCCTTTGGGGCGGTGCAGGCCTGACTCAGAGTGGAGGTGAGATGGAATCACCTGGAGGAGGGCTCCTGGCTTGGGGAGCAGCTGGCCCAAGGAAGAGCCAGAAGCAAATCGAAATGGTGGTATAGGAATGCGCAGTGGTTCTCTGACGTCCCCCACTGCCATGGGTGCCCTGGAGAAAAGGGCTTGGCTGCCCGGCACAGGAAGGACCCCCAGGTATAAATCCCCTTCTCTGGTGCTCTCAGCCACCCTACGCCCTCCAGCAGAGAGACAAGCGTGTGAAGCTCATGTGGGTTATTAGCATGTGTGTTGCCATCAGAGCCTTGTCTGTCTCTCTCTCCGATCTGCTGGAATCTGGGAGGCGCTCCCCACGTGGTGGGCATGGTTTCCCCCTCATCGGCTTAGTGCGATGGCAACGTGTGCCTGTGCCAACTGCCCCCACCCAGGATTAAATGTACTGATCTCTGGCAGATTGCACAAGGACTGCGGTGTTATCCTGGCCCAGAGCTAACCTCCTCCTAACTGCTGGGGAGGGCACATCCTGGTGCTACCCGGTCGCAGTGTCCCTTCCCAGGGCCCGGGTGGTACTCCAGGAGACAAAACCCATCACCGGGATTGGCAGGCGTGGGTTTGTGAGCGGTGGGTAATTAGGCTGTGACCCCATTCGGTGCTTCGTTTATAGAAAAAAGGTCATAGATACAATAAGAAAAGGAGGACTTGTGGCACCTTAGAGATTAACCAATTTATTTGAGCATAAGCTTTCGTGAGCTACAGCTCACTTCATCGGATGCATACTGTGGAAAGTGTAGAAGATCTTTTTATACACACAAAGCATGAAAAAATACCTCCCCCCCACCCCACTCTCCTGCTGGTAATAGCTTATCTAAAGTGATCGCTCTCCTTACAATGTGTATGATAATCAAGTTGGGCCATTTCCAGCACAAATCCAGGTTTTCTCTCCTCCTCCCCCCCCTCCCCACACGGCTGTTACTCTGAAGCCTGTCATAGATACAGACATCTAGCCCTGGGGGACTAGCAGGAACCCGGCAAAGGAGACTGAGCCCATCTGGTGTGACGGATATAGTTGTGTTTAAAACCCATGATCAGTTGATTTAAATCCATTCAGCTGGCCTCGCCTGGGGCTCGGGTCTGCCTTTGCCTCGGGCCCTTCTGGCAGCCCAAGCACTCTGGCTTGGCAGACCCATTGCAGGAATGTGACCTGTTTGCAGAGATCTCCGTAGCTGTCAGTGTCTTTCTGAGTCACCCACTGACACTTTAGTGACTCTTCTTCCTCCAGGAGCTGTGGCCAGTACAGTGGAGCTGTGCCAGATGCCCCCTGCTATGTCAGCAGTTGCAGGCTCCCCCATGGCCATTTTTACTCTGGCCGTGACGCGCTCTTCCCCGTGTCTGAGCTCTCCGCTTGGTTGGACCAATGTTTCCATTGAACGATCAGTGCTGGCTCCTGCCCCATGCCACACGGGGGATCCAGCCTGGGGACTGGGGCTTCCTGCGGGCACCGGGGACGTCAGCTGCTGCACTTCGGGCCCCTGTAATTTGCACTCCCTGCTGTGCACGAGTGACAATAAATGTCTCTTGCTGGTGTCAGTTGTTCCCTCCTCCGTTCTCAGTGGAGCTGGGGTTTGAAGCGGTTCGAGTAGCAATCCCGGACTAGCTCCTGTTTCCTGGGGCTGCACCAGCACGGCCAGGCCACCAGTACAGCAGGGCGGGTAATGCACAGCTGCAAAGACGGTTTGTCCTCTCGGGAGGCTGGGTCAGAGTCTGTGTCCATGCAGGAGAGAACGAAGGGCCTCAGTGAGAGCAGCAAACCCCCTAGCTCAGAGAGGGCTCAGCGGGCAGGCTTCCCACCTGCTTAGGGGAGGGCATAGCAGCCCAGCTCTGAGAACTGCTGCTTGCTGGCTAGTTACTACTGCTCATCGCAAATTTTAGGCCCTATATAAACTGTGGCTACTGTTTGCATGTTGTTTCTAAAATCCCCAGTCTACATGGATGGAGAAGCTATTGCAAGCCACAGGGAAATATTAGCGCCCTCTAGCCTGGGCTGCCCTTTGTGGCAGTGTCTGGGTCCTTGTGTGCTTGTAGAGCACCCCGCATGATGGGCCCCGGTCCTGCCTGCCCCTCTGAGCACTGCTTTCATACGGGCGTTAGAGACGCTGCACCTGCTCTTTCTTATGAGCCTCAGCCTGAACGTGGCCCTGCCCTGTTTGCAGGTGGCCAAGGACGTCTCTGTGCGGCTCCACAACGAGCTGGAGGTGGTGGAGAAGAAGAGGATCAAGCTGGAGGAGGAGAATGAAGACCTGCGCCAGAGGCTGATCGAGACAGAGCTGGCCAAGCAGGTGCTGCAGAACGAGATGGACAAACTGCGTGAGGTGAGAGGGCTGGGGTGCATGGGGGAGGGAGCATGTATGCACCCTGCTGTGTGGGGGTGGGGGGTGTTTTATGTGTCCCTGGTGTACCAGGAAGCCAGCCCAGCTGTTAGTGGTTAGTGGCTACAGGCTCTCTGCCTGTAGAAGGCTTCCTGTCTCCTTGCACCTTGGGAATCCACTGGCCTCTCTGCTCTCCTCATTTAAATGAAAGCTGCTTTGCCATCAAAATATTTATAACCTTTCCCCCGGTTTGCAAGCTCTGGGCAGTGCCTGTCTCCTCTCTGTGAGCCTCAATGGCCTAGGGCCTCCGCTAAGTTGCTTGTGAGATCTCCGTTCCATCCCTACTAGACACTAGCCCTGCTGGGATTTACTTCGCCACGGTTCAGGGAGGCCTTAGCAGCAGGGGCTGACCCGTGTGCCTCCAGCTCTCTGATTCGACAGCAGCGGCTTTGACTGCCTATGTGGACGCTCTCCATAGACATGGACTAATAAATACTGTTCCGCCCTCCTGTGACGGTTGGTGAGTGGGGCCAGGGTGGGAGGCCCAGGAGCTGCAGAAGACGTCCCTCAGGGGGTGCGTTTGTTTGCTGGTGGAAGGGACTGTGACACTTTCCCAGCATATGAATGGGGTCCCTGAGAGGGAGGAAACCAGCCCCTCCTGAGCCTAGAAATGTCAGCCGGCTTTCCCTGGGGCACCCTTGGTTCTGGTCCAGCCTGAGGTGTGTGTGACTGAGCCGCAGAGGGAGGGTCTATGCATGCACCGGGCAACTAGTGCATGTGGGGGGTGACGGATAGCATGCATGTGCCATGGCGGGGAGCTGGCTCCTGGCAGCAGCCCGGGTCTGGGGTCACTCTGGGCATAGAGTCCCCCCTCCCTCCTCAAGTCCAGTGCTGCCCTTGCCTCTCCCCCCATGTGTCTGCCTCACAGCAGCATGCACGCCCCAGTCAGCAGCAGCGACATGCCCTGCCTCGTGGGGCTGGGAGGGCACTGCTGGTCCTGCAGCCTCCCAGAATAGCCTCTCTCCAGCATGCATCGTCTGGGTTGTATCCTGAGCCCCTGCCTTCAGCCAGGGAGCTGGGGCTGGCTGCAGGACCCCGGGGGCTGTCTAGGGGAGGCGGCTGCGGGGCAGGCCAGAGAGGAGCATTGAGAGCTGACTTGCTTCTCCCTCCTGCAGGGCCCGCTCTCCCTGCCATGCTCTGGGCTCTGACAGTAACGCCAGTAAGCATAGTTCAGGGCAGGAGCAAGGGGAGTCACTGAATATATGTGTATGTGTGGGGGGGTCCAGGTAAGCAGGATGGAATTACCCTGACTGACATTCAGCGCAGACAGCAGGATCGTCGGCCTGACTCGGCACCGGGCACCTCTGCTGACCGTGCCTCTCGCAGCACAGCACCCCAGCACCATGCTGGGGCCTTGGTTCCATGCTCACCCCAGTGCCATTCCCTGCACTGCTGGCCCAGGCCAGCCCCTCTGGGGAGCCAGCTAGCCACGCACCCTTGTGTTGTGCAGTAACCCTCCTGCCCTGCCTGGCTCCCTCCTGTGCAGATCCCTTTCCATGGCCCTTGTCCTTGCAGGCCAAGAGCGGACTTTGCTTACATGTCATGCGAGCAGCTGGGAACTAATCTCACACTTGCAAACCCTGTTAGCAAACCCTGTCCAGCTGCTCTGTGTACAGGGCTGGGGCTGATTCAGAGCAGCGGCTCTTCTTGAGCTGCCTACTGTCTGTCCTTGCTCTCCAATGCACGTTTGGCTCAGCGTTCCCTTGAGCATGGCTCCCCAGCCAGAGTGCTGCCCAACCGTGAGCAGACGGTACTAATGGGCATGAGATTAGCTTGTGTGCAGCCGGAGAGCACGAACTAGCAAAGGAAAGCGGCTGGAGCAGAACTGCAGGGGATTCTATGGCCTGATACCCAGAGGCAGAGAAAGCCGCAATGTGAGCAGACCGAGAGTTATTGATGTCTAGCTGTGGCCAGGGATTAAGGTTTGCATGTTGCCTGCACTCAGGGTCTCGCTGAGAGGTGCCAGAACATGCAGCTCCAGGGTGTCGTGTCTAGTGCTCCTCGTTCAGGGGCGAGGGTGGCCCCTGCAATCCCAGGCGGTTAGTGCCAATGCAGAATCGCCCCCACAGGAATGGCAGTGCCCTGTCCAGGCTTTCAGCGCTGCACAGAGGAGAGCTGCATCTGGAGAGTTCTCCCTCATTCGCATGGTCTCTCTCGGTTTGGTATCGCAGCTCCACGCCCTCTGTCTGGTCAGTTCCTCCTCCTCGCTGGAAACGCCTTCCTGCCTCCTCTGCTAGGCAGCTTGGCTTCGTGTCGCTGCGTCTCTTTGCCAGTCTCGATGCAGCCCAGCTGGGTTTGTCCTCCTGCCTCAGCCTTTCATTTCTTATTCTGAGCAGCTGTGCATGGATGGGGCAGGTGGGAGGAAAGGCCAGCGCCATGCACTGGTGTTTGAAGTCCCTCTTGTTAATCTCCACAGGGTTCCTGACAGGCTACAGACAGGAAGATGCAGCTCCTTAGCTTTGCTAGGGAGTTGGATCTGCCTGGATCTGGGATCCTCAGGGCTGTCTCAAGGGCAGTTGTGATCTGATGGAGTAGTGGGCTTGAAGTCAGACATGGCTTGTGCTCTCTTCTCTGTAGCTGACTTGCTTTGTGGCCTTGGGCAAGTTGCTTCCCCCTCATTATCTCAGTTTCCCATCTGTGAAATGGAGTTGCTAATGCTGACCCTCCTGGGGAAGGGGCTTGAGAGAGGAAGCAGTACATAAGCACAGAATATTGTCATCTCAGAGGCAAATGTGCAGTTTCCTGGAGGCGTCAGCATGACTAGAAACTGTTTTTATGCATCTGAAAGCTTGCAGGTGTGCCAGAGACAAATCTATAGGGAGGGTGTGAGAGAGAGAGAGAGAGACACCCCCACACACCCCTTGCCCACTGCAGGTATCTTAGCTAAAGCCAGACTCTCTTGCCTCCTTTACAGAGGGTTGCAAGGGTCCCCTCTGGGCTGGGGAGAACCATCCCTTGTGCCAGCTCTCAGGACTCTGCACTTCAGAGGTGTGTGATGAGCGGGGGCCGAAATCTCTTCTCAGTTGGGAGCTGTGTATTTTCAGTGGCTTAGACCTGAACTGCAGGTGGGGTCAGGTCAGGTCCTGACTCCAGCAGGCATCCTCTGGGATACTCACGCTTGGCTGCTAACTTATTTAGCCTGCTGTTCTTGGACTGTGTCCAAACCATGGTGCTTCTCTGGGCTGAGGTGCTATCTGAGGTGGCTCAGCAAAGGAGCTGGGCTGGCATGCTCATGCAGTGGATACCCCGAGGCCAGCAAGGTCCCAGCTCCTCATTAGCAGCTTCAGTGATTCATTTGGTTTTCTAATTAGGGTTTCTGAACAAGTGAGTTAACAGCCCTCAGCCGCCTCTTCCTCCTGTGCTGAGGTGCATCTTGGCAGCGCAGCAGCCAAGCTGGTTAGTAGCAATACAAACAAGCCCCTCTCCACGGCTCAGCACAGGGACAGGCTTGCCCCTAAGGGGATTAGAGGCTGATTATTTCTGCAGCCGGAAGAGGCGTCTCCCATAATTGGATAAATGCTGGGAAGGCCAATTAATCACCCAGCGCATGCAACGCGACACCTGTGGCTCCATGCATCTTCTCCCCTCCCAGGGCTGCATCTCCCAGAGCGCCTGAGTCCTTTGGTGGCAGGAGGGGGATGAGACAGGACCAGGTCCTGACGCCAGCGGAGCCACATGGCGCAGCTCGGCACAGCAGGACTGACGTGTTAATCTGAACCCAGCATTGCCCAGCAATCACAGTCCTGCTGCCAGCCCGTAGTGCTGGAGGGGTGCCCGGCGGCCTGGCCGCGCTGACACCATGACCCCAGCGCCAGAGGCTGACGGGACTGTGGTGCTGATATCGCAGGCTCAGGGACGCCCTCTCCGGCCGTTACCCAGCCACTTTTCTGGCCTCGGGGTGGGACAGCCGGGTCCAGCCCCGTTCCAGAGTCATGCTGGTGTCACAAGAGCATTTTGCTTCTGAGGGAGAGAAGGGGGAGAGATGTAAGCGTGGTGTGGCCCTGCTCCTTTGGGAGGGTTTGCTCACTGCATGGGGGATTCCCAGCAGCAGCAGCAGCCCTGACAACGGGCATGTCCTTGATAGGAGTGGCTTAGATCTCAGCACCTTGGCACAGCCAGCGGCTTGCACTGCTCAGCTGCAGTCTTCGGCTGCCGGGTCCCAGCACCAGCTTGTGAATATTTCTGGTGCAGCACGTGTTGAGGGCAGCATCCACGGGGCCCTGCTCTACTGCAGCATCCCTGCTCAGTAGTGTGGCTGGCAGGGCTGTTCACCAAACACTTGCTGGGACTGCAGGGTTGAGTAGGCAGCTGGGCTGCTCCGCCCGGGCGAGGGGAAATGCCTGCATCTCGCAGGAGCAGGAGACGTGGTGGCTCACAGTGGAGGGTTTCTCAAGACCCACTAAAGTAGCACGAAATTTGTCCCCCTCGAGTCAGTGTGGCTTCTCTTCCCCCCGGGTCTCCACATCAGGAGCAGGCGGCAGTGGCTGGAAAACAAGAATCAAATTCAGCTTTGAAAAGAGCTGTGAAAATTGGTGGGAAGGAAGGAGGTAATGTGCAGAGAATGCAGGAGCAGCCCAGGTGCACGGTGCATGCCTGGGACCTCGCTCTGCACCCTCCAAGATGGGGAACTGCTGCTGCGTGTGAGGCTCCCCGCACAATCTGCTTGGCGAAGGGCTGATGATCATGAGCCTCCAAGGCCGCTGCACGCTCTTCTCTTCACCACCACACTATGTGGGGGGGCTCGCGGGGGCAGGGTTTGCCGTGGTTCTGTATCCTGTCTGCTGCCCTGCACGTTAAACAATGGCGATGAGGGTTCTTGTCCCGCAGGCTCCCCCTGCCCACCCGGGCCCTCGCTCCTCTTCCTGCTCGTGCTTTGCCACAACACATTGAAAATCCGCCATGGTGCCCTTGGCTACGCGCCCTGCTGGTCATCACCCCCCATGGCTGCACCTTCCTCCTTTCTGGCTTGCCTCCTGCCCGGCTTGCCAAATGGCAGCTGCTAAGCTTACCTTGCTCGCCTGCCAGACCCACCCCCAGCTGGTGAGGGAAGTGGGAAGGGCATGGCCACGAGAAAGGGATATTCGCCCCACCTCCCTCACTCCCCTGCTCGGAGCTGGTGAGTCACAGGTGGGTTTTAGGCAGAGCGAAGCATTGGTGCTTCCAGGGCTAGGGTATTTTTGGAGCTGACCCTACCAGCAGCAAGCACTGGTGTGCACGGAGCCTGGGCTGGGCCAGCCCCCAAGTCTGTGGGTGCACAGATGGAGAAACTTGGGTCTCACTCAGATAAGCACATGCGTGTTTTGCCGCTTACCTGAAATGTATCCCAACCTCTGGGGGCTCTGCCATATCCCACCACTCTCTGCTCCACCCAGTTGCTCCCTTCTCCAGCAGCCCCTGCCTTGCCCATGGCACTTTCCCCAGGCGGGGCCCCAGCAGCCTTCTCACCCGTCGGGCGCAGGCCCACTCTCCCCACACGCAGTGTCTCTGGGCAGGCAGCAGGTCCTCTTTGCTCTGAGTGTGTGGGGAGCAGCCCCTTCCCCCAGGCATCCCCCACTTCCTGCCTGCTTATCTGACTCCCCCCACAGCCTCCTTCCCTAGCTGACCTTTCTCCCTTCCTCGAGCCACCCCCACCCAGGTCCCCTCTTCTCTCTCCATCCCAGCTCTGACTCCTCCAGGTCACGGCACCTGCTCCCCAGCTGACCTGCCAGGCTGTTCTTGGGTCCTGCCTAGGGAGTGAGCACTAGCCCAGCAGGCGTGTGTGTGTGTGTGGGGGGGGGTTCTTAACTCTTCTTGGGGGCAGCACGGCCCAAAGCTGCAGCCCCGGGCGGGGAGGTCAGAACCCCAGGTGCTGCGTGCTTGGAAGCTGGGTTGTCCGAGCTGCTGGGGGTAGGAGATGAGTGCGGGGCATCTCTGGGAAGATTCGTCATTGAGTGCCCCGCCTCACCCTCTGTACCTGAGGCCTCCTGGCTACTGAGTGGAGAACCGGAGCTAGCCTGCAGGTTTGCTGCCCTGCTGGATTGGCCTGACCAGCCGGCCAGGCTGCTGTGCATGTGGCCAGAACGAAACCCGCTGTACAACGCCTGCTGGTGGAACAGGTTTCAGTTCTGCTGCCCCATGTGGGGTAGCGAGGAAGAGGCCGGCCGGTGAGGAGCACTTGCTGTGGTCTTGGAGGGTCATCTGGGTCATTTGTCCCTTCCCTGAATTCACGGTCTGCTGCCCAAACACTCCCTGCTGGATGGTGCAGAAAGTCAGGTCAGGCAGCTTGGCTGGGAGGGTCCTGCCTGGAACTGGCTGCCCAGTCTGAGTCTCTCCTGTTTATCTGAGGTACTTACTGCCCCTCCCCACAGTATCTGAGCCCCTCACCATCTCCCACGCATTTATCTTCACACCTCCGGGAGGCAGGGCAGGCCTGTGATGACCCCACCCCCTGCACAGATGGGAACTGAGGCCCCAGGAGGCTAAGGGGCATGCCTAAGGGCACACAGGAAGTCGGAGGCAGAGCAGGAAATTGAGCCTGGATGGCCCCAGTCCTAGGCTCGAGCCCTGTCCTGTCTCATCTAGCAGGGGGAGTGTGATAGCTCCAGGCTCAGTGGCATCATGCTGTGGACAATGTGGTGGTGGCTGGGGCAGTTGCATTTTTAGTAGAGATATAGGAGGGACATCTGTAACAAACTCCCTACATTTTGTATCAGCAAGTGCTTGGGCCTGCCAGCTCCATGCTGCCCCGGGGAGGGAGGAGACCACGTGAGCCTGCAATCCGTTTGGTTTCCTAGGAGGCCTGCAGCTGGAGCAGGCTGTGGGACTGAAAGCGGGTGTTAAAATCTCATACAGCTCTCAATCAGCTGTTCCCCAAAGCCCATCTTCATGTCTGCAGCATTCGGCTGCTCTACGCCTCTGTCCTTTCCATGCTGTGTAAGGGACCAGAGGCAGAAGCTGGATTCCAATGAGCTGTGGGCATTGGCCTTTCCCTAGAGTCGCTCTGTCCCCAGCACTGATAAATCTAGGATTCATGGGCCAATATGTGTAGTGTAAAGGGGAGCTGACACATTGGTGTGCTGATGTGATTTGTGGGCTGCTCCCTGGCAGAGAAGCCCAAGAGCGTCTACATTCCCTCAACCTGTCACCTCCTGCAGTGGCTGGCAGTCTTACACTGGGATTTCCAGGAGGCCGAGGTGACGGCTGTGGGGACTGGATGGGCCGGAGCCAGGCAGCTGGGAGGACAGGGGTTTTAGAGGCTTCCTGGGAAACTCGACCTCTGAGCCCTGCAGGAGTGCTTCACCTTTTGCCTGGGGCAAGTAAAATAGAGCTGCAACCTTGGGGACAGAGATCTAATCTGTTTTATAGTGGCTGCAGAGCAATGAATAATGCTCTCTCCTCAAAGCCAAAACACTCCTCCTTACCTCCCACCCCCAGGAATCCTGCTGAGCCCACATGAATTAGCAGGTAAAAGAAATTCTGTTCCTGCAGCCATTGGAAAAGGATTCTAGCAGCAAAGCTGCTCCTCTCCTGGGCCAGTGGCACCACCTGGGCACCACCTGGGCACCACCTGCATCTGCCCTTTTAGATGGGGAAAGAATAAAGAACTCTAGGACCCCACCTGAGAGATGGTCCCCGACCTGGGCACCTCACCTGAGCAGAGGAATCTGCCATGCTGCCCCAGGCAGTCAGGAGTCTGCTCAGAACTAACAAAACCCTTGCTCCAGGGAATGACTGGGCAGTGCTGCCTTGTCAGGCCTCACGCTCCTGAACAAGCTGATAGAGAAGCTAATAAATGAGCAGGGTCCAGTTCCTCCTGTTGGCCAAGTAGCTGGACCCTACTGCATCAGGCTCCAGCCCAGGGAATGAGACAGAGACAGCACCTGTTAGTCTGGTGGGCAGGTACAGGTGCCTCCATCCTCGTGACATTGGGCCTCTGCTGCAGTGGATGCCTTTGATCAGTAAACAGTCCGATCCCACCTCTAAGTCCCTGCACAGATCAACAGAAACACCCTGAACTGGCTCAGGTCGTCGCTCTCGCAGCAAACCCAGAGTGGTGTTATGGGCATCTAAGCAACAGACATGAGTGCTCTGAGCCGTCCCTTCCAGCTCCATCCTCTTCCTCATGTTGCCCTAAATCTGGGGAAGGCCTGTGGTGATGCAGCCTGGATTGAAGTGCCTGCTCAGCCCCATCTCCCCGCTCACTCAGTGCCTGGCGGAGGTCAGCTAAGCTGCTGAACCCAGGGCAAGCCTGAGGGGATGCAGGTAGGAAGAGAGAAGTGCTTTGTTGAGCTTGCTTCCTCTGACATCTGCCCTCAGACTGCTGTGGGTTCCTGGACTCTGTTTAAAAAATCGCGCTCTGGTGCTGTCATGCATGCTAGCCATGGGAGCGCTGTAAGGACCTGGACAGACTCTGTCTTTGGCCGGTGATGTCAGGCTGGAGCTGGGGGAGCAGTTAAGAAATAAAGATGCTGTTTCCATGCAAATCGTGATCAAGACTAAAACTGGGCCGCCAATCCAGGAAGTCTGGCCTGGAACTGGAATGACTGAAGCCGGGAGTGTAGGTGCATGACTGGCTGGCAGGAGCTGCTGGTCTAAGGTGCAACAGAGGACTGCCACTGGTTGTGAAGCCCCAGGAAATGCCCTGGGCCAAGGTCATTATTGCTACTCTGGATGCTGATGCTGGAACCGCACGGGCAATTGCGACATTCTTGGTGGGTGGTGCAGGTCACGGCTTTGCACAGACCACCATGCAGCCCCTCCCGATGTGCTTAGTTACAGTATTGTGTCAAGTAGCCCTGCAAACCACCTCACAGGGTTTGTTCACTCTCTGGCCCCGCCCTGAAGCTGTCAGCGTCTCATTCCTTAGGGAGCCAGCCCCCTCACGGAGCAGTCTGTTGTGAGCACAGGTCCCCTTTGCGCCGATTTCTCCACCAGCTTCCAACCCACTTCCATCACCAGTACGAGGCCTCGGGCCTGATCTCCACAGTCATCAATAGGTCTGGCCCAGCTGCATCCGTCACACTGTCTGCACCCAGCATTTGTCTGGGCAGCTGTCTCTGGATCTGTGGTTTACAGAGCCCAGGGCAGCTCATGATAGAGTGACTTCCCTCCAGGGTGTTAGAACTGCAGGGAGACGGGCCGAAGCGGGTGGCTCCAGAAGGCCTGCAACAGGATTCCTGTACATGTGGAAGTTTTCCAAGTGTGATGATCAGAAGCCAGGTTTGTGCTGGTGTCCGCTTTACATACTGTGCTGCTGAGAAGTGCCAGGCCGAGCTGTCCTTTATCACCAAAAGAGGGGTAGTAGGAGCAGAAGCTTCTCTTGTGTGCTTCTGCTCCCCGTGGGGTACAGGGTGCCCCTAGAAACCCTGGGGCGGCAGCATGGCCTAGTGGGTAGAACTGGGAGCTGCGAATCAGGGCTGCTGGCCTCCAGCCCCAGCTGTGCCGCTCTAGTCCATGGCAGACCCTCACTGTGACAGCACTTCCCTGCTTCACTGGGGATTGGCTCGGTAACTTGGTGCTCTTCCATCCGCAGCCGGAGGCTGGGAATGCAAGCTATTAAACGAGCTGCCAGCAGCCCCCTTCAGGGGAATCAGATTTCAGAGTAGCAGCCATGTTACTCTGTATCCTCAAAAAGAACAGGAGGACTTGTGGCACCGTAGAGACTAACAAATTTATTAGAACATAAGCTTTCGTGGGTTACAGCCCACTTCATCGTATGCATAGAATGGAACATATAGTAAGAAGAAATATATATACATACAGATAAGTTGGAAGTTGCCATACAAACTGTCAGAGGCTAATTAGTTAAGATGAGCTATTATCAGCAGGAGAAAAAAACGTTTGTAGTGATAATCAAGATGGCCCATTTAGACAGTTGACAAGAAGGTGTGAGGATACTTAACATGGGGAAATAGATTCAATGTGTGTAATGACCCAGCCACTCCCAGTCTCTATTCAAACCCAAGTTAATGGGATCTAGTTTGCATATTAATTCAAGCTCAACAGTTTCTCCTTGGAGTCTGTTTTTTAAGCTTTTCTGCTGCAAAATTGCCACCCTTAAAATCTGTTACTGAGTGGCCAGAGAGGTTGAAGTGTTCTCCTACCGGTTTTTGAATGTTACGATTCCTGATGTCAGATTTGTGTCCATTTATTCTTGTGCGTAGAGACTGTCCGGTTTGGCCAGTGTACATGGCAGAGGGGCATTGCTGGCACATGATGGCGTATATCACATTGGTAGATGTGCTGCACCTTCCCTCCCCTTTAACTACATCCTTGGCCAAAGTCCATTCAATCAAGCTGGGGACCATGTTGTGATGGGATTTCTCCTAGGCGGCAGCAATGTGCCTCCATAATTAAGGTTAAGATTTTGTCATGGTTATTTTTAGTAAAAGTCACTGACAGGTCACGGGCAATAAACAAAATTCATGGAAGCTGTGACCTGTCCCTGACTTCTGCTGCTGCGGCTCCATGGTGTCCTCTGCCACTGCGGGGTACCCCCACTGCCCGCGGCAGCTGGAAGCTGCAGGGGAGGGGGGGTCTCCCTCCACACACGGCGGCTGGGAGCTGCAGGGTGACCGTATTTCCCAAAGAGAAAACAGGACACACCCAGCCACTCACCCAAGGAGCCGCCCTTCCCTTGCGCGAGGCTGTCGCCCATCGCTGAAACCCTGAGGAGGCTGTTGCCTATCGCTGGAACCCTCCCGGGGCCCTGCTAGCTGCCAGCTCTGATCCCTCAGCCCCTCGGGCTGAAGCAGAGAATGTCAGGATGACCTTCGTGACATAAACATAGCCTTACCCATAATGCAGTTGGCAGGCATTGGTATTGTTTTTGCAAATGGTTAGATTGACCTAGGTGGCAAAAAGGTCAAAGTTCACATTTTGGGGTTTGTTTTCTGCGTTCAGCAGCCCATAACCGAAGCTGGCAGCAAACGGCAGGGTTCTAGCTCAGGGTGGGGCCCACGGCCGATAGAGCAGTCTCTTGGTGCAAGTGGCTGCTTGATATTAAATAACCGAATTCACAAATGCATTGCAGTGTGCAAACGACTCTGCATAACCCTTCTCTCATCTCTTTCCAGAATTCGTTGAAGAAAAGGGGATCTCGTTCTGTGGGGAAGACTGAAAAGAAGCCGTCAGTCCAGGTACCCAGACCGTAGCCAGTCAGGCCCTCCTGGGGCCATGTTGACTATCCATGGCGTTGTAGAACTCAAAGAGCCATGCTCACCCTGCAGGTCGCCAGTCCTGGCATAGCAGTAAAACTGTGCACATGGAAGAGTCATGTCTTAATTTGCGTGGCCCTGATGAGTCGAGTGGCCCCTGGGGAATGGTTAGGGTGAAGGGTTTCTAATAAAGGGTTTGGAACGTAGCTCCTGAGGCCTGGAACCAGAAGTGCTAAGTGGGTTGGCCAGCCTGCTCAGCCATGGAACAATGCTGGTGCTGCAAAGAGCCACGTAGCTGACTTTCTCTGGGGGTTAGCTGGGGCTCTCCTCTGGAGAACATCCAATGGCTGAGGAGCAAATGGAGCAAATGCCCCTGCAGTGGTCCTACCTGGGATGCTAACGGTCGCTTTTCTAGGGAGTGCTACAGAGTTCATGCTCTCACCCCCACGTGGCTGGGTGGGGAGGCGGATGAGCATATGGCATACTGAGTGATGTGCTCTGTAAGGAATCTCAGCCAGGTCTCCTTGGCTGGAGGGAGGATACTTATGACACAGCTGGAGAGTCAAGCCTGAAGAAATGGGGTGGGGCTCAGAACAGTCCAGACTCCACTGGGGTAACGAGGATTCGTTAACCAGAAAACTACTCAGACCCAGTACATAGCTAAGTGCCCTTGCTTTAGACCTTGGCTCTGGGCCTAGCTGCATGGGATGGATGGGGATTGCATGACGGGGTTGCCTGCAATAGCAGGGGACTGGACCTGATGACCCATGAGGTCCCTTCCAGTTCCACGTCCTGTTCCCGTGTGCCTGGTGGAGAGAGCACCGTGCCTGGCTAGAACAGTGATCCCAGCACCACTTGGGCAGTTTTGACACTCTGAGATATTTAAAAATCCGAGCCAAAGTTCAGCCTGCAGAGAGGGTGCTGTGCCCTGGCTATTGGGTGATTGTGTGTGTCCCATTCACACCTGCCTCTGCAGCACGGGCCATTGCACACGGGCATGCTCAGGTATCCATCTTGCTCAGACGGTTTAGTGGATGCAGCTGAGGTGCCTCTGTCCAACAGTCTCGCCTTGTAAACTTCCCGAACATCATGCACTCTGTATCCCTGCCTTGTGCAGGACACTGGACACGCAGCAGATATGGGCTCTCTCCACTGGTGGAAGGATTTCGTCTCTCAGTGACTGGTGTGTTCAGTGGCTTTGACTCTCTAATAACCTGACCGCGGTGCGCAGGTTCAGAGTTGGTGTTGTCACTGCAGAAATGAAAGCAGTTTATTGTTCTTAAAAGCCTCTCTCAAAGGCTGATGTCAGCATTTTAGAGGTAGGAAAGGACTGACCGGTAGAGTCTTCATCATTCATTGCTCTGGTTTGTCTCCAGCATCCAAATGCTTGATGTTGAGTTCATGAGCTGCATTAGTTAATCCTGAATAACAGTGGAATATCTGAATTACATGTAACTCAAGACACTGGCAGCAATGCCAAGGGGGTTCATTAGAACAATACAATGATACAAAGGAAATAGAATCATAGAATATCAGAATTGGAAGGGACCTCATGTAGTCCAACCAACCCCCTGCTCAAAGTAGGACCAATCCCCAATTTCTGCCCCAGATCTCCTAAATGGCCCCCTTAAGGATTGAACTCACAACCCTGGGTTTAGCAGGCCAATGCTCAAACCACTGAGCTATCCCTCCCCCCAGATAACATGAGTCTGCTGCAGCAGAATGAGTGTTAGAGGAAATTCCAACTCATTGCATTGCAGGGTTAAATTTATGGCCCTGCTTAAATCTGCAGTGAGGATAAAATTGGTCTTCCAGGATTTGCGCACACAGATGTCCTCAGTTGGTATAAATCAGCATAGCTACACTGACATCAGTTGAGCTGATTTCCACCGGCTGAGGATCTGGCCTGCCATTGTACGTGGGGGCATACCGTGGAGGGCATGCACACAGATTCACACACACGTACAAAGTATTCACTGGAATAGCAGGTATATCTTCCCTGCAGACTTAGGGAAAGGTCCATGTCTCCTGAGAGTTTGTCTCACCCCCATACCTGCGCAGTGATGATAAATCTGATAATCCGCTACCCACCGTGACACACTTGGTGGTGGTTCTGAAATCATTGACCAGAAAGCAGTCTGTGTTTTCCCTTTGCAGGGTGTTTGTGTCTTAGCAGATCTCTTTGGTGGAGGGGACACGCTGAAGAATGGGGGTCTGTTTCTGCTGGTTTCTTTGTCCTTTCATTTGTGGCTTTTCTTCCATCCTCCCATATTTCATCAGTGGAGGAGCTTGGTCAAGACAACTGGATGTTCCCCAGAGCACACGTCTGTACATGTGTTGGGCACTGTGGTTAATGGTCAGGTGCACCAGTTTGCACGTTTGAGCTGCACTTGGAAACGCTGTCCCCTCTGCCATCTTTGTCCCTCTTAGTGGGAGATGTTCAGGCCTTTGAGAACATCAAAAACATTCTTACAAGACATTGTTGAGACTGAAATACAAAACCATCCCCACTCCCTCCTAATGAGATACCACAAGGGGCAGAGGGAACAAACACAACACAACTCCAAACCACAGGACATAAACCTCATGTTTCTCAGGCTGTCGTCTTCATGGAGCCAAGAAAGACCCCATGGCTGCTGCAAAGCTGGGTGAGCTCAGGAGATGGACCCCCAGATTCTTCAGAAATCCCTAGGGTGTGAGCAGTATGCTGGTGTGCAAGGGTGGGCAAAGGGATTAGGCTGTCCATGCTACTGCGCAAATGGGTCTGGGGGACTTGAGGCTCTGCCTCATGTGAGTTATGACTGTCCCTGTCTCAGCACTGTGGGTAAAACTGGAAAGTCCAGCAATTTCTCAGCAAGACTAGTCCCTTCCCGTGATGCGACTGATGTAGGCCGTGACGAGTGCAGCAGGAACACCTAGAGAGATGGCGTCCTTCTGCCTACCCTTAGCTGCGTTCGTTTCCTCACTTGCTTGTTTCTGCGGGAGGGAGCGCTGTTCATGGGTAACTCTCAGCACTGCTACTTGTGTGCTGTGAGCTATCGCCAGTGACGGCTTTGATTCATGATTGATCGCTGATTTAGAGAGTTCCTGGGGCCACATCCTGCTCACATCTGACTGGTGTAGTATGAAATGTGACTCTGTTCAAATTAAAAGGGTGGTAGGTGGAAATCAGACAGACTGCTATAGGTGGGCTTCCGTCTGTCATCTGAGTGTTCAGAGAGCACCATTCACCATCACTTCTAGGGGTCTGATGGTTCCAGGCCAGTGGTTTGGCAGTTTGGGTGTGTTGATCTTCAACACTAAGACTTGAATTTTCTCAAGATCTGAACTCCCATTCAGGCACCTGAGCAAGGGGCAGATTTTAAAAGGGTACCACATCTTGGGCGCTGAGATCTTTTGAAAATCTGACCGGGAGTGTCCCTATGGGAGCTGCAGGGAGGTGTGGGTTTTGAAAGTCTTGCTTTTATTTAAGTGCCCAAAT
The DNA here is from genome assembly GCF_965140285.1 of Lepidochelys kempii. Lineage (NCBI taxonomy): Eukaryota > Metazoa > Chordata > Testudines > Cheloniidae > Lepidochelys > Lepidochelys kempii. Next base: position 29,920,717 of record NC_136392.1, on the reverse strand, counting down.
GGAAACCTCTCCTGGAAATCTGCCTCCAACTGAGGGTGCTCAACACTTGAAAATTTGGCCCTCATAGGGTATAGTAAGGGCTATATCCTGTCCTTCGCAGTACACCATTTTTCCACTGATGTGAAATCGGCTGGTGAGCTCTTGCGGAATGTTCTGAGTGAGGCGGAAGGATAACATGAGGCCATCATGCCCACTGCTCTGTCAAGCAGGGGTTTGCGCCCTAGCTTGGGAGCAGGCACCCACCTTTACACTCTGAACGAGGCTGCAGTAAAAAACTCTGGGATTTCATAAAGCAGCCTGGGAAGTTTGCAGAGTTAATAGCTACTGCTCATCTGAGGGTGATGCAGGCTCAGGCGTAGCTGTTGAATTTGAATTTTCAAACTGTATTAGCCATCTGGAAAAAAGATCTTGACTGCTTCACAGGGCACTCAGTGGGAGGGATTCGTCACCAGTGTGCAGAGTTTTCCCAGGAACATGCTTTCTCCCAGCCCTGAAAACAGGAAATGAAATGCGTTCAATGAGATTTACAACCAACGGACCCTTTGCATGAGGTCATATTCGTGGAGCAGAAAATCCCTAACGCACTTGGGGAGTCCAGGAAAGAAATCTCCAAATTCCTAATGGCTTGGCTTTTGAAAGACTGATGGTAATGAACAGCAGAGCTGAGATTTTCCCCTCGGCTGTCTCTCCGGACGTGGAACAGGTCCAGCTTTCCCTGTATTCCACATGCAATGGCTTCATCCCATCTTTCTGGCTTAGTATTTACTGCTGGGTTTTGAGATGGAAGTCGCAGAGTGGAAGTCTCTCTAGCCCCTCAGGCATCTGATGTCCCCTCCCCACAAGACATGTACTTGGCATTTCGCAGGGAGCACCCTGCTCCTCTGTGTGTCTCCGTCTCTTGGCGTGAGGAGGGGAAGGGGCTCTCCCAAGCTGCTTTGGAAGGCTGACTTGACAGACACCTAGAATCTGTATCAGATCAGCGCTGGCCCTCTACGCCATTGTCAGCCATGGGGCAGCTCTCGGAGCAGTGGAGTGAATTCCTGCAAAGGGAACGACAGGAAACCTTCCTGAGGGTGGGGAATAGTCTCCCCAGGGACCTGGGGGCCTCCCCGCTGCCCCATGGACAAAGTACCAGAGAGCGGTGCTGAGAGGAGCAGCCCAGTTTTGGTCCTTGGGGGAAAGGGGGCGGATGGGACCTATCAGAGTTTCCCCATCTATGCTCATGCAACAAAGTTGTGGCATAAAGGGCCAGCTACTTCAGCCGTTGTGTCAGGATGTGGGTGGGACTGTTTCAGTGGCCGTTGGGAGCTGTACAGCAAAAGGCCCAGCTCATTTTGAAAATGTCCCTTTGACGTTTCCAGCCCTTAGACAAATGAGATCTGTGTTTGCTGCTGCTAACGTCCGCGGGGATGTGTGCAGCACTGTCCGAGAGCACACAGAGCATCTCTGTGCCCTGCGCGCTCAGTCCAAGTACAGCGAGCACACAGCAGGCTGGGTGGAGTGATGTGCCCAGGGGAGGGAGCGAATGGGAGGCTGAGCTGCTCTGTTTTGAAACAATTGACTCCTGTTGGCTGGGCAGCAGAAGGGAGCCCAGAGGGGGGATTTGTAGCAATCTGAACTAATTCAAAACACTGCTGCACTTGCACAGCAATGCCAGGCTTTCAGGAGGAAACCTGCTTGTGGTTTTTATTCTTCCACATGGAGTCTGACAGCTTGTTCCCCACGCTGCTGAAACAACATGTAGCTCTATTTTATTGGCCCGGTTAGAGTGAAGTGTGAACATCGTTTCAGTGCCATGGAGCTTCAGGGGTGTGAATTCCTCCCTGTCAGTTCAGACCAGTTGGGGCCCATCTCCTGTGTGATTAGCTGCTTTCCAGCTCCCTGGGTACCCTTTTCCTGTGTTTGCCACAATTCCATGGAGCCGTATTTCCAGGTATCTGAGGTTTGGTAGGGCCTGTAGGAACTGTCACTCTGCAGACCTGAGGGACAGTTTTTTGACAATGACAGAATGTCTGCTGTGGGCCAGTTCACTTGGTTTTTCTCCATGTCAGTGTCCCAAATTAATTCCCAACTTCAAGGGCCAAATTCTGCCCATAGGTTTGAGAGCGCAGCTCCACTTCGTGACATGAGCTCCTGGACTTCTCACGTGCCCAGTGTAACTGAGGCAATGAAACCGTTGAGGTAGGCCCATTAATTCTCAATAAACTGCAGTCCATATGAAGCCATGTCTTGTGCTCCTGGCCTCGTGCTTTGGCTCAGGTGTATGTTAATAAATTACAAATAGGCAGGTTGACTACTTGAACTTTGTAGAGCTGCAAACAATAGGTATTAAAACGCTCTGTCCTGGGAATTATTTGAGGGACATTCTCTGGCCTGTGTTGTACAGGGGTCAGACTAGATGATCACAATGGTCCTGCGTGGTCTGTGACTCTCATTTTTAACCAGAAGCAGCCTGTTTTCTAATGCCTTTGCCATTTTGGCCCCTAGGAGGACAGCGCAGACCTAAAGTGTCAACTGCATTTTGCGAAAGAAGAGTCGGCTCTGATGTGCAAGAAACTAACAAAGTTAGCCAAGGAGAACGACAGCATGAAGGAGGAGCTGGTGAAATATCACTCCTTGTACGGGGACTTGGAGAGCTCTCTGTCCATAGAGGAGCTGGCGGACTCCCCTCATTCGCGAGAAGCAGAACTGAAGGCCCATCTGAAGCTCGTTGAGGAAGAAGCCAACATCCTGAGTCGGAGGATCGTGGAGCTCGAGGTTGAAAACCGTGGGCTGAGGGCAGAGATGGATGACATGAAGGGACAAGGCGACAGAGAGCTGATGGGGCAGGATATCCGGTTTGCTTTCTCCTCCACCAGCTGTGGGGACTCTGGGGAGAGCCAGGTGGAGCTGAGGCGACACCTGCAGTTCGTGGAAGAGGAGGCAGAGCTACTGAGGAGGTCGCTGATGGAGCTGGAAGACCAAAACAAGCTCCTCATGAATGAGCTGAACAAGTACAAGTCGGACCATGACCTGGACATCACCCTGTCAGAGGACAGCTGCTCGGTGATTAGCGAGCCATCCCAAGAGGAGCTGGCCACAGCCAAGGTGCAGATCAGCGAGCTCAGCGGCAAGGTGAAGAAGCTGCAGTACGAGAACCGCGTGCTGCTCTCTAACCTGCAGCGCTGTGACCTGGCCTCCTGCCAGACCACGAGGCCGATGATGGAGACCGACGCTGAGGCTGGTGACTCTGCGGACTGCATCCCGACCCCTCTCTGGAGAGAGGTGCCCGTTGGAGGAGAGAATGATGCCAAGGACCGTCCTGAGAGAGGGCCTGGCAACGGCAATGGGAAGTCTCAGGATAACAGCCCCACCCAGCTGTTCAAATCCAAGGACTTGGAGATTCTGCTCGGCATCCGGGACCAGGCCGCACTTGTCAGCAAAGCCATCGATGTCTTGATTTCGGACTCCAATGGCTTCACCCCCAGCCTGAAGGTGTGTCTGGACAATGACTGCATGGACCTGGTGCTGAGCGAGCCGGTGGATAACAACAGTGAAAGCACCAGTGACTCCAAGCTGATCAACATGATCTTTGTGAGGCTCCGCGTCCTGCAGCAGGAGCTGAGCTCCTTCATGAGGAAGGTGGATCACATTGGGGACTGCTGGAAAGAGCAGATGGACCCTTTCGCCTTCCTGCCCAGCTGTGGCGCCCAGGACTCTCCCAAAGGAGCACTGCGCAAAGAGCACAGCTCTGACTTCCAGGTAGGGTGTTTTCCATGGCATTGCCGTTCCCGTGCAGTGGTGGTTGCTTTATTTGCCGTGCTGTTTCTCCTGCTTTAACAAAACAAACCCCACCTATAATGTAACCTCCCTTGTGCCTCTCTAGAGTGAATGACAAACTAACAACTCACTGCATGGTAATGAACCCACAGACAAGATAGGACTCTGCTCTAACAGAGTGTGCGTAGGGGGAAGGTGGAGCCCTGGAGATGGGGCAGGCAGAGGAACACTGTTTTGGGTCATCGTCACTTCAGAACTCTTGGGGCGTGGGCTGGCTGACACGGAGCCTGTCCCCAGCCACAGGTGAAGGGCTCTCAAGTACAGTCCTACCTCAGCATGCCCAGGGTCCATCCCAGGTGACTGCACTGTTCTGCAGACCCAGCAATAGCTGCCCGGTCTGATGCCAGATTCCCGTCATGGTGAAACATCCCCAAGTGAGCTCAGACCCCATCTAAGTGAGGCAGGAGGCTCATGTGAAATCGGCACAGTGCATGGGAGAGAGGGCAAGGGGTGCTGTCCTGGGTCTCCAGGATCCCGGTGACACCCCACTTAACAGCCATTCTTTGGGAGAGAACTTCCCAGCCCCTTTGCTAAGTGCTGCAGAGAGAGCCCATGAGCAAGAGACTCCAGAGTGAAGATCTGAAAGGCAAATTTCAGTAAGACTCTGAGCATGTCCTCTTGTCCCTGGGGAGCAGCCCCTCCATGCTGCTGGAGCAACAGGATGCAGCTTGTCCCAAAGCACGCAGTCCCGTCGAGATGCATGGCGGCGCTCCCCTTGAGGAGCGTCTCCAGCAGCACCATCTCCTCACGGCATAGACCCTTGGCCACCACCATCCAAAATCTGTCCTGCTGGGAATGTGCCAAAAACCCTGGGTTCACGCTGTTCCCCAAACCAGCCAGCACGCTCCCCCTCGCCTCCCTCGCCCCCACCCCGAGCTCCACATCGCCCAGCCCAGCCCACGTGCAGCAGGAGGAGGGGCACCATAGCTGAGAATTTGCAGACTGCCAGGGGAGGGTAGAGGGCTCCGGGCTCTGAAGAGGGAGCAGATTTCCAGACGTGGCCAGGTGGCAGTGCCCCTTTCCGAAGCACACTCTCATTTGTTCAGAGTTCTATTTTCCTGCATGCTGCTGGGTTTTAGTCCAACCCAGCCCGAGCCCCCACCCCACCAGTCACTGCATGGCACCATAACTGGGGTTTGCATATTTTTCCCCTCTCTCTCTCTCTCCCCCACCCCAAACAATCCAGCCCACGTGTCTCCTCATCCTGTGTTTCCTTTTGTTTTCCACATTGTCTTATGCCACTGTGCTGAAGCTCCTCTTCCTCTTCATCCTTTTCGTTGTCTTGTAGTTCTTTGCTGTTTCTGAGACCCATTGTTTTGTCTGTTTTTCTTTTCTTCCCGCCCTTTTGGTTTGTTCTCATTAACTTGCCCATGCATGCAGCAGCCAGACTTTAGGGACGGCCCAGACTGGGACGCCGCGGGGAGCCGGCCCCCTGACCTGTACCGCAGCAACAACGCCATGGACGTGGACCCCAGTGTGAAACTCCCCAGGAACTACAAGCCCTACCGACCGGACGAGAACGACTCCTATGTCACCGAGGTAGGTGAGCAGAGGGGGCGGGAGCGCCCCGCCCTGCAGGAGATGAGGCTGGCCTAGGAGATGCTGAGTCAGCGGGGGGGAGGGGGAAGGCCAGAAGATGTGAAAGGGGAGGCACTGATGTGGGGCAGGGGGTGGCTTTGCTGGGGCCCTTGGGGATCTGCCATGGGAGAGCTCTCGGCACGTGTGTTCAGCAGGCCCATGGCCCAGCTGGGTGAGAGGGAGCACGGGCCCACAGGGCTGCTGGATCACTCTGAAAGCTGCTTTCTGGAGCTTGCCAGATGTGGGTGGGGAGAGCTCCCCTCTCTCTGTGGTAAATGGGGTGATGGGGGAGAGCACTGCTGAGCTAGTGGGGCAATGGGGCAGACTCCTTCCAGAGAGCAAAGACTCCAGCTAGCAGGCTGTGTCCTTCCCCATGTGCCAGCACCACCTGGAGGGGAGCCGGTTGTCCTGGGAGGAGAGGAGGCTGTGGGTTCCCGGGCTGCCATAAAGCCCTGCAGCCCCTCCGTGTCTTGGAGCTCAGCCAGCTGGTGATATGGGCACTGCAGGCATGCTGCTCCCAGCAGGACCACTTCCCTAAGCAGACAGGCACAGTGCAGTCAGAGCCCAGTGCTCAAGAGAGGGACAAGCAGCATCAACCTGAGTGTCCCTAAAATGCACCTGACTCATGCATGATGGGTCTGTGTCTGTTAGCTGCTGTGGAGGATGGGGCTTCCCCCTCTCGCTATCTCCCACCTCTCTTCCCAGATTGCCCTGGGTCTGTCTGACGCGGGGAGGGGTTCTGATTGCTTCTCCACAGGCAGGAAAGTGCTGCCGGCCCCAAACGAGGAGTGCCTTGCCAAGAGAGCTCCCCGTGCTTTCTGCAAGCTGCCCACCCAGTGCTCCGTCTTCCTGACATGAAGCCTGGGGTAAATGGCTTTCCACAAGCTCTGGGAAACGTTGTCACATCCTGTCTCTGAGCCGCCTCCTCTGTGCCACGGGCTTTGTGCTCCTCTGGCGCAGCAGCTTCGGTGTTACCCTCTGCTGAGCCAGGCTGCGGGTTTGTTGCCAGGTTTAGCCCCCGACCCAGGGTGGTTTCATGCTTTTGTTTCCAACTCCCGAAGTATCCATGGACCTAGCTCTTCTGCAGAGCGTGTGGAATAGTCTGTGCGTGTCTCAAGAGCAGCCTTGTAGAGCACGTGGTACACTTCCGCAGCAGCTGCTCAGGTTGCAAGGCAGAGCTGTAATAAATTTGAAAGACCAGTTCCCTCCTCGTTTCAGCTGCATGTGTGGTTCACAGCAGGGACATGTAACTAGATGGAGGTTTAATTTGCCCCGAAGCTAACTCTGGGTTGGCTGGAAAGCCAGACAGTTTGGCCTTTGTGGCAGAAGATGGAGCCATGACTGACTGAGAAGCTCTGCCTCTCCCCTCCCCAGTCACTGCCCCAGAGCTCGGGTCAGGGCACTCACAGCATGACCCTGCTCCCTGGTCCTACCTCCTCTGCCCAAGGCGTCGCTGGCGTGATTGGCAGCTTGGTCCATCCCCGTCCCCTCGGACTGGCATTTCTGTGCTGCTGGGCCCAGTGCCCTCAGCTGCCCCATTGTCCCTGTGCAGCAGGCATGAGCCCTGACACTTGCCTTGGGCTACTGGGTAGTAGGGTTTTCCCCAGCCTGGCCTAAGAGGGTTTCCCCACCCTCTTAGCACTCTTCCCCCCGCCCCCACACACACCCCTGCCGAGGCTGGGAGCTGCTGCCCTGCTGAACCCACCTGCTCTTCATTTCCTGCTCGGCCTGACTGTTCAGGAGGGACTGCTGTTCACAGCACCCTGCCTGCTGCTGCCTCAGCTCCCCTGCAGCCCCAGTGGTGGGCACCCTAGAGCAGGCATGGATCTGGCTCTGTGTGATGTTTCCGCCAGCTTAGTACTAGCTCTGTGGCCGTGCCCCTCCCCTGGTCGGGGGTGTGCTGGAGCGGGAGGGGAATGGCTCCAGGTATTCTGTACCACTGCAGCAGTGGAGGCCTCCCCAGCTCCTGGCTGCCCCTCAACAGGGGGGGAGAGAAACTGCCCCCCTGGGCCTGCACTGGCCAGTTTCTCCAGAGCAGGATCTGGGTTCTGAGCTGCCTTGGCATGAGTCTCATTGCTGTCTTTCCACGAAGCGGCGCGTTCCTGGCAGGCTGGCTCTGCTGATGGGAATCTCTGTACAAACTGGTGCCGTGTGTCTGTGCCCTGGCCTCCGGGTGCACGGTCCTGCTCCGCACCCGGCTGCTGTCTGGAAACCTTGAGCTGTGCCACCTGGCACGCTGCTCCCCGCACAGTCCCACAAGCAGCTGCAGTTCCTGTGTAGGGCTGAGCTCCGTGAGCTGGAGGGTCCGTCAGACCCGGGGAGGGCAGAGCCTCGGGAAAGGTTGGAGCGGTTGGCCTGGGGCTGCGGATCCCGGGGGGCCCCAGCTCCCAGACGAGTGGGTGTGGGACACCCAGCCAGCAGTGGGGCTGTTGGCTCCGTTGCTCTGAACTAATCAAGGTCCAAACATGGGAAAAGGGTCTTTAAAATGTGGGGCTGGGACCCCAATGGCAGGGGATGGACCCAATGGCTCACTAGATGTCCTGTCCCTCCCTAGGGATCTTGTGAGCAGCCACCTACTGCCAGGCATGTCCAGTGATCCTTGGAGGGACGGGTGCCCTGGGAGAGCAGAGCTGCTGGAAGGGGAACTTTCCAAGAGACCAGTTCACACCCCAGCCTCCAGCATGTCTCCTCCAAGCACTGCTTACGGGGGCGCTGTCCTTACACCACCCCTCAGCTCCTGTGCCAGGCCCGGTGTCTCCGAGCTGCTCCCTTAGTGCGGTGTGGCTCTGGCTAAACTGAGAGGGCTTTGGTTAGGGGCCCTGGCCTTTCCAAACCACTGCTTGGCAGCAATGGCGTGAGCTCACCCCATCCCAGCAGCAGCATGATCAGGGTTGGGGCCTTTCTGCTCTCGTATGCCCAGGAGCAGTGGCTGCTGTGAGGCCCCAGTACAGCAAACAGCCACCTGCCCCAGGCTCCAAGTCCCTGTGTGACTGTCTGCAGCTCCTCCCAGCTGCACGCCGCAGGGTCTACGAGCCTACGGGCCTTGGCTGGCTAGTGAACCTGGCGGGGAAGGATGTGGCTTCCCCATTTTAAAGCTGGCTCGGCTGCGGTGTAGAGAGGGGAGGTGATGAGCTCAAGGTCATGGCATGTGTCAGGATCAGAGTCCAATAGTTCAGCCTCTGAGCCCCCTCCTCTGTCCCTTGGCCGGGGTGGAGCCCAGGAGAACTGTATCCACCGTCCCCTCCAATGCACTCGCACCTGCTCCTGGGCCTTGTTCTCCAGGGGAGAGGAACGAGGCCTGGGCATGGCAGAGTGCCAGGGGACTGACTCTGTCCCCTGCCCATGCAGATCAAGGAGCTGCAGCTGGTGCTGGCTGAAGCCAACGAGAGCCTGCGGGGCCTTCAGGAGCAGCTCACCCAAGAGAGGCAGCTGAGGAAGGAGGAGCTGGAGGACTTCTCCCAGAAGATCTGCCAGGTCAGTGAGAGGCGCCGCAGGGAGCTGCTGCAGCGGCCAGGTGGGGTCTATGCCATGACTGCCTGCCCCTGCCTGCGGTGGGGGTAACTGGAGGCAGCCAAGAGCCAGCTGGGCCTTGGGGATAGTCACAGACCTTGGAGGAGACAAGCCCAGAACCCCACCACCTCCTGGGCAGGCACGAGGCAGCCACTGCCTGCCCCATCTGCTGGGGGAGAAGGGGAGTCTCCATGAGAGCTTGGGCTGTCAGCTCCTTCAGAGGAGTGTGCAGCACCCAGGGCCCCCCGCGGCTCGAACCCGTCTCCCCCCAGTGCTGGCGGAGCTGTGCCAGAGCCTCACCTTGAGACTTTCAGCGTGCCTGGGGCCCGCGGGATCGCCCCTTCCCCCAGCCCACCAGCGTGCCTGGGGCCCGCGGGATCGCCCCTTCCCCCAGCCCACCAGCGTGCCTGGGGCCCGCGGGATCGCCCCTTCCCCCAGCCCACCAGCGTGCCTGGGGCCCACGGGATCGCCCCTTCCCCCAGCCCACCAGCGTGCCTGGGGCCCGCGGGATCGCCCCTTCCCCCAGCCCACCAGCGTGCCTGGGGCCCGTGAAATGACTCCCTCCGCCCCCCCCACCAGCGCACCCGGGGATGGCTCGCAGGATTGCCCTCTTCCCCCGCCCACAAGCATGCCCGTGGGATCAGCCCCCACCCCTGCAGCATGCCCAGGGCCTGCGGGATTGCCCTCTCCCAGTGTCCACCAGTGCACCTGGGGCCCTTGGGATCCCCACAGCGTGCCCAGGGCCAGCGGGATCACTCCCTCCCCCAGCACACTTGCGGGACCATCCCCTCCCTCCCCTGCCCACTAGCGTTCCTGGGGCCTGCGTGATCCTCTCCCCCCCCCATCCACCAGCGTTCCTGGGACCCCCTGGCCCACTAGCGTGCCCGGGGCTCGTGAGGGGCGCACACACGCCCCATAGCCTCTCATCAGGGCAATCATCCAACATGTCTGTATTTCTCCCCCCTCCCCGCTGTTGCTCCCCACAGCTCCCCGGCACAGCACCACTATCTCCAGAGCCAGGTGACCCTGCTCTGAGCGCCCCTGGGACAGGACTGGGCCCTCCCTCTTCCACCGCTGCTCTCCTGGTGCCTATGAGGCCAGGAATGAGTGACAGCCCTAGGAGCTCTGCTCCAGTCTCAGCCCCTCCCCACCAGGGGCCTAATCCCCCAGTCCCGCCACCTGCGCAGATCCTGCAGCAGCGCCCACTGGGGATCCTCGCGCGGCCCAGGGGAGGGTCCTTCTCACAGTGGCTCTCCCCCAGCTGCGGGAAGATCAGCAGAAGGCTCTCCTGAGGCGGGAGTTCGAGCTGCAGAGCCTGAGCCTCCAGAGGCGGCTGGAGCAGAAGTTCTGGAGCCAGGAGAAGAACCTCCTGGTGCAGGAATCCCAGCAATTCAAGCAGAATTTCCTGCTTCTCTTCATGAAGCTCAAGTGGTTCCTCAAACGCTGGAGGCAGGGGAAGATCCTCCACAGTGAGGGCGATGGCTTCTTGGAGGTAGGGCGTGCTGCCTGGCCTGCGTGCCATGGGGGTCCCTGCTGCAGCCAGGAGCTCCCATCCCATAGTCTGCTGGGTACTAGGCTGCACTGTCCCAACTGGAGTGGAGACCTGCAGCAGAGTCTGGGCAGGCAGGTGGCATGGAGTGGAGCCTATTCCAGCCTTTGTGACCCTACACATAGATATGCAGCCTGCAGAGCCTGTGGGTCGCAGCCCGGGAGGGAGCTCGGCATGCTGGGACCTGCAGTCTCTGGGCTATCAGCTGGGTAGAGTCAGCGTTGCCAACCCCCATCACTTCCAGCTTGGGGAGGGTCCCTGTAGGGACAGTGGGGGTCAGTCTGGCTTAGCCGTTCCTTCCTCTCTCACACTGGACTGTGGATAAGGTGCCACCTGGTGCCACCCGCACGCTCTGCAGCCCCCTAAGAGTCCTGCTCATTTAACCCAGGTCACTGCAGGGACCAGCTGCTGGGCAGTAAAGTCCTGCAGTGTCCTGAGGTGAAGGGCCCCGTGGCCCATTGCTGAGCCAGCTACTCCCCGCCCTGTGCTCTGTCCTGGGTGGTTTCCTGCGTCTGGGCTCACATCTCACCCCAGACTCAGCGGGTTCCGAAAGGCCCCAGGCTTAGGCTGTGCATGGGGACACCTGGGCAGTGCCGGCCAGGGTTGGCCTGCGCTGGATCCTGCCCCCTTTTCTTCAGCAGAAGGGAGGCTGGGCAGCTCGGCGCAGGGGGAGGCGTGGGAGCAGCATGGAGACATGGGAGCCACAGCAGGGCTAATGGCCCATCGCCTTGTGTGTCCATTGTTCTGTGGGCAGAGGTGGTGCCTGGCACAGGGTTTTTCTGGTGGGGGCATGCTGCTGCCCGGGGCCACCTCTCAATGGTGCTGGCTGCTGGAAACCTGCTGGCTGTTACACAATGTCAGCTTGCACTCAGCTCCCCAGCAATGGTCACATGCTAGGGAGGAGGTCACAGGGCAGGAAGCAGGAGAGTCCGGAGTCAGCACAGGTCAGCCCTCAGACTCCAGCCCTGCATCCAAGCAGACAGGCCAGGGCCTGTTAGTCTGCGGGCTGCACCTCTGCATCATTACTGTTCCTGCGCACGTCCATGAGACGCCCATCTACATGCCAAGCCAGGGCAGCTGCTCCCTGCTCTAATGCCAGTTAAGTGCATAGCTGCCCCTCGGGGAAGCTTGCCCAACACCTGTCTGTGCCGAGCCCGAGTCCCTCGCTTCTCTGAGCACTAAACGTCTTCACAAACGAGAACAAATGACGTGCACAGAGTGTGCTGCCTCTGGCCGGCAGCAACTGTGTCTGAGGCTTGGTAACAACAGCCTCATTATGGCCCGGCCTTGTGCTGAGGCCAGAAGATGACTCTGTGCCCTGGCACGAGGCTGCAGTTTCTGGTGCCTGGTACGGAAGAGCCAGAAACACGAGCTGGGGAGGTGCTGAGACCAGATCACCCCCACCCCACAGCTCTGCTGAAGGCCCTCAGTCCACGCATGCAGCTCCTCCGTTATTCCAGTCCTGGGCCCCACACACCGCTCTCCTGGTGGCCCCCCATCCCAGCTCGCAGTCACCCCCTATCCCTGGGCTCTGTTGGGTACAGGCAGCCATGGGTGCCAGCTTCTCTCTGCCCCAGGGCCCCTTCCCCCCACTCCCCTGGGCCAGGAGCCCCTCGTCTGCCCGTGGCTGGAGGCTGAGGGGGACCATTGTATCTTGTTGTGCTTCCAGGTGAACAGCATGAAAGAGCTGTGCCTGCTGATCGAGGAGGAGGAGCTCACCCCACAGCAGCAGGCCGATAACAAGATGTGTGCCGGAGACACCTGGACCCAGAACACGGTGAGCTGGGACCCTGGCACGCCTGCTGCGGTGGGCGCCCAAGCGCTGAGCTGGGGGGGGGGGGGGAGAGCAAGTGCTCTGTAGTCTCTGGGCTCAGCCCGGCTCCCCGGGCACAGGCTGGTGCCTGGCTCTGGCAAAGAGCGAGCGTAGAGACTGGGCATGTTTGTGGGCAGGGTGCCTCACATCCCCCCTTCCTTTCCCACTCCGTTCTCGTTTCCCAGGAGCCAAGCACACCCAGGACCAGGAGGCTGTGCAGGGCCAGGCTGAGGCGGGAGGGTGCTGTTTCCCTGGGAGCTCAGGCAGCCCGGGGCCCTGTGCGTGTCTGCTGCAGCAGCCCCTCAGTCCTTCCATCCCGGCCCCTCTCCTGGGCTGGCAGAAGGGACTGCGGGTCGGTGTGCTGCACCCCAAGCCCAGCACCAATGGCCTGGTCACAGTCAGACCCTGCTGCCCAGGCAATGAGGCCAGAAGCCCTGATGTGTGCTGGGGGCTGGGGCAGTGCAGGCTGCTCCTGCTATTTGTAAGCATTGGGGATTGATCGGAAAGTGTTAATGCCGCGCAGACGAGCCGAGGGAGCCTCTGAACCCGGTGCCGTGGCTCCCGGTGCCGGCAGGAATGTGGGTGTTCCTCAGAGAGCAGGGGCGGCAGATCCTGTGCAGGGGTGGGCAGGTCTGTACTGGAAACATCACCCGCTGCTGGGGGCTGTGGGGAGGCGTTCATAGGGGTGGAAGTGAGGCTGAGTGGGGGATGTCTCTGAGCCTGCCCCAGCTGAGGCCCATGGGCTCGGGTCCATGTTTACATCGGAGAGCAGCAGCCATCCAGATGTCTGTGTTTAGCCCTTGTAAGGCAGAAGCTGGATGGGGAGGGAGCCTGCATGCAGCTTCTAGGCTGGGCTCTGAGGGACACCACAGTGCGGGGCACCTGTCGCCAGCTCCCCGCACCACCAGGACGTCCCATAGCGGGGCAAACAGGGCAGCTGGCTGTGGGGTAAGCTCTGGCTGGCCGGAGTCTCTGCGCTGGGCCCCGGGGCTGGCCGGAGTCTCTACACTGGGGCATTACGCTTTCTGTGTCATGTAGAGCAAGGGGCTGGGCCTAACCAGCAAACTGCAGGCCTAGCTTGCGGCAGAGCCGCTGTGTCCTGTGGGCTCCAGCTTCCTGCTGCTTTATCTGCTGAGAACAAGGTGCGCTTGAAACCTGGCTCCTTACTATGAAAGACACAGCGTCTGGGTGTAGCCGGCAGTACAAAAGGAGCCTGAACTTCCCATCCCTGGGGCTGCACACCTGGCTGCCCCGGATCTCACAGCGGAAGTGCCAATGAAGAGACACCCTCCTCCCCGCCTTCAGCCTGTGTGAGGCTCTGCTGGGGGCCTCCGTGGAGCGTGCCAGCCTGCATGCCCCTTTGCCCCTGTTCTGCAGACATTCCTCCTCTTCTCTGATCCTCCAGGGACGAACAGGGGTGTTGGGAGAGGCCCTGAGGCTGGCCTCCCAGCCACCCGGCAGGCCTGGCCTTCCTGAGACGGCGGCTGGGTGAGCTCAGTGGGCAGGGCCAAGTTCTGCAGGAACAGGCCCCTGCTGCAGCTTCCTCGGGCCCTTCCGCTTGTGGGGTTGGGGGAATGGCCTCTCACCTTCCTCACGGGCCAGGGAGGGGGTAGCCTCTACATGCTGACCCTAGGGTGGCTAGCAGGGGTCCCTGCACTGTTTCCCAGCCTTCTGCCCCGGAACTGCTCCAGCAGGGGTGGGGCGGCAGGCGGAAGCCAATGGGCACTGAGAGCGGGTGGCGGTGGGATGCTGAGCTGCTCCGGCAGGAGCGGGGAGCTGGGCGGTGGGCAAGGACTCTCCCAGCCCTCCAGCAGCTGGCCAAAGTCCTTCTCCCGTTTGTGTGAGGGGCACTGGGGTGGGGGGGATTTGTGCAGCTCTGTCTCCCAGTCCTGTGCTCTGCCCTCCCAACTCTGCAGCCTACTGGCCTGAAGGGGCTAGGGGTTACTTCTGTGTCCCCTCTCCCATGGGGTCGTCATCCTCAGCAGGGGGTTTCTACGACAGGTTTGAGGACCATGAAATGAATCCAGTGTGTATTGCAGGGTGCAGCTGGAGTGCTGGCCTGGAGTGAGCCTTCTTCCCCCAGGTCCCAAGGCTGGCGGGGTGGGGGCTGGACAGCCCAGCTGGCCCCATTGCTGCTGAACTGGCTGTAGGGCAAGGCACATTCTTGAAACAAAATCCACGGGAGGAGGAAGCCCAGCCTAGACCAGACCCCTGGGGCCGGCAGAGCTGCCTCTCCCTGTCCTCACTGCCTGGCATAGACAGACACTGGGCCCGTGGAGCCCTGCGCCCGCGGCTCCGGGAGAGCGGACGGCAGCGCCTCCCCCCGGGCAGATGTCTGTGAACAGCTGCCCGCGCTCACACCCTTCTCCCTTCCCCTGCCCGGCAGCCCAATGAGTACGTCAAGACCCTGGCAGACATGAAGGTGATCCTGAAGGAGCTGTGCACGGAGCTGCGCGAGGAGAGGCAGGGCATGAATGAGCTGCAGCAGCAATTTGCCAAGGCCAAGGCTGCCTGGGAGGTCGAGCGGACTGAGCTCAAGTGCCACATCGCCCAGGTAAGAGCTGCAGACGCGCACTGGAGTCTTGGGGGGGCGCATTTTCCTCCTTTGGCTGCCCTTCCCCCGTCACCCCAAAATCCCTGCTTCAGGATGACCCTCCTTCCAGGCCAGCAGGATGGCCCCAGCAGATCCCCTTGGCAGGGCTTTGAATGCAACGGCAGCGTGTGCTCAGAGCCCAGCAGGGCAGAGCGCGCTTCCCAGTGTTTGTCTAATATTAGAGGGGCTGAGAGCGGCAGGAGATGTCTGCAGCCTGATAAGCTGGGCTGGGGCAGAGGATGAAAGCAGAGCATTGTGGGAATCTTAATTAGTAATCTCTGCTCCTGCTGAGGGAGTTTCTATAGCAACAGGGCTGACACTGAGAATGCAATTGTTGGAGTAAATGATGCCCCTTATTTCCCTTGCAGGGATTGCTGGGCTGGGGACCCAGAGCAGGTGGGAGGAGTATCCTGGCTGGAGAGATCCCAAACAGAAGCAGTGGAGAGGCTGGCTGTGCATGCAGTGAGCCCTGAGGATGCTCAGCAGGGACCCTGGTTGAACAGGATAGCTGTCCAGCACCACTGTCATGAACTGGGATGTGGGCAGCCAAGCCTAGTGGTTGGAGCAGGACTCAGGCACCAGAGTCAGGAAGCCAGTAGGCAAGTAGGAAACGGACTGGGCAAGCCAAGAGCAATGCTGGGAACAAGCCAGGCTCAGGGCTGGAGCAAGGCTAGGAGCAGGGCAGGCACCAGAGAGAGCACAGCTGCAGGCGTGTGTGATGAGCAGCCAGAGATCACTCAGTCGTTGCTGATGGTCATAGGAGCAGGCCTGGTGACCTCCTCAGCCGGTCAGGTGGAATGGTCCGTCAGGTGGCCTTGCTGTGCTAATAGGCTGCCGTGACACTGAGCAGGTGCAGCTATAAGTCCTCACTTCTGACAGCTCCTCATTTTAGGAGACAGTAAGAGGTGGTACCCTCCAAACTCCGCCCATAATCTATGCTCCACCCACATCATAGAATCCTAGAATATCAGGGTTGGAAGGGACCTCAGGAGGTCATCTAGTCCAACCCCCTGCTCAGAGCAGGACCAATCCCCAATTAAATCATGTGATGCCAAAATGAGATGCCGCTTGCAGCGGATTGGTCGGCAGTTTTCAGATATTCCTTGGGTGCTGATTGGCAGTGAAAAAGTTAACAGCATTGCCATCTTTAGGCTGTAGGGTAACACACATGGAGCTGCATGGACCAACTCCCACCTCTCTGAGCTCTTTTGTCAGGCTCTCTTCAGACTCAGGCAGACACCACCACATCTGTGACACTAGGGTCACCTTTTCAACCAGGAGGCTCTGTATTTATCTCAGTGACTCCATCTCACGTATGTCAGTTCACAAGTAGAAGGAAACGGCCTGACCTGGAGAATCAGTCTGGGATCAGAGAGTCAAGCTGGGCTTTTCCCTATGCCTAGGAAACCACTAATAAAGGCTCTGTAGCAGGCATTAGCACAGGTGTCGCTGAGTGGGAGCAAGTGAGCAGACTCCAGCCCCTTCTCTGTCAGCTGTGCTGGCTGGACAGGGCTGCCAGGAGCACAGAGTGATTTTAGTGCTTAAGGACAATGGCTCGGATTCTGATCCACACGCTGCAGCATGAAGGGCTGTTGCTGGGCAGATCTGCACTTTAAGGCAAGCAGATTCCAGTGACATTCCTGGCCCATCTGACAGTGAGGGTCCATTCTGCTAGCCTTGCAAAGCCAATTCATCTGGCAATCAGCATGTTTTCCTGACACCTGGAAATACTTGCCCAGTACATGTCTACTCTGTGGGCTTTCCCAGGATCAGGGCACGTGCAGTCCCTTGGCCGTGCAGTGTTGATGTCTCTGGCCTACAAATAGTCATCTCCAAGCTGTCGCATGCTCAGAGTCATGCCAGGCTTGCGTGCAGCTCAAAGCAGGCAGTGTTGAGATCAGCAGAACCCAAACTAGTGGAAATGAAGCCTGGATTTATGGCCTTACTGGCTCCGATGACCGGAGGCAATAAATGCTGGGTGACCACAATGCCCAGGCTTCAGGGGAACGTGTTACTTGACAGATTAATTTGGAGAACTTTTTCGTGGCCAGGATCTGCAGGAGGAGCGCAGTGCTGCAACTGCACCTGAGCTTGGGAGCTGGAGCCAGGGTGTTGACAAGACCTTCTGTTGGGGGTGCTGTGTGAGTCCCATGGGCCACATAGGGCTGCCAGGTGTCTGGTTCTCGACCGGAACGCCTGGTTGAAAAGGGACCCTGGGGGTGGCACTGCAGACCGGGCCGTTAAAAGTCCAGTCAGTGGCGCAGAAGGGCTAAGGCAGGCTCCCTGCCTGCCGTGGCTCCATGCAGCTCCCGAAAGCAGCGGCATGTGCCCTCTCTGACTCCTATGCATTGGGCAGCCAGGGGGCTCTGCACGCTGCCCCCGCCCCAAGTGACCACTCTGCAGCTCCCATTGGCCAGGAATCGCGGCCAATGGGAGCTGCGGGGGCGGCGCTTGCTGATGGAGTAGTGTGCAGAGTCGCCTGGCCGCATTGCTGCATAGGAGCCAGAGGGGGGACATGCTGCTGCTTCTGGGAGCTGCTTGTGGTAAGCGCTGCCCGGAGCCTGCACCCCTGACCCCCTCCCATGCCCAAACCCCCTGCCCCAACCCATATCTCCCTCCTGCCCTCCAAACCCCTTGGTCCCAGCCTGGACCACCTTCTTGCACCCCAAATCCCTCATCCCTGGGCCCCCTCCCACACTCTGGACCCCCCAGCTTGGAGCCCCCTTCTGCACCCCAAATCCCTCATCTCCGGTTCCCCACCAGCCTGGTGAAAATGAGCGAGTGAGTGAGGGTGGGGAGAGTGAGTGACAGAGGGAGGGGGGATGGAGTGAGCGGGGGCGGGGCCTTGGAGGAGGGGCAGTGCAAGGGTGTTTGGTTTTGTGCGAGCAGAAAGTTGGCAACTCTAGGGTCAAACCAGGCATCCTTGGGGATGTCAGTAGTCAGGGAGCAAAGCTTGTTTCTAATGGTGGTTAACCCTGTTGGGAAAGGGGCGCTCTCTGTTTGGGGGGCAGGGGTGAGGGGGGGGTCATAGGAGCAGTCAGTGGAATTGTCAGGGACCCTCTCCAGCTGAGCAGGCTGTGTGTGCAGGCCATTTGCAGGCAGTAAATCATGGGCCGGGGGCAGGAGAACAGTTAGGCCATTAGGCAAACAAGCTGGTGTCTTTGGCCACTCTCTGACACCAGGGCACCTTTTCTGTCCCATCGTCTAACTCTTACTGCTTTGGAAATGTACTGAGGCTTCCTGTTGGTTTCATCCCCATCGCGCTGAGCTGTCTGGGGCTGGGGGCCGTGTCAGTGTGATGCTAGCTTAATGTGATTGTAAGGGCCTGCTCAGAGATGCACTGGGCCCTCATGAAGTCATGAATAATAAACAATTTGCCAGCCCCGTGCTCCAGAGGTGTCATTCTTAGGCTTTCCTCCAGACTCCAGTATCCCCTAGTGTCATTAGACTGGCCTGGCTTTAAGCATCCGTGCAGCATCCAGACCCATTTATCACCAAGCTCAGAATAATCCTTTCCCACTCTGCTGTCTGAGCCGTTTTGTGTCAGAGGACTTGAGCCGTGCCCTGGCTCCCTGCTAGCTGGACCCTGCCGTGTGGTGTAGTGGTATGGCCTCGTCCGTCTCACGGGGGTCTGTGTCTAACCTGCCCTTGGACGCCCTGAGCTCTGTTCTCTTCTCTGATTGCTTTCCCTGGATCTTCATCTCCCTTTTTGCAAGGCAGATCCATGAGAAACTAACTGAGAACCCAGTTTGGTTTACACCCCAAAATGGCCAGCTGTTGTTCGGTGCTACCTCCCAAGGCACTGGACACGGCTCGAGGGGTTAGTCCCCACGCGGTACCCCTGCCCCTACTGCTGATCCGATGTTTCTGGCAGCGGCAGCATCTTTTGCTGATGCTCTCTCTGAGCAGCTGTCAGTGGCTTCAACCTGCCTCTCAAGCTATCACACGCTTAAGCCCCTTGTGAGCTGTCTGAGCTGCTGAGCCCAGGATGAGACACACACAGATTCACCCCTGCTCCCGAGCTGGTCTCAGGGCTTGGGAGATCCTGGGTATCGTATCCCATGCCTCTTGCCTCCAGGGCACAGGCATGGGCTGGCTTGGGGCTCTAGGATTTCCCATAGCCCGCCCTAGCCCTGCCTCCTCCCAGCGTGGCCCCTTGCCTTCAGAGTGCGGCTCATCTGTGTCCAGGCTCCGGCCAGCCAGGAGTCTCCCTGGTGCGTGGGAAGGGGGCAGCCACCTGCTCTCCGCCTGAGTGCTCCTTGCTGCTGTCCCTCTCCCAGGTGTGGGGTGTTAGCCTGTCTACTGAGCGCTGTTCTCACTGCCTGGCCTCAGTACTGTATTGTGCAGGCACCCCGTGATCCCAGTCCCACTCAGGTTGTGCCCCAAAACCTCTGTGCTGGCTTCTGGGCCCATTCCTCATGCAGCACTGGCAGGGGCTAAACCCGGGTTTCTTCTGCCCGTTCCTGGTGTGTGCCCAGAGAGGGGCTCAGACGCTGCCACAGGGAGTGTGGTATGACTAGATAATGGGCCAGAGGCAAGCTGAAGATCTCCTGGCACTTTTCCCGAAGAACTGGGGCTAACTAACCCGGGGACGGAGTCCCCCAGCCTGGGACGCTGAGGGTCCTACCCGGGGAGTGTTTGTCCCTGTGCAGTCGGTGCCCAGCTGGAATCTGGCTCATTGCTTTGAGTACAAGAGGCGCCATCTCCCAGGATCCTCCATGGGGTCCCAGCCAGCGATCGGCTGTAAAGATCTGTAATGCCCCCTGCTCGCGCCCGCGCCTCTGAGCTGGGTTCTCCCTCCCAGCCAGCCCTCCAAGAGCCACCAGGCCACAGGCTGCTAGCACCTGAGCTTGCATGTTCAGCTTTGTGCTTCCCTTCTGCATGACCATGGCTGCAGCTGCCCTGCTGGTCCTTTAAGAAAGAGACTGTCCCCTTGTGGGCACAGCAGCTGCAGGAGGACATGCCGGGTGAGGCTCTGGGAAGCTGACTCAGCAATAGCCCCCTAGCCCAGCCCAGTGTTAGCAAGGGCTGGTGGTTGGCAGGCTGTAATACTCCCCTGGAGGTGGGTGTGCCTGCGGTCTGATCTCCTCTCCCCTGGATTCCCCGCAGCTGGAGTCGAAGGTTGGGAAAGGGGTCCCGGAGCGAGCCCCGTCGGACTGGAAAGTGGCTCTGAAGAGGGAGCGAGAGGAACACCAGCACCTCCTGGCCGAGTCCTACAGCGCAGTCATGGACCTCACCAAGCAGCTCCAGATCAGTGAGAAGAACTGGAACCAGGAGAAGGTGGAGCTGCTGGGCAGGTTCAAGGATGAGCAGCAGCAGGCAGAGCAGCAAGTGAAAGAGCTGCAGAACAAAATCAACCAGGTAGGGGCGTACGCATGCACGTGCCGCTCACTGGAGTGTGCCCGCCCACGCTCCTGAGCTCACACTCACAGAGACGCTCATGGGAGCATTGTTCCTGCATGTGCACATGCACACGCATGTGAGCTGGTGCTTAGAGATGCTCCTGGGAGCATACCCTCGTGTGTACATGTACGTGTCGCTCGGATCACACTCACAAAAGTGCTTGCTGCTCATGGGGCTTTGTGCGACCGTGCGACTGCATGGAGGCACCCAAGCTCTCACGCCAGTGCTCTCTGCTCCCATGAACGCACACGCTCACATGAGCGTACGTGTGTACAGCCACTGCCAGGCACGCTCCCACGCAAGTGATCCCAGCCTGCTTTTGCACGTGCTCACATGACGCTTGCGTAGTGCACACTCTTGGGAACACGCTAACAGGAATACACGTTCGCACATCCCCCAAACTGCTCTCAGAAGCCCCCTCCCCTGCAGGCAGCGGCTCACGCTTTGTGGTGACTGGGTGAACGCAGGCCTTGCTAGCTGGTTTGTCTGATCCCCAGGGTGGAACTCATCCCCTCTGCCTTTGGCTCGCTGTCCCCCCTTGTGGGTCTGCCCCAGTCCTTAGGTCTCCCACTCCCCATGCAGCAGTCCTGTAAGCTCCCCAGCCCAGCTGTGTTCCAGCAGCTCCAGCCAGGCTCCTGCAGCGCCCCCCCGAGTCGAGTGCGGCTCTGGGCCTGCCCTGAGCCTGAGGAGTCCAGTATGTCCACTGGCCGAGAGCGCTCTGGGCCATGGGAAAGCCAGCGCGCTGCTGAGCCCCAGTTCAGCCGTCGCTGCCTGCAGGAATGGCCCTTGGGGCAGCTCCTGCCTTCAGGCCAGCAGCTGCTCTTACAAGGCCTCTCCCCCACTCCCATGTCAAGTGACTGGCTCCTTTTCTGTGCGATTCCCAGCTGCAGAAGGGAGCCGACCGGTGGGCTGTGGAGAAGCAGGGTAGCAACTGGAAAGAGGTGAGCAGGAGAGCAGCTGTGCCTGCCTGTTGGGGGGAGGGGGCATTGCCAGCAGCTTCCCAGGGAATGAGCTGGGCATGAGACCAGATCCGTGGGAAGGCGGAGCAGCTGCTTCTGAGAGCAGAAGCCCAGCCCCCTTCCCTTGGATTGGGGTGGAGCACTGCATGCTGGGACTCATCACCTGTGTTAGTCATGCCCAGCACACTGCCATGGCGGGGCCCCTCTGTGCCAGACACCAACACACCAGTCCATGCCCCAGAGCACTCAGTCTGACCAGTCTGCTCCCTTGGATCATGAATGGGACCGCACTGGGCGTGGCATTTATGTAACCCTTGGCGCCCTGAGATCTCAGAGGGGGGGTCATTGTTACCAGGCGGGTTAATGTGGCACCAAGATTACGGGCAGGTTCAAACATAGGGCCCTACAGTTAGACCCCTGAATACATGGCTTTTGATCCAGGCTTGGTGAGCCCTGGCAGCTCTGCCTGGCGCCATGGGGGCTGTAGGTCTCTGTCCTGGGGGCCTAAAGACAGATTTAGGTTCCCAACTTTAGGCACTGAAAAGTTCTGACTTAATGAGGCTGTTGTAGAGCTGGGAATGGAACCCAGGAGTCCTGGCTGCCCGATGAGCTGCACTGTCACTGGGATACAGATTAGGAGTAGCTCCTGCACTCCTGGGAAGTTGCCAGTGCAGCTCCTTGGTCTGGAGTCCCCTGGCCTGACGTACCGTTCCCAAGCCCAGGTCGCGTGCCAGCTAACGCCAGCGCTTCCCCCTGTGTCATTCTAGACGCGCAGCGAAAAGATCACCGACAAAGAGACCGTTTCTGAAACAGACCCCAAGGGAGCCAGTTTAAAAAGGTGAGACACATACACCCACTTGGTACAGGGCAGCCTGGCACTGCTCGCTCCTCCTGGGGCTTGGGGGGTGAGTGCAGGAGCCTCAGCCTAGGGCTGTGACTGGTTGGTGAATGTGGGCTGATGGGCTCACAGCCCTCCTTACAGGTGTCACGCTGCCGGGACCCCCCCCAGCTCATCTCCTCAGTATCTGATGGCCTTCACATCTAGCTCAAAAAGAAAAGGAGTACTTGTGGCACCTTAGAGACTAACCCCTTTTCTTTTTGAGGATACAGACTAACACAGCTGCTACTCTGACATCTATCTCAGTGGGCTAGTGCTGGGGACCTGCTTCCCCCAACAGACTCTTTGGTGGGAGGCTGCTGCTCCAACCCCTAGAATGGTGCCCTGCAATGTTCCCTCCAATTTTTTCCATCCATGTGCGGAATAAATTTTGTTATGTGCACCAATATTGAGGTAATGTGTGGATGTGCGCCACCAGGAGAAACAAAAAACCTAGATTTTTTTTTTTTTAAAGTTACCATAGGGATAATTACTCCAGCCAGGACAGGTTAGAACTCAGTACTCAAAGAATTAAATTTAAGCATAAGAGAGAAATAAAATTATGAAATGCACACACCAGTCAAAAAACTAAAACAACAGCACTTTGAAAGAATAAAATGACAGAGAATATATGTGTATTGCAGGAAGTACCGAGAAGTAACAACAATAGCAACACAAGTCTGTGTTGGGAGGCGAGTGTGTGTGAGAGAGAGAGAGAGAGAGAGAGAGACGCTGCATGTGAAAGATCGGTCCCTACCAAATTCACGGCTATGAAAAATGCATCACGGACCGTGAAATTTGGTCTCCCACCACGAAATCTAGTCTTTTATGTGCTTTTACCCTATACTGAACAGATTTCATGGGGGAGACCAGTGTTTCTTAAATTGGGGGTCCTGACCCAAAAGGGAGTTGCAAGGGGGTCACAAGGTTATTATAGGGGGGTCGTGCTATTGCCACCCTTACTTCTGTGCTGACTTGGGAACTGGGTGGCCTGAGAGCGGCAGCTGGTGGCTCAGTTCTGAAGGCAGCGCCCCGGCCATCCGCAGCAGTGCAGAAGTAAGGGTAGCAGTTCCACAATCCCCCCTACAATAACCTTGCAAAAAAAACCCCTCCCTCCCCCCCACGCACAAACACACACACACACACACACACACAACTCCTCTTTGGGTCAGGACCCCTACCATTACAACATCATGATATTTCAGATTTAAATAGCTGAAATAATGAAAGTTACGATTTTTAAAATCCTATGGCCGTGAAATTGACCAGAAGGGACTGTGAATTTGGTAGGGCCCTAGTCAGAGACAGAGAGTGAATGTGAGAGTGAGTGTGTAAGAGAGAGAGTGTGCGCCAGCAGCTGGGGAAGCGTATGAGCGACCATGCGTTGTCTTGTTAAACAGAGAGGCACTCACCAGAGCTCAGACCACAGCAGCTCTGTTCTGCTCCTGAGCCCTGTCTCCCTACCCCCGCTCTGCGGAGATGGGGTACTTGGGCAGGGGGGAGGGGGACACCCTGAAATCAGCACACCCCCCCCTCTACCACAGCAAGCAGGAGGGTCCCGGGAGCAGCTGGCCAGGGGCTCCAAGGCAGAGGGCAGGAGCAAGGCGGCCGCAGAGCAGCGGGGGGAGGGGCACCTGCACACACGTCGCCAGATGTGCGCGGCACTTGATTGACTCTTGGGCAGCAGCGCAGCTTAGGGGGAACGTTGGTGCCCCGGGGTAGAGAGGTAAACTTGGCTTCTCCTCCATAAGGAACATGAGCATAAAGCACCCGTTATTGAGCAGGGTCTGGAAGATGCCCCAGAATCCTTTGCTGCTAGGGAACTCCAGGGTGGTACCTAGTTACTGGGCGAGGGATTTGGGTGGGGGAGGCGCCCTGTTTACACAGGGACCTGGCTGCAGGGTGGGAGGAATCATTGCTGTTTTTGCTGTGCAGGGGAGAGGTGCACGTTCTGTTCCCTGGGCGTTTCCAGAGCCTGCGGAGGTGTGTGAGTGGGGCAGGACTGCCAGGGGAGGCGGGGGCTGGGGGGGGGTTCGAGTGCATCTGGGACAGATGCTTGGGTTTGAACCCAAAGGTGAATGCATAGGGTGGGTTTGCGGCCAGCCCTTGCAAACAGACTTGTAAGGTTTGGCTTATGACCCCCTGAACCCTGCTCTGCCCTGTTTCCAGCCTGCGTTCAGCCAGCACTTCCCTAAACATGCCATTGCTCCATGCTCCCAGCCCGGAGCATATTCTCCCAGGGACCTGCCTGTGGCAGGTTCACCTGAACCAGGGGAACCTCTCCCAAAGCAAGCTCCTGAAATCTGTACAACCAAACGATACTCAAGGCAGGATGGCCAGGCAGGCTGTGCCTGGCGTAACCTGACCCAGAACAGTCTTTTCGCTGACTGAGGCTGAACAGTGCTGGGAGTGAGGGGCCAGGCCAGGCTTTCAGGTTAAGACCAATCCCAACTTCACCCAGAACTGCACGCTTGGAGGAGGCAGACAGCCCTTTGCATCTTGACTGTT
This sequence comes from Lepidochelys kempii, assembly GCF_965140285.1. Taxonomy (NCBI): domain Eukaryota; kingdom Metazoa; phylum Chordata; order Testudines; family Cheloniidae; genus Lepidochelys; species Lepidochelys kempii. The sequence continues at coordinate 29,896,108 of NC_136392.1, read as the reverse complement.
GAGCCCTGATTGGCTTCTGCCTACTCCTGGCTCTTCTAGCCACCGGAGGACCAAATCTTATTGATCCCACTAGCAGCTGATCCTGGGTGGCCTCTCTGGGCAGCTCCTGAAGGTCTAAACTTGATGCTCATTTTCCCCCCAAAAGACACCTGCTTTGGGTGGGGTGTGCCAAGGTGGTGGGGCCTGCAGCAAGGGGCACCCAACACCTGGTAGTACCCCCCTCCCCCCACTGCATGCACTGCTGTGCTGGCTTGTAGCCATAAATCCTGCCTGGGGACAGGAAGCTTGGGTTGGCGTATAACCCTTCCTTGCAGCTTGTTAGCCCACCCAGCATTTCACCACACTGTGCAAAGGCCCAGCAGAGTGAGCAGCAATAAATACCGGGTGTGCTCCTCGAGATCACAGCTGTGTAATCCAGCCCACCTAGATAGAGCCTGTTAGCCATGCAGGAAACATGCCCAGAGCAGCCGCATTCAGAGGGGACTCACTGGAATGATTCCTTGGCATGACCCCAGCTGCAGGTCATTTGCGTTCTCATCTTCCTCGGCTCGTCCAGGCTGTAGGCTCCTTACAGCATTTGTAATTCCTGGCACCTCTTCAGCTCTCATCTGTCAAGCTCTCTCTGCTGCCTCTGGGTTTTCCCCACTCTCCAGCGTCTTCGCTGTTGGGGCTGTGCCAGCCTTAGACGCACTTCTGGGTTTGCTCTCTCATTTGGTGAGTTACAAAGCCTTGGCTGGCAGAGCCAGGTGAGTAGCCCTGAGAGCAACCACCTCCCATCTAGCTTGCTGAAGATGGTTGTGTCCCACAACTCAGGGCAACTGCACCTGGATCCTCCTTCACGGTCCAGCAAGGCCACCCCCTCTAGGCTCCCTGCTCCCTAGCCGGGGCTTCTCTTGACTGGAGACCCACACGTTTCTCTCCCTTCTGAGCAGGGTATTTCAGGCTGAATGGCCCTCTGCCTGTGTGGTGTTATCCCCTAAGCAGGCCTGTGTATGGTGACCAGACAGCAAGTGTGAAAAATCGGGACAGGGGTTGGGGGGTAATAGGAGCCTATATAAGAAAAAGACCTAAAAATCGGGACTGTCCCTATAAAACTGGGACATCTGGTCACCCTAGGCCTGCGGCACTTCTCTCCTCTGAGCCAGTGCAGTGTGTGATTGCCCCTGGTATTTGTTACCACCCTGCCCTTTGTAAACCAGCACATTTCATTCGTAGGGTAGAAGCATTACAGAGAAAACAGCTTACCAACAATGAAAGAACCTACATGCAGACAGGCCTACCAGAGGTCAGCCAGCTGCCAAATGGCTCTGTCAGGAGCATTTCCGCCGTCCCAGATATTTTCTTGTGGGTTCAAGGTCCTCACCCCCTTTGCTCGAACCTGAGCCTGGTGAGACCCAGAGCACATCAGCAGCCAGGCAGTGGGGCTCTGCTCAACGTGCAGCTTCAGAAGCCTGGATTGAGGTGAGGCCTTTGCCTTCCCCTTGCCTCCAAGTGTTTCCTGGGAAATCCACTTCACATGTATTGTCCCCAAAAGGCCTTTGAAGTTCCTGGTATCTCCCTGAGATTGCATTAATCCTTCCTGCCTCGCCTATACAGACCTTGGATAGAACACAAACATTTGCATTTTCAGTACAACGGGGAGGTACTAAACTTGATTCAGTAAGGTGGTTCTTCGAGTAGATGCAGCCGTCTCTTGCAGCTAGGTGTGTACGTGCCCAGCCCACTGGAGCCAGAGATTTTGCCTAGCAGCATCCATAAAGGGACGGTGTCGCGCCTTGTGGCTGTGGCCCCTCCCCTGGCTATATGAGGCAGCACCACCCCAACCCCCCCTCTCAGTTCCTTCTCCCCGCCCGTGGCTGGAGTCAGAGCTCTGTGTGGGTGTAGCCTCACAACCTCACAAATAGTCTGTCTAGTTTCTTGTTGTGTATGGTTAGTGTTCGTTAGTAGTCTGTTTCCCTGGTGATGCCCTTCCTTCAGCAAGGTTTATCTTAATTCCATAAAGTTTGTCAAGGAAATTGCAGGATGTTGTATGCAGTGTAGTTGTAGCTATATTGGTCTCAAGGTATTGGAGAGACAAGGTGGGTGTAAAACGATAAAAGACAGAACCACTCTGTCACCTGTGGGTGAACACTTCTCCCAAATATCAGAGGGGTTAGTCTGTATCCACAAAAACAACGAGGAGTCCGGTGGCACCTTAAAGACTAAGAGATTTATTTGGGCATAAACTTTTGTGGGTAAAAAAACCCACTTCTCTTCATGTGCCAATATATACTTATGCCTGCATCTGTAATTTTCACTCCATGCATCTGAAGAAGTGGGTTTTTCACCCACGAAAGCTTATGCCCAAATAAATCTCTTAGTCTTTAAGGTGCCACTGGACTTCTTCCAAAGCGATCATTGGGTCTGACCTCTCGGTCCTCATCCTCAAAGGAAACCTGCACAGCACCTTCAGAAGATAAGCCTGGGAGCTTAAATGCATAACTCTGCTAGCCACCAAAAATCATGGTCTGAACCAGCAGTTCTCAAACTTTTTTTGTTGGTGACTCCTTTCGAACATGAAGCCTCTGAGTGCAACCCCTCTTAGAAATTAAAAACACATTTTTAATATTTAACACCATGTTAAATACTAAATTTAAACCCTATTGCTTAAAATGAATTTACCTTTTCTGACTGCTTTTAAATTAAGACTAAAACACATTTTTATCGAATTAAATATAAGTGGAAAAGTTATTTTTAAGTAGAATTTTATTTTAATACTTGACAGCAATTAATGACCTGAAGCAACATGGCCGGGCTCCACCTGGCAACCCCAGTACAGGGGTCGAGGCTCACAGCATCCTGGATGCCCCAGCTCACAGCGCTCAGCCCCTTTTCTGGTTGGGGTCAGGACTCGCAACCCCACGTGGCTGTCGGACTTGGGGATCGCAGCCCCGCACCTGCCCGGAGCTCACAGCTCTGCTCCTGGCCAGGGTTGGGGTCTGGGTTCGCAGCCCCATGGGGGGTCAGAGTCAGGGCTCGCCTCCCCACGCCTAGCCGGAGCTCACAGCCCTGCGCCTGGCCAGGGTTGGGGTAGGGGCTTGGGGCTCACAGCCCGGCACTAGAGTTGGGGCTCGCTGCTTACAAACCTGTTGGGGTCGGGGCTCACAGCCCGGCGCAGGTGTTGGGGTCAGGTCTTACAGCCGCGCGCTCAGGTCAGGGCTCATAGCGTTTCTCTGCAGGGTCATCGGGGCCCCTGGGCTTTCTATAGCACCCCAAATGAACTGTCCCACCCACGCTTGCCTGTCCAAGCTGGGGAGACCCAAACAGTGATAGGCACTTCCAGCATTCTTCCTGGCCCTCCCACTCCAACCCCTCTCACTCCTTCTAGGAAGTGACCCTGCTGAGCAGCCCCTCTGCCATGTACATTGGTCAAACTGGACAGTCTCTACGTAAAAGAATAAATGGACACAAATCAGATGTCAAGAATTATAACATTCATAAACCAGTCGGAGAACACTTCAATCTCTCTGGTCACGCAATCACAGACATGAAGGTCGCTATCTTAAAACAAAAAAACTTCAAATCCAGACTCCAGCGAGAAACTGCTGAATTGGAATTCATTTGCAAATTGGATACTATTAATTTAGGCTTAAATAGAGACTGGGAGTGGCTAAGTCATTATGCAAGGTAGCCTATTTCCTCTTGTTTTTTCCTACCCCCCCCCCCCAGATGTTCTGGTTTAACTTGGATTTAAACTTGGAGAGTGGTCAGTTTGGATGAGCTATTACCAGCAGGAGAGTGAGTTTGTGTGTGTATGGGGGTGGGGGGGATGTGAGAAAACCTGGATTTGTGCTGGAAATGGCCCACCTTAATTATCATGCACATTGTAGGGAGAATGGTCACTTTGGATGAGCTATTACCAGCAGGATAGTGAGTTTGTGTGTGTGGTTTCTGGGAGGGGGGTGAGGGGGTGAGAGAACCTGGATTTGTGCAGGAAATGGCCCAACTTGACCCACCCCAACTCCGCTCCCTCCCTGCCCCTATTCTGACTCCTCCAAATCCCTGCCCCGACTCCACCTCTTCCCTGCCTCCTCCTCTGAGTGTGCCACGTTCCCACTTCTCCCCCTTTCCTCCCACAGCTTGTTACGCCGCCAAACAGCTGTTTGGAGGCAGCAAGCGCTGGAAGGTAGACGGAGGAGCGGGGATGAGGCATGCTCAGGGGAGGAGGCGGAGGAGGAGGTGAGGAGGGCAGGGAGGGGAGCTTGGCTGCTGGTGGGTGCTGAGCACCCACTAATTTTTCCCCGTGGGTGCTCCAGCCCTGGAGCACCCACGGAGTCGTCGCCTATGCGTGCACCTCATGCACGAGGCCAGAGTTTGCTTGATGAGCAGAGTCTCTCAGGACTGCCCTCGTGCCTACACATGCTCCCATAAAGGGTAGGGCAGCCATGACCCTCCCTCAGGTCCCTCTCACCACCTGCAGCACAAAGATGGAACCTGGCAGGTGTCAGACCTGCTAGTTCTTAGCTTTGGCTGAACCATCTCAAAAATCTTCTACAACTGCGAGAGCTCTTCCGATTCTTCCACGTATGACTGCCATAATCTACATCGACACGTCTGGACTGAGTATTGGCTGCCAGACTCCACAGAACATCCCCGGACGCAGCTACTTAACGTGCTGTCAGACCTTGCTGGACATCCCCCCCTGGACACGCTACATAATGTAGTGTCAGACCTGCTGGACATCCCTCCGGGACGCAGCTACCTAACATGGTGGACTTGAAACCTCAAAGTGTCAAGCCCTGGCCAGCCTGTGAAGGACTCCCCACTGAAAGCTGGGCACAGCAGGTATCTAGGAGAGTCACACATACCGAGCCAGGGTTTGGAGTACCTGTTGTTCTGGGCTAGGACTCCCAAGTTGTGAGACGTGGCTGAAGGCCCATCTTCTGGAGCAATCTGTGGAGTCTCATCAAAGCCTGAGGATCGTGCCCAGAGCCCTGCTAGTAGACAGTGTTATCCAGTGCCCTGTCTAGCAGACTCACAGTGCCAAATGCCAGCATGGAGAAGATAATGCTGAGAAGGGACGCTGCTCTGGCGCCCCCACTGAAACTCCCCGCAGCGCCAAATCAGGCACCATTTCCTGTTCTCAAGCCACACCAAGAGGAAGCTCCAGGCACAGAGGCAGACTCCAGGTGGAGCTCAGTGTCCTCCCATAAGGACAGACCACGTAGAGCCCCTGAGGATAAAACAACCACGCCCCATACAGCCCGAGGGTTGCTGATAACGAGCAGCCTGTGTCAGAGGCAGGCTCTGGTGGTGCCTCAGCGTCAATGCCTATCATGAAGGATGCATCCCAGGGAGAACCGGGACCTTCATCAGTGCCGAAGAACCTGCCTGCACCCGTTCAGTCCCCGGTAGCAAAAGTGCCATAAACACCAGTGCCGCCTCCAGTGGGGATCGGCTGATCCTCACCATCATCAGAGCATTGTCACCCCATCTTCCAGCCGAGGGCCCTCTCTTCTGCCATCTGTGTCAACCTCTGGTCCAGCCCGGGTTGTCTTCTCTGTGAATGAGAGACTTGTCAGCCTGGCCAGGGCCTTGTGGCAGATGCCTGCTGCAGTAACACTCTGTGTGAAGTCTCTGACAGGGTTCAAGTGTGTCTCTGCTCACCCCTGCCCAGGCTTCCCCAGTCATGTCAGTGGTACACGAACAGTCTCAGTTGAGTAAGAGTATCCCTAAGGACAAGGACCCCAAAGGCTCAACCTCTTTGGGAGCACATCGTACTCTGCCTCAGCTGAATGTAGCTAATTGCCGGGCCGTACTGGGTCACCCCCTTCCTCTCAAAGGTCCTGCCTAGCAACAGGGAGCAGCTCAGGGAGGTCATTAAGAACAGCCAGTTGGTGGCCAAGATGGCCTTACATCGGTGATGGACACCTCTCACACAGCAGCTCGGTCTATGGCCACTGCTGTGACAGCGCACTGAGTGTTGTGGCCCCAGGCATTGATACCCTGAGAGAGGAACACGCCATGACTGAGCCTTGTCCCTCGATGGCAAGGAGCGGACAGATGGCGCTTTACACCCATTAAGACTCCAAGGCCGTCTTGTGCTCCCCAACCCCATACTATCCTCAGCCTCCGTCAAGACAGTGGAGCCATCCTGCCATCCAAGGCAACCCAAGTACCATGCCAGTACATCAGGGGGCACCAGCCTTCCTCCTCAGCAATGCACCCCTCGCCTCCAACAGGCATCTGGATGTCTGTCTCACACCTAACCCCAGCGCAATCCTCAGGCCGGGGAAGATGGGCAGGGTCACGCCTGCCTCATCAGCAGGGCCCGATCCTGGCTGGGATGATTTAACTGGGAATTGGTCCTACTTCGAGCAGGGGGTTGGACTAGATGACCTTCTGGGGTCCCTTCCAACCCTGATATTCTATGATCCAGTCAGTGCACCCGGAGCACGCCTAACTCCACGCCCAATGGCCAGAGGACAAGGATCCCTTTATAATGTTTAGCCAGTGGTTAGGGCACTCAGTCAAGAGATGGGAAACACCATCCCAATCCCTTCCCCCCCGATCAGGCAGAGGGAGGAATTGAACCGGGGTCTCCCACATGCCAGGTGAATGCCGCAACCGCCGGGCTAAGGTTGTGAGGGAAGAGCCCTTTCACTTGCGTGGAGTTAGGTGCGAATGGCGCCTGGCTCCAGGATCACAAGCAGCCATAGGTGCCAAATTCTGTGAGGGGGGCGGGCTTAGGACACACCCTCTCATCATCAGCATCTCCCATGGGTTAGCTTAGGCGGGTCGCTGCTCAGTGTGCTGGCTTCTGTGGTGCCTGGCTCCCCCGTGCCTTGCGTAGGGAGTCTGGGCCCCTAGCTCAGGCTCTGTGGATTGATTGCAGTGATTTTCTGGGTGCCGAAAAGTGAGGCGTTGCAATGCTCAAGTCCCTTTGCGGATCCTTGTGCAAGCCCTCATGGCCAGACTGCCTTATGCATTTTTCCATATGGACCTGATGGTGCTCAGCCCGCATCATCCCCAAGGCAGCCTTGGAATTCCACTACCCGTCAATTGCCTTGTCAGTGTCCTTCCCAAATCCCACTCGACCCTGAAGAAGAGAAGCCATATTCCTTGGCCCTGTCCAGAGCTTTTCTCTGCTATCTTAACAGGACCACACCCATCAAGCACCAGGCCCTTCTGGACTCATCCCCAGCCTATCAAAAGGCCATGCCATCTTGCCACAGAGAATCTCTAAGTAGATCCCACTGTGTATTTCCATCTACTGGCGGATGGCTGGTGAGCCTCCCCCTCCATACGTCACCACACACTCCACCAAGGCACAGGCTCTGTCTTCCACCTGCTCCAGGAATGTGTCTTCTCTGACATCGGCAAGGCTGGAACATGGAGCAACCCACTGACTTTTGAGAAACATTACATCCTTGACATGGCAGCCAGGGCAGATCACGAGTTGGGAAGAGCCATTCTTTGACAGGGTCATTGGCCTAGTGGATGGGATGAGGGAGGGGGAAAGCAGTAGATCTGATGTATCTTGACCTTAGTGAGACTTCTGACACAATCCCACGTGATGTTCTCATAAGCAAACTAGGAAAGTGTGGTCTAAAGGAAATTACTGTAAGGTGGTTGAAAAGCAGTACTCAGAGTCGTTTTCCAGGGTTCCCTGTCCAACTAGGAGAGCTTACCTAGCGGGGATCCGACGGTGTTTGTCCTGTTCTGGTACTGGTCAAATTTTTCATTAATGAGTTGGCTAATGGAGTGAAAGCATGCTTATAAAATTTGCAGATGACACCAGGCTGGGAGGGGTTGCAAAGACTTTGAAGTACAGGATTAGACTTCACAATGACCATGATAAATTGGACAATTGGTCTGAAATCAAAAAGATGAAATTCAGTAAAGACAAGCGCAAAATACTTCACATAGGAAGGAAAAATCAGATGTACAAATACAAAATGAGGAATGACTGGCTCAGCAGTAATACTTCAGAAACAGATGTGGGGTTATACTGGATCATAAATTGAATATTGGACAACATGATGCAATTGCGAAAAAGGCTAATATAATTCTGAGGTGTATTAACAGGAGGTGTAAGACATCGGAGGTGTCTGCTCAGCACTGGTGAGGCCTCAGCTGCAGTACTGTGTCCAGTTTTGGGAAACACACTTTAAGAATGATGTGGGCGAATTGGAGAGAGTCTAGAGGAGAGCAAAAAAACAAACAAACAAAAGGTTTAGAAAAACCTGCCCTATGTGGAAGGGTTAAAAGAACTGGCCATATTTAGTCTTGAGAAACGAGTAAGACAGTCTTCAGATATGTTCAGGGCTGTTATAGAGAGGTCTGATCAATTGTTCTCCAAGTCCACAGGAAGTAGGACAAAAGTAATCAGCACTGTAAGGGTAGTTAAGCACCGGAACAGGCTTCCAAGGGAGGCTGCAGAATATCCACGCTGAGGGTCTGTAAGAACAGGTTGGACAAACATCTGCCTGGGACGGTCTGGGTTTTACTTGGTCCTGCCTCAGTGCGGGGGGTTGGATTAGATGACCCCCTCGAGGTCCCTGCCAGCCCTACCTTGCTGTGAGTCTCTGATTCAGTCCCTGTTTGAGTGATACAGCTGAAACTCCTCACCCCCACGATCCAGTCATCTACCGCAGGATCCACTGACGCGCACTTGAAGAAGGAAGACCAGTTACTTACCCTGCAGTAACTGTGGTTCTTGGAGATGTCGTTGTCAGCATGGATCCCTGATCCACCTCGCTTTTCAGAGCCCTCAGGAACATGGGCTTTGAATTGCGAGGGTACTGCGGGAGGCTTTCAGCGGTGTGTGCTTTGGGCCCTTGTATTGGAGCATGAGCAGGAGGGGGGAACAAGCGCAGGCCCAACAGACACTGCTATTCCAAACTTTTTGGTCTCGTGGATGGGGCGCGTGTGTACGTACAGTGGTATCCACAGCTCTGAAAGAGCCGCCATTACACGAGTTCTTTACCTGCGTTTCCCACGCGTTTTGACCACTCCCCTCTTCTCTCCACTTAGGACAAAGTCCATTTCCTCGATGTCCGAGTTTGAAAGCTTGCTCGACTGTTCTCCCTACCTTCCAGGCAAGACCAGCCCTGTGATCCCTGACCACGCACGAGGCAAGGGGTCCCCAGCCACACAGCTGCTGCCTAATGGCATAACAGACCCTGCCGGAGTCCACCCCAAAAACTGTACATATGTGACTACAGAGCAACCTGCCCCTGAGAGCCTGGCAAAAGACAAACTGGGCATTTCCTCATGGGACTATTCCCGGGCAAACAACCTCTCTGGGCAGGATCCGGCTCAGAAGCAAATGCAGAGGAGCTACACGGCACCAGACAAGACCGGGATCCGCATCTATTACAGCCCTCCGGTAGTGCGAAGACTGGAGGCACCGCTAATCCACAACAAGGAGGGGAAGATCATGACTGAGCCGGGCTTCCTGTTCACAATGGCCAAGCCGACAGAGCTGGAGGAATCCGACAGCTCAGAGAACACGTACAGCCGGTGGCTGTGCAACTTCTCGAAGCAGCACCGCGAGCTGCTGGACAGCCGCAGTGCCGACAAGGCTGGGCCCTCCGGCCCCCGGTTCCCATCCTCCCTGCACGATTTTGAGATTTCCGGCAACATGAGCGACGACATGAAAGAGATCACCAACTGCGTGCGGCAGGCCATCCGCTCCAGCTCGCTGGAGAGGAAGGTGAAGAGCGCCTCCAGTCAGACCACGGGGCTGACGAGCGTCGGGACCCAGACCATTCAGATGGTGAGCGTCGGTCTGCAGACAGACATGCCCCGGGGAAACCTCCACAGCAAGAGCTGGTCCCCACGCAGCTCCTCCCTGATGTCTGTGCGTAGCAAACAGATTTCTTCGTCTCTGGACAAAGTCCACTCCAGAATCGAACGGCCTTGTTGTTCTCCCAAGTGTGGCTCCCCAAAGCTCCAGAGACGGTCTTCCTCCAAGCTCGACAATTCGAAGGACAGAAGCTTCTGGAACCTTCATCAGAGTAAGCAAAATGGGTCGGCCTGGGCTAGGTCAACCACAACCAGAGACAGCCCGGTCCTCAGTAACATCAATGACGGCCTGTCCAGCTTGTTCAGTGTTGTGGAGCATTCCGGGAGTACAGAGTCCATCTGGAAACCAGGCTGTCCAGAGAGCAAAGCTAAGCCAGAAGCCCCGAAATACGGCATCGTGCAAGAGTTCTTCAGGAACGTGTGCGGGAGGGCCCAGAGCCCCACTTCTGCCCCAGAGAAGAAAGAATCACCGGGAGATGATGGCACCAAAAAGCAGGATCACTCCCAGCCGGTCACCTGCCATCCATCTGAAAACGTCTCCCGGAGCTTAAACAAGAAACTCCTGAAGCAAAGCAGCAGCGAGGAGCCCAAGGCATCTTCCCCAAGCCAGGGGAGCAAAGACGGGGCCCCAAGGGACCTGGACATCACATCTATGATAGCCAATGAGGTAAGAACATAAGAACGGCCAGACTGGGTCAGACCAATGGTCTGTCTAGCCCAGTATCCTGTCTCTGCCAGTTGGCCAGTGCCAGATGCTTCCGAGGGAATGAACAGAACAGGGCAGTTTATTAAGTGATCCATCCCCTGTCATTCAGGCCCAGCTTCTGGCAGTCAGAGGTTTAGGGACATCTAGAGCATGGAGTTGCATTCTTGCCCATCCTGGCTAATAGCCATTGGTGGATGTAGCTTCCATGAACTTGTTTCATTCTTTTTTGAGACCAGTTACACTTTTGGCCTTCCCAACATCCCCTGGCAGCTTTGTTCTTACCCTAGCGAATAAGACCGACTTCAGGGCAGAGCTGGCTGACAAAGCAAACGTCTGTTTAGCTTCTGCGCCCACCAGAGGAGGTAGCTTCCTCCCCAGCCTGAAGTGTAGTGCAGCCCCTCTCCACCCCAGGGGCCGGAGGGGTGAGAGGAGAAGACCTGTTCCTGCAGCAGTTGGTGGGTTGGCTGTAGCACTGTCTGCATCTGACAGCCAGACACACTCAGGCAGTAGCAGCCCAGGCTTGTGCTGCAGCCTGGAGGGGCCACGCTGGCTCAGCCCTTGGCTTCTCCCGTGCGGAGACTGCTCCCCACAGGGGGGCTGGGTACACGCTCTCACCCATGGGGCTGGGTCAAGACACTCACGGCCCAGGGGACCTCAGCCTGCACTCGCGTCAGGGCTTCACGCACTAAAGAGCTGGCTCTTGGGGCAGGTGCTCTGCCTCTGGGCTCACCCAGTGCTAGCCCTAGGGGGCTCTGGTCCCAGCTGGGTGTTGCTGCAGTCCCCTCTGCCAGCACTGCACCTAGCCCGATGAGATCTGCCCTTGAGTGGGTACCAGGCTAGTCCCAGCTGCAGCTCCCCTGCGCCCTCCACACCTCTAATCTCCCCTCCCCTTTCTCTTTGCAGGACACAGCATGCGACTGCAGCTCCCAGTCCCTCACCTCCTGCTTCGCCCGGCCTTCCCGCTCAGCTGTCCGGCACTCCCCTTCCAAGTGCAAGCTGCATCCCTCTGACCCCAGCCGGGCGGAGGAGAAGGCAGGGCCTCTGAGTGAGTGAGTGAGGGCAGCGGGGACTGGGCTAAGCCGTGTCTGCTTTCTGCGGCCCTGACGAAAGAGCACGCTTCCCGTCTGCGCCAGCTGTGCCGCAGCCTGCGGGACCCGCCAGCCCCGGAGAGCTGTGCTGGGGTCCCAGCGGGCCCCTCGCTCTCGCAGAGACACAGATGCTTGCACATCTGTCTCCTAACCGTTCCCCAGCTGCTGGGGGCGCTTAAGAAGCAGATGCTGCAGGATAGTCGGGAACGGAGGCTTCCCGCGTTATGCCTGGATCCGGTTCCAGGGGTGGAGGGGAAGTTACTCTGGGCGGGTGTCTCCTAACCCCCAGGAAGTAGTCTGCCAGCCTCACCGCTCCTGCAAGGGAAGGATGATTCCAGGAGAGAGGAGGGCGTCCCCAGAGCCTGGGGTGGGGAGCTCTGGGCCATTTCCATAGCCCTTCAGGCTCCTCAGAGACCTGCACTTCAGGGAGACGGACAGCCAGCGGGGGGTGGGGGGGGAATGAAGAGATGGGCCCTGCCTGCCCTGGGATGTGGGAACTGGAAACCACAACCCTGCAGCAGCCTCTGGAGAGCTGGCAAAGCCAAGGCCCTGAGCCTGGGACTCCCTCGGGCCATGCTGCTGACAAGCGCCCTGGAGAGGATCGGCAGCAGGAGCGCGCAGAGCAGCTGGGTCAGCTCTGGGAGGAAATGCCCCGGGCATGCTGTCACTGCACTTCGCAGACAGGGCTGTGGGCCGGGGGTGAGCCCTGGGGGGGGCATGCGCCCTGGGGGGGTGGGGGCGTGTTGTATAAAGCTGATTATTGTGTGTGAGGCTCTTCACTATGTTGTCTCCCTTGCCATGTTGTCTTCGAGTGGCACTGGTACGCCCCTTCGCTGACACGGCCGTCCCTCCCCCGCGCCCTGGGGCTTTGTGCAAACCCAGCTCAGAGTGGATTGCCCTGCTGTTGCATCAGCCACTGCAGTGCCTGCCTCCTGTGCTGGAAGGATGCCGAGGGGAGGGTCACGGGGGCAGGCACGGGGTTCGTTCAGGCCCTTCTCCTCACCCAAACAATGTTTAATTCCCCACCCCAACCCCAGCCTGGCCAGCGCCGGAGGCTGCAGCAAGCTGCCCTCTCTGGAGTGCTCCCCGAGCTAGAGCGCTGGCCGAGTGGCTGCAGCAGCTCCCTTTGTCTCTGGCTCGCCTAGCGGGATCCTGGAGGCAGAAGCTGTACAGCCGCCTGGCCTCAGGAAGCACAGCCCAAGGCAGATGGGAACAGGAGCAGACGCAATGCGGTGGGACTATAGGCTGCAGTAGAAAGGGGACCTAGCAGCCTCACAGAGCATAGGGCAGGGGGAAGTACAGCGGTGTTCTCCCTTTTCCAGAGGGCTGTGCCGGAGGAGTGTGTGTGTGTGAGAGAGAGAGAGAGTGTTTGTGTGTTCTCCCTTCCCCTCCCCTCTGGAGCAATGGGCCGAGAGCACTGAAACCCTGGGGACAAGATAAGCCAGGCACACCTTGGGGGCCCTTCCCCTGCCCCTCGCAGCTGGGTCTGAGCGAGGTTCTAGTTACAGTGAGTCTGACAGTGGCTCAAGCCAAGGTGGCAGCATTTCCCTAGGTTGTGTCCCACCCAGCGTCTGGCAGGTGTGGTTGGACGCTGAGGGTCGTCTGGATCTCCTGGGTCTCACTATTTAAGGTATTTGTGCATGGTTTATGATGCAATTCGCAGAGGTCTCCGCAGGGTCATTTGTTTGTGTGTTTGGCCTGGTAGCCTGGAGCTTGCTGTGGTTGTGTCTGAGTGTGGCAGGTGTGGGAGATCCAGTGGGGCAGCGTCGGTTGGAGGGGGGTGTGTGTGTGTGTCTGTCCCGGAGGAGGCAGAGGGCAGCGGGGCCACGGCTGGAATTCAGTCTGATGTTCCCCGACCATTACTGGGAGCTTGGCTCTGACTCAGTGGCCAAACATCTCTAGGACCCCTGCTTCTGCCCCGCAACTCACGCTGGCCCCTCAAGGATCCCTGCGCTCACTTCTTCCTGGCCCTTTCTGCTCCCTTCCTCTGTGAAGGTGCTGCGTTCCGGTTCGTGTCCTCTGTAGGGATGGGGTTTTCTCTGCACACGCACTGCTGCCTCCAAGCCCAAGCATTTGTGCCTTAGCACTGGTTAGACACCACAGTAACAAGAGTGGTACGAGTACATGGGCCAGGTTCATCCCTGGTGTAGAGAATCAGGGCTGCCTTTGTCCCAGTAAAAAGAAAAGGAGTACTTGTGGCACCTTAGAGACTAACACATTTATTTGAGCATGAGCTTTCGTGAGCTACAGCTCACTTCATCGGATGCATTCTGTGGAAAATACAGTGGGGAGATTTATATACATAGAGAACATGAAACAATGGGTGTTACCATACACACTGTAAGGAGAGTGATCACTTAAGGTGAGCTATTACCAGCAGGAAGGGGGGGAACCTTTTGTAGTGATAATCAAGGTGGGCCATTTCCAGCAGTTGACAAGAACGTCTGAGGAACAGTGGGGAGTGGAGGGGGGAAATAAACATGGGGAAATAGTTTTACTTTGTGTAATGACCCATCCACTCCCAGTCTCTGTTCAAGCCTAAGTTAATTGTATCCAGTTTGCAAATTAATTCCAATTCTGCAGTCTCTCGTTGGAGTCTGTTTTTGAAGTTTTTTGTTGTCTATGACGTCAAGAATTATAACATTCGAAAACCAGTTGGAGTACGCTTCAATCTCTTTGGTCACTCGATTACAGACCTGAAAGTTGCAATTCTTCAACAAAAAAACTTTAAAAACAGACTCCTTCAGACGCAGTGTTTGTTGTACCCTTCTGTGTCTTCTTGCAGCCGTCCCCCTGCGCTCTGCTGCCAGGCACCTGTCAGGGGTGAGGGTGATTAACTGCTGGAGCAGTCACCAGGGCTGGGGGGCGGATTAGCCATCTCTGGCCGTTTGTAAACCAAGGGGATTTTTTTTTCAAGATCTCTAGTTCTAACAGGAATGAATGCAGGGAAGAGCTCTGGCCTGTGGTAGGCAGGAGGCCAGACTAGATGGTCACAACAGTCCCCTCAGGCCTTAGAATCAATTAAACATCCCCGCACCTCTGGAGAAACGCTTCAAGCCGTTTGCTCTGTCTGTGCAGGAGGCTGCAGCACTGCCATTGAGTGAGCGAGGCAAAGCGATTGAAGGTCTGTAACCCACCTTCTCATGCTGCATTTAATACTGCAATTAAATCCATTTCCAGGCCTCTAAGCCCTGGTCTACACGACAGTCAGCTTACAGCGACCTAACTCTGTAAGCAGCTACCCTAGAATGTAGCTGCCACCAGTGTAACGCGCCCACTCTGCTGACTATGACTCCGTCTCCGTGAGAGGGAGAGCACTTAGGTCGATGTAGTTAGGCCAGCGTAGACCCTTTTGCTGCCTTTCAGAAGCCTTCCCACAATGCCCTACGCTGACAGTTAAATGGGTGCAAGCACTGCTGGTGAGGACCCGCACTGGCGACACAAGGAGCGCAGTGTGGACATGCAAAGGCAGTTTAATTACTGCAGTGGCTGTACGTCGCCGCAGCTTCGACTGTCCGCGCTGCACTGATGGAGCTGTGCCGCTGTAGCACTTCTGGTGAAGACGCTCTGAGCTGACAGGAGCGAGCTCTCCCGTTGGCTTAATAACGCCTGCCTCCGTGAGCCGCGGTAGCTGTGTCGGCGGGAGTAGCTCTCCTGCCAGCACAGCGCTGTCCACACCAGCGCCTAGGTCAGTGTAACTTACATCACTCGGGTGTGGATTATTCACACTGCCGAGCGACATTTATACCAAAGTAATCTGTAGTGTAGACAGCCTACAGTCAACTTAATTTTGTAGTGTAGCCTTGCCCTATCTCGTGTCTCTTTTGTTGCTGCAGAGTGTCCAGGGTGCATTCGGGCAGGGAATGCTCAATGAGCCAGGGAGGGCTGTCCCTCGGGGGCTCTGGGACAGGTGACCTGCCACAGCAACGCTCCGGGTCAGCTTGATCCAGGTGCTTGGAAACCACGTCCCAAATTCAGGGGGTGGGTGAGGGTGTTTACAGCCGGCATAAACTGCCTGGCCCCTTCTTCCCAGGGCTGTTAATTATGCTCCAGCAAGCCCCACGCTATGCTCCGCTCAGCTCTCCTAGCAGTTAGGCTGAGTTTGAATCCCCCCCGGGGGCTCCTCTGATATTCGGACTGGGCTGTACAGCCCACCTCAGAGCAAGCCAGCAGCGTGGAGCGGGCTGGCCCTGACCCCCAACGCAGCCCTGGCACGGTGGGGGGAGGGAGTTTAGTTAATGGCTGAGAGAGCATGCCCTTCTCCTGCCTTTCAGCACTTGCTGGTTGTGACTGGCAATGGCAACCTCTGCGGGAGAGGGGAACCCTTTTCCTGGCTGCATTTCCAGCCCTCCCCAAGCCCAGCTGTGCTGGAAGTGGTGTGAGAAAAGCTGACCTCATCAGACATGGAGACCAGCTGCTCCTCTCTGTGCTGGTCCCCGGGCCTTGGCAGGGTCCCCCCCACCCCTCGCTGTCCTTCAGCATCAGCCTCCACTGCAGCCCTGTGCTCACTGTAAACTCCCTTTTTGGCCCATTTTATCATCCCAGCTCCTGGTACATTTTGATTGACTTCCCTCCCCAGGGTCTCTGAGAATATTGCAAAGGGAGAGAGAGCGTGCGTGTGTGTGTGCGCAGAGTTGTAATTCAGCCTGCAACTGGGAAATCATTTCTTCAACCCACCGCCCTGCCCACTACTTGTACCAGGGAGCCGTGTGTGACCGCATTTTGCTTCAATGTTTAAAAACACAACACAGGCCCCAGAGATACCCCTAGCCCCGTTGTATCCCTGAGCAGATGTGTGGTGTCCGGGGAGCCCTGGCCCTGTCGCTAACAGCACCTGCTGAATCCATTACTCCATTTCACAGTCTCAGCTGGGACACCCCCAGCTCCTGGGGGGGCTGTTTTAGTTAATTGCTCATTACAAATGTCTTGCAAACGTCCCTTCCTTTTGGTTTGACCTGATCTGATGGGCTGCAGGCCCAGGCGGAGCACAAGGCAGGGTCAGTTTAAATCAGCATGAACTTTTGAGCTGCAGGAATTTTTAAAAATAATGAAATTAGCTAAATTGGGAGGGTAGTAGATGAGTTAAAAGTACCAATTGGACTATAGGCTTGCCCTGCCCAGGACCAGAACTGCTGTTTGGCTGGGAATGGAGTCTCATTTGGGGGAGGGGAGGAAGTGCAAACAAGCCACTGGTTAATAAAGAGCCAGTGTTTATCAGCTTGGAGCCCTGGAAGGCATCAGCACTTTATTGTGAAGCCCTGACGCTCAATGCCAGCAGATTTCTGCAGTTAAAAATAAATGCTCATTGCATTAGGTGCTAATGAAGTCCTATTACCAGCCTGCTGCTCTTTGCACTGCTCTGGGAGAGAGTATAGACATCTGCCCCCGTAGAGGATTAGGAGAGTTAGTGTGGAGAACGCCCGGGCTTGCAGAAGAACAGTGGGTAGGTGTGTGAGATGCCAGCCAAACCCATGGGGAGGGTTCCAGCCAGACAACACACCCACTCAAATGTGTAACAGCCATGCAGCCAGGGATGAATCCACCCGAGGGATGAGGAGAAACTCGTGTATTTATCCCGTGAATAGAGGGGACTTGCAAACGAAGCGGTGAGGCTGTGCTCTGCGCTCAGGCAGGGTATATGCTAGGACCACAGCCAAGTCTTGTTCTCTGTCAGCAGCTGAGGGCTATGCTCTGTGCACCTCTGTTACGTGAGGGGAGGGCAGTGGCCCAGCTGGTTCTGCACAAGTCGCCTTACTCTGCCTGATGACTATGGGTGGGTCTTAGGTTGTGTCCTTCCACTGGCAGAGCCAGAGAAGGTCTGGGCATGTTCTCACCTGAGAGGAGCAGACAGCTTATTGTCCAACCTACCAGCAGACAAGGAGCTGTGGGAGCCTGGGGGTTAGTGCAGCTCTTGTTAGTTTTTGCATGCGTTTGGCAGGCGTGGGGGTCTGTCCCGGGCGGGGGCTGGGGGAGTGTTGTTAATGTGGTCGTTAACACCCACTGTAAATACTTTGGGGTGGGTTTCGCATTTTCATTGGTAACTAGGGTTTTTTTTAAAGAATCTAGTTTTTGGAATGTGGTTTCTCATTTTTACAAATGCCTTTTTAATTATTTGTGATACTCGTCATGTCTGTCCTGTCCTGTAAATAGCAGCGCTGGGCATTTCTGCCATGAGTGGAGGTGATAAGCCATGTGTGGCCCTGTGGCTGGGAGGGACTGCACTGGGCATGTGCCCGGGGCCTTGTCTTGGCCACCTGATGGCCCACCCCAACACGTGTGCAAAGAAGCCGGGCTTTGCTTCCGCAAAGTCAGTTGAAGGACGCGGGGAGGTAGCAGAGAGAGCAACCCTGAGCCATGGTGTGTGTAATACGCAGCCTTTTAACTTGACACTGTCATCTCCCTGCTTGGAATCTGAAAGAGCAGAATCTCCGCATGATCTGAGCCTCGATTGGCTGCAGCCCGGGGTGCCGGCCATTCTGAAAATAGCATACTTGAAATTAAAGATGAGCCAGTTTGGCTGCTTAAACTCCCACCCGCTCCTATGGTGCAGTCAGCCATGTCCTGTTTCCCAGCATGTCCTGTGGGGAAGGGTGTGTGTACAGGGAAGCGCTGATTTCATGTCATTTCCATGCATCTCACTGGGTTAGGGTTTCTCCCTGCAGGGGGTGGGAGAGAAGAGCTGCCCTTTGGGGGACTGTTCCCCCTGCAGCCCTGCCACACGCTGGGTAAGCTATTCCTGAGCAGAGCTCTCTGTCCATGTCACCTGCACCATCACAGCCTTTCCCTGCTCTTCCTTGCTGCAGCGTTGGGCTTTGAAAAGCCTGCTGAGCTCTTCCCAAAGGCCCTGTCCTGCTGCAAAG
Organism: Lepidochelys kempii; assembly: GCF_965140285.1. Classification (NCBI taxonomy): domain Eukaryota; kingdom Metazoa; phylum Chordata; order Testudines; family Cheloniidae; genus Lepidochelys; species Lepidochelys kempii. Next base: position 29,877,665 of record NC_136392.1, on the reverse strand, counting down.
CTCACAGATAGGGCAGGGCGGGAGGCTGTTACTGACTGTTTTCTCAGCCCCTGTTGCTGTTTCCCTAGCAGCCTCAGGTGTCCGGGGCTGGGTTCCATGTGCTCGCCCCTTCCTTTTGCATGGCCCCACACTCACATGAAGGGCAGTTTCACTGCCACTGATGACGGGGCTTCCCCACTCACTCTGTCCTCTGTCTGTACAATTGTGTGTTGTGAGGTAGAAAATAAAGGGCCTGCGAGCTCTGAAATGAAACCCCCAGAGCTACCTTCTGTGTGCAGGGTGCCTGGCTGACCCCTGGGTTGGGGGCACAGCCCCCAGAGTAGCTCCCTGACACCCTCTCGATCCAAGGGAAAGGCAGAATCCTGCTCTTGGCTCCATCCTGCCCTGAGCAGCTGCTGGGGGCTAGGTCAGGGGGGCTTCCGTTACTGAGCTGACAGACTCTTCCCAGGAGACCGAGAGAGGAGCTGGGGGAGGGTCTTTGGCCTCCAGCTGGTGCACTCCGCCTTCAGGAACCTCTCGTGCCCTTTATGTCAGTGCTACTCAAAGTGGTGGTCCGCAGACCGGTGCCGGTCTGCGCGCACATTGGGGTGCCCCACAGCGGATCGCTTGAGAAGCACTGCTCTGGGTGACCTTGAAGCCCTGCTTCAGCTGTTGGAAGTGGGGCGTCACCGGCCAGCAGAAGAGAGCGGGCTGGGGTACAGCCCCCTGCTGGTTGTTTTGGGAGCAGCAACAGCTGCCTGGCCAGGCCTCGGGAGGAGCGCGCCTTCTCCCCAGGACCAGGCTCCAGGGGTGGAGCAGGAGGCCCCGCTTCACGCTGGGCGGGGGAGCTGAGGGGCACCTGGGCTCCCATTCCTCCACAGCTGATCCCAGAAAGAACTGGACCAAGGGAGCCAGGCCCGGTGCTAAAATCTATTCAGCCTTTTCCTTCTGTGCGAGCACCAGGCTGGCCTCTGCTGCTGCGTGGCCCCACAGCGGGGCTGGACTCGGTGCAGCCCCTCCGCTGTGCATGGCACCTGCGCCAAGCTGCCCTGCTGGTCCTGAGGCAGGAGCAGACGGCCTGCCCAGGGTCCTGCAGGGGCTGGCACAGCAGGTGCTGACTTATGGGGCACAAGGATAAAGCCTCAGCTCCCCTTGTCCCTGAACTGGAGCAGCCATAGGGTGGCCAGTTTGGGGACGTATTCCTGGAGGTTTCATCACATGCCACAGTTTTAAAAGATTAATCTTTGATTCCGCAAGACTCTGGGACAATCCTGGAGGGTTGGAAACCTTCAGCAGCCATGACTGCAAATCCCCAGGGCTGTGGGCTGCAAACTGCCACTGGCCACAGGAGCAGCTGCTCATGCCGCTCTGTGCCGTGGGGCAAGGCCTCCCTCTGCTAGGGAAGCCACGCTGATCCTCCACTCCTGTTAGTCTCCCCTGCTGCGGGGCTGCCCAGCTGCTGCCCTGGAAATCGAGCTGCTTGCAACTGAGATCACGGAGCCAGCCCCTCACCAGCATGGCTGCCGCATGGATTGCTGAACAGCCAGAAGCTGCACACCATCGCTGGGCGGCGTGCAGGGCTCTCTGACAGCTCTGCGTCCAACACCTGCCCTAACAGCCTCCACAGCTCTGGCTCTCACTACCCCTGCCCCTCCATCTGCCCCCAGTAACCCTGCCCAGCTGGGGCGGTCGGCCTCAGGCCTGCAGCGCTCCTGGCCTGGCCGCACCCCACACAAGAGCTAGGTGTGAGAGGCTCGGGAAGGCCCTGGTGCCCAGCTGTCCCCTCCCATCTGCTTCCAGCAGCCGCTTCCCGCAACGTGTGCCTGAGCCAGCCTCAGCCTGGGTTACAGATGCTGAGCCAGCCCCAGTCCAGGGATTCGCCCGGCTACACACACGGCGTCAAACAGGCACACAATTACACTCGCACGGTTGCTGAGTGCTCCTGGCTGGAGCAGCCCTTCAGCCCTGGCCTGCATCCTCCCCAGCTGCTGCTCCTTGGCCAGTCCCACGTCATGGAGCATCCCTACATCTAGGGGAGGAGTGAGCAAACATGGGCCGCCTAGCCAACGTTTTAATACAGCCCTCGAGATTCCGTGCGGTCAGGGGCTTGCCCCGCTCCACACATGCTGTGGCTTCCTGCAGCTCCCGGAAGCAGCGGCACGTTCCCTCTCCAGCTCCTATGTGTAGGGGCAGCCCCTGTACACAACGCTGCCCCTGTCGGCAGGCACTGCCCCCACAGTTCCCATTGGCTGGGAACCACGGCCAGTGGGAGCTGCAGGGGTGGCATCTGCAGACGGGGCAGCATGCAGAGTCGCCTGGCCACGCCACCGCATAGGAGCTGGAAGGGGGACATGCTGCTACTCCTGGGAGCCACTTGAGGTAAGCGCTGCCCAGAGCCTGCACCCCTGATCTCCTCCCACGCCCCAACCCCCTCCTCAGCCCTGATCCCCCTCCTGCCCTCTGAACCCCTCAGCCCCAGCCCTGATCCCCCTCCTGCACCCTGCTGGAGTCCTCACACAGACATACACATCCCTGCCCCAGCCCGGAGCCCCCTACCACAGCCTGAACTCATTTCTGGCCCCACTCCAGAGCCTGTACCCCCAGCCAGAGCCCTCACCCTGTCCTGCACTCCATCCCCTATTTTGTGAGCATTCATGGCCCGCCATACAATTTCCATACCCAGATGTGGCCCTCAGGCCAAAAAGTTTGCCAGCCCCTGATCTAGGGTCTGGGCTGCAGGGACCACTTCCCCCAAGCAAAGTCTCAGGTAGAGTGTTCCCATGGCCACAGGGTGGGGGGCAGGCAGTATGCACCCACCAGGGCTACTGTTGTAGCAAGGCAGGTGTTTGTGCTTGGCACCCTTCCCACCCCCCACCCCCAGAACAGCTCACCCCCGGGGGTGGGAGGGATGTTACAGGGGTGACACAGAGGGGCCTAGCCCTGAGGGCACAACAGCAACTGATGTACATACAGGTACCCCCATCACAGAGCCCAGTGCAAATGTGGGCCCCGCCCAACCTGCACACTCCCCACATGTGCATACTGCCCCACACACTCGCCAGAGACCCCACAGCACCTGGGCCTCAATTGGGTTTTGTTACTGGCTAGCTCCCACTGAACTCTATTGAAATCCACAAATGCTGGGAGCCTAAATACCTGCCAGGGTTTGGCCCAGTGCTACCAGAATGCACCTGAACCTGCCAAGTGCCGGGAAGGCACCACACACCCAGCCCTGCACAGCCAGTGGGCTCTGTGCCTACTGGACCACTCAGCTCAGCCTCGTCCAGGGTCCACGGGGAAACCAGACCTGGCAGTGCGGAGATTTACCACCATGCCCGCTGTGAGCCTGGGACACAGCCCACCACGCTGCTTCCTCAGCCCTTCCTCTGGTCCCCCAGTGACTTCCCCACCTCCCCCATTGCTCCCCAGACCCCACCCTCAGCCTTCCAAGCTCCCCCATTGCTTCCTGGCCTTCCCCTCGGGCTTCCCCCACCCTTCAATTCACCCTCCACCCCTCATATACCTTCTTCTTCCCAGTGCTCCCACTCCAGCTCAGCCATGTGCCTCTTTCTATGGGACTCCCCCAGGCCACCATGTGCTCCCCAATGCTTCCTCAGACCACTCATTCCTTTCCATTGCCCCCAGCTTCCTCCACTGGGCCCCCGTCTTTCCCCATCTACCTCCATTCCTGCCCCAGCCCGTCCCAAGACCTTCTGATGCCCCTGCTGATCCCCGTCATATGTGTTCACCTCTGTCCACCTGACTGCAGCCTCCATCACTCCCCTGGGTGCCCCCTGATGATTCCCTCTTCTTCCATTACCCCCGCTTGTTCTTCCCCATCTCTCACCATCTCACTGTACGGCCCGCTCTTGCTACCCCACTTCCCACCATCACTCCCTGCAGCCCCCTCCTGCTACCTCATCTCCCACCATCGCTCCCTACAGCCCCCTCCTGCTACCCCATCTCCCACCATCGCTCCCTACAGCCCCCTCCTGCTACCCCATCTCCCACTATCGCTCCCTACAGCCCCCTCCTGCTACCCCATCTCCCACTATCGCTCCCTACAGCCCCCTCCTGCTACCCCATCTCCTATCATCGCTCCCTACAGCCCCCTCCTGTTACCCCATCTCCCACCATCGCTCCCTACAGCCCCTGCCTGCAACCCCATCTCCCACCATCGCTCCCTACAGCCACCTCCTGCTACCCCATCACCCATCATACCCACAGCCCCTGCCTGCTACCTCATCTCCCACCATCACTCTCTGCACCCCCTCCTGCTACTCCACCTCCCACCATCACACCCACAGCCCCCTCCTGCTACCCCATCTCCCACCGTCTCACCCTATTGCCCCCTCCTGCTACCCCACTTCACACCATCACTCCCTACAGCCCCCTTCTGCTACCCCATCTCCCACCATCTCACCCTACAGCCCCCTCCTGCTACCTCATATCCCACCATGGCTCCCTACAGCCCCCTCCTGCTACCCCATCTCCCACCATTATAACCTACAATCCCCTCCTGCTATCCCATTTCCCACCATCACTCCCTATAGCCCCACTCCTGCTACCCATTCCCACCATCACACCCTACGGCCCCCCTCCTGCTACCCCATCTCCTACCATCACTCCCTACAGCCCCCTCCTGCTACTCCACCTCCCACCATCACACCCACAGCCCCCTCCTGCTACCCCATCTCCCACTGTCTCACCCTACTGCCCCCTCCTGCTACCCCACTTCACACCATCACTCGCTACAGCCCCCACCTGCTACCTCATCTCCCACCATCACTCTCTGCACCCCCTCCTGCTACCCCATCTCCCACCACCGCTCCCTATAGCCCCCTCCTGCTACCCCATCTCCCACCATCGCTCCCTACAGCCCCCTCCTGCTACCCCATCTCCCACCATCACTCCATACAGCCCCCGCCTGCTACCCCATCTCTCACCATCTCACCGTACAGCCCCCTCCTGCTACCCCATCTCCCACCATCACTCTCTACAGCCCCCTCCTGCTACCCCATCTCCCACCATCTCACCCTACAGCCCCCTCCTGCTACCCCATCTCCCACCATCGCTTTCTACTGCCCCCTCCTGCTACCCCATCTCTCACCATCACACCCTACAGCCCCTTCCTGCTACCCCATCTCCCACCATCACACCCTACAGCCCCCACCTGCTACCCCATCTCCCACCATCACTCGCTACTGCCCCCTCCTGCTACCCCATCTCCCACCATCACTCGCTACTGCCCCCTCCTGCTACCCCATCTCCCACCATCTCACCCTACAGCCCCTTCCTGCTACCCCATCTCCCACCATCACTCGCTACTGCCCCCTCCTGCTACCCCATCTCTCACCATCACACCCTACAGCCCCTTCCTGCTACCCCATCTCCCACCATCACACCCTACAGCCCCCACCTGCTACCCCATCTCCCACCATCACTCGCTACTGCCCCCTCCTGCTACCCCATCTCCCACCATCGCTCCCTACAGCCCCCTCCTGCTACCCCATCTCCCACCATCGCTCCCTACAGCCCCCTCCTGCTACCCCATCTCCCACCATCACTCTCTACTGCCCCCTCCTGCTACCCCATCTCCCACCATCGCTCCCTACAGCCCCCACCTGCTACCCCATCTCCCACCATCACTCGCTACTGCCCCCTCCTGCTACCCCATCTCCCACCATCGCTCCCTACAGTCCCCTCCTGCTACCCCATCTCCCACCATCGCTCCCTACAGCCCCCTCCTGCTACCCCATCTCCCACCATCACTCTCTACTGCCCCCTCCTGCTACCCCATCTCCCACCATCGCTCCCTACAGCCCCCTCCTGCTACCTCATCTCCCACCATCACTCTCTGCACCCCCTCCTGCTACTCCACCTCCCACCATCACACCCACAGCCCCCTCCTGCTACCCCATCTCCCACTGTCTCACCCTACTGCCCCCTCCTGCTACCCCACTTCACACCATCACTCGCTACAGCCCCCACCTGCTACCTCATCTCCCACCATCACTCTCTGCACCCCCTCCTGCTACCCCATCTCCCACCACCGCTCCCTATAGCCCCCTCCTGCTACCCCATCTCCCACCATCGCTCCCTACAGCCCCCTCCTGCTACCCCATCTCCCACCATCACTCCATACAGCCCCCGCCTGCTACCCCATCTCCCACCATCACTCCATACAGCCCCCTCCTGCTACCCCATCTCCCACCACCGCTCCCTATAGCCCCCTCCTGCTACCCCATCTCCCACCACCGCTCCCTATAGCCCCCTCCTGCTACCCCATCTCCCACCATCGCTCCCTACAGCCCCCTCCTGCTACCCCATCTCCCACCATCACACCCTACAGCCCCCACCTGCTACCCCATCTCCCACCATCACTCCATACAGCCCCCGCCTGCTACCCCATCTCTCACCATCTCACCGTACAGCCCCCTCCTGCTACCCCATCTCCCACCATCACTCTCTACAGCCCCCTCCTGCTACCCCATCTCCCACCATCTCACCCTACAGCCCCCTCCTGCTACCCCATCTCCCACCATCGCTTTCTACTGCCCCCTCCTGCTACCCCATCTCTCACCATCACACCCTACAGCCCCTTCCTGCTACCCCATCTCCCACCATCACACCCTACAGCCCCCACCTGCTACCCCATCTCCCACCATCACTCGCTACTGCCCCCTCCTGCTACCCCATCTCCCACCATCACTGGCTACTGCCCCCTCCTGCTACCCCATCTCCCACCATCTCACCCTACAGCCCCTTCCTGCTACCCCATCTCCCACCATCACACCCTACAGCCCCCACCTGCTACCCCATCTCCCACCATCACTCGCTACTGCCCCCTCCTGCTACCCCATCTCCCACCATCGCTCCCTACAGCCCCCACCTGCTACCCCATCTCCCACCATCACTCGCTACTGCCCCCTCCTGCTACCCCATCTCCCACCATCGCTCCCTACAGTCCCCTCCTGCTACCCCATCTCCCACCATCGCTCCCTACAGCCCCCTCCTGCTACCCCATCTCCCACCATCACTCTCTACTGCCCCCTCCTGCTACCCCATCTCCCACCATCGCTCCCTACAGTCCCCTCCTGCTACCCCATCTCCCACCATCACTCTCTACTGCCCCCTCCTGCTACCCCATCTCCCACCATCGCTCCCTACAGCCCCCTCCTGCTACCTCATCTCCCACCATCACTCTCTGCACCCCCTCCTGCTACTCCACCTCCCACCATCACACCCACAGCCCCCTCCTGCTACCCCATCTCCCACCGTCTCACCCTACTGCCCCCTCCTGCTACCCCACTTCACACCATCACTCGCTACAGCCCCCACCTGCTACCTCATCTCCCACCATCACTCTCTGCACCCCCTCCTGCTACCCCATCTCCCACCATCACTCGCTACTGCCCCCTCCTGCTACCCCATCTCCCACCACCGCTCCCTATAGCCCCCTCCTGCTACCCCATCTCCCACCATCGCTCCCTACAGCCCCCTCCTGCTACCCCATCTCCCACCATCGCTCCCTATAGCCCCCTCCTGCTACCCCATCTCCCACCATCACACCCTACAGCCCCCACCTGCTACCCCATCTCCCACCATCACTCCATACAGCCCCCGCCTGCTACCCCATCTCTCACCATCTCACCGTACAGCCCCCTCCTGCTACCCCATCTCCCACCATCACTCTCTACAGCCCCCTCCTGCTACCCCATCTCCCACCATCACTCTCTACAGCCCCCTCCTGCTACCCCATCTCCCACCATCACTCTCTACAGCCCCCTCCTGCTATCTCATCTCCCACCATCACACCCAACAGCCCCCTTCTGCTACCCCACTTCACACCATCATACCCTATGGCCCCCCTCCTGCTACCCCATCTCCCACCATCACTCCTTACAGCCCCCTCCTGCTACCCCATCTCCCATGACTCCCTACGGCCCCCTCCTGCTACTCCACCTCCTACCATCAGTCCCTACTTCCTCCCTCCTGCTACCCCATCTCCCACCATTATAACCTACAATCCCCTCCTGCTATCCCATTTCCCACCATCACTCCCTATAGCCCCACTCCTGCTACCCATTCCCACCATCACACCCTACGGCCCCCCTCCTGCTACCCCATCTCCTACCATCACTCCCTACAGCCCCCTCCTGCTACCCCATCTCCCACCATCGCTCCCTACAGCCCCCTCCTGCTACCCCATCTCCCACCATCTCACCCTACAGCCCCCGCTTGCTACCCCATCTCCCACTATCTCTCCCTACAGCCCCTTCCTGCTACCCCATCTCCCACCATCACACCCTACAGCCCCCTCCTGCTACCTCATCTCCCACCATGTCACTCTACAGCCCCCTCCTGCTACCCCATCTCCCACTATCTCACCCTTCAGCCCCTTCCTGCTACCCCATCTCCCACCATCACTCCCTACAGCCCCTTCCTGCTACCCCATCTCCCACCATCACTCCCTACAGCCCCCTCCTGCTACCCCCTCTCCCACCATCACTCCCTACAGCCCCCTCCTGCTACCCCATCTTCCACCATCGCTCCCTACAGCCCCCTCCTGCTACCCCATCTCCTACCATCAGTCCCTACTTCCTCCCTCCTGCTACCCCATCTCCCACCATTATAACCTACAATCCCCTCCTGCTATCCCATTTCCCACCATCACTCCCTATAGCCCCACTCCTGCTACCCATTCCCACCATCACACCCTACGGCCCCCCTCCTGCTACCCCATCTCCTACCATCACTCCCTACAGCCCCCTCCTGCTACCCCATCTCCCACCATCACTCGCTACTGCCCCCTCCTGCTACCCCATCTCCCACCATCTCACCCTACAGCCCCCGCTTGCTACCCCATCTCCCACTATCTCACCCTACAGCCCCTTCCTGCTACCCCATCTCCCACCATCACACCCTACAGCCCCCTCCTGCTACCTCATCTCCCACCATGTCACTCTACAGCCCCCTCCTGCTACCCCATCTCCCACTATCTCACCCTTCAGCCCCTTCCTGCTACCCCATCTCCCACCATCACTCCCTACAGCCCCCTCCTGCTACCCCATCTCCCACCATCACACCCTACAGCCCCCTCCTGCTACCTCATCTCCCACCATCTCACTCTACAGCCCCCTCCTGCTACCCCATCTCCCACTATCTCACCCTTCAGCCCCTTCCTGCTACCCCATCTCCCACCATCACTCCCTACAGCCCCCTCCTGCTACCCCATCTCCCACCATCACTCCCTACAGCCCCCTCCTGCTACCCCATCTCCCACCATCACTCCCTACAGCCCCCTCCTGCTACCCCATCTTCCACCATCTCACCGTACAGCCGCCTCCTGCTACCTCATCTCCCACCGTCGCTCCCTACAGCCCCCTCCTGCTACCCCATCTCCTACCATCACTCCCTACTGCCCCCTCCTGCTACCCCATCTCTCACCATCACTCCATACAGCCACCTCCTGCTACCCCATCTCCCACCATCTCACCGTACAGCCCCCTCCTGCTACCTCATCTCCCACCATCTCACTCTACAGCCCCCTCCTGCTACCCCATCTCCCACTATCTCACCCTTCAGCCCCTTCCTGCTACCCCATCTCCCACCATCACTCCCTACAGCCCCCTCCTGCTACCCCATCTCCCACCATCACTCCCTACAGCCCCCTCCTGCTACCCCATCTCCCACCATCACTCCCTACAGCCCCCTCCTGCTACCCCATCTTCCACCATCTCACCGTACAGCCGCCTCCTGCTACCTCATCTCCCACCGTCGCTCCCTACAGCCCCCTCCTGCTACCCCATCTCCTACCATCACTCCCTACTGCCCCCTCCTGCTACCCCATCTCTCACCATCACTCCATACAGCCACCTCCTGCTACCCCATCTCCCACCATCTCACCGTACAGCCCCCTCCTGCTACCTCATCTCCCACCTCTGGTTCCCCTGTCTCACACCAGTTCACCCTCGATCCCCATTCATGTTTCATCTTCCAAAGTCTCCCACTGAACTTCTTTGTGCTTCCCCATCTCCCACCATCACCCCCAGTTCCTCCCCAGGCTTCCCCATCTTTAATGGCTCCCCCCTCAATTGCCCTGTGCCTCCCCACCTGCTCACATGGCATTACCTTGACCCTTCACCTTTTGCTACCCTGTCTTACTCCATCACACACTCTCAAGACCTCAGTTTTCTAATTTACCATCATCTCTCTCTGACTCCCCTTCATGTGTCCTCATTTGCAGCCAACTCTTCCTCTCACTTCCTCACTGTGCTTAGTCATCCTCTCTCAATAGTTCTGAAATGATCACCCCCATGTTCCCTCATCTCCCACCATGCTCCCCTTACATTCCTCCCGTGTTCTCTCATCTCCCACCATCACTCTCCTTACACTCCTCTCATGTTCCCTCATCTCCCTCCATCGCTCCCCTTTCACTCCCCCCGTTCCCTCATCTCCTATCATCGCTTCCCTTTCACTCCCCCGTTCCCTAATCTCCCACCATCGCTCCCCTTTCACTCCTCCCATGTTCCCTCATTTCCCACTGTCGCTCCCCTTTCATGCCTCCTTGTGTTCCTCATTTCCCTCCATCGCTCCCCTTTCACTCCCCCTCATGTTCCCTTATTTGCCAGTATCTGTCCCCCAAACTGTCCCTTGTGCTTCCTCATTTTCTGCCACCTCTCCCACTTGACTGTGTCTCATGCTGCTTCATCTCCCTCTATCACTACCTGAGTCCCCACCTTCATGCCTGTCATCTCCCTCTGTAACTCTCCCCTGCCAACCCCCTGTATTTCTGTTTCCCTCTATTGCTCCCCACAGCCTCCCTTCCTGTGTTCCCCATCTCTCTCCAAATCATGTCTCAACCCACCCCTGCCACCCGGTCTCTCTGCATTGCTCCTCTAAGTCCCCTTTGTATTTCCTCTGCTCCCTTAGGCCATATCCTGAACCCATTTTCCTGCATCACTCCCCCAAACACTCAGGCTTCCCCATTTCCCTGCAATATTCCCATGGAAGCCCTCGAGCTTCCCCTTCCCCCTACAAGTCACCTACTAAATCCTCCATCATGTTTCCCCATCTCCAGTCTTTGCTCCTCTAACCCCCACCTCTCACATTTTCCCCTCTCTAACTAACTGTCAATCCCCACTCATGCTTCATCTTCCACCATACCCCTAATTCCTGCTTCATGCTTCCCCGTCTCCCACCCTCCCTTGGCCCTGACTCTCTCCTCCTGCTTCTCCATCTCCCACCTTCGCCCCCATTCCCTCCTCGTGCTTCCCCATCTCCCACCATTGCTCCCATTCCCTCCTTCTGCTTCCCTATCTACCACCCCCACCCCCATTCCCTCCTCTTGCTTCCCCATCTCCCACCATTGCCTCCAGTTCCTCCTCAGGCTTCCCCATCTTTCTCCATTGCTCCTCCTCAAGTCCCATTGGCATTCTCCATGTCCCCATATGACCTCACCTTGACCCCCTACCTCCTGCTTCCCCATCTCACTCCATCACTCACACTCAACCACCCCATGTTTCCTCATCTCCTACCGTCTCTCCCACTGACTTGCCCCCGTGCTTCTCATGCAGTGCCATCTCTCTTGCGTGATTCCCACCATCACTCCCCCTTGATTCCCCTTCATATATCATCATCTACAATCATTACGCTCCACTGACCCCCTCATGCTTCCTCACCTCCCAACCCCGTGTTTCCTCATTTCCTGCTTTCTTTCCATTCTGACCTCCCCATGCTTCCTTATTTCACACCCTCTCCTCTCCCTATCTACCACCCCCATGCATCCCCCTTTCATGGCATCATTCCCACTTGACTTCCCCTCATGCTTCCTCATGACCCCATCTCTCCATCCTGCCCTCTCCGTGTTTTCTCATGTCCTGCTATCACTCCCGCTTGATTCTACTTCATGCTTCTTCACCCCTCCAATCATTCTGCTTTTACTCACACCCCTGTGCCTCCTCAGATATGGTCATTGCTGTCCACTGACAATCCCCAGTGTGCCTGCACTTCCCATCTTCCCTCTCCACTAAGCCCCTCCCCATGTTTCATTATCTTCTATCATCTTTGGCACCCCCTCATGCTTCCTTATCTGCCACCAGCTCTGCCCACACTGTCCTTTTCCCCTCTTTCCCTGCCATCTCTCCCTCATGGTGTCTCTCATGCTTCATTTCCTGCCAACTCTTCCACCTGACCCAGCTGGCTTCCTCATTTCGCACTGTCTCTCCACTCCGACTGCCCCATGTTTATCATCTCCTGCCATCTTTCCCGTGATACCCCCACATGCTGCTTCATCCATCACCATCTCTCCCCTTTATTCATTCCCCTGTGCGTCTTCATTTCCCACCTCTCCCCAGGCTGCCACCTCTCCCCCAGCATCCCCCCCATGCTTCTTCAGCTGCCCCAACTCTCCCCTTTATTCATTCCCCTGTGCTTCCTTGCCTCCCAGCTGTCTCCATGCTTCCTCATCTGCTGCCCTCTCTCCTGTCTTACTCCCCCTCATGCTTCCTCATCTCCCAACCTCACTCTCCACTGACCACCCCAGTGCTTCCTCATCTCCCAAATTGCTCCTCACAAGACAACACCTCCATGCTTCCTCAGGTCCCCCACCATTGCTAGCCCTGGGCTTGTCCACCAGGTTTCCTTATAACCCGCTGTCATTCCCCACTGAGTTCCCCACTTCAGGTGTCTCTGACTCCCTCCATCATTGTCCCCTCAACCTTCCTCATCTCCCACCTACCCCCATGTTTCCCCTTGGCCATCTGTCCGCCTGATTCTCCCCTTGTGCTTTCTCTTCTTCCACCACCACCACTTCCCAACAGCATCCCTCATGGTTCCACCATCACTCCCTCATGCTTACCCAGCTCACTCAATCACCTTTGTACTTCCCCATTTCTCTCCATCACACCTTCTCATGCCACCTCCATATTTCCTTGTCTCACTCCTCCAGGACCCCCACCCCACTCCTGCATCTGTCTCACTTCATGACCCTCCTCCTCACCCACCACTTGGTGCTTCCCCAACTAACTCCATCAGTCTTGTGACCTGCTCTTGTGCATCCTCCTCTCTCCACCTGATCCCCTTGTTTCCTCCTCTCCAACCATCTCTCTACTTGCCTCTGCCCTTCTGTTAACTCTTCTTCCATTTCCCCTCAGAGGTCAGAGCCCAAGTTCTAGGCCAGAGCTTGCATCCAGTGCAGGCTGAATAACCCCTGAGGTGCTGCAGTAGTGAGAGGAAGGGCTCTGTAGTGCGTGCTGGAAGCCCTTTGCTCCTGCCTGGGGAGTGAGCATGCTGTCTCTCCCTGCGGCAGTCTCAGCAGCATCTCCCTGTAATCTCCCCCTCAGCCTCTTCTTCCCACTCTGGCCTTGGCTATTCCATTATAAATTACCCTTCCAGCACAGTAATTGTCAGGATCTCTCTCCTTCCCCTTGCTTGAAGACTGGTACCACATTCCTTTTCCTCCAAGCTTCCCAAACATCCCTTTTCTCCATGATGCTCCAGATTGGGCTGGGTAAATTCTCTGACCTCCCCATAGGGCTTCCCACTCTGGTGCTCCCCTGATGCCTTAGTGTTTCTCCTAGGCCTCTGAGCCCGCCATGCCTCCCCATGCTCTGACACCCAAAAGCACAAGCCCCAGCCCCTTCCACAGTTCCTGGAGCTCAGACTGAGAGATGGATGTGAGCTGCACCCCTCACAGGGAGCAGTCTTGGGGGTAGGGGTTTCTCACTCTCATTTAGCCTCAGGTACATGTTGCATTTCCAGTGTCCCTCCGGGCCAGTGAGAAATTTTGTCCATGAAAACAACCCTCAGCCAAAGCAACACAGCACAGCAAGCAAGACACATCCTGCCAAGGGGACATGACTTTAAATGCGGCAGGGGACTCTTCCAAAGCAGTACGCGAGCTCAGCATCCGCCCCCTCCAACCTTGCTTGTTGGGGCCCCCTCGGCCTTCTGCTCACGGCAATTTGTCTGCATGAAAATCTCACCTGGAGAAATATCTCCAACTGGGGGGACACTTCTTGCTGGTAAACAAAATGAGGGCAGTCTCTAGCAGGTAGCAGCTCCTACCTGGGTACAGGGAGGGATAAAGGGCAGGCGGGTGGGATCTCTTGCACTCCAGTTGTGCTCAGCTTCTTAGGGACAACTGCCAGCTGGCACACATTGGAGCAGCTCCCAGGGTGCTCTAACCTGCAGCCAGAGCCAGGAGAGGGTCAGAAAGCTGTAACCAGCTTCCTGGCAGCTGCCCTGCTCTGCTGCACTCAGCCGAGAAACTGCCCCAAACTATGTAGCTTCTACTAAGAACTTCATTTTCATTCAGATCGAGCCCCTGGAACATGGGTGTTCACACCAGTTTCAGTATTCTTTGTGAGCTGCATCATAGTCAGAACTGGGAACACAATGGGGACGAGACATTCCCTACCCATCGCATTACAGTGGGCTTTGCCATGCCTCATACTAGGCCATAGGCCACATGCCTGCTGCTCCTTATTGTAGGGGAAGGATATGCTTCCTTTTCTTCCTAGGAAACCCACACTGAGCAAATGCCGCCTGAGGCCATCCCAGGAAGCCAGGCCTGTGCCAAGCACATCTTTGTGCACACAGAGCCTGGCTCATCACCTGCAGGCAGGCACACCTGGAGGGAGGCAAAACCCCTTTCCTAGGGGAAACTGCCTCTTGCCCTGGGGCTGTTTCATCCCTCATACCCGGGGGCTGCTAAATGTTTCCTATGTGGGGACAGAAGGGTTGTTTGACAGCAAATTTATGAGGACAGCTCCAGCGCTGGATCCACTGAGGAGAAGAGAAACCCCATTTGTAACCATTACGAGATTCCTAGGGAGCTGCCCCTTCTCCCTTCTCAGCGAGCCTGTGGCAGCCACAGCTGTCTGGTCCCTTTTCCTGCCATGGGGATGTGTCCAAAGAGATGATCCCTCTGTAAATATTTACTTGGGGGCTGCGGGGCTGTGGCCAGGGGCTTTCTTTGCCATTTGTAAAGCATTCCAGTTGAAATGTTCTCCTTCTGGTTAGTTTCTATGGGGGTTTCTCTGCCTGTGTTGTTAGAAAATGAGCTGATTCTACGCGTCACACAGTCTCCCTGAGCTGGATTTCTTATTTCAAATGTTCAAACTGTTGTATATGGAACTGGGACTTTTTACACTGAATTATTGTAGAAAAGAAAAATCTAAAATAAATCTGTTAAAAGAACCATTAAAAATCTCTTTAAAATCTCTGTCTTCTCATCGTCTTCTTAACGTTGTGTCAGAGCAAAGCAGCACCTCTAACAAATGCGCTGTTCCCGAGAGTGATGCTGCCTGGCCTGCAGCCTGCTGGCTGCCATAAAAGCCCCTTGGGGCACCGTGGTATCTGCAGGGTTTAATTTTTCATTTTTTCCAACACCCCCTGGGTGTGAAATAAAATTTTCAAATACGATCTGTCTGCCTGAGTCTGCTGAGAGCCTGAAAAAATACCTTTGTGAGGTGTGAACAACCCCATTCATCTCACTGGTGTCTTCATTAGGATGTCTAACGATGACCCATAAATGTCAGTATTGTTAGCTATTTCACTACGGATCAGTTCAGCAGAAATATCCAGCAAATGTGGTGGATTGCAAAGAAGGCAGAGCTGAAATTGATCCTCTTGATTTTTAAATCAGTCTCATGATGTTGGCGGGCCTGCCTCAGGCTACCTGACTGTCTGGGGACAGCAATGCTGCAGAACGCTGGGAGGCAGTGGGCGGGGAAGCTTGCCCTGGTGCTGTCCTTGCCAGGCCTGTCCTGGGGATGGAGAGAGGCCTTCAAGCTCCAGGGCTCCCAGTCTAGCACTAACTTTCACTCCAAGATCCTGGCCAAAGAGCTAGGGTCCAGTGGGAAGGGAGTGCCTGGCCTGGTGCTAGGCAGGATCTGTGGGCTGGGGCAAAGGACACTCAGTGTCCCCCCAGCAGCTGTCTGGGCAGCAGAATAGCCGGGGGGCGGGTTAAATGGGGGACAGCCAGCTGCAACATGGGTAGCCAATCCTTTGGTTGGGGCAGCCAAAGGCAGGCGGATGTGATGCTGGCCACATTGCTCCCTTGTGTACCACTGGCTGTGAAACTGACCTGCCGTAACCAGCTCAGTCCAATGCGTCATTGGCTGGGGAGAACTTTGCAGCTCAGATGAGCAGGTGGGTGGAGATTCTCCACCAGGGCTGGCTGGGACAAGACGCAGTGCTGCTCTGAGCACAGGTAACACATGCCCTGCTAGGGCCATCCCAGCCACAGCCTGGCGGCTCTGCCAAGCACTGTCCCATATTAGTTTGTCCCCAGGTCTTTGCTGATGAAACTCAAATCAGCATTTGTGCCCACACATTCTCCCCTGAGGCCTTTCATCTTCCTGGCACCGTCTCTGTGGAATCATCAAACAGCTATTGGCTTTGTCCCCTAACACTGCAAGGTCAAATGAGCTGATTAATAAATCACCACAGAGGGTTTGACGCGTGCAGGTTCACAGAGCCCCGGATCTCTGCTATTAGCATCTTTGATCTAAATGGCTCAGGATGGCAGCTGTCACCTCTTCCAGCCACCAGGAGCCCAATATATCTCCCGTGGCTAGTCTGGAGGGAAGGAAGTGGCCGGAGGCAAGTAGGTCGCTGGAATATGTTTGCCTGAGTTGGAGACAAGCTAGGACCCCCTGGCTCTGCCCTCCTGCTTGATGGAGCTTTGGGAGCATTGATGCACCCATAGGGGAAGAACGAGAACTGTGTGATGCTTGGCAGCCAGTCCTGCCCTCAGCCCCTTGTGGACACACTGGGGCATCCCCTGAACCTTTCTCAGATCTGTTTGCTCTACCCCAGTATGTCAGCGTCCGTACTCGATGGAGACTCAGCCCCAGGGTCTGCCAGACCCACGAGTGATGACATTGCCCCATAGTGAAACGCAATCTCTTAGTCTGTGGTCAGAACTCAAATACAACCTGGGCCATAGGCCCCACCCAGTCCCCAAATCCCGAGCTGTGGGCCCCAATCCCACTGGGACGGGGTGCACCAGATACTTTGTGACCCTGATCTGAAGACCCTTCAGCCCTACTACACCCCGCAGCAGGAAGGAGCAGTGGAGGTGGGTCCTCCAGGCCTTCCTTGAGAGGCTTCTTGGAAGCAACCAATTGGAGCCCAGCAGGCTCAGATAAAAGGAGCTGCAGGGGCTGAGAGGCTTAGTCCCTGGCTGGGAGTGGAGTGGTGAAGAAGGGACTTGGTTCTGGCCGCAGGCTGTGTTTACTGGCCCTGGGAGTGAGAGGGCCTGAGATTGTAACCGGAAGAAGAAGAAGAAGCAGCAGCAGAGGATTGCAGGGAGCAGCACGTAGCTGCTGTTCATAGGGTCCCTGGGCTGCAGCCCGGAGTAGTGGCAGGCTGGGCTCCCCCACCGTCAAAGCGGCCTAACCCTGAGAAGGGGACCCAGCATGTTCAGAAGCCCAAGCAAATGGTGGGATTTAAAGGGCCCAGAGACAGGGCTGAGGACCCTGTGAGGTCAGGCAGTTGGTTGAACCCTTTGCTACCTGGAAGGGGTTCATCCATTTTTGACTGTGTGACTTGGCCAGAGAGTTGAGTCGCTGGAGGCTTGCCTAGTGAGGTCAGCAACCTACTGGGTCACCAGGAGTGGGGGGAGAAGATCACAGCACTGCACCCAGCCAATTGGAGGCACTCACGACAGGTGAGTGTCCCCCTCACGCCCTGGGATGGCAAATCCTGTGCCATCTCCAAAACAGGGGCTCTAACCACAGTCCCATCCCAAAATGTGAGATCTAAGCACAGCCCAGAACAGGAACCCTAATGCTGTCCAACCCCAAATGAGGGCACTAACCAATCTCTTCTTTAAACCATTGTTTGTAAGTCCATACCAGACCAAAATACGGCCTCTGATCCCAGCCCAGTCCATTAGCATATTGTAGGCTCTTACCCCGTTCCATCCCAAACGTGGGCTATCCTACCTTCCCACCCACATGTGTGCTTGGGTTGTGTCCCATCTCAATGCAACAGGTCTAATGCCTGTCCCATTGCAGAGCATGGGCTGTAGTCCCAGCCCATCCCAAACTGGGGACACTCGCCCTATCCTGTCTTAAAATAAGGCTCTAACTTCATTCCATTCCAAAACCTGGGTTGTAAGTCCGTCTGTCCCATCCCAAACCGTGGCCTCTGCCTCATCCCATCCCAGAATGCCAGCTCTAATGCCGTCCCATCCCAAACTGGGGGCTCTAACCCAGTCCAGTCCCGAACAATGGGCTCTTACCCCATCACATCTCAAAAAGTGGCCTGTAAACCACTCCTGATCCCCAACCCTAGATTCTCATCCTGTCCAGTCAGAAAATGTGGGCTCTAACCATAGACAACTTGTGCTTCCCCATGCTGGGAGGGGCGGAAGGACATGTGACCGCCGGATGTCTCCCCTGTCCAGTGACCCCCCGCCCCGCCCTGTGCCCCGCCCAGGGTCACTGCGCTCTCCCCATCCCATGTTACCCATGGGGGCTGAGGGGAAGCTCTGTCCTTCTCTCCCTGTGCCTCCCCCCAGCACCTTCAGCCACTCTCCCTGGCAGCTCCATGGGGGGCAGGATGGAGCCGCTTCTGCCTGAGAGAGCCTGGCTGGGAGGCAGCGGTGGCCTGTGCCCTGCCTGGGCTCAGCTGCTGGGGACAGGGGCCGAGTGAGCCGGAGCCCACCCCTCGCCTCTACCGGCAGGCTGCCTCCCAGCCAGGCTCTTTCAGGCAGAAGCGGGTCCCACTCCCCATGCAGCTGCCAGGGAGAGCGGCGAATGTGCTGGGGGCGGGAGCGGGGAGAGGCACAGCGAGAGAAGGACAGAGCCCCTCTCCCTCCTTGCCCCCGGGCAAGCCAATCTGGGGGGCACTTGACCCTCCATCCCCTCCCTCATCCCCCAAAAGCTGGCCCAAACCATGGGCTCTAATCCTATCCCATAACTAAAATCTGCCCCTGCCCTCTGGGTGGCTGTGGTACAAAAAACCTGGCATTGGGATACACGTGGCAGGATGCAAAGGCATCCCTGTCTGCATCGTGTCTTCGTTATGAAATTCTGGCTAACGTGAGTCTAAAAGCAACCAATCTTGAGCATCACCAGGAATCCTGAAGGCCTAAACCACTGGCTAGTTTCAAGCATAAATTAACTGAATTTTCGTCCAGCTTTTCCAGTTGTCCATGGAGTTGAACAGGCTGCGGAAGACCTGACTTCCTTACGTAAAACCAAACAGAGAGCGCTTCCCTAAACAGCAACCGGTCAAAAGGGGCAGAGGGCACAAAGCCTCTTCGTGCCGCTGCAGCCTGAAGCCAGGGAATAAAGCTTGTTCTCCGGCACCGTCATGCGCCCTGCTCACCAGCAATACCACTGGGACTCCAGGCGTCCCCGCCCTGAGCAGCTGTGCAGAACCACACCCACCTCATCCGCTGGGCCTAAACAAACCCTGCCTCTTGCCCTGTTTGGTGCGCTCGCACGTTCCCTGGGCATGCCAAAGCTAATGCCCGCTGTCCCCTCACCGCCGGCGCCACCCCCCTCCCCCGGGGCCCCTGGACCTCCGTCCCCTCACACACTAGACGTCCTCTGCAATTCTTCTCTCTCCCCTATGCTGGAAGCGACTAGCTAACCTGTCCTGAGCCGGTAAGCATCAATTGGTGCCAGATTGCCGCTGACCGGGTGAGCCCTATGGGGGTTAAATGACGGATATTGTGCAGAACCCTGGAGTCCCACCCCTCACCCCAAGGAAGCGCATCTCATGGGAGTGAGGAGGAAGAGCCCAGGGATTTCCCCACACTGCAGGCCTCTCTGAGGCCTCAACTCCACAGGGCCTTTGGGCTGAGCATGACTGGT
Source organism: Lepidochelys kempii (assembly GCF_965140285.1). Lineage (NCBI taxonomy): Eukaryota > Metazoa > Chordata > Testudines > Cheloniidae > Lepidochelys > Lepidochelys kempii. Next base: position 29,857,848 of record NC_136392.1, on the reverse strand, counting down.
CAGAGCCACATGGTCACCCCTGGCGCTGCCTGTGAGACACCGGCTTGTCTTCAGGCTCCCGGACATCCTCCCTACTTAACTGCCATCGCTGAAGGGGGAACAGCTGCCTGGCAGCCCCCATTCGGCCCTGCTGCTGCAGGGAAGGCACAGCACATGGGAGCAATTCACTGCCCGGTACTGAACATCATAGCGGGTTTGGTTCCCGTCTCGGGGAAGGGCTTGGTCTGGCCCGTTTCCCCTGCACAGGTCACCCAGCCCTGCCTGGAAGAAGACAGACACCCGTCCCCAGCGTGCCCCTGAGTCAGACCCCAGCCAGGCGCCGCCAGGCGGGCGGTGTCAGGAAGAGGTGGCCACCGCCTGGCGACTGCAGGAATGGCCGAGCCTGGGCCGCGCCCTGTGGGGGGTAGGAGTGGGCAGCTCCCCACATCAACGGGCTTGTTCAGGCAGCTGAGCGACCGGCTTGCGGCAGCCTTTCCAGAGCCCTAACTCCACAGGGGCCAGCCAGTCTCTCTTAGCCGCTCCCGTTTCCATAGGAGCCACAGGCTCTGTTTCCATGGCGATGGCAGAGAGCCTTGGCCTTCAGAGCAGTGTGGACCTGCCACAGGTAAAGGGACCAGGGCAGTAAACAAGCAGCAGGAGGAAAATGAAATCAGGGCAGAGATGAGCAGAGACGCGTATCTGCAGCTTAAGCCGAGAGAGAGACTGAGAGGAAATGTCAGCTCAAACTAAAGTGCTAGAAATCTGGGCTGGGTTACAGCCCTTCCATGCTCTGCCCAAAGCCACACCCTTCCTCTGGCTGGCACGTGTGTCCATGGGTCAGTACTGGCTACATCACTGCCAGTCACAGGGGCCAGGGGCCTGCAGGGATAGCATGCCCTTTAACAGGGATTTCTGAAATCCCAGGTGCAGAGTCCTCTGTGGGAAACCAGCGTGTTGCCGCGAAATTCCCAAGGAGACTGCTTCACATGTGCCCCCTCTGGAACAGCAGAAATCAGATGTAAGCAGAGCCAGGATGAACTCTACCCTGACATCTGGTGGTAAGTTGTGGCGGGTTGTAGACAAGAACTTCAGGGGCTGATCTGAAGGAACTGGTGGCTGCAGAGCCATTGGCCATTATCTTTGAAAACTCCTGGCAAACGGGGGAAGTCCCGGATGACTGGAAAAAGGCTAATGTAGTGCCAATCTTTAAAAAAGGGAAGAAGGAGGATCCTGGGAACTACAGGCCAGTCAGCCTCACTTCAGTCCCCAGAAAAATCATGGAGCAGGTCCTCAAAGAATCAATCCTGAAGCACTTACATGAGAGGAAAGTGATCAGGAACAGTCAGCATGGATTCACCAAGGGAAGGTCATGCCTGACTAATCTAATCGCCTTCTATGATGAGATTACTGGTTCTGTGGATGAAGGGAAAGCAGTGGATGTATTGTATCTTGACTTTAGCAAAGCTTTTGACACGGTCTCCCACAGTATTCTTGTCAGCAAGTTAAGGAAGTATGGGCTGGATGAATGCACCATAAGGTGGGTAGAAAGTTGGCTAGATTGTCGGGCTCATCGGGTAGTGATCAATGGCTCCATGTCTAGTTGGTAGCTGGTGTCAAGTGGAGTGACCCAGGGGTCGGTCCTGGGGCCGGTTTTGTTCAATATCTTCATAAATGATCTGGAGGATGGTGTGGATTGCACTCTCAGCAAATTTGCGGATGATACTAAACTGGGAGGAGTGGTAGATACGCTGGAGGGCAGGGATAGGATACAGAGGGACCTAGACAAATTGGAGGATTGGGCCAAAAGAAATCTGATGAGGTTCAATAAGGATAAGTGCAGGGTCCTGCACTTAGGACGGAAGAACCCAATGCACAGCTGCAGACTAGGGACCGAATGGCTAGGCAGCAGTTCTGCGGAAAAGGACCTAGGGGTGACAGTGGACGAGAAGCTGGATATGAGCCAGCAGTGTGCCCTTGTTGCCAAGAAGGCCAATGGCATTTTGGGATGTATAAGTAGGGGCATAGCGAGCAGATCGAGGGATGTGATCGTCCCCCTCTATTCGACATTGGTGAGGCCTCATCTGGAGTACTGTGTCCAGTTTTGGGCCCCACACTACAAGAAGGATGTGGATAAATTGGAGAGAGTCCAGCGAAGGGCAACAAAAATGATTAGGGGTCTGGAACACATGAGTTATGAGGAGAGGCTGAGGGAACTGGGATTGTTTAGTCTGCAGAAGAGAAGAATGAGGGGGGATTTGATAGCTGCTTTCAACTACCTGAGAGGTAGTTCCAGAGAGGATGGTTCTAGACTATTCTCAGTGGTGGAAGAGGACAGGACAAGGAGTAATGGTCTCAAGTTGCAGTGGGGGAGGTTCAGGTTGGATATTAGGAAAAACTTTTTCACTAGGAGGGTGGTGAAACACTGGAATGCGTTGCCTAGGGAGGTGGTGGAATCTCCTTCCTTAGAAGTTTTTAAGGTCAGGCTTGACAAAGCCCTGGCTGGGATGATTTAATTGGGTATGGGTCCTGCTTTTGAGCAGGGGGTTGGACTAGATGACCTCCTGAGGTCCCTTCCAACCCTGATATTCTATGATTCTATGATCTCATTTGCATAGGCACAGCCACCCCGCCTAGATGGTCACTTTGGCTGCTGTGGGATCCCCAGTTTCTCTGTTATTGGGGCAGGAAGAATAAAGTGTTATTATCCTGATTATGTGAATCAATGACGGTGGAACTGCACTTGGCTTCTTGTGATGATGGAGGGACTCGCCATCAACTTAGTAGCACTCGTTAGGCAAGGGAGATGGGTTCCAAAACTCCATGAATGGAGAGAGGCTGGGGACAGGTATGTGTACTTTGTGGTATGGGCCCTAAATGCTAACTGCACTGTCTCCTCTCTCCCTCCCTCCCTGTGTAATAGTAGAGCTAATTTTGATTTGATTAAGAATCTGGTTGCAGATTGCAGAGCTGAATTCACTTTGGGCCAATGGTGCACCAGCACTGGGGTTCCTCTTCTATGAGCTGAAATTACTGAGTATTGTGTTAAGTAGTAGGGAGCCTGAAGATATATTGGTGAGCGGCTAGCAGGACAGCTACTGGGGAGGAGCAGTTGCTGGAGAGGAGTGGCTGGTGGTGAAGGCTGCAGCAGAAACCCACGGAGAGGTGGGGCAGTTGGCTGCAGAGCACATAAGGTGTCCCTTTACTCCCCCCCCTCCTATTTCCACACAGGTGGGGGGGGGTTTAAAACTCTGCTGATGAACTTTTGAACTCTGGACTCACCAAGGACAGAGACACAGACTTTTGGGTTGCTGGACTTTGGGGTTGCTGGACTTTTGGGACTTTCGGTGACTTTTGGGTTGCTGGACTCAAGAACGAAAGGGAAAGGACACGGCCCAATTTGCTTGGCGTGGGTTTTTGCTCATGGTTTGTGTTATGAAGCCTGTTGGTGGTGTTTCCCCAACTAATGCCACATTGTTTTTTTTTGTTATTAGGCGGCTTTTGCTACACTCAGACTCAGTGCTTGCGAGAGGGGAAGTATTGCCTCTTAGAGGTGCCCGGGGGGTGGGTGGGCATGGTATATATTTGTGCCAGGTCACTGGGTAGGGGCTCGAGCCAGTTTTGCATTGTGTTATTAGATCAGAACCCCTAGATACTGAACCCAGCCCTTGTTGAGGCCAACTCTGACGGGCAGAAGGGTTACAATTAATCCCCCTCCCAATAGCTGCTTCCCTCTGGAGATCTTACAGTGATGGACGGACAGACATGAGCCCCACAGCCCACATGGCAGGTGGGCAGGAAGCCTCCTCATCTCAGTGTTATTGGTGGAGAAAACTGAGGCGCAAAGAAGTTAAGGTTTACAGTTTCAGCAGTACTCGGGCAAGTCTGCAGGTGCCTGGCTTGCACACAGGCTACACCTGAGCCTCACGTGCAGGTCAGGGGTTTGCACACCTACACGCTTGACTTGCACACCCACAGGCAATGCTCTATGTGCAGCAGCCAAGCCTGTGCAAAGGCTGGTGTGTGTTTTGAAGATTTGGACCTTGCCTAAGCTCACAAAGTGAGTTAGCGTGAGAGTCGAGAAGAGAACCAAGAAGTCTTGACTACCAGTCTGCTGCTCTAACTATTGACCACACCTCTGAGGCACCAATCTGCCTATGGTAAGCTGATCAGTAATAACACACTGCCTCCCAGTGTCCAGTTGTATGTAATCAACCTTCAAAGTGAGATGGGTCTGTTGATCAGGCAGCAATTAGATGAGGGACTTGGATTTGGTTGATAAGCTGATAAATATGCCATTTATACCATCAGCTCTCTGTCACCCAGGGATGATTTAACATATTTGGAAGAGTACAGCAGCTGCTGCTTCATTCAGTAGCTGAACTCCGGAATCTCCTCACAGAAGGAACCAGACTGCAGTGAAACGCAGGCCTTGAGCTGGGCCAGTGGCCCGTCTCTGATTGCACACAGCTGCAATAGGGCCTAGCCCTTCCATTCATCCATTTAGCTAAGCCATCCTCTTAGCTGTGGCTCAGCAAAGCCAATCCTGTTTGGTACAAGTTTCCACACGCCCCTGTCTGTAGTGCTACGGTCCATATCGCTGGGGTCTAGCACTCCTGACAACGCCCTTCTCTGCAACATGTCCAGCTTTCTCTGATTGAGCCGCCTGCCCAACCCACTCCATCAAAGGAATGCAGGAGAAATGCCACCTTCCAACCAGCCAGTCACAGCCCAGCTTGCAGCCCTGTAGGGCCTGAGCAAGCCAGGAAAAGACAAACCAAGAACCCCACTTGGCTAGTTGGGTGCCGTTGGCAACTCTTGCTAGTTTATTGTGAAACTCATGGTGTTTCTCTTAAAGCCCCGGCTCCTTGTCAGGTGATCGCATGCTACTCGCAGCATTCAGTGTAAAAAAGAGGAAGTTTCTAGCCCTCATGAAAATGTGACCTCTAAAAGGCTCAGAATCCAGCAGGCAAATAAAAAGACCTCAAATGTATTCTCTTTAAGCCAGTCTCATGACTTTTGAATGCTTGGGTTAGCAACACTATGGGGCTGTTCCGTATGGAAGTTTAGGGGAGTGAGAACTCCTGGCTCTTAGGGGATGTCTCCACTGCTGTTAACTCAGGCTCATTCTCAGCTGTTGCCCCTCGCCTGCTTCCTGGCCACACACAAAGCCCATGTACAGTGTTTGGTGGTGTGTTACACCTCAGCTAGCTGGCCTGGCTGGGGATACAGGCTAGACCATGGGTGCTGCTTTTACTCGGGCGGGAAACCAATCCACTGTGCCATGAGGACACAGGCTAAATCACTCAAGTGCTGGTAGTGTTCCAACGCCTTCCCACGAGTCTCCCCAGGTGCCGAGGAGTTCTCCCACAATTCACTGGGAAATACTCCCAGAGCGGCTCAGCTTTCAGCAATGCAAAGAACCATGGGAGCTGCTGCCCCCAGAAGTCCTAGTGAGAGAGACAGGTGAGTGCAGCACCAGTGAGGACATGGTAATTTGGGTAGGGCAAGCTCAGTGTTGCAGCTCTGACCTGGTCTGCACTACCTGGGCTACCTGTGCAGGGAAGTCACAGCCTCAGCGGCAGTGAGCACCCCAGTGCTCCCCTGCTATTGCAGGGCTCTGGAACTGAAAGTGCTGCTGAGCAGGACACAGAGCAACCTGCTGCTTTGTTTCAGACACAACCACCTTCACTGACCCTCTGTCTGTCTAGGTCCATCCATGGCCTGTGTGACACAAGCACCTGAGACCCATTCAGGGATTTGTCCCTCACAGCACCCTGGGAAGTATCGTCACCACTTTACAGACTGCTAACCCAGGTGCAGGGTGGACAATGACTTGCCCACCCTACAAAGGAAGTCTGCAGTCGAGTCAGTTGAATGTGGGTCTCCAGAGTCCAGTGCAGTGTCCTAACCACCAGAGCACCTTGTCCCCTTCACCTTCAGCCTGTCTGGCTCTCCCTCCCTACACACGTCTCATCTCCACACCAAGCCTGCTCAGGAACTGTACTGCCATAGCTGAGATACTGTTGCTTCTAACGGTAAATAGTCAGTTGCGTCGCTGTCTAGGCGGGTGCTTCACATGGGGTAGAAGCTGAGTTTTACTGTGACCATTTATCATCAGGGATTATCTGGCAGGTTGCTTCCCCTGTCTCTTTAGTTTCTTTCTGACTCATTTTTCCCAGGCTGCTTAATGGGAGATTTCTTGTCATTTCTGATATTTGGAGAAGTGTCTTTCCTGTGGTTTGAACAATGGAGCTGAAAATGCCTTACAGTGCAGGATCTCCTCTGACACATGGTTTGCACAGTGGTTCTTGCTCTCGGTCTAGCTTGTGCTCACTGACTGTGTAGTTGGGAGGGTTTGCCTGGGTTTTGAATCGATCACTACAGTGAGGGTTCTACTGGGGAACATTTCTGCTCAGGGCTATTTAGCAAACCAGCTTGGGTTGGGGGGTGACGTTCCCCTGGTGTTATCTGGACCGGTGATCTGCTAGGTCACTCAAATCCTCAACTCTGGGAGCCAGCCTTACCCTGCTCCACTGTAAGAGCCCCCACACCCGGGCTGTTCATGCACAGCCTCTAGCATGTAAGCTGCTCCCAGCTACGTGAGGGAGCACTTTTGGACAGCTGCTGCTTGGATTGTGCAACAGAATGACACTAGCCAATATCTCCGGTCCCAGACACAACCCTAGGAACCTCCATCTTGCAGCATCCAGTTATGCCCGCTGGACGCTGCAAGCTTATATGAGTTTGTCAATTTAACAAAGAAATGGATATGTACCAGGCTTGTTATCCCAAGGGGAGTCTCTGACATACTTCAAACCAAATGCACTGCTTCAGGTAGAATAAACAAACAAATTTATTAACTACAAAGATAGATTTTAAGTGATTATAAGTCAAAGCACAACAAGTCGGATTTGGTCAAATGCAATAAAAGCAAAATGTATTGTAAGCTCATCTTAACACTTTCAGTGCCCTTACAAACTTAGATGCTTCTCACCACAGGCTGGCTGGTTGCTCTTCAGCCAGGCTCTCTCCTTCAGTTGCTTGGTGGAAGTGTCTGTAGATAGAGGTGGAATAGAGAGGAAGAGCATGGCAAACATCTCTCCCTTTTATCATGTTCTGTCTTCCCTCTTAGCTTTGCTTCCCCCCCTTCAGGGTCAGGTGAGCATTACCTCATCATAGTCCCAAACTGACCAAGGGAAGTGGGGTGACTCACTGGAGAGTCCAACAGATCCTTTGTTGCTGCCTAGGCCAGCGTCCTTTGTTCCGGTGAGGCTGGGCTGGGTTTGTCCCATACATGCCCTGATAAGGTGTGAACTGCCCTTTTGTTCCTGGAGAGTTTTACCTGGGCTTGTTTTAAGCCACAAGGATACATTTTCAGCCTCATAACTATATACATGAAATTACAACCTATAACATTACTATAACAACAATGCTCAGTGCATCATGAGCCTTCCAAAGACACCCGGCATGACAAACTTTGCATTGGACACCACACAATCATATTATAAGGATGAACATGGGGGTGCAGGGTATTCTCCCGAGGTACAGAGCATCACAGGTGGGCGGGGGGTGCTCTGTTTTTCCCAATGTGCTGGCAGCTGACTTCCCATGGTTTGGTCTAGTGCCTTGAATAGAGCTCGGTGACCCCTTCGTACTGAAGATTATATGCAACACATTTGCCCCTTTCTCATTTGGGAACTGTCCCTGAACAGACCGGGAACTCCTCCAATGGGTGGATTAGCCTCTGGAAGGGGACACTGCCGGTGCTGGTTCATTTCTCAGGGAGGGATCTTTTGATTTGGGTTTCATGAGCTGAGCAGTTACCAGTCAGGGTTTGTGCTTCTTTTGTGGGGACAGATCCTGCCCCCCAGTGCACAACCTGTGTCAGTGAAATGTACAAACGCTGCAGGAGCGGATCAGCAAGGCCCAGGGAGCATGAAGAACTTATGAACTCACTATGCTGTATTAAAAGATAGCTGTTCCTCTTCCCCTGCCTGGGGAATGGGTTTCTCAGGTGGGACTTGCTCCTACAGCTCCCCTTCCACTGTAGTGATGATCCAGTGCTCCCAGAAATACCTGAATACACTCTGCTGAGATGACAATTAATTTAGTGTAAGAATTTGCAGCTATAAGTTAGGGGGCAGCTTGTCAACTTACCCCTGAATATATATGGTATTTACGGTTTCTCCCCCCCGTCTAAGTGTGGGTGAGGAAAATCCCCCCCAAAATGGGGAGGAGGGGGCAGCAAGGAGCTGTGAGGGTTGGCTAGGTGGTTGGAGTCTCTGAGTAGTCCCTGAAGGATTTTTCAGACTGCACCTTTCCAGAGTAAGTATACATATGGGTGTGGAAACATCCAGCTAGCTGGCAGTACTCCCAGGCAGTGCTCACCCTTCAGCATGGGCAGGCACCATATACCCAGCTTACCCCTGCACCTGGGCTTTGCCTGCTAGAGAAATAGACTTTGCTTTTTTTACCCCTTTAGGACAGTTAAATAAAGGAACTCTCTGGGAATGCAACATTAAGGCTGCTCAGTTAAACACGCCTCAGTCAGGAAAGGTGTGGGTAAGGCTGATTCCACACAGCATGGCCAAGCCCAAGGGCTTAAACATTAAGTGTCAGGCCCCCCAAAACCATGAAATTGGATAAAAAAAAAATCACAAGATCTTAAAAAATAATAAAGTTTGAGTCTTTGGCGCCTGGTTTTTGAGCCATACGGGGTGTCATTTTCTCCACAACCACAAAGGTAGAAACATACTTTATTTTTAATGAATGCCAAAAGTTTTATGTAACCACCTGACTCCAGGAGCTGTAAAGAAAAATACTAAATATTGTGAACCTCATCATAAGCCAGCAAGAGTTGGCAGTACTGTCCGGTTGTGTACAAGGGGGCAGAGTTAAGGTTTCACAGTCACACTTTGTTTTCCCTCTTTCAAGTGTGCATCCTTAATGCTGCATTCACAGCAGGTTTTACATTTATATATTGCATACGGGGGGGCTGGAACAATTTGTATAGTGGGGGTGCTGAGAGCCATTGAACCAAACTAAACCCTGGATATGATGGAAACCACTGCAAGCCTGGGGGTGCAGCAGCACCCCCCACACCCCAAGTTCCAGCCCCTGTGATTGTGGATATAAAATGGGGCCAGATTTCAAAGACTCAGCACCCACAAGCATGGCCAGATTTTCAGATGAGCTCAGCTCCCACCTCGCCCTTCGATGTGCTGAGCTCTCCACACGTGGGTGCGGTGCTCTTTTGAAAATTCTGGCTTAGGGGCAGAAGGCCCAGGCCATCGGTCTGTCCGTTCTGGAGAGCACCACACAAGCTGGGCCATCTGTAAAAATAAATCACTATGACTATAATTTAGGGAAAGACAAATGGGAAGCAGCCCTGGGTGAGCTCCTGAGCAGGGTGCCCTGGAGCTTGCTGTGCTGAGTGCCTGCACGTGTGGCAGGGCACAGATCCTGGCAATAGAGCTGGCTGTGATGGGGGCTGGCTAAAGCCTTGGGGACGGTGATGGAAGGGTCTGCACAGCACATGCAATCAGTGTGAGGGGTGGGTATGTTCCTGCAATGTCAGAAGTTCACCAGCAGAGGGCAGGAGACTCCAATTTTTCTGCTAAAGTGCAGCGGCAGCTGCCCATCCAGGGTCCATGGCACTGAATGCTCCAGGTGTGCACAGGGGATCTTACTTGGAGATTGCCTACACCGAATGCTTGCGAAAGCTACTGGGACAGACTGGGGTGCTTCTCAGTCCTCAGAGTCCAAGGCTGCAACATGATAGTTTATACCAGGTTCAGTCTGATCCACGCTGCAAGGCTGAAACATCCTTTACTTTCTGTGCTGCCACGTTATTCCCCATCCCGATACCCTTACCTAGTGTAGAAGGGATCTAATGTTGCTCACTCTCTTACCTTCCTGCTCCCTTTGTAATCCATGTAATTCTCTGGCCAGGTCGATGTGCTCTGCCCTCTTTGGGTAGCCAAGGCCCACTGGCCAAATGATCTATCTGCAGTCTCAGTCTTCCAATCCACTGCCCAGTCTGTGCCACTTTCCCAGTGACTGGCAGGGGAATCTAGGCCCGCCCACTACTCCACGTTCCTGCCCAGGGGACCCTATGCCCAGCAACCACAGTCTGCTCAAGCTCAGACCCTGTCGGTGTTTCCCTGGACTCTTTCCTACCTCTTTCCTATCTTCTGGGTTTACTATGGGAGCTTCCTCTGGGCCTCAGGACTACTACCCACGTTCGTGTACTTGCCAGTCTGTAGTCCAAGACAGGACCCCGGGGCTTACTGTCCCCGTATAACTCCTCTGTATACCTAGTCAATTCCCCTCCTTATTCTAGGGAGTAACTGCAGCCCCCCACCTGCTCACGTCCTGGTTTTATAAGCCTTGCTTGGGTTCTCCCCCAGCTGGGCATCATCATCCATTGGGCTTACCAGCCCTTGGCTCCCCTCCAGGTGCAGCCTAAAGGTTAATTGGCCTATTTTACCTGTTCAGGTCTTGGCTGGGGTGGGCACCCCTTCACACCCCCAGACACCCAAGTCATGCTCCAGTCACGCAGCGCAGGCTGGCAGATAATGTGTGTGTACAGATACTTGCACAATGCTCTCCACAAGAATAACTTGTTTTCTGTTACCACTCCCTGTTAATTAACCCAATCCCACGGGAACTGTATTGACCCTGCCTCACTGGAGAGGAAAATCTATTGTTTGAATAACAAGACCCTGCAGAAGGTGAAATCGAATCCTTTCCACAGAGAGGTTATTGGTTTAGGCCCAGACATGGGTAGCCCCTCACTGAAAGCCTGTTGGTTTTTCTATTTTATGTATTTGGTTTGATCAGTTTTGCTTTCAGACGGGAGACCCCATGCCAGCGCTTCACTTTTCACCCAGCTCTTCCTACGCTGTGTAAGCTTTCACTTTTAAAAAACGGAGCTTCTAGACCATACATTTGTGAAGGAAAGTTTCCAAACAAACCTGAACTGAGGTGCTGCTTTCGTCCTGCATCTGCAGACAGACACGCTAGAGCTGAGGGGAGTGATCAGCCCCCATTCAGCTCAGTGGCGGGTTGACTCCAGGTGCTCATGATTAAGGCTACGAGTATGTCCCGGAGGTCATGGAAGTCACGGATTCCATAACTTTCCACGACCTCAGTGATCTTGGGGCCCTGCAGCAGCCCAGCCACTGCTGGCAGCAGGGAGGTCCTCCCACAGCAGCCCAGCCACTGCTGGCAGCAGGGGGGTCCTCCCACAGCAGCCCAGCCACTTGAGCAGTGGGGGGCACCCAGCAGCCACAGGCAATGGCACCCGCACCCCAGCTCCCAGCCCTTCAGAGCAAGGGGGATTCCCCCCTCCCCCAGTTCTGCAGGGAAGCAGGGGATCCCCCCCCAGTTCCTAGCCCCTCAGTCAGGGGTCCCTTCCAGCTCCCAGCCACTGGGCAGGGGGCCACATGTAGTGGGGCACGGTGCTGGACCCTCCTCCCTCCCCATTTTGTCAGCTATGTTTTTAGTAAAAGTCAGGGACAGGTCATGGCTTCGGTGAATTTTTGTTCATTGCCAGTGACCTGTCCACGACTTTTACTAAAAATCTCCATTTGAATAGGAACAGCTATCGGAACAGCTAGTGACAAACAGTCAGTTCTGGGAAGCGAGTGTATTTTTATAAGGTTAATTGTCCCAATCCAGGGAAAAGATTGTTCTTTGTCTGGCTCATGTTTAATATGTTCTATCAAACTGGTAATTTGCCTCCCAGATTATAGGTATATCTGTGACTCCTTTACTAGTGCATCTGGATGTTAAATAATTATGAACATATTGTTTTTCCTGTGCAGAGGGATAAATTGCCAGTCCCTGATATTTATTACCATTTTTGTTGACTCATGAACCAGAGCCAAGTTCATTGGTCTTCCTACTGACAGTGGCAAAGCCCAGGATGGGACAATGTGGCTGTAAGGTCACCCCCAAGTTCTGAAGTGTCTGAGTTCCTTTATCATACTTCTGCTGTTAGCTCTCTCACTTTTGTATATTTTATTATTTCTTATGAGTCTGGAAACTCTGTGTGAAATTAGGCTAGCAAAGGTGAAACATGGCTGGGTTGGGTAAAAGGCCTTTAATCCTGTGAGGTGCTAACATTTCCTCTGAAGCTTCCAGGGTTGGCCCCTGGCTGGACCCAGGACTCCCTGGCTGGCTGAAGCAGTGCACTGAGGTGGTGAGGAGAATTCTCTTTCTAGATGGCTGGCTGGTGTGTCTTGAATGGTATTGAGCCACACATTTGGGACAAGAAGTTGTCAGCAGACAATTGCTGGGATCATCTGGGTATATCCTACCTAATCAGTGCCTTGCAATTGCAGGGGCCTCAGGCATTGGCAGCCGTCAGTCTCTCTTGTTCTCTGCCTGTGGTACAGAGTCTCCTGAGGACTTACCTGCTTTAGTGCAACTAAAGTCTTTGGGCTCTATGTGGGGTAACTGGGTGAAGATTAATGGCCTTAAAATTAACCGCTCCAAAAGGAAATGTATGTGGTCTGATACCTTGCCAAAAGCCCAAATAACAATCAAGGGAGAACAAACAGAAGAAGTTGAGCAAAATGTCTATTTGGGCCAAGAAATCAACATGCGCCAGTATCAGTAAGGTGAACTCTCACGAAGAAAGCAAGCAGGTTGGTGCGCATTCAGTTCTATCAAGGATGTCCTCCAAGGAAAAATCAACAAGGCAACATGCGGCAGCCTCTGCAACTCAGCAGTACTGCCAGCAATGTTGTATGGCAGTGAAACACGGGCGCTGATGAAGACAGAGGAGCAGCAACTGTCTGTCACGGAGAGGGCGATGGAAAGAAGAATTCTGGGAATTTCAATCTGCCATCGAGTCCCCAATGAAGTGATCAGACAGCAGAGTGGAGTGTAGGATGTCATTGTTGAAAGCAGTAGAGTAAAATGCGATGGGCCAGGCACATAGCAAGGCTCACTGACAATTGATGGACAGCAGCTGTCACTGAGTGGTACCCACGGGAACTGAAACAACCATTCGTCCAAGTTCCAAAGAGATGGGAAGATTTTATCATGAAAAGACATGGCCGCACATGGAGAAGGAAAGCCAGGATATGAGAAGAATGGAAGACATGTGATTGGCGCAATTTATATGAGGGCTAAAGGACCGATCCATCAAGGTGATATATAGGAAGTCAGGATACATGAATTAATGGTCCCTTCTGACCTTAAACTTTGTCAAGCTCTGACCTTCCTGTTTCAAAAGCACAGGTCCCTGCCTCTCAACCTAGGCAACACTTCTTTATCTGTAATAGTATAGGGCCTATGACTCACAGGATATATCTGCACTGCAGTGTTAACTGAGCCAGGGTCTGAGTGGCCACACTACAAGGGTCAGACTTGAGTGTCCATTTGATGGCATCCACAGGTGCTGCACTCACTCTGAGAGTTGCTAGGACTTTTGGGAGCATATCCCATGGGTCTTTGTACTGCGGTAAGCTGAGCTGCTCTGATTCTTTCTAGGGAATTGTGGGATAACTTGTCTGCCCGTCTAGGCGGATGGTGGAGGGAATTGTGGAAAGGCATCTGAGGACTATCAGCACTCCAGTCTGCATCCTCCCTGTAAAGTGGGTGGGTTACTGGCCTGAGTGTGAGCAGCACTCGTGTTTTAGCCTGTAGCTCTAGACGAGCCAGGCAGCCTGTGTGTGAAGCACTCTTGGGGCAGAAGATTTGTGTCTGGACAAGAGCTGGGTTAAGGGCAACGCCTGAGTTAACTGTGGAGGGAAGACAAGGGTGCAGCTGAGCAATGCTGATTCCATCCAGTAGAGGGAACCGTTGTGTACTTGGGTGCGCACACACACACACACACACACACACAAGCCAGTTTATACAGCATTCTGCTCGTTTTACAGGTGTCTCCATCTGACCAGCAGCATTACTCTTTGCCATCTCCCATGCTGGACCAGGACGTTTTGTAGCAAGTGAACATACAATATGCAGAATTGCTTCACTCCGACTCGGTCTTTCCTTTGGCACCCACATTTATTTCTGCTCTCTGGGATCATCTGTCTCTGAGTCTTTATCTACCAGGCTTGTGAGCTTAATGACGTTGCAGAATTCTTCTCTACAGCAGATGTGGCTGTGAAACACGGTTGCCAGGTGAGCTGAATGAGCTACACTGAAGCTATTCACCTGAATCATTTGGGATCTATCATTGTTACTGAAGAGAACACAGAGACCAGTGAGTGTGGAGACCAAAAAGGACTCTCACTCTGCCATGCCTCTCTGAGGTAAGGGTGCTGCTGCCAGCCTGAGACCCACAGGAAGAAGAATGAGCTGAAGCGATGGAGTTGGGGGTGAGGGAATGACAAAGAGGCACAGCTGGGCCCACAGCTCAGTCAATTGCTCCTGCCTAGTTTGTTTTCCTTGCGTCTCTTTTCTTTTTCTGCCTGTTTTTGCCCCTTAGTGAATTGTAACCATGGTATATAGGAGGGTCAAATACACGGGAGAGGGGAAGGCTACTTGGGCCTTGTCTACATGGGGATAACTACTCTGGTATAATTTAGCTATTCTGGAATGACTCCTTTGTGGACACACAGTTCTAGAATAAAAGTGATACTCAACAAAGGAGTAATTATTCCAGAATCCTGGGGACTTTATCACAGAACAAAGGGTCCACACAGGGAACTATTCTGGAATATCTATTGCAGATGAGTTATTCCAGAATAGCTATGTTGATCAATTTCCCCATACAGACAAGCCCTTGCTTCTTGTCAGTAGAATTGACTTAACTCCAACATAAGCCATGTGCAGAATAAACCAGAAGCCACACACTACATTCTGAGCTGGTTCTCAGATAAAATACAGCATGTCCCCATGAGTGGTGAGAGCTGCTCTGTTGCTGACAGTCCCACTGAAAGTCCTCATCTCACACACTTTCTGATATAGCAGGCGTCAGAGGGGGAAATCTGCCAGGGGGTACATTGGCAATGCAAGGGCTTTCTAACTTAACTAACCTTGACAGTGTCCTTTTAGCTGTACTGTCCAAGCGGTAAATTGATACCATCTCTCAGAGACTCAGACCACTTTTCCCATAGCTTCCTGGCAAGGAGTAGTCAGAAGCATTTGCTGTTGTCATTTGGAGTTTCTTCCAGTTCCCTTGTTCTTTTGTTCTTCATCTCTATTCTGTTCTATTTCCTGCTTCTCTTGTAGCCTCCAGTTCAGGGGAAAAAATCTCTCCATCTTGCTCTGAGATGTATTAATAAAGCCATGCAGATGCCTCTGGTATGTCAGCTCAATTCCTATGAGCGTTTGCTTTGCTTTGGAAAGGCCACGTCCACAGTCCAAAATGTTCCCACCTGAACGTGATTGCAACCATAAAAAAGGGCAAGGGGCTGAGCTGAAGGCCTGCCCCCCTGTAATCTCACCATACCCAGTGGTCCAGGCCTGGCCCAGTCCAGGAGCTGCTGCTGGAAGAGTTAGCAGGTGGGAGAGTCTCTCTTATGGAAACACACACAGCATAATCCTCCCAAAAATGCAAACCCGTATGCACTGGGCTTCCCATCCAACTCAGTGTTTGCAGGATTGAGGCCTCACTTGCTGTCTTTTCCTCTGTCACTTTCTGAGATGCTCTGCTGATGCCCTGTAAACTTAGGCCTGGTCTACACTTAAAGCTTATACTGGCTTATCTATGTCAATGAGGGATGTGAAAAACCACATCCCCTAGCAACGCCGCTGTGCTGACATCATCCCAGCATGGACATGGCTAGTCTGACAGAAGAGAGCTTCTGCCGGCACGTGTACAAGGGCGCGCCTTCGTCCCACACAGACCGCTCGGAGACTCTGCTTGTGAACTCCAGGTGTGGTTCACTTATAGCGTTCCCCCATCGCCTTTCCAGTGTTGGCCAGCACGCTGTCTATGATATATAGGATTCTGCAGCCCCTGAGACCACAGAGAGGAGAGGGAGGAAGTCTCTCTTGGCCTCCACGTGCTCAAGCTCTCCCCCCCTTTCCACTTCCTTCCCGTGTCTTCTACTCCCTGAACTAATGGGCTACTTAGGGTTCTAACTCGCCCCAGCCCATTCTAATCTGCCAGCGAGTCACCGCTCAGCCCCTCAAGGTTTGCTCGGGGTGATTTCATTGGGGACGCCGTGATCAGAGCGCAGCTACCGCTGCTGCTGCCCAGCACTCTCGCAGCACAGCGAGTGTCGTTCGGGGAGGTGTGCTCCCAGACCAGCGGAAATCCCCATCTGGCGGCGCACGCTGTGTCTACCTGAGGGGGCGGTGACGTAGCCCCAGACTTGTCAGAAAAATGCCTTCACTTAAACAATAACAGCACAGGGGCGAGCTCACCCAGCCGCCCGCTGCTCCCCAGGGATGATTCAGCGCTGCGTCCTCCCTCACCCCATTCATCACAGTGCACTAAGAACTACATAATTGACCTCCCCACCCATCGCCACGTGGGAAATTCAAAGCTTTCCTGGAACCGCTGAACACTCAGCCCAGGTCCACATGCAGTTATTACACCAATTTAACTATGCTGGTTACGGAGGTAATTTCCTACCCACTTGGTTATACTGCTACAACCCTTAGTGTAGACACTGTTATACCAGGATACAGTTACTTTAGTGCTTGTCTAGAAGTAAAAGGCTACAGCAGCACAGCTGCAATGCTTCAGTGTAGACACTATAAGCTGACGGGGGGCAGGGGGGTTGTTCGCACCCCTGAGCAATGTAGCTGGGTTGATCTAATTTTCTAGTGCAGACCAGCCCTTGTACATATATAGCGTAGTCCCGCACCCATATGGAAATAAGCTATACCGGTACAATGGCTGGTCTGCACTGAAAAGTTACATTGGCATAGCTAGGTCGGTCAGAGATGTGAGAAATTCAAACCCTGAGTGATGCCGTTGAGCCAGCCTAAGCCCTGGTGTAAACAGCACTGGTTCAGTGGAAGAATTCTTCCCTCAACCTAGCTATCACCTCTCGGGAAGGTAGATTAACTACAGCAACCAGAGAACCCCTCCAGTCACTGTGTAAGTATCTACATCAGAGGTGGGCAAACGACGGCCCACGGGCCACATCTGGCCCATGGGACCGTCCTGCCCGGCCCTTGAGCTCCTGGCCAGGGAGGCTAGCCCCTGGCCCTTCCTCTGCTGTTCTCCTTCCCCTGCAGCTATGGCTTGCGCCCGCCCACCTCCCAGCCTTTCCAATAAGCCAGTCCTGCTGCTTTGAGCAGATGGTAAGGGGGCAGGGAGTGGGGGGGTTAGACAAGGGGCAGTGGGTCCCCGGGGGCAGTCAGGGGATGGGGAGCAGGGGGCGGTTGGATGGGGCAGAGGTTTGAGGGCGGTCAGGGGACAGGGAGCAGGGGGCGGTTTGATAGACGTGGGAGTCCTGGGGGGCCTGTCAGGGGACAGGGAGCGGTTGGATGGGGCAAAGGTTCTGGGGGGACGGTCAGGGGATGGGGATCAGGGAGGGTTGGATAGGTGTGGGAGTCCCAGGGGGCAGGGCTGTGGATAGTGGTCGGGGCAGTCAGGGGACAGGGGGGGTTGGATAGGGGGTGGGGTCCTAGGGGGGCGGTTAGGGGCAGGGAGTCCTGGGAGGGGGTGGTCAGGGAACAAGGAGCGGGGGGGTTAGATGGGTCGGGGGTTCTGAGGGGGGCAATCAGGGGGCGGGAAGTGGGAGGGGGCGGATAGGGACAGGGGCCAGCCTATTTGGGGAGACACAGCCTTCCCTACCTGGCCCTCCATACAGTTTTGCAACCCCGATGTGGCCCTTGGGCCAAAAAGTTTGCCCACCCATGTCTACACTGAAGCGCTGCAACGGTGCTGCTGTCACATTTGAAGTCTAGACACAGCCTAAGCATCTCGATACCAAAAGAAGTGCATCCACACTGGGGGATGGGGTCCAGCCACACCTACCCCAGTATAATTAAAGTGATACAACTTGCCAGCGCAGCTTCTTTCTGTTTTTTCTTCACAAAACCCAAGGAAATTAAAAGCCAAATAACCCCTACATTCATGTAACATTAAGGTAACGTATTTGCATAAACCCACAACATTGCATACACACAACATTAAGTTTACATATACATCTACACAGAAAGAGCAGGGAAACAAAAGTTAAGATTCTCATAACAACATTAACTCACCCAATCTGTATTATTTTTAGTTACAAGTGAGGTTATTAGCTGTGTACACAGCATGGGCAGCGTGGGTAACTTAAGGTCACTATGCAAACTTTTACCTGTACAATCCCTGTTTTTCTGAGGTTAAACTTTTAACCGTAATGTTGTATTACCACATCCTTTCCCCATTTCATTATTACTTTAGAGAGGAGTCAGAAATTAAGGTGTTTTCCCAAGGCCATCCAGTGAGTCAGCAGCTCTCTGCCTTTTCTGGCTCCTAGCCCCAGGCTCTATCCTCTAGACTTGCAGTTCTCACACTGTGGCACGCAGGCAGCAGTCCCGTGGTATGTGAGCTGGCTTACTAAAGTATGGTATCTGAATAGGAATCTATTACACCTACACTGAGTAAAGGTGCCAAGGTAGGGTACCAAGTACTAAGTTTTAGATGTGGTGTGCTAGGTCTCGAAGTCTGAGTGAGAACCACTCCCCTAGCCAATGCTGCCTCTCTACCTTTATTCTGTGACTGAGCTATTAATGGGCTTGGTGTATTGTTTTCCTCCCTAGTACTAGCCTACTTACACTGAACATCTGGCTCCACGGAGAAGTCTTATTTGCTGCCACTGATGGCAGTTGTGTGGCTGCCTGGGGCTTAGTTGCAGGGTGAAGTCTCAGGGTTCGCCAGGGATGCTGGCTGTGCTGACATAGCTGGCCCTGTTCAGAGAGGTCTCATGGGAGCTGAAGCAACAGCTTTGGACATAGGCAGGTTCAATCGGTGTCCCTGCACACAGGGCTGGATAGACATGCAGGAACACTGAAGGACAATAACGCAATTACTCTGACTGCAATACAGAAAGTGACTGACAAGTGCGGCAACTCCAAGGGGGCTAACATTCTCTCCAGACCGGCCAGGCCATACTGGGCAATTCTTGGTTCCAGACAGCTGACTGCCACAGTCTCTGACAAATTATCCTGTCCTGATTACCATGCGGAACAGTTGCTAGATAGAAATCATACTGTCATGGGTCTTGGTGGAGAATTTCAGTTTGATAGATGTGCCACTCCAAAGTAAAAGGCAAAACAGAGAGCGAACAGAGAGAAATATATCCTGACAGCTCTTCACACTAGCTCTTCTTTCTGTGCTTCCCAACATCTCAGCTGCAAGCAGAAGAAGGATTTTCTGGAATTAGATTCACTATCGAGACAGTTGCAGCTTTAAGGTGCAGTAAGTATTCAGTGCAGGCACAGCAAATGCCACCCAGTGAAATAACAGGATATGTACTGCCCTGAAATTGACCAGCCAGGACAAGGCAAACTTTTCACAGTGGTGACAGAAACAGTGTCCAGAAACAGTGTTCAGCAGTAGGTGGGAGGGCAAACCTGAGCAGGGGCTGGAGGGACGCATAAGGGTGCAGAGCTTGATGTTTAAGGAGTGAGGGACAAAGCAATGGCACTTGTTGGGGATCTAAATAATCCTTCCCCATGCAAACTCCCCAGGAATTGCAGACACTTGCAGAAAGTATTCACTGTACAGGCTGGATGGCCAGATCTCACTCTTTGTTCAGAGACAGTGTTTTGAATCACAAAGTGTCTCCAGGGGCCCAGGGACAGGGTGGGGTGTTCTGGCAAAACACCTGGAGTGCCAGAGACCAAGACCAGCAGTGCACACAATTAATGTTGCAGCTCAGTGGGAGAGGCCCCATCAGCCTGCGCCCTAGCATGAGCAGCTGTGAGAGTCCCTTGGAGAACTTTACTGGATGAAATGCCACTTTTGGGTGAGGACCACAACCAGCCTGGTTCTTCTCAAGATCTGACTGCAGAGCTTCTGAATGAGGAAGGAGAGTTTTCCCTACTTCTGTGAAGATCCAACCATGCAGTATCAGGACAGGAGTTCTACTCCCCATGGAAAAGAGAATGGTGATTTCTCTGTAGAAGCTGTGGAGCCCGGGGTCTCTTCTGATCAGTTTGGGGCTGGCAAGCCCATGATAGGTGCTGTTGTGGTGGAGGTATGCGTGGCAATACATAGAGTCTTGCAGGGACATGTGTCAAGGCTATAAATGAGGGATTTCAACAGTTTTCTGTCCAAACAGTGGTTAACATGCCAAAATTCTCACTGGTATACAAGGCTAAAGCATTTTAAACACCCTGGGAGGGATTTCAAAAGTGTCCAGCATTGGCCTAACTCTGTTCCCATTGAAATCAACGGCAAAATACCCATTGACTTGAATGGGACCATAGATAGGCTGAAGCTGAACCCACATAAGACAAAGGTGATGCTGGTGGGCAGAGGAAAGAGTTTGCAGCCATGGTGCAGCCTCCTTTGGTTGAAGATGCTGGTGCACAGCCACAATTGGTCAATTCAGGATTGCTACTAGATTCCCCACTGATGTTAAGCTCTAACGTAGCAGCGTCCATGAGTAATGCTTTCTACCAACCCTGTTCAGCTAGGAGTCTGTCACATCCTCGCAGATGATGATCTGGTTTACTTTTTACCTCCAGTCTGGACTATAGCAATACAGAACACTGTACCGTGTCTCCTCATCAACATGGACCACGTCACATATCCCACCAGTCCTCTGCTCTCTACAATGGCTTTCCCTGGAATATCAAGTCAAGTTCAAGGTCTCAGTCCATATCTTGCAGGGGCTCCATGCCTGGGCCCAAGAGATCTAAAAGATCACATAAAGCTCCAGGATGTGGGCAGTGGTTGACAATGTTGCTCCTCAGGCAAAATGAAACTTTGTACCACAAAGATGAAGGAGCCAGACTTTCAAACTTTCTGCTATATGCCTAGCTAATGTGATCAGAGCAGCCCTGTTCATAACATTATTGTTTATTATACAGTAGAGGCCCAAAATGAGAATGAGGGACTATTGTGCCAGCTACTGTGCAAATGACAAACTAAATAGTCAAGACAGACAAACTGTGGGAGGGTAAACAAAGGCAGAGAGAGGTGAAGTGATTTGCCCTAGGTCAGTGTCAAAGCTGAGAACAGAACCAATGTCTTCTGACACCAAGTGCAGTGCCTGGACCACATTGCCTTTCACATAACAAACATTTGAAAAAACAATGTTGGCTCTCTCAAATACTGTGCAGTTAAAGGAAATTCCATTTATAGCATGAACTGTTTAAAAGACAAAACCAAGGCAGCAGATGAAACATGAAATGAAAGGGGCCTATTCAGAACCTATATTATTCAAGCCTATCCTAGTGGATGGGTTCATGGCACTGGGAAGCTTTTCTAGAGAAAGATAAAACTTAACAACCCATGGGCAGGAAACCATAGCCAGCCTCCCTGCTCCTTGTGGCCCCTGGGAGATGATACTTCCACAACTCCAGTCCTTCTCCTCTCTCTGGAAGGTGTGGTGCAACCCTCTCATGCGCTTGTGAATTTGATTCTGATCTCACACTCAGGGCACTAGTGTAAAGACATTGATTTCAGTGGCTATACATGGCTAGAGCGAGCCCAGAATCCAGTCAAGGGTATTCCAGGACCATCTGTGAGCCTGGTTACAAAGCATGTCCCCAGGCCCACTGATGGGGGAGGGGGGCAAAGAGGGCAATTGTCCAGGGACCCAGGCGATTGAAAAGGGTCCAGAGGTCCCCAGACGCCCAGGTGGGCTGCAGGGCGCCTAGGTGCGCAAAACTGCTCTGGGCCCTGCGCTTTGGAGGGATTCGTCACTTCTGCCCCGGCCCAACCCCCCAGGGACAGCCCTGGCGCCCTAAATTTCTGTCAGCGGGCCTGCATCTCTCACCCTGCATCACACAAGAGCCATGAAGACCACATGGCTTACTCCTACCTTGTTAAAAGGCTCTCTGGGTATTTAAGGTGGCATCCCAGCCTTTTGTATACTCAAAGATGTTTCAATCATCTTAATCATTATGGGAAAAATATTAAAAGTGTCAGGAAAATTAATCTCAAATCCCAATGAAGTCCCAGCTGGCTATAGTGCAGGCAAGAGTGATGTCACAAATTGCATTTGGAGGATCAGTCATTACACTTGAACTACTACATAGCAAAGAATACTCTTGGGAGCATTCTGCGCCAAAACATTAAAAATTCTGTGCCAAAAAATTTAAAATTCTGCAAAATTCTGAAAATTCAATTTCTTTTTTTATTTATTTGTTACAGACATACTGGTCAGCAGATATGTCTGTAACAATACAGACACACACAAAAATTCTCCCCAGGAGTAGAGAGTTAAAGAAGCCCCTATGATAACTCAGTTCCTGTTTCTCTGCCCCCATTTCTGTGGGGGAAAGAAAATTGTGCACGCACATTAATTTCTGCAAAATTATGCATTGAGCAGTGGCGCAGAATTCCCCCAGGAGTAAAAGAACCCGGTTCAGGTAATTGTCACGGAGAAACCAAAAGAATTTCCCTTCTATTATTATTTTTGTGTTTCAGGTGTATTACCTTGTTCTATGTTCACAATGCAATATAAGACACTTATATAAGAGATTGAATGAAAGACTGACCACATTCATTTCCAGGTTTCCTTTAAGTCAGTCTTCAAATATGCTACACTCATTGCAGAGCACTGATAACACAAGAGCACCTACATTTCACATTTTGAAGTCATGAAAGGGCATCAGCCTAATGGTTTCTAAATAATTAAGGACAACTCTATTACTCCTGTGCAGTAGCTTGGTTGGGGATGAGACCTCCAATTTTAGAAATTAAAGTCACCAGCTTTCTTTATGGGATTTTAGCCAAGAGGATTGTTGAAGGTAGGTGGTGTCAAGCCCACCCAGAGCCGGTGAGGGTGCTATTAACTAGGAGTATAATAATGCAATGAAAATGGACTTTACCCAAGTAAAAAAGAAAAGGAGTCCTTGTGGCACCTTAGAGACTAACAAATTTATTTTTAGTCTCTAAGGTGCCACAAGTACTCCTTTTCTTTTTGCGAATACAGACTAACACGGCTGCTACTCTGAAACCTGTCACTTTACACAAGTAGTTCTCTCTCCCTAGACAGGCCTCGGGATGCCGTGGAGGGAGCTGGGATCTAGAGCACCTCCCCTCCCAGGCCATCTCCACAACTGACTTCCTGAGCCCCTGGCCATGTCACTTCAGTTTCCTGAGCCTCTGCTCCCTGCCCCTGCCATGGGGATCCTGAAGTTGGTCTGACTGCAGAGCTTTGGGGCTCAGTTGTTACTGTCTGAGAGCGCTATGAGGATTGTGCAGCCGGCCCCCTGATCGATGTGGGGTGTCAATAGAGGAAGTGATGGCAGTGGGGTCCTGCTGGAGGTCACTGTCCTCAGCAGAGGTGTGGGGGGGGGGAGAGCACACGCACAGCTCCCGCTCCTGCTTTGCTCTGCTGTAAACCCTGCTCCCCCACAGTGATGAGCTAAGTGCTCAAGGGCAATGTGGGGGGGTGAGTCCCGAGTCCCGCTCGGGCACTGTTCCGGGGGAGAAGCACAGATAACCCTGCGCAGTGACGAGGGCGCTGGGGGTACAGTAGACAGTAACACTGGGGGGACTGGGGGTTACCCTGCGTGGTGACATGGGGCGGGGGTACGCCGGCCAGGGACACAGGGGGGTGGGGTACCCTGGGCAGGGACACAGGGGGGCGGGTACCGGGGGCAGGGACACTGGGGGGCGGGATACTCTGTGCAGCGCCCTGAAGGGATGAGTCCCGCGGCGGCACTGCGCCGGGGGGAGAAAACTCCGGGGGCGGGGGGGGGGGGCGGCTAAGCGCTCCCGGGCGGAGGCTTCCCGGCCCGGGCTCCCCTGGCGCGTTGGGCCAGGGGGGCGGCTCCGGGGGCGGGCCCTGCCGGCCAAACCCGCCCGCCTCACACCCCGGGCGGCTCGGCGCGGCGCGCTGCGCTGCTCGCTCAGTGTCCTGCCCGCTGCCCGGCAGGAGGATGGCGCTGCCGGCCGAGCGCGACAGGCTGTTCCGGGCGCCGCCGAGCCTGGTGCTGGAGGCCCACGTGCCCAGCCTGGCCGCCTACCGGGAGCGCTACCGCCGCTCGGTGGAGGAGCCGCAGGGTGAGTGCCGGGGCGGGGCCAGGCCTGCCTGGGCACGGAGCCCCGGCCCCGCTGTGCCCGGCCGCTCCCCGGGCTGGGGCGCGACCCCGCTGCCCTGCCGGGAGCCCCGGAGCCGGGCCCGAGGGGCCCGAGGCGGGGCAGGAGCCGGAGCCGCGGTTCCGGCTCCCCGCCCCCGGCCGCTGCCCGCCCCGGGCCTGTAGGCGCGGCGCAAAGCCCTGCGTGCGGCGGGGGTCCGCACCGAGGCGAGGGCGGGTCGTTCCGCCGGCCCCTCCCGCCCGGCGTGGGGCTGCCCCGGGTGCCCGTCGGGCTGTGCTGCCTGAACCAGAGCAGAGCCTCCGGTAGGCTTAACCAGCGCTTCCTCCGGAGCCAAAGCGGTGCGGGGCTCCTGCCGAGTTTGTACTTTCGTGACTGACAGAGGTGCTGGGGCGCGGCCCTGGCACAAACTAAGGCCTGGACTTGATGTGCTCTTTATGCACCGATGCCCCTCAGAGCAGGGCTTCCTGCGCCGGGGCCTTCCGCCCTGTGTTTGCCTAGGGGAACCCTGCTGTAAAGCCAGACTGTGGTTTCTAAAACTGAAACCCGTTCTCTGTTCGTTACCTCAGATCCTCCCCCTCCTCTGAGCTTCATACAGCTGGGCACTGCCAGCGTGGGGAGGAAGGGACCGGCACCGCCTCTGTAACGCTCTTCAGCCGCAGGTCTGGGCTTCGCGCAGGCGGCTGAGCGGCCTCTGTTCAAGGAGGAGGATCTGAGGTGCAGAGGCTCTTACTTCCCCGGCAGCAGGCACGTTGCTAGCAGTGCTGCTGGAAAAGGAACTTGGGTCTGTGGATGCAGTCCCATGCCTAAGCCACTGCCCTGTGGTGCTGCCCAAGGGCTGTCTTATGCAGTGTGAGGAAGCAAAACTGCTTGAGAGTGATCTTTCTGTGACTGGTTGGAAAGGAGAATGTGCCAGAATGCTGGTGACCTCTACCACGGTCTACCCCCTGCCTTGCCTTTCTACCTCTCCCTAAAACGAGCCTTATCTTTGTGGGTGGGAAAAAATATAATGATCGTAGTATTTCTGCAGTGCCCACTGTGCGCTAGATCTTTTTCAAACAGGAAGGCACAGTTCCTAGTCTAAGGAGTTCACCAGCTGGGCAGATTTATGGTGTGTGAGCAACTAATATCCATTTGTGTTCACAAATATATTTAAATGCCTAAGTCACTCAGGAGTGACAATGGCACCCCAGAGGGTCTCTCTCCTGGAGGGTTGGGAATGAGGACAGGGTTGACATAAGCTCAGGAAGGATTTTCTGAATGTTAGACACAGTGTGGAGGAAAGCATGGACATTTGTGTTAGATGCTGACAAACATGCAGTGAGGTGGAAGGTCCGGGGAGGACAGGGAATGAGTCATGGGTGGCTGTGTAGAGGGGGCAGAGTTATACAGGGCTATGAAGGTGGTAACAAGCTTGAATTTGATATAGTGAAGGAGGAGGAGAGCCACTGGAGGGGTTGAAAGATGGGGGCAGGAGATTATTATGGTGGACACTGATCATGGGGGGAATTGTCTTACTAGCAGTATTTTGTATGGTTTGGCAGTGGGGAGGGACAAATACTGGTTTTGAGGAGGTCCTTTAGGAGGCATTTGCTAGCAGAAGTAGGCTGGCTGTTATTCACTTCCCACTGTCTCTGCATGCCATCTCTCCTATGCTCTGCTAGGGCACACCTCACAGATATCTCTCCGTTGTCCTCAGAGGTAATGCACTCGGTGCATTTCCCAGGGCTGTCACTCTGTTTTGATACTCCCTTGTAATCAAATGCAAATTACTCTGTGCTTGCACAGTACAAGTAGGTGTAGAGTTTTTCATCAGAACTGTGCATGTTGTGTCAAACATTGCTCTTGGGTAAATGCCGGTGCTTCTAAACCTGTCAGTGAGTGTGGTGCCTTTGCTGGTATATCTGTGATCATATTAACCAGTCCATATTATGGACATACAGTTAGTTTTCTAAAACCACAGGAAAAATGGTGATGTTCCCAGGAATTACTCTACATGACTCAAAGTATTTGAAGCTCAGAGTGGGCTAGTAGAAAAATCTGCTCCTTGAAAAAGGGGTGGGGTTTCGTTCTGGAAAGAATGGGCATGTTACACAATCTGCATGGTGTGAGGACACAGCTGGAGACAGATCTCTTGAACATTAGAAGAAATTGCAAAGTTGAAATGTAACATTATCTCCATATTTTGGAAGAAGGTAAAATGCTTTCATGTAGTTGAAGAATAGGTTGGTGGCAGATGCACCACCATGTCTTGTAATCTCAGTAGAACCAGTTTTGCATAAGAGTGAGTATTAGAAGGGGACTTGATGAGGGTGGTAAAGGCTGCTTTTAAAAGAAGCCTTAGCTCATGCAAACTTTCATTGCATGAAGTGTAACAGGTTTCAAGCCTCCACTGAATTTAACCCTATTTCTATTTCCTAGGAAGGACCACTGAATTTTTTCTTCAGATGTTAAATGTGTCTTTATCCATTTTTGTCACTTAAGGTTTGACTGTGTTACTTTTGCAGAATTCTGGGATGACATTGCTAAGGAATTTTACTGGAGGAGCCAACACTCTGGACCCTTTCTGAAGTACAACTTTGATGTGACAAAAGGGAAAATCTTTATTGAATGGATGAAAGGGGCTACAACCAACATCTGCTACAACCTGTTGGATAGAAATGTCAATGAAAAAAAACTTGGGGACAAAATTGCTTTTTACTGGTAATGTTCTGCTTTTATTATAATATAGAAGTGTCTGCATGTAATCCTGGAGAAGTGATTCTCAACCTGTGGTCCGTGGACCTCTGGGGGTCTGCAGACTGTCTAAGGGGTCCGCGAAAGGTGACTATGAAAATAAAGTTTCAGATCCCAGAAAAGGCATTCCGTTTTTCTGATCAATCAGAAATATGTGAATGTCCCCTCTTACAGGTCAAAACCCGGAAGTGTTGTCGTTACTGTAGAAGCCTACAGTTTAGCGCCCTTTCTCACGTTGCATCAAATGCCGTGCCAAGCACGTGGAACATTTATAGTTTAATTCTGTTCAGTCAGTTTTCAGTCTAAGACATCTATGGTAGGGGTCCGCAGACCACAGGTTGAATTTCCAAAGGGGTCTGCACCTCCATTCAAAATTTTTTAGGCGTCTGCAAATGAAAAAAGGTTGAAAACCATGGTCCTAGAGTAAAGCATATAACTGATACTGACCTCTGTTAAGGTACATGTTAAAACATAATGATCTGAGAGGTAAATGACGGGGAGACTCTGCTCTTTCCATAGTTATGATTAGAGTTAGCTTCCCATTAGAAGCTGGCTGTGAAACCTTCTTTAACTTCTTCAAAGCTCCATGGTATCTACATGGATCCCCTACAACACATTTTAACTTTCTTTGCTGGCTTGTCAGAATTCCAAAATGGCTTGGCCTAGAATTGAGCATGTATTCTAGGAAGCTTGCAGTCAGCAGATGCAGATTTTCTAAATAATGTAAAAGCTATGCTGAGAAGATGGTGCATTGCTAGAGTCCTTGTGGTCTAGATGAGTAAGTGCTGGGGTGGTAGGCAGGACCTCCCACGTCTTAGTCCCACCTCAGTCACTGGCTGATAGCACCTACGTACCCTTATGAAGCAGGTAAATATCACTTTACAGATGAGGAAACTGAGGGTCAGATATAAACTTCTGCAAAGTCACAAAACAAATCCGTGTCAGAACAAGGGTGAAACCCACCTCCTACCTCCAATCTTGTGCCGTTTGGGCAAGGCTGCAGGCTCAAGGTGAAAAAATCTGAATTTCGTGTGGAAAGCAAAGTAATGCATGGATATGTCAGTGCTGTTGAGTCCATGTGCCTTTCATACATTCTTGTTGAAGCATTGCGTGTTTTGCTTTTAGCCACAGGCAAAACACTGCATTGAGGAAAAGTCTGAAAGTTTAGGCCAATAACAGTTCTGAAAACACTTTCTGTAGAGTTATTTACACCTGGAATTCCCATCCTGAACCAAAAGAGCAATTGCTAGAAAACCTGGAGATTTGGTGCTAAGGTGCCATGTTGAAGAATACTCACTATCAGTGACTCCCAAAATGTAATAGTAGTTAGGCTACCTTACTCATCTTGAAGGGGTCTCATGCTGCTGTATCACTTGAACCAGACCGCATCTGTTTACATTGTATGTTCCCATGACTCCTGGTTTCTTTAGGGTCACATGCAGTCCACTGAAAAACATATACTTGGTTATAATATACAAAAGTGGGCATGGTCATTCCACACTGCCTTTCAAAGGGACACATGCCTCCAAGTACAAAGATATCAAACATTCAGCTCCCCCACCAACAGATATGAACCTTTTAAGCATAGAGTTCTCAATTGTGGGACTTATGTGGTAAGAACCAATGGTAGTATGGAAGGAAGCTGTACAGTGTAGCGCTGTAGTCAGAATGGTACAACCCTCTAGACTGGATGCATTCATATGAGTATATTGGACCACGTCCACACTAGGGGTTCTTTGCCAGTGCAAGTATACTGATCCTAGTGTGGACATAGCTTATACTGGCCAAAGCTGTGCTTTTACTGGTATAGCTTATTTCATACAGACCCTGATCAAAACAAGCTATACTGGTAAAAACACAATTCTGTTGGTATAATTATGTCCTCACTAGGGGCTTCTGCTGGCATAGCTATGTCAATTGGGGAATCACACCTCTTCATACCGACTGACGCGTCAATGCTGGCAGAAGTCTGTAGTGTAGACATGGCCTCAATAAAAAGGTACTTTAATACTGTCATAACTATTCCTGTATGGGGAGGAGACTGGTATAAGTCACCTTTATACCAATATAACCGTATCCACACAAAAGCTTTAACCAATGTAACTTCAGTAAAAAAAAAAAAAATCCCACCCCCTAAGAAATAGTTATACTGGTAAATTTTTATTAGTATAGACAGGCCTACATGTTGGTGAATAAATATTTTTCACCAACATACATACTGAATAAATTCTGCAGCTTTTCTTAATTTAAGATGACTCTTTAAATTCCTTATGAAAACTATTGTAAACTCATTCAGGTGAAAAGAAAAGGAGTACTTGTGGCACCTTAGAGACTAACCAATTTATTTGAGCAGGTAAAAGTACACATCTTACAAACTGTGTGGCATGTTGGCGAGCGGGCCAGGATTTCTATGTGCGTGTGCATGCTTTGTTCATTCAGGCTGGGCATTCCGAGTTCATATAAACCTGCACGTAGAAGGTTCTGACAGGCCGTCAGCAGCCTACGATTTCAGTCTTCAGTAAGGGTAGAAAAAGTTGTTTGCCTGAAGTTCTTTGGATTTGATTTGACAGGCTTTGTAAGAGTGCCTGACACACTCGGAGAAATCCACAGTGGATGTCAGAGATGTAAATATTGGTTCTGGACATCTTGTAGCACTGTTGTGGTGGTGGTAAAATAAATTTTAGTAGCACACAAGGGTCATAAATTAATATATTGTGGGAGAAATCTTCGGCTTGCCTATGAACATTCTAAAGCTGGCATGACTTCCTTGTTCTGAAGCTGGTGTTAGAATGTCTGTAGCTATACGATGTGCATGCCGCGGTTACTCCTGGAGGGATCCTGCACCAAAAAATAAAAAATTCTGCACCCAATATTTTAAAATTCTGCATATTTTTTTTGTCAAAATAACACAATATAATCACGCTGGTTTCAATTATTTTGGTAAATTATTTCAAGATACCTGTCAGCAAGTATGTCTGTAACAATACAGATAACAAAATAGATTCAATAAATGATTTTTGACAAATAGATTCCTCACTAAATATATTAATACAGAACTCTCATTAATCATTCTTTTAAACTACAATGCAGAAATGTATTTCATGCACCCCATAGAAGCAGTATAAAGTCTTGGGGGAGTCAGTGGTAATTGAGGCGCTGAGGGAGAGGGAAGCTGGGAAGGAGCCTGGGGGTGAACTTGGAGGGTTGTTGGGTGTGGGTGGGAGAAGTATGGAACAGGGTTTTTTGGGGTGGGGGTGGGAGGTTGTTAGGGAATTAGGGAGCTTCCCCCGTGCAGATGCTAGCTGACCCCTAGCCTGTCCCATTTAGTCAGGCATATCTGCCACTGTTCCCATATGTCCCACCGCCATCCCCTCCACTCCCATCCCCATGTGGCCCTGCAACCCCACTCCCATTCAGCCTCCGCCCCAGAATTCCCCTCCACTAGCCGTTCTGAACCCCAGTCTATGTGACCCCTGAGCAGCTCCATGTGTATTTCTGTCTGTCTGTCTGTCTTCCCGCCCCTCTGCGCCCGCCCCCCATATCCTGTGCCTCCTCACCTGGCCCTGCGGGCAGGGTTCTGTGAGGAATGCAGGCTCTCCTTCCTCACCATGGCTGGCTGCCATGGTCAGTGAGCCAGTTGACCTCCGTTCTGGTGCCACAGCAGCATCTGGTGGGCGAAAGGTGTAACTGTAGTGCCTCACTGGCAGCATGTATTTTGTGAGGAGAAAAAAAATCTGCAGGGAAACATGAATTCTGTGCATGTGCAGTGGTGCAGAATTCCCCCAAGAGTAAGTAGTATAAGGAACATAAGGCACATGTGGCTATAGACTTGAGGAAAATATGGCACAGTAGCTATGGAGTGGACCTTTAGGAAGCCTGTAACCAGGGGTTGTGAGTGTCAGAGGGTGAGCATTGTACATTGGGAACATGCACACAACTTAAAGTACTTATAGCTCCCCCAGAATTAATTATAACTATTCCCTCCACCCCCACATTAGTGAAAAGCACTCAGCCATCTCTGCAATACAAATGTTGGAGTTTAGATCCAAGTATTTTTGAGCTATGACATGCCAAAAAGACATTGAGAAACTCTTCTGAAAGTCAAGACAGCTCTTCTAGAGCAAGAGTTCCCAAAATGTGGTCCACGGCCCAAAGGTTGGCTGCAACACAGTCCTGCATGGTCCGCCATGGGTGGAGTTGGGTGGTATTGTGGGGCATTGCCCCCCAAACTATATATGTTGGTGGAGTGGTGGCCGGTGATGGTCTCTGCCAAGATCCAGAGGAGCCCAGTGCCCCTGGAAGGCGAAATGGAGGCGGAGGGTCAATAGAAGGGGCCGGCCCTGAGAAGTGATGGCTCCCATGGCAGCTGAAGGAGGCAGGAGGGTTCGTGGCCAGCCCCGCTCCCTAGCTGCTACATCCAGCGATGTGTGGCTCTCAGCCCCACGGTCCCACCAGGGATCGAGGATTGGTGGTGGATGATTGGGACCATCAAGGTAACAGGCGGGCGCGACCCGAGTGCCTGTCTCTGCTTAGCACTGGCGGCCCCCAAGCCCTTCCCTCGTTCCCAGGCAGGGGGGTGCCTGTCAGGCGTGCCGGGTGGGTAACTGAGGTAGGGCTGCCAGGTGACCAGCTTAAGGCACTCAACAGGCTGCTGAGGTGGAGTGTGTTGGCAGGGACTGGCTGTGGCACCTGCCTGCACCCTTCACCCTCTCACTGGCCCCAGTCCCTGCTGAGGCAAGGGGCCATGCATGCCCCAGGGTGCCCCCTCCCTGACGGATGCATGTTAATAGTGGGCCGCGGTGCCTATTGCAGTTGCACAGGTGGGCCTCAGGGGAAAAAAGTTTGAGAACCCCATTCTAGGGAATCCCTAGGTCGGGAAATACCTTGACTAATTTCCCTCAAACTTGCCATCAATCTCCCCTCTTGGGAGGGCTCTTGTCAGGCTAATTTGGAGGCAGGTGGTTAAATTTTGGCAAAGTTAGGTGGGAGAGAATTCAAGATTATGATGGAATATAGGTCACCAATTATGGGAGAATGACTAGCTCCAGAACGTGGTGCAGATAAATATGCTATGTGGTTTTTGTCCTTTCCGGAGAGGAGCAATTGGCAATGATGGTGTGTAATGCAGGGTCTGGTAATAAACACCTGGGAAGGGAATGCCAAAAGTTAGATCTTGGGCCTGATTTCCCTCCCACACCTGACTGAGAGTGACGTGCTTTGGATGCAGTGGCATTACTCCCAGTTTACACCAGCGTGAGAGAGAGGAGAATCATGCCCCGTTTCGTTAGTCAGAGGTTGCTGGTGGGGTGATATAGCTCTGTTAATTGTCACCAGACCTCCCAGAGGGATCGTATGCAATTGACTAATTTTGAAATTTGTAATAGAAGACTATTGTAAAGTGGCCAGAGCTGCTGGGGGTGGGAATTGAAAGCCAGAGCAGAGTTGCAGGCTTGGTGGTATGTCAGGGTCGTAACCGCTGGCAGCAGTGTAACTGTTGCCCAAGTGGGGTTGCTTTTTCATCACAAAGGTCAGCAGTTATCTCTCTGATCTCTTGCCTCTATGTGCATGGTGCGTATCACTTTTATTTCCTTTAATAGGACTCTCTTTGTCGATAACAGAACTCCAGCAGGAATAGAGGCAGCAGCCATCTTGAGTAAATGCAAGATGTTTTCAGTTTCTTCTCCTTGCAGATCGTTCCTGGGCATCTCCTGCTGCCTGGGAACATTTGAAAATACTTTTATTTCCTGTCCTCTGCCACTTGGGATTCCTCTTTCTATGATTGGTGTTGCTGCAACAGCCTAAAAAGCAACAGAAAACCGGGAAATGTGCCCCAGATAACTCATTTGTTTGAAATAAAAGATCTTTGTCCTAAATGCAGCATTGCAGTTAGTTACCTGGTGCTGAGGCTTCTTTGAGATCACAGGGTTATGTCACTGCCTCAGTAGTTTGAGGTGTTAAAAATAAATAAATAAAGCAGGCAGGAGAGTTAAAAGGCAAAACTTTGTAACCTAATACCACCCTAACCTCTAATTCCCAAGGTAGAAATGTGCCCTTCCAGGGATTGCCCACGTCTATTCCACTCTAGGGGGGTGCATACCCAGTGCACTATCTTGAGTACACTGGTGCACACGTGCCTGGAGTGGATTAAATAATGCAACACATCTTGAAGAATAACAGTTACAGAGTAGGTAAGTGACTGGGGTTTTTTTTTAAACCTTGGTCTGTGTGTAGGAGAACCTGTAGCATGTAACTTGGCCTCTTGAAGAGAGACACCCTGTCCATTGTACAGTTGCAGTGACAGCCATTTGGGATTTAAGAGCCTCGGGATGTATTCAGGGAGAAGTGGGATTGGAGCACTAGGGGTTGCTGCACATGAGGACCAAGAGGCGCTGGCAGAGCAGTGAGGAGTGCCTAGGATTGGGGTGGCATTGGCATGCTGCTGGTTAGGTGGGACAGTAGCACAGCTCTGAGCGTTCTATGGCGCCTGCCGGCTCTGATCATTTTAAGAACGTCTTGGTTACTTGCTTTCTTGAGCACTAAATATGAATCATCATTTTTAAAAGGGGGAAGCAGAGACAGTAACAAATTCTGGCAGTTTTACTGCAGCTCTGTTAAAAAAAGAAAAAGAGGATATTACAATTAATGGGCTTGCCCAGTCTGAATCTGGGGTAAACATAAAATGCTATGTTAAGAAGGAGCAAATATTAGGATGAATTGTAGAGGGGAAAGTATCTGGTTGAGTCGCTACTGCTTTAGCTGATAACCAGAGTGTTTGGGCATTTATTCCAAAATTCTTCAAATAAATCTTTCTGAAAGGAAGAAAGCTTAGAAGTTTAGAAAGCTTAGGGTTTAGAAATGCAGTGCCGGAAAAACCAGACAGTGTTCCCTGACTGTTGTTAATAGGGACCAGGAGACTGGAGAGATTAGTTATTTAATACAGCCTGCCAATGTGGGACAGTAGATGACCTGGATGTGGACGTATACATGATGGGAGGATTTGGGGTTTTCTGCACATTATAAAGTTCTCCAGAATCTACGCTTGAATTTAAACCAAGCATTTTGCCCAGTTGAGGGTCACACTGGCAAATTTTCAAGAGCATAGATTGGAACGTATTGCTGCTATCAACTTTCAGAGTTGGCAGAGTGGCCCCTGGAAACTACAAGCACATTGCATGCTGGTGACCATCTCCATCTGAGCAGCCTCATGCACAGCTTAGGATGGAGCTCTGCGAGCAGTCTCCATAGGCTACCCCTCCATACTCAAGTGATGGCAGCTGTAGGTTGTGTTTTCACCATGCCTTACTCTTTAAAGTTTCTGACCTTTAAGGCTTCCAAATGCCTTCATACCATAAATGGCTGAGGAGCTTTTGCCTTTGCTTCTGGGCAACCTGAGACATCAGCACACACCTCACCCGTCAGTGCCATTTGTGTATTATTTTTGAACCCCAATTATGGTAGCAGTCTCTCTGGCGCTAGCCCAAGGCAAGCATTGGGCCAGTGTTGCTGTAACACTGAGGGTGGATTTTCAGAAGCACTCTGCATTGACCCAGCTCTGCTTTCACTACAGGCTGTTGTAATGCTCCCATTGTCTTCAGTGGGGCAGAGTTAGGCCATTGCTGGGCCCCTTTGAAAATCCCACTCTGTCTCACTTTGGGCAGGTGATGACTGCAGGCTCCTTGATGCTCACCCTTCAGTTTAATAACTCTCTGATTTATCTTGTGCCCAACTGCTTGGCCTCTCTAAACATGGCTGTCTTGGTGCAGGCACAGCCCAGCTGATCTGATGCTCTTTAAGAGAAATAATGCCACTTGGGAAATGGAGAAGGTAACGTTTGTGTACTTAGAGCTCTGTTGAAATAAATGGCGTCTCTTTCAGCCCATGTGTTTCACTGCCTATGACGTTCTAATGAGCTCAGCTGCTTTGGCCAGCTGGCCAGTACCGAACCGTTGTGTATAGCGCTGCTGTTTCATGTACCATGCTGTTGGTAGCCCCCTACAGTCCAGCCCTGTCAATCATTTCTGTGCTCTCCATCCTGCCAGAAACAACCAGCTAATGCATGTACCCAGAGTGGCTGGAATAAAGCTGTAAACAGTAAAATATAGCAGATATATTTGAATAACCCAGACATTTGCTGCCCTTAAAAATGAGGGTAAAAGTGTGTTGTAGCCTAGTTGTGCAATTTGAGAGTTCCAGACTCCAGGGGATTGCTCTGAAACTCAGTGCAGCAGCAGTGCCAGCTTTTTCAGTGCACAAGTGACATTGCTTGACTCTTGCAAGAATACTGCCC
This sequence comes from Lepidochelys kempii, assembly GCF_965140285.1. Taxonomy (NCBI): domain Eukaryota; kingdom Metazoa; phylum Chordata; order Testudines; family Cheloniidae; genus Lepidochelys; species Lepidochelys kempii. The sequence continues at coordinate 29,822,719 of NC_136392.1, read as the reverse complement.
TGCTTCACAGAGCTGTGGAGGGTGAACCCATTAGTGTGTGTGAGCTGCTGGATGCTTCATTGATGGGAGCCCCAGAAGCACCAAGACAGAGCTGGATATTAAAACATGAAGCAGAGAGAAGCCTTTATGTTGTGGATCAAACTTACCCATCATCTGGGTGGGGATGGTTTCTGCCAGTGACTCCTAATGACTGGCTGTCTTTTGAAGAGGCACAAAACAGGAAATAAGAAAAACCCTTCAAAATTTTCAGTCTATTGAGGGATCCTGGAAGAAAACCTGAAAAAATGACTAAATAGGCTCTGTCCAAGCAAATGCCCAGACAGAGAAAACAGGGCGTGAGAGAGAGTCTACTGAGAATGGGCGCAATCCTGGGGAGTCTCACAACATATCTCCAGCCCCAAGTCTACTAGTGTGGGGGTATCGAGATGGACATATTCATTGCCCAGTAGGCTTCCATAGCTCATCTGTCAAAAGGACAATTCCCGGGTGTTCTTACTGCAGAATGCTTCTGCACCATACTGAGGTGGAAGCCCTCAGTGCAGGAAACTGCCCAGAACTCAGAACTTTCTTGCCAGCCAGACTTTCCAGGTGCCCTAGTACATATTGCTAGCAAAGGAAGCCCACAAACTGACTGACCCTAGGGGCAACCACAAATGTTTGTGGAGTGTCCTCGCGAGCATATAAACACTGACTTGAGTTAAAATCTAGTGTTGACAAACTCATGGGTGTGACTTGCCCAATGAGCCTGTCCTTAAAGTAAGGGAATAGTGGAAAATTTGTAGTGCGTAACTGAAGTCAGAAGCTGGACTGAGAGAGCTTTAGCCATGTTGGGACACTGCATTTCAGCTGATTTCGCCCTTTGTCATTCAGCGGCGATGTGTGTCTTGTTCTGCAGAGAGGACTGATTTCGTGTCATGCCTGCATCACAGCTGGGGCTGGTCTGAGGCACTCACTCTGGGTGCTTCAGCTCCTGGATACTGAGTAAAGCTAAATTAGTCTCAGTTTGGAAATGTTGAACTTTTTGTTCTTCTGTTTAGCAAAGGCCATTGAGAGCCTGGTGAGCTTCTCTGAGTGTTGTCTCCTAGCTGGTTAGCTGAAAGGCTCTCAGCGCTAGCAGTGGCAAGGTTGCACAAGGAGCTCTTCCCCAGGTTTGGCTCTGAGGCCCCACTGGTTAGTGTGCGTGTGTAAAATACAGTCGAATGGCTTCTCAGCTCTGTTTGGATGTGGTAAAGGTAGGGAACCTTCTCATTCGGTTTGGATATTTATTTAAAAAGCACAAAGGACCAGAGAAGAGATTGAAGGGAACTTGGTGTTTGTTCTATTAGTGAAGTTATCCATGTAGATCCTCCATATTCAGCTGTTAGGTATTAGGGTGTGGGAGCTTATTTGATTGTAATTTAAAACTAGTGTGTTTAAATGAGATTAGCTTTTGATAGGTGTGGCTGCAGCTGAGATGGGGCTAGGCAGAGTCTCTTGGCAGCAGGGCCATGCATGGTAAAGTGTTTCCCGATCCTGTTGGCTTGGTCTAAGGGGAATGGTGGCTAGGCCCAGAAAATACAGTTGCCAATGTCTGAAACTTGTTTCCAGGGCATTTTTCCAAATCAGGTTGGGGTCTAGTGTCCATCAAACTCCCCCCCACACCCTAGAGAGAGATGTAGAACTAGGCTTTCTTAAAAATACACATTTCTTAATGATCAGAGCTTCAGAATTTCGGCTGTTATTGAAGAAATGGCCCTGTGACTCATCCTCAAAATGGCCTGTGTTGTAAACTCTCTGCCCCAGCCATCTCAGCGGAAATGCAGTAGTCACAGTGGAGACGTTGGTGACAATGCAGAAACAAATCAGAGCAGTAAAATCCCGTTGTCAGTTTAGCACAGTCTGTATCGGCCCAGTGATAGGAGTGATTCGTTACGATTCTCAGATAACAGACTACTTCCTAAAACCTATAAATCTGTGCTTGAAGCATTGGCTCGCTTGCCCCGTCACACCAGACATTGTTATCCAGACAGGTAACCTACAGGTTCTTTGGTCATTTGGAATTGTTTTTTCGCTTCTGAAAGCTGAGCAAGAAGCAAAGCTTGAAGTCTGCATGGCAGGTGTAGGCTGCTAGGGCGTAGAGAGGTGCCAGGAAGTTCTTCTGTTGTGTTCGCAGCATTGATGGATGAGCTTGGTGAACTTGCACATTGGCTACCTCAGTGCTTGTTGCAGGGACGTGTGTGTGTGTGTGTCAGATTGAAATGTTCCTGGCTGCAATACTGAGGAATACATGAAGAGAATAGGCTGGCACCAGGACAGTGAGCTTCTTGCTTTAACAGAAGGCTAAAGCAAGTAGAGGTGTGGGGTGGGCTGAGATGTGACCCAAAGTATCTCAGTGTAGAAGCTAACTCCTGACCAGAACACCTGTCCAAAAAACTAACTCCAACCTTCCTTGTTCACAAGTCCTGTGTGTAAGGCATTGGAGACCTACAGAGCTTATCACCTGCCAAGACTTGAGGCTGGGACTTTTTCTTCTGCAAACAGTTGGTGTCTCAAACATCTAGAATGGTGCAAGGAATCCTTATGCTGCTTTGAAACGTTAGTGAGGCCACCAACTGCAGCCAGCGAAATCCAGAGCCTGGCACTTGGCAGGTGAAGGGAGGGGAATTCCTTAAACTTACAAAACCTGGAGAGACAATGTACAGTCTAAACCAATGAGTCTCAAGAACTGGGCAAAAATTCTTTTAGTTTTCCCCTTTTCAAAGTCTTAGCCTGATTGTTGAACAATAGCTGAAACTTTAACCCAGGCAAGGACAGAGTCCACGGATCCAGAGATAGTGTGGCATTAGGGCTAAAACAGACCTGAGCTGCCACAGCAGGGAAGCCCAGGGCAAGAGGGCTTCCGTGCAGAACAAATCAAGGTTCCACTCCCTGCCATAAGATGCAACCTCTCTGTGAGGCTGGGCTGATAGCAAGATGCAGTTGGGAGCCTACATAGGGATGTTTCCTTCCACTGCTCCCAGTACCATGTTTGTTTTCCCTGCTCTGTGGTCGGAAGTGGCTTGGGATGGTGCTGCCCTCAGATGATGGGTGTCCTGGGCCATATAGGAGGAGGACCGAAGGGAAAAGACAGTGACTGCTCAGTCTCTTTTTCTGGTGCATGTTGCCTTTAACTAAGGGCTTGTATACACATGGAGCTATTCAGGAACAGCCATTCCTGAATAACTCCATGCGTGGGTGTACTTATTCTAGAGTAAGTGGTTTGTTCCTGTGTAACTTAACCATACTTGCGAAGTGTATTAAACTAGAGTTACACAGGAACAAAACACTTCTTCCAGAATAAGCATGTCCATGCATAGAGCTATTCAGAAGTAGCTGGCCTTGAACAGCTCCATGAAGAGACAAACCCCAAAGGCTCACAGTGGAAGAACAGAGCTGTGTCCTCACCTAACAATCCCCTTTTAGCAAAAGACCCCTAAGGTAACGTTCACCCATGTTCACTTGCAGTACTGTTCATGTGGAAACTCCCACGCACAAGGCGTAAGCCAAAAGCTCAGCTAACTACCTGAGTTAGGGAAGGAGCTTCCAGTTTGGATTATTCCAGAGGTGATTCCTGAGTCCTTTTTCATCACATTGTTGTCATTGGCAGAGATTCAGTTCCAGGCTGCAAAGGAGCAGTAGTTTGAGCTGCTGTGGCAGTTCCTATTTGCTCAGTATGATTACCACCTACAATTTTTCTTAGGCATCTTGTTTGGCATTCATTCTCATTCTCTCTCTGCTGGTTGGGTGTGTACAATTTATGGCTCTTGCAAGATTTCTTTCCGGAAATTGCAATGCATTAGCAATGATACATCTCTGGAGACAGTAACTGAGTAAGAAGCCAGACTACTTAACACAATACAGTCAGAAAAATAGATTTCCAATACAGTGATTAAATTTGGTGGTCCAGTTTAATTAATGGCAGGTTAGATGAGGAAAAATACTTCTCTGTTAGGAGAGACTTTTAAATAATTGTCAGAATGTGACATTTCAGACATTTATGTGGAAATAAAGCTAGCTTTTATGTTTTGCTGAGTGGGTACCCATATCCAGAAACTGTAGCTGGAGGTATAAAAAATCTGTAGGGATGAAGCTTTAGATGTGAGACGCGGAGGGGCTTTCTGTCTTATGGTTATGAAGACCAGACAAAGTGGCACATTCTTGTACGCCTTGGGATCAGTGACTGACTCTTGTAATGGGGACATAGTCTAATGGTGTCTTTGTAACCAGTTAGTGACTTTCTCATCTCATCTGGTTGCAACACACACAGTTGAGTTGTACTCACATGGCAGCTTTTCTGCCTCACAACTATGGCTGTGCATATTTGTATGGCCAGCACTTTCCATGCTGCTGAACCATGTTTGTATCAATGGAGTGTATTCTGGGAGAACCTGAGTAGCTATTCCATACTGCCATTCCCCCTGGTTGAGAACCACTGCAATAGACTACTGGTTTTCTTGCTTTCACAGGAGTGAAAACAGTAGGGCTTTCTCTAAGTCATAAGAACAGCCATACTGAGTCAGACCAGTGGTCCATCTAGCCTAGTATCCTGTCTTCTGACACTGGCTGCTGCCAGATGCTTCTGGCAATTGGAGGTTTAGGGACACCCGGAGCATGGGATTGCATCCCTTACCATTGTGACTAATTGCCATTGGTGGACCTATCCCCCACGAACATATCTAGTTCTTTTTAACCCATTTATCTTTTGGCCTTCACAACATCCCATGGCTATGAGTTCCACAGTATGTTGTGTGAAATACTGGTGCCTTTTGCTTGTTTTTAAATCATTTGCTTATTAATTTCATTGGGTGACTCTCATTCTTTTGTTATGTGAAGGGGTAAATAACACTTCCATATTCACTTGCTCCACACCATTTATGATTTTATAGATCTGTGTCACGTGTCCCCTTAGTTGTTTCTTTTCTAAGCCAAACAGTCCCAGTCTTTTTAATCTCTCCTTGTATGGAAGCTGTTCCATCCCCCTCATCATTTTCGTTTCCCTTCTCTGTGGATCTTTTGCAGTTCGAATACATCTTTTTGAAAATGGGGTGACCAGAACTGCCACAGTATTCACTGTGTGGGCGTACCCTGGATTTATATAGCAGCATTACGTTTTTCTGTTTATCAGCTAACCCAGTGGTTCCCAGACTTGTTCCGCCGCTTGTGCAGGGAAAGCCCCTGGTGGGCCGGGCCGGCAGGTAAACAAACCGGCCCGGCCCGCCAGAGGCTTTCCCTGCACAAGTGGCGGAACAAGTCTGGGAACCACTGATCTAACCCTATCCTAATGGTGTCATAAATATAAAGGGAAGGGTAAACCCCTTTGAAATCCCTCCTGGCCAGGGGAAAGCTCCTCTCACCTGTAAAGGGTTAAGAAGCTAAAGGTAACCTCGCTGGCACCTGACCAAAATGACCAATGAGGAGACAAGATACTTTCAAAAGCTGGGAGGAGGGAGAGAAACAAAGGGTCTGGGTCTGTCTGTAGGCTGCTCTTGCCAGGGACAGAACAGGAATGGAGTCTTAGAACTTTTAGTAAGTAATCTAGCTAGGTATGTGTTAGATTATGATTTCTTTAAATGGCTGAGAAAAGAATTGTGCTGAATAGAATAACTATTTCTGTCTGTGTATCTTTTTTGTAACTTAAGGTTTTGCCTAGAGGGGTTCTCTATGTTTTTGAATCTAATTACCCTGTAAGATATCTACCATCCTGATTTTACAGGGGGGATTTCTTTATTTTTATTTACTTCTATTTTTTATTAAAAGTCTTCTTGTAAAAAACTGAATGCTTTTTCATTGTTCTCAGATCCAAGGGTTTGGGTCTGTGGTCACCTATGCAAATTGGTGAGGCTTTTTATCCAACATTTCCCAGGAAAGGGGGGGTGCAAGTGTTGGGAGGATTGTTCATTGTTCTTAAGATCCAAGGGTCTGGGTCTGTAGTCACCTAGGCAAATTGGTGAGGCTTTTTACCAAACCTTGTCCAGGAAGTGGGGTGCAAGGTTTTGGGAAGTATTTTGGGGGGAAGGACGCGTCCAAACAGCTCTTCCCCAGTAACCAGTATTAGTTTGGTGGTGGTAGCGGCCAGTCCAAGGACAACGGGTGTAATATTTTGTACCTTGGGGAAGTTTTGACCTAAGCTGGTAAAGATAAGCTTAGGAGGTTTTTCATGCAGGTCCCCACATCTGTACCCTAGAGTTCAGAGTGAGGGAGGAACCTTGACAAATGGTTTCTAACATTGTTCGTTTTTTTGACTGCTGCTGCACGTTGAGTTTCAGAGAACTGTCCACAATGACTCCAGGATGTCTTCTTTGAGTGGTAACAGCTAATTTAGACCCCATCATTTTGTTTGTATAATTGGGAATATGTTTTCCAGTGTCCATTACTTTACACTTAACAACATTGAATTTCATCTTACATTTTGTTGCCCAGTCACTCAGTTTTGTGAGATCCCTTTGTAGCTCTTCGCAGTCAGCTTTGGACTTAACCATCTTGAGTAATTTTGTATCTGCAAATTTTGCCACCTCACTGTTCTCCCTTTTTTCTTAATCTAGATCATTTATTAATAAGAAGTGGGTTTTTTACCCACGAAAGCTTATGCCCAAATAAATCTGTTAGTCTTTAATGTGCCACCGGACTCCTTGTTGTTTTTGTGGATACAGACTAACATGGCTACCTCCTGATGCTTGACGTTTATTAATATGTTGAACAGGACAGGTCCTGGTACGGATTGTTGGGGGACCCTGCTATTTATCTCTCTCCATTGTGAAAACTAACCATTTATTCCTCTTTGTTTCCTGTCTTTTAACCAGTTACTGATCCATGAAAGGACCTTCCCTCTTATCCCATGACTGCTTTACTTTGCTTAAGAGCCTTTGGTGAGGGACCTTGTCAAAGACTTTCTGAAAGTCCAAGTACACTATATCCACTGGATTCCCCTCGTCCACATGTTTATTGACTCCCTCAAAGAATTCTAATAGATTGGTGAGGCATTATTTCCCTTTTTACAAAAGCTGTGTTGACTCTTCTCCAACATACCATGTTTATCTCTGTGTGTGACGATTTGGTTCTTTACTATAGTTTCAACCAGTCTGCCTGGTACTGAAATTAGGGTTACCAGCCTGTAATTGCTCGGATCACCTCTGGAGCCTTTTGTAATAAATCCACGTTACATTAGCTTCTCTCTTCTATCCTCCAGGTACAGAGGCTGATTGAAACAATAGGTTACATACCAGTTAGTCATTCCTTCACTCCCTCTTGGGTGAATACCGTATGGTCCAGGTGACTTATTACTGTTTAATTTATTAGCTTGTTCCAAAACCTCCTCTACTGATACCTGGATCTTGGACAGTTCCTCAGATCTGTCACTTTAAAAAATGCCAGACATTTCCCTTTCCAATGAGCAGTAATTGTGAAAGGGGGGCTGAGTGTGAATGATTTAGCTTGCTGATGGTTCTCTTACTTGTTGATGTTTTGTATTTGCGAGGGCATTTTGGTGCATGAGTGGGTTTGGAGTGCAATCAACCTGGCAACCACTTCTGGAGACCCTGGTAATTGTAAAGACCAAGGGTCTGAAAAACTGGGACGTGCATAATCAGCCAGATCCTGTTCTGCAACACTTCCCTAGCACATTTTCCTTTATGAGGCACTGAAGTGAACTTAAATGCAGATGCATAGAGGTATAGCGTCCTTGAAGTTGCTGAGGTAAATATCTGTACTTGGTGTTACATCCACATCTGTCTTACGCAGGAGGACAGGTACTACTTAACTCATCTGTGCAAACAGGGTGTAAATTTAACCATGAGAGTAGTTAACCAGTGGAACAATTTACCAAGGGTTTTGGTGGATTCTGCATCACTGGCAAATTTTAAATTAAGATCAGGGTGGATAAAAATCAATGATTTATTTAAAAAAAATTTAAAGATCGGATTTTTTTAAATTTAAATTGGATTTTTTCGATGAAATGCTTTTTGAGGAAAAAACCTATCTAAAGATCGTTTTAATTAAGATACGTTATAGCTCAAAGATATCTCATCATGGAATAGGGATTATAAATTCCAATTCTATGGTATGAGACAATATATTCATGTAACGTTTAAGAAAAGTTTTGTAAATGAGTTCCAATAGTTCATGGATTAGGGACCCAATCTTATGGGGTTCCAGGGGCTTCTGTATAGATTATTTAGGTTAATCTTTCTATCTACCCAATGGGACTCAGTGCTCAGTCTAGAAGATACCATCAGAGATGCTTAGTTTTGCAGTTCTCAAACTGTGGATTTGTGTCTCCAGAGATACCATGCTTGTTAACAGCAAAAATGTTTTAAATAACTAAATAAATAATATATAGAGGTGAGAAATAACAGACTTCAACCCTATTGTCCCTCTGCAAATTTGTGTACACAGAGTCAATCCCTTACTTCTCTAAAAGTGCAAAGTTTCAAAAAGTTCAATGAATAGAAGATTGTTGGGGGCGGAATAGATCTGGTCAAGGAGAAGGAGTCTGGAGATAAATGTGAGAAGGGAGGGACAGGCAGTAGAAACAAAAGTGAAACTGTTTGAGCAGCATAGTCCAGAAGTCTTGAGGTCTTTCTGAGTGTAGTCTTCACTGGTTTGAGATCTACCATACCATTCTCTCACTAGTAGGGAAAACCTCTAATGGCAGCAGGCTGTAAAAGAGACCCAGTTTGGGAATAAGAACCATTCAAGAAATGTATGTTTGCTGATGATGTTTTAAACAAAGTCACACCAGTAAACTGGTGGAAGTCACTTAAGCACTTGGATTTAGAGACTGTTGAAGTGATAATCTCACTTTTAACAGGAGTAGCTTCTTCGGCCAGTGTAGAAAGAATATTTTCTTCCTTTGGACTAATTCATTCCAAATTGAGAAATTGTTTGGGACCTGAAAAAGCAGGAAAGCTTGTTTTTCTTTTCCAGATTATGAACAAACAGGAAAATGAAGGTGAAGACGACTGAGTTAGCGGCAAAAGCCAATATTTTAAGTTTCTCATGTTGACCTGGCTGACATAGGTGATTTAATTTTTTTTTTAAATATTTCATTTAACTATTTTAGTTAAAAACAATTTTAACAAAAACAAACCTGATTTTAAAAAACTTGAATGTTTAACTAAATTCAAAAATTCATATTCTTGTTTTGTTAAAATATTATATGTTTGCTGTTGAAGAAAAAAAACAACAGAATATATAACGTTGTTTTAGTTAAATAAAACAATTTAAATGTCTGTCTGGTGATGTTCTCCTCCTAATACAGCATGGCAAGAAAATCCTTCAAACATTAATGATTAACCTGTTGAATTGCAGATAGTTCACCTCCCAATGACTTCATAAATATCTGCTTCAATTACTTTTGGTAAATGAAATAAGCAAACTATCATTCCTTTTCTGATATAGCTGTAAAACTAGTCTGAAAAGTTTTCAAAATAGATCAGTTTAAAAATGTATAGTGTGTACCTTCTAAAAAGGAAACCTACATCTATCTCTGAGTTGTGAAGAATATGTATTAAGGTTATAACAACCAACAAGAATGTACTTTTATTTAGAAATCCATGATTAAATAGAGTATTCCTGACTAGTGGTTTAAATCATGATTTAAATCAAATCTACCCTGATTAAGATTGGATGTTTTTCTGAAAGATCTGCTCTAGGAATTATTTTGGGGCAGCTCTCCGGCCTGTGTTATACTGTGCAGACTAGATGATCACAGTGGTCCCTTCTGGCCTTGGAATCTATGAGTCTATGAAAAAACACATTACTCATCTAAAGGTACATGGTGGGCATGTTTTCTTGCTTTAGTAAATCCTCCCAGACTTAAAATTTCTGTGCTGTTATAATTGGCCCATCGAGGAAATACTTTAGTTTGTTTTTTGGTAGACAGGTATTCTCAAAACCCCTACTATAACTGGTAGCAGTTAGGCTTCTTATTCGTAAAGCGTGTCACGATAGCAACTGAGTGAGGCAGCCAACAGTGGAAATATTCTGGAATTTACAAAACAAGTTGGTTTATACCTTTGCAACTCGACCAAACCCAAGTGCTTTGTTTGGTAAGGAGTTGGCTTTGCTTAAGGAGTTAAAACCTTTGCTTGTTCCATCTGTGTAGTAAGTTTTGCTTGGGAGTTGACTCTGGTTTGGGAGAGTATGTGTCTGTGAGAGATTTGAAATGAGGTGAAATAGCTGAGCCACTTCTTACAGCCAGGTCCCAGGGAACATGGGGCCAGATTGTGAGATCATCATGTTTAGTACCTATCTCCAGAAATAGTCTCACTGAATTCAGTGGGACCATTTGTAGAGAAACATGCTACTAATTATGGGTAAGGGTATCAGTGTACTCATAACGAATGGGAAGGCTGTCTATGAGTGCTTAAACCCAGATAGGTTCTTGAAACTGAAGAGGTCATTACTAAAAGAAGCATCTCCTGGGATACTGTAGCTTGTCTGCGAGCTACTTTGTTTCCATTGGTAGCCATTTCAGTGCTGCTGTTTCTGCAGGAAGACAGAGCTGCAGATGCAAACAGTGCAACCCGTTTTCTATTTTGGAAGAGAATGTGGAGGAACTCGGACAACAGCTGATGTTGCTGAGAGAAATCACTTGCAGACCAACTGCATATAGAGCTTGAAGAGAGGCATGGTCAGGGGAGCTGTGGTAGGTTTAGACCACATGTGGGATGGATATACAGGTGAGTGGAAGAATGTGGTAGCAAAGAAGAGAGGAGGAGCAACTCATAGTAACAGAGCCATTTGGTTTTGACAACAGTATTAGAATAAAAGAAAAGGAGGGCTTGTGGCACCTTAGAGACTAAGAAATTTATTTGAGCATAAGCTTTTGTGAGCTACAGCTCACTTCATCGGATGTATTTCTTTCGTGAGCTACAGCTCACTTAATCGGATGCTCACAAAAGCTTATGCTCAAATAAATTTGTTAGTCTCTAAGGTGCAACAAGTCCGCCTTTTCTTTTCTTATCCGTTCTTTTTGCGGGGATAGACTAACACGGCTGCTACTCTGAAACCTGTCAGTGTTAGAATAGTCTATTCTAGATTCCTTGTGGGACAAGACTGAGGATAAACAATAGCCTGACAAACCAGAGAAAGGTGACCAGTGAAAACAGTAAGAGTCAAACGTCCTTGATACCTCAAGTGTGGAACATGCTCCAGGCCAAGTGTGACTGATAAATAGGGCAGGGCAGTATGTTCCCCCCAGTGCCACGAGAAGACAGGCCAAGCCAGCTGTGTATGAAGAAGGGTGCTGAATTTCTGCGTATTGTGATTTCCATTCCCATTGATTTCAGTAGGTGTGAGGGTGCTCAGCACAACTGTAGGATCATGCCGTTAAGGGAGCTTCCTGCTAGCTGGGATGGGGAGCTTCTTTTCCACTCCAAAACCTGACATGTCACTCCAGTTTGAATAATACAGGTAACCATCAACCAAGAGCATTTACATGTCCCTATGGACAAAAGTACAGAACTTGGAATTGAGAAATAACCCAGTGGAGAGGGAAGGAGCGATCCTGTGTGACCTAATGGGCACTCGTGATACAGGGGGCGAGAGGGGCTCCCCCAAAGGGAATACTGGGCTCAATACAGTTGATATAGGAGGAAGATACAGAGGAAAATGTCAGTTTGTCAAATCAGCTAATTTAATAACAGAGGGTAATGGAGAAGTACTTTATCTTTCCACTTCTGCTGTCCTTACCCAAAGGAGAAAGTTTAAAAACTCCCAGAAAGAAAGAGGGTGAATGAGATTCCTGGCCCACCCACCAACGAGCTCAATCCCCAAGGTACAGACCCCCTGAGAAGAGCTGATGGAAAGCCAGGGATGCAGAATTCCCGTGGAAACTGCAGAAACAATCAATCTGTAGAAGTCTGTGTTCTCACTAGGAATAGGCACATATCTGTGGGTGACCTAGTTCTGTTTTTTTGGGCTTACAGTACTGTAGCAGCCAGAGTGTCCATTGATGGCTATACTGGTGTACCCAGTCACTGGGGAGGGCAGGACTGGGCTCAGCTTCCGAGTGTATTGGTGGTGCAGCTCGTAGCTCAGGGAAAGCGGACATTACAACTAAATTGCTTAGGCTAACTCCTACCTCTGATGCCATCTTTCTTAGAGCACCAAGTGAGGAGAACTCTGGCCAGAGGGCAAGCCAAATATGTCTAACTTATTTGAGAACTGGAAACCCTTATGAAGGAATTCCTGCTCTCTGCATGACTCTCCTTTTGGAGGTGGTAGTTTGTATACCTGTTGTTTCTGTATACAACTCACTGTTGCTTCCACCTGTAACTTTGCTGGTTGGCTGTAGTGAATAACACTGTGGTAGATTAAATTGTTTATGGAAGATTCTTTTAAAAGTTGGGTGAACGTTCAAAAGAAGTAAATATCAAGTACAGTTTGAGCTACAGAATGAACCAATCTGCACCTTGAAGGCACATGCAGATGTGGGTAACTTTTTCTCTTGCTACCATGGTATTTTTCTATGGCAAGATAAATAGACATGAATCTCTTGTCTTCTGTCAGCATGGATTTATGCCAGGCTTTAAGTGATTAAACTCAGTTTCTATGACTGGCTGAAAGCTTGTCTAAATTACTATTTGTCCTCATTATTAAATTAACCTTGGAGAGAAAACAGATACAGATCTCTGAGATGAAATTATTCTGGGCAGACAAGACAGCCACAAGTAAGATACTTACTAAGATAGGTATGGCGTATGTACCACTATAGCTACAGCAATGTAATCTACTTGCTAATGTCATAGATATGCCTGCAAAATGAGCAGTGCATTTTAGTGCAATGGGTTTCTGTTGTGTATTAGAGGAAAAGAAAATATCTTCAGTAAATCCTCAGTGACACAGAGGAATGGCTACATCAGGATTTTTTGCTTCGCTTTCCCCCAAATGCTTCCCTTCCCGTGTTTTGGATGTCTCGGTGGGAGAATTTGTAGTTGCTGGTGGCAGTTATGTCACTAGCACTTAGCTAGCACCAGCAGAATGAAAATAATTCCATACTATAATACACATCAATTTCTCGCTGGTGCAGCCCAAAAGCCCAGTTATGCAAAATATAAAGCTGTTCTAACGACCCTCATCCTTTGCTGGGCATGGACAAATGAAGCATGGGTGAGACGGACCTGGGGAAGTAGAGAGGTGAGTATGGGGAGAGGCTGGAGCTTGGAAAGAGAGTGAAAATATCCAACAAAAGAAGGCTTTTGGAAAATACATTAACATTTCAATCTTGTACAAGTCATCTGTGTTTGTATACAAAGACTTTAATCCAGGAGCAGATAGTCAACACAGTCACTGATGGACAGGGCTTGAAAAATGCACATTACCCGCTCTTAGTCCTAGGAATAAGCTTGCTACTCTGGGCAAAAAATTGCTTGAGCCACTGTGTTCCTGATGCTTAAACTGTTCTCGCTGCGTCTGTGTGTAGTGTATTGTCAGTTCTGTGTAGGGGATGGTTTCCTGACTATAACTTACTACCAGGGCTGGTCAAATAGCAGAAAATAAAATTTCATAGGCTAATTTCACCAATACTATACTACTATACTTACTGAATAGTATTTGACTGATTATGGACCTGGTGAAATGCCTCAAAATGTTAGTCAAATCCATCCAGTAGTATATCTGAATCCTGCTCCACTAACCTGCATTACTACATCCTTTGGAGTTGTCAGACCTTCTCTTCTCTTCTTTCCGCTCCCCAGGTTTTTGCCTTTCACAGAACACGATACATCTCTTCCTGAGTTGTCTTCATCCTCTGCTTTTTTCCTTTCTCCTACCTTGTGTTGCATATTTTTCCCTTTGTTTTCCCCTAAATCTTTCTGACTACTTTTTTTCTGTTCTAACACCAGACCTTTCCAGCCTCCCCCATTCAGGCACCCCACCGATTTTGGAAACTTTACCAGACATGCAGTAGTCAGAGGACTAAACCTATTAGCCACAGAGGTATGGTCACCTCACCATTCGGGGACAGTGCATCAGTGAGACGGCATCTCTTGACCTCTCTGCCTGTTGAGAAAGGGGAGCGTGCTGGGATTCCTCCGAGGGCGCTGTCCCTGGACCCTGCTGTGGGGACTCCTTCTCTTATGTTATTTTGTCAGTGTTTGATAAACATCAAGTTCTCTTCCTCTGTCCTTCCCAACACCCTGCCCCCCTTCTTTCCTCCAACCTCCTGGTTTCTGTGTGGGTGCTAAATCTTTGCTACCTCACACCTCCCCCAGACTCCTGGTGGCTGCAAGGAGGGAGGAAGGGGGCTCTCCCCCCTCACATTTTGGGCTTCACTTCTGAGTTCCCTTCCCCTGAGAAAAGGAGTACTTGTGGCACCTTAGAGACTAACCAATTTATTTGAGCATGAGCTTTCGTGAGCTACAGCTCACTTCATCAGATGTTTACCGTGGAAACTGCAGCAGACTTTATGTATACACAGAAATCATGAAACAATACCTCCTCCCACCCCACTGTCCTGCTGGTAATAGCTTATCTTAAGCTATTACCAGCAGGACAGTGGGGTGGGAGGAGGTATTGTTTCATGATTTCTGTGTGTATATAAAGTCTGCTGCAGTTTCCACGGTAAACATCTGATGAAGTGAGCTGTAGCTCACGAAAGCTCATGCTCAAATAAATTGGTTAGTCTCTAAGGTGCCACAAGTACTCCTTTTCTTTTTGCGAATACAGACTAACACGGCTGTTCCTCTGAAACTTCCCCTGAGAAGAGTTCCCACACCTGCCTCTGCAATTAGGAATGTTTGTAGGCTGCTGAAGAATGAAACTGACCTGATGCATGTCAACTTCAGGGCTGTCCAGCTGGATCTGAAAAGCAGCATTGTTAAACTAACAAGACTGGCTAGTTTTTGTTCATGCAGCTTGGGAAGCTCTGGGCAGTAGCAGGGGTTCTGGAGCAGTCTGTCTGCAGACTGGACATTGCATTGGTTTAACCTTTGTTCATGTTTGAAGGGTTATCTTTGTAATCATAAAGGCCAGAAATTTTTGTACAGAATCTAAGTTTTTATTTTAAAGGGTTGGCACTTGCCTGGGGAAGCTTCCTACATGTTCTGGGCAAGAGGTTTTTCAATCCTGCAGGTAAATGGCTCCAAAGCATGAAGAGGACAGAAATAAAATCCTCTTTAGGAGATTCTCAACACTTTCATTTGTTTACATAATAGACCTTGAAGTCTTGATTAACTTCTAACAGGATGTACCTGCTGTTTGAAGCCATTGAGATGGGCCACCGTACAGAAAAAGTAACACAAACACCGGAGAAACCATCATTTGTGTAGTATACAGTACTAAAGAGAGAACCTTGAGTTACACAATCTTTTGGAACATGTCTTAAGCTGCACCTGGTACTTATTGCACAGATTCCCAGGATTTGAGGAAAAATTACAGACACTCTGGTAAATCAATCCTTTTAATTTCACTCCCCTATAGAAGAACTGCCTTTTCTGTGCAATATTCGTTCCAACCGGTGCTGATTTGGGACAATCATGTACTCAAAGTCATCAGTTAAAATGTCTCGCACAGATAACTAGCTCAAGAATTTCTTCCTGATTTTTTTTTCTTTTGGTGTATCTTCTGCCCATTGGACTCTCTGTGCTACACATCCCTCTTTCCTTTTCCAAGGATTGTGTCACTTGTCCAGTAGTGCTTTTTGTGAGCTGGAAAAAACAAAAACCTTAATCACAGTTTTATAACTGCCTAGCATTGCTGCAGCAAGTTTCTCAGGTTCACTAACCTCTAGTCTAATGGGATTGCTAATCTGTCGGCCTTCCGGAGAGACACTGTCTACCCCTACCTGCTGCAAGGCAAGGAAAGCGCATGGGTGATGCACAGATCAGTTGCTATTCAAGGTTTAATGTGAGGCTCATGCCTAGTTAAGGACACTCTTGCAGATACATTCCCTGCTCTTTAGCTCTTTGGGGGCACAGCTGGTAAATTAGTTTGTCACCTGCTGAATCTAACAAGATCATATGGATAAGAAGTTAAAACTGTTATTGCTAACAAACACTGGCAGAGATATTAAACCTCATGAAGCCACTCTCTGAGAGATCCACGTCAGACTTATCTGGGGGGCAGATTATCCCACATCTGCTATGGCAGGGTATTTACACCTTTCTCTAAAGCAGTCATATCAGACCTCAGTGGTTCAGGAGCCAAATTAGCCATTAACATTGCCCAAAAGAGACACAGCAGTGTCAATTCATTGCTTCATTTACTGTCATGCTCTGTGTTCAGTCACAGTGTGTTTTAATATCCTGTACTGCCAAGAGCCACATTAAAAAAGCCACTGACAACTCAAGAGCCTGAGACTGCTCTAAAGCATCTGGTGCTGGCCACTGTCAGAGACAGGGCACTGAGCTGTAGCCCTCGGGTCTGATCCAGTCTGTCTGTTCCCATGTTTCTGTGTCACTAATTTAGAATGAACTCTGTGGGTTAGAACTTGACCCCCTGGCTTCCAGATGGAGAAAAGTACTGTCAGGGTTCCCTCCCCACTCTGAACTCTGGGGTACAGATGTGGGGACCTGCATGAAAGACCCCCTAAGCTTATTTCTACCAGCTTAGGTTAAAAACTTACCCAAGGCACAAATCCTTCCTTGTCCTTGGATGAGTAGTGCTGCTACCACCAAGTGAGTTAGACAAAGATTCAGGAAAAGGACCACTTGGAGTTCCTGTTTCCCCAAAATATTCCCCCAAACCCCGTCACCCCCTTTTCTGGGGAGGCTTGAGAATAATCTACGAACCAGATAGGTAAACAAGGTGAGCACAGACCAGACCCTTGGGTTTTTCAGACACTAAAAACCAATCAGATTCTTAAAAACAGAACTTTATTATAAAGGAAAAAAAAGTAAAAGAAGCACCTCTGTAAAATCAGGATGGAAGGTAATTTTATAGGGTAATAAGATTTAAAACAGAGGATTCCCCTCTAGGCAAAAAAGAAAAAAAAAACAGGGCTAAACCTCCCTCTTAGTACAGGGAAAATTCACAAGCTAAAACAAAAGATAAACCAACACATTCTCTTGCTATACTTACAATTTGTAATCTTAGAGGCTTATTTCAGGTTTGGTTTTAGGAGAGGGTTTTTTTTTCCTGCCTGATCCCTCTCTTTGTCCCGAGAGAGCAACAATGAAGCACACAACAAAAAAACCTCCCTCCACAGACTGCAGATTCCCTCCACAGATTTGAAAGGATAATCTTCTCTTATTGGTCCTTTTGGTCATGTGCCAACCAGGTTATTTGAGCTTCTTAACCCCTCACAGGAAAAGGAGGGATTTTTTGCTACTCTTTAGCTATATGGTTATGACAAGTACAAACACGTATGTGCAAGATTTGGACCGACAGATTGTGCTGGAGAATGTCGGGAACTGTGCTCTCAAACCAGCAAGAGAGCCGGTGGGGTTAAAGTCATGTACAATAGGAACACTGTGCGACTGCTATCTATAACCACACTTACATGTTGGCTTGACAGAATGTGACTTTCAGGTTTTATAATTGTGCTGGATAATATCCAGGTTTATTTTTAAGCATTTTTTAAGATTTTTATCTATTTAAAATTTTCACTGTGGGGTCAGACAATTATTCAAGGACCATACACATTGGGGTTCGAAAGGTTAACGCTTTATAAACTGTTAAAACACAAATGGTCGGCGTTCCATGTCAAATATACAAAGTGTGGCAAATTGCCGGCACTACTATGACTGGTCTCACGCTTCCTCTTCTTGGGTGGAGGTTCAGGGCACCGTTTCTCGCCCCTGTACTGGGGTATTAACGGCCCCACTAGTGTCCTAGAGGAGGGGAGTGGAGAGGGAGGGACCCGGGCCCACCCTCTACTCTGGGTCCCAGCCCAGGGGCCCTAGGGATAGCAGTAAAATGCTTGAACTAGCGGTTCCTTCCCCTGGGCTACTTCCCTCTCCTGCCCTTGAGCTTGTGGGGCTTCCTGCCCTCTCTCTCTCTGCACAAACCAGGTGTCCCTTTACCTAGGGTCTTGGTCTTCTTAGCCCACCGCAGCACTTCTCCAAACTCTCCTCTGCTTCCCTCCAAACTGCTCTCTGCTCCAACACCAATCCACTCTGCTTCAACTCCTCCTCTTGTCTGATTGAAGCAGGGGGGTTTTATCATGTGACTGGCTTCAGGTGCTTTAATTAATTTATAGCAAATTTTCTTTCCTCTACAGGGAATAAGGCTCCCTTCTAACACTCTCCTGCTGTCCTCTGGCCATTCTATATCACATATCCCCCCCTCCCCGCCTTGCTCAACTCCATGGGGTTGGGCTACTTGGGAGGAGAGGCAGTGCTGTCATGATAGGCCATCAGCATTGCCGTGTTGGCTTCCGGCCCGATGCTGTACCCGGAAATGGACGGGCTGCAGGGATAGGAACCACCTAGTCACTCTTGCATTCTTCTCCTTGTTTCTGTGCATCCACTGGAGTGGGGCGTGGCCTGTCATGAGGGTAAACCACCACCCCAGTAGATAGTAGCGGAGAGTCTCCATAGCCCATTTTACCGCTAAACATTCCTTTTCAACAACGGCGTACTCTTGTTCCCTGGGGAGGAGTTTCCGGCTGAGGTACAAGATCAGGTGTTCCTCCTCCCCTACCATCTGCGAAAGGACTGCTCCTAGCCCTACCTCCGAGGCATCTGTTTGTAGGATGAATTCCTTCTCGAAGTCTGGGGCTATAAGTACTGGATGGCAGCAAAGGGCTGTCCTTAAATCTGCAAATACTCTTTCTGCTGCATCAGTCCACTTTACTATCTCGAGGCCTCCAGCCTTTATCAAATCAAATCAAATCAAGGGTCTATGGCCCTGCTCTTGTGGCGAAATGAGGGATGAATCTCCGATAGTAGGATACTATCCCTAGAAATGCTCTGACCAGCTTTTTGTGGACTAGTTGAGGCCAACCTTGTATTGCCTCCACTTTATTCCATTGGGGTTTCACCAAACCTCTCCCTACTACATACCCGAGGTATCTGGCCTCAGCTAGTCCTATCTTGCACTTGAGAGGGTTGGCAGCGAAGCCGGCCTTCCGCAGGGCTTCTAGCACCACTTCTACTTTTCCTAGGTGCGTTTCCCAGTCAGGGCTATGGATGACTATGTCGTCTAGATAGGCAGCGGCATACTTAGCATGGGGTCGCAGCAATTTGTCCATAAGTCCTTGGAATGTTGCAGGGGCCCCATGGAGTCCGAAAGGGAGGACAGTGTATTGGAACAGGCCATCAGGTGTAGAGAAGGCAGTCTTTTCCTTGGCATTCTTGGCCAGGGGAATTTGCCAATATCGTTTGGTCAGGTCCAGGGTGGTTAGGTATCGGGCCTTGCCTAACTGATCAACTAGCTCATCAATGCGTGGTATCGGATAGGCATTGAATTGGGATACTTCATTCAACTTCCGGAAGTCGTTGCAAAACCTCAGGGTGCCGTCAGGCTTGGGGACTAGGACGATAGGGCTGGACCATTGGCTGTGGGATTCTTCAATAACCCCGAGTTCCAGCATCTTCTTCACTTCTGTCTTAATTTCTTCCCTTTTGTCTTCCAGTACGGTCTTATTGTCACCCTTACTCCGGGCCTGGTGACAATATGATGTTGGACCAGTGTCATATGGCCCGGCTGTGTACAGAACGTGTCCTGGTTCCATTGGATCGTATCAATGACCTCTGTTCATTGTTCTGGAGTTAACTCAGGAGATATCTTCACCTGCCCCTGTGGGTCGTCTGTCTGGGGTGGAGCTCCCCAAATGACCAGGCACGTCTCTTGTTCACGCCAGGGCTTCAGGAAGTTGATGTGGTAGGTTTGCTCTGGCCTTTGGCGGTCTGGTTGTCTGACCTTATAGTCCACCTCCCCAATGGCTTCCACTATCTCATATGGTCCATGCCAGCTGGCCAGGAGTTCGCTTTCGGCTGTCGGCACTAGCACCATCACCCGTTCCCCCGGCTGAAATCTCCGTACTTTCGCCCAATGGTTGTAATATGTCCGCTGGGCCTCTTGTGCTTTTTCCAAATGTTCTCATACTATAGGAGTTACTAGAGTTATTCGCTCTCTCATCTGTGTCACGTGCTCAATGACATTCTTTTCTGAGTTGGGTTGTTCTTACCAGTCTTCCTTGGCAATATCTAATATTCTGCGTGGGTGGTGTCTGTATAGTAGTTCAAAGGGAGAGAAACCAGTGGACGCCTGGGGGACTTCCCGTGTAGTAAACATTGGATATGGTAGAAGGGTATCCCAGTCTTTTCTGTCCTGAGCTACCACCTTCTGGATCATACTTTTAAGGGTACGATTAAACCACTCAACCAGTCCATCTGTTTGTGGATGGTAGACTGAGTTCCATATGGCCTGGATGCGGAGTAGGGTACATAAGTCTTTCATTAATTTTGACATGAAAGGGGTTCCTTGGTCTGTCAGGATCTCCTTAGGGATGCCCACTCTGGGAAAAACCTGGAGTAGTTCTTTTGCTATTGCCTTGGATGTGGGGTTTCTTAAAGGAATGGCTTCTGGATACCGCGTGGCGTAGTCAAGGATGACTAGTACATTTCGGTGGCCCCATGCCGATCTTTCCAGTGGGCCCACTATGTCCATGGCTATCCTCTCGAAAGGGACTTTAATAATAGGCAAAGGTACTAATAGGGCCCGCAAATGAGGTAAGGGCTATGCAACTGGCATTCAGGGCGGGAGGCACAATAGCGCTAGACCTCTGCACGTATTCCTGGCCAATAAAACCTTCTTAGGACTCTATCCAGTGTCTTGTGTACTCCTAGATGTCCCCCAAATAGACGACTGTGAGCTAACTCTAGTACTGCCCTTGTGTGTTTCCGTGGGACTAAGAGTTGCTCTACTTCTTCCCCTTGTATTTGCGCTGTCCTGTACAACAGATCGCGTTTGAGCACATAATATGGCTTTGGGCCTTTGGTCTTTCCTTCCACGGGTACGCCATTTACTTCCACTACCTCCTCCCTTACATTTGCATATAGCGGATCATTGGCTTGGTCCTGCCCGAAATTCTCACGTGCAGTACCAATCTGACCTAATTCCAGGGGGCCTGTTTCTACTCCGCCCCCTGGGTTGCCCCTACTTGGGCTGGGAACCCCCTCCGAGTCCTCACTGGTCTGAATTATCTCCTGGCCTGCTGAACGGGTTCACCTACCAACAAGGGAGGTTTTCTAGTTCTCTGCTAGAATCCTGGTCCCCAATCTTTTATCTGCCTTCCTTTCCTTTCCTGCCTAGACTTTTGGGGTTTTCTGGGTGAGGAGAATAATTCTGGGGCAAATTCAGCAAACACTGGGGTGAGGCTATCTGTAGGTGCCTCCGTTTCAACCCGGGGGTTGCTATCCTCCCCTGGCTCTATTGGGGGGAGTAAGCTCTCAAATCTGGGGAAGTCCCTACCAATTAAGACAGGGTAGGGGAGCCGGGGACCACCCCTCCAGTCACCCTGGTAGTATTCCCCTGGATCTCAATCCGCACCGGGATTGTGGGGTAAAAATTTACAGGGCCATGAACGCATGTTACCCCTGTGTTTTTGGCCCAGGTTAGTTGGTCTTGCCCCACCAACTTCCCAGAGACCAGAGTGACAGCACTCCTGGAATCTATTAATGCTATGGTCTCAATACCATTCATTTTTACTGATCTTGTATACCAATGCGAGGTCATTGTGACCCCTACCAAGCTGATTAGGCCACATTGCTCTCAGTGATCCCCCAGATTACATCACATAGGCTCTTCCTTGTTGGGTCATTGGGCTGCTATATGCCCCAATTCCCCACACTCGTAACACCACCCCCTTATTCCGGTTGCCGCCCTCTTCCTGGGGCTATTTGGCTAGCCCCCCCCAGTCCTCTCTTCCCAAACCCCCAGGTCCCTTCTTGGCCTCAGGCCATTCCTCGGTATCTTTCCTCCCAGTTATGATTCTCCTGGAGTTCTCGACAATCAGGGGCCTTGGGTTTGGGACTGACTTCCTGGTTTGCCGTGTCTCACTCCCTGGGGTCTGGAACAGTTCTCAGGCTGCCAGCTGTCTTTCCACGAGGGAGACCAACTCATCATAGGTGGAGGGGTCATTCTGGCCAACCCAAGCCTGGAGGTAGCCCCCTCATATACCAGTCCAGTACCAGGAGCTCCAGCATCTTCTCAGAGCTGAGGGCCTCAGGGCACAGCCATTTCCGGGTCAGATGGATCAGGTCAAACAATTGCGATCAGGGTGTCTTGTCCTCTGTATACTGCCACTCATGGAACCTCTGGGCTTGCAACACTGTCGTTACTCCAGATCTGGCCAGGATCTCTGCCTTCAGCTGGGGGTAATCTGCTGCAGTCTCCACGGCCATATCGTAGTAGAACTTCTGCGCCTCCCCACACAGGAGCAGGGCGAGGATACCAGACCACTGATCTCGGGACCAGGCCTCCTGCAGGGCTGCTCTTTCAAAAGCCAGGAGGTATGCCTCCACATCATCCTCCCGTGTCATTTCTGTAGGCAGTGGCTGGCCCATCTAGTCTGGGTCCCATCGCAGTTACGGTTCAGCTCCATAAGGGCCTTCATCTGGTTTACCAGCTCTTGCAGCAGGGCTCGGTCCTGGGCAGCCTGACTCATCAACGGACGATTAGTCTCCTGCTTCATCCGAGTCACCTCCTGTTGGGTGGGTGCTTGTACCCGGGTAGCCTCCTGCTGGGCTGCAGTGGCCTGTATTAGGGCCTTGACCACATCATCTATCTTAGGGACGGGAGGGTTTTGGCTAACCCTGGTTTAAGTCCCCAGCACGTAGATCCCACTTCTGACATTATGTGTGGCAAATTGCCGGCACTACTATGATGGGTCTCACGCTTTCTCTTCTTGGATGGGGGTTCAGGGCACCGTTTCTCGCCCCTGTACTGGGGTATTAACGGCCCCACTAGTGTCCTAGAGGAGGGGAGTGGAGAGGGAGGGACCCGGGCCCACCCTCTACTCTGGGTCCCAGCCCAGGGGCCCTAGGGATAGCAGTAAAATGCTTGAACTAGCGGTTCCTTTCCCTGGGCTACTTCCCTCTCCTGCCCTTGCGCTTCTGGGGCTTCCTGCTCTCCCTCTGCACAAACCAGGTGTCCCTTTACCTAGGGTCTTGGTCTTCTTAGCCCACCGCAGCACTTCTCCAAACTCTCCTCTGCTTCCCTCCAAACTGCTCTCTGCTCCAACACCAATCCACTCTGCTTCAACTCCTCCTCTTGTCTGATTGAAGCAGGGGGGTTTTATCATGTGACTGGCTTCAGGGGCTTTAATGAATTTATAGCAAACTTTCTTCCCTCTACAGGGAATAAGGCTCCCTTCTAACACTCTCCTGCTGTCCTCTGGCCATGCTATATCACAAAAGTAAATATCCTTAAGTCAATTAAACATACTGTTGCTATTCCTTTGCTTGTACATTCGTGACAAGCCTAATTCAAAAGTCATAATCACTTGATTTTGACTAATCCAAGGAGCATTTTTCTTATATTACAAGTGTCTTGTAAGGTATCAAATGAAAGCTGGTAACACACTGGTAATTAATATCATTGTGAAAGCATGTATATTAATGCTGTATGAAGAATTATGAATACTTACTGATAAGCTTTAAAATTTGTAACCAAAGAGAGGGAGAAACAGATTTTCTTCCAGATAGGAGGGAAGGTAGTTATCTCCGGTAATGGCTGTGAGTGTCCAGTGATGAGCTGCACAATGCAGAGAAGCACTCTTCCAAAGGGTTTGGGGACTAGGGTGTATCCAGAGTCTGTATCCGCAAAAAGAAAAGGAGTACTTGTGGCACCTTAGAGACTAACCAATTTATTTTTTAGGGTGTATCCAGTGTCTCCTGTGAGGCTAGGAGAGCTGGCAGAATTCTAAGGCGTTTTGGATGCCTGGCTGACAAACTGGGGTTACAGGTAGCACTGCAAATCTGCGTATATCCACGGACCATGTTTGTGAATCGGATGCAGGTACAAATTTTGTATCCATGCAGGGCTCTAGTTACAGGGAGCTTTCATCAGATTAACACTAACAAATCTGTTTTGCTAAGGCAGAGAGGTAACAAGGTCACCTATAGTTCTGGATGGCCCTGAGAAAGCGTCACAATTGTAGACCTGCCCTGAAGACACGCTTTTGGGAATGAAATACATTGTTTAAAAAAGGCTTAGCATTAAGGTGTTTTCTCTAAACAGCACTTACTGGGTATCAACCAATAGGCACAACATACGTTCTCTAGGCCGGGTGTAGTTACTGGTTAGACTAGCAGCGTTGTGTAACCCAAAGTTATGGATGGGGGAGACAGAAACTTCCTCTGGCCTATATTTATATAGCAGTCAATGATGAATAACTGTTTATGACTACCCAACAGTTTGCAAGTGTTTGTATTTGATATAAACGTTCTTTACCTGAAACTCTGTTTTTTGCTTGGTGAAATACAAAGGTGTAACTGGAAGGATTTCTGTAAGGGGTGCTAATGGGGCCTTAGAGAAGGTAGGATTAACTGAGCCTCCCTACTGTCCAGTGTGAAACTAAGCCCATGCAAAACACTTGTCTGCTCTGCTTCGTTAATGTGCATATGCTGGCTGCTAGCCACAGTGGTGTGTGTTGAGTGAATGCATAGTTAGTAATTGAGCCCCATCCACTGGGGAAAGAATTTCTGTGGTGACTTCATCAGTGGTGTCCAGGCAGAGTCTACAGTCCAGTGAAATCTGGTACTTGTGGAGAATTTTATTGCATAGCTCCCCAAACAAGATGAAATAATTCAGCCAATCTAGATATTCACTAGACAAATCTATGCATTCTGGAGCAGCGTCCAACTCCGGCTGGGTGAATTCTGGGCTGTAGGAGCAACATGGAGTGCAGAGCAGTGTTTGGACTGGAAAGAACAAGTGTAATTTGCTTAAAAGCTCCTGGCAGTTTCTCAAGTTCTGAAAGGCTGTAAAGGCTCAGAATTTCCTGCCTTGCTTTAATTAGACTGAATGGCCAAAAGGCATCATATTAATGCAAAGCTGAATCTGATACAGGAGGGTGAGAGCTGCCCGCTTGGTTTTTCTGTGTATGGACAGGTTCTGTTTGCTGCTTATGACTGTAGGTTGCATTTTAACATAAGTAAAGTGTTACTCGTAAAGGTAGTGCCAAGGATCTTTGCAGGTGATAGAAACCCTTTCAGGCTTAAAGGTACATGACCAAGACATTAAAAAAAAAAATCCTTACCTAGGTTAATCCCGTGGGGTTCTGCATGGGTTTGGGCATGGATCTCTGCGGATCCGATTACAGAGTTGGGGCTGAAATTTTAAAAATCAAATGTGCATTTTCATTTAATAATATTGACAGATAATTCATCCAGCACGGTGGTTGCAGCCAGCGGCAGTGACACCAGAAGTCCAGTTAGAATTGCACTTAGGTTTTAGATGCATTGTGAGGTTTGTGCTGTGAAGCTCTGTTCCTCTCCTTCAGACATTTAGCTTGCTTGGCAGAATGGAATGGGCACTGGGAGTGGGAGGCAGTGGGGGCCTAGTGGATAACCCACCAGACTCGGACTCTGGAGATCCAGATCCAGTCTCAGCTCTGCTACTGTCCTTCTGGGCAAATCACTTCACCTCTGCCTCAGTTTCCCCATCGTTAAACTGGGCCTAATGATATGGCCCTCCTTTGTAAAGCACTTTGAGATCTACTGATGAAATGCACTGTGTAAGAGTAGTGTGTTCATATTGGTGTCTCTTATCCTCTGTTTGTACTAACTTCATATAAACTTGGAAATACCATTTTCCTGCCCTGTGTTCAGGGTGAGCTGGACCTTTGCCCGTTCCGTCTCTGCAGGCGCTTTTCCTTTCCTTCTGTGAGTGCAGTCCTGTGCTTCACCCCATTTCTGGACTGGATTGACCAGGCGACAGCCCCCCGGGTTACCAGCTGTATCACCACAGCTGCTAACAGGAGTCTCTTTGGGAGCTTGTGATGGGTCTGAAATCTCAGTGACTTGGGACAGCTTCAGACATGTCTGAGCTAAACGTAGCCTTTCATTGCCAAGGGAAGTAGGCCCCACCTGACCCAGGCCTCCCACAACATTGGGGCTCGGCAAGATGGTCTAACTGTACAGCTTCAGCCTGGCGCCTGGTCTGTGTGTCCCTCAGCTCATAGGCAGCCTTCTGTCCTATTCAAAGTCTGCGCTGCAACGCTTGAACCTGGTCAACCTGCAGTTCACAGGTGGGGCCAGCCAGAGCCTTGGTCAGGAATGTGGTGGGGCTACTGTTAAAGGAGCTGACACCTATATTGGGGTTAACTGTCTGCCTTCCTGCAACCCTCCGGAGCCCACCAGGACCGAGTTAACCCTTAATGGTCCATAGAGCCACCACCCACTCAGAATCGAACAAATGGAGGTTCATACAACACTCCAAATAATAGAGCTCTCACATTCTTCACACTTCTTACCCACAGGTAAAGGGGCCTCGTCTGTATTACTGTGCAGCCCATGTTGGTGGGCCAGGAATAGCTCCTGGCTAGGAACCCCAGCACTTTGGGCTGGACTTCTCCTTAGGTTGCTGCCTCTGAACCTCACTCGTGGCATTCCCCTTCTCTGTTTTTTCCACCTCTGGCTAGTAAATTTAGTCCTCTTGGGAATTTTGGTTAAATCGTCCAAGGCCTCTTCCAACAAGACTACGATGGGCTATGTTATGAGCCTTAACAGTCAGTCATGTTCTCCTAATCTCGTCACGGAGGTTGAGTGTCTGTCTGAGCAGCACTGAGCTAGCAGGGCCAGCAGGCAAAGGGTTAAGATACTAAACAGAGCTCCAGGTGTTTGCACATAATCTAAATGATATGATCTGTTCAAATGCCAGCCCAGCCGGTATCACTCCCCGCCCACATCACCAACCAATTAGCCATCCCAACCGTCAAACAGAGGAAAATAAAGTACCCCACTAGCCCCACGTTCCAGGGGATTGATGGGCCTTGCAGCTCTTCCAGGTGCTATACAAGGAGTGTTCTGGACCAGAGGGGACTGTCATATCCAAAGCTGAGGGTGCCTTGCAGAAAACATCCTGCTGCCAGTGCCAGTCCCCTCCCAACCCAGGGGGCTGAACGCTTGGGTGCCTCAGGAGATCATTTCTCAATGCTGTGCTGGTTGTGCCAAGGCCGCCGCCGCCTACACAGACAATTCTTGTGCAACCACTTCATTTTGGAAGCAGTCTCCTAGGCCTGATCTACGCGGTGAGGCTGCACCGATGGCAGTAAACTGGCTTCTGAGGCCTGGTGTGCACACAGACCTGCCCTGTTTAACTAACACCGTGTTTTAGATTGACTTTTAGTTAAACAGCTGCAAGTCTGTGTGTAGAGTGTGCCTGACTCTACTTGGTGAAATCCATGCGACTCCCTTGTGTGGAAAGTTTCGCTGGTTTGAGCGCCCACACAAGGGGATTGCCTGGACTTGAAGGGGGTTCAGAGCCAGTGCAGGTAAAGCAGTGTCTTTTTGTGTGTAGTCCAGGCTGAGCCTGGCTGCGGTGCGTTCTGCTGTTCTGCTTGCACTAACGCTCCAACAGGAAAAGCGTTGCCAAATTTGTCAAAACTTCTAGGAACTACTTCCGTGCCAAACCTCCCTACAAACTGTGATGTTCAAATCAACTTCCGCTCCCCCCAAACAGAAACCTCTGTGTTCGTTATCACGAGGAAAGAAGATGTCAGGCTGACTGCTGGGAGTGGGCAGAAACAGGCCTTTTGGCAAGACTCCGAATGAAGAGTACTCCCTTCATTTGTCACTGTAGAAAGCCAGAGCACCTCAGAAGTCTGCTTAAATAACTGGTGTGTATTGGGTTGGGGAGAGGCAGGAGATGTGGAACCTCAGCATTAGTAGATGAGGAAGGGGGAAAATCTCCCCATTAGGAGAGGGCTCGTATTAGATCTTGTCCCTAACTAATTTGAGACCTGTCCTTGAGTTTAGCAGACAGTAATCCGCTACAGTAAGTTCCATTCCTTTGTGCAGTCTATGAGAGAGCTTCTGCATCAAACGGAGTGGCTGTCTCCCATGACGTGTATTAAACACCCACTTTAATCTGATCTGTTTCTGGTTACTCTTTGTATGGCCTCTAGGGCTTCCATCCAGGCTTAATGTTTTGTGCTAATCCCCATTTTCTGTGGGACCATTTTTTAGGACTCACTCCACCCACAGAAAAGTCTGTCTGTTCTGCATCAATACTGAACAATAGGCCAGTGTTTCTCTGTTGCGCTTGCCAGGGAAAATAACCTTCTCCCTTTATCTATTGGTTGTTCATTTCATCATAATCTTAAATGATCCCTATTAATGCATTTTGCAGAGGATTTTAGCTGAATGTTTCAGCCCATCTTCTTAGGTTATGATTAGGAATGTGGGCCCATTAGAGACACAAGTTTTTCCCAGACTCTAGCATTACTGTTACATTGGCTACTCCTGCATCTCTCGTCCATCTTGGCTGGGGAAATCATGTCTCAAGCAGCTTCATTTGGTATTTCAAGTAATTAAATTGTAGCTCTGTATAGGGGGTTGATAAAAGCCTTTCTGATCCCCCTGGGTTGGATACTATCCCTCAGAGCATTATAGACTGGTTAGGGGTATATCACAAGGGCTACAACCTGGTCTCCAGCAGATTAGCGGTTGATTCCAGCTTGTCCCCTCTGCTTGTGCCTGTGTTCAGGGAAAGGGCTACTGAGAGAGCGGAGGGATGACCACCTGAACACTCCCAGGTCCAGGCACTGGCTTGGTCCCTAGGCTACGGAGCATTTTCCAGTTACCACATTTAGACTTGATTATAAAATTTCTGTGGTGCCAACCAAACCTTCCTGAAGGTTCCCATGTCTGCACTGTTGAGTCATGCCTCAGGCCAGGAGCTGGCTTTCTGGCTTCCCATGTGAGCTTTCTGTTGTGCAGTTGTGTACCTCAGGCCTCTTTCAGCATTTCCTGTCCAAAGGCTGCGTACTTCCCTCTTGCATTTATAACTGGGTTGCGTTTTCCTTCTCTCGTGCCTTCCTTCTCTCGTGCCAGCTAAAGGGACGCTGTCAGTACAGTCAGAAAAGGTTCCCCTCCCCGCCCCCATAGGACAGTTTGTCTCAGATTTCCCAGCTACTTCATGCTGAGCATTTGACAGGATTGGGTATATGATCAGAGTGACAGTTTCCCTGCGGAATTGGTCACTTTCTTGTGCTGTCACCCAGTGCAAGGGAGTGAAAAACGTGCTACAAATCATATCTTCCTGTATTGTAAAACCCCACGGTTGGCAGAGGGCCTAGATTTCAATTTAGCGGCAGTGTCTAAACCTCATGGCTTTGAGGCTAACTTGTCATTTTCCACCCTAGCTTTGTTTTCCAGCTGGCCAGAATAACAGCCTTCGTGACTGCCCAGAGCATTCAGGCAAGATTTATTTTCAGCTGTTGGCCCATTGGATTTGTAACTCCATCCACACAAAGTGTGTGTGTATCCAACCTTGTCACACAACCTGGGAACAGGACTTCCCTGTCCCTCATTCCCTGGTAGCTAGAGAACACCCCTTCCAAGGGGTCCTTCCTCCCATGGGAGCTCGCCCTTCCTTCTCCACACCCTCCTGAAATCGCTTCCTCCCTTGTCCCCAGCCACCAATGTAATGGTGTCTCCCTAGGAGTTCACATATGGGCCTCCCTCATATAGGGTGGGGAGCAGGCAGAAGGCCACAGAGCTGGCCCTGGCTGGGCCTCTGCCTCTAGCTCAGCGGTTCTCAACCTGCGGGCCTCATGCAGCCCAATTAGCACACAGCTGTGGCCCAGCTCAGTTCAGCTGTGTGCTAAAGGCCACGGGGGCTCCGGGTCCTGGCTCCTCGTGGCGGGCTCCAGGACCCGGGCTGCTGGCTGCTGCCGGGGCCCACCTTGCGGGCTCAGGGTCCGGGCTGCCACCCAACCCCACACAGCAGGGTCCAGGGTTGCAGCGGGATGCCGGCTGCTGCACAGCCCTGCACGGAGGGGTCCAGGGTCAGGGTCAGGGTCTCTGGCCCCACACCTGGCTCTCCGCACTTGGCCCCACTCTGTGGAGTGGTCTGTGGCTGGAGAGCGCTGGGCACAGGGGTTTGTGGGGAGCGTTAGGTGGGGGGCACTGTGGTTCTCTGCCTGCAGCCCAGGTAACACTTTGCGGCCTACAATGATAAGTAGGTTGCTCTAGCTGGTGTGTGCCCTCCCCCTGGTACTGTTGGCCAAAGAGAGATGGGGGAGATGCTTTCAAAGGCTCAGTCTGGCTGCTCTACCCTTACGTTGGCTTCCTGCTGGGCTCTGTCTGGGCCCCCAAACATGGCTATGCCTCGGGCTGCTGCACCTCCCTTGGGAGACTGACTGTCCCAAAAGCCTGGCAGATCTCCCTATCAGGAACCTGTTCCTTTGCTCAGCTTCATCTTGTTACTCCTCATCCTTCCCCCACCCAGCCTGAGCAACCCCTCTCTCCTTACACCTGCTTATCAGTGACATCTCCCTCAGACCTGATCCCTGCTGATAAAAGCCATGGCTGCTTGTGGAGTATAAACACTGGGCTGGGGCTGTCTTTAACCATTGCTCAAGCAGGTTTCACAAACAGTAGCTTACAAGGTAATCTAAGGGCTTGTCTACACTGACACTTTACAGCACGGCAACTTTCTCGCTCAGGGGTGTGAAAAAACACCCCCCCCCCCGAGCGCTGCAAGTTTCAGCTCTGTAAAGTGCCAGTGTAGACCGTGAACCAGTGCTGGGAGATGGGTGGTATGCCACGACTACCGCTTTAACCTTGCCAGTGAAGGCACGCCCTAAGGTGCACTGAGATGTTGACCTTTATTCCTGTGACTTATTTTGGGGTAGGTTCCTGGCTTCCCCTCTCCTGGTGTGAGCTGCCCATGCTAGGTGAGGCAGTAGTCCCCATGCTCTTCTGCACACACCACCTTTCCTCACATCCCGGGGACCCCTCCAGACGCCTCACCAGCGCGTTTGTCACCCCGCCAGTTGGTGCAGACGAAGCCAGCACTCCATGACTGAAGAATGCTGCAGTGGAGGTGGCTGTGGAGAAGGGGCTCTGTGCTTGCCCTGTGCTGGAGGGAGAATGGGTGTCGAATGCTAACTGCTTTGCGGCCTTCGTTGCCCGCGTGCCGTATTCAAGAGCTGTGTTAAACCAATCAGACCTGGGGCTCTGGGGCTGGGATGCTGCGTGAGTCAAATAACAGAGGTCCTTGGCTCCTCCAGCTCTAGGACTCTGCAGCAGATTAAAAAACCTCAGCTAATCAAACCAGCCCCTGCCCCATAATGAGATCTCCCAGGCTTCTACGGATCATCTTTTTATAATAGATCCTTCTTTAATCCCTCACTAAGGGATGGCTTTTCCCCACCTCTCCCTGGGATGGCAGCCATTCCTGTGTACCTCTTGCTCCCTGCTGGCCACAACTCATCCACCAGAGTGGTCCCATACTGCTTTATTGATACCTCAGCCTTTAACGCCTCCTCTGCTTCACTCCTCTTGCGGCATACTTCCGGGAGTGGCTGCTGTGCTGCAGCTGCTCAGAACCTGGCGGCCGGTTTGCTGAATTGGGTTAGCTGCCGGGAGCGCATTGCAGGCATGCTCTGGAGAGCTCGCCGGCTCCCTCCTCCCCTAAAACATAGTGTGCTGAGAAGGAGGTAAGAGCCCTATGGAGCTTGGCACCCGCTTCTTTGTCTTCCTTCTAATGCACCAATATGTTATTTGACACCTGCTGATGTGCTCTGGCTAATGGTTCCTGGGGGTGGCTATCTGGGGGCCGCTAGATGGGGATCTTCACTAGAAGGCCCTTGACTCTCAAAATCATTTTCCTTTTTGGAAACCTGAGTTCAGAGCATAGTTCAAAGCTGATGTGCTCCCTGAGGCAGCTGCCTGAGCGTCTCCCAGGGCAGTCTTTTGTGTGTGTGTTCCAGGGACATGAGTATCTTTAGTTTGGTCAGTCACTAACTTTGTAGTGTAGAGTCAATCAATCATTGAAACTGAATTCTGCAGGGGCTCTGTAGGCAGACTGTGTGTGTGTGTGTGTGTGTGTGTGTGTGTGTGTGTGTGTGTGTGTGTGTGTGTGTGTGTGTGTGTGTGTGTGTGTGTGTGTGTGTGTGTGTGTGTGTGTGTGTGTGTGTGTGTGTGAGAGAGAGAGCGAGAGAGAGAGCGCACTGCCCTCTTGGCCAACACACCCAGACTGTAACAGGGACCTCCAGAGCTAAAAGCATGACCTGACCTGTTACAGCTTGAGCTAAAGAACTGTGCCTCTGTAGCTAGGGGCTGTAATGGTTCGTATCCTCTGTGGATCAGGCACAGAGGGGCCCTGTAACACACACCATTGGGTTACATATGCACATGCAGCATGGGAATTCCTAAACCATGGGATCGGAAGCCCTGTGTTACGTAGCTATGACTCTCTCAAGGGCTTGAAAGTGTTAAATCTTCATGCTGTGATCCATGTGGTGTCATAAAATTATGAAGTAACAGTTAAATGCCAGGATTCAAACTGTGCTGTGGTTTGGAAAAGTGTCCGGTCCAAATGGCATTTCATAGCTGTATTTAATTTAGTAAAGTATTTCAAGGAGCTTTTGTTTCTCCTTTGTAACAATTTTGAAAATTGGTTCTTGACTTATAGTTTTAAAGAAGACGCTGTTGGTATTTGTGCAACCTTTTGTGTAGAGATGGACCCATACCAAACCAACAGCCCTAACATTATGGGGAGGGTATTCTTGACGTTTAAATTTTGCACCTCAAACCCATCACAAGGCCTGAGGCTCTCATTCTCGAGGCAAGTGAAACCCTATTAAACACTGAGCAGATGAAGCTAATTCTTATCAAAGGATTTAAAAAAACAAACAAACCCCAAAAGAAGCAGAAGTGCATGCTGAGGCTTTGATCCTGCCCAGTCTTTATTCTTCACCCCCCAGTGTTTCACTTGTTGTACCATGCACTCATTAAAAAAATAAATAACTTTAAAATTACAAGGCCGAGTGCTGTGTCTTGGGAAGTCAGAGTGATCCACACATTAGGAAAATGCTTCTCGGAGCACAGTGGCCAGTAGCTGCTCTGCTCCTGGGGGACTGGGTGAATTTTCTGTGGGATTAAGAGTGACAATTCGACATACTGGCCCCACGGCAAAGGGGACTGGTACATTCCATGCAGTCGCTATGTGTGGGGGATGCGTTCTAGTGGGACTCTAATACGTACAGCGAGGCAAGGTATTCGGAGGCAAAGGTGAGGGTAGTTCACACTGGAAGGCATCTCTCTTTTCTTTTTTTTTTTCTTTTTTTAAAATGAGATTACAGGTTGATAAAGGTACTAGTGTTGAAGTAAAATACTTAGACTTCTACAAGGCATTTGACTTGGTACCATGTGACATTTTGATTAAGAAAATTATAAAGATATAAAATTAACCTGGCACACACAACGTGGATTAAAAGCTGATGAAGTGATTGGTCTCAAAATATAATTGTAAATTGGGAATCATCATTGAATGGGTGTATTTCTAGTGGGCTGCCGCAGGAATTGGTTTTG
Organism: Lepidochelys kempii; assembly: GCF_965140285.1. NCBI lineage: Eukaryota > Metazoa > Chordata > Testudines > Cheloniidae > Lepidochelys > Lepidochelys kempii. The sequence goes on along the minus strand of NC_136392.1, from coordinate 29,789,270 downwards.
GCCCTCTGCTATTTAACATGTTTATGATCTGGAAGTAAACATAAAATTATCACTGATAAAGTTTGCAAGTGAAACACAGATTGGGGGAGTGGTAAACTTGTCACTGATAGAGCAATTTGGATCATTTGGTAAGCTGGGCTCAAGCAAACAGTATGTGTTTTAATATGGCTAAATGTGTACATCTAGGAACAAAGAATGTAGATCATACTTAGACAATGGGGGGCTCTATTCTGTTAAGCAGCAACTCAAAATGATTTGGGGGTTGTGATGGATGATAGCTGAACGCTGCTGTGACCAAAAGGGCTAATGCAATCCTTCGCTGCTTAAACAGGGGAATCTCAAGCAGGAGCAGAGAAGTTATTTTACCTCTATTTGGCACTTGTGTGACTGCTGCTGTAATCCTGTGTTCCATTCTAGAACATCATTTCAAGAAGGTGTTGATAAATTGGAAAGGGTTTAGAGAAGAGCCACAAGAATGCGTAAAGGATTAGAAAACATATCTTATAATGGTAGATTCAGAGCTCAGTCTATTTAGCTTAACGAAGAGAAGGTTAACAAGTGACTTGATCACAGTCTGCAAGTACCTACATGGGGAACAAATATTTAATACTGGGCTTGTCAAGGTTCCTTCCCCACTCTGAACTCTAGGGTACAGATGTGGGGACCTGCATGAAAACCTCCTAAGCTTACTTTACCAGCTTAGGTTAAAACTTCCCCAAGGTACAAACTATTTTACCTTTTGCCCTTGGACTTTCGCTGTGTGACGAAGTGGGACTGTTCTTAATGGTTTCTCTGAATAGTGTGGGGTGCCTCAGTTTCCCCTATGCAGTTCTTAAGTATCTAGGGGGTGGGGTAAGGGTGTATGATCATTGCAGAGCCCTAGAGGGCAGGTGTGTGCAGGGGTCTGGACACAGAGAATGGCCAACACCCTGTTTCCTGGCAACTGATGGCCTGGGCCCTTCCCCCCTGCGAGGTGAGAGCTAAAGGGTTGGAGAACAAAGGAATCAGGTGACCTCCTGGCCCGGGAAAGGAACAACACCCAGAGGAGGAGGGGCTGGAGAGATTTTCAGTTTGGGGCTGGCTGGGACATGGAGTGAAGTGCAGACGTGGTTGTCTGGCTCACTGCCCCCCAAAATGGACCCAGCTGAGGGGTCCGATTCTCTGCACCTACAAGCTCTGTGTTAGACCATGTTCCTGTAGTCTAATAAACCTCTGTTTTACTGGCTGGCTGAGAGTCACGTCTGACTGCGAAGTTGGGGTGCAGGACCCTCTGGCTTCCCCAGGAGCCCCGCCTGAGCGGACTCGCTGTGGGAAGCGCACGGAGGGGCAGAGGATGCTGAATGCTCTCAGTTCAGACCCAGGAAGGTGGAATTTGTGTGAGCTTTGTGTCCTGAAGACAGGCTGCTCACAGAAAGGAGACTTCCCCAGAGTCCTGACTGGCTTTATGGGGAGCAGTTCCAGAGCATCACCCAGGGACTCCGTGACACGCTGCCACCACCAAACGTCTAACCAGTTTTATTTTATTAGGAAAGAGCCTGTTTGGAAACGTCTTTCCCCCCAAAATCCTCACCAAAACCTTGCACCCCCCTTCCTGGGGAAGGTTTGATAAACCTTGCACCCCCCTTCCTGGGGAAGGTTTGTGGTCACCAATTTGCATAGGTGACCACAGACCCAAACCCTTGGATCTTAAGAACAATGAAAAAGCATTGAGTTTCTTAAAAGAAGAATTTTAATAGAAGAAAAAGTAAAAAGAATCACCTCTGTAAAATCAGGATGGTAAATACCTTACAGGGTAATTAGATTCAAAATGTAGAGAATCCCTCTAGGCAAAACCTTAAGTTACAAAAAGACACAAAGACAGGAATAGCCATTCCATTCAGCACAGCTTATTTTCTCAGCCATTTAAACAAACAGAATCTAACGCATATCTAACTAGATTATTTATTAAGTTCTAAGACTCCATTCCTGTTCTGTCCCCGGCAAAAGCATCAGACAGACAGACCCAGACTCTTTGTTTCTCCCCCACTCCAGCTTTGAAAGTCTCTTGTCTCCTCATAGGTCATTGTGGTCAGGTGCCAGCGAGGTTATCCTAGCTTCTTAACCCTTTACAGGTGAAAGTGTTTTTCCTCTGGCCAGAAGGGATTTTAAAGTGTTTACCCTTCCCTTTATGACAGGGCTCTTCAGTCTAGCAGAGAAAGGTCTAACCCGACCCAGTGTCTGGAAGTTGAAGGTAGACAAATTCAGACTGGAAATAGGCTGTAAAATTTTAACAGTGAGGGTAATTAACTCTTGGAACAAGGGTTGCTGTGGATTCTCCATGGTGGGCAATTTTTAAATGAAGATGGGCTGTTTTTCTAACAGATCTGCTCTAGGAATGATTGTTGGGAAGGTCTCTGGTTTGTGTTGTACAGGAGAGGTCAGGTTAGGTGATCCTAATGGTCCCTCCTGGCCTTGGCATCTCTGGATCTGTTTCCCAGTTCTGGCTCTGTAGCTGCCTGCCAGGATTGCAGTCTCCACACTGCTCTGACCCTCTGCAGAGTGCAGGGTGGGAAGTGTAATCTGTTCTCATTGGCTGCTGCATCATGGTGTAGTGATCGGCTCATCTTACCCCAGCAGACACCACCCTCGCCTGAAACAAATGGGCTTCTTTGGAGTTTGTTGCCAGGGAGGGAGCGTGTAGGGGGCTGCTGATGTAATAATGTGTTAATGGCACAGGAAATAAATGCAACCAAGTAACACTTGAGGCAGGAAGCCAAGCCATCCTGGAACAATCCCAGTGAGCACTGAAGTTCAGTAACTATTGAGGGAGGATCCTAGGGCTTTACTCGCTTGCTGAGCCTCCCATCCCCTTGTGGGGTGACTGTTGTACATACTCCCTGATAGGCAGCATGTGGCATACTTTACCCCAGACAGCTTGGGGCAGGGGAGCAGACGCGCTGCTTGCTGTGTCCTTGGCTAAAGCAAACCTGCCCTGCTGGCCAGGACAGAATTCTGCTGGCACTGGAGCATGCTGTGCTGTATGTCAGAGCACCCAGCTGCACCTGTGGTCGGGACACGCTCCCTCCTCATGCAACTTGCCCCCCTGTGGGATTCATCTGCTGCGTGTTTCTACTAATGCTCTTCTGAGGGCTGTGTCTAGGTCATGCCCTGTTGCTTGAGTGTAAGTGGAAGAAGCAACTCCCCTTCTCTGTTCTCATTCAGAGAGTCACATTCAGTAGAGGGCTGGATTCAACTTAGTCACTGAGAAACTCCCTGGCAGAATCAAGAATGGAATTCTGGGGCCAAGTTCTTACCTGGTCTAAGCCAGTGCAATCCGTCAAGTCAGCTGAGTTGCATCAGCTTTACCCCAGCTCTGAAGAGTTCCTCGAGTCTCTCTTGACCCTGAAATCCTGTCTACACAAGGGTCACACTCAAATTGCCTAGTTCAAATTACTTGTGTTGGCAATGATGACAACGCTATGCAAGTGGGCTGCCATCTGCTGCCACGGTTAAACCTCCTGTCATCTAAGCTCGCTCAAAGTGGGTCTACACAAGGGTTCCCAGCGTTGCTCGTAGCGGCAGAGCTGAACTGGTCTTAGCAATGGTGGGAAGTGTCTGAAAATTGCCTCTAGTGTTGACAGGGCCCAAGCCTCCTGTGCTAATGATTAGCTCACTTCCCACCCTTCATTTTACTCTCTCCTTCTTGCCGGAGGCCATGCTGGCACCTGTGATCAAGATGGAAATCCATTTTCAGTTGCCATTGATTGAAAGATCTGTTGCCTGTCGCACACCTGTGTGCAGATGGGTGTAGGGCTTGGGCAGCATGTATGCATATACGCACACTTCTGTGGGCACAGCTGTCCTTTCATGTCTAGATGTGGGTGTCCAGGGAGCAGGCTGAGCTAGGGCTCAGCTGCTACCTCTGTAGGCTGTAGATTTTCAGATGCTTTAAACTGCTGGGTCTGTGCTCCCAAGTTAGAATATTCTTTGCTGCACCACGACCGTGCAAGCATTGTTGTTTGGGCAGTGTCCGTCAGGGGAGAGCTCCAGGAGGGCTCTGCTTCCCTGAGCAGGGGGCAGCATGCAGGTATGGTTCTGCCTTCTCCCCAGAGGCACCACTTGTGCTGTCCGGAGCCATGTAGGGTCCATCCTGGATGCAGGTGAGAAGGAGCCGGAGACTCACGATTCTGGAAAGATAACTGAAACTTGTGTGCTGGCAGGATCTGGTAGAGAACTGCTCAGTGCTGTCTCATTGGAAGGGGCCAAGGTTGTATATTCCTTTCCATTGGCGCTAACTCCGGTCAGTGGGGTGGGAAGTCTGCTGGCTGGTATTGTTTGCATCCCCCATGTTAACCCTTTGACTAACCATGAGCCACGCCCCGTGCACTTCACTGGGGTGGCTGCAGCATGTTATCAAATTAAAAACAAATCCCTTGGTGTCTTGCTGTCTTGCCCAGTATGGCAGCAAGCACTTCTCTGGGATGCGGCATTTTGCACTTCTTCTCTCTCTGAGTGACCGCTCTCAGCTTTCATCCCATCATGACACATTCTGAGCCTCTGAATGTGTGCCTTGTCTGTGGCAGGGAGCATTCACATTAGTCAGTGCAGACCCAGTGGGGGCTACAGACAGGGCACTGCAGTGTAGGCGAGCCTTTTAAAAGTCTTTGGGTGCTTCTCCGCATTACCCCAGCAGGCAGGGAACTGGGAAAGAGGGGAGCCTTCCCTGTCCTACTCAGCTCTTTCATTTTGCAGCTGTCCTGGCTGTGGCCGAGTCACCAGTGGTGACACTGGCCTGGATTTCCAGGAGTCCACGTGTGCATGCCCCACTGGGGTGAGCATGTACAAGATGCAGCGCAGCAGATCTGGGCTTTGTTCTCCAACGCATGTGCTCATGATGGGATGCACCGCATGAGTTTCTATGTGGCAGGGGTGCCTTTGGCTCTTGCCATCTGTACTGTTTGTGACCCTCCCCACCCTTGGAGACTGGAAATTCAGTGCTGCTGAGTGAATTCTGATTGCTTCCATTCATGCTGCCGTGTCCTGGAGCTGGGTTTCAGCTTGGCTGTGACTCTGGATTAAATCCTACTGCCATTGCGAGTTTGGCTTGAGGTGAGAAGGGTGGGCTTTGGCCCTTTCTGCTCAGAAGGGCAGCTCATTAGAGACTATAGGCTGTGCTGAGAGCTGCACTGAAGATACACAGCTACTGCTTATCCTTGTAAACCTCTCCGAATGAATCTTGATTTCTGTTTTTGCAGGGAAGGGAATGAACCCGGGGATTCCATGGAGATCTCATACAGCGAGTTGATGCACAAGGTCTGCCAATTTGCCAATGTTCTCCGGGAACAAGGTACCTGACTTAACTCACCTTTATGCTGCTCTGATGTGGGAGGTGGTATTGCCTAGGGACGAGGGCACCAGACTGGGACCTGGGTTCCCAGCTTTGCCACGGGCCTGTATTCTGTGCACCCGTTTCCACATCTTTAAAATGGGGCTAAAGATACTAGCCTATGTAAAGTGCTTTGAGAGCTACTGATAAGCACTATACAAGAGCTAGAGATTCTTGTTATTAGATCCATTACTGTGTTTAGTTAAGTTCCTAGCAAGGTGTCGGTTATAACCTACTAGAGGTTTTGATGATAGCACTGGAAGCTGGTTACATTGGTATCTCTTTAAAGGGGCATTGCATAGAGTGGCACCCTGTTGCAGTAACCATTCCAGGTGCCTTACAAAGAACTTAAGTGATTTCAAAAGCAAAGTGTGTGCACACACGCTTGTGCATTTGCATATACATGGCTTGGAAATCGCTGGCATTCATACTGTTGCCATTTCAATATAAAACTTTGAAAGCACTTTTGATTCTTTGGCTTTATACATCGTGATGACAATGCTAGTCAGTTATTACTCTTCAAGCGAATGTCACTGGAAGTCTTCAGTGGGGGCCTTGCATCCGTATTAAACACATTAATGCATACAGGGTTAAACATTCAACCCAGTGGCTCCTGTCAGCTGAGCTTTAAACTGAGAGCTTCTTTGCATGTGGCAGTGACGTTGATTAACATTCTGCTAGCTTGTGGTTTTGTATCCTATTTCCCATCTCCTGTAGTGGTTGTTTCCTATGCTTTCTCTAGGAGCAGCAGGGCTCAGATCTCTGCTAGCCTCATGCCACTGAACTCTTAGCTGTTCCATCCCTGCCGGCATGGGAAATATCTTCTGTTTCTTTTTCACAGGCATAAAGAAAGGAGACAGAGTTTCTATCTACATGCCAATGATTATTGAGCTGGTTGTTGCCATGCTTGCCTGTGCCAGGATTGGAGCGCTTCACTCCATTGTGGTAGGAGCAACTGCTGGGAATTATGCTAAATTCAGAGCCAGTGCTTGGGATATAGATAGTTTTCCTGTGGCGGAGTGACAGAGGGCTGCGAAGAGTTGTTAAGATGGGCAGTGATTACGAGATGGATGGCAGCCAAAATTAAGGTGCCATTTCCTATCCCACTTGCCCTCCCTAAAAGACTTGAGTTTAAAAGTGGAGCAGCTTTTTGCTTTGCTCTGCGAGCTGTATTGTGGTAGGAGTCTGGAGGGGGCCATCACCTTGCCCTTCTCCAAAGGGAGCCTCAGGTATTTGACTGGCCCACTGGAGCCCAGTGCACCTCCTGGCCCTCTGGCAGTATCCATTAGTGCATGTAGGCTCTCTGTTGCCTTTTTGAATCCTGTAATTCCCAGCATTTCAGCATCCTTTGCTGCTGAGTTGAATGTGTTCTTTTGTCAGTTTGCAGGTTTCTCAGCAGACTCCCTTTGCGAACGGATTCTCGATTCCAATTGTTCTCTCCTCATTACGGCAGGTAAAATACTCCCCTCTGCCTTGCAGGTCCATAACCACAGCGTTAGCTATGGAAATACGTTATTTTTAAAACTAGATTAACTATTAATGCAGGGAAAATATATTCCTGCAAATGGGAAATTCTGTTCAGATGGGGTGGGGGAAGGAGTTGTTTCTGAATAGAATTGCCAGTTCCGGGCTACGTTCTGCTGGCAAATATGCTTTAGTAACGGTTTCCCCTTTCCTGATAAACAGCAGAGAATTAAAAGCAGCCTGTGCACTTTGCTCAGTGGCTTGTGTTGCTGCCAACTCTTCATAGCAAGTGTATTTTCAAAAACTAACTTTGCGTCACCTTTTCTCTTTGAAATAAATTGGATGCTCCTTGATGCAGTTTCCCAGATGCATCATTTATGTGGTGCCCTCCCACCCCTCCAGGAAACAGTAGCATTTAGAATAAATTCAGTAATGTGTTGCTACACATCTTAATTTGTAAAGCAAGATGTCAGTCTGTCATAAATATAAAGGGAAGGGTAACAACCTTCCTGTATACACTACTATAAAATCCCTCCTGGCCAGAGGCACAATATCCTTTTACCTGTAAAGGGTTAAGAAGCTCAGATTACCTGGCTGGCACCTGACCAGAAGGACCAATAAGGGGACAAGATACTTTCAAATCTAGGGGTGGAGGGGGGGAAGGTTTTTGTCTGTCTGTGCTGTGTGCTTGCCAGAGAGAGATCAAGAAAGCAAGCAATACAACTCCATTAGAATTAGTAAGTAATAGCAAGGAAATGCGTTAGTTTACTTTTGTTTTGGCTTGTGATTTTCTCTGTGCTGAGAGGAAGGTGTATTCCTGGTTTTCTTATAGTAACTTTAAAGTTTTGCCCAGAGGGGAATCCTCTGTGTTTTAAATCTGATTGCCCTGTGAGATTAACTTCCCTTCTAATTTTACAAAGGTGCTTCTTTTACCTTTTTTCTTTCTAATAAAGTTCTGTTTCTTTTAAGAGCCTGACTGATTTCTCTATTGTCCTAAGACCCAGGGGTTTGGGTCTGTGATCACTTTGTAACCAATTGGTTAGGATATTATTCTCAAGCTTCCCCAAGAAAAGGAGTGTAAGGGCTTGGGGGGATATTTTGGAGGAATAGGAACTCCAAGTGGTCCTTTCCCTGATTCTTTGTTAAATCACTTGGTGGTGGCAGCGTACCCTCCAAGGGCAAAGAGTTTGTGCCTTGGGGAAGTTTTACCCTAAGCTGGTAGAAATAAGCTTAGGGGGTCTTTCATGCGGGTCCCCACATCTGTACCCTAGAGTTCAGAGTGGGGAGGGAACTGGAGTGCAGTGAGATTTGCATATTCGTCCCCTGCCTTTTGTCCAACCATGTTCTCTGTAGCACTGGTTATATTATTAATTGACCAGAGAAATGGGAAAGGCCTATTAGATCGTGCAGTCTGCATTCTGACAATGTAGGATTGTTCCCTACAGAACATTTCCAGGTGTTTTGGTCAGCCTAAATGTGAACCTCTCCGAAGGAGGGGATTTCACCGCTTCCCTTAGAGGAGTCTTCTGTAGTTCAGTTGATCTTGTCAGGCATCCTTTCCTGACACCTGCACCAATATTCTCTTCCCCATTTCGTTTAGTCTCTTCCAGTCATCCTCCCGGAACCATTCATTCCCCTCTTTAATACCAATGACCTTCAAGTATTTGTAGGCTGTCCTGGCTAGTGAGCCAGTTTAATGATTCACTTACTGTTTTGTAGATGCCTTTTATAGAGGTGATAAGCTGATTAACCTGAAGCAGATCGCAGACGACGCCCTGCAGAAATGTAAAGACAAGTAAGTTCCTGTTCTCCTGGGATGAGGGGATCTTGATCAGCGGAGACATCTTTTTGGTATAGGCCTAAGCCTACTAATACCCATTTGGAGAGTGATTAATCCACAGGGTCTGGAAATAAAGTGACCAGCACTTGGAGAGCCCTAATGTGTGCCCAGATATCATAGAATATCAGAGTTGGAAGGGACCTCAGGAGGTCATCTAGTCCAACCTGCTGCTCAAAGCAGGACCAATCCCCAATTTTTGCCCCAGATCCCTAAATGGCCCCCTCAAGGATTGAACTCACAACCCTGGGTTTAGCAGGCCAATGCTCAAACCACTGAGCTATCCCTTTCCCCATACTTATACAACACTGAAAAGACACCTCTTTACATTCAGCTGCTCTTCTAAATGTTCATATTGTACCTTGTGCACCTTACGGGTGTGCAGGCCGTCTGGTCTCGTGTGTAACCTGTGCTCAGTAGCATAGATGGAAGCTGATCTCACCTGGTGCCCTCTGACTGTTTTCTTTTTTGTTTGTTTGTTTGTTTGGCAAAAAGCAAAACAAAAACAACAAAAACCCAGACAATTGACTGAAGTTTTTCCTTTCCAGTTGCCTGGGAAAGCTCCTTCCCTGAGCTGCTAGGAAATACAGTCCAGGGATCTGGCGATGACCCGGGGAAGGGAGATGAGTGGTGGTGGGAGACGTGATGGAGGTGCAGGTCTCACCAGCAGTGGAGTCATGGTGAATGCTGAGCCGTTTGCTGTAGTAGCCTTGCTGTTGGGTTAGGTTTCAGTTAGATGTTGAGGCTGGAAGCTCAGGTGCTCAGTTAGAGGGAGACACACGAGGTGAATCCAATATGACTCCGTGCCCTCCCTGCTCTGCCCGTTAGCTCCTTGAGACAGCAGCTGTGGGAGGAAGCCGGCCTGGGTAACAACACATGCCGTTACTGGTGGAATGATTGTTTTCAGCAGGAACTAATTGCATACAATCAGCATGTTGGCCTCAGAGAGCTGTGCAGCTCCCACGCGCTCAGCCAGTGCAGTGAGAGCCTCGTTCTCTCTACAGCGGCCTGTATAACGGGTCTCTGGCTGTACGGGAGCAAGCTAATGACTCCCCCTTTCCCTTCGCAGAGACTCCCCTCTGAGAAACTGCATTGTGGTCAAGCACTTGGGAAGGGAGGAAGTGGTGTCAGATGGGATATGCAACAAGTCGCCACCTCTGAAGAGGCTGTGCCAGGATGTACAGGTGGGTTCCCGTGGGAAGCTAGGAGGAGGGATTCTCTCATTGCTCTGGGTGTGAGCCCAACAAATCGATCAGTACAACCACCAATGCAATACGTCTCTGGGCTTTTATGTGTTCAGACTCTTCCCTGCTGCGTGTTCCCTCCTCTTGGGATTTATGGTGCAATGTGATCTCTCAAGAACCACCACCCACCCACTAAAATGATTGAATGCCTCTTGGCACCCTGCTGTTTCCTTTAAACTCCCCCCGGCAGCTCCCCAAAAGGAATGGCTGGGGTACCCATGTTGGTGCAAGTTTCCATGAGCTGAGCAGCCCAGGAGCTAGAAGGAGATGTGTTCCTCTCTGGCAGAGGAATTTTCCTTCTGAACGAAAATAGCCACCTCCCCTCCCAGGCACAATGAGAAGTCTTCCTAGAAAGTGCCTATAACCCTGACAGCTGAGTCCGATTCCCAGCCTCGCCTCTATCTCCCTGCCAACAGCATGGGGAGAGGGGGCTGTATCAGCTGAGCAGTGGCTTGAGCTGTGGGTAAATGGGAGCTTTCACTGAGTGGCCTGGGGGCAAACCAAATGCACAGTATTGTAGTAGCTGACTAGAAAGGTCACACAGCTGCAGTTGCTGGGCACGTGACATTTGCTTCTTCAGGCAAGGCACAGGGTCTTGTTTTATCAGTAAATGTCCAGCTATCTCAGAGGCAACCAGAATACAAGGCAGGGCTTTCTCCCATCTGAGAGAAACCAGCTGCCTATAAAATTATTTTAGGGACCCTAGGGCAAGTGTCCTCTCCCCTTGCAGAGGGAGCTGAAAGCAGTGCAGCTTGGCAGGGTGGAATTCTCTATGTGATTAGCAACTTCATTGCATTCTAGAAGATAGCTTGTCTCTCTAGGGGAAGGATCGGGCATGGGAAGTGTAGGTACCACCTTTGGACAGGTCCCTGGGCATCGCCCTGCACAGCCCGACACTTATGCCCTATGGGATTTCAGACTGTTTTTAGCATGTTTCCTGAGTGCAGTCTTGTCTGTTCCCTCTGTGGTGGCGGGAGAGCTCTGTGAAATGTGGCCTTGCTGGGCCTGAGAGCTTGCTGTGATTCTCCAGCACAGCTGAAGGTGGGCTAAGGAGCTTGGGGCCGGATGCCTGGAGAACACTTCAGGCAGGGGTGGAAGCCAGAGCAGTGCAGGAGACTGAAAAAGGAGGGAGATGCTCTGACCATGGTGTCCAAGTATTTGAGGGGGCGTGCAGTCATGCTGTGCACATGCACACTTCAAGAGACATGCTGCCCATCTCTGCCTCCTCTCGCTGGAAGGAGACCACAGCCCACTTGTGGAGATGGAATCCCTCCTTGCCAGTTCCCCAAGATTGCAAAAGCTCCTGTTAGTGCCTAGAGGCTGTTCCTTCTGCCCTGTTTGCTAGGTGCTTTCACAGATCAGTGCCTGTACTGTCCGTCACATCTATGGTAGAGAATCCAGCGGTCCCAAGCGTGACCCGACTGGGTAGGAGACTGAGTGTTGGGAGAGCTGCTATTCCGACATGTCGTCATGGTAACTGACCATTGTAGAAATAGTGGGAATACATTGCAGGTTTGACGCTTGCTCGCTCAAGTGTGGAAAGCAATCTCTCATGCTCCAGGGGGAGGGCTTAGTGAATGCTCCTTGGGGATGTTTTCAAGGTAATGGTCCATATGCACCTTTCAAAAAATGTGTGCACAGCAAATGAGGTATTTGCATGCATGGATGTGCAGGCTCCAGTTTGGATAGGCATGCTGGTGATCTGTGATGGTAGCACTGTTTTGTAGGGGGCAGCATGTCCCCCTCTTGTTCCTGACAATCTGGCCCTTTATGTTGGTCTTCACTGCGACTCCGGCCTGTTAGCCATGCTGGGTAGTTCTAAATACAGGGAAAATAGTGGGCACACTTCATTTTAAAGGAATAGATTGACTGCAGCCTAGGGTTCTGCTTCCGTTCACCTGATCTATAGGCTGTAGTCTGTCCTTTCTCTCGCCATGGTGGCGCCTGCCTTTACACTGGGTACATATTGTCTGGGCCCTGCTTGTCAGGGTGTGCCTGTAACCTAGGGCTGAGTAACTATTTGTCAATCCTAAAAGGGTGATGGACGCTGTGGGGTGCTGTTCATTACTCAACACCTCCTCCTGGTAAATCCATTTAAGCGCTCTCTGAAATGCTGATATTTAGTCCTGGGTCCATACCTGTCCCCTTCCACCTGCACTTGCTGCTCCTGCACTGAACACACTATGTGAGGGTTAAATAGCTGTGTAACTGGTCTGTGATTTTACTCCCAACGGGCTGGGTGCACACTCGGAGGTGGTGGCCTGCACAGTGCTTAGCAGAAGAAGTGAATCTCTAGGGAGTGAAACTGAAGTGGAAACGAAGGGCAGGCATTCATTCAGAGAGTCCCTCCTGGCTGAGTGTCCGTCACCCTGAACATAGGAACGTGTTGCCTGCTGACGCTAGCCCGGAAAACTCCCTGCGTGCACAGAAGTGGACAAAGGCCCAATGTGGATCCTCCACTTCTCAACTCACACGCCCTCTTTGTGGATTTTTAACAGGAAAAAGAGACTGAGAGCTCAAAGAGATTCCATCCCAAGGTATTTACATCTAGCAGCAGCTTCCTCCTCTCAGCGCCTGTGTCCTTTGCTTCCCTCTGAGTGCTCCATGTCTCTAACAGCTCTCTCTCTCTCTGTCTGCACAGCCACGTGTATCTTCCTAATCGGGTTACCAGCAGTTGCATGTTAGTGGTAGACTCACTGACCCCCTTGGCAGTAGTTACCCCGGGTCTGCAGACCACTCCCCTGGGATGGGGTGGGGATGCTAACCTTGTTGTGTTAACGTTTTAGAAATCTTCTGTAGTTGCATGAATGTGCAGAGGCGTAAATGGAGAAACAAATATCAGAGACTCTCGTAATGTGGGTCAGGGTTTGTTTGATGGTAATATCCCTGCCTGTTTCTTTCCCCTTCGTAAATGGCTAGTGCAGAAGCCCTAGTTATATTTTGATGGTGTGGAGTGGTGTGGAGAGAGCAGCACAATACACAACATGCTCACGGCAGATATACGCACCTTGTGTCCAGTATTTGGATGACATTTAATCTGTTTACCTTTAAAAACAGTTCTTAAAATTAGCCTCCTTTAGTGAAGTTGGCACTAATTGAAGTTAACTTTCCAATTGCTGTTCTGTGGAAGGAGAGCTCTGCTACTAATCCTCACTAAACCCCTTACTGATGTTCCTTTTCAAATGTCATGTTTTTTCTAACCGCACAGACATGGACACGGGTAAGTGAAAGGGGTTTTTGTGCAGCAGGGAGCCTGCAGCTTTAATGCCTAACTTCCGTGAAAAAGGAGCTCGCATGTAGGGCTCCGTCTGGATGAAGGGGGCTCTTCAGAAAGCGTTCTGCATTGTAAAGGAGGTGGCTAGGCAGTGCAGCTGTCCATGGCACAGTGTGGTGCATGAGACCATGTTAAGCAGTAGGCTCATCTGAACAAGCAGGAGCTCACCCAGCCCTCGCACCAGCTCCTTGGAATACAGTCTCTTATCAGTTTGGTGATAAGGTGTTTGCCTTGTGTTACCACCCATATTAACATAGCAGGGGAATGGGCCTATCTTGCTGTTCACCACTTCTCTCATGTACTGGCTGTCCCCTATCAGCATGCTGACATGGGTAAATGGAGGCTGGGCAGGAAGGGGCACAGAGTGGCTCCAGGAAAAACTGCAGCAGGATATCCTGTTCCTGCTGGCAAGATGCTGCTACTCTGGGCGTGGACACTGCACACCTACTGTTTCCATTAACAGAAGGTTTGCCCAGATCTTAGGCTGGGATGCTTGAGGGAGCCTGAGGGAATTAGGTTCTCAGGTCAATGGGAGTTTGGTGCTGACCTCCCTTAGGCCCTTGTGAAAATCCCACCTTTTTGTTTTGAAGATCATCGCTGTCGCCCTGTGTTCTCTGGTATCTCACTAATTCCTGCCATAGCCTTGGGAATGAGCAGACGGCCTGTCCCAAGCGGCGGGACAGAAGCCAAGAGAATTATATTAGCTAATTTCTAGAGCACATACGAGCAGAGGCTGCTCTCAACTTAGTCCGAAGAACAAACAGGAGTTGGCTCAACTATAATTACTACTTGACCCATAAGTAATAGTGAGCACAATATAATTGAATGCAACATCCTCAGGGGAAGAACTCTACCGAAAACTAGCATGGTGACATCAACTATAGAGAAGGGGTATTGAAAAATAGAGGAAGTAGCTAAAAAAGGCTCTGAAGTCAAAAAGGAGGAAATGTTCAGAAATCTCTCTACTCTACTTTGCAGGATGGTTAAGTAAACCGCCATAACGGAGTCACCCGGGACTTGTGTCGCCCTGTGGGAGCAGACTGGCCAAGATAGCACAGTGTGGGTAACTGGCAAGATAAAGTCAAGATTTGCCAATAGAAAGGAGTATGAGCCATGTCATGTAAGAGGGAAGCTAGGAGGGCTACGAGGGCTCTGGAGGAACAGATAGCCAAAGGGATATACACACAAACAAGAAGGAATTCTCTACGTATATTGCAGAAGCAGGAAGCTTGGGGTGAGCTGGTGGGTCTGCTGAACTACTAGGGAGTAAAAGCAGCAATTCGGAGAAGCTAAATGACTATTTGCGCGGATATTGTTACCTGAGTGTCACTGCAGTGGGTGCTGGGGAGAGAGCTACTCCAGACATACTCCTTAGGTTAACAGACAGGAGCCACTGTCAGACTGAGGGGTCAGAGGTGTTGAAGTACGTTAGTTACTAAATTGCAAGAAGTCACCAGGCCTGGATGATACATCCAGGAGTTCTGAAGGAACTCACAATGTGGCTTACCCACTAGCAGTAATACCAGTCACTTATTAAAATCAGCTCATCTTCTCGAGAGTAGCCAACATACATTGCTTTCAGAAAGGCACTGTGGGTGACTCAGGAAATCAGGCGCGTGAACATTGCTTCAGCATCAAGTAAATCGGTCTAAGCAATCACTAAAGTTAGTTATAACAATGCCTAGATTAACATAATAGGGACAAACAAATTCATGCATCTAATCTACTAGAACATAAGAACAGCCAGACTGGGTCAGACCAATGGTCCATCTAGCCCAGTATCCTGTCTTCTGCCAGTGGCTGGGGCCAGGTGCTTCAGAGGGAACGAAGAGAACAGGGCAATCATCAAGTGATCCATTCTTTGTCGTCCAGTCCTAGCTTCTGGCAGTTAGATGCTTATGGTTACCTAGAGCATGAGGTTGCATCCCTGACCATCTTGGCCAATATCCTCCGTGAACTTATCTAGTTCTTTTTTTACCACAATTGTAATTTTGGCCTTCACAACATCCCCTGGCAACTAGTTCCACAGGTTGACTGTGTCTTGTGTGAAGAAATACTTCCTTTAGTTTGTTTTGTTTTTAAACCTGATGCCTATTAATTTAATCAGGTGACCCCTGGTTCTTGTGTTATGTGAAGGGGGTAAATAAAATTTCTTTATTCACTTTCTCCATCTGATTTGTGATTCTGAACATGTCAGCAAAATGGTAGGTAAAGGAGAACCCACTGATATTTATTTGGGCTTTCAAAATGCCTTTGATCAGTCTTCCACAAGAGGGCTATTAAGGAAACCAAATAGTCATGGGCTGAGAGGCAAAGCACTGTCATGTATCAGAAACTGGCTGACACAGGAAACAGAGTAGGAATAAATGTGGTGTTTTCAATATTGATAGACGTTCATAGTGGGTTGCCATGAAGTTCCGTTCTACAAGGGAAAGTAAAATGGCAAAACTTTCAGATTGTAGTCTTCACTAATGTAAATAACTGTGTGTGAAGAACTTCCAAGGGACCTCTGATAACAAAGCCAGGAGTGTGGGCAGAGTACGTGATAACATATTAATGCCACTGAGGATGAGTACAAGATACTGTGGGTTAAAATAATTTGAGTTTCTCCAACACATTGATGGATTCCAAGCTAACTAATCATTCAAGAGAAAGACAGAAGCATTTCTGTGTACAGCTCAGTGAAATTATCTGCTCAAAGGGGAGCAAAATCATAGGTCTTGGAAAGAACATTGTATCTCATTTAAATTGATCTGCCCTCACCCAGAATGCTATTTTTGCTTCTGATCAGCCTGTCTCAAAAAGGATATAGCAGAAGGGATGTGGGGGAGAGGGATGCAGAGATGGGCGAGGAAAATTTAGTAATATACTGCCATATAAAGAGAGTGTGAAAGATTAGGACTGTTTAGAGAGGAAATGTGTAAGAAGGGATGTGATAGAGACAACATAGAGAAGGGAGATTGGGCAACAGGATCTCCCATTCTCATAATAGAGGAACAAGGAATCATTCAAGGAATTTTATAGGCAACAAGTTTAGCACTGGAAAAAAAGGAATAGTCTTACTTAGTTCATAATTATGTGTGGAACTCTCTGCCACAGGCTACCATGGAAGACACAGACATAGCTGAATCCCAATAAAGGATTATGCAGTATAGTTGTAGCTGTGTCAGTCCCAGGATATTAGAGACACAAGCTGGATAAGGGAATATCTGGTATTGGTCCAATAAAAGATACTACCTTGCCCACCTGGTCTCTAACAAAGGATTCCTATATGGTGGGTAATGAGGGTCTCCTTAGTTATGTTAGACAAGACCAAACCATAATGGATATAATCCCTCTTGCTTCAGGAAAGTTAGACCTTAACTCCATTGTAGGAATTGCTACAAAACCCTATGTTCCTACAATGCTGAATCCACTTCCTCCTCCCATCAGACAACAGCCCAGCCTTCTTCTCTGCTGTCCCTTGAAGAAGTTCTATCCCTGCCTCTGGGGAATTGCTGCTGCTGGGAACAGCTGAGAGTAGCCTGCTAGGGCAGGAAGTACTCCGAGCAGAGCCGGGGAGTTTGAGCTGTACCTGACTGGAGAGAAAACGCTTGTGTTTTGTTTTGAACTTTGTTAGTAAATCAAACCCTAAGGAGGGCTATTGTGATTGGACCGGAGAGCCCTGCGTGGAGTTTATTTGGGGATCGAAGAAAGGAAACTTGTGCAGGGCTGCACTGAGGGCACTAGGGGGCAATCTCACAGCTACAGCATGAAAAAATACCTCCTCCCACCCCACTGTTTTTTCATGCTTTGTGTGTATAAAAAGATCTTCTACACTTTCCACAGTATGCATCCGGTGAAGTGAGCTGTAGCTCACGAAAGCTTATGCTCAAATAAATTGGTTAGTCTCTAAGGTGCCACAAGTCCTCCTTTTCTTTTTGCGAATACAGACTAACACGGCTGTTACTCTGAAACCTACAGCTAACCTAAGTGATGGTGGTGAGTGGAACATAAGTTTCCATAAGGGCTGCAAGCCCCATCACTTGGGACACCTTAAAACTAGACTGAACAAAGTGCCAAAGAATGTTGTGTTGAGAACAGCCTGGCGGGGCTCTTGGGAGGTGGGCGAGTCTTTGCCGGGCCAGATTCTATGGCTTGATGGGCAGTGGAAGCACAAAGGGGTGTTGTGCTTGGCTTTCTAGCTGGCTATTAACCCTGCCCTTTCTCCTGTGTACTGGCCAGCACCCCGCCCTGTCCGAGCTCCATGCAGGGCAGTGCAATGCTGCCTCTCCAGTAAGGTAGGAGAGCACGTCAGGTTTGTCCATGCGTAGCTCGGAAGGGATGGTGTTCCTTAGAGGGGAGATATTCAGTTACATGAACAGTAGCTGACTGAGGTTAATGGCCACTAGCTCTCCCAGTTTGGTACTGATGGCCAGGAAAGGCCTTGAGCCACGTTGCTGCTGTCTCCCTCTTGAGGCCTGTGTCCTCCACAGCAGACTGGACCCAAATGCTGCAGCACGGCCCCTGGTTCTTTGACCAGTTGAGCATCTGTGCAGCGTCTAATAAAGTAAAACCTGGAGGCTTGACGAATACCCATTGGCACAGCGTCCCTTGGGCTAGGTATTTGGATACTAACTGCACTGCCAAGTTCTTTTGGGGGTTGGGGGTTAGTCTGGAGTTTCAGGTTGTTCGCAGACTGCATCTGTTACGCTCGGGTCGCTTTGTAAAGGTTTTCTTGGTAGTCCTGCAGGTGGGAAACATCCCTTGTTTTAATGGAGGCTGTGGTTCTGAAGCCTGGTTTTGCAGCAGGCGTGTGTTCAGAGGCATGGAACATGCAGCACTGTGTTCCGAGCTGATTAGCCTTCTGCTACAGTGTGCTCCGCTTGCCCACTCTAGCTGACTTTGGAGATCATCCCCTCTGTCTTTCACTTTTCTTCAGACTCCATGGAATTCCCATGTCGATCTTTGGTGGCATGAGCTTATGAAGAATGCCAGCAAGGAGTGTGAGCCTGAGTGGTGTGATGCTGAAGATGAGCTGTTCATTCTTTACACCAGTGGATCAACTGGGAAACCCAAGGTATTTTTCACAATAGCTAACTCATATTGCTTCCCTGGCCAGAAATGATGTCTGTAACAATAACTAGTCCATAGGTCTCAGAGATACCAGTAATAGGGGCGTGTCTCTAATATCCTGGGGCAAGATAGAGATGAACGATGCTCATACTTCAGTTATGGGAGCACGCTATGAAGTGCTTAGTTTACGGTTCTGTTTTTTCTGCTGCACTTTGCAAGAGCTCTGAGCTGGAGAGGTGGTAGCTTTGGGCTGGGGCTGTGCTTTTCCAGGTCAGGCACTGAAGACCTGCTCCTGGTACTTGCCAGTCTGGTGCTGGTCAGCTTGGGAGGGCTGGGCTGGGGGTGGCTTTGCTTTTGAAGCATCCCCTGCTGATCATGTGTTCTTGTTGCAGGGCGTCGTGCATACGGTGGGTGGATATATGATTTTTACTGCTGCTACCTTTAAGTATGTGTTTGATCATCATCCTGAGGACATTTACTGGTGCACGGCTGACATCGGCTGGATAACTGGCCACTCCTACCTCACTTATGGACCTCTGGCAAATGGGGCAACCAGTGTATTGGTAAGTTCTGTGAGGGCTGGGAGCCTCTCCTGGAAGGTAGAGACCAGCCTGGGCTGAACAGCCTCCCTTGGTATCTGTCTGTTTCTGTAATGAGCACAAGCCCCTGCCCTCATGACCCGCTCTTCTCTCTACCTCATTTGAAAAGCGCCCTGGGAGTCAGCACGCTGTGCGGAAACCAGCGCCTTGGAGGCCGCACTAGCAGAGTGCTGCCCTGTGAGGAGGGCAAGGCACCCAGCAGGCGGGCCTCACAGAGTGGCGCTGGAGGGCTAAGCAGAGGAGGCCAGTGCCGGTTGCTCTCGCTGCTTTGTGATAAGGCAGGAAGGGCTTGGTTTGTGAGATTCTTGAGTAATAAAACAAGTGGTTTTTGTTTGTCCTTAGAAACTAGGGCCTTGTCTGCCCTGGGGGATGCTGCGGGGATGGGAGAGCGAATGAATCAGGGTGTTGGGACAGTGTGAAAGCAGAGCTGCTGTTGTGAGGGGTTTTGTCTTGCTGCTGTGATGCTTTGCTAGCACATTTATCTCCAGGGCCTGAAGGATGCTTGGGAGAGAGGCTGGCAGCCCCCCAGCCCCCCCAGCAAAACCAGGGCAGGGATTTGTCAGTCCCCAGACTCCTCCGGGGGAAAAGGAAGAGGAAGAACTTTTTTTCTTCCTCTCTGGTGAGATCCCGCGCAGTGTGGCAGGGTCTGCAGGCTGTGTGTTACGCCCTCTGGGCCCAGTGTTATTCTGGAACATGGAAGTGTGCTGCGGCCCTTGTTCCCATAGCCTGCATTAGCTGCATTCAGTGGCATGGTGGGGCTGGCTGGCTTTCCCTGTCCCATCAGCCTGAGCCCCCAGCACATCAGCCTGTCTAGGGGGGTGAGCTGCAGGACCCACATCCAGGAGGCACTGTGCTGTGGCTGTCGTGAAAGCGGCCACATCAGCAGTCCTGGCTGGAGCCAGTCTGCACATGGCCTTCTCCCGCACTTGCCTGGGAGATGTGTCCCTACCTGGCGCTGATAAGCCATGGAGCCCAGAGGCAGCAAGGGGTGGAGCAGAGGGTGCTGTGCCTGCTGGGAAGGAAGCCCTGCCAGCCCTCGTGGGCGTGTAGGGGGAGCTCTCTCTGGAGTGGGGAAAGGTGGGGCGGGGGTTGGGACTGGGAGGAGCAGGGGAGGCATGGAGAGCGTTTTCTCTGCTCCTCCAGTCTCCCTTAATCCCCACCTAAGGCTGTACGCCAGCGGTCTCTGGGCCCTCGCCTCTGCAGAGCTGCTGAGCCAAGGGAGCTGTCAGAGCACTGGCTGGTGGGGGGTAGCTTAGATCCCTGCCTCTGACCTGCTCTTGTTGCTTCATGCCCCCAAGCGCGGCTGTGCTCAGCACCGTACGGAGCATGGAGGAGACCTGGTCCCTGCCTCACCCGGTGGCACAGAGGCTCTGCTCTGTTCTTGCAGCCATCGGCCTAAAGCCTGGTCTGCCTGGAGCGAGGTGGGCTCCCAGCATCCCCTGGCCCCCGCTGTGCTCAGTCTCGCTGCCTGGACTCCAAGGCAGGGTGCCAGGTTCTCCCCTGGGCCCGTCACAAGAAGGGCTGGGTAGTGGCTGTGCTGACCGTGCTGTCTCGCGCTCAGTTTGAAGGTCTGCCCATCTATCCAGATGTCAGCCGCATGTGGAGCATCATTGACAAGTACCAGGTGACCAAGTTTTACACTGCGCCCACAGCCATCCGACTGCTCATGAAGTACGGCAGTGAGCCCGTCAAAAAGTAAGCACAGCTCCGCAGTGGGGGAGGGACCCCGATAGCTCTGTGGGCACAAGGCAGTAGGACCCGGGAGTACAGGACTGGCTTGGAACTAGTTGCCTGAGAGCGCCCGCCTGTCCCTGAGCAGATGGGCTGTGGATCCCCAACAGCAGCTGTCTGGAGCATTTTCTTTAGACGAAGGTTTCTAACCATCGGAGGAGTGACATTCTGGAACAGCCTGCCAAGGGGAGCAGTGGGGGCAAACACCTAACTTGCTTCAAGACTGAGCTTGATAAGTATACAGAGGGGATGGTCTGATGAGACTGCCTGTGCTGGCATGTAGCCAAACTGTGACTGCGAGCAGCAAATGGGATGGGACACTAGATGGGGAGGACTCTGAGTTACTACAGATAATTCTTTCCCAGGTGTCTGGCTGCTGGGTCTGGCCCAAGTGCTCAGGGTCTATCTGATCACCATATTTGGGGTTGGGAAGGAATTTCCCCCAGGTCAGATTGGCAGAGACCCTGGTGGTTTTTCACCTTCCTCTGCAGCATGGGGCCTGGGTCACTTGTAGGTTTAAACTAGTGTAAATGGGGGATTCTCTGTAACTTGAAGTCTTTAAACAGTGATCTGGCAACTGGAGTAACTCAGCCAGAGGTTAGGGGTCTGTTACAGGGGTGGGTGGGTGGGTGAGGTTCTGTGGCCTGCAATGTGCAGGAGGTCGGACTAGATCATGTCTGGCTGTAAAGTCTGAGTCAGTGAGTCTATGCTGTGTCTGGCCTGCACAAATGGGGGAACTTTCCTGTTACGGTGCTTGTAAGTGGGCACCAGGAATCTGCAGGTTGCGTTTCTGAGCCCTGGGCAGTGGGTTATGGCGAGCTGGCTTTATCCCATGTCACTTCTCAGCGCTGCCCCTAGGTTGGTCTTAGGCAGAGTCTGAAACACCCACCTCTTGTTTTGATGTCTGAGTTCTGGGCTATTGCCGGGCTACGTGGCAGAAAAAGTCCCATCAGCCCTGGAGTGGGACTGCAGGGGAGTGTGCTGGGCACAGAGAGCTCCTGCATTGCCAGCCTGCTGTTTCCAGACACTGTGGAGGGACTGAGAAAGGGTGATGGGAACAGAAGTTGCCCTGAGCTCACAGAATTTACTGTGACTCTGGTCCTTGCTGTCTGAGCTGCCCTGACTGTGTAGGTCAGACCAAGGGGCTGGCTCTGCTGCTGCTTCGTGTACTTCCCCTCTCTGCACACGCTGGGTCCTAGAGGAGCTTCTTGAAAACCCAAACTGGATGATCCGCGAGATCCCATGTGCCGAAGTGGGCTGTCTGGGTTGGGCAAGCTCACAGACAGGGCTACGAGCCAGTCTCCCTGTGGTCTGGTCCAGGCTGAGAGCACGTGCGCATGTGTGAAACCCACCGCTTCTCACTGCAGGTACAGCAGGAAATCCTTGAAAGTGCTGGGGACGGTTGGGGAGCCCATCAATCCCGAAGCCTGGCTGTGGTACTATCAGGTGGTTGGAGAAGAGAGGTGTCCCATCGTGGATACCTTCTGGCAGACAGAGACTGTGAGTTCCTCCCTGCCAGCTCTCCTCAGACCCTCCTACCCCCCTTGGGAGGGAGCAGGGAGCCCTGGGAGTGCTGAAACCTCTAAGGGTGCCAGGCGCTGCCCTGCTTCGGTCCCTTCGAGGTGCCAGGCTGCTCTGCAGGCTTGCTGCAGGGTAGTGTCAGGACAGTGGGGTCTAACCTTCCCGGGAGCTCAGGGTGCGGGGGCACGGCCAGATGTGCTCCCATGGAGACTAGGGGTGAGTGGAGAGCTTGTTCCTGTTACCTCCCCTGCCGGGTGCATCTCTGATTACAGAGCAGTATGGGGCCTGCCTCTCAGACGGGCACCGCTAGGGGCTGGCTGGGGTAGGAGACCAGGCTCTCAGGCCTCCTATTCCTATAGTGTCCAGCTGGCCGCTGTCACTGCTCCCCAGGCTTCCCACCTGCCTCTCCTCAGCCCATATGCCACTGTGCCCCCACACTCCTCCCTCTGTTTCTTGTCTCCTGCCAAGCTGCCCCAATGTATTACTCCCTGCCACGCATCCTGCCTCTGCACCTGTCCTGCCTCCCGCCGTGCCCAGAACTGCTGCCCAGCATCTGAGCACATTCCAGGGCAGGGCAGTGCATAGGTGCCAACTTCTCATGGCGCCGGTGGGTGCTCGCCTACCCCGACTCCACCCATGCCCCGCCCCCATTCCAACCCCTCCCGAAAGTCCCCGCCCCCACTCTGCCCCTATGGGACCCCTTTCCCAAATCCCCGCCCCAGCCCCGCCTCTTCCCTGCCTCCTCCCCTAAGTGCGCCGCATTCCTGCTCCTCCCCCTCCCTGCCACAGCTTGTTACGCTGGGAGCTAGGGGGAGAAGCGGGGAAGGTGCGCTCGGGGAGGAGGCGGAAGCAAGCTGGGGTGGGGGGCATAGTGGGGAGCTGCTGGTGGGTGCAGAGCACCCACCAATTTTTTCCTGTGGGTGCTCCAGCCCCAGAGCATCCACGGAGTCAGTGCCTATGAGGTAGTGTCCGAGTGTGAGGGGCCAGGCAGTGTGAATGGCTGATCTCCGTTGCTTCCTCCCGCAGGGTGGCCATGTGCTGACGCCGCTCCCCGCTGCCACGCCCATGAAGCCAGGCTCCGCAGTGAGTAGAAACCATTTGAGTGCCCTGTGGCTGGCGTGTTCCATTCTGTGCAATCCTGCTGCTGCGATTTTTCCAGGGCAGTGACTATGGGGTGGGGCCTGGGCTCAGTGACACCTGTAAAAGCCCCATTTGCACCGACAGGGTCCTCCGTTTGCGTAACTACCTGGTTTGCTACGTTGCCCAGCACAGGCGTGATACTGAACTCCCTAGATAATCAGTGCAGGGAACGCTCCCTCCCCAAAGCCTGGGCAGCATGAGCACTGTCTGGAAGGGGTTGTGCCAGGCCTGAGCGGGGATGAATTCCCTGGGGATGTCTGGCCATAATGGAGCCTAGAGAGAGACGTACCGCTCCGTCAGCATGGTTACTGGCAGACACTTGGACTGAATCCCTCCCGAAAGCCAGGCTCACTCTGCCCTTCCTTTGTCTGTTTGAAGGGATTTTAATAGTATGTTCAACTTTCTCTTTCCACAAACATCCCCTGCAGACGTTTCCATTTTTTGGTGTCGTCCCTGCTATCCTGGATGAATCCGGGGAGGAGCTGGAGGGAGAAGCAGAAGGCTACCTGGTAAAGAACAGCTGATCCTGTGCTCGGACCAAGCCCTGTCACAGTTACACCAGGGCTGCGGGAAAGCTGAGGCTCACCAAGTGACTGGCTGGTTCCCACTGGGGAGCAGGAGTCACATGCGTGTTGGTTCCAAGCCAGAGGCCTGAACTGGTGTGAGGTTATCCCCTCACAAGCATGTCTAGTTACACCTTTCACATCTATGCTGCAAGATGCTCTTGTGCCATTAGAAGTGACGTTGGACTCTAACTGCCAGTGTAGGAGCCCTGTAGATTGTTATCAGAGCTGTTGTATAATTGAAGCAAAAATGGGGGGAGGGAGTTAGACTATTTAGTGAGATCCTTCCCTCTTTAGGAAGTTTGTGGTAGAATGCGCCATCAGGAGCAAGGGGACATGGGGCTTTCCCAGCCGTCCGCTCTGTGCAGCATGAGCCAATGCTTGGGGTGAAGTCAGTGATTGCAACTGTTTGGGCATCTGGGATGTTGATAGGGCAGTGTCCTACCTCTCTAACATTGGCTGCCCCATGGGAGATCTTATGTCTGTCATAATGGGGGAGCAGCTCTTCCCTGTATGATTAAATCTTTTACTGAGGGTCATGGTGGATTCTCCATCACTGACCATTTTAGCTCAAGGTAGGATGTTTTTCTAACCGATTTGGCTTGGGAATTATTGGGGGGAGTTCTCTGGCCCGTGTTCTAGAACAGGGGTTCTCAACGTTTCTCTTTCTGAGCCCCCCCCCCCCCCAACATGCCGCGGCCCACGTGTGCCACAACAACTGGTTTTCTGCATATAAAAGCCAGGGGTAGCAAGTAGGGCAATTGCATGAGGCCTCATGCCACAGGGGACCCTGTGAAGCTAAATTGCTCAGGCTTTGGCTTGAGCTCTATGCGGCGGGGCTTTGGCTTTCTACCCTGGGCTGCAGCAAGTCTAATGCCAGCCCTGCTTGGTGGACCCCCTGAAACCTGCTTGCAGCCCCCAAAGGGGCCCCGGGCCCCTGGTTGAGAATCACTGGTCTAGAAGTCAGACGAGACGATCACAATGGTCCCTTCTGGCCTTGGAATCTACGGTTTCGCTGCAAGGGGCAAAACACTCTTCATTTCCTGTAATTAACGGCTATAAAATGGTGGGGATGTGAAGGTAGAAGCGTCATATTGCCCTTTGTGTGCTGGGCACTGAGAGACTTTGGTTAATACGCTGTAGCGTCCTGCTCTCGGCAGCTGTGATCGGAGATGGGACACAGGGTAGTATGAGGCTGAGCTAGTGAATAGGCCCAGGAGTAATGCAGGAGACAGACATGGCTATCTGCTCGCTAGACTCCTCTGTCTTTCTCTGGCTGTGTAAGTAAAAGCCCGTTAGAGACCGTGACCTACAACTTAGGACAAGAACTCATGCTGCTGTAAGGCTGTGTACCCCAGGGACTCCCTGGCTCTAATGCCACATCTCTATATCCTCTCCCACAGGTATTTAAGCAGCCCTGGCCTGGAATAATGCGCACAGTGTACAGGAACCACCAGCGATTTGAGACCACCTACTTCAAGAAGTTCCCAGGGTACTACGTGACAGGAGATGGTAAGACTTCAAGCAGCAGCCTTGTCCCAGGGAGTGGCAGCTTGTGTGGCCTCCTCAGTGTCTCTGCTTTCTGAGCGGGAGGGTTGGTGGGCCGTTCCGCTCGCTGGGGATTAGCAGCACATGGCATGGGAGAGCCCCTGGGTCCAGGATCTCGCTGCATTCCATTCTATTCCCGGACTCCTTTGTCCGATGCATTGAGTTCTGGCGCTGTGTTCTCATATTGGTGACTGGTTCTTTGTAGGTTGCAAGAGAGATAAGGACGGCTATTACTGGATCACGGGGCGCATCGATGATATGCTCAACGTCTCTGGTGAGAACAAACCCTTTGGCTGTGGTGGAGAGAGAGGAGGCACGGGTTTTAAAAGTGCAGGTTAAAAATTCCAGCCAATGTTTGCAAAGCAGCAGGAGAGGGAATCCCCCCCTCACTCCCAGCCACGGGCAGCAAGTTCTGCTTTGCCTAGCATGAGGCACTCCCCACACCAGCGGCTGTTTGCACAGCCTCTGGCCGGAGCTGGATAGTCTCAGCTGAAGCTACTGGGAAGGGGAGCACACAACCAATAAACTGTCTGTAGCCAGCCATGCGTGGGGCTTACTTGAGTACTAGCTGTTGCAGCCTGGCCTATTGTCCCTCTGTGCTGTCACCAGCCTGTGAGTGGAGCCACTTCCTGGGCCCCATGTTTGCAAACCAGCTGAGTCTATGTAGAGACTAGTCACAGTTTCGAGCTCTTGGACCCTATGGTGCACTCTTGTCTGAGGACCTGGGACACCTTCACCCAACCACCCAGATCCGGAATCTGGTGGATGAAACATCCCGAGCTCCCCTGTTGCTTACATGCGCTCCCCTAGAGTTCTGTCTGAGCTGGGAGCCTGCTGGGCTTCTAGTTTAACTCTTTCGGGGACAATGAGGCATAAAAGCAAGGAACCCAGGCTTAGCAAAGGAATTTCTTACCCACAGTGATGTTACTCTTAATAGCTCGAGAGCCAAAAATAACAAAAGTCCTGAAACGCCCCCTCCCCACTCTGATCTCGCACTCGAGGTAAGGTTTGTCAGAGTTTCCAGCTGTCCTGTCCGCCCTCTCTCTCCTACCAGGCCTTCACACATGTGGCAGTGGTTGGCTTCCCGCTCAGAGCAGCGCCTCTATTCTTAGAGTTCCTGTCCCTTTTGCAGGTGTTCCACTGGGACGTTCCAGCTCCCTCCCCCAGACATACTTGCCCCACCCTGCAGGTCCCTGTGCAGAAGATCCATTGCTCCACGGGGAGGGGCTGGTAACTGAGACAGTTGGAGTCAGTGGCCCTCAATTGCCATCTTCTCAGTGATATTTCTTTCAGGAGTGTAAAGGTTTCCCTGCAGCACCTCCTGCTGGTCATTGGGAATTAGCCCTTTTCCAGCCTGGAGGGCCCTCTGCAGGCCAGTGATCCGCACAACTCTGGCCCCCGTGACCCTCACAGACCCCGGTGCCCCTTTCTCTGGGGTTCTGCCCCCTGGCTGTACCCCCACACTCTGCCTCTGGGTCTTCCCTTCCTGGGGAACCCCCAACCCACTATCCCCACCTTGCCTCAGTCTGGGCTACTGCCAGTCATCACCAAACCTCCACTCCCTGGGGCAGACTGCTGTGTAAAGGCCACTCATCATAAGCAAGGGGGTTCGGACCTGCTGCCTTCCTCTGCCTCCCAGTACCTCTGTGGGCTTTGGACCAGGCCCTACAGCCTGGAGCACCCCCTGCTCAGCCTACTCCTTCCCCAGCACTGCACCACTCTCAGTACCTGTCGGGCAGGCAGCCCAGCCCTGCTCTCTCCCAGCCTGGAGACAGACTCCTTGGGCTACTGGCTCACAGCCTTTTTATACAGGCCAGCTGGGGCCTGATTGAGGCATGGCCCAGCTGCGGCTGTTTCCCCAATCAGCCATCCCCAGCCACAGCCCTCTCCAGGGCTCCTTTCAACCCCTTCTATTTTAGGAGCGGGGTAGCCACCCTGCTACGGGGAGGCATCACATGCCTTTCCCAAGCAGGGTGCTGGCTGCAATACAGGACAATAATAAGCAGGGTCAGACGTGTGTTCAGCCCATGATACAAACCAGAGTCGTAACTTGAGAGACATCCCACTGTCATGCCTGCCGGGTGTCTGGAGGCATCACTTACAGGAGCACTTCCACTGAACCCAGAGGGACTGGCTTTGTGGCAGGGCCTTGCCTGCCTGCCTGCCTTTGGAGGAGTGTGAGTACTGCACTAGCAGGGAATGCTCTAGGATCTCGGTGAGGTGAATTACCATGGTTACCTCTCCCTGTTAGTGGATTAAAGGCACCATGTAAATAACATTGTTAATCTGCCTTGTAGACATTTGGGGAAGGGGGAAGCTCCTGGTGAAATTAGCCCCTGTTCCCAGAGCCAGGGCAGGCTGTCCCCAGCTGTTCTCTGGTGCTTTATCTTGTCTCCAGGTATGGAGCCTCCATACCACCAGGGAGACGATTCCACGGGGCTGGAGATCATGCAGTCTGGAAGCTTTGTCTGAGGTTCAGTCAATGTCTCTAATTCCTTCCATCCCATTGCTCCTCGTTCAGTGTATCAGGCTGAATAACCCCTCCCTTGCTGACATGCCGAGCCCTCGGATCCTGGTTGTTGGTTATCATCTCTCTCTCTTACACACTCCTCTATCGTTTGGTTGAGCTAGAGATATTCTTCTAAACCCTTCTGAAACACAATTCCCCCCACCCTAGCTCCCTCAGTTTTTTCCCTCATCTCTTGTAAGGCAGTTCTCGGTGCTGGTTATTGTACTCCGGATAAGGTCTGAGCAGACCAAGGTGGGTTACTGCTCCATGATACAGTGGGTTGTTACATAGAATCATAGAGTCCATGGCCAGAAGGGCCTGTTGTGATCATCCAGTCTGGTCTCCTTTATAACACAGGCCAGAGACCTGCCCCACAATAATGCCTAGAGCAGAGCTTTTAGAAAAACAGCCCATCTTGATTTGGTAATTGCCGGTGATGGAGAGTCCACCAGGGCCCTTGGTAAGTTGTTCCATTGGTTAATTCCCCTCCCTGTTAAACACTGACGCCTGAATGTGTCTAGCTTCAGCTCCCAGTCATTGGATCCTGTTAGACCTTCCTCTGCTAGACTGAAGAGCCAGTTATTAACTATTGGTTCCCCATGTAAGTACTTGTAGACTGTGATCAATTTACCCTTTAACCTTCTCTTTGTTAAGCTAAATGGATTGAGTTCTTTCAGTCTATCACTGTAAAGCAGGTTTTCTAACCCTTAACTCGTTCTCATGGCTCCTCTCTGAACCATCTCCCATTTATCGTCATCTTTCTTGAATGGTGGGCATCGGAACTGGACACAGGATTCCAGCAGCAGTTTGCACCGGTGCCAAATACAGGAGGCAAAATAACCTCTCTACAGCTACTCGTGTTTCCCCTGTTTGTGTATCCCAGGATTGCATTAGCCCTTTTGGCCACAGCGTCACACTGGAAGCTCATGTTCACCTGATTATCCACCACAACCCCCAAATCTTTTTCAGAGTCATTGCTTCCCAAGATAAATCCCCCATCCTGTAAGTGTGGCCTACATTTTTTGTACTTAGATGTATGCATTTACATGTCGCCGTATTTAAACTCACATTGTTTGCTTGCACACAGCTTACCAAGCAATCCAGATCACTCTGAATCAGTAACCTGTCCGCTTCATTATTAACCCCTCCTCCAGTTTTTGTGTCATCTGTGAACTTTTTCAGTGACGATTTTCTGTTTTCTTCCAGGTCATTGATAGAAATGTTAAATAGTGCAGAATAGTTAGAATGTTAAATAGTGTAGAGAACAAATCTCGGCAGGACCCCACTAGAAACCCACCCCTTCAGTCATGATTACCTGCTTACAATGACATTGTCAGACCTATCGGTTAGCCAGCTTTTAATCCATTTAATGTGTGCCAGGTTTATTTTGTATCTTTATAGTTTTTCAATCAAAATGTTGTGTGGTACCAAGTCAGATGCCTTACAGATGTCTAAGTCTGTTACATCAACACTATTACTTTTACCACACAACTTGTAATCTCATTTTAACAAAAGATGTCAGGTAACTTTGTTAGGCTCTATCGGTTAGCTTCTGTGTATGCACCCCACCATCACCTCAGCCATTTTGCTGCCCTGTCGCGCTGCAAGGTGCTTCCAATTCGCTGTGCGCTATGGATCCGAGCCCGTTTTTGGCAGTAGTGCTGTCTGCAGCTAGCTTTCCATGCAGCATCCTGCCCGCACTTCTCATCTCACCAGGTCCCTGGTTCTTTTTCTGCTTTTGCTTTAATGTAATCTGGGAGTGTCATTAACATGCTGTGCACCCCTGAATTCTGTACTGCCCACTAGGTGCCTCCCCCAGCTTGCTGCTGGTTATTACTCTTTGTTTAGGGCCCTTCAGAATTGCTCCTCTCCAAAGTAGCTTGACTGAAGTTTGCTAGTAAGATTTCAGTGCAGTGCATCGAATGCTCTATTAAAGTGACCATTGACTTTTGGACTCTGCTTCCTGCTCCCTGGCTGCCTCCTGTAACTGACAGAGGTGGCCTGTTGGTTACCTGCTCCGTATGCCTTTGGCTGGGGTATGGTAGGAATGCAGATTCTCCTGTACCATGGGCATTAGTGTGACACAGCGACAGTTCTGTGACAGCCTATTGCTAATGGGTAGCAGTGCTCGGTGTGTGATTCAATTCCAGTGGGATAGCTAGGTGTTATCAGCACCCAGTGGTTGGTGGCAGCTCGCCCAGCCATGGAAGGGCCTGCTCAGAGACACGTGTTCTGGACAGAATGTAGCTTCCTGGGCTTCTCCGTTTGTTCACGCAAAGCTCCTGCCGATTGTCATGTATCCGGGGGTGGGCACATGGCACAAGGAAGGGAATGTTGCCGTCTCACCAGAGCGAGGTGAGGGCTGCCCTAAGGCTCTGAGCAGAATCTCCCAAGAGTCCGTTGTACTGCATGCAGACAGACCACCCAACCGGAGCTTAGGGGCCCTGTTTGCTCTCAGGGCCCTTCTGCAGCGAGCCCTCCTGGAGCAAGGGAGCCAGCCGCTGCTGGACTCAGCCAAGCGCTGCCTCTTTCTTTCCAGGCCACCTGCTGAGCACCGCGGAGGTGGAGTCTGCCCTGGTTGAGCACTCCTCCGTTTCTGAGGCTGCGGTGGTGAGTCACCCCCACCCAGTGAAAGGCGAGTGCCTCTACTGCTTTGTGACCTTGAGGGACGGCCACAAATTCACCCCGGCCCTGACGGACGAGCTGAGAAAACAAGGTAACGGCGGCCGAGCTGTCGGCGTCTTTGGTGCAGGGTGTGTTGTGGCAGGTGCCCCCTGCCGCCAGAGAACAGGGGAGGGCTCTGCTGGACCCGGCAAAGGCTCTGCAGGGGCTGACGTGCCCGCTGGGGTGTGAAGCAGCGTGGCCTCTCCAAAGGAAGGTGCCTCTCGCCTAGAGAACACCAGTGCCCTGCCAGGGCTATGGCCGGCTCCCATCCGAGCCCCTTGTGCCCCTGCAGCCTGGGGAACAAAGCAACAGCTGGGAGAGGCTAAAATTAGATCTCCCAACGTTGTGGCTGCTCACGTGATGCCTCCTGTGAGCTGGCAGGGGCGTGAGGCTCCTGCTGTCCAGGGCAGCCTCTGCCTCTCCAGCCCCGGGCATGGGGGCCGTTGTGCTGGCACGTGCCCAGACTCCTCGTTCCCCAGCTCCGCTCGCTGTGTGTGTGTTGGAGGCAGGATGGGTGCTGCTGGGAGGGAGTGGGGCTGCAGGCATGGTGCCTGCAGCTGTGATCTATGCTGGTGCATGGACCGTATGGGCTGCTGTGCTTGCTGCTGCCTTTTAACTGAAACCAAAAGGTTTTGGTCAATGTCTGTGGACTTGGTTTTCCTAGAAGGGGAGGGAATGTCAGTCCAGGTCTCACGTCCGCCTCAAGGTGTCCCTTCCAAAGTCCATCCGTGCTGCTAGCGGATGGGCATGAAGACACTGATAGTGACAGTGATGGGCGTGCAGAGGCCCCATGGGAGTCTCTTTGCATTCCTCTCCTGGCTTGTCATTTGCTGCTGTAAACCCGCATACATGGCACCAAGCGGGATGGAAGAGCTGGTGTAAGCTGGTGGGGAATCCAGTGCGCCATCCCAGAGCAGTTAAAATGGGTGTGGTGTGATGGGTGTGGGAGTCCAGCTAAACTGACACACGCTCCATTGACATCTGAGATGACTGTGGTCCGTGAACAAGGCACTAAACAAAATGCATCCAGGTTGCTTGTTGCTCCAGGGGATCCCTGAGGGGGGTCAGTCATTGCTATGTGGAAATGGGCCCAAACCCGGGGGAAAGCCGTCTTCATTTCAAGTCCTTAAGTGCACCCTAGAAGCAATGGAGAGAGACTAGAAATGGTCAAACATCTCCCCTGCAGCTGGAGAATGAGTTTTGTGGAGAGCCGCGTGCACTCTCCTCCCCTCCAGTCCTGGGTCTCCAGGTGCCGAATCCTGAGTGGTGCCATTGTGCTGCCTGGCCCCATTCTGCAAACACCCGTACCTTTGCCAACAGCGGAGATATTGGCGTCATTGCAGTGCAGCCCTGGTGGGCTTGGCTGTCCCACTTGCTGCTCACTTGGGTATCAGCTCTTGCTGAAAGCGCTCTGGGAAATCTTAATAATTATACTGAAAATCTGTTTTGTAGTCAGAGAAAAAATTGGACCGATAGCAACCCCTGATTACATCCAGCATGCACCTGGTCTGCCCAAGACCCGCTCAGGTAAGGAGTCCAGGTTCACTCTTGTCAGATACACCATTTGGGAACAAGCAGCACAGCTCCTGGTGTCTGCAAGCTGGGCAGCCCCGGAGGAAGGGAGTCACTGGAGTGCTCCCAGGGGGATCAGCAGTCCAGGATAATTACGATAGGTTTTGGTGGGGTCCAGTTGTCCTGAGAATGGTCTTGGATTGCCCAGGTCTCTGCATGGCTAGACTTGAAGAAATCTGTGTCCCAATTCAGGGGGAGCTTCCTGAAAACCAACTCTGAGTCTTGGTTTGGCTCTCTGGACATACAGTTGAATCACCACAGCTCTTTGTTCGACAGGTAAAATTATGAGGCGCGTGTTAAGGAAGATTGCAAAGAACGACCGAGAGCTGGGAGATACCTCAACGGTGGCAGATCCAGCTGTTATAAACCACCTGTTCAGCAACAGGTGTGCCACTGTGCTGTAGCAGACTAGCATGCCGTCCTTCAGACTAGAGACGCCGAAGCACCGAGTCCTAGTAGAGCAGGGGCCGTCCAGAGAAGTATTGTATTCACTGGGGAGAGAAGCCATTACCTGTCAAGTTGAATGTGAAACGCCATCAATGAGGAGAAGATGGGCTCTCGAGCTAGTCCTCTCGCTGTGTTGTATCTAGCTGTCTGTGCCTCTGGAGAGAATGTACATGATGTTGTCGATTGATACTGCGTATCTGAAATTCCAGCCGCCGTCACTCATTGCAGAATGACTTACATCGTTTTCTTTTCCCTCATTTTATTTGTGTTTTTTAAATTGACTTTGTGTGGCCTGGCATCCTGCCCAGAGAGGGGATTGATAGTTTGATGGCAAATGGTGTTTTGCTCCCAAACAGTAGTTATGTGCCTTGGGCTCCAACAGAGTCCCTGCAACAATCTCTCTAAGTTAATTCAGAACGATTGGAATTGCTCTCAATAAACGAGAGCGTAGTGGGATTCGTCTGCCACTATCCACATTGCAAATAAGCTGCTTCTTCTGTATCCATCTGTTGGAGGCTGAGGGGAGTTTTAGAAAAAGGATCTGCAACTCTGTAGCTGTGCAAGCTATTTTTAATTTTCTTTCCACCAAATCTGTTTAGTCTGAGCTGTGTGTTAGCTGAAATCTCCGGGGCTGAGAAGGGAGTTGTGTGTGGCTGGGGGCTTTGGGGATTAGTGACGTTTTATATAACTTTTTTGGTACCAATATTTTGTTAACTGCTTGGCACCAGGAGTTGGATCGTCCCAGCACTGGGTACTCCATGAGCAGTGGATATACTAGGGAACCACAGTCAGGAAAAGGTGAGTTCAGTGCCGGGACGTGCCATACTGGCCGTGCTCCATAGTGTACTATTGCTATCCAATTGCTGGTGCCAGCAGATCACGCTGGTGCCAGTTAATGGCAGCAGGGATAGCTCATCCAGTTGCCTTTTGTGGGGGGAATGGGTGCTACACATATCAAAGGAAAAGTGATTGAGAACTATGCAGAGGTGTCTTCCCCGTTGCCAGGCAAACAGGACCCGTATCCAGAGGTGCCCTGTCTCACAGTACGTAGAAAGGGGCAAGCAGGGCCTTACTATTCCAACAAGGTGCTTCCTCATCCAAAAAATGGAGTGAAAGGTGTTTAAAACAAGTCTATGCTTTAAATCGGACATGCTGCCTCATGGTGGGAAATCCCTTGCACGGACTCAGGACCGACAGCCTGAACATACCTGACAATGAAGGCTACGGATGGTGACAGGGTTTCTGCTACGGGTCAGTTTCCAAGCTGCTTAACTCCAGCCTTGCCTTGGGTCTGCTCTGGGGAGACACTGCCTTTGTGATGTGTTTGTGTTAAAAATGGCTTCCAGGCTCATTTGATTATTTACACATTAACATATGGAGAAAGTAGGTTTCCAAATTTGCAACCCTGGCTGTTTTGTGGCTACCCAAAATGCTGGCGTTGTCCATACAACTATTTGGCACTTGAATTGGCCAAAACAAACTCAAAGCTCTGTTCCAAAAGCCAAGTCCTAATGGATAACATTAGGGTCACCCTGATTTGTCTCATTGCTAAATGTCGCTCACTTCTGCTGTTCTTATGCTACATGTACGTCTCTGTGATCTGTAACCTCCATGTATACGTCTGACCTGTGTACTCAGCAGCAATGGGTCTGTGCCATTGGCCTACTAGCTTCAAAACCATATTGTCCTCTTTTATCTTGGTCTGTGTAATTTCGGTTGGAAAAACAGCTAGACTCCTATTCTAGTTGGAATAAAAATCAAAGAAATAAAAATGAAAAACATACTCTGGAGCGCTCACTATTTGTGGATGACGGTCTGGGGATGGTTGGTAAATGGAGATCTTAGTTGCAGTGCCCTCTTGGACTTGGGTTGGCACTTACCGCTTCAGATCTGCACCATCACTCACCTGATGCAGAAGGCACCTGGCATTTGGGGGCAGGAGTTTAAATTCTGCTGTCACACTGAGACCTGCGCCCGGTAAATCTGAGTGTGCAGTAGATTCAGATCCATGTCCTCCTGTTTCTGTGTGATCAGTATATACTGGCAAGAGGTTTGCAGGCAAGCAGTGACTGGACTTCTTATCATTGTCCATAAACCATGTTTAGCTGAAAGTGCAAGTGATGGAGATCAAAGCCCAACATGGGGCCTTGCTGCAGCACATGAGATCACTGATGGGAGAGCTACAGATTTCACATACACGGGGCAGGGGCGGGGAGCCCTCCAGCTCCCTGCATGGCAGCCTGGAAACCTTTGTCTTCCATTCACGTCTCACTGGATTTCACAGCCCTTCAGCCCTCCACTCGCTCTGGAGATGCTGTTTTGCTCAGGATTGCAGTGAATCGCCAAGCACTTAACTAGGGGTCTCCTACAAGAATGGCTTCTCCTTGCGGGATGTGCTCCTCTTGCAGAGGGCTGCCTGTTGGGGCAGTGTGAGCATCAACCCAGCTGTCCTGAGAAGTTATGACAGGTCCCACAGCCAGACAATCATGACGCTCTCATATGAACTCACACAGGGAAATGGTTAAAAACAAAACCACCCTGTCACCTGTGGGTGAACAATTCTCCCAGAGCAATCACTCTGGGTCTGACCTCTCAGCCTTCATCCTTAAAGGAAACCTGCACCACGCATTCAAAAGATGAGCCTGGGAGCTTAAATGCACAACTCTGGTAGACACTAAAAATCATGGACTGAACAGACACTGGATTTATGGTTCATTACAACAAACTGTAACTCAGTAACAACTGCCCCCTGGCTCCCCTTGCAGCTGCCTCCACTGCCCCCGTGAGTGGAAGGATGTTAACAGGCCAGTTCACCTTGCATGGTCCCTTGAAATGTGTGTTAACTCCTTATGCTAAACAATCTGCTCCACCTTGTATTTAGCTGTGACCTTCAGAAGTGCTCTGTGGAGCTTGAAAGTTTGTCTCTCTCACCAATAGAAGTTGGTCCAATAAAAAATATTAATTAATTAACCTCGACCTAATCACATGCTCTCCCCTAGTATTGGACCCAGTGCAACATCTTATACCTTTATAGGGTCATACACCAATGCCAGAAGGACCATTGTGATCATCTACTCTGATCTCCTGTATAATAGGTCACAGAACTGCCCCCAAATAATTCCTAGAGCAGATCTTTTAGAAAAACATCATATCTTGATTTTAAAAATTGTCAGTGATGGAGAATCCACCAACACCCTTGGTCAGTTGTTCCACTGGTTAATTACTCTCACTGTCAAAAATGTATGCCTTATTTCCTGTCTGAATATGTCTAGCTTCAACTTCCAGCCACTGGATCATGTTAGATCTTTCTCTGCTAGACTGAAGAGCCCATTATCAAATATTTGTTCCCCATGTAGGTACTTTTATATTGTAATCAAGTTACCCCCTAACCTTCTCTTTGTTGGACTCAAAGAGTCTATTTGTTTATCACTCGGAGGCAGGTTTTCTAATCCTTTAATCATTCTTGTGGCTCCTCTCTGAACCCTCATCAGTCTATCAAAATTATTCTTGAATGGTGGGCATCGGAACTGGACGCTATTCCAGCAGCAGTCACACCAGGGCCAAATACAGAAGTTAAATAACCTCTCTGCTCCTACTCGAGATTCCCCTGTTTGTACATCCCTGGATCACATCAGCTGTTTTGGCCACAGCCTCACACTGGGAGCTCATGTTCAACTGATTGTCCACCATGACCCCCGCAAGTCTTTTTCAGAGTCATTGCTTCCCAAGGTAGAGTCCCTGACCCTATAAGTTTGGCCTGCATCCTTGGTTCCTAGATGTATACATTTATATTTAGCCTTATTAAAACCTAGATTGTTTGCACCTAGTTTACCAAAGGATCCAGATTGCTCTAAATCAGTGACTTGTCCTCTTCATTATTTACCATTTTCCCCAATTTTTGCATCATCTTCAAACTTGCAGTGGTCATGGTATATTTTCTCCCTGAACACTGATGAAAATGTTAACTAGCGTAGGACCAAAAACCAATCCTGCAGGACCCCACTAGAAATAAACCTGTTTAATTCACCATTTACCATTCCATTTTTGAGACCTATCAGTTCGCCAGCTTTTAATCTATTTAATGTATGCCTTCAATTTTCTATCATTCTAGTTTTTTAATCAAAATGCCGTGCAGTACCAAATCAAATGCCTTACAAAAGTGTAAGTATATTCCATCAACCTATTACCTTTGTCAACCAAACTTGTAATCTCAAAAAAAATTTTTTTTAGCTTGACAGGATCCATTTGCCATAAATCTGTGTTGATATGCATTCATTACATTACCTTTCTTTAAGTTATTAATCAAGTGCTGTAACTGACGCTCCATTATCTTCCCCAGAATTGATGTCAGGCTCACATGCCTATAATTACCCTTGTCATCCAGTTTACCCTTTTTTTTAAATTAGCACATTAGCAGTCTTCCAGTCTTCTGAAACTTCTCCAGTCCTCCAAGACTTTCTGAAAATTAACATTAATGGTCCATCGAGCTGCTTGGCCAGCTCTTCTAAAATTCTTGGATGCAAATTATCTGGACTTGCTGGTTTTAAAATATCCAACTGTAGTAGCTTCTGTTTAACGTCACCCAGCTAACACACTTCAGATGTAGCCTTGGACAGATCCCAGGAGGACTTTCCTGTGTCATCAGTATGTCTGTGCACAGATGGGCAGGGCACCAGGTGAGCTTTCCCAGGGCCTGGCCTATAGAAGTAGGCTTGGATGGAGTTGGAGGTGCTGCTGGTGGCCACAGAGAAGCACCTAAGGCAGCAGTTCACCAGCCTTTTCAGTGGATGGCTCAAGCCTTAATAGAATGATCACTTCATGAGTCTGCCTTCCCTCCCATGGCAATAAAATACTTTCCTGGGTCGGCTACAACTGCTTCCATGGAGAACCAAAAGCAGGGATATGTTTAACGTGCATTTATTGTCCTTCAAGTGACTTAGCAGATGGGGATGAGGCAGAGAGTAACTGCCATGTGCCTAGCTAGTTGTCCACTCTGCTTGGGACCTGGGGGAGGAGACAGCAATATCTGTTGCAGTAAGTAAGGGGGTTGGAGTCCCAGGGAGCAGCCCTCACCAGGAGGGATTGTCTCCACTTCACTGGCTAGGAAATAGTCCCTTCTGTGAGAGAGGTCGTCACAGTTACCAGTGCCTTCGTACCCCCGGCTTGGGTTATTGCCACGTCAAGCCCGTGTGGAAGCTACAGCAGTGTGCTTGCTGCTGGCCTAGTTCAAATGTCATTGGAGTTGCTGGTTTGGGTGAAGCTTGGGGTTTTTTTGAGTTTCTTTTTATCTGCAAAGCCCTGTGAGATTTGGAGCTTGGTGACCTCTGTGAGCTCCAGGCCCTCGATTTCAGTTGCTGGGGCAGGGGGTGCTCAGGGGAGAACCCTTAGCTGGGGCATTCACCCCCGCATTGGTCTGGCAAGGCA
Organism: Lepidochelys kempii; assembly: GCF_965140285.1. Lineage (NCBI taxonomy): Eukaryota > Metazoa > Chordata > Testudines > Cheloniidae > Lepidochelys > Lepidochelys kempii. The sequence goes on along the minus strand of NC_136392.1, from coordinate 29,751,313 downwards.
GAATCTGTTTGACCTGTGGGATAAGGTGGAGGTTCCCCATGGCTGTCGATGTGGGGATCTCTGAATGAGGAAACTGGCACTGAACAGGCCTGTGCCCGACCCCTTCCCCCCCGCCACCTGTTCTCACTACTGAGTGCCTGGGCCACGCACTGTTCCACCACCTGGTTAACACGGCAGGAAGGGACCTTTAGTGCCCCAGGCCCTTGGGGCAGCCCTGACCCTTCCTGCCACCTGCCCCTCGCTGGTCTGCGCACACCCCATTGCCTCCGAGTCCCTCCCCACTGTGCCACTCCCCGCAGCTCAACACACAGCCAGAATGCACCTGTAGTGCAAACGCTGGCCAAGCCTGGCCACCGGCTGTGCCCTGGGGGTGCCCAGCAGCCTCTTCAGCCCCTCTCAGGTGGCTGTAACCCCAGTGAGCTGGGCAGCTCGCTCCTATTCAGGTCAGGTCAGTGGCTCCAGCCTGCAGCTGTCCGTAATGCATGGCTGGCCCCTGCTGATCACCCTGGCCTATAGCTGTTTGCCAGGGGGCATCTCGGACATTTATGCTGCAGCTAATCCAACTTACAGGCCAAGCCTGGCAGGCGCGGTGGCTACTTCCTTGGTCTCTGAGCAGCTCTTTATAGGAGGGAAACATGAACCCTCCTAGCTCCTGGAGGCCGTTCCTGCTGGCGTGGGTCTGTCCAAGGCCAGTAGCTGGGGCCTGGGGTAAGTATGAAAGCTACAATTCCTACAATTGTAGGCTGCTGCCCGTCAGCCACCGTGGCTAGGCCTGTCCCGAGGAGCACGATTCGGCCTCATTTAATGGTTGCCCAGTCAGAGCACTGGGGTCCCAGTGAACTGGCCCGTGCAGGCCACACTGTGCCAACGTTAGTGAGATAACAGCTCAGGGCCCCTCGGCCTGCTGCTCACTGGCCACGCGGTACCAGGCCAAGGGCAGGGGATTCTCCTCCCCGACCCTCAGGTGACAGAATTGTGTAAACCAGAATGTTGCTAAAGTCAAGGCTGAACAAGGCCTCTCGTCTCCAATAGCCTGGCTCTCGTTTGGCTGAACCCAACCCCTGCCCCGCACGTGGCTCCTGCCGTGTTTGTACGGAATGAAAGTTGGGGTATTCCTGCATTCCCATCCCCTCACTGACCCTGTGCCCAAACATATAGCCGGGGGCAGGGGTGAAGCGAACAGAAAACCAGCATCGCTTTAGGATCCCGCCATGCAGAGACGGGTCTAGGCACCAGTGACAGGTGCCAGACAGAGCTTGAGGAGCAGCCTGTGCAAGCACCAGCTGACATCATCCCCCCACCCCTAACTTCCGCGTTCCCTTCCAAGCAGGGGACCCTGCTCTGAGTCTCCCCCCCCACCCCCGCCATGGACAGCAGGGGGCAGTGGGCATGTTGGGGAAGGCGCACAGCCCCGGCTGGGAGTGGGGAAGGAGCCCCGAGCAGGGCTGGTTTTAGGGTGTGAATGAGAGGACTGAGCACCACAGAGGCTGGCATGAGGGCAGGGACGGGAAGGAGACCCCACAAGGGCTGGTGGGGGCAGAGGGCAGCAAGGGGCTGGAGTTAAGGGGCCGAGATGGGGACTGGCCACAATGCAGCCTGGTGGTCAGGGTCAGGGAGGAGACGGTGGTGCCTAACATTTCCCGTCACCTCCTTCCTGGGAAGGCCCCAGGCAGCCCCACAAGCCTCCCCTGCATAGTATGGGGCTCTCCATAAGCATGGCAGAGCCAGGGCTTTCACAGCCCCCCCAAGGCATGGGGACAGGGCCGGCTGTCCCAAGCACCTGCACTGGCCCAGGTGACTCGCAGCACCGCAGCCTGAGCACATCGCCATGGCCTCTGCACCAGCCCAGGGCCCAGTAGGAGGGACTAGGAGCTACTGGGACCTCTGCGCCAGCCGGGAGAGACCACCATCCCTGGGAACTGAGGCACCAAGGGAAGTTGTGATGAACTGATTTCATGTGGGCAATACCAACACCTGTTCCCCATGACTCCGCGGGGAGCTGGGTTGCCCCATTCCCACCTCCCGGTGAGGCCTGCAGGGGTGCTGAAGGATAGTGCAGAAGAAATGACTTTACTAGCCCTCTCTTCCCTGCATCACATAGGGGTTGGGGCGGGGGGGACGACAGGCTCAAGTGTCATCGGCCCAAGCTCACCTCTGTGCTTCAACTCTCCCCCGCCCCAGACGGTCCCAGCTAAACAATCCCCACCCCACCGCTATGACCTGCTGGCCTCGCCCCACTCACGTTGGTCTCAGTGGATCCTGTCTCGCCTAGAACAGTGCCCAAGCCATGAAGTTCAGCGCCCAATCCACACTCCCATGGCCTTTGGGGCTGCTCAGACCCAGGGTGTGGCAAAGACCCCCCCCGACCCCCCTCCCATATTCCCTCCTGCAGCCAGGGAGCAGGCTGGTCTGCTCCCCTCTCAGAGGGGGTATCAGGGATGGGATCTTTTCCAGAGGCCTCTGCTTCTCTATGTAACAATAACTGGGCATAAAGCCACCCTCAGGGCCAGTGATCCAGCAGCACTTCCCAGCCCAGCCTTGGCGTTTGGTGCTCCCTAGTGACAGTGTCTCAGCAGGGTAAAAACTAGGGAAGTCCAGTGAACATGCAGTGCAAGATACTGGTCTGTACCGCAGCAGCAGCCCTGCGCCCGGAGAGAGCCTCGGTTAGGAAGAGGAAACACCAGACTTTTATCGCAATATGAGGGTCAGACCAATCGTTCAGGAAAGTGCAGTGAAATGATCGCGCGGCACCCTTCTGCCCTTCATGTCTAGGAGTCTGTACCTGTTCCCGGCTGCAGCGGGGTGGTTCCAGGCACGGCACCCACAGAGTGGCGTCAGCGATAGCCTCACCCGCCCCCAGCATTGCGTGTTGTCACAGCAATGGGCCGGGGGGCAGAAAGGGAGGAAAGGAGTTCAGGGGAGGGCTTGAGCTGCTTGGGGGTGGAGAGAGGCCTTTTCTAAGGATGCTGGAGGGCTCTGACATGGAACAGGATACAGGTGGGAGCAAACAAAGTGGGGACCAGGCCTCCGCTAGCAAATGTGCAGAGAAAATGGGCTGGGCCTGGGCTACTTGTTTATTTAGATTTGTGCAAATGTTAAATTAAGGAGGCCGATCCATATGCTCCAGGCACTCCTGTCCTCAGGTACAAATGTACAACGGGAATAGTGAGTGCAGCAACACAACTTAACATGCCCAGACAAAAATGACATGAAAATTCAGCAAAGGGTGAGAGGCCATTAGTAAGCCAGGGCAATCTGCATGAGAGGAGTGCTGGAACGCCCCCCAAACTGAGCATTATAAACTCAGGAAATTCAGAGTTAAAAGTGACACTTAAATAAACCCAAACCGTTAAAAACACAGAAATACCGTTAAGCCACCCACAAGTGTAACTCTACTCTGTAGTAACACCATGGAGTAACCATGCAAGTATGATTAATGCCCTATGGTGTTTGTAGTCACAGCTCAAATGGCTTCTTAACCATTGGCTTCATTGAATATTTAGGTTGGATATTAGGAAGAACTTTTTCACTAGGAGGGTGGTGAAACACTGGAATGCGTTACCTAGGGAGGTGGTGGAATCTCGTTCCTTAGAAGTTTTTAAGGTCAGGCTTGACAAAGCCCTGGCTAGGATGATTTAATTGGATATGGGTCCTGCTTTTGAGCAGGGGGTTGGACTAGATGACCTCCTGAGGTCCCTTCCAACCCTGATATTCTATGATTCTCCCTCACCCTAGGACAGCACCCAGGTTGACTGGTGCCTTACCAGGGCATCTCTAGAGCCTACCAGGGCTACACCTCTTATGTTTCACTTTAACTCAATTTCCTGGGTGGGTATAGCCTAGGGATTTATAACGACACCAGTCCTGTAATGTCATTCACCCTAAATAATTGATGTCTATGTTGCACCTACCAACATTTGCTGACCAAAACACGTAGATTGATTTGCATAAAATTAAATTTATTTGCATAGAGTGCTTGCTGGTGACACAGAAGGCTTTTCCCTGGGACAAAGAGCCATGGGGCGGCTGTGGGGAGAGAAGCAGGACGGTGACAGGGTGGAGAGGACAGGGAGAAGGGGGAGGCAATCAGGCAGAAAAGTCTGTCCAAGTAGAGACTGCTCCCCTCCAGAGCCAGCACTAATACCCAGATTTCTTAAATCTCCCCATTCCTGTGCTGTCAGCCAATACCTGTGGAACCCACTGGCAAAAGTGTCCCCTCCTCCACAGCCTGTCTACACACAGGATGACAAGCTACTATCGCTATCAGCTGCCAGAGGTCGGTGCGGTGGAGCTAAAGGTCCCAGCCTTGCTGATGCACCGGGGCGGGGCGGGGCGGGGGGGGTGTCAACATGGTGGGATTTCTAGGAAATCATACACATAGAAACAATGTTAAAAAGAACATTAAGGGGGCATAGTCAAGCACACAAAGGTAGGAGATGCCAGGATTAAGGCTGCCTCTGAGACGGGGAAAAGGTGAAAGGTTGATGAGGGAAAGGTTGGTCTCCTAGTTAAAGCACTTGATTACTGAGCTGGAGTCTACCCCTACCTCTGCCAGAGTTCCCATGCCATGCTAGGCAAGTCATTTAACAAGCTTTTCACAGATGGTCACTAATGGCGTGTGCCTCATTTTCCGGGTGCCCACCTTGAAACCTGGGTGCCTGATTTGCAGAAGTGCTGAGCACTCTGTTGCAACTGCAGTCACTGGGAGCTGGTCTTGAATACATTAAGGGCTATAAAATGCTAAGTACTCTTAAAAAGCAGGTCCTAGGCATCTCAAAATGAGCTGGGGATAAACCTCCCCTCCCCCCATCTCATAGAGGTGCTGTGAAGCTAAAGTAATTAATACTTGTGAAACAGGTGTGATGAGTACCAACCTGAGAGGAAATCAATTCTGTATTCAGAACAGGGGTTGCAAAGTGTGCAGTAAATAAGGTCTGGAGCGACTGACTAAACAATAGCAACAAACCAACATCTGCTCATTCAGTGGCTACTGTCCATCCTGTGCACGGCATGAGGAAGGGGCCCTGTTGAAAATGTACCATGTGACCACGTAACTAAATTAAAGACTGTACCCAAATGCATGTGGACCTAGGGGGTCAAATTAAGATTGCACGGGGAACCTTAGTCCTGGAATTGCCTAACATTGATGTGATTAACTCAGCAACCTCAGTAGCTTTAGGTGTGGGCAATGTCATCCCATAACAGTGACGTGGGGGGAAGGGACCAGACTCATCTAGCCACTCTTCTTCTCTACGTAACACCAAAGACTTTTTTTAGCCCTGGGCACTTTATTCTGCTACCATCAGTAACCCCTCTTTCCCTGATCTAGTGCAGGGGTGGCCAACCTGTGGCTCCGGAGCCACATGCGACTCTTCAGAGGTTAATATGCGGCTCCTTGTCTAGGGACCGACTCCAGGGCTGGAGCGACAGGCGCCAGCTTTCCAATGTGCCTGGGAGGGTGCTCGCTGCTCAACCCCTGGCTCTGCCACAGGCCCTGCCCCCACTGCACCCCTTCCCTGAGCCTGCTGTGCCCTTGCTCCTCCCCTCCAGAGCCTTCGAAACAGCTGATCAGGAGATGCGGAGAGGGAAAGGGAAGGTGCTGATTGGTGGGGCTGCTGGTGGGTGGGAGGCGCTGGGAGTGTGTGGGGGGGGAGCTGATGGGGCGGCTGCTGACATGTTACTGAGGCTCTTTGGCAATGTACATTGGTAAATTTTGGCTCCTTCACAGGCTCAGGTTGGCCACCCCGATATAGTTGATTTTGCCTGTAACAGTAAAGCCATCAACTGGCTGGTGAGGGTGAAATTGCTGGGGGGTCGCAAGCAGTAAGCTGAGCAGATACAGCACCTCTGTAACAATCACATTGAATGGAGGCTGCAGTTCTGCTTAGCCATTTTTTTCCCTGCTCAGTCTGAAGCTTGTGAGGTGATTCCTTTGAGTGAAGAGGAACCAATCTGAACTAAACCGCATACAGGAACGAGGCAGCACCAGAGCAGACCAGGCATGGCCTGTGTGCTAAAAGGTGTAATTACACTCGGCTGCCTCCCCCAGGCAGGAATTGCTAATTCCTCCGAATAGAGCCAGGAGACTGCAGTGGAGAGAGAGAGAGCCTGGGGCCTGGTGCAAGGTCTGACCTAAAGTCAGCAAAAACCAGGCTATGAGCAAAAGTCAGGCTCTGTCATAATGATTCCTTTGCTTCCTGCGGTATTGGATATTGCTTAACCTATGGGGGAATATCTCCCACTAAGGTCTGTACGTTTTCTGTGTCCAGGGAATCTTTAGCCCACACATTTTGTATTTCACTCCACCAAGTTTCCCAGCCCTTCTGCATGGTTCTTTGGTTTTATCACCTTCACTGTTTGTGCTGGTAGCCCTAGAGGGTTCAGATTAACATCTTTCCCCCCCCTGCATGGTAAGGGCTTGTCTGATACACATATTTGGAAAATCAGTGATTATTCCCAATTGCTATATTGTCTCTGCTCCAATCAAATGTTCTCTCTTCAATGGCTCACTTTTCCTGAACTGCATGTGCACCAAACTAGGGAGGTAATATTTTAACATTATGTTTTTGCTTATCCCCTGATGTTCCCTGTATTTGTACTGACTGTAACTGGTATGCATTACACATCTTTTACTAGGGGGATCCGTGCCCCCGTAATCTAATAAAAAATTGACAAGCCCATCCCTGACTTGGATGCTTATGTGGGGGCATCCCCAAACATCTACAGTCACGGGTTGCTGGAAAATGCATTCCGAGTCCTGGGGAGGGCTGTCCTATGGCATTTGTTTGTTGGTGATGGGGTCATTTAATCCAGCGGCGAAAGCGACCAGTTTCAGGCTCTTCTTTTTTATCTTTATTTCCACTGTCCCTGCTAATCCTCCATGCTTGCAGCTGTGGCTGTAAATGATCAGTCTAGCCTTTCAGCTCTCTGTTCTCCTGTATCAGCTGTCCTACTGGCATCCATTCATCACTTCTTCCTACTCCTCTGCCTCTACTCATTCCACGACCTCTAACCCCAGACTATCCATGCAGCTCACTTACTAGAGTTCCCCCTTCCTGCCTCACAGCTGCTTCTAGTTTCCCCAGCCATTCAAACAGAGGCATGTCTGCCTTCATTCTCACATCTTGCTTTCATCCATTCCACTACACCTGAGAACAATGCCTGTAACACAATGTCTTTTAATGTTTCTTGTTCTACTTTCCCTTCTCTCAATCTATGTTTGAATTCTCTCAGCTAATTGTGCAGAAGCCTCCCCTGGCATTCTTGCAGCCATGCTTGAAGATAATATAAAGTGCTGTTGAGTCACCCATCTAATCATTTGAGCAACATTATTATGAAATCTCACAGCTCGGGTGCTTATGGATCCTAATGCATCCAATAATGTCCAAAGTAATGGCTTTGCTGCTATAGAAATACCTACTGCTTGCAGAATTGTGAATGTTTATGGATCCACTCCAAAAACTCATTAAAATTTCCTGGGGGTGGGGGGGCCTACAGCTCTCACCAGAGCAGTTAGCTCATTCATTTTTAATGTATCAATTCTAGGTGTTAACCCACTGACTCTAGGTTTGTTAGTTTGAGGCTCTATACTCTTCTTCTCCCATGATTAAGGCTAAGATTTTGTCCCAAATATTTTTAGTAAAAGTCACAGACAGGTCACGGGCAAAAAATAAAAATTCACAGAAGCCATGACCTGTCCACGACTTTTACTAAAAATATCCAGGACAAAATGGGATCCGTGGGTACCCACGCTGCCTGAAGCGGGGTAGCTGTGCAGGAGCTAGGAACTGCAGGGTACCTGCAGCTCTGGGGGCTCCCCTGCTGCCCATGGGGAGCTAGGAGCTATGGGGTTCCCTCACCTCTGGTGTCAGCCAGGGGTTGCGGGGTACCCCTGCTGCCTGCAGCTCCAGGGGCCCTCAGCTAGGAGCTTGGGGGTTCCCCCATGGCCACGAGCTGTGGGGTGCGCCTGCTGCCTGTGGGGCCTGGGAGCTGCAGGGTACTCCTGCTGCTCACAGCTCTGGGGGCCTGTGAGCTCAAGGGTTCCCCCAGGGGGGCTGGGAGCTCTGGGGGTTCCCTGCAACCTGCAGCAGCCAGGAGCTCAGGGCTACCCTGGTGCCCATGGTGGCTAGGAGCTGTGGGGTACCCTGCCACCTGCAGCGGCTTGGAGCTCCAGCGGCCACCAGAGGCAGCAGGGCTACAGCAGCTCCCTAGCCCGCAGGCAACAGGAGACCCTGTAGCTCCCGACCCCCGCAGACTGAAGTCACAGAGGTCGCTGGACCATCTCCGTGACTTAATCATAGCCTTACCCACGATCAGTTCACAGCTCATGTTGTCTAATGAAATCTGTTAACCATTGTGTTTCTTCACCTATTCAATCTCCACTCTCTGGAAAGACCTGAGTGTTCTTCCTCCCCCTCTCCGTGTGCTTCGCCCATTCTAAGAGGTACCACTCTGTCTCAGTTTAGGCTTTGCCAAAACCTGGCTCTTATCATAAGGAGTTGGTGCAGTGCAGTGGTCCCTGCCCAGGATTGTTAGAGAGGAGGTGGTCTAGGTCATTCCACACGTCCCCATTGCACCACACACTCCAATAATCCCATGTTCCACCTTTTAATTTTGCTAAGGCCCCCTCTTTCCATTTCTGTCCCCACATTCCAGGTGCTATGAAAGTACCTGCAGTCTGTTGTTGCCCTCCAATATTTATGTTGGAAGATGGTACTTTTTTTTGCAGATTTTCTGTTGCGGCTCCCAGACTCTTTATTTTCCTGTTTCAGTTGCTCAAGCATATCATGCATCTGAAGTGCCCGATGCCCTCGCAGCAGGGCCTCGGCATTCCCGTGCTCGACAGGTTAGGTTACCTCTTCTCTTGTTTTGGTTCCGTTACTTGCCTCACCAATTTTATGGCATTTCGCCTTAGCCATCTCACAGCCACGGCAATAGTCTACCCTTCTTACTTTTCTTCTTCTTCTTTCAGGCTACTGTCCCAACCATAGCCTTACGTATTCCAGTCCACCTTTCCCCACTTTCTTTTTTAAAATCCTGTGGCCTACCTTTACTTGTTACCCAGCAGGTCTATTCCTCATTGAACCCTGTGGGGATCTGAAGGGAAAAGAAAGGGGGGTCCCTAGCTCAGAGTTTGCTGTTATGTTAGATGTCAATTCCTACAGTGGACAGCTCACCACTTACCAAATCAGCCATCAGGGTCAGCCAGTGCCGTCAGTTTGCGTGCGTGTGCTGTCCCAGCTCTGTGCAGATAGCTAGTACAGCGGACCTCCATAACATTACCCAGAAAGACCAGACTCGGTTCAGTGGCAAAGGCCCTTGGCCAGGTTTATTGCCCTTAAGACACAGTATTAGCCCCCTGGCTCTATGGTTACATGTAAGCTAACATGAGTGCCCACTGACAAGGGCTCAGCTCAGTCAGCAGCAGGATTTTCTGTTGCCCCCTCCTATAATTTCTCCTTTTATACATTGATACAAACAAGTTACGTATTACACTCCTGGCATGAGTGGTTACCAACCCTACACCTTGTTTGCGCTGGTTTGAACAAGACATCTCCATCCATCGTTCTAGCCTTCTATCTTTGTCCTACTTGGGGTTGGTGTGTTTCTGTACACTCTCCTAGGATTGTGTTTGTTTCCATAACTCTGTTGTGGTGTACCTGTACCAGCCTTCTGGAATGTGCTTACATTAATACCCTGTACCTAAAACTTCTTCGGAATGCCTGGGCTTTAGCAATGCTAGCTATGCGTATGCCTCATGCATGTACCAGACAGTGAACTTGTAAGCAAGCAACTGCTTTTTGATAGTCTGACTTTTACTCATAGCTTTTTTTTTTTTGCTGACTTTGGTTCAGGCCTCGCTCCAGGCTCTCTCTCTACTACAGTGGCTAGCAGCATTAGGGTGGGAAGCCCTTAACTAAATCCATCAACCCTCATTTCTGTTCTCCATCTTCCTTTCCTTTGGCCCAGAAAACAAATGCCCTCATAGGTAGCAACTAAATGAGAAGCAGAAAATGTGGAAGGCACATATAACCCTCTGGGATCAGGCACTTAAGGAGAGACTGGGCAGCTGTAGTGTCTTGAACAGGGTACATATGGAAATCCCAACTCCTAGTTACAAGGAGTTCTGAACAATAGGTTGGCCTCATTCCTGAGAAAGCAGCTGCATTCAGGACAATTCAGACTGTTACATTCACATCTGGCTGCCTGGAGCAGAGGTGGTGATGGGTCTGTGGATTAGCTTGTGTGAAGTTATCAACAAGGCAAAAAGATCAGATGAGAACCCAAGACTTTCTGAGGGAAGAATTAAAAAGGAAAGACTTGGGTGGGGGAGTAGCACAAGTATTTGGTACAAGTGTGATTGCACGTACCCTCCCCATGATCACTGTGCTAGGAGGGGGAATGTCCCTGTGGTCCTGCTTACAGAAATTTAACAAGACACTGAAGTTATCAAACCCTAAAGGAAATCACAGCTCTTCTGGCAGCAGTTAGGGCAACAGATGTGGGAGGTATCCTCTTCATATCACATAGGGAGTATCCAGCACAGCCACCCCAGCTGCCACCCCGCCATCTGCATGCTCAACTGCCTTGGTTCGCAAGAGGTGACCGACGTGCTTATTCACCACAATGTCCTTCCCCTGCCTGCAATGAAAGGTTAAAGTGAGCAGCTGCAAAATTTAAAGCTTTATTCAATGTCTGGCATTTCTACTGATCCTAGATCTGCAGAATTCTAGCCTGGTCCCCCTCTGCCACAGCCCTGGGCAATAGGACATGTGTAAAACACTTTGGGCCTAATGGTAAGGCTTCTCTTCTGTTGAGAACAGATTTGTATTACTGTAGCACCTAGGAGCTGTAGTCCTGGGCCAGGATTCCACTGTGCTAGGCAAAGCACAAACAAAGACAGACCCTGCCCCAAAAAGATTAGATGTGAGCCTGTTTCAGGAAGAGTACATCTACCAAGGAAACAATGCAATAATAGCACCTTCACAACCATAATCCCTAGGTCACAGCACAAGAAAGAGCTATATTGGCAAATTAAATTCAGGAAATTCATTAGACTTTGTGCCTTCAACACATGACAGGAAAATGAGAGGCAACTGGGCCTGCCTAAGATTAGAGCAGGCTGGCTGCAAGAGAGGGGGGAAAGAAAAAAAAAAAACCTGTCAAGTTAAAATAGTTGTAAAACTAAGGAATTTCCTATGGCACTAGCTCCATTTTTCAATTTAAAAAAAAATTTCTCTTGCCCTAGGTATGTTGACTACTGTTTGCATTGGGCTTGTACATAGGCTAGTCAATTTCTCATCAATTGCACTTTAGTTCTTTCTCCCTAGCATATCCAGTGTTGGGCTGTAAGTGCTGCTGAGGAGAATGTTTGTCTTCAAAACTGTATATAATGGATTTCTATTCTGAAATCATGGCAACATTTCTAGGGGCCCTGGAGGGGTTGGGTTTGTCCATACACAAAAAGGGGAGAGTCAAAGCATCAGCTGACATAGTATCAAAATACATAGTACAGGGAAAACTGTACAGTAAGCAGTATTGCTCAGCTGCATAGTCCATTCAGTGAAAACCTCTGGCCTGGAATGTATTCGAGGCTGCTGCACAACTCAGCACCAGAGAGCACAGAGAGACCTGCCAATATTAATATCTTTTTCTCTGTGGTACCTGGCTCATGAAATTCCTGTAGGGCCTAAGATCCTGAAGATGACACCCTTGGAAATCAAGTTTCTAATCCTTTTTACTTCAGGCAGCTTATGTTCCAGTCTGCTGGCATGAATTCTAATTGTATTTTAAACTGGTAGAGTCTGGCACTAGCTGGGAGTGCAAGTGTGCCACAGTTTGGTGCCTGTGTGACATGCACAGAAAGCTATGGACAGAGGTGATGTTGGAAGAGCTGCATTTCTGTTATGCACTCATTTCCGCACACTTGTCTGGCTGGTGCTGCTGCACTGTAATGCCTGCTGCTCAGAACTGTTTTAATTTACCAAAGCTGAGGGGATGGCCGAGACCGGGACATGGCAATATTGCAAAGAAAGCCAACTTCTCACCTGATGAAGACACCAAAAAACCCCAACTCGGAGATACATTCTGATATTTTCAAGGGACTGTGAGCCCTGAGCAAGTAATTCATTGATGTCCGAGGTGTGATCTTATCCATTAGGATATAGGAGGACCTCTCAGGGCTGTCTTTAATCTTCTCCAGAAGTTGCTTGAGCTCTTCCCCATAGAGATTGTTCCCTGGTAACATACAATCATACATTTCAACAAATCCCCACAGCAGAAGCCATTGGATCCAGTTGCATTAGATGGCCCTGAAGAAACTGCAAATGGTGCAAATGTGAACATCCACCCATGAAGCAACGAGGATGGATGCAATCACCACCCCCTGGAGACAGCACTGGCTCTCCATGGAATTCTAGATTCAATACTATGGGCCTGGTTTCCACTAGTCTGGGTCCTGGGATCCCCTCAGTGATCACCAACCCCAACAACTGCAATCATGAGCACTATCAATGGGTGGGAGTGGGGGGCGCACAGGGGCTGGCCCATGGCTGCAGAACAGCCTGCAGGTTTGAAAGACAGGTTAAAAAGACAAATCTCTCTATGAACAAGAGGCAGGAAAGAAGGAAAACCAAAGCTGACCAGTCAACTCAGGATGTTGGAAGAGATGAAGATGCTTGTACTAATTGGGCAGAGACAGAAGGAAGAGTGCATAAGTAAACTTGCTGGGTGAGATTTTGTGCTGTGCCTCCAAGAGGTGCAACACAAAACTCACAGAGGGGGAGTGAAGATGGCTTTAAGCCACTTCTGTGTCCTAATGCCACAGCTGGTAAGAGGAAAGCCGAAGTATTACATACACCAAATATGGCGTTATAAGGCACCTTGCCTGTTCCAGGTATCTTACGAACACTGCAATGAAAATACAGAACAAATATCCTAGAGAAATGCAAAGGCCTGATCCTCCAGCCAGGCTGCTGGGCTCTGTAGCTCACAAATCAAGGAAGCTGAATACCTCCGCCTTCCCGCTGAGGCTTTAGCACATATCGTTCCGGATCAGCAATGGCCATTGCAACCATCTTAGCACCTTCTTCGCCCTAGTGGGAGACAGAAATAGCAACAGCAAAATCCCAGCAGTATTTCTGTCCCTGTTTCTATCTCCAGAACAGCTGGCTATTTGTTCTACTCCAAAACTGAGCAGAAATACCACACCCCGCACAGCAAGTTCACTGAAGAGGCCAGAAAAACACAAAACAAAAAACAACTTGAAGTCTTAAATTTGACACTGTTTAAGAGAGGGTTTTTTAAATACATTTTTCACTACTCTCCTACTGTGCTATAGTTTTTAACTAAAAGGTCACACAATCAAATCAAAGCAGGTGTGAACTAGGTAGGAGACAGAAGTGTTGCTTTATGCACCACGTAAATGAGACTACTTACCATATCCAGGGAATAGAGGCCAGTAAATGTCGCTCTTATCCGAGCAACCGCCTCAGCCCGGCTGGGCAGTAATCTCTCCACGACTCCTGGCTGGCTCAATTCCTGCTGAACTTTTTTGGTCCCAGCAAGTTGGGTAGCAATGTCAGGACACTTAACTGCTTTGGACCTTTCAATCAACAACCGTGCCTCCCAGTTCTAAGAGGGAGATATAGCAAGAGTCACTTGAATGAATGTAGGTTCCCTGATCCCCCACATGTATTCCACTTCCTATAGTTAAACATTCTCATGCAGCCCCAGCGGACAGGAAAGGAGCACACAGAAGGCATGCAGACCCGAATCCATGTGGGTCTTTTCCTACTGCTGGAAGAAGCACTAGCAAATGATTCTTCACTGGATTGGCTCAGACAGACAGCTCAGCACTGGTGGTGATTCTACGCTCTGGTGCTAGTCTGGAAGTACCTTATTGCCTAAAGCCTTTTAAACAAGGATAAAAATCCATTTCAGACATGTACTTTTCCAACATGGTCCTAATGCAATACTTCAGGTCAGACATTACCTCTAGTCAGAGGGTTACATTACCAGTGAATGTGTCCCCTTCAGCTTAGTAAAAGCACTGAACTGACAACAATGTGCAGCAGAAAATTGTTTTGAGAAGAAATCTGTTCATACGTCCCAGATATTCCCCAAACCAGCACTATCCAAATGCCAGGGGTGCACTGAAGAAGCTCAGATAATTAAGGGATTTCCAAGGTAATTTACAAACTTGAGGGACGAATGACCCCGTTCAGGGTAACTGAACTTGGTGTTTGCTTTTTAAATAAAAGCAGTCAGTACCCACCTGTTTGTTATAGTTCTCTGGCATGTAACCTTCTCTGTAATACACCACCGCAACCTCTTGGCCTTCCCTAGAATAAAGACCATCATATCAATCCATCCTCCTCTAGCCCTCAGACTGTAATACGGATGGCTCTCCCTCCATGTCCTGAAAGCGAACATCTGTGAAGAACAATGCACGTATAGACAGCTCTGTGGGTAATGATTAGCTAGTGGGGCAAGCAACTGATGATGGAGCCAGCTGTGTATGGCACGCATGCAAGGCTTTTCACAGAAGAGTAGCTAGAAGCCTCTGGTTATGCATCAGAAGATCAACAATTTGAGAAATGGAGCGTTCAGAACATACGAACAATCAGACATGAACTCCTTCAAGAGCAACAGTTATCTAGCTTTTTAAAGCACCTCCCGTCCCAGTGCACAGACCATCTCCCCTTCTATTTGTTGTTGCGTAACATCCCTGTGGCAACTACAACAATTGCTTCTATGGAGAAGTGACTGTAGGAAAGTTCTGATGTATTTTTAACTACATTTAATACCATCAGTCTTCTGCTCTTGGTCACAGTAAAAGCTAATCACATTTTGGGTGAAATCTTGGCTCTGTTGAAAGTAATGACAAACTCCCATTGACTTCAATGGGGTCAAGATTTCATCCACTGTCTCCTTGACATCTCCTCACACCCTTGCCAGTGCTCTTCTGCTACTGGTCCCCTTCTCAGCTCTCCTGCACATACTTCCCTTCTCTAGTGAAAATCCATAAATTTTAAAACCAGAAGTGACCATTATACTGACCTCCTGTATAAGATGGTATGATGGGATAACGTGATTTTGGTAATTAATTGATCTTTAAATATTCACGGTAAATAGGCCCAACAGCCTGTGATGGGATGTTAGATGGGGTGGGATCTGAGTTACTACAGAAAATTCTTTCCTGGGTGTCTGGCTGGTGAACCTTGCCCATATGCTCAGGGTTTAGCTGATTACCATATTTGGGGTCGGGAAGGAATTTTCCTTCAGGGCAGATTGGAAGAGGCCCTGGAGGTTTTTTGCCTTCCTCTGTAGCATGAGGCCCGGGTCACTTGCTGGAGGATTCTCTGCTCCTTGAAGTCTTTAAACCACAATTAGAGGACTCCAATAGCTCAGACATAAGTGAGAGGTTTTTCGCAGGAATGGGTGGGTGAGATTCTGTGGGCTGCATTGTGCAGAAGGTCAGACTAGATGATCATAATGGTCCCTTCTGACCTTAGTATCTAAGAATCTATGAATTCAAGCCAAAGAACCTCACCCCGCAAACTCTGCATCAAGCCCAAATGCCTCACCAACTGCCTTGTCCTCCTCTCCCTCCACTCCCCCTGGATATACTGTCTGGTTTTCTTCTCTCCAGGACAATCCTCTCCCACCAGTGGTTCTGGTCCCTCTCCAGCAACATCTGGCTCCTCCAGTATGTTGATAGCTCTGGCTCTATCTGCTGCTCTACAGAAGTGGTCCAGGGTAGATGCATCAAGACTGTCCTCTGTTTCTATGGACACCCAGATTTTTCTTTGCAATGAAGAGCCTGGATGCGACACCACCAGCTGGAAGAAGAAGGCCGCACTGTGTGACCTGCCTGCTCTCTGCAGAGCACCAGCTAACACTCCATAGACCACAGTTTGAGAACCACTGTCCTAAAATATTGAAGTTGTTCTTCCCAAATCACTGGAAGAGCAGTTTGCCCTAGATTTGCCATTAAGTCTCAGATATGAACAACAACTCTGATATCTTGATAATGCAGGTGATCTTAGTATATCCACTCTCCAGTTCAGCAGCTATCACAAGACCAAGCTCTGGCTTCACCAACTCTGTACATGATCAGTGAGTAACAGCTGGAGAAGTTAATTATATACCACGTATGATTTAAAGGGATTCAGTCAGTAAGAAAGGAGGAATTCCTGGAGGAAACGTACACATTGTTTGATATGATATCTCTGATTAAAAAGTCGGGGGTATGGGACACACACACACACAAAACTGTAGAAACATCAAATGTGGAACTGGAGAGAAATGAATGTAGCCACATAGCTAAACTTTGGGACATGACTTGCCCCGTTTATGGTTGGACAGCGTCATGCACACTGAGGACCTGCCCAAAACAAATGATAATAAGCACCATATTTGGATTTTGTGAATGTCACACTATAGTTTCAACAGTCTGACCTGTGTCAGGACTCCAGGAGACTGAAGAGCAGAAATAGTGAGACTTTCTCCAACTAATGAATAAGATGGAGGTTACAACAACTGAGAAGAGTAAGGGAACAGTGCTTCCTATGGTGGCACTAATAACCATGCAATAAAGTTCTCCCAGTAAACGTACGTTCCCATGAGCAATGTGTCACACCGCCAGTAAGCAGAAGAGTGCTCTTTGGGGCACCCTCTAGGACAGTGTTTCTCAACGACTGGTCCATGGACTGGTGCCGGTCCCCAAGATCTCCCTGACACACTTTAAGAAGGCAGTAAAGCCAGTGCCTGGTACCAAAAAGCTTGAGAAACACTGCTCTATAACTGTTACGCTGTTTTTATACACACACATGAACGAAACATGCCATCCTGCCAGGTCCTCAGGGCTGTGGTTCAGAAGAGGGAATTTATGCCTCCATGTAAAAAAACAAAAAAACAACCCAGAAATGGTTTCTAAAACCATTTCAGTTCCAGTGAATCCAGGAAAAGCAAGCTCTGGATTTCTTATTGAAGAGGATAAAAATGTTAAACCTACTAAAATCTCAAAAGAGAGGGATATGCCACCAATTTGGACTGAAAGTTGCCATTTACTGAGTGTGATGTGAAAAGAATGTCTCAGACCCACCTCTGCCAATCTGGGGTCACACATCTGTGTCTAATGCCTGTTTAAGAACACAGCAGAATGCTGTGGCAGGGCCTCGGCAAGTACTTACATGTACAGTCTCCTGTCGTTATCTAAAGATGCCTTTTCAAACACATCTTCAAACCGTCTCCGGATCACCCGGATATTCCTTTGAGAGAGGAGTGAGAGTCATTGAACTTGGCAAAGAGACAGATATCTGCAAGTGAAATCACAAGTGGAATCTACATCCCCAATGGCTTTAGAGCCCTAGAGGAAAAGGGTAAGGCTTGCTGGCTTCTCTTCCCTTTTTCCAAGGTAATTTAACTCTAATAGATTTTCCTCGGCACCCAGAGCTCTTAAATACTGGCGAGGAGCCAAGGTAATGAAATTAAAAAGGTCTATGTGGCTGGCCCATAATCAAGTGTCCCCTTTCCATCAAGGAGATTGTCCCCATCACTCCTGCCCATCGTATTAATATACATAGCACAAAATAGATAAAAAAGCAGAAAGATACATCCCTAGGTTTTCATACCACTGTAACTGGACTAGGATCCTTTGAGAAGTCACTATAAGGATAGAGAATTGTGATGGTCTTAGGTCATAATTTAGATTTGAAGTGGGGGAGGGGTTGAGGGTATAAGGGGAAGTGAGGTGGTGTACAACCAAGCCTATTATGAACAGAAATATTCCCCTGCACTGTTGTGACCCCCCAAATACAATAGCATTGCTCTAATACAGGAGGACCATCAGAAAGTATCAGTTTTATTCTTTGCTCATAGTCTAAGACAGGGGTAGGCAAACTTTTTGACCCAAGGGCCACATCTGGGTGGGGAAATTGCATGCAGTGCCATGAATGTAGGGCTGGGGCAGGGGGTTGGGTTGCGAGAGGGAGTGCAGGGTGTGGGAGGGGGTGAGGTGTACAAGGGGGCTCAGGGCAGGGGGTTGGGGTGCAGGAGGCGTGCGGAGTATACAAGGGGGGCTCAGGGCAGGGGGTTGAGGTGCAGCAAGGGGCTTGGGGTAGGGGTGCAGGCTCTGGCCCGGCCTACCTGGAGCAGCTCTGGAGTTGCAGTGATGCGCACCGAGGCCAAGGCAGGCTCCCTGCCTGCCTGCCCACCCTTGCCCCATGCCGCCACGAGAAGTGGCCAGCACCACATCCCTGCTGCATCTGGGGCAGAGGGCTCCTCGCATTGCCCTTGCCTGTGGGTACCTTCCCTGAAGCTCCCATTGGCTGGGAACGGGACCTGCCAATGGGAGCTTCAGGGGAGGTACCCACAGGCAAGGACAATGCACGGAGCCCTCTGATCCCCCTCCCCCAGGGGCCACAGGGACATGGTGCTGGCCGCTTCTGGGAGCGCCACAGGGGTGGCAATCCTGCAGGCCAGATCCAAAGCCCTGAGGGGCTGGATCTGGCCCATGAGCTGTAGTTTGTCCACCCCGGTCTAAGAGCATGTCTATTGCCCAAACTGAAACGCTAAGTAACCCTAACACAAGTGTTTAAAAGCAAATTGGATTTTTAAATGCTCAATTTTAATAATCTAAGATAATACTAGAAAGACATGCAAGGTTTTTTTGTTTGTTTTTTAAAATGAGTTATGTGATCTGGGTCCTTGTAAAGTGGGATTAAACAAATTATTTCATCCTAAAACGTTAAACAGTTACCTGGTCCACAGCTCATTTTCTATGCAGCGTTGGTCAAAAATATTCCTTTCGGTGTCTGCAACCAGGAACACCACCACAGCCCTGAAATATACACCCCAAGAACTGCATCAGAACCTGAAACACACCCCACACAGAACTATGGACCTCTAGCTAAACATTTCATCTTTTAAATTCACTTTGGTGGTGTGTGTTGCTTGCATGGCTTTCCAACTGATGTTCTTTGCTAGTTCCTAGTCCACTGCTAAAAGGCAGTGCCAGGTGCCGTGTTCTTACTGAAAAGTAGCTCTGGGCAGGAGCACAAGGGGAAGAAATAGGAGGATTCAAGAATGGCTACAAAAAGTCTTCTAGCAGTACAAGTCTTTCATGCCTTTTAGGGAGTACCTGTGGGCAGCTGGATACTGTGTAATTTTAAAGAAAACAGTGTATGGCCAACCCAGTAACTTTGTGCTCTGTTTCAGAGTAGCAGCCGTGTTAGTCTGTATTCGCAAAAAGAAAAGGAGTACTTGTGGCACCTTAGAGACTAACATCCGATGAAGTGAGCTGTAGCTCACGAAAGCTTATGCTCCAATAAATTTGTTAGTCTCTAAGGTGCCACAAGTACTCCTTTTCTTTTTGTGCTCTGAAGAACAGAGATCCTCCTTCTCTGGGATGGTAGGGGAATTAGAGCACTACAGAGTTAAAAGAAATGTTGTATATATTAAATAGATCCCTTTTAAAAGGTGCAGTTCGAGAAATAAATGTGTACTCATCCTGACATCTTCCCACAGGCTACTCCTCCCTTACCTGGTTGAGCCATAGAGTTCCCAAGCTTTCGCAATACCCAAGGCAATCCCTTTGCATGGATTATTGTCCAGTAACTTCGAAGCTTCCTTGGACTTCCCCAAAACATTCAATATGTGCCTGTGATATAAGAGAAATAACAAAATCACAT
Source organism: Lepidochelys kempii (assembly GCF_965140285.1). NCBI lineage: Eukaryota > Metazoa > Chordata > Testudines > Cheloniidae > Lepidochelys > Lepidochelys kempii. The sequence continues at coordinate 29,731,619 of NC_136392.1, read as the reverse complement.
GATGATCCCAGCTGACCTAGGATTTGTAAAACAGAAGTTCAGAGAGTTTGTGGATATTAAGAGGTTATGACAGGGTGACAGCACAAGACACACAGAGCATGCAGACTGATGGTTTGCTGAAACCTCCTCACTGGCTAAGCAATGAAGTATCCGGGACTGGCCTTTGTTTCAAAGGGGTTCCCTTACCGATGCACAGCAGTGGTTCTCGAAGTAAGGCCTCCGAAGCTGGCAGCAATGGTGTTTATTTCGATTTGCTTCAGTGCTGGAGTGCCATCTGCACCAAGGTCAACCATATAATCTGAGCGATTTATTCCTAAGAACACTGACTGAACGAGAGGGAAAATAAAATACAAAATATAGCACACGGCCATTCCTCCACATCTCTGACCAGCATAGTGAGGCACCTCACTTGCCACAGGCCACTTTGACAAATTCACTTAAAAACCCCCTTTTTTAGGGCTGCAGCCAGCAATCTTCACTCTGATAAAGTAACCACTGGTGTCAAATAGAGTTTTGGCAGAGTAAAGACTGTTGGTTGGGTCCTTAGCTTATTTCCTGCATTTATTTGGACAGACATCATATGAAACCCTTATCATTTCCCTCTTTCATATACATCCCATGGCAAGAAAAGGTAACTGATGTAACTGTGCTACAAAAGAAATTTAACAGCACAGGAAAGCCCTTAAGTGCTACTTCTGACCCAGCTACATTGAACTGGAACTCAGCAAAATGCTCTTTTGAGACTTTCAGAAGACAACATTAGATGTATGTATAATCACGGTCCTCTTTCACACAAGGTTAGACTGCTCCCAGCAATACCCACCAAAAATACTTAGAGGCATGATTGCTGAACGGTCTCATAAAATGGGACAAGTTACTCAAGATACCATAATCTAGAGAGTAGCCCTATACATCCTCCTACTGACTGAACAATTCAAAAATCAACCTGTAGGAGAGATCTTTCAAATTACCAAAAAAACCCAAACTTCCATTATGAAAGAAAGGAGAGTGGCTGCTAATGGGGCGGTGGGAGGGGGAGAGGAGGGAAGAAGGGGGAGACTACTTCCTGTGGGATACCTGAGCCAACCCTTCTTTCAGAACTTGCTTGTAGATTTTAAAGAGATGAGCTGTGAAGTCATCCACTTTGATGGTGCTAGAGAAAAAAAAAGAGTATACCAATCAATTTACTTTGCTATAAGGGAGATAGATTTCCTCAGGTAAGGGCTTTATTTATTATCTATTACATGGTGGAAGCTACAGGATACACTCCCCAGCACAATGCACAGGACTGTGGTCAGACCATGCTCTTGAGCATTAGTAAGAGCTGCACAAGCTCAAGCCTCACCTAGAGCATTTACAATGTACCCTTGTGCCTAAGGCAAGAGTTTCAAGTGGTCAGATAACCCTTATCCACACACACAGCAATAGGGACCCTGATAAAAAGCTTCTCTGTGAAGAAGGTTCAGAGACTCATACAGTTAAAGGTCAGAAGGGACTGTCATGATCATCTAGTCAGTCAGACCTCCTGCATATCGCAGGCTACAGAACCTCACCCACCCACTCCGGTAATAGGCCCCCTAACCTCTGGCTGAGTTACTGAAGTCCTCAAATCATAGTTTAAAGTCTTCTAGTTACAGAGAATCCACCATTTACACTAGTTTAAACCTGCATGCGACCCAGGCCCCATGCTGCAGAGGCTCTCCCTCCCATACTCTCCCTCTGCAGCTGCCAGTGTGAATCTCTGTGAAGGAAGAGAGAGAAGACAAACAGAAGATAGAGAAAAGCAGCAAAGATAAAGACCAAAAGTCTCCCCACTCCCACTGGGGTCTGGTATAATAATTTACAGTGCAAATTCTGGGGGCCACCACCAAATTCACGTTTTGGTAGTTTACTGGCTGGCCATGCTGCACATCACTGTACTCACCACTGTATAACCCTTCTAGAAAGGGCCCTGGCACAAACTACATGTATGTTCTACTCCAAACAACTGGATTACTTACTAGCAATAAGTTGTTTACATAACACACTACCCTCACTTCCCCTGGCCAAGGGGAATCCTGGGCCTGGCCACATAGCTACAGGTATCAGCTACTAGGTTGGGGTGTGGACGTCTTTTCTGGCAAATGTCCATTTAGACAGCCCTGCAGGTTAGATGGCACAACCTTTAGTCCCTTTCCTCCCCCCACAAGGGTCAGAACAGATCAGTCATGTTGCCATAGTACAACAGCTCTTTGAACATACAAGGTGCACCCTCAGCTCCCCAGGATTACTAGACAGGTAGGGATAGCAACAGATGGAGCTGAAAGTCTGACAGAATTTTGGTCCAAAATTTGGGGGAAGGCCCAAGCATCTTGTCTTTGTGGAATATTTTATTACATGGTCTGGCAATCAGAACCTGCAGCTCTCAGACCCTCCTGGCCATGCCAACAGCTGCCAGAAACAAAACCTTCAGCGAACAGCGATACAGACAGCGAGATCCCAGTGGTTAACACTGAATTTAAGTCTCAAGCAGGTTCCCAGGTGGGAGGAAAGTCTGTAAGACCATCTGAAGTGGAGCATATAGTGGGGCAAGAGAAGCCCTACCCATACCCCATTTTCCCATATAGATCTGTCATCTTTTGCAAGGCCCAAAGAGACCCAAAACCCTTACTGAAAACAGCTAAAAAATACTAAACTTAAATAAGAATGTAGAGTCTAATGCACCTAACTACTTATGAACTACTGGCAACCATTTTATAAAACCTAATGTGGTGGGGAAAAGGAGAGGTTAGTTCTGTGACCAGTCTGGCAGACAGAAAGTGTAACCTGTAGCAGAAGTGGTGTATTTATACCCTGTCTGTAACCTGAAGAACTTGAGGGACATCCATAAACTATCAGTAGAGATGACTGAGGGCAGCAACTCAAGAAGTAACAGCAAAAATGGACTAAGATTAAGAGTGATAGAAGCTTTACTTTTAAAATATTTGTTTAGTTAACATATACAGTACAATACATACCTAGCAAGAGTGCGTTCCAGGAATTCCGCGTTCTGGCTAATAGCATCCACAAGTAGGTTAAAATCTTGCTGAACAGCATAGGCTTGTTCAAAGATGGTGCTTGGTACTACAGATGGGAGCAATGTAAAGGGAGCATAATTCACCACCTGCAGATAAGGGTCCAACAATGGAGAAGTCAGCCATTTTCCTCACACTTCCTTTTCCTAACAGACTGGGCTGAAATCCTCTGAAAGTGTGGCCCAGCCAGTTCTCATTTAAATGAGTCCCAATTTAAAACTGACATATTCTAGACTAGATCCTTACTTCATTTGTCCTTGAACAGACTTTCCCTCAGTACACCACAGGCTGCATTGCCTGAACTTTGGCATGTCTACTTTTGAGTGTTTCCATTTTACAAAACTTAATATAATGGAATTTGAGTTGGGAGACCTCAGTAACAACTCCTTAGTTACAGCTGTGTTGAACTTTTCATTTAACAGAGTATAATCTCTGTTTCCACTTTAATGGTAGAATGTAGACTCCAGATTTACCACAAGTACTGTTCAAAGAACAACTGAATTTTATAGTATATCCAGTTCTGAAATTTATCTCTGAGGGTCTCATTATTTTTGACTCACTTTGGCTACTCAACTCCAGTCACTGCAAATTCCAGACTCTTCACCTCTTCACTGAAACCACATCCCAGGCATAAGCCACTTTGAAAACAGCAATTTTATACAGGACAAAAGTTATTCTCCTTGTTTGTCATAACCTTTTGTGCACGCCAAGAGAAGCCAACTCCTCTCTCAGAAGCCAATGTGTATGCCTGCTCTGCAACTCTACCTCCCTACTCCTCAGCATCAAATCCTAGAATTCCCTAGGCCCCGGGGTGGACAAATTACAGCCCATGGGCCGGATCCAGCCCACCAGCCATTTTAATCTAGGGAGCGGGGTCTGGGGCTTGTCCCACTCCAGCCAGGGAGCAGGGTCAGGGGCTGCTCCGTGCGGGTCCCGGAAGCAGCAGCATGGCCCCCCTCTGGCTCTGACGCAGAGGCATCCAAGGGGCTCTGTTCCGCACGCTGCCCCTGCCCCAAGCACCGACCCCCCATGGCCAGGAACCACGACCAATGGGAGCTGCAGGGGTGTGCCTGCGGACGGGGCAGAGCACAGCAGAGCTGCCCAGCCACACCTCCGCGTAGGAGCTGGAGGGGGGACATGTTGCTGCTTCCAGGAGCCACTGGAGGTAAGCACCACCCGGAGCCTCCACCTCAAGCCCCAACCCCAATTTTGTGAGCATTCATGGCCCGCCATACAATTTTTATACTCAGATGTGGCCCTCAGTCCAAAAAGTTTGTCCACCCCTGCCCTAGGCAGATGCTGATCTGCGAGAGACTGACTGGACAGCAGAGCCAGCATAAAACACAAAGATACATGGCAGAGATATACTCCACAGCATCACTGTCAGTCTTCTCTAGTCTTCCTACAGCCTGCCCATGGAGATGCCAGGCAACTAGCCAGCCTTCAGCCAATACACAGTCCCTCTCTCTTACAGGCTGCTGGTGGACCTGATCAGGTCCACAAACAGGATCCTGGTCTGACAGACCCTGCTTATAACACACGAGTTCCCCTCTGGCAAGTTACAGTAGGTTCACCAAAGGGAGAAGTTGCCTCCCAAGCAGAGCTGGTATCCCTGCGAAGTCCAGGCCATTTAAGGTGACACCATCCTCTTCTCCTTGTTCAGCTGTGGTGGTAGCTGAAGGTTCCTGAAAAGCAGAACCTCCCACTGACAAACTTCTTGGGATTTACCAGAAATGAGCTCTGCTCAGATATTGGGAGCACATCCATCACACCAGGACTGCCCCTGGGGAGAGTGAACACACAGCACTGACATCCACTGTTAAGCCACCACATCCAAACTTCATGTTTTCTCATGGACAAATAAAACAGATTTTCATAATGCAGGTAGATCTCTCAGTAGAATATCTTAGTCTGACCACAGTTGGTATTATGGAGTGTGGTGAAAGCTTACTCTGCTATTGTCTCAACTCTGGTTAGTCTCCTGTGGAGCTGTGCAGTTACTGCAAAATATCGCACATTTCATGACGACTCAATAAACAAGCCTCATCACTTGCAACCATCTCCCTCCCAAGAGCTTGTCCTATGGGGCAGAAATCCTGCTGAATCATTTGATCCTTTTCCAAGAATGCATTATTTCTATGTGAGAACACCGAGTAGTTAAATAAGCCGAGCTTACGTCGGATGAATTGGAATCCTCTTTGGTCCTCATCAGAACTCCTTCAAGCAATGCTGCATCCACAGCGATCGCAGCTACCTCTGGAATGAGCTGCTCATTGTGCAAAACATCTTCCCATAGGGCCAGGTGGGCAGTCATTTCAAATACTAAAGACAGAAGAGAAGTCACTCACAGGACGGGGAGGGAACAGAGTCCAGTGCTCTTTACCTGTACATGGCCTAACCTTTTTTGCTTAGTAGGTGATGGTGGTGGGGGTGTGAAAGTGGTTGTTTTGTTTTAAATTAGACCAGATGGAACTGCAATTTTCTCCTAGCTTTAGCAAGTTCCCTTCTGTATTGAATTCTGGTCTGGATAGCAGAGGTGATATACGCAGGGTTGTTGAACAGGCTCTTAGCATAATATAGGCCTTAGTCGGCATTTCTTACTCAGGCAACACTCACACTAACTTCCCTGTGACATTTGCCCAAGAGCCAAACAGGTCCTCAGGCCAGGCACTGTAACTATCTTCCTGGGGCTTTTGACCCAACTAATTGTTCTAATATCACCTATTAAACATAATAGATGCATATTTAGAGGGAAAGGTATTGCCAGATATAGAAAAACTGTTTCTGTGGGGAGAAGTAGTAAAGCAGATACTCATGTTTTCATGACCCTTAGAAAACTGACTTAGCAGAGAGGTCAAGGACTAACCCAACTCTCTTATCTGCTCTACTGATTGGTACCTTGTTTGTGACCATCCAGAACATGGTTAGGATATAGCCACATGGTTAGGAACTATACTCTTTTTACCATACTTGTGAACAGGGCTGTAACACAAGTATCAGGCTCTCACCAATTTGTAATTTCTATCATGACTGCCAAGCTGCATCTGTGTAACTTGCCCTCAGCTGCCAGAACAGTCTGGCAAAAGTACCTGACTGCGCCAAGAACCACATTTTTGCACCACAGAGGTACGGTTGAGCAAGGAAATATCATGCAGTGTTGATGCACTGAAATATGTTAGTGCTGTAACTATATCAGATGAGCATGTCACCATTTCTAATTACAATGAATACAGTCCTACATGGTGCACAGAACTGGTCCTGCCAGGGCAGGGTTGAGGCCTACTGATGAGGCAGCATGTCCGTGGGAAGCTTGCATCATCATTGCTCAGGTTGTACTATCTCTGCAGATAAACAGAGACCCCTCAGGGCGCAGATCGCGGCTTCTTTACGTGCTGTACAAAGCATTGCTCACGTTTATTACAGCACTCTATAAATGTAACGGAAGTGTCAATAGAGCCTTTCAAGGCATAACGTCACCGGGAGAAGTGTCATGTTGGAAAGAGGACAAGCCTACAATCGCTATATAGACACCTGCTTTAGAAAGGAGTCAGTCATTTAACTGGTCAAGTTGAAACAGACATCGGTATTTAAGGTGCGTGCCTCTCAGCAAGGCACACAAAGCCCAGTGAAGGGCTTCTCGTTGGCCACAGGATACCGCACCCTGGGCTGCGTGCCATTTTGGTTATAAGTCTAGTTGATAAACAATAAGCCCTTTTAAATATACCAGTTAAGTTCGTGACCTATTCCCCCAAATAAGCCAGTCCTACGGGAACAAAGGGGAAGCCCCCCCAGGGCAGCCGCCTGGAAGTAGCAGCCCGGCGCTTTGCACAGCCGGGCCCACCGTACCCACAACGCTCGGAGCCAGCACCAGCGTCTGGCTTGCTCCGTTATCCCGCCCTCAGCGCGTCACGGCCCGTCCGGCCCCGCCTGACGCCGAGCGGGGCCCGGGGAGCGTGTGACCCGCTTTGGCGCCTGCCGGCCCGCGGGCGCCTTCTGCCCGGCCCGGGGCAGCGCTGTGACTTACCCCGGGTAACGCTGCGCGCCCCCCCAGCCCCGGGCCGCCGGGAGGACCCGGCCCGAGGAGCGGACGGACCCGGGGGTGGGGGCAGAGCGCGGGACGGCGCGGCCCCGCCCCGCCCCGCGGGATCCCTCCCCTGAGGCCGCCACTCGTCAGCGGACCGAGCCCGGGGAGGGCCCCTCCCCCACCTGCCAGGGGAAGCGACCGGCCCCGGCCCCGCCCCCTAGCCCCCGTACCTAGCTCGCGGCACCGGCCGGCTGCGCGTGCGAAGGGAAGTGTGCCCTTGCTCCGCTCAACCCCTGATTGGACGCGCCTCTCTCAGCGCCCGGAACGGCATCGAGCGCTCGCCTTCTCCCATGATTGGCAGGAGAGTGGGCCTATCACCGGGAAGTAAGGAGGGCGGGCGAGGTCGCCAGTCAGGGCTGGACTCCGGACCAGCTACAGAAGGAATCAATCGTAAGCGGGAGGCCCTGCCTCCCCCCCGCCGCGTACTCAGGCGCTCAATGCGCCTGCGCCGGGCTCTCAGTCAGGCCCTCACGGCGCTTGGCGCCCGACAAGGGCTGAGGAGCAGTGGCAGGGCGCGAAGCCGGGGGCCGGGCTGGCCTCGTGCTCTGATCCGCGCGCGCCAGGCTGCAGCCGCCGGCCGCTGGGCTCTGGCCTGGCCCGGGTGGCGCGCCGTGCCTTGCCGGCCTCGCTGGGGGCTGAGCCAGCCCCTCAGGGTGCTCAGGCCCCGACCATGCACATCGTTAAACACCCCACTCGGTGCCTGCCGCGGCAGCGTCTCCCCCCAATGCCCTGCCCTATGCGAGTTGCTGGAGGCCACCTGGGGAGCAGAGTCACCCCTCGCTCTCCGGCCCACGCTGGCCAGCTACCAGCGCTTCAAATCCACGTCCTCGACGGCGACCTCTCTCAAACGCAGCCTTGGACCGGCCCATTTTTGTCCCGCCACGATCGTCTTACCTGGTGAACCCAACACCCCGTGTGCAGCCGCTCCGTTCCCGGAGCCCAAGCTGTCCTCGTTCAACCCTGGTCCAGGCACTCCTGATTCCCTCCTGCTCGCCGGCTGCCAAAGTCTGGAGGAGGGGAGGCCTGCTTAACGGGACTTCTGTGGTCAGCTGAAGCAGGGTTCCCTGCGTATCATCAGCCCTTGGAGTCTGTCCCCTTCTCCTCAGTTCGATGTCCCCCCGATACCTAGAGAGACAAGGGGAGGGTGGTAATACCTTCTGTTGGTGAGAGAGAGAAGCTTGCAAGCTACAGAGAGCCCTTCTTCAGGTCTGGGAAAGGTCTCCCTGATACCTACACAGCTTTGCTTCATGCTTCCAACTTCTCTCACTACTGAAGAAATGTGACACCAAATTTTTTTAGCATAGGCCGACATCTTGGGACAGAAAGTGATCCACAGGCCGAGAATAGGTTCCTCCGTGGGCCCAGTCTGGGACGCTGTGTCTAACACTGAACTTTTTCTTTAAAAATCTCTCAATGTTGCTATATGACTGATTCAGCTCCATTGGGGCTAGAAAAAGTGGGAGCACTAATGTAGACTGACTGCTGATGCTTTTACCACTGTTGTCCAACTCTGCTTAAAGCAGGTCTAGCTGACACAAGGCTAAAAATACAGGCAGCGAGTTTATAACAGCACTCCCACCATTGGAGGGCACCAGCACTACAGCAGTTGTGGAAGATTTGAAAGAAAAAGCTCAGACGCTAGCCAGAGAGAAAGAATCTAAGCAAAACCAGCAGCTCCACAAATTTCTGCTCTTTGCAGTTCATAAATCTTCATCTATTGAATTTACCCTGAATAGATAAATGGTGAGTGGTGTCTCTCATTAAGTAGGTTTTCCTGTCAATGAGGAAAGAATAAAAGGGGAGGGGGGATAGGACTTTTTAATGATAGTGTGGCTCCTAAGAACACCCAGGGAAGCTCGGCCTTAGAACCATACAGATGGGTGAAGACTGTGTTGTTACCTCTGAGGTCCATACATAGTAAGAGATCTGTGAATGATCCAAAGAATCAGCTGAGCAGATTACTTCAAATAGCCAGAAGGTGTCAGACCTAAGTAATTGGTGTCAAGCTGCTTCCAATAATCACAAAGGTCATGATGCAAGTATTTCACACATGGCAAAAGACAGCACTGCAGAGCCATCCACGCCACATTTTGCTTCAGCCCCATCAGGATCATTGGTCTGTACTTCTCTGATCTCGTTGCTTGTAAGAGCTCTGATTAAGCTCATGAAGGACCAAGCAGTGATATTTACAATAGCCACCATCTGGCCAAGAAGACTCTGGTGTACCAGTTATTGGTGAGCTACTGCTCAATCACATGTCATGGATCTTCTGTTTCAAAGTCTAGTGCTGCACCCCAATCCAGCAGCCCCCATTTTGTCATTCTGGTTGCTGCGAAGCACATATTAACAAGGGGGTATTATACTATGATGAAGTAACAGATGCCATTACATTTTTCAGGAAAAAATCCTCATATAATATACGTCAGGATATGGAGAAAGTTTGAACACAGGTGCTATGAGGAAGAGCAAGAGTTAATCAAAGGCTCGAATCCCTGTCATCTGGGAAGTCCCGCAAAAAAGAAGGGGGCATAAAAACTGCATCTTCTTACTCAGCAGGTCTGCTTTGTGTATATCAGAGCTAGAGCTGCTGGTGACAAATACAAGCTTCTTCTATTAAGAGCCAACCACAGTTGTAAGGCATGTGGCAATTCTCCAAAAAAGGCTATTTTTTGGAGTTTAATGTACCCACCTTACACCCACCCACATCATATATCATTTGAAAGCTTATTTTCTGTATGTTTAGGTAAGGCATGATGTGGAGCTGTCAAGTGATGCTGTAAGTGAAACAATGGTACCCAAAAAGAGAAAGTGTCATTTTTTGCACAGTTCCAGAAATACAGCAACACGATTGAGTACAGCTTTTTACTGTTTAAGTTAATTTCAACACCTTAACATGGTGTTTATTGGTTAAAGCTATCATAGGATAATGTGTTAAAGATTTTTATTGGTTTTGCATGGGCAAGTATTTTTTTCCCAGGATTGATTAAGCTGTTTAGCGTGTGGCAAGAATGACCAATATCAACATTTTCCAATATACTAACATGAAATGTTTTCGCATTGCATACAGTATTCTTAATTGTCAAAGTATCTCACATGTCATTCTAATAGTTTTTTTATATTTTCAATTGAAATTTGCTGACCAGATCAATCTCAGACTGAAGGTTTCAGAGTAGCAGCCCGTGTTAGTCTGTATTCGCAAAAAGAAAAGGAGTACTAGTGGCACCTTAGAGACTAACCAATTTATTTGAAGGTTGTGCACCAGCAGCATAGATTGGATGCTCGTAGTTTGTCCTGAACAGTGGGTAGATATAAATGTATGTGAATTCCTAATGTAATGCTTCTCCATTTGTAAGCTTTTGTACATACAATGTAGCATCTAGGCTGCCTGGTTGAAGGTTTTAATTTGTAATGCATGCAGTACTAGCCTTTGAAATATTCTAGAAACTAGCTTTTAATTTAGTGATATTTATGCACACTTAGTGTTAGAGATGATCATACAAAGCTTTATATTGGGCTACAATCAAAGTGCTCACTAAACAAAAATGGCAATTTTGATACTAACAGTCCTAATTTATATCTAGATTAGCATAAGCCTGTTTACTTGTACAAAATGAAAAATGGTGGTAATGGTGACAGTAATGCTAACAAGATACTTTGAGAATTTTAACTCTACAGGAAAGTTACACTATATGAAGACATGGAGTATACAGACCCCTTAAAGCTTACATCAAAGAGAAAAAGATTCTCTACAAACTTTGAAAAATGTTTGTCAAGGAAATCAAAACAATACAAAACTGTCCAAAGCCACTAATGCTGGACAGAATTCTGTGATGCTGGCAGCAGAAGCCAGGAGAAATTAATAGTATTAGCATAGGATGCCTTTTCTAGTTTAGATGATGTGCCACCAATACTCTATGACAGGGCCTGCTTTCAGAAATACACAAGAAAATAGACTTTGACACATGTCAGAGTTGTAGTGAACCCAGGAAAGAAAACAGACAATCTGATCAGACAGTATCATATTCACCCGCTTCCAGAGTACGCACATCTTCCAGTGATTGGTCCTGTTGCATCATTTGCTTGATAAAAAAAACACACAACACAAGAACCCTAATAAAATAGAAACACTGTAGAGAGCAACCAATATCAGGGAGGCAGCACCTCAAAGAGGAGATGATGATATGTTGTGCAGAAGAATACCTGTGGAAGACTTGATTGCTAAGGATGCAATTTATCACTCAACATGCCTTTCTTCCTACTTGAGTAAAATGAATCTTAAACTAAAACTATCTAGTTACACTTCAACAATACAGTCATCTTATGACACCGCATTTCAATCAATTGATTGAAGAAATTTATATAATATCATTATCCAGCAAGAAGGCTCTTCTATCCAAGCTGCTACAAAGATATAAAGCCCTACTTCTCTCAGATGTAGAAACTGCAAGCAATTCCGACAGCAAGATTAGAAAAACATTCTGGTTCTGCAATTTCATTCCATGCACAGCGCAAACTAGGCAAATCTACCTTTGTTCTATAAAGTGCAACAACATTAGCTGATGCTATCCAAGCTACTAGTAAGCTGAAGCAGGAATTTAAGACATCCAAATGTTTGGTCGATGTTCTTCTGGTGAGGGAGCCTGATGAATAGCTTTCAAATGACTAAGTGGTTTTGTATAATGCCACTTCAATCCTTCAGTCTGAAATAGCTAAAATGAAAGCCTCAGAATATTATCCAAAGCCAGATGATTGTGGTTTAGAGAAGTCATCTACTTTTGTGCCCCAGTTTGTGCAAGAGTTTCTTTGTCCGTTCGTTGATGGATAAAAATGTATATAATTCACCCAGCAATGAGTACCATCTTTCAGAAGACATTCAAATAATTCACCACTGCACATAAACCTTGCTGCACCGCTACACCATGAGTCTGGGGCCTGTAATTTAATTGACAGGCTACACCTCCACTGATATCAATTATGATGAACGGAAGCAATTCATCACTAGTGCTGCAAACACTGAAGTAAAAAGACTCCAGGGAGATGTGTTCATTCCAAATGGAATTGTACCACTACATGCGGATGGAAATCTCATCCATGAAGGAGATAATATAATCAACATGGAGATCCTTGACTGAAATAATATCTTTCATTCAATGGATAGAGTGGTATTTCAAGAACAGTCTCCAGATAGTCCAGCATCGCAAGAAATATCACTGAAGTGTGGGGAAAAAAAATGTCACTCTACCCAGGCAGATTCTCTTATGCAGCGTTTGAAAAACCAAAAAATGTCCAGCACCAGTTCACCATGAAAAATACTTGAGAAAATCAACTGTGTCTGTAGTCAGAACAATCTTCCCTGCACAGAACTGTATATACCAAGAGAATAAAGAATGTGGCAACCCATGATGATGATGACTAGAAATGTCACCAGTGCTGTTACATTTCAATGATGCCTGTACGTATTTATTATTAGATTTTTTTTTTACCCTTTAGATTGTTGTTGTGATACTTTGAGGTCAAAAGAAATCCAAATTTATGTCTTAAAATAATACATAGTCATTAAACAGAAACTAATGCAAATATTTCAAAGTGGTCATTTTAATGTGTTGATAAATAATGACGCTATCCCTGTTTTTTATGGTAGGGGCACTACTTGACAGCTCCACAGCAAACCTCATCTTCAAGTACACACAATAAGCTCTAGAATGATATATGATGAGCGTGTGTGTAGAGAGGGTACATTAAACTGACCAAATCAGTGGTGTCTGCTCCTCCTTTATATCAGATGAGAAAGCTGGAGTCTATTTTGCCTCACACGTCAACAGAATTATTAACTAAGTTCCATTTGCAGCATCTTAGTGATTGGTGATGTGTGGACCAGAAGTGTTCTAGATGGAACCTGTGTCATTGGCATGTGGGATAGATCAGTTTTTAATTTGTAGATTCAGCACTTTGGAAATGGAATCAGCGAGACAAACCTGGAGCTCCGAGATGCCTATTGTGAAGTTACTAGCCCTATTCTGGATCAAATTCAGCTCTGGTGTATGTGCTCACAACTCCCAGTGAAGTCCAGTAGCGGTCAGTGAAGTTAATGGAAGGTATGCCCATTTACCCCAGGGCCAAAAACCAGAAAAAGGCTCTCTTACTCCACAATGAGCGTGTCCCCACAAAGAGTTATTCCAGAATAGCTGGAGTGCTTTAAATTCACACCCTACCTCACTCCGCCTGGGGGAATAATTTCTCAGGTAGACAAGCCCTGCACCTTGCCAGTCCCTAGGGCCCGTGCGGGCAGGGAGGCACTGCGCAGAGCTTCACACTCCCCTCGTTCCCCTTCCCAGGGCAGTTAAACCGCAGAGACCCCCACGGAGGAGGAGGGAAGCTGAGCCTGATGCTATCAGCTCTCTCTCCTGAGCTGCTCACTTGGCCCTTTGCTTACTGCCCAGCCCAGGCGGTTTGGCCCTGTCTGGGCGCCGGGGCGGTACTGTGCCACGTACCGCATGGGGATGGGGGTGCCACTTGGCAGGGAGGTCTCCTGGGCAGGGCGCTGACTTGGGAGGCTGGTACCCGTGGAGGGGCCCCCTGGCTGCAGCCCCCCGTGGGAACAGACCCGCCCCCCGTGGGAACAGACCCCCCCCGCTGGGGGATGAGCGCCCAAGGGCGAGGGGAGTCCCAGGCGGAGGGGCTGGCACCGGGAGGTGCGGGACCCTGCCTGACACGGAGAGTCCCCGGGCGCCGCAGGGGGGCGGGAGGCAGAGTCCCCGGCCAGTGCCCCCCGGGGGGGGGCGTGGGGGGGGCTGAAGCCGGAACTCCGTCACAGTGCCGTATGACGTCACCCCGCGGCGCTGTGAATCATGCTAATGTCACGCAAATCCCCCCCGGGGACCCGGAAGCGGCGGGCGCGGGGGCAGCAGAGGCCATGAGCCGCGGGAGGGGCGGAGCCTGCGGGTGAGAGGGGCGGAGATCGACCCCCAGGGGGCGGGGCAGGGCAGGGCCTGGGGTAGCTCTCCCCATGGGGCTGGCAGGGTTGAAGATGCATAGGGGGCAGCTCTCTGAAGGCGGCTGGTGTGGTTATGGGTGCACATGGGGCAGCTCTCCCCATGGGGCTGGCGGGGTTATGGGTGCACATGGGGTAGCTCTCCCCATGGGGCTGACGGGGTTTGGGTTGCATAGGGGAAAGCTCTCCCCATGGGGCTGGCAGGGTTGGGGTGCATAAGGGGCAGCTCTCCCAAGGCGGCTGGTGGGGTTATGGGTGCACATGGGACAGCTCTCCCCATGGGGCTGGCAGGGTTTGGATTGCATAGGGGGCAGCTCTCCCCATGGAGCTGGTGGGGTTGAAGATGCATAGGGGGCAGCTCTCCCCATGGAGCTGGTGGGGTTGGGAATGCCACTGCTAACACCATTTTAACTGTGGCAGCAATGTCAGAAGCTAAAGTGTAGATGGGCCACCAGCATTTTTAACACCTGTCAGCTGGATCTACTGTAAGAAGGGTTATGTGTGATGGTGTTAATATGCCACCAGTGCTGTCTACATGAGGACTTCCAACATTGCTACCACTGGTGGAACAGAACACATGGCACTGGAGGGATATTTTTGGAAAAATGATCTAGTTTGGATAGGGCCTTTGTGAAACTGATTTCTGTAAGAAATAATAAAAAACCCACCCTTTTTATTTCCAAGAGCTAATTCATTTCAATCTGCTTAGTTCTCAGAGGGGAAAAAGTTATAGTTGGAAGAAGATGTCAGTAGCAGAAAGAAAGATACAAATAAGCCCTCCTGAATGTTTTCATTGTCACTACTTGAAAAGGGAGGATGGTATCCCCTTAACAAACACAAATGACATTAAGCAGTTGAATGAGGATAGAGACAATGCTTAAAATGTGTGTGTGGGGTGACCCACAAGGGGTTGCAGGCAGGGTGGCCTCTCGCACATTCCCAAAATGCCAGACATTCTGGTACTTCCAGAAACAGTGGGCCTGTTGCTGCCATAACCTTGCACACATGGTACATGGGAGGTCATGCCACGTGGGGGGGCCATTTGGAAGAGCATGCTGCCCTGCCTCCGCTGGTGTGACCTCGCACACACAGTGTGTGCAAGGTCATGCTGGTTGGGGCAGAGTGGCATGCTGTCAATTATGGTGTTGCCTGTCTGATACTGGACAAAACCACATCTGGTTTTGCCTCAGTATTGGATGGGGGACAGACAGTACAAAAGCAGGACTGTCCAGTTGAAAAGCAGATGAGTGGCCTGCCTAGTTGCAGGCCAGGCAAAAAAATTACTTTTTAATTGTGCCAGGTTGCTGAGGCACACATTTTAAGCACTGCCTTACCAAAGCTGCTGCTCCCAGATTAGAATAGACCGCTCAGTTTTTTCAGACTGAATATAGATTAATTCTCTCATCTGATTCTTATTATTTCATTTGTCTTTAAATGGGAGCTGCTGATGCTTCACAAGATGGCGGAAGAACTAGATGACCAGATCTTTTATGTTTCCATCTCTATGTAAAGCTGTGTAGTTATGCAGTAGCCTATGAATCCTCTGCCAGATTTCTGCATCTCTTGCAACCTGGTGGTGATAGTGGTGTTATTTTTCTTCTTTTGCCAACAGTGAAAGAACCCTAGCTCTTTAGCGCAGACATCTTTGTGTTGTGTTTGTACAGCACAGTGGGGTCCTGGTCCACTACCACTACCAAAATACAAATTAACAATCACAATAATATCACTAGGGCTCTGAAAATCTATAAAAAGACACAGAGCCCTACTCTGTCTGAAAGAGGTGCCCTGAGGGCTCCATCTCTCTTTATCTTTCCCAATAATCATAGAAACCCTATTGAATACATTGTGAGGAGTGGATGAATTAGTCAGGTATCTTATTTAATTATTTGACATCTCTACAAAGGTCAGATTTTTTTCCATCAGTGGCATCAACCTCCCTGTTCCAAGGAGTTATTTTTTCAAAGCCTCTTCTAATATGTTTATATTGTAGGTGCTATGTCCAGCAAGAACTCAGCATGGTGTGACGTTGCAAATGAATCTGATTTTTATTCTTGTTCCTGGGAAGCAAGCTTTTCACATAGTCATTGTAGCTGCAAAGGTAAAATGAAAGGCTATAGAACCTTGTCCAAACTTTCAGGAGTGTTTTAGTTTGAAGAATAAATAGTGAATTATTAAAGAAATGAATATGAATCTGTTTCTCTCTGGTGAATTTGTTGCGGATACTTTATAGCAAGGATTCTCAAACTTCATTGCACCACGACCCCCTTCTGACAACAAAAATTACTACGTGACCCCTGGAGGAGGGACCGAAGCCTGAGCCCTGCCGCCCCAGGTGAAGGGGGCCAAAGCCCATGCCGCACTGCCCCGGGGTGGGGGGGGGAGAGGGGAGCAAAGCCGAAGCCAAAGGGCTTCAGCCCCAGGCAGGGGGACAGTAACCTGAGCCCCGCCACCCAGGGCTGAAATCCTTGGGCTTTGGCCCCGAGCAGTAGGGCTTGGGCTGTGGTCTTGGACCCCATCAAGTCTAAGCCAGCTCTGGTGACCCTATTAAAAGGGGTTCCCGACCCACTTTGGGGTCCCGACCCACAGTTTGAGAACCGCTGCTTTATAGTAACATATCTTGCCATTAGTTAGTATTGTAAACGATGATGATTCCTTGTGATATATTTTGTAAGTGTTCTATTGTAAAGAATCATTTTTAGTTGAAAATAACTTCTAAGTGTTTCCTCTCTAGATTTAACTGGTTCTGACAGTGAAAGTGATCTTCATACTTACATTGATATAAAGGATCAGTGCCATTCACTGGGAGAAGAGAGGGAAAGAAGCAAAAGAACCAATGACTTGACAGAAGCTCTTCTGGTCTCAGGAAACAATCAGACCAACAGAAAAAATAACGGCAGG
Organism: Lepidochelys kempii; assembly: GCF_965140285.1. Lineage (NCBI taxonomy): Eukaryota > Metazoa > Chordata > Testudines > Cheloniidae > Lepidochelys > Lepidochelys kempii. Next base: position 29,714,593 of record NC_136392.1, on the reverse strand, counting down.
GACTATCTTTTACTACAAGGGAAAAAATCACAACATTCTAGGAGCAGCCAAAAAGAAAAGGTACCAAAATCCATACCACCTTCTACATTTAACAGAAATCAGACAATTGATCACCCATCTGCAAGTTGTTCAGCAAGAGTGCTTCAGTCAAGGTCTGCCTTATCATCTCGAAAAGATTTACTTTCCAAAAGTGAACCCTCCCAGCTCTTCAGTACTGAGCACCCAATACAGGAGCCAGCCTTTTTCACAATTAAGAAAGCTTACATAGTTAATAAGCTACATCAAAAGCACCTGTCAGCTGATTCTCCTCCAACCTCAAAGTGCAATAAAGCTGTGCAGGCTTCTTTCACTTGTAGAGGGGAAGACCCTGGTGAATGTATTGTTTGTGAATGTTCAAAACAGTCACTGTTAAAGGAAGAGGGAAACAGAAAACTAGACAAGAAGAAAGTTGCTGTGTTTCATAACACTGAAAGTATTGCCAGTCAAGATTTATCTTCTGGTCAACTGGTGAATGGACATTTACATTGTCCGTTGGAAGCAGTGACTGATAAACCTGTCAAACCACAGACCTCCAAGCATTGGTGTTTACCCATTAGTTCATCAACTTTTGTTATATCTCTAGCATTGGAAGCAGGTTACTCAGTTCCATCTGTTTCATTAGCAGGAACTGAAACAAAATATAGTAGTTCTTCAAAGGTTAGGAAAGTCAGAGGCGACGCAAGTAGACCTGTCTTAGCTTTCAAACTTAAAGAACCTGAGCTTAACCAATATTTTAACAAGTTGTGTATTTCTATAGTTCCAAATCCTGCGCACTTAGATACTGACACTCAAAAGCAAGCTATTCCGTTTCCTGGGCAGGTAGGACTCCAACAAGTCCCAGGTCCTGAAATCAATCAGCCGCTGGAAACGCAGACAGATTCATCTGATTCTGACATTCCCGGAGCTCAGATAGAACAAGCATCTTCTATATTTAAACCCCCATCTGCCAAGCAGTTCTTTGTGTCCTCTGAAGATACACAAGATACAGTTTGGCCTTCTACCTCTTATAGTGTTCAAAAATTTCCCTACAGAAAAGGGATATCCATTAAAGAGCCCTTTGAAGAGCAGAAACATCAATTAAAAGTCTGCAGATCCATAAGACATCCTATTGTGTCTACCAAACCCAAAGAAGCTCAAAGAGATCTAAGATTTATAAACAAACCCTACATCTCTTCCAACCTTGACAACACAAAGACTTTGGATATTGAACCTTTTAAGCAAAAATCTGGTCACTACAAAATTGTGAAAGAAACAGAAACAGGTAAATTGAATAACGTGCCCTTATCAGAAGCTGTTAAGTGTCATTGCAGTCCTTTATCTAACTTGAGTGTCAACCTATATCCAAAGCGGAGATATTCTGGCATTGAGAAATCCCTGAGCATTAACAGAAAACCATCCAAAAGAGGTGGTGTAACACATAGACTTTCTGCACAGTCTCTGCTAAGTGATAGAGACAGTACTGAGGAGACCCAATACATCTCTCCTGCCAAAAGAAAAAAGGATTTGAAGATGCAGAGCATTCTGAACTTTTGTTTTGGGTGGCCGGGGGCACAAAAGAAACATGAGAGGTCACCATGTAAAGGGGAGCTCTCTTACACTGCAGATGATCCAGAAATAAAAGAGGAAGGTCTTTTGAGCCAACCTTTACCAGCTGAGAGGAGGAGTCTGACTGCCCCATGTCTGCAAGATGAAAGAGCAAGTCAGAGTCTCGCAGATGGGACATTTCATCCTGAAGACAATTTGAACACCTTGGATTCTCCTTATACTGGGAATATCAGTAATTTTGTGCAGCCACCAGAGCAGAGGAGTATGTTTCAGGCCAATAATAATGTACCCTTGGAGAAATTGGATTCTGAGTCTGCCTCAGTTCCTTCTGGAGACTCCATCCTGAAGAAACTCATGTTTTGCAGATGTGGACAGATGCCACAACATGGACTCTTCCCTACTGGAGATATTTTCCAGTCAGTTACTAAGAAAACCATAAGCAGCCATGCTACTGGTATGGAACCCTGCAAACCCGAGCCAGCAAGGGAGTGCAGCCATAGAGAAATACCAGATAACACGAATGAAGCATACTGGTACAGTAACCAATCTGTGTTCCCAACTCATTCATCTTTGGAAAACATACGCAAGCAAGAAGCCACAAGAGGGCAGTTCACTAACACACAGTCTTACTTTGAGAACAGTGTTCCAGCAAAGACGGTGACAAATGAACTCCTAAAAGAAGGGAAGCGAATGGAAATGGGTGAAAGCAGGAATATCAGAAGCGATATGGATGCTGCCGCTATGCAGCAAATTTGTGCACATGGCATGTATGCTGCAACACCTTCTGAGGATGGTGGGAGAGAGAAAACCTTACCAGAGTATTCCATATATCACCCCAACTGTTACCCATCCTGCCAGCCTGCTGCTACCCAAAAACTAGGCACATCAAGTGACTATTATAACTGCTTCAAGTCAAAGCAGAAAGAACCCGAGAGTTACTTGAGCATAGAGAGAGGGTTTACAATTGATCCTTGCCTGGGGAATAGGAGCCAATGCAAATGTTCTCAAGAAATCCCCCTTCCCTACCTGGAACAAAGTATCGCGTATGAGGAAAATAGAGCTACGCTTCCAAAGAGAAATGACCCAGACCTAATTCAGGTTTGTACCAATTCAAAATAGTTATGTTAACACATGCAAACGTTCAGTGGAATAACATTAAAGATTTTGTTCAGTGCCCCCAAAAGTCAGAGCATTCCCTCAATACATGCATCCTGCAGAACTATAGAAGTTAAAGATGGAAAAGCCTTATTCTGCTCCAGCCCCAGTAGGGCAGGGTTGTTCTTATAATGCATTTTCAAGCGTGTTGTCCAAGCTAATTTTAAAGGTCCCAATCAGTGAGACTTCCGTCAAGACTGCAATCACCAGTGTAAAAAGTCTCATTTCTCTTGCTAGTCAGATTCAATTTATCTTTGCAATCTGTCTCCTTAGTGTTTACATCTTTCAGACACTTGTCATGTTCCTTCTTTCATTGCTATTCAGCCTACACTGTTTGTAAGTCAGTCCTTGAGACCCCAGCTCCTTTTCCTTGGTGTTCTTCAAATTTCCTGCATTGTTTCTGGGCCTCAGGTGAACTGAATGTAGTGGGAAGTGTCTGTCACCTCCCGTCTGCTGGGGCAGGCGGCTGCATCAGGTAGCACAGCTCAAAGAGTGGGCAGCTCTGGCTAGGCAGGGACGGGGGTACAATAATTCAGCATTTCCCCCACCCCCCAGCACTCCAGCAGCCTCCATTGCCAGGGCACCTATAGAGTTCCTTTTGGAGACTAAAGCTCTGTGTGAACCCTGCCTTCCCGTGGGGTGAATGCCCACTAGCATATAGAGAGCTCCCTGGGGCAGGGAGGTGCAGGTTATACTTCTGTGTGCTAGCAGGAGTGAATCCAGATTAATGCAGCCATAGCTTGCATTTCCTAGCTTTGAGCAGGGCATGTCTCTCATTGTGCATCTAGATGGTGTCCAGCCCCATGGTATCTTGGTTGGAGTGTCTAAGCGCCGCCATAAAACAAATAATAAGAAGAAAAGTACTCTTAAACTCTGTCCCATTGTGCGCATGCATTTATAATACATTCTTTAATTACATGATTCCGTACAGGTTCTCAAGTAATACAAGACGATACTTCTTTTCACAACCTTAGACATACCATTTATCTATCCGTTTCATTAAAATGTTCTTTTACTCTGTCACATGGTATTTCAGTTAAAGATGCAAAGCTGGAAATGATTCAATTTCAGTTCAGTCAGTAATTCTCAAAATGACATTGTGTTAAATGCAGTGTTATAGCCATATGGATCCCAGTATATGAGAGAGACAAGGTTGAGCCAATAAAAGATATGACCTCACCTACCTTGTCTCTCTCATAATGTTAAACATTTGCAGTGAAGAACATTTGCTGCAGTGTGAAAGTAATGCCTGAACTGCAGTCAGACAGTTTTGTAACAATCTGTATTGAGAATGGAATGTGACTAAAAAGCTGCCTCAAAAAGAACTTCTGCTAAAAGGAAATATTGGGAAGTGAAGACCAAATAACAAGCTGTAGGCATACTTTTGTAGGAGGCAGGTTCTGAGCTAATGCAGCTTTAACCTCGTGATTGTGTGTAAAGAAAAAATTGCGTCTTCCTCTTTTATTTGTTCAGATTTATACTTACACTGCCCAAAAGAGCCTGTGTGCCAAGCTCTGAACACCCTGGGCAAATCCTTAGAAATACTTTGAATAAAATAACTAGACACCAGAAATCACCTGCAGATAACGTAAGCCCAGCAGCAACGGAAATAGAACAAAGATTTCATCATCACTAGGGCTCCCCTGTGAGCATTTCCCAACCTCACCTCCATACTCTGTGATAGGTGCTTAATGGAACCAACTCGTTACAGTACTTACGATGCACTTCTCATAGGGCATTTATGAGACGAAAAAGTGAGACTCACTGAACCTATCGCAACATCTGACTGAAAAGAATGTAACTGTTAGAACACTTGAACACGACTGTGGTTTACAACCTGCAATGTGTGTGTCTAATATTGAAGTATATTCCATTCAAAAAACTATGTTAAAAGAATTGTGAGGCTGCAAAATGCAGCACTGAAGAATCAGGGAAAGTTAGTCTTGTATGTACACTCTTAACTCTGCCCCCTCATGCTTATGCTTTACAGCACAGACTCAGATTATCTGCTGTGCCAAGTTCTGATGTGGAGGGAAGGTGCAGTGAGCTATGGCGCTTTGACACTCAGGGCATTTCTGGGTCTGCGCTGATCTTACCAGCTGGCAATAGTTCCCAAGAGACTGAATGCTAGCTGGGATAGCAGGAGCACAGCAAGCTCTAGCCATTCCCTGACATGACCCCTAGGCTATGGCCAAATTACTTTCAGTAGAACTTTGGTGCTTTTGATAATGTTACCATACATTGCCTGTCTCATCTACTGTACATGCTGCCCACTGTGTCCGCTAAGGGCTCCGTTCTTTCAGTTAGAATCAGGGGAATTGCAAATTGCAAAAATTGGCCTGAAAACTAATTTGGATAAACCCAAAATTCTTCTGGTCACTGATCTGGAACACGCTGGGCTGTGGCCTCTAGCATCTTAGTGGGCAGCCACCCAGTCGATATTGCCAGTGATTTCACCTACCTCAGCTCTGTTGTTGATAACGTGAGGGGCATTGAGAAAGAACCTGAAGCCCACACTGCACAAGCGAAGTCAGTAATGGGGGAGTCTCGTCAAAAATGTCTTTCTCAAACCGAACACCTTGATAGGTATGAGGATATATAATGCTCAGTGGTCAGTGTTCTGCGCTAGGGGACTGAAACCTGGCCTATCACTGTCAAGATTGAAAAGAAGTTTGACACCATTGAGATGAAACATCTCAGCATGATCAAAACCATCAAATGGTACAAATTCAAGTCAAACAAAGAGCTCTACTTCCTAACTAAACAGGTCCCGTTCCCTGAAATGGCACCCAGTGCTCTCTAAGGCGGTATGGTCATCTGTTCCAATGCCTACCAGCTTCCCTGGGAGAATCATCTTTGACTTGGAACCAGTGAAAACACACCCCAGGAGATTTAAAACACGACGACTGGATGGCATCAGGACTATCCCTTGCAGGCATTCTACCTGTAACGCGCCAGATTTGGCTCTGTACAGAGCACCATGGAGGCTTATAACGTGTTCGGTGGCTTCTACACCGTCTAAACAAGAACTAGCCAATTACAAACTGAATTTGGGCCTCGTTCTCCATTCCCCTGTGCCTGTGGAGTCACCTCCACCAGCACAAAGTGGGTGTACAGTACTTTCCTTCTGATCTGGGGGTATTGTACACCCACTTTGCACTGGAGTTAGTAGCTACACACAAGGCAGGACAACAGAGAATCTTCCCTCCCCACTTCACCCCACCCAGACTCACTACATATCCCTGCGTCATCCTCTGCACAACATCCAACTTGTGCACTTAATGAAGCCAGGGTCTGGTGGACAAACTAGCCGGGGTTATGTAATTAAAGATTTTTCTCATAATGCATATGCACAAGGGGAAGAGTTAAGGTGGTGCTACGGCTACGGTGTAGATTTATATTTTCAGTGGCAATCTGATCCAAAATGCTACATTGGTACTTTTGAGATACCCCTCTCTAGCACACTCCTGCATCTCACCTAGTGTTGTCTGGATGTGTGCTATTCACAAGTGCTGGGAAACACAAGCATCATGAAGTGTTGATGAGCATATTAGGGATTTGGCAGAGTTGAGTTTAGTGGAGCAATTCAAGAGAATAGTGTGACCCCTTTTTGACTTGAGCAATTAGCCAAGTTTTGCAGTCCTGCAGGTTGTTCCTCTGGCTAGAGCCAGGTATGTCTTTGGTGCAATCTTGTTTACTTACAAAGAATGTACAAAGTCCTGTTTCCCTGAACACAGCCAAAGACAGTTCCAAGCTTCTTTCCAGCCAGGAATCCACCTCCCCGAGAGGTGGGAGCTACGTTGATGGGAGAAGCTACAGACCTATATCAGTATAACTGTGTCGCTCAGGGATGTGAAATCCATTCCCCCGAGCGACGTAGTTATACTGGCCTAACCCCTGTGTAGACAGCACTATGTCGACGGCAGAGCTTCTCCCATCAACGTAGCTACTACCTCTTGGGGAGGTGGATTGACTGTGCCGATGGGAGAAGCTCTCCCATTGGCGTAATAGCGTCTTCACTGAAAGTGCTACAGTGACGCAGCTGCACGGTGCTGTGGTGCTGTACGTGAAGACAAGCCCTGAGTGAAAGGCAGCAGTTCTACCCACCAGCTGCAACAAGGTTTCACCCAACCTCAGCAACAGTGTCTTCTTCCATTCAGCAGTGTTGGGGAGCTGGACCCTTATCTGCTGAAAGATGTTCCCTCCTGGCCCTTTCCCTGCCCTCTCTGTTCACTAGTGATACCCATACTCAGCAAACGAGCAAAAGGACTGTTCGAAATGTAAAGCTTAAAGTGTAATTCAATGACAAACCAGACCCGTGTATGAACAGCACAGTGATCCTCTGCCTTCCCCTGACAGGGCAGGCCCCTTGCCCAGAGTAGTGAGGCAGAGTTTTTCTCTTCTCACTAACTTTTTCTTTTCTTTAGGATTTTTCACAAAACCATTGTGGCTGGAAAAGACCAGAGGAACGAGCAGGCTGCCTGGGAAGGCAAAGCTCAGTGTGGCCTGCCGGTGGGAGGGGTGCTGAGTGAAAACAAGAAGCAAGAGCTCAAAATGGCGGAAGTGATAATTTATGCCTAAGAACTTGGGCCTGTTAAATAGAGACTCTCCAATAAAGTGCACAGCAAAGCTGATTATTCCGAGGTGAGGCAGTGAAGTGTGATGGACCGAACTGTGAGAGGACAAAGCCCATTGATACTGATCTATAAAAAACAACGGTTCCCAGCCTCCAAATCAGATGTGCATTATTAGCCTTTGTAAAATCCTATCCCGTTACAGGTCCCCTCTTTAATTAGATTGTAAACTCCCTGGGGCAGCGCACAACAGGGCATAGGGGCACTACAGCTGTACACAGAGCAAAGGGGCTGGGAACTGCAGGGTTCTGATCTGGGCTCAGGTTCCCTGTGTGCCTCAGGAACGATGCGAGGGGCCAGGTGGTGCCTAGCTCCTGTGTGGGTGCACAGAGGGGGAAAGGCCCACCCCAGCCCTCTTTATGCTCACTGCACAAGGGCCAGGCACAATAGCGCTCTCCTTCCTGAAAAGGGGGGAGGGGACAAGGCCATGGTGCATTGGACAGCGAGGGCAGCAGGGCACCTCAGGGACCTTTCTGTGCCTCAGTTTCCCTACCCATAAAATGGAGGTAGGCCCCGCACTGGTCCAGGAAACAAGCTTCTCCCAGCCCAGGAGAAGCTGAGCGTGTAGCTTCTGCAGTGCTCCTACTGCTGCCTGAGGAGTGAGGAGCTCCCACCTCCCTGGCTGAGGACACCACGCCTCAGGCTCTCAGACCACCCGTGGCTCAGCTGCTGCAGCACTCCCAGCTCCTGCTGGCCAGGAAGTGTCCCACCATTTTCCACATCTGCATAGTCAAATGAGCACCCATTCAGATGTAGTCCCAAAGCCTGGGTAACGGCTGGTTGGCTAAGTGCCCACCTCTGACAGCAGGGCGAGGGGAAGCCCCTCACTCAGCCCCTCACTCCCCCTAGGCAGCAGGGGCCCGGGGCAATGCAGTGACAGGGCATTTGGTGTGGCAAGGAGGTCCTTGCTCAACTCCGTGGCCAGCAGGTTTGGGAGTGCGCAGCGGCAGCAGGTTCAGCGCCTGGCATGGTGGGGAGCACCTTGCCAGCTCTATCACTCTCTGAGCAGGCGCTGGGGAGATGTGGCTTGTGGTGACAAGACTGTTTGATTTTCGTCCAGGTCCCCAGAGTCCTTTTGGAACTGGGGGCTGGAAGAATTCAGTGTTAAAGTTAGGGATGTAAAATGTTAACTGGTAAGCATTAGTCTTACTGGTTAACCTGCCTTAACCATTAACCCCCAGGTTGGCCAGCTGGCTGGCCCCAGCAGCCCCACGCCGGCCGGCCCACCGACCCCAGCAGCCCCGCTCCAGCCAGAGTGGCCCCAGCCACAGCAGCCATAGCCACGCCAGCCGGAGCAGCCACAGCACCAGCCATGCCAGCCAGCCGGCCGGCCCTTTAATCGGTTAACCGTTTAAACGAAATATTTTACATTGTTTAAACAGTAAACTTTTAAAACGGTATTTCCATTCCTAGTTAAAGTCACTGTTGTTAACACACAAGAGAGGCCAATGCTGTTGTAGGCACCAACTGGTATCTGAGGCGGGCAGAGGGAGGAATGTTTTGAAATCTGACCATCATTTCTGTTATCTGCTGGCCCATATGTTCCGATCATCAGGTGAAGCATCTTTTAGCCTATCAACCCCAGAGAAGCAGTAGGGTAAGCTCATTGCATGGCCATGAACTCTGCTTCCACTAGATGGCAGTGCACGAAGCCAGTATTCTATCAGCAATACACTAGTCCCGGAACCAGTTGACTCTGGGACTGGAAATTGACCTGGAGACTTCACTGCTGAATTACTGGTTCAGTGCTGCTCATGTCAGCAGTAACCACAGTTTGTTAAGATAAGAGGGAAGGCCCATTCATGGATTGGTAACTGGTTAAAAGTTAGGAAACAAAGGGTAGGAATAAATGATCAGTTTTCAGAATGGAGAGAGGTAAATAGTGGTGTCTCCCAGGGGTCTGTACTGGGCTCAGTCCAATTCAGCATGTTCATAAATGATCTGGAAAAAGGGGTAAACAGTGAGGTGGCAAAATTTGCAGATGTTACAAAACTGCTCAGGATAGTTAAGTCCCAAGCAGACTGCAAAGAGCTACAAAAGGATCTCACAAAACTGGGTGACTGGGCAACAAATTGGCTGATGAAATGCAACACTGATAAATGCAAAGCAATGCACATTGGAAAACATAATCCCAACTATACATATAAAATGATATGGTCTAAATTAGCTGTTACCACAAAGATCCTGGAGTCATTGTGGATATTCTCTGAAAATATCCACTCAATGTGCAGCGGCAGTCACAAAAGTGAACAGAATGTTGGGAATCATTAAGAAAGGGCTAGATAATAAGACAGAAAATATCATATTGCCTCTATAGAAATCCATGGTATGCCCACATCTTGAAAACTGCGTGCAGATGTGGTCGCTCCATCTCAAAAAAAGATATATTGGAATTGGAAAAATTCAAAAAAGCGCAACAAAAATGATTAGGGGTATGGAACAGCTTACATTAGGGGTATAACAACAGAGATTAATAAGGCTGGGACTTTTCAGCTTGGAAAAGAGACTAAGTGGGGATATGACAAAGGTCTATAAAATCATGACGGGTGTGGAGAAAGTAAATAAGGAAGTGTTATTTACTCCTCATAACACAAGAACTAGGGGGTCACTAAATGAAATTAACAGGCAGCAGGTTTAAAACAAACAAAAGGAAAGGAGGACTTACTTGTGGCACCTTAGAGACTAACAAATTTATTTGAGCATAAGCTTTCGTGAGCTACAGCTTACTTCATCGGAGCTGTAGCTCATGAAAGCTTATGCTCAAATAAATCTGTTAGTCTCTAAGGTGCCACAAGTACTCCTGTTCTTTTTGCGGATACAGACTAACACGGCTGCTACTCTGAAACAAAAGGAAGTATTTCTTCACACAACACAGAGTCAACCTGTGGAACTCCTTGCCAGAGGACGTTGTGAAGGTCAAGACTATAATAGGGTTCAAAAAAGAACTAGATAAATTCATGGAGGATAGGTCCATCCATGGTTAATAGCCAGGATTGACAGGGAGGGTGTCCCTAGCCTCTGTTTGCCAGAAGCTGGAAATGGGCGACAGGGGATGGATCACTTGATGATTACCTGTTCTGTTCATTCCCTCTGGGGCACCTGGCATTGGCCATTGTCAGAAGACAGTATCCTGGGCTAAATGGACTTTTGGTCTGACCCAGTATGGCTGTTCTTATATTACTAGCATGAGTGTATGGTGGGCCACCATCCCACTGGTATTCATGTAGCTCACTGCAAAGTATTCAGTACCTCCAGGTCTGTGATTTAATTACGAGTGAGGCTCTTGTCTGGGCTTATGTTTTGGAGAGCTGGGGTCTGGGTCTGGCATCGTTGTCTCCAGCTCTTAGGCCTGGTGTGAACGGGGAGCGAGCGTAGCTGTGCTTTTTATGTCTGTCCTCAGGGACAAGCAGTGCCCATCCCTAAGACACGATTCACATGCGCATGTCCTATGGGTGTGTGTCTGGGGACGGGGCAAGTTAGGCATGGTGCTGCTGTACAGGCCACCTCCCTGGCCCCAGGTCCCTGTCTGAGCTGAGTACTAATCTGGGCTGCTCTGGGACTCCCCGGGCTCATTATCCTGGGCACCGTCACCATCCATGCTGAAAATGGCTCCCGTGATTCAGCCTGGGATCTCAGGCTCTGGGGTGGTGGGGAACCCTCCCTGCTGGGTGTTGGCTATGGCTGCCTGTCTTTGGGGGGCACTCATCAGGATGTCATTTCCAGGCTGAGGCTGGAAGCAGTGGAGGTGATGATCACACGCTGATCCCTGCCTCCTGCAGCCTGAAGTCAGGGCTTATTTTTTTCCCTACCAACAGGGCTGGCCTTCTTCATTGACCCACCCTGAGAGGCTGACAGGCCACCACACCCCAGAGCTCTCAGCAGGAGAATGCTCTGCAGCTGGCTCGCAAGGCCCCTCTCATTACGTTTGTCCGTCTGGGAGTCCGTGTGTCTGCCCCTCACCCTATCCTCGCCTTAGTGCCCCGAAGACCTGCAACAAACAAAGCTGTTAGCAAGGGCAGGATGCGCAGGTGGCAGCCGTTCCACTAGCAGGCAGATATGGTTGGAGCCTGAGAGATGTTTGTATTCTCCACCAAAGCATTGCCAAAGCCTAGAGCAGTGATGGTGGGCAGCCTGGCGAAGCCCCCCTCTCCGGCTCAGATACAGAGTCCAGTATAACTCACCAGGGGAAATCCTCTGCTAGATTTGGTTTGTATACTGTAATTCAGCAGTTCTCAACCAGGGGTATGCGCACTCCTGGGATTACACAGAGGTGTTCCAGGGGATACATTCACCCATCCAGATATTTGCCTTGTTTTACAACAGGCTACAGAAGAAACACCAGCGTAGTCAGTACAAACTAAAATTTCATACAGACAGTGACCAGTGACTTGTTTATTTTGTTCTATGTACTATACACTGAAATGTAAGTGCAATATTTATATTCCAATTGATTTATTTTATAATTATATGGTAAAAATGAGGAAGTCAGCAATGTTTCAGTAATAGTGGGCTGGGACACTTTTGTATTTTTAGGTCCAATTTTGTAAGCAAGTCGTTTCTAAGTAAGGTGAAACTTGGGGGTACACAATACAAATCAGACTCCAGAAAGGGGTACAGTTGTCTAGAAAGGTTGAGAGCCTCTGCTGTAATCTTGTTCAGAGCAGTTTGGCCGGCTGTGCTGGAGCAAGTGCTCCTTGGGAGGGAACAAACACACTCTCCTCTCTGGCTGATTCAGCCACATGCTGGCATTTCTGAGGAACTTGTGGTTTACAGCTGTTGGATGCATCACTTCCCCATGGGGCTGGTGATAACTGGCTGGGGAGCAGGGCAGGGCCCAGCAGGGAAGTCAGGGATGACAAAAACACCCAAGTTGTTACCTCCTTTAGGAAAGGGAGGAAAGCCTGGCAGGGGTAGAACAACACATGGGTGTACTGGCCTTCTGTGATGTGCGCTGTATGGGTGCTGGGTACTAACATAGTGTCTGGCACATGTTCTAGGCATGGGATCCTCCAACAAGCGCAGAGCAGAGAGGATCAGTGTGCTAGAAATGGAAGACGGGGCACCTTGGAGAAAGGCTGGCAGGGACTGATGGAGGGATCCAGCTGAGGGTCCAGTGCTGTGTTTTCGTCCTCACCATCATACTGGGTCTTAGTGCAAAGGAAGCGCCAGAGGCATCCCATCATTTTGAATGTCATCTGTGCTTTACTAGTAATGCCGTGGTTGCAAGGAGGAGCTTGGAGGGTGGGGCAGGAGGGCTGAGGGGAGACGCAGCAACTGTGCAAAGACAGCAAGCAGAGATGCTGCTTCTCAGGAGTCAGTGAGGGCAGAGAGAGCGGCTGTCTGAGCTGAACCGTGTGAATGGTGTGCTTGGTGCAGTGCCCGGGGCCTCTCACCACTTGGAGGGGACCCTGGCGTGGGAAGGGGAGATGCTGCCCGGGGTGGCTTTACGCTCCCCTGACTGCCAGCAGCTGAGCTGGCACCTCTGCTGAGCAACCAGTGTAGCCCCTGGCACAAGCAGAGCCTACCTCTGGCCCTGTCTCACTCAGTGGCTGCTCACATCCCTGCATCTCTCTGGTTTCCACCCCCTGGGATGGAGAATGACAGCATTCACGCCCGTGCTCCGGCAGGGCACTGGGCCACTCAGAGCCGGGCTCTGCCACGCCCCGTCGGTGCAAGTGACCATTCCCCTGAGAGGAGCACTGCAGAGCAAGGGCCACAGACCCCCTTCCACTTCCCCATGAGGGCCCGGCGCCCTGCAGCCTCAGTCCGGCATCCTGCTTGCTGCTGGCTTCCCGACAGGGGCCTTGTCAGCCAGCCTGGACATTGCACGGTGCAGCAAGGGGTTCCACAGGACTCAGCCTGAACTCTCTCATGCTGAGCGCGGAGTCCAGCTGTGAAGCCCTCTCGGTGTCTGTGTTCTTGTCTTTCAGTGGGCTTGTAACTCATCCCATACTAGTGTGAAGGGAGGCGGGGGGAGAGGTTGAGCAGGGGAAGTAGCCAAGTGCTGTCACTCCAGCCAGACGTGTCCGTTCCAGCGGGCTGGTAAGACCCACGCCAGAGTCCATCGAGGCAGTTCCAGTGGCTCTCTCCAGGGGCTGCAGGAATGCTGCGTCATCCACTGCTCAAAGCTAGGCAATGATAAATCTGAGCACAAGGTCAGCTGTTGGCAATGCCAAGCCTTTCCTCCCCAAGTCAGGGCCTTTCCACCTGCCCTCGGAGCCCAGAGCCTCTCTGGTTGGTTGGAAGACAGTTAACTAAAGGGAGATATTGGCCCCAAACAGCTCCTCTCTGTGGAGAAAGTCCCTAATCTGTGTAATCTCCATGGAGGCTGGCTAGACGGAGAGGCTATATATAGTTATGGCTCCATCCTCACTGATATGGTGACCATGTCAAAGGCCTCAGAAGGGAGCAGAGCAGACAAAGAGATCCCATGGGGTATAGAAAGCTAACAAGCAGCTTGACCCCCCCAGGTTTGGTGCCTAGCATTGCCTGGCGTGTTTTCCTGAGTTTGGGCAGGGACAGCCCTTGCACAGAGCAGGGGGACACTTGCTGGAGTGGACAGAACCGTCCAGCTTGCTTAGGTGTTTTCATAAATAAGAAACTAAAGCCCCCAGCACTCCCTGATTGGGGGCCCTCATCCAAGGTGAAGAGAATCCTGGCCAGACACACACCAAGCCGACAGTAATGGCACGTCCTCGCCCTGACTTTGCAATTCTGGTGCTGTGTCCTGGGAAGTGGAGGGATTTATAAACCCAGGCACAGTCCCTGCCCTTGTACTCCTCATGGAAAGCAGTGAGGATCCAATCCACCCTTGATGTGCGGGGGGAGGAGAGCAGCAGTGGTCAGCTCTCGCTTTCTCTCTGCCCTCCAGTCCCCATGCAGGGGTCCAGGCCCCTTCCAGATGGCTGAAGCTGACAAAGGATCAAAAACTTCCACAGTGTGGAAGATCCCAACCACTGCACAGAGGTCGCTAGAAGGGAGCAGCATGAGGCGCATGGCTGCTCTGGGGGACTAGCCGGTCTCTTAGAGGAGGGTCAGCGTGTGGCTCCGGGGAGGATTTTAGTGGGCACTGTCATGTGATACAAATGACTCTTTGTACCCACCGATCCTGGGCAACCAATACCCATCGCCTTCAGACAAACATTGCCAATGCAGGAGGGCTGCTCTTGGGTGAAGGGCATTGTAACAACAGGGCAATTCCCTGTAGGACCCTTGACAAACCTGACTGACTGACGTGTAAAGATATCTGGAATCCATTATATTAAATGCAAAGTTCACATACTATTGTGGGATTGGCTGTAACTTCCCTAGAGGGGACATGGCCAGTTTAAACCCTGGGAAGTGTGAGAGCTTCAAAGAACTATTTTAAATGATATGCCAGACAAGAGGGAACTTTTGGGACAAAGTTAAATGAGTTTCCTAGGAAATAGCTGGGGGAGGTGAATGCATAATTCCACCTCCGGACCCTTTGGGGGTTGTGCCCTGAGCAGAGAGCTGATTGCCTGTTCCTGGAACCTGTCCGTGAGGACAAGATGAAAGGCCCAAGCTGTGTAGAAGGGAAAAACGAACTGTTCCTGATTGTTCTTGTTCTGAGCTAAAGCTTGTAACCACCAACAACCACCTGTGTGGGGTATGCAGGACTGATCACCAGCCAGAACCCGAGGTTGGGGTCGAGGGGTGACCGCTGGAAAGCTTTCTAGCATGCATGTAGGTTCTTGTATTGTTTTAATGTGTTTTTTCTGTGATGCTGTCACCTTAAGAATAACTGTGCTGGCTTAGGAAGGCCTGTGTGGTGACTTGTAGCTGGGCAGTTTCTCTGTTCATAGCCTCTGAAGAGTGAGCAAACTGCAGGTGCTGGCTTGCTGAGGGATATCACAGTGCAGGCAGGGAACTGCGTAGTGTGGGACCATCCCGCTCAGGAGGGAGAGAGACACGTGTCTCCCTCCAGGAGAGGTGACAGCTGGGAGCCAGGAGCCTAGAAGTGGGGGCCCTTGTGTACCACAGAGGGGGAATATAGGTACAGTTGTCTGAGCTGTGACTGGTGTGACACTTCCTGGGGTACCCAGGGCTGTGAGGCACCTTGCTACCTTCCACCCTAGCACGAGGAAGTCTTGTCTGTGCCTGCCAGGGGTCAGCTCCCCAACTCCATCAGCCACAGCAACACAAGCACTGCCCTCTAGACCCTGCAGGCCTCGCTGTCACTCTGTGGGTCAATGACTGGCACACCCCAACCCTCGACCCCTCCAAGCTTCTCCCAGCAGTGCCCAGCCCCTATGCCACTGGACACTTGCAGCATTCACAGATTCGCTGCTTCCAAAGAAGCAGATCCACCCCAGTTTACAGTTCCACCTCAGGTCACCGCTCTGCTTAACTCACAGCACTTAGATACGTTTAGACCAAATAGAAGTGTGTTCAGCAAAGCCCAGAGATTCAAGTGATAGTGTTGAGATCAGGGACCCATCGAGCTAAGCTCTGTACAGACAAGTAGGAAGAGACGGTCCCTGCCATGAGGAATTTACAGTTGAAGCAATCCAGGCAGATCGCATGCAGACAAAAGGGAACCTTAGTTCCTCCTGTTACAGAGAAGGGGAGCTGAGGCCAGCGAGCTGAAGGGATTTTCCCAAGACCACAAAGGGCAGGTGTGGTAGATCAGTGGTTCTCAAACTTTCTTTTTTCGTGGACCACTTGAAAATGTCTGAGGGTCTCGGCGGACCACTTACTGATCTTTCCAAATGTTGTTTGTACCGTTAGCTAACTATTGTAAAGCGCTTTGGATAAAAACGCTATATGAAAAAAAATGTAATAATAATTAACTTTTTTTGTTCTACAAATAAAAGCGCACAACTCATATTTTAATATCAGTAGTCTGACCTTTCTACTGTGATGGATGTGCCCTCTCTCCCCTGCCGCAGCAGCCCCTGAGCTGGGGCTGGGAAGGAAGGCCATCTCTCCCCAGCAGCCACAGCCCTGGAGCTGAGGAAAGTCGCCTCTTTCTCTGGCCGCCGCAGCCCTGCACGTCTCAAATTCCCCCCACCCCCTCTTCTCACCCCACTGCCCCCTCCCACCTACCCCCTATTCCCCCCAAGGCCACCACCTCACCTTACGTGTGCGTATTCTCCAGGGTCCACGCATCTAATTAGTGGAGCCAGGCCTGGATGGCTCCACTAATTAGGTGGGTGGTCCTTCATTTTCTCATGTGCGGCCGCTCAGGCATACACCTTAGAGGGAACTATCCGTGGACCACCTGAATAGAGCCCGTGGACCACTAGTGGTCCACAAGACCACAGTTTGAGAACCTCTGTGGTAGATCCAGGCATTGAACCCATCTGGCCTCAGCCCTAGTCTGGTGTTGTAGCCACAGGACCTGTAGCTGCCTCTCCTCGCCCCCCGAAAGACACCCTGCAACCTGCTGAGCATTCAGCCTGCACAGTCAGCACAGTCTCCTTCCTAGGGCCAGGCTCCAGCTCCCTCCAGCTTCTCTGTGCATGCAGTGCCCCGTGCCCCTGCTACCCACCTGCAGTTTGCCTGGCGTGTGTGCAGTTTGTCAGTTCTTGGCCTCTGGGCCTGAATTTTTACCCAGTTCCAGAGCTGCTGAGTCTGTGAATGAAAAAGAACCAGTGGTCCCCACATCACTCCTTGTCAGAATGAACGTCGCTAAGTCTTGCAGTGAGTGCCAGAGCCAGAGTGCATCGAAGGGACAGATATATATATATATATATATAGGACAGCACCCTGCACGGAGGTGTGTGTAAAGATTCACCCAGGGATGGAACATCTCTCTAGGCTCCCTGATGGGCAGGGTGTGATCTGGGAGCTGCAGGAGTCTCTGAAGGTCCCATGGTAGCCAAGTGATTGTACATTCACAGCTCGACAACCTCCCCAAGGAGGCATGAGCGATTTACACTCTGTCCCCAGGGGCAACCCATTGTTTCCTGATGACAGTAGCTACCATTGGGGCAATTCACCTTGTAAGGACGCACGACGCTCCCTGGCAATGAGGTCTTCTCCCGGAATCTGTGAGCTGCTGCAACTCCCCTGAAGGAAAGTGAGAGCAGGCAGCAGCAGCTGCATGAGGGGAGCTGGTGCAGCATAGCTCATAGGGGGAGCCAGCTCTTGCTGGGCCTCCAGCCCGACCCCTGGTTCAATGATGCAGAGAGGCAGCAATGGAGTTTGTGGGGCTCATGGGAAGTGAACCTCCCAGGTTTGCCTGTTAAATTGTCTGCGATGAGCTGCTCCAGTCCCATCACGCCCCTCCCTGCCCTGCCCAGACAGATATGCCCCTGTCTCAGCCACAGGGACAGCTACAGTGGAGGTGTAGCCGTTCTGGTCCCAGAGACAAGATGGGGAGATCATATCTTTTATTGGACCAGCTTCTTCAGACCTGCAGAAGAGCTGTGTGTGGCTCAAGAGCTGGTCTCTCTCCCCAGCAGAAGTTGATCCAGTAAAAGACATCACCTCCCCCACCTTGTCTCTCTGGAGAGATTGTCAGACAGAAAAGTAATTCTTTGCAATACTGTGGCTCTCTGACTTGACCCGCCAGCTAGGACTTGGGAGCCAGAGAGGCTGTGCTGGCTGGAGCGCTGCCTACACCAGCCTCTTGGGGGTTGGCAGAAGTCCCAGGATCAAGGAGTTATTTGCCCCCCTTTGGGTTCTCAGCTGGGCCCCTCCACGTCTTCCTCTGTATTTCCTTAGTTCTGTGCCCCTACACTATCCCACGCCCTCCTGGGGTTCACCTCTGCAATCTGTAACCCAGTGGAGATGCACTGAGCGCTCTCCCTACACCCCGCCCCACCCCTGAACGAGTGCAGCTTTTCACTAAACCCCCGGGGCTTGCAGACAGCTTGCTGGGCTGAGGAGGCCAGAACAGGCAGCAATATCCCCACCGTGGTTCCCTCAGAGGGGCTCTGGGGCGGGATGCCTTTGTGGCTGCAGCCCCTGAAGCATGCTGGCCTTGCACGTCAGGTTCCTTGCTTGGGCGCCCAGGTTTGCTAGCAGGAGAGTGAAGCTGCTCATGAAGAGCCCCCCTGCTACTTTCACCACAAACGTCCTCTACTTGCAGGGCTGCTAAGGATCCTAGAACCGGGCCTCTTTACACCCCTCTGGCAGGGCAAGTGGCCTCTGTGCCCTCTCGACATCCCCTTTCCACTACCAGAATGATGTAAAGGGCCCTCAGCATCCGTGAGAATCAGGCCTATAATTTAACGGTGACCTGCAAACGGTACAAAGCACCGGTGCAGGGCCCTGGTTTGCTGTGTCTTGGCAGAGAAGAGAGGGGGGGGTTAAGGGTTTTTTGTCCTGTTATTTTTTATTGTAGAACTATCAGGACTATCCCAACACCCTCCCCTGCCTTTGCTGGAGGAGTCTTTGGAAGGAGCTTTCCTAGCCCTCCATTGAAGGGGAGGAGGGGGAGATGTCCGAGTCTTTCACAAAGCGCTTCTCTTCCCAGTGTTCGTTAGGAATTAGAATTAAGGAACAAATAGGCGAGTTTTAAACTGTGTGACCCAGGCAATCTCCTCCCAGTTCATCACTTTCACTTCCTTGCTGCTCGTGATGTCAGGGTTCCATCAGATTGCCCTTCCCCCTGCGAGTCTGCCAGAAAAACAGGGGCGCTCAGACCCAAATACAATGCAGGACGAGGCAGAGTCCTTCACCCAACTTTGTATCTTAAAACCCCTCACTTCCAGCCTTCTCTCTCCACCCTAATATAGTAAGAGAGGGCCCCATCCACTCCCTCTCCCCCGCCCCCCCGTAAGTACCTTTAACACATGCAGAGCCCATCTGAACTGCCCCTGGCCCATGTTTGATCAAAATGGCAAAGCAGCTTTTGTACCGAAAACTCCAGCTTCTCTTTTTTGTTCCCCCACCCCCGGGACTGAAACCATTTGCACTGTAATCCTGGGCTCCTGGGAGGGATCTGCTAATGAACCCAGCCCCTAATCTCCATTACACCCGCTGCGGGCTGCAGAATAGCTCAGGGAAGGTTAAATGATAAACAAATATGGCAGACATGGTAAGTATTTGGCACGTATCTGCAACAAAAGATGAACAACAGCAACTGTGACATTATCTTTATTCACTAAAAATAGCATCCGGCAAAGTGTTAAAAAAAGCACATTGTGCTGGTTAACCTCTCCTCTGTCTGTTAAAGAGCCTTCGAAGCCAGGCTGCCTGACCCTGGGATGCAGCGTCCCCTTTCAAGGGCTGCCGAGTGCTCAGACAATGGAAGCTCAATACAGTGCCCGCAACAATAGGGAAGAAATGAGTAGCTGTCACATGACCCTGCTTGTCTTAAACACCACAGCCTGATGTGTTTGTGTGAGCTTTGCCACGTTCACATGCACCCCGCAGCACATATAGATAACCCCACTGACAACACACACACACCCCAGAAACGCCCCTGACACTGATCACACACACAGAGCACAACCATTTGATCAAATTGTTCCCCAAAGACATTGCCAAATTCTGCAAAGGCATCTGACGCGGGAGCTGACGGGTGTCTCTTGCTGGGCCATGCTCCTGATTCCTTCTTTCAAACAGTAACACACACACCGCAGAGGATGCATTTCCCAGCCAAAACATCCAATGAAGGGAAATGCATAGACTGGCAAAAAAAACCCCCAAGCCCCTGCTTATTCACCATGCTGCAGGGGATAGACTTTAGCAAAGGCCATTTCTCTGAGCTTTCAGCTAACACTGTTATATTATTGTATATTAAAGCTGAAGATATTTGGGCCTTTATGGATTTGGTAATAAATTCATTAGATTGATCACATAACTGGAGAGGATGACATCATGTTTGACTCTAGCTAAATAAAGCCAAAACAATTGTGCTATTTTTGCAGGAGAGGTTTCGTATCAATCCACAGGGAGCTGGATCTTTGAGTGGCCAGTAATGCAAAGGACAAACAAGCAAAAGCTCCTGCATTCTGAACTCTCCTTTGTGTAAATACCAGCTTGATCGAGGGCATGAAAAGCAACCTATTGTCTCTAAGCTGCATTTCAATGTGAAATGTTCTTGTAAGGCCAGCAATCTTCAACCCCTAATGCATGTGGCTATTGTTTGAAGTGCAGGACAACAATGGGAGGGTGCTCTAATGAGCTAAAGATAGAATGGCAGCTGGTGCTGTCCATTTCCCAGTAACTGAGAATAAAACAATGCCCAAGTATTGTCTACATTACTGAAGCAATGACATTGGAAACTCTGCCAACGGAACAGCTAAAAGATCAATGAAACCTGAGTTATTTATAAACAGGTCAGGTCATTTCTTCCCCAAAGTAATTTCATTTCCTTAGCCTTTTCCATCAGACCTGTTCTGTGACATTAAGAGGTAGTGAGCACTGTGGCAAAGTATAAATAGAATGGAGCGAGAGAGAGAGAGAGAGAGACAATGGGATTCTGACCAAACACAAAAAGCGTCTTTGCAAACCACACTCTTGTTCACTGCCTTGTCACTTCCCGATACAGTCCGAGGAAACTCCTGGCTACCTGCATTCCCATCACAGGACGTAGCTAGCCACCGGAAATGTGGGCTCTCAGGAGTCTCCTCCAGTCTCTCCCATGCAGTGTGATCATCAGCACAGGGGTACGGTCACACCATGGTCGAGTGAGGTTCTAATCAAAGGTCAGACAGAGAACAAATAACCTGCCAGACTCCCAAAGGAGTGTGGCCCCCAAGAAATGACAATGCAGAGCGTGCTGTGCTGTCAATGGAGCGTGTCTGCCTGCAGTCCTGGGCACCGAATCCCCTCTCATTTACACCAGTGTAACTTCAGGGAGTTACTCCTGACTGACACCAGCTCTCCTGGCTGCAATGATGCTCTGCAAGGAAGAGCAATAAAACCCCTCATCCCAGCTGTTTACCTCTGTGATTCCCTCCAGGCCGTCCTGCAGGTTTCACCCTGCAGCTGAGGGCAGGGGGCATTATCTATGAGTCACAGTGACTGCTGCAGTCTTGATCCACAGAGCAGTGGCTTCAGGTATTCTCATTAATAATGGCATCTGGATAGTGGGGGACCACGATCCTGCGTCCCGCAAGCCAGGGGACTGGTGAAATCCAGTGTCATGCCAGGACCTGATCCCCATCTCAGCAGTAGGGAAAAGGCAAGCAAAAGGCCAGCCCATCATTGCCTAAATGCAATCCCACATGCGTCACTATTTCACATACACCGATCCCAAGTGCTCAGCCAAGACTGGCATGAGCTGGTGGGGAGGGCATCAGCGATGTCATTTTGCCCATATGAGACTGTGCGTGCAAAGCGGTACAAAGAGGCCACACTATGCAAACGTGTCCAGAGCTGGGGCATGTCCTAGAAAGGGTGATCTCCCACAAGGGGCAGGACCACTGTGCTCAAGCAGGTGGGAATCACGCATTACCTGCAGACTATCTGCAGTGTGGGAAATGCCAAGGGATTCTTCTCAGCCTTCACTGCTGGAGACATTCCCCAGAGTGAGAACAGGAACAATGAAATCACACAGGGTCTGCAAAAGTGCCCCAGATGCCAAATGGAGCCGTGAGATACCAGACAGACATGCCTGGGCACCACGATGTATTGACTGCAGCGCCTGTGTCAGGGTTGGCTTTCCTCCCTCTCAGCCAATGAGTTGTGAGTTCAAATCTCCACACCAGGACTGGGCTCGTGCCTAGCATGGCCCCTGATGTTCAGTGCAGAGAGAGCTAACCCTAGATCCTTGCTCCCTATCTCTTGCTGGCTTTGCTCACATGAGTTAGGGATCCCCAGGAGCTGGCCAGCACCCCCTTCAATACAGCAGGTTCGGTTCTCTTGATTGGTGTGAGCTAGTGCCATGTTCTGAGTGTCATAGAATCGCAGAAAAGCAGGGCTGGAAGGGACCATGACAGGTCGTCAAGGGAGGCCAGCCCCGGCACTGAGGTAGGACCAAATAGACCTAGACCATCCCTGGTAGATGTTTGTCCAACATGTTCTTAAAGACCTCCAATGGTGGGCATTCCACAGCCTCTCTTGGAAGCCTGTTCCAGAGCGAAACTACCCTGAGAGGAGGAAAGTTTTTCCTAATATCTCACCTCAATCTTCTTGGCTGCAGATTACACCCGTTACTTCCTGTCCTCCTGTCAATGGACACAGATGCACAGTTCTCTTTCCCACAGGTCTTACCAGAGCGCTGGGGCATTCAGGTTGGGAGTGAAGACTCAGGGCCAATAAATGTAAAGCCCTGCACCGGGCAGAGGAAATAAAGCACAAAGCCAAGCAGCTGTGCCCAGCCCAGCCCAGCTTTTACCTGGATTCTGTCTCTTTCTGGCTTCTCCATGGAGTTAAGTACAAGAACCGCTGCAGGGGAGTTCAAGTGGGGAGAGCACCAGGGCGGATCTCCCTTAAGGAATGGTCTCCAGTAGGGAAGTGTGTGAGAACCAGTGCGCTCCATCTGTATTTCGGGAGCTGCAGGGTGCTGGGTCACTGGGGCTGGTGTGTCTGAGTGGCCTGAGCAGAGGAGAAGATGAGATACGAGAGAGAACGGAAAAGGAATGCTGCCCAGATGGCTGTGTGCAGTCAGTGGGGTAAGGCCTGGCCATGAGGAGGGAAGCACCAGCTCCCTCACAGCTCCCTACGGTGAAGAGGAGACAATGCAATCTCTCTGGAACACAACTGATGCAAGAGCAGAAAAAGGTAGCAAGCCACAACTGCGATGATGTCCTAACTACGGACTGGAGGCAGCCGTGGTCTGGGCCTTGGGTGCCTGTGGAGACCTGGGTGCTAATCTGAGCTCTGCCACTGCCTCGCTGTGTGCCAGGCCTCAGCATCTCTAGCTGTATTATGGGGAGAGCCCTGTTTAAGGACAGCGCCATCTAATGGCAAAGAGCTGTTGCTAGGTGAGATTAATTTGCCCCAAGATCCTGAAGCAGTGACACCAGGTCACATTATCAAGTCCACGTGGCAGGCACCAGACCCCACTCCTTAGGGAACTGACTGTGTCTCCCACAGACAGGCAAACTGACTCCCAAGAACTTGGGCTCAGCCTGATCAAACATGCTGCATGGAAGCATCTCTGAGCCCTTATCCCAGAGTTGGCTTGATGATGATGATACTCTGGAATGGCTAGATACAGCTGGGAGGACTTTCTGCTCTGGAGCCCGTGTCTTGCCCGGACACTCATCAAATAACACATGTGACATGGCCTAGGCCAGGCTGCTGCAGCTTTTGACGTGGCCCTTGGATGCACTCCACCGCCTGTTTCCTCACTCACCACAAGGTCAGCAATGGGGGCGGGAGCCCCCGCCTCTTTGTGCTCTTACCTGCCCACTTCCACCTGGGTCTGGGCACTTGGTGGGGCACTGTGTGCTGCAGGCAAACACAAAGGCAGGATACTGAGTCAGGAAACCAAAGGCCAATAAGCAGGATCAGCCATGGGGGTGGGGGCAGCCCATCCCAAGAGCTCCATTGAAGTGGCTTTTGGGGGAGGGGAGGTGTCACAACTGGCTCACCCAGGGGGCTGTTTAACCAGAGTGGGGGCTGTGGCTGAACAAAGAGTACCTCTGTGCCCCGCTCGGCAGCCCCGCGTTGGCATTGCATGCATGATAATCTACAACAACTGTATGTTTTACATGGATGACACCCGGCTGCACTCCTGGAATCTGACACGGGCTGCTATTCAAAATAACTCTGGAGAATGGAGACCTTAGAATAACTGCGGGTCTTCAGAACAACAGTAGCCCCAGCCGCAAGTGTCTGCGGCACATGCCTTAATTACACTGTCCAGACAGGAGTTTAAGGTGCTTAGCTGCCCTTCCCCAATGAGCGAGCAAGGCGCGTTAGCGGCTCACTTTCATTCAGTATCAGGTTCTTAAAATAAAGTTGATTGACCCCTAGCCTGAACTACCCAGTATCCCCCTGATCCCTGGGTGTCTAGCCCAGATGACAGGCTTTTCTCCCTCTCTAGTCTACTTGAATTAAACACACTGTGGAAAGGAGAATTCCTTTAGCCAAGTTTAGAGTCCACTGGGAAGATCACATGGGCTAGAGCTGGACCAGAACCTGAGCATCACTGGTTCTGGCCAAAGACTGAGATTAGACCTGCTGCACCACGGGGTAGCTGTCCTAGAAACAGGACCAGAGTCTCTTCAAACAAGAGACTTGTTTGCATGCCCCAGAGTTCTCTTTAGTGAAAAGACATTTTAAAGAGATACTGTCAGCTTGGAATATAATCAGGTATTTAGAAACTGACCCACACCTGACTTTGGGTCCTCCTGCTGAGCTTTGGGGTTTCACAATCACAATCCTGTATTTTTAAAAATGTTTCCTGCTCCCTGCGCTGTGTGACAGCTCCCACCCAGCAAATTCACCCCAGGGGAATCTGCCTGGCTGTAGGGGAAGCAGTCACTCTGACCATACACCCAGTGCTGTCCAAAGAACAGAGTAGCTGGAAAAACGGAGTAATATAGTATCTTTCCTCATCTCTTTGAGATATAGCACCAGATCCTCCGCAGGTGCAATTCAAAGCAGCTCCATTTTAGTCATCTTGTAAAAGGAGCCGGTAACAAACATTTCAGACAAATGTGATTTTTAAATTCAGTTTAACATTACAATTTCATTCCCTTGGGAAAATGTTTCATGAAACCAACGTTTGGCAAACTCCCCGTTCCCTGAAAGATTTCACAAACCCCAAACACGCCTGGCTTCCCCTGCCTAATAGTCATTTTCTGGGATGCGTAGCTTAGCTGCCTCAGCTTCTAATGTCTCATAGAATTTCTCTATCTGTTTTCCCTGCCTGTTAAAACTAGGACATTTTCAAGGGCCTCGGTTTTACAGTGGAGGCTTATGTGTGCACCTACATTTATGTGTGCAATTAGCATGTTGTGCGTGTGCAATCACAAGGACAGCGTGTGTAAATGTAGGCATGCACGTGGGCACACAAAAAAATGCACACAGACCTTGGGCTTCTCTTCTTTTAAAAACCTAGCCCTTATTGTGAGGCCCTCTGGGCCTATGGGGGCTAGAGCTGGGCATGTTTCTGGAATTCATGCTTGAACTGCTTTGTGCCTGACAGTAAAATTAACTATTTAAGGAAACAACCCCTCATTCTATTTAGCCAGGGTCTGGAGGTATGGGTGCTGCTCAGGCACTCAGTGCTGTTGTCATGGGAACACCGAGGGCAAGAACAACTTGTGTCTATTACTATTATTCTGCACTCTTGGTAGCACCTTGGGGCCCCACTTAGGATCTGTCGCACTTCTCCCCTCCCAGCCCCGCCCCGCCATCATGAAGCTTTATAACCTTAACCCACAAATATACACACAATATATGGATCTCTTCTCTCGTGACCAAAATGCAGCCACCTCTGGGGTGAGAAGCAGCAGCTGATTAACAGCACACACCACCATCACCTCACAACAGCTAGGATGAGGAAAGAAAGGCACCTGCATTCTGCCAGAGTTTGACCTGGGGCAGGATTCCAGGGGTAGCACCCCCACAACACTTCTCTGGGAAGCGCCATGAGATTTGTAATGACCACAGGTGATCTTCAATTTTACATTTCACCTCTGACAGCACGTGCCCCTTTGGCCCCATGCTGGGGCATTGCACCCCGCACCTCAGAGGAGCGGTACCTCTTTCCAAGATCTCAGCACTGTTTCCTACAGCACCAGTTGTCCGGCATCAAAGGACTGTCTCTGCCCAACCTTGCTTGGTTTGGGAGCTCCGATGGTCTCAGAGTCCATGCTGGTGGACCTGACTGTCCTGCACAAAAATCCACTTTTCATTCCCTCACAATCAAGAGCTTGGGGCCGATTCTCTTCTCACTCTGTTGTAAATCAGGCGTAACTCTGTTGATGTCAATGGAGTGACACCAGCTGGGAAGATCTAAGACCCTTATCTCTTATTTTCCCTCTGCCCCAGTTCCCATGGTCAGAAGGGGCAGGGACTATGCAAGGTGTATGAACGGAGCAGCCCCTGGAACTGGCTGCATTCCAGGCACTGTCATGCTGCGTTCCTGGAAGGTGGGATTGTGTCTAGGTGCACACGGGTTTCCTAGAAACCATGGGCCGAGGTTTTGGGGGGCATTTGGGGTTGTTGTTGTTTTTTGCAAGAAGCCCACCTCCACCATCGCAGCCACACATTAGCTGGGTCATGATTCAGTCAGCTTGTTGTCAGCCTGGTGCAGCGTTGGGGAGCTAGTGCAGGAATATGTCACCCCAGCCTTGTCTCCCTTGAAGTAGGTACTCTTACTAAATGGAAATATGCCTGAAATAGCCCTGCTGCAGATTGGGTCTATCTAATCAGCAGCCTTAGCACTTGCTCGCAGCACATTTCATGGTAGCTGATAGCAGCGACATGTTAAGTGTGGCTCTCTTCAGGGAACTGCCCCTTCCTGCCGCTAATCAGAGATGCCTAATGGGAACTATTTCTCCAGCAGGGATTCGGGGAGCTAGCCCTGGCTCAGGGATGCCCTGGGAATTTCACGGGAGAGGTCATTCTTATTCCCATCAAATGCCAAAGTCCCTCAGACGCGAACTGTCTCAGAAGGATCGAAACTTATTTTGGGGCACATGGCAACTGAACTGATGGGAAAACACCTCATTGAGCAGGGGCCAGTCTGGCTCCTGGCCACTGCCCAGTGATGCTGTAACTGAGGCTGGCCTCTTGTGGGAGGAGAGGATTGTGGGCCTGGTCATGTTCTGGAAGGAGAGGCCTGTTTCTTCCTGGGGGAGACAGGAGGGAAATAGCCCTGTACCCTCCCAGTCACGCTACTGTCATCATCATGAACCACAGGCTTAAGCCAGGTGCCAAGCAGCTCCTGCGGGAGGGAGGGCCAGTCAGCCAAGACGTAGGGACACCAGAGCCACTGAGGAGAGCCAGGAGAGGTGAGTGAGAAGCAACTACTGTCTCCGGACAGGCTGCTTGTCCCAGGGACAAGCCACAATATCTCAAGTTCCTCTCCCCCCAGACCTGGAAGCAACGGGCCGGATTCCCCTCTGCATTGCCCCAGTGTCACTCCACTGCTTTCAGTGACATCGCACCAGCATGAAATGAGGGCGGTGCAGCGTCAGCCGCTTCTTTCCCTTCCGACTCCTGCTTCAGCCCCCACCCCGCTCCCCAGCCTCAGCAACAGGCCCCTACCAGCCCTCACCCAGACCCACCCCCAGGCCTGCTTTTCACCACGTGCAGGGCCTTGCCTGGGCCGGTGAGCCCTTCCCGGCCGCACGTCGCCGCGTCCCCCACAGCGCCAGAACCACATCGCACATTCCGGCTCGCCCAAGCCTGACGCCAAAGGGATTCCCTCCTGCAGCTGCTGGATTCCCTTTCCCCTTCCCTCCTCCCTTCGGGCGGCCCAACAGAACGTCCGTGTGGCGGGGAAGGAACTGGGCCTGGCGGTAACAGCAGCAGGAGTCCCCCAAAGCAGACCGGCCTTAGCACTAATGCAGTGGAGGGGCTGAGCGGGGGAAGGTGGCTGCTCAGCCACTGTGCCTGCACCAGGGGAGGCCGCAGCGCTTGGGGGGACGTGCATGGGCTGGGCTGGCTCCAGCCCTGGGTCGGCAGCCGACGTGCTGGGCGACCTCGCGAGAGGCACATGCCTCCCTGTGCCTCAGCTGGCTAAAGCAAGGCTAAATGGGACCTGCCCGTGGGGGCTGGGCAGCTGGAGGAGTTAGCCGTAGGACAGCTCTTGGACCCAGGCTTTAAAGGGGCTCAGCCTAAACTCCAGCCGTCCATGGGATTTTGGTGCCGAAACCCCTTTTGAAAATGAGCTTTAAGCTCCTAAATCAGTTAGACATTGCAACGCTGAGCACAGCGACACCTAAATACCTTTCACTCTCTGGGCCTGTGGCTGTATAGGACCCGATTCTCCAGTGTAACTTCAGTGGTGTTGCACCCATGCTCTGCCACTGCAATGTATCATCACCACGTACTCTTTGTCTCCCTCCCCTCCTCCCGCAGAGCGTAGCACACCACAGCAGCGTATCCCGAGGGTCACTAGCCCGAGGTGGAGTCTGCCAAGGATGTCTCTGAACTGGGAGGGAAGAGAGACAGAAATGCATCAATAGGGAGATATGGGGCCCCTCCAATGTCTCCCATTTATGTCCATGGGCTGTGGGTCAGGCCCTTGGATTTTTAACAAATCGATTTTCACCCTGGACAGGGATGAACATTAACTGATGATTGGCTAAAGCAGAGATTCTGTGCTTCAGCCCATGCAAAGTGACCAATAATTAATCTCTTGCTATTATCATAGACCTCAATCAGGGGAAACTGAGGTACAGAAAAACAAAGTAACTTGCCAAGGTCGCTCAACATACTAGTGGCAGAACCAAGAACAGACCTCAGATCTCCTGATGCCCAGTGCCAAACGCTATCCAGTTGGCCACACTGCCTCCCTAGGAAGAGGGCTGGATGCTCTCCCAGCCCAACCCAGAACACTGAACCACTCTTGGCTAGGGAAGGTAGATTCTTCTTGGTGTGAGCAAACTCTCAAGTGAACAGGTTATTTTAGGTTCCATCGCAGACACCTGGAAGGTAAAAATACCCAGGAAACTAAGGCCATTCCTTTTTTCCCACCCCCACTGGGTATATTCTGGTACCAGCAGAGGCCATATATGTATTAGAAAAGCCACTAGTGGTAACGTCCAGAAAGCGGAAATGGTTATCATTACTAGACCTGGCCATGCCCCCAGTCTGTCCAGTGGGGCTGAGAGCCCAGGATGCCGAACCTCAATCCTCGACTCAAACCCCCAGTCTTAACAGAAGGTGTAAACAAGGAAGCAAATATTTCCCAAAGGTTCAGTGGCAATGCTGTCTGTGCCGTGAGGACATTGGGAATACAACCAAACCTGGCACAGGAGAAAAACCGCATGGAAGAGCCGCAGGATGTGAGAGAGAGAGACAGAAAGACGGGCTGGAGGCACTATGTGGGGAACTAGAGTGACAGCATAAAAAAAAGTGATAAGAAAAGAATCTCAGACTGAAGAGTCTGAGATGCATTTTCTCTGTGTCCGATTATTAGAGTGCCTTCTGGGTCCTCAGACAGGAGTGTTCGGAGAAGGGGGAGAGAGCTGATAAACATGCGGTCTATAGATTAATTTAAAAAAAAAAGTCAATCTAAGTGTGCCCCTTAGCAGAGACTACAATGGAGGGAGACCAAGAGGAACGGGTCACCTCTGGGATCAAAACCCCCCACCATATTCAGGCAAGTTATGGGCCTGCTGCCACCAGCCTTACCCCCCCTGAGTAGCTCTCCCAGAGGGGCCCACTGTGCATACTGGGTGGCCACAGTGAGTTCTGCAGTGCATTTCATGGCAACTCATCCTTATTCCAGTGGCTCCTGGCCTTGGGTTGGGCAAAGTCTGGGCATGGCCCCGCCACGCACACTTGTAGCCATAAATTCTGGGTTAAAAGAGGTCTGAGGGGGCAGCTCTGCTGGTATTTGCTGCTTCGGAGGCTGCTGCTGTTTATTGTGCATGTGTTTGGGTCAGGGCCCATGTGCCCATGGACACACGTGGGTAAAAACGTCTTGGTATCAGCCAAGAAGAGAAGCTGCTTTGCAAACAATGCCCATCCTCTGACTTGCCAGAGGACGTGTCTGAGTGACAGATAGTGAACAGCAGCCAGCGGAGCAGCTGGATTTGGACCCCTGACTTTTTGTGACTAGGGCTGGATTACAAAGGGTGCTGCTCTTAGCCACATGACCGTGTCCACGAGCCACAATGGCTGTCTCAGAAGGGCCTGGCTTTGGAGGAGCGGGTACATTTCTCATGTGCTGGTATACAGTGGTGGAAACATGCCTATTCTGGCTTCCTTCTTAAACACACCAGACCAAAGGTGCTAAAACCAGCCCAGCCCCCTGAAATGCTAAATGCTGCCCTGCTGTCAGCCCCACTCATCACAACTACAACTCCCAGCAGTGTCTGTGTGCCCCTCTTCCAGACAGTGCAGTGTGGGGGAAGCCTGTGGGCCAGCCTGCCAGCAGACAGCCACAGTGTGTGGGCCACGTTTCACTACCAAGGTCCAGAAACAGACTCTGGCCTGTTCTGAGATTGGGATCAAATCTAGCAGACGGATCTAACTCCAGCACTGTGGGTCAAGAAGCCCCACAGTGCAGGAAGGTGGAGACCTGACAGACTGGATCCCTATGCCCCATGGCTCAAGGGATGCCAGACCTGGGGGACTAGATCATAAGAATGACCATATGGATCAGACCAACCGTTCGTCTAGTCTGGTATCCTGTTTCTAACAGTGGTCAGTGCCAGATGCTTCTGGCGGTTGGAGGTTTAGAGACATCCGGAGCGTAGAATCATAGAATCATAGAATGTCAGGGTTGGAAGGGACCTCAGGAGGTCATCTAGTCCAACCCCCTGCTCAAAGCAGGACCAATCCCCAACTAAATCATCCCAGCCAGGGCTTAGTCAAGCCTGACCTTAAAAATATCTAAGGAAGGAGATTCCACCACCTCCCTAGGTAACATAGTCCAGTGTTTCACCACCCTCCTAGTGAAAAAGTTTTTCCTAATATACAACCTAAACCTCCCCCACTGCAACTTGAGACCATTACTCCTTGTTCTGTCATCAGCTACCACTGAGAACAGTCTAGAACCATCCTCTTTGGAACCCCCTTTCAGGTAGTTGAAAGCAGCTATCAAATCCCCCCTCATTCTTCTCTTCCGCAGACTAAACAATCCCAGTACCCTCAGCCTCTCCTCAAAAGTCATGTGTTCCAGTCCCCTAATCATTTTTGTTGCCCTCCGCTGGACGTTTTCCAATTTTTCCACATCCTTCTTGTAGTGTGGGGCCCAAAACTGGACACAGTACTCCAGATGAGGCCTCACCAATGTCAAATAGAGGGGAACGATCACGTCCCTCGATCTGCTCGCTATGCCCCTACCTATACATCCCAAAATGCCATTGGCCTTCTTGGCAACAAGGGCACACTGTTGACTAATATCCAGCTTCTTGTCCGCTGTAACCCCTAGGTCCTTTTCTGCAGAACTGCTGCCGAGCCATTCGGTCCCTAGTCTGTAGCGGTGCATGGGGTTCTTCCGTCCTACGTGCAGGACTCTGCACTTGTCCTTGTTGAACCTCATCAGATTTCTTTTGGCCCAATCCTCTAATTTGTCTAGGTCCCTCTGTATCCTATCCCTACCCTCCAACTTATCTACCTCTCCTCCCAGTTTAGTGTCATCTGCAAACTTGCTGAGGGTGCAATCCACACCATCCTCCAGATCATTTATGAAGATATTGAACAAAACCGGCCCCAGGACCGACCCTTGGGGCACTCCACTTGATACCGGCTGCCAACTAGACATGGAGCCATTGATCACTACCCGTTGAGCCCGACAATCTAGCCAACTTTCTATCCACCTTATAGTCCATTCATCCAGCCCATACTTCTTTAACTTGCTGGCAAGAATACTGTGGGAGACCGTGTCAAAAGCTTTGCTAAAGTCAAGGAACAACATGTCCACTGCTTTCCCCTCATCCACAGAGCAGTTATCTCGTCATAGAAGGCAATTAGATTAGTCAGGCATGACTTGCCCTTGGTGAATCCATGGTGACTGTTCCTGATCACTTTCCTCTCCTCTAAGTGCTTCAGAATTGATTCCTTGAGGACCTGCTCCATGATTTTTCCAGGGACTGAGGTGAGGCTGACTGGCCTGTAGTTCCCAGGATCCTCCTTCTTCCCTTTTTTAAAGATGGGCACTACATTAGCCTTTTTACAGTCATCCGGGACTTCCCCGGATCGCCAGGAGTTTTCAAAGACAATGGCCAATGGCTCTGCAATCACATCCACCAACTCCTTTAGCACTCTCGGATGCAGTGCATCCGGCTCCATGGACTTGTGCTCGTCCAGCTTTTCTAAATAGTCCCAAACCACTTCTTTCTCCGCAGAGGGCTGGTCACCTCCTCCCCATGCTGTGCTGCCCAGTGCAGCAGTCTGGGAGCTGACCTTGTTCGTGAAGACAGAGGCAAAAAAAGCATTGAGTACATTAGCTTTTTCCACATCCTCTATGACCCTCTTGGCTTATAGCCACTGATGTCCTCCACGAATTTATCTAATTATTTTTTAAGCCATTTTACCTTTGGTCTTCACAGCATTCCCCCGGCAATGAGTGCCACAAGTTGACTGTGCAGAAATACTTCCTTTTGTTTGTTTTAAACCTGCTGCCTATTAATTACATTGTGTGACCCCTGGTTCTTATGTTGTGTGAAGGGGTAAATAACACTTCCTTGTTCACCTTCTCCACACCATTTGTGACTTTATAGACGTCTGTCATATCCCTCTTTAGTTCTCTCTTTTCCAAGCTGAACAGTCCTAATCTTTTTGATCTCTCCGAGTATGGAAGTTGTTCTATACCCTTAATCATTTGTATTGCCCTTCTTTGCCCCTTTTCCAATTCTAATATGTCTTTTTTGAGATGGGGTGACTAGAACTGCATGGATTTATACAGAGGTATTATAATATTTTCTTTCTTATCTATCCCTTTCCTAACATTCAGTTTGCTTTTTTGGCTGCCAATGCACATTGAGAGGATGCTTGCAGAGAACTATCCACAATGACGCCAAGATCTTTCTTGAGTGGTAACAGCTAATTTAGACCCCATCATTTTATATATATGTATTGTTGGGATTATTTTTTCCAATATGCATTACTTTGAATTTAACAACGTTGAATTTCATCTGCCATTTTGTCACCAGTTTTGTGACATCCCTTTGTAACTCTTCAGTCAGCTTTGGACTCAACTATTTTGAGTAATTTTGTGTGGTCTGCAAATTGTGCCACCCTACTGTTCACCCCCTTTTCCAGATCATTTATGAATACACTGATCATCACAGGTCCCTGTACACTATTATGTATCCCACTATTTACCTCTCTCCATTCTGAAAAATGGACCATTTATTTCTACCCTTTGTTTCCTGTTACTGATCCGTGAGAGGAGCTTCCCTCTGATTCCATGACTGCTTGGTGAGGGACCTTGTCAAAGGCTTTCTGAAAGTCCAAGTACACTATATCCACAGGATCACCCTTGTTCAGATGCTTAACTCCCTGAAAGAATCCTAATAGATTGGTGAGGCATGATTTCCCTTTACAAAAGGCATGTTGACTATTCCCCAACATATCATGTTTGTCTGATGATTTTTTTCTTTTGCTATAGTTCAAATTATTCTTACCAGCCTGTAATTGCCAGGATCACCTCTGGAGCTGGTACAGAGGCTGATTTAAGCCATAGATTACATACTAAAGTTAGTAGTTCTGCAATTTCATATTTGATCTCCTTCAAGAACTCTTGGGTGATGCCATCTGGTCCTGGTGCCTTATTACTGTCTACTTTGATCTGTTTGTTCCAAAACCTTCCATACTGATACCTCAGTCTCGGACAGTTCCTCACATTTGTTATCTAAAAAGAATGGCCCAGGTTTGGGGATCTCCCTCCACATCTGCTGTGAAGACTGATGCAAAGAATTCATTTATCTTCTCCACAATGGCCTTGTCTTCCTTTTTTTTTAGCACCTTGATCATTCAGTGATCCCACTGAATTGTTTGGGAAGCTTCCTGCTTCTGATGTACTTACTTTTTTTTCTGTTAATTTGTGTGCCCTTAGCTAGCTGCTCTTCAAATTCTTTATTGGCCTACGTTATTATATTTTTACTCTTGACTTACCAGCATATGCTCCTTTCTATTTTCCTCACTAGGATTTGACATCTAATTATTAAAGGATGCCTTTTTGCCTCTGCTGTTTAGCCAAGGTGGCATTTTTTTGATCCTCTTACTGCCTTTCTTTTTATTTAGGGTATACATTTAGTTTGTGCCTCTGTTACAGTGTTTTTAAATCGTTCCCGTGCAGCTTGCAGGCATTTCACTCTTGTGACTGTTCCTTTTCATTTCCATTTAACTAGCTTCCTATTTTTTGTGTAGTTCCCCTTTTTGAAGTTAAACGCTACCGTGGTGGGTTTCTTTAGTATTTTCCCCCCTAAAAGGATGTTGAATTTAATTACGTTGTGGCCACTGTTGCCAAGCAGTTCAGCTCTAGTGTCCTCTTGGACCTCCCGTGAGCCACTTAGAACTAAATCCAGAATTTCCTCTCTCCTGATGGGTTCCAGAACTAGCTGCTCCAAGAAGCAGTTGTTAATGGTGTCTAGAAATTTTACATCTACATCACACCCTGAGCTGACATGTACCCAGTCAATATGAGGGTAGTTAAAGTCACCCATTACTACTGCAGTTTCTGCTTTTGTAGCTGTCAGGACCCGATCAAGGACACTTCTTGGGACTAAGCATCAGAGCAGGATCAAATCTGAGTCTGGGAATAGCAGTAAAGTGTGTCATCAGGTTCCAGACCAGGGTCACTACCAAGGGTCTAAGTCACGGTCTGGAGGCAAAGTCCAGCTAAAGCCAAGGTCAAAGCCAGGGGCAGGAATGGCCATAGCAGCTACAAGAGAGCCACACTGTTACCTGGACACTTCCTGGAATGCCCCTGGGATTTATATAGGGCAGGGGGCCAATCAGGGGCCATGGGGCTGCTGCTTGTCAGACCCCTTGAGGCGGGACTTCCCATGGTCTGTGTCTATTGTAAAGTACAAGTTGGTTACAGTGGGGCAGCGTATAGCCATTAGCTGGCTAGTAGCTTTACAAGTCTGGGGCTCGAGGGCTCTGTAGGGGCCTCTCTGTAGCTGCTGTAATCTCCTCTAGTATTTCACCGTCACTGTTACCAGCATAGGAGTGGTTGGGGATATATTCCTACTGCTGTACTCTTAGTATTCAAGCCTGGAATTTCTATCCCTAGAGATTCTACGGGATGGTTTGTTCTATCTAAGATTTTTGCCTTATTTGACTCTGTGCCATTTTAACACATGGTGCCACTCCCCCACTAGCACAAACTACCCTGTCCTTCCTGTATATTTCGTACCCTAGTATTAAGCGTGTCCGAATGACTATCCTCATTCCGCCGAGCTTCCATGATGCCTGTGCTATCAATATCCTCATTTCATACCAGGCTCTCTAGTTCACCCGTCTTAGTATTTCAATTTCTAGCAGTTGTATACAAGCACTTGTACATTTTGTCAATATTCAGTTGCTTCCTTCATGTGTTATGTTTAAATGGGACACTTTTATGTTTGATTGTTCGTCACTGGCTCCTACCTGTACCTCTTTACTAGGATATAGACTTCCTCCTTGAATAAATTCATCCCTAAGGGACGTCTGCACCCAGACGATGTGCTCTCCATACCTGTTGGCTTTCCCCCGGCCCTTAGTTTAAAAAATCCTCTAAAACCATGGGTGGAAGGTTAACCCTGGGCATGGGGAGGCTAGCCCCCAGCGTGGCCCACCCCTTCGGCCCAAGGCCCCACCCCCTCTGCTGCCGCTAGAGCCCAGAGCCCCCTCTTAGCCCCGGGCCACCCTGAAGCCCCCAAGCCCTGGAGCTCCAGGCAGACGGGTGGCGCAGCCCCCCTGGAAGTCCTGGAGTGCTGGGCAGGCAGGTGGCATGGCCCCCCACTCCAGCCCTGGAGTGCCGGGCAGGCGGGCCGTGCGGTCCCCACCCCCAGCTCCAGAGTGTTGGGCAGCCGGCCAGCGCGATGCCCTCTCCCCAGCCGCAGAGCGCTGGGAAGCAGGAGGAGGCCTGGGAGCAGAGTGTGGGCAGGACCACACAGGGCTGTTTGGGGAGGCACAGCCCCTCCCCTCCCGCCTTTGATACCTGCCACCCATGTCTACAACCTTTTTAATTTTACATGCCAGCAATCTGGTTCCATTTTGGTTTAGATGGAGACCATCCTTCCTGTATAGGGTGCCCCTTTCCCAAAAGGTTCCCCAGTTCCTAATAAATCTAAACCCGCTGTCCCTACACCATCGTCTCATCCACACAGTGAGACCCTGCAGTTCTGCCTGTCTAACTGGCCCTGTGCGTGGAACTGGAAACATTTCAGAGAATGCTGCTATGTAGGTCCTGGTTTTCAATCTCTTACCTAGCAGCCTAAATTTCACCTCCAGGACCTCTCTCCTACCTTTCCCTGTGTCACTGGTACCTTCACATACCACGACCACCGGCTCCTCCTCAGCATTCCACATAAGTTTGTCTAGATATCTTGTGAGATCTGCAACCTTCTCACCTGGCAAGCGGTTCTCCTGGTCATCACAACTCCCAACTCTCTTTATTTCTAATAACTGAATTCCCCATTACTATTACCCGGCTTTTCGTGGTAACAGGGGATCCCAAAACTGGGGTAGTGGATCCCGATGCCCTACAGCCCAGGGTGATCCCAGACCTCAGCTACTGGCCTGGACCAGCCCTATCATCTCCATTTGATATGGTTTTCAGGAAGTGCAGTGACTGAGCTGTACTCATTTATGCAGCTACCCTGTTGGATGTTAAATGTCAAATCTTTGTTTGTTAGTTACCCAGTGATCTGCTCTTATATGACCACCCAGGCTGTGTCAGGGTTGGGAGAGCTTCAGTTTTATCAGCTAGACCTGGCCACACAGAACAATCCCAGATCCTAAGACCCCTCTGAAATCTGGGGCAGTTTGGATCCGGAAGCCCAGTTGGATTTCAAAGCTGGCTGGTGTACCTCCAAGGGGCTGAGACAACTCACTGGAGCTCATCACTATCAACAGTTCACATCTGGGTGCAGATTTCAAGGCCACAGCCCATCTGTACTGCAGACACTATCTGGGTGCATGGTGCTTTCATTCAACTGGCCTCACTGAATTCAGTGGGGTCGCCATGGTGTGATGGGAGATTTGGTCCCTTTTTCTTAAAAATATCACCTACGGCGATTCTGCTCCAGCAAGAGAAAAGGCTCTTGGGGGTCTAACATTGGGTGCCAAACGTTCCAGAGTCACTTACCTTCCCAGGAACCAACCTGAGCCCTGTGAGAAGAAGGAAAGCAGAAAAGAGCTAAACCAAAGGTCCAAACGTGTATGCCTTCCTTAGCTCTGTGCCCATTGAAATCAGTGGGAGCTTGGCCCTGGGAAAGGCAGAGGAAAAAGCTCGGGGCAAGTGCGGCTTCGAGATCAGTGTGGGAGCCGCTGTGCCTGCCCAGTCTGTGCTTCTCCTGGCACTGAGGCGTGTGGCGAGACACAGACAATGTCAGGTGAAGGCAGAGGAGAGAGGTAGAGCCCTTGTACCTCTGTCCCCTGCAGATCAGCAAGGCACAGGCTGGCTTGGAGAGCAGTGCTGACTCCCAAGACTGGAGCCTCCCTCTGCCTTTGTACTCGCCTGACAATACAGGAGTAAAAATAACCAGCCCGCATTTGCAGGGAGATAAAAGCGAGGTTTGCCTTTTGTGTCTCTCTGGGCAGGAGGACAGCAGCACCAATGGAGCTGCGTGGATGTGACACATGGGAATTTCTGACATATCTCTTCCCACTCTGACCTTGACAGACACAATAAAAGGGGGCTTCACTGCACACCCACAGCCATTCAGTCCTATAACCAAGGTTGGTAATAAAGAGCATGTCTGTGTGCATCCTTCTCTGTGCTGCTAACCTGCTTCCCCGCCAGCAGGACAGGAGCTCCAGAGAGACAGGACTGGGTACTAACTGGGGGGTGTAGGGAGGGTGGGTCAGAGCAGCCTGTCTCCAAGATAGAGAGGGACATTAGGAAAAGCCTATTTAATGAGATCTGGGAAATCTGGGAAGTTCCTGGTACCAGCGCTTGTTACAATGTCTGTATTGATGCGGGGTTTCTCAGTTCTGTTGCATGGTATTGTATTGTATGGAGGATAGGAAATAATGCAATAATATCGCTTGTCAGTGCAACTGTTATGGCAGCCACCTGGAAGGCACTCAAGAGCTTTCAGGGGTTAACGCTCTCACCCTTCTTTTTCCTGTTCTCTACTCCAATATTAACTTTGGAGCAGGGACCCTTGTATTCTTACGGGGTTTGCAAAAGTGGTGCCTGTTTCAGAGGGGCTACAGAACAGGAATTGCACTGCCAGAGGTGATCGTGAAAAGCGGGCTTCTCTTTGCCACCTTGGCTGCTGACAGAAATCCAAATGTGCAGTGGGTAGATTTCAACAGACTCAGGATCGAAGCTCAGTTTCCACTCACTAAGAGAGACAGGCGAGAGGTGCATTGCAATATAGATGGCAGGCGTACCGTGTGGTTAGTAATTACTTTGGCAGATCTGGGGCTGTTTATTACTGCTGTTATTCTCCTGGGCCCGCTTAAGTTCATGGTGTGTTTGAAAATTGTATCTGCCCCCTGTAAGCAGCCTGTGGACTGGCATTGTCTCTCTGGACTGATTCCTTGTCTCTACTTTCCCTCCTTTTCAGGGCTCACAAGTCTTTGGCTTCTTCTTTCTTTTCTGCTGTCCAGTCTTTTCCCTCCTAGGAGGCAAGATAGCCATGATGGACTTGAGCGAGTTCGGGGAGGCTGCTGACTTCCTCCGGAAGAGCTACACAGAGCAGCTCAAGCTTCAAACCATCGCATTCGATGGTAAGATCAGCAGCACCTTTGAGCATGGCACGTGCTGGTCACAGGGGCTCTCACGTCCATGGCCTGGTTTGCAGAGTATTCCAGCTCCCTTCCCAGTGTTGTGGACCCTGGTAGGGTCTTGTAGCATCACTTTGTCCCGTGCTTCCCATATGCTCCTGCAGCAGTGGAATCCCCCCACCTGCAGCCCTGCTCTTGTGCTCACTGGTAAGAAGTCAGAGGACCAGAATAACTCAGTGTTAGTGAAAGGCGGCAGCTGCTTTTGGCAGTCACTGTGGTGTCTCCGTGTGGAGGGTAACAAGGTGGCTGTTTATCTGCACCTAGGTAAAGTGCCCAGAAGGACTGAGGGAGCCAGCAGTGCCTGTTCCACAGAAACAGATCTCAGCAAAGCCCTCTTCCCATTTTACTTTGGTGATGAATGGGGATCATCATAGATTTGGGTGACAGATTCTTCACATTATCCTTCCACTTGTTCCATTATCATATTTGATTGCCATTGCTGCACAGCTAGAGTGTGCCAGGGATAAAAAAGCCCTGGGTTTGTGCCAGGATAAATTTTGGAGGGCTAATAAATAAATGGGGGAGGGGGTAAATTTTGTATTCCCTAAAGTGTTTTCTACATGAGTCTCCAAAAATGCAGCAAACAACAGACGAAAGTCAATCTTAGCATTAATTGGGGAAAATTAAACAAGCATCCAGCATGAAAACTCCCAGGGAATCCTGGTCAAATGACCACAAACGCTGGAAGGAAAAAACAAATGTCCCTTAATATTGCTAGTTTGTGTTCTTACCGCTCTCTGAAAGCTACTGACAAGAGCAAACAGTTCCCTTTGCTTCAGACTGTTTTCTTCTCTTTTCTTTTGGACCTGAAGGAAAGAAACGAGCTTGGATCCCAGATGACAAGGAAGCCTATGTCGAGGTCGAAATCAAAGAAATCTCTGGTGGCAAAGTCACAGTGGAAACCAAAAATAAAGACGTAAGCAAAACAATCTTGATTTTTGGTTTTCAAAGGGCAGCCATAGGAACGGGGAAAGAAGCACAGAGGAAAGGAATGCGGGGGGGGGGGGGGCGGCGTATGTATGAACAGCTCATCTCGGAAACTAGACAAGTTCTTACTTAAGTGATCAACTTGGGATCAGTCAGCTCAGTAGTGTAAATGGCTTTTGTTACACCGTAATGTACTCGGTAACAATGTGCTATCTGACTTGCCAAACATGTCAGGGCTTCAATAAACCAGCATCAAATGTTCAGTTTCAAAAAGTCCTCTCTAAACAACAGACTACAAGAATGACAGTAGGGCTTCCCCAGCCCCAGTGATCAGCTGGCATCTTAACAGCTGTAACAACAGCCAACAGGAGAAGTCTGCTCAGTTTGCAAACAGCCAGTTGCTCCCTTGGACGAAATTATTCAGTCAATCCTGAGAGAAAACCATTCAAAGCAGGAATAAGGGGAACTGGTGCAAATCTGGAGTTACTCTGAATTTACACCAGTACTATAGAAAACAGACTTTGTCCAAAGATCAATATTTTAATGAACTAACTACATTGCTTAGAGGGATCACCATAGCACTCAGTGCTGCAATATCTGGGTACCTCAGTTTCATTATAGTGTTTAGATACATATGACTAAGAGGTTGTTAAATTGTTATACACATACAGCCAGATTCTGAACTCTGCTCCACCCATGTCAATCCATTGGGCCTGACCTCATTTACACCAGTGGCAATCAGGAGTGAGTCCTCAAAAATCAATGGAGTTACACCAGTATAGGGTAGCTGGGAGATCAGAATGAGTCCCATGGAACTCAGTGGAAATATTCCAGATCTACACTGGTGTAAACTCACAATCTGCTCCAGTCAATTTCTATTTACCAAAATAATATATGGTAAAAATAATTTCTGGGCTGGATTCTCCACTCCATTAGAACAGTTTTATGCCAGTTTTCAGAGTAGCAGCCGTGTTAGTCTGTATCTGCAAAAAGTAAAGGAGGACTTGTGGCACCTTAGAGACTAACACATTTATTTGAGCATTTCCACTGAATGCATCCGATGAAGTGAGCTGTAGCTCACGAAAGCTCATGCTCAAATAAATTTTTTAGTCTCTAAGGTGCCACAAGTCCTCCTTTTCTTTTTATGCCAGTGTAACACCACTACTCAACAGAGTAACACCAGTGTAAAACTGGAGTAACTGAATAGAAAGTCATGTCCTATGTACACGGTGAACTATGTATTTCTTTGTTTGCATTGCTATGGTGCTAGTCAATGTAATGAGCAATAGCTTACATCTGTCAAAATCTTGAACTGGTTGGAAAAGTTTCTGTCCCAGGGAAAAGTTTTGAGATTTCAAAACAACTTTCATTCTGAATTGTAACAAAAAGTCAAAACTCCGAAGTATTTCACAAAATGAAATGCCCTCCAAAACTCTTTCAGGTCAACTGAGACATTTTGTTTCAATAAGTTTCCTTCGATTTCAACCTTTTTTAATTTAAAAAAAATATAAAATAAAGTAAATTTCAAAACAAAAAGACATTTCAAAATGAAAAATCGAAATGGGATGTTTTGGTATTTTCAAAACTTTTGTTTCCATTTTTTTCTAACTGAGACTTCATCAAAATCGATACAATTTAAGCAAAAAAAAAAAAAATCTGTTTCATTGCAATGGCATTTTCCAGCAGAAACCTGTTGTGATGAAATTTTTCCAAGCAGGTCTATCTAAATCAGATCTAGTCTAAGCCTGCCTAAATTCTGCTTCTGGTTAAACCAGAGCTAGACTAGTTAGTACAGTGGGGTTGCACCAGTATATGCAAGAGCAGGATTATGAAGGGTCCGATTCTGATCTTGATTACACTGGATTTACATTAGTGTCATTACACCGACTCTGATGGCGTTTATCCTGATTTACACCAGAATAAATCAGAGGAGAATTAGCCCCAGGTTCTTCTTACAAACAATTCATGAACCGTGTCACACCACCAGGCTGTGAAATCCGCGGATATTATTAGCCCTATTTTATGCTAGTGTGACTTAGGCTATAAAATAGTGGCTAATAGTGGCACAGCTGTAAGCTCTCCTGAGTAGCCGCTCTCCCATCAGCATAATTAAACCACCACCATAAGCGATGGTAGCTATGTGGGCAGGAGAGCGGCTCCCACCGGCATAGCACTGTCCACACCTCTGAGCGACAAAAGTTTTGCTGACAAAAGTGTTGATGCAGACAAAGACTGAGGCACAGGGAGGGTAAAAATGACTGACGAAGGGCCACAGAATCTAGGGCAGAGCCTGGATTAGAACCCAGGGGTCCTGAGACCCAGTTCCCTGCTTTAACTACTAGACTTTCTCTCTAATGCACCTAATAGTGGCAATGAAACTCTCTTTTCTTCAACTCTGATTAACAGTGGCCTGTGCTAAATTCACCTTCTCCCAATCAGGCACAGAGGCAGAATGTGAGAGCTATTCCAGTACTTAGATGTACAGATTTTAATGAAGACAGTGACAAGAGATGGTCTGTACATGTCGGCTGTTTAAAGCTCCCTGCACCATATTCTTTGAGATGAGACATAACCGGACTGCCCCATGGGCCACTGCCGATGAAAGGAGTAAGGCCCATAGCAGCAGGAGCACTCAGCACTGGATGGAGAAGAGCTGTTAGAGCAGCCGGGCCACGTGCCGGGGACCAGGGCAGGCCCAGGCCCTAGAGCACGCCTTCTCGTATTTCTGATCTCTCGCGGTGGGTTCTCAGACAGTGCAATAACCTTCCCCGAGAAGCAAGAAGGAGTCCGTGCCTGGGGGCAGGAACATGGCAATCTTGGCAGGTTGTAGGGGGGTCTGGCCAGATGCTCATCACCAGGGTGACATGGTTGGCAGCTGGGAGGTCTGGCCAGAGGCAGACGGCACAGGGAAGGGATTGGTGGCTGGGGTGTGGACAGCAAGGCCACTTGTCCCTGGGGAAGTGGAGTGGCATGAGAGCTGGCAATGGCTGGTGCGGGAGGGTGAAATGCTGATCACTCCATGGCCCTCCCCGGTCCTGTGCCCGGTGTCCCTCCTCCACCCTCACATTGCTCTGACCTGGCAGGAGCTTCACATGGCACTCTGGCTTGTCCTCCATTAGCTGTGTGTCCCTCTGGAAGAACCCTGCGGGGTGGGGTGGGGTGGGGTGGCATGTGTGAGCAGGGCTGGCTGTGCAGGATGAAGGGAGCAGACAGCAGCGACCACCCTGTTTTGCCATGTAGGCTCCCCTGTGCTCTGGCTCTGACCCGGGGGGAGCAAGTCTGCGGAGCCGGACAGGGCCCGTCACAGGGTGCATTCTCAGAGCAGTGCTGGGGACTCCTCTGGAGTGGAACGAGCTCACCCCGCAGAGCAGGTCTCCACTTCCACTTATGTCACTGAGGGGTGTGAAAAAGACTCCTCCCACCACCAGCGACCACATTCCAGTGGGGGAGGATAGCTCAGTGGTTTGAGCATTGGCCTGCTAAACCCAGGGTTGTGAATTCAATCCTTGAGGGGGCCATTTAGGGAGCTGGGGCAAAAAAAATTGGGGATTGGTCCTGCTTTGAGCAGGGGGTTGGACTAGATGACCTCCTGAGGTCAGGATTCTATGACCTAAGCGCTGTCCACACCAGCGCAATGTCGGTGGGAGACGCTCTCCTGCCAACAAAGCATCCGCCTCTCGCGGAGGCGCAGTAATTACATTGATGGGAGAGCGCTCTCCCGTCAGCGTTGAGCGTCTTCACCTGACGTGCTGCAGTGACACCGGTGCAGCCATGCCAATGTAGCACTTCTAGCGTAGACCTGCCCTTGGTCTCCGGCACAATTGTCTCCTGCCGGTGCCCTCTTGTGGCATGAGCTCAGGTGCCCAGAAAATGCCCCTCGCCCCCTTGTGCTCTGGATCCATATTAGGTCATTTGTGTCATTCTCCCCTTGGCAAAGGCCAAACTCTGCTTTTCCAAAGAGTTCCCACCGACGTATTCAGGCATTGAGCATCCTCCCCAGCGTGGGGGCACCTGTGCCCAGCTGAGCAAAGATGTCTCACTGCCTGCCCTCAGGAGGAAAGCAGGGATGGAGACCGGGCCGAGGGTGAGGGGTTGGCATCAGAGATCTCCTTAGACACTGCCAGGGCAGCTAGAATCTGGCCTCAGAGAGTCACAGGAGGGTATGAGGCCCAGACACGAGACTGGGCCAGATGCTGCGTCCCTTTACACTGAAGTGAATCTGGAGTGCTTCCATCATCAGGATTTACCTTAGTGTAAATGAGATCAGAATCAAGCCCTCTGCACAACAGATGGGAGCAAACAGCATGCTGCCCTGTCAATGCTAATGGCGACTGCAAAGCCTGATTCCGGCTGGAAGGAACCAAGGACAAACTCAGGCTCCCCTGCTTTGCTTCCTCCCTGCAGAGCCGGGTT
The DNA here is from genome assembly GCF_965140285.1 of Lepidochelys kempii. Classification (NCBI taxonomy): domain Eukaryota; kingdom Metazoa; phylum Chordata; order Testudines; family Cheloniidae; genus Lepidochelys; species Lepidochelys kempii. The sequence goes on along the minus strand of NC_136392.1, from coordinate 29,670,431 downwards.
GTCAAGGAGGACGACGTCCAGCAGATGAACCCTCCCAAGTTCGATATGATTGAGGACATGGCCATGCTAACGCACCTCAACGAGGCCTCCGTGCTGTACAACCTGAAGCGCCGCTACTCCCACTGGATGATCTATGTAAGTGAAGCTGGTGCAGGGCGTGAAGGTGACACGTAGAGCCCTGGCCAGCACAGTGAGAGGTCAATGCTGATTGAAATGGCACCAACTCAAAACTACCAGATTTCTCCCCTTGATTGTCCCAATTACTGGCTATCCCAGCCAGGGTCATGTCGAATCAGGACAGCTATGTCCTGGATTTGTCATGCCTCAGAACCCTACCCATTCAGTATTCCTCGTGACATGGGAGTCATGTGGATGCATTAGAAATCTCCAGGCAGATGTAGGTAGATAGAGGTATAGATTTACGTGTACTGATTAGACTCACTTGGGAAACATATTAAAACGAAATAAGCCCCCAGGCTGATCTCGGGATGCCAGGTGAAGAGACTCACTTACCAGGGAGTCTGCAAAATGAAACTCAATTCACGATGCTTCCCAAAATTCCTAACGCTGGAAGGATTTCTAGATAAGGCTAAAGCTGGCGGCCCCGAGGACCTCCAGAGGAGATGCTAAAGGTGGCTTTCCAGGAGGGATGTCACTGACAAAGGCCAGCTGCCTGCGTGGAGGGGGTAGCGATGAATAGATCTGCTGCCTGTGTGGTGGGGGAGGAATGTCACCATTAAGGTAAGGTAGGTTGGCAGCACAAGGGGATGTCGCTGGTAAGGCTGGTTGCATCCCTGTTCTGTAATAGACTAAGGAAGCAGCATGGTGCAGACAGGTGGGCCCCATTGCGGCATCTCTAGCTATGTGCTCCTTCACTGCCTGAGTCCGGTGGCTTTGAAGAGTCTTTGTTCTGCTGTGTTGAGGCAGCTGGGTCCCTGTGCACTCACTTGCCTCTTCTCTGCTCTCAGACCTATTCAGGTTTGTTCTGTGTCACCATAAACCCCTACAAGTGGCTGCCAGTCTACACCTCCCCCGTGGTAGCAGCCTATAAGGGCAAGAGGAGGTCAGAGGTCCCGCCCCACATCTACTCCATTGCGGACAATGCCTACAACGACATGTTGCGCAGTAAGCGGCTATCTTTCCTCCCTCTCCTCCCTGTGCTCGCCCCCCAGCGGAGGCCAGACCTTGTTCAGTGGGAGGGGGAATGCTGCGGGGGAGGGCATTGGGGCATCACCTCACAAGAGGAAACTAATGCACAGTAGCAGAAATGGGCCTGGATCAAGCCCAGCTCTGGATAAACCCGACCGTTTGTGTCTGGACTGGGCTCAGAACGGGAGTTCAGGACCACTGTTAAAAACACTAATTACAGGCAATACTGATCAGTAACCAATAGACCTTTCCTCCAGCAAAACAGACTCTGGGTGGGTGTCAGAGCCTGTATCTCGAGGGATCACCACACACAGCCCTGGCATTTAGCTGTCCTGAACCAGCAGTGCCGTGTAACAATCCCCTAAAAGGGAAAATGATCCATAAATTACCTTAGCTGGACAGTCAGAATGGTGAGGAGAAAGAGCACCTACCTGCATGGACCCTGGGCTGCTCTGGCAGGGCCAGGGCCTTGGCAGCACAGTGGGCTGGCTCAGGCTCATGCTGTGGGGCCAGGTCCAGAGAAGGAAGGGAAGATACAGCAGGATAAAAAGAAACACTCTAGAAATGTACAGACACCAGGATACTTCTTCCCAGGGGTGCCAGTCCCCTGGAGCCTGAGGGAACTCCTGCACTCACAGCCTCATTTTGGACCTTTCACCCTGGGAAAGCTTGGTGTTAATAAGTCAGGTGAACATAGTTGCTGATCGAGCCAGGAGGGGCTGTGGATGAAGGGGAATACCATGGTCACTGACCAGCCGGGAGGGGAATACCACAGTCACTGACCAGCCAGGGGGGGTTGTGGATGAGGGGGAATACCATGGTCACTGATAGCCAAGACAGGCTGTGGATGAAGGGGGAATACCATGGTCACTGACCAGCCAGGACAGGCTGTTGATGAAGGGGGAATACCCATGGTCACTGACCAGCCAGGTGTGGCTGTGGATAAACAGGGAAAGCCCAGACCCACGGCAGCCCTGGAGAGTTCTCAGAGCACCAAGCTATCTTGGTACATTTCAGTCTAACACTGGCTCTTTCTTTTCCAGATCGTGAGAACCAGTCCATGCTCATCACGTAAGTGACCCATGCTTCCCTTTGTTGGCCATTGTTCCCTGACTGCATTGTACATGTCTCTGGGTTAGGCTCCTGGATCCAATTCTCCTGCCCGTCACTGCAGGATACAAGTTGTCTTTAGGGTCCCTGGCAGTGGTTTACTCTTCCCTGTCATTTGGACTGACCCATTGACTGGTAGCCTTCCCCCTGTGAGATGTGATGCCCCCAGCTGCACCCCCTCACCAGCCATCAGACCACCTGGCCCCTCATGAGGCCCGCATCAGGCCTCACTGGCTGCCACCCCCCCCAAACAAGACTCCTTCACATCCCCACCATCGGCTCCCAGAGCCCCTCCAGGGCAGCCCGTCTGGTGACAGTGGCAAGGGCAGCTGCTCACCCTGCACTTGTTGCTGCTGGCATCACGGGGCAGGAACCTCCCAAATGGGTCCCCTGGAGCAACCTGTTTCCCAGCCCCAGTGCTGGGGCTGGCCACATGCAGTGTGATGTTAGCCCACAGCTGGGGGAGCTAAGGCCTTTCCCCCGGAAGGAACATGCATGGTGCTCCTGAACAGGACTGGTGGGCAGAGGAGGCAGCCAGGCCCAGGAGGGTGATGGGGGAGGGGCAGGCAAGGTTAAGTTCAAGTGACATATAGATGAGGGCTATATAAAGTTCACTGAAGGGCCCTACCCTGCTGCCATGAGCCACTGACATTTTTAGCCTCAGCCATGGCCTAATTAGGTAATTGGCTCTTGTCCTGCGGCAGCTCCCCCCCACACCCATCCCTGCTCTTTGTGATCTGGGATTACAATAGAAGAGCAGCTAACTCTAGGAATGAAATCGCTGCAAGGCCTTGTGAGCCAGTACCAGCGGGCGGTGCAGATCAGGGCAGCAGGAATTGCCCAGCCCGCCTGCTAAAGAAGCCAGCCCCTGGGTCTCACCTGGACTCCTGGCCCTCCTCTGCAAACTGGAGTGGGCTCCCTCTGGGGGGTGGGGGAGGGCAGAGTACGTCCCACAGACCGTAGGAGCCCCTCACTCCCCAGGGAACTGGGGTGAAAGTGTCAAAGCCTGAGCTGTAGCAGGAGGGGGCAGGCTCCTTGCTGAGCCCCCGGAGCGCTGAAGTTCATACCAAACGTGCAACAGACTAGGAGGAGCCTGGAGTGGGGGAGACTTCCCCACCTGGCACTTCGTGGAGTCACTGGCCGTGTCTGCAGTGGTGATTTGCCCCAGCGTCAGCCTTGGGGGGGCTGCCCCTGGTGGAGAAGCCCCATTTCAGCCCCCTAATGCAGCCGGGCAAAGCCCAGATGAGCGGCGGCCCTGCTTGCGCTGGGTTCACACCAGGGGAGATCACTCACTCCGCTGCAAAGTCCAGCAGCTCTGCCCGTCTGTTCAAGGGACTTGTGTCAGTGCAGCACCACAGGGGCTGAGCCCAGGGGCTGAAAGCCCCACATTGCCCCCGTGCAGCGTGTTAGCCCATGGGAAGGGATCACGGACTGCCCAGGGCTGGGCAGGGCTGAACTCCTCCCTCGGTGTTTCACTTCTTTTACATGACACTGTTAGAGGGGGCTGGGCCGTGTCCTTAGTTTTCTGAGTCTCTGTGTAAAGGTTTTGCCTGACTCTGCCTCATTTTCTTGATCTGTGTATTTCTGTTACCCTAAGCGGAGAATCTGGTGCTGGTAAGACTGTAAACACCAAGCGGGTCATTCAGTACTTTGCCATTGTCGCAGCCCTGGGCGACACGCCGGGCAAGAAAGGAGTAAGACCCTCATTTGAAACACACTTTGGCTGTTTTCTTTTTCTTTTTTTCTTTCTTATTCTTTTTTTTTGTAACTTTTTGCATTTGGAAACATGTTTGGATCTGGCCCCTCATGGGCTTTGCTTTTCCTTTGACTTTTGAACAAGCAAGGCTTGAAACAATTGATCTTGGGGAAATGGAGTTTTTAAGTGGCTCACCAAACGGATCAGCCACACTGGGGTCTTTTGGGCCCATCTTTTCTTTCACCCCAACATATTTTCTTTTTCAGACGCTCTAAAGGGGACAGGACCCCCCCCCATTTCCACCCCGTCTCTTTTAAGCCTTGCTTTTTGCTTTTTCCCCCCTTTTCTCTTTTTGGTTCTTGTGTTCATTTTGGTCTTTGTCCAGCTTCTGCTTTTTTCTTGCTCTTGTTTTGATTCTTTCTTGCATTTCTTTGGTGTTGGTTATTTTTGAGATCCCTTGCAATTGCTTATTTCTTCTGGATACTTGATGCCCCAGCCTGCTTTCCCTTGCAGAAGCAGGCTGGCTGTTTCAGGTATTTGATAAGCAATTCTCCAGCATTGTTTTCCTTTCCTCTTCCCTGGGTTTGGATTTAACTATTCCTGCTTTTTGGTGCTTTTCTTCTTTTTCTTGAGCTAATCTATTTAACATATTTTTGGTGTATTTTTTTAAATTTAATCCTTCGATTTTTTGGACCATTTTAGTAACTAAATTTTAACGCCCTGCTTTTTTAATTGATGCTTTCTGTGATTCTGACCTGTCCCTTCTGGAATTCTAAAGACAGTTTTCTTTCCTTTTTCTAGCAAGCTCCTGCCACTAAAACTGGGGTAAGTGTTACATGGAATAGGGGCCAATCCTCGAACGAGAGGCTAGGCTTGCTAATCAGCACTTCGTTAACTCCCACTATGATGGGGAGGTGTTGGCCCTTTCTGAGCTCATTTATGCCAGTGCAAGTCAAGAGTAACTTGAGTAATGATGTCACTGGAATGGTAGCATTGTGAAACTGACATGAGATCAGAATCAGGCCCCTGTGCACAGGACTGCGTTTTGCTGATGTGACAAGACAGTATTGCAGCTGGAAAGTGCTCTTGTGGTTGCTGAGAGGATCCAGGGAGGCTGCATGTCTCTTCGTAGAGCAGCTTCTCTCTCAGTGGAGGGATCACTGTCGCCAGGACTGGGATCTGCACATTGCAGGGCATTGAGTCAGGCTGGGATTTTCTATCCACTGCCCTGGGGATGGAATTTCTTTAGCTCCCAGTTCACTGCAAGCCTCAGTGGAAGGGGGGCTGGAAGCTCTTGCCAGGCTGTGGCTCTGTGAGAGGCTGCACTGCAAACCAGAAATGTCTAAAAAGGACCAGGCTTGAAGCAGTTACTCAGTGTCTGGTCAGGCCGAGCTCTCACTGACTTCCTCAGGCATTGACCTGAGTACGGCCTTCAGTACCAGACCTTTGAGTCCAGATGCCAGTGGATGCTTGCTTTGGGAGGGTACCTCATTTAAATGAGAGTGACTGTTAAATTTTGGGGCCAGAGCATTGAGTGGATTCACCCCGACCGCGGGAGCCTAGTTTCACTCTGTCACGCACATCCCCCGCTTTAAATCTGGATCGTTTGCCTCTGAGTTTTAGCAACAACACGTCCCTAATCCCAATGGGTAACAGTTTCTGTCCGTGGTGCTGGGGGAGGGAAGTGAGGCGCTAGGGCGCTGCATAAACAGTTACATTTACAATGGTAGCAGTATATCGAAAATATCATCACCCGAAGCCCAAGTGGGTCTGCTATGCAGTATATAACTCCTGCTCTCATGTTACATCTGCCCAACGGACCAGTGTGCTGTGCTCCAGGGTCCCCCAGTCCAGCTCTGGATCGGAGGGTAAAGTGCTTGTGAATAACAGTATTATGTAATGACAGGTTTCAGAGTAACAGCCGTGTTAGTCTGTATTCGCAAAAAGAAAAGGAGTACTTGTGGCACCTTAGAGACTAACCAATTTATTTGAGCATGAGCTTTCGTGAGCTACAGCTCACTTCATCGGATGCATACTGTGGAAACTGCAGCAGACTTTATATACACACAGAGAATATGAAACAATACCTCCAAACAATAATGTCAGGACAGTGGGGTGGGAGGAGGTATTGTTTCATATTCTCTGTGTGTATATAAAGTCTGCTGCAGTTTCCACGGTATGCATCCGATGAAGTGAGCTGTAGCTCACGAAAGCTCATGCTCAAATAAATTGGTTAGTCTCTAAGGTGCCACAAGTCCTCCTTTTCTTTTTGAGTATTATGTAAAGAGCCATGTAATCAAAGGGCTGCGAGCCCATGGTGGGCGGTGGGCAGCCCAGTCAATAAGGCTGGATGAATCCATCCAGTTGGAGCTGCCCCTCCCCTCTCAAGGTTATACGTGAACTAGACAGCTGTTTTCTCTAACGTATCCCTTCAAAGGCAATCTTTGTTGCATCTGCTCCAATATTATCAGCCAGCTATCTTGGATCTCAATGTGAACACAGAGAGGATGGGATGGGGTTAGAAACTGTGCTAGCTGGAGTTAAGGAAGTTAATCTGGATCAGAGACCTCAGGAAAATAACCTTCAGAGCACAGTGCAGCTACCAGAACCATCAGGGTTAAGGTTACTTTCTAACCCCAAACAACCGTAAGGGCACATGCTGTGCACCCTGTATGCTAGGCAGAGGCGTGTCTATGGCCAGAATCGCTCTAGTTGACACTCAGCCCTGGAAATCGTAGTGATTTGCCTTGGGATCCTGACAGCTGAGATACCTTAAACCCTGTACCTTGGTGTTTCATTGACGGATGCAAACATCTGAAACCATGGCCCGTGCGGCTGAGACATTGGAGGATACGTAGCCCAGTTGCAGTGAGATAAGAATTCAGCGCTTCTGCTGGCTCAGGGAGCTGAGCCCTGTGGCTAGTAAAAGGTGCAAATGGCTGTCCAAAGTCCAGTGTGTGGTGTGAGGGCTGGCCAAGCAGGAGCTGGTCAGTCTTGGGCATGTGTATGAAGGGAAAGGGGAGGGATATTGTAGATGGTGCCAGGCAGGGAGGTGGCCCATGTGTAGTGGGTTAATGGTGGCCACGGCTGCGTGCCTAGAATAGCAGTGCATTGGAGGCATGCAGCACTGGCGTACCATTGTCTCAGGAGTGGGGGCGAAGAGTGGCCAGGGGTACAGAGGCAGGGTTTAGGTTATTTGGGGTATTTTCCAAGAGTGGGGGTTGGTTGGGGTTTAAGCATATTTCCCAGTTTGCTGAACTTTAAATTATCGCTAGAGATTTAAAACTTGAATTTCACCTTCTAGTTAGCAAAGTGTTTGTCTGGGTGTTTCCTATGGGGGCCATTTTTAACCCATGATGTACGTTATCGCTGGCTTGGAAGCGACAGACTGGCTGGTCCTGGGGTGACAAGCGAAATCAGCTCACCGCTAGCCTCTCTTCTCCCAAGCCCCCCATCAAACAAAGCCATCCAGGGTTTGTGGGCTGCAGCCTCTCCGCTCAGGGGCAGGTAGCACAGCAAGGACGCAGGGGAGAGGTGAGCACCCCCCGAGCAGTGCTGCTCTCTCCTCCTGCAGGGGGCGCCACCAAACATTTCCAGAGTGCTGGGCAAAGCAGGAACTAAGTCAGGAGCCAATCTGCTCTCATGCACCAGAGGGTCCTGACTGGTGCAGTGTCCTAATAAATCCCCCAAGTTCTATAAGCGAGTGTTGCAGAACTTAGCTACCGCACATGGGGCTTGGGAGACCCAATTCACTCAGCTGTCTGATGTTCTTTGAGAGGAGAGGTGCTAATTAATAATAATTAACAAGGGATACACCGCCCCACGTGCAATATAAGGCCACATAGTGTGGGAGAGCTGCGAACAGGATACCCAAGTGCCTAGCTCCCAGCCCTCTCATCTGTCCACTAGAGCCGGCCACATGCTTGGGCTCTGCCCCTAGTGTTTATGGCTCAGTGCAAGGAGATGTAAGGGTCAGAAAAGACAGAGGGACTTACTCTAATGAGAGCCTTTGAAAAAAGAGTCTTTGGTCCAACCCCAAATACAAAACCTAGCGCCCAGCTTTGGAGTTTCCAGGCAATAGGGTTAGACTAACATTCAAACACTGAGATACACTTGTTTGAAAGGCGGGAGCCCGACCATCCCAGGGATCTTTGAGGCTGGATGATATTAGAGAACAAACTGAAAGCTAGTGACAGCTTTGACTCTGGAGAGCTGGCTGCTTCCCTGTGACATGGTCTTACCAGCAACACTCAGTGCTGTAGGTCTGGACCCACACCACCACCTGGGGAAGCTGCAGTAGTAGTTTAACGTAGCTAGGACTCCGACGTTTGAAGACACAGTGATGAAAAACACCAGCGCGCTGTCTCCACTGCGGCTTCCATTGCTGGTGACTGTGGTGGAGCAGCACCCGTGGAGAATTACACATCCTGGTTTCCTGGTGCAGGCAAGGCCCTGCATCCCTTTGGCATGACTAGGGTGTCAGGACAGCCTGAGCGTTTGGGGGGGCTCTGCCTAGGTACTCCTGGGCTAGTCAGCGTACTGCTTGGCTGTATCTGGAGCAGTCGGTAGGAGTCAGATGATGAATCGAGTAAATGGACTGTAGCTTTCTGGAAACGTTTGGAAAACACACCGTACCATCTAGAGAGACAGTGGCTAAGACACGGTGGTGAGGTGTGGTACAAAGTTATAATACCATGGTATAATTGCTAGCGTGCTGGGCTCTGTGAAGGAAACATGAGTGCTAGTCCCAGCTCTGATTTTTCTATGACTTCACCACTCTGTGCCTCAGTTTCCCCTCACACCCTTTGTTTGTCTTGCGTAGTTAGGCTTTAAGGTCTTGGGGCAGGCACAGTCTCTTCTGTGTGTTTGTACAGTGCCTGGCACACTGGGCTCCTAGATGCTACTGGCATACAAATGTAATAACAAGAACATGAGTCTGGGGCAGAGGCGGTGCTGTGAAGAGGCCATCAGTGAGTTCTGAAGCTCCCCCCAGCCAGTGTCTATAACACTGTACCCCACACCCCACCACCTCTCTGGGGAGAACGGTTCTGACAGGCGTTTAAAGGAAAACTCACCTAGGAATGTTACAGAGGGTTGTTAATGTCTTTTCCTGGGCTATTTCCTGGACCCTTTCGCTTACAAAGGCAGGTTTTCTCAGTACCTCAAGCCCTCCTCTCCAGGCCTTTATAGCTTTGGCCCTGTCACAGAGGACTCCCATGTACAGCTGAGCTATTAGCCCAGACCTTTATAGGCACCACTCACAGGGGAGGAGATGGCCACAGAATTCATGGCCTCAAAGCCCAGCTCTGTTCTCCCCAATGTTAATTAAAAATACGACGTGCCAGGTAGGAAGGCGCCACCCTGGAGACTAAGGCCTTAAAGGAAGCGAGTGAGAATAGCGGAGGCTTGAGGTACACAGCACTTCCCCCTGCCCTGCGTCCTGCTGCCCCTTAGCTGCATCTGTAGCAACAGAGCCACTGTTACTAATGACACAGACACAAGCTGACCCATCCTTTGGCTGCATTTTCTAGGGTACCCTCGAGGATCAAATCATTGAGGCCAACCCTGCTATGGAAGCCTTTGGCAACGCCAAAACCCTGCGAAACGATAACTCCTCGCGCTTTGTAAGTATGCTAGGAGGATGTGTTTGTTAATACACAGGGTTTATATTTCTAGAGGCAGCAACGCTCAAGTTATCGATACCCATGCCTGTGTGAGGTGGCCACAGATATCCAGAGCTAGCTTTTACATAGGGAACAAATCATTGCCAGAACTAGCAACTCTCTCTTCTTTAGATGGGTTGGATGTAGGGCCAAATCCTTTGCTGCTGTAAAGCAATGCCACTCCCTGGTGTTAACTGCCCAGGCTAGTTCACTGAGCTGTGCCATTTAATTTACACCAGCTGAGGATCTGGCCCTAAAAGGTGAGGCTGGAGTTAGGGGAGGCCCAAAGTCCATCTCTGCTTGGATCAGGCTGTGGGTGATGACCGGCAGTGCCACGAAGGAGCCTGGCACAAAGGGAGAGCTGGAAGTGCCAATGCTGGGAGGTGCCTCAGTGGACCGGTGGTGCAGTGTCCCCTTCGTCGAACCCTGGCCCTGTGTTTGGCTCAACCAAACGCCTGGTTCCCATTTATCTCCATAATAATGCGCTGGAGGCCACAGTAACATTCTTGGTCCTCTCTGGATTCCCCGATGCACCAGGGGCCTGGGAGTGTCGTAGGGTCTCCTGAGCTCGATCAGCAGTAGCAGGCCATGACTGTACAGGTAGTTTGTGCTGCAGACCCAGCATCATGCAGCTCTGCCCAGGAGCCAGGGGCTGTCAGGGGCCATCTGCAACTATCCTCTGAGTGCTGCAGGAGAGCACAGCCACATGGAGCAACGCTCAGGGGGATGAGCCCCCTCTGAGCCAAAAGGGACCAGCACAGGCAGAGAATTTCACCCAGCCACCTTGTATTGAGCCCCAAGGTTGTGTGACATTAGCATTTGGCAGAGAACAGACAGACCCTTAGCCCTCCCCCGCTGTCTGATTTGTAAGAGCTGCCCACCCAGGACAGCAGCTGTGCCTGCCTTAGTGCCTCTGTCCAGCCTAAGTATTTATCTCCTTCCCTTAGGGCAAGTTCATCCGAATCCATTTTGGCCCCTCAGGGAAACTGGCCTCCGCTGACATTGATATCTGTGAGTAAGCAGCCTTGCGCAGCTGCTAATTCAACACGCTCTTTTTATGCCCTGACACTGGATCAGCTCCGGAAAAAGCCCAATCTGGTTTTTTTTCTGTTTGTTTCTAGACTTGCTGGAAAAATCCAGAGTGATTTTCCAGCAACCCGGTGAGAGAAGCTACCACATCTACTACCAGATCGTGTCTGGGAAGAAACCTGAGCTCCAAGGTAAGCAGCTTCAAAGCAACAGGCCCAGGGGAAACGACAGTGTAAACACATCTGGCCTGGGCAACCACAGCCCCTGGTGAAGTCAGTGCCCCACAGGGGGAGGGAGCCCAACTAGATCCCTTGGAGGAAGGGTGCTGGGGGCAGAGCTGTCGTTACTCAGCACTGCCCTCTGGGACCTCACGGAGGGCCCAGAAATGATCCCAACTGGCCCTGCCAGGCTCTGCCATTGAGCCACCTCTTAGGCACTGAGCAGGGCTGGGATCCAGGGGCCGCGTGACAGGAAACCTTTCCGCACTGGAGAGATGCTTGGCAGAGCCCCTGGCGTGATAAGCTTCTTGGCTGCCGCCTGTTGAGCCTGCTGCTGGATTGTGAGCAGCACCTTATTAGGCAGGTCTGGAGAGCCGGGGACAGTAATCTTATCTGGGGGTCACGAGGGCATGCACAGCCACTTCTAAATCAGTCTCCAGCCCAGCAGCCTTCCGAAGATAGCAGAAGGGAGCTGGAGCTGCAGAAGAGATGGGCCTCGCGAAGGGCTGCCGGGCCTGCTGGAGTCAGCCCCACACGCCAGTCCCATCCAGGGAGCTAGAGCTGAGGCAACAGACTGGAATGGGCTGGGAGTCACACCCAGCCATGCTTCCCTCTTCTGCCCTCAGCCACCCAGCCCTCCCCCTGCCCTGCCCACAGAGACACAGCATGCGCTGCTTAGCCCTGGGAACTGGGCACCAGCAGTACGTGCCACGGTGCCAGGGGGCCAGTGCTGCAGGGAGGGGGCTGTATCCGCAGCCGTGCGATGGGCACAGTGTGGTGTTTATGAGGGCCTGGGCAATGAGACCAGGGTAGGGGGAGTGGCAGGGCACTGGCGTGCTGGGGCATTACCAGGACAGGTGGAGCAAAGGCAGAGCAGGGTAGCTCTCCACTGCTCTTTGGCAGCTGCTGCTCAGCAAGCTGCCGGAGATGGCAGCGCACGGCCCGGGGCTCCAGCTGAGCCTCCCCAGGAGCAGTGGGTTTTGTGGTATGCGCCAGGGCCAGCTTCATGGCGCATGTTGCACTATGGGCGAGCCCGGGAGAAACCAAACATCCCACTGCACTTAGCCCCTGCCCGGAGCACTGCCCTCCACCCTCCCTGCGGCTCCAAGGGGCAGGGCTCCAGCCAGCCTCCAGCTGCCTCCTGATGCCTGGGGTGTCCACCTGGGAGCCCAGCCCTCTGCCAGGTTTGCAGGTCCAGAGCTCAGCCAAGGGAGGGCATGTCCCACGGCAGAGCCTTGGTTACACTGGGCCCTAGGGCTCGTTCCTGGAGCTGTGCAGAGCATTAGGCCCCTCCGGTCCTGTGCCAGCCTTTCCCGTGGAGTCTGCTCTGGAACGTAAGTCAGCAGACAGAGGAGCTGACCGTACCTCACGCCCGTGCTCTCCCTCCTGCTCCCAGATATGCTGCTGCTCTCCCTCAACCCCTACGACTACCACTTCTGCTCGCAAGGCGTAACAACAGTGGACAACCTGGATGATGGCGAGGAGCTCATGGCTACAGACGTACGTACCTGTGAGACAGAGAAGGGGAGAGGCCTGGGAAGAGGGCAGAGGGGAGAACGGCTTCACATGCTCCTGGACTGAAATGGGGCCATGGCCCAGCTTTGCTTAGACACCGCTGAGCTCTGCTGATGTTTTATTAATAATCACCCTGTGCACATCTCCAGCCCCTGCCCCGCAAGGGACCCCGAGGTTTGCAGACATTCACTCCCCAGCTGTCCCCTGCAGTGAGGGAGAGTGCATTCTCAGCCCCACTTATAGACTGGAAAGCAAGCCACAGCATGGGTAAGGGCCATGCATGGCAGTGTGTGTCGTTCCTATCACTACGCACCCAGAGGGGGTCAGTCCCATGCAAACGGCCAGTGAGACACATGGCCACCAATGATGCACACAGCCCTAGACATGTAGGAGTGAGCATCTCATTTTGAAAACCACAGAGGCTCAGTGACAGAACCGGGAATAGAACCCGGAGTCCTGGCCCCTGATAGGGGGCTGCTGGTGGGTGCTCAGCACCCACCGTTTTTCCCCTGTGGCTGCTCCAGCCCTGGAGCACCCACGGAGTCAGAACCTATGACGGATACCCCTCCAGGGGAGGGAACCCCAGTTTTAGGAAGAGATGGGTACTAGTAATAGTGGATTCAGTTATTAGAAATATAGATATTTGGGTTTGTGATGACAAGGAGAAATGCCTAGTGAATTGCCTGCCTGGTGCAAACACCTAGACAGACTTATAGGTAGTGCTGGGGAGGAGTCAGTGGTCATGGTACATGTAGGTACCAGTGTCTTAGGGAAATATAGGAGAGAGATTATGGAGGCCAAATTTAGGCCACTAAGTAAGAGATTAAAGACAAGAACTTCATGGTAGCATTCTCTAAAATGTTTCCTTCCTTTGCACAAGGCCAGTAAGGCACACAGAACTGCAGGGTCTCAATGCATGGATGAGACAGTGGTGTGGGGAGGAGGGATTTAGGTTGATTAGGAACCAGGGAACCTTTTGGGGAAGGATTGGCTTATAGAGGAGGGACGGGGCTCCACCCAACCCAAACTGAACCAGACTGTTGGCATGTAAAATTAAAAAGGTTGTAGAGGATTTTTTAAAGTAAGGGCTGGGGGAAATCCGACAGGTGTGGAGAGTACACAATTTGCGTGGGGATGTCTCTTAGGAATGAACTGATTAAATGGGGAACTCTATATCCTAGTAGAGAGGATAGGAAAGAATCTGGTAAAGTACAGGTAGGAGTCAGTGAGGAAGAGTCAAGTGTAAAAGAGTCACATTTATATATAGCACCTGAAGGCAAGCAACTGATTATTGACAAAATGTACAAGTGCTTATATACAACTGCTAGAAGTCTAAATACTAAGATGGGTGAACTAGAGTGCCTGATATGAAATGAGGCTATTGATATAATAGGCCTCACAGAGACTTGGTGGAATGAGGATAATCAATGGGACATAGTAATACCAGGGCTTAAAATATACAGGAACAACAGAGCAGGCCGTGCTGATGGGGGATTGGCACTATATGTGAAAGAAAGCAGAGAATCAAATAAGGTAAAAATCTTAACTGAATCAAATTGTACCAAAGAATTTCTATGGATAGAAATTCCAGGCTTGAATAATAAGAGTATCGCAGTAGGAATATACTCCTGACCATCTGACCAGGATGGTGACAGTGACCGCAAAATGCTAAGGGATGTTAGAGAGCCTAGAAAAGCAGAAAGTGCAGTAATGGGTGATTTCAACTATCCTCATACTGACTGGGTAAATGTCACCTCAGCAGGTCAGAGAGAAACTCCTAGACATCATAAATGCCTGCTTCTCAGATCAGCTAGTCCTGACACCCAGCAGGGGAGAGGCAATTGTTGCTTTCATTCTAAGCGGAGCACAGGATCTGGTCCAAGAGGTCACTCTAGCTGACCCACTCTGTAGCAGTGACCATAATGTAATTCAGTGTAATATCCATGTAGGGGCGATAATACAAAAACCCCCCCACCATGGTAGCTGTTAACTTTAAATGCTTTCAGGGGAACTACATACAAATTTGGACGCTTGTTATATGGAAATTAAAAGGAGCTGCAAGCAGCATGGGGACTATTTAAAAACATCATCATAGAAGCTCACACTAAATGTGTACCCCAAACCGGAAAAAACACTGAGAGGACCAAAAGACTGTCACCACAGCTAAACAGCAGAGTAACGGAAGCCATTAGAGGTGAAAAGTGAATTTTAGATCCTAGTAAGGAAAATAGGGAGGACCACAAACTCTGCCAGGTTAAGTGTAAAATTATAATAAGACAGGCCAAGAAAGAATTTGAGAAGCAACTTGCTAAAGACACAAAAACTAACAGTAAGACATTTGTTAAATACATCAGAAACAGGACCCCTGCCAAACAGCCAGGGGGGGCCACTGGATGACCCAAGTGTTAAAGAAGCATTCAAGGAAGACAAGGCCATTGTTGAGAAAGAAATAAACTATCTGCATCAGTCTTCTCTGCAGAGGATGTGAGAGAGATTCCCACACCTGAGCCATTCTTTTTGGGTGACAAATCTGAGGAAATGTCCCAGATTGAGGTGTCACTAAAGGAGGTTTTGGAACTAAATGATAAATTAAACAGTAATAAGTCACCAGGATCAGATGGGATTCACCCAAGAGTTATGACAGAATTCAAATGTGAAATTGCAGAACTACTAACTTTGGAATGTAACCTATGGCTTCAATCAGCCTCTGTACCAGATGACTGGAGAATAGCTAATGTGATGCTATTTTTTTTAAAAGGCTCCAGAGGTGATCCTGGCAATTACAGGCCGGTAAGCCTAACTTCAGTATCAGGCAAATTGGTTGAACCTAAAGAACAGAATAATCAGACACATAGATGAACATGATTTGTTGGAGAAAAGTCAAAAATTCTCTTTTGTGAAGGGAAATCATGTCTCACTAATCTATTGGCATTATTGAGAGTGTCAAGAAGCATGTGGACAAGGATGATCCAGTGGATGTAGTGTACCTGGATTTTCAGAAAGCCTTCAACAATTCCCACATCAGAGGCTGTTAAGCAAACTAAGCTGTCATGGGATACGAGCGAAGGTCCTCTCATGGATCAGTAACTGGTTAAAATGTTGGACCCATCCTACTCGAAGTGTTCATGTTGCCAACACTCACAATGATGTCATGAGTCTCTCAGTATTTAGTTTTTCTCTTAAAGCCCCAGCTCCTGGAGTCATGTGATTATGTGGCAGTCTAAGCTTTTCCTTCCTTCCTTCCTTCCTTCCTTCCTTCCTTCCTTCCTTCCTTCCTTCCTTCCAAGAAGTGAGTTTCTAGCCCTCAAGGTTGCAGAGAAAAGATTGAAGATGTGTCCCAAGTAAAGGCTCCAAAACCAGACACCAAATGAAAATAGCCCCCAGTTTATGGTGTCTAAGGCAATCTCATGATTTCTCAATGCCTGTCTCCTGATTTTTGATCACGCGGGGTAGGCCACGCTGCACAGGGGATGTGATATGATGGGGCATGAGAACATGCTGAGCCTGCAGCACCTGGGACCACTGGGGAGTTTGGAGAGCCCCTTGTGGGTGCAAGTCAACTGCCAAACTCAGGTCTCTGTTCGCTGGTGGGGGGTGGGTTTGCTGTGACAGTGGCTAGGCTTACCCTCGCTGCCTGTCACCCCTCAGCATGCCATGGACATCCTGGGCTTCAGCAATGAAGAGAAGTACGGCTGCTATAAAATAGTGGGCGCCATCATGCACTTCGGCAACATGAAGTTCAAGCAGAAGCAGCGGGAGGAGCAGGCGGAGGCCGAAAACACTGAAAGTGAGTTTGCCCCATGGCCGAGTAGGGCTGAGGCAAGCTTTGCTGAGCCCAGCAGGGTGCGTGAACTCCTTCCACAGCTGTATAGGAAATCCCAGGGCTGGAGCAGTGAAACAATCCCCGTTAAGTTTCCCATTCATCTGCCCTCCATCCCTTCCCTTTCCCACATTCCTTTCATGTGGCAATGCCTATTGACTAGGGGCCATGCCTACCACAGTGCTCAGAACTCCCCACAGCAGCCCTGCCTCTCTGAGCATCTGTTTGGTGCAGGACACTGTGTCTGCTTCTGTCAAACCAGCTGCCCTGTGCAAAGATTTATTGTTCTCCCTTATTGCATTGTCCTCTCTCAGCACAAGAGGGCAGAGAAAGGGCTGTGCAGGGAACCTTAGCTTAAGCAGTTCCCGATATTTGAGCACAGCAAAGAGAATGCTGATCTAACACGAAACGATTCCCCTACGTCGTTAAGATGGAGCAAATCTTCCTAGACAGAGATTCTCTGGGTTGGTAATACCTCAGAGAGGCACATGTGCAAAAATCGCCAGATCCCAAAAGCCCCCTACAACCCCTGGAGAACACAATACAGACACTGCCCGCTGGGGAGGTGGGCAGACTACAGGGCATTTGGGGGCTAGTGAAAGCCAGCAGAATTAGGACAGCATCATCTCAGCCACAGAACCCTATATTTTTTGTCTTGAGTATGCCCATCGCCTGGCTGCTTCCTCATGGTTTGATGATGTATTCCAGGTGCTGACAAGGCCGCCTACCTCATGGGAATCAGCTCAGCTGACCTCATCAAAGGGCTGCTCCACCCCAGAGTGAAAGTAGGAAATGAATATGTGACAAAAGGTCAGAACGTGGAACAGGTGAGTGTGCTGGGACTGTAGTGTCCTTCCTGCATTTGTTACCTAGAATCCCTTGGCTTTGTGCCCTACAGGAGAGCGATGGATTTGGGTGACGTTCCCAGTGCAGGGCCCTTAGCTCTGGAGTTCTCCCCTCTGGTGGCCCCACAAAGTCTGAGTTTGGGAGCCCCAAGGGCATGGTGTAAGCTGAGCCTGCTGTTGCTGGCTTTTAGCAGCTGTCTCGGTTATTCATTGCTAGTGTGACGTGGAAGCAGGGAGTGTGCTGGCTTGATGGCCAGATATTTTTGGCCATTGCATTTTACAGTGATGGGCCAAGGCTGGAATTTCAATTCGAACCCCTTCAATTTGTGGAGGGTTTCAGTTCAAATCCCTGGGCCCTGTGGTTTGGCCTGGGTTGGATCCACACACAAGAGGGTCCTAATTTCTGTGGTTCTTGCTTCAACTGCAGCCCCTATCTCATGAGTATGTTGGCTCAAGATGGTGGAAACCTCCCCAGGACAGCAGCTCTTGTGAGATTCCCACTGCCGAGGGCGGGAAGATTGCAAGCACAGCTCATGACGTTTCCGCACCCTCAGCCACACACCCAAAGCTTGGCCTGGATTGCGCACCCACCTTGCACACCAGCCTGGGAGTCACATTTCTGATCATTCCTATCTGAGTCGTGGGCCTAGGTTCCATCTTCAGAAGTGACTTATGCACTAGGGAGCCTGGGGGTCAGAAAGTCCATGGGGGACAGGCTCCTAAGTTACTGGAGTACTTTTGAAAATGTCACCCTAGATCTAATCTGGACCCCAGCACATCCCCAGCACATGGAGCTTCAGGTACACTTAGTCAGGAAAGGAGGGCACAAGATAAATGGCTGCAGGAGCACAAACACACGGACTAATTCAATAGCTGAAAATGCGAACGGCCCTTGGTGGGAGCAGCAATTCCCTTGGCTCTGTCTGGCTATTCCCCTTCCTGCTCTGAGAGTAACAGGTCTCCACCACCTCAGGCTGGGTGTAGACAAAATGAAACTAATAGGGAGCAAGTCCCAATGTAACGAGCCCTTTCTGGTTTGTGTTGGCAGGTGGTGTATGCAGTCGGGGCCTTGGCCAAAGCCACCTACGATCGCATGTTCAAGTGGTTGGTGACTCGTATCAACAAAACCCTGGACACCAAGCTGGCCAGGCAGTTCTTCATCGGAGTACTGGACATTGCAGGCTTTGAGATCTTTGAGGTGGGTTGCAGGGGTGGTGTGTACTAAACTGACTCAGTGCCATAGACACACACGCAGCTTTCCCACGGCTTCTGGCAGTTCTGCCATGAAGATATGGGTGTCTATGGAGAATGGAGCTCATGTATCAATTCATTTACCTAGAGTACACCCACCACAGCCCCCTGAGGACCAGAGTGACGATTCAGTCCCAGCTGAGTTCTTTTCCGCCTGCTCTGGAATGGGACCCCAGCTGGGCCTGTCCACACGGGCTGGGTGGAATCACTGGGACCAAAGGACGCTCCCCTTTGCTTACACAGAGGTTTGGTTTGTGTCTGTAGTTTAACAGCTTTGAGCAGCTGTGCATCAACTTCACCAATGAGAAACTGCAACAGTTTTTCAACCACCACATGTTTGTCCTGGAGCAAGAAGAATACAAGAAAGAAGGCATCGAATGGATCTTCATCGACTTTGGCCTGGACCTGCAAGCCTGCATTGACCTGATTGAGAAGGTAAAGCATGAGGCGTGGAGATGGGGGTCAGTGACTCTGCCAGCCCGCTTGGGTGGCTCCGTGAGACAGGAGCAGGCTGTGCATACGGTTTGGCTGCACAGGGCTCTGATAATCTCTGTAACCAAGCAGCCAGCTGAACAATACCATTTGGCAGATCCTTTTGTTACAGGGGGAGGATAGTTGGCTGCCGCCAGACTGAGCTGTAGGGCTGAGGGCTCTAACCGTTCTAACCGGCTTGCTGAGCCCTCAGTGAGTTCTGGATTTCACCCTGGCCCTGACTGATCAAGAGGGAAATGAAAAACAGGTCCAGGGGAGCGGGATGGCCTACTGATTAGGGGAACCCCAGAAGGCGGTGGGCTGGAGGAAATGGGGAGGGGCTTTCCACAATAGAGTTTATCCTGCCAGTTGGGATGTAGGGAGGGAATGAGGGGAAAATGCCGTCACAAGGTGGTGACAGTTTGTCCCATGGCACATTCTCCCAGCACCTCTCTGCAGAGGCCTGACTCTCCTTCCCTGGCAAGGGCCTCAGCACCTCCCCAGCCAGGAGTGCAGAGCAAGTCTCCCCTGCAATTCAGCTGCTAGGATGGCTGCATTTGTGCCAGGGATTGGTTGGGGGCCGGGATTGGGTGGGGGCCTTTCTTGTCCTTTCCCCGCTGTGCCGAAGTCTGAGCGGCTCATGGGTATCCTTTCCTGCAGCCGCTGGGAATCCTCTCCATCCTGGAGGAGGAGTGCATGTTCCCGAAAGCCTCAGACATGTCCTTCAAGGCCAAGCTGTACGACAACCACATCGGGAAGTCTCCCAACTTCCAGAAGCCACGGCCAGACAAGAAGCGCAAATATGAGGCGCACTTTGAGCTGGTGCACTATGCGGGAGTGGTATGTCCCCCGCCGAGCCCTTCTCTTTCCCAGGCCTCTTGGGCCCTCTGTGCTGGGCTGCTGACCTGACCCGCTTCTCTTTGTCCTGGTGTGACAGGTGCCCTACAACATCATTGGCTGGCTGGATAAGAATAAAGACCCCCTGAATGAGACAGTGGTGGGAGTCTTCCAGAAATCGCAGAACAAGCTCTTGGGCAGCTTATATGAGAATTATGTAAGCTCCTCCTCAGGTGAGCCATGGTCCTGCCCCGCTTCACCCCTCACCCACACCGTGACTTCGCCTGGGAACACCTCACGAGTTGCCCAGAACTGCTCTCTGCTGGCACCAGCAGGCCTGCAGCATGCGGTGACTCTGACAGAAGGCCATCATCAGGGGCGGATTATGGTTTTGTGGGGCCTTGGGCCAGAGCAAGTGGGGATCCCTCCCCACCCCTTCTGCCTGCAGTCCCCCCATGTTCCTGCCAGGGAAATAGGATCGGGGCATGGGGGCACCCATTTGCATGGGGCCCCCCAATTAGCCAGAGCCCCTGGGCACGGGCCTCATTGGCCCAGTGGCTAATCCACCACTGGCCATCCCCTGCTCACCAAGAGACCTAGGGTGCCACGCTGCACTGATTCCTGGGAGACCTGGATTTGACTCCCATACACAGTCTCTTGCTCCCTGGGCAATGGGGTGCTGCAGCTTAGTCCTGGGGAGCCCAGTGGGGGATGGTGTTGTAGGAGTGAAGGGGAATCCCAACAGGGAAAGCCGGGCAACACCAGAGGGGAGCAGAGGTTTATCCCGGTCTGCAGGTGTGATCCAGGGTACGTGTTGCCATTTCCCCCTTAACAGAGACCTGGCGCCCGGTGCTGGCCCGGGGTTGCTAAGATCTGCATGACGGGGAATTCTGCCCAGGCCAGACTCACAAGCCACCTTCCATTCCCCAGTGAGGAGAGAGACAGGGGGACTCACAAACAGCTCTGCCCCTTAGTTAACGTGCTCACCAATCCAACACACACTTCCATTCTCCCTCCAACGTCCCTGCCCACACGCTCATGGGACTTCTGCCACCGCGTCTGGGCCCAACACAGACCGCCTCCTGCCTCCCACACCCCTGCCTCCCGCGTCACACACCCCTTCCTCCCTCCTCACAGACCAAGTCCTTCCTCCTTGTACACCTTTCTCCCACCTCACACACCCATGTCCCGCCTCACGCACCCATTCTGCCCTCTTCACACACCCATTCTTCCTCCTTGCACACCCCTTCCTCCCGCCGCACACACCAAGTCCTTCCTCCTTGCACACCCATTCTTCCCCCCTTGCACACCCCCTCCTCCCGCCTCACACACTCCCAAGAGCAGGCCCGTGGCTCATCTAGGTGCACTAACATGGGACCCAGAGTCTTCCAAATGCAGCAGACACAACAGACCACAGAGCAATACTTCACCGGCATCATGAATTTACCGTTTCCCTCCAACAGATGAGCCACCAAAGACAGGGGTCAAGGAGAAGCGTAAGAAGGCGGCTTCCTTCCAAACGGTGTCACAGTTACATAAGGTAAGAGCGAGACCCACACTCAGGGCAGGAGGGTGAAGACTCCCCTCCGAGAATCCATCCCAGCCCCTCACACAGCCCGGGGGCATCTCCCTCACAAGCCCCTGACGCTGTAAGAGACACAAAGACCCTACAGGGTTGGTGTTTCTTGCTGCGTGGGCGCGACAGGTCCTCAGCCTTAGAGCAGGTGCCAGCTCTGTGCCGGGTCGGGAAGAGTCTCAGCCCCCTGCTGCTAGCTCCTCTCCACGCTGCACTCGCTCAGCTAAGGACCCGTGGTCCCAGACGGAGAGAAAATGTCCCCCTTTGAGGTGGGGCTTGTGCCGCTGCTGAGCCCGCGATGGCGCATCTCCGCCTTTGGGAGAGCGGCAGTTAAGACTTGCAGTGATGTTTAGATAATGTATTACATGAACATCACTTTAAGTCTGTGCTACCTCTCTCCTCACTCTGAACTGCGGGAAGGACAGCCCTTGGCAGAAGACAATGAAGGTGGATCTTACGGGGCTCTGAACAGGGGAGGATTATGGAGCCGCCCTGCAGCTCTCCTGCCTTGGGAGATGGCTAGGGCAGATTGCTAGCTCAGTGCAGCACAGGGCCCTGAACCCCGTTCACAGCACTCACTCCGGGGGTGTCTCTGTCTCTGAGGCAGCCAGGGGGACAGCTGAGAACCAGACCAGACTGGGGTTCATAAGCCTAAAGCTAGATCCTGCTGGAAGAGTCTTGTTCTGCAATGACAGGGGAGCAGCAGCTGTGCCAGTCTTCATTGGCTCCAGCGTCAGATGGGGGGGCTTTCAGAGCTGAGGGTTCTGGGTTCAACCCACTGCGGGGACACTTTACTGGCCTCCTTCCTTGTGCATTGGGAAGGCCTATCTGCCTTAGAGACATGCTGCTGTGAGTGGGTCAATCTAGCTGCTGCAGGGTGTCTGCTACCGAGAGCAGGGGGCTGCCTGGCCTAGGAGAGGAGGCAGCTTGGCATGGCACAAGGAAGGGCAGGGCTTCTGGGTGGCTTGGGCCATTGCTCAAAGGGAAAGGAAGTCCCAGAAACAAACATCATGCATCACTCATGCTCTGAGTGAGACGGGGGGACGCCTACCCCCCAGGTTGTGCCCTGTCCTTGCACTTTTCACAAGGAGCGTGGCTGGTGTGGGGGATGCCGGCGTGGCTGGCTCTCGTCTCCAGACTCCTGGGATCAAATCCTTCCCCAAGCTGCAAGTGAAAATGCACTTGGTAGCCCCTACCATGCATGGCAAACCCCCATGGAGAATGGCACCATCCAGAGGCTGCTCAGGAGAGCCTCAAAGGAGTGCTGTGCCGAGCCCTCCCCCGCAGGCTGAAGGCCTCCAGGGCCCAGAGACCTTTCTATGGAAGCCGGGCTTAGGGTGTTGTTCCCACAGCCTTGGGAAGGTACAAAGACCCCTGAGGAGACATGGGGCAGGGGGATGCGAGGTGAGTGGTGACACCCGGCAGGGCAGAGGCAGCGTGTCCCGCCTCACCCTTGTATCTGCCCTACAGGAGAACCTCAACAAGCTGATGACCAACCTGCGGGCCACCCAGCCTCACTTCGTCCGCTGCATCATCCCCAACGAGACCAAGACCCCAGGTATGCGGCTGCAGGACTGGCCTGGCCCAGGAACGGGGCTGGTAGGACAGCACTCAGATTAATGGCAGCCCATCATTATCTCCTCTGGG
Organism: Lepidochelys kempii; assembly: GCF_965140285.1. Taxonomy (NCBI): domain Eukaryota; kingdom Metazoa; phylum Chordata; order Testudines; family Cheloniidae; genus Lepidochelys; species Lepidochelys kempii. The sequence goes on along the minus strand of NC_136392.1, from coordinate 29,647,604 downwards.
CTGCGTGTGCCACCTGTTCCCGCCAGAGCTCTGAGGATCCCATCCCCCACCTCTAGTCACGGCTTCCCAGCTAAGGAGGCCTGACAGGTGTCTCTCCTGGGCCCATGATTTCCAGCTCCTGTCAGGAGGGGTCAGGGGAAGCACTCCCCTCCAGATGCACCATGTGCCCTAGGGCTGCCCAGAGGGGCCACAGGAGAGCTCCCTGTCTCCATGAGCCCCTTGGATGCAAAGGTGAAAAGGACCTTTACAGGGGGTCTAAACCCAGAAGCAAGTGGGTCGCTCCTCAGGAGCTGTGGGTAAAACACCTGCGCTTTGTGGATGCTGCTCCGACCCCTCCTAGAGTCTCCTGGCAGGAGCAGCAGAGATGGAAGGCAAATCCTTCCCTAGCTATGCTGCGAGCCTGTGTTCTGCCATCACACAGGAGACACACATAGCACTGGCCACCCTCCAGAGAGCAGAGGGGGCCCAGGCCACAGCACTGGGTTTCGGTCCAGGCCAGCAAGTGGGGTAAACCTGTTATTAAAACAGGGGCCACGTGCAAAATCCAGGTCCAGCTGGAGGCTCAGCTTTCAGTTCCCCAGTCCTGCTGGCCATGGGGTTTGGTTCAGGCCATAGCCTGGTCGACGTGGGCCCTGTTGACACAACCCCTGCCTTCTCTCCTCTGCAGGAGCCATGGACGCCTTCCTGGTGCTGCACCAGCTGCGTTGCAATGGTGTGCTGGAGGGCATTCGCATCTGCCGCAAAGGTTTCCCCAACAGGATCCTCTACGCTGATTTCAAGCAGCGGTAACGCCTCCCCTCTCTCTCCCCTGGCTGCTGGGGATTAGCTCAGGCAGGCAGCAGATCGCCCCAGGCTCCGCTTTGCTCCCCAGCGCGTGGGGGTTCATCTGAATCCAGCATGTGCATTGCTCACCCTCTGCCACTGGCCCTGCTGTGCATGGTGCCTTCATCCTGCTTCCCAGCGCAAAGCCGTCCGAGATTCCTGGATACACCTGGGCTAACGTGGATACATCAGGGTGTCGTGCTGCCCTCCCCCAAATGATGGTGTTCGGCGTGAGAGGCCGGAGCCCAAGGCAGAGGCTGAATGTCAGTCAGGGGCTAATGAGGCTCCCCGCATCAGATGCACAGAGCCCAGCTCAATTCCCTCCCTGCCTCTGTGAGCTGAGCTCGGAGCTGGGTGGAAGTGTAGGCCCAGGCACAATTGGCAGCCTGCTGGCCTGGCTCTGATCCTGGCAGTTCAGCCCCATGGTGCTTGTATCATGCAGATCCCAGCACAGAGGAGGCAGCTCTGAGCTGGCCAGGCATGCTACGTACTGGTGCACAAGCCAGCACGCGACCTGTGCCATGGTGCTGCCGGTGTCTAGCGTGGCCACAGCACGTGTCGCACAGACATGTTCCTGGCTGGGTCCCTCTTTGCGTGGGGTTAGGGGGAGCTACCAGCTCGGTGCTATGGCCCCTCTGCTGTGTCTCTGCAGCTATCGGATCCTGAATCCTGCTGCCATTCCTGATGACAAGTTTGTGGACAGTAGAAAGGCCACGGAGAAGCTGCTGACTTCCCTGGAGCTGGACCACTCCCAGTACAAGTTTGGTCACACCAAGGTGAGAGGGGAGGGCAGCTGGGCTCCCGCAGGCAGGGAGGGAGCTGGAGCTGGGTGGTCTGCCCTGAGGATGGGACTCCTCCTTGGAGAGCTGCAGGGAGGGGAAGGGTGAGAGTTCCCAGTGCTCTTCTCCGGCTCCAGCTCACTCTGCTCTCCCCAGGGCTCATCGCCTCCAGAGGTCTTGCTCCAAACCCCACCACCCCAGCGCTGTCTGGACTAGGCCCTCCCGCTGCAGGTCCCTGCCCTGCCTGCTCTTCCACCCGTGGGAGGAGGCAGGGTGGGGGTGGCTCAGTGCAGCAGTTGGAGATGGGTAGCTAGGGAAGGGCAGAGACACAGGCTGGGAGGAGGTCCAGCAAGGACCCCCTTTCCCCAGGGTCCCATCATCCCAGATCATGTTGTGGTATTTGAGTCGCTGGCTCAGAGCTCCCATAGGCCCTGCCCTAGCAATCGGGGCACACGTCACCGAGCGGGCTGTGGAGCACTGGCGATGTGAGTCCACACCAGGCAGCGCTAATGACACATACTCAGGCGCTGAAGAAATGGTGTCTAGGGGTCTGATGGCTGCTCAGAGAGGTTCGGGTGCCCATTGGTCCCATAAGCTCGCTCTTATTCCCCTCCTTGCAGGTGTTTTTCAAAGCTGGTTTGCTGGGCCATTTGGAGGAGATGCGAGACGAGCGCCTGGCCAAGATCCTGACGATGCTGCAGGCCAGAATCCGTGGGCGGCTGATGCGCATTGAGTATCAGAAGATGATCAACCGGAGGTAGAGCAGCTAGAGGGGCGGCCTGCCCTGCCAGCACCGCTCACCCTTTGCTGTCCAATCAGAGCAGGCAGGGATGAACCACCCATCACGCCCGGTTGGTCAGACAAGTCCAGGGGCGGAGCTGGATGGAATTCCAATGAAACCTTTGCCAATCCATCAAAATGGAACCATTTTGTGGAGATGGTTTGATGCTGCTGAAGTTCCAGCAGAGCCCTGCCTGGTTTCGGTGCAGCTCGCCTGCCCAGCTCCTGGGCAGCCTGCCTGGAGGGCTGATGGGGAGCCAAGAGCCTAGAAGTCCCAGCTCCCAAACTTATGGCTCTGCGGCAGCTCCGCCTGGCAGCCTGCCTGCAGCTCTGTTCCCTTTTAAGGAGAATTTCATTCCAAATCAGAATGAAACCAAATTTTGAAATACAACGTTCTTCCATGGGACAGAATGCCCTTTCCCCTGCCCTGCTCCACTCAGGGGGGTCACTTCTCCCATTGCTGTACAGGCAGCAGTGCAATCCATGGGCTTTATTACTTCTGGTGAGGGAATGGAGACTGTATAAGGCAGATCAGTTTCCTCTCTGGGCTGCTCACGCTGAGTGGTGGTGGATTTTCCAGGCGGCAGGCAAGGAAAGCATCCCAGCATGCATGTCAGCTGTATTGCCCGGGGAGTGTTTTTCCATGGCTTGCATGACCTGCAAAGGGGGACTGGGAGGGGCCTGGCAGCAGGAGACAAAAAGCCATGTCCCCATATTTGGGAAGTCTCTTACAGTCAGTGTGGAGGGCTCGCTAGGGATACACTGGGATAGAAACCCCTGGGAGGGTCAATGCATTCCAGGCCATGGACCAGACCTGAGGCCATTGTTGACCCTTCTGTTGCTGTACATAAGCACCATGCAATGGTTGGGCAGTCCCGGGAATTGCTGCCGCAAGGGCCAGATACCCCAAAGAGCTCAACCCCTGACATGCACCTGACATACTGAGCTGTTGTGAAAACCTATCTCCGCACCTGCCAGCCAAGAAGGTGGTGTTTGTGGGGTGGGAGCAAGCAGGGAGTCCTTGAGCATCACAGTTTGACTGAGCCTGCCCTTCTCGTGCCTCAGGGAAGCGCTCTACACCATCCAGTGGAACATCCGCGCTTTCAATGCTGTCAAGAACTGGTCCTGGATGAAGCTTTTCTTCAAGATCAAGCCTCTGCTCCGGTCGGCGCAGAATGAGAAGGAGATGGCCACCTTGAAGGAGGAGTTCCAGAAGCTGAAGGAAGCTCTGGAGAAGTCAGAGGCTAAAAGGAAGGAGCTCGAAGAGAAACAAATTACCATGATCCAGGAGAAGAATGACTTGTCTCTCCACCTTCAAGCTGTAAGCCCCGTGTACAGCTCCTTGGCAGGGGAGATGTGGGTGTGGGTGGTGAGAGTGCGGGTAGGCATGGATATACCCCACCAGACAGGTCAAATGTAATACCACAAGCGAGAATGGTCCCTTAGATGGGAACCACTAGCCTTCTGGCCCCTTGCACCCGAGAGGGCTCAGAGAAGGACCTGACACTGTGGACAGGATTGTTCAAAGGAGCGAGGCTTGGGAATGGAGAATTTCTAGGTCACTGCTCAGTCTGGTCTAGGGCACCATGGTCCAGTGTCATCTGCTGGCCATTCAGAGGCCGGCATGAAATGAGATGGAAGGCCTTAGTCCAGTGCTGAGCAAATGCCCGTCTCACAAAAAGTCCCATCATAAGGGGAACCCTTGTGTCAGGGCAGAGACTGAGGAATGAATGGGCTGCTCTGCAAAGGTGACCCCACCAGAACAGGCTGCAGCACATGGGTGGGACGTGTGAGTGTCTGCTGGCCAAGCTGTGCCTGCTCCCTGGAGCGCAGTCTCCAGGCACCGTCAGTCCAGCACCTCCCATCACCCGATACACCTGAAGCAGAAGGACCAGCATCAGCTTCGGCAGCTCTCCTGTTCCTCTTTGGCCCTAAGGGATGGGAAGAGAAAGGATGGGAACATGCCAGAAAGAAACAAAAGCTTCCTTCCATCTGCCTGAATGGCTTGTGCTTGCTCTCTACATTAAGTGAAGAGCATCAGCAGCTAGTGTCCAGGAGAATGAGGGTGTAGTGATCTCTGCCAGGGGCTAGGACCCCTGACTGGATGGTAATATTTCCTGGGGGAAATGGATGAGCATGTGTTTCCTTATGCACTCTCCCAGGAACAAGACAACCTAGCTGATGCAGAAGAGCGCTGTGACCTGCTGATCAAAGCCAAGATCCAGCTGGAGGCCAAGGTGAAAGAGCTGACGGATCGTCTGGAGGACGAGGAGGAGATGAATGCGGATCTGACCTCCAAGAAACGCAAGCTGGAGGACGAATGTGCTGAGCTGAAGAAGGACATTGATGACTTAGAGATCACGCTGGCCAAGGTGGAGAAGGAGAAGCATGCCACAGAGAACAAGGTAACAGGCACCGCATGTGAGAGGGGTCACTGTGCAACTGCTGCAGCCAGTTACCGCGGGCTCCACAGAGCTCTGTGGCTACACTCCCGATGGCTTCCCTGAGTGTTGTGACTGCTGTAGGAGCCCAGGGACCTGCTCAGGGAGAAGAGGCTGCTGTTAGGGTGTGAGAGGAAGGGCTCAGTCTCTGGCAGGGCTGGCCAAAATGCAGCGAGGCTCTGTAGAAGGTACTGTCTGAAAGAGCAAAAACCTCCCTGGCCCCAGAGCATTGCACAGTCTGTGCAGCAATAAGTGAAGCCGGGGGTAATGCCACGACTTTCCACCTGCAAAAAATGCCTTCAGTTTTGCCTGGTGTAGCTGGTGAAAGCGTTGGAATAAGAAGCAAGCCCATGACAGACCTGCAAGAGCAATGGGGCTACAGGCAGTAATGGTGACAGTGACGGTGAGGATGCTTGACGGTGATGGAGGTGATGAAGGCGGTGGTGGGGATGGTGGGGATGGCAGTGGGTGTGATGGTGGTGGAGATGGTCGTGGTGCCTAGGGCAGCCCTCGCTGGAAATGCCAAGGTCAGGACAGGCTGCAAAAGGGAGAGCAGATACTACCAAAGACTGGTGGGTAACACTGAAGTACATTCATCAGTCACAGACTGTGCTTCTGATTCCCCACACTGGTTATCAAGAAGATTAAAAAAGAGAAATCACACAGCCCCCTTTATTGCATTCCAGTTCGCTGGCTCCCATTCGGCACCTAGGTTTTTTTTTATTTAAAAACTGCTCACTATACAAAATGTTCTTCTGAACCCTAAAGGGCCAGCCACATTGCCAGGTCAATATTAGTTTGGCTCTTACCCAAAATACCATGTTGCCAGCCAATCCTTTAGTGTCTAAAACTAAGAGTTTGTTACAGGGGTGGGCAAACTTTTTGGCCTGAGGGCCACACTGGGGTTGTGAAACAGTATGGAGGACCAGGTAGGGAAGGCTGTACCTCCCCAAATAGCCTGGCCCCTGGCCCCCTATCTGCCCCCTCCCAGACTGGCCCCCTCAGAACCTGCGACCCATCCAACAGCCCCCTCTCGGGTCCCCCCACCCCTAACCACCCCCCAGGACACCACCCCCTATCCAACCCCCCCTTATCCCTGTCCCCAGACTGCTGCACCCCCTATCCACAACCCCACTCCCTTACAGGCCCCCCAGGACTCCCACCCCTATCCAACCCCCACTGTTCCCCGTCCCCTGACCACCCCCTCTCCCCCAGAACCTCTGCCCCATCCAACTGCCCCTTGCTCCCTGACTGCCCCCGTGGGACCCCCAGCCCCTTATTGAAACCCCCCGCTCCCTAGCCCCTTACCATGCCGCTCAGAGCGGCAGGAGCTCGCAGCTGCATGGCCCGGCTGGAGCCAGCCATGGCGTGCAGAGTGCTGGCGGTGCGGCGCGCTGAGCCTGTGTAGGAGGGGGGGGACAGCAGGGGAGGGGCCGGGGGCTAGCCTCCATGGCCGGGAGCTCAAGGGCCGGGCAGGATGGTTCTGCGGGCTGGATACGGCCCATGGGCTGTAGTTTGCCCACCTCTAGTTTATTACAAGGAAAAAAGAAAGAACAAGAAGAGAGTTGTTAAATGGTAAAGCAGTCAGATACATACAGAGACTTCAGAGACCATATATCAGGTTCTTAGCAGTATGGGTGAGTTTGCTGGCTTGAAAGTCCCTCTGGAACACAGCCACAGCTTGGATAGGTCATTCAGTCCTTTGTTCAGAGCTTCGTTTGTAGGAAAGGTACTCCAGTGGGAAGCAGGCCTGAAGACAAAATGGAGATGAAGCAGTTGTCTTTTATATTCTTTTGCCATGAAGCTTGTGCTGTGAAGCTTGTGTTTGGGACACAGAAAATATAAGCCTCATGGCAAAAGAAGGGGATGGAAAAAGCCTTAGAGTTCTTTGTCCATAGGCATGCCCCTACATTGCTTGCTGACTCATCAGGTGTATTCCCTGGCTTTTTCAATTGGTTCATTGTACAGGTGATGTCCCTTGATGGGCCATCAAGCTGGTTTAGTGCCTGGGGGTGTCACCCAGAAACACAGCACAAGATTGGAAATAGAGATATACCCTACATATCTATAACTCACGATACGAAGGTGATACAAACATATAAACAAGATTATCATATCTGGCAAATTATAACATTTTTGTAGATACTTTACACGGCATATCTAGCATGATTCATTGCAGTTTTAAAATATTGGTATCCATAGTATCATTAAGTGTCTCCCACATTCCATACAGCATCGCACATGGTGGTGATGGTTAGGAATGTGGTGGTGATGATGGTGAGGAAGGCGGTGATGAGGGTGGTGGTGAGGATGGCAGTGATGGGGATGGTGAGGAAGGTGGTGGTGGGGATGGTGAAGATGGCAGCGATGGTGATGGTGGTGGAGATGAAGGCAGTGGTGGGGATGGTGAGGATGGCAGTGGAGGTCATGGTGAGGATGGTGGTGATGAGGGCAGTGCTGGAGGTGATGGTGAGGAAGGTAGTGGTGAGGATGGCAGTGATGGAGATGAAGATGGTGGTGGGGATGGTGAGGAAGGCGGTGGGGGGGAGGGTGGTGATGAGGGCAGTGATGGTGATGGTGGTGAGGAAGGCAGTGGTGGTGATGTGGTATTCTAGAGTTTAGCTCTCATCTGCCCCCAACCCCTGTCTCCTGAGGAGTTAAGCTCTCTTTTTCCTCTGCCGGCCTAGGTTAAAAACCTGATTGAAGAAATGGCGGCTCTGGACGAGATCATCGCCAAGCTGACCAAAGAGAAGAAGGCGCTGCAGGAGGCGCATCAGCAGGCCCTAGATGACCTGCAGGCTGAAGAGGACAAAGTCAACACACTGACGAAGGCCAAAGTCAAACTGGAACAGCAAGTGGATGATGTGAGTAAAACATGAATGCAAAGACCAGTGACAGCAATCCCGTTGTATGGATGAGCCGTGTGCCCCCAGTGCAACCGCCCCGGTACAGAGGAGATGCGTTAGATGCCATGCTAGGTTTCTGCCAGCAATGGAGAAGGGACCTCTCATCAGAGGCAGGAGGATGTGGAGGAGCAGGAGATGTCAGGGGCACTGGAGGGAGTATTTCCCTTCCGAATTTACATGTCTTCCTTCTCTCCAGCTGGAAAGTTCCCTGGAGCAGGAGAAGAAGATCCGAATGGACCTGGAGCGAGCGAAGCGCAAGCTGGAAGGGGATCTGAAGCTGACGCAGGAGTCTGTGATGGATCTGGAGAACGACAAGCAGCAACTGGAGGAGAAACTCAAAAAGTGAGTGCCAGCAATGCCTGGGGAAATACCCCGCAGCCAACCCCAGCCGGCGCTGCTCCTGCCACCTGCTTCCTCCTGCACTGAGCACGCCCACAGGTGCAGGGGGCTGGCATTCTCACTTCTTGGAGCTGTTTCCAGACTGGAAAATGCTGTTATCCTTTGTAGCATCTAGCGTCCCCAGCCATGCTCAGAACCCACTGCGTTGGGCACTCCCAGACATCCAGGGAGAGAGGGTCTAACCAGCCCAGCGCAGGAGGGGTTCTCGTCCCCATGTTGCTGCGGGGCCTGAGGCTCATAGGATGCAGTGACTTACCCAGAGGAGCCTGTGACAGAGGCAGGAACAGAGAACTCTACCCACCCGATCGAACTGCCTCCCAGCGTCCCAGGCTTTAGGGAGCCCAGAAAAGCACTCAAAGCTTCAAGAGAGGCTACTATGCAGAGCTGTCACCTGCAGCCCCCAGGGGCTGCAAATGTAATCAGCAAGTCAGCAGGGTTGATATCAGCTGCCACATCCCAATTCATGGATGGGCTGTGCCCCCCCGGGGAACCGCCCCTGTGCAGGATTGGGTTGTGTCCCCCCAGGGGAACCGCCCCGCTGCAGGGATGGGCTGTGTTCCCCCAGGAACTGCCCCTGTGCGGCGATGGGCTATGCCCCCCAAGGGGAACCGCCCCTATGCAGGATTGGGTTGTGTCCCCCCGGGAACCGCCCCGATGCAGGGATGGGCTGTGCCACCCCGGGGGAACCGCCCCGATGCAGGATTGGGTTGTGTCCTCCCAGGAACTGCCCCGATGCAGGGATGGGCTGTGCCACCCCAGGGGAACCGCCCTGATGCAGGGATGGGCTGTGCCACCCCAGGGGAACCGCCCCGATGCAGGATTGGGTTGTGTGCCCCATGGGGAACCGCCCCAATGCAGGGATGGGCTGTGTGCCCCCAGGGGAACCTGATGTAGAGGGGCTGTCTTAGGTGCTCTGCTACAGTTCTCCGAACAGTCTAGGTTGCAAGTACAGGTTCATTCATCCTTTGGTACAGGACAAAGTACAAGTCACTAGTTTGCAGGGAAGTCTCCTACACTGGCCCCTGGGGGACAGGCTAGGAGGGGCCTGGCAGCTGTTCTCTGCCTAACCACAGGCCTCTGTCCTGGTTCTGTGCAGGAAAGAGTTTGAGACAAACCAGCTGAATTCAAGGATTGAAGATGAGCAAGTGCTTGGGGCCCAGCTGCAGAAGAAGATCAAAGAGCTGCAGGTAAAGGAATGTTGTACAGACCACACAGGCCTGGCGTTCCACAGCGAACCGCCAGGGGGCTGAGTAGGAGAGTGCCCCAGGGCTGACAGAGAAGCTTGTCCCTGAGCGGGCAGAGCACTGCCCGCCTCCCTGGGCCTGCTGCCACCTCTGGGGAGCTATGCGGAGAGGGCTCTGCTTTCCACCATCCCTTCCGGCTGGGCCGGCCAAGCTAGTGTGTCTCCCTCTCCCCTCTCTCCAGCCCTGGGGCCTTGATCCCAGTTCAGCTGGGCACCTTTCAGATCTAATGGAGCCAGCTGGCTTCCCCAGAAGCCCAGCAGCTCCATACGTGCCCACCCTGTGGGGGAGCTTGTTACCCCAGACATGAGAGGGGTGTTCTTGTTAGCAGCACTCTGAGCACGGACCTCACGGAGCCCAGCAGGGATGCCTGGGGAAAGCCAAGCCAGCGCAGTGGGGCTGGTGCGCTCCGGACCAATCCCAGGCACGATCTGTAGGGGAAGCAGGTTAAATGGGGTCGGGTTTGGGGTTTTTTAATTAAAAACTCAAAGACAAGCTCCTGGCATTTCAGCCGGGAGGGAGCTAGCTCTTTGCCCACACACCAGAACCTCAAATCCAACCCCCCAAACCCTGATGTCACAGTTTGTGAGAGGGGCCCAAAGGGCCACACCAGAACCCCAGGGCCAGATCGCCCTAGCTGTGGGGGTGGGGCTGGGCTTGGAATCCTGATTCACAGCTGGACCCAGATTGGGTGGCTCAGGCCCAGCTCTCCAAAGGTTTTAGGGGTGATTGTGTTAGCAGAATCAGTGTTGGGACTGCGGCTAGCTCAGCCCGGGAGCCTGGGGCGCAGGCTGCCTGTCCCAGTGGGGTGGCTTGGTGCTGCAGTGAGGCTCTCCCTCCAGCTGGCACGGCGAGGACGCCTGGCCCCATAGCGCCTGCCCTGCTTTGCCCCCCGCCAGGCCCGCATTGAGGAGCTGGAGGAGGAGCTGGAGGCAGAGCGGGCAGCGAGGGCCAAGGTGGAGAAGCAGCGCGCGGAAGTGGCGCGGGAGCTGGAGGAGCTGAGCGAGCGGCTGGAGGAGGCGGGCGGCGTGACGGCTGTCCAGCTGGAGATGAACAAGAAGCGGGAGGCAGAGTTCCTGAAGCTGCGCAGGGATCTGGAGGAGGCGACGCTGCAGCATGAGTCGACGGCGGCAGCCCTGCGCAAGAAGCACGCCGACACCGTGGCCGAGCTGGGCGAGCAGATCGACAACCTGCAGAGGGTCAAGCAGAAGCTGGAGAAGGAGAAGAGCGAGATGAAGATGGAGGTGGACGACCTGTCGTCTAACATTGAGTATCTCACCAAGAACAAGGTGAGGGACTGGGAAGCTGTGAGCAGGGCTGCCCCCCGCTGGGTGGAACCAGACCTGCTTGGGCGTGGGGGACTAGGGTGCCCAAGAGCAGGTGGAGGCCAAGGCAGGCTCTAAGTTCTAACCCAGCAAGTGTAGGTGGTTTGCGCAGGAGTCTTGGGCGCTGAGCTCAGGTCTGATGTTCGCTTGGCCAAGTCACTAACCTCCCTGCCTCCAGCTGCAAGTGGGGATAAGGACACGTACCTGCTCCGTGCTTGGGCCGGAGGGCTCTGAAGCTGCTAAGATCAGAGCAAAGGCTGGAGCTCTTGGCGTGGAAAGCCCTGGGTTCTATCCTAGATGCTGCATGTGCGCAGAACAGCAGCTGAGCTCTCTGTATTGAAGGCAGCTGCAGGACCTGTTCCTCTACCGAGGGGGACATGCAAGGGTCCCATACTAGCAGGGCTCTGTGTGAGAGCCTAATGGGAATCCTGTTTTGCATCACTCAGCTGAGAGTGGGTCAGAGAAAGGGGGATTCCCCAGTCTCAAACCATAGCCTAGGAGGCAGGACAGTTCCCGGGGAGGCGTGTTCAGCAGCTGAGCCCATTTGGAAGAGCAAAGTTGTCTAGCTCGGGGCTGCCGATGTGACGCTGCCCTGGCTGCTCGCTGCAGGCAAATGCCGAGAAGCTGTGCCGAACGTACGAGGACCAGCTGAGCGAGGCCAAGTCCAAAGTGGAGGAGCTGCAGCGCCAGCTGGCCGAAGTGAGCACCCAGCGCGGCCGGCTGCAGACTGAGAACGGTAGGTTCGGAACGCCTTCGCCCAGCTCTGGACTGGCTGAGAGGGGCCCCGAGGCTGGGCTTGCTGCTAAACCAGGGGACTGGGATCAGCCACTTTCCTGCCTCTCCGAGAGATCAGTGTGCTCTTCTGGCAGGGAGCAGCTCGCTGAGTAATTACTGATGCCAAAGCGGTGCCCGGAGGAGCTGCAGAATGTACCCGCAGGCCCCACTCAGGGCGGGCAGCGCGGCCAGCCAAGACAGAACAGCGGAGGCAGCGAGAGGAGAGAGGTAGCATCAGCCTTAGTGTGGCTACGGAACGTGCCGTGACCCCCAGCGTTGCCAGCAGGACGCTCCCTGCTGGCAGAGTTCCCCCTCCGCCCCAGCAGCACAGCTGCTGCCTTTGGGTCCAAGGATGCCCGGCTGGAGACCCAGCGAGGCTAGGTTCTGCCCAGACTCTCCTGGGATCTGCACTGGAAGGGCTGAGTGCATCAGGGAGCTGTGACATTAAGCTGAGATCCCTGCTGCCCAGGCGAGAGGTAAAGAGCCCCTGGCACGAGGGATAATAGGCCAATTGCCCAGGCCAACATCCCGTCTACCAGCAAGCCAGGTTCTGCTACCCTAGACTGTGTGGGGACCATCCAGGGCCCAGACTAGTGGCTGGCTTCGCACAGCCTGGCTGAGAGCCAAGTCATTGCTTGGGGGATGGGAAGTGCTAGATAAAGTCCATTTCGACTGACTCCGAGCTAGTGATGGGCCATAACTGCAAGGCCAGGTCCAGACTCCTTGAGCTCTGCGGGAACTCAGAGATGGGCTCAGGCCTATTGCTGTTAGCGAGCGCATCACCTTGGGCCCCCTGGAACCGGAGGCAGTTGGGGATCAGTTCTGCATGCTGGCGCTCAGGGGCCGCAGGGAGCTGAAGGACACGAGCACACGGCCTTGCACGGTTTCTATTTGCCCAGCTCCATTCCAGTTGTTTGGCTTTGTCTGCACTAGGGGAGCTAAGCCGTCTGCTGGAGGAAAAGGAGTCTTTTATAAACCAGCTGAGCCGTGGCAAGACCTCGTTTACCCAGACTATTGAGGAAATCAAGAGGCAGCTGGAAGAAGAGACCAAGGTAAGGCTGTGTGAGGGAGACGACTGGCTCTCTGGGGCCTCTCTCCTGTGGGAGGGGGGGCTTGCTGGCTAGCCAGGAAGGGAGTTGGGGAGCCCAGCAATGCGGACTTGCACCTAAGTCCCTAGAAAAGGATGGAAAATCATAGAGTCATAGAATATTAGGGTTGGAAGAGACCTCAGGAGGTCATCTAGTCCAACCCCCTGCTCAAAGCAGGACCAACCCCAACTAAATCATCCCAGCCAGGGCTTTGTCAAGCTGGGCCTTAAAAACCTCTAAGGATGGAGATTCCACCACCTCCCTAGGTAACCCATTCCAGTGCTTCACCACCCTCCTAGTGAAATAGTTTTTCCTAATATCCAACCTAGACCTCCCCCACTGCAACTTGAGATCATTGCTCCTTGTTCTGTCATCTGCCACCACTGAGAACAGCTGAGCTCCATCCTCTTTGGAACCCCCCTTCAGGTAGTTGAAAGCAGCTATCAAATCCCCCCTCACTCTTCTCTTCTGCAGACTAAATAAGCCCAGTTCCCTCAGCCTCTCCTCATAAGTCACGTGCCCCAGCCCCCTAATCATTTTCGTTGCCCTCTGCTGAACTCTCTCCAATTTGTCCACATCCTTTCTGTAGCGAGGGCCCCAAAACTGGATGCAATACTCCAGATGTGGCCTCACCAGTGTCCATAGAGGGGAAAAATCACTTCCCGCCATCTGCTGGCAATCCTCCTACTAATGCAGCCCAATATGCCATTAGCCTTCTTGGTAACAAGGGCACACTGTTGTCTCATATCCAGCTTCTCGTCCATTGTAATCCCTGGGTCCTTTTCTGCAGAATTGCTGCTTAACCAGTCAGTCCCTAGCCTGTAGCAGTGCATGGGATTCTTCCGTCCTAAGTGCAGGACTCTGCACTTGTCCTTGTTGAATCTCTTCAGGTTCCTTTTGGCCTAATCCTCCAATTTGTCTAGGTCACTCTGGACCCTATCCCTACCCTCCAGCATATCTACCTCTCCCCCCAGCTTAGCGTCATCCGCAAACTTGCTGAGGGTGCAATCCATCCCATCATCCAGATCATTAATGAACATCTTGAACAAAACCGGCCCCAGGACCGACCCCTGGGGCACTCCGCTTGATTCCGGCTGCCAACTAGACATTGAGCCGTTGATCACTACCCCTTGAGCCTGATGACCCAGCCAGCTTTGTATCCATCAAACTGCCAGTCATTGGCCAGACTGACACTGGGCCTGGCCATGCTCAGGGGTACCCAGCCCAGCCAAGCCTGGCAAGGGGCTGAAGCCACTGCTCGGAGCAGGAAAAACATGTCTGGGAGGGTAGCTGTGCAGGGGAGCCTTGGCCAGCACAGGTACTGGGAATGGGACCCTGCGCCTGGTGCTGGGGTTGGATCCAGCCCTGATCAGTCGTGAGCAGTAGCTCAGCCCAGGCAGTGGCTTTCTGGGGCCCTCTGTGAAGGGAGCTGGTGGGTGTTGGTCTGTCGCCCAGCAGGCTGCTCTCTGCACCCCCCCCACAAGCACCCCCACCACTGCACAGCTTGGCCCCTGGGGTCAGTCTCAGCAGAGAGGCCAGGGAGGCTGAATTCCCTTCTGCTAGGCTGCCCCTACAGGGCCGGTTTGTGGCACCCAGGAGGGCAGACCGGCACTGCTCCTGCTGGCGTGGGAACATGCCCTGCACAGAAAGCACCAGGCCCCAGGCCAGCAATCCAGCATCTTTCACTGGAGCTAGACTCCCCGCGTTAAGGAGGCACTGCCCCAGCAGAGCCTGCCTGAGCGGGGGAGACGGGGGGTCCCGGCCTTGGGCAGCACTGGCTAAGTGTGAAGGCTGACTCCCACCCCAGGCCTGAGGGGAGCCCTCTGCCCATCTCGGCTCTCCTGCCTTCCCCTTTGCAGTCCAAAAACGCCTTGGCTCACGCGCTGCAAGCCTCGCGCCATGACTGCGACCTGCTGCGGGAGCAGTACGAGGAGGAGGTGGAGGCCAAAGGGGAGCTCCAGAGGACCCTGTCGAAGGCCAATGCTGAGGTGGCCCAGTGGAGAACCAAGTACGAGACGGATGCCATTCAGAGGACAGAGGAGCTGGAGGAAGCCAAGTAAGTTCCAGCAAGGGTCATGCACTGGGCACTGGCTGCTCCATCCGCCTGCTAGGACTGCTTGGGAGCAGATCTCCTGGGTGGCTGCTGGTCTCTGCAGAGGGACAGGGCAGCTCTTGAGCTGACCCTCCCACGTGTATCTGCAGAGACACCTCTGCGTTCACACAGAGACGCGACTGGCTCAGCGAACACCCGTATGCTGGGCCTGGCCAAGGGATACGTTGCCTGTTGGCACTGTGTGTGAGAGCAGGGTGCTCTCTGCCCCAAGCTCCAACCACCAACGCTGCCCAGGGACTGCCCTGAATGTCCAGCATGTTGCTCCGTGGGGGCTTATCTGGGGATCTGTGCATCAGCCAACATATCCGTGGGTGCACAAACATCCATGTGCCTAATGGGTTTGCATGGGGGCTGGTGGCTGTCCAAGGGGTGATGTGGCATTTGTGGAAGAACATAAGAACGGCCATACGGGGTCAGACCAAAGGTCCATCTGACAATGCCACGTGCCCCAGAGGGAATGAACAGAACAGGTAAACATCAAGTGATGCATCCCATCGTCCATTCCCAGCTCTGGCTAACAGAGGCTAGGGACACCGTCCATGCCAATAGCTAATGATGGACCTATCCTCCATGAACTTATCTAGTTCATTTTTGAACCCTGTTATAGTCTTGGCCTTCACAACATCCTCTGGCAAGGAATTCTACAGGTTGACTGTGCATTATGTGAAGAAATACTCCCTTTTGTTTGTTTTAAACCTGCTGCCTATTAATTTCATTGGGTGACCCCTAATTCTTGTGTAAGTGGGGGAATGGTCCTGCTAGTGTGAGGAACTTTCCTGGCTTATACAGTATCCTGGTGGAATTTGCTAGCGAAAGGATCTAAGTCCTCGTTCCCACTCCCTTTACCCAGAGAGGGAGGGCTCCACTTCCCCTCTCCTGTGTGGCAGAGTCCTCTCTCTGGGGCACCTGGACATCACAAACAACTGTCTCTGGAATGTAAGGGAAGTTCATAGTCTGAGTCTCACACGTCCCAGGCCCTGGCTGTTCTGCAGGGATGCCGCGGGTTGGACACTTGCTCTGGCGGTGGCTACATGCCCTCTGGCTGTAGGCGGCAGGACCCTTCTTCCCAGAGTAGCGCCCTCTCTCCTCCCCCCTTCGGGGTTAAGATCCCCCTCCCAGTGCGGCCTGCAAGGCCTCTTGGCTGGGGCATCTCCCTGCACTGGGCCCTCTGCCAAGGGTTCCCCTTGCTCTCCCCAGCTGCTCACGGCACTTAGCTCTGGCCTGCTCCAGCTCCACTCTGCCTCAGCGCTGCTGCTGCTCTGCCTCCAGCTCCCTGGGCTGCTCCTCCGGCCCTGGCCAGCATGGCCCTGCCCCCCCAGCTCAGCTCGGGCTCCTGCTCTCTTCTTAGCTCTGCCTCAGCCAGCTCCAGCTCACATGGAGGACAGGACCCCCAGCCTCCCTCATGGGCCTGCCTGCCCTGTCAACCAGGTTGACCTGGAGCATTGGCCTCTCCCCGTTGGCCCAAGGAACCGTCAGTCTCAGGGTCCTGATTTCTCATCAGCTCTTCCCCCTTCTTTTGGTACTGGGAGAAGGCCAACCCAACCTGAGTTTCATGACAGGCCAGCAGCCCCCTTATGCCTGGGCCTTCCTCTCCCGGTCAGGCCAGGAGAATCTCAAGGATGGGCTTGAGCCCAAGTCCATTGAGGTCAATGGCCAAGATTCCCCCAGACTCCCTGGGCTTGGAATCAGGTCCCTGTTGATGGAATTGGCCTGAGGTGCACGCCTGCCTGGCTCCGTGTCCACGCGTGGGGCCTGCTGTGCCCAGCCCCCGGCTCACTCGCTGACGGTGATTGGCAGGAAGAAGCTAGCCATCCGGCTGCAGGAGGCGGAGGAGGCTGTAGAGGCAGCGCATGCCAAGTGCTCCTCCCTGGAGAAGACCAAGCACCGGCTGCAGACGGAGATCGAGGACCTGTCCATCGACCTGGAGAGAGCCAACTCTGCGGCCGCCGCGCTGGACAAGAAGCAGCGTAACTTTGACCGCATCCTGGCCGAATGGAAGCAGAAGTATGAGGAGACCCAGGCAGAGCTGGAGTCCTCACAGAAAGAGTCACGCAGCCTGAGCACGGAGCTCTTCAAACTCAAGAACGCCTATGAGGAGTCCCTGGACAACCTGGAAACCCTCAAACGCGAGAACAAGAACCTCCAAGGTACAGCCGGGCTCCGGCACCCAGCGCCACGTCCCTGGGGCTGGGCACAAGGCAGCATGGGGGCACCCCCGGGCCAGCGCCGTGCCCTGGCCTGCTGAGCACAGCTGTGTCTCTGGGCCCACTGGCCAGTGCGGGGGCTTGGAGGGTGGCTGGCAGAACCCCTGCCCAGCTGCTTGTGCCCAAACAGCCCACTTGAGGGCCTGGGCCTGCAGGTAGGGCTGGGAGGGGTCCGAATCCACATCCCCAGACTGCGGGTCTGGCCGTTTGCTATTTGTCAGGCAGACCCAGGACGGGGGGAGGGGGTCGAAGCCGGAGGCTTTGCTTGACAGCTGTGGGAAAGCTGGCGGTTAGGGGAACGCAGGCCCCCCATGCTCACCCTCTGTCACCCTCCAGAGGAGATTGCCGACCTGACAGACCAGATCAGCCTGAGCGGCAAGACCATCCACGAGCTGGAGAAGGTGAAGAAGGCCCTGGAGAGCGAGAAGAACGACATTCAGGCAGCGCTGGAGGAGGCTGAGGTGGGTTTGGGCTCACGCTAATGAATGCCCCATCCCATGGCCTTGCACAGTGCAATGCCCTGTGCAGCCCCCTCCCTGCCGTGCCCCAGGGCCGGGGCTCCGAACACAGCGCTCTCTTCTGGGTGCAGTCAGCCTGTGAGAAACGCTCTCTGAGCCAAGTCACTGCCGCCCCGACACCCCTTCACCCATGTTGCTTTTGGGCAGGCATCAGACACTCCCCAAACAACCCCTGCCCAGGGCGACAGCTGCCACCTGCCCAGAGGCCTCTGGGTTCGTGGGGGCTATGGGGCAGGACTCCTGGGCTCTGTCCCTGCTCCGGCACTAACGTGTTCTGTTACCTTGGGCAAGTCAGCACATTTGGCCCTTGGGTTCCCCATTTGCCAGTGTGGGGGTTGCGAGGATCCCCAGTGAGCCCGTTGCTTGCAGGGCAGCCGACGGCCACTATTCTCTGTGGCCGAGTGCACAGCCGGCCGGTTCAGCCTGCCCGCACCGGGGCTGGGAGAGGGTTACCACCTCTGACCCAGCAACTCTGCCCCTTGGTCTCTTCGCCCTGCTGCACCCAGAGCAGGCCGGGTCGAGCGCCTGGCCTCTCGGTACAGCCATGTTTTCAAAGGGGAGGCAGGGCCAAAGCCAGGAGAGGGACCCCAGCAATACGTGACACTAATGCCCATCTGCTGCTGCCGGTAGGGGGCACTGGAGCACGAGGAGAGCAAGACCCTGCGGATCCAGCTCGAGCTGTCCCAGATCAAGGCTGACGTGGAGAGAAAACTGGCCGAGAAGGACGAGGAGTTTGAAAACCTCAGGTAGCGCCTGCCTGTGCCCACCTCCCATTGCTATCTAGCCCACAGGGGTGGCTTGGCAGAGCTCTCTCCAGAGCTGGCATAACCCCAGGGTAAAGCCGAGGGGAAGGGGCCCACACCGCACCTGGGGCTGGCCCCCAGCAGTAAGCTTTGAGCACTGGAGGTGGATTAACCCCTCTCCTCTCGCAGGCGTAACCACCAGCGAGCCATGGACTCCATGCAGGCCACACTGGACGCAGAGGCCAAGGCCAGGAACGAGGCTATCCGGCTGAGGAAGAAGATGGAGGGCGACTTGAATGAGATGGAGATCCAGCTGAGCCATGCCAACCGCCAGGCCGCCGAGTCCCAGAAACTGGTCCGGCAGCTCCAGGCCCAAATCAAGGTCAGTGCGGCCCCAGGCGGCGGGCAGGGCTCCAGCTGCTGCCCTGGGTGGGGGTGATCGCAGCGCTCTGGAGCTGTGCCAGCCCCCCGCTGAAGGCAGGGGTCGTGTCGGGTACTGCCAGCTGGTGCACCAGCTGGCTCCCAGCCCTGGCCCCTGCCAGCCGGAAGCAGGGTTAGCCTGGCCGGATGCTCACGCCTGCCTGGGGTGATGGCTCCGGGCCTGCATCCAGCCCCGTCCGTCTCCACCCCCCCTTGACCGTGTGTGTCGCTGCCGTGGGCAGGACTTGCAGATCGAGCTGGACGACACCCTGCGCCACAACGACGACCTGAAGGAGCAGGCGGCAGCCCTGGAAAGGCGCAACAACCTGCTGGTGGCCGAGGTGGAGGAGCTGCGGGCAGCGCTGGAGCAGGCCGAGCGGGGCAGGAAGCTGGCTGAGCAGGAGCTGCTGGAGGCCACCGAGAGAGTCAACCTGCTGCACTCCCAGGTGAGCGGGAGCCTGTGCAGGCCCAGCCCATGGGGCAGGGGGCACACAGGGGGTAGGTTCCTGGGCCCCTTCACCCCACACAGCGCAGCGCCCTGGGCCGCTGAGCTCCAGGCCCTCCCACACTGCGAGGACAGAGGTGACTGGAACCAGCCAGGGCACTGCCCTATGGGCACTGCCCTATGGGCACTGCCCTGTCCCACCCACCCCCCTGTGAACAGCCCCGTCCCCATCCCATGTGAATAACCCTGCCCTGTTGCTGCTCCAGAACACAGGCCTCATTAACCACAAGAAGAAGATAGAGGCGGACCTCGCCCAGCTGAGCTCAGAGGTGGAGGAGGCCGTGCAGGAGTGTCGCAACGCTGAGGAGAAGGCCAAGAAAGCCATCACCGACGTAAGGGAACTGGGGGTGCTGGCCACAGGATCAGCAAGCAAGAGGGGCCCTCAGGGAAAGGGCCTACGTGGTCACGCACCCTGGTGCTGGCATTCAGGAGGCAGCAGGTCGGTATTCAGAGTCCATGGCCAGAGGGGATCACTGTGATCCTCTTGTCTGACCTCCTGTATAACAGGCCAGAGACCAGCCCCACAACAGTCCCTAGAGCAGATCGTGTAGAAAAACACCCAGTACGGATTCAAAACCTGCCTGTGCTGGAGCCTCCATCAGGGCCCTTGGCAATTTGTTCCAGGGGGCAAGTCCCCTCCCTTGTAAACACTTAACGCCGTATTTCTAGTCTGCATGGATCTAGCTTCAGCTCCCAGCCACTGGATCCTGTTAGACTTTCCTCTGCTAGACTGAAGAGCCCAGTATTAAATATTCGTTCTCTATGCAGGTCCTTGCAGACCGTGATCAAGTCACCCTGAAGCTTCTCTTTGTTAAGCTAAGTTGATTGAGCTTCACGAGGCTCTCGCAATAAAGCAGCAGCTCACGTTGTTCGGGGCTCACTGCTGCCCTCCATGTAGCACCTGGGGGGAGGGGGGTGTCATGGATCAGCAGCCAGTGTGGGATGGACAACGCGCCTGCATCCCTCTCCCACGCTCCTGCCAGCGGCACTGACTGATTGCATGAGGCCTGGCCCCGGCACTGACAGGCGCCCTCCCTTCGGTCCCCTCAGGCGGCCATGATGGCAGAGGAGCTGAAGAAGGAGCAGGACACCAGTGCGCACCTGGAGCGGATGAAGAAGAACATGGAGCAGACCATCAAGGACCTACAGATGCGCCTGGACGAGGCCGAGCAGATCGCCCTGAAGGGGGGTAAGAAGCAGATCCAGAAGCTGGAGGCCAGGGTAAGTGCTGGCAGGGGCCCCAAGTGCAGAGTGGGCTCAGAGGGGGTGTCCTCTCCCAGCTGCTCCCACGCTGCCAGGCTAGGGCCCGGCCCTCCCAGCTCAGCCTGACCTGGGCAGCTGGGAGCCCAGAGCAGACCACCACCACCCTGCTTCTGCCCACAGGTGCGTGAGCTGGAGGGGGAGCTGGACATCGAGCAGAAGAGGAATGCAGAGACCCAGAAAGGCATTCGCAAGTACGAGAGGAGGGTCAAGGAGCTGACCTACCAGGTACAGCTGTGCAGGGCTCCCCAACCCCTGCACCCGGTTCCTTGCCTCCCCCTGCTTCCACACCAGGCTCCCTATGTCCCTCCCCTCTGCCTGCTCCCTGACCCCTTCCCAGAGCTCCCAGCCCCACCTGCCTGCCCTCACACGGGACTCCGAGGCCCACCCTCACCAGGTGCCAAGCCTCAGCCCCTGCCCTGCAGGAGGCCCGTCACCTGTAGGAAAGCCCAGACTCTTTCAGCCCTCCCCAGTCTCCTCCCCCAAATCCCTCCTGACTTCTGCTGCCCGGGGTGACCTCCTCACTGCCCCAGGGCAGGCAGGAAGCAGGGGCTGAGCAGCCATGAGCCAGCCTGGGCTCCATGGGAAGAGGGTGGGGTCTGTGGCAGTGGAGATTCATTGGGGGTCCATGGGGAGGGGAGATTAGCCAGAGGGGAAGCCGTGGGCAGGCCGGGGGCAGCTGGCAGCCTGGCCAGGGGAAGGGTTAGGAGGCCCGGTGGCAGGGGCTGATGACTCACTAGTGGCCCTGGCTGGGCTCTTTCAGACTGAGGAGGACAGGAAGAACCTGGCACGGATGCAGGACCTAATTGACAAACTGCAGACCAAGGTCAAGAGCTACAAGCGCCAGTTCGAGGAGGCGGTAAGTGCCAGGCAGAGATCCCACCCCTCTGCCCTCCTAGGCAGGACACACCTGGCCCTGCTCCTGGGGGGCTGGAGCCTGGACCCCTCTCCTGCCAGGGCTCAGGCTGCTCCTGAATAGCCCAGCACTGGGACCAGAGCTATCCCAAGGCCCGAGCCAGTCGGAGTCCTTGCCACTTCTCCAGGGAGTCCTCCTTGCACTGGAGGTGCCAACATGCCTGCAGGGCAGGAGGGGACAACCCTACCAGCCTTGCCAATGGCCTGCCAGTCTGTGGATGAGGCCTGGGCTCCAGGGCTGGGATCCCAGCACGGCGCCTTGCTGAGGGAGATGCACAAAACTGCCCAGGAAATGAGGGGCTGAGAATTCAGGCAAGGACCCCCTCAAAGCAGAGGGTGCTGCTGGCACCTCAGTCCAGGCCACGGCTCGTCCTCGCAGAGCCCTGCCCTCCTCACCCCCTTTGCACTGCCGGCTGCAGGAGCAGCAGGCCAACTCCAACCTGGTGAAGTACCGCAAGGTGCAGCACGAGCTGGATGACGCCGAGGAGCGGGCCGACATCGCTGAGACGCAGGTGAACAAGCTGCGCTCCCGCACCAGGGACGTCATCACCTCCAAGGTAAGGCCCCAGCTGCAGGCCTGGTTCCGTGGGGAAGTGGGGGGAACCAGCGAAGCCTGAACGAACCCTGATGTGGGCCCTCAGAAGGGAAGTGGGAGTAAAGAAGCTGCCTGGGGCTACAGCCAGCTCCATATTGCACTAGCCCCATGGGCAGCGAGTCCCACAGCTGCAGGCTTATCAAAGGGGCCAACAGACCCCACTGCCAGGCCCCTTGGGGCCAGGGCGAGACCAGCCCCCAGCGGCTGCATGGGACCAGGGCCACGCATGGGAACAGCATCCACTCCAGGGAGCGGGCCATGTACTGGGACTCAGACAAGTGCCTGGCCCAGACCCCTGCAGAGGTGCTGCTGTTGGCAGGACGGTTGCACCCTACTCCACCCCAGCAAGTCAAACGTCCCTGAGTCCGTGTTTCTTTTCTGTTGCCAGCATGAGGAGTAGGAGCCGCAGCACCCGCCCCGCCGCCGTCACACCTGCCTGTTGTGTGAGGTGCAACTGGCTGCAACAGTCATTGTGTCTCTGTGCTGAGTGAATAAACAGCTTCCAAAGAGCACAGGCTCCTTGCGTCTGTGGGGTGGGAGGGAAGCTCTAGCGGAGCTCCGTGCAGCAGGGCTTGCATTGGCCCAAGAACAGTTGGCTCCAGGCCTGCAAGAGGAATGTGCCAAGAGCCAG
This sequence comes from Lepidochelys kempii, assembly GCF_965140285.1. NCBI lineage: Eukaryota > Metazoa > Chordata > Testudines > Cheloniidae > Lepidochelys > Lepidochelys kempii. The sequence goes on along the minus strand of NC_136392.1, from coordinate 29,625,145 downwards.
GCAGTGAGGAGAACGGAAGCCGGGAGTTTGCTACGGGGTAGGACCTAGTTACCCTTTGGGATCAGCCCCAGAGGGGGCTGTAGGGAGGCCGGGGCTGCCTGAGAGCACACATGGCTGTGCAGGGAGCAGTTAACACTGGTTTAGAATCGCACAGGCCAGGCCAGCTCCAGAACCCAGGTTTGTATCTCTATGGCAGACAAACCCCCGCTGTCATTTAGCCCCTGCAAGAAGCACTGGCTGGGAAGTCCCAACCCTCAGCTGAACAGGCCCGGCTTTAGCAGCAGCTCAGCAAACTATATTGGCTCCCTAGCACAGTGCTTCAGCCCTGCTCCTGCTCCAGCGGGACACGAGCCGGGGAGGGGAGAGATCAGTTATTGGAGCAGGCCCCAGGAGGAGCCAAAGGAGTGGCTATTTCACTACAGAGCCAGCTCCATTGGCGGAAGAGCTCCTGCTACCCCTGCCCCAAGGCTGCCTTCATCAGGACACAGGAAGGCAGCGACCGGGGCAATGTGCTAGTATCTTAAATGTGTGACCCACGTTCACATCCCGAGACTGCTTTTTGCAGCAAGCACGGCCTGACTCTCTGTCCTCAGGGCGAGCGATCAACCCCGAGTGGCATTGGAGGGAGGGGGGAGGCTTGTAAAGCCTCTTGCCGAGAGGGGAACACAGGGCTGCTGAAGTCCCTGAAATGCAATTCCAGAGTCAGATCAGATATTGAAGGGGAAGCTACTGCAGATCATGCTCCTGTTCTCCAGCTGCAAGGAGTGGGGAGACGCTACTGAACAGGCCCTTTTCCTGGGGCTGCATGGACAAATCCATGCAGAGTAAGGGTGCGGCTATGCTGCAATAAAACACCTACAACTGGCCTGTGGCAGCTGATGCAGGCTCACGTTGCTATAAAATTGCAGTGGACACATTCAGGCTCAGGGACCCTGCTGCTGCTCGGGCTCAGAACCTGGGCTCTAGCCTGAGCCAGAAAGTCCGACAGGCCAGCCAGGGACGTGATGTTGCAGTGTAGACATGCCCTAAGAGGGCAGGGCTCTGGTCTCTTTCTCTGCTCTTGCAGGGCAGCTCCCAAGGAGGCAGCACTCAAAGGCATTTAAAACCCAGGAGAAACAACAGAATAGCCCTGCTAGGCTCAGCCAGTTTTCATGCCCCCCCGTGCCTGGAACAGTCCTCCTTTCCCTATGTGTGAGGCAGCCTCCTGCTCCTCAGGACTCACCTAACAGCTGGCCTTACTTACCCCCATCTTTGCTCAGCCTCTCCCAGCACCCACCTGGCCGCTGTGGCAGGAAACTTTCCATGACAGCCATTGCTCAGAAGCCCTTTCTCCTGTTCACAGCCGTTGGCAGTTTAGACAGTGACCTTTTTGGGGTCATCACCCTGGCCCTTGCATGTGTGCAAGGCAGTGGGCAGGTTTATGGTGCTCTATACAAGTACAGTCACTGCATAAGGCCCTGCTCACCAGTGGTTCAGAAATGGGGTACGCTGAACTGCATGCAGACTGTTCAGACCTGGTTTAGAGAACTTGTGCACAGCCAAACTGTGCAGGGGGACGAGCCAAACTGAGGTTAGGATCTGGTCAAACGTGTTAAAATCTGAAGCACTCACCCACCATCCAGCAGGAGTTTAGACTTCAGCTGAGAGAGCACCCAAGGCAGGGACGACCACCAGAGCGAGCAGAATGCCAGCGAGCCCATAGGCATTTGGAGAGAACTGCAACATAAAAGGGAGCGCTGCACTCAAGCAGGGATGAGGCATAGATCCTATCGCCACAGTAGGCAAGACCCCTATAAAGAAAGACATCTCTCCACACACTTCTTTTAAAATAGAGTTCTTTAATAGTTTCCATTTAATACGCTTGTTTGCAGTTAGTAAATTGGCAATAATCTGGGCAGCAAAAACCTCAGCAATGCATTTGGGATAGTGCAGAATTCCAGGAACATTAACCAGCTGGGATCCCACCGCCGCCCCCAACAGTCCATCACTTGAGCTGCTGAAAACCACACTAATGACAGCAGAGCAGCAGCAAGCTCTCTGGTCCATCACATTAACATTCCTGCCCTCGCACCATTCCTCTGAGACATCTTCATTGACAAGAGGTTGCTACCACAGTAAGAATGAACGACCGAGCCACCTCTGGCCACTTGCAGGGTAGGTTTATATGAGCGGCTAATGTGAACGAAGAGTTCTATGGAAGCCAAGAGAGCGTGAGTGTGAGCTTTAACCTCAACCTATTTAGTGCCTTAAAACAAAGCTAAAAAATTGTTAGAAACGTTCAGTTTATGAAGGATCCTCTGTCCCTTCACATAAGTCAGACAGAACCTTCCTTCCAGGGAGGCCAGATCAGCTCCTTCGTGGGAGAAGAAATTGCTTCCTGTGCACCTGTCCGAACCAAGCCAGTTCAATCAGAACCACGTGATAAAAGAGCCCTGGCTCCAAGATCAGTCCCTGGAGCTGCTAAAATACATGAAGAGGGGGATGTCTAAAACAAGGGCAAACACAGCTTGGCCCCTACCTGTAAATTCCAGAAATACACAGATCAAGTTAAGAATAAAATATATTCTCTGCAGATTTATAGCATCAATCTTTGGATGCAACAATTAGCTAGATTAGGGAAAAGGCATTCTTGTAACTTAAAAGCCTTTTCATTTGAAGCATTTATTTTAAGTGTACATCTATTACAGTTAAGAATAAGCAAAGATTCACCAAACCCACAAATATCCCAAGAAAAAAAACAAAAAATAAAAGGACAGATGGAAAAGAAATTTGCTCCTGCGGGAAAGCTGATGGAGAGTTGCAGCTGTCATGGCAAAAGGTTCTCCCAATGGGTCGCCTCGTTTTGGAGGAATGGCATCTGCTGGAGCTGTGTGTTTAAAAAAAAAATCTCCCTAGGGGAAGGAAATCCCTCAGGGGAAGACATTAATAGCTCCTTATAAACTCGGTTAAAGCTCCAGTTGGATGCACTGGCTCAGCAGTTTTGGAACTTGTTTGCCCCTTGCTCCTCACTCTCTGTTTTACCAGTCAGTCTGAATGTGAACTGCCCAGGGCGGACACTGAAGTGTGGTTTAAGACTAGCCTGGGCATTGCAACATTCACTCAGTTCTAACAGCATAGCCATTTCAAAGGCGACTCCAATTACAAACAGGTCAACGCTCTTCAGAATCAAGTTTTTCAGACGGTACAATCTAATCTCAGGGGCTAAACATCCGCCCTGCACATTCAACCCCTGCTTCAGGGATCCAAAGATTTGTATTCCCTTTGCTGGCAAAGGTCCTACACATTCAGACAACCATTGTGTGTCTGTGCCCAGACTGGCTACACAGTAGTTGCTCTCCCTTCCTCCTGGCTGCAGATAAAGTCTTGGGGGAGGTGGTACTGGTCACAGAAGGGGAGGACGCTGCAGGTCAGAGATACTCTCACGTGCACTCACTGCAATATGTTTGAAGGATGTTTCCCATTAACTGTCTGAGCTACCAAATATTAGTGTAAACTTAAAACCTAAATAATTAAAATTCACAGGTAAAGTTTGGGGGAAGAATAGGAAAATGGGTCTCAACGTAAGCCACAGAGGCATGAGATTTGCTTTAAATGCAGTGGCTCAACGATGCTTCGGCACTGCACTGACTTATTTCATTCCAAGAAATCTCAGGCCACATCCAGCATCCGGCCTTTGAACAACGTGGTCTGATGCTGTTGATTAGGAATCGCAAGCTCAGGCAAAGTTAAGCGAAGCAGTCAGATTTTTGCCAAACTTGTTTTTTTAAAACATACTTTACAAAATTATTTTGATCAAAGGTCTTTTATTCCCAGCATCTAGCACTGTTACTCTGATTAAAACAACAACTCTAGGAAAAACCTGACATCTCCAAGCCAATATTGCACTTCGAAATTAATGTTGGTATGTTGATTTAAGGTATTGAAGACTGCAAGCTTAAACTCCGGTGTTAGGTTTCCAGGCACAGCTGGTTAGCACTCGCCGTGTTCAAGAGCGGAGAACCTTGCAGCAAAAGCAGTGCTCCTGAAGGCAATTTTAAAACCAGATTAGTAACCCAAGAAGGGACAAGCCACAAGTTTAAAAATCAGTACATTTTAATCTATTAATGCCTGGTCAAGTCTAGGCCCCGGACTGCAATTTCCCCCTCACTGAAAGGTTGCTGCTCTCTGCAGCACTGAACAACACCTTCCGACAGGAAGGAGCCGCTGGGCAGAGCAGGAGCAGAGGTTACCTCCTAATGGAGCAGCACAGACAGATGTGGGCTAAACAGATTTATCACCAAACAATCCAAAAGTGGATGGTAAAAAGGTGAACAGAGCTACAGCATCCAGAAATTCAAAACCACACACAGTCTAACCCACCCTCATCCCCACACCCCGACACACCCAACCCTGAAAAGATTGCTTGCTCCTAGTAGATGCGTGGGGGGCATCTGCATGCGTTTGGCCTGTCTGACCTTGGTTCGGATGGCCTGGGGCCTTTGCTGTGCTTTTTAACGTGCTAATTCGGGTGACCACAAGGAGAAGCCACAACTAATGTGGAGTATCCTTGTCTAGCCACACTGCACTGGGGGAGCCAGAAAAAAGGCTAGTTTTTGCAGGGGATTATTTTTATCCCCAAACAACTGGAAGCTCCGTCCCTGAATGTCACCCAGATAGCTTACGAAGTCCTGTCCTTCAGAGATCAGAGGTGGGGGAAGAGTCTTTAACAAAGCAGTAACATCCATGGTTCCAAGCCTAAACACACACACACACACGCGCGCGCGCAACACGCAACGTATCCCTGAAAATCCACCATCTGCCAGATACCCTCCAAGCGCTGTCCATTTGAAGCCAGTCTGACGAATCACTCCTCAGTAAAATCTCTGTCAACGTCCATGTACGCTTCGTCAATATAGCTAACTATGGCACAGGGTGATGCCTGGTCGGGACTAAGCAGTATAGATACAGTCTCTTTCCAGTAGGTAAAACTAATACATGAACTCTGTGGAGAGAGAGAGAAAGTCTAATTAGGTGACAGGCTGCAAATAACCCTGAAGTTCATTAGCGTGAACCTGAGTTGCCCCCATAGTATGAGCTACGAACATGAACCAGATCTCCCTCCTCCTGTGCACCAAGCAGAGAGAAGCCTGAAAGCCATCTTACACTCGGGTCTGATTTGCTCATCAGGCCAGCATCGGAACCGTCAGTTTACCATTAATCCCGCTCGGCTTTAGGAAAGCTACCCCACACGACGGGAATGCATCCCGCACAAACCAGACGATGTGCGTATGTACGGAAGCCAGCCTGCACCAATGAGTCTCTGTAAAATAGATTAATATTGGAAGCAGTTCCTTTTTTATAGCACCCCAAACCACAGGGCTCTTCCTTTCTTCTTGTCCCACAGCTGAGAGGATATTTATAAACAGAACCAACTTCTCCTCCTCCAGCCAGACAATGGTAGAGGTGATCCAGCCAAGGAAAGGGGAGAGGTGCAATAGTCCCAGTAGCGCTGCACTGAGAGATGGATGGCAAGGGGAGCCATCTCCACTGCCACAGACCTACTGCAGGAGGAGGCATTAAGGTGCGGAGTAGGGATCCCTACAGAGCGTGCTCTCAATGGAGAGACCCACTGAGATGAACCTACCCTACTAAACTCTAGCAGGCCAGCAGTGCACCTTCTAGTCCAGGTGTAGGTGGGCGGGCTGAAAAAACATAGGGCCAGAGTGAGCCCAGCGGCTAGCTCCGGGTGTGCAGGACTGGTAGTGGGCGTCATGGGGCGAAGATGAATTGGACAGGACAGAGGGGTTACCGCCTAAGTGAGAGGTCTCCATGCGACAGGCTGTAGAGCTGCATGCAATGCATGGAACCTGTGTCACAGAACAAGGTGACAGGACTCTTCCAGGCTGCAGGAGCAGCCGACATATGGCCCCAGCACTCTAAGGTCCCAAGCATGGTCCTGTCTCCTAGGTCCTGTTCGCTCACAATGGGGTAGCAGGCACCTGCCCCTGCTGTGGCTCAGCTCCACTCCCACTCCCTGGCAGGTCCGCAGCAGGGTAGGTGGGCATGAGGCAGAGGTGTAAGAGGGTGCTCCAACTCGGCCCACACAGGAAAGCCACGCAGGACTGGGTGCAGGGAGGTAATGGCACTGTCCCCTCATGCAGAGAGCAAGCCAGGGGAGGGCACGGGGGGGGGCACTGCTTCTGCCAAGGACGTGACGATTATGCAGCCATGCGCACAGTGGAGCACATGGCTTCCCTTACACAGCAAGCAGGACCAATCCTAAGAACTCCGTTTTTGTTCACATGCCTGGTCTCCGGCAATAAGCAGGCGCCACTGTGGTATCTGAGCCAGGAAGCTTGTAGCCGGCTACCCTGTGGTGATAACCAGTTATATGGTTCAAGCCCAGGCCCAAGTGGAGCTGAGACAAAGTCACCCTCTAGCTGAACAGCTGCGTATGCAAAGCGCAGGCACCGGCTTCGGTGCACGTTTTCATTAACGTCAGAGAACAGTCAGTTCCTTCACACGGCAGACCAGGCGCCAAGAGAGCAACGCAGCGGTTATGGCAGACAATACCGTTTTCTCATGTAGACGGCTCTCAGCTGGTGCCTACATGAGAGGGACCAGGCATGCCAGCAGGTCAGTTTCAAGAGACAGGATGGACTGACAGCCATGTGCCACGCTGAAGCAGAACACAACAATGGCAGAGCGCGATTTGCTATGGCAGTTTCAGAGACGTGCTAGCATCTCTAACAAGAGAATGAGGCACACAATGAGAAGACGTCATTGGGTATTAACTGCACAAAGAGATAAGACAATGCAGTGCCTGTGCATTGCAAAGAGCTCCCTTGTGCACCCAGTAATCTACAGGCTCGAAGATTGGTTTTCGCTTGTCACTCAAGTCCAACAAGGAATGCCAAGCAGAAGAAAAGATCAGAAACTTCTCAAAGAAATCACAAGTCTGCACCTTGCATGCAGCATAAACTCCACTCCTGCCCATCGCCGCATCCTTCCACTGACTCTCCCGCTTTCATTTTGTGGAGGTCAAGTGCCTCACCATCCCAGGCCCTTCTAGCTATGCCCCCTCCCAGCCCAGGCACATGGCCTTAGTGGTCTCACGTAAGGAACACAGGCTATTACACAAGCTTGCTAGCCTGCTCCTAGGATAACAGCTGTTTGGGAGGGGACTTGGGAATGGAGTTAATGTACAGAAACCAACCCTGATGGATTTTGTAGGGAAACCAACACAGCAGCATGTTGCAGGCTGCTGACCCAGATTCTTTCTGGCTCCTTGCACCCATCCCTGGCACTTCAGTGGCTAGATGCAACAGCCAACTCACTACTATAAAAATAATTAAGAAATAAGTGTCCTTTACCTATGCAAACATTCATTAACATGGATTATATGTAAATATTATACCATCAATACTGGAAGTGAATTAGTATTATATATATTATACAAACCATGGGAAAAGAACATAAAGACTGCTAGATCAAGCACTCAGGTTTGGAAGGGTTCCCTGGGTAACCCTAATTCAGCCCCCTCATGCATGTGTGTTAGGACACAGATGAGGTGGGGGAGGGGATCTCTTATTGGACCAGGTTCATAGTGCTTAGGAAGAATATAAATGACATAGATGGCATGGAGGTTGAGAAGTGAGCTGTCGTACAAAGGGGCGGGGAAGCTAACATGAGACAAATGGAAAAACTGAGGACAAGGAAAATTAAGGCTTAATTTAATATTAGACTAAATATCAGGAAGACTTTGGACACCTAAAGTGGTTGAACCTACCCGGCATTTGATCCAATTAAGACAGGATTTTCTGTAAGTAAAGCTATTGAGATGGGGCTATTCCCTTCATACTGTCCAAGCTACCAATGACTACTGCCACCAAGGTGCACAGGACAATTCAGCTGTTTCTCCAGCCAGGGTACGTTACCTGGTACAGATACAAAGGGGCAAGGAAGAGTTCCATTTAGACTGTTAACTGATCAGGACTTATAAGCCACCGAAGATGAGCATCATTTCCTTTTAGTGTTAGAATTACACGGGTTAATATTCTAACACTGAGATATTGACAAGTTAGAGGGATTTAAGAGAACAGCACCATCAACAGATTAACGAGCAGGAAGGGCTGTGTTAGAGTGAAAGCTCAAGACCTGTATTTGAATCGCTTGGGTATCTGTGGGGGAAGCATGACCATATGGGACAGACAGGTGCATTAGCATAAGTTAGGGAAAAGCTGGGCTGAATAGCATGAAAAGCTTCCGGATATTGAAATCTATGAAAATGGCATAATAGCTCCTCATACACACTCCTTGGGGAGGGGTAAGTGGTAGAAGCCCATTGCTTGGGACACTTATGGCACAGCTCTGGAACAGTACACTTTCTAGGGAACAATTCTGCACTGCCTCCTCAGGAACCTGGCCAGAGTGCCTCAGAGGTCTTTGCCACCTCTGATCTGATGAGAGGATTGAACAGATCCAAGCCCTACAGTTGCCTCACGCTCTTCTGATCATGTGCACCCTGGCACTGGATTGCTAAGACACTATAAAAGCACTTTAGGAAGTTCCATTTCCTTATTTCCCTCAAAACTTCTCATTTCTCCATTTGTGCAGGCTGGGCCACTAAGACTACCATGGTTCTCCCCTAGGGCAGTAGGAGATCGAACACATACATTTTCTAAGCAGGTGCTGTCCTTGTCCTTGTTGAGGTAATGCTGTTGCCAGAATCGCAGGAGACTATGAAAGTTGTTCAGGATGAACCCTGGATATTTTTCCGTGTATTCCATCTCTTGCAGTGTGTGCAGGTAGAAGGGTAGCTTGTCTTTCCTTCGGGCCAGCATTAAGATAACTAAGCTTGTGTTCAAACAACTGACATTTTCCTAAAATAAAGGAGACATGGTAAATCAAGTTACAGAAAAATGCAGAGATCAAGTATTCCATGAAATGAACACACAGAATTCATTTAGGGTCCAAACCTATCCAAGAGAAATGCTTCTAATGCCTACTGCACAGTAAAAAAAAAAAAAAAAAAAAAAAAAGCATGTCTCGAAAAGAAGTCAGACCCCCAAACCCATTAATACACGTAATGAAGATTACGGTGATCATATTTTAATGTCAGCTCTTTACCTGTGTGAGTGTCTGTACATGAATAATATTAATGAGGCGGAAAAGGAAGGACATTCTCATGGACATCTGAGACATGTATGATAACAGGCGGCACTCGGACAAGACTTCTGCAACTATAGGGAAGAAAACCAGATTATTAGGTTTGCAGAGTTTAGATACAAAAGAATGAAACCGTCATTCTTAAAAACTGGATGTAAGGGGAAGACAGTCATTCTTGAACCTAATGCAAGACTAGCCGTTGTATTCAGAGCTGCAGACAGGTTGTGCTTCTCTCCGAACAGAGACAAGGGAGACTTCTGGTTGAAAAAGATGGCTGTCCTGAGGACGGATTGTCTTCAGCCACAATGTTCTTTTACTGCCGGGTGGTCTGCAACTGAAGGCCATTCCAGCTGACAACATGGGCAGCACAGGAAAAAGAACTGGTGCTCACACCCAGTAAGCACATGGGCCAAGTCATGCATCTGAGAGACACACTCCTGCTAAGGATTTTAAAGCCTGATCACAATCTCTCAAAGAAATGCCAAGTCTTCCTTTACCTTTAATATCAGACTGGTTCTCAAATCGGTCCAGGGACAATGTAATGCAGCGAACCAACATGTTTGAGTCAACCAGTGAACTGTTGATCTGATTCAAAAAGATCTGAAACTAAAGACAGACATTTTAGTGCTATGTTTGCAAAAGCTATATACTTTATACTGATAGGCACTTGTGGAGCAGAGTTTCATACACTTTGAGAGCATTGTATGTGATTAACAAGCTGGATATTACCCATGGCGTGAACAGTAATTAGGATTAGCTGCCCACTGCAGGTAGGTCTGCAGACAAGGCCCTGAGACGAGTACAATTATGTGACCACACAAATGGCCTTTGGAAAAGTTACTGCATAAAAGTGTGCTCAAGAATTTGAGCTTTTGTTTTAAAGGACTAAATCTCTAGCCACATTGCTAGATGTGATGCCAGGTCACATCCTGAACAGGTGTTGTGCATCCAAGTCTGTAGACTACCTAAAACAGTAGCTCAGAAGTACAGATGCCCTGTTCATTTCAGAGGTAACTATGAGCCCTCAACCCCCAAATTATAAATTGCTTCTGCTCCTGCCCAGAAAAAGGAAAGGGGCAAATTAACCCATATACATCACAGCACAACACCTGGTATTTGGCACAGAGCAGGATGGCTGTTTCTTTGAAGAGATTTACCTTCTCATCTGTGTTGATATATTTGTTGAACCTCTTGAAAGCATCAATGTTGAATTTCATCAGTTCTCCCAGCAGATCGAAGTAACTCTGAAGAACATCCCGTGATTTGCACTCACTGTCAACAATGCAGTAGAGAATTTGCTGGCAAGAAAGGAAAGTGTGTGACCACCACATTTTAGCTTAAGTCACCAGAAAATTCAGATTCAAATGCTTGTGATCCAATTACTGCTTCAAAAAGTTTATCCAGATTTCATTCTTTTTAGAGTAGGTAAATCAGGTGACTTTTTCCATAGCACCCACAAGTGGAGTATTGAAGATAGATATAAATCACTTAGCATCTGGATACTGTAAGTAACTGTACCAGTTCCCAGAGTTAGATTGAACCAAACCTAGCAACTATAATCATGTACATTTCAGGTTCCTATAAATCACAGATTTACTGATCACCCCCTTAAAAGTTCATCTTGATGTTGAAACCAGAGCTACACCTCTCAAAAGGTCTTGCATTAGGTATAAGATCTGCCTATTGCTGCAGTGAATTCTAGCACTTGTTTTTTAAGCTTCCTGGATTTTCTTAAAAATTAAGCCCACCAGTTCATGCTAAGTTTGTTACAGTGTATTTGTGCCAGAGCAGTTATCTAGGTTATTACCTCCAAGAGTCCTCTCTTTAGCAGGAACATCTGGTCTGCATAAGAAGTGGCACCTCGTAGAAAACTCTCAACTGCCCTTGCTTGCCAAAACCTGAGACAAATATAAATTCAACTACTAATTCAACAAGGCTATAACTCATTGGGAAAAGTTACTTTACTACATACACCTCAGACTAAACTGAGTTTCCCTGTCCATTTAGTATCAACGTGAAAGTGAAGAGATGTAAAGAGATTCCATAGAATAGTAACTCTATTCCACTCACACTACCAGAGAAACCAAATCAGAATATTTTAAGTCTTCTCATGATGGATAATAAAATACTTCAGCTGCCATGAACTCTGAAGACTAGCAAGTCTTCCCACCCCACCAAAAAACAACATATACCAGTGTAAATGGAACTCACCTGAAAGAGGACTCAGCTGGTTCCTTCTTCATGACCTGTAGTAGCCTGGTTAACAAACCTCTTTTGCCATCGCAGACTAGACTTCTAAAGCATGTGGGGAAAAAAATTACAAATGTGCGTGGAAGGATGGCAAAAGCAGGTCACTACAGAGCGTACTTCTGGAGATCAAGCTAGATACTACTCACAAAGCTGAATATGAAGAGTCCAGTATTACACAGCAACATCAAGCATGAGCATTTCACATTGCCCACAAGAACTGATGACCACGTAGCTCTGATGCTGCAGTCTGCAAGAGCCGCAGCATAACTGGCTTTCAAGGAAGTTTCAAACAGCATTTTTGTTGAAACGTTACCAAATAGGAAAGAAACAGGAGCACTGTGACCAGAGGGAGCAGCAGGCCTGACAGCTCTGAGAATGGAGGGGGCTGGGTCTCACTGCACATTTGTGGAAGGGAGAGTTTGGTTCAGCAAGCACAACATTTTGGTATCGAAATTCAGACCAAGGCAGTGGCCCAAATGAGTTAACAGTCTCCACAGGGAAAACCCATCAAACTGAAGCACACAAACATGAACAGCACCTTGACAGAAATGGCAGATGTATTTATGCAGGAGACCTATGCAGACATACTGCCAGAAAAATCACGTTATTCGGAAAGGGCGTGGCACCTGAAAACAAAGGCAGGAAATGGAATGGTTCTGTCCATGTGCTTAGACCATAAGCCAACCTCCAGGCGTAAGGCAAGATAGTTTAGGGTGGGGATTCACTTTTCTACTGTTCACAAAGATAGGCTGCTCAGTTGGTCCATGCTGGTCACTGCTTGTGTACTGGCCAGCTGAGGTGCTGGATGCAGCCTGGAGTCTGCAGAACAGAGCTTTTCACAAAGGAGGGCACTGATTGCGGGATAGCTGGCTCCCCTTACTAGTGCCATCAGAAAATAGGGAAGGTTGCTCTGCAGATTACGCAGGATGGAAGAGGTTACCTGTGGCCTCACCCCTCCTCCTTCTAGCACACGTACAACACAGGGCAGTGTTTTCCTCTGAATGGCTGAAGCAGGGCCAGAATGGCAGCAGTGCTCAGGAAGAGAGGATTTGGTCAACACCGGTGGTGGTTTCTCACCAACAAGGGCAGATTAACGAGGAAGCTGGCAACATTTAAGAATTGGGAAATCCCATTGTGTGCCAGAGATTCCTTTTCAAAGCCAATGGCACCTTCCCACTCACACCAGCTTCCTGGTCTGAAACATTAGCTGTAGGGTTTAGTGACTCAAATATGTTTGTTGGCTTTCTCTTCCGAGCCCTGCAGAGGGAGTGAGCTGGATTCTTTTGTGGAGTACATGAAGAGAACTGTTTACCAAGCACTTGTCTTCAGAAGTCATACTGATGTAACTAGATCAGTATCACAGAACACCTTTGCGGGGCCACTCAAATGGGTTTACATGTGTTGTGTCAATTTAGCTTAATTTGGTTATTAGCCCTCTTAAATCGAACCCCTTTTGCAGGTATTCTCATCTGTTTCACTAAACTGATTTAGAAACCAGTTTAGTTAAATTGGTGTAATGTGTGTGCGTAGGCCAGGCCTAAATCGCAACTGCAAAATATTACTGGTGGCTATTCATGAGCTAGAAAGATTCCATCTTGATTTACAACACGCAGTTTGTGAGGCTGGCAGTTAGAAAAGCATATAACAGAGATCATGGACACAAAACGTCAAACTCCATAATGCCATTGTCACAGCCTCTTTTTAGAGTATAAAGTGCATTTTAAGAAGTCAGCTAGTCCTTACCATGAAAATAGGGGTAGCTATTTCTTCCTTTGAAAGATCTGGCTCTCCACCTGGCAGTGCAATGGCCTTATAGAGCAACACTATTTGATACTGATGTGGCAATTTCACCTAGCTTCTTTCACATGTGATATATGGAAAATGCATCTCTTTGCATGTCCACAATTTCCTAGTGGTTTTGCTAATGTAACTTATTGTTGAAGTTAAAGGAACGAGGCTTCATGAAGGATTTAAAACAGAGCAAATAATAAAAAAATCTAGTGTAAGCACTTACCAAACTTTCAGAGTTTAAGAAAGCTTGAAATAGCAGGCTACAAAACCTATAGCTTCCTCCCTACCTGTCTGTGTTGACGACTGCATCTACTTCAGGGATGTTGGCTTTGAGGGAGATTGCACTCAGTTCATTAAGTTCTTGGCTGTTTAGCAGAAGATACTTGTTCCTGAACAAAAATCATTGAGAGAGAAAAGGGAAAATGAGGCCGGGCACATCCATTTGTCTCCTTAATTCATGACGTAGGTAAAATGTTGCTAGTTATAGACACTGCAGCTGCAACCAGCAACTCCAAGCTGAACAAGACAGTGTGGCTAAGTTATTTGTGAAACTGGAAAGACGGGAACAGACCTTTATTTGTGCAGCCCACTACTGGGCTGTCGCCCTGCCTAAGAGTGCATGCTATCACATTGCCAGTCCTCCTGAAATTCAGTCCCTGTCGCTAATAGTTAAAAAAGCAGTGCCAGGCTTCTTACACTTATCTTTTTTATTATACCATAACCATCCAAAAGCAAATTAGAGAAAAAAAGATACAATACAAGGATAGCCTTTCAGCTCTTACAAAAGAGGTATTTCATCTCCTATAATAGCTTCCAACAGATTAAATAGCAAGGATATTAACTTTCAAAAATATAAATGGTAGCTTAACAGATTTCAGAAAATTCAGACAGCACAGCCTTCCAAGAATCCCTCAAAAAGTCTCTATGCTGCCTATCACTACCTGCCCAATAATATGAAGATTAACTAGTAACATTAATTTGTATAAAGCACTCAACTTTTCCAGTACTTGATTACAATCTACTTGACTATGCTCCCACCCTACTCCTGGAAAGCACCAAAACACATCAGGAAACAAACTAGAAAAACAGGGACGGGTATAAAAATGTAAAGAACTCACACAATAAAATATTTAGCCAAGTAACTACGTAAAAGAGAAAGTGTTTTTCCAATGTCATTCAAATAAACCTGAATTGCCCATTCCCCATTTTCGAGAACGCAAAAATCATTTATATACTCTATTCTACAATATTCACTGTGAAAGAATTTTTTTTTTTAAAGAAATGCATTACAAGAACTATTCTTTCAAATGCAACACACTCACTTTTGCTGTAAATCATAATTTTAGTCTGTTTTAGTTGCAAGTGGCCAACAATGATTTTTTAACTATAAACATAATCCTGATAATGAAGGCCAGGAGGCTATCTAGCTATTTTCTAGGTCACACCAATTCCAGCCACCAGTTAGTCAAGGTGACTTCCAAGACTACAAAAGGCTTCCTTTCACTGGCTATAGTAATGATTGAGATCTCTCTCCAAGTATTGTTTAGCATCTGCCAGCAATTCTCCCCTACTTTAAGATGCTGGACCAAGACAAAATATAAATTGTTCCTCAGATGCCTTATTACTTTTAACACCTAACCCTGCTGATTAGCATCAGCTGGAGTTGCCACATGGTATCTCTGTTTCCTTCCAGGTCAACAGGTTTCTGCAACGGAATTCTAACATCTCTCACTATTAAAAAAAGGAATTCTCTGAATCCTTAGCCAGTAACTCAGGGATTTAGCTGAGTCTTCTCTCCCTGTACCAGCTGAGTTCAAGCACTCTTCAGTCTCTTGCTTTCATCAGGTTTTCAGGTAACTCAAGTTTATCAGTCATTTTACATGCCTTAACAGAGATTTTACTTTACTATTAATTTTAATAATCCACTTTCTTAAGCATGTCTGTTTTAGATTCCACACTTTCCATTCAGTTTCAGTGGATTCCAATGTTCATGATCTAAAGATGTTCAACTTTTAGATGTTTAACTTTATAATTTTTGTTTCAACCATGCTTGAGGTTTTTATAGTGATCGCTTTAATACAGACAGCATCTGAGGAGACTTACTGTACCATCTGGGAGTTGTTGCTGGGCTAATAGTGGCTGCAGAGGGAAAGTTTTTGATGGGCTGAGATACAGATCTAGATCCCAGCTTTCATGGTGTGAGATCTCTCAAGGTAAATGTGACACTTTTACAGCATAAGAATTGGTGTAAGAGCATTATTTACTGTCTAGTCGAGAAACTTCTGAGAGTGCAAGAGAACAGCATCTGGGTTCCCTCCATCTACCCCATTTTGACCTTTCGAGATGAGATGCATGTTTTCTCATTCTGAGCAACGTGTGCATGCTCTTAGGATAGTTTTGGTATTTTCTATCCTTGCAATTTTTCCCCTGAAACATTACAAACCAGTCAGAATCCAGTGCTATAGGTGTAATTTAGATTTCTCCTTGAAATGGGAATTACCTGCACTGTCTGTGTCTAGAAGTGAACATTTTATTTATCCTTGTCAGAAAGCACTTCCGCATTAGTTCTTATTAGAGCTCTACACCAGGCAGCACTTCCTTTCCCAGTCCCTATTTTCAGGAAATTACAAATTACAGATTGACATTTTTCATGCAGTGGGATGTTTGCTGAAAAGGTGTAAGAATGTAATTAACAAATCATCAGATAAAGGCAAGCGTAACAGAACACTTCTTAATTTGCTCCACTCCATGCATCCGACAAAGTGGGTATTCACCCACAAAAGCTTATGCTCCAATAATCTGTTAGTCTATAACAGGGGTCGGCAACCTGTCAGAAGTGGTGTGCCAAGTCTTCATTTATTCACTTTAAGGTTTCGCGTGCCAGTCATACATTTTAACGTTTTTTAGAAGGTCTCTGTCTATAAATCTATAGATTATAGAACTGAACTATTGTCGTATGTAAACAAGGTTTTCAAAATGTTTAAGAAGCTTCATTTAAAATTAAATTAAAATGCTGATCTTATGCTGCCGGCCCGCTTAGCCCATTGCTGGCCTGGGGTTCCGTTCACCGAGGCTGGCAGTGGGCTGAGCGGGGCCTGAGGCCAGGACCCCAGTTGGCAAGGGACTGGCAGCCAGAACCCCAGACTGGCAGTGGGCTAAGTGGCTCAGCCCGCTGCCGCTCGGCCCCGAGTCCTGGCCCTGTCCACATACAGTAGGTACCTACCTTCTCCCTGGTTCTAGCCACTCTCTTCCTCTCTCTGCACTGCGATGAGGGTGGGAGTGCACTGAGCACAGGGCTGGGGGTTGGAGTGCAGGGTCTGGCCAGGAGCTAGAATGAGGGAGGGGGCTCAGGGTTGGGGCAGGAGGTTTGGGTGTGGAGCGCTTACCTGGGCAGCTCCCATTTGGTGCGAGGGGCGCGCGTGTGTTATGTGCGCGCGTGTTCAGGAACTTCCGTTTGGTGATCAGGGTGGGAGTGGGGATGTGGCGGGTGCAAGAGTCAGGGCATGGCGTATAGGGGTCTGGGGGTGTGTGGGCTGGGGTCATGGGGGTGCTCCCCCATACATCTACACTGCAATTAAAAACCCGCGGCTGTCCATGCCAGCTGATTTGGGTTCACGGGCTGGTGTAATCGCAGTGTTGATATTCAGGTTCTGGCTGCAGCCCGGGCTCTAGTACCCTTTGAGGGGGAGGGTCCCAGAGCTCACGCTCCAACCCGAGCCTGAATGTCCACACAGCAATTAAATAGCCCCTTAGCCCAAGGCCCGCAAGCCTGAGTCAGCTGGCACGGGCCAATCACGTTGTCTAATTGCAGTGTAGACATACTCTTAGAAAGACACTCAACTTTTGACATTCAATAAGCAAGTACTAGTATATTGAGAACACCTTCATCTACCTTTTGAAAGGAAAAACTGCATACACAGCACCTGAGATAGAACTGTTCATTATGTACCCTCCTGAAAACACTATCAATTTAAGCTACAGGAAGATTAAATACAATTCCCCAAGCCTGAGTTTTATCAGGACTAAATCCTCACTTGTGAAGAGTTCCATGGGATCCTTAATGATCACAAGTTGCCTAGCAAAATCAAGGTCTATCTAAAAAGACCTGCAGCAAAACCCTTGTGCCACACTACTGCACTGGCTTACTACTCACTCTGAGGGAGGAGAGCCACCTACTACTCATGAAACCTACTTTCACACTATTTCTCATTTACCAAAAAGCCTTTTTATATCAGCAGTGGAACACTTAAATACAATAGCTCGGGGCAAAGCATTTAAACACATTTGGGGTGCTCAATAATTTAGTTAAAAGGGAACAAGAGACACTATTAAATACAATTTACCGTAAGCTTGTTTTTTCCATACTTACTCATGATGATCACTAAAACTTTGAAGAAGCCTCAAAAACTGTATCTTTAAAGTAATGTCCTACCAAAAAAAAAAAAAAAAAGTGAAAAAACCCTTTAAATATGTATTATACATATTACAGTATCATCACTAATGATAAGCAGAGAAGAAATAGGTATCTCAGACTAGGCTGGAGTTGGACATCTTTCAAGACTGAAAAGGTATTCACAACATCCTGAATGTGACAAGCAATTGGAGGGAGGGAAGGAAGGAAGGAAGGAACTTCATCATGAGTTCCCCAAAACAGAAGAGAATGAAAAGGGTGACGGGATGTGTGCAGTGTAACATAAAGCTAAGTTTATTTAAAATAAAATAAATAAAAGCTAAGTTTACCTCCAGATTTCCAGGTATAAAGCAATGCCTCGTATCTGGTATCAAGGCTCTCAAATCAATGGACTACAGCAATTCCAAGGGCGGGGGAAATGTTCTATAACTGTAGCATTTAAATTACCATGCCAAATGTGAAACTAGGGTACTCACTGGACTACAGTCACAATTTTGATTATGCCCACGCAGAACAAGGGCTGATGCCGAATGCTTCCTCCAGATCAGTTTGTCAAACAGGTTATTAAGGCCAGGAATCAATTTGAATTCTGCTATCATTTTGTGAACCTGGACAAGAAAAGAAAAGTGTTAAATGTGTCTGGTACCTTCACAAAGGGGAAAAGGCAGTTTAGAACACAGATGGGCATGACTACATCATCTCTTGTTAGCAGAGACACTGAAATGCGTTACTGAACAATGTGGGTTTTACTCCACATACAAGAAGTGGTGAATCCCAAGGGAAAGACTTCAGTCTCCTTCAAGAATTAATTCTGTCCACGTCCACTGAACAGAAACATTTGATCCAGTTTCTTTAGAGACAGCCTAAACTGATGCTTGAATTTATAGAGGTTCCTCTGAAGAATGAGCTAGGGGCAACAGCATACTCTGGAAGAGGAAAGTTAGCACACTGAAGGTAAAGGGACACCCAACTATTTATGTATGCTGAAATTCTTCCTATAACATTTTAGTGCAGTTCCCTGGTCTCTTTTCTGCTGATCCTAGGTCAGGCCACTGATTCTAGGGTGGCTCCTTGCAGGCAGGAATGAAAATAATGCCTGTGGCATTTTCCCAGGGTCCTAGCATGGGATACTAGGTGCTGTGGAGAATGTTGTCCTGCAGCACTAGCAGGGAACTGACCTGCAATGCACAAGCAGCACAAACGTTAGTCACCAAACCAGCATGTTTTTCCTGATGCTTCCCCTACTCCACCCCCTGTTCTTTTTTGTTTTTGTTTTTTTAAAAAGAAAGAAAATGCAGATCATCTCTTAAACATGCCTCTGCCTGAAAAGTCCCAGATGTGGGACAAAACCAGAATGAGGGAGTCAGTCAGTCATGCAGGAAACTTATGCTGTGGGATTTTTTCCTTCTGTGGAAAGGACTTCAATTAATACCTCAGATTCAGAATTCTCCATTTCTGATGTAAGTGATTTGGAGGGGGAGAGAGAAGGCCAAGTGTGTGTGAAATGTAGGGAGCTTTGGGACTAAAATGAGCAATGCCCCTGCAGATGAGGTGCAAGTCAGAGTTCTACTCACAAGCTTGACTAGGACAGTCTTATGAGTATTTGGCTCTGGTGAGGCCACATCTGGAGTATTGCATCCAGTTTTGGTCCCCTCACTACAGAAGGGATGTGGACAAACTGGAGAGAGTCCAGCAGAGGGCAACAAAAATGATTAGGGGGCTGGGGCACATGGCTTACGAGGAGAGGCTGAGGGAACTAAGCTTATTTAGTCTGCAGAAGAGAAGAGTGAGGGGGGATTTGATAGCAGCCTTCAACTACCTGAAGGGGGGTTCCAAAGAGGATGGAGCTAGGCTGTTCTCAGTTACGGCAGATGACAGAACAAGGAGCAATGGTCTCAAGTTACAGTGGGGGAGGTCTAGGTTGGATATTAGGAAACACTATTTCACTAGGAGGGGGGTGAAGCACTGGAATGGGTTACCTAGGGAGGTGGTGGAATCTCCATCCTTAGAGGTTTTTAAGGCCTGGCTTGCCAAAGCCCTGGCTGGGATGATTTAGTTGGTGTTAGCCCATCTTTCCTCAAATAGTTCAGCCATTTAGATGAACCCAGGCAGCAGGTTTCTTAATTTTAATTGGATCAATCATTTCCATAGCTGGCATTTTGTTTAGCAGTCATAGTACTGAAATCCACGGACGGCCTGCAGTCACATTTTAACATGATCTCTCAGTAAATCAGGACATTTCCCTAACAGGGAATGCGGGATCCTGTTTCTGCATCAGTTTTCTGGAACCACACATGAAGTCTAACTCAGCAGTCCCAGAAAGTGGAATCCTCCCAACATTATATTTGCACTCTGTCCAACATTTCAGTCAGCCTTTTACCTACCCCCACCTCCGCCTTCACATTCTCCCACACGCCAAGAGACTCCTGCACAGAGCAAGGGACTCTCCCAATCATTTCCAGAGACAGTTGCCAATAGCTGTCTGCAGAAACTACTTTGGATGCACTAGCCCCTCACAGTGGCCAGTATGGCATAACTGCAGCAGGGCGAACTATAAAATGTATAAAAACTATATGTGAAAATGCAGAACTTGCAGCTTCCCTGTTGTCTCCACCAGTGTTCACCGTTTTAACAACAAGAATCAGATTGTCATACTCAGTGCCTTTGTGTCCTGTGCCAACCAACACACCCCTAGATGCTTTCCTGCCTTCTTAATATTAGCCTACTGAACTGTAAGACCAAGCGGGGCTAACCTTTATATCTTATGACACCCATAAACCATAAGGGTTGCTTTCTAATTTCACTGTCCCTCCTAGAGACCCCATTTGAACTATTGCTATATAGTTCAGTTGAATGCCAGAACAAATCCTCTTTGGCATCTTCCCACTGCTGCTCAAGATTGTGCAGATGGTTTAATGCCCATTTCCAGTTCCTCATTACGCTAAACCCCATCACACTTCCTCTTAACGTGTGCCGCTTGGCTCCCCAAGAAACGGCAGGTAGAGCAGCAGAGTATCTTTCACCACTTAAGTAGAACCATGTAAGACAACCTAAAGAAATATGTGAAGTGACTACTTGAGGGTGCGGTTATAATTACAGGGCATGAAAAGCCAACCAATGCAGTAAAGAGCCACTTCTCTATCCGAGTGTGATCATCCCAAGGGGGCAGTGAAGTGTGGTCACGGAGCCTCTGCTAGCACTGCAGAGAAGAATTGAACAGTGTACAATGTCACCAAGAAGAGAATCTAGAGAGATGCTTCAGTATTGGAGAATTTAGTTTTTTCAGAATGTTCCCTTGCTGAAAAATTAAATGCCTATTTACATTTCTTTTCATAAATCAGCGATCCAAAAAGAGTTTTGTAACCTCCTGAGACAACAGCATAATTCTGCATGGAATTGCAGACGCAAGATCTTTGGTTGCCCGAATTGGAAGACTGATGTCACAAACCTATGACCTTTAATCCCCTCCGCCTGGCAACTGCTGATCTATATGGTGGTTACCATGGCAGAAGCAGCAGAGGGAGAACACAGACAGCTGCAGCGGCCCAGGAGCCAGCAAAGAGAGCTGTAAACAGGGGAGTTTCAATGGCAGTTCTGTTGGAGGAGAAGATTAACAGGGTTTAGGTGGGAAGGCGGTGGCAGATACAGAGGCAGCAGTGGGAGTGACCCATGTCGTGGAAGACACAATGAGGATGACTGGATGTGGAAGCTGTGGTATGTAAATGATCCTGGAGGGGGTACCTGGTAAGAGTTTTGTCGGCATGAAATGCCGTCTGATAGAGCTGATGGAGGAAAAAGATCCGAGGTTTGGAGATGGAGGTGGAAAGTCTGGTTGAGTTTAGAAGGCGGTTTGAGTAGATTATGGAGCAAAGACACGAGGTATCTGAAGGGAAAAGCTCAGACTTGCAGATGGAAGCAGGACTGAGGAATTCTGAGGGGAGACTGCTGGGTGAGGAAAGTGGTCAATGGAAGCATGTGACTAAAAGAACCAGGCAGAGGAAAAGATGGGCTAGTAAAGGAGAAACAGAGCTCAAGAACAGGTCTGTAGAGTTGGAAAATGAAGAAGGGGCTCAGCAGGTGGTCACTGAAGATGGAAGGGCAAGGAAGAAGAGAAGAGCGGCTAGTCCTATAGGAAAAGGGGAAGAGTCAATGGAGACCACACCAAATATGAGCCCCAGGAGGATACAAGATGGGTTGAAGAGGAATGGAAAGAACTTGCAGCCAGAGGGAACAGGGGACAGACTGGAGAATAGCACCGTCACCAGGAAAAGGCAGGTCTATGTGATCGGGGACTCTTTACTGAGAAGAATAGACAGGCCTGTAACCGGAGCTGATCCAGAGACTAGAAGGGTGTGCTGTCTTCCAGGTGCTAAGATATGGGATGTAGACCTGAAGTTGAAAAGGATCCTAAAGGGAGCAGGAAAGAATCCCCTAATTATCCTTCATGTGGGAACAAATGATACGGATAGATTCTTGCTGGAAAGTATTAAGGGAGACTATGCTAGGCTGGGGAAGACGCTTAAGGAAATCGAGGCTCAGATTTCGAGGCCTAATCGGGTACAGAATGTGAGCGAGGCCAAAGAGCAAAAATGAAGATGTTTGTTCACCAGTGCGAGGAGCCTCGGCAACAAAATGGAGGAACTAGAGCTACTGGGGCAGAAGGTGAAACCAGCTATTCTAGGGAGAACAGAGACCGGGTGGAACAGTCGTCACGGCTGGACTGTGGGTGTTGAAGGGTCTGTGCGGTTTAGGAAAGACAGAAATAAAGGCAAAGGTGGTGGAGTAGCACTGTGTATCAATGATGAAGCAGAACATAAACAAATAAGAAGCGATGGAATGGATAAGACAGAGTCCGTCTGAGCAAAAATCACATTGGGGAAGAAAACTACTAGAGCCTCCCCTGGGATAGTGCTTGGGGTGAGCTATAGACCGCCGGGGTCCGATCTGGATATGGATAGAGCCCTCTTTAATGTTTTTAATGAAGTAAATACTAATGGAAACTGCATGATCATGGGAGATTAACTTCCCAGATATAGACTGGAGGACGAGTGCTAGTAATAATAGGGCTCAGATTTTCCTAGATGCGATAGCTGAGGGATTGCTTCATCAAGTAGTTGTTGAACCAACTAGAGGGGATTTTAGATTTGGTTTTGGTGAGTAGTGAGGACCTCAGAAGAAATGGTTGTAGGGGACAATCTTGGTTCAAGTGATCATGAGCCAATTCAGTTCAAACTGAACGGAAGGATAAACAAAAATAAATCTGCAACTAGGGTTTTTGATTTCAAAAGGGCTGACTTTCAAAAATTAAGGAAATTAGTTAGGGAAGTGGATTGGACTGAAGAACTTATGGATCTAAAAGGCAGAGGAGGCCTGGGATTACTTTAAGTCAAAGCTGCAGAAGCTATCGGAAGCCTGCAACCCAAGAAAGGGGAAAAAATTCATAGGCAGGAGTTTGAGATGCTTGCTCATCCAGCTTGGTCTACGAGAGGTGATTAAAAGAAAGCATACAGGGAGTGGAAGATGGGAGGGATCAGCAAGGAAAGCTACCTTATTGAGGTCAGAACACGTAGGGATAAAGTGAGACAGGCTAAAAGTCAAGTAGAGTTGGACCTTGCAAAGGGAATTAAAACCAAAAGTAAAAGGTTCTATAGCCATATAAATAAGAAGAAAACAAAGAAAGAAGAAGTGGGACTGCTAAACACTGAGGATGGAGTGGAGGTTAAGGATAATCTAGGCATGGCCCAATATCTAAACAAATACTTTGCCTCAGTCTTTAATAAGGCTAATGAGGATCTTAGGGCATGACAAATGGGAATGAGGATATGGAGGTAGATATTACCATATCTGAGGTAGAAGCGAAACTCAAACAGCTTAATGGGACTAAATCGGGGGGCCCATATAATCTTCATCCAAGAATATTAAAAGAATTGGCAAATGAAATTGCAAGCCCGTTAGCAAGAATTTTTAATGAATCTGTAAACTCAGGGGTTGTACCGTACGATTGGAGAATTGCTAACATAGTTCCTATTTTTAAGAAAGGGAAAAGAAGTGATCCGGGTAATTATAGGCCTCTTAGTTTGACATCTGTAGTATGCAAGGTCTTGGAAAATATTCTGAAGGAGAAAGTAGTTAAGGACATTGAGGTCAATGGTAAATGGGACAAAATACAACATGGTTTTATAAAAGGTAGATCGTGCCAAACCAACCTGATCTCCTTTGAGAAAGTAACAGATTTTTTAGACAAAGGAAACGCAGTGGATCTAATTTAGCTAGATTTCAGTAAGGCGTTTGATACCGTGCCACATGGGGAATTATTAGTTAAATTGGAAAAGAAGGGGATCAATATGAAAACTGAAAGGTGGATAAGGAAATGGTTAACAGGGAGACTACAGCGGGTCATACTGAAAGGTGAACTGTCAGGCTGGAGGGAGGTCACCAGTGGAGTTCCTCAGGGATCAGTTTTGGGACCAATCTTTTTATTACTGACCTCAGCACAAAAAGTGGGAGTGTGCTAATAAAGTCTGCAGATGATACAAAGCTGGGAGGTATTGCCAATTTAGAGAGAGACTAGGATATCATACAGGAAGATCCGGATGACCTTGTAAACTGGAGTAATAGGATGAAATTTAATGGTGATCATGCATTAGGGATTAACAACAAGAATTTTAGTTATAAGCGGGGGACGCATCAATTAGAAGTAATGGAGGAGGAGAAGGACCTTGGAATACTGGTTGATCATAGGATGACTATGAGCCGCCAATGTGATATGGCCGTGAAAAAAGCTAATGCGGTCTTGGTATGCATCAGGCGAGGTATTTCCAGTAGAGATAAGGAGGTTTTAGTACCGTTATACAAGGCACTGGGTGAGACCTCACCTGGAATACTGTGTGCAGTTCTGGTCTCCCATGTTTAAGAAGGATGAATTCAAACTGGAACAGGTACAGAGAAGGGCTACTAGGATGATCCGAGGAATGGAAAACCTGTCTTATGAAAGGAGATTCAAGGAGCTTGGCTTGCTTAGCTTAACCAAAAGAAGGCTGAGGGGAGATATGATTGCTCTCTATAAATATACCAGAGGGATAAATACCGGAGAGGGAGAGGAATTATTTAAGCTCAGTACAATGTGGACATAAGAACAAATGGATATAAACTGGTCATCGGGAAGTTTAGACTTAAATTAGACAAAGGTTTCTAACCATCAGAGGAGTGAAGTTTTGGAATATTTATGTGCCTCGATTTCCAGTGGAACGCTTACTTCTCAAACAGCCATGCTTAACAAAAATAGTATTCAAATGGACACCTGTATGCAGCAAAGTTTGTGCCTTATGACAGTGAAAGGGGTTGGAGTGGGATAGAAACCGGAGGCAGCTTTTTGCCGCACATTCATGTATACTATGAAAGCTGCATTCTTGCAATGGAAAAAGGCAGAAATGAAGTCTTTGCATTTACACAATACGCCCCCCCCCCCCCCAAAATCAAAAAGCCTTTCACAGAGTCCATGATTTTCTTGATCCCATAGCCCCAGCCTATCCATATGTATTAGTTTCACTTTCTCTGTACGTCCTTGAACTATGAACTCCATGTAATAGAGACTGTGCTTTGCCCAGAAAGCAGCAAAGTGCACACTGTGTGCTACCATGAACAATTCTTCTGTTCATTTTCATGTTCTTTTGTATCCGTACGTAGGTTTATAAAGTACCAGTTATTTGTGCTTATAGGATTGTACTTAAAATGTATATTTGTTTGTAGAACTCTCTCTAAATAAAAAAAAGTGTTTACAAACCTCACCATGAGGCCCAGAAGTAAAGGAACTCTAAGCGGGAAAGTACTGAGTGGTTTCTAACCAGTGACTCCAATACAGCTTCACTAAACAAAAACTTGGAGCGCATGATGGTGGGTTCAGGTAGGCTAAACTGAATGATTGGATTTAAAAAGACAATGACTATTCTATGCACACATGAACATTTAGGTAGACACTCACCTGATTCCTCTGTCTCCCCATCAGCAATACACAGAGAACATACAACACCTCCAGCTTGTACATGATCTCATGCATGATCTTCATGGACTGCGGAAGCTGAGTTCTTGTTGAGGTGTTGGCTAATCCACTTTCATCTGAAGACTCTAAATGAGAGATCAGAGACATGAGCCTGAGGTAGTCCCCATAGGAAAAGGATTGGTTACTGCTTTATGTAAATACCAATACTGCAGTACTGCAAACGTATGACCAGCACATTTGCTTGAAGATCTTCCTAGCAAAAATGAAGATGGGTCATGGGACTGAAATAAGCAATTCCAAGTTATCTGCAAGACGTGTTTCCTCACTCTGGGAAAAATGCACCACTGAGGTTTAGATTAGGACGGTGTTAGGATCCTTACCTCAAATATTTTTTTTTAAAATAGCTCACCTTCTGATAACAAGCCAAACAGCATTTCATACACAAAACTAATGGATTACAAATGTGAAATTCCTAATGACACTATATCACTTCTACCCTTGCTCTCTTCTTTGTACACAGGAAATCATGAATTCGGGGATGTGATTTTCAAAAATGCTCAGTTTTGGCCTAACTCTCCTCTAACTATCTCCAGTGGGGGGTCACAGGTAGGCCAGTGCTAAATGCGTCTGAAAATCCATTCTGTAAGTATAATGTTGAAGGACAGAGATAAAAATGTAACATGTTTGGGATGCAATGGAAGCCACAATATGGAATTATTTAGATCACAAAATTGACACTTTAAATAAAAACAGGCTAGGATTTAAAGTTAGACCCATCATGGTGGCTTGACTTAAGGAGGTGCAAGTCATGCTGTCCCCATACTACATTTTTGTGAACCGGTTAAACATGCATGAGTGCTGGGAGGCATGCAGCCAGAGTCAGAGAGACGCTCACATTGCCCAGCAGAGGAAGTTGCAGCCCTTATTGTGATGATCACAGAGATTATCCAAGATCAAGAGTTCTGTGAAATGTGCACTCCATTTCTGAGAGAGTTCTCTTTTATAGTAGCAAGCTTTTTCCACTTTACACCAAACCAAAATTGTGCACACATACCGAGATAGCACACTGAACAGAGAGAGTTCTGTGTGCAAGACCTACACTTAATTTTGTTTTAGTATATTTGCAGGATTTTTAATAAGAGTTTTTGCCACAATCCTGATCAAGTAGGATCAAGAGGATAGTTGCTCCTATGTATCTTCAGAAGCTATGTAAAATTTGGAGATAAAGAAAACAACCTTATAAGGTCTACTCCACAAAGGAGACTACATTTTTGGGAGAGTAGTTCACCTCCTGTGTTACACAAGTGGTCAAACTAAGAAGATCAGAATGGTTTCTTCTGACCTTATAATCTATGTATTCACATAGTGAAGAGAGCGTATATGCATTTTCATCACAATACTTCAGAGCTTACATAACACATCTTTAAAACAAACATAAAAAATGGGGAAGGAATGCAAGCAAAAATAGAGAAAGAATGGGTTAAAGAATATTTCAATAAATTAGATGCATTCAAGCCAGCAGGGCCTGATGAAACTCATCCTAGGGTACTTAAGGAACTGGCTGAAGCAATCGTGGAACCATTAGCCATTATCTTTGAGAGAACACATGGAGGACGGGTGAGGTCTCAGAGCGCTGGGGAAGGACAAACATAGTACCTATCTTTAAAAAGGGGAAAATAGAGGGCCTAGGGAACCACAGACCAGTCAGCCTAAATTCAATACCTGGAAAAACAATGGAACACCTTATTAAACAATCAACTTGTAAGCACAGAATAATATAGTTATAAGGAAACGCCATCACGGATTTGTCAAAAACAAACCATGCCGGACCACTCCAACTTCCTCTTTGACAGAGTTACTGGCCTAATGGATGGTGGGAAGCAGAAGACATGATATATCTTGAGTTTAGAAAGGCTTTGATACAGTCCCCCATGACACACTCATAAGCAAACTAGCGAAACGTGGTCTAGATGAAATTATTGTAAATTGGGTGCACAAATGGTTGAAAGATTGTACTCAGAGTAATTATAAATGGCTTGCTGTGAAATTGGGATGGTGTATCTAGTGGAGTTCCATAGGGGGTCAGTCCTTAGTCTGGTACAGTCAATATGTTCACTAATGACTTGGATAATGGAGTGGAGAGTACGCTTATAAAATTTTCAGAGTACATTAAACTGGGAGAGGTTGCAAGCACTTTGGAGCACAGGATTAAAATTCAACATGACTTTGATAAATTGGAGGATTGGTCTGAAAAGAAGATGAAATTCTACAGTAAATGCAAAGTACTACATTTAGGAAGGGAAAAAAAATCAAATGCACATCTACAAAATAGGGAGTACTTGGCTGGGTGGTGGTACTGCTGGATCACAAACTGAATATGAGTCAACAAAGTGATGCAGTTGCAAAATGAGGCAATATCATACTGGGATGTATTAACAAGAGTGTAGTATGTAAGATATGGGAGGTAACTGTCCTGTCTATATGGCACTGGTGAGGCATCAGCTGGAGTACTGTGCCCAATTCTGGGAGCCACACTTTAGGAAAGATGTGGACAAATTGGAGAGAGTATCCAGAAGAAAGCAACAAAAATGATAAAAAGTCTAGAAAGCCTGACCTGTGAAGAAAGGTTACAAAAGCTGAACATTTAGTCTTCAGAAAAGACTGCTGATGGGGAACCTGATGACAGTCTTCAAATACGTTAAGGGCTGTTACAGAGAGAATGGGGATCAATTATTCTCTGTGTCCACTGAAGGTAGACCAAGAAGTAATGGGCTTAATCTGCAGCAAGGGTCATTGAGGTGAGATATTAGGAAAAGCCTTCTAACTACAAGGGTAGTTAAGCTCTGGAACAGGTTTCCAAGGAAAGAATGATGGAATCCCCATCGTTTGAGATTTGGTTGTACAAACACACACTTGTCAGGGATGCTTGAGGTTTACTTGGCCCTGTCTCAGCATAGGGGGCTGAACTTGATGATCTCTCCAGGTCCCTTCCAGCCCTACATTTGTATGGTTCTAAGTTGTCTTAATTCAGTTGGAGATAGCAGCTAAATGATTTGCTGGAACAATTAACAGTTTATCCGAATTACCTGCCATTGTGTGAAGACGAATCACTGAGTTGCCTGAGCATGGAGATGGATGCAAGAATGCTTAGATTCTAATCCCTATTCTACAGCCAGTTTGCTGTAGATTTTGAGCAAATTGCTTAATTTGTGCCTCAGTTTCCCACATCTGTAAAATGGAAATAAAACTCTCCTACCTCTCGTGAGAGGGATTCAGAGGGTTGCAAGCATAACACTATATAAGGAGCTCTTTGGACAGCTGAGAAGTAAACTTCGCAATAGGATCTATTGGTAAATACAAAAATCAAATCACTTTGCAGTAAAACAGGAGACAGATCTAAGCATACTGTGCTCAACATGTTGGTTTGTTTGTTTGTTTTTTCGAAGGGGGAATGGGGAGGAGATAGAAGCGAAACCCAGCTATTCTACAAGCCATAAAGCAAAGCCATAGATTAGTAAATAACAAACAGATACCTGTGCTGCTCTGCTCTGCCTCCTCATTTGCTACTCGCATCAGGGCATCAAGAACAAGTGCATTGTCCAGCCAGGTGTACCACTCCTCTAACTCCTGGAGAAAATTGGAAGTACCTGTTGTTTCTGATACTTTCCTTGTTGCCAGTTTGCATAATCGCTCAACAAAGCCTGGAATATTCAGGAGTGTAGCTACAACAGGAAAACACCATAACAAGTAAACAACCAACAAAAGACTTCATGCCAGATGGCAAATTCACTTTTCAAAATGCTCTTATCGAAATATACAACAGTGTACACAACTGTATTCTATATAGCTGACAAGAGCCAAATATTGGCTTTTTTGAAGAGCACTCAACAGCAGCAAGAGGGATCCTAGACAGTTAGACATGACAGGTTGGGTAAAAACCAATCGTTTTTAAAAAATGGATCTTTTTTAAGCCTAGAATGTCTGTTAAGTCATCATGAAGAGAAGGAAACAGCTACGAGCATTGGTTGAGAGCTGCTCTTGGTCAGACTATCATCAAGTTGCATCATCACTGGGATTCAGTCTGTTACTGTCCCACTTTTAAAGTCAAAATGGCTGAGAACTTATGAATTACACCCATGCAACAGCAAGGGCTTTCAGCAACTAGTTTCAAAATTAACATAGGCTGTTATAATTTGAGTTTAAGGCCTAAACTTACTATTATATTTACTTATTAAAATCATTTAGGAAAGTAATTTAGTCTGCCATGTCAAGAGTCCTAGTCCACTGTGATATCTGAAGTAACTCAACCAAACACCACCCTTACTCAACAGCTAATTAGCAGGCAACAATTTCACTGGTTGTATGAGGAAGACTGCATAGATCAGGAGTCTCAAACACGCAGCCTGCGGGCCGCATGTGGCTCGCGGGGTTCTTTCGTGCAGCCCACCAACCTCCCACGTGCCCCTCCTCCCACCCCATGGCGCCGCAAGCCCTGCGCCGCTCCCTGAAGCGGCCGGAGCCATGCCCCTGCACCCCCACCCTCCCCGGGGGGGGAGGGAGAAGAGGACTCCATGCATTACTCTCGCTTCCAGGCACTGCCCTCCGCAGCTCCCATTGGCCAGGAACGGGGAACCGCAGCTAATGGGAGCTTCGGGGGAGGTACCTGGAGGAGCAGCAAGAGCAGCACACAGAGTTGTGTGCCCCCCTCCACCTCCATGGACGTGGTTCCAGCTGTTTCCTTGAGCAGAGCAGAGCGGTGAGGGGCCAGGGCAGGCAGCGAGCCTGCCCTGGCCCCAGCGCGTGCCGCTGCCACTCCAGAGCTGCTCTAGATAAGTGGCGCTGGGCCGGAGCCTACACCCTGAACCCATCCTGCACCCTAACTCCCTGCCCTACGCCCCCTGCCCTGAGCCCCCGCCACAGCCTGCGCCCCCTGCCCTGAGCCCCCGCCACAGCCTGCACCCCTCTTGCTCCCTCTGGGGGCAGGCTTGGGGTAGGAACTTCGGGGAAGGGGTTGAAATGGGGGCAGGGAAGGGGTGGGGCCTCATGGAAGGAGTGGAGTGGGGAAGGAGCCAGGGGCAGCAAGGGTGGGGTGTCAGTGATGCGGCCCTCGGGCCAATGCACTAGTCCTCATGTGTCCCTCATGGTCATTTGAGTTTGAGGCCTTTGGCATAGATGGTGGATTACCTGGACCAACTGCTACAGTTCTTCAAAACCATGCACAGGTCTATCACCAGTACATACAATAGCCTCAAACACCCTTCCCCTCACTGGAGCACCCAGTCCTCACTCACCACCTGCACAAATCTATACAACTCTCCCAGGACAACACAAATACAACCACCCACACACCACCAACACCAGCACATAGAATAATCTATCCTCAACTCTGAACATCCGCTGAGTCAGTGTGAAGTGATGGAAACAGATACTTGTATGGCTGAGAACTCTGTTTAAAATATCACCAGATTCCATCATCACTGGGATTTGCGGTCTGTTACTGTTCAATTTTTAAAGTTCTCTGCCTTCTCTTAAAACAGCAAAAACACCCCCACACCTTCCTTTACAGATTACATCTGTGCAACAGTGCAGGTTTTCATCTACTAGTTTAAAATTAAACTCAAATTATGACAACCTCTGTTCAGGCCTAAACTTACTATAACCTATTAAAATAATTTAAATAAAACAAATACATTCACATCAATCAATACATTTGTTACTGAAGTTTTAACGAGAGGCAGACCACTGAACTGGTGGAAGTAACTGGCTAAGGCCCTGGAACCAGCGTTTGTTGAATTGTTAAACTGGCTTTAACAATAGTTGCCTCTTCTGCAGATGCAAAAAGAATTTTTTTTCCCCATTTCACTTTATTCAACTAATTCAGTTCAATGACTAGCTCATTCAAAAGTTAAGAAATTGATTAGGAGTTGAAAAAGCAGGAAAGCTGGTTTTTTCTCTCCAATATATTAAAAGAAACTAAATGAGAGAGCATGGTATCTACTAGCTCAAAAATCACAAAGGACATGGTGCTCAAACTATCAGTGTAATTCACAACTACAGATAATACTTCCTTTGTTTAATAAATCAGTTTTAAATGCACATGGTTTTGAAAAACTTTTTTCCTCTTATATGTATAGGATATTTAAGGTAGCTTTATTTAATCAATAAAATAATGCTTTTGCATATTTTTAATTGAATTCCAATTTCCATCCAAATAGAGCTTGAAACAAGTAAAAAAACCATCTAATAAGAAATGCATTATTCACCATTTTCTAACGTAACAAGGAAATGTAAAAATTAAGAATCTACATAACTGCTTAAATAAATGTAGAGATATAATGTATCCTTCTGGTTGGCAAAAAGTACCACCAAATTTAGCACAGAGACTATATTTAGTTGAAAATCAACATGTTTTAATGATTACCAACCAATGGAGAATCAACTAAAGGAAAGTAACTAAAAAGCACAAAGGCAAAAGAAGATCAAAATCAATTATTTAAATTGAATTTTCCTGCTTGCTGGTTTAAATCATGATTAAAATTGGTACTTTAAATCCTTTCCCACGCAGGGTGGACTGATGTTGCAACATTACACGTTCGATTTGTTTTTGTTCATTCCTATGTCAACTTTGAATAAAAGCTGCACTTTGCCCTCAGTGTAAGGCTTTCACAAAGATACATAGTATCCGGTCTTCATCATCAAATAAAAACAGAGCTGTTAGATATAATCCTACGCTAAATCTTCATCCTTGTACACTCAAAAGCCAAGGCCCTTAGTCCAAGTACCACCATTTTCAGTGGCTGCAATTCCAACAACAGCAGCATGTCAACCATGGAATTCTGAACTTAGAAAAAGATTAAGTTAACTTAAAATTATATGTGAAAAATAATATTTTAGGTTTATACATTTAGACCCGGACCCTGCAAACCAACATGCAAATAGCTCACTTCAAGCATGTGCAGAGAGACTACTGAAATACTCAGATTTAAGCACTTGCAGGATCCGGGACATATTCAGTTAGTTTGCTTAAACAGCCTGAAGATTTGCACATTCACTTTAATATATCAGATGTCCTTGGATCTTCAGCCATAAGGGCTTATTTGCGGTAAAGAATACCCATTTGTCACCAACTAGTGGCACCACTCTCATGCATACATATTCTTTACAAAGAGCTTCTGAAAAGGCCACTCTGCTGCCCACAACCAGTGCAGAATGCAGCAGCATGATTGTTGAGAGGTGTAAGTAGAATCTTTTTGGTCAGCCCATTGCTTCATACTCTGAATTTGCTACTTGTAGATGTGGGCTAAGTTGAACATTTAGATATTGACATTGAAACCCCTAAATGGACTGGATCCTAATGACAAGAGCTTCCTGGAGAGTCTATATACAAGCCCTGGGCTGCTCATATTTCAAAGAGTTTCAGACAACAAAAGTGAAACCAGTTCACCTTCCCTTTGCTGGCATTTTAATTGATTACATTGTCTGATAAAGCCTAGAAGGCTCACAGTGAAGTAGGAACTTAAGATAACATTCGAGTCAGAGGTGCTCAAGGCAATAAAAAAAGCTCACACAGTGGCCTCAAGTTCCAAGATGCTGAGCACCTGCAACTACCAATGCCTCCCAAAAGGCCATCAGGCATTCAACACCTCTGGAAAAAAAAATTACAAACCATCAGGGACTTTAAATGTAAGCAAGGTCTATATACAGATCTCTCTGCTATTTGTTTGAGTATACTTAATAGGAGTCATCATTATACCAAAACACTGAGGTCAAAATGTAAACCAAGATTTAGCCTAATATGATTTGAAACTGCTTAAAATATTAACTCCTCAACATTCAGTTTTATTCCAAAAATGCCAACTCAATCTGAAAAGCAGCACACGTGTTGCTTCAAGATTTCCAGCAAGAATTTAAGATTAGACAGATTTTGAAGTTTTGCCCAATATAATTTCTAGTTCAGACTTTGGTCTGGACTGTTCTCTTACAATGGTCCTCTCCTTCTGATATCTAATATAAAAGGTTGCTTCCCATAACGTGGAAAATTAACTCCTGAAACTCTAAGGAAAGAGGCATTCTAGTCAGATCATCACACCAGAGAGTCTTCAAAAGCATGACTAAACACAAGCTAGAAATCCTAGGTCCACAAACAGTGATAAATCCACACGTAGCTCTTACATAGCCCTTCACAAGCACAGCTCACTTGGACACTGTGACAGAGGTCAATGAGTTGGCTCACGGTCACAACCCAAGTTAGTTCAGGGACAGACACAGAACCTACGTTTGCTTCCGAGTGTAACGCTCTAATGCACTATGCTACCTCCTCACCAGTATGTATGAAATAGATCAAGAGTATCCCTCCCCAGGGAAGTTGTATTTTCCTCCACACTGGCATAGCAATTGGTAAGTGACTGGCCAGAACCAAAAACTGGTATTAAACATTTTTTCCTTAATGAGAAAGGGGAAAAAGACTGACATATTGCTTTAGAGCAAGATATTAGATAAAGCCACCTGACACCAATGTAAATGCTTGCCTGGATAACAGACAAGCACTGGCTACACCTATGGTACTGAGACATTATAGCCCGTCATAGCATCAAAACATCTTCCCTCCACTCTAACCATCAATACCTACTCAACTAATTTCTAGGGTGCATGTGAATCAAACTAAACTGTTTTTTTTGTTGATAATGATAGTTTGGGTAAGAACCTACATGGAATGCAGAATTAAAGAAATAAGCATCATAAATGCAGAAGGCTTACAATATCACAATAGAGAAGCCTCAGACTCTTGACAGGATGGAGAGAAGGTTTATGGACTTCCTTTTTGATTCCTCTGGACCTGTGTTTAGAATGCAAGACTCTAGTAACTGGGACACTTTACCTTGATTAACTTCAGCTCGAGAAGGACCCAAATTTTTTTTCTGCTGTGCATTTTTAGCAAGAAGCGTGTGTTTGTCATCACTCCCTGTCTCAAGCTCTGAAATTGTGACTGCAAGGATCCTACAGAAATTAGCAAGTTGCTGTTGATCAAAACTGGATACTAGACTTGCAAGATTGGGAATATCTTCTAACTGTATCATTTCCTATAGAAAACAAAACAATGCATTAATCGTTCGATGAAATAAACCAACAGTCTTTTAACGAAAAATCAACGTTAACAGAGGGAACATATAAAAATTAAAGAGCCTTCCCCAACAGAATAAAAATTGTTTTACATTTAGTCAGACACAAGGGTAGATGGGTAGCAGAAATTCCTCAGAGTTTGAAAGGGGCTGTGAATCCCAAATCAAGGCTAAGATCCCGTGTTCACCAATTCATAAGAGATCAAATTATTCTCAAGTCATTTTACTAAAAAAACAAAAACAAAACAGAATTGTGAAAAAATAAGCACTAAGCCAATTTTAGCTATTTTGAAATTTTTATTCCCCCCCCCAACTTTTGTTGGTTTGTACCCCCATATTTATTGAAGTTAAATGCATCTAAAGATTGACTGCGCTGTCAGCTATTTTTAAATTATAGTTTCATCTGTGATAAGGGAAGATTCTGAAAAGTAATCAGAAGGAAAGTTCAGACAGCGTCTAAGCATCCTTCAGCAAAGTTAATCAAAATATACAACTTAATAATTAGTCCGAATTTACATAAATATTGAATTTCAGGAAAACACAAACCATATAACCCCAAAACCCTATCTAGGGGGCAGAAATTAGCTGGACACTGAAATCCAATTACTGTATTTCACCGCTGAAGAGATATTAGCGGAGGAAAGGGAATAATTAGGTTTGTAGCAGTGACACCCTCTAAGAAGGAATACTCGTCATATTATTCAGGGCTACCATTTAGAATTTATTAAAACAGTACTATAGACATTTTTTAAAAAAGGAGAGGTTTTGCCATTAGCAGGACTCACTGCATGAAAATCAGGGAGTAAAACTGACAAGTGTATTTTCATTGTCCAACCTACTATCTATGCTGTTTCAACTTTAATAGAACTTTTTCTCAACACAAGGAAATATTGGCTACCAATATTTTAAATATTACATCCCTTTAAGGCAGAACAGTGACATTGCGCAAAGTCCCGAACTTAGAGAAGACTAAAAGCCACCAAATGACTGACTAACTCAAGCAAAAAGTCTCCTTTTAGGACAATTTGGAAAGCAGTTTAATCTGACATATGCATTCTTCAGTATTTAGCGATGAGAATGAAATTCCCAAAGACAAGACAGAAGTACATCTACCTTACGAATGCAACAGTGTCAAAAAATCAATTTACAACATTGGTCCCTGACCTGATTATAGCATGTAATGTGGATGAGATCTTAAATGTATCCTGCCCAAGGTTTTACAATGGTTATATATCTCCAACAATACTTTATTTGTAACACTAAATGACATGTGACAAATGGCAAATTTTCTTCAATGCATGTTCACAAAAAAAAAAACCTATTAACATAGATGACTTTTCCCCTCTAGCACACAACCCTGAACAGTTACGCAACCACGATTATAGGAAACATCCACGATTATAGGAAACATCCACAGACCTTTTTAACTCCTAGGATATCTTCAATAAGCGTTGCTGTTTGCAGAAATGTTTTTTTGTTTGTCATCAATGTAAACAGGAACAACACAAAATCATTTCTTTCTGCCAATCGTTTAGTGACTCCTTCAGTCTAGAAGAAAGCGAGGTACGGTAAAATACACCCAACAATGGCAGGTGGCTGCACTGGCAAATCAGATGTGATAATCATATGTAGCAAGCCACTTTCAAACACTCTCTTGGTTACCCATTCGGCAAGTCCTAGAACTTGGTGACGTGCTGACCAGGAAGATCAACAATTCAGCTAATCCTCATGGGGCCTGCCAAAACTACAGGTCCCCGGGATGAAAAACTCCATTTTGACTTGAATTGTTTGCCTGCTTGGAACAAGATTAAAAGTTGCACAGCTGGATCCTGTGTTGCTTGTGGGCTTTAGCTCTCTATTGGAGCTGACAGCAGTTGCCTTAATCTCTCTTGCCTAACTGCTAACATAGTTCTCAGTTGAACAGAGTTTGCTCAAAGTTTCCACTGACTTCAATGGGGCTAGTATTTCACCCCGATCACTGGTTGGAGTAAGGTTGCTCTTTGGTTTAATTCAGTATTTTTTATTCCAGAAAATGCTACCCCAAATGCTTGAAATGCTGTCTGTTCAGAGTTCAGCAAGACTGACCATGTACTAGTGGCCGTAGCATAGAAACAAAACCTCAAGAGGTCATCGAGTCCAGGCCCTTATGCTGAGGCAGGGCCAAGTAAACCTTGACCCTCCCTGACAGGCGTTTGTATAAACTATTCTTAAAAACCCCTATCAATAAGGTATTGATCAAATGGATTAGATATCAGCATAGATATCATACCTAGATATAAAGAGAATTAATCCAGAACTGCACCAAGACATTAGACAGTCTTACAATCCTGAAGAAACCCTCCACTCAAATCCATCCCAATAATCCAGAGAGGGCACTACAAATTGAAATGAGTTAAGTCAGCCAGCAGCTATTCTATGGATTGCAAATGCGCTCGTCTTTAGATCAAATGCAGCTATCAAACTACCTCTATTTTTTCCCCCTTAGGAGATCAAATAAAGAATGCTCAAACACCACACCTTGCCACTTTTACTGGGTCTCTGTATTGTTTTGAGAACACTGTGTACGAATACTTTTGTAATGTTAAGAGAAAGTCAGTTTCTCTAAAATGGCTCCAACTCAGTGATTACATGCAGCATTTCATTAAAACTACTGTATTTTAAATGTGCTCTCAGGCTTGTGATCATTTATCCACTGAAGGGTTATGACTAACTATACAATATTGAAAATACGTTCCTTATTGACAGTGTTTTAGTCATTAGATATGCACTTTAGGCCTCAATTTTTGAGCCAAGTTCTCTACAGACTTCTAACCTGCAGCCCTTCCTCGGCACTCAGGTTCCAGTGATTGACCAAGGATGTTCTGCATATGAATGGTCTGCAGGATCAGGCCCTAATACCCTCGGTTGACTAGGGTATTGAACAGCACACAGGCAGAGATGCTCAAATTAATGGGCATACGTTTTTCTAATTTTGATATTTATGTTTCTAAGTACAAGAGCTGAAAATAGCTCTCAGATGGGAACATGAATATGTAGACGAATGTCCACAATAGTGTGTCAGAATTACTGGGCACTCAGCTACTGCAGTAATGCATTATAGAAAGGCCTATAAATAAAACACTACTTAAACACCCAAACACAGAGAGAGGCTGAATATAGTAGGTCCAGATATGTAACCAGACTTTGGAAAATGTTGCAAACTAGAGTTGCATTATGTCTTTAAATTATGTTTTAAAGCAAATATACTTTCATTCCTGGGGTATGTGCTGCCAATGCCGAAGCGTGGAACATGTTTGTTTGCAAAGAAATGGAACAAAGTATTTTTTAAAAGGTAATACTTACACATATGCAAGTGTTGTACAATATGCTTAAGCAGTCCTTGATCAGGTCGTCACTTACTACAAAGCAAAAATAAGACACCAATTCATTACACAGTTTCCAGAACACTTAATTTCTATGCTATAATCATAGAGCATTGTGTATGACATTTTATATATTCAGCTAAACAGCCTGAAACGGATATGCAAAAAAATTAAGCTGCAATTAGCAAGCAGTTAGAAATGATTAATGAGATACCCGAGCAGTACAGTCCAAGAGATTTAATGGCCTGAGGACAATGTTATAGGGCATGCTAATTCTGACCTACATCCAACAAACATCAGTCTTCTGGTCTTTCCCTCCTCGGATTAACCGCAACCAACTAACATGGTTTCGAACAGGACGCATTTTCCCAGCGTAAACAAAACCTTTGACAGATTTTATCTTGATATTTCACCTGTGAATCTCAGTTGCTTCACTTGAGAAGTGGGGAGGATATCATAACACTTGTCCTTCTCAGAGGTATTGCAAGGACCAGATAGTGTCAGGTAGACATGGAAGATGAAAAATACAAATATTGAGCCTACTGAACTGCTCCAGCAGATAAAATGCTATTCTGAAGCAACTAGTTAGTTCACTTTGGCACACTCCCTTTATTATATAGTTAGGAAATTACTATTCATTACATGTCTGGAAAAATAGGATTTTCTTCATGACTCACTCAACTGCTCTGTATTCTAGGGACAGCATTCTGGAGGGATTGAATAGGAGCTATATAGCCACCAGTAACTTCAGTGGAAGTTTCTAACATTTGTGGACATGCCAATACCTGGAAAACAAATTTATACACTGAAAAAAATACAGACACTAACAAACTAAGCCTTAAACACATACTGACTATAATTCACCCCCTCAAATTAGAACCACAAAGAATGACTGACATTAGTTTTCCTATTTCAGGAAAAGTGAATCATTTGTTTAGTAAAGAAAGGGTGAAAGATATAAATAAATGGAGGAGGAAACAAGGAAAGATATTGAAAAACAGCTATTTAATCTTAAACCTTTATCTACTTACTTTTCGGTTTCTTTTTCTGTGTAATTAGTGTTGGTCTCATGAGAATTTCCACTAGAAGCTGTGAAAATAAGAGAATGAACTGAAGTGTAGAGTCAATCAAAAAGACACCCAAGACCCATGTTTTTTTCTCTCTAAATAGCAAGCCCCAAATCAGTCCGATTTCTTACAGAGCTACAGATAACAGTGAGGGAACTAGTACAAACATGGCTACTTCAATTTACCTCCTTTCTGGTTGCATGAAATATCATGGGGCTTGCTGCTAAGCTAGTGCTCTGGTTTTGGAGGAAGTCAGGCACTGCACACATTCCTCCTACACCTTGCATTGTCCAAGCACAAAACAGCCGAGAGAGCACTTAGCCCAATGGGATCCGGCCCTTTCGAACTGAAGTAATAAACATATTAAATGAAGTATTTCAAACTTACCAAAGTGTTTTTTGAACCAAGTGCCCTTTTCCACCCCTAAACAAGATCCCATTAACAGATATTCAAGGTCACAGATTGAAGTAATGCCTAGCCCACCAGATTTTAGCATCATTTCAATCCTACGGGAAAGCACCCACAGCTATCGCCCTTACAACTGGAAGCAAAAAGAATTTTAGATAAAAAAAGTTTTCCTTAACTGATTATGCTAGTTAGAGCAAGAGGATTCTCCTCCTTAACAGTGAGCAAAGGTAATTAACAGGAGAGATTTGGAGGGAGTTTAGAGAAGGACCATGAAAGGCTTTCCTTCCAGGTTCTGCACTTGACATTTCAAACTGCTTAGTGATTCAACAGTGGCGGTGATCTGCTACACATGTGCCATGTTCTCTTTCGTGCCTGAAGATGGAAGGGATTTCCTGTGCATAAAGTTCAAGTTGGTGGCTATGCTGGAGGAGAAAATTCCTGGATTGGAGCAGGAAGTAGGGATGTTACTGAGAATCAGAAAAGCTGAGTAGTTCCCAGTCAACCAGCTTCACAAAACATCAGTACTCCAGGTCCTGAAAGAATACTTGGGGGGGAGGGGGGGATTTGCCATCAGAGCTGCTATTTCTCCTACTCTCCTAGCCAAGGTGACCACCACCAGGAAGGCTGTTTTCATTGACAGGTATGTAAGAGAATGGGTAGCCATGGGTTTGAAGGGAGGTCTAGTCAGGCTTTTCAACATTAGGTTTAGGTCCCATTTTGGGGTGGGATGTCAGGGTTGCGGAAAAAGGTTTACTATACCCCCCAAGGAATCATTTTGTGGTTGGGTGCAATAGTACTGAGTATCCCTCTACTTCAGGGGTGGCCAACCTACGGCTCCGGAGCCACATGCGACTCCTTATATAGGCACTGACTCTGGGCCTGGAACTACAGCGGCCAACTTTCCAGTGTGCTGGGGGGTGCTCACTGCTCAACCCCTGGCTCTGCAACAGGCATTGCCCCCACTCCACCCCTTCCTGCCCCATCCCCAGATCCTGCAGTTCCCTCGCTCCTCCCACCCCGAGCCTCCTGCATGCCACAAAACAGGTGATCGGGAGATGCGGGGAGGGAAGAGGAGGTGCTGATTAGCGAGGCTGTTAGTGGGTGGGAGGCACTGTGAGCGGGGTGGGGGAGCTGACGGGGGGGCTGCTGACTTATTACTGTGGCTCTTTGGCAATGTACATTGTTAAACTCTGGCTCCTTCTCAGGTTGGCCAGCCCTGCTCTACTTGTTGGTGAAAGGCTGCTATAGCCACTAGGTGGACCCTGAGTGAACTGAGAGAGTCTCAATTTTTTTTTAAGAGTTACTACATAGCCTAGGAACTTTGGAAGAGTAGCAGATGTCGGAGAATTTTGTTGGGATTTACACCAAGTCTGAAACCGGAACCACTTTTGCAGGCAGAGTACGGAGTGTTGTGGATTTTTTTAAGCATAGTAATACCTCTTGTACCTCATCCGAGCAGGAGCTTTCTCTGTGTTGGAACCATGAAGGAGCCAAGCCTTGAGGCAGAGAATCCTCAGGTTGGAACATAGAGTGAGTTCTTTGTTCGGCAAGAGCAGGCATGGAGTGGACTGGAGAGAGCTCAGTGAGCACATCGCAAGTTGTGACAGGTAAGGGTACCAAGTCCTTCTCAGCCAAGTGGGGGCAATCAGTATGACATGTGGTCCTTCTTATTTTATTTTTAATAGGACTTTCGATAGTAGGGGAAACTGAGAAAAGGCATACAGAAGGTCCCAGTCCCACAGAAGAAGTGTTGCACAGGGCGTATTGCCCCATCCCTGCTTTGGAGCAATGTCATGGACATTTCTTGTACAGGTAAGTAGTGAACAGGTTTGTGGTTGGTCCCGTCTCCCCCCCCGTTGCCTTAATAGGTCATGGCTTTATCTCCCATTCATGGTCGTGTGGGAACTTGCGACAGACTGTGCACTATAGAGTTTTGTGTTCCTGGGAGATAGGCCGCTGATGGCGTGATGGGGGAAATGCACCAGTTCCCTAACCTTAATGCTTCTGCGTGGAGGGAGGGTGACCTGGCTCCTCCTTGTCAATATATGTAATATATACATACTATGTTATCTGTTAAGACTCATGTGTGTTCCCTTGATCAGCGGGAGGAAATGGATGCAGGTATTCCTGACCGCCCTGAGGTTGAGGAGGTTGATGTGGGAGGATATCTCCATAGATGACCATTTGCCTTGTGTTGTAATGTCATTTAGATGTGCACCCCATCCTATAAGGGATGCATTGGTGGTGAGAAGTAACGACAGGGAAGTTGGCAGAGAGATCTCCTTTTTGCAAACATTTGCTGTGGTTTTCCACCAGTCCAGGGAGTTTTTGACCTTGGTGGACAGTGACAGGGGTTTGTCTTGTCTGTCTATCTGGTCTGTAGACATTGCTGAAACAACTCTGGAGACACTGCACATGAAATCTGGCATGAGGTATCACTGCTGTGCTGGCTGCCATATGCCCCAAGAGTTGGAGCCAGTGTCTG
Organism: Lepidochelys kempii; assembly: GCF_965140285.1. Taxonomy (NCBI): domain Eukaryota; kingdom Metazoa; phylum Chordata; order Testudines; family Cheloniidae; genus Lepidochelys; species Lepidochelys kempii. The sequence goes on along the minus strand of NC_136392.1, from coordinate 29,583,106 downwards.
GCTGATATTTATTTGGGGGCTATTTTGTACTGTTTATGAATGTGGCCAAGGAGAGGAACCTTTGCTGAGACAGGAGCGCTTTGGTCTGTAATGAGTCCAGGTTGGCCTCTCTGAATTCCAGGTGCTGTACCAGGGTGAGGGTTGATTTCTGGACATTGATCTTCAGACCCAGTTCCATGAACAAGTCTATTGCAATATTGGTAATCCAGCAAGCCTCGTTGAAGGAGACCATCGTCCAGGTAGGGGTAGGTCATGATCCCCTAGGAGTGTAGGTGAGCAGCCACTACTGAGCAGACTTCGGGCTATCATCAGCTCCAACGGTATTCTCCAAAGGGGAGTACTCTGTACTGACAGTGGTCTTGTCCCAGGGTAAATCTGAGGAACAGCCTGTGGAACAGTAGGATTGAGATATGGAAATAAGTGTCCCAAAGGTTGAGGGCCGAAAACCAGTCTCCCTGTTCCAATGATGGAATAATTGTTGCTAGAGTGGCCATCTTGAATTTTTGGGCTTTGACAAACTTGTTGCATGCTCTGATGTCTAGTACGGGTCTCCAACCTTCCTTCCTTCCTTCTTGGGTACTATGAAATAGCAAGAGAAAAAAAAAATCTCTTTGCCTCGTAGATGTCAAGATACTTGTTCTGGGGCTCCTAACTGGAGGAGGTGATCTATTTCTTGTTGTAGTAAACTCTCGTAAGAATGGTCCCTAATGATGGATGGAGAAGTGTGTTGGGGACAGGGGTAGGTAAAATGGATGAATACCCCTATTGCAAATTATTTCCAAGACCCATTGGTCTGATGTTATATGTTCCCAGATGCTGCGGAACGTGGCAAGGTGGTAGTCAAATGGGTAGGATAGGTTGGTCAGCTGTAGTGGTTGAGGGGAATGGTTTGTCGACACCTTGACCGACATGTCAAAATTCATGCATGGAGGTGGATGGTTGTCACATGGAAGGCTGTGGACCTGATGGATTGCGTTTGGAGAACCTAGATTTCTTTCTTTGAGATTTGTAAAAAGCATTGAGTTGGGTATTGGGAGGTACAGGTTTTATGTTGGGGCTGTGGCCTAAATTTTCTCTTTTGTTCAGGCATATAGATCCCTAATGAGCAGAGAGTGGTCCTGGAATCTTTACGGGTATGCAAGGATGCATCAGTCTTTTCAGCAAAGAACTTGGTACCTTCAAAGGGAAAGTCTTCAACAATCATCTGCACCTCTTTAGGGAAGCCTAAAAGGTGTAACCATGATGCATGTCACATAACCACCGCCATAGAGATGGACCGGGACACTTATCAGCTGGATTGAGGGCTGACTGGAGTGTTGTTTTGGCTGTTGTCACTAGCTGCCCCTTCTGGACGATAGCTCGGAACTGGTCACGCTGCGACTCTGGGAGCTGATCAGTAAAGGTGTTGAGTTTTCAATAACTAACAGTCATATTTTGCTGTTTAGGCTTGATAATTTGTGATTCAAAATTGCAATGTGGCAGAGGAATCGGCTTTTCTCCCAAAGAGGTCCAAACATTTCCCATCCCTATTGTAAGGGGATGATCTCATTTGGTGCTGGCGGCCCTGGGAGTTTACCGGGTCCACAACAATGGAGTTGGGGGCGGGGTAAAAAAGAATTCTGTCTCCCTAGCCAGAATGTAATATTTTTTATCCGCCCGTTTACAAGTAGGCATCACCGATGTTGGGGTTTACCATACACTTTTTGCAGGATCCAGAAGAGCCTCACTGAAGGGTAAGGCTATTCTGGAGGACGAGGAAGAGCGTAGGATGTCAAGGAGTTTGTGGTGAGTGTTCTTGACTTCCTCTAGGGGTATCTGCAGCATGTCTGCTACCCTTTTTGCCAAGGCCTGGAAGAGCTGGAAATCATTGGCTAAGGATGGTGGTGGAAGCATGATTGTCTCATCTGGAGAGGAGGAAGATATATTAGTTCTCGGTGTAACCTTCTCATATCTGTTCCTCCATAATCTCCTCTGGACATTCCGAGGTTCTGGATGCCATAGCCAAGGGAGAACGTCTCAGGGACTCACAGGTAAGGCTGGAAGCCTGAGAGGTGTGGGGGCGATATGCCACCCAGAGACCCCAGTAGGGCCACTCAAGTGGTGGGATAGAGCTTGGTGGTCGTGCCCATGGCTGGCCATATCATGGTGGCAGTGCAGCAGGCTGAGGGTATGCCTGAGGAGCCTCTTGATAATGGGCATCATAGAGAGCATGGGAGGAGTGGTGGGAGATGACCTCCTCTGGCTCACTGTCTGATTTGCCACTATACAATGGCAGGTGCATGGCAGAGTACCGGAGAGGATTCCCACACTTGGAGAAGACTCGGTACCAAAGTCTTGGTGCTGAGAAGAGGAGACTCTGGTTTAACAGATATCCTGACATCTCCTGAGTGCTGGAATTCCCTGGAATTGAATCGGACCGATCCGGTGCTGTTGGTGGTACGGAGGAAGTCAGGGATCTTGCCTGCACCGAACGCTCCAGTGCTTGCTGGCTCACTGATGATGGCGCTGAAAGTACAGTGCGTACTGGAAGTGTCTTCTTACTGGTGTGCTCCCTGATCCTGTCTTTTGTCAATGCATCTGAAGAAGTGGGTATTCACCCACGAAAGCTTATGCTCCAATACATCTGTTAGTCTATAAGGTGGCACAGAACTCTCTGCCGCTTTCACAGATCCAGACTAACATGGCTACCCCTCTGATCTTTGTCGATTGTTACAGTTGGGGCTTGGTGCCTGTGCCCATCAGGTCTTTGAGCGTGTCTATGGTACCTGCAGCTCCAGACCCTCGTAAGCTATAGGTACCAGGCTTGGATGGTCTTGGAGCAGACACTACCAAGCTTGCCGGAGACCTTTTGCAGCTAGCTCATGGCTCACTCTGGAGACTCACTGCTCTCTTTTTTAGATGTACAAGAGGGGATTTCTTTGACCCATAGTTCCTGGATGTTGAGGCCTATGGGGGAAGACTCATGCCTTCTGGGTGACTCCTGGCATGGACCCAGAGAAGGTTGGAGGGCTGTCTCCATCAGGATGATCTTCTGTCAACTCCCTATCCTTTTGAGACCTGGGTTTATTAAATTGTTGACAGAGACCCACATTCTGCAGAATGTGGTTTTCCCCCGAGGCAGCCTATGCAGCGAGAGTGTTTCTCTGCCACAGGGATGGCCTCCTTGCAAGAAAGGCACTTCTTGAAGCCTGGTGAGCTGGGCAAATCCTGTTAGAAAAAGGGGTCCCCAGTAAAAAAGGGGGGGAAATAAACAGTTTTTCTGTTTTCAAAGAGAAAATAAAGAGAAAAAACAATTAAGACTGAAGGAGATTAGCATTTTTAGTAGTTAAAGAAGTTAATGATCATGAACAAACTGCTAATTGCTGTGTCTCTAGCCAGGGGCAGCTGAGAACGAACTGAGGGAGTTAGCTCCCATGTGCTGGTTAGCCTTGTGGAGGGGCACAAGGAGGACACTGCACATGCAGGTCGAATGGAGAACTTTAGTAGTAGTGTCCGATCAGTTGCATAGGGACACAAACACCTACAGTGAAGCATCCATAGGGACACTGTTCAAGAACTTCTGGCCTCAATCCCCAATTCTGCCCCCACTTCCCTACCACATAGCACAGAGATCCTTGGACAGAAGACACTTAAGGAGTGCCCAATACCATTTGATTAGGTTTTTGTTTTTCGTTTTTTTTTTTGGGGGGGGGGGGTTGCAGAACTTTAAGTATCCAAAGTATTGTTAGCATTTTCTTTTTTAAAGTGATATTTGCTTCTTTTCATGTTATACAATATATATTCATGTATGTAATCAGAAATCTATTTTTTTTTTTAAACTTAGTCTGGTATCTGTTTATCATTTCCAAGAATTTAGCAATTTTCTTAAACCCCACGGAAATATCAGGCAGCAATGTAAAAGAATATCATCTTTGTTATGTGCCCAAGAGCCCGAACAGAAACTCACCAAATCTTTTTATACCACATGGAAAAGAAAGTCTCTTGCTTTTGAACACGTAATATCTTGGAAAGTACTTGCAAACCAAACTGAAAGCAGACGTAATCTTGTGGTGATTCTCTTATGAAATCAAACATATATGACAGTACAACCAAAGCTTCTAATCATATGTGATTTGCATTTATAGTCCCTCCAAACTGTTTGATTTAAAGACACTTTTCCCATTTACTCTCGTTAAAAGCTTCAGAGGGTTTCTCAACTATAGCCACGGTTAACAAAAACCCCAAACACTTACATCTACTCCTCCAAACAAATCAAATGTGTAGGTGTTTGGGAAAGTGGATTCTTGAGCAGCTTTTCTATCTTCCGTGACAAACGCCATGGCCTCCATTGAGAGAAGTGGAGAAATTTCCTGAGAAGAAAAAAAAATGCCACCACCACATTCAGTCAAAACACTAGCAATGTACAATTTCTGTAACTGCCCTAGAATAACTGGATGATCATCTGATGCCTAGTTGTGATTACATGCCTCTTTATTTATTCCACTTCACAGATGGGCATTACTCCATATGCCCGATTTCAAGGACTGAAGCTACAACTGCATGAAGTCAAGTTTCCCAACATGCAACAGTTGAAGAGACTGGCTTCCAAGAAGCAGGGTGGTATTTCAGTAGAGTCAGTGACTGAGTATAGATTACCTTGAGGATGCTTTGGCACTGAGAGAAGTCGCTGTTCGGATGGCTGTTCTCATATAGTTTCTGCAACAGCAGGGGAATTCCATTCCATTTTGCTTGTTTATCCCTTTCCTTTAACAAGGCCTCAGTGATCTACGACAAGGGAGAATACCATTGGCTTTCAGACTAACATTTGCTTACCCCTTCCCCATACTGCATGCCACCATCAGGTAAGCTCATGACTCACCATTGTTATGCTCCCAAATTTGGTGAGCTCTCGCTTATTTTACTCCATTTTAACCACTGAACGTTTCCATACAACACAAACAAAGGAATAATTGAAGGGGTTCTCTAATTTTAAGGTAAATAAACCATAAAAAGGAGAAAACAAGAATCTATATTTGGGTACCAAATAAGATTATTCCAGCACAAACAGAGCAAGAGAACATCCGTACCAGAAGACCCAATAGTAGAGATCAGCATTTCGCCTCTCAAACCACTGGTCCAGGACCAGCGTCTGAATAATCTTACTGATCCTGAAAGGGTTCATACTGGTTTGCCAAGGTGTTGTAGGCATTACAGGATGAGAGATCTTTGTGCAAGGGTGTCACTTAGTATATTAAATATTTCTTTCCACACTTATGATATTGTCTATAAAATCTCAGTAGTTCCATTACATTTAGTAAGTTCATATTTCTCCCTGTGAGATTAGTAAAGCCAGCATCATAAGCAGCTCCTGTTTCCTCTTTCAGGAATTACACTGGCCCAGCGAAGTGGAGAGAAGGGTGGAGTTAAAATAAAATTAGACATAAAGGCTCTACCAACAGCAAGTAACAAGGAAGAATAAATACTTCCCAAAAGTCCCCACCACCTCTTTAGCTGAAGTGATCCACACTTCCTCAAAACTTTGGAAGTTCCCTCCAAAATGATGTACCAACACTGCTTTGAGCATTGTACTCAATAGCCTTGGCTCAATAGGTGGGAGGATCGACAGCCAGGGAGACAAATAGGAAAAGAAGGTCAGTGACTTTAGAGGTAGCCTGAAACAGTGAAGCTAAATTCTTGCCGCTGGAAGGTCCTTTCTATTTGTATAGGTTTTCTTTAGTCTTGTTTGAAATCTGATATCATAAGGCTCCCCTTGATTGTGGATACAAACAACTGTTTTTAATGTCAGAAGCAACACAGGACAGATCGCTTTGCAGATAACTACAGCAAAAGATTCATAGTGAAGATGTAAACAAACTACTGAAGTTTTGTGGAACTACGAGAGGTTTTCTAGTCATCGGGCAAGAAAAGTGACAAAAACAATCCAATGAAAAATTAAATTAAATGCCCTCTGTGCTTAAAAGATTATCAGTTACCATACTGCCTTTGATTCACCCTCTCCCCAGAAGAATTCAAGGGAACATGAGCTACTGAATGCTAGACTCATTAACACATACAGAGCGGAAATTTCAAGCTGCTTTCACAAAATAAAGAAGAGGCTGCTAAATTTACGCTGAAATTCAAGAGTGGGAGAGAGAGGATTCAGATAAATAGAGCCCTGCACAGATACAAAAATATGGATCCGCAGTATTTTACCTGTATCCACATCTGCACCCAGCAGCAACAAGCTGTTTCAAGCACTAGCGAATGAGGGGGATGGGGGGGGCGGGGTCTTGAAGGAAAGAGGCATCAAGAGGGTGGGGACTGGGAGTAAGGGGCAGCACAGGGGCGGGGTCTCGAGGAGACAGGACAGCGTGGAGGGAGGGCTGGGTGGAAGGGGCATTGCATCACATGCTGTTCCTGGGAGCTTGCGAGCAACACACAGCAGCAGCGCTGTGTTGCATCACAGTGGGACAGAGGAGTGAGGTGTTGGGGCCCTGCCCTCTCCAATCCCTGTGGCTAGGAGCTGGCAGGCTGGGCCCTGGACTGGGAGCACGTCCAATGTTGCCGGGCCGGGCCCTGGTGGGGACGCTGGCGCTGCCCGAGGGGCTCGAGCTGCTGGACAGGAAGCAGCGCAGCGAACAAGTGCTGGAGAGCCCCGACTCTGACCTGCCGCCCAGCCACTGGCTGTTGGCCCCAAGCACTTTGTGCCCCCTGGGCTGCCCAAGTCGCCGCCAGGGAGAAGAGCCCTGCGTGGTTGTATCCGCATCCGATCCACTATCTGCAAAAATGGTCCGCGTATGCGGGTATCTGCGGATTTGCAGGGCTCTTCAGATAAACTAGATAGAAAACAATGAGAGGTCACGAGAGAAATTTAAAACCATCCCAGGTGATGCTCAAAATTCCTTAAAACAATTGTTACAGTAAGTTCCTGGCATTAGTTTATGACTCAATATTTAGTCTGAGATACATTTAAAGACACCTATCAAAGGCTCTAGGCACCTTTGACCTACGTTTAACATACATACTCCAACTAGTACCCAAAACAGTAAACCCAGCATCCTTCCCAAAACCAGTGAGACAAGATACCCAACACCCACCCTGTGCCCAAGAGACGGCCCTTAGCATACCCCTGCCTCTCCAAAAGCTCAGAAAAAAAGATGGACTTTGCAGCAAACCTAGGTTAACAGAATTAGGCTGTTATGGACTGGTTTACTGGCAGAAGGACCACTGGAAAATGAATTCCAAAGTCAGAGGCCCCTCAGATCACTCTGTCAGCAGTCCTTCAAAGTCACCAGTCCACAAATCCTAAAGTGGTAGGCCAGAAAAGCAATGCCCTACACTCAACTCAATGGCATTTCTGTTTGTATGCAACGCAATAACTTTGGAATTAATCAGATGCAATTTTCAAAAGTTTCAGGCATGAAAGGGCAGAACTGTTGATTTTGATGGGGGCTGGGGGAGAGACAAGAGAGAAAACCAGAAAAGCCTATTGCCACAAAAACCAGGGGTTTTGATTTTCACTAACACCAACAACAATAGGGTTCTGACCAGAGAAAGAGGGGCCTTGCTATAGTGGGGGAAAGGGCCCAGCTGGCTGTACAGCTTGGCCTATATAAGCAATTACGTATTCAACCCTCTAGTAAGTTAGTGCTTTTCATGACCCATTTGAATACTGTGGTAGAGTCCCAGATTCTAAGCTGTTGTTTTAATGAGGGTAGCAATATCTTATACCTCTATCTATACATTGCTCTCTTTCTTTAGTGAAAAGAAAAGGAGTACTTGTGGCACCTTAGAGACTAACCAATTTATTTGAGCATAAGCTTTCGTGAGCTACAGCTCACTTCATCGGATGCATAAAAGTGGAAAATGCAGTGAGGATGTTTTTATACACAGACCATGAAAAAATGGGTGTTTATCACTTCAAAAGGTTTTCTCCCCCTCCACCCCACTCTCCTGCTGGTAATAGCTTATCTTATAAGCTATTTGAAGTGATAAACACCCATTTTTTCATGGTCTGTGTGTATAAAAACATCCTCACAGCATTTTCCACTTTTATGCATCCGATGAAGTGAGCTGTAGCTCACGAAAGCTTATGCTCAAATAAATTGGTTAATCTCTAAGGTGCCACGCGTACTCCTTTTCTTTTTGCGAATACAGACGAACACGGCTGCTACTCTGAAACCTTTCTTTAGTGAGTCACCAACATGCTCCTGTCCCCATTGCGCAAGACTGAGCATTAATTGCACTTCAAGGAGTAGAAAAAGGGCCTGCTTATGAAATCAAATTTGTTCAGGGATATAAGCTTCTTTTCTTAGTAGTTCCTTTTTGCTAGTTATGGCAGGAGGGACGACACTCAACAACAAGAGGCTGGACAGTGTTGGTTGGTACCAACAGTGTCAACTTTCCTTTGTAGGAAAGCCTAAAGAGCATTGTAACCCGCTACACTTGAGTCAATTTACAGTATTGTGTAGTAGCTAGTTCAAAATAGAAGAGTGCTGTCAAAAATTGAGTCTTATATAAAGACCTTAATCCCAACAAACCAGAAATGGAAGGGGGGCGGGGAAGAATTGGAGATAACCCTATCTCCTTAATCTTGAAAGTCTATGAAGATTCTGAATGCAGTTTGATGCAGATTCCAGTTGGGATGCATAGCAGCAGAGAAAATACAGATCTTCCCCAGGGTGGACTACTTCCTGAGTGGATGGAGCAGGGAGGGGAAGTTCTTGGCAGGCTGTGAGGGTTTTTTTTTAACAGGGGCAGTGCCCCAAAATTAGACACCAGGAAAACACCAAAGATCTCCCAACTTAAATTGGAAAAAGATGGAAGGATTTCAACAGCGTTTAGGTATCTCACAAACTAGGACCTGAAGAGTGGGGGCAATGGATGCTCGAAAGCATATATAAACTGCACCAAATGCACTCACCGTGCGAAAACTTCTACAGATTCTCATTTCTAAGTCTCTCAATTCCAGGAGAAGTATATGCCACAACAAAGAGCACTTGCTGGAGAGTCTGGAATGGAAAGAACCTTTACTCAACTCAATACTACCAGCTGTTTTTAAGAGAGTTTCCAGAGCCCCCCTGCCATTACCAAGAAGGAACTAGTCACAAAAAAGAGTAGGAAGCAAAGCTTCCTAGAACCTGGAAGCGGAGGACTCAGTATCATCCACCGCAATGTGGTCTGTGAATTACACCTTGCAAATCTAAATTACTGTATTGAGCACTTCCATACTACGACAGACACTAAAATTTTTACATACAAAAAACATTAAAATTTACCATAAAAAGAACATTACAGTTGCTAATTCAAGCACTCAAGTTACGAAATGCCAGAATTAAGGTTTCCCATGCAACCTTCATTTGACTCCCTTGTGTGTATGCATTATGATACACTCTAATTACAGGATCGTAGTCTATTTTTCCCCCACAGCACCTGTCTCATTCAATTCACAGGATGGACTGTGTTCAGAGGCTTCCAACCTGCTAACCCTTATGCATATGATTAACTTTGCTACCATGAGTGCTCCCACTGACCTGGGCATGTTGTGATAACTGGGCCTATAAATTTGCCCTAATTGTGAGCTCAGCCGTGAGGAGTATACATTCATAAAATGTCATAACCACCTATAACAACAAATGTTGATGGGAAAAAGTGAAAAAGCAAGACAGAAAAACTGAATTAGTCCAAACAAAAAAGGCCTACAGCTATAACTCAAGGACTGTTTTATGGAAAACAAGAGAAGTGTAGAAACAGAAATCAGTAAACCAAAACTAGTGTGTCAGAAATTAGGCCTAACTGGTGGACACCATAGTAAGTGGAATGGGCTATTCCACCCATCACTCCCTTTAAGGACCCAAAAGAAAGACTTTGGGGAGAAAAATTGGCTACTGGAGTGAGCTTCACCATCATGACTTACACCCCCACCATCTCTTGAGACCCCAGGCCTTGTTATCCTCATCCTGAAGGATGTCCTGACCAGACCAGGCCAGAAAGAGGACCCAGGTGACATTGCCACCTCTGCCAGCTCTGGCTGAAATCCAACTACTACCTGGGATGTGAGATTTCATTCCCTCCCGCCGTCCTTTTCCTTCCCAACCTTATTTCTTCTCTTTTCTCTCTCTCTCCTTCTGCCTTCTGTTTAATAAGAATCTGGCTTAGTCATCCAAGACTATATATTTTGCAACACTGCTGCAAGCCTGTGACCAGAAAGAGGCAGCTAAAAGTAATACCCTAAACAGCCTCATCCTGGTACAAGTTTGCCAAGTCTCCATGTGCCCATCCTAGACACTACAGAAATATTCCTACTGATACCCTTGCCAAATTTCAAGTTTTCTGTGACGAAGCTAGAGCTTCTCAACAAAATGGTTGTAAGATGTTTTTTCCTAACCTCATTGTGAGAAAAAAGCTGAACTGTTTTTGCTGAAGTTTTCCAACAAAATTCAGCCTGAAGCAGACATCTGGTATGAAAAATTTCAGCCCAAACATTAAGTTTGGCTAAGTTTAAGCAACTGAAAACATGGTCTTACAATGGAAAATGCTAGACAACCTTAACTAGAGGTGTCGCTACCAGCACGACCCATAATACATTAGATAGGAAGAACAGTACAAAACGAAGCAGCTAATTCCTGAGACTTGCTGAAACTTTGAGTGTTGGAAGCTGCATGCCCGCAAAATTGTTAGTAGAAAGGTTTCGGCTCACAAGCTATGCGGATCTCACAACACTGCTGTGGGGCAGAGGCTTACCCTGTGTAAGGTAATTACAACCAGGTAATTGCCACTCAAATACTTCCTGAACCTCCCTTCCCAGCTCTCTATAATCTAAGGCTAAATTTATACTAAGGAGTTACGTCAACCCAGCCACATCCCTGAGCAATGTAATTATGCCAACCTAACTCCTGGTGCAGACAACGCAGTGATGACAGAAGAAATCTTCCATCAACCATTGTTGCCAAGAAGGCCAATGGCATTTTGGGATGTGTATGTAGGGGCATTGCCAGCAGATCGAGAGACGTGATCATTCCCCTCTATTCGACATTGGTGAGGCCTCATCTGGAGTACTGTGTCCAGTTTTGGGCCCCACACTACAAGAAGGATGTGGAAAAATTGGAAAGAGTCCAGAGGAGGGCAACAAAAATGATTAGGGGACTGGAACACATGACTTATGAGGAGAGGCTGAGGGAACTGGGATTGTTTAGTCTGCGGAAGATAAGAATGAGGGGGGATTTGGTAGCTGCTTTCCACTACCTGAAAGGGGGTTCCAAAGAGGATGGATCTAGACTGTTCTCAGTGGTAGCTGATGAAAGAACAAGGAGTAATGGTCTCAATTTGCATTGGGGGAGGTTTAGGTTGGATATTAAGAAAAACTTTTTCACTAGGAGGGTGGTGAAACACTGGAATGCATTACCTAGGGAGGTGGTGGAATCTCCTTCCTTAGATATTTTTAAGGTCAGGCTTGACGAAGCCCTGGCTGGGATGATTTAGTTGGGGATTGGTCCTGCTTTGAGCAGGGGGTTGGACTAGATGACCTCCTGAGGTCCCTTCCAACCCTGATATTCTATGAACCTAGCTACCACCTCTCAGGGAGGCGGATTAACGATAACAGGAGAACCCCCTTCCATTGTTGTAATGAATGTCTACACTGCAACACTGCGGCTGTGACACCGCATTGGTATAAGGCCTGGTTTTACACTACAGTTAGGTTGACAAGGCAGCTTATGTTGACCTATGTCACTGTACACACTACAGCCTTGCTCCCGCTGATGTCAGTGCCCTACTACACTGGCAGGCATAGGGCTTATGTTGGTGTAGTTAGGGCGACACAGTGTCAACGTAAATGCTGCATTATTTACATTCGCTGTTGGCAAGAAAGCCAAAATTGACAAGTCCTGCTCCCCAGCTGGGTTACTGCCGGGTCTTCGCTCCAAACCAGGCTACCACCCAGGCTCCCAGCTTGGGCTGCCCCCACCCCAAGTCCCGGCTTGGAGCTCTGCTTCCCCCCCCCCCCCCCCCCAGCTGTATCAAGACTCCAGGCTCAAAGCCCAGCTCTCAGCTTCCCTGCTGGGAGCACAGCAGCTGACTGGACTCAGAGCGTAGCTCCCCACTTCCCAGCTGGGAGCGGGAAGCCCCAGGCAGCTTCCTCCCTTCCCCCCTCCTCCCCCCACCTGCAAGTGGGAAGGCAAGAAGCCCCAGATGGCAGCTGGGTTCGTGGTGGGTAGCTGCGCAGAGCTCAGAGCCCTGGCTCTCAGCCCCCCACACTGCCCCTCTTCAGTTGGTGGAAGAGCTCCTCATGAGGATGCGCCCCACCAACAGAAAGAGGGCAGTGTGTACATCAGCCACCACAGTTATTACTGTGGTGGCTATAGGTCAACCTAACTTAGGTCAATTTAAGATTGTAGTGTAGACATGCCCTAACCGTAGACATAGCTTAAGATATCCATCTCTATGCATGGCTTCAGTCGTCTTCTTTTATACGGAAATAGCAACATTTATAAGTTAATAGGTCTGAAATCCATCTGAGGGCTTCAGGAACTGCAGAATACACCTTTGCTAATCTTCCTGGAAAGGAAAAGATGGCTCCATTAACTCATAGGGAGATGACTGTTTATCCCCACGATACTCCTTTCACAGACAGTGCACCTTTGGCCAGCTCATGAATGGCACCAACAAAACCACGTCCAGCCTCCTTCTGTAAGAAGGATCAGCATGATATGGGGCACTGAAAAGGGAGACAACCTCTCACCCAAAGAAAAGGGGTTCTTCGGTAGGATTATTCTACCCTCCTTCATCCCCTGCACATTCATGCAAAATTTAGACTGAGAATTCCACAATGAAGTTTGCCCCTGTTGTGTTGAGTTAGATGGGCAATCCGCTGCAGGAGAACCTGCTGAGAAATGCTTACAGAACAATGGCACACCTATTGTAATCAGAGAACATTCATACCCAGGCAGAGTCCACCACCACATTTCAAAACACTCTGGAGTCTCTTTATCCTAGAAATGTAGCCTCTTGGACATCACCATAGACCAGTAGTCCCCAAACTGTGGGGCATGGAGGAATGTTGGGGGGGGCACACAGCAGAGCCTGGACCAGCCCCCACAGGGGGCGGGGATGGAGCAACACCCAGCCCCGCTCTGCCCTCAGCCCCCTGTCCCCAGCCCAAGCTCTGGTCCCACTTCCAGCCCCCTGGCCCCAGCCCCAGTTCCGGTCCCGACAGTGGCCCCTTGCTCCCAGCCGCAGCCCCCAGCTCCTGGCCCCTGGCAGGCAGGGGCACGGGCCAAGTAATGGGGGGGGGGCGCGCCCCCATGACCAAAAAAGTTTGGGGACCATTGACAGATTAAGATAAACAGAAGTTCCAGGCTATGACTACCAGACTTTCCCTAGGGATGGGACTGTATTGCTTTCATCTGTTCTTCCAGTGAACACAGACATGTCTCAAGCAGGAACATTTTGGATTTTATTGTTTAATTGTACCCGAGGCCCATCATTCAACAAACAATCCACTGAATTTAGAATACATACTATGCACGCATGTGCATACAGCCCCTCTTGAAGCTTGAGCTTTCATATCAAGTACAACACTTATCAGCTACATCTGGTCAGCAATTTTAACAAAATGTTCTTTTCCATCAGAGAATGCTGATTCGCCAGAAGTGAAATACCTGTTTCTCTGCTCCAAGATGGAATTTTGGTCAACATCTGAGACACCCACCCCAGAATAGCCACTAGTTCTGTGGTTGAGGCATTCACCTGCAATGTGGGAGACCCAGACACAAGACCAGTCTCTGAATCAGGAAAAGCATCAGGTAAAGCAGGGAGCTGAACCTGGGTCTCCCACATCCCAGGTTAGGGACTTAACCACTGGCCTATGGATATTCAAGGACAGGAGTCCCTTGTTTTCACAAAAAAATTCCAAAAGGTGTTGGTTCATACTGATGCACAACACCGAGGTTTCAGCATTTGGCTTTGATTCACAAATAAGAATTTTTGCTTTCCACCTTGCCCTATTGTCAGCATCTAATTTAGGCTTGAGCTCCTTTGGGCGGAAACCTTGTCTCCATCTGTATACACAGTACAGTGCCAAGCACACTGACAGCACTTACCCAGCATGCTCTTCAGACAAAACAAAATCTTGTCAAGCTGAACTGAAGCTCCTGAGATAGAAAAAATTCCATCTCTAATTAGAAATCCGACAGGCATTCGATCCTGTAGATCCCCCCACCCCCACAGTAGGGCTCCTTTCTCACTGAAGTACTTAACCCAAGGTAAGAAGCTTGTTCAAGAGGCTTACATTTCATGGCTTTCAAGCTCTAAATTTAGTTAACTAGTATATCAGAGCTGCGCGAGAGCTACAATACAGACACGTTTACACGCGAATCTGCTTATCGCACGGTAGCGCCATGCTTCCCAGTGCTACCTATTTAACACGCGAGACTCGTTAATACGCGGTACAGGAACTTGCTATGTAGCTCTACAGATTTGCTCACTAACTCACGGACATAGAAATCGACAGGAAGTACAGAGCGGAAATGTGTTGTACATCTTTACCGATATTGGTAAAGACATATCACGCACGCTTAGTCATGGTCACGCTAGAAATATATATATACACACACACACACACACTACATTAGAAAATTTTAACCCTAGGCCTAATACTGCATAATGGCAGAGGGAAAGCATCAGCGTTCCTACACGGTAGAAGAAAAGCTAGCTGCAATAGATCAAGTAAGTAGCGGAGAAACCCAGGTCAAAGTTTCAAAAGATATTGGGACTGCCGAATCTACTCTCCGAGAATGGCTAAAAAACTAATCTAAACTGAATGGCTTTGTACAAAATATCGATTCGGCCGCGGGGCTTAAGCGAAAACCTGTGCGCTATTCAGCGAAACCCACAATAGACAAAGCCATGTGCACAGGGTTTGCTCGGGAAAGGCTGAAAGGAATGCCACTAAGTGGGCCAATTCTTCAAGCCCAAGTGACAAAATTTGGAAATTTAACGGGGGATGAATCATTCCAAGCCAGCAAGCGGTTTATAAGTCATTTTAAAAAGCGTCATGGCATAGCGCAGTAATCTATTTCTGGAGAAAGCCGATCAACCGATGAATCGGCCGCCAACGCATTTCCCGCAGAGTTAAAATCTATTTTACAAAATGAAGACTACCACGAAGAACTTTATAGTTGAGATGAAACATCTTTATTTGCAAAACTGCTACCTGACAAGACTTTAGCCTTTAATTATGAGACACAGAAAACAGCTGGATTTAAAAAGATAAAAGATTGTGTGACTCTTCCTTTTTGTAGTAATAAGACAGGCAGCCATAAGCTTGCCCCCTTCTCATTGGCCACTTTCATAACCCTCACTGCTTTAATCAACTCAATAGATCCAAACTGCCAGTAATATACGCTAACAGCAAAAATGATTGGATGACTGGTTCCACAACAGCTTTGTTCCAGCTGTTCGTAAGTATCTGCGGTTGAAGAAACTTGAAGCCAAAGCACTTTTGCTACTTGACAATTGTCCAGCCCATCCTCCAGCTGAATCACTGGTATCGAGCGATGGAAAAATTCGAGTGCTATATCTACCATTCAACACAACATCAAAAATTCAACCTTTAGACCAGGGCATTATTCACAATTTTAAGAACAATTATCGACGGGAGCGGATTCCGGCAATCGTGTCATGCACGTCTTCAGGCATTTCTGAATTCCTGAAACAGTTAAACATGAAGGAAATTATTTGTTTAGTTAAAGTTTGGGAAGGAGTAAAACAAAAGTTCATTGAAAACTGCTGGATGAAGGCTCTCGGCGATGCCTTTCCCATCAAAGACGGCTCAGACTCGGAAAACTCCAGCAGTGGCATCGATTCAGAGCCAGACTTCGAAGGATTTTCAGAAGACATCCTACAAACACGAACACGACAAAAGAGGATAAAGGTAAAATTTTCTTTCCAATGATAAAAGATTTTAGTTTGGATACATGGCTAGAAATCATTACCGAGTGAGTGGCTGAAGATGGATGAAGATTGCCTGACTTCAGAATTTCTGTCTGAGGAAGAAACATTAATGGGCTGCGAGGCTACGTCAGACTGCGAAAGTGATGGCAAGGATGTCGTTGAAAAAGTCAAAATTTCACCCACAGAAGCCGGTAGTGCTGTAGAAACTATTGTAAGATTTGTGGAGGAGCAAAATGCGGAAATATCGAAATCATTCATCTGTGGCAAATGACAGACTTCATAAGAAAGAAAAAAAAATGCGAGCCAGAAAGAGCAGAAAATAACTGTTTTTTCTAAGTGAATCAGAGACTCTTTTTTCAGCATGGCCCTCTTAACCCGCGGTCCATTAACACGTGGTCGTGACTGCTTGACTCCCGACATCCAAGCGTAAACGGGTCTGTACTGTACTTCCAAGAAGCCTGACATGAGTGGATACTAGCATAGAAGTAAGCTAGGAAGAAAAGAGTTTCAACATGTATGAGGGACAAATTTGAAAACAGTAACCTAAGAGGGAACATTACACATTGAACAATGACAAGAGCTCACTTTCTTTTGAGGGGACAAACTTTATTTTAAAAAAATACATTATGCCTGTACACTGTGATTGCTTCGCAGAAGTCCAATAGACCTCATGGTAACCTATTTTTAAAAGTTACAATCTGATGGTGAATTTGTTGCTGAAAGGAGGGATTGAGGTAGACAGTTTACATTTGAGAATCACATATTCAGTCAAGCTCAGCACAGCAGCATGAAAGAGGAGTATTTTCACCATGAATAAAGAACACTCAAGTGTAACTGGCATGTCTGAGCTAACTGCTAGGGCAGCTATGCCAGGAATCTAGAGTTTGTGACACTGGCTGGATACTCCATGACACCAATGAAACAAATTATTATTTTCTTTAATAAAAGGGTGACACACTGGCAATAAACTCTGTAATGCTAATTATTATTAAATATTTGTAATTACAATTCAGTTTACATATGGTAAGACAAAGTATACTTCTCAGTATGGTTAATAGTGTTAGGCCCCAAACCACTTCTGTCCAAGAATATTTAGTGTTACTGTAAAGCATGGAAGATACTCAGCAAAGTAGATACAGCTAAGGAGATTCCTTTAGCTTTGCAAATGTTTCAGTTCTCCTGCGCAAATAGGGCAGTTTCACTTAATAGCAGAAACCTGACATGATCCTGGGAAGGGACAAAGACAAGGAAATGAAGAAAGATGAAAGAGAAAACAAAAAGGGAACAAAAAGAAAAAGAGTACTTGTGGCACCTTAGAGACTAACAAATTTATCTGAGCATAAACTTTCGTGAGCTACAGCTCACTTCATCCCACAAAAGCTTATGCTCAAATAAATTTGTTAGTCTCTGAGGTGCCACAAGTACTCCTTTTCTTTTTGCGAATACAGACTAACATGGCTGCTACTCTGTAACCTGTCAAAAAGGGAACAGAAAGTGATGCCCCATCCTCACAGTCACCATGGTTTGGATAATGGGAACTAGAAAGAAGCGTTCTTCACCCTAATGCCTAGTGAAGAGAAGGAAGAGAAAATTCCTCACTTAACTACAATGGAGTGGAGACTACTCCTTTGCATCTGTCTTGCAAAATGGGGAGAGGGCACACTCCCACAGTGGAAGAACCCTCAGGGAAGTCTTGCATGGTAGACGAGAAAGACACCAGGCTACCTATTATGTAGCTGCCAGAGGGCTTTCCCCCAGTCTAGTAAGCACCTAGTAAAGTGTTTCAAAACCAGCTTTTTCACCAATACAGTTGCAATATGCAACTGAACCAAGAAACAGATCATTTTTTCCATGCAGACAGACACTGCTTTAGACAGTTGTGGTAAGCTGAGTTGTTTGGAAAGAGAGGTTCTAAACTTCCTTGGGAATATACCAGTGGTGAACAAAAGGAAGTCCATATGAATACATCACTGTATGAAGGACACATGGCTAAGTAAATAATGTACATAGAAAACATAAGAACTTCAAAGCTAGAAATCTGATACATGAAAGAGAATAAAACCCAGTGTACGCTAAAGTCGCAGTTTATCATTTTCCTTAATGTACATGCATCTCATGTGAAGTAGGGCTCACTTTAGAATAAAGCACAAATTGTTTTTCACCTGGAACAAAAGTTTGGGGAGTGTCCCAACTAGATATAAACCAAAGTAGTTAATATATACAAACAGGCAATCAATTAACCCAAGTTAAAAAAATTCTAGCACACACATCCCTATGTTAAGTGAGGCGTTACTGTATCTCCTTCCAGCAGCCCAAAGGAGCACATCCCTCTATGTGTGCTAGAATCTCAATGCACACGCATCACTACTAATAACCAGAGTTTGAAAAATGTACCAGCCATCTGTTGCCAGAGGACTACACCCAATAGGAACAGACCAATATCAAAGGAGGAGTCTGTAGCAAGGTCCAGGGACAATGCCCTGATATAAAGCCCAGATGCCACCCTCCAGGCCATGGGAAAGGTGCTATAATGATGCCTAGTTCAACTCAGAAGACATTACTAACCAGACAAGCAATCCAAGCACTGCAAGGTATAACGACAGATACCTCTGTCAAAGCATCTGCCCAGGACAGGGTTTTAATGTGCAAGAGGTTTTTACCCTGTGTCCATTAGTCATTATTGCGCTTTTCAGATTCAGTGATAGGATGCTAACAAAGGCAATACTATCTGTCCTCTTTCCTTGGGTAATAAAGTCCTCACTCTTACCCCCCTTTCTCCCCCGACTCCCACACAAAAATTAACGGCAAGTGAGAACATAAGAACAGTCATACTGGGTCAGACCAATGCCCCATCCAGCCCTGTATCCAGTCTTTGACAGTGGCCAACGCCAGAGGCAAATGTACAGAATAGGGCAATTATCTAGTGATCCATACTATCGGCCAGTCCCAGCATCTGGCAACAGAAGTTACTTCTGCTAATTTGAAGAAATCTCTCTAGCACTGCCCCAATATTTTGAAAGGGAGAAAAGGAATTATGTGTCAATCTCTCTCTGGGTTTGCAATATGCTTTGCATTTTCCCTTATCTAACTTTAGCTGGTGGGTCCATTATTCTGTATTTGGTTGAGTCTACCTTGGCTTTGCATATTTCTACTGAGGTGATGTCATCTGCTAATGTGCAGATTTTGTACAAGCATCTGCACCAATCCAGATTGCTGGCTGGTTCTTCTTTGCAGTTGTTTTGGTTTAGGTCTTGGTCTTGTGATTTTGGTAATAGCCTCTGGCTAATGGATTTCTAGTAAATGAGAAGTCAGCTCCCTTCCCCTGCCACTCCTTTGGGCTGCTGGAAGGAGATACAGTAACGCCTCACTTAACATCGTCCCAGTTAATGTTGTTACGTCGCTGATCCATTAGAGAACATGCTCGTTTCAAGTTGCGCAACGTTGTTTGGCGGCCGCCTGCTTTGTCCACTGCTTGCAAGAACAGCGGCCTGTTGGAGCTAGCTGGGGGGGTCTGGGACCAGGGTGGGCCAGTAGCCCACCATCAGCTCCCCTAAGT
Source organism: Lepidochelys kempii (assembly GCF_965140285.1). Taxonomy (NCBI): domain Eukaryota; kingdom Metazoa; phylum Chordata; order Testudines; family Cheloniidae; genus Lepidochelys; species Lepidochelys kempii. Next base: position 29,563,620 of record NC_136392.1, on the reverse strand, counting down.
TTCCTGTGCGGCAGCCACCCAGCAGGCTCTCAAGTGCCAGGCAGTTCAGGTGTCGCACCCCGCACTGTTGTGTGCTGCTCCGGCCCTCTGCCTTGGAACTGCTCCTGGGAGCTCTTGCTTGCTGTGCAAGGGGTGGGGGTGGAGGTGGAGAGAAGAGGGGTGCTGATGTCAGGGTGTCCCCCTCCCCCTGTACCCCATCTCCACAAAGCCAGGGGAGGGGACGGGGGGGGACATGACAAGGTTCAGGATGGAGGGAACTTGCTGGCAGCAGCTGCTGTCTCAACTTGCTGATATACTTAAAGGCAGTGTACTTAAGAGTGGGGTCAACGTATTTAAATGGGCAATGCGCACGTCTCTCTCTCACACACACACACACACACACCCCCACACCCCTCTGTCTCTCTCTCACATGCACCACCCGGCACTTTGGAAAGTGGAGGGAGTGGTGCGCTCCAGTGGGATAGCGTGGGTTCATCATCACATTCAGTTTCCGCAGTTTCCGCAGGCTTCCGCCCGCCCACTTCCTGGATCCCAACAGGACTACTTTACTATAGCCATCTGGCCTTGCCTTGTCACACCCCATATTGACTGGGTACATATCACCTCAGGACAGGATGCAGAGATAAAGTTCCTTGACACCTTAAATGACTGCTTCTTGGAGCAGCTAGTCCTGGAACCCACAAGAGGAGAAGGTCCAATTCACCACAGATCTCTGTTACGGAATGGGTTTTTGTTTTGGTTGTTAACCTATACTAGGTTGGACCTGTGAACCCCGAAAAGCTTATGCCACGAAAGCTCATACCCAAATAAGTCTGTTAGTCTTTAAAGTGCCACCGGACTCCTGGCTGTTTTTGTGGATACAGACTAACACGGCTACCCCTCTGATATATGATGTGCAGCTTGAGATGAGAAGGTCCTGCATGGCAAGTGAATGTGGTTTCTCAGGGAGTGTAACTAGACAAGACAGCATCCATTAAACTAGACAGTCCAATTCTCAGTTAAAGGAGCTATGACTATCACATGCTTTAACTGGCATTACAGAGGAAAGAAGTTTAACTGAAGTTAAAGCATAACTACACCAGATGAAAACTAGAGTCATCCACACACTATAGTCACCAAGCTTTAGAACTTTTAAACACTTGTGCTAGTTTTAATACTGGGTTACGTACAGCGGAAGTATTGAAGGACTTCTTTCTCAAGGTACTATTTTGCTTTACTTTAGATATTACAAACAAACTTGAAGGTATGTGTAAGGATTTTCAGGTCTTCCATGTTTTTCATATTCTGCAGAGGATTTCAACCAGAAAGCAGACAACCTGCACTATTATGGAGGACGTCCCAACTTAATGGCACGTGCTAGGCTGAAAGAAATTCAAAATGGTCAGCTTTTATTGCCAGCTAGCTGTACATTGTTCTACATACCACACCTAATCAAATATTAGCTCTGTGTTTCCAGACAGTGTAAAACTGAAAGCATAAAAGTACAGCTTCATTTGAAAGCTAACAAGCAGAATATATTTAGAGAAGACTGTAGTTAAAACACAGAGCTATAAAATACCTCAGTCATACAGCCCACCCAGGATTGTTCATCATCATTTCCCTTGAGATCATTCCAAAACCTGATAACTCAGTCACGAAGCTTTTCCCCCACTATTTCGTCTAAATAAATCTATTCCTGTTTATTTCTAAACTATGTTCAGCACCGTGTGCTTTCAAAAGAGGCGTTTTAAGAACAAAGTTACACATTTCCTTTTAATTTCATCCCATTCTTCCTATTTATAATACCCCAAAGACTATCACTAGTACTTGCAGCTTTCAGATGATCTGAGACAGCCGCCCAACCTTAAAATATTTACTTAAAATCAAGCCCTTGATCAGCTTTGTTCCTCTTCTCGGCACTCACTCCAATTTGCTAATGCATCTGTTAAAGTGCCCAGAAATGGATGCTGTATTCCAGGTGCAATCTGTCATACGGAGGGGATTATCCCATCCTCTGCTCTGTGACGGGGCCACTGTGTTTGCACTCAAAACTGTACTTTCTTTGCAAATACATTTATCTGACTGTCTGCTATCACCCTGAAGTCTCTTTCAGCCATTCCTGCTTCCCATGTTCTTCCCTGTCAGCGAATCTTTTCAGATTATCCCCCAGCGTCCCATGTTTGTTAATGTGCATTCCCTCCTTGTCATTTCCTATCCCTGCTTCTATTATCTCTAGTTCCCAAAAGATGGGCACCTAACCATCCTTTAACCATTACACCTTGCACTGGAGAGTGAATCCTTCGGCCACGATCCTGAAACTGTAGCACTTGTATAAAAAAAGGTTAGTGTGGTAATGATGCATCAAACATAGATTGGAAGCCTTTTAGAAATGCCAAGTCTCCCATTTTTCCAGTATTTCACCTGTCAGCTTTTCAAACACTGTCTTCTACAAATTTAAGAGAAGACTGTAGAGCTGATGGTACTAATCAACAAAATTAAGGTTGTTTGATTATCTCAGATATGCTTTTCCATTCTTTAAAAATTCCACATTATTAAAAATAAGGAATCTTCAAACTTTTTGAAGGTTTGTTTGTTTTTTTTTAAACTTGATATGCTCTAAGCATTTTATCTGGAGGAAAAAAAAAAGGGAATGTTGATGTCTGTGCAACTAATCATTTAAATCCTTTACTCAGACTAGTTCGTATTCCTTGGCAAGCACTCACTGGAAAACTGCCAGAGGAGTGCTATTCTTTATTTTAGGGAGTGCCCAGTCATCTCAGTGGACTAATTTAGTTGTAGTTTTCCAGTCACTAACAACGACAATGTCAGCTTGGCTGTTTTTCCTCAATACAACTTTCTCTCTACAGAAAGGTTTCAGAGGAACAGCTGTGTTAGTCTGTATTCGCAAATTTCTCTACAGAAAGAGCTACAAGTCGACTGAAAAGGTGAACAAGACCACCCACTTCAATTTACCACTACACAGAGTAACAGAAATACTAAATCAGGATTACACAGTAATTTTCAGAGCAGTTTTAAGTGAACAGGGATGAATTGCTCGTCCATAAATTGTAAACGTCTCGATTACAGCAGAGATTATTTTATTGATAACGATATAACTGGGACTCCAGTAGGGCAGCTCAACCAACATATGAGAGCATTAAACCTACAAGAGACTTTCCAAATTCTGTTAAGATTACATGTAATATATCCTTTGGTCTTTTAAATATCAGAGGGGTAGCCGTGTTAGTCTGTATCCACAGAAACAACGAGGAGTCTGCTGGCACCTTAGTCTTTAAAGGTGCCACCGGACTCCTCGGTCTTTTAAAGAGTTACATGTTTATAGCACTCCATTAATTTTTACTATTACTTGAGAGGCAGCATGATCTAGTGGCTAGGGCACTGGACTGGGATTCAGGAGACAAGGGCTCTCTTCCCAGCTTTGATACTGACCTACTGCATGACTGTTGGCAAGTGACTTCACCTCTCTGGGCCTGTTTCCCCTTCCACCCTCTGTCTGCCATGTCGATTTAGACTAATATCTTCAAGGAAGGGACTGCCTTTTACTACATGTTTGTACAGGCACTACCATAACGCAATGCTATATTTTCTTTCAAAAGTTACTTTACTTTAGAAAAGACTATGAAAAACCCATGCCTCTCATGCTCTTGTATGCAGAACTGCCCATGTATCCTATACTATTGCATGTCAGATTCAAGATGGTAGCCTCTTACTTTTAATTATACAAAAGATTCTTTTTAAAATATTAGCAATGTACTTTTTACATTTACTTATACCGAAAGTATCATATTATGCTGCAGTTTTCATTATTATAAGCAGCTCAGTGCCTGAACATTTTAGGAGATTTCTCTTTTGCTGGATTGCCAATCACAGATGTGCCTGAGCTGATGCTAACCCACTATCACTGAAGAGTCTGCCTTTCAAGATGAATAATGGATCCAATATTGCAGCTGCTCCTCATGTGGAAATCCCACTAAAGACAATAGGGTTTGTGTGTGCACAGCAGCTACAGAATATTGCCCTTAATTACAGTAGCCTTCAGTATTGAGCAGACTGTGATAGTTTGCAGAAAAGGCCAATGATATTTAGACATTCTAATGCTCAGAACAAGGCAAGTATGTTTTCTCTAAAGAAAACAACCCCATCCATTGGTTAGTTTACCTTTCAATCCCTGACTGTTCTTTCACAGGATAGCAAAATTGGAAAGTTTACTGCCTTGAAACAACTTCTTGTGCCCTTTTCACAAACCAGAACTGTGCACAAGCGATGGCTCTTTCCGTCGCTGCAGCGAGGTCCTCCTTCAGACGGGGAATCAGCAAACAAGCAGGTGCTGCACCTCACCGCACTCAGATATATTCGTGTCTTTAGCGTAGTCCCATTTGATCATAGAAGGATCACAGAATACCAGGGTTGGAAGGGACCTCAGGAGGTCATCTAGTCCAACCCCCTGCTCAAAGCAGGACCAATCCCCAATTTTTGCCCCAGATCCCAAATGGCTCCCTCAAGGATTGAACTCACAACCCTGGGTTTAGCAGGCCAATACTCAAAGCACTGAGCTATAGACTTTGATCTGCTTGTTTGCATGCACAGGCGGTTCAGGCATCGCCACGTTGACCAGTCTGTACCGGCCCCTCCGGGAATGTCCTCCTAGGGTTCCAGACCTATTTCAGCACATCCAGTTGCGCGTAGTCTTTCATTCCATAACCACAGACATGCCTTGCCAGCTGGCATATCCAAAGGCACTACACTGGCTATAAAACTCTTGTGATTTAAGGCATTTGATTGCTCCTATGTGACCGCATAATGGATGCCTTGGATCTTCCATCTGCCGTGATCTTTTCCTTTGGCTTGCTATCTTCCTCCTGATATCAGGTGGTGCAATGCCAGCCAGTACCGGTTATCCTTTGGTGTCGGCTTTAGACATCCTGTTATTCCATGACAACTGTCATTTAGAACAGGGTCCAATTTCTTAGCATGGATGGATCATTCCCACACTGGACATGCATACTCTGCTATGGATTAGCACAAGGCAATAACAGTGGTTCACAAAGTAACTGGATTGGCTCCTCACTTTGAGGTGACCAATTTTTGGAAGATGTTGTTACGGGCATCTTGAAACTGACTAAAGTTTTCCCTTTTTACTCACTTTTATGCATACTAAATAAAGTAATAGTATAAGAGTACTAACATCCAGCACTTATTTCATAGCACTTCTAGAGCAGGGTATAGCCATCAGGCATGCTCTCCCTTCTGCCATGCATAAGCACATCCCCAGGCTTCCTATGCCCACAATCCTGAACAGGCAGCAATCTACCAACAGCAACTGCACTGGGGCCAGCCAGGTCCTTTCACCAGTAGGAAGAGCAGCCTGAAGAGGAAGCCGTCAGAGGCCTCAGGCTACAGCCAAGCAAGACTACAAGGGAGTCTCAGATGCTCCTCTGTCTGTAGCCCGATCCCTCCCTTTTGCATGAACTTGCATGAGGCTGTTGATTGGCAACAGAAATAGTGCTTTTTGAGTGGGTGAGGTGGATGTGAAGAAACTTCCCTTTTTTAAAGGGCCAATAATACTTGAACAGGGCTGAGAAGACTGTTTAGAAGAAAAAAAATTGTAGGTGATGCTGGGGGGAGAGGAGAAGAGATTTGTACAGAGTATTGATAATATGTATACTTTTAAAGAATTAAACATTTTCTTTTGGAGTGAGGGATTTGATATAAGTGGATAAGAATGGCACTGTCAGCTTGGAGACTATTACCAGGAGCAACAGATCATATGGCATGGGTAGAGAAAGGCCTTTTGAACGTCATTCCAACGGTTTCAGCTAGACCATGGCAGTCCTGTAGGGTTTAAGACCAATTTGATAGCCTGCTCTCAGAGACTGCTGAGGGAGCATAAGTGTGTTGCCAATAGACCACCGTGAATGACCTAGTTGGACTTTCAATAATGATGGAAAAAATGTCATTGTAGAGAGGCCCCTAGGCAACTTGGTTTCACCCTCACATTACACCATTGTTTACAGATGATTTGCACCAGATAAAAGAAGAGGAGAGACTGTTAGAACACTGGTAGGGGAGTCTCGTTTTGAGTTTGATCAATTGCAACTAAATGTTTCAGGTCTTATGCCATGACTGTACAGAAGGCAAATAAAGGTCTATTGGCAGAAGCTATGGTGGAGGAAGAGTTGCATACAGTGGAAATGTTCTGATGGGTTGATAATTTATCAATGTTCCTTTACTTTGTTAGCACCCACTTTTTCTTGCTGTGAGGAATTTTTTACCCGAAGAAGACCTGTTTCAAACTGAGGCAAGTCTTAAGACAAACACAGAGTCTTTTCTGTTTGAGTTTCTGGCACTACTTTGCTCTATGTCTCTATTATAGGACCTTACTAATGCAGCACAATGGATTGACCTAGTCTCTTACTGGTGATTGGTGCCTGCCCGCATGAGGGCTAACTGGCTGAATCTCAATCCAGATAAGATGGAGATAATGTCAGTAGATTTGAGAAGTAGCCAGGAAGAACTGAAAGGAATTATATCAGCACGCTTGCTGAGAGAACGTGACACGATTTGTTACAGAATGTCCATAGTTCAGGGGTCTGGCGAGACGCAAACTGCTGTTAGATATTAAGGTGCCAGCTGCAGCCAGACAAGCTTTTCCATCTGTTCCTGGTAAAACTAGAACAACTGTATCTTCCAGATGCAGCTCTTGCAACATTTATCTGTGCTTTTGTCACTTTTAGACTAGGCCTCTATATTGTTTCTTATGCGGGGCTGGATTTTGAGATTGCCCAGAAACTGAAGCTAGTGCTGAATACAGGAATCTATTTACCAATTAGAGCTTCATGTGGAGACCAAATATGAGATGCTCAAGGAAGGTTACTGCCTGACTCTCAGGATCTAGATGGAATCGGAGGTGTTGGTTTTGACTCCTATAGCTCTAAATGGTTTAGGTAACCAGGTCCTGAGAGACTGCCTGTCCCATTGCTGTACTGCCTCACCCACCGTCAGTGGAGGCAGTTGACATGGAGCTTCTCTGCTATGAACAGGAAAGAATGACCCCTGTGCTTTTATCCTTGACTTTAAAATTCATCTCCACTCTTGGGTTGTCAGAGCCCAGCTCAGTTAGCCTTCCATATACCTGCAAAGCCAACCATTTCTCTCAGGCATCTAGGAGTGGATGAATTGACCATCTGGGGAGGGGAGGGAAGGATAGCTGAGAAGCCTGCTCAGATGAGGGCTTAAGAACTAAATGAACTAAGAGTCTATTGGGAAATATTTGTAATACTTTGATAACATGGAATTTTAACTGATTACAAGGCACCTAAAGATTGTTTTTATAAGCAGTAAATAAGCGTCCAAACAAACAGAACAGGAGTCACACCCAAGTGCTTTACACATGGACTTCCCACAGAAACAGAGGAGAAACTCAGACGGTATATTAGAACAGCGATTACTCCCTCCCTCCGCCCGTTTGGTGAACTGAACTGTTTGGTGAAGTCTTTCACACAATAAGTGAAAACCCATGAGTTTAAAAGAGCAGCAACATTTGCCACAACACAAAAGAAATACATGCCAGGTTGAAATTATGACACTTGCTTGAGTATCTCCCAGCAAGTGTACACAGGTACGTGGCATTTAACACTGCACCACTAAAATCATTTTTAATGCCATAGTTAAATTCTAATCCTATGCCAGTTACACAGTTCATAACCTGTCAGGCAATTAAATTGCTCCCTCAATCCAAGTAATTTAATGAAGTGTTCTTGTGGCCACTTAAGCACTTGGAGCTCTCAGCCTTCAGCTTTAAGCCTCTCAATGCAGCCAAGTCATGCTGAAAGCATTTCAGAAAGTCAGTTTTATAAAAGGAGCAAGGCAGCTAGCAGAAAGATTCTGACCAAGTATTGTGGGTAACTGCACAGGTCTAGTCTCTCTCACACTCACACACACACTTTATACAAGCATTGACAACAAAAAATGCACTAATGCGGTCATCAGCACTTCTCAGCTATGTGCAGAAACAAGGGCTAAAGTGAAGCTGTACAGATATCTAAAGTGACAGAACACCTTACTGTGCATTATTTTATTATATGCACACCTGAACATTTACTTAAATCTGTATAACATGAAATTAGTTGTGGTGAACACAGCACAAGATATGACTCAGACCCCAAATGTATTACAAATATGAAACGATCTGTGGAAATAAAAACTCATTTTAAAGAAGCCAAGGTTAAATTAATATGTTAACAAAATATAAAGAAAAGCAAAAGCTGGTGAAAAGTCATTTTGCTCAGATTGGACAATACCCTGGACAGGTCAAAAGTGCCTAAACACAAATACCCGTTTCCACTGAAATGATCTCTCGTCCCACTCCCCTCCCAACAGCAAGGAAGTTAAGTGTAGAGGCCATGTCTCATTAACCAACGCTCAGTGAACCTTTTTTGCGGGTATTTCTACTTGGGGGAGGAGGAAGGGCTTGCCAGAATAGTATAAACAAATTCTCAGTCTGCAATATCCATATAATTCTTCATATTTCCCTCCAAAATAAATGCTACTTTCTTTGTAGCAATAGCCGCTTGCCATCCAGCACCTATGCACAGCTTTCCAAAACAGAAGACACAGAGTAAGCAAAGTCCCAGTGAAGAAACAGACGTCGTTCTCAATAGTCCACGAGACCAACAGTGAAAACAGTGATTTCAAACAGTCAAGATCAGTGTTATTTTAATAGAACACACAAACGGGCTTCCTACTCAACAGGTGCAGAACCAGAGTTCTGCTCAGCACTAAAGTCACCAGGTCATGTGTGCCAACTGAATCAATAATGGGCTTAACATATTAAATCATAATTCCATACAGGGCTTCATTTCTCTTCAGAACAGAGAGCTACCCATCCCTACCTCCAATCAAAATGCTGCTGCAGAACAGCATTTCTATATTGTGGGAAATTTGCCCTTCTCCTCCAGTTCTTTTACACAAATACCCTGGTGGCAGGGAAAGAGAAAGCAAGTCACAAAAAATAAGTTCATTCTCCTCACTACAGGTGATGCTTAGGTTCCTAGTGCTGACAGCTTGCAATGCTAGACGGACCCAGAAAGCAGACAGGGGAGAAAACCTAGTTCTTGGAAGGCCCAAGAACTAATTAGATAAGTGGTTGAGAGTTTGGGGACATGGAGGGTCGCTTCTTCAGTTGCTGCCACTAAATAAGAACTCAGCTACAGTTTTCACAAAAACAACAAGGAGTCCGGTGGCACCTTAAAGACTAACAGATTCATTTGGACATAAGCTTTCGTGGGTAAAAAAAGCCCACTTCTTCAGATGCCTGGAGATACAGATGTCTCCATGCATCGGAACAATAGGGGCAACTGATAGCTCAGTGGTTTGAACACTGGCTTGCTAAACCCAAGGTTGTGAGTTCAATCCTTGAGGGGACCATTTAGGGATCTGGGGAAAAAATTTAGGGTTGGTCCTGCTTTGAGCAGGGGGTTGGACTAGATGACCTCCTGAGGTCCCTTCCAACTCTGATATTCTGTGATCCCATGAATGCAAGTGGGTTTTTTACCCACGAAAGCTTACGGCCAAATAAATCTGTTAGTCTTTAAGGTGCCACTGGACTTCTCATTGTTTTTATGGATAAAGACTAACATGGCTACCCCTCTAAAACCTCTGACACTAGTTACAGTTTTGCTGTTCAGCAGTTGACTTTTCCTCTACTTTCCACATAGACCCACTAGAGCAGCTGTGGTGAGGCCCTCCAGACAACCTATATGCTGAAGATATACAGTGTTGTCTTAGCCATGCCGGTCCCAAGATATTAGAGAGACAAGGTGGAGCAGGTAATACCTTTCATTGGATCAACTTCTGCGGGTGAGACACAAGCTTTCAAGCTTCCACCTAACTCTTCTTTACCCACCTTGTCTCTCTATACACTGAAGAGTCCACCAAGGGGGGAACCAGAGGCCTCCCAACCAGGCAAGAGTCTTCCAAGTGGGCAGATGTAAAGTAGCCAGGAGAGAATTTAAAAACCTACAGTCCTGGCGATGGTGAACTTGAATCCTGCATCCAGCAGGAGAATCAGAGACCTTCACTTCTGGCGCACACAAAACCGGAGCGCAAAGCCCAGGCTTCTCCCAGCCCAGGCGAGATTTTGCGATCTCCACGAAGGCTCGAGGCCAAGCAGAGCCCAGGCCAGAGCAGCACGACCCCAGGCTGGGAGCGGGGAAGGAAGTGTCGGTGCCCTGCCGAGCGGCTGCTCCGGAACAGGCCTCCAAGGCCCTTGCGCCAGGCCAGGGACAGGCAACTGGGGAAGCTCGAGGCAGGAGGGCTCGGCTGGCCGCCGCCGCCCCGGACCCCACGAGCTGGGGGAGCCCAAGGCCCCTCTGACAGGTCTCCAGCGGCGGGCCTGCCCCTCCGCCCGAGGCGGTTCCCCCCGGCCTGCCGCCGGCGCTGACTCCCTCCAGCGCCCAGCCCGCCTGGGCCCGCCCCGTGCGGGGACCCGCGGCCTCCTCAGCCCGCCGGCGCCGCCGCCCCCCACCCGGCCCGGCTCGGCCCGGCTCGGCCCGCGGTACCTGCGCCCCCCGGGTCAGGCCCCGGCCGCTCAGCTGCCCGTGCCGGAGCTGGGCCAGGATGTTGGCCGCCCCCCTGCGGGCTCCGCGGCGGCCGCCCCCGCCGGACCCCGAACCCCCCGCCGCCGCCATGGCCGCTCCTGCCGCTCGGCCTCGGATCGGACGGAGACAAACAGGAAGAAGCGCCCCCCGCCGCCTCCAGCGCTTTGTACGGAGCGGCGCAGGGCCCTCCCCACAGCGCCAGCCGCTGGGCCCCGGCTGCACTGCACGGCCGGGCGGAGCGAGGGGCGGTGCCTGTCCGCCCGCCCGCCCAGGGGCCGCTGGGAAACGTAGTCCCGACCCAGCCTGGGAGGGGACATGGCGCGCATGCGCACTAGGACAGCCTATAGGCAACGGGTGCTCGGTTGTGCAGGGGTCTGCCTCCAGATTCCAACCTAGAGCTGTAGGGTGGACAGTACAGGGCAACTCACAATGCCATCCTCACTGCAATCCCACCCTCATTGTAACACCACAACACCACCCTCACTGCAACAACACAATCCAAACCACTCTGCAATACATCACACAACACTGCAAGTCACTACAGAGCACTGCAGTACAACACCCACACACCGTACTGCAACATAGTGCACTACACAACAGAATGCCACAAAACACACAACTCAGACTGCTGCTCAGGACACTGCCTAATTGCAAAACCTCATAAACACTACAAAACAGTAAAATAAATTGCAACGCAACACAGCCAGACATTCATAACCACACTGCAACACAGGGCACAACATGTCATAGCACATTCCTGCACTTCACAAAACCACTGAACAACACAGCAACCCACATCACACGATCCTGGGTGGGGTGGGCCAGGGCTCTGAGGTGGCACCGAGCATTCTCTCTCTCAGGTGTTTGGCTGCCTGATTCTTGTTCACACACTTAGGGTCTATCTGATCGCCATATGTGGGGTTAGGAAGGAATTTTCCCCAGGGCAGATTGGCAGTGACTTTGGGGAGTTTTGCCTTCCTTTGCAGAGTGTGAGTGCAGGTCATTTGCCAGAATTATCTGGGTAGATCTCATTTAATCATCTCTGTCCCACGATAGGGGCCTCGGGCACTGGTAAACTTTGTCCCCTTCTGTTCTCAGCTTGGGGCACATCACAGTCTAGGCTCCTGTGGGTGTCATTTACTTTGGGCTCATTTCAGCCATTGGTGTCAGTGTGCAGGTGCTGGATGGTGCTGATGGTCAGTGACATACAGCTGGCCAGACTAGCTGATCTAGTGGTCCCTTCTGGCCTTAAACTCCTAAGACTCTATGACATGCTGCCCCACAGCACCAAAGTACTACATAATAACAACACAACACAATGCACACAGCTACTCTCAGCCCACTCTGCCAGCATTATTATGAATCCTGTTTATTACAGTGGTGCCTAAGCGTCAAGAAAAAGTGGGGCTCATTGTGCCAGGCACTGTCCAAACACAGAGTCCCTGCCCCGAAGCCCTTACAGTGTAAACAGTCATTGGGTGGGGGAAGGGGTAGAACACACCAGCAGAGTGAACAGTGTGACAGCAGCAAACGACATCTGGCCTGATTGAGCAAAGAGACTTACAGAACTTGTGTCAGAACAGCTCTTTGAGGGAACAGGAGGACAGCAGGTCAGGACTGAGGAAAAGTGTGGGGGCCCAGCCCAGGACTGGAAGAGCTTGGGGACCATAGGTGCTGACTCCATCGGTGCGTCAGGGCCAGAGCACCACAGAAAAAAAATTTGTGCTTAGCAGCCAAGTTAACCCCTTCTCCCCAGCACCTCCTGCCTGCCAGTGGCTCCACCGATCACCTCCTCCCTCTCCCTTCCAGCACCTCCCACCTGTTGCAATCAGCTGTTCTGCGGCATGCAGGAGGTGCTGGAAGGGGGCGGGGAGGAGCAGGGACAGGGTGCGCTCGGAGGAGAGGTTGGGAAGAGGCAGGGTGGGGCATTGGGGGAAGGGGTGGAGTGGGGGTGGGGCCTGGGGCTGAGCGGGAGGATTGAGCATCCTGGTGGACAATTGGAAGCCAGCGCTTGTGTTGGGGACATGTATGAGTGAGTGAGGGAGAGATTTTGCCCTCAGATACATATATGCGTGCAGCTGTTCTTGACTTCAGGGGAACCTTAGTATGCACATCCAGGGACAGAATTTAGCCCAGGATGTGGCAAGTGAGAATGGAAGTCCACTGGCAGAGCTACAAAGAAGCCTATGGTTGGTAGAAAGAGGAGCAGCTGCCGGTGCACTGCACAGCTACACCAGAGCCCAGGACTAGAAGAGCAGGGGATGCTACAGGCCAAGTCTACAGGACAGTGGTAGAGTTATGTGGTGGCCCACTACTGGACTAGCAGAAGGTACTGAAGGTCAGGACTGAGGTGCATCATCAGAGCTGGGTGTGGAGTGGGACCGGGTCATGACTGGAGAAACAGACAATAGTGTTAAGCAGAGTGGAGTGGCTGAAGCTTTACCCAGTACCTAGCTACTCTATACTATGCTGCAATATGCTATAACCATGGCTATCAAGCCTCAGCTATCCTGGCCATCTAATTAACTCAATTAATTAAACCGCTATTTCTGTTCAGCTTTATATTTAATTATGTGAATGTGGTTATAGGTGGAATTTGCAGCAATGCCTAGAGTCGCCTGACTCTTTCCATTATAAGAATCTGGTTTCAGTTGATTTAAACTTTGCCACCCTTCAACTATCCAGGCTGAAATTTTCCATACTGGGTGTCTGCCTTAGGCTGAACTTTTCTGGAAAGTTTCAGCTAAAATAGTTCAGCCTTTTCTCAAAATGAGGTTAAGGAAAAATACACTGTTTTGCCCACATTAAAAAATTTTTACAGCCATTTCACTGAAAAGCTCAAGAGTTTCCATGCTTTGATGCAGAGACGTGAAATTTGGCAGAGTGGGGAGATCATCCTGGTGTCAGGGATTTCCTCAGGAAAATTGCTCAAATTTGACCAAGTTATAAAGCTTTGAAAAAAATCTGAGTTTGCACATGCTCAATAAAGACTTGATAGAATTTGGCATTTAAATTCTCTGAAGAGTCCATCAGCACTGAGCTGGCTTTAACCTGGGGTTGCAGGAGCTGACTAGGACTTTCCCTTTAGTTGCAGCTTCTGCGAGGTAGGGGTCTTTTGGAAAAAATAATTTGTGATCATATAATTAATGACTATCAAAATGCATCATCTGCCCAAAGAGGCCAACTTAAGGTTGCCCAAGGAACCTTAATTCTGGCAACCTTGAGTGCTTGACTTTGCAACCTTAACTTTCTTTTAACATAGTGCTTTTGTATGTAATTACTCATATGAAGCATCCATTATGTTTCTTTCTTGACTAGAACTGGGTCAAATATTTCCAAAACAGTGTTCATAAACATTCCTTCCACTTCTGAACTGCTATTTGGTGCCATCTTGCGTCAAGCCTTTCATTAATTGCTATTTGCCCACATTTGCACAACTGGGGTTTGTTCACATGAGCGTTTGGGAAACAGTTGTCCTTTGTGCACATACATGATCCCAGAGATTCACTATTTGTTATTCTTTATTTTTCTGTTTTAAAAGTTTCAGTTCTTGAATTGGGGAGTAGAAACAAAACCACGTGACTTACTTTATCAATCATCCACCACGCACACAGATACTAGTAGAAGTGATCATTTTACGTCTATCCCACTGGCTGAAAATTGTTCAGCCTATTTGATGAATACTTATGAATAACCCGATAGATTCACACAGAGCAGATTGGGCTTTCAGATGATCTGCTGACACAAAGATTAACTTCATCAGCTAATTAATTCCTAGTGAATAACGAGGCCGGCACTATTCGAGGCCGGCACTATGTTACACGGACACTTTCTGGAAACTGTTATAGGGACATTCACAACATCTTAAATAAACCAAAGCCGGTAGTGCAGGAGGTATCAGTGGCAATTTCAGTTATGCTACTTCTCCACTAGTCCTCTTAGTCTAATTAATACGCCTCTGTCCAATGGCATGTGCCTAATAGGATTTATTACACTGATTACACATGTGGCACATTTCATCCAGAACAAATGTCATATCGAAAAATAGAGCTGGTGTCTCTTCACTCAGTTTGGATCCTGTTCTTCTCAGGAGTTTTATACCAAGCAACCTTGCAATAAAATGTTTGACTGCCTGGAGCAGCGTAGCCAAGCCGTCAGAGTCACTGCATCCTTCACACTGCTGTCACAGGACAGGAGACAGACAATACTGCAGAGTAATGTCATGGAACACTAGTCAGAGATAACCTTAATCAGCCAGCCACAGCTCTTGGGTCTGATTTTAACAGAAGCTACCCTGACTCTGTTCGTTTTCTGCATATCAAGCCTCCTTCCAAAACACTGCTAGGTATATTTTGTTGGCATCCTTTCGTCTGCGAGAGACGGTGGGAATTGCAGCCTATGAGGTAGATGGTTTGCAATGTCTCATGTGACTGAATAGGCCAATCTGATCTTTGGCAGGTATTACAAATGTATGTATCTTGGTTGGGAGCTGCTTGCTTCCCATGGGCTCTTTCCTCTTCAAGCTGAAGGAGCCAACTTCTGTCATGGACTTTGATACCCTGTTGGAGACAATGGCACCACTTGTTATGATCACTTGCCAAGATTTCCCATTGGTCAGGATCAATTCCAAATTCCTTCATATCTTGCTTGCATGAATCTTTATAGCAAAGCTTGGGACGTCCTGTTGTTCTTGTTCCCTCTGATAGCTCCCCATACAGCATGTCCTTGGGTATGCATCGGTCTTTCAACCTACTCAGATGGCCCAGCCAGCTCAGTCGTCTTTACTTGAGCAGGGCTGTCACAGTTGGTAAATTTGCCTTTTGAATAACTTCTGCGTTGGTGACTTTATCTTTGCCATTTGGTGTTGAGTATGCGGCATAAACAATGTAGGTGGAAACTGTTCAACCTTTTCTCCTAATGAGCATAAGTTGTTCATGTTTCCCCACCATACATGAGAGTGCTGAGGACGCAAGCTTGGTACACTAGCATTTTGGCCTTGATGGTAAGCTTTGAGTTGTTCCATGCTCTTTTAGTTAGTCTGCTAAAGATGGTGGCAGCCTTTCCAATGCAAACATTTAGTTCTTCATCCAGTGAGAGGTTGGTGGTCACTATAGAACCTAAATAGCTGAACTTTTGAACTACTTCTAGCTGGTTTGCATTTAAGGTGATTGTAGGATTGGTGTCCCTAGCCTCTGTTTCCCAGAAGCTGGGAATGAGCAACAGGGAATGGATCACGTGATGATTACCTGTTCTGTTCATTCCCTCCGGGGCACCTGGCACTGGCCACTGTCAGAAGACAGGATACTGGGCTAGATGGACCTTTGGTCTGACCCAGTAGGGCCACTCTTATGTTCTTATGATCTTGTGGAACCCCATGTCCTAATACAACCGTTTTCTTGATGCTGATGGTGAGAGCAAATGCCTGACAGGCACTTGAAAGGCAGTCCATGAGTTCTTGTAATAGATCTTCATTATGGGCTATGAGGGCATCAGCATCAGTGAATAAAGTTCCCTGATTAGCACCTTTTTGACTTTGGTCTTTGACTTAAATCGGGACAGACTGAAGCGTTTCCCATCTGATCTTGTGTGGAGATACACTCCATCTTTCATGTCCTTAAATGCGCAGTTCAGGAGTATAGAGAAGAAGATTCCAAAGAGTGTAGGGGAAAGAACACATCCTTGCTTCATTCCGCTTTTCATCTTAAAGCTGTCCGAAGTGGACCCGCCAACCTGGACAGTTACTCTCATGTTGTTGTGGAAGAAATGTATAAGACTTAACAAGGTTGGTGGACATCCTATCTTTTCTAGTATTGCAAATAGACCTGCTCTGCTGACTGTGTCGAATGCTTTGGCTAGGTCCACAAAAGCGATGTACAATGGTCGGTTTTGCTCTCTGCATTTTTCTTGGAGTTGATGCAGAGAAAATATCATGTCTATAGTTGATCTTCCAGCCCTGAATCCACACCATCATTCAGGGTAGACAAGATTCGCCAGCTGTTGTAGTCACACTCACATGACTTTTGTGAAAGCTTTTCCTGCTACTCTTAATAGCAAGATACCACTGTCGTTGTTGCAGTTGCCCTTTTCACCTTTATTTTTATACAAAGTGATGTTTGCATTGCATGTCTCTTGTGGTACCTCACCCTCTTTCCAGCATTTAAGTAGCAGCTGATGAAGATATGGTAATAGGCTGTCTTTCCCGCACTTGAGGATTTCCGCTGGGATGCCATCTTTTCCAGGAGCCTTGCCACTAGATAGCAAATCAATGGCTTTGCTTAGCTCTTCTATAGTGGGCTGCACATCTAGCTCTGGCATGACCTGTAGAGTTGGTATTTGGTCCAGTGATTCACTGGTGATGTTTCTTTCTTGTCCGTATAGCTCTGAACAGTGTTCAACCCAACGAGACAACTGCTTGCTTTTATCTGTGATGATTTCACCGCTGTGTGATTTGACGTGGGCAACCTTGTTGACAGTGGGACCTAGAGCTTTCTTCAGGCCATCATACATGACTTTGAGGTTTCCTGTGTCTGAGGCTCTCTGTATCTCTTCACAGAGCTTGATCCAGTAATGATTTGCACAGCGTCTGCTTGCTTGCTGTATCTTGGTTTTTGCATGTCGAAGTCAGCCATAGCTCTGGGTCTGATTTTAAGAGAAGCTTCCCTGACTCAGTTTGTTTTCTGCATATCAAGCCTCCTTCCAAAACACTGCTAGGTATAACAGACAGAGCAATCAGCATAAAGAGTGCCAGAGAGAAACTGAAGTCAGTTTCACTGCAGTGGCATAATACATTGCAAAGGGAAGTTTGCTCACTGTGGGATTCCAGCTGAGCTGATAATGGATAATGACCCACAACCTATGTGTGGCTCGTTTTGTCCATTCTCTTTAATATATCAGTTCAAGCCCTTACTACATACAATCAAAGGGTCAGTAGACCAGTCAGTACAAATAGCTGAGTACTGGAATTTAGAAAGCCCTGGTAGTTCAAGAGATGCATATTAGCTGTAAAAAGAACAGGAGTACTTGTGGCACCTTAGAGACTAACAAATTTATTAGAGCATAAGCTTTCATGAGCACACGAAAGCTTATGCTCTAATAAATTTGTTAGTCTCTAAGGTGCCACAAGTACTCCTTTTCTTTTTACAGATACAGACTAACACGGCTGCTACTCTGAAACCTGTCATATTTAGCTGTGTTAGAATATCACAGGGTTACTAGTTCAGAGGCTTATGGAAGAAGGACTAGGATCCAGAGTGCAGCATCTGAAAAGCATCTTGAGCCAATTGACATTAATTCTGAAGTAGTAACAAAAGAGCTGTATGAGAGGAACTAGAGCAGGAGAAGTAATATGGCAGGAGTGTCACATGGTAACCACTCCCACCCACCCCCCAGCAAGCAGGAGATAATAACTGGACATTTTAAAATCAAGATTGGCTGTTTTTCTAAAAGATCTGCTAAAGGGATTATTTGGGGGAAGTTCTCTGGCCTGTTTCTACAGGAGGTCAGACTAGATTATCACAATGGTCCCCTCTGGCTTTCTAATCTATGAATGTATGAAAACAGAAGGTGGATGGCAATCTGCTAAAATAACAGCTACCGTCCTCACTAAGACCACACATCATAAAAAACGCTGAGGGTTAGTGAAGATACTGAAGCCAAGTGAAAGAGGATGTTGGCTCTCTGTTTCTTGGGGCCATGCAGAATGCCTCTGACAGCTCTCCTGGGAAGACAAAAGTGACATGCCCATTGTCATGCTGTCTGGGGTGGCTCACCATTGAGAGTGCCTACCTCAGGGCAGACTGTCAAAAACAGGGCAGACACCCCAAACTGATAACAGTCTTACCATGGAGTCACAGACAGTCCCCTTAGATTCTCCAGGCTAAGCAAGTGAAAGCAAGCAAACAAACGTACACACAAATGAGTTATTACTATCTATGATTTCTAAAGATGACAAAGATATGGGAATCTGTCAATTCAAAATGTCTTTCAGGGCAGACCCAGGGGAAAGTCCTGGAGATCTCTGTCTTCATGTAATGTCTCTGGCCCTGTGAGAGTTCAAACAGCGAAGAGATGAAAAATCTTCATGTCCACTATTTTTATTTCCCTCTTCCAGCCTTCTGCATATAATCCTCCATGGGTGGATGGGGCAATTAACAAAACTTTTGTTTTATAATGGCCTACTTAATTTTGGATAGTCCTTCTGGATGGGTAGGAGCTGGATGGACAATTCCCATGCCTGGGTTCACAAGTTCATAGCAAACATTTTCAAAGCTATAAAGAATAATTTACATATTTCCTTATAGCATGGATTACAGACACTGCAAGTGAGGTTAATGCAGGCAGCAACTTACAAGCATTTCACAGTCTGAACACTCAATACATTCGTATCAGACTACTACCTATTTTGAACAAAACTAACATACAGGTGAGCTTGTTTGGTTTCCAGCTATAAGTTTGTCAGTTCTTAGCTGACACCTATGGCCTTGGCCAGAGCTAGCACTTGTTTTACCAGCGTCACACCCATCACTACCAACAGCGTAAACCACGAGAAGCAACAAATACGGGCTCCAGGAGGTGGATCCATGTCATTGGCTGAACAAGCCACTGCCAAAGAAACTGTTCTGAGACCAGAAGTGGCTCCATGATAAGAAGGCCCTTGAGGTAATATGTGCATTAACAGAGTGAACACGGCTTTCCTTTGTCGGAAGGGTCAGGTTATCTCCCCGACCTCCATGCCAGACATAAATTATTGGGCTCTATTTGTTTGTGTCTGTGGGATTTGGTTTATGTTGCTCTGGATTGGGTTAAACCTTGTTGTTATGGGTAAGGGGTAACTGCTGCCTTACATTCAGGATGAACATAAGAACCTGACTGAAACCACAACAGTAGCACCCAAAACATGGGCACCTGGAAAAAAGCCTGAGAAGAAGCTGAACCATGTGGCCAGGGGGTTTCAAATGCAGGGGCTAGTGTTTGGGTTGGTGGAACTGTTTTTGTCTCCATGTGTGAGACACACAGCCCAGCCTGGCACACCTCTGAAGCAGAAGGAACACCAAGCAGCCACAGCCTGGTCGCATGGTGTGTGGCCCTAGGAGAATCCTAGAGAGAGGCTTTGGGCTGAGGCGACACGTTGGGGGGAGCATGTGGGGTCACAGGCCCACCCCTACCAGATTTGTGGCTTAGCTTGTAGTGAGTATGCTGCTCACGTGGATTGAGCATGCTCACTAACACTGCTGAAGCCTGCTGCCCTCACTCTGCCCCCCCACTATCGGTAGGCGCGGGTTATCTATGGCTTTGGGTCAAGGTGCCGTATGGAAAGAAGCTTGGACCTGTGAGCAAGGAAACTGTCTTCCGTTCTTGAATTCCTCCCATGTTCAGAGAAGCAGGGTTTTGTACATTCTTTGTAAATAAACACACTTGCATCAAAGAAATACCCAACTCTCACCTCTTAACTGGAACAACCTACAAGACCCTGAATTTTTGGCTCGCCGCTTGGGTCACAAGGGGTAACAATATTTTGTTTTATTTTCATTTGACGGGCAAAAGAAAAGAGGGGAGTTGAAAGAGCAGCCACTGGAGTCCACGGAGATGGATGTGGCAGGGTCGTCTAACCGTTTGTAACACTGGCCCATGTCATGTGGCTAGCCAGGAAACAAAAGACTGCTCTCTTACTGACACTGCAGCACATCTCTGGTGTATCTCCCATTATGTGCTGTTTGTGAACAATCCAGAGGCCCCAACACGCTCATCAAATCTATTAACCAAACTGTTTCGAATTTGTAACAATCATGATCTGCTGATCGACAATTTGCTCAAGTAAATTGTTCACAGCAAAGAGTTCAACCAGCTATAAATCTGGCACTTGTGCAAACATGTCCTGGCAAGCTGCTCCTGAAATATTACAATAGTGTCTGCTTTGAGTTTCCTGCTTGTGGGGAAGAAGAGAAGTAACGACATTACAGGGGGAGTAGCCCTGGCCCCTATATTTAGTTTGTGGCACCTTAGAGACTAACCAATTTATTTGAGCATAAGCTTTCGTGAGCATCCGATGAAGTGAGCTGTAGCTCAAGAAAGCTTATGCTCAAATAAATTGGTTAGTCTCTAAGGTGCCACAAGTCCTCCTTTTCTTTTTGCGAATACAGACTAACACGGCTGCTACTCTGAAACCTATATTTAGTTTGCCTGTCATTGTCCATGAAAACAGTTCCTGCGAACTTTCTGTGAAGAGCTCTGCCAACTCCACAGTTTGCACCAGGACTCTGAGCATAGCCTGGGAGCAAGGTGGAGCCTCATGAAAATCAAGTCAAGTTTGGCTGAGCTGTAAACCACTGAAAATCACCATTGCCCACCTGTGTTTCACACAGCATAGCTTGGTTTTGGCTTGCTGCCTCTAACCCTTGAGATTCTATTAATGCGGCACATACTCCACCCTCTTGCCTGACTTCAGCAGTCCACAGAGCCAAACCTGTCCCCGATTCTGATAGCCTCTGACCTAGGGGAAGATGCACTGTACTGGGAACCAGGAAATCTAGACTCACTTTTTCAACTAACTTGTATTAATAACTCTGTAGCCATCATATCCCTTATTATGAAGAAGGCCTCATGGGTTACACGACCTGGGAATGGAACCAGACCACTAATATGGCAGAACCAAGCATCAGCCACTTAATCTAATTGTCCCTCTGAAAGAGTCTCCCAAATACTGGTCCTTGCCTAGGCTGTCTGTAAAATGGTGCTACTCATGCATAGGTAACCTCACAGTTTAAATGTGTTATATGTCTTCCTCTAGTGGCTAGTCCACAGGGGATAATATTAGCCTACTGCTAATGCAGCTACCTTTTAGCTCAAGTCTGTGCTGCAGTTCTAGGCAGCAGTTCTGCAGAAAAGGACCTAGGGGTGACAGTGGATGAGAAGCTGGATATGAGTCAACAGTGTGCCCTTGTTGCCAAGAAGGCCAATGGCATTTTGGGATGTATAAGTAGGGGCATAGCGAGCAGATCGAGGGACGTGATCGTTCCCCTCTATTCGACATTGGTGAGGCCTCATCTGGAGTACTGTGTCCAGTTTTGGGCCCCACACTACAAGAAGGATGTGGATAAATTGGAGAGAGTCCAGCGAAGGGCAACAAAAATGATTAGGGGTCTAGAACACATGAGTTATGAGGAGAGGCTGAGGGAGTTGGGATTGTTTAGTCTGCAGAAGAGAAGAATGAGGAGGGATTTGATAGCTGCTTTCAACTACCTGAAAGGGGGTTCCAAAGAGGATGGCTCTAGATTGTTCTCAATCGTAGCAGATGACAGAACAAGGATTAATGGTCTCAAGTTGCAGTGGGGGAGGTTTAGATTGGATATTAGGAAAAACTTTTTCACTAGGAGGGTGGTGAAACACTGGAATGCGTTACCTAGGGAGGTGGTAGAATCTCCTTCCGTAGAGGTTTTTAAGGTCAGGCTTGACAAAGCCCTGGCTGGGATGATTTAGCTGGGGATTGGTCCTGCTTCAAGCAGGGGGTTGGACTAGATGACCTTCTGGGGTCCCTTCCAACCCTGATATTCTATGATTCTATGATTCTATGAAAGTTTACAGTTCACACAGTGATGCTGATGGATTGAAGGGGTGACTGTTAGAGCTGCACATAGTATAATTTGCTGTTTCTGTTTTCTTTCTTTTTAAAATAACCTAGGAAATTACTCCCCATCCCCGTTAAAACAGTGTTAATAAGGCAGCAAAGTCAAGCACTCAAAAGTTAGGAAATGCCAAAATTAAGTTTTCCCCTTTCTTGTATGGATTACCCATTAAAATGTAGCCTGTAAGATGGTTTAGGTTAAGAAATAAGTGGAAGTCAGGTTTGGGACCTAAGTTAGCTGAAGTGAGGAGGAGTCTGGGAAACTGAAGGTGCCTGTGTGAGACGTTGGAGTCGGAGTGTTATGGGAGAGTAAGAGTTAGAAGACCATGACCCAGGGTTATGTTACCCTTATGTTGTGGTTATAACTGGGTTAAGCAAGGTTTTTAATGAGAGAGCTTTTGCAGGAGAGCTCCAATTAACATCAGAAAGGTACTATTAGGTTCCAGGATTATAAAGGGTACTTCACTCTGTTGTTAGTGGACTGATCACACATTGATACACTATTTCATCTTTGAGTGTACAGGTAAATATAATTGTAGTATTGTGTTAGTCGTAACTGCATCCCTGCTAGCTTAACTAATCATTATTCTTTTTAATAAAGTTTAATTATATTATTCCAAGCGTCACCTAGTGGTCCTCCACTAAATAAATGTTCTGTAACCAACCTAGAGGCTCAAATCAGAACACTAAGTAGGGTTTTATTGCACCCTTATTTTAACAACTTAATATTAATTGGGAACATTTCACAGAAAGGTTACAGAAGGTTTACACAGGCTATAATTGCAAGATCTTATCCTATAGTTTCCACAATCCCTCTATCTCATTCAGTGCACAGGATGGACGGAGCTCAGGGATTGAGTCAGGGACGTACAGGGAACGAGGCTCCTGTTTGTAGGATAGTCCTGCTTCGTGTGTTCCAAAAGTTAGCAGGTGTGCAGCAAACGAGGCAAGGGTTGCAGGAAAAGGAAGTATGATCTTGGAGTTACACAAATGATTGCTACTCAGGAAAACTAAATTATCTTTGCCAAAGCTCTTGCGGGAGGCATTGTGTGTGCTTCAATTTCTGGATGCCCAACTTGAGCCACCTGTGTCCTCAATTTTAGAAATGCCGAGTGCAGGTATCTGCAACTGAAGTGAAGAGAAGCTGGGACTGCTCAATATTTCTGGCAGTGGGCCCTGGTGGACTGAGCAGTGTTGGTAATTAAGAGATTATGAGTTCTGAGGCATGTTTTGCTACTGGCTCACTGTGCAACTTGCTGTTTTTCTCAGTTTCCCCATCTGTAAAATGGGAATACTCCTCTCCTACTTCCCTGGGTGGCTGAGGATCAGTTGCATCCCCTCGACACAGCGCTTAGGACATAGAAAAGTACTCTGAAAAATGCAGCCTGGTGTGCTGCAATCACTCAAGCATCCAAGATTAGCGGAGACATTTGCAAATTTTGGCCTTAATTTCTTTGTGCCTCAGTTCCCCATCTGTGACCTGAAGAGAACATTCTGTCTCACAAGGGAGAAGTGAAGAGAAATGCAAAGCAATCCTGGCCTAGTGGTTAGAGCATTAGGTCTCGGGAGACCCGTGTTTAATTCCCTGCTCTGTCACAGACTTCCCATGTGACCCTGGGCATGTTACTTGATCTCACTGTGCCTCAGTTCCCCATCGGTTCAATGGGGATAATTTCTCCTCACAGAGGGGCTGTGAGGAGAAATACACAAAAGATTGTGATGTGCTTTGAAACCTACTGACAAAAAACACTACATAAGAGCCAGGTATTAATACTTGTGAGGATGAGACATGGTGATGAGTGGGATGGAAAAGACCATGAGGCAATTAATATTCCCTAGTCAGTGCAGGGTTTGAACAGTGTGTAGAAAATAAGATACGGGGCCACAGCTTGAATGTCAAGGACAAGCAGAAATATTGAACAATAGTCTCATTCCCTGAGAACAGCTCACTGCATGAGGCAGGGGTCCCATGGAAAAAACTGAACATAATCATGCAGTCAGAGACTGTATCATAAGGCCTACCCACATAGGGAAGAACCTTAGTTCTGGAATGAGTGTTTCACTTTGCAACCTAATGTTTTAAAATAGAGTTTTTTAGTATGTAACATATATTTAGAGGGGATAATAACACTTGTTGTTACTACAATATCAGAGCACCTGCATCTCCTCCATGGGCAGGCATCTGCCTAATTCCAGAAACCTGGCCTGTTTTTGCACTCACCAGCTTCTCTTACATTTCTGGGGGGATAAAAGAAACTGGGAGAGGGGGGTTTCTGGGGCAGGGAGAACTGGTAGTGCCAACCTGGTAGAGCCTGGTAGTTTCTGACCCTGCTCCATGGAGGTCTATGGTAGGGTTTTCTGTAGGGCTCTGAACGCAGTTGCAGGATGCTTTCCAATACCAGAGGCATGGATTCAAGCTGTGTTTGGGAAACAGCAGTAAGCCATTACAAGCATCGGTGTGGCCGGAAACTACGTGAACCTTACCCCACAACCTGCTCTGAAGGGTATCTGGTCTGACCCCCTCTTGCCCAGGGATACAGAAACTCAGCAATACACCGGACTCCCATTCAGTAATAGACAGACCTATGGGGCCTGCCAAAACCCCACAACCCCTCCTCCACAGGCCACTGAGCGGGTAACAGCATTCACTGCCCTATGCGTTAGAGCCACAGCTGGTGCTTTGGCAGCTGGAAAAGAGGATGTTAGTGGAAGCAAAGACTGAAAAACCAAAGCCCACATGTCCTTCTCCCACACCTGGGCTGCACACACTGCATTCTGGAATGACTCCAGGAACAGGAGCATTATGGGAGGCACAGGAAGTAGCCATGGTGCATGGGAGGATCTGAGTTTCCTCTATCCAATGTCTATCTAGCGTAATCCAGTATAGCTCAGAGATGTTCCCATACAAACCCTATTCCTCCTGGGCTGCAGCCAGGCAGTCTTGCTGGGATGAAAATTAGCATTACAAAAGCCAATTTGGAGCCTCCCTCACTGATTACAGCCTTGTTTACGCCTGTTCCAGCTGGCTGGGTGTGAAGGCAGGTGACATGCAATTCCTTTGCTCTCTGTTCAAAAGTCTCCTTTTTCACTCTTTATCAGTGGTTCTGGTAAGAGCACTCTGTACAGTCACCAAAGAGGGCAGAGAATTGACTATGCTACAAAACGAGTGGAGAAACTTTATAGGCATACAGAGAAAAGCATGCCTTTGTGTTTGTGGAGTGAGTCAGCCGGTGCAACCTCACACTCAAGTCATCAAAGCAAGCTCCTCAGGACAGAGAATATATCTTCATATGCATTTGTACACCACCCTGGGGGCTGTGCCATGGAGTGCAATGGACTATATGGGACAAAGGTGTTAACAGAGCAGTTCCCAAACTGTGGATTGTGACCCCAAATCGGGTTGTACCACCACCAACAGATGGTGGTGGAGGAACATATGCTCATGGGCCCAATGGGCCAGATTTGGCCTGCAAGACAATACCACCTGTCCCGTCCCCAATCCCCCACACCATGTGCAGACCGGCTCCACAAATGCCACACCAGGAGGCTGCCTGTTAATGGTAGCCCCCACCCAGCATGACCTGGCCACCAGGCTGTAGATCAAAATAGCAGCCTTCTCATGGTGTGACCTCACACACCCAGTGCGACATCACACGTATGGTGCAGTTCTCAAAGACATTCTGTTCTGTCTCCCTGCATGGTCTTTTTGCAAAACTGTGTGAAGACCTGGGGTCCGATCATGCCGTGTTATTATTCCACAATGAAGCTTGTTAGCTCTCAAAATGAAAAGTGCTGGGCCGATTTTCTGAACGGAGAGATGAGCTGTGTGCCCGTGCAATGGCCTGTGAACAGAGTGAATGTGTTGATTTTCCTGTGTGCCTACAGGAAGAGGTGCCTTCTTGCCTTATCACAGATGTATTTGGGAATCTGAATGAACTGAATACAAGTCTGCAAGGAAAGACTCCCCCCCCCCCCAATCCTTCAGCTGAGTCAATCAAAATCAGAAGATTTATGAATTGTTTTCCGGAAGTATAATCTATTGAAGACAAACTATGAATCCTTCCTTCAGCTTTGCAAGTTCCTGGCTGACAATGAAATTATTCAGCCTCCTACACAGGTGATGGCCGAGCGCCTCAGCTGGCCAGAACAGTTTACATCCTTTCCCCCTGACCTGGACATGACAAAGTATGACTGGGTGCGAAACCCTTTTCAGTACAAGCCTGACACCATGGAGTTGCCAGCAGCTGACACTGAACAGCTCACTGAAATTTCCTGTGATAGATTCTTGCGAGGAACATGTGCTCAACTTTCTCTCTGGGAATTTGGCTCACTGTCACAAGAACGAATATCCTGCACTCTCAACCTGCACCTTCAAACTGATGGTGCCATTTGCAAGCCTGTATTTGGGTGAGGCTGGATTCAGTGCTTGTGTCCATCAAGTCTCAGGGTTCATCTACTGTGGATGTCACAACTGGAGATTAGATGTGCAATTTCTACCATGCCACCAGACTTCAGGAAGCTGTGTTGCAACACACAAGCCCGTGTCACATTAGAGAGCATTAAATAATGTACTTCATGTGTAAATTCCTTGGTTGCTATGATGTGGTCTGGGGGCACTGGAGACCATAAGTCTCAAAATGGGGTTATGCTGGCAAAAAGTTTGGGAATCCCTATGTTAACATAATCTAGTTACTGTTTGGGGCTTGGTATACAGGGACCTTAGCCTGCCTAGTATCATGCTAAACATGACAGTAAAAATCATTTGAACCTTTTATTAAAGATAAAGAAGGACAAACAGTTAAAATTAAAGGCTTTACATTCCAAATACTGTAACAACATCCTTTCCCTTAAGCTGGAGAGTTTTTAGAAGGAAAACATCCTTGTCTGACAGTCTCTTAAATGGTATCAGATGGTAATAACTGTCCTTTTGGGGAAAAGAGAAGAAGTTGAAATGAGCTGGAGCCGTCGATGCTGTTAAAGTCTGATCCCATTTCATCCCAGCTGGTGTCTGAGATTCAGCTGGGGCCGGTACAGGTGGCAATGTCATTGGGGTCCCTCTCTCTGGTCCAGTCTGGTCAGAACATCCCTCAGGATCAGGATGCTGAAGGCCCAGGGTCCCAGGAGATGGTGAGAGAGGCAGCCATGATGAAGTTCCTCCAGAAGCTTCTGAGAGTTCTCTCTGTATCTCCCCTCTGCCAAAGTGTCTTTCTTCAAGCACCAAGAAAAGGGAGTGTTGGGTGGAATAGCTGATCCTCTCACAGTTTAATCCACCAATTTGGCCTAATATGCAACACGTCAACTTCAGTTCATTAACTTCTGGCTCCACATCATTTGTTTTTAATGAGCATAATTTCAACCGTCCTTGGATTATATCAATCATGGCCTTTTTGGTTTAGGCTAATCTAGGTTGTCTGGTTCTCTTGCACCTATTTACAATGTTCTTTATTGAAAATAACTTGACCTACTTTCCATGGCCAATTCTAAAACAGGCAAAAGTTATAGACCTATTGCCACACCAAGGCTCCCATTCTACTTAACAACGTGGGGCACTACTGGCATAAAAATGAGTGTAGAGAGCCCCTGCTTGGTCAGCTTCTGCTACCCCAAGCAAGAACAGATATATTGCACATGCAAAGAAAGGTAGAAGGGAAGCTAGGAATGGCTATATGGAATCAAACCATCAGGCTATGCTATCTGCAGCCTTGGGCAGTTTGGTTCCTGCTACATCAAAATGAAACTCTTGCAATGCACCTGGCCACCATGATAGAGGTGGGGACAAGCTCCCCAGGGGACTCTGGAAGATCATCTCCCCTGCTGAAGCTGAAGGGTCAGGGTTCTTTATATCTCCTGAGACTCTCAGAGCGGTAGGGGTTGTCAGATCCCACCAATAGCCTGTTCATTCAGGAGCAAGGCTTTTCACTATTAGAAAGGGAACCATCATGGTTCGACTTCACTTTAAAAGAATGTGGCCATTAGAAACCCACCCTGCCCCACTTTTAGAGGAGTTACATGTCTATTCAGCCTCTCCTCTGTATTGAGGGGCTGGAGTATTCTATACCTCACTCTGAACAAAAACTGGTGTTCTTCCCTGGCTTTGGTCCCATCTCCCTACCCCACACTACCCCTGCCCTACCAATGGGCTGCCTGCCTCATGCTGCGTGGATTCCTGCTGACTGCCACATTAGTTCCCAACAAGAAGGTCCACGCAGCTGTTAGGGGGAGATGGGTCATATTAGGCATTGAAGGCAGGGAAGGAAGAAGGGTTTTTCTGAGCAGAGGCAGGCAGGCAGAACACTTGGGGAGTCAGTCAAGCCTCGTCCCTTGGGGTTAGAAGGGTTTCTAATCCACAGCACAAAGTCCCTCCTTCCGCACATCACAGGCCCCAGAAAACTACAGAAATTTAATCAGCTTCTAGGTGACATCCACCCAGCAGTCAGCCAGCCAGCCTCCTAAGGGACAGTGTCACGCACAGGGTACTAATGAGCACTAGTGCTAGATGTAAGGGAATGTGTGATGTGAAATGTTCTATGACACAAATTAACTCACTTTCTGACACTTGACAAATCCTCCCATGTTGGTTTCCCCCCAACTGCCAGATGTACAGTTCATTTGTCCAACAGCCCAGCATGGAACTGAAAACCTGTTATCTGGAATAGAGATTGCCCATGAACTATTCCCCATCTGGGAGCTCTGGGTGTTCAAGCCTGTGCCCACATGATCTCCTGGGACCAGCGGTAAAATTTAAGGCTAATCAGAGAAAATCTGCAATTTAAGGAGTAAGAGAAGTAGCTGCTAGTAATTTGCTTCTGTTCTCATGTTGCTACAGCCAGGTAGCTCAATTTCCTTCTTTTCTTAAGCAGGAGGCACTGGAAACTCTGCATATGGTCGAGACTTTAAACGGCCTCAGAACATTTAACACAGCTGCAAATGAAACAGCAAAAGTCACAGGCTGCAGGCTCTTCCCTCTCAGAGATTTCTGCTTTCCAAACTGGCGACTCATTCTGGTATAACACTTTGAGCTGCGTTAACAAACGGAACAGTAACCCTGATTCATGCAATACAAAAGGCAAGAGTGCAAGGGGATCTAATTGTAGGATATTTTACATAACAGTGGAAATCCTGTTGTGCATTTTTTTCCACCACTGAAAAATATTTCCCACAGAATAAAAAGGTCCACAGAGTGCAAATCCAAGTGGATTTATTAACTTCAACAACTCAGACTCGTAGTGAAGGAGTCACGTGTTGTCTAGAAAGACCTGTCCCAGAACTGAAAGTTTGGAGGTAAAGGGCTGATTAGGGCAGCTCAGGAGAGGGATTCTCCTTTTGGTGTTCTTCTCCGGGTTCATTTCCACCCTGCTGCTCCCTGAGGAAGTATCTGCAGATGCTGTCTGGCTTTCCCTCCCACTATGGTCTGCAGTTCTCTTGAACGTGGACTTTTTGCTTTTCTTCAGAAAGTAAAACGCTCTCATTAAGTCTTCCACTTCCCACTGCTCTTCCTTCTGTTTCCTACAACAGTGCAGGGCAGCAGGGTCTATGGGGTGAGCTTCGGTATTGAAGACATATCCGCCAGCACCAAGGATGCATTCCCCATAAGGCATGGACACCACATCAAAGGCTGACCCATCATTGTGAATGAAGTTATCTGGGTCAAACAGCAGATATAAGTATTTCACTGTTTCAGCCAAGAAAAAGGATTCCATGCGATTATCCAGTCGGTGATCCCTCAGGTCTTTGATCTGTAAGAGAGCAGATCAAGTGGATTACATCTGTCCTAAACCCAGAACCTCACAGAGTGCTCCTAGATGTCATGAACTTGGGAAAACAGTCAGCTTGGAATTCATCCCTACAGCTAAGCAATACATGGACTCACCAGTCCACTGCCGATCCTTACCCCGAGGAGTTGCCATTTGGCTTGATGGTGCACAACATTTAAAATTAATTACTTCTAACAGTTTCTTTTTGGCTGTTTTATCCAACTGAAATGTCTGCCAGTCACTTGCTCTAACTGCTAATCAGGAGAGAGGAGTTCTGTGCTAAGGATTTCCCATGTGACTTAGCGACATGAAGCGACTTACCCACCATTTCCCAACCTATAAAATGGGGACTTATCTACTTCAGAGTTGTGAGTGTGAATTCTCAGTGTTTGTGCATTAACGATTCATCGTGACAGTGTGAGATCCTTGAATGGCAGGTGTTAGAGAAGTGTAAAGAAATCAACTCGTACAGGCTCAGCTGTATCTGATCAGCACAGGCCCATGTCAGGGCAATGCAGACCTGTACCATTCCAGCAGATCGCTGAGAGGTGCAGTGCCCTACATGCAGTGGGAACATGCCCTGGCCCTGCTTTCTCCCCAACCCCTTGCACCCACAGAGGCACCAGGAGGAAGTAGTTCCTGTGCTGAGGGCAGAGGGAAGTGGGGAGGCTTTTTGTGCCATCCCCAGCTCTTACCCACACAGTAGCAGGGCACAATATGGCCCTAAGTCCCTTACTGCTCTGGCAGTGGAGTTACTCCCTGAAGCATGAGCAGGGTTACAAAATTGAGTTTTACCACGGGACTGCTTGATTGGTCTTTAAAAAACAAGAAAACCTTCCCTCAAGTGATCAGCCAGCCTACAGACATCACCCTCTTTGACAAACTATCAAGAGACCAACACTTGCTGGTTGAAAGCTGGTTTTCAGCAGACACTTACTGTTGCAAATCCACACTCCACCTTACTGATTTTCTCTATGGACTCCACAGCATCTCTCCCCAGTTCTAAGAGGGTGGGATCTCGTGTGGCACGGTACAGATACATGGCACTCTCGATCAGCTCTGCAAAATCCAGCAGCAAAGACTTTGTTACAGTGCACAGAAGACACCCCTGCAATTTGCATAGATTCACCAATACAATTCAAGAGGATCAGATCAATTAGCCCTATATATTGCCTCTGGCTCTCACCCATCTTCCCAGAGGACAAGCCAAATCTGCAATTAAACAGTTTGAATTGAGATGACATGTTAACTATGCATTTCCCGCCTCACATTTAGGGGATGGGAATGAAGTGAAGTTAAAAAAATTTAAAATTAAACTTGCCCTAAAAAACCCCCTAAATTTAGAAAATTCTTTGATACCCCAATTCTGCATCAGACATTTCAGCCCCATAAAAAAGAGTTGTACATTTTATAAGCTACTGAAAGATAGGGTTTCCTGACGTTTAGATACAGGGATGGGTAATATGGATACATCCACGGCAGACATCAGGTGCACCTTCTCTTTTCCTTACTCTAGAAAGATTGCTACTGTGATATTGTGACACATTCTAAGAAAATTAGCATTGCTAAGAATTTTTGGTAAAAAAGTCCAGTTTACAGGCCACATGGCAAATGATGTTATGCTGCTGTAACAGCCATTCAGGAAACTCAAATTAACAAATGCATTTGCAGACCTACATGATGCAGGTGCACAAGTAAATGAAGTAGAACCATGTGTGTTGTAAGAAACAGGGAAAAGGGAAATCAATGGTTGTGGAACAGAAAAGGACAAAGGAACGAGGGAGAAATGTTATTTTCAAGTTTCAGAGAGGATCTTGCATCACAGGATCATTAACATTATTTGTGTTACTCAACTGCAATAAGGTTAATAAAACGGGAGGAATAGCAAAAGTCTGCTTTACTCTATGCACTTCATTCAGCAAAACCAGACTGGTCTGTTTATAGTCAATTTCACTTTCTAGTTATACTAGTACAGAATTCATGTGTGCAAGTGAACATTTACATTAAAAAGCCTTTTACTGACAGACTTTGAGAACACTTAATACTACACTTGATGCATCTTCTTCAATAGCACAAACCCTATATTTTGGGGCTAATCCATTTGACAGGGCCCCTTTAAGAAGTGGCACAGTGGTTAGGCTCCTTTAAAATGTAGTCCTACCTATAGTGAAAGTCAGACTCTTGCCGGAAATGGAAAATGGGAGTGCCCTGAGAATGAAGTTATCATTGCAGTAGTGTAAGATCTTGCAGATTAGATGTTAGGTAACATTTAAATTACTACACTAGAGTAAAAGCAGGACTCAGTGTCAACATCTTTGTTGCTTCTGTTTACCAGGTCTGAGTGGGTATCCTTCTCGCTTCTCCACTGTATAGCCCTGGGGAATGTTGTAAAACTCAGGCAGCCCACCAAACTGTTTCCAAACAGTGTAATAATTGAGGAATGTTCGCATGGCATTATTGATGTCCCCTATCAGGCTCTGGGGAAAGAAAAAACACCTAGTGAAGCAACACTCAGTTGGGAAACAACAAACTACACAGGACTTAGCTTAAAAAAAAAAAAAACAACCTTTCCTACAGTCATTAAATGAGAAACCAATGGACTGCTCACAGAGTTTGAACATAGTCATATTCAGACAGGGTACCTTAAGAATAGCTGGAGCTAATGAGGAAGCTGGTGACACTTCTGTTGGATCATATTCCATGTGATCTCTGAATTCATACCAAGTTTTCTACTCCCTTCTGGCTGATGTGGATCTCAGAGTATTCATTTTAGAGCTTCCCTGACTCATCTAGAAGACACTGTTCCTTTCATTTCAGCAGCAGAGGGGCTGTTGCTGCGTAGTCAACTATAGGACACTAGGGAGTGGGAACTACTCAATAAGCAATTCTCATTGCAAGAAAAACTCAAAAATAAAAAGGGATTTGGTCTCTTTTCTTAGGGCCCCTCCGCCCCATCTTCTTAAGAACTGTGTTAGGAAAGCAGGTTACAATATGGCTGTCCCCATTCACACTTAATCTATGGTTCTGTATGTAGCACTTCTGGAGTCTAATTCAGCTCTGCCAAAGGCTGCAGTAGGTGAAGTCCATCTACACTGCGGAGCAGAGTCAGGCTTTAACCGGGACAGAAGATAAAAGTTATCATCATATGCCCCGGCACAGTATTTGTGGTGCAGATGGACCCAAGACAGGGAGGAACAAGATTAGTGTATGTTATTTCTCTTCCTACCTGTAAGCCTGGCCAGTAGGCCTCTAGGGACTGAAAGACAGGCATGGACACTGTCCCTTTGTACATCTGAACCCACAGGTACCAATCGTCGAATTTTGTGTAGTTCTTAATGGCTTTGTTATATTCTAAAAAGAAGCGGAGAAAAATAATTTAACACAACTGAATTTTTAAATAGCAGAAGAGAAGCCCCTTTTTCCACTGTGGATTAGACAAATTAACACTAAGAACATTCATTTCTCCCAGAGCACTGTCATACAGAACACTCACAAATCTTACAAGGCCTTATTGTAACAAAAACCATCACTACAGGAAACAGTCTAGAAAGGAGTTTTGTCAGACTTTTAGCATCCTCTTGTTAAAAGGAGTCTAACAGACCAAATGATGGAAAAAGAAATTTAGCTCCAAAAAGACACAGGTACTAGCCTGGCTCTACTGAGGTCAATGGGAGGCCAGAATTTCACCCACAGAGCTGAAGATACCTCAGAAGTGAGTCTGCACCATGGAGTTGCTTAAGGTCACATTTCCAGGGGCCTCTCTCTGTACATACAGATATCTACAGGTGCACTTAAGGAGACACTTTTGGGAAAATCTGGTGAAAAAAGGCCCAGTCATCTAGGAGAAAAAAAGCTCTCACCTAGGAACATGGACATCAGCTCTTCATCATGCAGCAGAATGGCTCCTTTAACAAGGTATTCAAAGTAGGAATCTACCCCTGCCCCAATGCCAGCATCTTGGGCTACCCATTTGGCAGTTACCACATCAATGTGGTTACCCACCTGTGGGAAAAGGAAGAGTTTAAAGAAAAGCCAAAGCTTGCCTGTTAATACTAGATTCCGAGGATGATCTTCTCTTTCTACTGTTTATTTGAAAGCCACGGATTTCAAAGCACTTGGCAAACTTTATGAAATATAGACACATATAGCAATACAACATTAGTATTGCTGTCCTGATTTTATGATGAATTTGCAACCTTCAAGTTAAATTAACTGTTTTCTGCATTTCACAACTACACCTGGTTTGTCAATAGGCAGACATGAACAATGCTATGGGAACCACTACTTTGCATTTTTTATTTGCAACATTAATGCCTCATTGGTATAAAGTTTTACCTAGGATTTTATTGATTACAATGCCATAAAGTGCAGCTTTGTTAGGTATTATCTGACCTGAACTCTGGGACTACAGAATAGAGTAATTGCATTTTTCTGAAATTCCAGAGGGTTTTAAGCTAGAAAAAACTCTTTAGATACAAGGAAAAAACCTATTTGTGGCACTCGAGTTCTACAGCGTGGCATTATGGAGCTGGGCAAGACCATAACCATATGCTTAAAGATTTTTCTCTGTTACAGTGCATGTGTGGAAACAGATTTGTAGTTATTCGTAATTTTTTTCTTTAAATTTGCCAAGGTCCTCATTGAGGTCTAGTCACATGTGGAGACAGACATTTTTAAACTTCAGAAACGTCCAAGTTTTGTGTACAAAAATGTAAGTGTCAAGAGAAAATATTTATATTTATATTTTAAGTATGGGGAAATTGTGTTCCAACCCTCCTCTCCAAAGCCTAAATTATAAACATCTGAATTGACTAGTCTCATTTAAAAAAAAAAATTAAATAAAAAAATCCCCCTTCGACAGAGACTAAACTTGGAATAGCGGCGCTAAAGCAACGTTTTAAGGAGGCTGTGAGCCAGTAATGGCAGAGGATCATAACGGAAGCGGAGTTATAAAAATGATAAAACTGTGAAAATCACAACATTTGCCCGCCAGCCTCTTCTGGGTAGAATACAAGAACTGTGTAATGTATCCGAGGTGGATATAGTCTAACTGAAGTTACCAGGGTTCTGGAACAGTAGGCTAAGTGTCATCTACTGCAGGATTACTGGTATTGCAGTTATACTCATGTAGTACTATAAGGTATCACTCATTTAAAGATAACGCGTGTCCTCTATCTATCCTGGCTTACCTAGTACTGCCTCCTGTACACTGTTTACAAAAAGGATGTAAGCATAACATGAAGGGCGTTTCCCCCCACTCACCAATCCAATATCGGAGCGATTTTTCCACAGGGCCTTAATGGCTTTTCTGGCCACATCCTCGAACACTAGGTCACCCGTAAGATGGCTTAACGTGGCAAATTCCACTATGAATGTTCCGATACCAGCAGTACAGGTAACTGGGGTCTCTCCAGGGTTTACTCCATGCAGCAAGTTCACTGTCCCATATGGCATCCCAGTTGGGGTCTGAAAAGCTGAAACACATCACAGTCGTGATTCACAGGAGAACGTTCGGCATCTATCACCAGACAACATTTAACAGGCTGACTGTTACTGCCTGTGCCTCTCATTCAAGCATGGATGCCAGCAAGAGACCAGGGGTTTGGAGTAGTCTGAAGTGCACTGAAATAAATGGGAGGTGGCACCATAGCCCGGTATGGGGGAGAGAGGTAGAACCCAGAAGGCTAGACAAGAAATGCTGGACATGTGGAGACCTATCACTTAGCATGCAGTGTTTGAGGGTATGCCTGCCTCACTGCACAAGCGGGATGATCTCTGTGAGGATGCAAACACTGAACAGCTGCCTCATTAACTGAATGCAGTCCAACCTGTGCCCGGGACGAGGCACATAAAACCAACACAACAACTCATGTACTCTGACTGTGTATCCTAATGGAAGCCCACAGTGGGGCAGAGTTGAGTTTGCACATTTTCTGCCTCTAGAGACCATCACTTGACCACCTTAATGTTCTTTTAACATTGTTTTTTGCTTGGAGTAACTAATATACATGATGGCATACATTCATGTGACTGATAGCACCACGTTCCGGGTGTTTCCTGCAGGCATCACATATACCTAGTGCTGCCATTTCAGAAGACTACACTCACATTTCCTGTGATATTTTGTCTCAAGTGACCCAAAGTCCTGCATTCTGTGTCCAACAACCATCCCACAGCTGCTCTGGAAGCTTCAGAGGTTTCCATGTGGATTGTAAAGGATTTATTTGAGCCTAGGCTCATTCCCCAGACTTCAGTAACACCAAAATACTTGTACATCAGTGCAGCACTGACAAAAATATGGCAGTTTAATACAGCTAGTTAGACTTCCCCTATGATTCCACTGATCTGGGGGCTATTTTAGATGCTGAAGTGATGGCACTTGTATTACTACTGGCCAGTTAACTCAGCATCTACTATGCAGAAGAGTGCAGAGAAAAGTTAGATCTGCAGCTCTGGAAAGGTTCTCACCTGGTAGCAGTTTACGAGCAGCTTCTTCCGCCATCCTCAGAAGAGGCCCTGAGCACGGCCATCCTGCTTCCACTTCAACACCAGCTTTCTTAGACAGCAAGTGAGCAGACAGGAGACCACCTACCACTGGAACAGTGCAAAGTGAGGGGCTCATTAGGAAGTACAGGGAGGAATGAACTGATGGTTTTGGGCACAAAACCCCCAAATCAGCAGCATTTGATTCCATAACTAGGAAGTTGTGGCGGGGAAGGGGAAGACAGATGGCTCATCTCTAGTGTCTAAGAAGGTGCTAATCAAAGATGCTTTGCAAAGATAAAAAGTTGGATTTATTCTTGTTCTTGCTTCTTTGTAAACTGTCAAAAAGAACTGGAAGCACTTCTACCCCATTGCATTAGAAACAGCAGATCTTACCTATGCCCGTTTATCTGTACTACTCTACAGACACAGACAACTGAAGAACTACTGGGATTATGACATCAGGAGAATAAAGTATGAGCAATTGAAAGGGAAAAAGAGAGTGGATGGGGTTGTCTTGTATTTTAAATGAGCCCAGAAATGTGTAACATGGCAAGTGTAGGTCAAAAACTATTAATGTGTAAAATATTTTACCAGAAACTGTCTCAGGGTGCAGAAACTAGCAGAGCAGGAGAATGAGAATAAGCATAGCTCAGTTTTTTCTCTGAAAGTGTCATTTAAGTAGAGGGAATTGAAGGAGCAAAACAAGCAAGTGGTGCTGAAGGCAGAGGTCGTCATGATTTTTCAAGCGAAAGAGGACTTTAATCATAGCTTCTTAAATAGACAAAATTACTCTCCATTCCAGAACATCGTCTGCCTCAAGGGACACAAGAAACTTATTCTAGAAGCAACAGCAGATTTGATGTGTAACTTTATGACTTCAGCATGAAACCTCTCATTCTGAAACTTAAAACTAACCTTGAACAAGAACACAAACTGTAGTATGTCTAGTTTACATACGGAACCATTCAAAAGGGGGCTGGGAGGTGATGCACAATGAAGGAAGGGAGGTGTATTTTTCTTTGTTTAGTTTGTATGCAGCAGAATTCAATTCCCACTGTTCTTCTGCATTAGATATAAAATTATGAATTCACGGAGACTGTGATTGTGACACACAAACGACTTTCAAGTTAAGCCCTACTCCAGCACCCAGCTCACCTCGGATGTTGGTTTCAAAGACAGACGCATTTACGTCAATATCAAAATCCACCCCCTCCTGCAGCACATTGACAACCCTCTGGAACTCTGAAACATTTCCCAAAATCTGGAAAAGAAATCAGGACAAATGAGAGGGAGGCTCATGAGGCAACAAATGACTACACTCAGGAAAACAAAGGAGCAATTATAAGGAACGCATGACATAACAGACTCCTCAGCAGCTTCACTATAGGGTTAGATGCTGTTTTAAACCTTTTTCACTTGACCAAGCTACAGGGGCGGCAGGTTTGTATAATTTTTGGTGGTGCCCAGAACAGGTCCAAATCCTGCCCACGGCTCTGGGAGGGAGTTTGGGTGTGGGAGGGAGTTTGGGGTGCAGGCTCTGGGAGGAAGTTTGGGTGCAGGAGGGATGCGGGCTCTGGGAGGGTGCAGGTTCTGGGCTGGGGTAGGCATGCAGGAGGGGGTGCAGGCGGGGATGCATGCTCTGAGAGAGAGTTTGGGGGGGGACAGACGAATGGACTGCCATGTGCCTCCTCCGGCACAACAGCTGCCTCAGCCTGCCCCTGGCGCCGCTCCCTTGTAGCCGGGAGCGGCCAGTGAGGGAGCGCAGCACGGAGCTGTAGGGGACAGCTCAGGGGCGGTGCGCGGGGGTGGCAGGCAGAGCCGGGGAAGAGATCCGGCTCCGAACCTTGGTGGAACTGGGACCTGAACTTGCTGGAGCCCGGGCACCACGGGCCCATACAACTTGTCGCCCCTGACTAGCTGTGAGCACAAGCTGCTGACTCACGAAACGGAGGATATAAAAGACACTAAGAAAAAGATTCCTATTTGATTGTCTTCAAAGCTTTCCCCCCTCATTCTGGGTCCTTATGCCATATTTAGAAGGTGTCAGAGGCTGGGCACTCCAGGCCCCTGCATCTCAGTGGAGTGAAGTCAATGCAGGCTCTCCCTCTCTCAGTTAATAAGTTTCTCTCACAAGTAGGTGAAGAGCACCTGAGAGGAGCAGAGGTAAATCAAGGCCTCTAATGCAGGATATTTAAGAAGTGCAGAAAGTAATATTGTATGAAATAAAACAGAGAGAAATTAACAAGAAAAGGTTGTAATTGAGTGAGGTACTTACTAGTAGAGTGTCCAAAGCATCAATCAACGTGAGAGAAAAACTAAAAGAGAAAAGAAGGCAGTGTGAGGAAATGTCAAGTGAGATAAGTAGCAGCCAGGGTGACAGACAGTAACAAATATAACACTTGAATATTTAACAGCAAAAACAAAAAAAGTCTAACTACAACTCCAGTTACTCCAGCGTGAGCCAACCTGAGACCCCTAAGCTGTGTATAGAGAAGACTGGGAATTCTACCCACAGGGCATCTATCATCCTGCTGAATCTGTCAGATCACAACCATTGCCACTGATAGCATCAACACAAAATTATGACTCCATGACTCCACTGGAGGGCCAGGCAACAGGTGGAGCTAAGAACAAAAATATACTGTATTCCAACAGCAATACCTGCAGCCTTAGTGGGAAAAATACCTCCCAATAATATTTCGTGACATAATCATCTTATTCACAGAGCTGTTTTAGCCGCATTGGTCCCAGGATATTAGCGAGACAATAAATACATTACCTTACCCACCCTGTCTCTCATCTTTTCCTTAAACAATTCTCTTTTACTGGCAGGTGCCTGGCTTGCGTGATCCAATTGGTTTTTCTCCTTCACCAACATATACGATTCAAGCTAATGCAGTTTGAGACTCCACCTTTACCAAACGGCTTGGCACAGTTACAGCAGAGACCACCACAGCGCCCCACAGAGTCGTCAGAGCTAAAGATGAAGGTCTTTTAGATTCCTAAGTGTAGGGAGAGGTAGGGAAACGCGGGCACCCTGGACACAGCAGGCGAACAAGCTCATAGGGAACATTAACCCTCTCCAGTACCTTCCCCAGGTGTCCTGTCCATCACACGTCAGAGGCCGCAGTTCATCGTAGGGAAACGCGTTTTCCAGGTAGCTGTCGTAGGCGTGGTAGAACATGGACTTGACCCGCTCCCTGAGGGCAGAGGCGGCATTGGAGCGCGGACACGGCTACGGGCCTACCGGCACGCCAGGGCTGCGCCCCCGGCTTGGCCAAACCGGCCCGGGGTTCCCCCGCCCGCCGCCCGCACTGCCCGGGCCGCTTGGCAGCCGCACGTCGCTTAAGCGCCCAGATGCGCGGCCCGGGCCCTTCCACAAGCCCGGGCAGGACTCGCCTACTGCCCCGAGCCCGGGGCCCGAGCGGGGCCGCACCGAGCCCGGGGCCCGAGCGGGGCCGCACCGAGCCCGGGGCCCGAGCGGGGCCGCACCGAGCCCGGGGCCCGAGCGGGGCCGCACCGAGCCCGGGGCCCGAGCGGGGCCGCACCGAGCCCGGGGCCCGAGCGGGGCCGCACCGAGCCCGGGGCCCGAGCGGGGCCGCACCGAGCCCGGGGCCCGAGCGGGGCCGCACCGAGCCCGGGGCCCGAGCGGGGCCGCACCGAGCCCGGGGCCCGAGCGGGGCCGCACCGAGCCCGGGGCCCGAGCGGGGCCGCACCGAGCCCGGGGCCCGAGCGGGGCCGCACCGAGCCCGGGGCCCGAGCGGGGCCGCACCGAGCCCGGGGCCCGAGCGGGGCCGGCCAGGCCGAGGGGGCCGCTCCCGGCAGGGGGAGCTGGGGGGAACCGAGCCGCCCTGAGCCTCACCGGTAGTGGGCGGTGTCGATGCCGCGGGCCGCCCCCTCCCCGGCGCCCGGCAGGTGCAGGGCCCAGAGGCAGCACAGCAGGTACCAGGAGCGGAGCATCGGGGGGTGGCAGCGGAGCCCGGCCGCGCCGCCGCTTCCGCCCCTCACGAGGGGGTAGCCACGCCCCTTCTGCGCGCGCGTCGGTCCCACTACTTGCCCTCCCCCCCCCGGCAGTAGGCCTTAATGCGCCTGCGCACAAAAGTACCTTCCACTTCCGGCTTCTCTAGCTACCGTGGCAAGTCCCCGCCCTCCGGAGTCCGTCGTGTCTCAGGACGAGGCTGCGGTTTCCCCTTCCGGGGCATAGGGCAGCACCTGGAGCTGCTGCCAGGCTAGGGGTCTTGACCCTAGAGGTAGCCACGTTTGGTTTCCCTCGCGGGGAGGGGCGTGTCCCAGCCACCGGCCTGGCCCGGCCCGTTACGGCCACGGTCAGGGACGGGCCTCGCCCTGGGCGCGGTGACCCAGCCCTGCGCCGGCCTCTCCACAGCGTCCCTGGCAACCCCCCGCCCCGCGCTCTTCTCCCCGCCCTGCGCGGGGCGCCCGGTCGCTGCCCGCGCGGCTCCCGGGGCCAGGTCCTCGGCAGGAAGCGCATGCCGGGGCTGCGAGTGAGAGGGAGGGTTTTAACCCCCGGCCGGTCAGCTTTGAGTTGAGCCAGTGGCTTAATTTCCCGCCAGTTCTTCCGGCACCGCAGGAGCCTTGGTACGCAGCTTTTATCATGGCCGTTGCCTTACCTCGAATGCCCTCTCAGTCTGCTGCTTTCCCTGAGACTTCTTCAGCCTGAATCAAACGTCTTCTCTTCCGGACAGACAGGTTATCATCAAGTGATCCATGCCCTGTCACCCAGTCCCAGCTTCTAGCAAAGAGGCTAGGGTCACCATTCCTGCCCATCCTGGCTAATAGCCATTGATGGACCTATTTTCCATGAATCTATCTAGCTCCCTTTTGAACCCCGTTATAGTATTGGCCTTCACAACACCCTCTGGCAAGGCGTTCCAGGGGTTGACAGTGCGTTGTGTGAAAAAATACTTTCTTGTGGTTGTTTTAAACCTGCTACCTATTAATTTCATTTGGTGGCCCCTTGCTCTTGTATTATGAGAAGGAGTAAATAACACTTCCTTATTTACTTTCTCTACACCACTCATGATTTTATAGACCTCTATCATATTCCCCCTTAGTCACCTCTTTTCCAAGCTGAAAAGTCCCAGTCTTATTAATCTCTCCTCATACGGAAGCTGTTCTATATGCCTAATCATTTTTGTTGCCCTTTTCTGAACCTTTTCCAATTCCCATATATCTTTTTTGAGATGGGGCAACCACATCTGCATGTGGGCATACAGGGATTTATATAGAGGCAATATGATATTTTCTGTTTTATTATCTATCCCTTTCTTGATGATTCCCAACATTTGGTTTGCTTTTTTGACTGCTGCTGCACATTGAGTGGATGATTTCAGAGAACTATCCACAGTGACTTCAATATCTCTTTCTTGGATGGTAACAGCTAATTTAGACCCTATCATTGCATATGTAGTTAGGATTATGTTTTCCAATGTGCA
Source organism: Lepidochelys kempii (assembly GCF_965140285.1). Lineage (NCBI taxonomy): Eukaryota > Metazoa > Chordata > Testudines > Cheloniidae > Lepidochelys > Lepidochelys kempii. Next base: position 29,521,709 of record NC_136392.1, on the reverse strand, counting down.
TTATTTTGCATTTATCAACATTACATTTGATCTGCCATTTTGTTTCCCAGTCATCCAGTTTGTTCCTTTAAAAATATATTACCAAGCGGCTTGCCACATTAGCCGGAGTTAACATTCACTTTACATCAAACACAGCACTGGAATGGTTTAGATTAAAAGTAAAACAAGTTTATTAACAAGAGGCAATAAGATTGTAAGTGAATTCACATATAAAGGGTAGAGTTAGAAATGGTTACAAGCAAATTAAAGTGAAAAATGCTTTCTAGAGGCTAAGACCTTACAAAACAAGCTACAGCCTTTGTTCAAGGGAGTTTCCTTACCAACATATGCTCCAGAAAGTGGCTGACCAGCCCCTTTGGTCAAGAATCCCATAAAGTCCAAACGGTTTCTTTGTTGTCTCAGGTGAAAGATAACTTGTGGTTCTTTGCCCCTTTCTTTGTTGTCTAGTGAGCCTTTGAAATGGTTTCTTCTGAAGATTACCCCTCAAAGTAAAGTTCATTAGAGCCTAACAGCAGCTCCCAACACAGGTCCTGGCACGCAACTTTGGGTTCAGAGCTGCTCAGCTACTTTTTCAGAGCACCAGTTGGGCTTGTGGGGGTGGGGGGCAGGAAGTGTGAGCTTCCTTTTTTGAATCCTGTTTTTAGTGCCTCTGTGCCTCAGAAACACACCTATCTCTGCCTTCTTCCGACCCTATGAAACCAGTCTCCTTGGTCCAGTCCCTGAGGGAAAAGTGTTTCCTTCCCCAGGTACTTCAGCCTTGCCTCCTTCCAGCCAGCCCCCAGGAACTCAGCCCATCTCCCTCTCCATGCTCCCATGTTCCCATGAACACTCTTCATCTCCAAATCTCTATCCTTCCTTCCATGCCACTCAGTAATACACCCTCCACTCAAAATCTCTCTTAGGCCTCTATTGCCCATGCACTGCCCACTCTGCAAAACCAATTCACCCCTCTCCTTGTCAAATAAAGTAATTCACTGAGGCCCTACAACCCTCCCAGAATCTACTGCAGTGAGGGCACCTCCACCTCAACAGTCAATTGCTCCTTCCCCCTGACCTTTCTTTGGGGGCCCTCTGCTGCCCCTCTTACTGGTGCACCCTCTCGTGGAAGCCCCAGCTTGTTGTGCACAGGCTGCTATGCTGCTTTGCTCTCCTCCTGGGAAGACTCCAACGCAGCACCTTCTGCTCTCTCTCACTGCTCACAACCCTGCTCTCAAAGGAGCAGCAGCTCAGAGGTTACTTGGCTCATCACTCCCCGCTTCCTCGCTCTAACACTTGCTTGTTTTTCTTACAGCCCCAGTTCCCAGAGCCGTGTGATTTCATGAGAATCTTAGCTTTGGTTTAAAACAAATTGTAAGTTTCTCATCCTTGTGGTTGCAGGGAAAAGCTTGGAAAATGTGAGCGACTCCATCTCCAAAGGACAAGTAAGCCACATATTTATTTTTAAAATCTCATGATTTTCAGTTTCACAATCACATACAAATACATATTTTCTTATAAACACAGCCCCAGCTGATGGTTAGTAGTGCTGCTGGGCAGTGATGAGTCTAGCTGGATCATGAACCAATGTGGCTATTGGAGGTCAAGCTTCCTCCAGACCAAGTGATGCTATGTAGCTAGCTTTTCATTTTCACCACCATTCGCTCCATCTTGTTTGAGTTCGTCTCCAGGCACCTGCTTCTCACCCAAGAGTGGAGTCTAGATTGGAACCAGGATAGCTGCATGATTGCACTTTGCATGTCAGAAGTTAATCTTTCTTTTCTTTTCTTTTCTTTTCTTTTCTTTTCTTTTCTTTTCTTTTCTTTTCTTTTCTTTTCTTTTCTTTTCTTTTCTTTTCTTTTCTTTTCTTTTCTTTTCCATTAATGCCTACAGCATGCGGCTCATGAACTCAGGAAGACACAGCCCTGCCCTACCCAGAAGAACTCAGTCTAAGAACAGGAGACAGAGCAGTTACTTGAGGTTGTACAGTCTCCTGATTTCCTCCTGTAGATCTTGAATAGGATAGGTGAGAGCATGGTGCCTATGGAGCCCCACAGGTGAATGATCTGCTGAAGACCAGTGCTTCATCACCCTGAACGCAGGCTGCAAAGAAGAATCGGTAGAATCGTAGAGCATTCTCTTCCAGGCCTGTATTAGTGCGGTACACTGCAGCTGACAGTACTAGGTGCCACAGAGGGACTGAGGGTCATGCAAATAGGCACCCTTGCCTTGTGTGGGGATAGGAGGAGGTCACTGATGCCATTTCTGCTCTATGATCTGGCTGGGAACTGAACTGGGAAGATTGCTGTATATTGGGGATGGACAGGTGAAATTGGAGATGTCTCTTCTCTTTCCTGGCCTTCCAGATTTCCTCCTTCCAAGTGCTCTGCCTCCCTTCACTTCAGACTGAGCCCTTGCAAGATGCTCAGTGCCCATAGGGACATGCTTCAACCAAGCTGGCGGCTGATGGCTGGCACTGAGCTATACTGATGTGCTGTTGCCAGCATTCCCCACTGGCAGCACATTGTAAATCCTGACCCACCCTGGTTTTGAATAATTGGCAGTTACCCAATGTTCCCAACGTCACTCTTGGTACGGTCCATTAAATCTTTGTTCCCCCATGCTGATTGTGAATTCTCCCTTGCAGTATGGGCGTTTATTAACAGCGGCTGGTCTCTCTTCTCTGTGCCCCCATGTCTCAGAGGGTTCGATTGGTCCCTAATAGCTCACGTTCTCTCTCTAAAGCAGTTATTCCTGGAAGTGAGTGTGCATGCACATGGTGAAGGAGTGCAGGCGAGGCACATGCGCAGGAAGGGATGGTAGAAAGGTCAAGGCATTTGGCAACCTAGGTCTTGGCCTGCCAAAGCTGTGCTCTGTGGAAACCAAACCTATCAAGCAAATTGCTCTCAGGAAAGGGAAGAGTACGGTCAGCCTGAAAGCCAGCTGTGTGTAGCTTTGGTGCATCACATTGTTGCCAGCTGTCACTTGTTAGAATGACAGGTGCTTTTACTCTCAGTCTTTAAGGGGATACATCTTTATTTGAAGTACCCACAGCAGTGGGCAGAGGGGGGTGACAGCTAATTTTGGTGTAGTCTTTTGCAAACTGGTGTTCTTTTAAAGAAAGCGGAAGTTTCATGGACTGACAGCTACAGTGCTGGTGGGTTGGTTTCTTGGCTGGGTGTGTGACCACTAGGTGTCACTGCAGGCTTGTGTACAAACAAAAAGCCACCGAATAATTTCCACATATTGTTCATTTGCTGCAGTTGTAATTTAGTCTTCTAGGGCCATTTATCATAAAGCCGTCTGCTCTCTTATTCCATGGCTGAAGGCTGCTAGAGTATGTCTCACTATGCTCCTGGGAGAATCAAAGTACTGGAGTTGATTTCACTAAAAGCTGTCACAGCACATTATTGGAGCACATTTTATTAAAGTTCATTTTCCAGACTTAAATTTAACAGCGTTCTAGACCACTGTCATTTACCATGCACTGGAACAGTAATTTCTCTATCAAAGTCAGTTATTGAATTCTAAAGTTTTCAAACATATTTTTGAAAGAGATACAGTATGTGACTTGAAAGAAAAACAGGAGGACAAGATGCTAGAGCAGTAAAATGCTCCAGTGTCTTTCATACAGTGAAATGCTGGAATCTGGGACACAAGACAGCAACAGTGAGACTACAAATAACGGAATATGAAAAAGGCAGATTCCACAGGTGAAATTACACAAATACCAATCGGAGCATGTTAATTGCACATTACTCCAGTGGGCACCTGCGAAATATGGTGGAAAAAAATCTCCTTCCTATAATGTGGTATGAAAATATTCCAAACAAAAGAGCTTCCTATCTTTCGACCTGCTAAGGCCAGAGTGTGTCCAAGACCAAGAACGAGACTAACAGAGGAGTTTGCAGTGGTGTTGTAGCTGTGTCGGTCCCAGGATATTAGAGACAAAGTGGGTGAGGTAATATCTTTTATTGGACCAACCTCTGTTGGTGAGAGAGATGAGCTTTCAAGCTCCAGAGAGCTCTTACTCATTGCTAAAGATATTCCTCGCCCACCTTGTCTCACTAACAGAGGAGGAAGCTGTCAATGATGTTGAATCATTCCTTTAAGGTGTGATGATGGGAGAGCAGAACTGTTTAGGATGGAGGAATAGGTGGTTCTAAAATGAGTCTTGCTTGTAACAGACTCCATCCTGTGTAGTGCTAAGACCCTGGACTTCTATTATAATAGCAGCTCATCACCATGCAGAAGGCGCTTACAGGATCAGGCCTGCTATATAACATTTGAGAGGCAAATGGATCCTGTATTGTAGTAGCTGAGGTGAAGTAGCGCTGGAACTTTGCATCATTTCTGAACTCCTGGCAGTCCTCATCCCCTGACTGCTTTGCCTTTTAATCATGTTAGACACTCGGGAACCAAACTGCCAATTTACCCTATGGCCTGGTCTACGCTACAAGTTTAGGTCGAATTTAGCAGCGTTACCTCGATTTAACCCTGCACCTGTCCACACGACGAAGCCCTTTTTTCCGGGCTCTTAAAATCGATTTCTTTACTCCACCACGACGAGGGATTAGCGCTGCAGTCGGCCTTGCCAGGTCAAATTTCGGGTAGTGTGGACGCAATTCGATGGTATCGGCCTCTGTGAGCTATCCCAGAGTGCTCAAATGTGACTGCTCTGGACAGTGCTCTCAACTCAGGTGCACTGGCCAGGTAGACAGGAAAAGGCCCACAAACTTTTGAATCTCATTTCCTGTTTGGCCAGCATGACTAGCTCACCGGCACAGGTCACCATGCAGAGCCCACCAGCACAGGTGACCATGCAGTCCCAGAATCGCTGAAGAGCTCCAGCGTGGACTGAACGGGAGGTATGGGATCTGATCGCTGTATGGGGAGACGAATTCGTGCTGGCAGAACTCTGTTTGAAAAGACAAAATGCCAAAATATTTGAAAAAATCTCCAATGGCATGAATGACAGAGGCTATAACAGGGACCCGCAGCAGTGCTGCGTGAAAATTAAGGAGCTCAGGCAAACCTACCAAAAAACCAGAGAGGTAAACGGTCGCTCCAGTTCAGAGCCCCAGACATGCCACTTCTATGATGAGCTGCATGCCATTCTAGGGGTGCAGCCACCACTACCCCAACCCTGTGCTTTGACTCCATGCATGGAGTGGGAGGCAACATGGAAGCGGGTTTTGTGGGCGAGGAAGATGATGATAATGAGGAGGTTGTAGATAGCTCACAGCAAGGAAGCGGAGAAACCGTTTCCCCCAACAGCCAGGATCTGTTTATCACCCTGGACCTGGAGCCAGTACCCCCTGAACCCACCCAAGGGAGGCTCCCGGACCCTGAAGGCGGAGAAGGGACCTCTGGTAAGTGTACCTTTGTAAATATTATACATGGTTTAAAAGCAAGCATGTTTAATGATTAATTTGCCCTGGCATTCACGGCCAGTATAGCTACTGGAAAAGTCTGTTAACGTATCTGGGGATGGAGCGGAAATCCTCCAGGGACATCTCCATAAAGCTCTCCTGGATGTACTCCCAAAGCCTTTGCAAAAGGTTTCTGGGGAGGGCAGGCTTATGCCGTCCTCCATGGTAGGACACTTTACCACGCCAGACCAGTAGCACATAGTCGGGAATCATTGCAGAACAAAGCATTGCAGCGTATGGTCCCAGTGTTTGCTGGCATTCAAACAACATCTGTTCTTTATCTCTCCGTGTTACCCTCAGGAGAGTGATATCATTCATGGTCACCTGGTTGAAATAGGGTGGTTTTAGTAATCAGACATTCAGAGGTGCCCGTTCCTGCTGGGCTGTTTGCCTGTGGCTGAACAGAAATCTTCCCTGCTGTTAGCCACGTGGTGTTTGGAGGGGTGAAGCCATCATCCCAGAGAAGTGGGTGTGGGTGTGGGTGGGTGGGGTGGGGTGGGGTTAGTTGGGTTTCTGCTGCACGTTAACCCGGAAAGCGCAGCCCCTCCTTTTCAATTGCCAACCCATTTTAAATGGCCAACCCAACGGCTACTTTGTATGGGAAATGGGGGCACTGCTGTTTGAAACCATTCCCACATGTTATGAAGGTTATAGAAGCTAAAAGACCGTGGCTTACCATGGCTGCCTGCAAGCCGAATTCTGCTGCCTGGCCCTGCGTGAGTGATCTCTCACACCAAACCGGCATACCCTCCATAAGAAGCAGAATGCGACCTTGTAGTGAAAGCACATGTGCTATGTAATGTTAACAGCAAGGTTTACCGTGAAAGAGTGTACCCCTTGTTCTATAAAATGTGTCTTTTTAACTACCACTCTCCCTTTTTTCCCTCCACCAGCTGCATATGTTTCTCCTTCTCACAGGCTAGCAAAGATTAGAAGGCGAAAAAAACACACTCGCGATGTAGTTGAACAGCTCCTGACGACTGTCCAGGCCGCCTGTGTATGGCTTCATGAGCCATGGCATTAAGGGGTAGGCTGGGTCCCCAAGGATAACTATAGACATTTCAACATCCCCAACGGTTATTTTCTGGCCTGGAAAATAAGTCCCTTGCTGCAGCTGTTGAAACAGACCAGAGTTCCTGAAGATGCGAGTGTCATGTACCTTTCCTGGCCATCCCACGTTGATGTTGGTGAAATGTCTCTTGTGATCCACCAGTGCTTGCAGCACCATTGAAAAGTACCCCTTTCGGTTTATGTACTTGCTGCCTTGGTGCTCTGGTGCCAAGATAGGGATATGGGTTCCGTCTATCGCCCCACCACAGTTAGGGAATCCCATTGCAACAAAGCCATCCACTATGACCTGCACGTTTCCCAGAGTCACTGCTCTTGATATCAGCAGCTCAGTGACAGCGTTGGCTACTTGCATCAGAGCAGCCCCCACAGTAGATTTGCCCACTCCAAATTGATTCCCGACTGACCGGTAGCTGTCTGGCGTTGCAAGCTTCCACAGGGCTATTGCCACTCGCTTCTCAACTGTGAGGCTGCTCTCATCTTGGTATTCCTGCTCTTCAGGGCAGGGGAAAGCAAGTCACAAAGTTCCATAAAAGTGCCCTTACGCATGCGAGAGTTTCGCAGCCACTGGGAATCGTCCCAGACCTGCAACACTATGCAGTCCCACCAGTCTGTGCTTGTTTCCTGGGCCCAGAATAGGTGTTCCACACCATGAATCTGCCCAACTGACACCAGGATGTGCACATTGCAGGGGCCCATACTTTGTGAGAAGTCTATGTCCATGTCCTCATCACTCTCGTCACCGCGCTGCAGTCGCCTCCTCCTCGCCTGGTTTAGCTTTTCTTGCAGGTTATGGTTCTGCATATCCTGTTGGATAATGTGCGTGGTGTTTATAGTGCTCAGAATTGCCATGGTGATCTGAGCGGGCTCCATGTTCCCAGTGCTATGGCGTCTGTGCTGAAAAAAGGCGCGAAACGATTATCTGCCGTTGCTCTGACGGAGGGTGGGGTGACTGACAACATGGCTTACAGGGTTGGCTTACAGGGAATTAAAATCAGCGAAGGGGGTGGCTTTGCATCAAGGAGAAACAGAATGGCCCCCTCAAGTATAGAACTCAAAACCCTGGGTTAGCAGGCCGTTGATTTCACGGAGGAGGGGGGAGAAAATGAATACAAAACAAATCTGGTCTATTTCTTGTTTTGATCCACTTCATCTATCTTTATACATTTTAGCTGGCATCAGACAGTGCAGTACAACTGCTAGCCATCGTCGTCTCCTGGGTGCTCGGCAGAAGACGGTGCAGTATGACTGCTGACCATCGTCGTCTCTTGGCTGCTCACCAGAAGACCGTGCAGTATGACTGCCGGCAGGACTGAATCTCCATGAGACAAAACTTAAAAAGGGAAATGACCTGGCTGAGTCACTCCCATGTCTGCCCAGGTGCCCCTGATCGACCTCACTGAGGTCGGCTAAAAGAGCACCCAGGAGTACGGTGATGATGGCTACCAGTCATACTGCACCATCTGCTGCCAAAAGGCAATGAGCTTCTGCTGTGTAGCAATGCAGTACCGTGTCTGCCAGCATCCAGGAGACATACGGTGATAAAGAGCTGAGCAGGCTTGCCGTGGTATGGCGACTGCAGGGGTAACCCAGGAAAAAAGGAGCGAAATGATTGTCTGCTGTTGCTTTCACAGAGGGAGGGAGGGAAGGGAGGGCCTGACGATATGTACCCAGAACCACCCGCAACAATATTTTTGCCCCATCAGGCATTGGGATTTCAACCCAGAATTCAAATGGGTGGCGGAGACTGCGGGAACTGTGGGATAGCTACCCACAGTGCAACGCTCCGGAAGTCGACGGTTGCCTTGGTACTGTGGACACACTGCGCCGACTAAATGCACTTAGAGCATTTGTCTGGGGACACACACAATCAACTGTATAAAAACGCTTTCTACAAAACCGACTTCTATAAATTTGACCTAATTTCCTAGTGTAGACATACCCTAAGTCCCATTGAAACAAAATGAGTTTGCGGGCAGTGCCACGCCGTCCGCTGCATGGAGTTTGGCAGCGTCGCTGTGAAGGAATCTGGCTCTGAATAGCTCATGCTTCCAGAGCATGTTAGAGAAACTGAAATTGCTGGAGCCTGCGTAGCACCTGCCTTTAGGATATAGAGTGAACGCCACGTAGTAGCACAACCAGTGCCTTAATGTTAATCAGTACAGATGTGCCCTGTGCAAACAGAAATACTGTGGAGAAATGGAAAGTATTGGTTTGACTGTGGTGGAATACCTCATACGTTCCCCTAGATCATGCTAGTTACATATGTCTGGCTCCAGTGGATGCAAAAAGGAATGTTGAGAACAGTGCTTTCAAATGGACATGGTACATTACTAAAATATTTAGGCCACATCAGGCTTAAGTGCTTCTTCAGCTATCTCACTATACTGCTCAGGCACTCAGTCTTTATCAAAAGACCACTGGTGAAGTCATAAAAAGTTTCGTTTGGCTGTGGGGGAGGGTACTCCCTAATTATTATGAGGGTGTTTAATGCTTCGGTTTATGAAATCCTTAAGCTGATGACTTGTTTACTACATACTATTATCATAAGTAGTTTTGTTGCCCTGCCTGCAGATCTGATGCCCATTAAGATGGAAACTGTATGTAAATCAGGATACCCCATTAATATCTATAATTCATGCCGGAATGCAGGAGTTTGCTTGCTACAAGAAGAAACCATAAACAGGAGTTTTATGAACACTAAAAATTGTTGCAAAGGTGGTTCTCTTGGAATAATTTTCACTTTCAGGCTCACATCAATCCTTAATTTTAGTAGCACCCGTAGCAGGATGGAAATGATGATTGATTTTTCTCCAAGTATTGTGGGCTGCCGAGTTGAGATTTCACTATAAAAGACTAGACATTTTCAATTGCTTTTTATACGTTCAGAATTGATTTTATTTGCTTAGCACGAGACTAAAATAATGAAAGAAAAAAACAAAGCACAGCCAAACACTAGAGCTGACTGTACAGAAAATACAGTGGGACCCTGTTTTCTTCTTTTGGGTTCCTTGAAATTATGTCATCCTGTAGTTTAAAAAGAAAGAAGCATGCACACAGCTCTTCACTTATAAATGACAGGACATCCTATCGCTGCATTACAAAATCAAGTAGTCCTTGGGGAGCAAGGGGTAAGGGTGTATATCTTCAAAAAGGATCAGAAACTGACAGAAAGTATGCGTGGGGAGCGGCGGCAGTTGACTCAGCAGCATTCCAGGGTGGCATAAACAATGCAACTCCATAGGCTTCAACTGTGCCTCCTTAAATCTCCTTTTGCTTTTTAATAAACGTTGATTTTCAGAGATTGTCCGTAGACAATCACCTTTCACCTATGCCCAACTTGTCCTCGTCCATCCCTCCACAAAGGAAAGTCAACGCCACACCATTCTATTTTGTTGTGAGCACGTTCTTTCCATTTCTGTCCAAAGAGTTTTGTCATGGGATTGGCTCAGCGCGTTTTCGGTTTGCCCAGCGGTCACTAGTGGTCACTGGGGATCCAGTCACTGATGCAGGTTGTCCACCCATTGTCGTGCCTGCAGACTACATGACCTGCCCATGTTCGCTTTGCGTTGTACATTGCCTGCACTACATTGGTCACCTCTGTATGCCTTCTGATCTCCTCATACGCTATATGATCATGGAACGATATATTACACATTCGCCTTTCCATTGCTCTCTGGGTTACAGCGAATTTTTCTTCCTCTGCTTTCATCGTTGACCAACTTTCCACTTCGTATATCATTGCTGATAGAACAGTTGAGTTAAACAGTTCTTTCCTTTTCTTCATCATCCATCATCCATCATCCATCCATAGACAATACCCAGAGAAAAAAAGGATGTTCCCTACATTATAATAATGCAGTGTGGATTATGAAGAGCAGGTACTTTACAAAAAGCAGGGTACAGTGCAATAGGTCATGGCGAGACTGTTTATGTGCATCACACAAAGAATTATGGATCTATATAGAATATGAATATTTTATGCAGGTCCAGTTTAGTGCTATGTTTTTGGCAGGTGAGCTAGAAATATAGACCAGACTTAATTGTTAACATGTCTAGGTTTTTAGGGCGGGCATTTCTGGTACTCGCATTGCATGACTTCAATAAAGTCCAGGGCTGCCACACTTCTGTGAATGGGGTTTTGTTTTCATTAGCCAAATACTAGGGTTTTCCCAAAGGGATTATGATTTTGGTCTTCTTTACCCAAGCAGACTTGGAGGCACTAGACACTCTGGGGATGGGCACTATATGAGTAACTAGATAGATTGACGAGGTGAGGCTCCATGCCCATTGCAGGGTATTTCTACAATTGGCCAGGAAAGGTGCCAGACGTACAAGCCTCAGGCTCAATCCTGTGGGGTACTGAGTGCCTTCTGAGGGCCGCTGAGCACCTTCAGCCCCCAGTGGCTCCAGCAGTGTGTTAGCACGTTCCAGGATTGGCCCCTCCATCTTTGGCTGCCTTGTGCACAGATGGGGTAGATGAGCTTTAGGATGAAATGGCGCGTTCAGTCTCTATGTCCTATCCATGTGCAAAACCTGAGACCAGATCCTAAACTGTCATCCACGAGCCCGTTGTGAGTTGGTAACAGGGCATCTCAAATTGCCTCCCTTCCTAGGCAGCAGGTTTGGGGTTGTATTGTATGATGGGGAAGTCAGTTCTGAACATCAATTGTGAATTCAATGTTGAGAACTGGAGGTTCCATTGGTGAAGAGTACTCCACTGGAGGGCCAGGAGTCCCTTTCACTATCATGTCTAGCCGGGGGGAGGGGAGAGAGTTGTTTTGTATTGGATTTGGGAAGTGCCCTGTAGAGTCTAGGTCCCAGGTCACACAGCTGGCATGCATAGATTATTACAATTCTGCAGAAACTCATGTTTTTATCTTTTTGCTTTTTTTTTTCATGTACATTTTTAGCCTCTCATGGTTGCAAACTTAATCCCAAATGTGACTGAGACAAACCTGCCCCGTGATCTCTGCCTGAGTCTGCAGACAGCCTGAAACAATGGTCCATGTGTAGGATATTCATGTGGGAACAGAGAGACTTGAACCTAGATCTCCCACATCCTTGTGTTTTTAATTAAAATGTTCAAAAGGTCTTGGTTTCATTCTGATACAGAATGGGAAAAATTTTGGAATCGTGAAAACCATCTTCTTCCCAGCTCTGCTTGTTTGCCTTTCTACATTTAACAACTGTGCCCCTTGTCGGCAGGGGTGCTGGAACAATTTGTATAATGTGAGAGCCATTGAACCAAACTGTAAACCCTATATATGATGGAAACCACTTCAAGCCAGGGGGTGCTGCTGCACCCCCAGCACCCTAGTTCCAGGATCTATGTTTGCAGGGGAGACGCGGTTTCTCCCTCCCAGTGTCTTTGAACCAGGAATGCTTTGTGGAGCTCCTTTTAGTAGATGAACGAGTCTTGGATCATGCAGACTTTTCTAACCATGATCAATGCTGTGCACAGGAGAGCTAGGGAAGAGGAGCTGCCATGAGGGGTGAAATCCTGGCCCCATTGAAATCAATGGGAGTTTTGTCATTGGCTTCAGTGGGGCCACAATTGCATCCTAGATGTTTAAAGGCTTTGCACCTGTTAGCGTTTCCTTTCATGACCACATGGAAACATGGTGAGATGGCCCAAATTTAACATGGAAGTGGAGCAAAAGTGTTGAGTTATTTCTCCCTTGGCTACCTTAACACGCATTTTGGATACAGAGAGGTTTGAGTTGGTAGGCTAGGACCATGTAAAATGAACTCACTGGCCCTTGGATTCCCCTGCCAACAGGATTTCCTGCTGTTAGCTAATGGTCAGAACAAGGAGGGGTTGTTTTTTAAAGCAGGAGGCAGTGATTGTGCAGAATGTGCTGTTCCATTGACTCTAAGGCAGTGGTCCCCAAACTTCTTAAGTTGCACGTCCCTTACCCCACTGTAATTTGCCCCTGCCCTCGCTGGGAGCTACAGTCAGGAGCCAGGGCCCAGGGCAGAACTGCGGCTGGGGCCAGAGCTGCGGCTGCGACAGCAGCTGGGGCTAGAACTGGAGCTGGGAGCAGAGCCGCGGCTGGGGCCAAGAATGGGGCCAGGAGCCAGACTGCAGTCGAGAGCCGGAGGCCGTGGCTGTGGCTGGGCCAGAGGCTGGGGCCGAGGCCGGGGCCACGGCAGGAAGCCAGGGGCTGAGGCTGGAGCTGGTAGCCAGGGGCTGAGGCGGGGGGGGCCAGGAGCAGAGTTGGGGACAGAGCAGGGCTGGGTGATGCTCCCTCCTCGCCCCCCGATGGGGGCTGGCCCGGACCCCACTGTGTCCCCCTGAATGTTCCTCCATGCCCCTCAGGGTGGGGTATGTGCCCCACAGTTCGGGGACCACTGCTCTAAGGCCTACACACACACACTGGATTTTTGAGATCAGTGTGGTTATATTGTTGTGGACACTCTCAAATCAGTTTGAGTGCCTTATGCTGATGTCACCTCATTGGGCTTGTTACCAGATTAAATTAACTCATTGTAAAGTGTACGTGTCTCTGCATAGAAGTGACACCAGTTTAACTACATCTATATCAACAAAAATAAGAACTGGTCAAAATTTTTCATTGGTAAGTTTTTTCAGTGAAAAATGTCTTTTTAAATGATACAAAAATTCTCATGAAAATGTTTTTGTCATTTGAGAGTTTCTGATTTTTCTTGTTAAACCAGTTTTTGTTTAGTCAAATCAGAGCAGAGTTTTCAATTTCTATTTTTTGTTGTCCCCTCCCCTTCACTCCATTTTATTTCCCTTATCTAGTAGGCAAAAAAGTGAGAGAATGTAGGAGGAAAAGACCCAAAAAATTAAAACCATTTTTTTCATGGAGGTTCAGAGCAAATAGAATTGAAATGAAATGGTTTGTTTCAAACCTAACTGAAATTAATTTTGAAAATAATTTTTAAAAATCTGAAATTTTTCTAACCAGACAGCAATTGCTTTGTTTCCTTAGAAACGTTTCACAAAAATGAATAGTCATTTCTAGGAAAGGCTCCCATTAATTCCCAGGAGCTTTGGATCAGTGCACTAGAGCGAGGCTAAAATCACCAGGCTAAATGCTTGCTCCTAACGGTACCATTAGAGAATAGCTGGATTGTAACTGATCTAGGCTGGGATTTCCAAAGGAGCCTATGGGAGTTAGGCACATGAAGCCCCCCTAACTGCCTTATGGTCCTTTGAAAATCCCATGCTTAGAGAACAGGGGTGAAATCCTGTCTACATTGAAGTCAATAGCAAAACTCCCACTTCACTGGGGCCAGGATTTTCCCCAGGATTTTGCATGTGTCACTCACTCAGTCTGTGTTGTAATCTTTTGAATCAGCTGACGCCTGGCTTATTTGGTATTAGTGAGTAATTCTTGTCAGCTATCCCCTAACATGATGGCTGCTGACTCCAGTGCATGGTGTTACACTTTAAGGGTAAACTTTTGCCCCCAATGAAATCAATGGGAGTTTTGCCATTGCCTTCAATGGAGACAGGATTTCAGCTCAAGAGTTGAGGGATGGGCTTATGCTGTCAATGCAGAACACTGAAGCCTGATGGCAGGTTCTGCTTAATGAAGGTTCTTTGTGAAAGTATTGCTAGTAAATATGCATTGAAATACATGTGGATGGAACATGCATTGAATTACAGCATATGCCTTCAGAGACAGCATATGCCTTCTTTTTTCTTGTCTCAATATCTCTGCTTTCAAACCTAAAATTACTTCGTTGCCTTCACATGAAGTGTGTCACATTAAAGCCAATCAGAGAACATCCTCTTGGCTACATCATGTCTTCAGACTTATTTTTTGACAGGAGTAAATAGCAAGTTCCTCCCTGATGCTGTTGTTTTAGTCTGCTTGCGATAATAATCTCACAGATGCTGAAACCCGTTATCCTCTGTGAAAATTACTTGGATGCTAAATAATTTCCAATTTTGTGACATCCAAATAACTGTGAAAGCAGCACAAGTGAATCGCCACAAGTAGTCACTGAGAGAATGATGGAGCCCAGATCTGTTGTTAACGGGGAATGGGATGCTCTGTACAGTAGAGCCACACTGGAGGTAAAATCCTGCCCCTGTTGAAATCTATGGGAATTCTGATGTTGACGTCAGTGGAGCCAGGATTTCACCCCAGGAGGGACGTCTGGGTTGGCAGAGGTTGCTGAAAGAGCTGGCCTGGCTCTGTAGTGATGTACCTTCCAGTCGGCTGAAGAATGCGGGTTGTCTGGTTTCAGAGGGATCTGCAGCCTTATCAAATGGTGTGTTTGAGTTCCATGATAGAAACTGTGAGCCAGATCCTAAGCTGGTGTAAATCAGCATAGATCCACTGTGCCAGCTGACACCAGCTCAGAATCCAGCACAAGGACTTTTAGGGTTTTCTCACTAATATCTTACGAGCTTTTTCTTTGCCTGGCTTAGCAAGACTTTCTCATGGATGTCTGGCTCGTAGGAAGGAAGGGTGTGCTTACAGTTAAGGTGTTTGATGAGGACTTGGGAGGTCTGCATTCAAATCCTGGTTCTGTTCATATACATCAGAATGGTCTGTTGTAATCACTGGGGCCCTGGGGAGCTAAACCAGTTATGAGCCCTACTGATAGAGAATGGGTTAAAATTTATAAAATGTTCCAATCTCCTATAACAGCAAATGTTAATAAAAAGGTGCAAAAGGGAGCCAGACAGACTGAATTAGCCGAACAAAACGGTCTCCTAATACAACCCAAGGACTGCATTGAGATCACGTCTGGTAAACCAAAGGAGAATGGAGTCGGAAATGAATGCACCAACTTTGGTGTGTCAAACACTGGGCCAATTGGTGAGCAAAATAATGGGGAAAGCCATCCTGTCCATCACCTCCTTTTGGAGACCTTAGAAAGGAGACAAGGTGGGGTGTCAAATAGGGAACGACTGCCTGGGTTTCTGACTTTCCTCCGTTTCACTCCAGAGACCCAGTGTCCATTCATGAACCTCAAGGATCATCATGGCACCCAGATCTCAGTGCATCAGTAGGGATGTGCGGCCAACACTGCTGTACCTGCCAGGACCCAGCCTGATACACAAGGTCCTGCTCTTTCTACCCTTCCCTCATGTGTTCTTCTTTTCCATCTCCCACTATCCTCTTCCCTTCCTCCCTCTCTCTTGGCTTTTCACTGATCCTAAGACCAGCCACACCACACGGCACTGGCATGATGGGATGACATGGCCCGTCCAATTCTGCCTAGCCCAAGAAGGACCAGCGAAGGAGAGGGACCTGACCAGACCAGCCAGATGGCTTCCCAGACTAGGGAAGTGAGTCAGAGTCCAGAGCAACAGCTGTTGTGGCTGATCTGCCAACACATAACATCTGTGCGTGACAGGCCAGCCAGTTCGTATTCTGAGAACATCAACAAATAGCTGTCTTTCCCCCACCTTTACTCGCCTATCTCTTCTCTCGCCTTGTGCCTGTCTGCTTTGGCAAAGACACGAAAAGTGGCTGTCATCCACAACTCAGAATTCAGCAACAGAACTAGCTCTCTTCATTCCCACCATGGAGGACTGTTTGAGAGCATAAGAGAATCTAACTGATATACTCTCTCTGAAAAAGGGACTTGGTGCATTTTGATTGTTTGTTTTGCAGATCTTTCCATTTTAAAATGGTTTAGGTTTTCTGTTTGGTGCTTATTCTCTTGTGTATCCTAATCAATTCAGTTCCAAACTTTGGCATGAATTTTCTAGTGTGTTTACCATTGGACGAAGCCAGCTGTGGTCTCTGTACCCGGAACACATTAACACTTTTGAATTGCTGGGCCCATTCATTCCAGCAAAATTAACACAAGTCCCACTGACACTTGCAACTGCCTGAGTCTGAGTTGCTGAAAATGCATAGTTGTTTAATACTATGACACAGTGTTTGTTTAAAACTGGAGGAGAGGCCAATGACACACCTATTGCCCAGACACCAGAACACAAACTGCGAGTAAGCGTACACTGCAATGAGTGGTGTAATTTCTAGTGTGGGTAGAAGTACATGCACTAGATTTGATCAGGATAGCACGCTATAAACAGCAGCATTGCTGAGGAGGCGTACAGGTCAGCCCCCCAAATATGTACCTAGGATTTCGAACAGGATTGTAGCTGGGAGGTTAGCCCATACCACCACCTGCGCCCCTATGGCTATGCTGCTATTTTTAGCATGCTATCTCCATCACAGGTTGTGTGTGTACGTCTACGCGAGCTGGAAAATACACCTCCAGCTGCAGTGAATGCATGCCTCAAGAGGGACGCAGAAGCACAAACAAAGCAAGGGTTGAGTCTGAGGCTTCTATTCTCACACTGTGATTGGCAGGGTGGGCCCGATAGTGGTCTGTGGAGCACAGGGAACGAGAGACACCTGACCATCCGCTTCAGCTGATGACAAGGGCAGCTGCAGTTGCTCGGCGCTTCTGCAAATCAGATCCATGGAAAGGGAAAACCCAGGCAGAGCGAGTAGCATACAGCCTTCCCACTGGAACATGGCACCCTGCCTGGTCTAGGACAGTGACAGTGGGCTATGTTTTCCAAAGGGATTCGTGAGAGTGGGTACCCAGCTGGAGACCCCTCAAAGGGGTGTGGGTTTTAGAACTAGCCAAGCTCCTGCCCTCTGAAAACCAAGCCCTTGTAGGTGTCTTAAATTAAGTGCCCTTTGGAAAATAGGAGCCCATCTGTTCTGGCCCTCTGGGGATTGATAAGGGAAGCTGAGAACTGAGTTGGCTGCATAATATTCATCAGTAGTTTCTGGGTAAATTAGTTGATGATCTTTTCTATTCCTTAATCTCCCCTTCTCGCAGAGAGAATTTGGGGAAAGCACCACAGAAAATAAAAAGCAAGACTAATTTAATATAGTAGAGGTGTTTGCCTCGCTGTGAGTAGGTGATGTAATATAAATTTTACATAATTGGATCTCGGTAGCTGTAAACAGCCCTGCTTTTCCAGGAGCTGTTTAGTGCTTTGCTTAATGGACATTAGCTATTTGTACAGTAAGGAAGAGTATTGTTAGCCCTGGATTTATTTTTCTTGAAAGACAGGGCTCGGCACGAACAGGCAGCAAATTCCTTGGCCTTCCTGCTGCACAGTCACAAATGAGGGATCTGAACAATAGGTCTAGTCAGGTGTCCTTTGCGCTAAACTGGCCTACAGCTGATGCTTCAGAGGAACCACAAATCCCGGTGTACGAAGGCAGTTGGCCAACACTAGGGAAGGTGTGGAGTATTATCTCCTGACCCTAACTCCCCATTGCCTGTTCCTTTATCACGAGCGTAAGCAAATATATTTCACCTGATTGAGTTATCGCTCTTCTGAGTAGTATTAAAATGATCCAGCCTTATCCAAAGCCCACTAAAGTCAATGCATGCAACTGATTTCATTGATCTTTGGATCAAGCTTTCAAACCCAGCCATGGAATCTGTCCTTTCTCCTGCTCATGCTGTGAAAGAAATGCTGTAGAACAACATTTGTCTTTTATTTGTTGGAAAGATATTACTCCTGAATTTTGAACTTGTTGTAGATCTTGTGCTATGGGACATTTCAGTTTCTCCCAGACAATCCTGGCTTTTCATATGATGTGCTGGTGCCCTGAGAACTTCTGCCAGGATGCCCAAAATGTCCTAATTTCATCATCCGAAGCCTCGGGGGTTAACATAGCTATAAAATGTGTCTTCAGGACATATTGCTCAGCCTGCACCCCGAGTCACCCCACCACTTAGTGACAGTGGTTCTGTGCCAACCATTGTTCAGACCAAAGTTTCTCATGATGTGTCAGGTGGCAGCAGTGGATATGACCCAATGGAATTAATGCAATCCCTGCGCTGGGCCCTCAGGGAGGAGTGTTTGGGGTGGGTTGGATAGTGTCACAGATCCACAGGAGTGGTGCTATGCCCGAGCTTTGGAACAGGGTTTCACCATCCCCTGAGACTAAACCTGTAGGGCTTCAGCGCCGTGAGCTCTGACACAGGACACGCAGGAAGCATTTTCACCTGGCACACGGTACTGGCAGCCCTGAGGGTAGCACGGAGAACCGAAGGTTACAGCACAGTCCATTCGGGTCAGCCCAGAGCCCAGCCAAGCTGTAGCAAACTCCGTTTTCAGGCTCTGTCTCTCTCAGGGCTTGGCTACATTTGTGAGTTAGAGCACATTAAAGCAGCCCCGGGCACAGTAGCTCACGGCCCATCCACACTGGCAAGGCACGTAGAGCGCTCTGACTCTGCAGCTAGAGCGCTCCTGGTACTGCCCCTCGGCAAGAAGGTTAACGCTTGCTGCCTCTTGGCTGAAACACCTGGGCACCAGCGTGAACGAGGTGTTGCTTTACTGCGCCCTGATCAGCCTCCGGAAACGTCCCATAACCTCCTTAAGTCAAGCGGCCACTCTTGTCATTGTTTGGAATCGGCGGTAGGAATGCGGAAATGCCCGTTGAAAGCTCCGATTCTGACAGCCAGCTGCTTATCTGCTCCGAGACAAAGCAACCCTTAGTGTGGAATGCTGGGTGTGAGAGAGACAGGTGCGGGAGGAGGGGTCTGCTGCTGTCTAAACTTACAAGACAGCACGCTGACATGCTCTCAGCCCCCCCAAAACCCACTCTCTCTCCCCCCCCCCACAACACACTCCCTGTCACACTCCACCCCACCCCACCCCCATTTGAAAAGCACATTGCAGTCACTTGCATGCTGGGATAGCTGCCCATAATGCACCGCTCCCAACGCCACGGCAAGTGCCGCAAATGTGGCCACGCCAGTGCGCTTGAAGCTGTCAGTGTGGACAGACTGCAGCGCTTTCCCTACTGCGCTCTCTGAAGGCTAGTTTAATTCAAAGCGTTCTACATCTGCAAGCGTAGCCATGCCCTCAGTCTGACCTCTTTCAGTTTCCCAGGTCAGAGAGCTCCCAGCTTTCTCCATCCCTGCATACTTCCCACTTCTCAGTCTCTTGTTCTTGAGCTTTTGCTCAGGTTTCCTGCTGAGAGGTGGGGAAATCCATGAGTGGGAGCTTGCATTGGCTCTCTGTCCCCCTTGCTGATTTGGGTCAGTTTCAACCAGTTCCTTAAGGACTCTTCATTGCAGCCAGACTCTGTGTGTGTGTGTGTGTGTGTGTGTGTGAGAGAGAGAGACACCCACCTGTGTCTATTGGTCTGCCCTGAAAGCAAATTTAATTCCTCTCTCCCCTCCCCCTGCATAAGAATACAATGTACAGGAGAAACAGAGGCACACATAGGCTCCATAAAAAAATACAAAAATTCCCACTTCATCACGCAGGGGTACCCACCATCACCCTGTTCTTGCTTCCCTCCATTCAATTGCCATCAGATGGGCACCAGAGAAAAGGCAGGGATCCACCTTTCTTGGATCAGCTTTGCCTAGCTCTTATATAGCGCTTTTCAGCTGCAGGGTAATTATTATAGCTGCTCAGTGCTAGAGGCCACCAAACTTTTAGGTAAGAGTAGTGTCCCTGGTGCACTGAGGCAAGTAGGTGCTTGAGCAGCTAGGCCTTGTGAGTGCTAGCCCTGGTGGGTCTCAGTGAGCGCTCAGAAGCACGGCTCAGGAAAAGAGTGTTTTTACTTGGGCTGGCAGGAAAGGTTGCAGATCCTGTAGATATCGAGACAGCTCCAGTTCAAAGAGAGCAATAGCTGTTCTTGTTGGGGCCCTGCGGCGCTGGCTCCCTGCCACATCATTTTACAGATGGGGAAACTGAGGCACAGAGAAGGTATTTGCCCAGGGTCATCCAACAGGCCAATGGCAGAGCTGGGGATAGCACCCTCATCTGAGTCCCAACTCAGTGCACTATCTCCTGCACGCCACCATCCCACAAGGAATGTTGCCCCAGTGTTGCTCCCTCCTTCGTGTGCGCACTACCCTTTTAGTGGGGCTGATTTCAAAGTCCAACTGGTTTTTTAAAGATTAGTTTTCACTAGAGTTGTCCTGCAATTAAAAAAATTAATCATGATTAACCGTGCTGTTAATAAGTAAATAAATGGTATTCTAATATATCTGGATGTTTTCTACATTTTTAAATATTGATTTCAATTACAACACCGAATACAAAGTGTACAGTGCTCACTTAGTTATTTTTGATGACGAATATTTGCATTGTAAAAAACAAAAGAAATAGTATTTCAGTTCACCTAGTACAAGTACGTTAGTGCACTCTCTCTATCATGGAAGTTGAACTTACAAATGTAGAATTATGTACAAACAATGAATGTTTAGCATATCTGGCACGTAAATACCTTGCAATGCCAGCTACAAAAATGCCATGCACACACCTGTTCTCACTTTCAGGTGACATTGTAAATATGAAACGGGAAGCATTATCTCCTGTAAATATAAACAAACTTATTTGTCTTAGTGATTGGCCGAACAAGAAGTAGGACTGAGTGGACTGCATTGTGCAGGAGGTCGGACTAGATGATCATAATGGTCCCTTCTGACCTAAATATCTATGAATCTATGACTTGTAGGCTCTAAAGTTTTACATTGTTTTGGTTTTGAGTGCAGTTATGTAACAAACTGCAAAATCTACATTTGTAAATTGCACTTTCACCATAAAGAGATTGCACTACAGTACTTGTCTGAGGTGAATTGAAAAATACCATTTCTTTTATCATTTTTATAGTGCAAATATTTGTAATAAAAATATAAAGTGAGCACTGTAGACTTTCTATTCTGTGTTGTAACTGAAATCAAT
Organism: Lepidochelys kempii; assembly: GCF_965140285.1. NCBI lineage: Eukaryota > Metazoa > Chordata > Testudines > Cheloniidae > Lepidochelys > Lepidochelys kempii. The sequence continues at coordinate 29,500,556 of NC_136392.1, read as the reverse complement.
ATATATGAAAATGTTAAAACATCCAAAAATATTTAATAAATTTCAATTGCTATTCTATTGTTGAACAGTGCAATTAAAACTATGATTAACTGTGATGAATTTTTTTAATTGCAATTCATTTTTTTCAGTTAGTTGCATGAGTTAACTGCAATTAATTGACAGCTCTAGTTTTCACCTATTACATTCTATGGCAACCTGTGCAGAAAAGCCTTCATTTCTGGCAGCCTGGCTGCAGAGATCAGTGACTATTCGCAGGGTAGCTTACTCTGGAACAGCTAATCTAGTCCATGGTGCCTTGTGAAAAGGGGAGAGTGGCTGGCTCCAAGCCCTGAGGTTTGATGCTGGGACAGCTGTCACAGAGTGTGCCATGGAGGATTAAATCCACTGGGGCTGAAACACACTCACACAGGAACTGCAACAACATGCTGGTTTGACAGCTGCTGCCCAGATTTACCCTGATACGGAGGCTGCTTTGCCCCGTTCCAGCACATGTAGCCGGAGCATCCAGGAGGTAAATGCAGTATCGCCAGCCCAACGCTGCAGATACCATGAGTGGACACCACTCTGAGACTGGCCCCAGAATCCAGATTTTTTTTTTTTTGAGTTTGTTGTGTCTGTGGTCTGGCTTTACTTTCCCGTCCTACAGTGGGTGTTGCTGGTGTGGGCAGTTACAGTGCTGCTAACTCTCCCACTGATTCGGCCCCCCTGCAGGAGCTGCCAGCTTCTTCCCAAGCCGCAGGGTTCTCCTTAATTAAATTAACTCCTCCAGCCCAGCAATTAATTCTGCTGCCCCCAGTCCCACACCTGCCCCTTGCTCCTCACCACACAGCAGCAGAGCCCCTCCTGTAGCCCCATGAGTTCATGACTTCCTCTTGGCTTGGAGGGCAGCAGTGGGGTCCCCTTTTCCCATTTCCCAAGACATAGGGAGAGCAGCTTCCAGGGGTCTTCCCCCTCCTCTTTTCCCTCCTCCTCTGGCACTGTAGGGAAGGGGATGGGGAGGATCAGGGAGCAGATTAACCCCTTGTTCACAGTAGTGAAGGGGAGGAAAGGGAGCAGAGCCATCCTGAGCTGTTGGGCTCCCTCTCCCCTGCTTTCATACCCCAAACCTCCTCTTGGTTCCTGAGGGGAGAAGAGTGGGGCCTGCCTCCTGCAGGATCTCTGATTGGTTGCTCTTCCCCGGAGAAGGCAGGGAGGTGGGGAAGGCAGCCAGTCAAAGGGGGTTTTTCCCTAGGGCAGGGCTGGTAATTGCAATAAGGCTTGATGGTCTGGAGTTGTCCACACAGGAGCTGCAGTGGCAGGGACCTGATGCAGGCGGGCATGTTGGCAGCACGTGACCCTGCCCCTCTCACCCGGAGGCATCACTCGAGATAATTTGGCATTACAGATGTGTGCCTGACATGTTTTCCTTCCTAAAGGCATTGCAGCTCATTGGAGATGGCTTAGTTGTAAGTGGCCCAACTGAGCAGTTAGTGTAGACTGAAGAGATTTGCTTTGTTGGCGATCAGGGAAATGAGCCCTTAGTGGTTTCAGAAGCCAAGTAAATCCAGTTTCCAATTAATGGACTGCTGCAGAGCGAAGCTGGCGGTACATTTGCCGTGACACAGTTAGTACAGTGGCCGTGCTGCTTTCCCCATGAGGCCCATAACTCCTTTCCCATTAACACTGTATGGGGTTGCATAGATCGGGCCTGATCCAATGCCCCTTGAAATCAGTGGGAATCTTTCCAATGACTTCAGCCGTCTTTGGATCAGGTCCAGCATGCCTGATCCTGTGTGACGCTGATGGGAACGGAGGCTGCCTGTCGAGAGAGCCTGCACCGGTAATAGTTACCATTTGGGAAACTTACCAAGGGATTTTTAGGAGTCAAACTAATTAAATTATTTAGTTTGCTAAGCTTAGACTTCAAGAACTTTACAGGATACTGACTAGAGACGGTGCTGCAATACAGCTGTGAATTATGAATGGTAGATTATTAGCAGTTCAGCATCAGTCAAACTGGACAGTCTCTATGTAAAAGAGTAAATGGACACAAATCATATGTCAAGAATTATAACATTCATAAACCAGTCGGAGAACACTTCAATCTCTCTGGTCACGCGATTACAGACATGAAAGTTGCTATTTTACAACAAAAAAACTTCAAATCCAGACTCTTCTCGCCACTCCCAGGCTTCCTTTCCTGAGAGTCCCAACTTACTGAGCATCCATAAGCAAAGCCCTGCATTGTCTGCAGCAGGCCTGGAGGGCAGAGCAGTCATGGGGGGCAGGGGATAATGAGCGAAGGGTCCAAATGCTGCTTCTAGCTTGATCAGCAACAAACGTGATGCTGGGCAAGTCACTTACCTGCTCTGTGCCTCTGTTTCCCCCTCTCTGAACAGGGGCTAATCAGACACTCACTGTGCTGCCATCTAGGGTCAGAAGGAGACCGGGGCCTATCTCCTCTCCCAGGCCCCTCCCGTAGAGTTACCAGCACCGCTGGATTTGCTAGACTCCCCTGCCTCTGTGCTGAGGACACATAAGTACCTAGACTAGGTCTTGTCCTCCCACCCCCGACATAAGGGTCAGCAACACCAGTCCTGGGAGGTTAGTCTCTGCTCCCCACAGGCGTGGCTCCTTTACAAAACCCAGCTGTGTATTTCCTGTATTCTCAGGCATCTGAGGAAGGGGTGAGCCAGTGAAGCTACAGGAATGCACAGAAATGATATTACTTGTTGCCTAGCCACAAAACATTTAATCTCCGCATCAGGGAGGCATCAGTTCAACTGCATGCAGGCCCTGCTGCAATCCCACTAAGATCTTCACCCTTCCCCTTCCTGCTGAATGAGCAAAACTGAACTATCTTGGGCTGACAACAGGATTTGAACCTGGGCTGCCTGACTGCATATAGGGTCGCCAACTTTCTACAAGCACAAAACTGAACACCCTTGGGCCACCTCTTGCCCCGCCCCTTCTCACTCCATCCCCCCTCCCTCTGTCACTTGCTTTCAGTACCCTCACTCACTCATTTTCACCAGGCTGGCTCAGAGGGTTGGGGTGCGAGAGCGGGTGAGAGTTCTGGCTGGGGTGTGGGCTCAGGGGTGGGGCCAGAAATGAGGGGTTTGGGGTGCAGGAGTAGGCTCAGGGCTGGGGTTGGAGCCAAGGAGTTTGGTGTATGGGAGGGACTCCCAGCTGAGGCAGGCGGCTGGGGTGTGGGAGGGGTACAGGCTCTGGACTGGGGGTGCAGGTTCCAGGGTGGGCCAGAAATGAGGGGTTCAGGGTACAGAAGGGGCCTTTGGGCTGGGGCACGAGGCTGGGTGCAGGCTCTGCTGTGGGGCCAGGTATGAGGGATTTGGGGTGTAGGAGGATGCTCTGGGCTGGGACTGAGGGATTTCTGGAGGGGGATCAGGCTGAGGCAGGGGGTTGTGGTACAGGAGGGGGGAGAGTTCTGGCTAGGTGTGAGGGTGAGGTGTTTGGGGTGCAGGAGGGTGCTCAGGGCTGGGATCAAGGGGTTTAGAGGGGGATCAGGGCTGGGGCAGGGTGTTGGGGCACAAGGGGGGGGCCAGGGATGCAGGCAGCACTTACCTGCAGTAGCTCCCAGAAGCAGCAGCATGTCCCCCCTCCAGCCCCTGCACAGAGGTGCGTCCAGGAGGCTCTGTGCCCTGCCCTGTCCACAGGTACTGCACCCGCAGCACTCAATGGCCACAGTTCCTGGCCAATGGGAGCTGCAGAGCTGGCACTTGGGGTGAAGGCAGCGTGTGGAGCCCCCTGGCTGCCCCTACCCATAGGAGCCTGAGTGGGGACATGCTGCTGCTTCTGGGAGCCACGAGGGCAAGCAGGAAGCCTGCCTTAGTCCTGCTGTGCCGCCGTCCGGACTTTTAATGGCCCAGTCAGCAGTGCTGACCAGAGTCACGAGGATCTCTTTTCGACTGAGCATTCCCCTCGAAAACTGGACACTTGGCAACCCTAACTTCATAGCACAGCTCTTCTGCTAAAGGACTAAGGCCCTGATTCAGGAACATACATAAGCACATGGGCTATCCCATCCCTCTTCAGCAACTGACTTCCATGAGAGTTAAGCACATACTTTGCTGAAGAGGGATGGAATTACTCGCATGCTTAAGTGCTTTGTTGTATCAGACCTCAAATCCGCTGGATGGAAGCAGCCACCAACTCAACGTTTTAGAGGGGGTGTAATGAGGTGCACTCACCTCTTGCGAGTAACCCCTTTCTCCATGCATGTGCCTACACTCTCTCTCTGTTTGTGCTGGGTCTTCACTGACCCAGCCCTCCGGCCGAGTCACACACCGTCGGTCTGTGACGGAAAAGCAAAGCAAACCCTTTCAGGGATACAAGTCTAACAGGGGCCTCTCTCAGTAAGTAATGTCTCTCATGTTGTCCCTAGCTCCAGTATAGGGCAGTACCCCATGGCTCCCTCCCTGGAGGCAGTGACTTCATCCTCTCAGGGCCTTTCTGGCCCCAGCTCTTCAGCTGGGCCACTAAAAGCTTCTGATACACCTCAGAAGGGGAACTGAAGTCCAGACCACTTTCCCAGTGGCTGGTGGGGGGAACCCAGGCCCATCCACTACTCCAAGTCCCAGCCCAGGGATCCTATAGATAGCAGCAGTACACACTGCTGCTCTAATCCCCTGGGCCACATCCCCATGGCTCCAGCACATTCCTCACCCTTACCTCGGGGCCTTGTCAAGCCCGAGCCCCTCATCAACCAGGCACACCCTCCTCCACATCTAACAAGAAACTGATCTCACACTAGCCCTGCAGCTCTTCTTATAGTAGGCTGCTGGACTCTGATTGGCTGCTTTCCACACAGCCCCTCTAGGTAGCTTGGAGGATCTCCTGGGGGAGGGAGGTTGTGGCAGGGTCACAAGGCCTCCAGTAGGGGGCCTCCAGACCTAGTCCACCCATCACAGGGGGCAAAGAGCCATGCTCTGTCACCTTGGGAAACACATTAGGTTTGAGAGTAACAGCTGTGTCAGTCTGTAGCATGTGCCAGCAATGCCCCTCTGCCATGTACATTGGTCAAACTGGACAGTCTCTATGTAAAAGAGTAAATGGACACAAATCATATGTCAAGAATTATAACATTCATAAACCAGTCGGAGAACACTTCAATCTCTCTGGTCACGCGATTACAGACATGAAAGTCGCTATTTTACAACAAAAAAACTTCAAATCCAGACTCCAGCGAGAAACTGCTGAATTGGAATTCATTTGCAAATTGGATACAATTAACTTAGGCTTGAATAGAGACTGGGAGTGGCTTAGTCATTATGCAAGGTAGCCTATTTCCCCTTGTTTTTTCCTCCCCCCCTCCCCCCCAGATGTTCTTGTTAAACCCTGGATCTGTGCTGGAAATAGCCCACCTTGATTATCATACACAATGTAAGGAGAGTGGTCACTTTGGATAAGCTATTACCAGCAGGAGAGTGAGTTTGTGTGTGTGTGTATGTGTGTTGGGGGGTGTGTGTGTGAGAAAACCTGGATTTGTGCTGGAAATGGCCCAACTTGATTATCATGCACATTGTAAGGAGAGTGATCACTTTAGAGAAGCTATTACCAGCAGGAGAGTGGGGTGGGGGGAGGTATTTTGTCATGCTTTGTGTGTATATAATAAGATCTTCTGCACTTTCCACAGTATGCATCCGATGAAGTGAGCTATAGCTCACGAAAGCTTATGCTCAAATAAATTGGTTAGTCCCTAAGGTGCCACAAGTACTCCTTTTCTTTTTACATTAGGTTTGGGTTCTTCAATGAAGTCATCCAGCCATCCCAGACAGGGCATCTTCTGCACTACCAGGCTGGCCTGACCTAGCCCCAGAGCGACTCTAATACCTGTATGTAGCACAGACACAGGGACAAAGCTCTGAGCTCCTTTTCTCTGGCACCGCCTCTGCCCAGGGTCACAGATGGCAGGTGTCTCTCCTGCTAACTAACTGGGCTTGCTTCAGGCTGTTTCTCCAGCAGCATCAGCTGCACTTTCCTGGGTGAAGCTCACATTGGGGTTTCCTGCCCACACATCCCTGACTTCTCTGCGGCAGGTCTGTGTCATGAGGAGTGGGGGTCTCTGAAGCTGCTTGAGTTTGGTGAAGGGTTTTTTCTCCATTTTTGAAGACCGTTTCTCCCTCTGTGAGAAGAAAGAGGAAGCGAGGCAATGACAGTGTCTAAAAGGCTAGATCCTCTCCCCTTTTGCCAGCCCTAGGCAATCAAAAACAATGAGCCAGGCCCCCAAAATCCTGAGCTTGCCGGAAATAATACATGCTGGGTTCTGTTTATATGCCGTCTGGTTGCTGAGCTTTGCAGATGCACTGGGGCCACAGTCACATGCTTTTCTCTGCAACCACAAGAGCTAGAAACTTTTATTACAAAAAAAAAAGAAAAAAAAAAGAAAAAAAAAGCAAGCTGAGATTGTGATGTAATCACCCGACTCCAGGAGCTGGGGCTTTGAGAACAATATCAAATATTGTGAGACTCACAATAAAATCACAAGAGCAGACAACACTGCAGTCCCCTCCCCCACCACTCCCACAGTTTAATTTTGTTTTGGATTCAGAACCCACTCATGCAGCATTTAAAAAGAAAACATATCTAGGCCTTTCAGCGCTACCATGATTCCATACTTACTCATCTTCCAGAAGTGGACAGCGGGTGGCAGGCGACCCAGCCGTCTGCACCAGTCTGAAAAGCTTGGGCTCCTAGTTTATTTTGTCTCACCACATTGTGGTTCAATTGTGTTCTAAAAATCCCACGCCATGGGAGGTGAGCGGGACTGCGGGGGAAATGAGTGGCTTTCTTGGCTTCCGTGCAGTTCTGTGCTAACCGCGGTATACCCCAAACTCTGAGAAGAGCAAGGGGCAGGGAAAGCCAAGTTACACAGGGTGTAAAAGCCATGGGCCTGATCCCGCATTGCTAATGGTCAGTATTCAGAAGCCAGGAGTCAGGCCCCCAAAATCATGGGAATGACTTAAAATCAGTAGACAAAAAAACCCTCCAGACAAACATTTGGGGCTCTTTTTCTTTCCCTTCTGGCCTCTGAGCCTTTCAGGGGCACTGGCTTCACACCTCCCGGCTTTTATCTGCAGCCCCGAGGGCTAGCAACTGGCTTTTGAAAGGAAAGCTGAGATTCTCGTGCAGTCTCTTGATTCCAGCAGGGCAGCAGAGAGCTTTAAGAAAAGCTTCAAATACCAGTCGACTCACAGTGAAACCATGAGCATTGGCAACAGCACGAGCCGCAGAAGCCCTCCCTGGATAGGTAGACGGACTTCTGCCACCACTCTAAGAATAGCGATGTGGGCGGTGTGGCTCCGCCTTACCCCTGGGTTCGAGTTCAGGTGGCTAGCCTGCGCCCCTGTCAGCATCACAACTTCCACACTGCTGTTCTTAGGATGCTACGCGTCTGTCTACCCAGGCTGGGAGGCTCACTCCCAGCTGCAGTGTAGACACACCCATAAAGCCCGCTGCTGACTCTACTCAGCTCACTACTGTTGCACACCAGCTAAGTGGAAGCACCTGAAGGGCTATGCCCTGGGGCTGGAGGTGGAATTCGCAGCTCTAGCAGACAGACACACTCGCACTAGTGCTGATCCAGCTGGCCTGCTAAAAATAGAAGTGTTGCCGTGGTGGCCCAAGTGGTGGCAAAGACCAGCCAGACTGAGTATAGATCCCGTGTGAAACCCCAGCTATGCACTCAGGCAGCTAGTCCCTCCTGCCACTCGCTCTGCCACAGCTACACTTCTGTTTTCAGTGCGCTAGCTTGATCAGGGCTTGCACGAGAAGTTCTACCCACGTTTATTACACCTCCAGCTCCAGTGTAGACATACCCTCAGTGAACACTTCTTCCAAAGCACCAGGACAGGGTGCTCCGGCCCTCCTGCATGCCTCCCATACAGACTAGATAATGCTACGTGGTTTGAGAGCAGTTTGGCAGCCTGGCATCTGGTCGCAAAGCACGTAGCATCACCTAGTCTGTATATGAGGTAATGTGGTCTGCGGACTGGGAGCTAGGAACTCTGGTGCTCTATCCCTGACTTCACTACTGATTGGTTGTGTGACTCTGGGCGTGTCTTTTCCACTTTCTGTGCCTCAGTTTCTATATCTGTGAAAAAGGGACAGGACGACTTGCTGAACCCATCTGCCTTCAGTGGGGCTGAGGGTTAGTCAGACAGTGTTTGCAATGTTGCCTCTCCAAGTACTGTGAGGGTAGAAGGTTCTGTGTAAATACTGAGGAGGGCTTGAACTGTGAAAAAGGAAGTGGAGCTCTCCCAAGTTCTGCCTACAAACTAGACTCCACCCAGAAATTAAACTCCACCCGAGAGACCCACATGAGATCCCATTCACAGTAGGGTGTGTGTGGAGGTTCAAAATATGATCATGCATTTTCTGCTGGGCTCCTCAGCCTCAGCTCCCCCTCCCCGTGGTTTGGTTACTCCCACTGCTTCTAGTGTTGCCATCCTCCAAGTTCAAATATCATGAGTCAGGCCCCCAAATCATGAGATTGGCTTAAAAAAACCACAAGATTTTATAACACAGAAGATGGAGAGCGGCTTTGGATTTCTCTGGGCTTTGAGCCTCAAAGGGCCCCAGGTTCCATCTTTTTTCCTCAGCCATGAAGGCCAGAAACTTAAGTTTAAAAATGAAAACCAAGATTGTCGTCATCTAATCAAAGGACTTCAGGAGCTGGGGCTTTAAGAAAAACATCACATAGAGCAAGTCTCACAATACAATTGCCAGAGTTGACAACACTGGGTTTTGCTGGGCTCCTGGGGCTCAGCTGGCCCTCTGCTGGGCTCAGATGCCCAGCTGAACTCCTCAGACTTGCCTGTCTCTTGACTGGGGTGAATGATAAATGGTCGACACTGTGTACCTCAAAGCAGCACCCTGGAACCCCCATATTCACCCTGTCATATAGTTATGATATATTTCATACAAAGCATGCCATGAAAGGTATCATATGAAAGGTCACGATCTGATGAAATCCATTATTCTGTCAAAATATGTATATAATTAGTGTGTATGAAGCTATGAGATCTTTGCTGTATGGTTGTTATTGAAATATGCTGTAAATTTGCTAGTGACATACAAAGGAGGTGATTCCCACCCAGGATGGTGTGCAATCACCATTAATCAGCAGGGGAGTTGTAAAGAAGGTATTTACAAGCAACACACAACAGGGACTGCTTAGCTCAATGACTCATTTGCATGAGACCACACCAGGGGATTGCTCAACCCTGTGACTCAGCAAAGCTCACCAGGACATGTCTAGGCTTGTGTTTTCCAGGCACATGGACTGAGGATATAAAATAGGGGAAAATGGCATCAAGCTTTTGCATTTCTCCTCCCCCACCTATGCTGGAAGCAACAAGGATGCTGAGCAGACAAATTACTTCAACAGAGGAGACTGGTCCCAGGTTTAAGAGAGAGAAACCTGTGTCTTATGAACTGTAACATCCAGTGGGATAAGAAAATTGCTTGATCTAAATACTGCCTACTCTAATAAGGTTTAAGATTTAGACTGTGTGCTTACCTTTTATTTTTTTTTGGTAACTATCTCTGACCTTTTATGCCCACCACTTATAATCACTTAAAATCTATCTTTCTGTAATTAATAAATCTGTTTTATACTTTACCTAAAACAGTGTGATTTGCTTGAAGTGCTTGGGAAATCTCAGCTCAGTTTACAGGGGCAGACTGGGTATTGAACTTACACTTGTCAGGCTTCTGACCAGGGCAGGACAGTACAACTCTGGGGTACAAGGCTGGGGAGCTGGAGAAAGTAGCTGGTACCTTTCTCTGTGTGACTCATGAATGGCTCTGGGAGCATTTATGCAATTTAGCTGGGTGTGAGGCTCTACATGCTATTGTGCAGAGCGATCACAGTGCCTTGAGGGGTTTGCTGCTTGTCACGAGCAAAGCATTGTGAGATACAGCCCAGGTTGGAGAGTTAAGGGGGCACAGCAATACCCCAGTTCCAGGTTGACCCCCGGGATCTGTGTTCCGTCTAAGCTGCATGGCTGCCCAGGAGCGAATCAAGTGCCATGGACTTGATTAGCAGAGCCCGGTGGCATGTGTTCAGGTTCCCCTCTCCCCGCTGCTCTGCTCTGCTCCGCTCCTCCCTCTGCCTTGGAGCATTTGGCCAGCTGCTCCCAGGCCCCTCCTGCTTGCTGTGCAGAGCAAGGGGTTCTGATGTCAGGGTGTCCCCCTCCCGCACCTCCCTTCTGCCCATGTACCCCATCTCTGCAGAGCAGCAGGCTGGGGACAGGGCTCAGGAACAAGAGAGCTCAGCTGCTGTGGTCTGAACCTTCTGGTCTGAGTGCCTTAAAGAGACAGTGCACAGTCTCTCATAGCCTTCCCCAGCCGCCAGCAGACACACACACATGTCTCTGACACACAGAGGGCTGTCCCTAGCAATTCTGGGGCCCTAAGCAGCCCCCCTGCGGGGGGTGGGGGGAGGCCTCTGTGGGGCAGAGTGCGGGGGCAGGCCCCAGGCCTCTGTGGGGGGGGCTGGCTTGGGGGGCAGGTGGGAACCACCCCCCAGCAGCGCGCCTGGGGCCTCATCCCTGCACTTCCCACCATGGGTGAGTGCAGCCTGGCCCTGCTGCAGAGCTCAGGGGAGTGGAGGCAGTGCTGGGCCGGAGCAGGGGTGGGAAGAGGTGGGGCGGGAGCGGAGCAAGGCAGAGGCCCTGGGGAAGAGCCCGAGCAGTGGCTGGAGCATCACGCAGCTGTGCAGGGCACCAGGAAATTTGGTGCCCCAAATTTCCTGGTGCCTGTACCGGGGTGGTCACCCCGCTTCGGCCCTGAAGGGGTTAAAACAGCCCTGGGAGAGGGCTGCCTGGGGAGCCAATAGTAAAAGCAGCCCCGGAGAGGACTGTGGCTGGGAAAAGCAGCTGAGTGAATCGCTGGCCACTGGTGTGGCTGGCTTAATCAAGGCCACAGCTGGCCTGGATAAAAGGGGCTGTGGCCCAGGCCTGGAGGAGTCTCACTTTAGCCCTGGTGTGGGAAGGACTAGCTGCTTAAGAGTAAGGTACCTGAGGTGGAGCAGTGCTGGGGAAGGGCATAGGAGCTGGGGAGCTCCAGCCTGGTAAACCCCTAGGCTGCAGGCTTTGGTGACGGCCTACAAAGGTACTGGGGCTACAGAGGTGCAACCTGGGAATCGGCTGAGTCAGCTGGTCCAACTCCCTTGCCAATGATGAGTGGCTATTACAGACCGCAGTCTGCCCCAGTCAGCAGGGGCTAGGTGATAACTGGCAGTAGCCACTGAGGCAAGGTGGGCTTAGAGGGTTGGGGGCTCCCCTGGGAGGGGAGACCCAGAGTATGGGGGTACTGCATTGGGCAGAACCCCAGGGCAAAGTGCACCATGGCCCGGGAGGGACACCGGCCTGCACAGGGCGCTCTGTAAGCTGGAAAAGAGCTAATTCCCAGATGACCAGCAGGAGGCGCCACACCAGTGTAGCTGCTTGCTTTGCCCACACAAACTCTGTCTCTGAAACACACACACACTTTGTCTCTTTCACACTCACCTCCCCACACATATCTGCGGTGGTCTTGGTACTTCCTGCAATGCACATATATTTGCTGTGATTTCATTCTTTCAAAGTGCTGTTATTTTAGTTTTTTTGGACTGGTCTGTACATTTCATAATTTTATTTCTCTTTGATGCTTAAATTTAATTCTTTGACTAGTGAGTTCTAAAATGCCTCATCTGTCCTGGCTGGAGTAATTATCCCTATTAAACATATATATATATATATATTAGAGCTAGGTTTTTGGTTTCTACCGGGGGCGCACACCCACACAGTGCCTTGATATAGGTGCACAGAACAATATTCATTCTGCACATAGATGGAAAAAATTAGAGGGAACATTGCCTGGGATCCCATCACGGAACATTGCCTGGGATCCCATCACAGAACCTCCCAAGTGCCACCCCCTCAGGGTACCAAACCGAGCAGCTGTTCAGAATCTATTGTGGAGATCTTCGTAATATGATCCTCGCTCACCTTTCTTCCGTGCTTTGATCAGCAATGGAACAATATTGCCATTTCAATTATCATTAATGGGCATCTGAGTTAACAACCCAGTGAGAGGAGTAGGGCAGGTCTGGCTTCCTTGGGCTAATGGTTCAGGCTGTCTCTCACTCAGGCAGGCATCTTTGCAGCGACTGCACTCAGTTCATGTTTTGGAGATTTTCCTTGTCACCACAACAGCTGGACACTTATTTTTCAATGAAAGCTGAGATTCTGGAGCCCAGGATGGTAGCTCAGGGAAGGGGTGGATTGTGGTGCCTCTCCCCACGTCCCCCAGTTTTAATCTGGATACTAATGTTATTACTACTCCAAGTAGGGGCTGAAATGTTCTCACCCACTTTCACAGCAAAGCCCGTGTTTCCTCCAAGTCCCTGCCTTTCTCACCGGTGAGGTGCAGTTAGACCTGTCACAATGGCTGAAGGGAGCCATTACTAAGGCTGTGGGGTGAAGGTGGTGGTGGATAACTTGGGCTAGCTATTGAGCAGGGTGCAGCATGAACAATGCATCATGTCTTTGCTCCCCTGACCCTACGGACTAAAGAGCATTGGTGGGATTCTGCCGTAACAGTGGTGAGAATCAGGAGTTGCTCCGTTGGAGACCTGAGCTATCAAGGAATCCTGCAGTGGGTCTCTACCTTTCCCATCCTGCAAAAGGAAAGTGTTTCAGGCCCCTTTTCCCATTGTTTTGGGATTTCCCTCCCATTGAAGTATCAAGAGAGAATGGTGCTGAGCCCTGGCAGAGACTCCATGTGCTAACGGAGTGCTGGCCCTCGCCGAAAAACAAAGAAAATGCTGAGTGTGTTTTTAATGCTGAAGTTTGTCATTTTCCTGTAGGATCCCATATGGATGGGTCCCAATAAGGATGTGCAAATTTCCCACGACGTAGGGAAGCGTCGCGCTGTGCTGCCTTTATCTTCAATCGGTATTTTTTCTGAGCAGACCCTTCACTTCTAGGCTTTGTTTCCCTTTTAATTTAACATGAGCTTGAGCTGCATGATGAGAATTTCATAGAGTAGGAACCTTCCACAGAGAGTCCATTAAAATGTAATGGCAAAATTTACGAACATTACATTACAGCCCTAAACACTAAGCATTCAATTTCCAGCATGAACAAATTGCCACAAAAGCATGTCAGAACAATTCTCCAGTGACAGCCTTTGCCTCCAGCAAGAGGAGGCTTCGTGTCACCTGGACGAGCAGAATGACACACTCCTTTGTAGTGAGCATGTTTCTGTCTGAAAGCAATAGGCCTGGGACTGGAAGTACACTTTACTAGGCTTCTGCTAAGGAGCCTCTGCTTTGCAGAGATGCTGGGTTGCAGCTGCCATCCTTCTGCAAAGTGACTATGTGGCAAATTCTTCAGAGCCCGTCAGCTCTGGTCCTTAGCTGACCTGAAGCAACTGTTGTACATCACAGGGAATTCCCTCACGCATATGGCCAGATCCCATGTGATGGACACATTGTGGCAGTGTTCCAGTAGAGTTTTGTACCTTTGTGACAGGAAAGATAACAGGGGATGTGGAAGCCAGGTCAACAACCCTACAGCTGGTTGTGGGGAAGCTCAAGAGTAAAGGAGGCCGTGTGGACTAGTGGATAGTACACTACCATGAGACTCAGGAGAGCTGGGTTCAGATCCTGCTGTGACCCTTTAGTGCCAGCTGGCAAAGGGTTCACTACTGTGTCAGCAACTCCTATCAGGCCTGGCAAACTTACTACACCCCATGGGATTTATCCAAATAGTGTCTTGTAAAGTAGCAAATGAAAGCTGGTGACACGTGTGTCATTAATATTATTGTGACATGTACGTACTGACACCCTGCAAGGAGTTGTGGATACACACTGAAATGATGTTTCAAAGTCTGTAACAAGGCAGAGCTGACAAACAGGTTTTCTGCCAGACGAAGCATAACTATGCCCCTGTCTCTGATGTCAATTATGCATTGGAAAGCCACACAAGGGAAGCCCCATTTACATATGGAGTCAGCAGAAAAAGAGGTTGGCGGGCAGATATGAAATCAACAGGGGAAAGCACAGTGGGGAACAAATAATGGGGGAGAAGAGTTGTCATGGTGTCTGGAGTAGTTCACGCCCATGAGTGCAGACCTCAGGGCAGACTGTCAAAAGCAGGGCAGACAACCCAAACTGGTGGTGTGTTCTATAATTAGATTTCACCAACTCAGTACCCAGTGTGAACTCTTAGATCACTATACCAGTCTTACCATGGAGTCACAGACTGTCCCCTTAGACCCTCCTGTCTATCTTGCCACCCAGACAAGCTGGACTTAGCGATAAATGATCACTTACACCAATAAACCAAACCACACCACATTCATGTTGCTTCCAGTCCCAAGAGATCAGTAACTAACCCCAGATCAATTGGTACCCTAGATCTTACACCAAGGACAACACATGCAGCCAGCCCTGTAATAAACTATCTAAAGGTTTATTAACTAGGAACCAGAAATAAGAGTTATAGGTTAAAGCAAGTGAACATATATACACAAATGAGTTGCAATCTAAATCCTAAGAGTGACAGGGTTGTGGTGATCTGTCAATTCAAAGTGTCTTTCAGGATGGACCCAGGATCTCTGGCTTCAGTTTGGTGTCTCTGGCTTTGTGAGCATTCAAACAGCAAAGAGACGGAAAATTTTCCTGGGTCTTTGTTTTATTTCCTTCATTCAACACCAAGTCCCTAGTAGGAGCCTTCCTTGCATGTAGCATTTCCCAGGTGTAGATTGGATCATTAACCAATCCTTTGTGTTGCGAAGTTCCTTGATGGGCCATCTGATTCCGATAGTTCTTCTGGACAGGTGGGAGGAAACTCATCTGAGTGACAAGTTTAGAGCAAACTTTTTCAAAGTTATAAAGCAAAACATACATATTTCCTTATAGCATGGAATATAGATATTACAAATAAGATTAATACATGCAGCAACTTACAAAACATTCTCTAGTCTAAACACTAATTATATTCTTAGGACTAATACCTGATTTGAGCAACACTAACACATATCTGAATTGGTCTGGACAAAAGCTATGAGTGTGTCAGTTCTTAGCAAGTACCTGCAGCCTTGGCAAGAGCTGGCACCTGGCCTGGCACTTCAAAGGTTTCCTGGACTGTAAGAGGAAAGCCAAAGGACCTCTTTTATCCATCCCTGGGGGAGCAAGAAGGACAGCACTTTTTGTCTCCATGAACACTGGATCCCAACTATGTGGGCTGGTGATGCCAGAAGATTTCTTTAGGTGAGAAACTATGTTAGACAAGGATTTTAGCCTGTTAAAGGTAAATTTAGAATTTTAGAGGCATGTTGTACTTTGTTTTAGATGTACTAGATCACAGTGCTGTATTGTTATAAAGGGACTGATCCTGAATTGTGCCAGCCAAGCTGTGTGTACTCTGTCCCTTCAGGGTTAGCTTACCTTGGGATTTCTGTGAGGGCCAGTGCCAGGGGCTGGATACTATAGTGGGGAGGCTCTGGGGACTCAGGGGTTATGTGTGCCTGTTACTAGCCTGAGCTGAGAGCACAAGGTCTGCACAGGCCTGGAAGGAAGGGCTGGTGTTGCCAGAGGCTGGTGGTTTCAGGGAGCTGAGCTGTGGCAGGCACACACAAGACTGCTCCACGCTAAGGGCAGAAGGTGGTGAGGTGCCTCAGAACCCTAGGGAGTGTCACACCTGACTCTTTTAAAATCGGCACTGGACATGATAACACAGGAGGTCCCTGGGACGGGTTCCCCCCAGCGTGCCACCTGGAACTGGGGTACAACTGTGCCCACTGACTCACCAGCCTGGGCTCCCTCTCACACTATGCTGCTGTGACAAGCTGCAGACCTGCTCCTGGTCCTACGCTTCCATCAGTATTCACACAGGTAGGGACACACACAGCTGCAGTTACATGCAGGCTGTCTGACCAGCCACTGCATGAACCAACAATAGAGAGACTACAGCCAAAATAACCCCCAGCTTCCCAGCCTAGGACCCAGAGCTGTACCATCCTGCCCTGACCCAAACCCCAACCAGTATGAATTTATTATCCAGCTTACCTCCCCCTCAGAGTGGAGAGGAAATGAAACAGCCTTTGCAGCCTTGAGCTAAGATTTCCCAACACTTCATTCAAACTCACTGGTTTAGATAAAGCAAAAACAAGTTTATTAACTACAAAAGATAGATTTTAAGTGATTATAAGTGACAGCAAACAGATCAAAGCAGATTACCTAGTAAATAAACAAAAATGCAAACTAAGTTTAACATACTAGAAGGATAGGATTTGAATTAACAGTCTCTCAGCCTGACTGATGATACAAGCAGATTCTCAGCTTGGGATCCTCAGGTTTTCATACACAGGCTAGAAATCCCTTTAGCCTGGGTCCAGCACTTCCCCCCAGTTCAGTCTTTCATTCCTTAGGGATTTTTAGGAGTCTCCTTGTGTGGGGAGTGAAGAACAACAGATGATGTCACTCCCTGCCTTATATAACTTTAGCATATGGTGGCAACCCTCTGTTTTAAACTTGGTTCCCAGACCAGTTTGTGGAAAAATACAGACATCCCAAAATGGAGTCCAAAGTCATGTGGCCTGGTCACATTCCCTTGCATACCTTGCTGAGTCATAGCAGCCATTCCTTGCAGGCTGTCTGGAGTGTTCTCCGAAAGGCTCATGCAGTGGGGGATAAACTTCTCCTAAGGCCTATTGTTTTTCCTAACAGCCCATTACCTTGAATAGGCCCTTCACAGCCAGCTATCTAGACTGGAAGCATTTTGCCTAGTGGGTGTCGGCCAGGTGTAACTACATTTGAAATACAGATACATAGTCAATATTCATAACATGCATACAAATAGGATAATCATATTCAACATGGCCCGTCTTGTACAAAATGCATCATAATTATGCCATAACAATATCATCATAATATCACGGTGAAGAATATGGGGTGCAATGTCAGTCTCTTCCAGTCCTACATCCTGGATATACATCGGGAAGCACTGAATTTCCAGTGGCAACCATGGCATGAGGTAGAGGGGAAGAGGTGTCAATATTGTTACAACTAACTGGGACTAGAAGGCTGTGCCATATAAGAAGCAACATTTAAAATGGAGAGTCAACATTTCTTTTTTTTTTTTTTTTTGAAATGCAAGTGGTCAAAACACTTAAATTTTGTAGTTGTAAATTTGTAATTTTTCAGAATTTTTCATTTTTGGTCTGACTTGAAACAAATTTGTTGTTTGACTTTTCCAAATTATCAGTGAATCGAAAAATCCATTATTTGCCCAGCTCTAACTATAGATCCAGTACTAGATGTGCAAAGGAGAGGTTAATGTGGATGAACAAGGCTATGCAGGAAGCAATCCAGAAGCCAGAATCTGCTTTGAGTTAGGGCAGCTTTGTACTGCTCTGCTAATGCCAAACTGCCTTAATGCTGGCTACCTGGCCCTCTCAGGTCCACCTCTGCCTACAGCAAATGGGTGGAATTTGGTAGGAAGCAATAGTCTCCCCAGTCTGGCTGCAACTTGTGGCAACATCATTGCCAAGTCGTTACCATGTTGGTCTTTTAAGAAATCTGGTCCTGAGCCTGGCTCTTGATGTAGAAAATAACTTTAATCTAAGCTGTGTCGACCCTGCCACTCTGCTCAGAAGTAAACATCGTTCCTCACCAATAGGAAGTCAAAAACATCTCTTGCCTCACAACGATGTGCTTTGTTTTGCGTTTTCTTATGGGGAAAGTGATTAAACTGCTAAATCACAGCGGCTTTTCTCATAAAGAAGACAAAGTGCCTTTAGATCCCGACATCATTTCACGAGCTGCAGAAAGCTTTGTGTACACAGGGATGATTAGATCTATCTTGGTTTTATCGCTGCACCTCCTACTCCTACAGGCTGCCGAGCAGGGTGTATTTACTGTCTCATGGGCTAATAGCTTCCTGTGTTACTCATAAGTTAAACACCAAGAGAGCGATAAGAGATCAGGTTTGGTGTGTTTTGTTTAAGAAGAAATGAGCATTAATAAATATCTCTTTACCAGAAAGTGTTCTATTGAAAGTACAGAGCTTCCTCCAGGTCCACAGCTGGAGTGCTAATTATCACCACAGTTAATAGAACACCATGAAAACCCTGAGTGGGGATTGGAGCTGAGCAGTTCAATAAATACAGGAACAGATAGCAGCTAGTGGCTATTGCAGATGATGATCAGATAGGTGGAGTAAAGTGCTGTAGCCTTTGCTCTGCACAATGACTATACAGAAATGACCATTGGTGAGAATGTGCAGCATGAGCTGCATTTCATGGCTATCAAGCATCATGTCTGGTTGCTAGGAGCAATGACTTCTCTGTTAAGCCACTGCCCATTGTATGTCCTGCAGTGACTGCCTCCAGTAGCTTTTCTTGGCCAGAGATGTCCACTTCCGAGGCTTTCTTCTACTCTCCCGTTTTGGAGGGGCAGCCTTTTGGGGAGGACTGGGGTATAGCCTCATCTATAGTTAAGGGTTACTTTAACCAGTTACCCACCCCAAAGTGAGGGTTTACACCTAGTTTAGTCTGTGAGAGTTCATCCCCCAAGATCAACTACAGTAGAGAGGTTATCAATAGAAGGGAGACCCCATGGTGCACAACCAAGACTACACGGTGCTTTTTCTGTAATAATTACTTCTATAAACCAACCAAACAATACGCACACTGCAATCTGGTAAAGGAGAGAGACCAATTCAGAATGCATAATATTTGCATGACTCACACCAGGCCTTGCAGAAAAACCCGAAGTTTTAGTTCTCATTCTCATTATCTTCCTCAATATCATCTTCATCATCATCACCACCAGTAGCTGTCATACTGGTTTCTCCCCTCCCCCCACCAAGGCACACAGGCCACGATACAGCTTTTATAATGTATTAAGCTAATCCCACTGGGGTTCATACATATTTATGAAAGTTTTAACCCCTTATTTGAACATCCAACCCCACTACTTCTGGGATACCCCATTTCTCATAGTCTAACTCATTAGTTCCCCTTATGCTCATTAACATTTATGTCACTTTTTCGCCATAGTAGCAGGCAGACCTTAAGGAAGTCTCTAACATTTCATCTGGGCTACCAACAGTTATCTTGTGGTGTCTGCTGATCTGTGGTAGACAATATTATGCAAACTCAGCAGTTATTTTCAACACATCAGCAGATCACAGATATAGACAGAAGCTCAGCAGGTTTATTATTAATTTACTTATGCTAATTTATCCTAAAGTCTAATTTGGCTAAGCTAAATATTTTACAGGCCTGAGGCCTTGTAGGCCCTGTGTAACATTCATTAATATTTATATTTCCCTTCTCTATACCTGATATCTTTTAGCCTTGGCTACAGGGGAATGTTAGTGACACGAAAATATTTGTCACTCCTGGAAGTGGGCAAACAATATGGTCTCCTGGAAGGTGCTAATGGTTGCCATCAAGCATGGTTTTGATCTCCAGACAATTGCAGGCCTGATCAAAGCCGATGGGTGTGCTAAGCAGTCTTCTTTCAGGCTAAATGGAAGGAACAGTTAAGGCCTTTTATGTATCGAGATATCTAGAAATGCTAGAAGCCACTACTCAAGGCAATGGGCTGCACGGCAAGGACTGATCAGAAGCTAAAGTGTGACTGCGAATGCAGGTGCTAAGGGAAAGCTGTGTGTGTGTGAGAGAGGCAGAAAGCCAACAGATAGGGAGAGAAGCAGTCATTAGCTTGAACCTGAGAGGGAGCTGAGAGTCGGCTCCTAGGGGCACAGAACTGACTGGAGAAGAAAGCTTGGAAATTGGGAGCAAGGAACTGCCTGATGTTGTTTGTCTCTACCGTGTTCAGGGAAAAGGGACTTTGTGTCCTTTCTTTGTAAATAAACTGGATTGCACCAAAGAACGACCTGACTCATAATCTGTTTAGTTTCCATTAGGAGGAGAAACAATCTGGCAAGGTCTCAGATATTTGCTAATAGCCTGGGCCAAAGGGGCAGCAAATACAATAAATTCTACATGGATATTTGTTACAATCTATTTGTTACAACTCACTCTAGGTTGATTGTGTTCCCCTCCCAAAAATATTCCAGAAAATATGGTCTTTGGCAATGACGCTCACTGGAACAATCAAACATTAAACAAGGACTGGAAAATATCTGCAGGAAGTGAAATTCAGATTGATCCTTATGAGTGTTGCACTGTAAAGCTGACTCTCAAGTGATGCCTGTTCCATCAGGGTACAGACGTATACCACATGATTAGCGCACTCAGTCAAAGCTGCTCACGTTTTGAAGGGAGAATATCAAATACAACAAAATGATCATGAATAAGATACTGACTGAATGTCAGTGTCAGGAATGATTTGACGCATGATGCCAAATGACAAACGCATTTCAGAGAATCACTCTCTGCTCCCTGGCAACTTGCAACCACAAGAAGCATCAAATAAACTCAGTGGTACTAAGTCTTGTGATATTTTGTGCTTTACTAAAAGCTCCAGCTGCTGGAGTCAAGAATTTACATGTGAATCTCAGCTATCATTTAAAAACTAAAAGTATGTTTCGAGCCCTCAGGATTGTGGAGAAAAGCCTGAAAACATGAAGCAAGTGAACTCTAAAGAATCAGAAACTTAGAAGGCAAATAAAAAACCTCCCAATTTGTATTATTGTTAAAAAAAACTCATGATTTCTAAACTAATTTCATGATTTGGGGGCCTGACTCCTGATATTTCAACATGTGGAGCTGTCAATACTGTAAATTATTTGTTACAAATGATTCGCAGGACCAGCAGAGAGAAATAGATTTCACAGGGCAATCACTGACAGAAAATTTTGTGTATCTAAGTATTGCCAACCCTAAATGTTCAAAAATTATGAGTCAGGCTCACCAAACATCATGAGATTGGCTTTAAAATCATGAGATTATGTAAAAATAATAGATTTGGTGTTCTTTTTATTTGCCTTTTTGAGCCTTTAGGTGGGCAACCTGCGGCCTGTGGCCTGCACGTGGCCCATCAGGGTAATCCACTGGCGAGCCGTGAGACAGTTTGCTTACATTGACCGTCCACAGGCACAGCTGCCTGCAGCTCCAAGTGGCCGCAGTTCACTGTTCCCAGCCAATGGGAGCTGTGGGAAGCAGTGGCCAGCACGTTCCTGCGGCCTGAGCCGCTACAGCAGCTCCCATTGGCCAGGAACGGCAAACCGCAGCCACTGGGAACTGTGGGCAGCCGTGCCTGTGGACGGTCAATGTAACAGTCAGGGTCCAGACATCCCAAGGGGGAGAACATGTGGACTGAACCCCAAAGAATACGTAGTTGAGTGAACTCTTTGTATACAATAGTACTGTGTATAAATCAGGGGTGAAAGTGAGCCGGTACCGGCCGGTACTATGTACCGGTAAGAACCCGCACCGGCTCATACCTAGCCCACATCAAAGCACAGCAGCCCCTTTTGTCCCTGCCCCTTTTGCCTCCCCTGTCGGGGGCCCTGCTGGTAGGGTCTGTACCGGCAGGGCCACTGATGGGGGAAGGGGCAGCAACGTTAAAGTGCTGTGGCGGCCGTGCTTTAAGGACAGTCATTTCCTGCAGCAGTGCTTTAAGGATCCTCAAAGTGCTGCTGCGGCAAAGAACCATCCTTAAAGCGCTGCCCGTTGCCCCCGTCGGCGGCCCTGCTGGTACAGGGGGCAGGGATTTTAAATCGCTGCCCCGGCAGCGCTTTAAGGACCCTGCAGTGCTTTAACGTCCCTGCCCCTTTTGCCCCCCCCCCCCCGTGGCCGCCAGCAGGTGTGGCAGGGGGCAAAGGGAGCAGCTGCCCTGGGGCCGACTATTTAAAAGGGTTTGGGGCTCCAGATGCCACTGCCGCCACCACAGCAGCGGCATCCAGAGCCCCGGGCCCTTTAAATCAACGTGGGAGCCCAAGGTGGCGCAGGCCAGGAGGCCTGGAAGGGCTGGGTGGGGGATGATGACCCCCCAGCTCCGCCCCTTCAGCTTCAGGCCCACCCCTTCTGGGGGCTGGAGATGCCCAGGCCCCGTACCAGTAAGTGTCCTGACTTACTTTCACCCCTGGTATAAATAAATATATGTCAAGTAAGATCTCTTATGAAAGCTTGTAATGTTCTGAGCCTGATGGCCGCTATGACATACGTATACAAACCATGGTTATGAATTTATGTACTTGTGTATATCAAACTGTGCTTCTAATTTGTGCTACAACATTCAGCTCCATCACAGGGACGTGATGGTGAAGCAATCAGGCAGAGAGGGGCTGACTCTCTAGCTAGACCAGACTGGTTCCGAGCACAATCCAGGAAAAGGCAATGGTGGACCATTAAAATTAATGGGAAAACACCAAAACAACCTGAAACTGTAAAGAAACCCTACTCATGGGAGACTAAGGAGGAAATCTTTCCCCACCCTGAATAGTCATGAGTCACCATGCCAAGAGAAGAGAATTAAAGAAAAAAGGTTCTTAGCACCTATAAACTTTAAGGCCTGGTCTACATTACAGAGGTGTGTCGACTAAAGGCCAGTAGCCGGGCTCCCAGCAGGGAGCTCCACACTGAGTTAAGAGTCTGGGCTCTTGGCCCCACCGACTTCTCATCTTAAGTCAATGTGAGTGCTCTTGGTGAGGACGCACACCACTAACAGAAGGAGGGTAGTATGGACATGAAAAACCACAATAATTATCGCAGTGGCTGTATGTTGACTTAATTTAAGTTTGTAGTGTAGACATGCCCTAAATCCTCTATCTTGAGGAAAGCTCAAAAACTTGATGTGGTAGATCCAGCATACAAAATTTTTTGCTAATTTTGTTATTTCAGCTTATTAATTTGCTCAACAACATTAATGAATTATGAATTTCATTTATGTTAGCATGACTTCCTTTTTCAGGTGTCACAATTTCTGCTTTCGTGTCATCCTTACAAATTGAAAGACACTCATACTATTTAAAAACCTTGGCAAAAATGTTCACAGCAGACTGGATAAATGAGATGCCTCTGAGAAGAGATCAAGGTATCATAAACTTCAAGGAAATGGATTTTACTCTGAACAATTAATCAGAAATTTTCGTCAACCTATTTAAGTTTACTGCAGGCCAAGATCCAAAATTCAAGGATGCTCTGAAAGCCATTCCAAAAAAAGCAAAGCACACCTCTGCTGAATTTCAGCATGAAATCATTGATATTATAAACTTAAGTTGGCACATCTTAGGTTAGGCAGACTTACAGCCACCGCAGTAATTACTACGGTGGTTCATGTCCACACTGCCCTTCATATATCGGTGGTGCGTGTCTTCACCAGGAGAGCTGGCATCGACTTAAGAGGGGCAGTGTGGGGAGCTGAGAGCCAGGGGTCTCAGCTCCATATGCAGCTGCATGCCAGTAACCCAGCTCCCCACTCCCCGCTACTCGCTGGGAACGGGAGAGCCACACCGGGCTTCTCAGCTCTCTGCCAGGAACAGTGCAGCTGACCAGACTCTGGGCGTGGAGCTCCCTGCTGGGTGCAGCCGTTCTCCCAGTGGCCCTGGGGGGCAGCAGGGCCCCCTCTGGGAAGCAGCCTGAGCTGGGAGCCTGGGTGACAGCCCAGTTTGGAGCAGAGACTGAGCAGCGGCCTGGCTGGGGAGCCGGAAGCCAGCTTTCTTTTCAATTTCACAGAAGCATGACAGCCAATAGATGTAAGTAACCCAGTGTCTACAGGGACACTGCGTCACCCTAATTACACCGACATAAGCCCTATGCCTCTCGTGGAGGTGGAGTTATGATGTCAATGTAGTAGGGCACTTACATCAGTGGGAGCAAGGCTGTAGTGTGTACAGTGACATAATTAGGTCAACATAAGGTGCCTTACGTTGACCTAACGCTGTGATGTAGACCTGGCCTCATAGAAATAATGTGGACTGGCCACCTTAAAACCTTGGAAATAATCCTCAAGAATTTGGAAGAATTCGGAGTATTTTGTCTAATATTGTGAATCGGTCTGGCGATCTGTTCACTGAGGCAAGAGGGCTGTTGGAAGTTACAGAATTATCCAAATTCTTGCTCTTAGCTGAGGTTATGAGAATGATTTTGAAAGTGTTTGCTCCTGTGAACAATTACCTTCAAAAGGAACTAATGCACCTTGCTAAATGAGCTGAATTGATTTCTGTTGCCTGAACTTCAACAAAAGAGAAAGATGCTTGAAGTTTTTTTTTTTTTGAGGTTTCATCTAAGCACTTTATTTTGAAAGATGCATGTGATGAAGCATCAACTTTAAGATGTGCCACCAAAAGAGCCAAGTTATTGCCCCCAAAATTTCAAGATTCCATAGTCAAGATCACTTACCTGGATTCCAAAGTGTAAATGTGCATCCGTGGCCCAGATGTATCATGAACTGATTGATGAAACCAGTGGTGAATTGCATAGGGTTTTTTTCTGAGAACTCCAAGTTATACAAAAGCTTGTCAGAAATCTATTCTGCCAGCTCTCCAGACTTCTTGAAATTGGAATAACTGTGTGCTTTGATGGACTTGCTTGGATTAGATGTTAAGAAGGGGAAAGTTGAAATGGGTGTATTTAAACCACTGATAGATAAGAGGAATTGCAAAGAATATGAAGAAGTTCTAGGTGCCGTGAAGGAAAAAAAGGAGGATTTCCCATGTATTTCTGAAATGTCTATAGTGGTCTTGTTGTTTGGAGCATCAGCTGCAACTTGTGAAAATGCTTTTTCTTGTTTGAAAATAATGTTATCACACCAAAGTATGAGCATGGCCCATGAAAGAAGGAGAACCCTAATTCTCCTGTGATATGAAAGTAATTTGATGCCAAAACTGACAAAATTGGCTTTGTGGAAAAATTCAGATGCCGTTATCCAAGAAGACTTCAACTTTAGTTTCAGGGGCAGTCTTTACATTACACAGCACTTTCATGTTAAGATTATATTTGTATATTTCTGAATCTTTAAAGTTTTTGAAATCTTGAATATTTGTTATGCTGAACAATCACATCAATATGTATCTTATGTTTTCTTAGTTCATAAAAATAAAGGTTTCTGACTGAGACTGCGTTTTTCACTAAGGACGTGAACTTCTGAAGGCACACTCATCTGCCCCACCTGTCATGTCATTTGCCCACTCCTCTCCCGATGTCAGTTCCCTGGCAAAAGGGCTGGTTGGTATGGAGTAAAGAACAATCTGAAAGGAACCAGGTGTGACGGTGCCCCCCATAAGGTTTTATGGAAATATGCTTATGAATATATATATAACATAACTGGAATATGTTCTATGCTACAGATGCTATATAACATATCTATGTAAAGGTTATGATCTAGTGAATCTATTAATTCTATTTGTATGCAATTGTCATTGTTGTATTCCAAGTTATAAATATTGACTGTATGCTTGTTTGATTTTAAATAACCTTAGTAAGGCATTTGGTCAGCTTCTTTAGAAAGGAATTTGCAAGTTAAGTGCCCAATCAAGAAGCAATTAAAGGACAATGGATCTTGGAAGGCTCCAATCCACATAAGAAGTCTACATGAGGACGTTCAAGCTAGCATGTGAGCCATGGCTGCTACCTGTACATTCTGAGTCATTCATGGACATGTGACTTGCCCATGTGACTCCAAAACTCCATCCTGTAGCTGGACTTTGCATAGGAAAGAGGAGGGGGTCTCCACCCACAAGAGAAAGTCTATTTAAGCCCGTGGGAGACTCCTCCATTTTGTCTTCAGCTGGCTCAAGAGACAGCCTCTCCACCTCCAAAGATACCTGAAAAACTGGAACAAAGGACAGTAACTACAGGGGGTGTGAGTGACTGCTGGACCCAGACTAGAAGGAGACTAGACTGTAAAAGAAAGCTTACTGGGATTCCTCTAAGGGTGAGGTTTTTATCTGTATTCAGTTTTCTTATGGGATGAGACATAGACTAGCATGTTCCTGTCCTTGACACTCAGATGCCCAACTCCCAGTGAGGTCCAAACCCCAAATAAATCTGTTTTACCCTGTATAAAGCTTATACAGGGTAAACTCATAAATTGTTCGCCCTCTATAACACTGATAGAAAGAAATGCACAGCTGTTTGCCCTCCCTCACAAGTATTAATACATACTCTGGGTTAATTAATACAGAAAGTAGGATTTAAGTGGTTCCAAGTAGTAACAGACAGAACAAAGTGAATTACCAAGCAAAATAAAATAAATCTCTTGGACTCCTTCCCTGCCAAACTCTCTCTGCAACCAAAATAAAATAAAACACGCAAGTCTATGTCTAATCAAACTGAATACAGATAAAAACCTCATCAGTTCCAGTAAGCTCTCTTTTACAGACTAGTCTCCTTCTAGTCTGGGTCCATCAAGCACTCATACCCTCTGTAGTTACTGTCCTTTGTTCCAGTTTCTTTCAAGTATTCTTGCGGGTGGAGAGGCTATTTCCTTAGCCAGCTGAAGACAAAATGGAGGGGTCTCCCACGGGCTTAAATAGACTTTGTCTTGTGGCTGGAGACCCACTTCTCTCCTATGCAAAGTCCAGCTCCAAGATGAAGTTCTGGAGTCACCTGGGCAAGTCACATGTCCATGCATGACTCTCAGTTTTTACAGGCAGCAGCGATTGCCCTCATGGTATCTTGAATGTCTCCAGGAAGACTTCTTAAGTGGATTGGAGCATTCCAAGACGCATTGTTCCTTAAGTGCTTCTTGACTGGGCACTTAACTTTGCGAATTCCTTTCTCCAGGATCTGACCAAATGCTCTACTAAGGTTATTTAGAAATCAAGCCAGTACACGGCCAGTATTCATAACTTCGAATACAAAAAAGATCCATGCATACAAATAGGATGAATAGATTCAGTAGATCACAACCTTTACATAGATATGTTACATGGCATATGTAGCATAGAACATATTAGAGTTATGTCATATATACTCATAAGCATATTTCCATAAAGCCTTCTGAGGCGCACCGTCACACCCTGGTACTTTCACTCTCTCCTTATCCAGATCTCTAGTTATTTTTGCTACCCCTCTCTGAACCCTTCTTTTCCTGCTACTACAATATTTCTCTCCCTCACAGGGCTGTTGTGAGCATGTTTGGGGTACATGCATATTGTTATTATTGCTGAGTACTGTGTGCTGGAAATATGGTTGTAAAAGAACCATCCTGATAACCTCCGTCCAGTCTCCCTACCATAAAACCCCTGTCATGTGCCACTTTTTGGACAGATGGCCACTGTGTGTCTCTGGTGGCAGGGATCACTTCATCTTACATGTTTGCACAGCACGTAGCACAATGGGGCTATAATTTGTGTTGAAGCTTCCAGGTAGAAATGAAATACAAATGGTTATGAATGACATAATTCATTTCTTGTAACTTCCCACCGTCTCCCTCCCAACACAGGGTCTCAGAAGTTCATGAACCAATCAAACCATCCAAGTTCCCTTGTGTAACTCTGACAAAATAACAGGAAATGTACATATGGGCAAGACTGGATGCCACACAATCTCTGATTGTGATGATAGCATGTATTGTGCGTGTTCTTTTGTCACGGAAACAGGTTTCTATAGGTCCTGAAACAGTGTCAATATTCCGCAGCTATTTTCCGTCTGAATTCAATGTATAATTTCAACTTTCTTCTCGGTTTAGCTGCTAAAACTCTGCTACAGACAAATGTCAGCGGGGGGCTTTGCAGATAATTTCCCCAGGGTTTTTCCAAAATGCATGCTGTGGTTTCACCCTCTGACGGAGGGCGCATCTGAGCTCAGAGATAAATTAGGGGCCAGATGCTCAAAGAGTCTAGGACCGTGCACCATAGTGTAGCTAGGCCAGCTGCCTCTCATGCACCCCTCATGGCCTATGGTCACAATCTAGGCAGCCTGCCTCATTTTCCTCTCTTGGACTGTTCAAAAAATGCTTTTGTCCATTTCCATCCCTTCTCAGGTTGAGCTTTATTAAATTAACAAGCATTCAAAATAAAACTTTCAAGCCCATCTAAAAGCCCCCACAAAACAAAGCCTTCTCTTCCTCCTCCTCCCTGAGATCTTTTCTCCTTTGATAGGCTGCTCCCAGGCCTTCCTGCCTGGAGTCTTGGTCCTGAGTCTGCTAGAACCTGCTCACTTCTAGCAGTCTCTAATCCCTGAGCATACCCTCCTTTATTACAGCCACCTGCTTCTTCTTGTAGGGCAGTCCCCTGATGTTTCCCAGTGTGGCTTATACTGTGATCAGGGTAGGTTAGCCCCAGCCTTCCAGTCCTTAAGAGGCAAGGCACCCTGTTACACCCAACAAATGCATGACTGTGTGAAAATCAGGGGTGCATTCTGTCACTGTTCAGGGAAACTGCACCTGTATTTCCCTTCAGTGGACCAAGCAAGAGCACCCGCTCCCAGCTTCTTGTCCATTGCCTCTATTGGATGGAGTCCTGAGTCTTTCTCCCTTCTGATAGGGATGTCTTCAGGATGAGCAGTTCTCTGCCTTCATTACATTATTCCCAGCAAAGGACAGTATGCCTAAGCAGGCCTGCTTCATTTTTCTCCTCAGAGACAATGCACAGTGTAATTGTCCCAGTTACCAATGGTTATTTCTAAGCAAGCACATTGTATTCTTACAGTAACAGCATTACAGAGAAAACATATTAAAAAGAATAAAAGAATCTAGACACAGGCTAATAAGGTTACCAGAGATCACCCCTCCCCCCCTGCCCAATCTCCACAAGGGCTCGGGTCGATGTCAGTCTTTCCAACCATTCCCTAAGGATTGGGACCCCTCTTGGACAGAAGGCCATGTCCATTTGCTGGGTCAGAGTGAAGGCCCTGAGCCAGTTCACCACACAGTTATTTATCCCAAAGTCTTTTGTCTGCTGGTTTCTAGAGAACCCAGTCTGAACCGTTGAAGAGACACTGAGTAGGTAATTGGCATTACCAATCAACATTAGCATACCCCCTCCTCCTACAGATGTTACATACAGTCTCACACTAGCAATAAACAGGTTTTAACACAAGGACAAAGGCATTACGCTTAATACAATAAGGTTTATCCAGAATATTGCATATCTGTCACACAGCCCTTCCAAAAGCCTTTCCCCATGCAACTCCATGGCAGTTCTGCCATCTACATTTATGGCTGGAATATAGCCTCTCTACCCAAGAGTTTGGTCAAAAAGAATTGGATGGCTGTGATCTTTTTTGGGATGTAATGGGTGTTCCAGGGCCAACAAGAGAAGGAGAGAGGGAAAGTGGGGAAGAAAGGGACAGGCATGAGGTAAGGAAAGGTGGAATGAGAGGGGTGGAGGTTATGGTGAGGCCCTGTGTGGGAGGTTGAAAGTGTGGAGGCAGGGTTGGGGCCAATGTCACCAGAGGTGACAAGAAGAATCGAGATATAAGACTTTGATTTGTACTGATGGGAGGAGGGGGAGATTAGAGTGGGGAAGAGGAGTAGGTACAGGTGGTGGGAACTATAGTTAGGTGAGGGTAACAGGAAGGGGAGCTTTAGCCAATGGACAGAAAGAAAGGATGGGGAGGAGAATGAATGCTATGATCTAGAAGAGGGACATGGCAAGAGCCACAGGTGAGAGTCAGATGGACAAAAAAACCCTCCAGCCAAAACAAAAATAAAACATACTGAGAGGGTCAGCAGGTCTGGTTCCAGCGTGGCTTGGATTCTGAGCTGGCTGAAAAGAGCACCCCGTAACAGACAGAGCTCCCCAATTGAAGCCCCTATTGGGGGTGGGGGAAGGGGGGCAGGCTGTGATGTAGGGGAGCCAGTGACTCCTGGGCCTGGCATTGAAACCTTGCTGTATGGGAAGGGTCCTTCTCAATCTGATTATGTTTTATTATGACATTGCAAAAAATATAATAGTCAAAACATTTGGATTGGTGGTACTGTACAGGAAGTATCTTAGTGCTCTCACAACCCACTGGATGGCCAAGCTTTCTGTCCAGGATATTCGTACTTGAAATGTTGGAGAGGAGGATGCAGTTGTTCATGGCCCTGGAACTGTGGGGAAAGGATGTTGCCCAGGGCCCACTGTAAGGCATCAGTCTTTAAAATACACTCCTGCATGAAATTGGGGCTGTGCAAAATAGGCTTATTGCAGAGAATTCACTTAATCTCTTGAGGGTGACCAGACAATTTGCTTTGGAGCTGACTTTTTTTGTAAGCTGTGTGAGGGGCTCGGCCCGTGAGGTGAAATTTGGCACAAACCATCTGTAATATTTGGCTAGGCTCACGAAGGTCCGTACCTGGTTCCTGGAGCTTAGACTCACTGGCCATCACACCCACCCTATCTTATCGACTAGGGATTGTACCCTGCTGTTCTCTACCATATACTCTAAGTACTTAGTCTCCTGCCTTCCCACCATGCACTTTCTTGGGTTCACTGTCAGATTGGCCTCTTGTCATGACTGCGGGGCTGCAGCCAGGTGCCGATGATGGGTAGCCTAATTTCGATTGTAGATTACATCATCTAAATAGGCTGCTATGCTGATGGTGACAGCATAACATCTGGTCCATCAACCTCTGGAAGGTGGCTGGGCCCACAAGTCACCCAAATGGCATTGTGACAAAGAGGAACAGGCCTACCAGGGTAGCAACGGCTATTTTGTTGTGGGAATCGGGGCAAAGGTGAATCATGGAGTGGCCTGCCAATGAACTGTTATGGCAGAGATGAAACACTTTTTGTCATGGCCACCCTGATAGAAAATATATGCACCCATTGAGATAGGGAATCCCATCCTGTGGGGAGCATTACATCTTGGTTCTGGCTGTTGTTTGCTCAGACTGTTCCATGACTTCCTGTGCTAATGAATTGCCCTGCAGAGTGGACTGGATTAGATTGAGCAGGTCTTGGTGTGTTGTGGCACTGAGGAAGTTGCGAGGTTTTAGGACACAGGGCAGTTCTTGGCTAAGTTCCTCACCCTCTTGGTAGTATTCCCCCTTTCAGGATCAGGCATCAGCTTCCCATTCCTGTTCCTGGGCAGTAGGTGGTGATGAAGTCAAGCCAAGAGAAGAACACCCATCTGAACTGTCTTTGGTTCAAGGTTTGAGCTTTCCCCAGATATTCAAGGTTCTTATGGCCTGAAAAGACTTGCACTAGGTGTCGGGCTCCCTCGAGGTGATGGTGCCACTCTTTGAAGGCTGATTGAATTGCACGTAGTTCCTTATCCAGTATTTCATCATTCTGTTCATCGGCTTTCACTATGAATGCCTAGGCTCAATCGGGGTGTGCTAGAATGGGGGCAGTAGTGAGTTGTTTGAAAGCATGGTGAGTTTTGGGTGTCCAAACAAACTTGGCAGCCTTGCGGATGCGGTTGGTCATAGGGGCTATTTGCCCTGGAAAGCCTGGAATGAATCGTTGGTAAAAGTTTGCAAAGCCCAGGAAGTGCTATAACTCCTGGCAGGACCTGGGCACGGTCCAGCTACAGATGGCTTCTACCTTTTGGGGGTCCATCCTAATGCCCTCTGAGGAGCGGATGTGACCAAGAATTCGGTAGAGGACTGGTCAAAGGTGCATTTTTCAAACTTTGTGAACAGGTCATGGGTTATTTTTTGTGAAAGCTCTCTCTGTTGAAGTAATTTAATCATTTTCCAAAATTATTTCCACTACTTCTGGCATTACATTGATATGTGATACAAGGAAAATGTCAATGTTTTTTAATACAGGTCTCTCTGCCCTCAGCAGTCCATCTACCCACCCCTTTCTGCTGGAGATCCCCTCTCTTCCTGCCCTTCTCTCCTGACAAGGTATCCTCTGTCTCAGGCCCTTACTGCTGCCATTACACTCTGTGCCCCACCTCTAGCTTTTGCCAGTATCTCCCCTTCTTGCCCCTGCTCCTCCCAACTTCCCATCTCCTGACTCCCCAATTCTGGGAGGTGAGATCAGGTGTGCCCTGGGGGCAGCACACAACCCCCTCAGGGCCTCCCCTTGCCTCCCCTATCCCTGAGGAAAGGACCCATCATGCTTTAGCCATTGGGAATATTGGGAGGTATGATCTCTGCCTCACCCCTGAATACTCCCTAAATGCCCTTTGCTCACTTTTGTGACTTCTCCCAGGAGCCCTTGTGCCCTCGTTCCTGACTCTTCCCATAATCCTCTCTGCCTGACCCCTGGCAGCTCCCAGGAGCCTCTCTGTCTTCACCCCTTTCTTTTCAACATGTTCTCTGTCCATCCCCTCCCTAACTTATCTGATGATCCCCTCTGCCCCACCCCTGAATCCTTTCAATATGTCTTTGTCCCCGCAACTTCTGAATTCCCTTCTGCCCCCACTTCTGACACCCCCAGATGCCCTCTACCTCCACACCAGATTCCTCCCTTGAGCCCCTCTGCCCCCATCCCTGACTGCACCAAGAACGTCTCTACCCTGACTCCTGACTCTCCCCAAATCCCCTCTGCCTCCACCCCAATTCCTTCCAAGACCAACTCTGCCCCCACTTCTCTTCCTCCCAATATCCCCTGCACCCCTCACTCCTCCTAAGGCCACCCCTGCTTCCACTCTGGGGGCATTTCAGAAGACCAATGTTGTGCCAGTATTTTAGAAGGGTAAGCAAGACGACCTGGGTAACTATAGGCCTGTCAGCCTGACATCATTCCCAAGCAAAATCAGGGAATGGCTGATATGGGACTCAATTCATAAAGATTTAAAAGAGGGTCATGTAAGGAATACCAAGCAACACGGGTTTAATGAAAATAGAGCCTGTTGAACTGACTAGACACCTTTTTGGTGTGATTACAGGTTTGGCTGATAAAGGGAATAGTGTTAATGCAATATATGTATATTTCTGCAAGATCTTTGACTTGGGACTGAATGCCATTTTAATTAAGAAACAAGAACAACACGCCATTAACATGGCACACATTAAATGGATGGTAAACCAACTAACTGACAGATCTTAAAATGTAATTGTAAATGGAGAATCATCATCAAGAGGGTGTGTTTCCAGTGGGGTCCTGAAGAGATCAGTTCTTGACCTCAGTATATTTAACATTTTTATCAATGACCTGGAAGAAAACATAATATCATTATGAATAAAGTTTGCAAATGACACACAGATCTGGGGAGTGGTAAATAATGAAGACCGATCACTGATAGAGAGCAGTCTGGATCACTTGGTAAACTGAATGCAAGCCAAGCTCCTGGCTCCTTGGCCTGCTCCTGGTACTAGCCCCTAGGCCAGGCTGCCCATGCCCTGGCCCTGCCACCTTGGCTCCTCCCATGATCCACTATGCCCTCTGCCCTACCCCAACTCTTCCCATGATTCCCTCTGCCTCCAACTTCTTCAAAGATCTCCTTTGACTCCCCCTCTGACTGCATCCAAAGTCCTCTCTGTCTCCACCCCTGACTGCTCTGAAGATCTTCTCTTGCTCTCCTCCCACAATCCCCCTGCATGAGGTCTGCCATCTATTCCTCTTGTTCTGCGGGATGCTGACTTTTGTTCCCCTATATTGTCCTGCTCCCTGGCACACAGTCTGGGGGTGGAAACCACCTCTCAGATTATCTCCCCCATCCCCTGGGATGGTCAGTGGACCAGGAGCTCCAGGGTGGAGGAAAGACTGGGCATTCCACCTCCCAGCCCCCATGCTGGGAGCCAGCCACCAGCAGCAGCAGGGTGAGCAGAAAATGAAACATTGTTTCCCTAGTGCTGGCCCTGCCCCATGAAGCAGAAGCACCAAGGAGACAAAGTAAAAAGTCCAGGGAGGAACATGGCCTTAGCCCAGCTGCTTGCTGACAGCTGCAGAACAGATGTTCCCATTGGGTGACCTGAGTACCTCATCTGGAGGGAACTGGGAAGATGGGCTGGGAGGGAGCTGGCCCCTGGGAAAGGCATGCGGGGATGGCTCTGAGGCAGTAACTGAAATACCAGTTTCTACATGTTACCCCTTTGACCTGAGAGGTTAGACAATATTTGGGGGCTTGAAGGCTGTTTCTGTTAGGAGGAGAAATTGACAATGGAGTCGGGTGTTTCTTTGACGCAATTCTAGTTATTTACAAGGAATGTACAAAGTCTGGTTTCTCGGAACACAGTAGGAATCAAACTGGTGTAGATAATTTATTTGCTCATAGTTCCTTGCCTCTTTCCAGCTAGCACTCAGCCCTAAAGTGCTCTCTCTTAACTTTTTTTCAGGGCCATGACAGAAGTACCTCTCTGGCTGTCTCTGGGGCTTCCTTGCTGCCTGAACTGTGCTTTTGTGGTGTTTCTGCTCTCTCTCTCACACACATACAGAGTTCCGTCAAACAATACCCAGCCCTCTGCATCTGCATTCAGACCCCAGGGAAAACGCCTTCAGACCACATGGGTCAGCTCCAACTCCAGTCTTGCCAGTGTTTTGGGTTGTGATCTATATTGTTTCAGCTATATATTCCATAAAAAAGTCAAACTGGATTTTACCTTTTCCATGAGTTTATCTTGGTGTGCCCACCGGCTTCAATGACAAACACTGTTTCAGCTCTGCCCATCATTTCAGTGATGTCCAAATGTTGAAGCTCTGTGTGATCCATTCCAAAAGGAAAGCAAAGAAATAATTTGCAGGTTACCAATTATACAATCAACCATTTACATATTCACGTGCCTTTGGGTTCAATTTCAGATTAGCAGTTTTAAGATCATCACAAACCATTTGTAAATTGAACAGGAACTGATATAAGGTTTCAGAATGCACCAGGATATCATCTAGGTATAACAAACAGCCAGAGAAGGTCATGCCATTAGCTTCTCAAACCTGATCGGTGCACTGCACAAGCTGAAAGCCTGCGCTTTAAATTGCCACATGCCTTGCCCTGCTATGAAAGCAGATTGAATCTGCTTTGTCATCCAGGGTAATGGATAAGAATAATTTAAAATTACTTCATTTAGTTATCAATAGCTCACCCAGGATCTGGTGTTGCCACCCATTTTGTTAACAAGACCTATGAATGAGGGCCTTGGGCTGGTTGAAGGCTAAATTATGCCTTCCTGCTGCGTAGTCTCAATGGGAAATAAGGCCTCTTCCCTCTTTGCTACTGGGAAAGGTTGAAGTGGCTTGTTAATGAGCCACTGTTCCCCAGTATCATATTGGCTGGTTCATCTTTTAGATTATAAGCGCCTTGTAGCAGGGTTCAGGTCTTCCTTTTTGTTTGTACGGCACCAGATGATATGGGTCTCTGGGCGCTATGTGACACCCCCAACTAGTGTGATTTTTATTGTACATCTTGTAATATTTGGTGTCTTTCTTAAAGCCCCAGATCTGGGAATCCTGTGATTATATTGGAATCTGGTTTTATTTTTTGAAGAAAGTAAATTTCTAGCCCTTGTGATTGTAAAAGGAAGCTTGAAGTGACCTGACTGAAGCTAAAAGGCTCAGAAACCAGAAGCCATCATTTATTATTGTTTTAAATCTCCTGGCTTTTAAGCCAAACTCATGATCATAGAATATCAGGGTTGGAAGGGACCTCAGGAGGTCATCTAGTCCAACCCCCTGCTCAAAGCAGGACCAATCCCCAATTTTTGCCCCAGTTCCCTAAATGGCCCCCTCCAGGATTGAACTCACAACCCTGGGTTTAGCAGGCCAATGCTCAAACCGCTGAGCTATCCCTCCCCCCATGATTTTTGTGTCTGACTCATGATTTTTGAACACTTGGGATTGGTGATAATGCAGAGTTCATCATCATCCCACCTCAAGACAAGTAAGGGCAAGAGGCTTTTCATTTGACGGGGTCTATCCAGAGAGACCAGACAAGGAACAGAGGTGCGGCTAGCCTTGTAGCCATGACTCTACTGCACGTGCCAAACCAACACAGTTCACTACGGCTCAGGGTCTCCCATCAACTTGAGCACACTGCTTTGGGCAGGAGAATCTGGATGGAGCCTTAGCTCAGCAGTTCACCCGGAGTAACAGGTCAGACTCTTTTATTCAATAGTTGGTTTTCCAAAGAAAAATACTGCAGGGCTCTGCGTGCTGTGGGACTCTGCGGAAATAGATCCATTGTGATTCAGGGCATGTTCCATACTCTCTTCTAAAGAAGAGAAAGTTTTGATTTGTATTTCTGATGCACTCATATCATGTCCCTCAAGCTCTTGGTTTATTTAGGAAAGTGTGATTATTTTTTTTTCCCATTTGATATGTAATTTGGCATATGGGTGAAAGGCCTAAAGAGGAGTCATTCACCATAGCAACATGGAAAGAAAGAGGAGCTTTGTCATTGAAACAATGTGTTCTCTCCGTGGGTTTGATTGCATTTTATTGTACAAACAACAAGACAAATAAAATTTGACTTTCATCTTTGTCCCCTCAGACACTCATATAGATTTACATTCAGGAAACTAAACTGATGGTGATTCTAGCACCGGTGCTAATGCCAACAGATTTGCCTTTTGCAAAAGGAATCAGGTTGGTTACATAAAATATTTTCTTGGATTTGAAACCCACACATGCAAGCCTCTAGCTAGCAGTTAAAACTATAGGATGTGAAATTCACCATCATAGTTGATTAATAAGGGTGATTACTAGATATACTGATATTCAAACAGACTTAATGTGCTGAGTTTGAAAACAATCCTTTACATTGCTAGGTTGCAGTATGTATCATCTCTTTCTGGGCATGTCACGTTTGGAGAGATATTGGTGCTGACCTCTATAAAATACTCCAGGCTGGAAAACGCCGTGACATTCCTTCCTCATGAAAAGGGCCCAAAGTGAGAGATTCAGGCCAGCGTGGTAGAGGCAAGAGGGAAGGACATATTTGCCAATGCACTTTCAATAAAACCAGGATCAAATGTCTAAGGAAGGCTGTTACGTTTGTTCCTATCCCTAGATACACAGGAATAGATGCCCTGGAAAGCACTTGGATAGATAGACAGCCCTGGAGTCAAGTTTTTCATAAGGACCTTTGGGTTCTTTGAAGTTTGAAAGGGGCTGGAGAAAGAACTCCCGTGCTCCATTGTTGCAGCTGCCATTCTACCTGCTGCTTGCTCATAACGGCAGGAGGAGCCCGCTTTGGAATGCAATGGGCCCTGTGGCCAGGGGGTGATGGGCAAGTAAACAGGGCAGGGGTTTGCTGGTTATTATTGAAACACAGTTAGTTCAGAGCTCATGAAAGGTGTGGGATTGACACCTCTGGGGCCTGAAATCCTCCCTAGAAAGCAGGGGGAGCATGGACTGTGGCAGAGTCAGTGTTCCTCATGCAGACCCCGTCTCTATTTCAGCAAGATATTTAAGTATGTGCCTAAATTTAAGCATCTGAATAGTCACATTGGCCTCTGTAAGACTGCTCATACAGACTCATAGAAATGCAGGACTGAGAGGGATCTCAATCAGCCATTTAGTCCAGTCCCCTGAACTGAGGCAGGGCTAAGTATTAACTAGATCATCCCTGCCAGGTGTTTGTCGAACTTGTTCTTAAAAACTTCCAATGAAGGAGATTCCACAACCTCCCTAGGTAATTTGTTCCAGTGCTTAACTACCCAATAGGAAGTTTTTCCCAATGTCCTACCTAAATCTCCCTTGCTGCAATATAAGCCCATTGCCTCTTGTCCTGCCCTCAGTCTATAAGGAGAACAATTGATCACCCTCCTCTTTATAACAACCTTTTACGTTCTTGAAGACTGTTATCATGTCCCGCCTCAGTCTTCTCTTCTCCCGACTAAACAAAACCAGTTTTTTAATCTTCCCTCATAGGTCATGTTTTCTAGACTTTTAATCATTTTTGTTGCTCTCCTCTGGTCTTTTTCCAGTTTGTCCACATCTTCCCCAAAGTGCAGTGCCCATAACTGGGCAAAATACTCCAGCTGAGGCCGTATTAGCATGGAGTAGAGTGGAAAAATTACCTCTCATGTCTTGCTTGCAACACTCCTGCTAATACATCCCAGAATGATGTTCCCTTTTTTGTAATAGTATTACATTGTTGATTCATATTTAGTTTGTGATTCACTATAACCCCCAGATCCTTTTCTGCAGTACTCCTTCCTAGGCAGTCATTTCCTATTTTGCATTTGTGCAATTGATTATTCCTTCCTAAAAGTAATACTTTGCATTTGTCCTTATTGAATTTCATTTTATTTATTTCAGACCATTTCTCCAGTTTGTCAAGATCATTTTGAATGCCAATCCTGTCTTCCAAAGCTCTTGCAAACCCCTCCCTCCTTGGTATCATCTGCAAACTTTATAAGTTTATTCTCTATGCCAGGGGTCAGCAACCTTTCAGAAGTGGTGTGCCGAGTCTTCATTTATTCACTCTAATTTAAGGTTTCGCTTGCCCCCAGTAATACATTTTAATCTTTTTAGAAGGTCTCTTTCTATAAGTCTTTAATATGTAACTAAACTATTGTTGTATGTAAAGTAAATAAAGTTTTTAAAATGTTTAAGAAGCTTCATTTAAAATTAAATTAAAATGCAGAGCCCCCCGGACCGGTGGCCAGGACCCGGGCAGTGTGAGTGCAACTGAAATTCAGCTCGCGTGCTGCCTTTGGCACGTGTGCCATAGGTTGCCTACGCCTGCTCTATGCCATTATCCAAATCATTTCAATATCTTCATAATAGAACTGGTCCCATGACAGATCCCAGTGGGCCCACTCGATATGCCCTTCCAGCTTGATTGTGAACCATTGATAACTACTCTCTGAGTACGGTTTTCCAGCCAGTTGCGCTCCCACCTGATATTACATTCTACTAGGCTATAATTTCTCTAGTTTGTTTATGGGAAGGTCATGTGAGACAATATCAAAAACCTTACTAAAGCTGAGGTATATCACATCTAGTACTTCCCCCCATCCACAAGGCTTGCTACGCTGCCAAAGGAGGTTGTTAGGTTGGTTTGACATGATTGGTTCTTGACAAATCCATGTTGACTGTTACTTATCACCTTATTTTCTTCCAGGTACTTACAAATTGTTTATTTGCTTATTATCTTTCCAGGTTCTGAAGTTAAGCTGGCTGGTCTATAAATCCCTGGGCTGTCCTTATTCCCCTTTTTATAGATAGGCACTATATCTGCCCTTCTCCAGTCCTCTAGGATCTCTGACTTTCTCCACGAGTTCTCAAAGATAACTGCTAATGGTTCAGAGATCTCTTCAGCGACTTCCTTAAGTATTCTAGGATGTATTTCATCAGGCTCTGCCAACTTGAAGACATCTGTCTTATCTAAGTAATTCTTAACTTGTTTTTTCTCTATTTTAGCCTCAGATCATACCCCACTTAGATGGATGATCAATATGTTAGTTTGCCAAACACTGCTAACTATTTTGGTGAAAACTGAAACAAGAAAGGCATTTAACACTTCAGCCATTGCTCTGTTTTCTGTTGCCTTTCCCTCCTCATTGAGTAATGGGCCTACCCTGTCCTTGGTCTTTCTCTTGTGTCTAACATATTTGTAAAATACCCTTTATGTCTCTAGCTAGTTTAATCTGATTTTGTGCCTTGGCCTTTCTAACTTTGTCCCTACATGCTTGTGTTGCTTTTTTATACACATCCTTCATAATTTGACCTGGTTTCCACCAGTGGTGTAGCTAGGACAGGAAAACTGGGTGGGCCCTGGCTTTCAGGTGGGCAGGCAATGACGGGGGTGGCAGAAAGGGGGCCAGGCGAGATGGGAGGCAGGAAGGATTGGGGATGCAGGAGGGATCTGGTGCCCTGGGGAGGGAGGCAGGACGGATGGGACACCAAGCTTCCCCCCACCCGCTCCAGCTGGCCCTTACTGCTCAGCAGGTACCTGAAGATCAGGCTGCCTGGGGCACTCAGACTGCGGGGCGTGCCCATGAGGCAGAAGGGGGCCCTGCTAGGGATCGAGCTCTGCCTGCCCTTCCCGACTCTGGCTCAGTGTCTGTCAGCCTGGCCTCGTGGCGCATCCCTTTCCTGCCAGCAGCAAGTATTGCTGCCCTGATCTCTGGCCCCAGCACTAGCCCTGCCCAGACCCACCCCCATGAGGCACACCCCCTGCAGAGATAACGTTGGGGCTGGAGACTAGGGCAGCAGCGCACGGCGCCAGCAGGAGAGGGATGCTGCCGGGCTGATGGACACTGAGCCAGGTCGGGAATCCCAGCCTGTGGATTCGGGGGGCTCTGGCCCCGATTTGGGTGGGCTTGGATGCTAAGTGGGTGGGGCTGGCCACCCATGGCTATGCCCCTGGTTTCCACTCTTTGTATGACTCTCTTTTGCTTTTCAGGCCATTGAAGATCTCCTGGTTAAGCCATACTGCCTCTCTTTCCTATGCATTGTGATAGTTTGCTCTAGTGCCCCTAGTAATGTCTTTTTAAAAAAAAACTGTCAACTCTCCTCAACGTTTTTTTCCCTCAGACTTGCTTCCTGTGGGATCTTAACCACCAATTCTCTGAGTTTGCTAACATCTGCCTTCTTGAAGTCCATTGTCTTTATTCTGCTGTTTTCCCTCCGACCATTCCTTAGAATCATGAACTCTGTCATTTCATGGCAACTTTCACCCAAGCTGCCTTCCACCTTCAAATTCTCAACCAGTTCCTCCCTGTTTGTCAGCATCAAATCTAGAACAGTCTCTCCCCAGTCTCTTTCTCCACCTTCTGTAATAAAAAGTTGTCTTCAGTGTGTTCCAAGAACTTGTTGAATAATCTGTGCCCTGCTGTATTATTTTCCCAACAGAAGCCTGGGTTGTTGAAGCCCAGCACCATCAAATCCCGTGTTTTGGATGATTTTGTTAGTTGTTTAAAAAAAGCCTCATCCACCTCTTCTTCCTGGTTTGGTGGTCTCCAGTAGATATCTACCATGGCATCACCCTTGTTTTTTACCTCTTATATCCTTACCCAGAGACTTTCAACAGGCTGCCTCCCACTTCTATGTCAATCTCAGTGCAAGTGTAGACATCTTGGATATACAAGGTAAGGCCTCCTCCCCTGCCTGTCCTTCCTGAACAAGCTGTACATTTCTATATCAATATTTCAGTCATGGGAATTATCCCACTAAGTTTCTGTGATGCCAATTAAGTTGTAATTGTGATTGTTCACTAATATTTCTGCTTCTTCCCCATACTTCTTGCATTAGGATACAGACATCTAAGATGTTCATTAGTTTTACCCTCTGTATTCCCTCTTGTCTCTCCTATGATTGCCCATGTTCCCCCAGATTCCAACCCTTCACCTATGTTTCCACATTCTGGGCTTACCTGTGGGCTTTTGATTCCTGCCCCTGTCAAACCTAGTGTAAAACCCACCTCACTAGGTTAGCCAGTCTGTATCTGAAGATATTCTTCCCTTTTCTGGATAGGTGGCCCCGAGCTCCGCTCAGCAGTCCTTCTCAGATCAGGATCCCATGGCCAGGAAAGCCAAAGCCCTTTTGGTGACACCATCCACACAACCACGCATTCACCTCCAGGATGTGTCTGTCTCTGCCTGGGCCCCACCGTACTGGACGGAACATGGGAACACAACCTGAGCCCCAAAGTCCTTCACCCTCCCTCCCAGAGCCCTGTAGTCATTTCTGATCTGCTCAAAGTCATACCTCGCAGTATCATTAGTGCCTTCATGGATGAGTAGCATGGGGCAGTAGTCAGAGGGCCAGATGATCCTCAGCAATCCCTCCATAACACCTTGTATACAGGCCCCAGGCAGGCAGCACTCTGTCCAAGATGCCAGGTCAGGCTGGCAGATGGATGCCTCCACCCCCATTAGAAGGGAGTCACCAACCCCCCCCCCTCATTTTCTCTTGGGAGTAGTGGCTGCAATCCTCCCAGCCTTGGGGTGCATGGCTTCTCCTCCTCCACCTTTGGGGAGACTCCTCACCCCTTGTTGCCAGGGCAGCATACTGGTTTTTCATCACTAAGGATGGCGGGTTGGGAGCAGAGGTGAAGCACTGCCTGCTGACAGAAGTAACCAGCAACCAGTTTGCTCCTGCTCTGCCTCTTCCTGCCCCATTCCGCCCCCTCCCCTGAGTGCACCCCCCCTTTCTCCCCTCCCCCAGCGCCTCCTGCATGCCATAGAACAGTTGATTTGCAGGGGGGAGCAGGAGGCACTGATTGGCTGGGCTGCCAGTGGATGCTCAGCACCCATTTTTTTCCATGGGTGCTCCAGCCCTGGAGCACACGGAGTCGGTGCCTATGGCCTTGGGCACTTGTTTCTGTTCACGCTCACGGAAAAGGAACCGAGCCCCAAAGAAGCTGTTTGGTCCTGATATTCCATCCACAGTTAATTTTTCAATTAGTGTGCCCCATCCTCGTGGGAAGCAAGCCCTCATGCTAGGGTGCTCTCTCTTTCTTCCTCCAATAATCTGCTATCAAGTATATGGCAGTGACTAGAAACTGAGCTGAGAGTAAACTATCTCAGAGGAGAACAGTCCCCTAACAATAACTTCAGATTGTTCAAATGCGGATTGGAGATTTACACAGGTCTCAAGAATACCCAGAGTCATAATTACTGACAATCAAAATGTTGTGGAAAAGACATTAAACATCATGCTTCAAAGCTTAAGCCACTTTCTAACTACCAGAGCCCAAGGTGACTCAACAGTGACTCAATAGAGACTCAATATGAAGGGCAAATCATCCCACGTCTGCTCCTGTGGGCCTCCTTCCTCTGCGGCATCTGGCAGCAGCCACTGTCAGAGACAGGCTCCAGGGCTAGATGGACCCTGAGGTCTGATCAAGACTGGCAACTCCTCTGTTCCTAATACTGCAACCCAACAATGTCACTGGGGAGCCTGGGAGGCTTGTTCCTGTGGTTATTTTTGTTGTTGGAGCTGAGGGAATGATTTGTCTGAGGAGTTTGGTCTCTTTATCTGTTCATGGGCTATCTGTGAGGATTTGCTCTTCAGCATTCACCATCATACTCAGCTGTGTTTAGCTTCTACTGGCTGGTCTGATAGGTCACATGGTATTGTTTTTGTTTCCTAATTGGCTGTGACACACATACTAGTGTGGGAAGATTGGTCAAATATGCACCCAGGCAGTTCTGAAATCTGTGGTTTGTGTCACTGCAGAGTTCCCAGAAGGCGATCGCAAGGAGGCGGGCACTCAGCCACGCTTTATGGGTGTGCATTTGCCCAGCTCCAGTCTGTGATGTGACCAAACCCAGTAGTGGGCTCTGGCCCATTGCAGTCTGCCTTTCACACCTGTGTGCTAGAACACCAGTCACCCTTATTTCCTCTCCCCGCTCCCTTCTCAGCTCTTCTTCTTCATCCCCAAAGGGTTGGGTGTTTTCCTGGGGTTGTTTGTCTCAGGTTCCTAGCTCCTCAGCATTGGGGGCCCCGTGGGAGACTTGCCATGGGCAGGGTCAGAAGCAAGATGGTTCCAGTGAGATTCCCTTCCCTCTCTCTCTCCCTCACCTCCTGATGACTTACCTACCTGACACAATGGGGCTACAGTTTCAGGGTTTCCATGGGTTTCCTGTAGTTGCCCTTCATGTGGGCTTCTAGCAACAAGGGGATTGGGTGTGTCTGTGTTGGGCAGAATATTTGCTGTAATTGATAGATGAGCCCCTCAGAGCCCCTCTCTGGCTCCACTGCTGAGTTTTCTCACCCACTGTGTCTGGAAGCCAGCTGGGTAGGCTCAGCAGAGCTGCTGCATGTGGCAGGCTATGGATTTAAAGTGCCTGGATTTGGCTTTGCACTGCAAATCACAGGGCTTAAGGGGTTCCCTAAATGGGCCACAAACATAGATCTCTCTTCAGTGAGACATTGTTGTCCTGATGGCAGTAAATACTTTCTTGTAATGCTTCATTTCATGGCTCAAAGATAACAGATAAGACGGCATAGAATCTCAGGGTTATAAGGGACCTCAGGAGGGCATCTAGTCCAATGCCCTGCTCAAAGCAGGACCAATCCCCAATTTTTGCCCCAGATTCCTAAATGGTCCCCTCAAGGATTGAGCTCACAACCCTAGGTTTAGCAGGCCAATGCTCAAACCACTGAGCTATCCCTCCCCCGGTCATAGACCCATCTCTGAACCGAGTATACCACCAGAAATTCTTTGGCTAGAGCTATAGCATACTAGATTAG
Source organism: Lepidochelys kempii (assembly GCF_965140285.1). Lineage (NCBI taxonomy): Eukaryota > Metazoa > Chordata > Testudines > Cheloniidae > Lepidochelys > Lepidochelys kempii. Next base: position 29,456,682 of record NC_136392.1, on the reverse strand, counting down.
ATTAGTGTTTGATTAGACTCCTAAAGCTACATTGATTCCTTGGTTCATGAGTAGCGTATTGTCTCTTTGTGGGTAGATGCACTTCATACAACTGGCCGTGAATCCTCTGTCGTACAAGGACTTGGACACTAAGCAGCCTGTCTGATATAGAGAGGTCAGGAGGAGGAGGACCATCTGGCCTTGCTGTAGCAGAGATGTTTGCATGGGGGCTGCTGCTGGCTGGTTCCCTATATTCCCCAGAGACTCCAAGGCAGTGGAGGGTAGGCCTAAGTCCCTGCTGAGACTCCCAGCCCTCCATACCTGACACCCACTCTTCTCTCTGGAAGCTGCCATTGCAACTCCCCTTGACATGTCTTACCTAGAGCCCATTTCCCCCAACAGGAGACCAAGCTGCCTTTTGAATTTCACAGTTGTACATTTAAGAAGAAGATGGGAGTAAAAAGCTATGAAAAGCCATTTTGATCCTGTTTTCCAGATTGAGGGTATGAATAATGCACAGGAATTCACTACTTAAAATACAAAGTGAGCAAATGCAGCCAGAGGGTCCATTCAGATGAGATGATCGCAAAGAAGAGACAAAAAGAAAAGGAGTACTTGTGGCACCTTAGAGACTAACCAATTTATTTGAGCATGAGCACGAAAGCTCATGCTCAAATAAATTGGTTAGTCTCTAAGGTGCCACAAGTACTCCTTTTCTTTTTGCGAATACAGACTAACACGGCTGTTCCTCTGAAAGAAGAGACAGAGGCATAAACTGACTGGCGCAAGGGAGAGATTGACGGTTATTTCCCCAAATACTCAGCACGACAAGAGGCAGGTCACAAATTTGCCCTGAGCTTTTCTGACAAACGGCTAAAAGCTTTCCCTACTCGGGCTTTCACTCTCAGAGCACAGGGACTCTAGCGTGAAGCAGGGGAGTGATGAACCCACAAAGGGATGTAGCTCTTCAGCGCCTCTTCCCCTGGGATAAATTCTACAGCTACGTGCTCCAGCATGGTGCACAGTCTGGCCAAAGGACGTCCACCCTCATGTGAAGTTACACTCCCACAGCCATGGTAAAGGCTCTTATGCCCTACACACTCTCTGCTGCCCATGTAGCTAGGGAAAGTGGGTGTGGATGGAAGAAAGGGGGATGTGGCCAGGATATCCCTATGCCCTCTTGCTGCATTTTCAGCACCCTGGGAGGCTTGTTCTAATATGGCTTAGGTGGACCAGCCCTGTCCAGAGCAGCACTAGGATTAGACAGTTTAGATTAGAGCCATAACACTAATAACCATAATGGTCACCGCTGTCAATGGTCACTGATGTGAGAGGCTGCTGGAGCCTGCCCCTGTTGGATGCTGGACAGCACATTCCTTAGCTGGTTATTCATCTTGCCGGATGGAATCACAGATCTGGGAATTCTGAACATTGTGTTCTTGGAAGTATATCTGCATAGATACCAAGAGAGCTGGGCAAACGATTTCCAGCAAATCATTTATTTCAGGAATTTAGCTCTTTTTCTTCTGCTTTCAAATTGTCTCATTATTGTTTGTCTGTTCGCAAATCACATGCTATTTACAAACGTGTTTCTTATTGTTGACTGTGCAAGCACTCCATGGGGTCAGATTTTAGCCTGTGGATTGCTTGTGAATGATCTGCTTGTGGTGGAGGATTTTCCAAACTGTCTAAGTGGTTTAGAAGCACAAGCCTCACAGGCTTTCAAAATAATACTATTCCTAAATCACTGAGGTACGTCTGAAAATTCCACGGGGGCAAGGTAAGTCAGAGCAGGGCCTGCGCCTCTGAAATGCCCAGGAATGGTGTGCGTGCAAAGGGGTTTAAAGCCCAGGGACAGGGGAACTTAGAAGTGGGGCCCTGGATTTTAATGCAAGGAACAGTCACAAACAATTTTTTGCACGCTTTGCTGAGCTCTGGGATGCAGTGAGAACCTGAGCCTCTCTGCTTTCTCACTCATTGAAGCTCAATGCTCACCTGTCCATCCCTCCTGCAGCTGCACTGCAGTCAGGAGCCTACTCATTCGCTGGGAGAGTCTGACTTCTAATCTGTCACCTCTTATAAAAATCGTGCATAGAAAACATTTCTCATGACACATGGGAATGAATGTCCACAACTGGCTCCCAGGCCATGTTGGCAGACCCAGCGTTTTGCCTTCCACTCTATTTTCACCAAAAAATCCCGGTTTGCATCCACCCATGTGATGTTTTGCCATTCCAAGCCACCACTGCGCCCAGTTCCGAACAGCTGGTTTTCATATTTTACACAAAGGTTGGGACTGTTGGCACATAGCCCTCTTCTCAACCCTGGAGGAGAATTAACATGGGTGCAAATTGGGTCCACTACTTCGCAAAACCAAAGTGAAATCCAAAAACTTCACCAGCTGAGGAGGTTTTTTTTTGGCAAATCTTTGCCCGACGTAATGCCATTCATATTTAAAAAGTGCTATTTAGTCTCTGTCTTCCTATAACATTAAGGCAACTAATGTAATTCAGGTAATGAGAAATTGCATAGAAAGCTGAACGGTTTACTGAGTACAACATGCATAATACAACAGGTCCTAGATGACTATCTTTTGGCCTCTAACCTACTCCTGAGTCAGTGCTGTTAATGATTTTTCTATTCACCACTGGAGGCCACTGCACACCTTAAATAAAGAGGCCAGTTTACTAATTAATAACTGGCTTCCTGTGGGGAAAATGTCCTTTGCAGAATTAGAACCTCAGTCCCTGGGCTGTCCAGGCTAATAGCTGCAAACGTAATCACAGGTGCATGTCAAAATGTCATCAGTACAGTAGAGGTAACTTCCTCCCCAGTGGGCCATGAATATGCCTAGAGACTGCTTTCAGAATTCTCACTCACTTGGGATAAGCACCTTTTGTTGATGGGTGAATAAAATATCATTTGTTTTCTGTTATCATCACGGGAAAAAAGCAAGCAAAGAGTCACTGTACAAGAAGAGACAACTTCTGTAACACTTGTGCAAGGCTGTGCTAAGCTGGGCTCTGGGATTAGAGTCTGATTCCTGGTTTACCCTATGTCGGTGTAACTGCATTATGGATTTCAGCCTGAGTGACAGAATTACACTGATCGCACTCCTGGTGCAGACAGCGCTATGTCGATGGGAGAAGCCCTCCTCTCGGCATAGGTAGGGTCTTCACTAAGTGCTACAGTGGGGCCACTGCAATGCTGTACGTGTAGACAAGCTCTGAGCCATTTGGCCTGCCTGTCGCTATGTTTCTGCCCCTCGCATAGGCATGGAAGGGCTGAGGAGGAGTGAAGCCATGTCTGCACTCTGTATCTTGGGCACTGCCCAGCCCTGGGGTAAGTTAGAGCAGCTGGCAGGGTGAATGTCCTAAGTGACACTTTGCTTCCCATGATCCTTTCTGCAAAAGCAGGAGAATCTCCTGCTGCCTCTTCAGTTTGTGACTTCTTCCCTGCCAAGGGCCCTGCTGGAGGGCTGGTGGGAGGAGCGGGTGGGTCCTGGAGAAGTCATCCTCACCATCAAATCCACCACCAGCTTGCCAAGTCCTTCCCAGTCCAGCCACCAGTCCCACCAGCCCTCCTTCCAAATACCAGCCCTCCTCTCCAGCCTGCCCACCAGCTCCCACCTCCAGCTGGCCTTGCCTTTAGCTTCTTAGGGTGATCCTGATCTTATAAGCTGTGAGTGGGTTTTGGAGGACGAGAGGTTCTGAACTAGCCTCTGCTTTTTCCTGAGGCCGTGGAATGAGCTGGTGGGGAAGGTGGAGAACACGAAGGTCTAGTACACATCTAGATTCTTCTTGCAGCCAGCCAGCCAGAGCAGTGGTCAGAGCCTGGCGAAAAGATGAGACTCCGGGAAAAGCCCCAGCTCTCTAGGTCTGACGGAGCATGCTGGGTGGGATGCAGCCTTTTTCCTGGCCTTAAAGTGTTTGCGTTACCCCCGTAGAGGGTCCAAGAGGTCGTGTGCCTTCAGCCACACAATGCTTCTCTCCCAACTGTCCCTGCATCCTGCTGACACGTAGTTCATCAAGCGCCATATCCGTTCTGGCTCTTGCCCAGTCGCCCAAACTCATTTGGCAGCTGCTCTGTAGTTTGCCATCCTTTTGGGCCCAACTGTCCTCTCTGACCAGTTCCACTTTGTTCTAGATCACTGGGTTTGTGCGTCAGGGTTCCTTCCCCACTCGGAACTCTGGGGTACAGACATGGGGCCTGCATGAAAGACCCCCTAAGTTTATTCTTACCAGCTTAGGTTAAAAACTTCCCCAAGGTACAAACTTTGCCTTGTCCTTGAACTGTATGCTGCCACCACCAAGCGTTTTAACCAAAGAACAGGGAAAGAGACCACTTGGAGATGTCTTCCCCCAAAATATCCCCCCAAGCCCTACACACCTCCTTTCCTGGGGAGTCTTGAGAATAATATCCTGACCAATTGGTTACAAAATCATCAAAGACCCAAACACCTGGATGTTGGAACAATGGAAAAATCAGTCAGGTTCTTAAAAGAAGGATTTTATTAAAAAAAAAAAAAAGAAAGGTAAAAATCATCTCTGTAAAATCAGGATGGAAAATACTTTACAGGGTATTCAGATTCAAAACACAGAGGATCCCCCTCTGGGCAAAACCTTAAAGTTACAAAAAACAGGAATAAACCTCCCTCTTAACACAGGGAAAATTCACATAAAACAAAAGATAAACTAATCCGCCTTGCTTGGCTTACCTATACTGGTTGCAATATTGGAGACTTGGATTACGATGGGTTGGAGAAGATGCATTTCTATCTGACCTCTCTCAGTCCCAAGAGAGAACAACCACATAAACAAAGAGCACAAACAAAAGCCTTCCCCCCGCCAAGATTTGAAAGTATCTTGTCCCCTTATTGGTCCTTTGGGTCAGGTACCAGCCAGGTTAGCTGAGCTTCTTAACCCTTTACAGGTAACAGGATGTTGCCTCTGGCCAAGAGGGATTTTATAGCACTGTATACAGAAAGGAGGTTACCCTTCCCTTTATATTTATGACAGTGCACCTTAGCCCCGCCATGGGATGAGCTTGGGTAGGAAGTTGGCTCACTGGAATACCAGCTACATTGTGTGTGGTGGGTCTGTGACTCAGAGCTCCCCGTGGCTGTATGAACTGCTGGGGGAGTGCCATTTACCACCACCATGTTATCCATGACTCCTGTGCCGGACTGCACTATTGCTGCCTTCAGAGAATTATAGAAACGTAGGGCTGGAAAGGACCTCCAGGGGTCAGTGCCCATCAAGGGGAGCACAGCAGGAGAACTTCCGTAACACTCTCAGGTCACCTTTGCAGTAGCGGGGATCTGGGCCTGCTGCCATATGTGGTGTTAAACTTGCAGAACTTTGCATGTTCTGACTCTCTGCCTATGTTTTATTCCTCTCATGGGTCCCTGGAGAGAGAAACCTGTTTGGATGTTACAGAAACACATTTCCCACCAGGCTGGGTGCCTGAGGATTCCCTGTCTCCCCGGGGGATATTGTGGGCCTCTTCTCCTCTGCCTGGTGCTTTTTATAGTCAAGTACCTCTCTGCAAAGTTAGTGTTACTATTTACATTAGAGTAGCATCTAGAGGCCAAACCGAGATCAGGGCCCTGTTGGACTGGGTGTTGTGTGCAAATATAGGAAGAGACAGGCCCTGCCCAGAAGAGCTCACAGTCTAACTAGACAAGACAAAGCAGGGGAGAAAGGAAGGATTGTTACCTGCACAGCTGGGGAACTCAGGCAGAGACAGATTAAGACCCGATTCTCCATTCCACTAAGGTTTATGCTGCTGACCAGTACAAACTGACCTTAAACACAGGAGAGAGTTGCCCCTGTGTATGGGCACCAGCCCTGCCAGTGGCCTTCCTTCCCCAGTGTAAGGGAAGGCTGGGGGAGTGACAGAGCTCTGCTACACCCCATCCTCAGCTGGTACAAGGGACCTCACACCAGCAGATCAAGTTGGAGATTGTTCCGTCCTGGTCTCTAATTGTGCTGGGACCAGGCCTCCCTGAACCAGGAAGCTGCAACCAACTCCTGGAAGCCACCCCTCTCCACTCCAGCTGAGCACGGAGCACAGAGTTGAGTCTCGAGTGACTTGGCTGAGTCTGCGGTAGAGCCAAGTACTGACCCCAGGATTCTTGAATCCTAATTTGCTGCCTTAGCCACACAGGCACCTTGCTCTCCAGACCATTGACGAGTGCAAAGCAGGTTTAAAGCACCACTGCCTCACGATCACATTCTGCAGCTGTTTTGGAAATGCATAAATCTCAGCACAAGTTCTGAGGCAGTGGAGAACCCACCTGCCTGGCCTGGTTCTGCTTTCACTGATCCCAGGGGAATCATTCAGTGACTTCGCTGAAAGGGATGGACTGACGCTGGTGGAAGTGAGAACAGGATCAGCCTCAGCATCTCTTGTGATGAGTGTGGATGTGGCTTTGGAAATGCAGCCATAACTACTGCAGATGGGCTGTGCTTTGATACAGCACCTCTTGATAACATAGCTGTGTCCCGGGAGTTCTTCATTTGAAACTGCTGTCGTTTGAAACCACCTTCACTGCTCAGTCTGGAGGGAGAACAGCATCTTGCTCCTAACCAGCACACCTTTCCTCCTTCGGCTGGCTCAGGAGTGCTGCTGGTGGTTCAAGGTTCTTAGCCCTCCTCTGTGGGAAGGGCAGGTCAGCCCAGTCCGAAGCAGGGCCTCAAAAAGGGGAGGACTAAAGAAGGGAAATTAAAGTAGCAGATGGACTCTTCCCATCCCCATGAAATGGTTTAAAGGAATCTTGGCTCCTCCAATTCTCTGTGCATGAGACTTTTTCATGGAGGTATAGAATCATAGACTCATGGAAGATTAGGGTTGGAAGAGACCTCAGGAGGTCATCTAGTCCAACCCCCTGCTCCAAGCAGTACCAAAACCAACTAAATCATCCCAGCCAGGGCTTTGTCAAGCTGGACCTTAAAAACCTCTAAGGATGGAGATTCCACCATCTCCCTAGGTAACCCATTCCAGTGCTTCACCTCCTCCTAGTGAAATAGTTTTTCCTAATACCCGACCTAAACCTCCCCCACTGCAACTAGAGACCATTGCTCCTTGGTAGCTGCTCCCTGAGCTCTTTGGTAGAAGTGCAGCCTCTCTGGACATGAGTCCACCCGGTTACCTGTGCAGTGCAGTTTATATTCTTCTCTGGTGATGTAATGTCACACACAGCTCAGCCACGTGTCAAGGGGTAAACAAAATGGCTTTCCGCTAAATGGCCTAAAAGAGTGGAATGAATGAACAGGGCATGTCTCCCAAACACCCATAACCTGGCATCATTAGTAGGTCCAGCACAAGAGAGGCCCAATGTGTCTCTCAGCTGGCCAACTCCAGCATGTGGGGCCACAGCTTTGAGAAAAAATGTGACAAACGCTAAGATAAGAGGCCTGAGGAGCAGTTGGTGTTGGAGGAACCTCGATCCGATCTGGGATTGACTTTTCTGCTGTGTCTAAACTTTTCAAGTTGATTACAAATTCAGCTGGTTCTGCTGACACCAATGTTCAGTGGCGAATTGAGTTCTGGGTCTATGGGACTGAGCTGTAGGAGAGTTGAAGCAAGGTGTGTTGAAGTTAGTTGAGGGGGATCTGAAGAGCGGTTAGAAAATGTTCTGCCAAGGTGTTTTTCTAGGGAAAAGGGGACTTTATAACGAATGGAATTTTTTGAAAAATAATTCAATTTTTCATTGAAAATGTTGAGGTTTTTGTTTAAAGAAAAAGAAAAAAAGAAAAAACCTGGAACCCCCAAGAAGAAATGTTGGCATTAGACCAAAAACATTATTTTGGGAAGTGTTTGGTTTTACAGTGAAAACCTGAAACACTTACAAAGATAACAACAACAAAATTGTTTTCATTGACATTTTTCACAGGAAGACCCAGCCCTTCCTGTCCAGCGGCGACAGCACTGGGGTTCTGGACACGGTGGCACATGGGAAGTTCCCCTCGCATTGTTTTCAGTTCAGAGTGGCATTTCTGCATTTCCTCTGGGTTAATAAAGAGATAAAGAACCTATGGATATTGCTAGGAGGGGCTAGCTCCTCCACACCTTCCATTCCCTTGCGTGTGTCGCCATGTAAATGAGAATAGGTGCAATCCTTGATTTAGTCCTAAGTGGCACACAGTATCTGGTCCAAGAGGTGAATATAGCTGAACTGCTTGGTAACAATGACTGTAATGTAACTAAATTTAACATCTTTGTGTGTGTGAGTATGTGTGTGTGTGGGAAATACCAAAAAAGTCCACCACAGTAGTATTTAACTTCAGAAAGGGGAACTACACAAAATGAGGAAGCTAATTAAATGAAAATTAAAAGGAACAGTCACAGGAATGAAATGCCTGCAAGATGCATGGAAACTTTTTAAAAACACTATATTAGAGGTTCAAATTAAATCTATGCCCCAAATTAAAAGAATAGTAAGAGGACCAAAAACATGACACCATGGCTAAACAACAAGTTAAAAGAAGTGGCTAGAGGCAAAAAGGCATTAAAAATTGGAAGTCAAATCCAACTGAGGAAAATAGAAAGGAATATAAACTCTGGACAGTCAAGTATAAGAGTATAATTAGGCAGGCCAAAAAAGAATTGAAAGAGCAACTATGAAAAGACTCAAAAACTAATAGCAAAAAAACTTTTAAGTACATCAGAAGCAGGAAGCTTGCTAAGCAGTCATTGGGGCCACTGGACAATCAAAGTGTTAAAGGAGCACTCAAGAAAGACAAGGCCATTGCAGAGAAGCTAAATGAATGATGTGAGGGATATTCCCACACTTTAGCCATTTTTTTAGCTGATAAGAATGAGGAACTGTGTCAGATTGAGGTGTCAATAGAGGACGTTTTGGAACAAATTGATAAATTAAACAGTAATAAATCATCAGATCAGGAATGCAAATATGAAATTTCAGAAACACTAACTGTGGTATGTAACCTATTATTTAAATCAGCTTCTGTACCAGACAGCTGGAGGATAGCTGATGTGACGTCAATTTTTAAAAAAGGCTCCAGAGTCAATCCTGGCCATTACAGGCGGGTAAACCTAACTTCAGTACCAGGTACATTGGTTGAAACTATAGTAAAGAATAGTATTATCAGACACATGAACATGATTTTTTGGAGTAGAGTCAATACAGTTTTTGTAAAGGAAAATCATGCCTCACCAATCTACTAGAATTTTTTGAGGGGGTCAACAAACATGTGGACAAGGGTGATCCCATGGTACTTGGACTTTCAGAAAGCCTTTTACAAAGTCCCTCACCAAAAGCTCTTAGGCAAAGTAAAGCAGTCATAGGATAAGAGGGAAGGCACAAAATTAGAAAGGACATGGCACAAAATGAGATCAAACTAGCTAGAGACATAAAGGGTAACAAGAAAACATTCTACAAATACATTAGAAGCAAGAGGAAGACGAAGGACAGGGTAGGCCCGTTACTCAATGAGGGGAAAAAATAATAACAGAAAATGTGGAAATGGAAGAGGTGCTTAATGACTCCTTTGTTTCAGTTTTCACCAAGAAGGTTGGTGGTGATTGCACGTCTAACATAGTGAATGACAGTGAAAATGAGGTAGGATCAGAAGAGGCTAAAATAGGGAAAGAACAAGTTAAAAATTACTTGGACAAATTAGATGTCTTCAAGTCACCTGATGAATTGCATCCTAGAATACTCAAGGAGCTGACTGAGGAGATATCTGAGCCATTAGTGATTATCTTTGAGAAGTCATGAAAGACGGGAAAGATTCCAGAAAACTGGAAAAGGACAAATATAGTGCCCATATATAAAAAAGGGAAATAAGGACAACCCAGGGAATTACAGACTAGTCAGCTTAACTTCTTTACCTGGAAAGATAATGGAGCAAATAATTAAGCAATCAATTTGCAAACATTTAGAAGATAATAAGGTGATAAGTAACAGTCAGCATGGATCTGTCAAAAACAAATTGTGTCAAACCAACCTCATAGCTTTCTTTGACAGGGTAACAAGCCTTGTGGATGGGGGGAAGCGGTAGACATGGTATAACTTGATTTAATCAAAGCTTTTGATACTGTCCTGCATGACCTTCTCATAAACAAACTAGGGAAATGCAACCTAGATGGAGCTACTATAAGGTGGGTGCAAAACTGGTTGGAAACCATTCCCAGAGAGTAGTGATCAGTGGTTCACAGTCATGCGGGCAGGGCATAATGAGTGGAGTCCCGTAGGGATCAGTTCTGGGTATGGTTCTGTTCAGTATCTTCATCAATGATTTAGATAATAACATACAGAGTACTCTTATAAAGTTTGCAGATGACACCAAGCTAGGAGGGGTTGCAAGTGCTTTGGAGGTTAGGATTAAAATTCAAAATGATCTGGACAAACTGGAGAAATGGGCTGAAGTAAATAGGATGAAATTCAATAAGGATAAATGCAAAGTTCTCTACTTAGGAAGGAACAATTAGTTGCACACATACAAAGTGGGAAATGACTGCCTAGGAAGGAGTACTGTGGAAAGGGATCTGGGGGTCATAGTGGACCACAAGCTAAATATGAATCAACAGTGTAATGCTGTTGCAAAAAAAGCAAACATCATTCTGGGCTGTATTAGCAGGAGTGTTGTAAGCAAGACACAAGAAGTAATTCTTCTGCTCTAGTCCGCTCTGATTAGGCCTCAACTGGAGTATTGTGTCCAGTTCTGGGCACCACATTTCAGGAAGGATGTGGACAAATTGGAGAGAATCCAGAGAAGAACTGCTCCAGGCCAATGGGGGCTGTGGGAAGGGTCCAAACTGTGGCCAGTGGGAGCTGCAGTCATCCGAACCTGTGGACGTGGCAGATAAAAAAAGCGGTCCGGCCCGCCAGGGGCTTTCCCTGAACAAGCAGCGGACCGGCTTTGAGAACCACTGGTCTAGAAAACATGACCTATGAGGGAAGATTGAAAAAATTGGGTTTGTTTAGTCTGGAAAAGAGAAGACTGAGAGAGGACATGATAACAGTTTTCAAGTATGTAAAAGGTTGTTACAAGGAGGAGGAAGAAAAATTGTTTTTCTTAAACTCTGAGGATAGGACAAGAAACAATGGGCTTAAATTGCAGCAAGGGAGGGTTAGGTTGGACATTAGGAAAAACTTCCTAACTGTCAGGGTGGTTAAGCACTGGAATAAATTGCCTAGGGAGGTTTTGTGGAATCTCCATCACTGGAGATTTTTAAGAAGAGGTTTAGACAAACACCTGTCAGGAATGGTCTAGATAATTAGTCCTGCCATGAGTGTAGGGGACCGGGCTAGATGACCTCTCGAGGTCCCTTCTAGTTCTATGATTCTATGGAGCAGTAACTGGTTAAAAGATAGGAAACAAAGGGTAGGAATAAATGGTCAGTTTCCAGAATGGAGACAGCTAGATAATGGTGTCCCCCAAGGATCTGTACTGGGTCCAGTACTGTTCAACAGAGTCATCAATGATCTGGAAAAAAGGGTAAACACTGAGGTGGCAAAGTTTGAAAATGATACAAAATTATGGAAGATAGTTAAGTCCAAAGCAGACTGCAAACAGTTACAAAGGGATCTAACCACATCAGCAACATCATCAGGGACTCGTTCACCTGCACATCTACCAATGTGCTATATGCCATCATATGCCAGCAATGCCCCTCTGCCATGTACATTGGCCAAACTGGACAGTCTCTACGCAAAAGAATAAATGGACACAAATCAGACATGAAAAATTGAAACATTCAAAAACCAGTAGCAGAGCACTTCAGTCTCCCTGGACACTCAATAACAGACATAAAAGTGGCAATTCTTCAACAAAAAAACTTCAAAAACAGACTCCAACGAGAAACTCTAGAACTGGAATTAATTAGCAAATTTGACACCATCAAATTAGGCCTGAATAAAGACTGGGAGTGGCTGGATCACTACAAAAAGTAATTTCCCCTCTGTTGATATTCACCCCTTCTTGTCAACTGTTGGGAATAGGCTACATCCACCCTGTTTGAATTGGCCTCGTTAGCACTGACCCCCCACTTGGTAAGGTAACTCCCATCTTTTCACACGCTGTAATACATATACCTGACTACTGTATTTTTCACTGCATGCACCTGATGAAGTGGGTTTTAGCCCACGAAAGCTTATGCCCAAATAAATTTGCTAGTCTCTAAGGTGCCAGAAGGGCTCCTTGTTTTTATTAATGGAATGATGTCAGCCTGGAGGGAGGTCTCAAGTTGGATTTTCCACAGGGATCTGTTCTGGGTCTGATGTCATGTAACATCTTTATTAATGACCTGGTTGTAGGAACAGAGAGCATCCTGATCAAGTTTGCAGATGATACAATGCTGGGGGGTTGCCAACACTTTGGAGGATGGAGCTAAGAGTCAGAGGGATCTTGATAAATTGGAGAACTGGGCTATCGACAACAAAATGAAAATCAACAAAAACAAATGTCAGGTGCTACAAATAGGGAAGAAAACCCAAATGCACAAATATAGACTGGGGGTAACTGGCTGGGCAGCAGCACTGCTGAGAAGGAGCTGGGAATTGTGGTGGATCACAGCCTCAACGTGAGTCAGCAATGTGATGCTGTTGCAAAAAAAGCAAATGCAATTTTAGGTTGCGTTAACAGTGGCATAGCGTGCAAGTAATGGGAGGTGATAGTACTGCTCTACTCAGCGCTGGTTAGGCCTCAGCTGGAGTCCTGAGTCCATTTTGGTCACCAATGTATAGAAAGGCTGTGGAGAAACTGGAAAGGATCCAGAGGTGAGCGACAAAGATGATCAAAGGGATGGAATGCCAGCCACGTGAGCAAAGGCTGAAGGAACTGGGTCTGTTTAGTTTGGAAATGAGGAGTTTAAGGGGGGACATGCTAGCGGTCTTCAGATACTTGAAAGGCTGCCATAAAGCGGTGGAGAAAAGTTGTTCTCTCTTGCCACAGAGGGCAGGACAAGAAGCAATGGACTCAAACTACAGTAGAGCAGATTTAGATTAAATCTCAGGAAAAAATTCCTAACTGGGAGAACAGTCAGACAATGGAACAGATGCTTAGGGAGGTCGTGGAAGCTCCTTCACTGGAGGTTTTCCAAAGGAGTCTGGAGAGCATCTGTCTTGGATGGTTTAGACACAACAAATCCTGCATCTTGGCAGGGGGTTGAACTAGATGATCCTTGTGGTCCCTCCTAACCCTCTGGTTCTATGATTCTAAGCCTCTGATTGCCAGAAGCTGGGACCGGACGACTGGGGGTGGATCACTTGATAATTGCCTTGTTTTGTTCATTCCCTCTGGCTCTGGCCACTGTCAGAAGACAGGATACTGAGCTAGCTGGACCCCTGGTGTGACCCATTCTGGCCATTCTTATTCTGGGAGGAGGGGCCGGACTCCAGCTGGTGTAAGTCAGCAGAGCTCCACCTGAAGCCATGCAGGTCTCCTGCGAGAGCAGTGTGAAGAACGTCTCTGCAGGAGTTGGTGGTGTATTGACATCCCCTGCACTGCCCTTTGCCCCCAAATGCCTGATTCTTCCCAGGAGGATTTGGAATAGGGGGGTAGTCTTGCACTGGCTTTATGTAGCAGGGCTGGTGACATCCTTTGTGAACAGCTTTGTCTGCAGGTAAGAGGAATCACCAGGGGTGTTTGCTCTGCCCTCGCCCTTTCTGATCCCCCAACACTAACATCCCCCCCCTTGTAGCAGGAGACTCAGTTATTGTAATTCCCTCATTGCCAGACTCCAGCAGCGTGCCCTACTTCATTGATTGCAGCTTGCCCAGAATGCAGGGGTATGTTTGCTCACTAGCTTAAGCATGGGATAGCACCCACTTTGCAGTCTTCATTCTCATGTGAGCTGTCTGGTGAGCAGTTTCACTGAAGCTGATGCTGCTGGATTTTATAGCCCTGTATGATGTCAGCCTGGGTGACTGTTATCCTTGAAGCTTGGCCTGACAGGTCCTAGATCCAGGCACCACCATTTCAAAAGGATCCTGCATGCCTTATGTCTGCCGAAGAATGGGCTGTAAGGTGTGGAGTTCATGGCCCAGGGACAGTTCCTGCAGCTCATCATTCCACACTTAGTAGATCCAAATCTTTTATTTCCCCAAAGTGTTTCTTAATATAACCATCTGTTGGGCCTGTCCTGGCCCATTTTCAACAAGAAGTGTTTGTTAAAGAAAACATCTACAAACCACAAACACAAATAACAGGCTTCCACACAGCTCGAGTTCTAGCTTTGTTCCTGCTGTTGATCAACACCTGTCTCGAGCAGTATACTATTCATGGAGGCACCTAGTGGCTGAATAGTATATTGCATCACATATCATTACAGGCACCATATTTGTCACCTCTCCCACATTATTTGCAGTCCTATTCCCATGACAGATCCCTTTATTTCTTAACTTAGTATCAGATTTCTAATTTTTAAAATTTTTTTAATGCTTCTGTGATGTTTCCTAATCCTTGTTGTACGGTGTCCTGACCATTTCTCAGAGAGTCCTGTGTGTGTGAATCAGAAATAAAGTGTGTTATTGTGTATGATTAGAGGTTTAATTAATGTTATTTATTATTTCAGTGTCTCTGTTATTAATGCACAGAACAGGAGCCACTCTAAAGCTTTTACTTAATATTAGCAACCCATACACAAAAGAGGGTGAGGTTTATTCCCCCAGGGCACTATGGGTCAGACAAGATGTGGCCTAAGGTAAAAGAAGAAATCATTCTGGAAAATGTTCACCCCAAGGAAGCGCCAGACAGTGAGATGCTTTGCCTAGAGAGGAGGCGATGGCCTAGTCACTGGAAGGGTCCAAGCTGTGGCTAGAAAAGGGTCTTAGCTCTGTTTGAGAGGGAGGCTGGAGGGAGCAGGGAGCTGCTGCTCAGAGGCTCCTAAGCCATATGGAGCAAAACAAGCATCAGGAGCAATACATGACAGCCATGTCTGAGTCACGTTGGAGTTCCAGACTGTTAGTGGTCTCTTAGGCAGCATTGCTGCCCTATTGAACTGAATAGGTCACTTTGTTCTCTAAGGGCTGCCCCGCAGGCTGTGATTGTCCACACGGCCATTCCCTTCCTTGGGCCTGCATCCTGTAGGATGGCTCTTGTCTTCACTCCAGTGAGATGCCTCTGAGAGGACAGGGCTGGCTGGCCAGTGTCAGTGCGTCTATTGAGGAGAGACTTATGAAAACAGGAGAGTCTGACTTTGCACTCTAAACCAAGGTCAGGCATGGGTTCAGCCTGATCTCCTGCAGCAGTGAGTTCCATAGCTGAGTTCTACCAAAACCTCCCCTTGGGCCAGATCCCTGGCTGCAGTAAATCAGCCTAGCTCTGTTGACTCCAATGAGGCAACACTGATTTATACCAGCCGAGGATCTACCTCGCCTGCAGCTCCAGCAAGCCTCAGGCTGGGCACTGACAGCTGCATTTCCCTGCTGGTCACAGGATTCTTGGAATTGTATAAAGAGCAAAGAGCGATCCCCTAGGTAGTCAGCTCCTATCCCTCCTCTGAATAGAACATAAGAATGGCTGGACTGGGGCAGACCAATGGTCCATCTAGCCCAGTATCCTGTCTTCCAACAATGGGTAGGGCCAGATGTTTCTGAGGGAATGAACAGAACTAGGCAATTATCGAGTGATCCATGTCCTGTCATCCAGTCCCAGCTTCTGGCAATCAGCGACTTAGGGACACCTGGAGCATGGGGTGGGTTCCTGACCATCTTGGCCAATAGCTATTGATAGACCTATCCTCCATGAACTTACCTCATTCTTTTTTGATCCCAGTTGTACCTTTGGCCTTCACAACATCCCCTGACAATGAGTTCCACATGTTGACTGGGCGTATGTGAAGAATTACTTCCTTATATTTGTTATAAACCTGATGCCTGTTAATTTCATTGGGTGACCCCCTAGTTCTTGTGTTATGTGAAGCGGTAAATAACACTTTCTTATTCACTCTCTCCACACCAGTCATGATTTTATATACCTCTAAAATATCCCTCTTATTCATCTCTTTTCCAAGCTGAAAAGTATCAGTCTTTTTAATCTCTTCTCATATGGAAGCTGTTCCATATCCTTAATAATTTTTCTTCCCTTCTCTGTACTTTTTCCAATTCTAATATGTCTTTTTTGAGATGGGGCAAACAGAACTGCATGCAGTATTCAAGGTGTGGATGTACTGTGGATTTATATAGTGGCATTATGGATCTTTCTTGAGTGGTTTCAGCTAATTTAGACCCCATCATTTTGTGTGTATAGTTGGGATTATGTTTTCCAACGTGCATTACATTGCATTTATCAACATTGAATTGCATCTGCCATTTTGTTATCCAGTTACCAAATTTTGTGAGATCCCTTTGTAACTCTTCGCAGTCTGCTTTGGACTTAACCATCTTGAGTAATTTTGTATCTGCAAATTTTGCCACCTCACTGTTCTCCCCTTTTTCCAAATCATTTATGACTCTGTTGAACAGCACTCGTCCCTGTACAGATCCTTGGGGGACCCTGCTATTTACCTCTCTCACTGTGAAAACTGACGATTTATTCCTACCCTTTGTTTCCTGTCTTTTAACCAGTTACTATGGACTGCATCTGGGGAGCCAGTGTAATGTATAGAGAATGCTGTCTCCCCCCTTACCTGCCTGGATGGATGCTTTCTGGGTCTGGAGTGGGGAGTCACCCCTTTGCAGGAGTCAGTCATGCTGTATGCCGGAGGTGGAGGAGCAGGTCTGAGGCATGTGGGACCAAGGAACCTTGGACCGTGAGTGTGTCATGTGGACTGTATGGGCAGCTGCATGCCAAAGCGTGGCTAAAGGAGAATCCCCTAGGCCTCTGAGGGCTGCCTCTTCCTTTCTCTTCTAGCAGCCATTCTGCTAGTGACAGTGATCCCCACCTGCTGGAAACACAGGTGACAGAAGGCCCAGGTATGGCCACTCCTATGTGGGCTGGGATGACACCAAAGGCATCAATGTTCTGTCTCCATCTGCTGCTTGGGAGCAGATACGACCCAACCCTCTCCACTGGTGGAGCTCGAAGAGAGAGTGAACACATATTGCTGTACTGCAAGGCATGCATGCCTGTGGTCTAATGTGGTGCTCGGTACAAGGGACCTTAGACATGAGGAAGCCATAGAGCAGGACCCCAGATAAGGGATCCAGATGTCACTTCACAGCTGGGTCAGTCAGTGAGCAGTGACCCCGCCATGAGCAATGCTCTTTTAAGGGGATGGCTTGGCTAGCCACGGGGCACCCTTACCACCACACCCTAGCCAAGCATGGTAAGGTGCTAGCCACTTTCTTCTGCAGGGTGCTTGGGAAGTGCCCAAGCAGCTGAGAATCAAATACTTATATCAAAAGCAGTGTCCTTTCACATGCAGAGGTTTTTAAACAACACACACCAATGGCCAGGGTAGAATCAAATACTTACATCAAAAGCAGTGTCCTTTCACATGTAGAGGTTTTTAAACAACACACACCAATGGCCAGGGTAGCCACTGACACAAGGCAGAGTGGATCTGGTTCCAGGGGAGAGTACGTGACTGGCTGTCTGATGCACCAGATTCCAATGACATTTCAGCACTCAGAGGAGCCCTGTCACAAAGGGGTTAAATCGACATTGATGTTTCTCCCAGTGCATGGCCTTCCTTCCAGCCTGCTGAAATTCACTAACAGAATCAGCATTGGAAATTCGTACACTGCACTATGTAGAAAAGGCATGAAATATATTTAATCCCCCATTTCGAAATTGCATTTGACATCTAAGTTAAATAAAACGTTTCTGGGGTCATTAAAAATCAGAAATAGTACAAGATTTGGGTTGACCATAGTTTCAGACTGAATGAGGTTTCTGAACTTGTTTTAATCTCTGCATAATTGCTTTTCTGTATACGGTAACCTTTAGAAATTGAGTTTAATAATTAGTCATCGCAGCCTAGTGAAAGACAACATCCTGCCCTCAGCTTAGTTTTATTTTCAACAAGAAAACGATGCCAAAATAAATCCTGCACCATAGCTGGAAACTCAGCTTCAGGCCGTATGTGCAGGAGGTAAAATGGTTGGGGCTAAATCCTCAGCAGGGACCTTGATTTCCAGACAAGATGGCTTTTTATTTTCCCTTTTGTAAGCCAAGTGAAAAGCAAAGTCAGGGGTGCTCTGCAGACTCCCAGCTCTTCTTCTGCTTCCAGGGCAAACTCTGAGATGAGTGTAAAGGAATCTACCATCAGGGAGCCTGAACTGATACCATTTAAACCTCCTTCTGGCATAAAAGTTCTTAAAGTCCTGGCTGAGTCCCCCTCATAGATGGTCACCAGTCTGTTGCACTGGACCTAACCTTAGGCTCCCATGTGCTCCCAAGCCAGCAGGGGCCGAGCAGAGTTCAGTCACTGGTCTAGCTCTGGGGCACTAGATGCAGATCCCCTGTCTCGTCTCTTCCTGGGATGTGGGACTCTGCAGTCTAACTGCCCTAGGCCGTGAAACCCCTTCCATAGGAGCTCTGGGTGACTCTTTGGGGGCCTGGTAGCAGGTAAAGTAGGGAGCACAGGTTTCCACAGGAGTTTCCACAACCACAGTAATGTTTACTCTCAAAGCAAACACGAGTTATGGCTCGGTAGGGAAAACAACAGTGGCCTGTATGGTCTCCCCGAGTCTCTGGGTGAGTTGTTAGGCCCAGTCTGTGTGTCGGGGGGTAGGCCCCTCCTGCCCCCAGCCCATGCAGTCCATCTGTTGTATTGGTGATGGTTAACCAGTGAGAGAGAGAGGGAGCCAAGAGCAGATCTTGCATTTAAATAAGATTTTAGTCCTTTCTGCACTGTGACCAACAGCGCAGCTTCAGAACCCTAGTCCGGTGGTTCAAGTCCCAGCCCGCACTCACCCCAGACAAGCTGGGAGAACCAGTTCCCTTGTGCCTGGCCACTCTCTTTAGCGAACCGATTGTCCTGATGTTGGGGACACTGGGGCATGGCCACTAGGTAACTTGAGGGGATGGAAGACCACGAGTGTCGATGAAGCCCCCTCACACTAGGCCCAGGTGTCCTTGGCCCCCCCTCCCGCCCGAGGCACTCGCAGCCGCTCTGCGTACTAGGCCCAAGTGTCCTTGGCCCCCCCGCCTGGAGGCACTCGCAGCAGTTATGCTGAGAATCTGCAACAATATGTTGCAGAGTCAGACTGCCTGAAACTAAGCAAGGCCACACAGGGCAGATATGGAAGAATAATGCTCAATAAAGCAGCTTTATGTATAGTTTAATAAATGATACAGAGAACTAGGGAACTAGCTGGGAACTGGATTGGCTGGCTATATGGATACTTGGGGCAGCTTGCTATTGGATAAGTATGCTGGGAAAAAGGATGTATAAAAGCCTGTGTAACTTCCTGCTTTGTGTGCAGGATTTGAGATTTTATTCTCCCTGTACCTTTTTGCAGCTGCAAATAAACTTTTCTGCTTCTCCACCCCGTTGTGATTATTGGGTGTAGCACACCAGGTAGCGAACCAACTCCAGCTGTTGTTTAGCCTCTCGGCCCTGGGTGCCGGCAACACTGACAAGCACCATGGATGAGTCTTGCGTCGGTTGCCTCAGGGAGCTGTCGGGCGTTACAATGAGCTGCCCTGTTCTGTCATTGGCACCTCAAGT
Organism: Lepidochelys kempii; assembly: GCF_965140285.1. Lineage (NCBI taxonomy): Eukaryota > Metazoa > Chordata > Testudines > Cheloniidae > Lepidochelys > Lepidochelys kempii. Next base: position 29,437,116 of record NC_136392.1, on the reverse strand, counting down.
CAGCCACAGTTACATACTCAGAATGCAAGTTACAGTCTTCAAAATGGTGGTTACAGTGTCCTGGGAAGGTCAAAATTCGAGACAGGCTCATGTAGCAGGGTCTGAATGAATGCTTTTCTGCCAGCTAGCTGGGAGGGGGAGAGACTTGGGTGTGTTTATGTAAATACAGTTTGCTCTGCTTAGATATTCAGCACATTGAGCAGTGTCAAAGTAATCAGTTTTGGCTGGTGTTGGGTTACAAATCGCTTTAGTACCGAATGCAGGGGTAGTGAAATGCTGTTACCAAAATGATGTAATTATTGTGGGAATACAGGGAAACAAGACTATGCTTAACCTGTCCTAAATGAGGGGGGTCACCTTCAGTTGAGAGCACGTTGTTAAGCCAGGGGCTCAGATGCCAGAGCCCTGTGAAAGTAAGAGTGGTGGGGATAGGAATCCCCAGCCAGGCAACCACATGCACTCATCAAGGGTCCTTCCTAGACTGGTTAAACCTGTTCCTCCCCACTGTTAAAAGAGTAGAGCTAAGTAGGCTTCATTAGGAGCCTCTTTGTTATGTTAAATGCCCACTCAGAGCTGAAATCAGTTGTGGTAGGAATGTGTTTCTGCCCTACCTGCTAAAGCTTAAAAAACTGAGAGCCACAATCACTTGAGATGGGGTGGTGTTTCTCCCCAGCCTGCAAAGAGCTGAAAATTACTAAGAGACTGATGTGTAGAGGTCACAGCAGAGAGGCAGAAGGTGACTGACAGTCAGTTGGTGAATGAGTGGCTGGTGTGGCAGAGAGGTGCGATGAGTGGACAGCAGGGTGGCTGGTGGAGAGGTGCAGTGAGCAGGCAGCCAGCAGAGAGCTGTGATGAGTGGCCAGCAGGGCGGCTAGTGAAGTGGTGCGGTGAGCAGATGGCCGGTGGAAGCAGCGAGCAGTACTGGCCAGCAGGATGGCTGGCAGAGAGGGGCAGCGAGTGAGTGCCCGAGCAGTGGAGCGAGTAAGGTACTCTTTACCCCACCCAGGAGGGAGGTGAACTCTGCAGATGCACCTCTGAACTCTAGGTCTGCACTGACCAAGGACAGCAACTGTGAGTGGGGTGCAGAGAAGGGTTGTGCACGTGAAAGGGGCTTTTGGGTTGCTGGACCTAAGAACCTGATGGGAAAAGGACACTGTACAACCTACTTGGGGTGGGTCTTTTACTCATGGTTTATGTTCTTGAGCTCTGTTTGTGCTGTTTTTTCAACTTAACACCCAGTTTCTTCCTTCCTTTTATTAAAAGTTTCTTTTCTACTCCCAGATCCTGTGCTTGTGAGTGGGGAAGTACGGCCTCTCAGAGTGCCCAGGGGCGGCGTGTAATTTCCCCAGGTTACTGGGTGGGGCTCAAGCCGGTTCTGTGTTGGATCAATGGAAGGGAACTCCTAGATATTGAACCTGGCCCTGGTTGCTGCTGGCTCCACCTGGCAGAAGGGTTACACTTATACAGACACATACCAATCTGTCACATACACACCCCCAGTATCGATATTCTCAGACTGAAGGTATGTCTTTACTGCAGAGCTTAGCTGGGGCCAGACATCCAGGTATAAGCACTGGGGTAACCAAACCCACCCTGTAGAGACATACTGAACTTATACCCATGGAGCATGCTGACCAGGCAGGAACCCAGCTTTGGTGCTAGGGGCGTATCCCAGGGTTTTTAGCTAGACTAGAGCTGCTCTAGGGATGGTTTTGCAGCATATTGTGAGAAGACTTGTCTGTCCTTCCTGTGGGGGAAAGTATTGTTGACCAGACTTTATCCCACTTTGTGACAAGACCCAGGCACTATATGCAGCATAGGCAAGAGCAGTAACGCAAGAGACCTACAGGCCGGCATCCTGTAAGACTTAGCTTAAGCTAAGAGCATATGCTGTGCTGTGGTATTTTGACACAGATAACAAACTAGGCCAACCTTTTACCTAGTTCAAGTCCCTAGCTGTCTATTATGTACAACCCCCCCCCCCCAACCTGCAAAAGCCCCTAGACAAATTGCTGCCACAAGCAAACCGCAGATCTTGATCATAACAAACTGCGTCAGCACAATGCTAATTATAAAGCTGTTTACCTTGGCTCCTTATAAGGCTTTATTAATAATGCTTGAGTGATAAAAAAATTAAGGAAATGTATCATTTGATTGAAATGTAAAAAACTATGTAAGACTGGTATTATAGAGGCAGGATAGAGGGAGACCAAGGTGGCACCTGTGTGTGACCATCTCTGTCTCCTTCTCCCTGCATGCTTGTATTCAAAAATAAAAGGACCTCAGACTGTTTGAACCAAACAGATGGTGTGACTCGTTTTCCATAACAATCTGGGGGCTCGTCTGGGATTCACCGTATACCATCCATGACTAGAGGACCGCAGGCTGTTTCCCTCCAAACCCAGGACATCATGTAAAAGGTAAGAGACCTTTTAAATCTCTATATTGGGGTTTCGGTGGAGAACTGACTGTAGGCTCTAGAATTGGGTGATTTGCGTGCTGGATCTGAACTTTATTTTCAAACAGGTAGGCCCAAAAAAAAAAAAAAAGCCACAAAGGTGACTGTCTAGGACGTAGTCTGTGTGTGTGTGTGTGTGTGTGTGTGAAAGTAAGGGTAACGGAAAGATGCCCAGAGCCCTCTGCGAAGCTTTGCTTGTGACCAGAGGTGTCTCTAAAGCAAGCTCTGTGACACCAACGGAGAACGGCGTTAAAGGCCCTGGCCAAGATGGGCCATTTCTGCATGGCTTGACTTGTGAAACGAACCCTGTCTAAGGCAAGGAAAGCGTGCATGTCCCTATGCTCCATACGGCTCTAGCCAATGCTCTTTGCTGAAAGGGGGCTGTGAGGAAGGTCATAGGCTAGGACCACTAACTGGTCTTACCCCTCGCCTGATGTGATAGAACATGCGGCACTAGCCGACGCTCTTCGCTGAAAGGGGGCTGTAGGAGGGTCGTGGACATCTTCTGTAAATTTTCCTTGTATGAGTGTGTTTCCCTCAACTTGTTTTCTCTGGTTTCCTCTTTATCGCCTAAGAAGGGGTCTAATGAGCCACTGACCGAGCCGATCACCTCGCCTGAAGCAACAGAGTATGTGGTGCTGTTCTCTCTGAGACTAGCCGACGCTCTTTGAGGAAAGGGGGCTGTAGAAAGGTCATGGACACCCTAAAAATGTCCACCCTCTAAATAGGACCTGAAAGGGGAAGAAATGGAGGCTGGTGGGTCCAGAGGGATCACCATCTTGCCAAAAGGCCTAGTCCTTTCAGTTGCAAGTTTCTGGAAAAAATGGAATTGGTATACCAGGGATGATTCAAAATTACAGTCTCCCCTAGAGGAAAAGTTTTGCCCTTGACAAGATTGTGTACCTCAGAGGTGCACTTCTGGGAAAATGTTTGAAGCATATTTCAATTGGTATGGAGAAACAGAAAAACGGCACCTTGAATCTGAAAAGAGGAGTCTCAAGGACTCTGACCATTTCTATCGGTCCTTTGTCTGACCATCATGCCTTCCTCCTAGCCCTTGCTCACGGGTTAACCTTTTGGAAAGAGGCTTGCTATGTAAATTAAAATATACATGGACGCTCCAAGAGGGAGACCGACCCCAGCCCCTCCTCGTTGCAACAGGAACTGCTGGCTAAGGTTTCCCGCCCCCCTCCGCCCCGTGGGCTGAACATGCTGATCAGGTTGGGTACATTGGGTCCGCCCAACTGATTAAAATTCTGTCTGAACCCAGCAAGATCTCTTCCTAAAATTCACCTGAATCCTCTCTCAAAATGGCTGAGAAAAAAAAAATAATTTGACCAGTAATCAGCTCCTTAATTCAGCAAGGAGTCATTATTCCTACGGTCAGTGAGTGTAACTCCCCATTACACCATGCTGTTAATGCTGCTGTTCTCCCTACCTTTCACGTTGTCCCTAGCCCTCTGCTACTATCCTTTCCGGCAAAGCACTGGTGCTGAGGGGTTGTTACCGCCTCAAATAAGGAAAAGGTTGTATTAAGTCCAGACAAAGAATTAAGGTTATTGTTAAATAAAATGCATCTAAATATGAGGAATAAATGTGTGTGTATGTAAATAGGTGTGTATAAATAAATAAAAGGGGGATTAGTCAAAAAGCCCACTCTCCTTGCTAAATTGGTAGTGAAATAATAAAATAATAATAATAATGGAAGAAGAAGAAGAAGAAAAAAAAGAAGGATTGGGCCCAGAGAAGTAGGCAACCACAGTAGAGGAAGTTAAAAGAAAAAAAGTGAAAGATTAACTCTGTAGTTACTGGAGGAAATTAAGCAGTGAAACTTTGCACAAAAGTTAAAAGAAGGTGTTATAAAAAGAAAATTCTTGGTTTCTTTGCAGCCATTCCTTTTGGGAATGTCTGTAGATAATCCAGGCAAGAGGTTATTTAAGTGGAATCATTTACTTATGAACAATTTTGTTTTATAAGTTTAAGATGAATTGATGTTGTTTTAAAATTGTAAAACCGAAAAATACTTTTGCCAGACAAAAGAAACTAGCGTTCTTTAATTTTGGTATTTAGCATTTAATCCTTAAGGTGATTTTAATTTTAAATCTTGTAAAGCATTAAATGTTTTTAAATAAAGACCAAAGTTGTGGCTGCAGCAGGGCAATCAAAGCCAGGAAAATGGGAAAAGATTTTAAATCTGCTTTGGTAACAAATAAGCAGATAAAAGCTGTAGTCAGTGCCCCACACTAAGTCTTAAGGTGGCTCTGTGTAATCAACGGTCACTTTGCCAAAGGGGAGCCAAAATGGGCTGTCTTTTTTCCCTTTTCAAATCAATGTGTGTTTAAAAGGAGAAGTTAAAAGTTAGAATTTAACTGTGTCCTTTTGACACAAAGTCTCTAAGCGGCTAATAACTTTGAATCCAAAAGCAAGCCAAGAATGTCTGTGTTAATGCAAATCACCTAAATAATAAAGATAGAAGCCATTGAAACCTGACCCGCCTATGAAACAAATACAGAAAAATATGGGGAGTAATTCCTCAGTTTTGCCTGTGTAACCCTTCTGCCCGTCAGAGTTGGCAGCAACAAGGGCCGGGTTCAATATCTAGGGGATCCATTTGAATAACACAATGCAAACTGGCTCGAGCCCCCACCCAGTGACCTGGGACAAATATATACCACCCCCGCTGGGCACCTCCAAGAGGCAATACTTCCCCTCTCGCAAGCACATAGTCTGAGTGTAGCAAAAAGCCTTTTAATAACAGAGAGAAACAATGTGGCATTATGTTGGGGAAACACCACCAACAGGATTCATAACACAACCCATGAGCAAAAACCCACCCCAAGCAAATTGGGGCATGCCCCTTTCCCTTTGGTTCTTGAGTCCAGCAACCCCAAATCACCCAAAGTCCCAAAAGTCCAATGACCCAAAAGTCTCTGTCCCTGGTCAGGGCAGCCCCAGAGTTCGAAAGTTTATCTGCGGAGCTTTACCTCCCAACCTGGGTGGAGATGGGATGGGGGTAAGAGGCACCTTACATGATCTGAAGCTGACCGCCCCACAGCTCCATAGGCCTCCGCTCTGCTCCACCAGCTGCCCCACGAACTCCTTCGCTCAGCTCCACGGTCCACAAGCAGCTCCCACCGTCCCATGAACTGCTCCACCAGCCGGTCCACAAACTGCTCCGCGTCCCACCAGCAGCTCCCGCCATCCTACGAACTGCTCCACCAGCCTGTCCACAAGGCACTCCAGCCGTCCCGCAAACTGCTCCACAATAGATCTTCAGGCTCCCCCACTACTTAACACAACACTCAGTGATTTCAGCTCTTAGTCGGTTCAGCTCTTTGGTGATTTCAGCTTGTAGTAGGGGAGCCTCAGTGCTGGTGCACCATTAGCCCCAAGTGAGCTCAGCAGCCTGTAACTAGACTCCTAATAGAATCAAAATTAGCTCTGATATTCCACAGTGGAGAGAGGAGGAAGTGCAATTAGCATGTAAGGCCCTCACCAAGGGGCCCATGCCACCAAGTATTAATACTTGTCCCCAACCTCTCTCAATTCACAGAGTTTTAAAACCCATGACCCTTGCCTAGTGAGTGCTACTTAGTTGATGGCGAGTCCCTCCATCATAACAAAAGGCCAAGTACAGTTCCAAGCACAGTTCCCATAATCAGGGTAATAACAATTTATTCTTCCTGCCCCAATAACAGAGACACTGGGGATCCCACAGCAGCCAAAGTGACCATTTGGGCAGCTATGGCCTCATTCTAGGCGGGGTGGGTGTGCCTATGCAAATGAGATCGGCCCCTGAAGTTCTTTTCCACAACTTGCCACACCTCACCACCAGATGTCAGGGTGGAGCTCATCCTGACACTGCTTACACCTGCAATCAGCAAGGGTATTTATAAAGAAAGGAATATTTTAAGCAATACTGCCAACAGTGTGTAATCTGCCAGCAACATAGTGTTGGTAAAGCTGTCAAAGTTGGGAAGGCAGCACATCCCCCTTCTTGGGGACCTTTTGTAAATATTCAAATTGATTTTATTTAAATGTCTAAACGTTGTAATTATAAGTGTGTTAGTTTTAGTTAATGTATTTTCCCAACTGGGTTGAGGCCTTTCCCTGTAAAAAGGCCGATGCCAGAACTGTTGTAAAACTTTGTTTAAGGATTTTGTACCACAATTTGGCATACCTGTGAGTAGCAACAGTGATAGTGGACCTAATGTTATTGGACAAATTATAACAAGTTATGTGCAGCTTTACAGATCCAACACGATCTCCACTGCCCCTGCCACCCGCAGTCTGCTGGGACAGTAAAACGTCAAAATGGGATTTTGAAAAATGAACTGGCCAAGATCTGTGCTAAGACAAATTGAAAGTGGCCAAATGCCCTCCCATTAGCATTAATGAATATGAGGGCCACTCCCAATTGAAGAACTGGACTCAGCCCTCATGAAATTCTAATGGGGCACCCGATGCGACTACTGGCTCAGATGGACATTCGTTTAAAGAATGACACAATGCTTGATTATCGCCAGGCACTAATGAAATGTGTCAGGTCTCTTTATACACAGGTAAAAGCAGCACTATCCAAGAATCCTGAGCAACCCTGCCACTCGCTGGGACCAAAAAAGACTGGGTCTATATAAAGGTCTATATAAAGACCGCCCTGGCCCTGCACTGGAGAAGCCCTTACCAAGTCCTGGTAATTACCAACACAGCTGTGGGGTGCCGGGGACTGACTGCCATCCCTCCACCTCAGGATGATCCTCCAACTGATGCTGTTGTTCCTTCTGGACAGCAGGAGAAAAGAACAAGGTGAAGTGCTAGTAACCTCTCCCTTATCCACTGATAGAACTACTGTGCATTTGGACAGAAGAACCAAACCATTACAGGGTGATGTGCTAGTAACCTCTCCCCTGCATAATGCTAAACCACAGCTGTTCCAAGAAAAAAGAAGGAACACTCGCTCTGCTGAAACCACTGACGTCCAGGGATTCCTGACTACAAAAGACACTAAGTATTGTTTATTGGCAGGGAGGGAATTGTGGGGACCGTGCTTGGAAATGTGAAGTTGAGTGGTGGGGTGGGTTTTTTTTCCAGGGGCTGGGCTCTGTGCTTACTAACAAGAACCATCAAAATGCTCTGCCCTCCCTAATTGGCTTCCAGAGGATAAATACCAAAAACACCTTGCTGCCACAGACATTACTCCCACCATTCCCTCCACCTCTGTCACCACCCTTAAAATGTACCCGAATACAGACAATACTATATATTCTAATGAAACCCAATGGCCCAGGCCTTCAGATGGGTCGGTGAAAATAAAAATATATATTACTACAAATGAGCCCCAGGAATCAGAAATTGAGATGAATGGGTTCTATGATGGGGTAAATATGACGTCCGCTCCTGAACTCCACAGTGTATTGGATGAAGTAGGCCCTTACTGTTATTTGATCACCCAACTGGTGAATAAACAAACAAATACCAAAAATAAATAAATAAATAAAAAGTTTGTTCTGCTGCTGAAAAGCTTACTTGTACTGGAAATGTCCCAATAACTAATAATTTAAACTGTACCATATTGCAATACACCCCGTCCTATGCTATTGATGCTGAGGCCTCTCAAAAGTATATAAGGGTGTTCAGCCATCAAATGTGGTATAATACTTCATCAAAGAGAAATGGGTTGGAGTAATGGACTGTAATTAATGCTACACTAGGGATTTACAAAATGTACACTCCCCTTATCTAGTTTTCAGATTACCTCTGTATATCCTAATTGTTCAAAAGGAGCTGCCATTCGGTTGGCACAGCAACGGACCTAAGTTTCCACTAGCAAGAAAAAGGACTTGGCTGGACACCTATGGGATGGTGCAAATAGCGTAGCTGCAATCTGGAATATCCATAAAGGTCAGCAACATGAGGAAAAAATTGGGACAGTTGGAAAAAGCCACGGGCCTTATTACTGGAGCACAGCTAGCCCAGGTTCAGGCTGGTGCTGGTAAATTATACATTATCTCAGCCCTTAGTTCAATGACCCAAAAGCTGTTAACAGAGGTGGTACTGGGTATCACCAACGCTGGAAAGGCATTGCAGTGGGATCAGGCTTGTTCAGAGGTTCAGGATTTTCTGAATGACCAGCTCATGGCCATTCAGAGGGATCTTGAACATCAGGCGTGGCCCTCTGCCCTTACAGTCACCTCGGGAGTACCATGTGATCTGTGGCTGTGGAGACATACTTGGAGATTTTCTAAGTGGAAATGCAGATGTTTTCAGTGCTCCTTCCAAGCATATGGGCCAGTCGGAGGAGCATGGGCTCCCACCTACCGAATCCTGCCGGGTCCGTGGGGAGGATGCATGTGGGACTGGATAATTCACCGAGACATTTGGGAACTTGAACTACCTGGTATGCCCAACTGATTTTTAGTCAGTGCTCCTGGAATAACGCCCGACATTTGGGTAGAGATTGGAAGCCAATGGACACTCTGGCCATTAGAACCCCCTCAACTTCAGTGTGTACGTAAACTAAAACCAGGAGAGGTTGTCACTGTTCATGACACCATTTGTTGGGAGGATATGGGACATAGGACTACCCTGACAGGACACCTACTTTTCCAAGTTAATAATAGCTGTGTGCGTGTTAAGACCACTACCTTGAATGATGTACACTTTAATCTCGCTACAGCCGCAGGCAATCATATCATTCATTGGTCTGCGGATAAAATTTTACAATTAGCCCGTAGGTTCCAAATACCCTTTAACTAGACTACTTTAGTACCTGACCAATTCCAAAATTTGCTTTCAATCCTACCAGAGGTTAAAAAAATCCTGAATTACAAGAAAAAATTCATATGCTCCAAAAAATATATCAAATTTAGAAGCATGCTTTCCATACAGCCTATAAAGTGTCTGCTTTATGTACTAAGTATAATGTATTGTGTTCTGGGACTAAGGCTATACAACAACCCCATCATAGTGTTACAATGGGAATGTTAATGCTTTTAATGTTGTTTAGTTTAGGATTATGTTATCGTTATTGTAAAGGATGTAATAAAACTAGCACCTTCCATATTCATCCTAACCATGCATTGTTGTTGCATTCAACTAAAACCCCAAAGGCTAAGTCATTTAATTTAAAATAAAAAAATACAAGTTTTGATAAAAATGAAGGTTTAAAACTAATAGTTGTGCTAAAAGCACAAAACGGGGGAATTGTGGGGGAAAGTATTGTTGACCTGACCCTATCCCACTTTGTGACAAGACCTAGGCACTATATGCAGCATAGGCAAGAGCAGTAATGCAAGAGACCTACAGGCCGGCATCCTGTAAGAGCTAAGAGCATATGCTGGGCCGTGGTATTTTGACACAGATAACAAACTAGGCCAACCTTTTACCTAGCTCAAGTCCCTAGCTGTCTATTATGTACAACCCCCCACTCCCCAACCTGCAAAAGCCCTTAGACAAAACGCTGCCACAAGCAAACCGCAGATCTTGATCATAACAAAGTGCGTCAGCACAATGCTAATTATAAAGCTGTTTACCGTGGCTCCTTATAAGGCTTTATTAACAATGCTTGAGTGATAAAAAATTAAGGAAATGCATCATTTGACTGAAATATAAAAAACTATATAAGACTGGTATTATGGGGCAGGACAGAGGGAGACCAAGGTGGCACCTGTGTGTGACCATCTCTGTCTCCTTTTCCCTGCATGCTTGTATTCAAAAATAAAAGGACCTCAGACTGTTTGAACCAAACAGATGGTGTGACTCGTTTTCCACAACATTCCCAAGTCCCTGTGTGGAAGCATTCTCAGCCTGCTAGCACTGTAATATAACACTTCCAGCTCAGCACACACCTTACTTCTGCCCGTTCCAGCTGGTGCCCAGGCTCAGCTCCAGCACAGGCCAATGAGCTGTTCATTCTTTCAGATGCACTGTTCTTGCAGCAGGATGCAGACAGAGGCTATGAGACATAGTGGAGGGCAGTGACTTGTGACCCTCGGAAGGTGGCAGCAGGTCTTGGTGAGGTGATCATGCAGGCTGAACGCTGACATGGCAATGGAGACAGCCAATACATGCTGCAGCCACTGAGGATTCCCCATATGTAGACTGGAACTTCTGGTGTAGGACAACTACCGCAGAGTGGTGGGACCACATTGTCTTGCAGACCTGGGATGATCAGCGGTGGCTTCAGAAGCTTTGCATACAACTTCCTCCCTCTCCCCTATTTCCCATGCACTTCCAGGCTGAAAGAGGGTGCAACCAAAGCTTGTTAAAAAAAAAAAAAGAATGAAAATACCAACTATGGTATGAAAACTCATGACAGGCATCACAGCTATGAGTATGGAAAAGGTGTCAACAACAACAGAACTGACAAGTGCTGCATGCCAGGTTATCTGGGCAGGGTCACCAAGCAGCGCACTCTCACTGGGAGAACTGTAGCAGTCCTGTTCTCCCTACCCCACAGTGACATGCGGGCATAGTGAACAGGGTGCATCTGACCCATGCACACTAACATTCCAGGGGTGTACAGAATGGCTCAGAGCCCACCCAAATCCCAGTGGCTGCAGGCCATGATAGCAGTCTGTGAATGATGGCGATGGTCTTTGGGGCTGGTACCAGCCCTGGCGTTTGCAGCTTGCTGGCCATCATGGTAAGCAGCTGTACAAGCAGCTTCCCATGTTGCTGTCAATCCTGTTCTGTCATGCTCCAGGTGGTACAGCACCACTTTGTCCTACTTCTTCTGGCTCTGTTCCTCTTTCTCCTTGTGATACTCCTGGTGCTGGTCCATCCTGCATCCAAAGTCACTGTGCATTTCTTTCAGCAGGTTGTCCCTGAACCTTTTCCTTATTCCTTGCAGGATCATTGTCCTCTCACCAAGAGCCTGTTGTTGGCCTTGGCCCATCTGAGATGGAAGATCCTGTCAAGGCAATGAAGGAGTGCATTCCTTTTTGTCCATGGAAAGACAGAAAAGTATCCTTCCTTTTACATTCTGCATCAAGGCCAAAGCCACAAGTTGATACCTGTATTTACTCAGGATACCTTCTATTTCTTCTCTACACATTAACCTGTCCAGATGCTGCTGCAAGACAGATTACCAGCCCACAGAGACTGTGGGAAGGATTTCAGTTTGAATGATTTAATTAGAAAAAAAGAAAAGAAAACAATTTGGGGTGTTTGGGCGTTCTGACCTGTGGCCTGTTACCAGTATTAGTTTTAATGCTATTTCAGGCAGGGGTAGTCCTGGAGGATGTGGATCTCCTGGAAATCCCTGTCTGGAAGAGGGATTGATTTTTCCAAGCTTGTAGTAGAAGACTGTCTATCCGTGTGAAGGAGATTTTTCGCTGCCTGTTGACTGATCAGCAAATCCATGACTGGAGAGGGTTGGTAGGCTACAGGCTAGTTGTGGAAAGTTTGCCCTGTCCAAGAACCTCTTGGGCCCTTGAGTTTCTGCTGTATGAAATATTCTCAAGCATCACCTGCGAGGGGTGGGGAAGAATACGGACACACATTAGCAGGATGCTGAACTACGATTCAGAAGCTTGCTGCCAACAGAACTGCCTTTTCATCCCCCGTCAGCACTGTGAGGACCCTCCCAAAGTAGGGGACCTCCCCAGCAGGTGCTGAGCAGGTTACCCCACATGCAGCGTAGCTGGCACAGAGCTGGACTCGTCCCATGTCTGAGCGGATTTGCTGCTGGTGAAAGCTGCAGCATGGACGTTTCTGGGGTCTGAAGCTCTCTATTAATCCACAGAACAGGCACAGCATAGGCAGCATCAGCACCAGCTCTCCCCTCCTCCCCCTGCTGAAATGTACCTTCCAATGCACACTCTCCACGCACCCTCAGCCTATTCTGCAGAGACCCCCGCCATGGCTAAGGGGAATTCAGTCTCAGTGGCCTTGCCGGGACTGCTGAGATCACCCGAAGGGGGCCAATGAGAACTGGGGGTGGTGTGGAGATGTGGGCACCTTCTCCATCAGGAGCTGAACTGAGACTCTGCACCGAGGTCCTGTGTAGTCCATGGCAACCGAGACGGCAAAGCACCACGGGCGTATGTGTCGCTCGCCGGCTGGCAGTTCGGTGGCAGCTCCTGGTAAATTCAAAGCTGGTGGGTTTTACTGCACTGAATATGAAAAGCACCAGGAGCAGTTCAGAGCTCTGTTAGCTATTTACTGGGGGGTTGAATTCAATAGGTTTTATTCTGCCACGTGCATAGGTGCCAACTTCTGCTGACCCCGGTGGGTGCTTGACCCTGCTCTGCCCCAGGCCCTGCCTTGACACCACCCCTTCCCCAACTCTGCCCCCTCCCTGACCCTATTCCAATGTCTTCCCCAAATCCCCACTCCAGCCCTGCATCTTTCCCACCTCCTCCCCTGAGTGCGCCATGTTCCTGCTCCTCCCCACTCCCTCCTGGAGCTTGTTATGCTGCAAAACAGCTGTTTTGGGGTGGTAAGCGCGGGGAGGAGAAGCAAGGATGGGGCCCGCTCAGGAGAGGAGGCGGAGGCAGAGATGAGATGAGGTGGGGTGCGGGGGAGGGGAGCTTGGCTGCCAGTGGGTGCAGAGCACTTACCAATTTTTCCCCATGGGTGCTCCAGCTCCGGAGCACCCACAGAGTTGGCGCCTATGGCCACGCGCACTTTCAGTGCTCCCTGTGGCAATGTAGGAGTTGTTGGGGTAGGGGGCAGGGCATAGCCGGGGCCTGTATGCTGAGGCTGAGCTAGCGGCATTATCCCCTCGTCTGTCCGGCAAGGCTTCCCACACTTGCCTGGGGTGGGTTTTGGAGGGATTTTTACACCCCATTTATCTTCTGTCATGATCCCCGGGTCCTTTTCTGCATTCCAACTCTGTGAATCGCCATCCCCCGTATTCCTGGGGAAGCTCGTCCGAGGAGGATGCATTCTCTCCAGCTCTGTTGCTGATCTATATTAAATCTCATCTCGCTTACATCTTCCCGTCGCCTTTTCCCTCTGTAATCTGCATCTCTTCTCAGCTGTGTTTATTGGCCCTCCCTGTTAGTTATCTTCCAAGCTGAATTCACGTGGAGTTGATATTGTTGTCCGTAGTACCAACAGACAGGGCGAAAAACAGAGGGCCTAGCCCAGATTTAGGTCCCCCTCACCCCTTGGTGCCTTCACTGCCAGGGTGCGACCCCATGGCTGGAGGTCTGGTGGTTCTACAGCCTTTTCCCAACTGTCGTTTGTTTTTCGTTTAAATTGTCCTATTGAAATACCTTTCTTGACGTCAAAGTGAATTCCTCCCTCTGCGCTGTCTGGCCACTGGATGGTGGGAAAATGCCCTGGTGTCTTCAAATCCCCCAGAGACTAAGTTCTCAGCCTGCCTTGAGCCCCTCCTCAGGCTGCCCTCTGAACTGGGAGGTTGCCTGGTGTGGTGACTGTTCCCCGTCTCCTTTGAGGTAATGGAAGGCCAGTCAGTATCCCCAAGAGCATAGTAACAAGCCAGAGAATATCTCTGCTACTGCCATGCTGGGATGTACAGCCAGTAGCTCTGCCAACCCTGAGGTTTTCTTGGGCCCTGAACAAGTCCAGCGTGTACAAGGCACTTTGGAACGCATGCCCTTTATCTGTCCAGAACCATTGTGGACAGCCCGGTACTACAGATGCAGCCATGCCTCTCTCTGCCATTTCTGCATTCACCAGCCCGGACCTTGACTTTGGCAGTATGACCAAGCACAACTGTCAGCGTCCCCTTTTCAATCTAGGTGTAGTTTCTTCCGGTCTTGTTCAGGGATCTTGGTGAAAATAAAAATGGCTGCTGCTTTGCATGAGGCATGAACCTCATCCTTCGAAAGGTGCATCTACTGATAATTCAAATGACTTAGTTAAGTCAGTGCACTGGCTCAGTGACCAGTGCTTTTAACTGCTTAAATTCCTGTCTTCCCATTTCTCTTAAGAGTGAATTGGCAACATACAGTTATTTTATTATTATTCCTATTGCTTTATTACGGTAGCATTCACAATCCCCTGTCAGAATCAGGGCCCCAATGGGCTGGGTGCTGCACAAATGTATAACAAAGGGCATGCCCTGCCTCAAAGAGTGTAAAGTCTAAATCTGGCCATGGTGCATAGTCCATAAAGTTTGACTGCAGAATAAGATCATGCAGTAGATTTCCTTCCTTCCCTCATGTCTAATCATCATAAGAAGCAATCCCCTGCAAGGCTTATTCTTTCCCCATGCTGAACAAGGCATTTAAAAGCAAATCAATGTGAGGAAGCCACACCTGCCCTATCTCTGTCCTTTGGTATTGCACAGACCTTTATCTCATTATGAAGATCTAGGATTGCTAGTGGGAAGTTGCACGTGAAGACTGGGTTTCTCAAGGGACTAGGCCAAAGTTGTTAGGGAGGGCTGTAAATCTAAATCCTGACTCTTTCAGCGCTGGAGCAGAGCTGTGTCTATCTGCTAAGATCTGTCTCAAATAAGCTTGGTCACATCTGCATTATTTTTAGATTTGCATATGACCTAGTTAGCAAAAAAAAAAAAAATAAAAATATTAAGGGTTGGCTGGGCTTCAAGCAAATTACAGTCTATGCTGGAGGTCAGTAAATGCTGAAAAGCCACACCCACATGTCCAAAGACTATGGTATTTTGAGAGAAGGTAGGTAATGGTGTTGATTTAATAGATTCACAAGGCAGATACCACTGTGATGGACACAGGAGATAGGAACTTTTCAATACTTTAGTCCATCTGCTGGCCAGTGTAAGATTTGTCTGTTATATTGTCTAGTGCTTTGCTCTGTTTAAATTTCTGAAGTCATGGGCCTGCTGCCATGTCCCCACAGAGATTATTTCACAATCTAACACATCCCACTGCTAGGAAATGTTTCTGGATATTCAACCAGTATTTTCCTTTTTGTAATTTCTTCTCATTATTCTCAGCTTTAACCCCCTGGGCCCTGAAATTCTTCTCCCACCCCACTGATAGAGCCCTAGGGTGGGATTTTCAAATGCTCGCAGCATTGGCCCAGTTCTTCTACTGAGGTCAGTGGTAAAATGCCCATTGGCTTCAATGGGAGCTGAGTTAATCTAATGCTGAAAACCTCACTCTTAGAAATCAGAACTGGGAAAGACCAATTTGCTCATCTCATTCCATTTTAAAGTATTTTGTCTCTGTGAAATCCCAATGGCTTCTCAGCACTGGAAATCTGCTACCTCTGGAATTCCATGCTGGGGTTTCGTTGGTTATTCATTCAGTAACCACCCCAATAAGGGCCAGGTCCAATGCCCACTGAAGTCTATGGATAGGGTCCTATCAGGAACAAATTGGAGAGAGTCCAGCAGAAGACAATGAAAATGATTAGGGGGCTGGGGCACATGACTTATGACGAGAGGCTGAGGGAGCTAGGCTTATTTAGTCTGCAGAAGAGAAGAGTGAGGGGGGATTTGATAGCTGCTTTCAACTACCTGAAGGGGGGTTCCAAAAAGGATGGAGCTAGGCTGTTCTCAGTGGTGGCAGATGACTGAACAAGGAGCAATGGTCTCAAGTTGCAGTGGGGGAGGTCTAGGTTGGATATTAGGAAAAACTATTTCACCGGAAGTGTGGTGAAGCACTGGAACGGGTTACTTAAGGAGGTGGTGGAATCTCCATCCATAGAGGTTTAAGGCCCAGCTTGACAAAGCCTTGGCTGGGATGATTTAGTTGGGGATGGTCCTGTTTGAGCAGGGGGTTGGACTAGATGACCTCCTGAGGTCTCTTCCAACCCTAATTTTCTATGATTCTATGAACTGGAGCAGGCCCTAACCCCACAAATGTGCTACCTGCAGTATGTGGAGAACGTGGCACTTAAATGTTTCTTGCTCAGACAGGCGGGTGCATTTTGCTATTCTGTTTCACATTGTCAGCGTAACTTGGTGTTGGCACTGGAAAGCAGGGCTGTCTTTGTGTTCAGGGCTCTGCAGCACTGGCCCTGTAAACGCCTGCGACGCTGTCCTCTACCCCCCAGTGAACCCCTCACAGAGCCCTCTCTTGGGCCAGCTGGAGAGACACAAAGATAAAGGGCAACAACAGGCAGCAGTGGAACTCAGGAGGGAGCTGCGAAGGCACGAATAGTCCCATCACAGCGATGCATGCTGTACTGCACTTGCTGCGGGAACGAAATCAAAGCAGATCCGCTGGTGCCTGTGCGGAGGGCAGAGGAAATCCTGGTGAAAATGAGGACAGGATCTAGACCCCCCCCAAAAAAAAGGAAACCAAAGGGGAAAGTTACTCAGAGCATGATGAAAAACAGAGATTAGCAGCAGCACCACCTTTAATCTGCATCAGGCAGAAAATGTTCCTATTGCAGAACAGAAGGACCTTCCCTTGTCAATAACCAACCTATGCAGGGATCTAGTGGGACCTCCTATATAACACAGGCCAGAGAACTGCCCCACAATAATTCATGTTTGAATCAGAGCATTTCTTTAAAAAAAAAAACCCATCCAGGTCTGATTTTAAGATGGCCAATGGTGGAGAATCCACCAAAAAAACAAAAACAAAAAAACAACTCAGTAAATAGTTCCAGGAGTTAATTACCCTCACCATTAAATTTTACACCTTATCTCAAGTCTGAACTTGTCTCCTTCTAGCTTCATTCTTCACACATCCTTCGGGGTGGTGTGGTGACTTGCTGGATTTCAGATAGACATAATTATTTTGCAAACTAAAGCTCATGTGAACCCTCATATGTAGGGGCCTAGAGCCCTACTCCCTCACCTCCAGCAGCACAGGTATCTACCACAATCTAGGGAAGAATATCACAGCTGCTACTGCTTTTAGAGCCCTAATCTTGTCTTTGGGGCAGTCACTGCAGGGTAACATCCCTGCCTCTCTCCCTCATACAGTCAGGTCCTCAGCTGGTGAAAGTTAGCATAGGTATCTACTGTGACAGAGCTCCAACCTTGTCCCTGTGGGTCCCACGCTTCCAGATGGTTTATGCTAGCCTCAGAGGCTCACTGCAACCCTCCACCTAGCCCTTCTCTCTCTAGGGCCAGGGATACAGTTTACTGAGCCCTTTTCATCATAAGCTAGCAATGGAGGTTGGTGAGAGAATTCCCACAGTCTCTGTTGCTCCTACAGCCTCATGCCAAAACAGTTTAGCCTCATGTCATAACAGGGGCCTGTTTTTCCCCTCCCAGGAGGTATTTCTGTAGTGGTGGGTTGGGGTGAACCCAGGCCTGCCCTCTACTCCGGGTTCCAGCCCAGGGACCCTAACGGTAGCAGTTGTTGGCAGCCAACCTTTCACTGCCAGAGTTACTACATTTCCCTGGGCTACTTCCCCACAGCTCTCCTGTGTCTCCCTTTACCAACAACTTGAGGGTGTCTTCATTAACCAGCCCTTCAGCTGCATTTCCTCTTAATTAGAGTCAGGTGGTCACATTAGCTTAATGGCCTCACCTGACTCTTTGCAGGTTAATTGGAGTCAGGTGTTCTCATTAGCCTGGAGCAACCCCTGTTCTGGTCAGTCAGGGAACAGAACCCTGTTCATCCAGATGCCAGTAGACTCACCTTCAGCTCCTCTGCTGGACCCGACTGGCCTAGAGGGAGACTACTGCTGCCACTGCTCCCCTGGCTGGGCCGGACACCACCTACCCCCCTTCTCTGCTACCTGGTTGCTGACTAGCTGCTGGGCTCCCGCACCACCCTTGGGTGCTGCTGTTACTGCTCCAACTACAGCCCGGGGGCTGCTGGCCCGCTCCCCTGAGTGGGGGAGTGAGGGACCCCTACCTCAGCCATCGCTACTGCTGCTGCGGACACCACCACCTGTGAGGTGTCCTCTCTGCCTGTCTGGCCACCGGGCTGCTGCCTGGGGCTGCTGCTGCCTTTGCTGCCTGGGAGCTGCTGGACTCCGAAGGAGGAGGGGATGAGGCCATCTGCTGCTGGGGGGCGCACAGGGACTCTGCAGACCACTGTGGAGGGGGCCTGAAGGCTGAGTAACTTTTGGACTGTGCTCTTGTGGTGGGGGTTCTGACTGTGTGTGTGGGGACACAGGGGGTGTGGTGTGGAGCCTGCCCCCCAATCCATCTGTGTGTTCACCCCAACCCCCACCACCATCGTCGGCGCTGCCCCCTCCACCACCCCCAGTGGACGCTTACCATCTGCCTCAAGCTCCTGCCTCTGGGACTCCGCTGCTTGCTTGGCCTGCTGCCCTCTTTCACCACCTTTTGGGCCTGAAGCAGCAGCCAGCCCACACTGACTCTTTTGCAAGCGCATGTGGGTGCACGTGTCCCCCCCCCCCCATCCTGGACTGACCCCCTTTAACAAGCTCCCAGCTTTGTCCCTTCTTGCCTGCCCCATTTTGCCCCTTGCAGCCTTTTTTGCCATCCCCTTTACCCTAGCACCTTGCTGGCTTCAGTCTGTTTGCCTGCCCCACCCTTTTCCCTCTGTAGCCTTTGTTTGTTTGCCCTGCCCCTGCCTCTGAAGCTAGCCCCTTGGTTCCCTGTCCTGCCTCCAGCCTGGTTCTCCCCCCTCCCCATGTGGTACCCCTGCCCTGATTGGCCCCTGCACGAAAGAGACACCCCCGCTCTGCACAGACTCGGCCCAGATGGTGACTAGGTCTGGGCTGAGGACATCCCAGAACATGCGGCAGAACTCCATGGTCAGCCCGGAGATTTATTGGTGGGCATGCGGCGGAGATTTATTGGTGGGTGTGCGGCGGAGGGCTTCCGAGACCTTGGCCAGAGTGAAAGGCAGCTCTAGCCGGTCTCGGTCGCCCGCGCTGACCGCCGGGAGTTCGTCCCAGAGCACTCTGCAAGCGTTAGGATCGGTTGGATTCGGGGAGAACAGGCTTGCGTAGAAGGCCCTGGCCCTCCCGCACATCTCTGCCGGATCCGTGAGGGGGATGCCATCCTCTGCGAGGAGGCAGGTGACGTGCTTCTTGGCCCCCCTCTTTTTCTCCAGGGCGTAGAAGAAGCGGGAGCCGCGATCCATCTCCTGAAGGAGGCAGATGCGGGATCGAACAAAGGCACCCCGGGCCCGATGGTCTTCGAGGGCCCGGAGCTCCTCCCGCTTCTCTCGGCACGCCCCGCAGAGGGATGGATCCTCGGGGCTGGTGGCCAGATGCCTCTCTAGCTCTAAGGTCTTCCATTCTAACTGCCGTATCGCCGCATCCCTCCGTCGGCTGGCGCCCCGGATGTAGTCACGGCAGAAGAGCCGGGCACCCACCTTCCCCAGGTCCCACCACCACCGCGCTGAGGGAAAGGCATGCCGCTGCCCTCGCCAGGCCAGCCAGAACTCCTGGAAGGACGCCACAAAGCCCACATCCTCCAACAAGCTGTTATTAAAATGCCAATAGGCCGGCCCCGGCCTCTCTGCACAGAGAGAGACTGTCACGGTGGCTAAATGATGATCGGAGAATGGGGCCGGCCAGATGCTGGAGGAGTGGGCCCGTGAAAGGTGGAAACATGATAAATAAATGCGGTCTAACCGGGAGTGGTGCGACCGATGGGCCTCCACCCGGACAAAGGTGAATGTCGAGACGTCATCCGGGTGGCGGTCGCGCCAGACGTCCACCAGGGAGTGATGGTCGACTATCTCCCGGAGGACGTCCGCGGTGGCCAGGCACTGCTCGGTCCCTGAGTGGTCCCGCTCCTCGAGGGTAGTATTAAAGTCCCCGCCCAGGACCAGGCACTCGCGAGGATCCAAGGCGCCAAGGAAGGCGGACGCCTGCTGAAAGAAACGCAGCCGCTCCGGGCCTGATGTCGGGGCATAGACGTTGACAAGATTGACCACGAGCCCCTCCATACGGACCCGGAGGTGCAGCAGGCGGCCCGGCACAGCCTTGGCGACCCCCAGCACCTCGGGCCGTAGGTCATGGGAGAACAGGGTCGCCACTCTAGGCGTACGAACAGTGAGATGGCTAAAGTAGACCTGTCCCCCCATTCCAGCCACCAGCTATCTTCGGTGGCCGGATCCGTATGGGTCTCCTGCAGGAAAACCACAGAGTACCCCCCCTTCCCAAAGGAGGGAGAGCACCTGACACCTGTGGAGACCCATCTTACAGCCCCGGGTGTTCAATGTTGTGATAGTGAGAGGTGCCATGAGGAGGGCTGGGGGGATCCTCGCCGGCAGGGACACTCATGGTTCCCAACGGGCCACACAACAATCCGTGACCTACCCCGTAGGTGAGTAGGAAGTCACGGAAGAGGCGGACCCGCTGGTAGGCCGCGGTGGCCTGCTTCCTGGTCCTTTTACCCTCCCCTATGAGGGCCCTCGCGGCCCAGAGGATTTGATGGAAGTCCCCCCCATTGCTGGAGAGTGAGCTGCACCTTGTTACGCGAGCCCCGGACATCCTCAAGGAACTCTCGCCGCTCCTCTCGCAGCGTATGGGGGGCTGGGGTCACTAGCCCCCGGCTTTCCTTCGGAGGGACCACTGACACAGCCCCGTGGCCCACCAAAACAGGCAGGCAAGGGGCGGACCCCCTACGTGGCGCCCGATGGGCTGGTGCCACGCAGCCCCCCTCAAACCCCGGCTCGATTGGGGGTGGCGGAGGGAAGATAGCAGCCCCTAGTGAGTCGGGACTGGGAAATACAGAGGCCGCTCCCTGGGGGCTATCCTCTAGGAGTGAGGAGATGACAGCCCCAGGGCGGCAATGATATCTCGGGAGGTGGAGGGGACAGGGACGGGGTTGACATCAGGGGCAGGGCAGGGATCCAGAGTGGGAGCAAGGCAGGGGTCGGGTGCAGAGTCAGGGAGAGGGGCAAAGGCAGGATCCTGGGCCCCAGTTGCCAGGCCGCTGGGAAATGGCCCCTCTCAATCGAGCTCTGGGAGCTGGGGGTGGGGAAGGGGGCCCTCCGTGATGCTGGGCTCTGGCACCACAGCCGCCGTAGTTGCCACGGCATCTTCAGTGGGGTCCCCGGCCGGGAAGGAGGTTGGTCGCCCCACGCCCACAAGGGGCAGCCCGTGGGGCTCGGGTCGCAGCCGCACGGCACTGGCGGTCACCTGGGTGGGCTCGGCGACCAACAGCAGGGTGCCACCCGCAGCCAGGCAGATGGAGGAGCCCAGGGAACCCTCGGAGGTGGGAGCAGAAGCAGTGGTTAGGGGGAGGGAGCATGGAGAAGGTGGGGCTGTAGTGAAGTCGCTCAGATCGAGGCCCGCTGGCAGAGGGTCGTCCTCCCCCTGGGTGACTGGGGTCAGACCCAGGGCCTCGATCTCCTCCTAGATGGAGGGGAGCTCTCCTTCCACCACCCCAGAGGTCTCTCCACCAGTGCCTGAAGCGATGCTCACCCTGGGGCTCACAAGGGCTCTGGATGGTAACGGGGCAGGAGGGGTTCCATCGGGGGCCTTGGAGGGAGGGGACTCCAATGGAGGGACGGTACTGCCCTCCCGTGCTGCCACGTTTTCCCCAGCTGGTACCAGGGGATGGCACGCGCCCATGGGCAAGGCAGAGGGCTTGGCATCAGTGCCCCCCTTTCTGGTCTTCCGGGGGCCTTCCGCATCGGTGGAGAGGAGCGGAGCTCAAGCCTTCCGCTTGCCCCGCTTCCCCTGGACTGGGGCCCAGCCCTCCATGGCATCAGCGGGGGGCTGGCTAACAGGGGTCGGGTCGGGGGGCAGGGACGATGGCTCAGGGACTGTGGGAGGCAGTGGTGGGGCGGCATGAGAGAGGGAAGATTCCCCCTGGGGCGGGCCCTCTCCCATGCTTGGCAGTATCCCTGCTGCATCCTCCTCTAGGGGCCCCGCCAGATTGCAGACAGCAAAGGTGGGGCTCTCCCGCTCGTCTGGGCGTGCTGGGGGGAGCGCCCCTTGGGCCTGAGCGGGAGCAGTGATGGACTGAGTAGGAGGAGGGGCGGCTTTGGGTGCCGGGCAGCCAGGGGTGCCGGTAATGACGGGGCCGGCGCCCCACCGGGGCTTGGGGGTCCCAGATGCCCCTCGTTGCCGGGCCAAGGAGCAGTCCCTCCGGACGTGCCCCATCGCCCAGCAGAAGTAGCATCGGGCCTCCCCCGTGGAGTAATGCACCCGGTAATGGGCCCCCTGGTAGGGGATCAAAAATGACCCCTCAAGCACCTCTCCGTCCCGTGCCGCTGGCAGCAGCCGCACTTGCCAGCGGAACGAGAGGACGTGACAGAGGGCGGGGTCCTTGCAGCCTAGGGAGAGAGGGCTCAGGACAGAGATGGGCTTCCCCAGGGTCGAAAGGGCGGGTAATAGGACGGCATTGGGAAGGAAGGGAGGGACGGAAGTCAGGACCAGGCGGACGCCCAGGTCATCCAGCGGCTCCAGGGGGACGAACACGCCCCCCACTGCCAGGCCCTTCTCCACCGCCTCCTGGGAGGCGGCCTCCGATGCCAGGAAGACCATCTTCCCGTACATTTTGGAGGCCGCCACAGTGGCCGTGGGCCCCACCGCCCTCGCCAGCGCCCACACGTACGTCTCCATGTGGGGCGAGGCGGGCACCAGGAGGCGACGGATGCCGTGCTTCCTGGTCATGGTGGGAAAGGGGCCCCGGCTGCTATAGCTGGTAATGGAGGCGGTGGGTGGGAGAGATGACAAAACAGCGGGTGGGGGAGCTGCCGCCACCTGGGCGTACGCCCTGGGGGCTGGGGGAGGGGCACCTGCAGAGCTGGTGGAGGCAGCAGCGGGGAGGGACGCCGTGACGGGGCCGCGGCAGTGGGGGAGGCCCCTGCCATGGGGGGCCTGGTCTTTTTGGCGGGGCCCTTCCCCTTCTTCTTACCCTGGCCATTACCACCGGCTGTGGGGGCTCCCCCAGAATCTGAGGGGGGGAGGGACGTGGCAGCAACGGAGGTCACCCCGGTGCCCGCCGCTGCCGGCGCCCCGGCGGGGGTGGTGGCAGGTGGTTTGGCAGCGGCAGTTGAGGTAGAGGCTTGGGGGGGTGACGGAGGGGCAGGCGGGGGAGGGGTATCTGGGGCTGCTGGAGGGGCCCCACCCGCCGTGTCCCCCGCCATAATGAGCAGGGAGGGAGGGGAAAAACACCAGAGAGAGGAGGGGAAAGGGGAGGCAGGCCAACCACACCTCCCCACTAGGCTGCAGGTAGGGGAGGAGGGCACCAAAAGGGGTGGGCTGGACAGGAGGGCTATCAAGGGCTTGTGGGGGACAGTCACCGACTCAGGATAGGAATCCAGCTCCTCTAGCTGCACTAGGGGAGGGGGGTCATAACAACATTAGGAGAGTGCAGTGAAAAGAGCACAAGCTCATGGGAGGGGGCATGGGCGCACTGAGTAAGGGGCCAATCAGGGGTTCTCCATCTACCCCTGGAGGAGGGAGGGCAGGGCCTGAAGTGTCTCTGCCTCCTGGCCCTGGCTAAAGTGGGCATCTATAAAACCTGGATGAGGAGGTTGGCCAATGGAGTCTCCTGTGACTGTGGAGCCTATTTCCGATCCTCCGTCCGTTCACGCCTCCAGGCAGAGTTCCTCTGGGCGGCGTCCACTGACTCCCTTGACGCCTTTGAGGAGCAGTGGGCGCTGTCCGGGGTTCTCTGCTCGGTGTTCCCATCCAATTCTCTTCGTTTGACCCTTTGACCACACTCCTGTCCCTGTTGTTCATTAGTTGTCCCCTGTAATTATTGGTTTTCCAGGTCCTGTGGACCCCCCCCTTTAGGCTGGGGGGGGGATCCTTTAGCAGTGGGTGGGCTTTGCCCGACCACTTCCTGGATCCCAATACGGCTACTCTGCTGTACTCAACTGGCCTGGGTCTATCACACTACCCATTGACTTCATACAACACCTGCTAAGATGCTGATCTGGCAAATGATGATGCACTCCCATGAGTAACATTAAACACGGGTTCTTGGCTCAAGTGGCATAAGGAGGTTAAATCTGTTTTGGGACACTGAATGCAAAAATGCAAAAAAAAGGAAAGGAATCCCCAGATGCCTGGATCCATTGGCGCACTTGGACTTTAGACACTGTGGGAAGAAGGTGGGGAGATTTTTCCCAGATACCATCTGAAGGCAGTTATTATGGTCAGATATACTTGTAACGTACATGCAAAAAGAGGGAGTACTTCACATGACTCATTCCATGTAGCTAGGTGTTGGTGAAGGCATCCTTTCTCTACCTCCTCCTGAGAGAGGAAGAGGAAAGGGGTGGAGCTGAGGAATGAGTGATAAATAAGACTAAGGCTGAGAGCTAGGAAACAAAATAATGTCTCTCAGGCTGAATGAGTAGGTCTGGGGGTGCCTGAGGTAGAAGTCAGGCCATGATTCAGGAAAATGATTTCCCAGAAGTTTTTTGAAGTCTATCCATATGCTTCTCTGCAGCCAAACTTTGCAACAGAATGAACAAATCTATTCACTCCATCTCTATGTGGTTTCTGTTGGTATCTTTCTTCAGTCTTCAGAAATGTTACGTTGTCTGCCATCTCCATGTAAACATTTCAGCTGGGCACTTACAGAACTAGAACAATTTATCTTTTAGACACAATTTGCTGTAGGTGATTTCCCCAAGACGTGATGCTGCTTAAGCTTCATTAACCTGGTTTCTGAAACCAGCCAGGCTGAGAATCTAGCACAGGGCTGTGGAGAGGAACAAATTCCATTCTGATTCCTTCAGTAGGGTTGCTCTAGGTTACCTGGAAGGTGTAATGCTCCACCCTCAATCTAAATATACAGGGATGGGGGTGACAGTCGGGCTTTGGGAGAGATTTCAGCATTAGACATTCTGACATTTTTAGAGGCTGACATCATAAAATCTTTGATCAAGGGTAGGTCTTTCACCATGCACCGTGTGTGGATCATATGTATAAATCTATTTTCCGATAGCCACCAAAAAGATGCATTAGTCTGATCACAGGGACAAGTGCACATGTTGATATTTCCTCAGTCAAGTCAGCAAGAGTTCCCGTAACAGGACTGCAGTGAAGCTTGGTCGGGTCTTCATCACACAAGGCCCAATTTCTTGGAGAACGTAGTGCAGGGAGAAGCAATAGGTGAGACATTTGTGAAAGTGCCAGCAAAACACACCAGTATATACAAGCTAGATTTCTAGCCAAGTTAGGCATGAAATTGGACATCTAGTTTGTACCCAGAGTTACCCAATTGCACACACGGAGCAGGTAACTGTGAGTGCAAGATCAATGAAGTAGAATTTTGCATGTCCAGTTACTCAGTTTACACAGTCATGGGTTGGAGCCTGCCTATGTGAGACTCTGCTCTCTTCATGTGACATCCTGCCGCGGCTGCTATTGGAGACTGAGCCCCTTCATAATCAAAGTGAGGGGGCTGCTGGCAAAGCGCTCTCCATAAGAGCCCCTTTCTTTTCGAGCCCTCTGCCCTGTGAGGTCCCAAATTCGTTGTCCTTCTGGGCATGCTCCCTTTGAGTGGGCATTGACGGAGGGCTACAGGTGGGGTTTTTGTCCGATGGGAAAGTGCGGTTCAGGTTTAGGATGCAATGGCTACATGCTGGGTGATGAAATGACTTGTGGTAGGGTGGAAAGGAGAAACACTGTTGCTGTTGGTTGCCTGATGTTTTGTAAGTCCTACGCAAGTGCGTTTTAAGCGTATGTGAAAGGCGCCGAGAACTTTGGCTGGGGAGCACCCTTTGGGGTGGAGTTTCTTTTAGATCAACATTTAAATAAATAAATAATAGCATGCCGCACATGCTTGGAAAACAGGCTCATAATGTATATAGAGGGGCAAAGTCAGCAGAAAATCCAGCAAACCCGCTCCATTTCATTAACATGCTTTAGTTTTACTACTGAACAAACGAAGACACCAGCTGTGCTATCTAACAGTGCGTATTTTACTAGCAAAGAAGAATGGGCCTTTCCAGCTTGCAAAATGCCATGTGCCCTTCCAGTGAGAAATGGAATTGTGTGTTTGGACAGAACAACCTCAGCAACAAAGGTGCAGCTGGGGCGTTAAAGATAGAATCAGTAGCAGGGCGAGCTGGACGTTGCTTGATTTATATGGATGATAGTAAATGGGGCAATGACTGTAATGTGATGGAAGAAGGCCTGTTTGACATACATAGTGCATTATGGTAAATCTTTGCCAAAGCTTGTAGGATTAGTGGATGCGTAAAGTGCAGCTGCAAAAGATGTCTGTGAAGCTACTATTAAATCTTTTGATTCAGTACCATGGCGATGGGCTTTAAATAAAGGAACCTAGATAGACAGAAGATTTAATGGACTTAATCTTGAGATGAGTAGGCCTGAATAGGCACATTGAGGCTGCAAGCATAGTGTGGGGGGAAAGCCTCGTGTTGTGACATGAACGACACAAGACATCCATCAACCTATCTGAAAAGCAAGCTCGGAAGTCTAGACAGGCCTTGTGAAAGCTATATCACAAGGTGTGTGCCAAAAGCTGGGTGGCAGATAAAAAAGACATGCCGAATTTTTGAGGTTACTCTCACACAAAGGAGCACTTTCAAAGAAATGTGCTGGTTAGTTAGACAAAGGTGAGCTGTAACGTGTGTACTTAAAAAACGATTGTATTCATTGAAATGCATCTAGAAAAACAGTGCTCCAGTGGAAAATGTGAGTAGTAAGCAGAAGTGAAGGGCTATTTCAAAGAGCTCATAAACATGCGTTTTTGAAAGCTCTTCATTCGTGGGTTGATGTAACAATTGGTGGTGTGTCAGGGGATGCTTCGTGCTGTAAAAGAGAGGGTGGCTGTGTACCACAAGAGGCGTGCATGTGTTAGGATGCTCCTCATCAGCAACTTGGTCTCCTCCTGCAGGCTTTCAGTAGCTTGCAATAGGTCCCAGCCACAGAGAGAGAGAGAGGAGGTATTTGGATGCAGGTTTCTGGTACATGCACACCTCTGGCAATAGCTGCAGAGTAAGAAAGGCTTAGAGGTATCAAACTGTCTGGGAAGGATGGTGAGGAAGATGATGAACTGAGAAATCTGCTTGAGGGTGATGATAACGTTCATTGGAATGAGCATTGTTCCAAGATTACAATGGAAACCATTATCCATATTCCTGAATCATGTGGGCTGAAAATTTTCAAAACCAGAGGCCTAAAGTTACTCCCTGAAATTGATATTTAGGCACCTAACTCAGTGGCATGATTTTTAAACATGCAGGGCACTCAGAAGCCCCAACTGCACTAAGCAGACTCCAATGGGTGCCCAGCACTTTGAAAAGAGGCTACTTATTTAATGGGTCTCAAGACTGTTGCCTCTTGGCTGGAGGAGTTGGCCAGTATTCGGGGCCTTGCTGGGTTGTTTCCATTAGGAGGAGAAATTGGTGATATGAGTCAGGTATGTTTTTTGGTACAATCCTGTTTATTTACGAAGAATGTACATAAAAGTCCTATTTCCCTGAAAAATAGCAGGCACTTTCCTTGCTCACAGTTTCCAAGCCTGCCTACCTCCCCAGTCCAAGATGACAACTTAACGCTTAAATAAAGATACAGCACCATTTAAGCCTCTGACTGCCACAAGAGGCAGGATTTGTTGCATCTAAACCTCCAAGACAGATGGCTATCCAGTGGTACTTGCTGGCACTCACTAAGGGGCCTGCATTTGAGAAGTACTCACCCTGTGGCTGTGAGTGAGGCTGGGTGTTTGCGGGGGCTGTAATGTTTTAGCTAGTGAGGTACAAAAAAAGATGACACTCACCACCACACATTTCTTAAAGGGCCCATTTGAAAGTAATTTTAATTTATAAACTAATCCACAGATTCACTTGAAAGTCCTTAGGGAAGTCCAGTTTTACCCACAGATTATGTGCTGTATATTTGGGGTGGATACACTATTCTTCATACCAAACACAGAGACCGAATCCCTGTCTTAAGTAAATATCTCAATGCAACCTTACCAAAGGCATCATGAACAGCACCTCTGTCACGGACAAGGCCAAGTACACTTTGCTGGAGATGAGCCCAGTCAGGCAACAGCAAACTTCATCAGGCCAAATCTGAATGGATTTGGCCTTATGGCCCTTGTGTTTGCCAGTCTTTTCTGTGTGTGTCTTTTGGAACAATGCCCTTTGTCGTACAGCAAGCTTTACAGCCATTGACATAATAGATTAGTCTTCACAGTAGCAGATCCTGCATCTAACATGTCTATCTTCACATACCCCATAAATGACAGACAAATCTTGACACTGCAGTTACATCCTGGTCATATCACATCAACCTCACATTGCAGAGCTCTCCATTCACCACACAGTGCAGTCTCTCCAGAGTGACAATGCTGTCACAGCTAATTGGCATCTCTCTTCAATGCCCTCCAGTCACATCACAGTCATTTTGCAGTGACACCCCCATTAGGGCACAATAAATTCCCTCACTACACAGCAATTGCAGAGATCATACCCCATGGCCAATTCACAGTCACAATGCATCATGACCTCTTTGCTGTGACAGGGCAGTCAGAGTGAATCACAATCATTGTGGGGCCTGATCTTCGTCCATGCAACACTGGTGCTAACTCCCATGGACCTGCAGTTTGCACCAACAATTATTTATTTGCACTATCACTAATGGAAGCAAGGCTGAACATCTGTCCTGCAAAGACTCTGACTCTTTTTTAAAAAATGAGTCGTAGTCAGTTTCTCCAGCTTCTCTCCCCATGCAGAGCACGTGTCAGTGTCCCACCAACACTGACATAATTCCCAGGCCAATTCTACTTCTTTACTCTGGGATCCCTACAGTCTCCGAAGGGGCGGTGACCACTGCAGGTTAGATGGTCTGTGTTAAGAAATGGAGATGACCCCCAAGCTATCACACCCAGCCAGGAGCGTGCAGCCATTTTGTACTCATCCATTGCGATTCTGCCTCATCCCTCTGAGACCACTAAGAGGTGCTGTAAAGTACAGGCTCCTTGGCGTGGCTTTGAACGCTCTGGGTCTATGATTTAAATGCCCTGTTTTGTCTGCCCGGCTAATGGGGCAGAGCAGTTCTGTGTGTGATTGGGTGGGTCGCTCAGGTGCTGTGTGACGGGGTGCTCTGACAGGCCAGTGCTTGACAGATCAATAGGGTTCAATAAAAGATTAATGAGTTAGAAAGTATTAACTATTTACCAAAAAACAGGATGTCTTAAAGGGCCAGATCTCCGGGTGGTGTAAATCATCAAAGCTCAATTGAAGTCAGTTGGGCCAAGTCATCAGCTGGGGTAAATCAATGTAACTCCATCTAAGTCAATTGAGCTAGACCCACGGCTGGTGTAACTCAGCTTAGCTCTATTGGCTTCAATAAACTTAAATCAGCCAAGTATCTGATCCCCTACATTTAAAAAAAAAATTGATACGGGCATTTGGGGGTAATTTATAGACCTGATTCAAAGACCACAAAATCAGTGGGAGTCTTTCTATGGACTTCAGATCCTACATTATATACATGCCCAGCAAAAACTAGAGAAAAGTAGCATTTTGCCCTAGAAATGCCTAGCTCTGTTGCAGCCTCTAGTAATGGCCACACTGCGGTATGAGTTTTGTAGTGTGTGTCTTCTCGTAGGAGTTTCTAGCATCCTATGTTCTACTGCTGTGTGTATCTGGAGTTTGGCAGCGTTGGATCTATCTACACTTAGTCTCCTGGGGCTCTTCATTGTGACAGCAGCAGGGCAAATGTGAGGGGGAGTTTCTGAAACTGCTCATTGAACTCAAACGGAATGAGATGGACAAGCCTGGAGAACTTCCCTTTCAGTGACCAGTGAACACAGAACGTGTTTTGACGTGGTTCTGAGCAGGGCCTGGTTGCTGCAAAGAACAGACTGATTGCAAGTATTCCACCCCCTCTTATTTAGTGTTAATTTCAGAGGAAGCAACTTATTTTAAGCATGACTTTTATTCCGCTTCACTTAAAGTGGGGCCAAAATGGGTAATGGCTGTGAAATGTCCTTGTTTCCATATCGTGCTATAATAATAACAACACTCAGATCATTCCCAGAGAACTTTATTGCCATTATCTACTCAGGCCAAGATTGTCAAAGCTGGGGGTCAAGTCCTGCTTGCATTGAGGTCAATGGGTTTTTTGCTATTGATGTCAATAGAGCCAGGATTTCACCTGGGGGGCCTAAAGTAAGATTCCTACATTTGTATTGTCATTCTGGAAGGTGTTGGTGGCTGCTATAAATCACAGGCTTGGCTAGAGCCTATGGGTGTGTTAAACACCCGTCATTGGAAGGCATCGCCCAAGATTCTAGGCCCAAGCAGAAGCTAAGACAGTAAGCACAGAGCCAATGGGACGGTTTAGTCTCTTCACTCCCCCATTACCCGCAGGGTGGGCAACACTCGCCCTCACCTTGGTTCCTGCTCTGTGTTGAACCTCCCCAGACTGGGTCTCCTTCAGTAGATCTGTTGTTGCACCAACAGGGTCCTCAGACTGTTCTTGCCAGATGTCAGCACAAGACCACACTGAGTCTATTCTTGCTGCCTGCACCTGGCTGAAAGCATCCACAACCACGTGTTGTTCTAACACGTCAAGTCCTAGCTCTTTCACTGACTGGGCTGCTTCACAGCTCTTGATCTCTGCCCCGGTGAGAGGCTTTGAGATACCGGCTACGCGGGACACTGTCCCCAGGGTCTGACGTCTCACTAGCTGCACTGGCTTCCCAGTCACATGAACGGCTCTTACCCAGAACTCCCTCTTGGTCCAGCTCTGCACAGAGTTCTGCTACCCAGCAATCCTGGCTGGATCTTGGTAGCATCAAACTCTCCCACAGGCTCGCTGCAGCTGCCCTTTATCCTAGGGGTATTATTGCAGGATGACCTGGCTTCACCACCACTTTATTCTGAGCTACCCCAGGGAGCAGTTCCTCTCCATCACCCTGTAGCCATGGTAGAGGCTCCTCGAAGGCACCAGGAGTTGCTCCCCTGGGTCCATGCTTCTTCCTATCCACACCCAACAAGGGGGCTATGAATATTGTCCAGGATGCATAACTGTCTGAAAGACCCATGAGCCACACTGGGAAGCTGCTGGTAAAATGCTCCTGCATCACCACCTAGAAACACTGCGAGGAACAGTGCTGTTTTCCCCTCAGTCCACTCATTCGGTGAGAGCAGCAGCTCAAAGTCTGTCCAGTGCTCACCGATTCCAGTCTCTGCTGCTCAGCCCCGTGCTTCCTCTGCAGACATATGCTGCCAACCCATTAGCCACATGGCTTACACTCGGGTCACATCTTCAAGGGACCCCCACAGCAATGAGGGCTAGAGAGATTTTTTACAAATAACACCCAAGACTGTGGAGCATCCATTCATTGTCAGATACACTGGCTGTCAATGACATTCAGTGACTAAAATATTGCAGTGGAGATGGAAACAGTTAAGACCGATGACGTTTAAAGGTTAACATGTGAATAAAGTCTAAAAGCAGCCTGTGCTTTAGGTGGTAGCCTAGGATTTACTTTGCAACAAGCAAACGGGCCGGGGGTGGGGGGGAGGCAGTGGAGGCTGGGCAGAGGCTGGAGGAGAGCAGATAGGCCGCAGTTTAAAGCAAGGGTCAGAGTCAAGGAGTCGCGAGTGGTGCTGGCCAGGGGAGAGGGCTAGGGCACGGGTGAAACAATAACAGCTGCTGTGTTGAAAAGTTGACACTCCCTGTGGGGAAAGCTTGAACTCACACTAGGCTTTCTCCACTGAACAGGGACGGAGTGATAGGCTGAGTATCAGAGCCCTGCAACTGGGCCAGTGCAGTTCTGGAGCCCTTCCCTTTGGTATGGCATCCCCTCCATCTCCCAAAAAACCCCAGTTCCGGTCCACTCTCCAATGACGCACTCTGTCTCTTGGCACCTGCCCTGCCAACAGTGCCGGAAGCCCCGCTCTGCTCCGCTCCACTCCACTCCCCACTCCATACAGTTTGGGGCGGCACATCGGTGTGATACTGAATGCTTAAATATGACAAAAAAACAAAGAACTTCATACACAGGAAAACTTTTCCGAGAAAGAGTTAAAACTGCTACATTCCTAACATAGCTTATACAACTCCCCCCCCCCAAAGCAAGGAAATGAATAATAAAGCAAGCGAACAGTATGTACCCTCTAGTCCCACACCCACAGAATGGCATCTACAGTACATTAAGATGGAGGTTTGTCTCTAAAAACGACCCATTATTTTTAATAGATTTTATTTACATAATTTTACTGTCTATTAAGAAGGGCTTTAAATGCATCAACTGCTGCACAGTTACCTCAGACCTTTTGGAGAAAGGGAACTACAATAAAGATTCTTGTCTCCTAATGTTTTGGACAAAAATTATGGGGATGCTTTAAAAAAAAAAAGCGTAGTTCCACTGAACAAGAAAATCAAGTTAGAAAAACCTGTATTGGAAAACATCTATTTACACAGAAAATAATGTAAAAATAATGAGTCCATATTCCCCTTTGATGTGCATGGCCCATGCTCCTTTAAAGAGAAATTCTGTATTTCAGAGATAGTGTGCATATCGTGCAATGAAACGGTTGTTATGGCAACAACTCTCAAAAGCAAGTACTTAACTGAGAAATGTGTTCCACACAGCCATAGAAAAATGAAAACAGAGGCAGGAAGAATGGCGAAACAGAAGCAGAATGAGATGGGAAAAACATTTCTGATTTACCAACACACAGAAAAGCGGCAGAGACTTCTTTCTTTCTTTTCTTTTTAAAGCTGCATCTGTCCTTGGAAGGTTTAATATGCTTTTTTATTTGAAGTTTGGGCTTCAATAATGAAAAAGTGCCATATCACCTTTATTGTTACAGAGCCAAAGAATGGAAGGGCCTTAGGTTAGTTAGTTTGGGCTATGTTCAAACAGTGTACTGAATCCATAGCCAACAGACATGATTACCAGCAGGGATTAGAACCCAGGACTTCCAAAATCATAGTTGTCAATTACTTAATATAAAGAAGCTGTCAGTAGTAGTAGGTCTCATATCCTTCCTGGGCTGGCCACTAGAGGGTGATATAACAGCCTGTACTTAGTCAGTGCACTGTACTCCACATTTTGTCAGAGATATGTTGCAAAGGATCTCATCTGCTCCCTTTGCTCGTATGGGTCACCCATTCGGTAGTAGCACTTGGCTGGACCATGGAACAGTGTTTAGCAATTACTGGGGTTTCTTGGACCTGAATGAACAGCAGGAGCTAGGCCTTGTGACACTGAGTACTCTCTCTCGCACAGAGTCCTTTGGGCCAGAGCAAGAGAGCACAAGCATGAGAACGACACTGTAGGCTAGTGATTAGAGTCTCACGTGGGAGACCCCCTACTCCAATGAGTCATTATTTAATCTAGAATGCAACATCTGAGACTGAGAGAGCCCCACATCAGAATATCCCATAGCTCTGTGGTTATAGCACTCTCCTGACAGGTGGGGACCCCTCTTCAAATCCTTTCTCCCCGACAGGTGAAGGGGGGACTTGAACTGGGGGTCTCCCCTGTGATGCTCACAGACCAGGTGCCAGCTCACGCCAAGGCCTTTAGGCCTTACTGAACATTGACAAATGGATAGCTGGAAGCCATTCTGTCTCCCTGTGTATTACTATTGTTAAGATAGGTATTGGACTTACATCAATGTGTATAGTGTTTAGACTGTATGAAATGCTTGTAAATTGCTGCATGCATTAATCTCACTTATAGCCTCTCTGTCCCAGCTATAAGGTAATACTTAAGTGTTTGTTCTATAACTGTAAAATGTTTGTTCTGAAACCTCACCAAACAGGGGAAACCATCACCTAATGCAAAATGCAGGATTCTTATCTCCTGCCCATCAGGAAGGACCATTGAATCCAAATGGGCCATTGTAGAGCAAAGACTTTGTTGATGGCCTCCCCCACAGCCCTGAAGAGGTTACATGCCCAAGCCCTCGTCTCATCACAGCTTGAACGCTGGGGAAAGGCAATAAAAATGCCTATTAAGGAGAACTTATTATTCCTTTGCTGCTTGAACTCTGAGGGGTGACGATTTCTAAGGATATACAAGGAGACCCCCAGTTGTTTCACCTGGGGTAGCCCTACAGGATATACAGAGTCTGCTTACTGTAGAAATTTCTATTACCTTTTGAAACCTGACTGTAACTCATTTGTATGTTTATGTTACCTGCTTTGAGCTTGTAAATAATGCTCTCATTTATTTTACTTAGTTAATAAATCCTTAGTTAGTTTACTATAGGATTGGATACAAGCATTGTCTTTGGTTTGAGATCTAAGATGCAAACTGACCTGGGATAAGTGACTGGTCCTTTGGGACTGGGAGTAACCTGAATAGTTTGTGAACTCTGGTGTAAAGTGACCATCTATCCCAGAGTCAAGCTTGCCTAGGTGGCAAGATAGACTGGAGTGCCCAAGGGCCTTGACTCCATGGTAAAACTGTTATAGTGCTTTAGGAGTTCAGACTTGTTACTGGGTTGGTAAATTCGAAGTACAGAACATACAACTAGTTTGGGTGCTCCACCCTGCTTCTTGACAGTCTGCCCTGAGGTGTGGCACTCGTTGTAGTGAGCCATTCCAGACAGCATGACATCCCTCATCCTAGGTGAGGTACCCTAACCACTGGGC
The DNA here is from genome assembly GCF_965140285.1 of Lepidochelys kempii. Lineage (NCBI taxonomy): Eukaryota > Metazoa > Chordata > Testudines > Cheloniidae > Lepidochelys > Lepidochelys kempii. Next base: position 29,402,303 of record NC_136392.1, on the reverse strand, counting down.
TAAAAGTTATAAGGGATGGCCAGGTCCTTTTCTCTTCACCTGGTTGTTATGGAAGAGCTTGCCTGAAGGGCCTGATCTGGTATGTGACCTCTGACAACACTACTGGATCAGGTCACACCCACAACTTAAGAGGCTGAATGCCTGTCTTCCCCTGGTTTGTGAATCACTCTGGGGGCATAGGTGGGAGATGGGCATCTGTCCATCTAAAGGAACTCTGCAGAGCGCATGCCCGGGACAAAAACATAGGCACCTAGGGAACTTGTGTGATGGTCTGTATCCCTATCTTCACCCTTTTTGTAAAATTATAATGAATCTTGTACAAAGTATGCCTTATGAGGTATCATAATTTGCTGATCATTATTGTCCTGGTAAAATATGTGTGGTAACACTGTATGTAAAGTTACAAGACTTTACTGTGTAACATTACTGAGCCATGTTCCAAGTTTAGAAAAGCAGGCACAAACCAGTTACTCAAAGGATCTACAACCTATCCTGAAGGATGACCCAACACTCTCACAAATCTTGGGAGACAGGCCAGTCCTTGCCTACAGACAGCCCCCCAACCTGAAGCAAATACTCACCAACAACCACATACCACACAACAGAACCACTAACCCAGGATCCTATCCTTGCAAAAAAGCCCGTTACCAACTGTGCCCACATATCTATTCAGAGGACACCATCATAGGGCCTAATCACATCAGCCACACTATCAGAGGCTCATTCACCTGCACATCCACCAATGTGATATATGCCATCATGTGCCAGCAATGCCCCTCTGCCATGTACATTGGTCAAACTGGACAGTCTCTACGTAAAAGAGTAAATGGACACAAATCAGATGTCAAGAATTATAACATTCATAAACCAGTCGGAGAACACTTCAATCTCTTTGGTCACGCAATTACAGACATGAAGGTCGCTATCTTAAAACAAAAAAACTTCAAATCCAGACTCCAGCGAGAAACTGCTGAATTGGAATTCATTTGCAAATTGGATACTATTAATTTAGGCTTAAATAGAGACTGGGAGTGGCTAAGTCATTATGCAAGGTAGCCTATTTCCCCTTGTTTTTTCCTAACCCCTCCCCCCCCAGACATTCTGGTTAAACTTGGATTTGTGCTGGAAATGGCCCACCTTGATTATCATGCACATTGTAGGGAGAGTGGTCACTTTGGATGAACTATTACCAGCAGGAGAGTGAGTTTGTGTGTGTGTGAGAAAACCTGGATTTGTGCTGGAAATGGCCCACCTTGATTATCATGCACATTGTAGGGAGAGTGGTCACTTTGGATAAGCTATTACCAGCAGGAGAGTGAGTTTGTGTGTGTGTGTTTTGGGGTGTGTGTGTGTGTGAGAAAACCTGGATTTGTGCTGGAAATGGCCCACCTTGATTATCATACACATTGTAAAGAGAGTGGTCACTTTGGATGGGCTATTACCAGCAAGAGAGTGAGTTTGTGTGTGTGTGTGGGGGGGGGGGGCAGAGGGTGAGAAAACCTGGATTTGTGCTGGAAATGGCCCACCTTGATTATCATACACATTGTAAGGAGAGTGATCACTTTAGATAAGCTATTACCAGCAGGAGAGTGGGGTGGGAGGAGGTATTGTTTCATGGTCTCTGTGTATATAATGTCTTCTGCAGTTTCCACAGTATGCATCCGATGAAGTGAACTGTAGCTCACGAAAGCTTATGCTCAAATAAATTGGTTAGTCTCTAAGGTGCCACAAGTACTCCTTTTCTTTTTGCGAATACAGACTAACATGGCTGTTACTCTGAAACCTGTCAAAGACAAAAGGCAAACAAACGCCTCAGCCAGATATCAGCAAAATCAAATGGACTATCACCTGGTTAAGCAGCCATTCTTTGTCAGGAAAAAGGATGTGAGTAAGAAATTTACATCTTGTCAAAGAAACACCTGGAGGTTCCCATCCCCACAGACCTTCTGTCTCCTAAACCCCAGATGGAGATGTTTTTCAAAGAGGAGAAAAAGGGTAAAAATGAGGAACAGAGGCCCCAAATCATCTCTCCCTTTATCTCTATTCACAGCATCTACAACACCTGAAGGACAAGGAAATGAACACTGAACTGGGGGAGAATCCAGGGGGCTGAAAGGAATCCAGGCAATAAGGCTGCCAAAGCATGTGGTGAGAGAGACCTTTGCTTTGAATTCACTTAGCTTGTTAAGTTAGATATTAGTTTGTGTTTTACCTTCTATTTCTTTGTAACCAATTCTGACTTTTATGTCTCATTACTTGTAATCACTTAAAAATCTCTCTTTCTGTAGTTAATAAACTTGTTTTATTGTTTTATCTAAACCAGTGTGCTTGGATTTGAGATAACAAGGTTTGCGCATATTGTTTTCTATTAATGAAATGACGGACTTTATATGAGCTTGTATCATCCAGGACAGAGTTGGGCAGTAACAAGATGCACACTTCTGCGGGAAAGGCTGGGACTGGGAAGCTGTTGGTGTTACTCACAGTGTAATTCATGAGTGGCTGGCTAGAGCACTCACACCATATAGTTGGGAGTGATTTACATGCTGGAGGCAAAGCAGTGTAAGAGGCACCTGTGATGCTGGCAGACCAGGTCATGTCCGAGTGTATTCAGGCCAATTCTTAGTGTATTAGATCAAAGTGATTGTTAAATGTATAAGGTTTTTGGTGTTTAAACTTTATAAAACTAATGGGATGTTACATGTATTGTTTTTACTTATCTGGGTCCTGTCATAATATAATAGCAAACATTTACATTGTAAATACCCCTGTAACTAAATAACTTATCCAACATCAAAGAAGCCCTGTGGAATGCTAATGAAGCACTTTATCAGAAACAGTGCTAATTCCAAATCAAATTACCATGTGTGTGATGACCTGAGGTGAGAGACTCAAAGTGCATTCCTCACTGTCATCAAAGGAAAAGTCCACATGGCTAGAGAGACTGTCAGCTTGGCTTCTGTGAGAAGATATGAGAATGGATTCAAAGAAAGATTCTTTATCTTTGGACTGTTTGGATTCTTACAGGGAAGCGCACCAGATGCAAAGTGGAGATCCCCAGAGACAATCTGGGTACCCTGAAAGACTTTTGGGAAATTGACAGTTTATTACATCACTGCAACCAACTGGAATTACAAACTGTGACTCACCTGTCCATATATTTTACCTGCTTTAACCTTGCAATAACACTCATTCTTTTTTCTTAGCTAATAAACCTTTAGTTAGTTTACCACAGAAATGGCTGCCAACATTGTCTTTGGTGTAAGATCCAGAGTACCAGTTGATCTGAGGAAAGTGACTGGAATGGGGACTGGGAGAAACCTGATGTGGTGTGATTTTTGGTTTAAGTGACTATTACCACAAAGTCCAGTTTGTATGAGGGCAAGAAAGACAGGAGAGTCTAAGGGGACTGCCTGTGACTCCACAGTAAGACTGTTACAGTGATCCAGGAGTTCACATTTGTTACTGGCATGGTGAAATCTAATTATAGACCACAGCACCAGTTTGAGGTATCCGCCCTTGTTTTCTGACTGTCTGCCCTGATGTCGTCGGTGATCCCTTGAGGTCGAGGATAATCTCTTTCACAGGTTTTATTTTTCACGGGTCCTTTGGTGATCGAAGAGTCTGATTCTTGAGCCACAGGCTCACTGGCAGACATTGCAGGTGGTGTTGGAAGACGGTGTGACAGCACCTTAAGTCTGTGAACTGAAGGAACACAACTATCCATCAATCCAGATTGTATCCTGGGGAGTGCCATAACTTGTAAAGCAAAATCTTAGGTGCTGAGTGAGTTTAGGTGCCTATAGATTTCAGCAGGAGTTTTGTGTATAGGCTCCTAAAACAGGGATTTAGGCATCTAACTCCTTGTGTGCATCCAGGCCTTGGTGACTCCTATGGAGAGATGCTGATTGGTATTTAGTCTCCATTAAGGTGCCTTTATTGACAACCTATGTACTGCGCTGTTCCATTCACAAGGATTGATAGCTCTGTTGATGCGCGAGGAAAAGCTATTGAAGAAAAAAGATGCATCAATTCAATAAAAGATGAGCAAAATTCAAAATATTTCGAGATTTTTATGCTTATCCCAAACGCTTTTCTCAAGAAAAAGGGCTGGGAATCTCAAGCCTGGCTTTTTTGGGAGTATTCCTTGGCTATGGATGGGTCAGAAATACAGCAAGGCTAGTCTTTTTCATGACACTAGTCTTCAGTACTTGGTGTGTGTCCTGGTTGAAACCAGGGAGTAGAGAGTTGCAGGGAAAAAGAAATAAATAAAAGTGATGGGGGGAAAACCTATCTAATCTGCTTCAAACTGCAGTGCATCAGACACCCTAACCTAATCTAGCTGATTTCTCTGTCTGCTTCTGTAATGCTCCTCCCTGTACCTGCTGAATGCCTTTTGGTGCAGACATTTGTTTCTTAGTTTATCGGAACTGTGTTGCTCAGCATAGGTGGGAGGGCCTTCTAACTGGAGATCCTGGGCTCAGCATGGAAAGTCCTTAGGCCCTTTCTGGCCAGGACTCCTGCAGCCAACAAACACCAGGTTGGCATCCACAGCATCCCCTGGGCTGGGAGCAGGATTTTGCTAGTATTTCATTCATTGGGGCACATGAGCTAGGCCTTCCCAGTCCCATGCCATAGGTCACTGTTATGGTGTGCCCATGATTGCCCAGGCCAGATGCAGAGTCATTAAAGCTGACTGGCTTGTTTCACTAGGACATTGGTACCAATCACTAATGGCTATATAGAGAATCTTCCTCATGTGTTTGTGTTTGTGCACTTGTGCATGAGAGAAGGACTGATTGATTGATTTCAGGATGAGGGACCTGATTAAAACAAACCCTCCCATGAGTTTATAAACAAGGCCAATCAATCCTATAAAAGAAGTTTTGATTTTAAAACCTTTCTCTTCACATCTGGTGAACATGCATCTCACTTAGGAATATGGACTTGATGATTTGACCCCTCTCCCACCTCCTAATCATTGCTTGCATTTATAAATCCTTCCTGATCTAGGTTTCTTACTATGGTTCTAAATGGATAAATTGAGTGATGAGCTCTATTCAGGGTTTAGCTGCTACCTGGGTTCTACTCTTTTTCATGACTTTATCAAGGTAGATTGAATTTTTCAGCATTTTTCTAGACTGAGGAGATGCATACAAGTGTCCTTCCATCATCAACAATATACTTTGGGCTTTGGTTCATTCTACTAGATCTTTATTGTGCTCTTCATCTTAGAGTACTTCTCAGTCCTCCTGCCCCATCCCTTGTTCACTGCTGTCTCATTTCCCCACTTTTGTAAATGTGTTTACTCTTAATCCTCCTCTCAGGGCTATAAATAAGAGGACTTGGTTCTCTTGTTACTACAGAAATCTCCATTTTTGTTTAGAAATGAGTTTTGCAGATGAACACATTTAGTAAGTAGGCCTGGTCCAAGCTGAGAATGGGGCATCTCTCTTTTATGGGACTTGCCTGTAAGGGGGAACAAAAAATTGTAGTCAACATTTTCAAATGTGGGTGCCTAAAGTAAGGCACCTAATGCCATTGTTGGCATATAAATGAAAGTGGTCTGATTTTCAGAGGTGCTAAGTCCTCACAATACTGGTGATAGTCAGTGAGAGATGCAGCTGCTCAGCACTTCAGTAGAACAGGTCCAGGGACACTTTTATTGAGCTGTCTAATTTTAGGCAACCATGTTTGAGCATTTTGGCCAGTGTACTTACTGTGATCCTGACATCTGGCCTTCTAATCCTGGCATATTACCGCACCTCTATATGAAGCTCTTTCATGTCTTGGATGCCAGCAACAGCTGGCTTGACTGTTTTATAGGACTTTATTAGCAATGGAGAAGACACATTAGATCAGAGCCCATTTTGCCTGCAAGTGCAAGATATTGTCTAACCCTGGATCACTGCTGGAACTTCAAAGCATAAGCTCAGAATCAATTCTGAATCTACTTCTTTGGAGTAACTTCAGCCTGTAGTGCTCTGTATCCCTGTATTAATTGTTAAGCTTCTACAAGTTCTGGCACAAACATGTTCAGTATGGCTTAGTTAATACTGCCCCTGGATCTTTTTGTTGTTGTTGTTTTGAACCTTTAAATGTGAGAGAAACAACTACAGAAAGCTGCACTATTGATTATGCTGTTCTTAAGCTTCCCCCATTTCTGATTTCCTTTTCTCTTAAGGCAATCACCCCCTCTCAGCCAGTATAGGATATTTTCTTGATTCCTGAATTCTCTGGTGAAAACATGCTCTTTCATAAGCCACATTTCTCTGAGGTATAAAGTATGCATCAAACTTAGCCATAACCCTCTCCTATCATCTTAGTGACTGCCTTCAGTAATGGTAAAAGATGTAAAGATATGATCTGCCTGCTTCCCAAGAGCATAAATTAAAGGTGATACCTGAATAGCTCCAGTTTCCCCATGGAATTTTGTAGCAATGTGAAATCTTGCAAAATGTTGCTTCCAGTCTGTCCAGCCCGAAGGTTTGTCAAAATTGAAGTTCTCTGGGGATTGAAGAGTGGCATGTTGATGAGATCCTTGTTGCTCTTTATTGATTCTTCTTCCCTCTGCAACCTTTGTTGCTGCTGTCCTGTTTCTGTTCTCCTTGTGCACTAGTTTACTTCTGACACCATGTTATGTACCAGATAAAGACTGGTTACAGAACTTGTACCCAGAGAGATATTAGAAGATGTATTCTCCTTAAGACATCTTTTAATGCACTGCCTGGAATGGCTGTTGTGAGCTTAATTATGGTACAAACAGCACCACCTACTGGCTGAACAGTAAATTGGACTTTAGCATTCCATTACACTCACCACCCCATCACGTTCCCCCTTGCACAGATCCCAAGTCTTTTATTTCAAAAATTTTCATCAAACCCCCAAACAGTTCCCATAAAGTTTTCAAGCAACACAATTTCTTTTTGTCATTTTCTAATTTATTTTTCCAGAAATAAATAAATAAATAAATAAATTTCAGCCAGTTCTGCCCAGTACTTTGCCACTGGCCTCCACTGTCCTGGAAGGAGAGGGGTCCAAATACAACTTGTGACATGAAGTTCTCCCAACCCATCCTGCACCTCTTTATGTGACACTGGCTAGATCCCAAGCAAAGAAGACCTAGCATTTGTCCCATTCCATTATCCTGCCTCCACAGATGCCGAGAGCTCAGTCCCAATCTGGTCAGTTATGAATCCGATTTACATCAGCTGAGGATCTGGCCATTTTTCTGCTAGTTAACCAGAAGTATCCTCACAATAGGAGGGGCTCATGTCAGCAACTGCATGGAGACCATTGGGATTACCTGGACTGTGCAACACGAAGAAAAAATCTGGTGACTGAGGCTGTGTAAACTATGGTGGAGGCAAAGAAAGTGTTTTCAAACATATCTCTGCCTCTGCCACAGCCCTGGCATATGACTTCAAAAAGTCTTTGAGATGCATCCTTTTGTGGTGCAGTGTGGGGTAATCTACAAACACCGCCAGTGCCATCTTAACTTTAGCCTGGGACTCACACATAGTTCCAAATGGACACGCTGTACTGAATCTAGAAACAGTTAATAGTAAATGGTTTAACAGAATAAAGGGTTACAAATTATTTTCAGTTGTGGGGACTAATGAGGGCCTTATTATCCTCTCACATCACTTTTACACTAGCAGATAACTCCATTAACTTCACTGGTGTTATTCCTGATTTACAACAGTGTAAATGAGAGGAGAACCAAACTCTGACTCTTTAGTCATTTTGACACTGTGAGGCGTTCCATCAGCCCTTCTCTGCTCCCTGCTGGAGGCATCAGCGCATTAACACCCGCTGCACAGTCTGGGCTACCAAGAGTTAGTCTTCCAAAGGCTTAGAAGGACCAGGAGAAGACACTGGCCAACTGGGAGCCAGCAGGGCAGTTAATCAGGCATACCTCTTCTTAGGGGCAGTAGTGGGTGAGACTGGGACAGAGGAGCTCCTCAGTGCTATAGCAGAACCTTGGGGTCCCGTCAGGGCCTGATCTTTAACTGCTGCATGTAAGTGCTTGCCTTTGGGGTTTTGCTTGTTTATATAAAGACACTGCCAAATTTCTGAGTTTATTTTTATTTAATAGACTGTGTAGAGACTGACACCGAGCTTACAGCAAGGGCTACCCTGCTCGAAGCCAGAGGCCAAAACTTGTGCACTCAGGCAGGGAGTGCTGATCCCATTGCAATAGCCTGGAAGCAGTGTCCTACCACTGAAACCTACCGCTGGATTACCAATGCACCATTATCGTATATCAGGTCAATAAAATTTGTTCGTTGTCTCGTGTTTGGGATGGGAAGGTCTTAGAAGTGATCTCTAGTCTTCCAAGAAGAAAATGGCATGGGGTGCACTGCAGCATGAACATCCTATCACCTTTTATGGAGCTCATTACTAACCCTGCATTTCATTTCAGAAGCAGATACAGAATAACTGGATCAGGATTTATACTCTCCTGTGCGTGACAATTGAAGAGAAAGGCTTTATCAATCTCGCCCGCATGGCAGCAGGCCTTCGGAATCCTCCTTTATGAATAAGTCACTTACATGTCCCAAAGGCAAAGCGAGAATTTGTAAATGAAAACTTTTTCACACAAATCTTTTGTAGGGTTTATAAACCTGCTGATCGGATTTGTAACTCCAGACGCAGATTTGTATATTTGCTGCAAGATTTGAAGGATTTAAAAATCTAACTCTTGACTTGTGAAACAATCCCATGTTTTAGAAAGGTACCTAAACCTAAGACTAAAAGTACACACCACTTGATTCTGAAGGTCTACTGACAAGATTTGTACATTAGAAAGTAGAAATAATGTAACTCAGGTGTATTAAATCCTGGTTTATTAACAAACTCTGAAGTAATAGCTTTACAAATAACTCCCAAGACACTGAAAAGAGCTTAACCCTTAGAATACCAGTATTTGTCAGACTGCCATCTACATGCATACTAAAGAGGCTATGTAAGTATACAGGAGACCAAATTCATCCGCACCTTCCAAGGCCTGCAGTAACTTGTCCTCCCCCCCACCTCTAGAACACAGGGAACTTTACCTCAGAGGGGTGTCTGTGAGGCACAGAGCCTCCTGGAGCTATTCCTGGTGCAATGCTGCTTTTACACTTCTGTTTAGGGTTGTGGCTCCAGGCATAAGCCAACTCTTATTGATTAGAGGCCGAACTCTTGCCTATTAGCTAAGTGCTCCCCCAAATGCTGCAAAGGCCCATCTCTTGTATTCTGACTGGAACCCCCCTCCCTGCCATATTCCTCTGCATTATTCCTTATGTGATGATTGCGATTGCTGTTCTCTGAGTTTGCTGAAGCACCTCCTACCCGCCCTTTCTCAGGCCATGCAAATGGAGTGCAGATCACAGCCATGCCCCTGCTACATGCAATGCTGGGGGGTCGGGGGGGCAGTGACGAGGACACTCATAAGCTTCTAAAATCCCTCCATGGCCTGCCAAGCTGCCAGGAAGGAGGAAAGGAGGCACAGAGAGAGGAGAAATACTCCTCCCCTTGCTCCTAGCAGCCAGGAAGGCTGCTATAGAGAGGACTCCTATACAGATCTGGAAATCATTAATAACAAACCACATGAGGCAGGGTGTTGTTTCAACTCTTGCTTTAATGATCTGGAGAGGGGGAGAGCACTGAGGTAGCACAATTAGAAGGTGACACAAAGTTATTTAGGTCCATTGAATCCAGGCAGGACTTTCAGGGTTCTCTCAGAGAACTTACCAAGGTAGGTGAATGTGCAAATGAAGTTCAGTGTGTCAACACATGCAAAGTAACGCATGTTGAGGGAAACATTTCAATGACTCATATACCTTAGGGGGTTCTAAGTTAACTGCATCATCCTAACAAAGGGACCCGGGCACCACTGTAGGCAGCTCAATGGAGACCTCTGCTCCATGTGCAGCCACGGCCAAAAAAGCAAACAAGATGTTGGGATGCATAAGAAATGGGATAGAGAATAATACAGTTACAATTATAATGCTATTATGTAAATCAGTGGTGCAGCCTCATGAGGGTACTGTGTGCAGCACTGGTCACCCCATCTGAAAAGGGATATTGCAGAATAAAAGATGTTCAGAGAATGGTGATGAGAGTGATCAAGGGGCTGGAAGACCTCTACTGTGAAGAGAGATTGACAAGGTTGGGACTGCTATCTTAGAAAGGCAACAAAGAAGAGGAGACCTGGTGAAAGTATGTAACTTATTCAATGGTCTAAAAAGGGTATGTCAAGAGCAATTCTGATGTTCCTAAACACCCTTTCCAGCAGCCAGGAAGGGGCGGGGGGAAGAAGAAGGGAGACAGAGACTCTTGCATTGTGGTGTCAAATCAGTGCAGGAGGACATTGTCATGATGATGAAGGGGCAGGATGCATACATTGCAACACAACATGAGGGCATCACACAGTGATGCTGTGATGAAGTATCTCTCCAGCTCTTCCAAACTGAACGTCAACATGCTATGAACATGAGTAATCTGCCTGGGGCCGTGGGTCATTTTCTGGCTTGTGGGGAGAGGGCCCCACAACTCCTAATCTCCTCCATGGAATACCACCCTGCAGCTTCAGCCTGCAGAGATGCCTCTCTGGGTTTTGGGGGAAGCCAAGATTGAAGTTTCTTCTGCGGGGGAGGGGGAAGCTTTTTTGTTGGGTGCCATGCCAGAATTTGGGCCTAGGGTTGGAATAGACCTGTTAGGTTTGTGGCTCCTAACCTGGGATCCAGGGAGCTCTTCCTGATTGTCCACACAATGAATATTTTGAAAACCATGCATGGGGGGATTGGATGCTGGGAGGGAGATGAAACCTGGAGAGAACCTCTCTATTACCAAGAGCTCTGCAGGAAGGAAAGACTGGGAGAATCCAAGGGAGGGGTCCAGTGCTAACCCAGACAGTGCAGTGTCTTGCCTTGTGCTTTGTCAGACGGCTCGTTACACATCCCCGGTGACTTTGACCTCAGCTAGTGATGAAGGTAACGCCTCATACCCTCTGCGATGATGGACTAGGACATTGGCTGGGCGAGTGGACTTCATGCAATACCCGCCTTAACCCTCTGCGCCTGGGTTTGGCTGTGAGCAGTAACCATTTTCTTTGTGTGTGCCTTTGACTTTATAGTTTTTCTATCTTTTACAAACATGTCAGAAAATAAGGGATTTCATCTCATAATCAGCTCTTCTCTGGCCAATTCACTTGTATCAAATGCACCAACATGATAACATTGTATTTCAAGAACAGCCTGTCATTTTTAGATAGAAACGCCTTAAACACCTTGCGGGAATTCATCAGGACTTGGCGTGATGCGAGCTCTCCCCCGGGCTCTGTCCCTCTGGTGCCCTGTTATCTTTTGTTTAGAATAATCGAGCCCTCCAGGAATGGAATCCCCAAGGGAGCAGGGTGTTTCAGGGTAGCCATGGGCAGTTTGCAAGCTCTGCTGGTATCTGTAGCCCTTGGGTGCTTATAGAAGCCCAGCGTATTCCCTGCTGTCAAGGGAAGGTGATGCTCTTTGCACTCCTCTGCCCAAGCTTGCTGTGGAACAAGATGATCATGCACAATAGTGAGTCCAAATGCTGGCACAAAGCACACGAGAACATACTCATGAAAATAATAGCTACATCATAATAAGCCAGTGGAGAGCAGGCCAAATGGGAAAGCTCAGGGGAGGTGGGGTGGAGCAGACATGGAAAAGATGCCGGGCGTTTCCTTTAGGTTTGGCTTGCATAAGCGGCTAACCATTTTTAAAAGTTCAACAATAATTTCAATTAGATTAGTTTCTCTCTCTTGTTGTTTCTGACTGTGCCTGGACCATTGGTGGCTTCTCGTTACTTTGGTAACATCTTTTCTTTATTATTTGATTATTCGTATTATGGTAGCACTTAGAGGTCAGGGCCCCGTTGTGCAAGGCGCTGTACAAACATAGACAGACAGGTTCCTTACTCCTTCTGTTGAAGGGAGATTTGGGGGAGATTTTCAAAGACACAGGTAGGAGTCAGGACGCCAAATCCCACTGGCTTTCAGTCAGTGGCAGAGCCATATTTTGCAGCTGGGAGGAGGGGCAATGTGTCATTGGGGTTTGGCTGGAGAGTGAGCTTGCCCCATATTCACCTGGCAACTCCTGTCCTGCAGGCCTGGTCCCAGCTCCCCACTCCGGGCATTGCTGCCTGGTGCATGGGGTCACAGCGCCATTCAGGTTTGGCCCAGCCACCCCTTCCATCATGACAGAGGGGTGGCTGGGCTACATTTGAACGAGTGGCGCTGTGACTTGGTGCACAGATTGCAGCGCCATGCAATTCTGTGTGGCGTGTCCCCAAGTGCGAAGCAGGGAGCAGGGCCCAACCTGCTGGATGAGTGTGGGGCAGACTCACTTTCTAGCCCTGGGTCAAAATTCATGTCGTACACCTGTCAATTGCATAATATGCTTGAGAACCCACCACACATACACCTAAAGGCCACTGGGGGGCAGTCACCTCCCTACCCTGTCCCATTAGCTCTGCCACTGCATTCAGGGCCAACTGGGCACCTGACTGCCACTTGTGCTCTCCCTGTCCATTTCCGTCCCGCATTAAAATTAAAACCCTTTCACCGCGTTCGCAGTGCTGAGATTAAGAGCACATGAAGGACTTTGCAATTCTGTTCTGTCCACCATTCATGCTGTTTGTTACCAGGCTCTTTGCATTTCACTCCACTTGGACAGCAGCACCAGACGAATCAGTTTGTATTTTCTCTTTCTAGTCAATTTGGGTGCAGGATCGTTGTGCACTTAGGCCCCAATCCAGCACTTAGATCATTTACTTAATTTTAGTCACGTGCTTACGCTGACCCTTTTCAGGAGAGCACAAAGCACGTGCTTCAACCCCATGAGACTTAAGTACATGCCTGGAGTGCTTTGCTAAATCAGGGCTGAACAGCCCAGGGTCTGCTTCAGCCACCCACTGAAATCAAAGGCAAATCTCTTATTGATTCAGATAGGAGCAGGATCAGACTCCATATGCTGAGCTCCTGAGCAGCCATTCAGTGTGCGGCCAGCAGGGAAGCAGAGAAGAGACCGCGGCTGCTCGGCTCCCACACGAGCTGCTTCTGGGGGTGATGAGGAAGCAATGGGAGACTCTGCTGTCTGCAGGGATGGAGCAGATTCATAGCCCCTCGTTTAACAATCACAGGCTGCGCCTAAGGTGGCAAGGGTTTCGTCATCTTCCAGTACACGCTGTTTTCTTAACAGAGTTGTCTTTGGGAGCCACAAGGGACCCCAGGGCCACAGGCTGGAGCTCCCTGATAAATCTAACCCAGCTGCCAGTCTCTAGAAAGCATACACACGTGTAGCGTTGCTGTGTTTGCTAACTTTGCCTTCTTGTTCTTGCCCAGCATGGTGGCGACTGGAAGGAAGGAAAGGGTTAATAAAGAGTAATTAATATAAGAAGTCTGTGCATTATTACATTTCATTTGAGCTTTAATTAGACAGCTTTTTTTCTTTATATAAAAGTCTTTGTTGTGTCAATTAGTTGATTGACTATCATCCGGTTTCTGGATTAGTGAAACCTGATCTGTTGTGAATGAATTTGTTTATCAGGGAAAAGGGACCATGGAATGGAAAAAAATTCAATTAAATGTCAGTGTGCTGAGTGACAAGCTGCATTTGATCGGGCTTTTAGTTTAATTGCTTGTATTTCATTAAGAGATTTATTTATCAGGAGAATTCTCCATGTTAGAAAGATCCTGGCTGGAGCTTTGTGTGCTTCTGCCTTTTTGGGTACATTTGTGATATTCCAAAAGCAGAGAGCACTCTTTTTAATTTAGGATGGATAATTTATTTTCTGCTGCCCAGAGATCATTACGTTATCAACCATGGCCAATGGTTGCCTTCCGATGACATCCAGACACAAAATGGGATGTAGCCAGCACAGTATGTACCCTGATGTCAAGCACTTGAAAGCAGATGAAAGGTTATCATCAAAGATCTGATAGTCTCTTGACTGTTCCATGACCGCACTGAAAACAGCTTGTTAATCTCACACATTTATTTGGGTAGAAAATTGTCCAGCTGAAAGCCCTGGAAATGGTTCAGAAAGTCTTAAATGTCTTTTAGCCTGGAAGTTCCTTTGGCGGGGTGGATGGTCTCTATTTGTGTTTCGTTCAGGCCCCAACACATCATTGATATTTAACAAAGAATAAATCAGGTGTTTTTTGTAAAGAGCAGGTGCTCATGTAAGATACTATATCATCACTCTTGCGGCTAGGCTAGATGCAGTTTCTAGACCAATATAATCAAAAGGGTGCAACCAGCGTGTGTGGCTGCTGTTATGAGGGTATAAAGGTGCTTACAGCAGTGTAGCATATTTTGTAAATGTATGATTGTTTCTAAACCGATACCATTCATCCAGTATAAAAACAGTGTGTAGACAAACCCTTGAACTACAGAGCCCGTTTGTATGGGAGCTAGCACTGAGGATTTTACCAAAGCTGCTGAAATTTACAGTAAGTGAAAATCCACTCCCCATCGATATCCAGGGAAGTAGCATGGCCTCCAGCTGTGGACCTGCATGGAGGCACAAGTGCAGGTGCTCCCCCCTGCTCAGGATCCTAACCCCTGCATGCTTACAGGCAGGGGGCAGTCTGAAAGGCACATGCAACGTTAGCTGATACGTAGGTGTTTGCACCTGCAAGCATGTTCACATTCAGTTTTACAGCTGGACAAGTGTTACTTCTTGGCTCGATGTCAGAATCCTGGCCTTAAACTCAGAAAGAGGAGCAGCCCTGCTGCTGTGTTACTGGGTCAGCTGCAGGACCTCAGGTGGGCACAGGGGCACAGGTGCTGGAACTAGGAGTGCTGCCACACTCCCTGGCTTGAAGTGGCCTCCATCATATTCAGGGTTTACAGTTTGGTTCAATGGCTCCCAGCACCCGCACTGTACAAATTGTTCCAGCCCCCCTGCAGGTGGGGCACACCCAGAGCAGGACCTGGAGCAGAGCATGCACGAGAATGATATCACCCTGCTGTGCATAAGACAGGTCGTGGAACGGGCCGTCGACAAAGCCGTGATGGTGGCACATGCAGCCAAAGTAGAGGGGGTGCTGCTGCTGCCCGGGGATGGAGAGAAGATCTCAGCCTACAGGCCCGTTGATCAGTCTCCTTTTGCCAGCGAGACATTCACTAAAGGAGAAAGAGGAAGTGAAATAAATTTCCAGGACTGCCTCCTAGTTAGTCCCGACCCTAGCAGTTCTGAGAGAAGGTTCAGCCAAGACACTTGTTGCCCAAACTGATTGCGATGGTGCGATCTGACAAATAATCTGTACAAATGTCATTGTGGTGTGTGGCTGGACCTACCGTCTACCTGCCGGTGACAGGGCACATTTAATCCAAAGGCAGCAAGTGGAAAGGAGTGGGGAGCAGAAGGCGGTAGCATGGCTTGTCAGTTGCTTAGCATTCTCTGTGCAACTTTCTTTCAAAATCCTCAACTCTCTTCCTCAAATGGACCTTGCAGCTTCTTTGACACGTGGCTGACACTCTCTAGGTGCTCTGTATCTACTGCAATATACATAATTATTATAAATAAGAATTATACCCAGCAAGTGGAAGATCAAGCCCTTTTCCTCCTGAACCCATCGAAACACACCTCTGCCCTTCTGCCTTTTCTGCCACTGCAGGATTCAGTGCCCCCTCCTGTTGCCTAGACAGCAGAACCAGGCCAAGGGCTGGTCTCTAAAAATCATTATTTTTACTAGTCAGTGACCAGACTTCACTTTGGAAGGATTCAGGTAAGGTACCGAGAGGCAGTGCATAAACTCCTACCAATTATACCCTGCCGGAACTCTACGTCTGTTCTGCAGCGCAGGCAGCACCAGCAAAGGACGAGGACGCACAAACTCGGTTACTGACGCCGATGAGAATGACAGGACACAGACGTACTGAGCAAGTTATGCTCCCCGGGGCCAAAAGGTTTCACATTTACTTATAGCTATTCTTACATGGGTAAAAAGTCTGGGCAGAGCAGCCTTGGGATTGAAGAAGCCACCTAGACTTTGCACCGGAGTCTACTGAGGGGGAAAAATTACCTCCATTAAGGACCGGAGCGTTGCCGAGGAGACTTTGGAACAGGGGAAGACGAGAAAAGGGAAACAATCTGTGGAACCTGGTTTGAACAACTTTCAAAGGGATCATGTCATGTGACAAGAGCCAAGCATCCCCGAGAGTCCCTTTCTTCTACCTCTGAACAAGGAACTTTGTTAGATTAAGGAAGAGAGTATTATCCATAAAGCTATTCTCTGCCTCTGCTTCCCCGCAGAGCTTCTGCCTAGACCCTCCCCCACCTCTCCTCCTGTCACAGGCAGAAAGGAACAGTACACACATCTGTTCCTGCTGCACCTTGACCGGTCTCAGCCATGCAGGATCTCAGGGTGTGGCTACCAGTAACAACAGCTGGTGTCATCTGATATTTTTTTCACACTTCTAGCAGGAGTGTATCTCCTAGTAGAAGCTTTGGGCTGTGTCTGATGGTTAAAGGAGACCCTTGAGACCCTTTAGATTGGGCATCTCTCAGCCTCACAACCTTAAGCAGTGCTACTTAGGTTGAAGACTGATCTCTGAGGCTGGTCCCATGGTTCTGCTTTGTTAGCCCATAAAGTAGCTGAGCTGTATGTGATGCGGCTCTGTAGCTCAGCAGAACTAATATGGGGTTTCTTTTGTTGCTGAATTTTCTTAGCAATCTGTACTGCTCTCTCTCGGCCAGTCCATTCCCTTATGGCCAGCAGGAGCTGAAAGCAATAAGCTTCACTTCACACTGTACCCCAAAAGCGTGGAACACCAAGCTGGCAAACTGTGGCCCTTTGTCAGTGTCTGGTTGGTCACCGGTACTAGAATGGGAAGAGATGCCCTATAGCTAGGCCTGGTTGAACATTTTCCTTTGAAACGGCCTTTTTAAGGAAAATTGGGTTTTTGAATCAATTATTATTTTGCACATGAAATCTCTGCTCTTCTCCGCCCTGTGAAGCAGCCACTAGAGGGGGAACATATCGCACTGAGCTGGCCTGTTCCCTGCCCAGCAGCCTCAATAAAGGGTCCCTTTTATAATCATTACAAACAAGTCCTGCCTCTTGTCTCCCACAAGAGCTACTGCGCCAGCAGCCAACTGAGCTATCTCCCTGGAGGAGACCTATTGCCCTTCACCGCGCAAGGAGTGCGCTCAGTGTGCAGCGCGGCTGCTTCCCATCAGTCACAGGTGTTTTGTTCTCATCCCAAAGTAGCTGAACAAGCTTGTGTCTATCTGTAAATCTCCATCCTCCTAACTGTGGCACATTGCCTGAGATAAGGGTGCTAGGCAATGATAATTATGTTTTCATTTGTTGTGAGAAAACTTAATACACAGACTGGCAGAAATATTATTCATCCTCCGTTAATTATGATCTGCTTACTGTAGGTAATCATGCAAAAACAAAAAATGTAATCAAAATAAAATAAAGGGGGAAGCAGCATGTGTGTGTGTGTTTGCCTCCACTCGCTGTGGAATTAGCTCCTGGGAAACCCCGCCACCCAACTGTTAGTCTGTGATGCTTCATGGCAACTTAAAGGGACCTTGCCTTCATTGTCACAGTAACGCTGCCCTCCATGGTGATAATGGGGATTGCAGCAGGAGCTCATGCGTGTGGGGAGAGGCCCGTGGAACTATGCTCAAGAAAGAATTCACAGAGAAAAGTACTTGGAAGGATTGGACGCTGGGTCAAATTCTGACACTGGTGTAGCCAAGAAAAAGCCAGAGTAACTGCACTGACTTACTGGAGTTAATAGGGGAGTCACAGTGGTGGAACTTCTGTATTGCAGCATTTGAAGCAAAGCACACCATGGCCCACTGCGCATTCCCCCTCCAGACCATGGGAAAAGTCATGACTGAGTGGGGTTTGCTGGTGCTAAAAGGCAGGTGGATGAGCAGACTAGGCCAGAACACGGTGACTTTTCGTTGGGGAGTGAGACGACCATGCTTACAAATGGCACTACAAAGAATGGATTCAAGAATGAATCCATTACAATGATGGCTCCCAACCTCCTGGGCATTTGTCCCAAGTTCCCAGGACTCAGAGCTTGGCTGCACAAGCTAGATCCATCCCTAATACAAGCAAAAGTGCAACAGCCATGCATGTCTGCAATTACTCAGGGTTTATTGCAAAGATTGTGTCTAATTAGGGACACTCTTGTGATCCTTCCACTGTTGCTGATATAGGCCTCCAATTCCTATGATCACATTCTAGCCCGCTATGGAGTTCAGGTTGCTCCAGGTTTTTGAGATCCTCTGTGGGTCAGAGTGCACGTTAATCAATGGAAGGTGTGCAGTGCCCCCATGACCAGCACGGAAGCCCTGCCTGCACTGAGATTTGAAGCAGAGCTAGAACTTTTCTAGAGGACCATGTTTAAACCCTGTACTCACTTGGGAAGTGCTAATGTGGTGTTAACTCTCACTGTAAATAGGACATGAGCATCTTCTTTAAGGGCAGCCTGAAACACTTGTATTGGTGATTGGGAACAAGTGCATTGCTAAACACTTTCCTCCTCTCCGATGACCCATGGATGAGCTATGCCACTCATCACATTAAAAAATGGTGAGATACAAACGTTGTAGTGGGGCTAATGAATACATTGCACACAAAGTATGTATCATGCGGGGTGTGAAAACCTCTTCACAAACTAGAGTTTAAAAACATGTTTCAGTGGCACCTAATAGGGCTGCTGTCACTATGCTCTGTTTACACTTTCTGTATGACTGTATTTACTAGCTAGGTTACATTGGGTACAAGAAATACTTTCACTTTGGTATAAATTCATCCTTTGGGTAATAAAGGGATGAAACAAATAAGCTAGAATATGTACCACTGTACAGCAACTGATGAGAATGATCAGACAAGGCACTTTTCTCTAGCACCGTAAGCATAATGAACACTTAGACTGACACAATGTTGGGAGAGCTTGAGTTCCCATCCCAAGTCCCCTCCTTCCCAGAAATAATAAAAAAATATATATATTTTAAGGAAAGTCTCCACAACCATCCTGTCCCCTCAGTTGAAGAGAAACCTCCTTCTGAGATCCTAACATTGTATATGGATGAGGAAGAATACTAAGGCCTGGTCTACACTGCGGGGGAGGGAATCGATCTAAGTTACACAACTTCAGCTACGTGAATAATGTAGCTGAAGTTGACGTACTTAGATCTATTTACTGCGGTGTCTTCACTGTGTTAAGCCAATGGCTGCCGCTCCCCCGTAGACTCTGCCTGTGCCTCTTGCTCCGGTGGAGTACCAGAGTTGCCGGGAGAGCGCTCGGTGGTCGATTTATCGCGTCTAGACTTGACGCGATAAATCGACCCCCGCTGGATCGATTGCTGCCTGTCGATCCAGCGGGTAATGTAGACAAGCCCCTAAGACGTTACATCCCTTGAAAGAAAGTATGGACATCTGTAGAGAAAAAAAGAAAGACAGCAGCATGGTTTTTGGCAGAAGTGTCTGTGGGGGGATGCAGCTCTTAGAGAACTGGCTTTTCCCAGTGGGTTCAGATTTGGCCTGTGATCAACTTTTGGTTTGCACACTTAAATACAGTTGAGTTATGCTGCTAGTTCTGTGTTCCTCACCTAGCAGACTGGTCCTGGTCCACAGCTAGGGCTCTTATCATAGAAACATAGAATATCAGGGTTGGGAGGGACCTCTGGAGGCCATCTAGTCCAACCCCCTGCTCAAAGCAGGACCAATCCCTGACTAAATCATCCCAGCTAGGGCTTTGTCAAGCCTGACCTTAAAAACTTCTAGGGAAGGAGATTCCACCACCTCCCTAGGTAACGCATTCCAGTGTCTCACCACCCTCCTAGTGAAAAAGTTTTTCCTAATATCCAACCTAAACCTCCCCCACTGCAACTTGAGACCATTACTCCTCGTTCTGTCATCTGCTACCATTGAGAACAGTCTAGAGCCATCCTCTTTGGAACCCCCTTTCAGGTAGTTGAAAGCAGCTATCAAATCCCCCCTCATTCTTCTCTTCTGAAGACTAAACATCCCCAGTTCCCTCAGCCTCTCCACATAAGTCATGTGTTCCAGTCCCCTAATAATTTTTGTTGCCCTCCGCTGGACTCTTTCCAAATTTTTTCACATCCTTCTTGTAGTGTGGAGCCCAAAACTGGACATAGTACTCCAGATGAGGCCTCACCAATGTCAAATAGAGGGGAATGATCACAACCCTCCATCTGCTGGTAATGCCCCTACTTATACATCCCAAAATGCCATTGGCCTTCTTGGCAACAAGGGCACACTGTTGACTCATATCCAACTTTTCCTCCACTGTAACCCCTAGGTCTTTTTCTGCAGAACTGCTGCCGAGCCATTCGGTCCCTAGTCTGTAGCGGTGCATGGGATTCTTCCATCCTAAGTGCAGAACTCTGCACTTGTCCTTGTTGAACCTCATCAGATTTCTTTTGGCCCAATCCTCCAATTTGTCTAGGTCCCTCTGTATCCTATCCCTACCCTCCAGCGTATCTACCACTCCTCACAGTTTACTGTCATCTGCAAACTTGCTGAGGGTGCAATCCACACCATCCTCCAGATCATTTATGAAGATATTGAACAAAACGGCCCCAGGACCGACCCCTGGGGCACTCCACTTGATACTGGCTGCCAACTTGACATGGAGCCATTGATCACTACCCGTTGAGCCCGACAATCTAGCCAGCTTTCCATCCACCTTATAGTCCATTTATCTAGCCCATACTTCTTTAACTTGCTGGCAAGAATACTGTGGGAGACCATGTCAAAAGCTTTGCTAAAGTCAAGGAACAACATGTCCACTGCTTTCCCTTCATCCACAGAGCCAGTTATCTCGTCATAGAAGGCAATTAGATTAGTCAGGCATGACTTGCCCTTGGTGAATCCATGCTGACTGTTCCTGATCACTTTCCTCTCCTCTAAGTGCTTCAGATTTGATTCCTTGAGGACCTGCTCCATGATTTTTCCAGGGACTGAGGTGAGGCTGACTGGCCTGTAGTTCCCAGGATCCTCCTTCTTCCTTTTTTTTCCAAAGATAGGCACTACATTAGCCTTTTTCCAGTCTTCCGGGACCTCCCCTGATCGCCATGAGTTTTCAAAGATAATGGCCAATGGCTCTGCAATCACATCTGCCAACTCTTTTAGCACTCTCGGATGCAACACATCCGGCCCCATGGATTTCTGCACGTCCAGCTTTTCTAAATAGTCCCGAACCACTTCTTTCTCCACAGAGGGCTGGTCCCCTCCTCCCCATGCTGTGCTGCCCAGTGCAGCAGTCTGGGAGCTGACATTGTTCGTGAAGACAGAGGCAAAAAAAGCATTGAGTACATTAGCTTTTTCCACATCCTCTGTCACTAGGTTGCCTCCCTCATTCAGTAAGGGGCACACACTTTCCTTGACTTTCTTCTTGTTGCTAACATACCTGAAGGAATCCTTCTTGTTACTCTAAACATCTCTTGCTAGCTGCAACTCCAGGTGTGATTTGGCCTTCCTGATTTCACTCCTGCAATCCCAAGCAATATTTTTATACTCATCCCTGGTCATTTGTCCAATCTTCCACTTCTTGTAAGCTTCTTTTTTGTATTTAAGAGCAGCAAGGATTTCACTGTTAAGCCAAACTGGTCGCCTGCCATATTTACTATTCTTTCTACACATCAGGATGGTTTGTCCCTATAACCTCAATAAGGATTCTTTAAAATACAGCCAGCTCTCCTGGACTTCTTTCCCCCTCATGTTATTCTCCCAGGGGATCTTGCCCATCAGTTCCCTGAGGGAGTCAAAGTCTGCTTTTCTGAAATCCAGGGTCTGTATTCTGCTGCTCTCCTTTCTTCCTTGTGTTAGGATCCTGAACTCAACCATTTCATGGTCACTGCCTCCCAGGTTCCCATCCACTTTTGCTTCCCCTACTATATTATGCGCTGCAGTAATACAAATAATACATAATAATAATACTCTCAACCAATGAGGGAAGAGAAATAATACCTTATGACTCCTGTGACCAATCAAAGATATGCCACTTGGCTCAAATTGCAAACCATAGACTGGACACAAGTTGTGAGCCATGGAATTGAATTGTTTGAATAATTACTAAATTCCTGATTACCCTGATTTTCCTGGAATGGCCAGGAGCAGAAAAAGAGGTGACATTTGTCACTCCAATTCTCTGTTGTGAATTATTTACTCAGCTCTAGTGCCCTGTATCGACAGAGCAGACACACACTCTGCAGAAACCCGGCGTGTGCAACAGTATTTTAACATCCTTATCTGAGATTTCATTTCTTACTGTCAAATGTAACAGTGATTCCACTTCTGTTTGAGTAAGTAATCAGAAAAGAAGGCAGCAATAATCCCTCAGGAGAGGAAGGCATGGGGCTAATTACTTCAGCTAGAGATTTGTAAAGACACATTTTTCGCGTTGGGATTTTATCGCTCCACAGGGTAATTAAAGGACGACCCTGTCAAAAGAAGTTGCACAATTTTAAATATTCTTTTTCCCACTGTTTAGAATAACCCCTTCCAAGCTCGCTGCAGGGATCGCTTGACTTTCCGTACATTTTCCAAGCACACGTGCTCACTCATTTGTGATGGTAGGGCTATTTATGGGGTTTGCATGCTGCTCTGCTCTCTGGAATGCTGCTCATAAGGGATGGCTATTGCTGAGTTGTCCATGAATGCTGGGATGTGGGGAACTGTCCATTGTAAAGTGATATAAAGAAAAACCTGTCTTGGACATTTTGACATTGGCAGCATCTCTTTAGCTGTAATGAACCTGCACACTCAAGCTTTCATGACGGAGGGACCGGACAACTCAAGGGATTGTAATGGATAGGGCGCCTGTTTCCTGGTTTGAATCAGATTACCAGTGTCCACGAGTCAGTACCATGGTCTGACAGCTGTTCAGCAGCATGGGTGGAAGGAAGTGGAGGTCTGAGTTCATTTCCTAGGGTCCAATCCAACATTCACTGCAATCAAGGGAAAGACACTCATTGACTTCACTGGGCTCTGGATCAGACCTCTACCTAACAGGTGTTCACATCATAAAACCCCGCATGGGGCTTGGTGCTAATTGTCTGTCTCTGAGAAGGAAAGAGATTACTTTACGCTAAGAGCTTGCCCTTGGGTTGTCCCTCTAGAACGTGCACGGAAGCACACTTGGAGTGTAGTATGGGGGAACTTCTTGTCATTTGGACGATAAGCTCTTTGGAGCAGGTATTGTCTCGCACTATGAATTTATGCAGCTCTTAGCAGAATGGGGCCCCAGTCTTAAGTGGGGCCTGTCAAAGGACGGCCCTACCTAGCGTGCCCTCTTGTCGCAGGCTGCAACATGACATGTGTGCCTGCCTCAGTTTCCCCACTCAGGTAACCCAAGGACTCTACTTCAGGCTCTCTTGCCTCAACAATGCCCATCCTTGGGGCCTGTTCATTATCAAACTCATAGTGCAAATCAGTCCAGAACAAAAGTCCCCAACATAGTCCATGTGTAATCACAGTCTATACAGGCCTTAAATCCCATGACATGATGCACCACATACCATACGTCAGCATTTGCTCCTCCACCTGGTCTCCTCGTCAGTCCTCTGCTGTCCCCAGCCCTTCCAGCTGGAGTGCAACCCCACTCTTCCCAGCATGAACCCTGACAGCTTCTCTGCTGGAGATCATCCTCACCGCGCCCCAG
Organism: Lepidochelys kempii; assembly: GCF_965140285.1. NCBI lineage: Eukaryota > Metazoa > Chordata > Testudines > Cheloniidae > Lepidochelys > Lepidochelys kempii. The sequence continues at coordinate 29,378,616 of NC_136392.1, read as the reverse complement.
CTCTCCAGCACAGCTCCAGCCTCCCTTACCGTGCCCCGGCTCCCCAGTACAGCTCCAGAGACCTGACCATGCCCTGGCTCTCCAGCAGCTCCAGAGACCTGACCATGCCCTGGCTCTCCAGCAGCTCCAGTGTCTCCCACCATGCCTCAGTCCTAGCCTTCAGCACTCACTGAGCTTCTTGCTTCAGCCCTTCAATTCCAAGAGGCTGCAGACATCTCCCTCTGCTGCTCTCAGCCTTCAGTTCTCTCCTGCTGTCTCTGGCTGTGGCTTTCTGCTGTCCCCTAGCCCTCAGTCCTTCTTAGCTGCTCAGCACTGGGACTGGCTCAGGAAGGTCAGCTAGCCCCTCTTCTGGCTTCCTGACAGGGCTGGCCTCCTGGGTCGGTAACGTGGGTGACCACTCAGACTGCCAGGGTCAAAAAGCAAGGAGCGGGGCAGGTCTGGGTGTGAGGCCACAAATGGGAGCTTGGGGCAATGAGTGGGGAGGCAACAGGGCCCAGAGGTGGTGGGGTGATGGATGGGGAGGCAGTGGGGACCAGGAGTGATGCCTGGGGAGCATGGAGAGGCAGCGGAGGCCAGGTGCAATGGGGGGCTAGGTGGGGAGCCCAGGGAGGCAGTAGGAGTCAGGGTTACCAAAATACCAGTTTGCCTAGGGCTCCATTTTCCCTAAGGATGGCCCTGTTTCCTGATAATTTCTCCCTCTGGCCAGGGATGGCCTGTGGAGATTTCTGTTTTCTGCAGCTTTCCCCAGAGTCCTTCTCCAGTCTCCTGATTCCCAGGTCTTCCTCTCTCTCAGATTGTCCCAACTCCTTTATAGCCCCAGTAATAAGTCTCCAGGGGCATAAGTTCAGCACCTTTCACCAGCAGTAGATTGATTTTGAAAACAATCTTGAAGACCTGTATTCACACAGGGCAGAAAAGGCTAGCTGTGGGAATAAATCAGATGGCAAGGAAGTATTATGGCAGGCATCCCCAGCTGGTGCTGTTACATGTAATCTTGCATGTTCTTTTTCTTAGTGCAGAATAAGTGCTCCATCCAGGGAAGACATGCTGTTCTGTTTTTGTTGTGGTTATGCAAGGTTGTGTGTGGAGGTGGTGACCCTCTGAGAGGAGAATTTGCTCTCTGCCATGGTCTAATCAGCACCAGTTCTTGAAGCAGAATTGCTCTTGGGAACTCAGCACTGGTGGTGGGCTGAGATACGTGACAAAGGGGCTGTCCTGCATCCTGTTTGACCATGTCTGTTCCAGGGCTGGTGTCTATGTGTAAATAAAACAAGTTACACTTGGAATATACTCAGCCTCCACGTTGCTGGTTTCTCCTCATGAAACTGCCATGCAAAGCCCTGGACACCTGCTACCTCTCAGCAGAGGGAGGACACCGATGTTGGAATAACGGACAATGGAAACAACCTCAGAACTAAATCTCAGCCAGATATGGATCTACTGTAGCCTCATCATATAGTCTGAGTTCTTTTGGAGGGGGGTGGGAACGAAGGTAGTAGAGGGGGCTTCCACAATAGAAGGTGTTGTTCATAGGATCTTACACTCATAGAACCAGAGGGTCAGAAGGGACCACAAGGGTCATCTCGTCTGAGGCCCTGCCAAGATGCAGGATCTGTTGTGTTGAAACCATCCAAGGCAGATAATGATTGCAGAGCGTTGGGTTGTTTTTTTTCTGTTTGCCAGTGTGAGACAAACTCTTTTGTGGAGGACAATGGATTTTCTTTTACACACTCCATCTATTAAACGTGGGAGATGTTTGCAGGCTCCCTCCATAGTGAAGGCTGTGGGGTGCAGGAAGAGTCTGTCTCTGTTATTAGGGAGGATCCCTTTCAGGTCCAGCCTTATGTTTCTGCCGCTGAAATGGAAGAGTAAAGTTGCAAAGGGCAGTGTCTGGAATAAGTGTGATTCACAATGTCTGTGCATGTCCATGAGCTCCCCTACTGGCTCCTCATCCTTGGGATCTTGTGGTGGTGGGCAGACACCTGGGTTCCAGGATCCCTCATTGCCTGAAGACATCCATCAAGCTTGTTAACAACTTCAGAGCATCATTTTCTGACCCCTTAAGGGGGAACGCCGTGTTCTCCGGGGAGGCCGCCTAGTGGGGGAACTGCCATACAGAGTCTGCAGGTAGCTACTAGGCAGAGCAGCTCCGGCTGGGTTGCTCCTGACCTTCCTGAGGCCTGTGATGATAAATGGAGCCCAAAAGAGATACGTTATTGTCAAGCTAGTAGCTGAGGGCCTGTGCGCTCGCACAGGTGTTATCATAGGCACTGACTTTTATTTTTCCACATGGGTGCACCACCCCGCTCTCTCCTGAGGCCCTGCCCCCACTCCGCCCCTTCCCCCAAGGCCCTGCCCTTACTCCGCTTCTTTCTGCCCTTGCTCTGTCCCCTCCCCAGAGGCCCTCCACTCGCCGTTCGCTGCTCTCTGCCCACCCCTCTCCCAAGTGCCTTCGCTAGCCACCAAACAGCTGATCGGCGGCACAGCCCAACAACTGTGGCTGGCAGGTGCTGAGAACCCACAATTTTTTTTCCTGTGGGTGCTTGAGCCCCTGAGCACCCATGAAGTCGGCGCTTATGGGTGTAATTCATAAAGCCACGTGTCTAACAAAGGCAAAAATGGCTGAGAATTTAAAACCTGGATGGTAATGGACTGCGAATCCCAGCGATATTCCAGAGAGAGCTCTCAGCCATGCTCGTAGCTTTTACCATCGCTTCACGCTGACTCAACGGACACTTCAGAAGGACACACAGAGAGGGACATTCCTGGGATGATGCCTCGCTCAGTCCAATACTCAGACTGAGAGACGTTAAAGGCAGAGCACACCTTACTCCCAGCCACCCACACCAGCCCTGATCATACAGCATTTGCCCCCTCGCCTGCCTGCTCCAGGGTGCTGCCTAGTTTAATTCTAAACAAGCCAAGCGCCTCCCATTCATTCCTGCAGGGAGCACTAGTGCAGGCTAAGCTTAAGAATGGCTTCCTGAAGGTCCATCTCAATGTTGCCTTGGCTCAGTTTCACCCCATTTTTCTTGGTTATTATTAATTATAACCATTTTATGGGAGTGGGTGACAGTGGATGGATCACGTGATGATGACCTGTTCTGTTCATTCCCTCTGGGGCACCTGGCATTGGCCACTGTCGGAAGATGGGATGCTGGGCTAGATGGACCTTTGGTCTGACCCAGTAGGGCCCTTCTTATATGTCCTTATTGTTTGTACTGTGGCAGTGCCTGGCTGCTCAGTCATCTGGGAGCCCTAAAAGAATCTTAGGCTGGGCTCAGCTGGCAGGACCCATCGCTGCTGCACAGCCGAGACATCAGACTGGCAGAGCACCGGGACCTTCTCCACCTAGTCTAACTTGAGAACCACCACGCTTGCCTCTGGACCTGGTTTCAGGGCCAATTCCCAGGTAGCCAGTGACCTCCAGATTCCCAGATCAATTGCAGAGTCGCAGCAAGGACTGGAAATTGGCAAGAGTCGGGACTTGACTGGCAGCGCCAGATTCTCTTTTAGGTGCGGGCCCCTTTCCACCACTCTGGCAGTGCAAAGGAGCCTTAGTGGAAAGGGAATGAGTCCCATCTTCATATTAATGATCAAACCGGGGCCTAGAAGCCTTGGTCGTGTTTCTGTGAAAACAATCCCTTATTGCCCTCTTTATCTCACAGCGAAGGCTCTGATCAACAGGAACCTCATGCTAGGAATGGCCTAATCGAGGCAAATTATACGGTATTAGCATTTAATCCTATATTTATGTAGCCTGCTTGAAATACACTCCCCACACGTACTTTACAGTAAGTCTCTCATGCTATGCCAGCTCCACTCTGCTTTTATCTGTAGAGAACTGAACTTGTACCTGTGACAGGTGCAGAGTATGCTACATCTTTTGATCATCACACAAACCACTCATCCCAAAGTCCTTTAATCTAAGCAATGCAAGGAAAATCCCGTGCACCAGCTTTATGCTTCCTCCAACTCCCAGAGTTTAAACAGGAGGCTCCGCAGCTACAGATCAATGGACCTAATTTGTTTGTCCTTAACTTACATTGGTTTAAAGGAAAGCTGCTTAGCCCAGCTGTCTGGAAGTTCACCTGATGGGAAGTGCCTCATACCACATAGTGATGGGGGAATGTGGGTTACATTTGAAACTCATTGTAGTTCTTGAACCAATCAGGTAATTAAAGGCTATTAAAACATTTGCCACAAATTATTTCTCTGTCAAATGTTCCCATCTTTTGTGGCTCAGAAGCTAATTGTGAAATTCTCAAATGAATCATTCATTCGCCTGCTCCTGGAGCTAGGCCTGCACACTTCAGATCACCCTTTTCCAGCAAGCCTGGTCTCCAAATTGATCAGGTATACACAATTAATTCACAGATTTCTTTGAGAACGCCATCCTCCTACCCCATATGAACTGCTCCAGAACATTTTATTGTGAATATTCAATATCTAAATATAGTAATTGATGGTGTGCTGGTTAATTATGTGAATTGTGGTGTTCTTTATGTTCCCTTATTGGATAACTCAGGTAGCTAACGAACAGGGCATGCACTGGGAAATTATGAATTCCAAATACGGCAGTCAAATATACTGTTCAAACTCCACTCTCAGCAAATATTTTGCCTCAAAATTCACTTTTCACAAGGCTCCATGCCTCCAGAGCTCAAGTGATTGTTTGCAGAAAGCAAAGAGGACAGGGTCAGCAATAGAGTCAAATCAAAATGTACTTACACATTCGAGTGAATAATTGTGGAGAATCCTTTGTACTATTTGCTCAGCTTTAGAAATAATCCCCGTGAATGAGAGATGGTGACCTCTGACAGCAGGGAAACACCACCTCTTAGGGGCCATTGCCAACTTTAAAGTCCTAAATACAGATTCTGCTTTACAAAAAAGGAGGATGAGGAGGTTATAAACACTCAGTAACATGAACGGAGTTGTTTTTATGAACGGTGTCAAAATCCACTGAGAACAGGGAAACCATTTTGGAAACCTAAACCCAACAGCTTGGTGCTAGCGTGTGATAACCCGACATGAATGAGACTTCAGAAAGATGGACTGGCCAGTTTTGTTGCACTGACCAAGCCGAAGGAAGTGCAAATAATGGTCAGACTGGGGAGCCCCTACTCATCTTCCTCAGATGGTCGCCCACTGACATCACTGGGGCCCCTTGCAGAAGCAGTTATGAGGTCGAGGAAGGGCTCAGCAGTTTGGTTCTGTATTACGCTTTCTACTGTTCTTCCAGTTGTGGAAAGAATGTTGCCATCCTTACTCCCAAGAAGTAATATCTTGCTCTTCGAGGAGCCCTGCTGAAGTCAATGTGGCCGCTGCAGGAGGAAAGTACCAATAGGACTATTTGCAGCTACTCCTCAGCAGGAGATGGGGGATGGAATCTCACCCTCAGGCCCTGGAAGTAACATACAGGCCAGGGTTGCTTTTTAATGCAGAGGGCCACATTTTGAAAAGGTTTAGGCCCCCACATGCTTGCATTGCATGTCACGTATTTGCACACACTCACCCTATTTGCCCCAAGGCTTGTGGTAATTGTGCCTGCCAAAGAGATCCACAATCGCACCCCAAAACCTTTGAAAACCTTTGGCCCCCAATTTTATTTTAACAATGTCTAATTAAATACTTTGTTGGCAAACATAATTCCTCATATATACAGGGTGAGAAAAGTTACTTGCTGTGAAGGCCAAGATTCCCATGCTAGGGAAGATCCATACTGGGCAAAATAGGTCCAGTTCCCTTTAATGCTTCAGTCAAAATGGTACAAGAAAATAACAAAGAATTGACATGCTATGCAAAATAGCAAGGAAACCTTTTTTTCATTACAGTGGTCACAGGTCATTTTGCTCTTCGATGGTGACAGCGGACCATTAGAACAAAATCCCTGATGCCTGCATATCATAATGAAAATCGTATTTCTTCCTGACCAGCTACATCAATTGTCTTTTTAGCAACCTAGGAAGTGCAGCTGCATGCAAACTGTGGAATGGTCCCTCATTCTTAATCTGGTCTCCGGCAAGATAAGTGATAACTTTGTAATGTAACTTTCCAGTCTGGTAAATAAGAAGTAGCTACAACATGATCCTGGGCTTTAAATAGGTTTCAGAGTAACAGCCGTGTTAGTCTGTATTCGCAAAAAGAAAAGGAGTACTTGTGGCACCTTAGAGACTAACCAATTTATTTGAGCATAAGCTTTCGTGTGCTCAGATAAATTGGTTAGTCTCTAAGGTGCCACAAGTACTCCTTTGATTTAAATAGAATTGTATTCCTGAGAGTGAGTAAATAAGTTCCACTGTAACTGGGGCAGGCAAACTGGTCTGGATAAGTTCAGAGCATCCTTCTCCCCAGCACACCGCCTGCAAAACTGGAATCATATTTTTCAGAAGTTGGAAAATATGTGGGGCCCCAATCCTGTTACAATAAAGGCAACGGCAAAACTCCCACGGAATTCAAGCGTGCAGCACCAGATCCACAGTGCATATGGGAGGAGCTGCCCAAGGTTCATGGGCTCGAGCCAATATGGCAGAGAAGAGGCAGGATTTGGCTGGAATTAATATAAAATGGAGTCTTTATTGAGACAGCTGGACAAAGACAGAGCCTACAGTTCTCCTTGGCTCTCTAGCTGCCAGACTGCCTGAACTAAGCATTCATGGAAGGGGTTGATGGTGACACTACACATAGGACAGTGTACCTGACCCAATCCACTCACCCTCCTTGCATGCCCACCACCTCCCTGCCTTGCCCTTCCCACTTGGCGGATGGCCCACAGGCAGCGCAGGGACTGCACTGTGACCACCCCTCACGGGAGGAAAGGGGGACCCACAGCCAGGTGGCTCCTAGCATCAAAGTGCTACAGACAGCGCTTGCAAGAGGAGCTGCACTGTTTAAATCCAGAGTGAGAGCAGAGCTAGGGCTGGAGGGTAGCAGGACTTTCCTTTCCCAGGGGAACTGGCCTGGGTATTAGAACATCCATTGTACAGTGTGGCTTGCTCTTGGGAGCCTGGACTCCGTGTGTATGTCTATGTGTGTATCTCCATATATTTGGAGTTGCTGTGTGTAGCGCCAGCCCTGGGAGAGAGCCAGGGCTGAGGGCAAGAGAAGTTCGGCTGATTGTGGAAATGGCCGCAGCTGGGCCACGCCCCAGGTAGGCCGCAGCTGGGCCTATAAAGGGGCTGCTAGGCTGAAGCTTAGCTAGTCTCTCTCTGTGTTCAAAGAGGGAAGGGCTTGGCTGCAGAGACCTGAGGGGAGACCCTGAGTGGAGCAGGGCTGAAGGGGAGGGAAGCCCCAGTCTGGAAGCCCCCAGGCTGCAAGGCCTAGATTAGGGCCTATTAGGTCCTGGGCTTGTAAGGGGGCAGCCCATGGGTAGACAGAGGCAGCAGGTCCAAACCCCCTTGCCTGTGATGAGTGGCTGATACACTGCAGTCTGCCCTGAGAAGCAGGGCTAAGCGATGACTGGCAGTAGCCAAGGGTGAGGTGGGGGCTCCCCTGGGTGGGGAGACTCTGAGACAGAGGGGTTGCTGCTAGAGGGGCAGCACCCCAGACAAAAGGGCAGTGGGTCTGGGAGGGACACGGGGGGGGGCAGTGACAGGAGGATCACCAGATGGCAGAGGGAGCTCTGGAGGCTGGTGAGCTAATTCCCAAGGGCAACCAGCAGGAGGCACTGCTGGGTGAGTCTGGCTCTATTACACTGTGCAACCAGTGACTGGTTAATTTTGTATGCTACCTAATGTAAGGGGACTGTTGCCCCCTTACTAACATTCAGTGGGGGTGTTTTAGTTGCTAGCTCCCAGTACTAAAAAGGGGGAAGGTTTGATGGGGAATCAAGACCCTGAGACTGACAGTCCCCAGGAACAATGGGGAGAGGCCAATGCTCCAGGTCAGCCTGAATGACAGGGCGGGCAGGCTAATCAGGGAGTCGGGAGGCCAGGGAGGTCCTGTCCTCCATGTGAGCTGGAATTGCCTGGGTCAGACAGGGTGGGGCTGAGCTAAGGAGAAAGCTGGGGTGCAAGCTGAGCTGGGGAGCAGAGCTGGGCCAGATCCAGAGAGAGCAGTCCCTGTCCTGGGAGCAGAGCTGCAGCCCCAAAGCCAGAGGCACAGCCCAGAGAGAGCAGACTTGCCCTGGGAGGAGAGCTGCAGCAACCAGAGCCAGAGGGGCCAGAAGAGCACCCCAGGAAGCCGGTCAGGGCTGGGAGCAGAGTCACAGAAGCAGCCTGCAGAGCAGACCTGTCCTGGGAGCAGAGCTGCAGCAACCAGCAGCAGAGGGGCCAAAGAAGCAGCCCAGGGAGCTGGAGGCAGAGCAGCAGCCGCCGTGCTGAGACGGTGCAGCTGGGGCCGGAGCTGGGTGCGGTGAGCAGCTGGGGAGAGCGAGGGGGACCCTGGGCAGCGGGCCCAGCACAGGGAGATGCCTCAGCCAAGAGGCTCTGCAGGCCAGGCTTGGATCGTAACCCCGACAGGGCGGGGGGTGACACGGGGAAGAAGGGTCCTACCACTTAGAGCCTAAGAGCGTCTGGCCACCACCAGAGCAAGTGTCCAACCCACAGCATCCCTGCAGCACAGCCAGGGCCTGAGAAGAAGGCCTGGGACTTGCAAGGAACAGACTGTGAACCGCCCTGACGTTCCAGAGACACTGTTTGTGATGTTCCCCGCCACAGAGTGGGTTGATGTGTTTCCTTTAACCTTTCCCATTTTTCCTTTTTCTTTTTAAAAGCATGTTGATTAAATAACTTGCATTTGCTTTAAATTGTAATGATCAGTGGGTTAGAAAAGTGCCCAGTGCAGAGAGAGTACCCCAGAGTGGGGATACCCTAGCCCCTGTCCTAGGTGACCACAGCAGGGTTGGGGGGTCGAGCCCCCCAGGAATCCTGGGCCCAGCCTTGTCTGGCAGAGTCCTTGCAACCCCAACAGGAGAGTGGAAGGGGAGCCCTCAAGGGCAGGGAGGCCACTGGGTAAAGGAAGTGGGAGCGAGCACTCGGATCCTTTCACTAACCCACTTCACCAGGGTAGTGCAGAAGCTAGGAAAGTTCCCCACAATAGTGGGACTATTCCCCCACTTACACTAAATCCATAAAATCCAAGAGAATAAATTAAAAGGGACACTTGTGGTAAGGTTTGATTTTTATTTTCTGTGCAGCAAAGTGCCTGTCAAAGAGTCCCTGCAGGCTGTACAATACACATGGAAACAGTGAGATCCGCACTAAAGTCTGTTACCCTGTTTGAATCCACAGAGCTCCCCCAAAGCACACCCAGTAAGGCAAACCCCTGAAAGAGGAGATGGGACTTTCAATGTGCTGTGAAAGTCAACAGGCTTGGGCTCTGGAGGACCAAAAGTGGAAGCAAATTCCACTTTCCAAGTCCCTCTTTCAATAATGCCTTATCCCACCCTCCCCGACATTCAAATTTAGGGACTGGGAGTGAAAATTCCTCAGCTGACTACCACTGCAGTGAGAGTGGATGGGGACAGAGACAGACATCCCCGATAGCTAGGATCCAAACCCCTTAGACCTTGCAGTTTGGTGTCAACATCTTTAATTGCACCCAGAAACTAAGAGAAAACTAATGCAGCCTGCAGAGAATGGGTGTGAGATGCTCTGTGCAGTTAATGCCACCCAGCAGAGGCACAGATACATTCTCCACCAGCTGCTGCTTCCAAGCCACAATCCAGGATAGCCCCATATAGCCAGCATCCCAGTCTTGACTCAACAAAGGCACTGGTGATTGTAATGAGGGGCCAGCAAAAATGGTGGTGGAGATAACTTTGCTATCAGCAGATGAACTATAAGGCATTCTTGCTCCTGAATGCCAATGCCACCTGCGTTCCCAGGAGCAAGAGGGACCCTAGTGCATCCCAAGTTGCAAAGCTCTTGGGCAGAGGGTGGGTAAACTGCCTCAACAGTGAGACAAGACACTCCCCTACAATGTTTTCTGGATTCCACCCCAACTGCATTAATCCCCCCCCGTTCTGTCTGGATGGTGCTTCATGTAGCTCACTCTCACGTGAGTCCAGTGTCAGCCAGCCACTGAAGAAGCAAAGATGCATCCTCATCTAGGAGCCTGTTTAAAAGGGGACGTGACGTTTTATCTCACCTGCCTTCTGGTGACACCACAGCCCATGTGGGTTTGGATAAAGCAAGGACCCAGCCAAACTTTCACTCAGAACTCAAGCCAGCCCCTGCAGACATGGCTTTAAGGGACAAAAGAAGTTCAGTTCAGTGTTTCTGCTACCCCATGTCCCGTGTGCTATTGCATGTGTCCATTCTGCAGGCAACAGAACTGCCCAAATGTCAGGAGAGGCTCTATTGTGGCATTGGAGCCTGGCCAGAAGCTGTACCTTCTAGGACTCTCAAGAGACAGGCTGTTTTCTAGCCCCTGTTTTCCAATGCAAGTGGCTGGGGTGATCATCCAAACTTCGGTCTGTTTATCTGAGCCAGTCGGATATCCCCTGAGCCCAACGACATTCTCTGTCCATTGAATACGAGCACCATGCTGTCTCATCATATACGGTTTGGTTTAACAGTCCCTTTCTGAAAACATCTCTGATTATTCCAACCCAGTGCACCTAATCCATCTATCTAGGCATTTATGCTGTGCTCATCACCTTGGGGTCTGAACACCGTGAATCCAAAGAGCTCTGAGTCACCATCATGGGGTAGCGAGCATCGATGCGTCTCTGGGCAGGCCCCGGTCTGCCATAATTCTAACACCATGGCATTGTGCTGATGCTTTTGCTCTTCATCCTAATCTACACTTTGCTTCATTGAGCAAACTCCTAACAAACATCACTGCCTCTGCTTACAGTAGGCAAGCCCCAGCTTCTTTGTAGTGCATAGCTGACAGCTCCTCATTCCTCTTCTGGACTGAGTGACTGCGGAGAGGAGTAACATCACCATCCGTGACATCAGAATGATGACACAGTGCCAGGGCCACTTACAAGCCGATAAACAGATCAGCCAGTTGGAATGAGAATGCCTGTGAAGTATGTTTCTTTCTGTCTTTCTCACACATGCACAGAATGAACCATCTACCTTGAGAAACAAATAATTCAATCGGCTGCCGGATTTCCAAAGTCTTTAATGAAAGTGCTATTTATTTAGCGTCATCTGGTAATACATCCACAATGACAAGATCTGGGACTAAATAATAACTTGGCTGGCAGCACAGTGCAGGGAATAGATGCCACTGAAATGTGCACAATCTGTATTCCAAAATATATTTCAGGTTCTAGTTTAATTAGAATTTATTTTAAGCAGGTTTTCATCAACTAATGAAACTACTCTCAGTGATGGACAACTGCTGGGTAAGCTCCAGTAGATTTTAATCTCCACCCAGTGCACGCAAGCAATAAGCGTAAGGGGAGTCTGAGGAAAGTCTATTAAAGATAGACAGCAATTTAAAATTACTCATCTTAAGAGAGTATAGATGCAGTGGGGAAGCCATTACAGAAGAGAAAATTATATCATTAGATAACTGATCCAAATTCAGGGCTCACCTTAAAAAAATAAATGATGTTGTATGCAGCTCATTCCACTAACTGCTGAAAGGGGTTTCTTTTTTACGGGAGAATTATGTGTTAGAACATTTGTATCATTGTGTGCAGTGAGGTTTTTAGGAGATCACTGTCAAATTACTGCCATCGGGACAAGTGGGGAAATTTACCAGGTTGTAGTGTGACAGCTGCTTGGGGTTATAAGTGTTCCTGATGGCCCACGAACAATCCAGGCACTGGACCTTGGGAGAGGGGACCAAAGAAGACAGATGCACAGACACATCGATATTGGGTACTTCTCTGGCCCATTGCCATAGTATCTGAGCACCTTGTAACCTTTGATGTCATTTAGCTTCACAACATGCCTGGCAGTTAGGGGAGTGTTACAGCCAAGGAACAAAGAGGCTAAGTGATTTGCCCAAGATCACACAGTTAGCCTAGGCCAGAGGAGGGATTTGAACCCAGGTGTCCAGTAGCTAATATTAGGGCTCTAAGCACTGGGCCATCTTTGCTCATTGTGAAGGGTGGGGCCACATTGTTTGTTATTTGCAAAGATCTGGATAAGCACCTCTTCCGACAAGGTCGTGGATCTGAAATGCTAGCAGGAATCAGCCAATAGACTCTGAACTGACACGCCAGAGCTGGAAACAATCTGTGGTTGGGTGTTTGCTGTTGGCTTTGATGTTGGGCGCTGTGTCCACAACACGAGGCCACCGCTGCAGCTGCAGTGGTCGGGGCAATGGATAAGTCAGTGAAAGTCTGAAAATGGAGGGGTAGACTTTCCCAGGCACGTGGGGCAGTTAGGTCCCCAGTTCTCACTGGCAGTCACTGGGAGCTGGTGCCTACCTGCCCTTTGAGTCTCTGAAAATCTCCCCTTGAATCAGGTCCCCACAGCTGGTGAAGGGTGCGGGTCTCCTTTTCAGGGATGCCGGGTCGCCCTCTATACTCTACCGCTGGCCTGATCACTCTGGTGAAGGGAGTTTGGGCACAGGCACCAAGCGAGCATTCACCATCATTAACCGGATTTAGCTCGGCATTACTGCGCTGTTCCTGGCTGAGGAACTCGGCAGTCACCACCTTTGTAAGGCTACGTTTACCCTGCGAGCTGGGGGGAGATTCCAGTCGCTCACAGAGGTACTCACACTCGCTCTCTTCTGAGCTAGCGTACTACACATAGTAGTGTGAGCACGGGCAGCTGTGGAAGGGCTACTCGTCCCGAGTAAGTACCCATGGGGTCCCAGCAGTACTCGGCTCTGCTATCCCTGCTGCCGCTGCCCGCCCTACCATGGTCACGTGACTATTTTTAGCACGCTAGCTCAGAGGAGAGCTGGCACAAGTACGTCTGCGGGAACTGGGATTCGCACCCAGAACTCCGATGGTAGACAGGGCCTAGACATTCTGTAGACCTAGGCAATGATCCCGTTCAGAGTCCTAGGTGGGAAGGGGGCTTGGCCCTTTCAGGGTATGTCTACACTGCAATCAGAGGTGTGACTGCAGCACCCAAGCTAGCTTTGATCTAGCTATCTCAAATCACACTAGCAGGATTAGCCACTTGGGTACATAGCCATGGTCTTGGGCAAGCTTGTAGAGCTCACCCAGGAGTGAGAGGCTCCTGAGTCATATGGAGGGGTGTGTGGGTGATGTCAGGCACAAGCAGCTGGCACTTGCTCAGGAGGAAGGATGGTGGCATTCAGAATCACAGCATCTGGACGTAGGACTGGGAGGTTCTGAGCTCTGCGCTGTTCGGAAGCTACTTTCTGAAAACCGAGGGGGAAAAAAAAAAGACAGCATTTCAAGAGTCTGTCCCACCAGGAGACCTTTGCTTCCCCAGCTGGGGCAGGAGAGAAGTCCTCCCTAGCCAGGAAAGCAGCTGTCACTGACTCTTATCAGGAAATAGACTATCAGCAGTTACCTCAGTCACCCCCTGCCATGGCTGCCTCCTCTCTTCAGCTGTTGTTCAGCTCTCTTCTTCGAGATGAATCTCAGGGCCTGAGTCACCATTGCCCCACATCTTGTGCGGGCTTTTACTCCAGCACCAAGCAAGTGTGAAGTGCAGCCCAGCTCAGAACAGCGGCATTTCATGGGCATGTTGCACAGACACCACCACCAGTGCAGGGCGATGGTGAATTGGGCCCTCCTAGTTTGGGACCCATGTGCCCCTTGTGGGCACCATCAGGAGGGGATTCTGAGGCAGCTCAAGGTGGAACCAGGGCAGGAGGGAAAAAAATCCAAAGGATGTTTAACAAGTTTCACTGCTTTAATCTTGTCTTTAGTGGGTTCTGCAGGTCATTGTGCAACAGGATCCTCGTGTTTGCATTGACGTGGTTAAGAAAGCGAGGTGTCTGAGCAGCTCTTCTAATCTGTGGTGGCTGGATGTGCAGTAGGACCGGGAGCCAGTCGACTGGAGTCGATTTGAGTGTCCCTGACACAATGCATATAGCAATATTGACTTGAGTGTCAAGGAGTTTAGTGTGACTGCTTTGAGACAATACTGACGCATAACATTCAGCTGCAGAATATGCCAAGGGAATAGTTGTGGTTTGTCAGGTCCATGGACTACAGCCCCATGATATTCCAGCCAATTTTCTTATAATGCAATACGAGACCTGAGTTTATCGTGGACGTTTCCTAAGTTTCCAGCATTGGAAACAATCAGCCATTGTGCTAAGATCTTGGGTTAGGGTGCACCTGATGGTATGGAGGCATTGCAAGTGTATTCCTCCCACTCATCTGATGTCTTCTTCCCAGCCCACTGCTGCAGGCTGCTGTTCCAGGCACACCTGCTCCCCTTGGAGAAGGAAAAGGAAACAAACATGTCTGACGTTATGGGGGGACTGGTACTGACTCCAATATTCAGGTTCCCTGACGCTTTCCATTATAAAAGGTTCTTGTGCCCTTTATCTGAGAAGCACTAACCCCAGCACTGCCTGTAGCAGGCCCTTGCAGTTCAGCAGGGGAAAGCTCTGGGGCTAGAGACATGCCTTTCACTTGTCCCATGAAATCACAAGCCAGGTTTTGCTGAGATAAAAATGACTGAAAATCACCATTTCCCTTCTGCCGCTTGTGCTGGCAGCCTGCGGCAGGAATAACTGAGCATGAACATTCGGAAGCTGGCCTGCACTGCCACCAAAGTGCAGTCACTGCCAAGGATACCTGAGAGCTGGTGAAGCAGCTAAGGAGGCATGGGAGGCGGACTAAGCTCAGCCGAGCTGCCACTTCCCAATTTCATACCCCAGTATATGGCTCTAGCATCCCATTCCCCTCCTCCTTTGGAGACAACGCAAGGGTCAGGAGCTCACCCAGCCATCTTCCCACTGCAAATCCACCAGACCCTGAACGTGGCCCCAGTGACCCATGACCCCTTCTGGGAATGCCACATGGGGTAGGAGCACCCCACCTCCCATGGGGAGAGAAAGAGTTGAGCCGGGCTGGTCAGGGCTTCCCCACTCCCAGCCAGCACCCAGCAGCTGGGCCTTCTACTAACTCACGGGATTATACTTAGCCCTGGAGCTGCAGCTGTGCGACACTGCTGAAGAGTCAGCATTGAAGAATGATGCATAATGTGGGGTTACAATTATATAGAGAATTTATTTGTACCTTTTGCCTTTAGAAAAAAAAAACAACCAAGGAAATTGTATACAAAACTTTGCTGAAAGAACTTTATTCTGTTTGCAGTCAAGCAATCAAAAGGTAGGAAAAACAACTTTCATTCAGCCCCTCGGTGTCTATGCATTATGGGACAGGCTTTAATTAAATGAGGATATACTGTTCTTTCCAGAGGATCTTGTCCCATTTGGTGCACAGGATGGATGAGCAAAGGAGCAGAATGAAGGCTGCATGGGCAGTCACAGATCTGGCATTTCCTAACATTTCCCATTCAGGCCTAGGAGAAGGCCAAGGATTGCTGGGATGATTTTAGCGTAAGTGTGACAAACCCAGGAAGGAAAAGTGCAAGGGCTGGATTCACGGTTGTCCCTGGCCCCTTTGTGCCAGCTATGCTACATGGGGCCTGTCAGGAATGGAGCAAGAGACCCTTGACCACAGAGCCAGTTCTACACAGCCCCATGCCATCCTGCAAGAGGCCCAGGGCAGGAGAGGGGTGTGTCAAGGGTGGTGTTGGCCGGGGAGATGTTGCCCTTCTGCAATGACAGCTGCAGCCCAAACCAGCTCCCACCAGTCCCCAAATCAAGGTGACACAGCCCTATGCTAGTTTCAGCACCCTGACAAGGATGGATTCCCCTGTGTATACTCCTGGGAGCCAGAAATCCAACCCCATTCCCCAAATATAGCCAATTTCTTCTCTAGGGATCATTGTGGGGAAGTTCTGTGGTCTGAGTTGTACAGGAGGTCAGACTAGATGATCACAATGGTCCCTTCTGGCCTTGGAATCTATGAGTCTATAGAAGGCATGGACAGAGTCAGAAATGACCTGGTTTGTATTATCTCTGGTCTTAATGCAAACTGACCTGCAACCTTCCAGCCATGGGAGATTTTCCTCAGCAATGCCTGCAGGTCCATGATTCTCAGTGGATTCTTATAGCAATGAAGTCTTTAGAAGGTTGCAGAGAGGTAGCTGAGTTAACTACTAGCTCTGCACGTTCTGTTCTGGAAATAGCTTTGCAGTGATTTCAAGGGGAAAAGAGTTGGGTGGTTTTTGTGTGTGTGTGTGTGGGGGGGGGAACAGGACATGTGTGTGATGTGACTTTTTTATTTTTGTGAAATGAAATGGAGTTTTTTGATATAGTGAATATTTAAATGCTGGGAATTTGCAGAACGGAGCAGACAGAGACTGCCTCTTGCGATAAGAGACGTTATGATTGTTGTGAAGAATTCTTTTAAGATTCCATCTTAATCATTCTGCTATTGAAATGGAAGAATAAAGTAATAAAATTAGATGTTCTGAAAAGACTTGATTAAAAAAGTAATTATCCTACCAGCTCACGAGTTTCTACTTCCTGTTGGATTTCTTCCCGCTCAGCCACTTTCCTAGCTGCAGCTCTGTCTCCTACCACCGCTAACGAAGGAGACACCTTTTCCCTCTCATACTGTGGCATCTCCCCTCTCTGGGCTTTCTCTCTAGCTCACTTCCTCTTGGCCTGCCTCTCAGAGTTGTCCCCACCTTTGCCCCTTCTCTGAGCACCTCCTCTTTGGTCCTTGCACTAAGTATTACCCGGGTCTGGATTCTCCCCCATTATCTGGGAACTCCCAAGATTACCCCATCACCTTCACGCATGTCTGAGCAATCTCCAGGTTGGCCAATCTTCAGCTGTTCTGAGCCATTTTCACGTGGGTTATCATCCTCACAGGTGGGACCCCCTGCCAGCAGCCCACCAGACTGTTATGAGAGGATCCGGCTTCTGGATTCCCAGGTTTTTTAAACTTCGAGTCTGAACACAGTCCAGGCATTGCTCCAGTCTTGGGGGTCCCTAAACACACTTGGACTGATGACCTTCTATCTAGCACCCCTTCTTCAGAGCTAGCTGTGGCCCCATGGCTTAGTGGCTTAGTCCCTAGAGCCAGTGTTGACCCCTCAAACTCCATTTGTAGCTTAAACACGCCATCTTCCAGATTCCCACTGTAGGGGGTGAACCTTCTGGGTTAGTTTAACTCTTTCTGGGGGGCCTGTAGTAGTTGTACACATAACACACTTCACACAGGGTTCTCCCACATTGGTGATGTTTACTTAATCACACAAAAAATACACTGCTCTATACAAAAAGTGGTTTTCCCTGCCTCCATTTCCTCACCACTCCCAAGCAGCATTTAGGCTGGAGGCAGAGTCCCTGCGGTTGTCCTGAGTCCTACTTCAGTGCCTGGCTTATCCTAAAGCAGGGAACGTTCTTTCCCCACCCGGGCTGGGGGTCCGGGCCCTTCCTAGTACTGAAACTTCCTGTATGTCCCTTTCCCTCTTTCCCCCTGTGAATCTTTCTTTAAACCCCTGATTGGTCACCTGACTTCCTTTGTTCTGCTCCTGGTAAATTTCTACTCTCCACATCCCCCGTGCCCCTCAAAAACCTGGGGTAAAACTGTTGTTTCCTAGGCCTGAGCTCACCCATCGTTCCCAACTATTTTTATTGTAGTGGCTGATCGCTGAGCTCTCATGACCCTCTGTTGTCCCTAGTCTAGGAGAATAGGACTCGGCCTAGGAGAATAGGACTCAGCCCATGCCAGCAACGGTGGAATTCACATTCAGAGGGTGGTATTGACATAGTCAAGGTGCTGCAGTTTCAAAATAACTTGGTAATGGCAGCCAGCATTCCCCAATGGTACAGCTGGACTCCCCATACCTTCCCCCTCTGATTTCATAGCCTGGCAAAATTCCACCTGTTTCCGACCAGCCTGGCACCTACTTACATCTTGGGCCAGATCCTTCGGAGGTGTAAATCACTTTAGGAATCAAGGGAGCTATGGTGAGGTTCTGGCCCTGAGCCTTGCTGCTTTGGCGGATTGTCAGAAGCTGTGGCTGAATCCCATGTACAGCCCAGCCTGGCATGCTGAATTCCAGCACGCTCCCTTCCATGGCAGCAGAGTGTGCATTCCGACTCCACGGCGGGGCTGGCCAGCGGGACTGCCTTCTCCTTACTATTATTGTGTGTCTCCGAGAGTGCCCACGGTGGCGCATTCCAAACATAAGAGAAGGGACAGTGTCCACTGCAAAGACCCTCCTGTCTGACAGACAGACAGAGATAGAGGGGCAAGTGAGGCAGAATGGATAAAACAATGGGCCTTTAATCATAGAATTATAGAAATGTAGGACTGGAAAAGACCTCAAGAGGTCATCTAGTCCAGACCCCTAGACCAGTAGTTCTCAACCTGTTTATCATTGTGGGCTGCATATGCAGCCCTCAATGTGTTACGTGAGCCGCAGGTTGAGAACCACAGCACCCCCCAAACCCCACACAGTCCCCTATGCCCAGCATCCCTGCCCAGAGCAGGGCCAGGAGCAGAGCCCAGGGCACTGGGCCGGGCAGCTGGGACCCGGCCCCCCGACCGCTTGGGACTGGTCAGTTGGACCCTGGACCCTGCAGCGGGGCCAGATGCCAGACTCCAAACCCCGCAGTGTGGGGCTGGGCAGCCGGCAGCTGGACCCAGACCCTGCAGCATGGGGCCAGACACTGGATCTCGGGACCCCCCACCCACCATGGAGCCAGGCACCTGGCAGCCAGACCCAACCCCAGGAGCGGAGCCCCACCTAAAACCTAGGGGTGCTGCAGCGCCCTGGCAAAACTTTAGTTCTCAGCACCCCCCCACTGCTCAGATGTCCCCCCCACAAACCTACCCATAGACCCACTCTTCCTGCCCCACTGTGGCACTCACCAGCCCTCTGCTGGCAGGAGCGCTCATGTAGGCTACAAGATGCTGTCTCCCCCACAGCCAGCCCCGCCTCCTGCCAGAGCAGCAAATTTTGATTTTTTTTAAGCACACAGCTAGGCTGCAGCTATGTGCTAATTGGTTGAGAACCGCTGATCTAGACCATCTCTGACAGGTGTTTGTGTAACCTGTTCAAAAACTGCCAGTGATGGCGATTCCACAACCTCCCTAGGTAATTTGCTCCAGTGCTTAACTATCCTGACAGGAAGTTTTTCCTAATGTCCAACCTAAATCTCCCTTGCTGCAATACAAGCTCATTGCTTCTTGCCCTGTCCTCAGTGATAAGGAGAACAATTTATCAACCTCCTCTTTATAACAACCTTTTACATACTTAAAGATTGTCATCATGTCCACGCTCCGTCTTCTCTTCTCCAGACCAAACAAGCCCAGTGTTTTCAATCTTTCCTGGCAGGTCACGTTTTCTAGACCTTTAAGCATTTTTGTTACTCTCCTCTGGACTTTCTCCAATTTGTCCACATCTTTCCTGAAATGTGGTGCCCAGAACTGGACATAATACTTCAGCTGAGCCCTTATCAGTACAGAGTAGAGTGGGAAAATTCTTGTATCTTGCTTTCATCACTCCTGCTAATACATCCCAGAATAATGATTGCTTTTTTTTGCAACGGTGTTATATTGTTGACTCATATTTAGTTTATGATCCACTATAAGCCCCAGATCCTTTTCTGCAGTACTCCTTCCTAGTTAGTCATTTCCATTTGTATTTGTGCAATTGATTATTCCTTCCAAGTGGAGTACTTTGCATTTGTCCTTACTGAATTTCATCCTATTTACTTCAGACCATTTCTCCAGTTTGTCCAGATAATTTTGAATTCTAATCCTGTCCTCTAAAGCACTTGCAACCTGTCCCAGCTTGATATCATCAGGAAATGTTATAAGTGTACTCTCTATGCCATTATCCAAATCATTTTTGAAGATCTTGAATAGAACCAGTCCCAGGACAGATCTCTGCAAGACCCCACTCGATATACCCTTCCAGCTTGACCTTGAACCATTGGTAACTATTCTCTGAGTGGTTTCAGAGGAACAGCCGTGTTAGTCTGTATTCGCAAAAAGAAAAGGAGTACTTGTGGCACCTTAGAGACTAACCAATTTATTTGAGCATGAGCTTTCGTGAGCTACAGCTCACTTCATGCTCACGAAAGCTCATGCTCAAATAAATTGGTTAGTCTCTAAGGTGCCACAAGTACTCCTTTTCTTTATTCTCTGAGTACGGTTTTCCAACCAGTTGTGCACTCACCTTATAGTACCTCCATCTAGGCTGTATTTCCCTACTCTCCACTCCAGACTGGAGTTGTTGCCAGTGTTTGTGCTGCTGCTGCAGAGACAATTCCTTTTCCTACAAAGAGATGGAACTAGAGTGTGTTCTGGTGCGCTCCCTATAAAAACAGCCAGTGCCCTTCCCTCCTGCTGCTTCCCAGCCTGGGTGGGGCATCTCGTGCCTAAGGTCCGGGATGGAGGTGGTGCAGGAACTGTTGCATGCTGAGTGGCAGGGAGGGGTGCAGAATAGCCAGGGTCTGAGACATTCTCTGGCGAAGTTGGACAGAACTGTAATGACCCTGCTGGCTCGTTACTGGGCACTGCCCCAGCATCCAGCCAGGGGACTGCTCTGCAATCCCTCCAGCACAGGAGAGGGAGGTGCTGCCAGAGGGGCCAGGCGCTGGCAGTGTGGGAGCAGGAGCCATAGACTACAGCCTGGGAGCTGGCTGTGGAGAGAAGGCCCGGCAGCCTGGGATTTGTGAGTGAGGGACCTCGCACCAGGCTGGGAAGCAGCCTGTGGCTTGATACATAGAAGTAGCCTGCAAGCAAGGGGCTGTGTGGAAGTGACTGGCATCCTGAGCAGCGCTGTCCCTAGAGGCCAAGCTGGGACCCACCGATCTTTGTTTAAAGCTACCGTGCCGAGGGGAGGTGCACTGTGTATTGCTGGCAGCCCTACTACGGCATCTTTGTTACTTTCCTGGCAGCGTGTATGGGAACCCGCTGAGGGCCAGAGCCTTGTGCCCGGAACGCCCACAGCGCTTGCTCTGAGCATGTGGTTCACCCAGCGTACTACCACCTATCTAGGGCACCGTGACGCCATGCGGCAGGGTGGCATAGGGCACTCTGCTGCGCTGCGTCAGGAGCCATCGCTCACAGTCACTCCTGCTGGGGTCTCCTTGCTGCCCCGGGCTGGGCTCCCCTCTCGGCACACATCCTCCCAACTGCCCAATGGTTCACCCCATGGAGGGGAGAAGTCTCCCAAGCCCGCGGAAGGGTCCAGCCCTCACCAGTCCCTACCCCTCACTCCCTTGCAGCAGCACTGCTGGTCGGCCAGACAGGAGCCCATTGACAGCTCCCCCACTGGCCCAGTTTGGAACTGCGCCTCCCATCGTCACTTACCCGTTGAACCAAACAGTGAGTTTCAAATCTCCTCCCAGGAGATAAAATATCTCTGGACTCTAGGTGGATAAACACTTATCCCATGAATTCATGAATCCATTAATCTCATGAATCCTCATTCTTTTATGGCCTTAGAGGAGCAAAGCAACTCACGATGGGAAGCGTAGGGCAGAGCTGGTCAAGCAAAGTAAAAATGAAACCTGAAAATGCATGAAATGCATACCCAGACACCTGTTGGGAAAATAACACAGCAGGGCACAGATTATCCAACAAGTTCTTGGATTTCACTGGAGACATTTTTTTTATTTCAGAAGGTGGAGAAAGCACCTGGGGAGAAGCTGTTCTATATTTGATTTTGACAAATAGGGAGGAACTGGTTGAGAATTTGAAAGTGGAGGGCAGCTTAAGTGAAAGTGATCGTGAAATGGTAGAGTTCATGATTCTAAGGAACGGTAAGAGGGAAAACAGAAGAATAAATATAATGGATTTCAAGAAGGCAGACTTTAGCAAACTCAGGGAGTTGGCAGATAAGATCCCAATGGAAACAAGTCTAAGGAGAAAAACCGTTCGAGAGCCTTGGCAGTTTTTCAGTTTTAAGGGCACAAGAGCAAACTATCCCACTGTGTAGGGAAGATACGAAGAGTGGCAAGAGACCACCGTAGCATAACCAAGAGATCTTCAATGATCTGAAACTCAAAAAAGAGTCCTACAAAAAAATGGAAATAGGTCAAATTATGAAGGATGAATATAAAAAAACAAAACAAGCATGTAGAGACAAATTAGAAAGGCCAAGGAACAAAATTAGATTAAATTGCTACAGATATGAAAGATAACAAGAAAACAGTCCACAAATACATTAGAAGCAAGAGGAAGACCAAGGACAGGGTAGGCCCATTACTCAATGAGGGGAGAAAAACAATAACAGTGTGACGGGTCCATGGGGTGCAGCCTGGACTGTGAGACCGCTGAGCCCTCAAAACCCACCAACCTGGGCTGCCTTTCACATTGTGATGCTGATGTCAAGCTACAAGCCTTTGACAGCCACTGCACGTACACAGCCAACCACAGGCATGGATACGCCCTACTGAGTTACATGAATGATCTCCCAGCCACTCGTGAACCATCAATAGAGAGACTCCAGCCAATTCTCCCCAGCTCCCCAGTCTTGTGCCCCACAACTTGCACTGGTCAGAAGGCTGGCAAGTATAAGCTTTACCACTTCTTCATAGGCAAGTGGACATGCACCAGCCTTTGTAATCTGAGCTGAGATTTTCCAAGCACTTCCAAAACACACTGTTTTAGGTAAAATATAAAATGGATTTATTAACGGATTTTAAGTGATTATAAGTAGCAGGCATAGAGATCAAAGTTGGTTACATAAGAAACAAAAATAAATTTGCAGTCTAATTCTAACTTTAACAGACTGAGGACAATTTGAATCAAGCAGTGTCTAACAGATGCTACAACAAGCAGGGTACAGTTCCTCAATACACAGACTGGGCACTCTTCCAGCCTGAGACCACTCTTCCCCAGTTCAAAGGTTTTTTTTTTCAGATGTTTTTTCAGGTGTTGAGATGGGGTTGGGGGAGGAGAGGACAAGTCATGATTTCACTGTCTCCCTTTTTATACCTTCTTCCAGCTTCTAGAAAGATCCTTGCTGTGACATGGGGGGTCAGTCAATCCCCATTGGGAAAGCAGTCTCCATTGCTTACGTGCCTTCTCTATGGAGCCTCTGGGATAGTGGATTGTTTTCTTGATGGGCCATTAATGCTGTCTGGGCCCTCCTTTGTTGCAACTGAAAGGCTGGCTGTGGGCATTTCCAACCCCACATCATATTTCAGTGACACATATAACAATACTTCAGAACCTCACACACAATGACAACACCTACAGGCCAACTGGATATTAATGTTCAGCAGATCAAGACTTTTAAAATCATACCTCAGAAGACATACTTTGTACAAAACACATCATAATTATATGACAGTGGTGAATATGGGGGTAAAGGGTGGTACTTTGAGATACAGCATGTTAGAAATAGAAAATGTAGAAATGGCAAAAGTGCTAAATGAATTTTTTGTTTCAGCTGTCATCAAAAAGGTTAGTAGCAATTGGATGTCTAACATAGTGAATGCCACTGAAAATGAGATACAATCTGAAGCTAGGACAGGGGAAGAACAAGTTAAAAATTAATTAGACAAGTTAGATGTCTTCAGGTCAGCAGTGCCTGATGAAATACAACCTAGAATACTCAAGGAACTGACTTCAGAGATCTCTGAGCCATTAGTGATTATCTTCAAAAAGTCATGGAAGATGGGAGAGATTCCAGACGACTGGAAAAGGGCAAACATAATGCCAATCTATAGAAAGGGAAATATGGGCAACTCGGAGAATTACAGACCAGTCATCTTAACTTCAGTACCCGGAAAGATAATGGAGCAAATAATTAAGCAATCAATTTCCAAACACCTAGAAGATAATAAGGTGATAAGTAACATCAGCATGGATTTGTCAAGAACAATTTGTGTCAAACCAGCCTAATAGGTTTCTTTGACAGGGTAACAAGCCTTGTGGATAGGGGGAAGCAGTAGATGTGGTATATTTTGACTTTAATAAGGCTTTTGATACTGTCTTGCATGACCTTCTAATGAACAAACTAGGGAACTACAACCTAAACCGAGCTACTGTAAGGTGGGTGCATAACTGATTGGAAAACCATTCCCAGAGAATAGTTGCCAGTTTTCATAGTCAATTTGGAAGGGCATATTGAGTGGGATCCCATTGGGATGGCTCCTGGCTCTGGTTCTGTTCAATATTTTCATGAATTATTTGGATAATGGGATAGAGAATAGACAAACTGGAAAAATGGTCTGAAGTAAATAGGATGAAATTCAATATGGACAAATGCAAAGTACTCCACTTAGGAAGGAACAATCAATTGCACACATACAAAACTGGAAAGGACTGCATAGGAAGGAGTACTGCGGAAAGGGATCTGGGGATTATAGTGGATCACAAGCAAAACATGAGTCAACAGTGTAACACTGTTGCAAAAAAAGCAAACATCATTCTGGGCTGTATTAGCAGGAGTGTTGTAAGCAAGACACGAGAAGTAATTCTTCCGTTCTACTCTGCGCTGATAAGTCCTCAGATGAAGTATTGTGTCCAGTTCTGGATGCCACATTTCAGGAAAGATGTGGACAAATTAGAGAAAGTCCAGAGGAGAGAAAAAAATGATTAAAAGTCTAGGAAACATGACCTATAAGGAAAGACTAAAAAAATTGGGGTTGGTTAGTCTGGAGCAGAGAGGACTGAGGGGGGACATGGTAATAGTTTTCAGGTACATAAAAGGTTGTTACAAGGAGCAGGGTGAAAAATTGTTCTCATTAACCACTGAAGATGGGACAAGAAGTAATGGGTTAAATTGCAGCAAGGGAGGTTTAGGCTGGACATTAGGAAAAACTTCCTAACTGTCAGTTAACTGTCAGTTAAGCACTAGAACAAATTATCCAGGGAGGTTGTGGAATCTCTGTCATTGGAGGTTTTAAAAAACAGATTAGAGAAACACCTATCAGGAATGCCTGCCTTGAGTGCTAGGACTGGACTAGATGGCCTCTCGATGTCCCTTCCAGTCCTACACTTCTATGATTCTGTGAAACTTGACTAGTTTGGGTTTTCTGGAACTCAGGTCTATTTCATGTATCTGGCTCCAGTATTGCATGACCCTTGGCTAATTTACAGGAAGATGTGAGTAATTCACAACTTGTAATTTAGTCAACACGACACCTTGTTCATTTTTTTTCAGGCCAAACATCTAGAAATGAGTCCCGATTTCCTCCAAATCATTCCCCACTCCTCCTAGAGTTTGGGAGTGTTTAGCTACAAGGCCTGGCTCACGTCTAGTATTTTTGAGTTTTATTTTTCTACAGGTAGCTGCATTCCTCTGTATTTAATATGCCTGAGGGGCAGGCACACACATCAAGGTCTAGTGTCCTCTTGATGAGCACTAAACGGAATGCAGACCTCTGAGAGAGCCTGAGCATACGGTCTAGGCAGCAGTAGCATTCTGGGAGGCAGGTATGCAACGGTTTCCCCTAAATAATATTTGAAAATGAAGAAAAACATGAACAAATGCAGGCTGCTCTCTGCCAGGTCCCTCTGCCATCCCTCCCAGTTCCATACATCTCACTCTTTCCAGATGTAGTTGCAAAATATGTTCATTCTGCATTTCTAATGGGGAAACACAGATGGTAATGGCTAAGTGTAAAATGTATCTATTAAAATCTGCTGCTGATTGTTCCTCATAATGGGCTTTGGTCCTTTGAAATATGTTGGAGAAGATTTGCATAGAAATTTCATGATGCAGAGGGTTAGGGGATATATCTGTTAGGTTCTGGACTTATTTCTATTGCAGTAGCATGTAGATCAACTGTGATCAGGACTTCACTTGTGCTAGGCACTGTACAGACATATAGTAAGAGACTGTCCCTGCCCCAAAGAGCTTACAATCTAAATAAATAATATAGACAAAGGGGACATTATTATCCATTTTGGTTAGACCTTTGATTCATTTGACCTTTAGGTATGTTGTTTTCTGGGAAGCCCATTTACATCTCCACTATACAGGAGGTCAGGTTGTGCCACCCTTTACTCTTTCCAAGTAACTTTACTCTGAAGACATCTCCGGCAACTTCAGATCCATTGATTGGTTTGTGGAGTCAGGTATCAGTCAGCATGAGGCCTGATGGCACAGTGTGGCCCAGGGTAGAAGGATAAGACTGTTCTCTCTGAATGATACAGGCTAGGTGCAGGAGGTATGACTTAGAGAGTCATATTTACTGTAGGTGGAAAGTATCTAAGATTAACTTCTTGACTGATGTGTGGCCATGTGTGGCTGGAGAAAGGCAAAGCATGATTATTTATGAATTATTATTGCCATTGTTTCATAGCTGGAGACATCAGGCAGGCAGGGGGGAAGGTGAAGGAGAACAGAGAATGACACTTGATAAGCGCACTAAGCTATGGAAGATACCAAAGAAACCAGAACCAGAGCCCTGTAGAAAGCCCATTGGGGGATCCTGTGTACAGGACACATTAGAACCACAAGCTATCTGGGATGAATGATCTGGGAAGTAAGAGCCATGAGACTGCATGGGTCTTCAGTCCTGGCTTTGAGGTCTGGATATGGCTGATGCATATTGGAGAGGAACCCGAATCAAATCCTCCCAGACTTTGGTGAAATTTGGCGCTAGGTCCAAACTTTCAACTGGCTCCTGTGACAGCTCTGACAATATGCCGCAATATTCTGGACAAAGCATATGGAATTGAGTATTTTATGAGTCCAGTGTATTAAAAATGCAATTTTTTATGTGTTATTGTGGAATTGTATGTAATTTCTCTAGGAGATGTGATTAATGTGATCTCTGGGAAGAATTAGGAACTTCAAAGGATTTGAGGGGACACAACGTGTGAAGTGGATTTCCTAGGAAATACTTGGGGTGAGGGGAAAGCAGATGACCCACCCCCCTTTGAAGCTTTGCTTTGAGCAGAAAAACATTGTCTGGTTGATTACCTATGCAGGGTCTCTTCAAAGGCCCAAACGGGATAAAGGCTGACTCACAAATTCATAGAGTTCTTGTTCTGAGCAAAGGGTGTGATGCACATGAAACTACATGACCACCCCTGGGTGGGGTTTGAAGGACTGCTCACCTGCCAGAACCCATGTTGAAGCTGGGGTGATCTCTCGTAAGCTTATTACCATGCATGTCGGTTCTTTTTTTGTTTTTAAGATGTTTTCTCAGCATTTCTTATACCTTAATAATAAAATGTGCTTAGTTAGAAAGAGCTGTGTGGTAACTAATACCTGTGGCAATTACACTGTTAACCGTCTCTGAAGAGAGGCAAAAGAAGCTTGATTAGGCAGCCTGTCTTTTGCTGGGTAGTCAGGGGACTGTGCAGCCTGGAAACGCACAGTCGGGAAAGAAAGAGACATGTGTCTCCACCCCAGAGCGCCAACAGCTGAAGAGCTGGAAGTGGGTGCACTTGCTGGACCAGAGATGGGGAATATGGTTGCTATTGCCCCAAAATGTGACAGCCCCAACAGTAGGCAGAACTGAAGCCTCAGCTGCTGCCCCAAACCTCTTGGCTGCTGAGGGAGCAGATCTAAAGTCCAGGTCCTCTCTCAGGTGCATTCACATTGCTTGTTCCTGTGTGTGCTGCACTGGGGCTTCACCTTGGCTCTAAAGTTGGCCTGTAGCATGCTCTCAGGGCCTATCCAAAGAGTACCACTGACTTCAGTGGGTTTTGGATCAGGCCCTCGGTGCAGGCTGCCTTGCTGGTGCTGGTGCTTCCTGATCAGCAAACGTGCTGATCTCTTGCTATTAAAATCAATCACTTTGCCAGAGAAAAATTCAGAGCTGACAACTTCCCCGCCAGAACCAGAGGTACGAGCGAGTCTCTCTTGCTCACTCTGGTAACCAACTTATAATTAACAGTGTAGAGGACGCTGCTCAGAACCAGCTCACTAAACGCTTAGATTTCAGTTTGGGCTACTTCCAGCTCTGGTAAATCCATTAATTACACTTCGTACAGCGGCATTTACTGATGAATGAAAGATTTCATTAAGCCTGCCGGCTTCCTATAGCGCAGCAAGACCTCAGACAAGCTCCCCTGAGCTTCGGCGCTGATTAAGTAGCACTGCTGTGTCTCATTCTGTTAGACACACAGCTCACCTGAGGGGAGGATTGAACCAATGATCTTTCCTCTTATCTCCACTCTGCTGCTCCAGCCCACCGTCTTTATTGCCAATGGGGGCAGAAGTGGCATCACAAAAAGCAGCTACCAGTGGGCTCACCAGTTGTTAGGCTCCGTCACAGCTGCAGCAGGGAGTTGATACACGCGAGAGTGACTCTTAAAGGGACACACTGATGTTTTGAAAGGTCCCAGTTCCGAGCTGTGATCCAGCCAGGGATGTCCACGTATGTTGTAACACTGGCTGCACCTTTGGTGTTGCTCTCGCACATTTTGTCCTTTCCCCTCTCACTTAGGAGGTGTGATTTTGACCCTTTACTACTGTTTTGGGTAAGCCCAGAAATCTGCTCCCTAAGGAATTTTCTAACCACACCCTTTCTACAGAGAAAGCCAGATTAACCAGCCAAAATGGCAACTGTAGTTACTCCCCAGGAGCGAAGCCTGACTGTCGGGGAAACACACAGAATGGGATTCCAATGTGGGGTTTCACCTCCTGGATGGATTTGGGAAATATTCTAAATCCTGTGCATAGATTAAATAAAAGAACTGAGCCCCAGTGGTGAAGCTAGTAGGGGGTCCAGGGGATGAGCACCCACTCCCTGGCAGACTTTAGGTGTATGTATGATGCCTTTTCAACAATTATATGCACAGAGGCTGCTCCAGGCATAGGCAAGCTAGGCAGCTACCTAGGGCGGCAGATTTGCAGCAAGCTGGGAGGTGATCGACTGTGCACTAGCCTGCTGTGCCGTGAACTGACGGTCCATGCGCACCCTGACATGTGAGCAGTAACCGTTTCTTGAGGCCTCTTTGAAACAGGACTAGACCAAAGAGTGATAACAAATGTAATGGGCATCAGCAGACACCACCCAGTGCACACTAAGGGAGGCCTCACCTGTCCACTTGTACAGAGGCCTCAACACAGATCATGCAGCTGGAGGGCCCAGACCAGGCGGTGTCTCTGTGGACAAGCATGAGGATGAGGGCTCCCGCTGGAGGGGCAGTGACCAGGTAAGTAGCACCCCCTGACCCCCCATCTTCCCGCTCTTGTAGTCCTCCTGCTCCTCTCTGGCCCCCATGTCCTACCTCCACCCTAGCTGCCCCATCCTGCCCTCCCATGTCCTACCCTCCCCACACCCTCGCCTTCCGGCTATTGCCCCCCCGTTGCAAAACCTGGCTCTGCCACTGCTTAGCCCTACAGGAAAACCTGCTCAAAGGTGGCACAAGAATTGTGACTAGAGTCACAAAGAGAATTAGGCATCTAAGTCCAACATTTAGGCACCACTGGCATTCACAAACCCGTGCTCAGCTGCCACCTCACCAGGTGGGTGCCTGAGGTCCCTTGGCACCTGCATTTCTGCAGGGAAAGTGCCTAAATTCCAACAACTGAGCCTCGGCACAGCCGTCTGCATTCTGACACCCCCAGCAGGGGGAGCCAGGCATTCCCCTGTCTAACTCGCCTTTGGGTCCAACCCGGTAGGCATACTCCGAGTACGTCTAAACACACACAAAACAGCCAGGGCGGTGTCCCCACCCCCCGTAATCTTTAGCCCTGTGGTTACAGCACAACACAGGTTCAAGTCCCGCCTTGGCCTAACGGAGGGGAAGGACTTGAACGTGAGGGAAGGGCCCCAACCACTGGGCCCTGGGGCGTGCTGGTAGGAGTCACTCTCAGTCTTTCCTGTTGAAGCTCTTCTGTGGTGTATTAATTATGCACTGGGCCACAGACTGAGTGCAAGTGACTCTTCGGCTCAGTGGTTAGGGCCCTCACTGGGGAGGAAGGAGGCCCAAGTGCTGATCCCTTGGCCTCCCTGGTGCAGAGGAGTAGCTGAACCTGGGTCTCCCACATGATTGGGCTGAAGGCTACTAAGGCAGCAGCTGCAGTTTAGTTTCTTACAGAAAAGAGCTTAAGCACCTAACTCCAGGGATGGGTTCCTGGTTATGGATCCCACACAAAGACAGGCGCCTAACTCCCTTGAAGGGGAGCAGCTTAGGCCAGCCCTTCCTCCTCGGCATTTCCTGTGGGCTAGCTTAGGCGGCTCCCTGCTCAGGGTGCTGGCTTTTGTGGATCCCATTCTTAGGCGCCTAACTCTCCCCAGACCCCGTGTAGGGAGCCTGGGCACCTAGCTCAGGGCAGTGAATTCCACTGGGCAGCAGGACACCTAGCCTGCAATGCTCAGGTTTACGCTGCCTAAGTCCCTTCGTGAATCTGGCCCTCAGGGCTTTCCCCATTAGACTTCTTAACGAGTTAACCTCCCCCTATGCCACTCCCAGGGGCCCAGAGGGGACCAGGCCTTCTTCTATAGCCACCCTCCATTTCTAGGCAGCTGAGCAGCATGAGTCAGGTGTACATGGGAGAGCAAGGGGAGTCCCTTTCCAAAGCCCTCTTTACCCTTATGCTGTGATCAGTGGAAGGAGAGGGGGCCACAGCCCCTGTCCCCTGGTGGGGCGGTTATTTGAGGTGAATTAGGGGTTTGTGGGGCCCTGTGCCAGAGCAAGTGGGGAACCCTCCCCACCCCTTCTGCCTGAAGTCCCCCCTGCCCCTCCCCCCGGTGTTCCTGCCAGGGAGCGGGGTCGGGGCGCAGGGCTTCCCCCGCTCCCCTGCAGGAGCGCCAGGTGGGCAGAGCGGGTCAGAGTGCGGGGGTGCCCATTTTTCTGGGGACCCCCAATTGACTGGGGCCCCTGCACGGGCCCTGTTGGCCCAGTGGCTAATCCACCACTGCGGTTACTGCAGGGACACTGGTGGTACTTGACACACACAGCCACACGGAGAGAGCAGTGCACAGGGTTTAACAAGGTTCTGTTTGCTCAACGTACCCTGCATTCAGCTTCGCTCTTTGGGAATGAAACAGCCTCCCTTACCTAGCCTGTGTCTTCCTCACTCTGTCCTGCCAGAGGAGGGGGTGCTGAGGATAGATTAGAGAGAGACCCCTGCCCAACCAGCTGAGCAGGCGTGGGGAACTTCCATCCCCCCAGCTCACGGCTGCCTTCCAGAGGGATCCTCTCTGAAGCTGAACCTGGAGCCTCTCCAGCTCCCTGCTCTCTCTGAAAGGATGTGGGCCTCAGTGCCATTATCCCAACACAGACCGGGGCTGGGCCACACCGGCCTTTGTGAGCCTGCTCCTGGTTTGCTGCTACAGCTCCGGTGGTCAAGGCTCATGTTTTAAGCCCCAGAGATCCCGGTCCCCTGGTTCAGTCGTCCCTGCCAATAGCCCTCCTGTGGGTGTCGCAGGTCACCACTTACCATTCAAGTGCAAAGGAACAAAGTCCCCATTTGTGTTATGCCTTTTCTGAGCAGGGGAGCCCAAATTTCTCCCATCACAGGCCCTGATCCTGGACTGAGAACTGTGAGAGGGTTCCCCTCCCCCTTCCACCCACTGAAACAGCCACACTGCCCCACAGTAGTCCCAGGGGCTCCCTGACATCCCCTCTGCCAGGATGTGCTAAGTGGCCAGACACAGCAGCCATGCTGGGGGAATGGTCCCCTAGCTGGCCAAGGGGGTGGTTGTGGTCACTGCATGCTGCAGCCGTGAGAGTCCATATACCATCCCTGGTTCGTGTGAAGTGCCTGAAAACCAGGACCAGCCCCCAGAAGCCTTCAGTTCCCTGGCCTTTCCCCTTCGACTTCTTTCCCTGCCCCTTCTTTGACAGAACCGTTATTGGCATTTCTGCTCTCACTGCTGGTGCCTCTCCCTCCGTCACTCTTTGGTGGGTGCTGAGCGGCTGGGAGGCTTGTTTAAGTATCACATCCTCAGGCAGCACTGTCTGTGCAGCGTCCCTGCAATTATGACTTGCCAGTTCCTCCACCGTTGTAGGCTGTTAAGGCGCATGGTTACTGTGGCCAATGTCCCCTCGCTCGAGGTGCTGTACTGCTACCAGTCAGTCCCTGAGTCTGGAGGTTATAGTCCCTCTGGGCTTTTGTGGCCACTTCAGTAGTAGCAGCCTCCAGCAAGTGTCTTTTTCCCTCTCAATCCTCCAGCT
This sequence comes from Lepidochelys kempii, assembly GCF_965140285.1. Classification (NCBI taxonomy): domain Eukaryota; kingdom Metazoa; phylum Chordata; order Testudines; family Cheloniidae; genus Lepidochelys; species Lepidochelys kempii. The sequence continues at coordinate 29,346,629 of NC_136392.1, read as the reverse complement.
CACTCGTCTGCTGGGGCTGCTGGAGGTCTTTGAGCCTGGACAAATCCATGCTGCTGTTAGCACAGTTCTGTAGCATTGCTAGGCAAGGTCCTGTGTGGTCTGCAGCACATTAGCCTGGCAGGACGTGGCAAAGCCCTCAACGTGTGCAGTTGTGCCAACCCCCAGCACTCAGAAATCAGGCGATAGGGTCCCCAAATATCATGAGGTTAGCTTGAAAATAATGAGATTTTTTAGGGATTCTTTTTATTTGCTCTCCTGCTTTTGAACCCTGAGGGGGCATATCTCCCAGCTTTCCTCCACAACTGTGAGGGCTAGAAGTGTACTTTGTTTCGAAATGAAAGTTGAAAGTCTCACACAATCACATGACCCCAGGAGCTGGCGCTTTAAGAAAAACACCCACTGTCATGAAACCTGCAATAAAATTGCAGAGTTGGCAGCATGTGAGCAGAGTCCCTGAAGCACAGGAACCCGGCTCCTGTGAGGCTTAGCACCTCTTCAAGGAGAGCTTTGGGGTGTATGGCCTGCTGGGGATTGTGTCTCTTTGCTGAGGGCCCGCTCATGCCCTGCACGAGGTGGGGGTGAGGTACTGCTAAGTCACAGCACCCACCGCCACGCCCTGCCGGGTGGGTGTCCAGTTCTGGTGAGCCCCCGCATTCACAGCCATGCAGGACAGTGGGAGAGAAGGGGGTTGGGTGAGCCATGGGCCTCACAGCCACCCCCTGCAGTCGGGGGCTGGGACGGGTACTGCTGAACCACTACAGTCACAGCCATGTCCTGCAGCAGAGCCACTGCAACCATGGCCACATCCTGCAGTGGCGGGGTCAGGTACTGGCAGGGGGCCAATGAGGGGGGTTCACCAGAGCTGGGAATTTGGGCCAGCCTTCCCTCCCTCCAGCAGTGAGGGAAATCAGATCCTCACAGGGGGTGGGGTCAGGGCAGGCACTGGGGTGGGGCTCTGAACTTTGAATATCAGCGTTGTCATCTATTTCACTGCTCAGCCAAACGCAGAGGGGAGACCAGGGGCTGGGAGGCTGCGAAGCTCGGCACCATGGGCTCAGTTCGGTGCTGGTGGCTGGGCCGCACCCCCACGTATCTGTCTAACCAGATGGGGAGCTCAGCCTGAGCAGCCCAGGCAGGCATGTGAGTCCCCTCAAGGGGGAGCGCCAAGATCATGACCATACTGTGAACACGGACACCCCCTGCTGAAAGCGGCGACTCGCCTTGGCCCCTGGGGTGGGCAGAGTCTGGAGGATTCCCCTGCCTGGCCAGCTCCGCCTCTGGCCTTTTCTCAGGAGAGGTCCCCGTGCCGCAGGACCCTTCTCCACAAACAGCAGCGCAGTGAGCCAGTGGAGGCCGTCAGCCTTCTGACATGGGCAGTGCCCCTCATGGCACATCTGGTTCTTCAGCAGGGGCCTGGGTGACCCTTTCTGGAGCGAGGCTCCTTTTTATCTCGTTCTCATCCCTCCTGCTCTATCTCCCCTGAATATGTCAGCGATGCAGCTGCCTGCATTCTGGATAGCTGATCTTGTCATCTCCGCTCTGCCGGGTAGAGAGCAGGGCTCTGCAGGTAACTGAAATCCCAGCCTCCAGGTTGGGTTTGCCTTCAGAGAAGCACGATTTTGTCTTGAATTGGAATGGCACATCCCAGCGGTGGCAGCTTTGGAACTCTGTGCTGGCCCCATACCCAAGAACCTCTGAGTCAGCCATATTTGTAAGGGGAGAGTTCTCTATACAATGCTCTGAATTCCGCCCCACAGAACTATTACATATCCTAGCCTGGATTGGTCTTGTTTGTGTTCCTGTCCCTTGTTACTATCCATTAATCTGCTCCACAGAGCCAATATGTACCTTTCAATTATTCATATCTCGCAGCTTAGGACTTAATTGAACATTATCAAGTAAACTCTGAAAGATAATGATAATGACTTGCACTTAGCTAGCTCCTATCATTTCAAAGGATGGCAAATTGCTTTGTCGGCAGTATAGACATAGATCACTTCACCCATCATGAAAATGCACCCACCTCTTGGATGGAACATGACAGCTGTTCAACAGCTCACACAGCAATACATGACTGTTTAGGACAGGAAGTGAAGAAGAGCATCGAATTCAATTGAAGTCTGAATGAGGCAGGATGTAATTGCCTGGATTGGAATGTGATCAAGATACTAGGGCCAGCTCCCTTTACTCCTATACTAGGTGCTCTTTGACGGTCGCATAGCGCAGTAGCAGAGCCTCAGTTTGTCATCTCTGTGAAGGTCTCACTGGTGATACAAGAGCGTGAATACCAAGCTCAGGGCAGCCTGTTAAAAACCAGAGCACAATCCCCATGTTGGTTGTGAGTTGTAAACTTAGATTTCACCAACTAACTGCACCAAGTGCAAACTCCTCAGGTGCTTTACCAGAGTCACCGTGGGGTGCTGGGTCTGTCTTGCCATCCTGGTGACAGATGACTCCTTATACCAAAAAAAGAAAAGGAGGACTTGTGGCACTTTAGAGACTAACAAATTTATTTGAGCATAAGCTTTCGTGAGCTGCAGCTCACTTCATCGGATGCAGTCCACTGAATGCATCCGATGAAGTGAGCTGTAGCTCACGAAAGCTTATGCTCAAATAAATTTGTTAGTCTCTAAGGTGCCACAAGTCCTCCTTTTCTTTTTGCGAATATAGACTAACACAGCTGCTACTCTGAAACCTAGCAATATTCGGGTTACTCCTAATCTCAAAGGACCAGTCACTTACCCCAGGTCAATTGTGCTTTAGGTCTCACACGAAGACAACACTTGTAGCCAATTCTATAATAAACAATATGAAGATTTATTAAATTGGAGAAAGAAAAGGAGTACTTGTGGCACCTTAGAGACTAACCAATTTATTTGAGCATAAGCTTTCGTGAGCTACAGCTCACTTCATTTCTTTTTGCGAATACAGACTAACACGACTGTTACTCTGAAACCTTAAATTGGAGAGTTATTTACAAGGTTAAAGCAAGCAAACATAGACACATGAATGAGTTACAATCTTAGGCTTCTATAATCAGCAAGCTCTATGTATCCTTTAGGGCTAACCCAGGCTAAAAGTGGATGATCTCTTGCTTATGCCTAGAAACACCTTCCCCTCCAGAGCCCAGGCAGCACAGAGATCTTTAGTTCCATCTTCACGGTGAAGAGAGCAGAACAATATGAAACTTTAGTCCTTTTGTTGACAGTTTCTCAATCCACATGTAAAGAGTTTCCAGTTGTAAGCTCTAATCATAGCCCGTCTGATCTCTATGGGTCTTCTCTTTTGGGAGGGGCATAACAACTTCTGTAGAAGAGCACACTAATTAGTGTCACTTTCCTGTGTGGCAATTCACAATACAATTGTGCAAATATTACATTACAATATGGGACACAGATATTCCAGGCAAGATTAATGCAGGCAGCAACTCACAAGCATTCAACAGAGTCTAAACACTAAACACGTTCTTTATCATTCTAATATCTATTTTATCAACGTGAGCCAGACAGATTCCAGCTGTGTAACTGTCAGTGTCCGGCTGAGAGCCGGGGACCATGGCGTAAGCTGGAACCTGGCCTGGCAGCATGACAAGCTCATCCCAAAAATAAACCAAATTTCCTTTTTGCTGCCCCATTGGCATTTGGTATACTGTGTGTTAGTAGAGAGAGTTCATCATGGACACCTTCCCACCTGTTCCCAATCCCCTGGACCCTGCTACCCACCCATCCATGCTTGTGGAATGTCCCTGTGACACCTACAGCAATCGTTTGATGTGGAAAAGCATTAACAGGTGTTGGCAGGTTCTTATTCCAGCCCTAGAAACCCCGGCTAGTCAGCCCTCCTGCTGCTTAAAAGCACACACTCCACCAGGTACCTTCACCAAGTGTCTTTATTATTATTTCTTTCCTTATGCTCCAGGTACAACACAATATAGCAGCAGATAGAAGGGGCTTCCTTAGTGTTCCCTGGCTCAGCCTTTTATACTGCTTGCTTTCTCCTCTGAGCTACCTAGCTAGTGAGCTAATTACCTCATTAGCTCATCAGACTCCCTATAAGAACATGAGAATGGCCATACTGGGTCAGAGTAATGGTCCATCTAGCCCAGTATCCTGTCTTCTGACAGTGGCCAATGCCAAGTGCTTCAGAGGGAATGACCAGAACAGACAATTATCCCCTGTTGTCCACTCCCAGCTTCTGGCAAACAAAGGCTAGGGACACTCAGAGCATGGTGTTGCATCTCTGCCCATCCTGGCTAATAGCCTTTGATGGACCTATCTTCCAAGAACTTATCTAGGTTTTTTTTGGAACCCTGTTATAGTTTTGTCCTTCACCACATCCCCTGGCAATGAGTTCCACCGGTTGACTGTGCATTCTATGAACTACTTCCTTTTGTGTGTTTTAAACCTGTTGCCTATTCATTTAATTTAATTGGGTGACCCCTAGTTCTTGTGTTAGGTGAAGGAGTAAATAACACTTCGTTATTCACTTTCTCCACACCAGTCATGATTTTATAGACCTCTGTCGTATCCCTCCTTAGTCATCTCTTTTCCAAGCTGAACAGTCCCAGTCCTTTTAATCTCTCTTCATACCGCCACAGGTGCAAAGGAACCCATCTAACCTTTCAAACTCAATCAGACTGCCTAATTCCCTCTTACTCTAACTACACCCAGTGTTCCGTGTGTTCTAAGTGACCAGGGTGCTGGCTGTCATTAGAGGCTCTGTTTATAGCTGCTAACAGCACTCTCTCAGATCAGGAAAGAATTTAGTTATTTTACAGTTCTAGAGTTGGTCCTGATCTTTAAGAGCACTTCCTTTCCCCCCTAATCCTCCTCTGATGAGATGGTTTGCTCTCTCCCCTTCCTTGGTTCCAGTTGTTTTAACAGGCCTCCATGTTCTCCTTTACATGGAGAAGCTGGAAGCAAGGAGTAAGAGCCAAGATGACATGATTTGTCAGCCCTTTGGCAGCTCTGCAGAGTACCAGTGGCCACTGACCACAGGGTGAGAACCACTGCAACATGGCGCTGTCAGAGTGGAACATGTCCCATTTTAAGGCCACATGTCAGTTGTCTCCAAGTCCCATGGGACTTATGGTGCAGTGAATGCTATGTGGGATTTGAGAGCCCGCCCCTCCAGGCCTGGTGCCCGAAGGGTAAGGAAGAGTTGCTGGCAGGTTTCTCCCAGAGTCAGCATTAAAGCCATCAGAGGGGGATGCTCTCACAGGGCAGTGGATGAAACACATCAGGCCTTTGCTCATGCTGCCCAGGGTGGGCATGAGGCAGAGTTTGGCCCTTGCACAGATCATGTTCTTGCATCCTCTGCTTTTCTCTGGGTGTCCATGTTGTCCTCAGTCCTTGCCAGCACAGCATGGACCCCCAGCTCTGGACTCAGCTGCTGGGAGCAGGAGGGACTGAGTTTGATTTAGACTGTGAGTATTTGTGCAGTCGTTAAACCTCTGTAGTCTGCTCCTGAGTTGGCCTCTTAAGCAGCTTACAATGTCTATGCCCTGAACTTCGCAGGTCCTTTTTATCCAGAGGATGCTCACACCAGTTTCAGGGATTCTCTGCCAGCACATCCCCTGGGCTCCCCGCTCTCCCTGCTCCTGCACAGCATAGAACTCAGCATCTAAGGGGAAATACTCTCCTGGACTCCTCACTTACCAAAACGGAGCCCTCATCACAAGGCAGTCTGGAAGCACCTGGCCATGTCTCCTTCCCACCAGTGTGCCCATGCTCGGGGATTCTTGGCTCCCTCTCCAATCCCTGAGTGCACCTAAGGTTGTGGCCACTTTGATTCACCTCTTCCCTTGGCCCCAGGGAGCTGAGCAGGATCTCAGCCAGACCACCCCAGTATGATGTCAGGAAGTACCTGGGCAAGTGTATTTAGAGATGCGTTGGCAACACCCAGGAGCTCTGAAGGTGAGCATGGGTGAGAGCACACCGTCCATCCACTGTTTCTCCTGTTGGAAGCCATCAGACTCCAGTCCTTAATAGCTGATGTCTCAAGTGCTATTTCTGGCAGATCACTAATGCCTAAATGACAGCTACATTAGCTGAGTCAATGCTGAGGATGTAAATTTGCAGCTGGGGAAGCTGAGGTTTAAGCAACAAGACGCGGTCATGGCTGGATTGCTAAGAGATTAGAGCCTGCCTCTGGCGCTCTGGTAAAGCACAAGGCTGGAGGTCAATTGATCCTGAGCACCTGCAGGGTGCAGCAATTGCCCAGAGATGTGCACTATGGAGGGCCCTGTTGCTGGTGCACTGCACCTGCACAAGCCCCTACCGGAAGAAAGTTTAAGAGTTTTATTGAAATGACAGAATAATACACGAAGAAAAGGAAAACCACCAGCAGAATGGAAGCCAGTGGCGATTATACCGATAGGGAAATCTGGCAAATTACTCACAAGACCTGATGTACATTGACCTAGCGTCCTCCCATCATGTGTGGGCACAAGTATTGAAAGAATGACACATGGGAGATTAGTAGCCTACCTGGAAAAAATGAAATTATAAAGAGTGAACAAAGTAGATTCAGGAAAGGAAGCTGCAAAGAGGCTCATATTGTAAAATTAGAAACAGAAATACAAAAAAGCATGAGGAACAGAGAGTTTATGAGAGCTGTCTCTTTGGACATTGTATGACATGCTGTAGAGGGAAGGCTTGCTGTATAAACTGGCCACAGCTGGAATAATAATAAGCATGTTCTGCTGGATAAGCGACTTCTTAAGTGATAGAACCGTACAAGTCAGGGTGGGGTTGGCACTGTCGAATATTTATAAACTTGCTAATGGGGAGTCTTATCAGCCCTACCATGTCTAACATTATGCTTATTATGAGAGAGCACACAGGCAGGAATACATATTACTCTATTTGCAGATGACTGTACGGGCCAAACTTAGAGGACTTAAGATAGCTATGGAACCAATGAGGCGCTCAGGGCAATTCCTGGGGATTTAAGTTGTCACTTGCTAAAGCAAAGGGAATGATCGTCACCAAACGGAAGCGTGGGCAAGAAGGGAACTTTTTCCAGAAACAATTCAGGTAGTTCAAAATGTTGCCTTCTTAGGAGTTGTGTTTGATAACAAACTAACTTGGAAGGGTCATATAGATAATATCAAGACTAAAGGGAAAAATAGGATGAATCTGCTTTAAAGTATTCCTGGGAACAACTGGGGTGTAGATGAGAATATCTGGCTGATGCTGTATAGGGCACTAATTAGACTAGTGATAGATTGTGGATGCCAAGCCTTTAATTCAGCTTCTAAATCAACACTAAAAAATTAGAGCCAACCCAAGCCCAAGCTCTGCCAATCACATGTGGTCCGAGCATTACGACACTTGTGTGTGCTTCAGGAAGCGACCAGAGAAATGCCTATAAACTGAAGGATGAAATTGTTAGATTGAACCTTTTGGGCTAAGGTTAGTGGAGACAGTGGAGATCAGAGTACTACACAAATATACGAGGGTGGAGGGGATTAAGTGGACAAGATGTAACTGGGTGCCACAAACTCCCACATGCTAACGGCATCAAAAGGTGGGTAACAAGCCTGGGTGAAAAGGAAGGACTGGAAGAAATGAAAATCTGTAGTCATGGGAAATCAAACGACAGCTGGATGGTTGTCTCTCCAGTTGTGGATTTGGAATTATACAATAACAAAAAATGGAAGAGCAGGACTGTCAAATATGATACTTAAGATTTATGAGTTTATACATGGCAAATGGGGTCAGCATTGCCAGATCTATACTGACGGCTCTAGAGATGACAATAAGGGTGGAGTGAGAATGGCCTTTTGTATCCCTGAATTAAGAAATCTCGGACTATTCAGTTTTGTAGCCATTGTGACAGCCAAATTGATGGGCATATTGTTGGCACTGACCTGGATAAGGGGTGCACGCCCAATCATAAATCATAATCAGAAAGGGAGTCTGGGAAATTAGGAGTGACTTAATCAATGAAATATTGTTCTTAAATATGGAGAGGGTCCAATTAAGTATACATATAGCAGTAGTGTGGATTTCGGCATGTGTTGGAGACCAGGCAATGAAATGGTATCTAAAGCAGCCCAAAATGTCTTAAAAATGAGGAGGTTGATATAAAGATCCCATTAATCAAAAGTTTGGTTAGGAGAGAACTTAAGAAGGAATGGCACGAACTACAGAGCAAAGAGAAAAAAGGGTGGACGTTCTATGACGTATGTCCTCAACTTTAGCATAATGGTTTGGTTAATAGCTATGATCGAAGAAGCAAAGTAACTATCTTTAGAGTGCTAGCAGGTCACTGTGACCTGAATGGTGATTTACATTTGCTAAACATGCACCCAGCTGGGTTGTGTGACACATGGAAAGTTAAAGAAACAGGTGAGCATCTGCTGTGGCAAAGCAGGGAGAATGGCACAAAAGGAAAGATTCTTGATGAAGAACTGAGATGTCTCAAGGTGAAAGAACAATCTGAAGGGGCTGGGGAGAGTACTGAGACAGCGGGGTAGCATTGAAAAAGCACTACTTTGCTTTTTTAAAGAGACAAGACTGGGTGAGAGGATTTAGTTTTTGCTTATGTCAAAACAGGGGTAGGTGGAGGTCATAGCCTCATGTGTTGAGGCTGCTGTGCCATAAAACGACAGAAAGAAAGAAAGAAAGAAAGAAAGAAAGAAAGAAAGAAAGAAAGAAAGAAAGAAAGAAAGAAAGAAAGAAAGAAATGGACAATCCAGGGAGGGGAGCAGGCAGTTGAGCTTCCCAGCTCCCAGGAAGAGGCCTGGAAGTTAGCAGAGCCTCTGCACTTACAGAAAGGGAGCCCAGGTCACCTTTATTAAAAAGGTGGGAAGGGACTGTGTGCTGTAGCTTATGCTGGAGACCTCAGCGAACGTTGGAGAGAGGCCAAGGACCTGGCTGGAACTGCCTACAGGTTTTGCCCTTTTGGTTAATTTCTTTTGCTGCCCTTGGATTGCTTGTTTCCCTTGGAACTCCCAAAAGGGGAGAAATAATCAGAAGGCCTTGGCTGGAGGGCTGCGAGCCTGTCATCACTAGACTGCACTGAACGCTCCTGCTCGAAGCTCTTCCCATGCTACCTCCAAAGGAGCTGCTCTGGTGGGGACGCGTCCGTGATAGAGAGTTAGCTCCACGTCCGGAATTTTAAGAGTGCTTGGGCTGGGCTGGGTGGGGTGTCCTTGGCACTTACGTAAGGGCTTTCCCATCTTAAAAAACATGGCAAAATATGCAAATGGGGCTAAGGATTGATGGGACTTGCAAACTGAGACTTAATGCATTCCGCGAAGCTCCTTAGGGAAATGGAGCAATGAGCCCCAGGGCCAGGAGAGTTGCAGGAAAGGGGAGCAGTATCCAGTGACCAAATGAGAGCCACTCTGGATTCAGCGTCAGACTATCCCCAAACCACTCCCCAAGGTTACTAATATACCAGTGACGGTGTAGCTGGCACTGGGCTGGAGTCGAGTCACTCAGCCGAGTGCAGCGTGTGCAACTGGCCGTGATGCTGCAAGTGGCAGCTCAGAGCTGGCGTGCACATTTCTGCTCTGCTGCAACGCGGTGCTGAGGGGCAGCCTGCACCCTAATGCGACGGAAACTGATTGTCTTCCCATGCATCACTGTGCCTTGCCATTTGCAGCTCAGGGCCATCCATGAGGCTACATGTTGAGGAGTGGCAGGAGTTTAAGGTGCCCTCCAGTTTACACAGGATACACAGGGGCTCTCTGCGGGGCACCAGCCCAGCCAAAGCGCTTGGGAGCATTGTGTCTCATGAGCTCTCTGCATTGGGGCGCACACCCACTGCCACTCCTCTCTTGGACCAGTCAGCTGTGCTGTGTCTGGGGAGGGGAGGGGAGGGAAAAGGTGGGGTGGGAACCACAATCCTGCCTCCTCCCTATCCTTGCCCACAACTTTTGGGGTGGCTACTGCCCCTGGGGAGGATAACAGGGTGCAGTCCTCATGCTCTGCAGAGCACAGGTGCTGCGGGTGGGGCTGGCTCCTCCTCAGTTAGAGGAAAGGCTCCCAGCTCCATTCTTCCTATTAGAAGTATGCCCTTCCCTCATCCAGTACCCACAGGGGATATTTCCTTTGCTAGCAGCTGCATGATTAATTTGCTCTCACAATAAACAAACATCTTCCCTCCATGAGTAACCTGCAGCCAGGGGACGCTGTGCAGTTTGGCGGGCTAACATACCATGATCTAGCTCTGAATCCGGCACGTCGCTTTCTGCTGCAGTGTGCGGAGGGGCTGATGTGGCGAGGAGAGCACATTTTGGAATCCTCGTAGAAAAGTCTCTTGCTGCTTCTTGGCAACCTGACAGATTCTGCCTTTGGCATGAAGGGCCAATAAAACTGCAATCACGATTTCCTGAACCCTCCCACTAATTTTCTTCTAACTAAGATTAGAGGTGAAATGTAGTATGCGGGTAGCAGATACCTGAGATGGGTCGGTTCCTGGCCATTTGCCATACTGGATCAAGTCCAAATTCCTACCTTCAACAGGAGATACTCATGCTTTAGGGGTAAGGGGAAAGGGGGAAAATCTCATGCCCTCGTTTTCTTGAAATACAGTGCATAAGTGTGAGATTCTGTTTCCAACTCCTATAGCGATCAGTTTATGCCCTACGTTGTCTCTATGTCACGTAGGAATTCCCCTTACATCAGAGAAATCCCCACCTGGCTGCTTAAACCAGCTTTGTTCCTGCCAGTTCAGCTTAAGCAGACAGAGTGGAGGCCCCAGGATCTGGCCCGAAATTTCATAGCCTAGTATTTTAATGGCCAGTATCAACCGATCAACACCTACTAAAGTGAACAATAAATGTGTCAGCAACACTTCAGAAATCCTTCAGTGCAGAATTGAAGAAACAACCAACGAATCTCTAGACTCTCTCTTTAGCTTGTGGTAGCTTTATCCTGATAAATCCCAAGGATCACAAGCTAAATGGTGTGTAACTTGTTCCAGAACTCAACACATTTCAGTAAAATCAGCTCACATGTTCTGGAACTTCTACTGCAGGCAAAGTTTTTTGTGGAGTTTGTTGTCTTGGTACCAAGTCTGTGTGGTGTATTGAAATTGTAAGCTGTCCCTTTAAATGCTCACGGAAGTTTCTGGGTCCTGCTTGCAGGCTAGGGGTTCTGTGTGTGATCTGGACTTAGCAGCAATCAGTCTGCAGCCAGCCAGCCTAGAGTAAGGTGGGATGTATTGTGCATCTTTGTTTTAGAGAGAAGCCTGCTTTGTCTCCCAATCTGTTTTTGAGTTCTTGTGTGTATTATTGTTTTGAACTCTAAGAAATAACAGTGTTATGTTGCAGTCTTCCCACAAGAGTACCTATGTTTTTATCTGAAGTCCCAGTGGGTATGTTGTGAACATAGATAGCAGTCTGATGTTCCAGGCCCTCCAGTTACCCCATCGAGTGGGATAAGGGACACAAACTACTGGGCCCAAAGAGAGAAAGCCCAGATTTATACTGATCTAACACAGAGAAGACAGCCGTTTCTGATCTTCACTCAGGGAAAGCCATGCTGAGTTGGCTTTAAAAAACGAAGAAGTGGATATTTATATGGATACCAAGAATATCCAATCAGAATAGTTATTACTAACTAACATTGTGGAAGGGATATTAAAGCTCATAGTTCAAGGCTTATGACAAATACTAACTACAAGGGAGACCTAATGTGGGGCATATTAGCTCATACCTGCCTATTGCCAGGTACCTGCACCTTCCTCTGAAGCAGATGGTGCTGGCTGCTGTCAGAGATAGGACACTGAGCTAGATGGACAGTGAGTCTGATCCAGTCTGGCACTTTGCTTGTTCCTATTTAAAAAATTAAGTGCAGTCAGCATTATTGTACCACTTATTACTCAATATATTACCTTGGCCCTACTTGATATATATATGTCTAGAGTGGTCCTGTAACTGTATCATATTAACACAGAAAAACACTACCTTGTGTCACCAACTGTGGTCACCCAAGATAAGCAAACAGCGATGCAAACATAACAAATCTAGGGAATTGACAGTTATCACTGTGGTGCTCCCCAGGGCATCCAGGTTTCTGAGGCCCTCCCAACCCCACCTGCCCTGAGCTTGAGGAAATTTTGTCTGTACCTGTTGTGGATCAGCTCCCTGAAACCTGCAGCCTCTGCACAAGCACTGTGAATGGGTTGAATTGAATGCACCTTTGGTCATTTGAAGGGTTGCTGGCGTGGTTTACTTACAAGATTGGAGCTCAATGATTCTAGTTGTATAGGGCAATGGAACTGAATACTGGCACCGTTTTCCACAGGTGGTGCTGATTTTAGCTGATATCTCACTTCTGAGTATAACAGAGGCAGAAAGAGCCTGTTGCTGCTGCTGCTGGCATTCCAATGCCACCCAAACCAATATGCTGCTAACCAATGTACTGTATTGGTACCTGCTGAAATAATCATTGAGTGGCATGGGAAAGTGTCCTACCATAGCAGAAGAAATAAGACAGCCCTCCCAAGAAACCTTTGGCAGAAGATTGCAGAGTACCTTCGTGAGAGTTTCATTGAGATCACTACACAGGATTCACAGGACATCCCGGTGCACATAAACAAATTACTCCATGTGGCCCCCACTGCCTAACTCTAGAGGGGAATGAAAAGCAGATAGCAACTCTACCTCTCTTGGTTGTTCCACTACTTCTTCTAGCACAAGTAAAAATGAATAAATCAAATGATGTGTCCTGTTACTTTGGGAGTATCATCCCTGTAATTTCAAAGCAAACTGCACAATTGCCAAAGGTTTCTTCCCCTGCATCAGGCTCACCCTTGCTGGACTGTTGGGACTGGCTGGACTGCAGTGCAGTCAAAAACAGGTCTGGGCTTGCTATGCAGCAGGATCCCCCTGTCACCTGTCCCCTATGCCCCTCCTCCTCCTGACGGTTCACAGCAGGGGCATGTGACTCAGGCTTCTTGAAAGTATCCCTGGTGCTCTTGGAAGAGGTGGTGGGGTCTCCACCGCGGATGGCATGCAGCTCTTTGTAAAAGTGACAGGTCTGTGGCTTGGCACCACGTTGATTGTTGGCCTTGCTGGCTTTCTGGTATGCTGTTGCAGCTTTCACGCAGCACTGCTGCTGGTCCTTGTCATAGCCCTTCGCCAGCATTTCTTGAGCAATCTGCTCATAAGGTCCACATTTCTATGGCTGATTCAGAGCTGTGCCTGCCCAGCTGCTCCTCCTCACAGGCCCAGGAGATCCAGTACCCATAGGCACTGAGTTTATAATCTGCTGGGGGGTGCTCCCCCTGGTTCCACCCAGGCCTTGCTCCCACCCCCACCCCCACTTCACCCCTTCCCCTAAGGCCCCACCCCCACCCTGCTTCTTCCCACCCCCACTCCATCCCTGCCCTGCCTCTTCCCTGCCTCTTCCCATCCCCGCCCCACCTCTTCCCTGCCTCGTTCTGTCCCCTCCCGCGAGCATGCTGCACCCTCGCTCCTCCCCATCCCCCAGCACCTCCTGACGCTGTGAAACAGCTGATCTGTGGCAGGTGACAGGAGTCGGCGCCTCCTGTCTACTTCAGGCAGGAGCACGTCTGAAGCATGTAGCTGGCATGGTCAGCAAAGGAGAGTTGTCAGTTGTGCTCGCAAGCTGGGCAACCAGGGAAAGGAATTTCAAAACTTTGTGGGGCTTTAAAGGGGAGGGGGAGCTTCCAGTCTCCATGACCTGTGGGCAGCTGAGTTCACAACAGGGACCAGAGTGGTCATTGTGGGACAGCTGCTGCAGGCCAGCAATGGTTGACATAAGTAATGCAGTTTCTACACTCTCCCTGTGTCAACCTAACTACATCGACCCTGACTCTATACTGCTCAGGGAGGTATTGTTATTAAATTGGTGTATCACTTACATCAGCAGGACCCAGATTGAAGTGAAGGCACATCCACAGCTAGGTTTATGTAAACTGCCTTGTGTCAACCTAACAGTGTAGTGTAGACCAGGCCTAGATGAAGGCTGCCAAGCTGTCCTCATTGCCCCCCAAACAGCAAACCTTTGAGGGTCACATCAAGATAGGGTCCCTGCCCCCACCTTTTACCTCTCCCTGTTAGTTTCCTTTTGAAGTCACTGCCAGCTCTTCATTAATGCTGACTTAGAATGCTAACAGCTGCCTATTATGAACCAGACAATATTCAGTTTACTTGTAAATGGACAGAGGGATAAACATCTCTTGCCTAGAGAAAAACCTCCTTTTCACTTTTCCTGGTGATCAATCCCTAGACAAAGACCTTAAGGGCACAATTTTCAGTGTGTGTACATAACTCCGTACACAACAACTGTACATGCATTTCACATTGATACTGATGGCCTGTATAACACAGGCTTTCATTAGAGCTGCCACATGGCACTCTTGGGTGAACTAGCATGTAAATACCAGATCCAGGGGATTCCTGTAACCCATATGCACACCGGTGCCCTCTGCCAGTTGGCATCAAGATGTCCCTGGTCACAAACACACAGCACAACCACTGATCCACAACGCTTTTCGGAATACGCAATCTTTACCCAGACCACAGAACGCATGGGTGATAAATGTCATGTTCCAACAGAAATGCCACAAACAAACCTTCAGAAAATTCCACCCCACAGTGCCCAAATAGGTTTCAAACTCAGTCCTCAGAAGCAGTGACTCTGGAAAGGATTTGGGGGACATGGTGGATGATCAGCTGAACATGAGTGCCTGGTGTGATGCTGTGGCCAAAGAGGTTAATGCAAGCCTTGGATGCATTAGCAGGGAAATCTCAAGTAGGAATAGAGAAGATGTTATTTTACATCTGTATTTGGCACTGGTACAACCGCTGTTGGAATATTGTGCACAATTCAAGAAAGATGTTGATAAATTGGCAAGGGTTCAGAGAAGAGCCATGAGAATGAGTAAAGGATTGGAAAGCATTCCTTATAGTGATAGACTCAAGGAGCTCAATCTATTTAGCTTAACAAAGAGAAGGTTAACAGGTGACTTGATTACAATCTGTAAGTACCTACATGGGGAACAAATATTAATAATGGGCTCTGCAATCTAGCAGAGAAGATCTAATATGATCCAATGGTTGGAAGTTCAAGTTAGACAAATTCAGACTGGAATTAAGGTGTACATTTTTAACAGTGAGAGTAATTAACCAATGAAACAACTTAGGAAGGGTTGTGGTGGATTCTCCATCACTGACCATTTTTAAATCAAGATGGGATGTTTTTCTAAAAGATCTGCTCTAGGCATTATTGTGGGGAAGTTCTCTGGTCTGTGCTATACAGAAGATCAGATGAGATGATCACAGTGGTCCCTTCTGGCCTTGGAATCTATGAGTCTATGAAAATGATATAAAAAGAAACACAAAAATCATGATGAGCTAGACTATAGAATCATAGAAGGTTAGGGCTGGAAGAGACCTCAGGGGGTCATCTAGTCCAACCCCTGCTCAAAGCAGGACCAATCCTAACTAAATCATCCCAGCCAGGGCTTTGGCAAGCCAGGCCTTAAAAACCTCTAAGGATGGAGATTCCACCACCTCCCTAGGTAACCCATTCCAGTGCTTCACCACCCTCCTAGTGAAATAGTTTTTCCTAATATCCAACCTAGACGTCCCACACTACAACTTGAGACCATTGCTCCTTCTTCTGTCATCTGCCACCACTGAGAACAGCCTAGCTCCATCCTCTTTGGAACCCACCCATCCTGAAAACAGTTTCTTGCCTCTGTCTGCATTGGGGGTACATGGCTCAGACTCTCTACCCCCTTGTGGTCCTGGGACCCTGGGTCCAAGCCCTGGATTAGTAGGATTTGTACATGGGTTCTCCTCTTTTTCTTCTGGAGGTCAGATGCTGCCAATTTTCTTCCCCGTTCTGCCCTGCCCTCTCTGGTTCTTCAGCACGCTGTGCCTGCTGTACCAAACACTGACGTCTGTCCAGAAAGTCTTCATCTTCTCTGAGGACGCATGTGTTCATGCCTGAATAGCTGGAGAGGGCCTTAATGTCAGGCGTTTGTCTGAAAACAGGTCACATGCTACTGATGGTGTTTCTCCCTATGGAGTGACATTGTGATGCATTCTACTCATAACTAACAAGTAACGTAGTATCTTGATTCCCTTTCTCTTTAATTTTACATCCGTGAAAAACTTTTCAGTTGTATCTTGCCTCTGAAGTTGCTGGTTTTATTTGAATGTTGTCTGAAATAGAACAAACAGACTTTTCCTTTCATGAAATGCCATTCTCCCATCCCTAATTTAAATAGCAAAAGCAAATTATTTGATCTCTGTTTATACATACCTAAGGCTGTGCATGCAGACAGATGCTTTGCAGTACCATGAGTGATCACTAGGTGACTCTGATGCACTGCTGGAATGGCTCTGCCTGTACATCTTCCTGGCTGGAAAGGTGTCTGTTGATAGCAAATACTCAGGAAGGGCATTTGCAGCGGTCCAGCTCCCTAAATGGTTCTATAGCAATGAAATCTGAGATCCTTCAAATACTGCAGCAGTGAAGCAATGGTGTCTCAAACCACTATTCAGGGAAGCCTTCACTTCCCCACCATTTGCCTGGTGTCACCACTTAACTGAGGGTTGCAGTGGAAGGTATCTGACCCACTATAGCTACCTGGGATTGCTGGTGGAAAAATTGTGCCCTCCCTGGAATATGTGACTGCAGAGAGAGAGGTGTACTTGACACCGATTGCAGTCTCCTTCTTTAAGATCCGCAGGCAGCAGAGGTAAAGATGGGATGGGGCCATTATGTTCAGCTCTGATCATCCCCAGAGGAGTTCAGATCCAGCGTCTTGATTCTGACCCATCTCAGATTAGATCAGTGTGACACCCAATGGCCCCCTGTAATGGGCTGTGATCTATCAGTGATCCATGGGCCATGCACTGTGCACAGTATAGCACTTCTCCACCACTTAAATGACCACGGTCGCCTGAGAAGTCTTGGATCCTGGGGAACGTCATTCAGGTGGCTAGACTAGCTAGGCAAGTCTCCAGGAGCTCAGAGGTTCCATTCAGTTTGGAGAGTTCTGTGGGACCCTTGTCTGAGCCTCTCGAGCCTGAATCTTTCAAATCAAATCCTGTTTTTTGGAATTCCTAGGGCGTTCACTTGGATCTGGGAAGGGCAGAGCTGAGTACAAATGAAAAATGCTCCAAATAAAGCTAATTGAACATTTTCAAATCCTCAAGAGAGTTCTGCTCACAGCTGTTTTACCCCATGTCCTGTGTCACTGTTGTATTCCTTGGACTAGAGCTACAGTAAGGTCAGGTTTCTCCCCAAATGTTATTTGACCAACTTGATCATCAGATTTTTTTTTCTGAATTCTTTGTATTACCTTGTGCCCATGTTTGATAGCTGCTACAGCTTTCCCCTAGTCCTTCGGCACGCCCATGGCTATGAACTAGTGCAATTCTCTTTCTTGAGCATGTTGTTTAGGAACATAGGAATTGTCAGCCTGGATCAGAACCAAGCCCTGTCTAATCTAGAATCCTGTCCATCAGTGGCCAGCATCAGAGGTAGGTGAAGGAAACCTGCAGTGGAAGATATGGGATGATCTGCCCCCCATCCCCCGTCTCCTGAAGCAGGAGATTTAATATCCCTTCTATGACTCTGTTAGAATTAACTATTACAGTTCTGGACAGCCTTATTATCCATATAAATGCCCAATCCCTTTTTGAAACTTGTGGAATTTTTGGCCTCAATGACTTCCTGTGGCAGTGAGTTCCACAATTCAATCACATATTGTGGGGGAAAGCATTTCCTTTTATTGAATTAGAATTTTTCTACCTTGTAGTTTCAGTGACAGTCCCCTTGTTCCTGTGTTGTGAGTCAGGGAGAACAGATGTTTCCAATCTACCATCTCTAGACAATTCAGTATTTTACATACTT
The DNA here is from genome assembly GCF_965140285.1 of Lepidochelys kempii. Classification (NCBI taxonomy): domain Eukaryota; kingdom Metazoa; phylum Chordata; order Testudines; family Cheloniidae; genus Lepidochelys; species Lepidochelys kempii. The sequence continues at coordinate 29,328,774 of NC_136392.1, read as the reverse complement.
TTATCATGACCTCTCTGATTTGTCTCCGTTCTAAGGCAACAATACTTTTTCAATCTCTCTTCACATGAGAGTTTTTCCAGCCCCTTGGTCATTCTCCTCACTCTTCTCCAAACCCCTCTAATTCTACAATATCCATTTTGGGAGGGGGGGACTAGTGCTGCATCCAGTATCTGGATGAGGCCATACCATTGATTTATATAGGGCTATGTTAATAGTCTCTCCGTTATTCTCCATCTCGTTCCTTAGGATTCCTAACTTTTTTTTTTAATTGCAGATGCACGTTGAGCAGAAGTCTCCATGGAGCTGTCTACAGTGAGGCTGTCAGGCCTCAAAGCACATGCTGCCAAGTGGGAGCCTTGTCCTGAGCACCCCCAAGCTGCAAGGACTGGTGAGGGAACTGCTGCTAATACCAGAAATTACACTTGCTAATGCAGCAAGGTCAGATGGCTAAAAGCAGGCTGCTGATTGGACACCACCAGGCATAAAGCTTCCTGTTCCATCCTTTGTCTGAGCAACTTGTTGCTAAGTCTATTGCTGCCTAGCCCCATGAGGGTATATCTACACTGCAATATAAGCCCAGGGTACAAACTCAGGCTCAAGCCTAACCAGCCTTCCATCTACACACAAATCCTACTAATCCAGGGCTTGGACCCAGGGTCCCAGGACCACAAGGGGGTAGAGAGTCTGAGCTTGCATCAAACTGGGACCCAGGGTTCAAGGCCTATTGCTTTCCAGTATAGATATACCCTAACCAGACTCCTGCTTTGGGAGCTCACCAAAAATATTCCATAGTCCCATGGGCCAACTTTCTTAATTGTCTGGACAGTCAAGTTTGGTGAACAGTCAAGTTTTTCCAACTACACCATGAACAAAGGGCTAGAGCAGCCACATTTTGGGAGGGCGCTAGGAAATCTGGGATATAGGTGGTTGGATTTGGGCCTGAATAATGCAATGTAGACACTGGGACCCCAGTTAGGGACCGAGGGCTCCTGTGACTTTCTGTACCTCGTGGGAACACCCTGCACCCCATGTTCATCCTTATAAAATGATTGTGTGGTATCCAATGCAAAGTTTGTCCTTCGGAAGGCTCATGATGCCCTGAGCATAGTAATGTTATAGTTATTGTTATAGGTTGTAATTTTATGTATATAAGTTATGAGGTTGAAAATGTGTCCTCATGGCTTAAAACAAGCCCAGGCAAAACTCTCCGGGAACAGAGGGACAGTTCACACCTCATTGGGGCACATATGGGACAAATCCAGCCCAGCCTCACAGGAACAAAGGACACCGGCCTAGGCAGCCACAAAGGATCTGTTGGACTCTGGAGTGAGTCACCCCCCTTCCCTTGGCCAGTTTGGGACTGCGATGAGGTAATGCTCACCTGACCCCGAAGGGGGGAGGCAAAGCCAAGAGGGAAGACAGAACATGATAAAAGGGAGAGACGTTTGCCATGCTCTTCCTCTCTCTTCCACCTCCATCTACAGACACCACCACCAAGTGACTGAAGAGCTGATCAAAGGGGAGAGCCTGGCTGAAGGGCAACGAGCCAGCCTGTGGTGAGAAGCATCTAAGTTTGTAAGGGCACTGAAAGTGTTAAGATCAGCTTAGAATGTGTTTTGCTTTTATTTCGTTTGACCAAATCCGACTTCTTGTGCTTTGACTTATAATCACTTAAAATCTATCTTTGTAGTTAATAAATCTGTTTGTTTATTCTACCTGAAGCAGTGAACTTGGTTTGAAGCATGTCAGAGACTCCCTTTGGGATAACAAGCCTGGTACATATCAATTTCTTAGTTAAATAGACGAACTCATATAAGCTTGCAGCATCCAGCGGGCACAACTGGACACTGCAAGATGGAGGTTCCTAGGGTTGTATCTGAGACCAGAGATATTGGCTAGTGTCATTCGGTTGCACAATCCAAGCAGCTTACATGACAGAGGCTGTGCGTGAACAGCCCAGGAGTGGGGGTTCTCACAGGGTGGATTTGATTTAATCATGGAAGACTCGATTTAATCATGGTTTTCTACATAAAAGTGCATTATTGTTGGTTGTTATAACTTTAATACATATTCTTCACAACTCAGAGATAGATGTAGGTTTCATTTTTAGAAGGTACACACTATACATTTTTAAACAGTAATTTATTTTGAAAACTTTTCAGATTAGTTTTACAGCTATATCAGAAAATGAATGATTGTTTGGTTATGTCATTTACTAAAGGTAATTGAAGCAGATATTTATGAAGTCATTGGGAGGTGAACTATCTCCAGTTCAACAGGTTAATCATTAATATTTGGAGGATTTTCTTGCCATGCTGTATTATGAGGAGAACATCACCAGACAGACATTTAAATTGTTTTATTTAACTAAAACAACAACTTTAAGTATTCTGGATTTTTTTCTTCAACAGCAAACATAATATTTTAACAAAAAAAGCATATGTCCCTCGCTTCTCACATTTATCTCCAGACTTCTTCTCCTTGTCCAGATCTATTCTGTCCCCAACAATCTTCTATTCATTCAACTATTTGAAACTTTGCACTTTCAGAAAGAGCTAAGGGATTGTCTCTGTGTACAAAAATTTGCAGAGGGACAATAGAGTTGAGGTCTGTTATTTCTAATCTCTATGTATTATTTATTTATTTAAAACATTTTTGCTGTTAACAAGCCTGTTACCTCTGGAGACACAAATCCACAGTTTGAAAACTGCAAAACTAAGCATCTCTGTTGGTATCTTCTAGATTGAGCGCTGAGTCTCATTGGGTAGATAGAAAGATTAACCTAAATAATCGATACAGAGGCCTGTGGAATCCCATAAAATTGGGTCCCTAATCCATGAACTATTGGAACTCATTTACAAAGCTTTTCTTAAACATTACATGAATATATTGTCTCATACTATAGAATATGAATTTATAATCCCTATTCCATGATGAGATATTTTTGAGCTATAATGTATCTTAATTAAAACTAGTTTTAGATAGGTTTTTTCCTCAAAAAGCACTTTATTAAAAAAATCCAATTTTTTATATTTTTTAAAAGAAATCGTTGATTTTTATCCACCCTGGGTTTTCACAGCAGATCAGGGTAAGGCTGGTTCCCAGAGTCAAGGACTGGAGTGACCTAGCAGATCACCAGTCCAGATAACACCAGGTGAACATCACAGTTCCGCAATTTCTAACCAGGGGTTACAAATAAGTATAGATGCTCAAGCCCTGAGTTAGCAAACCCAGGGTGTGCTACCCCAAGTGTTACTAACCCTGGTCTTACATTGCAGTGTAGATACACCTTGAGAGACCTGACTTTCTTGCCTGGTTCCTGCTCCTTGTTCTTGCTATCTTGCCTTGTTCCTTGTTCCTGCGATCAGGCCATATCCCTGTTCCTGTCACCACTCCTGGTTCCTGCTTCCTCCCCCTGACCCCACTTGCTGAGTTGGCTTAATCCTTGGCATGACTTCTGACTCCAACTCCAGCTTAACCCTTGGCATGACCCTGATCCCAACTCTACTCCTGGCTCCCACCACTAGGTCAGCCAGCTCATGTTACGGAACCTGACAGCTTGCTCAGTCCAACCTTGGACTCCTCCAGGACTTGTTGAACCACTGCTTTGAGTATGGACATTACCAAAGCTGTCGCCCCAGACCCTGTGAGTCCTTAGGAGCAGATCGCTGCCCTTCAGGCAGAAAACCAGAAACTGAGGGACCAACTATGACAGCTGCAAACAGTAAATAATCCCTTTCAGGACAGTCTACAACTCTCAGAGAGACTGCAGGGAACCACTCAGCTTCTCTTATACACTAGGTTGGGTGACTGGCCCCAGAGTTCCTTTGCTGGAGAGATATGATGGTACCCACAGTAAGTTTTGTGTGGTCATTACCCCGTGCAGACGCTTGTTTATGCTCCAATCCCAGGAGGATGTCGCAGACCAAGTAACGGTGGGGCTAGTACTAAGCCTGCTTACCACGGAGGCCCTGGCATGGGCCTCTCACTTTTTAGAACAAAATCACTCGGTACTGACCAACTGAGACTCATTCTTATGAGTGTGTGCCAGTATTTTTGATGACCCTCACAAAGTCCACTCAGCAGTCTGCTTTATGAAAGCTTTGGCAAACCCTGGGTCAGCCCCTTCCTATGTCACCCAGTTCACATATTTGGCCATAGGTACCACATGGAATGGAGGTGGACTCTTCCATCAGTTTTATCTCAGACTTTTCAAAGAACCAAAAGATAAGCTGGCATGGGTGGACCTCCCCCTCACCAGTTTAGGGGCCTTCATGGACCTGCATCTGGATGAACACAACTGTATGCATGACAACTGGAACATAGAAGGAGCCCTCCTAGCTCCTACACTTACCCAATGCTGAGCTCTCAGGCCCATGTGAGCTTGCCCTTGGTCAAGTCCATACCAGCTGACATGGAATGATAAATAAGAGTGTAGAAGATGGGAGAACCTCTGCTTCTATTGTGGGGGAGCAGGGTATGCATTATCCAAGTGTCCTGTCAAAACCCCTACTAGGCTGATGACAGGGAAGAAGCTAATTTCACACCTAGTCGGAGCCCTGAGTCTCATTACCACCATGGAGAAACCCTGAGATGATGCTAACCCAGGAATTCCTCATACATCTCCACTTCTATAGATTGCCCTGCAATTGGAGAACCCAGAGGTAGAGCAGGCCTTTCCTATACAAAGGACCTTGATTGATTTGGGTGTGGGGGACAATTTTATGGATTTTTTCCATTTCCTGACTTCTCAGTCTCCCAATAAAACCCAAGGTTATCCTGGAGCTGATAGAAACTATAGATGACATCAGACCTAGTTAAACAGGAAACCGCAACACTGGAAGTGGCATCTGAGGAGCACCACAAAGTCCTACAGTTTAAACTTATTTCCTCCCCACATTTCACCCTGATTTGAGGGGCACCCTGGCTCATTTGTCACAACCCCCATATTCTGTAGTCCAAGTGCATCATTGCCTTCTCATCTAGACTCTGTAGGAAGAATTGCCTTCTTGTTCAAGAATTCAAAACCCTAGAAACAAAGCCAGAGGGTTCCACTTTGATAACCCAGACATTCCCCACACATGGTGGCAACCCTGTCAGACTTAGAAACACCATCCCCACACAATGACCCGTGACTTACTGTGAAATATCAAGACTACCATGATGTCTTCAACAAATGGAATGCAGACTCACTACCCTCGCATCACATCTACAGTTGCCCCATTGACCTGCAGCCCAGAGCCAAGGCTCCATGTGGATGTATATATTCTATGTCTAAACTATCAGTGTTAGTTAGTAGTGTTAAGGGAGTACCTCCAGGAAATCCTAACTAAAGGTTTTCTGTGCCATTCTACCTCCCCTGCAGGCAAGTCATTCGTTTTTGTGAAGAAGAAAAAGACGGGTCTCTAAGACTCTACATAGACCACAAAGCACTGAACCAAATAACTATATGCAATTGGTACCTCTTGTAGTTAAGTGTAGAAAGCTGGAATGTCATTGCCTTAGTAATGCTGTTCAGGCTGCTCAGTGCTTGTGTCCAGTGTTATCAGTACTAGCAGATAGTGCAGTCTGCTAATTCAGCAGACCTCAATGTTACTCATAAAGAAAGACCACTGGCATGGATTGGTGACAAAGGCATTCAGCCAGTTTTATTGCCCTCCAGGCACAGAACTAGCATCCCATAGGAGCTACAGGTACTCCAACATATGAATGCCCAGTGGCAAGGAACAGCTCAGTCAGCAGTGGGAATTTCTGCCATCCCCTTGGCTGCACATAAGGTGAGGTACCCTGACATTTATAACCTAAGACAAACAACTAGGATAAACAATGTACATACCACCTTACATGTTTCATGGCATCCGTTTGTTACGTCCCCTTGTTCCTGATATCTTGGACAAAGCATTCCTATTCATTATTTTGCCAAACCATCTTATTTTGTACTAGAGTGGGATATATCTGTACTAGCTGGAATATATTTATGTAAATATCTAGTGCCTAGTACACTAGCAAAAACTTTGCCAAATTCATATACTGGACAGTGAACTTGCAAACATCTGCTTTAATACACGACCTAACTTTGGTTCACAGCGTCTGGGTTCAAGCCTCAGACTTACACTAGGCCCAGTGCTCCAAGCTCTTTCTCTCTCTACTATACCCCTTATCTTTAATCCTAGATCTCCTGGACTAAGTACAGTCAGCACAGATGTTTACCAAACTGAAGCGTATAATCTAGATCATATAAGGGCAGAAGATGAGTGTGAGACAGCCTCTAGAACAAAGTATGGACACTTTGAGTATTTGGTAATGCCCTTTGGACTCACCAGTGCTACTGCCATTTTCTAGACCTGATCAATGACATATTTTGAGATATCCTAGACCAGTTTGTGGTGGCATATCTAGATGACATCTCAATCTATTCCAGTGATTAAGAAAACTATGACCACCATTTCTGTGAAGTCCTCACACAATCACATCAGCACAGGTTATGTACAAAACTGGAAAAGTGCATATTTGACCAATCATCTGTCAAATTTTGGGGGTTCATCCTTTCAGCAGATGGACTATGGATGGACCCTCAAAAGGTGTTTGCAATTTGGGATTGGTCTGAACCCCGGAACATCTGAGACATTCAGATGTGCATGTGGTTTGCCAACTTTTACAGGAGGTTTATTCCATTCTTCTCAGAGGTCACAGCCCCTGTGGCTGCCATCATTCACAAATCTGCAAGATTTCACTGACCCCAGAGGTCTGATAGGCCTTTTAATGTCTGAAGATAGCTTTCATTTCTGTCCCAATGCTGCTCCACCCTGATCCTGACCAACCTTTTATCTTTGATGGTGATCCCTCTGATGTAGCAATTGGGGTGGTACTATCCCAAGGAACTGGGCCCCAGCATGAGATACATCCATCTGCATATTTTTCATGAAAACTCACCAGGGCCAAATGCAATTATGAAATAGCTGACATGGAGTTACTCGCCATTAAGGTTGGATTGGAGACTTGGAGTCTCTACTCCGAGGGGGGTATTCTAGTCTTAACCAACCATAAAGATCTAGAATACCTATCATCTGCCAAGGAGCTGAATCAGCGGCAGTTGCATTGGGCCCTAGTCATCTTGAGATGTAATTTCATAATCATGTGTCATCCAGGCAACAAGAATGGCAAGGCTGATGCCCTCTCACAAAAAAGGGAATGCTACACAGAATCCACCAATGCCAAAGAACCACCAGCTAGCATATTAAAACCACACAATTTCATTTGTGGGTCTGTATCTTCAGACTTCCTTACCATGCTCCAAGCAGCCCTCCCTAGCAATCCTTTTTTTAAACTCATAACCTCATCCAAGAAGGTCTCCCCACTATCACCTTACACCACTATTCCTGGGTCAACAACCTCCTCTATGTCAAAAGCTGCCTATATGTCCCCAGCAATTCCCCAACATGTTGCACATACATCATGATACCTCTGTGCCGGTCACTTTGAGCATTCTAAGACTTTGAGCATTGTAGCCCTCTCATTCTGGTGGCCACAAATGCGGGATGATGTTTGGTCCTACAGCAGGTCCTGCAACACCTGTGCTCAAACAAATACCGCTTGGAGCAGACCTTTTGGCCTCCTGATGCCATCTGAGACCCCTTTCTGGCCCTGGTCATGGATAACCTTTGATTTTTATAGTGGAGCTACCCAAGTCTGAGGGCCACTACACCATAGTGACTGTCGTGGACCAGCTTACCAAAATGGCCCATTTTGTACCATGCACATGTCTCCCAATTCTGGAAACCACTGCATGTCTTCTGATTACACATATCTTCCACCTCTATGGCCTCCTGACCATTTTACCATAGACCAGGGATCCCAGTTCATATTCAGGTTCTGGAAGGAAGTGTTTCACTTTGTAGACATCTGATCCCATGTGTCCAGCGCATACCACCCTCAGCCGGATGGTCAATTGGAATGGGGCAACCAGGTGCTCAAACAATATCTCTGCTGCTTTCTAAACCACTGGCAGAACAGTTGAGTTCCATTACTCCTGCTTGCTGAATTTGGGCATAAAAATGCTTCCTTGCACTGACCCTAGTTGATGTGTCTTGCTTGACCCATCATATGACCTTGACCTTGACCCTGACACTACTCTGGGCTCCCACCAGTAGATCAGAGAGCCCACACTACTGGCCCTGACAGATACCCAGGTCCCTTTCTTCGTTGACACAATTAACTTGACCCGTGTAAGGTGTAAGAGTAGTTCACATTTTTTTCCTTCCTATATAAATAATTTTGCATTTATCAATATAGATTTTCATTTCATTTGTGTCATTTTAAGATGATGTGTTAAAAGAGAGATTATTACAGTATAAGTCACCTAATTAAAGTAATGGCATGTGACCTCTCAGGCTGGAAGTGCACTGATTATACCAAAAGCTGGACTATGGGCATGTTAACTGGATACAAAGGGCCAGATCCTGCCCTCATTGTCTCTTGCTTTACACAGGTGTAATTTCACTGACTACAATGGAATTATTCCAGAGATGCATCAGCATTCCTGAGAGCAGAATTTGCCCTTTAGATGACTTATCTGCATTCACACTTTCCTAATTCTCTCCGCATTGCACTTTCTCCGGTGCAGCCTCAACAGGGCTAGCAACACTTTGCTAATGAGTAGGCCCTGATATTGATTGCAGTATCTGGGCTGTATTGGACATGGAATGGACCACACAGAATGGCTGGCCCCAGACTGCGTCTTCTTGAAGTCAGCTCATACCTTCTCTTTCCTCACAGTTCATCCATTGCTTGGAATACCTGCAGAACCCCCTTCCCTCATTCTACAGGATTTTCCTTCAGCATAGAGGTGAGCATTTGGGAAATTTTTAGGCAGGTCTTTCTGTGCTAAAATGTACAAAGGATCATGAGGCTAATGCAGCCTAGCAATATTTGGCCACATATTGACCAAAGTAGGTCAAAAGTTTTCCCTGGAGATGTATTTTTGATGGACAAAATGGTGAAAATTTCAAAATGTTCATCAAAAAATGGGGGAGGTGGGGTTTGTTAATAAAAAAGAGAAATTTGAAGGGGTTGCTGAACATAGAAAGGTTTCAGTAAAGAACCCAAAGCTTTTGAACAGAAATTTAGATGAAAATGAAAAAAAGTCATCAAAAATTTTCACATGGAAATTTTTTTTCCAGTTGGTGCCAATAGTGACTGAGCCAAATCTCGGGCCAGACTCCTTGCGGGTGTAAATTAGCACAGCTCAATGGAGTGGTGTAAACTGACATAAGCACAGAATTTGGCACCTCCTCTGGCAAAAGAACCAACAATGAACCAAACAGCAGAACGCCTTCTGCTCTGAGTTACCCTGGTGTAAACGCAGCGTAGCCTCCTAAACTCCACTGGAGCTCATTGAGATTTACAGCAGCACTCAGAGGGGAGGTTCATGCACTAGCCCCTTCACATTACTGAGAAATGGTTGGCGTTGCATCATTCCACGCACGGAGCATTGTGATCTGTGTGACCGGTGCCACGCTGGGAGTGGTTTTGCTCACTTTGCATTGAAGAGTGGGGATTTGCTTAGTCAGGAGTGCTTGCATTTGCATGCGGGGACAATCCCTTTGCTCTGGTTTGACAGGACATGGAATTCTGTCACTCAGAAGCGAAGGGGAGTGAGGGGGGAAGACAGGACAGAGAAGTTGCTCTCAGTTGAGGGCCTGATTTTGATCTCATTTACACCAGTGTAAACTGGGAGCAACTCCGCCGACTTCTGGAGTTACACTAGTGTGAAGCTGTAAGTGAGAGAAAAATCAGGCCCTGGGTTACTTGGCCACTCGCCTGCTAATTTGCTAATGAGCTGGAGAGCTTCCATTATTAGCATGTATTTATTTTCCTTCCACTTCACCACTAGAATCCCTGCCGTGTCAAATTCTCCCTGACATTTCAGCCGTTCACGCTCTCCTCCTGCATCCCTCCACGCCCCCTAATAACAAATGAATATTACAGAGTTAAATAGCAGCTTCCCTCCTTCAGACTCAGCTTTGCACGCTCACCCATATAGATGTGACAGTAAAAAATGGCCTTTTATGTGCTGCAGAAGTTCATAACATTCCCGTCTTTATAGCAATTGAGGGCAAAAGAAATAAAATCAATAAAATATTCAAAGCTTTCACATGATAAGTGCTAGCAAAACTTTTTACCAAATGTTTACTGTATAATAAATTCTATTAAAAAGCCCAAGCTTGCATGGTGAAGGGGGGTGTGGGGTGGGGGTGGAACGTTGTCACTTTAATTGCAATGGCATAAATATTTGATATTCAGTAAATTAGATCTGTAGCTATGAAAACATTCTTGCAAATGGATTTTTACCTGTAGCACAGTGCCATTAGCAGGAGAAATTCAGCACAGCCCCAGGGCCTGTAATTAACTCAGCCCAAGCAGAACTAAATATTTTTGACAGTTTTCCTGGTCTGGAATTAACTGTCATAGCAGAGAATGAAAGAAAGTGCATTGTCACATTATGTTTACGTAAAGTCTGTAAAATGCTGTGTTTTTATTTTTGTTTTGGTAAGTCTGGGTTTCATGCCCCGTTATTTTTTTCATCGTTAGAGACAAGCTTAAAAGCAACTAATGATGTATTTTATATCCTCAGACTAGTATCGAAGCCGTCTGAAAAAAGGGGACATACATTAGCTCAGTAATTCAATTTTTCCCTTCTATAATAAAGCATGGTACACTGTGTGCTGGTATAAATCATAATACGCTGACATCTGAAGACATTAGAAACTGTTTTTTTTCCTATCTGAATCAAGGTTCGCAGATAATAAGCAGTTGTCTAGCCAATGTCTGTTTGTCTATCTTACTAGGTTTGGGGGTTTTGTGTGTGTGTGTTTTTGTATTTATGAAAATAACTGTCACTCTACTGAAATGCAAACCCTTGAGGGCAAATCTACTTAATGCTTCCCTGAAAGCTACTTATTGTCCAGTAGCTCAGAGAAAATCAGTACAGCAGTAATTGAAGGGATGTGTTGGGTTTCCTGACACATTGTCCTAGAAAATTATTTTACCTGGAATAATAAAGGTTGTTTTTACTGAAAGAGTTCTCTTGCTGTAAGAATGCTTATAAATCAAAGGATTAAAGTAGAAATGACTTGTAAATATAGAATGATAACCTAAAGAGGGCAAATATTATAGCTTATGGTAAAAAGAAAATTAAAAAAACCTGGTTTCCTAGAATATCTATATCTATCTATGTATCTATATACAGAGAGAGAGAGAGATGTGCAAAAGTGTGTAGTGTGTTCTCATGTTTTTCCTTGCTGACAGATTGAGAAGACAAGCAAATAAGGAATCAAAACTACCAGATTTTTTCATGAAAATTGCCAAGCAGCGACAAAAAATCTAGAAGAAATTACAGCTATTTCAGGACTCTTTCTTTGTAGCATTGCCATGAATGTTCTTCTTGGAAATAATTCATGATCCTTTTATTTTGAATTCCTGAATGTCTCAGTAAAAGAAAAGGAAAAAACCATCAACCCCCCCAACCCCTCTTTTCCCAAGATACAGCACACAAGACATTTTTATTTTGTAATTCATTTCAGCATAGAAGTCCTTCTGTTTTCACTACACAAATGCCAGCTTTGTTGAGGGGCTTTTTTTTAATGGTTTCTAATCCATTTACAGTTGCCTGTTAGTGTTAACCTTCTGTTTTGTCAGTTTCAGCATCTTTTTACATGTGTAAAAACCAGCTTTTTGACTAACAAGCCAAATATTCATTAAGAAAGAAAGAAAGAAAGAAAGAAAGAAAGAAAGAAAGAAAGAAAGAAAGAAAGAAACCCTAGAAGAGAACAAAAATCTGAAGATAAACACCCTCCATATGCAGGGAACAGCGAATGAGCTTTCCCGTCACAATGGGAAAGGGACCCTAACATGCACAGGATAAACAAGAGACAGCAGATGAGAGCTTAACTGCTCTTGACAATCAGAGGCTCAGTTTCAAGTGACTTCATTCAGGTTAGAAATTGCAGCCTCTGCAATAAAGGACATTTATTTTTTTTATCTGTAGCTATTTAAGGGCTGGATCTGATGAGGTGCTGAGTGCACAGCAGAAGTCAATGGGAGCTTCAGGGGCATAGCACCTGGCTGGAAGCACTCAGCACCTTACAGGACCAGTCCAAAATGGAAGACGATCATTGCTACCAAGATGACTGCTGCTGTATATCCTATTACTGAATTAACCAAATTACAGTACACAGTATCATTACTAAATTAATTAGTGCAGTTAGGCAGTGAGGGATGGAGAGATGTGTGTTCTTGTTCGTTTTCTTTTTTGGATCAGACATTTACTTGCCCTTGTAGACTCTAAGGCCTGGTCTACACCTAAAATTTAGGTTGACCTAGCTACATTGCTCTGGGATGTGAAAAATTCCCACCCATGAGAGATGTAGTTAAGCTGACCTAAGCCCCAGTGTAGACACCGCTAAGTCGACAGAAGAATTCTCCCGCCAGCCTAGCGACCGCCTCTCAAAGAGGTGGATTCACTACAGTGATGGAGGAGGCTCCTTCTGACCTTGTAGTAAGTGTCTCTCCTACAGCAGTGCAGCGGCTGGGGCACTGTAGCGTTTTTAATGTAGACATACCATAAGTCTTGGAGACAGTCCTTGATGACACAGGTATTTCGGTTGACTTCAGTGGGACTTACATGAGTGACTCCCCATGGGAGTTAGATGCCTAAATACCTTTGAGGATCTGGGCCTAAATCTGTAACTCAGGTATGGAGATCCAGAGTAGTGAGTATCTTTTTTTGCAGATATTCTCTCTTCTTACACTTTATTCCACCTTGTTTTTTTCCCTTAAGGCACATGTACACATTCCTCTGCTGCTCTGTCCCCTCTTCATGGAGGTTGTGAGGCTGACACATACGGCTGTGTATCACAGCAAGAGGGATCTGACAGCATGTATCACAACATAACGCAGCACATCAACTCAGGAGCATGAAAATTGTCACAGCCACTTTAGAAGATTTTCAGGAGCTTCCCACTCAGAGTGTTGCAGGTCAGGCAGCTGTCACCCAAATCTTTGAAGGTTAAGAGATACTGCGATTCCCTGTTCAAGGCCAGGGTCATATTTTTGCCATGCCATTTACCTTCTTTTTATCAGTTATGTAACATGCAGGCAGCCGAGCTCACTTCACTCTAACTTTCTGACTACACTAAGGAATTGAACCATTTCAGCCTCCAGCAGCACAGTCACACCCACACATGTTGCGATGGTGCAGTGTGTCCACATGAGGCACTCTGCTTCAGGCTCAGAAATGCAGCATGTCCATGCACAGCACGCCTGCATCCACTGCACTGCCTCCATGGTAGGTACCTATCCCTTTGTTCTTAGTATGGCTCCTATGGTTCCCTTCCTCCTCCCCTTTTGAGGGCCACATCTCCTTACAGCACCAACCCCACCTCTCCAGAACTGTTGAGTTCCAGGATGAACATTGGATGTAGGGAAAGTCCCCTCTTTCACTCCCTCTCACAAGTCCCCTGCTGCCCCAGACCTCGTCCCCTTCCTCTGGAGCCCCACTCTTGTGCAACTCCTGTGGCTCACAAGTCTACTTCTCAACCCCCATGGACATCTGGATGTGGGGGTGTGTGACGGGGTTCACTCACCTCCTGCTTGCTGTCTTGGGAATTAGCTCTGCATGTTAGTGTACCCTCTTTGGGTGGTGCCTTGCTGGTGTCACTTCTGCTCTAGGACCCACATCTCTCCAAGGACCGTGGCATCCTCTTCAGTGACACAGTGCTCTGGCCATGCTACACACTGTGCTCCCCCCTTCCAGGGGACCCATAGTCCGCTGTTCAGCCACTTCCCTTAGTGACTGCTGCAGCGAATTATCTGGCCAGTTCCTTGTGGCCCCAGTATCCTCTGTGCCCTTGCCTCAGGGCTTCAGCCCTCAAACCCCGGCAACCAGCCAGGAGTTGTCTCTCGCTCCCCTGGTCCCTGCTAGCAGCACTACTCTGTCCAGGGTGCTGGCAGTTCTCTCAGTTCCCTTTTTATATGGGCCTGCTTGGTCTTGATTGGCTGCTCCCTTCAGCCCTTCTCTGATTGGCCGCCTCCTGCACAGCCTGCCTAGGGCTCTATTAATCCCTTAGAGCCCAGAGTGGTGCAGGCACCCCATCACAGGATGAGAGGTCACTTACATTCAGATTAGATAAAATCTTCAAGGCACTCTCCAGATAGCCACCCCACAATATTAGAAGCCCATGTTTTTTATGTTCTCGTAATATAAAGGATTCAGCACTAAGTGAGTAAACCGAGTTCTATTTTATCAGCACCAGCTAAACAGGACAAGACAATGTATGGCCAATCATTAGCATTCAGTGTTTAAGACCCAATGCAATCCAATGCACTTCAAAATAATCCAGCGTGTCACTTTTCATGGGATTCACTAGAAGCAATAAGAGGTTTCACAAACAATGCCCAGTATTAATGATCTGCTAAAAACAGGGTTGAATGCACATACTAAAGAAATCATATGTTTCTTCTTGGTCTGAGTTAAACAGCCACCTTGTAAGGCTATAGAAGTATCTAAATATTAACTTAAGTTAGTGGACCTGCCAACTTAATTGGTAGGTCCACTACTCTCCCCAACAGAAATCAAATTGCAGGAGCTTCAGTGTTAATGTCCTAGGCCTCAGCTGAGACACCTTCAGCTAGCCAGGGTTTGTGAGTTAGTAGGTGTGTCATAGAATCATAGGACTGGAAGGGACCTCGAGAGGTCATCTAGTCCAGTCCCCTTCACTCATGGCAGGACTAAGTATTATCTAGACCATCCCTGCCAGGTGTTTGTCTAACCTGCTCTTAAAAATCTCCAATGATGGAGATTCCACAATCTCCCTAGGCAATTTATTCCAGTGCTTAACCACCCTGACAGTAAGGAAGTTTTTCCTAATGCCCAACCTAAACTGCCCTTGCTGCAATTTAAGCCCATTGCTTCTTGTCGTACCTTCCGAGGTTAACAAGAACAATGTTTCACCCTCCTCCTTGTAACAACCTTTTGTATACTTGAAAACTATTATCATATCCCGCCTCAGTCTTCTTTTCTTCAGACTAAAAAACCCATTTTTTTCAATCTTCCCTCATAGGTCATGTTTTCTAGACCTTTAATCATTTTTTGTCACTCTTCTCTGGATTCTCTCCAAATTGTCCCCATCCTTCCTGAAATGTGGCACCTAGAACTGGATACAATACTCCAGTTCAGGCCTAATCAACATGGAGTAGTGCGTAAGAATTACTTCTCGTGTCTCTACAATACTCCTGCCAATACATCCCAGAATGATGTTTGCTTTTTTTACAACAGCGTTACACTATTGACTCATATTTATCGTGTGGTCCACTATGACCTCCAGATCCCTTTCCTGAGTACTCCTTTGTAGGCAGTCATTTCCCATTTTGTATGTGTGCAACTGATTGTTCCTTCCTAAATGGAGTACTTTGCATTTGTCCTTATTGAATCTCATCCTATTTACTTCAGACCATTCCTCCAGTTTGTCCAGATTATTTTGAATTATAATCCTATTCTCCAAAGCACTTGCAACCCCTCCCAGTTTGGTATCATCCGCAAACTTTATAAGTGTACTCTCTATGCCATTATCTAAATCATTGATGAAGATTTTGAACAGAACCAGACCCAGAACTGATCCCTGCAGGACCACACTCATTATGTCAGAGGTGGACAAACTATGGCCCTGCCTGTCCCTTGAGCTCCTGGATGGGGAGGCTATCCCCTCGCCCCTCCCCTGCTATCCTTCCAGGGGGGCTGCACTGCGGGGGCAGGGGAGAGCAGGGGAGAGCCTCAGCGGAGCAGGTGGGCAGTGCAGGTGGCAGGAGCACTGTGAATGCGGGCGGAGGACTCAGGAGGAGCACAGGGTGGCCAGAGAGAAGCGGCACTTTGATGGGGAAACTGCCACTTCTCTCTGGCTGCGTGGCTGCCCCTGCTCCTCCTGAGTCCTCCGCCCATGTTCGCAGGGCTGCATTCTAAAAGGGGCTTTAGAGGGGTGGTTGGATGGGGAGTGGGATCCCAGGGGCCTGTCAGGGGGCGGGGGTGTGGATAGTGGTCGGGGCAGTCAGGGGACAGGGAGCAGGGGGGTTTGGAAAGGGGGTGGAGTCCCGGGGGAGCGGTTAGGGCAGGGGGTCCCGGAAGGGGGCAGTCAGGGGACAAGGAGTGGGGGGGTTGGATGGGTCGGGGGTTCTGAGGGGGGCAATCAGGGAGTGGGAAGTGGGAGGGGGCGGATAGGGTTAGGGTTTGGGGAGGCACAGCCTTCCCTACCCAGCCTTCCATACAGTTTTGGAACCCCGATGTGGCCCTCAGGCCAAAAAGTTTGCCCACCCCTGCATTATATACTTCCAGCATGACTGTGAACCACTGATACTACTCTCTGGAAATGGTTTTCCAACCAATTTTGCACCCACCTTATGGTAGCTCCATCTAGGTTGCATTTCCCTAGTTTGTTTATGAGAAGGTCATGAGAGATAGTAACAAAAGCTTTACTACAATCAAGATATACCATGTCTACTGCTTCCCCACATCCACAAGGCTTGTTATCCTGTCAAAGAAAGCTATCCGGTTGGTTTGACACGATTTATTCTTGACAAATCCATGCTGACTGTTACTTATCACCTTATTATCTTCTAGATGTTTGCAAATGGATTGCTTTATTATTTGTTCCATTATCTTTCCTGGTACAGAAGGTAAGCTTACTGGTCTGTAATTCCCTGGGTTGTCCTTCTTTCCCTTTTTATATTTGCCCTTTTCCCATCTTCTGGAATCTCTGCAGTCTTCCATGACTTTTCAAAAAATTGCTAATGGCTCAGATATCTCCTCAGTCAGCTCTTTGACTATTCTAGGATGCATTTTATCAGCCCCTGGTGACTTGAAGACATCTAATTTGTCATGTTTGTTTGCAAGCTCAGAGGCCCTGATTCAAAGCCCATTGAAGCCAATGGAATGACTCATATCCAGCCCTGAGCCTTTGTGTTACCAGCCACCATTCCAGGGCGTGCTACTCATCTGCTAGCCACCTTTGCCCTCTCAGCTCTTGGAGCAGTACCCAACCTTGCTTCTGGTCTGGCTAGTCTCATTGTCTCTTTTTGCATCGATCTAGGGTCTGGTGAGGTGTGTCCTCTCATGAATCTGAAAATCTCATTTTTCTCACTTTGGCTATGAGCCACCTGTGAGCCTATAAAGATTACAGAGACCCAGGACATTGTGGCTGGGGTGAATGCAAGACTGTCTTCATTTCCTGTTTACACAGACTACACCACAGTGCCCTCCCAGCTCTGGGCTCCTCTGCACCTCCTGGCATACTTTAGATAGCTGTTGGGGCCTGTGTAAGTTACAGTGGCCTGTAATCAGCACTTCCCAGAACCTCTATAGTGATATGGGGTGGTAGTCCCACCCCATACATGCTATTCCTCCGCCTGTTTATGGCCAGGCCTTGAAAGGGGGTCCTCAGAAGGTAGCTGTAATGCTGATGCCAGAAGAATTCTCTTTTGGCTGGAACTGGCCATTTAGAGCTTTCCCCAGTATAAAGAGCCTGGAGCAGGATGAAAATCTCACCCTGAAATCTCAGCTGGGGCCTGAGTTTTCTGAGAGAGTTTTTGCAGGATATCTAATGAAATGAGCAACAGTACAATAGAAAAGAGCAGCCAGTTAAAGTTTGCAGAGGCTGATTCCCATCTGATTGC
The DNA here is from genome assembly GCF_965140285.1 of Lepidochelys kempii. NCBI lineage: Eukaryota > Metazoa > Chordata > Testudines > Cheloniidae > Lepidochelys > Lepidochelys kempii. The sequence continues at coordinate 29,311,053 of NC_136392.1, read as the reverse complement.
CTCAGGCTTTGCTTCTCTTGCGTTGACTTCAGCACACTTGGAAATAATAAATGCCAAAGTGGCTGAGTTCCCAGTAGTGCTGTCGCCACTTCTCAGTGCTCTGCGTCCTCTCAGTATATTTTCACAAAGGACCCTAAGCACGGCCAAGACGGTCCACTCAGATGCACCCCACAATGGCGATCCCATGGACTCTTGCATGGTCACACTGGTTGAAACTTACATATTTCCTAGCGTCAGCTGTTGGCTCCAAGGAGGATGAAGGGGTACATCAGCCCAGGCAAACTGGTCTTCATAGGTCAGATGATGAGCCACTAGAACAGGGTTTCTCCAGTACTTTCATGAGGTGTACTCCAAATATCATATAAAACGTGACTCAATGCAATAGGGAAGAAGGTATCTCAATGTTCCTCCAGTTTGTGAGCTACACGCTTCTTCAGAGTCCCATGCAATCTCTCCATTGTCCCATTTCCTTGGGGATGGGACACAGCAGATTTATTATGTAGTGTGCCAATACTTGTCAGAAAGCCTTCAAACTCTCTTGATACAAAAGGTGTTCCATGATCTGAAACAAGGCTCTCTGGGAGGCCAAACATCACAGATAAAGTGATTAGGCAAGAAATGACCTCCTTTGAGGTGCCTTATGAAATTAGGAATGCAAAGGGGTAATGTGAGTAATAGTCTGTAACAATCAATAGTGTGTAGCAATGTACTACAATCAAGAGGCCAGTAATAGCCACTGCAGTTCTTTGCTACGGTCTGTCTATGACTACCCGTTTCAAAGGGCCCAAAGGAGCAGTAGTTCTATGCAAAGGGTATGCTGAGCATGCCTTCATATGATGCTCAATGTCTGAGTGCAGCCCTGGCTTGCAAGCACAACTATGTAGAAGTTCCTTCATCTTCATAATCCCCAAATGTGCTTGATGAGCCACATCCAGGACTGCTTGTTGCAATGCTGCTAGGACAAACACCCGGGCTCCTCTGTATAAGGTATGTTGAGTAGCACGTGTCTTCACCAGGAGCTCAGAATGAATTTTGTAGAATACAGACAAAGTTCTCTTAAGACTGTATCCATCCAACCCACTTGTACAGCACTTATCGCCTTGTGCAGTTCAGCATCTTGAAGAGTGGCATCACTCTAAGTCAACTGGCATATCTTTTAGTAAAAAGCATGCCGTGTACTCTGCTGTTTCTGCACACGAGGGTGCCAGCCCAGAAGAATTTCTTGAAAGAGCACTGGCAAATAAATCATGTCTTCCTTTGATATGAATCCAATTAAAGTTTGCTGCAACTGAATAAGCCTCTGCTGTAGCCTCCCAATCAGCAGATCACTGGCCTCATGACAGAGGCCCAGAATAGGTAAACCATCAGTTTCTAAGGTAAAAGTTCTTCTTACTATGTAGACTGCACGCACAGTAGCAAAAACCATTGCCAAGAACTCTAGCTCAGTCTGGGAATATTTTGCTACCATTGAGGTAAGAGTATGGGACACAAATATAACTGGCTGTCCCGCCAATTGCATGCATCAGTTTGAATCACTCCAGGCTTCCTTGGATCAAAATAAGCACAGGGGCTGGATCCAACAAAGGGCTTGATGCAGGGTTTCCAAACCCTGCTTTGCCTCCTTAGTCCACACCAACTGGCCCTGGGATAAATCCCATAGTAGCTTGGCAAGGGTACTGAAATGTGGCAGAGCATGGCCACCTATGTAGTGAGGTAGGCCAAGCAATGAACAGTGTATAATGGGAGTGAAGCAACTGCTTGTAGCCATTCAGGTGTCAGTTTCACTCCATCGGCTGACAGAGAACACCCTAGAAATTCTACAGCGAATTTTGCAAAACTGCACCTGGCCACGTTCAACTTTAAGCCAGCTCGTTGGAGTCAGGTTAGCACTTGGTTCAGAATAGCATTATGATCAAAAAGGGTCTTAGCCTCCTGCATGGTCCCTCTGAGGCCCTCAGCAAAGGGGAGCTTGTTCTGCATACCTCCAAGGGCATAGGGATAGATCCCTGATCCTGCAGACTTCAAAGGAAAGTCACAGGAAGGGTGGAAGGGACATCATAGGGCCAAACCGGGAGGATCATTGCACAGGGTCATAGAGTTTAAGACCAGAAAGGACCATTAGATCATCCAGTCTGACCTTCTGTATAGCACAGGCCTTTATATTTCACCCAGCTACTCTTGTATTGCACCCAATAGCTTGTGTTTGGCTAAAGCCTCTTCCAAAAGGGTAGCCCATCTTGATTTGAAGACATGAAAGAGATGGAGACTCCACCACTTCCCTTGGTAGCTTGTTCCAATGGTTAATAGCCCACCCTGTTAAACACTTGTACCTTATTTATAATTTGTATTTCTCTGGTTGCAGCTTCCAGCCATTGGTTCTTGTTCTGCCGTTCTCCACTATATTAAAGAGTTCTTTCGCATGTGGTATTTGCAGCCTGAGAAGATATTTACATACTGTGATCAAGTCATCTGCTGTTCTTTTTATTGATCAGCTAAACAGAGTGAGCTCTTTGCACTGGGGTAGCTGAAATGCTGGTGCTTTTGGTCTACACTGGCATTGCAACAGTGCTGGGCAGCTCAGCGCAGGATGCAGTGGTGGTGAGCACAGCTCCCAGCAACTGCCATTGCAATGGTGTTGGCATCACTTGTGACTGGGTCAAGCACTTTTGTGTGGGGACACAAGGTGTGTTATAAGCAACCGGCAGGTGCCGGCAACAGCAAATTTCTCTGGTGTGCCTAGGAGTAAGGAGGTGGAGATACACTAGGCTGCAACTTGGACTTTGGGGCAAGGAGAGGAGACCGCCTTTTTCAGTCTTCCAAAGAGCAACAGAGTGGGACTGCTGAGTGTTCTGCGTATGGTACTACAGAAAAATGAAAGCTGAACGCATGGGGCATGTTGTCCATGGGGTATGTAGGGCATTGACCTCTATAAAGGCTGTATACACAGGGTGGAGAGGGGATGTGAGGAGATGTGCACCAGCAGGAAGCCAGGCAGGAGGAGCAACGAGGTAGGATTCAAGCAGAAGCTCTGGAGAGAGAGAGAGAGAGAGAGAGAGAGAGAGCAGCTTCCTGTATAATTAGAACAGGTCAGAAAATGGATTCTTTTTTCTGTGAATTTTGAATTTTCAGCAACAAAAATGAAAAACTGAATTCTGGGCTGAAAATTTTTAAAAAGGGTTAAAAGATACCGTTGCAATGCCTCATGGGAATTGTGGCTCAGACACCTCATGTGCTCATTCTCCTCTATGGGGAGGGCTCCCTGACTGGACTACTTTTCCCATGATGCACCATGGTCTCCCCTCTTGGTGAGAGCCCCTGGTCGTGCATCACAGGAGACGTAGTCCAGTCACGGGGGCTGGCCCATCGAGGAGAACGCGGCCACACAGCACCCAAACTACCACCCACATGCGGCATCGCAGTGACATTTCTGAATTGAAACTTTGGGGGTTTGTTTGTTGACAAAATGTCAACATTTTCTGCTGAAAGCACAAACTTCTGGTGAAAAATTTTGTTTAACTGAAAACTCCATTTTCTGTCCAAAACAGTTTAAATGGAAAAATTTCCACCCGCTCTGGGGTTAATGCTGTTTTCCTTATTGTAATAAAGTTCCTTGTTCAGAGCTAATAGCAAGTGAGTCGTTGTGTGATTCTTTACCAGTGTCATAGATTGGAAGCTGAAACACAACGAGCCTAGGTCAACGCTGCAAGTGAAGGTGTGACTGTAGCACAGGCAGACACATGGTAACACAGGTAACACTAGGAGTGATGTCACAGCAACACAGGATTCACTGTGGGGTAGCTTGGGACCTTGGGTATGTACCTGGATGGCTAGCCCATGCTGAAGTCCATGCTGTCACGTCTTCACTGCTATTGTTACGTCTGCGAGCTAGATTAATGCTAGCACAGCTATACCCACCTGTGCTACAATCACTGCCTTGCAGCTTAGAAATACCCCGAGAGAGCCCATTCAAGTACTTCCCACTGTGCAGGAGCAGGGAGTTGCTGATCAGGTTTGTTCCTGAGTTCTGACTCAGTTATGCACCTGAACTTTTGGAGGCTTCTCCAGGTTCTCTGATTTTCTGCAGTCACTCACCAGAGCCAATAAGCTGCATAAAGAAAAGGAGGACTTGTGGCACCTTAGAGACTAACCAATTTATTTGAGCATGAGCTTTCGTGAGCTACAGCTCATGTAATTCATCCATTCTCCTTTAAAAGCAGCAGCACAGATTACATCCTTGTCCATTTTTAAGACCACAGCCTGGTTTCTTATCAGCTAGGGTGACCACTGGGCAAAGTGCTGCTAAGAACATCCCTCCCATGGGTCACTGAGGGGCAGGCAGTCAGAGGACCGTTCCCATCAACCTGGCCTCGGGAGCAGAAGATAATGGGGACTTTCTGGATCATCTGAAGAGCCAGGCTTGTGGAGATTTATGTTACTAGCTTTTGTCTCCTGGAATTTGGGCTTTAAAGGTTTCAAACAGCTGTGGTAATATACAGGAGAAAAAGGAAGTGAGCCAGGGAGAAACAAAAAAGAGGCTTTTAATGGCACTGTCATTCTAAGCCCAACACTGTCAATTTCATGTTTTGGTAACCTTAAAAGATGAGCCATATCCAACAAAGCCTTTAGCTCTGACATCACCCTCACCATCCAGCCTTGATCCGAAGCTCAGTTTCTGCATGAGCCATTGCAATCAGCTCTATCTCGAGATATTTCTCTTCTGCCCCTTTGTCTCTCATCTCTTGCCCATCCCCCAAGCATGTACCAGCACGATATTACCTCTCTGAAACCAGGGGAGAAATGAAGGGAGAGCAGCAGAACATGTGAATCACAAGGAAGTGGTTTTCCTCGTGACAATAACCACATGAAAGCGCTCAGCATTTACTCTCATGGGACCTCTTTGCAGTTTGGATTGTGGGAGAGTAAAAGCAGTTAAAAATATTGTAGCTGATGAAGAAACAGGCAAATGCTGAAATGCCAGCTGGTGTTTGCAGCTTGTAAGCTATTGGGGAGCTTCAAATGGCTGATATATCCTATGTAGTGTTTATTGGTTGTTCTCAAGGCCCTGTGTCCAATGTGGTACATTAGATCTACATTATGCAGCACAGACCACAGATCTATGCAGCAGAGATCCCCCGAGCTTTCTACCCACAGCTGATCCCTTATAGTCCAACTAATATAGTCTACCTTATGCTGATTTAGTTTGATATACAATTTAATTTGTTTTACAATTCCTCCCCATTCTATCCCCCACCCCTGCTGCAGGTGTTGAGTAGCTGTATGATGCAAGTTGTCATGCAGAAGCTGGAGGTTACAAGAGCTAAGTAGGGGACAAATTAGAATATTAGTGGCATTTAGGAAGCCATGAGAGGTCACTGAGGTTTCCACACTCCAGAGGCCTGCGAGAACCTTGTTACGCAGATCCAGTAAACTTGAAAAGAATTTAGTTATTACTGCAATGGATGCTACAGAAAACCTGGAGGTAGATAGATGGAGATGAATGAATGGATGAATAGAGAGACATTTATTCCTTAGCTCAATATTAACTATTTTCTTTCTATGTCTGGAATTTCTCTCTTTTTAGAGCATTTCTGAAAGAAAGTGGGAGGAATGGACAGAGGGGCCAAGATGAGCACCTGACGGCAGATCTCCCACTGCCACAGAGACCAGAAGAGGATGGCATCTTTTGTTGAAGCAGGACTCTCTTCTCCTTCGGCAGCACCACACTGGCCAAATTAACTTAATAACCAGCTTTTTAGCAGATCTTAGTGAATGGGAAGAAATATCCCTGTTGTCATGGTAACAAAAAGGGGACCCTCTGAAAAAGAGTATGGAGCGAAGAGAAGAAGAATGGTTACTATGCAATACAATGAGACACTCCTTTCAGATACTGGGATCACAAAGGCTACAGCATGCAAGAGAGTGAAGCCAAACTTTTGGAAGCAGAAAAGAGTGTTGGTTCTTGACCCTTCCAGGGGGCCAAAGAGAGAAAAGGGAACTATCTTTCTGAAAGCTCCTAGTTGAAATCTGTTGTGTGGTGCCTGCCAGAGAAAAAAAGGCCCAATACCTGGGAGAAGTATGTGTAGTCCCCTGTGTTAGACAGCTGAACTTCGCTAGCTTGCACTAATGAATGGGAGACCTATTCCCAGTTAATGAATTCTGAGAATCAGCAAGTGAGCAAACAAACCCCAAACAAGCCAGGAACATGCATCACCAACTGTACTTTGTTCACGTATTTTGACAACTCTAGTTTTTGCTTTAATTATTTATAACACTTCATAATGCACTGGAGTTGATTTTTGCAAAAATAACGAAGCCTTAGTAATACAGCTTCCGTGCTCAGATCTGCAGGGAAGTGGAGAGAGACAGCTGCTCTCTGATCTGAGTCAAAAAGTGAAATACAAGTTGGAGGTGCATTCTGCTGTGGCAAAAGATTTTCAAAGGTTGCAGCAGAGAAGGGGGATGGGCCAGGGGAACTCAGTACCCTAGCAGTTAAAAGTGGAGCTGGTCAAAATTTTTCCAACAGAATAGTTTTCCCTCCAGAAAATGTAAAATTCAGCAAATTGAAATGTTTCATGGGAACATATCAATGTTGTGAAATTATTAATAGATAAGGAAATAAAGCTTAGGCCAAAACATTTTGTTTTGAAAAGGTCAAAATGTTGTGTTTGATTATTTTTATGCTGTAATATAAGTCAGAACAATAAGGTGAAAACAGATTATTTCCAAATATTTCATTTTGTGAAAAATTCCAAACTTTCTAATTTTCAGCCCGAATTGGATGAAACAAAATTTGAAATCTCGGAATTTCCCATGGGATGGAAAATCTGTTTTCAGCCAGTTCTAATTAAAAGGCTCCTGCCACTTTAAATCCAGTTGTACAGCATCCCAAGTGTTCCGAAGGAGTGGGAGTGCTGGATAAACCGCATCATTATTATCAGCCTAGCAACCCTCCCTGTGGTGAAGGCACATGCAACAGGGCCTCAATAGCACACAGGCTGCTAACCCAGCTCCAGGCACTGGCTCAGGGTGGCGGGCTGATGGAGTCTGAAACAGCGTCACTCCTTCTGGCCTGCTTCACTGGAGGCAAGCAAGCTCAGGGAGGTTGCCCCAGTGAGTTTGCTGGCACTGTCTCCTCCCTTCTGCCACCTGTGCTCCTCACTCCATGTCCCATGCAGGTTGCTATGCACTGGCATGAGAAGAAAGGAGAGCTGCAGGTTCCTAAGGCAGGAGCCTTCACCCAGGGACAGCTGCAGCTCCACTGTCCACTCCTTCCCCATGGCAGCCTGGCGTCTACCAGAATCATGCTGCCTTTGGCTGGGCCAAGAGGGGACCCAAAGGGAGGTAATACATCTCTGCACTGTGCTGCTTCCTGCTCAGATTTCCATTTGGAAATTTGGGCGCAGAGCAGGGATGGCACCATGGAAAACAGCAGCACCCCAGCTACATTGCATCCGGCCTCTGATCCCATTCCCAAATGGCCACAGGGCAATGCTCATACCAAATCCAGGGCAGTGCCAGACATGGATGGCCCCATCTTTCCACCTGACTCAGGGACGAACCCATCTTTGGAAGTCTCTTTCTGCTCATGGACCTGCCTGGCATGTGGGTCACAACGGGGCATGAGGACCACTGTAGCTGTGGGTCCCACTGAAGTCAAAGGAAACAATGCCTGCTTACCCAGGGCTGAGCTTGCCACAGGCTCCCTCATCTTTAACAAAGCATGGGTACTGCAGGCTCCAATCTATTGCCAGAGGTTCTTCTCCTTCACACAGGCTAGCCACACACTCATTGACAGCAAAAAACCCGCTTCTCACAGGCCAATGGTAAGAATGCAAAACCACAACCAGTTTATATATGTAACCCTCCCCCGCCCCCGAGCAATATAATTATTCTTTTTAATCAAGTCTATTCAAACCATTTATTACTTTATTCTTCCATTTCAATAGCAGAATGATTAAGATGGAATCTTAAAGGAATTCTTCACAACAACAATGTCTCTTATCGCAAGAGGCAGTCTCTGTCTGCTCCGTCCTGCAAATTCCCAGCGTTTAAATGTTCACTATATCAAAAAACTCCATTTCAGTCTGCAAAAAACAATTCAGAGGCTACGGAGAAGAAACAGAAAGAGTCCCATTCCTGCCTGCAAACAAATTAAAAAAACAAACCCCACAGCCCTAGCATGCGTAACTAGTGGCAAATTTAGCTATTGCTACAAAACATCAGCTTGATGGCAGGAGCAGTCCTGTGGCATATGAAAATGATCATTTTGAAGATTCCTTTATTTCAATGTACAGTATACATTATATAAGGGCCTTGCTTTTTTAAGCTCACAATTTGTTGTCATTTTGTTTTTCAATACAACATATATTGGTGAGAACAAAACTGCATCTACACCCAGTCCAGGACACATTTGTCAAGGTTCTCAGTGCCCATAACAGAATAATAAAAAGGTGGAAAGTAGTGAGCTATGAATAAAGTCTGAATCCTCTTCGGCATAGACAGCACCTTAGCTATACATCCACTGGAAGCTGTTGCAGTACAATGAGAGAAACTCTGTATGTGCAGCGAGATAACTAGAGGCCACAGTGCTGGTTTCGCTGGACTGTCCTGGCTGTTCATATGAGGTTGTGGTGTCTCAGGGACTTGTCTCAGGGACTCCTGAAATGCCTTGTTTTCTCAATTCCTCCATTAAAACATTGGGGTTTATTAACAATAAAAAACCACATGTTTGGCACATCTTGCTGTAACTCTTGGGTCACTCCCATCAGGTAGTGAGCATGGATTTTGTGCCAGTCATTGTTCAAGGCCAAAAGCTGACCATAAGTTATCAGGTGGCAACATTGCTATAGCTGAGTCAATGGCCCACTCAAGTCAGTGCAAACTCCTGTTTTAGCCTCTGGGTGGTCAGAGGTACATGACGGTACCAGTGTCCCTTGCTTTACAGTCACCAGAACCGTAGAGAGGAGGAAAGTGAATGTCAGAAGGATATGCAAGAAGAGGGAGATCTCTGCCTTGCTTTGATGGCCCCACTGATCCATTTCCCCAGCCCAAAGGGAGCAGATCCAAAGAAGTAGATGGAACATGAAGCGCTGAAGTATTTAGTGATGCTAGCTATGTTGCCACAACAGTGCCCCAATTTTGACTTTGAAAATACGGTACCTTAAGCATAACCCTTAACAATATTAAAGTAGGGGGAGAATGTCTGTCTAGGAATATTCCCAACAAACTGGAAGAGTATATTGATCGGGGTTCTGCAGGGACCTGTCCTGGGTCTGGCTCTATTCAATATCTTCATAAATTATTTGGATCATGGCATACAGAGTCCACTTATAAAGTTTGTGGATGATACCAAGCTGGGAGGAGTTGCAAGAGCTTTGGAGGACAGGATTAGAATTCAAAATGATCTGGGCAAACTGGAGAAATGGTCTGAAATAAACAGGATGACATTCAATAATCAATTGCACAAATACAAAAAGGGAAATGACTGCAGAGAAGGATTTTAGAGTTATAGTGGATCACAAACTAAATATGAGTCAACAATGTAACACTGTTGCAAAAAAAGCAAACATCATTCTGGCATTAATTAGCAGAAGTATTGTAAGTAAGACATTAGAAGTCATTCTTCCACTTTACTCAGCAATGATAAATGTTGCGTCCAGTTCTGGGCACTGCACTTTGGGAAAGGCATGGACACATTGGAGAAAATTCAGAGGACAGCAAAAAAAAAAAAAAAAAAGAATAAAGTTCTAAAAAATATGACCTATGAGGAAAGGATGAAAAAGTTGGGTTTTTTTAGTCTGGAGAAGAGAAGATTGGGGGGAGAACAGTCTTCAAATATGTAAAAGGTTGTTACAAAGAGGAGGGTGATAAATTGTTCTCCTTATCCACTGAGGACAGGACAAGAACTAATGGGTTTAAATTGCAGCAAGGGAGATTTAGGTTAGACCTTAGGGTTCAGGGTCTACGTACCTCAGGCCAGATATGCAGCACAAGGCTCAGGTCTGCTTTGCAATGAACTGAAGTTATGTGGTCACATTGCGATGGTGGTGATGCTGCCAGCTCTGTGCTCTCAGGCCCAGTCCCTAGCGCATGGGGAGGAGTCAGAGTGGTCCATATTCAATTTCCTCTGAATGTTGCAGTATCAAAACCCTGATTTTCTCCAGGTTTCCCTGTCACCTGCACTCTGTGCACTGTTGTAGGGGGCAGCAGCTCACAGACACTTTTCTCCATGTCACTCAAGTGCAGTGCAGGAACACGTTGGGGGCTGAATCCTACCCATGAAGGCATGACTCACTGCATAGTGCAGAACCTCCATACTCACCAGCCCTGTCCATCAATGGAAAGTAGTCTGCCTGCTAGCAGAATTGCTTTGCCTTTGGTGCAAATTGATCTTGGGCAAGACCCTCAGCTGATGTAAACTGACATAGATCTAGTGATTTCAGTGGACTTACATTGGCTTACAGCAGTGAAGGATCTAGTCACTTGGGTGTTATCCTGGAGACCCCTGGCCAACATTTTCAAAAGTGACCAGTGATTCTGGTCCCCCTTGCTCAGCATCCCTTCTGTACACATACCACTCATATATTGGAAGTTCACTGCTCAGCCTATCGAGCACAACTGATGAGGCACCCATGAATCATATTAGTATGTGCTCCTCCCAGAACGAAAGCGAAATAGATGATCTTTGATCTATCATAGCCATTTCTCTCTTAGAATGATGAGCGTGCCAGTCATGGTTTTCCATAGATAAGGTTGAATTGAATTTTGCACAATTAAAACAGTTATTCAGCATCATTGCTATGTATAACAAATACAGCATATAACATAAGAGTGGCCATACTGGGTCAAACCAATGGGCCATCTAGCCCAGTATCCTGTCTTCTGACAGTGGCCAGTGCCAGAAGCTTCAGAGGGGACGAACAGAAGAGGGCAATTATCAAATGCTCCATCCCCTGTCAGTCAGGCCCAGCTTCTGGCACTCACAGATTTAGGGACACCCAGAGCATGGGGTTGCATCCCTGATCATCTTGGCTAATAGCCATTGATGGACCCATCCTCCATGAACGGATCCAATTTTTGTTTTGGAACCCAGTTGTATTTTTGGTCTCCACAACATCCCTTGACAATGAGTTCCACAGCTTCACTGTGTGTTGGGTGAAGTAATACTTCCTTATGTTTGCTTTAAAACTGCTGCCTATTAATTGCATTGAGCGACCCCTGGTTCTTGTGTCATGTGAAGGGGTAAATAACACTTCCCTGTTCATTTTCTCCACACTATTCCTGATTTCATAGATTTTCTATCTCATCCCCCCTTAGTCGTCTCTTTCCCAAGCTGGACAGTCCCAGGCTCTTTAATTTCTCCTCACATGGAAGCTGTTCCAGACCCATGATCATTTTGGTTGCCCTTCTCTGAACCTTTTTCGATTCCAATGTATCTTTTTAAGATGGGGTGACCAGAACTGCACGCAGTAATCAAGGTGTGGGTGGATTTATGTAATGGCATTATGATATTTTCTGTTTTATTATCTGTTCCTTTCCAAATGGTTCTTCACATTCGGTTCGCTTTTTTAACAGCTGCTGCAGATGCAGCAGATGCTTTCAGAGAACTCTCCACCATGACCTTTCTTGAGTGGTATCAGCTAATTTAGACCCCATCATTTTGGACGTACAGTTGGGAGTATGTTTTCCAATGTGCATTACTTTGCACTTATAAAAATTGAATTTCATCTGCCATTTTGTTGCCCAGTCACCCAGTTCTGTGAGATCCCTTTGTAACTTTTTGCAGTCAGTTTTAGATTTAACTGTCTGGAGTAATTTAGTATCGGCTGCAAACTTTGCCACTTAACAGTTCACTTCCTTTTCCAGATCATTTATGAGTATGTTGAACAGCACTGGTCCCAGTGCAAATCACTGGGGGACACCATTGCTTATGCTCAAATAAATTGGTTAGTCTCTAAGATGCCACAAGTACTCCTTTTCTTTTTGGGGGACACCGTAATTTATCTCTTTCTGTTGTGAAAAGTGACCATTTATTCCTACCCTTTGTTTCCTATCTTTTATCCAGTTACCAATCCATGAGAGGACCTTCCCTCTTATCCCATGACAACTTACTTTACTTAAGAGCCTTTGGTGTGGGACCTTGTCAAAGGCTTTCTGAAAGTCCAAGTACACTATATCCACTGGATCACCCTTGTCCACATGTTTGTTGATCCCCTCAAAGAATTCTAATAGATTGGTGAGGCATAATTTCCCTTTACAAAAGCTGTGTTGACTCTTCCCCAACATATCATATTCATCTATCTATCTGACAATTCTGTTCTTTACTACAGTTTCAACCAATTTGCCTGGTACTAAAGTTAGGCTTACCAGCCTGTACTTGACAGGATCGCCTCTGGAGCCTTTTTAAAAAGTCTGCATTACGTTAGCTATCTTCCAATCATCTGGTACAGAGGTACCAAGTATCAGAGGAGTAGCTGTGTTAGTCTGTATCCACAAAAACAACGAGGAGTCCAGTGGCACCTTAAAGCAGGGGTGGCCAACCTGAGCCTGAGAAGGAGCCAGAATTTACCAATGTACATTGCCAAAGAGCCACAGTAATATGTCAGCAGCCCCCAATCAGCTCCCCTCACTCCCAGTGCCTCCCCCTCCCTTCCCACACCTGCTGATCAGCTGTTTCTTGGCATGCAGGAGTCTCTGGGGGGGAGGGGGAGGAGTGAGGGCATGGCAGGCTCAAGGGAGGGTGTGGGAAGGGGTGGAGTGGGGGCAGGGACTGTGGCAGAGCCAGGGGTTGATCAGTGAGCACCCCCTGGCACACTGGAAAGTTGGTGTCTGTAGCTCCAGCTTCGCAGTCGGTGCCTATACAAGGAGCAGCATAGTGGCTCCGGAGCCACAGGTTGGCCACCCCTGCCTTAAAGACTAATGGGTAAAAAACCCACTTCTTCAGATGCATGGAAGAATCTTCAGATGCATCTGAAGAAGTGGGTTTTTTACCCACAAAAGCTTATGCCCAAATAAATCTGTTAGTCTTTAAGGTGCCACCGGACTCCTCATTGTTTTTCTGCCATAGAGGCTGATTTAAGCAATAGGTTACATACCAGAGTTAGTTGTTCTGCAATTTCATATTTCATATTTCAGAACTCTTGGGTGAATACCATCTGGAGCTGGTGACTTATTACTGTTTAATTTATCAATTTGTTCCAAAACCTTCTCTAATGACACCTCAATCTGGGACAGTTCCTCAGATTTGTCACCTAAAAAGAATGGCTCAAGTGTGGGAGTCTCCCGCACATCCTTAGCTGTGAAGACTGATTCAAAGAATTTATTTAGCTTCTCTGCAGCAGCCTTGTCTTCCTTGAATGCTCCTTTGGCACCTTCTCAAGTTTACAGCTCTTATACTTTGAGCACAGAATGGATTATCTGAGAAATCACAAGTAAATCTGTTAATTAGTTTTATGGTTAAAAATCATGTAAAAATGGGTCTTTTAAGAAATTTGGTATCCTGAGTCAGACCCTTTTTTCCCCCTGTTCTGAATGATTTTCATAACAGAATATCACATACTCTTCAAACTTCCCACGTAGTTAAAACTCACTGAAGTCTTGCACATTGGCTACATTTGAAGAGTTTCTCCTTCTGTGAGACCTGATGCATAAAGTTATTCTACAGAGAGTTCCATAAAGAGCGACCCTCTTTCAAAATGGCTGCCATCTCTCATTATTCTCAATGGGACTGAAACAACAGGGGCCCTCAGGGAAGATAGTGACCTCCCTTTCAAAATGGCCACTGACTCCCATTGTTCCTAGTGAGAGCGAAGCCAAGCTACCCTCATGGCAGATGGGGAACCCTATAGGAACAAAGGGAGGCAGTGGCCATTTTGAAAGAGGGAACCACAAATTTCCCTGAGGCAGTCTGTGGTATCTCAAGTGCTGCTGAATGCCTGCCATGCTTCTGACCACAGCAGTCCTCTCTGTCCTCTGGGATCTGAAGCTAGGATCTGGGCCAGCAGAGATATCCAGAAGTACTGAGATCTAGAGCTTGGTTTGACAATGTGCCAGCCTTGAAAGGTACTTTTTCCAGTGTTGGCAACTCAAGATTTTATCATGAGACTCACACTATTGATGTTTAACTGAAAGCCCCAGCTGCTTGAGTCAAGGGATTACGTGTGAATCTCTGTTTTCAGTTTGAAAAAAGGAAGTTTCTAGCTTTTGTGGTTGCAGAGAAAAGCTTGGAAATGTGCAGTGAGTGCCCCCTGACGCTCAAAACCAGGAGGCAAATAAAAAGAACCCAACATTCATTATCTTGAAAAAAACCTCATGATTTTTAAGTCTCTTAAGCCAATTTTGGGAGAGCCTTAGCCTGACATGTTTTTGAACTCTTGGAGTTGGCAGTAGAGTCCTTTATAAGATCCCTTTTATATTTACCTTGCAGAATACAGATCTGCCTTCTTGAACCAGGGAAGATCCAGCAAAAACTAAGACAGGCAACATACTTTTGAAATCCTCCCTTTGGATCTGGAAAAATCAGAGGTTGACTGGCACAGCTGCTATATTTCCTGGGCCAGTTCTCCTCTCTGCAAGTTGAGGTGGAATGATATGTTAGCTTGTTCTGCAGCTAATTTCAGAGGAGTCTCTGTGCGCCTTCATTTACTAGCCTTTTGTATCAGATTGCCTCCCATTTATTGCAGTTGCTGAAGACTCAAATGTCACTGAGTAAACAATGAGTAATATAGGAGAGAACAGGGGTTTCCAAATCTCCACATTTAATTTATTAAGTAAACAGCTCCTGGAATGAGCCTCTGCCCATGGCTTGATGGCCTGGCAAAGTGGTTTCAAAATTGGAATAAGTTTCAATACACTGCAACTGTTTTGCTTCCTCCAGTATGATGAGGCGTGTGCTAAATACAGGACTCACAGCAGAGCTGCTAAGAGATGGAACTTTATTTTCTGGCCTCAGTCATCTGATATGGCTCAGGGTTATCAATGGCCCAGTTACATGACAAGGGTCATTAAAAAAATCAAATGAAATTAAAACCAAAAAACAACTGCAAACAGGAGATGAAGGACTGTCCAGTGGGTAGAGTGCTGGCCTAGAGCTTGGGAGACTCAATTTTCTGCTCGGCCACAGACTTCCTGTGTGAACTTGGTTAAGTCACTTAGCCTATCTGTGCCCTGGGCCCTTATCTGTTTTTTTTAAATGGGGATAATAATACTGCCCTACGTCCTAGGTGAGTTGTAAGGATAAGTACAATAAGGACTGTAAAGTGCTTTGAGATGTACTGATAAATTGACCTGGGTATTAAGAGCCACAGACAAATATAAGCAATTAAAACACACACAAATGACGAGGCCTGCTGTGCAGGTCAGGGGCCCACCCTGGCTGATGCAGAGTGTTGTGACCCTTATTGGCTGTCTGTTGATATCTCTGAATCACCATGACTTTCTGATTACATGGCGACTTCCTGTTCTCAAAACTGTTCCGCCACGTGCCATCCAAAGGACAGTCTAGCACTCCAGGGACCTGATCCAAAGCCCACTAAAATCAACAGGCATCTTTCTATTGGCATCAACGGTCTTTTGGATGTGGCCCTAGAAGCCTAAAACTGGGAGCCAACATAGTGAGCCTAGACAGGCATAATGTGCTGACCCTAAGGGAGTAAAGATGTGGAGACAATACAATGTTATGTTACCTGGGGTACCTGGACCAGCGTGAAAAACACAATTGGCCCCCTGCATGATAACTGGAGCAAAGTTAAGAAAACAGAACCAGGATTTGTGAAACAGTACAACAGAGGTTTGCTGGTGGAAAAATTAGTTTTCATCCAATTGTCCATTGCACCCAGGCTATTGGTAATTTTTTATTAATCACAACCCTCCTTACACTGGTGTTCAGACTCGGCAGCAGACATAGGGACTGGAGAAGAATACTAGTGCCATCAATCTGGCTGTCTGCCAGGCTTCTCTGCCCACTTCCTGCCACTCTACCACCTGACTAGTGCTGCCAACAGTTCCTTCTTGCAACGGAGGTCCCTTATTCTTTTATCTCTGCATAGCAAGATTGGGAGTGGCTGAGTGCTGCAAAAAGAAGCAAGAAATACCCTTGGCGAATGGAGGTGAGTCCTGCTTATTGATGATGATGATAATAATATCGGGAGGAGGGGTGGGATGGGGGTGCCAAGTATACAATCCCTTATTTTTGAAATACCGTGTTGGCAACCCTGACTCCATTCATGTGCCTGGCCATTAGCTGAGCGCCCTGCTGGACTGGTCTATTAAAATATGGCAGCTAAGTAGCAGATGATAGGAGTCATTATAACTTCTGGTAGGGACCAGGAGAATGACTAGACAGGAAAGGAGAGAAGCAGGAGCTGTAGAATGGGGTCTCAGAAATGCTCATAACCTGACAGTTCTATTGGGCCTTCCTCCCCAAGGGATTCCAGAACACTTCACAAATGTAATTTGCGGCCACACTAAACTCTCCACAGAGCTCACCAGTGAAACGCATTCTCCGCTGGATGGCACCCCTACAGTTGTGCATGGCAGAAAGATGTTTTCCAAATGGCATCACCAAGGGGTGTTTGAGGCAGGCAGAATGCAATAATTCGAGCTGGAATTTGGCCCGGACACGAGGGGTAATACTTTTACCCTTGCAGGCTTGACCATATAAGTTTTCCTGACGACAAGCAGTCAGGCTCTGCATCTCACTTCATGACCAAGTGAGGCTTTTAATGCCCCCAGGGAAAAAAGCTAGGCCCTCCAGCATCATTTAGGTGTGTATTAGAGGTCTCCCAAATAAGCTCTACTCAATTTGTAAGAGCTAATAGGAACCCAGAACCAGGTGAGGCAGCCGTATGCAGGGCAAGGTTTTCTAAACATCTGACCAATGATCCAGAAAAGGAATTAGCTTCATGTTAGACTTTGGGGGTGTTCGATCATTATTCATGCCTGGCCTACATTTACTAATTTTTATCTGGGATGGAGAAAGGCCTCAGAGAGCCCAGGCTTGCAGAGAAGTAAGATCAATACTGTGGGTCAACAGATAGCGCTTTCCCCTCTGAGTCAGTACAGAAGTAAGGACTGAGCATGGGACTGGAGGGCTCTGTGTTACCGGAATTGTCTTGCAGATGAGGTGTAAAACTGAGGTGTTGAGCAGTTGTTACTAAGAGCTTTGGGTGGAAGCCTGTGATGTGACCAAATTCCAGTGTAGGTAACTACATTGCCTCTGCCTGCATTTCCCCTGGACTCAGGATTGTTCTTCACTTCTTGACCTAACAGGCTCTGTAGTGTGCCATGTGCTATTGCAGAGCTGCTGCATGTCAGCGGGGATGGGATCTCTGTACAGTGTATAAAGACCTTTGGGCTCCTTTAGGCCGACAGGGGCTAGAGGAAGGTAAGAGGTTAATATAATTATTACTGATTGCTTTCAATTATTAGGCTGATGGTAGTGCTTTGAGGCGCTATCCACGCTCAGGGCCCCATTGTGTTGGGCGCTGTACGTACACATCCTGCCAGACAATCTGTGCCCCCGGGAGTTAGCCGTCTAACGTGACAAGCCAGACACAGGGCTGTGGAATGGGATGTGACGCAGAAGCAGAGGACAGCGCGATGGCTGACAGACAGCATGTTAGTGCCAGGCGGGTTGGTTTGGCTGGGTTTGTTTTTAGTATTTTGGATGGAGTGTCAGTGGGAGGGGATTAGCGGAACAGAGAGACACAGGAAGGGGGAAGGGTCATGGAAAGGAGGGAGTAGAAGAGATCCAGGAAGGGGGAAGAAGGAGGGGAGCATGACGGGGGGTGGAGCAAAGAGACAACAAAGGGTGGGCAGGGCCTGTGGCAAACAGCCAATCAGCAAAGGGGGGGCGGAATGTTCAGCACAAACTCTGTAGAAAGCAGCCAGGCACTGATGACTGGAGAAGTTCGTCTGCATCTGAAGTCTGCGGCTGAGGTCCTGCGCTGCAGCTGGCAGGTGTGATTGCAGCCCATGTCGACATACCTGAGTTAGATCGGCTCTAACTAGCTCAAATAACAATAGCGGTGAAGCTGCAGCAGCAGGGGTGGCAGCCTCGTAAGTATGTACCCAGGGTCCAGGCTGGGCAAGACTAACTTGTGCAACCAGCTGCGCTGCAGCGTCCCTGCTAGTGTCATTCAAGCTAGGTAACTCAAAGCCAGCTTGGCTATGTCTGCACGCGCTGCCGTCAGCTCCTGTGTCCGATACGCCCTGTGTCCTTGGCTGACTCCTCCCTGGGATTTCCTTTCCCAAGCACCAATGACCAGTGAGAGGGGTGATGCTATGTGGAACCTAGAAGCCCAGAGCGGTCTCTCCCCTGCACAGTTCTGGACTGGGAGGTGGGAGGGTATTTAGGGAGGGTAATCCCAGTGTGGTTTCAGCTCCCCATCTGCTGCTGTTCCTTGTCTCTGTTCCTGCTGGCTCTCCTGACTTCATCTTACAGAGTACGCTGGAATTCTGAACTTCTCACGTCCTCCAGTTTCACACCTTGTTCCGATAGATCGGAGCAGAACACCACAACCATTGCAGTATTTGCTTTATATTGAGAACTAGAAGTCTGATAGCAGGGGCCCAGTTTGTGTCTGGTGTAAACCCAGTGAATTCAGTGAGGTTACCCTAAGAATGAATCTTCCTCTGCCTGGCCAATGTCTAAATTCAGACCCAAAATGTCTAAATTCAGGTAAAATACAGACTACAGTAGTTATTGCTAACAAAATATTTGGAAGGGAAGTTAAACCTCATGCTTCAGAGCTTAAGCCAATCTCTACCTCTTAGAGAGCAGGATGAGGCAGTGGGCTTGTCTAGACGACCAGTTTGTGGGCAGGAAGCTAGGGTATAAATCTACAGTGCACTAGGCTGCCAGGAACTAGGTGTGTGGGTCTGTGTGGACCCTGGTACCATGCATTAGGAGTTCCCTCACTGACCTATGACCAAACACAGTAGATCAAAGCACAGCAGGGACCACATGGACACTAGCAAATGGCTGGCTAGTGTGCTGTAAATTTACACCCCAGCATGATGCGTACTAACTGTTCATCTAGACCAGGCCCTAATGTGACAGGTAGATTATCCGACATCTTCCTACTGCAGGGTTCTGGCACTTTCCTCTGAAGCATCTCATGCTGGCCACAGAGAAAGGTACTGAACTAGCTGGACCCTGGGTCTGAGCCAGTCTGACAATTCCCATATTCCTATGTAGCAACGGTCAGGAGAAAGATAGAGCCTGATCCAAAGGCCACCACAGCTAATGGAACCCCTCCACCACACCCCTTGGCTTCAATGGGCTAAAGATAGGCTCCTAACAAGTGTCTTTTGAACAAAGAGAGAAATAATTTCTCCTGGACTCTAGATTCATTTTGTTGTGATTGTAGATTTCTGAGTCCCTTTGAACTGATATGTACAAACCTTTTCCTGTGGCCAAGAAGAACCAGTTTTAGTGCGAGCCACATGCATAATGCGGAGCCAGTCAGAGAGAAGTCATCTTTCCCCGTTGGCTCTCCCATGAGCTGCGGAAAGCTGCTCCCCACTTTGCACCTGAGTTACTCTGTTGCTTCCTCCTCTACTGTGTCTTTCAGAAATATCATCTGGTGGAAGATTTATGCAGAGGAGAGTCATAGATTAATGCACTAATGTGTTAGCATACATAGAGTTCCATAGCTGTGTGGCTGTACCGCTGGGTTTAGCCTGATACCTTTCCTCTGAGTTGTGATCTTTAACTGATCATAATATTAGCTCTTATTATAATATGTATAATTAATAATATAATTATATATATCAATATACTAATACATAATCAGATCTTTTAGTAGACTGAATACCATCTTGCGGTATGTGATAAGATTAAGATGTCTGAGGGTAACATGTCCGACATGTGGACACTAGAAATGCCTGTAAAGATCTAAAAATCCATAAATACAGTATTGGATGGATCTCTGAACTATGATACCATTGCTCCAGCTCAGCAAGTACAACTCTCAGTGCAATGAAAACTCAAACATTTCTTTAATGATATTTGCTAAGTCTTCTTTACTTTAATGTATTATTATTTGGAATTTATTTATTTATTTTATGGCATTGTACAAAAGGTTCAACCAACTGTCTGCACCATTCAACCACACTGGAATATGTGGGAATGATCCAGACAATGGAGCAGATTTGCACAATGATAGCAGCACTGCAGAATGTAGGATAAACTCACTTTGCTGAGAAATTCGCTCTCTTTAGTGTGAACCCTCCCTTCCCCCTCTGCCTGCTCCCCTTTACAGAGCTTCAGACATAATAGACTTGCCTCCATTCATAGCCTCCACTTGACTGTTTCTGAGCTAGGAGATGGAAGAGTTTGGGATCTGAGTTTGGGATTCCTAGGGCCACTGCTAATCAGGATCTCTCTCTCCTTCTCATCTCATCTGCTCACTGCAGGATGTTTCTATGGGGAAGTTTGGGTCCAGATCAGAACATCCTAACTCAGGCTCATCATTTCTTTTTCTAAATAAGCCCCATTCCTCAGCCCACTCTGCAGAGCTGAATTAAGACTGAGCTGGGCCCTGCAGTCCAATGTGCTCCCAGGAGCATAATTTTGCATCATGTCTCACTGCATTAACCCAGGCAGTTCCCAAGAAACGATGAAATCCACAACTCCCTCTGAAGTCACGATCAGACCTCATGAGGGACATGTCCTGGCCTCCCTGAGCCAGCAGAGCCCACCTTCCCCTAGAAAGCACCAAACTCCAGCACCAAGTTTTACCTTTTCCGCCAGCCCGTGTGTTAGTTTCACAGCAACACTGAGAGTGGAGAGGGGAGCAGAGTTTCCGTGGCCTATCCAGTCCTTCCGTCTGTCTTCTCTGATAATGCCATGAAGAGGCCCAGCTGAGTGCTCACAGCAAGGTAACAGCTGTCCTTCTACCTGCTGCATTAGGATCTACCCCTTTCCCCAATGTTTTCATGCCAGTCGTTGAGCCAACTTCTAGACAGTAACAACTTTTGGCCGTTTCCACACATGGCTGGGTTGGAACCTGAGAGCTCAAGTGAAAAGGGGCCATTGGCCATTACCAAGCCCCAGCGCTATTCAGGCTCCAGCTAACAGCACAGTTCCCCACGCCCCATAGCACATTTTGGCAGTCTCAGCTCATCCCTTGGAGGACTGAGGGTGGCATAGGAAGAGAGCGGCAAACAGGCCCTTTAGGGGAGGTGGAATAATGTGCCCCTTCACACTCCTTGCAATGGAGGCTGGTGGGAAGGAATCATAGAACCAGAGGGTTAAAAGGGACCGCCAGGGTCATCTCGTCCACCCCCCTGCCAAGATGCAGGATTTGTTGTGTCTAAACCAGCCAAGACAGATACTCTCCAGCCTCTTTTTGAAAACCTCCAGCGAAAGAGATTCCACGACCTCCCTAGGCATCTGTTCCATTGTCCGACCGCTCTAACAGGCAGGAAGATTTCCCTGAGATTTAATCTAAATCTGATCTGCTGTAGTTTGAGCCCATTGCCTCTTGTCCTGCCCCCTGTGGCAAGAAAGAACAATTTTCCTCCATCTGCTTTATGGCAGCCTTTCAAGTATTTGAAGACCGCTAGCATGTCCCCCCTTAATCTCCTCGTTTCCAAACTAAACAGACCCCGTTCCTTCAGCCTTTGCTTGTATAGCTGTATTCCATCCCTCTGATCATCTTTGTCACTTGCCTCTGGATCCCTTCCAGTTTCTCCACATCCTTTCTATACATTGGTGACCAAAACTGGACATAGTACTCCAGCTCAGGCCTAACCAGCATCAAGTAGAGCGGTACTATCACCTCCTGTGACATGCTTGTTTTGCCTCTGTTAATGCAATCTAAAATTGCTGTTGTTTTTTTTTTTGCAACAGCATTGTATTGCTGACTCATGTTGAGGTTGTGATCCATCACAACTCCCAGATCCTCCTCAGCAGTGCTGCTGCCAACCAAGTTACTCCCCATTCTGTATTTGTGTGTCTGGTTTTTCTTCCCTATTTCTAGCACCTTACATTTGTTTTCGTTGAATTTCTTTTGTTGTCTATAGCCCAGTTCTCCAATTTATCAAGATCCCTCTGAATTTTAGCTCCATCCTCCAAAGTGTTGGCAAGCCCCCCAGCTTTGTGTCATCTGCAGATCTGATCTCTATACTCTCTATACCTACATCCAGGTCATTAATACGGATGTTAAATTACACCAGACCCAGAACAGATCGCTGTGGAACCGCCCTTGGGACCTCCCTCCAGGCTGACATCATTCCATTCATAGTTACTCTTTGTTTATGGTTGTTTAACCAATTCTGTATCCACTTAATGGTAGTTCTGTTGAGCCCACATTTCTCCAGCTTACTTATCAAAATGTCATGTGGGACTGTGTCAAAAGCCTTGCTGAAGTCCAGGTATATTATAACCACCACATTCCCCCTATCCACCAGACCAGTTACCCTGTGAAAGAAGGAAATCAATCCAGTTTGGCATGGTTTGTTCTTGGTAAATCCATGCTGGCTGCTAGTGATCAGCCCTTCATCCTCCAGGTATTCGCAAATTGATTGTTTTATACATTACTCTAGTAGCTTCCCACATATCTTAATCAGGCTGACTGGTCTATAGTTTCCTGGCTCCTCGTTGTCCGTTTTTTAAAGAGGAGCACTACGTTAGCCCTTCTCCAGTTGTCTGGGACCTCTCCTGTCATCCACAAGTTAGCAAATATTATTGTTAGTGGCTCTGATATTTCTTCAGCTAGTTCCTTAAGCACCCTGGGGTGAACAGTGTACAGCCGTGCTGACTTGAATTCATTGAAATTGGTCAGAAGATCTCGGATGTGTTCTTTATGACCAAGGAGAGAAGAGTGAGTGAATTAGTGTTCGGATGGGATTTTCTCTGCCTTTGCTGATTGGCTGTTTGCTCTAACCCTCTTCCTTAGCTCCACTCCACACCTGACCCCATTACTCTCTCTCCTCTTCCTTTCAGTGTCCCCTTTCCCTTCCCTTTTCTTTCCTTGTGGCGGATCTCTTCCTGATTAACTCCCCCTCCTCCCCAACGGTGGAGTGAACAGGATGTTTGCTGCCATCACACTGTTCACTCTGCTGGTGTCTTCTACCCCTTCCTCCACCCAGAGTCTGTCTTGGCTATTTACACTGTAAGGGCTTTGAGGGAAGGGCTTGGTGTTTGGCACAACGCACTCTTGGTTGGGCCTTAGGCAGCACCATAATAAACATAATTCATAATAAAAAGAGAATGGGGAGTTGAAGGGAAGGAGAAGACAAGTGAAAGAAGAGGGGAAGGATGGAAGGAGAGAAGATGGAACAGGGTGAAAGGTGTGATAGAGAAGAACATCAGAGGAAAGTGCCATGTGGGGGAAATATGGAGACAAAGAAAGGCAGAGGCAGCCCAGAAGTAAGCAGGAGGGGCTGGGTGGCTCTGGGGATTGATGAGGGATTTGTGAGCAATTCACCACTAGCAGAGAAGCTCGTATTGCGCCCCAGTCAACACCTGCTCTCAGCAGGCTGTTTCAGTAACTCTGAAATGAGTTTGCCGGGTCTCTGCTTGAAATGGATGGGGGCTGCCATCACAACTGGCAAAGTCAGCAGAGACGCTAAAGAGCAAATGGGCCAGAGAGACTAAACTGACCCCGGAGTTGGGCTCTGTGGAACTGGGTGACACACATTGGAGGGGAGCTGTCCGTGGTGCAATGAAAAGGCCATTGATCTCCAGGGCTGCCCAGCCAGCATGGAAAGTAAAGGGCAAGATTGCTTTTTTTTTTTTTTTTAATGTCTTCACAAGAAAGGAGAGAAGAAGAACAAGGCTGGCCCTAGAGAGAAAACAAAATGAAACCAAAAAAATACCCAGCCTGGGAAAATGAGAACGAGGCACGGAAAACAATGGAGAGAAGGAGACAGCTGGCATAAGGGAAGGGAAAAAGAAAGAGCAAGACCTGGGCTTCATTGGCGGGCCTGATTCTGCATTGGATGAGCAATCAGGAGGAAATCTGCTGAAGCCACTGGAGCTAATGCTGGGTTGAGCAGGATCAGGACCAGTTAGTTTTCTTTCTTTTTTTTCATTTTTCAGAAAGTTTGGTGCTAAGATACCATGCTATAAAACAGAGATAAATGTGAGTCTGTGCATCAGGACACAGCAGGGACTATGGCTATGTGGGAGGGGCATTACAAAGATGGCTGGGCACGAGGGATGGGCTCAGCTGCTCAGCAAGCCCACGCATCCGGGGAAAGCTTAACCCCCCTTTAGGAGAAGAAGTGGGGCATTTTAATTAGGAACAAAGGGCCTGGTCTTGCAGCCCCTGTTGCTATCGACTGGCGCTGGGAGTATTCAGCACCTCTGTGAGTTAGGCCCCAAAGGATTTGGCTGAGATGAGCGCACGCTGCACATTGGGAACCAGGTCCTGCTCTGGCTCTTTAACCCACTCCAGAGCTCAGATTTGGGGTTGGAGGCCAGCCCTTTTTCTAGATTATTTTTGTAGTGGGGATGCTGCATTTTTGACCAGTTTCCTGTAAATGTTTGGCAAAATCAGTTCCAGTTAGGAGAGCTGTATCTTCTAAGCTGCTCATTCATGAGGACAATGGAAATTCCAAACACAAATCAGGGGATCTCTTGGACTTGCTGGAATCAATCCTGGGTTCTTTTAATCTTCCCCCAACCCCAATTTTTGGGATTGTACTGGCACTTACAGTGCCTCTGCTTCTGCGGTACCTGCTCTGGGGATAAACACAGCACCTCAATGTGCAGGGTTTCAATCCTATCCCTTTCACCAGCACTGAATTTGCTAAAAAAGGAGATCCACAGAAAGCTGCATGAATTGTCAGCTCACGACAAGGGCAGGAAAACAATGAACTTCCCAAATACTTGCCCATTTGTATAGCCAGTGCTTTATTATTTTTAATTATTATTGTGATTTTGGTTTATTATTATTATTGCTATGCCCCCCAAAAAGCAAACCAGAATGAAGTTTTCTTTTGGAATTTATAAAGCATTCCCAAATAATTATCCGAAGAGCAGAGTTTAAAAGGATCTGCATGCAATTGTCAGAAAATGTAATTAATTTTCTGTAATTCACAATGTAGAAAAAGTGCCATAGAGAGTAAATTAGATGGGAGACTTCAGTGCTTGGGAGACGAGGTTTTGAAAGGCTGCTGACTAATACAGCACTGACCTGAAAGCAAATCCTTACATTCACGCTGGACCGACTGTTTCCATGGCAACTGTTGTTATTAGTAACTGAAAATGTATCGCTGTTAAGAGTGGTAGCTTTTTTTTTTCCCAGTTCAATTCAAGAGCAGCTGGGTACTTTATTCATGAAGATAAAGCGCTCGGATCGCAATGACACTAATGTTATGTGCTGCACCTATCATAATACAAACCTTATACTTATACATGATACAACTAGATGTGTGGATTGCTTTGGGGGGGAAAAGACCTAGGGAAGGCAAGAGGAAATGAGAACTTGTGTCAAAGAAATCATCAGAAAAAAATACCCACAGCCCTCATCACCCTTTACATTAACTCTTTAGTGCAATTCCCTGTGGATTCAGTCAGACTGAAATGCTTAAGGAAAAGTAAATCCTGTTATGAAATCACTGTGCGAGCCTAACGCCCTCCTGAGAGGTACTGAGAGGTACTCCCTTGTATTAAGCAGCTGATCACACTACTCCCCTCTTGACTCTACCCTGCGAGTAACACTTGTTACTATTGTTGGGAAACAACTTCCAGGGCAAAACTCTCATGCTTAATTTTACACGTGTGTAACGTCATTGACTTCAGTGGAGTCACTCCTGATTTACATCAGTGAGAGACCAGGGTCACCCCTAGCACAGCTAGAAAACTAGCTTAGCTCTCTTGTTCAGGTGACTTATTCGCACCCTAGTCTAGTCTAACCTCTCTCTGGCTTGATGATGCTTACTGATCATTTAAAATGCGCCAGGCCTGATTCTGACCTCATTTACACCAGTTTAAATTCAGAGTCATTCCACTGATTTCAATGCAGTTACACCAGATTTACACCAGCATACATTTCAGAAGCACTACACTGGGTTTTGTGGAGTTACTGTGGATTTACATCAGTATAGTGGAAGCAAAATCTGGCCCCAGCGAAGCATCAGTTGTCAAAGTAGGTTATATAGGAAAGAGTCAATCCTTTATATTGTATGAATAAGTCTGCAAATAGCAGGAGCACATTCAGAAAGCAAATAAATTACAATCCATAATCAAAAAATGTTGCAAATTACATCCTTAATAGATTACATTTATAATCTATTTGAAAGAGATCTTTAGGCACTTACTTGACATATTCCAAGATAGCTATAACATATTGGCTAGTTAGATACCAATTGACATACTTATTAAATATCAATTAGCACATTCCATAATTTGATTCCTAATTAGCTTGCTATAGCTATTCTATCAAATGCCAATTAAATGCTTGAAATTTCTTACAAGTCGGCTGTACTAAGATAATAATTAAGTATGCATTCCTTAAGTAATTTTTAGTTAATTACATGGCAAACTAATTTTGGCTACACATATTAGACCTTCCAATAGATTGCCCTTTATCAATCAATTGGTAGCTAATGAACTTATTAATCATTTCCTACATCGGAATGAAATGCATGTTTGCCATTCTTGGTTTTAGTTTCCTTTACAAGTGTAGTTTAGATCCATCATTGTTCCTATAGGCTGGGCTCTATTGTGCTGTTGAGGCCCTGGTGCAGGTTGGAGCATTGTGGAACTGCAGTAATGCAGGGGTAGCTCAGAGGAGCACAATGCCTGCAGCTCCCCCGTACACAGCTTTGCACACAAGGGCGTGTGGTACCTGCCCCTCTGTGCGGCGGGGCAGCTTGCCTGGCTGCGGGGGCAGTGGCTGGGTACAGCTGGGTGGCTATTTTTCAGTGGAAAACATGTTGAAACTGACACTTTCCTCAGGAATGTATCAGCTCCAACAACATGGTCTCTCAGGTCCCGGACTGTATTTGTGAGTGAGAAGGAAATGCCTGAAAAGCAACCACAGTGCAAGACGAATATGTCTACTCCCACGACTGCAAGCAGGGCACTTGCTGCAGTATTTAATTGCATCACAACAAATTGCGGTGGAGGGCGGGAGGATGCCCCTTGACGAAACAAGAATAGAGGGAGGGGTGGAGTAAGGTCCCCAAAAATATTCTGAGTAACACAGTTAACCCCTTGGTGACCACCTTACTACAGAAACATTTTTGTGGCAATTTTTTTTTTATGGCAGCTGTGTGGAGCTGCCCATCAGTCTGGAAGGTTAGAAGGGATACTGGCAGGGGTAGACTAGTGGGCAGAGAGCACAGGTGTGCTGGGCTACTATGCATGATAACTGCAGCAGTGTCTACACAGCACAGCAGTGTATATACAATCTGTGGAGGCATCACTGTGCCGAGATTCCTTTATTCTCCCATCCCTGCAGCAGCCCCACTCAAGAATTAAAAATAACAAACAATATCAATAGCTTTCTCTCTTCCTCCCTAGTAGGCACCAGTCAGCTACTTGATTAGATCATTGCTATGGGTGTGTGTGACGGGGTCTATCAGCCCAGCACTGGTGCAGCAGGGGTTAACCCTTCTCTCTTGGCCAAGGAGGCCACGCCCCCTCGGCTGTGCTGGGCATGCTCCAGCTGGAGACAGCATATAAAAGGCAGCAGAGCAGCAGCAGTGTGAGAGAAAGTATTTGCATGCAAGGGGAACTGACTGAGGGAAAGCACACTGGAGATAAGGTTTGCAGTTAGCTCTGAACCACTGGTCATGCTTTGTCTGTGCTGAAGTGATTTCTGTAGTCTACGGCCCGCTCCTCTGGCTGTGGGGCTTTAGATGGAACCTGACTGCCATGGGACGTCATGGTCACAGGGGCGAGATGACCTCTACAGGTGCCAGCATGAATCTCATGGAGGGTTTTCAATATCAGGATGGGAATCTTGCACTGGAGTTTGTATTCATTGGGGATATTCAGGACATAAACGCCAGCTTTATGTGATAAACTGCATTTATTATGCACCTCTGACCATCTTGCTTATACTCTGTGCACTAACTCTTGCCTTCTGGGATCACCTTTAACCTCTGAGCAGATTCAAACATTTGCCAGTGCTTTTTTAAACCAGCCTGCTAGAGAAATGGCTTATTCTTGTCCCAGAAATGTAGAGATGTTTGACTACCACATGACCGTGTAAACACAATGTATATCTACAACACAAACCCACAGTCAGCTATAGATCCATCACATATGTCAAGGTGATAGCCATGTGATAAACTGTGATCAAAATTTCGGAGGGATTGTTTTCCAAATCCCTTTACCTGTAAAGCCAGACTTCTTTCTTTACCAGGAGTCCAGCTGGAGAAGGCTCAGAGGGAGCTGTAAGAACCTCTAAAGTAGCTTTTCTTTTGACATTCTTTTGACATTCACTCTCCCAGGCCATTCCAGAATGAGAAGCAACTGCAGGGGCCTCCAGCAGGAATTCCTCCCTCGAATGACACTGATCTGCCAAGGGTGGGAAGAGAAAAGATTCTAAATGGGAGACACTTTTATCAATGGAAAACCTGTTACGGCCCAGGGTTAATTCTTGCTCAACCTGGGCCTGGGGCAATTGTAACATGGGGGCGGAATTCAACATGTGGAAAGATAAGGAAGAAATGTCTCTGAGTGGGCTGTTTGAAGCTTGTCTGCGATAAGGGCCTATGAGATACATTAGTGGGCAGAATCCCGGTGAGTGAGCCATGTATGTGATCTATCAGCTTGTCTGGGGAAGACAAATAACCCAATGGTTAGCACATAAGCCTGTGTTTTGGGAGACCCAGGTTCAATTCCTTGCTCTGTCTTTAACTTTCTTGGGCAAGTCACTATGTTTCTCAGTTCTCCATCTATAAAATAGAGCTAACAGCTCTGCCCTACCTCATCGGGATACTGTGAGATTGAAGATTGTGAGGAATCATCTTAGGTTTTTAAAAAAATTTGTTTATATCCATGAACTAATTAATTACACCGGGGCAAAGCCAGTGCACAGAGCATCACTCTCTTCCATTCACTAATTTATTGTTTAAAAACATAAACTGTAGCTATGACATTGAGATCATGAACCAAAAAAAGTCAGACAGATAGTCTCAGCCGTATTCATTGCTGATTTTTAGCTCAAGGTGCAACTCAGTATTTAAAAATTGTTCCTGCCAAACAGTGCCATTGTGCTAGAATAGATATGCTCTGTATTTATATGGAGTACATCTTACAAGATTTTTTTAAAAATTTTGGCTACTGGATTTATATCACATTAGAAGTTATAGGTCTAATCCTCCACTCTGCTATATCAATCTTGTACCAGTATAACTCCATTGACTTCAATGGCATTGCTTCTGATTTACACCACCGTGAGCAGAGAATCAGGCCAGAAATATGTGAATTAGCCTTTCCATTAGTAATAATAGCAAATGTGGGAAAAGGAAAACTGGCTATTGCACAGGTACCGTTGAGCTACAGTCCAGGCTACCCATGTCCATGCAGCACACACCCTCAGAGACAGGGCTGGTCTTACACTCTGGTAACCATGACAGCAAAGCCAGCTAACTGAACCAGGTGATGTGTCCACTGCTGTGTTTGCATTTCATGTGTCCCTCATGATGCACGGATCACTTATTACCCTAACCCCCGCGTGTACCTCTAGGTTTGCCAGTTTTTAAATTCATTTCTTTAGTAAATACAAAGAGCACAAAAGGTGTCGTGGTGAATGTGACAGAGCTGGAGACTGAGATTCTCTCGGTGTCCACAGATTGTAATCTATTGCCCCTAAAATGCCCCATCCATGAACTTTCCTGGAGAAGTTGTCTCCATGATCCCTTCAGCCCTTGGACTCTGAGACTGCCAGCAAGGGAACCAGGGAGTGGCACTTGTAGAGGCTTTGTCATATGCATACCTGTGATCTGAGGGACTGAGATGCTCAGCCCTCTTCACAATGGCCCCATAGTCATTTACAAAAGACCCTAAGCCCTCCTGCATTTTTGGTTATCTGCTGCAAGATGCTGGTTGTGAGCAATTTGCTTAGAGGTGAGCTCCTGTGCAGACAGGTACCAAAGACTCTTGCCAGGCCCTTCTTCTGGCAATGGGACAGGTAGCAGCTCAGACTCATCCTCTCACTATTACCTTGTGTTTCCCCCTCTGTGTGTTGTATCCCACATTGTCTCTGATATTAGACTTAAACTGTTAACTCTTCAGGGTGGGGACCATCTGTTGATTATGTGTGCGTATACAGTGCCTAGCATCATGGGGCTCTGATAATTTGTGGGATCTAGCCTGTCATTTAAACAGGCATGTCCACACAAATGTCCTCCCTTTAGTTGTTGTACATCAGCAATGTCTGTAGCTACAGAATTGAAGGGAGAGGGACTTGGTGTTCTATTCATTTATGGCTTACCCAGGAGACCTTCAATGATCTGAAACCCAAAAAAGAGTCCTACAGAAAGTGGAAAGTAGGTCAAATTTTGAAGGATGAAAATTTAAAAAAACAACAGAAGCATGTAGGGACAAAACTAGAAAGGCCAGGCATAAAATGAGATTAAACTAGCTAGAGACATAAAGGGTAACAAGAAGACATTCTACAAATACATTAGAAGCAAGAGGAAGACCAAGAAAAAGTAGGCCTATTACTCAATGAGGGGGAAAGACAATAACAGAAAATGTGGAAATGGCGGAAGTGCTAAATGACTTTTTTGTTTCAGTTTTCACCAAAAAGGTTAGTAGCAGTCAGACATCTAGCAGAATGAATGTGAAAATGAGGTAGGATCTGAGGCTAAAATAGGGAAAGAACAAGTTAAAAATTACTTAGACAAGTTGGATGTCTTCAAGACTGTAGGTCCCGATAAAATATTTCCTAGAATACTCAAAGCGCAGCCTGAGGAGATCTCTGAGCCATTAGCGATCATCTTTGAAAATTCATGGAAGGTGGGAGAGATTCCAGGGGACTGGAAGAAGGCAAATATAGTGCCAATCTATAAAAAGGGGCATAAGAATAAATTGCGGGGAATTACAGACCAGTCAGCTTAACTTCAGTACCCGGAAAGGTAACGGAGCAAATAATCAAGCAATCAATATGCAAACATCTAGAAGATAATAATGTGGTAAGTAACAGTTAGCATGGATTTGTCAAGAAGAAATCTTGTCAAACCAACCTAATAGCTTTCTTTGAGAGGGTAACAAACTTTGGGGAGAAGCAGTAGATGTGGTATATCTTGACTTTAATAAGGCTTTTGATACTGTCTTGCATGACCTTTTCATAAACAAACTAGGGAAATACAACCTAGATGGAGCTACTATATGGTGGGTCCATAACTGGATGGAAAACCATTCCCAGAGAGTAGTAAACAGTGGTTCACAGTCAAGCTGGAAGGGCATATCCGGTGGGGTCTGGTTCTTTTCAATACCTTCATCAATGATTTATATAATGGCACTTATAAAGTTTGCAGATCCTACAAGTTGGGTGGAGTTGAAAGTGCTTTGGAGGATAGGATTAAAATTCAAAATGATCTGGACAAACTGGAGAAATGGTCTGAGGTAAATAGGATGAAATTCAATAAGGACAAATGCAAAGTACTCCACTGAGGAAGGAACAATCAAAAACACAGACAAAATGGGAAATGACTGCCTAGAAAGGAGTACAGTGGAAAGGGATTGTGGGTCATAGTGGATCACAAGCCAAATATGAGTCAACAGTGTTAACACTGTTGCAAAAAAAAGGGAACATCATTCTGGGCTGTATTAGCAGGAGGGTTATAGCAAGACATGAGAAGTAATTCTTCCACTCTACTCACACTACTGATTAGGCCTCAACGGGAGTATTGTGTCCAAGGAAGATTGAAAAAATTGGGTCTGTTTAGTCTGGAGAAGAGAAGACTGAGGGGGGACATGATAACAGTTTTCAAGTACATAAAAGGTTGCTACAAGGAGGAGGGTGAAAAATTGTTCCCGTTAACCTCTGAGGATAGGACAAGAGGTAATGGCCTTAAATTGCAGCAAGGGCAGTTTAGGTTGGACATTAGAAAAAACTTCCTGACTGTCAGGGTGGTTAAGCACTGGAATAAATTGCCTACGGAGGTTGTGGAATCTCCATCAGTGGAGGTTTTTCAGAACAGGATAGACAAACGTCTGTCAGGAATGGTCTAGTTTATTCCTGAGTCCTGCCTTGAGTGCAGGGGACTGGACTAGATGATCTGTTGGGGTCCCTTCATGTTGGGGTCCCTTCACAGTGTGCTACACTTCCATGATTTTACGATTCTAAGTTCCCATTTAAACCAAAATGCTTCATTCAAGGAAGGGGGCAAAGCCATCAACCACCAGCTTACACTGAGCTGCATTTTGCTGGATATGATCATACACTGTTCCTCAGAAATCTGTGGGGTCTGACCCTCCCCTGCCCAGTACCTTGTATTGTCATTTGAGCCTGTGAACAGAGAGCTCAAAGTGGGTCAGAACTGCAGGGCCCAATCTTGTGCCATGCCACATAGCAGGAGTCGGAGCCCAGCTGGAGAAGGGGCAAGGGTGACTTGGAGCCGCATATGCACCTTCCTAATTCTGAGCTGCTCCAGGGATTCCTTTAATTTACAGCAGCCTTGTATGACTGCCCATGGGCTGCTCCATTCAAGCCACTGCACCTTGTCCCAGAAACCCTGGGGTCAGCAGCATGGGGTGTTTACAGCAGCCCTACACAACCCTGCATTGGGGAAATTCCACCGGGGGCTGTTCCACTTCCTCCCCCTTCACACTCCTCTAGAGGCATACAGGGGTTGCGGGGGTTGGGGGGAGGGGAATGTGTCCTGTAGTGTGTCTCCCCCACTGTCCCTGTCCACGCATGGAAATGACAACACAAGGTGCAAGGTGGGGGAGACTCAGGGCCCCAAGTAGGTGGATCGGATACCACTGTTCAGCGGTCACCACTTGAGGCTCGGGGCGGGGGGGTGAAGACTTTGCTGAGGGGACCCCAGCCTGTAATCCCTGCCATGTGGTGCAATTGGCTCCATTCCCAAGTAAAAAGAAACTGCTCTTCAGAAGTATTTTTATGAGCCTGGGAATAAGCTGTCTCTGGCAGGGTTGGCTTAGGAACATCTGGAGTCTGGCTGACTCTATCAAGGCATGAAAAACCGCTTGTCCTTCCCTTGATTTGAGGGTCACAGAAACCTGGTGCAGAGCAGGAGCAGGTAAACTGAGACCTCATCATCAAGGGACATTTTCCTACAAACTCATGCAGGCAGCGATGGGCTGGTACTCACGCCACTGGGATAGAGTATGGCAGACGATGGAGAGGAAGAAAAAGGGAAGAAAGTTATTCTGCCAGCGTCGGGGATCCGAGTTCCGTAACCAGCACGAGAGCGCCGCGAATAATTAATTTTTTGGTTCAGTGGCTGTTCAAATCCCATACACGAATTCAGTTCATTTTGACCTGCAGCTGATTTTTTTTCTTAATGAAACAGGAAACCAAAAAGATAAAACCCTTTCCACAGCTGATAAAAGCAACATGCTGAAAAGAGCTATCCGTTTGAAATGAAACAGCAGAACAGTTCATTCTGACAGTTCCAACATTTTGTTTTCAGGTTGTTTTGGCCAAAACTATTTGTCGAATTCAGCCTAAATTTGTGAATCGTCGGGGTGTCCCAAACGATGAATTTTTTTGGTGAATTTACTATTTGCCAAAACAATATATATACGTTCAACTCACTCCGCTAACACCCTTCAATTAGCTAATCCATTCGCCTGCTGGCAGAAACGGGCTTGGGAAGCAACTGTGATTGCCACTGGTGGCACCCGCAGTCATACGCACGTTGCGCACGGTGCATACCACTGGCAGGGGCGAGGACAAGCAGCACCAGCCGCTCCACTGCCCACTCAGGTTTGGCCCCACCAGCCCTCCATTGTAATGGGGAAGCTGTGGGGCCAAAATAGAGTAAGCAGCATTGTGGGGGTCGCAGTGCCACTCAGGTTTGGCCCTGCAGCCTCTCTGTCATGAAGGAAGGCTGGCGGGGCCAAACCTGCATGGTGCTGCAACCCCCATGCGCTAGGCCACAATGCCACCCACACAACTTTGTCTCCATCCCACATCATGACAAAGGGGCTGCAGGGCCAAAGCTGAGTGGGAACACAGGGCAGTGGGAGTGCCCTGCACTGCTCCTCCTTGCAGCTGCCACCTGGCTGGCTCCTGCACCAGGGTCCCCGCAGGTGGCCTGCCTGGCCTCACCCTGCTTCCAGCATCCCATGTCCCCTCTCAGTGATGGGCAGCAGGGCACACCAGGCTGGAAGGCAGGGGCTGAGCATGGCACGGACTCAGCGGGCGAGGCTCTGGGGCCAGCAGCTGCAGCCAGGATGGCACCACAGGGATTGATGGAGTGTACCATGGGGATAATTTCTGGGGACAACCCTAATCTATATGCTTGATCCCTGCAGAGGATCAGACCAGCTGCCCATCAGCTTTGCTGCTATGTTGCTTTTGACCTTATTGTTCCAGACCCTTACACCGGAAGCTTTTGCACTGCTCCACTTTTTAAGCATGTTACCTGTAGCATACAGCTTTAAACACGTCCCAGCATGGAGCTGTACAAAGAGTCAGGCTACAAACACACATGCAGACTCAGAAGCAGATTGGGAAGTGGTTAGGAAATGAGTGTATGTGTAAGGGTGACAGATTACAATGCAACTGTACCAACGGGGTTTGTTGTTTTAAATTATCAATCCAATTTAGTTTTATTTTTTGGTTTGCTCCTCCAGCTTTATTTCTGCGAGAAAGCAGAGTCTAGTGGTTAGTGCACAGGACTGGCCCGCAGGAGTTCTGGGGTCTGTTCCCAGCTCTGCCACTGACTCGCTGCATGAGCTTGGTTGAGCCCCTTCCTGTCTCCGGGCCTCAATGGTTCCCTCTGTAAAATGGGGATGATAATACTGACCTATCTTGTAGGGCTGTTGAGAAACTCACTTAATTATTGCTTGTTATTATTGATCTAACAGTAGTGCCTAGAGGCTCCATTGTGTCAGGCACTGTACATACACAATGACAGACCATCCATGTGCTAAAGCGTTTACAATGTAAGGGCAAGACTGGGACATCTCACTCACTCTGAACAGTACCTCATGCCAGATGCATTCCCACTGGAGACAACTGGGCTATCTATTGCTCCGAGTGAGTCAGGCTCTCACACACCAGCCGTAACAAGGCCAGGCAGACAAAGGGATGCTTCTGATGGGGGAACAGGTGAGTCACTTAGCTGGTCAGAGCTGGGATTAGAAATGAGGGCTCCTGCTCCCAGCCCTGTGTCCTACCATGCTGCCTGCCTACCAGGCTTTCAAGTCCTTTGTTAAAGAGTCAGGGGCACAACAAGCAGGGGAACCCTTCACCCCTGACTGGAGCTGGAAATCTGACCTGCCCCCAGCATCACAGAGGGATGGCTGGGCCAAACCTGAGAGGGGTTATGACCCTATGTGCCTGCTTGGACCCCCACCTTTGCAGTCCTTCTGGCACCCATGGGTACCTGCCCCCCTCCCAGCCCCAGGGAGAAGTAGAGCAGGGCACCGGGCACGCCCAGCCGGGGGGAGGGTTGGATCTGGGCTTTTGGTGCTTCCCGGGGAAGCAGAGGCATGGAAGGAGGATGGGTCGGGCTCCCAGAACTGCCTGGCCCCTGTGGAGATGGTGTTCTTAGCCTGACTGCCTCCGGGGTAAGAGCTCAGGGGTCAGGGTGAGGTCAGCATACCGTGGGGATGGGGCTGGATGCAGGGGGTGAGTGTGGAGCTGGGTGTGGGTGGGGCAATGTGGGGGGAAGAGCACAGAGCTGACTGTGGGGCAGCAGGAGAGGAATGCACGAGGCTGGGTGCAGGGGGAGGGAGAGCTCAGACCTCTCCTTTGGCAAAGTCATGTTGTGCTCTGGAAGGAGGTGATGCTCCAAATTCCTCCTCCAATAGTGCCCCAGGGAATGCGCCTGACCATTTCCCCCCCGGACCTGCGACCATTCCCGTTCGGCACTCCAAACCCCACGCTGAGGAACGTCCACTTGTGGCAACAAGAGAGGGGCCCCTGCTCAGTCAGCACAAGGAAGTGAGGGGCTGCCCGTGTCTTTGCTAACCCAGGGAAGAGCAATCCCCTGCCTGCCACTTGACAACCGCATTTTTTTACATAGACTGAAGCAAGCAGCCTGAACGAACGCCTTTGTGGTGACAGAATGAAAGGTCTGCACATTTAGTTTTGGTTTTGACAGAAAAAAGAAATGCGTTTGACAAAATCCATTCTGTCCTTGAACTGAAGTTAGTTGTTTGACTAAATGCTTCGCCTGTGTCAAAATTATTTATCAGACTTGCCTGTCATTCCCGGCAACCTGATTCCCAGCAGTGCTGGGGACCAGACCTGGGACACTGGGCTATTCTCAACGACTGGTTACAAATAAACTGTGTCAAAGAGCTTCTTTCTAACTGAAAACTCAGCCTGGGATCTGAGAGACAAGCTGGGCTTCCCTTCCCACACATCATCAGCACCGACAGAAAGGTTCTGCCCTTGGAGACATCTGTACACCCACCTTTGCTGTCAGTGGGTTCGCACAGGCATCATTGATTGGAACTTAGTAAACAATTCTGTTGGTGATGCTAAGAGAGAATGGACTTCAGCTCCTTCTCCCAGAGCTGTGTGAGCCCTGCAGGGCTGAGAGAAGTAAAGGGAAGAGAAAAGGCTTAAGGGAAAGAAAGAAGAAGAAAGGAAAAGGGGAAATGAGCAGCACTAAAGTGAAAGAGAAAACAGTGAAGCTGAAAGAAGAGAAGATAGAAAATGTGGGAAAACGAGATGCTCTGCTAGAAAAGAGAAGGGGTGGAGATAGACATACACATACCGCCATTGCAAACAATGTTATAAAAGTCTTTGGAAAAAGCGATTGATGAAAGTAACGCAGAGGAACAAGAACAATAAGAATGGGGAAAATCTGGTTCTTGAAATGCAGCCTTGTGTTGGGCATGTTGAGGAAAGCACTGGCCTACATTCCGGATGATTATTCCATTCGGGAGCATGTATTGCCTTGCTGAAATCCAGAGAGGTCTGAGCAGGTGTTAGAGGGCCAGGGGTCCAGGTGACATGACAGCACAGCCTCTGAGAGTGTAATTCCCCGGTGCCCACTGCAGAATCGTACTCCCCGCTGCTGCTATTCTCCTCTTGCTAGCGTTCTCTGGATGCTGTGCTTGTCGTGCGTGCTCCCATCACCCTCAGGAGCCAGCAGTTACTTAATGCAAAGCTCTCGTGCACGTATAGCATTGGCTGTGTCAGAGCATGCACCGCCAGATGTGCTCACAAACATTCATTCAACCCCTGCGCACAATCCAAGGAATTGCCAAGCCATAAAACCCCAGCCAGCAGTGTGTGGCTCCTGGGTATGTGAAGAGGATGCTGGGTTCTTGGCAACTGTTTCGGGAACATTAACTTATATGTCCCCACCACAGGCCGAGTCAGTGAGGGGCCTCATGGAAAGTGGCTGCTGAATATTTCTGAATCTTCCTTCAGTCCTGTGGCTCCTACTTCTCTGGAGGAACGAAACCAGTTAACCAACATTGTTCAGGAGAGATAGTCCTGCTGTTCTGAGAGGCTCCCATCTCCTTTTGCAGTCAGCAGGACTTAGAGATGTACTCCTGCATTACCCTGGAGCAATAATAATTCTTAGCACTTACATGGCACCTTCCATCCATAAATTCCAATGTGGGGCTGTCTTATTATCCCTCTTTTCACAGCTGGAGAAACTGAGGTGCAGAGAGAGGTGGTGACCTATATTTTGAAGAATTGGCCACTGATTTTTGGGGAGGGTCAACTTCAAAGAACTAAGACCTGATTTCCTAAGGGGCTGCCCATGCACAGATCCCGTTGACTACCGTCAGAGTTGTGGGTTCTCAGTGCTTCTGGAAATCAGGCCCAAAGTGCTGGAACTGAACTGTGTTCTTGTGCAGTGCCTTAACCACAAGACCACTCATAAAAAACACCAAACCCTGTTATAAAACAGCAGTAAAGGAAACTGGGCCATTCCATGATGCCTGGGACTCAAATACTCTCAGCCATGGTAGGGGTTGTCACCATATACATTTCAATCCTGAAATAATCAGTTGTATCTAAACAGCAAACACGAGTGTCCCAGCCAAATCTCAGTACATGCAAATGTGTTCTGCCTCTCTACATTCCCCTGCAGTTTCAGCTGGATACAGCATTTCCCTTCCCTGCCTCTCCTAACTGTACGATGTTTCTGTGCACAGTTAGACAGCTGCTCCAGGCCATCCCAGAGGTGGACACTTCAGTGATAGGTGTAGAGCTCCGTGTATCTCAGAGGGGTCTTGTAAAGCTTTATTAATTAATATTGGTAACACACACGCCCTGGTGAGATGAAAGGTCTTGTAAAAGTGCAAA
The DNA here is from genome assembly GCF_965140285.1 of Lepidochelys kempii. Lineage (NCBI taxonomy): Eukaryota > Metazoa > Chordata > Testudines > Cheloniidae > Lepidochelys > Lepidochelys kempii. The sequence goes on along the minus strand of NC_136392.1, from coordinate 29,272,666 downwards.
GTATTATTACTATTGAAAGCAGGAGTACCAAGGTGTGTTGATTGTGATAATTGTTAGTTTGTGATATGGAGCATGATGGGGAAAGGAGTTAGTTATTTCATTTTCTTTTTCTTTCCTTTTATTATATTTTGTGCCTGGTAAAATATTTGGATTATATTGAGTTTTAGATTGTGATACTTGGGCTTATCTATATCTCCCACATGTATACCTCTTTATACTCCAGTGGAGTTTTGGCTAAAATTGTTTCCTGAAGATGAAGCCTTTATTGGTTTCCTTGTGTCTGAACATTTAGAAATATGAACTACATTTACAAAAAATACTAAAGCAAACCTTTGGAAGATAGGAATTGCAAGCCCAGATCAGAGTTCATTCTCTGGTGTTCCGCCCTGGGCAGTGGCTAGGTCTGATGCCCCATCCCCCTTAATGACTTCACATGACAATATTGCAGTGATCTTTTTCTGTGTGAGTTGCTCGTGAATGGATGAGTCTGTGGAATTGCTTCCTGACCCCCAGAGGTGAATAGTTTGCACTCTGAAGCTTGAAAGTTGATTAACTTACAATCACTCTACTCACCAGGAACCCATTCCAGACCTTGTGTATCACAGCCATTCTGGTAAGCTGTAAAACCCTCTCTCCCATGTAGCTGGGAACAGGGGAGGCAGGCAGAAGCATACCCACCTCTAGCACTTGGAACTCAGCCGTCAAACCTGGTAGGTTTGCTGAGAGCTCAATGTCTAAGAGGTGGATCATTCACACACATTCCCTGGACACAGCAGGACACAGAAGGAAGAGGAAGAACAGAAAGCACAAAGGCACCAAAACCAGACTCCCAGGGAAGTGTTTCAAACATTAACACTTTCCCACCCACTTTCATAGCTGGCAGTGCTAGACGAGAAGGAAGGGGAAGCTGTCACTTCAAGGAGATGATTATCTACTTCTCGGTTCTGGATGGGCGGGGGGGGACTTTACTCTTTCACAACAGGATGTAGAGAAACAGGGGCCCAAATTCAGCTCTTATGACACCCATGCATGCTGTGTTCATGGGGGCTTGTAAATGAGAGCTGAATTCGGGCCCATGATCTTTCACTATATCGACACATAATTCTGAACAATTTACTTTGAATATTAATGTTGCTTATGGTAAATAGCAAGTATTTTTATGATGTTTCTCCATATATAAAAGACTTTGTCAGGCTTTATTTTAGATCAAGAGACTATGCAAACAAGAAAGAAGAGACGTGAAGTCTCCAAGAGGGAGCACAATGTGTGTATGCTCCCCCGGTAACAGTCTGCACTGAACAGAACACAAAATGGTTGCTGCTTTCTGCAGCCAGAAGAGTCCTTAGAGATTTCAGAGGTGCAGTGCACAGAAGCAGGGTCCTAACATGTACATAGCTTATATACATCACAGTTTGGTGAAAATGAGATCCTGCTCCTGTAAGCATAATTTCCTAGAATCCCTCACACACTGCAAGTTTTGGGGGAATCTCTGCCCTTGGTTTGTGGGTCTCTGAGCAGGGAGAGTTTGGCAGATCTCTTTACTTGACCATTCAAATGCTGAATGGTAACTTTGTGTGTCTTAAAAAAAAGTCTGTAAGGGCATATAAATGAATCCCAGTCACTTGAGTGTATGTGCCTGACCCAGCTGCAGGGAAAACCAGGGCAGTCATCAACCTCTAACTCTGGTTATTAGTGATGGGAGAACTCCAAAGACGCCAAGGTTCCGACAAATGTCCAAAAGTCTTATCTGGGTTCCAGTATATCCTGGAACTGGGGCAGAGACCCCAGGAGATCATCCCAACTCTGGGCACCTGCACATCTTCGCTTCCCAGAGTACTGCGCGTTTTCTGCCAACCTGATGAAATAATTGTGTAGTGTTGCTGAGTCACAATGAGGCAATTGCCACATCCTGATGCTATGGCAAGGTGCAAGAGCTAGATCAAGGACAGTTTAATAGGGCCCTGTGTGCCTAGAGTGCACAGGGCAGATGATCCAAGTGAAACATGTGTGGCAGCCCTAATTCTGGCCTGGTCTAAAACCAGGAAGTGCAGCAACCCATGAAAATGGGGGAAAGAAATAGACCCAAATATCTTCCAATTTCAATACAGATTGGGCTGTGAGGGGATCTCACTGGGCCCTAAGAGGAGACAGTGGAGAGTAATAGCATATTGTGGTTACTTTCACTCCATATTCACTGATTCCTCTGTTCCCAGAGAGTAATGGAATACAATTAAACCAGGGGGATTTAATGGGGAACATAAGCCTAGCAGCAAGATCTGTCCAGTTGTGGCTAGTCTTACCTGGGAATTGGAACAAGCCCCCTCACCCAACCATCGAAAATTAGGCTGCACAAACCCCAAAGAATATAGGGAAGGCAACTTTTGTAGTGTGAGGGTTAGGAAAGTTGGCCTCGATGTGACTTAACAGGCCTTTTCCATTTTACTGAGCTTGAGACCCAAATTTACGTGTGTATCTCATTAGCAAAGCTCAGTGCTGATTGTTGGAAATTATTGACATCCGAAATGCTGACTCTGAGGTTACAGAAAGTGAACCTAGCAGTGGCAGTTCAATGCCCAACGGCCCCCTCCTCTTCTCATTGTTCTTTGTGGGCTGTTGTTTTTTTGTGGTGTCCCTCAACACAGGTTTTGTTCCTGCATTGTAAAGGCCAGTTCCCTGGGTTTGGCCTGGGTGGGTGGAGAAGTGTGGGGCGAGGTGATCATATTTATTCTGAAGTGGTTTTGGAGATGATTTGCTAGAAAACATCGCATTGGAAGGAGGGGACCATTTGACTGACACAAAGGGAAAATACAGCCAGCCAGCACCTTTGCTCTGCGGTCATGGGGATGGGACGACTCTTTTTCCCCCCGCTAAAAAACCCATATGCGTCATGGCCAAATAATGCCGATTTCGCATGGCTTTTGACTAAACCCGAAAGCTAAGAGAAAGGCAGAAAATCTGTGGAAATTACCAGGCAGAGCTAAACCACAAAAGGAAAAGAGTTCGACTCTTCTCAGGGCCCAGCATTACGGGAAATATTGCTCTGGGTGCTATTACTAAAACCTGATGAATAAATATCAAGCTGCTAAATAGTTATCACACACATTAATAATCAGACCTAGCATAATATTTAATCAAATAATTTAGTCTGAAGCAGGACTTTGCTTTTAATTACAGTTTTTCTTTTAAGATAACTGTACAAATTAGCTAGATTTATGAAGTCACTCAACACCATACCCCTGCCTGCACTATGGCTGAACAATTAAAATGCCCATTCTTGAACAGTAGACTTGTTTAAGCTGGTAAAGGACCCTATGGAGGCATTCAAAGAAATATTTCTGCTTTCGTTACCTACTGGCTTTCAATGTGGTTCCATGTTGGATGACGGTGGTCTTTACAAATGACATGCAAAGGAAAATACCACCAATAGCATGGGCTTGCGGCCTCTTTTTGGTTTTTAATGATGGATGAAGAAGGTTTCACAGTTGTTTGTTTATTATTTGTGTCGGGGAGGTGACTCTGGTTATTTTTCACAGTCGAACTCTGAGTCTTGGCTCCCTGCTTTTCATGGAAGGCTTTAATAACAACAGAAGAGCTGGCACAATAAAAACAGCAGGAACACCATGCAAAGCAAGATTTCTACTGAAACTGCTGAAATCCTTTAGATTTTCAGTTTATTGCTAATAGTATTTATTATTTGTATGGTGCCTAGAGGCCAAGGCCCCACTGTGCCAGCCAATGTACAAACATATAACAAATGCCCCAAAGAGCTTACAGTGCAAATACCCTAAATAACTCAAATGCCCGAGATACACTAAGGAGAAAATTGTTCTCACCAAGAAACTCCCTTGTTAAAGATCCAATATTTCCCCTTCAGGAGAGAGGCAGGAAAAGCTCCCAATCCACCTCTCTGTGACCTCCAGTGAGCCATCTGACAACACCGGGGAAGACCAAACCTGACCCAGCTATTTATCCCCCTTTCCAGGCACTCTTTATTGCCCATGGATCGGAACAAAGGGCAGAACTCCGTGCCTTATCCCTTTGTGGGTCATGGTTAGTCGCATCATGGAGGCCCCGCAGCTCTAGGTAATAGCTCCCAGAAGGAACCTGAGTTTCTAGCAAGCTTGGCTGGGGCTCCCCTGGGTCCCAGAGAGTGACCCCCCCACAAACCTCGCTCTGCCCTTTTGGAGTCTGCCCACCCCTGGGAGGAAGTGTTCAGTAAGCCGGGGGAGCTGGGCTTCTGGGAGCCGAGCCCTCAGATATATTTTCCCACAGGGACTAAATCCCAGTGCAATTCTCTTGGGGTAAAGCAAACAACCAACTCAAACATCGCTGTGCTGCTTGCCAAGGAAGCCTATGGCTACTACGAGAGAAGAGATGGTCTAAGGACATAAAACATGAAGATGGGAAGAGATGGCGAATCCAGTCTGCAGAGCACACTCTTACATTCCCAACTCCCCTCTTTGTCTCCCTGGCTCAATGTCACAGGGACTCCCTGGCTTCCCCATCTCCTCCTGGGCTGTGATCCCTGTGTCCATGAGCAGCCCAGTGACACCAGCAGCTCGGGCAAGCATTTACCCACAGCACAGTGTATGGTGTGCACAGCACAGCCTGGCCCTACTGGCAGCTCTCACACTGTAGGTGCCCGGCATGGGCGCAGGACCTGACCCTGGGGTGGCTGCTGAGGCTCACACAATGGGCCAACTCAGTAAGTTTCGTTTCTGAGCGGGGCAGCTCCTGTCTGACGGGGAAATGAAAACCAGAAAGAGCATTTCCAAGCCCGGGCTTCCCCCTCACATGGCCCCTTCCTCCTTCGCACCCAGCCTGCAAGCACCTCATCCAGAGACGTGTGAAGAGCTGACTCACGCCCTATGCTTTCCCCACCTCCCATGGCTGCCTCCAGCATGGCTCACGGCAGCCTCCCACTGGGACCTCCCTGACATCCGCACCAAGTGCCTCACGTACAGACAGAGCCAGCTGTGCCAAGGAGCCCTGCTGGGGGGATCCTGCCTCTGCCCCAGAGCGCCTGGGAAGTAACACACACCGCTCTGCTGGGACACCTGAACTGGGACTGCATGCACAGAAATGCCACCTCACGCCAGTGGTGCCCAGCCTGGCTCTGCGGGGTCCCACCTCATGCCAGCGGTGCCCAGCCAGGCTCTGCGGGGTCCCACCTCATGCCAGCGGTGCCCAGCCAGGCTCTGTGAGGTCCCACCTCATGCCAGCGGTGCCCAGCCTGGCTCTGCGGGGTCCCACCTCACGCCAGCGGTGCCCAGCCTGGCTCTGCGGGGTCCCACCTCACGCCAGCGGTGCCCAGCCAGGCTCTGCGGGGTCCCACCTCACGCCAGCGGTGCCCAGCCAGGCTCTGCGGGGTCCCACCTCACGCCAGCGGTGCCCAGCCTGGCTCTGTGGGGTCCCACCTCATGCCAGCGGTGCCCAGCCAGGCTCTGCGGGGTCCCACCTCATGCCAGCGGTGCCCAGCCTGGCTCTGCGGGGTCCCACCTCATGCCAGCGGTGCCCAGCCAGGCTCTGCGGGGTCCCACCTCACGCCAGCGGTGCCCAGCCTGGCTCTGCTGGGTCCCACCTCGTGCCAGCGGTGCCCAGCCTGGCTCTGCTGGGTCCTCTATGGGTGACTGTTGCCTGGGCACCCCCAGCATGTCCCTTCGCACTGAGCCCTGGCACCATCTCTCCTTGTTGCCATCCATTTTCTCTCCTCTCTCCTTTGCAGTCCCTTCTCCTCTTCGTCCATCTGTGTTTGTATTCCTTCCCTTTTCTTTTATCCTTCTTTGCTCTGTTACATGTTTTTTGCTGGTTTTTCCCTCCCTTGCGTTCTTTCTCCAGGCGCCCTGACCTCCTTCCCCAGCCTCCTTCCCCCCGGTGCCATGCAAGGCTGAGCGGAGTGCCATGGCAGCAGAGGAGAGACGCATGGGCTGATGAGCCAGTGCCTGAGCCTTCGGCCCTGGGAACTGCTCCTGCAACAGGAGAAGGGGAGGTGGTGGGGGGCTTTCAAGGAGCCAGCTGTCTCTGCCTGTAGAGCAGCAGGTTGGGATTGTGTGTGGGGGGAGGGCTGGTATGAGTTCCTGTAGTTCTTCACACCCATGCTGAAACCTCCCCTCTGTCTGGCACCCTGGGGCCTGCCCCTCACGGAGTGAGTCACCGTGTGAGCAGCTGGAGAGCTCCCATGGCTATCCTCAGTCTTATCTGTGCCCTCCAAGCAGCCCAGGTTTGGCGCTATACCTCCCAGTGGTTCTTTTCTACACCCAGTCATGGTGGGTAAGGGCAGACAGGACCATTAGACCATCTAGTCTGACCTGCTGTTGAACCCAGGCCAGATACCTTCACCCTGTCACTCCTGTAGTGAGCCCAATAATTTGCAATTGGCTAAAGTGTCTTCCCGAAATGCCTCCAGCCCGGATCAATAGATGGAGACTCCACCAATTCCCTTCACAGGTGCTGGAACTAGGGGTCCCCCTGGCTTGCAGTGGTTTCCATCATATCCAGGATTTACAGTTTGGTTCAATGGCTCTCAGCTGTTCCCCCCTCACTGTACAAATTGTCCCAGTGCCCCTGCTTCCCTTGATAGTATGTTCCAGTGGTAACTCACATTGGAGCCTTATTTCTAATTTGAATTCATCTGGCTTCAGCTTCCACCCATTGGGTCCTCTTCTGCCCTTCTCCACGAGATGAAAGACCCCTTTCCTACCTGGCATTTTCAACCTAGGGAAGCATTTATGCACAGTGATCAGACACCTTCCAGTCTTTTTGATGAGCTAAACAGACGGAGCTCTTTCCATCTCGATGCAAAGCATTTCCTCCAGTCCTCAAATAATTTGTATGGCTCCTTTCTGCACCCTGCCCAGTTACTGAACATCCTTATTTCAAGGAGAGCACCAGCTCTGTATGTAAGATTCCAGGATCAGTCTCACCAGAGCCATAGACAGAGGTAGAAAGACACCTTCCTACTTCTACTCTCTACGCCCCTGTTTATCCATCCAAGGATCACACTGGTCCCTTGTGCCACAGCATCACACTGCCAGCTCATGCTGAGTTGCTTGTCCACTATAAAAGGAGTTAAGGGGCAGAGTCCCTGCTTTCCAGGGTACAGTCCCCCATTCTGTAGGTATGGCCCACACTCCTTGTTCCTAGGTTTCAGAGTAGCAGCCATGTTAGTCTGTATTGGCAAAAAGAAAAGGAGTATTTGTGGCACCTTAGAGACTAAGAAATTTATTAAATTTATAAATAAATTTGTCAGTCTCTAAGGTGCCACAAGTACTCCTTTTCTTCTTGTTCCTAGGTGTGTTTTCATGCAGCTAATTGCACAGTTATACATTTTGTTTGAATGGCCCAGTTTACCAGGTGGTCCAGATCATTCCGTGGGGCTGCCCTGTGCTCATCATTACTTTTCACTTCACTTTTCCTTGTGTTGTTCACAAATTTTATCAGCAGTGTTTTTGTATTGACTTCCAGATCACCGATGAAAATGTTAAACACTATCAGAACCGATCCCTGCAGAACCCCACTAGAAACATCCCCATTCCTCACTGACAACTACTCTTTGAGATCTGTCCATCAGCCAGTTCTTAACTCATTTAATATATGCTTTTCTTCAGTGGTGTGGCTCATTTGCAGACATTGGGAGCTGCTACACTGGCTGACGGCTGCAGCTCTGCGACCCCCACATCCTACAGAAGAGGGAGTTTGAGGGTTACTCTCCAGTTATTAATAGAAATCTTTCTAAAGCCAGTTGATAGCTCAGAATTCGTGCAGGGGGGGAGACTAGCAGCCTCTAGCAGTTGAAGGTAGTAGCATGTCAGCTCCTATCAAGCAGCATTGCCTGAAACAAAGAGTGTGAAATTAACTATTGAGTGTAAAACACAGAGAGGGGTTTTCAGTGCAGGTCACAACCTGGAGGAGAAAATCACTTTTTTCAGGTCAAGCTGCCATTCTGTCCTTGAATAAGGCCTCCAGCCCTGCTTGCAGTAGAGAACCTGCAGACTGCAAACAAGTAATCTGCAGATAGCGAGCGAGGTGGCAAGCCCCTCCTCCACTTTCACACCCATGCACCAGCAATCCAGGCATTGCGCCTGGGTGTGCTTGGGGCAGCTGCTGAGCAGATGGGGGAGCAGCTGGAGAGTGGAGTGGGGACTGGAGACTTGAGTCCACCCCTCCAAGGTACTGCAGAGGAGCAGTATCCTTTGCTGCTGCTTTCAGCCAGCAGTACAGTTCTACCCTCCCATTGCAAGTGGAGAGCAGGGAGGGATAGGCTTGTCCCCGGAGTGACACAGCATCATGTCACTCCTCACTGTGGCCTGTGTCCTTGTGGCACAGTCTAGCCCCAAGAGATCGGAGAAGTGCAGAACAATGACAATCCTAGAGATCAGCAACGGGCAATACTCCAGTCTTTCCATGCCAACAAAGGATGGTTTCCTACAGAACAATCTCCAGCCTGGAAGCTTACTCCACACTCTAGCAGAGCTCACCCACTGGAAGTTTTTAAAATCGATATTCATGCTAAATACCAAACTCCAATCTTAAACTGCTGTCTGCCTGCACCTGATTCATCACAGAAGAACGAACGTCAAGTACAGGTGGCCAAACCAGGTCAGCTTGTGGGATCTGCCCAGAACGCCCACATTTTGGGGGAGATGGAAGAAAGTTAATTTCATTTTTTCTTCCTTTTCAAATAGTCACATGGCTCTGCCAGGATCCGGGAACAGAAATCCACAAAAAGGCTGTGTCCCTGATATACCTGGCTGGAATGAGACTTCCCATCCTGTGAACATGCTAGTGCAAGATTTCCAGCCTGCCTGTCAATACAAAGAGCTTCAGATGAAGCATCTGATCTTTTGGGTTCGTAACCATCAGAATTGGGAGGCTATCCATGCTGGGTGGAAGCAGTGCATGGCCCATCTGAATCGAGACCTATCAATTAAATCACAGAACGACATGGCAGCATGAGCTGCAGAAGCAATGCCATTCTCTGACAATCCAGAGAGACAGTGTGAGCTCTCAAAGGGGTGGGTCTCAACTGCAGGTCCCTTGGGGACCCATCAGCAGACAGGCGTGATTGCTAAGGATCTGGGGGACAGAGTGGGGGACATAAATAAGGGGACAGGGAAGAGACAGCAGGTGGGAGAAGTGTATGTAATATTTGTGTGGTGTGCTGTATCTTTAACTAGTTAATTATGCTACACCTATTTGGGTTGGATTCAGAGGGCAAAGTAGCAATATCTATGGATCCCTGCTCATCAGATGTGCCACTGTTTGCATTCCTGTGTCTTGACAGTCTAACATCTTTTCAAAGCATGGGATATTCTGCTGATCTGGGACAGGGCGGGAGAGTAGCATCTGCAGATTGCTGCTGACTTGGCATCAGCTATGTACAAAATGGTGGAGGAAGCTGGGGAAAGTCTTTACTCCATTATGAGTGTGCGCCAGGATGCCCAAAGGCAATACGCTAGTGGGAGAAGTTCCCAGACTAATAATCAGCGGGGGCCGGAGAATGGGGACTTCAAGGACATTTCTGCTTTCGTTCGTGAAGGAAATTTATCATTTTAGGAATGTCCCTTACTACACGGCAAGCAGAAGGACTCCCTAGTTATTTCTCCATCTTAAATATTTTTGGTAAGCAGTTGAGTCTGAATTAATACGATTTCGCTGACAAAGGAGTGAGGAAGTTGGGTAGAGAAGTAAGATGAAAGGAAATTTCAGAAGAGCCTGAAATGTAGAAGTCGCTGTGATCTTGTGGCTCCAACACTATACTAAGGCTTATTAGGCCTGGCTTCCAGTCCCCCGCTGTGCCAGAGACCTAAAGCAAATAACTTCAGCTCCCTGGCATGTCTTTCCCACCCCACCTTAGTGTGGCCTATTTAGCTGAAAGTACAATGGATCCCTGATTTCAGCGGGGCCTTTTGGGCACTAGAGCCAGCTGGGGATTTTCTGACAAAATGTTTTGTCATCTGAAAATGCTGATTTGGCCAAACGGATCTGGTCGCAGGAAAGGATCGGTTCCAGCGAATCTCCTGAGGCACGCAGTTTTGGGAGGAAGGGGGGGGAAAAGGCTTTGAAGTTATTTCTAAAACAAAAAGTTTATTTTTTTTATTTGAAACAACATTGTGGGAGGAATTTTTTGTTAATTTATATTTTAAAAAATTAAACAAAATTAAAAAGGTGAAAATTAAAATGAAAAGTTCCTGGATTATTGAAACAAAAACAGTGGACTTGACTGAAGATGATTTTTTTTTTTTGGATTATCAATCAATGAAATTTTTTGAGATTTTTGACCTTTCATCCTGGGATTAAATTTTGAAATCACAAAACTTCACAGTGAGGGAAAGTCACTTCTTGCCCAGCTCCCCTTGGCACTACTGTAACACCAATCATGGTCACACTTTCATTACTGTTCTATTTATATCCAGTTTATAAAGGGTTAATAAATGATTAATAGATGTTTAAAAAAAATGGTTAATCAATTGTTATAGATTTATTGTAGAGTTCAACAGGCAAATAGGCTGCTTATAATTGCCTATACCACCTTCTACTGATGTGCCTTTAACCATCAATAAGCATACCAGTCCTGTCTGTAACTTGCTTGTAACATCTATTAATAATGTATTAACCTTTTACAAACCATTTACAGATGGAACCTCAGTATAAAGTATGATCAAATAATAATAAGTTCTGGACTGATAAGTCCATGCTGAAGATGCTGTTGAAATATTAAGGCCCTGGAGGAAGGAAAATAGGACCTGCTCTGGACCCCTTCCAGCCCTGACAGTTCTAGAAGGCTGATCAGAAGACCATGAGGGAGGGAGACGTGCATGGAGCTTTGCAGGGAAATGGATAAGGATATCAGAAGAAACATCAGCAGAGAAAAGAGTTAATTAAGGAGCAGGGTGGCACAGTCACATCCATGTTGGGCTTCTAAAGGTTTTCCTTTCCAATCAGGGTGTATTAAAAAGACCACGAAGCCAGAACCAAAAGCTACTGTGAGCAGCCAAAATGGTCTAAATTCAGAGTAAGATGCTGGGAGGCCCGTGTCTGCAGATTGCGCAAAGATCCCGTTTGTAATTTCACAGCCAGTGATCTCTGGCAATCTGTAATGAATGAGAAAGATAAAATATTCTACCACAGCCCCAGTGATGCTTGGGGTGAGATTGAGAGACCACTTATGTTGTTAGCTTCTATTATCAAAATCTTTTGTCTCTATATGATTTAACACTTTTGTTCTCAGGCTGGGAGTAAATTTCTGGGCCAGAATTAGGGAGGGGGAAAAAAAGGGTATTTTTGTACCTTAAAATGGCGGTTTGGGGGTTTTTTTGCATGGGTCTGATATGGTTATGTTTGCGTGGGATTCTATTCTCAGGCACATGAAAGGGAGCAGACTGCACTCCCGTGTGCGTGTGTAGGGCAGTGGAAAATAGCAGCATAGGGCAGTAGCCCACGCAGACTCGAAAAGTTCCATCTACATCAGCTGCCAGCTGTGGAGTCATGTGACAAGAAGCCAGAAAATCAGCATTCCCAGACAATGTCGCTGCGGCTGTGAGAAACATAGGTGATTTCCTGTCTCTACCGTAGATGGGATTCTGTTAGGATCACTGGTCCACCTCTCTTCAAATGCAGGATGAGGCCCCATCGAATGCTTTGATCCTAGGAGAACAGTGACGTGCATGTTGTCTAGAACCCTTGTCACACCTGGCAGGTTTGGGTTGTGTTTCAGCCGGCCGGGTGAAAGAGCAGGTGAAGGTGAGGGAGCTGTTTGGCTCTAAAACATTGCAACAAGGCACGAGGAAGCGAGTCCTTTTGGTTCTGTGCCTGCTTTTTCATCATTTCATGTGCCATCTCGGGCGCTGTAAAAGCCAACCCTGCATTCCTACCTGGAAGCAACCCATGAGCTCCACTGGGATTGGCCCCACCTCTCAGTGGTTGCCTCTGGAATGGCTTCTGCAAGTCTTTGGTTTCCATGCTGCCAAGGCTAAGAATGAAGCCCAAAGCTCCTAAGGTGTGGGCAGGAGGCTCAGACAGCCATCCGGGCAGTGACTAAGGGCTCGAGTGGCAGTAGGGTACCCAGAGAATCCGCAGCTGGGGCTTGGCTGTGCTCAGAGTGGCTGAGTGCCCAGTGTGCAGGGATTTTCAAAAGTGCTCATGCAGATTTCCTGGTTGCTCAGAGGTGAGTGGAAATGTCTGCTAAGTACACGTTAGCATATGTAAATGATTGATTTACAGTTGCTAATATTGCCTGAAAGCAGAATGGGGAGCAGTGCTAAAGCAGGCTCCACTGGAGACTGGCAAACCCACAGGCTTCAGGGCAGGGGCAGGTGATGGCAGAAGAAATTAGGTGGCAAGAGGGTACCCAAGTACACAGACCTAGAAACCATCCCCATAGTTACAGACATGCTCCCAGCCAGCTGGGGGAGAGCGGGGAAGGGGAGAGGAGCCATCCCTGCCTACAGCCCACAGGGGCTGGACCAGGAATGGAATTCCTGGTGAATGCAGTTTTGGGGCTGCCAGTTCACAAGGAAGCAGCTCCGTTGGGCTGTGAGTGTGTGGCTCACACCATTTAGGAAACCGTCTAGTTTCACAGAGGTAATGGACTGTCTTATTTCAGTGGTGTTTCCTGTCATCCTTTGAGAACCCAGTGGAGAACACACGTAGCGTGAGACAGGGAGAGCCTGGCTCTCCAGGGATGGCCGCTGTAGTCCCCCCATCATCAGATCACAGATGTCCTGGTGAGCTTTGCACATGCTGGGAACTAAAGACTCCCTAATTCCATGCTATTTCCTCAGGGGCTGTATCACTGCATTGCTGTCACTTTGTGCCGACATAGCCACTGTTCAGGAGCTGCTGGGAAGCAATGGATTGGACCCTTAGAACCTGGATTCTTCTCCTAACAGCAGAGTAAATCAGGACTAATTTCACTGAAGCCAGTGGTGTTGCTCCAGAAGAAAACTGGTGTGAATGGGAGAAGAATCAGGCCCCAAAGTGTTTCAAATTGGAGAACCAGAAATGGAGAAACCCTAAATGAGGGGGCACTTTTGAAAAGGTGGGGCCATGGCTGGTCTGTCTCAGCTTCCCCTAAAAGGGTAACGTTTGCCTCCTTCCCAGACGGGTTTGTGACTCACACTCATATTCCTCACAGTTGCTATCACTGCAGTGCCAGCAACACCAACCAGGACTGAGGGACCATTGTGCTAGGCACTATACAGAGGCAGACAAAGATGCAGTTAATGACCAAAGTTGTCATCATCTGCTCATGGGACACTAAAGATGTAAAGCACTGTATCGGCGCTAAACATTATTACTGGGCTGAATCCCGAGGCCTTTACTGAGGTGTCATTCTTGGGATTTTTGCCTGCCTGAGATCTCAGAACTCTATCCCATTATGATCCAAGGAGGGTTCCCCATTCCTGGCTACAAACTGTCCCTACCAGGGACGTTCCAAATGGCTTTGCCATCTGCGTTCTCCCTTCTGCACCAGTGCTTGAGCTCCTATGGCAGACACACTTGATGCTGCTGATGTTTTAGACATGATGCCTCTATGGGTTTTGTTATACACTGGTGCATGCTTTGGTAAGGCTGTGCTATACCTTTCTCTGCTAGACTGCAGAACCCATTCTGACACTCTGCACCCCAAAGCACCCCATATTTACCATGGTGATGTAATTATGATATGTTTTGTACAAAGTGTGCCTTGTGAGGTATCATTCGAAAAGTCGTGATCTGCTAAACATTAATATCTCATTTGATTGTATGTGCTATCATTGTATGCAAAGTTATAAAATTTTGCTATGTGTGAGTTATTGGAAACACCCCATCCAGCCTTTCAGGTACAACAGTGGACTAGCCAGACAGTGTTAATTGTTGTCATCAACACTCATCAAGGGAAGAATCCACTAACACAGGAACTCTGTATAAGGAAGCCTCCTCCAAGAATGGAGAATGTTTGGCCAATGGGGGTGGGTCCCCCATGTGATATGCATAGATTTTCCAGCAAACTGAAAGAAACTATAAAAGATGGGGAGTGACATCATCATTTGTCTTCACTCCCCCGCAACTCAACACCTGAAAGAACCTCTGGAAAACAAAGGATTTTGAATGGGAGAGGGGAACCCAGGCTGCAAAGCAGATGCAACCTCTGCCTCAAGAATCTGTAAGCCTGCTTGTATCATCAATCAGGGTGAGATATCGCTGATTCACATCCTATCTAGTTTGTATAAATCTTAGATTGCGATTTTGTTTGATTTCCTAGGTAACCTTCTTTGATCTGTTTATCACTTATAATCACTTAAAATATATCTTTCTGTAGTTAATAAACCTGATTTATGTTTTATCTTAACCGGTGTGTTTTTGAGTGAAGTGTTTGGGAATCTTAGCTCTGTTAACAAAGGCTGGTGCATGTCTTCCCCACATCGAGGTGGGAGCAGACTAATTAATGAGCTTGCATCATAAAGATCCCTGTGCAGTGCAAGGCAGTATAATTTGGGGTTTATGATCCAGTAGGCGTGCAAGGCTGGGGAACTGAGAAATTGGCTGGTGCCTCCATTGTTGGTCCATGAGTGGCTTAAGTAAAGCACTCAGGTAACTTAGTTGGGTGTGTGGCACCACTTGCTGTTGTGTTGAGTGATAACAGGCCCGGAGGGGCTGGCTGTGTGTCACCAGCAGAGCAGGGGTAGAGGCCAACCCAGCTGAATAGTTAGGCTCAGCAGTTCCAACAGCTTCCAGCTTCACACCGGGATACATCCCGTCACACCCATCATCAAATATTTGTTTTAGGTACTTGCAGACTCTAATCAAGTCACCCCTTAATCGTCTCTTTGTTAAGCTAAATAGATTGAGTTTCTTGAGTATCACCCTAAGGCATGCTTTCTAATCCTTTAATCATGCTTGTGGCTCTTCTCTGAAACCTCTCCAATGTATCAACATCATGTGGACACCAGAACTGGACACTATTCCAGCAGTGGTTGCACCAGTGCCAAATACAGAGGTAGAACAACCTCTCCTGCTTGCAATCTGGTCCTCAATGAGCTAGCTCTGTCACTAACTCGAGCTCAAGTCAACTTCCTTGGCAAAGGGGTGGTTTCCTGCGGGTTATTTGGGAGCTGCAGTGCTCAGAGCCAGGATGACTCTGGGGTGACTTTGCCAGAAGACTCCCAGTCAGGTTACTAATTATTATTGGTGCACAGATCATAACAAAAAGCATGCATGGTATTAGAAGTGATAGGACCTGTCTGGATCTGATTGGGTGAATCAGCTAAAGCTCTAGCCCCAGAAACATCCTGTTCCATGCAGAAGAAAGAAAGGCTTCAACACATGAATCCTTAGTTGAAGCCAACATAGTGGGTATACATTCAATACAGGTCATTTGATAATAAATGCTCACTTCCTACACACCAATTTTCACTTTAACTAGAAACGGTTAAGTGACATTTTGGGTAATACCAGCCCAGAACTCATGCTCACAAATCACTATTTAATTGGATCTCTTAGTATCCGTTTGAGGTGAGTGTTCTAATGAAGAATAAGTGGAGCTGTAAGAAAACAGAAATTTTAATGCACAAGACTTTCCTTAGCCAGAGGAAACTTCACCTCTCAGAAGGCTATAGATGTAACTGTGAGCCATAGTGCAGACATTTCTAAACACAGTTGTTTTCATGCATTTTTAGAAACTCATAGTATTCTTAATGATCAAACCCAGTACTGGGACTTCTTTCTAAAGTGCATTCATGGAGATAGTGACCCAGCCGGGCAGATAGCTGGGGAGAGGAAATCTCCTATAGTTACCCCACGATGCTCACCCAGATGGCACACTGCAACTTTGATAGCCAAATGGAATCTGAAGGGGCTAAGTAGGAATTTTGAGTGGCACTTCCAGCTGGCAAGGGACTCATGCTTATTTCACACAAGAGTTCAAGAAAAAGAGGCCATTGGATACTACTCCCTTGTTGCTGCAGCAATTCCATTGGGTCCTTGATGGAGAGCACCAGGCTTGTCAGCCTGTGCCACAACACGAGATAGGGTCATGCAGACCACTCTGCCCCAAGCTGCTGCCTAAACTGCTGCCCTACATGGTGCCAGGCTTGACTGGGTTCCACCTTCAGGGGAAAGGCGGGAAAAGGTGGCTTTGCATTCCTGGTATTCTTGAGCCATTTTGCACTACATGTATTCTTGGGTCTTCTGGAAATGGACCTTCTTTCCCCAGTCCCACTTGTCGTATGACAGCACAAAGATTTTTGGAAATGTGACACCAGCCAAACAGCTTGGAACAATTGATCTAAAGCTTCAGCGAGCACAGAACTCCCAGCAGATGAAAGCTACTGCTAAGGTCAGGAGACTGATCTTCCTTCCCCCAGATTCAGGAACAAGACTGAGATTATAACAACTAAGATGCTGCTGACAAATCTTATGATGTGCCTGACGGGGCAGAGGGTCTTCAATGTCGCTGACTCTCATGAGTCTTGTGATATCTGGTGTTTTTGTTAGCACTGCAGCTGCTGGAATCAGGTTATCTCCTGAGAAATTCAGTCTTCATTTTTTGTATAAACTAAGTTTCTAGCCCGCATGACTGCACAGAAAAGCTGGAAAATGTGACCGCAATGTTCCATCACCAGAGGGCAAATAAAATTTGTTATTCTTTAAAATCTCCTGGTTTTTGGGAGCATGACTCATGACTTTTGAACGTTTGGGTTGGCAACATTGGTCCCGACTGGTCATCTTGAACAAGAAACCCTACCTTGGGGCTCAGCTCCTGACTGGAGTCCTGAGTTAGAGGGTGTGAAAAAATGAGAGAAAGACAGACACCCAAAATAAAATCAAAAAGAAGGAAAAGGTACAGCCAAAAGTCAAGGAGAAGAAGGAAAAGGCCAAGCCTACGATCACAGAGAGGGAGGGTTACATGGGTCAGCCAGGGTCACAGAAAAGAAAATGGAACAGGCAGAGTTGGAAGTCAAGGAGAAGAATGGGAGAAATGGTAATTTAAAGAGCTGGAAAATTTCATTTTTATCCAGAACATTGTGCTAGTTTGGTTCATTGTTCCGTGGTCCAGTTATCTCCCCCAGTTATTGGAAGGCAACATCAATAGGCATAGACATTTTCCCATTGTCAAATCAAGCAGACAGTATTTCACTCATGGGCGGTGGGTATAATCGGCAAGGGGAGGCTGAGCCTCCCCTAGCGCAGCCGCTCGTGCCACCCGACACCCGGGCCAAGTGAAAAAGCCTTCCAGACACCTAGTAGCAGATCACTGAAATTGTTAAAGGGGCCACTGAAGTGGTAATGAAGCCATTTAACAGGCATTTGCCCAGGAAGCCTTTGGCCACATTCAGCTGACTTTTATATTGTAGGAAAAAGTGTTATTGGGGTTAAAAACAGTTTCCAAATGACTGGTCAGTAATTCCCATGCTCTGTACCCAGCAGAAGTATTTTTGACTAACCTGGCTCAAGGAGGAGCTGACATAGCCAGGGAGTTTATTTCTTGATCGAGTCGTTTTATTTAAACCCCGTTTAAGTAAACAAGTCTGGCAGGGAATTCTGGGTAAGAAAGGTGATTAAACTACTGCCTTAATACAGGCGGTCATTGACAAACACTTGAAAAAGGAGAGATTAGGCATCAGTTTGGCGCAAGCTGAAAAGCCATGTCTCTCTCTACAGTATACACTGAACTCTAACCGCACAGAGGAGAGTCCATCTGGCAATTGATCTGTAGCTGTTCAGTTCCCCTGGGGAATGTTATTAGTGCTTTAAGATGAAAAGAGGGGAGGGTCTTGTGGTGGGAGGGTCAGAGGCAGGGTGAGGAGGCGAGGGGCAAGCCAGCGGCACGGCAGGCGGGGGGTGTGGGGGACTTGGCAGGGAGAGTGAAGAGGCGAGCGGTGCACCAGTGAGTCAGTGGGGTGGGGCCTGGGGTGGAGTGTGGGCGGAGCCGCGGAGGAAGAGGTAGGACAAGGAGCTAGCCTCCCTCAAGGGAATTTTCACGCACCGCCCATGATTTCACTCCTCTCGGCCATTTGGCAGCGTAGAGAAAACCACATCAGTCCAGCTGAGTTTATTCAGTTCCTCTACCTGTACTGGAAATCAGCATAGCTTCTTTATACACAACTAAGCTCTACCTTTCTATTCCTATCAGAGAAAGAAACGGTAAATTTAGCCTCATAATTGATTTGGGAATAAGAGATGCACTTAATTAATTTCTCAGCAGACATAGGATTAGGTAGGTGGAGCTACTGGAAAAGATTTTCCACCTGCACTGGTGGATTGAAATTTGTACCTAACAGAATTGCTTTCCAGCTCCAGGTTCCAGCAGAGGATTTGGCCAGCAGCCAATTTACCTTCCTCAGCACTTAGCATACAGAGGCCGCTGGACAGGGGCGACTCTTGTTATAAGCAAACTAGGCAGCTGCCTAGGGTGGCAGATTCTGCCTAGGGTGGCAGGAGTGGCCAGGCCAAACCTGGGTGGCACTCTGACCCTGTCAAACAGGTCACTGAAATTTGGCCTGGCCTCCCCTGTCATGAGAAAGGGGCAGCCAGGCCAAACCTGAGCAAGTGGCGCTGTGACCTGGTGCTTGGCCCCCACACTTTTACCATTACCACCACACCCTCAGAAGGCACGTCGCCCCCACGCCCAAATGTCCGACGCATACCTCCAGGGGGTGCCCCATGGTTGAGAACCTCTGTCCCAGGGGGCTGAATACTGAAGGTTTGCCTGGGGAGTCAGATTGTCTTGAGTGGCTTCTGCTCCTCGGCCCCGCCCAAGCACCACTCAGACACAGTGGTGGCCCCAGGGAGCTGGCTCCGCACCAGCGAGCCTGGTGTAAGTTTGAGGTGCTGAGGAGCATACCTGCTGTGTGGCACTGCAGCAAGGTCACTCAGTGACCCTGTAGAAGGACAGATTCACCATTGGCATGCCCCCTTCCGACTGGCCAGGGCCTAGCAGCTCTCTCTTGTCTAGCACCCCCTGCCAATTGTCACTCTGGCCCTGCATCTCCTCACGACTCAGCCCTCCAGCCAGGTCACTTGAAAGTCTTTCTCCTTTTAGGGTCACAGAAAGTCCAACAAATACAAATGACTGATCCTTCCATCCAGGCTGCTACCCTCAATTCTGGGTCTGGGTCCATATGCCCTTTTCTCAGGGCTTCCAGTTAATGACATCCCCTGCTTCGCAGCACCTTCCCAGTGGCTGGTAGGGGAGCTCACCTCTGCACTGGGTTCCAGTCTAGGGACCCTCGGGCAGGCAGTTCACTCCACCAGAACCCTTATGACCATCACCCTGGACTTCTTCCTACCAAACCTTTCCCTGGGCTTTCTCCTCTCCCTGCAAGAGCCTTTCTGTTCCCTGCAGGTGTCTTCACTCCCTACTGCCAGGAGAAGGACTGCAGAGTGCCTCCCCTCCCTCTGCACCCACAAAGGCCAAGCCAAACCCCCTGAGGCTTCACCATCACTGCCTGGTGGCAATATTCATAGAATCATAGAATCATAGAATATCAGGGTTGGAAGGGACCCCAGAAGGTCATCTAGTCCAACCCCCTACTCGAAGCAGGACCAATTGCCAGTTAAATCATCCCAGCCAGGGCTTTGTCAAGCCTGACCTTAAAAACCTCTAAGGAAGGAGATTCTACCACCTCCCTAGGTAACGCATTCCAGTGTTTCACCACCCTCTTAGTGAAAAAGTTTTTCCTAATATCCAATCTAAACCACCCCCACTGCAACTTGAGACCATTACTCCTCGTTCTGTCATCTGCTACCATTGAGAACAGTCTAGAGCCATCCTCTTTGGAACCCCCTTTCAGGTAGTTGAAAGCAGCTATCAAATCCCCCCTCATTCTTCTCTTCTGCAGGCTAAACAATCCCAGCTCCCTCAGCCTCTCCTCATAAGTCATGTGTTCCAGTCCCCTAATCATTTTTGTTGCCCTTCGCTGGACTCTCTCCAATTTATCCACATCCTTCTTGTAGTGTGGGGCCCAAAACTGGACACAGTACTCCAGATGAGGCCTCACCAATGTCGAATAGAGGGGAACGATCACGTCCCTCGATCTGCTCGCTATGCCCCTACTTATACATCCCAAAATGCCATTGGCCTTCTTGGCAACAAGGGCACACTGCTGACTCATATCCAGCTTCTCGTCCACTGTCACCCCTAGGTCCTTTTCCGCAGAACTGCTGCCTAGCCATTCGGTCCCTAGTCTGTAGCTGTGCATTGGGTTCTTCCGTCCTAAGTGCAGGACCCTGCACTTATCCTTATTGAACCTCATCAGATTTCTTTTGGCCCAATCCTCCAGCTTCCTCTGCCCTGAGCATTACAGCCTCCCAGGCTTCATCCTGGCTCAGGACCCTCCCACTCCTGTTCCAAACTTCAGGCTTCTCTCAGCCTTTAGCCCAAGAGCAGAAACTCCCAGTTACCTCTCCTCCGGGTCTCCTCCCTCTAAGTGCACCACCCAGCTCCTTCCCAGCTGGGCTTCCCCTTCAGTTGGGCCTGGCCCACCCTTCAGGTGCAACCAGGTGGGTTAATGGCCTCTCAGGCCCACCTTAACCCTTCTGCCACGTATGTGTGGTAAACACCCCATCACAGACCTACACCAATGGAGGCTCGGGCACCCTGGAGCTCTGCTCTGCCAATTCCCAGCCTGCTCTGGGAGAACTCAGTCCATCTGCTCCCCCTAAGCTGTGGGCGGTGGGGGTCAGTTGGTGTAGGAGCCAGACCTGCCTGTAGTGTGCACAGGGGGAGTTCACCAGTGGCAATTTCCGGCCACTTTACAGCACTTGGGCTGAGCCAGCACCACCCTCTCTCCTCTGAAGTGGTCATTTCAATTCCTCCCAGAATCTCTGGTGAGATATTAATGCTGAGCTCTGCTGGGGCATAGCTGTGGCTTGAGCCCACATGAACTGCTTCCCCTAGCACGAGAGGCCATTTGTAGCACTCGTTGTATGTTCAGCAGCCCTTCCCACACAGCTCTTGGGCATTTAAGCCTCTTTACTGAGGAGAGGGAAGAAGGCTTTGCGCTGAGATGGCACCTTTCACCAGAGGATCTGAAGGCACTTTCCACCCCACGAGGCCTGGCTCTCCAACCCATGCTCTTCTAAGCCCAGATCACATTCTCCTTCCAGAGGTGGGAATGGAACCTAGGAGTGCTGGCTTCTAGTTCTCTGCTCTGAGTATTAGACATCGTACCCCCTCTTTTTGCTAAAAGCCTCGTAGCTTTTAACTTCTGTTTGGACAGGAGCCACAGATGGACTGAGGGGGCGGCCACTGAAAGTTGCATCCCCAGTGCATGCATATAGTACCAAGGCCTAGTTGGAGAGTTCAGCCCTCACCATGTGTCCCAGAAGGGTGGGCAAGCCCCAAGAGCTGAAGCAAGGGGAGCACAAACTCCATGTTTACAAGTCATGTTTCTGGTGCAGGTTCAATGGGTTGTGCTTCTCATTGCTTTAGGATGCTCCAGGCACTTGAACTTCATGCCCTGTGCTAAGTGCCCTGTGCAGCATACCGTCCTGCCCTGCCCCAGCTGTGGCCTACAATGGGTAGCTAGGGGGACAAAAGGTATTTCCAGCCTTGAAAAACTAAATCAAAACATCCAATTTTCACAAATATTTTAGCAACAGATGGGATTTTCCAGTCCAGTCCACTGCCTTTGTGAAACGTGAACCCACTGATACTTGAGTACAAGGCCTGTCCTGTATAGCTTCCCTGTGCTCATCCAGGCTGCTTAATATGTAGAAAGTGAAATTCCATCTGGCAACCCTGTACAATCGGAATAAGCTTGTGCAGAGACAAATTGCATTTCTGCAGGAGGCATTTCAGAAGTTCCATTTGTGATGCCACCGAAGATTGAAGGAAACGGGTGTAGAAACCCCTTGCCTTTGAAATAATGCTGGGGCATCATTGCTCAGGGTTGGCATGTGAGGATTTTATGGGGCTGTGAGAGATGGAGGCAATCTGAGAATGAGATTTCTTTTTTTTTTTTTTTTGCCTGAGGTCTGATAATTGCCTGACCCACTGATGGAAGGATCTGAGGGAAGCAGCAGTACTAGTGACTTACAGGTTTCTGTTCAGTGGAGCATGTGGTGGTGGCAGGGAAAACAATGAAGGGGCATTGGAAGACATCTTGCATTTGGTGACTGACTCTAGAATGGCAGCTGATGTTTGAGCTAATATACTAAATTTGAGCCTCTTGGTTCAGCTACTGTACCTTGATTGGGGCTGAAAGCCTTGAACTTACCTGCCGGACTGAATGTAGTGAACTGCTGGTTGGAAAGCTCTCTCTCACAGTTTAATTTATCTCACTTACCCCTTCACTCCGTCACTTTAAAGTAACTGTGATCAAAGAGATGTTGTTTCCCCTTCTATTTGAAGGCAAATAATGGTTTCACAGAAAGACATCAAACACTTGGCGCCTAAGTGTTTGTCTTAGAATTCCTAAAACGTGTTCCAAGCCCTGGACATAGGGAAGAGTGAGCCCTCGTTTTTTATGACGGATCTTTAAAGTACTGCACTGGACCTAGGCCAGTGCAGTGCACCTTGGACTGGAATATGCTGCAGGTAATGAGGCAATAACAAAGGAATGACTATCGTGCTCTTTAAAATAGGAGCTGATGGGGCACTGGTTAAAAATAACTGTTCCCGTGTATGGGTCAGTGGTCTGTATGAATGTTTTTGGGCACAGGTGAAAAAGTGGTCGGTAAGCATGTAATACGGACTAACTGGGTGCTAATGGAGTTGTTGTTTTAAGGAAATCTTCAGTATCACAGTTATTTTCATAAAAACATGGAGTGACATTTTCAAACACGGGTGCAAAAATTGCCTCCTGTGCAGGCTGCATGGAACACTCCCCCTCTGAAGAAAAGACCGGCTGCCTAGCTATGAATTTCAAGGTCCAACTCGTCTCCCATTAAAGTCAATGGAAGGACTTCCATTCACATCTCCGGGAGCTGGATCAAGCCCCACATCCCCAACTTCTGGTAACCAGGTTGGAACATTTTGGCCACGGCTCATTCTGACATTAAGAGAAATAAACCACAAATCAAATATAACCAACATGGAGAAAAATTAAGGTCTATGGATGAACCTGTCTCCATTCCCAAGCTGTTTTTCTAACCCACGTCTAGGATTGGTTTTCATTTGGTGTCCGTGCTGCTCTCCGGCCGATGTCCAGCACCAGACTTACAAACATCTCAAGCATCGGTTTCAGTGTTATTTCCTAGGGCTAGACAGGTCCAGGGAGTGGGATGGACAAACCACTGCAGGTCAGTTTAGCCGTACAGGAGTACCCCTTATGTGCACACCACAAGCACCTGTTTACAACACCTTCCTTTGCTCACAGTGACACCTGAAGCAGATGGGTGACCTTGGCGCTGTGGAATGACTTTAATCAGAAATAACCAGCAGAGAAAGAAAAACTCATCTCAGAATTGTGCAACATATCAAGCCAGGGTTTTACACCGTGTTCTGTCGGCTAGGATAACATCACCTCCAGGTGAAAGTCCAGGTGTTGTGAATCAGGTACTAACATCTAATCAGCACCTATGCATGTGTGGAATTCCCATTGACATCCGGGGCTCAGCCACATGCAGCTCGAGGGGACAAATGAGTTGCTTTTCTCCCATATGTCAGTCCAGCTGAGAGCTATCCAGCTCTTCACAAAGAGCTCAATGTAAAAGGAAAGAAACCTGTTGAATCCTTCTAATTGAATTATACCTGTTTAGGTAACAGTGTATTACCTCCGGAGGTGGTAAGCAAGTCATAAATCCTCAAAGAATTTAAGTAATAGACAGGAGACCTCCCCTCTCTCCCTCCCCTATGATTCCATGTGGCTCTGCTCCTGTGTTAATGGATATTTTAAATCTGGAAGGAATTCAAGAGGCTGTAGAAGGTAGTTAAACATCCAGATGTATCAGTAATAATTATGCTCAGCTTAGGGAGGCGAAGCACTTGAATAACAGGCATGGTTTCCATGGATGGCTACAAGATTATAAACATAAAATTTATAAGTGGAATGGGAACATTTGGTTTATTTTCTCTTCTCTTTACAATCACTGCAGTTTAAATTGAAAACAGTGAAGGGTAGCAGAGCCAGGCAACAACCTGAAGATTGTAAACAAAATAATTCATGTCTTACTGATGGGATATGGTCATATAATCAGTAAATTAATTTAGCCTACTCTAGTTTCACCATTAACTTTCTATTTTCTCATTTCACTGGCATTTCTCTGCCCAGTTTATGTCTCTCCTCAATGCATATTGTGCTATAAACCAGAAGCAAATTCTTGAAGGGTAAATAGAGAGGTAATGAGTCTACAAAAAATGTTATTGAGGTACATTAACTCCTACTTACTATCTTTTAAACTTTTCTTGATCCAAGATTCATTTTACTGTTTGAACAGGTTCCAGTATAAAAACAAGCCAATACGTTTATTACTTTGTGTCCTCTGTACCTAGCACCACAAAATGCTTCATGGAGACAAGACAATCCTCTGTGAGTGAAAGGGGAAAGGAAGCATTGTAAGGTCAGACGCATAAAGTGGATGGGGAGGTGTGGGGAGAATGCCCCAGATTGGTCCTCCCAGCCACCTCTCTCCAGTTGTGGAAGGATGGGG
Organism: Lepidochelys kempii; assembly: GCF_965140285.1. Taxonomy (NCBI): domain Eukaryota; kingdom Metazoa; phylum Chordata; order Testudines; family Cheloniidae; genus Lepidochelys; species Lepidochelys kempii. Next base: position 29,248,090 of record NC_136392.1, on the reverse strand, counting down.
CCAGGAGGAGCCCAAAAAGCAAACTCATTTAAATAAGTGCAAACAATGCTTGTGCAATAGCACATCTGAGTGAGTGTGCAGTTAGTGCAATTGTGTATGCAAATCATGTCAATTTATATGCAAATAGATATCCCTTTACCTAATTTGTGCACACATTTGAATTTAATCTATACAGGTTTTCTGCTGGCAGAGCTGGGCCTCTGCTTTTTCAACATTTGGCCCTTCAGAGCAAACTTTTCCATAATGTGAACCATGTTTTCATAGACCTATGACCTTGGGCACATGTTGCAGACCCTTGCAGTTCCCAGTCACGTGAGTGCCACTGTGAAGACCCACTTCATATGAACTCATTACCCTGCTCATTCACCACGGCCTGGCCCCCAGCTCCCCTCCCATAGCCCATCACCCAGCCCAACCCTGCCTCCCCTACCATTCCTGATCAGCTACATGACCACAGTGGTCAAGGAGAGCTGGCTGCTTGTATGGTGCTGGCTCTGCCTCCTTGCTTTCAGCTACTAAAAGAAGCCACACATGCATTGTGTCCTGTCTCCATGTTCCCCAGCTGTTTGCAAAATCAATAATGTCATAGCCTTCAAAGAAAAGTCAGTGGGGAGGGGAAGGTCATGTCTTCTGTCCTGAGAGCCACACCTCAAGGAGGAAGGTGGAAAGCTGTGGTTGGCTATAAGCAAAGCAGAGGGTGTCCCTAGCATGACAGGATGGGGGATGTGGAGTCAACAGTTCATTCCAGGACTGCTAGGACTGAACCTAGTGAGATGCACCACTGTGTGAGTCAGTCTGGCAGCTGAAGAGCCAATGAGAACCACAGGGTCTGTCTCATAGAATCACAGAATATCAGGGTTGGAACGGACCTCAGAAGGTCATCTAGTCCAACCCCTTGCTTAAAGCAGGACCAGTCCCGAACTAAACCACCCCAGCCAGGGTTTTGTCAAGCCTGACCTTAAAAACCTCTAAGGATGGAGATTCCACCACCTTCCTAGGTAACCCATTCCAGTGCTTCACCTTCCTCCTAGTGAAAAAGTTTTTCCTAATATCCAACCTAAACCTCTCCCACTGCAACTTGAGACCATTACTCCTCGTTCTGTCAATGGTCCAGCAGCCTCAATAGAGAAAATCCTATGTATTTATGAGGCTGATGTCTGATTTCTTTTCTACTGCAGGAGGAACTAGAGGGGTTGCTCACCTTGAACAACATCAGCCTGAAGTAGCTGTAATAAAGGGGTGCCCAGCATTCAAAGACCCTGGGAATATATAGCTATACATAGAGTACAAATCTGTATAGCTCTGTCCCTCATGGGGAGTGATGTAAAACCATAGGAGACAGACTGTTATCAGGCAGGGCTGGTCTCTTCCATTGGCCTTCCCGATGGTGGGTCTGTAAGATGATCAGAAAGCTGAATTCCACGCACGCATCCTATTTACAAGCCTGGGGACTGCGCTGTGCCATTCCCACCTGTGTGTCAGCACTGGGGGCTCTATTGTCTTGCACAGTTCCTGTGAGCTGCTGTCCACATATTCCTTGGAAATTAGCTATGCCTCTGTCACAGCTCTGCCCGGTCCCTACAGGGAGCAGGGCCTGCCAGGGGTCTATGCAGTGGGGACTGCTGCTGGGTGTGTTCTCTCAGGATTAATCTCGAGCTGTCAGTCAAGCTGGGCCCCCTCCTGTGCCATTGCAGTTACCGGGGCAGAAGAGCAACCCCCACACAGCCATCTCCCATCTGAGCCACGTCCTGCTATGACTGATGCCCTCTCCCCTCCTCCCCAAGGCAGATCTGGGGGATTACTGCAGCTCGAGGGCGGCAGTAGCCTTTGCAGGGAACCTGTGGGGCACAGAGAGGGGCAGGCTCCTTTGCATGAGTTCCCCACCTCCTTCAGCAGCTCTGCAGTTGCTGAGCAAATGCATCCCCTCCTGACCATCTGCAAGGCACAGGGCAGGGACAGCTCACCCTCCTTTATCCTTCCCTACCCCCACCCCCCAAAAAGAAGGGCTCTGTTCCCCTCTTGGGACTCAGCACCTTTGGATCACTGGGCGCTTTTGACCACTGCCCCTACACCTGCCAGCTGTGCCCATCAATCACTCAGCGCCCACTCAGTGGGTGTCATCGGTGTGTTCCAGGATGCCCTCCGATGGCATTAGCCCATCATCTGTGACTGGCCAAATGCCTGGGGCTGGACAGTGGCTGTTTTCCCACAACGGCTAAGTTTGAGTGGTGAGGGGCAATACATGTAACTGGGGCCACGGCTCTCAGAAGACCTGGGGTTGAGCCCTGCTACTGCTCTATGTGACCGTAGCTGAGTGTCTCAGTTCCCTGTCTGTAAAATGGGGGTTATAAGGCCTTCTTGTCTCTTTCAGCTGTTACCTCTTTGGGGCAGGCGTTGTCTCATTCTGTTTGTATAGCACCTCGCAAAACACAGCCCTGATCTCTCCAGGTGCTGCTGCTGGAATACAAAGAGAAACTGTTTTTGCCCTTCTCTGGAGTTTGCTTAGCCCGTTGAACCTGGAGAAGGAATCCAGGTAAGTAAGACGTCTAGGTACAATAGCACCTGACACTATAAATGCAGTAGATTAGATGAGGTAGAATGTAATTGGCCCACTTGGAATCAGGCCAGCTTACCTGGGATAAAACCCACAGACAAATTAATGGGAAAGGAAGAGTGGAAAGCGCGCGCGCGCGTGTGTGTGTGTGTACACGGTACGCAGCACACACAAGTTTACAAAAAGAGTATAAATTTTAATGGCAAGAATATTTTAACTGCTCAACATGTAAACAACAAGCTGGGCTAATCTGATCAATGCTGCTCTCCAGGCCACATTTGGTATGGTGCTATATATAGTGTTCCTGGAGTTTTATTTAATAGGACGGTACATTTGATCCTAATGTGCCATCTCAAAAGTAATGAAGCAGAAAAGATCTTTATCTTCTGTGAAAGTTGCAGTTATTGGCAACCATTCAGAAAAAAATAAAAGTAATTGCACAATCTTTGGAGATATCGTATTGCTAACTGATTTCAGCGCAAAGCTTGGGTGGTTTTCATTCTGAGTTAATCAGGCAATGGACCATATATGTTGCAAATACATCACTTTCAGCCACTCTCCTGATATTGACAAAAACAATTGCTGGGGCTGCTGCTCTGGTCCTTGATCAAATGCTTTTTGTGGCTTGGGCGTCTCCTTTTGGAGCAAAAAAATGAACAAAAAAGGGAAAAAAAGAAAAACTCATAATGTGCTAAAAGCACCCTCTGCCTACAGGATGACGTTTCTGTCACCTGACTGGCTTGTTTTTTCACAACTGATGCAGATGGCAAAGGAATTCATATGACTGTGATTGCTCAACATGCTATAAATAGGTCTGGAAGTGAAGACTGTATGTTTAATGTATGGTAATGACCTCCAGCTGAGAGAAGCTCAGCACAGCTCTTGCTGGTTTGGGTTAGGGGGACTGCATGTGGTGTCCCTTTATTTTTGTTGGGGACTTCAAGTTCCTGATCTTAAAAGGGGAGAAGCCTAGGGTGATGCATAAAAATGCTTGTGGAATCATACACCTAATTTATGTGCACACATACCATGACCATGCATGCAAACTGGATATGTTCACAAAGCCCTGGTCTTGGGAAATCAGGCCCCAAGCATCCTGGTTTGATTCTCACCACCTGTGCTGACATGTGGCTCACAGGGACAGCTGTAGGGTTACATACTTTGGCTTTGCTGAATCACCTTTCTGCCTGGCTCTGAGCTAGAAACAAAGCTGAATTTACCAGTGTGGAGTGTTTTTCTCTGCAGGTGGCAACTTCTAGGGCACATCACCACTGAGACATCCTGCCTGTTCTTGTCCTTCACTCTTTGCTCGGTCCCTGTGGGAGCCCTAGCACGCTCCTCGACTGTGACACTCACTAAAGCATGTTCAGACTGCAGATGGGCCTGACCCTCAGATCCAAACACTGCTGCACACTGAGAAAGTTCAGATCTCATCTGGTCCCATTCCCCATTTGAGATGATGAGATTGATAATTCTCCAGCACCTGGACGCCAGCTACCAGCACAGAGCTGAGACTGCACACAGAGAAAACGTATTTCCCAGGGAGGGAATGTTAGCAAGAGCTCATCAGACAGAATGAGGAGCTGGCAGTCTCTCCCTGTAAAGAGGAGGATCTCTGAGGAAGATAAGAACATAAGAATGGCCAAAGGTCCATCTAGCCCAGTATGCTGTCTTCTGCCAGTGGCCAATGCCAGATGCTTCAGAGGGAATGAATAGAACAGGTAGTCAACAAGTGCGGGAAGAGGGGATGTTAGAAGCTATTATATTAATGGTCAAGGGCAATGAATGATTAGAATGTCCCCCAAGGCCATCAGTAGAATAGTCCAACACCTCTCAGTACTCTTCCTGGAACATACAGAAAACCAGATTGGGTCCCTTAGTCTGCGGGTGGCCCAGTTACAGAGGCCATCAACCCTATGGGAACTGTGGTGAGGCCTGACTTCAAACTGCATGTACGACACGTGCACAAATGCAAAATGCCACATGTGCAAGTGAGCTGAGTTCTGTTTGCTGTGGGAGCCAAGACTGGGGATCAGCCTGAATTCAATGCATTTACCTTCATTTACAAAAATACTTCTGTTTTAGCCTCACTGCCACTACAGCATGAAAAGCCCAATGTTGAAAAGGAAAGTAAAAGTGTCTCTGACTCTTCTCTCTCACATTCCTCTGGTACTCACTCTTGTTGACTTTTTGCACAGGAGAGGATTTCACGGAGCGTTCAGCCAATCCATCTAGGAAGAGGCGATATTAAAATTACAAAGGCTGCAGGAATATAACTTCCTTTCAAAAATACACAACCGAACAATATGAAGAATGCTCATTCCCAACAGACAGAGGGAATCACAGAATCATAAGAGTGGAAGGGACCTTGAAAGGTCATCTAGTCCAGTCCCTGCACTCATGGCAGGACTAAGTATTATCTAGACCATCCCTGACAGGTGTTTGTCTAACCTGCTCTTAAAAATCTCTAATGATGGAGATTCCGCAGCCTCCCTAGGCAATTTGTTCCAGTGCTTAACTACCCTGACAGGAAGTTTTTTCTAATGTCCAACCTAAACCTCCCTGGCTGCAATTTAAGTCCATTGCTTCTTGTCCTATCCTCAGAGGTTAAGAAGAACAATTATTTCCCCTCCTCCTCGTAACAACTCTTTATGTACTTGAAAACTGTTATGTCCCCTCTCAGTCTTCTCTTCTCCAGACTAAACAAACCCAATCTTTTCAGTCATCCCTCACAGGTCATGGTTTCTAGGCCTTCAGTCATTTTTGTTTTTCTTCTCTGGACTTGCTCCAATTTGTGCACATCTTTTATGAGACATGGCGCCCACACAATACCGGGCACAATACTCCAGTTGATTACTCCAGCTACTCAGCACGGAACAGAGCGGAAGAATTACTTCTTGTGTCTTGCTTACAACACTCCTGCTAATGCATCCCAGACTGATGTTTGCTTTTTTTGCAACAGCGTTACACGGTAGACTCCTATTTAGCTTGTGGTCCACTATGACCCCCAGCTCCTTTTCTGCAGTACTCCTTCCGAGGCAGTCACTTCCCATTTTGTACGTGTGCAACTGATTGTTCCTTCCTACATGGAGTACTTTGCATTTGTCCTTATTGAATTTCATCCTATTTACTTCAGACCATTTCTCCAGTTTGTCCAGATTCTTTTAATTATAATTCTATCCTCCAAAGCACTTGCAACCCCTCCGAGCTTGGTATCATCCACAAACTGTGTAAGTGTACTCTGTATGCCATGATCTAAATCATTGATGAAGATATTGAATAGAACCAGACACAACTGATCCCTGCGGGACTCCACTCATTACCTGCCAGAATGACCGTGAACCACTGATAACTACTCTCTGGGAATGGTCTTCCAACCAGATATGCACCCACCTTATAGTAGCTCCCTCTAGGTTGCATTTCTCTAGTTTGCTTATGAGAAGGTCATGCAAGACAGTATCAAAAGCTTTACAGAACCAGCACCCTGCTTGCTTAGTGCTGCCACTGAATGTCTTAAAAATTAATCTTAGAATCATAGAAATGTCAGCTGGAAGGGACCTTGAGGGGTCATCTAGTCCTGCCCCCTGTGCTGAGGCAGGACCAAGTGAACCTAGACCATCCCTAGCAGGTGTTTGTCCTACCTCTTCTTAAAACCCGCCAATGATGGGGATTCCACAACCTCCTTTAGAAGCTTATTCCAGAGCTTTACCCCCTTATAATAAGAAAGTTTTTCCTAATATCTAACCTAAATCTCCCTTGCTGCAGATTAAGCTGTAGCGAGGTGCATGCTGGGCCCCTCTGTTTCAGCCCCTGTTGCCCTCTCCAATCAGTCAGGATCACCTCAGCTTGATGCAACTCCAGTGTTCTTTATCTACAGTTCTTTCCCCGCCACCACTTTCCACCTGTGTACAGGTTTCGCAGCCAGCTTTGCCAAGAGCAGGCCTGGCCAGCAACAGACCAAAGACGGTTCCCACCTCCCTCTGTGCCTGGCTTTTCCCTTCCACCCTTCCTCCTCCTCTCTGGCTTCCTCCCAGCCTTTATAGCCCCTGGCTAATAAGGCTGGCAGGTGCTGCCCATTACCAGGCAGGCACAGGGCTATCCAACCAGCCCCAATCCATTCCCCTCGGTTAGGGCTGGAGTGGCAGGGGCTGATTAAGTGCTTCTCACTCAGCACCCTGTCACAAAGCCCATCACTTCTTGTCCTACCTTCAGTGGACCTGGAGAACAATTGATCGCAGTCCTCTTTATAACAGCCCTTAACATACCTGAAGACTGTTATCAGGTGCCCCCTCAGTCTTCTTTTCTCAAGACTAATCATGCCCAGTTTTTTAAAATTTTCCTCACAGGTGAGGTTTTCTAAACTTTTCATCATTTTTGTTGCTCTCCTCTGGACTCTTTCCAATGTGTTCACATCTTTCCTAAAGTGTAGGGCCCACAACTGGACACAGTACTCCAGCTGGGGCCTCACCAGTGCCGAATGGGGTGGGACAATTACCTCCCATGTCTTACATACAACTAGGGTTGCTAGGAATACCCAGTTGAAAAGAGACCCTGGAGGTTCCGGTCAGCACCACTGACCGGGCCATAAAAAGCCCGGTTGCTGGCGCAGTGGGGCTAAGGCAGGCTCCATGCCAGCCATGGCTCCATGCAACTCCCAGAAGCAGCAGCATGTCTCCCCTCCAGCTCCTATGCATAGGGACAACCAGGGGACTCCATATGCTGCCCCCGCCCCAAGCACCAGTTCTGCAGCTCCCATTAGCTGGGAAGCACAGCCAACAGGAGCTGCAGTGGTGGCACCTGCAGACGGTGCTGTGTGCAGAGTCACCTGGCTGTGCCTCCGCGTTGGAGTGGGGACATGCCGCTGCTTCTGGGAGCTGCCGGAGGTAAGCACTGCCCAGAGCTTGACCCCCCTCCCATGCCCCAACTCCCTGTCCCAGCCCTGATCCCCCTCCCAATTTACGAACCCCTTGATTCCATCCCGGAGCACCCTCCTGCACCCAAACCCCTCATCCCCAGCCCCACCCCAGAGCCTGCATCCCCAGCCACAGCCCTCACCCTGCCCATGCCCCAATCCCCTGCCCCAGCCCTGTTCCTCCTCCTGCCTTCTGAACCCCTCAGCCTCAACCCCCTCCTATACCGCAAACCCCTCATCCACGGCCCTACCCCAGAGCCCGCATCCCCTGCTGGAGCCTTCACCCCTCCCACAACCCAACCCCCTGCCCCAGCCCCCTCTTGCACTCCAAATCCCTCATCCCTGGCCCCACACCAGAGCCCGCATCCCCAGCCGGTGCTCTCCCCCCCACCCCACACCCAAACTTGTGCCCCAGCCCAGAGCTCCCTCCCAGACCCAGAGCCCCTCATTTCTTGCCCTACCCTGGAACCTGCACCCCAGCTCAGAGCCCATACTCCCTCCCTCACCCCAACCCCGTCTCAGCCCGGAGCACTCTTCCATATTCCAAACTCCTTGGCTCCACCTCCCATCCCAGAGCACCTTCCTACACCCCAAATCCCTCATTCCCAGCCTCACCCCAGAGTCTGCACCCCCAACTGGAGCCCTCACACACACCCCTACACCCCAACCCCCAGCCCTAGCCTGAAGACCCCTCCTGAACTGTGAACCCTTCAGCCACAGCCCAGAGCCCCCTTCTGCACCCCAAATTCTTCATCCCTGGCCCACCCCAGAGCCCACACCCCCAGCAGGAGCCCTCGCCTCCTCCCACACCCCAACCCCCTGCCCCAGCATGGTGAAAATGAGTGAGTGAATGGAGAGAGTGAGCGACAGAGGCAGTGGGTGGGGGATGGGGCCTCAGGGAAGGGACAGGGCCTCAGAGGAGGGGTGGGGCAGGGGGTGGGTCAAGGGTGTTCAGTTTTGTGCGCATAGAAAGTTGGCAGGCCTACATACAACACTCCCATTCATACACTCCAGAATTAGAGTGGCCTTTTTCCCAGCTGCTTCACCTTGTTGGCTCATATTCAGTTTGTGATCTACTATCACCCCCAGATCCTTTTCAGCAGTACTATTGTTTAGCCGGTTATTCCCCATCCCGTGTTTGTGCATTTGATTTTTCCTTCATAATGAAGTACTTTGCACTTGTCTTTATTGAATTACATCTTGTTGATTTCAGACCAATTCTCCAATTTGTCAAGGTCATTTTGAATTCTAATCCTGCCCTCCTACAAAGTGCTTGGAACCCCACCTAGCGGGGTATAAACTGAAAATTTTATAAGCGTACTCTCCACTCCGTTAGCCAAGCGATTAATGAAAATTTTGACTAGCACTGGATCCAGGTATAGGGTTGCCTGGGAGTGGGGAGGAGGCCCCAGAACCCTCCCCCCCAAATTCATGGAATAATATGACCAAGGGATGGCTGAGCCAAATGTGAGTGGTGGTGTGGCCTAGCACATGGACTTGCAGTACCACTCAAATTTGCCCCGGTCTTCCTTCTGTCATGATACATGACAGGGTCGCAGCATCACTCAGGTTTGCCTGGCTATCCCCCGTCAGAACCAAGAGGCAGCAGGTCCAAATTTGAATGAGTGGGATTGCGACCTGGCACACAGGATCATAACACCACTATAGCTAGAGCAGCTGCTGCGTCCAGCATACCGCATGCCAGGCCCTCACCAGCGAGTTCTGAAACCACAGCAGCTCCTCTGATTGCCAGAGACTGTCTGGGAAGCAGGATGGGCTGTCACCTAGGGTGAGGCTTGACTGCAGGGAGGGGTGAGGTAAGGAAATATATAAGATATATATAATTTCAATTGCTTTCCCTCACCTAGTAGGCCAGTAACCTTATCAAAGAAGGAAATTTGGTTGGTTTAGTGTGATTCATTCTTGACAAATCCATGTTGGCTATGTCTTATACCACTATTATCCCCTAGATGCTTACGTTCTCTCAGAATGGAGAGAGGTAAATAGTGGTGTGCCACAGGGGTCTGTACTAGGACCAGGGCTGTTCAACATATTCATAAATGATCTGGAAAAAGAGGTAAAGGGTGAGGTGGCAAAATTTGCAGATTTGCAGATTACAAAACTACCCAAGATAATTAAGTCCAAAGCAGACTGCGAAGAGTTACAAAGCGATCTCACAAAACTGGGTGACTGGGCAATAAAATGGCAGATGAAATTCAATGTTGATAAATGCAAAGTAATGCACATTAGAAAACATAATCCCAAATATACATATAAAATGAAGGGGTCTAAATTAGCTGTTGCCACTCAAGAAAGAGATCTTTGAGTCATTGTGGATAGTTCTCTGAAAGCATCCTCTCAATGTGCAGCGGCAGTCAAAAAAGCAAACAATGTTGGGAATCATTAAGAAAGGGACAGATAATAAGACAGAAAATGTCATATCGCCTCTATAGAAATCCATGGTACGCCTACACCTTGAATACCGTGTGTAGATGTGGTTGTCCCATGTCAAAAAAGATATACTGGAATTGGAAAAGGTTCAGAAAAGGGCAACAAAAATGATTAGGGGACAGATTCCACATGTGGAGAGATGAAAAGACTGGGACTGTTCAGCCTGGAAGAGACGACTAAGGGGGGATATGACAGAATTCTACAAAAACTTGACTGGTGCAGAGAAAGTAAAGAAGGATGTGTTAGTTACTGCTTCTCATAACACAAGAACTAGAGGTGACTAAATGAAATTAATAGGCTGCAGGTTTAAAACAAACAAAAGGAAGTATTTTTTCAGAACACACAGTCAACCTGCGGAACTCTTTGCCAGAGGATGTTGTGAAGGCCAAGACTATAACAGGGATCAAAAAAAGAACTAGATAAGTTCATGGAGGATAGGCCCATCAATGGCTAAAAGCCAGGATGGGCAGGGATGGTGTGCATAGCCTCTGTTTGCCAGAAGCTGGGAATGGGCGATAGGGTCATTTGATGATTACCTATTCTGTTCATTCCCTCTGAAGCACCTGGCACTGGCCACTGTTGGAAGACAGGATACTGGGCTAGCTGGACCTTTGGTCTGACCCAGTATGGCCATTTTTATGTTCTTATGTTCAAAATGATTGTTTAATAATTTGTTTCAGCCTCTGTCCAGGTATCAAAGTTACACTGACTGGTCCATAATTCCCTAGGTCATCTATTTTCCCCTTTTTAAAGATAGGTACTATGTTTGCCCTTCTCCGGTCCTCTGGGACCTCACCTGTCCTCTATGAGTTCTTGAAGATAATCGCTAATGGCTCTGAGATTGATTTGACTAGTTCCTTCAGTACTCTGGGGTGAATTTCATCAAGCCTGTTGACTTGAATACATCTAACTTAACTAAATATACTTTAACCTGTTCATTCCCTATTCTGACTTGTGTTCTTTCCCACTTGTTTATACTGATGGTGTTAAGCATCTGGTCACAATTAACCTTATTAGTGAAGACTGAAGCAAAATAGGCATTAATCTCCTCAGCCTTTTTTATGTCAACAGCTATTAGCTCTCCTTCCCGCTAAATAGTGAACCTACTTCCTTCATCTTTCTCTTGCTGTATCTACAGAAGCTCTTCTTATTGTTTTTATGTCCCCTGCTAGATATAGTGTGCCTTTTTTTGTGCCTATCATTTTCATTTCAAAATCATTTATCATTTTATGCCTTAGCCTTTTTGATTTTGTACCCTACAGACTTATAATGTTCTTTTGTATTCATCCTTATCAATTTGTCCATGTTTCCATTTTTTGTAGGATTTCTTTTTGATTTTCAGGTCATGAAAGTGCTCCTGATGGAGCCATATAGACATCTTACTATTCTTCCCGTCTTTTCTTCACATCAGAATAATTTACTGTTGTGCCTTTAATATTGTCTCTTTGAGAAACTGCCAGCTCCCCTGAACTCCTTTTTTCACTTACATTTTTCCCATGGGACCCTACCTACCAGTTCTCTGAGTTTGTTAAAGTCTGTTCTTTTGAAGTCCATTGTCCCATCCGCTGCTCTCACTCCTTCCTTTCCTTAGAATCATGCAATCTATCATTTCATGATCACTTTCAACCAAATTGCTTTCCACCTTCATATTTGCAACCAATTCCCCCTGTTAGTCAGAATCAAGTCCAAAATGGCTGCCCCCCTGGTTACTTCCTCCTAGTTATACTGGGAGCAATATAACATTTGAGAAAGGAATTAATTTGGAATCAAGAAGATGAACTTTAGAGAAAGTACAGTCTAGCAGTGAGAGCAGGAGACTGGAGGCCACCCACCTGGGTTCTGCCCCCAGCTGTACCACTGGCTAACTGTGTGATTTTGGACACATCTCTTAATTTCTTTGTGTCTTGGTCTCCTCATCTGTAAAATGGGTGTAATGTTACTTACAGAACCTTCCTCGTGGAGGATCATATTTTGCCTTTCATTCCATGAGCATCAATGGGGTTGTGTGGGTGAAGACAAAGCCAGGCCCAGCCCTGTTGTGGTACTAATTATTTTTCTAAAATAAGGATGATAAAGACTGAGCTACATACTGACAGATCCAACAACATGTCAAGCTCTTCCCAAACATCAGCAAGTACAAGGTTTAACTCCTTAGATCTCCTACACAGCTGAGAGCCCTTCCAGGCTGGGGTGTTACATGCCTTTGTGAGTCAATGCTTCCAGAACCTTCTAGCAAAGGCATCACAGAAAGACAAAGGATTGATCGTGCCCCATTGCTGCTTGCTAGACTTACTTGTACTGCTCTAGTTAATTGCTCTCCATCCCTTGGTGTTTACACTCTTCAGACACTTGCAGACAGTTATGGCTTATGGCTTTACCTGGGGCACGAGCTCTTTGGGACAGGTACTATCTTTTTTGTTCTGTGTTTCTACAGCGTCTAGCACAATGGGGTCCTGGTCCATGAATGGGGCCACTAGGTGCTACCACAGTACAAATAATGAATAATAATAATGGGGTCACTTACTCAAGGTATTTGTATGAAGTTCATTTAATCCTGCCTCGTAAACCAGCCCCGCCAACCCTCTGATCATTTGCGCTGCTCGTCTCTGAGCTCACTCCCATTATTTGGTATATTTCTGGTGACGAGGAGTCCACAGTGAATACAGAATCCCAGCTGCAAATCAGAAGAGGGTCTAGCTCCCTGAGGGCTTGTTACACACTGCGGGCTCTTTGGCAGCCTCTCAGGGAATTTCCCACGTGTGTCTGGGTCTTTGTTGGTTTGACTCATGTGAGACTGAACTTCTCTCCAATTACCATTGCAAGTCATCTCTTTGTCATGTAAATGTCAACATGAGTCATCGGGACAGAACCAACAGTATCAAAATGGCTGGGTTTCCTGTGGGAGGGATGATATTTAGAACATTGTGCTGGCCAGCCACCTCCATTGAGGGGGCTTGACGTGACCTAGTCCCTGGATCTGAACAGCTTTGAGAGCTGCCTAATGGGAAGGTACAAGTGAAGGGATCCAGTAAATGGCACATCACATGAGCATCAAGGCTGCACCTTGAGGAGAGGAGTACCCACCGCTTAGGGTATGTCTACACTACAGTGAGAGGTGTAATTTCTAGCAGTGTAGCCATTCCACCCAGCTGCCCTGAGTACAATCCCACCTGGAAATCCCCCTCGGGGGCTAGCCCATCCCACCACCCACGCAGCCTTGGTTACGCTGCTAATTTCAGCACGTTAACTCGATCGGAGCTAGCATGGGTACGTCTACTTGAGCTGGAAATTATACCTCTAGCTCCAGTGCAGACATCCCCTTTGTCTGATCTTCACCCTGAGCAGTACCAGACAGAGCCCCATGGATAAGTAGGAGAAGCACTTCTCCTATTCTCTCCTCAGGCACACAGAATGGCAAAATGGTATTTTATAGCCCATTTCCACTTGCATTGGACTCAATGGGAATTCTGCCATTAACTCAAGCTGGGGCAGGAATGGGCCACAAACCTCTCCTGTTAATTTCAATATTAACAATCAAGTTATTTTTGACTGGGCTATTAACATGATCATTAATGGGAGTTTGGCCATGGAAGGAATGCTGGATTGGGCCCTGGAGTATTAAAATCAAGTTCTTGTCTCCTTTGCACTCAGATCCACACAAAGGAGGGCCAAGGCAGGTTCTGCTCATGCTCATGTTCCCCAGTACAGCTCGGCCCAGGATCAGAACTGTATTCTGCAACCTTGTGCGCCTCCACCATTTCCGCTGAACAGCAGCCTCCGTGGGAGTTACATTGCGTGGGTCGTAATACATTTTCTAAATAATCTAGACTTGATGCTGTGTGGATTTAATTTCTTTTGCAGCTGCCTCACTTTCCAGTCCTAGTTGTAATTGTTTGAGTCATTCCTTTTACTAAGGAGAATGGTTAGCCCATTTAATCAAAGTATTTACTAGGAAGAATACCTCCAAATTGGGGAGTGATTTTCCTTGGTCAGGCTGCTTCAAAGAGCTTTTGTGTTTACGCTCTCCATTTCCAGCCTTACAGAAGAGGCTGCTGTCTCAGCACTTCCACTGCAAACCCATATTTTTCAGGAGTACATTATAAGTAGTGATAAAACTTCCTTTGGGACTGTAGCTTGGCAGAGAGTTAATCAGCCCAAGGGGCCGGGGGGGAATTTTTCAATTATCCATTTTCAGTTAACCTTTTTTAAGCCAAGCTTGACATGAACAAAAAGATCATTCAGGTAACTAAATTAAAACCAATCAAACAAACCAAAATACACTCGTACAATTATTTCTTCTGTCCTAACAACCTGGTAGAGCCGCGCACTGGAGTGAACTGAACTGAACAACAAAATGCCTGAAATCAGTGAAAGCCCCTTTGGGCAGCAGCTTTTTAGGTTTGTTATTTTTCTCCCTGAAGCCTCTGTTTCTGTGATTTGTGGCAAAGGGATCCTTCTCTCTCTTTATCAGCTACATCATCATCACTCTCTGTTTCTTCTCCTGGCTTGCAGATTCCTTCCACTGAGTTGTCTGTCTGTCTGTCTGTCATAGGTAGCTGGTTCATAATGAACAATGACAGACTGCCAGCTGCCGTGATAGGTACAGTACAGGAGATAGTCTATAGCCAGTAATAACTATTTCATCAGCATCAGTGCTGTTGTTTTATAAAGCATAATTCATAAAAAGAAAACCCTCTCAGAGATGCACACAATACATAAAAGCATATAAATAAAATATAAATGATGAAAACAAGACATGTTAATTACATACACTGGAATAGGCACATCTAAAAAGCTTAGTTGTCAGTTCTGATCTGAAGTTTGCTGGTGATTTAGTGGATTTTTTATGGCGTGTGGAAACAAGTTGGAAAAAAAAATGCATCCAGAGACTAAAGACCTAACATGGTTTACGTTTGGGCAGTGGGGCCACAAAAAGGCCCCGGTCAGATGTTCTAGGAGGGCAAAAGAGAACATGATTCTACCAAATCAGACTCCAGAGAGAAGGACGTACCATAGGTTCAAATAAAGCCTGGACTAAGTGCTTCTAAATTCAGTGCAGGACCTCATAAGGAGCCAGCGAAGGGAGGACTAGCCTGGCTGGGGGAGAGATGCCTAGCACATTCAAGGTGAGCCGGTAGCTGGGCACAGCAGAAAAGAATGGAAAGAAGAGAGAATGACTGTAAGGCTGGAAATATCAGTGCATGAATCAATGTCTCCATGTCAGAGAAGCTCAGACAGCAGTGATGGGAACCAGCAGTAATTCAGAGAAGGTGGAAACAGAAGCTGGCCATGTGATTGATATGGGGCCCAAGAGAGCTGTGACTCAGTGAGAAAGCCAAGGCCTCGCAACAGAGGCGGGGCAGGGTGAGCGATGCAGTCGAATTCAAATGGAGTGAGAAACCAGGGCCTCAGCAGCAGGACCAGAAATGAGAGCCTGAGCCCCCGCTTGCTGGAATCACTGGAAAGACTCCCAGTGACGTCCCAGAACTTTGGATCAGCCATTCTGACTTGGACAGGTTTCGCTCTCATCAGAGTGTGATAATAAAAGGTGACAAGGCAGGACAAGCGAACCTGCTTCCTCGGGTAACTCGCATGATAAGTTTGCTCATTAACAACACAGAAGAGACGGAGCACTTTATAAAGGCATGTGCTGCACCCTCTGAGCCAGAGGTAGCACCTAAGTATATTGATGCACAGAAAATGTTGTTGTGAGACACTCGGAGCAGCTGTACACAACATGCCTGACACAAACCCACAAAAGTAGGGAAATGAATAGTTAAGCCCCATAGCAGTACCTACTTTCTGCTCTTCCTCTCAGGGGCACACACCCTATGACTATCACAGCTACCATACATGCACCCTACCCTGCAACCTTAACTCTTCCCCCCACTGCCCTTCCGCACATGCCCTTTTGCCTGCTTGTTTCTTTCCCAACACTAGCAGTTGTGGGAGTATTGTGTAGCAGTTGGTTGTGGTGGAAGAGGCAGTTTGGTAAAAGGTTGTGTGCAGAAGGATGATTAAAAGCAATGATGAAGAGCTGGCATCCCTAGAAGGGCAGAGTTAAGGTTGTGGTATGTGGTCAGTGGTGTTCAGTTGTTGTGGTGGTACAGCGTAGGTCTGTGTGTAAAGCTGTAGAGCCTTTGTGTTGTTAGGTGGCTTTTCCTTCCTTTTGTGGGGTTTGTCAGGCATGTGGTGTGTGCAGAAACTCTGGCCACTTCACAACAAAGTTCTCTGTGTATTAATTTCCTACGTTTTCTTAAAGTTTAATCATGGGGGTGAACCTGTAAGGACTAGATATGCAGCTCCTGACAGAATATTTTATCTGCCAGCCACCTTAACTGTTCTCTGTACTAAGATAAAATCTGACAGAAAAGCCTAGCTCCTCAGTGAGAATGTTCCGGATGCGCCCAATCCCAATCAGTTAGGTTTGCGTGCCCCCATCCTCAACAATCGGGCCTGTGTGAGCCCAGCTCCAATCAACCTATCAGGCTTGTGTGAACCCACCCCAATCAATCAGGTTTGTGTGTGCCTGCCCCCATTCCAGCAATCAGATTTGTGATCCCCCACCTCCATCCCCATCAATCAGCCTTGTGTGCACAGCCTGTAAAGTTTCAGTTCTAACATGAACAACAACTACAAATTACCCCAATTTCAATATTTAAAAAAAAAAAATCCCCTTCTCAGGACCCACCTCTCTGCCCAGCTTTGTGTAGATAGACAGAGTTTGGAAATACCTACTGGTCAACTATGGACAGGAAACGTTCCAACCGGAGTCCAAATTTAAATGATTCGTAATAAAAATATATAGAGAGAAACCTATGAAAAATCGCACAGAAAATGCAAAGAGCATAACAACTAACACTGTACACTGATAAACCCCTTAATTTCAGCAAAACCAGCAATGTTTGCCCCTTTTCAGGCCCATTTTAGAACACAGCCCTAACTAAGGAATCACTCCCAGACACCTCCATGGTAAGAAAAGGACACCTTGATTGGATCCTTGCAGAACATACGTGCTACTGCTTGCCAGTGGCAGCGAAGGAACTGTACAGGAAATCTAGTGGCTCCTGGTTTGAAAACCACAGTACAGGCCTAATGCTGGAAATATGCTGTCCCAGATACAGCAACATATAATTAATTCAAGAGATTATAAAAGAATGAACTGCTCTTTGGTATTAAAATCAACTTTCCTGTCTGGATGGAATAAAAGGGAAATGACTGAAGTTGGCATAATGCAAGATTTTGGTTCTTACCTTCAGTAAATTCATCTCAGTATTGGTGCAGTTTGTGTCCAGATCAGAACTTCACTAAATGATTGAGCCAAAGGGAAAAGTGGCTCCTGGGAGTGAAATCTCAGGGTTAAGGACGTTATTATTATTAATATCTCTATATTATTTCTAAAATGCACTGTTACACACTTCAGGGCCCATGTACATATTTAATAACATAGCCACACGTTTGCAATGAACTATGGGTACAAATATTCATAATTAGATGTGTAACTACCAGATCTGCAGGTGCAAATGGGGAAAGTGGATACAAACTACACTAGAATCGCTATCATTAAGACTGAGATTGTACTGTTGTACGAAGAAAAGGAGTACTTGTGGCACCTTAGAGACTAAATAAATTGGTTAGTCTCTAAGGTGCCACAAAGTACTCCTTTTCTTTTTGCGAATACAGACTAACACGGCTGCTACTCTGAAACCTACTGTTGTACAATTACTGTTCACCAGTCAGTTTTTCCAAGCACTCTAAAATCCACAAGCATGCCTGAATTGCCTTGACATTTGCTGTACCTCATCAGGGTTTGGGGAATGGTGAATGGTCCAGGTTTGGGGACATTTCAATAAGGGGTTCTCGAGATACAGCTCTCTCACAATATTGTTATGTTCACAACACACACAGAGAAGCTAGATAAAAACAGAACTAGTCTTGCTGGAAGGCTGCAGTGTAACACTGTTATTTCTTATAGTTCAGAATAATAACGCACAAGAACCCCAAACCTAAGAGAGACACAGCAGGCTGCTCCCAAAGGCAGAGAGGCACAACTCACCCCATATTGTTCCCCAGCAGAGTGTTGACCCTGATCCTACCTCCCCTACAGAGCCTCATGTCTGCAAGCAAGACCTGGAAATCCCCTGAGAATTTAAAGTGATAGAACATAATATTAACACAGTTGTCAGTACACCACAAATAGCACATGGTATCAGAATTGTTCTTTATAACATTTTTGTGAACACACTTGAGGCTCAAACTATGGCTCTGATCCTCCCCAAACTGCCATCACCCAATTGGGATTGATCTCAGCCAGGCAGGGCTGGTATGTACCTTAACTCTGCATATCCTGGTTTCCAGCAGTTTAAGATTCACCTACTCTCCACATTCTGGAAGGGCATGAGGCAGCACTGGGCACCCTTAACTCTGCATTAACAAATGTTTTGGGCAGTTAATAAATACTGAGGATGCGCCTTGGAAGTCAACAACAGCTGCAAGTATTCAACACCTCTGAAAATCAGACCCAAGGTGATCAAAAGTGGACACCCAAAATAATAGGCAACTTTCGACAACGCATGCCCTCACTACTGATACTTGTGTCCACAGGTTTTGCAGGCAGAAAAATGCAGATGCCATTGTTTGTGGGCCCAAAACCAGAGGCCATTTCTGTGGCTATCAGTATGTGCAGGACATGTGGATAAACATGTGATGAAAGGAGTGCTAGAGCTCACTGGTGTCGTGCCAGAAAGCATCCGTCTCAGCCACTGGAAGTGACTTTTGCAACCCAGCTGTTCCCTGGGTTTATCAAAGATCACACAGCAGCCAACAGCCTTTCACAGTTTAAAGACCAAATAAATTGGTGGCTTGTCTCCCAAGGTCTTTCCCTGGGTGTTAGCTGAACTGCCAAAAGAAGCAGTGATGTAAGAGGAGTCTGAGATCGCCAGCTCACATGCAGGCTGTTCCGCTGCACACTGTCTGAGCCGGATAGGCAGGGCTGGCCTTACCATGAGGCAAACTGAGGCGTCGCCTCAGGTGCCCGACTGGCGGGGGCGGGGAGAGGGGGGCGCCACTAGGACCCAGAGTGTAGAAAATTGTGTCTGCTGCTGGTATGCGTATGTATTCTCTCTGCTCTAGATGCACAGAGATGGTGGAGAGCTGTGCTGGAGGAAGGAGGGCACAAGAGACATAACAGGCAGGCAGGAGAAAAGGTGAGAGGGAATAACAGAAAGCAGCAGGAGCTACAGGGAGAGAGAGCAGAAGGAGCCTCTTATGTACCTCTCTAGCACTCCTAGGAGCCTGGACTGATTAACACCAGCTTCTCAGGGAGCATCCTGCTTCTTGCTGCTTTCCTGAACCCACTCGAGGAGAACAGGCAGTCAGCTGAAGGAGTAGGAGTCAATTAGGCCCTTAAGACGCTGATATCTTCCATCACTCAGGCCCTGCTACCAGCCTGCTTATTTGTCCCCTTCAACTGAGTGTTGAGAGCCACTATAGCTGGCACAGAACAGCAGTCATGAGTGAAAGAAGAAAACGCCCCTCTGGGGCAGCATTCAGTAAAAGAAAGCAAGCAAAGGAAGCTTTTCTATCTAAGCAGGAAGGAGCTCTTCTGAGATACATAGACACAAATGTTCACGGTGAGCCTTCCAGCCCCAGTGAGGATGTGAGTGGTGAGGAGATGC
The DNA here is from genome assembly GCF_965140285.1 of Lepidochelys kempii. Taxonomy (NCBI): domain Eukaryota; kingdom Metazoa; phylum Chordata; order Testudines; family Cheloniidae; genus Lepidochelys; species Lepidochelys kempii. The sequence goes on along the minus strand of NC_136392.1, from coordinate 29,228,496 downwards.
CTGATCTTCCAGTTAGTCAGAGTGCAGGTGACCTGGCAGCTACTGCAGCATCCATATCTCCATCTCAAATGGATGTAACCATGCACATTCCTGAAGAAAAGTGTAGATCAGAGAAGAGTGTGGCGGAAGCACAAGAAACAGCTGCTGCTGAGTTTAGTTTCTTAAGTCTAGATGATCCAGGACTGTGGACCCACTTGAGCAGTAGCCTGAGAGACTTCCTTGTACTGCATGGGCCACAGCAAGTGAAAAACTTCATGTTCCCCAAAGACAATGAAAATAGAAGTTTTCATCCAGTACATTACTGGCATGAAATCCCCAATGGTGACAAAGTGGAGAGGCCATGGCTTATGTACTCAAAACCCCAGAATGCTGCTCACTGTTTGTTTGTTTTTTTTTTGCAAACTCTTCCAGTCTAATGCTCCAGCCACATTGGGTTCTACAGGAACAAAGGACTGGAAAAATCTGGCTAGAAATCTGGCATGCCATGAGAAGGCAGCAAATCACCAGAGAGCATTCCATAGGTGGAAAGAGCTTGAGATGAGACTAAGGTTAAAGGCCACCATAGATGATCAGAATCAAGAGAAGGTTGCATCAGAGTCTCTTTACTGGCAAAATGTTCTGAAAAGGCTCATTGCCACTGTGAGAATGCTTGCTACCCAAAACTTAGCACTGTGTGGCACTTCAGATCAGCGGTATGTGCCAAACAATGGAAACTTCCTTAAAATTGTGGAGCTGATGGCTGAGTTTGATGCTGTACGCCAGGAGCATCTAAGAAGAGTCACCACCCAAGAAATGTACACACTACTACCTTGAAAAACCAATTCAAAATAAGATCATACAGTTACTGGCAACAAAAGTCAAATAGAAGATTGTGGCAGATCTAAAGTCAGCAAGATATTACTCTGTTATTCTGGACTGCACACCTGACATCAGCCATATGGAACAAATGACTTTAATGGTGCATTTTGTAACAACAACAGAAAATGTGAAAATAGTGAAAATGTCCCTGCAATGGTGACTGTCAGAGAGCATTTTCTAGAATTTACTGACTTATAGTGCGGCTGCTGAATTTTTTAATGTAATTCAAAGCATCTATGTATTTTTCTCTGCATCAACTCATCGATGGCAAATTTTGTAGCAACATCTGGAAACATCCTCTCTGACACTGAAACCACTGAGTGCCATACGATGGGAAAGTCAAGTGGAGGCAATAAAGCCTCTCAAACACCAAATTGGGAAGATGAAGGATGCCATAGTTGCCATTATGGAGGATAATGCTATGACAGGAACTGTTCGGGGGGAGAACAGTGGCAGAGGGAAATGGAATCACCAGAAACATACATACCTTCAAATTTCTGTGTGGCTTAGTGTTGCGGCATGACATACTGTTTGAAATAAATGTTGTAAGCAAGAGACTCCAAGGTGTTGACCTTGATATATCTGGAGCAATGGAACAATTGGACAAAGCAAAGTCATACCTACAGTCTTACCGGTCAGATGAGGGATTTCAAAATGTTCTGAAAAGTGCACAGAAGTTGGCAGAGGAACTTCACACTGAAGCTGTTTTCCCACCCATTCAAGAATACAAGAGTCACTGAAGAAGACGACATTTTGATTACAAGGCATGGGATAATCCCATAAGAGACCCCAAACAACAATTCAAAGTTGAATTCTTTAACCAGGTGCTAGATTGTGCAATATAGTCAGTTGAAGAACGTTTCATGCAGCTCAAGGAACACAGCAGTATATTTGGGATGTTGTATGATATTCCAAAACTCCTCAGTATACCTGAAGAAGACCTACACCAGCAATGCAGGGCACTAGAGACTGTGTTGACACGTGATGACATGTGCGATATTGATGCGAGTGATTTAGGTGATGAACTAAAAGCCCTTTCAAAAAAAAAAAAAAACATTTGCGCAGGATCAACTCCAAAAGCTGTTCTGGAATATATGTGCACAAATAAGATGACCACCCTCTTTCCAAATGCTTTTGTTGGTCTGCGCATACTTCTAACACTTCCTGTAACAGTTGCCAGTGCAGAACGCAGCTTCTCCAAGCTGAAGTTAATAAAAACACATCTATGCTCCACAATGACACAGGAGAGGCTGGTCGGCCTTGAAACCATCTCAATAGAGCATGAGCTGGCCCAGACTGTGGACCTTCGCAGGAAGCAGTTCAAATCTTTGCAACCAAGAAGGCACGGAAAGCACCACTTTGATTATTCAAACAGATGAAAATGCCAGTGTTTACAATGCAGACAAGAAAAGTTACATTTGCTGTTCAGGCATTTGAAAGTTAAGTGTTACTTAAAATTTTTGAACAAGGCATTTTAAGATGTTAGTTCTCCTTTATTGGGGTAGGTGGTAGAGCAGTACCATGAGAGAAGTAGAACAGGAGGAAGGCAGAACTGAGACCTTTCAAAGTTTTGGCCCAAGCGAGGCGGCCTGGGGGTGTCATTTGAGCTCCCTGCCTCAGGTGACAAAATGTTGTGGGCTGGCCTTGCCGATAGGCATCCACCTTGGAGGCGTGCAGGCAGATGATCGGAGAGCAGCAATCAGCCGAGCCACTCCATGAAGGCCGGCAGAGTTCTTCAGAGCCTAGGGAGGAGGTTTTTGTTTGAGACTCAGGCACAGGCCTGGCAGCCAGGAAACCTGCATTCTAATCCCAGCTATACCTCAGCTTCCTGCGTGGTCGTGGTGAAGTCCCAGTGTGCCCCATTTTCCCCAGCTCTAACTAAGGAAAATAGTCAACTCTTGTCACCCTTTGATATTAAAGAACAAAGCAAGTAAGACTCATCAGCTTGATGGTACAGATGTGGAAACTAAGGGACAGAAAGGCGAAATGCCTGACCTCAAGTCAGAGCCAGGAGAGCGCCCCTGAGTCCCAGCGGTGAGCATGTATTACTCCTTAAGAAACATGTGAAAAATACAATCTTCCTGTATTCTGAATAACACTGCGATGGGTTTCCTCTCCCCAGGAGCTGGGCAGCTGGTGGATGTGGTTTGAAAGAGGCTGGGGGAATGGAAAATGAAAGTGGTCTTATCTTGAGTGCTGCTGTCTGGGGCTGGAAGAAGACATAGACCCGGTTGTGGAACAGCTCTGGCTGCATTGAAGAACTTTTGGATTTAAAGGCAATAAAGATTTTGCCTCATTCACAGAGATACTCCTGATACTGTAATATACTGTGTCCTTTTTGCAGTAGCAGGATCTAGCATGTGGGTACGTTCACCCAGTAAAAAGGCAGCCATAGTGTGCATGACTTTGCCTGAACTAGCAATGCCAAAAAATGTTGCAGTCACATGGGAACAGTTTCCTCTGTTAGCAAGTTTTATTTCGGCCGTCTGGCCGAGAATCAGTCTTGGCCTGTTGTCATCTCAGAACTCACAGGCTAAGTAGGGTTGGGCCTGGGCATTAAAATTGCAAGTGTCACACATGCATGAAGCAAGGATCACACATGGGACAGGCAAGAGTTTCCATGACTCGTATGAAACCTTGAATAGATACTCTTGCACAATCCACAAGCAAACATCACGCTTTGGCTGGAATGGGGATGCAACGCACATTAACAATCCCCTGCATTCCCCAGTATGAGAGAAAATTCACCCAGCTATCTCCAGTGACCTGCTGCAGCATTTCCCCTTGTGTAGGCGATAGGCAAATGTCAGAAGCTAGTTCTGCCTCTTAATGGTATTCATATATCAGCAGCAACTAGTTTGTTGCTTGTGTGCTCTTCACTGTTGTATAGGATTCCACGTGGTGCCAGTTTCTACTAATCAATGTCATACCCCCACGCATGGGTTTGTTCTCTGCCTCCCGTGGAAAGGCTACCCCACCAGCCAGCAAAGCGCAGAATGGAGACTTTCTCCACCAGCACCTCCAGGTTTCTGCCTGATAAAACACTGCTTACTTCTCACAGGCCTCAGATGGCCTCGGGCACTTCTGGAAATAGGAGGTATGAACCTCTCTCTCATGTGGCCACAGCCTCCTCCCATTTAAACCCTCACTCGTGTGCCTCCCGCAACTGAATGGGGAAACAGTGGGCTTCTCAGTTAACCTGGCCCCAAACCATTTGTCTCCCAATATCTAGGCATCTTAACAAAAATAAATTATACACATTAAGGGCTTGAATTTTCCGAGCACCCAGAATTTCCGTAGAAGACAATGGGAACTGCAGGGAGTCAGCACCTTTGAAATTCAGGTGCTAAATGCTTATTAAATAATTGCTACAGGGGTCTGTGCTGATGATCCTAAATACCGCATTAGCTCTATTGGGAAGTAACTTGGGCTGTTGCTATTAGCTCTGCTGGGCTATTTTTATCAGAAAGGAATTGCTTTGAGTTCCTGCTTGCTGGTGGAACTTCTGTGAGTCTGTTTATGAATGGGCTCTGGAGAGGGTTAGTTTCCCAGAAGGGTTTGTGTCCAGATATGAAAGGCACATGAGGCTTTCTTACAGCCTAGCACTGGGCTCCAAGGATGGATTTAAAAAAGTGCTTAGCACTGCTTCTGTCGGAGTTAACAGTACAACGCCCTCTGACTCCAATGGGAGCAGCATTAGGCCCTTGCTGGGAGCTGTTGGAAAGCCCACCCCATAGGTATAATGCACAGAGGTACCTATGCCAAGAGGTGTCAGGACTTTCTTGTGCGGGGAAACAGGAGTAAATGGGTTGCGGTGATGGGGGAGTGTTGATCGTGGAGGGACAAAGGAAGAGGAGGGAGTTGTTGTTTTGTCTTTATGGGAAGGTGCTAAGAGCCCTTGGGGATAGGTGTGGTGTAAGGCACCAGAGAGAATAGAATGGGGAAAGCACCATGGTGCTGAATGGGCACATCTGAACACCCACTTTCTCTTTGACTTAGTTTTCTGAAGCTAAAAGAAAAGGAGTACTTGTGGCACCTTAGAGACTAACCAATTTATTTGAGCATAAGCTTTCGTGAAGTGAGCTGTAGCTCACAAAAGCTTATGCTCAAATAAATTGGTTAGTCTCTAAGGTGCCACAAGTACTCCTTTTCTTTTTGCGAATATAGACTAACACGGCTGTTACTCTGAAACTTTTCTGAAGCTGGCCCTGAAAAACTTTTTCCCAGTGGAAACTGATCGGGTCCAGTTCGAGAATAGTTTTGGGTTGGCCGAAATGACAACAAACTGTTCATCTGAGAAATTTCACCCTGCACTTGTCACAAACTCCAATGAATAATGTGAACCCAAGAAAAATCTCTCTCAATACCTCCAAGTCCATAAGAGCTGGCCCATCCCTAGTCATCTTCAGTTCCTCAAACTGTGTTTGGTCTGCAGTGTGCTTCCCACAAGCTACTCCCAGCATTTCTGAGACTAAAATGTATCTGTGCAGTTCTTCTGACCATTCGCTCTTTGGATAATCATTTTATCTTGCTCTTGAACTTGACTTCACAGCTGAATTCTTCTTGTTAGGAATCTGTCATCCATTATACCCAGACCCATACACACACACACACACACACACACAGACTTTACAGAGTGCAGTATTAATGGAAAGTAAAATCACTGCCAAATGGACAGTTGATGGGCAATGAGTGGCATCACTGATTGTTCTTAATTGTCTGATTAGCCTAATGTGCATAGTGAGGAACACAATTAGTGTCCTTTGCTTCTGTCACTTAGACATTCTTCACACTTACATTGCTGTTAAACTTAGAAAAGTGACTATGTGAAATGATTTCTGTGTGTATATAAAGTCTGCTGCAGTTTCCACGGTAAACATCTGATGAAGTGAGCTGTAGCTCACGAAAGCTCATGCTCAAATAAATTGGTTAGTCTCTAAGGTGCCACAAGTACTCCTTTTCTTTTTGCGAATACAGACTAACACGGCTGTTCCTCTGAAATATGTGAAACCAGAACAGTTTACCCAACAGATCTTCTCCCTCTTTACCTCCAGCTGTTGACTTTATTGACTACTTTTTAATCGTGTTAGCCCTTCAGAGACAGCCCCGTTGTGGAAGACTGAGCTGGAGTCTATTCTGCCTCATGCATTACCACCAGAATTGTTAGCTAACTTCCCTCTGCAGAGCCTCATTCTGGTCTTGCTGTCAATCAAGGCATTTTAGGGCATTTCAGAGGTAGTGGTGGGCCGCAAGCTGTGACGCAGTCAGCTGGTAACCTCTCTGTGCAGTGTTCAGAGTAGAAAGCCTCCTGAAGCTTCATGGTCTGTGTATCGGTGGGTGAGCAGAAGCCAGCCCTGGAATAATGACATTCATTAAATAAAAGAGACGGGACTGCATATCACTGAAGAGATTGCACAGGCAGCTCACACCCCACTGCTGGTTTTTACGTGCACTGCCTCCTCCTTCCCCAGCATCAGGGAGAGCAGCCCCAGCCCCTGGATACCCTCAGAGTAATTTTCTAATTCAAGGTCCTTCTCAGATGAGAGGAGCCACTCTCTTGCAGCGCTCGGGGAGTGTAAGTGCCCCATCGAATGCTCAGCATTTTGCAGTCGAGTTTAGGTGCAGTTAGCTAGGATTGGCCAGCTAAGCCTGACCTAAACTAGGCTCCCATACCCCGTCAAGACAAACGTCATTCCAGCCAGCACAGCAACTCAACTGCACTGCCGTGTACTCACGCGCAAGAAATGGAGGGCTAGAGCTTTTGGGTAACAGTGGAAAATTGCTGCTTCTTGGAGGGGATGATTTCCCAGCAGTGGGACTGAACACCCAAAGTTAAACACGCTTGAACTCGAGCACAGATTGTACCTAGCTGCAGTGACCTTCATTTCGAAGGGTGTACAGGTAAGGAATCATCATTTTGCTTTACATTCTTTAATGCAACAGTATTTTGCATATACGGTAGGTGCATTTAGAGCCTTGCATCTTTAATTCCTAAGGATTCACTATACACGTGCAGCATCTCTGAAATGCAGCTGTCTCTGGGGAAGAAGGTAACAAGCAAGCACACACAACACTGTTCTTGAGCAAAGAGGGAACGGGTATTTTTGTCCAGGGACACCAAAGCAAATTCCTGCTGTTATGATCAGGACCAGGCCTTTCATGGTCATTCCAAGATGATAAGATCTTTTCAAAATATCTGCACACACACACAGTAATGTGGAAGTCAAGTCATGCTGCTGAAGGCCAGATTTTCAGTGCTTTTCTCCATTTGGGTGGGTGTGATTTTGTATCATCTAATAACTACAGATGCATTTTTACTCCTTCAGTGAATTGCAAACATAAAAATGCAGGTGTTGAATTTCTGCCCCCCAGTAGATGGAAGCCAGGCTGAAAATCTGGCCCTAAGCGTGCAGAACTGTTGTGGGTTTTCACCAAAGCCATGAACTCCTAAGGGGAATGATATCTCTGATTAAGAGAACTGCCACCTTTCAAAGCTGGTTTTCTCCTGACCAGTGACATCTCAGACTCCTTTTCCCCTGCCATTTCAAAATGAAACTTTGTTCTAGCCACATTTCAGGCCAAATCATGATTGCTTTCCCCAGGTGAGTGGCCCATGAACATGAGTGGGTGTATTTGCACAGTGTGGTCCATTGTAAATGAGTGAACTCTGAGAAGCTGAGGCTTGGATGTAGCTGTAGCTTTCACAAGAGTGTGTGTCGCACAGGCCCGTGGGCCTGCGTCCAGCTTCAAACCCAATGAAGTAGTACTATGAGTCTCTGGAAAGTGGCATTGTGTTCAGCTCCAGATAAGCTAGAGTTTAGTGTTTGAGTGTCAGGTTCAGTCAGAGCTAGGGTTAGAATTGGATTCTGCTGCACCAAAATGTGATGAGCTGATTCTGTGAGATTTTCGACCCAAAATGGAGGCCACTGGAGATGATCTGATATTGTGAGATCTCCTGCCCTCTGAAACCTTGCAACATGTCAGTATTGTCTAGCTGAGCTGGGCCTTCCCTAGCAAAATCAGGAGTGTCCTGCACAATAGATAGACTCTCTTCCTACAGTGTTTAGATGCCAGCAGATGGTGAGTAATGCAGGAGGATTGGACAGTAGCACTTGGATGGCTTCTGATAGATAAATGATCCTTTTGTAGTTTGCAGATGGAAATATTGGAAACTATAACATCCTCAGAGTCAAATGGCTTTGGAGTTACACTCCAGGGTGAATAAGGACTTGCTCCTGACTCCTTTGATGCTGGTAGTTCTGTGAAGATGTTTTGACTCCAATAATCTGCTGAAAACTCATGCTACCATTCCAGTTAGCTCTGGAGTGGAAGAGTTAGACTCAGTATCCTGTAATGGAGGAGCTCCAAGCCCTGTTTTGCTCATGCAGGCATTTTATTTTCCTTTCACAATTCAATTCCTGATGCAGGTTTTTAGGGAACAAACAGTCCTTTTGTAGACCAAATATAAACGGTTCATAATAATCTTGAGAACAAATTGTTTATTGCTACAGTTGTAAACACATGGCACACAGATATTTAGTCCTACCACTATAATTAATAGTAATTTAGGTCATCCTTGCCAGAGGTTGGTGTTTTCTCAGTATATTGGACACAAAGTCTGAATTCTTTGACTTGTTATTTGTGCTGCTAGCTACACACTCAGAAACAAGACAATTTATTAGTTCGTCTCTAAATCACAAAGTAATACGGCAAAACAGAGAGAAAAGACAGTATGCATGCTGCTTCTTTACGTGCGTGTGTGTGTGTGCGCAAGACAAAACATTTCTTGTCAGATGTGCCTAAGAGGCTAAGAGCTTATTTAATTGAACTGAATAAGAGGGAATTTGCAAAGTACATTTTTTCCCTGGCTGTCTCACAAATGTAAACCTTCCCTCCTACCCCCTGCTTTAAAAGTAGATAATGTCATAAGTGAAATTGCATGCTAATTTTTTCCTCTCAAAATATTTTCAAATAGGAGTAGTATATTTAAACAAAGAACCACCTCTCCTAATTTGTAGCAATGGCCCAGCCTCTCTCCATGTTTTTGGATAATCAAGAATCTTATCTATTCAGTCAAAGGAGAAAACAGCTGAACATCTCCACTTGGGCCCTGACATTCCAGGGGTTCATTTTCATGTTGCAGTGATTCACTGGGGATGTTTCCTGGTGTTACATCTACACAGCAACTAGACACCCATGGTTGACCCATGCCAGCTGACCTCGGCTCGTGGGCCTCCAGCTGCGGGGCTGTTTCATTGGCTGTGTAGATCTCTGGGCTTGGGCTGGAGCCCAGGCTGTAGGACCCTGTGGGCTGGGAGGGTCCCAGAGCATGGGCTCCAGGTGGAGCCCAGAAGTCTACACAGCTGTGAAACCACCCCTCTAGCCTGAGCCATGGAGTTTTCTTTGCTGCGTGGACAGACCCAGGGTGGCTTGTCCCTTAAGGGCTGGGGCTAGCTCAGGAGTTCTCAGACTTTTGAACTGGTGACCCCTTTCACACAGCAAGCCTCTGAGTGCAACCCCCCCCCATACATTAAAAACACTTTTTTATATATTTAACACCATTATAAATGCTGGAGGCAAAGTAGGGTTTGGGGTGGAGGCTGACAGCTTACGACCCACCGTGTAATAACCTCGCGGCCCCTTGAGGGGTCCCGATCCCCAGTTTGAGAACCCCTGGGCTAGCTAATCCTGATGAGAGAACAAGTAACACCTGGGAGAGATCAGGGTGAGTGCCCTGTGAAGAGCAGCAGGAAGCTGCAAGGTTGAGGGGGTGTCAAGAAATGGTAGAGACAATGCTACTCACCTACATGGGCACTTCAGTCCTACCCTGTGCCTTAGCTCACTGACAGGAGGACAGGAAGTGTTGGGCGTAATCTCCAGCAAGGGAGACTGAGGTGAGATATTAGGAAAAACTTTCTAACTCTCAAGGTAGTTAAGCGCTGGAACAGGCTTCCAAGGGAGGCTGTGGAATGCCCACGTTGGGGGTCTTTAAGAACAGGTTGGACAAACACCTGCCAGGGATGGTCTAGGTTTTACTTGGTCCTGCCTCAACACAGGGGACTGGACTAGATGACTTCTTGAGGTCCCTTCCAGCCTGACATTTCTGAATCTCTGATGTAAGAAGCAGCTCAGTGGATCACTCAGTTAGGCCTGTGGAGCCTTGCAGTGCGATCCAATATGCAGCGTAACATCACCAATGTGCAATCTCTTCCGTTCAGATGCTATGGGCACCGTTCATTCCCAGTGGCGAAACCCACTGCCAGCTCACCTGCAGCCAGGAGGTGCGACTTGGGTTTTATCCCTTGCCAGCGATGAGTATTGCCAATGAAAAGGCCATCAGTGTCCTGGCATTATTTTCCCATGGCTGCCCCATGTAGCAGCCAATGCTGGAGCTCTGTGGCAGACCAAGAGACAAAGCAACAGATCACTCTAGTGCTTGCTGCTGGGTGTCCCACCTGGTCCAGAACTGCAAAGTAGCCAACTACTGCAAAGCGCGTGCATAGGTTCAATGCACAGCAGCCTATTCACACATTCAATAGGTAGAAACACCCTTCTCTGCCAGAACCCATCCCATCTGTGTGGCCCAGTTAGACGGCAATATCCAATATCCTTGAGTGGCTTTTAAAAACTTTGAATGCTATAACGGTTCATTACAGGGCCCGTGTCCTGGTCCCTGCCCAGCAGCACAGTGACTAGGCAGCTCTTTGTTAGAGTACTGTGCTCTGTACTTTTCCATCCAAGCAAGGTCCTTTTGCTTTGAAAGTGCATGTCTCAATTGAGAATTCGAGCACAGAAAGCAAGCTCCTTGCTTGGTGCCCTGTACACATTGTTACCTTGCACATCTGAAAATGTCACATAACATCGAAACAGCAATTTCAGACCAGACTTCATTTCTGATTTGTTTGTGCTTGAGAAAATTAAATAGCTAGAACATCAAGTTGCAGAAGGATGTGATGATCTTAAATGCATGAGCCATGCCAAGTCTCTCAAAAATCCAACACTATAAATGTGACAGTTTGGGAAGGGGCAGAGTTTTCCCTACTTTTTCCCATCAACAGTAGGTATCCCTATAGTTTGACCCCATTCCTGCCTCCTCCCCGCCTCCCCCAGGGGATGTGGAGACTGCTAGAACCAATCAACCTATTGGCCACTGTAGTGAGGCGGTCTGTGTTCCCTGCTGCCCCGGAGAATGACGAGCCTCTCTGGACGCCAAAGTGGGCGGAGCCAGGGAACCCTGCACCCGCCCCTCAGAAGTCAAGGCGCAGGACCAGAAGTATAAAAGCCCGACCCTAGAGCTCAGTTGAAACACAGCCATGGGAGAGGCCAGATGCATGTGGTGGAGCTCCCAACCAGGAGACCACGGCGATCGGTGGCCAACCCGAGGACTGGCCAGACCAGCCAATGCCTGATGCTAGCCCGAGCCCAGAGACGCTGCCAAGCTTGCCGTTTGCCAGTTACCCTGAGGTGCTGCCAAGCCAACTGAACGCCAGTTACCCCAAGGAGCCCATGGTGTGTGACCCCCTTGGAGGATGCCGGCTGGACCCAGGTACCTCTAGAGGGGGAGGTAGGAGGTAGCCCCAGGGCAGCCGACCCTAGTCAGGCTGCAACACTGCCAGAGCCAATGTCAGTGTGTTGCTGCCAAGAACCCCACTGACACAGCAGCGGGTCTTCTGCCGCTGCTAGGGCCCCAGGCTGGGACGCAGTGGAGTGGGTGGGCCTGCGTCCCCCCTGCCACCCATGTCGCGGGTGGCAGTCTCCCCCTCTCCCAGGCCGATCGGAGCCAGGAGCCTGGGCTTTGCTATTGAACTCTCTGCTCAGCCCCTGCCTGAGGACTGTTTGTTGCCCTGCCCTGACCCAGGGCCTGGGCTTTGCTATTGAACTCTTTGCTCAGGCAGGCTAGTTCCCCAACACACCTGACAGAAGTAGCGAGGCGGTCTGGTTCCCCGCCGCCCCGAAGAGTGACGGCCCTGGCCGGACACGCCTTCAGCCATAAACAACTTTCATGAGGAATTTGTTTAGCCCATGGTTTCAATAGAGAATCATTCACCAGCCGACTCTAGCTTTCTGCCCGTGGAGTCATTACATGCCCAGCACTGGACGAATCATTTTCAGATGGTGCGACATTCACAAGCTGTTGGCTTTGACTGTTCAGTGTTTCTAATTTGTGCTGTGCAGCTGGGCACCTGAGACACATGGCTTGGCAGTCTGCCTAATGGCAACCTGGCACAAGCAGGCTTACTCCCCAAGCAATGGCAGCAAGCAGTGTCATGACCCCTGGGTCTCGGACCCAGGCCCACAGGAGCAGCTACTCTCCAGTGCTCCACTTGGCTGCCTGCTGACCATGGCTTACCTGGAACCCATGAAGCCCAGAGTGAGGCTCCACCCCTGAGGTCTGAATGGCAGAGTCCCAGAGTGGCTGATTGACCAGCTGGCCCTTTTTAAACCAGCAGCAGGAACAAGGAGCTGTCCAAACAACTCTGGACAGTGTGCCTTGGGCTCCCTGCTTCTGCACTTAATTTCCTGGCATCCAACATGGCTTGACATCTGTATCTGACTTGTGGTTCCTGGCTTCCAGTTTGGTTCCTGCCTCTGGTCCCCTGGTATCCTGACCCGGCCTGACTCTGGTTCCCAATTTGTGACTGAAGACTCTGGCTCTGACTATTGGGCCTGGCTTCCCATGACCTGGCCACCACAGGCACACAGGTCCACTGGTCTGTTTCTTGGAGACAACTCAGCTGCTGCTGCAGTTTCGTGTTCTGTTTCCCTCACCAGTGGGAGGAAGAGACCCCAGACTCCCTCTCAGAATTACTTCCGGGCCTGGGTCCTTCCCCTGGGAATAGCTGCTCCCCTTGGGCTGCGTGCCCAGGAACCTCCCTCACAGGGCTGGATTAAGGCAGCCCAAGGCGCACCTCACTACACAGTGCCCCAGGGCCCCACCTTCCTGGCCCTGCCCCTACGCACCACAGTGACATGGACTCAGCACTTTTATTCCTGTACATGTTAGTGCATACATTCACCAGCAGGTGTGGATACAGTGACCCTCTCCAGGGGGGAAGAGCATCCCAGCTGAACAAGTGTCCTGTGATGGAATATAGAAGAATTGTTCCAGGCTTCATCCCCTCCTCCAAATGCCCAGCAGTCACCGAGTTTTGGACTTCTAAGCTTAATTCTGACTTCTACTCTTTGAAAGCCTCTAGTAGGGGCCTGTTCTCTAAGGGCTGCTCTGGCTGGGAAAAAATGGGGGAGTCAGGCCCTGGCGTGGATATATAGGGCCTTTGCTCTGATGGCGTTGTACCTTCCCAGTTCCCCAAAGTCCAAGGGGTTTTCAGGAGTGGGGTCTCCAGCCATTCCCTGAAGGGGTAGGCAGTAACCCCCACACACCCACAAAGAATTCTGGGGACGCTGTGAGTCTGAACTCACAGAGCCCTGCCACACACACTGACCAGAAATGGAACAAGCATGAGGATTGTTTAACTTGGTTTTTGGATGGTCCAAGGTATTTTGTTTGTTTATGATTTCTTTGGTTTTGAAGTGCCCTGTGCCAGTAATCAGAGTAAAATCTGCAGCTCCTGCAGGTGACAGCAACTGACCCAAGTTCAGTAAATGTCATACCCAGCTGCAATAGTTGGCTGTGCATCACAAGGACAGCACGGTGGGCCGTCTGGCACCTTCTGGAGTCATCTGCACCTATGCAAAGTGGGGCTGAAGTGCTACCAGATTGGAGCCCTCCACTCACTTGCACCCATTTTAGCATTTTACACCCACATAGCACAGCCATAAATGATGGTGCAAGGCAGGGCAGGAATACACCTGGATGTCTGTTGTGATAGGGAATCAAATCCTCAATCAAAACAAAATCCTTCTCAGGTAGGTGTCTGTTGTACAAAGAACTATATGGTAGAGACCGAGCGACTAGGCTTCCACCCACTTCAAATTCCAGCTTTGCTTCCTTTTTTTTTTAATCAGGGATCCCACCCTGCCTGGAACTCTGTATGGTGCACAGAGGCAGCTAATAGCTCAATAACAACACAACAGCTACAGCACGTATCATTACACTCGTGCACAATGTTTTGAAATGGACACCTTTGGCGAGCCCCAGAGTACCCTGTACAACAGTATCCCCTGTGTTTGGCTCTCTGCACGCTCACCTGCACGCTTGTTCCATATTTTGGACAGATGCCACTGACACACAATAAGCCAGAGTCTGATTTCAGATACACCCTGGAACTCTGCTGCCTCCATTTTATTCGATACAGTGTCACTGAGCCCGGACCCTGGCTGCCCTATGTCTTTAAAATGCAAGTAGCTTGCACGTGCCAAGCCTGGCATCTCTTACAGGAGCACAAGCGCACAGGCGAGCATGCGGAAGAGTTGGCTAGCAGCAGGCACATGTATGGCTGCATATGGAACTTGTAATTCCTTATGAGCTCAGGAACAGACTGTCACTAAGAGGCACAGTGCTGCGAGGAACACTCCTGATCTGGGGATAATTTATGTTTATCCCATTTGCTACAGGAAAAGCCTGTTTATTTTTCAGAACATTAATGTTTGACCAATATCTCAGGAATCAGGTTTTTTTACCTACTGTGTATTCACATGGTGAGGCTGATACGGTCACCCACTGGGCTACAACTAGTGCTGGTACGGGGAGGATGGGAAAGATGAGGAATTACAGCCTAGCTCCCACCATGACTGCTTAGAACTAACACCTTCTTACACACACATACACACCAGCCTTGATCCTTTCTCTAATGCCATCTCCTCAGGGGCCATGTCTGAGCACCTCCTCTCGCATTGACACAGCCCTGCTGTGTGATAGAGGACAGAAGCAGGTCACCCAACCTCCAGCATCGCTGGCTGCTACTAGGACTTGCCTTCATGCATAGAAGCAGTGGCGGCTTCTCCTTGCCTCTTTGTTTCGGCAGCTTGCTGCCCACCTAGGGGGCCAGTTGTGCTCTCGCTGAAGCCAGCGTGGGCTTTGCCATTGGCTGCAATGGCCATTCCCGCCAATCCCTGAGGCATGGGAGGAAGGCTCTGAGCATCCTCTCCCTCCCACCCCCTTCACATGTAGCAGAGAGGACTTGAATTCCTAGTAACTTCTACAACTGTGTGTATGTCTTTTAAGTAGAGAGGCGGCAGGGCCAAGGTCAGATTCATATCTGAGCTTCCCAAAAGGCTAAGGAGGTTCGGGCTCCTTGTTCCTGATCAAACTCAAAGGGACATCGCACGCCGGTAAAGAGACACGTGTAAATGTCTGTAGGACTGGGGCCTTGCAGGATTAATGCAAATGACAGCAGAACATTGGTACAGCTGCACCCCAAAGCCCTTATGGAACAGTCATAGAAAATGCAATAGAGAATCCCTTTCTGTATGCTTTAACCATCCTCTAGAGCAGAGGTTCTCAAACTGTGGTCCGTGGACCACGAGCTCCATTCAGGTGGTCTGCGGATAGTTCCCTCTAAGGTGCACGCCTGGGTGACCACACATGAGAGAATGAAGGGCCACCCACCTAATTAATGGAGCTGCGCAGTCTCCACTAATTAGGTGCCTGGACCCTCTAGAAGGCGCACATGTAAGGTGAGGTGGTGGGAGGGGGCAGCAGGGTGAGAAGAGGGGGTGGGTGGGATCAGGATGTGCAGGGCCGTGGCAGCCCTGAGAAAGAGGTGACTTTCCCCAGCTCCAGGGCCGCAGCTGCTGGGGAGAGACTGCCCTCCGTTCCAGCCTCAGCTCTGTGGCTGCTGTAGCCAGAGAGAGACCCCCTTCCTTCCCAGCCCCTGCTTGGGGGCTGCTGCGGTGGGGGAGAGAGGGCACATCCATTGCATTAGAAAGGTGAGACTACTGATATTAAAATATGAGTTGTGGGCTTTTATTTGTAGAACAAAAATACGTTAATTATTAAGGATTTTTACATATAGCGCTTTTATCCAAAGCGCTTTACAATAGTTAGCTAACAGTACAAACAACATTTGGAAAGATCAGTGAGTGGGCCACCAAAACCATCAGCCATTTTCAAGTGGCCCACAAAAAAAAAAGTTTGAGAACCACTGATCTAGAGAATTCTGTAAGAGAATTCCCTGTTATAATAAACTATAGTATAGGTAAAAAAAACCCTGATAGAAATGGTTTTATTCTCTATTAAATTTTACAGCTTATTAGAAGCCATTTTTTATAAAACTCTATTACATTTTGATGGAATCCCATTGGTTTCATCTCTAATAAATTTGATAGGACTTTTCTAAAAGGACAATAGACTACGTGGCAGTCTGAGTTCCCCTCTATGCACAAGGTCACCCTCCTAGCTGTTTACAGCAGTTACATGTACTCCCCAAGAGGACAACAGAGCTCTAGACAAGTAGAAAGATGATGGAGTTAGGCTACATTCTCAGCCAATGCTAATACCCCTTTCACTTTATGGACTGAATCCAATTCACCACTGGAAGCAGATTGCTAACCTGCCCAGTGTTCCTTGCAAATCAAGTTAACCTCCTTTAATTAAAGCAAAGAGAGGCACATCTGTCACTGACAACTCCCTTTGGAACCGGATTTAAAACACCCTTTCCATTCAGCTTTATGGATGGATAGAATAGAGGGAACCATGCATGTTTACAGCTTTTAAGTTGGGATGACTGTATTCCACTGAGAGATGCTACCTATAGAGTCTAGTTTAGGATTCTAATAAAAACTAGTTCAAATACTCTCAACACGCACTAGTTACCGTCTCAGTCTGCACTGCTGGTGGAACAAAAGAGATCTCCATTTCCCTGAAGAAAAAACTTTTACAACCGAATACTGTACTTTCACAAAGTTTCTTTCCGGTGAAAAATAATTTGGCACTAACAGGAGCTTTTCTGTTAAGCAGGTGTAGCAGTCATGTATTTTCTCATCAGGCTTGAATGGAACAAACAAGATGCATAAATAACATTTTGACGCTCTACGGTACAACTGAAAAAAAGCCTGATGCCCATCTTCTCCTCTTGCAAGCAGCTGCAGGGTTTCTGCCCACAAAATGAGATGCCAATCTGAGCACTCGTACTGCGCACTCACTGCCTACATGTGCACTGATGTTGTTGGAGGCTCAAGTACTCAGATTAATGGTTGTAACAACGAGGGCTCAACTTGCACCTCAAAAGAGAGGTTGCCATTCTGTAAAAGATGAATGATTCTGGGATGCAATCTCCAGTGTTTTACTGAACCAAATAGCAGACCAAGCAACGCAGAATCCCATAGCCAAGTAAGCAATGGCTGCATGCAAGCCTGAAAGTTTCTGTGTTACACTGGAGGAACTGAGGACAATACGGCGTAATCAGGCAGCTGCTTCTGGGAAGATTTCTTGAAAGAGCTTTCTCCCCAGTTTGCGGGGACAAAGATCTACTGCTAGCATTGTTAACATGCCCTTCCCTTTGGAGCTGAGGTTGTAGATCTGGATGCTGGGCTCTGGAGCCCAGAACAACCTTCCCAGCCAGAAAGTAGGAAAACTCCACATTACAGAGAGAGAGAGACATAATTATCCCTGATCAACTAAGCCCTCAGTCTCTGATCAGTAAACAGCTGCTTGCACATAATCATCATCCTCATTAAAAACTACAATACTTTTCTTGCTAAGTTCCCCCACACTCACTTCTCATACGCTCACTCCACATTTCCTCTCATCTCCTCTTCCTTATGAATGAGTGATCTGATCTCCTTCCAGCAGCTCATTATGAGCATCACATACACACAGATGCTTACAAAGCAGAGCTGATTTCTCTGACTTCATGTCCTTTTGTCCGATTTGTACAGGACTTCAAACTAGAGACAAAGCACGAGCCACAGAACTTAAATTCAAACTTCTACAAAGTTTGGAGTTGTTTGAATCTGATATGCCAATTCAGGCCCATTTGCTTTTGGCATGTGAACATTGTACCCAGTGTGCCTCGTTACCAAGAGTTATTATTGAGACCACGAGCTTAGCAGGCTTCAGAAAAGGACTGGACATTTCTATGAATAAGGAGAATATCTAGAAGCATAAGAATAATTAAAAACAATAGTTCTTAGCTCTGTTCAGGTGGGGATAGCAAAAGGCTTCATAAGCTTGAATATATTTATGCTCACAGCCATTATCTCCGTTTTTTACAAATGGGGAACTGAGACAGAGAGCCTAAGTGAGTTGCCCAAGGTCATACAGGAAGTTTGTGGTAGAGGAGGGAATTGACAGACCTTGGGTCAAGTCCTAGGTGAGTACCCTATACTGGACCATACTTCTTCTCGATTTCTGAAATGCATTTAGGAAGAGAGATAAACCCTCATGGTGCAGGGCCTAAGCTAACCAATGAGGGTCAGGAAGAAACCTGCTCTCTGGGCAGATTATTCCCTAGCTGCCCACTGCAAGGTTTACTATCCCTTCCCTTGAAGTAGCTGGAATTGGCCATTTTCAGAGACAGGACACAGGAGAGCCCCTTATTTTGCTGCTGTTATTCTGAAGCATCTGTTAATTTCTTTGTCATGAACTCCTCCCTCACTCTTTCAGTCTGTATGGTTTCTTCCTACCACAGACTCCACAGAACAGCTATCAATGACTCCTCCTCACAAAATAAATAAATATAAATAATTTTTTTAAAAAACCATCCTTTCATATGTTGCTTAGATGCATCCGCAAACATCCTTACTGTAATTACAGGTTAGCAGACTCCAGAAATATCATTATGCACCGTTACTGGTGAGTTTTCTGTAAGACACTCAGGCCAGAAACTGTACTATTTTGGAGAAGAAACTATGTTAATGTTCACATGTTGAGAAGACAGAGGGCCTGGTTTACCCCATGTTTACACCTTGGTTTACCCGATGTTTACGCCTTGGTTTACCCCAGTTTACGCCTTGGTTTACCCCAGTTTACGCCTTGCGTCTAGAGCTGAGGAGGCAATGTTTTTCCAATCCTGCAAATATTTTCAAGAATTAGGAAAAACTGTTGATCTCGAATGAGGTTGAAAAGTTGAAAGTGCCAATATTTGCAAACTGAAAAAAAGAAAAATTTCATTCTGGGTCAATTGAAATATTTTGTTTTGATCATTTCAAAATGTTTTGCTTAGATTTTAACCATTTTTCTTTTATAAAATCGATTTCCGTCTAATTAGCTAATTAGCTAAAATTTGAGAACAAAAGTTCATTCCAAAATGGAAAAGCAGAATTTTCCATTCAAAAAGTGTCAAAACAAAACATTTGAAACTTTTTTCTAAACATTTTTCAAGTCAGGAATTTGCTGAACAGGACCCTGGTTTGTGAACAATTTCGGTTTTGACAGATAGGCATTTTTCAATCAAAAAAACAATTTGTTAAAAAAAAAAATTCCCAGCCAGCGCCAATGTGTAGACACACATACTCAGGGACAGTGAGGGCAAAATGCTGCCAAATCAGGATGGAAGGCTTTTACTCACGTGTAAATAATAACATCGAAGTGGAAAACAGGGCACAATCAGGCCCTTCAAATATAAAACTTAAGGCATTAATTGTGTATCTAAATCCCATAGATGGTTAGAAAGTTTCAGCCTAGGGAGCTATGCCCACGTGTACTGAAGGCTGCAAGGGAACAACCTAAATAGGGTTACGCCCACGCCGCCCTATTCTTGCTCATTTGCATAATCGGATACTAGTATTGAAATGGATCTAAACCTTCCCTCCCCGATTCGCCACTGCAAACAGACATTTTGTACGTGATTGTGAGTGATATCCCAGGCGGGAATGGATGTACTTAGATCAGATTTATGGTACTTAGACTGTTATATCAATGACACATTAGAGAGATTTACACAGTGATAGTGAACGGTAGTGATGTGGCAATATCCCTCAGTCATGAGCCGGACACATGATCCTTAGATCATTTGGCAGAAGCAACAAATTGGGCTTTATCATATGCTGCACATGCCCATGAGTTTGGGGCATCTTGCTTTGTGTCTACAATAGAATTCCTTAACCCCAAATGATTCATTGGCCTTTTGAGCAAACAGTGCAGTGGGGGGATTGATGCACTGTTTGGCACGGCCAGTTCATAGAACTAAGAATCATTTGATTTTCTCCTGTGTGTTGTCAGCCATTCCATTATCCATGTCCCTTCTGCCAGTTCCCATACCACATCCTTCACTCCATCACTCCCTGACTTACCCACAGTGCTGTCTGTGCAATTAGATTGCCCCTCTGGCTCTCCATTCCTCCATCCTGACCGTACAGATTGCTCACTTCAGTTTCCTATTCCACACCACGCCTGGGAGCCAACTTTGCTGCTTCATCTCTCTGCCATGTTTTGTTTTCCCTTCTCTCTGTTTCAGCTGCAGGATCCACAGCGGGCGTCTATCCTAAAACCTATCCAGACATATATTGCTGTGTCTTTGCGCCCCTTCCCAATAGAGGTTTAGCAATAGAAATGATGATGAGATTATTTCTCGGAGACCCACATGGTTCTGATGCTGGCCTGGAAAGTCAGTTTCATTCAGGCATAACAATACTGCATGAAGGTTCTAGTCAGGATTTCTATTGTTTAAGATTGCGGGGGGCGGGCAGCAGAGGAACGGGTAGGGTGATTTTTGTTTCTTTGCTCTATCCCCAAAGATCTGTCACTTCTTATTAGCGTGGAGCAACTCATATCCCAGCACACATGCAGCAAAGAACTGAAGTTGTCAGTCAGTCTAAACATGCAAAATGTGTACGGCACTCATCCCGGCATGCTGTTTGCTGAGCTGTCGAAGGCAGCTGGGTAGTACCTTGAACTGACCTGTGGGAGTTGACTCTGCAAGACTGTTTTCTCACCAGTGACATGATACATTTTTTGATTCCTTAGGCTTTTTAAAAAAATATCTGTCTGTATAATTCTGCCATAAGGCAGCCATGGATTTGTAAAATTAGACTGTCATAACAAATTCATGTCCTCATCAAGAGCTGCTGTTGTGCTTCCTCGCAGACTGGAGCATCCAGAGACGAAAGCTGCATTATCTCAGTAATTTCCAAGTTTGATAGTGTGTTTGCAAAAGCAATTGCTTTTAAATGTAGTTTGTTACATGAAAGCAAAGCCACGCATACACCTTCCTCGAGGATGAAAATGGAATTCTTTAAACAAATAAGTCCGCTCCTATGCGCGCTCTCCTTTGCTTCTAGTGTTTATTTTAAAATTATCTAGTTGCATTTGGTACCAGTGAAAGGAAAGGGCTTTTAGTATTGGCTAGAGCCAGGTTTTGCATGACCAGCTGTATTCCAATTTGCACCAGTCCCAGGGTGGTCCCCAGTGAATCCTTTCAGGCCTCAACCACAGACCACAACCACTCCAGGTCTCCTTCCCACCCCCATGTTGTATGGTATTTTATATTTACAGTGAGTCGCTAGCTTCCCCCTTTGCTTCTGGGGAAGCGTACAGGAGTAGTAGCAGCAGCAGCCAGTGCTGCCTACTTCTGCCATCCTTTGGGCACCTCCCCCTTCCAGCACTTCCTTCCTGTCAGTTTGTATAATCCCACCTGCTGGGGTTGCATCCCCTTCAATTAGCCCTTCAGTTGTAGCTCTGCTCAGGCAATTTACACCCTCTGTCTTCCCATGAGGTCCCCATCTCTGTATACTGGTGAGTATTGGAGTGACTGGGTGCTGAGGTAGCTCCTGATTAGCACACCCTGTTACAGCATCCCATGGGAAAATGGGAGCAATTGTCTCTGCCTCTTAAAGGGTGTTATTCCGCATGACAACCAGGCTCAGCAAAGGATCTTTGCTCAGGAGAGACCTAGCAGTGGAATAGCAAGGGGTGCTGCAGATCAGGATGATGGGCATTGGACGAGCCATTTATTGGGGTGGAGGGGACAGGACTGGAATAGCAGGCTGGCAGCAGATCAGGATTGAGGGGCAGTGAAAGAGGGCTGTGTGGGGGGAGCCTAGGCTGGAATAGCGGGGGGTGCTGAAGGTGAAGACAGAGGTGCATTAGCAGAAGCCTGTGTGTGTGGTGGCCAGGGAGGGTTGTTCCAGCACTGGGTTAGCAAAGATTATGTTCATCAGTGAGCTGTGATGGACGGTGGGTTGGGGGACCCATTCAAGAGAAACGTGCCCAGCTGAGTGCTCAGGCCAGCTCCCACTGACATCCATGCGAGGATCTCGACTGTCTTCACTGGGCCTGGATTGGGCCCTGCGCCTGTTTGAAACCAGTGCTCTGAGCATTACTGCTCCTGAAATCGGCATCAACACGCTGCTTGGCTTCAGTGTCAAATGTTCATGTTTGGGGACCTCGAGTCAGCACCCAAATCTGGACATAGGCACCTCAATCAAAGCGGCCCGACTTTCGGAGCAGCGGCCATGACGCCCATCTGTGTACAGAACGGAGGCATAGTGAGGCCTGCTCAATACTCAAAAATTTTACCAGTAAAACTTGCCTTAGTTTAGCAGATCTCTGCATGCATCTATTTAGGGTTGTGCTGGTAAATCCTTGGCTTTCTGCCAGTGGTGAAAACCACCTCCCTGAACGACAGACGACATCTACTGGCACTGTGCCACTAGTACAATGCCCGTGGGGACGCTGCATGACTTGTGCCATTAAAGCAGTTCTCCAGGAGCAGTCCCACAATGCCCCTGTCCCCGTGATTGTAACGGCTCTGCTCACCATTTGGAAATCTGCTCCCCAGGGGTCAGAGTGACCCAAAGCCCTCCCAGCATGTTTTTGAAATGCCTCTCCTTCAGCTAGCCCACCTTAGCCAGTACACAGGCATGGCTCCATGTAAAGCTAGTGGTAAACTTCATGCTGCTGCCTGGTGCAGGAAAGAAATCCTGGATCTCCTCAGCTGGTGGGAAGAAGGAGCAATGCAAGCCCAGCTGTGGAATAGCCATGGAAATAAAGCTGTCGTATTGGGCCATTGCAGAGGGCATGCAGCAGCGGGGGCATGGCTGGGTGTGACTGTTTGTACCATTATATTCACTACTTTTACAAGATTATGATACGTTTTTACAAGGTATGCCTTGTGAGGCATCATTGGAAAAATCATACTCTGCTGAATATTTTTGTCCTGGTAAAATGTGTGTATCAACATTGAATGCAAAGTTACAAGATTCTACTGCATAACATTATTATAACATGCTCCAAGGTTAAGAAAAGTAGGCCCAAACCAGTTTTTCAGAGACAAAGACACCCTCCAGCCAGTGTTAAAGGGCTATCACCTGCTTAAGCAGCCATTCTCCAGCAACAGGAAGGCCTGAACAAGAAATTTACATTTCATCACAGGGACGGTTCAAACCTCACATCCACAACAGACTGTGTGTTGCCATGACTCAGCAAGGATGTTTCTAGCACAAGAAACTGAATTATAAGGAGGGGAAGAAAACACTTGATTTCACTCCTCCTCCCATCTCTCTGCTCATGACATCAGTGAATATCTGAAGGACACTGAACTAAGTGGGAGGCTTCCCAGGCTGAAAGCGTATGGTGAGGAAAATCTTGGCTTTAGTTTCTCTTAGTTTAAGTTAGCCAATAGCTTGTTTTTTTATCTATTTCTTTTGTAATTAATTTTCACTTTTATGCATCATTATTTGTAATCACTTAAAATCTATCTTTCTGTGGTTAATAAACTTGTCTTATTGTTTTATCTTAACCACTGTGTTTAGTTAAAGTGTGTGGGAAACTTCATTTGGGATAACAAGGCTGGTGCATATATCGTTTTCCTGTGATGAAATGATGGACTTTCTATGAGTTTGTATTGTTCAGGAGGGTACGGAGCAGTACGAGATGCACATTTCTGGGGACAAAGCTGGGACTAGGAATTTCGGGTGTCACCCTGTATGTAATTCATGAGTGACTCGTCAGAGCATTCATGTAACATAGCTGGGAGTGACTTTGCATGCTGAAGACTGTGTGAACGGTCCAGGAGTGGATGTTTTGGCAGTAAAGCAGTGTAAAAGGCACCCCAGGCTAGGGAATTAAGGAGACACAGTTCAACAGTCCAAACTGCACCCTGGGGAATGTCACACTGGGATGAGCAACAATGCCAGGCAAAGGGGAAGGAACTGCTGCAAAAGACAAGGGAAGCCAACCAGAAACCTGGGGCTGCCCCCTAGACACCTACTGCTTCAATGCAGCACTGGATGCTATACTTGGTGTGGACCCCCACCACCTCCCATGGGTGACAGTGAACCCGAACAGTGGCCAGCGACAAAGAGCTTGAGAAGGAAAGGAACGGGAGATTGCTGGCCCTACAGAGAGTGAGCATCTCTCTGAGACCCAGAAGAAACCCACCCAGATGAGCCTGGACACAGAGCCCAGTGAGGAAAGGGAAGGGAGCTCAGGGAGGTGTATTAAAGTATGGTTTCACTTTCCTTTCCCTCTTCATAGGCCCTTGTCTCCCACCTTCCCACTTCCTCCCCCTTCAAAAATGGTGGCCAAGTGCCCGCGGAGAGAGAAAAAAGGAATTGCCTTTTCAAGTAGCCAGTTTAGTTTACAACATACCCTGGCAGTTAAATGAGAGAAGACTATAAAAATTTAAAGACTATGAGCATAGAAGCATTTCTATATGCATGCTTTTGGCAGGGCAGCCAGATAGAATTTCTAGCAGCATAAATCAATGCATTGCAAACATGGAAAGAAATATACTGAAATCGATACGTGAGCATTCAAATACAGGACAGAGCAAAATTACAAAAATCCTTGCCAGTGTACTGTGAGGATAGGATTGTTATGAATAAACCTGAAAGCTAAACACGTCATGTAAACACTGTAAGAAACAGTGCTTCGGTTTTCCAGTCTAAAGATACGTCTACACGGGGATAAAACCCCCACAGCCTGGCCGCGGCTGGCTCGGGTCAGCTGATTTGGGCTTGCAGGGGTGGGTCTGAGGGACTAAAACTTGCAGGATAGATGTTCAGTCTGAGGCAGGAGCCTGAGCTCTGGGACCCTCCACCATCACAGAGTCTCAGTGCTCCGGCTCCAGACTGAGATCGAACGGCTACACAGCAACTTTCAGATGCTCAGTCCGTGCCCCACAAGCCCAAGTCAGCTGACCCGAGCCAGCCATGGGTTTTTTAACCCAGTGTAGACATACCCTGAGAGCCCATTTCCATAACAAACCTCTCGCATGCTGTGCTTGGATTCTGGGCAGAACGAGGTAGAGGCTTTGCAGAGCTTTGTGGTGTCTGCTGGTGTGAAGCAGTAGTGCCCACCCTTTTACGCTTGCAGAGTTTTAAATTTATTTTCTTAGGTATCTTTCTTTGCTCCACAATCTCAGTAAACTTTTGAAGCAGGCACCCCTTAACCTGTGCCCAGACTTTCTGGGAAGGGCAGCCTTGTTTTGCCCCTGGGGCTGGACCTTTCTACGACACTCTGCACTGAGATTCTGGGAAGAGTTGCCAATTTTGGTTGGACATATTCCTGCAGGTTTCATCACAGGACATAATCTTTAATTCCTGGAGACTCCAGGGAAATCCTGGAGAGTTGGCAACCCTACTTCTGGGGTACCATGGCTGTGAAGAGCTGGCAGCATAACAGGCCAGGACAATCTTGAGCCACCTAAGCAGCTGCATTTCCTGGGCCTTTGTCACCCCCTGGAGCAATATATCAGCCAGGATCAGAGGTGATGGGGGGGGGGGCACTAGGTCATCCCCTGCCATTTGCTGCTTGATTTGTACTGAGCACGCTCAGTAACATCTGCTGAAGCTGCTGCCCTCACTCTGCTCCCCTACTATCGACAGGTCCAGGTCCTCACTGGCCAGGATCACCGCTGCCTGTAACCAGTTTAGCAACATTTATTGCAATAGCCCTACACTTATTACCTGGGACACCCGGCAGCTCACCCCTCATCCCGCACAGCTACCAGCTTTGAACAGTGCCCCATAGACTCACTATCCAGGGAGCATCTGTAATGTCCTGAAGCTAGCAGCCCTGAAGGAAGTCTGACCCAGTTCCTACTTTTATGAATCTCTTTATGGGAACATTTCAGGGGAAGGTTGACTTATCTTTCCTTGTCTGGTAAGCCTTTCAGTCTAACGTTGGCGATGTCTACACTTGGGATGTGATTCCCAGCTGAAGCAGACATGCCCACACTAGCTCTCATTGAATAGCAGTGTAGCTGCAGTAACATGGATGACACAGGCTAGCTGCCCCAAAGATGTACCCATAAGGTCCATGTGGGTTTGTATGTGGGGCGGCTAGCCCTGTTCTTCTGATGCCCACGCTACTACAGCGGCCCTATTATTTTTTGCACGCGAGCTCAAGGAGAGCTAGTGTGAGTATGTCTACGCAAGCTGGAAATCACACCCCCAACTCCAAGTGTAGACATAGCCAAAGTCTTACTGTCAGC
This sequence comes from Lepidochelys kempii, assembly GCF_965140285.1. Classification (NCBI taxonomy): domain Eukaryota; kingdom Metazoa; phylum Chordata; order Testudines; family Cheloniidae; genus Lepidochelys; species Lepidochelys kempii. Next base: position 29,202,361 of record NC_136392.1, on the reverse strand, counting down.
TTGTTCATGTGTCTGCTGGGGTATCATTGAGAGGCGGCCCCTGCACACCTGCTGAAAGACAAACCTTGAGCAGAAGAAATGGACAAGGGAGGACACGATCTCAATTCTTCTCTGGAGCTCTGAGGCTGGCTCACAAGATGCAAGGGATTGGAGGTACCACATGCTCAAGGAAAGGGAGAAGGAATGAGTGATGCATTGAGAAGTGCACCAGAATGTATTGCAGCTCCTCAGACAACAAACACAAAATATTATGGAGCAAAATTCCAAGAGACTTACACCCGAGTCATCATTGCAATGCATGTTCTGCATGGCCTGACACAGTACCCCTTCCACTCGACCCCAACTGCTGTGAGTACAGGCATGCTGACCTTGGACTCATGCAGGAGAACTCCACACACTGCACTGTGCTATCAGTTGTTTTAAATGGTTTTCGTTGACTGCACTGTTCAGTAATGTTGGGTTTTGTGAAAAATCAAGATTTATTTACTTTGTCCTACAAAGCCACCATGTGATCTCCCCAAATCATCATCTCTCCCATCTTTACAGGTTTTACAGTTTTAACAGGGCATGTACAATTTGTATGGAAGCCAATTAAAGTTTTTCTTTTCATCAAGTAACACAAAAGAGCATCCAGCAGCACATTTCCTTCAATAACACACTGCCAGGGTGTGTGCTCATGACCTCCCTCAGCCACACAAAACTTCAGTGTGCTCTAGTTAGTGCCCTGACGTGTGGCTGTTGAAAAAGGATGTTGATAAATTGAAGAGAGTGCCGAGAAGAGCCAGGAGAATGGTTTAAAGGTTAGAAAGTGTGCCTTATAGTGAGAGACTCGAGAAGCTCAATCAATTTATCTTAAAGGGAATGCTAAGGGGTGAGTTGATCACAGTCTGTCAGTACCTACATGGAGAACAAATATTTAACAATGTGCTCTTCAGTCTAGCAGAGAAAGGTCTGACATAATCCAAAGGCTGGAAGTTGAAGCTAGATGCATTCAGACTGGAAATAAGGTGTAAACGTTTAACAGTGAGGATAATTAACCATTGGAACATAAGAACAGCCAAACTGGGTCAGACCAATGGTCCATCTTGCTCAATATCTTGTCTTCCAACAGGGGCCATTGCCAGATGCTTCAGAGGGAATGAACCAAACAGGGGAGTTACCAAGTGATGTATCCCCACATCGTCCACTCCCAGCTTCTGGCACATAAAGTTTTAGGACACCCAGAGCATGGGGTTGCATCACGAATTGTCTTTGCTAACAGCCATTGATGGGCTTGTCCTCCATGAACTTATCCATGGGTTACCTAGGGAGGTGGTGGAATCTCCATCCTTAGAGGTTTTTATGGCCCGGCTTGACAAAGCCCTGACTGGGATAATTTAGTTGGTGTTGGTCCTGCTTTGAGCAGGGGGTTGGACTAGATAACCTCTTGAGGTCTCTTCCAACCCTAATCTCCTATGATTCTCTCTCATTCTTTTTGAACCCAATTATAGTTTGGCCTTCACAAACAACTTACCAAGGGTTGTGGTCGATTCTCCATCACTGGCAAATTTTAAATCAAGATTGGATGTTTTCCTACAAGATCTGCTCTAGGCATTATTGTGGGGAAGTTCTCTGCCCTTTGCTGCACAGGAGATCAGGCTGGATGATCACAGGGTCCCTTTGGGCCTTGGAATCTATGAATCTACGCAAATGAACAGACAATCTTTTTACTTCCTATCCATTCCACCCTGCCAGCAACTTATCTCCCTTTACTTCACAAATATTATGTAAAACACGGCAAGGAATATTGGGCTCTCTGATATCCAGCCTCATCATGAAGCACCAGCAGCCTTCTGTCAATGCATATTCAACAGCCATCCTGCACCTGTTCCATCAGTACTCAAATCTTTCCTTGCTTCTGTCCTGGGGGCCGATGTATGACTTCATGAGACAGGGAAGGAATGGATAGGTTGGGTCCCTGAAAATTACTATTGGCATTGCAACCTTACCAATGTGAATGGGCTGGTCTGCAAAAAAAAGCCTTGCTTGCATCTTTTCAAAAAGGTCTGTAGTCCTAAACATGCATGCATCACACACCTTTCTTGACCAACCAACGTTAATGTCAGTGAGATGTTCTCAGTGACCCACTGCCACATGCATAACCATGAGGAAGTACCCCTTTCTGCTTGTGCACTGAGAAGCAACCTGGGGCAGGGCTACAATAGGGCTATGCATCCTGGCTATCACCCCACCACAGTTTGAGATGACCATTGCATTGAATCCCTCAGTGATTTCCTGCACATTGTCCAGAGTCACAGTCCCATGCAGCAGGATGTACCAAATGGCCTGGCACACCTGGCTGATGCCCACTCCTTTCACCACTGTCCAAGCAGCTCTCGCTCTGGTGTCTCAGCTCACAACGCCAGGAATGTGGCCTTCCGCATCTGAAAGTTCTGCAGCCACTGTTGACTTGCATCATGACCCCACCCCACCACAGACTGCCTTAGAATGTTAACCCCGAGTCCTGTAGTTCAAAGGGTCGCTTTTCTCGCCTTTGCCCTCACGAACTGAAGCACAGTGTCAGAGATGTCCAAAGACTGGCCAATGGCATTTTCAAGCGATAAAATAGCAAGCGATGTCAGCCTCTCATTGACAAGGTCAATCAAAGATATGTTTTAATGAGCCTGAACTTCAAAAAGCTGCACTCAACACTCACGACTGTCATCAAACATTATATGTGAACCATGGCAAAAGACGTAACACTATTTCTTTTATATTGTTGTGTAGACAGGGGTTCGATAGATATCGCGGGCGTCTCATTTAATATGTCCTTTATTAGTCACTACTTACTCTCTTCTCGTCTTAAAACACAAGTACACTTTCACAATTACACAATAAAACAAGGTTCACAATATTGCAGCTGAGCTCTCACTTCACTTCACTCTGATGTTTCACTGACTGACTGGCAATACCCTGCCCCTTATGTACCTGCGAGGGCATGACTGATAACATTCCAGGAGGCTCCAGGGAAATATAGTTCTCAGAAAGTCTGAAAGGTTCCACAAGATTCTACAGAGGTCTAGAACATTCTAGGAGGTTAGTGAAAAATGAATCCACTTACTGAACGCTTGAAACATTTTACTTCAAACATTCTATTTCCCCTTTTGTCGTTAACAACAAAACCAGCATTCCAAGCCTGGCACCCTAGGTGGTCACCTGGGTCACCTGCCCCTCAATCTAGCCCTGCTGTCTTTTCCCCTTCTCCTAAAGCTAACACCAAGGGCACGGGAATTTGGCAGATCCCCTTCCCATACCCTATGTACCACAACACTGAATACAAGTCACATAGCTCTCGGCAGTACACATCGTGAGTTAAAAAGCAATCATATGCCACTTCCATAAACAAGCTTCTAGCCTAGCATTCTTTCCTTAATGCCCTCCATTCTGGGCCTGGGTGCTCAAAATTTTCCATTACTGCCGCTCTGCCATTTCTACATATTCTTTGTTTGCTCTCTTACAGTCCAGTCTTTTTCCCTCATTCAGAAAAGAAGAGATGCCTGTCCCAAGCACAGCATATATGTCTCATAAAATGAACTAATAAGAGACACAACTGTACAGTCTTTAAAATAAAACTGATGCATGTAATATATTATACCAGAAGCAGCAATCACTGCTATAGGTAGGAGGCCTGATTCTCCTTTCACATACATTCGTATAACTGCATTGACTTCAGTAAAGCAGCTTCTGATTTATACTGGGAGCAGTGAGGGCTATTGTTGAAAAAGTTTCCATTAGAAATTCCTATTTTTAGATATTCATAATAACTTTACAAAACGTTACCTTTTGGGTTGAAATGGCCCATGTTCCACATCTGCCCAAAGGTGATTTTTGTTTTGTTTTGAAAGTTGGCGCAAAGCTGGCTGAGCCATTTTTGAATAAGAGGAAAGAGGAGAATACACTTGTTTAAAAAATCCTTGTGACCTTTTTCTTTGGCAGCTCTACAGCCCAATTGGCTGTGGTTTGAAAAGATGCAATTTGGCAGGGAAATAACCGTCACTGGGGAGCAGCTCGGGGCTTTGTATTGCAGGAAATTGGGTTTGATTTGACCACATTATGAGTGCTTGAAAATTGCAATCTGAGCATATGCAGTTGAGATTTTTTTGCTAGGCTTGTTCAAGGGCATGGAGACCAGACAGCCAAACCAATATATGTTTGCTGAGCTGTGGGGGGGAACTGGATTCTGGTGGGGATGGGAAGAAGAATCAATACCTTGCATGATACAAAGCATGCTGAAGGTCGTGGGGTCATGGGAAGGGTGGAGCTGGAAAGGGCGGGGCGGATATAAAATCTGCCCTATGCCTGGCCCTATGTGGGAGAATTTGTCCCTAAATATACAGCAAGGGCTTGATCCTGCAAGGTGCTGAATACTCTGGACCCAATGCAGCAAAGCACATAAACTCTTGCTTAACTTTATGCATGTGAATAATCCCATTGACTTCAGTGGACTGCCTTGTGTTTAAATTTCAGCACCTGCTTGTGTGCTTTAATGGTCAGAGCCAAAGTACTCAGCACTTTACAGGATCAAGCCCTTACAGAGCAATGGAAATGGCTCTTCCCCAGAATAGCTCCAGAGTCTTGGGCTCTGAGGTTCTCAGGAGACTGTGCTCAGGCCACGTTACACCATTCAAACTTCAACTCTGCTTTGACACAGGAAAAGCTCTTCTCCAAATTGCCCATCTCAAAAATGGACGATGGGATTTGGAGCAAATTTCCCCCTGCACTCTCCCCAAAAAGGTTAAATCACTTCTGGGTAGAGACCGAGCATGGAACATTTCAGGGGACTGTTTTGGAAAGGAGTGAGTAAAGCGGGTGGAATACTGGAAGAATGGGTCCACAAATGCGTTGTTTGACAACGGATGGGAAAAAAACATGACAAATGTTACTGATGATTATTTTTCAGCCAACCACTGAACTGGCTGAATAGCAGGAAAAGTGTCTTCATGCAAATTCAGCAATTAGTGAAGAGGAAAATAGTTGAAATAAACTATTCACAAATATTATTCAACCAGCTGAATGTGTGAAGGGGAAGGGGGGTAAATACTGTTGGAAATGGCTTTTCAACCTTAACTCTAACAATTTCTGCCACCATGGTGCTATGCTATCTATAAGAATATATGCAGAGAGAGAGAGAGAGAGCGCTTTACTCATCAAAAAACTAAATTTGAGGGGGTTTGCATATTCTTCTGAAACCTCTGGTACAGACTTTTGCCAGAGACAGGATACAGGATCTGATACTGCATTCCCTGTGTTCCTAAATCAAATTCTTGTAACACAGATTTCTATATTCGACCTCATTCACAGCCAGTGTCTGGGACCCTGGTTCACACTGGATAGTTTGTTACTCTGGAAATAGCCCTGTTGAAACTATTGTGGACTGAGATAGAATCATAGAATATCAGGGTTGGAAGGGACCTCAGGAGGTCATATAGTCCAACCCCCTGCTCAAAGCAGGACCAATCCCCAACTAAATTATCCCAGCCAGGGCTTTGTCAAGCCTGACCTTAAAAATATCTAAGGAAGGAGATTCCACCACCTCCCTAGGTAACGCATTCCAGTGTTTCACCACCCTCCTAGAGAAAAAGTTTTTCCTAATATCCAAACTAAACCTCCCCCACTGCAACTTGAGACCATTACTTCTTGTTCTGTCATCTGCTACCACTGAGAACAGTCTAGAGCAATCCTCTTTGGAATCCCCTTTCAGGTAGTTGAAAGCAGCTATCAAATCCCCCCTCATTCTTCTCTTCCACAGACTAAACAATCCCAGTTCCCTCAGCCTCTCCTCATAAGTCCTGTGTTCCAGTCCCCTAATAATTTTTGTTGCCCTCTGCTGGACGTTTTCCAATTTTTCCACATCCTTCTTGTAGCGTGGGGCCCAAAACTGGACACAGTACTCCAGATGAGGCCTCACCAATGTTGAATAGAGGGGAACGATCACATCCTTCGATCTGCTGGCAATGCCCCTACCTATACATCCCAAAATGCCATTGGCCTTCTTGGCAACAAGGGCACACTGTTGACTCATATCCAGCTTCTCGTCCGCTGTAACCCCTAGGTCCTTTTCTGCAAAACTACTGCCGAGCCATTCGGTCCCTAGTCTGTAGCAGTGCATGGGGTTCTTCCGTCCTATGTGCAGGACTCTGCACTTGTCCTTGTTGAACCTCATCAGATTTCTTTTGGCCCAATCCTCTAATTTGTCTAGGTCCCTCTGTATCCTATCCCTACCCTCCAGCGTATCTACCTCTCCTCCCAGTTTAGTGTCATCCGCAAATTTGCTGAGGGTGCAATCCACACCATCCTCCAGATCATTTATGAAGATATTGAACAAAACCAGCCCCAGGACCGACCCTTGGGGCACTCCACTTCATACCAGCTGCCGACTAGACATGGAGATAAAGTTATCAGAACCTAGCCCTTTGACTTGGAAAGACCTCCAACCTTGCTTCATCAGGAGGATGAGGATGTAATGTTATATGCAATTCATTTTCACTCTATGGTATGTGCAATTCATGCCCGTTCTACTGTATGCACAATCTCTGTCCACTCAATATGCGCCATTAAGATCCACTCCATTCAACAATTCTTTGTTACGGTGTTATATGCTATCTCCATTGTTAGCCAAAGGTGCTAATTATCATAGGAGTGCACTATGTTGTGTAAAAAGTGATGCAATGCATAGTTCAGAGGTGATTTGCAGTTGAAAGCTCATTAACAGCATTTACAGCAATGAAGAGAAATGAGGTACAGGAGTACAGGACCTAAAATACTTTGCAAATACAGGAAACATTTTCCTCCCGAATAGCGTCTGTTGCATCAAAGCTGCTCTCTGAAATATGCTGATGACCCCAAAATGTCTTGAATGAATAGGGCCCACATAACTGGGTTTGGGTAATAATGCTGAGGACAAAGGTGCTGGTAATGAGCCAGCATTCAAGAAAGCTGGAGTTGCTTTTAAATCCAGTTGTCAGGAAATGCCTGAAGCTGCAGTGGTGCTGGAGAAAGTGGAAAGGAGAGATAATGTGTTGCTGTCCATTTAGTCAACAAGAAAGTTATAACTCCATCAAAAAACAACATCAAGGGAACTTAGAGGTTGCACAGATAGGCAAGCAGAATTCTGCCTTCTTGTGCTAATGCTCTACAATACAATCTTTATGATTGCTTAATACTTAATACATACATATCAGTTTTAGGTACTCATGTGAAGCATCTCCTGTTGGTGTGTTTGACTGCTGCTGCTAGGCAGAGTCCATGAAAATCATTTATATAGGAGATACACAGTAAATGAGGCAAAGGACCCTGTTCACTTAACAAACTCTTAGAAAATAGTGTGTTATTTTGTTTTTTGAGAAGTAGCATATGATCATGCAATGAAAGACTGGGTCGTAAGGCATATGCACAAGGACAACAAATGAAGGTTGCATTTACAGCCATAACTTAAGCATTTCCTGGCTTTTAAGTGCTTGGAAGCACAACATTAATACTTTTGTAAACCGGCTATTTTTATAGGAATTTCCTAGGCCATGGGTTCTCAACCTGGGGGGGGGGGAGGGGCGTGCAAATAGAGAAGGTTGGAAAATGTGGGGCGGGGGGGTGTGCATGGAAAATGTTGGTGAAAACAAAATATTTTTATTTTCCTCAAAATTTTCAGTAGAAAATTGCAACTTTTCCTTTAAAAAAACAAAAACCTGAAAAGTGATTTTTTTCCCCCAGTTTTTTGGCCAGAAACTGCTGAAAACCAAAAAATCTTTATGTTTTTGGCTGAAAATTTTGGGGGTTTGGTTGTCTGACATAAAATCAAGAGTTTTTGAGGAAAATTTACTTTCTATGATTTTTGTTGTGGTGGGGGTGGTTGAAAACCCATTGAAAAACATTTTGACAGAAAAATTTTGACCAGCCTTAGTCATGACCCTTCCATGGGGGCCAAGAACAGGCATCAGGGTGTCACCCTCCTTTTCTTTATGGCTGGATGGGAGGTGGGTCCCAAAACATGTTGTAATGGGGTACATGGTCTGGGAAAGGCTGAGAAGTGACAACCCCTGCCCTGTTTTTTGTTTTGTTGGGTTAAAGATGAAAAAAAATCAAAATCTGGCTCTGTTTGGCTTGTTTGTCCTCGGAGAGCACAGAATCAGAACAGGACTCCGTGGAGATCTGCTTCATTCACTGCACAGTCTGCAAGGTGGCCCTCTGTGAAGCCAGGCTCCTTCCTCCTGGGTGCTCACCTTACTCGGGGTTTGGCTGTGCCAGACAGGAGGTGCACCACCCTGGGGGGAATTTGAGGAGGGAGTGTGCCAGGAAGAGACAGTCCCCCCCCAAATCTTCCCTACTCCCCCGATACACTGTGGTACACATAGGCTGGCACAGCTGCTCAAGACAAGAGCCAACATTCTGCCTGCCTCAATTCAGTCTTTAGTTTAAATTGGATCGAGTATTCTTCTTCACTCCCTGCCCAAAGCTGCTCTGCAGTATCTCTGGACACAGTTACACGTCTGGGATTTTACCTCAGAGCTGGCTGAGCTTCAGGGGTGAGAGAAATTGACTGTTGCATGTGGTGTCATATTTGTTTGGATCTATAGAAGCTGGAGATGGAAAGGATTTGTCAAATTATCCATCTGCGTCAATGCAGGATTGATCTCTGCTATCCACCTTGCGGTGCTTTGGGATCCTTTGTGATGCCATGCATTCCACAAATGTAAGGTATTAGTATTCATTGTGCTTCATAATAAAGCAAAAAGTTTAGCAGTAGCTACTTCTGAATAGCCTTCCACCCATGATCTTATTCAATTCAGCAAAGGCTGTGTACACAGAACTTTGATCTGAAGAAGAGCCCTTGTTAGACTGAATACTTCTGCCTCACAGCTGCCTACTGAATGTTCCTGCTCTGCTCATTTGGGAGGAGGAGGGAAAGAGTAGACAGAATGGGTCAAGATTGGATGGGCTGTTTGTCAGGTATGATTTCTATCATCCACCCATTTTCACATCAATTCAGAACACATAATGACTGTCTAAGAAAGCTGGAAATTTGAGTTCAGATCAATGGGAGGCTGATTAATTACCTAAGATGTATTCAGATAACAGAGCTGAGTGCAAATGCAAAGGGAAAGATTTCAGAAAGTACTCAATAAAGTAAACCAAATCAGCTCAGAATATGTTCTAAGGATAAGTGCAAAGACGACCCAGACAAACGTGGTATCAAAGAAAGAAGAGATCCAAAAGCAAATATCACAAATCAACAACATAGACACGAAGGAGAAAAGAAATCTCTTAATCTCTTACAAATCTGGAAGCCTATTAAAAACAGAAGAAAAAAAGGTGAAGGAAATCAAATCAAGAGACATGGAGAGGCACTACAAACGAAACCTTTAACAGCGGGGGGAAATTACTCTCTGATGCAAATGAATTTAAATAGTGGCTCTAGTGGCTACGGAGAATAGCATTTTCTTCATCACAAGCTTCTCCCCATGGGTGAAATCCTGAAGTTAAGGGGAGTTTTGCCATTGACTTCAATAGGACCAGGATTTCGCCCCATGTGTCTACTTGTGGTATACTACCACAACACATCTTTACCCCCATTAGTGCCTCATTGTTGAGACAGCCACAGGCTGGAGATTGAGCTGGATTCGGTTTTGCTTCATGCTTCATCAGGAATAGTGTCAGCTAAATTCTGACTGCCTAGTGTCTGAGCCAGGCTCTCCTCTCACTCACATTGTTGTGAATCAGGAATCATGCCACCGATACTGATAGAGTAAAATCAGTATAAGTGAGAGCAGAATCAGTCCCTCAATTACAGGGGATAGTAGAATAGGCTGAAAGTACCCAGCTTGATTCCCAGGTCCCCTAAAGTCAGACAAAATATCTTTTGATTTGTAAATTGAGCAAATCTGACCACGAGTCAGTGAGAGGCAATAAATACAGAACCCCAGGCTGTAATTTGTAATCATTCAGTCTACAGACAAGAGAGCTGCGATGCTAGTTATTGTCAATGGGGTCACAAGCTACAGGTGAATGGCAAGGCTAAGCAGTGCTAAACTCTGAAGTGTGCATCAGCTTGGGGAAGTTGCTGTATAATTAAAGGAAGCTCTCTCAAACTGAACTGACTAGAGAATGAACAGTGTATTTCCGGTACTTGCCTAGAGGGGTGCTCATGATCATAATTTCTTGACATGAATGGTGCTCAGTTTCCATAACCTCAGCTGACTGGGTGCTCCTCCCTCACAGTGAGCGCGCCTACCATTTCTGTGGTGGTAACGCTCCCGGCACTGATCTGAATGCACCTCGCTCCTCCATAGGAGGTTTGGGCAGGAACCCCTGGCAGGGCTGTGGTGCTGAATATAACAGTACTTGCTGCACATCTACATTGCATGGGTTTCAAAAACCCCTGGAGGGAATGGTTATTACATTAGGGAGCCAAGTGAAGGGGTCTGATCAACACACTGGGAGAAACCTGAAGCTGAATTTGCAGGTGTGAGCAGAGGGATACTTTTATTCCCAGCCGCTTTGAATTTCTAAAGCGGTAAGAAAGAGCAGAAATCCATGAATTCTAAAGCCAGAAGGGACTTCAGTGATCATCTAGTCTGACCTCCTGCATAACAGAGGCGATAGGCCTTCCCTGAATTAATTCTTGTGTGGATGCACTACATGCCAATCCTATTACTGTTTCTTGATTTTCCTCAGTTGAGTGTAACACACTGGCTTTGCATGGAACAGCAAAATCTTGCAGACGTGTATATGAAAGATGGGGGAAACTCCAGTTCTAAAGGCCCACACCTCCTCTGAAATGCAGCACCAGCCTCTCTCTCATATGGCCATACCTGGGTACCCTGCCAGCACAGTGTAATTTTCCTGTCGCCCGAGCATGCATCATTGGCAGAATCATGATCAGGCACTGCCCCCATGCCGTGGGGTGGAAGCTGCCTCCCCCAGATGCGCAGGGATAAAAGCAGTCCCAGGAGTTGCTAGAAAGTCACCGTCTTCAGTCCCAAAGCCGTCACAGGCACCTCTGCTTGCTCCCCTGGTGCCTCCATAGGGAATGACGGCAAAACCAGTCCCAAGGATCAAACCTGTAAACCTGTCATCACAGTACAGAGACAGCATCTGGCCAACCTCACCTCAGAGCAGAGCGGACCCCTCTGCCTCTCCTCCCTGTCCTACACTTTTCATCAGTATCATGTTCCTATTACGCCTCTGGCATTTAGGGCAGTGACGAAGCTCCTCCACTCCTGTCTGATTCTGGAAAGTCTTTCAATGGTTCCCAGCTGTGCCCCAGGTTTTTCAGCTCGGCTTCCACAGCTCTTCACTATGTTGTTTTCGGGCGGCCTCGTTTTCACTTGCCTTCAGGTATCCATCTGATTGATACTCTGGTGATGGAATCAGTTTCCATCCGAAGCACATGACCAATCCATCTCCAACATCTCCTGTGATGGTGCTCAGATCCTCTTGGCTGCACTGTGTCAATAAATCTTGGTTTGAGATTGTTCTGGGCCAAAAGATATGGAGGACTTTTCTGAGGCAGGTTGTATGGAATGAAGACAGTCTGGACATGTCCTACTTTCTCTGTCCCCAGCCTTCTGCACTATAAAGTAGTGTTGAAAGTATGCAGCTCTGATAAATCTTGAGTTTGATTTTGGTGTTGTATTTTGATGATTGCCAGACTGTATTTAAGCTCCTGAAGGCATTCCTGGCTTTATTGATTTTGTTCCAGATGTTCTACCATCCTGGCTGATGGTGCTGCCCAAGTATGTGAATGTTTCTACATTGGTGAGAACATAATCCTCTATCCGTACTGGTGATGGTGAGCCAATATTAAAGGTCACATGATATCTGTCTTACTGTGGTTGATTTTCAGTTCAATTTGCTGGCTGAATGCATTGAATCGAGTTGTTTTTTCTTGTATATGGTGTTGGGTATGTGATAGGAGAGTGACATCATCTGCGAAGTCCAGATCTTCAAGGGATGAGAAGAGTGTCCATTTAATGCCTCTTGGCCTGTCTTCTGTTGTACACTGCATTACCTAGTCGATGGCAATGTTGAAGAGGATTGCAGACATGACACACCCCTGATGTATTACTGTTTTGACTTCAAAACTGAGCTCACTGTGATCAACACTGCATGTAAAGTTGAAATAGAAGCTTTTGATGACATCGATTATACGGAAAGGAATTCCGTATGCCTGCAGAATGTGCCATGGGCTGGTCTGTGAACGCTATCAAAAGTCTTCTCAAAGTCTGTGAAATTTATGTGGAGTTGCCGTTGCCATTCTAAGCACTGTTCTATTATGTTTCGTAGAGTGAAGACCTGGTCTGTGCATCCACGCCCTTTCCGAAAACCAGCTTGCTCTTTTCTGAGAACGCTATCAAATGCCTCTGATATACGCTGGACTATGATCTTACATAATACTTTGCTTGACACAGCTAAAAGAGTGATACCATGCCTGTTATTACAATCACAGAGAGTTCCTTTCTTTGGTACTTTCACTATAACCCTATTGGGCCACTCATCTGGCACTTTTCCTCCTTCCAAATTCAGACTGGGACAATGAAAACTTTTTCTATATTGTAATAGCTACTACCCCGCACAGAGGGGATCTAAGCTGCTGTGATGGCCAAGTCTTTTCTGCCCCCTCAGCATGTACGTTACAGTAGCTCGCAATCTGGTTGGGGAGGGGACACTAAGGGAAAGGCTCACTGGGAAAATGAACATAGGGATCCAATGCTCAGGCACCAGGTGTGGTCAGGGGTGGGCGGAGCTGGAGCAGTTGGAGAGGCAGGCAGGAGGGCCGGTGCTAGGGTGGATGGAAAGGCATGTCGGGGAGAGAGGGAAGGCAGAGACAGGCTGGGGAGTCAAGGCGTGGTGCCTGGAGAGAGGCCTGGCTGATGTGGCTGCACCCCAGCCAGCAGGACATGCAGCACCTGGAGAGGTGGGCAGAGCCAGTGTCAGACATATGGGAGGTGAAGGGGATGGTGGCAGCTATTTCTACCTCAGCCCCAGCTGGGTTTCAGCAGCAGAGCCCTGTTCAGGCAATGACAGTTCAGCCTGCTCAGAGTGGGACAGGGAGGGGAAAGGGGAAGTGAGGGGCTTGTAGGAGGTTTGCAGGACCACCTCCCAACCTAGGCCCAGCTCTCCTGTGTGACAGCCCCCCCCCCCAGTTCTGTCTCTTTTGTGTGACACCCCCCACCCAGCCCCAGCTCTCCTGTGTGACACACACACACACACCCTGGCTCTGTCTCTCCAGTGTAAAACCTAGAGTTGCTGATTTTGGTTGGATGTATTCCTGGAGATTTCATCACATGACATAATCTTTAATTAAAGATTAATCTTTAAATCCTGGAGACTCCGGGCCAATCATGGACGGTTGGCAACCCTAGTGACATGCCCCAGTTCTGTCTCTCCTATGTGACACCCCCCCATGCTCTGTCTCCCCTGTGTCAGGTTCCCTCACCTTTTCTCCTCTTTCCTCTCTTCTCCTCCCCTCTTCTTTTCCCCTGGTGTCCTTGACTGTCCTTCTCTTCCCTTCTCCTTCACTCTGCCCATTCCCCCCTCGCTTCTCTTTTTTCCAGTTCCCCACCCCCATTTCTCCCTCACAGAACCACACCAACACTTGTCCCTCATCCCAGCTACTCCCTGCCCCACTCCCCCTTTCCCCTTGGAAGCTGGCATAGGTTCCATAATTTCCTCCTGCCTGAGCACTGGGGAAGGTTCCCCCAACTACAATATTTGCCTTCCATCGGGGCTGCTGGAGGCTGCCTCAGCTTTCTGTCCCTTCCTCTGGGGGACCCCAACCTCCTAGCACTGCACTACTTTAAACACTAGTAAAGAGCCAGCCCTGGGAAGCTGGAGAGCCAGCAAGAGGTTAAGCCAGTCCCTACAAGCCCTTGGACTACACAGCAGGCTGTGGGGGTTGAGGGCTGGCTGGCACCACCAGCCTTGGGAGCAGTAGCAGAATCTTCACATTAGGGTTGAACAGAGAAAAATCTCCTTTCCTCCCTCCTCCACTGTTTTTCATCCTATGATAATTTCCCTGCAACAATGAGGCTGACCCAGATGGGCCCAAACCAGAAGCATCTAACCTTATCAGGGACAGAGGCTGGAGACCCGCCACTCCGGTATAATCTCTATGTAGAAGTTCATTGGCATAACAGCACTGATGTTCTCTGGAGGAAGAGGCCAGATCTTTACCATCCTTCCAACTGCTTTGTGCCAGCTCCCTCTGGCCAGATCACTCTCCATCATCTGCGTTCTCTCCCACGCTGCCCCTCCCTCCCACTCCCGGCACTGTGACACCACCTTATAATTCAACAAAACACAGCCAAACTTCATTTTTTTCTTGTTCCCATTTTGTAAAAAATGGAGCAGCCTCATTCTTCAGTTGTGCCCTCATGGGCCACATTTCAGCCCAGAGCAAACTTTTACAGCAATGTTCGGGGGGGGGGGGGAGAACAACCCCCCATGCTTTTCAAATAGGTTAGCTACAATTCCTGTGCAAACTCAGCAGCTCTGGCCTGAGTAACATTTAAATGAGCTTGCATTACTGAGATTGCAATTCAGATCTGATTTTTTTTTTTAAACCAAGACTGTCCTCTAAAGCTAAGCTTTCCGCATGTCCTCCCATTTCTCATATGGAGACACAGGTGCAACTTCCCCTCTCCGTTTTCAAATATCCAAAAAACCAATCTCAAGGTGCAATCCATCCAGTGACAGTGGAGAGGCCCTTTCACAGTATTTTCTGCTCTGAGAAATTCTGCAGCAAAATGGGCAATCTGCACCAGACATCCTTGCCTGCTGCAGGAAGGGCCTCCTCGGCACAGTGGAAACATGGTGTTTGCATTAGGGGCAGTGTGGCTAATTATTTCAGAGAAATACTGCCACTAGAAGAGAGGGGGATCGTCACTTGCTATTGCTACTGAGCAGATTCTAACCGGTAGCCGTAAAATCATGCCGGGGCTTGTCTGGAGTAAGGTGACTTCTAGGCCAGATGGTTGTGCAGCCATAGTGCCTCCTTGCACAGATTGGTGTCCACCATCCGGCAGAGTCTCCACTGGGCTCCAAGTGCCGCTGCTCTCGGGGACAGGGCAAAGGGATTCTACAGCTCCTCCTCCCCCTGGCCACTTCAGGTGTCACCATTCTGGGGATTGAGGCTCCCACATCTGCCTGCCCCTCTCCCTCTCTTCCTTTTTAACAGGCTGTCATAAACATAAAGGGAAGGGTAAACACCTTTAAAATCCCTCCTGGCCAGAGGAAAAACCCTTTCACCTGTAAAGGGTTAAGAAGTTAGGATAACCTCGCTGGCACCTGACCAAAATGACCAATGAGGAGACAAGATACTTTCAAAGCTGGAGGGGGGAAAACAAAGGCTCTGTGTGTATCTGTGTGGTGCTTTCACCGGGAACAGAAAGGAATGGAGTTTAAGAACTTAGTAAGTAATCTAGCTAGATATGCATTAGATTCTGTTTGTTTAAATGGCTGGGAAAATAAGCTGTGCTGAATGGAATGTATATTCCTGGTTTTGTGTCTTTTTGTAACTTAAGGTTTTGCCTAGAGGGATTCTCTATGTTTTGAATCTAATTATCCTGTAAGGTATTTACCATCCTGATTTTACAGAGGTGGTTCTTTTACTTTTTCTTCTATTAAAATTCTTCTTTTAAGAACCTGATTGCTTTTTCATTGCTCTTAAGATCCAAGGGTTTGGGTCTGTGTTCACCTATGCAAATTGGTGAGGATTTTTAACAAGCCTTCCCCAGGAAAGGGGGTGTAGGGTTTGGGGAGGATTTTGGGGGGAAAGACGTTTCCAAGCGGGCTCTTTCCCGGTTATATCTCTGTTAGACACTTGGTGGTGGCAGCAATAAAGTCCAAGGAAAATAGTTTGTACCTTGGGGAAGTTTTAACCTAAGCTGGTAAAAATAAGCTTAGGGGGTTTTCATGCAGGTCTCCACATCTGTATCCTAGAGTTCAGAGTGGGGAAGGAACCTTGACACAGGCAGCCATTGAAGGGGAGGGTGCTGGATGGGAGGAGGAGGAGTGGGAGAGGGCAGAGGAAAGTGAAAGGGAGTGTGCCAGTAAACAAGAGGGAGTCCATGGAGAGAGAAGGAATGGAGGGGCAGATGGATTGAGGGTGGTGGTACAATAAGAAGGGGAGGAAGCTGGAATGGGAGAGGCAGTGCTCAGAGGTTTTACAGCCATTTGTTTCACGCCCAGAGAGAACCTTGGCTGTGAGCTGTTCTGCATATTGTCCTGTGTCTGATCTCAGTGATAGTGGTGTAAATCGGGGGGAGGGGGAGATCCATTCAAGTCCATTTATACTGGCATGAATCCAGAGAAGTGCAATTCAAATCCATTTATACCAAGATCAGAATTTGGCCCATTAAGTAGACTTCAAAATGCTTTTAGAACAACAACATAAGTCTTTGTCTTAGAAATGACAAGTCAGCTCTAATGCAGAAGGGAAGTTAGTGAAATACACTTGGTTTTCTGTCTCGCTCTTTTAATTCACTTGTTCAGGCTACAGTGTTCTAGTTTATTTTCTAATTCTCCAGGCTCTTCAGAGTAAAATCATTCCTTTATTAATGAGATTCAGCCCAACTTAACTAAAAAAAAATGAATGTCCAACAGAAGCCTCTTTGTTGCTGCTCAGATGAACAGAAGCAAACACAAGGGGTTTTTATAAATGATTTTTCAGTCTCATCAGCCCAATCTCACCAATCTAACTTATTATTTCACCTCCAAAACATTTTTTCCCTAGTAAAATCCAGTCTATTGTAAGGAAAAGCCAACCTGGAAGAGGAAAACACAAGAGAATATGTCCCATTTGTGCCTCGCCACTTACAGAGCCACAAAGGGTCATTTGTTTAAAAAGAGTAAGGAAGTTTTGGTTCGAGCTCATTAATTGTGACTGCGGAGTCGGCTCTGCGCAGTTGGATTTCTCTGTAGACTGCGTTAGGGAGATTGGTCCACCAAACGGACTCATGAGATACTAATTTGCTGCTATTGAAATCCTGGTCTCAATAATACATGACACGGGGGAGATGCGAGGTCCCTTAGTAAGATAATGCACTTAGCTTTGCTCCTCCCCCAGACGTCAAGGCCCATGTCGAGCTAGAAACTCAAGGATGCATTTTCAGAAGTGCCACAGTAACTTAGAAGCTGAAATGTCACTGGAAAAATCCTTGGCAATTAGGTGCTTTTACCCTCAGCCACCAGGAAAACTGGGGAATCACCTTGTTTATTGGTGTTAAAAAGCCTGACTTAAAAATAGGGCCCATATTTGCCACCTCTTGCGGAAAATCCTACCAACTTGGATTCCCTGGCAGAGTTTTCCAATATCATTCCAATGAGTTGGGGGAGGAAGGGTCTCTGTCCCCAGAATAGCCAGATCCCCAGGGATCTGTGTGGATCTCAGGGATCTACCAAAGGCTCTGGCCCAGATCCTCAAAGCTAGTTAGGTGTCCAACTTCCAGTGCTTTTTGTGGGCTTTGGGGCCCTCTGCTCCCCAACCTGGCGCTGTGGCAGCCTGGTCCTTATGGGGCCTCACTGCTGTGGACTGCCTTCAAATCCCCCTCATAGAGGGTCCCTATGGTGCAGAAGGGGTAATGGAAAGTCACTGCCACCTTAGGCTGCATTATCATTCAGTGGATTCACCCCTGGTTGCTTGGGTGGGGGATAGTGCATGCAACATTTCTGATACCCCACTGTGACATTATCCAGGGTACGATCTAGAGCAAAGAACAGCTGTGTAGCCTCAGTTCTCCAATCTGGGGTGCCTTTTACACTGCTTCACTGAGAGCGCCGCTACTCCTGGTAAGTTACTCCCAGTTATACTATGAGAGTGCTACAGCCAGCCACTCGTGCATTACACTGCTGGTAACACCAGCAAATTCCCAGTTCCAGGCGTTCCCCAGAAATGTACATCTTGTACTGCCCCACCCCCTCCAGGACGATACAAGCTCATATAAAGTCCGTCATTTTATAACTAGCAAATGATATGCACAAATCCTATTATCTCAAATGGAGTTTCCCAAACACTTCAATCCAAACACACCAGTTTAGATAAAAGTGTAAAACAAGTTTATTAACTACAGAAAGATAGGTTTTAAGTGATTACCACTAATGAGGCATAAAAGTCAGAATTGGTTACAAGAAAATAAGTAAAATGCCTAACTTAACAAGCTAAGTGAATTCAAAGCAAAGTCTTTCTCACCACATGTTTCAGGAGTCTTACTGGCTGAATTTCTTTCAATCAGGATCCCCCCCCCATCCCCCTGTCCAATCCTGCTTCCTTTGTTCTTCAAGTCTTATTGATGCCATGGGTAGAGAGAAAGGGAGAGATAATTTGGGGTATCGGTTCTCCTTTCTTACAGTTATTCTGTTCTTTGAGGATCATCTCCAGCTCAGGTTTAGGAGATAGGACATCTGTGTGGATTGGAAACCCCCGCTGCTTCTTTGTCAAGATGTAGATTTTTGCCCACATCCTCTTTCCTGCCGAAGACTGGCCACTTAACCAGGTGATAGTGCATTAGATTTTGTTGACACCTGGCTGAGGCATCAGCTAGCCTTTTGTCTCTGGGGAACTGGTTTGTGACTGATCTCCAGACTTGGAACATATCTTAGTAATATCATACAGTAGAATATTATAACTTTACACAATGTTGCCACACATTTTACCAGAACAATAATGATCAGCACATTATGAGTTTTTAAAATGATCTCACAAGGCATACTTTGTCATAATTTATCATAATCTTGTAAAAGGGGTGAACATAGGGGTACAGATGGTCACACCCACTCTGCCCCTCTGTGCTCCATGGGATGGTACAAGGGATGGTGTCATGGAAACAAGTAACTCTCTATTTGGTGTAGACAGCAGGAGCTCCATGTGTAGGAAAGGGTCCTTTCCATGTGTAGACCCAGAGGAAGTAAACCATCTCCCCTAGATCTGCATCTGTAAAACTGTAGGATATGAGGAGTTTGATCGGGTCAGTCAAGTATGGCACCAGGTATAGTTTCACACTTCCTAGGTTTATACTTCTGGTCTGATCTGGCAATTCCCTAGACCACAGGTGCAACTAGTCCAGAATCCTGTCTCTGGCTGTGCCAAATGTCAGCTGCTTCAGAGGATCATGCAAGAAACCTCAGAATGGAAGCTATGGGGTAGCCTGACCATAGGTAAGTTTCCTCCGACCCCCTTCCTCTCAGTTATCTGTGCCTTACAGCAGGAGTGTTTAATATCCTTGTTATGGACTTGGTCAAAGACTTTTGAAAGTCCAAATCAATCATCTCAGCCAGAAGCCCTGCTGGTGTCACTGTCAGATCATGGTCATCCACATACTTAATAATCCAATTTTAATAATTGTTTCTATTAATGTACCTGGTACAGAAGTAAGTACAATTGGTCTGTAATTCCCACGGTCAACCCTGAAGCATCTTTTAAAGGTAGGTGCAATATCTACTACCCTTTACTTTTCCAGTCCAGAAGCTTATTTTAGTGGGAGATTGGATATTTTTGTTCGCAGCTCATCTGCGGAATTCTTAAATTCCTTCAGATCTCTTAGGCAATCCAGTCCGGTCCCAGTGACTTGTTACTCTTTAATTTGTTCCAAGCCTCCTCTTCTGACAATTCAATCCCTGACAGGGTCTCATCTGAATAGAATAGATCCGGAGGTAGGGTTCCATAAATAGGTATCTCGCTAACATTCTCTGTGATGAAGACTGATGCAAAGAACATAAGAATGGCCATACTGGGTCAGACCAAAGGTCCATCAAGTCCAGTATCCTGTCCTCTGACAGTGGCCAGTGGCAGGTGCCCCAAAGGGCATGAACAGACAGGTTATCATAAAGTGATCCATGTCCTGACACTCAATCTCAGCTTCTGGCAAACAGAGGCTAGGGACACCATTCCTGCTCATCCTGGCTAATAGCCACTGATGGACCTATTTTCCATGAATCTATCTAGCTCCCTTTTGAACCCCATTATAGTATTGGCCTTCACAACACCCTCTGGCAAGGGGTTCCAGAGGTTGACAGTGTGTTGTGTGAAAAAATACTTTCTTGTGTTTGTTTTAAACCTGCTACCTATTAATTTCATTTGGTGGCCCCTTGTTCTTGTATTATGAGAAGAAGTAAATAACACTTCCTTATTTACTTTCTTTATACCACTCATGATTTTATAGACCTCTATCATATTCCCCCTTAGTCACCTCTTTTCCAAAATGAAAAGTCCCAGTCTTATTAATCTCTCCTCACATGGCAGCCATTTTATATCCCTAATCATTTTTGTTGCCCTTTTCTGAACCTTTTCCAATTCCAATATATCTTTTTTGAGATGGGACGACCACATCTGCATGCAGTATTCAAGGTGTGGGCATACCATGGATTTATATAGAGGCAATATGATATTTTCTGTCTTATTATCTAGCCTTTTCTTGATGATTCCCAACATTCTGTTTGCTTTTTTGACTGCCTCTGCACATTGAGTAGATGATTTCAGAGAACTATCCACAGTGACTCCAAGATCTCTTTCTTGAGTGGGAACAGCTAATTTAGACGCCATCATTGTGTATGTATAGTTAGGATTATGTTTTCCAATGTGCATTACTTTGCATTTATCAACATTAAATTTCATCTGCCATTTTGTTGCCCAGTCACCCAGTTTTGTGAGATCCTTTTGTAGCTCTTTGCAGTCTTCCTGGGACTTAACCATCTTGAGTAGTTTTGTATCTGCAAATTTTGCCACCTCACTGTTTGTTAGGGGGCTTATTCCTTCACCCGCTTACTTCCCTGGTCCTTCTCGCATGAACAGAGAGCAACAATACCCGAAGTCCAAGGGTGCAAACAATTCGATGTTTATTGGGGTGAACTTCCAGCAAGCATGATTCTAGTTGCCTTCCTTAGTGTCCCCCTTCCCAGCTCTGACACCACAGAGCCTTACACCTGTGTCCCTGTTCCGATTCCTGCCCTTAGCCAAACATGATTCCAATTTCCCCACCCCCATTCCCTGTTCCCATTCCCCCACCCACACACTTCCTGATTGACTACAGACTGTATAGTAAAACTTGAGTTCTGCTTTGCTATACCTTAACCAATCATTTTCCTGAAATTTAACTAACCAATCCTAACATATTGTAACATGGCTATGTAACCAATTATATCCCACCACCTTAATTAGTTTACACCCAGCAAAATTAATGATACAGCAGACAGAAACAATCACAGAACCAGACAGAGATTATACAGACAAACAATAGCAAAGTGGGAACTATAATGACAAAACAATACAGAAGTGAGGATTTCACATCCCAGCTATTGATAAGTGAGTTCTTGCCAGACAGAATGCTATCAAACTAAGTTTCCTTTTACATCTTCTAGGCACTTCCCTTTCTCAGGAGGTGATAGGCACTATCAGGACAGGATTGCATTCCTAACAGCCCAATAGCATCTTATTTCCATTTCCTACTTTGGAATGTGAGGATGTGACCAGTCGCTTCCCAGTTTATGGCTGCCTCTGCTGCTTAGCCAAAGGCCTTAGCCTAAGCACAGGGCCTCAGACTGTCACAGTAAGAGAAGGCCCTTACACCGGCAGACAGTGATTTTGATTTTTATACCTCTATAACTAGCCAAGTGATAAGAATACACCTAAATTCTTAGAGTCTAGGCCTTTACAGACAGGCCTGAATATCTATATCCTAACACTGTTTACCCCTTTTTCCAGATCATTTATGAATATGTCAAATAGGACTGGGCCCAGTACAGATCCCTGAGGGACACCAATTTAATTTACCTCTCTCCATTCTGAAAACTGGCCATCTACTCCTACCCTTTGTTTCCTATCTTTTAACCAGTTATCAATCCATGAAAGAACCTTCCCTCTTATCCTATGACTGCTTATTTTGCTTAAGAGCCTTTGGTGAGGGACCTCGTCAAAGGCTTTCTGAAAATCTAAATACACTATATCTACTGGATCTCCTTTGTCAGCATGCTTGTTGACCCTCCTCCCCTGCCCCAAAGAATTCTAGTAGATTGGCAAGGCATGATTTCCCTTTACGAAAACCATGTTGACTATTTCCCAACAAATTATGTTCATCTATGTGTCTGACAATTTTGTTCTTCACTATAGTTTCAACCAATTTGCCCGGAACTGGAGTGAGGCTTACTAGCCTGTAGTTGCCAGGGTCACCTCTGGAGCCCTTTTTAAAAATTGGCGTCACATTAGCTATCTTCCAGGCATTTGGTACAGAAGCTGATTTAAATGATAGGTTACAGATGACAGTTAGTAGTCCTGCAATTTCACATTTGAGTTCCTTCAGAACTCTTGGGTGAATACCATCAGGTCCTGGAGACTTATTACTGTTTAGTTTATCAATTTGTTCCAAAACCCCCTCTAATGACACCTCAATTTGGGACAGTTCCTCAGATCTGTCACCCAAAAAGAATGGCTCAGGTTTGGGAATCTCCCTCACATCCTAAACAGTGAAAACTGGTGCAAAGAATTAATTTAGTTTCTCCGCAATAGCCTTATTGTCTTTGAGTGCTCCTTTAACATCTCGATCGTCCAGTGGCCCCACTGGTTGTTTAGCAGGCTTTCTGAATCATAGAATATCAGGGTTGGAAGGGACCTCAGGAGGTCATCTAGTCCAACCCCCGGCTCAAAGCAGGACCAATCCCCAACTAAATCATCCCAGCAAGGGCTTTGTCAAGCCTGACCTTAAAAATATCTAAGGAAGGAGATTCCACCACCTCCCTAGGTAACGCATTCCAGTGTTTCACCACCCTCCTAGAGAAAAAGTTTTTCCTAATATCCAACCTAAACCTCCCCCACTGCAACTTGAGACCATTACTCCTCGTTCTGTCATCTGCTACCACTGAGAACAGTCTAGAGCCATCCTCTTTGGAACCCTCTTTCAGGTAGTTGAAAGCAACTATCAAATCCCCCCTCATTCTTCTCTTCTGCAGACTAAACAATCCCAGTTCCCTCAGCCTCTCCTCATAAGTCCTGTGTTCCAGTCTCCTAATCATTTTTGTTGGCCTCTGCTGGACGTTTTCCAATTTTTCCACATCCTTCTTGTAGTGTGGGGCTCAAAACTGGACACAGTACTCCAGATGAGGCCTCACCAATGTCGAATAGAGGGGGACGATCACATCCCTCGATCTGCTTGCTATGCCCCTACTTATACATCCCAAAATGCCATTGGCCTTCTTGGCAACAAGGGCACACTGCTGACTCATATCCAGCTTCTCGTCCACTGTCACCCCTAGGTCCTTTTCCGCAGAACTGCTGCCTAGCCATTCGGTCCCTAGTCTGTAGCTGTGCATTGGGTTCTTCCATCCTAAGTGCAGGACCCTGCACTTATCCTTATTGAACCTCATCAGATTTCTTTTGGCCCAATCCTCCAATTTGTCTAGGTCCCTCTGTATCCTATCCCTGCCCTCCAGCGTATCTACCACTCCTCCCAGTTTAGTATCATCCGCAAATTTGCTGAGAGTGCAATCCACACCATCCTCCAGATCATTTATGAAGATATTGAACAAAACCAGCCCCAGGACTGACCCCTGGGGCACTCCACTTGACACCGGCTGCCAACTAGACATGGAGCCATTGATCACTTTCTGCTTCTGATGTATTTAAAAAAAATTTTGCTATTACTTTTGGAGTCTTTGGCTAGCTGTTCTTCAAATTCTTTTTTTGGTCTTTCTAATTATATTTTTACATTTCATTTGCCAGAGTTTATGCTCTTTTCTATTTTCCTCATTAGGATTTATCTTCCACTTTTTAAAGGACGCCTTTTTGCCTCTCGCTGCTTCTTTTACTTTGTTGTTTAAGCACGGTGCCTCTTTTTTAGTTCTCTTACGATGTTTTTTAAATTGGGGTATACGTGTAAGTTGAGCCTCTATTATGGTGTCTTTAAAAAGTTTCCATTCAGCTTGCAGGGATTTTACTTTTGGTACTGTCCCTTTTAATTTCTGTTTCACGAACCTCCTCATTTTTGTGTAGTTCCCCTTTCTGAAATTAAATGCTACAGTGTTGGGCCGCTGTGGAATTTTCCCCACCACAGGGATATTAAATTTAATTATATTATGGTCACTATTACCAAGCGGTCCAGCTATAGTCACCTCTTGGACCTGATCCTGTGCTCCACTTAGGACTAAATCAAGAATTGCCTCTCCTCTTGTGGGTTCCAGGACTAGTTGCTCCAAGAAGCAGTCATTTAAGGTGTCAAGAAACTTTATCTCAGCATCCCTTCCTGAGGTGATATGTACCCAGTCAATATGGGGATAGTTGAAATCCCCCATTATTACTATTGAGTTTTTTATTTTATTAGCCTCTCTAAGCTCCCTGAGCATTTCAGAGTCACTAACACCATTCTGGTCAGGTGGTCTGTAATATAGCTCTACTGCTATATTCTTATTTTTCAAGCATGGAATTACTATCCATAGAGATTCTATAGTACAATTTAGTTCATTTAAGATATTTCATTTGATTCTATGCTTTCTTTCACATATAGTGCCACTCCCCTACCAGTACAACCTGTTCTGTCCTTCCGATATATTTTGTACCCTGGTGTTACTGTGTCCCATTGATTAGCCTCATTCCACCAGGTTTCTGTGATGCCTGTTATATCAATATCCTCATTTAATACTAGGCACTCTAGTTCACCCAACTTATTATTTAGACTTCTAATAATACAGCTTCTCTGCAATGACCTTACCTTCCTTACTTGGTCCCTTTACCCCCTGATGGTCCAATGAATTAAATCAATTTTCAGTGCGTTCCTGCTTCTGAGGTACTT
The DNA here is from genome assembly GCF_965140285.1 of Lepidochelys kempii. NCBI lineage: Eukaryota > Metazoa > Chordata > Testudines > Cheloniidae > Lepidochelys > Lepidochelys kempii. The sequence continues at coordinate 29,177,555 of NC_136392.1, read as the reverse complement.
AAAGAATTTCTTGGTGCTGATTTCTATTAATCATCTGTTTCCTTTCCAAATACCCTCTTAGCCCTCCTGATTTCCATCTTCATATTACTTGACATAGTTTATGCTCCTATTTATTGGTTTAATTCGATTTCCATTTTTTAAAGGATGCCTGCTTGGTTCAAATAATCCCACGAACATAGCCATTGAGGCATACCGTTTTTCCTTGCCTGTCTTGTGTCCTTTCTTTTTTGGGAGGAGCACAATGCTGCTAGGGGATGATTGAGTTTAATTATTTTTACTTTTTAACTTTAAAGCCTTTTTCACTTAATATTTATATTAGGCCTGTCAATTAATCGCAGTTAACTCATGCGTTTAACTCAAAACAATTAATCATGATTAATCGCACTTATAACAATTGATATGTATTAAATATTTGTGGATGTTTTTCTACATTTTTAATATTCATTTAAATTACAACACAGAATACGAAGTGCACAGGGCTCACTTTATATTATTATTTAGGGTTACAAATATATGCACTGTAAAACAAAAAGCAGTATTTTTCAATTAACCTCATACAAGTACTGGAGTGCAATCTCTTTATCATGAAAGTGTAACTTATAAATGCAGATTTTTTTTGGCTACATAACTGCACTCAAAAACAAAACAGTGTAAAACGTTAGAGCCTACAAATCCACTCAGTCCTACTTCTTATTCTGCCAATCACTAAGACAAACAAGTTTGTTTACATTGATGGAAGATACTGCTGCCTGCTTCTTATTTACAGTGTCACCTGCAAGTGAGAACAGGCATTCGCATGGCATTTTTGTAGCCAGCATTGCAAGGTATTTAGATGCCAGATATGCTAAACATTCATATGCCCCTTCATGCTTCGGCCATCATTCCAGAGGACATGCTTCCATTCTGATTATGCTCGTTAAAAAAATGTGTCAATTAAATTTATGACTGTACTCCTTGGGGGGAGAATTGTAGGTCTCCTGCTCTGTTTTACCCGCATTCTGTATATATTTCATGTTATAGCAGTCTCGGGTGATGACACAGCACATGTTCATTTTAAGAACACTTTGCATTTTGTCAAAGAAGGTACTGATGTGAGATTTCTAAAGATAGCTACAGCACTTGACCCAAGGTTTAAGACTGTGAAGTGCCATCCAAAATCTGAGAGGGACAAGGTGTGGAGCATGCTTTCAGAAGTCTTAAAAGAGCAACACTCTGATGAGTAAACTACCGACCCTGAACCCCCAAAAAAGAAAATTAACCTTCTGCTGATGGCATCTGACTCAGATGATGAAAATGAACATGCGTCAGTCTGCACTGCTTTGGATCATTATCAAACAGAACCCATCATCAGTATGGACACTTGTCCTCTGGAATGGTGGTTGAAGCATGAAGGGACATATGAAAATTTAGTGCATCTGGCAAGTAAATATCTTGCAACACCAGCTACAACAGTGCCATGTGAACGCCTGTTCTCACTTTCAGGTGACGTAAACAAGAAGCGGGCACCATTATCTCCTGAAAATTGTTTGAGTGATTGGCTGACCAAGAAGTAGGACTGAGTGGACTTGTAAGCTCTAAAGTTTTACATTGTTTTGTTTTTTGAATGCAGGTTTTTTTGGACATAATTCTACATTTGTAAGTTCAACTTTCATGATAAAAAGATTGCAATACAGAACTTGTATGAGGTGAATTGAAAAATATTTTGTTTTTTACAGTGCAAATATTTGTAATTAAAAATAAATATAAAGTGAGCACCATACACTTTGTATTCTGTGCTGTAATTGAAATTAATGTATTTGAAAATGTAGTAAACATTCAAAAATATTTAAAATACGGTATTCTATTGTTTAATAGCGCTATCACACAATTAATCATGATTCATTTTTTAAATCGCTTGACAGCCCTAATTTTTGTGTATATATATCTATCTTTCTAAAGTGTCGTGGCACCAGGCTAGTTTGTGGGATGGATGATCCTTCCCCCGAGTATGCTCAACTTGATATTTTGGTCACTATTACTTAGTTGCACAACTATAGTTACTTTTTGAACCAACATCTACGTGTTACTTAAGTCTAGCTGGGAATAGCCTCTCCTTTTCCATGGTCTAGAGCTAGCTGTTCCAGGAGGCAATCGTTGCTTCTCTGTACCGTGTCCTGTTACATGCAACCAGACTGAATGTCGCTAATATTTGGAGTTAAGTAACAAGATACCAAAAAGAAAAGGAGTACTTGTGGCACCTTAGAGACTAACAAATTTATTTGAGCATAAGATTTCGTGAGCTAATGCTCACTTCATTGGATGCATTCAGTGGAAAATACAGTGGGGAGATTTATATACATAGAACGTGAAACAAGGGGTGTTACAATACACACTGTAACGAGAGCAATCACTTAAGGTGAGCTATTACCAGCAGGAGAGTGCGGGGGGGAAAAAACCCTTTGTAGTGATAATCAAGGTGGGCCATTTCCAGAAGTTGACAAGAACGTCTGAGGAACAGTGGAGGGGGGTGGGGAATAGAATAGGGGCATTAGGGGACGAGAGCTGAGGAAGCGTTGTTCTAAGTCAGCCATAAAAATGTTGGCGTACTGTGGGGCCATGCAGGTACCCATAACAGTGCCGCTGATTTGAAGGTATACATTGTCCCCAAATGTGAAATAGTTATGGGTGAGGACAAAGTCACAAAGTTCAGCCACCAGGTTTGCCGTGACATTATCGGAGCATTCTATCTGCTACTCAAGATCCATAAACCTGGAAACCCTGGATGCCCCGTCATCTCAGGCATTGGCACCCTGACAGCAGGATTGTCTGGCTATGTAGACTCCCTCCTCAGGCCCTATGCTACCAGCACTCCCAGCTATCTTAGAGACACCACTGACTTCCTGAGGAAACTACAATCCATCAGTGATCTTCATGAAAACACCATCCTAGCCACTATGGATGTAGAAGCCCTCTACACCAACATTCCACACAAAGATGGACTACAGGCTGTCAGGAACAGTATCCCCGATAATGTCATGGCAAACCTGGTGGCTGACCTTTGTGACTTTGTCCTCACCCATAACTATTTCACATTTGGGGACAATGTATACCTTCAAATCAGCGGCACTGCTATGGGTACCCACATGGCACCACAGTATGCCAACATTTTTATGGCTGACTTAGAACAATGCTTCCTCAGCTCTCGTCCCCTAATGCCCCTACTCTACTTGCGCTACACTGATGACATCTTCATCATCTAGACCCATGGAAAAGCAGCCCTTGAGGAATTCCACCATGATTTCAACAATTTCCATCCCACCATCAACCTCAGCCTGGACCAGTCCACACAAGAGATCCACTTCCTGGACACTACGGTGCTAATAAGCGATGGTCACATAACCACCACCCTATACCAGAAACCTACTGACCGCTATTCCTACCTACATGCCTCCAGCTATCATCCAGACCACACCACACGATCCATTGTCTACACCCAAGCTCTACGATACAACCGCATTTGCTCCAACCCCTCAGACAGAGACAAACACCTACAAGATCTCTATCAAGCATTCTTACAACTACAGTATCCACCTGCTGAAGTGAAGAAACAGATTGACAGAGCCAGAAGAATACCCAGAAGTCACCTACTACAGGACAGGCCCAACAAAGAAAACAACAACGCCACTAGCCATCACCTTCAGCCCCCAACTAAAACCTCTCCAGGGCATCATCAAGGATCTACAACCTATCCTGAAGGATGACCTATCACTCTCACAGATCTTGGGAGACAGGCCAGTCCTTGCTTACAGACAGCCCCCCCAGCCTGAAGCAAATACTCACCAGCAACCACACAACAGAACCACTAACCCAGGAACCTATCCTTGCAACAAAGCCCGTTGCCAGCTGTGTTCACATATCTATTCAGGGGACACCATCATAGGGCCTTATCACATCAGCCACACTATCAGAGGCTCGTTCACCTGCACATCTACCAATGTGATATATGCCATCATGTGCCAGCAATGACCCTCTGCCATGTACATTGGCCAAACTGGATAGTCTCTACGTAAAAGAAATAAATGGACACAAATCAGACGTCAAGAATTACAACATTCAAAAACTAGTTGGAAAACACTTCAATCTCTTTGGTCACTCGATTACAGACCTAAAAGGTTGCAATTCTTCAACAAAAAAACTTCAAAAACAGACTCCAATGAGAGACTGCTGAATTGGAATTAATTTGCAAACTGGGTACAATTAACTTAGGCTTGAACAGAGACTGGGAGTGGATGGGTCATTACACAAGTAAAACTATTTCCCCATGTTTATACCCCCCGCAATGTTCCTCAGATGTTCTTGTCAACTGCTGGAAATGGCCCACCTTGATTATCACTGCAAAAGGTTTTTCCCCCCCCCGTGCTGTCCCGCTGGTAATAGCTCACCTTAAGTGATCACTCTCGTTACAGTGTGTATGGTAACACCCCTTGTTTCATGTTCTCTATGTATATAAATCTCCCCACTGTAATTTATTTGAGCATAAGCTTTCGTGAGCTATAGCTCACTTCATCGAATGCATTCAGTGGAAAAATAGTCTCTAAGGTGCCACAAGTACTCCTTTTCTTTTTGCAAATACAGACTAACATGGCTGTTAGTCTGAAAGATACCAAAAGTTCCCTAGAAACAGCCATTCCTTGCAGGGTTTCTGCTGGATCCTTGAAAGGCTGAATTCTGCAGTAAATTCCAAGACTGCAGAATCCCAGCATTCCATCATTACCAGTTTGGGCTGGATTCAAAATGGTGACCTCGTCAGGCAAAATTCTCGGTAGATTATTAACAACTGACTAAGCAACCCAGCCTGCTCTTCGGCAGGATATAGAAAATGTAACAGACAGTTTCGCTGAAAAGGGAAGAATAGCACTGTAGTATTTTTATTTTATTTCTCTTAGTCCCTTTTTATCTCTTGGCAGCCCTTTGTGCAATTAAATAGCTCCATGGGGATGCCATATGTTGCCAATAGTTTTATACTTCTCAGTAATGGGAGGTTGGAACTCTTTCCAAATTGACATGATAGGATCCCATTACAAAACTCTTCTCTAAGAGGAAGAGCTAAATGTTCTGTCAAGGAACTCAATTAAAAATAGACCAACTGGCATTGTGATCTCCTCACAAGAATGCACTTGGCATTGTGAATAACATGGTACATCTGGTGGTACCTCTCTGAATTGTTGGTAACTCAAACATTAGCCTATCATGGGCGTAAGCAGCAAGGTGCAAGCTTAGATCCAGTTCAGGGGCACCTTGCTTCAGAGTCCTGATTCCATCCCATCCTTAATATTAGCTCTGCAATTTGAAATGTCATCGGAGTAGTGTCAATCCAATTCTGAGAAGTGAGGTGGAGGAGGGGATGTCTTTTATTGGACAAACTTTGGAGCTACACAGAACTCCCTTGGAAAGGAGGCAGTGTGCACTCACCCAGCTAGGGCCAGCATTGCTAGTGGAGCCCAAGCGGTTCCCTTGGTCCCTGCTTTGAGGATTCGGCTAGATTTACGTAGTCCTTCTGTGCCCTGAACCAAGGGCAGACTATTCCCATACCTGATTGTGATACAGGGTGATGGAGGAGACCCCTTACTTCATCTCTGAGTGCCCATGCAGGGTTGGGCCCAATCTGGCTCCATGTCATTAATTTTCTGCCTGTTTTTATCTCCATTCCTTGGTTGCCTCCCCCAATGCTTTCAACATGGCCTTTTGTCCACTTGCTACTTTCTTGTTTGTGCCTTCCAGGTGTGATGATTTGTGTACCCTCTGCTGGCCAGATGGCTTGTTCTGCCACAGTGAGATTAACAGAGATGTTCATAAAACAAGAGTCAGTTTCTGGGCTAAAGGCAGTCACTTTAAAAGGAGGGAAGGTAACCGCTGTATAGGAAATGCCATGTACTGGAAAGGAATGTTTCTTTTCTGTTTCTGAGAGCGATGGGTGTTAACTACGAAAATGGGTCTTAACTTGGCCTCACAAAGCCTGACTGTGAAAGTCTGGTCCCATGAATTACTCAGTGCCAGGCAGACAGCTCTTGTACAGTAGTGACAGCTAAAATAAGAACATGTTTCAGGGCAGGATTGTGTGTTGTCTCAATTATTCCCACCTTATAATCTCCCAGAGCACTGTCACAGAGTCGAAAAGAAGTGGAGTTCATCTTAGCTGTCCCTATGCCATTCCATCCCCCCCCCTTTACTTTTGATTTTTGCTTGATGATAAAGAGAAAAAAAACAAATGGTTGTGCTGCTCCTTACTTGAGTTTAAACTGAAAAAACAACGTAAAAAAAGGTAAAAACATGAAAGATCAGATTCTACACTGCAGGCTGCAATCTACAAGTTCGTATGTTGGATGCTTTGCTCACCCTGCCAATGGGACATTCAGGCATGTAGAGAAAGCACATCATAAAAGCTGTGTACATCTCAGAAGAATGAGCTCTATGTCAGCATATACCAGGCCAGTTACAACAGAAGGTCTTTCGTGTAAAAGGAGCTAATATGGTGGTCTTCACCTAGTTATGTTTAATTCAGACATTTGGACTATTGAGATCTTTTGCTGAACCTAGGAACTCTCTTGGGTACCTGGTCAAACACTGAGGGAACCTGCAAAGGGAAGGGGATGCAAAGGAACAGAGTGGTTTTTAATTGCTTTGTAACAGATTCACTGAATTTGCAATATATATCTGCGACACAAAAGGCTATGTTAAAAGAATGTTCTTTAGGGTGCAAAGTCAAGATTCAAGAGTTAGGAAATGCCAGTTCGGTGGCTGCCCACGCACCTTAATTTGGCCCCCTTGTGCCTACACCCAGTCCTCTAAATGAGGCTGGGGTCCTGCGGAAAAATAGCATGTGATTTTGTAATTAAAGATTATACCATAATGCACACTCAGAAGGGGCAACTCCAAATCTGTGTGGAATGTAAATAACTTTGAGCCTAAAATGAGTGATGTCCCCTGAAATTAGGGACATTTGAGACAGATGCTTACACGGATGTACGCTGGGGTAAGACCATTGGAGTCAGTCCAGTCACCCTGGTAAAAGTGAAACAAGGCTAAGGTGCTTGGAATCCACGCCTACGCCCCACTGGAAACAATTATGAAAAGTAACACATTAGGGTTTTCAGCCTCTTCCAAGTGAGTATCCTGCGGATGTTTAGTCTGCCCTGGTGTGAAACTCCCACATTACAGTGGCTTGCAATAAATGTATCATGATCAATTCCTACTGGGTGCTGGGCAGCTCCTGGGAGGTACTGAATGCCCTCAGCTGGGTCAGTGGGCATGGAGGGTGCTTAGCAGCGCCGGGCCCCTAAGCAGTACACGAGGTAGGACACTGGGCTAAAGTCCTGCCCTAGCCAAGCTGCTGAGACTCCATTTCACACACAGTGCACACTGTAGGATGCAAAGGGAAGTATTGTCATCAGGTACAATTTCTACATGCACCTAAGTGATTTAGGAGCCAACATCCTATTGGCTTTCAATGAGATTCAAGCTCCTACATGCCTAAGAGCCAGATTGACAAAGGTGTTTAGGCACCTAACGATGCACACAGGCACCAACTGGGATTTTCAAAAACATCTAAGCTGATTAGGCACCTAATGCCTATTAAATGTCAATAGGAGTAGGCACCTAACTCACTTTTAGGCACTTTGTTCATCCCACTAGGTACCTATCTGTACCTGTAGGAGTCCAAATGCCTTTGGAAACTCAGCCCTAAATCCCTCTTGAAAATGAGACTTAGGGAAATAAATTTCAAAAGTGCCTAAGCCTCATTTGCAAAAGTGACTGAAGAGCCTCAGTCTCATTGGAAGTCAGTGGGGCTTGGGCTCCTAAATCACTTAAAATTTTTTGAAAATTTTACCCCATCGTAACACAGCGAACGCATCCCCCTCCAAACCAAAGCCCAGTGGCTCTGGCCTGGTAAGGCAACAACTTCTTTCTCTGAATGTTCCCTGATTAATTCAGCACTGGTGACTGAAGCCCGCTGCTTCTCCACAGAGCAGGTGGAAAGGCGGCAGTAGTGGAAGCCCGCCATACTCCCCCTTTTCTGCCCGGGAGCATCTCTCTGTGCATGAGAGGACAGTCCAGTTTCCACGGCCCATTCAGTCCTTGGCCTCTCTGCTGAGATTGTCCACAAGGATGGTGCCAACAGTGTTCGTCACCTTTGTGTTCTGGGCCAGTGCTTCTCAACCAGGGGTCCAGGGCCACCCGGTGGGGTGGGGGGAAGGCGCACAGACAGGTTTCAGGGGGTCTGCCAAGCATGGCCAGTGTTTGACTCGCTAGGGCCCAGGGCAGAAAGCCAAAGCCTCATTGTGCAGGACTGCAGCCCAGGGACCCAAGCCCCACCATCCAGGGTGGAAGTGAAAGACTGAGCAACTTAGCTTTGCGGTGCCCCCTATGGCATGGGACCCAGGGTAATTGCCTTGCTTGCTACCCCTTAATGCCAGCCATGACTTTTATAAGCAGAAAAACAGTTGTTGTGGCACAGATGGGCCATGGAGTTTTAATAGCATATTTGGGGTGGTGGGGTGGGGGCTCAGAAAGAAAAAGGTTGAGAACCTCTGAACTGGACAACTGGACTGAGACCAACCGACCCTCGCAGTCAGCCATCAGATGGTAACCACTTTTGGCCACTGCCACCTTGGGCTGGATTGGAAGTGGTGACGGAGTAGTGAAAAGTTTCCTTGTTCCGTCTCCTGAGCAGCCAAGGATAGCCTAAAGAGGTACCGCCATGCCATGCAGGGCCCTTGTACCTCTATGGCTATGTCTACACTGCAGCCGAGAGCCAGCCTCCCGCTGGACTCGCTCAGCTAGTGCACTAAAAATAGCAGTGTGGGCTCTCAAGCCCACCCAACCCTCTGGGTCTGAGCTCAGGTGACTAGCCCGCTTGTCCGCCAGAGCCACAACATCCACACTGCTATTGTTTGTCTACCCCGGCTAGGGCACTGGCTACCAGTTGCAGTGTAGGCATACCCTGGGTTTCATTAGCACTGTGCACAGACCACTATTCTGCATTGGCAGGATAGTGTGACGGGGGATGCAGGTCCTCATCTTTCCCATTCCCGGACAGCACACACAGGGCGGGTGATTAACAAGTGGAACAAATGACCAGCAGCAGTGGTGGATTCTCCATCACTTGGAGTTTTCCAATCAGGACTGGATGCCTTTCTGGAAGAGATGCAAGTTCTTAGGCTCAGTACAAGGCGGATGGTGACATTTTACTGGCCTGTGTTATACAGGTGGTCAGACTAGATGATAATGGTCTCTTTGGGCCTTAAACCTCTGTGAAACCATCTCTCCTTTTCACCTGCCCTAAAAGATTCACAGCTCCTTACAAAAAAAAAAGGTTTTATGTCTGTTTTGTGCATATTGCTTTCACTGAGAGGACATGAGAGCCAAAGAAAGCAAAAGAGAACAATCCATTAGATCCTGTGCACTAAATCCCAGATTTTAAACTGACAGGTCTAAAAATACCCAGGATGTGAAAGCAGATACAGCATCATAATTAAACACAGCAGGTCTGTTGTACTTCGGAAAAATGCATGCGATTCCTGCTCTAATAGCTACTCTCACCTTCACAAGAGGTGGGAGGGTGCCAGCTCTGACAAAGGGCTGAGCCAGGTCAGTATCATTTCATTGAAACTGTATGGATCCCAGAGATGGGATCGGCGTGTAGCATGGCAAGCTCCCACGCTGGAGCTAAGCAGTTGGGCTCGGCAAAATGGGGCAAAATTTCCAACCTGCTGGCAAAGAGAGAGTGAGGATCTGCAGAGATACTCACCCTGATTTGCCCTGCTCTGATAGCAAGTCCTTATCTCTAATATGGGTTTCCTGTTACTGACATCAAGCGCTAATACTGCAGGCGGGTGAGCTGGCTGCTGTTTGACACATTTTTTATTGTGAAATAAAGAATTTTGCACATTTCTGGAAAGACAGGAGAGTTGTTTAGGTTTGTGGAATTCCATGAAACTGACTTCCAGCCCAGTTAGGTATGAAGGGTTGGGGTTTTATACAGATTAAGCCAGCAAAAATGCATGCATCATTGCATTTATAGTTTGTGTGTGCAGTTACCACAACTGCATGCATATATTCCCATACTTACCCATTCACGCATGCAGTCCCCTGATTTGCCCACACAAACCAGTCAATGAGAATGACAGTGACTTTCTACTTTGGAAGACTCTCAAGCAAGGAGCCCATGTGAGGGGAAAAAAAGAGGAATGGTGGGCACTAAAACCATAATCTGAAAAAGTCTCTGAGGCCCAGTTGAGTGTCTGTCTCTGATTCATAGTGTGCTCCATTATCCATCTTTTGGATCTGACATAGAAGCATGGTCCTGATCACCTGGGCTCATTAATGATCCCATCACACTTTCCCAAGAGCAGAAAGTAGCATTAGCATCCTGGCAAATTCCATATGGGCTAGGTTCTACCAACCTTGTTATTTCATGTGGACAAAACAGATGGGTTGTGGTGTTGAGTGAAGAGATTTCTGGGTATTGCTTGTGAAGCAGCCTGGAATCTATGGAGATGAGCAGTTGCACAGAGACGTGAGCTACCACCTGTAATTTATTACAGTATTGCCAATGCCAAATGTTCAAAAATGAGGATTCAGGCTCCAAACAACCCTGAGATTTTTTAAAAATAATAAATTTGGGGGTGGGGAGAGGGGATTGGGTGCTCAGGTGGGGAGAGGGTGCTCAGGTCACATTTTCAAGCTTCTCTCCAAAAACCACAAAGGCTAGGAAATTACTTAGGGTACATTTTCACTGCCAACGTTAAAGCATTACATTCTCCATGAGGGGGATTTTTTCACACCCCCGAGTGAGCAAGTTGCAGCACCGTAAAGTGCCAATGTAGACAAGCCCTTACCAAAAAAGGTGGCTGAAGGATGTGGGGTGTAGGGTGACCAGACAGCAAATGTGAAAAATCGGGATGGGGGTAGGGGTGATAGGAGCCTATATAAGAAAAAGACCCAAAAATGGGGGCTGTCCCTATAAAATCAGGACATCTGGTCACCCTAGTGGGATGTTAAGCAGTTCAAATATGGGGAGACTCACAATCAACTCCTGAGAGTTAGCAACACTTGGAAGGGTGGGGGTGGGCATTTTCAGAAGAATTGAAGCCAGGTCTCTTTGTTGTCAATTGCAAATTGAATCCACATTTTTGCACCAGCAAAATGAATTGCATGATCGGATGTGCCTACTTTACTTCTCAAACTCCCTGATATATACCTTCTACCTGGCATTTTGAGGATTAAGTAATCAGATTTGCACTGCACTTCAGCTAAAATACAGACACATTTTGTGGGAGGAAATTACCACCCTTTAAAATAATTGACTGTGTTAACAGCGGTTGGGCTAAATTGTGATGTTAACACCTCATTGTGGTGAATGTGTGAAAGGAGGGTGGAACTGTCACCTTTGCTACTGCTCTTTAGATAGAGTGCAGGCATTCACTGCAGCGCTGTGGAAATTGGGCAGATATGGCCAGTGCTGTATATAAACTCACTAGACTCTGCACAGAGAACAGCTGGATGGTGATGTTCAAAACAGAAAGATTCTGCAGAAAGATCCTCAAGTTGAGAGATCTGCCTCATTGTTAGTTTAATAAGGATTATTGGAAAATAGGGGTTTTCCCCATGGAAAATTTAGACTTTTTGTCAAATTATATATATATATATATACACACACACACACGTTTAAAAACTGGGGTTTTCTACAACAAAAAAGTTTTGGGGTCTGGGCTAATTTTGTTCGGGATAAGCCTCACTCTCGTACCACCTGTTAGATACTGTGCATAGTGTACATCATTGTGCAGAGTTTTCCCACCTGGCCTTTTCAACTAATCTTGCCTCAAATCCTCTTGAGGAGGAGAAGGCAGACAAGGGATTTTGGGAGTGATGCTAAATCACTCCGACCTCTGTACAAAAATGCCTCAAGGGTACACTCCAGAAATCCCATTTAGCTTGGCTTGCTCCTTATGGGATTAACTATTCCTCTGCATCATCATATATGTGATGAAGTATCAAAAGACTGTAGGTTACTGTCTCTGTTTAGGCCACTTGCAGGAGCTACTCTGGATTCTCCAAGTAGCTCAAAACATGTTCTATTCAAGTGGCCTAAAGTAAGACAGGCTGTGACAAAATTACAAGCTACTTGCTTATCTCAATGCAACCACAAATTCAAGTAATTGGAGTATGTTGAACATGCAGAAGAGAACCTGACAAAGGCAGGGCATTGGGTTGGCAAAGGACAATCCAAAGAGAACAGTCCAGTGTATCTATAACAGGGTTCTCTACTCACCATTGGCATTCCTCCTTGTGGCTCATCTGGGAAGAAACTCGCCACTGGTCTGACGTCCCTTCCTGCAGTCGCTCAGCCCATTGTCTCAATCTCACCCTCCAGGACTCAGGGCAGTCTTCTTCCATGTGATTCAGCCCTCCAGCCAGGCTATTTTCCCCTTCCAGGGTCTGTCAACATCTCTCTGGACAAGCTGTCCCTCTGCTGTTCCAGGCAGTTCTCCGTTCTACATCCAAAGCTCTGCCACGTGCCCAGCAGCTGGTAGGAGGACCCACCCTCTACTCTGGGTTCCAGCCCAGGAACCCTATGCTCCCCAGCTATGGTCTAATTACTCCCAGACTAGTTCCTACTTCCCTGGGCTCTGACCTGCTTCCTCCTTCTCCCTTCTGACACCTCTGGGTTTACCACCCATCCAAGCTTGCTCCACTCCCTGTGGCTACTTTCCCCTTTGGCTTCTTGCCAGAACTGTAACCCTCAACACACCTCCCTCCTGCCAGAGAGTGACTGCAGACTGTTGCCCCCTTATGGTCTCAGCTTCTTAGTTTTTTAGAAGCCCTGCATGTTCCTGCCCAGGTGAGCTTCATCCTTAATTAACATTATTGATCCCTGGCTCCCCTCCAGGTGCAGCCTATGCTGTTAATTGGCCCATTCACCCTATCTTAACCCCTTCAGGACTGGTGTAGGGTGAACACCCCGTCACAGTATCCAACATGTGTTACAAATCTAAATTATACCTCCCTTCTAATAGAGTCAGTGCTTTCCCTGCTCTTTTACTGTCTTGGGGGCTGCTCCTATAAACTCCTAATTTTATTCCTATGAATAATTCCTCTGGAGCTGATCCTGCTTGTGAGGGCCACGGAAATAATCTCATGTTTAAAGCTGAGTAAGCTTGTGTATTTGCAGAGTCATTCTCTTCCATAGTATTGTTTTCTCCATGCTCCAGTAAGGAGATCCATCCAACATTGCTATGCTCAGGGTGCTTTATGATCTGTCAGTTTTTCCTCAATAAGGGGTATCCCATCCCTGACAAAATCAGCTTACGTTTGATGTCCCCTTGTGCTTTCAAAGTTCAGCTACCAGAGCATCTAGCTGAGACCAGAAGGTGTGAAATCAATTAATAGTGATTCTGATGCTAATAATATCATCAGTTGGGTCCATTAGTAACTCCCTTCCAGTGATTAAAAATAAATAAATAAATAAATAAATAATTTAATTAATAATTAATAGATTAATTAATAAATCATGGCTTATGCAGCCCTTTATATCTCTGAAGTGCTTTACCAACAGAGCACCAAATTACTTCCTGGTTTATACTATCAAAGTCAGTGGTGTTACAAAGGCATCAATTGACCCTGTGATTCATTAACCCTTACTGTGCCCTCCTCAGGACTGCAAGCACTAACTGGAGCTGGCCAAATAGAAGAAAATACTATTTGTGAATAAATTATTTGCTGAATGACAGAAAAAAAATCCTGGCTAATTTATTGGCTGACTATTGCTTGACCATCTTCAATGCTGGTTGAATAGTGGGGAAAAATGTGTCCACACACCATTTATGGGACAATTGACAGGGAAAAAATAGATGAATAAGTGATTTGTAAATATTGTTGAGCCTGCTCTAGTATTAGATGTCATCAAGTTTAGGGATCAGTGTGTTGGCCTTCCCATCCAGAACAGATTGTACCTAGTTGCCAGTACACAGAGGAACTGCCTTAATAGGTGTATTGTGTCTAAGGTGACTCTGGAGTTAGGTTCCTTCAGCAGAGCATTTTATAATGATGACAAGTGAGCTACTTTTTCCATGATCAAAGACCCTTGCTACAGCAATGTCTATCTGTCCATTAAAGCCTCTGGACCAGTTTCTCTCCTCCTGTTCTAGCCACTTTGTGCTGCTCAAATGTTACAGTGGGCATGATGCCAAGTTAATAGTAGAATCTCAAAGACAGAATCTATTGGTCAAGGATTAAAATAACTTTGACAGTTAAAGCCATCGTGTGCAGCAGCCGTGCAATTTATGAGGAAAACTACATTGAACATTCACAGAACTCCTCACTCTTTAAAATGAAAACACTTTCACGTAGTAGCTAGAGTGAACATTGTGCCTTAATATTGTGCATTAATAGACTCACTTCTTCAGCTGCTGATGACTGTAGTTCTAGAAAATTTATTGTTGCTATAAAATGAGTCTCTTTCTCTCTCTCTCTCTCCCTTTTGCTAATTGACAAAGAGGCCCAGTAATTAAAGGACAATAAAAGTTTTCCAGTAATTAGTTTCTGTTGTTTGGTTACAGGCCATCAATTGTTCTTTAATAATACCGATCGTTAACATTCAGTAGTTAGGAGTCTCTCAGAGGATTCTGGGGCACAACCACTTACGAACAGTATGCATTCCATTCCCATGAGGGCATTTTGCGCTCAGAAGGATATTAACCCTCTCCTACTGTAACATATTTGTACGATCGCTTTATGTTTCCAGATAAACATCTCAGACAACTAATGACTAGAAAGCAGCAATTGGGGTAGCAGAGTTAGCCAGACCTGAAGAGGCAGGAGGGAAATGGGCAAAGTTGAATGACTTGTTCACCTCTGTTGCACAAATTCTCTTGAGACTTGCATGCTGCGATAAAACACTTTGACAGAGAATATTCCTTTTGGGCCTAATCCTGCAGTGCTCACCTGGCAAAACTCCCCATGACGGCAGTAGGAATTTTGATTTAATGAGAGTAGCAGGATCAGGCACATGCCAGTTTTAAGATGGCAGAAAATATGAGAAAGTTGAGACACTACTTGATAATGTTATATTTAGCTAGCAAAAATTCTAATGTTTCTATTCCAGGGGTTAGGACTTGGTATTCAAGTGGAGGTGGATTGCATAAGCAATGGCATTCCCATATTTGCCTTTTACTCAGCCCGACTGAAGTCAGTGGCCAAATTCCCCTTGCTTTAGTGTGAACAGGAGTGGGCCCACTGAATGTGTCTTCCAGAGATATTTCCTTAGTACAAAGGACAAAGTGCTTAGCAGAGAAACAAGGAATTCAAATGAAATTCTCCAAGGCAAAGCTTTTCATGGACAATCAAGCTGTTCAAATGGCTTAAGAAATGAACCAACCTCAGGGTTTGGAGACACTAACTCGAATGGAATTAAACTCTCTTTGGTTATGCTAATGATTTCGATTTGGTGTTGCCATCTCATGCAATTTTATTGAGTCTCTCAACATTTGGTGTTCTTCTGAAAGCCCCAGTTTCCTGCAGCAATCTCAGTTTTCATTGTAGAAGGGCTGTTATAAAGACAATAGTAATCAATTGTTCTCCATGTCCACTGAAGATAGGACAAGAAGTAATCTTCTTAAGCTGCAGCTAAGGAGATTTAGGTTTAGGGGGTATATAAACAGATATAGGGGTATATAAACCCTACACTGAGATAGAAGGGGTTAAGGAGCAGTTCTGGGCCCAGGTGGCCCCGCCCCTGGCACCTGCAGAGACTGCTCCAGATGCGGGAGGAATATAAAAGAGACCCAGATAGCTCAGAAGGTAGCAGACAGGCTAGGACAGACCTGCTCTGGGAGCTCCTGGGCAAAAGCTTCAGGTCTGCAAGGTAAGAAATGTAAGCAACAGCTACCCCAAGCTCTACAGGAGGGACCAGCTTTTCCATAGCCCTAAAGAACTCTTCACTCTGTCATGTGGTGGATCATTTGCAAGGCTTTCTGACCATGCCCTGGACTGCGTGGTAAGTGATAGGAAGTGGCCCAGGGAGGCAGTCCCAGAGCACTGTTGGGTGGTTGGTATTGCTGCCATGCCTAGGGTCCTGGGTTAGAGCCTGGTGGAGAGGGAGGGCCTGACCTCCCTCAACAACCACCTTCCCTTCATGCCCTGGGAGATAAGGGTGGGAGGGGTGACAGAGATGTTGTAAGCCCTGAGGCAAGGGTACACAGCCTACAGGGACCTGGATATGGGATGAAGCCTCTTTTCCTTTGCAGATGTTGGATTTATATATTTTGTTGGACTCTGTTACCCCAGAGGGTCACACTAGACAGGTGACTTAGCCAGAGGGCTGACTTACTATCTACTAGAAAGAAGACTGCTAACACGCCAGAGTGACCATGGGCAATGGCGGTGCTAGAGACTGGAGAGAGGCATGACCCAGATCCATTGAAGGTAGGGCAAGAAGTGATGGGCTTAATCTGCAGCAAGAGAGATCTAGGTTAGATATCAGGAAAAACTTCCTGTCTGTAAAGATAGGTAAACTCTGGAATAGGTTACCAAGGGTGACTGTGCAATCCCCTTCATTGGAGATTTCTAAGAACGTGTTGGACAAACACATGTGAGGGATGGTCTAGGTTTAATTAGTCCTGCCTCAGCAGATGGGGCTGGACTACATGACCTCTCAAGGTCTCTTCTGACCCTACATTTTTATGATTCTATAAAGAGGAAATAAGTTTCTAGCCTTCCTGGGTGTGAAGGAGAAATGAAAATATGCCCCCAAAAGGTTTAAAAATGAGACAGCAAATAAAAGCAACCCTACATTTATATATATATTTTTAAATCTGGCGTTCTTTCACATGGGGGGGGGCGGGGCTGACTCATGATCTTTGATAGCTTTGGGTTGTGTGATATTGGGGCAGCCAGTTCTGATTATAATAAATGAGGTAATGCCCTGAACCTCCAGAACCCAAAGCTTTTTGCTAACATCCTGAGTGCTGATGCATTTAAGATTTTGTTTTCATTTCCCCATGCTTACCCTTGCAGTAGCTTTGAGATTAAGCAGCAGCACCAAAGGGCAGTTCTTGTGGGACCAGGCAGTGCTAAAATCTTGAGAAAGCTTGTTCTCCTATGATTTGCTCATGAGATTTGCAGCTGGGTTTCCAAAACCAAAGGCCTTGGTTAAAAGTTGCAGTGGAACCAAGTTTGTAAAACTTTTTGTTTACCCGGACACTGAGCATGCTTAGTGTCCATAAACAATTTACCTAAAACATAGCAGCTGTGTCATGCCTGCCCGAGGCCCAGTCTGGGGCATGGCTATCTTCCTGGAACCAGTGCTGTCCAGTTGTTTTGCCATGTGAACAGCACTTTCTAATTCTTTCTGTGTAACTATTTTGACCAGTCCCTCTTCTTCCCAGTTCTCTGTGCAGTAGGACATCCCAGAATGTATTATCCACCCAAAACATGTAGCATTGGCTGACCCCAAACTATTTGTGAATTTGACATGAATTCACCAAATAATTTTGTCCGGAAATTTTTTTGAGGGGCAGGGGGGCTGTAGTGTATGTTGTTGGCCTCCTTTGTAAAGCAGTTTGAGATCTACTAATGAAAAGCACTGCAACAGAATTTATTATTACTATTATTATTACTAGAGTCACAAAATAGCAGCAACGGCACTTATAACTTTTAGCTGCTGTACACCTGATAACTTCTAGCCCAGTGGTTAGGGCACTTGCCTGGAATGTAGGAGACCCATGTTCAAGAGCAGGAATTTGAGCTCAGGTGCCCCCTTTCCCAGGTGACAGGTTTCAGAGTAACAGCCGTGTTAGTCTATATTTGCAAAAAGAAAAGGAGTACTTGTGGCACCTTAGAGACTAACCAATTTATTTGAGCATAAGCTTTCTTTTTCCCAGGTGACCATCCTGACAATTAGCACAGAGGCTGTTCTGTTGGCAGGGCCTTCTCAGTCTCATTTTTTGTTGAAGCTAGCACTTTATATAAATAAATATTCAGTGGAGCAGGGCCTTGGGGCTCCCTCCTTCTAGGCAAGTGTCCTAACCACAAGGCTATAGACTCTGTCTCCTCTCTCTGGCTCAAAGACTATTAAGTATTTTATACAAAGTGAAACAGCTTCAACAGGAGAGATGCAGAGCCCCACTCCAGAACAGCTTATAAATCCTCCTCCTGCCGCTGCAATGGAATGCTAAACTGTAGTATACTGTTCAGCCAGTAAGTGGTGCTGTGGTTAAAACACCTTATTTAAGCTAACCCCAGCCATACCTGGGAGTGCATAAAATGATCTTATGATGAACACATCTGCTGTATAAGAAAGCGCTGTACCCAGTCCATATCTGGTGCAGGAAAATGACATGGTGTCAGAAGTAAACTAGTGCCAGAGGAGAACAAAAACAGAAGGAAAACAGCAACAAAGGTTGAAAACAGAAGGAACAAAGATTGCAGGATCTCATCAACATGCCACTCTTCAGTGACCCAGAGAACTTCAGCTTTCAGAAAAAATCACAGTGAACACACTGGAAGCAGTATTATGGAAGATTTTGCATTCGAAACAAGCTCCACATGGAAACTGGAGATATACAGGTATCTTCTTTAATTTAGGCTATGAGGAATCAGGCAGTGCATATCTTTAAATCCTTTGACTTTCCACAGTCACAAAAATGGCTAAGAAAGAGTTCTGGAAGGAAGGAAGACTTTCTTCCTCAGAGCAATGTGGTTTATGAAAGAGCATGTTTTCACCAGAGAATCCAAGAACCATGGGGAAATGTTGAATGTTTCATAAGAGCTCTGCATACATTGGCTGAAAACTGATTTTTGGGAATGCAAAATATGAAAATATCAGACAGGCTGGTTTTTGGGTTAACAGATAAAAATGTTTTACAGCAGCTACAGCTGATTACAGACTTTACTGTAGTCACAGCTGTACAGAAAGCAAATCAGTCTGAACTAGTCAAAAAACAGAACAAAAGGCAGGAGCAACTTGAAAAACCTGAAGCTAGCTTAGAAGCTATAAACAGACACCTGAGCATAAAACATAATTAATATAAAGCCCATGAGGCAAGTAGAGAGAACTCCCTGGTAAGGGAGACACTGCATTGTCTGTAATGAGTAATGTGAGTGAACTCCCTGACTGTTTTGTGTGGCAAATGTATCATCTCTTGGGATATGACTTTTTCTATACATTGTGCATGTAGGCTGGAAGTCATATTCCAAAAGATGATGCATGTCCAGCTAGAGACACACAGTGTAATAAATACACACGATATGGACATTTTTCAGCTTTTTGCCACACAACAGTCAGGGAGTTCACTCACATTACCGACAATCAAGAGCCATTGTTTTTGGGATCTATCACTTGCGATGACACAGATCCTGCCAGGAGAGTGAAACTGAATATTCATGGGAAGACTATTGACTTTAAAACTGACTCAGGAGCAGACCTCACGGTCATCTCAGAAGGGAATTTCAATCATCTTCAACCTCTCTATGAAGGAGTTCACTTACCACTAGGGGCGCCTCCTTGTGGCTATATCTGGGGATTAGCTTCACTCAGGTCTGGTGCCCCCTTCCTTGCACTGTGGCCCCTGTCTCTTCATGATTCAGGGTGCTCCCTCTTTGTGACTCAGCCCCCCAGGAAGGTCCCTGTAGTACTCCCAGGGTAACAAAATCTCTCTGTGGCATCTCCAATGCTCCTGTGCCACTTCCCAGTAGCTGGTAGGGGAACCCAGGCCCACCCTCTACACTGGGTTTCAGCCCAGGGTCCCTATGACAAGCAGCCAAGGTATGCACAGGCCCTTGCTGCTGCTGCTACCTAGGCTTCTTCCGATCCAGCCCTCTCAAGCTTCCTTTCCGCACAACTCCTCTGGGATTGACGCTTCTTCTTGAGCTAGAACCCTGGCACCTATTCTCCCTCCTGGGTTTTCACTTTCCCTCTCTTTGCTCCCAGACAGTGATTGCAGACTCTTTCCTGCAGCCTCCTTCTGCTGGAAACTTCCTGGCTTTATAGCCTGCTCCAGCCCAGTTAAGCCTCCTGTTCAGTTAAGCCTGGCTTTCCCTCCATGTGCATCCAGGTACCCTAACTGACCCCTCAGGCCCATAATAACCCCTTCAGGGCCTGTGTGGAGTTTACACCCCATCACATCCTCCCACAGCTGAAGTTACCAGACCCAGCTTTGACTAGCCCTGGAGAGATTCTGAACTGCATGGACTTGTTCACCACAGAAACAACTTACAAAGACAAAAACTGCATTCAGAGTGAGTGTGATCAAAGAACCACAGACCCACAGCCTTCTCGGACATAGTGTGGGGGCCACGGTGGGCCTAGAAAGAAAGGTGGAAAAACTCGATGGAATATTTGGTGATTGGACTTGTGAAAGGAGATCCAGTACAAATAACCTGACAGAACAATGCTGAATCATATAGTGTGTTACACCTTTCAGAAATCCTGTCTCATTACTTCATCAAGTGGAAACTGAGTTAAAGAGAATTGGCATAATCAAGAAGATCTCTGAGCTAACAGCATGGTGTGCCCTAATGGTAATATCTATAAATGAAAATGGGAAAATGCAAATCTGTATGGATCTTCAAAGACTTAATGAAGCAGTTGTGAGAGAAAAATATATCCTCCCAACATTGGACGAGCTACAGTATCCTCCAAGCTGGATGTCTCCAGCAGATTTTGGCAAGTTCCTTTAGCCAAAGGAAGTTCACAACTGACTACATTTATCACACTCTTTGGGAGATTTTTCTCTGAAAGATTACCTTTTGGGATTACCGGTTCATCTGAAGTTTTTCCAAAGAAAGATGGCAGCACTGTTAACAAACACAAATGGAGTTGTAGTTTCACGGATGATATTGTGAAATATGGATCTTCAATGGAAGAACACAACAGTTCTAATCCTAATCTGTCAATCCAGACAAGGAAAAGTGTGTTTTCCACGTACCCCAAATTGAGGTTTTGGGACTGAGAACAAAGAAAGATGGAATTCGTCCCAGCCCTAAGAAAGTAAAACCAATTAGAGAATTGAATGTACCAACTAAAAAGACCTGGATCAAGCACTGCTGAGAAGCCAACATCTATTGCTGTGGTTAATGTGATTTAACCCAACTGCTAAATATGTTCCTGAGAATAATCTGTAAGTAGCAGATACTCTGTCATGGAACTCAGCATCACACTTCATTACCTGTGATCTTGAAGATGACTTAAAGGCATAAGTGGCAGTTGTGAATGCATACAGACAAGTTTTAGAAAAGAGATTAAACCAGCTACAAAAAGCAACCTTGACAGATTAGCAACTTTGGAAAGTTCTAGATTACATTGGGGCAGCTGCCCCAAGTAGCTAAAGGACATTAAGAAAGGGACAAGACTACTTTACTGTGTGCGGACAATGAAGGAAGTCAAATGGGCTCATAACTAAAGACAATTGGAAATTCCGATTGTAATTGGAATGTAAAATGTAAAGACAATTGTAATTTCAAACAAAATGAGAGGAAAAATCCTAAACCTCATCCATGATGGACATCAAAGATTTAACTAAATGCCATGAGCAGGTCAATCGGTCAGAATGGTGGCTGGGCATCAGCAAGGACATAACGAATAAATTGTCTGCATGTGTACATTGCAGAACAGACCAACGTATCACAAAAACACTTTAACAACAACATCTCTACCAGACAGATCTTGGAAGAGACTTGCTGCGGATTTATGCGAATTCAGAGGACATTACTTGGTCATCATGAACTATTTTTCCAGGTATAGAGAAATAATGTACCTGAAAGACATAGCATGTCACAGTGTTATCGAGAAACTGAAGTGCACTTTTGCTATTTCTGTATTCCAGAAAAATTAGTGATGGACAATGGACCACAATTTGCTGCAGCAGAATTGAAGTATTTCCAAATGAAATATGATGATGATGATCATATTACTAGCAGCCCACATTGTTCACAAGCAAATGGAGAGGCTGAGAGAGCTGTATTGATTGCCAAGAAAATCCTACAGCAGGAAGATCTATGCCCCACTCTTCTGAGTTACAGATCAACACCAATAGCCGCTACTGGATAAAATCCAGCACAAATCCTGCTGGGAAGACAACTCAGAACTACTGTTCCAACTTTGAAAAAGAATCTGTCTCCAAAGTGGCCAGACATGAAGAGAGTAGCCAAATCTTTTTGGGGGTTTTTTGTTTTTTTTTTTTTACTTGTTTGTGGTTTTTTTAAGCAAATAGAGCTTTTACAACTGACTACACTCAGAGCTGCCTGATCTAGAACCTGGTGACCATGATCATGTCAAGCTGGATGAAGAAAAAGGATTGTCAATTCCAGCTGTCATAAATAAAAAGAACGCAGCACCCAGATCATATGTGATTGAGACCAGCAGAGGAGAATTCAGCAGAAACCATCAATACCTAAAAGAACGAGGAGTACTTGTGGCACCTTAGAGACTAACAAATTTATTTGGGCATAAGCTTTCGTGGGCTAAAACCCACTTCATCAGATGCATGCAGTGGAAAATACAGTAGGAAGATATATAATACAGAGAACATGAAAAAATGGTGGTTGCCATACCACTGCATGCACCTGGTGGCTTTCAGCCCACGAAAGCTTATGCCCAAATAAATTTGTTAGTCTCTAAGGTGCCACAAGTCCTCCTCGTTCTTTTTGCTGATACAGACTAACATGTCTACCACTCTGAAACCTGTCATCAATACCTACAGTTTGTTCCTCAGAAAGAACAGTCAACAGAGCAAACTCTATGAATAGCAGAGACAGAACAAGAAGTAGAAGACCCAAGGATTCCAGACTGACCAGTGACAGATGTCACAACTAATGAACAGCCAGATCAAGTTGTTATGCATTTGGATTGTGTAATTAAAAAAACAGTATGATTCAGAGACACTTAGCAGACTGAAACATACTGAACTTCAGAGACCGTGTGATAGCGTAAATATTGTAAATGGTAGGAATGTAGAACTTAAAGGGGGAGATGAAATGGAATGCTGAACTGTATTATAGTGCTCAGCCACTAGATAGCGGTGTGGGTAAAACACCTTATTTAAGTTAACCTGGGGCATTTAAGCATACTAGGGCATGATAGGAGTGGCAAAGGGCCAGGGCTGGAGTACTCTAGCCTGGCCTTTCAGTTTTAACAACCACTGGGGCCCATTTCAAGGTAGTGTTAGCTAGAACAGACTTTAGGCTGCTCTATCTTGCACCAGGATCTGGGTTAGCCCCCAGGATTGGGGCAAGTGGAAAGAGTTAGAGCAGTCTTTAGCTTCGCCCCCCTTAGGTGCACTGGGCATGCCTTTGGCACAGCTGAAGACTGAGCTTGCTGACTTTTAAAGCTATGGCTGTCCAAAGCTATGGCTTTGGTTCAGCCCATCGGAGGGGCAGGGATCAACCGAACAGACTGGTTCCAATTCGGGACCTTGGGTTCTGCCCAGGCCTATCTAGCCATGCCACATACTCATGCTATGCATTAGTTAACTGAATTGCAGAGCATTCAAAGGGATCAAATAACATTACACAATACCGGAATTAAGCTCGAGCACTTAGTGATGGTACCAGCTCATCCTGAGGCAGGGGACCATTTACACCAGTGTAAATCTGCAGTGACTCCAGTGGATCTAATCACAAACAGAATCTGCTCCAGTGTAGTTACAGTCCTGTGACCTTCCTTCTTATTTTTATTACAAATAATACAAAACTCCCACGGCAAAGATATAAGGAAAATATCCCTCATCCTGTCCTATACATCTCTCTAGCCCCCATCCTGATTCCTCCCCATCCAGCTGCCTCCGTTCCCCTTCTCCTCTGCATTAGGTTGTTATTTAAATGCTCTAAGAAACAGATACATGATAAAAAGGACTTTGTAATCTGAAATGTTACACAAGCCCACTCCCCCCTACTCCCTAGCCCACCCACCACAGGTACTGAGGGGCACAGAGGATTGGTAGCTTTATACACTTTGCCAAAGAAGTTTGTGACCCTGTGAAGAGGTTGCATTTCCACCATGCCTGTTTGGGCCTAACTCACCACTCCATTACACCCAATTGTACACCAGTGTAACCTGTGGCTTCAGGTCTGCACATGCTGCAAATGGTTCCTACGCCCTTCCTGACATCTGGCTTTATTGGTAACTCAGATGATAATGCTGTGCCACCTCTCTGCACATGTCTGGGCCTTGCAGGTCAGTTTTTCGTGCAGGAGAAAGCAGTATCATGGAGTCTGGGAATATTTAAAGTGTAACTTGTTGTATACACATATATATATGCCAGTCCTGAAATGAGATGGTCAGATAGCATGCAGGGTAATCCCTTCTTCCAGGATTCATAGCCACACCAATGCCCTGTTCCCAGAGAATATCTTGTAATACTCTAATCAGAGACCACAGCAGAGAGAAAACCTTCAGGCTACTTGCACAGTTCCCTCTCCAAGGACCACCGCCTCCACAGGGAACCAAATCAAACATATCCAAAACTAACAGCAAAGAGCATGTCTTCCCAAGACTGAACACTTACTCGCATGCCAATAAAAAGAGCTTGGCAGATTACATGTAACAGCTCCACCTGGCAAAACCTGACATAACAATGACAACAGAACAGCAACATCACCCTCACCTTTCTCCCCAGGCTGTTCCTAGGGTTTCCTGCAGGACTCCCCTATCTCTTCCTGGACTTCCCTCTGACCAAAGGGTCACACCCAATTCTCTTGTCTTTCACCTATCACAGAGAGTCATCAGAACTTACACAGTAGCTTTACACAGATGTTAAAAAGTGATTAGTATTTTGAATCCCTCCATTTTTGGATACCCAAAGTGAGACAGCGTAAAGAGGACTGATTCTCAGAATGTACTGAGCCTTTACCCGCTGAAAATTAGTCCCCTATAAGGCACCTCAAGCTGGGCTCCCAAAAACCACGTGTCCCTTTTGAAAATCTTGGTGTCCTAATTTTAGGTACCTAGTTTGGGAAAATACTCATCCGAACCCAGTTCCAGCCAGAGCTAAATAAAATTAAACAGTCTCTCAGGTTCCAGATCAGTCTAAAGGTAAAGGAAGAAGAGTTTGCCAAAGGTTTGAGGACAGTCACCTTTGTATTTGGGAAGATTGAAATCCTAACTGAAATTCAGTGATAGCCTGGGTGATGTAGAAGCTGACTAGAAACTAGTGAATTTTTCCAGTGATCAGAACTAAGGAAATATGTTGAAAATAGGTTGTTAATTAGCAATACTTTTCCTTGGCATAGTTGGTTTCTTTAGCACTGGGACTAAATTCCATAGCAGACTTTAGATCTATTGGCAACTTGCCAAACGCTAGAGCGAGATTGTCTGTGTGAGTTAAAATTGGGGCAAGAAACTAAAAACAGCCTTTCATAGATGAGGAAGGCCAAGGATCAAGACTACACGTGGTAGTCCAGAGCTTGAGGACAATCTTATTTAAATCCTCAATACAGAGCACATTCAAATGAGAGAAATCACAATTGCCTGATTTATGTGGGCTAATAGATACACAGGAAGGAGGCAGATCCAGACAGATTCTCAGACTGGAAGAAAAATGTAGCCTAAAGTCATTTACCTTATCAACTAAGTAAAATTGAAATGTCTGACAAAGCTTCTTAGACTGCTCAGGTTCAGGAAGTGACCCAGCCTGGATGTTAAGGAGAATATAAGAAGAAAAGTGATTCTGTTCTTTCAGACTCATATCTGAGACTATTTTAAAGCCTCCTTCTAGCAAGATGAGATTTTCCCCAGGGATAGGTAGTCCAAAAAGCTTTCCAGTCTCCCTCATGATCTGCCAACCATCCTCACGTTCATGAACGCTTCTGTGTCATGGTAAGACGTCAAAAAGGTGAAGCAGATCATGGATCTGTTGGTAAACATTTCAGTGAGTCTGGTGTACACACAAAATGGCACCAATGTAGCTAGACGTGTGATTTGAAACCGACTTAATCAGTGTAGCTTTTTGACATTCTGAAACCGACTTAACCTTGGCTTCTCTTGGTGTAGATGGCTTTGGGACATGGACAGGTGCAGATTAAACTGGCAAGGGCCATTTTAAACTGATAGAAGAGAGTCCACACAGGAGTTTGCACCAGTTTAACTAAACTGTTTCTGAACAGATTTAAGTTAAACCCCTTCGGGTTCTGTATGAAATCTCTCTCCTTCTCCATACTCATCTGTGGAGATGGTCCCAAACCAAGACATCATAGCTAAACCCTGCACCTGAATTTTATCAGCCAAATCCACAGCTGGCGCGTGTGGTTGTGACTCTTCTGCAGTCAGTAGAGTTGAGCCTGCTTATTCCAGGTGTGAACTTCAGTCCATTTCTGTAATGGGCAGGAAAAAAACTTTTCAGTCCGAGTGCAGAAGCAGAAAAGTGCAGGGACCATGTCAAGCATGGGACTGTAACGATCAGTGGGTTCTTTGAGTTCAATCAAAAATACATGAGCAAATAAGGAAGTGCCCTGCTCCCCTCCTGCACACACAAAAAATCTATCACTTGTCATAAAAGGCTGGATTTTTAAAGCTATTTAGGGACTGAACTCCCATTGAAATGAATGCCTAAATACCTTTACAATCCATCCCAAAATATTTAGGCCAGACTGTACAAACCTCCTAACTTGCTGATGGAGGCAAAGTAAAGCACAGACCCCTATAATCATAAACTAGTTAATAACTGAGAAGATTAATATAAAGGGTGCAAACTAAGCAAAATAATGAGATCAAGTTGTGACCTTCTCAGAAAATAAGGAAATAAACATGCTGAGTGAGGTGAACAGAGTCTGTGATCAATAAGAATCCCTATGTGAACTATTCAGAGAAATTACCACAGTGAGCATTTGAATCTCCCAGAGTCAGCGATTTTAGGGAGTTTGGGAAATTATTCCTAAAAAATTCAAGAAGAAAAAGAATTTTACCTGTTTTACAAATTAAAGAGAAATGAATTGAGGTCTCGTCTTCAATGTAACTGGAAGGGAAATAATTAACTGGGTTGTAATTCATGACTTTAGCTATGTCAGTGCAAATCTGAGTGTGAACATAATTTAATTCAGTAAAAAAACACAACTTCTTTTCTTAAGCCAGGGTGCTCACTTCAAAATAAGTGTCTGCACGAGACCTGTTCCAAAATAACCCAAAGGTGTGACTTCCAGCGCATCTTGGTCTGAGTTACTGTATAGCGTATAGCTCTAAGCATTAATGAAAGGCACCAGACTGAGAACCCTGGCCTGAAGCCCTGCTCATGCCCAAAATAAGTACCACATGGTAGTATGGTAAGTCCTTCATGCTGCCCTACCACTGTGTGTCAGTCCTGACCTGAAGAGACTGTTACTGGGAAATGAGAAGAGTTCAGGCTGCCTGACCCACATGCTCGCTAGCTTCTCTATAGCGGGGAGCATCTACACGAGACAGGTGCACCGGTTAAAGTTAACGTGTGACTTTAAACCAATATAGTTAAACTGGTGCAAACCGCTGCACGGACATCTTTGTTTCCTCATTAACCAGGCTTATTTTGGTTTAGCTTAAGTCATTTAGAATCTGGTTTAAGCGAAACCAAAATAAGCTGCTCTTAAACTGAATTAAACCATCTGCACCAGTTAAATGAGATTGTTTTTTTTAGAAAAAGAATGGATTTAAACTGAGCCAGTGCAACTGTCTGGCATAGACAAGTCATGCTGGTAGTAAAGGGAAATGTGAGTGAAAAAGAATGTGCTAATCAAGTCAAAGCACTGGAAGAAAGCTGGAAAGAACAGTAGCCAGAATACCTCTACCCACCATGCTACAATGGATACAGAAAGAATCAAGCCAATTCTTTGCTAAAGCCAAGGGGCCAAAGTTATCCCTGTCATAAGTGGGTGCAGCTCCTGTTTACTTTGGGAGTTTTTCTCCTTTGCCACAAAGATAAAAGTGATCCAGGCTCTCCTACTGTAGGTCTTTATCAACTCTTTGAAGTAGAAGTCTTTCGGAAATGAGAGCTGAATGAAGCGATCCCAAAGGGAGGAGCAGAAATCATGGATGAGTTTACTTACTGAGAGATTAAACATAGAAAATTGTTTCCTTCCCCTGTGGCTATTTAAAAGTTCCCTTCAGAGACAGAACTCATGAATGCTTGTGAAGATACGGTGCTGTAGGGAAGCATGAAATGCCAGCAGAGCATCTGCTAGTGGGTCTCAGAATGCCTTCTGCTTTGACATAATTATTACTCCTAAAACTGAATAGGGATGAAATATTTTAAAAGTCAGGAAAATAAATAAAAATGAGATTGAGACCTACACGGGGCCAAACTCTGCCCTGACACTGGGGTTAAGCAGAAGAACTATCTGGAGGAAGAATGGCTCCACCTTTTGTGTCCAAAGAGTTGATTCTAGGAGATCCTGATGCTACTCAAACAATGTAGATGTCTGGTATCTGATATTAATTCCTATATGGTAGCTAGAAAATAAGGACTAACTTGTCCCCTGAGATAATCATTAGGGCCTCAATTCGGGAAAGCATCCCTGTCTAAGATGTAGTCTTAACACATGCTAAAGTCCCATGCTTAAGTACTTTCCTGAATCAGGAACTGTGCACCTGAGTGCCATGAACCCAATCTGGTGTGGAAGAAAAATTAACAGCTACAAAGAGTAATTGACAGTGTCCTTTCAATTAACTACAAAATGCTAATCACCGGCATGCAATAAAGCATTCTGTAAAGGTAACAGACTGAAGAAAAAAGGCAGGAGACAATTACCACATGGAAAGTAAACGACAAGTTGTGATTGTTGTTTGTTCGATAGCATTTTAAATTGTCTCATACACCATCATCTGCAGCGACTGGGGCCCCTCGCAGTGGAGGAACACATATCAGTTTATGGTAGCTACTTGGCAACCACACACAACTGCCTCGAGCAGTGTCCTGAGCATGATTTTTAAAAGATGCTGCAAATTGACTGTGGAGGGTTGTAATATGAGAACCAGGCAGTGGAGTTTGGAAAGCGCTCCATCACTTGTATCCTCTTCACTTCCACAGAGGTATAGGGGAGGAAAAAGTGTTGCCATGGGGACTGATTCGCCACTGCCTTGCATGGTATGTGGCCCTTTTCAAGGGTGCAGAGTGGGTGCAAAACACGGACTCTGGTGTAAGTGGCAATTGCTGATCTGGTGGGGTTTTACATATACTTTGCATAGATGTAAATGAGACAAAGTGCAGGGCAGCAGGGAATCAGGCCCAATTGTCTACATAGCAAATGAGATTTTAAAATTGCCAAAATTTAGGTGAGGGGAGATTTCATTCAGGGCACCATTTGCAGAAGGCAAAAGCCTCCTGGACAACAGTGTGACTATTTATTCAAAAGAGTATCTGTACCAGATAGGCTCCCTCAGCCAGTGCAAAAAGGTCTTTCTATTACTGTTATAATTCACATGATAGATTCATGTCGAACAATTAGGAACTTTTGCAGATAATTTGGAATCAGAAAAAGAAGTGACTCCTAGTTGTGAGTGAGTCCTGGCATCTGTGTAGGGAACAGAATTAATACCATGTGATTTAGGTGATCAGTCAAAAGGCTCAATAAAAAATGCTCAGCCACACACTTGTCCCCTCCATCTATCTATCCATCCTACACTCACTAGAGTGGAGAGAGCCTAACAACATTATTTACCCTCTCCTAAATGTTGTGACTTATCTTATTAAGCCTGTTAGCTCGCCTTTGCAGGGAACATGTCTTATTTATGTTTGAAATGCATTGTGTGAATACACAGGGCTAGCAAGAACAAATGTTTATTAACAAAATAACATTAATCCTTTTCCTCATGGCTGAGCCTGCTGACAAGACTGCACGTTGTGACTGCAGTGTTTTGAAGGGTGGGGTTGTGGGGACCTCTTTGCTGGGTATTGGATATTGGGTATTGACACCAGCAGCTCATTTCATAGACCCCCACCACACAGCCTTCACATGGTAACAGTTCTGGGGCCTGATCCAAAGCCCATAAGTAAACTTGGCTTTTGATCAAGCCCAGCCCAAGCCCATTACCAACCTGCTTATGACCAGGTTTGAGCAGGGTCCACCCTAAAGACATAAGGGTCCACATCCTATTACCTGCAGCATCAGGCTGGGGAGCCCTCCACCTCCACCTGAACACTGGGGATGTTCGATTACAAACATTTTCTTTGGCAACTTAAACACAGGGACAATTCACTGATTAGTAAAACCTCAGGGAGCTGATTGGCTGAGATGGGTTGTCCATGGAAGATGTAAGAGAAACCAGTTGGAATTGTAGGTGACTAAGGACCGCAGGGCTGAGTATGTTGCATGTATGGCTCCCCTAGCAGCCATGTCATGAGACAGCTATGGACACATTTTCAAAGCTGCCGGTTTCTCATGCATCTCACAATAGTTGATGTTGTTCTTAAAGCTCCATCTCCTGGAGTCATGTGAACAGATCAGAATCTCAGCTTGTGTTGGGAAAAAAAAGGAAGTTTCTAGCCCCGGGGTTGCTGAGAAATGTTTGAAAACATGACTCCTCAAGGCTCAAAAATGAGAAGGTAAATAAACAGTATTTATTATTTTTAAGCCAATCTCATACTGCTGGGGGTCTGACTCATGATGTTCGTGGTTGGCAATACTAACTGTACCTGCCAAAAAAAAGAGTGGCCCACACAAAATTGGCCACACAAATCCTACATGTATACCTATGCTCTTAGGATACATGGTAATCCATGTTTGCAACACAAATAGGAGTTTTGCATCCACTACTGGAGATGAGTGTATTTTCTGTGTAGCAGGGAGAAATATCAGTCAACACCCTGTTTTTAGCTGTGGTGCCTACAAAAAATATCACAATAGGGTGCTGAGGTGACTGTCCATCATCCTGACCAATACTGTCTCGTTGTTTCCTTGTGTTCTCCTATCTATTTGTATCCACCTGGTGTCTCTTGTCTCAGACATCAATTGTAGCTTTTGGGGGTAGGGACTATCTTTTTGTTTTCTTGTTTGTACAGCACCTGACACAATGGGGTCCTGGTCCATGACTGAGCAGCCTAGGTGCTATCACGGTACAAATACTAAATACTAGTCTGAAATGCCTGCACACACTGGATCATCCATATAATCTCCCTGCCTGCATTATAAACATAGTGCCTGATCCCGGCCTCACCTGAGCCTGTTGGGGGCAGGAGGGGGAGTGACCTCAGCACTTTGCACTGTAATAATTCATAGCTGCTGAGCATCCCATAGGCAGCCATCAGAAGGCTGCTGTAAGTTATGCAGGTGGCTGCTGGCAGAATCTGCATGGAGGCCCTGTGCAAAATCTAACACGTTATCTCCCAAGGCAGATTTATCACTGCGGCCAGCATGATCCCTCCCACAGCTGGTTCAGTGAGCTGTAGAGTAACTGCATAAAAGACCTGATGACAGACCAGAAGGCCTGTTGCCCCAGGAAATTCAAATAGTAAACGCTGTTGTACATGGCGCATGGACACCGACGGATTAGTTTCCCTCAGAATGGGACCACTTTCTATTCAGACATAGTGTCCATTCTCCATTACTTTTCTGGGCTCTTTTAAAATAAATGAGCTGAAACATACATAACCTTGAAGAACCAGAAATACATACCCCAAATATAATTGCTCAATAATCTGCTTTATTCAATCCCATTCTTCATCTTTCAACTGCACGTTGTCTATTACTTAGACTGTATGCCCCTCAGGGCAGGGAAATATAGATCAATTCTGATCTCAGTTACACCAGTTTAAATCCAGAGTCACCTTGTTTACATTCATGGACTGACTCTAGATTTAAACTACTGTAAATGAGATTAAGTTCTGGCCCATTTTCTTTTTACCAGTCTGTAAAGTGCAATGTTTAGTCAGGAGAGAATCATGGCACTTTTATTAACAGCTCAGTCTGAGTTTGGTAAGGCTTCTGGAAATATGTAGGTCCAGACCCTCAAGGTGATTTAGGCACCTAAATAACTTTGGGGACCTGAACCCTAATTCACAATGGGTATACTTGGAGGCTTAACACAAGTCATTAGCACAGACTCTCTCCTACTGATATCACATCATATAATTTACATAGTCACTCCCCTTCTAGTAACTTGATACCTATCCTCACATCCATCCTTTTTTAGCAATTAAAAAACCCCTATAACTAGTCAATTACTTGTGGAACACTTTTTAAAGTTACATGATTATTAGTCAGTTACAGTTGATTTCTGCCCACATGTATCTAACTGGTTTTCCCAGGACATAGGGCCAGATTATCAAAGATATTTAGGCACCTAAAGATGGGCACTATGTAAGAGCTTGGTGTTATTATTATTATTATTTATTAACATTACATCATCTAATGTGCATAGTCATCCCCTAAATAAAAGCTTAATTCTTGCTTGAAGAACCATAGTAATCTTTCTGAGTCCAATTTCAACTAAACAGAGAGCACAAAATAATATATTTTGTCTTTTATTTTTCCTACCTGAAAGTGCCCAGTCAGTGATCTCTGCCCCTTCCCTTTATGAACATTAAACTTTGCCTCAGTTCATCCCAGGATATTAACAAAGAAAAGTGACTTGCACTTCCAGATTATTCATATAGTTCCATCATTCAACACAGCATAAAACCAGGCCACTTGTTTACATTCAGTGGCTTTTATAAATACACCATTTCTGACTCAAAAATTTCAAAGATTTACTTCATTTTCACTTCAAAGTCAGTCTTAAAAAAATCAGTTTTATCACGCTTGGGAATCTGGTATCATTCTAATCCCTTTTATACTCTGCATACTTGTCCTTTTCTGAAGTAAACTGATTTATATATACACAGAACTTGGAACCGGCACCACCAAATAAGCTGTTTCGAAATAAAAAGGCAAACTTCAAGGGGTGTTAACATGTAACACTTACAAGCATGAAATGGTAGCATTGTTTCACATTGCCATTTTTTCATATACTTTGTCAACCAGAGGTGGAACACAGCGTGTTGAATCCCAAAAACTGTACTAGAGTCTCTCAGAGCTTTGGAAGATTGCTTCATCATTTGCAACATTTCAGAACCCACCATTAGACCTGGTGTTTGGCTAGTGCCTTTGCTCTAAGAATCACAAAGCATTTTACCAACATTAGTTAAACCGCACAACGTGTCTGTGTAGCAAGTCAGAAATTACAGGCAGAGCCAGTAGTACCATCTAAATTAAGGTTGCCGGACACTTCCCATTATAACACCCCATCTTCAGTTGCTTATAACTTTGCCAAACTTTTAACCATTAGGGCTGAAATGTTCCAATTTGAGTGTCTGCCTCGGGCATAAGCACAGGAAGGCCAAATTACGGTTGCCTGGGCAGCTTTTGAGTGCTTGACTTTGCAGCATTAACATTCTTTTACTGTAGTCTTTAAATTATGTATTTATTTATCTATATTTGAAATAATAAACATGCTTATCCAAGGCTCCGGTGCCATTCGTAATCATATAGTAAAATCTAATTAATTCTAATATATACACACATACTACACATAAGGCTGGATCCTCAGATGATCAGTGGAACTATGCCTATTTACACTATTTACACAATTTAGCTGATAGTTATTATAAATTACAGTCACAGAAAAAGATATCCCAAAATACAAATGATACCAATACTGCACTCTCACAGGTGTAGTAAAGGGATTTGTGTTTGCTGGCAAATTGGATGGAGAAGGTGCACAGTCCATTGTGTGGCTGTCTTGGCCCAGCACTGAAATGCAGCCACGTCTGAGGTGAAACACAGCAGTTCTTTAACAGCACATAGTAAATCTACACAATAGTTTAGAACAGGAAGTGAATAATAAAAAAACACAGTGGTGACTATATTCAAGAATGTAGCAACATTTGTTTAATTCACCGCAGTTCATAGAGTCATAATAATAGTTATCCATGAATGTTCTTATCACCACTGATATTGGTGAAGATGTTTGTGAATGCTGAATGTTTTATTATATGGTTTATTATCTATGTTTTATTATATGGTCTGGAAGTGCACTATTCACTATTTGTCATTTGTTATCATTAGCAAAAAGTTTTAGTCAGCTAATCAGTAAGCAGAAAATGTACTATGCGACCAATCAAACACCACACATAGTGACCAGCAAATAGTCACAGTGAACAGCACACAAATGGAAAATTATTTACCCAAATTACTTGGCAAACCCTTACAAATAAATGTGTAGAAATCAGGAACAGTTGGTGAAAGACTTTGGAGCTAAACAAAGCCCTACATTTGATGAAACGTTGCTGTGATGAATGCTATGCACCCAGTGCTGCTAAGTAGTGACCCAATGCTGCTTGGGACCTGAATCCTAGTTTTCAAAGCAGGAGTATGGGAAGACTATCTTAAGGCTGTAAAGGAGACAGCCACAGCAAGGGGGAGCAGGGGCAGGTGTAGGCAGCCAGAGGTGATGTGTTTCACAAGGAGTTCAGGACTGTTGGGTTACCTTTTGCACACAAAACCTTTTCATTCCACTCATTACAGCTACAAACAAGGTCCGGTTTCAAGTGACATCCCCTCCTTCCAACACCCCTGTAACTGTTCAGAGCCATCTCGTTCACCAGAGGCAAAGTCACAGAGCCATTTCCAAGCACTTACAATGGCAAAAAAAAGAAAAAAAGAAAAAAGTCCTGTGTGATCTATTCATTCATTATTCTACAGTTCATGGAAAGTCATCTCCTGACATGATTGACCTGCCTGGATTTGATTACAACACACAGCTAACCTTTTCCAAATCTGGTTGTGTCATACAAGGAAAGGGTTGAAGGCTGTTGCCATGGTATTGAGGCATCTCTTGAGAGAGAGAGAGAGAGAGAGAGAGAGAGAGGAAATGATGCTTCTTTACTTCCTAACCAAGTATAAACAACACATATACATGTTTTAACATTGGAGGAGCCCACAGCTTCCTATGCAGTCACATCTATCAATGCATTTCCTGCAGAAGGAAAGAAGAAATTGTCTGTTTTGCAGATTAGGGCCTATTCATTGAGTGCCTGTAGAGAAGAGAAGGGGTGGGGGTGGGGGAGAGAGGGATGACAACTGGAAGAAAAAGAAGAATAAATCAGTCTTGCTATCATTCATGATTTATTCATGAGACATGTGAGTTTTGCATTTAAATTTGACATTCTCATGATCTCAATATTGTATATGCAAATCTAAAGATTTCTGTATCCCTTCACATTCCCAGTTTAAGTGACTTCTCAGATCCACAGTTCTCCTGCAAATACAAAACCAGTGAGGCTCATATAGACACTGGTTTGCTCACTGTTTATTCTATGACTCCAAAGAACACAATCAACACAGCCCCTGGACTGACATCAGAGGTATAATTTAGATGTTGTGATTAATTTATTATTAATTATTATTATTATTTATTAATTTTTAATCCTTCATTGGAAACCCTTGCCTCTGACAGTTTTCTAGTCATAAGTTGTAAGCACTTCAGCTTTCTAAGGTCCCATCTTACCCAAGGAGCCAACATATTTCTCTGTCAATATAAGCAGAAATAATTCAAAACACTGTATTGGAATTAGGAAGAATGGTAAATTCCAGACATCCCAGAATCAATATTACAGCTTGAGCCAGATCTTTTTCAAAATTTTCAACACAAACTTTTAAGGCATCATTTGATAAGTATGTGTGTGGGTGGGTGGTTGGGGGGGGGTGTGATCTGTTCCTATTTGTCTGCCAGTTTTCAAATAAAAATGTTAATGTAGAAATAAGTGCACATTAAAACTAGCAGAGGTGAACTGCAAACCTCAAGCCAGAGAACACAGGGTTAGCATACCAGCCTTAACCAAGTAAAGGATTTATTCACAAATAATCCAAACATGAGCTTGCTACAGTTAGATCAGTCAGCCCGCATTTTGCTGGTTGTGCATTCCAATCTCTGAATAGTTAATAAACTGACCGGCATAAAGGAAAGAGTTTGAAAACTGAATACAAAAGACAGTTCTCAGTTACATCAACCCAGCCAAACTCATGTGAGAAGGGTTCTGCCAGGGGATATGAGAGATGCATTTAGCCCGGCATTTGTAAAAGTGGATTACAGGGCAAAATCCTGCTCTCTGGATTACTACTTAATGAACGATCTATTCACTGGATTTTGCTGCTATTTAATGAATAAATTGTGCAACCTATAACTTTTTGCGTTATTGGCCTGGCTCTGTTGCCAGCTGAATGCTAATTCTAAAATACATTATTAGACAAATAATAACAAACTCAGCAAATAAATTATTAATCATTTTTATAGTACTCACCGAGCTTTATCTCTCATCTTCTGCTCTCCCTGCAGACCTGACCCACAGCCTACTGAAGTCAAGGGAAAGATTCCCATTGACTTCAGTGGGCTTTGGATGAGGCCACATGTGCACAAAACTCCCATTGGTCCCATGATACTAAGGGCATGAAGTGTTCTGTATGTATTTGACTAAATTCTACCCTTAGATGCATACAAGGAACTCCCACAGACTTCAGCAGGGGCTGGGTATGCCCATCTGAGGACGTGTCCCTTCTGATGGAAAGGTTAAAAACTAAAAGGCTGTTGAAAATGAAATACCAGGGAAATATTTTGCAAACATTTCCCATCATTCCCATGGCCTCTTCTGCCATTTCTCCAATTCATTGAATGGCTGTGCTGACATATCACGGGATGGCATGCTCATCAGCTGATCAGATGGTGATCTCTAACTTGCCCCTTGGGGAAGGAGACTCAGGAAGCATTTTGTAACATTGTTTAAAGGGAAGCTGTCAGTTGGTTTCAGGCCCCCATTCAATCTATGGGCAACAGAAATGTTTTTTGGTCTTAAATTGTTGATTAATTCCAGGAAAAACAGGTATGTGGATTTGTTTGATTTTTACATCTGGATTTAAATGCTTGTAACGTTTGCAACTGAATAGGTCAGCGTTGTGCCAGAGCATCACCCCAGGACAGTGACGCTAACTGTAAACAAGAGCAGAACGGACTCTTCAGAGCATGCCCGTGATGCCCATTGAAAAACCAAAACAGTGAAAATAATGTAAACGTCTTTGGGCATTAATAATTAACAGAGCTGTTTGTAGCCCAGGCTTAAAATATCTGTTGGGTTTTTAAACTGTATGTGGGACGGTGGGGCCTTCCCACCCAAAATGCATGGCGGGGACCTTCCAGGGGCAGTTCCCTCCTTCCTGTGCAGCCACTACCATCGTCTTCATCCCCCAGTGCCCCAGAGCACTCCGTTGTCCTGCCTGTTGTAGGGAGAGGAGTAGCCAGGCAGGAGGTAGGCCCAGAGGAGGCAGGCCTATTGTCACCCTATCTCTGACAACATAGAGATTCGGAAGAAAAAATAATAGCACCATTAGAAGAGCAGTGTGGCTAGAGCAGGCGTTCTCAACCTGTTTCTTTGTGAGCCCCTCTCCCCCCCGCCCCCCCCACCCCCATGTTATAAAAACTCCAGGCCCCACTTGTTCCACAACGACTGTTTTTCGCCATATAAAAGTCAGGGCTGGCGTTAAGGGGTAGCAAGTAGGGCCGTTGGCCAGGGCCCCATGCCACCAGGGGCTCCACAAAGCTAAGTTGCTCAGGCTTCAGCGCTGGGTGGCAAGGCTTGAGGCCCCGGGCTTCAGCCCCGCATGGTGGGGCTTCAGCTTTCTGCTCTGGGTCCCAGTGAGTCTAACGCTGGCCCTGCTTGGGGATCCTCTGAAACCTGCTCGTGGCCCCCCAGGGGGCCCTAGACCCCTGGTTGAGAACTGCTGGGCTAGAGCACTGGCCTACAACTCAGGAGATCTGGCTCTAGTCCCAGCTCTGCCAATGGACTTGCTGACTGACCTCGGGTAAGGGCTCTGTGCCTCAGTTTCCCCGTAGATGGGGAGCTGAGTGGGGGGATGGGATGGGGTACAGGGAGCTGAATGGGAGTGGGGTAGGGAGACGGGGAGCTTATATTCATGTTAAAAACTTTAGATGCTCAAACCTTTTTAAATATAAAACTTTAAGTGTTTGATGTTTCAGTGTGTGTAAAAGCCTCCCCTATCTCTCAGTCCATTTTCTCTGCATCATCCACCACTAAACCAGTTTAGGTAATAGGGAGTGATAAAGGATTAGGTGGAACTGGGGAACTAGCTGGATTTCATATCCAAACTTTTTAACACCTTTATTTTGCTGAAGAGGTAGGGTTTTTTGTAAAGACAATATTATACTGTTTGATTGCTAGCTCGACTCCACTAAAACATGCTTTCAATCTTAACTCTTTTTTAATAAAGATTTTTCATTGTGAAACTCTGTCTGTGAATCTCTCTCTGACTCTCTGTCTCTCACGTGTGTGTATGTGCACGCATATCTATATGCAAAAATACTTTTCAAATACGCTTTGTGTATGTAACTCAAAGGACACAGGGGGAAATTCCAGCACTAAGACAAAATGTCTGACAGCAATGCGTCGGATGGAAGCAAGAACACAAGCTCTGAAACATTAGGTAAATTTGTGACAATGAAACTGAAATAAAATGAATTTTGACATTTAATCCTAAATCAATCAGCAAATCTCACAATAGATCATTTTTCTTGTCTTCATTGCAAAATGAAGCCACATAAAACTGGTAAAAAAGAAATAAAAGGAATTAGTTACCCGAGATCAGCAGCCAGTCTTGCCACTAGACTGAGGGTACAAACAAGAGAGCTCTAACACCACCAAAATACTGAAGTGTAAAGAATTCCTAGCTCCGAAGATCATTTATAGAACAAAAACCACTGTGCTGCACTGAAGACTCTGAGAGATGCTCTGAGAGAGATTAATTTTCTGGTTAGAGGAAGACAGCGTAGGCTTCACCCCTCAAAATGAACTAGCGAGATGATTCAATTGTATCACTTTCAGAGTCTGAGCCTCCGAGACATTCATTCAGAAGGGTAGTTATAAGAAATGACTCCTTCACTTTAGGAGGAAGAATACTGAAGAAACTGTTAAAGTTGGTCACAGTGTGTGATATCCCTGAAATCAGAAGCAATAGTTCTGCTGGGCTACTGCAAAGTAAAAACAAAGGCAGGGGCCCAAATTTACCCCTGGTGTAATCCAACTGACATCAGGGGAGTGACACCAGGGATTAATTGTCCCTGCTGTGTAACTGGATTGGAAGACCGATAAGTGGTTCCAAGAGTTTTTGAAAGGTTTAGTTATAGAAACCTTTAAAATTGTTCAGTATAATGCTCTGCACTTCAAAAATGGCGTGACTGTCAGCTGGGGATCTCAAAGGACTTTGCAAACACTGCATTACTGAAGGCCCACAACATCCCTGCAGGCACACACAATTCTGATCTTGTTCACGTCAGTGTAAGTGCAAAGGAATACCTCAGAAGGCCACGGAATTTGCAAATTTTACTGTGAAGAAAAATATTTCCATAAACTCCTTTCTGAGTCAGGACAGTACTTAGAGAGCGGTATGCCTGTCGGGGCCTGGCGTACTCTAGGAAATCAGATTGGTATAAGTACATTGCTCAGAGTGGTGGAAAATTCACCCTCCTGAGTGACGCAGTTAAACTGACTTAAGCCCTGGTGGAAACAGAACTAGGTCAATGGGAGAATCCTCCTGTCGACCTAACTTCCGCCTCTTGGGGAGATGGATTACTATCCTGACAGGAGAACCCCTCCAATTGGCGTAGGTCACATCTTCACTGAAGTGCTACAGCAGCACAGCGGTAGTGTAGACAAGCCCTCAGTAGAGGGGAAGGAATCCAGCCTATTAGAGGATCAGCAGGCAGGACCCCATCTCAAGAAGACAATGGTTAAGACATGGGGTGTGTTGGCTGCACCAGAAGTTGTAATAGCAGGCACTGCACTAGAAGTTGTGCACAAGCTCTGCTATCTACAATCAGTTGTATTGGACAACTTATCTCTAGATGGTGAGCTCAATTCTTGCATCAGAAAGGCAGCTACCACTTAATTTGTGCCAGGGCTTAGCCCCAGCCCCTCTTTTCATGCTGGGACTGCACCCCAACTCCTCTTCTGTTATGGCACCCTCTGTGCACCACCCGTGCAAGGACACGCAGGCTGGCATGGAGCAGTGTGCGCTGCAAAAGGGCATTCTCCTTTTGGCAAACTGTGCTTGAGCCCCCAGCCCCTCTTTCTCGACAAGTTAAGCACTGGTATGGGGAAACAGGAAATTGATATTGTATACCAAGGTATTGGTCTACCAGACGTGTGTTCTGCGTACAATGCTGTGTGGTGGCGAGACTTGGACCACATAGAGCCAGCATGAGAGAAGGCTAAACACCTTCCACATCCACTGTCTTCACTGTGTTTTAAATATCAGGTGGCAAACCAAAGTTCCTGACATCGAAATACTTGAGAAAGCGAAATTATTGAGTCTAATCACTATTCTCAAATACAGACCTCTCCACTGGCTTTTTCATCTGCACTGGATGGACCATGGGTATATCCCAAAGGATCTTCTGAATGGAGAACTTGCTGATGCTCCAAGGCCACTGAGGCTCAGGTTCAAGGATGTTTGCAAGTGGGACCCAAAGATTTTCAAAAGCGACACCACAAACTTGGAAGATGCAGCTAGCAACAGGCCACACTAGAGGGCTGTGGGTGTTAAGCTGCACCAGGGAGCCAAAGAGGTTGAAGACAGATGGTTGAGAGAGAAGAAAGCACAAAGAGCGAAGAAGAAAGCAAAGTAGGCCTCAAGTGCCAGCAGTGCACCAGCTTCGTTTTCTGGCCCTACACCTGAGGCAGTTGTGTTATCTGTGGCAAGAACAGTCGTGCGAGAATTGGACTTTTTAGCCACTCGTGGTGCTGTAGCATGACTGATAGTAACCGAACAGCTTTCGCCCTTACACCATCATCTTTTGAGTTGGATGGTTGCCAGTGAGGCAGTACCAGAGGTTCTGTTCTTCCCCCCACCCTGCAATTAATTCAGCACCTGACTTTCAGCAAGTCACCTACTTAAGCCTTTTGTGCTTTCATTTGCCTGGCGGTAGACTGGGGACCATAACACACGTGTCAGATTCTGATTTCAAGTTACACCCAACTTTTGGCTTACTCCCCTGTAACAGAGATCAGCATCTGATACAGTGAGTATCACTGTACCCGTTTTACAGACAGACAGAATGAGGTTAAGTGACTTACCAAATACCATGCAGTGAACCTGTGGGAGAGCTAGGAATACAACCCAGGGCCTCCAATCCTCTAACATGAGACCACATTTTCTTCTCTATATAGAGGGGTATGGCAGATACACTTCTCTGTTTATTCTCTCCTGACTTTTTTCTTTTTCTTTGGGGTTTATTCTTCAAATTCATTCTGTACAGAAAAGGGCCTATATTTACACTGTAGGACGTGGTCCGTTCCTTTGCTTACAGTTGCCTGGGGAAAGCTTACACGTTCTGGAGGAATTATAAACCTTGACTTGACATACTGGTATTAATAATGCCAATTCAGAAAAGCTGACATACAGAACCGAGAACTGCAGGCATAGCACCTCCAAAGCTCACACAAAGTCTGTGGCCAAGATATTCAAAAGTGATTGCTGGTTTTGTGTGCCCCAAATATTTAGTGCCCAAATTAAAAACTACTTAAAGGAACTTCAATCAGTTAAGCAACCTGGCCTCTGAAAATCAGTTCCCTTTAAACTGTCACAAGTTGGGCACTCAAAAATAGAACCCCTCCCCCCACAAAGCAATTATCAACCACAGGTTAAGGGGTGTTTAACGTGGAATTATTTGTATAAACCCCACATCTTGGATTGAATTGTCATTGCTTTTATATAGAAACCTAGAGAAACTGAGAGCAACATGGCTGAGTCCTGTCTGATTATACTGTATACTTTCACAATTTAAAGCCTGTGCTCAGATCCACTGATTTTTCCATAGCACTGTACAGACATTAATCTATTCATCCTAACACTGCCGGGTATGAAGGAAGAATCGGTATCTCTGTCTGTAAGATGGGGAAACTGAGGCACGGAATGGTTGCGTGATTTGTCCATGATCACACTCAAAGCACAGGACGGATCATGTAATAGAACCCATTGCCAGGCTAGGCTCCTAAGTCCATATTTAGGCACCTGGCTGATTTTCAAAAGTGATGAGTACCCATTAGATCGTATGGACCTCAGTGGGAGCTATTGGGTGCTTAGCACTTTTGAAAAACCAGGCAGGTGCCTAAATATGGATCAAGGAGTCTAACTTTAGCAATTGCAAAATTTCCATCAACTTCAGTAGGGTCAGCATTTCACTAAAAAAAAAAAACTTCTAGTAAAAGGTCTGGTAACAAAACCATAAACTGTCTTTTTGTGTTAACCAGCTTAATGTGCAATATCAAATGCAGCTTAGACCTTATCCATCACCTGGTGGAACTTTAAAATAGAGACACTTAATACTGGTCCTGTAATTTAGCAGTTGACATTTTGAAGCCTATGTTTTGGGACTATCCCAAAATACAGCTTTTCTGGGAATAAATATTAAGAGAAAGCAGCCTGTGTCTACTATTTCACTTGGTGTGGATAATATCTACCCATCAAGAAGAGTTGATCTCCTCTTCTGAGGTTTCTTCCAGTGTAATGGTTTGGTAATTGGCCCTGTAAAATATGTAATGTTTACTTTCATGAAACATGATAAAACTCACCAATAGTTTGCAATTTGGCTACATTATCTAATAATTAATGAGAATTATAGTCTTCAAATGAAAAAGTAGCATTTCCAGATACCTTACACCAGACAGTGGAAGATTAGTAAACTAACTGCAAACTTAAAACTTATTAAAAACACAAACATCTACTGCATATTTCCATTGTCACTGATGTAAGCAGGATCTGCATGAGCTGTCCCCTGACATCTAGTGATGAGCTGGAGAAGAAGACTTCATGAACCAACCTTGTTGGCATAGACATGCCCACTCTGCCCAGGTGCACAGCATGATTAGGCTGCTTTGCCCAAATGATCACTTTTGGCTCATGTTGGATCACAAGTTACTTTGTTATTGGGGGTAGGGGTAATAAAGGGTTGTTATCCTTGTTGTGTGAATCAAGGGCAGCAGAACTGTGCTTGGCATACCCTGATCGAGGGACTCACCCTCAACTAAACTGCACTCACTAGGCAGGGGACATGGGTGCCAGTGGAGTTGAGAGATGATCGGGGGAAGGTGTTTGTACTGGGTGGTATGGGCTCTGCTTAAGGGTCCTAGATATCTTTTGATCCTTCCTCTCTCCACTGTGTAATCAGCTGTGCCGTACACAGTACCAGACACAACCATGTACAAATATTATCCAGATGTTCCATATGTATAATCATAGTATGTTTATACAACAAAAGAGCCATGTAATAGATTGCAGTTAATTTATGCACTGCAGTGTAGTGTTGAGTTCTTTGATGTGTGCATTGAGGGGGATATTAACGTTGAACAGAAGGTTAGCATAATAGAGACGTTATTAGTATTTTGTGGTGTTTGAATACTGGATTGGTGGTAGGCTAATGTTTGGAGATCATTATTATATGGGTGTGAATGTTGCTTTTACATTTCCTTTCCATGTCCTTTAGATGTTTGCACTGTTGTGAGGAATTCCACTAGTGCAACTTTAATTTTAAGTTAATAGGTTCTTGCGTGTAATAATTTTACATAAGAACATGTGAACCATTTATGTTACGCTTTGCAAAATCCAGTCCTCCAGGCACTCTAAAAAAGTATCTTTTCAATTTCCATGAAATAAAAAATGCAAGTTGTAGGATCCTATAGACTTTGCTTCCATAAAGCTCTTATTGGACCAAAGCCAAAAGTCCTTAATAGGGACTGATGAAAGCATTTGGCCCTGATCTAGCGAGGCACTTAAGCATGTGTATAACTTCAAGCACATGGATAATCCTATTAACCTGTGGTTTGCAAGATGTGAGCCTTTCTGATTTGATCTATTGTTGATTATGGGATTTTTGGGTGAGGAAGTTCTGCAGGATTGAGCCCATAAACCCTGAGCTATCCCACATGTGACTGGATCTTAGATTCTTGTGCTTGTTCAAAATAAGGATGATGTAAATTATCATGTGAGTGTCCTTAGTCCTTTCCTAGACTGTTGGGAGAGTTTTGTGCTTTGTTTTGTTTGGGTTTTTGTAATGTTGTGTCCTATCAGTGACATTAATTACACAGTAATTGCCTTGGTACTACGGAACAACTCTCCTCTCTTTTTTAAATAGCTTTTCACACAATGTGTAAACTTTGTGTATGTGCTGCATTTCTTGTGTCATGAAATAACATGTAGACAAAATAATGTTTTTCCTGTCAGGAATTCAATGGGGATCCAAAGCAAACTGACAGGTGGTTAAATAGCTGCATTTATAAGGATGTCAAGAAGATTTTTCCTTTTTTTGGACAGGTACCAAAAACCTCAAGCCAAAAAGAAGGCTAATGCCATCTGTTTTGGAAGCAGAGATGTGCAATTTTACTTTAGATTTTACGTGACGTAAAATGTCAAATGGGTAACCTTGCTTTATGGATCAAATCCAGTTTATATGAATGCTTTTATTTACTCACACAGCTCGTAATCCAAAGCCCATTGCATTAAACAAATCCTTCTATTGACTTCAGAGAGCTTTGAATCAGGCCCATGTAATAGGAAGTTTTTCAGCTGCATTTAATTTTGTGTTACATGTAAATCCAGATGCAATGTGGATTTAGTTAATCCAGTTTCGTTGCAGTTGTATTAATTTGCATTGTATTTATTGATAGTTGGTTTTATTCATTTGTTCAGCATTTTTTAATAACCCAGGACAACTTAATACTGATGAAACTACTGAATATTGGAGATCTGTATACTTCCTTGCAGAAATGAGAAGTGTAGCTCTGAATTAAATAGTGTGATTCGAAGTTCTCTGATACAAACTGGAGATAAGACTTAAATGTCAAAGATAGAGCTGTGTAATACAG
This sequence comes from Lepidochelys kempii, assembly GCF_965140285.1. Lineage (NCBI taxonomy): Eukaryota > Metazoa > Chordata > Testudines > Cheloniidae > Lepidochelys > Lepidochelys kempii. Next base: position 29,132,658 of record NC_136392.1, on the reverse strand, counting down.
CACTAAATTAATATCCATATTTTAAAACAATAAACTGTACAGTATTAAATTATGTTTAAAAATCAATCTAAACAGGCATTTTAAAGGATAAGCTGAAAAAAATATACGTTTTTAAAGTTAAAGTGCAGTTGGAGCTGGGTGAATATTTCAAAACAAATAATTTATCTGACAAATTTAGCCTATTTTTCTGCTCCTAAAATATCTACCTGACAACAGGATTCTCTCAATATTATTTGTTATTCAGATTTTTTCTATTATTTTACAAAAATTAACTTTAGTTTGATCTCAAATTGTTCTCTGCAAGAGTTCGATACTTGAAATTCTAGCTGTGTTGCCTGAAGATGATTGGACAGAAAGGTCACATGGTATTTTGTTCTTTGATTGAATGCTTGAATGTGTACATTTAAAATTCAGTCTTTGTGAATACTTGTGCATACAGCCCTGCAATTTCTTTTCCAGGGATAAGCATGGCTAAGGAGAATGAAAACATTCTATTTTTTGCAGGATTCACACAGATCTAAAAATGACCATGACAAAATTGCACCTTCTGACTTGGTGTGTCTGCTTTCTGGGGCTAAATTCTGTCCTGGTGTAAATAATGCAATCCCACTGATCTCACTGGAATTGTGCTTACTTGTGCCAAGCTGAATTTGTCTCTTTGTGTATTTGAGATGCATTCATTTACTGTTTTGATGTTTGGCCAACTCCTGAGGTCTTTGCTCTGTTTTTGCTGAATTGTATTCATAGATTTCAATAGGAGTTTTGTTCAAGTAATGGCTGAGTGAAAACGGAGGGTCTGATCAAACCTCTCTTCAGAATGAGGAACGCCTTGCTCCCAGGTGAAAAGGATTGTCAGTCACATACATGGCAACATCCCCACCTTTTGCCACAGGCCCTGGAGAGGGCCATCTGTAGGTCTGGGAATCTGCAAGCGAGTAGGGGGCAAGGAGTAAGCAGGCCAAGGGTAGGAGATATGCCTTGTCTTCTCAGAAGGCCCACAGAGACTCCCCAGGAATGGTAATAGAGTCCAGGCTGTACTAATTCCCCATCTCTCTGTGACAGGGATCCCCCTCTTCAGAAAACCCTGGGGCGCTCACCAGCTTCATTGGAGCCCCACTATCAGGGAGTTTAGGTGTGCTGCTGGGGTGAAAGAACCTCCACGCAGATAGCCCTGGCCTTTCCCTGGTCTCCTGGAGTTCATGAGCCAGCCCAGCAGCCTGTTCCACTGGTGGGAGTGGATTCGGGGGTGGGGAAAACAATTCTACCCCCATGGCAGAACAATTTGGGGAAAATTGGGAGAATCTTGGAAACTTTCCCCCCTTTCCCCCACATACCTTCCACAGATTTCCCTGCAGTAACTGCGTCTTGAGTAAGGACCTTAAGAGCTGACTGTGTTTATTCTTGTTAGTTCTACAGTCTAATATGGCAACGGGGGGGGGGAGCTGATTTTCCCCCTGCTTTGTGCATCATCGGCAACATTTCCCACTACATCCTGGTTGCAGATTCCTTATTTCTGGTGATGTGTGAGGTGAGGTGAGCTGAGTTTTCAGAGCTAGCTGGTAAGGTCACTTTGAGCTGGGCATCGCTGAGAGAAAACAAATATGGAACTTCACATTTTTCTGGCCACTTTTCTGATTGTAACTAACCTCTAATGAGCTATAATTTTCAAGAACTCCCTAATATTCTGACTCTGATTTAGATGTACTGAGACTGGTTTACTTCTTGCCACACACACAGCTTAGCCCTTTATTCTGTAGCCTTTGGCATACACAGAATTGCACTGGGGAAAATGTTTATTTTCCAAATTGTAGTACCAGAGTGCAGTTGTAAGAGTCACAGTCTAGTGGTTATGGTACAGGGCAAAGAGGCAGGAATTATGGGCCAAGATTTTCAAAACTAACCACCTAAAGTTAGGTTACTAAGTCCATATTTAGGTACCTGCCCGATTTTCAGAGGTACTGAGCACCCAACAGCTACCATTGAAGGCAGTAGGAAGTAGTGCTCATCATCCAGCAGGTGCCTAAATATAAACCTAGGAGACTAATTTTAGGTTCCAAGTATTGAAAACTTTGGCTTAAAGCTTTCTCTGCCAGGTGTGTGCTGGGCAGATTTTCAAAGGCACAACAGATAGTAATTCCCAAATGCACCTATGAATATCTCCCATAAAGTTTTAAGCAGAGCAGATAACTGATTAAGTGTCTTCCCAGCTTCTCTAGCTCTGCTCTCCAGATGCTCAGTCTCCATCCCTGTTTAAGTTCTAAACAGGCATTTTCTGCTCCCTGTCCACTACTCTCTTATCCCCACCCCTACATATCTTCTTGGACACTATAAGCATTTAGCTTTTATAGAGAGATATTTTATAAGTATATCTGTGTATGTGCAGAAACTAAGCACTTAGGTACCAGTGCTGGAAAAATGCATATGTTTAAATTTCCTCTTGCCAGTAATACCACTGGCTGCAATATGTTAAACTCATGAGTATGTGTTTTCAGGATTAGCGCCTTTACAAGAACAAACTGGACAAAGCCGTTAAGGGTGGTGAAGTGGGGATTTGGACCAGAGTGGGTACTGTACACAAGAACAGTGGCTGAGGAAGTTTCACAAGGGGTGCAAAGACCCAGGTCAGGAGCTTCCATCCTGCACACTTTAGAAAGTGCATAAACAGGGAGCTCTCCTGTGGACCTTTGGGAGTCCAAAGGAGAGCAGTGCCCTCCTGTGAACTTCCTGTGGCCTAGGAGGTCCAGGAGAGAAGAGCTGGGAGATGGTCCTTTCTGAAAGTTCTGCCAGCAAAAGCACTGAATGATTTAATGGACAGGAGCTACGAGGCCATTTGTTTGATGAAAAGGGCTTTTTCTGCCAGCTTCCCCTGGTGTATGTGAAAACAGTTAGAGATATTGAGAGGAATAACCCTTTTCTTTTGTGATGACTGATTTTTCAAGTCAGTCCGTGTAGGAGGTCTAGTGAAGGGAGATGAATGGACAACGTTTGACATCTCTGAGTGTTGTGAGACTTATGCTCTAGGGATTGGAGAAGATGTTAGGAAAATATTTCTATATTTTGAAAGAGAGTGATTTTAACATGTTTAGAATGGGACTGATTTAATATAATAATTGTTTAAAAAATCAGTTTGTATCTGCTGAGGAGATGCCATGTGTTTGGTGATGAAATGTGTTAATTTTCATGGGCAATACAGGAATTAAATCTTGCTTGAAGTGAAAAAGTCAGTGCAGCCTTAACTGTGGAGTTGCAAGCAATGTCTCAGTGATATATGAAATATCAGAATGATAATAATTAATAAAGATAATAACACAGTAAAACCTTGCTAATTCACACTAATGTCTGAGAGGCTCCTCACTAATTACTGAATTTTGTGAATAAACAAGCCAAAATAATGCATCAGAAAATGCACTTTGTTCAGTTATTTTGACAACTCTCGTTTAGGTTTAATTATTTATACTTCATAATGTACTAGTCTCTGTACTGGGGTAGATTTACAAAAATAATGAAGCCTTTGTAATATGACATTTCTCTACATGCTTCCAACAAAGTGGGTATTCACCCACGAAAGCTTATGCTCCAATACATCTGTTAGTCTATAAGTTGCCACAGGACTCTTTGCCACTTCACTACAGCATCTGCTGAGAAGTGGGGAGACAGCACCATTTTTGGGTATGTGTGACTTACTAAATGTGCAGATTAGCAAACTGCAGTTCAGGGAATTTGTACTGTAAAATAATATACACTTCCATAGTGCTTTCCATGGAAGGATCTCAAAGCACTTTACAAAAACAATAGAGAATGTCTGAAAGCAAAGCAGAGGTGGTTATTAAACACAATATTGCTAACCCTGAGCATTCAGAAATCACAAATCAGCCCCCTGAAAGCATTAGGTTTATTTCTCTTTTGCCTTTTGAGCCTTTAGACAGCACTCAAGTCACATTTTCAAGCTTTTTGCCACAATCATGAGGGCTAGAAACTTCATTTTAATATCAGTGAAAGCTGAGATTCTCTTGTAATCACTTGACTCCAGAAGCTAAGATTTTAAGAAAAATATCAAATATTGTGAGAGTTTGCAACACTGTCACAGGTGGTAGGAAAACTCCCCATAACTTAGAGACCTTAGAGAATCCACAGACTAGGTGGGTTTGCAGCACTGAGATCCTCTAGGCCTCCTCATTGCAATTGGATGTGCAAATAGCTGTGCGGCGAAATAAATAAATAAATAAAATGGCCATTTCTATCAGTTACTTGCCAGAGAACATAGACTCAGACCTGATCATGATGATCCACACAATGGTGGTCTCAAAGCTTGATTACTGCCATTCATATCTAGGAATGGAACCACACATCCTGAAAATACTCCAGCTGATACAAAACACAGGAATCCATCCGCTCAGCAACACAGTGCACTGCAAATGTATCACCTCCGTGCTCTGTTCCCTGGCTACCTTAGCCACCTGAGATATTGCCTCTTCCTTCAGCGCCTATGACAGCTATGTTCCACCTGAACAATGAAATTCTTGATCAGTCAGGGGAGGCTCATGAATGTGGCAGACCAAACCTTCACAAGAGATGGGCTGATGCTATGGAACTTGCTCCATGGCTGCCTTCAAAACTAAATACAAGATTAATTACTTTGACCTGCCTTTTCCCTAATAATTTCTTTGCGCGCACACATACACACAGAGTACACCTACTGAAAAATTCTATGGTCTACACAAGCTTACTCCTACCAGATGGCGAAGAGAGCGTTTGTTATTTTTATTTCTTTAATAATTATGAAGCAGGAGAAATTTCAGCTGCAAAAGAAAAGTTAATTAAAAAGTTCAATGTGGCTGAAAATAAGGGGTTAAAATGGAAAAGCCATTTCATGCCTTCCTTAACTATGGAATTGCTATTTCTCCACCCTGCCTGGTGCAAGCTGTGGTTCTCCAGGCCCCAGTTCTGTTTACTGGCTCTTTCCAAATGCTCTATGTCACATGCTAGCATACAGAACAATTCCCAGAGGCCAGATTAGAGAATTGTCATTTCTACTGTCAATAATTGGCATAAAAAATTAAAATAACAGCAGGTTTGCACAGAACAGAGGCATATTTTGGTCTAATGATTTTGGATAGTTGAAGAGTAAGTGCCTAAGCTCAGGACAGCAGATAGTGCTCATATAATCCTGTGCAGGGTAGGGAGCTGTGAACTCACAGTCTCTGATTTTCATTCCACCTAATTTCCTTTATGAGGTTGTTGGTGCCAAGTATTAAATATCAATATTAATTGTAATTCCTGGAGAAGACCTAATAGTTGACATGGACCCAAGTAATCATGGCAACTTTGAACGTCCCCTCCACCCCACCCCACCCCCATTCTTCTCCTCATCAGTCTGGGTTACTGGAACAGATTAGAACCCAATTTAGAGTTAAAACAGGTTATTAAAGATTCCCCAAATCTCCACTGGGTTCTAATGTTAGCTATCCTGCAGCCACTGTGGCCTGAGGCACTCCCTTTGCCTTCTCCACAGGAGTCACCCAAAACTTAGCTTTTGTTTTTAATAAGTAATTAATAACTGAGAACTGGAACATGATGGAGTGATGAGTCCTCCTTGCCAATAGCTTGCTTCAGCTAGCCCCATGCATAGTCAGGCTTCAGGCTTGGCGCAGCTGCTGTGACAGAATATGTGTCTGGCCAAGCTGAGCATCTTCCCATAGCAGCTCCCTCTGCTTACTCTCCCCAGACAAATCCCTGTTTCCCCCAGCTAGGCCTTTCTCTCACATGCCCAGCAACTCTTCCTCCCGCAACAGACCTCTTGGTTCTCTTACATCCCAACCCTTACTTAGGGCAGAACTCGTCTTCCTTTTTTTTCTTAGCCCCATGGCCCAGCCCCTCCACACTGTAGCACCCTACATTCTCCAGTGCTCATCTCCCCCATGTAGTAGTCCTATGAGCTTTTGCTCAGCTCAGCCTTTTCTCATGACCACCCTCTTTTCCTTTCTTTCCTTCAGCTGCTTGTTACGAGTCCCCACCCCACCTTGTACCAGGGAGAGTGCTGCATAGTCCTCCTCACCCTCCCAGATACTATATGACCTACACCCCTTTTCTGGTGAGGAACATCAGAACCTAGTAATCATCACCAGAAACACTGATCCCAGGAAATTAAAAAGTTGTATTAAAAAGTCTGGATCCAACCTCTCACCCGCTTTCCCCTTGTGTTTGGCCCATTCCCACAGGGTGTGCCCCTAGTGGAGGGGTGGCCAACCTGTGGCTCTGGAGCCACATGTGGCTCTTCAGAGGTTAATATACAGCTCCTTGCCTAGGCACCGACTCTGGGGCAGGAGCTACAGGTGCCAACTTTCCAATGTGCCAGGGAGGGTGCTCGCTGCTCAACCCCTGGCTCTGCCACAGGCCCTGCCCCCACTCCACCCCTTCCCACACCCTCCCCCTGAGCCTGCAGTGCCCACGCTCCTCCCCCGAACCTTCTGCACGCCACAAAACAGCTGATTGGGCGGTGTGTGGAGGGAGAGGGAGGTGCTGATCGGTGGGGCTGCCAGTGGGCGGGAGGTGCTGGGAGCGGGGGCGGGGGGAGCTGACGGGGGGGCTGCTGATGTATTACTGAGGCTCTTTGGCAATGTACATTGCTAAATTCTGGCTCCTTCTCAGGCTCAGGTTGGCCACTCCTGCTCCAGTGCATAGCTTAGCCTCTCCTTGGGCCAAATTCTGCTCATTTATGCTAATGTCAATCCAGAGTAATTCCACAGAAGTCCATGGATTTGCAGTGGTGTAAATGAGAGCAGAATATGATCCTATGTATTGTCGAGTACTTACCAGGCCTATCCTGAGACTCCTATTATGGAATTAGCTGCAGGAACAGCTCCCTTATGCCTGTCTGCAGGCTCAGCCATGTCTACATTACCGGTGCTACAACAACACAGCTACAGTGCTGCAGCACCGTAGCACAGACACCTCCTACGGAAACGGAAGGGGTTTTGCCATTGCTGTACCTCAAGCAGCGGTAATTAGGTTGACGAAAGAATTTCCGAGGGTTAAGTCGGAATTGCTGCAGCGCTCAGGGGTGTGAATTTTTCACACCCCCGTGAGCTGTAGCTATGTTCACCTAATTTAGATCAGGCCTAGGGCAAAAGCTTGCCAGGCCCAAGCTACTCTCCTTGCACCCATGGTGCTCAGCCCAGCCAGCCGTGGATGACACTAATAGATGCCCTCTCCAGTATGTAGCTTTCTGTTGAATGGGGGAGAAAAGGGATTCAGCCCATTCAGGGAGGAATTAAACAGGGAAGAAAAGAGTCAAAAAACAAGAGAACAAGAAAATGTACAAAGAAAAATAAAAAAACCTGACAAGGCAAATAAGAAAAGGAATGGAAAAGGAGAAAAGAGAGAAAATGGACCGCAAAATGGAGAGATGTGCCAGAACCTAGCGTGAGGAGCCAGTGTGAGGGTGCCCAGGTGACATTCCAACAAAACTACCTCAGCCTATGCCCATGCCCAGCCTGTCCTCAGAGGGACTAGCCTGTTATGCATAGCCCAACCCCGCCCCATACACAGCAGAACCTCAGAGTTATGAACACCAGAGTTACAAACTGACCAGGCAACCACACACCTCATTTGGAACCGAAAGTACACAATCAGGCAGTAAAGATACACAAAAAAAGGAAATACTGTACAGCACAGTAATGTGTTAAACGTAAACTACTAAAAAAATAAAGGGAAAGTTTAAAAAAATATTTGACAAGGTAAGGAAACTGGGTCTGTGCTTGTTTCATTTAAATTAAGATAGTTAAAAGCAGCATTTTTCTTGTGCATAGTAAAGTTTCAAAGCTGTATTAAGTCAATGTTCAGTTGTAAACTTTTGAAACTTTTGTGGTGGAGTGGGCAGGAGATGGGAGAGTCACCCGCATTCCTTGGTGAATGGGGCAGGTGACTCAGATGAAATGGACCAAGATTAGCACCTGTCCTTGGGATGCACAGAGAGGAGGGAGAGTTTTGGACCTTTTCCCCCTTTCAAAAGTAGCCTCTAAATGTTGGGTGCCAACTTTAGACACCTGTGGGGTCCTGATTTTCAGAAGAAGTGAGCACACACAGCTCCCACTGAAGTCACTGAATGCTGTGGGTACTCAGCATCTCTAGAAATCAGGCCACTTAGTGGGTCACTAACTGTGATCATAAGTGCCTGATTTTAGGCCTCGGGGTTTGAAAATGTTGGTAATGGAACCTAACTTGAAGCACCCAAAATGAGAAACCACTTTAGAAGCTTTGGACTTGAGGCATGTTCCTGGGGGATGGGCAGGGAGGAAGGCCCTGCTCCTTTTCCTGGAGAGGGGAGGAAATAAGGAGACTCAACCTCTTTATGGCAGGGCAGAAAGAAAATATGCCCCTTTCAGAAGTGCAGGTGCAAACAGCGGCTCTGACCTTTGTAGGGAGAGGGTAGGAGAAACTCAGACACTCTCTAGAGATTGGGGATGGGTGGAGACTTAAGTATTTTGGAGGCCTGGGGCAAGAGGAGTGTAAAACTAGACCCTCTGAGGGGAGGGGGAGAGGCAGGAGTGCCAGCTCCACTGGGGGTGGGGATAAGAGGTCCCAACTCCTTTCCTGAAGGGTGCTGATGAGAAGGTTGCAATCCCTCTCCTGTTGGGGAGCTGGGGTGGGGAGGGTGAAGGACCAGTTTCTCTGCTGCTTTGGGAGTGAGGAGTTAGGGAGGGTGAGGAAGAGTCTCAGCCACTCCCCTTTTTTTGGGGGGGGGGATCCCAGTCAATCTCCTGTCTGTAGGAGTTGGGGGGGGGATTTGGGAGGTGAGTCCCAGCACCTCTCTTGGTGGAGGGTGTGAGGGGAGGGTCCCAGCCCCTCTTCTTTGTGTGGTGGAGGTTGGAGGGGTCCCAACCCCTGTCATGTGGGGGGAATTCTGGGGTCCAAGTCCCTCTCCCGTGGGGGGAACTGAGGTAGGGGGTGCCAGCCCTGCTCCAGTTGTGGGAGGATTTGGGGGTCCCAGTGCTCCCGTTTTGGGGTGTCCCAGTGCTCCCGTCTTCTATGGGGGGGAAGAGTTTGGGTCGGGGGTCCCAGCCCCTTTTCTGTGGGGGGAGCTTGGGGGCAGCCCCTCTCCTGGGGGGAGTTGGGGTGGTCCCCGCCTCTCTCCCGTGCGGGGAGTTTGGGGAGGGTCCCAGCCCCCCTTCAGTTGTGGGGAGGGGGGGCAGCCCCTCTCCCTGGCGGGCGGGGGGGGGGGGGGCGTCCCAGCCCCGCTCAGCGGCTCGGCGCCTGAACAATAGCGAGCGAGCGAGCGAGCGAGGAGAGGAGCCGGCTCTGCCCCCCGCTCCCCGCCCCGCCCCTGCCTGCCGCACGCCCAGCCAGAGGCAGAGCCGCCGCCGCCGGAGGAGCCGGTTCCATGCCCGCTGGAGCCTCCTCGTGCCGCCGCCCCCGCTAGCCCCGCCATGGACGTTCGCTTCTACCCCTCGGCGCCCAGCGCGGTGGCCTCGCTGCCCGGGGCCGAGCCCGGCTGCCTGGGCCCCCTGGACTATTACCACTGCAACAAGGTACGGCGGGCGGGGAGGTCCGGGCCGAGCGCCCAGCCCGGCCGGCAAACTTGCCGGGCGGGACCTGTCACCGCGGGCGGGCGGGCGCGGGCCAAGCCCGGGTGCTCGCCGCCCCGGACGGGCCGAACTCCCCCGGCGGGCAGCCCAGTGCCGCAGGCGGCCGAGCCCCGGCGCCCGGCCGGAGGGAATTTCAAAACTAGTTCCGAGAGCAGCGCCCGGGCCGGCAGCGAGCCCCCGGGGGCCGGCAGCGGCGCGGCCGCCTCTGCCCCCCCCCGCGCCCCCGGGGCTGCTGCCTGCGAACCCCCCCGGTGGCTGGAGGGGAAAACAAAGCACCGCACCGGCAGCAGCGCGCACGCTGGGGTGTGTGTGAGAGCGAGGGGGTGAGTGGGGACGGGCAGGGGAGTTGCGTGCGCCCGCGGGGCGGCTTGTGCTCTAGAAGTGGGGCTCTGGGGCGATGGTTCGGGCTGGAGCATGTACGGGCTAGGAGAGACGCGCTGTCGGGTGAGTGTGGCCGCGTTGTGGGCTGGGTGCCTTTATTCACCCCTTCTCCACGGGGATGCTTTGCCCAAAGGGATCTCGGCGTGTTTTTTCCTGTATTTCGCAAACCTGGCTTCCCCGGCGTGGTTAGCTGCCGGGCCGCGGCTCTTGGTACATTTGTTTGCATTTTTCGGAACTCTGGCTTTGGACTCCGGGTTCTTGCCCCCGCACTTGTCAGTATCTCGCTCGCCTTTTCATCCGCTTAACGCAGTTACTTCTGTTCAACACAGCAGACAGTCCTGAGTTATGTATATTTCATAAGAGTTACAGTGTAGCATAGCAATCTTTCTAACCTAGATTTCTCCACTTGCTGCTGCACGGAAAAACACCCCCCCCCTCTTTTTTTTTTTTTTTTTGTAACTAGCAAGGAATTTGGTGGGGAGTATTCGAGAGTGCCAGAGGTATTTTAGGAAATAATCCTTCATCCAAGAGCAGCAAGAGGATAAAGCAGTGATAGATAGATTCAGCACTCCAGGGACAGGTAGTTCTCTGCAAATGCCACCCTGCTCCACGGGTTTGAGGAAAACAACACGTAAACATTTTAGTAACAGAACAGTTTGGAGTAAAACCTTTGGAGGATTATTTATATGGATAAGCTTGAAGGTGTAGCTGGGACTGGGTTTCATATTGCCAAGTTCTGGTGCTCATATTTAAAAAGTTAATGAAAGTAGTGAAAGTTTTAATGTTTCAGAACTGCAACTAGAATGCCCATTTGTTTTTCTACGGTAACACTTTGAATCGAACTGAAGAAAAAAGCAATATGGTTTCTTAAGACTTAGCAAATGAATTTTCATTTGTAAACTGTACGTATTAAGCATTCTCTGCTGTTTGGGTCATTTAAATAGCCTGTTTAATTTGAATTAGACTTGCTAATCTATAATCATTTCTTTAAAATGCCCAGATAATTTCTCTGAAGCTGAACAATTTTAATGGGAAATTACTTCCTTCCACCCCACTTTTGTTGGTTGCCCCTCTTTTTTTTTTAACAACAGGATCACTCTGAAAATACTAAAAATTGGGCAAACAGCTGCACGGGAGGGAAGATACATTTTCATTAGTACAGAAATATCAATTGTGAAAGGAGTCCAGGAGTACATAAGCAGAAGACCCTGAGAGCTACAACTCTAAAATACTGCTTGTTTTAATAATATTAATAATAATAATAATTATAATAATTATTAAGAAGATTGTAGAAATTAGCTTGTTTTCCAGTTTTTTTGATGTAGAAGATGCTGCATGGGTTATTCATCCAAAGCTCTAATTGGGGCAGTGCTCATTTGTCCGTAACCTGAGTGATATGCTCTTCCTGTGGCAGTTTGAGAGCAGAGTGCCCTGTAGTGGAAAGTCACAAAGTAAAAGTTAATATGTGCCTCCAAAAACTTTGACTTGAGCGATGGAGAAAATTCTGTGGGGCCCATTTTTGTGGACTCAACAGTGGGATTGGCAGGTTAGACTGTTGTGATCAGTTTGGAGCTATTTGTTAATACCTGTACATCCAGCGAGAGAACTGCTGTGAGTGCAATGCTCTGAGAGCACAGAAGGAGCTACTTTTCCTTAATTAATAGAGTAAAATAAGTAAATTTCTAGCCATTGCGCTGTCAAGCTGGATGGGATGTTGCACAGGAACGTACAGGGTACTGACCATGCCACCAGGTGCTGCTGTTGTCACTACTACTGAAGATCTTAAGACAGGCAGAGGAAGAAGGGAAAATACTAACCCTTTCCCTGATGTTTAGGACATTTTTTTTTCTGAGCTATCAAATGCCATTTGCTTATGCACAGTGGGCCAACTTTACCTTAAATGAGAGCCCACTGGGTTGAATTTTGTTTTATGGACCAAGTGCAGAGAGATGCAAGTGTGGCTAATTTTAATATAAAGATTGAGCAAGATGAACAGGAGGTGGTGTGCATCATCTGGTTCTACTCCAGGGTATGTTTGTGGGGTGTGGGGACAGACCTGGCTACTGTGTGTTTGAATTCTCCTATCCTGTTCTGCACAGTGCAGGCTCAATTTGTTGTGCAGTTACTGGTGGTCCACTCTTCTCTGTAGATCCACCTTCCCAGGCATTCCGTAGAGAGCTACTCCTTGTGTTTGCGTATTTCTTCTGAAGCAAAAGGCTGCTTCCCCCTGTGAGTTCTTCCCCTTTCATGAGACTCTTGGTCATCATATACAGATTCCCCTCCACTCATCCATGATATGTATTGTGTGTTTAGTGCTGACAAAGTGCTCATCACTGAACAACACACACAGATACAGACACGGAGAAGGCAGATGTGGTGTAAAGTCTGAAGGAAGAGGGAATGAACGCCTTAAAGGAGGTTAATTATCACTACTCATGGCCATTACAAATGTTAATTTGTTTTTGAGCTGGCTGTGAATAAGGAGAGGGCAGTAACGTGGTGCTGCATTCTACGTGCTACTCTTCTAACCCTTAATTCAGACCTGTGGGTGAGCGGCAGCTCCTCAGCATGATCCCCCTTCTCTATTATTAGACGAGAGTCTGGGCTGGAAGCTGATTGAGGTGGGAAGGACTCTTGGGCCTGGCTCGTGCTTCCTCTTCCATGGGCTGGTTCTTGTGCTTGAAGTCTCCATCTGCTGTAGCCCATGAAAGCTTATGCTGAAATAAATTGGTTAGCCTCTAAGGTGCCCCAAGTCCTCCTTTTCTTTTTGCGGATACAGACTAACACGGCTGCTACTCTGAAACATCTGCATTGAGAACCTCAGTAAATATATAATGTGAATAAGGAGGAGCTCAGAAGTAAGTTTAAAGCTCTTGGGCTAAAGTGCTTTTAGTTTTAGGTGGGCTCTTCCCCCCCCCACCCCCCGGCCTTTTGAGTATGTGGAGAAACACCAAGATTGAAAGGAGTGCGCAGTGTCAGTGTATAAATAGCTCTAGCTGAGAGCATAACAATAGCTCTGCCCGTGCTATGGCTGAGCCAATAGGCACTTTCAGTACAACCAGCAAGCTCACTGAGGAAACTCTCTTTAGCCCAAAGCATCCTGAAATGTTAATGTAATTGTTTTGTGCACTTACTGAACATGATATTGTTATCATGAGATTTCCGATCTCATCTGTGCGCTGCAGTGAGCTGCAATTCCTTTTTACAACTATTGAGGTGCCTATTATGCATCGGCATTTCCATTTTAAAAAAAGACAGGAGCTTTTAAAGATAAAACGAAATGGGGGCATATGTTCAGCACCACATGCAAGGGACTGCCTGTTCATCTAAAGCTCTCCCAATGGGCTTCATGGGAGGGGGGCCCTCCGTTAGCTGTGTGCAATGGCGAATGCTAGCTCATGTAGGGCAAATTCTGGCCTCATTATGTGGCTCTTCTTCCCACCTTCCTTCTGGGGAAGGGGAATGGTTAGTGGAACCACACCTGTCCTCCTGCCCAGGCACTCCTGTTGATACCTATTACTGTAGCCTGTGAGTGCCCTCCTACTCCAGTCCCATTCCAACCATCCACCCTGAGGCATGGGTGCCTGGCATTGGCACCTCCTACTCCTGCATGCACATCAGTTCTTTTACATTTAGCGCCACCTACTGGGGTGGGGGGAAGATCTCCCCAGCAGGCGAAGGGTTTTTTACGTGCTTAGGTGTATTATGATGCATTTTCCTCAGACTCTAAGAAGCCACTTATTTTTCAAGTTGTGTTATTGTTTATTGTGAATATATTATGTACATGACCAAGGCAGCACACATCTGTGTGGCATGTAAGATGTGGCATGTAAGATGTGGCATGTAAGATGATTGACACTCCGTCATGTGATGGTTTTTACACACCCCTGCCTGCTCCATGAAAAACTTGGGTTCATGCCCACTTTGGTTGAAACGAATATTTATATGTGTCCTTTGCTTTTAAACAGTGTTTGAAATCCATGTTAAGTAAATTATGTATAAAGGGTTCATGGTAAATTGCAGTTTTATTGTCCTAGGGCCCCATCCTGCTCCCAGAGCCCTCAGTGAGCACGTACATTGTATTAGCTGAATTGTTGGCATGTATGTAATGAATAATTCAGGTACATTGAATATTACTTATTTTAATTAAAGGCCCAGTTGTGCAATCCTTATTCAAGGAAAACTGCTACTGAATAAAAGTAAGATAGTGGGGATCTTGCCTGAGTGAGGAAAGCAGGATCAGGACTGTTCTTTGTCTTATGGGCTATAGGCTTCAGTGTTATGTTGTAATGTACTGGGTGTGTTATTGGGATTCCAATGCCCTTGCCTCTTATCTCTAGAAGGAACTTTTGACAGTGAATGAGTATGTTTCTGTATATTTCCCTACATAAAGAAATTTAAATATAGATCCCTCTTAACTATAACTGTGCATATTAAAAAGTTCTTGATATTAAATTTGCAAACAACCTGGTAATCATAATTACTGAACATAGTTTATGTTGTCTAACTCATGGTATATTTCACTCTCTGGTGTAGAGAGTATATCTCTTTTAACACTAGGAATATATGCTCTGCTTGGTGCACCTCCCATTATTTTAATGGGAGTTATGCACACACGTCAAGGGAAAGCTGTAGAAGCCTTAACATGTCTAACATCTTTAGAAGTCAATAGCATAATCAAAACCTGTGCCCTGAGCCAGAGGTTCTCAACCTTTTTCTTTCAGAGTCCGCCCCCCCCCCCCCCATCCCACAATATGCTATAAAAAATCCACGGCCCACCTGTGCCACAATAACTGGTTTTCTGCATATAAAAGCCAGGGTCGGCATTAGGGGCTAGCAAGCAAGGTAATTACCTGGGGCCCCATGCCACATGGCCCCCCTCCCTCCCCAAGCTACATGGATCAGGCTTCAGCTTCAGCCCCAGGTGGTGGGGCTTAGGGACTTGGGCTTCAGCCCCATGCGGTGGGGCTTTGCCTTTCTGCCCTGGGCCCTAGCAAGTCTAATGCTGGCCCTGCTTGGAGGCCCCTCTGAAACCTGCTCGAAGGCCTCTAGGGGGCCCTGGACCGCTGGTTGAGAACCACTGCCCTAAGCCTTTCTAAGAAAACTATTAGTTACTTTACTGCTTCAGATATACCATAACTTCCCTATATTTTGCCTTCTCAGTTCTTAAATTGATAAACTATTTTGTTAATATACTGTCATAAATTATAGATAATTAAAACCCACAAGCCATGAGATCAGTATTAATTTGTACCAACATTTTCTTCTTAAAAAACAAACACTCATTAGAAACTGAATCTGCCCTACTGGTATAAAACAGGGTCAATCTAATGAATACATTTTTATGGAACATTCTGTTTTGTTTTGACTTTTACTGTACGTTGTAAATTGCAGTGATAAACACTGGCCTTTTTCAGTGTTTTATTACTTTGCCATGCTGAAAGATAAAATATTTTCTGTTCCTTTTTACTTTCTAAGCCAGTTCTGTTTTGAAGAAACATAAATCTTTTTTTCTTTCAAGAGAGAATATTGGATAGGGAATAAAATGTCCAGTAAATTTTTAATTTGGAGTTTATTTTATTCTCACTTTGTGCAGGGAACTCCTCTTGATAGCAAATGTTGAATAATTCCCTGAAGATGGGCAAGGACCTACAGTCTTGGGAATTATCTGAGTCACTCACTGGGCCATCCCAGCTTCCTATAGCATATTCTTTGATGGTTTATGCATTCTATCTGCATAGTAGAAAGTGTTTGAAGCTCTATTTTGCCGTGGGCTTTATTAAATCAGAAATTCAGAGCTAAATAATGAATGCCCATCCATTCATAGAAATTGTTGTTCTAGTTATATGTGCAGAGAGAAGGCTTTATTCTAGCTGCTTTTGGAATAATAGAGATATCTTGAAGACTACGGTGGTTTATATAACAATATGGTTGTAAAGATCAGTTCTGATTAAATCCCTTAAAGGTCTGATCCATAAAAGTTTTATTCGCATGTAGTGAGGAGGGAGTTGGCACACTGAAGAAAATGGATCAAAATCTTAAAGTTTCTTTTACTTATTTATGATTTTTCAAATTGACTATGAACATTTTCCTTAAAATCACTGGGCCAGAGTCTGATTGTGGTTATGCAGCCATAAATCTGGACTAAATATTGATGTCAGCAGAGTTACTGCGTACTGACAGTGGTATAACAGAGATCAGAATCTGTCTCCGTGCATGTACAGTCAAAAAAGCATTACTGGTGACAAACTGTAGTTGACTTCGTATTCATAAAAAGGAGCAGTTCTATAGTGGTTTATAAAAGTGTACCACACACATTATTCCTGCTTGCTCCAGGGATGATTGTTAATGTAGAGGACACCTGTGACCCATGCTATGCTCTTTATCCCTGTTCTTTCAGTGTCCTACTTTTGCTATTTGTTTTATTCACTACAGGTAAAGTAGGATTGTTTGCTTTTTAGGGTATTTTTGCATGTTCCACTATTGCTTTCCTTGTGTGTCTGTATTAATCTGCAGAAGAGGCAGGGACCACTCTGTATCCATATGCAGATTATTCAAGCCAGCAGCATTTTGTTGTGAATCAGGAAGGCGGGTGGAGGAGAGGGGGGAATGTGTCATCCCACTAGATGTGGAATGAATTTTTTTTCCAGTTACCTTTATGTTCATCCTTTTTATGAATAGTGCTCTAAATGCTTTTACCATAAGTTGGATTATATCTTTCAGTATAAATGAAGCATATAATTGTGTTTTCCTAACCGCTCTACATTAAAAATAAGTTATTATGCTGCTAATGTGTTTTCCTAGACAATTTTCCATCTAGTCACTATCAGGCTTCTGTTTTTAGCTGTTGCGTACAACATCTTCTCTGGCTTCTTTCTGTTTTGTTTTGCATTGCTAAAGTATGGGTGAAGTGGTGCCATGATTCCAGTTTTGCTACCATTAACTCTTAATGGGAGATTTGAGTTTTAATGTTCCCCTTTTGTGATTTTTCCATACACCTTTTTTATAATTAAGGCTTATATTTTGGAATTCATTTCGTGTAGGGAGGGAGAAACCTACAATGCAACATGCACTGAAATGAGCAATAATCAAAATTGTGATAAAGATGTGGTTGAGAATGGTGTTAAATCATCTGTCTGACTCACTTATGAGTAGGTTTAAATATTTTAGTCATGTGCATCCTCCCTTCTTTTATAGTTCCATTTTTCAAAGAAGAAATGGCATCCATCAGAAAAAAAAACCCAGAAAGGAATAGTCTCCTGTGTAGCCTGCAGGCTGAATCTTTGCATTATGCCACAGAATATCCATCCTCCATTGTAATCTTTTGCTTAGATTGGTTGACCTCTGTAGATATAATTAAATCTCTTCCTGGCTACTGTATGGTTTCATTTCAGCTCTGTGCTGTATGTATCTGTTAGGTAAGTGTTAAATTAGGGCCCTATATCAGTAATTGTTATTGTGGTATGATTATTTGAAAATCAGTTTATACTGGGTAGTGAGCTATTTCTCAGAAGCCTTATCTGAGGAAATCAGGTGACTTTTAGTCTGAGGCAGTTTCTTGACCTCTAATTATAGCGTGGTCACAAGAAGGCTGGATTGCATGAGTGCTTAATGTAATATGTAGATTTTCTGTATTGCCTTAAAAACTCACCCTCTCACTCCTTGCGAAATGATTATTCTGTGTTCATAAGGGTGGGCTAACCCCACAAGAGCAAGGAAATTAAAGTGGAAATATCTGGCCTGATCCTCAATGTGAGTAATTCCTCTAAGTCAATGGAGCAGTGCTGACTTACACCAGCTGCAGATACGGTCCCATTAACTTCTGTAAAAGATCCTTAAGACTGGCTAAGGTACTTGTATCACTTCCACTCTGCTATAGACATTACCCTGACACAAAGGATCATGGCACTGGATGTTGCAAAATCTATAGCCATGGTACTTCAGTGTTTTTATGGAAATGGAGATACTCTGTTCCAAAATGAAAACAATATTGGGCACACTTGTGGCCTTGGCTATGCATGCACGGCTCCCACTAGGCCAAAGTCAGCCCTGCTGTAATGTCATTCCGCCACTCACTCTGGATTTGACCCACGCCAGTGTCTGATGGCAGAACAGGGTTCATTGTTTTTGTGGGAGCTCTTTTAGAAGATTAGACAGATTAACATAGTTTTTCTTTCCACAAGATATACCAAAAATGTCTGACTCTGTTTCCATTCCTGTTTGGATTCCTTGCGGAGGCATTGTCTTTTTCCTCTCCTGGCCTGTCTCTTGCTCCACTCCTGTACGCCCGTTTTTTTTCTTTCTCTCCCCTCTAGTGGAAGTCATTATCTTCCTCTTTCTCTGGGCTCAGCTCTTCTCCTTTTTGCTTCAGGTTCCCATTGCGTCAGAGTTGGGAGACATGGATTTTATTGCTGTTTGAACTGAGCATGTCTCTGAGGCCTTCATTTTCAGAAGTAACTAGTGATTTTCAGCTCCATTTTTTGTGGTGCCCAGTCTGAGAGGGGCCTGATTATCAGACAGTGCTGGCCACCTGCTCTCTGCAACCTGGAGCTTTAGAAGGTAGTTCAAGTTGAGCATCCAGAAATGGAGTCATCCCAAATCACTGGTCACTTCTGAAAATTTACGTGTTTTGAGCCTCTGCTTTTCTACTTGTAAAATGGAGGGAATAATTCTTCCCTTTGTCACTAAGTTGAAGTTTAGTGTTTGGAAAGCCCTTAAGAGCTTCTAGAAAACAGCAAATGTTATTACCGCCTCACTCTGACCTATCCTTCATTCATCTTCTAAAATTCGGTCTTTGTATCTCCTGGCTCTTTGCTTCAAAGTCTCCGATCCCTGTCTCCTCTATGCTTATCTCTTCTGCCTTCTCTCTTTTTGCAGAACTCACCTACCACTTCCTGGCTTCAATACCAACTTGACAGCACCACCAACACTGACCACACAAATAGTTTTCATTCCCATTAGCACTAATCCAGAGAGAGGTGGCGGTACAGCCTAGGCCATCTTTAATACATTTAAGAAGATTCTAAGCCATTTAAATATTTCTTGATTTCAAAATCAATTTAAATAAGGGAAATGGGTGGGAGAGTAACAGGATTGAAAGTATGTTCTGGAACTTTTGCTTCCAGGTTCTCAGTTCAAATCCAGCTCAGGTTGTTACTGATTGAAATCTGTTCCAATTGAATGGCTGCTCCCTGGGATGTGTGAAAAGAGTTTGTGGGCCTTTGTCCAGGTTTTAGACAGGTGTCTACACTGCTACATTTGCTGTTATTCTGGCATTCTGGTTGGCAGTCTCAGTAGAAAGACTAGTGACTGAATGGGTCACGTAGACTGAACTACCCTCTTACCCCTAAAGATGGTTTCTCCAGCTCAGGGATTTACTCGTCTTTATTTTGCTTTGGACAACGCCCTCCTCCTCCCCTCTCCCCCAGTTTTGGGTTTTGACTAATCCGAGATTGTGAGCTCTCTGGGTTCTGGTTTTTGACTGGGCCTCTAGGCACCACATCAGCATAAAGAAATGAGGGATGAGGTGCAATGGCAAGGAATAGTGTGTGTGGGGCTTGCACTGCCCGTGCCTGGGCAGCTGTATCTGTTCTCTGGAGACATGTGCTCAGGCTCAAGGGGTGTCTGTCTGGCACTAGTTGCCAGCACTGTATTAGTGGACTTCATTTTTTCCTTTATATACCATCACTGCTCCCTAATTTACAGATAAACACTTTCTCTGTTAAAGAAATAAAACAATGGAGAATATGAAATGGTTCTAATCTTCTACAGAGGTTTATCTTAACATTGCATTTTTATAAGGTGAGCAATTTTAACCGCACTAATCTGGAGTGTAAAAATGATCTCATAATAGAAGTTTTCTAGGGAATCCCAAGGGGAGCTGGATTTGTAACCCTATTGTCTAAAGGGGGCAGGGTACCCAAGATTCCTTAATCGGCAGGAAAGAGACTTTGTCAATGTGGAAGTGATTATAATTTTATGAAAACTTTTAAGAAAACTCTTTGTCAAGAGCTGGAATAGAGTTTAATTGAATTATCTTGGCCTGTCTCTGCACTTGGGGTGGGTAGGGGAAGCATTTGGATGTAATTGGGGGGAAAAAAAAGTAGAAATACTTTAAAAATTGAAAAATGGGCACTTTGACCACAGAAAAATGTGGCTTGTCATCACACTAGGAACTAACAGTCACTTCCATTACTTCTGAGCTCTGCTTGCCAGTGGTTTCATGTTAAACTCAGGAAGGTAATTCTTTCTCCTCCGCCCCGCCCAGTGTATTATCTTGTCTGTAAGTAGTGAACATTAAATGAAGAAGAATGCAGTGTTAAAAATATCAAGCTTTCAGAAATGGCTGGCAGACCTTATCAGTGATAAGCATTGTTGACTGAAGATCAAACAGCAAAAGAAAACTCTTCCAACAAGAGCCATGGAGTGAACCCTATAGCCAGACAGTGAGGTCACCCAAGCTTCAGTCTGTGTATATTTAGGAACCTGCACTGGAATTATGGTCTGGTCTCCTCTACACCAGACGGACAGTGGTGACATGTTGTTTTGAACCTGACAAATCTTAAAACCAAGGAAACATTTACTGTATGCCAAGAAAACCAAAGCAGTGTTTTCATTATTAAGTGGTACAATTTTTTTTAAGATAAAGAGCCTGCCCTGAAGAAAAGACTAGGTAGTCATAAAGTAAACTGAAGACTAACTGCACGTTTGTTATTTATTAACTAATTGACAACCTCTGGTTCTACAACAAAGTGGCAAATTAATTGTGGGAGGCCATCTGCCTAAAAATTGGGCAGCTCAGCCACTACCTGGCCAGAGAGCGCATAGAGGCTTTTTGGGATTTGATTTAAAGCAGATTGAAACATTGGTCTTTGAAAATTATTTTCAGTCAGTGTGTCACTTTAGTAATGGGCTTTGAAGAGGGAAAAATTTATAATCTTTATAGCTGCTTAAGCCTACCTCGTTCTAAACTCTGTGTTAGAATGGCTGTAACTTGGCCTTCTCTTCCCTGGCAGAGTAGCCTGCTAATAAGTCTAACATGAATAACACAGATGCAGTTTTCTCTTAAATTTTAATTACTTGTGAAAATACAGTAGCAAATAGTTAACTTGTGTGCATGTGGATGCAAACTAAATAGATGTTCTTCTCATTTGATCTCAGTCTTCACTGGGCTATACTGGCCAGTCCTTCATCTGATGGAACTGAAACCTCTTATGCAGTTTATCGACTGATTTAGGCCTCAATCTCGCAACTGGCCCAACATGGACAGCTGCCTCCTCACCATTGACTTCAGTGGGCTTTCTGGTGGGTGCAGGGTCTGCCTGTGGAGCCAGATGCAGGAGCTGGGCCCTTACGCATGAGAGGTAGCCTCACTGGTACTGTGCTTGGCAATTGTGTATGTCTCCATTTGTCAGATGCACCTTGGTCTCGATACACCAAAGATTGCTTTAAAATGGTTCTCTTGGCACTTCCTGGGTATGAGAAGCAGGAAGGAAAATGTCATTAAACTCTCTCTCTCTGTGTGTGTGTATATATATATATATATATATATATATATATTATATATATATAATGTTGGATTTGTAATTCTATATACTACATCGGTGGTGATGGCTTCAATCAGATGGTAAATAGGAACTTAATAATAAAAAGGGCATTAATCCATACTAATAAAAGGTGAAACATCTAATTCCTTGTAAAATGTGCCAGAGTTGATTGAGATTTGAAAAGCTTTTTCCTGTACAAATACTTGCATATTGCAAGCTCCTGATCTGGCACTGGAGGGGTGCTCTCCCATTGTCTGTGACTTTCCATGGTATAGTTTTGTTTCTTTGCAAAGGTTGTGGTCATAGACAGAAAGTCTGAGAGGAAGTGAGTACAGAAGTGAAAATGAGGGTCCTAGATTTTAAAGCCAGAAGGGGCTGTTAGATTATTTAGTCTGACTCTGTTACCCCTGCTTTAGCCCAGTAAGTTGTGTTTGTCTAGAACATCTGTCAGAAAGACATCCAGTCTTGATTTGAAGACATTGAGAGATAGAGTATCAGCTGTTTCCCCTGATAGGTCGTTCCAATGGTTAATTACTCTCATTGTTAAAAAATTGTGCCTTATTTCCAATTTAATTTTAGAGAAAAGTGATTAGTTTCTCCAAGCCTTGCAGCCCTCCTGCCTTTTCCAAGGCAGCAGAATATCACACTCATTACTTTCCTGTTTAAACTGGTCCAGACTGGAGACTCACCAACTTGCCTTTCAAATTATGCATATATGTTTGGATTAGCTGAAGGCCTGAGTCCTGTGTTTTTACCAGTGGAGAGTAAGAATGAACTTCCATAAGTTCCCATGAACTCCCATGACTGCTTCTTGGAGCAGCTAGTCCTGGAACCCACAAGAGGAGAGGCAATTCTTGATTTAGTCCTAAGTGGAGTACAGGATCTGGTCCAAGAGGTGAACTGGACTGCTTGGTTATAGTGACCATAATATATTTAAATTTAACATCCCTGTGGTGAGGAAAACACCACAGCAGCCCAACACTGTAGCATTTAATTTCAGAAAGGGGGACTACACAAAAATAAGGAGGGTAATTAAACAGAAATTAAAAGGTCCAATGCAAAAAGTGAAACCCCTGCAAACTGCATGGAAGCTTTTTAAAGACACCATGATAGAGGCTCAACCTAAATGTATACCCAGAGGTGAAAGTAAGCAGGTCCGGTCCCTGCCTCTTCCGGTTGAGGCCACGCCTCTTCTGGTCAAGGCCATGTCCCCTGCTCAGAACTCCAGAATACGGGTAAGTCCTTTAAGTTACTTTCACCCCTGTAAATACCCCAAATTAAAAAACATAGAGAACCAAAAAAGTGCCACTGTGGCTCAACAACAAAGTAAAAGAAGCAGTGAGAGGCAAAAAGGCTTCCTTTAAAAAATGGAAGTTAAATCCTAGTGAGGAAAATAGAAGGGAACATAAACTCTGGCAAATGAAATGTAAAAATATAATTAGGACGATCAAAAAAGAATTGGAAGAACAGCTATCAAAAAGTAATCACAATTTTCTTTTTTAAGTAAATCAGAAGCAGGAAGCGTGCTAAACAAGTAGTGGGGCTACAAGATGCTAAAGGAGCACTCAAGGACGATAAGGCCATTGCGGAGAAACTAAATGAATTCTTTGCATCGGTCTTCATGGCTGAGGATGTGAGGGAGCTTCTCAAACCTGAGCCATTCTTTTTAGGTGACAGATGTGAAGAACTGTCCCAGATTGAGGTGTCATTAGAGGAGGTTATGGAACAAATTGTTAAACAGTGATAAGTCACCAGAACCAGATGGTATTCACCCAAGAGTTCTGAAGGAACTCAAATGTGAAATTGCAGAATTACTAACTGTAGTCTGTAACCTATCATTTAAACCAGCTTCTGTACCAGATGACTGGAGAACAGCTAACGTAACACCAATTTTTAAAAAGGGCTATGGAGGTGATCCTGGCAATTAGAGGCCAGTAAGCCTGACTTCACTACTGGGCAAACTGGTTGAAACTATAGTAAGGAACAAAATTGTCAGACACATAGATGAACATAATTTGTTGGGGAAGAGTCAACATGGTTTTTGTAAAGGGAAATCATACCTCACCAGTCTACTAGAATTCTTTGAGGGGGTCAACAAGCATGTGGACGGGGGGATCCAGTGGATATAGTGTACTTAGATTTTCAGAAAGCCTTTGACAAGGTCGTTCACCAAAGGCTCTTGAGCAAAGTAAGCAGTCATGGGATAAGAGGGAAGGTCCTCTTATGGATTGGTAACTGGTTAAAAGATAGGAAACAAAGGTAGGAATAAATGGTCCGTTTTCGGAATGGAGAGAGGTAAATAGCGGTGTCCCCCAGGGGTCGGTACTGGGCCAAGTTCGATTCAACATATTCATAAATGATCTGGAAAAAGGGGTAGACAGTGAGGTGGCAAAATTTGCAGATAATACAAAACTACTCAAGATAGTTAAGTCCCAGGCAGATTGTGAAGAGCTACAAAAGGAGCTCATAAAACTGGATGACTGGGCAACAAAATGGCAGATGAAATTCAATGTTGATAAATGCAAAGTAATGCACATTTGAAAACATAATCCCAACTATACATATAAAATGATGGCATCTAAATTAGCTGTTCCCGCTCAAGAAAGAGATCTTGGAGTCACTGTGGATAGTTCTCTGAAATCATCCACTCAATGTGCAGCGGCAGTCACAAAAGCGAACAGAATGTTGGGAATCATTAAGAAAGGGCTAGATAATAAGACAGAAAATATCCTATTGCCGCTATAGAAATCCATGGTAGGGTATAACAGGGTTCAAAAAAGAATTCATGGAGGATAGGTCCATCAATGGCTATTAGTGAGGATGGGCAGGGATGGCGTGCACAGCCGCTGTTTGCCAGAAGCTGGGAATGGGTGATAAGGGATGGATCACTTGATGATTACCTGTTCTGTTCATTCCCTCTGGGGCACCTGGCATTGGCCACTGTTGGAAGACAGGGTACTGGGCTAGATGGACCTTTGGTCTGACCCAGTATGGCCACTTTTATGTTCTTATGATCCCAAAATCCAGGGTACACACTTCTTCTGCACTCATATACTAAAACAAATCAGTATGTTCGAATTGGGGAATGTTAGGTTATACTTCCAGTAAGGTCATGCAAGTCCTGAGGCAAGTTGTGAATCTTGATTTGCTGGAAGTATATGAAGGGTGTAAGCAGTCAGATGATGCTGCCAACAGGAAATTGCAGGAGGGACGAATCACAGTTTTTCAGGGAAACTTCCATATCTTACTTTTGGGTTAACCTGAAGTGTTTTGATTCATTTAAAAAGAAAAGGAGGACTTGTGGCACCTTAGAGACTAACCAATTTATTTGAGCATAAGCTTTCGTGAGCTACAGCTCACTTCATCGAAGTGAGCTGTAGCTCACGAAAGCTTATGCTCAAATAAATTGGTTAGTCTCTAAGGTGCCACAAGTCCTCCTTTTCTTTTTGCGAATACAGACTAACACGGCTGCTACTCTGAAACCTTTATTCATTTAGGTTCCTTTAGTGTTATAACCTTCCTGTATAACAACATTTAAAACAAGTGCCCATTAGCTGCAAAGCAGTGCTCCCAGCTGCCTTAGTTACATGGGACAGCTTGAATTTCAACATCCTTCTCTTCGGGTCATGGTCAGATCCTCAACTTGAGGTAAAATGTCATAGTGCCATGTGTCAGATTGGAAAGCATGTTCTGTTTTAGAAAGGGATGATTCTGAGAGCTTCTCACTAAATGTCAACATTATAGTGAAAGCTGGATGGCTCTGGCGATTTAAGAACCACTACAGAGCCTTCCAGCACTAGGTTCCTGGCTCTAACTGGGCTCACATTAGCAGTGACCAAACATTATCATCATTGGACGCTGGTCAGGCAGCCTATGTGAAACAGCACTGGTGCATCTCAGTGCAATTGTGTGTGAACAGGTATCTGCACCATAAATAAGTTCCATGCACTGTGGTATTAATGGGCCTTTCCGTGGTCAAGTTCAGCAGAAAGAACAAGGATTAAATGGACCATTAGGAATTAGCTGCTCTCATCCCTATGGTGGCCCCTGTGGGTCAGAGCTGGGGCACAGCGTTGAGGCAATGTGGGGAAGCTTGTGCTGCTTCTGTTGCGTTTGCTCTGTGGATAAACGGTCTCCAGTTCTATTGTCACCTCGCACCCACACTAAATTTGCTTAAAAATAATAAAGTGAAGGTGAGCTTGTGTAATTATACATTTAACATGCCAAGATGCTGCTGTTATAGTTATTTTTTCTAAATAAGCTTATCTAAGGCTCATGGATCTCTGATAATTATGGCAATGAAACTAAATGGTGTAACCTTTTGGTGCAGTGTTAGACAAAGTTACTGGTGGACCTGTATGTTCACAGGATGCTGTCCCACCAGGTGGTGAGCACCCTCCATTTCAATTGACTTCTCTGGGAGCTGAAACTGCTTAGCATCTCTCACAACTTACTCAGTGCAGCATCGAGCCCTAGGTGAGAAGAAAATTCTGCTTCATTATGTTTCAGAGCACAGTTTGACAATGACCAGGCCTTGGTCAATAGAGACCACTGAGTTCAGAGAACTGACTGATCAAGGAGATGACTTGCTAAACACTGACCATTTTTCTCTCTTTTTGTCCAGTTTTCCTCCCCCCCCCCTTTATCTGAGCATTGCATCTTATACACTTATTTCCTGCCTTGGGGCTGGTGTGGCGCGTCTGCTTGCTGTGTCTGCCAGTTCTGATGTTTGGTTCCTCCTTGCTAGCACCACTTGCTTCTGCAGAAGCATTTGATGGTGTTATGTAAGCCTTGAATCACAGCCTAACACTTTCACAGCAGACACTGCTAAGCACACTGGGTCAAATTCACCCCTGCACTAACTCCACTGATTTTAGTAGAATTGCACTGTGGGTGAATTTGGCTCAGCAACTAATGGGAGGAAACAGATATCTGTAATGGCATTCAGAGAAATCTGAATAAGTAGTTCTGTTGTCTCAGGTAGCTTCAGCTTGAGCTATGAACGAGCACCATAAGTCACTGTAGGCTGGGATTTAAATTGCTTCTAGACCACAGCCATTGCACATTAAAACTAATTTTTGGCTTTAGAACAAGATGCTCCGAGTCTCCTGCTTGAGGTCTGGGGGAGTTCATGCCACAATACTGCTACAAGTTCTTTAGCTGACTCTCACGAAGGACCATGCAGTATATCACTGAAACAAAAACCACAGCTCTGACTGTGACTTATCATGACCTTTCCATGTGGGCCTCTCTCCATTAGACTGGTTAGGCTCTCAGCTATTTTCATGGCAGGCACCATATTTTAATAGAGAAATTGTTTGCTGAGCACTACCTCTGCCATGCATGACTGGATAGGCTTTTTCCCCTCCCAGTGGTGCTTGAATAACATCTCTGTGGCAACTATAACAATTGCTTACACGGAAAAGTGGTGTTAGTAGAATTTGTAATGCACTTCTAAATGTCTCTTAATTGGATTTGGCTGCTGGAGGGGAAAAAAGCAGGAAAGCCAGCAGTGCTGAGTAACCAGCCACTTTTCTGTGCTCCATGCACCACAGTTGGGATACCACTGGGTTAGTGGGAAGTGAATCCTGTTGAACTGGCCTGATGGTGCTGTTGAACTTCTGTAAGGGACTAGGATAAAACCCTCTCCACTTCTGATTTAAGACAAGATGTGAACCTATCGGAAAGGCTCTGTTACACCAGTGCAACTTCACAAAGATCAGTGGAGCTGTATGGGTGTAAGTGAAGGCAGAATTTGTCTCTGGAGCAGAGAGACTAGTGCATTAGCCTTTAGCAGGTTGATAATTCCCATCTCAGTCTCCAGTCAATCCACAGTGCCACAAAGTAAAAGAAATAATGGGCCAGCTCCTCAGCTGTTAAAAATCAGCATAGATCCACTGACTCTGAGTAGAGCTGCTCTTTTACGCTATGTGAGGATATGGCCCTCTGCTTTGATAGATGAGTTGTGTACATGCAAGATGGTGGTTACAGTATAGCTCTGTACTTCAGTCTTTAAGGCCTAGCATGCCATGTCTAACTTTTGTAATTTGGTTCATTGTAGCTATAATGGATTCTTACTCACGTGCTATACACTAAGCCAAGCCAGGTACCACCAGTGGTGTGAGCACCTCATTTTGAGAACTGCTGGTGTGACTCATAAAAATAATGCTGTGTCCCACATACAGTGCAGCAGAAGTGAATTAATCATATCCTTTTTTGTTCTAACATAATGCTCAGCATTGGATTAAGTTACAGAAATAATTTCTTCTGTGGAGTTCTCATCTTTATTTTTCCTTCTCTGTACTGTCTATTATCAAATTAAGTTCTTGAGGAACAAAAGATTTACTAGGGGGGAAAACATCCAAGGAATGCATTAACCTGCTAAATGCTTGTATAGACTAGAGATTCTCAATGGTGTAACTCATTACACTGCTGCCAACGCTCTGTCGTGCGCTGCACCCGTGTAATGTAGGGAGATTGCGCCAGTTTGGGAGGCATTTAATTGGGTCTCTTGATATTGGTCTCCGCAGAGAGGTCAAGGCTTGAATGAGCCACAGAGACTGAGTGTTAACTGCAGGGCTGGTCCCTCCAGCTCTGGGCTGTAGCACTTAGGAGATGCAGTTGCAGTGTGTGAGGTAGCCTGCCTTGCAACTGTATATAGCTGTGTAAATCAAATAGAAAAAAGGGGAAGGAGGAACACTTTCAAGCAGAGAGGTGCCCTTAGTCCTCAGGTAATGGGAACAGGGTATAGTAGTAGTAGGAATGCGTGGTACATGTTCTACAGTAGATATTGCACGTGTACTGTGGGGCAAACCTACCCTCCCGCTCCTGCCCTGCCCCCACAACCATGGCACATTCCCTGCCTGGGGAAACTGGGCAGATCACACTTTAGGGGACCTCTGAATAGTGTGAGCTCACTCCCTGCACAATGCTGAGTCCAGGGAGTACACGGGCAATCGGTGTACATCGAGGATGACAGAGGAGCTATGGAATTCACCATATCATGGATCCTCTGTTATGGCTGGGGTGCACAAGAGAGGTGGAGGACTTCAGTAGTGTCCATAGAGTGTCTGCAGAGCCATCTCTTCCATGCCCAGCCCAACTACTCGAGCTTCTCAAGAAGGAAACAGTCACTATTGTAGTGTACATGGTGAGTTTTGTGGTGAAGGTGGATTTCAAAGCAGCAGATATTTCCCTACCTGTTAGTAAAACTAAACACTTAAAAAAAATTACTCATATGCGACCCTTTCCTGCCCAGTTTATTATGAAAAGATAGATCTTTTGGACCAAAGACAAAAAGATCCAAGGTAAAGACAAGGCTACCATGAACTTAGGCAAAAGCTGTCCTATAACCATTAAATACTATGGAACAAAATGGATACAACATGAGAACTCATAGCAAATCTCTCAATACATTTCACAATAACTCTGTAGGTGCATGAGACAGCTTGTGGGTATCTGATGTGTTGATTCACTTCAAAGCCGGTTATAGTACAGCTGCTAAGGGATCCAGCAAAAGTTGGCTAGTGCTGCTGTGCTTCTTGCTTTCTATAATTTGATGATTTCTATTGCTCGTGAAAGAGAGAGCTGTTAGTGCTAGCTAGAGCCAGGTGCAGTTATCCTGAATGTAATGTGAAATTACAAGAGCTGTAAAATAGGACTTAACTCTCAGTTTGCTTCAACTTCTAGGATGACAGAGGACTGACTTAAAGGGCCAGTTACCAATCGGTTACACCAGTGTACAATTGGAGTAACACTATTCGCTTCCATTGAGTTACTCTGGATTTATACTGGTATAACTGTGATCAGAATTGGGTCCAGATAATTTTAGACTATGATGGGATGGGTGAGAGAAATGAAAGTCTAGCAGTAATTCAATGCCAACTACAAATACACTGTCAAGTACATCGTGTTGTATAATTTAGAAAGGCTGCTATTTTTAGAAGGCCATTAGAATTCTGCTTTTCCAGAAAATAAGGGAAAGGAGAGCTTGGAATGAAGCATGTGTTTTAAAAGGAGTCTTTCCATGTGTCGTGAAGACAAAGGACTTTTTACCATAATATTTTTAATGTACAGCGTCTTATATAGAATGCATTTGGCAAAATTGTGATAGATATGATATCTCAATGAAAGAGGGAAGAAAAATTGAAGTCACTCTAGGGCAGATAATCAATATCCATTTTTGTTGTTGATGTTTGTTTCATATAAGTAACCATTATACTTATCTTTTTAATATTAATCCCAAACAGGAAAAATTACGGATGTGGCAATCTCTCTATCAGGGAATATTGTTTTAAAGTTCATGGGGTTACCTTAGTTGAGTGCATAGTGAATTCATTCTCTGAAGCAAATAAACCCCCATCAGACTGAATGCTGGGAGCTGACAGTTTGACACTGGGATGTACATCACAGACACATCTCCAGGGGCAGGGTGGAGAATTCGGTCCTTGATGTAATTCTGTCTTTCCCTCCTCCCCTTTCGCTTTAGTGATGAAATTGGTTAAAGCACTTGCATTCAAAACTGGAATTAACTGGGCATCGTTGGGAGGAAGCCTGTAGTGTTGCATGACTTGTTTGTTGACCATTTGTGTAAGCAACACTCATTGGAAGAGGAAGGAGCCAAGTTCCTGAGGAAGAAACCAAGTTACTGCTGCTTTTTAAGATGTAACCTTTCCATATTTCAGTATATCTCTATGATAGCTTTGGTGAAGTATTAATTATTTCTGATCTAGAGAGAGTCTCTTTTGAAATGATGCTGAGGAGCAGTTTACTCCTGCAATTTGGGTTTTTCCTTAACCATATCTCAATATAAAAATAAGCGGTACAATACAAACGTTCAAAATGTAGGCTGTCTTTATGTTGAATGCGCAAGTGATTGTTCAGAAAACTTTGAGCTCTCAGTTGTGCAAGCAATTTTACATGTATAAAAGCCCCACTTGTATGCACAAAATTGAGTGCAAAGGGTTTTTGCATACAGTTCCAATGGTGTCCAAATGACAGGGCACCAAAATTCCAGATGCACAAATAGAGGGTGAATTGAGGCCCTCCTGAAAATTTGGCAGAGGCTGTTTTAAAGCAATACATGATATAATGTAAAAAATATTAGGGGAACAACATCTTGTAGCTCCATTGTCTACACTTCCGTTGCAAGTAAGTTTTCAGACCTGTATAAATCTTCAGGTTAGTGACATAACACTGGGATATGAGACTCACCCAACCTTATTCACCTACCCCTCTTTTTTTTCTTTTACCAAAAATTTGTTTTTGCCTAGCAATAGGCAGGATTTAAAACAGTTTTAAAAACATTAGCAAGAAAAGAAAATTCAAGTGATCTTTTTGCAAAGAGGCATCTAGATTTTATTTTAAGTTTAGTGTTGACGTTAGTTAATAGCCTTTGATTTTCTCAAAATGTATAGGAATGACCAAGATATTTTCATAAGAAAATTAGCTCCTGATCATGGATAGTAGTTACTTTTCATAAGGATTTCTGTGTACTCACTAGTATATAGTTTTATGTAAAAGTCAGGTTGGTTTAGTGAGGTAGTCTGAGCACAGGACTGGGCATTTGCAGCTCCTGGATTGCAGTCCCATCAATGACACAGACTACCTTTGTGTACTGTGGCAGCTCACCCTGTCTGCCTCCTTTTTCCATCTGTAAAATGGAGATACTTCCCTGCCTTATGGTGGTGTTGTGTGGAGCCATTCAAATATGACTGTGAAGTGTTCTGAAGAGGAAAAATACTGTATAAGTGCTAAGCATTGTTATTATTGTAGCTATCTATTTTTAGTATGCAAATTCCCCATTGATTTCTCTGCATGCAGTTGTGTGCGTCTCATACACTAGAGTCCCAGTTCTACAACAGCATATGTGTGGGTGAAGCTCCATTGACTTCTCTGGAGTTTCATGGGTGCAGGGCTCTACCGATACACAGGATTGAGGCCTAGGAATATTATTTCAATTTATTCATTATTTGTAATGCAGTCGTGCCTAGAGGCTCCATTGGGTGCCATTGTGCAAGGCGCTGTACAGCTAAGAGTGCCCCTAGATTTGTAGGATTCTCCAAGAATGGAGCATGATCCTGCATTCCCTGTGCACTCAGTGATGCTGGTGTTTGACATGAACTGTTTTTAATTGCTGTGGAAAGCCAAGCCTCCTATTAGAGTGAGAGCTGCTGTGCAGGAGCTCCTCCTTCTCTTGAATGGAGAGTTTGCACAACATGAAAGAAATCATTAGAAGACAACAAAACATTTATGTGTGTAATTTAAATCTGGACCTGTGGTGGAGTAGGCAGTGAGGAAACCTTGCAGTGCTTTTGCCCATGCTGTTTGCATTCTGTGGGTTAAGAGAAGACTTCATTTGCTAGTGCGGCTGGTCTGACACCTTTCGTCACCACTAAATACAATGAAAAAGGGTGATGAAGTTAACTGTCCTGGAGCAAATGCTGCATGTTAATTACATGCACTGCCTTCCTAATGATCCTCCCCAATGTTCTCTTTCTAATGTGACTAGAGCAGAAGGCGAAAACAGAATACTCAGAAGGCTCAGTTCTGAGTGGAAGGCCTGTGCCAGTCTCAGCAACGGTCAGTGGAGATGACAAAATGCCAGCATGTGACTGGGATATCTGATGCAAAGTTTGTATTTTCTGAACACAAAATGCCTGAGGGTCATGGAAAGAGACAGAACGTTGGATTCTCTCGGAGATGCCACTCTGTCAGTGGAAAGGGTCTGGAAAGCCACCAGATCTGGCTATCTGAGAATTCCCCTTCAGTGGCGGAGCCCACAGCATGCACAGAACTGGTATTTCTGCATCCTGCACCACTCTCCCAGCCCTCTGAGAGTCTGTCTATGCAGCAACTAGCACCTGCAGCTGACCCATGCCAGCCAACTCGGTCTTGCGGGGCTTGGGCTGCAGGGCTGTTTCATTGCTATGTAGACTTCCGGGCTTGGGCTGGAGCCTGGGCTCCACAACTCTGCAAGGTGGGAGGGTCCCAGGGCCAAGTCTCTCTGACCTTGGCTACTTTAGACCTTTTTTGTAACACTTCCCACTTTTGCAAGCACTGATTCATCTCTGCTTCCAGTGGTCACGGTGTGAGCTCTATGGGGGGCAGGTTGCATGGGGTCACAGTGAGAGTCCAGTGGGGGGAAGGGGTCCCGTGGTCATAATGGGAGCCATGTGGGGGGCCTGGGGTCACGGTGGGAGAGCTGCAGGGGGCCCGGGGTCAAGGTGGGAGCCCTGTGGGGGGGAGGGGTCACAGTGGGAGCCCTGTATGGGGCAGGGGGCCCGGAGTCACAGTGGGAGCCTTCTGGCCGGGAGGGGACCTGGGGTCACGGTGGGAGCCCTGTGAGGGGAAGGGGGCCCGGGGTCACGGTGGGAGCCCTGTGAGGGGAAGGGGGCCCGGGGTTACGGGTGGGAGCCCTGTGAGGGGAAGGGGGCCCGGGGTCACGGGTGGGAGCCCTGTGAGGGGAAGGGGGCCCGGGGTCACGGGTGGGAGCGCTGTTGGGGGCTGGTCTGCATTAGTGCTTCCACTCTAGTAGTAGGGCTGTACTGGTGATGGCACAGTCGGGTGTTATCCAGAAGTAGAGTCCAGTGTAGACAACTCAGGGCTGATGGACTGTCTGGTGAGACTGCCAAGGAAGGTGCCAGCTGGGATGGCAGTTTGTTGAGTGGGACTGCTCCACTTGGAAGTGGGCCAGGCTTGCCATCCATTTCACTTAGGCCATCAAACAACCAGTAATAAGTGTGACATTGTCTGGAGCTGAACTGGTGATGCAGAGGACAGTTACTCTGTATTCCAGGCCCACTTCCCCAAGCCATCCAATGTTCTTGTGGCATGTCTTTGAAACCACATACTGTGGAATTAAAACAACTGGAATCCAGAGTCAGTAATTCCTGTACTGAGTAAGCAGCAAAGTATTAAAAGGTCATGCAAAAATGCCCAGACTTCTCAAATTTCTTGTTGGCCTGGCTTTCAAGCCGTCAAGGAGGGCGTGGCATGCAGGGTGGGTTTATCCCTGGTAGGGACAGAAGTAAAGGACTAGACTAGTCTGTTTTTATGCTCATAGTTAATGCTGATATCTAGAATGTGGATAAGGCACATTCTGTAACGTAAATAGAGCTGTGATGGAGGATGGACAAAAGCCACAGCAAGGATCATGCTAAAGCCTATATGTATCTGCTAGAGTTTCAGGACTCCTGCAAAGCAGCTCTGTCCAAACCTCCAGTCGTGCTGCCTTTCCCATGCAAATTGTCTGTATCTCCCAGGTAAAACCTGCATGTCAGAGGTGGAGTTCTCTTTGTCAGAACATGTGCTCGGGCTGTTGCTTTGTAGGCAGGTGCCTGGCTATCTGGGGGTTACCTGGCCTGCGCACGAAGAGATATTTGAACCTATTGTACTTGAAAGGCATTGTTGCATTTTTTTGATAATGTGTGAGACAATACAGTAACAATTCTCTGTACTCAAGTGCCTTAAACTCCTCAGGCTGTATCTTCAACTAGTGCAGCTCCATTGAAGTCACTGGAGGATCTGGTCCAGTGAATTGCCTATGCGTTGTGGATTTGCTTATGTTTAACTCTGCTGCAGGAAATCTCACCTCAGATATTTGTTCTAATGAAACTATTGATTTGATCCCTTTGCCACCTTTGTCACAATATCATGATGAATGTATCTGAGTGGCAGATGCTGCTGTTGGAGCACATCAGTTTTGGCGACGAATTAAACGGTTAAATTAAATGTTTCAGCATGCAGGGTAGAGGCTGAGCAAGTTAGAATAATAAAATCCTTTACAATCATTTATCTTTACAAAGTATTTAGTTAATAGATGATGTACAGCTCACAAGGCTTGTAAGGATCTGACATAGGGTATCATAATATTATGATATTTAACAGTGAAAATGACTGCATTATCCACTTACCCCTCTAGCATGGAGGAGGCAACAGCTGAGGCATAAAAACGAATGCCTCAGTATGACAGAGCTAAAATTGAACTTGGCAATTCCCACACGCATGATTCACAGTATTGTGAAGTGAAGCTACTATATAAATCAGCCCTAGTAATCATAGGTTTAAAATTAGTCCGTTACTATTAACTCCGCTACTGTTAACATATGTTGAAGTATTATAAAAGTGAAAGGTATGGAATATTTGAAATGCAGGTTTAAAGTAAACCACTTAGTAAGCTCCCAGTGGGAGGACCTTAAGCTCATACGGAAGTAAGATTTTAGGTGTTCTGAAAAAGGTTTATGAACACATTTAATTGCACACTGCACTCTAATCTTTTGAATGCTTAGCATCCTTTAGAAAGCACCATTTCTTGTGCTCCCAAGACTTTAATATTTTCAGAGTAAAGAGCTGTGACTGAATTTTATTTTTTTCTTTGCAATGGTTTTTTTTTTTTTTATTTTTTGAAGTGCGTTGCTTTTTAATTAGAGGCTTTTCAATGCCAGAGGTAGAAAAAAGAAAGCAGCAGGGAAAAAGTTTTAAATCATTATGGGAAGTGGCAGGATGGTTCTGAGCACATCATAGAAATTAACAGCCAGCATGGCTGCTTAAATACTCTTTTTTTCCCCATGTATGATTAACCCAGGAACTTGGTGCCACGGGATAATATGGAAGTGAAGGAGTCTAACAGCATTCAAAGAAGGATCATTATTTGCTTCACAGCTGCCACAAGACTCCTCAGAGGGTTAAACGGTAACCAAGAAGTCTCTCACTTTTTGGGTGGAGGTCTGGGAGAGGTTGTGTTTAAGCTGTGGGGGAGTCTGAAGGGTGCTTAGGCGTGTGGACGGTGGGTTCCAGCTCTCAGAAAGGAATGCTAGACACAGAGTTTGCACCCCGAGACTGTGTCTAGGAACCTCAAGACTAGGGCAGTGGCTGGACTCTGTTCAGGAGCCAAAGGCTTAAAACGCCTGGGGATCCAGTGGCTGGGCTTCCTCACAGGTCCCGATTCCTCTCGACCACTCATCAGACTGCAGTAACAGTGACATATCAAGCTTTAACAAATGTGTGTTTGTTGATAACCTTGGTCAGCTTTTGAAGAAGGGAATGAACGTGCTACTTTCTCACTGCAGCAGTTCGAACCCCTCTTCGTGGGCTTCCTGCCTTTCTCTATAGGAGGTGCTGCCAGTCCTGCGCTTTGCATGGACACTGTTCAAGGCCCTTGAGGTGCGGGTAGGTTTTGTTGCCAATGTTCAGCTGCCTTTGAGTAATTTCAGATGGGTAGGGTATAATGTGGAGTTGTAGGAGTAGGAGATGAAAATGCCCTGTTAGATCTTGCAGTCCCTCTCTCTGGGGCCAATGCAGGCCTTACAAGACATTTTCTAGTACTTATTAGTTTTAAATGTCTCCCAATCAATAGGGTTTCTGTCACTTCCCCTGAGAGGCTATTACATGTTCTGATGGTTTACTATCCAGATGTTTTTCCTGCTATTTAGTTCACATTTTCCTGTACTTAATTTCATCCCATTACTTCCAGCTGGGCCCTGGTACATAAATAATTCCTCTCTATCCATGGCATTTACACCAGTCAAATGTTTGTAATAAGTAGTTAGTATCTCTCTCTCTCTCCTGCCCCATTTA
Source organism: Lepidochelys kempii (assembly GCF_965140285.1). NCBI lineage: Eukaryota > Metazoa > Chordata > Testudines > Cheloniidae > Lepidochelys > Lepidochelys kempii. The sequence goes on along the minus strand of NC_136392.1, from coordinate 29,096,570 downwards.
TACTGCACTCATCACTATGGTATCTGAGCACCTTGTCAATTCTAAAATAAACACAGTGAGAATCTCTGTATCTTTCTCGTCATCCTCCTCTCTCCCCTTCGCTGTCATTTTGACCTGCTATATGTACCCATAGCTCTTTAACAACCAAATTCTGTTTGCCTTGAATCATTTGCAACCTCACTGAAGTCAGTGGAGTAGCACAAAATGTAAATCAGCACAGAATGAGTCCTTTAGTGTATGTCTACACTGCAGTTAAAAACGTGTGGCTGACTCAGTCTCGCGGGGCTTGGGCTCAGGGGCTGTTTAACTGAGGCTCATCTTCAGGCTCAGGCTGTGGCCTGGACTCTAGGGTCCTGTGAGGTGGGAGGATCCCAGAGATCTGTCTGTGAACGTCTACGCTGCAGTTAAGCACCCCCTTAGCCTGAGTCAGCGGACATGAGAGAGCTGCGGGTGTCTAATTGCAGTGTAGACATACCCTTAGTCTTTCCTTATAAATCAGTCCCCTACGCCTGCTATTTTTTAACACAGCGCTCTCATTTGATATTCTGCAGGGACCATTACCGCACTGGCTGGGAGATAGGTCTCATCTAGCTCATCAGGTTTTTTCCTGCCTCTATACATTTTACTATGAGGAAATAAAATCTGAGGTGTGCTCATGGAGCAATGGCAGAACCAGACTCCTTTACTGGTTTGTGTGCAAGTTACAGACAGAAAAGTGCATTGTTAGTCTCTTCAAAGTGCAGGCTAATCAGATTAAAGGAATGAAAAATTAACACGGAGAATTGGAAATCAGGGCTGTTTTGGTGTCATACTTGATCGCTGCCCAGACTTGATTACAAAATGTTAGTTGCTGTATCGTTTGATTAAGGTTCAAGACTTTGAAGGTCACTGTGAACAGACAAGTTTGTTGTTGTTATATTAGGAACTTTGTATTTTGGAAACGTGCTTTATTTGTCACAGTAGTAACAAGGCATTACCTTATCATTCAGAGATAAACTTTGCCGCATTCTGTTAAAAGGCTTGAAATATATGATTTTTCTATTGCCGGTTAAATTGCTCCCACACTCCCAATAGCATAAAATAAAGTTGCAACAGAGCTTATCAATACATTTAACATGATCTATTGAAAATATATTTTTGAGTTTGTGGAAATGAGCTACAAATGAAAAGTAACTCAAAAAGCAGGAAACATGCCTGTAACGAGGAAAAAGCTGTCACTGGCATTGTGAAGAAAGAGGTGTATAAATAGGGCATTGGGTTAGAAAGCAGGAAACCTGTGTGCTGTGGGTTTTACTTGGAATTTCTTCTGGTGGCCTAAGATAAGATTGTTAACCCTTTTCTCTGTAGACAGCTGTACGTGCTCATTTAGAGGCTCTGTTTTGGCTTGCAGGGCGGTCTGAGTAATTTAACAGTTTGAAAATGTGGCCATTGAATCAATCATCAGTATGTGGTTTTCATGTTTGGGAAGGGCCTCTTTGTCAAGAAGACTAGATTTCTCAATATTATCTCTGTTGTATTATTTAGCTCTATCCACACCCTAGGAAAAAACAATCGCACAGCCCAAAGGGCCAGTTGCATAAAGTGGAGGGGTATACTTCATAGGCTATGATTGCAATGTGCACTGTGGATGTGTGGAGCAATATTGACAACCAAAACTTTAAGAGCCATGTTATGTTTCTGCATACACGAAGAGCAAACAGTTACTTTCAGTAAGAATGAGCTTTACTGTATATCAAGAGTAAACCCAAGAAAGACCAAAGTAAAGTCTCCATGGAAGCGTTCATGGCAGGGGTGGCCAACCTGTGCCTGAGAAGGAGCCAGAATTTACAAATGTGCATTGCCAAAGAGCCAGAGTAACACGTCAGCAGCCTCCCGTCAGCTCCCCCTCCCGCCCCCAGTGTCTCCCACCTGCCAGCAGCACCGCCGATCAGCACCTAACCCTCCATCCCTGCGCTTCCCACCCGCCATGATCAGCTGTTTTGTGGTATGCAGGAGGCTGGGGGGGGGGACGAGGAAAGCAAGGGCACAGAAGACTCAGAGGAAGGGGCTGGGGCCTTGGGCGAAGGAGTGGAATGGGACCGGGGCCTGGGGCAGAGCCAGGGGTTGAGCAGTGAGCACCCCCCAGCACACTGGAAAGTTGGCGCCTGTAGCTCCAGCCCTGGAGTTGACGGCTATGCAAGGAACCGCATATTAACCTCTGAAGAGCCGCATTTGGCTCCAGAGCCACAGGTTGGCCACCCCTGGTTCATGGTGTGTGGGAATCCTTAGTAACAGTGTCCACTGAACTGAAAACAAAATGGCTGCTAGTTGCTGCACATAAGTGTCCTGTGAGATTTAAAATTGCAGTACTCAGAAAACACAGGGATGACAGTTACTGAGCCAAATAACACCAGAGGACTTTGCACTCCTTATTCTGCACACCCCCATGCCTTATTTGCATGCACAAAAGTCCATATTTTGAGGTTCTAATGGGCTTTTATGCACCCCACACACTAAGTAAGGGACTAGATGCAAAAGTCTGACTTTGCATGTACACATGCAGAGTTTTGCGTACCACCTTTTCACATGTTTGGCCAAATTTTCAGAGAGCAAAATTGTTGAGATTAGATCTCTCAAATGTGACTTCGGTGAAGAAAACATCTATCAATGTGTCCATAAATAAGGCACTATAGAGAGTCCCACCTGTGACTGGACTTATGCAATTTATATTATGTGACAGGAAAAAATATTCTCAGAGCATAATGTGAAATGATTGGTCCAAATGTCTTTTTGGACACTTTGTCCAATGGAGTCATTTTTGTGTAGATGATGCTGTCATGATTTATAGCTCTGGAATAGCGCACTCTGTCTTTCATGGTTAATTTTTCAGCATTGCAGGAGTCTGATTTGCACTTGGTGATGTGAGGAGAAATTGCCTCTGGAATGGAAGCCGCTTCTCTTCCCTGTCACTCAGGCATCTCCCTTTACATTAGGTTTCATGATGGTTCCCAGTTCCTAGAGGTGACACCCGCATTGCTCTGTTGATCAGCCAGTGGGGATGCTGAAAAAGTGAGACATCTGGCATCCTTCCTGTAACGCATTGTCTCTGTAGCATGCCTGGTGGAGGGTTGAGATTTCTGCTCTACTCTCCAGTGAGGCCTTCCCAAGAGGCAGCACTGTGTATTGTCATTGTGCCAACAACCCAGATAAATTAAACTTTGAACGACAACGGAACTTCATGTTTATTACCCAGTAACATAGATGGGAAAATGATCCCCCAAGAGGTGCTTAGGGACTTTATTTTATTTAGGTTTTAGGATGTAATTAATGTACATTTTTCTTTAGCAGTTGATAGTTTGAGTAATAGATCTAATGGGACCAAATCTCTCACTGGTGTAAGAGGGGGCAGCCCTTGCCAAAGTCAATACTTTCAGTTCCTCAGGCTTCCAAAACTCTGGTTCTAATTCTGAAATAAGTCATTACTGTATTTGACCTTATAATAAAACAACATACGGATAATATGATTACCCTGAGATGCCAAATTCTGCTCTCAGTCACAGCTGATGTAAATTTTTGGTCTGGGGAGCTATTTCAGACTTACACAGGTTTGGCACAGTCTGAAATCAGATAACTTAATTTTTTTTTTAAATTCCACAATATTTCTGATTCCTGTGTGTTTATCATAAAACAAACACTTCATTTGTGTCATCTGAGGTAGCTTCATAACAAAATTAACTGAGCTACAGGGAGCTCTTGAGCCAGCAGAGATTTGTCTTGTGATTTAAATACTGGGAAGCAGGAGACTGAGGTTCTGTTCCCCACTCTGTATGACCTTGTGCATGTCTGTTACCCTCTCTCTGCCTCCGTTCACCCAACTGTGAAAAGGAGAGGAGAATACTTCCCTGCCTGGGGTTAGTGAGAATTAATTAATTATTGTAAAGTGAATTCAAATCCTCCAGTGGAAATTGCCTAGTGTTTTCGTTATTTACTTTTCTGTGATTTCCCTTTCTCCTCTTCTGCAGTATCACCATGAATTACTTGTGGTTTTTTTTAGGGCAGTTACAAGTGGCAAACTCAGAAGCCTAGCGATTGGTTTATTGCAATTAAAAGGGTTCTAAATGTGCATTTATACAAAAAGCCCAGAAGCTCAGGTTAGCTGGCATGGATTTGGCACCATTGGCTGGGCTTCTCACTCTGGTTATAGTGTACACTGAGACCGAATCATTGGCATTAGTGAGGATACTGAAGCTTCACACTGGTGTAGCTAGAAGCAGAATTTGTCTTTGTGTCCTGCCATTGAAGGTGCATGAGGTTTGTTCTGTGTGGTTTATTGCAGAGAATCATTCTGATGTTCTTACCAGTAGTTTTGTTTCCTGTTGTGTCTGAGTTGCTGTCGAGTGAGTTCCCTGCACCTTCTGTTTCTCCCTAGGCTGTTTGCATGACAGGTGTTTGCTAAGCATATGATAAATATTGAAGGGGAGGGGGAGGAAAAGCCATTTTTCTTTTTCTTTTCTCTTTGCAATTCAAAAATTTGTTTTGCTTCAGTCATTTTTAGTTTGGTAAAAACCACAGTTTGATTCAGTATTTACCAAGGTCAAGATGTGGGTTTAGGAGAATGTAGAGAATCTGAATATTTCCAAGCATTAGTAGCATAATAGAATTTTGGGAAATTATTGGTGTGCATGGGAGCACTGGGTAACTCACTGAAATCACTGCAGTTAAACTATTTTTAATTGTGTTAATTGCATTCAGTATGTATGGGTTAGGCAAAGACCTTTTCAGGGATGGCTTGGTCCTGCTTCAGTGCCTATGGGTCAGCCAAGGGTGGGGCCCCATTGTGTCAGGCACTGCACAAACACAGAGTGGTAGAGAGACCCTGCTTACAGTCTAAATAGTCAAGACAGATCCAGGGTGAGGGAAGGGGAAGGATAACGCCTGCAGAGTTAGGGGTCTACTTAAATCGCAGAGAAATCACACATTTTTCGTGGGTTGGTCATGGCATAAATAGCAAATTTTGCGGATGTGTTCATACAGTATATATACAAGTACTGTACTGTTACATTTAAAGGTCACCCTGGACAATGGAGTCTGCTAAATTGGGGATTCTCAAACTTTTTTTGCTGGGACTCCCTTTGAAAATATTTCAGGCTGTGACAACCCCTCCCCCAAGTAGTGACAACTCCCCTGCATATCATGCCACCCTTACTTCTGTGCTGCTGCTGGCGGCAGCGCTGCCTTCAAAGCTGCGCACCTGGCCAGCAGCTGCTGCTCTCTGACCGCCCAGGTCTGAATGCAGCGCAGGAGTAAGGGTGGCAATACTGCGACCCCTTTTGGGTTGGGACCCCCAGTTTGAGAAACACTGTGTACTTTTGTATATACTATAGGGTAAAAGTCCACAAAAGACCAGATTTCACGGGGCAGACCAGATTTGACTGTCTGTGATGCATTTTTCACAGCCATGAATTTGGTAGGGCTCTATGCAGAGTGAACGGTGTGATGGCAGCAAATGGCATATTAGTGCCAAAATTATTCTTTTGGAAGGGGATGTGTTTCGGTAGGAGGGGTTCAGCTGACTGGAAAGAAAAGGAAGAGTGAGTGGGGAAGGGCAAGTGAGAGGACGGTAAGAGGGAGAGGTGTGGAGTGAAGTTGAGATGAAGAGACTGCGAGGGAAGGGGTGCAAGAGGATCAGAGCAAACAGTCAATCAGCACAGGGCAGAGAAAGCCAAGTCAGAGCCACAGGATGTTTTACAAAGGCCCAAGGTCCCTGCCTTGGTTGCTTTCTGCTCCTAGTGGCTAGAGTCTCTTGCTGGCTTCTTTCTGCAGGGTTCTCCCAAACCCACATGATGCCGGGGGAGGCACCATCTGGATTCTAATGTCTGATTGTGTCAATGAGGTCAGAGTCAGGTCTGTAGGGCCTAAAAGCTGTATTTAGAGTGTGGAGGGAGAAACCAGGGAAGGATCCTGCTATTTAGTGCATCCTCTAGTAAAACTGCATGTGTTAGGGTCTGTGTACACTGCAGTTGTGGGGTCTGATTGCAGCTTCAAGCTGTTTTTCTGGATATGTTCCCCAACCATAATGCATTTCCCTGACCCTGTGTGTTTGTAGTTCCCGCATTAAAAGCCATGTAGCTACAGCAGAGGAGTTTGTCCTGATGCCCCCTGGAGTTCTCTTTGGGGTGGTGCAACTCCTCACCATTCACAATGCTGGGCTCTGGCTGTATTTCTTTAGAGAGTTTTCAGAGTTTTGTCCATCTGTAAATGTCCCAGGCAATGGACCTTCATTTGGGAGACTATTGTGCAGCCTAACAGCTCTCATCATGAGGAAATATTTCCTTAAAATTGACTTCTGCTCAGTTTCATCTCATTACTGCTGTTTAGGGTAACAAAGGGGATAACTAGCTCCTTTGTGTACTCAAGCATTGTGTGTGAACCACAAAGCTCATTTTTCCAAGGGAACAGAGGGCTTTTAAAAAAACTCCATGAAATGAAATCCCTGGATTTCAAATGGAATATTTCTCCGACATAGAGCTTTTGCGTCGAGATTCTCCGCTGGTGTAAATCAGCATAGCTCCACTGATCCCTGGATTATTCTGTATTTTACACCCTCCCCTTTGTGTTTGATTACCTGGCAGCAGAGGAAGGGCCCATGGTGTGTGTATCCAGGGGCCCAGACGGTGTTGCTTTAACATGCAGGTTCTGTCCCTGCACCCACAGACTGACATCTTATTTGTATCTGTTGCTGTGCTACAAGGTAAATGCTGGTGTGCCTTGTAATCTCCCAAACTTTCACTATCACTTTGCCCTTATTAGTGTTATCAAACGTTTAAGAAAAAACAAAAAGCGATTCTGACACATGCTCACACGTTTGGAATGTTCTTGTGTCCATGGCTGCCTGCTGATCTTTAGCTGCTGGGCCTCCTGTCTCGCTGTGTTGTTCCCATTATGCTGGTCGCAGGGTGACTGGCCCTTAAGGGTGAGTTAGGGCCAGTGCTTCTATGCTGGATCAGCACACCCCTAGTTTGGGCCACTTAATTAAGTTTAAAAGAAGGGCACCGGACATTCATAAAAGCTTGAGTGCCTCCTGGAAAGCAGTCTGATTGTAGTAATTAACCCTAGCTGTGAGGAGGGAAGCAGGAAGAGAAATAAGGGGAGTTGGGGACTTGCAAGCGGGGTGGAAGGACAAAGGTGCTGCTGGAGAGCGCTGCCCGATGCAGTCAGGGTCAGTGAAGGGCCAACAGGACAGAGACTGAGCTCCGGAAAAACGACTCTTTGGAGCGGCCTGGAATTGTGTGGGAGAAGCCCAAGAGAAGGGCCCTGGGAAGCTCCTGCTGCCCTGAAGTGAACAGGGCTTGGAAGTAGCCAAGGAGGAGTTTAAAGTCTAAAGAGGCGAGGGCTGGGCAAATAGGTGAGGAGGCTGGAGTTTATGTTCAGTGTTGAATAACCTAATATGACCTCTGGGGAGAAGAACCACCTTTGCCCAGATGGAGAGACTTGGGGAGACTGAACTTGGTGCCCCTGGGAGGTGGGATTTGTGCTTTGATTTGTGGTGTGTCAATACACCGGCCCTGAGAACGGGGTTTTGTAGCTTCGCCCTGGCCGCCCTGGTGTGTTGAAGTGTCCCAGAAGAGATGCTGCAGAGCCACTGGTGACTGGTAGGGTGTGCTGCACAGCAGGACTCTGCCATTGACAGTGCCCATGAGGTGAATAAAGGAGACTGTTGACATGCTGCTCTCTGCTTACAATGTGGCGTTGGGAACAGATTGAATTTGCCTCCCACATGTGTACTCAATTACTGCTACTGGGCCCCTTGGAGGCTTTGCACCCTGAGGAACATACTGTATGCCCGTGCTGTGCCAGCCAGGCTTTCATCAGAATTGTCACTGTCCTGGCAAGCAGGATTCTTTCCATGTCCTTGGGCTGGGATGTCTGAATGCCCAGCCATGGTCTGGGGAGCAGCAGTAAAACTGATGGGCAAGGGGCAGATATAGCAAAGGGGAGGCCAGGAGGGTATTTTGGAGAGCAAACGACACATCATTTAGAAACGGGCTAATGGCTGCATGTTTCCTATATTTGCTTCAGTTTTAGACACACAACGTTTCTCCCCAGCCCAACCTTTCGGCTCCCAGACACCAGGGCTTTGGCTCAAGCTGGCCCCCTCCCTGTTTTACTTCAGTCTTCCAACAAAATGGGGGGAGGGATAGCTCAGTGGTGTGAGCATTGGCCTGCTAAACCCAGGGTTGTGAGTTCAATCCTTGAGGGGGCCATTTAGGGATTTGGGGCAAAAATTGGGGATTGGTCCTGCTTTGAGCAGGGGGTTGGACTAGATGACCTTCTGAGGTCCCTTCCAACCCTGATATTCTATGTTTCTATTAAAATATGATTTTCTACCTACTGGTTACACCTGATTCCTCCTGGCTCCTCAGAAAGACACATTTCATCCCATGGGGGCTACTGAAGTCACTCACCCCCAATGAGGATGGGGCAGAAACTGGCATGACCCAGGGAGTTATGGGCTCAGTGTGTCCTTCATCTTTGTTTAATTCTGTGAAGTCAGTGGAGTTACATCAGGGATGAGTTTGGCTCAGTGGCTTTGCATGGATGTAACTGAAGATAAAACAGAGCTTACTATGTCAAAATGGCACAACTTCAGCTGATGATATTGGCTATTCAGTATCAGAGTGTAACCTTAAAGAAGCTATAGGTGAGATTCCAACTTTGTAATATAGCGTATGTCTATACTGCAAAGAAAAAACGACTGCATCTAGTCTGAGCCTGGGTCAGTTGACTCAGACTCTGAGGTTTGGCCCTGTGGATTTTTCTTTGCAGTGTAGACATGCCTATGGTTATCATTGTTGGGAGGCCCCAAACTTGACCTATGTTTGCAAAGTCTATGCAACTCTTTTTCTTCCTGAAAACAAATGCATCCGTACTCTTTCTTTCTTTCTAAAAAAGAACAACAATAATCAATGCCATTAACCCAGCTGCACTGCTAAGCATCCTTGCGAAACAGCATCCATGTGACTGGAAATTTGCAAGGAAGGGGAGAAAAAATTATTAGAAAATGAATGTCAATTTTAAGCTTTCCTAGAGTATTCTAAGTGACCCCTAACATGATGAAAAATATTTGGAAAGGGTGCTCTCTAGCTGTCCTACATTTTCCCTCAGAGAGAGACAAAATGGTAGTTCCAATTACTGTAGTACAAAATATTTGGGATGGCTAAATTAGACTTGAGTAGAATGGTCTTTGCTCAGGTTAGCAAGGCAACACAATGGGGCTTGATTCTTCTCTCATTGACAATGCCATCCATTGGTTGTGTCTCCATGGAAGGTAGTGGAATTAAATTGGTGTAAAACCAGTGTAAGCGAAGTGAGTGGAAGGCCTGGTGTCTCCTGTGAGGTGGAAATAGTTTCTCTGGGTATTGTTGCATTGGCAACCACATGAAATGGACTCCTTTGAAGGCAAGCTGTAAGCCTTCCACTTGCATGTACAGTACATAGGGCTGAATCTCCATTGAGGTCAATAAAGTTACACCTGGAATTAATTCATCTTGTGGGATTAACCTGTCCCTAATGTGTTTAGGAATTAGGAAACTGTCTGTGAACTGCTCTCTATACCATTAGGATCCACCGTGTAACTCCCATCATGTTGAATAGTACTTACTCAGATGAGTACTCCCGTGGAACGGTAGTCACCTGAGTACATACTAGTCAGTTGGAGTAAGACGGCTATGGACTGGCCTTGAACAATTACTGGCCTTGAACAATTACAGTAGGACATGGGTTTTAGCTGAATTAATTCTCATTAAAATACGTAGGAATTGCAGCACTAAACCTTCTGAGCTGTGCTTCAGAGACAGCTGTCTTATTTTCCAGTTGCAACTTGCTGCTGCTGAGCTCACCCCCAGCCTTGAAGGAAACAAGCAGAACCAAGTGATCTTTATATCACACACACACACATACACACACGAAAATGTGCTTTTACTTCTCATTTGAAACAAAAACAAAAGATGAATGCACCAGAAACTTCAGAGCACACAAGCATAAGTGGCTTTGGTTTTTGTTCTGAACTAGTTACATCTATCTGATTAATTGTTTTCTAAAGACAGCTGACTTTCCATTTCATAGTGAACATGCAGTGATTGGTAGGCATGCAGTCAGTTGCACAATACAGATTCACATGAGTTTTTAAAAGGAACCATTTCTGTACATTCTAAAATTATACTGTTCACCAGCTAATGACATTAGTAGCCACATTTAGACTCCACGTAAGCAAGTGCAGCTCCACTGAATTCACTGAAACCAGAATCCACATATGCTAGGTCTGGATTTGACCTGGTGTGTAAATGCTGAATTGTTAAAAAGGCTTCTTATTTTAGTGCATACGAAAATTTCAATGTTTTAATGCAGGGAGTTGGGAAATGTTGTTGAGTGATAGAGAGAGCAGGAGACCAGCTGTCAGGATTCTTGGTTTCTATACATAGCTCAACCCACAGTGTGACCTTGCCAAATCACTTAGGCTGAGATTTCAAGAGGTTCTTAAAGGAGTTAGGTGCCCAGTGCCCCTTGAGTTAAGTGGAAGTTGGGTACCTAAGTCCATTAGGTACCTTTGAAAATCTCAGCCTTAATCTCTTAGGACTTCAGTTTACCCATCTGAACAAAGGCAACAATATGTATTTGCCTCCAAGGGTGTTGTGTAGCTTAGTGTGTGAAAAATGCTTTGAGATTGATGGATGGAGGCACTATATCCACTGAGGGTTAAATTAAATGGTTCTTTTGAGCCATTTTAGCAACCATCACTGATAGCAGTGGGAGAGATGCATGTGTACACAACTCAAGGGGAAACTAGAGTCTTGACTTTCCACGTTTAGTGTTTGAGCTGCATAATGCATTTTGCTACATACTACTTTTCCTTTTCCATTGCATTTTTGGGTCACTTTCACAATTGTTTGTGTGTTGTGCTGCTAAGGGTCAATAGTATACAGCAATTGGCATTGTCAGAGCTGATCATCTGACATTGTTTTGACAGCTTACAGTTGCAGCAGCACACATGAATAGTCTATGACATAACTCAGACATTTTGGCTTATGCATGATTATAGGGTTGTGTTCACTTTTCTGTGAGGCATCAGATATTGACCATTTCCAGTAGGAGGATACTGGGCTAATTGGTCTGATCTGTCAAATACTGTGTACAAGATTAACTGAAACTAGAATTACTTGACTGCAAGACAAACGTAGGCAAAGGATATAGCATATACATGCCTAGGGTGTATCAGGAGATGAAGCTGAAGAACAAGTATCTTTAGCACATGAGAAACAGACAATCTGTAATATGTTTGCCCATGTTTACATTCCACTATCAAAATGGTGTAACGGGCTGGCAGTGTTTACCTGAACCACTCTACCTTGTCAGCAAGTGTTGATCTTGCTGGGAAAATTTTAAATAAATTCTGCTGACTCATGAAGGCAGGTGGCTCATTACGTCAGGTGGGAGTACCTCTCTAAAGAGAAAACCTGATTCTCTGCTGCCCTGCACCTGTGTAGTCATTTAAACCTGGGCAAAGAGGGTGTAAAATGCTACAATTCTAATGAAACATCAGTACCTGCCTGAGTCCTGTCTGCACTGCTGCTTCCAGCATTGCCCCCACCAATGGAAAACTGAATCCTAATTTAACCCATCTAAATGCAGACCTACGGCCTGATTTTGATCTCACATTGGTTTTACACCGGTGAAGGTCCATTTACTTCAATTGACTCCTGATTTACATTGGACTGTAATCAGAATGAAGCCCCTATCTATTTGTCGTATGCACTGGACATAATCCCTTCGCTAAGTTTTCTGCTTTTTCATTAGCATTTCAATATGACAGAGGACAGCACGGCCAAGTTATTCCAACTGTGCAGTTACAGTATTCTGTGTCTACGTGTAACCTTTCAATCCTGCCCACAGTGTGAAAGCCAGATAGTTATGCAACTCTGAGCCTTTGCTCGCTCAGTTCATTTCCATTCGGAAGAGAATGGCGGTTGATCTATAAATGGCATCTAGCTTCAAAGAAACTTATCTTCATGTTGTCAGACAAATAGGAGTTTTCTAAGAGTATAAACATAACATCCTCAGATGAGATTCTCTCCAATTATGAGACCCCTGTGAAAGTGCATCATTCTTGCAGATTTCCAACTGCCCTTCTCACTTAAAGCAAAACCAAAAGTGATTTTGAGTCAGGCCTACAGCCAATATAAATCAGAGGACACACACAGTCGTGCTGAGTTGATGGATTAATTATACACCTGTAATAGGGCTGGTCACGTTGTTCATTGCATGTGATACTCTCTTTTGAATTTAGCCCTTTTTTTCTGTTCATGAGTTGCTTACAAACAAACATTGATATTTTTACTGAATCTGTATGCTTTGCGTAATTGTTTGAGGAGCAGTTTATTATGTGAATGAATTTGTCTATTTGTTTGCACACTGTTCACTTTGGTTATTTGCTGTTTGCAGCGTGATTGATGCTCAGATGTATAATTGAGTGACTGTTTGCCTGAACATTCGCAAATGACAAGGGGCATGAAGAGAGCTTGAGTGAATATTCACAAACCCTGTTCTGTTGCAGTCAACCAGCACTAGACCCCACTAGGTTAGGTAAAAAGTTAAATCACTTCCAGGAATGAGGGAAAGAGCCAATAACTCATCAAAGCCCTTCCTTTACAGTCTTTTAAGATGTATGCTCCCTTACAGTTACTGGTCTAACCTCACCTCTGACCCATCCTGGTCTCTTTGAGAACCCCGCACCCCCTTCACATACACACCTCAGGCCATCACCTTTCTTGGGATGAAATCGCACCTTTCTCCCACTATCAGACAGGGCCATGGGTTGCAGGCCCCTGTGTATCAGCTGTGTCCGACATATGTGCAGTACTTGCAGTTTTCTCTGCTCTCTGGGAGCAATGACAGTGGTGCCCAGTGACTAGACAGCCTTTTTAAGGCAAAGTATTATTTATTAGAGCTAAAGCATTTCAGAGGAAAACACATCTTAAAGCAATAAAACACACGTTACGTATGTCTGTCTTACCAGGTGGCTAGCCATCTTCCAAATGGCGATCCTGATGGATCTCAGCTTCTTACAGACCCCCTGAGACCTCTAGGATCCGGAGGGCATAGTCTGTCCCCTTAACTCTCAAACCATTTCTCTCTCCCAGCCTAAAGGGGAGAGTCCTTTAAAAGCTGCTTAGTCCTTTTGTGCGTCTCTCTCCGCCCCCACTTTCCCCTGAGACCCAGTCATTTTTTAACTGTTTTACAGCCCTTTGATCTGTTAGGTCTCAGTTGTGTGTCCTCAGCTAGGGGCCTGGAAGTATGTCATTGTCCTGTAATTGCTTTCTTATTTGTTCTTCCCACAGGCCCCCACTAAGCTAGAACAATGCGTTCACATACAGGAATGTACACTTATAACCCAACGTATAATAACTTCACTTCACCTCACCTAGCCAGGACACACACTGTGTTTATAGAATTATTACATCTCAGTATTCTTACGTTACATGCAATTCCATGACTGTCACAGCTCCTTCTTCCATTGCTGATGGATGTCCCCACAGATTAGTTCCACTGGGCACTATGAGGAAAAACTCAAAATCTGGCAATGAAGGGCTGTGAATTTCCATTCTGAGCTGCCCTGTTATTGTGAAGACAGCGCACCCATGCTGCCACGTGGAGTATGTAGGATTCAGAATTTCCTCCATTTATGGGAGATGGGGTTTTGCTGCACTTGGGTGGCTCTCAGTCCAGATATCTGATGGAAGACATGTTCTACACACAGTTTTTATGTTGATTTAAGTATTTCAGTTTCAGCTGTGATTTTTATATCAATATAGCTAAATGAATATAGCCCTGGGTGGGGACTTGGCTATACCATTTTAAGCACTTTTATAGCATTATAACTGTCAACACTCAGGGTTATTGTTAAAGTAGCATAGCAGTTTCTAAAATGGTGCAAAAACGGTGCAGATAAACCCAAAGGTGCCTCACATTGTGGGATCTGGTATAGTTGTTGCTGGGTGTTCTCCCTTGCTAGGGCTTGGAAGCCTGCACTCAGTCATTGGCTGGACAGGTGTGTAGACAATGTCCAATAATAATTAGGGTTCCCTGAGCAGAGCCCAGACCTAGCAACCAAAGAATGTAAAGGGCATTCGCTTACATTCAATCACAATGCAACTGAGTGCTATACAAGTTACGGTGACAGTAATTATAATAGAGCCAGGCTCAATGGCCTAGAGAAAAGCCACAGAAAAATATGGGCAAAAGAAGCCCACAAAACAAAATTAACCACAACACCCTGGAATTGGGGAAATGGGATTTTTAAAAGAAACTTAATCCTTGAAGTGCTGGCAGTTGACAAAAAGGCAGCTGTAGATTTTTGAAAATACCACACAGCACGTGCTAGAGGTAAAGAAAATGCTGCCTGCTTCTCTGTTTAAGGTGAGCCTGTTAATTCAGCCTACCTCTCAAAATCACTTGCTCTTATTACAGTGCTACAAGTTATAATATTCTCCATGGTCTGAGATTATTGTACACCTGCCTCCCAACCACAGTAATTACAGCATGTGTATAACAGCTCCTCTGAGGACAACCCACATATTTGACTTTAAGGATGATGGATTAAAGAGAGATTCTTTTGTGTTTGAGCGGTGTGTGATGGGCTAGGTTCTGGTGAACTGAAAATCAAACTCTGCCCTGGTTTGCATTCCATTCGAACCCAATTACCTTGGTGGGGTTGCCCAGGGTTTTTACATTTGCGTAAATTTTGGGTTTCAAGTGTTTCTTGAATCAGGACTTTGTAGTAGAATCCCTGCTCATTGATTTGATAAAGGAGCACGTAGTTCCTTCTGTAAATCTTTTAGATTCCATGCCCTTCGGAGCTTGATATCTGTGTTTTATACAGCACTTGACACAAATAATAAATAACCATAGAAATAAGACGAGGGAAGAATCCGGTTAATTGAGAAGAACTGGAAGATCCAGATTTGTGTTTGGTGTGTATTCTGGAAATTTGCATGGGGCATTTTGGGTGGCATTAGGGGACATATCAGAGATGGACTTAAATGCCTACTTGCAGGACACACATGAATCTGCCATCACTTGGAAGCAGATAAAAAGCCATCTCCAGAACAAGAGTAGTTTTAAATTAAAGTCTCAGAAAAGAGCAGCTGTGGATTTGGGGGTGAAATGTGGTGAGGGCTGCTGTGTGGAGGACAGTACAGATGCTGACTATGTGTGTGAGAACCTTCCCTAGCTCCATGAGACTCTAGATGATTCTTTAGCCCACCCACAGACCAAACTTTGACTCAAAGGCCGCTCTGAGTGTATTGCTCTTCCTAAAACAGACTAAGGTATTTAACCCCTTGTGGGAAGTTGGGGTGCAGGGAAGGCCTCTGCTGCAGTGTCCATTTGATTGTAGTTAAAGTATGGCTCTGAAGACAAACTTGTACATTGAAGAGTTCTGTGAAAGACAGAAGCAAGGGCTCCAAAGAATTTCCTGGTCTGTATTCTGCATAGTCTGAGTACATCCCTGTTCTTGCATATCAGGCTGCGGCATCTCTTTATGCATCTTATTTCTGTTATCTGGGTCAAATCTTGCAGCTGCCCTGGGTGCTGATGCTGCTACTTTGGCTTATGGAAGAATGAGGATTTGTCTTGATTTCCTCTTAGGCAGATGTGAAAATTGTGCCTTCAGGCAGAAGATGCTGCATGGCTGTTACTGGGCATGGAAAAGATTACAGCCTAATCTGTTTGTACAGGATGGATTTTATTCAAAACAGAAGTGGGATGCTCTTCCTTTGCTTTACTGTGGAGTCTGTTCACGTGTCAGGGAAAATAGTGTTTCATTGGGAGCCTGCACACAAGGAGAATTCACTTATGCAGTACTATCAAAAATTTTACATTTGCCACAGATGTCTGACGTCAGCTTCTGGACACTCACTCGGGCTGCATTGCTGTCGGTGAACCCTGCAAGAAGCAGGGCAGGTTTGCGCTGAAGGTAACTGGGACATTCCTATTCTTGTTCTTCAGCCTGAAAAGTGAGGGGAAAATTTACATTGTTTCAAATGGCCTCCCTGGAGGTTTGTGTTTTGGCTGCTGCAGGAGAGATTGGAGTTTACTCAATCAAAGCCAGATCACAGGGTATGCTTCTGCCATGTATCAAAAGGAACATTGTCTGTTTGAATGTCACCAAAGTGGAAACAAATTCAGACATGTGCTTGTGTGCTTCAGGAAGCCAGGCAGGTTCACAGCTATTTCCTAGATGTTGGAAGACAGATGTTGTTTCAAGGGGTCAGGCTGATGGTCCTTGACAAACGGAGATTAAATGAAGAGCACAGCCCAGTTATTCCTAATGAGCGGGTGGGTGGCTGCCGTTCTCCTGAGGGTTTTCTGCATACTTGGGGCATTGTTTTCTTCAGCTCAGTGAATGACCAGGAAAAAGTTAAATAGAAACCAGCTCTGCTCTGCTTCTGTGCAGCTGCTACTCATGTTACATAAGCCGTTTCCTAATCTGTGGAGGCACTCACGTTCCATCAAAACATGTCAACTAGCAGACTGAGTTGCAGTCTGAGCAACTAAACTATGTCCATGCCCAGGCTTAGAAGGAGAGAATGCTGCAACCGTGCAGGACTGTACTGTGGCTCCCTTCAGTGATTGCCCCTAGATTACCCTGGACAGCTCTAGGGAACCTCAGTGCGAGATGGCATGGAACAAACTGAGAAAGGAGCAATGCAAACGATTAAGGGGCTGAAGGAGCGGACTAAAAAGAAGACACAAACATGAATGTGTGTTGCTTGGCTGAGGTGAAGGGATTTGATAACCATGTACAAGGATTTAAATGGTGTATAAATGGAGGAGAGAGAGGAATTGGTCAAAAGGGAGGGGATGTAATTAAGAATAATGGAATAAAGTTAAGCAATTAAGACCAATGCCTGGGTCATTTGAAATTGAACTGAAGAAAACCCCAGAGAATACGATGTACAGAACAATCCTGAACTAGATGTTACTGATTTGTTCAACTTCCTCTTCAAGGTCTGTGGACTAGATCCTGAAGTCTTTACTCAGTTCTTACATCAGCTGATTTGGGATGAAACTTGTCACCCCTGAGTACAGCAGGAAGAGGTCAAAATTGTTTGACAGTAGTAGGATGATTCTCTTTTAAAGTATAAAATGTATTAAATATTCCAGATCGCTCATGGGCTAGTGCAGGAATCCCTCTGCTCAGAGAAAAGAAGTGTTTCAGAGAGTCCCTGCTTGCCAGCCTGCTAATTTTTGTGTCATCAATCATGAGCGCCTGGATAGCAGCCTACTTATGCCCTCCACGCACTCCGAAGCTCATTGAATGACCTATTAGTGGTTTCAGTTAATTCTGGTGACATATTTATAGCACTGAGATTTACAGCACAGATTTTCTAGAGACACACATCATGGTTTGGCATCAGATTAAGTTATAGAGCATAACCTTTCTTGGCTATATCAATGGATATAGTCCTGCAAATGCTTGTCTACATGTAGACTTGGAGGATTAGATTTAAATCAGCAAATGGTGGTAATAGCAGATTTCTCTCTCCCAGTAGAGGGAGGGGGAAGAAAGATCGGGTGGAGTGAGGAGGGGAACCATCATTAATAACTAAAGTTTACAGAGAGAGAAAATGAAGAACATATCATATGCCTTTCTGGCAGATAACTGGTGCCCGCTTTTGCTGATAATTCTGTCTGGCAGACGAGCACTATGAAATTATTATGATTATGGTGCATTTGTGAATTTGTTATGAATTTTCTGCAGTCATGACATTTTAAAACAAATATCCGTTAGTATTAGAGGTAAAAAATAATCTTGGAAGTGCAAAAATGTAAGTTGGAAAAAATATTGCAAAAATACTTGGAAAGGAAAATCAATATTATCTGTCAAACTCCTGAAAATAAAGATTCCTGGTATATCCTTAAGGTTGAATGACCAGAATGGAACACAGTGCTCCCACTAAGTTAGATAAATGGCTTTACAATATTATCTGATCTGTTTTTATGCATACTAAGATTGTGTTTGCCGCTGCATACTGAATAGAGGTTTTCACTGAGCTGTCCACAGTGATGCCCTGCTCTTTTTCCTCAGTATTTACAATTAATTTTAAACCCATCAAGTATGAGTATAATTCAAAGTATCTCTTTCAGTGTGCATTACTTTGCATCTGTCACCACTAAATTTCATCTGCCAAAGTGTTGCTCATTCAGTTCACTTTTTTAGGGCCCTCTGGAGCTCTTTACAGTCATTTCTAGTGCTGACTAATCTAAATAATTGTCATCTGTAAATATTTCCACCTCACTGCTCCCCTCTTCAATAAATACATTAAACAGCACCAGTTCTAGTAGGGAACCTTGCAGTACCTTTCTGTTGACCTTTAGCCATGCTGCAAATTGAAGACTTATTACTTCTTTTTAAAAGTAGGAATAAAAACACGGACACCTGAGACATTTCCCTGGAAACCCTTCTTGGCATTGCATTGTGAAATAGGTAGCTTATGGATCATTCTCTTCCATCTACCTGTCATGTACGTCCATGAATCCCCTACATCAGGATGAGGGATTGTGCATTTTCCCCTTTTGCACTTTCTACATTTCTCTTGCCTTCATGTAAAGTGTTCTACTTTTAAACATGTCTGTTCTATTCACCAGTGAATACTTTTCATTTTTTTACATTATGACGGAAAAAGTCCAATTGACTCTAGTGGTCTTTGAATCAGGCTGTATATCACTTACCTTCACAATGTGTTAACCATAAACTGATCCTTACAACCTCCTCATGTGGTAGATAAATAGTGTTATTCCTCTTTGCTGATGGGGAAACTGAGCCATGGCGGTTAGCATGGGTGGAGGCTCTTTTTTTTCAGAATATCACCAGGATGAATCATCATTGCGTTCCTCAGTCTGTTACTGTCCAGATTTTACGTTCTTGGCCATTATGATTTAACAGATTGCATCCACGAGGTGTACAGCTATAGTAAGGCATGAAAAATCCGTTTCCATTAAAGGCTCCAATAAAAAGAATGTCCTGGGTTTTTTTTTTAATTCCTCCGATTTCTGTGATTGGATCAGTAGCTACACATCATAAAGTAAATAAAGCATGATGCTTATGGCTCTACTGTAGTACAGTGTGAGAGCAGGGACTGGTCTTACCCTGTACTCGTTAGAAGTTCACAGTAGATCCAAAGCCCATTAAAGTCAATGACTGCTTTCTATTAATTTCACTGGGCTTTTGGGTCAGGCCCAACAAGCCAAATCCTGCAGTCCTTACAGAAGCAAATCTCCCATGGCAGGGAACAAAAGAGGACTGAAGGGTGTGACACAGCGGGGCTCTGATCTCAGCTGGAGTCTCCAGGTGCTACTATGACCCAGTGTGACATTCCACCACATGGAAAAGTTACTGGGCAAGTGAGTTAGTTACAAAGAGAAATTCTTTTGGAGGTGGTGGTGGTTGTGGAAATGATCGTGGGTTGGGCAATCTGAGTGCTCAACTGGATCAGGCTGTGTATAGCCAGGAGGGGAGGGTTTTGCTGAGCGTGCAGAATGCCATGGCAATCTTTGTTCCAAGGCATTGTCTCTGCCCTGTAGGTTTTTGAGAGACCAGCAGAAATAGTTACCAAGTTTTATCTTCAGTCCAAGCACAGAAAAAAGTAAATCCTTATGTCTTATCCTGGAGGACTAAGAACTTCTGAGTTTGTGTCAATCATGTAGTTTGTTTCCAAATTGTGGTGCACACTGCTCTGTCTGGGATGCCAGTAGGCAAGTACGGGATATATTCACAAAGGATTGGAGTTTGCCACGCTTGCTCAATCTGTGTAGTACCTTACTCTCTGAGTCACCTGTTGGTTTCTTAGGCCCAAATAGGCAATGCTTTAATCTCTCTATGCTGAATTTGATTCATAGGCTGGTAAAATTAGAATTGTTAACCAGAAATGTGCTCTTACCCTGGGGCAAATTGACCTGAAAGAAAGGGATATGGGTTTATAGTGAGGATTTTTTGGGGGTGTTAGGTGGTTTGTGGGTAGGACAACTTCTCAGGAGGCCTCTGACCTGGCTGCAGGCAACAGGCACACATAGGTTCAGGAACAGGCTGGGAGCAGTTAACATGTTTCACAGTTACCAGATCCAGCAGCCCTATCACCCTGTGCAGCCTCTGCTTGGGGTAATAGCCTCAACTGCACAACCCCAGCCAGTAGGCTGAAGAAGTGAATTCAGTTTCAGGCTTAGTGCTGGAGGTGTGACTTTCACCCATAGCATTTAGGCAGCCTGTAGAAGTCCCTGCTGCAGTAGGGTCATTGACTTAAATGTTCTGGCTGTCTCTTTGAAAGATCGGTGTAACTTTTTTATGTATAATAACTGTTGGCTATGACACATGCTAAAATGCAGGTGATCCACATTCATACAATAGGGTGCAAATTGATCACTGCAGAGGCCAAGGAGGAAATCCCTCTTTGTTCAGCATTGCAAAATTGATGAAGTACATTATCATTTATTTTTGTTACTTTCCTCTGAAGCATCAAGCATTGGCTGCTGTTGGAGTCAGGATCCTGGTGTTGTCCATTCTATGTTCCTCCAGGTATCAGTAAGCTCACTGATATTAAAGAAACTTCAGTTTCTATTGGTAACACTGAGGCTAGTGCCTATGCTCCATTGCTGTATTATTCTCTGGCATTCATGGCTCGCTTACAGGACAGCAACTTCCCCTGTTGTATGGAACATTTTAGTCAATATTGTCTGACTGCAGGATAGCTACTGATCCTTTCTCTGCAGAGCTGATAACTTCCCTAGCTTGTAAAACACCAGAGGACTCTGAGCTCTCCAGTGAAGTTCTGTGCACCATATGCATGTGCTTGTTCAGCTTCTGAGAACCTTAATTGTGGGAAGTAGTCAAATATGACAGCTCGTGTAAATCAACTGGGAAATAATACATAAAAAGAAGTGAGCATGAATTTCTAATTAACTAAATTTGCAACTGATACACACAAGTTAAAGGGCACCTGATTTATCATCTGCCAGTAGAAATCTTGGTTATAGCTATTGCCTTCAGTAGTGAGTGCATGCAGCTGTGATACACAAGTTAAAGGGCATATGATTTATCACCTGACACTAACCACATTGGTTTGAGCAATCATGTCCAAGCATTGCAGAGTATGTTGTTGTGTTTCTTGTTTTAATCAAATAACTATTGGCTCAGTTACTTCCTGCAGCTAAAAAGCATTAGCATGATTTTGTTTTCAAAGAGTGGAAAATAACTATGATTGCTGTTCTTCCCATCTTAAGGGAAACGAGTCTGGGCTAGTGGCTGGGACTGGTAGCTAAGACTTCTGCACTCTTTTCAGCTCTCCCTCTGACTAGCTGTGCACCCTGGGCCCATTTGCTTCAACCCTCAGTGCCTGAGTTCCCTGTGAAATGGGTCCAATAATAATTAGCTCACACAGAGGTCAGTTACCTACTGAATAGTGAAGCTGAGTGGCTTAATTAATTTTAATGTTTATAAAGTGCTTTGGAATTGTCAACGGAAAGGTGTTACTGTATACCAGTGCAAGATTTTATTATTCTGCATTATGTAATACTGATTTTAAAAAACTGGCCCACAGTTTTGTACCCCTGATTATTTATGGGCACAATGAATATCAGTTGATTTGCAGTGACAGTTAGTTACTAACATGACTAAATTATATTAATTGGGCCTGGAAACCACTGCAGGCACAAACTTTACTTCAAAAATTTGCAGGCGCAACAAAGGGTGATGGGGAGGGCAGGTGGAAACCAATCACTAAGCCAGGTCCTAAAAGTCCACATCAGCTACTGTTCAACTTGGGTGTGAGTCCAAGAGATAATTAGCCCTGACAGCTTCCATTGACTCCAGTTGGAGTTTTGGGTGTTCAGTGCTTCTGAAAATCAGGCCCCATATCATTTGTAACTGGCCAGAATGCCCAGCCTTACATGGGTAGAATATTGTGACTTAAAATTTGGCCCTGGTAGTTCATCCTGTGGTCATTCAGACAGTAAAGCTGCTAGTGAATTTGAAACTAAAAATGTTGGCTGTTAGGCATCTAACTCAACGTTCAGGCAGCTACGTAAGTTTGATCTGGTTTCCAAAGGTGCTGAGCTCCACTTGCAAGGTGTTGGCAGTTGCAAGTTTTTAGCACTTGTGAAATCTGACCAAACTTAGTTCAGTGCTTTAGTATAGCTTTAGGTGCCTGTCTCGGGCACCCACATTTTGAAAACGTTGGCCTGTGTTTTTCTGTAGCCCTACTACTTTGATTTGTGATCTGCTCAGCTCAGAAGGAAGAGTGGGTTTGAGACAGAGGTGAGATGCCTTCAGGGAGAACCCAGCTGCTGCTCAAAGTGGTGATTTCCTACTCTTTCCTTTGAGTTGGTACTGAAACCATGCTTGTGCATTATGGGGCACTGTGCAGCTGGAAGTGTTGTCTTTCCGTTTGTATGTAAAACAGTTGTCCTGGCGCCTTGTGGTCATTAAAGATGCCATGGTACATTTGTAGGAGTGTTAGCCTTGGTGTCCTACCCAGATAACCCTTTGGGGAAATGCAGTCTATTTCCCTAACCTGATCCCTTGTTTCTCTCCTTCTGTCTCCTACCATGTTGTTGTGTCATTGTGTGATTTTAAACAGTGATTGCACATCCTCTAAAAGGTACTGTACTTCACTGGTGGGTGTATCAGTTCCTACAGCACAATTCATAGAATTTGGGGTCCTTAAGAATGTAAGATCATTATTCTCCTTGCATATTAATGCAGGGAATTTCAGTTTTCGTAGTACATGAAAAAAATTATCCAAAGCTCTTCTAAACACATTTGCATCTTGATCCTTGCTGATGACTATATCAACAAAAGGATCAGTAAAGAACAGTGCTGTGGACCACAAAAACCTCATTACATAATGTCTGGTAGGACAAGTCATACATTGAATTCAAATAACAGATACAGTAAGTCTTGAGGCTCTGAGGATAGAGGAAACCGTCTTCTAAGTGTTTTAATTGCCGGGCTTGAAAAATCGAGAGATGTGAAAACTACCTTCCAAAATGCTGAAGTGCTCTCTTCCTGTCTTCACACAGAGGATTCCAGTGCCCTTGTCAATTTCAGAGCTCTTTGTGCAGAGCAGAGCCACAGGATTCAGGTTAATTTCATTCTTCTGCTTCTAGCCAAAGCTCTGAGAAACAACAGAGCCAGATATTGGAGCTATTCGCTGAGTAACAAGACCCAAGAAAACCCTAGAAGGTTGGAGAGGTGCAGAGTAATAGCCATTCATGCTCCCCAACCTTGGTACCTGCCAGGAGGATAGTGGAGGAGTACTGTAGCAGAGATCAATACCCCTGACAGTCAGGAGACTCTGGAGTGGCGTGGGGAAAGGGTGAAAGTTCCTTCTTACCTTCTAGCATCTAGAAGGGGTTTCATGTTCAATAGACACTGAATAGCTAAGGTTGCTCAGAGAGTTGGAGCCTCTGATCAAAGCACTTTGAAATCCTTTAAGGAGAGGCATGTAGGAATGGTAGTCTTTTCACTGCTGCTTTGTTCCTGGGCTCGTTTGTCATCTCATCTTTTGTATCCGTTTCTGGCTAGTAGGTTAGTCCTTCAGCTACTAGATGGCTGGTGCATTTTTGTAGTCTTAAATAATACGTTTTTATAAAATCCTTTCTCTTCCTCCTCTTTTCCTTTGGTCTTGTATTGGATACTCTCTGAGCAGTTGGCGGCTGATCACTGGAAACAAAGCATTCTTCCAGCAGAGGAAATATACCTGAAGCTTTACTTGCTTGATAAGTAAAAACACACCCTGTGAGGCATCTCGGACCAGAGGCGGATTTTAAAGGGGTCATGGAATGTAGAGTGCCATATTTGATTAACTTGGCGTAGGGCTGGAATCAAAGTTATGCACTTATTGGACCGTGAATGTTGTTGGGATTGTTTGTCTAGTTTGTAGATGTGAAAATTAAGTAGTTTTGTACTTGATCTATCATACTATTAATTTTTCAGCCATTAGCAAAAATACAAACTGTTACACTGAAATGCACTGATTAGAGTATTATTCGGGAGCTATATCTATTTACATGGGGTGCAGAGGGCCGAGTTAAGCTTCCTCCCTCCCTGTATTTATTATGGACCAAAAGTGAGGAGCTGGAAAATACACTTACAGGAAATAAACATTTTTAGTGTTCTAGTGAACAAACCTTACATTGACATAGGATGCTGGGTAGCAACATGCTATGATTGGTGTCGAAGGGAGAGGCAGTTGGGAGTTTTTGAGTGGTCTCTTTGCTGGTGGTGTTGGTAGTGAATTGTATGGTGCACTTTAGATATAATTTTGTTGTATTTTTAGGTATGCCAAAGGTGCCTAGAGCATAGGGATAGATACGCATCTCTCTCTCTCTCTCTCTCTCTCTCTCTCTCTCTCTCTCTCTCTCTCTCTCTCTCTCTCTCTCTGTAAATCTAAATAAATAAATAAAGTGAATTTAGTCTACAGTTGGGCAGGGGCAATAGCTGCTGTACTGTCACATGGCACCATTTATATTAACTGATCGAGTCTGTTGCACATCCGATTATGTTATACAGTGAAGATACCCTGGCAATTCAGTCCTGAAATCCATCACAGGTATTTTTGCTGATCATATCATCATTTGAATCTCAAGGTGCTCATGTTCCTCAAAGGGTAATTTCTGTTACTGTTTTTGGCACCTTTCTGAAACTTCAGCCACTGACCTGGGCCTAGTTTCCATAGGTTGCTTCTGACATGGGGAGGGTCTGTTCTCACACCTCTTGGCCAAATCCTGCTCCTGAATCCAAGCAGATGGATGCCTTTGCCTGCGCCAAGCTGCATTGACTTCAGTGAGCTCTGCCTGGGCAGATACTCAATTGCAGGGTCTGGCTCTATGTCTATGGGGTCCATTTAACTTCAGTGGAAGCTACATGGTCATAAAGAGAAGGGAATAGGGCTCTAAAGTGTCTTGGAATCTTTAAAGAGAAACTGACACGATTCAATTTGTGTGTGTGTGTGTGAGTGGACAGTTTCACTTTCTGGTTTCATTGTGTTAGCGTGATGCTGTTCAGCTGGAGAGCTACAGAGAAAAGTGAAATGTAAGAAATATCATTAAAACAATGAATATTAGAGTCTGTTAAACTTTTCTTTGTAAAACCTAAATTGTATGTTTTTGTTTTTAAAAAGAGCCTTATTTCCAGGTCAAAGCAATGTTATTTCACCTTTTTCTTGTTCAGTGATATCTCTTTCTGAGCATAAGCAACCGTTGCTACTCCGATGTATAATTTGGAAATGTCTTGCGGGCTGCTATAGTTTAATACGCACTTTACAGTAGCTCTGCACAGGTGGCTTGCAGGCCGAGCATGTTCTGTTTCACGAAGCGCTTCTCTCACCCAGAGCCAATCTGTTGTCAGTTCAGTGGAATGCCTCCTGATCATTTCATGGGGCCTTTAGAGAGCTGTGTAGCTGCTTAAATCCTTGGCCATAGCCAGTGCCCCAGCAGTGAGGGCTAATTGCAAAAGGAAATTGACTAATTTTAATCCATTTCCTATTGAAGTCAGCTCCTGCATTTAAAATGCTAGGTGCAGTGGGGTTACTAATATACTCAGTGTGTGTATCTTCAGTTTGGACAGGTGTGTTTGTTGGGGAGGGGTGGCTGACATGCCTGCCCCATGATCCTCATTAGACAGATGACTGGCTGCCCCTCAGAACACTGCAGGGATTTTATTGCTGGACTTGGGCAATTAGTAGAGTGTGTCTCTATTACTGTGTGCAGTGAAACCTGCACGAAGGATCCCACCCTCAAGAGTCAGCTCCCTATCTTAACTGATGTGTCTCTAAGTCATTTCCTAGTCATTATTTAAAGAACTACTTCTGTTAGTTGGCTGGCTTTTGCTGCCCCTTTGAGTGGTTACTTAAAACAGGGTCCTTTGACTAATTATTTGTGCCTTTGGTGTGAAAAGTAAAATGAGAAATGGACAATTGCTTTTCTCCCAAGGCATTGGAGGGAGGGAAAGAAGGAAAATTACACTGAAATTGCAGAGCATTAGAGGTTATGACATTAGGAAGTATGGCCCTTTCTGAAATGGGAGAAGATGGGAGTAGAGTTCAAACTCACCCACTTCTGGACCTTTGGCTTATTAACACAGGAAACAGTAGTAGAAGACAACATAAAGTTCAGCTTAAGTCTTCTCCTCAGGCTTGGCTGCACTTCACCTCCGCTGTCTAGAGTGCTCCGCCTGTACCCTAGATCCCCTCTTTCTAGAAAGCCTTTCACCTCTCACGTGTCTGTGTTTGGTGACAAACCACCTGCGCCAGGGAGTCAGCAGAAACCATTTCATGTGTGCCAGCAGGGTGTAGTGTTTCAGGTAGCAAGGCCAGTCAGTATAAATCTTTTCTAATCTAATGTTTAGTTCATGCAAATCAGAGTTTGCTGTGTTGTCAAGGTCATTCACACAGCTGTGGAAGTGTTGTTTCCTTCCTATATCCTCCCATTCCTGTACTTGTCATTTGTTTCCCCGTTTCAGAAATGTGCCGGGTAAACAGAAGCTTGAGCTAGAATCCTGACACTTGTTTGTATCGATTAATTAATGCAATTATGAGGAGTGTCGAAGGCAGCTAGTTAAGGGAAACTCAACAGTCTTCAAACACATTGTTACCCACCTCTCTGAGGAATAATGGGAACAGGGGTGGAAGGAAACAATATTTTTACACTTGCTGTAATTCCGATTCAGTTTCATATTTCATTAATTCTTGTTTTGTCATGTTCTGTGCACCAGGAGGAAAATATTAATCACAGGTTCTGCTATGTTCGGTGTCTGTAAGTAAATTTAATTTCAAACAGGAATCTCTGTTGCTGGTTTATATTTCCAATCTTACATCACAAGATTTTTCTGGCACCCCTGGGCCAAACTCCTCTTTGGTGCAATTCAACACACACACAGTGCATTTGGCCCAGGTTCATTTTGGTCACAGTGCAGTTCCTTCTGTCTGTAGTGAGCAGAGTGTGTGACTCCAGATACAGAAGCTGAACTCTTTGTGTGCAGGTTCTGTCTTTGGAGAGGTGACATGCGCACACTCCAGCGCCACTGGCCCTATCAGCCCAGTGCCAGCCCTCCAGAGCTGGTAGAAGGTGTGGGACATTAGTGAATGTACTGGGGTTCCCATACCCTCTCTGGGGCACCTTTAGCTCCCTTTCTACTGCCATCCTGCTCTTTCTTCACACTCCTAGCTTTCCTTTCCTCTTCCAGCCCCATTTCTCCTTTATAGGTCCCAGCTAGGCCAAGGCACTGTGGAGTATTCTGTATGCGGGAGCATTCCCATTCTGTGCAGTCTGAAGAGTTCTCCCTTGACTCAAATGTTGGCGGTTGTGGTTGCACGGCTGAGAATTATTTGGAAGTGGAACACAGTGTGATATGAGCGGTGCTTCCTGATTCTCCGTCAGCCACAGTTGCTCAGACTCACCTAGTGCTACGGGCTGCTACTGGCTGTCATGTAGCACTCTCCACCAAGGAGTACGCTAACTGTGACCAGTTGTCCATGTAACCCATGCTGTGAGGGAGGTGAGGATTATTGTCTCCTGTTTTCTCAATGGGCACTCTGAGGCAGAGGGGCTAAATGACTTGACCAAGGTCAGAGGAAAATCCAGTGTTAGAGTTGGGATTAGAACTTCAGAGTTATTGTATCCCAGTGCTTAGACCAGCGGATCACAGTTTTCTTCCTTCACTCTTGTCTGTCCGCTCCATCAGAATTACCATAGGATATGAAGTCCTCTTTTTTTCCCCACTCAAGGGTGGTGTCTCTTGTCACGTTCAGGGGTATCCTGCAAACTGTGCAAAATTCTTCTGTGAATACAAGACCATAATGCCTAGTAAGGAGGGAGAGACGTGAGGGATGGAGCATGCGTTTGAACTGAGAGAAGATTATATCCTGATATTTCTCTTAAGATGAGATTAACAGACAGTGGGGCAAATTCTGCACTGTATAGTCTTGCTGAAATCCGCGGATTTTATGGCATGGGCATCAGCCCACAAGCTGGCCCACAGCATATTATTTTGGGGGCATAAGTAGAGGCTACAAGCAGAAATCATGGTTCCAAAAATGGAGAGCATTTGGTCCATGCTGTGGCAGGGACCTGGGAATAGACACAATGTCCCATTACGACAAATGGGAGCTCCAGTATCCTGCCCAGTCGGTGTAAAGGTGTGCCCAAATCATGGCTGATACTAGCCTTGTGAACAATCCCGGAGAGCCGGAATAGTTTGTGGGATTGGGGTGGGGTCTGTGCATAGGATCCCAGTGGCCGCACGTCTGTGTTTAAATGTGTAGACTATGTCCTTTGGCCAGTATCTGGGCACCCAGCTTCTCTCCTGCACTCCTGCTAGCCTTGTTCTAGTCTAGAAGGCGCATTGGATGCACAATGGCAGCGAGAACAGAGCCTTGCTGCAGCTCATCTGCCTAGCAGCGCCGGTGGAGAGTGTTCAATTCACAGTCCATGCATTTATATTCAGAGTAATTACTCAGACATTTCAAGCACGGACTATTCTTGTTGTTGGTTTCTCTTTCTGGTGGCGTGAACCACTGTAACTTTGTTCATTAATTTCTAGTCATGAAATCCACTTTCTCCCATTTCCCTGGGTTATGAATTGTGCCAGCAAATGAGTCTCTAAATTTCGGCTTGAGTTTGAAAGGTCCATCCGGAAATGCAGCATCCTGAGTTGTTTCTGAACAAACTCCTGAAAACCATGCTGGGTGCTGTGGAGAGAGGAGACTCCTGGAATATTTCATTCTAGCTCTCTCAAGTGCAGGACATGTCAGAATGTTTGTGCACCTATGTTAGAAACGTGAGGCAAGCCCATCGAGAATCATGTGTTTGTGTCAAATATGCTGGCTGAGTGAAGCTGCTCTGCAGGGAGAATGAGAGCCTACTCCTTACTGTTTTTCTCTGTCCCAGGCTTTGGGGGCTTGTGCTTTTGATACCAAAGGTCAATAGCTCTCCCCGATGACAGCCTGTATGTTTGCAACCACGGGTGGATTTCATTTCAGGGCCGGATTATCTCTTCTGTGTGAACATAAGAATGGCCATATGGGGTCTGACTAACGGTCCATCTAACCCAGTATCCTGTCTGCCAACAGTGGCCAATGCCAGGTGCCCAAGAGGGAATGAACAGAACAGGTAATCATCAAGTGATCCGTTCACTATCGCCCATTCCCAGCTTCTGGCAAACAGAAGCTATGGACACCATCCCTGCCGCATCCTCACTAAAAGCCATTGATGGACCTATCCTCCATGAATATATTTAATTCTTTTTTGAACCCTGTTATAGCCTACCATGGATTTATATAGAGGCAATATGATATTTTCTGTCTTATTATCTATCCCTTTCTTAATGATTCCCAACATTCTGTTTGCTTTTTTGACTGCGGTTGCACAACAAAAATAACAGAACGCCACTAGCCATCACCTTCAGCCCCCAACTAAAACCTCTCCAAGGCATCATCAAGGATCTACAACCTATCCTGAAGGATGACCCATCACTCTCTCAGATCTTGGGAGACAAGCCAGTCCTTGCTTACAGACAGCCCCCCAACCTGAAGCAAATACTCATCAGCAACCACACAACAAAAACACTAACCCAGGAACCTATCCTTGCAACAAAGCCCGTTGCCAACTGTGTCCACATATCTATTCAGGGGACACCATCATAGGGCCTAATCTCATCAGCCACACTATCAGAGGCTCGTTCACCTGCACATCTACCAATATGATATATGCCATCATGTGCCAGCAATGCCCCTCTGCCATGTACATTGGCCAAACCGGACAGTCTCTACATAAAAGAATAAATGGACACAAATCAGACGTCAAGAATTACAACATTCAAAAACCAGTTGGAGAACACTTCAATCTCTTTGGTCACTCGATTACAGACCTAAAAGGTTGCAATTCTTCAACAAAAAAACTTCAAAAACAGACTCCAATGAGAGACTGCTGAATTGGAATTAATTTGCAAACTGGACACCATTACATTAGGCTTGAATAAAGACTGGCAGTGGATGTGTCATTACACAAAGTAAAACTATTTCCCCATGTTTATTCCCCCCTCCCCCACGCCACTGTTCCTCACATGTTCTTGTCAACTGCTGGAAATGGCCCACTTTGATTATCACTACAAAAGGGTCCCCCTTCCCCCCCGCTGTTAATAGCTCACTTTACCTAATAAATTGGTTAGTCTCTAAGGTGCCACAAGTACTCCTTTTCTTTTTGCGAATACAGACTAACACGGCTGTTACTCTGAAACCTCACTTTACCTGATCACTCTCATTGCCGTGTGTATGGTAACACCATTGTTTCAGGCCCAACTTGATGATCACTTTAGATAAGCTATTACCAGCAGGACAGTGGGGCGGGAGGAGGTATTGTTTCATGGTCTCTCTGTGTATATAATGTCTTCTGCAGTTTCCACGGTATGCATCCGATGAAGTGAGCTGTAGCTCACGAAAGCTCATGCTCAAATAAATTGGTTAGTCTCTAAGGTGCCACAAGTACTCCTTGTTGCACATTGAGTGGATGTTTTCAGAGAACTATCCACAGTGACTCCAAGATCTCTTTCTTGAGTGGTAACAGCTAATTTAGACCCCATTATTTTATATGTATAGTTTTCCAATGTGCATTACTTTGCATTTATCAACATTGATTTTCATCTGTCATTTTGTTGCCCAGTCACCCAGTTTCGTGAGATCCTTTTGTAGTTCTTCACAATCTGCCTGGGACTTAACTATCTTGAGTAGTTTTGTATCATCTGCAAATTTTGCCACCTCACTGTCTACCCCTTTTTCCAGATCATTTATGAATATGTTTAATCGGACTTGGCCCAGTACAGACCCCTGTGGGACACCACTATTTACTTCTCTCCATTCTGAAAACTGACCATTTATTTCTATCCTTTGTTTCCTATCTTTTAACCAGTTACCAATCCGTGAGAGGACCTTCCCTCTTATCCCATGATAGCTTACGTTGCTTAAGAGCCTTTGGTGAGGGACCTTGTCAAAGGCTTTCTGAAAATCTAAGTACAAACTTCATGTAGTGGATTTCTGCAGTAGTCACTGCTTTGAAATCCCCTTTTAGGCTGGGGAGCACAAGGGGGTCACTCTGTGGCATCCACACATGCCCCTGCAGGGGCAGTTGAATGTAGGACAGGCAGGGTCCTGGATCCATGGCTCCATTCTCTTCTGGCCCATTGTGTTCCCCAAATCTCTACTCTGGTGGTGTGGGTGAGGTATGCTGTCCATGTTTTGCCCAGCTCCCTGCACAGCAGGACAGTGCTGGATCCATTACCTTCGGGGAAGGGTCATAAGGAAGAAATGGGGCATAATTTTGTTTCCCAGCTCTGGCAGGCTGGTCACATTCCGTTGGCACATTAACATCTTCTTTGCAAATCAGATAGCCTTTCTTTGTCAAGAAACACACCCTGGAGGTAGATCTGATGAATGGAGAGCAACATACGGTGTTCCCCTGAGGGAAAACACCCTTGATGTCTTTAAAAAAGCCATAATCTGTGCTGGTCATGTATGGATCATTGCCAATATATGTCTTAAAGTAAAAAAAAAACAAAGCACAAAACCCCCCGCATACCTTCCAAGTTGGTTATTTCAGGTGATAGCTTTGCATCCCTCAGTTGTGAGCCCATGAACCAAAACAAAAATAAATGCCATTGCTGTGTGTTATTTCTGTCAGCATCACCCACTAACTGAACTTCAGGTTTTTTGTGTGTGTGAAAACTGTAGATTGCATTAAGATAATCAATTATATGTGAGAGGAAACCAGAACTTTTTCCATTGGTTTTATCAGATATTGTGGTCAGTTGAGGCAATACAAAGTAACTCAGAACCGTATTACATTCACCCGTACTATAATCACTCCATCTCTGTTTACCATATTCAGTTAAAGTGGCTTGTTTGCTACATCCGCTCTGCTGCCAAAATAACCTCATTTACTCTTGCAAGGGTTTCTGTTGCTGCTGCTGCTGCAGTGTTCCTGCACTGCAAATATATTCTTGGCCACAGCACTGCGGTGTGGAATATATTGTTCTTTGAATCCTGCAGGGGAGTTTATCAGTTGGTATTTTCAGTCTCTCTTAAATAATATTTGAGTGGCAGTCTCTTTGGAAAGGTACTTACCAGGGCTTTGTTTTAACCGGCTGCAGGCTTCATTCAAAAAAAATTTTTTTTTTTTAACATTCAGATTCGAATGGGACCGCCTATTCAAAAACTCAAGAAACTGCTTAAATTAAGGCCTTTATAGGAAGCTGGAGCTATATTTGGCAGCAGGCTTGGAATTCGGCTGCAGGTCCCAGTGTATTCAAAACTGGAGGCTTTTCCTGGATTCGTTATGACCATTAATAAACCCCATCACTAAGGCATCTCTTCCTATTTATTCAGATATCCACTTCAGTTAATTTCCTGTTGCTCCCCAATTTTCATTTTTCTAGCGTGTTCAGACTTTTGTAATTAAAGCTCATCGGTGCATTGTATGCGGTGCTGAAATGAAGCTTGAGGTTGTGGTAGCCAGAGAGGGGCCAATCGGGGTGTGGGTACCCAGGAAGATGGGGAGCAGTTGGGGTTTTGGGTCTCAGGAGGTTTTGCCTTTTGTCAGTAGGGTGCAGATGCTTCTCTTTCCCCCCCTTACCTGTTAAGCAAGGTAACTAGATGTTTTGCTTGGTGATAGGGCTAGAAGTCTTTGCTCCTTACCCCAGCAGCCACAGGCAATAATTGGCTGCCCCACTGCCTCTCTTTGATGTATTCAGCAACTCTGATAAAGCGCAAGAGCTGAATGGGCCTGGAAAGTTACCAGGTGCAGAAGGCTTAACAATGTGGCCACTTCAGTTGTCATTAGACTCGGTGTTAATACCCCACTGCTTTGAGTGGAAACAGCTTGCCCTTCTATGAGCTCTGCAGGCTCACGTAGAATAGCAGTTTACATTTCATTTGTATTTTGAAGGTTACCCTTTGCAGCCATAACGGCCAGTGACATACATTTCAAAATGAAAACTGATATTCTGAATCACAATTCTGCACCAGTGGTGGATCACGCTTGTGGCCAAAGCCACAAAATCATGCGATACTCAGGGTCTTACATAAAGTCTTCACCAGCTGCCTGTTGTCCAGTGCTTGCACCTTAAAATGTTAAGAAGGCCTTAATAGTATTAGGCCACTCTCTGATATCTGAGAAGTTGCTTGCTGCCCTGCTTTCCATCCTTACAGCATAAGCACTTGAGATCAGTGGGGTTGGAGCTGCTGTTTTGAGTGTAAAGAATGCTGGGCCCTTATCCTCTGCAACTCTCACCTCATTATCACTCTTGTTCTGAATTAATTTCCCTTGAAAATGTAGGAAACGAAATGTGCTCTTTCTGCTTGTGTGTTGTGTCCTTCCCCCACCCCCAAATTTGGATTGTAAACCCTTTGAGGTAGGGAACATCTTGGGCTGTTAATTTGCATAGCTCCTAGCACAGTGGGTTCCTGATCTCAGCTGGGGCCTCTAGAGTTGCCGCTGAAATACAAATAATAATACACAGCAAGTTGGATGGTAAAAACAAACAAGCAAAGCTACACAGTGAGGAAGCGCAATAAAATCAGGGAACCTTCCCAGCTGCATTATCAGGACAGACGCTTAAAGGGAATGTCTCTCCAAGAGATGATTAAAGGCCACCCACCTCTCTGAGTAAGTGTCTACAGGGCAGAAAAAGCTGTGTCTAACTCGGTTTAGCTAACCTGCATTGGCCAGCTCAGGTTAAAATAGCAGCCAAGACACAGGAATTTATTTTAACCTGGTTTAGCAGCCCAAGTTTGACTTCAGGCTGCCCTATAGGCTTGAACTTGAACTGCTATCACGAGTTAAAATAAGCTGCCACGTCTTTGCTGCTGTTTGAACCCAAGTTAGCTCATGCAGGTTAGCTAAGCCTCGTTAACACACGTTTTCTTGAAGTGTCACCATATCCTATGATGCCGTAAGAAATGGGAGCGTAATTGCTTTCATAGCCCTTTCATTTGCTTGCTGGTGAAAGATATGACCTGCCTTCTTGATAACGGAGAAGAGCCTCTTACTGCACAAAATATCGGGGAATGTTTCTAAAAGATAGCTCAAACTGGACAAAATCTGAGTCCCAAGGGTGACAGGCTCTTGGAGACCTCTGATAACCCGCTGTGAAGCTCTGACCATGCGAGTTAGAGATGACTGGAGTTCCTGTCTTATGCAGCACATTTTTCAAGTGTATTTAGGAGTGTGGGATACATGCTTTGTACTGGTCCATTTGGGGCAGGCTACTGCTTTCCCTTGTTGTCCTTACCCGCTTTGGGGACACAGATCCCAGCTTTCTCCCCTCTCCCTCTCTTGCCAGCCACCCTCCACTGCCCCCTTACGTTGCTTTGTGTAAAAACAGTGAAATAAACTGAAAATATAAAGTGCTTGAGACTGGATTCCTCCATGTCGCCACCAAAGAGGAACAGCATGACGTAACAGAAGGGTGAACATCTTCCATACCAAGCCCACCAGTGCGCCCCAGTCCTGGCTTTGCAGGAGTGAGGATCTCAGATTCCATGATCCATTCAGTCTTTAGTACCCGGGTGGGGCTGCAAACTAGTGGGCTAGTTACCACTAAAATGCTAGGGTGGTTTTTGTGATGAGAGCACAGCTCTATCCAGATTCATAAACGTATTTTACACAGGCCAGTGAAAGGCTGTCAGACCCGGCACATTTTGGTTTTTGAGGCCCACCTACCACATGCTACAAAGGAGGCTCTCCACTTTGCCAAACTTCAGGGGGGGGAGAGCCACAGTACTTTATAGGCCCCATGAACTGGAGCTGAATAGGGCCTCACCGACACTAGTGCTTACTTCTCCTTGTCTTGGCCTTTTCAGTTCACTGTAATGTGCCTTCCTGAAGGCACTGTCTTCCTTTGGGAAGAAGATTATGAGCCAAATTCATCCCTGGTATAACTGCATTAAAGTCAGGTATGCCAGGGATGAATGTGCCCTCCTCTATTTTCCTACTGGTTTTATTTTCCACTTTGAGACTTCTTGGTTTGGTATAGTGTGCAATTCCATTTTCTGTAGTCTGAGCCCTGATTTGTTTCACTATGACTCAGGACAGTTCTGACCCAGCCCTGTGTGAGAAATGTATCAACGTTACACAACCAGTTATTTGGAGGTGGGTGGTCAGTGCCATGAAGCATAAGCATTTATATCCCTTATGGTTTTGTTTCCTCTTTAATATAACAATAAATATTCTCATATCCATGTAAATTTCTAATGGTTGTTTAAATCCTACTAAGATGTTAGTCTCAGTGATGACTTGTGGCAGTGAGTTCCATATGCTAATTATACTGTGTGTTTCCTTTTTATCACTTCTAGATTGGTTTCCTTTTAATTTCATTAGATGTTCTCCAGTTCTGACATTGTGACAGGATGGTGACTAAGAACATTACATTCACTTTCTCTTATACCTTATATTAGTTTATATACCTCTCTGATGCCTGTTCTTACTCATCTCCTGTCTCAACTAAGCAGTCCCAGTCCTTTCAGTTCTCGGAATCCCACTCCGTGCACATTTCTGTTGCATCTTTCTTCAGACAGGGCTTACTAGAACTGAACACAGTGCTCCAGGTGAGGGTGTGCCATTGGTTTGGATAATAGCATTATAATCTTTCTAGTATTATTTCTTATTCCATTTATGGATTTTGTTTGTTTCTTGGCCGTTGGTATACTCTGGAGGTTTTCATGGAGTGGTTGACAGTGACATGCTGGTCTTTTCTTTCAGTGTTGATGGTTAATTTAGAACCCAGTAAGGAGCATAAGTAGTTCAAATGATTTCTTCCAAAGTGCATTAGTTTTCATAGATTTCATAAACTCAAAGGCCAGAAGGGACCATTGCGATCATCTTGTCTGACCTCCTATAAAATGCAGACCACAGAACTGCCCCAAAATCATTCCTAGAGCAGATCTTTTAGGAAAACATCCAATCTTGGTTTAAAAATTGTTAGCGACACAGAATCTGCCATGACCCTTGGTAAATTATCACAGTGATTAATTATTCTCACTGTTAAAAATGTAAACCAATTTTCCAGTCTGAATTTGTCTAGTTTCAATGTCCAGCCATTAGATGGTGTTACACCTTTCTTTGCCAGATTGAAGAACCCATTATCAAGTATTTATTCCCCATGTAGATATTTAAGACTGTAATTGAGTCACCCCTTAACCTTCTCTTTGTTAAACTAAATAGATAGACTCAAGGAGCTCAATCAGTGTAAGGCAGTTTTTTGTAATCCTTTAATTATTCTAGTGGCGATTCTCTGAACCCTCTCCAGTTCGTCAATGTTCTTCTTGAATTGTGGGCACAGAACTCGACAAAATACTCCACCAGCAGTTGCATGAGTCCTGAATATAGAGGTAAAATAACCTTTCTACTCCTAAATTGAGATTCCCCTGTTTATGCGTCCACAGTATCTCACTGGGAGCTCATGTTAAGCTGAATATCCAAATATTTTTCAGGGCCACAGGATAGAGTACCGCCTTGTGTAAGTTTGGCCTACTTTTGGTTCCTAGATGTATATATTTACATTTAGCTGTATTAAAATGCATATTGTTTGCCTGTGCCCAGTTTACCAAGCAATCTTGGCCTCTCTATATCAGTGATCTGCCCCCGTCATTGTTTACCATTCCCCTAATTTGTATGTCATCTGCAAACTTTATCAGTAATGACTTTGTTTTCTTCTAGGTCATTCATAAAAAGGTTAAATTGCACAGGGCCCCTCTGTGGCACCTCATTAGGAACACACTTGTTTAATGACAATTCCCTGTTTACAAGGACATTTTCAGACCAGCCAACTTTTAATCTATTTAATGGGAGCAATGTCAATTTTATATCATTCTAAGTTTTTAATCAAAATGTCACGCAGCACCAAGTCAAGTGTCTTCTGGAAGTCTAAATATATTACATCAACACTGTTCTCTTGATCAACTAATCCTGTCATCTCATCAAAAAACATGCAAGGTGGTTTATCAACATTGAATTTCCTTTGCCATTGTGTTTCTTAATTCTGTTTAAACCAGGTGTATGTTGATTAAGCTTAAATGTATTCATTAACAAATTTAAACCACATCATTAAAAAAGTTTAAGTTGGATTAAGAGGATTCAAACTCTGGTTTGCATCAGTTAAACTAAATGAATTTAAGAATCTCACATTAGTTAACCAGGGACAACTCTTATATGTAGACAAAGCTTCAGTGCTCTAAAGACTGCTTTGAGAAGGACTTTGTCAAATGTTCTTTTGAAAATCCCAGTAAATTACAGCATCTGATTCTCGTTTATCCACTCTGTTGTTGAGCTCTGGTAGACGTGAGAGGTACCATTTTCCTTTACAGAAGCTGTGCTGCTCAGCCTCCGCATGGGACTGTGCTCTTCCAGGTGTCTGACTGTTCTCTTCTTAATGATCATTTCCCCCAGTTTTCCTGGTACTGAAGTAAGGCTCACTTTTTTCAAATTCTCAGGATGACCCCACTAGCTTATTTTAGAGACCAGTGTAATATGTATTATCCTGAGGCCTTCATCCATATAGTAGTTGATTTTAATGAGAGGCTGCATATAAGCCATTTAATTCTTAAGTTCTTTCAGAACTGTTGAATGATACCATTCAGCCCTGATGACTTGTTGCTCTTTAATTTAATATGTCCCAGCACCTCCTCTTTTGACACTTCAGTATCTGGCACTGTCTCATCTGTATTACCTAAAAAAAGTAGATCAGGGGAAGGTATCTCTGTAACTTCCTTAATGGAGAGAGGTACAAATTAATCATCAAGCTTCTTTGCAATGTTCTTATCCTCTGTATTTGTCCCCTTCCCCTGGTGGCCCAGCAGTCCCTCCGATTCTCACAGGTTTCCTGTTTCTGACATACTTCAAGAATTTCTTGTTCGTTTTTATGTTTGTCTCCTTCCTTTTCAAATTCCTTCTTAGCCCTCCCAGTCTCAGTGCCATAGTTTATGTTCCTTTTTGCTGTCTTCATTTAGAATGGATTTCCATTTTTGAAAGGTGCAGGCTAGAATACCTCTTGAGTTTTGCCATTTAACCATATGATTTTGTTGTTGCCTCGTTGGTGCCTTTTCTGTTTGGGGTTATTCATGCCACCAGTGACCAGTTTTGGTTTCTTAAGTAGCTGCAATACTAAGTCTAAGGATTTTTTTACTTTTGACTTTAGGGTCTTTTTGTCTTTCTCTCTTGTTTGCTGAAGTCCCCCTTTCTAAAGTTTAATGTCATAATGCTAGGTTTTAGTATGCTCCTTCTCCAGAGGATGTTGAAATCAATTATATTATGGTTGCTGTTACTTAGTAGTAGTTACTTCTTGAAGAAACATCTCTGTGTTACATAGGAATAAGTCAAGAATAGTGTCTCCTCTTGTGTGCACCAGAACTGTTACAAGAAGCAATAGTTTAAGATGCTAAAAAATTTATTCTCAAGACCTTGTTCTGATGTGACATTTGATGTGTGTGGTCCTCCCCATTCAGATATTCTACCTCGTTAGATTCTATGGTACCCATACAGGATACTTCTCGTCCCCTTTGCGCGAAGCCTGCTGAGAGCTCTGGCTGGAAGATGCTATAGAAATGTAGAGTGTTGTTGTTGGTGGTGTCATTTCCACTGCCAGGAAGGGAAAGCGTGAATCTAATTTCAATGCTCAGCAGAGGATAATTAAACACAATCAGTTGATGCTGCCTGGCAATGGTGACCTGTCAAATACAGACACAAATTAGGTGTTATTTAGTGTATGTCCAGGCCCTGGGATACTCAAAATGAACTGGAAAGGTCTTGGAGACAAGTGGGGTCAGAATGAAACGATGGTTTTGGCACTGCTCACAGTATGTGTTTCTGCAAAGAAAGCGGAGCAGGAGCTAAGCTACAGACCTGGCTGATATTGATGGTAAACACAATTTGCACAACAGGTGTTCACTTTGGGGTTGCCTGCGTCATCTCTGGTTGCATCCTTTGGCCCTGACTGTGGATGTTGCATGCAATTTCTGGTACAGTTCACAAGGACTCTCTCTCTCTGTTTTACATAAACAGGTGCTGCAGGGTTTCTGTTGCTTCTGAGCTTCATTGTGTTTCATTTTGAGGCTCCAAATCTGCTTTACTTTCGCATGAACACTGAAGTGTCCATCCCTATGCACAGAAACAAAGATGATGATTAATTTCTCTGTATTGTAGTCAACAGCAAAACATGGTCTGGCAATACATTACTGTCCCTTCAGCTTCACTTGTGCTGAATTATCTAGCACAATGAAGCCTGTAATTAGCAGTGGAGGGAGGGTGCTGTCTACATAGCTTTAGAGGATTGCATGGGGACATTTGTCAATGGAAACAGGTAGAGTACTCTGTTCAGAACAAGGGAGAGCAGTCTAGCAATAAAAATTAAGCAGCATTATCTCTCTAGGACACTTAGATCTTTATAATACAAATTCAAATCAGCAAATCCTTCATCTGTACTGGAGTTCAGCTGAAACAGAGACTAAGCCTGTTGTACCATCCAGCACACACAGCCAGAATAATTTCTGTTGCTCTCTGTAGATTCAGGCTGAGGAGAATTCTCCATCTTCAACACTTATGAACAAATTTGGAAGAGAAAAAGCTTTTTGAATAGGCATAATTGAAATAGAAGTAGAACATGCAGTCTAGAAGGGCTGGGAGCCTAGAGTGAATCCCAAAGCTAGGATGAGTAGAATTCAGTGGAAATCACTTTTGCCCAAAAACACTTGAGGACCCAGGAGGGAGAATAATCTTATTTGCTGGGAAATCTGATTGTTAAGGAGTTTGATTTAGACTCCCTGAGGAGCCTAACAAATAGACCCTGTCTCTAGAATGCTCTCTGGTCCAGGGGACTTTGCTTTCCTGCTATGGTAGCATACAGGATAAGGTGCCACTCTGGGATTTAAAATTGCTGTGATGGACTGGGAAATACCCTGTTCATTCCCGCGCTAGAGCTGAGCTCAAAGAGTGCTGTCTGCACAATTCCTGATTTCCAGGGTTTGATTTCTGCATCCATTTTAGCCATAGAGCCTTCAACTGCAATATGCGATTTGCCTGTTTTGTGATGGCCCAATATGGTAGGTTTCAGAGTAGCAGCCGTGTTAGTCTCTATTCGCAAAAAGAAAAGGAGTACTCATGATGCCTTAGAGACTAACAAATTTATTTGAGCAAAAGTGAGCTGTAGCTCATGAAAGCTTATGCTCAAATAAATTTGTCAGTCTCGAAGGTGCCACAAGTCCTCCTTTTCTTTTTCCCAATATGATAGCAGCTCAGTTAAACTTCTTTGGCAGGGGAGCTGCATTTGTGGGGAGCAGGAGTAGTAAGCTCAGCCCTCGAGTGACAGTACAGAGTGGCATTGTGCCCTGGCCAGGCATCGCACCTCTGGAGGGACTGCAAGGAATGTGGTGAGCGAGCAGCAGGACTTGCTATAGCTTTGCCAGTGTTCTCCTACTGGTGTGATTCCTAGTTACACTATTATACACATGCAGTTGCTGCCAGCTGGGAGGGGAAAAGAGTCCTGTCCATTTCCCCTCCTTCCTCCCTCCCTCCTTCCTTCCCTCCCGTGCCCCTGTGCTACGGCAGCAATACATTGGTTCTATGCCTTTCCTATCTCTAATGTTTACCAAATGGTTCATGTACATGGGTTCAAGTCCTGCCCTTGGTGCCTGTCTTGAGTGGCTGGGTCAGGTACTGGGGGAGATGTGCAGGATGGCAGGGAAGGAGCAATCCTCTCTACCTGTTCAGAGGAGGTGCATGCTTGTTCCCTCCAGTGGAGGAGGAAATGGAAGGATCCACACATAACTAACTACGCTTGTGCCCTGGCCCCTCCTGTGCCTTGCCTGCTGCTCTGTACCACAAACAGGGTGCGAACCCTCTGTGCACCACCCTACCTCCAGCTCCCCATTGCCCACCATCCATGGCTCTGGAGGAGCGGCTGGATTCACTCCCTGGCAAGCAAGCCCATGGAGCTGAATTGTTACCTTGCCGTGTGCGCTACAGCTCCTGGAATGGGAAAGGAAAAGAGAACTCGAATTGGTGCAAAGGTAGGGGGAACTTTTGCATAGCTGCTTCTCCCCACCACAATGCCTTTTCCTAGTTCCTGTGCAGCTAACTGAGGGTAATCTCTGTGGATAAATACACACTTCCTCTTCTGTCTGTCTCATGACTCTGCTACGCCTCCTTGGGCCTTAGTGAAAGCAAAACACTGCGGTGGCCTCCCAGTTCATTGCTCTGGGGCTAACGAGGCTGCTATCAATTTGCCCTGCTCATTTTTTCCCCCCACAGAACATCAAGTTGAAGCAGAGCTGATCCACCAGCATCATTAAGAACGATAGTTAATTAGCAACAATAGTGAGTAGAAGGATGGAAACGTGAGAAGGTTTATGGGTGAATGTTGATGCATTTTAAGCTGTAGCAAATTTCACATTTTTTTCTTGGATATGTTGATGTCCTGTATTGGGGATTTTCTGAATTTATTTATTTTGGGGCTTTAACATTTTATGGGGAACTTG
The DNA here is from genome assembly GCF_965140285.1 of Lepidochelys kempii. Classification (NCBI taxonomy): domain Eukaryota; kingdom Metazoa; phylum Chordata; order Testudines; family Cheloniidae; genus Lepidochelys; species Lepidochelys kempii. Next base: position 29,054,964 of record NC_136392.1, on the reverse strand, counting down.
GTTAATTTTTTGGTTTCTCTTGCAGTTTATTTTTTCTTTTTAAAGCCCCAATTTTGTATATAACTATAGAGCTGGTCAATTATTTTTTTTAATTCTAAGTGTCTACAAAAAAAGTATGAAAAAATTGAAAACTTTTCACAAAAAATGCTCTCTGTTTTTCAGCCAGCTCCAATAAATTAACCTGTGGAAGGAGAGTGATTGGGGCAAAGGATGGGGTATCTATGCTCCTTCTTTCTCCTCCCAGCTCTGTCACTGACTTGTGTGTATGTCGAGCAAATCACGTAGCATAAAATATTCCAAAGTGCCTAAGTCCCGTTTCAAAAGGGACTTAGACACTTCAGACCTTAAGCCTCACTGAAAGTCAATGGGATTTAGGCACTTCAGCCCTTAAGTCACTTGAAAATGTGTACTTCATGTAGCCTTGTTGGAGATCATTGTGGGTCAGCACACCCAGCCGTTGAATGATATATGCAGCCAACTCCAGCATGCAGAGGAAGGATGCTTTAATGAGTAGCACACTGAACCAGGACTCAGGAGATTTGGGTTTAAGTACCAGCTCAGCCTTGTGCTTCCTGTGTGACAATGGGCAGGTCACTTAATATCCTTTATACTGTACTTTCCCATCTGTAAAATTGGGATTATACTTACTTCTTGGGGTGCTGTGAAGATAAAAGCCATTCGTGAGTGTAAGACGCTCAGCTACTGTGGAGATGCAGGCCATACGAATACCTAGATAGATATGCCACATAACACCTTTCATGATCATTCCTTTAATAAACAAGGGTAGATAAAATTAATTAATATTAATTTTGATTTAAGAAAACTCTTTGGTGTCAGGAATTGGAATGTCCTGATAGAACAGGCAGATGCATAAAACATGTGAGTAGACTTGGCAGAAATTCGATTTTTATTTTGTTACAATTGTGACAAATAATATCAATGTTTATTTTTAAACATTTTATCCAATTTTTATGTATTTTAAATTTTCAGAGTTGTGGGAAATTGAGAGGATGTCAGATGATGATTATTTACTGACTGTAGATACTGAGAATCAAAGCTAAAGACAAATTGTCAACAGCACATGTCAAAATATACAAAGTAAATATTCTTAAATCAAACTCTATAAGCTCCGAAGCAGCATTTTTCTGACATTGTCTCTGTTTGTCTGTCGGTCTGTAAATTTCTGTTGTCAATGGAAATATTTTTTCATGTGTTTGTGTGTGTAACTGATGCATACTGACATTTACTAGTAAAAATCTAATCCTTCCAAGCCTAAAGTCAGAAAATGCAACCTCCCTCCTTGTCCTTATCAGATCTCACCACTGCAGTGTTCTGTAACAGAGTGGCCAAGTTACATTTGTTGTCTTTTCCACTGGACACGTCAATGGTATGGGAACAAACTGAATGATTGGGGCAAAATGTACGTTCCCTGAGTCAATGCCTCTTCTCAGGGCTTGTCTACACTTACAGGAGGATCGATGTTGCGGCAATTGCCGCATCAGCAGTCCATTTAGCGGGTCTTGTGAAGACCCTCTAAATCGACTGCCGATCGCTCTCCCATCAACTCCTGTACTCCACCTGATCGAGAAGAGTAAGGGGAGTCGATGGAAGAGCGTGGATCCCGTGGTAAATAGATCTAAGCTGTGTCAATTTGAGTTACGCTATTCACATAACTCAAATTCCATAGCTTAGATCGACTTTTCCCTTTAGTGCAGACAAGGCCTTAGATTTCCTTCCTCTAAGCAAGTCCATGTCGGGCTGTGGTCGCACTTCAAGAATCAAACAGATGGAAAATTATAAGATTTTTATGTGTGTATTTTAGCAATAGAAATGGTGATGCCAGCCTAGTTTATGCAGTCAACTACAGGTCACCTTCTCTCTCACTTCACCAGTACAACCACATTGCCTTCAGTAGATTGCACCAGTGTCAATAAAAGGAGCTAGCCCTAGATGTTTCCCATTTTCCCTGTGTATTTGGCAAAAGGACTGTTATGGAGAATGTTGACATTGCAGTTTTCAGTGGTAGCACTATCATAAATCCTGTGTGATTTGGGAATAAGGAATCTGTGAGAAAATTTAAAGGTTGGATTTTAACTTGACAAAGCAGCTTTTAAACTTCTCTTTGTCAGCATGAGTCAATGTAGAACAGGGCAAATAACTCACCTCCAGAAGGACCCTAATAAGACCTTATTTGTGAATATATGAATAGTGGTTTTGTAAATATTGCATCTGAATTTGAGTGATCTGACACTGACTGGCAGAAATGAACTCTGTAATTTTATTGTGTAAGATTTAGTAGGTCAGGCACATAGATGCCAAGTGCAAATGACCTAGAAAAACTTTTTAGGTCAAACTATAGCTTTAAAAGCCCCCTCCCCCCACCCCCAAGGCACGGACATACAATTTCATGCTTACTCTGATGCATTTTTCTTCCAACAGTGCACTGTAGACCTTTACTGAGAACTTCTTATATCATACACTTGGAGGAAAACAAATGTGAAGAACAGAAGATATTTCATTTCTTCATGTAACTGTCCTGTGCTGCTCCCTGCATTTATTAGGTGCACTATACATTAGACTCCAAGGCTCAGATTTTGAAAGCCAAGTTCACATATAGGCCTGATTTCCAAGGGTGTTGAACACTGAATAGACCCTGTTGACGTGGGAGCTGTTGGAGGTGCATCACTTTCAAAAATCTGGCAGGTGCCTAAATGTGGATTTAGGAGTTTAAACTTCAGGCTGCTGCTTTTGAAAATCTAGCCTTAAATTCGTTCTCTCCAGTAAAAACTCAATCTCAAGGAAGGTCCAGTAAAGGCTAGATGACCTTTACATGCACAGTTCATAACACAGCTGTGTTCAGCAGAACACTGATAGCCACTACCTCTGTTACAAGAAACAGATCACCCATCTCTTCTCTGAGCTGCTGACCCTCCTCATGACAACCTGCCTGCCCAACCTAGCTGGAGCGGCCAGCTCCTGCAGACTTCTCAGTAGGCAAGGCTAAGACCAGGCAGGGAGTTGGTTACAGTGTTATCTGTGCTGCTTGGCAGGAAGCCTTAAAGAACAGTGTCCCTTTAAAACCGGTCATGTGTCTCCTGCCCTTGGCTGAGTGGAGGAGATCACAGTTGACATTTTAAAATAAATACAGTGCGAGTGGAAAGTGCCAAGTACGCAGCCCTGGAAACCGAAATTCCTTAACGTGAAGGGCCTCAAATACTCAGCGCTGAGGAACTCCATAGAAATGCCTTTCAGTAAATACATCCTCATAATCGAGCAAGCACTCAAGTCTGTGGTTTAAGTAGATCCACTGACTTCGCTGACCTTACTGCCATAGCTAAAGTCAGGGCCAGATTTGAGAACTTTGATACAGCATGGACAGTAGCACGGTAAGTTTCCCCCACACCATCACTGTTCCTCATCTGTGCCTCAGGGGAATCGTCTCCAGAAGTGAGGGCATAGGCCAGCCCCATGTCCCATTCACCCCGGCCCATCAAGGCAGCTGAATAGCAATGGCTCTGGCTGACAAAGTTGGAGGGCCTTAATCTAATGCAGGGGTCTCAAACACACGGCCCTTGGAGTTATTCCCTGTGGCCTGCCATAGGCGCTGACTCCACCAGCAGCCCAGCTCCTCTCCCCACCCTGCGCCCCCTCGTCCCCCCTCCGAGCGTGAGGCAGGGCAGGGGCGGGGCCTCATGGAAGGGATGGAGTGGGGGTGGGGGCTTTACCCGAAGTATTCTAAAAGTAAATGCATGTTTTGTTGTTTGAGTGAGATGCATTACTGAGTGTTTATATTTTATTAAAACCCCTCTTTGTATTACAGTTTTAAAAAAATTCATACATTGACTTTTAATAGCATATTATATTACTCTTCATTTTTTTTTTTCATTTTTGACTATACTTTTGTATCGTTGTATGAAAAGGTTTCAGTGATCCGGCCCTCGGGCCAATGCACTCGTCCTCATGTGTCTCTCATGGTGGTTTGAGTTTGAGATCCTTGATCTAATGTGTGCTAAGGCCCCTGCTTTCAAGTGGGTGCAAATCCTGAGGATAAGTGAGATTTAGGCCCAGGAGTTTGCAAACCTCTGCTGTTGCTTCTGGGTTCCCCAAACAGAACGCAGACCTTGTCCTCATGCAGTTTAAACTTGTTCTGCTAGTCCTGATGCAAGTTATACATCTATGATTTTCCAGCTATAAAGGGAAGCAGGGTACTCTGTGCTGGGGTTAAAAGCTTGGCGGTCTCCAGTGGATAGTTTGTGAGGGCTGTAGACACTGTATCTATTTTTCATTAGTATTTTTCTCTATACCCCTCTCTGCTTCTTTGTTCTGTTTCTCCTAAGTAGAACACAAACACAGCCCTCTTCAATTTAGTACTGAACCTTCCAAACCTACGGTGACGATGTGGGTCTGAAAATAGGCAAAGGAATTGACCCATCCCTGTTGCCAGGTCTTGCCAGTGGGGGAGAGGCCGCTGTAATGTGAACTCAAGGAAATAGGCTGGGGCCACCAAACAGCTGTCAGGAGCTGGTCATGGCTACAGGGCCTGAGTGTAGGGTGGCCAGATGTCCCGATTGTGTAGGGACAGTCCCAATATTTGGGACTTTGTCTTACATAGATGCCTATTTCCCGCCCCCACCCCATCCTGTTTTTGCACACTTGCTATCTGGTCACCCTACCAACTGTTTGATCTCAACTGGACCTTGGTATAGGGTCTGTTGCACCATGAGTGGTGGTCTCTGGTCAGGCACAAGCCCTTGTTGCTGGCACTCCACCGTTGGGGAAGGAATCCTTCCTCCCAGAGACCAAATTCTTCCCTTCGCTCCCTGGCGGGAACATGTGCACTGTTCCTGCCTGGACAGCATGCAGGCATAGCTCCTGCTGGGCTGGCTCTTCTCTGTGAGCTGGCACCAAGGAGTGGAGCCATAATCGTATCTCCTCTGCCACTTTTCAGGCATCCTGAGCCCTCAGGGGGGTATGGCGGGATCACTCCCTGCACTCACTCCTAGCACCCGTCCACTGCCCTTGTGCATCCACGTAAGAGCCAGTTTGCCTTTGCCAGCTCTTCCTGGCAAGATGACGTTAGTTTGCCTGGATCACTGGAGAAACGGATTAACCAAAACTCCACAGGTTCCAAATTGTTTGTTCATCCGAACCATGACCTACTTCGAAGAAGCTTCTGCCATCCCAGCAAAGTATGTAATCTGAACTGGTGGTGCCTTCTGAACAATTACAGCTCACAGCGGTCCAAATGACAATGTTTGTTGAAAACAACATGTGCATAATTAAGGCTTAATGAGCCCTGGTCTGTTTGGAATCTGCAATTAGATTTATAATAGAAAATACTAGCAAATGTCAAATAGCTTTAAAAGAAGCTGAGATAAAAGATAATTTTGCTGTAAATCTATAGTAATACTGTAATTTAATGGACTGGAAGTGGTGCAGAGAAAGACTGTAACAGCACTGGACAAATTTGTGCTGTGTACGTTTATCTTATCTCTCCACTTGCCTGTCTTTAAAGCTGTCAGTCCAGCTTTTAACTATTTAGAAAAAGGCAGCTCTTCTCTGAAATCAGTGAGGATTCTTTTTTTTCCTCTTTACATTAATTAGCTGGACAAAGTTCGTTTTTCACTGTCTCATTAACAGGCTTTAAGTTTCTTGGTGGAGGTAGTAATAATAATATCATATCTGCTGTCATATCAAAAGAGGCTTTTACGGTAAAGTTAAGAAATGAGAAGTAGAACAGATTCTAGGTTGAGGGTATTTCAGATTTTATGGGTTAGCAATGGCTGTTACGTGCCATGGTTCAAGTCACATTATTAACCTCTTTTCTTGTTCTTTATGCGTCACATTTCACATGTAGATCAAAGCCCAGATTGACTAGGCTGAGATTTTCAGAGTCTAAAGTCATTAGGCTTCCAACTCTCATTAAACTCGTTGGGATTTGGGTACTTAACGCCAATAAACTCTTGTGAAAATCTCACCCTAAGACACTTTTTAAAAATTTCCTGTAAACTTTCCAGTGCCATTGATAGAGGTTGGTCAATTCTGTAATACTACACTGCAAAGCCACATTATGTAGAAAGTACTTATTTCTAATGACGAACTGGAATATCAGGGTCAGTATTTCTGATGAAATTTGTTTCTTTTGTTAACTTTCCTCTTCCAGCTACCTTGCTGTTAATTTAGGGTCTCTTTAATGTTGACATACATTTTTTTAAAATAAAAAAATTGATTTAAGTTTTGTTTTGAATTTTCCTGATCAAGGGAATAAGAATATTCTATATTTTTGCCATAGAGATAAAGTTAAGTAGCAGCAAAATCCATCAGGAAGATTAACAGTGACTTAAAGGAAGATGAACACACAATTATGTATCCAAAAGAAATTACTCAGTTTAGAAGTGATCCAAGGGGAAAGAGTTTCGCTAAAAATGTGCTGAGGTTAAGGGGTAAAGTTGCACCCAACTTGGGCAAAATGGGCTGGACAGTGACTGCACAAATCTAGTTGAATTAAATGTCATGGCTGAGATTTTACAGCCCCAAAATCTGGAACTGTAGAATGGTGGTTTTGATTAGCAAATTTAACCCAGCCCCTTAGTGCAGGCTCATCTGTAAAATTTTGTATTACTGCCTGTGGACACCCAGTAAAATCAGATTTGTAAATTATATGTGAACTGTGGCTAAGTTAAAGTCTATATAGGAACCATAGCTTTGCATTTCCTGAATCTTGTGCAGTTGACATCTCAACCTTGATGCTGTATTAACTATTTTTTGCATTTAATGTCATCTGCAAAGTTTTCCTGTAATATGCCCCCATGCAGCGCCATAGTGAGCAGAATTTGGCTCCTTGTTTTCATTTGCTGTAAATATACACAGAAGAGTCACTGAGTGATTGCATATTGAAACAAAAGTGCAGTGTGGGATTATCATGGTTTCAGTGTTCTCATGTATGTGGGATCCCACATTTAAATAAACACACTGGACTAGCTTCTGCAGTGGAGCTGCAAAGCAGGTTGGTGTAAAGGTTAAGGCATAAAGGGCTCCAGTCATTGATACTCAAAGCACCGTCTTGTGCTGGCTCTCTGCTTGGGGTGGATTTTGTCCTTAAGGAATATTTCCCTTGCAGGTAAAACTATTTATCTGCTTTTGGTTTTCTAGTTGTGGCAGTTGCTAGACTCGGGCCAATTTGAGCAGTTTGTGGAAAGTCATGTATACTACACCACTGCAGACTCACTGTAAAATGCACCCTTTGTCATAGTTATGTGCACTCGACACCAAACCTCCTCCCCTTGTGTGTCCCATTCAGTCAGTTCCAGTTGCAGTGTGGAGGGATACCATATCTTTCAGCATGTGGCTTTCAAATGTACTTCAAAGATGTATATAAGCTCAGTGCAAGCAAATAATATGCATTTTAACGTGGCTTAATGTAAATGTATACATCTAGGAACAAAGATTGTAGGCTATACTTACAGGATGGGGACAGTATCCTGGAAGCAATGGCTCTGGAAAAGATTTGGGGGTTTGTGGTGGATGATCAGCTGAACATGTGCTGCAAATGCGATCTTGTGATGCGTAAACAGAGGAATCTCAAGTAGGACTAGAGAGGTTATTTTACCAATGTATTTGGCACTTGTGCAACTACTGCTGGAATACAGTATCTAGTTCTGGTGGCTATAGTTCAGAAAAGATGTTGATAAATTGAAGGGGGTTCAAAGAAGAGCATGAGAACCATTAAAAGATTAGAAAACATACCTTATAGTGATGGACTCAAGGAGCTCAATCTATTTAGCTTAATAAAGAAAAGGTTACGGGGTGATTTGATTACAATCTGAGCATCTACACGAGGAACAACCAAGATAAGGGCACCATTTTGCTGGGAACAATGCAAATACCTATTAAGATACTGTCCCTTCCCCAATGTGCTTACAGTGTAAATAGGGAGAAGTGAGTGAGGCGAACTTCCTTAACAAACACATTGCTTCTATAGAATTAGGTTGCTGTCTAAGACCAAAGTGGAGATGGGACATGCCCAGATTTCCAGATCATGGGTAGCAGTTAGGAAATAATCGTATTATAGCCCTTGATTTTTTTACTTTTAAATAAAATAGCGTTTTCTCATCACACAGTGAAATGATCTTCCTCTTTTTCTTTTTCTTTTTACCTCCCCTTCGCCCCCCAAAATGGCACCGTCGTAAATTTGTGTTTCAAAATGTTTAGGGTAAAAGTTTCAAGACAGCTAGTAGCGGCAAGAGTGCATTTTTGAAAACCATAGACTGTACCTCTGCAAAACTCATTTGCAAGCAAACCTGGGTGCGAATCAAGAGCAGGTATATTTTTCATTTGTGCATTCAACAATTTGTGTGTGCGCAAAAACTGTGCATTCAAATGATTTGTGTGTGCAGACTTGTTCATCTGTGAAATAGAGGCTTCAGTTCTGAGACCTCACTGAAACTTTGGTATGTAAAATGAATGGCTATCTCCTTGTAAGCTTCTGAGATTTTTTTCCCCTTGGTTCATAGAATCATAGAAATTTAGGGCGGGAAGAGGTCATTTCTCAAGAGGTCATCTAGTCCAGCCTCCTGCACTGAGGCAGTACCAAGTATACCTAGCCCATCCCTGACAGTACCAAGTATACCTAGCCAATCCCTGTTGTTAAAAACCTCCAATGAGAACCATTAAAAGATTAGAAAACATACCATATAGTGATGGACTCAAGGAGCTCAATCTATTTAGCTTAACAAAGAAAAGTTTAAGGGGTGATTTGATTACAGTCTATGAGTATCTACATGAGGAACAAATATTTAATAATTACTCATAGGGGAACTCTACACCAAAAAATTAAAAATTCTGCAACCAAAAAATCTGCGCACAATATTTTAAAATTCTGCAAAATTCCATATATTTTATTTGTCAAAATAACACAATATAATCATACCAGTTTCAGTTTTTTTGTATTTATTTCAAAATACCTGTCAGCAAGTATGTCTGTAACAATATAAACAACAAAAAAGATTCAGGAAGTGTTTTTTGACAATTAGATTCCTTACTAGGCATATTAATACAGAAATCTGAGTAATTCATTTAAACTACAATACAGAACCGTATTTCCCACACCCCTCAGAAGCAGTGCAAAGGCTTGGGGGAGTCAGGGGTAACAGAGGAGCTGAAGGAGAGGGAAGTAAATTGTTGGGAAGGAGCCTGGGTGTGAACTTGGAGGGTTGTTGGGTATAGGTGGGAAAAGTATGGAACAGGGTTTTTTTGGGGGGGAGGGGGCGGCGTTGGTGTGAAGAGGGATTGTTAGGGAGCTTCCCCCATGCAGACCCTGGCTGACCTCTAGCCTCTCCGATTCACTCAGGCACATCTGCCCCTGCGTCATGTGTTCCTGCACCCCCATGTGTCCCTCCACCCTCACTCAGACACCCACTCCCCCTCTCCCCGTGTGGCCCTCTACCCTTTCCTCCTGTCCCCATGTGTCTCTGTGCCCCCACTCAGCCACTCCCCTTTCCCCATGTGTCCCTGTACCCTCCTCCCCCATCCCCATGTGTCTCTGTGCCAGTATCCAGCCACCTCTGTCCCTATTCCCCCTCCCCCTGTCCCCATGTTTCTGTGCCCCCATCCAGCTGCTCCCCTGTCCCTATGTGTCCCTGTACCCCCTCCCCATCCCCAGGTGGCCCTGCACCTCTCTCCCCGTGACCCTGTGCCTTCACTACCATTCAGCCCATGCCCCAGTCTGTCTTCCCCCACTAGCCCTTATGAGCCCCTGTCTGACCCCCGAGCAGCCCCACACTGTTTGTCTTGTCATAGCCCCTGTCTCCTGACCTGGCCCGCTGCAAAGAAGGCAGGCCTCTTTCTCTTCCCTTGCTGGCTGGGAGCTGTTGCTGTGTTCTATCACCACAGCGCCCTCTGGTGGGCAAAAGGCGGAACTGCAGCAACATTTTGGCAGAAGCTTTTTTCTGCGCAAAAAATTAAAAGTATGCATGGCTCATTAATTATGCATTCACACAGTAGCACAGAATTCCCCCAGGAGTAAATAATGGGCTCTTCAATCTTGCATAGAAAAGTATAACATAATTAAATGGCTGGAATTTGAAGCAAGGCAAATTCAGACAGGAAATAAGGTGTAAATTTTTAATGGTGAAAATAATTAGTCATTGGAACAACTTACCAAGGGTGGTGGTGGTGGTGGATTCTCCATCACTGGCCATTTTAAAATCAAGATTGGATGTTTTTCCAAAAGATCTGCTTAAGGAATTATTTGAGGGAAATTCTCTGGCCTGTGTTATACAGGAGATCAGGCTAGGTGATCACAATGATCCATTCTGGCCTTGGAATCTATGAAATCTATGAACTGCCCCCAAATAATAAAGCAAGAGAACCTCTGAAACTCAAGAGTACCTTTTTTTTTCCTGTCACACTGATGCTCAGTCTGAGTGTTCTCACTCTCATATGGCATTTATTGTATGTTACCTTTGATTGCAATGAGAGCTGTTGTTTTTGTATCAAAACCAGCATCTCCTTGAAAGACTTCCACAGTAAAACCACACTTGTATTGGGTTCAGAATCAGGTAGATACAGTCTCTATTTTTATTTCAGACTCCAGGTTTTATCTTTCAAAAACAATGTTTCTAGATACCTTTGACTCTCATATACTTCCTTTCTTACATTCTCTGTGGGTCTTTTAGAACTTTGTACATTTGCTGCCTCTTTGAGTTTCCTGTGAAATACAAAAAGTGTTACTGGCTGAGTAGAATACACAGTCTCATTGTCACTTACTCCATTTGCCAGTAAATGTGCTGCCTTAATTTACCCTCTTTCTTCCCTAAACAAGGCACGTGGCATGAGATATTTTCCATGCAAGCTCAGGTCTACCAACCTCATGATTATTTGGCTTCCATCTGCAACCCCTGGTCGGAGAAGGAGCAATTTACTAGATGCCCGCTTTTTGCAGATAAACTCCTTTAGCACCTATTTAAGTGTGATAAGCAATGCAGGATGTGGTGGTTGCTCAGTAGCGAGAAGGAAGCAGTGCATGTAAGACTTACAGCCAAGTCAGTTTGGCCAGTGATCGTATCTTACAAACGAAACAACTTTGGGCATGGTCAATGATTGGATTGGAGATCCCCAAAGAAAACCCAAGGTATCTTTGGAAGGCATGTGGGTATTTTCAATAGGAGACATTCTTCCCCTCTAAGTCAGTGCTGAGCCAATAGCTCATCATGGGTTTTGTTTGCACTGTGCTGCTTAAAGTGCTGACTTTCAGAGGAGATGTAAAACAGACATTCGGCTCCCTTGTGGACTTTGAAGAACTAGTAAAGAACAGACTTATCGGACACGTAGGGGGAAATGATTTGTTGGGGAAGAGTCAAGATGGCTTTTGTAAAGGGAAATTATGCCTCACCAAGCTATTAGATTTTTTTGAGGGGGTCAACAAACATGTGATCAAGGGTGATCCAGTGTATATTATATACTTGGACTTTTGGAAAGCCTTTGTCAAGGTCCCACACCAAAGGCTTTTAAGCAAAGTAAGCAGTCATGGGATAAGAGGGAAGGCCTTCTCATGGATCAGTAACTGGTTAAAAGACAGGGAAAAAAGGGTAAGAATAAATGGCCAGTTTTCACGATGGAGAGAAGTAAATAGTGGGGTCCCCCTATGGTCTGTATCAGGACTAATGCTGTTCAACATATTCATCATGATCTTGAGAAAGGGGTAAAGAGTGAGGTGGCAAAATTTGCAGACAATACAAAATTACTCAAGATAGTTAAGTCTGTGAAGAGTTACAATGGGATCTCACGAAACTGGGTGACTGGGCAACAACATGGCAAATGAAATTCAATGTTGATAAATGGAAAGTAATGCACCTTGGAAAAAATAATCCCAACTATACATAAAAAATGATGGAGTCGAAATTAGCTGTTACTGATGAAGAAAGAGATCTTGGAATCATAGTGGATAGTTCCCTGAAAACATCGGCTCAGTGGGCAGTCAGAAAAGCTAACAATGTTAGGAACCATTAGGAAAGGAATAGATGATATGGAAAATATCATAATGCCAATATATAAATCCATGATACACCCACACCTTGAATACTGTGTGCAGTTCTGGTCACCCCATCTCAAAAAATATGTATTAGAATTGGAAAAAGTACAAGGGCAACAAAAATGACTAGGGGGCTGGAACAGCTTCTGAATGAGGAGAGATTAAAAGACTGGGATGTTTCAGCTTGGGAAAAAAGACGACGAAAGGGGAGATATGGTAGAAGTTTATGAAATCATGATGGGTGTGGAGAAAGTGAGTAAGGACGTGTTATTTACCCCCTTCACGTAACACAAGAACCGGGGTCACCAAATGAAACTAATAGGAAACAGATTTAAAACAAAAGGAAGTACTACTCCACACGACGCAGTCACATGTGGAACTCGTTTCCAGGGAATGTTGTGAAGGCCAAAACTATAACTGGGTTTAAAAAAGAATTAGGTCAGTTCATCAATTGCTAGTAGCCAACATGATCAGCGATGCAACACCATGCTCTGGATGTCTTAAGCCTCCAGTTGCCAGAACCTGGCAGTAGATGACAGGGTACGGGACACTTGATAATTGCCCTGTTCTGTTCATTCCCTCTGAAGCATCTGGCATTGGCCACTGTCAGAAGACAGGATACTGGGCTAGGTGGACCATTGGTCTGACCCAGCATGGCCGTTCGTATGTTCTAGGATCCCCTGACACTACATATAATGGTCGGAGTGTTAAAACCGTGGGGTCTTTGTCAAATTCTAGTTGGTTAATCAAATTCTGCCCATTGACATTTATCTGACATTTAAATATTTATATTTCTATAGTTTCAGTTTGATAAATAATCTTCCTTTGCTTCCTTTCCTGAACAGTCATTCTGAGGTGTTAACGCTGTGTTGTCACCCAGCCACTGCCACAGAGGAGGTTGCATTGCACTGGTGGGTGAAGTGTTTCCTGGACAGGTCTGTGGTCCTGTGTGGTTTTCTTTGCCTGTTCCAAAACTCCTAGCAAAATCAGCCAGAGTCTGGGGTGAGCAAAGAGCCATGGGGCCTGATTTTGAACTTGCTCACATCAGTTTGACTTCAGTAAAACTGTTACTCATTTCCACCAACATAAGAAAGAGCAGTGTCAAGCCCATGCTTTGCAAAGTGAAGTATGATTTGTAAGAGTTTATATTGGACAGTTTTACACAAGACACCTGAGTGCCTGGTGGGCTGAAAAGTAGCAGACAAACTTGATTATTTGAATGATATTTGAATAGATTAGGCCACACTTTGGCCTCAGTGGCAGCCCTGCAACTCCAAAAAAACAACTTGTAGCCCAGTTGTAACTGAAAGCAGTACATGGCCTATTTAATGTTGCATTTCTGTGGGTCCTTCCATCCCTCGTTTGGTCTGGGAGTAGGAAATGCAGACTGAGCACTGGGCAAATGAAGATGCAGTGAGGTTTGATTCACCACTCTGTTTATACTGTTTTCTCCTCTCCTTGCAGTCAGGCGTGAAAGGGTTAGCCCAGAATTTTGATCTCTGCAGTATTTTTATGCTTATACATTCTGTTCCTCATTTCCATGACAAAGATTGCAGGAAAAGCAGAATAAGGTACAGAATTTTTCAGAGCAATTTTAAGACTGTAATGAGAACAGAAAATGGTAGGGGGGAATAAAAGGATTGTAATTAGAATATGAAATGGGGAAAAAATTAATCTATTTCTATGTCAGTCTTAAGACTAAATTCTCCTGCTGCCAGTAGATTTGAGTGGATCGGTTTTTGTTTGTGAAGAATTTTCACTCTTTTGCAGGATCTGAAGATCTGCTTAAATTATTTTAGGTCCTTACTCCTGCCAAATAATATGAAAAATAATAACAGTAATATTTGGCACTTGGTGTACAGCAATTGCCATCAAAAATGTGCATGTTCCCCTAGATAATTAAATAACATTATGTGAGTACTTGCAGCACTCAAGATCTTTCCTACAGGGAGTGTAGGAAAATTACAAGGGAGGATTGTGGACACTGGGCCCACTTCTCTGATGGTGTAACTCCGCTGGCATAGAATTTGGCCCTGGATCCATTTATCTAAGATAAAATTGGGAAGTTTAAAGGTGAGGGCTATACTGTGCATAGGACTCTGACAGACTCCGGTGCTGAAGATCTGCTAGGGTGGAGGCAGCTTTGATTTTTGCGATGGCCCTGCAGAAATGTCACCAGCAGGAGTCGCTGAAATGACAAGTGTCTCTGGGCACAAACCCCTTTTCCTCTAGCACTGCTCGGATCTCGCCCTGCCCCTGTAGTCTCTCACCCAACCTCTCAAAATGGCTGAGCATGGCTCCACAGCCCAGTCTCTCAGCATCATTACTATCCCAATGGTAGTGCCTGTGAGCAGAGACTGCACGGCCCTCCTCCCTCATGGGGAACCAATCACCAAGCAAGGACCGGGGCGGAGATGGGACTCAGTACTCCCCCCCCCCCCGCCTTGCAGCTGCACACGGGCACCCCACCTATACCACTGAGCAGTCCCAAGAGGCATGTTCTCTCCCAATGCACCTCCTGGGATGTTGCAGTCCTCACTGCATCCACTCTAGGGCTTTGCACCATTTGCATAGCTAAATGAAGATCATACAGTGATGGGACCGTAATAGAGCCATGAATAGAACCCAGGGCCAGATTTTGCTCTCAGTTACCCAGTGCTTTCAGGGGAGTTCATCTGGAATTGCAATGAGTCTGCGCCAGACTTATACCAATGTAACTTTTTGGCCAGGATTTGGCCTGATCCTGATCTGCTGCTCTAAGCACTAGATGCCATAATGGATATAAATACCAGATGCTCTAGGCAAGGCAGTAAAGCCAGAGCATCCATGATAAAAAACATGACTTAGGGTGGTGTTCCTCCCAATTTAAAACAAAACAAAGCAAAACAAACCAGCCATGCTCTTTGCAGTCCCACCAACTGCTGCTGACTAAAACTCCTCCATGAAAGTGTATAGATTTATTTCTACAGTTCAGTGTAAGCCAGTGGGCTAACTCAGTGGTCTGTGCACCAAAGAACTCCCTCTAGCCATAAGATTTGAGTCCCTTTTTCCTTTTAAAAATAACTCAAGTTCATCATATCAGTCCTCTTGCTTCTCCCCAACCAGGGGTCTTCTGTGGAGGCCTGTCTACTCCCTACAGATTTACAGTCCACAAGCCATCCTTCTGGGAGTCGAGATTAACCTCTTTTCTCCTTTTTCCTTCCTAACCTGCTCCCTGCAGGATTACACTCTGCAGACCATTCATCTGAGTCACATATAAACTGGGTTTTCTTCTCTGATGTGCAGGCTCCTCCTGGAGCCTTCCTACTCCTAGCGGCTGAGTTCTTGCAGACTTTTATGAGGCCCAGATGATCTTCAAGCTATCACCTGATCCCTGGCCTGTCAGCTTCAGCTGGGAGGCAGCTGATTAGTCACCGACCCAACTCCCGTTAAAGGGCCAGCCATACTGTGACACCCAGATTCAGCAGGGTACTTAGGCATGTGCCTAAGTTTAAGCATGTGACTTGACTTCAATGGAACTGCTCATATACTTAAAATTAGTCACCATTCTGAGCTGGGCTCATAAAACCTGGCCAGTGTATTGGAGTGACACAGGGTTTAAATGATTGTAAACTATTTGTTAAATATGAAATAATTTAAAATATTTAAAAAATAAATATTGTGTATTGATTTCTTATAATTTCTCAAGTTAATTACTGTTAATGTGTTTTAAAATCCTTATGTTATGACTTCATTTTGTTTGAAAATAAAATGATCCTCTGTTTTCATCACCTGCTAGTATTTGTTTTTTCCTGATATGAAAAACAACCAACCTTAAATCTTGGTTCAAAGGCAAGAGGCTGGTTTGACAATCGGACCATGATAGTCCCACAGTAAGTCCATACATCTGATAAGCGCTTTTTAAAACTGTCTTTCGAGTTTTGATCCTTTATAAGGATGCTCTTGTAATCTGCTTGCTTGTTGTCTATAGAGTTCAATGTTTCCTCTAACTTCATACATAATAATATTTAACGACCGCGTGTAAAATCCTCTATAAATAAAAGACAGGTTACTTTTGTAGCACCAAGGCTTGCATAGCCGTGCGAGGCACATAGCACTATTAATGCATGCTGTGCTATTATGTAGCCGTTTCAACATATTCCTCTGAAAGGTAAACTATAATAAGTGGTAAGCCTGGATGGATGTGCTCTAGAGGGAAATGGAAATGTGCTGTCCTTGCAGTAGCATTCTGGAGGTTTAAGTAAATCTCTTTTTGAATTTTTGACCCCATCTGACAGGTCCAAGTGAGGGGAAATCCAAGCATTTCAGTGGACAAATAAATAATGCTAAATAGATCACTTTGGGCCAGAGGTTGTGTAGAGACCTTAATGGGGAAACTGCAGTTAAAGATATTAGACTAACCTCAGTTGTGTATTCCTTAAAGGTGTCTGATGTTAAATTACTCCTATAGGAAATCACACTTGCGGCCCTGCGGGTAGCAGAGTATGATGGGGGCAGGGCAGAAGCAAATATTTCACATCCTTATGACTTGACAGAAATGTATGTTGACAAAATAGGCACTTGACAGTGTTTGGAGATGTTTGTTCTAGTGGTAACATTCCAGCACATCCATAAAGCTTAGCCTGTTCAGCTGGCATCTTAGTTTCACTCCAACACCCTGCAGGATGAGGAGTTCTGCAGACATGGGCCTATAAATATTATGGCAGAAATGCATTTGAGGAGGGATACATTTTGCACTTCATAAAAAGTTTTGGTTTTGAAATAGTTCTGGTTTGCTATTCACGATGGAAAAAACATCTGTAATCCACTGGCAAAGACAAGTTACGTTTGCCAGCATACTGGGCGTGACCTGATCAGATGCATTCCCTTACATCTCAGTAGCGTTTACGCCGCTATGATCTGATGAAATTTCTTTAAGTAACTTTTTTTTTTTTTTAACTGTAACATGAACTATTCTGTACCTGGGATTTTGGATCTCTTTGCTTACTCCTAGCAGTTGAAAGGAATTCACTGGACAGTATTATTTTCATCCATTAACCTTAATGATTTTAGGGCTGGCAGGGGTGCTAGATTGAGCTTCTTGGAGACTGAAACCCAGACACAGGTTGACTCGAGTGCAAGCTTCTGCCAGCAACAGAGTGTCAGATGGTCTCTAGAGAGGTGAGGGGGATTCGTTCTGTAGACTCAGCTGGTTCCTGGCTTCTCTGCCGAGGCAAACAGATGAAGGTTCTTGTGATGTGGATACCTGGATGCTAGAAACCACCTGAGATGCCCAGTTCATTCCTCCTGGGGCATGCAACAGCTACCTGATGATGATGACTTCTGGGCACTGCTATCCTAGGCTGTCCTGGTCATGAGTCACTCGTTAAAGACACTGTATCTGCAGTTAGTTCTTTTTTAAATGGTCACGGTGTGGCAAATTCCAAGCATTGAACCAGCATAAGACAGGCTCCATAAGATTGGCCTAAAAGTCATAAGATTTAAAAAAAACAAAAACAAACCCAGATGTATGCCTTGCGGCTTTTGAGTCTTTAGGGTTCACATTTTCAAGTTTTTTCTCTGCAAACTTGAGAACTGGAAATTTCCTTTTTTAAAATTGAAAGCTGAGAGTCTCATGTCACCCCATGACTCCAGAAGCTGAAGCTTTAAGAAAATCACCAAATATCATGTGTCAGGGTTCCCTCCCCACTCTGAACTCTGGGGTACAGATGTGGGTACCCGCATGAAAGACCCCCTAAGCTTATTTCTACCAGCTTAGGTTAAAAACTTCCCCAAGGCATAAATCCTTCCTTGTCTTTGGATGGGTACTGCTGCCACCACCAAGAGAGTTAGACAAAGATTCAGGAAAAGGACCATTTGGAGTTCCTGTTTCCCTAAAATATCCCCCCAAGCCCCTTCACCCCTTTCCTGAGGAGGCTTGAGAATAATCTACCAACCAAGTAGGTAAACCAGGTGAGCACAGACTAGTCCCTTGGGTTTTTAGGACACTAAAAACCAATCAGATTATTAAAAAATAGAACTTTATTATAAAGAAAACAAAAGTAAAAGAAACACCTCTGTAAAATCAGGATGGAAGGTAATTTTACAGAGTAATAAGATTTAAAACAGAGAGGATTCCCCTCTAGGTAAAACTTCAAAGTTACAAAAAACAGGGATAAACCTCCCTCTTAGCACAGGAAAAATTCACAAGCTAAAACAAAGACACTCTAACGCATTTCCTTGCTATTACTTATTATTTCTGTAAGTTTAGATGTATCATTCAGTAGGAGCTAGATTACTTGCTTGGTCTCTCTCTTTGTCTCCCTTTCTCTCTTTGAGAACACCCAAGCCCCAAACAAAAACCTTCCCCCACAGATTTGAAAGTACCTTCTCCCCTTGTTGGTCCTTTTGGTCAGGTGCCAACCAGGTTATCTGAGCTTCTTAACCCTTTACAGGTAAAGGAGGGATTTTATGCTACCCTTAGTTGCAGGTTTATGACATCATGTGATCTGTAAGAGTTGGTAGCTCCTCTCAGAAGCTTGGAAATGAGTAATTATGTCTTACCAATTTCGTCCATTCTGAGTGGCAAACATTTATACTTTAAGTAGAACTGAAGATCTCACAACTGCTTTGGTTTAGTTTTGGCTTCATCTTCATTTTTTATTATTTGTATTCATTTTCATCCTATTAACATGCACCCATAGTGACCCATGGGCACATTTATAAGTCAAAACACCCATCATACTGCAAAAACAACAAGTAGACAAAAGCCAACCCAAAGAAGAATTTAAAAAAAAAATGCCAATTCTGTTCCAGGTATAGGTTGCTCCCCCAGGCATTGCTGCTGGTGTGCAAATTACACTTTCCTTGGGAAGAGCTGAATTAAGAGAATGGACATTTTTGTACATTCTCCATGACAAATTGGACTAAAAAAAGGCAAGGTACCTAGCATTTGGAAGACATTTCCTAACGGACTAGAACAGTCTTCATATAGGTTGAGTTATGGACCTAAAGTACTTGACAACATGTGTGATGCTGCCGCACTTCCCCGGGCATACAGTCTTTGTGCTAATAGCCCAGTTGATTTCAGGGGGGCTGCTCATTTGAATAAGGCTTGCAGAATCAAGCCCACTGTCCCATTTTGGTAGTGGTCCCAGTTCTCCACTGCTTTACGTCTTGTCATCATTTGCACCCTTTGTGCTAACAAATCAGAATTCTCTACTCAGTCCCACTGGTGGTAGCATTTTACAGCCATGCTGCAAAGGTGGAAATGGCCACACATGTTGCAAAGCCATAGAAAATCAGGCCCCATGAGCTCAATTCTGGAAATCTTCCACAGGTCAGTAGGATTATAACCTCTTCTCTGAGATGGGTGTGCCTCATACTTAATATACATTGACTCCAAAATTAAAACAGTGGGAGTAAATGTGGCCAGCACAGCTGAAACACCTATTATATGTTCTTTGTTTATATGTTTTACATTTCAGGGTTCCAGGGTATTTTGGCTTTTTTCTCCTGAAATTTTTGGGATGGATGAATCTAGCTGTTTAAATCTCGTGTTGATTTTGTAAGGCAAATCTCAGTTGGGCTTGTGTAGAAATGGGTTCTCTTAAAAATAGGGGCCTTTGTTCTGATCTCACTTACACCAGAATCACTCCATTGGCTTTAGTGGAGACACTACTAATTTACACCAGTGCAAGTCAGATAAGAATCAGGCCCAGGGTACATAAAAAGAAACCCCTCATTTCCAAGTTTAGATACACAGGGCCGCATTGTTCACTGCTTGGCATTGTCATTCACGCCTTGGATGTACAATGCTACCAAATCATTATGATTACAATTTGCATCTACTTTGCATTCACTTTACATGGGTGTAAATGACTAACAAAGGTGAGAATTAGCCCCACCCATTGATTTATTTAATATAGTTTTTACCAAACAGTGGCCATTATAAAATAATTAAAAAAGAGCAGAAGAATGATTAAAACAATAGAACAAGACTACATTTCTTTCAAATTAAAGAGGACTAGGAGAAAGTTATATCCAGCTCTCAGCGTGCCTAGATCATTCAAAAAGGAGCCAGATCGATTTTTATTAGAGATGGAGTATGATGACTGTAGGCTCTCAGATCTGGAAATGGATTTGAATTCTGACATGCATGAGGAGTTACTCCAAAGTGAAATGGGAGGAAATAACGGCAACAAAAGGCAAATATTAAAATGTTTGTTTTCTGCAGTAAATCAGTGTGGAATAATGGGACTGCTTGTTTTCAAATGCATTTTGTGGCAAAATGATAATGATGAGAGCGAGCGAGCAAGAGAGCACGTTATTTATCTGCTCTACCTGGCTAGTGCATAAGTGGCAAACATCTAATTGAAAAAATATCCTGACTTGAGAATTTCTAATAAATTTGTTTGCACCCTTATAGCCTGGAGGGGAAAAAAAATCTAATCAGCAATGGGGAAGTTCCGAAGTTTCCACTGCATTTTGAGTCTTGATTTTCAGCCTCACTGCTCAGGTTGGCAATCAGTGGCCCAGTAATTTTCAGGACAGGATTCATTATAGTTATTATGAAGGAGTGGGGGATGGGAGGAAATGGTATAAAGCAATAAAACAAATTTGTTCTGCCAAATAGAATGATGCAGAGAGAGCTTTTCCTATTTTGAATTTGCTCCAGAGAAAGACTTGTATATAAAATCAACTTCCAAATGAGGTCTATTTTCTGTAGGTTTCCTATGAAGAGGTGCTGCAAATAGCTCTTATCCTGAGTTTGTAAAATATTTGGCCTTAAATGGGTGGAAAAGTGAGCAGCATGTGTGTGTGAAAAGATACTGGAGATGGATCTGTACAGTTTATATATATTTATAGGACAGTAAGGATACTGTCACTTTGGAAAGAGTTTTAGTTTTTCTACTGCTGAGAATTTCTACGGTTAGAATAACAGATTTGTTTCAGTGGTAGAAATAATTTCCCCAGTAGAAAAAGTTAAATATATACATGGAGCTGCTTGTCAAAGTGCTTTGTCATGTGATTCGCCTTCAGCATCCAAATATGCGCACCCATGGCGCGGTAGCTTTCAAATGTCTGGGGTGTTGCCAAATGTATTTGTGCTATTGATTTTCACCAGTGCAAGGCTTCGATCCTGCAATGGAATCAGCTGGAGCGGGCCTTTTTGGTCCACCACTGTGTCAATGGTTTTCTATGCAGACATAAGGGTCTGAGCTAGCTGATCCCATTGCTGGAATTGGTCCTAAATAAGCTCAGAACCAGGCTCTTGGTCTCTGAATTCTGCTAATGCCAAACAGCTTGAATAGCCAGAACCCCAGCCTCTAGAAGGCAGTATGTCTTTTTGGGGCTGAGTCGTTATTAACACTGGCACAAAGTGGGTGTGAAACAGCTACTATTCTGATGTGGTAGCACTTTATACCCACTCTGCACTGGTGTAAACGAGAGCAGACTTCATCTTCTGCATTCTGAAGGCCCTGCTGTCAGAGTTCAGCTCCACCAGACCGAGATCCTGATCTCGGTTACATCACTGTAAACCAGTGGAACTCCTCCAGATTTACACGGATGGGATGGAGTTTGAAGTCTGGGCCATTGCGTTTTAATGAAGTTGCTTGCATCAGGGCTAAATTCAGGGTGTGGTTTGAGCACTTAGACTCAGTCCGCTCTACAGGCTGTTAGCAGCATGGCTTTACCAGTGTGTGTGGTGTGCAGAGGAAATGACGACCTCGTGGTGACAATATCTCCAGTAAGTGAAATCTTTCTCCTTTCCACTATGCTTTATTTTCACCGTGTGGTGGAATTCACTCACTAGAGCACCTTCAGTTGGCCGTCTCGGGGATTAGCTCTCTCGGTTGGCGCGCCCCCTTCTAGTGGTGCCTGTCCCACCATCTTCTCCACCTGCAGAGCCACCTAAGTCCAGGAATCGTAGCTTCCTCTTCATGACTTGGCCCTCTGGCCGTGTCACCATCTGGGATAGAAGAGCATCTCCCAGTTCTATAGTCCAGACACTTCCCCAGTGGGAAGTGGGGCGGGGAGACCCGGGCCCTTTCGCTACTCTGGGTCCCAGCCCAGGGACCATGTGGCTAGCAGCCTCTTGCTGCAACTCTCTGACTTCTCTGGCAGTGCTGCTTCAATTCCCTGGGCGACTTCCCTGTGGCTCCAGCACCTTCGTCATCCTCTTCTCAGGGCCTCCACGCAGCACATCCCAGCAGCCAGCCAGGAGCTCTCTTTTGCTCCCCCTGGTCCCTGCCAGCAACTGCTCTGTCCAAGGTGCTACCTTCCTGCAGCCCACTAGAAACACAATCCTTTCTCCCCTACACCAACAGACTCATTCTGGTCCTGCAGCTCCTTTTGTGTGAGCTCACTGGGCCCTGATTGGCTTTTCCGTGCAGCCTCCCTCCAATAAGTTGCTCGCTGCGCAGTTTCCCAGGGCTGCTTTTAACCCCTTCCTTTCTGGTGTGTGGTGAACACCCCATCATGCCCTATATAAACAAAGAGCTATTTTTATTCACTTCGGTAGACTCTCTCCAGATCATCATCAAAAAACAAAACAAAACCCGAGGAATACTTAGAGACTTACAAATTTAAATTGCATCTTAAAATTTAAAATCTAAATTGCATCTTAGAGACTAACAAATTTATTTGGGCATAAGCTTTCGTGGGCTAAAACCCACTTTATCGGATGCATGCAGTGGAAAATACAATAGGAAGATGTAGATACACAGAGAACATGAAACAATGGGTCTCGTTGGTATGGCAATGAGTATGGCAACCTCTGCAAACGCAGGTAGAATCTCTGCATATGTTCCATTGAGGTCATATTTTCAAGGTTTTCTTAGCAACCATAATGGCTAGAGACTAAATTTGTATTTTAAATTAAAACCAAGGATCTGGAGAACAATTAAAACGCCTGGCCATACCCTCCCACGCACCTTTTGTCCCCTCTTAGGGAGCATGTGCCCATGCTGGTTTAGAAAATTGTTGCAGGCCTGGTGCACTGGAATTACTTGGATTTAGTGACTTCCAGGAGTTTATAAACTGGTTAGAAAGGGTGAAATTCACCCTTAGACCAAGGTCAGCACAAGACTATGCTCCACTTAAATCCACAAAATGAGGTTTAATCTCCAGTGTTGCCTACATCCTGGTCCTCCTGCACAAGACCAGAGGCAGTCATCAGCCTGTGGCCCTGCTTCTTATCTTACACTGGCGTAAACCAGACAAAACACTGGTACAAATACAATGTAGATGAGAGCATACTGCAGCCAAGAGTGGAGCATACCCCAGTGATGAATGCTTAGCAACTATCTCATGCCCTTTGTCTGCAGATCTTTATGAAAGGTGGAGAATTATGATCATCCCCATTTTATAAATAAGGAAACTGGGGTGTAGAGAGAGGAAGTGACTTATTCAAGGTTCCCCAGCTGGCCAGTGGCAGCGCTGGGAACAGACCCAGGTTCTCCTCACTCCCACTCCAGTGCCCTTCCCAGTGAAGAAGCTACCTACCCTATACCTACCCTATATAGGGTATACCCTATACCCGAATACAGACTAACACGGCTGTTACTCTGAAACCTACCCTATACTGTTAGTTTGTCATAAATATCAATAATGGCCAGTCCTATGAGCTTCTCCCTCTCAAACAGCCCCACCACTGCTTTCTAATGTCTGAACATTCTCTACCAGGTTGTCTAGCATTCTGTGCCAGCCACCCGACAGCTTCTGCATGTTCTGCCTTTTAAAGGTGTGGTGAGGCAGGGAGACAGTGGAGTATTTGGGCGACATGGCTGCTTGGGAAACTTAACACTTGGAGAAACATAATGGCTTTACATCTGAACTGGGTTAAAAGCATGCAGATATGGAGATGGATATTTTACAAGTACTTTTAATTAGTATTTTTATATGTAATAACACATGGTCAACTTCTGAGAGACCAGCCCAGAACTCCTCGGGAAGTCACCAGGAGCGGGAGCTGCTCATCGTCTCTTGTGACTGATCTCATGGAGTTTCTTCTCCACCATTAACTGTAAGGGAATCTGTCCCACATTTCACTGGGCTCACCTTTTAACCCTGACGAAGCTGCTGCAATGCTGCACCGTCAGTGCAGGTTAATGGTTGTCACACCATCTTGTGTAATTTGGCTTCTTTTAATTTGGCTTGTTCTCTGACTCCAGGAGATAATCTGGCCATTAAAAGGTGTGTCTCCACCCTAACACACAGCTGTGTGGGGATATAGCTGTGCTGTTCCCAGGGGCTTTCCAAACTCCGTGGACTACAGTGGCTAAATCTGTTGCAAGTCTGAGAAGCTGAAGTGTAATTAGTAGTCTATAGTCAGATTGATAATCTTCATCTGGCTGTGTTTATATTCTTTAATTTTTCTTGTGTGAGCAATTCACTAGGCATTTACCAGTCAGTTAATGCACAACTGGTATCTGTTTTATAGCCAGGAGCAGAAGAAACACAGAGTGGCCAAGCATCTCCATTTCATCCTTTGGCTTGTAAGGGCATCAGGACTCTCTCCCCCTCTTGCTAAGAATACTGTGTAATTTAGAGCCAATACCCCGACTCTAACTCAGAAATGTTTTAAGGCATATCCCATTGTATTGTCATAATTAATTTGTGAACTTAGTCTCAGGAATTGCCCCAGCAATACCTTGAGATAGAGACAGTTCTGGAAGGGTTTTTTGGTTCTGATTCTGAGAGAGCTGTTCCAGCTGATTAACAGGAAAAGTTTTATAGCTCCAAGGTTCTGGAGTCTAGTAACTGGGTTAGTTGTCTGGTGCTGAATGCAAGGGGGGCATGTACATTCTCATTGAGCTGATCGTACAAACGTAGCCAGGTCATTCTCAAGCTGCCTCTGGAACGGACTCATCTTTGACCAGCCACAGGGAGGAGACCTGCTGCAGTCAGAGCCGGAGTGAAAAGGGAATGGCTTCTTGCCAAGTTTCCAGCTGATATAGACAAAGAAAGTTCCCTGCGGGCATGAGGTCTGATTTCCCACAGTGTTACACTGGTGCAGAACTAGAGTAATGCAAAGGTGAATCAGGCCTGCCCAGAGATTCGTAAACTGAAAAGAAGAAACGATTTCTCTGTGCCCTCAAGACATTTTCATTCCAAAGCAATTAAGGCTTCTTCTAGCCAAATATAGGCCTATAGTGAACCTCTCCTCCATATTTTATAAAGACTCTGGTCAATGTGACATGGCCTTATGCCTATAACAAGAGTCTAGAACAGTGCTTCAGAATGCAGGGTGCTTAGCTCGTTAGCTCCTGCTTGTTAATTTGAATTAACAGACCCAGGGCCCACTGTGGTTTGCAGGGTGTGTTGTGTCTTCCAATAGAAGGGAAAAAAGGAATGCTACTCTCCAGGTAACTTTTAGAGATTAACTATTTCGTCAAAAGCCCTTTAAACTGCCATGCTTGCCTCCTCATTGCCGGTTACAATTTGCTGATGAACAGATACCTTCTCCCATTTATAACCTGCCTCTTTTCCCAAACAGCTTCCTACTCAGTGCTCGCGATTATCCTGGTCTTGTAACCATGGAGGCAAGTGTGGTATCAGGAATAGTGATGTCATTGACTGAATCAAGCAGCTCAAAAGGTGCCAGTCTCATGCGTGGATAATGCACGTGTAACAGTGGTTTCGTGTGCGTGACCCTATCTCTCCTGGGTAGCTGGCCC
Source organism: Lepidochelys kempii (assembly GCF_965140285.1). NCBI lineage: Eukaryota > Metazoa > Chordata > Testudines > Cheloniidae > Lepidochelys > Lepidochelys kempii. Next base: position 29,029,272 of record NC_136392.1, on the reverse strand, counting down.
TGGCCAGTTTAGCAGCCGCCTGCTTACACATAGCTAAAGTGGAGCAGTTTTAGCTCTAGTGGCAGAGGCCTGTAATTTGTGCTAAAGATCCTGATTTTGATGGTGTCTGTTTGTGTGGCCTCATAAACCTGGGATCAGTTATTCAAGGAGTATGTAGGAATCATGCCTAGCTAAAGATAATTTTGCACATTCAATGCATGATCTTTGCATCATACATAGTTGCAGTTTTGCTGGCACAGGACTGTGAAGAAGGCTGAATGGGAAAAAGTGTAGCTCTGACTTACACATCTTTGCCATTAGCAGTGGCGAGAAAGGAAATAAGGAATAAAAGATTTGAAGGTTTAGTGTTATTTTTAGTAAGCTCTTAGCCTGGTTAACCTTTGCTCCAACTATGTCTATGGTTTTTGATTTGTATGGTTATGATTAAAATGGTTGGTTAATGATTTTTCTAAAAATTAACACAGCGGTGCTTTGGCATTCTAATCACCGTTAACGTCTCCCTTTATTGGAAAGTATGTATGATCCAGAGCTGTGCTGCAGTGCCGAGCTAAGAGTGTAGCTAGCTTGTCATCATGCTGCAAGTGCAATTTTTATCCCCCTGCTTTCCCTCTGACAAAACCAAACAATTCTGCCTAGCATTTTCCTGAATGGCCTTCCGTGGAGGGGCTTTGTGTGTGAGAGGGCTGGGGGTAACTGAACGAGGTGTCTGAGAGATGGGAGGATTTGGAAAGTCAGTTATTCTCAGTAGGCCGTGGTGCCTTTCAGTACTTTAGTTCTGTTTGGATGGTTCCTTTTTGAGTGTGTACTGTTGGTCTGTTTCAAACTCTCATGTAGCTGAGGTTATAACCTGGGCCCAAAAACCCTAGGCAAGAAGTTGAGTAAACAGTTAGTTGTTTTAAATAACTATTTTGTTCCTCAGATCTTGATTCTCCATGTTGAGGGGGTGGGAAATGCATGGGATCCAAAAAGCCCATCAAGGACAGAGTTCTGCATTTCACTAACTGTCACTTCCTTTTGTCTTTCCAGTTTGACGGAGAGAACATGTATATGGGAATGAATGACAATAATCAGGAGTTCCTATCAGCGAATCAGGTAAGGGTCACTTCGCTTATGTGGGATGTGAAGACACAGAGGGTGGCATTTTCAAAGTGCCTGAGCAATGCAGGAGCAGAAGTCCTATTGACTTTCAGTGGACTTTTTCTCCCAAGTCATTTGACTGCTTTGGAAAGTTCAACCCAGAGAGACACATTCTGCTTTCGTTTCCATCCATGCCACACTGCTGGTGCCAATGAGCTGTCATGAGTGTAACATAGCAGTGTCCATTGTAAACAATGCCAAGTAAAGTTGTGTTAAGTTATTGCATCACAGATTTCATAATAAATCCATGTGAGGATTTCTATCCAGGCACAAAATACTACCAGCTTCCTTGTTCCCGGAAGCTGATTATCTGCTGTCTGGGACAAGGTTACGGTACATTCCTGTTGTTCAGGCTTCTTGCGTACCTCGTCAAGGCTATAAATTTTGATGTAAACAAATGGTAAACTGAAGACAAGAAGAAAAATTGTTTGCCTTCTTGAGAAGTAACGTACATGAGCTTCTCAGATCCATGCAGAGAGAGAGAGAGGCGCTCTGCCATAGGCTTCCCGAGACTGCATGGAATGGTTCTGTTGCACCGGCTCCAGAGGAGAGGGGCTGCTCTTGCTCAAGAGATTTCTGAGAGTGGAAAAGGCATGTATGTTGCAATCGTCAGGTGTTAAAATGACTCAGCAGAAACAAATAAATAGCAAGAGCAGTGTCTTGTGTTTTGAGAACATGGTCACAATAAAATAAATACGCCAGATAAACTTAACAAGCTACCAAAACCCCCAGCCTAGGGTTCACCCTGGGTGTGCAGTCTGACCTCCCCAAAGACAGTCTCCCACCTCAGATTTCCAAGCACCCACTTCATGAGCGCCTGGACAAGGAAAGGGGGAAGCTGAACTTGAGTTAACCCTTCTTTCATTGGGAACTGGATAGTGCTGCTGACGAGCTCAGATTATCCTGTGTTGTCTGATCTCAAAGAGCTTGATCCCACAAGGCTCTGAGCATTCTGGCCCCATTGCAGCAAAGGATTTAAGGTGTGTTTAATTTTAAGCATGTGCATAGTCCCACTGACTTCAGAGCCAGAGCACACAGTGCCTTGCAGGCTGGGAGCCCAGTGGCAGTTCTTGATAGGTGACACATTTCCGAGAGTACCGTGCAGGTTGTGCATGGCAGGACAGGAAGGGGATGTCCCTTTTGATCATCAGTGCTTGTTCTCATTTGACTTGTCCAGGAATTATAAAAGGGCTTCCTCAAAAAGGGCCCCAGCAAAGCGCTGTACACCCACCACGCTTGGACTGTGGGGCTGAAACAGCAAGGGAATTGTCTGTTGCTTATCAGGATCAGATGCAAAAGAACAAATGATTCTCAAATGTCTGAACTGAAGCCACTGGGACTGCAGGTGTTTAGCATCTTTTGGGATGGAGACCAAAGTGTATTAATGGAGTATGAATCATAAGAAGGGCTGGGAGTCCTTGTGTTAGAAAAAACTCGAGGAGCAATAACTTTACATACTAATCAAGAAAGGTCAGAAGCTCCCAGTCCAATGTGCAGCATGACTCACCTGGCCACTTTGAATATGAAATCAGTAATATAGTGTGGGAGAATGGTCTGTACTGGGACCTGAACTGCAGCTAAAAGGAACCATTTGTATTTCCTATTGTAAAGTGATAAAATTTATCTCTCAGACCTTGTGATATCTTGCTTCCTTATTATGAGGATAACATGAGGGAAACCAGGATAAGAAGCACTGCTAAGAGATGATGAGTAAATTTCTCCTCGTAGACAAAGGAGATGACTTTCTCATAAGGAAAGACACATTGTCATGCACTTGGGAATAAGTGTGCAGATTTAAAATAGGAGACGGTTAAAAAAAAAATTAAACCCTTAAATCTAGTAAATAATTAATTCAAATGGAAATTCAAGCCATGTTTTAAAACACAAAATAGAATAATAGAATATCAGGGTTCGAAGGGACCTCAGGAGGTCATCTAGTCCAACCCCCTGCTCAAAGCAGGACCAATCCCCCAAATAAACTTAAAAAAATTAAGACGGAAGAAATTAACTGTGGCTTGACATAGGATCAGCTAAGGGTAACACTAAAATTTCTAAAACACATAACCCTCTCCACCCCTTCTCCTCCCCCAAACAACACCATATCAGCAAAAAACAAAAGGTGATTTCTTATGTCAGTCTGTTGTAAAAGAGAGACCATCCTGGGGGAAGGGCAGGGAGGCTGACTCTTCCATGTCTCACAGGAAAAGCAAAGGAGAGCTTTAAGCTCCACCACTCAGCCTACTGGCTGGCAACATGAGAGGTAGTTTGTGAAGGGTGGGGTATCTTGCCAAGCTCTTTCAATGCTGCAGAGGGTAGCATGCTAGATATGAGGAAGGATGTCGGCGGAGTCAGCGTGATGGGGTTTGTTTTGGAGAGACCAGCATGAAGGTCATGCCTGACTAATCTAATCGCCTTTTATGATGAGATTACTGGTTCTGTGGATGAAGGGAAAGCAGTGGATGTATTGTTTCTTGACTTTAGCAAAGCTTTTGACACGGTCTCCCACAGTATTCTTGTCAGCAAGTTAAGGAAGTATGGGCTGGATGAATGCACTATAAGGTGGGTAGAAAGCTGGCTAGATTGTCGGGCTCAATGGGTAGTGATCAATGGCTCCATGTCTAGTTGGCAGCCGGTATCAAGTGGAGTGCCCCAAGGGTCGGTCCTGGGGCCGGTTTTGTTCAATATCTTCATAAATGATCTGGAGGATGGTGTGGATTTTACTCTCAGTAAATTTGCGGATGATACTAAACTGGGAGGAGTGGTAGATACACTGGAGGGGAGGGATAGGATACAGAAGGACCTAGACAAATTGGAGGATTGGGCCAAAAGAAATCTGATGAGGTTCAATAAGGATAAGTGCAGGGTCCTGCACTTAGGATGGAAGAATCCAATGCACCGCTACAGACTAGGGACCGAATGGCTCGGCAGCAGTTCTGCGGAAAAGGACCTAGGGGTGACAGTGGATGAGAAGCTGGATATGAGTCAGCAGTGTGCTCTTGTTGCCAAGAAGGCCAATGGCATTTTGGGATGTATAAGTAGGGGCATAGCGAGCAGATCGAGGGATGTGATCGTTCCCCTCTATTCGACATTGGTGAGGCCTCATCTGGAGTACTGTGTCCAGTTTTGGGCCCCACACTACAAGAAGGATGTGGATAAATTGGAGAGAGTCCAGCGAAGGGCAACAAAAATGATTAGGGGTCTAGAACACATGAGTTATGAGGAGAGGCTGAGGGAACTGGGATTGTTTAGCCTGCAGAAGAGAAGAATGAGGGGGGATTTGATAGCTGCTTTCAACTACCTGAAAGGGGGTTCCAAAGAGGATGGCTCTAGACTGTTCTCAATGGTAGCAGATGACAGAACGAGGAGTAATGGTCTCAAGTTGCAGTGGGGGAGGTTTAGATTGGATATTAGGAAAAACTTTTTCACTAAGAGGGTGGTGAAACACTGGAATGTGTTACCTAGGGAGGTGGTGGAATCTCCTTCTTTAGAAGTTTTTAAGGTCAGGCTTGACAAACCCCTGGCTGGGATGATTTAACTGGGAATTGGTCCTGCTTCGAGCAGGGGGTTGGACTAGATGACCTTCAGGGGTTCCTTCCAACCCTGATATTCTATGATTCTAAGGGATGTGCTGCCATCCAGGAAGGGAGGTCAATGGCAGCATGGTTAAGGAGGCAGAGGGGTAATTAACAGTTCCTGTGTGCAGCGCTATATGTGTCTGTTAGCGTTCTGTATGGTGCTCTGTCAGTCCAGTCTGGGGCCTCGTAGCCTGACTTGCATGATAGCTCAGCTGCCTTTTCCACCTTTTCTTTCCTGCTGGGGAGAATATTTTTCTCTCTGGGGCCCGCCAGCTTGTAAGCTGAGCTGCGAGAAAGCTCAGGGCTCGTGGTGTCCTTTGCTCCTGACTTTGCCAGCAGGACCTCTTTCAGCTGCTCTCCTTGGCACACCTGTTGGGACAACTTTGTGGCTCTTATTTGCTTTCCTGTTATTGCCTCTTCTCTTTGCTCTTTTTTATTGCAGCCCTATAAATTGACATTTTCCCAGTCAATCTGCATGGGAAGGAGGAGAGCACAGTTAGTGTCTTCCCTGAATTAATCTGCAGAATCATTTTGGGCTCCCATTCTGATGCCTCTAGAGAGAAGCATATTCCCCCTGTCTGCAAAGCCCACCCTTGCTCTATGGCACCATGCTTATTCCTCCTGGGCTGCTCGGTTCCCTCGCACTGGGGCATACAGGACTAGAGAGGGCTGGGAGGGACATAGGTGGGGTAACAGGGGAAGGCATGTATGAGAAGAGGCAACAGGAGAAAGGAGTGGGAGAGACGAGGGGAAAGGAGGAAGCCAAGAGGCAAAGGGGGCAGGGGTAAAACCAAGAGAAGCATCATGGGAGGTGGGGAGGCACCTGTCAGAGACACAGCAGGATGTGAAGTGGACATGCACTGTGGTAGGGACATGCTCTGCCCCTGCTGCACGATGACCTCCTCCTGTGGATAGGGGGAAAGAAATACACACCAAATGGGTGAAGATGAGGCTGCTCCTGGGTCCAGAGCCCCTGTAATGCTTTGCAGTACTCAGAACCAGTGAAGAGGAGGAGCTGGTGGGACAAGGATAAGGAGGGTGAGACTGCAAGTGAAGGAAGCAAAGCCCATGAGCCTCTGTGGGAGACCTGGAGAGGGCTAGGAATTGCAGAAAGAGCACTTCCCACTGCTCCTGTGCTATAGTGAACTTTGGCTCATTCCTCCCCACGTGGCGTTGCCCTGTCCTAAATAAGCTGCATTCTCATCAATAGCCAGACAGACCACTGGCCATGTGTTTTGCAGCAACGAGAGTTATTATGCAGATCCTGAGGCAAATGCATCTGGGGCCATGGGAAGCTACATGGTGACCAGTTTCACCATCACCACTTGCCTGTACCTTACATCTCATGCATCCTCCAGAGGATCTTGGCCCTGAAAGTCCTGTCCCAGCTTGGACAGGCACAATGCAAAGTTTGGGATGGAGTCTCTGGAGCCACTCTCTTTTCTGGATCTTCCAGAGTCCTGGTTGGGGATCTAGAAGGCATCTCCCTATGATTTTGCAGCCCTGGGGGCCAGCAGTCCATACTGACTGACAGGGAGGAGTAGTGGACCTGGAAGAAGGAAGGCGCGAAGAGCACAAGGCAAAGTATCGGGTTACTGGTACAGACATTATCCTGCCAGTGCTGGTGTTAAGCCTCCAAGCATGTCCAGTGGGGTGGGTGCTCATGCAGTCCGTCGCTGCTCACTGCCCTGCTCCTGAGCCCATTACTAATCCTTGCTGGGGGGGGAGAAGAGAGCAGGGATAGAAGCAGGGTGGAAGGAGTGTGAGAAATTCAGTCCCTGAGAGCATCCCCATGTTACTGTGAGGTTTCATAGCATATTCCAGAGTTGCCAAAAGGAGCTTTACCTGCTGTGTAATGGCAGCAGTTATTCCCTATTCCCAGCTTCCACCCTCATTAGTCGCTAGCCCTGCCATTGTTTACTTTCACATGATTGCTTGTTTACCTAAGAGTGTTTTATTACACTGGCCATGACTTCATTACTAACGACACAAGGGTTCTATTACAGTGAGCGCTCCAGACATTATTTAGTGTTTGCCAAGCACATTACAAGTTCAGGAGCACAGCTCCAGAATCACATTTGAGAGACAGGTAAGTCACCACCGCAGGTATAGCTTTATAGCATGCAGTGGGACACCATTCAGAACCCACGCTCCTTGGGGATCAATAGAAACCATAGTTACTAATTGTAGCATCCATTACGTTATAACCAGTGGATCTGGTTTTTTCTTCATTTCCTGTTCTGAACTTTTACATAGTGCCACTGTGCACTGTAAGGCACGGCTTCCATTCGAGGAGAGACTAAAAAGATCAGGGCTGTTCAGCTTAGAAAAGAGATAACTAATGGGGAATATGCAAGACGTCTATAAAAGCATGACTGGTGTAGAGACAGTGAATAAGGAAGTGTTATTTACCCCTTCCCAAAACACAAGAACCAGGGGTCACCCAATGAAGTTAATAGGCAGCAGGTTTAATACAAACAAGAAATTATATCTTTTCACACAACATACAACTAACCCATGGAACTGATTGCCCTGGGAATTTGTGAAGGCCAGAAGTATAACTGGGTACAAAAAAGAACTGGATAAGTTTAATGAGGGATACGTTCATCAATGGCTATTAGCCAAGATGGTCAGGGATGCAACTCTAAACCTCTGACTACTGGATGCCAGGAGTGGAAGGTGGATGGATCATTTCATAATTGCCCTGTTCTGTACAGTCCCCTTGAAGCTCTGGTATGGGCCACTATTGGAGACATACTACTGGGCAAGATGGACCATAATCTGACCCAATATGGAAGCTCTTATGTTCTTACCGTAGATGCTGCGTTCCATCTCAGAGGTGACTGCACATCAGTGATGGTCAGAGTATATCGTTTGGACCAAATTAATCAGTGACACCTGAGAAATTCTAAATTAATGGATTTTCTGTTTTATTGACCACAAAAGCTAATTTTGGGCAGGAAAATTTTGCTTAAACATATGGGCTAGATTTTCTCTGTTACCCCAGTTTTATGCTGGGGTTACTTTGTGAAATCCATTGAAATCAATGTAGTTACTCCAGTCCAGGATTAGGCTAGCGGGATGCAGTTGAGAATCTGGCCCTATATGTCTGTGGTGGTTAAGAACTAACTCTCTTTTTTGCTTACATGCTGTAGCTAATATTTAAAGTGCAGTGTTGTACTTTCCTGCGCTTTTGTTCCAAAATACCACCTGGCGATTAGATTTACGATTCAATCATTTTTCTGTTGAACGTAATGGCTGTTAGCCTTTTAGATTTAAATGGCCTCCATGTGTAGTGTTTGTAACTGCAATTTGATGATGATAAAACTTTGCTCTTTTTTAGCACTTTCTATCCAGGAATTTCAAAGTGCTTTACCAACCATTAATTAAGCCTCTCAACCTCTTCCTTTCCCATCAGGTAGATACAGTTGGGGATATTGAGACAACTGGGGACACTGACATAGAGAGATTAAGGGGCCTGATTCTGTGATAAGCAGCCCCAGTAACGGGTTGCATATCTTCAGCTCCTGTGACTCAGCACCTTGCAGAATTGTGTCCTGAGTACTTTTCTAAAGTCTCTCAGCAGTAAAGCGAGGCTCAGAGCCCAATTCCCTATTCTAACTGTGTGTACACTTCTTTCCTTCTGAGCGGTAGCACGTTCCAGAGCTGCTATTTTATATAAACAACAGCAATGTACATTTTAAAGCTCACCGATCCACTAATTCCCTGAACCTTATGTTTGAAAGATTCGCTCCCAGGCTATTCATTATATGTCATGTTTTCATGCCAGAAAGAGGCTGTCTCAGTGGAGAACTAAACCCATGAACATGGAGGCGTACAGCATAATAGAAATGCTGACAGACCCCTAGCCACAGTGGTAGAAACTGCTCCATGAGAATAATTCCTGTTGTTCAATCAAACATGAGGGACATATGACCCCAGAAATGAGTCAAATGCGAAATGTAATTCAACCCCCAACAGGGGCCGTGGTATTAATTCCACTTGACATCTGATCAAACGACTGTGGACATTTGACCCCTGAGATGAGTGAAGTATCTATTGTGTCCGATAAAGATGGTAGAGTGTCATTCTTTACCCTTGTCAGTTTTCTTTTTTTGAACCGAAGAGTAGCTAAATAATGTAAAATCCTGAGGAATGTACAGGTAGGTTACCAGTCATCCAGTGTACTGTGCAAAATAAGACAGAAGTGGGACTATAATTAAAAAACAAATGGAGAGACTAGTGAAGCAATGTGAATGCTTGTGAAAGCAAAGGTTAAGAAATTCGGAATGCAGTTTGATACGTATATAAGGCTGGTTGGGTTGGTATTCATGGTCTTTTCCACTTACAGTGAGAATTTAAAGCGCATTACAAACATTAACTAACTAAAGCTCACAGTACCCTTTAATGACAGGTTTCAGAGCAGCAGCCGTGTTAGTCTGTATCCGCAAAAAGAAAAGGAGTACTTGTGGCATCTTAGAGACGAACAAATTTATTTGAGCATAAGCTTTCGTGAGCTACAGCTCACTTCATCAGATGCATTCAGTGGGGGGTTATTGTCTCCATATAATAGATGAGTAAACAGGCACAGTGAATAACTTGCTCGAGATCACCTGTAGTGAAGCAATGGCAGAACTGTGAATAGAATCAGACCTTGGCCTGCCTACTTATGCAGTTTCTCTCACCTCATGCATGTTAGTCAGAGCAGTACAGTCTAATTTGTAGATACACTAGGCTACAATGCAGATCAATGGAAAGGGGCTCTTCATGCATCCTACTGGAGATGGTAAGAGGTGTTTTATAGGGATGATTCTACCTTGTCTTGTTGGGGACAGCAATATGATCCGTTCTGTCTTCACCTGGCTCTTGAATGAGTGAAGCGAGTCTTTTTTTTTTTTTCCCCCTCCTCCTGTTAGTGAGACAGAGAAAAATACCAAAAGCTTTGCTGAGTTTGAAATTGAGACGGTTTGGCCAGGTTCTCTCTTGCCACCTTGTCTTTACCTGCTGGCTAATTGGGCACTGGATGGTAAGAGAGTTTTAAAGGAGGAAGGGTGTTACAGATTGGCACCGGGCACCCCGATCACAGATACGATACGTAATAATGTTGTAAAGCAGCCTGAGTGCTCCAGCAGTGCGATGCTATAAAATACCATCATTGCGACTAGTGTAGCCTGTCTACACATAGCTTATAGCAATTCAACTACATCAGTTCCTACACCGGTTACATTGGTACACCCCTCCCTGCGGCTGCAGGTATACTGCTGTAAAGGGGTTTATATCCGTACAGTTTAGTTTAAAAAGCGATACCGACATAAGCAGCTTCTTTTACTGGTAAAACTGCATCTGCCTTAGGGATCGTACTGATTTAACTATATCAGTTTAGAAAACATTATAGTTAAATTGGTACAAAAGCTTTGTATAGATGGGCCCCAATCTTCACAGTAATGCTATTTTGATAGCATTGCACTGCTGCGGCACTCATGCTGCTTTCCAACGTACCAAGAAACGTAAGAGCTTAGTATTTAAGAACTGCATTTGTGCATAACAAATTGCACAGGGAAGTCTGATCTGGAAGTATGAGATTTCTGTAACTGCACCACAATTTTGGTAACTAATGTACAGATTAGATGCAAAATGCTGAAAATCTGGGGTTGGGTGAAAATAATCTCCTTTCAGAACATGAATTGCACAAGTCCGCTTGTGAAGACACTTGATTTCACAAATCCACTTATTTTCTGTTAGTTAGTATGTTTACTGTTTGGGCCCAATTAATCATTGGTGTAAGTTGGAGCACCTCATTCAAAGTCAATAGAATTGCACCCATTTATACCAGTAATAAATTTGGCCCTAAAGGAATCTGTGTGTGTATATGTGTTACTGTGTATATAAAATAAAGGCCAGAATTTTATCTCACTTAGTGTAAATCAGGATTAAAAAATGTCAGTGGAGTTACACTAATGGAGACCTGGCTTAGGTGAGAACAGAATCGAGCATATATCTATAGAGAGAGACTTGGATAGATATAGTGTGTGTGCACACGCATGTGCATATAAATAAAATTGGGATGAGTATGTGTGTGTGTGTGTACACGGTGTGAATGTGTAGAAATCAACATCTCTCTACTGTATCTATTTGCATAATCTTTAAACTTTGGTCTGTATTAGTCATAACAGATGCAGTATCTCACTGATCTTGGGGGGCAAATGGTCAGGGTTGTTTGATCAGATGTCAAGATGCATTACCATCATGGCCTCTGTTGGGTGTTGAATTACAACTTGTATTTGACTCATTTCTTGGGTCAAAACGTCCCTCTTATTTGACTGAATGACAGAAACTGTATAATTTGTATATATCCCTGAGCCATACGGGTCTCGGTGCCGCTATAATGTGTTTTATAAAGGCACAGCTGTCGTGGTGACTTATTTAAAATGGGAATTTGAAGCAGTGTTCTTGCCATTTAATGCCGTCATTCAGGGTTACGCAGCTTTTATTAAATAATAAATAACATTTAGAACACTCATTTTAACATAACAATAGTTTTGCTAGTAATGAAGAATTGGCCATCACAGTAAAACTGAGTTTGGTAAACAAGCAATAATGTAAAAGTAAATAATAGCATAATTAGAGACTAGTGAGAATACCAGGAACTTCCCCATATATTGCTGGTATTACAGATTAGACGGAGATAGCTTTGGCAACCCGAGATTATAAAATGTGCTGTAAAACTTTGTGGTGATGGTGATGCACTACACTTCCTCCCCTAAAGACCCAGTCTCAACTGAATTGTAACAGAATGTCAACAGAAGAGTTGTATATAAAGTAAGACTGGACTGTGGGCAGATATATACAGTGAGCCCACTCCACACCAGAGCCTTAGGGCTTGTTTACAGGGCCCCAAAGTGCGGACTATGAGGAGAGTTGCAGCACATGCTAATGTGTTGTGCTGTAACTGCCCTGTATAGACCCTGCTATTGCAAGCTAGGTACCCGGTAGTTCATGCTAGCAGGGTCTACACAAGGCAGTTCCAGTGCAACACTTCAGTGTGTGCAACAACTCACCCCAATAGTCCACACTGCAGCATGGTGTCGGCAGCATGAATCAGCCAACAACACAGACCCTGAACGCATTCAGAACTGCCACCAGCATCATAGCATCGCAGTAACACTGGGAGAGAAAAGGTAAAGAAGCATAACAGGAGGAAACCCAGGAGTGTTTCCACGTGTGTGTTCCTACTGAAGAGGAAGGAATACAGTTACCCCCACACACATAGACTTCCCCCCAACCGCCCTCCCCCCCGCCAAAAATAGGAAGATCATCAAACAAGGGTCCAGGCACCACAAAGGAACATAGAGGCGCTTCAATCAGGAGGGCTTAATTGATGAACTGCACCTGTGACTGACGCATGCCAAATGAAGAATGGGGAGGCATTTCCGTTCATTACAATGAGAAATGATGGAGGGTAAGAAAGAAGGGGAAAGCTATATGAGGAGGGGGAGAGAAAAGAGAGAACAAGAGGAAGAGTTCAACTCTGAGCCTGCACTTCCTTTATAGAACTTTCCTTCATCTCCACAGACCATTTTTTCTTCCTCCATTTCTTCCCTGCTCTTTGTTCTCTTTCTCTTTTTCTTCCTCTACATAGCAGAAACTGGTCCCAGATTTATGCACCTGTAGTTTGCTGCTGTACTGCCCAGGTCAGCCACACCCAACATGTCATCGGCTCTGCAGGATACTTCGCTTTGGGATCAGAGTTGTTCCCCATTGCCATGGTTTGCCAAGGACCTGTCGTTACACAGCCGTTCCTCTGGCAAGGCTGTTCCTCTAAAGTGTGATTTTTTTTTTTTGGCCTTCCCAGCTGGCAGCTGTCCCCCGGACAGTTTCTTTCGCCCTCAGTGCTGCTCTGCCTCTCTTGCCTGCACTGATTAGTTATTCAGTGTTGCTTCCTGTGCTTGGGGTGAATGCTGTGTATGAAAGTTAGGGATCTGTACAAACAACCAGTACCAGGGGTAGTGTGTTTATCACTGCTCCCTTTCAGAACTTGAAAGTCAAAGGCGTTTGAGAAGCATTTGCATGAACATTGTTCCTTAGCCTAAGAACATTGGAAATGGGCTGATTGGTTAGTTAAACAGACTCCCCGATCATGGATAGGACTGGAACAGTGACTGCAGATAGGCAGTCAGAGGCAGGGCACGGATTAGCTGTTACTTCAACTCTGTGAGTGCGTAGGAGGAGAGAGTCATGTATGCAGAGACTAGAGGGTAATAGGGGGGTGTTGGGTGGAAGGTAGAAGGGGAGAGGGCATTGGCTTTCTCTCCTGTTAACATATCAGCCTTGGATGCTCTGAGCATTACTACATGGGCACTGGTCCTGGGTAGCTTCTGGTAAGGGGAGGGGAAAAAATTCTGAGCCACCATGTGCTGAAGGAGGAGCAGAGCCGGGGCTGTAGCAATGTTTAGTCCAGTGGGCTAGGGTTCGGGATACTCCATTGTCACAGAAAGAGAAAAACTGTTAGAGAAAGATTTGACCATCCATCGCTTTTGGGATGGTGCAGTCCTACACCCATTAGAGGGAAGGAGAAAGGGTGCATTTAACAATAAAAGAAGAAATACAATCAATATACGGGTTTTATTCGACGTGGGAGCAGGTGTGCTGAGCAGCCAAATATACACAGCAGTGCTGCAGCTGGACAGTGAAATGGGAATGGCTATGCCAGTCCAGGCCACCTGCAAGCAGCAGACACTTCCCAACTCCTGTGACTAAAGCTCCAGCAATGGACTCTTACCCTCCTTCCTTATTGTCACAGATCTTCGGCTCTTTGAAATATCCTTCTGTTTCCAAACATGACACACAAATGCAAATGCTTATATGCATGCCAGGACACATGTATGTCCCCAATACATACCAGAGAGACACGGTGAGTGAGGTAATCTCTTTTCTTGGACCAGGACTGACATGGCTACGACTCCGCTGCACCCAGTAAATACCAGCAGTCCATTTACTGCTGATACGTAGGTGTTACTAGGTGCAAGTAAGATGAATTCGGTATCCTTGCCAAGACTTCAGTGCTGACACAGATCAGGGGTTTCCTCCAGCCCTTTCGGTGTTAGCTGTTGACAGATGACACTGCTCATTTGATAACGCTGTTGTAAGAAACCAAGAGACTCTCTGCATGTATGAGTGACAGCTAGAGGTGACCCTTATTTTGAATCTTGCTCTATTAAAGAGTGAACAGTAGATAAATACAGGAAAAGTAAAGGTTTCAGAGTAACAGCCGTGTTAATCTGTATTTGCAAAAAGAAAGTAAAGTGGCCCATGATGCTATGAGAAGGCTTCTTGGCATGATTTCCATTCAAGGCTCCTGATGAATTTTCAGCCTCCCATGCCATTTAATGAGTCTCAGGGACCTGAGTTTGTGTAAACTTCTGGGGGAAGTGGCAGTCTTTCATAATCTTTGTAATCCATTGGTTTTAGCTACTTAAAGAAGACACGGGTCAGAGGAACATCAACCAGATTGTTTTAAAAAAAACCCTGATGTTATCATGGTAGGCTTCGAAGAGTAGGCTGTTTGTCCTACTGGCTTGTTGATTTCTTGGTGATTCTAAATGTAAGCCAATATTCTATCAACTTCCTTGGCTTGACTGTCTTGCTTCACTGAAGTGCATGAATGAGATGAGCAGCGTGTTCTCCTTTGCTTTTATCCTTCGCAAGTTTTGTATTTATGAGGTTCGTGATGAACAACAATTTGGTTATAATGCATCTTACAAATAAAAGTCATGACAATAAAATAGCCAACCATTATTGTTATAATAAAAAGAACTAATATGCAAAGTTCCTAATTGAAAGAGTGAAAAATTAATTTTATTTAGATTGGGTGGGGATATATTTAGAATTCCATGATGAACAAAATGTTAACACAAAGTTAGTTACATGGTTAATAAATGCAATATCAAGAAGAAGTCAAGAAATGCAAAAGTAAAGGTTGAACAGGGAGTCTTACCTCTGCCCCCTTGTGTGCGTGCATTAAAGGTACACTCTTCACTGTTCATATGCTATTTTTCAAATTCTACTGTATAATTTTTATGCTGTGTTGGAGGATCAAAAACAGAGGAGCTTTATCAACAGACTACAGGAGACACACCAGAATATGTGAAATGCCCTCCTCAGCAGACTATGCAGCAACAATATCATAAACTGTATTTTAAAAATGAGGAAAATAATGTTATATTGAGGTTAGTGGAATAAGCAGCTAATATAGATCCGTCCAAACAGGAGTAATATTGAGATGAATGCAAGTACAAGTGAAGATCTAAGCTCCTGAATTTTGTATGAGCTTCTATCTGCCAATTAAATGTTTTTGAGGGTACAGCCAGGAAGGCATTACGGTAATTTAGCCTGATAGCAATGAAGGTTTTGGAAGTAGAAGCATCCATATCTGGGTGTAAGATTGGCTATATTGTTTAAATGGGGAAAAATTACCTTGGTGTTACAGTAGAATAAACATTGTCTTCAACCCCTAGGTCTCAAAGAACTCCTGCATTGTTAACAGTAGGGCTGTGTTTGAAAGAACAGCCACAATGTCTCACAGGACGAAAAGATAATGTAACTGAACAGCTCCTGGAGCCAAAAGGAATAGTCTCTGTTTCTACTGCAGTTACTGTGGGGGAAAATAGCATCAAATACAATTGTAGATATCTGAGAAGAAGTCAGATGGTACAGAGAGTGCCTTGTAGGGACAGAAGGCTGTGACGAGCAATATATTGTGGCTGAAATTCATCTGTGGACAGGTGGACACATACATTTCACCAATCTGCCTAGGTCCCCATTTGACACCAGCTGGATCAGGAACAACAACAATGGGAAGAGTGAAACTCTGGGTACTTGAAAGTAAATAACAGCCGCAAACTGTTAATGACCTTGAATTAGAGATCTGACCAAGACCACTGCAGTGTCTGTTTTTATATATATATAAAACAGTATATATATTGACCCAAGAAACTCCCTTGCTCTAGTTGTTCAAAAGAGTAGGGTTCCCCCCCCCCCCAGAACTTGCCAAAAATCTCTAATTTGAATCAGGACAAAGACAGAATTTTTTGACCCAACCTTAAGAAGCATCAGTACCATGTGGCAGAGCCAAAAGCAAGGTTGTATATGCTCATCAGTGAATTCTGTGGGAGGTGTGGGATATTAGTGTAATAAAGCTGCACCTCAAAAATATCTCAGGGACTAAATAGAATGAAGCGAGTTCAAGAGATAACGCTAGAATTGAAGCAAATCTTCCTTCTAATGAACAATGTACTGTTATGAAGATGCTTTCTGGGATTGGAGATGCTGGGTTCAGGTGCTGAAGGAGTTGGACACCGGTCTCAAACAGTTAGAAAAGTAGTCACCTACTATCCACACAAGAAACTGAGGGTATGTCTACATTACAAAATTAGGTTGCTATTATAGAAGTCGATTTTTAGAAATTGATTGCGTATGTCCACACTAAGTGCATTAAGTCGGCAGAGTGCGTCCTCACTACCATGGCTAGCATCGACTTACGGAGCAGTGCACTGTGGGTATCCCACAGTTCCCGCCGTCTCCGCCGCACATTTGAATTCTGGGTTAAGCTCCCAATGCCTGATGGGACAAAAACATTATCACGGGTGGTTTGGGTACATGTCGTCAGTTGCCCCTCCCTCCGTGAAAGCAATGGCAGACCATCATTTCGCTCCTTTTTTCCACACTCCATCCCCAGACACGTTAACAGACTTTTCCAGTAGCTGTAATGGCCGTGAATGCATCCCAAGTCTTCAGGGCAAATAAATCATTAAACACGCTTGCTTTTAAACCATGTATTATATTTACAAAGGTACACTCACCAAAGGTGCCTTCTACCGCTTCATGGTCTGGGAGCCCGCCTTGGGAGGGTGTTGGCTTCAGGGTGATAAACAGTTCCTGGCTGTCGGGGAGAACGGTTTCTCCGTTTGCCTGCTGTGTGCTCTCCTCCTCCTCCTTCTCCTCCTCCTCATCTTCCTCGTCACCAAAATCTTCATCCCTGTTGCATGAGACTCCCCCCTTGCAGGTGTCCACAAACAGGGGTAGGTTAGTGGTAGGGCCCCCCCCTAGAATTGCATGCAGCTCATCATAGAAGCAGCATGTCTGGGGCCCTGACCTGGATCAGCCGTTTGCCTCTTTGGTTTTTTGGTAGGCTTGCCTGAGCTCCTTAATTTTCACACGGCACTGCTGCAGGTCCCTGTTGTAGCCTCTGTCCATCATGCCCTTGGAGATTTTTGCAAATATTTTGGCATTTCGTCTTTTGGAACGGAGTTCTGATAGCATGGATTCATCTCCCCATACAGCGATCAGATCCAGTACCTTCCATTTGGTCCATGCTGGAGCTCTTTTGTGATTCTGGGACTGCATGGTCACCTCTGCTGATGAGCTCGCCTTGCTGGCCAAACAGGAAATGAAATTCAAAAGTTCCCAGGGCTTTTCCTGTGTACCTGGGTAGTGCATCTGAGTTGAAAGCGCTGTCCAAAGCGGTCACAATTGAGCACTCTGGGATAGCTCCTGGAGGCCAATACCGTCGAATTGCATCCACACTACCCCAAATTTGACCCGGCGATGTCGATTTCAGCGGTAATCCCATCGTCGGGGAGGAGTACAGAAATCGATTTTAAGAGCCCTTTAAGTCGACAAAAATGGCTTCGGGTGGACGGGTGCAGGGTTAAATCAATCTAACGCTGCTAAATGATGCTGCAAGGGACGTTTCACCGACATTAAAGTGGGATGGCTGGAAAAGGTACATGATGCTCGCATCTTCAGGAACTCTGGTCTGTTTGAACAGCTGCAGGAAGGGACTTACTTCCCAGACCAGAAAATAACTGTTACTTTTCAACATCCCTTGTGATCCACCAGTGCTGCTAAATTTGACCTAAACTCGTAGTGTAGACCAGGGCTGAGAATTCTTTGCAACATGACAGAGGGATGGACAAAGATTACCAAATCTGCAGGAAGGAAAACATACCAAGCAGTACATAATTTTCATGAATCTTGTGAATTAACTCCAAATTGTAGAGCTTGTGTAACTCCACTGGCTTGGGTGGTAGAATCAAATCGTGTTAGGATGTTTAGAATTAAAGACCCGTGATTGCTCTTGACATGAGGGCATGATTCTTCAGATTGTTTATTCTTGAAGAACCATCAGGAAACAGTAACTGGAGTCTTCACATGGGTTAGGTGTGTCAGGTGAACAGAGAATCTAAGGTTTGTGGAGACCCCCAAATATCAGGCAAAACTTTGGGAAGAGGTGACTCAAGAAGTGCCAACGAAATTGAAAAACAAAAGTCTTCTTAATGGCAGAGAGGTAAAAGGCTTTCTCTGAGAGTAAGCTCCAATAGATAGGGGCATTAGAGAAAACTGGGGACTTGTTTCTCTTAACACAGCGGTGTAAATCAAGAGTAGTTCATGAAGTTGCACCGGTATAAAACCAGTATATGTAAGAGGAGAATCAGGAAAGGAATAATGTAATAATGTTTAGAAGTTCTTAGAGACAGTGGGACAAATTCACCACTGGTGTGAATAAGTGCATTTTCTTTGTCTTGATTGGAATTGCAGCCTCATAAAACAGTGGTCATTTTGGCCCAATAAGATTAGAGATGGAAAATAGACTGAGAATATTAGTATGGTTGCAAGAATGCAAGATTAAGGACAATCTGTTAGGCAAACTCTGGAGTAGAGGTCTGATTCAAATATGGCTGAGAATGGGGCATACAGGCTTCAATCAATATTTTGGAACTCTAGGACATGACTACTGATCAGCAGGGAGGGGGGGAGAGAGTGGATTTAAGACAAAGGCCCTGGTCTTCTGTTGCTGTGAACTGGCATTGTTCCATTGACGGCTGTGGTGGAGGTACACTGTTTTATGCCAGCTGGGGAGCTGATCCATTGACTTCAGTGGAGCTGCACTGATTTACACCAGCGGAGAATCTGGCCCCATGTTCTGAAAAGATACAGAGATAAATGACTAGTAGATGTAAACAAAAGGCAGGAGCCATGAGGAAGTTGGGGAAAACGCTCCAAAGATGTACAACTAGCAAAAGTTGAGAGAAATCCTGCTTAATACAGCTTCCTTCATTGGCTGGACCTTAAATCCAAGGAATTTTATTATGGAAGAATTCGAACCTAAGAGGAAAAGACTCAGTTGCGAGGTATATTATATGCTACAATAACCAAACCTTTGTCAGCCTCAAAATATCCGGATGTTTGCAGATCTAGCACTTAGATAAGAAAAGGTGCTTATAAAGTTCCAGAATTGTACATTTGCTATGCAAGTTAGAAGGAGAATATGAGGGGCAATAATACTCTCTTAGAGTGCTAGGAAACACACCTGAGATTTGGCTGAACATACAAGAGTAAATGTCATAATTAGGGATCTTTTGGTGTTGGTGAAGGACACCTAGCATGGATCAGAGCTGGAATGTCTGTTTGTCCTGTAGTACTGCTGATCTAGAAACTCCAAAAACTGATGAAGATGACATACAAAAAAGCTGAATCAGTGAAGATCAACTCACCAATGACAGGTTTCAGAGTAACAGCCGTGTTAGTCTATATTCGCAAAAAGAAAAGGAGTACTTGTGGCACCTTAGAGACTAACCAATTTATTTGAGCATAAGCTTTCGTGAGCTACAGCTCACTTCATCGGATGCATACTGTGGAAACTGCAGAAGACTTTATATATACACAGAGACCATGAAACAATACCTCCTCCCAGCCCACTGTCCTGCTGGTAATAGCTTATCTAAAGTGATCGCTCTCCTTACAATGTGTATGATAATCAAGTTGGGCCATTTTGATTATCATACACATTGTAAGGAGAGTGATCACTTTAGATAAGCTATTACCAGCAGGAGAGTGGAGTGGGAGGAGGTATTGTTTCATGGTCTCTGTGTATATAATGTCTTCTGCAGTTTCCACAGTATGCATCCGATGAAGTGAGCTGTAGCTCACGAAAGCTTATGCTCAAATAAATTGGTTAGTCTCTAAAAGCCACAAGTACTCCTTTTCTTTTTGCGAACTCACCAATGGTATCCCATAACATACAGCGTCTCTAGTAGTTCTGAAAACTTTGAAATCACTGCATGCCCCTAGAGCACAGCTGAAATATTTTGTGGTCAATAGGATACAGGGGATGATGCTGTACTGAAAGCAGGAAAAGTGCAGTAAGCCTTGAAATAATGCACCCTCCAAGGAAGCAGATCACCTTAGAAACATAGGTGTAATATTTATAATAAAGGCCTCTTCTCTGCTTTTAAGCCCACTTACTGCACCTCTAAAGTCAGTTATTGCTGCTTCCCAGACTATGCTTTATTTTTCTTTAACAGTGACAGTCACTTCAGACAAATATCAGGGGGTAGCCATGTTAGTCTGTATCCACAAAAACAACGAGGAGTCCGGTGGCACCTTAAAGACTAACAGATATATTTGAGCATAAGCTTTTGTGGGTAAAAACCTCACTTCTTCAGATGCATGGAGTGAAAGTTACAGATGCACACATAAATATACTGACACACAAAGAGAAGGGAGCTACCTCACAAGTGGAGAACCAGTGTTGACAGGGCCAATTTGATCAGGCTGGATGTAGTCCACTCCCAACAATAGATGAGGAGGTGTCAATTCCAGGAGAGGCAAAGCTACTTCCGTAATGAGCCAGCCACTCCCAGTCCCTATTCAAGCCCAAATTAATGGTGTTAAATTTGCAAAGGAATTTTAATTCTGCTGTTTCTCTTTGAAGTCTGTTTCTGAAGTTTTTTTGTCCAAGCACAGCTACTTTCAAATCTGTTATAGAATGTCCAGGAAGATTGACGTGTTCTCCAACTAGCTTTTGTATGTTACCATTCCTGATGTCCGATTTGTGTCCATTTATTCTTTTATGTAGGGACTGTCCAGTTTGGCCAATGTACATGGCAGAGGAGCATTGCTGGCACATGATGGCATATGTAACATTAGTAGACATGCAGGTGAATGAGTCTCTGGTGTGGCTGATGTGGTTGGGTCCTCTGATGGTGTCACTAGAGTAGATATGGGGACAGAGTAGGCAACAAGGTTTGCTACAGGGATTGGTTCCTGGGTTAGTGTTTCTGTGGTCTGGTGAGTATTTGCTTCAGGTTGAGGGGCTGTCTGTAAGCGAGGACTGGCCTGTCTCCCAAGGTCTGTGAGAATGAGGGATCATTTTCCAGGATAGGTTGTAGATTATTGATAATGTGCTGGAGAGGTTTTAGCTGGGGGCTGTGCGTGATGGCCAGTGGTATTGTGTTGTTTTTCTTGTGGGGCCTGTCCTGTAGTAGGTGATTTCTGGGTACCTGTCTCGCTCTGTCAATCTGTTTCCTCACTTCCCTCAGTGGGTATTGTAGTTTTAAGAATGCTTGACAAAGATCTTGTAGGTGTTTTTCTCTGTCTGAGGAACTGGAAGAACTTCAGAAACAAACTTCAAAGAGAAACAGCAGAACTAAAATTCCTTTGCAAATTTAACACCATTAATTTGGGCTTGAATAGGGACTGGGAGTGGCTGGCTCATTGCGGAAGTAGCTTTGCCTCTCCTGGAATTGACACCTCCTCATCTATTGTTGGGAGTGGACTACATCCAGCCTGATCAAATTGGCCCTGTCAACACTGGTTCTCCACTTGTGAGGTAGCTCCCTTCTCTTTGTGTGTCAGTATATTTATGTGTGCATCTGTAACTTTCACTCCATGCATCTGAAGAAGTGAGGTTTTTACCCACGGAAGCTTATGCTCAAATATATCTGTTAGTCTTTAAGATGCCACCGGACTCCTTGTTGTTGTTACTTTAGACATTGACAATTCAATAACTTTTATGCATGAGCTATTTCTGTCTTCAGATTTTCCAAATCCTTCCACTATGTTAATTCTTCACTGGTTGTCTCCACAAGTACCCACTGTGATAAAGTTTGATTGGAATTCAGGACTTTACATATTAATGATTGATTCCGAGCACTGATAACTAAGTTATCACATGATTTGTGACAAGTAAGATTTTCTACTTTGGCCTATTGTGAGTTGGGCGTGGGGGGAGGGGAGGAAAGGGTCCTTGCACAGGGGAGGGTTGGTTGTTTTTGTTCTGTTTTTTGCATCATAGGCGGTGTGAGAATCCAAAAATGACTGAGCAGCTGAGTGAAGTTTCCCTTCAAACTGATTGATTACTTCTCATATCTGAGCACCAGGACCAAGCTTGTGTTTGGGCCTTCCGTCATAGCCGGGTGATTAACTGTCAAAAGGTTACTTGGGAGCCAGTTACTTCAAGCAGGAAGGCATTATTTTCCACTTCAATATTTGGATGGAGGCCTGTGCAAACAGGAAGGAGACTCCACAATCCGAACCTGCCTTCAACATTTATGTTCCACGACAACTTTCTTCTATTTGTGTGGATTCAGACTCACTCCAGCTCACCAAGGGCCTGATCTAAAGCCCATTGATCTGTAGAAAGAATCTTCTTCACTTAATGGGCTTTGGCTCAGCCCCCAGTTGCACCCATTGCTATGGGTGGTTCAGTACTTTCCCAGCCCTATTAAGCCTGAAAATCTTCTTTCTGATTACTGCAAAGGGCCTGGTCCTGCTTCCATTTAACTCTGTGAGATCAGGGTTGACCTCTAAAAAGGCTGGGTTGAGGAGAAAGGCAACAAGAGGAGTGTTCTCATGCACTGGCCTTCAGTGAGAGCTCTTGTTGTTTCTCTTCCAGGGATGATGCATCCCTCACTGTTCACCATTAGAGAAGCTGATTGAAGATTTCCTGTTGTATGTGTTCTGGCAGATAGCAGCTTCAGTGCAGTTTCACAGGCATCACAGTGTTCCCTTGTGGGGATTGTGCTGAGCATTGATGAGACCTGATTTCTGCAGAGCTACTACCAGAAGCTGCATGAAGTGTGTGTCTACCTTTAATTTATTCTGCAGTGCTCATCTCATTAATAGACCTACGACCTTTCTTCCTGAGCATGGCCATTAGGGTCTTAAAGTAGGGTCACTTCTTCCCTCCTTCCTCTGTTCAGTCTTTCATTTGTGTAATGTATCGTCTTGGTATGCCCAAACTTTGCCCAACCAAGAGGTGCATTGTCCTGCAGCCTTAAGTAATACATAAAACCTAAATAAAAATAAAGCTCCCCAAAACTAACATGGCTTGAAATGTGCCACTTCGATGTTGATTGGAACCTATGTACATCATTCTTAGCTGCATTATAATTTAAAGCTCTACTCTAGTAGTTATCTAACAGGTCACCTGAGCCTTCAATTCTTGAAGAAGCTCTCAGACCGGACATGATACAAACCAAGCCACCTTGGCAATCCCAACATCCTGTGTATGCACTCTTTCCACCCCTGCCTTTCCCCTACTTTCTGTGTTCCTCACACTCAGTTAAGGCCCCAATCCTGCAAATACTTGCTGCTGAGCATGCTCTTTAGTCTTCTGAGTAATCCTGCTGAAGTCAATAGGATTACTCATGGTAGTAATCCCTGTGCTGGGTAGTGAGTGTTGGTGGCAAATGGAGCCATATGGTATGGTCTCCTCGGTCGCTATGCAAGTACCATGTCCACCTATGGTATGGCATTATATTACTTATTAATGTTAAAGAAGATGGGAGCAAATATTTGCAGTAAATTGCGGCTGCCCTAATCTTCCATATTCAGATGCAGGTTGGCCTTTGGAACTGAGATGAAGAGCTGGGATGTGTAGAACCACATCCAGCTTTGGTGTAAGTGGATGCTACTCCATTTGAAGTCAATGGCAGCTGAGCCCACTCACACCAGGCCTGAATTTCGCCCATTGCCTCTGCAGCGTGCATTGTTGTATTGCCTAGATATCCTGTGTCACCAGGGGTTGCACTTGAGCTATCCCCAATGAAGTGCATGGCCTTGTTCATCAATGGCACTTCTTTTCATGATTGGGAGTCTTTGAAAAATTTTGTGTTGGATTAATCATAAATGAAGAAATCGGTCGGCAGTAATCAAAAATGTCTGAGCTGGTGCTATGTAACTTAGGTCTATGTGTCTGTGTACATTGTAAAGGGCAAAATATGACTTGGCTTTTATTACTTTAATTAAAACATGAGTGAAGAGTGAGATTCATATTAAATTGTATTTTCCTGGCTGCTGTGTGAAGGAGCTAACTGATCTGATTACCATGAAGATTATAAACTATCAAAGTGAAAAAGAGCTTTTTGCAAGTATTTCATATTAAACCTTCAAACATAACACTTTAAGAATAATTATAGTTGTATTACTGGAAAATGATTCATGAATTCTGAATAAATATAAGACCCTTAAAGGGAAATGTTCCAAGACCATAGTTTTCGTTCCAATCTGATGAAATTTAGTATCATTTTGCAGCTGTAGAATAAAATGAAAAAAAATATGTACATAGACTGCATTGAGTATATGTCAGACTAAACTAATGAGATTTTTTCATCAACTCTAAGCACGCACACAGACAAATGGAATAACCATTCTCACTTTCTGTAATAGAAGGCAGCAAAGGAAAAAGCGAAAAAGGATCTTACTGTGCACAAGTCTTTATTCTATCTTTGATTGTTAAATAATATATTTTAAGTTCTCATATCTAGGCTGCAGACTGTTTGAACTGACATTAATGAACACATAAGAGAAAAGAGCTAACTGAAAAAAATGCAAGCAAGGGCTTGGATTGGGAATTTTATTAGTATTCCCAGTGGACTGTAATAAAGATTCTTTTGACACAATACAGTGAATGTTTACAGCAGACAATTTAGTTTCCTTCCAACAATTATGAGAGAAATTGAATCTCAGGAAATGTTAGTTTTCTCTAAAATTAGACATAACAATAAAGATATCCCTGAAAGTTTATTAAGCGATGGGGGGAGAAGCCATTCGTCTCTGGAAGACAATTTAGTAAATTTATTTAAAGAACTCCAGATGACTTATAAACAAAACAGATCCAAATGTGGCTGCTAACGTTTTAACATTTCCCCTGAGCTCTGCTTGGGAAGCATGGCAATGGGGTGCTGTATGTTCTTCCAGGCTGTCGACCCCATTCCAGGGAGCTTTTCTCCATCTGTTTTTTGTGTAATACAAAGTATAAGAAGACTCTGAGTTGATCTTGATTTTGTAAATGCTCATTGAATGTAGGGTGAGGTGTTTCCTTTCACATAAGTTAAGGCTCTTGGCTTGCCACTGGGAGCAAAGCAGATTTACATTTACTTTTGTACCTGTAATGCTGATAATCCACATCTCTTCTGGAGAATAAAGCGGTATCATTCATTGTTCTCTCCCAGATGGTGGTGGTTCTGCAATGAGGGTGCAGTATCACTCAGAAAAATAAGAAAATGAAATCACAGTAGAACAAATTTCCCTTCATGCCAATTCTCTCCACCATTCATCCACTGCAGTTAATTTAATAAGAAGGCTCTTCCACTTGACAGGTCTGTGTGGGGCAGCTGTGTCCTTGGTGCTGTATGAACAGTTCAGTAGGGGGCTCCAAAGCAACTGCAGTAGGATTTCAGGGGGGCACTTACATGCCACTGAACATCCTGGCAGCCAGCAGACTCTCTGGGGATTTGTACAGCCAAGGGACGTTACAAACCCCAGCATAACTGTTTTTGCCTTGAGCTACCACTTCTTATTGTATTCCGAGGCTTAGTTTGTAGTGTAGCTTACAGGCAATTGGACTTCTCCTGCTGTAGGACACCAGCTAACTGCTACCTTTGAACTCTGAAGGTAGCAAATGAGAGAGATGTTGGAAGCCACTTCTTCTAGTCCCTATGGACTAGATGGACATTTGTCTCCATCCACCATGCTGTCTAGCATACTTGAACTTTGTCTCCTGTCTCTGTTCAAAAGGTGCTCAGGGCTGCTTCTGGTGCTTTGGCAGAGCTATGCTAGGGAAACTGGTAGACTGTCTGACTCACTGGCCACTGTCTTTCATGTACACTATGGGCAAGGCCTTGCCCTAGCTGTTCATGGACATGCGAAGTGGGCAGCAGAGGAGAGCCACAGATGTGATGGATCTTGAGCCATATTGCCTGGGCAGGGCATGGCCCGCTGGAGCATATCATTCTGCTGCTCTGAAAAGCAGTAGTGTGCATCCCTTTTAATGCGTGATGCTGACTGCAGCAAGCAGGAGAGAGCCAGGGGACTGACTCTGCTCCCAACCTGATGGATCTTACTCCCTTGAGCACTGGCCTGGGTGCTCTGCATTTGAAATCCTGTCCTGCTGCTGGAAGGGAAGGAAAATGTCCACTGTTTTCTCCTACCTGATAACCCACCCATGCATCCGAGAGCAGGATTTTTGCTCCAGATATTCCACGCCTGAGGAAATGAAAAGAAATTCAATTGATATTAACAAGGAAAGGCGAATTCTCCTTCTCTAATTCTGCAGCAAAATCATAGAAGGCTGATATCACAAAATCAGTAGAATGCTTGTGTATTCAGTGCCTGAGTGTTAGAGAAAGTTGAGCCCTAAAGCTGCATATTTTGCATGCCTATTTTGTATGTGCAGTTAACTGGAGTTCCACGTGCAAGAGGGATATTTTATTTATCCATGTGCAAAAATGGCCATATGGCATATACTAATGACAAGCAGTAGGCAAACATTAAAAGTGCAATTCAATAAGTTTCTCTGAGAAAACTGGCCCATAAAATGCCAAATGAGAAATTATATATAAAGGAAAAAAAATATCATGCACTTGAGTGGGAATGAATTTATCATGCTTGCACAGAGATGCTGTGGATCAAAAATGGAAAGCAGCTATGTAAAATGCAGAAAGCTCTCCAGAGTTCTTCAAGCAGATTATGCTATGGTGTTTAATTTCTGAAAGCCAAAGAGTGGGATCTGAATATACTGCATAGTACTCCTTTTTGTCCTTTTATTTAGACTTTCAGTATCAAGGATATGGAGAAATGTACAAGTTAAAAGAAAATGTAACACCTTCTCTTTTCCACCAGGTTTTTCCCTAGTGACACCTGATTACCAATATTCTTCCTTTATTGCTTTGGCTATCTTGAAAGAAAAGAGGAAAAGATTTTGTGTTGGGGAGAACTGGGTGAAAGACAAAATCATTTGGCTCAAATGCAATTATCAAAGAAATTGACGCTTGGAAAGAACTCTGTCCCACTCTGAACAGATTTGGGGCTGGGCTTGAGGAGAGAAATAAATGTGCTTTTGATAAAGTTTAGTAAGTATCCCAGGAGGCAAGTTGGTTGGAATGGTTTTATGAACAGCATGAGCACTCAGCTCCGACTGCGTCTGCTCAAGCTTATGGAAACACCTAGGCCTTGAATAGCCTAACATTTTGAATATGTGTCAGCTAAAACCCTAGCGTGTGCTGGGCAAGTCCAGGGGCTTAACACGAGGATTAACATTTTGACTTCATGACTAACTGTATCATCTCACTTACTTTAGTCCCTCTTTTACTTGTAACTTGCTGCCTCCCCTTACAGTCCCGTTCCCCCTCTTTGGCTGCTTTATTTTCTCTAAGGACACCACTTTAACATTATAGTAACATTCTTTATTACCAGTGAAGACATTTGAAAAGCCTTCCCAAGTCACTTAATGAGTGAGTCATTTTTATAAGGTTTCAGCCCCTAAATGTCTGGCAGGTTTTCTTAGGATCCAGTTGCTAACACATCTCACTCCAGGCTGATTAACTCATGGCTTCAGCCAGGTTCTGCCTGTACTTGGTGACTCAGGCAATAATGGCTTTGATTTAAATCCTCTGATATCCTCATCTGTTCCTTGAGGAATTGAGCTTTGACCTTTCCCCTTGTATCCACGAGTATATGGAATGTCTCAGGAATTGTAAGTAAATCTTGGCTGTCATAGTACCTGTGACTGTCCATTTCCACAATATGTGATTGTAGCTAATAACTGTGGCAGGCTACTAGCTGTTATCTGTTCCCAGAGTGCCAGGCTGCCATTCTGGACAGTGCGTTATATAAGTGTCATAGAAATTTTTTTTTTATTTACTTTTCTTCCCATTCAGTTTAGAAATCTGGTATTTGTTAATGTTTGAGACCCTGAACTCTCATGGGAAGTAATGTCCTTGTCAGTCTTCTCATTCTTCTATGCTACCTATTCCTACTCACTCTGCATAGTGGGCATGTTTGGGGCATATTGGGGCAGGGTCTCAGTGACCAGTCATCTGGCCAGTCCTCAGATGGAAGAACAGTTCTTAAGACATTTGCTCAGATTGACATAAGAGAGACTGGCTCTTAGGCTGCTTTCAGTTATGTGGGGGCCATTTTAACTTTACTGGTTCCAGGATAGAGTAGAAATGTGGGTTAGAAGCACTCTTCGCCCTCCCATTCAGTCCCACTGAGGAGTTACCTCCTTATCTTTGCAGCTTCAGAGTCATGTGATGAATTTTATGTCATGCTAAATACAAAAGTCTTCTAAAAAACACTTCACAGTGATTTGTCAGAAATTCCTCTGTTCCTCTCACAGTAAATAATACTGTTTTTTAAAAAGAAGTTTGTAGCAGTTAATTGCCCTGGTACTGGTAATATATTTCCTAACTGTGACCCAAGCTTTGCTTTAGTTTTCTATAGCTTTTCCTTAGGTACATTGCCACACATTTCTGTGGGAATAACATTGCATTATATTTCAGTCTGTAGCTTGAAGAATACAACTCTGTCATTAGCATTTGCCTGTCAGAAGCCATTTGCTGTTCATGGCCTTGCTGATCTCCAAACACGCAGATGCTCTTGGCTTTAACTATGCACTATACCTTTGGAAAATGTATTTTTCCCCCATGGCAATCATGGTACATTGGAACTAAATGCTCTTCAGTGTCTTGGTTCCTGTTCTCGACCAAGTCTAGTACCTTTTGTCTACTTGTCTGCATTTTTGCCTACCTTTTCTTGCTAATTGGATTGGGTTTTTTTGTTTCCTTCATTTCTACTTTTTCCTTTTTGAAATGAGACCTGCACTATATGCTTATTCAGTTCCAGGCCACTTAGGGCTGAATGCCATAAGAAGTTAAGCATTGTGACACAGCACCTAACTTTTAGGAGCTTAGAAAAATCACAGAAACACACTATGATCCCAAAAGCCTGTTAGGTGTCTAGACTCCCTATGCAATGAATGGAGAGAGGGAAGCACCTCAGACTGCAATTCACAAAAGCCAGCATGTTAGGTGGCTACCTGCCTAACCTAACCAACGGGAGATGCTGACAACAGCGGTGTGCGCTAAGCCGTTCCCCTCTCTCAGAGATAGGCACCTAAGTCTGGACTGCAGGGAGATACCTATGCTGTTTTGCAAGAGGTTGGTTGGAGGAGAAGGTGCATGGGCAGCGGGTGAACCCCTGCTTTGGGGAGCCTAGCACACCATGCCCCCACCAACCCCCCCCACACCAGAGCCCTGAATCCCCCCCTAAAAAGAAACGCCCTAAGGGCCTCCCCCACACTGGCAGAGCCCTGGCCTTCTTGCCCCACTGCTTCCCCCCGGCCCCAGCACCCAGCTGAGCTGCTGCCCCCACCCCGAGTGCTGGGCCGGCTCCAGCCCTGAGCCAGTCCCAGTGCTGCCAGAGTTGGGCCAGGCCGAGCCAGCAGGCTCACTGGGCCAAGCAGGCAGCCTCCGCGAGCACCAGCTCCTCCCGCCTCTGAAGGCCCTCTCCCCCGAAGCCGCCAGCCCCAGCAGCGCGGCGAGCAGTGGCAACGTTCGGGGGTCGGGTGAGGAGTATCATAGAATCATAGAATATCAAGGTTGGAAGGGACCTCAGGAGATCATCTAGTCTAACCCCCTGCTCAAAGCAGGACCAATCCCCAATTTTTGCCTAGATCCTTAAATGGCCCCCTCAAGGATTGAACTCACAACCCTGGGTTTGGCAGGCCAATGCTCAAACCACTGAGCTATCCCTCCCCCCATGAGTAGAGGAGGCGGTGAAGGTCTCGGGGAAGTGGGGGGGCACCGCGGCCCAGTTGTCTGGCGGCGGGTCATTGGCAGCGCCAGGGAAGGCAAAGCCTATTATACCCTGGCCTATTATACCTGTCACCCATGAGGAGGTGGCAGTTTACCCTGGTGCTCACCTTATAACTTTTATCCCAGTGGTTAAAGTACTCACCTGGGATATGGGAGACCCAGGTTCAATTCCTCCCCTGTGCCAAAGGGGGAGAGCAGAGGGAGACCCCGATCAAGTCCCCCTCAGGTGGGTGCGCTAACCATTGGGCTGTGGGATATTCTGGTGTGGGTCTCCCTCAGTCTCTCCTTTTCAAGCTGTTCCACTATGGATAAATAGTGGAGGAGTGACTGGAGCAGGGGAATGGACCTGGGGTCTCCCACCTCAGTGCCACAACCACTGGACTACAAACTTATTCTCTCACTCTCTCTTGCTCTGGGCCAATGGATACTATGTATTCAGGTATTTATCCACAGTGTAACACTCATTGGACAAGAGAGACAGAAAATGACTCTGTCGTCCAGTGGTTAGGGAAGCCACCTAAGAGGTGGGAGATCCAGGGTCCAGTCCCCCTTCTCCAGTGGATTTTTTAATTATTTATCCACAGTAGAACAGCTTCCACAGGAGAGTGTGTGCTTGATTACAAACGAAACCCAAATTGCACATTACTGCAGAATGCCTCTCACCCAAACCTGCTCACCGCAGTTAAGACATAGAGAGGATGTTCCAGCTGTCGATTCCTACAATTCAGCTGTCCCAGACTGGCAGGAAGGGGCCTGGTCTTCAGCACCCCTTCTTATTTCTTTGGGGCCAGATCCTGAATTTGATGGTCTTCAGGGCAGCATTTAAGGTGGATTTATTGTGTTAGTGATGTGGTTAATTTCGTTTTCCCCTCCTAACAACTTCTGGACAATCTGAAGATGGATGGATTGGCAAGGGCTTTCAGGCTACTGTTGTTTGGAGGTGCTCAGAGGGACAGTGTATGTATTATTTGTTTTTAAGTGTGTGTGTGGGGGTGTGTGTGTAAAAGCAGCGTCTAGCTGCCCAGGCAACAGGCGCTTCAAAGAGCACTGGATAAATACATATTTGCTGAAGGCATTAGTTGGTGGGAGTGTAAACATTAAACATGCCTGCTTTGTGTGATGCTGTAATAAAGCAGAGGTCTTCGAAGACCCATTAGTGGTGCTCTGACTACAGCTTTACATCTTCGCTGTAGGTTCCTTGGAGCCTGTATTTTGTCAGTGGTGCTTCAGTGACTTTGCCCCCACAGGGAAATGTAAGTGAATTCTAGAAGGGATTTGAACATGGACTTGGACTTTTTATTTTTTTAAGTGCATTTCCTCTGTTGTATTGATCGACATGGATGCTTTGGTGTCGTTCTGTAGTAAGTAACCTGGATTTATACACTTACCATGGGAATCCACTAGAGCATCTTCGCCCCTCCCATACTCCTGGTTCTCATCATCCTACCGCTACAGCATGAGCCTCGTGGCATGCAGGGTATGATGATGCAAACAAACAGCAACGTGTACAGGTTCGTGTGTTTGGTTTCTTAAATTACAGGATCAGGAGAACTGCAGAGGCTCCATCCATTAAGAAATAACTAGGTAGGTGATTCACTACCATTCGTGTAAACGGCACCGACTCTGGGCTGCCTGCACAATTTATTAATACTTCACGGGAGGAAAAAAAATTATTTTAATCTCATAATGGATGATGAGCTGTGAAATTGCTTCTGCAGCAGCTGGGCACCCTCGGGGAGGTGCTAGATTGCACCACATTATGCAAGCTTTCCCCGAGATTGTCTGTTACTTGTGCTAATCAGACACATCAAATCTGGGGATGGAGGAGGAGGGGAATTGGCATTGCTTCTATTGTATTTTGTTAGGTTTTTCTTTCCATGCTCTTTTCTCTCTTCCCCCTCCCCCCGATTTGAAACACTGTCAGCTTACTTGTTAGGGCCCAAAGTTAACTTTTGAAGTAAGTGGGTTAAGTCCAATCATTTTCCATAGTGATTTAGGCTGAGGGCTGCAAAGGGACTTTCCAGAGTTAGGCAGGGACCATCATTTTGCTCTGTATTCATACAGCACTTAGCACAATGGTGTCCTGGTCCACAACTGGGTCTCCTGGATGCTATGGTAATACCGACAATAAATAATAACAATGGACACTCTGCTCCCAGTGATGGTCAGTGGTTGGGAGCCTAACTCCTTTAGAACCCTTGGCAAATGCTTGCCTAAATTGCATTCAGTTATTTGGCCCCTCTCGGGGGGGGAGGGGGGCATGCTTGGAATAGTATTATTGCTAAACCCTCTTCTGTTTGCACAGGCTCAGCACATGAGCTGTGTGCTGAGGAGTTCAGCTGGGTTATGGGCAGGGGGAAGAAATCCCTCTCCCCAGACATAGAGGGTAGGTCTACACTGCGATCAAAAACCTGCAGCACCAAGTCTCAGCACCTAGTCAACTAACTCAGGGTCGGGCTGTGGGGCTATAAAATTGTAGAAACACTTGGGCTCAGGCTGGAGCCCGGGCTCTGCAACCCTAACCAAGTCGGCTGACCTGGGCCAACCACGTCTTTTATTACTGTGTTGAGATATCCAGAGTGACAGCATTGCTGTCCTACAGCCGTGGTTAGTGCCTACTTTAGAAAACCAACATGCATGGAGCTGCTCCTGTTTATGCTAATGTGGAGTTTAGCTCGTCACATTTCGATTAAGTTTCAGCTTTATTTCAGTGTCTTTCTCAGTATGAGCCAAACCCTGGCCACAATGAAGCCAGTGGGAGATCTGGCAATCACTTAAGTAGGGCTGGCCCTGTATTCCTTAGCATTCAGAGCTTCACAGAATTGATGGTTATAAGCTGCCAGGACATATGGAGAGTGGTTTGCCTACACTGGTGGGTTCCGTCTATTTTATGGTTAACGCCTGAGCGTTATTCATAGCAAAGGTTATTCAGTGGTTTTTACAGAAATAAATGGCAACTTCCAAAACGCGCTGCACAGTAAGAGTGTTCATCTTGTCATGGTATTCAGCAGCTGTTTCATTGGTCTAGGCCTTGTTTAAATGAGAACATGTCACAGAGATCCCTCACATATTCATATCTTGGATGGGAGGTAAAAAGCGAAGGCCTGACTATGTACAGTTATTAAATATCTAATGGTACTTTCTGCAAGTGTAATGTGGCTAATTCCAGCTTTGCGGCTCAAATTTCCACCTAAAACTCTCCCTCTGATTTCAGTTGCATTATTCTTCACTCCCTACATAAAATCTCAAGAACTGTTGCTGTAGGCTGTTAAACAGCTGCCATATTCCATCCCCCCAGAGTTGTCTTGGTATTGTGCGTAATGTGGCCATTGTAAATCTTCATTTGGATATTCTAAACTCCATAAGATTTTGTATCTATAATAAAAATACATCAAGGAGTACAGAATATCACGCTGTACATGAGAGGGGTGTGTGTGAGAGGGAGAGAGAGAGAGACTCACACACATCAAGGCACACCAGTTATGTGCTGGTGGGTCATTTAGTGGGAAAGTCCAAGATATTCACTAAGGATCTGATGTGGAAAACACTGTATCTTATTTTCTAAGGAGGGCATCTCTTCTGCATCTTCAAAAATTCACATGCTCCTGTGAATGGCCCCTTAGTAACACACTAGTTTATGCACATAAATCAGTTTTTGTGCATACGGATGTGCATTTTTGTAGATGGCGTGTGGGTGAATAGTCATGCCTCCTTTTGAACAGTTGGCCCCTTATGTCTTGAATCTTCATTGACAAATTAAGAAGCAACATGAGATGTTTCAGCGGAAACCACGGGTGAATCAAGTTAGTATGTAGCCCTCTCATTGTAGCAATATTTGATCACTTTAATTCCACAGCGCCTTAAATAAAGTAGTGTTTGCTGAAATCCATTTGCAACACAGTACTACAACCATGTGAAGTGCATATTGGCCCTGAGCAGTGGAATATAGGCAGCATGTGCTTTGATGTAAGTCTGCTGAAAACCTATTCCAAACTATCCATTAAAACTGGCACAACTTCTTTAGAACCATTTAAATTCTGTACACTAGGGAAATATTATGTAAGATGGAAAGGGAAGGAGAATATGCATAGTGCAGCATAGTATTGTTCCTGCTTTGGGTACTTGTTTTCCTGCTTCACTGGAGCCAGGTTGCATTAATTTCTTAGAGTGCTTGTTACTTATTCTTTCCTGCATGAATTCCATTAATGTTTTCAAGCAGCCTTATCTTTTGACCTGCATATACCGTATTATGTATAATTATGTACAGCTGCATTTGCTCAACACAAAATATGAAATTGGTATGGTCCAACAATGCATCTCTATGCAATACTGTGATCACCTCATTATGCACATGCAGTATATCATGAATGAAAAAAAATATATAAAATTTGTGCCTGTCAAATGTTTTATGTTTTAATATTTCTTTTGTCCAGCACAGCCCAAGATACTAGGAAACTAAGGGAGAGAGTCTGGCCCCATCACTGTTTGCAGACACCAGTATTTGATGGACCCTTTGCTAGTGTAGATTGGTGGAAGGGAGCTCCACCAATTGACACCAGCTAAGATGCTGACACTGGCTGTGTAATTCATCCCCAATCTTTTTTAAGATCATGCAAGCAATAACAGTAATATTAAGATGGCTGATAGTTCCACTGAGCTCAAACAAAATACACAGCATGTAACAAAAGTCATGCCAAAGTAACAGTGAGCACTGGCACCTAGAGATGTCAGCCAGTGGAGTGCAAAGTAAACTGTAGACAGAACCCTTCAGTTGCATGATGTACGCAAATGCTCTTAAGACGATAGCATGAATAGCCAAGAAAAGCAACAATTTGACTCATCTGAAAGAAATGGTCACATCCTTCTCATCAAGCACAAGTGGAGAAAAGCATTCTTGGTCACAGATGCTTCCTAAAAATTCAAGAGCAGCCAAGGATCTAACATGAATCTGATGAGACCCTCCAAATCTGACTACAAAGACAGAGGGTGGGATTTCTCAGACATGCTCAGTGTTGCCCTAACTCTGTATAAGCCAACTAGATGAGCACGTTCAAAAATCTCACAAACAAACCTGGGGCCCTTTTCTGGTCTGCTCAGTGGGAGAAGAGAATATTAAAGCTCTAGGACTTGCTGATGAACCAAGATATTGCAGGCACTCATGTTTACCTTATCTTCTAAGTAGATATTTCAGTGAAAAACCAAAGGCAACAAACTTAAAACTTGTCAAAGGAAATACTTTTTACACACTGTATAATTATTCTGTGGAACTCACTGTCGCTAAATATTGAGGCCAAGAGCTTAGTAGAAATTTTGAAAGAATTGGACATTTTCTATGGATGATGAGAACATCTATAGTTAAATTATATATAATATGGGAAGGCTAAACCCTCATGCTGCTGGGCATAAGCCAACTGCTAGCTGACAAGTTCTAGTAAGAAGAAATTTGCCCGAGGAGCCGATTATTCTGTAATTGTTCATTATGGATTTATTGTACTTTTCTCAGAAGCATCTAGTCTGGTCACTTTCAGAGGCAGGATACTTGTCTTGATGGCCTGTTGGTCTGATCCAGTATGTCAGTTGTTCCTGTAATAAATGTGTGTAGTTTCCATTCTTTCCTCTATTTTTTAAAAAATGCTGTTTCTATCAGAGGGTTTGTTCTCCTCCTAGATGAAGTCAGAGGGGCTTGAGAGCATGTATCTGGAGGAAGAAGTCCCCAAATCTTTGTGTAGATTTGTAATTGGGGACATTCTGCAGCTCTGGTGGGCTCCTCCTGGGTACTTCTTTACAAAGCAATTGCTGTACTTCAAAAAGCCTAGTAATAAAAGCAGAAAAGGTTGGGAACTGTGATGGATTACAATTTTTTCCTCTTTATTCCTGAGGGTAACTACTTCCAAAGCTCATTTCTGGCATTGTCACTGGGGAATTCTGGGTCTCTATCCTCACACAAGAGGATAAAAGTAGCTTTACTAATTCTTTATATACCATTGCATGCTGCATTGCTACTTTCGTGCATGTATTATCTGCATTTATGGTAACTGTAACCTTTTCTTGAACCAGAGATTTTCCTGAACAAGAGCCCTCTGGGACCTGTGTGGACTTTCCAGGATATATTTTTAATAAACACAGTAATTTGACTGTAAACCCATTACCTATTCTATGTTTATTGTATGGGATAATCATTTTCATGCCCACAAAAACACTAAATCACAGCGTAATCAAAGGAAGAATGGCAGCTAGCCCAAAACTGGTATGTGTTGTGATAAAACAGCCCATCTTCAGCATCACACACTGTACCTTTATATATTGCCTATGAGTAATGGCCTCCAGAAGACATTAAATCTTAAAAAAAAAAAAAAAAAAAAAAAAAGTCTAATTGTAACTATATTTTTGTTTTTCATTTTGGTTTATATACAGTATGTGACTTTTGCAGAGACATTTTTATTCCAGGAAAATGACAGGCCAACAAGAAGCCATAATTGCACTGATTTTTAGAAGTGCTGCAGTACTACAGATCTGATGTACTGCAAGACATGAATCAGAAAAATTCTATTAAAAAATCTCTTGAATGGCTGACACAAGAGTATTATCCACGATGATTAATTTGACTTGGTCATTATGAACACAGACAAGTCTGACAAAATTGCATTTCATTCCCCACTGAATTCGTAAAATCACTGTACACATAATAAGAAGTTATAGTTCTATGCTATCCACTCTATCTGACAGAATTTCAGGTCTGGATAAGATACTGTTTAAAAAAAGGGACAGGGTAGAGAGACTGTTTAAAAGCCGACAATAGGACTGGTTTCTTTTGCTACAAATTGTACATAGCAACATTTTTTTTTATTTTATTTTCCATTTGAGGTTGTGATGCAAGTCAGCTGGAGCTTTGAGAATTAAAGTCAACATTCAGTGTAAGCTCTTATTTATATTGTAAGGTTTTAGGTACATTCTGATTCTCCAGAGATTTTCATGTGCTAAACTCTTTGCACACCGAGTAGTCCAGAAGTCAGTGTAAGTCTTTGCAGGATCAGGGTCTTAGATTGTAAGGCCTTGGGGACGGGACTTCTGTATCATGTCTAGCACCTAGCACAACGAGGCCCTGATCAGGTCTCTGGGTGTGTCTGTAATACAGATAATTCATCATCATCATCATCTCTTCCTCCTTATTTATACCAGTGTAAACGAAGTACAGATATGGACGTTCAGATCAGAGACAGTTTTGACACATTTTCTGGCTTTCATTCTATTTAAATTTCTTTTAAAAAAACCCGTAAACAACTCGTGCATGGTTAAAAACCACATGTTATTTATACCTAGTCGTTGGGCTTTTAGGGCCCATTGACAATTGGTATTATTCAGAGGAGCCATAGTTAAGGTTGAGACTTGCCTTCCATTATAAGCTTCATATTAGCCTTCCCTTTAAAACCTTCAGAAAGATAATTTTCATGTCATAGTTTGGAACTGTGCAAACAGTTCCAGTGGAAATATACTTCTTCACAAGTATTTGTGCCCCTTTCCCCTTCCACCTACGTTCTTATGAACAAAAACTTGTGCACATGAACATTTGCACTGGGGGAAAGGAGTGCAACTGAGGGAAAGGAGCAGTGAATACTGTCAAAGGCCATCAGCAATTTGTATATGAGTGACTATTCACAAATGTCTCTTTAGAGTATTCGGCCAACTGTACTCCATGTATTTCGTAGGCCCTGCAATTCACATCTGTGACTATAGGAAGGGTCGTGGATCTATGCGTATTTCAGAGTGTAGTCTAAATATAGCAGAAGGTATCCTCTTTTCTTGTTCCACATACATCAGTGGAGAACAGGCTAGATCTCCACACACTAAGATGAAGCAAATCAATTTCCTTTCCCAACACACACAACTGCTGATGCAGAAAATCAGTGCTGCTTCATTTCTTTGGCACTGAGGTTTTGAAATCCCAGGTGTTAAAGAAGATCCCCTTCTCCATCAGTACTATGCAGAGGCATCATGCCAAAGGGACATGAAGGAGCATGTGCCCCTGCCCACTGCTTCTCTACCAGCAGTGTGTCCTTCCCCTGACATCCATAGTGATCACACTGCCTTCTTTTACTCCTCTCATTTCTCTTCAGTCTATAATATCCATTTGCTCACCATTATTACCAGTTTTCAGAGTAACAGCCGTGTTAGTCTGTATTCCTATTTGGTATACTTGGTCCACAGCACCATATCACTCCAAGCACTGCAGTACTTCATCTAGCTGTACATTGAATTCAAGGATACCTCTGAAAAGAGAAGGAAAGAGCTGCAGAGGACCAGAGTAATGGAAAGTGATGATTTCAGCTGGGGCTGGAGGGTGGTGAAGAAGCAGGAAAGTGGATGGCTACTCTCATCTCACAGTTTCCTTTGCATGACAGTTTACTGTACAATCCCATAAACCGGATGTAGATGAGGGAGTTTCCATCATAAATGACAAAGTGATATGTAGAAATTTCCTAGGCATTGCTTACAGTAAACATATTTGAATATTTTGCATTGTCTCTGCTGTTAGGGTGGGGTGGATCACACCATTCTCCATGGTTCCTTGCAGTTCACCGAAAATAAATTCTCTGCCGTTTTCTCTCTGACTCAAGCTTGCCTGTGAACGTTATTTCACAGGGCAAATATTTACTGGCAATAATGCTGAAAATCTCCCCCTCTAACTGTGAATAATAATCTCTGAGATTGGCTGGAACTCCTGGATCCTAACAGATAATCACAGAGAACATGACTCAGTGGAGAATTGGGGTCACTGGATATTTGGCATGTTTCAAAGGAGAATTGGTTCCCAGGTTCATGGTCAAGTCATCTTCTCTGTGACCAATAACATGCTGAGATGAGGCTGGCTAGCTGTAGATCTTAAAATGCTTTTTAAAGAAGGGCATTACTGTCCCCATTTTCCATATGGGGAGAAGCTGAGGCCCAGGAAGCTTAAGGGCCTAATTTTCAGAGGTTCTAAGCACCCACAACTCCCATAAGGTCCATGTAAGATGTGAGATCTTAGCATCTCTGAAAATATAGCAGTTACAGCCCTGTCTGAGATCCCCCTTGTGGATGGTCACAGGTCTGCTGTATTTGGCCCAACCTGTGAATCCCTGTTATTCCCAGACCACTGGGTGTGCCAGAGACCAGTGCTGAAGGTTACAATCTCCCAGAGCTCCATCCTCATTGGCAGTGAGGTGTGTCGCCTAACTCTTCGGGGGGACATAGCAGATAAAGCAAGGAACCCACAGGCTTTGCACAGGAATTTCTTACACACACACTCTCACTTTACTCTTAGCAGTACTGGAGCTATGCAGATCTATGCAAAATCAACACCTACATGTTCCACCCTGTATGTGTCTGTGCTCACTGCTTCTGTGAGCCAAGGGGCCAGTCCATGTGTGAGGTGGGTAGTCCCCTCTTACCTTTGGTCTCCTGCTTCCTGATAATGTTCTGCTGGGGAAAGAGGTCACATTCTACCATTAAACAAAGTTTCAGACTACTCTGTCACTGACCGGCTTCAAAGCCCTGGTCAGGTAGTTAAAGTCCAGCCTCCCTGGACACAAACTGGGAGAACCAACTTCCTTTAGTTTGGTTCCCTTTTTGGCAAATCCATTGTTCCCATTGCAGAGGGTCGTTCAAAGTTGGTGCCCCCTTGTTGACTCTCATGCAGAGTCAGACATCTAGGCACCAGGCCCACCAACAACAGAGAGATACAATCCAGCACAAGAGTTATAGTGTACAGACAAGGACACAGCCAAA
Source organism: Lepidochelys kempii (assembly GCF_965140285.1). Classification (NCBI taxonomy): domain Eukaryota; kingdom Metazoa; phylum Chordata; order Testudines; family Cheloniidae; genus Lepidochelys; species Lepidochelys kempii. Next base: position 28,989,857 of record NC_136392.1, on the reverse strand, counting down.
ATGGAGGCTGAAATGCAACATGGATTCACAGAAACCGCCAGCCATAGCCCCAGAACTGTTCCATAGGTCATGCCGTGAGTTAGCAATGGAACCATACCGCTCAGCTCTCTGTCATATCAAGGGATGTCACCCATTTTAGTCTCAAAGCTCCATACCTTTCACAGGTTTATTGTTGAAAATGGTTTATGGCAGCAGTTAAGAATCATGCAGCAGAGGTGTTCGAGGCATTTGTGCTGAAGGAAGGACTCACACGGCATTCTGAGTTTCCTGTGTGAATTTTTTTTCTTGTTTTGGGTGCTTGTCACACGTGGCAACCTTGTTAGATTGCAGCTGGCTGAGAGAAATGGGACAAGCTGGGAATGAAGCCCAGGACTCCTGACTCCCAAGCCTATGCTCTGCTCATAGGAACACGCACTCTGTTCCACACTGTTGGGAGGCTGGAGGGTGAGAGAAACCCATACTGTCCCCTGTGTGATCTGCTAATGCACAGGGGATGGGAAACTCCAACATTCTCTTCTCAGTGCTTCCTACCCATTCCTCAAAAAGAAAAGCAGGACTTGTGGCACCTTAGAGACTAACAAATTTATTTGAGTATAAGCTGTAGCTCACGAAAGCTTATGCTCAAATATATTTGTTAGTCTCTAAGGTGCCAGTAGTACTCCTTTTCTTTTTGCAGATACAGACTAACACGGCTGCTACTCTGAAACCTGCCCATTCCTATCTGTCAGGGAGAGAGCTTTGCTCTGGCACAAGGCCGGAGGAAGTAGCTGGGGGTTCAGGCCCCCAAAAGAGCAGACCCTTGAAGAACCATGTACACCTCAGGCAATCAGCAGAGGTGCAGGCAGTCCACAGTGGCCCCACCAGCCTCCTAGCAGCCCATCTCTTTTTATGATGGTAAAATGGACTCCCCCACAGGTTGCTGAACCTGGAGCCCCTCCCAGGAAGGGCAATAGATTCCACAGCTTGGAGGAGAAAGGTACCTGAGTCAGCTTTTCACATACCCACCACAGTCCTGTGTAGCTGGGGATGTAGGCAGCTATCATGTCACTACCAAAAACATTCCCCAGAGCCCATTCACACCCCAGACCTACATCATGCATCACACAGGGCCCTTGCTGGGAGGCTTCTATAGTATCTTGAAAGAGGACAGTGATTCCACAGAAATGGTCTTTCCATCCCCCAGGGCAGATGTCTTCTGGCTCCTCGTACCCACCCAGGGAAGAGAAGTAGAATGGATGGCATGGTGCTTCAGGTTAATTTATTAAGAGGGAGGTGGGGACTTCCCCCTTCCTGGGACCTGTCTGACAACATGCTCCGGAAGCCATGTGTGTGATGATGCCTATAATTGGCAAGAGGGCAGAAACAGGCAAATCCAGGGTTAACACATGAGGAAAAGTTGCCTGGCACTCTAGAGCTACGTGGCCCAGCAAGTTCTGTACTTGCAGGAGACAAGACAGGGCAGTTGTTTATTGGCACAAGTTCCTCCCACTTTTCCTGCAGTCTGTACACACAACGTTCCCATGTGCAAAGATTTTGCAGCAGCTGAATGTCCAATGAATTCTCCCAGCTGAAGGGGAGATCTGATTCCAGCATCCCGCCTACCTAACCTCTCTGCGAAGCTGCCTTGTGCAGCACACTGATAAGAGCAGAACAGAACTGCAATTGTTTCTCTCCACCATTGGAAGCAGCAGAAGCATCATGTTCCTTTGTCACATACGCTTAAGTTGTGTTACAACAGTGTTAGAGGTTTGCATTGAAAAGGCTCAGTGCTGCTTCAAACTCACTAATCTTTGGGCCCAAATGATCTTAAAGGAAAAATCCTGGCTTCTGTTCTTCCACCCCCAGTAATTTGCAGATGCAGTTTAAGGTATCTGTAGTAATGTCCAAATACATGACACTTCAGGCACTTCAATGTCTAAGTGACTGAAATGGTGGGCACAAAAAGGGAGAGTGGTTAAGCTTCAGAACAGTGGTTCCCAAACTTTAACAACCTGTGAACCCCTTTCACTGAAATGTTAAGTCTCGCGAACCCCCTCCTAAAAATGAATATTTCCAGGGATTTTCTCCTTTACCCGAATATAAATTATAAAAACAGTGCTCTTGGAAATAGAAAATTTGTTTTTATGACATGCTTATTACACATTATTTATTATTAATTATTTATCATTACAGTATTTTTATTTATGAAAACGGCAACACGCTTCCAAGATCTCACTTCCGTAGCTTGTATCACTTTGAATAAGCCTGTTATAAGACAAGGCTCCTAGGTTTCATCAAGAAGTATCAGATGTGAAACAGCATGAAGGTATTTAAGAAGCCAATTCAAAAAGTTTCTCCTTCACAAGCATTCAGGTCTTGAGCAGTCCAGGAAAACAACACACATTTCAACAAAGCTTAAACTTGTTCTTCATAATAGTTTTAAAAACAATACTAGCTGCCTATTTAATTTTAAAAAGAGCAAAAAATATCCACCTCCTTTTCCATTTCTTATGAGTCTTGAAGTTTAAATCTGCTCAGTGTGATAGATACGCTTGCTTTGATCTGCTTAGCTCTTAGAACTCCAGGGGCTCTGGGCTGCTGGCCCATCCTGCCTGGAGTCCCTAGGGATAGCTCTGTCCACCATTAGGGAATTTTTTCCCAAGAACGCCCTGTAACATTATGCAAACCCCCAGGGGTTCATGAACCCCAGTTTGGGAACCACTGCCTTAGAAGAAAGTCAGGCTCTTAACTCCTGGGGTACTAAGGACATCCTCATTTTTCACTGAGCTCCTCAGGATCTCTCTTGTCCTCAGCACTTCCCCCATCTCCAGAAAAAGATCCTCCACCTCCATAGCCTCCCCTCTTGGCCCTCTGAATGATGCCTCCCCTAGGTCAGAGAAGGCACTCTGGGCTCTTCTGTGTATTGCCTACCCCCTTAGAACCAACGAGCTGGTAGAAGTTGCTCTTTAGCCACCTGAATCCTGAGATGAACATGAGTTTGTCAGCAATCACCTCCTCTGAAATTTTACAGGGAGCAGTTTTTCAGTGGGACCAATTAATTGTCATTTACAAAGGTGATTGGGTGTTGAGCATAACTCCCTGTTTTCTGTTGCCCCTTGAAATTCACGCCCCTCCCCCTCTGTTAAACTCTTCTTCTAAGCTTTCATCTTCCTTTATCTTGGCAATTGGAGTTCCCTGCCCTATGTCCCTGCTTCCCAGGCCTCAGCATGTACCGAACATTGCTGCTTGAATATGCATGAAAGAAGCATTAATGCTCAGTCACCCTCCTGAAACAACCCCGCTTGCCCTCTGTGCAATTCAAAATCTCCCTCTGTTTATAAACAACCTTCCATGGAGTTCCTGTAGCCAGCCTAACAGAGCCTGCTTTGGGTCTCTCTTCTCCCTTTCGGTCTCCCCACGGAGAGAGGAGCCTGCTTTGGGTCTCTCTTCTCCCCACGGTCTCCCTTCATGCACTTGCTCCAGCTGACTGCCCTCCTTGCTCCCCACCGTCTTCTAGCTCTGGCCTCCACTCTGCTCATCCCCAGTCAGGCCACTGGTGTGTGCAGTCAGGAGCAGCCCCCTGCATCTCTGCACCTCCTCAACTCTCCTTACCAACCTCAGCTTGATGCATCTCTTCTTCCCCATGAAAGTGAGTGGGAATTAGGTGCCTACTTGCCATTTGTGCCTTTGAAAATCTCCTTCCTCTTCATTTGTGTCTCTCTCAGCTGTTAATGAACCCACTCGAGAAAGTCTCTGGGGTCGTGGTTTGTATGAAAGATACTAAACGGGCTGGAACTGCCCCAGGCTTTACTGATACTGTGTCTGGGTGCAGAGGAAACAGGAAATAGGCTCCTTGATCAACCAACAACAGTAAAGCTGGTGGATCCACTGACTTGTCAGTACCTGTTCTGTACCATTTTATAGTGTGCTTTTATTTATATTGTTCAATTCAATAGGCTGTAGTCTTGTACAGGATGTGGAACAGATTCTTCTCCCATTACTCACCATGGGGAAATAACTGGCTGGGTGGTAGTACTCCTGAAAGGCATCTGGGGATTATAGTGGATCACAATTGACTATGAGTCAGCAATGTGATACAGTTAGAAAAAAAGGTGAATATCATTCTCGGGTGTATTAACAGGAGTTTTGTATGTAAGTCACAGCAAGTACTTGTCCCCTGTACTTGGCACTGGTGAGGCTCAGCTGGAGCACTGTGTCCAGTTCTGGATGCTACATTTTAGGAAAGATGTCGGCACGTTGGAGAGTCCAGAGGAGAGCAACAAAACTGATCAATGGTTTTGAATACCTAAGCTCTGAGGAAAGGTTTTAAAAAAAACACTGGACATGTTTAGTGTTGAGAAAAGACGACTCAGGGTGGGGGACTGATAACAGTTTTCCTGTATGTTAAGGGCTGTTATAAAGAGAACAGTGATCAGTGGTCCACTGACAGTAGGGCAAGAAGTAATGGGCTTAATCTGCAGCAAGGGAGATTGAGGTGAGATATTAGGAAAAACTTTCTAACTCTAAGGGAAGTTAAACTCTGGAACAGGCTTCCAAGAGAGGTGGTAGAATCCCCATCGTTGGAGGTTTTTAAGAGAAGGTGGGACAAATACCTGTCAGGGATGGTCTAGGTTTACTTGGACCTGCCTCAGCCCAAGAGTTGGACTTGACTCCTCGAGGTTCCTTCCAGCCCGATATTTCTGTGATCTATGAGAGAGGGGTATGATCTCACTAGGGATCAGAGACACTGCTCCCTCTTAGCAGCCCAGGCAATGTTACCTCTGCAAAAGTGGAATGGGCATGGTAAATTGGGGGTGGAGTCATGGCTGCCCTGGCGTCCTTTGGAGGGGAAGGCATGCGGTACCTGCTGAAAGGATGGCAGAGAGGCTGCTGCAGCTTGAATTCTGGCTGAGTCAGCCAGAATCCTTTCAGCAGCTACCCTTGTATCATAGCCCCTCTGCATCCTGCTGGGCTATAGCTTGAAAGTCACAAACTAGCCAGGCTGTGGGGTAAGCTGAGTCTTTGAGATTCAGAGTCATAAATTCACACTTTAACTTTGAAACAAGTTTATATTTAATTGCAATTAAAACAATTGATGTAAAAAGTATTTATTTGTTTCTCCCACAGTACCCCCCCCCTCCACCCCATAGTTCCCCTCCCACAAAGACCCTAGAAATGAGTCTCTGCACAGGTGCAATCTACACAAGGATTAGCTAGTTCCATAAGAGCTGAACATACTGGACATGGTCCTTGAACTCTAGCCCCATTATCAGCATCACATAAAGACATGAAAGGGTCTGAATACAATGAAGAGAGAAGTGCAGTTGGGGGTGGGGCAGGGGGGAAATGCAGTCTTTTTACCATATGGCCGACATATTGCAAAAATGGAAAGATACATGGATTCTTGGCATCATCACTCCATTTTAACTAGCGTTGCCACCTTTCTAATTCATGGTAACTGGACTCCGCCCCCAAGGCTTCACCTCTTCCCCCCCCCCAAGGCCCCGCCCCATCCCACTTCTTCCCTTAAGGCCCCGCCCCCTTCTCTGCCTCTTCCCCCAAGGCCCCATCCCCATTGATCTCCCACCCACACCGCTAATTAGATAATCTCAAGGAACTTGCCTGCAGGTAGGAGGTGGCCCCAGATGAGCAGGTGCTGGCGCGGGTTGGTGCCTCCCTCTGCCTTTGGGCCTTTGGTTCAGGTGCCATTTAGGGTTGCCAGGACCCTCAAAATCTGGCACAGAAGCCAGAAACTGGACTGTCCAAGTAGAAACCATATGGGTGGCAACCTTAATTTTAACATGTGCCTATTACTGCAGAATCAAGCAGGGACTTTGCACCCAACTCTCCCCTCCACCCCAGAAGTTGATGGTAGTTGTGCAGATTCAGGCTCCTCATTTCAGCCTAGCTCAATATATTTGAAAGTGGAAAACCCTACCTCTTCCGCATTTGTAGTACATCTCTACCCAAATATAATGCGGTCCGCAGGAGCCAGAAAAGCTTACCGCGTTATGTGAAACTGCGTTATATAGAACTTGCTTTGGCCCCCCTGCCCCTTGTCCCCTGACCACCCCCTCCAGAGACTCCCCCATCCCTAATCACCCCCAGGACCCCACCCCCTACCCAACCCCCCTGCTCCCTGTCCACTGACTGCGCCGACCCCTATCACACCCCCGCCCCCTGACAGGCACTCACCGGCAGCGGTGGGAAGCAGAGCAGCCTGGCCCCAGCCTGCTCCACTCCGCCAGCTCCCAGCTGCGCTACTCCGCTTCCCGCCGCCGGTGAGTGCGGGGAGGCTAGGGAAAGGACGCCCCACCCCACTCACCGGCGGTGGGAAGTGGAGCACTGCAGCTGGGAGCTGGTGGAGTGGATTGGGCTGGGGCCAGGCTGCTCCGCTTCCGACACTGCCAGTGAGTGTGGGGGGGGAACCTCATCCCCCAAGCCCCCTCCCCCGAGTGACACGGCTGGGGCCGCGGCGAGGGAAGTGGAGCAGGCTGCTCCCAGCCCCCCACTAATCACCCGGGCCACTCTGGGCCTGCGGGGCCCCCCAAAGTGCCCCCCCCCACAGCTTCTGCCTCCGAGACCCTGCTTTACTGCATTGTATACGAACCCGTGTTATATCGGGTCATGGTATATCAGGGTAGAGGTGTATAATAAAGCAAGCCACCTTTTAGGGAAGTTGAGCTTCACTGTGGTGACATCTTTCAGTCACTGGTGGGATGAATTGGTTTAAACATAAACCGAGGGGGCGTTTGTGTTAGTAAATAATTAAAATTTAACATAATCTATAATTTAATCTGTAGTGTGTATTATAATGAATAATCTACTGCATAATTTAATCTAAAATAACATTAAAATGCAAAATATGTTGTATAACACACTTGATGAGGAAATGGGAGTTGGTTGTTACTGAGACGAGTTTTAGAGGACAGCATTTCTTCAGTTGTGACTTTAAACCACCACTTGTCCGTATGGATTCAGTCATCCCAAACGTAAAAATAAACAGAGTGTATTACAATACATCATCATCATGGATTCCACCTATATACAGTATCTATCTATTGAATCTCTCTGCCTTATCTTTCTAGCTGTCTTTTTAAAACACGTATAGAGTAAATATAGGCTTGGAAAATTGTTCTTAGCTGATATGGTGTGAATGGTTGCAGGCGTGAAGTCTGATTATGTTGATTGGATATTGTCTAATATGATACTGATTTTGTATTGCTTTGATCCTTATTTTGATATGACTGCATAATACTGTAGTGAATCGAAAAGCTTTGTGATTTAGACAGTTCTTGTTTTCTGAGCTGAATAGAATGAGGAGACAGAAATGCGCAGGGGGTGTGAGCAGGGATGACAGGTTTTCCATACTCCTGACAAAACCTCCTCAAAGCCTTTTAGCAAGCTTCTCAGCAGAAACACAAGAAACTTGTATTTTTGAAGAGCGCTTTAGGAAACTTGGAGTGGATTTTACATAATTTAACTAAGTACAGCAAAGCCACTTGTTTATATACCTGATACCAAAATAAACCAGTTGGAAGAAGTTTGCTGCGTAAAGATTTGTTCAAATCCCTCTCCCTATACCGTGGAACAAAATCCTCTTAAATATCTGGGAAAGAATCAGTGCACTTCAAACTGCGTAACCCAAATGAAAACTAACTACCAAACCTATTAAATGGAATCTATCGGCCTTATACTCTTTTATGTGCAGCCTGTCACCCCCGCCCCTTCCAGTGTAATATCTGAGCTAGACAAGCTGGCTGGAAGAATAAATGAACTGGAATCTCCACTTGAGAACTGTGTTGATACTAATATATAGTAGTATAGACCTTGAGCCCCTATTTCTTATGTACACCATGTGAAGTCAATGGGAATTTTGAGGGCATATAAATCACAGAATTGGCCCCACAATAAGTGCTCCAATCACTATCTTTATTGCAATGGTATCATGTGAACAACATAGGGGAGACAAAGAAGGGAGGGGAATCACCTTTGCTAAGGATAATGAAAATGTTAAACTCCCTGCACCTCCGTGAAGAGTGACGAAGGGATGGTGCCATTGCAGTCGATGTTTCTGTCCAAAGAAAGTGCCAGAACGCTTAAGCTCATGCACTCTCCAACTGGTGCTTCATAACAAGATTCCAGACAGCTGCTTCTTCACTTGCTCTCTGCTGAGTTTCATGAAGAATTCAAGTTACATAAATCTTTTATTTTATAATTTTTTAAATCTGGGGTGATGGAAGATGAGGATTTGTGTGAGAGTTTTGGGGCAATGGCTTAATAGTCTATAGTGTTTAACCGTTTTTGCACACATAGATTTCTGGTCTTAAGTCAATATTAAATCAAAATCCAACCATGAAATTAGGTGATCTTGGAAGCTGATCTTAAAATCCATGTGTATAACACTAGGGATAATCAGAATTTCATATAGTATAGTCATATATAATGTAGGATATCTTCAGAATAAGCTTTCTCTTTAAAATAGAACCTGTTATAATGGTCTTCCATACCACAATTAACAATTTTATTGTAAGATTCACATTTATTTTAAATTTACTGTAGATCTAATATATTTTGTCTCAGGAGAATTACATGGGTGCAATTTCAGATTAATTTTTAACACACGGCAGGGAAATGTTTTAATAAATCCCACTGAACTGGAAATGATCACAATCAAACTATCTGCACAGTTGTGTTCTTTTTCAAGGTAGTGTCATCAGGAAAAGAGCTAGCTAAAGGTATTTTTATTCTTAAATATCTTTGCACAATAAAGTAAATATGGGCAGGTCTCCATGCCTGGGACAGTCAAATGAGACTCGTTTTTGAAAAAGATGCTACAGCCACTTTTCTGAGTAGGTCTCTCAACTGGTAGATAAAATCTGGGTTTTTTCAAGGAGCCTAAAGAAATTTGCTGCTCAGGTACCATCACTGACTTTCCATGGGAGTGGAGTGCTTACTTCCTTTAAGCCCCTTTGGAAATCCTAGTCATAAATATTGCACACTCATTTGTGTGTCCAAAGAAACATTTGTAGTTACAAATGCAGCAGTTGTATGTATTACTACCAGATTTATGCATGAAAATACCCTTTCAAGAAGCAAGCTTAGAGCCCTTTTTGCAAATTTAGTTCTTTTGGTCATATCTTTACATTGATCCATGCACAGAATTTTCTGCTGAGGTGGATGAGAGTTCTACAAAGCAGATGGAGGCAGGACATTATACCTTAGTGATAGAAATTGAAGCTCAGGCCATGAGAAATGCCCTTCTGTTTGATTTGGGATGATCTTGAGATTAGCTACAGCATGCTGTGATCGTCTGATGTTGCTCTGGGACCTGCTTATGTACATGACTGGGAATTGTCATTTAGGAATTATTGTATTATCTGGTTGTGGTTAATTTTTTTATTTATTTTTTTCATCACAAAACATTTCTTTTGCTGAAGCAATGAGGAAGTGACACATTGTAAAAATGTCCTTTTACTATTTCAGACATATAATGGTCAGAATGAGAATAATGAGGACTATGAAATCCCTCCTATAACTCCTCCTAACCTCCCAGAGCCCTCACTTCTTCATTTGGTGGATCATGAAACCGGGTATCATTCACTGTGCCACGGCCTCCCTCCAAATAGCCTGATACCAGCATATTCCTATCAGAACATGGACCTTCCAGCCATCATGGTGTCTAATATGTTGAGTCAGGATGGGCATCTTCTCTCCAGCCAACTACCTACGGTGAGTAAAGTTTTCTCTTTTATCATGTTCTGTTTGATCCGATACAATCCACTGTGTGTCACTATGAGTCGTTTGAATATAGAAGGATATTCTTGGAAAAAACATTTCCAACTAAGGATTGAATAAAGGCAGTGAACACTGAGCTGCCTTCAGTTGGACAGGGAGCATATCTCAAAGATGGGGGTGGTTTGATTGCTTCTGTAGAAGTCATTTGCATGGTCATGGTGCTTTTCAGCGTAATTTTGTATTTTAAATTCTGTGCCTTTTTGGACCATGTTAATAACCTAATTATATTCAGGGGGTGGTTTTGTATTTCACTCTTGGTGTATAATGTCATACGCATTGATTCTTGCCTTGAGGGAGTGAAGTACGCCTGCTTTATTTTTCTTGCATACTTTGGTTGGATCATCCAAAACAAAGCATCCAAAAAAGATCCCAGGGCACTTCAATATTGATGATCTTTTGAATAATAAATATACCACCACGTTCGTTGCAAGTACTGTAAAATTGGAGCAATCTGCTCACGGGCCTGGTAAAAAGGTTAAGGTATGGCATGGACTACCTCATTCTGTGGTTTAAAAGCCCATTTAGTGAAAGAAGTGAGCCTATCCCATTTCCTCTCAAAGTCAATGGGAGCTTTGCTTGTGACTTTGAGGGGAGCAGGATCAGTCCCCAGTCCTGCATAGGTTAGAGGTGGCAATACTAAAATGCCTTTTGGATTACTCTGGGACAAGGCGGTATCTTCAGAAGTTTCATGTTAACCTATTGCAGAAAGGACTAGCACAGGGATAATGAATGAAAATTTAAAAATGGACGTCTGAGGGGGGGAAATGAGCTTATTTAACTCAGTATAGAGATCAGTTCAGCACAGAACCAGCCATGTTGTGTAAGCCTTTGTCTTGATTTCATCAGCTGTATTGAATTTATGATGAAGTCATTTAATAATAATTTCCCTTTTAGCAGATTTAACTACATGGTAGGTTTTCTATATTATTTGCTTCTAAGATCATTGATTTCCATGGGTGTCACTGGAATGCATCAATATCAAACAGAGCTAATTTTGTTTAATTAACATGCCTGCATCTCCACAACCATCCTAGCTAAAGAGTATTTGCTTTTCCTTGCCTCAGTAGATAAGGGTCTGGAAGGTAGTAGTGTTCACAGGAGATATTATCACTTTCTCTAGGAATGCTCCAAAGCTCCCAAAATCCTTGGCATATCTGCACTTCTTTTTTTTATAAAGTTTGTGTGTTTAAAAAAAATTGATCGAGCATGATATTGAAAACAGACCTCTTTCTATGAAATTAAATATTACGTCGGGCTCCTCTTTAGCTTTTAGGTACTTAGTTCATTAAATTATTCATTTCTGAGACAAAAAGAGTCAATTTTATATGAAAGATGTTTTCCCTAGTTTAATTTAAAGCACAGCCCCTACTTCTGACCCCTGTTTTCATACCACAATATTTTTATCTTGTGTTGATTGTCTCATTTTTGCAAGGTGATATTGCATTGATAAATCAGTTTCTAAAATACCCAAAGAAACAAGAATAGTGGGATTTATTAAGCAGCTTCTGAATGGCTGAAATAATTTATTTTGGAGTAGTCCTTGGGAAATGTTCTCTTTTTTATTTTATGGTTCTGTTTTACAAATGCAGCATCTTGACAATAAATCAGGACTGAGCTAGGGAAGATAAGAAGGGGGCTTAGTATGCTGAAAACAGAATAGAGAGATTAGGAGTTGTTTCCCCCTTACCACTAAAATTAAAAATCCAGGGTATCCTGAATTTTCCAGCTGATAGTGAATTGGAAGTGTTTAGTTTTAAAGCAAAGCCTTTGGGAAAGATATCTCCATAGATCCCAGCAGTAATGAGGTAGATCACTAAATGAACTGTGTTGTAATTTTAGGCCCAAATGAAATCCTTTCTTACCCTCCTGTCAGACACTTTTCCTCTACAATCAAACTTTTTGTTACAGGCTGACCGCCCTTTTCCCTCACAAATTGGCCAATTCTGCCTTTGGATGCATGGACAGGGATCCCATTGACTCCCGTGTGTGCACATGGCAGTTAGTGTTTGTCCCAATGTGCATGTGTACTCCTGATTAGCATTAATGGGAGCTGTGCACGCACATGAGGGAACAATAAAAGCCCAGAGATGGAGCAGATTTTTAAATTTGTATCATTAATATCTTCTGCCCGCATGCCCATCAAGCCATAACCCACTTGGTAATGGTCTAATGAAGTAGACTGTGCTTCAGGCATTGCTTGGGTGACATTGCAGGGCGTCTGAAGTGCTGTGATCCTCCCTGAAAGTTACTCATATTTAAGGTAGGTATTTGCAACAGGAAAAATTCATTCTGAGGAGGAACATGTTTACAGACTTGACAGTAACAAAGCACTAATTGTTTCACTGTGTGTAGAAATGGGGGCATCAGCCGGTTAGGAAGGTGACTCTTGTTTGAGAGTTCAGCAGGAAGCCAGATGAGATTTGGTCTTTGTTTCAAAACCTAAATGACTAATGCAAATGTTAAGGGTATTAACATGCCTCCTATGTGCTTTGGCTCACAATGGTCTGTACATTTTTTTGCATACACAGATGTTTCCTACGTTTGCTGCTATTTATTTTATTTCTGGAGTAAGAATATTTTTAATGAAAGGGAAAAATTGTAATTTGCAAGAAGTTTGGGATACAAATTTTAAATGTTGTTAAGAATTTATGTCTAGTAGCTCGGATTTTTTCATGTGCTCTAATGAAAAATCTAGGACTACTAAAATGACATGACCTAGGCATTACTGAGAGCAATGGGAAATGACATTTACTCTACTGCTCAAAAATTAATTGGGAATAAGGGTAAGGGATGCTTTGCAATCCTGTAATGTCTCCTATCCAAGAATCTGATAACTAACATTTTCCAACCATTTCATTAAGTCTTGCAATACCCCTGGGAGGTAGAAAATTACTATCCCCATTTTACAGAAAGGAGCACTGCAAGGTGAAATAGTTTGTTAAAAGACCCACATTGTCATTAAAGAGCCAGAAATAGAACCCAGGTCTCCTGACTCCCAGGGCTGTGTGGTCGTGTTTCAAAAATGGGCCAAAACTGGAATATTTTATCTGATTCAGAGATTATAAACCCAGAAGGGACCACTTTGATCATCTAGTCTGACCTCCTGCGAAGCACACTCTGTATCTGGAATATAGGGGTATTGATAAAATGGGACCTTGTATTACATCTCCAGAGCAGTAACCTGACCAAGGAGGTTTTGCAAAACTAAGGTCACCTCCGTATTTGCTTATTATGAATACATCCTATCAACAGTCTCCCTTCCCTGGCACCTTCTGTGCGCTGCCTGCTTTTGCTCAGCCAGTTGCTCCTGGGGCATTTCAGACTGCTCCCTGAGATCTAATGTCTGGTCTCCCTCTTGCAGACTCATGTGTCCTTGGGACACAATTAGATTGCATTGCCAACCATCCCAGATTCCCCAGCAGCATCCCTGGTTCTGGATTGATTTGCAAGAGGGGATCAAAAAGCCACTGGTTTATGGGAAGTTACTTTTTATTCCTCTTCTTTCTGTGTGAATGTCTGATATGTCCTGGCTGCTCAAATTGGGTGTTCATCTTCAAACCTCTTCCTTTGTTGAAGACGTGAGGTTCAACACATTTCTCTGGCACACGGGGCATTCCAAACATCATGTACAGGCTGCCTCTGTGGAAGAGCAGAACTTTGAGGGAGAAGAAAGAGGCCTACAGAAAACTTGACAGTGGTTAGGCTGCTGGTGTGCTGTGATCATGGCCTCCCATGCTGACCGATATAGTTTCCCTGTACCCTCATGTGTCTGTCCCTTTGTGGTCACTTATCTTATACTTACATTGGCAGCGCTTTGGGACGGGGGACTGTCTTTTTGTTCTATGTTTGTACAGCACCTTGCACCATGGGGACCTGGTCCATGACTGTGGCTCATAGGTGGTATGATAATACAAATAAAAAATAATAATAATTGAATAGATACCACTGGGATTCCAGTGCTGCAGGATGGACAGTGAGAGAGTGAGGGGTCACTGAATGTGTGTGTGTGTGTGTGTGTGTGTGTGCGCGCTTATGAGAGAGAAATCTCAGCATGGGGAAGTTGGGGGGAGAAAACTAGATAGATGGATATTTCTTGTTATTAATAAACAAATTAAATGTAATGCTCTGTACCAGACACAGGCCAAAAATTCAGTGTTTTTCCCCCTGAAAAGTTTCAAATAAAAATGTTTTGTTCAAAATACTCTGAAGAAAACTTCAGATTTTTCTATAAGAAATTGTAAACAAAATGACATTTTTGCTCTGTATTTTGAATCACAGTTTTTTGTATTGTTTCAGTTTTCAAAAATCAAAAATATTTCACATTTTGGATTATTGTCCCTTACCCTCTTCCTTTTTTACTCCCCTCCTTTTTTCCCACTGATAAATAGGTCCCTACTAAATTCATGGCCATGAAAAATGCATCAGGACTGTGAAATCTGGTTTCCCCCTGTGAAGTCTGGTCTTTGGTGTGCTTTTACCCTAAACTATACAGATTTTACGGGGGGAGACCAGAGTTTCTCAAATTGTGGGTCCTGCCCCAAAAGGAAGTTGCGGGGGGGGGTCACAAGGTTATTTTAGGGGGTCACAGTGTTGCCACCCTTATTTCTGTGCTGACTTCAGAGCTGGGCGGCATACTATACCATGCTACCCTTACTTCTGGGCTGCTGCTGGCAGTGGCTCTGCCTTCAGAGCTGGGCTCCCGGCCAGCAGCCGCCATTCTCCAGCTGCCCAGCTCTGAAGGCAGCGCTGCTGCTAGCAGCAGCAGAGAAGTAAGAGTAGCAGTACTGCAACCCCCACCTCCCACAATAACCTTGTGACACCCGCAACAACTCCTTTTTGGGTCAGGACCCCTACAATTACAACTCCCTGAAGTTTCAGATTTAAATAGCTGAAATTGTGAAATTTACCATTTAAAAAATCCTATGAGTGTGAAATTGACCAAAATGGACCATGAATTTGGTAGGGCCCTACTAATAAATCAGCGTGGGCAGGGAGAGGGAATCCCCCAAACCTGTTTTTCCCCTCCTTTTTCAGTGGGGACAAAACAGGGGCAAAGGAGGGGGGAATCTAAAGTCCAAAATCACAAACAAAATGAAAATTGTGATTTGAAATAAAACAGAATTAACATTTTTGTTTCATTTCAAATGATTTTTTGGAAAAATCTCCTTGAAATAGCAGTGCTTTTGTGAAACATTTTGATTTCAATGAGACTGCATTTTTTGATGGAGAAGTTTTTCAGTTGAACAATGTTGAGCTGCTCTGCTGTGTTCTCAAGATCTCTGTTCTTCTACCCTACTCCTCTGGCTGAGGGCGGGTAGCTCTGTGGATGGTTCTGTTCTGTTCTCCTCCCTAGCCCTCAGGCCTTTTCCTCAACGCCTGAAGCATGCTGAAAGCTAGTTGACATTCTCTCCATTGATAAGCAGAAAGCGTGCTGCTGTGTCACTAGTAAGGAAGCATTTATTGTGCAAATTTCCTGCACAAATAAAAATCATAACATGAAATAGCAAAGCAAAAAGCTGAGATGCAACCGTAGATGCCTTTCTCAGGCCTGAATCTTAAGGAATATTGTTACAAACACAGTGAGAATAAATGGAGATGGTTTTCATGCCACCTTTGACCCTGGCACATAATTACAGTTACTATTAATTATTTATATTATGAATCACACCTAATACCCCAGTCAGAATTAGTGGCCTGTTGTGTTGGGTGCTGTGCAAACATACAGGACATGATCCTTGATTCGATGAGCCTATGACCTACAAGATGCATGAGTGAATTAAATAAACAATAGGAAAGAAGGCCTGGGGGTGGGATGGTGGAGAAGGGCATGTCGGAAATTGTGTCCCATTGAAGTCCTTGGGAGTTTTGCCATTAACTTGAGTGGGATTAGGAGTTCACCCTTTGTGTTCGCTCTCTTATATTATGTGCTCATCTTGGTAAAGTAGATGGTTCTGTAATGTAGTGGTGGTGTTTTCTTCTCTTGCCTGTATCACTGTTCATACAAATGGTGACTTTTCACAGGTTGGGGAAATAGGTGAAGGTGATGAGAGGAAAGAAGGTGGTGGAAAACATGTGAAGGGAAGGGAGCGAGAAGGCAGAGGACAAGAGAATGGGAGAGCTAGAAAGGATGGAGGAGAGAAGGAGGGTGTCCTGGGCTGGGGATAGGCAAGGGGCAGAGATATGGGAGGAACATAAGGATAGTCGGGAGGCAGGGAAATGTGTGGGGGCTGGTCAGAAAAGGTCGCTTTTTGATGGGAAAATTTGTTTTGTTGACAAAACCCAACCCCCCCAAATTGTCAGTTTTTTTCCACTTTCTCTCTCTTTTTTGCCTCCAGAAAATAGGGGGGAAATAAAAATGGGAGTGAAGAGGGAGAGAAAAAAGGGAGAGAGTGCGTGAGGAAAAAAAAAAAGAAAACCAGAAAATGTTTTGGTGAGAAATTAAAACATTTCAAACAAAACGAAAAATTCCCTCCCCCTCCAAAAATCAGTAATTTAGAAAAATGATGTTTTCTGTCAGAAAAAGAGAGTTTTGAAATAAATTTTTGACCAGCTTCAGTGAGCACAAGGATTTTTTTCCTGAAGCCAGCAGTTGTTGCTACTTCTGTCCATCAGGAGTGTCTGTGATGATGAGAGCGGGCAGCAGAGCATGTCCTGGGCCTTGGCACAGTGGGCGAGGGTGCCTTCCGAATTGAGGTGATTACTGAGGACAGAACAGTGAAGAGAGTGGTGCAGCCAGAGCAGATTGGCTGAAAGTGACTGGAGGCAGCACAGCCCCAGCCTTTGAAAAAGCTGAGGTAAAATGGCCAGGGTAGCAGGGAGAATGGGAGCATGTTGGGTTAAAGAGCTGTTGTGAATAAATGAGTTTTCAGAAGGGATTTGGAAGAACATGTTTGACAGAAACAAAGGGTGATCAAGGTCAGACTGAAGAATTTCCAATGCAGTGCAAACATATTTCCATAAATATTAGATAGGGGTCTCAGAATGTCTGCGTCCCTCATCGTGCGAGACTGCCGAACGGAGCCTGTCAGCACTGGAGGCACCCCAAGCGGAGGGGAGGAGTTGGTGTATCCTGGCCCACCGATGGGACTTTACTGCACTGAGACGGGAGCCACCACTCGCAGTGACTCCTGCTGGGCCCTCCTGTGCTGCCCAGGCCCAGGCTAACCTCTCTGCACACAGCTCTGCCCACAGCCATTTTGGACTGGGCTTCCCTGGCTGTCCAGGGGTTCACCCCGTAAAGGGGAGAAGTCCCCCGAGCCTATTGAGGGCCCAGCCCCTAAACCTCACTTCCTGAGAGCAGCGTTGCTGGTCAGCCAGATGGGAGCCCATTGACAGCTCCCCCACTGGCCCAGTTTGGAACTGCGCCTGCCATTGTAACTTACCATTGACTCAAACACTTGGGGTCACGTTATTTCAAACCTGCTCCTAGGAGATGAATATCACAAAACTCCATGTGAACAAACACCAACTCCAGGAACACAGCCTTGTTCTTCCATGGTCCACAATGGCAGTGAAAAGGGTATTAGAGCACTGGGGCATTCCTCCCTTGGGCTTGGGCATTGTGTGTGACTGGTTCAGGGAGGGGGTTCGAGATGTTGAAGGTATCACTGCCGAGAGTTCCGTCCCCTGTGCTCCTCTCCTACGGGTTCCACCAAGGTAGGGGCAGAAGCAAGGACATTATTGTTACATGCACTGTTGTGTGTGTGGAAGCTTCAGTGTCTTAGATACCACACAATGGTAACTATTAGGAAGTACTGACCTTTTAGTGGTGATCACTGTATTATAGGGGGAACTGGTAGCAACCCCTGTATCTAAGCTGCCTAAGACCTTCCATCATAAAACATTCTTGTGACTTTATTTGAGAAGCTCAAAAATGTCCATGATTAGCAATAGGTCTTTGAAATTTATAAGAGTTTGTTCAACAAAATTCCATTGAGTTTTTCTGAGCTGTAAACTGTTGAAAGTTAACTTTTATTTTACTTCTGTCTCTCCTGTGTCTCAGGAAAATGTTGGCAGCCCGCCGAAGTAATAACTGAATATGAACATTCTAAGGTTGGGCTCACACTGCCACCAAATTTGCAGCAGCAGCAATCACTGCTCTGAGAGCGCCTGGGAGCTGCCAGAGCAGCTGTATTGGAGGGTTAGGAAGAGTTGGGCCAGGCTGAGCTCCCCCCATCCAGTGTCCCATATTTTCTTCTAGGGGCATCATGTGCGGTAGAAATTCCCCTAGATCACTGTGGGAAAGAGAGCCAGCCTGGGCTCCTCATAACCATCCTCTGGACTGAGTGGGATAAAAGATTTCTCCTCCTACCAGCTAATGTAGTTAGTCCGTAGGTCAAGCTGTAGCAGTTTGAGCTCCAGGGCTAGAAGTTCAAGGTTCAAATCCAGTGCACGGGGGAGTTGTTACAGTTACAACAAAATTGAATATTGTATATTCCCTCCACACCCACATTAGGGCTTGGCCTACACTAAAGACTTACGTCAGTATAACTGCATCACTCGGTTGTGGAAAATCCACACCCCTGAGTAACACAGTTATACTGACCTAACCCCGGTGTAGATAGCACTATATTGATGGGAGGGCTTCTCCGACTGCCTCTTGGGAAGATGGAGTATCTACACTGACTGGAGAAGCTCTCCCATCGACATAGGTAGTGTCTTCGCTAAGCACTACAGTAGCGCAGCTGCTGTGCTATACAAGTAGACAAACCCTGAGTTAAAAGAACATTAAGGTTGCAAGAACTTGGAAGTTTGACTATGCCAGATTTACAGTTGCATATGTAACCTTAATTCAGTCCCCGGTATATATGCATTATGATACAGTCTTTAATTATAGTACATGCTGTTTTTTCCACATAAACCCTGTCTCATTTAGTGCATAGGATACATGCACAAAGAAGCAGAATTGAAATTGCAAGGGCATCTGTAAATCTGGAATTTCCTAACAGTCAACTGCTTCATTTTGCAACCTAAATAACGCTCTTTTAACTTTGTGGCAGTTTTGAATGAAATATAAATAAAAGCCAAATAAACAATCCACCTGTAAACAATCTGCCTATCTCACAATGAGAAATGGAAACTAAAAATAGCCACTTCCTTTGGCTGGGGCTGGGATGTGTGCATATGTGCGTGATGGGGGAGATGAAGCCTCCCCTCTCCCTGATCAAAGCCTAGAGTAATTAAAAATGCAAATGGTCAAAGACCATAGATTGTGAGCTGTTCAAGGTAGGATCCTTTGTGTTTAGAAAGTGCTTCACGCCATGTGGGCCCAAACCACAATCTGAATAATAAATAATAAACAGCAACATTAAATCAGACATTTGAAATGTCAAATGGAACCATCCAGAGCCCTGTGACTGTGCTGCTGCATTTTCTCTTCTGATTCACTACCTTGTCTTCTGTCGCTGAATGTGTCTTTGCTCCATGTGTCTCCCTCCATCTCTCTTGTTGTTGCTTCTCCCCATTTCCCAGACCTTATTCCTTTTCCCCAAGTGCCCCAGTTCCCACCCTCTTGGTTCTCTCTTCATGACATTTCCCACACCTTCCACTCTCCCTAGCAATTTCTTTCTCGGCGTCCAATCCTGCAAACAGCTATGCTCCCCCCGAGTATTGTTATTCCTGCACATTGTCAGTGGGACCTAGCAGGCGTAACTTTTCCCAGGATCAAACCCTTGGTCATCTCTGTTCTCTTTCCTCAGACTGCTCACATACTTGAATCCACTTTTTCTCCTGAGTCAGACCTGCTGTGCTGATAAGTCCATACATAACTGTGTGCTCCCTTAGGGCCAGATCCAAATCCCATTGAAGTCAGTGCAAGTCTTAATAATTTATTGTTAGTTATTTGTATTGAGTACTGCCTCAGAGCCCCAGGCATGGACTAGGGGACCCCATTGAATGAGGCACCTTACAGACACAGAGCAAAAAGAGGGTCTCTGCCCTAAGGAGCTTACACTCTAAAGATAATAATTGATTTAAATTAGTTTTGGATCATTTTCTAACACAGGAAATAGCCCAAAAAGGAAATCAATTAGAAATTTACTAGAAAAACAAGTGTTAGCCATTTGCTGTTTCTTCGAGGTATGGAAATTGTTAAATGTGGTTTTTAGCTTGGCAGATGATATAATGTATTTATTGTTTATAAATATTTAAATGCGTAACTAAATAAATATATCTATCTTAAATTCCTATCTACTTTAAATAAAAGTTACATATTTTAAATAAAATGTATTAAAAGTATTCTTTGTAATCTAGCACTATTCCTTTATAAGAGGACTTAAAGGAACAATGTCATGAACAGGGAGGTTTTTTTAATTGCTGTTGTTATGGTAGAATACAGAGGTCTCTGCTGAGACCAGGGTTCCATTGTGTTAAGTGCTGTACAAACACACAGTGAGAGACAGCCTCCGCCCCAAAAGGCTCACAGTCTAAACGGTCCAGACAGTCACAGAACAGAAAGGGAAACAAAAAATAATTTAATTTATTTCAATGAGACTTATTTCAAATATGAAATTAATGCATAGTGTTTTTTACGTCCAAATCCCATCCCCCACATTGATACTGCATATATCACCGTAGCATCCCTTAGCCTAGCACTGAATCAAACCCAATGGCTTAGATTATTAGAGCTGAACAATTAAAAAGGAAATTGAATCGCACTCCCTCTAGCTCTGGTATTCATCTCCTTTTTGTGTTTTACTTCAGCATGAGAACAGGCTGGAAGTCAGCTTTGCTTCTGTATGTAAGTTAGCCCCTGATCCCACAATGCTTAAATATTATGGAATTGCACCTTAGTGAGTTTCACTTTCTTGTTCTCCTGTATGGGGGAGGAGATGCTTATTTTACTGATTTTTAGAAAACCTGTTCCTACTGGAATTTTGTTTCTTTATCATTTAAAACAACATTTCTATGTGTGTTAGGTTTAGGGGTCAAATATTAAACCTGGGAGCAAATTTGCTCTTATCATGGCCCTACAACGAAGAAAATCATGTAGAATGATTGGCTGCATCGTTCACAGTCAGGCTGTGATTCTGTCTCACTCCTCCTCCTTCCCCCTAAGAATTATAGGTCAGATTGTGGCTGGTGGACCCTTGTCCAAGACATGGCATACTCTCTGTGCTGGATGCTGTAGAAGGCCCTCATGGGCTGAGGTATGCAGGCGGGATGTGGGAAGGCAACAGTCAGAGGACAGTTATGGCTGAGGTCCTGTCAGACTTGTAAATGTCTGTGTGGTTGGGGGCTATATCATTGTGATTTAGTTCCCGGGGAGGGGTAGTGCTTTCATAACTGAGGTTCGTTGGAGAGTTCATTTTGAGGAGATACCCTCCCTGTGCCTTAAAATTCCACCTGTTCAGCCAGAAGTCCGTTGACATCCATGGAGCCAGGATTTCACCTCGTGTATTTTTTTTTTTTTTTTAAACAAGAACTCAGTGTTATTCAGTGGAACTCACCCAGGTAGGCAGAAATCCTTTACAGGAAAGATGGAATGATAAGGTACCAGGACTGTATGTCTTACTTTTCCACGTGGTAGCCAAGAAGACTTGCTTTCCTGAGTTACAGTGTTTAGAACACATGTGATACGCAATCAGAAATAAATAAATACGGTGCTCCAGTTACCAGACATATTGCTGAGGACAGCTGCGATAAAACAGAGCATGACGCCACACAAATCAAGATGCAAACCAAATTAAATTCCAAATTAGCAGGCTTTACAACACAATGAACAGCACTAATATTGGTGCAGTTTAATGTAGGGACAGACTTTGTCAACACAGGGACTGACGGAGTGCAAAGAGAGTGAGTGAAACCTTATGGTGGTTTGTGCCTCTCTGGAGTTGTACTAATTTTTTACATCTTGGGTTTTAACTAATTTGTAATTCTGCTCATTAGTGGTTCGCTATTTAAAAACTAAACTGCCTAAGATAAGGCCTGGGTGGACAATAATAATAATACTATCATATGTGAAGGTTTCTTTGTATTAAACGGAGCCCTGTTTGCAGTCTCCTGCTAGTGTTTTTCTCAGAGGCAATAAATGAAAGAAATATGTCTTTTTAAATTTTATAAAACTCAGAAAAATGGTTTTAAACAGCTTTTCTTCACCTCCTATAATTATTTATTTTCAAACAGTCCTTCAGGGTAATGTTCCGTTTTCTTATTTCACACTCCTTTTTCTCATAAATGAACCATCACTTCAATAAATCATTATGAAAACAGAGACTAACACAAACCCTGAAAGGTTGAAAGATTTATGTAACACATTTATGTTTTCCATTTTCTCATTCTGGTACTCTGCTGCTAAAGCTAAGCTAATAAAAGCTGCTATTAATATTTCTTGTTGCCTAGCAACCACAGAGAGGGAGTAATAGCTTTAGCTAGAAAAATAGATGACCGATAAGGAAAAATTCAATTCTTTTATTATCTCAAGGGAAAATGGGCTTTTACTGGAACATTATGATGTACGAGTACGAAGTTGAATACAAAGGATATTTTTTCAGTTGTTTTTCTATTTTTAATGAACATTATTTTGCCTTCACTAACTCTTTTAAGGCATTTGCCCCACCTCCTTGTGAGCTTAGTTTAGCAGCACCCATATGTGCTCCTGTTAAGATTCTGTTGGCAGTTTCATTTGAAAGCTCCCCTTTTTTTCTGGGGTTTATCACTAGGTTACAAAATTTCACTTCATGGAACCTAGAAGACAAGTCTAGGAGCAAATTACTTTTATACATACTTAAAAAATAAATAAACCGAAAGCACTTTTCCTCTTTCTAGATCATAGGAACGGACATTTGTTAAAAGTTGCTGTCTAAATTCTTTGCTTTGCACTCAGGTTTGGGCGTTTCTATGCCTTTTGGGGCGGTTAAGCAGCAGTGCTGTGGTTAGCGGTCACACTTCCAAGGCAGCTTGTGTGCAGTGGTGTCGAGAGGTACATGGGATGGTATCTATATTCAAAGACTGATTGTATGCCTAGGCCGGCTGAAAATGAGGCCAGAACTGTGCAGTCAAGGTCTGGGAATGGACATGGATTCAGCACTGGCATTGTGTAAAGGGCCTTCCCAGTGCCATCCAGCAATTCCCCCTTCCTGCCCCCAGCTGTCCCTCACCTCCTTGGCTAGTAGCTGCTGTAGGCATTAGTCCTCATGGTGCTGAATGTGCCCTCTTCCACATGCTCTGCAGCACACTGAGCCCCGGGTGCCCAGAGACTTGTGGCTGGATCATTTCACAGTCATGCTGCCCTCTGAGACCCTGGATCTGTGGAGAGACTGAGTCAGCGGCAGTGTGACAGAGATTGTTTTGGGACCCTATGCCTGAGCTGGAGGAGTGACTTGCAGAGCAATTCACTGTCCTGGTGGCTTCAGGGGGAAGATTCAATCCAAGATAAGCTTTTAGATGATCATAATCATCCCTTCTGGCCTTAAAGTCTATGAGTCTGTGTGCTAGATGCTCTGGTCCCACCCCAGTTGCTGTTGCCAACAGGCCAGGCCCACCGGGGAGTAATGGTGCCTGAGCCGTAGCTTTTACTTTGCAGTAAATTGGTCTGCTATTTTCATTTGCTTAAAATCCTCTTTCTGAGTCTTATTTGCAGCTTCCCTTAACTTTGCTGCGCTTCTTGGCTTGCACTTGCCTGCACTGTGTCTCATTTGCTTGTGCTGCGTTGCCCTGGGTGGCCCTTGAGCAGCTCTGAAAGAGGTGGTGTGTGGCTATTTGCAGATCATGCCATGACCCTGCCCATCAGTGCATAGCCACCTCATTTCAGAATCCCCTGCATGCACAGTCAGAGAGCACGTGCTGTCTTCTGAAGCTTCAGCGCTCTCCATCCGGTTCTGGGAGATGCAGAGAGGTGACAACTCCCTTTGGGCTCTTACGAGAATCAGTGGCAAGGCTCCTTGTGGCTTTAGTGGGAGTAGCACCACGTCCATTGACTTAGTTAGGAG
Source organism: Lepidochelys kempii (assembly GCF_965140285.1). Lineage (NCBI taxonomy): Eukaryota > Metazoa > Chordata > Testudines > Cheloniidae > Lepidochelys > Lepidochelys kempii. Next base: position 28,966,152 of record NC_136392.1, on the reverse strand, counting down.
TTGCAGATGCTCACCAGTTCCCAGAACCAGGCCCTATGTTGATGGGAGCTTTGAATGTACATGAGTACAGATCAGCCCCTGGTGTGGACCTTTCCAGGGCTTCCCACTTCAACCATGCTAATTAAACGGTCGAGATGCTAATATGTGAAATTCAGCAATTGCATCTGCATGCTGGGTTACTTGTCCCTAGCCTGTTTGTACAGATATCTATATCATATTGTTCCTCAGCTACATAGGAGACACTGCTGTGGCATTATTGTTATTACAGATGCTCAGATCCTCCAGTGAAGAGCACAGGATGTGGATGGATGAATAATTATTCATGATGGGATTTTCATATTTGCTGGAGGGAGGGAGTTAAGAGCACAACTCCTATTGATCTTTCAAAATCCCTTTGAAAATCCCACCCTTATTGTTGAGTGCCAACAACACACTCAGTACGGTTAATACATCGAAATAGAGAGCCACTCCTCTGTAGTGTTCATCATCTGAAAGCTAGATCTCTATCTGCGGGACCCAGAGAGGGAAACAACTCAGGTTTTTCCTTGTCCTCCTTCCCTAATCAGTAATTAGTTCACTCCTTACAGGCCTCACAGAAAAGAAGGTTTTGAGGAGGGATTGGAATGATGAGAGGCAAGTGGCCTGGAGCGCTGGGACTGGGAGGTCATTCCATGCCTTGGGGAAAATAAAGGAAATAGCAAGGAGAGAGAAGTGGAAGTAGGATCTAAATGGGATGTCAAGCCTGGTGTGGCTGGCACATGAGAGAGGGGAGGGGAGATGTTAGAGGAGAGGAGGTCCCAAATGCCCATAGCAATTTTAAACACACTGCATGGGAGATTTTCAAAAGCACACAGGTCAACTAGGTGCACAATTACCTTTGAAGACATGGCTCCTATTAATGCCTTTAAAAATCTCCCTCTTCATACAGCCTCATCCTGTCCGCTCAGATCTAGGAGAAGGGGTTTAACCACAACCTCCAAAGTAGTAGGCTGCAGGGTCTGGCCAATAGATGGCAGCTCTGATTTCCCTTTCAATAAGCATGTGTAAATGGAGGCCCAGAAGTCCATGTTACCTGGGCAACACATGGTGTTTTCCCAGGATCATAGAGGCTAGAGGCAGAAAAGACCTTTCAGGTCTTTGAATTCTAACAGTTCTTCCATTAGCCAATGATGAATTCTTGTCCACAGTTATATAGGTATTTATATATTCTGCAGTTCTTTGCCACCCATTATGTCTCAAAGGATGAGCTTCTACAACTTGAGAGAGACTGTTCCACCACCTAATAGTAGGTGTCACCCTTACGAGATTTTCCTGGACATTCAGCTGTAAATTGACTGTGCCCCATTTCATCCCACAGAATGTATGCCAAGCGGGATGATCATTTCTGTTTGCATTGTTCTATCCATTTCCTGCCATTAGGAATTTGCAAAAAACAATTTGGTTCATTTTTATAGCAATTTAGAATATTACCAATTTAAATGCAAACTTCTTTGGAACAATAATCAGAGCCGTAAATAAGCTGTTTGTCTAACACCAATGAGGAGGCTCATTGTGAGCAGCAGCATGTATGTATTAGTGGTGTAATTAAAATATCAATTACGCTGTGTTGACAGTTTGCCAAATAGCTGGCTTTTGTGCACAGTAAACTTAATCACTCCTAAACCTACTCACAAGGCCTGATGCAATCTTGAAGCTGAACTAGTCCAAAATAACAACAGCATTTGTTAAAGCACAGTTTCAGTATTACTCTACATAATGGTGCAACGCTCCGAGTGCATATTTGGTATCGTGTTTGGAAAATTATCTTTTAATGTACAATTTGTATTGCTGCAAAATGTCACGTACTCTGTAAACGCCTCACCGACATAAAACCCAAGATTTATTTCAGTCAATTGTGTTTCCTATGTCAGGTTGATAATGAGAAGTCTACTTTATGTGTGTGCTGTTTGTGTCTGGTTTGAAATTTGGGATTTCACAAAAGGCGGTAGCATAAATAAAACATGATATAAATTAAAAATGTTGTGGAAAATAAAATCTATGAATTACTGTAGCAGAGAAGATAATACAGCAGGAAGGAGATTTTCAGGAACAATATAAAGTGGCTGGAAATAGGCACAGTAAATATGTTTAGGGTGTGTGGGTGCCATTTCTAGTCCACTAATGAATTTAAAATCCATGTGGATGATATATCTGAGTATGAATGTATATACATACATATACTTATATGAATGCGTATAACTTTGCTAAACTTAAACACTTTAGGCTGAAATTTTCTGTTTTTCATTGGGTAGCTTTAATGCCTCCATGCTTTGAAACAGGGGCTTGAAATTTAGAAGGGGGGTGGAGGGGTTGCTCTGGGATCAGGGACAGACCTTTTGCCATCCCAGTGAAAAACTGCCCATATTTGGCCAATTTATGAGCCTCTGAAAATCTCAGTTCACACCTGCTCAGAAGAGAATCTGTGGAGTTTGGCAGCTAAATTCTCTGAAGAGTCTGCTTGTTCTAAGCGTGCTCCATCCCCGCACAGCTCCTGTGTTCCGACTGCGCTGCACATGCTCCATGCCATCGCCACACACCAGCTGAGCATGCTCCATCCAGCACGAGCTGCATAGGCTGAGCAGGACTTTTCCTACAGTTGTTCCACTCAGCTGCCAAAGGTTGTGGAGGTACCAGGCACTGGAGCTGAAAGCAGGGAGATTGTCTCACCTGTGCTCTCAGTGCCCCCTTCCTGGCGCGTAGGCAGCAAAGAGGAGAAGGAGGAATCAGTCTGACTGGAGTACTGAGGGGTGAAGAGCTCGGGTGGTGAGAGGTATGACTGGGACAAAGAGCTGTAAAATAGTGAGGGTGGGCTAGGACAAGGGGCTGAGTGGAGTTAGGGAACTAAGATTGGCAGGAGGACAGACTGGAGGGGCCTAAGGCAGAAGGTATTGGACTTCGGGAGGGGACTATTTTACCACTAAGTACACTCCCTTCAGAACCTGGAGTAGAACCAAGGGTCTATCATTCCTCTGCCATCAGCAAATACCGTGTGAGACCCGCTGGCAAAATCTGTGGCTGTGATCCCTCTAATGGCTGGCCCACATGTAGGATGAGAACCTACTACTGCCACCAATTACTCAGGTAACACAAGTAGCAGAGGTGTGTGCTGTGGATCTAAGTGTCCTAACCCTGTTGATGAACTATATGGAAGTCAAATACAGTTCCACATGGAATTTCTATTTTTTTTTTTTTTGCTTTTTTTAAACCTAGGAAATTACATCCAAAAAACCTACATTAAAAGAATGTTAACATTGCAAAGTCAAGTACTCAAAAGTTAGAAATTGCCAACTTTTAAGGTTGTCCATGTAATCTTAATTTGGCCCCCCTTGTGCATATGCATCATAGTGCATTCAGTCTTTAGTTACATGAGCACATACCATTGTAATTAAAGAGTGTATCATAATTTCCTCCGTCAAATATGACAGAGTCATACTGCTGTCTAGCTAAAGATTATCAGGTTCTGGAATTTGCATCCTCTATATTTGAACTATAACCTCTTTAGGAACAATAAATAACGGTGGCAGCAATTTGCAGTTTTTCAAAGATAGGGACTAAAAGGGAAGTCTCATCAGAAGTTAACTGCAAGCTGCAGTCTATATGGGGCCAAAAAATGTTTCTAAAGTGTTTAATATCTATAGACAGGAGTATTTAGTTTGTCTGTAATGGGGGATCCTTTTGGCCGCACTAGTAATTTCCAGATGACAATAATCCCAAAAACTGTGAGTCTGAGCATTATACTGTATCCTACTTCCACTGACTATATGCCATATGTGTGGAGAGGAGGTGGGTATTGGTGCAATTGTGCAGCGTGGAATAAAGTTCCTATTGCCACTTGTCTGGTGTAGCTGGCTTTCCTGAATGCATGGCGCTCCCATGCCATCCCACAGTCTGTGCCGCATATTTTGTTTGTTTGTTGTCCTTTCACTTTTATGCCACTCTCTCCGTTTTGATGTACATTAGATACCATGGAAATGATGTTATTTTATGGGGGGAGCTCTGTGGCATGCACCAATGTCATATAAAATCAATATAAGTAATGGTTTTAATTTGTGTCATGACCTCATATATGGGATAAAGATAGTTCTTTATATCCCTGTATGTATTTGTGCACACTATTGTTACTCAACATAAAATCTATTTTAATTGCAGTGGGCAGTCGGAGTAGGATAATTTTTAACTTCAAACAGCATGATCTCACAGACTCAGAAAGAGCTGTGCTTTTGCAAATAATCCCACAGTGTAACTGTGAGTAGTCTTTGATGACACCCGTAACACTCTTGAAAATCTGCTCTGCAAATATGTTACAGTTGATCTTTAATTATTTCATCTGAACATTATTTATCTCTTTGCTTACAATTGCCGCCTCTTAGCATCTTATCAAGTTGGACTGTTCACAATATTTACTCATCGTTCCTGAAGATGGTCTGAGTTTACATGCCAAAAAGCAGGGTAAAAACTACTTTTAGACTTGTTTCCAATCAAAATATACGTTGTGTTAAATTGCTTTCTTCCAACCTTCTTTGTGCAGGTTTCATTGGCAATGAACAAATGTTCTTGCAGTAGTTTGTTTATACAGAATACGGAATCGCAGCCTGCATGCCATCCCTACAGTTGAATTGCTGCTAAGATATACTGTAGGCTACAGAGCACAAAGGAATGGAAAATTCCATGGCTTTTGTTTCCGACATAGGGGTTAGGATGACTGTACAGTCGTGTAGGTGTATGCACAGGGAATACATCTTTTTTTTTATTTAAATGTGAACCATTTTTAGAGACAAATAACAGAAAGTGCTTACAATAAAAATAATAGCCTGTAAAATGCTTTGTTATGCAGTGAGTAGATCAGAGAGCTACATCAGCCACTCTGCAAGTGCTCTTGGTGAGCTGAGAAATAGGTTCTAATTGGTAGGTAAGACTTTTCTTAGCTGGTAAATATAAAGGGCTACATCCTAACCTCCTTACTCCATTTTTACCCTGTCCATGGCCTCAGTGGGGTCTTATTCTCACTGTGGGGAAAAGAGTAAAAAGCAAATAAGAACTTCAGGGTTTGGCCCTTGGAAAATATTAATCTAAAGTCAGATTTTTCCCTTTGTGGGTGTAGTATGAGTCCCTCAAATCTGTGCCTGCATTTTGCATCTACAATTAAATTGTGGGGGTAAATCTGAATATTTTCAGCTGTAGCCAACTATCTGACTGCAGATGGAAAATGTTCAGGCCCCCAATGGGAGGCCAGGACTCAACCTTCCCAGAGGATGCAGTTCCTGAATATCCTACTTTGTGCATCAGTGGCACAGATCTAAATGGTTTAAATCTATGTGGATCAGAAAAATCAAAGCTACCTTTTAAATAAGGAATCCTGTTTGAGTCCTGCGACTGTTAAAAAAAAAAAAAAAATGTGGCATGCAGTGTCAAGAGAAATTACGATGATTGCTACAGATAACAGCTCGTCATCCAGAGAGAGATATGTTTCCATACCATCTGATGCATGGCAGGAAGCCAGCTGGTAATGTTACGAATCCGAATGTTTCACTTTGACTCTGTTGGTTATAAAGCATCCCATAATGCTGTATCTGGCTGTTATATTTGTCTCTCAGCTCTACAGAATCCCATTACTATCCTTCCATTTAATACCATGGAAATTGTTTGGTTTCTCAGAACTGGCTTTTGGAGAACATGGGATTGTATTGCTGCAGTTCTTCAACATCCATAAAAATTATCAGTGTTGTACTTCTCACTGATCTCTCGCTGCAGTGGGCATTTCTCACTATAAAGTGAGCTGCACTAGTCAGCTGTTAAACTCCTTTGCAGGAGAGTAACAATCTTCATTTATGGTCCTCCATTGCAGCCAGTGATGCAACCCCCAAACACTAGATGGGGACAAAGAGGAAGTAGTATTCTTGAATCCCTGTCCCTCAGCCTTCAGGTGTTGCTGAAGCCAATTGTAGATGCTGCTTGGTTGGGGTTTAGAGGGCAGGAGGGCTGCCCTTCACAGCATCTGACAGCCAACCCCTGCAGTGGCATTGGTGATGGGGCTGTAAAGGAAAGCACTTGCCTTCAAGAAGTATGTTGCAGCCATACCCATAAGCAAGAGATTTGGAGACTCAAAGACTCAAATTAGAATGGCTTTCTGTAGCGGCAAGGCATGGTCAGGTGGGATGAATCTTTGGATTCCCGGCAATTTGTCTTCTCTTTCCAACTCAAAAACACACACGTTGACACCCCAACACAAACTGAAATGCAATAGTCACTATAGAATATGAATACTAATAAAAGCTTTATTTTTACTGAAAGCTCTGGCAAGTGAAGTCTTCTCTTAGAGCAGGCGTAGTATAGACCAGATCTCCCCTCCCCACCCTCCTTGTGAGCCTCACCTCTGCTTGTGTGAATCCTGCAAGGCTCCACAAACCAAGTTTCTTTCACAGGGATTGGACATTAGGTCACCCTCTGGTGGTTGTCAAGGAGTCTTGGGTTCTGCAGAACATGAGCCTCTCAACTCCCACCTAGCATAATCCTGAATGTGCTCTCAACGCTGTGGAGACTCTCATGGTGTGCAGCTGCTTTGCAACCTCAGGAGGTGTCCTGGCTAACTGGCTCTGCAGATGAATGGAGGCCTGCCTTCTACTGGCAGAAGGACCTGGGCCTTCTTGTTTCCTGGCTCCTGCTCTCCTGTATGTGTGAGCACTTCATGTTCCCCTCATATTCAGGAGAGGCAGCAACCCTTGCCTGGTCGCTCTCCTGCCCCCAGGATTCTGGGGAAGTGACAAGAGCTAGCTGCCCCTCCCCACTGAAATTCAGAGACTGAGAGGACCACCAAGCCCAGCATGAAAGGGAGCAAAGGGAAATCGTATCTCACTGATCTCTTAGAATTCTTCTGACTTGTCGATAAAATAGTGAGTTAAAGGAGAAGAGGTTGGCATGATTTATTTAGACATCCAAAAGGCTTCAACAAAGTCACACTCAAGAAGTCACTAAAGAAATGAAGTAATCATGGGATGAGAGGCAAAGTATTGTCTTGAATAAAAAAAAAGGTCGGGACACAGAAAACAAAAAGTAGAATTAAGTGGTCAGTTTTCATCATGCCAGCAGGTTAACAGCAGGTGCCTCAAGGTTCTGTACTAAGTCCTGTGAATTTCAGGGAGTAGTGAGGTGTAAAATCTGCAAGTGACGCAAAGTTATTTAAATTACTCAGGACCAGAGAGGACTGTGAAGAACCTCAAAGAGACCAAACAAAGTTAGGTGAATGGGCAACACAATGGCAAATGGTGTTCTGTGCTGATAAATACATAGCAGTGCACATTAGATGAAAAATTGTAACCTATACCTTACACGGTTCTAAATTAATTGTAGCAGCTCTAGAATGAGACCATGACATAACTGTGGCCAGCTCAACGAAGACCTCTGCTCAGTGTGCAGCAGCCATCAACAAAGCAAACAAGAGGTTAGGATACATAAGGAATAGGACGATGAATAATACAGAGATGTTATAGTATATTTGATATTATAAATCTGTGGTACACAGTGTGCTGAACTAGTGTGCAAGACTGATTCAATCTGACAATTGCCATGTTTGTACTTAATAATGACTTTTAGCAAAACAATGTATAGTGTAAAGCCACTCTACATCGTCTATATCAATCCATATCTCATTTAGGTCATTAGATAATGGTTTGATCTTATTAATTTGCCCTAGATCCTTGTTAGGCAAGGTGACTGAGTCAGTACTGACTATGCTGTAATTTTCTACATAGTTACACTAATCAAAGTTGTCTGTGTAATTTTTCCCTTCCATCCAAGTCCTAGCTCCTTTGATTCTTTTTTTCTGTTGAGGGAAGAGAGGAAGGGAGAAATGTGGGCGCATTTCCAGATTAAACCGTGTAGCTTTCTATGCAAATGTTCTGTTTGTCTTATCAATGTTGTTTTATCTAATGCAAAGAGGTTGATCACATCAGTGCATCTGGCTTTCATGCGCAAAGCTAGTCTGCTGAAGAGCAGAGTTGGTAGTGCTAATACGATGCAGGTTTCATTTTCTGTTAGTGGAGAGCAACCACCTTTACCGTTGCCAGCCCACCTGCTTAATTGCAGAATGCTTCTGCTCAGAGTTGAAAACTGTCCTGTTTGCGGCTCTTCGATCTTATCTATTTGAGCTTCCATGGCATTTCTCCAGCCCTGTCTTGGTTTTCTGTGGTTGTCCTTGATTCTCTCTCTGATCACTTTAGCAGTGTATGTTTTAGTTATAGGGCCCTGTGCGGATACAAAAATTTGGCTCCACATCTGATGCGCATCCACGATAATTAACTTGTATTGGATCCACACTTGACCTTTTACATGTATCTGCACCTGCACCAGCACCGTCTTACTGTTAGAGCCCTGCGCAGATACAAATATTTGGATCACTGTCCAATCCACAACGATGATAAACAATACAACTGCATTTATGGATGCAGATATCTGCAGATATAAAATGGACATCTTCAGATTTGCAGGGCTTACTTAGTAGTCAGTCACTACAGTCTACAGACCCTTGGCCATCCAGTGAGCATTACTTTAGGGTAGGATGCTGATGACCTGCCTATCGTAAACCAGCTTTCTTCTTCAAGAAGAGTCTTGTTTGTGTTTGCAATAATGTTGAATTGAGTTGAGTACAGGTTAGGTTGAGCAAAGGGCTAGAGAACAGTACTGGATGGAAGGGGGAATGGGTGAAAGGTGACCTACCAGGAGCAACTCTGCCCCTATGTAATCAGCGCAACCCAGCACAATTCAGGGGGTGTTACAAGGTAGCTGAGAATCAGGTGTGAGCCCTACCCAATTTCTATGATTCTGGTCCATGAGCAAACGCATGAGAAGGAGAAAGCTTGGGACTTCCCATAGCGAGCATAGCTGGGAAGGGTCACAGCTTGGTCTCTAAGGTGTGGCCGGCACTATCTACTTCACACAAATGCTGAGCCTTCACTTTTGGGAACTCTGTTACTTTTCCAGTTTTCCTGCTTTCACTGGACTTGCAGTAACGAAATCCCTTGCGACTCCTGATTGCCCTGACGGTGGCATACAAGTCTGTTTGAAGTTCTCCCTTTGCCTAGCATGGCTACCTCTGTATCATTATCATAATGTTTGCATTTATTTTAGAACAATAAAAGCTGAGAGTAGTAACTGGTCTTGCCAAGGAACCCAGCAGTTCAGAACATTATGGGCCAAAGCTTCAGCAATGGGCTGTTTCTGAGCAGCTCTGCATAGACACTGAGCAGATAGCACAGAGAATCCTCCCCGTGGGCTGAAAACTGGCTTTGGAGCCTGAGATCCATTGAGCAAATCCAAGAGCAGAATATTTGCACTACATTTTTAATAATTTCATGGCATCTTTACCTTTTCTAATGGATCATATTGCATGGGAATGTTGCAGTATGGTTAGAAGAAATAGAGGGCTTGATCTGTTGTAGGAAAGGTGTCCATGCAGTCACGACATTACACTCATTTACCTGGCACGCTTTAGGACTATGCAAATAATAAATAATATTAATAACTGAATTTTGACTGGTTTCAGAGTAACAGCCGTGTTAGTCTGTATTCACAAAAAGAAAAGGAGTACTTGTGGCACCTTAGAGACTAACCAATTTATTTGAGCATAAGCTTTCGTGAGCTACAGCTCACTATACTTAAATACTATGGATCATCAGGGAAAAATTAGGCGAGTACAGTTATGTCAGAACAAGCAGGTTCCTTTGTAATATATAACCTACTGTAATTTATAAATAGTGGATCATTAAAATAAGTATGTATCTATTAGATTTTATGGGCCTGATTCTTCTTTATGCTCAGGCTGCTTTACACTGCTCTGGCAATCTAAAGGGTAGTATGAGTATAAATATCATTTAATCTCATTTTAAGGCCTCTTTACACACCTAGAGTGATGGAAAGTGGCATTATGTAGGTGAGAATCAAGTCTACTGTTTAACTTAAAAGCACTTGCCTACCACATTTATTCCCTATATTTATCAATTGTTGTGTATTTAATTATATAACACAGGTATAGTAGGCTGCTCAACCAGTCACAATTCAAGGTAAAAATAATTATGGTCAGTGATGAAATTACTTAGATGGTAACTCGTGTGTTTCCTGTTTATGAGGTTTCAACTGCATTCTGTTAGTAAACTAAGGCTTTTGGACTCAGAGATCGCTAACCAAGCATACTGTGTTACCATATTTACAGGAAGCACTCCCAAGTTGGTGTGAAGATGAGATGTGCTTTCTGGCCTCTCACCATTGTGTTGTGATCTGTACAGCCATGTGCTGTTAGTGTCTTCCGCTCTTAGAATTCTCTGTCCGCATACCCATAGCAAACCTGATCTACCCAAGCTCTTCATATGAATGGGGAGCTCTGAGTGAGTGTGCTTTTACAGGACTGTGTTTCAGCAGGAAGCGTAAAATTGATTCTGCAGGACCCTGTTCAATGCCAGGATTCCTCCAGTCTCATGGACTCACTCACGTAGAGAACCAGTTGCAGCCGGAGACAGAGAATACAGCCAGGCTAGATTACAGCAGCATCAGTACTGTTTAGTATACAAATTATTCCTCGTTGTTAGCTAAGTAAATGAATTACCCAAAACACTGCCTCAGCCTCTAAAGATATACCACATGGCACCAGGAGTCTAAGGCCCAAAATGCTGGTGAATCTAGGAAAAGATCAACTACATTTCTCATGTCTGTGGACAGCAATTCCAATTTCTGCAAGGATAATAGTAAACTAAATATGACTATGGCCAAGCTTGTGCTACTGCAACATGTAAATCTCTCCCCCCTCCCTTCCCCCTCCCATGCCATAGGGAATGCTACGGAGACCTGGTAGAGATACAGACAGCAATTTGAACAGTATATGAAGGCCGCAGTGACTAGAAAAATGGACAGTTAGCAAAAAGAAAATATGCACACACGCACATGTCTATCACTAGTTCTGTAGCTATTACAGGAGTGCTGAATATATACAATGCCTTCCATGCTGGCATTGGCTGAGGAGGAAGGGAAAAAGCTATGAAGAAGTAAAGAAACGGTTTGAGGATCGCTGAGTCCCTAGGATGACGTTTTATTTATGGAGGACAGATTTCCCAGATAAGACCAGGAATAAAATAGCCAGGGAAAGGGCAATGTCAGGCATGAGTAGAGAGATGTCCCACCAAGCCCAACCACTTTTTAAAAATGTGCTGTAGCAGGGGAGTGCCTGGGTCAGTAATGAGAGGGTTCCTCTGTGGAATGGGACGAACTCCTTCATAAACACAGTGGACAAAGAAGCTGCCTGTTTTTTTAAAAATGGTCAATAAAATGATGCATAACTGCTCCATATGTGACATACAAAATAAACGCAAGAGTCCACGTGAATGTAACAAACTGACCTAGAGTGGCTCAAAGAGAGAATAAAGTTGGAAAAGTCAAAGGTGAGTGCCGATAGTGAGCAACAAATTCTAGACCTGGATGTGTGTGAACTGTTGCTGTAGTGTAAAGGCAAAGCCTTAGAACAAGAGCTTGTGGTTGTATATCAAGGAAAGTGACCACTCTTGGGCTTATACATGTGTGAAGTGCTTGGTCTAGCAGCAGGGTGTATGCTGTAACTCTAGTAAGAAATGCAACTCAGGCATGAATCAGCTAATCATGTGGTAGGAAGATATGTTCAAAGGAAAAGGCTGTCTTCAGGTGACATGCAAGATCTGGTTATGGAAGAATGCAGAACCCATTATACACAGCCACTATCCGGTCCCACAAGCTTTGTAAAAGAACCTTGAGGAGGAGCTGCAAAACATCGCAGCAGATGTCATCAGTGGTATAAGAGCCACTCCTTAGTAGACTTGGGTTCGCTCCTTTGGCCTTGTCTATTCTACCGCGGTAAGTCGACCTACATTACGCTACTCCAGTCATGTGAATAACGTAACTGAAGTCGATGTAGCTTAGGTTGACTTACCACGGGATCTACACTGTGCTGTGTCGATGGGAGATACTCTCACGCTGACTTCCCTTACTCTTCTCGGGGAGCTGGAGTACCAGAGTCGAACGGAGAGCACGCCGAGATTGATTTAGTGAGTCTTCGCTAGACTCGCTAAATGGACACCGCTGCATCGATTGCAGCAGTGCTGATCTACCGGTAAGCGTAGATGTCGCCTGAGTAAGTGTGGAGGAAATAAGGGGGAGACAAATGCTTTTTATGGACCCCAAGAAGCTAAACAAGAACTTTGAAAAGGAACATTTGTACATACCACTAGGAACAAAATTTTTGCTGTGATGGCAGAAGCCAAATTCTTTTGTAAATTAAAATACATTTGCAAGGTTTGGGCAGCATCAACATCTGCCAATATTACTTTCAATGTGTAATTCGTCAGACGCTGCTTCTGCAGATTGCCTTTTGGAATATGGTAGGCATCGGAAGTGTTTTGTTGCATAATATCGCAGGTGCTAGAAGGTCTTGCAGGAGAAAAAGGGTACACTGTTGACAATAGTCTGGGGCAGCACAGCTGTTAGACACCAGCCACAACCAAAGAGAGTACTCGAAAATGCAGGAAGAGGAAATCTTAAGTTGAACAAGGCCATTTTGTCAATTTCAAATGACTGAAATCACCTGCTTAGCAGAGAAAGTGACCACAAAGGGAATAATGCCTGAAGACTCCAGTCTAAGGTGTGAGTTATACCGAACACATAGCGATCGAAAGATAAAACGGGAATTCAAAGACCACAGGCCATGCTGAATTATACAGTAAGTTCATACCCAGCTCTGCAGGTCTCTCTGAGACACAGAATGGGCATGGATGCCAGAGCATGAACAAGAGGTAAAGTCTTTGAAGCGTGAACTGACACCACCACCAGTGCTTCAGTTCTTTGACTCATTTTTAGACCTGTATCAGTACGGCGGTATGGGACCGGACGGCTATAAGTTAGGAGAACTGCGACAATGGTAGACAGAATTATGCACAGATCAAAAATGAGCTGCACATGTCAATACAAAATTCTGCAATTTTCTCTATGGTTGAAGCTGCAAAACTGAAACTGTCCATAAATCACTGATTGCAGTGCATAAGAAAGGGCTTGAAGAAGCACTAGCAAGGATACAGTGATTAATTTTGGAAGGTCACTACAGTTCAAGCCAGGACATCACCCCATAATTGCAGCAGTCCTATCAAGAGTATATGTTCCACTGCTGACCCACAACCAGATGATCTGGAACAAGTAGTATCAGTACATAAAAGCATGATAAAATCATCATGTGCTGTATCACTAGAAAGAAAGATTGAACTGCAGAGAGCCAGAGATTAAACGCAGTAATTAATAGATAGAAGCATCAGGGTTTTCCACCGACTTATTCCCAATATAAAATGAATCTTTATTGATTTCAGAAGTACTCATGGAAGATACAGTAATTCCCACCGTGGCCAGAAAGAAAATATTGAAAAGAGTAAATGAAAGACACATAGGAATGACTCAGTCAAACAGAAGAGCTGTAGATGCTGTATTCTGGTCAGAAATGAACAATGATATTGAGGAAATGGTGAGGAAGTTTAGAACCTGCCTGCGATACAAAGACTGAGAGCAGTAAGAACCTATGATACAGTTTGGAAAGCCTTCAGTCCAATGAGACAGAGTGGGAATTGATTTGTTCACTACTGGACCATCTCATCACAAAGGTCCATTTATAATCCGATTTGTTAATTCCATTTTTATATGCTGTAGAATTCCAAGGACTGTAATTGCAGATAATGGATCATAGTTTGAAATCAGATAATTCCTGGGCATTGCTAAAACTTAAGAACTTCATCATGAGAATCTAGTCCTAGATACCCACAAGTAAACAGCACAGAAGAATGTGGAGTCCTATGGTGAAGAACTTGCTCAGAAAAGCAAGTGATGGTGGGAAAAAAAATCTACATTTAGCAACACTCAACTACAAAGCAACATTGCTTCAGTATGAAAAATCATCATCACATCTTCAGTGTAACAGCCATATATTTGCTTGATTACAAGATAAAACAGAGAAGACAAATGTGGTCTCGGCAAAGAGATTAGACAACTCAGATAGACACAAAAATATAACACAGAGACTTTTACCACAGTTAAAAAACAAAGATTCTGTTAGATTTTGGCAAGATGATTTCTGGCCAGACCAATTTATGGAGAGTAAAGAAATAGTACCTCATATTTATTAATAACCAAATGTGGAAACATTTTACAAAGGAATTGTAAATGTATGCTAATGGTACTTGGGAACATTATTCAGGACTATGTGAAAGAGACTGACTAGACTGTTAAAGGCACGGAAATGCCTAAAAGTTGCTTTGCTTTACAGTAGTTCCAGAAAACTGTTAAAGTAGCCAAAAAGATTAATTTCAACCTGTTGATAAAGTAATAACATTAATAATAATCTTTTGTTTAATCTCTGTATTTTATTTTGTTGACTCAAGGAATTTGGCAAACCTCTTTAAAAAGGGAAGGTATGGTAACTGTCTAAGTATATGGCCCATCACCATAATATCTGGGTGCCTCACAAATATTCAGGAGTACTTGTGGCACCTTAGAGACTAACCAATTTATTAGAGCATAAGCTTTCGTGAGCTACAGCTCACTTCATCAGATGCATATCGTGGAAACTGCAGCAGACTTTATATATACACAGAGAATATGAACCAATACCTCCTCCCACCCCACTGTCCTGCTGGTAATAGCTTATCTAAAGTGATCATCAGGTGGGCCATTTCCAGCACAAATCCAGGTTTTCTCAGGGGGTGGAGGGTGAGAAATTCATATTCTCTGTGTATATATAAAGTCTGCTGCAGTTTCCACGATATGCATCTGATAAAGTGAGCTGTAGCTCACGAAAGCTTATGCTCTAATAAATTGGTTAGTCTCTAAGGTGCCACAAGTACTCCTTTTCTTTTTGCGAATTCAGACTAACACGGCTGTTACTCTGAAACCTGTCACAAATATTCAGTAGCTTTTCCGCACAGAATCCCCGTGAGAGAGGGAAGTAATTATTATGGCTGCTTTACAGATGGGGGAATGAGGTGCAGATATGCACCTGATTTTTGCCCAGGGTCAAGTGGTGGTAGAGCTGGAAACTAGACTCCAGTCTAGTTGTTTTGTTGTGTTTCTTACACTCACCTTAAATAGCAGGGATATCAGCGCTTCTCTGTTTCCCTCCTCAATCAACAGATTCCATTGTCGTGATAAACTGCTTGGCCTTTGATCTCCTGATCTATCCACTTGCTAATCAGATTACTCCATAAAACAGAGGGTCAACAATATGATCACTTAAACAAACCAATCAGTTGTCTAATATACATAGGAATGCACAGATGGAGAGTTTGCTGTAAAATCTCCTTATTTCTCTGGGAATGAACCATTTGAAGTGAAACTATGGTCTGAAAATGACTATGTAAAAACGGCATTTTCTTACTCAGCAGTTCTGCCCCCACTGAGAATCATTCATCTCTCTACAAAGAACAGCACAAAGCCTAAGGCAGGCCTAAGGCGGGACCTAGGTGACCAGCACCGGACAGCTTGAGTGAGATATCAGTGGTATGCAGGCTTCGTGCTGGCCCTTTGCAGAGAGCTAAGTTTCATCCTGTGTATATTCAGCTGCCTTCTTTATTGCCAAAGGAACTTTCACTGGCTTTTTTCTTCCCATTTGCCCTTCAGAGGCCATAGACCTAAAGGAGAGTGAATTGGGATGTGCTGTGCAGCATCAACAGAATTGTTAACTAAGGCCCTGATTCAGCCAAATGCTAAGTACATGCTTACGTCTTATTGCTTTGCTGAACAGGGGTGGATCTTAATCGTGTGCTGAATTGCTTTGCTGAATCATGTCCTTAGTACTGACTGCAGAGCCTATTCCACCGGTGGGGATAACTGGGTCTGAAAGAACCCTGTTTGATTCTCAGTTCCCATGCTGAGTTTACAGGGGTTGCAGTTAGGGGGAAAACATCATTTAATCTATAAATTGAATGACTGTTATATGGTGCCACTGAGAATCAATAAACATGGAGCTCCACGATGTCATTTTTATAGTCACTTTTCACAGTAGAACCAAACTTTAAATAAAAATTGTCTGATTAAAAAAATAAAAGCACACAGAATTATACGGTACTTGATAATTATTTTTTAGTGCTGCTGCTAAAAATGCCCCCTGAAAAGGCAGTGTCTCACTGCAGAATGCTGCTGCGCTCCCACACATGAGGATTTTATTTACTTATTTTGGCTGGTCCAAGTCTACAGAGTAGAGAGTAAATATGTACAGTGAAATAGCTACTGCTGATGTCTGAGCTAGTCACTTGCAATCTCACCCACCACCAAAGCACGTGACCAGGAACTGCAGGTTCCTGTGTATGCTAATGTCTTGCCAGTCAGTTTGCCAGGATCTTTTGGATTCTTGTCAACTGAAGGCAAGACCTTCCTCGTTATCTTCATTGTGGCTGGCACTCTGCGGTGAAAGGCAAACAACACCTGTTGCCCTTGTATGCTGCCTACCAGAACAAATGACTCCTTCCTACCAGGAAAATCAGTTCCTGGCAAGAGACTGTTCAGAAGTGCTGAGCACCCACAGCTTCTGTCAAATTCAGAGGGAGCTGCAAGTGCTCAGAGCTTCAGAAAGTCAGGTCCCAGAAATGCACCATTCGTGTCTGTACACAGATGCAGGCTGCCCAATCAGCAAGTCCTGTTGCAGCTCACATCAAATCTCGTGGTCCCAATCATTGTGCACTGGATCCTGCAAGACTCTGAGCACTAAGGCCGTGATCCTGCAAAGCACTTCAGCATGTGCTTACTTGCTAAGCACGTAACAAGTTCGAGTGAAGTCAGTGGGCCTGTTTATGTGCTTTGTTGGCTCGGGGCTGCAATGCTCTGTACCGTGCAGGATCGAATCCTAAACCAGTGCACTAGATTTCTGGCTTCTGGGTCCATTCAGAGCCAAATGCCAGGCACAGGCACAAAGCCTAAGTAAAGGTGCCTTGTGCGGGGATCTCTACTGGGCATGTGGTGATAGATAGAACCTTTGCCCAAGGAGCAGAGCTCCAGCTCAGATGCTCTGCAGCCATTATTACTGCCCACAACTACTGTGTTGGATCTGGGGCTGTGGACCCACAGGGCTTGCCAGCCACCCATGCATGCACGTCCTAGGTCTTCTCTGCACAGTCACCGAGGGAGCTGGCACAGAGCATCCTCCGCAGCATGGAGGGGGTATGGAGCGCCTGATAGTGACCTCCCTGTATAGCTGTGCTCCACTGAGGACCTTCTGCAGTGAGGGTATGGGAATTAGTAGATATGGCCCTGGCTGCTTGGGAAAGCTGTAGTGCTGGAGCCGCATTGTATGTAAATGTGACCGTGTTTGAAGTGGTGCCAGTCCACATGTTCAAAGCAAAACAGTAGGAGAATAATATCTGCACAATGTTAATTATGACTTTTGAAGCTTTGCCTAATTACCTTGCCTCTCTTAAGGCAACGACACAAATATTTATGAGTAGGGCTTTTTATTCTTATTGTAATCAGTGACATAAATAGGTAACACCTTTATAAAGAGTTAATAAAAATGTGTAAACATAGGATAGAGCACAAAATATTGAGCAGTGTGCAGTAAAACATTCCAATATTTATTGTTCTAATTGAATATTCATGAGATGCCAATTTAAATTACAGTTCACAACTGTTGCTGTGTCTAATGAATAATTTAAACAAGTGTGGCCAAAGAGATTTCAACGCTGCATTAGCAAACTGCAAGGGATTAGCAACAGAGAATTTATAATTAGCTTTGTATATCCTATAATAAATTCATTGGAAAGATGGTTTTAATTATCCCACATGTTAATTTGGAACGCAGTGCATTAATTTTTGACTGAAAAGTAACCCATTTCTCCCAGGTAATATTTTTCTCTCCTTTAATTTTCTCATAATTTTGGACAGTCTGCTTCTCAAATTCAACAAGTTCCAGCTGCAGAATGGCTGCAGTAATTGCAGGTCTTTTACAATAATGATAACCAGCACTTATACAGTGCTTCTCCTCCAAACATCTCAAAGAAGAGGAGTAAGTATAATTATTTCTTTTTACAATTTGGGGGAACTGAGTCACAGTTTGAGATTAAGTCGTTTGCCTAAGGTTTTACCACCAGTCAGTAGGAGAGATGTAAATAGATACCAGAAGCCCTGCTTTATCCATTCCCAGGCCCATGTTATATCCACTGCTTCTTTGGTACAATTATTGCTGGTTGAGAAATATTTTATTATCCTGCGAAAAATTTCAGTTGTCAAAAAACCAAAACCAATCTTTTTCTGCCAAAATTGTTCAATTTTTTGGTGCTGAAAACTGAAACATAATTCTCTTATTGGTTTTTTGGTTGGTTTTTTGTTTTTTGTGGTTTTTTTTGTTTGTTTGTTTGTTTTTAAGAAAACCTGAAACGTAGTTGAAAACAGACAAAAAAGTCATTTTAATAAAACAGTAATTTTAAAAATAATGGAATGAAAAATTGTGAGCAGCTCTAGTTGCAATGTAACTATCCATCTGTTGCTGTGATATCTGAAATAGAGATTGGTTTGAGATTTGTTTAGTAGATTTTCTTTTCCTCCTCTCCTCCCGTCTGTCATGTTCAAGTCTTGGTTTGAGGAGGGGCTGTCTGCTTTCTGGAAGGACTCACGCCTGCTGCTCCGCTCTTTGCATGCAGTTGGCTTGTTGAGCTGCAGGCCATAGAAGAAGAGAACTTGAGGCTTGGCACAATGGAGTTGTGAAACCTGGCCCTGTGGTGGGTGGTTTATTGCTGTTGTGGCATGTTAATGAAGTATTTATTGTGGGATATTTGCCAGTATCACAGAAGGGACTGCCTTGCTGTTTTGACTACATTAAGATGTTCCATAAACACTGTCATGGAAGCTGCTCACCTGGAAGCTCAGTCCATGTGAGAATTGTCCTAACTGGAGGGCTGACATCTTGGCAGAGAGGGTTTAAAGCCTGGAGTAAAGTTATATGGCCAACATGCTGGCTCTTGGAATTATTCCTCCCTTCTTTTATTGGGATTAAGTTTTCATCAGAGGGTTGCATTCAGTGAGGTGCTGAGTTTTTCCTGGGCAGTACTGAGCGCCTTCCGCTAACGGTGGCGGTGCTGATGATGGCAGTTGAGGTGCTGAGCAATTCCCAGGAGTGGACCTTTACTGCTTAGGGTGTTGAGACTGTTCTAGTAGAGCGAGAGAACCCACAGCTGTACGTGAGAATCCCCTTTAACTGAATTTACTAAAAAAGTCAAGAAGTTTCTCAAGTTCCCAGAATCCCCATTTTCTTCATCCAGGCAGAGGGCAGCTGTGGGAGGGCACAGGCATCCTGATCACATTCAGGATACAAATACAGAGATCAAAGGGAAGAGATGTAGAAAGTGTCAAAGTCCGGGGCTCTCTGTGGATTACCCAAGCACGAGCTGCTCCTGTCAATCAGGCTAGAAAGAGAGGGTGTGGGTGAGACAGCAGGCAAGTGTACAGTGGCTTACAGTGCTCAGCATTATGGGGAGTGTACTTGTTTTGTTATTATTTGCTTAAATTGGGGGCATGTATTTGATTTGATTTGTTTAGATTTTAAATAATGAAAAGGTGCCTGTCCAAGGCCCTGAGTGCCCTAGCACGTCATTAATGCAATTACATCCCAGCAGCATTACAGTAATAATTTCACAAGACCTCAGCCAGACAGAAGCCCACAGAAGTTCCTTCCCAGTGCCTCATTGTTATGGGGACGTCGCCCTCAGCCCGCTACAAAAGACCTGTCAAACAGGTGGTATCTCTTGCAGCCTGCTCAGAATGTCACATTTGGGCTATTTTGGACCAGGGTGTGAGGACCAAGTTCCACAGACTCTGAGCCCCCACGGAGCATGCCCTGCCAGCCGCCCTACTCTTCTATAATGAGGGGGGTCCAGCTCAGGCACCCCTGCTGACTGCAGCTGTGGCAGTATGGCCCAGGGGGAGAGGCAATCCCTAAGGTGGGCTGATCCCAGGCCATTTAGGACTTAGTATGTCATGATCAACACCTTAAACGCCACACAGACACCAATGGGCAGTCAGTGCAGGTCTGGAGCAGTGGTGTCCCATGCTCCCAGAGAGATGGCCCACTCAGTAAGCGAGCTGGTGGTTCTGCACTGGCTTCAGGCTCAGAACAGGTTTAAGGTGCAGCCCCATGCAGACATTGCAGTAGGCTGATCTTGAGGTAACAAACGTGGACAATAGCGGCAGTGTCTGCATCCGAAGGGAAGGGTAAAACCTCCTACTGGTAGACAGATGGTTAAAAGCTGACTGGGCTACTACTGTAATATGTTCAGCAGCTGCGGGTCTCAAATCACCCCAGCATTGCAAACCCTCAGAACTAATGGCAGAGGCGCTTCCCCCAATCAAGTGGGCTGATACTACTAGTGTTTCCCTCCACCCACCCGTATTAACTCATTCTTTCTGGGTATTCTCTCTCCAGTTATAAAGCCCTACTATTTCTATGTATGGAGACAGTTGTATCTTCTTAGGGGCTGTATCCATTTTGAAAGCACGCATTGAAGTTCTGTGGCCTGGGAGATATTCCAGAGAATCAAGATCCTTAGGCCTACATAAGGCAAAACATATTCAGGGCTTGGTATTACATGGCATGCATGTGCCTTTTGGTTTATAGTGAATGAAAGAGCTTCCCTTCCAAGTGCTATGGTTTAATTCCAGGTCTTTAAGTTAATAAGATCTATGAGATGTATGATTTGATCTGGAATGTAAACATTGATTTGGCATGTGTCCTTAATATCTGATTGGATGGAAATGCAGTTGTGGTGTTGAGTGTGCCAGTCTTTCTGAAATATTTTGGTGATCCAATGTGCAAGACAAAGGGGTAACTTTTCGAAAGACCCTAATTAAAATGTTTGTCATTGCCTTTGAGTTTTACCATGTCTATTAACATTGGCCCTCTGACACATCTAATGTGGATGATACTGAGATGGATATTTTTCCTATTGTTCTCCTCTCCGTGATGCACTGACAAATCGTCATTCTGTCCTTTCGTGCTTATAGTCATTCCTAATGAGTTTGGCCACTCTGGTTCCAAAATATTAACTGCGCACTACCCCAAGATACTGATGTATTATGGCACATTATAAATACTTAAATAGAGAGACTTCACTGTTATTGAAATGACTGAGGCTTTAACTGCTGTCTTAGTACACTTCTGTTTTGGACGCTTGGAATTATTTAAAATGATAAAACAATAATGTAACGATAATGTAGTACATTGTAGCTGACACTTATGGATCAAGATCATCCTTCCAAAAATTTAATCCCAACTGGGAAAATCAAACCTGTAATAGGCCACATTTTTCCACTGAATGCATCCGATGAAGTGAGCTGTAGCTCACGAAAGTTTATGCTCAAATAAATTTGTTAGTCTCTAAGGTGCCACAAGTCCTCCTTTTCATGTTGGTTTTAGTTTTACAATTTGAATTAAATATTTGGGGGAGTATGATTTGGGAGCGAGTGTTTTTGATTATGTGAGTCCCAGATGGTCACCTTGGCTAATTAAGGATCCATTCAAAGCAGTTTTTTGTTGTTGTAAAGAAGATCTAGGACAGACCTAGGCACCCTTAGATCCCGTGCATTTCAAACCCCATGAAAAGCAGACTCTGGCTTTCTTGCTTTTATAAGGGAAGGAAGGAAGTTCAGGTGTCCCTTATCCATCATAAAGAAGCAAGAGGGACACAAGCCCATTTTTTTAAACCATCCTCTGCAGGTCACCTTTAATATTGTACCTTTCATGTCATGAAATATATACTATAACTCATACAGGAGGCACAATGGGTCCTGTTAATGAGGCTATTGGACCCTTAAATGTGGCATTTCTTGATGTTTTTATTACTTTAATTGTGCAACCATAACGTTACAGTAACACCGCTTTTTGCATTTGCCATCATTCTTGTCTGCAGTTACCCTAGCTCGGATAAAAATTAAAAATGTTTATCAGCTCTCATGATTCAGAGCAGAAACTGAAGTGGTCAGCAGCTGGGGTAAGAAGGTAGTTCTCATGCATCCCTTTTCCCTCCCCTCCTAGGGTAAGTATTGTACAGACAGGTGCATTGTGAGAGTTTTACACCTGTGTTAGAGGTATCCAGCTTTGGCCATTGCCAAAGACAAGGTACTAGATTAGAGAAACTATTGATCTATTCTACTATCTACTTATATAATCCCACTCAAAGTAGTATTTGAGCACCTCAGAGGTATTAATTAATTTACCCTATGTGGTAGGCACATATCATTATCTCCATTTTACAGATGGGGAATTGAGGTACAGAGGTTAAGTGACGTGCCTTGAGACTCTCTGTTAGAGCTGGGATTTACAGCCATGTCTCTCGGGTCCAGGGCCAGTGCCTTAGCCTTAAAACCATCCTCCATCCCTGTATCCTGGTGTTTCTGATAACTCTCACAGTGTCATAAAAACACACTGCAAACCAACAACCCCAGACTGTCTCCCCCAGAATGCAAATCTCCCTAATTCAAATGTAATTTATAGCATTTCCAGGTAGATCAGATCGAAACATAGAGGGCTAAATTCTGCCATGATTGATACCCTGTGCAATTCCATTGAGTTTGTTGAGGTAGTGTGGGAAATAACTGGGGACAGAGTTTTTTCCAGTGTATGTTAGGGTGCCCCCTCTTGTTAGCTGTCTCTTTGAAGGTGCAGTGTAAATGTTGGGGTACATATTTAGACTTCATTGTTATATAACTGAATGAGTATTTTATGATATTTGAAAAGTGAGCTGTTAAACTTCGCAATGAAGAAGCATGCTTTTAAAATGAATTCACAGAGCACAATCCCAAGGGGGTGATTTTTTCCATAGTCCTCCCATTTTCCCTGTTCTGAAATCACACACTTTTTTTTTTTTTAACTCCTTGCAATAAAACTTAGAGGCCTGTCATTACTTTTCAGCCTATTGCTTTATGGGAATGCAATATCTAAAATGTCTGGGAAAGGCCAGGAGAGACATAAAACAAGGTGGATGGTACTGTGCAGAAAGGGTTCAATAAAAGGCAAATGTTCACGCTGAGGGGTCTTACTGCTAAATAAACATCATGGTCGCTGTCACCGTCTCTTCTGCACAGTGTGGAAGGGATGGAAGTAGCAGAAATCGTGAACAAGGGCCCCATAAACATGGAGGGAACAGACTTGGCATCATTTCCTGGCCCCTCAACCACATACCTCCATGCCAGTGGTGCACCATGGGCTAGGGCAGTGTATGACTCTGTGGCTGTGGATGGACAGGGGCACTCCATAGTCTTCTTCCAGATGGTCTATATAATTTCCTTTGGAAATTCCCATGGGAATTATAGTTGATGCTGTCAGTGTTAACACCTGCAGTCCTGATCCTGCAATGCACTGAAGCCTTATGCAGCTCCACAAAGAGGATAGCATGCTGGGCAGGCTCCCTGAGCTCAGCGAGATCTCTAGTGTTGGAGGGCAGAGGGAGATCTCTGCCACCATCCCAGGCTCAGAGCACTCTTACCCCCTCTGTCAGCCTTTAGCGTGTTCCACATGCATTGCTCCCTCCTGTGAGCTTTTCCATGGAAGAAATTGGTCCAACTCAGAGAGTTGTTAGAAAGGTTTTCATAGGTGCACAGGAATTACCAGACCAGACCACACCAGTGGTCCATATAGTCCAGTATTCTCATGCCTATGACAATAGCCAACACACTGTTCCCTGTTATTTCCATGCAAGTTATCTGAGGGATTCAGCTTGTTCTTCAGCAATGTAATTCTGCATCATGTGAGTATAAGGCTTGTGGCACCTGAAAATAACATAACCTAGGTTCTGATTCAGCAAAGACTTAGGCATGTGCTTAGCGTTATGCATAGTGAGTAATCACATTGACATGAATGGAACTACTCACAGTGCATGAAGTTAAGCACGTGCATAAGTCTTCTCAGGATTGGGGTCTTAGTCCCTTCTTTATCTATGTAATTATATACGAAAAACCCTACGTTAACAAAATGTTAAGGGTGAAAAGTCAAGCACTCAGGCCCTGTGTTCCCAAAATTTTCTTACTGTCTGCTCATGGAGTTCAGCTATCACTACAGCTTTGAACCTGCCAACACTTACACACGTGACTGAGTAGTCCCACTGACTTTGAGAGGTAGGTACGTGCTTCAAGTTAAGTGTGTGCATAATTATTTGCAGGAGCAAGCCCTAGGGGAAGAAAAAGGGACTTTGATCCATTTTAATAGTGCAGAACTTTGCAAAGAGAAGAGTGAACCATAATTCAAGCTATAAAACACATTATAATAATGTCAAGGATTGGCAAACCCACCAAACAAAGCAACCTTCTCCAAGGGAGGCTCCTACAGCTGGAGATACTGAATGGAAGACGTTCTCTCTCTCGTATTTTTCTGCTTTTGTTTTTTATTCTTTTAGTTATAAGCATGAAAACAAACTCTTTGTCTCAGGGATCTGTTTCTGTTTCTGGTGGTAAGATAGTTAATTATATTCTGCCTCCCTAAATCCTCCCTGATGTTTCAGATGGACATGTATAGTCATGTTCCTTTTGGGTGAAAATCACCTCTGTGCAAAGAGCCAACACAATACCTGGGCACCCCTTTCTGAGCCTTGGTGAATGTAATGGTTGCAGCGTGCTGTTGTGCTCTTTTAAGCAGTCGTTGACTTCCATGTCAGAGGAGAAAGCACTTTTTTGGTGGCTGGAGTGATTCCCAGTGGTTAGAGGCGTGACTCTAGCTTATGTCATTGGCATATAGTCCTTCAGATACCCTATGTCAGTGGAGGATCGGGTGTAGCTCCTCTGCCACATCCCGTCATGTCTCGAATATGCCCTCCAATGCCGCAGGGAGTTTGTGGTGCTGGCTAGCACAAGAGGCAACTTCACTGCTTCTGCCAGCAGATATAACGTCCCCTGTGCAGGAGAACTTTGATGGTCATTTCTTCCCAGTTGACATCCACGTTGCATCACTTGGGCTGTGCAAAGAAGACTTAGTGGCCCAAAGTTTACCTTCCCCCCCTCACAGTAGTGCAGTGAAAGTCTGGCCGGCACAGCTCTTTGAGACCCTGTGATGAAAGGCACCTGAGATTGCAAAATATTATTATTTATTATCAGAAGGTCAGTGGAACTTTCAGACTCTGTTCTCTATAGATACAGTTCAACAGCTTCTTTGGAGGCACCGGGCCTCACCTAGTCTGTGTCCAGAACACAGGGAACAGCTTTGCATAGGGAGATTTGGGTTGGATGTGGTGTTTCTGCTGGCAGTCTGATTAATAATTTCTCTTCACTGCATTTGTGTCAGGATGGAGTCTGTTATCATTTAAGGTATGGTGTCTGGCCTCCTGACTGAATATCCCCAGTGACTGAGATGATACCTCCTCTCTGGGCAGTTTAGTACATTCTTTTTGCATTTCTCCCAATATTTAAGTGCAATGTTTCCTGTTGCAGTTTAAATGATGATCCCTGCCCTCTTTACCTTGTTTCTCTACATAACTGCAGACATGTCTCTTCATAGACCTTTCTCTGCAACATATATGCCTGATTCTCACAAGCCTTTCTCACAGGTCTTATTTGCAAAGTTTTGATCATGTTTGTTGTTCTCCTCTCAACTCTCTCCATTCCCGTTTGTTTTTGAATGGGTGAATCCTAAACTGAATGCACTTTTCCTGTGAATAGAGAAAATTCTTTATATACATGTTTGAGGAAAACTTACTGCCATGTCTATCCTGCAAATATCCCCTGAACCTGACCTCTGCAACTAAGAACTTTCCTTTCCACCCCTCCTAATGCACACACAGGGAAACTGACCATTTCGTTGTTTTTAGGTCTTTCTCTGCCCAAGCAACAGGCTCAGGATTTGGCCCTAATTATTTAACCTCCCAACCATCCTTTACAGGAGCAGGAGGTAATTCCTGTTACATGCATAAGAAAAATCCTGGCTCACAATTGGTGAGAAATAGTGATGCGATGGCTGGTTGAGTTTCTATTATGTTCATTCTTCAGCGATTTTAAAAAGATTGTCAAATAATTTATTCACAAAATGTCATCAGACTTAATTGAATAGATTTGAAAATATGTTCATTGAATTATCAGCCTCGTTTTGTCGCTGGATAGCAATTAACGAACTAATATGAATATTTTTTAATATCATAAAACTCACCGAATATATTAGTTGAAGAATATTATTTGACTTTCTCCAGCAGGGATCTAGAGCTATGCACACTGTATGGCACATACAGCTATTTTACTTGCAGTGTGCCACATGAAAACTGATTCACCTCCAGCGAGAGGAACATGGCATTCCACTTTGTTTTTTCCTGCACCACTAAGATCATCGTCTACCCTTTGGAATCTAAGTTTGAAGAAAGAAACATGATGGCAGTTTCTCCAGCTCGATGGAACTCTAGTTCACTTGTATGGTTGTAACCAGACATGATTGTCACAGTATATACATTGACTTGCTTTGGGTCTTGATCCTGCTTCTGTTGAAGTCAATGGCAAAACTCCCTCTGGCTTTGGTCACAAAGTCAAAAATTTTAAGGCCAGAAGGGATGACCAGACAATTTAGACTGACCTCCTATAAAGGGTTAGTTTCCACTACGGGGAGATCCATGCTGCTGCAATTGATGCATCAGGGATCGATTTAGCGGGTCTAGTGAAGACCCGCTAAATCAATGGCAGAGTGCTCTCCGGTTGACCATGGTACTCCAGCTCTCCAAGAAGAGAAAGGGAAGTCGACCAGAGAGCGTCTCCATTGACACAGTGCTATGAAGACACCGGGGTACGTCGACCTAAGCTAAGCCCTAAGACAGGCCACCAGCACTACAAACTAAACCAACATCTGACATTAAACCAAAGTATTACAGCCCACAGTGGACTAGAATAGGGGGGACCAAGATGTATCAGTGCCTGAGACTTCCACTGTGTCAGGGAAATGATTAAGTGAGATATACCCAGATAATCCTGGCAAGTGACCCGCACACTGCAGAAGAAGGCGAAAAAACCCCAAGGCCAATCTGACTTGGGGGGAAATTCCTTCCTGACCCCACATGTGGTGATTTGTTAGACACTGAGCATGTGATCAAGACCAGCCAGCCAAGCACCTGAGAGAGAGAGAATGGTTGATACCACTTTAGAGCCCTGGCCCTCCAGTGTCCCTTCTCCAGCTGTGGCCATTGCTGATGGTTCAGAGGAAGGAGACCAACAAAAAAACCAAACCAAACCAGAATACATTGGGGAGAAAAAATCCCTTTCTGACACCTGAAGCATGAGGTTCTGATGCCATGCCCAATTCATCACAAGCAACCCTGTCATACAATTGCACTCAAATTTCTCCAGCTCTCTCCAAAAACTAATTTGGTTGTTTGCCCCCACAACTCCTGTTGGGAGGCTGTTCCAGAACCTCAACCCTCCGATGGCTAGAAACCTTCTTCTAGTTTCCAAACTGAATTTGTTTATAGCCAGTTTATGCCTGTATGGTTTTGTGCCAATATTGTCCTGTTGCTTAAATAGCTCTTCACCCTCCCTGGTGTTTACCTCCCCGATGTGCATATAGAGAGCAATCATATCCTCTCTCAGCCTTCTTTGTGCTAGACTAAACAAACCACCTCTTCCAGTCTCCTCTCGTAAGATAGGCCCTCCATTGCCGTAATAATCCTAGAGGCTCTTGTCTGCACGTGTTCCAGTTTGCATTCCTCTTTCTTGAAAATGGGGCAACACAGAATGATCAGGGTTAACTTTGTCAATCCTCACATGATTACAGCAAGTCCTCTCTGCTTTGGGCAACACTTGGAATAACACTTGGCCTTCCGTTGCTGTAGAATTCAGTAGCCTGTCTGCTTTCATGGGCTTCTCAGCAGGAGCGTGTTTTACACCTGTGCTCCAGGGAGAGCACTGGCTTCTAGTCATGTCCAGGTCAGTTAAAGGTTTTTCTCTACTAAAGCCCTTTATGACGGAATCTTTGACATCTTGGCTACCAGCTCCTTCTTCTTACCATACTCTGACAACTGAGATTAGCTTGGACATATGCGCTGACAGTGCCTTGATTTTCATGTCCGCTGGGGGCAGGGCCTTCTTCATGGAGGGTCCTTGACTCTGAAGTTCACTCCACCACTTTCTGTCCCACAGGACTAAACTCTGTGACCTTCTGTACAAGTATCAATGTTTATCTGTTTGCCCAGTAATTCCATGAAGGGTGAACTGAGGGAGACCACGGCTAATTTTTGTACTTTACCAGCGGAGTTTTTCCTTATTTGCCAATCTTGGTGAAAGTGCAAGGGTGATTTAGTCGCATACATAGGTGCACTCAGTGTAAACTCGGTACCTTTACGTTCACATCTGCAGCACCCACACAGGGGAATTACAGTACAGCACTTTGGTGCACCGTTATTCACACCCCCTACGTCAATATTGGAGGGCAGTGTAGACATGTCTTAAGTCTGTCTGTTCTGCTTGTGCCTGTTATAAAGCTGGATCAAATGAAACACACAGTGGTTGAATAGCCTTCTCATGGTCTCACAGCAAGTTGGAGGCAGAGTAGAAAACAGAATAGTAGCCTCTAGCAGCATGGTTCTGCCCTCCCTTGCAACCTGTGGAGTCCTTTACAGCTGGACCGACTAAGGATAAAATATTGCCATACTGACTTGCACTTTGCTCAGGTGTGACGTTGCAAGGTGCAGGCTGGGAGAGAAATCAGACCTTTGCTGTCTTAACTCTGTTCCCTTCTCCTAGCCCCTAGGCACTCACTCACATCTCCTAATACATTCCTAATGCAGGCAGGTGCATGGAAAAGATGCCAGCTGCTCCGAGTGTAGCTCAAGACACCCCACTTGCAGCATGAATCAAATTTGGGGCAAGGCAAGTTCAGTGACCAAACTACAGAATGATAATTCAGAACTAGGCAGTTCAGTCGCTTGACCTTTCCCAAGTGAACCTAGACAAGAGACTCAAGCCAGTGATTGAAGTGGAATGAAGCCAGAGGGGGAGTTGTGGGGCTGGGCAGCTATCCCAAGTCAGGAAGAGGAGCCGGGGGGGGTCTCCCCCTGCTTTTAGTAGAGGAGGGGATGTTGTGCATTCCTCTCTTACCTGAGCCTCTGACTCAAACCAGCATTCAGAATCTCTCTCTAGTCCTCTACTTTGTCCAATGCTATCAGCTTTCCTTTCTTCACGGCATTCCAGATGTTTCATATAAAACCCACTCTCAGCAGGGCTCCTAATAAATCTCACAACACTTTCTGTGCCCGGACAGTCTTGTGCAATATATAGTATAGTAAATTCCTGAACGTTTAATGAGAATTAAGTACATAAATATATGCCTATAGAAATCTGTCCTTCCCCATGTGAACGAATGAGCTGGGGGAAGGAAGTGGGCTGGCTCTCCAGGGCTCCAGCACATGTTGCGATGGGGTAACACATTCACTAGGACCTGTCAGAGATCTCAAGTTTCCTGGATCAAGATGTCCAGGAAAACGTAAGTTCCAAATTCTTGAGCACACGCGTGCCAGGCTCCATTGAGAGTTGAATGTGACCCTAAGCATTGTTCTGATTTTATTTTATTTTATTCAGCTGAATGTATTTGAAATGATTAGGGAGCACCCAAACCCTCAGTATCAGCTGCAAACTCTTCAGTTTTCAGTAGTAATCCCAGCTGCTAGGCCCCTTACACAGACTTCTTGTTGTTGTTGTTTATATTCCAGTGGTTCCGAGACCAAAGCCCCATAGTGTCAGGGGCCGTATATACACATGATAAAAGACGGAACCTGCCCTGAAGAGCTCACAGTCTAAATAGACAAGACAGACAAAGGGTGGGAGGGTGAACAGGCCTGGAGAGGTGAAGTAACGCAGCAGGTCAGTGGAAACAGACCCCTGGTCTGCTAATTCCCAGGCAGAAATTATGGGTGTTACTGATGGTACCATTTGGTTCAGGATCTTGTAACACCACATTATTGGAAAATGTGACTTCTCCTCCTGTGAACTGTAGTATAGTAAAATATTGACTGTCCTTGCAATGGAAAAACTTTCACACAAAGTATGTACACAAGTGCCAAAAAGGGGACAGATATTTAGAAATTTGGTGACCTCGTTTAGCGTATTCAGAGTAGGAGGGCTCCCCAGCCAGCAAGCCAGAATCTTCAGCCAGGTTCTTTGAATATTAACCTGATCCTCCATAAGTAATAAGTAAAGTACAAGTTTGCAGGTTAACATTTTATTGTAACTTTGCCTTAATAAAAGGTTTCAAAATTGTTTGTTCAACAGAAAGTAAACAAACAAACGAAAAATACTACTTTTTTGCTGGAAAAAGCTCCATCCATGGATTGTTAACCAGCAAGCAATGTCACAGCCGAATCCACTGCTTTGCACAAGCTATTTTTATTCCTTGTGAAGGGCTAGCAGGATTTTTAAAGAAAGATAAAATGTTACAATCTGTGTAATAATTCTGCTGCCTCAGAGACAAGGAATCTCTCTGTTAAAAAGAGACTAACACTTTCCTGGGTTTTGAGAGTTATTGGATTTGGGTTCACTGTGGATAGTCTGCTACATTAGTCCACAGTTATATTCATCATTGGAAATGTGCATGATGGCATGTTTTTATAATATTAAAATAACAAGGTTTAGGAACCACTCCAGAACCCTGGGATATCCCTTTTGGTCATGCTCTTACAGTGTGAGAGAGCTAGGAATATTAACGAGAGACATCCCCCATTTGTTAAATGCTGTCTCCATCCTGTTTTTTGCCGCTTTCCTTGCACAGAAGTCAGAGTGATTTATCTTCATAATGAAGTGTTAATTGTGTTTGGATGATTCTTTTCCTACTAATAATAGGATATCATAACATTAGATCAGAGCCTGTCAAAATGCTGAATTCAGATTGTCGTGCAGGTATGCTCCAAAAACAATACCAGGTTCCCTTTGTCTGTGACATGGCAATGGATGAGGAAACTTGTGATAACATCTGTTTTGATCAACAAATGTACAGTTACCCATTTCCTTAATTATTAACTTAGCAACCATTTGAGATGTCGATGATACCTGTGCTATCTAGGGCCCAATTTTCCAGTCCTTACTCAGGCAAGAATCCCACTGAGGTTTCTAATGAAGACCATTAAAATGTGCTGGCTGATGGTATAAAGATTTAATACAGTAATAATTATTTAATCTCTCATGTATGTCTTTACATTTTTAAAATATAATTCCTATTCCCAGCTCCATAATGACACAAAGCCTGTAGACTCTAGGGAGAACTTTGCATATTGGAAAGGTTTTTTGGGTACTTTTCATGTTTGTTTTAAATGTTGGGATTCTGTTTATCAGATATACATGTATGCAGTGTACTTGTAGCTGTGTCGGTCCCAGGATATTAGAGTCAAAGTGGGTGAGGTAATATTTTTTATTGGACCAACTTCTGTTGATGTGGGACAGGCTTTCAAGCCACACTCAGCTCTTCTTTGGGTCTGGGAAAGGTACCTGAATAAGAGCTCTGGTGACTCAAAAGCTTCTCTCTCTCTCACCAACAGACACTGGTCCAATAAAAGATATTACCTCACCCACCTTCTCTCTCTAGCAGAAATACACACATTTTATATATGCCTCCTTGTCCCTGCTAACCCTCTTACCATCCTGTCTTACTCAGCAGCATTCTGTTCTGAGCTGAAATATCCTGCTGTAAAGCGAGGTAACTCCATGGAAGCTAATGAAGTTACTCTACTTTCACCAGTGTAAATGAGACCAGAACATATCCCTGTTTATTTATTCCTATCATAAGTTAATAAAGGGCTAACTCCTGCAAACTTTTATGCATGAGTTATCCCTCTCCAGTCAGTAGGGCTATTTGTATGAGTAAACTTAGGCATCTGTTTAAGTATTTTGCAGAATCAAGCCCTGAGGTCTGTTATAAGGGTACTGTTGCAAAATATTGCTTACAGGATGTTCTGCTTTTCCATATCATGGTTTAAAGGTGGCAAAAATGTGCTTGTACCTCTTTTGCTTCTTTGCAATGGATATATAATACTTAAAAGACTTTGAAGTTCTTTGTTTCAAGTCTGATTTCTTTGTTTTTCT
Organism: Lepidochelys kempii; assembly: GCF_965140285.1. Lineage (NCBI taxonomy): Eukaryota > Metazoa > Chordata > Testudines > Cheloniidae > Lepidochelys > Lepidochelys kempii. The sequence goes on along the minus strand of NC_136392.1, from coordinate 28,934,061 downwards.
TCTTGTTCTTTTTACATTAGAAGATCAGGTCCTACCTGTCCTGCAAGGCTGTAGGAAGCTAGTGAAATGATGGCACCCTAAATGCTAAGAGAGGGAAAGCTGAGTAAAAACCTCTTGTTTTGTTAACATCTATTAATGGCAATGACTAATTAGTATTTTAAAGAAAGGAAACTTCCATTAAAACCTCCAATTATCACATCTTCAATTAAGGCATGAGAATAACAATAAACATCCTCTTAGAACTCCTACTGAGTCCTGGAGCTAAGCCAATGGAGGCCAGAGTAGAGATTCCTGATATTCCCAAGGTAAAAAAAAACAAGCAGAACAAAAACCTTACAGGTGAAGATGCAGAAATAAATTTATCTGAGCTCGAAGACTCTCTGAGAGATTTCAGCTGACAATGTCCTGGGTCAGTTCTGTGGCAAAGAAAATGAAACGTGTTTGCAAAACCTGAGTTAATTAAAATGAGCAGGGTTTAAGGTAACTAACCTTTAAGGTAAACTTTAAAAACCTTCCGTTATCAAACATTATCTGTCTAATCTATCTTTCATGATCTTGGTCTAAACCCAGATTTTTTTTTCAAACCTCACGTTAGTGCTAGAATCTGCTGTGTGTTTTTTGGCAGTACAGTCTCCATCACTGCCTGCTAGCCTCATAGTTCCCGTGCACTGGGTGGTAAAATGTCTGTCTGTGATGTCCTGTTGCTTCCATTCACCTGCATCATACTCTAATTATATCAGGACAGTGGGTCTCAGCCTTTATGTCACCAGTCAGGCTGCCAAAACACGAGTTTGGTTTTAAAATCAAGATTTTTTTGGAATAGTGAATCTTGGGTTCTTTTTCTTTGCCTTCTGGTTTCTAGCCTTTTCTCCTGCACCATGAGGGCAAGAAACTTTTTCTTTTTTGTGGAAGGCTGAGATTCATTCAGTCACATGCCTCCAGGTGCTGGGACTTTGCCAGTGATATTTGGTGTTTCAGTGCTGATACCAGTCTAGCACGGGAAGACTTTAACGAATCAGATACTGCTGCACCAGCTGTTGTCCATTGCTTTCCATGTTCTAAGCTGCCTAGGAACTGGTCCTACCTTCAAGCCCAGACTTGTATGTACCAGACTAAGCTTTGGAGCAGCACAAACTCTATTAAGGGGTAGAACATGTACCAGTGATTGAGAGATCGTAGTGGCAGTTCCCCAGGGCTCCTCAACAAGGCCGATTCCTCGGAGCGTGGTTCTGTGTGGTGCAGAGCGCCCTCAGCTCTGCCGGAAATCAACAAGCACTAAGGGCAAATCAACCACTCACCAGAGGCACTCAGCACCTGGCCGGATTAGTCCTTATGACAGGGAGGGGAAGCCTGTTCTCTGAGGTAGCAAAACTGGCTTACGGACCAGTGGTTGGGAACCACAGCACTAGAAGGCCTCTACCACATGATAAATGCAGCCCCTACCAAAATAAATCACTTCCTTTTTAAATCCTTCCCTACTGTTCCCCTCATATTCATAATAGGATGATCGGTGGAACCAAAGATGTGGCTGTTACTTTAAAGGATAAATTAGTTTGACTCTTAACTCAATAATTAAAACTGTTATGGCTATGAGCCTGCAGGGATAATGTACTATTATTATAGTCATTTGTTTCAATTAAATGCTTACTGATTTTACAATAGCAGCTGGGCACCTGTGTGAGATAGCTATTACTCTGAACAAGACATCTCAAATTCCAGCAGAAATTTGTCACTGCGCTAGAGCATTTTCTATAGACCATGAAAGTTTATTAGGAGCAGTTACAAATCGAGAAGAGAAGGGGTGGTAATTGGGGATATATTTTCTTATCAGCGTCTCTCTCTCTCTCTCTCTCCCTTTTTTTTTTTTTAAAGTAAATCATCTTTACACATTTCAACTATGGTGATGCATTTACATTTAAACTTCAATACAGAAAAAGCCTGTTGGGAAAACGTAGCTTCAAAGCTGTTCAGCAGATAATTTCCCTCCCAGGTTGATTATGATTGTAATGGCTTGTTCTTTAGGAACAAATCTAAGGAGAGATAATCTACGCCAGAGATAGGGGTTGCCAGAGGATCCCCCAAATAATCTGCCATTGAAATAGCTGCTCGTCTATTGGGGTGATAGCAGCAGGTTGTAGGTTTTGGTTTGCTAAAGATGCAGGAATATAATATTATAGTTGAAGTTTGAAAGGACAAGTAGCTCTTGTCTGAGACATGCTATAGGAGCTAATCCTGGGAGATGGACCAAAGTCACTCTAGAGTGTTTGGTAGCCCTGAAGATATTTTGTAAGTGGAGCCCCCCCTCACCTCCTGGGGTGCATGGAGTTGGGATGTGATCTTGTAGTGTGGTTTTGATATGCATAGCCAATATCATTGTCCGTTGTCTTGCCATGCTCACAGGACTTTTTTAGACTAGAAAGAGTGGTCAGGTCAGGGTTAGCGAATATGTTTTAGCAAGCCCTGGCCTAACCTCTTTTTTCCCAAGGGAAAACACCTTCTACATCAGTAGTCACCAACCTGTCAATCGTGATCGACTGTTCCATCGCAGAGCCTCTGCCAGTCAATCGTGATCTCCAGCCGCTAAAAGTTCGGCAGTGCAGTGGGGCTAAGGCAGGCTCCCTACCTGCCCTGGCCCTATGCTGCTCCCAGAAGTGGCCAGCACGCCCCTGAGGCCCTGGCAGAGGGGGCAGGGTAGGAGTCTCCGTGCGCTGCTCCTGCCTGCAAGCACTGCCCCTGCAGCTCCCATTGGCCGGGAACAGGGAACTGCGGCCAATGGTAGCTGCGGGCGTGGTGCCTGCAGAGAGGGACAGCGTCCTGAGCCACGTGGCCCTGCCCGCAGGGGCCGCAGAGGGGTGATGGCCGCTTCTGGGAGTGGGGCAGGCAGGGAACCTGCCTTAGCCCCGCTGCACCACTGACCGGGAGCCGCCCAAGGTAAGTGCCACCTGGCGGGAGCCCACACCCCACCCGAACCCCAACCCCCAGCCCTGAGCCCCTTCCCGAAGCCAGTACCCCGAGCCCGTCCTGTACCCCAAACTCCCTCCCACACCGCAGCCCTGAGCCCCCTCCCGGAGCCAGCACCACATACCTCCTCCTGCACCCCAATACTCTGCCTTCAGCCCGGAGCCTCCTCCTGCACCCAAACTCCCAAAACTGCACCCTGTCCTGCACTCCAACCCCCTGCCCCAGGCTCAGTCAGAAGCCCCCTCCCACACGCTGAACCCCTTGGCCCCAGTCCAGCACCTGCACCCCCTCCTGCACCCCAACCGCCTGCCCCAGCCTGGTGAAAGGGAGTGAAGGTGCGGGAGAGCAAGCAATTGAGGGAGGGGGATGGAGTGAGTGGGGCGGGGCCTTGGGGAAGGGGTGGGGTAGCTCCTGGGTTGCACTTAAATTCAAAAAGTGCTCTTGTGCGTAAAAAGGTTGGAGACCACTGTTCTACATGGATTTAGCTAGTGTAGGCCCCTCCTGGGTTTTCCTCTACAATGTGTTAGCTGGCCCCAAGCTCGCGTCAGTCACCTTTCCTAGTCTAGACGAACTCGCAGTGCTTTGTAGAAACAGAAGCTGTGGGCAAACTTCTCTCCTGTTTTCACTGTAGCCTATTCTTCACAAGCAGCTTTCATCAACAAGAGTAGCAGTTCCACATGTGTAACAAGGACAAAATATGCAGTGGAGATCGGCAAGGAGGGATAATGGCTTCAGAGGAGAATTTTACCATCTATATGCTATATATAAGGATCTAGTCTTCTACAGCCAAACACAACTACGTCCGAGGTGCAACATGACCGCAAAAGTATTAGCAGCCATATGCACAACAGTCTAGAGGTAGAAGGTGGAAAAGAAGAAGAATTCCTAACAGAATGAAAGAAACAGGGAATTTTAGATAGGCAGAATTATCTACGGTGGAATTCAGCCAGGGCACTGGGATTAAAATCTCATTTTGCAGAAAGAGACCACAGACTTCTGAATGGCCAGAAGTAGTCAGTATCTTCCCATCTTGAAATAATTCATTCATGACTACACTGTCCGAAGCGTGATGCTGCTTGGAATGACAGTATATTGTCTGCCCAAATAAATTGGCTAATTCTGTGCTACTTACTGCTGGAAAGAGCTGCCTTTTGCCGATGAATTTTTTGGGAGTTAACATAAAACTGCACTTGATATATTTAAAAACATTATCTTTGCTGCCAGAGTGTCCAATTCCCATAGCAGAATCTTTAGCCTGTTTTTAATGGTGTTTTGTTACTCATGCTGCAAAAGTGTAGATTACTGGTTTCCCCATAAACAAGGAGCTCAGAGCATGTGCAGTTTGTCAACCTATTTTTCTTTCCTTTTTGGAGGATTAGCTGGAGTATTTATATGCCTGATATGCATATTCATTAAAAAAAACCTAAACTATTGTAAAAAAAAAAAAAAAGAAGGCTGGCTTTGAATTAGAGCAGCCTTTGGGAATCTTTTAAGTAAGATGCATTTAATTACTTTAGTAACTACTACATCACATTTTACTCATGTTCCTCTGAGATGCATAACATCTTATAAACAGAGGCAGCAAACATGTCCTTTGGAGTCTAGAAGTTTGCATTGCTATAGTGCCGTGTAGCGAGGATGCCAGTGCACTTAAAAAACAGGACCGAATTCCCTCTCGGATACTCACTTGCAGCTTCTCTTTCTGTGCGAGCCACAGATACACGTAGGAGAGCAGAATTCAGATCATTGTCTCCACTTTACAGTTGGGGGAACTGAGGCACGGGGAAAGGAAATGACTTGCCCAGGGTGTTTGTGGCAGATCCAGGAATGGAATCTCGGTTCCTTATGACCCAGAGCAGTGCTGTATTCACTAGGCCATCTTCTCTTCTTTGCCTTTTTAACGGTATGCTCATGATGATGATTTAATTATGAATGTATTTGCATTTGGCTCCATCAGGGCATATGGAGCTTTACGGAGAATAAAGACACAGAGCCTGCGCCAGTGAGCCTACATGATAGGTTATATTCAGCATGACAGGAAGCAGAGATAGATAATATCGGGGATGGGGTGCTTATGCCTGGGAAGGTGAAGGTGGGCTTGTTTTTGTAAGGGGAACACATCATACTAGTGCCCTTGTTCTGAATAGGGACAGTTGTTGTTGCTTTGTTTATTTAGCTAATTAGGCTGGTGCCAGCAGGTGGGCCATTTTGGGAGAGACGGAAGGAATGGAGACTTGGAATTTTGCTCCCTGGCCTTTTCTGAATAAAGCGTTCCTTCTTTGCCAAAACTACTCACTATTATTGTTTAGAAGCTGAGTGAAGACCATCAAAGTTATTAGTATTTCTGAAATGAGCAGAATTTGAATCTAGGTCTCCAAAAAGGAGAGGCTGGAATACACAGGACTGTTTCTCCTGGGTCTTCACACTGAATACTGCCCATCACAGCCTACGTTAAAAAATCAGTGATTGTGGTAAAGGGATATAAAAGTAAGCCATGCAGAATGAAGGGAGTGGGTGTGCAGGGGATGGCTGCAGCCTTGTCTGTTTGAAAAATGCTCTTCAGAAAAGGAATATGAGCTTAGTGAGTGACAAAGGCTGGGCCAGCTCCTGCCGACGTCAGTAGCTCAGTGGTCTCAGTCGGACTGCTCTGAGGGTTGGCAGGGTTGGGGCAATTGAGTGCAGCCTGCCATCATTCACTCAGTAAAAATGCCCTGGTCATGAATGAAAAATAACAGCTATTAATGCAGTAAACAAGGAGATTATGGAGTGCGGACTGTACCATTGAGTCTCTGCATTCATTATCATGATTCTGAGAGTTACTTGAGTGGGTGCTTGAAGGCTGAGTTGCAGGATTGCATGAAGGAGAGGAGAGAGGAACCAAGAGTAAGCAGCAAAGAGGAAAAAGAGTAAGTGGAAACGGATGTCTTGGGAGAGAGAGGATGCAGATACTCTTTCTTGGAGGAGGTCTGTGGGCTAACATGTGTTGTCTGTTGGAAGCTCCGGGAGCAGAAGAATTCCCCCAGGTGATGATCTCCATGACGAGAGGAGACCATTCTGCCATCCACCCAGTTACTTGTGCCTCTGTCACCTCCAGCTTGGATTGTTGAAATGCTCTCGCCTTGAACATGCCCCTGTCCTCCATGTGTTTCTCGGGCCACCTGTCTGGCTCCAGGTGCTAGTGACGCTCTTTATATTCTGCAAGGGCTGGGAAACACTTACTTAAATAAGAGGCTGCCCAGGTGTATCAGTTAATGATGACTGGAGCTCAGCTTTCTGAGTTCAGTAGCAGGGCAGACCCAGTTGGAAGCCCACCTGCCCTTCCCTTCCACCTTTGGAACCTGCTCCCCCATGTCGTGCACCAGGATTATTTCAAAATATATTTTCCAGGTTGCTCAGGTAGCCTTCCAAATGTGACCCCATGAGTGTTCTGCAGGCAACAGCTCTGAGTGAGGATGCAGTGCTTAACTTGTTGGTCTTCTGTCACTACTAACCAATAATACTGGTCTCCCTTATTTTAGGGAGGAGGCATGTGCAGAGGTTAGAATAAGTGTCTATGGATTAGAACACTGTGGAGCTGTTCCCATCTCTGCCATTGACTCACTGGGTGGCCTTGGGTCAGTCACTCCCCTGCCTCAGTTTCCACATCTGTAAAACAAGAATGAGGATGCTGTCCCTAGGAAGTTGTGAGAGCTGATCAGTGTCTGCAAAGCACTTTGAGACCTCGTTGGTTCCGTGGCAATCCTTGTTGTCACTCCACCTGTTCAATGTGGATCTGAGGCTGCAGGTGGCGGTTGCGCTGTGGTTTGGGCGGCAGCACCGTTCCCTTTTCTTTGGATGCAGGTGGTGCAGTTTCTCACTTTTTCAGGCTTGGCTGAGGCTAGGAGCCGATTGGGAGTGAGCTTGACTGAAATTTAATCTAAACAAGGCAGAGGCAATCCTGGCCGATTTAGGAGCATTCTGAGAGTATGTCAAGGAATGTGTCAGTTCCCGCTGTGAAGGGATTTTGCCAGCCCTTTGTTATGGAGGTTTGCAATTTTTTGGTACTTCTGGAGTCCCAATTTCTCCCAGAGTCCCATGGGGCTTGGTGGAGAAAATCATATGCGGGTCTTTGAAAGACAACAAAAAGCAGAGCTGCTGAAATTTCCACCCTACCTGATGGATATGCTCTCTGGAGACCTGTCCAAAGACCATTATGGTCAATGGGAGTGTTTCCATTGTCTTCAATGGGCACTGGCTCAGGCCCTAACTCATTCCTACAATTTTTCATAAGAATTTGTAGCACGTGTCCATTATCCATAATTACACTCCTGGACTTGTTCTGCTCTGCTGCATAAATAATATGCACTTTAAAGAAAAAATGTATGATTACATATTTAATGGATAAATGGAGCCGTTGTGGTCTATTGCCCACATAATAAGAGTTTTTAAAATTGTCTTAATACAGTATTTACCCAAGAGACTGGAATGGCTGTAAATGAGAATGAGCTATTTTAGCTTTTAGGATTTTTTAAACCACATTTTAAAGCCTTCCCCATTTATAAAACACACATCTTATAAACTTCTCTTCATTTAAATTTAAAATAAGGACAATAAATTATGCTTTTCCTTGGGAGCTGGCAGATCATCTTGAACATGAAAGTTCTGGATTAAACTGACAAAATCCAAGACAAATTTACCATTTTGTCCTTTGAAATTTGCAAGTGAACTCACTGCATGTGAGCCAGACAGGTCCCATACTAGCTTCCCCACACCCAGCTCTGCCACTCACCTCAGTCCTGCTTGTCTCACCCCCTTGTTATTCCAGTTCTCTCCTGGCCCCCAAGAATATTCTGCCTAGTGCAAATACACTCAATTTCTGACCTGCAGTAGCCCTTACTGTGCCATTTCTGGGATGACTAGCCCTCTCAGTCAATGCACCTGCAGCACCCTCCTCATTTAGATTAAAAGTTTAATAGATCTTCATGCCAGAAGGGACCATTAAATCATCTAGTTTAACCCCCTGTAAAACGGAGGCCATGGAATTTCGTCGGTTACTCCTGTATTGTGCCCAATAACTTGTTTTGGCTAAAGCATCTTCCAGAAAGGCATCAAGTCTTCATTTGAAGACTTCAAAAGATGGAGAATCCACCACTTCTTTTAGTAGTTTGTTCCAATGGTTAATCATCCTCACTGTTAAAAAGACAACTGTAGAATGAAATATCGTAGACAGGCAGACACATTTCCAAGAGTCCCATGACTTGGGCCCCAGTTCTACAGGGTGCATAAATGTATGCCTAATTGTAAGCATGAATGGTCCCCCTAAAGTCAGTGGGACTAAACTCCCGTGGTTACAGTTAGGCACGTGCTTAAATCCCTTGTTGAGTCAGGGCCCTTGTCCTAGGCCTCTGGTGAAGAGAGACTGGCTGTCATACAGTATTCCCACCGATCTTTTTTGTGCTTGTGTCCTGAGATAGCTGTTGAGCATAGGACTCCCAGAAGCAACATGCAAAACCTGCTGTTCACAAACGTTTTCATAACTTGGACCTCCTCTTTCATACAGAAACTGTCTCATTGGCCCCTCCTTTCCCATTCTATTCATAATCATTCACCACCCCTGCCGCCACTACAGCAATTACTTATCTGGAAAAGTTCTAGGAGGCAAGTATTTGATGTGTTTGTAGTTGTCTCAGTGCAATTTAGCATTTGGAAATGAGGAGGAGGGGCCAGTGCCCTGTGAGCAGTCAGCTGTCCAGTGAGCCCCACTATTTGGGAATGTGTTAGCTGGATAGTGTGCATTGGAAATTCCTTGCAGATATATAGCACAGGCCACTGCTGTCATTCTGTCATTAACTCACATTTCTGTGGTTCTCCATGTATTTATTTGTATCTTTTCACAATGATGTGATCTTAGGACAGTGATGCAGTCTGACCCTAAAGGGCATGAAACATAGTCTGCCTAAGTCAAATTCTTGGTGTTATTTCTATGCGGGACATATTTGCTGTTTGAAAGTTAAATCCCAGCACTAAGTAATTAACACAGAAAGGGGTTGCTCTTGTCAAAATCTGTTCTCTCCCCATGTGTATGATCTGAATGCATGAGCGGAGTGTGCTGTCTGGTGTTGTGGAAGAGCTCTCGATTCCTGACCTGCAGCAGTAAATCTGCTTCTGCATTTGGATTTATTTCCACTGAAGCCTGCTGAGCCCTAGCAGATCTTCCCTCCATTTCTTACTTTATGTGCTGCTCATGGTGTTGGCAGGACTTCCCTGTTAATGAGCGATTGCACCTCAGTGGGTTTATCGGAAGATTGTTAATAAATAAAGCCCTGGGTCTTTAAACTCATGTTAACATTAATCAGATTAATACAGAAAGCACAAAGTCTGGAAGATATTTAAGACTGTGTTTGATTTCCCTCCTGCTGACTTCTTCTGTGGCTGAATCAGATTGTATGTAAGTAGCTGGCTTAGCTCTGTCTCTGAAATTAGTAAGAGAACTCTGGCACGCTGCTGATGACATTGACATGTGGATAGGCCTCCCTCATTTATAGGGCGGGGGTAACTGATCTGTATATGGGAGGGAAGGTGATAAATAACCTAATGTGAATTCTGGTAGGGTTTTCTCTAGGAAAGGCAGCACAGATTTCGGTTGCATAGTCTTTTCTGGGCACTTCTGAGTCTGCTGTTATTTGACTAGTCCCCGAGAGTAAATTCTGTTCTAGATTCTGATCTGACAAGCATTACTCACATGAGTAGTCTTCATTCATGTGAGCAGTCATATTGGATTAATTGGGACTGCTTGTATGTGTAAGGGTCTCTCGTGTGAGTAAGTATTTGTGGGCTCAGTCCTGCAGTGATATCGGTGCTTAGGTCCCGATTCTACAAAAATTTAGAGATGTGCTTAACTTTACAAACATGAAAAAACCCATTGAATATCAAAACTACTCATATCTGTAATGTTCAGTGTGTGCCTAAGTCTTTCCAAGATTGGGGCTGTAGCGTGCCCAGATGAGACTGTGGGGGAGAGAGTGGATTAATGGAGGGAGAGGAATACAAACTAGTTTTCTTTTTTATCAGATTTGCTAGCTTCACTGAGTAACAAGCAGTACAGTGAGGACTACACAAAATCCTCCCATAGACACAGGAGGGTGGGTTTTGTGATGGAGGAGAGCAACATGGAGCATGGGAATTTCCCTGCTAGATCAGACAAGTGGTCCATGTAGTAAAGTGTTCAGTGTCTTTGGTCATTTCCCTGAAGAAGGCTCTATTTTTCTACAACCTTGGATCCAAACAAGTAGCACGTCATAATAGTGTTGTTATTCTGTTATTACATCAAGTCTGGACCTTCAGTAACCCCTCACTGTTATATTTTTGTGATTACTACATGTCTCAGTTATTACTCTGTGTATACTGGATAATCAGACGACAGGAAAATCATCTCTATGAAAAGTACAAGGGCATGCAAAAAGTCAGGATTGGAATGCAGGAGGTCCTCATTTAGAGACCTATGCTTCATCCACTAAACAATGCTCCATTTATAGAAAGGCAACTCTGTCCTCTATTTGTGCATGCAACTGCAGGTGCAAATTGGGTCAATGCATTGCCAAACTTATGCACACAACCATAGAATTTGCATGCATAAATAAGGTTGTGTATTTTTGGTGTCTGTATGTATATGGTTCTCTGCCCTTTGTAAATTTGATCCGAAATATTTAACTTAAAACATTAAAGTCCACAAAGACTTTTAAGAGAGTGATAAAGCAGGTTGGGAACTGGTTTGGGCTCTCTTACACTGGGTTCCTTATGGTCGTAGATGACAGCCATTCCTTTACTGCAGTTCCCAGAGCCTGAAGGAAGATGTGAAAAGCCAGTTGGAATTAGAAACGCTGGACAAAATTCAGCCCAGATGTAAGCAGATGCAACCCATTTGACTTCAGTGGAGCTGTAGCCGCTTACATCATGTCTGAAGTTTGCCTGATGTTTCTCAGAGTATGACTCATTCTCAGTGGGAAGGGCTTGTTATAATGTGGCGTGATCTGAGCAAGTGCAGCAGTCCTCTCCAGGATTTCTTCTTCATGAACGCACTATATTCCTGAGGCCAATTACCGTGAGTCAGTGCTCAGTTATTGGGTGATGGGGTGGTCTAGAAGTACCTTTGATAGACAGATTATGGGCCAGGTTTTCAGATGGTGTAAGTCAACCTAGCTCCATTGACTTCGGTTGAGCTACAATGATTTACACCAGCTGAACATCTGGCCTTGTATCTCTATTTTATCTGTCTTTTCTCCCTTCAGTATATAGGTTCCCACACTCTTCCTGGCACCATGGTATCCCACTATATGAACAACAGCCTGGAGGATCATCCATGTCCAAAGGGCCTTCAATTTGAGGCTGGGCTGATTGTATATTCTGAGGCTTGTTCAGAGATGGATGGCAGAATGGTAAGGCTGAAAATGGCTAGACAATGAACATTTCTTTTGTTGGTGAACAGGGCGTTTTACTCTTCATGCAGTAACGGTCCTCACCATAGCCTCTCTCCCTAGCTTAGCTTGGGAGTATTTAAGCATCTGTTGTCATTTTGCTCCTTTTCCTTCTGCATTTTAATGATTTATGTAGCACCTTTCATCAGTGGTGTTTGCGATTTAAGCCTGACGTCTGTACAATCTGTCATATAAACTGGACATACAGATTCTCTGCCCAAAAGAATAATATTAGTTTTTTTCACCTTTTCACACAGCTGGCCCTTAGGCAATTATAATTTCAGCCCTTCCAGCAGGCTCTGTCTGTTGTTTTCCATTACTTTCCAGACGGGTGCAAAGATGAATTTTTGCAGTTTGGTGTCTGATGTGCTTGCAGTGTTGGTTAAGGCCCCAGCACATGTTATCTTTTGAAGCTGGGAAAGGGCTGAGCTGCTGAAGAATGCAAAACAAGCCTGTTCCCTTGTATATGGGCCCGATCCTGCTGCCTGTTTCCTTATAATCCTGCTCCCATAGAAACAAATGTGAGCTTTGCCACTGAGTTCAGTAGGAGCAGAACTTGGCCCTGAATGTGTGAGTGTGATGTAGCTCTCTTGCAGGCCATGGACTGAAGTGGAATTTGCTCACAGTATGGTGGTTTACGTTGTAAGCTGTCCTATGGCGCAAGTAGGCCATCACCATTCTGTTGGGGAGTTAGAGGGCCACGCTGGGTCTGTCTTGCTCTATCTGTCGTTGTGCGGTTTGTTTTCTGTGTTCATGGATCCAGCCTAACTGTGGTGGTTGTAGGCTAATGGGATGAAGAGCTCAATTTTCAAGTGTGGTCACATTAAGAGGGGATCCTGAGGGAGCTCAGGGAGACACTTCAGCCCACAGAACCCCATTTACACGCCACACTGCTGACGGCGGCACCTGAAGGCAAAATCTGGGCATCCTGCTGCAGTGGCATGAGTCTGATCATGCACAGCGCTGTGCGCCTCTGAACACATCCTGTTTGATTGCCAGGGGGCTGGAAACAGAACCGTCTCAGTGAGGGGTCCTAGGGTAAGATTGTCCAAAGTGACTCATAGAATCATAGAATATCAGGGTTGGAAGGGACCTCAGGAGGTCATCTAGTCCAACCCCCTGCTCAAAGTAGGACCGATCCCCAATTAAATCATCCCAGCCAGAGCTTTGTCAAGCCTGACCTTAAAAACTTCTAAGGAAGGAGATTCCACCGCCTCCCTAGGTAACGCATTCCAGTGTTTCACCACCCTCCCAGTGAAAAAGTTTTTCCTAATATCCAACCTAAACCTCCCCCACTGCAACTTGAGACCATTACTCCTTGTTCTGTCATCTGCTACCACTGAGAACAGTCTAGAGCCATCCTCTTTGGAACCCCCTTTCAGGTAGTTGAAAGCAGCTATCAAATCCTCCCTCATTCTTCTCTTCCGTAGACTAAACATCCCCCGTTCCCTCAGCCTATCCTCATAAGTCATATGTTCCAGTCCCCTAATCATTTTTGTTGCCCTCCGCTGGACTCTTTCCAATTTTTCCACATCCTTCTTGTAGTGTGGGGCCCAAAACTGGACACAGTACTCCAGATGAGGCCTCACCAATGTCAAATAGAGGGGGACGATCACATCCCTCCAGCTGCTGGCAATGCCCCTACTTATACATCCCAAAATGCCATTGGCCTTCTTGGCAACAAGGGCACACTGTTGACTCATATCCAGCTTCTCGTCCACTGTAACCTCTAGGTCCTTTTCTGCAGAACTGCTGCCGAGCCATTCGGTCCCTAGTCTGTAGCGGTGCATGGGATTCTTCCGTCCTAAGTGCAGGACTCTGCACTTGTCCTTGTTGAACCTCATCAGATTTCTTTTGGCCCAATCCTCCAATTTGTCTAGGTCCCTCTGTATCCTATCCCTACCCTCCAGCGTATCTACCTCTCCTCCCAGTTTAGTGTCATCTGCAAACTTGCTGAGGGTGCAATCCACACCATCCTCCAGATCATTTATGAAGATATTGAACAAAACCGGCCCCAGGACCGACGCTTGGGGCACTCCACTTGATACCGGCTGCCAACTAGACATGGAGCCATTGATCACTACCCGTTGAGCCCGACAATCTAGCCAGCTTTCTATCCACCTTATAGTCCATTGTTGGTTTTGGTTGCCTCCACTGAAAAGTGCTGAGCCCCTGTGCCTGTAAATTGGGAGCCTTTAAGGTGTCCCAAGTCGGGCACCCAAAATCAATAGTCACTTCTGAAATCCTTCGCCCTCTTGACTGTGGAATTTGCTTGTTGCCTCAGTCTGCCAGAGCCCGAATCTGCTGGCCTTCAGGAGATGGGACAGGGCACAGGTTTCTGGGGGACAGGATGAATGATTGAGTAGGGTCAGATCTTTGTGGGGAGTGTTTGTTGTTTTGTGTCATTAGTTCTAGTGTCTGGAGCACTGGGTGGCATGTTTTAAGTAAGTAAATACAGTAGAAAGTTCTTGATTTCTCTGCCAGTCAGGGGACTCAGACTTGCCAGAGAGGCACCCCTCTTTGTAAACATGGGGCTTTGATGACAAAGGGAGGGTTTGCACCTATTGTTTTACTGTTATTCAAAAAATTAAAAGGAGGTCCATAAACCTTCATGAAAGAGATGCTGCAGTCAGAGCAGTGTCAGGTAAGGCTCTTGGCAGTAAGGCTCAAGCATCATTCTTAACACACCCCATTGTGTGCCTGGGCCACACTATACAGCACATGGGAGCAAACTGTGTGAGAGACCCTCTGTGTCTAGGACACAGTCACTTCTGGGTCTCGGAATCTTCTTGGTTTTACTATACTGAAGTCACTTCCCTAATGATACCTCGGCATGGGGCCAGATCCTCAGCTGGTTAGGTTGGAATTTGTGTTTTCGCAGTGCGGTCAAACAACAAACTTCTGCAACAAAACCTACTTACGTTCTGCTATCTGGCCTAAAGCCAGATCCAGGCCTGTCTGGGGGAGGCTGGGGACTTCTGCTTGTTCTGCTCCAGAGTATACGATGTATTTATTTATTTCTACTTGTACTTTTCTGTTTAAGCCAGGGAGCAGGGGATCCGAGAAGTTGTGGTAACTTGTTAAACAAGAAGAAGTTAATTTTTTGAGCTTCTCACTTTTCTAAGCGATAACACGTTGTATTTGATCATGTGCAGCATGCGAGGAATCGCAACTCCTTGCAGCTGCATCCCTGAGCAGAGCAGGGCTGAACTTTCAAAAGCAAGGGCCGACGATGTGTCCACACAATATGTGTGTGTGCTCAGTTGGTTGGCCCAGCTAGTTTGACATCCCGTGGCTATGACCAGGCATTTCAGAGGAGACTGTGAAAACCCCACTTTGGACAGTTTGGCTGTAGCCTGCCCTGGGGGAAGTTTCTTCCCGCTATTATAGCCTGAAGCATTTCTCTCTGGTACATGCGCACACACATTTTGCTGATACAATTTAAGCCCTCATGTTGTAAACCCTTAGGGTACGTCTACACTGCTAGTCGCCCAGGCACAAGCCCACCTGAGAGCCTAAGGCAGCTAGCCGTGCCGTCACAGTCACGCTGCTTTGCTATTTTTAGCGTGCTAGCTCAGGCAGACCTAGCGTGTCTACATCTACCTGAGCTGGTAATTACACCTCCTAGCTGCCGTGTAGACGTAATCCTTGTTTTCCCACAGGGAAATTATGGAAAGGAGAAACCACAAGCATACGCTGCCCAACTCGCTCTCTTCTCTTGTTTTGGAAAGGGGCAGGGAAGAAGATTTTTCTCTACCAGTTCTGTAATATAATTTCTAAATCAGTCAATACTAGTTCATCATAAAGTAATTTTATAAGACAATAAATAAAATACATTTTTAATTAAAAAGTAATATTCTCCTAACTCAGATCCAGGAGATGGTCCACTCAGACGCCACTTCCTATGATTCCAACCGTCAAGTCCCCCTGATCAATCGACCAGGGATGTTAGCCGGTCACATGAGTGCCCTCAGCCAGTCACAGCTGATTTCTCAGATGGGTATGAGGAGCGGTGTTACCCATGGTTCCCCATCACCCCCAGGAAGTAAATCTGCTACACCATCTCCCTCCAGTTCTACTCAGGAAGAGGAGACAGAATCACATTATAAGGTACGTGCAGCCATGCCTGTTTTAACAGACATACAATAAGAGAATGACAGACAGTATTTACAGTGATAGAAATAATTCGCTCTAATAAGAGAACAGACCTTTTGTTTTTCCTTTGCACAGAGATAGAGACATTCTCTGTAACAGGCGATTGTTTACAGAGAACTTTTCTGGGCTAGGACGCGGGAAAGCATGGCAGATTTGCAAATCATATCAAACATTGGTGTGCTATATTGGTGCATATAACAACTCAATGAATGAAAGTCTCTAATTCTGAGAGAAGTTTTCTCCCCTAAGTCTTTTCTTTCCTACTGCAGTTGCCAGATACATCATGCTACATTGTTCTTTCAGATTAGGATTTTGACAATAAATACGTGGTTCAGTGCTCAATTTTTTTCCCGTTTCAAAGACTGTATCTGTAAAACTAGACTTTGTGTTGGAAGAGAGAAGCAAAAATCCAGCGTGTGATTTAGCAGAGTCCTTAAGAAGCACCCGTGTCAAATAACAAAGAAAGCATCCTCTGTCTTTTAATTCACCTGGGTATTTTTTTAGCAACCGGTTATTACCTAGGACAGTTAATAAAGTGATGGTGACACAGGATATAGTGAAAGTTGCTTGCCATTCTTGTTTGGCTAGTGGTCAGAAGCCCTTAGGATGCCAGTTGTCTTGAGTGGATGAAGAGAACTGATAAACAAAGAGGTAAAACGTAGGGAAGATTATAAAATAAAAATCACCTGCTTCGGTAGGACTGGTGTGGAGGAAGTGTTGAAGGACAGCTTGGGCTAAGATTTCTGGGTCACCTTAGTCATCCTGCATCATTCTCAGAAAATGCACTGGCAGAGCAAACTCTTTGCGCTGTTGTCCACACGTCTTCCCTGACTCTCCTTGCATGTGGGCAGATTGCAGAGATGATTATGGTACAGCCATAATGTCTTGTGTACCTGATACATGAGCATTCACCGACATTGGGTACTTTGATGTTTAGACTTGTAACGTTCTGGGATGGTGCTGACCCGTTTGTTAAGCCTTCGTGGAAGGGCTGTCTCTGAAAGATGCTACTTCTAAGGAAGACACTGTATTACCAAAATCACTGGCTTGCTGGTAGTGTATCTTCATTCCCAGAAGAAAAACCTCCTGAAGATCAAATTGTGTGTGTGTTACCCACAGTAACAAGTAATATAGTGACCGCTTAGCTCTAGTATTAGGGCTGAGCAAACTATCAAATACTTTCTCATGAAACTTCAGGAAAAAATATTCTTCGTTTTCATTTCACTTTTCATGAAATGGAAGTTTTCATCTCAAAACCTGACATTTCAAAAAGTGTGTGTGGATGCAAATCTGATCTTCATTAGAACTAACTTGCGAAAATAAAAATATATTTTTGCTTGAAAATAGAAGTATTTTATGAAATCCTCAGATTTTGCAGTTTTAGAATTTGGTTGTGTCTATTTGGCACAGCCCTATGCAGCCAGAGGAGTTTGGTGATCTGCTGGCTAGAAGAGACTGTATCACCGGCAACTCAAGGGTCACAGAAAGCAAATGGCATTTGCTTTGCAGCTAAAACCTTTCTTGCAGTGAGAGTGCAGTGTGAGTTTTAGGCTAACTACACTCAGTGTCTGCAGCAGCTTTTTCCATTGTACCTTTACCAATCACCTTCAAGGTTTCAGCCTGACAATATGATAGTACAGGAGTTACCTGTTAGGTCATGGATTTTTTGCTGGATTTCTTATAGGTCCAACGAGTCCCAATGAGGGAGACAGAATTTGGGGATATGTCAGATTCTTGGAACAAGATAGCTAAGGCAATTGATAAAGCCCTGTATTTTTTTTCTGGCCACAAATATATACCTTGTCTATCCTGTATACACATAGCAAGTTAGGCAAAGCAATAATCAAGTGGTATGTTTCCTGGAGAAAAGAAACCACAGTGTAAAGAGAGCACTGGAGTCACAGTGGCTTATGCGTTTTTGTTTGCTTTCTCTATATACACAGCTGTTGGAAATATTTAAAGGCATCAATCCATCATTTATTTTATGACCATTAATGACCTTTGTACAACAGATCATAAAAAGAGTTTCTAACGAACAGGAATTAAAATATCTACCAAGAAAATCATATTAACACATAAGAAATGGTCCTGATGCCAGGAGGTGGTTTTTCTATTCCCACAAAAGCCAGTAATTTGTGAAAACTGGATAGAGACCAAACGCTGAAGTAAATTGTAACTCTTATTGGAAGCGTAGTGACCCACTGCAAGAGGGATCATGAAAGATCCCTTCACTGGAGAATTTTCAAAGCCCTGAGGGGTCAGTGGGGGAACCCAAGCAACATACCAGTAGATAATTCAGATGTAGGGGGAAAGCAGCACACTAACATTTTGTGCTAAGTGACTTCACTTCCAGCACTTCATGGCTGAAAAGTTGTTTTTGTTGTTGCATCAAGGCAGAAATATGGCTGTTTTGTTTTCACTAGTAGTGTCTGGAAAGCTAAACATTCTTGTGCCCCTGCCCTGTCTGCACAGGCTACTCATTTGAATTCACATCCATTAAAACAGTAAGACAGGGGTTTTCAAAGGAAAGACCAATGGACATTTCAATGGCATTTGGGTGCTAAACTCCTTTTGAATACCCCAGCCTAAGAGTTTAGTGTGTTTCCGGGCTTAGTTGTTCCCAGGATTAAGCATCCAACTCTTACTCGCCCAGCCTGGGGAGTGGGTATAGTCCCAATTACCCTTGCTTTAGAAATCTCTCTGCAGGTTTTATAAAATTCAGATGTGACCAATGAAGCCCCTGACTCTTTGAGAATCGCCTAGATGACAGCAAAGCAGCCTGTTTATAATTTGATTGCCCAAACCTGTGAATTATCCCAGCTTACTCTTCATGTTACATCGATTGTTCTGCACACCGGCCTCTCCAATGGAGTAAAGTGCGTTATCTCAGGGCATTTATAGCTGGATTCACATCACAGCACTGTCACATGTTAAAATAACATTCACAGCTGTTTTCTAAGTCAACAGCAGCAAATCCAGGCCATTCTGAGCTGCCCCTTGTGAGTGATTCCACTTGAATTATTGGCAAAAGGCATTCAGTCCTTGCGGCAGTTCCCACTGCTGTGGGCACTAGGCTCCTGAACCCATGAGGGAAGACCGAGAGCCAGATTGTGCTAGGAAGACACTGGCTCCCTTTGGGTGCTCTGTGGAGCCAGCCCATAAAATCCCTCCCCGAGCAAACTGTGCCGGGTGTGGGAGGACATGCTTAATGCACCAACTCTTTGGAGGTTGCAGCCTGTTCCCCCAGCATCATACCCAGCCAGCTCCACAGGCAGAGGGGTGGGGTCATGACTGTACTCCTCCCACTTCCTGTGGGGTGGGATGCACTCCTGTGGTGCTTACAGGGAGAAAGCCTTGTGCTTCCATGATTGTCTCTGGCATTTATGCAAAGTGTGAAGGTGGAGGAGACAGGAGGGTGGAAGAGACATAATGGCCCGGAACAATTTATCCCACTGTAGAGAGTAATCCCACTGTACATTGGTTGGCATGATGGGAGTGGGGGGTTTACATAATCTCACAGATCTTTCCATCTCTACCCAATGTGATTCTGTGACCTGGGCCTTGGTTCAGGTTTGGTTTAGGGTGCCAGTAATAATGATCAGGTTGTTTAAGCCTACATAATACCCGCCTGCAAGACACCTCCCTCTAGCCAGGACTATGTCGTACTACGCTGTACCAGATTCATACTTCAGCAGAAAATGAACTCTAAACAGTGTTGTAGCTCTGCTCACTGCTTAGCACATGGGCCATGAAAGCTGCACAATCCACACTGCTAAAGACTGTAAGACCCAAATCCACAAAGGCATTTCAACAGAAGTTAGGAGTCTCAATACTCTGTGGGGCCAGGACATAGTCTGTCATTTGTCTGTAAAGTGCCATGCACACTTATGGCTCTGTATAAATAAGAATGATCACAAACTCCTAATAGTTGCTGAGAGTTGCTGGTTCTTGTTCTTGGCTCCTCTACTTGATGCTGCACTTTGGCCAATAACTGCTGGAGGGTTTGTTTTCTTTCCCATCAGTACAAAAGTAGATGAACTGAGATTAAAATGAGATAAAATGCCATCCAATTCACCCACGGAGTGAAACCTTGTAATGAATTTTTTCCTCCTAACAAGGTGGCCTTTCACCCCCAGGAATCCCATTCCAACCCAATTGGCAGTTTTAAATTAAATGCTTTTTTCTGTCCCATTCCCCCCCCCTTTTTTTTTTTTTGCTTATTCGCTAATGGGCAACTGTCCATTTGAGAAATGCCACTGCACTGAGACCGAGCTTAATGGCCATTCAAGAGCTGATGAACAGAGAACATTAGAACTGTGCCAGCTGAAATGAGTCCTCTTAAACTCTGTGGTTTCCGAGCACTTCTGGTGCTTGCAATTAAATAACAAAGCCGTTATGACAGCAACCTTCTTTAGACAGACAGACAGCCATGTCTAGTTACATTTTATGCTTAAGGGCTTGGTATTCAGCCTAGTTTCTATCATAAAATGGTGTTTTTCTTTGAGTGCTGGTCCCTATGTGTAGGTATGCATGTGCTCCATATTCCTGGAGCTAGACAGTTTTGAAAGCAGTGTCCACTGATCCACACATGCATCCTCACTCTCCCCATGCCTCCAACCAAGGAGATAAAGGGTGAGGCAGACCAGCCTCCTCCCCAGTTCCTTCTCACCACCAGGTCAGAACTGCCAGAGTCCAGAGTTTTGTTGTCTTTATCCATTTATCTGTAAACTATATGTCTATATTTTGCTCTGCTATCCGCTGTCTAATCTCCCTTCCCCTCATGGGGGGAGGGCTCATTCCACGAGAGCACAAGTGACGTCTATGGCATCGCTTCAAGAAATACCTCTACTTGATATTTACAAAGCAACTACATGGAATTCCAGCCACACTGCTTCAGTACAGGACTCCCCCACCAGTGCATCCTTTGGAATGGTGGCCCTTCGTTCAGCTTTGCCATCTACATTCTCACACCTTCCTCCTACTTAAGTACTGCTTGTCAGTCACCCACAGTGGAATACACACAGGGACCAGCGCTCGAAGAAGAGGAAGTTACTTACTGGAGATTCTTCAAGATGTATGGTCCCTGTCTGTATTTCACTATTCGCCCTCCTTCCCCTCTGTTTTGGATCATCTTTTGATTCACAGTAGACCAGGAATTGGAGAGATGGTCAGTCTGCCCAGCCCTTTATCTCCTCAGTTGGAGTCATGAGGAGAGTGAAGGTGCAGGCACAGACCAACAGACACTGCTTTCAAAATTCTCTGGCTTCGGGGGCCTGGAGCATATGCATACCTACAGGGGCCCGCACAGGTCAAAGGACTTCCAATTATGAAAGTAAGTAACTTCCTCTTTTAAAATCATCTTCCTGATAAAGTGGGTAACTTTTTAACTAATGGAATTGCTGAGCAGTCTGAGAAGTGTCTCAACACTGTCAGCATTTGATAAGCAGAGATGCTAGTTGACTTTTTGCCTTTGAGGAAGTGTTTCTAGTGGTTAGAATACAGGACTGGCAGCCTTTGGTTCTGGGTTCTGTTCCTGGCTCTGCTGTTGACATGGGACAAGTCAACGAACCTCTTTGTGTCTTAGATTTTCCTCCTGTAAAATGTGTTTAATAATATTTCCCTGCCTCACAGGGGTATTGTGTGGCTTAACTCACTAACGTAGAGGTCCTCAGTGTATGAGTTCAAAGTGGTTTAAAAGTATCTCTTTCCTCTATAGGTGAACATGTACGCTTCAATATTCATGGATTTTCTTTTGTCTGTGTCTGATATACTTACCCCTGCTGCATCTTACCATCTTCTTTAGCAAATGCACTCCACCTGGAAATTTACTTTCTGTTTTCAAGTTCCGCGTGTTATTTCTTAGCCCTGTGACTGTGTGTTCTGGTTACCAGCTGTCACATATGCTACATTAACACCCTGGAATACCCAGGCATGCCAGCCTGGAACAGCAGCCTGTAAACAGCAGTAAAAAAGGTGGTTACATTTCAGCAGCATGGCCTCTGCAGCAGTGCCAAAGAGAGTGCCCAAGGCCAAAGATCAGACCCTATAAGAAGCAGAAGTTTGGCGGTGACACTAACTAAAAAGGGAAGCTATGGATTCTACCTCACTGGAGGCTGAGTCTTAGACTCTCTTCAAGAAGAATTTGGGGAGAATGAATTCAGTTCTGTTATGGTACAGGGAGTGGACTAAACGACCCACTAAATGGCCTGCCCAGCACAGTGATCTGATGAGACTTGGTAATCACAGGTAACAAAATGCAGCCCTGATCCTGTAGTCCTTCTGCACTCAAAACTCCCCTTGGTCTTTGGTCAAGGTTTAGGTAAGCAAGGAAAGCAGGAGAGGATCTGTACTCCCTTAAAATCTTGCCAGATGCTGCAGATAACTAAATAATTAATGTTACCTCAGTCTTTTCAGTGCTCTCAAAGCTCATGGAATGCTGAATGCATTCAGATAGCCGAGTCTACTTGTTTAACACAAAATTGGCAGGTCTCTAAGGATTAACACAGTGTATAGTGTTGTCATAAAGATATACTACACTTTACTTGTGAATTCCCCCAGAGGTGCTTCTTGCCCTGTTGTTGTGGAGTGTATGCGTGTGTGTGTGCGTATGTGCAAACAGGCCCTGCACTATTTGGGGGAGGGAAGCAAGCTGCCTTTCAAAGTATAGATGTCCCCAAAAGGGCACGGTGCTCCAGTGTCATGCCGGTAGTGCTTGTGGCCCCTGCTCATGACTGCTGTGGGGGGCAAGGTGGACCTGGTGCAAAGGAACACAGCACGCAGTCGGAATGAGGAAAGTTGGGGAATGACGGGTAAAGATGGACCATGACTTCACCAGGGTGAAATCAGGACAGGGAGGAATCTGAGAAAGGGGAAAGCAAAAACATGAAAGTGAATTTTGAAAAAAGTGTGTGCTGCTGAATGAAACCAGCTGGAAAGCAAAATGAATGGGGAGGTCACGGGCAGAGGAAATGGGCAGGGCACAGGGAGGGAGTATATGAGCCTCCAGGGGATGGTTAGGGGAAATAAGCAAGAGCAAGTGAAAGTATCTGGGGAGCTGTTTAGTGGAAACAGTGAGGGAGGTTGTGTCCCTAGGAGAGAGCATGAGGAATGTGGGGATACATCAGGCACCATTTTAGTCTTGGTGCTTACAAAAGAAAAGGAGGGAAACATGCCACACACAGAGGGGAATGTACTGGGGGACAAAGAGTGAGAAACTCATGAAACTACAGGACACCAGCACAAGTCAGGGAGAGAAGTGCAGTGACAGTTCCAGAGCTGTACACCCAGCATCCCACAGTGCAGAAAGAGGAGGTGAATAGAAAATATGAACGCCTGGGCACAGCTGGAGGGGAGCAGAGTGCTAAAGTGACACCTCCCCCTCCCCCAATATTGAAAAGGGATCAGTGGAAGAGCTATGGCAAACTCCATACAGACTCCAACTAACATACAGACTGAGATGGATTCCTGAACAACTGATCAAGCATGCAGTCGGAGGTCAGGTGGAACTTCGGGAGAGTTATTCCACAGGCTACACCAAGGAAGGGCCTGCTTAACTAACCTGACTAATGTCTCTGGGGAAGTGATAATAGGAGCAGCATGGGGTGAAAGAGACGCATTATTTGGAATTTCCAAAGGCCTTCAATACACTGCTTAAAAAACTGATCTACGTTGGGTTAACAATGTAGTATCAGTGGCGAAATCTTCAGGGGCATAAGAAGCTGGGTGGTCACCAAGATCAGAGAGTGGTACTGGTGAGAGATCAGGTGGGAGGGAGTTGAAAAACAGTGTACTGGCCCAGTCTTGTTCATACCATACACAGCAAGTACATCGAGGCGGGAATAACCAGCAAATTGCTCAAGTGGTTCAGGATGGCAGTAATGGGATACCTGTGCTGGAGGGCAGTGCTGGGTAGCTAGGGGAAAGCCCAGGAGCTGCCTGCACTAGGCCTGCCCTTAGCCAGGGTTATTAGTTCCTCACTTGGGTTGAACACTAAACTTCTCAAACTATTTGTACAAGTGAAAGGGATGATACTGGGGAGAGAGTCAGGTTGTGGTGCCAGGCGCCATCCTGTGCCTGTCATGAGTGCTCGTTCTTCATTGGCTTCCTGTCTCATCATTTTCCCAATGCCACCAGAATCTTTAACTCCAACCAGAGAGAGCTGGTCATTACTGGGTCCCTTTTGGTTTTACAGATTTCTGGAGAGAAGAGACCATCAACAGACCTGGGCAAGAAACCCAAAAGCCAAAAGAAGAAGAAAAAGAAGGACCCCAACGAGCCCCAGAAGCCTGTGTCAGCTTATGCCCTGTTTTTCAGAGACACACAAGCAGCTATCAAAGGGCAAAACCCAAATGCTACATTCGGAGATGTTTCAAAAATTGTTGCATCCATGTGGGACAGTTTGGGAGAAGAACAAAAGCAGGTGAGTTTCTGATCTGGTTTGTTACTGCTGTTGAATTGGTTTTATTTTTCTACCTCCAGCGAGTTAGAGTCTGGCCCAGCATGGTAGAAACCGTTGGGAGCTTAGGTACCCAAAGGTGTATGCACAAAAATGGAGGCTATTTTCAGGAGTATTGTTGAAGTGCCCTTTGCCACTAGAAGCAAGGCTTTAGGGTTTGCATGCACAATTTTGAGCTCCTAATTCTATACAGTAATTGTGTGACCTGGCCCCTGGATAATTCCAGTGGAAGTAAGTTCTCTCCACACACAAATCTCAAGAGCAGCTATATCATAATGCAGTGCAGCTACAATGAATCAAAGATAGTTTTTTTATGGACTTGTCCTGGAATGCTCACAACCTGCTGCATGCCATTTGATAGAGCTGTGGGTCAGAAGCCACTAGAGAATATGTTCTGAGTGCCTCTGTCCTTATCGCATCCTCCAGTGAGCACACACAGATGGAGTTCTGCATGCAACAGATTTTTTGAAGTTTTGTATTCAGAGCCTGACCTATCAAAGCTAACATTACAACTCCCATCCCACCACACTGCATGTAGACATGTCGGAGACCTGCTAGGTGATCAGCTGTTAACACAGTGCATCCTCTAGTCACATCTTTACTGTTGCAGTTCACAAGTAATTAGCCTTGCTGGCAGTATTTCTAATAGTCCCTAAAGGAGTATGTAGAGAACACACTGATGGCTGCAGTAATATTAACTAGGGCACAGAGTAGAACTGTATGGATTTTAATGGCAGTTACTCTACTGGGGTGAGTTAGAGTGATGGTGTCAGGTCAGATTAGGTCTAAGGCTGTATTATTACTCTGACTTCCATAGAGATGGTGTGGGGGTGATGTGCCCCAACCTCCCTCTCTCCCTGCATGGATCTCCTGGCTCTTGGGGCACTCCCTGCAGACTGCGGGGAGGTAGCCAAGTTCGGGGAGGTAGCTCAGGCTAGTACCACTGGGAAGGGATAGAACCACACACAGAATATCTCCCACCTGTGCAGGTCAGGGGATATGATCAGGCTCATACCGTTGTAGTGTCAAAGGGAAGATAGCCTGAGCTTTAGAGCTGAGCTGCTTGTGCAATGTGCTTTGCACATTGGAAAACGTAATCCCAACTATACATATAAAATGATGAGGTCTAAATTAGCTGTTACCACTCAAGAAAGATCTGGGAGTCACTGTGGATAGTTCTCTGAAAACATCATAGAATCATAGAATATCAGGGTTGGAAGGGACCTCAGGAGGTCATCTAGTCCAACCCCCTGATCAAAAGCAGGACCCATCCCCAATTAAATCATCCACTCAGTGTGCAGCGGCAGTCAAAAAAGAGAACAGAATGTTGGGAATCATTAAGAAAGGGACAGAAAATATCATACTGCTTCTATATAAATCCATGGTACGCCCACATCTTGAATACTGCATGCAGATGTGGTCGCCCCATCTCAAAAAGGATATATTGGAATTGGAAAAGATTCAGAAAAGGGCAACAAAAATGATTAGGGGTATGGAACGGCTGCCATATGAGGAGAGATTAATAAGACTGGGACTTTTCAGCTTGGAAAAGAGACGACTAAGGGGGAATATGGTAGAGGTCTATAAAATCATGACTGGTGTGAAGAAAGTAAAAAAGGAAGAGTTATTTACTCCTTCTCATAACACAAGAACTAGGGGCCATCAAATGAAATGAATAGGCAGAAGGTTTAAAACAAACAAAAGGAAGTATTTTTTCATACAATGCACAGTCAACCTGTGGAACTCCTTGCCAGAGAATGTTGTGAAGGCCAAGACCATTAACAGGGTTCAAAAAAGAACTAGATAAATTCATGGAGGATAGGTCCATCAATGGCTGTTAGCCTCTGTTTGCCAGAAGCTGGGAATGGGCAACAGGGGATGGATCACTTGATGATTACCTGTTCTGTTCATTCCTTCTGGGGCATTTGGCATTGGCCACTGTCGGAAGACAGGATGCTAAGCTAGATTGACCTTTGGTCTGACCCAGTATGGCCGTTCTTATGTTCTTTGTCCTTTGCAAAGAGATCCTTCATGCCATTGGGAAGGAGGGGAGGGGCTTTCCTTTGGGAAGTAATTTCATTTGAATAATATAAACATTATTTAAGACAATATAAATCCCTTGTACACATGCAAAAGCAGGGAAATTCTCAGGGCTCGTTATTACAGCCAGTCATGTAAAATAAGCCTAGTCAGGAAACAGTTTTGTATGTGCTGATTCACTGTTCTGGGGCTTGCTTATAAACTACAATAGCTTCTCTACAGATTGGCAGCCTCAAATCCAGTGTCAAGGCTTCAAAAAAGCCTAGGAAGCAGATCTTCAGTGTAACATCTCACAGGGAACTTCCCTACTCTGTAACCATCACACAGCCCTCAGTCTGTTTCACGCAGAGATTTCTAGGCTCAGTTTAGCTATTCTTGTTGATGTTGAGTCAGTTACAAAAGCCCTGTAATTGCCTATTGCGAAGACCCCAGGGCACCCTTTTTTGGTAGCACGTGTGTCTTTTTATCACAAGGAGAGAGATCTGACATTCTCTGCAATTGGTCTCTGAACCCAACCGTTCGGAAATTCACCATTCTCTCCTGAAGCACAGAGCCCTAACTTTAAAGGCTTACTGACAGCTTAGGGCCTGCGCCCTCTGTCACTGAGCTCCCAGTGCTCCCACTGCCAGAATTCCAGGTGGCTACCCTTAAGAGAGGAGCAGCAAATAGACAGAACCAATTGAAACGAAAGTTATGCCGGGAAATAGTCCCTGTTGCTTTGGGTCAGGCACAAACAGCATGGATGTATTTCACTCCGGTGGTGTAAAAGCCATTTTATTTAACTGCAAAGATTCATGACTCTCCACACTAGTGTTGTTTGCCAGGCTGCATGAGGCTTCCGTACTGTCTTCCATACCATTCGTATTGGTTATTCCTTGGTGTATTTTGTTTTCTTAAGTTCTAAAGAAATCTATAACCTGTGTAAATATAAAAGTGCCAATTGAGAGAAGTACATCATTCACCCTGAGACACTGCAGATGACATCAGAACAGGGGGGTCAGGGGGCCATGGCCCCCTCACTTTTTATCTACCATAAAGCCAAGCGATGGGGAGAAGGAAAGGGGCCTCGGGGGAAGGGGTGGTGCAGGGGCGAGGCCTCAAGGGAAGGGGCTGCATGGGGGTGGGGCGTCAGGGGAAGGGATGATGAGGCGTCAGGGGAAGGGATGATGATAATCTGATGAGGTTCAATAAGGATAAGTGCAGGGTCCTGCACTTAGGACGGAAGAACCCAATGCACAGCTACAGACTAGGGACTGAATGGCTAGGCAGCAGTTCTGCGGAAAAGGACCTAGGGGTGACAGTGGACGAGAAGCTGGATATGAGTCAGCAGTGTGCCCTTGTTGCCAAGAAGGCCAATGGCATTTTGGGATGTATAAGTAGGGGCATAGCGAGCAGATCGAGGGACGTGATCGTTCCCCTCTATTCGACATTGGTGAGGCCTCATCTGGAGTACTGTGTCCAGTTTTGGGCCCCACACTTCAAGAAGGATGTGGATAAATTGGAGAGAGTCCAGCGAAGGGCAACAAAAATGATTAGGGGACTGGAACACATGAGTTATGAGGAGAGGCTGAGGGAGCTGGGATTGTTTAGCCTGCAGAAGAGAAGAATGAGGGGGGATTTGATAGCTGCTTTCAACTACCTGAAAGGGGGTTCCAAAGAGGATGACTCTAGACTGTTCTCAATGGTAGCAGATGACAGAACGAGGAGTAATGGTCTCAAGTTGCAGTGGGGGAGGTTTAGATTGGATATTAGGAAAAACTTTTTCACTAAGAGGGTGGTGAAACACTGGAATGCGTTACCTAGGGAGGTGGTAGAATCTCCTTCCTTAGAGGTTTTTAAGGTCAGGCTTGACAAAGCCCTGGCTGGGATGATTTAACTGGGAATTGGTCCTGCTTTGAGCAGGGGGTTGGACTAGATGACCTTCTGGGGTCCCTTCCAACCCTGATATTCTGTGATTCTATGATGGCACAGGGGCGGGGCCTCGGGGAGGAAGGGGTGAGGAGGGGCCTCGGGGAAGGGGCAGGGCCACAGTTCAGGCACTGGTGGCTCCCCCACTGTTAGTAAGCTTCTACCACCCCTGCATCAGAAACCCAGAATCAGTTGAGAAAATGAATATTTAGATGACTTCTAAATTGTGGCTAAAAAGGATTTTTCATGCTTCCTGTCCTTTACATGATAAACCAGATGGTCAGTCTAGTTCTGGTGGGTGCTGTCAGAATGTGCATAGGCCCTTTTCACATGATGCAATGCTGCAACCCTCAGTCACTCCCGTCAATGAGTGTTTATTCATGCAAAGGGTCCCACTGACTTCAATGAGATTACCAGCATTGTGATCAGTGGTTGCACAATCAAGCCCGTATTCTGGTTATTATTTACCCAGTGGACTTTAACAGCTAGGGTATGGCATGTAAAGTCTTGGACATCCCTTTCTATGGCAGTGACCCTTTTGATGGTTTGCTGATCCGATCCTCTCCCATCTCTCTGCTGCTGTGGTCTTGTCTCCTGAATACACCATAACTTCTTATTACTAAACAGCCCCAAAGTCCTTCCCCTAGGTAAAAAGTACTCTGTTCCATTTCTCTGACCCTGCTGTCACTTAACACATTCCCCTCTGCTTTGCTCCTACAACCAGACCTCCTGGAATTCCTCTTGACCTCACACCTTCTCTGTCGTCTTACATCTTAGCTCTCTGTAAGGTGTCCAGCACCATCCTCTTGCTGGGATTCATCCTGGCTTTGACTTGGCCTCTACTGAAATTCTTAATCCTGAAATCCTTAACTACTAGTCTTCCTAAATTATTACTCTCTGTACTTCAGCAAGTCTAAAAGGTTGGCCTATGGAACTCATTGCCACATGATATCATTGAGGCCAGGAACTTAGCAGGATTCCAATAATAATTGAACATTTATATGGAAAATGAGAAAATGGTCACTGTTTGGGACAGGATTCTGAACTAGATAGACTCCGAGTCTGATCTGGTCTGGCAATTCCCATGGTTCCTAGGAATGTTCTTTCTTTCCAGGTCTGAGAATCATACCAGTCTTATCCTCTCTGTCACCTTCCCTCTGGCTTCTCCCCTATACAGCCGTTAAACCAATTCAAAATGGCTTTCCTACGTTTCAGATCTCTCCAGGGCCTTATTCCTCCTCCACATCTCTGGCCTCATACCCATCTGCTCCCTGGCTCCGACTCTGATCTCAGTTGCACTGGTGTAGTGCAGAAGTAATCCTGGTCAATGTAACCAAGACAAAAACCAAGCCCACAGACTCCACTTCTCCATTCTGGGACTTCTTTCTGTCCCCCTCTTCCATGCTATCCACAGCAGTTGGTGCTTTTTGCATGGGCTGCACCCTTCATCTGGAAATTGGCCCTTCCCCCCATCTCTAATCCATGGAGCCACTTTCACTTCTAGTCGTTAATAATCTGCTTAAAACCTACCTTCCCCTGTAGCTTATGGTTGACTCTCACAGTAAATCGTCCTATGACACCATATGAATTAGGACCCTCCAGGAATGTAATGGGCTAAATTTACCCCTGATATAACCCCATTAACTTTAGAGAGCCACGGGAGAGGACTCTGCCTTCCCAGAGAATGGAGTAGCTGCGTAAAGGCCCTTCTAGCCCAATGGCTGGAGTAGCCCCCAGGGGCCCTCCCTTCTGCAGCATCCGGTGGAAGAGGAGGACAGGAGGATTCATGCAGACCACCCATGCGCCCCTCATACCCTTGTGTGCTACCATACCAGACTCCATGCCCTGTAGTCCTTCCACCTCCCCCTTACACAGCTGAGCTGCATCAGTTCTGCTGCCAAGAGACCCTCTGCAGAGCAGGGGTTGGAATTGCCCCTAGGTTTCTGACCCCTCCCATGTACAGAGCCCAGGCATATCTGAGTTATAGATGTACAGAAGAAACCCAACCCAGGCTTCGGAGACAGCAGCTTTCTCAACCTTTATTCCTGCCACTTAATTTCAGCCCTAACTGCATCTTCTTTTCTTAATATGTTAAAGATGTCTCTGTGGATGGGAGACCCAGTTTCAACCCAGCCCAGCTGAAAATTGGGTTTACATAATGGAAACATTGGTGCAACCCCTGCCTGAGCAAGGTGCAAATGCTCAACTCTAATTAACAGAAGGAATTAAACCAGCCCATTTTTCTTGCCTGCTAATTCTCCCTTATTTTCTTTTACAAGAGAGCAGTGGCGCTTGCCATTTCTTTACACATGCTTTATAAGTGGCTCAATTTCTCTCTCTTTCTAATTGATTTAATTAAGTCATTTGTTCCTTGTCTGAATGCTTAAATATTAACTTCCTGGCTTTGTCTCCATCTGTAAACATTTCTCCTGCTACAATTACCCCCTCCGCCTGAGGCCCTGGCAGAGAGGACACTATTTATCTTTGACTCCGAGGCTGCACTGGTGGTTTGTGAGATGGGACACGTTTGTTCTTGAAGAGTTTGGCTGGATTATGGTTTGTTTAGTCCCTATTTGCTTTCTCTTGGCCAAGCTGCCAGTATTTCCAGTCTCCTTCATTTACATTCCCAAGCAAATGCTAAGGAAAAAAAGACAGGTTAAATTAACACAATTTTTTTGATATATGAAAACACTGACTGGTGCTTAGAACATACAGTATATAGGGCATTTCTTCTAAGCATCTCAAAGCATGATACAATCCTCCTAACTGTAAGGATAGCTAAGCACTTGAACAAATTCCTTAGGGAAGTTGTGGAATCTCCGTCATTGGAGGTTTTTAAGAGCAGGTTAGACAAACACCTGTCAGGGATGGTCTAGAGATAATACTTAGTCCTGCCTCAGTGCAAGGGGCTGGACTATCAAGGTCCTTTCCAGGCCGACGTTTCAATGATTAATGTATTAACTCAAACATTCCTTTGTAAATAGACAGGTAAGCATCATTATCCCTATTTAACAGATGGGCAAAGGGAGGGGCCAAGAAGGTAAGTGGCTAGAACAGTCACTCAGTGAATCTGTGACCGAAATAGAAATAAAAACCAGGAATCCTGACTCTCAGCAGTCGCTTTTCTAGACTACAATTCACTAGATCCTCTGAAAAGACACTCTAGTGTTCATTACTGGTTCTAATACATGACTAGCTCTGGAGACATGGACTTTTTTAAATGTTTATAAAGTATCTGAAAGAAATTTAATTTACATTGTTTTTCACATGGAGATAATCTCTCAGTAAGGTCCATGCGAAGTATGAATGGCAAGATTGCAGTCTGCCACAGAACCCAGTGTTCAGAAAGACATAACTTTAGCCCCATAATAAACGATTCCTTACAACAATGAAAACCAGACAAGCAATGAGCCAAATCCTGAAGGCCTTACTCAATTTTTACTGAGTTCTTGCTCAGACAAAACTCCCATTGACTCCAACAAGGTTTTTCCGGCATAAAAACCGTGGATTTAGGGATATGTCCCCAGAATGTTATTGTGTAGCTGGCATAACATAGAGACCCCAGCCT
Organism: Lepidochelys kempii; assembly: GCF_965140285.1. Taxonomy (NCBI): domain Eukaryota; kingdom Metazoa; phylum Chordata; order Testudines; family Cheloniidae; genus Lepidochelys; species Lepidochelys kempii. Next base: position 28,902,521 of record NC_136392.1, on the reverse strand, counting down.
TGCATTCCTTGCACGCACACACAACTCCCATTGATGTCATCAGGAGTTTGACAAGGTATGGTGGATCAAGACTATAGATAGCTGATGTTCTCAAAAGCAAACTAGGGAAAAGTAGCGTAGATGAAATGACTAGAAGGTGGATACACAACTGGTTGAAAGACCATACTCAAAGTGTAGTTGTGGATGGATCTCTGTCAGACTGGGAGGATGCCTCTAGTAGGGTCTCACAAGGGTCAGTCCTTGGTCCACTGCTATTCAGTATTTTCATTAATGACTTGGATAATGGAGTGGAGCATATGCTTATAAAATTTGCAATCCGGTGGGTAGTGAAGACGTACCCTAAGAGTAGTTAAGCTCAGGAACAGTCTTCCAAGGGTGGTTGTGGAGTCATCATCACTGGAGGTTTTTAAGAAGAAAGGATGGACAAATGTGTCAGGGATGGCTTAGGTTTACTTGGTCCCGTCTCAGTGCAGGGGGCTGGACGTGGTGGCCTCTCAAGGTTCCTTCCAGCCCTACATTTGTATGATCCTATGATTTTAAAGAAGGCAAAAGTGTTCCCAAGTCACTAGTCAATTCAGACAATATTTTTATGCATCATTTGCCTCATTGAGCTTTCCACTTTTTATAAGAGGATAACTGGAAGTGAACTCCTCCCACAGCCCTTTGGACTTGATAGCTCTGTTTCGCTTGGACAAAGATTGCAAACCTTATCATTTCTTGTTTTCAGATGGTCTCAAACCTCTCCTTGCAGGTGAGTTTTGGTGCAAGCTCTTCCAGATAATGGCCAGGATGAGGCAGGAGGGGAGGACCAAGGGCAGGGGTTTGAATCTGGTTGTCTGATGAATCTGTTTTTAGCTGAGCGGAGCCATTGCATTATCAAGTCACACCTTTCTAATACATGCTGACCGTTTCACAGCACATGCCCATTAAGTATTACAAATACATTGATCCGTCTGTCCCTATATGCTACATTTGAAAGTTATATATGGTATTGAGTGAACCCAGCCGCCATATCTGTGCTGGTGAAGGATGGTCCATAAATTCCTTGCCTGTGCCAGTACCTTGGCCAGGATCACTACACAGCAGGGGTGGGCAAACTGCAGTTCGCAGGCTGGATCCCGCCCACCAGCTGTTTAAATCCAGCCCTTGAGCTCCTGCTGGGGAGTGGGATCTGGGGCTTTCCCTGCTCCGGTGCTCCAGCTGGGGAGCAGGGTTGGTGGCTGCTCCATGTGGCTCCCGGAAGCAATGGCATGGCCCCCCTCTGGCTCCTACACGTAGAGGCAGCCATGGGGTTCCACTCTGCATGCTGCCTCCACCCCAAGCACCACCCCAGCAGCTCCCATTGGCTGGGAACTGCAGCCAATGGGAGCTGCAGGGGCGGTGCCTGCAGACGGGGCAGTATGTGGAGCCACCTGCCCATGCCTGTGTGTAGGAGCTGGAGAAGGGACATGCCGCTGCTTCCAGGAGCCGCTTGAGGTAAGCACCGCCCGGAGCCTGAACCCCTGAGCCTCTCCCCACATCCCAACCCCCTGCCCCAGCCCTGATCCCCCTCCCGCCCTCCAAACCCCTTGATCCAAGCTCCACCCTAGAGCCCGCACCCCCAGCTGGAGCCCTCATCCCATCCCGCACCCCAACCCTTGCCACAGCCTGGAGCCCCCTCCCGCACCCTGAACTCATTTCTGGCCCCACCCCGGAGCCCGCACCTCCAACCAGAGCCCTCATCCCCTCCTACACCGCAACCCCAATTATGTGAGCATTCATGGCCCGCCATACAATTTCTATTCCCAGATGCGGCCCTCAGGCCGAAACGTTTGCCCACCCACGCTACACAGTGTTTCCAATCCCTCCAGTTAGAGAGGGTGGCCCAGTGCCAGTCCTCCTGGCAGGCAGAATCTAATACCCTCCCACAGCTGGCTGATTGGCAGTGTGTGTTAATTTGAGAGACACTGCATATGGCTTCTCTACAAATTGAAGCGAGACGCTGCTGTTTGCCACATACCTCTGACAGCAAGCAGAGGGTTAATCCTCTCTCTCCTTTGGGTTGCTAATGATTATATGCACTGGAATAGCAAAGCTGTAGCCTTTTATTTGCCATTGAACAGGTGCTGCTGCTCCCACAAAGCAAATTTGCTTTTTTCTCCTGATGAAATAAGCAAAATAAAGGTTGCTTCCATCCCATTTCAAATATGTTTTTTCTTTCTCCTCCACTAACTGAAAGACAAACACAGACTGGGAAACAGAATGCATATTATGCAAGAAAACCTATAATCTAGGAACATCTTTGATTAGAAGGCTGCTGTCACGGACGTGTATTTCTTAGCCTTTCTTTTTCTTCTGGTTTATCACTTGTGCCTTTTGTCAGATTGTTCCTTCTTCTTCTCTTCCCAGCCTCTTCACAATGAATCTTCATTTTCCCTCTGACACACTTGTATCTAAATTCCTCATTTCCTGCCTTTTTTTATTTATATCTGTTGCCTGGTGATTTGATCATGCTGTGGAATACAGGATTAGCAATCTCCCTGTCCTTGGGTACTGCTCAAGGACACCTGTTCAACAACTTGCACCATTTCCTTCCCCTCCTTAACCCTTTCGGGCATTGAACTTTGCCATGTGCAAATAATAATAAATATAATAAATAATATTAATAATTTTAAATACCATAACCACTACTTTTACAGTACATTATAATCTTCATTCTTCAACAGCTGGCATGGCCTTTCCTAAGAGGCTTACACCGGAATCTAAAGAATGTGACACTAAAAAAAAAATAATAATACACAGTCTTTGAACTTTGCAAATAGTTTAGCAGCTGTTCCTGTAGAGATAGCTTATACTTTACTCAAAAGTGAAATGCTAATTCAGCTATTATCATCAAATGGGATACCTGTCTTTAGTAATCCTTCAACTCCCAGCTTCCAGTATAATTCCTTGCCACAATGTTATTTTTTTCATTAAACAGCTACATTCACAATATTAGACAGAGGTTTAAAACGAGCAGGCTGATTTGACGCTAACTGTGGCAGATCTTGAGGATCAGATTGAAAGGAATTCTTCTAATTCTGCAGAGAAGATTCTATCCTGGAGCAAGCATGGAGTTGAGGCCACCTGTCAAAATGCAGTTAAGATGCTGGAATCTAGTTAACGTTAGCACCATCTAGAAGAGCTTAGGTTATCCAGAAAGGTACCGTTCAGACGCTACCTTACTGGACTGACTAGGTTCAAGTAAGTCGGCCAGAGGCTGTTGCATTGGGTTCCCAGGGATGAGGTGCAAAGTGCACTGGTCTCCAGTAGGGCTAGCTGTTCCACCTGGAGGGTGTGGCATGTATTTAAACATGTGGGCAAAAAGGTCATGCTAGAATAAAGGAGGCAGTCGAAGCCTTTACTCCTCTGTCCCTTAAAAAATGGAGGAAGAATCTGATCTCTGCTCTTCTTAGAATGCTTTAATGGTTCTCCAGGATGACCCTGCAGGAGAGGGGAGTGGGCCCTCGCTCCTGTTTGAGGGAGGCACAGTCCTAGCACTGGAATTGGTGTGAATAGCACAGGATCCCACGGGACTGCTGTCATTACAGGGCATGAGTTCTTGATGATGAGAGCCCTCGCTGAGGAGCTCTGTGACCATGCCCATCTGCCTTTGTAGGTGACGCAACAAAGGCCCTATCCATGATACCCAGACAGCTGTGCCAGGGAGCCAAACAATTTGGTTGTCCCCCAGCCTGGCTATAAATGTAGCTCAAATCTGTGGTGCAGGTAACCCTGTTTCATACCCAGGTACAGCCTATGCTATAAGTCTGAACCAGGTCAATAGGCAAATCAGAGGGAAACAAAATGGCAATGAGGTTCCCTGGCCTCTTGGTGTTTATTCCTCCAACAGCTCAGCTGTAGTTAGCTGTATTGATTGACTGAACCATCCTTCTCATATAATTTTTCTCCTCTTCCATGAGCTCAGCCTCTCTGATCTTGTTGCATGGTTTAATCTCCTCCTGGTTCAGTGGCTCTTGTCCTGTTCCATCTCTTTACCATGAGCACCCCAGGACCCTACCTCATTCCTTATGTGTTGCCTTTGGTTTTCCAAGCCAGCGACCCCTGTCATTGCCCTGACAGAGAGAGCGAAATACATTAACCTGAAACATGGAGCCTGCTCCAAGAAGCTTTCAGAGATGAGGTGTGCCCCTTTAGAAAAATTTCATGTTCAGCAGTGTAGTTAAACTCTGCCCAGACCAGTGCAACCTCCCTGAAGTCAGTGGATAGCACATGTATAAATCAAGGCAGGAGTTAGCCTTAGTTCAGTGCTACTCTATTCGTCTCCAGCAGGAGGTACCAGGGCGAAGACTCCAGGGTATCATCATTGCCTCCTGCTTGTCACTTGTACATAAACAGCCCATGCCTGACTCCAGGTGATAGTGGGTGAATTGCCAAGGACTGGGAGATTTTGTTTGGCTGAGATGTCCAGAAGCGATTCTGCTGCATATTGAAAAGTTACATGAATGATGTGGCCTCCTCTTCCCCCCACACCCATTCCCTTGTCTCCCATCCTCTCTTCCCTGACCACATTTCCTGTGTCTCACTCCCCAAAGCCCTATTCTATCTCAGGGGAAAGACCCAAAGGGCTCTCAGCTGACATGGTGATGGGGGCGTCAAGACACCTGCATAGAACAGAAAACCTCAGATTTCCTTGGTCGTTGCTGTCAAGGTCTCTGGAGTGACCCATGGCTGTGAATGCCCACCTCAAGAAACAGGGCACAAACCCCGAACTGGTTGTATGTTGTATACTTAGATTTTATCCACCAAGTGTGAACAAATCAAGCACTACAACACCCTCAACATGGAACCACAGACAGCCCCCTTGGGCACTCCAGTCTATTTTGCCACTCAGGCAGGCTTGCCTTAGTGATAGATGGTCCCTTACACCAAAAATCACAATAATATTCAGGTTACTCCCAGTCCCTAAGGACCAGTCACTTACTCCAGGTCAGGTGCACCCTAGATCTCTCACCAAAGTGAACACTTGTAAGCAATCCTATAATGAACTAAAGGTTTATTAACTAAGAAAAAGAAATGAGAGTTATTTAAAGGTTAAAGCTGGTAAACACACACACGAGTTACAGTCTTAAGTTCCAAAAGATGAGAGTAGCTGCTATAACATGCAAGATTTATATGTCCTTTAGGGCTAGCCCATGCTAAACAACTGGGGACCCCTTGCTTATGCTTCAAAACTTCACCCCTCAGAATTCAGGCAGCATAGGGATACAATTTCTCTTTAACAGGGATTTTTATTCCCTTCCCCCCAGCATTCAAACTGTGATGGGATGAGGGCGTAGTTTGACTTCTGTATTTGGGGAGACAAGGGGCTTAATAATATGTATAGGTCTAACTTCTGGATTTACTGATTGTTAGTGGTAATTAAATTACAGAGTACTTGAAATCACAAATACAGTTTACATTCATTATTTAATCACCTTTATTTTTTTTATTTTTCCTCAATTATTTGCCTTGTATACCAGCTACCACTTAAAGAGCAGCATTCGCATAAAAAAATTATTGAATAAACAGAACCAAGCACTTTCATGTAACTATGAATCATGTCTCCCTGATTTTAGAGTTACATAAACATTGTCTTAATATAAAAATACTGTATTTATCTTAATGTAGAGGCAATTGTCTTTCCCTTTAGTTAGCTTTTCTCGGTTTTAGATAGAGTAAAATGGACCTAAGTTAAAACAGAGGACTATTTTACTCAATTTAAAACTTTTAAAGGTCACAGAGTCACTTGTCCATCGGTGTTTTGCATCATTTTATAGAATCTAATAGAAAATTATATGTCTGCTATAGGTTTTTAGAGTAATTTCTCAAGGTGCTTGATCTAATTCCTATTGAAGTCAATAGGAATCTTTGGCAAGATCTACGCTCCACACCCCTGAGCGACATAATTATACGGACCCTACCTCTCCTTCTTCCCGCCCCCTCCCTCCCCCCCAACGCAGACAGGCAGAAGCGACCAACAAAACCTTTTATCCGTTGATGCTTCACAATGGCTTGTCTGGTCTACCCAGGCCTTTTGTTGGGGAGGAGATAACGCCTCTTGTGGTAAACTAGCATTTCACACTTGGTAATGCTTCTCCCCAGCTGTGGGGATTTACAGTCTTAACAAACATGTTAATAGGTACAGAGCAAACACTTAAATATTACCTTATATGATGGGATACAGATATTATAAGTAAGATTAAGGCATGCAGCATCCTACAATCATTTCATAAAGTCTAAATGCATTCTCGTAACTCTAATATCTATTTTAGCAATATGAACACACAGACGATCCAGGCTGATTTCCAGCTATGCATTTGTCAGTGTCCAGTGAGGCCTAGGAGTCTTGGCATGAGCTGGCACTTGGTCTGCAAGCATCACGGTTACATTTTCATGTGGATAAATACTGGAGGCTTATGGAAGTTGCATTATGAAACCACTGAACATATGAAAGTTGCTGGTTTGGGATTTCATTAAAAACTTGAAACTCAGACCAGGATCAGCACAAGGTTCATGAACAATGCTTTCAAGTAATCCTGGGCTTTACATCATAAAACAGGTGAAATTCACCATTTCACATAGCTTTCATGCAAAATCAGGTTAAACTCAGCAGCAGTTTTGACTGCATTTTTGAGGCTTGGGATTCAGTGGGATTACACAAATGTGAGAGCAGAATATATCTCGTTGTGGCTACCTTACACAGAAATGGACACATTCACTATGCTAAGTAGCGATATACAGTACCCATGGCAAAATGCATGTGCAACATTCCCATATAAATACACTGCATGGGGAGTGGAACAGAGTTTATACTAAATGGATAAATCACCCAAGGAAAAAATTACTTGCTCAGCAGAAAATAATAGATCACCCATCTAATCAGAGACATCTGCTCATTGGACCAGATACATCACTTACTGACAGGGTACTGCATATATCACCTGCAGGATATAAGGGCGTCTGAGGCCTGTTGTAAAGTTATATTACATTTCAGCCACAGTGAAGCCTAGACTTGCTGGGAACAATATACAGCGCGGTCTTGTAAGGCAACCTGGCCATAATACTGACCAGTAATAGTGTTTATACAGAGAGCTGGCAATGATGAACCGTGGTAATTCAGTGGGGAGATAATAGGCAACAATGTAATGACCTGGCTGTTGTTAGCAATGGGATGATACCAGACTGGTACCACTAACTGGAAGCAGACAGGAAGGCCTTGTGAGTGCCATCCAAGGCTTTTGCACAGTCCTTCGTGCCCTGAGGGGAATACGGGCTGGGGGAAGCTGAACGTTTCTCCCCGAGAACAGAATGAGTGAAGTTCCCTGGAGAGATAAAGTGATCTAGCAGGGCTGTATGGTGAAAGAGGAAAGGCTTGAGTTTCTCTTAACATAGCCCCAAGAGTCTGAACTCTTCTCCTAAGAGAGCCAAGACAGAAATCTAGTGTGTGCTTGTTATTTCCTTGATATTCTCCCAGGATACCTTAGGTGGGGTGCTGTCTTCCTCCCACTCCTTACCCAAAACAGCTGCTTCCTCCTCAGCTGAGGGAGGAGGGGAAAGAGAGGACAGGCCCGTGAGAACCATTTCTCCCACTCCACCCTGTGTGCAAGTTTCTTAGCTGGCACCATGCATTCTGGTCACCATCCTCCCTAGCCTGTGGATCCATCTTCACTGCACTGGGATATGCCATTCCTCCAGGCCATGGAGTGGGTATTTTCCCAGTGAGTGACTGCAATCATGCGTGCGTACGTACACCCACACACACACTCTCTCCACATCATCCATGTCCAATCACTCATGTCAACCCAAGCTTACGTAGCACCACTGTTCTTTGTCTTTCCTCCATTAGCTTACATTTCATTGGCATCATATCTCCTTCTTCCCGTGCTTCCTTTTTTTAAGGTCTCTACTCAGCAACGTATTCCCAAGTCCACAGTAGCTCTAATAGTTTGAACCACCATTAACACTAGGCTCAAAGAACGAGGCAGGGGCTGCATGCTCACCTCCTATGGGTACAGCCCCAAACCCACATTATAAGCTTGCTCTGTCTTTAAAGTCTCCTATCTGTGATTTCACCTTGGCTTTTATTTTAATTACATCATGATAAACTGCTCCAAAATATAAAAACCTTTTGATTTGTCATCACTGGAGATTTAGGCATGAAACAGAGCACAGGCCAATGAAAATAACATTCCCTGGGTTCATACCAGGAGTGCCCTCTTCAGCCACCGCACAGTACTTGTTATCACCAGCATGGGCACTTTTTACTTTATTAACACTGCAGTATCTCAACTGTACTATGTAATTTGGAGGCTGCTCTCCCATAGTGAACCCTCAGGCCAGCAGTTCTGTCTGCAGGATATTACACCTGCACATGTCAGTGCTCCTCCGGGGACAAACAACAGAACAAGGCTGGGGCTTGCCAGACCTGGCATTTTCTTCCTACAGTAGCTGAGGAGAAGAAACAAACTTCTTCCGCACCGTATGGGCTGCACTGCTTTCACATTTGACTTCCGGGTGTTGGGCCCTGGATAGTTTTCTTGCCGTGCGCCAGCTGGTGTCACCTCTCTTGTACCAAATCTTTAGCTTTTCTGTGTTGATACAAAACAGCAAGTTTTCTTGCTCCGTGTCACTTAAGGTTGCTTCTACTTTGTATGGCATGTACTCCTTATCTACTACTCATGGCATTATTATTAGAACACATTGCCCCTGGGGTGTGGGGGACGTTGCCCAGGAAGTCGGAGGAGTTGTCCACCTGGGAGACCTTGGGGTTGACGGTGGCAAAGGCCTGAGTGGGGAGAGAGTCATCAGGAGTACAGGGCAGAGAGGACCAGTGCATGCAGCTCTATATGGTCTGTATAGGATAGTCCATATGGGACTGCCAGTGGGCAGTGAGGATGGTAGGGCCATATGGAGGACATTGCCCAGGCAGGATGCACAGCTGCAGGCTGTATATGGTTATAGTGTGTTAGGATAGTTCATATGGAGTTATACTGCCCAGTGAGGACCATGGTCAGTCTGGGTTGGTGGCAATGTTGGTAATGGTCTGTATGGCTTTATATAGCGATACAGTCACATTTAGAGTGGGGAGGTAAAGGGGGAAGGCTGGTCATTATTGAGTCATATGGCATGGGGCTGGATGGGTCATATAGAGTTATGTGGTGGGGGTGCAAAGGGGGAGCAGTTTGATCCTCTTCATTATGAAATGCACCAAATTTGCCTTCAGAAATAACAATAATACCAAACTGCACCTTGGTGGTATATATTTGGTATTTAAAACGAAAAAAACCCCTCCAGATTTCACCAAAAAACTAGACTTTCTGGGCAAAGACAATCAGTCGGTTGGGTGGTAATTGTCACTGTAAAATGTTTCTGTGGTAGTTCTGGGTTCCTTTTCACCCCCCCCCCCCCAGCCCCACGTTACAAACCAGTTTCTTTTCAAACAGCAGGGCTGGAATGGAAAGGTTATTGATACCGCTACTCCTGTCATCCTGTGTGTGCGCAACACAGAGCAGTTCCATGGGCGTCAGCAGGGTCCGGAATAATTGTCTTCTCTAATTAACTGGTTATCAAACAAGAACATTTCATTAGGGTACAATTACTAGCTGCTTTGCTGAGACACAGGAGGTGTCAGGATTACGACTCCAACGTATGCTTCTTACAGCTCTGATATTTTTTTTCATAATCACTAACTGTATTTGCTCCCCCCCCGCCACCATCCTCCACCCCCTCCCTTAATGACTAATGAATTCTGCTTACGAATAAGCAAAATAAATCAGCAGGCATGACAGATTATCAAGGAACACATGTAAAATATTTGGAGCATCTTTAAATCTGATAAATGACTTTGAAATTAAAATCCCTGGGAGAAAATGTGATTTAATTAGAAAGTAGCATGGTTCTGTCAATATTTAAATGAAAACTTTAAAAGGTCATAAACACTGCTTCAAAGCTCCTTTAACACAGAGGCGTTTTAAACGGCTTCACTAGGATCTGCTGTTCACACTTAAGCCCTACATTTTCAAAGTGTCATGCAGTGTTTTTAGCCACAAGACTCCCATGGCTCAATGTGTAAATTCTTGGCCCCACTGAGTGGGAGTTTTGCCATTGACTTCAGTGAAGCCAGGATTTTACCACATAAAGTCAGGTCTGGGCTGTGACCTAAACAAGGTTGCCACCAGTTGTGTTAACGTCATACGGAATAAGGTTTAACGGTCAGCGTAGAACCGCTGAGTGTGTCAGGACAATTGTTGGCCATCATGTTTGGACATGGTGACATTTTGTCCTGAGGATCATGTGGCTAAATCCACACGCACATACACACAGCTCTTTGAAAGCTACTTCAGATAGATTCCTGCTGGAGTGTTTCCAGAGTCACCTTCCCCTAATGTTACTCAGCCCTAGTGGATCTAATAGATCTCAGATTCCAGGACTTGGCAACAATTTCCAAGTAGCACATGCCAAGAAGTCTCCCCACCTCCCCTATGTGAAGGGCAAGCCGTATGGCTGCTGTGTGAGAAGGACTTGGAGGAGGATGCTTCAGAAAGAGTGCAGACCCTGGGAAGGCTCTCAGAATATATTAATCTGTGACTTACTGTAGTCTCGCAGTGCTGAGCTTCCAGATGCCTCGTGTTTCCTTAAGAGTTCAGCACACTTCAGCATCGATTAAGGAGACGAAATGTCGGTGGAGCTCCCCTCTAACTTGCCACCTTCAGGAAGAGGACAAGTAGCTCAGAAGTGCAACTTCTCGCCGGAAATGACCATTCCAAGTGTCACCACAGTAAATGTGTCAAAAGGAGAAACTGCCCGTTTATTTTTAAAACAAAAAAAATCTCTCGAGGGGCTTCTGCAGGCCCGAGGAGGAATAGTTTGATGTCAGGTTGGTTCCACGCTTTTCCACAAAGCAGTTTTTCCTTTTAGGGACCACAGCCGCCTAAATAGTGCACCACATATTACATTGCAACATCAGCCTAGAGTAGGGTCATAAATCTAGTTCAGCAGCAGGAGACCATTATCCTGTGACAAAGTTCCCTTCTGTTATTACTGCTTCTTAATATGAGGTCTCTTTGTTCAATTATCATGTAATAGATTGCTGTAGCAACTACAAGTTACTGGCACTTTCCAAATACAAGAGAAGACGCAGTTCCTGCGTCAAATTGCTTACAATCTAAAAAGACAAAGACCGATGAAGGAGGTGGGAAAGGGCTCTAACACACAAGCAAAGTGACTGGGGTGATAAGCACGTGACTTATTCGTTATTTGTTTCTTATTGTTTGTTTGTTAAGTTAAAAACTCTAAAATTCTCCTTCCTCCCCACTCTCCCAAGCACTATATTGCTGCTTCTCTGTGTGTACAGATGACAATAGTGTCCATGTCATTGAATGAGCTTCCATGCAGCGTTTGAGTCAAGAGCACTTTTAGTTTATGTGCTTCCAAAGACAAGAAAATCTCGTCCTAGGTATTTTATAGCAGCATAAGAGGAAAATAAATATGGTTTTGATTCATCACCATCAGATATGGTCGTTGTTATGTACTGACTTGAGAGATGGGGATGGATATTTCATTGTTATACTGGCATCTGATATTGCATTTGAGAGCATCTATTAAAAGCAAATTCCTCAGTATTACATATTCCTTTATACAAACCAATGAAGAGGACATGGGATTGAAAAGCCCCTGTGAAGAGGATGGCGTCCTTCATGCACTGGGACCAGATGAATGTTTTTCTGCACATTTTGGAAGAAACAATTTCAGCTCTGAAATCATTTCTGATTAGCTTTCATCCAATTTTCAGCCTTTACACGCAAGATGATCTTTAAAATGTCTGCCTCCCAATCTTGCACTCAGATCCTTTGTTAGTGTATCTGAGTTGAAGCAGTACATGACTGCAGCATGAATAAAAGTGTGTTCCAACTGGAACCATCTTTCCTGACACTGTTTTAGACACATGCCTGCACACCCAAACACTCACACATCGGTATGTGTATAATGCATATGTGTATGTGCATTTATAGGTGTGGCTGGTAGCACCACCTACTATTAAGGTTGCCTGATAATATATACAATATAGGCAGTGTATATGATGTATATTACACAACAAAAAATACGTTAAAAGCGAATAAAGGCTGCAAACTCTAGCACTCAAAAATTAGGAAATGTCAGAATTAAATATGTCTCTGTATTCTTAATTGGGTTCCTGTGTATGTATGCTAGACATCACACAGGAAGTCTGTGAAGAGTCCCCAGCTCTCCTGGGTTCCATCAGTGCCTTAACTACAAAAAAGCATCCTTTCTAATTCTGTTCTTGCACCATCCACTCAGTGAACTGAATGAGGCAGGGACCATGTAGAACAAATGTGATCGTTACTAAAGATTGTATCATAAAGCTTCCTACTAAGGGAGAAATTAAGATTGCATGGGCAACCTTGATTCTCCATTTCTCACTTTAGAGGGCTTGACTTTGTCATTTTAATGGTCTTTTAACCTAATTTTTTGTATCAAATTTCGTATCTTTTAAGTGAAAAGCCAGAAATTTCATCCTGGGAAACCATATTGACTCCTGCGTGATCTTTAGATCTGTGGGGCTGCTAAATATGCTCAGTGGGCATGAATGTCTGTGGGCTGGAACACCTTCTCAATTCTATTCACTTTACTGGAAGTTTTGCATGTGCAAGGACTTCAGGACCAGGCCCAACATCTCTCAGATTGATCCTTTTCAGAAGTGTAAAGAGAAATGATCCCATTCTTAGACGGTGCATTCAACCTAGAGCAAGTATGGTTTGTAAATTACAATCCTAAGGAAAGAAATAGCATGATGCAAAACCTCACACCCCTTTTTTGCCTTTCTGATACTACTGGGGCCACAATTATTTGAACTCTCACTGCCCAGTGTGGTAATACTGCGGGGCTGCAACAGCTATCAAGGCTGAGAGACCAGACATAGTAAGATAAAAAAGATCAGGGTGTGGACAGACACGACACAACGGGACATGCCAGGCAGGCGCCTTCAGGGTGTGCAGAAATGTGTGAACTCACTGGTAAAAACATTATTTACTCTTTGGCATTTGACTGTAATAAAATACTAATTTGTAACTGGATGGTTATCTTCCAATCCAGCCTGAGTAAGGGGCAGCGCAGGAACCAGATTGTGACTGGAGCTTGGACAGTTTAATCTCCCTTCCAGGCTGACTCAGCTGCACTGGCCAATTTATTGGCAGCATGGGGGTGGAGCCATAGCTCTGCCCAATCCCTGTCCATCTGAGCAGGGAAGGTCATAGCCCCGCAGGGGCTGCTCATCCCTTTGCACAGATCTTCGGGTGCACATAGCCCACAAAGGGAAGAAAGGGGGCTCCTTATAGCTCCTTGCCCCCCTGACAGGCATGGAGCTGGGCTCACAGGTGAGTCCTTGGTCATTTACATTACTTGACTATAATACATGATGCCATGATAGAAACACATGGCGAAAAAGAACTGAAAATCCCCTGTGGACATCAGCATATTTATTGTTGTAAAGTTGTTGTTTTGAAAGAAGAGTTAAATGCATTCAAATCTGTTCTAACTGAAGTTAACTTTGACTTGTTTGATGAGAGATTTGGGTTTCACACGGGAGGTTAGTAGATATTTTATTTCAGTAATTTCCTCCCTTGCCCAAATTTTTCTTTCATTTGAAAATATTTTTCTCACTTGATCATTTTAACTGGTTCCAGTTTGGTCCTTGAGGGCCATTGGGGAATTGGCCTGCATGAGACAGGGCTGTATTTCTGTGCCAGTTCTACAGACAGCTCACCAGATTCTGCTAATACTTATGCTCCTTGCAGCCTGTTGACTTCATACTAAGGTTTCATGAGTGTCATTCTGAGCTGAAAATTAGCCCAGCACAATACAGCTACAGTAAAACAATTGTTCTTATGGTAGAAAGAGACTAAATATCAGACTTGTTAAAGTCTGCAAAGCTCCATTTAGTGATGCTGAGTCTCAGGATATGTAGTGTTTTTCTCAAAGCACCAATTCGTGGCGAATCTCCGCATTCATTTGAAAAGGAAAATTAAGTTTCTAGCCCTTAAGGTTGCAGAGAAAAGCTTGAAAACATGAGCCTTAAAGACTCAAAAGCAGAAGGCAAAGAAAAAGAACCCAAAATTTAGGATTTCTGAAAATGTTGTGATTTTTAAATATGATTTTAAACATGATTTTGGGGGGTCTGACTCATGATTTTTGAACATTTGGAATTTGCAGTGTTGGGAGGCTTCCTTATATTGAATTAATTTGTTGGTACTTTTTCAAGTACCTGGAGCAGATTCTGTTCTCATTCACACACGGGGTAACAGTATGGAATGACTCCATTGACTGCACACTAGCGTCAGCGACAGCGGACCTCCTCCCCCTGACTCCATGACCCTCACTCTTACCATGAAGACTTTCCCCATATATTTCAATGAAATAGACAAAATCTCACTCATTCAGATAACCACAGCTTGACAGCCCTGGTAGCCATGAATCAAAGGGTGAGTGAAAAGGCACCTCTCTCTGAAACAGGTCTCTGGCTAGGGCAGATGTCAGCATAGAACCCTGATGGGGTTCTATTTTTTGTAATAGATTTGCTCCATTGACAGGGCTGTCCACTTTGGCATGCACCAGGAACACAGACTTCTCTGAACTATGCCATGAGAGAGAGGCTGTCCTTACCTCCCCAACCCACTCTCTCAGATACCATGGCAATGAGCACGTACAAATACTTAGCAAGGTTCAGATATCTAGCAAGGTTCAGATAAGGTCCCGCCCCAACTTCCCCAATATCTAAGGGTGTTCAGATGTAGGGGTTTGTTTGGGGCAAATTTTTCTCTCTCTCCCTCCCCCGCCCCCTTGGCAGCAGCACCTCAGTGAGAAATCAGCTTTTCCTGCATACTGTATTTTAAGGCCCCATCCCCGTTCCTTGTAACAAAGCAATGCAGCCCAGTGGAGACACGGGCGATCTGAGGAGGGTGAGATGTAGCAGTGCCAGACAGCACCCTGTTTTGCTTTATTAATTATTATTCATTGTTTGGTCCTTTCAGGCATATAAGAGGAAAACAGAAGCTGCGAAGAAGGAGTATCTAAAGGCTCTGGCAGCCTACAGGGCCAGCTTGGTTTCCAAGGTAACAGACAATGTGTTTCATACATGCGTCTCTATGGATGTGGCAATGATGAATTAGCTGGAACTCATGGAAATCTCTGGGGAGGAGCAAGTTTGTAAGAAATACACTGTAACCGTGCTATCAAAACTAATATCAGTGTTAAATACCTTCTGGAAGAGCTAAATGAAATGCTCTGCAGCACGACTTGAGCATACACAATGCAGTGTGGGTGCCAATTTTTTTTCCTTAACACACCAAAATAAGATCTAATTTATTATGGCACATTGGAGTGTTTGAAGGCAGGGCTTCCATGATCCCTCACTGCAGGTGGATTGCTCTGTAACCACACTGAGTAATAACTGATTTGCAGCTTTAGATAGGTTTCCATTTTGTCTTGGTTCCTCCCGCCCCCCCATCAGAGGGGGCTGAATTGTCAGCACTACGTTGACATCGCTCAAAGGTGAGATGTTATTTGATTCCATTACCCGGTTCTGTCACTCACTTACACCATTCCAGAGCATGGTGCTTGGATTCTTTACACCACTCTTGCAATTAGCTTCCAGGTAATAGGCTGACGAGCAAAAGGATTTGCAATATACAGGCATTTTGCAAAAGGAACTAAAGATAATGGGCCAGATCCGCAGCTGGTATAATTTGGGGCAGCAATGTCCATGGATTTACACCAGCTGAGGATCGGCTATGGTGGTTTTATAACTCTTTGGAGGTTTTGTCCCTTCCATGCCCACAACAGGAGACTTTCTTACCCATTACAGGAAAGTCAGCTTAGGGGACTCTCAGTACATTAATTCATGGCCTTACATGGGAGTGTGCAGAACAGAAGTAACGCCCAAGCCCAGTGCCCCCCTCACTTGCCAGTGTCTCCTAGAATGGTAGTGTGAGCCGTACACCCTCTTCAGCATGTCTGTCTGAGTGCCCATGGCCATTGATCAGGACACTGTTTGCCTTTCAAAGTAAGAGGAAGGAAGAACCTTCTGCTGGATTTAATTCCTGAGAGAGGAGAAAGGAACTGGTCTGTAAGGTTCCTAGATACAACCTGCAGATGTGAGTGTATTCCCCAATTTCCACTCCTGGCTCACCACTGATCATCTTGCTGTTTACCATCTGTGTCCTTATCAGCAGGTACCACCGCAGTCAATGGGCATCTCTGTCCATGGGGAGGAGGGAACACGTATGCTGACTTTGTCCACCTCCCAGTGGCTGCCTTCTCATATCCCAGGCCCCTTCTCCTGTCCCCTGAATCAAGAGGGGCCATGAGCACTGCAGCGAGTGATGCTCCTGACTCCTGGAAAGGGCTGGGGTGGCAAGGTGAGCCCTAAACTGTTCTGGAGCTGGGCTAAGTAGCCGGACTGGAGCCACATGTGCTGAGCGATCAGTTCAGCCCTGCTGGTGGCTCCGGCTGTGAGTCCAGCGCCCTGTGCAGTGTGAATACCCAGTCACTCCATTGGTGTCGGTGGTGTTACTGTGAATTCACACTGCTGCCAGTGAAAGCACATGGGGCACCTCCAGACTAGCAGGGAGGAGACTTTGGCTGTGTGAGGGAGGAATAGCAACTCCTTCTGGAGGGCACAGGTTCACACTGCGTGGGAAGAGTCCTGAAGGAGCAGCACAGCCATCTGCAGAGCAGAGCCCACGGTGTGATAGTGTTACAGGGCTCTGAGGTGGTTGTTTATTTTGGCTCCCTGGGAAGAGAAGGTTTTAGTTTCCCCTCCCCTGAGTCTGTCCTCTGCAGACCACCCTCCAGGTCCCATTTCTCTTCCCCACCCCAGCCAGTCCTGTCTTTCTTTCCTTTCCTCCCAACCTGTCTTCCCCATTTCTCTCTCTGCATCACTCGGGTGGGGAGGTTGCCTTCCATCCACCTCACTCCCCCACTACAGCTCCTGATCTGGGGTGGTCTCCTATGGTGTGGAGGGCAGTCGGCTTCTTCCTGCACCAGAACTCCCCCCATGGTGCCCCTTGGCCTATCCAGCTTAGTCCTCAAGTAGCACCTGTTGGCCTCAATGCCTGGAAGCACCCAGTGCTTCCCTTTCTCTCTCTTGATGTGGCCTGGGTGCTGTAGTAGACTCGGGGTGCAATTCCAGATGCTAGTTGAGTGGAGGTAGAGGCAACATCAGTGGAAGTGGAGAGCGGGGGCAGAGGATCAACCCTCCCGCCAGGTAGCGTTACTTCTGGGTTGTGACTTACCAGGTCAGTGCACAATATGGGACAAGACAGGAGTGCCGATATCACAGCAGTAGGTTCCATAGAAACAATATAGATTCTCTTTGTCCTGCAGCTATTCTTGCCCCATTGAACAGGGCTGGATCTGGGAGGAGGGGAGTTATATGCAGGCAGTAGATTCTCTGGACCATCATTATAGGGGAAAGTGCCTGTACTTTGTCATTGGAATTGTGCTAATGTTTCCTCCCCGCTCCTCTGTGCTTACTCTTCTCTTCCATTTAGGTTTGTGCACAGCGCAGTGCTAGGGAGAGTTTACTTTGGTGTAATCTAATGGATAGGTCTGCAGTTCAGGCAGACCTTCTAAATGGAAACAGAAGTCTGCGGTGCATTCAAGAAGGGGAGAAGGGTGCTGTTTCCCCATGCCAGGTTAGGAGAGAAGGTTAAAAACGAATGTGAATGAATTCCTAGAAAACAGGAAAGTGTACCGTCCCAAACAGTGAAGAAATAAATAGCTAATTAGTGCCATAACAGCTGTGAGCTGGGTAAATAACACATGGCAACAGCAACAGTAAAAAATAAAAACAACCTTCTCTGCTAGAGAGGAGGAATCCAGTCCAGAGGAGAAAGGATGGAGAGAGAATGGATCTGCCACTGTCAGTTCTGGAAATATATAAATGTCACTCTCAGTGAGGTCCCAGGCAGTGCTTAATTTGTGCCAGGGGTTGAGCCCTGCCACCTCTCAGCTTGGCAGTTCAGAGCCCCAGCCCCTCTGGCCTTGCTGCTTCAGTTATGAAAGTAAATAAATTTCTTGAGCTCAGGAACCTCTCTTGTTACAAATTAAGCACTGGTCCCAGGACATTAGTATCACACTTCTGAGATCTTGGCTCATCTCCTTCTGCTGGTTGGGTGTTCCTCATGCCCCCTTTATACCTTCATGGTTTCATACAGTAAATTTCATTCTGTTCGCTGTACCCAGTTACTCTATCCCCTTTACATCCCTGTGCACTTTCTGACATGAAGCCATTGTGGGTTCTCAGCAGCTCTGGCCATCTCTGCGGGGTTGGGTCTCAGGTCGGCTGTCATTGAGTCACATGGGCTCTGAGGTGTCCCAGGTCAGAAAGAGGGTATCAGATTGAGCGATGCTGTGTGCAGCCTGGACTCAGGGAGACAGACTGCTGAGACTCGGTGGTGTTTGGAGAATGTTAGCAAAGGGCATGGAGAAGGACAGAACTGAGGGAAAGATTTCAGAGTAACAGCCGTGTTAGTCTGTATTCGCAAAAAGAAAAGGAGTACTTGTGGTACCTTAGAGACTAACCAATTTATTTGAGCATGAGCTTTCGTGAGCTACAGCTCACTTCATCAGATGCATCCAATGAAGTGAGCTGTAGCTCACAAAAGCTCATGCTCAAATAAATTGGTTAGTCTCTAAGGTGCCACAAGTACTCCTTTTCTTTTAACTGAGGGAAAGTAGCCACTGGCATGTGAGGAACAAGAGGGACCCAATGAGCAGGGCCTAACCAAGGGTTAGGGTGGTTGAGACTAGCTAGAGGCAAGTGTCCCCATGCTGAAGGATAGTAGCAGGACTTGGAATCAGGTTCACATGGGAAGGGGAGGAGACCTGGGTGGGAGGAACAAGGAATGGGGATGGATTGATGGGAAAGATCTCAAAGGTTTGGCTAAACATCCAAATCTCATACTCTGAATGATGCCTTTTAAGTATCTTCCATTGCTAGCACCTTGCTGGCAGGGGACTGCCTTCCCTCAGTGGTTGTTATCAGTGCTGTCTCTCTTCCTGCACCATGGTAGTGCATCTCTATTTTGGCTAGCACTCTACAAGAAGCAGAGGCAGATTTCTATGCTGTGTCTATGGCCCTTGCAGGCTGACATCACACATGCACATCGCTCAGCCAGCCAGAACTCTGAAGGAGCAACGGCTCAGCTTCATGGCCCATCAACGTGACTCAAACGCTGCACGTGGCTTCAGCTGACAAGGTCCACAAGGAAACGGAACATCCTCATCAACATCCTGTAGAAGATGGGAGGCGTAGAGACAAATCACCAATAAATGTCTTTCCTTGACTAGTTTCAGAGTAGCAGCCATGTTAGTCTATATTCACAAAAAGAAAAGGAGGACTTGTGGCACCTTAGAGACTAACCAATTTATTTGAGCATAAGCTTTCGTGAGCTACAGCTCACTTCATCGGATGCATTCGACAGTCAGCCAGGGAGAAACCCAACCCACTTGTGAAACCACAGAGGGAGAATCTTAAATATAGGACATCAGCCTGACTTCTCTCCCCCCTCTCTCCCAATTGTGGTAGAATGTGACCTGTCCACTGTATGGCAGTGGAACTAGGTGTAGCTGTTGGCCCTTTCCTGCAGAGGGCGCCATCACAGTGAAGGACCAAACTAAGCTTCTGCCCTTGCTGAAGGTGTGGAGGGAGGGGACCGAATATACGCTTTCCTTTAAGAATTGGGACTGCCTTCAATGACAAGGGTGCCTGGCATGGAAACCTGTTAAACTTGCATGGGCTGATAGGCCCCGGGAGTGAGACTGTGTCAGACTGAGAGCTTAGTGATGTCAGCCTATTGTTAATATTGTGCAGAATTATACTTCATGTTAAAAATAACCCTGCATGGCTTAAACTGGAATGTAATTACAACCGGAGTAGCTACACATGTCATGCTGTGCAGTGAGCACCGAGGCATCTTGCCTCAGAGTTAACCGAGCCACACTTGAAGGTTAAGAGCTGTGGCGAAAAGGTCAAAAAGGAAGTAATCTAACTCCCTTTCACTGGTTTAAGTGTTTAAAAAGATTCATAACCGCTCTGAATGTATTTAGTATGAGCTTGCCGGGCTATTCTGATTTTGGAATGCTGTTCGTGCTGCCTTTAATACAGTGCAGCAGTATCTCGGTGCATACAGCAAGAAAGCAATAATCACTGTTGTGTGGGGGAGCGGTTAGAGAGAGCTGGAGTTTCAAAGAGTGAGTTTCACATTTAAATAAATGTGGAAATGAGATCATTTAGAGGCAAAGATATTTCCTGTGTCGGTATGTGCCTTAAAAACTTGCCTGTTGCTTCAGATAAGTAAACAGGTATTTGCAGTTAGAGAAACTTAGTATTTGTTGTATGCAAGTAAGCATAGGAGGTACAAGGGGATATTGCGGGGGGGGCCCAATCCTGCTCCAGATAGAGTCTACACACACTGCATCATCCGGGGTGACCTTCCTACTAGGGCTTAGTTTTATTGGTAAATCAAATCACAAGGCAATGTTGCCGAGTACATAGAGCTCTGGAGCTCAGGAGACCTGGGTTCTAGTCCTTGCTCTGCCACTGGCCTGCTGGGTGACCTTGGGCAAATCATTTCACCTCCCTGTGCATCTGTTTCCTCATCTGTAAAATGGGGTAATAATACTGCCCTCCTTTGAAAAGTGCTGTAAGATCTACCGATGAAAAATGCTGGCTAAGAGCTGATGCTAGTATTACTATATTATTAAGAAAATGTAGACTTCAGCCTAGCGTTCTCTTTGAGCACAGCTGCTGCTAGAGTTTCCCTGCAGGAACTCATCTTTCCCAGCCTAGTTCCCTCTGCCCCAGAGATCCCCTCCAACCCCATTTCTATCCTGACTGGAGCTAACAAGATTCATCTGACAGTCAGTAATTTATCTGACTCTTTATGCAAGGCTCTAGCACTCCCGTACAGGGCCCTAGCCAGTGCAGTGCTGTTACATGCAGACACCGAGACAAGATGCCTTTAAGAACCACCACTGGACTTCTGCAGTTACTGTGGGTGTGGACATGTGCAACTTTTATGTCCACTTTTGTGTGTGTGTTTATGCACCATTTGAAGTCAATTGCAAAATTCCAGTGCAGTGCAGGATTCTATGCATGTGTCTCTGTGTCTGTAAGAATATTAGGGCCTTTTCCCTCCCAACCCAGTTTCTCCTCCTTGGTCCTGCACCGAAGTCTTAAGCCTTAGTTGATTGCATCACAGTCAGTTACCATGGAAGATAATGTGATGTCCCAAATCCAGCATCCTGACTGATCTGCAGGATCAAAGAGGAGGATGCGATGGGCAGCAAGAGAACAAAGCCATCATACAAACACACACACTGTAGCGTTCGTAACTGTCAGGGTCAGAGCAGCTGAAAAGTGACTGTATGTGAGGGTCAGTTTTGATTCTAATAGATTTCAAGTTCTGCCTGGCCTAACAGCCTCTCACTAAGTCTGCCTAGAGCAACTCGCAGGATCTTGCCCTGAACCGACAACAGGCAGTGACATAAGGCAGTTAACTTAGCGACTGAGTGCAGGGGAGCACTGGCAGGGTTTGTGAAGGGTTTATGTACAGCAGCAGCAGCGGTTTGGTTTGGGAGGGTGGGGGTAGGTGGGGCGGGAGAGGCTTGAGGTTATGGCAGAAGTACTGGGAGTGTGTCTGAGGTGTGAGATGTTAGGGCTGTTTGTGTTACTGCAGCAACAGCTGTTGGGCTCAATCCTGAGAAGCAGTGAGAACCCACATTTGGTGTGACAGAATAAGAGTCTTTTCCAGGGAACAAAATGTACTGAAGTTATTGCTATAATATGCTGCTCTTTCCAGGGAGATGGGTGTGGGCAGTTAATTGGCGGGGACGGGAGAGAGAGATTTTCTTAATTTCAGTTAATCCAAAAGTCATCGGTCTGCAGAAGGGCAACTCTGGGTGAAAGTCAGATTAGGCAATGCTCCCTCTTTCTCTGGCAGAAAGAAACTGTTAGTTACATTATAAAGCCCTCATGAAAAACCCTGCTTGCCCAAGCCAAAAAATATCCCATGTAGTCCTCTTTGTTCCAAAATGAGGCCATTCCTGCGTTGTACTTTATGAAGCCCTGTCAGGATTGCAGGAATGCACACGATAAAGAAGTCAGCATGTTACAATGCCATTCTTTTTTTAATTGGAAAAGAAAGCGATTCTATCACCCATCTCTCTGGGTCTAAAAATGAACTGCAGGCAGGCACCAGTTCTGAGGAGTTTGGCTTCCTCGTGCTCCAGTCGCTTCGGAGTCCACTGCTGAGTACTGGGCTTGATTTTCCTGGCTTTGGATATTGCTGTCAGTCTGGTTTTACAGGCCTGCTGGCTTGAGTTGGGTGGACGGGAGGAGGAACAAAGGAAAGGAAGGTGTTACCTGTGCACCTTTGTATTGTGGAGCCTGCAGAGGAGACTAGAATCAGCATGGAGGGATTTTAACGGGAAGGAATCAGTGACATGCTGAGAGCAGTAGGTGATGGTGCCAGTCTGAGAGGGGGCTGGAGGTATTAGGTGGGGAAGAGAATCAGGGAAACTAACATGACTTTTGCTGCAAGATTTTAGGGAATAAAACTGAGTCAGTGAGAGCCACGTGGTAACTGTGTGTTAATGTTGGGTTTAAACCTGTGTCTGAGCTTGTTGTTATTACCGTATCATGAATTATTTGTAGTACCATGGCAGCGAGGCGCCCTAGCGACGAACCTGGACCCATTGTGTCAGGCGCTATACAAACACAGAACAATCCTGAGCACTATCCTCAGTGTGGGAGAGGTGGAGGCAGAGTGCCTGTGAGGAAACAGGCGAAGGTGGATGATGATGATGTTTTCTTCATTTAAAGAACTCCTTTTTCACTTGACCCCTGTTCTGTTTTCTTTCAGAGCTCTGCTGACCAGGGTGAGACAAAAAGCACCCAACCCAACCAACCTTCCAAAATGATACCACCAAAACAGCCCATGTATACGATGCCACCGCAGGCCTCATCGCCTTATCCTGGCTTAGGCTCATTCCTGTCCCCATCAGATCTGCAGAGTTACCGGGGACACCCTCACCCCAGCCTCTCCCGAACCCTCAGTTCCAAACCCATGTTGCCCAGCATCAGTGCCTCGCCACCTCCTTCTTTCCAAATCAGCCCTCCTCTCCATCAGCAGCTGTCTTTGCATCACCCACAGAGCTCCCTCCTCAACCAGTCACTCAGCATGCAGCAGGTCCAACAGCAATCCATCTTGTCTCCTTCCATGGCACTACAGGTACAGCCCCCAATGAACGCTTCACCTCCAGGGCAGCAGGTGAGTGGCCTGGATCCTGAATACCAGTCTAAAAGGAAACACATTTTTAAAGCAAGATCTGCTGTGCATCAGAGACTGTACTCTCAGCTTAAGTTTCTCATGTTACCGGTGGAGCCTATTACTAATAATGATTTTCTAGGTCATGACAGTACTAATCTGGCACTTTGGGCAAAGATGTCACTCTAAGAAAGTATTCCATTGTCAACTCCTTAGCCATGCGACTCTCCTGTAGATGGCCGCTGGCTCTGTTACCTCCCAGCTCTGTTATTTGTCTGACATTTTAAGGTGGGAGTTTGAAAAGGGAGTAAGCGGCTTAGGAGCATAAATCCTGTTGACTTTCATTGTATGTCTCCATGATCTGCCATCCCGGCTGCAGTGTAGACATGCCTTTAGACTCCCATAGCAGTCAAGGATGTACCAGGAAGAAGTTCTTGTAAGACAAGCTGTCCCTTAGTTGTCTATTGGGCTTCAGGTGAATTTAGCAGGGTAGAGCGGAGCTTTCTGTTCATCTGACGCAGTGCCCTGGAAAATCCAGCAAAGAAAGCATATGTGACAGCACTGAAATAAAGGATGAAAGCTCCTGGGATAACAACAGAGGTGAATGTAGGATTTTTTTTCCCAAAGATTAGCATGTGGGAAGAGAAAATAAGTAAAAAATGCAGAGGGGAAAAATCAAGCATTTCATGGAATATGATTGATTTTGCAGTGTCTTCCCAGCAATGGGAAAAATTACCCAATTCACTTGCTTGGTAGAAGATCTGAAAGGATGAAAAACGGGCTTAACTTGAATTGTATGAAAGCAAAGTAGTTCCTGTATTGTGTGCTCATATGCAGGCTGCCCACCTTAAGATGAACAAACCATTCTTTGCAATGTCCAAACTCAGCCTGTGCGCCCACATTTAGAGTGGCCAGTCATGGGTTTCTGATATGAAGAAAATAAACCAGGAGGGGAGAGAGCTTTTGGATGAATGGGCGGCAATGGTACAAAGTACATCATATACCCTAAAGGGAACACTCTGGCATTGGCTAGGGATGAGTGGGATGACGTAAGAGATCGTTTCCGTCTCTCATTTCTAGGAGTCTCTGATTCTCCCATGTAACTAGAGCTGGGTGAACTATTCATAATGAAGGACTTGCTCTATGAATTTCACAGCTGTCAGACAACTTATTTGATGAATCTTTTACCCCATTTTTCTCCCAGCCAGAGGACCTGGCTGACTAATTTGTCGAATCATTTATTTATTAGATATGTTTCACAAAATTAATCAAATAATGTAATTAATGAACAAGGCTTTTTCCATGATTCTGCCCATCCTATTCAGGACTAACTTTGAGAAAAGATCATTTGATAACCTTGGCATATAGAGTAGTGGGAAAAAAATATAATATGAAATGGGCCTTGGTAACAAAATTCTCCCTCAGGCTACTAAAAGACATCCTATCCAAAAGAGCAATATCCTGCATACTCCAGAAATCCCAAACGCTCTTTATAGAGCAAATAATTTCAATATTGGCATGGTGTGGTGCTGTGTAATCAAAGGTGGCCACCTTATAGAGTCAGCAGTAGCTCTCACCCCATGGTGGAGATAAGAGACAATCATATGGCAATCGTTTAAAATGGAGGTGTCAGGCAAGGTTGGACACAGATTTTTTTTTTAAAGCTTAATTCCACATATTTTGTTAGCAATTTATATACCAAAAATGAATGTTTCGGCAGAAGCCATGTTCTCAGTCAAGTAGCTGCCTTGATTCCATTGTTAATATCTGTTCCCTAACTTTTGATAATTAGGTCACCCATGCACACACAGTACCATGAGAGGTTTTCAGATAATATGAACTCCCACAGTTCCTGTTAAATTGCCAGCCATGACAGTTGATGGAGAGAATGTTGCTTGTGTGGATATTCTTTAACTTGTTACTGTACATTAGGACAGGCTAATGTATTACTGCAAAGAGAACCGCACTTGAGATGGGAAAATGGCTTTCATTACCAGAATGCTGATGCAAAGGCTTTCATCACGTTGCATATTCTGCAGCTGTTTACCAAAGCTCTCCCTAGAAGAGAGGCCCTTAAAAACATGGGAGAGAAACAGTGAGGTGAAGTAAATGTTGTCCTTGTATCAGGGATCATTCTGAAATGGTTCCACTCTCCCATTTTGTTCTTAAGCACATGCTCAAATTCTTTTGATTTCAGTGAGATTATGCACATGTTTAACGCTCGTCTTAGCTTGGCTCTGCCCATACTTTCTGGGCAGTATATTTGGACATGCATAGGCAAACATTAACTAGAACTTCTGCTTATCTGCCTGTTTGTATGGGTGTAACTTTTTCTTCCCTTCTTTTATTGTCTCCCCACACAGGACTTTTCACATATTTCATCTGAGTTTCAAAACAGTGTTGGACCCCGGTCACCTGGTGCATCAAACCCCCCAGGAAATACCGACTGGGACAATGATTACTCCAGCAGAGAGTGTGGAATTAACCACTGCAGGCCAGTAGACAAAACAATGTACTACTAATATGCTTGACGAGCTGTCTGCACTGTTCTCTTATGATCAGACACATGATAGTTTATAACTTCAAGAAAGGAAAATGTAAAAGAAATCAAAATGCCATGTTCCAAAAACATGCATTATTTTAACGTTCGTGTGCTCCTTTTATTTAGTAACCTGGGTTTCTGGGAAAGTGAGCTGTCCTGTCCCCAAAACAATTGCTTGAATCTGAGGACTAAAATGATAACAGGATAACTCAGTGAAGATTCCCATTAGCTTCGTCTGACTTTCATTCCTGAGCTGTGGAAGCAGTTTCTGCAGTGTTTCCAACTGCCGCTGAGCAAAGTTTTAATCAGCACTTTTTGACCAAAAAAAAAGGGGGGGGGGGTGATACAGCATGGCCAGAGGACAGCAGGAGAGTGTTAGAAAGGAGCCTTATTCCCTGTAGAGGGAAGAAAGTTTGGTATAGATTAATTAAAGCACCTGAAGCCAGTCACCTGATAACCCTTCCCTCCGCCCCCCTCCCCCCCCCCCGCCGCAGACAAGGGAAGGAGTTGAAGCAGAGTGGATTGATGCTGGAGTAGAGAGCAGTTTGGAGGGACGCAGAGGAGAGTCTGGAGAAGTGCTGCGGTGGGCTAAGACCAAGACCCTACGTAAAGGGACACCTGGTTTGTGCAGAGGGAGGGCAGGAAAAGAGGGAGGGCAGGAAGAGAAAGTGCGAGACCCATCAAAGTAGTGCTGGCAGTTTGTCACAGGGGGTACACATCCTCAGCTGTGTAAATTGGCAGAGCTCTGCCAGCTTACACCAGGTGAAGATCTGCCCCAAAATGTCCAGCAAGTTGTTCTGCTAATGAAGGTAAATGAAGCTGTGCAATTGTCCGTTCTGCACAGGCTAATAATCTAAACCATGCCACACGAGCAGGCAGTTTGAAAATTACACATACATTGAATATAAAAATATTTTTAAAAAAGGAAAGAAAATGACTGAATCTTGTGATTTTCTTGTGTAAGTAAATGCACAGTAAAGGCACATTTACACTGAGCAGGACAGGTCAGCCTGACCCACTGCTGTTATGTGCATTGGACAGTTCTTGTCTCATCCCTACCAGTATGGTTCTCATGCACTGAAGTGAAAAATCCGGCTTGACTAGTTTTGACTTCTTAAGTTTTGAAAACGTGAAAGACTTTTTCAAGTATTAGCAAGGATGGCCTCCCCCCAGCATGTGCTGGTTAATCAAGAGGAGCAGCTTCTTGTAACCAGAGAGAGGTTGATTTGCTGCCCCCCAAACTTGAGAAAACAAGATTTTTCTCTTGTCTGGACAGCTTCTGTTCCATGTTCAGGGGGCGGGAATACAGGACCTAATCCTGAAAAATGCTTGACTTCAGTGGGAGCTGTGGTATTGCAATACTATGTCTGCAGACAATGGACTTGTCTTTTCAGCTTCCAAAATATTGGCCTCTAACACTTAAGCTAAAAAACTCCCCTGGCTAACACTAGTAGTATGTCCCTTATCTTTTCTGTAGGGCTGAGCACTAAAGGACAGCATGCCTCCCTAATACACACAAAGTACTTTACAGCAGGCACTCCACATGTCTCAGGACAAGACCTGTAAATTCTGCAGAGCTGAAGAGAGCTCTTTCTCATTATGCCATAATGAGAATTACAATATTGAGGATGTCAATGGAAAGTTCAGTGCAATGGCATTCAAGCTCTGAGGGAAGAATAAACTAAAAGTCCGGAAGCATCTTAGTTCTTGTAGCTGAGAGGGGGTGGGCGTATTAAAAGCACTCCGGCCTCTGCTGTATCCACTCCTCGTGGCACAAAAGTGCAGTGATAAGGAGTTGGGAGTCATTTTATCCTGTTACCCTGTGAGATGTGGATGCTGCCCACTCTGAAAGTATGGAAGGGGAAGCATGGTTGTTTCTGAGCGCTTGTTTGATTTGACTGAGGTATAGTGCTGTACTGGAACATAATGCATTCACTATAGATAATAGCAAGCTTACAGGTATTTTGGAAATAACACACTCTTCTATGCCAGCAATGCAATTACGATCTCTTGATTCAGCCCAGATAGCACATACATTGTATTTGTTTCGGGGAAGTAAATAATCTTCTGAGCCTGTAGGATGCTTTGGACTTCTGTCTACTTGAAACAGTTCAGCTACATGGATTATTGCAGACTTTTCTGGGAAACCTTTGTGGGGAGTCACGAACCTGCGGACACAGCAGGTAAACAAACCGGTCCGGCCCGCCAGGGGCTTTCCCTGAACAAGCGGCGGACTGACTTTGAGAACCTCTGGTATAGATAGTCTGAACGAAGTGAACTGCCTCCCAGACCCCGGGAAGGTACTTTTGGATATTAAGGCAAAAATGTTAAGACTTGGGTGCCTAAATTCAGGCACCTACATCTATGAGGGTCCTGATTTTTAGAGGTGCTGAGCACCCACAGCTCCCATTGCAGCTGTGTAGGTCCACATTTTCAAAAGTGGCTTCAAATTTTGGGCACCTCAGACCTGACGACTGATTCGTCATCTTGGAAAATCTTTGCCAAGTTCTCTGAAGTTGGGGCACTCAAATTTGAAGTGCCCAAATGCTCTGAGCATCTTGTGCCGGCCCCTTTGAGGTGACTGAAGTTGCTCATCAACAATCAAGGCACCCAAACTCACTCGTTTTTTCTGACGATGTTTATTGTTATGTATCTGTATGTCAGTGGTACTCCGGAGTCCTGGACCAGAGCCCCCTTGTGCTAGATGCTGTACAAACACATCCCAGAAAGGCCATCCTGCCCAAGAAAGCTTACCATCTAAATAAAGGTGGCCTGACGACATCATTTCCAGAGGTGCCGAGCACCTGACAATCCTACTAGCGTCAGCTGCCATGTCTGTCCTCAGCATTCGTGAAAATCAGACACAAAGCATCTCCTTTTGGGCACCAGAATTTAAGACACGCAAAATCAGTGGCCAGTTTTGAAAATGTGGCCCTAGGCGCCGAAGAGATGTCTGAACATTTTGGCCCGAAGGAGCAGCACTGGGTGCCAAATGTATCAGGAAAAACAAAACCCTCTTTAGATCCAGCAGCAGCAAACGAACATTTACACTCCGGAGCTTGAGAGGGCGATTCTGGTCAGGGCAGGAAGGGTTTCCACAGCATGAACTGCGCGAACAGTCAGGCCAGCATTCTGAAATCAACTGGCTCTCCCTGCTGGTCGTTTGGGCATCTCAGGAGCAGATGGCTCTGAGGGGGTAGCTCTAGTTCTTTGGGGAAGCCAGAGGAAAGTGAGGTCTTGTTCTCATGCTATTTATGATACCTTGGGAGAAAAATAAGTGATACTCAGTGTGAACATCACCATTCAGGGCTGTCCTCAGTAGCCTCTTTCAAGCACTTAACGAAGCTCGTCAGTGAGTTCGTTTTATAAATGTTACGTGCATTTATCTCTGGTGAAAAGTGCTGGATTTTCAGGCCTAGGGATAAGTCACACACACCCTTCCCCCAGACTCCATGGAAGGAGCTTTCTGGGGATTGGGTGGGGAGAGAAGTTTCCCATAGTGCGCCCCTCCAGGCATCCTGATAGAGGTAGCTTGATAAAAAGTGTATTATACAGAACACTTGGGGTACCATGGTAGCCGCGAGAAGCACCATTGTAATTGGCCGGTGTGAGCTGTGTGCTGCTAAAACAAGCTCTTTAATAGCCTGACAAAAGCTGTATTGTATGCACAGGGCCCCATGTGATTCATGATCAAAGTTCATGCATTTGTCACAGAGAAAATATCAAATTTCATGGGTTTATCTCAGATTCCTGGAAGAATCATATTAAAACCACGCCCATTATGCAGAGAACGCCAGAAAATAATTACAGCAAATTATAACAGTGAACTGAACTGAGTATGGGTCTGTCTGTGTGGACTGTCTCTCCGTTCTTTCCACTTGTACAGACAGGGCTCAGGACTGAAAAAACACAGTTGCTATAGAGCAAAGAGCAAAGCTTAGTACTAGAGCAGGGGCTCTCAAACTTCATTGCACCACAACCCCCTTCTGACAACAAAAATTACTACATGACCCCAGGAAGGGGGACTGAAGCCTGAGCCTGCCAGAGCCCCGACACCCCGAGCCGGGGGGGGGGGGGGGGGAAGAGGGGCAAAGCCCAAGCCCTTCAGCCCCAGGCAGTGTGCCTGTAACCTGAGCCCCACTCCCCAGGGCTGAAGGCTTTGTCCCCATGTGGTGCAGCCCGGGCTTCGACTATGTCTCTGAGCCCCAGCAAATCTAAACACCAGCCCTGGCAACTCCATTAAACGGTGTCGCAACCCACTTTGGGGTCCTGACCCACAGTTTGAGAACCACTGTATTACAGAGACTCATTCTGTTGGAAGCCCAGTTACCAACGCTACATTGTTGCATTTCAGAGACAAATTCTTATTTCGCTGTAAGCACAGTTTGTCAGTGATTGTACCCGCAATAATGAATTTGTGCCTCTTGCACTTACTAAAACCTGGTATTTGCTGCCAAGATGGATGGTTTTCAGGGTCTATGGTGCATACACATTTTTGCAGGAGGACTCATTTTGCTTAACTTTGAATGCTTAGCCCTATATGTCTCAATGAGACTATAACTCCATCTGTCAATGTAGGTACTTGTATGTGAAAGCTGAATGTCTCCACAGCATCTCCAACAAACTTCATGATAATTTGCAGATCACATTAAATGTTAAACTGGACTGCTCTTCTCCCATCATTTCTACTCTTGGCTGTGGATTGTTGACCACATGAATAAATTGACTTTGTATCAACAAAGTTTAGGCAATGCATGGTCTGTCAAAGGAAATTCACACCTCATTGGGTTTGATTGAGTGGCACAGTTTTCAGTGTTATCAGATAATCACTAAATCGGGTAATTCCCACTTCAGCCTCAAAATTGTGCTCAATATAACTGTAATTAAAGCAACAATCTGGGGAGAGAAATCAGCAATGGGCTGGCAAAAATCTGAATGTTTTCCATGGTGATGTGACACACAAAGTGCTCAGGTTCCCGTTAGCTAGGATTGTACCAACCTCCCTAAAGCAACAGACAATCCCATCTTGCTTTCCAGATTAGTGTTTTCTAAGCTTCATGTCTGATCCATACATTTGCTTTGTTTCTATATATTTGTAGTCATCTTGGCCATTCTCTCGGCCAGTGTTGCATTGTTCTCTTGAATCTGTTGTCCAGACAACTTTTAAATTATAACAAGATTGTGCTTCCCTCAGAAGACTATTCTGCATCTCCTAACTCCTTGGTGTTAGGAAGTATTTCCTGATAATTCAGCTGAAATTTTCCTTAGCTCAGTTTAATCCAATTACTGCTAATTCTATCCCACTAAATGATTATACTCCTGCATTTATACCCTTCAAATACTGATATATCATGGTCACATATCCCTTCATTTATCACTCAGCCCAGCTGTGCATATTTAGCGTTTTAAATATTTCTTCACCAATCATTCCCTCCTAACACTTCATTATCATGTTGATTTTACAGAACTCCACCCAATTTTTCAATATCTTTCTGGTCCTGAGTTGCCCAGAACTGGAAGTAATAATATAGCTACTATCTCCCTATTACTGCCTAAAGAGTGACTATCATTTCTCTGATTTGTTGCAATCTAGAACTGTGAGATTGCGTGGCTTTCATTTTCCCAGGTACTGTATATCACAAGCTACGGACTCGAGTTGTCTCTTCTGTATCACCCCTTGGCCTCTTTCACCATCACTGTTTCTCAAGTACCTATTAAAGACCTGGGTTTTAGATCGCTTTCCTTCAAGTATATCAGCTGGCCTTTTTTCAGCTTGAAGCTCATTTTGTGATTACCTGCCAATCTTTCTAATCTCTCCAGGCCCCTTTGCATGTTTCCTCTGCCCTCATTGGCAGTTGCAGTTCTTCCCAGTGTAGCATTATCTGCAGATTTCATTTATGTTTAGCTCCCCCATCTAGATCTTTGTAGGTAACAATACATTGAACACCTCCTTATGATTTAAGGCATTATAATTCCCCAGTCCTATAACCACTTTTCCAATCTGACAGAAATTTGCAAGTGTTAATATTTTCAATAAGATTACACAAGGCACTATATTAAATGCTGTACTAAAATCCAAACTGAGGCCCTCTATTGCATTGCCTGCATCTGATAATTATGTGATTTGGTAAAAAGAAAAAAAGTATCCCAGTACCTCTGGCATGGTGTTTTCATTATAAACCTATGTTGGCGATTGCTTATAGCAGCTGATGTCCTCCAGGTCAGTGGTGATTGATCTTGAAAAGCTGAAGAACTAATAGGTCATCAAATGGAGTTGAAGAGAGATGTAAAAACCATCTCAGTTCTGCGGTTGTGATGTTAACGTCGTGACAATGCACTGTCACGACTCGTCAGCATCATGTGTTGGTGGAACATCAAGATGCAAACATTGCAAGACAACGTCTCATCTCCATGGGCTGATTGTCTTTATGACTCTCTAACTCCATTCAGCAAATTTTCTCCCCTCCCCCAACTCCACCTTGGGTTACAAGGAGAGAGTGAGGGATGGTCTCCTCTTCATCCCTCTGTACCTGGGAAAGATTCCCCACTTGCACTGCCTTTCTGGAGCCCTCTGCATGCTCCCCACAGCCTCACCGGTGTGAGAAGCACTTCTGGAATCAGCTCAGCTTAGTCACATGCACAGCAAGAGGCTCTGATCAGATCCAGTCGCTTGTGTCACCCCTACATTTCATATAAAACTCTAGAGCCACAGGATGAGTACTGTGAGGCTTTTCTTTTAGTATTTGCACCATGATATTAGTAGGGACTGATGTTACCAGACGGGTATTACCGACACGGATGGGTTTTCCCTTGTAAAGATGCTACCACATGTGTTCTTTTCCAGTTATGTGGTATCTGCCTGGCTCGTATTTTCTCAAAGATCTGGTCAGTTGTCCAGTCCTTATGACCCTCATAACTACTTATTATGATTTACTATTGGCCCGATTTCCCCACCATCCTCTGGGCACCTTACCAAAGCTGAATAATTTACTTTGGGATGCATATCAACCAGGCCTGCAGAGTTGTGTATGCACAGTTTGTCCAAACGAGGAGATGCTCACTAATTCATACTAATGACTGGGAGAGCCATTCCAGATGGCTGAATTTTCCAAATCAGCAACTGAGTGAACAAGCTCCATAAAAAAGCAAAGATAAAACATCACAAATAGACTTAGTTTGCATTCAGTTATTTATGGTAATGCATTGTAATATACTAGGAAATGTTCTGTAGTGCATATTGTAAAATTAATGAAGTTTTGATACTAGAAGACCTCTCTACTGTTCGTTGGTATTAAATCTTTGCTAGTGCGGTAGGGAAAGACTGTGCATTTTAAGTGCAAATTATAAAACATGCAGATTAGTGAAGTGTGGGCCAGGCTGCGTTCCATTGCTCTTGTTTTATCAACAGCTGCATCAACCAGGCCTTCAGTACTTCATTGCCCTCATTCCTTTTTTTCTATTACTCTAGTTAATAATCACACACACACAAGAATCTCCCAAAGTTGTATCATTTTTCTCATCACCTTTTAAAGCCAGACTTTTTTATGGGGCTAAATTTGTTGGAGCAGATTTGTGTAGATTATGAAAGCCATAAAAGAGCCTTCCAGAGTTCATGCCTTCGCTTTTGGCAACCCTAAGTACTTTACTTGCATGACATAACCCCCTAGAGCTGGGAATGCCTCTTGTTTGGATGGCTCCATTCCGTTGCTTGTGGCTAATACGTTCCCAATGGGACCAGCTGGGGTCACCTGCAGTCCACTGCTAATGGCAGGTTAGAAATTCAATTGCCGTAAGAAATTGCAGATGACCTCATTTTGGCCGAAAAGCGATTGGGCTGCTGCTGTTCTGTGGGTTCCATGCTGGGAAACTGCATGGTATCATGTTGTGAATTCCTCTTGGGAAGTGTTACCATTGGGAGAGCAACGATCTGGTAAGCCCATTGATTTTGGTGGGAGTGCCAGGGTCATAGTACATGTCTACACTGCACACTAAGCCCGGGCCTGACTCAGGTTTGAGCCCAAGTCCCCCTTCTGTCCACACACAAATCAGTCTGACTCGGGCCATCAAGTACTCAGAACCTAGGTCCTAGGACTCTGCAAAGGGGCAGGGGGTGTCAGAGCCTAAGTTCTCCTGTGACTCAAGTCCAAGCCTGTCACATTGCAGTGTGGACGCAGCTCAAGCTGCAGACTGAGTCAAAGGGTCTGCATAGTGTAGCATGGACCCATTAGCATGGCTGTGAAACCAGGTCTAGCAATTGTAAACCCAGGTTTACAGTGTAGTGTGAACGCTGAAGCACAGGCTTGGAAACACCGAGTTCACTGACTCCCACAGACCAGGCTTAGTGTGTAATGTAGACATACCCGTACAGAGCAAAGGAGCTCTTGGATAAGAGTTTCTCTGGCATAGGTGGCTGTAAAATACTCAGAAGTTGTTGTTTTGAGGCCTAAGGAGACAACCACTATTGGACAGGAGATGTGGAGACTGATCACATGTGTAAAGTTAACCCCATTTATTTAGGGTCTAATCCTGGCACTGGAAGTCAATGGCAAAAATCCCATCAACTTCAAACGGGGTGAAGATTTCCCTAAGTCTTGGCAAAGCAGGGCCCATGCAGAGCCCAGTTCTGCAAGCACTTACTACCAGGTGTAGGCTGTGCTTTTCCTGGGATTGATCACAGCACCGAGCACTAGGACTGGTACTAAGGCCCAGATCCTCAAAGTATTTAGGCTCCGAACTTCAATTGATTTTGAAGACGGGTCCCTTTGTTAGGTCTGGATTCTGGCAAGCACCGACACAGGCAGATAGGTTGGGGGAGCAGGCAAGGTGTTCCCCCTGCCCTTCTGACACCTGGCAACAAGGGCTTCTCAGAACAGCAGTCCCTGTACTCCGTGGGGCTATGGGGCTGCTCTTTACGTGCGCCCCCAGGGCTCCCAACCCCCAAAAGGGCCAGCAAGAGA
The DNA here is from genome assembly GCF_965140285.1 of Lepidochelys kempii. Classification (NCBI taxonomy): domain Eukaryota; kingdom Metazoa; phylum Chordata; order Testudines; family Cheloniidae; genus Lepidochelys; species Lepidochelys kempii. The sequence continues at coordinate 28,867,653 of NC_136392.1, read as the reverse complement.
CAGGACTATGGCTCTGCCACCAGCATGCAGCGAGAGGGGTGCTGTGCCCCGTGAACAGGTGAAGCAGCTGGGTGCTCTCCTGTGCAGCGGATGGGGATGGGGCGGGCCTGGGCCTCCAGAGAGCTCACTCTCTCCGCCCCTCCCCCATGCATGCCAGTGCCTAATAGGCATGACAGATATTTGTTAAAAACTGATTGCATTAAAGTATTTGGTTTGGGGGAACCTAGTATGGAAAGTGTGTGAGGAGAATAAAAACTGAGAGCAAATGTTTGGCCTCCCTGTAAAAAGCAGATGTTGGGGCAGGCAAGGACCTGGTGTAATGCTGGAGGATTGTTAGGTTTATTGAAGTTCATTAAGAATTAAAAAGTGCCCAATTTGTTGCTGTTTTAATTGCCTGTTTGTCACATCAGGCATTGATGTTGCTGCTCGCACACGCACCCGCATGCAGGCCAATGCAGTTACATCTATTAAAATCTGCCTCATAACACCATAAAAACCATAAACCAGCTCAAAAGATGCAGTCACTATTTGTGGGATGGCTCATTTCTATGCCCTCCCCTCCAAGGCGCCTTCCCTGAGGGTTGTTGATTTTAGAAGTGCTGTGCTGCCTGTCTCACCGCCCTCTGTCTCTTGTTTCCCTTACAGCATGCTGCCAAGGGACAAGTCACTCTACCTCACCTAAACCCACCATCTCTTTCCAATAAGGCTCAAAGGAAGGACACTTGAGAGGGTCTATAATACGGACCACCCAGAGGGGCGTCACGCAAGTCATACAGAGGAGAGAGCTGAGCTAACACGTCTCGTTGCTGGCTTCATTTCCAGGCTCTAAGAGCAGTTTTCTTTTATTATTTTGAACTCTAAAGTCTACTTTTCGTGAAAGCCCAAACCTCATAAATCATGAAGAACCAAAAAAAACAAAAAAAAAACAAAAAAAAAAAATAAGAACACCGTTTATCTGCTTGCCATCAGCTTAGCTATGGACTGTTTTCCTAGTGAACTGCTTTTAGACGCAGCGTAGGCCCAGGTCTGGGGTCCTGCCGCATTAGGCCGGCTCAGTAGGAGGATGCACTCTTTGACTTGCTAACAGCACTAAACTTTGTGCAGGAAAATGTGAAGTTTGTGTGAATATTGTACATGCAAAGGCCTTGGATGTCTGGCAAGAAAAAATAAAAGTAAAAACTATTCCTAGATGGGCGGGTGGAAAGACCAGCTGGCAAAATATGAAAGGAAAAAATGTGAAAAAGATCATGAAAAAATATAATTTGTTGGATAGTTGTAAGTAGTTTACTAAGTGTTTTAGAGCTGTGCTGAAGACATCCTTTAAGATTTTTTTGTGGAAAAAAATTCGTAGTTTACTTTATAGTAAAAGCATTTTATATTAAGTGTAGCACATTTTTTAGTTATACATAGAAGGGAGATGTGTATAAAAAACAAAAACAAAAAAAAAGCCTGCCAAACTTGTTTCTATTATTTGTACAGCAAGAAATGGACAATTTATATCCATGTTGTATGGCATTATTATATTTTTTTCAGCCATATGTCCATCTATTTAAAATTGCTGACAATGATTTTTGTCTATTTATGAAGAATTAGAAAGCAGAATTACAATTTATCATAAGGTGCGTTTTTGGGGGGTTTTTTAATTTTTTTGGATGGTGCTGTTTTCTCAGCACCCAGCACATTCAGTTCACAATGCTTATCTTACCTTTCTTTATAATAAAACATATGAAAAGTAGAAATGAACCAGACTCTTTTCTTCTTTTGTGGGCAGCACCCAGAGGTAATGTATAGAAACCAGCCTCACCTCATTGACTGTGGGCCCCAGTCCTGCAAAGATTTATGCACATGCTTAATTTTACACACAGTCGCATTGACTTAAATGGGATTATTTGCACTGTGTAAAGAGAAGCATGTGCATATGTTTTCACAGGATCTCGGCCTATATATGCAATGGCTTTTTGCCCTTAAATTTCTGATACCTACTCTCAACCTTATTAGACCTTAACATAATTTATTGTCTGGGAATTTGCTTGGTTTTTTTAATTACTAAAAGGTCATATATGAACATTAAACTATGAAATCCAACCATGAATGCTATATTTAATCAACTGTTAATAACTTTGTTTCATTACAACATAATGTTTTAATATGGAACCTGTGGACAAGATTTCAGTGAATTTTAATTCTCTGGGAAGTTTGAAGAATCTGTGTTATTCCATTAAGATCATTCAGACACAAAAAAGTCTGATACGAGGTGCTAAATAGCTTGAAGGACCAATTTTTTATTAATTTTGCCTCACAATTTAACAGATTGATTTATACATTCTCAGAAAATTCATCCTGTGCTATGAAGTAAGTGCTGCAGATTTGGGGAGGATGCACTGAATTCTTCATTCCATAATAAAGGTTGAGTCCCTACTTCCGTGCAAAACATTTTTCTTCTTTTTTTAAACTTCTAGGGCCAGACTCCCCAGCGCACTCTGGGGCTTTGTGAAGCTCTGGAGTGGGGCGCCCAGGCCTCGTGTAGTGAGCAATCAGTGCAGGAGAGAGGCTCCCGAAGTCCTGTGGCCTCAGCTTCACTGCTCACCAAAACAACACTGTCAGGGAAGCCCTTAAAGCACAGAGACATTAGTGTTCAGGGACTCAGCTTTTCCCCACCCCGGGCTCCTGCTTTGCATTCTACCATTTTCAGTTTAAACCGTTTAGAAGTCTTTCCTTTAGTGACTAAAACTCTTTTTGGTGGTCCTCTGTCTAGACACAGTCACTCTTAGCTGATATAATGGCACTGCCTACTGTGTTAAACTTTGTCCAAATTTCCTGTAAAATCTGCAGAGGCCTACAAACCACTGCACCTCCTTCAGGTTTGTAGGAAACTTCCAGTCTTTATAACGTTTGGTTTCTGGAGTTGGGATTCCAACCTGTCCTCAATGACTATATCTCGCAGGAAGATTGTGACTCCTCACAAACTATTTGTTTCCTGCAAGTTTAAACCCTGACTCCTTAGAAAGTTTTAGCATCCTTTCCAGTCCTGCCAGTTTTCCTTCGGTGTTTTATGGAAACAGTCACCTAAGTACATGAGGTTCTCTAGAGTCAAAATTCGGGTGAGATCACTTACTACCCTCTGAAACATCCCTGGTACATTCATGAGTTCAAAAGGCATTCTGCAGAACTGAATAAAAGTATTATTTTCTCGATCCTCGGTCCCACTTTAATCTGATGGCTCCAGATACCAAATCAAAGTTACTGAAATATTTTGCTCCTGATATTTTATCCAGGGGGTGTGGTATGCTGGGAAGTTGGCAGCCATCTTGAACTTCCTGGGAATTAAGTCTCCTGTAGTCAACACATATGGTCAAATCTCCATTAGACGTTTTTACAGTTACAGCTGGGGATGCCCACGGTGATGCAGATTGCTTCAGACCATCGTTCAGCTTATGATTTAGCTTCTCTCTCACTAAGATCTGATATGCCAGGGGAATCTGATGTTGGGGCTGCCTCAGAGGAACACCCTAGCCTAAGCACAATCCAGTGTTGCACCTGATCGTATCTCCCAAATTCTTCCTTATTCCTGAACAAAACAGTAGCATATAACAAGAGTGACTCGTCTAGTCACTTCCTTTCATTGCCTTCCACAGATGCTTCTGCCAGATCAACGCCTACCTTTTTTTTACCCTCTTGACTGCTTCACATCTATTGGTTTCTGCTCTTGCGAGAGGCTTTGAAACACTGGTTAAACTGGACACTGACATCTCACTAGCTGCACTGCCTGCCCTGTCACATGAATGTCTCTTACCCAGAACTCCCTCTTGGTCCAGCTCTGCACAGAGTTCTGCTACCCAGCAATCCTGGCTGGATCTTGGTAGCATCAAACACTCCCACAGGCTCGCTGCAGCTGCCCTTTATCCTAGGGGTATTATTGCAGGATGACCTGGCTTCACCACCACTTAATTCTGAGCCACCCCAGGGAGCAGTTCCTCTCCATCACCCTGTAGCCATGGTAGAGGCTCTTCTCAGGCGCCAGGAGTTGCACCCAAGGGTCCAAGTTTCTTCCTACCCACACACCAGCAGGGGGACCTGAATGCTGTCCACGGACAAGTGTGTTCTGTGAACACCCCAGGACTTCCTGTGACGCCTTCAGATCCAATCCACTCTTAGTACAACAGCACTGGAAATATTGGTCACCACAGAGTATATTTAGTATGCAGAGACCCCAAGTTCAGTGAGAGCTGGATTTCTCCTGTTGCCTGCAGTGGCTGATGATTTATAATCACCAAATAATCCTGCACTACATTTTTCCCGCCTTTTAGCAGTGTGTGCCCTCCCTGGATCAGACTTATTTCAGCTCCTCAGTCCAGCAGCATTGTGGGTTTCCAGCCATTGTTGTCTCCAGACATTATAGTAATATGTGTCTGGGCAGCATTTCACATGGGCCGTTCAGTAGCTGCTGATCATGCCCCTGCTGCATCAACAAGTGCTAATTTCCCTGGTGTGGCTTCCCCCAGCTTGGCAATTCTATCTCCAATGGCCTTTGCCTTTGCATGGGCTGCAAATGTCATCTGGCCTGGGATGCACTTGGGAAACAGCCCCTCTCCTCTGACCCAGGCGACACCTATGAATAGCTTGCACTTGGGCCTCCGCCGATTTTTTAACCACTTCACTGCAATCGTTTCTTGAAGTGCAGCATCTGATATGAAGGAGTTACTGGGAGGCTGTGAATTAATGGCTGATATTCCATTCTGTATAGGTTCTCATACCCCGTTCATCAGTGTAGATCTGAGCCCCCTCCAGTCGAGCATTAAGCAACGTGACCAACATCTGTCATGTTTGTTCTCTCAGCCGCTCCCTAGAGGGAGAAGTGCAATGGCATGGCTTGTTTTGGTAGGGTGTGTCTTTTCTTCAATATAAATAAACCTATTGCTCCGTGTTTACTTTAAAGAAGGCAAGGTCACAGCAATGCACCTGGAGGAGTTTATTCCATAGTCTCGGACCAGCTGTCCAGAAAGCTCTGTCTCCCATGCCGACCAACTTTACTCTCAGAGTTAAGCGTTCCATTGTGCCCGAAGCAGTGACATCTCTACTAAGGGCAGGCTGTGGCTTCAGTTCTATTGAGAACAGTGAGGGGGATACAGCCATTTTAAAAGAGGGCAATTCTCCATCAGTTTCTCTGCAGATTTTGTTTACTAGCCTCTCCTTAAGAATAAAGTTTCCTTTACAAAAAGCAACCTCTAATCCTAAATGTTTCTTTTCAAAAACTACCCACTGTGCCAGATCTACTCCTGAATCCCCTTTCTGCCAACTTTTGTGCAGACAGGTGATGTTTTATAAGGATATGAGTCACCAGAAATGTGATGGCCACAGACAAATGTCAACAAGAGACCAATTTCAAACCTTTCCTATTAAATATTCATGAAAAGAAACGAGAAAACAGCTAGGATAGAAAATTCAAGTGGCATAAAACCTAACGCAATGTTAAGTTTTACACCAAAAGGCCATCTGCTGGTACAGACACACAGGAATTAACATAGCATTTTAAGGCCATGTTGGAACAGAACCTTAAACTTAGAGTCACAACCAACACTTCCATAATAATCATAGCTATTAGATACTACGAACATTAAGAGCTTATCTTAATTACAACCTCATTTCTTTAAATGTAGATTTTAAAGAGTTTTAACTATATGGAATATTTGAAGATTCTGTTACTCCATTATTAACATCCTTGGGGTGGGGTGGGGTGGCGGGGAACAAGGTCTGATACCAAATCCCACATTTTTTAAATGTGCCCATTTTTAATGTAGATGATTCTGAGCTATTTTAGTGTTTGTGGTCTCCAGATTAGTTTAAACTGACCTTTAAAAGTAGATTCATTCTTTTCATATTTCACCCCTCCACACCCGGCATCACAGCAGGGCAGAGTTAAGGTTGTTTGGGGTGTGATAGAGTGTATAAACCCCACACTGGTTAACATGGCTTAACAGGAGCCTGAGCCCAGTTAGGCCACTGGGTGTTAGGCATAGTGGGTGATGAAGCCCAGCTGGGTGGTTGCTATAAAAAGGGATGTACTGAGTGGAAGGGGTTTGCAGGAGAGGGAAGGAACTTGTCAGCCCTCTGAGTATCAGAGTGGAATCTGGAGAGACACAGAGAAGCTACCAGGCTGGAGCATGCGCCAGTAGTGAGCCCCAGCAGTAGGGCAGGACCTGGGCCTCCAGGGAAGAAACCCAGCAAGGCATTCACCTGACGAGGAGCTTCAGGAGGGAGTGCCCCAGGATGGGCCTGTGGTTGAGGGCATTGGGATGAAGGAGCCAGGAGTGCACCTGACAGAAAGTTACAGGAGAGAGGAGGTAGGGAGTCAAGCTGTCTGTGAAGGACCTGGGGAAGGTGGACGGAAGACGGTCCTGGGATGGAATTAGCCCCTGAGGTGGGCCTAGAAATGGGGCACAGAGAGGCAGTCCTGAGGGAGCTGCATTCCAGCAGAGAAGCCAGAGGCCTGGGGACCAGAGAAGGGGCTGTGTTAAGTGCAGGCTACAGAGAAGCAGCACAAGGTGCTCGGAGATGGGAAGTGATCAAAGGGATGGAATGCAGGCCATAGGAGAAAAGGCTGAAGGAACTGGGTCTGTTTACTTTGGAAAAGAGGAGATTAAGGGGGGCGGGGGGGACAGAACAGAAGTCACCAAATAGTTGAAAGGCTGCCATAAAAACAAATGGAGAAAAGTTGTTCTCTGTTGCCACAGAAGGCAGGACAAGAGGCAATGGGCTCAAACCACAGCAGAGCAGATTTAGATTAAATCTCAGGGAAAACTTCCTACCTATAAAACAATGGACAATGGAACAGATGCCTGTGGAGGTCATGGAAGCTCTTTAACTGGAGGCTCTCAACAGGAGGCTGGAGAGCCATTTGTTGTGGGTGGTATAAACCCAACCAATCCTGCATTTTGGCCAGGGGTTGGACTAGATGACCCTTGTGGTTCCTTCTAACCCTCTGGCTCTATGATTCTAAGTGGCCCAGGGAACAGAAGTGTGTCTGAAGGAGCAGACCTCGCTGCTTCAGACAGGGTCCCTGGGCTGGAACCCAGAGCAGAGTATGGGCTGGGCCCTCTGGCCAGCCCCGAGGAAGGGGCGTACAGGTCAATGTAAGGACAACTGAGCCCAGCGTGGGGCTGAAGAATAGCCCAAGAGAGGGCAGAAGGAGTTTTTGTGTTGGGACATCTTTGGACCTTTAGTTGAATTTCTGTTACTCCAGAAGGGGACGGAGTTTAAAGTGACCTGGTCAGAGGACTGAGTCACAAGAAGAAGCAGATCAGTGCAGGGCTGGAGTGACTGTTGGCAATAGGCACTAGATGAGAAAAGCTGCTATGCCATGCCCAACCAGGAGGGGACATGCCAGAGGGGAGTCCATCCTTTCCACATGGGGGTCTTAAATGTTCATTTCAATTAAAGCTTTAACCTATATGGGTTCTACATACCGTTCTCCAGGCACAAACGCTAACACAGCTGGTATCCCATAGAATAAGCACCCATTACAGGAACACATTCTTACCTGAAATTTACCAATTTCTATTTCCTACTTATAAGACCCCTTAGAAACAGAGGAAAATATTTCTCTCAATTTTGTGTGTCTTTCATAGTTTGTTTCTCACTTCCTTTCAGCACAAGCCACTCTATATTGCATTGACAAATGAAGCAGACTGCCCATAACTTTTTACCTTTGGTCACTGCTGTCAATAAATCTGTGGATTCGCATGAGCCATGGGCACCTTATTAGTCTGTTTGGATGAAACGTTGGCAGCCTTTTATTATTATTTATTATGAATATTGCCTTCGTACCTAGGAGCTACAGTCCTAGACCAGCACCACATTGCACTCGGCGCTGCACAAACAGAACAAAAAGATGGTCCTGCCCCAAGGAGCTGACCCTCCAAATTTAAGACTGATGGACAGACAGACAGATGGGGGAGTACAAGGAAATGGTAAGACAATCGTGGGCAGCATGATAGGCCTGCTGGGTAGGATGCTGGAAGTTTTCGATACTTCCTTCTTGAACCCTCCCATTTGATCTGTGTTTGGCTATGGTTGTGTGCTCTGGTGCAATCACAATCCTCGGCTGCCCTTCATGCAGCAGCTGTCACCAAGATAAATTCCAGAGGCCTAGGCCAATAGGCCGACTCCAATGGGACGTGGTGGGTCATGTCTTCAGCTCTAGGGAAGCCTTGGATGTTTTATGAAATATATTCAGGTAAAAAACAAATCCTGCTGTCAGTCTGACATAAAACCCTTGTTCTCATCAGTTTCCAATATCAGCATGATGTTATTGCTAGTGGCAGCCCTCCCCACAGAAAACATTTATTCTCTGTGTGAAAAACACAGGGAACTGAGATTTGAAGAGAGCCCTGCATTCATTGGCCAATTTACCAACCACAGCTGATCCCCTTCAGCCCATTTCCCTCCTCAGTCATGGAAAAATAAAGGCACGTGTAGGAAGCTGTTAGGGCCAATGCCTGCTCCCATGAAACACAAGGCCCATGTATTTTATTCCTGATCCTGGAATAATTGTGAGCAGTGGGGAGAAATGCAAAGAACTGCCAGTTCCCTGCGAAACCAGCAGAGTTCCCTCAGCAAGCCTAAGGGACACTGTTTGCACTATGACTGCAGCAGTCTGGCTAAGCAATAAGAAATTGAGCTGTTGAGTAAGACAACAAAAGTTAAACTCTTCCATGCTGGTGTTCTGGGTAACCCCGCTGCTGTGAATCAGCCTTTGTATCACTAGTGATCTTGGTCCATTTTAAAATAGAACCTGGGAGAGTGATAACATTTCTGAAAATGATATCTCAACAAGGCCTGGGATCTTCTGTCAAGTGTTTAATTACTTCCCAATATCAAAGCAGGGAGATTTCCTCAAAATATGCAAGTATGAAACGAGAACATTAACATGAAACCTAGCTGGAATTCTCACAGAAAGAAGATAGGACTTCTTCCAGGGGCTTTTCTTGAATGTTAATATTATTTTATGTAACAGGGAAGTGTGGCCCTGCTAATTTGGTAGTTATAGGCAAACTGGTTCAGGGGATGGGTAATGGGACATGAAGCCTTCTACTCCAGAGAAGAAATGCTGGACCCACTAATGGCAAGACTTTTGACTTTACCCCAGGTCACTGGTTTGAGGCCCACCCATGCCTGCAGTGAAAAAAAGTCGTTCTCATTTAGCGTGTGTCCAGGGACCTCTGTGAAATGAGTTGGTAGGGCTCAGCTCAGCTCTGAGAAGACCAATTGGGCATGATCTAGGAATTACAAGGTGAAATTCTCTGCCCTGTGTTATGCAGGAGGTCAGCCTAGATGATCATAATGGTCCTGTCTGGTCTTAGAAGTTCTGAATCTTTGGCTACATTTACAGCGCACGCTTCTTTTGGCAGAGCGTCGAGTCCATACAGGGGTAGCCCCCCTCACATGGGTATAAACAGCAGTGTAGACTGGCAGGGACAGCTTAGGTGAGTAAAGACACACCTGAAGGGTGTGGGTATGTACCTGAGTATGTCTCCAACATGGCTCTTTCCTTACCCAAGTCATGCCTCCCTGTCTACACTGCTGTTTTTAGCTATGTAGTGTCCTGCTGCAGCACCATTTCCAGCCACAGAGAATGGCTCTCATGGGGAAGGCAGTGGGGAAAAGCTCATCCTGGCAGAGCTTTTGACTGAGTAGACACGTGTAGCTACAACTGCAGTGTAGACACATCTTGCTTTTCGCTGCGGTGTGTAGCTGCACATCCCCTACACGTTGCCAAAAGTGTGAGCAGTGTAGCTGTAGCCATATGATGTCTCCATCAAACAAACCATGCCCCAAACTGGCATCAGGGGAGATGCACAAAGACTGATGATTTCCTGGGGGCGGTTTCCCTCAGCAGGGCAATGCACAGTTGTGAGCACTGTGGGGGAGTTTACATTGCTGTGGCCCATATTGCGACTTTTTCGTTGAGAGCCAGAGGTCTTCCCGCTCCATCCAGCACCTTGCACAAACATGGAAAGAGCAAAGGCAGGAGGAGAACATTGATTTACAGCACATCTCTCTTTACCAATCAGCTGCTCTCTTTTGAGCTGCCTATGCGCATGTGATGCGGTGTGCTCCCCACACTGGCCCTGTCAGAGCTGAATTAGGCCAGGTGGGCCCAATCAGTTAATTAGGCTGCAAAGGGGGAGGAAGGGAGGAGGAGCTCTAGGCTGGAGGCAGCTAATGAGAGAGAAGCTCACCTGCAAGGGGCAGGCGGGGCTTCTACAAAAGCCAGGAGGCTGGCAATAGAGGTGATTGCTGGGAAAAGGGAGTCACTCCCTGGGAAGGGGGTTGGGAGCTGATACACCCAGAGCAAGGAGGGGAACCAGGAGTGGCAGGAAGCAGTCCAGGGAAGGAGCAGTGAGGGCTGGGAGACTAAAGCCCAGAACTACTGGGTATAGGGCTGGACGGAACCTCAAGTGGTTTTCAAGTCTGGCCCCCTGTGAAGAAGCAGGACCAAATATACCTCCAAATTGTTTAGCTTCTCTAAAGGGGAGGGTCACAGAAAGATTGCAAACGTGGGCCAGCAGAGCAGCTGGACCTGTGCAGCTTCCTTTGTATCAATGCTGTGTATCCCTGAAGTATCCAGCTTCCCTGCGGGCTTAGTGAAAACTCCTCCCAGCTGGATTCCCGTTTTATGTGTGTAACAATAGCTGCTAGGGTCCGTGCGGATTGACCCATCGTGGGACTGGTAGGAGAGTTTTCGGAACCTTGAGCTACATCCTATTGCCATGACGCTGCCCCGTCTCCACCCGCAGCCCTGGGTTTGCCACAGTTGTCCTGTCACTGGATTCCACTTCCTCTGGGGCAACCCGATGCAGTTTCAGGGTAAACCAACAATGGGTATTTTATTGCCACGGATACTTCTGAAGAGGTTCCAGGCACCAGGGTCTCTGACACCTTCTCTGTCCTTCCCAAAAGCACCAAGGGGCAGATTTTCGAAGGTACAATTGGCAGTTAGATCCCTCCCCTTCCCACTGGAAATAAAGGGACGTTTGCACATCTTCCAGCTGCCATGTCTCACCATGCTCAGGGCAGGTTGTGATTCTGGAGTAGCCTCCCAGGTCCTGGCATTGGTCTAGAAAGAGTTGGCGTTAGACATCTGTGCAGGGGGGTGAAAGATGGTTGGCAGTGGGGAGAGACCAAAAGGGGTTAATAATCTCTGGGTGGGGGATGGCAAGTGTTTTGCCTCTGCAGATTTAGACTCAGGATTAACTGGTTCCAGTGAAAAACAACATTAAATCTTTCAATTACTATCCAGCCACATGACAGGACTGGGCTGTTCCAACCCCATCCTTCCCTGCTGCTCCCCTCTGCAGTTAAACAATGACCACAGGACCGCTGCTGCCTGGGCTGGTGGTGGGCACAGTGACGTCACTCGGACAAAGACAGGGGTGAAGCTCTGTGCGCAGATCCAGGGCAGTTGGCTATTATGGGACGAAGGAATTAGGATGAGATTGTGCAACATGCCAGCCCAGTTAAATCCCTCATAATCCTTACATTTTCACAAAGGCAGCTTTGCCTAACCTGCATTCCAGCTGCTAGCCAAGTGTCCTGAGTTGGAGTCACTCCAGCATTCCAGCTGGAAGCACCGCTTTCCATTTGTCCATACTGCAGGAACGGCGTCTCACAATACATTTACGTCTACACAATACCCAGCAAAGAAAAGTCAAAATACTTCTGTGCTGCACCCCTGGCAAAGGGAAACCAGCACCAAATAACCCTTCTGTAACCGCTCCCAAGAGGCGAGCACAGCCTGTGTGCGTGGGGTTGGGGGAGCATGCTGGGTAACGACATGCAGCAGTTATACCGTGGGATATGGCATGGGTAAAATACAGGAAATCTTGGTTCAATTCCTAGCTCTGCCACAGACTTTTTGTGTGACTTTGGGCCAGTTAATGGAGTTCCATCATGGCTGACTTCAGAATCACTTCTGTGGGGGCTTCAAACTCCTATGCTTGCCTATAGGAAGCCACATTGTTGCATGGCAGAGCACCATTCTATCTATCTGAGGTACTTATGTAGCCCTCATCACCATAGCCTCTGAGCACCATACCCTCTTCAGTCTAGTTATCCTCATAACACCCCTGTGAGGCACAGCTATTATCCCCAATTTACGGATGAAGTTGTGAAGCACAGAGTTTGCCTAGGGTCACACAGGACTTAGACTTAGGCTAGTGCCCTTGGCTCTGGGCCATCCTTCCGCTGAGTCTAGTGTATAACATTTTTTATAGAACCTTAGTTCCAGGGCCAACTTTAGGCATGGGCGGGCTGGGTGGTGGCCCAGGGTGGTCTGCTCAAGCAGGTGCTATGCGCACAGTTTGGTACCTAAGTCCCCTGTAACCACCAAGAGCCACCTGGGCTGATGGAGGAGGCAGGCGAGCAGCAGCGTCTGGAGCGGGCAGAGGGACCCCAGCTATAGGGGGGCAGTTGGACGACCAGCCAAGTCATTCCTCCGGAGCAGGGATGGCCCTCCCCCCTGCTGCTTCACTGCCATGTGCACCCGCTGCTGTTCCTGTTCCCTGCCCCCTCCGTTTCTCCCCGAGCCTCCCCTGGCCACACTGCTCTGGACTGGGAGCATCCTGTCTGCTGTGCAGGAGGCTGATGTCGGGGTGTTTCCCCCTGCCAGTGTACCAGGTCTCCGCAGAGCTGGGGTGGCAGCACCGGGGGAACTTGTCTGTGCCGATGCCTCTCTGGGTCCGGAGTGGGAGCTGCCAGTGGCTGACCATGTCTGAACAAGTCTTCAGGCTCCTGATCCTGATTGCTTTCTTAAAGAGACAGTGTGTCATACACACACTCCCTCTCTCACACACACACGCTCTCTCACACACTCCTGCAATACATGCTCCATCTCTCACACACACACTTGTGGTGGTGGTGTTGTTGTTATTACTTCTTGGCACTTCCTTGCAAAATGCGCAATGCACATAATATTCTCAGTAATTTTATTCTTTCAAACTCATTAAGGGTTACAGTGCTGTTTAGTTTTTTGACTGGTCTGTGCATTTCATAATTTTATTTCTCTCTTAGGCTTAAATTTAATTATTTGAGTAGTGAGTTCTATAATGCCTAACCTGTCCTGGCAGGAGTGATTATCATTATTACTTTTATTACCATATTGTGCATTGTCATTCATTATTTAAAATGGTACAATCAACTAATAGTATCCTTCTAGAATGTAAATTTGGCTCATAGAAACAGCAGTGCCAGTTTTAAAAAAATAGCTAAACACATAACTTTAGACACTGGGCAGATGAAGGGTTGCATGTTTTCAAATCGTATTTTTAGTTATCTCTGTAAAATAACTTAAAATGTGTACAAAAGTAAACGTGGCTCCAATTCTGATAGTAATGATGGAGTCAAATGTTAGCGAGTCATGTACATGATTGTGATTGGTAGACATAAATGTCAAACTAATTAAAATTCCTTCTTCTTAATAAAAGAGGGGAAAACCCTTAATTACATATGTTAAAATTAAGTAAATACACTTTTAGTGGAATGAAAAACAATTGACTAAAATAGAGTAGATAATGGCAGTTACACAGGGTGTGTCTGTTAGAGAAATTCAGCAGATTTTATTTATTTTTATTTCTCTCCACCAAAGATAGTGTATTATCTCCCGATTGGTCTAAACTTACATATAAACTTAAAATATGGCATTAATTGGTGTTTGTATATATATTTTTTCCCTTTCTTTCTATAGGAATTAGATACAGTGCTTCTGTCAGCTAATTTCTAAATTGGTGTTTGCAAAAAAAACCCCTAGTTTTCAGGTGCTTAAGTAGCCCCTGGAATCATGGTTAAATTAGCCCCCCCCCCCCCTCCGGCCACAATCTGAAATGGTGCCCTGGTGAGCCAGGAGTGGCCAGAGGGCTGTGGGAGGACCGTGGGCTCTGACAAGACGCAGCCCCCGTGTGACAGCACAAAGCCCGCCTTAAGCCGCAAGCCAAGCACCAGACACCACAAGCCATACAGCAGTGCAGAAGTAAGGGTGGCAATACGCTACATGCCATGCCACGCTTGCTTCTGCGCTGCTGCTGGAGGCGGCGTGGCCTTCAGAGCTAGGTGCCCAGTACCAGGCTGCCCTGCCAGTGCGTAATTTATGCTGGGGCTGAGCCCTGGCCCCTCTTTCAATACAAATTAAATACTGCGGGGAGGTAGTGGGCCTGGAGGTGCTGGGGGGAGCTGCGGGGTCCAGGGGCGATGCGGGGTGCTCACGGGGTCCAGGGATGCCAAAATACAAGTTCGCCCAGGGGGCCATTTTCCCTCAGGCTGGCCCTGCTCAGTTCCCAGAACAATGTACAGCCTTCAGTCTTCCAGGGCAGAGTACAACACGCAATATGAAATGAGAGAAAACAGTGCTGAAAATTAGAGCTTTCAGTCATCAGGCTAATAACAGAGACAGAAATTAAGAGGCAGAGGCAGATAGAGATCATTAATTGAGTTTGTTTTATGAAGAGGTAATTAAAGATATTGTAGAACTAGGGTAAATGTCATGGAGAATTTAACAACTCTCATCACTGAATTCCTCCCTGTTATTAACCCTTCAAATGCCTGGGGAATTGGGCTGTCGGGCTCCCCCTTCCCTGAACCTAAATGAGTGTGAACACCCCTGCTCTGTCACTGAGATGGAGTGGGCTGATCCTGGCCATGCCAAAGATCTAGGACTAGAAGCGGCAGGAAATGGGTATGCTCAGTAGCACCCCGCCTTTCTTTTTGGAGGTATATGCCACATTTGTGGAATTGCTACTGACTTCTGATTCCACCAGCTCTCCATGCACTGGAGCCAAGAACATTAACATCTGCATTGGTTTTGCCCTTTTACTAGGGCCTCCTCCATCCTGTGAGGCACAGAGATGCCCATCCATTCTGTGGCAGACTCTCTCCCGTCCCATCCAAGCACTGGTCAGCCCAGACCCTGCACATCTTTGGAGACCTGCCATGACCAGTCTGTAGTGGTACAGCTAAGGGCCAGGCCACTAAATTATATACACACTCTTCTGTTGCTTTCTTCCTTTCCCTTACTACTTCCCCCATCCACGTCTGATGTATCCCATCATCTTCCTTGGTGAAGACCATCACATTCCTTCTGGTCAATTCAGCCTCCCACAGACATTTTTCTGTGCCATGGTCTCTTTCTTTGGTCAGTATTTTTCCTGAGTTAGATTGCTGCTTCCCCTTGGCCTTTAAAATTAGCCACAGGGAAGAGATCATGGACAGCCGCATCATGAACTGCTTCTTGCTGAATCTGACCAGGCTGCTTCTTTCCTGTCTCCTTACTGTCCTCCCACCTTGTGTGCCAAAGTGTAGCTTTCCTCCAGGCTGTCTCCCCAGTACCCCTTAGGAAATCATAATGTATTGCCACACCATCTCTACCGGCTCTTGCTGTTTGCAGTGGTCCTGGAGATTTAAAATTGCACCTGCCCTCCAGGATGAATTCCCCTGAATAGCACTGACTTCCTGCAAAAAACCCTCCCTACCTACAGGACATGTGGGAATGTAAAGATCTCAGGAGGAGCATTCAAAAAGCTTCTCAGGTCTCCTCCTTTATTGATAAGCAGGATCGTGGGAGTTAGAGATAGCAAAGACCTATTTGATCTTCTGATCTGTCCCAATGCTGGTGCAAAATTGTCCTCTACAATACTTGCTCCAATAGAGTTTTAAATAATTCAAGAGACTGATTTGCCACTATCCCCTTAGCGGCCTAGACACAGAAAGTTTAGCCTGAATACTCTTCCATTTAATTTCACCCCATTGCTCCTGACTATACCTCCTTGGACTTCCTGAGCCATTCGCCTCCCTCGGGTGTTTTCCCCCTTGAAATGTCCATCTTTTGTGCCCTTTTGCATTAGGTACCTGCAGCAAATCCTCCCTGAAGTCCCAGCAGAGAGTGTGGAGTTGGGTGAGCTCTGATGGCGCATCTGTGAGCTGACAGAGGGATACTTTGTCTTTGTTACATTTCTGTTATTGTTATTAAGATGATGGAATGGAAGTGAAAACAGTGTTGACAAGTAATATTGAAAATGTTATGCAAGAAGGATCAAAGCAAAGAACTTCTTCTGAAAAATTCCAGGGCCTCCAGCGGACAAGATCACATGATCTGCAGCTTAAGAAGACAGCAGTTCTGCCCAGAGCATGCATTTCCCGTTCTGTCTGCAGCCAGAGGTGCCGTCACCATTTTCTGCCAGTGGGAAATGATTCTGGGTACCCCCTTCTGCTTTGTTTTTCCCCTGCCCACTCTCAGAAGTCACCAGCCTCCACTGGCTCCATCACAATGATGAATAACAGAAACCACCTTACTGCTACTGGATAGGCCAGATCTGATGGAAAAACAAGTGCATTTCACTGATGCATTTCACTTTCACAGTAGAGGGAACAGCTCCCCTAGTTGAAGATGTGACTGCCCCCTGCCTTGGACCTTGGGTAGCTTCACGCACCTGGGAGATTGAGTGTCAAACCTAACATTCTGGTTTGGGAGCATTTTACACAGGTTTAAGTGACAGCATATGGTACAGGGCCAAAGGGAATCAGGCCCAGGAGATCTACACATTAGATCTACACACATCTACACAGGCACATTAGAATACAGTCTCTGGGCCAGGGCCAGCCCCAAGTAACTGGAGCTTGGCTCGGCACAGCTGAATGTGATTGCATCAGAAGTCACTGAGAACTCCCACACTGTTTTAACCACCAAACTCCACGCTGCTACCGAGCTCAGTAGGACCTACTCCTACGAGTGCCAGCATTCCAGGAACCACTCCAGGGGACACCAAACCCAGTACACTCCATTGTGGGCACATGGTATAACCAGAGCCCCTGGCCTGGGTTCACAAATCCTTCAGGGGTGTTCTGCAAAGTGGAAGATGAATGTTAAACAGAGTGTTGGACTAATCTTCTCTTTATGAAGGGCGTCCTAGGCTCGTGGGTAGCAGAAAGAAGGACAGATTAGCCACAGATCAGAGGTCAGCTGTTTCGTGTTCATCTGGACCACCTCAGAAGAGAGCCCTCTCCCCGCGTCACCTGAAGGACAGCTCCATGAACCGCAGAGCAACCCCAATCGAGTGCTGCTATTTGCCCAGGTGCAGGCGGGTGGGAGACTCGATGCCCTGCCCTTCTAGTTTAGAGGAGATATTGTGGCCCGCAAGCATGGACTGACTCAAACCCCACCCAGCCAGTTTCTGCCCCTGGATGTGTGCGTAGCCAGTCAAGTCACTGGAAGCTGCTCACTGGCACCAAGGATAGAATCTGGCCTTTAATCTCTTCCTTCCTTAATATTTAAAAAGGACCTGTAAATGAGCAGTTTGCACTCCGATTTTTGAAGAGGAGAGATCAGAGGAATAACAATTCTTCTGGGTGAAATATCATGCCAGGCAGAAGGGTAATTTAGAGTCCGATTTTAGATCAGCCGTTTTATCACTATATCCTCAACTCTTCTTGACTTTCAACTGCGATTTGATAAATCAGCATAATACCTAGCACAGTAATTGTGTTAGGTTTTATGCCAAGTGGGGTTAGTTTATTACACTGCAAGCACATTAGAGAGGAGATTTTTGTTACTCTACCATTATTAGTTGTGGGTAAAGCAGCTCAAAGAATGCAAAAAAAATTGGGTAAATATTTTTGCAAATAAAACTGGCCTGCTCAATTCTCTGTTATCTGCAGTGTCAGGAGATTTGTTGCTTATGAGTATTCAAACTATCCATCATACTTATCTGGCCTCCATCACCATAATATCTGAGTACCTCCCAACCTGTAACATATTTAGCCTCACAACCCCCCCGCCCCCGTAAGGCAGGGCTATTATTCCCATTATACATGTGGGGCACTGAGGCTCAGACAGGCTAAGTGGTTCGCCCATGGTCACAAAGTATGTGACAGAGCAGAGGATTGACTGACCACCAGTCCACCAAGTTTTAGGCCACTGACCTAACCAATGGCTTACACTTCTAGCCAGCCTGCCACATTGTCTGAGAGAGAGTCTTTAGGAATCCCCAAAGTTTCTATAATTTCATATTGGAATCATTAAGAAAGGGATAAATAATAAGACAGAAAATATCATATTGCCTCTTTATAAATACATAGTACATGGATACTGCATGCAGATGTGATTGCCCCATCTCAAAAAAGATATATTGGAATTGGAAAAGGTTCAGAAAAGGGCAACAAAAAATGATTGGGGTATGGAACGGCTGCTATATGAGGAGAGATTAATAAGGATTGGGATTTTTCAGTTTGGAAAAGAGACGACTAAAGTGGGATATGACAGAGGTCTATAAAATCATGACTGGTTTTAAGAAAGTAAATAGTGTTATTGTTATTCTCATAACACAAGAACTAGGGGTCACCAAATGAAATTAATAGGCAACAGTAAAAGGAAGTATTTTTTCACAATGCACAGTTAACCTGTGGAACTCCTTGCCAGCGGATATTGTGAAGGCCAAGACTATAACAGGGTTCAAAAAAGAACTAGATAAATTAATGGAGGATAGGTCCATCAATGGGCAGGGATGGTGTCCCCAGCGACTGTTAGCTAGAAGCTGGGAATGAGAGACAAGGAATGGATCACTTGATGATTACCTGTTCTGTTCATTCCCTCTGGGGCACCTGGCATTGGCCACTGACAGAAGACAGGATACTGGGCTAGATGGATGGGCTAGATGACCAAGTATGGCCGTTCTTATATTCTTATGACATGCACTTAGTTGATATGCATTATTCTCCTGTTTGAAAAGTTTCAGCCAACCAATAAGACAACAGGAACAATATCATGTGACATAGCTGGCTAATCAAAAAGCACAGATAACAATTAGCAACTAAGTAAAGTGAACAATTTGGGAGCATCCCATAGGGTGATTTTTATTTGCCATAAACTATTCTATGAATGCAGGACATCTCCTTAGTAATCTCAACAAACAGCCATAGGTACCCTCTAAGGGTAACTGAGCCTCACTACAGCCTTTCTAAAGGAGGCAGGCAAGCCAAGGGATTGGTCACTAGTCAAGAGAAGTTGGATTCTCTTCCTGGCTCCACCAGTGGCTCATTGGGTAAGTTTCTTAACCCCTCTGCAGCTCGTTTTCCCCTTTTGTAAAATAGGGACGATGCTACTTCTCCATATCAGTGAGTTCTCTGGGTGGAAAGCTCCATATGGAATCTAGATGATGCTCAGCATTATTGGAATGGTCAACCCTGCTCTGTCCCTGAATGGAAGCAGCCCTGGAGACCCCCCCACCAGGAGGAACGTCCAGCATCCTCTCGTTCGCAGCCCACAGTTGAAATGCCAAAACTCCAGTCCTTCATTCTGCTGCAGCATTGCCTGGGACTAGGGATTTGGAAGGTTCATTCTGCGCCTTGGCTCTCGCTTTCACTGCAGTAATGGTAGTTTCCATGGCATCCATTTGTGATTCAGTTTGAACTACTCACCCCTCAAGTGTGACAAGCTTGGCAAAAATACCCTTAAATGCTCCCTCTGAGCAAGGTGAACGCTGACTAGCCTGTCTTTTCCATCAGCCTCCTCAGCAGTCCACATGGAATTATCATATCTTAGGAAGAGAGGCCACCCAGCCAAGGGCTGCAGGGGCAACTTGCCAGGTATCTAGCCAGCAAAGCAACTGAACAGTTTGCAGCTCCTCTCATCTTTAACAACAGGGAGGTCTGTGAAGACAACAAGTCCCAGCAAGTAATGCTATGCCTTAGGGTAAGCCACCCAGCAATTGGCTCCATCTCCATAGAATACAGTGTAATAACAACAAGGGAAACAGTTCAGTAGGAAATACTTTCAGTGTTTACCTTCTTTTAAAATCACATTTGTTTTAGGAAAAAGAAAAGGAGGACTTGTGGCACCTTAGAGACTAACCAATTTATTTGAGCATAAGCTTTCGTGAGCTACAGCATGCATCTGATGCAGTGAGCTGTAGCTCACGAAAGCTTATGCTCAAATAAATTGGTTAGTCTCTAAGGTGCCACAAGTACTCCTTTTCTTTTTGCGAATATAGACTAACACGGCTGTTACTCTGAAATTTGTTTTAGGGTAACACTGACCCTTTCTCCAGGCTGCTGGATCCGATGTGCCCATCCTGACACCCATCAGATGGCTCTTAGGAGAAGTTAATCTGTTTTGTTGGCCCTTTTGATGAATTTCTTGGTGAAGGACCTGGACCATTTTTCCACTCGAAAATAAAACAATGCTGCTCATACGCATTTAGCAAAGCGTCCCTATTTGATTATCAGTTACTTCACTCACACACACACACACACCCCGAGCTGCACAGTGTACTGTGCCCACCCTATTCAGAAACCTACAAAATGCTGAACCAGTTAGCACATGTTCTGCTCTCAGAGTGACGGAGAATGCTTGGAAGTAACAAAGAGAATTTAGCTTACCTTTTGATGGGACATTCTACTATGTACACCACATTCAAAATACATCAAGAGGCTCATCATAATTTTTCAAATGAAATATGTTTTAACTGAAAGTAGAGCTGTGGAAATAATGGATTTTGTGGTTTGTTGGTAAATCTGAAAAAATGTGGAAAAAAATACATTTGGATTGAACTAAAAAAAATTTTTTTCCAAAAATGTTAGAGACACAAAAAGTAAAAAAAATCTTTAGCTTTTGAACATTTTTAACATTTAATTTTTTAAAAGTAAAATTAAAGGAAACTGATGCAAAAATTATTTTGAATCAAAAAGTCAAAATGGTTTTGTTTTAAAAATGTTGAAATGAAATATTTGGGGGTGGCTTTTTTTAGAACCCCCTTTTTAAAGCAAAAGAATTAATTGAAATTGACACCAAATCTGCAAGTTTTTTGCTAGGGGAAAAAAACGTTGATGCAAATGTTTTCCCAGCTCTAATTGGAAAATGGCATTTTTAAAAAACACATCATGGAAAAAAACTTCGTTTTTTTAAAATGTTCTGGTTTTTCAACAAAACCTGAAAACAAAAACATTTTTGGTTTATTTTTACAGTTTTTTTTCTCTTTCCACCCATCCCCTTTTCCAAAGGCAACAAAGAAGAAGGGGGGGGAGGGATGGCAGGAATAAAAACATTTTCAAACAAACATTTTTGAAAAAAAAAGACAAATAAACGAAAACTCGTGCTTCAAAGTTTGGAGCACAAAAATGTTTTAGAAATTCTTAATGAAAAATTGTTACCATTTTTCAACTAGCTCTAGTGCAAACAAATATATTTGTGTTGTAAAGCCCCGACAGTGCTCTAGGGCGGAGGTCTTACAGCCCCCGTTGACAGTTGTTTCAGCAGAACTTAGCTTTTATCATTAGCCAAAAAACAAAGCCATCCTCTACTCCAAACTGCTTCCGATTCATTTTGGAGCAGGGGACTGGACAGAACATTCCTACCCGTCAGATTACTTAATAACAGGTCTGTTGTGTTCTGGCTCTGCTGAGCACCCAGGCAGCAACTCTGCAAACAGAAATCCAGAGAAGGATTTCTGACAACACGCCCCACAGGCAGGCCATTGGATGGGGTCAGTGTCCTGTCACTGCCCCTTGGGATGCCAGCACAACCACTTGACTTCTCTGTCCTGCTCTCTGTCTCCCAACACTCGCAGCTGGTCCAGGCATTGCCGCTGAGCAGCTGCAGGGATAGTGCTCCAGGCCTGTCCCAGCACACAGCCTTGACTTTTAGGGCAGCCAGCTCTGCCCCCTCTTCCTCCCGCCCCCGTTTTATGCCACTGACTGCAGTTAGTCCCGTTGCTATAATACAGTTCCTCAGAATGTAATCACATTAAACCTTTATTATGAACAAAGCCTCTTGCACTGCAAGTTGATGGGAGAGAGGAAAACTTTTACTGCTTTTCAATGTGTAATTAATGTACATGTCATTGCTTTCCAAATGAATTTTTGTCATGGGAGATAGTTATGGCTGTAAAATGACAGTTAGTTTTGATGGGGTAAAGAGTATAGGTTACACTCTTCTATGAAGCTGGCAGAGTCCTCCTCCGATCTTACTGCGTAATCAGCATTACTCACGCTGGCTTCATCAGAAGGGACTGGATCAGGACAATGCAGCCCTTTGGATACAAAGCGGAGACTCCACTCGCTGGGTAATAACACAGGCGAGCTAATAAACAGCCTGACATTGGGAGCGTGCAACAGAATTAGCCCAGAGTACTTGTGTGCAGTCAGCCCACCTGTTAGAGACCCCTTCAGTCTGGTTACTTAGCTGGAACCACCAAACATCTGAGAGGGCGTCACAAAGAAAAGAGCACAAATGAAAACGTTCAAAACACCTTTAAATAAAATACCTGCTCTTTCCATGGAATGATTGGAGAGGCATCAATAACATAGTGGAGATTTTTTGTTTCTGCCTGTTTTCATCTTCGTACTAGAGCGTTTCTGTATTGCTCTCCTCATGCTCTGGCCGTGGTGCTGAATGGTTAAGGGACATGGTATGTGGGGTGACCCAAAGCCGTCATGGTCAGAGAAGCCCATAACCATTTCTGGGAGAGGAATAGCTCCTTCTAAAGACGGCTTCTAGGCCTAGTCTTATGACTTCAGAAAATAGTTTTTTCTGCATCCTTGGGGGTCAAATCGTCAAAAGTGGCTTCTAAAATTGAACTCTGGTTTGATTGCTCAGCTCTGCGTGGGTGGGATTTTTCATGCCCCCATGTTTATACATATAGCTGTGTGTGCACATTCTCTTGCAAACAATATGGGGCATGAAAAATTGTGTGCATATAGACGGGCATGTTTAATTGTGGGTGCAATTGCAGGTGAAAGGTTGAGGGCCTCCTGAAAATTTGGCCTCCAGAGACCTGCAGTAATTGGAATCAGATTACTGCAGACACCCCTTCTTATCTTAGAAGCTTCACAGTGGTCTAACACCCCCTGAAACTGGACCTGCTATGGTCAGATAGTATGTGCCCCCAGAAATATGCTTATAAAATGCAGTAAACCTGAAAAGTTTAGCTTGGAAGCGTAAGTGAACACTGCAGATTCCAAGCTCAGCAAACATGCAAGAAAACACATGTCCTAAACATGGGTGGATCTGCTAGGCTGAGGCATTTATGCAATGAACACTTGAAGGCTTAGATTGGCAATTATATATTCCCCAATGTGGAAATCACACTGCCGTTGTAATGCCTCCCAGAGGGCCACAGGGGGCAGTCTCCTGCCCCATATGCTGCAGATTAGCTTTTCTCTGTAGATCTGTAATGGGTGTTGAGGGGGTGGGAGAATTGTGCATGGTGCCAGAAAGATCCCAGTAAAATTGAGAACTCAGCAAAAAGACCCAAGGTGAAGGGAAAGGTCTCAGAAGTGGCTCAGAGAAAGGAGATCCAGATTTCATAATAAAAGCCCTGTTCCTTAGTTCTCAGTCACAGGGGCTGAGTGTGAGCTAGACTGTGGGTTTCAGAGGGACTAAGGGAATTAGACCCATTGATTGTATCAGTCCCATTGATCTGGGCACCTCATTCTTTTAGGCACCTGTGATAGGGTACACTAGTCCACCAGGCCCCCTGCTTGAAGCCTCACGGTCCTAGCACACCCCACCACAGAAAGAACAATAGAGGTGAGTGCTCCAGACTGCACAGAGAGGCTGTGGGGGGAAACAGCCAATCAGGGAGAGGCTACGGGGATCAACAAATCAGAGTGGTGCAGGCCCAGTTAAAAGGAGCTGCAGGACCTGAGCCAAGGTTGCTGCCTGGAGCTAGAGGACCACGGAGGCTGCTCCTGGCCGGCTGAAGAAGCTGCAGCACCAGGAGCAGAGCCGTTGCTGGCTGGGGAAGCAGGGAGGAACTCCTGACTGGCTACTGGGACTTAAGCTGGAAGAACCCTGAGGTAAGAGTGAAGGTGAAGGGGCCATGTGGGAAGTGGCCCAAGGAGCAGTAGCAGCAGATTTAGGGGGAAGCAATGGGTGGCTGCTATTTAGAGGGTCTCTGGGTTGGGGCCCGGAGTAGTGGGAGGATCTGGAGTAATGGGCGGGCCCAGGATCCCACTCTGGCCACAGGTGGAGTGGCCTAACCCCAAAGAGGGGAATTTAACAGGCCCAGCGAAAGGGGCTGAAGACACTGAAGAGGGTGAGCATTTGTGGACTCTGATACACCCCCAGATGGGGACCAATGAGGGCCTCAGCTGGAGAGCTGGGATCAGAGACTGACTGCCAAGGGCAAAAAGGCTCCAGGGAGGAAGCCCTGGGGGCATGGTCCCATACCAGGGTCGAGAGAGAATTGAAAGCTAGGCAAGGACTGGGCCGTAGACATTAGTAACTGAGGGTCTGGCAATGGGCCCTATTGGACTAATTGAGGCCTGAGCCCAGGGATGGGGCTGCAGGGCTGAGTCACAGAGCACCCGCCTGAGAAGACCAGAACAACCAACAGTGCAAGCAGCACAAGCTGAGGGAGGCACATGTGCACCTGGCCAGGGGGTGCTCGTCAGAGGTGAGCAGCACATGATTATAGGCCCCATTTGTAAATCCCAGCCCTAGTGCTCAGCTAGAGTCAGGACAGCTGCATTCTGCTCCTGTCTCTGCTACTGCCTTAGTGTGACCATGAGTGACTCATTTACCCTCTCTGGGTAAAGGTCTCAAAAGCATCTATGTGATTTAAGAGCCTAAGTCCTGGTGACTTTCAGGCTTCTAAGTCACTTAGACCTAGTCTACACTTGCAGCAGCATCTAGGGTATGTATAGCTACACACTGCAGTGAAAGGCAGGTGGTGTCCACACTCACATGCAGCAATGAAAGGCTCGGGCGGGGGCAGGCAACGGGGAGAGGCTCCAGCAACGGGAGCTGCCACCTTTCCCCCCTGCCAGAGTCTTTCACTGCGGCAGGAAAGGATGGACGCAGGGGGACACTACACTGATAAAAATGGCAGTGTAGATGGGGTAGGGATGGCTTGACCATGTGGAGAGCCATGTAGCATACATACCTTGGGGTTCAGGTGTGTAAGGCCCTCTACCCACCTAAGCAGTCTCCACACTGCTATTTATACCCCTGCTAGTGGTGTGCAGAGTCTAGGCACAGCTGTCAGTGTAGACCTGCCTGAAGTGCTTTTGAGAATTTTACCTATAGTGTCTCAGTTTCCCATCCGTAAAACGAGGATCACAAACCCTATTTCTCTAACTCAGGAGGGTGCATGATTCAGATCACTGCCTTTTCCAGAAGCATTTTAAGATCTTTTGATGAAAAGACATATGAGCAAAGGCTGAAGGAACTGGGTCTGTCTAGTTTGGAAAAGAGGAGATTAAGTGGGAAGATGTTAGTGGTCTTCAAATACTACCTAAAGAAAAGTTGTTCTCTCTTGCCACAGAGGCAATGGGCTCAAACTACAGCAGAGCAGATTTACATTACATCTCAGGGAAAATTTCCTACCTGTAAGAGCAGTAGGACAATGGAACAGATGCCTAGGGAGGTTGTGGAAGCTCCTTCACTGGAGGCTCTCAAAAAGAGGCTGGAGAGCTTCTGTCTTGGCTGGTTTAGACACAACAAATCCTGCATCTTGGCAGAGGGTTGGACGAGATGACCTTGCGGTCCCTTCTAACATTGTGGTTTTATGATTCTATGACTATAAGCTCTTTAGGGTAGGGCCTACCTTCTGCTATGTGTTTGTACAGTTCCCAGCACAATGGGGCTCCGATCTGTCTGGGACCTTTGGGATCTACTTTAATTAATAATAATTATTATTAATAACAATAAAATAAAGTAGTTAATAGAAGTGCTGTAGATGGGTAATATATATAAATCATATATGTATATAATTTAAATAAAGTGTACATTTTTAACAGTGAGTGGAATTAATCATCAGAAGAACTTACCAAGGGTGGTGGTGGATTCTCCATCAGTGACAATTTTAAAATCAAGATGGGCTGTTTTTCTAAAAGATCTGCTCTAGAAATGATTTTGGGGCAGTTCTCTGGCCTGTGTTATACTGGAGGTCAGAGTAGATGTTCACTGTGGTCCATTCTGGCCTTGGAGTCTATCAATTTATACAACTAAAGGGTCAGAATCTGCCTTCTTTATTCCCTCTGAGTAGTATCTTAGGCCCAGATACTTAAAGGTATGAGGGTGCCTAATTCCCATTGGTTTCAGCAGGAGTTAAAGACCTAAATACCTTTGGGGATCTGGACCTTAGTACTTGAGAACTCTCAGTGAAATGAATGGGAGCAACCAAGGAGTATGTTACAAGTCAGCAGGAGTGAAGGAGGCAGAATTTGTTCCAAAATGGTTTGGCGGTGAGTATAACTAAGAGCAATCCTCATCTCCAGGTGTTTCTTTATTGTGCCACTCAGAGCTCATTCTCCGTGTGAGGGATTCAAGCAACTCATGATTGCTTCATTTGGGGGGGAAGTAGGTGATTGGCGCATGAATAGCAAGAGCAGAAGGCACAGAGTGATCTAGAAATATCTGCCATCAAGGGTTTTTATTGGGTTATTTCCCCCCATTCAGCACAATGATGTGTAACAACACTTTCCCGCACAACCCACACACACAGTCCCACTGCTGTCGCAGCTGCACGGCAGCAGTGGGGGCCAGGAGAGGGTGCTTGTTGGGACAATTTTCTCAAAATGTCATCTTTCCTAAGCAATTTAATGTAATGGCTGTGGGATAATAAGGCTTCCCTGTTATGTTCTTTCTGTCAGGTCCCAGGCAGATCATGATAAAAATGCGCGGGACGCGGGTTTCTAAATGGATCCAGGAAAACAAGTCCTTTCCCCCACTCTAGTACAGGAACCAGAAAACAACAAGAGCATTTGGCTCTTCTTGGTAATTCCCTGCTTTGGATTCCTGTCCCTTTAGCTAGTGGAGTCAATTTAGAGCCAAGAGATACCCAGTAGGGGAGCAATGGAGGGCCACCAATGCAGAGCACTGCGCTTGTGTCGTAATGGAGCTCTGCCTTTGTGCATGTCCGTCTGTGATTCATGCTCAGGACTAGGCTGGGGGATAAATGCACTGACTGACTACTTGAGATGAGCAAACAGGCTACAGCAAATCAATGATTTTTGTTTTCTCCTGTTGGAATTTCTGGAAACAAGCTGCAATTTCCTCTGTGTTCATATTCACCCAGAGCCAGGTTGTCACCAAAAGCAGCGTTTTAAGGTTTTTTTAGCAGTGTGCTCATGCACAGAGAAGACAGATTGTGCAACCAAGAGCCAATCACACTCTCCGGCGGGAAATTAAAAACAAAAACAACCCCCCACCCCCAAAAGCAGAAGCCACACCCCCGAAAAAGCCCCCAAAACAAGCAACAAGCAAAATATAGACACAATAGGTAATTACACAAAGAAATCAGCCAAAATCCGTTTACTATGAGCAGGTGGCCTCACTTGATCCTTCCCGCAGCAGGCGAGAGGGGTAAGGCCTGGGAGTAGTCCGGGATCTCAATCGCTGGCCAGACTAGCTTTTTTAAAATTTCTTCCTACTCTAGGGAGCGCTGATGCTCGATAGTCTAAAGTTTATCTGTCTCTGTTACTTTTGATTGGTCACGTGTCATGTGATATCATTTCAGTTTTCTGATTGGATGATCATAACTCTTAGAATATGGAAAGAAGGGCTGGGAGAAGCCACTGGGGTTTGGAATTCCTCAGGGAGTGGGAATGGCCTGGGGAGAGGAAGCAGAGACCCAGGGTTAAGGTGTTGTAGAACATATTAACCCTTTTCTTTTATTGACCACACAAGCCTGATCCAAAGCATTGTTTCTGGTGACTTTAGAATACTGTAATATTTATTGGCCTGGGGCAAGGTTTACACCAAATTTTCTTTCATTGCATTTATTCCAAATATTTCTATAGGTGCATACCAGGCTGTTAGCAAAACGTGAGATCAGATCCTTGTCTGGTTTCCTTACTCACCTCTGTGCCAGGACTCTGGTAAGGGGTTTGGGCAGCACTGTGACTTGCTGGGTTAATCAGTCTCAGAAAACTATGATAGAAAGGACATGAACATTGACTCGCCTCTACTGTGTGTTCCTGGAGAATAACACTATGCAAGGCGCTTCTTGTTGCTAAAAGCATCAGAGGGAAAAGGAGAGACATGATGGAGTAACATATTTAAAAGCTTCCCCATCCTCAAAGAGCATCCAAGGGGAGCTCCTTGCACCATGTTCCCTGCTCGCTCTGGTTGCTGAACGAGCATCCTTAGACATTGATTTCAAAGGAGCAAAGATGCAAGGCTGCTTTGCTGTCTCCTCTACTGACAGGAGACCCGTGAGAAGAAGCTGCATTGTGCTCTGAATATGATACAACTCACACTCACCGTGATCTCAGGCAGCCAGAGTTTGCAACCAAAGGCCAACATACTCATAGCTATCTGCTCTGGGCTGTTTCCTATAACAGTGTGAAACACGGCAGTTTCAGTTCCCATAGCTTTCAATAACATTTCGGGGAGAGAGGCTGATTCCTATTGGCCTGCACACCTTCTGAATTTTGCACTGTTTGTCCCAAAATTAAAAGCAACATTCAGTTGAAACCTCCAAGATTCATTTTGTTTTGAGTCAAAACAAACGCGGAGGGGTTTGCCTGGAACACAACTGCTCCACTTAAAATGTTTGTGTACCTTCAAAAAAACCTTATTCAGGGTTTGGGTTCCGAAGGAAATCCAGAACCAAGACCAGGAGTTGGCATTTTATTCTGAATAGTGTGGCCTGAAAAATGGGAAAAACAATTTTGCATAAAAATTTCCCAGGAGTTTCCATTTTGCAGTGAAAATGAAATAATTTTTGGTTTATTTTTTCAATATTTATGATTTTTTTTTAAGTTTCAAAATTTCCATTTTCCTCCTTCCTCGCTTTTTGCCACAAAGTACATTCAAGTGATAGTGTCCAGGGTTCAGTTTTGTCTTCCTTTTCTTTTTCTTTGTTTCTGGTCTCTTTTGAAAAGTTCTCCAACTTCATAACTGTGGCAGGGTTACGGCATTCCAGTTGTCTTGCTGTGCCCACCATGTTTCCACCGCTGATGTCCTTGTTTAAAGTTGCAGAGTGGAAAACTGGAAACCAGGAACAAAAAGGAAAATAACCTCCTTCCCACCCCCGGCCATCACTCCTTTGGTGGCAAAAAACAGAAAACAGAAAAGAAAGGGGAGAAAAATCCAAACTTGGGAGGTGGGGAATGGTTTCCAAAAACTAAGATGGAAAAATAAAATTCAAAATAAACATTTTACTTTAATTTCATTTAGAAATTTGCATATAAAAATCGCTAATAACAATTAAATTTGCCCAATGACCCATTTAATTAAGGCAAAACTCAATTTCTCAGCGGGAAATTTTTTCCTTCAAAAACTTTTAACTAGCTCTGGTTCTGAACATTTTGACGCTCAAATTCCCTTGTGTCTAAGCCTAGCCATGAGAGGACAGCACTTAAATAGCACCTAGTAAGATTTTAGGGGTATGGGCTATATTTTGTTCTATTTCAGAAAGCACCCAGCACAGTGAGGTCCAGCTCCATGACTGTGGCTGCTACATGTTATGGTACAACAAATAAATAAATAATAGTAGTCATCATAATAATGAATAGGTTCAGTTGTTGCTGGGTCCTTTTAACATGTGTGTTTCCTCTGTCAGAATCACAGAAGATTAGGGTTGGAAGAGACCTCAGGAGGTCATCTAGTCCAACCCCCTACTCAAAGCGGGACCAACCCCAACTAAATCATCCCAGCCAGGGCTTTGTCAAGCTGAGCCTTAAAAACCTCTAAGGATGGAGATTCCACCACCTACCTAGGTAACCCATTCCAGTGCTTCACCACCCTCCTAATGAAATAATTTTTCCTAATATCCAACCTAGACCTCCCACGCTGCAACTTGAGACCATTGTTCCTTGTTCTGTCATCTGCCACCACTGAGAACAGTCTAGCTCCATCCTCTTTGGACCCCCCCTTCAGGTAGTTGAAGGCTGCTATCAAATCCCCCCTCACTCTTCTCTTCGGCAAACTAAATCATCCCAGTTCCCTCAGCCTCTCCTCGAAAATCATGTGCCCCAGCCCTCTAATCATTTTTATTGACCTCCACTGGATTCTCTCCAATTTTTCCACATCCTTTCTGTAGTGGGGGGCCCAAAACTGGACGCAATACTCCTCACCAGTGCCGAATAGAGGGCAATAATCACTTCCCTTAATCTGCTGGCAATGCTCCTACTAATGCAGCCCAATATGCAGTTAGCCATCTTGGCAACAAGGGCACACTGCTGACTCATATCCAGCTTCTCATCCACTGTAATCCCCAGGTCCTTTTCTGCAGAACTGCGGCTTAGCCAGTCGGTCCCTAGCCTGTAGCGGTACATGGGATTCTTCCGTCCTAAGTGCAGGACTCTGCACTTGTCCTTGTTGAACCTCATCCAATTTCTTTTGGCCCAATCCTCTAATTTGTCTAGGTCACTCTGGACCCTATCCCTACCCTTCAGCGTATCTAGCTCTTCCCCCAAGCTTAGTGTCATCCGCGAATTTGCTGAGGGTGCAATCCATCCCACCATCCAGATCATTAATGAACATTTAATGAAGATGTTGAACAAAACCAGCCCCAGGACCGAACCCTGGGGCACTCTGCTTGATACCGGCTGCCAAATAAACATCGAGCCGTTAATCACTACCCATTGACCCTGACAATCTAGCCAGCTTTCTATCCACCTTATAGTCCAGTCATCCAATCCATACGTCTTTAACTTGCTGGCAAGAATATTGTGGGAGATTGTATCGAAAGTTTTGCTAAAGTCAAGGTATATCACATCCACCGCTTTCCCCATATCCACAGAGCCAGTTATCTCATCATAGAAGGCAATCAGGTTGGTCAGGCATGACTTGCCCTTGGTGAATCCATGTTGACTGTTCCCGATCACCTTTCTCTCCTCCAAGTGCTTCAAAATGGATTCCTTGAGGACCTGCTCCATGATTTTTCTGGGGACTGAGGTGAGGCTGTAGTTCCCCAGATTGTCTTTCTCCCTTTTTTAAAAGGTGGGTACTATATTTGCCCTTTTCCAATCGTCCGTGACCTCTCCAGACCACCATGAGTTTTCAAAGATAATGGCCAATGGCTCTGCAATCACATCAGCCAACTCCCTCAGCACCCTCGGATGCATTGCATCCGTCCCCATGGACTTGTGCATGTCCAGCTTTTCTAAATAGTCCTTAACCTGTTCTTTCACCACTGAGCACTGCTCACCTCCTCCCCATACTGTGCTGCCCGGTGCAGCAGTCTGGGAGCTGACCTGGTATGTGAAGACCGAGGCAAAAATAGGATTGAATACTTCAGCTTTTCCACATTATCTGTCACTAGGTTGCCTCCCTCATTCAGTAAGGGTCCCACACTTTCTCTGACCTTCTTCTTGTTGCTAACATACCTGCAGAAACCCTTCTTGTTACCTTCACATCCCTTGCTAGCTGCAACTCCAACTGTGCTTTGGCCTTGCTGATTACAGCCCTGCATGCTCGAGCAATGTTATTATACTCCTCCCTAGTCATCTGTCCAAGTTTCCACTTCTTGTAAAGCTTCCTTTTTGTGTTTCAGCTCGCCGAAGATTTCTCTGTTAAGCCATGCTAGGCGCCTGCCATATTTGGTCGCCTATACCTATATATTACTGGGGGAAGCTATTGCAGCAAATTGTCTAACACTAGCTTTGAAGGGTGGAAGTAACCTTCCTGTGTTCTGAGTAGGAGTCGAGCGACAGTTTTCTCTCTCGTATGTACAGCCTGTTCTGTGACTGTGGAGCCCAGTGCAGGAGATCAGTAATGTGCCTAAATCCAGCCGTGCAGCTGGCAAGCACTGAAGGGGCCGTGTAGGTGACTCATCGAGACAAGTGCTGTTAGGACATATATTGGGTATTCAAGCAGGAACAATGGGGGCTCAATACTCCAGTGATTGGAACCGTATAAATACCTACAATGGATTAGATTTTCTATATATGGGCCAGATGCTTAGCTGGTGTATATGGTGTATTCCCTTGGCGCTGATCTGGCCCATAATTCTCTGGGCGGGCTGAGCACAGATGGGGGGAAGTAATAGGTGCTGCTCAGAAAGGTACAGACTCTGTGACCCTTTCTTACACCGCATAGTGCCTTCCTACTCTACAGTTAGTCCCTCGGGTGTCAGTGGAACTGCTCACAGAGGCAGGTGGTACAGACACTACTCAGCATGAGTGAACGCGCAGAAATCCAGCCACCAAAGCTTCTTCATCAGCCTGAGCCTAGTCCAAAGCCCACTGAAGTCAGTAAAAGTCTCTCCATTTATTTCAGTGGGGTTTGGATCAGGCCCTTATTAATTTTATTTTATTACAGTCACCTCTAGAGGCTTCAGCTAAGATCCTGGCCCCTTTGTGGTGGTTGCTGTACAAACACATCCAGAGATATGGCCCATGCCCTGAAGAGATTACCTTCCAAATAGATGAGAAAGACAAAGGTTGGGAGGGGAAACTGAGGCAGAGAGGTGCAAGGACTTGCCAAATTTCACACAGCAAATCAGTGACAGAGCTAGGAATGGAACTTAGATCTTCTGGCTCCCAGTTCACTGCCCTCCCCACTAGACCACTTCCAGGTGTTCTTTGAAATAAGCTCTGTGGGATCATCTTTGCTCTGTGTTTGTACAGCACCTGACACAGTGGGGGCCTGGTTCAGTCTGGGACTCCTAGGTGCCACTGCAACAGTAATAATAATTCATTAAGTGTAAAGCATCTTTCTTTGAGAACACTGTGCACCCTGCCATCAGACCTCACAATTCAGGATGGCTGCCTGAGGCCTGTCATCATAGTGACGGCTGCACAGTGCTCTTTTCCATTTTCACTGCTGCTCTTGTTCTAAGCTAGTGCACCAGGCTGTTGCAGAGGTACGCACCTGTATGACTACCTGAGGCAAGGAACAGATCTTCCTATGGGGGCAAACTCGTCGCTATATCAGATTCACTGATTTTTCCTTCTCCCTCTTCTCCGGGTCTGTGTAGGTACCAATGCTATGTTTTGTTTTGTTTCAGTCGGTGCCTACTCCCTAACAGTCCACTGGATTCTGCAGGGACCAGAGAACTCCTAGGACTCAACCCTGGCACAAGCAAGTGCAATCCTGTTGAAATCAGCTGAGCTGAGTTTGCTTGTAGTTTTTGACATATTGAAGCCAATGGAGTTGAAATTACTCAGACCCGGACGGATTCTGGCCCATCGTGGGACTGCTGACATCCAACTCCTTTCCATGTCCACAGTGTGTAATGTTTTAGGCACGGCACTCGCACAAAAACCACCCTCCCATGGGGCTGGAAAGCAGGCCCTTTGTGTACAGACTCGCAGCCATGCCGTTGCATTGATATAAGCTTTTGCGTTCCGTTCCCTGGGGATTTTGCAGATAGAAAATAAGAAAGGAAACGAAAAGCTCGAGGAGTACAAGTGTGCCTTACACAGCACCCTGGGTTTTAAACAACACACTTCACAAAAACCACACACGAAAAATGTAGCGGTAGTGCCCGGGAGTTGTACAAACGTTGCACAAGTGCAAAGTGGTGCAGGTAGTGGTATAACTAAAGACCATCTTTTAGCTCCTGGTGCTGGTTTTTTTGCAAACCCAGACTCCTACAGATTTAGGATGCAAAGTTTTGAATGCGTGAAAGTGGACTTTGCTATGGAAATCTATGATAAAGCTGTCATGGGATTTGATTTCCAAGTGCTGCTGAGGCCAGCTTATCGTGTTGCTAATAGCTGAAGGCCCGTGTTGTCGCATGGGGGTAATTCATAAAGCCATGTGTGTATAAAAGCCAGAAATGGCTGAACTTAAAAACTGAGTGGCAACAGACCGCAAATCCCAGCAATGACTGAACCTGGTGATATTCTAAACAAAAAGAGCCCTTAACCACGTGTGTAGCTTTCCATTGCTTCACCTTGACTCTACAGGCATTCATGATGCTTGGGGTTATTGTGCGTGCTGGTGAGCTTGCTCAATAGCTGGTTGTGTTGATTTGCATCTGTGGGGGTTGTGCTGGGAGCTATCCATTGAATTGTGTAAGTAGCAGTTGGGTGCACAGGTGGGGCCGCTGAGCCAAGTAATACACATGCTCTGCAGTCTCCATCATACAACCAACGAAATTATTGCATGCAAATTACTGGAGAGTGAGGGTGGTGACTGGTTAACGAGGATATCACAATTGTCTGGAACTGTTGGCATGGCATAGATACATGCCTTATTGTAGCTGTACACAGCATGAGCATATTTAGGAAAATTAAAATGGCTGAGAACCTCAAACATGGACAGTAACAGACCACGAAATCCAGCGATGACAGAACCCAGTGAATTTCTGAACAGAAATTGCTCTCAGCCATGCTTGTAGCTGCTTCCATCGCTTCACACTGACTCAGACATTCCAGACGTCGGAGTGACACACACAGTGACGTTCCTGGAATCTCGTTATATAGATACACAGTACAGAGAGGCATTTACTGCTCAGGATTTACTCATCCCAGGATGCAATATAAGCCAAATATGGCAAAATATGCTAGACCCAGGACGTTAAAAAGGTGGGCGGTGAGCAGAACTGGAATTTCAAACGTTTCCCATTCTGTTTTGCGTAAGTAGCAGCGGCGTGTCGTGACACTTTTAGTCAGGCGTGCAAAATGGTGTCCTCCATGCAGCGTGACCTCACATGTATGGTGTGTGCAAGGTTGCACTATTGGGCAATGCCATCTTATTTTATAAAATGGCATCCTCCATGTGCATTTGGGCCGGATGGAACCATCCCGTGGGCACAGTGGGTCCTGGGGCATGCAACGTGTGCCTGGTGCACACAGACGGCATGCTACTGATAAGCAGTGACAGATTTAGAGCAAATCATTTAATTACGGGTGTGAAATTGGAGTCCCCTGTACAGACTGTATTGTTACTTTGCTACCAGCCCCGTTTGGGGGCAGCACATTGTTATGCTGCAGTCTGGGAGTCAGACTGTGATTTAGAGTCAAAACCTGCTTCCTGACTTCCCTCTGCTGCCTGGTGCATTGTGGGAGTGGAACTCCAGGCTTCCCCCCCCCCCCCACTCCACCTGCTCTCTGCTCAGCTGCATGGGAGGAGGAGTAGCAGCTCTGCAGAGCCTGCATCATCCAATGGCTGGGAGCTGAACCTCGACAAATCCAGATTGGAAATAAGATGCAAATGTTAACACTTTTAAACTATTGGAACAATTTACCCAGGGTGGTGGTGGGTTCTCCAGCACTGGTAATTTTGAAATCCAGACTGGCTGTTTTTCTACAAGATTTGCTCTCGTTCAAACAGGCGTTATTTTGGGGAAGGTCTCTGGCCTGTGTTATACAGGAGGGCAGACTAGATGTGCACAGTGATCCCTTCTGACCTTGCAATATATCAGTCTATGTCCTGTGTTGCTACCTGCAACATGGAGAGCTGATGCAGAGCAGTAAGAGGGGAGCCTGCCTGGGCTCACTGGATGGGCCACAATCTGGACCTAGAGATATGCCTTGACGGTCCCAAAGTAGCTCAAAAATAAATAAAACGAAAAGCTGCCTGGCTTTGAATTTGCCTGGATTTGCCAGGTGCCTTTGCCTTGGGGATGCATCGTGACTCCTGAGAAACAGATGCTTGGTGGACGAGTGTGATGAGCAAGCCTGAGTCAAGGCTCTCCTCCACGCTAGGATAATATACTATCTCTCCAAACTCCCCGTGCTCAGCTGGCAGAGTTATGGAGATTCATGGGAGCCTTTTGTTCGTGCCTCCTCTCCCTAGTCTTCCTAATTATGATGTTTTAGTCATGAAATATGCTCTGGGGTTTAAAGCTGAAGTGCCGTATAATCTATCGGTGACATGCTAGTGAAATCATGCAGGGCTCTGCTTGAGCAGGGATGGGAAGCAGAGAAGCACGTGGGCAAACGGGATGCACTCGTGGGCTGACCCTCCTGTTGTTTTGCTCACTAAATAGGTGGATTGTTCAGCTGATCCTGCTGTGTATTTACTAGAGCGAGGTTCAGTGACACTCCCTGGATCCTGGTCTCACCGAACTAGGTTTCTGTGCAGGACACACAGCCCTCTTTCCCAGTATATGGACCACAGTTCGCTTTAATTGACCGCTGACCTTCACAACCCCAAATATATTATCTGATCCATGTTACATGGGGGATACTTTCAGCTGAGGTGGGTGGAGGGAATGTAATGTAATATCCATTGCGGTCAGCGGAGATTGACACGGCCAGGATCAATGCCCCCCAGCTTTTCTGTATATTAGAAATGTTTTAACAGATAAGCACATTTCTTGCTACAGCTCCTTTAATCAGTTCTTACTCAGCCCTAACTCTGGCAAATTCCTCTCAACGTCCCAGGGAGTTTTGCCTGAGAACAGGCCAGGTAGAACTTGAGCCAGAACCTCAGGGTTTGACCCAATGTGACTGTCTCCAACCTTATTTTCTTCAGGGCCCTTTCATCAGCACTGCCCCCCATGACCCCATACAAACCCGCTGGTCTGAGCTTTCCCACACAGACGAGTCATTGTATAGATGCTGGAGCAAGATCTGGAGTCAACTGATGACGATGGAGTACTTACTCCAGATTTACCGCAGCGTAGGTGTGGACAGAACTTTGTCGTCTTCTGTGATAGTCTGTGTCCTCTGGGCTTCCCTGCTTCTGCCTGAGATCCTGCCACTCATTGATGTTAGATACGGATGGGCTTCAAAAACTACTAACAAAGTCTCTGAGTGAAGTCGTGGTGGGATGTTCCACAGAGAGCCAGCAGTGTAGCAGGAGATCTCTGTTGTCTCAAAGGCTGGCGTGCTCTTCTTCCTCCTTGTATGAAGCCCTGCGGCCCAGTATCAGCTTGCAATGCTGCCACCTACAGGCCGCATGAAGAAATCTCCTCACTTCTGAGAGAACCCAAGCATATCCTGGTAAAGCGGCTGGAATGTGGCAACTGGGATTGTCTGTGTGAGTGGAGAGCACCAGGCCTCGGTCCCCACCTTCCCCCTGCCTGCACCCCACTCCTTTCAAAAGCCTTTTCACTGGACATTGCTTCCCCTTGAAATCTTGGTATTTGTTTCCATTTTCCATAATGGTGACCTTGATTCAGCCGGCTGTCTGTTTGCCTTCTGGTTGTGAAGCCCCAACCGAGCAACCGGGGGTTGTCCCAGGACCGCTGCCTGCTCATTTTTAAAAATGGGGAGTAGATGCCAAATTCCTCCTTGGTGCATCTCTCTGGATGCCAGCAGGCTTCCACACAGGGAGCTTTGGGCCCAGGAGTCTTGCTGTGGGAGCCAGAATATCGAATCATCAGGGTGTTCAGGAGACAAAAATGAAAAACCTTGGAAAAGGATTAAAAGGATAATATACAGCAGGGTGCATGCAGCTCATGCCAATGTGCCTAGCTCCCCTTCTCCAATTGCTGCTTCTTCACCAGGACTTCCATTGGGTCAGATGGGCAAAAATCTTGGGGGGTGGGAGGGGTTGACGTGTTCTACTGCATGAGGCACAGGTCACTTGCAGGTTTAAACTAGTATAAATGGTGGATTCTCTGTAACTGCAAGTCTTTAAATCATGATTTGAGAACTTCAGTAACTCAGCCAGAGGTTATGGATCTAATACAGGAGTGGGTGGGTGAGGTTCTGTTGCCTGTGATGTGCACGAGGTCAGAGTAGATCAGTGGTTCTCAACCAGGGATACATGTACCCCAGGGTGTATGCAGATGTCTTCCGGGGGTACATCAACTCATCTTACAACAGGCTACATAAAAAGCACTAGCCAAGTCAGTACAAACTAAAATTTCATACAGACAATGACTTGTTTATACTCCTCCATATACTATATACTGAAATATAAGTACAATATTTATATTCCAATTGATTTATTTTATAATTATATGGAAAAAATGAGAAAGTCAGCCATTTTTTCAGTAACAGTACACTGGGACACTTTTGTATTTTTATGTCTGATTTTGTAAGCAAGTTGTTTTTAAGAGTGAGGTGAAACTTTGGGGTACGCAAGACAAATGAGACTCATGAACAGGGTATAGTGGTTTGGAAAGGTTGAGAGCCACTGGACTAGATGATCAGATGGTCACTTCTGTCCTTAAAGTCTATGGGTCTATGACTCCTCCACCAAGTCTAAGTTAAGGCCACAGTTAAGATGGGAGCCTGGGACAAAGGAGACTGAAGTATGCCTCACTTTCTCTCTCAAGTTTTGACACCAGGCCCCACACCATAGTGTCTGGACACCTTACAAAGTTTTAAAAGAAATACCCAGCCCCTGAGTGTCTCTCTCCCTTGCCCCAGGGGGAGGGAATTTCACCAGATGGGTGGCGTGTGGCATGGCACTGAAGTGATCTGTGTGGAAGCGGATCCCGGTTCTGATCCAGGTGGTGAATATTTCTGACCCAGCGAACCTCTGCCCACCCTTTCAGCAATGCCTGAGGGGTGGGGGGTCATTGCCTTCTCAAGGCCTGCTATTGCCAGTGAGAAATCAGCCCTTTTGGGCTGTGATGCGGAAGGGAAGGATTATCACAAACCTGTTGCTTAAAATAGCAGCTGGTGAGAACGCTGCGAGGAACCCAGAAAACCAGCCCCCGGGCGCAGGGCTGGTGAGCCCCCAGCTGCTAGCACGAAACTGCCGTGCAGCCAGGGCAGGCTGCAGGGGAGGGGAGAAATGACCTTAAAAGGCCGGAACTCATTAAAGTCACGTCCCAAGCCCTACCAAGTTATTATAAACTTCTCTGTTGACCCAGGCTGTGGTTATGTAATAAGCAGGCCACAGGTTTCCGGTGATATTTGCACAAGGAGGGGGAGCATGCGAGGTGCAAAGGTCCACCTCGAACCACACCCGGCTCCATAGCCACAGACCTTTCCACTTGCCATTTGATGGGGGGCTGCTGAAGCTTACTTGTCAGTTAATTTATTCTCTTGTGGTTTGAAACAATACAGGAAGGATGTAGGTGTATGCAAGAAGAAAGAAGTGGGGGAGAGGGCCCTTGTGCAGCTGAAAAGGTCTCTGTGTGTTTGTCACTTGCAGGAAGGTGAAAGGACACAGTGAGAAATAAACATACAGTCATTCACTCATTGTTACAAAGGCTGATGAAATAAATCTTGGAGTGAATGGCGCAGCAGGGGTCAAGTTCCCATCAGGGAGGCTTTGGAAGGGTATCGCAATGCTTGTGAGTGGCTCAGTGAGACGGAGAAGGGGCAGAGCTAAGCCCTTAACTGTTTTCTCCCATACGACCCAATCCAGCTCCTGTTCAGTGGAAGGGCTCTTGTCTTCAGCTGGAAGAGCCAGAGGACTGGTTACAAACTGCACCTGTTGCTCTCTAAGGTGCCATAAGTCCTCCTTTTCTTTTTACGGATGCAGACTAACACAGCTGCTACTCTGAAACCAGGGATAACTAGATGTTCAATAACAATTGTGGTTATGCATGGTAACATGAGGGCAACCAAACCCCCTGCTTCAGGACCGAAGGTGCCCCCAGGGGTCAGGAAGGAATTTGCTCTCAGCTCCTGTGCAAAGCATGAAATTCAGACGAGCCTTGAGTCTGATGAGAGCAGTCACTGCACCAGCTTCCACATCCCATGCAAACTGAGAGACCAGCTCACTCTTCCACTGCGTCTTGACTAGGAAGCTTTCATTAGTTACAGCATGGCTGTGTTAGTGAGCCGCTGTGGCCAGTTTACACTAGTATTTGCTATTATTATTGTGCCCTGCTATTAATTGGTCACAGTCTTCTTACTGGGACACTGCCAGAGGGCTGAGCTCAGTGGGAAACATGGCAGGAGATAGGGCCCCTGTCCGAGGGAACTGGCATTCTATCAGCTGCAGATGAAGATCTGGTCACAAGGTGACCCCAGGGATATCCTGAGTGTGTATTCCATGTCTCTTATGGGTCATTGTTGTGAAGTCTTACAGGAGAGGGGTGTGTGAAGGAGGGATCTGAATGGAAATCAGCCTATACTTTGCCACATTGAGGAGGTGCAGGGGCTTTGGGAGGATGAGGCCACATGGAAACAGGCACAAAGACAAGAGTGGGAGATGGCTATACAAGAGGTGTTGGATGGAATAGCTGCTTGGGAGGGCACATACACCCGACCCCTCGTTCTGCTGGAGGATGCAGTTTCTTAGTCTTCAATTCACGAGGCATAGTCCCCTTTTCCATTAGTGTGTCTTTAAACGAATACAAAGAGTTCCTCATGTTTCTCTCTCGTGGTTCTGCTTTCTCGTTATCCATCATCATCACTGCTTCTAACCACAGCAAATATTTGACTTGGGGGATGCTCATTACAAGTCAGTTTGGAGTAGCAGCCGCTCAGAAGAAGAAGAAGCAAAGTTCTCTGCTCCACTCTCCTGCTGGGAGCTGACTGCCCCACTTTGATGCCTAAGATCAAGGAATTCTCCACACTAGACCAATCCAATGGTCCAGTCTGGAATGGTCTCTCAACAGTGAACAGGACCGTATGCTTCAGAGAAAAACAAATGCCCCTTCCTTCCATAACTCTTCTCGTCTGATACCTCTACCCTCCCTCAGTCCCAGGCATGTGCATACAGGTGGTGTGCAACCACAGTGGATTCTTCAAATCAATGCACTTCTCAGATTTGGTTTTGCTTTTCAGAGGGCATTTTTGTCTTACCAGTGAGGTGAGATGAGATTTTGCTAGGCTCTCCGCAGGAGATATTCTCTCTAGACAATGACCTTCATGAATCACATTGAGCTACAATATTTCTCTCTGCCTACAGACGTCATTTCTTTATTCTTAAATGTTGCCTGTCTTTTAGAAACCACCAAGTCAGCAATGTGGCATTCAGAGGTTAATACTGAGAGAAAACACCTCACCGAAGTTTCTGATTTGTTTGCTGGATGATAGAACAAGCACAGAACTACCGGGGAGCATATAAAATGTTTGCAGAGTTTGTTGATTTTAACTTCAATTAGAGCACAGAGGAGTAAAATGAATGGTTGCAGGCTGGTGTATTTTTTGTGTGATGTGCACTTCACTTTTCATACAACTGAGATATTGCATTCTTCATAGATTTATAGACTTTAAGGGCCAGAAGGGACCATTGTGCTCATCTAGTCTGACCTCCTGCACATCGCAGGCCACAGAACCTCACCCACCCACTCCTGTAACAGACCCCTAACCTCTGGCTGAGTCACTGACGTCCTCATGTCATGATTTAAAGATGTCAAGTTACAGAGAATCCCCCATTTACACTAGTTTAAACCAGCAAGTGACCTGTGTCCCATGATGCAGAGGAAGTGAAAACCCCCCAGGGTCTCAGCCAATCTGACCTGAGGGAAAATTTCTTCCTGACCCTAAATATGGCGATCAGTTGAACCCTGAGCATGACAGCAAGAGCCACCAGCCAGACACCTGAGAAAGAATTCACTATAGTAACTCAGAGCCCTCCCCATCTAGTGTCCTATCTCTGACTGTTGGGGATATTTGCTGGTAGCAGTCGCAGATTGGCTACATGCCACTGTAGGCAGTTTCATCGTACCATCCCCTCCATAAACTTATCAAGCTCAGTCTTGGAACAGTCTTTTGCCCCCCCCCCCCCACTGCTCCCCTTGGAAGGCTGTTCCAGAACTTTATGCCTTTGATGGTCAGATAATAATTTGTCTAATTTCAAGCCTAAACTAGTTGATGGCTAGTTTGTATCCATGTGTTCTTATGTCATCGTTGGTGCTTAATTTAAATAACTCATCTCCCTCCCTGGCATTTATCCCCCTGACGTGTTTATAGAGAGCAATCATATTCATTCACTCAGCCTTTGTTTGGTTAGGCTAAACAAGCCAAACTCTTTGAGTCTCCTCTCAAAAGGTAGGTTTTCCATTTCTCTGATCATCCTATTTGCCTTTCTCTGTACCTGTTCCAGTTTGAATTCATCTTTCTTAAATAAGGGAGACCATAACTGCACACAGTAGTCCAGATGAGGTCTCGCCAATGCCGTGTATAATGGAAATAACACTTCCCTGTCTCTCCTGGAAATACCTCGACTGATGCATTAACCTTTCTCACGGTCGCATCCTGTGATCAACCAATCCACCCAGGTCTTTCTCCTCTCTGTCGCTTCCAACTGATACATCCCCAGCTTATAGTAAAAATTCTTGTTGTAAACCCCTAAGTGCATGACATTGAACTTTACACTATTAAATTTCACCCCATTTCTATTATTCAGTTTTCAAGGTCCTCCAGATCTGCTTATATGATATTCTGGTCCTCCTCCGTATTGGCAATACCTCCCAACTTTGTGTTATCCACTAATATTATTAGCACACTTGCAAATACCAATGGCCTTGATGCACCACAAAGTCAGTGAAGTCATAGGGCAGTGTAAATGCACTCAATCAGGAGTAAAAGTGGAGTAACACAGTGATAAATACGACCCCATATTTATACCGCACGTATTATTGTAACCATCCCTGAAACCCCAGAGCTAAAGTAGCAGGGAGGAGGGAGTGTAAATCAGTACTAGTACAATGGCAGAGCTATGTGTAGCAGGTGGGGGTGTTAACATAGGACATGTGGGCACTCTGCCCCGATGCCAGCCACACAGTGGCAGCCCCACACGCTCATCAATGGTTAGAACACAAACATAATGCAACAGCAACTATCCAGACAAAGCCAAGTTCAGTCTTGCAGCTTCCTTGTGTCCATTGTTAATCTCTGTACTCTCTTGAAAGGGCAAATCCTACCTTGATAGTAACTCTGTGAGCAAAACAAGTCACTATATGTGTGTAACCCACACTAGGAAGAGGCTTTGATGGCGGGTCTGCATAGGAATTTATGTGTGTGCTACTGCTTATACCTCAGGGGCCTGGTGCTTTGGCTGAGTTTAGGCTTTTGGCTCTGAAGGACCTGGGTTCACTAGCAGCCCACATGAGGTTGGCTAAATAGACATCCAAATGGTGCACACAAAGCAGGTAACTGCATAACTGTGGCCTCCGTGTGCACTGATCTGTTTGCTTGAGCCAGTTATATGGTTTCCCAGGGCAATTGTTCTTCAGTTACCCCCAATGTAATCAGTATATGAGAGTTGGCTTAACAACCTCACTCCCC
The DNA here is from genome assembly GCF_965140285.1 of Lepidochelys kempii. Lineage (NCBI taxonomy): Eukaryota > Metazoa > Chordata > Testudines > Cheloniidae > Lepidochelys > Lepidochelys kempii. Next base: position 28,824,681 of record NC_136392.1, on the reverse strand, counting down.
ACCAAAAGGCACCCCTGTCAATGTGAAGGCAGTTGGCTCTTCTCCATTGCTGGATTTGAAAGGTGTATCGCTGTTTCTGTGACAGGAAAGCTGTTCTCTTGAGCTGCGTTATCTCATCTATTTTGCAAATACAAATGTGATAGAAATCTGCAAAATAAGGAATATGCATTAACTTCTGAAAAGTTTTGACTACATATCATTATCTGTAATTTCACTGCTTTGATTTGCATATTCATAAAAGAAACATACAGCACTGATGTGTCAAAGGCTTTCAAATGAACATGAACAAAACCAGCAGACTTGCCAGCTCAGTTCTGAAATAATTGCCAAGAAGGTTCCATTTTCTCTAATGTTATTTTAATATTCTGTTCATGATCATACTAGGAGCATCCTGTAGAATGCTCCTAGACGCATGAATACTACCTGGTTAATTTATACAATGGTAGATGTTAGAGATGGCTCCATTCCAATACTGTGGTTCTACACCTCTACTTACAAGCAAAGTAGGTCAGTGAGCAAAACACTAGCAGCCAGGAGACCTTGGTTCTAGACCCATCTCTTTCCCAAACATGCAATGTTGCCTTAGCTATATTGCTTATCTTCTCTGCTCCTCACTTTACCCTGGAATAATAACACTTCTCTTTTGAAAAACATTGAAATCCTCAGATTAAAAAAAGGCTGTCGCCAGCTTAAAGATGCACCAGAGTTTTCATCTTAACAGAAAGTGTCATGGTGAAAATGACAATAAACAAAACACAGAAATTAACAGACATGCAATCTTTGAATTTTGCCTGCCACTTGGGTGGAGATCAGGTTGTAGTATGTTATCAGCAGTGTAGTCAATATGAAAGTGACAAAGAATGCAAGTGACTTCTCTCTTATCTTCATGCTTTGAAGGGCTCAGTGGGTGAGGCATGTCCTGATGCAACTTTAACTGCCACTAAATAAAATGTTTGTGTTAATTGTTCTATGTGGTAACCTAGTAATATTATTTAAGAAGTTTGAAGGTATTTAAGATGCAAACCAGGGTCTGGATCCTCATTACATAAATGCCTCTATCTTTATAATGGACCAAATCAAAACCCTGGATCCAACTCCCGCAACCGCCTCCTCCCTCCCCCCCCCCACACCCATTCTCCTTCTCATCCCTGGGATGCCTGACATATTCACCTGGATCTTTACTTTTTTTTCCTGTGGCCCCTCTGTTGTAGCTGTATTCTGGAATATGTTTATGTATCTTTCGGCTCCCCGGAGTATTTACATGGCTCGGTGACTGTGTACACTGCATGATGGTATTCTCTCTGCATATAATCAGGAATTTTGGTTTGTGTACCTGGTTTTGTTTTCAAAAAACATTTTAGGTTAAAAAAGAGTCAGTTTTCAACAACTGAACATTTTTACTGAAAACCAAACCAAAACCCCAAACTTTTTACTAAAAAAGAGTGGCTTTGGGGGGTCAAAATATTCATTTTGGTTGAAAAGCCAATTTTTTTATTGTTGAAATGCTAACCAGATCTACTGAGGGCATCAGATATGGACAAGTATTAATTAACACATTTTCCCTGGACTAGTGGCACTTCACAGTCTTTAATGCAACATCCCTGTGAGACAGGAAGGTATTGTCATCCCATTTTACAGCTGGGAAACTATGGCACAGAGAAGCTAAGGGGCTTGCCCAAGGCCATGGAGGAAGTTGATGACTAAGCAGGTAATTGAACCCAGCGCTCTCCAGTTGTAGGCTAGCACCCTCAGCCCTGGGCCATCCTTCCGCTCCTGAGCCAGCTGCCAAGGAGTGCAGAGTGCATTGGCTCTTCCTCCTCCTCCGTCCTTGTGTCTGTGCAAAGAGAGGCAGACTGGATCTTCACACTGCCAGATGATGAGGGGAAGCTCATTTGTGTCCCATTCATGGGATAGGTCATGAGCAAGTCACTTGTGTGTGTAAACAGTTGGCTCTGTAATGCTGCTCAAGGTCAGAAGGGCCAGGGAGAGGTGTCCATCGGCCCAGGCTCAGAGTAAGGCAATCCAGGCACACCATGACATAGGATTTGGCTCCCTGCATCTGCACCATGGCTCTGCCCCACATGTGTGGTGGGAGAGGCTAGGGGGCCTGCCTCATCTTCCAGAGATGCTGAGCCAGGGGCATCATGGAGCCCTGGAAGGGCGACATGGAACTCTCTCCCCTCAGAAGCAAAAATGGTCCCTTATCCCCTGGGTGGTAACAGCAGGGCTGTCCAATGTTTCCCTAGCCACTAAAGTGTATCTGAGTGGAGCCAGGCCCTTTCTGCCCCACACAGGGCACATCTGGACTAGGGCTTGTGGTCCAGCCTGGGTCTCAGCCTGGAGTAAATGACGTACATTTGTGTCCTGGAACAAACACCTGTGGAGTGCCTGGATTAACAATGTCACTAACTCTCAGGAGTTTATTGTGGGCCCCATGATATTTTCTGTTTGCCTTGAAGTCCCAGCTCCTGGAGGCATGTGATTAAGTGAGAATCTCTGCTTTTATTTTAAAAAGTAGGATTCTAGCCCTTGTGAGTGCAGAAAAAAAAAAGTGAAAACATGAACCCAAGTGCCCCCTAAAGGCTCAAAACCCAGAAGGAAAATAAAAAGAACCCAAAATGTATTTATTTGTTTAAAAATATCTCTTCCTTTTTAAGCCAATCTCATTATTTGGGGGGCTTGGCCCATAATTTTTGAACATTTGGGTAGGCAATACTCAATTAACATTTTCAAAGGTGTTAGTTAACTGAAGTTAATGGGCAGTTGCTTAGCTCAACAGAAGCAAGAACTCCAGTTTAGACACATCCACAGATTCCTCTGTTGGGCCAGTGATACCAAAAAGGTGTCTCTTGTAGTTAGCACCCCCTTGAGGTGAGTAGGGCAGATCACACCTCCCAATGCTTGTTTCAGGCTGTCTGCAGACTCAGGCGAACAGCTAAACTCGGGTTTCATTTTCAAGCTTTTCTTGCTAACTGGGATGGTCAGAAACTTGCACTTTTTAATTAATGAAAACCGAGACTCTGATCTAATCTCATGACTCCTCCTGGGACCTAGGAAAGGCCTGTGCCTCTGTCCAGCTCTGCATCACCTTCAATATGTGCAGGGAACATATTCTGGAGGGGACACTCTATGAGCCATTCACTCACTTCTAGGGACCAGGGACCACTTTCTGCTGTCCTTTCCCGTTTCTCTGGCCTGAATAGAACTAAAGTGAAGAGAAATTCAGGAATCAGCATATTTCGTGTAGCTGTAGCTGGGCCAACTCCTATCCACTCGTAATGCCTAGGGAGGGCCTGACATGCAGTGGGGCTGATCCACAGCTGAGCACTGGCAAAAGCTTTCATTGCAACCTGAACATTTCATGGAAATGATGGTCCCTCAGAAATTCTATTCTGAAAATGGGTATGTTTTTTTTTGCTACTAGCAGTTCAACCTGCTTTAAAAGTTCAGGTTCTCCAGTCAGGCAGCAGAAACAATACCATGTGATTTAGGTGACCCATCATACACCACTTTGATTGTTGGCTGTTTGTGATCAGTTTCCAGAAGAGCCAGAGGATAACAGTTATTCCTCCCACTTGTTCAGTGAGTGCTGATGAATAACAAATCCATTCCCAGAAAATCAGCATGGGGATAGTTCACAGACCCCGAGAAGGAGCTGCACAGAAAAAAAAGAGTTGATCACTTCCAATGGGATGGCAGATTAGAGGGTCCAGGGCTTTGTTTGGTTATGGCAGCTCCCATAGTCCTCCATTTCCCTTGGAAAACCTGAGTGTGGGTTTGTCAAAGGTATCCAACCTGCAGCCAAACCAAAACCAGAATATAAGCATAAACATGGTCACAATCTTGCTAAAGAGAGGTGGACAAGCCCCGCGAAGGATGCAGGCTGACCTTACCCGGCTTGCATGCAGCATTTCTCCAGCACAGCCTGTATCTCTTCTTTTAGGGGATACATCAGCGATTTTACTTAATGACTGCTGACATTTCATCCATCGCACAATGGCTTTTATGAAAGGACAGAACTAAATTAGCTCGCCTCCTTAAAGAGCAAGTGTAAACTCCATAAAGAAAGGCACAATAGAGAATGAATTCATCACAGACATAAATGTTTGTGCTCTAGACTTATTTGTACTATTAATGGCCTGCATTAATATCCAGAGTCATGGATACAGGCAGACACAGAGTAAAGTGAATGTGCTCTGCTGAGGAAAGATGCTGGCTTCTGGGGGCAGCCCACCAATGAAAGACCCACCCACTCAGGTGCAGGAGGGGCCACCAGCCTGAGTTTCAGTGATGGTGGGGGAGAAAAATGAAAACCATGGCTGGGGGTACAGGTCACCAGGTCAGAACAAGGGATCCAGAGGGGTGCACCAAGTGAAGAACCCTGGACAACACCCACTGCAACTGCCAGCTCGAAAGGCTGAAGTCCCCGTTTATCCACAGAGCTAGGAGAGCTGAGACAGCAGAAATGCATGCTTCCTTCATACCACTGCCCAGTATGGCTGAACCTCGACCTAGAAGGGCCATGGCTAAAGCTGAGTGTGATGTACAGAGCTATGTAAATGGAACTGGGCCTTTACATCTCCGTTTGCAGAGGCTGGCTGCCTTTTTTCAGTTCAGAGCAGACTGTTCCAGAGGAGCCACTCATATTATGCTGTGATGAGATCAATGGGCGTTAAGCAAGGAGTAGGATCCAGGCCTCTATCTGCATTTTTAAGTGCCAAAATACCTTTGAAAATCTGGCCCTACTGGATGATCACTAGAATCTCTTTTTACCCATGTAAAGGTGAATCCATGTAAAGGTAGCCACTGGCACTGGACAAATATTTACCTGTCCAGCTCTGCACCTCATGGTCTGTTCCACCAACATGTGGCACAGTAAGACATGTTAATATTACATGCAGTAATACTTGCTCATGCCATTGTAAGCAAGATCTGAATGACCCTGTCAGCTAGCGGGGGTGGGGGAGAAACTTCAGGAGCAAACTGTATTTACATGAACACATTTACTCTGTGTAGGGATCTAGCAGACAGGAGCTGGGGAGCTCCAAGTGATCCGCTTTGGCTGGTGTTGGGTTACAAATCCCTTTAGTTCAACATTATCTTAATAAAATTATTAAATCTGGAATGCAGAGGTAGTGAAATGTTGTTGTCAGTGTTATCTTCATTGGATGACTAAAGGGGAGCAGAACTGTGCTGAGCTTGTCCCGATTTAGGGCTCACTCTCAGCTGATAGGAACTCGCTAAGACAGAGGCTCGAATGTCAGACCCCTGTGAAACTAAGAAGGGTGGGGATAAGTGCCCAGCTAGGAGGTGTGGATGCTCCCTAAGGGTCCCCTATCTGTTTTAACCTGTTCCTTCCCACTGTTCAAAGATAGAGCTAAATAGGCTTCATTAGGAGCCTTTTGTTATGTTAAAGTGCTCGAATGAAAGCTAAAATCACTTGGGGGGGGCGGGAGGGGGGCAATGTTTCTGCCTAGCCTGCAAAAAGCTGAAAATCACTAAGAGACTGATGTGCAGAGGTCACAGCAGCAAGGCAGGTGACAGCAGAAGGTGACTGACAGTCGGCCGGCAAACAAGCGGCTGGCGAGGTGGTGAGCAGAACGAGTGGCTGGCGGGGCGGCCAGGCAGCGAGGAACTGCGGTTAGTGGGACGGCCCGGCCGGCAGATAGGAACCACGGCTGGCAGGGCCGGCGGAGTGGAGCTGTGTGTGGCAGGATGGCCAGCCAGAGCAAGTGCTCAGAGGGAGGAGCAAGCAAGGTGCCTTCTTTCCCAGGTGGGAGGTGAACTCACACACATGCACCTCTGAACCCTGGGTCCTTACTGACCAAGTACAACCACTGTGAGTGGGGTGTGGTGAGGGAGCAGAGAGGGGCAGAGAAAAGGAACTCTTGGTTGTAGAATTCAAGAACATGAGGTGGAAGGCTCTGCCCCACACACTCTGGGGTGGGCGTCCTGCTCGCAGTTTTATTATTATGAATCCTGCTTGTGGCATTTTCCCTAATTAATGTCGGGTGACTTCTCTCCTTTCATTAAAAGTTTCTTTTTTACGCTCAGACTCTGTGCTTGTGAGTGGGGAAGTACGGCCTCTCAGAGGCACCCAGGGGTAGCGTGTAATTTTCCCAGGTTACTGCGGGGGGGCTCGAGTGGGTTCTGTGTTGTCTTGTTGAAGAAGAACCCCTAGATACTGAACTCGGCCCTGGTTGCAGCTGGCTTCACCTGGCAGAAGGGTTACACCATTGTCATATAGATGCACGCAAGTAACACAAGCGCAATAACTGTCATGTAAAACATTTGCTAACGAATTGCATCACCGCCTGGCCTAACTTTCATTTACAGCTTGCTCCACAGCAAATAGCTGATCTGACAAATTTTGCCTTTTCCAGCAGGTGGATTGTCCACAAGTGGCTGGTGGCGACGGTTGCCTTCATGCTGCAAAGCTCTATCAGATGTGTTTGGAGCAGGAGCCTTGGTCTGTATCGTGTCCATAAGCAGTTCATCGTGAGCATTCCAAATCTCAGGTGGGTTGGTTAGTTTTGATTGGCTGCACAGGTCATATGGGATTGTTTCTGTTCCCTGGTAGGATGAGTGTAACTCTTAAACTTAAATTTCCAGTGAAAATATTCACATGTATAGCTCCAGATTCACTTTCTATGACTATTCTCCAGGGCCCTTTGAAATTCATGACCCTCCCGGGAGCTCATTCAAGAGAATATTCCTGGAAAGTAGACAATGGGGATGCAAACAAAGCTGAAGCAAATTCATATAACAATTCAGATGAATATTCATATTACACACTGGGCTCTGCTTTTGTTACCTTGCAAACAAAGGTGAACTGTGCAGCCAGCAGAATTTCTGTCCAAAACAAAACATTCTTCTCTATCCATAGCAGTGAGCTGTGTGCCAAGGGTGGGACCCCAACCAACAAGACTTCTGTGGGTTGATGTGTGGCCAGCTTGTAACCAGAGTGACCCGGTTAATGGAGTCCTACCCAGCAACCTGTCTGTCTGTGAACATGTCACCACAACCAAGATGAACCATGTGCACTTAAGAAGCTCAGATAACCCTGTGATAATAATTGAACTTCTAGTCCATGAAGGATTTTTGAGATTTCAAAATTTGGCTTTGTTCCGACTTGGAGCAAAAAGTGAAAATTTCAAAATGCTCCACTGGGAAAAAAATCCCCCCAGATTTCTATATTGGGGTGGATTGAAAAATCTGATTTTGATTTTGATTTTTTTCTAATTTTCTATTTTATAATATGATATATATCCACTATCTAAAACACACAATTTAAAATAATTCTCAATGACCAGTTGTTTCAAAATGAAAAATCAAAATGTTTTGTTTCAAAAATGCCCACCTGGGATGTTTGAAGTCAAAAATTCCATGTCGTGCCCCCCCCCCCCCCAATTTTCTTCCAAAATGAAATTCTGGCAAAACTGTCCTGATTTTATGGGGTGTTTCAGTTCGGAGGGAACAATAGATTCCAACAGAGTATGGTTCTACTGAACTTTCTCTGACCAGCTCCAGAAAACACCCAGGTAGACAATATACAAATGTGTCAATGGTTGCAGCTATACTAGGGGCCAAATGACAGCCTTTTTTACTGTTTACACCAGTAGCAGCTGGAGGGCAATCTCTGCCCATCCTCTGTAGGTCACATAAAAGTGATGTTGCCCCCTGTACTCAACCATAAAGCTAAAAAGTGTCTCATTTCCCCTTGCTATTACTATGGCACAGCTCAGCAGCATGCCCTCCTCCGCAGCCCTGTAATAATGCTGTGCTCCATCCAAGAATCTCAAAGCACTTTACAACCATTGAGGGGACACAGAGGGTGTCTACACTAGAGCTGGAAGGTGTAAATTCCGGCTCAAGGAGACATACCCGGGCTAGCTCCGATCAAGGTAGTTCTCTAAAAACAGACGTGTCATGAGAGGCTAGCTCTTAGCAAGTGTATAGCTAAGGTCTTGGATGGGCCTGTACTCAGGGCAGCTGCCCCCTCCCAGCACTGTGGCCACACTGCTGTGTTTATCGCACTAGCTCAATTAGAGCTAATATGGGTATGTCAACTCAAGCCAGAATTTACCCCTTCTGGCTCTAGTGTAGACAAACCCTGAGTGTCAACATGAAATCTAGTCAACTGAAAAAACAGTGAAAAGTTTTTTTCAAATTCTGCCCATGACCCCTGAGTCCACTAGATAAGAGGTGGGTTCCCAGATGTTTTGCACAGCTTTTACATGTGATTTCTCTGCTGCTGTGTGAAAGAGCCACAGAAACTTCAGTGAAATGGCTGCAACAGCTTCCTATACAGGGGACACATACAGCTGACGGTATGCAAAGTGCTGCCAAATGCACACAGGAAAGACACGGAAGAACAGAGAACGTTTCCCCATAATTGTTTTCAGTTGCAGGATTTGGAGGAGTCACTTGTACCAACAGAGGGGGAAATGTCAAATGTCAGTACGATTTTTAAGTTGACAATACCCCTTTGATCCTCACAGCTTCCCTGTGACGTGGCCTCATTCGGATTATGAAGCTGAGGAAACTAAGGCATGGGCGGGTGAAGCGACTTGCACAGCGTCTCTAAGTCAGCCTGTGAGAGCTAGAACTATGAAGAGAACTCACAGCTCCTCCTGACATTTCCAGACTCTGCTCTCACTGCAGGGCAGTCCTTCCTTCTCACTCCACTGGCCTCTAGGATGGGGGGAGAGTTTTCTGAACAAATACAAATTCACTCCACACAGCTGGCAGCCGGCTAAAGCCATTAAAATGGTTGATTGGTGCCTAGGCCTGAGAGAGCCAGCCAATCTAGAAAACCGGACATTTCAAATCCAGGAGAACAATGTTCTGAAATCTGGCTATTCCTGTGGCTTGGCGGTGTGACTCTGTACCTGAACACACCGCGATGCTGTTTTCTTTCTATTTTCATGGGTCTAGATTGTGTCTCTTACTCCCAATGGCGGGCCGTTACTCACACACGCATTCCCTCTGAAATGAATAGGGCCACTTCTGCCAGGACCTTCCAGGCTAATGACAGGGAGGGGTTCCCAACTGGGATGATGGTATTTATGTTCTCCGTGCACTGGTGCTGCCTTTTGATATTCTTCTGCTGGTTGCCTTCCCTGTTCTATTTCCTCATGCCCAGCGGAACAGAATATATGCTGAAAAGGAGTTAGGCCTTGTCTGTACGGGGGCGTGATTTGCACTGAGTTTTTGCGCACTAACTGGCCCTTCTCCCATTGGCATCCATAGGAGTTGAAGGAGCTCAGGCTCTTGCATGTTAGGCCCCTCAGGCCTCTATTCAACAGGATCAGCTCCTCAGCACACAGTGCAATCCTTCAGCAAACAATAGTAGCCAGTATTTACAGGGCCCTGGAGATGAGGTATCCGCAGGGCTGCCCCAGTCTTGACCCATCCCTTGCAGGGGCGGGACCTATTTCTCCTGCTTTTCTTTCCCCTTTTTTCTTTCATCCCATATGTCTCTGTTTCTTGTGGGTCATTGTCCTACTCACAATGTAGAAATTCCTGCCCAGCAAGGGATTCAAGGAACTGTGAACCCAGCCAGACTTATCCCTAACACACAGACAGAACCTGGAGTGTTGCTCTTTTGAGGCTTGAAAAGATTTGGCTAACTTAAAAATCTCTACATGTGCTGTTGCCAGCTCTCATGATTCTATCACAAGTCTTGCAATATTTGGTATTGTTCCTAAAGCCCCTGCTCCAGGAGACATGTGATTTCATGACAGTCCAGCTTTCATTAAAGATCCCATGAGTATCTAGTAGGCCTTTTGGTTTCAAAGAAAAGCTTGAAAACGTGAATGCTAAAGGTTCAGAAACTAGAAGGTTAATAGAAAGAACCTAGCTTTATTATTATTAAAATCTGATGATTTTAAATCCAGTCTCATGATTTGGGGGCTGGGGCTGAGTCATGCTTTTTGAATGATTGGGGTTGGTAATTCTCCTTCCTGATTATTGATTGGCACCTTCAGTGGAAATGCAGAAATACCCCAAGAAAGGCTGATTCCTGCTTATCTCCAGCTTGAGCAAAAACCAGGGCCAGAAATCTCATGGAAGAGCCTGTTCTTGTGAGATTCCCAGCAGAACTTGCAGCTCCGGGGGCCCCGATTTTCCTCTCGCTTACACTGGTGTAAATCAGGAGTAACTGCATTCAAGTTCATGGAATTACACCACTACACTACTGATGCAAGTGACAGGAAAAGCAGGCTCAAGCAGTTCAGCCAAGTTTTGGGGAAAAGTCTGGACTATTGGCCCTTGGGAACTTCACCCATTGCTGCATCCCCATCTCTGCCCTGAGCTCAGCTTGCATCCCATAGTCAGGCTGTCAGGGCTATTTTGTCTGCTGGTCACTCAACTTGTCATTGGTTGAAAAGGGCCATAAAACAAGTGATCATCAGCCTGAATGGTGCATAATATACTGCTGAGCCCAGGTGTGCTGGGAAGATAAGGGAGGCTGTCCCTGGACCCTCTGATGCCAGGCAGCAGAGCTCAACACAGCCACAAGTTCTGAAAATAAACACACTAATAAGCAGAAACCAGGCACTTAGTGTTTCTCATAATGATCAAGTGGGAGTTTCCCTTTGCTGCAGAGACTCACTCTGCTGAGAAAATGATCCCCAGCAAGCTGATGTCTGGTTTTGTGGTTGGGTGAAAAGAAGCTCTGAACTTTGCAATGACGCAGCAGAGACACTGTGGGGTGTGATCCCTGCTTTTAGCGGAGTGGTTCCAGCAGTCTTTGGGGCAGAAAGAGCAAAGGAGAGACTGGGGGTGGGGAGAAGAGCACTCAGATTGGGTGGAGTGAAGCCTATCTCTTGGGAGAGAATCATTGTGCTCAGCTAAATAAATGCTGCCTGGAGGGAGACCAAGACAACACTTCTGGTGTTTGCCCTGCCAGTCCACAATGACCACTTCCTCTCCCAGCTTTCCAGCCATCAACGCCTTCCCTTGTTCTTGTCCTGTCTTCTCTGGTCCCCATAGCATGCTGCCCTGTGTCTTCCTTCCACCTTCCGTGCTGCTCTGGCTCCTGCTCCTCTTTCTCTCTTTCATTGATGCAGCTCCTGGCTCTCCTCCCTGGTGTCAGTTCCTTGCGTTGTCCCACTGTCCTCTGCCATTAGCAGTGGTGTCTGCTGGCTCCTCTCTGATCTCACTGGCAGCTGCTCTTCTTGGTGGGGATGCTTTGCCCCTCCACTTTCTTCTTTTGTAGGCAGCAACTGCTAGTGGACAGTCCTTGGCAGGCTCTGTCTCCTAGAAGGCCTTTGTGCCATGCTTTCCACATGTCTCTCTGGACCATCTGACCTGCCAAGTGCTGTTTTCACCACTGATGCCCTTGGGTGTGATCTGAAGGAGCACTGAACAAGGTTGTTATACTGGAGAAGGGGCCACCAGCCCTAAGTGGTCTTCATACTTTGCATAAGAGCATTTTCATAGGTGGCTTGGCCGGTGCCCTTCATAGCCATTGCAATGTGGCCTTCCATTCTGAATACCAGTTAATAAAACAGTCCAACAGGAGGCACTCATATGTGTCAAGTCTGCTTCCCTTTGTGTTCACCCTAACGCAGTTTTTGAAGCACCTCCCTCTTATTCATTATCCTTAAAATCCCCCCCAGCAGAGCTTCAGAGGTGCAAAGTGTCAGCTACTGTTTCATGCAAAGAAACGCTGTAGAACTATAGTGTGGGCTTTTCAACACCACCTGAGTGAGTTCGGAGGACCAGTCAGCGAACCTTGACTTTCAGTGGCTACGTATGTCTACACTGCAGCTGGGGGGTAGAATTTCTGGCTGGGATAGACATGCCTGCGCTAGCTCTGATTGTGCTAAAAATAGACAGTGGCTGGGGCTAGCCACCCGAGTGCAGCCCTGCCTGGCTCCCTGGGTCTGTACTCGGCAGCTAGCCGAGGTTACCTTGTCATTTTGAGCATGCTAGCTCGATCAGAGCTAGTGTAACTACATCTACCCGAGCCCGAAATGACATCCCCGGCTGCAGTGTAGACGTACCCAAGGGGAATTGTGCTCCTAACTCAGGTGCTGTTGAAAATCCTACCCATTAAGACCAACTAACTGTTCATATCAGCTAAGAGTGAGCAGCTTTCACTCTTTGTCCCTACGAGCCATACTAACTAGATGGGAGGAGCTGTGCTGAGCCTGAGGGCGAGATGGGAGGAGCTGGTGGAAGCAGCAGTTCTTCCTAAGGGGGCAGCTTGAAGACTTCAGTTGAACTGGAATTTGATTGTATGAGGTTTGGGAGAATGTGCATGTGCCATGGCACCGCCATCCTGGCTGGAGCCATTGTAGTATAAATGCTATCTAACAGGAATAATAATAATAACTGAACAGTTCAGTAGGGAAAGATGGCAATAAACTCTTCGATCACCCGGGCTGCTGGTGCTTGGACGCCAGGGCCAGAATGTTACCTTGAGCCAAGTGACTGCGCCCTCCATCTTCTGCCTATTAGCAGTGGCTTCCAAGGTGCACAGTAGTGCATAGAGTGACTCTGTCTTTAGTACCGTCGACAGTGTCTTTGAACAATCAGACCTCATAAGGCCCGTCTGAAGCCTGCATCAATGAAGGAGCTTGTTTCCATCCAGACCATCCTATAGACACTAACTTTATTTGTGTTGCCAGTGTACATTCTTGGCTGCAGTTCCACCAGCAGCAGGGATTTTGCCGAGGATCATCAAACTGGCAGTTATTACAATCAAAATTGTCATTTTAAAATTATTTTTTAATTTATTTCCTTCTCTGTGCAACAACTATGCTCAGACAGGAGTTGAACTGCTTTTATTGCATGGCTCTGGAGTACACGCCGGCTTCCCTTCCAGCAGCAATGCAAAAGCCCATGTGAACTGGTAAAAAACCACAAATACAACTACTAGACCCTGCTCACAGCCCTAGAACTACTGAATATGGCACTGGTTCCGGGGCCTTACAGAGAACAGGGAATGCACCTCTGCTCCTGGGCAGCAGATCCAGGAAACACACCCTAACTCCCTCCCAGATCCCGCACCCCAACCCCTTGCCCCAGCCCTGAGCGCCCTCCCACACCCTGAACCCCTCATTTCTGGCCCCACCCCAAAGGAAGCCCCAACCCTCCGCTCCTTCCCCATGCGCGGGGCTGTGTGTGGTCTGTAACTGATTTTTCCTGTGGGTCAATGGCCTGTGATAGAAAAAAGGTTCCCCACCCCTGATCTAGTCTGACCTCTGCACGTTGCAGGCCACTGAACCTCACTCACCCACTCCTGCAATAGACCCCTAACCTCTGGCTGAGTTACTGACATCCTCATGTCATGGTTAAAAGACTTCAAGTAACAAAGAATCCACCCTCCTTCAAACCTCATCCAGATCTAACCATCCCCTGAGCCCATCTCTGTTGATCAGAGGAGTCTGCTGCAGACAATAACATCTAAAATTAGATCCTAATCTCAATCCATACCCTGAGATACATCAACAAAATTCACCTGTGCGGAAAGACTGAATCTCACTGGCGATTACATGGTACCTAAACCTTGTTCTGGTCATCTCCTTAGGGAGAATTTCACCCAGGCTGGTAGTACAATGGGTCAGAATCACCAGCCCACAATGTATGAAGAAAGTGAGTAAAGGCAGGGAATGAAATCACATCAGACAAGTGACGTGACTGCCAACCACATGTTCATAGAAACACTTCCTCATGTTACCCTGTGTTCAGAGATACACTCATCAGAAAAATGTTTCCTACAAAGAGGAGGAGTCACTTAGAGCATCCTCAGACCATGAATTGGGGGAACCAGACCTTATCAACAGCTCTGAATTCCAGGTGATGTGACTCCTGAGTTGTTTTACCCTCCATTATTCCTGTCACGGGGTCATCTTCCAAGTCCAGCCCTCAGGAAGCTGCTGCCCATTTAGAATTTGACGGTGTCACCATAAATAACAGGGGCATGTCTAATTCCCTGCTGAGCAACAGTGCGCCAAATTCTATCTCCCACAGTACCTCAGCACCTCGCAGACTTGGAGGAATTCATCCTCAGAACACCTCTGTGGGATAGGGGAGTATCATTACCCCCTTTTCACAGATAGGGCAAAGAGAGATCATGTGATTTGCCCAAGGTCGGTGGCACTGTCCTGTCTTGACAGCATTCATCTTCACTGGGGGTAAATGAAAGCAGAATGTGGCTCTATGAGTTTTGCTGGATGAAATGAACAAACAATTCCCCTATTTCCCACCACACAAAGGAAATCAAACCAGCCCGACCCCAATCTCTGCTCCGGTTTTGTAAACCTGATGTTTGTACAGTCCTGATTTCTGCCTTCTGAGCTGTGCTGCGTGTGACCCCTCTGGAAGCACAAGGACCCTTCTGCCCACATAATGTTCTCTTGCCTTCTGAACAAAACATGCTCCCTCTCATCCCCGGAGGAAAATGAAACGATTAATCTTTGACATCATTCTAACGATGTCTTCACTCAATTACCAGCTCCAATGGAGCCACCTGCCATAGGGCCAGGAACAGAAAATACCTTTGCTGCAGAGCAGGGATGGACAGGGATCTGCCTTCACCTACAGGATTGGTTCCAACCTCTGGGAGAGGGAGGAAAACACTCCTGAAAAGGGCAGAGGGGCTCCATAGTCCTTTCTGATTGTTCGAGATGGAGTCATGCGCTGGGGCTCTTTTGTGCCTTCTTTGGGGGTTTTGTTCTTTGGAGCTGTGTCCAGCCCTCACAAATATCCAACAGGTCCTTCGACAAACACCACCAGCTATCAAAGGCCTCTCTGAAGCCTACACAGAGGGAGACTGGGAAGGAGGGGCCTGCTTCTCTGAAGGCCACTCTGAAGCCTGTATGAAGAGAGGGCAAGAAGGAGGGGTCTGCTTCCCCCATGGACAAAACCCAAATGAGTGGAGCTGTAGTAGAGGGTCCCCCACCCCAAGCCACCAGATCTGGCCCCAAAGGTTTAAATTTCATCAGCTCATTTGGAAGCACCTTGGAGCATCTGTGTCAGTCCCCTCCCGCCATCAGACAGGAGGATTCTGTGCTACAGGCTCCACGTACACAGAAAAAGAACCACTTCGCTTCTCGCTCTGACAGCAGTTCGCGTGGCTGATATGCTGGGCCCAGAGAACTGATGCCGCGTCTCTTGAGGAGCTTAGCCTGAGGTGGGATCGGTGCTTCTTCGAGGGACAACTGCGCTTATCCCCACCTAATCTGAATAACGCAAATTAGAACGGAGGAGACCTGCTAGGCCCCATGCAGCCTGTCAGCCTGAGACCAGTGCAGGATTGTTCCCTGTAGGCCATTTCTGACTGCTTTGGCCAGTCCACTTTTAAATGCCCCAAGCCACGGGGATTATGCCACCACTGGTTTATCGCCCATGGCAAATTATATTTACCCAGGTTCCCCTGCTGACTGGGCATTCAGTGCAGAGAAATATTTCACTAGCTCTTTCGGGGCTATGACCTGGAGATTTCTTTATAACATTGATGCTCCTGTAACACCCTGTGTCTGGCTGTAGGGGATGAGTCACATCACCTAGTTTCAGTCCCGCAGCTCCTGTCGTGATTTTGTATTAATTTCTAAAGGTTCCCAGCAGGTGCAGCCTTCCCCCACCTCTGTGGTGAAGAGACAGCCCCTGGAACCCCAACCCCCTTTAGAAATGCTGACCCAGCACAGCGGATGGCAGGAACAGGCTCCAAAGCACTTTCGGCAGGGACCGAACACCTCTAATTCTATGTCTGAGGGAGCTCCAGACACTGCCTCCTTGTGATCTGTTCACCCACAGGCCGATCCTACAAGGTGCAATGTGCCCTCAATGTCTGCTAAAGCCAGCTGGAGTTGAGAGCACTCAGCAAGGGCTGGAGAACTCTGGGTGCTTATCTTCACTCCCTGGGAGCGTTTGCTTCTGCAAATGAAACACACTCATCTGACTCATATCAGGAGCTAACCTATTAAACTGAAACCACAGGCAGAAATATTACATGCAGCTGTACATTTAGCAGGCACTTCAGGGTTAACAAAGACTAAAAGGTGGACTTCCAAAGGTTGGTTTTAGAGTTATCTGACCCTGAGGACATCCTGCCTGCACACGCATGGGAATCTTCTGGAGTTGGAGGGTTTGCAAACAACTTTGAGTGTATTGTCAGGTGCCCCAGGTTTAAGTTTGGCTAATTTAAAAACAACAAGCCAGATTCCCAGCCCTAATGGGGCAGCTGAGGCTTTGCATTGAACCACAAACTCCTCGTGTGGTGCATGGCTGTGAGATAGCATGGGTTGGTAGCAAGCCTGGGAGAAACTTTAAAAATAATCCTACATTCCCTTGGATGCTGTAAACAAATCCTGAATCAATCAGTAGTGGGCAGAAGTATTAGCCAAGCTCCTCTCAGGACTTGTTACACAATGCAAAGAAGGGGAATGTCAGGGAGTGAACATGCTGGGACAGATGCTTGGCCAGAGCAGCAGACCCTCTGGACTGCTGCAGGCAGAGTAACTTAGAGCAGCCCTTATGTTTCCCTAAATTATGCTGGGAGCCATTTTAGCCCCAGCCAACCCAGAATCAGTGGAGTTGAATCATGAGCATAAACTTGGCAACCCAGCTGGAGATGTGGACCCACATGTTTTCTTAACTATAGGGAAACCGCACTCTGTATTAGGGACAAGAGACACACTCCCCCACGCCCTGGAGTTCAGCCGGCACAAGTGGCTGCTCTGCTATCTAGATGCTATCTGTGCAGTTACTCTCTCAGTTGTAATTTTCTGTCTCCCTCCCTGTTCTTTCCCTGTCTCCCCTAAGCAGCACGTTGGCATAGTAATGTGCAAATCTGTGCAAAATTGCAGATCCCAGAATTTTAGAGTGGGTTTGAAATTAGGACAATCTTGGATCTGCCAACTTCTTGGCAGTAGATAAACTATGGCAGTGGCAACCGCTGGACCTGGCTAGGTTTTCAAAATCCTACCCTTGGAGGATAGCAGCCTTGACTGCATGTTCAGGGGAAACCACTATTGATTTCTATTTCACTCCCCCACCATCATGGCATACTAGAATGGGAAGAGCCCTGGACAAGTCTGCTGCTCTCACTCATGCATGCAAACAGCAAGTGGAACTCCACACACCCAAGATTCCCAATCAGGGGCAGGAGATAGAGACCACAGTCACCTTGTCCTTGCTGTCTTTGCCTAGAGATGGGGGCCCTTTCCCTCACCAAGTAAGAGGGGCTTCAGCCTACTATATGGGGCAAAGGTGCTCCATGGGGCAGCCAGCCTTTCTTGCAGTATTTTGTGAGGTGCTTTCCATCCTGGCTGGATTAGGAACTGCAGTGGCAGGGCAAAATTAAAAACAAATATGAAAAAATAAATGCACCATTTTTGAAGCTCGCCATAGATTCTGGTTTATTTCACAGTTTGTGTAGACGACAACTGAATCTCTTTCTAAAAGAGATGCTGTAACTCAAGCAGACATTATGGGCTTGAGGCAGAACTTCCCAGAGGATGTTCTCTCACCTCTGTTATGCAGGAGATCGGGCTAGATGATCCTAATGATCCCCACTGGCCTTAAAACCTATGGATCTATGAAACTCAGGTGGGTTTTCATTTTCCTTGAATGAGTTCACCCACCCTACAAGTGACCATAGTTCCAGGAGCAGATCAGTGCAAACAGCAATTGCTTATACTTTTCTTCTTTAGTATGCTCCCAAGAGGACAAAATTTTGTCCCGCCATAGATTTCCATAGAGCTGCACCTCTGGATGCCAGGACTGAATGTTGCTCTGCTTATCAGTATGTGTTTCTTTCTTGCAACTTTCTGTCTCTATCCAGTGTATATTGCACTCCTTCCTGTGGGATGGGCGCAAGTTCCCTGTTTCAAAGTGTGAATGTGACGGCTGGTGTAGTATTGAATTTTTATTCTTTGAGCATCAGCATGTTTTGCTTATGGCACAGGATGAGTAAAACAGAGTCACTGGAAATTTTAAAAGCCCTTTGTTCTCCTTTTGATGGAAATAGAGACAGAATTCACACCTGTCTCTTGATGGGCAAAGCTCTCCATGAAGATCCCCTGAATACTACCATCACCTCTGAGAAGGGAGAAGGTCGTTGCACTCATCTCCCATAAGTAGACTCCTTTTGGGCTCCAAGAGAAGGCCAGCAGAGTTCTTGGGATTTAGCTTAATATCTGCTCATAGAACCAAGCTGCTGAGCTCCTGGGGCTGAGCCTGATCTCCTTCATGCTAGTGTCAATCAGGAGTCACTCCGTTGAGAGCAGAATCAGTCCATCTAAGTGCAGGTCTCTCTCACTGTGCTGTTCAACATCTCACAGAGAGGAAGGGCAGTTCAGTTGTTACAATGTTAGCTTGGGACTTCAGAAATGCTGGATTGATTCCTTGATCTGACACAGGTTTCCTGTGTGACATTGGGTAAGTCACTAGTCTCCTGCTGCCCCATCTGTAAAGTGGGGGGATAATTGTATTTTCCTGCCTACGGGGGTGATGAGGCTAAATACATTGAAGATTGTAGACATTAGATAGATAGAAACCCAGAGCAAGTTGCCCACCTGTGTCTCAGTGATTCACATTTTAAAGCGATCAGCCTCGCTGGAGGTTTGGAATGGAGTTTGGCGAACAGGACACTTTCTGGGAGTTAGGGCCTATTTTCTATAATGAATATAAATATTTGTTGGATGAATAATGTTTTCCCAGAGGTATGCACCTAATGGATCTCAAGGAGTCCTGAGCTCTCTGCCGATGGCTCACAAAGAAGCTTGACTGTTCAACAATTGGAGGAACAAGACTAGAGGATTAATAAAGGCATATTTCCAATGTACAAAAATTAATGAATTTGTACGGTATCCTGGCTACAAGATGCATTAATTTAGACAGGCAGCACTTAAAGCCTTAAGAGCAGGCACTGCAGAAGATGGACAGAATGAAAGCAAGAGAGAGTAAACAGGAGATTTCTGAATGCAGGTGACATTTGTGCAAATACTTTATTTCAATCAATTTAAGGAAAATACAAAGCTGGGGTCACTCCTAGGAAAGGAAACGAAATTGAAAAACAACTAATGTTCTGTCTGCAGTTAAACTGAAGCTGAGAAGCCACTGTCCTCTCCAGAGAAGCCCTAAACATTGCTACTTGAGGGCTTTGCTTTTCCTTTGCCTTTGGTATTTTTTTTCAAATATCATCCCATTACGACTGGTGTGTGAATTAGAGAAGCTGCTCCAGGAAATCCCTGAGCCAGTGACAAGGTGGCAGTTCTGCTGACACAAAATAGGGAATTTATATTTTAATATTTACATTGCAGTAGTGCCCAAAGACCCTGATCCAGATCAGGGCCCTGTTTTGCTTGGTGCTATGCATACATACAGTGCAAAATAGTTCCTGCCCCAAAGAGTTTAAAAATCTGAAGAGAGGAGACAAACAGAAATAGATGCACACAAATGTCAGTGGTACATTTGAGAAGGTTTCACATGGGAGGCATAACACAGAACAAAAAGTGATCAAACTTTTTACATATATACAGCACCTTTCACCTGAGTACCTCAAAGCACTTTCAGGGCGTTAATTAATTAATTGCGTCAAACCACATCTGGGGGTAGGTGAGTCGATTACACCCATTTGAGAGATTGATAAACAGGCTGTTGTTACTATGGTGATGGGAGCCTTAGGAAAAGATGGAGATAGGGAGAGCCTGAATTCGAGTAGTTCACTACAGTACAGAGAAGGGAGCCCAGCATCCCAGAGCCAGGCCTGTTCATTAATTGTTATAGCCCTGGCCCAGGTAAGTGGTACCTCAAGACATGACCCTCTGCAGCAGTCCCAAATGGTCAGAATTCTGTGGCTCAGAGGAGTTGTGTCTATTTAGGCCGCAGAGCAGTTATTCTGTATGGCATATGTCTCAGCCTTAGGGGACGTTTATATACTGCAGTCAGGGGGTGTGATGAAACTCAGGTAGATATACCCAAGACACCTTTAATCTAGGCAGCTTGGGTACCAGAGCAGGGACGCTGCGGCAGCGTACCCTACCACGCAGGCTGCACAAGACTGCCGGGAACCCTGGTAATTCCTCACAGAGCAAGCCTGTGCTGCCAGGTCTTCACTGTTCCAGTACTCCAGCACACTAGATTAAAGCTAGCTCAGCAATGTCTACCCCAGCTGCAGTCACACCCTGGGACTATAGGATAGACGTACCTTAAATTGTAGTATTTCATCTGGATTGTTGGTGGAACCTGCAATTGGTGCTGTGCCGCTATCTTCTCTTTAGGGCAAGGGTAAGAAAGCTAACATGGCCTAGGCAGCCAAAGGCAGAGAAACCTCCCAGGGATTTTAAATCTAGATTTCCAAACTGAAAGAAAGCTGCCAAGTGGTTTCAGGGCCATT
Organism: Lepidochelys kempii; assembly: GCF_965140285.1. Classification (NCBI taxonomy): domain Eukaryota; kingdom Metazoa; phylum Chordata; order Testudines; family Cheloniidae; genus Lepidochelys; species Lepidochelys kempii. The sequence continues at coordinate 28,804,328 of NC_136392.1, read as the reverse complement.
CCTCCCACCCGCAAAAGTGGTAGGAGGAGAGGAGAGGAGGTTATAAAATCTCACATCATTAAAAATTATTTCTCTAAAACCCAAATTCACTAAAGCCAGTTTCTGACATGGTTTATACACTTCCTTGCCAAAACACAGGGCCCCTGTGCTAGTATCTGAGAAACAGGAAGAGAAACTGATTAGAAAGTGACTCCAAACAAAGGGGAAGAATCTCAGTCGGTTTTCACTGCCCAAGATGAGTGAAATGTCAAAAATAAATAAATAAAATAATCATAGCACCAGCAGCAATGACTAGAGATGGGCAGAAATTATTTATCAAAACTGTTTTTCGGTATAAAATGTTTTCGACATAACCAAAAATGGTCACGGAAAGTGTTTGCCTTCCATGGTAATGTCTGACTTTTTCTTGGAAAACTTTTGATCTCTGGTATTTTGTTTTTTTGATGCAAAGTCAACATTTTCTGTGGAGATGGCAGGAAACATTTTCTGACCAGCTGTAGTAAGACGCAAACGGGACGTTTTAAAAAAAATCCATTCATTTTGATTATGTAAGGTGATTTTTTGCATATATGATTTTTCATCTTGGCACTGTCTCCTTTAACAATTACATACATTTTCATCTATCTATCTAATCTATCTGTCTAATTAGTTAAATTGTCCCGCAGAGTCCTTTTTATTAGTCCTTTACATTTAACCCAGGTGGGTGCCAGTTTCATACATATATTTGAAAATGTGAAATTGGCATGTACATGGGAAAAAGGACTAATATAAATGGCTCTTTGGAGGACAAATTAACTAATAATTCCTTAATTCCTTTTTACCTGATCTTTAGTGCAAGCAGTGTAATATGCATAATTCAGTCTTTAGAATGATATTTAACCTCCTTCTTCAGTTGTTTGCTTGCTTTTCTGCTGTTAGCTTTATAAGTGTTTGAACTGATACTGTGACCAGAAAGAGATTCCCCTAGAAAATATTCTGTCACTTGTGCTTTATTTGTAGCCATCCAGGGGAAAGTCTGGAAATCCATCATGGGAATATTCTTGTTCCATTAAAGGAAGTAAAGGTTGCAAAAAATGAAAACCTTCAAAAGACCATGGGTCAAGTCTGATTTTTCCTAGCTGCTTTAGGTAAGTGGTGCATTTTCATCCTTAAGTTACACAGGAAAATATGAGTTTATATGTCAGTAGAAATGAAAATGCGCACACATGAGCCAAAGCAAATGTGGTTTCAGGTAGTGGTGGGAAATCTACCCACAGAAGTGATTTTCTCAAACAGCAGTGACTTTCTCAGCACATTTGTATGTTTCCTGGAATTTCTCCATTCGGTGCTGCACACGTATTAGCAGCAGTAAATCTAGATGAAATGTTAGAACAATCTGTGCAATATTGATGTCTAAACTTGAAAATCATTTTGGTACAAAATGACATGTAACCCTGACCCCTCAAACACAGAGTCGGTGGCGAGCAGGGTTCTGCTAGGAGCTCTGGCTTAGCCACTTCAGCAAGTCTTTGCACAACACTAAAATAAAATCAAAGACAAAGATTATTTCTGTTTTGTAATACACAGAACCAAATGAAAGTAGTCTTGTGTCACTGATGTATCATTTCATTCTGGAGCTGCACTTGGGTCCCAAATAGAAACATAGCTCTTTTGGAGACAACAGTGAATCCCATTGCTTAAAAAATCCCATCAAAGTCAATTGTGCATGTGCAGTGTTGTGAGTATGTGTGTGCCTGTGAGTGTTTGTGTGCATATGCTTATGGGCACATTGTGGGTATGCCCAGGTGTTCATAGAGAAATGTGCGTGTGCTTATCTGTAAAACTTCCCAGCCTTCTGCTGCATATGTAAGACCTGTGGCCTATTCCTTTTTGTTAGAGCAACCAGTTAGCTCCAGTTTACATCTGAACGTTCTTCAGCCTCTCTATAAAGGCAAGGGCTAGAAAATCCCCCCACTTTTAAAAAGATGACTCATTAGATTCTCTTTCACAGAGTCAAAGGCCAGCAGGGCTATGGAGCTGTTCACAGAAGCCCTCTTCAGCTTACAATGCTCTTTGCTCAGGCCAACTCTCCTTTTGCCTGAGGAGGGAGTGAGTAATGGGTTCAAGCCGCATGTTGGGGCTGTAGGACCGGACTATTTCAGGAGCATTAAAAAACATGATAAAAGGGCCCAATGCTGCATTCAGTGGCATTGGTGTCAATTTAGACAAAAGCCAGTACTTCAGGTTTACACAAGTGGCCGTGGGAGCAGAATGTGTCCAAAGTCTGTCTTTCTTTCTGACTGATAAAATATCTCACCCTCCAAAGAGAAACCGTGAAAGTCTCTTGCATGCTTTTCATAATCAGAGAATGTGCAAGCTTCTGCAGAGCGAGGGACTGCTGATCCAGAGTTTGGATCCTCCCTGCTGCCTAAGCTCTCTCTTGCTGTATTTTCAGAGTGCAATGCCTAGCCACAGCCATCTTGAGTGCATTGGCTGGGGGCGGGGGGGAGTGTGTGTGTGTGTGTATGAATATGATTGTGAGGTACAAACAAATGTTCTTTGTCAGCTGTCATTTATAATTTACTTCATAAACTAACTGTCCCAAATTGCAGCAGAGAGTCATTAGGAGAAAGATATGATCATCTTCAATTTCTTTTAAGTTAGTTTGGGAGCAAGCTGCAAGATATGAAACTTTGAATCATTTGCAAAGACTACTCTGAAAAAATCAAATTAGCAGAATATTTGCTGATAATTTGTGCCGCTGTTTTGAAAACACAACAGCTCCCCCTACAGCACAGAGGGAAAACTGCCTAAGAAGGAGCCCCAAATCCTCAACTGGAATGGCTTGCAGGCCAGAATATCGTTTTGAGTTCCTTTGGGCTCGTCTACATGCAGAGCTGTGCTGACATAACTCAAAATGTGATTTTAAACCAGTTTAGTTAAACCAGTTCAAAAGATTGCCTGGACACTCTTATTTTGTTTTAAACCAGGCTTCCTTCAGTTTAGTTCAAGTTGTCAAGTTGCTTGGAAGCAGGTTTAAGAGAAACCAAAGTAGGTCACTCTTAACTGAAATAATATTGTCCACCTAGGGGTTTGCACAGTTTAATCAGTTTAATTAAGCCAGTGCAGATCTGTGTGTACACAAGGCCTTATTCTATCTATCCATCTATCTGGTCCCCTCACCCTGTCTCAGACCCAAACTTCAGCTTTTTTTGTACCTTTTCTACATTGTATAGAACCTTCCAGTATTTTATAAACATAATACAGATGGGCCAAATCCCCAATTCCTTCCTCGGGCAAAACTCCCATTGGTTTCAGCGCATTTGGCTTGGGAGGATAGGATGCTTTGGGGAAATATAAAGAGGATAGGATGTGTCTGTAGGATAGGATGTTTTGGGGAAATATAAAGATTTCTATTGGCAGGAGTGTGCTGGTCAGCCCAACCCATGCCAATAAAACCCTCACACCACACCATAGCTCCATGTTCTCTTGACATGCTCCATATTTTATTGAAAAATTGTTTTTAGAAATATTTTAGAAAGCTTTAAAAAAATGGATTGGTGTTATTTCCGCTGCCTATAGATGCTTGGTTCTGTAAGGCCAATTTTTCAGGTGTCAGAAGGAAAGAAGAAAAACAAAGACATTTTGAGAACCCTGGAAACAACCATTTTTATATATAACAAGATTCCGACTGTAAGGTCCAATACCCGGCAATTCACAAGGGTTACATAAGAACCTAAGAAGGGGCATACTGGGTCAGACCAAAGGTCCATTTAGTCTACTATCCTGTCTTCTGACAGTGACCAATGCTAGGTGCCCCAGAGGGAATGAGCAGAACAGGTAATCATCAAGTGATCCATCCCTGACCCCCATTCCCAGCTTCTGACAAAACCGAGGCTAGGGATACCATTCCTGGCTAATAGCCACTGATGGATCTATCCTCCATGAACTTATCTAGTTCTTTTTTGAACCCTGTTATAGCCTTTGCTTTCACAGCATTCTCTGGCAAAGAGTTCCACAGGTTGACTGTGCGTTGTGTGAAGAAATACTTCCTTTTGTTTGTTTTAAACTAGGACTGTCGCTCAATCACAGTTAACTCACACAATTAACTCACAAATATTAATCGTGATTAAAAAAACTAATCACGATTACTCACAGTCTTAATTGCATTATTAAACAATAGACTACCAATTGAAATTTATTAAATATTTTTGGATGTTTTTCTACATTTTCCAATATATTGATTTCAATTACAACACAGAATACAAAGAGTACAGTGCTCACTTCATTATTTTTTAATCAATATTTGCACTGTAAAAATAATAAACAAAAGAAATAGTATTTTTCAGTTCACCGTATACAAATACTGTAGTGTGATCTCTTTATTATGAAAGTGCAACTTACAAATGTAGATTTTTTTGTTATATAACCACTCAAAACCAAAATAATATAAAACTTTAGAGCCTACATATCTGCTCAGTCCTATTTCGTGTTCAGCCAATCGCTAAGAGAAACAAGTTTGTTTACATTTACAGGAGATAATGCTGCCGGCTTCTTATTTACAATGTCACCTGAACGTGAGAACAGGAGTTCACATGGCACTTTTGTAGCTGGCATTGCAAGGTATTTACGCGCCTGATATGCTAAATATTCGTTTGCCCCTTCATGCTTTGGCCATCATTCCAGAGGATATGCTTCCATGCTGGTGATGCTCGTTAAAAAAATAATGCATTAATAAAATTTGTGACTGAACTCCTTGGGGGGAGAATTGTATGTCTCGTGTTCTGTTTTACATGCATTCTGCCATATATTGCATCTTATAGCAGTCTTGGATGATGACCCAGCACATGTTTGTTTTAAGAAACTTTCACTGCGTATGTGACAACCTGCAAAGAAGGTAACTGTGACAGGATCCCCAGGGTGCATCCTGGGACTGTGGAACCACTGTGCCCACCTGAACTCTCTCCAGCCTGGGCTGTCTCTCACAATGCTTTGCTAGTGACCAGCAGTAAGCCCCTCTAGGCACTGTGATCACTCAGCACAACAGCATGTGGAGCCCCCAAACACCCAGCTATATTGCATGAATGCTCCCAGAACCACTCATGAATCACACAGAGAAAGGCACCAGAGCCAAATCCCCCCATCTCCCAGAACTCTACCCCAGGAATATACCATTTTGCACAGCTCAGAATTGGCAGTTCAAATTTATTAATTGGTTCACCACTTCATCAGTGGAAAGTGGACATACACCAGCCTTTGCAAAACCTGAGCAGATTTGCCACACACTTCATACAAACTCACTGGTAAAGATAAACAGTTAAACAAATTTATTGATTTCAAAAGATAGATTTTCAGTGACTATAAGTGATAGGCAAAAAGTCAGAGTTAGTTACCAAAAGAAATAAAATATAAGGACGCAGTCTAAACTCTCAATCCTATTAGACTGGGCAACAACTAGACTAAGCAGTTTTTCTCACCTCACTGGATATTGCAATCCATAGTACACAGATTTCAAGCTTGAAATCTGGGCCAGTCCCTTCAGATGGAGTCTTCAGAGTGTCCTTGTTGCTTGCAGCGCAGGTGGGTGAAGGAGAAAGGCCCCACATGGACCCCCTGTGTTCGGTTTTATACTCTCAGTCCATGTGCTTGTAAAGCACAAATCTAGGCATGTCTGGGTGGGCATTGCTGAGTCTCCAGGCAAGCTTGCGCAATTCCCTTGGTGTGGCATCATGCAGGTGAATCATTGCATTGTAACTCCCTTGCTGGACAATGGTTGTTGATCGGTTGATTGACACTCTGTCTGGGTGTTGCTTACTTGCTTTGCTGTTGCCTCTGGGGGCTGATTCCCCAATTTACAGCATGTTTTAGTGACAACCATACAACGCAATCTCATAATTTCATATGCATTAATGATATACATATATGGATAGATAAATGACTTTCAGCAGATCATAACCTTTCCCCTGATACCATACAAGGTATGCTTTATATGTAATATCACAACAATATATAGATGAGGAATATGGGGGGTTACAGGGTGCTCCCCCAGGGTACAGAATGTCACAGTACCAATGTGAAATTTCTAAAATAGCTACAGCACTCGACCCAAGGTTTAAGAATCTGAAGTGCCTTCCAAAATCTGAGAGGGACAAGGTGTGGAGCATGCTGTCAGAAGTCTTAAAGGAGTAACACTCTGATGCCAAAACTACAGAACCTGAACCGCCAAAAAAGAAAATCAACCTTCTGCTGGTGGCATCTGACTCAGATGATGAAAATGAACATGCGTCGGTCTGCACTGCTTTGGATTGTTATCGAGCAGAACCCGTCATCAGCATGGATGCATGTTCTCTGGAATGGTGGTTGAAGCATGAAGGGACATATGAATCTTTACCGCATCTGGCATGTAAATATCTTGCGACACTGGCTACAACAGTGCCAGGAGAATGCCTGTTCTCACTTTCCGATGACATTGTAAACAAAAAGTGGGCAGCATTATCTCCTGTAAATGTAAACAAATTTATTTGTCCCAGTGATTGGCTGAACGAGAAGTAAGATTGAGTGCACTTGTAGGCTCTAAAGTTTTACATTGTTTTGGTTTTGAATGCAGGGGTTTTTTTGTGCATAATTCTACATTTGTAAGTTCAACTTTCATGATAAAGAGATTCCACTACAGTATTTGTATTAGGTGTGTCATAAATATAAAGGGAAGGGTAAACCCCTTTGAAATTCCTCCTGGCCAGGGGAAAGCTTCTCACCTGTAAAAGGTTAAGAAGCTAAAGGTAACCTTGGTGGCACCTAACCAAAATGACCAATGAGGAGACAAGATACTTTCAAAAGCTGGGAGGAGGGAGAGAAACAAAGGGTCTGTGTGTCTGTCTATATTCTGTCTTTGCTGGGGATAGACCAGGAATGGAGTCTTAGAACTTTTAGTAAGTAATCTAGCTAAGTACATGTTAGATTATGATTTCTTCAAATGGCTGAGAAAAGAACTGTGCTGAATAGAATAACTATTTCTGTCTGTGTATCTTTTTTGTAACTTAAGGTTTTGCCTAGAGGGGTTCTCTATGTTTTGAATCTAATTACCCTGTAAGGTATCTACCATCCTGATTTTACAGGGGGGATTTCTTTATTTCTATTTACTTCTATTTTTATTAAAAGTCTTCTTGTAAGAAAACTGAATGCTTTTTCATTGTTCTCAGATCCAAGGGTTTGGGTCTCTGGTCACCTATGCAAATTGGTGAGGCTTTTTATCCAACATTTCCCAGGAGAGGGGGGGTGCAAGTGTTGGGAGGATTGTTCATTGTTCTTAAGATCCAAGGGTCTGGGTCTGTAGTCACCTAGGCAAATTGGTGAGGCTTTTTACCAAACCTTGTCCAGGAAGTGGGGTGCAAGGTTTTAGGAAGTATTTTGGGGGGAAAGACGTGTCCAAACAGCTCTTCCCCAGTAACCAGTATTAGTTTGGTGGTGGTAGCGGCCAATCCAAGGACAAAGGGTGGAATATTTTGTACCTTGGGGAAGTTTTGACCTAAGCTGGTAAAGATAAGCTTAGGAGGTTTTTCATGCAGGTCCCCACATCTGTACCCTAGAGTTCAGAGTGGGGGAGGAACCTTGACAAGGTGTATTGAAAAATACTATTTCTTTTGTTTTTTACAATGCAAATATTTGTAATAAAAATAAATATAAAGTGAGCACTGTACTCTTTGTATTCTGTGTTGTAATTGAAATCAATTTATTTGAAAATGTAGAAAACATCCAAAAATATTTAAATACAGGTATTCTGTTATTGTTTAACAGCGCAATTAATTGCACGATTAATCATGATTAATTTTATTAATCGCTTGACAGCCCTATTTTAAACCTGCTGCCTATTAATTTCATTTGGCAATCCCTAGTTCTTGTGTTATGAGAAGGAGTAAATAACATTTCCTTATTCACTTTCTCCACACCCAGTCATGATTTTATAAGCCTCTATCATATCTCCCCTTAGTCGTCTCTTTTCCAAGCTGAATATTCCCAGTCCTTTTAATCTCTCCTCATATAGAAGCTGTTCCATACCTCAAATCATTTTTGTTCGAAATTTAGAAAGTTATGCCTTGTCCCATTGCTAGGGGGCATTCTCAATTCCTCTCTAATTGGAATAAAGTTTCACAGATAGCTTTGATGGGTTTTGAAATACTAGCATGGGTGCTGGAACTAGGGATGCTGCCACACCCCTTGGCTTGAAGTGGTTTCCATCATGTACAGGGTTTACACTTTTGTTCAGTGGCTCTCAGCACCCCCACTACACAAATTGTTCCAACACCACTGAATACTGGGCCTTAAACCCGTGCTTCGTTCAAGAATGAATATTACCAGTGCTGGCCATCAGCCCAGGGTCATTTGGGGGATACATTCTGCACCTGGAGGGAAAAGAGGAACTAATTTGCTGGCAGTTTTGTTTGTTAGAAGCTGTTCTGAGCTTTGAATCATTACAGCAAACTCCAGGGGAAAAGCGTTAGAGAAGCAGAGTACAAATCCCAGATTTGCTCACACAAGTGAGGATTTATGCACTGCTGGGGGGGGGGGTGTGGAGAGTTACTGCAAGTCACCAAGTGGGGTTCAGGGATGCACATGCACATTTAACAAACAAACTGCGAATCTCACATTTGGAAATTTGACCTCAAATATTTCTCACATCACAGCCAAAAGCACTGGGAAGAAAATGCATCCAACCCTGCGCTGATCTGCAGATTTCACAGCCATGCAGCCCCAGGAGTCGAGGGACTGGACATAGTACCCAGTGAAGACACACAGGATGTCTGAGCACAGCCCAGGGCCATCATGTGTCTGTTGGTTTGAGGGGCCAGGACCACTGATATGTGTGTGTGTGACAGCATGTACAAAGGCTGGCAAAATAACAGCATGAGTGCAAACTTGTGGGGTTTCCTGTCCCCTGTGAAGGGCAACGGGGCCCTTGATAAATGCAGGAGATACTATAGTGGTTCTCAGACAGATTTGAATGGAGTAGCTCTCCCACAGGCCTATCAGGGAATCATTGCTGCTCTTGCTTCCCTGCTAGACATGAAGGTTAGTAGAATTACCATTCACTCATATTTCAGTCTCCTGAGTTAAGATAATGTCCTTGGGATTATGAAGTGTTATTGGATAGTGGCGCTAAAATAGAATGCTATAATCCTGCTAGTCTGTTGCATTTATTTATGGATTCTCAAGAGCATGATCTTGCTTAGAGATCTCTATACAGATGACTTCTCTTTAGTACAAGGACACCAGGTTAGAGTTTTGTCTGGTCAACAGATTCTCTGGGTGTCATGGCTGATGCTCTTATTAAAATGCAGGTTTCAGAGTGGTAGCCGTGTTAGTTTGTAGCAGCAAAAATGAGGAGTCCTTGTGGCACCTTAGAGACTAACAAATGTATTTGGGCATAAGCTTTCGTGGGCTAAAACCCACTTCATCACATGCATAGAGTGGAAAATACAGTAGCAGGTATATATATACACAGTACATGAAAAGATGGGAGTTGCCTTACTAAGTGGGGGGTCAGTGCTAACAAGACAATTCAATTAACAGTAGAATACCAAGGGAGGAAAAATCACTTTTGTAGTGGTAATGAGCATGGCCCATTTCAAACAGTTGACAAGAAGGTGTGAGTAACAGTAGGGGGAAATTAGTTTTTGTAATGACCCATCCACTCCCAGTCTTTATTCAGGCCTAATTTCATAGAATATCAGGGTTGGAAAGGACCTCAGGAGGTCATCTAGTCAATCCCCTGCTCAAAGCAGGGCCAATCCCCAATTTTTGCCCCAGATCCCTAAATGGCCCCCTCAAGGATTGAACTCACAACCCTGGGTTTAGCAGGCTAATGCTCAAACCACTGAACTATCCCTCCCCCCAAATTTTGATGGTGTCCAGTTTGAAAATTAATTCCAGTTCTGCAGTTTCTCGTTGGAATCTATTTTTGAAGTTTTTTTTGTTGAAGAATTGCCACTTTTAAGTCTGTTATTGAGTGACCAGGGAGATTGAAGTGTTCTTCTACTGGTTTTTGAATGTTATAACCCTAACGCTGCACATCTACCAATGTGATATACGCCATCATGGGCCAGCAATGCCCCTCTGCCATGTACATTGGCCAAACCGGACAGTCTCTATGCAAAAGAATACACGGACACAAATCTGACTTCAGGAATATAACATTCAGAAGCCAGCAGGAGGGGATTGGGGATGCAGGCTCTGGTTGGGTGGTGCTTACCTTCAGGTGGTTGCCGAAAGCAGCTGGCATATCCAGCTTCTAGGCAGAGGGGCCAAGACGCTCCGTGCACTGCCCCCACTGCAGGCGCTGCCCCTGCAGCTCCCGTTGGCCGTGGTTCCTGGCCAACAGGAGCTGCAGAGCCGGCGCTCGGGGTGGGGACAACGTGCGGAGGCCCCCTGGCTGCCCCTGTGCCTAGGAGCCGGGCATACCGGCTGCTTCCGGGAGCCGGGTGGAGCTCCTGCCTGAGCCCCACTGTGCCGCCAACTGGACTTTTAGCAGCCCGGGCAGCAGTGCTGACTGAAGCCACCAGGGTCACTTTTTGACCAGGTGTTCCATTCAAAAACCAGACGCCTGGCAACGCTAGTTAAAGGGGATACACTGTTGGGATGGAGATGTCTGTTTTGTTCTGCTCCCTCAGCAAAAGGGGAGCGAAGTACAAGAAACCCTGTCTCAGAGGAGTTTTCTTGCTCACTTTGTTGATGGGGATTCAGAAATGTTTGAGTGTGTTTTACCAGGAGAGATTTCCCAGTATAAATACTCTGCAGCATCCCTACGTGGGTGTGAAAATGAAAGGGAAGGCTCATGTTTCACCACATTTAGTGAAAGGGTGTAGGAGGAAGAGGAGGGAGAAGTAGTAATTAAAGCAAACTCAAATTCTGCCTGCATCTCTGCAGTCAGTGAAGTTACTGGGGATAATTACAGCCTACTGTCTTTTCTGACACCTAGGTGATCTGCTTTTGTTCTCAGCCATTGCTGAATATTTAGCACATCCCTAGCTGTGCCTGTGTTATTCTCAGTGACTGTTATCAATTATTATTTGTATTGCAATAACAGCTAGAGGCCTGATGTACAAAACTGTGAGGAAACAGCCCCTGCCCCAAAGCCCTTACAGGCAAAGAAGATGAGTGCACTGTGACAGGTGTAGAGAGAAGGACATGGTTGGATATATAGTTTTGACAGAGAGAAGTGCATTTGCAAGTGCAGAATATTGTGCTTATTCTGAATAGATGAAGACTAATGATGAGCCAAGCTCAAGGGCAGATTGGAATTCTGCTCGGTGACGGGACCTTGACTTTTCTCTCCTGGAGATCGGCTGCAATTTCTTATTGAGGTCCCAAGTGCACCATGCTTAAGCGGTCTTGTCCTTTGTCTCCATTTGTGCACATCATAAGACCTCTCGGCCTTTGGCATGACTGGCAGTCTGCGCTCAGGTATGGAATATCGGGGCATGGCAGGTTGGAGGTGCATTGGCAGAGCCATGTGAGGGGCTGAGGGTGGGACAAAGGTGCATTGGCGGAGATGTTTGTGTGGCATTTGCCTGCACTATGGTTGGCTCAATCCAATGGTTAATCTCTCAGCACTAACCTCCTGTTTAGGGTGGTGTTTTTTTGTTGAGGTATGACAGGATTTGAGGTGCCCGGTTTGACCTGACAGTGAATGAACTTTGATGGGTCCTGGTGGCTTTTTCCCCGGATAGTTAACAGTATTTGCTCTCACTGTGATACTTGCATCCAAAGATTTCAGTGCACTTCAGCCTGACAACACCCCTGAGATGTAGCTAATGCACAACCCAAGCATGTAGGATGTGTCCCGGGGGCTCTGCCCTGGCTCATCGAGTAACCTTGGGCAGCGCACTTAGCATCTCTCAGCATCTAGAGCTAAGTAGTATGGTTTGAGCAAAAGTGCAGCTGTGAGAGAGGCATTTTGCCTGGGCATTAAGGAAATCCTTGAGAAGACACTCAGTGCTGGTGCTATGTGACTTGACAGAGTGGAGAAAATTGTGCAAATAAGTACGTAGCAAAAGGCTCTCACTACTAGATCAATGTATAAAAGGTGTAAACAGCTGCTCAGGGACTCTGCAAGAGTATTTGCAGGCAGCTCATCTTTTTGCATTACCAATGCCGATGTTTTTTTTTATACAGGGAAACATTTAAAAACAAAATATACTAATCTCTCTAACAAAAACCTGTTACCTCCGCTATCAAAAGCTTAGCATGAGCAGCTGGCCCAGAATAAGTTAAATTCTGCTCTCGAGTGACCCCTCTGCAGTCAGTGGGGCTACATGGGTGTAACTGAGATCTGTATTTAGCCCCATTTGCTGTAAGTTTCTAACCTGTGTCACTAAGGTCATCTTAGATCAAACTTCATTGCACCATGACCCCTTTCTGACAACAAAACTTACTATATGACCCCAGGAAGGGGGACCGAAGCCCAAGCCCCACTGCCCCAGGCTTCAGCTTCAGCCCCGGGCAGTGGGGCTCATGCTTTGGTTTCGGCCCTGGGCCCCAGCAAATCAAACACCAGCCTTGGTGACCCCGTTAAAATGAGGTTGCGACCCACTTTGGGGACCTGACCCACAGTTTGAGAACCCCTGTCTTAGATCATTAAACATTCAGTCTTGCAGGCCTCCTGTTCATCAGCTGACGTCCCACAGCAGTCAATGGGACATTCACACACAGGGCTGCAAAAGAGCTCAGGGCCAGATTCTCAGTTGCGCAGCACCCACAGTTGGGGTTCAGATTTTCAGTCCTGCACAGATCCCAGCCATGGCCCACCATTGTGACACCTGTGGGCTGATTTTCAAAAGAGCGCAGTCAGCACGAGCGTGTACCTGATGTGCTGAGCTCTTCTGCACGTCTGGCCCTGGGGGCTTTTAGGATTCCAGAATTGATAGACGTCCATCACTTTTCATTGTTTAGCTGTTTTTAACCTTTCCGTGTTTTTCTCTGTCTCAGGAGCGATTTGAGTCTGTTCACTTGCACTTTCTTTTTACACTCTGTAGAGCTGAGTGACAGATAACAATGATTACGCTGGTGGACATTTTTCTGACAGAGACCAGCATCTGCTAAAAAAGAGACTGAGACCTACCAAACTCACCTCACACTGGCCACCAAACAGATATCAACTGGTGGTAATTTGCAGTTATTTAATAACCATCTGTGCTAGATTCAGATCCCTAACCTAGAAGCAGAATGGTATGGTTTGTGTCCCAGCACCAGTCTCCAGAGAGAGGTGAATTTCCAATCCACAAGCCACTGGCCTGCTGTGATTTTGGTTCTGAGCTCTTGAGCGGTGCTCAGATACCACCATAGTGTGTGCTGTGATCAACTGCCCGATCGATACGGCCAACTAGCCAAGCAGGCAAATAGATTAGATGGAAAGAAAGGATTTAATGGAATATTTTGCCACTTTAATTTTTTAATCCATATTCACATGCTTTTTTCTTTAAGCCTGGGAAACTCCAACAGCTTGTTAACTGATTCTTAATTCTGTAATATAGAAATATCACACCAAGTTTTTTGCTTCCTGGTAAAAGGAGTCAGCGGGATTCACAGACCAACTGGGCCTTTGCTTTAGTGGCTGTACTCAATTTTGTTAAAAGGGGGCCTGATCTTGCAGGTTATTGCACACTTTCAACCCACACTGACTCCCATGCCTGTGGAATCCACCGGTGTATCCTATCAATACTGCAGTCTCTGGTGGGTAGCTCCAAGCATCAGAGAATGTCCCTTTGTGAGTCTCTTTTCAGCAATCTGGACAAGGCTCAGAACAGGCTGGCTAAGAAGCCCTTGAGGGCTGCGGTTGTATTTGTTAAACCTGCCATTTGTATTGATTTGTGGAAGCTTCTTGAGGTGATAAAACAATTAGGCATGAAATGAGCGCAATGAGCGGCATCTAAGATACTATGGTGATGATGGCTCTAGTCTACAGGAACCTGAGGAGAATAGAAAGCCAAGATCTGAGGGTTTGCTGGTCAGGTTAGCCTCACTAATGCAGTACTGCAGCCCTTAAATCAATGAACTAGAATGAATATGGATCAACTTAGTGCCCCATACAATAGAATCTCTTCTGAGAAGCTCCAATGCTGGGCATTACAACTATTGAACCTGCCCTTACAATGCCTCATGCTCCTTTCAGTACAAGTGCGGGGCATTACCGCCCCCGCTCCCAGCAAAGTGCTCTGATAGTTAAGTTATTGCAAGAAGAAAACAGTAGACTCAGCCAGTTCCCAGAACTCACATCCCTCGTGCTCCTGCATTATAAAGTATTGAGCATTATTGCTGGCTGAGTAGTTTTAGTTGGATGCAATCAATGTAGAGCAAAGCACAGCTTAGGAAAGAGCCGGGGAAAGCCAGCCCTGCCCATTGAAGTGGCCTGAATGGGAACAGCACAGGGCAAGCTGGTCATAGATACAAACCGCGGGGCAGCCAGTTATCTTTATTCTACTGCTGCCCAGCACCTTCCTCGGCAGGTGCCAATGGCGGGCACGCGCACGCACGCATGTTCACACAGACACACGCACACCCTTACCTAAGCGTTTCCCCTGGGAGACTCAGTCTCTCCCCCAGTGATGAGGTGTGCACAGCACAGACACCACCACTCTTGCCAACACGGGTGCAAGTTATCACAGTCGCAGCTGACAGGCCAAGGATCTGACGGGACCCGGCGACTGAACCCCGCTCCGCCCCCAGACAAACCGTGCTTCCTCCTGGGCAGAGCTGAGACACACTGGGGACGCTTGCACGGCTGGCGCTGGTGTTGTTCCCATTCGGGGCAGAGAGGCCATCACTTTCCAGTGCTGCCAGCCCAGCAGGAGAGGATGGACGAGAGACTGCGCGTGTGAGGGGGAGTTCAAGAGGCAGAGAGGGGGAAGCGTGCCAGGGTAACGGGAAGAGAGCGACGGTGTGCTTTTGTGGGACAGGAGACTGGGAGGGCAGAGGGAGAGAGCGGCAAAGTGTGTGTGGCTGGGAGAGGGAGGGACAAGTCTTTGAGGTTGGGGAGAGAAGGGTGCGCAGTGAGTGAGTGATGGGGGTGGGGGTGGCTGGCTAGAGGAGGGGGCAGCATTTTTACCAGAGACTGGATTGCCAGCTATTGCAAGAGACCTCTAGGAGCCTGTCACTGGCCTGGCAGCTACTACTTCTGTCACCTCTCCTGGAGCTCGCTGGGGAGATGCTGCTGGTCACAGACTCTAGTAATGTACAGTCAGACTGAAAGCCAATGAACCAAACCGCCAGTGAATGAGCTGGCCCCGGGGGCTGGGTGCGGGAGGGGAGAGGGCAGGAGAGATGATGGGAAACACCAGGGTGAGGGAAGGGAAGGGGAACTAGCTGGAGTGGGGGGGAATTTTGCATCTTGTTTCAGGAGTCAGAATCCATGACTGTGGCCCAGGGGATTTGCCCAAAGGATCCTGAGCCAGGGATCTAAGATTACTCACATCCAACAAGCCATTCCAGTCTGTAGAGCAGGGGCAAAGGAGCTCCACCAAGAACACCCACTGTAGGCTCCCAGCTACCTCTCTGGGGAGGAGACCCATGTCTCTCTCCATCATGACTGGGTTTTTTTTCCAGGCTATGCAGTTCACTGCTTACACCATGATATATCCAGCAAGCCAGATGGTCTAAGCAGGCCAGCATTTGTGCTTTGCTTTCTCTCTTCAGAGGCTAGAAACAACGTAACTGCACCAGTGATAAGGTACCCCACAGCTCTTTCTAGTCAAGCACATTTATTCTTGAGGTGAAAGCAATGCAGAGAAAACCTATTAAAAAGAACAAAGAACCTACGCACATGCCAATAAGCTCACCAGAGATCATCCCTGACTCCAGCAGAGGCTCTGGCAGGAGATGCTCCTGTCTGTGGTTACAAGTTCATAACAGCCCTAGCTCAGACCCAGGCCCCCATGCATAGGTCAGTCTTTCCTATATACAGCTTGCAGATTTTAGGAACAGGTAATGAGCAGACAGTGGTACCCTCTTGAGGGCATAGCTTCAAAAAGCTGGGCTCCTGCACAGCTGGAGATGGGAATCTCCATTCACCTCCCGCTAGAGAGCTCCAGGCAAACCACTTGACACAGTTGGTCCAAAAGTCCATTCCTGTCTGGCTCATTGGTCAATATAGTCCTCTGAAATTCATAACACTTCCCAGGCTCACCTCTGTAGTTAATACCATGACCTCCAAAGAGACTCAAACTGAATTCAATGAAATTTTTTCGAAGGTGGTTACAGGAAATGGACATCTCTGTCACACACACACATACAACCATACATATACACACACATATATACTTGTGGTGAACAGACCCACATAAGATAAACTTTGTAGCTTTCCAGCTTTTCTGCCTCCAGTCAACCTGGCAACATTCTCCTGGCGTCCCCAGTCTCTGCCCTCCTAGCCTCTGGCCATTTGGAGCACGTGTGGGTGGGAGAAGTTGACATGTTAAAAGAGCTTTTTCCTACCAGACGTTTCAAGCTGGAGGATTTGTGTGAAGCCGCGGCAGTCATTAGCATCCTGAGGCTCTAATCTGGCTGTGAAAGGGAATAAACAGCAGGCAGTGATGTGCTAGCTGCATGATCTCCTTGTGTTTATTACTCTTCCAGGCTCCGCCAAACAAGGGAATTATTCAGCAGGGCTTCGGGATGTCACAGGATCAGCAAGTACTGCTGTGTGGCAGGCACCCCACGATGGTGTAGCGTTAGCAACGGGTATCCAAGGGTCAGATACGTTCCCAGTTGTTCACTGAGCTGTTTGGGATCAACCTTATTCCCAATTTAATTTCATTTTTGCTGCTGCCTCTTTCCTCCTTGATTCTAGCTGAGATCAGACATGCCAGGTATTTTGTATCTGACTTGCTCCAGGAATTTCCCAAGCAAGCCCCCTTCCCCCGAAGCTGGACAGCTCACCATGGCATCTCATGGTCCACACGCAATGGAGCAGGAGCTTCACTTGAACCTCCTGATGTCCCTTCCAACCCTGATATTCTATGATTCTAAATTAACATCCTGCTGAAACCTTAAACAGGTGTGCAGGGCAGAGTAACAAGGTAGGGACTCCTTAGATTGTAATTGCTTCAGGATAGGGATGGTGTCTACCTCTGTCTGCCCAGCACGCTGGGCCCCTCAGCACCCCTGTAATACAAGGGAGTGGCTGCTCTATCCTCACTTAGACAGCCCTTCCCCACGCAACCTTCATGTGCCCAATATACCTACATGGGGAGGATGCCACATGCTAGAAGTGCCTAGAGAGATTACAAGATTGCCACCGCCAGGACGGGGCTCTGGTTTGTGGGAAAGCTAGCTTTCAAATCCGGTCTTAAAGCACCAGGCCATCCCCACCCCACTTCCTATCCACACGCTGTTCTATAGCTTAAAGTTAAAGCTACTATTGTTTTCTTGTGTCTTTCAGTGCGAGTGATTTTCAGAAGCTCCTCAGCGGAGAATTTCGGCTTGGGCGCTTGGTGGCAGCAGTCTGAGCTGCTGTGTTCAGTTTCCAGCGGCCTGTCCCTCTGGGTCTGTGCTCTGAGCGTGCTCCTGAAGCAGCACTCACTATTGCTGTATGGGGAGTAAATTTGCCCCTCCCGACATCTGATGCTCCTCAGGGACAGGGTGGAGAATTTTCAAAGGCAGTTCTGTGGGGGTGGCATTAATGAGAAGGCCGGGGAAATAATGGGGACACTGCAGGGAATAACTGGAGCATCTACGTCCCAGCTCCCCTGTTGCGTGATCCCTCTAATTTCACCATATAACAGCACAGGATTAAGCTTTGCATGCCAGGATTGTTGTAGGGCTCACAAAGGAGCCCGAGGCGCCCACATTCCAGTAAACTAGCTCCTGCCTTTCATGGGATGGGAGTGCTCATGGGGTTTCTGGATTGGCCTCAGCACATCTGAAGAACTCTGTGAACACAGTGTGCGAGAGGTCCGGTGCCATTTTTGGGAATGTTGAATTCTAGCTTTCAGACTGTAACGGTTAAAAACTGCACATTCAAAAGAGAGATGGGGGGAACACAGGGAGGGAGAGTGAAGCGACCGTGTGGGAGACAGAGAGAGGGTGTCTCCTACTTTGGCCCAGATCCTCAAAGGTATTTAGGTGCCTAACTTCTATTGAAATTAATGGGAATTAGGTGCTGTGATACAGGGCCAGAAAGGGTTACCCAACTAGCAGGCTAATTGACCCAGACTCAACCTTTAGAGACATATTAGTAGATAATGGTTGTGTATGTTGTGTGTTTACATATGTATTGTTAGAGGTTGGCAACATAACCAAACAGTACCCGTCGATCACTGTATTTTGTTAATTCAGAGATCAAAAGAAGATGTTAACATTTAAATGAACTGTAAATTTAGTGATATCACAGTCTTACCTTCTCTTAGAAGTTTGTGGTACATCACCTGCAAATAGCAGGAGATAGGCAATTGCCTTATGTTAATCCATGTCGCTAATTACCCAATGATGCTTAGGAAATAGGTTTGCTTCAATGCTAGGATAATTGCCTATTGTTCACCCAAGGCCTGCATGCTGTCAAGAAGCCATCATATCCTGCCAGTAATCTCTATAAAAAACTCTTGGGACCTGATCCTTTCGTCTCAAATCTGCTTGTGCTTCATCGGGGGAAGCTTGAGCCACAAGACTGAGGTCTCCAGCTCCATTCTGGATCACCCTGATATTGGACATTGGACTGAACCGATGGACTAATTCTGAAAGGACTCCTTGCAACTCTAAAGCTCACTCTCTCTACAATGACAGGTTTCAGAGGAACAGCCGTGTTAGTCTGTATTCGCAAAAAGAAAAGGAGTACTTGTGGCACCTTAGAGACTAACCAATTTATTTGAGCATGAGCTTTCGTGAGCTACAGCTCACTTCATCAGATGTTTACCGTGGAAACTGCAGCAGACTTTATATATATAAAGTCTGCTGCAGTTTCCACGGTAAACATCTGATGAAGTGAGCTGTAGCTCACGAAAGCTCATGCTCAAATAAATTGGTTAGTCTCTAAGGTGCCACAAGTACTCCTTTTCTCTCTACAATGAAACTGACCTAAGAACTCTATTCATGTCTGTAGGTATAATGACCTTTTAACTAATACGCTGTCTCTCTTTTCTTTTTTTAATAAATTTTAGTTTAGTTAATAAGAATCGGCTGTAAGTGTGTATTTGGGTAAGATCTGAAATATTCATTGAATGGGGAGGTAATGTGTCCGATCCTTTGGGACTGGTAGAAATTTTTATATGATGAATAAGACTTTCAGTAATCCTCACCGTATTTGACTTGGCTGTCTGGGAGGGAGCCCAAGGCTGGGCTGCTTTAAGGGAACTGTGTTCTTGGCTTCTGGGTAACCAGTAAGGCATTGTGGAAGCTATTTTGTTGTTGGCTTGGTGAATGTAAGTATTAGAATATGCACCAGTTTTGGGGTTTGGCTGCCCCATTCTTTGCAGTTTGCCCTAGCTGAGCAATCTCAGCATGGCCCCCCTGGGATCCTGATCACAGTTGCCTAAATACTATGTGTTTATCCAGTGCCTAGCACAGTGATTGGAGACTTCTGGTCCTATTATAATACAAATATTCAATAATGAGAATGAGAGAGACAGAGACTGCAAACAGAGGATGTATCTCTGAGGAAAATCTAAATTCCAGGGGCCCAGTTAGATATGATGGTTTCATAGTTAATCAGGGCTCAAGATTTCAGAAAAGGGTCCAAATCTCCTGCCTGAGCCTCACTGATTTTAATTTTGTATGTGTGAAGGCAGGATTCAGCCCAACATGCTTAAAATTTTGGGTAAATTGCAGTTTTCTTGCCAATCTGTTTTTTGCTAGAAGATCGGTTGTGCTAAAACAGGGGTTCTCAAACTGGGGGTTGGGACCCCTTAGGGGGCCATGAGGATCTTACATGGGGGGTCATGAGCTGTCAGCCTCCAGTCCAAATCATGCTTTGCTTCCAGCATTTATAATGGTGTTAAATATATAAAAAAGTGTTTTTAATTTATAAGGCGGGGGTTGCACTCTATGTGAAAGGAGTCACCAGTACAAAAGTTTAAGAACCACTGTGCTAAAAACAGTGAGTGGAGAAAGAGAGAGAGAGAGAGAGAAAGATAGGGAGTGAGATGTGATGTGATGTGAAAAATAACTTCATTCACCATAAATTACATATAAAAAACACACCAACAAAGCATTGTCAACAAATATGAGATATTATTTCTTATAATGTTCCTACAGAAAGGAGTAAATAAAGAGAAACCCACCCCAAGCAAGCATTACATCTGGATCAGAAAGGCATCTCCATCACCAAGCTCACTCAGGAACTAAATACTGGCTCAATCCCCAAAAGTTTCTAACATTGTAAACAGATAGTCATAGTCACCCCTACCAAAGACTTTCTCCTGGTTCCCTTGAAATGAACCCCATACCCAGATTTAAAAGTTTGCTGGCTGTAAAACTAACATGAATTCAAAACCAGTTATCAAAAATAGACTGGCTAGCTTGAGGAGGCCTCTGTAGCCTTGTGATCCAGGCACTCACCTGCAAAGAAGGAGAGATGGAGTCAAATTTTCTCTCTACCTGATTCCGACGAGGGATGTGACTTCATGTCTCCTACTTCCCTCTCTTTAAGAATTTACACAAAGTGGAACAGCTTCAAGAGGAGTGATTGAGAGCATCCCCCTTTCCCACGAATGGCTGGGTGGTTAGGACACTCACCTGGGAAAGCGGAGGGGAATCTGAGCTCAAGTTCCGGCTCTAAAGCGTGATTTCAAATGTTGGTCTTCCCACCTCTCAGGCCATTGTCGTGACCAGTGAGCTAGGCCAGGCACACATGGTTTTCTGGAGCTGGCTGAAACTTATCAACTCAAATTCTCAAATGCTGTGGGGCCGACTGAAGTGACACTTTTCAGCAAATAAACCATTCCCCTGAAATATGGTACCCGGCTCTCTCTCAGAGAGGTCATCGTCCTCCTCTACACGCCGCTCAGACTTCACCAGCTCAGCAGAACACCGGACTCCTGCTGCAGCATCCCTATTCCTCCTGAGGGCGACCGTCGGGCAAGCATCCAGCACATCGATCCCCCCATACCTCTCAGGAGCCAGGGGCAGGGCAACCTTGGGCTGAGACTCGGTGTCACTACACCCAGGGGAAACGGGGCACCACTGGGCACCCCAGGCATGGAGCCAGCGCCTAGCACGGCACAATCCTGTTCTCCAGAGCCCTGCATGTCTCCAGCCTCAGCCATAGCTGGCAGCTCAGGGGCCTCCAGTGTCTTGGACCTTTTAAGAACAGCCCCAGGTAGATCCAGCTCACCCCAACTCCAGCATCTGTCTCCACCTGCTCCACAAGGAGGACCAGGACTTGCTTATGTCCAAGCACAGGTCTCCCACAGTATTCTTGTCAGCAAGTTAAAGAAGTACGGGCTGGATGAATGCACTATAAGGTGGGTAGAAAGTTGGCTAGATTGTCGGGCTCAATGGGTAGTGATCAATGGCTCCATGCCTAGTTGGCAGCCGGTGTCAAGTGGAGTGCCCCAGGGGTCGTTCCTGGGGCCTGTTTTGTTCAATATCTTCATAAATGATCTGGAGGATGGTGTGGATTGCACTCTCAGCAAATTTGCGGATGATACTAAACTGGGAGGAGTGGTAGATATGCTGGAGGGCAGGGATAGGATACAGAGGGACCTAGACAAATTGGAGGATTGGGCCAAAAGAAATCCGATGAGGTTCAATAAGGATAAGTGCAGGGTCCTGCACTTAGGACAGAAGAACCCAATGCACAGCTACAGACTAGGGACCGAATGGCTAGGCAGCAGTTCTGCGGAAAAGGACCTGGGGGTGACAGTGGATGAGAAGCTGGATATGAGTCAGCAGTGTGCCCTTGTTGCCAAGAAGGCCAATGGCATTTTGGGATGTATAAGTAGGGGCATAGCGAGCAGATCGAGGGACGTGATCGTCCCCCTCTATTCGACATTGGTGAGGCCTCATCTGGAGTACTGTGTCCAGTTTTGGGCCCCACACTACAAGAAGGATGTGGATAAACTGGAAAGAGTCCAGCGAAGGGCAACAAAAATGATTAGGGGTCTGGAACACATGACTTATGAGGAGAGGCTGAGGGAACTGGGATTGTTTAGTCTGCAGAAGAGAAGAATGAGGGGGGATTTGATAGCTGCTTTCAACTACCTGAGAGGTGGTTCCAGAGAGGATGGTTCTAGACTATTCTCAGTGGTAGAAGAGGACAGGACAAGGAGTAATGGTCTCAAGTTGCAGTGGGGAGGTTTAGGTTGGATATTAGGAAAAACTTTTT
The DNA here is from genome assembly GCF_965140285.1 of Lepidochelys kempii. NCBI lineage: Eukaryota > Metazoa > Chordata > Testudines > Cheloniidae > Lepidochelys > Lepidochelys kempii. The sequence goes on along the minus strand of NC_136392.1, from coordinate 28,782,046 downwards.
CACTAGGAGGGTGATGAAACACTGGAATGCGTTGCCTAGGGAGTAGGTGGAATCTCCTTCCTTAGAAGTTTTTAAGGTCAGGCTTGACAAAGCCCTGGCTGGGATGATTTAATTGGGGATTGGTCCTGCTTTTGAGCAGGGGGTTGGACTAGATGACCTCCTGAGGTCCCTTCCAACCCTGATATTCTATGATTCTATGAGGGGGTCACAACAGAGGGGTGCTCTGGGGGGGTAGGGGGGAAGGGGGACGAGGGTGGGGAGATGCAGATCCCAGCAGTGCAGACATGGATACTATCTGCTGCTGGCCCCATGATGTCCCAGCCCCCTTTCCTCTATATCCTCTGGCCCTGTATTCTTACCAGGGTCCTCTGAAGCAGCAGTGCATGGGCAAGATCCTTTAAGGTGACCCAGCTCACCACACAAGAACCATTTCATACCCTCCATGGTGGCAAACACTGTATAATCCATCCCATCCATATGGTGCTTCAGAACCAGATTCAAGGGCTGCTCAGGGTGATTTAAAAACCACGTAAACCTGGCATCAGACCAGCAGAATGAGCCTCATGCTCGGGCTCTTATAGCCCAGGAGGGCCATCCTACTGGCAAAACCCACCTCCCCCCAGGGGGAGAGGCCAGAGTCCAGGGTCACACTGCAAATGAAGAGGGGGGGACTGGGAAAAACAACTTTAGGAGCAGGAGAAAACTGGAGCAAAATTTTGACCCAGAACCCTCCTGAACCAGTGAGTCACAAACTGCTTCTGGGACAGGAAAATCACTCGAGATTTTCTCCTGCAAGAGGCAGATTATATATTAACACAGCCAGTACCCTGACCTATACTCAGCTACATGTTCTCCACTGAGCAGGGGACAGCAGGCACACACTGACCCCCCAATCTGAACCCTTTTGAATTGCACCCCATGGTGACCACCACTTCTTGCTGGAAAAAAGGTGGAAAGGGGAAACACCACCACCCAGGACTAAGGACCGTCACAAACCTCACCTGCTTCCACACCAAGTGCAAAGTACATTTCGTTGACCTACATTTTCTAATGCAAATATGTCCCAGCATGGATATATTTTTAAAAACCCACCAAAAGTAGACACTCCACTACACATGCTTCTCCCTGTGGGTAGAGGATGAGACAACAAACAACACGTGACAGATGTTAGTCACGTCGTTCAGTGCACGACTGGGAAGGGCTCAGATATGATGGTGATGAGTGTGGTATGAGAACCTACACAGAATAGAACAGTAACAAAGCAAACCAACCACAAGCTGAGGGTCAGCTACTGTACACACCAAACACAGCCTCACTCTCAGAAAGTCCCACAATCCCCAGAGAGAGAGAGAGACCTCCTGAAAATAACAGAGCCACAGAGTCAGCTGTACATTTACTTATAGGAAACTACTGCTAAACTTCTTAGATTATATGCTGCACTTATCACTCTCCAGCCAGCTCCTGGTTTTACTGGAGTTGAATGATTGGCCACAAGGAGGGCAGAGAGAGACACTGGCAATAAATGCACAGTGTACATTCTCTTTGTATTCACAGATTTCATAAAGCCATAGACTCCAAGCCCAGAAGGGACCATTGTGTTCATCTAGTCTGATCTTCTACCCAGGTCAGAGAACTGCCCCAAAATCATTCCCAGAGCAGAACTTTTAGAACTATCGAATCTTGATTTAAAAATTGTCAATGATGGAGAATCCACCACGACCCTTGGTACATAGCTCCAGTGGTTAATTACCCACACTATTAAAAATGTCTTGACTTATTTCCAGTCTGTATTTCCAGTCTAGCTTCAACTTCCAGCCAGTGGAGTGTTTTATACCTTTTTCTGCTAGACTTAAGAGCCCATTAATCAAATATTTGTTCCCCAAGTAGGTACTCACAGACTGCAATCAAGTCACCCCCCCAAACCTTCTTTTGTTACGGTAAATAGATAGAGCATCTTGAGGCTATCACTATAAGGAATCTTTTCATAGAATATCAGGAATCATAGAATATCAGGGTTGGAAGGGACCCCAGAAGGTCATCTAGTCCAACCCAGGATTATTTTCTAATCCTTTAATTGGTCTCATGGCTCGTCTCTGAACCCTTGCCAATTTATTAATATTCTTGAATTGCAGACACCAGAACCTGACACAGCTTTCAAGCAAGGGTTGCACCAGTGCTAAATATGGAGGTAAAATAATCTCGCCACTCCTACTCATGATTCCCCTGTTTATGCATCCAAGGATCATATAAGCCCTGTAAGGATGAAAGGGGGTCACATCCCAGTTAGATTTTAAAACTGAAATATAACAAACTAGATTTGCCAATTGGATAAGTGTTAGCCAATATTAGAATGGAATCTAATAAAATAATCCCTTTTTATTGAATCCAGGGAGTGTTCGTTTACTAATTTTATTGCTAGATGCTTTTCAGGTCAACTTAACTTGAGCAGTATTTCTCAAATCAGGACACTTGGTGAGCCTTACCTAATAAACAATGTATTGATTCACCAAAAAGCACATCAGTGTACAATCATCTGTTCTTTAATCTAGTGTAAGACACAACCACAGTTCTAAGCATGTACTGAACACACAATACAGACTTGCAAGCAGTTGTCACAGACTACGCCACACTATACCAAGAACATTGGAAATCACCAAGATTATTTATTATAACATAGTTTAGCTAATTTTTAGTACCTAACACATTGATCATACTTCCAAGCATGCACTTGTTTTTAATGCACTTTTAAGAGGATGGTCCCTGTTATTGGAATGGATTAGTCCAAAAGGGACAAGTTTAGAATGTCAAAAGCAATTGCTTAAAATTATTATTTTAAATCTCTCTTAGGCCAGTTTGCTTGGACCTATACATTAATGTATGCATTTGGTTAAGATCTAAAATACGGTTACTTTCTGTCTAACTAGAGAGTGGAGACTTAACCAGTCTCTTATGTTGAAGAAAAGATGGGGAAATGCAACCTTTGTGATGAAATCTGTTGCTATGGTGTATAAAAATAATTTCAATCCTTTTCCTTTATCAGAGGCTTTTTATGTTTGATTCATTTCAAGGACTGAATTTCAATATTAGCCCACATTATTAACTGTAAGTTCCCCCTTTTAAGCAATTTATTTTTATAATCCAAAGTTACATCCTTGTTTATATCTTTCAAGATCCTTCTTCCATGTACCATACAGTCCTTAGTACTTTCAGAATGCCACAATTATTTACAACGAAAACCAACAAAATCTCTTATTATCTTCTAAATTTCACGGACAAACTTCAGACATTCTTTGATTGTACATAGGCATTTCATGTTATTTGAGGTTTGCAACAGAACAAGAGACACTATCCATATATAGAGAGATGTAGATTGGAATCACAAGGCAAACAACTGTGCAACTTCTAATTTTTGGTGAAAGACATATTGATGGGGCAAAACAGATTATCAATGATATATTTGATTTTTCAAGACAAGCTAATGTATAGTTTATAATTTGGGGTGAATACATGTGGTTTGGATTTCTTGGGGTAACAGGCAGTTCACGCTAATCGATTTTCAGTCTCACACCAAGTTATTTCTAGTTTGATAAACTTGCAGGTTCCCCACCCTGTCTCTTGATCCACTCACAATATGCAATGGGCCACTTTGCATAGGAAAGCAGAGCATTATCCTTACCTGGTAATTTTTTTGAGTTCTTTTTAGCTATGTTGGGATGGAGAAAGGGGATTTATGCATATGCAGCTTATAAGCGATTCTTGCCTAGGTGATTAACAATAATCTCATTTAGTCATTGTAATTTCTATTCTTGCGGAGATGAACTCCCAACCTTAGCCGATCTGTTGGTCTTTAGACAATGTGTCTCGTGATACGAACCCTTTTCTTATTGTTTTTACTTCCTAGGTGAATGCTGTTGTGGGATAAACAGAGGTGGAGCACTTTTCTAATTTTTTTGAGGGCCAGGAGAGATTAATAGTTATTAATCATGCAAGGCAGAGCTATTCTCTATCCCCCTGACAGCCCTGTGACCTCAGCATCGCATGGGGAGCCTTTGTTCCACCACAACCCCCAAACCTTTTTCAGAGTCACTGCTCCCTGGATTTCCCACTAAAAAATTCAGCTTGGTTGCAAGGACATTTTTCCTAAAGAAAAAGGCTTTTCTATCTCCTCAGCAGCCATGGCAATAAGTGCTTACATATCCCCATCCTGGTCTGTTTCTACCTGGTATTAGTGGCAGGAGCTGCATAGGAACAGAGTCTGGCTTTACGCCAAGCCCTGTGATAAATTACATGGGACAGCAGGGGGCATATGCACCCATCAGAGCCCTAGGAGGACTCAGCATTAGCTGCTCTGCCCTCTTCTATAGCATGTGTTATCCCCCAAATCCAGCTCAGCTGCCTGGCGTGAGGTCAGGTCTCACCACCCCACCCATGCTGGGTGATTGTTGCTGCTGCCAGCAGTGCCTGCCTGGAGCAATCCTGGCAGCGATTTGCCCGGCTGCAAAAAGAAGACTCCTTTGGGCCCTCTCCCCATTCGTGCACACTTTTTGTGGGCCAAGCACAGTCTGGTCCAAGTACGGGACAACAAGGGGTTAAATGAGACTGGCCTCTGTGTTCCAGCCCAGCAGCCACTGGCCCATACTCATCTCCACTGACATGGCCGTGCTTGATTCCATTTTAAACATCCCCTGCAGCCTCTGAAGCAACAAATCCGCCCTCATCACCTGTTCCAGCCTGAAGGATGGCTGGGCTTGCTTTCCTGCCCCCTCCGTAGCATTCTCCAGCCCGCTGTGTATATTTCCTCACACACCTCGGCTAAATGTATATTTCCCTTTTAAGAGCTCCCCTCGAATAATATATTTTTTTATTATTGTGACAGTGAGGCCACCTGTCACCATGGTTACGTGCCCTTTGCTGGAGCGGGAGCTTTCTGGATGTTTTTAATTCTGCTATTTTTCGTGATCTGTGGGGTTGGTTTTCTTTTAAATTTGGTATTTATTCGTATTATCGTCACTGGAAACGAGGCATTGATTATATTGTACATGGACACATCATCGCTACAGCAATATCCTGCTGCTTTTAGAAGGAGTTTTTAGAAGAAGTCAGCCGTGTAGCACTGGTAATATACAGTCTAACACAAACACAGAAACTGTGAAAGGTTCTCATCTGTAGCTCTCCATATTATACATCAAATTTCATCTCTGGGTTTCAGAACTTTTCAGTGAGTATTACAGAACAAAGCCCAATTGTATGTGGTTTGCATACTCTTGCTGTGGAGTGAACCACTCTCTTCCAGTTGTCAATTCAGCTGCCCTCCATTCCACAGCCTCGTTAAACCAAATCTCTTTTAAACCACACAGAGAGAAATTAAATGGATATATTTATTTCATTTTATTTGTTTATGTTAGCATTTCTTCTGTAGCAGCAAGGTGCTAATTTACATGTGAAACACACACACACATACATGATGCATTACAGAAAGCTAAACCAAAATAACAAATTAAAATAGCTATAATAATATTTTTCACTTATGCAGCACCAAAATTCATAGCTGAAAAGAACATTGCAAAGGAAGTTCAGTCGCATTATCCCCATTTTATAGATGGGGGAACTGAGGCACAGAGCGAGGAAGGGACTTGCCCAAGGTCACCCAGTTAGTGAGTGGCAGAACTGGGCATAGAGGCCAGGTTTCTCAGCTCCCTGTCTAACATGTCATCCACTGCACCATGGATGGTTTTAACAAGAAAACACTACCCCAGTGCCAGAAATAACAACAAACACATAATAAAAATCAGACAGAGCCTGAATCAAATGAAAACCACTTACATCGTGATAAGCAGCTTGCTTGACTTAGCATCTAGAGGATGCCTATAATGAGCGTACTCCTAATGTGGGCTTCAGACAACTGAGGCAGCCCATGCAGGCTGAGATTTTTCAAGCCAGCTAAGAGTTTTAGACACTCACTTCCCACTAAAATGAATGGGATCCGGACAGCCAAATCCCCTAGAAATCTCAGCCAGAGGGTTTAACCACAGCGACAGACATCCCAACTGTTTGTCATTGCCATGGCAGGTGTAGAGCGAGAGGTGTTTCTCTGGTTACAAATCATTTGGGGGCTTAAAGCTTCACACCAGCACCCAGAAACAAACTGCAGCACAGTGGCTTTGTGCTCACAACAACCTGCACAGTGCCCAGGATGGCCAGCTGTATTCTGTACCCACAGGAGACTTGGGTTAACATCAAGGAGAGCCCTGGGGAAAGAATGTATGTTCTGTTTGAACTGGCATGTGCCTGTTCTGTGGAGGAGCACTAATCCCGAGGGTGCCTCTAGGTGGCCTGGATCTCCGCCAAGGTGAGGGAGACAGTAAATAGGGCAGGAGGGGCATGGGGAATTAGCAGGGAGTTGGAGAACTTTGCAATGCTGAACACTGGGTGGATTTTTGCCCCAGTAGTGTTGGTGAGGGAGACACCGCTGCTACATAGCTTCTCTCTGCAAATGATGGGGCCTGGCTGGATCTCTCAGCTGCTGGGTCCCCTTACTCCAAGCAGGAGCTGCAGAGAGTCAAGCAATGGATCGCCCTGTGCTCCTGGGCAAGGAGCTGGGGAGTCTATGCATTGTGCCCCTCTGAGGGAACCTGGGAGCTGCCAATTTGGAACTAGAAACCCATGTGAGGATTTTCCGTGCAGGTCAAGAGGCATGATTGTGGCTCTTGTTGCCAGCCTGACACTTTATACACCAGAGATGCTGCTCCTGTCAGAGTCTGCAGGCTGGCTAGCTCAACATGGCGACTGATAAAGTGGCCTTGCATCTGTACATTGCTAGCATTTGAGGTTGTGAACGCACCTGAGATATGAATGGGCCTGTCAGTAAGTGAGGTTAATGACAGAGGCTGCAAGGGACACGTGGAGCCAGTCCTGTCTGGAAGGCTGCCTCCATGGGAAGAGTGTCCTCGGGCGCTTAGGAGGAAGGTGCATTACTACAGAGAAATTATAGCAGTCCATAGCCCCATTGAAGTGATGGCCAGTGGCCCAGGGTTTTATTTGGGCCACTGTGGCTTTTTTCCAAGCTTGCCCAGCACCTCCTTGGACCACATGAGTTCCCTGCAAAGAAAAGCACCCTGGGAACGGACATACCAAGAGCAAGGACATAGCTCTCTGGTTCATGGCAACATTATATCTGCAAAGGATTAGGTTTCCTTCCACTCACCTGGAGACCTCAGACTCTGATTTCTCCATTGGAAGCTGAATTCCTTTTCTTGTGACTTGAGCATATAACATTAAGTGTCATTCACCAGGACGTTGGTCTAGTCCACTGTCTCTTATTTGTGGGGTTAATTTTGTTAAGACGACCCTAGAGTCTGTTAGCCCACTGTCAATATCTTCCTTGTGCAGCGTGAGAAGAAATGTAATATGTCCTACCGGCAGTGAGTATGGCACTGTTATACCAGCAACCGCTGAGCAAAAGTTGATAAAAGTGCGCTGACTGTTCTGCTAGTGCCTAATCCAGTGGAATGACCCCGCCACCAGGCTGACCGTAGCACAGTTGCAGGCCATTATTTCCACGTCCCTCGACTGAGGAAAGGGGATACCCATGCACATGACATGCTTTGCACACTTTTGCAATGCAGTTTTACTGCTATAGTGTCTTTAGACTTTCCAATATGTAAGACCTATGTTTCTGGAAGAGTGATACAGTTAAATTCAGGGCATACATGCCAAGAAGTTAGATAAAAATCTATAATACTCTGGCTGGAAGGTTGCAATGTAACACTACTTTATCTCTTAGAATTCAGAATGATAACACACTTGAGAACCCCAGAGCAGGTAGAGACAAAACAGGCTGCTCCCAAAGGCGACGAGGCACAACTCACCCCACATCGTTCTAGGCTGGCTGTTTGCAGACTGATTGCCAGAGACCCAGATCACATGCTTCCCTACAGAGCCCCCTAGTCTACAAGGAGGAACAGCAAACCCCTTACAAGTTAAAGTGATAGCCTATAATTTTAAACACAGTTCTCAATACACCACAGATACCACATCACCTAGCTTTTGTCTGAATTTATTGATTGCTGGGTTTTTAATGAACTAACTTTCTTAGAGCTATTTTTAATGATTATCCACATCAGTTGCTTCTTTATTTTCTGTCAAGTAAGATGGGATAGTCTTTATCCTCTGGTTCATTTCCATAGAGTCCAGTCTGGGTCAGACAGTCTGGCTTGTTACTTGCCATATTCTTTAGATAGGTATTTCTTCCATTGGTTTGCTTGCTTTTTAATTGGAAATAGGTGCAGGTATGAAATCAGTCAAAGTGGAATAATAGAGAAAGGTCCAAAAATATTCCAAAGAACACCGAAGAAAAAATTACTAACAGTGAAAAAAAATGAAAAAAGAGAACTGTGTGCAATTATATTGGCGAGGTGCAAAATTGAGTGATTTAATGGCTTACATAAAAGCTGTGTATGTAATGAAAACTGGTATCCATTTAAGATAGTCAGTGGAGAGGAGATACAATGATTTATTAAACCATTTATTAATAGTGATGTTGTTGGAAGATTTCCACTCAGTATCCATAATCACTCTGGTATCAAATAATACATGTTGTAAAAGGTGGGGAAAGGTGTTTTCATTACTTCAGAAAACCCAATCCTGGTGTTAGATTGAATTGGAATTGTACCTTTTCACTGTGGAACAAAAGCAGAACATATGGTCAAAGGCCCAGATCCTCAAAGGTATTTAGACACCTAAATTTGAAATACCTCTAGGAGCTGGGCCAAAATCTCCAGTTCTACTGCATTTTCTCCAGCAGAAGTCCATGGTTGGGCAATTTAAACTTCTATTCAGTTTAACAAAGAGAAGGTTAATGGGTGACTTGATCACAGTCTGTAAGCACCTACATGGGGAACAAATATTTAATAATGGGCCCTTCAGTCTAGCAGAGAAAGGTCTAACGCAGTGCAGTGGCTAGATGCTGAAGCTAGACAAATTCAGACCAGAAATAAGGTGTACACTTTTAACAGCGAGAGTAGTCAGCAATCCCTCAAGGTCGAGGATGATCTCTTTCACAGGTTTCATTTTGTATGGGTCCTTTGGTGACTGAGGAGTCCAATCCTTGAGCTACAGGCTCGTTGGCAGCCATTGCTGGTGGTGTTGGAAGTCAGGGCTGGGCCATGATTACTACATGACAGTCATCTGTCCTTTCTTTTCTGGCATTTTTCTGTGACCAGGGCAAGGCAATTTTCCTCAAAAGTGGACGCTCCTTCTCTGACAAATCTTCACCAGTTATCCCTGTTCTGGGCTGCTGTCTCCCAGCATGTGGTGTCCATGCCCCATTTCTTGATATTTTTCCTGAGGTTGTCTTTAAAGTGTTTCTTTTTGCCTCCCCATTTCCTTTCTCCTGTGCAGAGTTGGACATACAGCAATTGTTTTGGTAAGCATACAACAGGCATGCACACACAGTGTCCGCTCCACCTCAGCTGGTGCTGGATAATCAGGGCCTCAGCACTGAAGATGTTGGCCTTCGTGAGGACACTGACATTAGTGTGGCAATTCTCCCACTTTATTTTGAGGATCTTCTGAAGAAAGTTCTGGTGCTAGCATTCCAGGTTTTTCAGATGTTTTCTATAGGTCACCCAAGTCTTGCAGCCGTAGAGGAGAGTTGGGATTACCACCGCTTTATAAATTAAAAGTCAAGTGTGTGTTCTGATGTCATGATTATTGAACACCCGGTGAGACAGTCTGCAAGGCTGGCACATTGGATTCTGTGCTGAATCTCAACGTCTTTGTCTGTCCTCTGTGAGGGATGGCTGCCAAGGTAGGCAAAGTATTCTACATTTTCCAGTTCTTCTCTATCAATGTAGATCTTCTTTGCTTGGTCTGATGATTGACTGGGAGCTGGCTGGTGGAGAACTTTTGTTTTGCTGATGTTCAGAGTTAGGCGTAGGCTTTTGTACATTTCAGAGACGCAGTTAAGGGCTGTTTGTAGATCCTCCTTTGAGTGTGCAACTACAGCACAATCATCTGCGTACTGGAGTTTGGCTATTGTTGCTGATATTACTTTAGCCCTGGCAGAGAGACAAGAAAGGTTGAAGATGTTGCCATCAGTCCGATATTGGATGCCAATGCCCTGTGGTAGAAGGTCTTGGGTTAACATTTTCATTTTAAGCATTAAGCTTTAGCATTCATTTCATGCTAAGAAAATGCAGAGAAGAGTGGGTGCTGGTACACAACCTTGCTTTATGCCAGTTCAGATGGCAGAGGGCTCAGAGACAGAGCCACTGCACAGGATGGACACAGTCGTCTGGTCATGGAGGAGTCTTACATTGGTGATAAATTTGCTTGGGCAGCCAAACTTTGACATGATTTTCCACAGAGCCTCACGGTTGACAGAGTCAATGGCTTTGGTCAGATCGATAAAGGCCACATACAGGTCCTGGTGTTGTTCTTTACATTTTTCCTGGATCTGCCTGGCTGCAAAAATTGTGTCGGTGGTGTCGCATATGGTCTGAAGCCGCACTGGGACTCTGGGAGTACTTCCTCTGCAAGAAGGAGCAGGCAATTCAGTGAGATTCTAGCAAGAATCTTCCCAGCGATGGAGAGGAGGGTAATGCCTCGATAGTTGCCACAGTCAGCCCTGTCTCCCTTTTTGAAAATGGTGACGATGTTAGCATTATGTAAGTCAGCGGGGATTTCTTTGGTGTGCCAGATTTTGAGGAGCATCAAATGAAGCTTGTTAGTCAGTGTTTCTCCCTCCACTTTCTGTACTTCGGCTGGTATGCCGTCGGGACCTGGTGCTTTATTGTTCTTCATTTGTGTAATTGCTTTGCGGACTTCCTCAGGTGTTGGTGGGTTGGCAAGAGTTTCCCAGATTGGGTGCTGAGGGATAGAGTGGCTGGTGTCGTCAGTCACAGTCGATTCTCGATTTAGAAGATTTTGGTAGTGTTCCTTCCAGCACTCTTCGATAGATTCGTTATCTTAAAGAAGGGTACTACCATCTTTGGATCTCAGTGGAGTAAGGCCACATGAGCTTGGTCTGTACAGGGTCTTTGTCTCACAAAAAAAACCTCTGCATATCATGTCTGTCAGCGAATGCTTGGATTTCTTTTGCTTTGTCCTCCCACCATTTGTTTTTGATTTCTCGGATCCTCCTTTGAACCTCAGCTTTGAGCTGATGGAAAGAGCTCTGCATCTGACTGGATGATGGATGGTTTTGCCAGTCACAGAAAGATTTTCTCTTCTCGTCCAAAAGGGCTGTGATCTCAATGTTGTTGTTGTCAAACCAGTCCAGATGGCAGTGGGTAGCAAGGCCGATGATTTCCGAGGCCGATAATTTCCGCCTAAGCCTCATGGATGGTCTGTTTTAGGACTTCCCAGTCTTCTTCGACACTTGTATGGTCATTTCCAGGTATGCATATGGCCAATTTTTCACTGAGCAGTGCTTGGAAGTTCTCTTGGTGCACTGAGGATTGAAGTCTTTGGATGTTGTATTGCCATCTTTGTGATTTGGATTGCTTTCTATGTTTCGTTGCAATCCTGATGGACATGACTAACCTCTCCAGGTGGTGGTCAGTCTAGCAATCGTTGGCTCCTTTCATGACACAGGGGATTTGAACATCTCTTAGATCCTGCGTTCTTACAATGACACAGCCTAGGAGGTGCCTTTATTTTGAACAGGGGTGTTGCCAAGTTGTTTTGTACTTGTTTCTTTGTCTAAAGATTGTGTTTGTGATTACAAGGTCATGCTCTGGCATTTGCTGAGTAGAAGGATGCCATTGGAATTGGTCTTGCCCACTCCTTCCTTTCCAATGGTGCTACTCTATACGTTAGAATCTCGATAATTAACCACTGGAACAATTTATCAAAGGTCGTGATGGGTTCTCCAGCACTGACAATTTTTAAATCAAGATTGGCTATTTTCCTAAAAGATCTAGGAATTATGTTGGGGAAGTTCTCTGGCCTGTGTTCTACAGGAGGTCAGACTAGATGATCACAGTGGTACTTTCTGGCCTTGGAATCTATGAATTTATGAAAACTTAACACCAAGTTTGCTTGCTACATGTGTAAAACTCATATTCCGTGTAAAAATCTGATATTTCATTATATGGCAGATGTAATTTTCCAACGTGTTATAGGCTCTGATGAAGCAAGGCCACTTGAACACATGCATGAATCTAAGCATTTGAGTAGTCCCATTGATTTCAATGGGATTATTCACATCCTTACACAGAAGCATGTGTTTAAGAGCTTTGCTGCATCAGGGTCTTAATCTCTGTGGAACCCATATATGATCACGTGAAGCTAAGGAACCTGAAAGACACAGAAAGGATGAATGTTTGTGCTATATTTTCAGAGACAGTATGCCAGACTCTAATGTCTCTCCCTTTAAGACTTTCAGCACTTTAAACCTCCCAGAGATTAGGACCACTTCCTTCTCAGAAAGGAGAGGAACAATGCATGGTGGGAATGCGAAGGCGCTCTTGCTAGATTGGCCACGGGAGCAACTGAGGAAATTCCACATATTCATCATTGCATTCTCAGTGTCTTTCAATTGCCTCCCCACTGGTTTCCCGGGAAGATACTCTCCTGGATTTCACCATTGCTACTGCACTGAATCTCCTGCAGGCTCCCACTGGCACCAGTCTGATACCCCTGTGTCCAGGGGTGGTGAGAAGAAGGTAAACAGTAAGTCCAGCGCTTGTATTTGTGATGGCCACCACCGTGGCCATTAAACCAGGGACCTGCAAGGGTAAAAGCATGAGCAGCTACTGCTGAGCTGAAAAGCTAAGGCTGCCTAGCTAACACTGCAACAGACTCATACCCACTGTGGATAGGGCCCTGAAAGGGACCGGTCCTGAAGGGGATGGGTGACACACACTCACCAGTGGGGTGCATTGCAGAAGAGATCTCTTCGTATTTCGGTGGCACTGTTGCCCTCCCAGCTTCTATAAATATGCTTCTGGGTTTCCAGGACATCCCAATTAGCACAGGATGGATGGTAAAAGCTATTTCTCAAGATCTGTACTCCATGGGGGGAAATCAAGGGTCAAGGAACCCACGGGGAACCTTTGGACAGTGTGAGGGCATCACCCATTCCCTGACTATAAATGGGAAATGGGTCACCCGAAGGAGCTGCCTCAAGCCCATAATAATAATACCTGCCTCTTCCATAGCACTTTTCAAACATCAGATCTCAAACTGCTGCACAATCCTTAATGTGTTAGCCTCGCAATGCCCTCTGGAGTGCGGCGGCGGGGGGAGGGGAGTGCTATTATTGCCATTTATGGATGGGAACTGAGGCCCCACGGTCACACAGGATGACTGCGGTACAGCAGGGAACCAAAGCTGGCACTCCTAAATCCTAGGCTCACGTCCTAACCACTGGAGCAGCGTCTCTCTCAATGAGGCTTTTGAGTAGCAGTGCGAACACTCAGACTACTCCAGATGACACCCATGTACAACAGGAGGTACTCTATTTTCCTAAAGACTGTGATTATATTGAGGAATCATAGAATCATAGAATGTCAGGGTTGGAAGGGACCTTAGGAGGTCATTTAGTCCAAAGCCCTGCTCAAAGCAGGACCAATCCCCAACTAAATCATCCCAGCCACGGCTTTGTCAAGCCTAACCTTAAAAACTTCTAAGGAAGAAGATTCTACCACCTCCCTAGGTAATGCATTCCAGTGTTTCACCACCCTCCCAGTGAAAAAGTTTTTCCTAATATCCAACCTAAATCTCCCCCACTGCAACTTGAGACCATTACTCCTTGTCCTGTCCTCTTCTACCACTGAGAACAGTCTAGAACCATCCTCTCTGGAACCACCTCTCAGGTAGTTGAAAGCAGCTATCAAATCCCCTCTCATTCTTCTCTTCTGCAGACTAAACAATCCCAGTTCCCTCAGCCTCTCCTCATAAGTCATGTGTTCCAGACCCCTAATCATTTTTGTTGCCCTTTGCTGGACTCTCTCCAATTTATCCACATCCTTCTTGTAGTGCGGGGCCCAAAACTGTACACAGTACTCCAGATGAGGCCTCACCAATGTCGAATAGAGGGGAACGATCACGTCCCTTGATCTGCTCGCTATGCCCCTACTTATACATCCCAAAATGCCATTGGCCTTCGTGGCAACAAGGGCACACTGCTGACTCATATCCAGCTTCTCATCCACTGTCACCCCTAGGTCCTTTTCCGCAGAACTGCTGCCTAGCCATTCGGTCCCTAGTCTGTAGCTGTGCATTGGGTTCTTCTGTCCTAAGTGCAGGACCCTGCACTTATCCTTATTGAACCTCATCAGATTTCTTTTGGCCCAATCCTCCAATTTGTCTAGGTCCCTCTATATCCTATCCCTGCCCTCCAGCGTATCTACCTCTCCTCCCAGTTTAGTATCATCCGCAAAGGAAAGTTCAGGCTATTGATCCAAACCTTTTGGAACAAATGCCGCATGATCCACACCTCACTAGGAAGGTTTGCTCTACTGGGAAAGGCTTCTGGAGGGATGGGGGTCGGGAGAAGGACCTGACTAGCTTGCTGGAATCTGCATAATTAGAAATGGGCCTGAACCATAAGAGTTAGCTACAGCTCTGCCATTCCCCCTAAAGTTCAGGGCTGCTCAGATCCAGGATTTAGGTTCAACTTGTTATAGAGAGAGGGATAACACACCAAAGTCTGGAGACGTTCTGTACTGACGATGGGAACAGAACTGTATGGTGCTTAACAAACAATTAATCTTTTCAGCCAGCAGTGCTGTGAGGCGTGCCAACACTATGTCCTCCATGGACAGAGGAGGAAACCGAGGCACAGACAGTCAGTGAAAGAGCCAGGAGTAAAACCCAGAAATCCTGATTCCCAGTCCCCTACTCTGACCACTAGACCATACTCCCTCCGATATGAAGAATGTTTTAATTTCCATTCCCAGTAAAAGCTGCACTTTCACCATCTGATTTGCCAGAAAGTCGCTATATTATATGCATGGTGCTACACTGTCTCATCACAATCTCCTTGACAATGTCACACATTAAAACATATTTCACCAAAAATTTGATTTGCCTTTAATATAGAGGGGAGAAAAGGATTATTCATGACTCATTTCTTGTGTTACCCATGCAATTTCACATCACAATCTGTTGCCATGGAGATGTCACACACATGAGATGGAAGCTAGGTCTCTAATACCTCAGCAGACAGGCACAATAAAGGGAAAGCAAAAGAAAGGAAACAAATATTTGTCATAGACAGAGGAAGGAGGAGGAAAGTGACAGTCCAGTACTAATCAAAAAAATAATTAATTGGCTGTAGTAGCTAAATTCACTGTAATAACTGAGGCATTTTGTACTCTCAGTATTGGAAATACTCCAAATATTGCGCCGTGAGGATGTTTTTCAATGGTACCCAGTTTGTGTTGGATTTTGTTTATGAGACTTTCCTTTAGTGTTGCAAACAATTCCAGGGAGGGGTGGTCAATTCTAGAGTGAGCTTGGGTTTGCGGATGCTCCTATAATGATAAGTCTAGTTTCACTCGGGAGCTCTCCCTTTTTGGGGTGCAATTTATACGAGTAATTTGACTGTGAGTGCAAAATATGAAAACTTGCCCTTTTAACTACCTGTTTGCACCTAAAGACACTCAGCTGGGAGAGATGTACCCACATGTGTGGCCGTGGTCCCTTTTGTAGGTTCAAACTTTGTGGGCACGCTACTGCAAATGGTAAAGCCATGGCATAACCCTGTTTCATTGCTGTACATACACATTTTAATGTTTTAGTCTTCTTCATACTAGTATTTTATAAAGCCTGGCCTTTTGTGCCACCATAAACAATCCTAAAAAGCAATGCAACCATGCCAATTCAAGACTATAGGAATATTATATAGACAGCAATTTTATCCGTCTGAGCAAAATAATTCCATGTACCTCTACTTAGGAACATGCTGCTAGACACAAAACTGCTGCATGAACAAATGCTAATCCTAGCTCGTACGCAAGATCGTAAAATTATGTCCCTTACATTAGAACAGCAATAGTTAGTGCTGTAACTAACCATCACACTTAGTAGTAAAACAGAGCAAATATGGATACAACAACTGGTGCCAGAAGTCACATTTTCTATTCCCCTGGTTTTAGATATAGAAATGTACTCATTTATCCAAATTTAACATTAATAATAATAATGACAGAACTCCAGGGGCAGAGTAAAGATTACACAGAGGGTGGTCAGTGAGAATTTTGCTGTTAAAAGCTTATTTGTGTGAACTGGGTGTTACAGATGTTGTTAGAACTGAGTGTAATCTCAGCTTTCAATTGATTTTTTTCTTTATTTTAAACTTTATTGTGTGCAATGTGGTAATATGGTTTGTGTAATGGCAAGGGGTAACTTGGTTTGACTTGTTGTTTGCAGCTTTAAATTAACAAAGTTTGTGCGTGGGAATTTTAAGTTTAGCACACAGGAGCCTCTTTTTCTGCTACTGAAATGCGGCCACTTCTGGGGTGAGAGTTTGGCTGAAACTCAACAATGCACAGCAACACAATGCAACATTTTAGGACAGGAAGTGAAGCAGACTCCTGTATTCAACTGAAATGCTGAAGGAATCAGTAGAAAGCAGAATATGATTACTGACTTGGAATTTCTATGCAATATTTTATTCTGACTATGACCTTCTATTATGTCCATCACCATGCAACTGAGCGGCTCCCAAGAAACCAGCATTAACACACCTATTCCTTCCAAAACTGTGATGGTATCATTAGTGTCCATGAGCAGACAGGAGCAATTTTATGACCTGCTCTATGTAAAGGCTGATATTTCCAGTAGTCCTGTGCTCAACAACAGCCTAGTAGTTAGGGTTGGGTACCTGGCGTCTGGAAACCAGGGTTCAAGTGCTTCTCTGCCATAGCCATCCTGTGTGACCTTGGACAAGTCACACAGGGCAGGCTTGTAAAACTATTTAGGTATCCAAAGATGCAGCTAGGCATCCAGTGGGATTTTCAAAAGCATCTAGGGGACTAACTTGCAGTGGGGGAGGTTTAGGTTGGATATTAGGAAAAACTTTTTCACTAGGAGGGTGGTGAAACACTGGAATGCGTTACCTAGGGAGGTGGTAGAATCTCCTTCCTTAGAAGTTTTTAAGGTCAGGCTTGACAAAGCCCTGGCTGGGATGATTTAATTGGAGATTGGTCCTGCTTTTGAGCAGGGGGTTGGACTAGATGACCTCCTGAGGTCCCTTCCAACCCTGATATTCTATGATTCTATGATTCTAACTCTCCTTGGAATCAATGGCAGTTGTTAGGTGCTTAAATGAAACCCCACTAGGCACCTACCTGCATCTTTAGGTACCAAAATACCTTTAAAATCTGGCCCCGCTCTCCCTGTGCCACAGTTTCTCAACTGTGAAATAGGGATAATAGCACCTCCCTACTTGCCAGGATGACCGCAAGTAATTTGCATAGGCTTGCAACTGAAACTGATACAGTGTAAGGATAAATGTGTTAATGATTACATATTAATAATATAGCTACCCGAGCTATCAATGTGTTGGGGTTCAAACTCACTCTATACTGAATCAGAAAGAACATCACTGCTGCTAAATCAAGCCTTTTGTGTTTAACAAAACTTTTTCTCTAGTCACTGGCACAATGCTATCTCCCCGATATCAGCTCTGCTTTACTTTAATCAAATGCCAAATACAGTTTCCCTGTACACAAAATAGGAAATGTCTCTGGGATCTGAGATACCTCTGTGCAGTAGTAACTCTAGATGAATATTGACTTTTTAATGACAACCACTGTAGTACAAATACCAGCTGATATTAGTCAGTCAGATCCAGACGGCTGAATAGGGCCGACATGCATGTTATTCAGCAAATGAATTATTTGATTCACCCTTCCCCATAGCATGCTGTCTGCTAGGAAATTTTCATTTGGTCTCTCTAACTTGAGAACCAATTGTAAATGTCAAACCTAAATGCTCAGATTTAAGTGTTAGGTTGTCTTGTTTGATTATGGAAGTAAAAGGTCACAAATGACTAATGAAAAGTACAAGTGATATTGCTAGGGAAATACCATTCTGCCAATGAGTAAGCAAACAGCTGGGGACAACATTATCAGTCTTTTCATTGTCTCTCTCTCTCTCTCTCTTCATTTCTGATCCTCTTTTATCCACTGGTTCGTTCATTTGGGGCTATATGCAGAGTCCCCATATTTTGAAGGGATGGCTGTTTTTATGCCCTGTCTGGTTACAACTTTGTGGGATGGTACACAGCAACCTTGCAACTGGAAACTGACACTTTATAGATCACTAAATAAACTACTAAATACCCAGAACTGGGGGCTGGTCCCTGAATCTTTGCAGCTGCACCTGAGATATCCACAGCCCAAACACTTTGTTTGGATTTAATACTGTACAACTACGTACAGTAAACCTCATCAAAGTCATTGCAAGAGGAGGTTCCTAGCACATGGCTTTGCCGCTGCAGCAACCTAGACTTTACCAGCTGCCAGAGAAGTGATAAGCCCTTGGGAGTGGTTAGCCCCTCTCCATCCCACTGCTGGCTCTGGGAACCACCTCTTCGTTTGCCACAGGTTGGCTTCTTTAGGGCCTGGCAGCCAGCTGCACAGATGCAGCTTTTCAGAGTAGATCAACAGATCAACTCACCTACCCAATCACAGAGGACAGGTTTCAGAGTAACAGCCGTGTTAGTCTGTATTAGCAAAAAGAAAAGGAGTACTTGTGGCACCTTAGAGACTAACCAATTTATTTGAGCATAAGCTTTCGTGAGCATCCGAAGAAGTGAGCTGTAGCTCACGAAAGCTTATGCTCAAATAAATTGGTTAGTCTCTAAGGTGCCACAAGTACTCCTTTTCTTTTTGCGAATCACAGAGGAGTTTTCTATCCACATCCCAAACTGACTTCTGCTAGTTGGTGCACATTGTCTGTGCCCTTTCATCAGGACGTGATGATGATGAAGTAGTCCCTTATCCAGAACATGGGACCACGGCATGGTGTCATCATCCCCGCTCTATGGAAGAACACAGAACAATTCCTGTGGATCTCAGACACTTGGCACGGGCTCTCTCTGGCAGGAGGAGGTGACACACACTAGCTAAGTGTGTTGTCCCTAGCTAGTGTATACGCCACACAGAGGATAAGAGCCTGCTCTTGCCAGTGGCACTGTTTGTCCTGGGGGGGTCAGGGCCTGCAAAGCTCCGGTCCAGGGCCCCTATGTGTACTGCTTGAGTGGGTGGAGCTGGGACTGGGAGGAAGAGGGGTGCAGTGGGGGACCTGGGAGAGGCCCAGGGAAGCAAGGAATGAATTCATCCAGAGTCCATCCTGTCCCTGCCTCCCGCTCCCACGTAGGGGCTCCATTGTCCAGCCCCACTACTTGGCTCTGGCTTCGTCCCCACCTGGGTTCTCAGCAGCTGCGGCCCCTGAGCTCCCCTGCCCAGACCTGGGCTGCAGCGTCCCTGCACTGACCCGCCTCTGAGCACCCCCGCCTGGGACCGGCTCCAGCACCTGCTGGCTCAGAGGGCGGATTATAGGGGAAGGAAAAGGGCCACCAGGCAGGTGAGCACAGGGGCCTGAGACTGCTGGTGAGATCCTGGTGTAGCCGAGCACCAGCTGTTCCCTCCTGCTCCCAACTGGGGCCTCCCCTGTAAAGGTGGCCCCGCTACCCGGCTCCAGCTGGCCCCGGGCTCCTGGCACCTCTGGCCCTTGTGCTTTCTGACTGCCAGGCATGCCCCCTTTCCCTCATGGCTGCAGAGCATCCGCTGAGCGGGCGGGAGGGCGCTACTCACGGGTCAGTGTGGGAATACTGCAGTCATCACTGGGCAGGGGAGCACAGGTGCTGATGCCTCTGGGAGCCCAGGCTGAAGCTGGAGATGGGGAGTGGGGCAGTTCTTGCAGCAGAGCCCCCAGCAGGGAGCAGGACAGAGAAGCTGACACCCAGTGGGCTGAATGGAAGATCCTTCAGGCCAGATCTGGCTTTCAGGGGCCCCCTCAGTGCCTTGGGGCCCCCTGTGATTTCATGGGTTTCAGGTGCCTAACACCACCACTGGCTACTGCTACCAGCTAACTGAGATGCTCCTTTAGCTCAAGAGATGGGGAGGGGCCTGTGCTTCTGGTGACGATGGGTCCCAGGTTCAACACTCACTGATAAGCCTTGGTGGCAGCAATTACAGCCATAAGGTAAGCTCTATGGGGCAGGAACCCCGTTTTGTTCAGTCTGGGCACAGTGCCTTGCATGATTAGGGCTCCTAGGTGCTGTGGTAATAATGATGATATTAACAATTAATAATAGAAAAATTGGGGCCAATCTGCTGCAATATAAATGTGAAACAACGTTAGTAATACCTGTAGGGCCCAGTCCTGCCAGCGCTTGCTCCTGAGCATAGCGTTCAGTACCAGCAGGCTTCCTGTTGGCATCAATAGGGTTACTCACGGGAGTAAACACAACAATGGCAGCAAGTATTTGGAGGCTCAGGATCTTATTTTTCATGTCTGTCATGCAAAGCACACTCCTGTAATGATCTTGGGGTTCATTATATAAAGCAGGGAATGAGAAGGGAATAAAACTTGAATAAAACAAATAGGAGAGGTCTCTGGTGAACAGTTGCACACAGGCGTGGGGTGTTCCCAAACCTCGCCTCCAGGGCACATCTCCAAATTCCCATACTCACAACGCAGTCCCTTATGAGGGAGCATCGCCAAATCATGTCTTTCATAAATGTCTCTCTATAACTCCAACACACAAACCAGTGACAGGACTCTGGTGAAATGGAGGAACGAAGCTGAGGAAGGAAGGGAGAGAGGGAGGGCAGCTTTTCACTCACCTGTAGCTGAGGAGTGAACAAGGCAGAGAGGCATAAGATGTTTCTCCTGTCTGGCTGGAGCCGCATGAATAAACACACTCTCAGCCACAGTGGCACAATTATAAGCAGGGTCAGTGAGTAGCCAGCACTGGAGGCTGAGCCAAAGCCCATGGCAACCAATAGGAAGCCTTCCAGGCCCTCTACAGGGTTAGGGCTCTAGGTAAGCTGAGGGAGTAGTCACCGGGTTACAAACATAATGAAAGACGCCCTAAGGTAAAATCTTCCTTTGGTCTCCCCGTGCGTTTGGGGTGACATTCACCCTGTGCCAGACCCAGGAGAAGCCTACGGGCTACATCAACACCTGGGCTTGTGCTGGCTCTCTACACAGGCGGGAACTGTGCCCTTTGGGTGTGTTTAAATTGGCAGCTCCTCGAGGCAGGAACCATGTTTCCCTCTGTGTCACACCCAGCACCAAGCACACAACTAGCATTTAACAATCCTTAGCACCAAGTCAAGAGAGGCTGGATATAGTCCTTGGAGACTTTCACCATGAGGCAATTGGCTCAGTTGTGGTCACAGTCTGGATGCTAACTGTGCAGCTATCTGTCCATCCCTCCACTCAGCACCTCCAGGCTTTGGCAAAGCGTAGCCCCAGATCTGGGCTCTGCAGCCTGGGGCCCTCTCTAGTACCAGTTGGTTCCCTGCCTTGCTCTCATTCTTATCATGGTAGATAGCAATTAGCAGCCGCTCAGGGCCTAGCCCTCCTCACACTCCACCAATGCCGTGTGTCAGTTCCAATCACATATTTGAAGAGAAACAAAATTCAAGGGCAGAGCCCCGGGGTTTGAGTTTTGGTGCTGTCATAAATATAAAGGGAAGGGTAAACACCTTTAAAATTCCTCCTGCCCAGAGGAAAAACCCTTTCACCTGTAAAGGGTTAAGAAGCTAGGATAACCCCACTGGCACCTGACCAAAATGACCAATGAGGATACAAGAGACTTTCAAAGCTGGAGGGGGGGGAGAAATAAAGGTTCTCTCTGTCTCTGTGTTGCTTTTGCTGGGAACAGAAAAGGAATGGAGTCTTAGAACTTAGTAAGTAATCTAGCTAGATATGCGGTAGATTCTGTTTTGTTTAAATGGCTGAGAAAATAAGCTGTGCTGAATGGAATGTAGATTCCTGGTTTTGTGTCTTTTTGTAACTTAAGGTTTTGCCTAGAGGGATTCTCTATGTTTTGAATTTGATTACCCTGTAAGGTATTTACCATCCTGATTCTGCAGAGGTGATTCTTTTTACTTTTTCTTCAATTAAAATTCTTTTAAGAATCTGATTGCTTCTTCATTGTTCTTAAGATCCAAAGGTTTGGGTCTGTGTTCACCTATGCAAATTGGTGAGGATTTTTAACAAGCCTTCCCTAGGAAAGGGGTGTAGGGTTTGGGGAGGATTTTTGGGGGAAAGACGTTTCCAAGCAAGCTCTTTCCCTGTTGTATATTTGTTAGACGCTTGGTGGTGGCAGCAATAAAGTCCAAGGGCAAAAGGTAAAATAGCTTGTACTGTGGGGAAGTTTTAACCTAAGCTGGTAAAAATAAGCTTAGGGGGTTTTCATGCAGGTCCCCACATCTGTAACCTCGAGTTCAGAGTGGGGAAGGAACCTTGACAGGTGCCTTTCCCTCAAGTCAGTTCTACCAGCGCAGGAGGGAGAGCACAGGTAGCTGGTACTGTGACTGCGCCATTTGCCATCCTGTACAGAAGTCTCTGCATACACACAGCTTGGGCCATTGTTAAGTATTTGGGCGGAAGTTTGGCAGCTCCTCCATTTAAGTCACCATTAGGACCCAATATTGCTGAGTTCCTATGGGGATCCGCATGCATTGCGGGATCTGGTCCTTATTCTCTTTCCCTCCCACCTGCCAACATTCCTCCTCACACTCACACAGCCTGTAAAATCCATTTTACCTGAGCTTGCTATTCACTGTGGCCAAATAAAATTACAGTTGCACTGAATGGACTTGATTTAGGAAACCTGTTTTTTATTTAGAGCCCATTACCCCTACTGCCGTTATACAAGCCAAGTTTGTCCTATTTATTTTAAAGTTGCTTTAAAAAAAATTATACAAGCCCCAGTGAGCAAGTATTCCTACCTGCCTCCCAAACAGCTGCACTGTGAGGTCACTAAATGGGATTATAACGATTTCCAGAGGTTACTCTGTACTAGTGCCATCACACAGCTGTGGCCAATTCGTGCATCCAACTACGTGATGTCATTACAGGGCACCTGCAGGCTCTAAAAATGATCCATTCTTCAGAAAGGAGGAAATGGACTAAGCTGTCAAAACTGCCGCGTGTAGTTCTCTGGCAAGCCTGCCATGGATTGTGCTGGATGCACCGCCTGATTCCTGCCCATGTGAAGGGAGAATACTTGGGCCGTTGGAAACTGATGATATCTGCAGAAGAGGATACCTGTACCGGTAAGCTCAGAGCTGATTTCCAGCTGCAGGTAAAGATCAGAGCATTAGTGATAGAGAGATTTGGCCTAAGCTGTCCCAGAAACATTTCAAGACATTTGATGAAAATCCCGCAGTACAGGAACAAAATCTGGAAGCTCTAAAGATTTT
Source organism: Lepidochelys kempii (assembly GCF_965140285.1). Lineage (NCBI taxonomy): Eukaryota > Metazoa > Chordata > Testudines > Cheloniidae > Lepidochelys > Lepidochelys kempii. Next base: position 28,758,647 of record NC_136392.1, on the reverse strand, counting down.
TGAATGATACATTAACAGGGTGTTGTTGAGATTAAGATACTGTCCTGAAAGAGAAGTGCTAGCCTGAAAAAGTCCTAACCTAACACCACCTTAAAATGGAAAGAATCACCATAAGCTCAGTTTACCCCTGGGACCATATGTGATCTCCCCATAGGATAAGAAATAATTGAACAGTTACCCCCTTTGAAGCGTATGAGGATATGTGCACTGTTTTTTTAAAACTGTAGCTGAAGTGGGCCAGGGAAGGTTTGAGGCAGAAGAAGCTCTGCTACGAAGCAGGGCAAGAGACAGAGCTGCTTTAGGAATAACAGTTTCCCTTGTTTCCAATGAAGTTCCTTGTTCAGTGTTAGAAGAAACAAACTCTGTGATATGTTCCCATTGTCACATGATTGGGATTTTTGTAATGGACATGGACAGCACGCAGAACTCATTGGGTTTTGTTACAACATGGAACTCAGGCTGGGGTCAAATAAACAATTTCGGCGAGATTCTTGGAAATAAGAAAAGCTAAATTCTCAAATGTAGCTGCATTCTAAGGCCTTGTCTGCACAGGAAAGTATTTCCAGTATAAGCTAAGATGTGCGTTTAAACTGATATCATCGAACCAGTATAACCCCTGTATGGACACTCTTATTCCAGTAGAAAAGTGCATTTTTATGGCTTAACTGATATCACTTAGGAAGGGGTTTAAGCTAATCTGAAAAAAGTCATTCTTACACTGGACTAAGAATGCTCACACTGGGGGCTACCCCTTTATAACTATACTGGTATAACTGGTAAAACGTACCCATGCAGACAAGGCCTAACAGCCAAATCCAGGGACTGTATACAAAAGCCAGCACAGCATGGGATGGGGTATGCACTCAGGGCTTGTTGACATGGCAAGTTACCACACAGCGAGCCAGAGCGTGCTGTAGATTCACACCCTGGCTGTCTGTGCAGTAACTTGCTGTATAGACAAGCCCTAAGCTTTTGACACGGTCTCCCACAGTATTCTTGCCAGCAAGTTAAAGTAGTATGGGCTGGATGAATGGACTATAAGGTGGATAGAAAGCTGGCAAGATTTTTGGGCTCAACGGGTAGTGATCAATGGCTCCATGTCTAGTTGGCAGCCAGTATCAAGTGGAGTGCCCCAAGGGTCGGTCCTCGGGCCGGTTTTGTTCAATATCTTCATTAATGATCGGGAGGATGGCATGGATTGCACCCTCAGCAAGTTTGCAGATGACACTAAACTGAGAGGAGAGGGTAGATACACTAGAGGGTAGGGATAGGATACAGAGGGACCTAGACAAAGTAGAAGATTGGGCCAAAAGAAATCTGATGAGGTTCAACAAGGACAAGTGAAGAGTCCTGCACTTAGGACACAAGAATCCCAGGCACGCTACAGACTAGGGACCGAATGGCTCAGCAGCAGTTCTGCAGAAAAGGACTTGGGGGTGACAGTGGATGAGAAGCTGGATATGAGTCAACAGCGTGCCCTTGTTGCCAAGAAGGCCAATGGCAATTTGGGATGTATAAGTAGGGACATTGCCAGCAGATCGAGGGATGTGATCCTTCCCCTCTATTCGACATTGGTGAGGCCTCATCTGGAGTACTGTGTCCAGTTTTGGGGTCCACACCACAAAAAGGATGTGAAAAAATTGGAAAACGTCCAGCGGAGGGCAACAAAAATGATTAGGGGGCTGGGGTGCCTGACTTAGGAGGAGAGGCTGAGGGAACTGGGATTGTTTAGTCTGTGGAAGAGAAGAATGAGGGGGGATTTGTTAGCTGCTTTCAACTACCTGAAAGGGGGTTCCAAAGAGGATGGATCTTGACTGTTCTCAGTGGTAGCAGATGACAGAACGAGGAGTAATGGTCTCAAGTTGCAGTGGGGGAGGTGTAGGTTGGATATTAGGAAAAACTTTTTCACTGGGAGGGTGGTGAAGCACTGGAATGTGTTACCTAGGGAGGTGGTGGAATCTCCTTCCTTAGATATTTTTAAGGTCGGGCTTGACAAAGCCCTGGCTGGGATGATTTAGTTGGGGATTGGTCCTGCTTTGAGCAGGGCGTTGGACTAGATGACCTCCTGAGGTCCCTTCCAACCCTGATATTCTATGATTTGAAGACTCGCTTAGAGGCATAGCCACTGCATGAGGAAATCCCACCAGTGAACGGCAGCAATCCATGCAGTGTGGCCATTAGCTGTTGTTGAGGAACTAACATGGAAGAAAATCCCATGTAATCGGTTAAAAGAATAAATCAGGTTGCTTTTTAAAATTAGCATTATTTCAGGCTCTCCCTATATCACAGGCAAAGTGCCATATTTCCCAGGATAGTTGGAATTACCAACTAATGTTATCGTCTCTTTAAAGTACTTTTCATTCTTTTCCATTCATATTATTGCCCCAGTCTCAGAAAAGCCAGCCAGCTCAAGCCAAAGGGGCGGAGAAGGTCAAGCAGAGGCTGCACTTGCCGTCTTCCATGCTCTGTCATCCAGTCAATTTGCTACTGCTGCTTGTTTCTGTCAGAAACCTGCCAAATTCTCTGTGCAGCATCCCAGGGCTGGCCTGGGTGGTGTGTTATGCCACCATTTCTCCTGCAGTGATGACTGAGGGTCCGGCTATGGGGAGGGGAGTCAGAAATTAGCAGGTGGCACAGGTGCTGTCAGGGTCTGGCTGTGAGCCCTCTGCTGGCCGTGTCTCCACCAGGCAGTGCATTACAGGGAGCTGGGGGGGTTATTTCATTTAGAAAGCAAATCCAGTGGGTTATTTCAGACAGTAAAGTGCGAGTGGTGCTCAAAGAGAACGGAGGGAACCTCGGGCAATGGAAACAGACCAGGGCATGGGTTCAGTCCCTGTGCTAAAGTCCTGCTCATTCTGAGCAGGTGAGGAGAAAAAAAAGGGTAAGGGCAGCCACAGATCTTTGCACACAAATAGGCCTCAGGAAACTATCCTGCTATGGCACACCCGAGAGTGCCAGCCTGGCTAACGTGAGGCAATACGCACTGTCCTCACAAGGTTTGCGCACAGTCCAGAAGCACATAGCCAAAGCAAGAGCTAGCTGACACGTTAACCATGAGAACACTGCTCCAGCAGTGCCAAATAAAGCATCCGTGTATTGTCCGTCTGCGACAGAGAAATACCGGCATAGACTTAGCACAAGACGGACAGTCACCCTCAGATCACTGGCATTTCTAGTCGCTTAAAGAGTTAATTCAACATGAAGTTTATGATTTAACACCTTTTAAAATAATAGTTACGGTTCCTATTGCTTCCTCAGTGGAGTTCCTCGCATGTACAAACACGTGGATAATGCTAATCAGAAGCACTTAGCTTGCCATCCATAGCTTTCCTAGCACTTTACACAGACGGGCAGTTAGCCAGCCCGAGGGGGCGGGGCCATTCGTGACAGTGGGGGGATGGATTGTTAAGGCACAGGACTGGGAGTTGGGAGATCTGAATTCTGTTGCTGCCCCTGCTAAAGAGTTACTGTCAGACCTTGGGCAATGCAAGTAGAGGCAAATGCAGAGATTGCTCCTGGTGGGGCAGAACTAGGGCCGTTCCCCTGTGCAAGGTTGGGGTTGGATGTGGGGAAGGGGCTGACGGCAGGGGGCAGTCGCTGGTGGATGTCCGTCCTTTATAGCGTCCATTTCCATGCAAGTTAATTAACACAACGAAGGGCCTAGACACTCTCTGATGTTGTAAAGAAATAAGAAGAGGCCGATGTGACCGTCTAATTTACAGCGCCCTTTCAAGATGCGCTTGTGCACAAAGCACCCTATAAAACGCTGGATGTCAGAGCAAGGATGGAGGCTCTAAATCATATCCAAACAAAGTGTCAAAACCAACATTTTTTTTTTTAAAAGCCTTAAAATAAAATGGGAAGATGCAAAGGGAAAAGAATTTTAAAAATCAAATCAAATCATCCCACATGTGATACCAAAGAAGCAAATATCCGCTTTCCACAAAACTGACCTGTCTTTCCCATGGCCTGGAATCTCTGACGGAGCCTGCACTCACTTTCGTAGGCACACATCAGGATGCCTTCACCACCTAGGATATGTCTACACTGCAGCTGGGACTTGTGATTCCCAGCTCAGATGGCAGTGCCCATGCCTATCTCTGCTCAAGCTAAAACTAACAGCTTGGCCATGGCGACACAGGTGATAGTTTGGCCTAGCTGCCTGAGGGTCTCGGCCAGGATTGTGCTTGGTTGGCTCCCCCAAACTGCCACTCACACCGCCATGCCCACACTGCTATTTGTAGCATGGTAGCTCGAACACAGCTCATGCATGTACATCTACCATGTGCCTGTGAACGTGTGCAGCTCGTGGTCTCAAAGATGAATCGGAAATCTGCTCTGGGAGTGGTTCCATCTTTTATTGAAATAAAGCCTAAAGAGTAATGGCAGTAGGACTGTAATGGGAAGCCAAATTACAGTAATCATATTTTTCCTTTTGCAGACATCCTTCTGACCACAAAAAAATACACCATCTGTTTCTAAATTACTTCTTGTATTGACTCGACATTAACTTTTTTTTCTGCAAATCCATATTGCAGGACTTCCTGGAAATTTAAAAGACAAGATGGGTGAGGTAATATCTTTTATTGGGCCAAACGTCTATTTGTGAGAGAGACAAGCTTTCGAGCCACTCAGAGCTCTTCTTCAGGTCTGGGAAGCATACTCAGAGTGTCACAGCTAAATACAAGGTGGAACAGTTTGTTTAACATAAATAGTGAACAACGAGGAGTCCGGTGGCACCTTAAAGACTAAGATTTATTTGGGCATAAGCTTTTGTGGGTAAAAAAACCCACTTCTTCAGATGCATGGAGAGAAAATTCTAGATGCAGGCACAAATATACTGACATATGAAGAGAAGGGAGTTACCTCACAAGTGGAGAACCAGTGTTGACAGGGCTAATTCAATCAGGGTGGATGTGGTCCACTCCTAATAATTGATGAGGAGGTGTCAATACCATGTGTCCGTATATTTACGCCTGCATCTGTAATTTTCACTCCATGCATCTGAAGAAGTGGGTTTTTTACCCACGAAAGCTTATGCCCAAATAAATCTGTTAGTCTTTAAGGTGCCACCGGACTCTGCATTGTTTTTGTGGATATAGACTAACACGGCTATCCCTCTGATAAATAGTTAACACATATATCAAGGGACCATTCAAGGTGAAGTGGCCCATTAACACCCCTCCAGTCATAGGGGAAAGGAAGGGAGGGGGGAAATTTGACATTTATTTGTAATAAAATGGAGGGTCCGATTCATCATGAAATAAGATTGCTGCTGCTGCCATCAGCCATGGAGGCTTGACCGGCTGGCAGGACTAACACCCTCTCAAGGGCCATGTCCAGTGTACTCCCTTCTCAAGCACCGTCTTGTCTTCGGGTTTCTCTTTGTAGGCCTTAAAGCCTGACATGCAGAAGCATGAAAAACCAACTCACGCTGATGGCTGTAGGTAACATTCTACACAGAGCAATTTGGAGCCATTGGGCCAGATTTACCTTTGGGGTAACTTCACAGAATTTAATGTCATTACATCAGGAATTGGGCTGTTCACAGAGCTTCGTTGTCTCTGGTAATGGTACAAAGGGGTGCCACTCAGGGAAATGGGACTGTGCTGTATGTCGCTATGACACACCATGGTCTTTTGTTTTCTAAGAGACTTGTCCAAAGTTCAGCAGCCATCTTGCACTCAGAGTTGATGCAGACTGAAGGGAGATACCCACTATGCTCTTTCCTGGAGACCTTACTTTTGTTCTGTTTTCCTTGTGGTAAAAAATAACGGTTGTTGGGACTGAAAATATGTTTGCATTTTGAGTATAGAGAAAATTACTTGCTGAAATGGAGTTAATGAACATTTAAGAGGAGTATTAAGGAAAAATCTTAACAATTAGATTTATTCCAGTGAAGAGTAATCTCCAAAGGAACATGGTAAAATCCTCCCAACCACTGCAGACACTTAAAACTTCACAGGACTGCTTTCATTATTTAATTATGTATGGCACACAGGGTGTTAGCTAGTGACTGTTATATCCAGGGGGGTTGCTAAGGGATCTGTCACAGTTACTGGATACCTAGAAAGAGCTAGGATGGTCTTATGACTGAAGGACAGGCTCTGGGATCAGGAGAGTTGCATTCTATTCTCATTTCTTCTACCGATTTCCTGTGTGACTTTGAGGAATTCACAACCTTTCTGCTTAAGGTCCTTCATCTGTAAAATGGGCACAGTAACATTGTTTAGCTTGATTTTTCAAGAGACCTCCAGCCCTTAAAATCCACATGTCAAAGCCTTTGCTAACCTTTTGAAAAGTAGGATCCAGAGCAGCTTGTCCAGAGGAAAGCCCACACTGCTTAGAGTTCCTGGTACTAAGCCAAGGCAGAGGACTCTGGACTCCACCCATACCCCACATGAGACTGTATTTTTATTCCTGCCCACTGAACAGCAATAAATCTGAAGGTCAGATCACATCACACCACAATGCACAAAGGCGGCTCACGCTTCATACTGAAAACTTTATCGGGCTGCTGGCTATGGGTGACAGCACACATTCATTCAAACAGAGGCATTGTCAGCTAGAGGGTTAATAGACTGACTGTGCTAGTCAAAGGTTGTGCAGTGCCTTACTAACTTACTGGTCAGTTATTTCAGCAGTTGCCTCTTCCAGTAGAAGGGTTCAGGTTGGCGAATTAGCTTTTCTCTTGCAAACGGCTGGGGTCTGAATTACAGCTTTGCAGGCTGCTCACCAAAGAATTCTTAGCTGGAAGTTCAAGGGAAACATTTAGATGTTTGCTCTATTTGGATTCTGTGCTTAATGAGGCGAGAGAGTGTGTTCTGTGCTGCTTGTATTTAGTGTTTCCAGGTGCTGGGCATTGGCAAGAGGTAAGTGGTAGCTGCCTGGAGAACCAGGGCTGTTTGCTTCTCTTCATCTGGTCTGGGGCTCAGGCCTTCCCCCACAATCTGGTCTGCATCTGAGTAGCTTCCCCTTTTGTAGGGATCCCCATATGTAGGGATGCTGGGTTGGGGTGGTTGATCCTGCCCCTTTTCTGAGACAGTATGTCCACGAACGGTTGTGGGTGAATGGATGGGATAGCGGTGAATCAAATTTGTTTGGGCCACTATGAAGCTATCAGGATCATTATGACCCTGTGCAGCTTGATTTTCCTGAGGATACGAGGTGGCAGAGGAATGGGAGGGAAGATGTATATTAGTGGGTCCGACCATTGCACTAGGAAGGTGTACCTTGGAGTTGAGGCCCTGCGTGGCTCAAGAGCAATAGGTCACTTCTTTCAGAGTAGCAGCCGTGTTAGCCTGTATTCACAAAAAGAAAAGGAGTACTTGTGGCACCTTAGAGACTAACAAATTTATTTGAGCATAAGCTTTCGTGAACTACAGCTCACTTCATTGGATGGATTCACTTCTTGTTTCCCAGGGTTGTGGAGAGGTCCCAGGATGGGAAGCCCCATTGATGAAAGATGTACTGCAGTACTGAAGAATGGAGCTCCCGCTCATGATCCCTGTGGAAATGTCTGCTGAGGCTGTCCACTCGGGAGTTCATTACTCCTGGAATATATACCGACAAGAGGGTAATCTGATGCTGGGTGCACTAGTTCCAGAGCTGGATTGCTTCATAGAATATCAGGGTTGGAAGGGACCTCAGGAGGTCATCTAGTCCAGCCCCCTGCTCAAAGCAGGACCAATCCCCAACTGAATCATCCCAGCCAGGGCTTTATCAAGCCCGACCTTAAAAACTTCAAAGGAAGGAGATTCCACCACCTCCCTAGGTAACACATTCCAGTGCTTCACCACCCTCCTAGTGAAAAGTTTTTCCTAATATCCAACCTACACCTCCCCCACTGCAACTTGAGACCATTACTCCTTGTTCTGTCATCTGCTACCACTGAGAACTGTCTAGATTCATCCTCTTTGGAACCCCCTTTCAGGTAGTTGAAAGCAGCTATCAAATCCCCCTCATTCTTCTCTTCTGCAGACTAAATAATCCCAGTTCTCTCAGCCTCTCCTCATAAATCATGAAGAGTGGCATGGATCTTGCTCTCCCACTTGTTTATGTAATAGACAGTAATCATGGTCCGATCTTACCTGGACATACATGGACAAAATAAGGGGTAGGAACATCTTGCATGCTTCGTGGACTGCCTGAAGCTCAAGAAGATTGTTATGCAGTTTGAACTTCTGCAGGGACCAGAAACCCTGAACTGTCTGGTCATCTTGGTGTGCTACCTGTCCCAGCAAGTAGATATCAGTAATGAGTGTCTTTGTAGGTAGGGTGGGAACAAAGGGGACCCACACACAAACCTTCTCTCTGGTCTCCCACCAGGTGAGCTATCTCAGGACATTCTGGGGAAGTGAGACTCATTTGTCCAGGGAGTCCCTGCTGGGGGCACAGACTGTCCGCAACCAGGCTTGGAGGCACCAAAGATGAAGCATTGTGAAAGGGGTTACATAGGCCCTATAACCAAGTAGGACCAAGCAGTACTGGACGGTCATCTGAGGGCTGAGTTGAAGCTGGGTGACAAGATCCGTCATGGCAAGTAATCTATCCTGAGGTAAGTAGGCTCTTGCCTTGATCAAACTCAGATTCATGCCAATAAATTCTATAACTTCTGTGGAGATTAAAGTGGATTCTTCTGAATTTACCTAAGTTCCAAAGCATGAAAGAGGTCAAGTGAGGAGGTGACTGCTGCTTGTACTTCCTGATACGACTGTCCTATGAGCAGCCAGATGTCTAGGCAGGGAACTATGGGGCTCCCCACTCTGTGGAGATACACTGCTACCACTGACAGTACCTTTGTGATAGGCAGTCGAAAGGCCAAAGGGGAGCACGCTCTATTGAAAGTGCTCTGGGCCCACCGTGAAGTACAGAAATCTCATGTGTGCTAGGTGAATGACTATATGGAAATAAACAGCCTTCAAATTGAGGGGTGCAAACCAGTCATCTTCATTCAGAGAGGGGATTACGGAGACCAGGGTAATCAACCTAAATCTTGAATGACGTATAAAGACATTTAGCTGTGTAAGGTCCAGGATAGCTCTCTAGCCCACCTTCTTCTTGGGGATGAGGAAATATTTGGAGTAAAAGCCCAATTACAGAGGGGTTACAAGCTCTATTGACCCAAGGGAGAAGGGAGTCCAACCCTTTTATGAGAATCCTCTCATGAGAAGGTCCCGGAAGAGAGATGGGGAGAGTGGCCTGGGAGAGGGGGCTGAAGGGGCGCTACCTGGAGGCTCAGATTGAGTAGGGGGGAAGTGGGAGGGCTCAGGGCCCAAATGGGGCCTCTTGGAGAGCTCCATGAAGTGTCAGAGTCTGAACTCCAGAGATGGTCTGGTAAACGGGGGAAAGGAGCAGCAGATGTCACACCACAAAAGGATGTGTGCTTCTCTGAGGGAGCAAAGGCAGCTCTTGTGAGGGTCAGTCACTGGGAAGACCCAGGGGTGGTCCAGGTACTGAAGCCTGGAACTTTGGGCACGCTAGGTGTCCTGAACAGTGGGAGGCCTGGGGAGACAACACCCCAAATCAGCTCTCTAAAAATAACTATTTACAAATTATTTACGGAGCTGAAGATTGAGCAGGAACCCTGGAAAGGCTACAGACACAGAAGGGTTCTGTCCCAGACTGTGAGCGGTAGAAAGGAACTGGAGAGATGGTTGGTCCGTGCCACCCCTTATCCCCTCGGTTCAGAACACGAGGAGGGGAAGAGCACTGGCACAGACCAATGGACAGTGCTATTGAAAAATCTTCCCATTCCAAATGCAGGGAGCACATGCGCACTCACCCACACGAGCCCAGCACTTGAAAAAGGACCAACAGGAATCAATGAACAACACTTGAATGTCCAAATTAGGCTCTTAAGGTGTCGAGGTGTCTTTGGGACTGATCACTGGTGCCCTGCAGCCACTCTGCACTGAAGAGGGAGAAGAGGGGCCTTTATGAGATTCTAGTAAATAACTCAGAAGTTTTGCTGCTCTAGGGCATTGTTTGTAACTATCAAAGGCATTAACGCAGCAATGGCTCTTGTATTGGGCCTCTGTTGGGTGTTTGCTGATCCACCGACATCTTCTCCCCCTTATATAAGCAAAGACTCCTTGCACTGACCCCTTTTCGCATCTCAGCCTTATTTGCTGCCTGATTTATCTGGTGTGTACTGATGTATCTAAAACCCAACCCCTCCAGAACCTCACTAGATTCCAGATTCAACATCAATACTGTGAACAAATGGCCTTCCAGAATGACCAACACCTCTTCCTGTAGCATACTGAGCCTTCCTTAGGAGTCTTTCATTTACCAGGCCTGACCTTTGCTTAGCTTGGGAGATGAAATGCACCATGGGTGGTGGTCTACGATCTCCCAGCTGTGTATTTGTGGCTGGTTTTATTCCAGGCTGAATGACAGATTAATCTAATGATAGACATTAGGGTGAAACAGACACTCTTCCAGACCAATACTTACCTGAGTATAGTAATATCAGGCTACATGTCTGGAAAGAAAATGATTTTGTTGGTGAAAATGTCTTTCAGTGTATACATTAGTCAGTGCACAGCGCAGGCATTCTGAAAGTGCAGAGTGCCGATCATTTTTGGATACACTTTGTAAACAGAAAAAACAATACCATGGATGGTTATTATTATTATTATTCTGTTCAGAGGGATGCTGCAAAATCAACATCATCTAATAGTTTTTCCGAGCACAGAAATAGTATTGCCATGACAACCACTAACCAAAGATTTGCGTCAGTCAAGGGGAAAGAGCATACATTGTTGAAGGAGCAGAATCAATTTCCTACCGCTCCTCAGGAGCGCTCTTCCTTATCTATTTAGGATACCTGGCACTTAGCAACAAAATAAAATCATCTCTGAATCACCCATTTGCACATGTGAGTTGGAACTCTCCTCCTCTCCCCCAGTAATGGAAATCTCCATCTTGGTACCGTGCCATCTGTCCCTTCATGGACATTGACTGGGAATGTGAGCAGGAGTCCAATGGAAATGCATACTGTGGCATTTTGCCCCATATTTTTCATAGTAATATTATTATGATATGAGTATGTCATAATTATGTATTTTGTGCACGATAAGGCATGTGAGATATCATTGGAAAGGTTATGATTATGATTATCCTACTTGTATGCATGTATCATTTTAGTATCTGAAGTTAGGAATATTGTCTATGCATCTATTACAAATTTGTTTAAACCTGGGGAATGATCACTAGACAGAATGCAATCAGTCTAGATGGCTGGCTGGGAAGGGCCATTAGGGAGAACAGTTGGTCTTAGATGATGCTAATCTCCCACCTGGGAGCCTTCCTGGGGAAGCTGCAAACAGCCTTTGAGTCATGGCTGTGGTGGTCCTACAGGGACATGTCACCAAGTCACCTGGTACCAGACTCCATCATAACACTAGTGTTTTTCCACTGACCAGGTGTGGGCATCAAACTGCGAGACAAAGGGTTTCCACCATATGCTAAAGCTATATAAGGCAGGGGAGTGACATCAGCGTGGTTCATTCTTCACTGACTCCCTGCCCAAGAAGATGGCTGGAAAACACCTGAGAAACAAAAGACTGAACTAGGGGAGAAGGGCTGAACCTAGGCTAGAGGGTTTTCTAGCCTGTGAAAGGAATAACAGGAGTTTTAAGCTGCAAGCAAGTGTATCTTTCTCTCAAGAATCTCTGCAAACTGCCTAAAACAACATTTAGGGTGAGAATTTTCTACTTATAACCAATTTCTTTAGTATATTAAGATTAGATTGTGATTAGTTTTATTTGCTAGGTAATCTGCTTGGATCTGCTTGCTATCCCTTACAATCACTTAAAATCTATCTTTTGTAGTTAATAAACTTGTTTTGTTTTCTCTAAAACAGTGTGTGGAAATCATTACTTGAGGCAGAAAGCTGTGTATATTCCTCTCCACATTGAGAGAGGGGGTGAATTTAATGAGCTTACACTGTACAGTTCTCTTTGCAGCGCAAGATGGTATAATTTTGGGTTTACACTCCAGAGGGGGGTGTGCACTTGAGTAACTGGGCAGTTCCTTAGCTGAGCCTTCCCATGCAGAGCTGATCTCAGCATCTGTGTGTGTAGCTACAGCTGGGTGTACGTACATATGTGTGCTGGTAACATGCAATCTGAAGCCTGGGAAAGGGCTTGGCAGGCTTACCTCAGCAATACAGTGTAAAGGGAGCCCAGGCTGGTGGGTCAGGTGGGCTGAATGGTACCCCAGTTCCAAATGGCACCCTGGGGATAACTCGTCACACACACTTCAAAATATCCACTTTTTTCTCCTCTAATTTACTGCTAGGCTGCTAGCTCAAAAATAACGAGGGCAGCACCTACACCACAATGCGAGAGGAACACAACGTAAGACAAGTGTAGTGTTCCTTACATGCTGGCGATCCTAAAGCATTAGCAGGGTGCAGGTGCAGAAACATCCCAAACCCATTCCAAGCTTGGAACCAATTCTCTGAACACTGTTTTTTCCTTTAACTACGGGCCACATCAAAATCTGGAACTTACACACTGGTCAGACACATGGTCTATCTTATTCAGTATCTTAACAGTGACCAGGGCCCAAGAATCTCCCTGGTTACAAACACACACACAAATCCTTTTTTAAAAACCCTTAAAGCCTTTGCCCCAGAAAACCTATGACCTTGACCTTAGGGGATAGAATTTATAATTCCTATATAGTTTGCATTTTTATTATTTTATTTCTGCAGCTTGTGCATCCCTCCTTCAGGTTTGTCTTCATCACTCAAGGTCACTTTGCCTTTGGACAGTTCGTTCTTTGGGAAATGATAGTTCCAGTTTTCTTTCAAAGAAGAATGAATTGTCTTTAGTTGCTTTATGCAGGTACCTCTTGAGTGTGCACATTTGTTGATTGTAACATGGTACCAGTGAGACATGGGCCTGAATCCATCTCGATCCAACTCCTTCTGCCCTCCCAGTGGTGGTCGATTTCAGATTTAGATTCTGATCTGAATAAACTTTGTCTCTAAAACTAACATTGTAATGGCCCCAAAGCAGCTCCTCAAAGCTGAAATCACCCTGAACTTTAGGAAAGGTTGGGTTGAGGTCCCAGCTTCTGAACTCTGGACTTTTCCTGGTAACAAAACACATCATGGACTCCAAATTACAATTGCACAACCTATAAATATATGAGTTCCACCCAAGCTGGAAAAGCTACTGATGCACATAGTCATATTTGCACTCACAGCTCAACTCTGTTTTGGGATTTGATATAACTAGATTATCCCATAACAGCAGAAACCCCTGCATCTAACAGCTGTATTGTTCCATAATGCCACCTCAGGTTAAGGAGTCATAGAAATCATACAGATTAAGGCCAGAAGGGCCTACTAGAGCATAGTCTGACCTCTTGTATATCACAGGCCACCAACGTCACCAGTCAACGGCACACTAAACCTAACAACCAAAAATTAGACCAAAGGAGACTAGATTGTTCTGTGCCACAGGCAGAGACTAGGAGGGACCGAGGTGCACTTGTGTCTGAGGCCCCCACAATTGCAGGAAATTGATAAGTGAGATATGCCCAGATACTCCTGGCAAGCAATGCATGCCCACACTACAGAGGAAGGCAAAAAACACCCAAGGCCACTGTCAATCTGACCTGGAGGAAAATTCCTTCCCAATCCCACATATGGCAATCAGATAGACCCTGGGTGTCTGAACAAGAACCACCCAGCCAAGCGCTTGAGAGTGAGAATGCTTGGTGACACCTCAGAGCCTGGCCTACCCCACCTAGTGTCCCATCTCCAGCCGTGGCCATCCCTGATGCTTCAGAGGAAAGAGATTTAAAAACCCTCTTAGAATATGTTGGGGGAGAAAAATCCCTTCCTGACCACTGCTGGTGGCCAGCTGAAGCTCTGAAGCATGAGCTTTAGGAACATAAGATATAAACCAGAAGTGAATCCCAGGACTTTTGAGCCCTGGCCCCACCATCAACAAGCAACCCTGTTATACAATCACACTCAAATGTGTCCGGTTCTCTCTTAAGATTAAGTTGTTTTCCCCCAAAAACTCCTCCAGGGAGGCTGTTCTAGAGCCTCACCCCTGTGATGGTTAGAAAGCTTCTAATGAACACCCTGAATTTGTTCATGGACAGTTTATATATTATTTGTTCTGGTGCCAACATTGTCCTTTAGCTTAATTAGCTCTTCACCCTCTCTCATATTTACCCCTTTAATGTATCTAGAGAGAGCAATCAGATCCCCTCTCAGCCTTATTTTTGCAAGACTAAACAATCCAAGGTCTTCCAGTCTCCTCTCATAAGATAGGCCCTCTATTCCCCGATCATCCAGGAGGCTTGTCGCTGCACCTGTTCCAGTTTAAATTCATCTTGGTTGAATACGCATGTCTAGAATTGTAGAGTATTCCAAACAAAGTCTTACCAGTGCCTTAGCCAATGGCATTAGTACTTCTCTATCTCTACGTGAAATGCCTCGCCTACCACATCCTAGGATCACATTTGCCTTTTTCACAGCCACATCACACTAGTGGTTCATAATCATCCTATGATTGACCCACACACCCAGGTCTTGTTCCTCCTCTTTTGCTTCCAACTGATGAGTCTCCAGTTTGTAGCAGAAATTCTTGTTATTGTACCCTAAGTGCATGGCCTTGCACTTTGTACTAGTGAATTTCATCCTATTTCTATTACTCTAGTCTTCAAGGTCATCCAGATCTTCCTGTATAATATTCCAATCCTCCTCTCTGTTGATGATGGCTCACAGCTTTGTATCATCAGCAAATTTCATAAGCACACTCCTACTTTTTGTGCCAAACTCATTAATACAAATATTGAATAAGATTGGTCCCAAAAGTAATCCGTGAGGAACTCCACTAGTAACCTCCCTCCAGACCAATAATTCACCTTTCAGCACAACCTGTTACCTTCTTACCCAAACAGAAACAGCTCAATGGCCAGTAATACCACCACAGGTTGATAAGCATGTGTAATATTGACAAGAGCACAATCGTCAGCCGGCGGAATCGAACCTGAGCCCTCTGGAACTTAGTGCTCAAGCCATATGGCTGGCGCTCTCTCTCTCTCACCCCCTCCTCCCCTTGGTACCGCTAGATGGGACAGAACACCCCACCCAGGAGGTGTGTGGGTTACACATGAAAACAGAAACATTTTGCATCTACAAATGATTTGGGGAAACAGGCATTTAAATTTAGAACTAAATTTTTAAACTATTTGAGCATATTGTGGGTTAGACAATGATCCTAACGATCCTGCTGCGATGTGTTAGTTCCACTGCATCCACTTGTATCACATTGTGGCAGGGTTAACACAACATAATGGGAAACGTGAGCCGTTACCATGGAAATTAAAACAAAAAAATTATGACTTTCTTCTTATTAACTGCGATGCAACGGTTAGTCAGTCTGCAGCCAGAATACTTGTCTCCTAGACTTGACCATTTATGTTCTTCTAGAAGACTCAGTCCCTACACTCATGAGTAGGGCATTGACCTCATTTATATTGATGCTGGGGGAACGGGGCACAGACATGCCATTAAGTATCAATAAGACAATGGAGACTTTTACATTACCATGCCTTGCCCTTGTGTTTGCAATTCGAGTGTTTGTGAAGCACTTTCAGATCCTTGAATGGATGGTGTCCCGCCCAAAGCATCGATAATGTTTCATATTAAGCAGCATTATCATTATTATTTAAAGCTATACTTTATATAAAGAATCAACTTGCTTCTGTCAGGGGCAACGGGGATGATAAAAAAGCTTCACTCCTCGGTCGGAGAAGTCAGTTCATAGTCTAGCTTTAGCAAATGCGAAGCAGACAACTTTTCTCCTCCATCATGCCACAATGGTCCAAGTCCTGATGGTCTAGGTACTTTAAAAGGCAAAAAGCCTAACCTTTCTTACATCCCAGAAATGGTGGGTGAGAAGGAGAGAACCCAGCTTGATTTTCAGATCCCAGGTTGAATTTGTAGGGTTGGCTCTTAAACTCCCCCCTCAGACATCTTCTGACGTGCCAGCTGGTGACATCTGGTCAAGAAACTGAGATGCAGTAAAGAACCCAGGATGCCATTTGGACAGCATCACTTTCCAGAGAAGAATCACAGTTTGGATGAACAATTAGTTGACGGAAAGCTGGGTTGTGAAATCTACCTCACGCTAGCGTGCCATGCACTACTGTGCAATAAAAGTTCCTTAGTGCTCTTTTATCTACACCAGTGTCAAGGCCCACTGTGCAGTCCAGATTCCTTGGCATTTCTAAATTATCCAGTTTAACATCTTTGCATCTAGGAAAAGGTTTAGTTTAGAGCTGGTTGAAATTCTTCTGCTGAAATTTTATTTGGCTGAAAAGTGGCCTTTTTTAAAAAGAAATTTTGCTTTCTAAAGTTTGGGGGAATTGATGACAAATCAAAATTTAAAAAATCAGTTTTCAAAACCAAAAATTACCAAATCCTCCCTGCCACAAACATTTTTAAAATAAAAAAATAAACACCCTTCCCCTCTGATTTGAAAAAAACCAAACAAAAAACCCAAACAGAAGCAGAACTTTTCCTTCCTGTAATAACTTGCTTTTGTCCTTGCCTCCACCCCAGATAGGTCAGATTCCTGTCTTCCCTTCTCCTGAGCCAGTGCCATTCTAAGGGTTAGACAGCCTCTCTTCAATGCAGGTCAGCTACCTGTCAGCTACCAGTCTTTGACTCTGCCCTGCTCACTAACATGCCCTGAGTACCCTGTGATGGAAAAGGGATTGGACAGGTGGTCCAATACCCTTGTATTTTATTAGGAGTTACAAGACATTCTAAGTGTAACCATAGAGAATATAATAGGCATTCCAGGAAACTGCGGAAATGTACAAATGTTTGTTTACTTTGTTTAATGTAACTACTACTGAGATCAGTGTGTCAGCATCTTGTCTTTGGAATTCCTGGGTCATTAACCTTTAGCTGCCTTCCCACACAAAGAGTGATTTCATAATTCAGCATTTGTGCCCCACGGCGTGCTTTTCATTCTTCATTAGATTCTTGCGAGAGAAGGAAAAAATAGTTACAAGGACAAAGTACAGGCCCTAGGTTTCCATCCTGCCCTTCAGATGGAGTGTTCTGTATCTGGGAATAGAGGTAAGGGAATGGAACACAGGACTTGTGGCCTGAGCTGACCGTTTGACACTGGGAAAGTCGCTTAATCTCCTGGGGCCTCAGTCTGCAGCTATAAAATGGGTGTAATAATGTATCATAATTAGCCCATGGAACTCATTGCAACAGATCAGCTGCAGCACCAGAACAACATGGTCAGAAGCAATGCAAGCTTCTCCCACTCTTGGTGTCACCCAATAAATAATAATAATAATAATGCTTGTGGTGAGAGGGCAGTTCAGCCTCCTGGGCACATTCATTTGCTGGCTTCTCTGCTGCCATTGCCTACCAGGGAGCCAACTGTGGTGACTTGGTGACATGTCCCTGTAGGGCCACCACAGCCATGACTCAAAGGCTGTTTGCAGCGTCCCCAGGAAGGCTCCCAGGTGGGAGATTAGCATCGTCTAAGACCTACTGTTCTCCCTAATGGCCCTTCCCAGCCAGCCATCTAGACTGATGGCAGTCTGTCCAGTGATCGTTCCCCAGGTTTAGACAAATTTATAATAGATGCATAGACAATATTCCTAACTTCAGATACTAAAATGATACATGCATACAAGTAGGATAATGGTGTGAAGTGTCTGATTACAGTTTAATGCTCTCAGGGGCAGGCAGCAGTTGTGAATTAGTCAACAACATGCATGCACACACTTTGTACACTCGAGCACCTTTATGTTCTTTTAGATTTAATCATGCAAAGCACATCACACAAAACAAGAACCACTACAGGCAATGTCCTCACTAGTGCACCCTTCCTCTGGCAGTCCTGGGGGACCAGTGGTGTTCAGGAAAGTAGGCAGCCAGGATGCCCCCTCCTCATGCAGGCTGGTACATGGTACAGTGGTCTCTCCATCATGGACTGGAGAAAATGCCCCACCCCCAGTGTCAGGTGACACCCTTGCCAGCTTCCCCACATGAGCACAAACCCCTGCCAGGTGACTTGGTTGCCAAGGTAACTCCTGTCCCCCTCCAACACACCAGTTATTCTGGGCTGGGGCCAGTCCTTTGTCTAGAATGGCTAGATTTCCAAGGACTTGGTACTTAGTATCAACTACCCTCTA
Source organism: Lepidochelys kempii (assembly GCF_965140285.1). Lineage (NCBI taxonomy): Eukaryota > Metazoa > Chordata > Testudines > Cheloniidae > Lepidochelys > Lepidochelys kempii. Next base: position 28,740,446 of record NC_136392.1, on the reverse strand, counting down.
TTGTTATACTTTGGCCACCAACCTCCTGGATGTCAGCCCCAACTGGAAGCCAACAGACCTCAAAGACCTGAAAGCAAAGTTGGCTGCACATTCAAAATGGAGTGTGCTGCCTGCCCCAGGCAGACAGGCTTCGTAATCTTCAGAAGTTGTACCAACATATGCCCAGTTCGTCACAACTTGCCCACACTCATCCAGGGAACCACTGGCCAAGCCCCTTTGTTCTGATTCCCAGCTGCCTTGCTCTGACCACTAGACAACACTTCCTCCAAACAGGTTGTTCACACCAACATTAAGGACATCCACAGGAGCGAAGCTTGGAGCACAAAAGCCCCTCTGTTGGAAATGGGCTGGGAAGAAACTCCCCTATCCTTGTCTTTAAGGGAGCCTCTCAGATCCTTCTTCTGCACAGCTGGAGGCAGGAAGAGGGCAACAACCCTTGCCAAACAACACCTGCCTCTCCAGTGTCCCTCCAAAGCAGGGCGGGAGACAGCATGATGGAGAACCCTGAAGTGGCACTCACTGTTCAGACCCTGCCTGGCAGCCCTGTCTCTCCTTTGTGGCTGCATGTACTGAAACCCCCATCAGGGCTGGGGCACCTGGCTGTGAAAGGAATGCCCTGCTTTTGGCATTAGGGTGGTTTTGAGCCAAGCATAAAGCTGCTGGCTTCTAACAATCAAGGTGGGTGTTCTCTGAAAATAAAGCTCAGCATATGAGCCTCGCAGCATCTGATTGGGATTGTTCTCAATCCTTTCACTGCAGACGGCCAGTTGGGATCCTGGAGCCCTTTCTCTGCACCAAGGACAGGAGCAAACCAACAACAGCCCCTTGAAAACCAAGGTTGAGTCAGGAGGGCTGATCATTCCCACATCTCCCCAGCTGCTGGAACGGTTAGAGAAAGACAACACGCCCAGGGGGCCTCATGCAGCCTTCAGCCAGCCCGGTTGCATGTCAAAACAGGACCAGATGCTGCTTCTGCTTGAGAGAGGCTGTGGACCCCAGACTCAGCACAAAACTAAATGTTTAAGGCCCAGGTCTAAAGGCTTGAAATATAATCCTTCATGGCTACATTTTTAAAGCCAACCTCTGATTCTGTGTGTGCAAAGACTGGCACTGAGGTAGCTTGGTGCCTGATTGTGTCCATAGATCAGCCACTCAGTTATTTTAAATGACGCCAATATCTGCCCCACATTGACAGTAAGGGCAAAATTACTGGCGCAAAACTGACTGAGGCCTCTTTTAAATACACGGCCCATAAATTTGGAGCTCCCAGCTCAATGGCCTGGTAATGGGCCCATGAGCCATTGTAGAAGGTGGATGGCTTGATGGCAACAGATGCATGTCAGTAACAAGGTTCGGCCGCAGCATTGTAGTGATTAGATGGTGATCAAACACTCTATACACAGCACATCTGAACAAAAGAAGCAGCTGATAAGGCTTGTCACGGCAGCACAGCTGCAGAGCATTGGCTGGGAGAGGCTGGAAATCAAGTGCAACCCAGAATTGTGAGAGGGCAAAGTGGCCTGTCCTGAAGTGGGATGAAACGGCAAAATCTTTTCACGAGCAAGAAAACCCAATACAAATTCATCTTGGCTCAGCTTGAAACGTTTCATTTCGATTTCAACCTTTCACATTTTTCAGTACAAATTAAGTTGAATTTCAAAATGAAAAAAAGCCACTTTGAACCAAAACCCTGAAAATTTTAATTTTGACAATGTGAAACGGGACGCTGACCATTTTTAAACTTTTGAGTAGGGAAATTTGTTGACACCAAGCCCTTCCCACAGTTTTGGTTTTGACAAATTGGAATTTTTCAGTGGAAAAAAAATGTTCCATTGAAAAATCCTGATCAGCTACAATTCTGATATGGTGTCATTTGTTTTTTGCAGCGTGGACTTTATTTACCAAAAGTTCAGGTTAATGTTAGACTGAAAATTTTAGAGGCTTTTACCCTAAGAAGCAGCATGTCCAAGTGGCTACAGCATGGGCTGGGGACACAGAAAACCACAGCTCTATTCCTGACACTAACCTATGTGTAACTTTGGGTGAGTCACTTCCCCACTGTGTACCTCAGCCTCTGCAGCTGTGACATGGGAATTATAATGCTACTTACTTTCCTTTGCAAAACAAGGTGAGATCCAACACTGCCTTGTTTGACCTTTATAAACCAGAGCTTGGAAAAACAGAGGGTCCTGAATTGCCAAGTGTAGGGGATAACGTTTACTGCACTTTTGAAGGCCATCTGCACATACGGACCAGACCTCCACAGCTCCTTCCTGATGATGCCTTTGCTCTCGAAAGCATTAAAAACAAACAACCACCTGAGTGTTTGTTTCCTAGAAGGATTTCAAAGCACCTTATGAATCAAGGAAGCATCACAATTCTAATTCTCATTTTATAAATTGGGAAAGAAGAGCATGACGGGGGACACTCACCTTGAGTGCCTCCTAGTGGCTGGGTGCAGTACTGCAAGCTTTTTCCAACTCTTTGCACCCCCTGTAAGTTGCTGACCTCACTTGGCAGGTGTTCAATGACTCGGCCCTCCAGCCAAGTCACACAGTCAGAACAAACCTCTTCCGGGGTAGCAAAGAGTTCACCAAACTGCCTACCCTCCCCAGGGTCTTCAGCCCCATCTCTGGGCCCTTTAAATCCCACCATTTTCTTGGGCTTCTAAACATGCCTGGTTCCCTTCTCAGGGTTAGGCCACTTGGATAGTGAGGAATCCCAGCCTGCCAAAGCTCCGGGCTCCCTGTAATCCTCTGCTGCTACTTTTGGGGCCTCTGCCCACCTGGTCCCTTTATCTTCACCCCTTAGCCTTAAAGTTCTCAGGTCCCCATTCTCCCAACATAAGTAAATGCAATGGAGTGGGTAGCGCAGGGTGAGGCAGGCCCCCATCCTCACCCCACTGGTCCCAGCCAGGAACTGACCTGCTCAGCCCCTGCAGCTCCTTTTATTTGAGCCTGCTGGGCTCTGATTGGCTGCTTCAGTGCAGCCTCTCTAGGCAGGCCTGGAGGACCCGCCTTCCCAGCTCCTTTCTTGGGGCAGGGCGTAGTAGAACCACAGGGCCTTGAGCGGGGGCCATTAAGGGTCTGGTGCACCCTGTCACACAGAGGTTGTGTGAATTGACCTGAGTCAAACAGCAAGTCAGAGGCAGGGCAGGAATGCCATCCAAGGACCCTGGCTCTCAATCCCTCTGCACCACAAGAGGTGCTACCTCTCCCTCTGTGACATACCTGATGTCCGTAATTAACCGTAAAGCACGGGGACGGCTTTGAGGGTCAGTGCTACCATCAGCATTTGAACGACTGCGATGTCTAGATCTGCGCTGAGTAAGGTACACATAGTGGCAATACGGCCAATGCTGGCAGAGTGCCCTCTCTTTTCACACAAATAATGATCATCGTTGGCAATACATAACGAAGGGAACAAAGGCAGGCACTAGCTGAGAAAGAAGCTGAATTAGTTCTAGACTCTAGAATTAATCACAACAACAAATGAATTCAACCCTTAAATGCAATGCCCTGATCTTGGATGGGCTGTTCGGTGGATCTACTGCTGCACATGCGGTGTGGAGATAGTTTACATTTCAAAGCAGGTTTCAGCCTGAAGTTACCAGAGTGCTATGCAAAATAGGGGTGTGTGTGTGTAACACAACCGTCTTTGGAGCAAAACAGTGCTGTTTAACAGCACGTGGCAATACACAGCTTAAGGTAGGAAGCACAATAACCTAAGTTAAGGAGTGAAACTGTAGCCCAAAGGCTTCCCTGGCCTATTATACCCGCCGCCCATGGACCACGGCACAAGGAGAGATCGTTTGTTTGTAACGCTGATGGTTCTGAAGTGAAGTGGCACCCGTGAACGGATGTATTTTCAAAGCTTTGGTAAATGGCAGCTCCAGATTCTTGGTTCCTGTTAAGATGGGGGAAAAAAACCAGCAGAGGGCAGCATTTCTCATCGACACCACTCTCCCGTACTCGGTGCGCAGTGGGTTCAAGGGGCCAGTTGCCTGAAGGGCTTGTCAGCCTTCCACAGGCTGAGCCCTGCTCCACTTATTCATCTCACCTGAAAACCAGGCGGGGCACGGACACTGCTGCAGCCACTGTCCGCATTTTGCTGTCTTGGACGAGGGACGCTTCCGGGCTGACGGCTGTCGCTCCTGTTCAGCAGGGCTCTGGAAAGCTGCGGCTGGATTTAATTGCCACAGCTGCTGCTGCTGCTGCTTTTTTTTTTTTGACATTTCTAAACATTCCCTTCCCCCGCTACATTTGCCATGAAACTTTTCCAGTTTTTCATCAGAAAATCAAAAACCCCAAACCATTTCCTAGCGCCAAACAGCTTCCGAGGCCAGAAGGAGCCACTGTGATCTCTAGTCTGAGCTCCTGTATAACCCAGGCCAGAGACCTTCCCCCAAAGAATTCCCAGCTCAGATCTTTCAGAGAAACGGCCCATCTCGACTTTTACTGCAACCCCAAGCTTTTAACAAACACTTCATTTGTATATTTTTGTTTTTAAACCAGAACATTTTGAGCCAAATGAAAATTTTCCATGGCCATTTTTGTCTTGGTCAAGTTTCATCCCACAAATATTTCAACAGAAAAATTTCAAGCGGGTGCACTTGTCTCAGGAACCACCTTCCCCTGCCATCCCCTGGTCCTGTTCAGGGCTGACTTTGGCAGGTGCTTCACAGTAGGGCTGTCAATTAATTGCAGTTGACTCACGCGATTAACTCAAAAAAAAGAATCACGATTAAAAAAATTAATCGCGATTAATCGCAGTTAAACTGTTAATAGAATACCAATTGAAATTTATTAAATATTTTGGATGTTCTTCTACATTTTCAAAGCTATTGATTTCAGTTACAATGCAGAATACAAAGTGTACAGTGCTCTCTTTATATTGTTATTTTTATTACAAATATTTGCACTGTACAAATGATAAAAGAAATAATATTTTGCAATTCACCTCATACAAGTACCGTAGTGCAATCTCTTTATCATGAAAGTGCAGCTTATAAATGTAGATTTCTTTTTGTTTTACCCACATTCTGCCATATATTTAATGTTATAGCAGTCTCAGATGATGACCCAGCACTTTCACTGCAGATTTGACAAAATGCAAAGAAGGTACCAATGTGAGATTTCTGAAGATAGCTACAGCACTCGACCCAAGGTTTAAGAATCTGAAGTGCCTTCCAAAATCTGAGATGGACCAGGTGTGGAGCATGCTTTCAGAAGTCTTAAAAGAGCAACACTCTGATGTGGAAACTACAGAACCTGAACCACCAAAAAAGAAAATCAACCTTCTGCTGGTGGCATCTGATTCAGATAAAGAAAATGAACATGCGTCAGTCCGCACTGCTTTGGATTGTTATCAAGCAGAACTTGTCATCAGCATGGACGCATGTGCCCTGGAATGGTGGTTGAAGCATGAAGGGATATACGAATCTTTAGTGCATCTGGCATGTAAATATCTTGCGATGCCGGCTACAACAGTGCCATGAGAACGCCTGTTCTCATTTTCTGGTGACAATGTAAACAAGAAGAGGGCAGCATTATCGCCTGCAAATATAAACAAACTCGTTTGTCTTAGCGATTGGCTGAACAAGAAGTAGGACTGAGTGGACTTGTAGGCTCTACAGTTTTACGTTGTTTTATTTTTGAATGCAGTTATTTTTTGTGCATAATTCTACATTTGTAAGTTCAACTTTCATGACAAAGAGATTGCACGACAGTACTTGTATTAGGTGAATTGAAAAATACTATTTCTTTTGTGCAAATATTTGTAATAAAAATAAATATAAAATGAGCACGGTACCCTTTGTAACTGAAATCAGTATATTTGAAAATGTAGAAAACATCCAAAACTATTTAAATAAATGGTATTCTATTATTATTTAACAGTTTGATTAATTGCGATTAATTTTTTAAATCGCTTTACAGCCCTACTTCACAGGCAGCTGGCTGGACAGCATCACTGCTGTACTTCAAACAGAAATCTTCCCCAGACCCGGCCTTTGCCTTTGCTAGACACCACCTGAGGGCTTAGGCATCCGATGAAGTGAGCTGTAGCTCACGAAAGCTTATGCTCAAATAAATTTGTTAGTCTCTAAGGTGCCACAAATACTCCTTTTCATTTTAAACTTGACTGTCAAAAGTGTACTGAGCGGGAGCTGTGGGTGCCATTTATTCAGGCACCTCTGTATAGCTCTTGTTGCCTAACGTTAGACAACCACGTTTGAAAATGTTGGTGCTGGTGCCCCCTCCCCATACTGATTGCAATGTCCTACAGAACTTACTAGGGGTGAAGCCCAGAGATGTCTATGGGAACTGCATAGGGTTCTGTAGAAATGACTCTATGCACCTAGCAAACGGAATGGAGAAAGATCCTTACTGAGGGGGTAGATGTAGGGTAAACTCATAGAATTCTACAGAGGGCCAGAAGTCTCTACTCAGTTGTCTACGACAGTCTGCTGTGTGTAGGACTTTAACACTGATCATGAGAAAGGCAGTGAGCTGGGAGAATGCATCTCTCCTCCAGGCCAACTCCTAACCTAAATATCAGCTCCGAGCGTGCTCAGCTGAGTGCATCTGGCAGTGTCATTGTGACTTCACAGCCAGAGATGGAGGCTGGGACTCAGGTGTCTTTGAAAGCCAAGGAAGTGTTCAGAAAACTCTTCTGGGGAGCTTAATGGTAGCAGGACTTGTGCAGGCTTTAACAATTATGATTCCTTACAGTTCATGTAAGGTGTTGTATCCCGCAGGATCCCAGAGAGTTTTCAGCTAACACATACAGCAATCGCTGAAATGCAGCCACTTCTGGAGTGAATTACTGCAACTGCTTCCCAGGGCTCAGTAACGCTGCACAGCTGTTTAGTCCAGGAAGAGAACAATACCTTTTCCAACTGAAACCAAAAGGATTAGCTAGAGGCAGAATATAATTCTTGGCACTGGACCTGTCTGAGATTACACCCCTATTCTTGGGGAAAGTGCTTTGGGCTTGGTGTAACTCGTTGTGTGCCTGAGCCTTTCTGATTTTGTCCTCATATGCTTGTGCTGTTCTTTTATACTCGTCCATAGCAATTAGTCCACATTTCCACTGTTTGTAGGATTCCTTTTTGAATTTCAGGTCATTAAAAAACTCCTGATGGAGCCATATTGACCTCTTACTATTCTTCCTGTCTTTCCTTTGCATCGGGACAGTTTGCTGTTGTTCCTTTAATATTGTCTTGAGAAACAACCAGCTCCCCTGAACTCCTTTTTCCCTTAGATTTTCTTCCCAGGGGACCTTACCTACCAGTTCTCTGGGTTTGTTAAAGTCTGCTTTTTTGAACTCCATTGTCCTTATTCTGCTGTCATGCCTTCCTTTCCTTAGAATTGTGCAAGCTATCATTTCATGATCACTTTCACCTAAATTGCCTTCCACCTTCAGATTTGCAACCAATTCCTCCCTGTTGGTCAGAATCAAGTCTAAAATGGCTGCCCCCCTGGTTACTTCCACTACTTTGTGAAACAAAAATTTGTCCCCAACACATTCTGAGAACTTACTGGAGATTTTGTGTTTTGCCGTATTACTTTCCCACCAGATGTCTGGGTAGTTAAAGTCCCCCATTGCTACCAGGTCTTGTGTTTTGGATATTTCTGTTATTTGTTCTAGAAATACCTCAAGTCACCTTCTCTTCCTCATGTGATGGTCTGTAGTAGACCCCTGCCATGACCCTCTATACCAATATTCCAGTAATGAGACTTATCCCACCAAGTCTCACAGATGCCAGTTAAATCATCATTTAGTTTATGTACCAATATTTCCCGTTCTTCCTGTTTATTCCCTACATGCCTTGCATTTGTGAATAAACATTTAAGATGCTGAGCAGATTCCTCCATTGATTTCTCTCGTGCTGGTCCTTTTACCCTATCGTAATTTTCGATGCTCTAAACCCCCACCCCCCCGCCTGCCCTCCCAACATCTAGCCCTCTGTTAAGATTGCATTTTTGGGGTTTACCGTCCCCTCTGAAGCTAGTTTAAAGCCCTCCTCACCAGATTGGTGAGTTGGCTACAAAGACGCTCTTCCCCTTTTTGGTCAGGTGAACCACTTCTCTTGTCACGGACAACAGACAATGCCTCCAGCACTCCCAAACACTATGATGAGCCACTGGTTCAGAGACAAGGACATCCCATAAGGAGCCACTAATACCACCTAGTGCTCTCCAAGGTTCTCCCATCCAAGAACGGCCATTTCTAACACCACTTGGCTTGGCAGGCTGGACAGGAAGTCAGCCCAAGATAGTAGAGCTGCAACTGTTAATTACAAAACCCACATTTGACCATAAAGAAAAGGTCTGGGCAAGCTCCATGGGGCCAAAGCCTGAGAGAAAGAAGCTTAGCAGAGCTCAGCACTTACAATACAATCAGAGCAACTAATCCTTCTTCCCAAATCCTAAATAGCACCAGTAACGCTAAAACCAGAAATGTCCCCTCTGTTCAAATCTCTCTTCCTATCAGATCTAGAGTAAGCTGAAATGTTTTGAATTTTGATGAACGTTGCTAGAATTTCAAAGTCTGAACCCCCCCAATAGAAAAAAGTCAATGACATTATTGCAGAACTTTCTCCTGTTGTTTCGGTCCTCTCCAGTCAGAACCTCACAGTCCTCTTTGCTCCCTTTCATGCCATACTTTGGCAAAATTAAATCAAAGCATCAGGCCATTTGTGACTTGAAATTGTCATAGAATTGCTACTACTCAGCATAAATCAGGAAACAAATATCATCTGGCGTTGTCTGTGATGTTTATTTCACAAAAGAAAAAAAAGATTTTCATGCATGAACTTTTGGTTCATAAAACAAATTGTTTTCCTGCTCCCTACCTGACAACCCCTGCGCCACAAAAAATTAAACCAAAAAATAAAATTATCAAGGGGCTGCGAGTTAGCAAAAGAAACAGAACCATCCAAATCTAATGAATAAGAAGGGTTTTAAATTATGGCTCTTCTAACTAGTTACAGAGTTGAATAAATCAGCAAATAGACTTCATACTCTCTAGTTCACATCGGCCAAAAGAATACAAAGTTGGATCAGGACTCCAGACCAATTGTTTCCAAAATGGGCCTTGGGGGATCAGAGATGTTTGTTGAAGTATCTAATCTACAGCTTCTTTTTATGACAAAGGGGGTTTAAAATATGGGGAGCCTTTAGAACCGAGCTATATAAATATAAAATATTGATACAAACTGATTCTTTGTACAGAAAATATCATCTCACAAGGCACTAGCGTGACAGTGTATCTGGGGGGGTGTTTTGTCTTGCCTGGGTATTTTTCAAGCTTGTTTCGAGTGCTGTTGTCGAAGTGGGAATGTTGTTAGCTCTTGAGCGAGGCTGCAGAGAATGCCCACTACAAGCGGGCTGGGAGCAGTGCCTTCTGTCTCGTTGCTGGTGGGAGGCAGACCCGGCAGTGGCAGGGATTATGCCAGGTGTCCTGGACATTGAGTGGTTTTCCTTGGCTGTGGCTGTGTTACCCAGTCATTCGCATCTTGTCTGAATGGCTTTCGTTTGGCGTTGGCCAGGAGGGAATCGCCATAGTGCATAGCTCTTGTGGGATTCGAATTCTCTCTCTGGATCCTTCCCAGGCCCCTATGCCAGCAGCCCGAGCCGGGTCACTTTGGCGGATAGGAATGAGTGGATAATGAAGACAATGGTTTTGGGGCAGGAGTGAAGGTCCAGTTGCTGTAATAAAGGGGAATATTTGCAATGGTCAGTGCTCTGCTCAGACCTCTCAGCCTCCGCTTTGCTACTGTAGGGCCACCCTGCAGGTAAGGGCTGGGGGTGAAATGTGCCGTGAAGTCACGTTGGCGGGGAGAGAGCCCAGGAGCAGGAATTCCTCTTTAGCTGCTTCACCATCCTCCCCAGATGCTGTCTCCCAGGGGAGAGGGCAGTTCAGACTCACTGCAATTAAAAACCCGTGGCCGGCCCATGCAAGCTGATTCGGGCTCGCAGGGCTTGGACTCCAGGGCTGTTTAACCGTGGTGTTGATGTAGGCCGAGCCTGGGACCCTCCCATCTCACAGAGCCTGGCCTCCAGCCTGAGCCCAAACGTCTACACTGCAATGAGACAGCCCCTTAGCCTGAGCCCCACGAGCAGGAGTCAGCTGGCACAGGCCGGCTGCAGGTTTTTAATTCCAGTGTAGACATACCCATTGAAGCATCTGGGTGAGACGGTGAACAGGGCTGGCTGGTGCCCCTTGCTATTGGCTATTAACGTGGGGTGGGAGGAAAGGGTCTGAAACCACTGTGGGTACAGTGGAGCTGGAGGTGTGATTTCCAGCTGAGGCAGACACACCGGTGTGAGGTCTGAGCGAGCTGGAGTGCAGCCGCAGGGTGGGGCCCCCCTGAGTGCGTGCATGGGCTCTCCCATGGGATGACTCTTGGGCTAGTGAACCTGGCCCACCATGGCTACATGACCATGGTTAGTGAGCCACCTCGCCTGGAGCGTGCATGTGTACACCCAGCTGGGCTGGAAATGACACCGCCTGCCTCGTTTCACAGCAACGAACCCAGACATGGGGAGCTGAAGCCTGCGGGGGTACCTGGCAACAGGCTGCTTGCTGTCCCAGCACCACACCTCTAAGCCACATGCTGCCCTCACCTGCTGTCCTGCCCGACAGGACCCCGCCCCATCAGAACCCCCACAGAGCAACGTTTTAAAGGAGCAAAACTCCAGCCCAGGATCTATTCCTCGTTCCTTTCATCTCCTTCTAGACATAATACGGGTCGGACCACCCATCCCTCTGTCCCCGAGCCCACCCAGTACCTACTCCCCACGCTGCGCTCCGTGCCCGGGGGAGGCATTGACAGCCCTGAATGCTACCAGCCTGGTTTATCTTTTCTTCAAAGTCATGCAAGAATCCTGCATTGCCCATTGCCTGAGCAGCACCTGTCCTCTGAGATGGAGCCACATTCCCATGATCCCTTGTCAGAGGACCCACACTCCGCCCACCCCTCCCACCTCCCCCTGGGGGTCCCAGAGGGAGCATGCAGCAGGCAATCTCAGCAAGCGAGCAAAGCACCAAGCCAACGCACAATCTCTCCCTCTGCGCTGCCGAAGTCCAGGTAGAGCATCTTCGCCCCATCATCAGAGGACATCTGCAGCTTCTCGAAGGGCTGCTGCAGCAGGATGGTCCTGCTGATGCCAGGCTCTGTGGTGAAGATGGTGAAGCCCTTGTCGATGTGGATGGACAAGGTGCATTCCCGCCCATTCCATGTGCAGGCTGAAAGAGACCAGGGTAGAATGGCATCACTCAGGCTCAGTGCTCCTTTCCCCCCCAAAGTCTCCCCTGCTCCCGCAGCCCCCAGGGTGCAGGGCCTGGAGCTGTACTCATTACAGGGCATCTTGGGGCAGCTGGGGTTGGAACATCACTCAGCGGTGAGAGCCAGGTGAAACGTGGCCCTGCAGGGTACATGGGACATAGTCCCCCACTGCCTTCCCGATGGGCAAACTGCCCGCAGAGTTCAGAGCGAAGTGAAGCTGATATCACTGAAGATCCCCAGGTGTGGGGTGAAACTGAGATCCTCCACTGGTGGGGAGTGGCACAGTGCCATTGCCCTGCATGGAGCCAGGTGGCAGACATGGCCCACCATGTGTTGCAAAGTTACAGCTCCATCAGCTGTAGCCAACTCTGAAACGTGCCCACCCCAGCCAGCCTCCTCCCCAGGGCTCTCTCTTGCCTCTGTCCCGAGTGCTGCTTTGCCACCCTGTCAGCTGGACACTTTCACATCCCATCTTCTTCCCCCAGCAAATCCCAGCTGGGCTGGGCTGCAGCTGGATTCAGCCTGGGGCAGCCTTGCCTGCACTTGATTCTCTCAGAGATCAGGGGGCCTGGAGGAATTGTCTGCAAGTCTCTGATTAGACCTGGGCAGGGCAGGCAGCAAGCCATCCTATGGTTCGCCACGGATGCCCATGTAGGGCTGGGTGCTCACTGCACGGTGCCCAGCTCCTGAGCTGAAGCTGGCAGGCTCTTCCCCACCTGGCAGTCGAATATTCCCTGTATTATAGCACCAGCCCTCGGTATTCCCTGAGGAGTGTTATTCCCGCTCCTGTGTCCCTCCCTCCAGATCCCCCCACTCACCTTCTGCCAGGTACCCACTGCCATGTATACCACTGCCCACTGCCCACTGGCCATGCCCCTTGGGCTATGGTATTTGGCACCCCATTCACCCCACAGAATATCACTATTCATGACACCAGCAATTCCCAATGTGGGGAGGCCAGTGTCCCACACTACTCACTTGGGAGACTGACTCACTCTGAGCCCCAGCTGCTGGTGAGGAGAGGATCCCTGTGAGAACAGGCAGAGCACTGCCTTTGAGGGGTCTGGCCTCCCCCACACTGCCTGACCCTTGCAGGCAAGTCTCTGCTTCCCTCCCTCCTCCTGACACTCGCCTCCCATGGCCTCCCCAGTTCCTGACCTGCTGAGACTTCCTGCGTGAACTCGGCTGCGCTGTGACAGCCATCCACCAGCATCCGCGTCCACATCGCCAGGTCCCGGTGCGTCTCCACACTGAACAGGTGCGTCTCCACCCCCTTCTTGGTTCCCGTCCGCAAGGCAAAGGAGAGTTCCGAGTCATAGAGGAGGGAGCCCTTGGATGGACCGGAGTGCACAAGCCTGCATAGGGAGAGCAGGAGACTGGTCAGCATGAAATGGCAGTTGTACAAAGAACCCCCAACACCACTGTCCACTAGTGCAATGGAGAGAGCACCACCACCCTCCAGGAAGTGTGGCCTAGTGGTTAGGGCGCTAGCCTCAGATGCAGGAGATCTTCTCTGCCACCTGCTCCCTGGGCAAGTCACTTAATCCCTGTGGCCCAAATCCTCACAGGTGTTCAGGTGCCTAACTTCCACTGATTCCCAGGGGAGTTAGGATCTGGGGCGCTCTGCCTTGATTCCCCGTTGGTAAATGTGAGGGGGGGGCATGTAACCGACTGGCAGGTGCTTGGACACTGCGCTCACGGGAGCCAGAGGTACAGACACTCTCTGTAAGGTGGCAGGGCTCTTTCACCCTTTATGGTGCTGGTTTCCTTGCTCTGCTTCGCACTGGGTGAAGTCTGAACTGTACCCTGGATTCGTTCATGACAGCTCGCGATACCCTGTCCTTCTCTAGCCCCTTCCACCTAGGATCTCAAAGCACTTCACACATGGCAACGAACGCCACCTCCCATTAACCTCTGAGAAGGGATGGGACAGGGCATCTGGGGCGGAGCCTGGGAGGAAATGCAGGTGTCCTGACTGCCAGCCCAACAGCTGAGCTCCAGTCCCGCCGGCCCCTGCTGGAGTTGGTGTCAGGGCTTCCGTACCCTGGTTCCATCCAGCACCAACCTGGGCCGGCTGAGGTTTGTACGGTGAAGGAATGAAATACGATTCACATGCCAGTGGGTTTGCAAATGGCGTGAGGCCTAAAATGCCGGGGATGGGGGGGCCCGTCAGCCCCTTCTGTTCCACACTGCAAACTTGTCTGTAACAATACCCGGCTGCCCTCCGCTGGGAGAGAGCGCAGGGGGCGTACGATATGCATACAGGCTCTGCCTCCCCGGGATGCAGGGGGGCACGGGCACTGTAATTCCACTTCGTCAGATGCATACTGTGGAAAGTACAGAAGATCCTTTATACACACAAAGCATGAAAAAATGGGGGTTTACCACTACAAAAGGTTTTCTTTCCCCCCACCCCACTCTCCTGCTGGTAATAGCTTATCTAAAGTGATCACTCTCCTTGCAATGTGTATGATAATCAAGGTGGGCCATTTCCAGCACAAATCCAGGTTTTCTCTTCCCCCCCCCCCACACAAACCCACTCTCCAATCTCTCTAGTCACGCGATTACAGACATGAAAGTTGCGATATTACAACAAAAAAACTTCAAAACCAGACTCCAGCGAGAGACTGTGGAATTGGAATTCATTTGCAAATTGGATACAATTAACTTAGGCTTGAATAGAGACTGGGAGTGGCTAAGTCATTTTGCAAGGTAACCTACTTCCCCTTGTTTTTTCCAAACCCCCCCCCCCTCCAGATGTTCTTATTAAACCCTGGATTTGTGCTGGAAATGGCCCACCTTGATTATCATACACATTGTAAGGAGAGTGATCACTTTAGATAAGCTATTACCAACAGGAGAGTGGGTTTGTAGGGGGTGGGGGGGAGAAAACCTGGATTTGTGCTGGAAATGGCCCAACTTGATTATCATACACATTGTAAGGAGAGTGATCACTTTAGATAAGCTATTACCAGCAGGAGAGTGGGGTGGGGGGAGAGAAAACCTTTTGTAGTGGTAAACACCCATTTTTTTCATGCTTTGTGTGTATAAGAGATCTTCTATACTTTCCACAGTATGCATCCGATGAAGTGAGCTGTAGCTCACGAAAGCTTATGCTCAAATAAATTAGTTAGTCTCTAAGGTGCCACAAGTACTCCTTTTCTTTTTGCGAATACAGACTAACACGGCTGTTACTCTGAAACCTGTAATTCTACAGGAGCAGAGCCCTTCAAGCACATGCTCCCCTCTTGAATGGCCTCAGATTCCACCTGTTTTCATTGTCCCTGCAGTATGAGACATTTGCCAGCAGAGACCACTGCAGCACCATGTACGTCTCTCGCTCCACCCCTGGCTAGAGTGTTGCTGAGATACACAGGGGCTGATTTCTCTGGGCCCCTGGTTCCTCCCTGGGGGGCACTTGCCTCTGTCCCACCCAGACACCCTTGCAGTCACTCCATCTGGCTGGATTTCAGAAATGTGGAATCATGAACTGAAATTCCAGGAACCTTTATGGCCAAGTGGCAACCCTCAGCAATGGTTTAGGCCCCAGATGCAGAATCCCTAATAAAGAGCAAGGGTTTGGCTAACCGTAAAATGAGCAGCACTTTTAACAAATGTCAGAGACGTGCTTTGATTTTTTTATATGTAAGAGGTCTGACTGGCAGATGGGGCATGTTCAGCAGTTTCTGGGAATCAGGCCTCTTTGACGTGGCAAAAGTTGGGCAGTTAAATCACTAGTCCCCTTTCAAAACCGTAACCCAGCTTAATTCCCTGGCTGCGTTCCCAAACAGCAGCTGGGTGCGAACGCCTGAGAGCAACGCTGACTAGATACAGACGGGAACAGTGACAGGTCTAGTCTCACTGCAAAACTTGCAAGCAACAGCATCAATGGTGGAAAATGAAAAGGGAAATAAGCTTGTCGGTCTATCAGGTTTCATAGTCTAAGGTGTCCTTAGTAACCAGGGGAAAGTTTTGCCTACACATGAGTGAGCCTGACCCACTGGTCTGAATTCCCCCAGCCCGTTGTAGTGGGGAATTCAGGATGGTTGCACCCCAAACAGCTCTGAACTCTGGAAGGTGATGGAAGCTTTAAGAGATAAATCTAACTCTGAATTCTTGGCTCTCAGGCTCATCTCCAGCATACAGACTATAAAGTACATGCGCCAGAGTCTAGGAAGGTTTACTGCTGTCAGCACCGCATTGGAATGGCGGCATTACGCAGTGAAACCGTGAGTGAGTTAGATGGGCTGTTCGGAAGGGCACACAGGAAACCCTGCTGGTGGGAGGAGGTGAAACAGCCACTTACTTTATAGAGAAGCCACCTGGGAACGTTTTACGGGGTGAGCGTACAAAACAGGTCACTGTCCCCGCTGGGTCTGGCACCTCTCTGCGTGTAAAAAGCCAGGTTACCCCCGTGGCCGCGGGTCCTACTGCACAATGCTCACGGGGAGAGGAACACGACTCCTCTTATATGTCACAAACCTCTCCAAACAAGTGGAATTAGCTTATCAAGAAGTCTCGATACACATTTCACGCCTGACATCTCCTCATCTACTGAGCCCAGAACCAAGGCCTGGATCCTACTGCACGGGGGAATTCCTCTCTCTCCAGAGGGGAGGAAATCTCTGTTGCTCCCTCTCACTGGCCCACGAGGGAAGGTTGCCTGCTGAGCCTGGGGAGGAAATGCCACATTTGGGAGGAAATATTTTTGGTGGCAGGTGCAGCTGAGGTCAGAGTTACTGAGCGGAGATTTTGGAGTGCTGGCTGTAAGTCACATGGATCTTGTTGCCCACTGGGTTCTGGAACCCTGTAGAGATGTTCCTGCAATGCCATGTGGGTGCTCCTTAGCAGGCATGCGGGCTCCTAGCCTGGCGAATGCCCCATGTGGCTGCACAGAGGAATGTGAAGCCAGCTGGTGGGCTGAAGGCTATTCAGAGATCTATCCCAGGGTCCAGCCGAGGCTTCCCGGCTGCAAGGGACTGGGAAGTGATGCCACCTGCAGAGGGGGCAGTGTCTCGAGTCATGCTCAAATGAGCCCCGCTAGCTGCTCCCAGCCCTCCTCCGTGGGAGGGAGAGAGGGGAAATCCCAGGGGGCCTGTGGTGGGGGGAGTGCAGGGATCCCAAAATGGGAGAGTGACTTTTGCTGCTTGGTCTCCCAGCTGCCTCAGCCCTGGTGCACTCTCTGGTGTAGGAGAAGGGATCAGCTGGCAATCCAGGCTGTCACACTGCTCCGTCCTCCTCCGAGCGCCTCCTGAGGGACTGATCTGCCACCAGCAAAGTGTCAGACATTGACAGCTGCCAGAAACAGGAGCCCAATGCCAAACACAATGGGGAGCTGACTGACTACCCCCAGCACACACATCTCGGAGGGTCCCCCTAGATTCACAACAGCACTAGTTAACTCTGCTTCATTGGCACTAACCAGTTCTAGCACAGCCCACCACTGGCCACAGCCTGAGTCACCTCTTGCTGGTTTCACGCCAGACCCAAACTCAGGTCTCTGCTTCACTTTGCTTTGCTGTTCAGGGCTTGTCTGAATCTGGATCTTCAAGCAAGACCTGGCCAGTCCCACAGACTGTGGCTGTTCAGATTGATCTGTGACACAGCGCCTGAGGATCATGGTTCCCGGGCTCCATGGCCAGCCCCACTGGCCATGCCGGGGGCCTCGCTGAACACCCTCAGCCTATTCCCAAACTCACCCCTCCCAGTGCTGAGCACTGCAAACCCCACTCTGGGCCTAACTGTCTGTGGTGCTGCCATGGGGACAACCAACTCTTTTGATGCTGACAAATCTGTCACCTGCGCGGGGCAAAATAGCTCCAGTGACGGACCAGGTGAGGAGCAGAGGCTGTGGTTCTGCCACTGGCCGGCTGCATGACCTGGGCAAGTCACTTCACCACTCTCTGCCTCAGTTTCCCCATCTGGAAAATGGGACTACTAGCACTGCCTGAGCTTAGAGATCTAGTGATGAAAGGTGCTAGACGAGAGCAAGGGCTTGCTGGGTGGGGGCTGCCTGGGGCTTTGTCCCAGCACACATTGCTCAGGTAAGGCTGGGTGGCTCCCTGCACCAATGCACTACAGTTCGAGGCAGTGCAGCCAGTCGGCTCACGGCACCTGGTGGCGATGAGAGGGTAGCTGTGGGCTGGCTTGTTCAGGGCATCCCTGGTCTGTGGGAGGCTGCTGTAGAACAGAAGATCCTTCTCCGTGAGGATGGTGAGGATGTTCTTCGTCCCATCGCCGGGGAGCTGGAAAATAGAGAGCATGTGATTAAATGGGCCCCAGAGCAGAGGGTGTCTTCAGAGGACAGCTCCCTTCCCCCTGGGCAGAGGGACCTCCGTTGTGAGTGGGGCGAGACTGTACAGAGTGGGCACCTGGGAATGGAAGGGAGGGAGCCCACTGGTCAGGGAGTGCCAGGACGGGGGGGCAAGGATGAGGGGACTGGCTGTTTCCCACAATGCCTCACTGAAGGGGCAGTGCCCCAGGCCAGGGCTTGGTGGCTAGTGCTAAGTGGAAAGGGCATTTCTTGGAGCCAGGATGGGGGCAGGGAAACTTCAGAGCCAGTGAAGAGAGAGCTCAGCAAATGCTTCCATCCCGCCATGCAGGATGAGCCAAGCAAGGAACATGAGACCAAACTGGAACCAGCGCAGCCACGATGGTGGGCTCTGCCCGGCGTGCCGGGCTGGGGACTGGCAGCCCGAAGAAGCCAAACTCTCTCTGGACCCACAGGAGGCCTAGAGCGTGGGCTTTCCTGCCAAACTACCTCAGCGTCGGCCTGCTCCGGCTCCAGGGTCTGGCCATGGCTTGGCCTCTCTCTCTGAGATGCCTACTGGGAGCCCAGTTGGGCCCGTGGCTGCAGTGGTCTTGATGACGTGAACTCGTCCGTCTGCCAGGGCACGGGCGGAGACGCACCAGCTCATGCGCCTTTCACTTGCGCCACCGCACGACGTCTGCTGGCGCCACCCGCCACCGGCCCTGGAGCAGATGCGCACCCTGCACTGGGGACTGGGCCTCGGGGTGGATCCAGCTGCAACAAGGCTCTCCGCGACCCCCTCCCCTGCACTGAGCACCCAGCCGGCTCCTCTCTGCCTCACGCCCCGGAACGACTGGGCTCAGCAGCTGTTCAAATTAAACTCCTGGAGCAGCACGAGAACCACCTCCTCTCTCTCCCTCCCTCCCCGCGCTGGCCTGGGGCGAGCACCCGGCGGGGTGACGAGGCTCCGGCTCAGCAGCCTCCCTGCCCAGGTGTTCAAACAACAATGAACATTGTGCTAGAAAACGGGATTCTGTGTAAACTCGGCAAATCCTGGTCCGCACGAGGGCTACACAGCCCCTCCCCGATGGAAAACAGCCAGAGGCGCAGCTCCCAGAGAGCAGTGAATAACAACCCCTTGCGCATGTACAGTGCCACGTCACCGAGTGGCATGGGCCAGTCTAACCTTCTGGAGGGCAGCTTTCCAGGGCAAAATGTGGCCTCTAAGAGGCAGCGTAGCCTGGAGGACTGAGCCCTGGCGTGGGTGGTAGGACGCCTGTGACCTTGGACAAGGCATTTCATCTCAGCTTTCACTTCCCCCACCTGCCAAACAAGGCCAATTGCTTACCTGCTGCAAGGGGGAAGTGCTCTGTGGCTCACTCTGCAGAGCCTGGGATGGGTGCTGGATTCTGGAGTGACGCCTGCCTCCCCCCAGGGTAACTGAGATCAGAGTCAGGACCTCCACTCACCTTTCCAGTCTCAAAACTGAAGTGCAAAGACTTGCCCAAGATTACATGGTGACTCTGTGGCACAGCTAGAAAGAGAACCCAGGAGTTCTGGCTCCCAGCCCCATGCTAGGCAATGCTGTTCCCACCCTGGACTGCCCTGGAGAGAACCACAATCTGTATGAACTGGGCCCCTCGGCATAGCATAGCATAGGAGATGCTGTTCCAGAATAGGCCATTAGTGCATCTACTCCGATACCCACCTCCTGCCAGACGCTCCTCCTGCCTGACCCACCTCCTGCCAGACCCCCTGGCATCACAAACCGGCCCCTCTGGCTTAGTGCCTTTGAGCACGTCCTGCTAGTCCAATATCCTGCAGACGGCCACCCCACATCACACCACTGATGCACGCAGCCTGCCACTGGGCATGAACCCTCCTGCCATCCAATACCACTGAACTCAGTGGCACTGGCTGGCACAAACCTTATCTCCTGCACTGACAAGATGCTTCTGAGGAAAACAGCCACAATCCCCCAGAGACACCTGACCACCTGTGCAGTGCCCTAGGAGTGGAATAACAGGGCAAGTGGCAAGCCAGAACTGGGTGCATCAGCAGAGCATTGTAGAGGACCCTGTACTGGAGTAACATGGCAGTACTGCATTACCAGGATGGCAGGTCAGGAGTGAGGGGCATTGGCAGGGCTGTGAGGGCCCTGGGACTGGAATAGCAGGGGCAGGGTCTGTGGGTCGGGAGTGAGGGGCATCGCCAGAGCTGTGAGGGGCCCGGGGCTGGAATAGCAGGGGGCTGCGGGTCGGGAGTGAGGGGCATTGGCAGGGCTGTGAGGGGCCCGGGGCTGGAATAGCAGGGGGCTGCGGGTCGGGAGTGAGGGGCATCGCCAGAGCTGTGAGGGGGCCCGGGGCTGGAATAGCAGGGGGCTGCGGGTCGGGAGTGAGGGGCATCGCCAGAGCTGTGAGGGGGCCCGGGGCTGGAATAGCAGGGGGCTGCAGGTCGGGAGTGAGGGGCATCGCCAGAGCTGTGAGGGGCCCGGGGCTGGAATAGCAGGGGGCTGCGGGTCGGGAGTGAGGGGCATCGCCAGAGCTGTGAGGGGCCCGGGGCTGGAATAGCAGGGGGCTGCGGGTCGGGAGTGAGGGGCATTGGCAGGGCTGTGAGGGGCCCGGGGCTGGAACAGCAGGGGGCTGCGGGTCGGGAGTGAGGGGCATCGCCAGAGCTGTGAGGAGGCCCGGGGCTGGAATAGCAGGGGGCTGCGGGTCGGGAGTGAGGGGCATCGCCAGAGCTGTGAGGGGGCCCGGGGCTGGAATAGCAGGGGGCTGCAGGTCGGGAGTGAGGGGCATCGCCAGAGCTGTGAGGGGCCCGGGGCTGGAATAGCAGGGGGCTGCGGGTCGGGAGTGAGGGGCATCGCCAGAGCTGTGAGGGGCCCGGGGCTGGAATAGCAGGGGGCTGCGGGTCGGGAGTGAGGGGCATTGGCAGGGCTGTGAGGGGCCCGGGGCTGGAACAGCAGGGGGCTGCGGGTCGGGAGTGAGGGGCATCGCCAGAGCTGTGAGGGGGCCCGGGGCTGGAATAGCAGGGGGCTGCGGGTTGGGAGTGAGGGGCATTGGCAGGGCTGTGAGGGGCCCGGGGCTGGAATAGCAGGGGGCTGCGGGTCGGGAGTGAGGGGCATCGGCAGGGCTGTGAGAGGCCCGGGGCTGGAACAGCAGGGGGCTGTGGGTCGGGAGTGAGGGGCATCGCCAGAGCTGTGAGGGGCCCGGGGCTGGAATAGCAGGGGGCTGCGGGTCGGGAGTGAGGGGCATTGGCAGGGCTGTGAGGGGCCCGGGGCTGGAATAGCCGGGGAGGGGGCTGCAGGTCAGGACTGCGGTTCACTGGCAGAGCTGTGGGAGAACAGTGGGAAGCACAGAGGGTGCAAGTGACAAGGGCTGAGCTGCCCGGCCAGAGCTGTGCAGAGAAGCGTGCGCAATCTCTTATCAGCAGTACAATTCGGCACCGAAGGACCGTACACACCCGAAAGGCTGGGCTACCTGCTCAGTGAGCCAGCCGACGTGCTTGATCTCTTTGCTCCCTGCAACGCCGGCTGCCGCCAGCAGGGCTCTCAGCTCCTCTTTGACTCTGGGCACTAGGGCGTTGACGTTGGTGTGAATGGCGTTGAACCAGGACTGGGCAGTCACTTCGTCTTTTGCTCTCAGGAAGAGGGGAATCCGCCCATCTGCCGAACAGACTTCCAGGTACCTGTGAAGAAGGAGCCCCCGGCAGGGCTGGTTTGTGGCCAGGATCCGCGCAGCGGGATGGGGCACAGGTAGCTGGGGCAGCAGGAGGCAACTGGGCTTGCTCCAGTTCACGCTTTCCCAGTAGAGTCCAGGGCTTCAGCTTCTGCCTTGCAGTCACCTGAAGTGCTGGCGTCTCTAGCTGGGCTGCACCGACGGCAGGAATACATGCAAACTGCAGACCAGTCAGCCACCCCAGTCTACTGCTGCCCACGCGCCTTCAGCGTCTGGCAGCAGCGCAGCACAGGGGGTCCTGAGCAATCAGCCTAAACCTCTCCCAGACGCAGGCCTAGGGATCCCCCCAGGGCCACGTTCCCAGCCCTAGGAAAGGGACTGCCGTTAGCACGGACTGTATTCGCTCAGACGGCAAGTGAATTCAGAAGCCACTTGGAGCTGGCTCTGACTGGCGGGCTCAAGTTCTTTGCCACGCGCTGGGGACGATGCTGGGTGCTGGGACACCGCCCAGGAGCGTGAGCCCGAAGGGGCTCATTGCTCGGAGTTGTTTTTCTGCTCACTAAGCCAATCAGAGAGGAGACTTGACGTGCCATGGCTGATGTGAGCAATCACACACCTGCGTAACACGGGGGAAGGACCCCGCTGGCAAACGGACCCAGCTGACAGGGCTGGGTCAGGCTGCTCAGCCAGGGTCGGGCAGGGAGACGATCGGGTCAGATTTCATGAAAATGTTGATCAATAAAAGGGCAAAAACACTGAATTTTCTCCTACATTCCCGCTGTAATAAACCCCGGGGAGGAGCCAGCCCCGCCTGGAGACTCAAGCCCTGCTCCTAGCGCTCGGCTGGGCCAGATGGGCTAACGTGAGCGGGACACTCCCGACAGGCAGCCTGGCTCCTCAGCGATCGGGAAGTGACGGCTCTGGCTGCTTCCTACCTGGCCCATCACTAACATCCAAGAACTCAACAGTGAGAGCAACAGCAGCCTTGTAGAGCTAAAGCCCAGTGTGAAAGGCCTCTGAATCATAGACTGTCTGTCCCGGGTACCCGTGGAGCCTCTGTCACCGCAGCACCTCACAGTCAGGCAGGGTCTGAGGCCCGCATGACTGGGATTTACCCAAGGAGTCTGTGGCAGAGGCTGGCATTGAACCTTGGTCTGCCAAGTGCCAGGCCACCAGCTCAACCACTGGGCCACTCACCCGCTCACTTGGGAGAGCCCAGGGTTCCCGTGAGCCCGTGGCACTGGGCAGGTGGGGTGCTCCAAGGGGGGTTGGGAACGTTTAGTCGTTCTCTTTGACTTCTCTTTGCAGTCTGGAACAAGCCCAGCAGAGACAGGGCCGCAGTGCCCTTGGATTGCCCATGCTAACGACATTCTCTCTGCTGTGCATTTGTGCAGCAGCACATTCATTCTCCTGGACTGTACCCTGTGTAAGGGCGTCCCCTCTCAGGCATTACCCAGAGAGACCCCAGACCTACACATTAGCCGGGCGGACCGAAAAGCATCTGCTAGGGGTTCTCATAACAAATTGTTTGGTGGCCTCAGAGTATGGCTACCAACTCTTGCTGGAAGCCGCTCTGACCATTTATCCAAGCGGGAGCCCCACCGTCCCAGGCTGAGGCCCAGAGCCCGCCACGGGAGCCCCGTGGCTGGAGCCAGGTGGGGTGGGAGTGGGGAGGCTAAAACCCAGAGCCCCAAAGCTGAAACCAGGGAGGGAAGGGCGCTGAAGCCCAAAGCCCACTCCTGGAGCCACAGCACGCTGGAGCCTGAAGCCTACCCACAAAGCCTCTCAGCCCCTGGGACGGCGAGTTGAGAACTCCCCAGCTGCCTGCGGAGTTGAAGGTTCCTCTCCCAGCAAGCACACACACCGGTCCCACAAGTCTGCAGAGGCGCTGCCTGGAGCCTCCAGGAGGCTGCCTGGTACATGGTGCTGATCCCCTGCTTATGGCACCAGCAGACACCAAGGCAGCGCATCCAGGAGCAACAGCTGGACTCTGCAGGGGAGAGTCTCTGCACCCCCCCAGCTCTGCCCGGGAGGCTGTCGTGGCCACAGAAAAATCCCCTAGCAGTCACCTGCGGCCATGGTGGCTGCATTTTAGAAACAAAAAGATAGAGCCTAGAGAACAGCAGCACTTGGGTCTCTGTCCAACTCAAACCAAGGGCCAAGAGCACTGTCCCGCTCAAGTGCAATCCCTGGGATCTCCCTCAGATCGGATCTACCCCAGCCTGGCTCCACTGACTTCACAGGAGTGACTCTGGATTTACAGTGACTTCAATGGGATCCTCACCAGCTGCATGCCAGGGCGGCTGTCGAGCACAGCACATTGAAGTGCCGGGTGAGGACAGAGGCCAGGAACACTGGCAGTATGGGCCCCGCATGGCAAGGGACAGTACTCATTGGGAACTGCACATGCAGCCTTGCCCCACTGGCCCATGTGGGACTGTCAGGAGAACAGCCGAAGATCTGCAGTAATCAAGTGTGTGTGTGTTGCGGGGGGTGATCCATCCACTCCCCCAGCTCCTCACTAGCTCTTCCTGAGAGACCGTCTAAGTCTGCCAATCCCTACTCCGGCTATGGGTTCGAGTGGGACACAGTCTCCTGGGCGGAGCGCACCGGGGGGCCTGCGGGGTCATGCTGTGAATGGGGGCACGGATCCCCTCCTGGGCAAGTCCCCCGGGGGCCTGGGTTACCTGTTCTCTGGGTCACTGGGGAGACATTTCCTTGACACATAGCACATTTTCAGAGGCATGTTCTTCCCTTCCTTGAGGTCACGCAGGGAGAGGATGGGCGAGGCTTGCTTCTGAAGGGAGACAGCCGGCGACGGGTCCCAGCTGACGGTCGCCCCGGACGAGGAGTTCTTGAAGTACGGCGAGATCTCCTTCATGTATTTCACTGGAACGCAGAGAGACACACAGGGGCCAATGGAACAAATCCCTCCCAATTCCAAGCACTTCCCTTCACTGCCCCCCTCCAGGGCTACCCCGGCACCTGCACTGCACAAAGCCAAGCCGCCTCGGAACCCCCCGCAGACGCGGGGCGGCAGGACACAATGTACCCAGGCACTCCTTGCAGTCCCATCAGCCACACCCCGCCCCACAACCACCCACTGACAAAGGCCACTTTGTAATGAAGGGGGTTGGCCTCTGTGATCACACTCAGCCTCTGCTGTCCCAGCCGCTGGTTCAGCACCAAAGCAAACAGCATGCACACAGGGGCAGGTCTGCACATCCCCAGCACATTACCACAAACCATTCCAAGTGAAGTGGCCGATAAACACCTCTGCAGTCCCAGGATAAAGGAGAGTTAGCGGGTTACACGGGGTTGTACTGAGACATAAAACCAGCGTCTCTGCTGAGTCCGTGGGTTTGGGGTCTAGCAGAATTATGAATTTAAACTCCCAGGCTCCTCTGTCAAAGGTGCTGGGCAGGTTTCCTTTGTGGATGAGGACTGAGAGGTCACATATAGAGTGACAGTCCCCCCCTTCAATGAGGAGGCTGGCTGGCTGGTAGCAGGAGTCCAGCGGTGGGGCTGATCCCCAGCCAGCCCCAGTCTGCCCCGCAATCAGTCCGGGCTCCTGGGGACAGAGCCAACCCCTCCCGGCACTATGTGTGCTTCCCTTTGTCCATGTGGGGAGGAGGGAGGTGTCCTTAGCTTCTGCCACCAGCAGGCTCTGGCTATTGATTGGACAGACAGACAGACACAGATAGCTAATGTGTTCCTTTATGTTAGAGGAATAGCACAAAGGGGCCCTGGCCTGTGGCTAGGTCACCTAGGGGCTACTGTAATACCCATGGCTATCACAACACCGCTCACAATACTCGTGCAGTGAAACATGCTGTGGGTGCTGGTGTGTTTCATTCTTTCCTTCGCCGACCTCCCTCCGCCCCCCGACCCCCCCAAAGAAACAAACTGTTTTCTTTGGCTTAGGGAAGAATCCCGAGCCCTGGGCTTGGCCTCATCTGACCATGAGAGCAGGACAGCATGTGGTTCACCTACCCAAGAAAGCCGCGAATGTCCTTTCAGAGGGATTACACGCGTCCAGGGACTAGCTCGTGAACCTGGAACTGCTTCGGAGCAGGCAGCCCTAGAGGCCCAGGATGGGTTTCACCGGGGAGGGAAAGTTATCATTCCTTTGAGGCTTTTTCAAATTGCCTTATTTCCTCCTTAAAGAACCAGCAGCATAGAATCATAGAAGATTAGGGCTGGAAGAGACCTCAGGAGGTCATCTAGTCCAACCCCCTACTCAAAACAGGACCAACCCCAACTAAATCATCCCAGCGAGGGCTTTGTCAAGCCAGGCCTTAAAAACCTCTAAGGATGGAGATTCCACCACCTCCCTAGGTAACCCATTCCAGTGCTTCACCACCCTTCTAGTGAAATAGTGTTTCCTAATATCCAACCTAGATCTCCCCCACTGCAACTTGAGACCATTGCTCCTTGTTCTGTCATCTGCCATAACTGAGAACAGCCTAGCTCCATCCTCTTTGGAACCCCCTTCAGGTAGTCGAAGGCTGCTATCAAATCCCCCCTCACTCTTCTCTTCTGCAAACTAAATAATCCCAGTTCCCTCAGCCTCTCCTCATAAGTCAGGCACTCCAGCCCCCTCATCATTTTTGTTGCCCTCCACTGGATTCTCTCCAATTTGTCCACATCCTTTCTGTAGTGGGGGGACCCAAAACTGGACTCAATACTCCATAGATGACCTCACCAGTGCCGAATAGAGGGGAATAATCACTTCTCTCGATCCGCTGGCAATGCTCCTACTAATGCAGCCCAATATGCCATTAGCCTTCTTGGCAACAAGGGTACACTGCTGACTCATATCCAGCTTCTCATCCATTGTAATCCCCAGGCCCTTTTCTGCAGAACTGCTGCTTAGCCAGTCGGTCCCCAGCCTGTAGCGGTGCATGGGATTCTTCCGTCCTAAGTGCAGGACTCTGCACTTGTCCTTGTTGAACCTCATCAGATTTCGTTTGGCCCAACCCTCCAATTTGTCTAGGTCTCTCTGGACCCTATCCCTACCCTCCAGTGTATCTACCTCTTCCCCCAGCTTAGTGTCATCCACGAATTTGCAGAGGGTGCAATCCATCCCATCATCCAGATCGTTAATGAACATGTTGAACAAAACTAGCTCCAGGACAGACCCCTGGAGCACGCCGCTTGATACCGGCTGCCAACTAGACATCAAGCTGTTGATCACTACCCATTGAGCCCGACGATCTAGCCAGCTTTCTATCCACCTTATAGTCCATTCATCCAATCCGTACTTCTTTAACATGCTGGCAAGAATACTGTGGGAGACCATGTCAGAAGATTGCTAAAGTCAAGATAAGTCAAGTATGAGCAACCACATCACAGACGGCAGGACAAACAAAGCCACGTGTGGCATGTAGGATACCTGGCATGTCCCCTGCTGTAATGTGTGTGCAATGGTCCATGTGTAAGGCTCTGGAGCTGCATATCCAAGGAAATCTGCCCATCCTTGTATCTCCAATGGGTAATGTTGGTGACTGGTTGTGGGCATTGCCTAATGCTGCTCAGATCAGGTCGCGGTGTCCCGGGGCAGAAGACCCAGCAGCCAGTGCACACTAGTTCTCTCACTTCGGCCAGCATCAGTGTCACGGCCACCATGGGAGAAAATCACAAACCATTCAGCACAGGGGCATGTTTCTTTAGTGTCTCTTGCTACTCCAAAGCCCAGGGGAGTCAGCTCCCACCCTTGCTGCAGTGTGTTTCTCTGCACAGGTAGAGTATGCAGAGGAGGTGAGTTAGCTACTGAACTTGTTCACAAACTTTTCCCCGGTAGGATTCACTTTTAAACAGCCCTAGGGCAGTCTGCTCCAGGAAGTTCAGCTGGCACAAGCAGGCGTCAGCTGGGTTTATTTTCCCCATTTGAATTCCTCTCCTTGCCCCAGTCTCCCAGTCTCTCCTAGGCCACCTGCTGCTCCCACACAAGAAGCATGTCAAAGCCGTGACAGTCGAGTGGCCAGACCTTAGCCAAAAGGGGCTCACCTGTCTCTCACCGGCAGCCCATGTAAGTAGCTGTCACGGAGTCCCTGCGCGATGCTCTGGAACTGCTCCCCATGAAGCCAGTCAGGACTCTGGGGCCGTCTCCTTTCTGTGAGCACCCTGTCTTCAGGACACAAAGCTCACACAGCTTCCACCTTCCTGGGCCTGACCTCAGAGCATTCAGCATCCTCTGCCCCTCCGTGCGCTTCCCACAGCAAGTCCGCTCAGGCGGGGCTCCTGGGGAAGCCAGAGGGTCCTGCACCCCAACTTCGCAGTCAGACGTGACTCTCAGCCAGCCAGTAAAACAGAGGTTTATTAGACGACAGGAACATGGTCTAAAACAGAGCTTGTAGGTGCAGAGAACGGGACCCCTCAGCTGGGTCCATTTTGGGGGGCAGTGAGCCAGACAACCACGTCTGCCCTTCACTCCATGTCCCAGCCAGCCCCAAACTGAAACTCCCTCCAGCCCCTCCTCCTCTGGGCTTTGTTCCTTTCCCGGGCCAGGAGGTCACCTGATTCCTTTGTTCTCCAACCCTTTAGCTCTCACCTTGCAGGGGGGAAGGGCCCAGGCCATCAGTTGCCAGGTTACAGGGTGTCGGCCATCCTCTGTGTCCAGACTCCTGCACACGCGTGCCCTCTAGGGCTCTGCAGTGATTATACACCCTTACCCCACCACCTAGGTACTTAAGAACTGCATAGGGGAAACTGAGGCACCCCCACAATATTCGGAGGAAACATTAATAACAGTCCCACTTCGTCACAGTAGCGCCTTTGTGTGTTAGCCAGGGTGTACTTGAGTCTGGGTACGGTGTGTATGCAGCATGCCGGTTTGACACCCGTGTGCGCGTCTCAGCACTCTGCGTATGCCATGTGCACGCGTTCCCAACTGCTGTCCGTGCGGCAGCATGCCGTGATGGGCTTCTGCAGCCTTGGGGGTGGGGGGAGAAACACGATGCAAACCAAGCGGAAACTATTTCAAACCAAGATGCAGCCCTGCTTTGCCAGGAGACTGGACTCGCAAACTTTCCCTCACTGCCTCTGTGATCTGAGGAGCCACTGAGCGGGTTCAAACCTAGGCTGAGAAAGAGAACGCTGAGGAAGTGGGGCCAGCGTCTGGCACGCCGGTAACTCAGTTATTGCTGACACTCATTCCCAATATGTCTGATTAATGTTCTCGCCTACGCAGGCTGTTCTCAGACCACCAGCCAACAGGCAGTTCAAAGGCACTGGGACGCCAGCCAGGATTGTTCCAAGTACGGCCTAGCAGAGCCTCTCAAACCCTCCGATTGACTGGCCTGGCTGAGACGCAGGAAGAAGAACGGCTTGTGGATGCAAAGCAGTACATCTGTATTCGCTTTCACTGGGAAAGGATGTTGAGCCGGGAGGGTAAGAAATTGGGCAGGGGGGTTGTACATTCAGCAATTGGAATAGATCAGCGAAACGCTGCCCTGTAAGGGGGGCTATTTCAAAAAGCTAAGGGATTTCCACAGGCTGGCACATTATAATCATGTCAAAAGAAGTCACTGTGGTTAATAGCGTCGAACACCTCTCTCCCCCCCGCCCCAAGCCAGGTGGAATGCTGAGCCGCTCATTGGGCATGTGTGGCAAGTGGTTACAGCGGTGAACTAGGACTCCGCATACTTGAGCTATGGTACCCTTCCTGCCACTGACTTGCTGCGTCACCTTGGACAAGTCACTTCACCTCTTGATGTCTCTGCTTCCTCATCCCCAAAACGGGGAGAATAATACCGTGAGACTTCATTCAGTCATGTTTGCAATGGGCTTGGAGAATCTAGACTGGAAGGCACTACAGAAGTGCAAAGAATGACTTTTATGCAAACTCAAGGACAATAGCAGGATACTGGGCTAAATGGACCTTTGGTCTGACCCAGTATGGCCGTTCTTATGTTCTCACAACTCCCTTAACATCACTATCCCTGTCTGCTCCCTGCTTCATGTGAGGAACAAACACTACCCGCAAATTCTCGATGCTCCCTCTGTGTCCTGAAGCTCCTGTACCCTTCACCCCCAGATATCAGCTCCTCCAGGCACTGCCTTCCTGCAGAGCTGAGACCAGACTCCTCCAAAGTCCTTCCTTGGTGCCTGAAACTCTGTCTTCAATCCCAGCAATGGAGATCTGAGGGCGAACACAGAGCTAACCATGAACTCTAGGGATTTATCTACTCTATGGAGCTAGTCCAGATATAAATACTGTGCATGCCCCTGTCACACTTTCAGGGTAACTGCACCTGTATCCTCCCCCTCACCCCAGGTGCCCACTCCAGGAGGGCCCAGTCAGGTCTCAGGGCTCCAGCCGTCACCTGTCTCTGGGCAGGGACCCTTGTCCAACTCCCTCTGACCAGGAGGTTTGAAGACTGCACAGAAGGCCTGTCTGTTTGCAGGCTGAGAAAGAAGGTTCTGAGTCTGTTTGAATCCAGCCTTTTTTCCAGTCCAGCAAATGGACAGGACCTTCTGTTCAAGCGGGTCCCCAACCTTGCAGAAGGGCTGGAAAGCCTTGGCCTAGGAGGGCTCCATTACACTGATGCATATGGGATCTTTTACAGCTCTGTTTGTGTTTTCTCTGTGAGGCTTTTACCTTATGGATAAAGGTGCTTGCTCATAAAGAGCTGGGTGGTCCCTTGTAACTGCGAGCAATACACTCTGCCCGGAGAGAAAGCAAATGCAGGGGCTGGCCTCGAGGCAGACTGCCTTGCTGGGGATATCACAGTGTAAGGCAGGGAGCGGGGCAGCCTTAAATCCTTGGTCAGGAGTGCGGGAGGCAGCTCTCCACCCAAGAGAGGTGATGGCTGGGAGCCAGAAACCTCAAGTGGGTGCACTCAAGGAATCACGGTGGGGAAATTCAGGTGCAGTTACCCTGAACTGGGACAGCCCCTGGTAGAGGAGCAGCAAGGGCACACTGCCTATCCTGGCATAAGCTCCAGCATACTGCCAGTGTGGGCCAGTAAATCACTGCCTTCATGGGTCAGTTGTTGGCAGGGTTGGACGGGCCACTGAGAGGACGACCAGATGGCGAGAGCTCATTAATTAGCTGGGAACAATGGAGTTCTGAAAGAGCGATAGTCTAGGGGAGACACTCTGCTCTCACACCAGTTGGCGTGACTCCCTGGCCTCCTGTGGAGTTACTTCAGATTTGCTCCAGTCTGACGGAGAGAGGAACCAGACCCGTCGCCTGTCAGACTTTACACACTACACTGAGCTGCTTGCAGCACCTGCCTAGGATGGATCATTAACTAGACTATAACCAACAGCCTGGGAAAGAGAGGGAGAAGAAACTCCCCAAGAATGACTACCTGATAAGCAGAGATGTCATTGCTGAAAAAGGCTGCAGACGACACAAAAATTGGGGGAAAGGTAACTAGAGACGAGGACAGGAGATCGCTTGGTAAACTGGGTGTGAGCAAAAACTGTGCATTTTAACAGGTTAAATGTAAGCTCAGCTCTAGATACAATTCAGCTGTGGCCTCACTGGCGGGCTTTCTTTGCTTGATAGGAAGCATGGCCCAGGAGAAGCACCAAAGCAGTGGGGCTCAGGAGACCTAGGTTCTTACTATTCAAGGATAAAAGAATCGAGTTGAGTCATGAATTTACAACCCAGAGGGTGGAGGTGGTTGTATTTTTTATTTATTTTTTGCTAGAGATATGGTTGGCCCGTGAATCTGGATGCGGGAGAGATTTCAATGGTAAACCACTGGAGCGCCATGTGTCACACCGGATCTGGGTTCATTCACCCAAATAATAATGGAGTGTTTGAAATGATGGGGATTAGGTGGCTGATTCAGGCTCTCCTGAGGTTCACCCAGACACGGCCTTTGGAGTTACATGGCTTCTCTAATTCCACCGGAAACTCCCCCTCCAATGTGTTTTCAATGGGGAGTAGCAGAGCTGCCATCTCGCTGATGGGAAGGAGAGGAATGGGGCTGGAAACAGCTTAATTGCAAAGAGCTGCTGTTGGCACGTACTGCTGAGACATGCCCACTGGAAGCCATGTTCCCAGCCTCTCTCCTCTCATGCTCACTAATCATTTGATTTAGTCCTTGTCTAAGGGCTTAGACAGCTGTAGCGCTTCGGTGTAGACACTACCTACGCTGAGAGGAGGGGTTCTTCTGTCCGCATAGCTAATCCGCCTCCCCAAGAATTCTTCAGTCGACCTAGCGCTGTCTACACAGGGGTTAGGTTGGCCCAACTACATCACTCAGAGGCGTGAATTTTTCACACCCCCGAGCAAGGTACCTGAGTCGACCTAACTTTTTACTCTAGACCAAGCCATACTCAGCTCTGGCGCAGTGCAGGTGGTACATACAGAGGAATGCTGAGACCTCAGCCCTCACTTCAGAGGACACCCCTTCTCCTCTTTATTTTCCAAATGAATTCAATGCTGGTCAAAGGTGCCAGCCTATTTAATTCCTTGGAGTGGTGGGTAGAGCCTGCTGAAGGGACGTAAGGCCCTGCTCCCTCGGACGAGGGAGGAGGCCCAGAGCTCAGGACCTAAATAAGCACAGGAGACAAAAAATGATCAAACAGGGATCAGAGTGCAGATAGGCACAGTGGAACACCGACAGACTCCAGTTGTCAGTGGGCAGAATTGAACCTGGGACCTTTGGAGCTAAATGCATGAGCCTCTACTGCATGAGATAAAAGCCACCTGGCCGTTAGCTCAGGCTGTAGAGCAGACTCATTAATCTCGCTCTAACTGGTCTCGGTGCCAAAACACCACACCCAGAAGGTGTGGGACAAAACACCACACCCAGAAGGTGTGTGGGTTACAACAACGCACTGAGAACGCAGTGATGTGGCTGCACCTGGCGTTTGAGCCATAAAGCTGGACCCGGAAGTGTTCTCCAGCAGTCCCGATGGGCTGAGCCAGTGGCATCGTACACCAGTGACTCTCACCCTGCTGTGGTCCACGGGCCGCAAAATGGCAGAAAAATTCATCCTGTGCCCCCACTATATCCCACAATCCTTGGGCCACCAAGACTGTGGGATTTGGGGGTCCTGGGAAGTTTCGGGGTGCTGCATGGGGATGCTGCTGCATCAGGGGATTCTGCTGGAGGCACGTCGCTACTTCCAGAGGCTCCAACGCTGGTTCCACAGCCCCCGGGGGGCTGTCTCCCCTGCCCCACAGCCAAGCATAGTTTGGACAGGGAGCTGAGAAGCTGCTCAGCGATAGGGTGGGAGGGAGCAGAGCGAGAGGGGCAGCCATGGCGGGAGCTGCTCCCACTGGGCCCAACACACCCCAGGATTTTGCTGTTCTCAGTCAGTGGGCTGCCCCTTTGCAACCCCGACACCTGCGACTTTACACTGAAAATTGAAATGGACCCGGCCTCCCCTGGGAGGCCATTGGGTTTGGTTTTTAAGGAAATCCACAGGGAGGCTGTTGGTCTTTTTATGTTTTTCTTGGTTTTAAAAAAACAAGAGAAGCTGAAGCAAATCCTACCAATCAATTCACCCCTCCCCCCAAACGAAACCACTCCAAGACACACCCAGGCAGGCCCTACCCCCAGCACAGGCACAGGGCTTGGGCAGCCGGGTGGCTGTGGGGCAAACGTCTTTGGGGAGCTCAGCTCTGCACCCAAGGCTCACAGGAGTGGGAGGAATCCCAGGCTGGGGGCATTTTTCCTGCTCATTTTCCCTAATTTCCCCTGTCTTGATATCTGGCCAGGCACCGCCCCCGAGCAGGGGCTTCTGAGGGCTCCCACCCAGCAGCTTACAGACCCCTTCAAATTGCCGCTGAAAATAAAACCCAAGTTCGCTTAAAAATTGTAAACCACAAGCAATAAAAAGTTTGCCCACACACCAGACAGCTCCTGCCAAAGCCTGGTGTCCTGGCATCAGCATCACCACGGTGGCATGAACTTGGCGCCTCCGGCATAGCTGATGGAGAGGGGCCAGAATTAGCTGCCCGGAAGCCGTGCTCAACACTGGCGCTGGACAAAATTGTTCATCGGAAACATTTTTTCAACGAAAAATGCAGATTCGGGTTGGCCGGAACATTTTGTGATGAATTCATGTTGCTTGCAGCAAACTGATTTGGTCAAAACACAACAAAGAAAAAAAATTCAGAAATGTGGAAACCAATTGTTTGGTTTGTAGCCTTTTGACAAGATCGAAACCAACCACGCTGATTTTTCAGGCTAGAGTCACAAGGAGATTTAGGCACCACTCTCAAAACCATGGAGGAGAAGGCGAAGATGCCAATAGCCGTGTGGCTAGGCCACTCCCTGAAGATATGGGAGAGGCAGATTTGAATCCCTGCTCAGGATTTTTAAGGGTCTAACTCAAGATTTTTTAATTATTGGGGTCATCTCTATTGTGTCTTTGACTTGGCCTGTCCTCCAGCCCCCCTGCCTCAAGGCTGTGCCTAAATCTCCCCTCACAACACCTTTAAGGCTTTGTCTACATGGGGAAATAGACTGGCACAAATATTCTGGAATAGCTCTCTGTGTGCACACTCCGTTCTGGAATTAAAGTGACTTTATTCCAGAATAATTACTCCACTCACAAACTCACGTTTGTGCTGGACTTGAGCGTGCACATTCCAGAATAGCTAAATTACACCGGAATAGTTATTCCGGAAGAGCTATGCTGGTCAATTTCCCCTGTGTAGACATGCTCTAGGATCCAGCCCTTCTGCTCAGTCTCCACAGCTGAAACTCTCATCTGGGCACTTATCATCTCACCTCTTCACCAGCCAGCCATCCAGGAACATGTACGGCCCTTTTCACCACACTAGTCCAGCTCTCCCAGACTACTGCAAGCTCTGCTCTGGTTTTATTGCTATTCATTTATAGGGATCTCAGCTTAGATCAGAGCCACATTTTGCTGGGCACTGCACAGACACCTGGCCCTGGGGCTCATATACTGACTTTGCTCCCCTCAAACCCATTCAGAAAGCTGCTGCTCAGGAGCATTCTCTTCCTGTCCATCGCTATGACAACATTTCCTCTCTGCTCCCCTCCACTGGCTCCCCCCTTCCTCGACTGCACCATGCACAAACTATTAGTCATTGCCTTTCAGCACCCCCACGGCCTAGCCCAGCCACACTAATCCGTGGTACCTACCGGCCCTGTCTCTGCTCTGCCGACGAGGCCAGCCATCCAGCACTGCGCTTCTGTCCCATTCCCCGCCTCACGCCCCTTTGCACTTCCGCCCATACTGCCCCCAATGCGCAGACAGGGCTGCCCATAACAACCCACTTGCGGGAGACATTGTCCTGAAAATCCTTCCCTACTGCTCACTTCCGCTCTGCTGCATACAACTCCTGGGCAGCTCTGGGCAACGGGACGGGCCAGCACTGCCTGTACCAGGCTGCTCAGGATCGGTCACTGGTTACTTCATCCTCTTCCGCTCCCTATAAGTTTGTTTCGTTTCCCTGTTGTCTCTCGTCACATGCATCGATTAGAAACTCTGTGGGGCAAGCGCTTTTAATTCTATCTGTGAGCACCGCGCCTAGCACAATAGGGCCTGGATCACCAATCCTAGTCGCTAGATCCCACTGTCACAGCAGCACAGCCGGCCCAGAAAAGTCCCAATGGGTCACCTTGGGTTACTGCTCTCTGGGAGAATCTCTGGCTTAAGAGCAAGAGAGGCCATGGAGGGCACGCTGCCCTTTTCTCATTTAAACCAGGGCAAGCTGCTCCCTGTGTGATGCTGACGTTCCCCGCGAGGCGTGCATGCCAGGCACGGCACCTTTGGGAACGACACGTCCAGCCGACTCCTCCCACACACAGCCAGAGACAGGGACAAGCTATAAATGGATAGGATCCCAACGAAGCTGGTGGATCAAGTTACACAAACCTAGCGTAAAGTCCCAGTGCCTCAGGGGGAGGAGGCGACCGGGATGGGATCCTCATGTTCCGTGTCTCCCACTATAAATAGTAGGCTCCCTTGCTCAGACATTTGAGCTGTTCTCCCATTTCTCCCTGAGTCATTAATCTCGGCAGAGAATACCTGCCAACAATTACAGTGCCTGGGAACTAATAGGGTTTCAAAAAGATAGTACAGATTCTGAAACGCAGGCTGGATTTCTGAGCCTGCTCCCAAGAACGGCTTGGCTTCGGAGGAGATCTAGGGCTTCATTCTGCCTTACGCTGCCGTAAATCAGGAGTTACTCCACTGAGGCCAACAGCGGCACTTTGGTGTGAGTCTAGAATCAGGCTCCCAGACAAGAAAACAAAGGGCAAGACGCAGTTACTGGGATATGATTTTCATAACTGTGAGCTGCCGTTTCATGGGCAAATATGCCAGCACCACTGTCTACATCCATTGGCACATGCAAATACTACCGCTGAATGTGCCAACAGCCATTTGTGCAGCTATTTGAGCAGGCAGGTGTAGTAAGTACATGTGCAAATTAGGTGAACTATGAAGGGCACAGAGAGCAGCCCTGAGGGTGGCACGGACTGGACAGATGGTCACACAGACAAGAGAGTCATTTTGGAAATAGGCCTCTTCTGTGTTTCCCGTTTTAGCCCAAGATCGGGAAGCATCCTGTGAGTGGCTGAAGGATAGTTTTGAGGTTTACCATTAACCAGCTCATCATTGTCCTCTGCTTCCTGGTATCCCTATCCTCAGGAGAACTGAGGACTCACTATTTTCAAGTTTCAGAGTAACAGCCGTGTTAGTCTGTATTCGCAAAAAGAAAAGGAGGACTTGTGGCACCTTAGAGACTAACCAATTTATTTGAGCATGAGCTTTCGTGAGCATCCGATGAAGTGAGCTGTAGCTCACGAAAGCTCATGCTCAAATAAATTGGTTAGTCTCTAAGGTGCCACAAGTCCTCCTTTTCTTTTTACTATTTTCAAGAGCTCTTTATGGTTTCCATTACTGGTACTTGCAAAAAGCGCTCTCTTAAATCCACAATAAAGTTGAGGGTGACAAACAGGACTGTAAAACTGGGACCCCACCGCAGCTGGCTCATGTGCGTTTTCATGTCCGATCTGCTGCGTCTGGCTTTATGGACACAAACATGTTAGCTCTGCAGAGCTAGAGGTGAGGGACCTGGCGTCTGTTCTGGGTCACAGAGGTCTGGCAGACTCTGTTGGGCCAAGGCGGGGGGTTCCAGCAGTGCTGGGCTAGGGAGCTGAGTTTAAAATATTAGCCGAACCTGTCAGAAGAAACGTCTGAGGAACATTCAAAGCCTCAGTGCTACTGGCTGCTGCAGGACACCTGCTTACACACGAATCCCACCAAGGTGCTCCTTACTATTTTATCAGCATGCGCCAACGTCTGCTGCACCTTTCAACAGCTCATTGTAAAGCAGGTTAGAAAATGCACGAGCAACAGATCTCTAATAAACGATTCCCTAACCAGCATATAGAGAGTGTCTCGTCAGCGGGAACGGCAACTGCTGATGTTGTTAGGTCAATGCATGGGCCTCTCGAATGCAAGCTGTTAATGACTGAAAGCATCTTATAAAGTGCCATGTAGTTTAATAAATAATAAACTATTTCTAAGTGGAAGCCTCATCGACGTTAGCCATCAACATCAAATAGTGAGGTATACGGACCAAGGGTCACAGTGAAAACTGCATTCCTTTCCCAGTGCAGAGACGCTGTAAGGAGACAGCGGGATGGCACCCCTAGAACACCGGGTACGTGTGCCAGACCCAATTCTGCAGTGCCCCCGCTCAGTCAGGCACAGCAAGGGATGCTGAGCAAACCAGGAGGAAGGGGAGAGACCCTCCCTGCTCCCAGTGAGAGAGTGAGAGCCAAGCTGCGGGAGGGGGAGGGGTTCAAGGACA
Source organism: Lepidochelys kempii (assembly GCF_965140285.1). Classification (NCBI taxonomy): domain Eukaryota; kingdom Metazoa; phylum Chordata; order Testudines; family Cheloniidae; genus Lepidochelys; species Lepidochelys kempii. Next base: position 28,703,460 of record NC_136392.1, on the reverse strand, counting down.
AAGCTGAAGAATGGGTCTGTGCAGTGCGATTGCTTTCACTTTCCCCGCCTATTGTCTTGGGAACAGTCCCCCACCCCACCCCTGATATGCTGCCCGAGTTTGGCTGCATGCACACCCCTTGCTCAACCCCCATCCCTCCCTCAGAGTGCTCAGGAGAGCACTGAAAGCCAGGACATTGGACCCTAGGCCAGAGCAGGAGCGGACCCCAGATGAGGGCCCCTGGCAGCAGGATCTCAGCATGATGGGGCAGCACAAAGCACTCATGTCCTCCCCTCTGCCCGGGGGCTCCCAGCTGCTGGGCCAATGGGCAGGGGTGGCTGAGGAGGGGGCATGACCAGGTTACCACTGCAGCTTCCATCTACTGCCAGAGACAGGGACAAGCCCCCAGGAGGGGGTCGTGATGGACACATGACCTGCCCTGGTGGGGTGCATCACCCCTGGGTGCAATCACTGATCCCCTTGGCACCAGTGTAGTCAGGGAAACGCTGATTTCTTAAGCATTTCTTGGTAAGTTTGATCTGAGCTAGCATGCTGAGGGCTCCCAGCCCTAGCCTGGCTCCCGCGTCACCATGACCCCTCTGCAGAGACGTGTGTTACAGTGAAATCTGTCTGATGGTTTTGGGAGAGGCGGAATCACATGTGGCAGGGGCAGACCGAGTCACTTAGTGTCGCTTTCCCTTTGATATCCCAGTTTTCCCTCGGGCGGAGATTTCTGCTCTGGGGAACCGGCCTTCCTGTTTGCCCTGGACATGTGGCGGCCGAGCGAGATCTGCTGCTGGGAGTTTGTCGTTTACGCAGCCTAGTTCAAAGGAAACAACAGAAGACACGTGGTGTTGTCGTGAACTCAGCCAGCAAAACTGGCCTCCTGCTCTGAAAACCCCCACACTTGGCTTGGGACTCTTTGTGGGGGGGGGGCTACGTATCTGCAAAACAATCCCCCCGAGAAACCGCCAGGAGCGTGTCCTGGGATGCTGCAGTTTGGACACGAAGCCGGGCACGCTGCGGCTGCTCTGGCGTGCGCTCCCGGAGGCATTTCTGGCTGCCTCGGTCCTGAGATCTCCGGAGCCGGCAGCTGCATCTCCTATTGTGCGTTATAGCCCTCACCGCAGCCTCAGCAACTTGCCCACGGGCATATAGTGGCAGCGAAGCAGTGCTGAAACCAGAACCAAGCTCTCCTGGCTCCTAGCCCTGTGCCTCCCTCACCGCCCTCCCTCCTGGGGGTACTGGGTACTGTATCAAAGCGATGCTCAGAGGGCAACCCCTAACCTCCATTCTGCTGGAGGCAGCTCCCCCCGTCCACGCAGCAGGGGGCTCTACGATTTGACGGAGAGCCTTCTGCAGGCACAATCCCGGCAGCAGGGACCCCTCTCAGATCACGCAAGCACAGGGCTTCTCATGAACGCTCAGCAGCAGGCTGAGAACGCAGTGGCCAAAATGGGTTTCCCGGCCTTCGGCGTCTCCGTAGCAACGAGGGCTGCGTGGAAATCATTGCCCATTAGACTGTTATTTGTTAGCAAGCACCCCGGGTCGATGCGTCTCACTGGGACGCACGCTAAGCTGAAGTGACGTGAAGAGCCTCTCTCCACACTGAACGGGTTTGCGCAACATTGTGCGATGCCAGAAATGCCACTCCTACACTGTGGGAATGTAGCCACTTGGCACGCTGCCACTCCTGGGAACCAGGGGCTGGGGCTGTCTCTCGCTTGCCCTCTCTGTTACAAGACAGCTTACCCCGACCTGATTCCTGCCCCACTTTCCCTTTGGTGGAAATACAAACTTCTGGAAGTGTGCTGCGTTCTAAAGAATCGGAATTAAGTCAATGACTGGGTCAGTTGTAGTCCTCTCTCATAAAACACGCACCAAGCGCAAAGATTTGCTTCTCTCACCCCAAGCAAAGTCTGGTGCACAGTTCCCGAGCGCCGTTATATAACAGGGTTGTCCCTTCCAAGCTACAAGCCAAAAGGGCCGTTAGAATACAGGTGCCTCTGATGCTGTTGGAACATGCACTGGCCCCAGACTTATACTGCAGAGGGGCCCTAGCTCCCTGTCATGCCCCAGGCTGCCTTAAGTCCGAAAAGTGTTATGGAAAACCATAGTCTCCTCCGGCCAACAATCTCCCTCGTTCTCAGGCTCAGAGCTGGCTGATCTGTGTGGAGCGTGGGGACAGATGTGGTTGCACCTCTCCGCCCTCAGCTGTTTCTCTTCGCTAAATCTGTTCTGTCAGATCCCAGGCGGGCTTTGGGCTAAGGGCTAATCCGTCTCCCCAGAGCCTTTGCACACGTGGGCTCTGCGGTGGCTGGAGGGGGGGAGCCGAATACCCCTCCGCAGGCTGTGCAGCGCCAGCCAGACCACTCTGCAGTTGCTACTAACCAGCTAAACTCAACTGTTTTTAAGTAGAATTTAAAAATGACTGGACTGGGGTTGGCCCAATATAACCGGATTTCAGTAAAGGGTTTGATACAGTGTCTCATGAAATGATCATTGAAAAACTGATACACACTGGCCTGCCTCAGGAACCTGACACATGGGCCACAGACAGTGCACAGAACACCATCCCCAGGGGTTTAGTGGTGGGACCCAGGGACCAGCACTAGGTCTAGATTTATTTAGCGGTTTCATCAATGAGATGGTGTGAAATGAATGGCAGTGGCAGGGCAGCATGGGCAGCACAGTGGTGACGTGTACCGATGCTATGAAGCTGGGAGGAGTGGTGAACACCAGGGTGGACAGAGAGGCAATGCAGGGCATGTCTACACTGCACATGAAGCCCGGGGTCTGACTCAGGTTTGAGTCCGAGACCCCTTATACCCCCCACACAAATCAGACTGACTTGGAGCAGCAAGCACTCAGGGCCTGGGCAGCGGGCCGCTGGGCCTCGTGTCCAAGCCCTGTTGTTCCTCAGCGTGGACCCAGGTCGAGCTGCAGACCCGCATCAGAAGGTCTGCACAGTGCCGTACGGACAAGTGAGCATGGCTGAGAGACCTGGGGCCAGCAACTGTAAATCCAGGTGTGGATGCCCAAGCACGGGGTTGGAAAAGCTGTGTCCACATGCCCGGGTCCCACAGACCCGGTTTATAGGGCAGGGCAGCCACACAGCCAGATTGGAAACCCGGGGCTCCATCCTTACTGACCTCTGTGGGAGTTTTTGCCATTATTTCAAATGGAAGCAGGAGCAGACTCATGAGCTGTGAGCTTTAACCCACCGTGGAAGGGGAGGAATTATTTAATGTGGTCCAGCAGGTACAGCTAAGAGCCCTGGGATGAAATGGAGAAAGGAAAAATGACATGGGCTGACGAGCCGGAATACCTTCTGAGGTGTGAGATCAGGCTGTGGGACAGTCTCCCAGAGCAAGTGGTGGAGACCCCGTTGCTTGGGGCATTTCACACTAGAATGGACAAAGCCTTAGAAAACATGCGGTAGGGAGCGACCCTGTGTGGGCAGAGAGGAGCTAATCCTTCCTCCCAGCTCTCACTTGCATGATTCTGCAGCAGCTAAAGCCCCTTCTACAAGAAGCTTTGGCAGAGGGATCTGTGTCACCATGGATCCATGGGGCACTGCTCTAGCCCACCCCTAGACTTCTCCGCGGGGATGTGGCTGGACCGCAAAGCCCCCCTCCCAGCATGGGGGCTGGAGGACCCGCTGTGTAGAAACTTACCCCATGCTGAGGGAACCCCAGCGGGTTGTGCGCACTTGCAATGGTGCAAGTGGAGTTGCAAGGGGAAATGCAAACCTGACACGGGGCAGAGCCTGCCAGCTGGTGTTTGCCGACATACGGAGGGAATATTTGGCATGTTTTCAGTGATAATCCTGCGCTTCTCCTGGGGATTTATTCACAGTGTATCATAATAGGGAATGAAGAAGGATTTGCAGGTGTCTGAATTTAGGCCGAGGTTCCAGACACCACTACGGTGCAGCGCTCGCCCAAGATGATTCGGCGATAGGCCTACACAGCCCAGACCTAGTTCTCCAGTATGAAATACCAGAGAACGTCACACGCCATGTTTCTGTTTTGCAGCAGATTAATTTAAACCTCTCCCAGTCCTTTTCTCTCCAGTGAAATCGTCTGTTATTGAACGGATTAATTAATTAATTACGCACATCTCATTAAAACAAATGACTCCAACCACATTATGCAGCATCCTTGCTACCGGCAATTCTAATTCTTAAACTGGGGGGGTTTAATGACAGTTGTAGAACGCTCGGATTCTTCGGGGCAGGCCTGGGCTCCGGCTCGTCAGTAACACTCAGAGATCATGCAGCAGAAATAGTTTGGCAGAGCTCTTGACTGATGGTCTAACCAAGCAGAAAGCAGCCTTCTCTGTGGCTGCTGGCCCAAAGCTTGGCAATCGTCAGGAACCCTGGCGCATGCCTCCTATTCCAAGGAAATACCTCCCCCATGGCAGCAGGGTTGGAAAACCAAATGCAATGCAGCCTTCTCTACCTGCCAGGGCTCATCCGGGTGGAGCATTGTACTCCACCCCAGCCAGCCAGGGGAACGACTGGCCCCCAAACAAATGAAAGATTTGGGATGGGATGTTAATTTTAAAAGGATCCATCTGTCTCTGCTCTTGGGGTCATGGACAGAGGTTGGGCATTTGGGCCAGTCCAGGCCAACAGCATTTGCAGTGGGAGGATAAGGAAGGGAGGAGAGGACAGAGCAAGCAGAGGGTTGTCATCTCCTTCCTATCCTCCTAGCTGCACAATGTCCTGAAAGTAGAGATGGGGGAGCTGTTCCCCCACTTCACCCCCTTTCTGGCCTTCTACAACACGGCAATCTGTCCCACAGGTAGGGCAGCCAGCCACAATGCCCATGGTACAGGCCGTCCAGGGCATGTGCAGCTCACAAAGCTGCAAACCTTTCCCACTGAACGTGGCCTGTTTGTAGTGACCCACTTTTCACCCTGACATCATGGTGAATTTAACACTTGTCTATGGTGCAGTGGGTCTTTTCCAGCCAGATACTACCATAGCCTCCTGTGGCACAAACGCCCCTGCAGGCCAGGCACGAGTGCTGAGCACTGGGCTGAGATACTCCGGCTGGCTCGCTAAATACACATCCCCAGAGGCAGCTGTGAGCGGAAGAGACTAGCTCCTATCCAGTTTCCTCATTGTAGTCAGCTCCTGTACCAGAGGGTTGGAGCATCATGCAGGAGACTCACTGTGCAATGCCATGATCTGGCATTCTGAGTTACAGTATAATTAATGGTTACAGCTAGTAAGGCTAACCAACTTACAAATTATTCAGAGGAAATAAGATGGGTACATCTTTAATCCAATTAAAAGAGAATGCAGCTGATGTTTGGAAAGTGAAGAGCTTCCACTGAAACAAATGTCTCCTTTCCAACTGCGTTCTCCAGTCCCCCGGCCTCGGCTGCTGAGCAGCCCCAGATTCACAACCTGGTGTGACAAATGGGGGGCCGCTCTTTATCAGTGATCAGTAACGTGGTGTCACTAGTGTGGTGTTTCTGTACCACACACAGGGATGGATATTTCACCTGAAGAGTCTGAGTGACAGCAGAGACTCTCTGCCCACCTAGGGAAAAAGGGACGAGGCCCATGGGAAGAGTCGCCTAACGATTTACACGTCAGGGTCATTAGAGGACGATGCTGCAGTGTAGGCTCAGCGGCTCTACCCCAGTGGCGGGCAACTTGTGGCCTGGGAGCTGCGGGCGGCCGTGCCTGCGGACAGTCAGTGTAAACAAACTGTCTCACAGCCTGCCAGTGGATTGCCCTGATGGGCCGCGTGCGGCCCGCAGGCCACAGGTTGCTCACCACTGCTCTACCCGTGCTCCCGGGCTAGAGCCCGAACCCTTTTGAACGGGGTGGATCAGACTGAGAGTTCCAGGGTATGTCTGCACTGTCCCCGGGACTGTGGCTGTGTCTACACATAAAATGCTACAGTGGCACAGTTGCGGTGCTGCAGCGGGTGTGCTGCTGTTGCACATGGGTTCAGACGCTAGCTGCACTCATGGGGGGGTTCACCCATGGCTGCAGTTAAGCTGCCTCCCCAAGGGGCGGTAGCTATGGCGGACAGAATTCTTCCGTCACCTAGTGCTGTCTGCACCGGGGGGTTGGTTAACATAGCTGGCTCACTTAGGGGTATGGGTTTTTCACACCTGGAGCAAGGTAGCTGGGTCAACCTAACTTTTTACTGTAGACGTGGCCTATAGCTGCACAGTTACATTGGCGTAGCTAAGCCAGCAGTGCAGACGCAGCCCACGCCAACAGAAGGGCTTTTTCCACTGGTGCAGGAACACCACCTCTCTGAATGACGGTCGCTAGGTCGAAGGCAGCGTTCCTCTATCAACACAGCTGTGCGTGTGTGCTGCGGGTTAGGTCGGCAGAGCTGTCGGTCGGGGTGTGGGTTTTGCAGACCTCTGACCGATGCAGCTATGCTGATATCACTTTGGAGAGCAGACCAAGCCCCACAGACACACAGGTGCTGGGCTGGCTAGGAGAAAGTCAACTAGTTCTGTTCCAGGCCTATAGATTAAGAAGAACCCTATCTAACTTAAGGCATGTCTACACTACAGCTGCATAGCTACAGCGCCTCACGGCACAGACACTTCCCACACTGACGGAAGGCGTTTTTCTGTCAGTGTCGTTAATCCGGCTCTCTGGGAGAGGGCAGTGAAGTCCTGTCGCAGCACTGGTTGCAGGCTCCCAGAGGTGGCTAAAACCCAGCAGACCTGCAGGGTGATAAGCAATGGCTATAGACAGAGCAGCGTACTTGGGTCCCAGTCTGAGAGTGGAATAATCGCAAGATTCCTTCCGGAGACAGACATGGGCAACAGGCCCAAGAGTGGAAAAGGGGACACTCGGGCAGCCAGAAAGAGGGCTGTGGAGTAGCTAGCCCCCGAACTGTGAGAGCAGCTCTTGCCATCACATTGGTTTGCTTCCCCAGAATTTGAAGATGTTCTGTATAAATCCCACCGCGACTTCTTTAGCTTGGACAAGAATCAACACAGGTGGAGCCTGCAACCCTATTTCCTACCCATGTGACCCATACAAGGGTTGTTTTCATTCTCATTTCCTCAGAGAAGATCTGAAAAGGGGTCCAAGATGGCCCCGCATATTGCACTTGAAACGAAATACTATAAAACTAGCACCAACCAAGGGCACAATGCCCCAGAAAATCCGGTGTCTGGCTAATTCTGCATCTGGTCACCAAAATAAATAAATGCTCATGGTTAATATGTTGGCATTGGCTTCGTGACAGAGTGATCTTTATCATCAAAAACAGCAGGCGTGTCACTGTCAGGAAGGGCAGTGGGACAACTTCAAGGACCGTCTCTTTGCCTGAGTTTCCAGCAGCAGTCCCGTTTCCTGCTCTCCACCTCTTCCCCCATCCTCCCCACAGCCAGCACCCGCCTAGTCTCCCAGCCCATGGAAATCTGGGGCTGTTTGTCTGAGAGCCTCTGCCAATCTCGGCTTCTGCAGAATCAGGGAGAACAGAGCTAGCCTCAGAGGCAGCAAGGACCCCAGTCAGTCAGGGCTTGCTAGGTTCTGCTCCGGGCCATTTTATTTTAGATTATGGGAAAACAACAAAACAGGGAAGAACCTGGGGCATCTTTTCTGTCACTGGCTGCATGTGAACTGAACACGGCAGCGCCATCCAGCAGAAAGCCCACAACAAGGCATTTAAAGGTATGGCACACACACACAAATCAGACCTGTTGTATAGCTATGTATGCAGCCTTCTTGTAGCCGCGATGGTCCCAGGGTACTAGAGACACCAGGTGGATGAGGTAACAGCTTTTATTAGACTTTGTGAGCTACACAGCTCGTCTCTCTCACCAACAGAAGTTGGTCCAATAAAAGCTATTACCTCCCCTGGTTTCTCTAATATAGCGACATACACCACACAGTCCAACACTGAATTGCACCTGGAAATGAGCTGTGAGCCAGCACACACTGCCGACTGATCATTATAGTAAATCAAAGGGCTTAGATTTGTCTTGCCTATTGCACTGCAGGCCTCATTTTTTCCCTCGCTGTTCCAGAAAAAGGAGCCAAAGAGCCACTAAAATTCCGTTCGTGTTGCCAGTTAACATCTCTCTGCCAATCAACCCTTTGTAAGGATATAAACACAAAAGACTCTTCTCTTCTCCCCCCTCTCTGCGAGAGGTTAGCAGCTGGGATGGGCAAAGGGTGTCCCGTGGAACAGAGCTGAGCATTTCCTGGTAGGAAAGAACCTGGATCAGCAATTCTGTGGGGCAGAGAGATGTTTGGAGGCTTGGGTTTAACGGGGTCTGTTTCCAGGCCCCACGGCTGCACTTCCTGTTTCCAGCCAAATTCCCAGAGCCACAATTCTCTTTCAGCCCCCCCTTCCCCAGCTGCAGCAGGCCTGGGAGCTCCTGTCAGGGAACACCCATGATTATGCTCCCTTTCGGGATTCTTGGCTGCACGGGGAACCCTGATCCATTGTTGGGGGTCGGGGGAAGAGGGCCTCAGGAGGGAGGCACAGACGCTGCAGCAGTGCTGTATGTATAGACATGGGGTAAGTCTCTTAGGCACTTCTGAAAATGCCACCTCTCGACTACAGTAAAACCACTCATATCACAATGCTAGATGCTCCTGTCGCAGGCCGGCAGTGGATAAACAGATTTAGGGGTGAATGAAGTGCCATAGACACTTTTTTTCATGAAAGAAAGAAGAACTTTGGCGCAGTCGGGGAGACTCAGCCCATGCCAGCTAGCAGGGCTGCGTGTTTTGGAGTGCCTGCTTTTCTCTCCCCTTGGCAGTAAAACCTATTAACAGGGCATCCTGCCTCTGTCACTAAAGCCCCAGAGGCCCCAAACGCCAGCACCGAGTGAAATAAAGTAACCACAGGACTCCCTTAAATCTTCTTGAATAGCTTACAAGTCTACAGAATAAACACTGCTAGGCTGCTAACAGGTGAATCTAGGAAGCCCTTTGGATGAATTGAGGTACCTTTCGGTAAAACTCGCCATGCAGGGAACACATCTAAACTCAATAATTAATCAATGATCAATGGAAAACAATCTTCTTAAATCAACAGATGAGAGCCGCTATGCCCCAGAACAGCGACACCTGTAAATCATTCGACAGGAGCCTGCACCTGTTACAGGGCACCACGCAGACATGCTCACCGTAATGCAGTTTACCGTTTCTGAGCCATAAAGAAAGCTCTGTTAATCTGGTTGATGAATTATTCATAATGTACATAGCAATATGGCCTACAGGGGTTTCCAAATAACTCACATGCTTGGTCAGGTGAGCAAGAATCCAGCTGTCAGATGAATAAAAAAAACCCCAAAGCTCTGGTGTTCAAAGCAGCGGGTATTTCTCCTGGCCTGGACTGCTGCAGACAGATCCCAGACTCCTTTGGCCTAACACGTTGCTGACCACGTCCCCAGAAGGACGTGCTTCTCTCTACTAGAGCTAGAGGAAAAGAGTGGCTGGGTGGCAATCACCCTCTCCTGCACCAGTACAAGAACCTGGGTTCAAATCCTGCCTTAGGCTGTCAGCGGAAGTGAGCTTGGCAGGTCTCATGCAGACCCACAAAAGCAGCGCATGGCTGGCAGCATCTGCTGAGGGGAGACCCCGGGCTGGGTGAGCAGGGAGAGAGGCAGGACAGGGTGAAGTTAACCGTGGGGAAAGCACATAGCTGTTTCTCTGCCCCTGAATACAAACCAAGGCTCAGGGCTGCAGAGTGACTTTGTAAAGCACAGGCCAGGGGGTGCTGGGGCGGGGAGCACTGCCCACTAGGGTTGCCAACTTTATACTCATGCAAAACAGAACACCCTTGCTCTGCCCCCTGCCCTGTCCCCGCTCACTCCATCCCCCCTCCCTCTGTCACTTGCTCTCCACTCAGCCACTCATTTTCACCAGGCTGGCTCAGAGGGCTGGGGTGCAGGAGAGGGCTCCAGGCTGGGGCTGAGGGGTTGCTGTGTGGGGGCGCTGAGGGCTCCAGCTGGGGGTGCAGGCTCTGGGGTGGGGCTGAGGGATTTGGGGTATAGGAGGGTGCTCCAGGCTGGGACCGAGGGGTTCGGAGGGCAGGAGGGGAATCGGGACTGGGGCAGGCTGTTTGGGTGCAGGGGGGTGAGAGCTTTGGCTGTGGGTATGGGCTCTGGGATGGGGTTCGGGATGAGGGGTTTGGGATGCAGGAGGGAGCTCCAGGCTGGAACTGAGGGGTTCAGGGGGTGGGACGGGGATCAGGGATGGGGCAGGGTGCTGGGGTGAGAGCTCTGGCTGGGGGTGCAGGCTCTAGGGTGGGGCTGGAGATGAGGAGTTTGGGGTGCAGGAGGGTGCTCTGGGCTGGGACTGAGGGGTTCGGAGGGAGGGAAGGAGATCAGGGCTGTGGCAGGGTGTTGGGGTGCAGGGGGGGTGAGAGCTCCAGCTGGGGGTGCAGGCTCTGGGGCGGAGTTGGGGATGAGGGATTTGGGGCTGGGACCGAGGGGTTTAGAGGGCAGCAGGGGGATCAGGGCTGGGGCAGGGTGTTGGGGCATGGGAGGGGGGGAGAGGTCCTCTGGGCGGCACTTACTTCAGGCAGCTCCCGGAAGCAGTGGCATGTCCCCCCTTCGGCTCCTATGCAGAGGCTCAGCCAGGCGACTCCAAGCGCTGCCCCGTCTGCAGGCGCCACCCCCGCAGCTCCCATTGGCTGCGGTTCCCGGCCAATGGGAGCTGTGAAGCTGGCGCTTGGGGCGGGGGCAGCACACAGAGCCCCCTGGCTGCCCCTACACCTAGGAGCTGAAGTGGGGACATGCCGCTGCTTCCGGGAGCCGTGCAGAGCCACGGCAGACAGGAAGCCTCCCTCACCCTGCTGTGCAGCCAACTGGACTTTTAACAGCCCGGTCAGCAGTGCATTCCGGTTGAAAACTGGACACCTGGCAACCCTACTGCCCACACAGTCCCCACACGCACTCTGCACAGCCGTGTTGGAGATGCAGTATTTTCTCTCTCCAGCCCACCAGCTGGCGTGAAAGCCCCCGGCCGCGCCGCCACCCATGCTCTGGGAAGCAGTGCTCCTGTCCCTGCGCACGGGCCATTGTTAGGGCTTGTCTGCACTACAAACACAACAGCGGCACATCGACGGCACTGCAGCTGGGTCGCTCTAGCACCATAGTGTAGACATGTGCTACCACCATGGAAGGGGCCTTTCCAGTGCTGCGATGAAGCCACCCCTCCAGAGGCAATAGCTAGGTCAAGGGAGGAATTCTTCTGTCACCCTCGTGGGTGACACCGGGGCTTAGGTCAGCTTACCCGCGTCTCTCAGGGGAGTAAATTTCTCACACCCCAAGCCAGGTAGCTGGGCTGACCAAAGTTTGCTGTGTCAACCAGGCCTCCTGCCCTGCAATCACTGGGCACAGCGAGAGGAGTGAAACATAAAGACTCAGTGCCACATTCACCTGCCGTGGGTGGGTCAGGCCTGGCAACTGAACTCTATTTCCTCTGTTTGCCTGTCAGGAGCTGCAGGATTTCACACATCTGAGTACACCTAAAAACCCTCTGCTGCTCCCCAGGGGCTGGGCTCTGTCTGCACTGAGAGGGACCCCACTGAGCTGCTTCCTATTTGGGGTTGCAGAGATTTGCAGTTTAAACCAGGCCAGGACCTAGTCTGAAGCACCCTAGTTTCAACCAAGTCACAGTTCACTCGGGGACTCAACCTTTGCGTGGATTTGGGGGATGCAGGGGACCGGATGGCAAAAGCTCACACATTCACCCAGGCTTGCAAAACTCGCAGACTGCTCCTTCCACCTTACAGGCCAGATTTTCAAAGGAATTTTGGCACCTCGAGGCATTTTCGAAAGCATCTAGACACTTAACGCCCATTGATTTCTGCCCCAGATCTTGGAAGCACCGAAGAGGAGACTGTGCCAAAACATCCACCCAAAAGGTTTTACGCTATGCCCAGTGCATGCTGGGCCAGGACTTGGGGAGCTTAGGCATTGCTTGCCCAATACTCACACTGTCCCTGTTGAAAAGCTGGACTATGATTCAGAGGTGCCCCTGTTTTTGTCCCCCACCCTCGGACAACCAGGTCCCTTTCAGGTGTTTGACATTGAGCACTTCAAATCACTTTCAAAATGTTGGCCTTGATCAACACAGCATGTGGAATAGGAACCCACTCTCCCATCTCGGTGTTTTAATGTAAAAGCCTCCAGCCACCTGGGATAGAAGATGCAGCAAAAAATGCCCTGGAAGTGTCCCTGGTTAACCTCTTCCTTCCAAGTAAACAAGCTCCCCTGTGCGGATGTAGGTAATGAAGTGCAGTGTTTGCAGCTGGCTTGAATGCTCACAGGCACATCAGCACAAACAGCCCTGGCTGCTCTGCCGGGGAAACGCAGTTCGGCTTCGACTCAAAACCAAACCGACTGAAGGGAGCGAGCCCTTCCCGGGATGAGGCTCGCGGGAACAGGTGCGTGCTGCCGCGTGGAAAGGAGCACGCAGGCTGTCTTGGGGGAGAGGATGGAGCCATGACTGTTGCAGCACTGGCAGCCCCTCTAGGGCTCAGCAGCTAGAATGAGGGGGTGCAGGCAGCCGGGAGCGCCAGCTTTCACCCATTCACGAGGCTGCTGCTCGCGCTCGCCGAGGCTGGCAGGGGCACACGCAGGCTAGAGGGGAAACGTATGTCACACTTGGGGAAGTGACGCTGGCAGAACGCTCCAGTCATTAACCCTTCCCATGCCGCACCTTGCCAGGCTGCCAGCCAGATGGGCACTGAGGAGACGGACAACGAAGCTGAGTCCCCAGCCAGGCAGCAGCCGGGGCCTCCCGCAGCACCATCAATGCCACACTGTGCACCAGCGACACGGCAGGGGAGGGACCAACTTGTGCTGGTGACAGAGAGAAGCTTTCGTGGCTCTGTGCAGCGTCTTCCACCAGCAGAACCTGATCCAATCAACGCTCTTCCCTCACATGCCTTGCCTCGCAACTAGCCTGGGACCGACAGGGCTGTGACTACGCTGCAAACTGTGCAGCAGCGTCACTCACCCTGTGGTTCTCCTCACAGGCACCGCATGCAGCCAAGGGATTTGAGAGTCTCTGGGGAGCTTCTTATTGCTCTGCATGGGGCACATCACTGACCGCAGGAAGAGTGCCAGTGTGTTGCTGCCCGAAACACCTGCTGAGACATCAGGAACCTTCGCTGTTTCACCAAGCATCCAGGGAGGGAGGGAAGAGAGAAAGGAGAAACCTCCCTGCCCCTAGCAGCCGGGTAGGGGGAGAAAGAGAGAGTCACTTGCTCAGTGTTCGAAGAAAGCGACTCATTCCGTGATTCTTTGCCAGTTTCACACGACCCCTCTCCCACCCCTGCTGCCCAGCACAGATGCCAGGACCAGGCAGCCATCCAGGAGAGGAGGGAGAGATCCTGACATGGATCAGAGGGGAACAACCTTACCTTCAATGCTAGACTATATAAACCTAGGATAAAATATAAAAACTCAACAATCTGGGAAATCCCCACTCAACAACTTAATTACAAGTTGTCAGAGGCTGTAAGGTTAACACTTACAGCTAACGCTCAGCTGCATCTCACATACACAAGTCTGGAGCTGCTAAGTAAGGAACCCACCAGCCAATATCCCACTTTCAGTTACTGACTATTACCAACCTAATCCCAAAACCCCTTCAGCCTTAGCTCCATGCCTGGGTTTGGTAGTTTAACGGAGCAATGGTGTCGACGACACAGAAGTGAATACGTGTGCTGGCTGTAAAATGCATACCGTAGGTTTTTAAAAATAGGGTCTCAGAACCCAACCTTTCTCCCAGTCACGTCAGTGCAAAAATCTTAATGAGATCAGTAGGAGCAGGCCGTTGGCGTTCAATATTTACATGAGTTTCATTACCCAGTGATATGCCACTAGAGGGGAATGCAATTCCTGCAGGAGTGAAATTGGAGTATTTAATTTGCTCTTTACATTATTCCATCGGGATTGTATCATGTCCCAGGTGTGATAACGTAAGTACTGAGTCACAATGGATTGTGTCTCATCAACGTGTTACACTGACAATGTATTCATGGCAGTCTTAAGGTGCATCTGCAGTTTATCCTGTGGAAATTTCCATCACCAAAAACTTTGCTGGCTTAGAGCTAAGGTTGCTTAGGTAAATCCCTGAAAAACCAAGGACCTGTCCAGTTTTGGGATTCTTCCTTTTACCCACCACAGACTGCATTAGCTGCTCTCCTCAGGAAGATCCTTTGCAATTCCATTATTTGGAATTACATTCCAAATACACAGTGCACATACCAAACTCCTGGAATGCCAGCACGAAGCCTGGCCTCCTAGCCCAGCAGATGGACCTGCACTGCTTAGGGATCTGAGGGGTCGCAAGCACACGGGGAAGGTTGGGGTCAGAGCTAGGGATCTGCACTAAAGCGTGACCGTGTTTGCCGGAGGAATAGTTAGCGCATCCCTTTCAACCTTAACCATCTTCTAAACAAGAATTAGGTGTGGGGATTTTAAGGACTCTCCTGTCTCCCGGCTTCGAAGGGGAGAAGGGAAGGGGCTCAATCTCTTCTCCAGCGGCCTGGGGATTCTCAGAAGCCCTAGGAGCAACCACAAAGGAACCAAACCCCAGGAAGAAGGCAGCGCCACGAACGGGAACCCTGAAGCACACATGGAACATAAACCAAAGCTCTTTCTATAGCAGCCCAACAGTGTGCCTGGGGGGGCGGGGGGGTATTGGGTGAGTGGGCTGCACCAGGACAGCTCCACTTAGGAGCAGTGCAGAGGACTTCCCCTGGGTGAGCAAGATTTGCAACTTGGCACCTGACAGTAGCCCTCACTCAGAGGAGAGTGGGGAGAGCGGGTGCTTCAGGCCTCACCACAGACATTCTGCTCTATCTTAGGACATGCTCCTTTGCTGGAAGAGCTGGGACAAATGGAGTCCCGTTTCCAAATGGCTACCCAACTTGCCAGAGCAACAACAGGCATATAGGAGCTCTTCTCTGGATCACAGATCAATACTCCAGACCTTCCCTACCCTCCCGACTCCCTGCCCTGGCCTCGTGGCCCCTCACACTCAAGTGACTCGGCAAAGAAAGGAACATGTGCTGGAATCTGTATAAACAGCACTCTTCGTTCAAAGGCCAGCGCCTCCCTTTCTCTCCGAGCCATGACGTCGACTCTTCCTTACAAGGAAAAATACCAGAAGAATGTAACATTTTCTTATTATTACATCAAATTACAAGGGAGAATAAATCACTGAGCAGAAATTATTGATAAACAGAAGAATTAACAATCACACAGGAAGCAGCTAACATCAGAGTCCGATGCTGGAGTTCAGGGCATAGCCTGGCACCTCAGCATTGGAATACGTGGGAGCGTAGCCCATAGAGCTCGCTTTAGCATTTATTTTACTTAGCAGTAACTCAAGGCACTTCCAGGCCTGACTCCTGTAAGAAACTGGCCGCAGCAGTTAACATAAGGCTTGAGGCCTATGAACTTCGGCACAGATAAATGGACAAAGTTATCCCTGTGTTTTGGGGGCCTGGGAACAGACTGTTTTCGGGGGAAGTGTGTCCATAACAACATCAGCCAGCCACAGGAACATAAGCTAACACCAGCTTTTGGATATTTTAGGATAGGAACATCTGCAGATGTCTGACCACAAGAGTGCCATGGCAACAAATTGATGTATATGGTAATAAGTTGAGATTATTAATATACCAGCCTATAGGAGAAGGGCTCCCCAACGTTAGTAGGGCGAGGAAATATAAATAAGGAAGAGGGGAGAACCACCTAGTGAATACACATTTGGCATAGTGGCGTCAGCATAACATATTATAAAAGTTGTATCCCAGCCGGTGTGTGGGAGGAGAGAGAGATGTAGCCTTTGGGAGGTGCCAGGGTGATGGCTACTGGTGATGACGAGGAAGGTGATGGTGATGAGGAAGACAACGGGTAACACTCTGCAAGGGGTGGGGTGAGTACGGGGATGTTCAGATGTATGTTCTGTGTTATCTCGATCTACCTGGCTGGGTTACAGGGTTTGTAACTTTGCTAAATGTATTAACAAACTATTGTAAATACAGTAGGGTTCCTAGAGTGTGAGGGTTGCAACTGTGGACATTAGTGTTCCCAACTGAAGAGTAATTTTAATCACACTGGGCCTGATCTTGGGACAAGAACCTGCCAACCCTCAGAGTGACAACTGGAAATTCTTAAGTATCAATATAATTAATACATAATCTATACATCAGGCTACAAGAGGTGGGAAGTTTCAGAGTGGAAGTAAGGCAAACGCCCTGTTTCATCTGGGTTTTTTTAAACACAGGGTTTACTTTCTTTACAGCCACTTTGAGGACCAAATTTTCCAAGCCAGAGGCCTGAGGTCCATACACAAACAACAAGCATACACAATGCACCTGCGATTGTGCAGACAGCTACTGCAGCCAGCAATCTAACTAGACACCTGCACTTACATTTGTAACTGTGCACTTGCCTTTACAGGTGTGTTATTCTGAGCCCATGTGTACGTGTTCAGAACCTGGACCTCTACCCCAGGACTCATGGAACACGGTCTGAAAGACTCCTGCATTCTGTTGGCAAGTCACACGTTGAGAATGACTCCCCCCCGGGATCACTCAGCACAAAGGCAGCTCCCGCTGTTGGACCACTGGTTCATTCACCAGCTGCGTAGCCAGAGAGCCTTCTGCACTCTGGAAATGTCCTGCTTTTTGTTCGCTCTCAGTGGGTAGGGAGTTACCTGATTGCTGCACTCCCTTCCCTTCTATTACAATACATCTCCACGGCTCTCTGACTGTTCCCTGGCATGAATACTGATCCCAGGAACGCGGAGCCAGAGCTCCCTCTCCCACGGAAACCCCTTTCTGCACTTGGGCTGCAGCCGCTTCACCCGCCTGCCACCACACCTGCACAAGGCCAGCAGCAGGCTGAGCCTGCCTGATGCCCAGCGAGTGCAGCTGCAGGTAAATCAGTGAAAGCTGAGCTCCCGTGTCTTGGGCAACAAGTCCTTCCAGGCCGGGGATGCCCCTTCCCCCACCAGTGCTTCTCCCAGCGCCCCCTTCACTTTCTGGCGGGCGCCCACGAGGAGGCCGCTGCCCCTGGCAGGCCCAGGAGGCGCAGAGACTCCCCACTGCGGGCAGCATGGAGAGAGGTGAGGTGTCAGGGACTGGGAAAGTGACCATGCAGCCAGGGCACAGTGTGGGGCAGGGGGAGCTGGGCATCAAGGCAGGAGAGAAGCTCTGGGAAGTGGCCTTGGTGCCACTGGCAGGGCCCCGCTGCGGGAGGCGGAGCGGGCACAAGGAGCAGGGAGCACAAAATGCACCAGGCAGGGAGGTGGCTCTGTGCTTCGGCCAGGGGGTGCTGACCCCCATGGTGCCCATGATCCCGGCTGCTGCAGCCCCCAGCAGCAGACATGCTTGTTGGAGGGGAGGGGTGCTGCCCAGCTTGCCCCCTGCAGGGGAGCCGCACCGGGAGGAGGTGAGATCTGGACCCGATCCTGGACCCCCTTGCACAAAGGGTGGGATGTTCTTCACCTCCAGGGGATTCCAGCCCCAATCCAGGCCAAGAGCAGAGCGATCTGTGTTCAGGTGGCCCGCACCCCCTTTGTACAGGAGAGATGGATTGAGTGGGGCAGAATTTTAACACACCCACTCCCCGCATTGAGAGAGCCATGGGAATGGGGTGGTTGGGGGGCAGCACGGCTCTCCTGTGTCCTCTGCCCCATTTGGAAACCAAAGCAACAGCCCCCCACAAAGCAAATTACGTAGAGCATGGGGCTATGTTTGGGGTGGGTGTTTTGTGTTGGAGCGTAGGTTGGGGGATGCATGGGGAGAGGCAGGGTTGGGTGTATGGGGGTGTGGGATGGGGGCGCATTAGTGCTTAATTTGTGCCGGGGCTGAGCCCTGGCACCTCTTTCATTACAAACTAAGCACCACCTGGACCCACTTCTGAACTTGATGTCTGGCGCATATAATGGGCTGATCAAACGGGATTCAACACTGGGGCAGTCCATTGATGAGAACCCCAAGTAAATCAATCAATCCTCATTCGAGCTGAGTGATGGATTTTTCAATTCAGAGCTCAAGCCAAAAAATCCAGGGGGAAAAATTGTTGT
This sequence comes from Lepidochelys kempii, assembly GCF_965140285.1. NCBI lineage: Eukaryota > Metazoa > Chordata > Testudines > Cheloniidae > Lepidochelys > Lepidochelys kempii. Next base: position 28,685,411 of record NC_136392.1, on the reverse strand, counting down.
TTCAAACCAAAACTGTTTTTTTTTCACCAAAACAAGACCCAAACCATTGTTCAGCTTGATTTGATTGGACATTTCTGAAATGAAATGGTTCACTTTGAAAATGTCAAAACAAAACGTTTTGGGTTTTTCTACATTTTTTCCTCATTTTTTTACTTTGCTGAAACTATTCGCCAAATTCTACCCAAATGCACAAAGAGCTTCGGTCGCTCTGAAACGGCCATTTCGGTGGATTTACACTTTGCTGGGAACTATTCACTCCGCTCTAATCCTCCTCCTGAGTGGACCTTTGAGGCTATGACGAAGCATTTGTACATGGAACTCCGTACACTCCTCTGAAAGGTCTCAGTGCACCAGAAGGCAGGAAAGCAGGCGTAGCTGCTTCACCTTGAAACCTCCTGGCTCCTCTTGGTTTAAGTCACACCTTGTTGTCCTTTTCAATGAAAACTGTATTCAACGTGTATTTTAAATTTAAAGACATATGGTTCCCTCTTTTGTCCATGAAACCTGGGATCCCCAACCCCACTCCCGTCAGCCAGGCAGAGCCAAGTAACCGGAGAGATTTGCACTCTCACCCACGCTCCCAGCTTTTTCTGAACTTTTGACCATCTAGCACTTGGTGGAGACAGTCACTGAAAACTGGGAGCAATCACACGGAAGCCTGAGTACGGGAGAGCTGTGTTGCTGCAGCATATTTACAACAAACAGAGCCTGGGAGCGGGACATTGAGAGCCCCAGTTTCACAAATAGACACAGAAATTGGCAACGAAGAGCACGCACTTGCCATACGCCTCCAGAGATCTGTGCCTGCAAGCGGCTGATGGCACCCCAGCCCGCAAACACCCCTCCTGTGAGTAGTTACACAGTCTGCACGGATCTCATGAGCACAGCTGAAACACCCAGCTTCGAAAAATTGCTCCTTATATTTATTCCACGTTCAGTGCAGTTTGGAGGTGTGTTTCCAAACTCTTCCACTGCTGCTAAGGCTTTTCGGGCACAACGCAAGACACCAAAATCACAGCGAAAGATGAAGTAAAATGATGGAAAACCAAAAGTCAACAAACCTTTACAAACTCTCCTGAGAGCAGCAGGAAGGTCAATTTGCACCTCCAGGGAAGCTAGAGGCACAGTTTCCCTCTCAGACAGACACACTCACGCTAGCTCTCATCGAGCGGGCACACTAAAGTGTAGTCACGATGGCGGGAGCGGCAGGAGGGGCTAACCACCCAAGTATGTACCTAGGGTCTCAGATAGGAGCCTACTGGGATGACTACCCCCCACCCCTGCACTTGTGCCACCGCGGCTACACTGCTGCCTTTAGCTCCTTAGCTTGATCACAGCTAGTGCAGGGGTGTCTGTCTGAGCTAGAAATTACCCCTCCAGCTCCAGTGTAGACACACCCACAACATTCTTGGCAGGAGAGGGGGAGAGGTAATTTTTATACACACACACACACAGGCTCACATGTATCTCAAGAATGGTTTGGCCTAGAAGCTGAATTCGACAGTCTAGGATGAAGTCTAGTGCACAAGGATATTGCTGGTAAGATTAGGTGTAAAATTTGGTATTTATTTTGAACCTTTAATTGACCCAACAGGTCTCAGTCTTACCCTAGGCCCAACTTAGAGCTTCACCAATTTATGGCTGTGCCAGGAGTTGCCAAACATGACAGGTATGTGGCTCAGGTTCACACAGATTGTGCACTCTGCTGAGTCACTCAGGGGCAAATTCCACGAGTGAAGCACCTGATTTGAATACTTTGTGGTCTTGTGTTTCATGGAAGGTAGGTTGTCTTTTGATAGACCTATATACATGATCTCCACATCAGAAGAGACAAACATCTGTTGTTACTCTTGAAAAGATATTCACACAAAAGCTAACAAAATTCTCCAAGAAACAACTTTGCTAAGACAGAATCAAGGCTGTAAATAGACATCAGTTAAATGAAAACATTATTAGAATTTTGTAGTTATTAAAAAAAATGGAAAGCCCAGAAATTTATAGCTAAAGTTTCACAAATCACCTTAACTCTGACCCCATACTAATGCTCATCCTCTGCCTATCCGCTATTAACCCACTATACCCAATCACCATTCCTCACCCATACGTCTAGTATGGACTACTGCAAACCTTTAATTATCACACATACAGCAAAACCAGCAAGAACTAAGAGAGAGATTGCCACAATATGTGGATTATGGTTACACCTCAGGCTGGAAATACCATCAGCTATAGCACACTGTAAATACAAATCTACAAATCCACCCACTCCTAGACGGAGAAGCCACTGCCTTGGACACCCCTACTTCACCTCTGCCACCGTGGATAGCAAAGAGCACAAACACCTCACCTTTCACCCCTCCCCATGTCTAGACACAACGTTGTCTAATAGCCACTTTGTGTCTGAGCCTAATGTGCTTCATCCACGACCCAAAATATATACAGGCCAGAACTCTCCAAATTGCTGCACTCTCCAAATGCGACGCAAATAGAGAACACCAGTCAGGGAGGCAGTGGGCAGAAACATGGGGTCAGAATTAAGATTGTTTGTTAAAATATATCTGTGAATTCCCTACATTTCGAACACCCTTTTTAAAAATATGACGGCAGCGTTCTAAGAATGTTATATTTACCTACCACCTTAGCTTACTCAGAATAAAGTTTTCTACCTGGAAAAATCATGCCTTATTGAATGGCTGCACTCAGAGAGAGAAGGTCTATGCTGCAAGCACATGTACTCTCTGTCTCTTTAATGGCAGGGAGGCTGGTTCTGGGCAGGGAGGTAGCTGCTGTTCCTTAGTGGTCAGGCTCCCTGGTGTGTGGGCTGACATGATTAGAAATCGCAGAGAGCTGATTCAGCCTTATTTTTGCCTTGGTACATATCATTATGGAGACGCTGTGGTCTTGGATGCCTATGGAAAATGTTCAAAGCTAACTGAAAAAACATGGGACTGGCACAGGAGCAGCACAGTGTGCTGGAGAGGGGGTTCAGGAGCATCCTCCTGGAGCTAAAAAGGTGTGGAACCTGGAGGCACACAGCGGGAGAAATTACTCCGAGAGCAGCCACCTCTTAAAAAGAACAGAGCAGCCTCTTCAAAGCAGCTACCTGAAATTCTAAGCCCTGGCTCAACTCCATGGCCACAGCAGGGAACTTAGAGTCCCTGACCCAGAGCCACAAGCCAAGGGGGCAGCCCAAGAGAATCCCGGCCCCACTTGAAAGGTACCAGAAGAGTCAGGTGTTTGGCCTTACTGTCTAGACAAGAGGCTGTACAAAGAGCCACTCCCAGAGGAGACAATCTCACTGTGGTTCCTGCTGTCTCTGCCAGGCGAGGGTCCCCCCTACAGGCCCTGCTTTGTGTCTCAGCTGTGGTGACATGGAGGGTGCCCACACAGCAGATCTGCGTACAAAAAGAGGAATGCCATTGTCCTACTGGCTAAAATTCATGTCAGTGTCTGGCCCCCAGCGAGGAGCCGTAACTGAGAGCTCAGGATGTGATGAAACCCACGGCTGGTCGGTGCGTGGCACAGCTCTGCCGCTGTGCCCAATCCACAGAGGATGTGTGTCTGTCAGCCCCAGCTAGCGGGACCCAGCTCTTCGGCTCAACCTGTAGCAGCTCACACACTTAGCTCTGGAGTCCCTGAGGTCACCCCAGATGGTGGCGTCACAATGACACAGGCAGTTTTTGTATCACTTGATAATCAAGGCTCACAGAAATCGCTCCGTGGGACATCTGCTGTATTTGTAAGGATGGAATAAGAGTGAAGCAGCCAGGTCCTGAGCAGTTCTACCAGGGCAGAGAGGACATCTGGCCCGCCAGTCCACTGGCTGATATAGGATATGCCCTGGTACTGGAGGAAAATTAAAACTGCTGGCGCAAGGAATGAGGGGCCAAAGCGGTCGAGAATGACTAATGCAAACCTAACAGAGCCCCTGACCCAGGGCAGGGAAACAGCTCTGAGAAAACAACTCTTCGCTCAGATCTCAAAAGGGAACATTTCTGAGGTTCCAAAGAGTCTGGTTAATTTTTATATCTGCACAATCCTGACCTAGGGAGAAATGGCACTAGAATGGCTCTCCAAGCAGCACTGCCAGCCCAACCAGGAACAGGGAACCCCAGAAATCTCACGTGAGCCTCCTCTCCTGCAGCTTCCAGCCTGAAGATTTCACGGGCCAATTAGTCTGAATGAGGCATGGATTGGAGACGGACCTGAGCCAGGAAGCAGGCGCCCAGAGCCCACTTGCCCCGGAGTTCAGAGACATGTTTGGATCTAGTGTGCAGAACGGGGGCACCCTGTGGCTCCCCTCAGCCATTCTCCTATTCCGTCCCATGGACTTTTACAGCAGCCTGCTTCTGTTCACAGACCAGTAAGGGGGTGGGATTGGTCAGCTCACAGCAGCAGTTCTGCCCTAGGTGGGTTCATGATTTTGTTCTACCCTCAAGCACCCACTTGTTTCAGCAAGTTTGGTCCTGTGGTTAAACTGAACCCCAGCCTTCTCGCCTGTCCCCTTCTGCCCGCTCTCAGCACTCACAGTAATCTGAGAGTTCACGGCCATGGCCAGCCCCTCTGTGCTCCGTGAGTTAAGGCTGAGCAGGTTTCCTGGCAGAGCTGACTGATTCAGCAGCTTTCCCTCTACTCCCTCTTGAGAGCAGCAGACAGCACTCTGAACTCTGTCTCTGTCTCCAAGAAGGCTGCCAGCTCCCAGCTGCGAGGCTCTGGCCGAGGGTGGCTTTGAGGACCAAAAGCACTTACGTGGTATTAAACTCACTGTCGCTTTTCTTCAGGCCTTGGAATGAATACAGAGCACAGCTGTAAAACCAGGATCCTCCTGGCTTTAACCCTCGTCTGTTCACTGCTGCTCATCGGCCCTTGTGACAGCCATTTGAGCCAGTCTAGCTCACTGCCCCCGCTCTGGGTGTCCCTCCCCTGCACAGAGCCTGGCACGTTGCCGTTAGAAAAGGGGGCTACTTCATGGCACAGGCCTGAGCAGAGCTGCCCCAGTCGGTGCCAGCCCGGGCACACTGCTGGGGTGCTGCCAGTGACACCGCCAGAGGCAGAACTTCACCTTCAGCGGGTGGAGAGAAGCTGCGTGGCACAGCGCCAGGCTCTGCCTGCAAAGCACAGCCCAGGCTGCAGCCCGTGCAGCTGGGGCTCCCCTGCTCTGATACCCAAGCGAGCCGGACTGAAGCTAGCTGGGGTATGTCTGCTCACCCTGCAATCCCACCCCCCATCGCAGGGTAGCCAACCCCGCAGGCTCATCACCGCTGGTATATTCTGGCTGGGGATGGGCATAGCGTAGAACGAGCTGGCTGCCTCGCTTCTGTTTGTTGTGGGCAACAGAAAGTTCATGAAGTGCTTGAAGATCCTGGGGGTGGTGGGGGAGGGCAGAGTTACTGAAGTGCCAAGTGCTTTTCTTTGGGGTACTCTCGCTAGGGGTGCACGTGGGGCCAAGCTCTCATCGGGACTCAGTGGAGTCACACCAGCAGAGCATCTGGCCCACTGTGCAGAAGCAAAGAGTTGCTCCCTGACTAACCCTAACGTATCAGCCATATCAGCAGAAACTGTCTCTCAGATTGCCCAGAAAAATGTCCCTGGATGGACCGGGAAAATCCCAAGTTTCAAGCCACCTACTTTCAGGTATCCAGAGAGGAGACTGAATGGCAAAAGACTTCAGCTTTGTCTACAGTCTCGGCCCCTTTCCTCACTTCCCACCCACTGACCAGGGACTTAGTGCTCACCCACCTGCTTCCAGTTAACACTTTTGGAGGCATGCATAGGTCAGAGCCCCTGGAGAAGCTGTGCAGCTGGAATCAGTTGCGAAAGGAGGCAGGGCCAGGATATGTCTGAGGCAGAAGGATGCTGACCGGAGCGAACCAAGCCAGGCAATGGATTGGTATTTTTGTGAAATGCTCCAGATCGGGGTTCCAAGTGGCCTGCAAAACAAATCACGGCTGGAAAAGGAAACGGGAACGAAGCTGGAACCCAGGCTCCCAGGCTTGTCAGAGGAAAGAACCCCCAAAAGCTGAAGAATTGGAGAGATCCAAGCTGGGAAATCCACAGCTCACCCCACTGTCGATGCTGGATGGCTCCCAAGAGTGCTGTCAAGCACAGCTGGAGCACGCCAGCTACCCAGCTGCTCAGCCATATGACTCAGGCCCTTGCTCAGGGGACCTGCTCTTCAGCAAGAGCCAGAATGCCTCCACCTTTCCCACCTCCTCAGCCTTTAAGGGCTAGTGGAATGAAGATACAGAGAGGAGAGTTTAAATAACACTCCCACCTTCTTTGCTTAACAATGTTCTGTCTGCTGCCACATAAACTAGGTGTTGGTCTCCACTAGGAGTTGAGGTTGAATTTAGCAGCATTAAATCAATTTAACCCTGCACCCGTCCACATGACAAAGCCCTTTTTTTTGACTTAAAGGGCTCTTTAAATCGATTTCCTTACTCCACCCCCAACAAGGGGATTAGCGCTGAAATCGGCCTTGCTGGGTCGAATCTGGGGTACTGTGGACACAATTTGACGGTATTGGCCTCCGGGAGCTTTCCCAGAATGCTCCATTGTGACCGCTCTGGACAGCACTCTCAACTCAGATGCACTGGCCAGGTAGACAGGAAAAGGCCCATGAACTTTTGAATTTCAATTTCCTGTTTGGCCAGCGTGGCAAGCTGCAGGTGACCATGCAGAGCGCATCAGCAGAGGTGACCATGATGGAGTCCCAGAATGGCAAAAGAGCTCCAGCATGGACCTAACGGGAGGTACGGGATCTGATCACTGTATGGGGAGAGGAATCCGTGCTATCAGAACTACGTTCCAGTTTTCGAAATCCAAAAACATTTGTCAAAATCTCCTAGGGCATGAAGGACAGAGGCCATAACAGGGACCCGAAGCAGTGCCGCGTGAAACTTAAGGAGCTGAGGCAAGCCTACCAGAAAACCAGAGAGGCAAACGGCCACTCCAGGTCAGAGCCCCAAACATGCTGCTTCTTTGATGAGCTGCATGCCATTTCAGGGGGTTCAGCCACCACTACCCCAGCCATGTTGTTTGACTCCTTCAATGGAAATGGAGGCAACCCGGAAGCAGGTTTTGGGGATGAGGAAGATGATGATGATGAGGTTGTAGATAGTTCACAGCAAGCAAGCGGAGAAACCGGTTTTCCCAACAGCCAGGAACTGTTTCTCACCCTGGACCTGGAGCCAGTACCCCCCCAAACCCACCCAAGGCTGCCTCCCGGACTGCCAGGCCGAGAAGGGACCTCCGGTGAGTGTACCTTTTAAAATACTATACATGGTTTAAAAACAAGTATGTTTAATGATTAATTTGCCCTGGCATTCATGGCTCTCCTGGATGTACTCCCAAAGCCTTTGTAAAAGGTTTCTGGGGAGGGCAGCCTTATTCCATCCACCATGGTAGGACACTTTACCACACCAGGCCAGTAGCATGTACTCAGAAATCACTATAGAACAAAGCATTGCAGTGTATGTTTGCTGGTGTTCAAACAACATCCATTCTTTATCTCTCTGTGTTATCCTCAGGAGAGTGATATCATTCATGGTCACCTGGTTGAAATAGGGTGCTTTTCTTAAGGGGACATTCAGAGGTGCCCATTCCTGCTGGGCTGTTTGCCTGTGGCTGAACAGAAATGTTCCCCGCTGTTAGCCACGGGGACGGGGGAAGGGCTAGCCACGCGCTGGGGGGAGGCAAAATGCAACCTTGGAATGAAAGCACATGTGCTATGTATGTAATGTTAACAGCAAGGTTTACCCGTGAAAGAGTGTACCCACTGTTCTATAAAATGTGTCTTTTTAAATATCACTGTCCCTTTTTTTTCTCCACCAGCTGCATGTGTTTCAAGGATCACAGGATCTTCTCTTCTCAGAGGCTAGCGAAGATTAGAAGGCGAAAAAAACGCACTCGCGATGAAATGTTCTCTGAGCTCATGCTGTCCTCCCACACTGAGAGAGCACAGACGAATGCGTGGAAGCAGACAATGTCAGAGTGCAGGAAAGCACAAAATGACCGGGAGGATAGGTGGTGGGCTGAAGAGAGTAAGTGGCGAGCTGAAAAGAGGGCTGAAGCTGAAAGGTGTGAAAGCTGTGAAAGGCAGCGTGATGAGAGGAGGCAGGATTCAATGCTGAGGCTGCTGGAAGATCAAATTAATATGCTCCAGCGTATGGCTGAGCTGCAGGAAAGGCAGCAGGAGCACAGACCGCCACTACAGCCCCTGTGTAACCAACCGCCCTCCTCCCCAAGTTCCATAGCCTCCTCATTCAGACGCCCAAGAACGTGGTGGGGGGGCCTCCGGCCACCCAGCCACTCTGCCCCAGAGGACTGCCCAAGCAACAGAAGGCTGGCATTCAATAAGTTTTAAAGTTTTAAACTTTTAAAGTGCTGTGTGGCCTTGTCCTTCCCTCCTCCACCACCCCTCCTGGGCTACCTTGGCAGTTATCCCCCTATTTGTGTGATGAATTAATAAAGAATGCATGAATGTGAAGCAACAATGACTTTATTGCCTCTGCAAGCGGTGATCGGAGGGAGGAGGGGAGGGTGGTTAGCTTACTGGGAAATAGAGTGAACCAAGGGGCGGGGGGTTTCATCAAGGAGAAACAAACAGAACTTTCACACCGTAGCCTGGCCAGTCATGAAACTGGTTTTCAAAGCTTCTCAGATGTGCACCACGCCCTCCTGTGCTCTTCTAACCGCTCTGGTGTCTGGCTGCGCGTAACCAGCAGCCAGGCGATTTGCCTCAACCTCCCACCCTGCCATAAACATCTCCCCCTTACTCTCACAGATATTGTGGAGCGCACAGCAAGCAGTAATAACAGTGGGAATATTGGTTTAGCTGAGGTCTAACTGAGTCAGTAAACTGCGCCAGCGTGCTTTTAAACGTCCAAATGCACGTTCTATCACCATTATGCACTTGCTCAGCCTATAGTAGAACAGCTCCTGACTACTGTCTAAGCTGCCTGTGTATGGCTTCATGAGCCATGGCATTAAGGGGTAGGCTGGGTCCCCAAGGATAACTATAGGCATTTCAACATCCCCAATGGTTATTTTCTGGTCTGGGAATAAAGTCCCTTCCTGCAGCTTTTGAAACAGACCAGAGTTCCTGAAGATACGAGCGTCATGTACCTTTCCCGGCCATCCCACGTTGATATTGGTGAAACATCCCTTGTGATCCACCAGTGCTTGCAGCACTATTGAAAAGTACCCCTTGCGGTTTATGTATTCACCGGCTTGGTGCTCTGGTGCCAAGATAGGGATATGGGTTCCGTCTATGGCCCCACCACAGTCAGGGAATCCCATTACAGCAAAGCCATCCACTATGACCTGCACATTTCCCAGAATCACTGCTCTTGATATCAGCAGCTCAGTGACAGCGTTGGTTACTTGCATCACAGCAGCCCACACAGTAGATTTGCCCACTCCAAATTGATTCCCGACTGACCGGTAGCTGTCTGGCATTGCAAGCTTCCACAGGGCTATTGCCACTCGCTTCTCAACTGTGAGGGCTGCTCTCATCTTGGTATTCTTGTGCCTCAGGGCAGGGGAAAGCAAGTCACAAAGTTCCATGAAAGTGCCCTTACGCATGCGAGAGTTTTGCAGCCACTGGGAATCGTCCCAGACTTGCAACACTATGCGGTCCCACCTGGCTTGTTTCCCGAGCCCAGAATCGGCGTTCCACCGCATGAACCTGCCCCATTAGCACCATGATGCCCACATTGCCAGGGCCCATGCTTTGAGAGAAGTCTGTGTCCATGTCCTCATCACTCTCGTCACCGCGCTGATGTCGCCTACTTGCCCGGTTTCACTTTGCTAGGTTCTGGTGCTGCATATACTGCTGGATAATGCGTGTGGTGTTTAACGTGCTCCTAATTGCCAAAGGGATCTGAGAGGGCTCCATGCTTGCCGTGGTATGGCGTCTGCACAGAAAAAAGGTGCGGAACGATTGTCTGCCGTTGCTCTGACGGAGGGAGGGGTGACTGACGACATGGCTTACAGGGTTGGCTTACAGGGAATTAAAATCAACAAAGGGGGTGGCTTTGTGAGAAACAGAATGGCCCCCTCAAGGACAGAACTCAAAACTGGGTTTAGCAGGCCGTTGATTTCACGGAGGGAGGGAGGAGAAAATGAATACAAAACAAATCTGGTCTATTTCTTGTTTTGATCCACTTCATCTATCTTTATACATCTTGCTGGCAGCAGATTGTGCAGTACGACCGCTAGCCATCGTCATCTCCTGGGTGCTCAGCTGAAGATGGTGCAGTATGACTGCTGGCCATCGTCTTCTGTTGGCTGCAGATTAAGACAGTGCACTGCCGGTAGGACTCAATCGCCATGACACGAAACTTAAAAGGGAAATGACATGGTTGAATCACTCCCGTGTTTGCCCAGGCACCCCGACCTCATCGAGGTTGGTTAAAAGAGCACCCTGGACTATGTCGACGACGGCTACCAGTCATACTGCACTGTCTGCTGCCAAAAGGCAATAAACTGCTGCTGTGTAGCAATGCAGTACCACGTCTGCCAGCACCCAGGAGACATATGGTGACGGTTAGCTGAGCGGGCTCCATGCTTGCCGTGGTATGGCATCTGCACAGGTAACTCAAAAAAAAGTCGCAAAACGATTGTCTGCCCTTGCTTTCACAGAGGGAGGGAGGGAATGGGGGCCTGACGATATGTCCCCGGAACCACCCGCGACAATGTTTTAACCCCATCAGGCACTGAGATTTCTACCCAGAATTCAAATGGGCGGCAGAGACTGCGGGAACTGTGGGATAGCTACCCATAGTGCAAAGCTCCGGAAGTCGATGGTTGCCTCGGTACTGTGGACACACTCTGCCGACTACATACACTTAGAGCATTTGTGTGGGGACACACACAATTGACTGTATAAAAACGCTTTCTACAAAACCGACTTCTATAAATTCGACCTAATTTCCTAGTGTAGACATACCCTCAGGCTCCAATCAGCTAAGCAGGGATGTGCTTTGCCAGAGCGTGGGTAGGAGAACCTGTTGCACTGCAGGTGAGGAAAGGCATGTCACGCCATCATTCTTTTTTCCTGACCCTTGGCTCCCTGCCACCTCCCCACAAGCCATCATCATCACTGCTCAGAGGGGAGCAGTGCTGCACAAAGGCTAGGTACCGTCCCCACCCCAAAACCTGGGAGCAAGACACATTTATTTAGTGAACTCATTGTGCTGGAGCAGTCATGTCTTGCCTTGGTATCTCAGCAATGGAAACAGCGGAGGAAATGAGCATGCGCCGAGCTAGGACATCTGATTTCCTTTCAGTTTGATGCAGACACCTGAACTGGCTCTCCCGCAATGAAGCAAATAGGGCCCTGCCATGCTCGAGTGAGGTTACCTGCACCCAGCCCCACTGAGCGATGGGAAGCCAGTACCTTCCGCTGCTTAGCCCCTGCAAGGCTGCAAATTAATCAAACGAAGACACCAAGTCCCTGAACACAGGAGCAAACCCTCGCCAGCTTCCCTTTGGAGTTTACCTGCTGGGATTTTTAATTTATTAAAGAAGCCTGCTGGGTCTCATCTGAGCCACAGCAAACTACAGCGAAGCCCTCTCTGCAGATCCATGTTCTCAGCACTGCCCTCTTAGCAGCAGGGCGAGTAAACAGTTCAGGTCTGGGAAGAGGGGCCTCCTGTGATCTCTCTCCCTAGACACAAGGCAGCTCATCCCAACCCCATCCAGAATCTTTAGGAGAATAGGAAACAAACCCAGGCCAAAGGAAAGAGAGAAAAACAAGCAAGAGAGTGAGAGGTTTGAGGAAGGAATTTCACAGGCCTGGCGAGAAAGCAGTTCTCGCATTTCTCTTTGGTTAAAAAGATTAACTTCCAGCAGCTGTGCAGAGGAGCACATTCCACAGGATGATGTGTGGTTCCGGAGGCTCCGGAGAGAGGAGGAACCAAGCCGCAGAAAGGGCTGAGCAAAGCTAAAAAGAGTTTAGAGACAATGCAGTTCGGGGCAGAGGGTGGGGGAGGGAAAACCCTCCAGATCCAAAGAAGAGGGCAAGGAAGCACTGGGAGCCAAAGAGAACAGCTCTCCTGTTCGCACAGGCCAAGTCTGGATGGCCAGAGTGCTCCACAGATCTGAGTCGCCTTTGGGCTTGGTGATTAGCAGAGCTGAATGGGAGGGTGAGTTTAGCTGTGCCTGGAAAAAGGACCCTCCCTCCCGGTGACAGCTGGGACAGTTGCTGCCCTGCACTAGTAGCCGTAGGGCTGATGGGACACAGCAATGGAAACAGTGGAGTTTAGTATATTGTTAGTGCATTGAGAATCTGCAAGAGAACGGCTCCTCCCTCCTACAGACCCCTTAGCAAAGACATTATAAAATCTCTCTCTACTCCCCCTCCACAAGGTCCTTCCCTAACTGCCGTGATGTTAGACGTACCAACTCCACTGCCCGTCTAGCCACTCGACAGAAAACAATTCTCAGTTACATCATTTGTGCGCTACGGTGAGAGCACGTGGCTGGGAGTTGGGACTCCTGGCCTCTATTTCCAGCCCTGCCACTGAGTCATTGCACGACGCTGGGCAAATCACCTCTGTGCCTCCAAAACGATACAGCAGAGATAGAAAAGGCACAAGGACATGTCAGAGAAGTAGTGGCAGGCCTGGCAAAGACTCAATGCAAAGATGCATTTAAATGGTTAGGACCATTACTTAAGGGAGGAGAAAAATATGAGAAAGAGAGACAGTGCCCTGTATAGAGAATGTAAATCAGGGGTTCCTAGTAACCCTTTCTGAGCATACAAGAACAAGGGCGACACAATAAAATCAAACAGGAATCGTTCTTTTACGCAACACAATTGGTCAGTGGAACTCTCAGCCACAAGCTATTGCTCAGGCAAAGAGTTTAGTAAGGAAGATTCAGAAAAGGACTGAACACACATATGAATAATAATCATACCCACAGTTCCACTAGCTAGGATTAAAAAGGTATCAGAGATATCAGCCTCCATGGTTCAGGACGGAAACCAAAGACTAGATACACAGGGTCAGGGAGAGATTTCTTTGAAGGCCAGTCATTGTCCGATTGTCCTTTATAGAGGCACAAAACGGAGGGGATGAGGTTACACCATCTGCTGAAGCAACTGGTACTGGCCCCTGCCAGAGTCAAGGTGCTGGGCTGGGTGGAAGTTAGAAGTTATTATTAAACAGCCTCATGCTGCCAGCTTGTCCCTGCTCCCATGACATCACCTCCGATGAAGTGAGCTGTAGCTCACGAAAGCTCATGCTCAAATAAATTGGTTAGTCTCTAAGGTGCCACAAGTCCTCCTTTTCTTCTTGCAGGGTAGGGGCTTTGTGACCACATGACCACTTCTGCTGCCAGTTAAGGCAGCCCCGCCCAGGCTGATGGCAGGGAGGCCTATGTTCCTGCAGCCATGTCTGCAGCCCCAGGATTAATTATACCCAGACCTGGCCTTTCTCCCTGTCTCAATAGCCCCAGAGATGCTCTCCCCCTCCCATGATCCCTGCAGGAGCCCAAAAGGGCAAAAGAAAAAGTCTGCTCCTAAAGGCATTTAACACTGACCAGGGCCAGAGTGCCCTGTCAGGATGCACACAGGGAGGGGCCGCTCCATGCCTACATTCTCCCCTCCGCCTGCGTGGAAGTGGGGAGTGTCCCTGCTGCATGCCCTGGAGCGGTCTCCAGCGGGCGGGGCTCCATACACATGACAGCATGTGCACAATGCATTGTCTCCTCTGGACAGCAGAGGAGAGTCTTGGCAGAAGGCTGCCCTGGCTCTGGCTCCAGGACCTTCTGTCTGTGCTGTGGAACCTGCCTCCAGGGAGAGATGCTTTTCCAGCAGGATGCCCCCGGCTCCGAAGGATCCCGGGGGATCCACCGGATCTATGCTGTGACCCCTCTGCCTGACCCCCCTTTGAGGAATGATCTAGTAGGAAGCTCCACAAGGCTGCCCCCCGCGTGGGTCCTCCTAGCTGGGCGACAGCCTGGTCCCTCAGGATGAGCCATTGTTTTACAGGCTAAATGGAGAGTTGGTCTCAGGCCAGGGCCTAGCAGACTGGTGCGCAGGCCACAAAAACCTACACAAAACAACTTGTCCCCTTCCCTACAGGGCCCCCACAGAGAGGCCAAGGCCTGTACTTGTCCGTGGGGTTGCAGGGAGTGGGGTGGAGCGCTCTGCTGTCACCCTGGCAGAGGTCAGAAAAGAACAAGATAAGTCCATGAAGGACATCGCTAGCTATTAGCTAAAATGGCAGGGAGGCAACCTCATGCTCTGGGTGTCCCTAAACCTCCAACTGCCAGAAGTTGGGACTGGGAGGACAGAGGATGGATCACTTGATAACTGCCCTGGTCTGTTCATTCCCTCGGAAGCATCTAGCACCGGCCACGGTTGGAAGACATGGTTGGGCTAAGTGAACCATTGGTCTGACCCAGTTTGACCCCTCTTATGTTCTCCTGTCTCTGAAGCACACTGGTGGGAGGCAGCACGGGGGGAGCTGGTACTGCCCAGCTGTGCTTCCGTCTCATGGGATGTCAACCCAGCCCCTCTCACCAGCACTAAATTCAGCCCAAGGAATGCAGGATGTGGCCAGCTAAGGGACAGCGTTAGGATTTACACCCAGGACCAGGCCTCAGCTCTGCTCAGCAACTCCGAAATCAATAGGGTGTGTGGCTATACACCAGCTGAGGCTCTGCCCTGGCTTTCAAACAAAACACTGGGGAGATGCTAAACAATTTGCCATTGACCGACTGACCGAGAGAGGCTTCTCTGGGGGTAGGGCCAGAACCCAGGGGGATCCCGGGCTGGCCCTTTCGTTCTTGTTGCTGTTCTGGCAGAAGAGGGAGGAGGAGACACGTCACAACCAGGACGTTTGCGCTCCCCACTAAAACTTTACGTTAGCTCTCTAGCAGTCTGCCCTTCTTGTGCCAGTCCACTTCCGCTCTGCCCAGGGTTGAGAGGCCAGCAGGGCCTGCTCAGGTGAAGCAGGGACTCGGGTAGCTGAGCGCAATGTCAGACTCTCCGGCTTGTCGGACAGGCAGGCCAGGCTAATTGATTCAGGGCAGAGACACCACTAATCTTCATTATTTCATCTCTCCCAGCCCAATCACTGTGGCTCTCTCCTTCGGCCAGTTATGGGTTCTCCTTCAGTACAGCATGACTGGCCTCTCCACTTCGCAGGGGACGTAGGAGTTCTCTCACGACAGAGCCGTCTGGCCACATCTGACATGAGCCTCTCTCCAGTGACTGCAGGGTCAACCTTTCCCAGCGCCCAGCAGTTCAGTCTGCTGGCTCAGACGTGAGGCAGCGTGAGAGTCTCCTCCCAGGTGTCTGGATCGAGTGGGTCTCCTGAAACCTTCAGCCACCCGTGGCTCTTCACTGCCAGCTCACCTGGCCATAACACGTCCTCTCTCCTATAGCTCTGAGACGTGCCAGGCAGTCACAACTGCAATCAGTGAAGACTGGGAGAGTCTCCAGAGCTTTAATGGTTCTCACAACGTCTCTGCCGTTATTCAAGTCAGTCTAGTTTTACAGATCACTGACATTTGTGATCCTGGGAAACAGCTTGGTTTAAAACTAACATCCTCCAAAAACACCAGATCAGCATTCCCAGATCTCCCCTCTCACTGGGACCTGGGTGATGGGATTTTTTTAATGGTCATTATTTTTTTCAGGCACCAAATCTAGTCTGTTCATGCTGCTGTAGGTGAGGATGAGTCCAGGAGGAAAGTTGCTGCATAAGTACGAGGCTATTCTGACTTCCATTATTAAACTTTGGCTTTCAAGTGTTTAGAACTTGGCATATTTACACCCTATGCCCCAGAGGCTCAGGGTTACACAGAACAAATTGTCCATGCTGTCTAACTGCAGGCCAGATTCCAGCCCCTGCTATGGCCCCTTTATGCTGCGTTGGTAGTTTTCAGGGGGGCAAATCATCCCATAGGGGAACTGCCCCTCCTGTGTGTGGGGAGTGGGGGGAGAGGTTCTCAGCAAAGCAGCATGCCAGGGGTGGGACGGGTGGAAAGAGATGTGACCGGAACACACTGTGCTCTGGCTAGCCTGAGCTTTCACTGGAATTTCAAACACAAAACAAACAACATTACAGCTTAAAATCTCTCTTTTAGTGCTTGGAACAGGAAGCTGAATGGATTTCCCAGCTCACTGGATTTTCATCTTTGAATACCTGGGTTCAAATCTCGCAAGACACACATGAAGATTAACATGATGGCCTCAGCCACGTCCTGAGTTTAACCCCTACTCTGTGTTGGAAATTATTTTCCTAATACATTGATTAAGGTTTCCCAGCACTCAGTTTTCTTTATTTGTCCCAAAGGGCCACTTGGTGCTGGCTGCATCCCAAACACCAATATAATCATATACACTCTTGTACTTTATACACTAACAGCAATACTGTTATAAGCATTGGCCAAAAAATTTGCAACAAGTTCAGGCCCAGGAGACACCTTCCCACCATGGCATGGCTCCTGAGGGATAAGAAAAAGCTCTGCCCAAGAGCCCTAGAAACCCTTGCTCTTCACACTCAATAGCAAACAAGGGATGTCCTTGCTGGTTAATGGACTTCAGCCAAAGACAAAAAAGGGAGTTTTAGGGCTAAACCCTGAACCTGGTGCCCAATTAACCCTGTTTTCTATATTTCTATTACTTCAGCCCAGACATTCAATGAGGTAACACTTATATTTCCAGGATCACTACAAATACAACACAAACAACTCTTCTCTCTCATGATCTTATTGGTTTGGCTCATGCTAAGGTCCAAACTCAATCTAAAACCAGCAATCACCTAGGTCTAACATGGGCCTAGGTTCCTTCACTCTGATACTGACTCCCATTGAGACCTTGGGCTAGTCATCCCCGCTCTGCCTCAGTGCATCTGGGGGTGAGATGGAGAGCACAGTCGGAGCCTAGCTCCCAGGGCCCTCCGGCGGAGGTCTCAGTGCATACCCATAATGCATTTGAAGCTGAAATGCGATATCATCACTCCCCACATTTATCTATCAGAAAGCACCAGTCACACCCAGTTAACAGAGTCTGCTCAGACCAGGCCCTTCACTGTAATACCGGGGGTGCTGCAGGCCAGGACTGAGCCGTGGGGGAGACCCAAGCGCGGAGCTGAAGGGGAAACACAAGTGAGGATTGTGGTGAAGACGGCAGGAGAGCCCATGAGAAAGCAAGCCTGCACTGCCCCTACGCCAGATCTAGCCAGTAGCACCAGAATGAGAAGATCTGGGGTGAGCCGGGCAATGCAGAATTGAACTGAAATGCCCTATTTAACCCAGAGTGCAGCCCCAAGGCGGCCCAGAGTCCTGCCCCACAGTCACCCGCCCCGTGCGAGCCCCTGAAGGGGGAGGGTAAAGCTAGTGAGCTCCAGGCCTTTGTTGCTGGAGACTGAGCAGAACAAGCAGATTCTGTCCATCTATTCAGGGAGATCCCAGCAGCTATTTCCCACTCTCAGGATGAGCAGATAGAATGGTTTGTGCATATTTTGTTTTTAATTAAAAACGGTATGTAAATGTATATGCAGATTGGGATCTCAGGCTCCTGGCGAACTGCCAGTGCAGCCCTCGCTGCTGCCCAGAGCAGGCACCGCAGATGCCTCCATATTGCAGCCCATCTGGCATGTAAAATCCCTTGCTGGTCAGACTGGCTCCCGTGGGCATCCCCCAGCAGGGAGCCTCACCCCAGGCCCTCGTGGCTTTGGCGAGGCTAAGCAGAACCCCCGACAGGTTCGGGATGGCAAAGGGGGCGTGTGAACTTTCCTCAGCATTAAGAGTTTCCGAGTGGAAACTTCCTTCGCCATAGTCCATCATTTGGTCACCCTGCCTTTGTTACCTGATTCAGGCATGGCCCAGCTGAGCCCCACGTGCCCTGCATTTTGGACAATTCTGGCCCTTTCCAGGGCATCCTGGGGGGAGCCCCCAGAGAATCCTCCATGGCACCTCCCAGCACTGAACCTAGATGCATTGTGCAGAAATAAAAACGAACAGCAGCACCTCTGGGATGGGGGAATGGGGTCTGTATCTCAGCCATGGGGAAAGCACACGCAGTCTCATTGGCAACATTCGCCACATTCATACCCAGGTCTGCTCTGGTACTTACCCTCCAAGACCACCTCCTTGCCAGTCTTCTTCAGTGCCTGCACCGCCTCATCGTGCGTCGCCTCTGAAAGGTCGGCCCCATTGACGGAGAGGATAGCGTCTCCTACGAACAGCGCCTCTGTCTGATCTGCAGCCAGCCCCTTAAAGATCTTGGAAATCAAGATCGGCATTTTATTCTCTCGGCCGCCTGAGAAGAAAAGGAAAAAAGGAAGTGGTTAGATACTATTTATATACAGAAGGAGAAGGTACTACTTAGATAGCATCCTGCTTAAGACAAATCTGAGTGCCGATATATCAAGATTTAGCTCATTTTCCCCAGTAATGCATCAGATTTGCAACCGCTGGTGTCATTTTTGGGTAGAAAATCATTTTCATTACTTTTATCATCATGCAGAGGAGCATGAATCAGAGGAGGTAAGCATCGGACCTTGCTTCCACCCAGAGATCCTAGGAACTGTCCTTTTCTTCCTTGAATCTCAGAATATACATTCTGCCACATCGCTCATGGAGGAGAGACGTCCAGATTCTGGCCCCCTTCTTGGAAATACGAGATTCCTCAATTTTGGTTTCAGCCAGTTGCTACATGTCTGATTGATAGGGATGGTTCTTAGTGTTAGCTCTGTGCTAAGCTCCTGCCACATGGAGGAAGCATCTGTTCGTCTCACAGCAGTGATCCTGGCTGCTTATTCCACTCCAGTGCAGGCCTGTCTGCAAGTTTCTAGAGGCTCTTCTGACTAGACATCAATAAAGTGAAATGCAAAAGAAAGGAAGCACAGATCTGCTCCCTACACGGCTGTCTCACGTCCGGCTCTCATCAGAGTCTCTTTAGTGGAAATTCCACTGCTACCATGTCTGTGGATGACACCGAAATAAGAGGTTTAACAACTACACAGGTGGCCGGGGTCTAACTGGGAAATGATCAAGAAAGTTTAGAGTACAGATGGCTGCAGGCATCAAAGAGCGACCTGGCTGGAGTGCAAGAGACCGTGCCTTGGACGTAGCTCTCCATCCCCAAGAACCATGGGCCCGATCCTGACTGGGTTCTACTGCAATGTAAGCATTACCTGTAACAACAAACAAACAGATGATAGCACCTCCAGGAGCAGGGAATAACAGACGCACATCATGGCAGGGGGACAGGCCACATGGATGCACCCTTTGCATTAAAGAACCTTTGTTTTTGGCTTGATCAAGTCCTGACATTATAAAATGCATTGCCTGAGCTGAGCTCGTCCACTGTGAACAAGAGCCCAGTAGGAGCCAGAGGGGAAGGGAGGTTAAGGCATTAGCCTGATACTTGGGACCCTGGATTCAATTCCTGACTCTGCAACAGGCTGTGTGACCTTGGTCAAGTCACCTAGTTTCTCTCTGAGCCTCAGCTTCTGTCAAGGCTGATTCCCCACTCTGGGACTCTGAGTGCAGGAGGTGGGGACCTGCAAGGATTCTAAAAATTAACACTGGCCACTCCAGGCTTCTGTTAAACTCCCAAGGTTACAGCTTCTCTCTGACCTTGGATGGGTAGATGTTGCCACCACCCAAGGGCAAAACCCCTTGAGGACCCAGGAAGGTGCACTTGGGAATTCCTTCCTGTGGGGTACCCTCAAGCCCTTTCACACACACACACCCTGCCCCTGGGAAGAGCTGAGAAAGAAAAACAAAGGAAATCAGCTGTTGCCACCAGCTAATTAAACAACATGTGCACAAACCTATTAGGACACAAAAACCCAATACTCCTCTTAAAAAAGGTAAATTTTGTTTAAAACAAAAAGAAAGAAAATACACCTGGAAAGTCAGGCTATTGCTAGATTTAAAAAAAAAAAAACACTTACAAGGATTAATCATCAAAAATAACTTTCTTGAGGTCCAGCTTAAAGGTTACAAGCAAAACAAAAGCATTTGGAGTTAGCACAGAGGAGTCCACAAGCCATAAAGAAATAAAAGGAGATAAACCTAATCACATCTTCCTAGACATTTCCTGATCTACTTACATATCTGGGATTTCCAATGAGTAGTTTCTAGGTATGATACCGATGATTTTTCATACCTGGCCCAAAGCTTCTTACAGCATAACTGCAGCCCTGTCCGCCTCTCCCCGAGAACAACAACAGACAGACAAAAGGGGAGTCTTGTTTCTATTTCAAAAAGTTCTAGCCTTCCCATCGGCTCTTTTGGCCAGGTGCCCACTCCCTTCCTTTTACCTGTGCGTAGCAGTGACTTTTAACCCTTTACAGGTAAAACAAGTAGAGAACAGCTACGAAGAGGGATTTTATAGCTAACTGGCTGGCTGGGTCCATAAAAGGGAGCTACCCCCCTTCATTTATCACAGCTCCCCTCCTGTACAATGGGGCTAACAGTATCTCACAATGAGGTTGGGAGGAGAAATACATTTCAGTTTGTGAGGCACTCTGGAACTGCAATAAGGGAGGCTAATACAGGGTGAGGAGGAAATTGGAAAGGGGTATTTCTGTGTTTGTTTGGTAAAACTTTTAATGCACTCAAATCAACAGGATTAACTCAAAGTCAATGGGAGTTAGGTACCTATCTAACTTTGAGAATGTGGGCCTCAGCTCCTCTGGTGAGAAGTCTGGCAACAGTACCTAGCCAGATGGAGTAATAGTCTCCAGCTCTCCACTCGCTCCGAGCTGGGAGAAGAGGGGCTCAGGAAGAGTCACTGTCTTAGGAAGTAGTCTACAGCATGAAAAAGTGTGAGACCACTGGGATAAACCTAGGTGTGCGCTTCCGGGGAGGCTGCGGAGTTCTACTTGTTTCCTCAGCCACCTAGAGATTCCTGTCAGTGTTCATTTTTTTGGTGGGAAAATGTGACGTTCAGCTATGATATTTATTGCATTTGAATGGAAAAGTGTCACTCTGTAGTGCCTTCCCGCCATGCCCTCTCCACCCTCCGAGGCCCTGATGGTCACCTTCACATCTGCATGACCAGCTGCACCGATTTATGGCTCCCAGTTTGAATTGTTATTACTTTGCTTTTGCACGTGTCATTGCAAAAATGAAGCGTTACCTGAATGGAGTAACGTTTCTCCTAGGAAGGAGATGGATGGGAATTTTTAGACAGAACTTTTTTTTGCTCTAAAATGCCTATTCATCAACACCGAATTGTTTTGCGGACACCATCGGTTTCAACAAAAAGGTTTCTCAGGTCCGGGATGGAAGAGAGCCAGTGAAACCTACCCCAGAATAGCCAAAGAGCTTACACTCTAAAATTCAGACAAGACACAGAAAAGGGAGCAGAGAAATGGTGGGACTGTAATAGAGGAAGGGAGAACAAAGGTTATAAAAACAAGGCCATGTTGATGCTCAGGATTTACAAAAATGCAGATCTTGAAGGTTTTAGTGGCTTTTTTATTACGATTATTAACTATCCCTAGCTCTTAAATAGCACTTATATATTTCATCAGTAGATTGAAGGTAAACGGGGAGTCCCGTATCTGGGCAGCGTAAAGGGATCAAAGCACGTTTCTGTGTAACACATGGACTTTGCACGGTGTGCCTCCATAAAGAAGCCCCTCCAGCAGCGGGGAAAGCATGAAGAAGGCACAGAAGAATCAATTATATCAGCTAGTCGCTCTAAACAGATGCTGGTTATGCTACCACTCCAACAGCCATATTTTCCAAAGAGCTCATCTCCCATCTGGCAGCCAAATGAACTCTTGAGTATCTGGATCTAGAAGTCCACATTTTTTGCCACTGGTAGCATGGATAGGAACATTCTGGCAAGGACTCAGCCGAGACAGAACAGGGACAGAGCTCTAGATTTCACTGAACCAGACTGAGCTCTGTTAGTTTTGTGACTATATCGAAATAAGTTATGTTTTTGCTTTGCTGTACAGACTTTATAAAACAAGGCCTTGTGGGATGCATGGATAAGAGTCCTCCCTCAAGAGACTGAACTCACAATGTGGGCCCAGTTCCATATTTCTGTAATGAGGAATCTCCTCCTTAGCATCCCCCCGCACCACCAACATTAAAGATCTGTAATCGGAAAAGATCAATATACGGTAACAGCTCTCTAAGGGTGGAGTCATCTCAACTGCAAAACAGAGAGAGGGATGTGAATTAAGGGCAAAACAGACACAAAAGAATCAAAGTATTATTAGATGTACAGGCCACTTAAATTAAAAAGGTCTCTAAAGAAGGAAATAGGGGAATGGTGCATTTGGGCCAGTTGCTGGCTTTTTTCTGCTTTATTCAGCTCCCAGATGTGCCCGGTCCTTTCCTCTTCCCCATCCCACGTAAGTTCTAGAGGCAAGAACACCAACTCTTTAACATTTGAAAGAGACCGACCTGGCTCCTGCATTGGCTTCAATTCTGTGGAAATGTGACCCCCACCCACCATGTATTAATGGGCCGAAGCCAGCCTGGCAACAGATCCATTTTCCAACATCTCCTGTCAACCCTCTCTGAGTTCACTCAGATTCCCCACAAGGCACATTGTCTCTGTCTTGGATTTTGAAGGTCAAAACTGCCTGTCTACCACGTGTGGCTTGTGGTGCATCAACTGTTAAAATAAACAACTGCACCCTACAGCTTAAAGAAAATTATACCTCCACAGCCCCATTCATTTTGTGCTCAACCTGTATATTTCTCAGAGCTTCTTCCAGCCACTGTGCTGACTTCCCCTGAGCAGTAAAGTTGCACAAATGAGGTCGTTGGAACTGTGCTGATCATGAGGATAGCAGTGCTTTTACAGTGCAGTCTTCACTGAGATCAATTCAGTAAGTGTGGTGGACTGCGGCTTTTTAGTCAGATATATTTTGATGGGGGTGATGGTATTTTGGAACAGAACTCTGTTGCGGGCTGCAGGTTAATGTGCAGGAATGCCAATAAAAGAACAGGAAAACATCCTTTCACATCAGTGACAGGACAATACAAATGCAATGCCAGTGCCTAGCCAGTGGGCAAATGCAAACCACCACCAGAATTCACAATTAAAAGACACCAAAAGTGACATGAACTGAATTATGTGGGATGTAAGGGGAGAACAATTCGCAGCTTTTTTTATACTTTCATGGAATAATTTATGAAAGGATAATTCCCCCCTCCCCCATCCAGTTTAACCTTTCTGTTCAATACCACCCAACCCAGCTTAGATGCATTAGACCAGGGGTCTCGAACTCAAATGACAACGAGAGCCACATGAAGACTAGTACATTGGCCTGAGGGCTGCAACACTGACCCCCCACTCCACTGCCCAGTCCCGCCCCCACTCCACCCCTTCCATGAGGCCCTACCTCTGCCCCACCTCTTCCTACCCCTTCCTGCCCCCATTCCAACCCCTTCCCTGAAATCTCCACCTCAACTCATCCCCCTCCCTGCCCCCAGGGGGTGCAGGAGGGGTGCAGGGTGCGACAGGGGGCTCAGGGCAGGGGGTCCGGGTGCAGGAGGGGTATGGGGTGCAGCAGGGGGCTCAGGGCAGGGGGTTGGGGTGCAGGAGGGGTGCGGCAGGGGGCTCTGGGCAGGGGGTCGGGGTGCAGGAAGGGTGCGGGGTACGGCAGGGGGCTCAGCGCAGGGGATTGGGGTGCAGGAGGGGTGCGGGGTGTGGCGGGGGGGAGGGCTCAGGCCCGGCACACACCGGGGGCAATAGAGGCCAAGGAAGATGTTTGATTATACATGTGAGATCTGTCTAGCCTAAGGTTAAGTAGACACAGTGCAAGTGATGGGCAATTTCAGGTACACAAGCTGATCTCACATGTATAGTCAAACATCTTCCTTGGCCTCTATTGCATTCTAGATTTACAGCATGCACATGTAAACCTGCCAGCATACAATTCACATAAAAAAGCACTTTAAAGAAACCAGGACTCCAATCCTGCACTTGCTTGACTTTATGCACTGTGAGTAGCCCACTTGGCTTCCATGGTATGGCTCACCACAGGGCTACTGAGTATGGATGTAAGTCTTTGCAGGAGCAGTGCCAAGTTATATTTGTATGTAAAGGTAACACTTTAACGGGGAGCTGATTCAGCCTGTGTAACTGATATAACAGACCTAAAAATACACTGCAACTTTCAACCAGTGCATATGACAGGGCTCGGCAACATCATGCCATTTCCAGTTCAGAAATTAAGGAGCAGAACCTGCCAAGGTGTCACTCTTGCCACTCCTCATGCTAAGGCCTGACCCTGAAAACAGACACGTGAGCGACTTCGCTCCGCTCCTCCGGGCAAGTGCAGCACGGGGGCCTCCGATGGATTCGCTTGTCCATTTCCAACTTCCCCAGCAGCCGCAAGCGGCCGTGACAGGTTCCTTCCCCGCAGCCCAGCCGGAGCCGTGCTTCGGGGGAGCAGGAGATGGGGGGCTGGGGCGGTGACCACCCCCAGGGCACCCTCCCCAGCCGCTTTAGCAGACACGGAGTGGGCACCCGGCCGCGCGCAGAAGTTGGTCAGGCACCAGCCAACTCCCCGAGGCGCCGCAGGGCACGGGCCGCCTCCAGCTGCGCCTCGGCGCTACAAGGTGCCCACCGGGGAGAGCCCGGCAGTGCCGGGGCTGGGCGGTGGCGGGGCAGGACCCTCGAGCCCAGCGGCAGGTTCAGCCCACGGGGAACGGACTCTCGCCCTCTGCCGCGCCCCTCACCTTTGATGCTGATCCCGAGCCCCCCCACGTCCTGCTTCACGATCCGCACCGTGCGCTTCACGTTGGTGAGCGACTCGGGCACCTGGGCGCACGGCTCCCCGCCGTTCAGCTGCGCCGGGGCGGGCGGCGGCTCCTCGGCCCCCGCGCCCTTGCCGGGGCTCACGGTCAGGAAGTCCTCGGCCAGCGTGACCAGGACCCGCAGCCACTGCTCGCCCGGGGCTCGCAGCTCCAGCAGCCCGCTCTTCGGGGCTCTCCTGCCGGCCGCCATCTTCAGCGCATTCCTGGGATAGCTGCTGCTGCGCCGCCTCCCGCCTGCCAGGGGCCGGGGCGCACGGCGCGGAGCGGGGGCACCGGGCACCGAGCCACCCCTAGGGCGCCGCCCCCGGGAGGCAGGGCGGGCTGCCGGGCACAGGGGCAGCGAGCCGCCGCCCCGCTCAGGGAGCCGCCTCCCGACACGCCTCTCCTCTCCCTGGGGCGCACGGGGCTGCGGCGGACACATGGGCACCGCCCAGACCGTCCCCTCGGAGCCGCGTCTCAGCGCTCGCGGCCATCGGGGCAGGGCCCTGCCCAGGAGCCGGGCGCAGGGATGGGGTGGGGGCCCCTGCGGAGCCGGGCCGGGACCTCGGCTGCGAGCCAGGAGCTGCCCTCGGTTCGTGGCAGAAGGGGCAGAGCTCCTCGCCGGGCCAGCGCCTGCCGGTCCCCAGGCTGGGGCGTCCTGCAGACTTTGGGGATCGCTTCCCTGGCTAGGAACAGCGGGGTTCATGCCTGACCCAAGGCAAGAGGCCCAGCTATTTCCCTTTCCCCAGCACAGCAGATACACTCTTCCCCCTCCCCATGTTCCCGTCCCATCGGCATGTGTTCACTAGGGCTAGATGAAGAAATACCCAGCCCAGCTTGTCCAAATGATGCACATCAGTTAAGCAGACAAAGGGTTGCCAGCTCTTCAGGGAGAGGGGTGGTCAGAGTAGGGGACTGGGAATTAGACCTCATGCCTTATGCCAGGTCTGCGTCTAACTCCCAGTCCAACCTTCGGCCAGTCATTTCAACACAGATTCTTAAAAGTATGTAGGAAACACAATCCGCTTCCACTGATTTCAGTGGACCTGAGGTGCTGTTGTCATAAGTGGGCCAGCAAATTTACCTTAATTGTAAACTCAAATGTCAAAAGGAAGTGAAAGTAGATGGCAAGTATAAGAGGGGTAGCCCTGTTAGTCTGAATCCACAAAAACAATGAGGAGTCCAGTGGCGCCTTAAAGACTAACAGATTTATTTGTGCATAAGCTTTCATGGGTAAAAAACCCACTTCTTCAGATGCATCGAAGAATTGGGGATTTTACCCACAAAATCTTATGCCCAAATAAATCTGTTAGTCTTTAAGGTGCCACTGGACTCCTTGTTGTTTTTGTGAAGTGGATGGAGTGTCACAGTAACCTACTGCAATAAATGTTAATGGGAAAAGTTGCAAAAGGAAGACAAAAAAACTCACCAAAAGACCATCTAATATAGCTGAAGGACTATGTTAAACTCATGCCTAGTAAATAAGTCAGTGTAAGACCAAAATTGGTGTGTCAGAAGTTAGGCCTGTTGGTGAACAAAATAATAAAAGAATGGCCTATCCACCCAGCGCTCCCTTGGGGGGCTTTTAAAAATGGAGACGCTGGGAAAACAATACAAACAGATGGAGGCTGCCGCAACGCTTGCAGATTGAGAGATGAGAGAAAGGCAAAAAGTGAGCTTCTCCACCGTGGCTGCCACCCCCCACGGTCATCTGGGACCTGGAACTTTTTTGTCCTAATCCTGAAGGATGTCCTGACCAGACCGGGCCATGGAGAGGAACCCAGTTCCAGATGACACCACCACCTCCAGCGGAATCCCAGCTAACACCTGAAATGGGAGACTTTGTCTCTCTTCCCCTCCCCCCCCCCCATTTGTCCTTTTCCTTTCCCACCTTATTTCTTCTCTTTCCTGTCCCTGTCCTTTTTCCTTCTGTCTAATAAGTGTCTGGCTTCGTAAGCCGAGACTGCAATATTCCTGTAAGCCTGTGACGAAAAAAAAGGCAGCTAAAAGCAATGATCTAAACAGCCCGATGCTGGTGCAAGTTTGCCAGGCCTCGGAGTAGCTATAAGATTGTGTGCTGGGCCTCTGTTTCTCCAGCAGCAAGGTTGCAAATGAAAGTCAACACCAGAGACAGGAAGCTGTATTTTCTATCTTGTCTGTTCTTTTCTCATCCCTTTTGTCCCTTGTCTGTTATGAAGCGGGATTGGACTTTAACAACAGCTGCAGCCCATCTTAACTAAGTTCTTCTCTGTTCCCCCAAAAGGACATTTATTGCCATCTTTAACACCATCTAAAAAACTCTTGACACAAGGAGGATTTCCCTTCTAAAAATTCTCCCCAGCTAAAAAAGCAAAAACAAACAAAAAAAATGGTTAAAATAAAAGCCTTACCCTATATTTCAAATACTTTACCTGGCTTTCTTTTTTCTGTATCTTTAATAAAAGATTTAAAAAGTGTTTACTGGTGTGTCTGCCAGGGTAGGAAGCGGTCTAAGGTCTGTGAATATCAAACCCCAAACCTTGTCTGAAACTGTTCAATGTTGGACAGTAATTGGGTATATTAACACCTTTGGCCCATATATTCCATCTAAATTAATACAACATTGCCTAAATACCTTTGAGGACCTGGGCCTTCCCCAATTTGTGCGGTAGTTTCTACATCTGTAAAATTAGGTTGATAATCACCCTACCTCACTGGGATGTTAAGGTTAATTCATTCATGTGCGTTCAGTGCTTTGAGATCCTTGGACAGGAAACCCTAGGGACCAACCTTGTATTTAGAAAAATGCCATGTCCAGGTGTTGGTCTGGCCACTTCCCCAGGCCTGTCCCCAAGGAGTCTGTGCATGCGGGGCTGCTCCAAAGCATGGAGAGAGGAGAGAACCAGATGTGGAGAAGCAAAGCTTTTCCTCTTCTTTGGATGCAAATAATCCTTGGCTCCACAGGAGAATCTGCAGGAATCATGAGCCATGCCTGAACACAAACAGGAATATCTGTAGGATCCTACTGCTGCAAACTATCCTCTCTGCCTCCTCAGCAGATCCATTTAACTGGAAAGCAAAGCAGAATAAACGTGGGAAGAAGGGAGCCCAGGGTGTGACTGTATTTGGCTTTTGTGTCTTCCATAAAACTGTGCGAGAACTGGAGAAATCTCTGGACAAGAATCCCACAAAGACTGTATAAACCCATTTAAAGCCAACCACCTTTGCAAAAGGTGCAGTGAACGTGTAAGGGGGAAATGATTCTGAGAGAGCCAAAGCGATAGCCTCAAGTGGTCCTGCCAAACAGCCATAGTTCCCTGTCATAGTGCTGCTCACCAGGCGTTCTCTGAACCAGGCCAGGATCCACTTGCCGCAGTGAGCAATGGTGGTGCAAGTGTACTTTTAACAAAGAGCAGTAGCAGGTGTGACTTCTGGATGGGACAGACAGTAACTGATTTCCCTTCCTGTGCCGCCAGGTATAAAACCACTCCCAGTCAGGGCTCGGGGTGTATGGATGAATAAAATACCAGAAGGGAGAGGGATCACCTGGTAAGACAGAATTCTATACCATGGGCCATATTTTCAAACAGTTCAGCTCTCATTTAGGCACCAAAGTGACCAGATTTTTATTTTAAAGGGTGCAGTTTGGGTGCTGAGCTCTTTTGAAAATCTGGCTGTTATGTAGGTGCCCAAATAGGAATACCCCCCTCACCCCACCCAGTAAGGCAGGGATGCCTCCCTATAGGACTTTTCCCAAGTGCATTGTTGCATGTAGTGTCTAGACCAGCAGTTCTCAAACTGTGGGTCAGGACCCCAAAGTGGGTCGGGACCCTGTTTTAATGGCATCACCGGGGCTGGCGTTAGACTTGCTGGGGCCTGGAGCCAAAGCCCAAGCCCTGGGTGGTGGGGCTCAGGCTTCAGCTTCAGCCTTGGGCAGCAGGGCTTAGGTTACAGGCCCCCTGCCTGGGCCTGAAGCCCTTGAGCTCGAGCTTTGGTCCCCCTGACAGTGGCGGGGCTCGGGCAGGCTCAGGCTTCAGACCCCAATCCTGCGGTCATGTAGTAATTTTTGTTGTCGGAAGGGGGTTGTACTGCAATGAAGTTTGAGAACCCTTGCTCTAGATTTACTCTATTTCAACCACAAGTTATGGGATCAGTGCAGGAATGACTGGGTGAAATTCATTGGCCACTGTTCTGCAGGGCGTAGCCTAGATAATCACAGTGGTCCCTTCCAGGCTTAAAATTGATGACTTTATAAATGAGGTTGTATGAGAACAAAAGACAAGTTTAGAAATGTGAGTATAAATTCATGAAGTCCCGTTAGTCTGTTATCATTTGTCATTAAAAAAAAAAAAAAAAGCTGTGAAGTGTGCCAGCACGGAATGACCACTTTGCTTCACCCTAGAGGTGGCTGCATTTCAGTGACCAGTTTTAAATCTGAACATTAAAATGTAAGCAAAGAAGCCCATCTTTAATTAAATGTTATAGGCCCTGATCCTGCAATGGGAGTCCCTGGTGAATTGAAATCCGTGAGTAGGTTTACTCTGCATTGTAAACCGAGGTTCGTGGGACCCACCCATGTGAATGTAGTGGTCCCTCACTCTCAAGCGAGGAAAGAGGCCACTCTGTCTCACTGTGTCAGACAGCAGCACTCGGGCTCGGGTCTTTCCGGCTAAGGCAGCCAGCAAACAGAGCTCCAGCCAACTGGGCAGGGCAGAGCAGGGAGCAGTTTAGGGAGCTCAGGCACTCAGGCAGGGTGGAGCACCAAACAGTCTGTCGTTCTTGCTCTGGCAGGTGGCAGACAAACACAGGCCTCTTGGCCTAAGGTGGGGAGGCTGCCACCCCTAGGTTAGATTGGCAGCAGCGGGTAGGGGGACCCGGGCCCACCTTACTCCACTGAGTCCCAGCCCAACATCCTAACAGTGGTGGGGGGTGGAGGGATCAGCGGGAATCCAGCTGCAACACACTGACTTGGGTTCTGATAGCAAAACTGAACCAAAGTCTGGTTTCCCTGGGCTACTTTCTACCAGTGTCCCGGCAAGGAGTTCTGTAATCCATGGGTCCTCTGTCTCCTCAGGATACATGGTGGACGGAAGTCCTGGCAACTCCTCTCCAGGGTCAGTCTCCTTTGGGGGCAGGGCATTGCATGGTGCAGGTTCAGCTCCAGAGTTCTGCAGCGGGCTGGAGACATCCATCTCCTTCCCTGGCTCCTGCTCAACTGAGCTGCAGGGCCCTTCCTTTCTACTTCCTGTCCCACCTGGCGAGGGGGATGGGGTGGGTTTGGCTCCACCCACCAGGGGTAGCGTAGTCATTCCTCACTCTCAAGTCCGGAGGGAGGCCACCCCATCTCACTACAGTGGACATGGTGTTTCCAAGCCGCGCTTGAGCATCCATACTGCATTGTCAACCTGAGTCTACGGTTGTTGGACCCGGGTCTCACAACCTGTGTTAACATGTTCATACTGCACTATGCAGGTCTCCTGACTCGGGTCTGTGGCTTGAGCTGTGTCAACACTGCAAAGTAACAGGGCTTGGAACTAAGTCACAGGGACACAGGCACAGACCTCTTTCACTTCTGGGTGAGTCCTAGTATCTGGGTCCTGTTGCTTACTCGAGTCAGATAGATTTGTGTTAGGGTTGCCAATTTCGGTTGGATGTATTTCTGGAGAACATAAGAATGGCCATATTGGGTCAGATCAAAGGTCCATCTAGCCCAGTATCCTGTCTCCTGACAGCGGCCAATTCCAGGTGTTTCAGAGGGAATGAACAGAACAGGTAATCATCAAGTGATCCATCCCCTGTGGCCCATTCCCAGCTTCTGGCAAATAGAGGCTTGGGACACCATCCCTGCCATGTGGAGGTTTCATCACATGACATAATCTTTAATTTAAGATTAATCTTTAATTCCTGGAGACTCTGGGACAATACTGGGGAGTTGGCAACCCTAATTTGTGTGTGGATGGTAGGGAGTTTGGGCTCAAACCTGAGTCTGAGCCCAGGTTTACAATGCATTGTAGACATGCACACCCAGTGTGACTGTGTCTGTTTACACAGGGGCTGAATTTGGCCTTTTTGTCCAAAAGCTCAGGCAGGGATTTTTCCCCCTTTAATTTATGTCCCAGTTGTGCTGTTAGCATTCAAAATATTCACTCTTTTAGCCAGCTGGCTAGGATCCGTGGCTTGAATTAATTATTTCATTCCTTCCCATAGCTGTTCTCATTATTTTCAAGAGCAGGGAATCTTTAAGGCCACATCCAAGCAGCTGTTTCACTCTTTTGGGGCCTGTGCCATTGCTTCAGACAGGAGGAGTCATAAGCACCTCTTTACTGTTGCACAATGTCATGAGGAGTTCTTTCCCCTGCTTTCTTGGCCTTCCCTTGGCCTGGCAGCAGAGTTGCCAGTATTAAAGGACTAATATGCCCGTTGTGCAAGGAAATATTCAGACTCTTGCAGCACCACAAGGGCAAAGATGTGGCTTTCTTTCCCCTCTCTCTAACACTCAGGTGGATAAGGCAGCCGTTGCTATCAGAGCTAGCGTCAGGGCGTATCCAGGTTTGGCTGGGAGTTTCCACCCCATGGAATAACGGCCACTGCTGTCTCCCCCACAAACACACAGAGTGTTGACAGGCTCGCATGCACCTATGCACCATGCTGCCACCCCTCCCCCAGCTGCTGGCAGCTTGCTTCTAATCAAAAGAAGGGTTTATTCCCCCTTCAGGACTGACGTTTTCATAAACTCCACCGAGACAAACAGGGAGTTGTTCTGCCCTCAGATGAGACTGCTCCATGTCTGCAGACATTAGAATCACAGAATCATAGAATATCAGGGTTGGAAGGGACCTCAGGAGGTCATCTAATCCAACCCCCTGCTCAAAGCAGGACCAATCCCCAACTAAATCATCCCAGCCAGGGCTTTGTCAAGCCTGACCTTAAAACTTCTAAGGAAGGAGATTCCACCACCTCCCTAGGTAACGCATTCCAGTGCTTCATCACCCTCCTAGTGAAAAAGTTTTTCCTAATATCCAACCTACACCTCCCCCACTGCAACTTGAGACCATTACTCCTTGTTCTGTCATCTGCTACCACTGAGAACAGCCTAGCTCCATCCTCTTTGGAACCCCCTTTCAGGTAGTTGAAAGCAGCTATCAAATCCCCCCTCATTCTTCTCTTCCACAGACTAAACAATCCCAGTTCCCTCAGCCTCTCCTCATAAATCATGTATTCCAGTCCCCTAATCATTTTTGTTGCCCTCCACTGGACATTTTCCAATTTTTCCACATCCTTCTTGTAGTGTGGGTCCCAAAACTGGACACAGTACTCCAGATGAGGCCTTACCAATGTTGAATAGAAGGGAACGATCACGTCCCTCGATCTGCTGGCAATGCCCCTATTTATACATCCCAAATTGCCATTGGCCTTCTTGGCAACAAGGGCACACTGTTGACTCATATCCAGCTTCTTGTCCACTGTAACCCCGAGGTCCTTTTCTGCAGAACTGCTGCCGAGCCATTCGGTCCCTAGTCTGTAGTGGTGCATGGGACTCTTCCGTCCTAAGTGCAGGACTCTGCACTTGTCCTTGTTGATCCTCATCAGATTTCTTTTGGCCCAATCCTCTAATTTGTCTAGACCCCTCTGTATCCTATCCCTACCCTCCAGCGTATCTGCCTCTCTTCCCAGTTTAATGTCATCTGCAAACTTGCTGAGGGTGCAATCCACACCATCCTCCAGATCATTAATGAAGATATTGAACAAAACTGGCCTGAGGACCGACCCTTGGGGCACTTCACTTGATACCGGCTGCCAACTAGACATGGAGCCATTGATCACTACCCGTTGAGCCCGACAATCTAGCCAGCTTTCTATCCACCTTATAGTCCATTCATCTAGCCCATAATTCTTTAACTTGCTGACAAGAATACTGTCGGAGACCGTGTCAAAAGCTTTGCTAAAGTCAAGGAACAACACGTCCACTGCTTCCCCTCATCCATAGAGCCAGTTATCTCATCATAGAAGGCAATTAGATTAGTCAGGCATGACTTGCCCTTGGTGAATCCATGCTGACTGTTCCTGATCACTTTCCTCTCCTCTAAGTGCTTCAGAATTGATTCCTTGAGGACCTGCTCCATGATTTTTCCAGGGACTGAGGTGAGGCTGACTGGCCTGTAGTTCCCAGGATCCTCCTCCTTCCCTTTTTTAAAGAGGGGCACTACATTAGCCTTTTTCCAGTCGTCCGGGACATCCCCCGATCGCCAGGAGTTTTCAAAGATAATGGCCAATGGCTCTGCAATCACATCCGCCAACTCCTTTAGCACTCTCGGATGCAGTGCATCCGGCCCCATGGACTTGTGCTCATCCAGTTTTTCTAAATAGTCCCAAACCACTTCTTAGGTGGTTCCGGACTATTTAGAAAAAGGCCTATGTGCAAAAAGCTCCTCCTAGCAGCAGCCATGCCAGTGCTCTGGGTAAGCACAACCGTGCCAGACTCCCAGAGACTCCTTTCAAGGCTTATTTTCCTCCCCGGGCTGACATTTCCTCTCCCTGTCACTACTAGATAGTGTCACTGTAAACTAGTCCTTATCACCCACCCCCCCAACTTCGCCTCCTAGCAGATATTATTAGACTCAGCTCGTTGCGGGGCTGTTGTCGTGGAGTGGAAGTATAGCAAAGCCCGGGGTCTATTTATAGAGGTGTGATTAGACCTTTTGTTCGAGTCGCATTAATTAAATTAATCACCACCGAAGCAAAATAAAAGCCCAACAAAGCTTGTGCTCAGAGAGTGGAATAACATTCCCTACCTGCGGGGATTCAGATAACAATATACGGGGCTTTGTGCCTGCAAAGAGTAATTCATCCTCAGCTCACAGCTGAGTGTTCCTGGGCCCTCCTGTCTGCCCCAAGCAAATGCACTGGAATCCGAGAGGCCCAGATAAGCACAAG
This sequence comes from Lepidochelys kempii, assembly GCF_965140285.1. Classification (NCBI taxonomy): domain Eukaryota; kingdom Metazoa; phylum Chordata; order Testudines; family Cheloniidae; genus Lepidochelys; species Lepidochelys kempii. Next base: position 28,651,754 of record NC_136392.1, on the reverse strand, counting down.
AGAATGGGGTCTGTTACTGGAAGCACAGGATGGGGGTGATTAGTATGAGGAGGGTGCAGAGACAGATTCACGTCTGCAGGTCTGTGGGTTTGGCTCCAGGGTTCAGCCCCAGTACTGCCTGGGTGTAGCAAACCACAGGATCTACCACTAAGCACACTGGACAGCGTGCGTCTTGGCTTGGCCTTAAACAGGAAGCAGGCAGCTCCTGGCTATCAGGTGATGGGTGAGATGTTGACACCTTCTCTCTCATCATGACCCCAGCTTGACCTTGACTCCACTTTATGGTCCACACGAGTGCGACCAATGCGATTGCTGAGCCAGGGCTATTCCTGAGCACAGGCAGACCTGCGGGCTGATTGTGAGATGTGCTTAGCTTTTCCAGCAAAGGGGACTATGGCTCTGATCCTGCTGACACTAAAGCCAGTGACAATATTCCCACTAACACCAATCGTGCAGTATCAAGCCATGTAAAAATGCTGAACTGGATGGCTAGGAAAACAGACAAAGTGATTTAGAACTGCAATAAACATTCAACTGACTTAGAGTTACCGATTTCATGTTCCCAAATAGAGGACACTGCTGGGGGGAGGGGGAGTGGAAGGGGAGGGATACAGTTTCTACTGTACAGTTTCTTTCTACTTTGAATAGCTAACATTTATAAATAACAAGTGTAATGGCCTCAAAAATAAATATAAATCAAATTTAAATGTACCTTCTTACATTCCGTGAGTCCTTTCCTACTGTGCTTCTTCCTGTTCTTTGTGCCCATGCATATTTCTCTGTAGAGCATATCTTTCTCAGCGGTGGTTGATTGCTCATCAAAAAGCCATGAAAGTCTTTGCAAGATGTGTGCCTGAAGTTGTACTGTACAAGCAGGATCCCTTTCAGCGACTCATCCGTCAATACTAGGCCGCCCTTACTTCTGCTCTGCTGCTGATGGCGGTGCTGCCTTCAGAGCTGGGCGCCTGGCCAGCAGCTGCCGCTCTCTGGCTGCCCAGCTCTGAAGGCAGCACTGCTGCCAGCAGCAGAGAAGAAGTAATTGTGGCAAACCAGTAAATACACACACTGCTATTAGGCCACACCGGGAATTGCAGTTGTACCAAAATCAATGTTGGGAAAAGGACAAGCAAGGAAAAATCACAGACATTTGTTCATATTTCAAAGATCCGCCCGGACGGAGATTGGAGGACCAAAAGAGAGGTCGTGTTTGGGAAAACCCAGACGTATGGTAACCCTAAACTGATTGCTTGGCTCATCCTATGTTATACAGGAAGTCAGACTACATGGCCCCTTCGGGCCTTAAATTTGATTACATCTATGAATCTATTAATTTGGACAGAACTTGGTTTCCTTTTGGGGATAATTTGTGCTTGTAAAGAGTTTCCTCCCTCGTGAACTAGTTTCTCCTTGTACTGGATGCTGCAGTGAAGTCACTGATGTCACAGAAACAGCGTTATGGCAAGGTGACATTCGTCAAAGACGAGGAGATAGGATAGTGAGCAGATAAGCCTGTGAGTGCAACTAGCCTTTCTAATGGCAAGAGCTGAGTGATGCAACATTTGATTGTTTATTTTCTGTTTGTGAACTATCCATTACAGATCATGACATTGTGAGATTCATTTGCTATTCAAATGTAGCTGTTAATTTCATCAGTGAATAATTTTTGGCCTGAATGTCATTCAAACGTCACATATTAAAATCAAATATGCAATTTGGACTGTAATTAGGACATGATCCAAAACCCATTGATATCAGTGGAAAGATTCCCATTGACTTAAATCAAGTCCTTATGTAATTTAGGTGACCTCAGTTACATGAGTTAGTTACAAGAATTAGTTCCAAAAAGTTAGTGTATGAACTACAAATTGTAAAATCCACTGTCTTGTTTGCTGTGTGTGCTGTGCTGATTGGATGGAGCATGTGACTCCAGCAGGGAGAAGAAACAGTATTAGATGACATGCAACTAGCAAACTGCAAATTTTACAATCGATTATACAATTCTGAATGAAATTCACTTCTTGCAGGTATTTGAGCAGTCAAGCTTAAAATGGGTGAGTATTTGCTCTCGTGAAGTACAAGCCTACCAGTGCACCTGGAAAGTGAGCACGGAAGTGTCACAAAGACAGATGAATCAAAATCTGCTTTTGAATTTGCATGTATGTGGGGGTGCAGGTTCTTAGTGCTAGTAATTAAACATGGAAAGGAGAATGCTGAAATTGTTTACTTTTAAGCTTCATTTATGTGTTTGAGTCAGAGATACTTGTAATGATCAGTGCAGACAGCACCTCCATCAGTGGGTGGGGCATATCCTTTTCTTAGGGCTCAGTTGTTGTCTTGTATGTTGTTAAGTTGTTGATCTGACCTGGGGGGTCAGCAGCAAGGTTAGTCCTGCCAGTGTGTCTAGGAGTTGGATACTTGCAATGGCTCAATAAATCTTCGTGTGATTCTATAGCAAGTATTACATCTGGTGGCAGAGGTTTTAAGATGGCAAAAGCAAAGCACTTTTGCCTGAGAAGAAATTTCCTGGCCACGCAGCAAAGACTGGAATCTGTGAGCACTTGCTAGGCCGAGAGCAGCAGCTCAAGGTCTAGCGAGTGGTCTGATGAGAAAGCAGCCCAATGTGTACCAGTGTTTCTGCTTAGTGATACCAGAGCATTTTATCAGCAGCTTCCCAGTGTGGATCGTGTGTCTTATAGACAGTGAGACAAACACTTACACGATTGCTCTGACGGGGGATGGGCCCTTTTGAACTACTGGAAGGAATAATAAGCCAGGAGGGAGCAGAAAGAGAAATCCCTGCACAGTTATTTGTCTGCATTAAAGAAACTTTGCTTGAAACTAATATAGTTCGTTAAATTAGGCACCAGTAACATTTTAACATTATTTGTTTGTTAGAGCTTTCCCTGGACCACCCTGTCCTGGAGATGGCTCGAGCGGAGCAGAACTTGCTGTGTTAACTCTGGAACTGGCAATGCAGAGAGGGCATATGCCCAGTGGCAAGCCATGAGAGGATGCTATGTGAAAAGTAAGGTTATAAATGGTTTAGCAGGGGAACCTGCTGGTGATGGAGGACAACATACAGGACAAACCTGTAGGCCAGATTATATGCAGAGTTCAAAATGTGGAAGCAGAACCTAGGGTTTCCTGAAAGGTATCAGTTGCTAGTTCCCAGCCTCCTTTATACCAGATGCAGCACTTCAGAAAATGATTGCTAGGGAAGTGGCTAAAAAAAACTGGAGGAGGCCCAAGTGCAAGGTGCTCACAGATGCCCCATTGGTCAGAAGAGAAAGAGACTGTCTCCCAAGTGAGTCTCAGGCCAGACACCCTTTTAAGGTGATGCAGAGGCAAATGCCATTGGAGGTGGAATGGCCCAAGCAGAGAGAAGGCACACCAGGGAAACTAGAAGTCATTGATGCAGTAGGGCTGTCCCCAGCAGCTATTAGAATGGCCCCTGTGAAGAGCTGCCCAGATATCTATTATCATGTGTCAGGAGGCAATGACAACTGGAAAACCACTATGCTGTTGGAGTCAGGAGCTGAAATAAGTCTGATCCCCAGTGAACACCCAGGGCTGAAAGGGAAGAAAATGTATACTCCAGAAGTTAGATCAGTGGCTATTAATCATCAGTCTCTGCAAGCAACAGAAGAAATCCAGCGCCCACTGAACTTGGGATCTCTGCATACTAAATGCACTTTTGTCGTGGTGACTAGTATTTCTACTGCCGTTGTACTGGAAGTGGATTGGATCTGAAGGCATCACGAGAACTCCTGGGGTGTTAATAGAAGACACTTGTCCATGGACAGCATTTAGGTCCCCCTGCTGGATGTGGATAGGAGGAAGTGTGGACCCTGAGGTGCAACTCCTGGTGCCTTAGAGGAGTTTCTATCATGACTACAGGGGATGGAGATGAACTGTTCCCTCGGGTGGCTCTGAATAAAGTGGTGGTGAAGCCAGGTCATCGTGTAATAATACCCCTAGGATAAAGGGCAGCTGCAGCGAGACTGTGGGAATGTTTGATGCTACCAAGATCCAGTCAGGATTGCTGGGTAGCAGAACTCTGTGCAGAGCTGGACCAAGAGGGAGTTCTGGGTAAGAGCCGTTCATGTGACTGGGAAGCCAGTGCAGCTAGTGAGACGTCAGACCCTGGGGACAGTGTCCCGCGTAGCCGGTATCTCAAAGCCTCTCACCGGGGCAGAGATCAAGAGCTGTGAAGCAGCCCAGTCAATGAGAGTGCTAGGGGTTGATTTGATGGAAGATGGAGGAACAGATGAGGCAGAAGCGATCATGCCAGGCACAAGATGCCGGAAAAAAGAAGAATGACATGCCCATCCAGGAAGGAAAGAAGCTGTGGCTATAAAATTGTAAAAAGCAGCCTGGTAAAAATCCCCAATGTACTCCTTTTTGGAGGAGACCTCACACAGTGATTAATAAACTAAACAACTTACCCTTGCTGAACCAAGAGCTCGCTATGACATACACGGGCATAATCCAGACTAACAACCAGCTGTGTCACCCCTGCCCAGCCACCTTGGATGATTTACAATTCTTTGGTAGAAGTAGCTCCCACCTGGGCTGCTCACAAACAGCCTTCCAGCATGCAAACCGTACTGGAGTGTCTGTGTGTAACTGCACCCTGACATCTACACCTGGGTTAACTCTGGCTTCACCAGCCTCAGTTATACTGCACGGTGACCCCAACACACCCCAGTCTTAGATTTTCCCCAGAAATGTATGTACTGTCCAGCCATCTCCATTATTTCTTTAATAGAAATAATATGTACACAACTTGCCACCCCCCAATGGAGTTTCCCAAACACTTCAGTTTAAACACACTGGATTAGATAAAACGATAAAATAGTTTCTTAACTATAAGGAGAGAGATTTTAAGTGAGTACAAGTAATGAGGCATAAAAGTCAGAAATAATTACAAGAAAATAATGTTAAAATGTTACTGGTGCCTAATTTAACGAACTATATTAGTTTCAAGCAAAATTTCTCACCATTTGCTTTCAGCAGTCTTACTGATCAAAGTCTGTAGGTCAGGATCCCTTCTCCCAGAATCCAACTAATGCTTCCTTTGTGCCTTCAGGTGCCATGAATTGATAGGAAGAGAGAGAGAGAGAGAAAGAGATGGGGTGTCTTGCGGTGTTTGCCCCTCCTTTTTATAGTTTCAATCCCCCTCTTGAAAAACATTTCCAGCTGGGAACCAGGAGACAAAGTTTGTGGGGAAGGATGTTCCCTGTTGCTTTTTTCTCACCTTTTTGAGCTTCCTCTGTTTCCCTCCCTGCTTGATGACTCTGTATACTGCTCAAATGCAATTCAAGCAGAGCACAGGTTGCTTTGTTTAGTACAGACCTGTCTGCCAACCTCAGTTTGGAACGTGTGTTAATAACACCATACAGTGGAATCTTATAACATCGCTTACAGTATTTCCACATATATTTTACCAGGACAATAATGACAAGCAAATTATGAGTTTTCAAATGATACCTCACAAGGCATATGTTGTACAAAGATTATTACACTAGTGTGTAGGGTGTAAACACAGGGGTACATTTTGTCACACTTGCCCTGTGCAGTGCATGGAGAACTAGTGCACAGATTCATTAAAAGAAAGGGGAGGGCAAACACTGAGGATGCTCTACCACCATCCCAAAGGTATACAGAAGAGGAATGGGAGGTATCCCAGCAGGTTCCTCTGGCTCATAATGAGGGACTGATTGTGGAGGAAGAATTGCTGGGGTGTTCTCGGGACCTCCACACACCACAGTCTTCAACAGACAGGTTGTCCACAATGGATAGGCCTGACCTAGAGGACATGAACTTTGCATGCTGATAATCTAGATCCAGCTACAGGTGAGGTATCCATGATTGAATATAGGCCTCGAGTGGGCAGTCAAACATGGAAACCTGCGTGGAGGGCAGATGTCATGGATTCCTAGGTGTTACTGTTGAAATTCTTATTTAGGGGAAGCGGAGGAAGAAGTTGTCATGTTTAGTTTAGGCAGCATCTTAGCATAAAGTCTTGTGATGGTTCTCGGGGTACCCAGGACTGTGATTCACCTTGTTACTCCCTGCCTGCAGCATGAGGGAGTCTTGCCAGTGACTGGCTGGGTGTCATATCCCAAACACCAACAGCCTGTCAGCCACATAAGCACTTGTCCATGGGCTACGCTAGGCCAGGTTAAGAGTAGTGGCACCCAGGTCCCTGAGTCCCTTTGAGTCGTTCCTCTGTGATATCCAGCTCCTGACATGAGCTGCTCACAGAAATCCCAGAGCCTCACAGGTACAGTGTACCCCAGTTTACCAGTTTTACTTTAAGCCACAGTTCCTGGTTAAACATAGCACTTGTGAGCTCTTATAATAAAACAAAAGTAGGTTTATTTAAGAAAGAATAAAGATTTAACTAGAAACAAGAGAGTGGTGGTCACAAGTGGTTACAATACAAAACAAAATCATAAAACATAACCCACTAAGGAACAATACGACTCAGTGATGGCCTATTCAGCAAGAGGGAGTTGTCACCCTGCTCTGTTTAGCAGGTGATGCAATGCAAGGCTCAGTTGTTTAGCCTTGCTCAATCCCAAAACTTTCCACGGAAAACCATCGGAGACAGCCGCAAACAATCAAAATCTCTTGAATGCAAAAAAAAACAACCATTACAACAAGACAGGATTTCACCTGGTCTATGAATAAAAACAAAAGACTGTTTCCAAATACCACAGAAGAGGGTAAGGTACTCTGTATTCTTTCACTGAGGAGATAGCTGGGAGGAGGGAGGTGTTCTCATGAAAACTTGGATACTGGTTCCTGTGAAGCCAGCCAGCTCTGCAACAGACTTTTTTTTCTTTGGTGGGGGGAGGGTGGGTTGCAAACCTACCTATTGATAGGGTTAGACAAACACCTGTCAGGGATGGTCTAGATAATACTTAGTCCTGCCATGAGTGCAGCGGACTGGACTATATGACCTCTCCAGGTCCCTTCCAGTCCTATGATTCTATGGTAGTGTAGGTTTCAGAGTAACAGCCGTGTTAGTCTGTATTCGCAAAAAGAAAAGGAGTACTTGTGGCACCTTAGAGACTAACCAATTTATTTGAGCATAAGTTTTCGTGAGCTACAGCTCACTTCATTGGATGCATACTGTGGAAACTGCAGAAGACATTATATTATATTATATAATGTAGTGTAGTGGTTCATGCGTGTTCTGGAGGATTGGGTCTTCTGTCCCTTGGAAGTTCTGGGACAGTACAGCCCCCAAGCCTACAGTGGACGCATCTGTGTGCAGGATAAATGGTCAGGAAAAGTCGGGGCATCGGAGCACTAGCTGCTGCCCCAAAATGTCTTTTATGCTTTGAAATGCCACCTGACATTCCTGTGTCCATAGTACCATATTTGGTGCTGACGTCTTGGTCAGGTCTGTCAATGGTGCCTCTAGTATTGCAAAATGGGGGATAAACCAACGGTAATAACTGGCCATGCCTAAAAAGCCAAAACCTGTTTTCTTGTTTCTGGAACTGGAGTTTTTTCCTAGAGCTTCGGTTTTATCTTATAGGGGCTGTATCTTCCCATTCCCTACCAGATACCCAAGGTATTTGGTCTCTTGCATACCAAACTTACATTTCTTTGGGTTCGCTGTGAGCCCAGCCTCTCTCAGTGACTGCAGAAGGGATGCTACACGTGTTATGTGTGACCACAATCTTCCCTGAAGATCACTACATTGTCTAAATAGGCAGCTGCAAATTGCCAAGGTGATGCACTACCTGATCCACCAGGTGTTGGAAAGTGGCTGGCACCCCATGTAATCCGAAGGGCATAGTTATAAAATGGAACAGCCCTAAGGGGGTGGCAAATGCAGTTTTTTCCAGGAGTCTTTTGCAAGGGGTGTTTGCCAATATCCCTTGGTTAAGTCCAATGTTGTTATGTATCTTGCCTTTCCAAGCTAATCCAAGAATTCGTCAACTCGGGGCCTGGGATAAGGATCGAAATGTGAGGCTCCATTTGGGTCCTGAAATCCACATAGAACCAGGTGGTTCCATCTGGTTTGGGAACTAGGACCATTGGGCTGCACCAAGGGCTTTGGGATTCCTCAATAACCCCCAGCTCCAGCATTGCCTGAACTTCTTATTCTAGAGTCTCACGGAGCTTTTTGGGAACTCGGCAGGTCTTGTGTTTGGGCTTGGCAGTCGGATTCGTCTGGATTTGATGGGCCACTAGATGAGTCCGACCTGGCGGAGAGGAGAAGAGATCATCAAAGTATCCCAGAAGGTTCCTGGCCTGCCATTGCAAGTGAGGAGGGAGGCGTTCTGCTATGGGTATGTCTGCAGTGCCTGCTGGGGATTGCACCTTTGCTTTCCATGCTTTTAACAAGTTTACACGGAAAATTTGTTTTCCCCCCCTCTTATCTAGGCAATGGATCTCATAGTCCACATCCCCTATTCGTCTTATGACCTTGTAGGGCCCTTGCCATTTGGCTAAGAGCTTACTCTCAGAGCTGGGTAACAATAGCAAGACCCAGTCACCGGGTTGGTAGACCTTCTCCTGGGCTCCTTTATTAGAGTGATGAGCCTGGATCTGTCGGGCCCATTCCAGATTCTGTCGGTCAAACATGGCCACCTGGTTTAGTCGGTCACACATTTGTAACACATTGAATTACATTTTGGGCTCGGGAAGGTTGCTTTTCCCACGTTTTCTTAAGAAGGTCCAGTATTCCTTGGGGTTGCTGGCCATAAAGCAGCTCAAACGGGAAAATCCCATTGAGGCCTGTAGCATCTCTCATACTGTGAACATAAGATAGGGCAGGAGTTGGTCCCAATTGCAAGGGTCGGTGTTTACAAATATTTTTAACATGTTTTTCCAAGTTCGATTGAACGTTTCCATCAGGTCATCCATTTAGGGATGGTACATGGAGGTCCTGAGAGCCTTAACCTTGAGAAGTGTCCACACCTCCTTTAACAACCAGGACATAAAATCTGTCCCTTGGTCAATCAGGATTTCGGTAGGTAAGCCCACCAGAGAGGAAAGTTGAACTAGTTTTCTTGCTACTGTTCATGCTGCTATTGAGGGCATGGGGACCACTTCTGTCGTGTGGCGTAGTCCACCACGACCAGTATGTGTTGGTAACCCCAGGCACTTTTCTCTAGGGGGCCCACAATATTGATCCCTATCCTCTCAAAGGGCATACATACTAGAGGTAGAGGTATTAGAGAAGCCCACCCTGAACCCTTTGGTGCAACCTGTTGACAGTCTGGACAGGACACACAGAAATTAGCAGCCTCCTTATGGATCCCCAGCCAGAAGAACCGAGCTAATAAGCAGGCTAATTTTTTTCCTGGCCAAGATGGCCAAGTGATGGTATTGAGTGAGCCAGCTGCAAGACCTCCCTCCTGGCCTCCTGGGCACCAGGAGTTGGTAGCAGGTCTCCCTTGTTTTTGGGTCAAGGTCAACTCAATAGAGCATATCATTCTTTAGTTCAAAATGGGGAAATTGGGCAGTTTCAGCCTCCTGGGTAACTGTCCCAGCAATCACTGCTATCCGGGCATATGACTCGCTCGAAGTGTCATCTTTCTTTTGCCCACATATTAAGTTGTAGGTCTGGGTTAAATGGGCTAAGTCTATGTCCGGGGCACAAACCTCCTGGAGAGGGTCTCCTGGATCAGAAGGCGCTTCTCCCCCTTTGGATTGGGTGTTGCTCATCTGCTGAGATGGTTCCCCTGGTTCTGTATCCCCAGCCATATGGGTCTGTAGCCAGGCCCTCCCTTATTTTCGGTGTTGCCTTTGGGACTTCCTAATCCTCTGGGTTTGGGTAGACCCCTCCAAAAGGTCAGATTTCAGTATTGGAAATATCTCATACAGCTTTTGGGGTATTGGTTCAGCTGGGGTAGAAGGTCCTGATCGGGGAAGGAGCAAGGAGGGGAACTGTTGCCAGTCTCTCCCAATTATAACCTTCCAAGGAAGGCATTTTGTTATGCCAACCCGAATTTTTGCTTCGTGATCACCTGCCTTCAGTTGTACCCAAGCCGTGGGGTAGAACTGGACATCCCCATGCACACACATCATCTTCAAGGGTCGATCATATTGGAGTGTGCTAAGGTTGAGCAGGGACCCTAGAACCAGGCTTTGGGAGCACCCTGAGTCCACCAGCCTGGGCATAGTGCACCCTCCCACAGTGACTTGGGCAACATAGGCCTTATGCCACTGGTTGAGCCTGGACTCAGAGCTGCTACATATTTCAGTGACCCCCCACAGTCTAAGAAGTCACATTCCATGAATATCCTACAGCAGGAAGAACCATTCCTTGCTCTTTTGACTTACAGATCAACACCAACAGCAGCTAGTGGATCTAGTCCAGCACAACTCCTGATGGGAAGACAACTCAGAACCACTGTCCCAGCTTTGGAAAAGAACCTGTCTTCGATGTGGCCAGACGTGATGAGAGTAGCCAAATTGGATAAAAGAGCTAATGAGCTTCTGAACACCTTTACAACAGACATCACTCAGTTAGAGCACTGCTGGATCTAGAACCTGGTGACTGTTCATGTCAAAGTGGATGGAGGAAAAGGATGGACAACTCCAGCTGTTGTAAAGAAAAAGAATTCAGAGCCCAGCTCATATGTGATCAAAACCAATGGTGAAGAGTTCAACAGAAATCCTCAAAATCTACAGTTTGTTCCTCAGAGAGAACAATCAACAGAGCTAACTCTACAGATGGAGATGCAGAATGAGAAGGAGATGACTCAAGGATTCCAAACCGATCACACCCAGTCATGGCAACTAATGAACAGCCAGGTGATCAAGTTGTTACATGTCTGAGTCATGTAATTAGAAAACCAATATGATTCGGAGACACTTAACAGAATGATATATACTGGATGTCAAAGACAGCATGATAGTGTAATGATTCATACTTGAATAATGAGAGTATAATAGTACGAGTATACTACTGACCATTGACCAGGATGGTGATGGTGTCTGTGAAATGCTCAGGGAGATTAGAGAGGCTACAAAAGAGAAAACCCAATAATAACAGGGTATTTCAACTATCCCCATATTGACTAGGTACAAGTCACCTCAGGACAGGATGCAGAGATAAAATTTCTAGACACTGTAAGTGATTGCTTCTTGGAGAAGCTAGTCCTGGAACCCACAAGGGGAGAGGCAATTCTTGATTTAGTCTAAGTGGAGCACAGGATCTGGTCCAAGAGGTGAATATAGCTGAACTGCTTGGTAATAGCAACCACAATGTAATTAAATTTAACATGTTTGTAGAGGGGAAATACCAAAGAAACCCACCACAGTAGCATTTTAACTTAAAAAAGGGGAACTACACAAAATGAGGAAGCTAGTTAAACAGAAATTAAAAGGAACAGTCATAAGGGTGAAATGCCTGGAAGCTGCATGGAAGCTTTTTTACAACACCATAATAGAGGCTCAAACTAAATGAATTCCCAAAATAATAAAAAACAGCAAGAGGACCAAAACAAAAAAATGCCACCATGGCTAAACAGCAGAGTAAAAGAGGCAGTTAGAGACAAAGAGACATCCTTTAAAAATTGGAAGTAAAATCTGACTGAGGAGAATAAACTCCGGCCAGTCAAATGTAAAAGTATAATTAGGCAGGCCAAAAAAGAATTTGAAGAGCAACTAGCAAAAGAAACAAAAAACTAACAGCAAAAAAACATTTTTTTAAGTATTTCAGAAGCAGGTAGCCTGCCAAACAGTCAGTGGGGCCACTGGATGATCACGGTGCTAAAGGAGCACTTGAGGAAAAGGCCATTGCGGAGAAGCTAAATGAATTATTTGCATCGGTCTTTACTGCATAGGATATTAGGAATATTTCCACTCTTTTTAGGTGACAAATATGAGGAACTCCCCCAGATTAAGGTGTCAGCAGAGGTTCTTTTGGAACAAATTGACAAATTAAACAATAGCAAATCACCAGGACTAGATGGTATTCACCCAAGAGTTCTGAAGGAACTCAGATATGAAATTGCAGAACTACTAACTGTAGTCTGTAACCTATTGTTTAAAGCAGATTCTGTACCAGGTGATTGTAAAATAGCTAGTGTAACACCAATTTTTAAAAAATGTTCCAAAGGTGATCTTGACCATTACAGGCCAGTAAGTCTAACTTTAGTACCAGGCAAATTGGTTGAAACGATAGTAAACGGATTTATCAGATACACTGATGAACACAGTATGTTGGGGTAGAGTCAACATAGCTTTTGTAGAGGGAAATCATGCTTCACCAATTTATTAGAATTCTCTGAGGGTGTCAACAAGCATATGGATGAGAGTGATCCAGTGGATATAGTGTACTTGGACTTTAAAAAAGCCTTTGACAAGGTCCCACACTAAAGGCTCTTAAGCAAAGTAAGCAGTCATGGGATAAGAGGGAAGGTCCTTTCATTTACAGTAAAAGTCAGAAAACAAAGGGTAGGAATAAATGATCAGTTTTTACCATGGTGAGACATAAATAGCAGTGTCCCCCAAGGATCTGTACTGTTCAACATATTCATACATGATCTGGAATAAGGTGTAAACAATGAGGTGGCAAAATTTGCAGATGATATAAAATTACTCAAGACAGTTAAATCCAAAGCTGACTGCAAAGAGTTACAAAGGGATCTCACAAAATTGGGTGACTGGGTAACAAAATGGGAGATGAAATTCAATGTTGATAAATGCAAAGTAATGCACATTAGAAAACATAATCCCAACTATACATATAAAATGAGGGGGTCTAAATTAGCTGTTACCACTCAAGAAAGAGATCTTTGAGTCTGTGTGGATAGGTCTCTGAAAACATCTGTTCAGTGGGCAATCAAAAAAGCTAACAGAACGTTAGGAACCTTTCGGAAAGGGATAGAAAATGAGACAGAAAATATCATACTGCCTCTATATAAATCCATGGTACGCCCACATCTTGAATACTGAGTGCAGATATGGTCACCCCATCTCAAAAAAGATATACTGGAATTGGAAAAAGTACGGAGAAGGGCATCAAAAATGGATAGGGTAATGGAACAGTTTCTGCAGGAGGACAGATTAATAAAACTGGGACTGTTCTGCTTAGAAAAGAGATGACTAAGGGGAGATATGATAGAGATCTATAAAATAACAAATGGTGTGGAAAAAGTGAATAAGGACGTGTTATTCATCCCTTCACATAACACAAAGACCAGGGGTCATCCATAATAGGCAGCAGGTTTAAAACTAATGTAAGGAAGTTGTAAGTTGGCACGGCCAGCCCTCCATGTCCATGTCTGAGGAAGGCCATGCCTCCTTGCAGTTAGGTTTGCTAGAGTCTTCTCCACACAAAGAAAAACAAGGGGCGGGATTAGCGGTTCTTAATGGGCCCCCGGCCTTCAAGTGGGGCAGGGCCATAAACAGTCTGGGCTCTGGCCTGCAACCAGGCAGAGCTGTAGCAGTTTATTCACCTGGCTGTTAAGCAGGGTGGGGCAGCAAACAGTCAAGGCTCTGGCCTGCAGTCAGGCAGAGCTGTAGCATCAGCCCAGTCTATGGGGCTCCGGCAGGGGTGAGCGCTGCGCACAGTCCATGGGGCTCCAGTAGGAATGCCCGAGGAGCGCAGGCATCCTGGCCTAAGGAGGCGGAGTACAGCCACCCCAGGGGTAAGATGGCAGGGGGTCACGGGCCCACCCAACTCCAACATCCCAGCCCAAGGCCCTAACGGAGTGATCCGCCCCTGGGTCAGTGGGGATCCTCCCTCAACATGCTAACCTTGTCTCAGGCCATCTCTCAACCAGAGTGCTGCCTGGTTGCCAAAGGCTGCTTCCTACTCTCCCCCTTGGGTGTACCTGCATCCAGGGGTCATCCTCTGTCTCTCCAGGATACTCTGCCAAGGGTAGCAGCTCCTCAGCGTCGCGAGTTGAAGGGCTCTCTGGAAGCTCAGGCTGGTTTCCAGGGCAGCAGCCGTTCTCCATGGCATCCCACTCCAGCAGTGAGGAAGAAGCATCTGTCTCCTTCAGCAGCTGCCTCCCAACTGAGCTGCTGGGCTGGCCTTTTATACTTCCTCTTCCTGTTCCGCCCCTCTGCTTCCGGCGTGTTGGGCGTGGCCCTCCTGGCTCCACCCACCGGGTGGCTTGTGGCATTCCCTCCAGGTCTGCATCTGAGGGAGGCCACGCCCCCTCACGACAGAAGTACTTCACACAACGGACAGTCTATCTGTGGAACTCGTTGCCAGGGGATGTTGTGACGGCCAAAAATATAACTGTTCCAGAAAGAACTAGATAAGTTCATGGAGGCTAGGTCCATTAATGGCTGCTAGCCAAGATGGTCAGGGATGCAACCCCATGCTATGGGTGTCCCTAAGCCTCTGACTGCCAGATGTCGGGACTGGACGACAGGGGCTGGATGACTCAATAATTGCCTGTTCTGCTCATTCCCTCTGAAGCATCTGGCACCGGCCATTGTCAGAAGACAGGATACTGGACTAGTTGTACCATTGGTCTGACCCGATATGGCCGTTTTTATGGTAAATGGTAGGAACGTAGGAGGAGGAGATGAGGATGAAAGGCTGAACTGTGTTATGCAGCTCAGCCACTAGGTGGCACTGGGTTTAAAATACTTCATTAAAACCAACCGTAGCCATGCTTGGCATAGCATTAAAGGATCGTATAGTGGGCACTGCTGGTGTCTCTCTCTCTGAGGAGTAAGCTCCATCCATATCTGATACAGTGGCCTGACCTGCTGGTAGTAGCCCTGCAACCTACCATGCACAAGAAGTACATGACACCCACTGCCTCTCCCCACCCTACAGTGATCTCAAGGGAGCAGTACCGCCCCACCACACTCCCCACTCTGGTTGGGGCAGTGAGATTCCCCCCCTCCTGCTTCAATCTACTTTAGCCAATGCATGAATCCTTGTATCCCTCCCAACCCCGCCATGAGACAGGGCAGGATCATCCAAGGAGCCTTTAACTATCTGAAGCTTCAAGCCCCTAGTTAGCTTTAAAATCCAGCCCCAAGTGACTTGGCCGAGTCTGCACAGTGAGTCAGTGGCTGAGGGTGGGAACAGACCTTGCTCTTGTCGTGAGCCCCCTTCCCCTGGGTCCATGGTTGGGCAGGCTATTCTGCTGCTGCGCAGGTGATCACACACAGTGTAACATATTTCCCGTTTTCCCAGAGGAAGGGAGGGACTGTAAGCCCCATTTGGCGCCTCAGCAATCCCCTTTTGTTTAATGTATTTATTTAGAGGCTTTTCCCTGGCTCCCATCACTGTGGCATCAGACAGTCATTAACAAAAGTAGCCTCACAGCACCTCTGTGAAACAGGCAAGCGTCAACCCCTGTTTCACACATGGGGAAACCAAGGCACAGGTTCCTCAGACACAAAGCAGGGCTGGATGTAGCCCTTAGCACAGTCCATTGGGCAGAGGAGGCTTGTACAGCATTGGTGAAAGGGGATCCCTGTGTGTGCAGCATTCACCACCATCCCAGCTCCGTTGTGCTCTGTTTCTCTATACACACAAAGGGCAATCATGCATGTTCAGTGGAAAATGATGTATTTTAGCTTAAGGAACAGACCAAGAAAGCACAAAAGCAAAGTCTCCCAGGGAGAGCACAGTGTAGCCCTTCTGTAGCAAGCTGCAGTAACTCTGAGAACAATGGGGCTGCCGTTTCTTCTCCAAAGGCATCCTGTCTGCAATGCTAAGGTGCAGTGCCCCGAAAAGCAGAGACCCCACAGTTTGACAGCTGCATCCAGCCCTCGCCGTCCGGCACTGAGATTGTGGCTTGGACTCATGGATCCCAGTTAGATCAGCAGCTATATCAGGACACGTCAGGCTGCGTGGAACTAGAGATTGTCCAGCTGGGATATGACAGGTCTGTGTACTCACAGGAGAGTGTGGGCAATGACTCACCCGGGCTGCTTCTTTAAGACTAAGTTTAAAAACCTCATTGTCCAAAGTTTATTTTTAACAAGTCCCATAAATACCCACCTCCATACTGGAGGCTTTGACGGTTTGTGCTGGATCCTGGGCATTATTTGGAGATATTTCCATGAAAGTCAAATTCTGCCTTTGGGAAACGAACCCACTCCAACTTTCTCGAAACCTAACAAGAAAGGAACAGAAGGAGGAACGAAGCTCTCCCCGCTCCTTAACTCCCACTCCCAGTGGCAGTGTTCCCAAAGCAGACAGTTGGGAAGGGGAAATAGCAGCCGAGCCCCACAAACCCATTTAAAAATACCTAAGAGAGAAAACAGTTAAATTAGAGGCAAAATATTCTCAGCCCAGCCAGGTGGCCTGCCTGGGAGTTTTCAGCAACCCCATGTACCATTTTCATTGTAGCTCTGAGGCTCCTTCTGCTGGCTGAGAGTTGGCAGTGCATTATTTCAAGAGAGCCATCTGGGCTATGAAATTCCCCTAACAATACTTTGGTTTGCTCTGCACTTGTGTTTTTAAGCAGAGTGACAATAGTGGCTCCTACAGTTAAAGTTACAAACCAGCTTCCTTTACAACCCCTTTGTTCACCTGCTCATGCCCTTTCTGGGGCTGGAATTTCCCACATTATGTCTCTGCCTGAAAGCGGAAAGTTTCAGCTAAAACCTCTCTATGGTTTTGGAGTTCACGAGACTGGGGAGCATCAAATAGACTTCACATCCTGAAATCTAAGCTTTTTTTATTTTGAACAAAGCTGACTGATGCTCAGGATGTATGGTCTGGCATGGCCCCAGAGCCCGATTCCGCTAAGGTTTCCTGTTGACCATGGACCTATTGACTTAAAAAGAACTATACCACTAACACTACACCCAGCAGTATGTACTTACCCTGTATAGCAAGTATGGGTGGTGCTAAGTTTGGCTGCAGTTTACCAAAGCTAGCAGCGTCTGTTGATTGCACAGTGAGAACATGCAGTGGGTATTTTCTCAGTTAAATGCACTTTCCAAAGCAAATTACGAGGCAGGATTAGGGCTTTGCCCAACTATTGCTCTTCAACCTTCACCCCTGTGCCCCCCTGGCCATTTGGGTTTTCCATCTTCAAAGAGCAACAATATCCTTTCAGTTAGAATGGCTTGTATGGATTAAGGAAAAACAGCGCAAGAAAGAACAAAAATCAGGTCTCCATAAGAGATCACAGCATGTGGGGGCATCTCCTCTGAACTGTCTGCACTGAACTGAATACAAAATCATGCAATCATAGGAATGTAGGGCTGGAAGGGACCTCAAGAGATCATCTAATCCAGGCCCCACACTGACAAAGGACCAAGTATTCCTAGACCAATGGTTCTCAACCCACACTCCGCGGGCCACTTGTGACCCAATCAGCACACAGCTGCAGACCATGTGACATCCTCAGGGCCATACAGGTAGTATATATATTGCGTGGATGCAGCCCACATAACACACAGAGAGCTCCATAAGTGCCCCACAATGGTAAATAGGTTGAGAACCACTGTCCTAGACCACCCGTGGCAGGTGATTGTCTAATCTGTTCTTTAAAACCTCCAATGACGGGGATTCCACAGCCTCCCCAGGTAACCTACTCCTTATACTTCAAAAGATTTTCCTAATATCCAACCTAAATCTCCCTGGTAACTGCCTCCAGCAGACTCCTAGAAATGCAGAGTCCAGTACTCAAACAACACTGTCATAACTGTTACAGAGCTATCTGTGTTACAGTGGCCCAGCCTTCTAACCTCCCCCTGAAGTGTTATGCCCAGGCTGTCCCGCAGAGTGCATTGGGCCGGGCACCATGTTACAGTGTGGTGTGGCCTTGCCTGTGTGAATGGCACCAAACAGTGTTGTTATAACTACGTTGAAGCCCTGTAAATACTTCATTAAGGTACTGTAAAGAGATCAATTTTCTACATTTCCTGACACCTTACATTGTAGCTATGCAACCTCACTGAGGCATGGAGGATAGGTCCATCGATGGCTGTTAGCCAAGATGGTCAGGGACACAACCGCATGCTCGGGGTGTCCCTAAGCCTCTGACTGCCAGAAGCTGGGAGTGGATGACAAGGCATGGATCACTCGATCGCATGTGCGGTTCATTCTCTCTGAAGCACCTGGCATTGGCCACTGTCGGAAGACAGGACACTGGGCGAGATGGAACACTTGCCTGACCCAATATGGCCATTCTTATGTTCTTATTCACATGGTGGTGTTTTGTATTTAAAATCATTTTAGACATCCTGCTTCACTGGTGTCAAAGAAAGGCCTGGTTTGGATGCAAGAGTGAGACGGCCTGTTTGCTTCCTGCCCTCTTTGCTGGGATTGGACACCATGAGAAACGTCAGCCACCCCTTGTCAGAACCTGCCTTGTGGCTCATGGTCACTGGTTCTTTTTGACTCATCCAACTGAGCCTCATTCCTCAGATAAATATCTCATCTGTCACCTGCCACCTTGTCTGTACCAGACACTGGGAAAAGGTAAATGCAAGAGAGAAAAGGTTCTTCCGAGCGGTGCCTGGATCTCATTGACATTAGCTGCAGCATCTCAGAACTGAGGTATTACAGCTATCAGCTGTGAACGGCTGCCTGCTCCCCTGGGGGAAAGCTTTTTATCCCCAGGACAGAACAAAGAATCTCACAGAGAAAGCAACCAGAGAAGCAGGCCGGAGTTACCAGTATGCCTGAAAGCAAGCTTCGTATGGGCCCCAAAGTCAAGTGGGATCTATCACCACAGATTTGTGTGACATGAAGGATTTCCATGTGCTCAGACTCCAGGAAGAGCAGGGAAGGTGCATGCCGCCACTGAGGCAGGCCCACTGCAACTCAGTGCACCCCAGAGCTGTAGCCAGCAGGTGGGGGCACTCCGGGAGCCTGGCACATCGGGGCTGTCTTCACGGCTGGGCAGAGTTGCCCCAACACGTGCCCACGGCAAGTAAGAAGTCCCTTTAGCATCACTTGTCTGTTAGTGCATAAGATTCAAGCTCCTCATCCTGACCTAGCAGGATCTACAAGGCCATGCTTCCAAGTTCCTGCCCTATTCCCTAACCTCTTTCCAGGCTGTCCCCGTGACTCCTCTCCCATGTGTAGCTCCAGGCCTTCTGTCATGCTGCCCCCAGCCCTGGAGCGCTCTCCCTGTCCAATCTGCTATGCACCCTTTTCTCCTCCTCCAAACCCTCTTAGATCCACCCCCCCCCCAAGCAGACCCTGCTCTCTCCTCTTCATCAGTGACCCCTGCACCTTCCTCTCCAGAGCTATGGTCATGAGACCCATCTTACCTTGGGCCAGAATCCGATCCCCTCGCTCCCCTTGAGCAGCAGCTTCCTTCTCCTCTAGCCCGACTGAAAACCTCCCCGCGAGATTCCGGGTCATGAGAGCAGGAACCATTGGCTGATGGAGTCCCCCCCGTCCCCCCCCAAACTCAGTATCCACTCACAGGGAGCAAAACCCGGGTTTCTGGTGTTTCAGAGCATGGTCAAACAGGTGCTGGAGCACATGTTTATTCTGGGTCGCTGGCGTGGATACAGGAGAGGGCATCTGGCTGCCCGTTGTCTCCTTGTGTGTGTTTTATGTGGAGTCTGATTTATGCCATGGGCCCAGATGCTGCAGTGATAAGTGCATGAAAAACTCCATTAAATAGCTATGCAAAGCCTTGACACAGAAGTGGCAACGCAGCGCATCCTCACTCGGCTGTTCAGACCTCTGCAGCATACAGCCTTGGCTAATGTCTGTTTGGATTCATTTATAAAGCTACTTACACACTTTTAGCTGGCGTGTTCTCCTTTCAGACAAGCGCACTGCCTATGTTGGGGGGTGGGGGACGGGACTGTTGGGCATAATTACTCTGAACTGCAGCCAGCCAGCGAGCTGGGATTTGTCACGGGCTAGAACCACTTGGACTTCACATGGAATTTTCATCTAGGTGATTAAATGAGTAGGCCTGGTTGTTATGCCCTGGTTGGCTTGGATCCTGGTTCTGATCCATTTCCTGTTGCTCAGAACCAGCTTACCCCTTTGGGGCTCTTTGCACTGAGGCAGTCTCAAGGTGCCCAAGCCATAGACAAGTGTGCTGGGGCCAGAGTCTGTCTGAGATGGCTTTTGTGCAAGTGTAAATGGGGCAAGCCATTGGCACAACCTGGGCAGAAGCAATATGGAATCTAATAAGATCTACCATGAGTCTCTGAGCCTAGGGCAAGGGGAATGAGCAGGGCAGTTGTCCCTGAATTTGTATTTCAGGAGACAGATCAGCCAGAGCCTGAAGCAATAAGAAAAGTGTGTGGACTGGGCTCTGCACATTGGCTTGTTATTGTAGGGTTGCTGCTGGGTGCGGGGGGTACACGCAGTGGTTTGTTATTGTAGGGCTGCTCTTGGGAGAAGGCTGCTGACATTTATTGCAGTAAAGCAACCACTAAAGTGTTCCACATGGACTATCACAAACCACCCCGCCGCCCTGCCACAGCAAGCCAAAGGATAAGCCCTACAATTTTAAAGTTAAACAAAACGTCTGGCCCATAGAACCTCTGGCAATGTCCAAGAGATGTCCTGCCAGATGACAGAAGCTCCAGGAAACCTGCACTTGCTCTCTCTGCGTTAGCAGGCAAAGGACAATCCAGCTACATGTATTTATTATTGATGTACTACAGAAAGGCAAATGCATAATTTAGAGCTGACAGCAGGTGCCAGCAAAGAGCTGTTCTGTGGTGAGCAGAAGGCCTGGCGCTGGCTTGTTACCCTGGGAGTTGGGGCCATCTGCAGGATGCTGGGCATCTCCTGCAAATGCTGAGCAGAGTCTGCTCAGAGGAATCCATGCCCAGTAGAGAACAGACTGCAGCGTGGGCTCCAACAAGCAGAGTCCCCTTCTGGGGGCCAGCGATGGGTGTGCCCACAAGGAGTGTGCCATGCACTGGGGAGCTGAGAACATGGGGAAACCGGTGCATTGCAGGCAGCAGCTCTAAAGAGTGAGCCCTAAAGAACCTGCCTTGGCCCAGCCACGAGGAACTGGGCTCAGCTGGGAGGACATCCCTACAGAGCAAACACTCGCAATCAGGCTTTCAAGTGAGAAACATTCCCTTGATCAGGGGTTCCTGATCCAAAGTTGGAGTTGGGTCCATCAGGGAGATGGGCTGTGTCAAACGCTCCAATGTGTGTGCCTCTGCGCTGACTACATTAAACGTACACCATGCTTGATCGCACTCCACCCCACCCTGTGAGCGAGGGGCATGACCCCATTTCACAGGTGGGAAAGCTGTAGCACGGAGGGGCTTGACCCAGAGTCAGGACCAGAACCCAGGAGCCCCGACTTGCAGGCGTCTGCTGTACCAGTATGTCCCATTCCCTCCCTGCCTGATCCTCAGCTGTTGATTGAGCTGGTTTGAAAACTGCAAAAGGTTTCCCCAGGCTGTTTGTCTGAACAGGCCTTTGGGGCTCAGATTTCCAGCACCACACACTCTGTCAGGATGTAAAAATGCCCCTGGCTAATTTGCACTGGCAGTGACTGTGCTAGCCTGCACAATGTTAGCCATTCACACTCACCTTCCTAGTCGGTTGTGCTGCTCTGTGGGGGGATGTTTCTGCCAATGAAGCACACAAATCAACTAGTCCTTTTTGCCGCAGTCTCACTTGGCAAACTCCCACTCTCCCCCTAGGTCTCTTCCAGCTCTATGCTGCCCAGGTTTCTTAGAATCATAGAATCATAGAATATCAGGGTTGGAAGGGACCCCAGAAGGTCATCTAGTCCAACCCCCTGCTCAAAGCAGGACCAATTCCCAGTTAAATCATCCCAGCCAGGGCTTTGTCAAGCCTGACCTTAAAAACCTCTAAGGAAGGAGATTCTACCACCTCCCTAGGTAACGCATTCCAGTGTTTCACCACCCTCTTAGTGAAAAAGTTTTTCCTAATATCCAATCTAAACCTCCCCCACTGCAACTTCTTCCTGCCACCAAATAGGCATGTCTCCACTCGTATCTCCCCGATACATCAGTTTTCATTTTCCCGATCCCTTTGGATGCTCTCTGTCCTTACAATTGGTTGCCTCTCCTTCCCATTTAATATCATCTGAGAAGTTCTAACACGCTCTTCACTTCCTCCTCATTAATGAGGATGCTCAACATGACCAGACCCAACATGAATCCGTGCTGTACCCCACTAGGCATACCCCCCCTTCCCCAAACCCCAACTCTTTTGATACTCATTCACATTGCCATTAGTTTAGCTCTTCTTGTTATTTTTCAGTCTACAGGAGTGTTCTTATCCAAGCCCCTCTGAATTGTTTTTCAAGAAACACTTCATTACACAATATCAAGTGCTTTGCTGAAATCCAAATCAATTACATCTGTTGCGTCCCCTTCATCTGCTTATTTTGCAATGTTATCAAGCAAAGCTGTCAAATGTCTACTGGTAGGATATATTCCTTATCAACCCAGACCATTCACTGCTCAGGGAGTCATAATCCTTTAGCCAGCTAGTGATTTTATTTTTCTCCTGGTATTTATTCCATTGTTTTATGTTACGGACAGAAATTTGAGCCAAAATTTTCAAAGGAGTTGGGTGGCCACTCCTACTGAAATCCCCCAGGATCTGAGTACCTAACTACGTTCGACTCCTTTGAAAAGCCCAGCCTATGAAACGGTCATTACCGAGATCAGTTTTTTCCTGCTTTGAAATTCAGCAGCACGGCACACTTGTATTTCTCTGTTTTCCCAATACAGCCGCAGTTCTCCATGGCTGTCCAGGAACCATTGCCAGTGGTACAGTACATTTCTTAGCCAATTCACTTAATAACAATTTGTGATGCATATCATGCACACTAGGTGATTTCTACATGTTCACATTACTCCTGCTCGGCAAAAGGAGCTATTTCTACTGGGGTTTCTTTAAGCCCCAGTTGGACATACTTTCCCCCTCCTTGTAAGAGGTCAGTCTCAGCCATTTTGGAGTCATACTCATTTCAGCCCCCGCCACACTTCTTAGTGGACCTGCTTCTCTCCTCCCTGCTGTTACAGCATGAAAGGCTTGCAGATCCCCCCTGCCTAGCAGAACACATTCTGGCTTTCTGCTGCCTTTGGGCCAGATTCTGTTCTTATTTAAAGCCGTGCAGCTCCATTGACTTTGCAGGTACAAGTGTACCTCATGAGTCGGTGTGTGTCCAGGTTCCCCTCTGTGCCAATCCCCGGAGGACAAGAGCTGTTACAGGCCCTAGCTACAGGGCTTGGACCAGGGACCTCCAGAGCTAAAGAGCCAGGTCACATCAGCAAGAGCAGAAGGCGCCTACTTATCTTTTCCCTGTGAGCCTGGCCTGATTCTTTTGTACTCTTAATTGGCTGCTTCCCGTTTTCCCCTTCTAGTGCAGTCTGTGAACCTCTGGTCTCTGAGCAGCCCGGCACTGGTAGATTTCATGATGCCTGCTCATTACTCCCTGCCGGCTCCACTGCGCCATTTGGCACTGGCTGTCTTTGGGGACCATGTTGTCCCAGGAATGCAGCTGTTGTTACTGCTATTTGGAGTGCAACAAGCAGTCTGTGCTGCAGCCAGCCAGCTCTGGGGCGTGCACAGCGGGTGTGGCCCTGTCTCATAGCTCCAGTGAGTGCAAGGACCAAAACTGGCCAGCAGAGAGATGCAATCTGGGATCCCCTTGTTCCCCCAACGTCACCTTGTGTGCCTACTCAGGGGCCAGGCACCAACTGACCCTGGTATTTTTAATTCCCCCAAATCCCCAGAGCTAATTTCCTTATGCTGCTGCAGGCCGAGCTCCCCTTCCTTACTCTGCTGGTTCCCAGCTTCTGTTTCAAGGCTCCTGCTCCCTGGTGGTTCCTCCCTGCCAGTACAGAGCAGATCTGGGCTGGCTCCTCCTAGTTGTGAGCTCCACCTTGTGGATCACAATGTTGTCTCCGCAAAAAGAAAAGGAGTACTTGTGGCACCTTAGAGACTAACCAATTTATTTGAGCATGAGCTTTCGTTGAGCAAAGCTCATGCTCAAATAAATTGGTTAGTCTCTAAGGTGCCACAAGTACTCCTTTTCTTTTTGCGGAGACAGACTAACACGGCTGTTACTCTGAATGTTGTCTCCCAATCTCCCTCGTTCTGCTCTCCCAGCTCAGGCCCATCCTGCAGCATTACAGGTGATCTCCCCTCTCCCAGCATTGCTTATCTGTTGCTGCAGCATGGGCATTTTCCAGACACAGATGCAAACATGACCCCTGCCCTAAGGAACTTACAAGCTAGATGCACTCAGCTACTGCAGGGATGGGTGGTACAAAGTTAAAGACCAGGAGCAGCTGGCTTGTCTTTCCTCTGGCAGGCCCCTTCAATGCCATTGTTTTGCTGTGGGCAGGGAACTGCAAACAACCCTAAGTGTATTTGTAGGCATCTGTTTCTAAAAATCGCTTATTTGTGCTATGATGGGTAAGAATTGAGCAGCCAAAGGATAATTTTTTTTTTAAACGTCGCCCCAGAGTTCAAATTGAGGTGTCATGTAGTGGCAGAGCACACCATCACCTCTTTTAAATTGCCATCTCATTCTCCAGAAGCTCAGGTGCCACCTCTCGCCTTTGTGGTTGCAGAGAAAACCCTGAAAGTGTGACCTTGGTGCCACTGACACCATGACACCTGCCTGAGTCTGCAGACAGCCTGAAACAGTAGGTCTGAGAGAAGTGAACTGCCTTATTCATTTCAGCGAGATGCCCAGTGACGGCTATTTAAATGGCAACATTGTTAACTAGTTCACTGCTGATTCAAAGCATATGAAATAGGGGAGGAAGTATCACATTAGAGAAGATCTGCACAAACTTTTCTGCCTGACTGCTCATTTTGGTAGCATGAGTGGGTGGCCCTTGAGAGACTCTACCACTTATTTCTTTCCCCCAATCAAAGAGGAGGCAAGACCAAGAAGTTTAGCAAGGCCACACATGGTATTTGAGCCCCATTAAGGAGAACTGCAGAGCCCAAGGGTGTACGTGAACCCAGTGAGTGGGAGCCACGACTGAGGAGCCAAGGAGTCAAGACACCACATGTGGCCATGTTTTGAATGTCTGCTCAGCGCACTATGCGTATCGGGCATGCCAAGTGGGTGGAGCTTGTGTGGGTGCAGCTTGTATAAATACGACTGCCCTTTCTCCCCAAATCCACTAATCTGTTCTAACACAAGGCTGCATCAGCACCAAGCCTCGGGGACAAAGCGGCAGCCACAGACCCAGGGAGGAAGATCTTGGCCTCCAACTTTCAAAAACCCTTTATTCAACTATCTCCAATTTCCTCTGGGAATATGGTCAGTTCCTCATTGGGATGTGAGATGTGATGGATAGTCAGGAGAGGGACCACAAAAGCTGGAGGATTCCATGTTCCAGGTGTTTGAGAGTTGATGCAAATCTCCTAGAGTCTGAACTAGATCACCAGGAAACATAACCTTCATCACACTGGATGCCAACGACAGCCACCGAGGCAGGAGAATTTTATGGGAGGCCTGAGGAACATTCTTTACAAAGATGTACTTTGGGCTTAACAGCAGCATGTACTGGCAGGAACACTGTGAGCTGTTCAATAGTTAATGAGGCTGAGGTCTGTGCTCTGTTCCTTAAGATGATTGTTTGCAGCTACTGGAAATAAGCTTCAGACGAGAGTTTTTAAGTTAATGCCATCCTGCGATTTTAGCAGTGCTGCTTAGCTTCATCCTGGAGTCAGTCTTATACTGACTTGGGACACTGTCCCTTTATTTGGGAAGCACCCACCAAGGCCGCATCCTCCCAAAGAGATGGCAGTCAGAGAGGTCTGTCTCATAAGGCTCCAGCTAGTCCTCTGTAACCCTAGCCCAGGCACTAGAGACCCAGGCCAGTGGTCCTAGGGTCAATTGCTGTGGCCTACAACGCACCCAGGGGCATGGTGCTACCCATTTCTTGTATGGAGCAGATTTAAGGAGAAGGGGAAAGATTTGTGTCATCCAGGACAGAACCCTCTGCCAGTGCCACTCTCGGCTCGAGGCCTGGCAGTGGAGGCATGAGTCTACAGCCTCATTGCTCATGAGGTCATGGACGGCCTAAGGCTTGTGGGCAACGGCTTCAGCATTGATGCACGTCTGCTGGATGACCTGGTGAGCAGACTCCGTTGCATTAGGAGTCCCAGCTCTGTACTGCCGTTCCCTGAGAGCATTCACTACAGGAGGGAGCTTGGCACTAGAGCAGCTTGGGAATTTGTCAACAAAATGGTTCTTGGCCAGAAAATGCAGATTCTTTCAAACCAAAACTGTGTGCAGGAAAGAGTCGGTTTTGACAACGCTTTCTGCTCAAAATGAGAGAGAGACCCCAGAATAGCCAAGAGCCCAGTGGTCGAGCACTCACTGGGGAGGCGGGAGACATGGCTTCAAGGTCCTGCTCTGCCCAAATCAGAGCAATTGGCTATTCCAGCGTCAATCTCTCTTTTTTCTCAAAAAAACGTGGCAAGGGCTTGTTTTCAGCCGAGTCAGCAGGGGGACATTTTTTAACTCTCAGAATGTTTCATGGGATGGGAAACCCACCACGCCCTAAGCACGACATAGGGCCATGTGTCCAAAGAGTTCTGTGGGCAAGTGCACATCCGCCCCTATGTATGTGTGCGTGTGGTGAAGTGGGCATGCCCAAAAGTGCAGAGGAGGCAGTTGGAAAGTCTGGCCTTTGATGTGAAAGCTGTGAAGGGGGAGAGACCTAAGCCAGCTCTCTGAAATGATAGCCAGTTGGGTCCTGTTACAACGTGTGCTGCTTTCTCAGAAACAAGGAACACCTCCCAGCACAGAGCTGTGGCACAGTGAACCTACGTCCCAAAGAAGTGAGCACTGAACCAGGCCCATATCTTCCCAGGGAGCCTGGCTGGGCACAGCCTGGAGACAGCACCATCGACCCTTCAAGCCTCATAAAAACACAAAATCAAAGATAGCCTTTTGGTCCTATCTAATCAGGTGTTTTACTGTGCCCTTCGGCTTGCTAAATCCCATCCAGGACCAGCGCAACTCCCTAGTCATTTCCCCAAATCACAGTGATTATCTCAAAAAGAAAAGGAGTACTTGTGGCACCTTAGAGACTAACCAATTTATTTGAGCATAAGCTTTCATGAGCTACAGCTCACTTCATCGGATGCATACGATGAAGTGAGCTGTAGCTCATGAAAGCTTATGCTCAGATAAATTGGTTAGTCTCTAAAGTGCCACAAGTACTCCTTTTCTTTTTGCGAATACAGACTAACACGGCTGTTACTCTGAAACCAGTGATTATCTCATTATTTGATATGAATAGAATTCACATAGTACAGAGAAGCTACATGAAAACGCAGGCCCTGTCCAGTCCATGCAGTGCTGTGACAATCCCCTCTGGTGCCTGGGATTGTACAGCCAGGGCTCTGGCTTGGGCTTTGATACAGCTGGGCCCAACTCTGCTAACCAAGTACAAGCAACGCCATGAGGTTTAGTTCTGGAGAACGTACAACATAAGAGCGGGGTTAACTTTGCAGCTCTCTCTCTTGAGAATGTAAATTGCTCAGTGCAGGGTCAAGTACTATTTTAAAGGTGAACATTCACAGACTAATAACATCACCTTGGATTTTCTGCCATGCAGCAGCTTGAGTCCTCAAATCTTATGTCTGGCTCATTTAATTCAATTACAAGATGAAAACCTAGGTTTCTTTTCTTGCCTATAATGCTAAGTTAGGAGACACTTGTGCTGCTGAAGAGGAGACAGAAAATGAAGGCTCTGGCTACTTGCGGCCAGTAAGAATCCCACAGCTCCAGGGATGCTAACCCCACGGTCCTAGCTAAATTCCATTTTAACGTCCCTAAATTCCCCTGAATTGACTACAGTATCCTCCATTGCCTGGCCTGAGAGGCCATTTAGTGTAGGACTGCGCTGTCCAGCAGAATGTGTGCCCCACCCAGAGGCAGCTGCAGTTCACTCTTATGCAAAGGAATTCCTACATGTAGCTTGTAACTCCACTGATGGTGTTTGTAAAGTGCTTGGGGATCTTCCTGTATGGAAGGGTCTATAATAAACAAGAGGTTGTTGTTCACGCTTGTCGAACTATTTGTTGTGACTAGATTAGCCAATTAACTTAGTCTTTTTTCTGTTCCTGAATCAATCCTGACTTCTGCAAACCTATTCGTTAAACATGAATATTGGCCAAACCCCTTGGACAAGCAATTTTCAATCTCCAATGTGTCTAAAGCTTCCTGTTAGCCACTGGCAATTTGTGGCATGTGACTGGCCACCTGAATCACATGGTATTGTTTCTGTTCCCTGACTGGATGACTGAAATTATTTGGATAAGAGAACTACAAATGAGAAACAACGAACAGGAGAGCTGTGCAGGAACCAGAGCTTCTGCTCTGTGGAAAATTTGACGACACTGTTTAGTGTGTTTATCCCATGCCGGAATGAAGACTTGGCATGGTGACATTTTCCACAAACATGGAATCTTCAAAAAAAAAATCCCTTCTGGGATGAAATAGGATGGAAAATTCCAAAAAAATTCAGGGCAGCTGGAAGCCAGCAAGCTGACTGGGCAGCCCTCATGCCTCCTGGCCAAGCAAGCAGCCACTGGAGCCAGTCAGCTAGACTTGCTTCCTTCAGAGTTTTGATGGAGTCAACGTGTTCCCACAGAACACTTTGATTCCATCAAATCAGCATTTTCCAACAGATAATCATCCTGCTGGAAGATTTGCAACCCACTCCAGTGGCCCACCTTACTCACCTACACATCTGGGCGCAAAGTATTTGTGCAAACAGAACCCAGCCAGGAGGGAACATTAATGAAATGGGATTCTAAAGGGCTAAACCAAAGAGCTGGTTGGAACTGGAGCAAATGTCCTTGAAGCCTGGTATCTAGATCATTCAACCTGCTGTAGTTGTTTAGAGCTAGATTGCAGCCCATCCTGCGCACACATGCAGGGGAATCAAGGTATTTAAGGTGCCTCCTTATTCCTCTGCACTCGCAGCTTCTGTGGGGTTGGGTGGGCAGGGGCATCCACTTGGCTGAGTCAGGCTCTGCACATTCAGTGTGCCCTTAGTGCAGCAGTACTGGCATGCGGGGGAGGTAATCTGTGCCCGGGACAGGTCTGGAGCCAGTTACCCCCTCCTAGAGCTAGGGGAGAGCCAGGAACCCGATCAGACTTGGAGGCCCGGTCCACTTCTGCAACAGCATGCTGCCCGTTGCTCAGGACATGTGGCAAAGCCACAGTCTACTGGTAATTCCTGGTCATATTACCATAGTGCCCGTGAACGGCGGTCATGGTCCAGGACTCTGTGGTGCTAGGCACTCGCAGCACGGAACTACGGTCCTGGCCCATCAATGGTGCGTTTCCCAACACGCCTGGCTGGAGTTTATTCATTTGTTTCCTTAAAAACCTCACTGAATTGTACCTAATTTTACCATGAGCTTGAAGGAGAAGGGCAGAGTCTAATGCCCCCATCTCAAACATCCCTCTCTTCCCTGCCCCCACAGTTCCCACCCTGGGGGGACCCTGCCTGTGCCCTGCATTATGCGTGTGACCGTTATTTAACAGTGTTTGTGTCCCAGGGTGCTGGCCAGCCGCGGCTGCACACCACCGGTGCCTGTTTGCACAATGGGGAGGATTCGGTCCTTTCACCAAAAATTATTCATTATCTGCAAAAACCGCAGAGGCAGCCTGTGCACTGAATGGGATTTCCCAGATGATCCTGCGCCCCCAGAGGCTGTCTGCTCCCCTTTTCAGGGGTTAGATTGAATTCGCTCGCCCCTGCCCCTCGCCTGAGTCCCTAGGTGTAAGCAGAGTAGTGTGATTCAGCTCCGGCCCCAACTGCTCTTGAGTCAGATGGAAAATGACCCTTGAGACAAAGCCCAAAGCCGTCCCCCCACTCTAGTGCTTTGCCCCGACACGTGTCTCTTTAACCTCTGCCTTGTGGCCAGCTGCTACAAGGGGCGCCTCCTTTGTAGTGATTAATAGGCCCTAGATCACATGATTAAACAGACACGTCTCCCCATCTGGTCAACAATCCCATGTCTGTTAGAGACCCTGTGCCCTCGGTGATAATGATATTAACCTCCCCGGCATTCTGCGATGGCCCCCTTCAAAGGGCCCCGTCAATTGTCAGCCGGCCTGAGACCGAGAGAGACGTTTGTCCCAGCAGGCCCCACTTTGCTAGCGACTCGATCAAAGTTCATAGTGATCTCCCTGCCGAGGCAGAGATAGATTTACAGTCGCCACTTAACATGGCGTTATGAGGCCAGCTAGGCCCTTGCCACGCCGCACGGCTGTCCCCGGAGGAATGTGTGCTGCCACCACGCTCCTTTCCTTAAGGAGGCGTCCATTTAATTCACCTCACTGCAGAGCCGGACTTGGTGTTTTCTGCTGGGCCTTCTTTACCCCCCCCCCCCCCACACACACACAACCATAAGCGACCCCCTATCTACAACAACAAGGGATGGTTGGGCCACCAGCGGCTGGAGCGTAGCACATGCTTCCGCTGCGTTTCCACACTCGTGCAGCGGCATTGCTTTCCAGACCCGGACGATTCTTCGCCCCACCTGGGGAGGGGCTCCCCATGTCACAGCTGGGGGCGCGGCCGCTGGGAGCGGATTTTCCAAGGAGACGAGCTCCTGTGGCTTCCACGAAGCTGTGGCTGCTCAGCCCCTCTGAGGCCCAGGCCATAAACAGTTCGGCTGAGGGCCCAGCAGGAGAGCTGGGAGGAGAACACTGGAGTCGCTGGCTCTCCCTTCCCTGCGCAGCTCACTAGACGATGCTGCCTCGCCGAGTTCAGCTGCGCCCTTGTGACCAGGGGTTGTTCAGCATCAGAACCGGTTCCACAGCAGGCAGGCAGCTGGCACGGAGCCCGTGGAGGCCTCACAGCACCATCACTTACTGCAGCCAGAGCAGCGCTGCCTGCCACATTATAATCCATCGTCCTGGGGTCTTTCCCTAGAACTGAGCCCCCATGGGTCCCACAGGCCAACCTGAGCAGCACCCCTGGGGCAGGGGGAGAACCGCCCCTGGAGCTGCAGCGGGGCAGATGGGGGGGGGGCAGAAGTGATGGGAGGTAGGGGATGGGCAGAAGCCAGGGCGGGGGGAGGGCAGAAGCCGGGGTGAGGGGGTTCAGGCAGAAGCCAGGTGGGAGGTAGGGTTGCTAACTTTCTACTCGCACAAAATCGAACACCCTTGCCCCGTCCCCGCCCCTCCACACCCTCACTCATTTTCACTGGGCTGGGGCAGGGAGCTGGTGTTTGGGAGGGGGTGAGGGCTCTGGCTGTGGGTGCAGGCTCTGGGGTGCGGCTGGCAATGAGAGGTTTGGGCTGCAGAAGGGTGCTCCGGGCTGGGGCGAGGGATTTGGAGGGTGAGGTGGGGATCAGGGATGGGGCAGGGGGTTGGGGCGCAGGAGGAGGTCAGGGGTGCAGGCTCCGGGCGGCACTTACCTCAGGTAGTTCCCAGAAGCAGCAGCATGTCGCCCCTCTGGCTCCTATGGAGAGGCGCAGCCAGGTGACTCTACATACTGCTCTGTCCACAGGCGCCGCCCCACAGCTCCCATTGGCCACAGTTCCCAGCCAATGGGAGTTGCGGAGCTGACGCTTGGGGGGGGCAGTGTGCGGAGCCCCCTGGCTGCCCCTACACCTAGAAGCCAGAGCGCGGACATGCCTCTGCTTCCGGGAGCCGTGCAGAGCTACAGCAGGTAGAGAGCCTGCCTTAGCCCCGCTGCGCTGCTGACTGGACTTTTAATGGCCCGGTCAGCGATGCTGACCGGAGCCATCAAAGTGTCTTTTTGACCGGGCATTCTGGTCGAAAACCGGACACCTGGCAATCCTAGTGGGAGGTCAGGCAGAAGTGGGGCAGGGAATGGGCAGAAGCAGGGGTGAGAGGATGGGCACAAGTGGGGCAGGGGGACGGGCAAAAGTGGGGTCAGGAGGAGAGGCAGAAGTGATGTCACATTCATTTCTGTAGGAAATGATTGACACACACCCCCACACACACTCTTTTTTGGACCCCTTTTCAGACTGGGCAGTGCAGCCCCTGGGCCCGGCAGAGGGGTTTGCCAAAAGCCTAGTCCCTTTGCTGTCTGGGGATGAGGCCGGGGAGTGTCCCTGCTGGACTCCCCAAGGGGAAAGGATGAGGGCAGGTGATGGCCCTTCTGCAGCAGCAAGTGTCAGCCCGGCAGGGAGGAGTGTGCTTTGCACACTGTCAGAGGTGCAGCAGCGGCTGCCGCAAGCTGTGCACCCCGCCCCGCAGCACTCTGCGAGCTGCTGGAGGAGTCGGGTAGCGGGCCTCCAGCCTGGCTACTGCTGCACAGCCCCGAGGGGGGGCTGCAGCTCAGACACCACAACGCAGCCGAAACCCCACGTTTGGAAACTAAGAGCGGCCCGTTTGAATCCAACAAATTTACAAAGCCCTTTGCATCCATTTCAATTGGTCATTCTCAAGGCCTGAAAATGCAGCAAACGGGGCAGACTGTCATTTTTGCAGGGCCTCTTGAGCATCAGACTGGCAGTGAAAAGGGGCCTTCCAGTTGGGCATAAAGAGCAGTTTAAAGGGGCTGTTAAGTGACCGTGAATGTAATTTACTCCTATTTTAAGTCCTCCTTTCTACTAAGAGCCTTACTGTCAATAAGATTCGAGCCCACAGTCTATTTGATTTATTTAGCAGGCGGTAAGTTTGTTGTTGGAAATGCACTTGGGCTCTCTCAAGGCAGCCCACTGGTTTTAAAGAGGTTTATAAGCAAAGGAGCTTCAAAAATAAACCTTTGTAAAAGGCCACATTCACAGGCCTGGTGGATCCTAGCTGTCGAAAGAGAAAGCTTGTAGGGAAACAAAGATGTTTCTTTGGATTAGCGAGACTTTTGATTCTGTTCCCAGGCCAGTGCTGCCCACAGCAGTAAGGTATCACTGAAGGATCTTGGAGAAGGGTGTCAGGAAGAGTGGTAAGCAAGAGCATCTGAAAAAACAGCCAAGTATCAGCCACATGGAAATTTCATTTTGTAGAAGCGTCCTTGTTTTGTGAATTGCTTCAGCTCAGAATCCCACATTTGAGAACAATCTGGAGCTGTGGTTTTGCTGGGGTCAGTTGTCTGCGACTAGCAACGGGCGCCATGCATTTCCTTCAGCTGACTCAGGTCTCTGAGAGTTACCCTAAAAGGCAGAGCACCCTCCCCCCGCCCAAATACACCCACACAGCGATGTAGCCCTGCTCCAGCTGCCAGAGACAGCCAGCCTGGAAAGTCTGATTCTGACACATCTTCCAGGGAAGTTGCTGCCAAAACAAATCTGGAATCTACATATATTTGTGGATTACTCACATCTGGACCCAATTTGATAACAAAGGCATTTCTACAGCTCTGTGGCAGGAAATGCAGGTCTTGAACCTTCTGCAGCAGGATTCAAAGGAAAAGAGAAGATCGTGGCTGGATAGACAGTTCAGAAGGACAATTCTAGCCTGGCATGAAGAGCCACTGATGCCCATTGACCCCAGCTTTGGATTCTGCAGACATGTCATACTGCATTATCAGTAAAAAGAAAAGGAGTACTTGTGGCACGTTAGAGACTAACAAATTTATTTGAGCATAAGCTTTCCGATGAAGTGAGCTGGAACTCACAAAAGCTTATGCTCAAATAAATTTGTTAGTCTCTAAGGTGCCACAAGTCCTCCTTTTCTTTTTGCGGATACAGACTAACACGGCTGCTACTCTGAAACCTGCATTATCAGTATTACTTTTCCCCTTTCTGTGTTGCTAGGCCCCTTCATGACGTCATGACCTTTCCTATTTAAAAGCTAAACTATTTTGGTTGCTTTTACCGGACCTGAATGGCTAATACCCTGTTTGTGACAACATAATTGTTTCCACAGCAGCCAATTGTGATGTCATAGATAAAGGATTTTGGTTTTAGCTGGACAATGAGCAGCAGGAGAAGACAAACACATGGGACAGCAAGATCCTGATGTTCCCTATAGAAATGTTCCTATACATGATGAATGAGAAAAAGAGGGATGTAGAGTTTGTGTGATCAAGAAAAGACTTTCTCTTGATATAGATTTTTCAGATCTTTCCAAGTTGCACTTGAATGTCTGTACTGGATGCTCAGGACAGGAGCAGGGAATGATGGGAAGCTGTTCTAATTAAACAATAGTAACAATCCTGACATTTTTCTTTTCCATCAAGAAGCTGACAGTACTGTGTGCACATGCGTGTGTGTATGCATCTGTTTGTGTAAAAATTAATTGCTTAATCAAAACTGGTTTTGTGTTCAAATCAAGACAGTTTTTTTTAAGTTGCATGGTCAACTGCATGCCTCATTTTGCATATGCAATTACCCTGAGCGTACATGCAAACTGGGCAGCGCTCTGCACAGATGGCCATCATTGTTACTTTCAGAGCTGGTCAAAATATTTTCAGCTAAACTTTGTTCTATCAAAAAATGCCATTTAATCAAAACTGAAATGTTTTGTGGACACATCTTGATTTCAACAATCATTTCACAGAGAAGGTTTCAAGACAAAAGAGACTCTGACTTGTTATAGCCCAGTGGGGAGGTTCTAACTAATCAAATAGTAATGACGGAGAGTAGAAAGTGATCATAAATCATCAGACAGCATTTTTTAAAAGCCACTGCTAGCGGCCCCAAAACACCTTCAGGTCATGCTGCTGAAACTGCAGCACTACAGCTTAGATGTCTATGACAGGAAAGGGACTGAGATGTATGCAGCTGAGTTCTTATCCAGAGCAACCTTGCAGCATGAAAATACAGCAGCTGAACAAGAATATGAGACCTTCACCTTGCTAGAAATACAAGTACCACAGAAAGACATAGAAAGCAACACCCGAGCCAGTTATGTGGCAGTTTCAAGGCAGGAGCTGGAAAGAATCTGAGAACAAATCATACAAGGCAAAGATTGACAAGTGCTCACATCCATCACACTGTCAGGATGGCCAGACACCAGAGAAGAAGTCCCACCTGTCTCTCAAGAATACTGGTCCTATAGAGACAAGCTGAGCATCTGAGATAGGATCACATGTAAAGACCATTGATACATACCACCCTGATCACTGAGTACAGAAATTCTCTTATGAATCCATCGCAGCGGCCGTTTGTATCTGGAAAGGCAGAGACATCACATCCTGACCAAACATGGCAAGGATATCTGAGACCTGGTGAGTCATGATACATGTGGGGAAAAGCAGGCCAAGCAAAAGAAAGAGACAATGAAAATATATACTATTCCCACCAGACCTTGAAGCAGAGCAGGAATGGACCTTGCCACTGCAAACCGCACAAACGATTATTGCCGACAGACTTCTGGGAACTATCTGGATGAGACACAACAGCAGTGACCATCACAGAGAAAGCAGTGCCACATTGGGTTTGACCTCTGTTTACTTGCATTGAGTTTGTGTAATTTACTTGGGAATAGGAATTCAGTCAGAGCCCATCACCTTCATACCACAGCCAGTCAAATGGCAAAGCTGAGCTGGCGGGTAACATTGTTAAGGCTCTATTAAAGATAGCTCGCAAAGAGCAAGGTAAATAGATGGCAGAATGGAGAATGGAGAAACACTCCTACAGGAGGCCTTAATAGCAGCCTAGTACAAAGCTTGATGTCTAAATGCACACATCCCTTGGTGCCTATGGCCGCAGGATTACTCTACTCAGCTGCACTTGAAGGAGTAACAGACAAAAAGCGAGAGAGACAAGTAAAGGCCACAGCCTATTATGACCGACAAGCTAACGACTTCCCAGCACTACAACTGGGAGACCCTTTCAGTATCAAAGTGGTTCCTCAAGACAAATCATGCCCTAGGAAGCAAGCTACGTGTGTTGAAGAGAGAAATCCTCATTCATATCATGTAGCAGTGAGGGGGCATATATTTCACCAAAAGTGTGAACACATTCACCCCTTATGAACACAAGTCAAAACCATGCATGTGGAGGATGGTGAAATCTTGCCCTCTGATGAGACTTGATAAGCAGGACGTGGAAGGAACATAGGCCAATAAGCGACCCATAGGTATTGGACCAGACGCACAAAACACTCCCCACCCACAAAAACCAAGCGCCGGGCAGTCTTCTGTCGCTACAAGAAAGACTCACACTCGCTACAACATCAAATTGCGCACAAGGTATATACAAGACTTTGTCCAATACGAAGGCATAAAAGAACAACCCTCCTAAACCCAGAGGGAAATACCTTAGCTCCCAAGCAAGTTAATTCTAGTTAGTTTTTTTAAAGGAGTTAGTGTTAAGTGGTATATCTGACTTGACGGGGTATAACAGAACGTTCAGGTTGTAAGGTTGTGGGAGTCTTGTTTCGTTTGGCTATCAGATAAATGTGACAAAAGGGATTGTACAATAAGTAGCTTTCCAGTACGGTGCACTATAATATGTGCTGTGACAGTCACACCTGGCAGCTCTGGGAAGGTGACTGAAGGCAGGTATATTAGCCTTAGAATGATTAAAGCCTTTTTCCCTATGAACTGACAGAGCTTACCTCAGGTTAATTATGGACAGCTGAGTCTAATTAAGGGCAGCTGGTGACCTTTAAACACCTCTTCCAGAGAGAGGGCTGAGAGAGGAGGGATGAGAAGCGAGCTGCAGAAGGGTTGTGTGCAGCAAGGGGAAAAGGCTTCTCTTAGGTGAAGAGCTGTTTTTCTCTAGAAGGAGAAATTTGGTGTTTGTCTGTTTGGGGAGGGGGCCTAGGTTCCTGCATAGCTGGGCCCTGTGTGGGTTAGAGAGGGTGGCTAGTGATTGGTAGCCAGCATAAGAAGAGGCAGTACTCCAGTGGGAGTTAGGAAATGTAATTTTTTTGGTTTTATTTATAGAAGCCCTCAGGCCAGCCCTGAGGCCTCACCTGTAAATATTGTGACTAAATGAGCGTCAAGTATTAAACCTCTGGAGTGGGACAGATTTGCCCCCAGTCTCCTCAATGCCAGAGGGAGAAACTCTGAGCCCTGACATGATGGAAGAGGTGCATTGTCACAGTGCCAATATGTATAGGCACTTAGAGAACTCTGCTTGCAGGAAGTGCTTGATGGGAGAAAACAGAGTATGTGGAGGAAGGAATAAAGCCAGAACGTTGCACTATCATGTGTGTGTCTCTCTCTTTAAGCTCGAACACAGAACAACAATTAGCCACTCACATGAGCAGTTATCTGAGGTGCAAAGCAAGTTGTGATAATTCCTTGGAGTGAGCCCAACTTAGAAAAACAAAATCAATTTCCTGAGACTTTGCCCCATACTGTGGGGAAATCTGTACAGCAACACAAATTCTTTGGGGGCAGGTGAATTTGGAGGCCACACCAGGACCCCATTAAAAAGATTTTTGCCATATATTTTGATCAATATATTCTTGGTAAGAATGGCTTCCTAGCACCAGCATGGTCATCCTGACAGCAGGATCAAAGTGAGGGTAGTGTCTCTTCTTTGCCCATGGTGCCAACACCTGCCATTTCCATGTTTCCATTTTTGCAGTGTTTCAGCAGGAAGACAGGAAGCTGGCCCCACTAGCGTTCTGCTGCATGCACCTGAATCACCTCCTGATCTCCGGCATGTAAAGCTAATAAACACTAATTGGGTTATAATGCTAAAGGAACTCAAATATGAAATTGCAGAACTACTAACTATAGTATGTAACCTATTGCTTAAATCAGTCTCTGTACAAGATGACTGTAAAATAGCTAATGCAACACTGATTTTTAAAGAAGGCTCCAGAGGTGATCCCGGCAATTATAGGCCAGTAAACCTAACTTCAGCACCAGGCAGATTGGTTGAAACTATTATAAAGAACAGAATTGTCAGACACATAGATGAACATGATTTGTTGGGGAAGAGTCAACATGGCTTTTGTAAAGGGAAATCATGCCTCATCAATCTACTAGAATTCTTAGAGGGGGTCAACAAACATGTGGACAGGGGGATCCAGTGGATATAGTGTACTTAGATTTTCAGAAAGCCTTTGACAAGGTCCCTCTCCAAATTCTCTTACGCAAAGTAAGCTGTCATGGGATAAGAGGGAAGGTCCTCTCATGGATTGGTAACTGGTTAAAAGACTGGAAAGGGCAGAAGTAAACGATGAGTTTTCAGAATGGATGGGGTGAATAGCAGGATCCCCCAGGGATCTGTACTGGGCCCCAAGGATCTGTACAGGGATCTGTACTGGGCTGTTCAACGTATTACTTTATCATCTGGAAGAAGGGGTAAACAATAAGGTGGCAAAGTTTACACACTACAAAATTACTCAAGATGGTTAAGTTCAAAGCAAACTGAGAAGAGTTCCAAAGAGACCTCATAAAACTAGGTGAGTAGGCAAGAAAATAGTAAATAAAATTCAGTGTAGATAAATGCAAAGTAATACACATTGGAAAACATAATCCCAACTATACATGATGGGGTTTAAATTAGCTGTTGCCACTCAAGAAAGAGATCTGGGAGTCATTGTGGAGAGTTCTCTGAAAACATCTGCTCCATGTGCAGTGGCAGGCAAAAAAGCAAACCGAATGTTAGGAACCATGATAGATGATAATGCAGTAAATATCATAATGCCACTATATAAATCTATGGTAGGCCTACTGCATGAATACTGCGTGCAGTTCTGGTTCCCCCTTCTCAAAAAAGATAAATTGGAATTGGAAAAGGTACAGAGGAGGGCAACCAAAAGGATGAGGGGTTTGGGACAGTTTCTGTTTGAGGAGAGATTAAAAAGACTGAGACTGTTCAGCCTGGAAAAGAGACGACTAAGGGGGGGATATGACGGAGGTCTATAAAATCATGAATGCTGTGGAGAAAGTCCATAAGGAAGTGTGATTTTCCCCTTCCCATAACACAAGAATCAGGGTCATCCAATGAAATTATTAGGCAGTAGGTTTAAAACAAACAAAAGGAAGTATTTCTTCACACAACACACAGTCAACCTGTGGAACGTGTTGCCAGGGGATGTTATGAAGGCTAAAAGTATAACTGGGTTCAAAAAAGACTTTGATATGTTCCTGGAGGATGGGTCCATCAATGGCTATTCGCCAAGATAGTCAGGTTAGCAACCCCTTGCTCTGGGTGTCCCTATGCCTCTGACAGCCAGAAGTAGGGACTTGATGACAAGGTATGGATCACTGAAAAAATTTCTGTTATTTATTCCCTCTGAAGCATCTGGCCCTGGCATTGTCAGAAGACAGGATACTGAGCTAGATGGACCACTGGTCTGACCCAGTCTGGCCGTTTTTATGTCCTGATGTTCTTACATTGCTCAAGCTATTTTCCCTTGGCATTTAGAATCTTTCCGTGTGACTAACCAAAAAATTGGCATGAGCTTCCCAAACTCATGACTCGTTTCAGTCTTTATTTGGGGCTAAATTCATGAGTGAATTTAGTACTCCTGAGAGAGAGAAACTAATACAAGAGTGCAGGCCAAAGCAGGCAGAACCCTACCCTTCAGCCCACAGACCTCCTTCCTGATTCCTTCCTCCCTGGAGGGAGGCTGCCATGCTTATGCCCAAAGGCAGAAGCATAGGCACAAAGGGAGCCTGTATCCTAAAAAGTTCGGTGCTGAGTGAGTTTAGGTGCCCACAGAGCTGAGGCAGGAGTTCTCTGCATCGCAGTGGAGCCAAACCCGGGACTTAGGTGCTTAAAATAGGGACTTAGGTGCCCAACTCCTTTTGAACATCCAGCCTCAAGTGCCCTCCTCCCAGACTGATTTTGCAGGGCTGGTTAGAATGAAGGAAGCTTTTTATGTATACACCGAGCTGGAGTCACAGAGAGAAAATAAACATGAAACCCATGCTGCCGTTTTTATTGGGTCACATTTCCAAGTGGAACCAAGGGATCTCCCCCATCCACCTGGCACACAAAAAGTGAATGCAGTGACCCTGCATTATGTCAAAACCTGGTAGATCTTTCAGCGCAGGAAGGAAGGAAGGAAGGCCTATACACCGCCCATTCCTTTAGGCCCCCATTTCTGGGACTTCTCCTGCTGACAGAATAGACCCCAAGGAAGGTGAAGTACAGACAATTTACTCCCAAGCCTCAGGCCCTCATAGGAGATCTTTTAGAAGGAAAACCTACCCTACCCTCAGGCCCCAGCTGGCCTAATTTAGCACTAATTTAGTCATGTGAATTTTAGACTAATTCAAAACTACTCAAGGAAAATAAAACTTGTATGTGTTTAGAGACAGAGGATATTAGTGTGGAAGATGTAATGTTTGGGCACTATGCAATGATTTATTTGATGGTATTGGTATAACCAGTAAGCAGCAGCTGCACCAAAGAGTGATTCTTAAGGACTTGCCTCGACTAGGGAAATTTGCATCAATGTGCCTACTTTGATGTAGTGACACAGATCATAGAATATCAGGGTTGGAAGGGACCTCAGGAGGTCATCTAGTCCAACCCCCCCTGCTCAAAGCAGGACTAATCTGCAATTTTCCCCAGATCCCTAAATGGCCCCATCAAGGATTTAACTCACAACCCTGGGTTTAGCAGGCCAATGCTCAAACCATTGAGCTATCCCTCCCCCCAGATGCGAATACCTAATGTAGACACACTGCACAATGGGCCTTTTGCCAGTGCAGTTTACTCAGGAAGAGGTCTAGGGTGGGACCTTATCTTACTCCATAGCTCATACTGGTGCAAGCTTCAGCTTACACTGGTGCAATTAGAGTGCACTGAGGTTTGTACCAGTGTACCTACACTGGCTCAAATATATATATATATATATAAGCTTATGGTCTGCTTTGATGCATTTCCTTGCTGAGTTTGTCACCCCTAAAGTCTGTTCCCTGTCTGAATCTCTTTCTCGCAGGCCTGTCTATGTGTGTGTGTATATGTGACATTCTGTACCTCGGGGGAACACCCTACACCCCCATGTTCATCCTTATAATATGATTATGTGGTATCCAATGCAAAGTTTGTCATGTCGGGTGTCTTCGGAAGGCTCATGATGCACTGAGCATTGTTGTAATAGTGATGTGATATTAATTGTTGTTACAGTAATGTTATAGGTTGTAATTTCATGTATATAGTTATGAGGCTGAAAATGTATCCTCATGGCTTAAAATAAGCCCAGGCAAAAACTCTCTAAGAGCAGAGGGGCAGTTCACACCTCATCAAGGCATGTATGGGATAAATCCAGCCCAGCCTCACAGGA
This sequence comes from Lepidochelys kempii, assembly GCF_965140285.1. Taxonomy (NCBI): domain Eukaryota; kingdom Metazoa; phylum Chordata; order Testudines; family Cheloniidae; genus Lepidochelys; species Lepidochelys kempii. The sequence continues at coordinate 28,610,748 of NC_136392.1, read as the reverse complement.
ACAAAGGACGCTGGCCTAGGCAGCAACAAAAGGATCTGTTGGACTCTCAAGTGACTCAGCCCCCTTCCTTTGGTCAGTTGAGGACTGTGATGAGGTAATGTTCATCTGACTCTGGGCACCATGCAATTATTTATTTGATGGCACTGGTATAACCAGTAAGCAGCAGCTGCACCAAAGAGTGATTCTTTAGGACTTGCCTTGACTAGGGAGGTGCTGATCAAAAGGGAGAGCCTGGCTGAAGAGCAACCAGCCAGCCTGTGGTGAGAAGCAACTAAGTTTGTAAGGGAACTAAAAGTGTTAAAATCAGCTGAGAATGTGTTTTGCTTTTATTAAATTTGACCAAATCTGACTTGTTATGCTTTGACTTATAATCACTTAAAATTTATCTTTGTAGTTAATACATCTTTTGTTTATTCTATCTGAAGCAGTGCATTTGGTTTGAAGTGTGTCAGAGACTCCCCTTGGGATAACAAGCCTGGTACATATCATTTTCTTTGTTAACTTGACGAACTCATATAAGCTTGCAGCGTCCAGCGGGCATAACTGGACACTGCAAGATGGAGGTTCCTAGGGTTGTATCTGGGACTAGAGATATTGGCTAGTGTCATTCGGTTGCACAATCCAAGGAACAACTTACATGCCAGAGGCTGTGCGTAAACAGCCCAGGAGTGCGGGTTCTCACAGCAGAGCAGGGTAAGGCTGGCTCCCAGAATCAAGGATTGGAGTCACCTAGCAGATCACCAGTCCAGATAACACCAGAGGGGAATGTCACAGTATATATACACACACACACACAAAGGCCTGTGAGAAAGAGATTAAGACAGGGAACAGACTTTCGTGGTGATAAACTCAGCAAGGAAATGCATCACTGCTGACAATAAGCATTTCCCCAAGAGCTAGCCGGTTATACATTCTGATAAACAGAACCTGTAACTCTGTCTCTGATAATGCCATCTGGTGTCTCTCAAGAACGTTTGAAAAAAATTAACGGAACCCAAATGAGACTTTACGATGGAAGGGAAATGTGCATCAGTGACTTCCCATCTGCATTGAGAAGAACGTGGCCAATGTACCAGTCCTAATGGGTTTTTAATATTCTCATGACACACTCTGAACTCTGCATATTTCTGGGTGATAGAGACACTAAAGGGCACCGTGTATATCACTGTGCAGGATCTGATCTCTGGAATCCAGGCCCTTTATATCAATGGTGCACTGCGGCTGTTTTGTAGCTTTAGATGTTTTAATCATTCTATCAACCCACATCTCTCAAATCAAGGCAAGCGCCGTGTCTCTGTCCTATAAATACACATTAAAAAATTCTCGAAAAGTAAAAGCAATGGACTCAGAAATTAATAAGGCTGATTGACAATCCTATTTTGGAAACTCTTGTACCATATGGCCAGAGTTGTGTTAGGATGGAGCTGACCAACTGGGGAGTTACTGGGGGTTGTTTGTAATTGTAATAAGGGAGCTCAGATGGCTGGTGTGAAGAACAAACAAGAAGCTGCACTGTTTGTCCGGAGATCATTCCTGATATGGCCTTTGCCAAATGAAAACGCTGCACAGCTTTATCCCTGTTTGCTCTGTTCTTGTAAACATGGTTTGCAGATACCGCAGGTAGGATGTGCTGTTTACAGTCAGGGCCGCCCCTGGGATTGTGCGCCCCAAGTACGTGCTTGCTTTGCTAGTGCCGAGAGCTGGTCCCGGTTACAGCATTTTCACTCTGTCCCATGCAGTGCACAGTGGGTCAAACACGACAGCTTGGCCAGAGCTGCCCTGCCAGATACAAACATAACTGAGCAAAGCTTGGAGTGAATCTCAACCCACACCTGAGGTGACCCTTTGCTCAGCCATGAACCAGGCTGCCATGAGGGAGGCTGTTCTTATGGTATTTCTGACTGCTGGGGCTAGGAAGGGGAAAACTGGTGCTTTTGATCCACACCTCTGAGATTGCCAGGCTAACTTCCCCTCCACAGAGGGACACAGCTATTGCAGACAAACGGCTAAAACTAAGGTGCTTCCCAAAACAGAGGGTTTCCCCCAAGCTTGCTGGACGATGGCAGTCTGTGCTGCCCACTATGTGCTTGGAATAGTTCCTGCAGGGCCCAGTTTAAGAAAGCGCAAGGAAAGTGGTGGTCTCTGGCTGTTTCCCAGGGGAGGGGTTTCCACATCACAAACGCCCTGCTCCCACAATGGGCACTGCTTGGCTTTCTATCCACCCTGTGCCCTTTATCCCAAGTGGTACCCTATGCCCTTTATCCCCTCTGCCACCCTGTGCCTTCTATCCTACATGGCACCCTGTGACCTCTATCCCTCCTGGCACCCTGTGCCTTCTATCCTATGTGGCATCTTGTTCCCTTTATCCCCCCTGGCACCCTGTGCCCTCTATCCCCTGTGGCACCCTGTGCCCTCTATCCATCCTGGCACCCTGTGCCTTCTATCCTATGTGGCGTCTTGTTCCCTTTATCCCCCCTTGCACCCTGTGACTTCTATCCCCCTGGCTCTTTATCCCATGTGGCATCCTGTGCCTTGGCGAGTGCTATCATCCTTCATAGTTTGAATTTTGATGACATATTAACTACTTGCTGAGATCAAGACATGAGCTCCCCTTTCCTGCGTGCTGGACCCAAGGTTTAGTTCAGCTGGTGCCTTCAGTGTATTTATACTCCGCTCTGGCCTTGTAACCTGGGGCTGTTTCTCCAGATAAATGTTTATTTTCTCACATGTGGCGTGTCGCTTCCCGTTTGGCAGGCACTGGCAGCAGTACACTTTGGAGGGGGCAGACAGCATGTGCTGAGTGTCCCCTTCAGAATGGCACGGAAGTAGAACAGAGCCAATCTTCCTCAGCTGGCAGGACCAGCTGGCCTGACGTCAGGCGTTGGAGAATGGTGCTGGAGGCATGGCAGGTTGTGTGGAGTCCAGGGAATGACCAGCCCACACCGAAGCAATGGCTGCGAGGTTCAGTACTGTACAGCTGGAAATAAATGGAGATGGGGATGGGATGAGATGGGAGGCTGCAACCATAACTGCAGAGACAGCGCCTGCCTCCAGAACAGATCCGATGAAGTGAGCGGTAGCTCATGAAAGCTCATGCTCAAATAAATTGGTTAGTCTCTAAGGTGCCACAAGTACTCCTTTTCTTTTTAGAAATACTACAGTGCCTTCTCACGGAGCATGAAAAGCGCTGCCCAGCCAATGCCAACAAGTGAACGATCCCTGGGAGGTAGATCCGTAGCGTTATCGGCCATGCCTAGGCTAGGAAGACCAAACACAACGAGGGGCAGTCAGCTGTCCAAAGCACAGAGCTAGGAACAGAACCCCGCCGTTGAGATTTGCACTCCCGTGACCTCGCGGCAGTCTGAGACCAGGCGCTCTGACAGCCCTCTGAATAAAGGTATGCTGAGTTTGTACAGCCCCCATAGGACAGAGATCTACTCCATCCACAGCAGCAGCATGGCTATTCTGTGCAGGTGACAGCCTGAGACCTGTGCTGTGAAGCTGGACCCTGTCAGGAGACAGAGGGGAGCTGCAGTACCCATTTGTCTAGTTTGTGGCAGACAGCATGTCCGGTCCAGAGGCCCAATAGGAAATGGCTGGAACAGCCATGGAGTCAGCCCCACTTCTGAGCAGGATCTGTTTTGTATTAGAAACCACGAGAAGCTGGTGTCAGACTGGAGACTCTTCCATCTTTCCCAAGCTGATGTAAGGAGAGCTGCTCTTGTGATTAAACATGTGTTTGGATCTAATCAAGGACCTTGGGAAGTTGTAACTTACCCTAACAATGCAGCTGGACATAACTGGCTTCCTGAGGCTTGTAAAAATAATCTCTAGATAAGTAAATTACTATCGATTTGATATTGAAAAGGGGGGAGGGAGGTTATTTACATAGAATTCTGCTGCTCTATCCTGACCCACACACAGACCCATACCCTGTGGAGGACTGGGGGGGAACAGGGGGTTCACTCACACAGCTCTGAGTGTGGCTTTACTGCAGGCCATACTTGATATAATGGATGCTGCCTGCCCTCAGCACCTTCCCATTGACTTCAGTGGAAGCTGGGGACCCTTAGCAGCTCACAGGATCAGACACAAGATCTGTAAGTCTTTCAAGTGCATCTCCTGATGTGTTTTGCCCCTTTTTACTCTCCTAATAAAGCAGAGGTTTGTCAGATCAGCTGAATGGGGTGGCAGGGGGAATATCAAAGGGTTATTGAGACTGAGGACCGCTCTTTGCCGGTTGTTCGGCTTTTCTTTTTCAGTGAATGTTCTTGTTTCTAAAAATTATAACTAAAATGAAACAAACACAGACACGCACACAGACACAGGCACACACCTCCCTTCCCCGGCTCCTCAAAAATAAGGGTGAAAACAGAGAGAACATTTCAGCAATGTCACAAATCCAGGGCTCTGCAATTCTTTGCAGGCAGAATATTGTAATATACAAGAATTCTGCTCTCCAAAGCACCCAGAGAGATGAAGATTCTGTATGTTTCAATTTTCTGTTTGCTCCAAGAATGGAGGAAGACAGGCAACATGGACAATGGACACATGTTGTGTCACACACACACACACACCTGCAAAGCCAAACACAGGTGGTAGCTTGGACAGATCTAATTTTAAGCTCAGCCAGCCTGGCACTGAAGGGGAAGATGCCCTGATGAACAAAATGTTACATTTTCCCTTTGCAGAGCCAGGTTTACATTGTTTTCAGCATCCAAACTTGAAGGGACGCAGGACATGCAGTGCATAATCCAAAGGCCCTTTGTTATTATTTTGCCACGTGCCAGGGGGAACTTTCTAGGAAAGTGCTTCCCATAGATTGGGAGCTAGCCACCCTGAGTACGTACCCATCCGAGACACTAGGCATGGATTTGAGTAGCCAGCCCCTCCCACTGCTTGTGCCACCGTGGGTGCCCTCTATTTTTGGCATGGCATCCATCAGCGCTTGTGTGGGCATGTTTCCTCAAGCTGGAGTTTATGTCTCCAGCCTGACATGTAGACGTACCCGTAAACATGCGTTCCGTTGGTGCTCCCTGGGTGCACAGACTGTGCGTGGGCCATATGCAGCACCAGGGCAGGATGAGGGGAGGATGCGATGGAAAGAAGGGTCCTTGTGCCATCTCGACCACCCAGCCATGCAGGGGCCAGGCACTCCGAAGCTTGCCTTTACCTCTCAATCGCTCATTAGTGCTAACTCAGGGGACCGATGGATCTGTGACCAAGGGCACCCGGTTTTAGCTCTGCCACTGACCCTGTGACCTGGGGCAAGTCACTTTGCTTCATTTCTCCACCTATACAATGGGAGGACAATGCTGACCGGCCCGCAGGGGTGCTGTGGGACTTCATTCCCGCATGCTTGTAAAGTGCGCGGAGACCCCCCTCTAGAAGGCAGTGCTTGATTGTTTTGATACAGGGCATGCTCAGAACGGCTGAGGATGGGTTAAAACAGCATCCTTTCCTGTCTCCCTGCGAGTGGGTGTCTTTCCAGGGGTGGCCTGGGCTCATGTGGTTTGTGGGAGGCGGTCGGAAAGGGTCAGGATATTTATCTAAAGGGCTGCCCCATTCAGTTTAGTTGACTCTGGATCCGGTCCAGCACCCGGTTCTCACCCAGGCTTTCTAGCAATTTCCATTGCATGGTGGCAGCCACACCCCGGGCAATGGGCTACGTGAGATGAAAGCAGCTGGCTGGTGTATTCCCAAGAGAGACAGGAAGGTATGGCTTCCAGGGCACACAGGCTGTCGTGGCTGAGGTGGCTGACAGATTAGCAAAATGCTGTCAAACGATACCAAAGGGCAAGTTGCAATGACTCACCGGTGCGGATGTTAGAGACAAGGCCCTGGAACCAGCAGGCAGTGCGACTTAGTGGCTAGAGCACAGCAGAGGCATGCAGGGTTCTGGTCCTGGCTTTGCTGATGGGTGACCTCTGGCAAGTCACTTACCTTCTCTGTGCTCTAGTTTCCCTGTCCAGAAAATAGGCATCATGCTGTCGACTTGCTGTGTAGAGTAGTTTGAGGACTGCTGATGAAAAGAGCTAGGTGCAGCTGTTATTCACTGGGCGGGCGGAGGATTCCTGTGTAGCAGGCTGAGGAATTCAGGAGTGGAGGTTTTCGCTGGCTGCCCAAGGGGAAGCTCATGTCACTCCAAACTCCGCTGGTTCTACATTTGCCCTGGCTCTGCCTCGCGGCGCTGCGGACCCTGGTGGGGGGAAGCTGAAGGCTCTGGCAGCAGGCACTTGGTGCTCAGGTGGCACTGGAGTAGGGCTGCTGTTGATCTTTCCCTCCCCATTTCAGGCAGGCTTGGAGGTGACTGTGAATCTGAAGGCTTAAGGCACTACGCTGTTCTTATGCTGGTGAACCTCTGTTGCTGGCGTTGGAGCGGGGTGGGCACTCCCGCCTTACGAGCTGCTGGATACAGCGACAGACGGGGACCCAGGACTCCCAGGCTATAGTCCTGGCTTTGCCACTTGCTTACAAAGTAGCTGTATGAGCAACTCACCACCTCTGTGCCTCAGTTTCCCCACCTGTAAACTGCAATAAAAGCCACAGGCGCAGCTGGCCCAGCTCAGCTGACTTGGGTTTGTGGGGCTCAGACTCACGAGGCTAAAAGTTGCAGTGTAGACATTTGGGCTGAAAGCTGGGCTCTGTAATCCTACGGGCGCGCATGGGGAGGGTTCAGAGTCCAGCTTCCAGCCTCAGCCTAAACATCTACACTGCAATTTTATAGCCCTGCAGCCCAAGCCCCACAAGCTTGAGTCAATTGACCTGGGCTATGAGACTTGGTGCCAGGCATTTTTTTTTGTTGCAGTGTAGATGCACTTAGAGTCTTTGCCTGTTTCACAGGGCAGCATGGGGCTTAACAAACCCTCGGAACCAGAAACCTGTGGCAAGGAGGAGGGTGACTGATTTTACCCTAACAATAAGTATATGAAGCCTCTGCTGAGGACTAGCTGCCAGGACTCAGTTCTGAGACCCATCCTCACTGCCCCCTTCCCAGCAGCCAGAGACCAGCCCCTTTATGAGCCCACTTGTGGTCCTAGTGTAACGCCGACAGACCCCGGTCGGCGACAGGCATGATCGAACCGGGGACCTTTGGAGTTTAGTGCATGAGTCTTTACCGCATGAGCTAAAAGCCAACTGGCTGTTAGCTAAGGCTGTGGAGCAGACTCATTTTATCCCTCTCTTTAAGTGGTCTGGGGGCCACTAGATGGAACAGAACCCCACACCCAGGAGGCGTGTGGATTACACTAGCAGAATGGCTTCTGAAGGTGCAACTCCGATACTTTAGGGTAGCGGGTAGGTTAACGCAAGCTGTTAAAGCACTCGAGGGTCCGTAGTGTATATACCGAACATTCTGAAAGCACTGCCTGGTGTTGCAAAACCAGAGCTGCCCCCTTGACTAGGAAACTTTGTTGTCCCAGGGACTGCAATATGGTAAAATTGTTTTTAAAATAACCAGTGGCGAGTTTTGCTAGTTTTGGACCCACTGGTGGGTGTATACGAATCTCCAGTCAGTAACAACAGTGGGCATTTCGCAGGGCATCTCTCGTCCGCAGAGCACAAGACTCTGCTTCTTTGGTTCCTCTGCATATCTTTCGACGGGAGAATGGCTCTGGAGCTGCAGGAGCGCTTTAGAAGCTAGAGCGGACATGAATACAGAATAGCCCAGGGGAGAAGGAGGATGAATGACAGGTTTTGCTGAAGAAATGAAAGTGGGCTTAACCCCCCTTCCTCCTGCTTTGGGAGGGTCACCCGGCATGAATGGCTGAGCAGGTGACTGCGCTCCCAGAGTCACACGGGTCAGGCACAGACTTGATCCTCTCTGCCCTTTCATCCATCATGAGCCACAGAGCTTGCGAGAGGGCCTTCTGCAGCCCTGCTGTCCGCTGTGGCGTTAGGGGCAACGGAGCCATCTGCAGGCAGCTGCTCCCAGGGACAGACGGAGCTTTCGGAGTGCGACAGCAGCGTCCCAAAGCAGACGTGGGCTATCTCTGGCCGTACGATCATACAAGGCAATTGCTGCACAGAATGCTATGAACTCCGGAACATAGATAGATAGATCGATACGATGATGTCTATAGCAGGGCAGCCTGCCTGGACCCTAATTTGCTCTTTTATATATATATATAAAAGAATTATGATGCAGCCCTACTAGAGACACAACTCTGAGAGCGCAAGTATTAGGTACTGTCTGTTGTGACTATTTATTATAGTACTGCAGTAGGCCCAGAGGCCCCGGCCCCATTGTGCTAGGCATTGTACAGATATATAACCCAAAGACCGAGCTTGCCCCCAACCTTTAGAAACACAGTAAGGTTTGCTCCCTTGAGATTGCAGCGCTGGACACCTTAGCACCACCTACTAACTAAGCTGTTTCCATTCAGTTGTTTGCAGAGCTCATTAATATCGAAGAAGGGAATGGCTACTACCCTATTGTACTCAGGTGATAAATATTTAAGGGACCCAGGATTATACAGACTCTCAGAGACAGCTAGAAGTATGGCTGTCATCGTTACCTTCTTCAGTGGTGTCCAGACCTTCAGTCTGAGGGATAAACATCTTGTCCCAGGAAGGTCTGGGTCATGCTCAAACCTTTGGGGCAGATTCCCTGCTCTGTTTCACTCAGTACAAAGGGAGCAGAAACCTGCTGCAAGTCCCCAGGTGTCAGGCGTGGCCTGTGACTAAGCATTGGATGGTAATCCAGCCCAGGGTTTAGGGAACGTGTATAATTCACTCTCAAGTACAAATTTTCTTCTCCCCACAGCCACCCTGGAAGGCTTCAGTTAGCGCGTTGAGGGCCTAAGCTGGACACAACAGGTTTATATAGTGCTGGTTTGCAACTCGCTTTGTAGCAGTAAGGGTTGTATCCGTTTAAGGGCTTGACCCAAGGTCCAGTGGAAAGACTCCCACTGACTTCAGTGGGCTTTCAAACAGGCCTTAAAGGCCAATTTCTGCAACCTCTTTCTTCCAGGCCCCACCCACATGCCCCTGACCTCACAGGGCTGCTCTGGGGAGTGAGGATTCCCAGAATCAGTCCCTGCTGCTCACGGACACTCTGGAAACTTTGTAGTTGCAAAAACCAAATTGCCGATTTGGAAGCGAGGGAGGGAATTCAGAGTCAAGGTTAGAAAACAAGGGGCTTGTAAGTCAGGAAAGCAGAAGATGGTTTGGTAGCTCAAACACCAAAACACCAGGATGTGTGGAAATACTCAGCTAAGGTTCCACCATTAACCTTAACTCTGCCCCCTCACACTCACTCATATTCTTCACAGGATAAGAGCCTCACTACTTGCCCCATGAAAGAAACATAAATGCTGCCGGCTGTGTATATGCATAGCATGGTCTTCTCTTGTGCAATGCTGTAACCGGCAGTCTCCTTTCTATGTGGTAGCATGGCTTAGTGATGAGAGCAGGAGCCTGGATTCTATTGCCAGTTCTACTGTTATATTTACCCACCTTTATAAGGTGCTCTGATGACAAGTGCTTTATGTGCACAAAACAGATCATTAATTACTCTTTACTGCATCAGCTCCTGGGGATCTCAGGTCCATCTCACGAGAGCGCGCTGGGTGCTGCAGGACTGCACCCTGTAAGCGAAGAGTAGACGTGGCTGCAGCCTGTGGTGAGGGGGCGGGTCTCTGACCAGCTCCAGGAGGATGACATGGTAGAGCAGGCTGTTCAGCTCTCAAGGGCCTGGTGACATGCCACCCTCCATAGGCTCCCCCTTCACCTCCACAGCAAATGCAAGCTTATTGTCTTTACCTTTGAGGCCCTCTATTGCCCAGCCTCACCTGAGCTAGCTGAGCACGTAACCTCTTGTGACACCAGTGCCACCAGCATTCCCAGCCTTTGCCACCCACTGGTCAGCTCCTTCCATACACCCTCCGTGCTTCCCCCCACTTGGAGAATGCTCTCCGATGTAATCCAAACAGCCACCACCTTGTCCTGTCTCAGCCCCTCCTTCAGACTACCTCACCCAGCCTGAGGACCACAGCGAGGTGAGACCAGCGGCGACTGTCCCTTACTCTTCTGTCCTTTCCGACCACCTTCCTCTAGCCCCAGTTTCAAATAACAAACCCAGCAGTACAACCCTTGGGAGCAGCAGAGCTGGGCCAGTTCCTCCCCAGTTCATTTGCCAGTGCTCTGTATCCACGTCCTGTGCCCTTATGTCTTTAGCTCGTCAGCCCTTCAGGGCAGTGTACCCGGGCTGCTACTCGCTGCTACTGCGCCTCCTTGTGGCTAGGTCAGGGAACGTAGCTCTCGCTGTGTCAGGCGCCCCCATGCTGATGATTGCGCACTGTGCGATGGTCTGTCTTCTGGTAACTTGGCACTCGAGCCAGGTCACAGTTTAGTCCACCCCTTCCAGGGTTACAGAGGCCAACAGGACAATTGCCCAAATGCTGTTGCCAGACAGCATTCAGCCCCTCTCCAGGCTCTGAGTCCCTATATCAGTATCTGGCAGGGGAACTCATCCCATCCCCAACACCAGGTTCCAGCCCAGGGATCCTATAACCGGCAATCCAGGTCCTCAGTCCCCATCCCCTCGTATATTTGTGTAGTATTCTGATCTCCACTGTCTCCACTAACCTTAGCCCAAAAGGTTCAATCTAACAATTTCATCTTTCAGTTTATAGGCATTTCTCTGGTCACTACCTGCAGCACACACAAGTGTCGCAATGCCCGTACCATATGTGATTGGCAGAGTTTGGGCGTGGGTCGGCTCTAATTATTTAAATGTTGATTTAGAAGGTTTGGCAGCCACAATCTATAATTGCTCTTATTAGAGGCCTATACAGCATCAACAACATGTTCTTATCTGCACCCCAAGCCCCCTTCTGCTTTCAGTCTCTTGGCTTTATAGTGCTGCTGGCCCAGCCTCTCCCCAGCCAGGCTTCACTCTCAACTCACCCTGTCCCTCCCTTTCTCTGGTGATGCCAGATGGCCTAACTGGCCTCTCAGGCCCTCGTTAACCCTATCAGGGCTGGTGTGGGGCGAATACCCCATCACAGGCAGGAATGGTCTCTTGTCTTAGTTTGTACAGCACCCTGCACAATGAGGCTCTGATCCCAGCTGGAACCTTTAGGGGCCACCTGAATATAACCATTTAATAATAATAATGTGCTCCAATGTCTCACTACAGATTCCATCTGTAAAAATGAAAGCTAGCAAAAATGACTACAGGCATTTGTATCCTAGCAGCCATAAACCCCAGGGCAATGCCTGGCGCTTGTGAAATTGTTGCAGTCCCACTGTGGCATCCACATCCTATAAAGGAAGTGTGTGTTTTCACACAGGTGACCTGCAGGTGGCAAAGACCTGGCTTTGTGCTCCTGTAGAAGAGTGGCTCAGAAGGGTACTTTTCCCTACCCCACAAGTTTCTTTTTCTGGCTTTTTTCCCACTGCAAAAATATCCAGAAGGTGACATTTCAGCTTCCTTGTTTGTGCTGGAGGTCTCTTTGGAAAACCTGATCCAGAGAACTCCATTCAGACCTTTCTCAGCCTTTAACTGGAAGGGGAGAGGGTGTTTAGTCTTTAGCAAAGACCGCTTTCCTTCCAACTATTTGTTTGGCATTTGAGTTACCAAAACAAAAAGAGTTTTAAACAGCCTGACTAGATATTGCTTCCCTCTCAGTTCACCGGGTTTCATTTCCCTGATCTTTTTGATGTCACAATCATGCTAATTCTCCCATCACCCAGAGAGTTCTCCAGGAATAACAGGGTAGACAAGACCTGAATTTCTGATGTAGGAAGCAGAAAAAAATGGAATAAAAACCAAACTCTTCCAGGCCTTGTCATGCAGGCATCATAAAAGGCATGATCCCACCATTTGTTTGCTTTGAGGGTTAGCTGCATGTGCTGGGGTTACTGTTGAGCTCTGGCACCCCAATACTGTGCCCTATACCTTCCTAGGGATGGACATCATGAATGTTAGGCTCAAAGATTCTGACATTCCACACAAACTGGGTGCCCCCTTGCTTTTATTGTTGAAAATTATTTACCTGAAAAATTAACAATTAGGGAACTGAAGTTGTAGAACTGCTTGGCTATGTGGGCACTGGGGCTGGTCAGTGCAGTGTCCAGTCTGACAGCGGCAGACCTCCCACGAGCCTCAAGTTTCACAGGACTGTCCTGCTGTGACCCCGATATATCCCAGTTGAAGCAGCTCCTGTCCCTGGCTGGGCTCAGCTCCCTGCTACAGACACTGTGACCTGGCCCCTTGCACACAGGGTTGCAGCCACCACTCGTGCAAATTTGGCCCAGCCAGCCCCATAGGAAAGAAGCTGTAGAAGCCATTGCTACAGGGTGAGTGTGGGGCAGGCTCACTCTGTAACTCCCTCTCCCTGAGCTTCCCATCCCCTGGGGGCAGCACCCAACCCACACATCCAGAACTCCCCCAACCCCTTCCAGGACAGGACCTGTCCCACCTTAGCCACTTGAATGGTGGGAGGTATGCAGTGGAGTAATTGTCTGGTCACTTGTGCAGGGATTTTACCAGACAACAATCTGTGCTCCGCTGGAGAGTGAGTCCCCGTGGTTTAAAGCTGAGACTCTGTACAAGAACACTGCATTTAGCAAAAAATAACCATTTAAAAAAAAGCCAGAAAGCTAGAGTTCAAGTTAAATTAACAAGAAACCAAACGTTTAACCCAACAATGTCCCTGTGAAAATGCGGGATTCACAGTCGAGGCACCTAGATAACCCTTAACTCTCTAGTAGGAGCAACAGTCTGGGAACATCAGAAAACCACACTGGAGAAGCTCTTATGGGATCTTGAAAAGGCTCATCAGCCTCCTGTGAAGCTTGTCCAATGCTGATGAGGTACTTAAGTAAGACCCAACGTTTTGTCTACACCGGCGTTGCACCTGTTTAAAAAGCAACATGCTCATACCAGTTTCCAGAGGAAATACATTGGTTTGGCTCTGAGAGAAGTGGGTCCACACAGGGGTTTGCCCCGGTAGAGAAAGCCTTAGACTGCGGGGAGGGAGAGCAAGAAGGGAATGCTTTACAGAACCAAAGACTGTTGGGCCCCTGCAGGGGATGCAGGAGGAGAGGGCAAGCCGCACACAATTCCCTTGGTGTGAGGAGTGCTAGAGACCTCCTCCCCATCTCTCCACAGAGCTCCTAAGGCTGCTGAAGAGGGGCGTCCTCAGAATGTGTGCAGAGTGGGGGAAGGGGATGCATTCCCCCTCCGTGCCGCTCCACTCCTTCACCTCAACAGTATTGCTCGCTCTCACGCTGATGTTTTTTCTTAAAGCCTCTGCTCCTGGAGTGCTGTGATAATGTGAGAATCTCAGCTTCACTTTTTTTTTTTTAAAAAGGCAGTTTCTAAGCCTAGTGGTTGTTGCGAAAAGCTCAAAGCACAAACCCTATAAGGCTCAGAAACCAGACAGCAAATATAAGAACCTGCATTCATATTTTTTAAAATCTCATGATTTTGAAGCCAGTTTTGTGAATTTTGGGGCCTGACTCACTGTATTTGAATGCTAGAGGTTGTGAATTCAGCCTCTGGCTCTGTAAGACACCTGGGGTGTTTCTGTCTCCATGCTCTGTCTCTGCAGGCAGACGTGGCACAAAGATAAACTTCCAGCTCCTGATTATGTTAATATTTAAGATGCTAATAACACTGAAAATGAAAGTCGTAATAACAAAGTTTTTTGTCCTGTGACTAGAGCTTGACTTCATGGATCCAAGAGACAAAATTTTAGCTGTTTCCTTTCTCAAACAAACAAACAAACAAACAAGCAAACATAAACAAGTTAGAAACTTTTTTTGGATTCTGGCAAACCCTCTGTTTTTAAAGTGTCATAAATCAGGAACCACCATCCTATTTCCTTACAAGTCAGAAGGCATCCATTCTACCTCCTCCACAGATGTCCTCCTCCACCTACCAATTTTCAGGCAGATATTCCTTTGCTTGTTGATTTTACTGGGGAAGATAAAAATATCAGGCTCACCATGGATGCCACTCACAAGCTTAGTTCTGGAGCAGCCCCTTGGCTCTATAATGACAGGGTGGAAAGAAATTACTCTAGCATGACAAGAAAAAGCAGTACTTGTGACAGACAACAAACCCTGCAATTTCTTTTCCTGCCTTCCTAGGTACTTGCTTATGTTGCAGTCACACATGTAAACACCTAGTGTCTTTCTAAAGGTTTCGAGAAGCAGTTTTCTCAGCACCTTTACTGGTTGGTTCTTGAAACAGGTAATTCTGGAGCACAGAAGGGTCCACTAAAGGACAGACTAGATGGTCTGAGCTGATGTGGCAATTCCAGCATTCCCAACTCTGCAACCTGCTGATTTCCTGGGGCAGGAAGTTTCCCCATCAGCTGCCCGATGAGGCATTTCCTTTCTCCCCCTTGGCAAAATGCTGCCTTTTGGCTCTTTCACAGCCCCCTAGTTCTTGTTCAGATTAGTCAGAGGTTATGGCTACACTCAGAGACCTTACAGCTGTACTGATGCAGCTGCGCCATTGTAAGCTCTCTAGCGTAGCCGATGGGAGAGAGCTCTCCTGTCCACTTAACTAGCCCACTGCCAACAAGCAGCGGTAGCTATGGCGGCAGGAGAAGCTCATAGCGCTGTCCACACCAGCGCTTAGGTAAGTGTAACTGTCACTCAGGGGGTGGCTTATTCACACCCCTGAGGGACATAACTTACACCAACGTAAGTGGTAGCGTAGAGATAGCCAGAGACAAGCTGTCCTTCCTTTTAACAGCGCAATGGAGGCCAAAAGAGCTTCACAGAAAACATGGGCGCTTCCTCCCACTGCAACAAGTTTCTCGGTTTGTCTGGCCAGACAATCCCCAGCCAGAGACCTCACAGCATCAACCTCTCCAGCCAGGGGTGGATCCTGAGGTGCTGCGTCAGGGAGCTCAGTTTAGCACAATCCAGTGCAGTAACCCATGGAGAGCACTATTGTTTTACCAGCTGAACATTCTTACCAGAGCAGAACTAACTAGACGGTTGGCTTTAACTCAGGTAGAAGGGACACGTTCCCAGTAGACCTGCGCCCATCCTGCTCCTTGTTAAGGGATATGGGTGTATATCATTCTCCTCTTTGGCATTTGTCTCTTTACACTGCTGACCTAGGTAAACAGCTCTAGGCTGCCATGTGCCTTTTTACAGTAAGCAATTGAGTCTGCCCACCTCCTGGCTGCCTTGCATTTCCTCTCAGGCGACACAGTGGCTTGGGTTAATGGGTTTACTTTGTCATGTCTAGTAGGGAATGGCCTCTGAAAGTGGGTGTTAATTTGTTATTCTAAGCCGGCAGCTGTGTGGTGGGATGGAGAGAGCAGGTGGCAGCCCAGCGACCAAGGGCAAACAGGGGGGAGGAGGAGGGAGGGCAGGGCTTCTGTCAGAGGAGGAGGTTAGTCATGAGATCACTATGTCCTGTATCAATGGATTAAGCATCATGTGATGCCAGCCCCTGGAATGATGCCAATTATATTATTCCACCGAGAGGCAGACTTTTCCTGGGACCACCATGCTCTGCTCTGTGCCCCACCGCCGCCGTGTTTGATGCTTAATTCAATCACAACATTCTTTTGTCCTGGTCTCTCTTTCTTTAGCTTAAAAAAAAAAAGAACCCTGAGAATCTGACGCTGAGAGTTGAAAATTGCCAATTACACGCCGGAATCTGCTTGGTAAAGCCTGGAGTCCCAGACCAGCACCTGCGTGTTCTGGTTGGTCAGGAAACTTGACCAGGGGGTGAGAAAATTCTTTCCAAAAAAGAAAGAATGAGACACACGTAGGAGTCCTGAATTGCATGATGGGAGCTCGTCTGGGGAAGTGGGCGGGGAGGGGTCTATTTCTATGGTTGCCAGTCCCATGCTATTCCATCGGGACACACTCGGCAAGTTGAAAGACAGACGAAGGAAGGCTTCATTGTCTTGGGCTGGTGCTACATTAGGCCTTTTCTACCTAAAACTTTTCCTTTTCTAGCACCAGCAGCTCCAGAGCTAACGGCAATGCTAGAAACGCTAGGGCTGATAACGTGCCAGTCTTTCTCCGCTTGGAGCACGTCTAAGGCCTGATCTACACCTAAAACTTAGGTCGACCTAGCTACTTTGCTCAGGGATAGAGAGATGCAGTTAAGCCAACCTAAGCCCCTAAGTGTTCCATCGACCTAACTACCGCTTCTCGAAGGGGTGGATTATTAACTGCAGTGCCGGAAAACAGCCTTCCATCGCTGTAGCACGTTTCTACACCACGGCACTATAGCAACACAGCTGCAATGTTATAACTGTGCCACTGTCATGTCTGTAGTGTAAAAAAGCCCTAAATTAGACAGCAGTTCAATCTACTGTGGCCTTCCAGGCCTTGTCCATACTAGCTTTCCAACCATCGCTATTGCAGGGGAACCTGCCTGGCTGGTAGCAACTGGGAAATTTTAGAGGGGGGGAAACTAATGTAGATGAGGCCTCCGATCCCTGATGGATGGAGCTGGCTGAAGAGTGGAAAAGGGCTATTACAGCTAAAGCAGGATGTTATGGCTAAAGGATGGCTCAGGGTAATGGGGAGAACACCAAGGAGGAAGTGAGCTAAGGAGGTACAGTTAGGAGCAATGGCTGGAATTAGGTAGAGGAAAATGTAGGTTGATTATGACGAATGTTTCCTAACAGTGAAGTGGAATAGATTGGGAAAATAGCTCTCCCTGAAGGTTATGAAAGCCCCTTTATTTGGGTCATGGGGACAGACTTCTCAAGACGATGGCTTTAAGGAACAATTCTGCAGGGATGCACTATGACTGTGACTTAACTTCTTTCCATCTTTGCATCCTTGCACGATTGTTCCTTACAGCAGCATCTTGACATATTTCTTTACCCAAATATTAATAGTCCCTTTCTCCTGCCCACTCCTCTGTCTGTCCTGTCCATTTAGATTACAAGCTCGGTGGGGCAGCAGCTGTCTCTTGCTAAGTGTCTGTGCAGTATCTAACACAGTGGGGCCCTGATCTTGGCCAGAGGCTCTAAATATTAATGGGATACAAATAATGAATAATAGCATAACATTAACCTGTGGAATTCACTGCTGCAGGTTAATGGGGAAAATAACTTAGCAAGATTTGAGAGAGGATTAGACTTGAATTTATCTGACTAGAACAGCATCTACTGTTCTATTATTTAGTCTAAACATGTCAAGGACTTTCAGAGCTCAAATCCCTTCCCTCTACCCCCCAAAAGTACTGCACAATTGTCCCAGTGCACTGCAGGAATTTGGTCTTAATACTTAGCATTTACCGGTCTTTATATCTTCAAGGCACTTTACAAACATGAACTAAGGAACTCTCACAATGTATCCATTAGGCGAGGAAGTGTTATACCCATTTTACCAATGAGGAAAGTGAGGACGAGCTGTTATGTGCCTTGGCCAAAGCTAGAGAGTCACTAGCAGAGGTTGGATTTGAACTCGGGGGGTCCTGGCGCCTAGGCCAGAGCTCAGGCCACACTTGTTCCTCAACAAGAAGAGAAAACAATGCAACCAATATGTTGGTACTTGGTGGCATCCCAGCCAGGGAGGGCAAAACAGGTTCCCATGGCCTGAACTCCCCAGTACCACTGCACTAACTCTCACAAATCGTGCCCGCCACGGGTCAGCATCACACATGCTACACCAGAACTGCAAGCCCCACCACTCCCCACACTGCCCACCTGCTGCAGGCTCACTGGGGGGCACAGTGACGGCTGGTCAGAGGGGAGGTTGACCAGCAGCAGGGGAGCACAATAAGCAAGACCATGCACAGTGGGCAGAAGTGTGGCGGGAAGGCCTGAAGGGCCCTAAAATGTTCTGGTATGGGGGAAGGGCAAAGGAGGGAGAAGGGAGTGGGGTAAGCAGGAAGGGGCGGCACATTGCATGAGGCAAAGAGCGAAGAGGGTGAGGCAGGAAGGGAATGGGGCTACTGGAGAAGGGGACAAGAGCAGAGGACACAGGAGACAACTCGAAAGGAGGTGGAGGAGGGCTGGGAATTGGCCAGGAGAGAGGAGAACCTCAGAGTGCCAGGCAGGATAGCTACCTCCAGGACTGGGCAGGGTGGAGCTGCAGGGAAGAGCCGGATCCCCTGGTGAAGATGAGAATGGGGGTGGGGGGAGTATTCAAAAGGACACAGTGCCCCTGTCACTGCTATTTCAAACCCTGCCATAGCAGAGTGTGGGGATCACTGTGCCCATGCATGTGTTCATGGCAATCCCAGGGGCCTGGCCGGATTGATGTTCTCCTTCTGGTTTTTCGCCTGGCTGTTTGCCTGAGGACAGACAGACTCCCACAGCCCCTTGCCTGGCCAGAGGAGATGAGTGACACACAGACAGGGTGCTCTCTGCAAACGCCTGTTTCCTTATCCATTCTGGCCTCCTCTGTCAGAGAGCAGCTTAATGTTCCCCTCTCACCTTTCCTTACCCCGGCCTGTTCCTCACAGGGAAATGGCTTTAAATAAACATTTCGGCCAAAGCAGCAGAAATGGCAGGCAGGTTTCTGAGAGCTGCTAAACTCCCCGCAGGCTTTCACTTGACATGTTAAAGACACACTGCCTTGTTTACACTCGGCTGCTAACCTGAGTTAGCTAACACCTTCTAAATCCTAGCCTAGACAAGGCCCACTTGCTACAGCAGCTCAGCCCCTCACAGCAAGCCCCTGCACACACTCCAGCCACAGGAGTTCCACCCTCACTGGATAGCACGGATAGACAACATAGCATGGATGGGTATCCAGCATGCATTGCAATATAGCATGACTGGATAGTATTCATAATGGGTCTAGCTCTTCTGATCAGTAGATCTGAGGGAGTTATACAAATGAGGGCAGTATCATTATCCTCAGTTTACTGATGGGGAAACTGAGGCAGAGAGCAAGGCAGTGACTTGCCCAGGATCACCCAGCAGTTGAGCTAGGAATAGAATCCAGGTATCCTAAGTTCCATGCCAACGCTCTATCCACTAGGCCATGCTGCCTCCCAAATAGCCTGTCTATTCCAAGTCTTAGCCTCTGGTATCCCTTCCCACAGCAGTTAAGATTAAAAAGCTTCTGCCACTCGAATGACAACACAAGTGGTCTGAAGATGGGGCTTTTCCTTGAATAATTCTGACTCATAGGCCTGCTGGCCCATCTATCACTTTAATCTTTGCTCACTGGCTGAGACTTTAGAGCTGCTCCCCCACGCACAGTCAGTGAGTAGAGATTAATCTGATGGCTGAGAATTTATCAGTTTGCAAAGAAAGAGACTGTCTCTGAACCCCAGTCTGGAGAGTGGCAGGAATTTACGCTCCCTTGGGCCATCAAGGAAATTCACCCCAGTACAGAGCTGTTGTTCCTGGCATCTGCTAGGCAGAAAGATCATCAGATGCCCCAAATATCCGTTTACTTTAAAAAACAAATATTCGCTTCAGGATGCTGTTTACGTAACAAGTCTCATATAGCTTTAAGTCATCGCCTTTTGCTCATTGTCACATGCTATTATTGCACATTTAATATTTATTTAACTCTGCATGTTGTGCCTATGGCAGATGGCAGGCAGTCTGCTAGGCTAGCCACTGAGACAGATTAGTGCCACATCAAAACTAAAACATTGGATGGTTTGGGGAGCAGCAAACTCATCTGCTTCAGAGCTGTATGTCTACACATTGGAGTTTTCTTATTATCACAGATGCATGAATGTTGAAGATTTGTGTGTTGCTGTTGGGCCCAGATTCATGCTGGAGACCACCTGCCCCCGCCCCACCCCACCCGCTCGGTATCCAGGTGGCACAGGGATGACTTCTGAGCACAGGCACGGCCCAACGGCTTCAGCCTTTGCTTTTAGGCTGACCTCGGAGGCTCAGCTTGTGTTTCTGCATTAGGATGAACAATGGGAGCTAATCTCCTTAGCACTAATAAAAAGCCTCAGCCAGCTTGCCTGAGGTCTAGAGAGAGCCAAGTTCCAGGGAAAGAAAGAGACTTAAATGGCAAAGGGTCTAATAACCTACACCACTTGCTGAGACACAAAATGGGAAGGGATCTTGTGCCTCAAGCATGGGCTGATCACCAGTCAGGTCCAGGAAGTGATTCTCTTCCCTTTAACGGTGTAATGTTGCACAAAATCACGATGGGGCCTTTCTCTGAAGCAAGACGAGACAGAACCAAGATGCCAGAGCAGACAGATCAATGATCTGTTTCATTGTGGCCATTCCTATGTGTCTAGCAGCCCAAAACATTCAGCATGATGCCGTCTAAAGGAGAGGAAATAGTGTACTCAAATCACAGGGTCTTTCACTAGCAACATGCAGGGCTGACAAGAAAATACATCATAAGCTCCTCTGTTTAAAGTGCCAGCTCCAGAAGTAATCCAACATTTCAGTCTGAACACAAATGCAGATTCCTTCCAGTCCATGACTGCTACTGACAGTCCCCTCCATCATCTATGCCCCCAGAGGGGGTCTTGGCATCACAGTGGCCAATGTAAATACCACTCATGCACAGCAAGCACAAGTGATGGCAGGATAAGCCTTGCTCTTCAATGGATGGAGAGCTGAGAGGCCCAGGACAGCGAGCGACACCCCATCCCTAACAAAAATAAACTAAAAACAAGGGGAAGGGGAACAACTTGGAGTCACAAGATTTCCTAGGGGTTAATGACCATCTCAAGCCTCTTTTGGCAACCAAGATATAAGAACATAAGAGCGGCCAGGGCAGAGCAAAGGTCCATCTAGCTCAGTATCCTGTCTTCCAGCAGTGGCCAATGCCAGGTGCCCCAGAGGGAATGAACATCTTTCGGTCTTTTCAGCTGGTCATTATACCCCAGGGAGTCCTCCTCCTTGCTGGTTGTTGCTTAAACCCCACTGGTACTACTTTGCACCTATGGGGCCTCATCCTATGAGGTATGAGCACTCGTTTCAGCTCCCATTGACATAACTCAGCTACTTGTGGGATGAGGGTCATACAGTGCCTTTAATCAGAGGATCTCAAAGCACTTTACAAAGTAAGCAAGTCCTCTTCTCCTGTTAGAAAGTAACTGATGCACGACTGATTGCAGTTTAGATGCACCAGTCAGGAATCTCTCCAGTGAGAGCTGCAACGAATGGTCATGGGAACGTTAAGAGCAAAATCGCTTTTACTTACGAGCACTCTTCCATGATGCTTTTCTTCCACCCCCTTTGCTGTAGCTCAGCCATGCTGTAATCCAGGAGCAACAAATGGCGTCTCCACTTTTCCCTGAGATCCATTCTGGTTACAGAAGGTTTCTTCACCCCTGCAAAGGGTAGAGAAAGAAACGTACATACTCAGTGAGAAGTCAGGACTCGGGGTAGATTTTCCCTTATAGCTTTTCCAGTCACATACTGGCCAAGTGCAGAGCATTTCCTTAGGCCACGTCTACACTACATAATGACTTGGGTATAATGTTACTCAGGGGTGTGAAAAATCCACACCCCTGAGCAACAGAGTTCTACTGACCATAACCCCACATGCAGACAGCACTATGCTGACAGAGAGCTTCTCCTGTCGACATAGCTATCGCCTCTCGGGGAAGTGGAATAACTACGTCGATGGGAGAAGCTCTCCCATTGGTGTAATAGCATCTTCACTAAAGTGCTGCACCAGTGCAGCTGTGCCGCTGTAGCACTGTACGTGAAGACAAGCCCCTAGTCACAAAGCCCTTCCAGTGCCACTGGCTCTTTGAGTAGCGAGCAAAAAGCCAGATGGGATTAGGTTTACCAGCAGCACTGAGGAAGCATTCACTGCAGGGGAAGCTGCAGTGCTGTGGTGGGCCATACTGCGCAGGGAAGCTGCAGTGCAGTGGTGGTCCATACTGCACAGGGAAGCTGCAGTGCAGTGGTGGTCCATACTGTGCAGGGAAGCTGCAGTGCAGTGGTGGTCCATACTGCGCAGGGAAGCTGCAGTGCAGTGGTGGTCCATACTGCGCAGGGAAGCTGCAGTGCTGTGGTGGGCCATACTGCGCAGGGAAGCTGCAGTGCTGTGGTGGTCCCTACTGCGCAGGGAAGCTGCAGTGCTGTGGTGGTCCGTACTGCGCAGGGAAGCTGCAGTGCTGTGGTGGTCCCTACTGCGCAGGGAAGCTGCAGTGCTATAGTGGTCCATACTGCGCAGGGAGGCTGCAGTGCTGTGGTGGGCCATACTGCGCAGGGAAGCTGCAGTGCTGTGGTGGTCCATACTGCGCAGGGAAGCTGCAGTGCTGTGGTGGGCCATACTGCGCAGGGAAGCTGCAGTGCAGTGGTGGTCCATACTGTGCAGGGAAGCTGCAGTGCTGTGGTGGTCCATACTGCGCAGGGAAGCTGCAGTGCAGTGGTGGTCCATACTGCGCAGGGAAGCTGCAGTGCAGTGGTGGTCCATACTGCGCAGGGAAGCTGCAGTGCTGTGGTGGTCCGTACTGCGCAGGGAAGCTGCAGTGCTGTGGTGGTCCATACTGCGCAGGGAAGCTGCAGTGCTGTGGTGGTCCGTACTGCGCAGGGAAGCTGCAGTGCTGTGGTGGTCCCTACTGCGCAGGGAAGCTGCAGTGCTATAGTGGTCCATACTGCGCAGGGAGGCTGCAGTGCTGTGGTGGTCCGTACTGCGCAGGGAGGCTGCAGTGGTCCATACTGCACAGGGAAGCTGCAGTGCTATAGTGGTCCATACTGCGCAGGGAGGCTGCAGTGCTGTGGTGGTCCCTACTGCGCAGGGAAGCTGCAGTGCTATAGTGGTCCATACTGCGCAGGGAAGCTGCAGTGCTGTGGTGGTCCGTACTGCGCAGGGAGGCTGCAGTGCTGTGGTGGTCCATACTGCACAGGGAAGCTGCAGTGCTATAGTGGTCCATACTGCACAAGGAAGCTGCAGTGCTGTGGTGGTCCATACTGCGCAGGGAGACTGCAGTGCTATGGTGGTCCATACTGCACAGGGAAGCTGAGATGGTACAGAACGTGTTTAGATTTTATTGAAATCTTGTGAGTTGCTGCCACCATTAGTCTCGCTTATACCATCCATATCCCATATTGTAAGGTAATATTTGAGCATTGGTATTGGAAGCCTCTGTAACTAGGTAAATCACCAGTCAGGATGGAGACATTAAATAGTGCCGAGTGTCAATCTGCAATCAAAGGAGCTAAACCCTGCCCCACAGGGAAGGTCAAGCAACACCAGACATACTATTGTGGAGCGTTAAAGAGGACAAAAGACTTTGTTGCTCTGCTCTCCCCACTCCGCCCCCATGAAGATAAGTCATGCAAGTGGATTCCTCCTGTCAGCTGAGTTTGCAGCTCAGCACACATGGCAGGAGGGGGATAACAATAAGTAAGAAGAAGTACTGTACTGTTCACAAGAAGTAACTGTGTCTCTATGCGGCTTGGGCTCTGGAGGGCAAGGTTTTCTAGACATAAGCAAGAAGTCCCCAGCTGTTTAGCCCTAAAGGACATATAGAGCTTGCTTATTATAAAAACTTTTATTACCTTTTGAACTTTGTAACTCATTTGGGTATCTCTCTTAGGAAAAGGAAACAAGAGTTATGTATAAGGTTAAAGCAGGTGAGCCTATTAATAAATCTGCGTATATTTTATTATAAGATTGGCTACAAGCATGGGCTTTGATGTTAGATCTAAGGTGTGGTTGACCTAGGATAAGTGACTGGTCCTTTGGGACTGAGATTAATCTGACTATTGCTGTGATTCTCGGTGTAAGGGACCATCTATCCAACACAGGCAGGTTTATCTGGGTGGCAAGACAGAAAATCCAAAATTGCTGTCTGTAACTCCATGCTAAGGCTGTTATAGTACCTGAGGAGTTTACACTTAATAAGTGGTGGGTGAAATCTATGCATAGAACTCATCAAAACCAATTTGGGGTTTGGACCCTTGTTCTTAACAGTCTGCCCTGAGGCTGGTGCTCACAATGCAGGCAGCTTGACAAGGCCATTAATAATTGTCTTCAGAGCAGGCTTTGAATAGAATGTAGTAAATAAGGCCTGGTGCCATCCATTGAACAAGGAGGAGAAACATAATAATGTAATAGCTGCTCATTCAGTGTGTACTGTCTTTCTTGTGCACTGAATAACACAGAGGTCTAGTGGAAAAAATAGAATGTGATCATGTCATTAAACAACATACCATAATACATACCCTTAAGCTTGACAGGCAACCTCAATTTCGGCATTTCCTAAGTTCTGAGTGCTAGACTTTGCAACCTAACTAATAAGATTTCCTTGTTGTCTGTGTATTTATGCACACAACACTCACAGAATACAGATTGCATTTTTATACCCCAAAGTGTATTTTAACAACAGCAATTTTAATGATAAAAATGAAGATAGGACCCAATTCCATGTACCCATAAATCTCCCTAATTTATGCAGCTATTTAAAATGTATGGAACAGAAGGACATATACTAGAAAACATCAGGGGAACAGACGGGTGCTGCTCAGTTGCACACAGAACATAAATACATAGGCACAGAAAGAGGTCATTTTTTTTGTAGTGTAGCAAATAAAAACTGCTCCAATTATTGGACTGGGCTAGGATGGCAATTAACCCCCATGGGCGACTGTTACACAGGCTACTGTACTTGACTACTACACCTCAACACGGCAAGCTGCAAGACACTCCTGGTTTGTTACGGGGTTTGCAAAAGGATTCATAATCCTCACACGCAAGGCAAGTGGGTTATTGGGTGAATGACTGCTCTCTGGGGAGAGCCAAGAGGCAAAAGGGGAGGAACTGATCTCTGTTGACACAAAATGTCACAGCAGTGCTGGGGTGAAAGGGTTGTTACCGCTCCCACTGCAAACTGTGGGGATCCTGCTGTGCTATGTGTTTCTTTCAGTGCTAGGCGAGCACCTCTGTTCCGAGTCACTAGGAGGAGGGAAGGTAGATTGCTGACCAAAATAAAACCATATAGAAACCTTTCCACAACTCTCCAAAGAGACACCCAGGCATGCACTATTATTAAGATTTATATAGCAACTGGAGTGGCTGGAGCAAGAAAATATAGCTCAGACTCTTACCAGCACTCCACTGCATGGGGGTGTCACCCTGTGTACAGAAGGCACTGGCATCGCCCAGCTGCCACTGAGGGTGCAATTTTTATTATTATTCCTGGGGGTGCATGAGAAGGATTGAACCCAGCTTGACTTGGAGATTCCAAAGTGTCGACAGGGCTGGCAGACAGAAAAAAGCACTTTTAACCTGTAAAGAGAGTGCGTTCAATACGCCCAGGCCACTTTGGCTGGGAGGGATGCTGGGTTCCTTTGCAGCATTGAGTATGGTGCGCTTGCTAGGATCCTGTGGGCACCTCGTCTAAACAATTGCCTGCCATTGTAAGGACCTCAGACTTTGCTGGCACCTTGTTCTCACCTGTTCTTTGTCTGTGGACACAACAGTTTAGTCTCTTGAGGACTGAAATGTGTTACTCTAACTAAAGTCATTGGGCTCAGGATAGGGGTGTCCGGGTGAAACTGAATGGTCTGTGTTATACAGGAGGTCAGACTAAATTCTAATGGTCCCTTCCGGCCTTCAACTCCATGGAAAGCCTCTGAAAGAGAACAGACATAGAAAACCCATGATGCTTTTCAGAACTGAACTGCACTTTTCCCTAGTCTAAACAATGGAGGACACAAGCTCACTCCATCCACACCCACACAGCATTGCATGGGCCTCAGGACAGACCGGCTCATCCAGCATTTCCTTGTCTCACAGACGTTCCCTTCGGGATTCTAGTTTGTGACAATGGTGTCTGTCTTCTGTAGGACTGATGGACTCAGCCTCTGCTCCTCTTCTCAGAGAGCTCTGAGTTGCAGGTCCCCAAACACAAGTCCCCCACAACCCATCTCACGTGCCACAGTAACTAATCCAGTATAAATGTCTGGTAGCCAGACTCCAGCTCATGTCTCCTTGTCAGTGTAAAAACCCAATAGAATCCCCAAGCTGCATGCTGGGGGATAACTATGTCAAAAATGTGACGTTATTTGTGTCACGCAGTTTGTTGTGTCAGAGGGGCCCAAGCCTACTGACTTAATGCTTTTATAGGGAGAAGCCAATGGCAGATATATGTACCCTACACCGATGGTAACACACTTCAACCCCACTTCCTTCCTCTGTAGGGTTACCCCTTTGATCCATTTCACCTCTGGAAATATAGAACAGGAAACAAGCTCTAACGGTTCTGATGCATGAGTGGCACTGCTTTATCTTAGGGCAGCACTGGAAGGGACTAGAAGGATATTTTGCTGTAGATGTATCAGCAAAGATAAAGAAAGAGCAAAGGGGAGATAAAATCTCCCTATCTGTTTGGAAAATAACTGGTTAGAGACAATAAATGGGATAGAGACTTTGCAGAAGCCTGGGTTTCTGGAGTACTTTCTGCTGCATTTTGGTGCTGGTGGTGTTGGGGAATGGTTCAACTTCTTCCAGGTCCTCTTTTTAGTGGGGATCTTGATTATTCCAGCAGCATCTAGAGCTGCCAACTGAGATCAGGGACCCACTGTGCTAGGAGCTGTCCATACACAGGAAGTCACGGAGCTTGTCCCAAAGACTTTCCATTACTTTCTGATGAAAATAACACTGGTATTTCACTAATCTGTTTAGCTTTTGCAGCCCTCTTCTTGTACTTCCTTTCCAGAGCAGGCATGCCTTCTAAAACAGGCGCCATGCTGCAAGGTCAGACTGCACAGAGAAGAATGAAATACCATTGACCCTGTGAGGAGCAGCAGCAGCAGAAATTGCCAGCACAGCTGTTGCTGCACCATTTGAGTGCTGTGGCATATGGAGGACTCCAAGGCCAGATAGCACTCTTTGGGGAAACTCAGTCTGCCTCAGCTTCGGTAGTTTTCTAACGGGTCTGTGGAGCATTTCCAGATGGTCAGTAGAGCTGCTTCCGTAACATTGGTGCAGCATCTGTCAGCGTTCAAGCAGGGATGCTCCCTGGAAGCTGGAGTCAAGTCCGTGACTCTTTCAGGGTTTTCAGAGTCTTTTGCGACCAGCTAAACACAAAACCCAAGTCCTTGTCAGCATTCAGGACCACATCTCTCTGGTCCCATTAGTGTAAACTCAACCACAATCAAGTCTGCAGATGACACTGAAATTGAAGTGGTAGAAGACACTCAGGAAGACAGAACTAAATTGCAAAATAACCTGGAGAGAGACAAAAGCACTGAGAGGGTTTTGGGGGGAGGAGAGGAGAGAGGGATACAGGCTACAAAGGGAGGTTAGGTCCTGAAAATAAATGTAAAACCCAGCATTCAGGAAGAGGAAACAATCACTGAGATAAGACTAGACTGCCACATGGACTACGTTCAAAGGGAGTTAATTTTTACTGTCTTCCTTTAAAACTGGAAAAGTGACAGGACTTCTTCATGTGAAGAAACTCTGCTGTTGTGTAGGGAAGGTATGGAACCAGAATTGGGAGGACAGGTGAGTCCATGAGAGGATCACTGTCTAAGAAATGGCCAATTATATGAAAAAGTGAGATTTATTGCAAATTCTTTAAGGTAAGGTAGGGGTTCTCAAACTGGGAAGCGTGACCCTTCAAGAGGTCATGAGGTTATAACATGGGAGGTCATAAGCTCTCAGCCTCCCCCCCACCCAAACCTTGCTTTGCCCCCAGCTTTTATAATAGTGTTAAATATAAAAAAAAAGTCTAACTGCATGTGTGTAGTTTTAATTTATAAAGGGGCGGGAAGTCGCACTCAGAGGCTTGCTGTGTGAAAGGGGTCACCGGTACAAAAGTTTGAGAACCACTGAGTTAAGAGCTGTCCAGAAACTTTCCTTTAATATAACAGGAACTGAGCCATTAGCTGCAGTCACATCTGGTGAAGAGCCCATTTTTTTCTCCTGCGCTGTTCAACAGCATGCATGTTGCAATCAGACCACGCTTTCAATTATCTGAGCAGCACTGCTCCAGAGAGGACACTGTCTGCCTTTCCTACAGGTGAGTTGGCCATCTAACTTAGACACTGGACAATCAGCCTTTTGTATTTGAAGGGTGATGGTGGTGGGATGTCTCATGTGCCTCCTCTTCTGCAGGCATCTGGCTGCAGCTGGTGTAGGCAGCAAACACAAACTGAAACCTGTCTGCCAAACACATCCAGCTGTATGCGAGCTCCTGCAGATCCAACCACAGCAAAGCAAAGCATGGGATTCTACAACAGATGGGCCAGGGAGTCCGTCTCTCCCAAACTCCTCCACCCCTTGTGCTCCTTGTTCAATCCGGCAGTCCCCCACTGGTATTAAAAATAGCATCTGCTTATGGAAGACTTTTCTGAGCTCCTTGCAGTATTGGGGTCTATTATAAAACTCATTTTATATTATACCCAAGTAACTCCCCTACAAAGTTCCTCAAAGCTACAAAATGACACCTCTCTTCAGAAAGGCCAACAACTGAAAGCAAAAAGGGAGTTTCTAGCCCAAGCCATTCTGGAGACTGTATGAGCCAAACAAGATTAAAACGAATTCCAGATACATTTTTTTCAAGACACCCTAACATTTAAAGTCCTTTTCTGAATTTTATCCCAGAGAACTATCCCAGGATGAGCTGTGGCATATGGAAGTTAGTTTATTTTGTTAAGTCAGGCTGTCACAGTGTGCTCTACTCATCACTGAGTTGGCGCCTCCTTCTGGCAATCCTGGGGCTTCACTCTGCCCAGTTCAGCACTCCCTTTCCGGTCTTCCAAAGTGCAGTTCTCCTCCCACTCATGGAGTCACCGTGCAACTGTTTCATGACTTGGCCCTTCGGCCAGGTAACCCTCTGATTTGCCCTTCTGGGGGACTCTTTCGAAGTCCCTCTGTACCAGCAGCACCAGGCCGTCCTCATGTCCACTGCCTTGACTACGTCACTCCTGCAGTGACTCAGGCAGTCGTCTCATTCACTGCCCCAGCAATTCCACTATGCAGTAGAGGGTAGGGGAACCCAGGCCCGCCTTCTGCTTTGGGTTCTGTCCAAAGCCCTACAGCAAGCAGTTAAGGTTTGTGGTTATATCTACCTTACTGTTCTTGCCCCTGGACTACTTCCTACCATGCTTCCCCAAACTTTTCATTCTCCAGCCTTCCTAGTCAGACCCCTCTCTCTTAGGCCTGCAAGGTAAACTCTTGCGGGTGGGTGGTTCTTCCCTTCCCTCAGGGGGCGAGACTACAGCCTTCTTCCCTGCAGCTTTATGCTTCAGTCTTTGCAGAACCCTATCTGTTCTTCTCTTCATTTTCATCATGTCTGCAGGGGTGATAAAGTAGAAACTAAGCCTGAAAAATTACTCTATATTTGTCCGGACATTATGCAGAATAGCTGCACAGTCATTCAAAACTCCCTTCCACTCCTGCAGCATTTCTAGGGGGACTGTCTTGGTGACTAACTTCACAGAGAACCTTGCTGCTCTGCCCTTTGCCTTTTATGAATAAGGCCATTTTTTACCTCCCAGTCACCTGCCTCAGTGTAACATCATAAAAGGGCAGGAAGTCTAAAGGCACGTAGAGAGGGTTATTACCCATCTGTCCCCCAGTTACCACCCACTAACCCCCTGACATCATAGAAGAACCTCCAAGGCATAGCAAAACTGCAAAGCCAGACCTGAAACCTCCTACCTCACCACCACCATCTTTGCTTTCACGGCCGAATGGCCAAGCCAAATGGCACATACAACAGATAAAATCCCAATGCAGCCCTCCTTGCACACACACCGCTTACCATCTCGGAGGTTCCCCGAGACTGGGATTCTTCCCAGGGAAGGATCCGGCAGAAATGTGTATTGAAGTGGTTGTCAGAGCCTCTCTGAAATATGAACCATAATCACTTGTGGGGGTTTTGCGCTCGCACAGCCACAGCCCCTGCTCCAGCCAGACGCTCTAGGACAGGGCCTCTAGCAACGGCCGAGCGACTGGCCAACCTGACGCGTGTTGACATGTTCATGGCCCTCAGTACTGAGTCCCATAAACCCCAGAAAGCAGCAGGAGAGGTGGAAGCAGTACTGGAGTATGCAGAGGGAAACCAACAGGGAGGTCTCCAGAGAGAGTGGCCAAGGACAGCATTGCCGTGGCATAAAGACAGTAACGAAAAAGACTGGGAGATGAAGAGGC
This sequence comes from Lepidochelys kempii, assembly GCF_965140285.1. Classification (NCBI taxonomy): domain Eukaryota; kingdom Metazoa; phylum Chordata; order Testudines; family Cheloniidae; genus Lepidochelys; species Lepidochelys kempii. Next base: position 28,580,745 of record NC_136392.1, on the reverse strand, counting down.
GGCTCCTGGAGGCAATACACAGCCACAAGGCCCTGCTGCGGCACATGGTACTATTAGGGCAGCAGGCAATGCAGTGCAAACCAACACCCAGCCATGTTCTGCAGCCCCTGGACAATACCAGCTACTGGAAACAGCAGCAGCTCCTCCCCACTGTACTCTGCAGCACTACTCCCAGGGGCCACTTCCTTCCCAGATCCCAGCTCAAGGAACTGAGAACAGTTGTGCTTGGAAGCCTGGCTCTTTTGAGCCTTCTAGCCCCCCGGGGAACTTTGAGCCTCACCACCCAACACCAGAACGGTTTATGAACAAGAAGAGGCAGAGGCAAGCATACTTGCTGGTGACATTAACCCCCTCCCCCTGTGTTCTGCCCTGTTTCATTAAAGGTTTCTTTGTAGTTGTTAGCTAAGACTGTTGTTTAATAATAAAAACCTGTTGTTTCATTATCGTTTCAGGTACAGGTAGGTTTGTTTGTTTGTTACATAATACATTGCTGTTTATTAATAATAATAATAATAACCTTGAAAACATAAGGAGTCGACAATGCATTTTACACAGAAAATGGTTACGTCTGAAATAATTCATAGGGTTAGACAAAGACACAAGGTAAAATAAAGATTCCACAATGTTACATGTTCACTACCCCTAAACAGCACCGAACTGATCACAGTCCTCCCCCACTCCCTCCCCCGGGTTAACAGCTGGATGTACAGCTGCACAATTTCAGGCCTGAGAGTCAAAACAAGAGCAGTAGACATCCCTGGCAATATTGCCCTGGCTGTTTCCATTTTCTGTGGGACACATTGCTGGATGCTGAAACCACGGAGTAAGTCTCTGCTTCTCAGCCTCCCACCCACAGTTAAGGACTTCTCAGTCACTCACAAATATTATGCAAAATACAATATGCTGCTATAATCTTTGGCACCTTTTTTTCCTGCTGTTTCCAACCTATTCCGCAAACAGTGCCACCTTCCTTTCGACTCCGCTGTCATTCTGCAGCTTCTGAGGCGATAGTTAAACAGTTTCTTCCTTCTGTCCCATCGGTCTGTGAACAGCTTCATTAACCGGGGAAGCAGAGGATAAGCCGGGTCTCCCAGGATAACTGGAGCAGTGTCCCACCATTAATGTACATAGTGATCCTGGGGCAAAACAGTCCTTTCTCCATTAAGGTAACAGAGATGAGTTCTGAGAGATCCTAGCATCGTGGACCTTCCAGGCCACTCACCATTTATGTCTGTAAACCTGCCACAGTGGCCAAGCAGCCCTCGAAGCCCCTTGGAGAAATACCCCTTTCTGTCTATAAATTCTGAGCCCTGATGGGGGAACAAATAATAGGCACAAGGGTTCCCATCAGTTGCCCCAGAAGAGTCTAGGAACCCCATGTGTGCAAAGCCATCAGTGATCTCCTGGGCTTTACCAAGTTTTATAACATGGTGCAAAAATGCCTTTACTGGGGCACCACACACCTGCAGGACAAGGGCCCCAACAGCAATCTCCTCCTCCACCAAACTGGTTGACTATGGACTGGTAGCATTCAGAGTGACCAACATCCAGATGGCAATGATGACCCACTTCTCAATGGGTGTGGGGCACCACGTTTGTACGCTGCAGCTCCAGGGTTAGGTTAGCACAGACCTCAAGAAAGGCTGCCTTCAGCATGCTGAAATTCCCTCACCATTGCTGGTCATTCCAAGTCTGCAGAACGATCCCTTCCCCAGACTCCAGGCTGGATTCCTGAGCCCAGAAATGGTGCTGCACAGCATGAAGCTCCTCCAGGAGCTACTCCTGTACTATCAGTTGCTCAGCGTCCTCCTTCTCTTCCTTGTCCTCATCCCACTTCCTCTGCCATTCAAGCTCTTTCTGCTGCTGGAGGAGCTGCTGCTACATCATCTGCTCGGTGGTGCAGCGGGTGGAGTCCAAATCTGAATTCATCTGGTTTTGAGTGCTGAAATAGAGCCCAAGCAGCCTCTGTGTCGTTGCGGCTGCCAGCATAGCGGTGAAGAGCACTGTTGCGTCTATGCTGGCTGACAGAAATGGTGCTGCCCTGCCCAGAAAGGAAGCATGCGGCCAAGGCACCAGCAACATGGCATTTTTTAAAAATTTGGACTCACCTGGCTTCTGCTATGCATCCCACAATGCACAGCGAGAAAAACCCCTGCATGCACATTTCTCAGCAGCAACAGACAATGGAATACCCTCCAAGAATGCCAAATGCTTAGTACGCAACAAGCCACTGCCATATGTACACTGAAAGAGGGCACAGGCATCCCATGTGCACTATTAGTGCAGCTTGTGTATTGCACGTTACCTGACATGCATAAAAAAGCTGTGTATTAAATTGCCCATGTAGACAAGCCCTAAGACAGCAGCTAGTTAGTTCTGGTGTTGAACAAAGAAGCTCAAGGTTATACTAGTATTGAAATGCACTCAAGAACAGCCAACTGATTTCAAGTACATGCAACTGATGGTTGCCCATGCCAGTCAGGACTCAAAGTAGGAGCAGAATAATATACTAGAGGAGCTCGGGCCATGGTGGAGCAAACGGAGGGTCCACATGCTGGCTGAGCATTGTTTGAGGGCCAAGAGGGTGTAACTGCTTCATGCCCAGATCCACCTGATTACAGAGCCCCCATTGGTCCCCATTTCTCAACCAGGCCATTTGCATTTCTCCTTATTTTCAAGGCCCTGCAGAACTCAGCCCCTTACCACAGAAACACAGGGAATGCCTTCCCAGATTAGATCAAAGGTCCATCTAGAGTCATAGGTTCTGAGGCCAGAAAGGACCATTGTGAGCATGTAGTCTGATCTCCTGAATAACACAGGCCAGAGATCTTCCACGAAATAATTCTCAGAGCAGATCTTTTATGGAAAAAAAATCTAATCTTGATTTTTAAAAGAGTCAGTGATCCACCACAACTCTCAGTAAGTTGTTCCAATGATTAATTACTCTCACTGTTAAAAATGTACACCTTATTTCCAGTTAGAATTTGTCTAGCTTCAGCTTGCAGCCATCGGACTGTGAGATACCTTTCTCTGCTAGATTGAAGAGCCCATTATCAAATATTTGTTCCTCATGTAGGTACTTATAGACTGTAATCAAATCATTCCTTAACTTTCTCTTTGGTAAGCTAAATGGATCGAGCTCCTTGAGTCTATCGCTATAAGTACCATTTCCAACTCTTTAATCCAGGGGTAGTTAATAGGCAGACCATGGGCCGAATCCGGATCACCAGACAGTGTTTTCCCCAGGAACTGAAATGTTTTTTTTTTTCGAATTTACGGGGGTGGGTGGGAAGGGCCGATGAGGGGTGAGACCGTGAGGGTGAAGGGGGGGCTGTATGGCACCATAGTAAAAACTGAAAAATGTTTCATGACCATTTTATTAGATTTAATTTGTGTTTTAAAATCATCACACAAATTAAAGTTGGCTACTCAAGCTTTCTATGAAGCACTACATCTATATCCTTCTTGGTTTGTTATAATTTTGCACAACTCTGTTAATGAACTTCTTGAATGCAGTGTGTTCATCTTTGGTGGCTTCTCGTGTGTCCGGTACTTCCATTCTTTCAGCTGATATGCTCATTAGTTCACTCACATGATCAGGCAGAAAGCGACTTCTTTCGGAACACAAAATTCTATTCAATGATGAAAAAGAACGCTCAACTGTAGCTGTTGTGACTGGGAGCAGCAAGAGATGAATTCTAACTTCTTTCATCCCAGGAAACAGAACACAAAGATCGGGTCGAGCCACGAGTGACGATAAAAAAGAAGTTGTAGTCAAACCTTCATTCATTCGTCATATGATATTCCACTCTGTGTTCAAATTCTCTATTCTGTCCTGATCAAATGGCAGCCCCATTGCTGATAGTGCCTCACTCCACTCAATTGTCGGTGTTTTAAAGGACAGGGATCTGTAAAAGCTACGTAGAGGTTGAGTAGAACCTAGAAGTCACAGTTGAAGATTTTTAAGAATCAAGTCTGGGTACTTTTTCAGTTGTCTTAACAAACACTTCTTGTCCTCTTCACTTAAGGATTCAATACAAATGCCTTCATTAGTCAACTTCTGGACTGAAGTCTTTGCTTCTTCCTGTACTTTTTCAATGGATAGCTCTCTGATTGATCCAAACGTAGCTTCTATTGCTGGACAAAGATCTACTATTGTTGTAGCAGATGCCTGGATGGCATTGTTTAATGACCCAAGTGGTTTCAACAGTAGACTTACAAGAGAGAGAATGGCAATAATCTTCTCTGAACGTAGTAGCAAAAGTAATCCACCAGCCTCACCACTTAGATCCATCCCATCTTGGTAGATACTTTCCAAAGCCAGTAATAACGGCTGGAGTAATTTTAAGACAACAGCCAAGGATAGCTCATGAGAAAGCCAGAGGGTTTTCCCAGGTTGGACTAATTTGAACTTCAGTCCCAGTGTATCTTCTATATTTTCCAAGATATTCAGTCTTTTTGGACTCTTGCTGAAAAAAGAATATAATGAAGACATTAAATTTGTAGCTTTTTTAATGTCTTTTGAAGATTCTGCAGCTTGTACTAGTGCTAGTTGGAGTAGATTGCCTCTGCAGTGTGTATAGGAGAGATCAGGCTTACGCTTTTCTCTGAGGAAAGCTTGTACTCCACCATGTCTTCCAGAGAAGTTTTCAGCTCCATCAAATGCACAAGCAGCCATCTGTTTGGGGTCCAATTGACAAGTATTTAACTCTTCTAAGATGTGGGTTGTCACAGATGAAGCCAATGTGCCTTCTGTAACTTGAACAGCTAGAAATGAATCTACTGGCCTACCCCTGACACCAAGATAACGTACACAGTGACTTAATACTTGATGCCCATTTGCATCGATGCATTCATCAGCCATGTATGCAAATTTTTTGAATGTGCTGAGAGAGTTCTTCACTTTTTCAACTGTTGAGTCTTTCACTGTTGCACCACATGCGTCTAGCCAGTCAGTTGAGTTTCTCGCAGAAAGACAGTGAGCATTTGCTGGTCTTGTTCGGAACCAGTGTTCAACTTCAGGATAAACAAGTGACAATGCACTTAACATTGGCCTCCAGTTTGTAGTGTGTGGTATCTCTTGCTTAAATAGAACATATGATGCCACAGCCATGTGTGTTCACATGAACTGTGTTGTGTCTCCAGCATTCTTAACAGACTCATTAACACTCACCAGTGTTGTCCTTGGTCAATGGAGACTCAGTTCAGAGGTGCTTTCACATGAGTTCACCTCCCAGGTGGGGGGAAAGAAGGCATCTTGCTCGTTCCTCCAGCTGCTCAGTGTTCGCTTTGGCCACTGTTGTTTGTTGAGCCACCGTTCACTCTATCAATCTGTTGTCAATGGCCCTGCGCCATCACCTTCTGCTGCCACCTGCCACTGTGACCTCTGCGAGTTGGTCTCTTGAGGTTCCACACAGCTCTCAGTGATTTCAGCTGAGCTCTCAGTGGGGGAACCTCGCTGCTAGTGCAGACTGGGCCGTCTCTTCCACAGAAACACTGTCCCACAGCAGGTCTACGCCCTTAGACCTGATTAGCAGTGATTTCAGCTGCAGTGGTCACTTAACAAAAGACTATTTATGGAGCCTATTCAGCTCTGTCTTTAAAGAGTGGAGGGGGCAGGTCAAATAGTACTTGTGACTCAGGCAGACCATCAAGCAAAACACCTGTCCCCACCCTCTCTCTTGATGCCCTCAATCAGCACAGGCTAAGTACAGTTCTACTGCTCTTTACTCATACAATAAGAATAACAAAATTTCATTTCCCCCCCTCCGCATTCAAGTGATTTGTAACAGAACCCCAGCCAAAATCTATCACTTGGGCAACACAGCTCTGTTTGCTGGATACCTAGGTAGATTAGGTGTGAATGTAAATACAATCTGGTCCTGAAGCTTTCCCCACCCCAACCCCCTAGCTCATCATTAGCTGTCAGGGAGAGCTCATTTAGACTTTGCTTACAAATCATAATTTGAAATTATTAGGTTGGCCAACATCACCAAAATGAATGTACTCACATGGTCATAAAAAACAACAGCTGTATAAGGAAGCTAGTCTATGTTCATACTTTTCAAATCTATTATACTTTTTTAGATATACGCATATACCGCATACGCTTTTAAAGTGTGTATTAATGTTTCAAGTTCAATTCACATTTCCAAACAATCACTAAATTGGCAACACTGCATGTAACTAGTTCATAAAACTGGGGGGCGGGGGGGCAGGGCGCATTGGGGAAATTCAGCGGGGGTATAGGGAAATCCCTACCACCAGATGCTTTTGAACAGACCCCAAAATCTTTTTATTTACTTATTATCATGATGATTATTATGTTTGGATTTATTTTCTCTGGAGTCTGGACCTTGACTAGACCTTGACCAAGAAATTTGGACCTTGACAAAAAATAACTGACTACCCCTGCTTTAATCAGTCTTGTGGCTCTTCTCTGAACCCTCTCTCCAATTTATCAATTATGGACATCAGAACTGGTCACACTATTCCAGCACAGGTCACATCAGTGCCAAATACAGAGGTAAATTAACCTCTCTGCTCCTCCTCAAGGTTCCCTTCTATGCAGTTAAGGATTGCATTAGCCCCTTTGGCCACAACATAGCACAGCTGATTATTCACCATGACCCCCCATCTTTTTCAGTTGTACCCTCTTGCTTCCCAGGATAGAGTCCCCATCCTGTAAGCATGACCTCCATGCTTTGTTCCTAGAGGTATACATATAGCCGGATTAAAATGCTTTACTTTGCTTGCACCCAGCTTACCAAGTGATCCAGATCCCCTTGAATCAGTGACCTGTCCTGTTTGTTATTTACCACTCCCCCAATTTTTATGTCATCTGGCATCCTGTGTCCAACATTAGGAAGTACCAGATGCTTAAAGGATGGTACAAAACCCCTGTTACTATGGAATATGATACCCATCAACATTTTTCTACCCTCCTACCCCCCTGGTTGGTTTTCATGTGAGTTTACATCCTTTCTAAATGTTTATCCTGTCTACCGTAACTGTGGATGTTCTCATTAGTCATATAAAACTCTCCCAGTTTTATTTTACTATTAACTATATACTCTCTTATTTTACTATTAACAATGCTAGTCTCAATGCCTTGGTTATCCACGTCTACAACTGTCTGTGCCTTTTCCTGTGCTGTGGATGGAATGACTTCCTAACTCTGGTCCAACAAGCCACTACACTCACTTCAGTCAAATCTCTCAAGTCCTACTTCTTCTACGAGGCCTACAAAAAGTGAGTCAGAAACAACGATTACATATAGAACTCAAATGAACCACAAAGCTATGCACATACCTACCAGGTAATCATTAGTAACCCTCACTTCTCCCTTACCCCATTCCCTCCCTGTTTGCTACTCCTATCCCATGCACTGTGCCATGTCTAAAATGAGACAGGAAAGCCTTCAAAACAGAGTCTATGTTATGTAAAGCATTTAATCCATTTCTGGGAGCTGTAATATTAATGATGGAAGCAACTCTCTTGAAGATGCAGGAGGTGAGGAGATGACTGCAGGCATACAGGAATGGTGAGAAGCAGAGGATAGTGCAACAACAAAAATGTAAATATCAAAATGCACATAAAAGGGCCACAGGGAAAATGTTAAGGAAGTGTGAAAAGGAATAGGCAAGAAAATACCAGAAGTATTGCCAACTACACAGAAGTTGCTATCACAAAGGCTTATACTTGATGGCTGGCGGAAATAACAAATCTTGCCAGCATAAATCTAATCTAAAGGAAGAACAAAGTAAATGGGAAGAAAGAACATGAATCAATTGCATCTAAAGAGGCAGAATAGATGTGTACCAAAGCTAATGGAAAATGAAAGAAAAAATCACTTTAAAAAGAATGAGACTACTAAGAAACTACTCTAAACATTAAAGAAGAATTGGAACGGGAGTCTGAAAAGCAGAATTCTAGCCTCTTTGTGAAGATTCATACAAGGGGTCAAAAGATCCATGAGGTTCTAAAGGCAGCTAAAGCAAAGGCTGCTTGTCTTGAAGTAATCAGAGGTTACAGAGGAAAAGGAAATATGGCTGGAGGTCAAAATCTAATCTGAGGCCTTTACTACATGGTGACCTAGCATTAGTAATAGAGAACTTGTCCATGTTTCACAACCTGCACATTTTATAGTATATTCATTTATAGATTTAATAAAACAAAGTGGAATAGAAAGCATTAAATATGTATAGGCTTGGAAGGATTAGACTTTTATCAGTAAATGTCAGTAAACATCACTGTGCACAAAATTTCACTGTGCACAAAAAACTCACAAAAATAGTTCCATTGATATAAATCAAAATTTACATATATGCAGTAAGAAAGTAAGAAAAATGCTGCTTGAGAACTTATTAGAGTCAAAATTCAGTGATTTCGATTTTTGAATTAAGCTTGTTACAAATGGACTAGTGAATGAATAGTAAAACAGATCTGATTTGTTGATGTAAGGATATTTACTTCGTATATTTTGACAATTTGTGTTTTAACACTTTATAAAGCTTTAACTTTTGAATCTCAATGTCTATTGTGATTAGATAATTGTCACCCCCACCCATAATTTCCTGCAACTCTGAAGATTTAAATAGATAAAAATTTAGAAGCATGTTTAAAAATAAACATCAATATTATCTGTCCAAATTATTACCAAAAAATAAAAATGCCAAGCTTAAATATGTACAATGGGGTGCTGGTCTTAGGTCTTATGGTAATACAAATAATGAATAATACAGTGATGTGCGATTTTGCTTTGAAAAGTGATCAAATAAAACATGATTTACACAACAGATCTACTATTTGTGTAATCACAGTCCTATTCTCTCCCCCCCCCGCCCACTTTTTGCTACTGTTAACACTACAGAGCTAAAACAGGTAAAAAAGTGAGTGATTCGATTCCCACTTGTGTAGTCTGAATGGAATTATTAACTCCATTCGAGTCACAATACCAAATTCAGTCGCTCAGCCTGCAATGGAATTGTACATGTGCATAAGAGCAGAACAGGTGTAACTGAAGGTAAATTGAAGACAGTAGTATTATGCAAAAAGAAAAGGAGTACTTGTGGCACCTTAGAGACTAACCAATTTATTTGAGCATGAGCTTTCGTGAGCTACAGCTCACTTCATCAGATGCATGCCGTGGAAACTGCAGCAGACTTTATATATACACAGAGAATATGAAAAAATACCTCCTCCCACCCCATTGTCCAGCTGGTAATAGCTTATCTAAAGTGATCATCAGGTGGGCCATTTCCAGCACAAATCCAGGTTTTCTCACCCTCCACCCCCCCAAATAAATTCACTCTCCTGCTGGTGATAGCCCATCCAAAGTGACAACTCTTTACACAATGTGCATGATAATAAAGTTGGTAGCCTATTTCCTCTTGTTTTTTCCTACCCCCCCCCCCCAGATGTTCTGGTTTAACTTGGATTTAAACTTGGAGAGTGGTCAGTTTGGATGAGCTATTACCAGCAGGAGAGTGAGTTTGTGTGTGTATGGGGGTGGGGGGGATGTGAGAACCTGGATTTGTGCTGGAAATGGCCCACCTTAATTATGCAAATTGTAGGGAGAATGGTCACTTTGGATGAGCTGTTACCAGCAGGATAGTGAGTTTGTGTGTGTGGTTTTTTTTGGGAGGGGTGTGAGGGGGTGAGAGAGCCTGGATTTGTGCAGGAAATGGCCCAACTTTATTATCATGCACATTGTGTAAAGAGTTGTCACTTTGGATGGGCTATCACCAGCAGGAGAGTGAATTTATGTGTGGGGGTGGAGGGTGAGAAAACCTGGATTTGTGCTGGAAATGGCCCACCTGATGATCACTTTAGATAAGCTATTACCAGCTGGACAATGGGGTGGGAGGAGGTATTTTTTCATATTCTCTGTGTATATATAAAGTCTGCTGCAGTTTCCACGGCATGCATCCGATGAAGTGAGCTGTAGCTCACGAAAGCTCATGCTCAAATAAATTGGTTAGTCTCTAAGGTGCCACAAGTACTCCTTTTCTTTTTGCGAATACAGACTAACACGGCTGTTACTCTGAAACCTAGTATTATGCAGTTATAATTGGGGACAGAATTTCATCTACAGACTACCTGTTAGAATGCATGAGAAATAAAGAGCCCAACTTGACTTTTAGGATGCATCCGTGCTGCTAGCAGATAGATTTTTTTTTTTATTTGTAAAATCAGCACATTTCATTTGGAATCACTGATACAATAACAAAACACGGAACCATATCATGTTGCAAAGGAGAATCACATTTTAATGTTATAAATGGAATCTTAACTGTTGCATTTTCCTTTTTAAATGTTAACAGCAGATGCTTACCGTTGAATTGATTATTATTGTTTGTAATGCAATAGCCCAGGGGATTGGGGCTTCATGGTTGTAGACGCTGTAAAACCAGGTAGTAAAATGACGGTTCCTGCCCTAAAGACCTTGGTCTTGGTTTATGACAATGCATAGCAGGTGGATAAAGGAGGTAAACATTAGTAACAACATGATTTTACAAAGATTAGCTCTATGCACGATTTAAAATTATTTCTGAAGGGTTAATACCTGTTATGATAGCTGGCGCCTGAGCAGTACTCAGAGCTAAGGCTGCCAAGTCTTTCCATTCTAAGTCCCTGTTTTTCCTTATTCATAGCTTTCTAATACCTTCACCTTCCGAGACAAACGTGTCCAGGCCTGGTTTCTGTACAGGGGTGAATTTTTAAAATAGACTGGTGTTGGAACGAGCTATGTAAAAACCCAAGGAAAGTGTGAGTGAGGAAAGGAAGCAAAGAGGGAATTTCTTTTCCATTCATAAAAAAAGCCTGTTTTTTAAAAACAGCTCTAGCTCCTCTGTGTTTTGGGACAGGAAGTGGAAATTCGGGGCAAAGAAGCTCTAGGGGGCGAGGAACACTAAGTGTTGTGAGTCTGCTTTGACTTGGCACACACAGAAAAAGGGGGACCACTGCAGTGGGCTTGTGCTGCCTGGGGCAGGCCCTGCACTAGCAGACCTTGCAGCGACTGGATCCCAGCAACCACCCCACACAGAGCTCACCCCACCATGGGGTCCAGAAGATGCCACGTCGTGCTGCCCATACAAATCCCAGCCCCTCCCGCCCCCGAGTCCTCCAGCATCCCCCTGCCCCCTGCATCCCTCCCGCCCCCTGAGCATCCCCAGATCCTCCCAGCCCCTCCCGCCCCCGAGTCCTCCAGCATCCCCCTGCCCCCTGCATCCCTCCCGCCCCCTGAGCACCCCCAGATCCTCCCAGCCCCTCCCGCCCCCGAGTCCTCCAGCATCCCCCTGCCCCCTGCATCCCTCCCGCCCCCTGAGCATCCCCAGATCCTCCCAGCCCCTCCCACCCCGAGTCCTCCAGCATCCCCCTGCCCCCTGCATCCCTCCCGCCCCCTGAGCACCCCCAGATCCTCCCAGCCCCTCCCGCCCCCGAGTCCTCCAGCATCCCCCTGCCCCCTGCATCCCTCCCGCCCCCTGAGCATCCCCAGATCCTCCCAGCCCCTCCCACCCCCAAGCCCTCCAGCATCCCCCTGCCCCCTGCATCCCTCCCTCCCCCTGAGCATCCCCAGATCCTCCCAGCCCCTCCCACCCCCGAGTCCTCCAGCATCCCCCTGCCCCCTGCATCCCTCCCACCCCCTGAGCATCCCCAGATCCTCCCAGCCCCCAACAGCCCCAACGAACCCTCAGCCCCCAGTCCCCTCCACCGCCAAACGGCTCCCCCACGCGGCCCAATCAGGGCTCGCGAAGAGGGGAAACGAGTCTCGCTCCGTGCGCGCTGACGTAAGCGCGCCGATCGGGGGGCGGGGCGCGGGGCTCCAGGGGCGGGGCCGGTTCGGAGGGGCGGGGCCTGCGCGGGGCCTGTCGAGCGCGGCGCTGGCTGCCCGTAGTAGCCGCCAGTGTCCTGTCCCGTCCCCGGTCCGGCGCCGCCCGCCTCGCAGCCGGAACAAAGAAGGGTCCGGCCATGGTGGGGATCCCGGGAGCCTTCCAGTGTAAGAGCCGCCTTCCCGCGCAGGGCGGGGGCCGGGGCCGCCATCCTCCCTGCCAGCGTCCCCCGACCCCCTCCGGCTCCCGCCGCCCCGGCCCCCGCTCCCGCCTCGCGGTCGTGTCCCGCCGCCCTGTCCCCATCACCCCTGTCCCCTCTGCCACCGCTACCCCCTCGCTCCTATCCCTGCCCCCGGGTCCCGATCCCTGCCCCCCTCACCCATCCCCTCGCCATATCCTGGCCCCGATCCCTGCCCCCCTCACCCATCCCCTCGCCATATCCTGGCTCCGATCCCTGCCCCCCTCGCCATATCCTGGCCCCGATCCCTGCCCCCCTCACCCATCCCCTCGCCATATCCTGGCTCCGATCCCTGCCCCCCTCACCCATCCCCTCGCCATATCCTGGCCCCGATCCCTGCCCCCCTCACCCATCCCCTCGCCATATCCTGGCTCCGATCCCTGCCCCCCTCGCCATATCCTGGCCCCGATCCCTGCCCCCCTCACCCATCCCCTAGCCATATCCTGGCCCCGATCCCTGCCCCCCTCACCCATCCCCTAGCCATATCCTGGCCCCGATCCCTGCCTCCCTCACCCATCCCCTCGCCATATCCTGGCCCCGATCCCTGCCCCCCTCACCCATCCCCTCGCCATATCCTGGCTCCGATCCCTGCCCCCCTCACCCATCCCCTCGCCATATCCTGGCCCCAATCGCTGAGCCCCCCATCCCCATCCCCTAGCCATATCCTGTCCACAGGGTCCCGATCCCTGACCCCTCACCCATCTCCTCGCCATATCCTGGCCCCGATCGCTGATCTCCCCCCTCACCCATCCCCTAGCCATATCCTGCCCCCAGGGTCGCGATCCATGAGCCCCTCACCCATGCCATATCCTGGCCCTGATCCCTGAGCCCCCCTCACCCATCCCTATGCCATATCCTGCCCCCAGGGCTCTGATCCCTGAGCCCCTCACCCATCCCCCGCCCTGCCCCCATGTCCCCGATCCCTGAGCACCTCACCCATCCCCTAGCCATATCCTGCTCTGAGCCCCTCACCCATCCCCTAGCCAAGTCCTGTCCCCAGGGTCTCGAGCCCCTCACAACATTTTCCCATTCCTGATCTCTCTGAACCCTTATCCTGGATCCTTGTGCCCTCACCCCACCTATTTCTTTTCATGCTCCGCCTCCCTTCCCCTGATCCCTCACCGCATCCCCATTCCGTGTTCCATCCCCACCACCTTCCCTGTGCTCCTCACCAGCATTCCCCTTCCCTCTGGGTTCCCATCTCCTGCCTGTCCCCTATTCCCCTCATCACTTCTGATCCCCATCCCCCTGTCTTGCCTACCCCGGGCCCACTTCTTGCCCCTGCCCCTTCCACTGGGATCTGGAGCAGTGAATTGATGTTTAAGAACGATCTAGTAAATGCCTGCCCTCTCTGTACCTCGGGGGTTTCTAGGGAATGAGCTGCTGTTGGTGCAGAGCTTTAAGGGCTGCTTCCAATGTACAGTTCTCCATGGTGGGAAGGGCGATCTAGATTCTTTCTCTCCTTGGGCTGGTTTAGTGTCAGCCCCCCTGGGTTGCCCTTGATAACCACACTGGCTGGGTAGCTGGTGCTTGCTTTGACGAGAAGGAATGGCAGCTGAAAATGAGTGTGTAAATTAATGTTACTCCTGACTGCATTCACAGTTTGTTTATTTTTGTAGGGAGATGGGGAAGGAAGTGCATTTGCTGCAGGGCTGCCTGCTTCAACAGGGTCTGGGAGATTGTGTTATGGGAGTAGATATTGGTCTCAAGCTTGAGCAGGCCGGGCAGCCCAAGATGTGATGGATGTGGGGTGGGGGACACACCGTTACTCTGGAGTCAATGTACCTTAGCATTAGGTGTGATCAAGGTGTATTGGAAACTGGGTGGTGGCAGCTGTGAATGCTTTTGCTAAGCATCTCTGCCACTTCCCCTCCAGATGTCCAAACCCACTTTCTCCCTCACCCTGGCCAGTGTTCTTCTGTTCTGTCATTGATCTCCTCTAACTTCTATTTGTGCACCAAATCTCTTCAAAAATATTGAATTCTATTGCCCTTATTGCAGGTTAAATCTGTGGAAAACTTGAAAGCCCCAAAGTTTTAATTTTTTTCCTTCAAAGGGTATTTTAAAAAAACAACACCAAAAACTTCAAATAGTGTGTTCAGCTTTGTGGAAACTTTAAAAGAAATTGCTTCTTGGCTCAGACTAACATGAAAAATGTTCATCTCCAAAGCAGCATTTTTGAGAGAGATCTGAGGGAGCGAGTGCGGGTTTGGAATGGGCCTCTTTTTGTTGTGGTGGTTGCAATCGATGACGGTTAGTCTGGCCTGGAGAAAGGAAGTCTGCAGCTCAGATATCCCAGGATTTTTGGGGCCAGTTCTTGCTCCCATTGAAGTCAATGGCAAGATTTCTGTTTACTTCAGTGAGAGCAGGACTGGGCCCATAGGGTAAAATTCACCTCTGGGCAGCGAGGAGCAAGTGCAAGGGTTTAATTGTTATATAGGCTGTGTGCTGGCATTTTGCACTGGAGTATATTTTACCCCTTGTGAGACAATGATTATTTCGAATGTTGTTAAGATAACATGCTAATCATTCTGGGTTCAGTCTAACTATTGGGCAGGTGCAGGAGACCATTACATGCCTGTGGAGTTATTGCCTTAAGTGAGGCTCTTTTGTAGACATGTGGGTTCACCCAGAAGGAATTGGGTGCAGGATTGGGCCCGTTCATCTTAAAAAGCTTGGTTCTCCCTACTTGCCTTTGGCATTTACAAAAGTGTGTTCTTAATTTTGAGCAAAACCTTTTCAGTTCTTTTTGAAGGGAAATGTTTTATGGATACCTGAGGATTGTACAATTTGTGTCTGGGAAATTGTTTTCATAACAAATGTAAGTTTTTCTGCAATTCAAGTAGATCTGTTACTTCAAGAAATTGTGCAATGTCATATTAACTTCATTTAAAAAATAATATGACTAAACAAGTGTCCGTGTGTGAATGAAGCTGTCAAATGCTTAGGGCTGTCTAGACTAGAAAAGTACCACTATAATTATGTTGGTTGGGAGGGTGATTTTTTTGACCATTATACCAGTATAGTTAAGCTGATATAGCTTTACTGGAATAACTCCCCATGTGGACACTCTTATTCCAGAATAAGAGTGTCTACGTGTGGGGTGCCATATATTAGTGTAGCTTATTCCATTTCTGAACCAAAATAAGCTATACTGATATAAACACTTTTACACTGGTATAACTCTGTCCATACTAGTACTGTTGTACTGCTTTAACTATACTAGTATAGGTAAAGTGGCAAAACTTTCTAGTGTATGCAAGCCCCTTATGAAGTACTTCCCATTTTCAAAACTCAGTGAGTATTAACTAATCCTTTACAACCCTCTTGTGAATTACTTGGGGCGGGGAGGGATAGCTCAGTGGTTTGAGTATTGGCCTGCTAAACCCAGGGTTGTGAGTTTAGTCCTTGAGGGGGCCATGTAGGCATCTGGGGCAAATATAAGGGACAGTACTTGGTCCTGCTGTGAAGGCAGGGGACTGGACTCAATGACCTTTCAAGGTCCCTTCCAGTTCTATGAGATAGGTATATCCCCATATTAAATCCTTTCCTTTTCACAGATGGGGAAATAGAGGCAAAGGTTGTCATCAGTGCCTGGCTGCAGAGGAAGTCAGTATCAGAGTAGTGTCCTGTACTGGGATCACTAGACTGCACCTATCTCTACTAGCCCACTCATCTTCATTACACTGCATGAGTTTAGAGGGAAGGTTAAAACCTGAAACTACTTGATCTTAAGCTGTTCAGGGTGTTTGCTTTAACTCTGTATTGTTCTATAGTTTGTAAATACTCCATGACAAAGTATTCTCTGTTGTAGAGCACAAATGTGTTTCAAGTCTCTCTGGGCTGGTAAAGCAACCGTATATCTGTGTAAAATGAATTGAACAGAAAGAATAGAACTGGATTGCAGATCAGACTGGAAGGTCAGAATGTAGGAGTCTTTGTTTTGCTTTCTGACAGTAATGGTTCTTCACTGCAAAATCCTAGGAAACCTACTAACTGTCATGTTTACATGTGTCCTTCCTATCAGACAAACAGCCAGATGAACTAGAAACAGAATTGTGTGTAACGGAACACTCCAGTGTTGCTATATAGCAGCCTACAGAGTGCTCCATTGGGGATAAGAAGGTGATTAACTTGGGCTCCGTTTTAACTAGCTTTACCGAAACAGGAGGTCTCCTTCTAGGAAGAGTTGCAGTCCTTTTCTTTGAAAGCTGTAAAGTTGGCAGGGCTGCAGGGAAGTACATTACTGCTGCCAGGGAGTGGATAGATGGTTAGTGTGTGTATATAGCAGTAATAGCTATATTCTTCTGTTCATTCTTCTCATCTTTTCTTATGTGTGCAGCACTTTGTTAATTTATGGATAAACTTGTGTGTTCAGAATTGATTTCAAGCAACAGTGGGCTGAGTTGTACAATGCAGGAAGAGAGAGAGATCACATTGTGATGCCTTTGTGTAACTGTGGAATAGGATGGGTGTTCGCTAAGATCAGTTAAACTGTATCCTGAGTGTGTCTGTGTTGACAAGTTGAGTTCAATGAAGCAAGGCAACCAGTGAAAGTGCATCCTGAAGTTCAAAGAAAATGAGAGAGCATTTTAAATTGAAATGTGCTGGCTTGAAAGGGAATCTGTCTAAAGACAGATGCCAGCAGTAATGTAGAAACAGCCAGAAAAGCTACATGCCTGGTTACTGAAGAAATTACCAAATGAAGGAAACTACAGATGATGGATAAATCCTTGTGGGGTGGTGGAAAAATGTACTGGGATGTGGTGGGAGTGAGGATATTATGCAATCAACCCAGTTAAAAATATTTTTGTGTCAAACCCTGCACACTCAAAACACCATATTGCCCAGGTGGCTGCTGAGAGAAGTAAACTCTAGTAGAGCGGTCATATTATAATAACATGAGTTAGATCATGTAATTACATGTCTCACATTCGCAGGCTATGCAAGAGTGTTCTTCAGCTTGGATGTGTCTTGCAAAAATAACTTGCAAAAAGTCCCATGGTGACCTGTTTGTGGCGCAGAATGACTTTGCAATCAGTGGTGCAGGCATTGACAAGAATGCATATTGGTGCAGGACCAAGCACGAGGTGAAAAGACAATCTCTTAATACCCTACTCAGAAAAGCCATTCAAGGGGGGAGGAAGGATAGTCCTGTGGTTAATGCACTAGAGTGGGACTCTGGAGACCATGTTCAACTCCTGCCTCTGCTACAAATTTTCTGTGTGACCTTGGTAAGTCACTTAGACTTGGATCCTCAAAGGTATATAGACACCTAATGCCCATTGAAATCAGGTTTTGATTCAGCAAAGCATTGAAGCATATATGTAACTTCAAGCCTGAGAGTAGCCATGTTGAAGTCAATGGGTGCATGCTTAAATGCTTGACTAGATCAGGGCCTTTTGGGTAGTCTCGGCGACACTGCAATCAGGAGATCAAAGCTAGTTCTAGTAACAAGAGCAGTAAAGTTGCAGCAGCACAACCAGTGGTAGCATGGCCAGCAGCCATTCAAGTTTGTACCCAGTATCCTGGGCAGGGTTGTACTCAGGAGGTTAGCCCATGCTGCTGTCGCTGCTACACTGCTGTTGTTACTAGAACTAGCAATGATATTCTACATCAGGGGTCGGCAACCTGTCAGAAGTGGTGTGCCGAGTCTTTATTTATTCACTTTAATTTAAGGTTTCGCGCGCCAGTCATACATTTTAACGTTTTTTAGAAGGTCTCTCTCCATAAGTCTATAGATTATATAACTAAACTATTGTCGTATGTAAAGTAAACAAGGTTTTCAAAATGTTTAAGAAGCCTCATTTACAATTAAATTAAAATGCTGATCTTTTGCCGCTGGCCCCCTCAGCCCGTTGCCGGCCTGGGGTTCCATTCACCTAGGCTGGCAGCAGGCTGAGCGGAGCCTGCGGCCGGGACCCCAACTGGCAAGGGGCAGGCAGCCAGAACCCCAGACTGGCAGCAGGCTGAGTGGGGCCTGCTGCCGGGACCCCAGACTGGCAGAGGGCTGAGAGGTTCAGCCCACTGCCAGTCTGGGGTTCCATCCGCCGGGTCCCGGCTGCCGGCCCCGCTTAGCCCGCTGCTGGTCTGGGATCCCGGCCCTGCCCACATAGAGTGGGTACCTACCTTCTCCCTGGTTCTAGCCCATTCTCTTCCTCTCTCTCTGCACTGAGCTGAGGGTGGGAGTGCACTGAGCACAGGGCTGGGGGTGAAGGAGCAGGCTGGGGGTTGGGGTGTAGGGTCTAGCCAGGAGCTAGAATGAGGGAAGAGGCTCAGGGTTGGGGCAGGAGTTTGGATGTGGAGTGCTTACCTGGACAGCTACCATTTGGTGCGAGGGGTGCAGGTGGGAATGTGGGGGTGGGGGTGGTGCAGGAGCTCCCATTTGGTGCGAGGGGTGGGGGTGGGAATGTGGGGAGTGCAAGAGTCCGGGCATGGGGTGTGGGGGGGCTGGGTATGTGTGGGGGGTGCTGGAGTCAGGGCTGGGGTTGGGGGGTGCTGGAGTCAGGGCAGGAGGCTGGGTTTGTGTGAGGGGGTGCAGGGTTCAGGGCAGAGGGCTGGGTGTGTGTGTGGGGGGGGGTGCAGGGGTCAGGGCAGAGGGCTGGGGGTGTGAGCTAGGGTCATGGGGGTGCTCCCAGCCCCCTGCCCAGAGCGGCTCACGGCAGGGGGCTGGAGGGGATATGGGATATGTCCTGATTCCACCCCCCATCCCCAAGGCCCTGTCCCCACCTCTTCTCCGCCTCCTCCCTGGAGCAGCGAGCACCCTGCGGCTCTGCTTCTTCCCCTCCCTCGCAAGGGCCATCAGCTGATGGGCGGCAGGGAGGGAGAAGAAGAGGGGCAGGACCCCAGCACTCTGGGGGAAGAGGCGGGGGAGGGGGAACTTGCGTGCCCTGCAGCACAGCTGGCAGAACCAAGCTTCTTCACCCTGCCCCCGTGGGCGGGGGGGGGGGGGGGTGTCCCGGCCGCCAGCCCTGCTCAGCGTGCTGCCGGCCTGGCAGGCAGCAGCGTGCCATTAAAAAATCGGCTTGCATGCCATCTTTGGCACACGTGCCATAGGTTGCCGATCCCTGTTCTAGATGATCAAACCTAACTCAGCTATGTCTACGCAAGCTGCAGTTAAATCTCTGGACTGCTGTTTGGACATACCCTTTGCCTCTTTGTGCCTTGATTCCTCATCCCTAAAATAGGCAGAGGAATGCTCCCCTACATCTCAGGGGTTCTGTTAGGATAAAAGTACCAATGTTTGTGAGGTGCTCAGATATTATGATGATGGAGGCCATGTAAGTAGATAAAGAGCAGGCAAAAAAATGGTGTGAGTGCCAGTTATTGTTAACCATATGGGCAGCAGCTGAACACTAAGGAGCTTGAGGCCAACATTTACCGCACAGTGAAGCGTAGTGTCTGTCCGAGGACATGTTTACATTTTGTCTTTGATATTTAGAAGAAGCAAGTCAGCAGGAGTGGGCATATAATGTCAGTAATGCCAAATATATACATTGACTTGGCTATTTGGCTAATGTTTTCATTACATTAATGAACAAATTTACTGGCTGCATTGATAAAGTACTGTGGAGGAATCCTTAAATGTTCTGTATGAAGCTGATGGCTCAGAATAGAAGTGGGAATGCAGGTGACCATGGGTGTTTGAAATTGGGAATATTCCAGATTACTTTAAAATAGATACTAGCATACCTCACTTGCATATATCTCTTTCTGGTATGATAATGGGGACAGCTCTGATGCACAAAAATTAAAACTGATCCTTTAGGGACTTGACTTTGCTTTTATCCTGGGGTAAATTCAATGGCTTTAGTAGAGTTACTCTTCCTTTACACCAGAGTAGGTAAGATCAGAAGTGGGCCCTGAATCTTTTGAACTGGCTGAACAAGAGAAGCATTTTCTTGAATATGGTGTGCGACTTTTCCGAGCACTGGATGGAAAACAGCACGTGCGTGAGGTAGAACTCATGAATCGATTTGCTTCAGAGCAATGTTGAAATGAAAAGTCACCGAACTTGAGACCATTATTAAGAATTTCATCATAAATTAACAAAATCTCACAACTAGCTCAATTTTTACGCTGTGCCTCTAATTTTTTTTTTTTTTTTTTAAAAAAAGGCCTGCTCTGCTTTCACTTCTACTGGTGTAAATCAGGAATGAGTCCATCTGTGGCGTTAGCATGGCATAAAACTGATGTAAGTGAGAAGGGAATCAGGCACCACAAGTCCTCTGGTACGGGAAGTTATGGATTCAGTGCCTTAGCCCAGATAATTGATTCACCTGAAACTCTTCCAGGCCGTTTGAAACTATTTTTCCAAGGCTTCTCCTTGCCTCCTGTGGAGAGTATCAATGAAAGAAAGTCTGTGGCAGAAAATTGTCCCTATGTCTGTCTTCTCTTCCCCACACCTGAAGCCTGTCTAATTCAACAGGGAAGATTACCATCTGATGTCTATTATGTTGTCTCAATAAACTTTAGTCTCCAGGGTTGTAATGCCTGCACCTTTCATTAGTGCTAAAATTCCCCTTCCTTTCCCCCAACAAAAAGCCCATCCTTCTGGAAAGAGAAGCACGAACTGCTACAAGTAATGACAGGTTTCAGAGTAGCAGCCGTGTTAGCCTGTATCTGCAAAAAGAAAAGGATGACTTGGGGCACCTTAGAGACTAACAGATTTATTTGAGCATAAGCTTTTGTGTAGCTCACGAAAACTTATGCTCAAATAAACTGGTTAGTCTCTAAGGTGCCACAAGTCTTCCTTTTCTTTTTGCAAGTAATGAGTCGTCCTTCAGCTGAACTTTGTTCTATAAATCAGCCTTTAAGTTATAAGCAGAGACACGAGATCAGTGGGCAGAGAACCCTGCATCCTTTTAGGGCTCAGAGTCTAGCTTTTCCCTTGAATGTACAGAATTCTGGAAAATTTGAGACTTCATTTAAAAATAGCCCTCACCCTTCTGGTTGTAAGGATGCTTTAAACCGTGTGCTACTGGCATGACTGAAACTGAACAGTGACATAGTAACACTGTTTGAAACATCTCATTCCACCCAAAAAATCATCTAATTGGGATGGTGCCAGGTTTCAGAACTAGCTGGCAATTTAAAATGTTGATATTAGCCATTTTTCTGTGGATCATCTCAGAAGGAACTGTCTAAAGCAGGTATGTACCTGATGTTCCATTAATTTAAAACAGTGCTGTAGATGAACACTGCTGCCGCTTTTAAAGACCATCTAAGCTAGTCTTTGTTAAAGTAAATCAATAAAAAACCACAATAAAGGGCTAGTTCTGCTTTCTCTAATGTCTCCCTTTCTCCGTCTGGTATCTGGGGACTCTGTTGTAATAGCAAATGCCTCCAAATATATCACCTGGGGCCAATGTAGCTCTTGTATGTGTTTGCCCAGCCATTTCTAATGCACTCATTACTGTAACGGCTAGGTGCAGATCTTGTGGTGGATCTCACCCCGCTGTCCCCCATGGACAGCAGTTGCAGGGCCTGGGATGCTGAGCAGGACATGCTGGGATGATCTACGCTCCCAGATGGACAATGGACAACTTCATAACATGACACCTTTTGCAGCCTACTTCTCCTCTCCCCCACCCTGCCCAAACTGTTGCCATCTCTGCTGTGGGGCCTCCTGGTTGTTGAGGTGGGGGAAGAGACTGATCTCAGGGCTCTGAAACTCTTGTGATGGGAAGGAGAGTGGTCCTGTGAAGAAAGTGCCGTTGGGAGAGCCTTTGCTCCCCACACCATGTGATTCCCTGTAATGAGCCACATGAAGCATTTATTGCTATTCCTATTGCTGCTATAACAGCATCCCTCCATCGTGATAGTAATGACAAGTATTTATAGAGCACCTCACTGAACAGTGGACACTTTACAGGAGTCTTGGGAGGCAACTGGTGGCTTTTTCTCTCCTTAGGTCATCTTCTGGGCATTGCCAGCTGGCCTTCCTCCCCATGCCAGATCTTTAGGGAGTTACCAAAGGGGCCCCGAGCCCCCCTCTCGCCAAGCTCAGAGCAGGCTGTATAATTTTCAGGGGCAGAGCTGCTGCAAGACTAAGGGTGAGGCGTGGCTAGCGCACTGAGCTTACAGAACTCCAGTCCCACCTTCCAGGGTCTGAGCCCAGGCTCTACCACTGCACCATGCTCGTACGCAGGCCTGTCAGATACAAAATGCTGGATTCCTGCATTGCAACCTTGGAGAAGCTGTGGGTTTTCCATAGAACTCGTTCCAACAGCAGTGAGCGCAATGCCTGCCCTTACCCTATTTCTTAAGATGTTCAGTGACCCATTTATCTTATGTTATCTAGTATTAAGACATAACTTAAGAAACAATACATATTTCCTAGATTTGGGACTCCAAGCTCACTGACTCTTGTTGCCAAAATTCCACAGAGATATCAGCATCTTGATTAGATGCTGTTCAAAGACAGAGATGCTTAAAAGCCATGTGGGCTCTCCTTTCCCTGAGGCCAGACCTCCTTGGAGCTAATGAAGGTTACGTGGGCCTGGCAATGAGAATGTACTCCAGTGGCTGTTTCTTTGTACCAAATCTTCAGTAGTCTCTGTGGTTACGCTGCAAACTAGATTTTCCGGAACGCTTATCTAGAACTTCTTGTTATCTAAAGCAGTCGTGGCTCCAGATATAGGGAGTTTCAATAAAACGATGTCTGAGTAAATGTGTGTGTGTGTGTGCGTGTGCGTGTGTGCATGCGTGTGCACACTCACATGTGTGAGGAGCCCAAGAGCCAGGGTGTGGGGTGCTTTAGCTGAATGCTAAAACACCATGGAGCCCAATGCCTCCCAGGATTTCCACCACTGTCCTGGCTCCTCTGTTCAAGGAACCCGGCCAACAGCCTTTCAGGTCTGCAGCCAGGGTCTTCCCTCCCCCTTATCCATAGCTTTGTTGGGGACCAAGAAACTGTTGGATATTCGGGACTCTATAGGGTTTTTGTTAGGGAGGGGAAAAAGTGTTCAAGGTGGTTGGCTCCCTGATGGGCCATACTCAGGCAGGTGGCTGGGTTTATCTTGTGACATCACTCCAGTGTCTGACATTTCTAGCTCAGAAACAATAACTTGTGCTAAGCTTGTCTTATCTGTGGACATGTTTTTCTAATTAAAGACAAAGCTCAGTAAATATTTTTTAAATGATTGAATTGCCAAAGTATGAAATACACATGTTGGAAGTCAGACACACTGAATACCATGTGCGATTTCCCATAGCCCTCCATTAGAGAAGGTTAGTGTGATGCAGATCTTAGAGCTGTGGATGACAGGTTTATCTGGGATGATTGGCAAAGATTTATAAACTAAGAGGAGATTTACTTTACACACACCTCTCTCCCTCTCCCCTGTTCCACCCTGTCTCAGAAATAGGAAATTGGGATCACATTAAAGTCCTAATTGGTTTGGCTCCAGCAAAGGTTTGGCGGCTGCCAAATAGTTAATTTATTGTGTGAGAGTTTGGCCATGTGTTGAGAGGCAAATTTGCTTTAAGCAAAGGATCTTTTGTAAACTGAACATCTATTCATTCAGCAGGCTCTGTTTACAAGTGAGCTCTGAGCAGGCCCCAGGAGAAACAGGCCTGTTTTACATAACAATCAGAACACAACAGGGCCCATGGACTCCAACACAGCAGGAGAAGGGAAGAGAGAAGGTTTGGGTCTTTCGAGCCCTGTGATGAGCTGAATCAATGGATGCAGGGTTTGTCCTCTCTTCGTGTGTTAGAAAAGCTTTGGAAATACTTGGGCGAAACAGTTTAAAGGGGTTTTTAGTATGACATTAATTTTAAGTCTCTAAAATGTTTGTCTTCATGAAGGTAGGGGAAGCTCTGAGGAGAAACTTTTGGAAAGAGAAGCAGGCCTAGTGCTGTCACCTCTAGCACAACCTGGTGGGGAGACCTACAGGGTCATTAGTTTTCTTTTCCTTTATGTTATGAGGAAGGGTAAACTGGAATGCACTTTTATCTGGCTGGCTTTCTGTAGCCCTGCAGGACCTTGCTTTGTTCTTGATCCCGGTACTCTGTGAGATCGAGATCGCTCTTGCTGGTGATAATTTTTCATGTTAGATTTGTTATCTCTGGCTCTTTTCTCTTGGGTCTGGTGAATCTAGTAAGGTTTGACTCATGTGAACTTGTGTGGGAAGAAGTCTCAGGCTGTCACATTGGCTTTAACTATAAACCGCTCTTATTTAGACTATCATCTTTGTTTGGTGTTCTTGACATGGAAGTTGCATGTAGTGGACAGGATATTGCAGACTGAGATGCAGTATCTCAGCATGGCTTTGGACTTGGCATATGGTTTGAAGAAACTGATAGGGACTAAATCATGGCTGTAATAAAAATTATCTTTAATTTATCACTGACAGTTAAATAACTAACTTTGTGTTAGGGACCCGCTTCCAGCTAAGAAGAAACAATGGTATTACTGAGGTGCCCAATGGCACCCTTATTGTCAATTGTCATTTCCATTACAAAATTGAGATCTTAAGGTTCAATATTTTGGCCATTTAATTTTCAGCTGTGAAATGTTCCATGCATGCTAACTACAAGGCAAGAGCTCAGAGGGGGATTTTAGGTGCTTAGCCCTGAGAAGGAATTTGTTCTTGTGCCTTCAGATATTTCAGAGTGCTGAGCGTTTAGGAGAAATTGGTAGGTGGTTGCAGCACACTCTCAGCAATACTTTTCCTTCTGTAACTTCCATCTGCTCCTCAAGCAACTTCCTTAGCTGTGCTAAAATCCATTAAGTCCTATTTATAATCCAAAGGCAAATACAATACAACCATTGATTTGTTTATGTAAATGTAACCTTTCTCCTGATAATTGTAATAATTCTGAAGACACCTAATGATAGTACAAAGTCAGTAAAGGTGTATTTTATGTATGTATCAAACACTTCCAGTGGAAACATGATCATTGTCACAACTGAATGTTAATCAATTTGTGTGTGTGTGTGTGGGGGGGAGTTGCAGAGGCATCAGTTCAACAAACAATATTAGATCAAGCCGAACCTCTTTGTACCAAAGCTGCTTCTGCCTGGGGCTGCCACATGCTATTCTGACACACAGACTAACACATTCAGGACATGTAGCACCCTCCGTTTGCCAGTTTTAGTGTTGAGATGATGGCAGGTTCAGGCAGCATTAACTGCTTTGTACAGACGAGTTGCGTGGGTGTTGGAGCAAACAATAAGGATTGTTTTATAGAGCATCTTTTCATCCCAAAGGATCCTAAAGAGTGTAAAATCTTGTCCAGGAAACTCTTCTGCACCCACCACTCTGGGGTTAACTACAGTAATTGTTTCATAGCACACAACAGTACCTAACAGTTTAGGCAGGAAGCAAAGAGGAATACTGTATCCAGTTGCAGAACAAAATAGAATTAATATCAGGATTTGCCTCAAATAGCAGAACTGTCTTCATTCCAGCTTTGCCCAAGTTGGATGAAAGTTTTCTCTCCATTGTCTTTTCTTTGTTTTAAAGAACATCGTACTTAAATCAAGTCCTTCTTAATGTAATGATTAAAAGTAGCAAATTTTAGCCAGAAATTCTTATGAGCTCCTACCACCCGCTGTGTTTGCAGTTCAGATTACTTTACCTGGGAGAGCTGTTGACCTTCCGACACCAATGGCCCAGCCTTTACTCTTTAAGCTGGTTAACTGCCTAGTTTGTATTTCACAATGTGCTTGAAAACTCCACCACCTTCATGAAACTGTTACATTCTCACTTTCAGAGATGCTTGGACCAGGAACCATTAAAAAGCAGTTAAACTAGCTTGGGGTCATGTGCCTCAGTGTAAACACCTGCCTCCTGTTTGGGTACTGTGGCTCAGGAAGGCAGCAGTGGCTGGAAGGTGAGTGTGGATCTGTGGAGGGGAATATATAATATATCGTTTGTTTGTTTTTTAGAAGTAGCCTACTTATCAATAACTGCAGTCCTCCATCATGGGGTAACTTTGTTGGAAGTAAACAGTGGCTGGGATGGTTAGAATATGGAACCGCCTTTCTGTCTGCATAAGCTTAGCATGCCAGTGGTTTGAATCTGCAGACCAGAACTCCTTTCCAACTGGCTACATTTACCAGGATGACTGCACCATCCACAAATGGGGGTGCATCAGTGCTTTTTGCACCTGTTTTGTAACACAGCAGTACAATATGCAGGGCATCCAAGTAATTTATACCCCAGCAAACACATCCTGGCATTGGGAACATGAGTTTCCATCTCATTAAGCTACTGGCAAAGCCTTGGTAATTCCAGTCACTGGTACAGTAGAGGAATTATCCCCCCAACACTGCTAGTTCTGTCAGTCCAGAAAATCACTGTTTATTCTCACCAGTTGTGTGTTTACATTTGAGGGAAGGAGAGATTGTGCTGAAACCATTGTGAACTGTTGCTTCAGTGTGGTCTGCTTTAGTGTTCTTGTTATAAGAACAAAGGGTTTTTTAAATACACATATATAATAGAGGATTTAGATGCATTGAATATAGCTCGGGGGATCTATACCTAGGTTATAATGTTAAATTTGTTTGGAATCTATGGTTTTTAAATACAACAGATTGCACTGATATTAAAGCTTACAGAGGCTAGATTGCTTAGCAGTTTATGGAGCCATTCATTTCTAGATCGACTGCAGCCCAGGTTGGCATTGGCAAAGTTATTACCATCTGACAGCTGTTTGTTGGCCTGTGTGAAATGAGTTGTTGGTTTCAGTCCATTCCTAGCAGACAGGTGTCCATATCACAGTTGGTCCCTTTTTGGCAGACTCACTGGAGATGCCAGGGATTAAATAGACCATGGAGACTGGGCTCTCAGGCTCCTAGAAGTGAGCCTCTCCAAGTAAGAGGTGAGGCATATTGATGGAAGAGTGGTATGCTTGTGTTGTGGGGTTTTTTTTGTGGTGAGGATGCAAGGGAAGTTTGCACTGCTTGTGGTTTTGCAGGTTTCAAAATATTTTGTGTACAGAAAAGAGAATCATGTACCCGTGGCCCTGTGTTTCATTACACAACTCGTAATAGTCTTATACAAAATACACTTTGGAGGTTTGTATTGCAGCCTTAATGAGAAAGGTCCATAAAGGAGAGGTCTTGCAGGTCTTTCATGAAAATCTCTGCACTTCATGAAATGCTCTGCTGTTTCTTCATTAAAACAGGATTATCTACTTGAGATTATCCATTCCACATGGGTTGGGCAAGCAGCACTCTTCCATTTTCATGTTAAAATCCTCTAGGCTACAGACAGCCATTGTAAATCGGCTGAGGTAAGGAAGAGTTTTTAGTATCCAGGAGGCTGAGCAGTGCAGAGTTTTGGAAATGTGACTTGAGATGAGAGGAGCTTTTATAAGTGTCAGTTCAATTATGTTTGACTTTTGGACCCATGGGACAGATTTGTGGGTTGTCTTTGCAAACGGCATCTTCAGCAATTCTTAACATTCAAGAGTCCTGTCTCAGAGATTCCTTCTGGCCTTCACTAATCACTTTTTTTTTTTTTTTAATCTAAACCTTAGAGAAAGAGTTCAGAGTTTTTCTAGACATGACACCAAGCAAATCAGTCAGGCAAATAGCTTCCATTTGCATAGAGATCTTCTGTATGGTGACCCCTCAAGCTTCTTTTGAAATGATGCCCTCAACCAGATTATTATGGTTGTCCTTGTTACACCCAAACATAGCATTGGCCACTGCAAAACTTTATCCCACTTCTAATGTAAGTTTATTGCATCTGATCCAGTTTCATAAAACTTAAATTCTAGTAAAGGTTCATCTCACTTGGGAAATACCTTTCACATAATCTTTTCCATATTTGGGCTGGGCAGGCTGAGAGAACTCACCCCTGTATATATGAGTACAGTATCTTTTCACCATTCTATACACCATGTCTGCAGTCGCAGTATGAACATCCCGTTTGCTTCCGTGGAAGCTTACGGGGAGTGGTCACGGTGGTGGTGAAGGTAGAAGTATCAATACATGTGGCAATCAGATTAATTACATAGTATTTTAGTTGTAATAAGAATTTGGACTCTTTAGGTCCTTTTTGAACTACTTTATTGTCCAAGCTGCAGGACCAAGTTGCACACAGGCGTAATTAGCCAACATATGAAAAATGGAGGTACTCCTTTGTTACAATGGACATGCCTTTGACATTTTCTCTAGATTTATAAACAAATAAAATAGAGCATATGTAAGGCTCTAGGTGCCTCTGCCATAAATTACAAAAACAAATAAAAACGTACATCACCAAAACTCCCCTCCCTTCTGCACATCTACCCCCAGTCAAAACCCACCCTGTTTTGTAGTATGTGTCTTGCAATGTGCGCTGCAGGCTAGCAGTCCTGGGCTATTTTAGATGTGGGGGAGCTTTTTCCAGAACTGAGGTCCCCTTTGGAGAATGCTCTAATGCCAGGCCCATCTCTTTTAAGTTATTGGGGTCCAGCTGGTGTGCCTCTGCTGATTGTGTGCATCAGTACAGCTGGAGGAGAGAGCCATTTAGGGCTTTATTGATCAAAACCAACACTTCATCTAAAGTCTGAAAAACCAACAGGCAGCCAGTGCAGATCATGGAGCACAGGTGTCATGCACTGTCAGCTGGAAGCATAACTTAATAGTGCAGAAAGCAGCAGCCTGCCTATCTTAAATTTCTGGATTGATTTAAAGTGTTAACCCCAGGTAGCAATTCTGAGGTGACAAAGACAAGGATAACAGTTGCCAGATCCACATCCAAAACAAGCATTTACAATTATCTAGCCAGGCGCAGGTGGTAAAATGCTTTCCTGGACATTAATGCTGTATGATCATTTGTGTACCAACCCAACCCCCAGATTACACTCATGCATTACAGTTGATAGCATCTCACCCTTGATCAAATATAGTGAAAATACGCTAGCTGTATCTTCCAGTTGCTTCCAGCATCAACTCACTGTCATCTGGACTGAGTTTCAACCTGTTTCCTCTCCTCTATGCTCATTCTCCCTGGGACAGTGGGCCTGACACTTAACAGCTGTCCAGGTCAAGAATATTTTTTCTGTCTGACTTTCAAACTTAATATGTGGGCCATTAAGAAACCTTTTCTTATTGATGATTAATGGATCTTGATACTTTACATTTGTGTGAAAGTTGCGTTTTTAAAAAAATTATGGTTTAGGGTTGGCAAAAAACCGACCACATGAGACTCCAAGGACTTCATTGTTTTTGCTGAACTGTCAATCAAAAGCTAAGCAAATGTAAGTGACCCTTGTTCAATATAAAAATCTATGTGCCAAATTTCAGATCAGTGGCGTTTGAAATGGCCAACATTTTAAGTGACCAAATAGGATTCACAGTCAAAATGCTGATATGGCCTTAACGACATCAGTACTATAGGGAGCTGTTATAACTTTTATCTGCTTTTAAAGCACAAGGCATGGATGTGAAAGGCCAGGTGTTTGCCTTTAACTGCAGCTGCACCATCTGAGCAAACAGGTGGAGATGCTCAGGGTAGTCATCAAAACGCAGCTGATAAAAGTTAAGAAGACATCTAATGTGCTATTTTACATGAGTAAAATGGACCCCAAGTGGAATCACGTGCAATTAAACACAGCTTTACCTTAACATAGGTGTTGGCTGGACACAGGATTAATAAAATGAACAAAAAATAATGTATGTTTCAGATGTGTTTGTTCTCTCTGGGCAGCAAAGCTGTCAAATCAAACCAGCCATTTCAAAAACTGTTTGTGGGTCACTGAACTTTGGGCAGTTATGCCTACTTCACAGGACTCTTAATGCCAAACCCTGCACGTTACTGAGAATGTTGTACTTTAAAATTGATGTTTTTTGCTGTCTCCCTTGAGGTCAATTCTGTTTCATTTAAATTAATGATTAAATTGAAAAAGATTGCATTTTTAAAATTGTTTTTTGTGTGAATTGGCCTGTTGGAATTTTCCATGGAACTATTTTGTAGGCAAACCCTGATTAACTTGAATCCCTGCACAAACTTTTGACAAACTGTTTAAACTAAACATAAAACCTCTGTAGAAGTCCTCTGATCTACAGTAGTGTGATGTTGTAATTCAGCAGATGTTTTTGTAATGTAAATGAAAATTCTACTCTTTGAATGGTCCTCTTAAAGGCTTGTACGTGTACATTTATTATTTATTGTGATTGCAGTAGTACCTGCAGGCCATGGTCTGAGCCCCATTGGGTGAGGCACTATGCAAACAGGTAGCTAACTATAAGTTAGTCCCTGGCTCAAAGTGAAAAGGAGTACTTGTGGCACTTTAGAGACTAACCAATTTATTTGAGCATAAGCTTTCGTGAGCTACAGCTCACTTCATCGGATGCATACTGTGGAAAGTGTAGAAGATCTTTTTATATACGCACAAAGCATGAAAAAATACTTCCTCCCACCCCACTCTCCTGCTGGTAATAGCTTATCTAAAGTGATCACTCTCCTTGCAATGTGTATGTTAATCAAGTTGGGCCATTTCCAGCACAAATCCAGGTTTTCTCACTCCCCCACCACACACACACACACACACAAACCCTCAAGAATGCTCAGGCATTCTTACAACTACAATACCCACCTGCGGAAGTGAAGAAACAGATTGATAGAGCCAGAAGAGTTCCCAGAAGTCACCTACTACAGGACAGGCCTAACAAAGAAAATAACAGAACGCCACTAGCCGTCACCTTCAGCCCCCAACTAAAACCCCTCCAACGCATTATTAAGGATCTACAACCTATCCTGAAGGATGACCCAACACTCTCACAAATCTTGGGAGACAGGCCAGTCCTTGTCTACAGACAGCCCCCCAACCTGAAGCAAATACTCACCAGCAACCACATACCACACAACAGAACCACTAACCCAGGAACCTATCCTTGCAACAAAGCCCGTTGCCAACTATGTCCACATATCTATTTAGGGGACACCATCACAGGGCCTAATAACATCAGCCACACTATCAGAGGCTCGTTCACCTGCACATCCACCAATGTGATATATGCCGTCATGTGCCGGCAATGCCCCTCTGCCATGTACATTGGTCAAACTGGACAGTCTCTACGTAAAAGAATAAATGGACACAAATCAGATGTCAAGAATTATAACATTCATAAACCAGTCGGAGAACACTTCAGTCTCTCTGGTCACGCGATTACAGACATGAAAGTTGCGATATTACAACAAAAAAACTTCAAATCCAGACTCCAGCGAGAGACTGCTGAATTGGAATTAATTTGCAAATTGGATACAATTAACTTAAGCTTGAATAGAGACTGGGAGTGGCTAAGTCATTATGCAAGGTAACCTATTTCCCTTTGTTTTTTCCTACCCCCCCTTCCTCGGACGTTCTTGTTAAGCCCTGGATTTGTGCTGGAAATGGCCCACCTTGATTATCATATACATTGTAAGGATGAATGCATCCGATGAAGTGAGCTGTAGCTCACGAAAGCTCATGCTCAAATAAATTGGTTAGTCTCTAAGGTGCCACAAGTACTCCTTTTCTTATTGTAAGGAGAGTGGTCACTTTAGATAAGCTATTACCAGCAGGAGAGTGGGTTTGTGTGTGCAGGGGGGGGGGGGGGGGGGGATGAGAAAACCTGGATTTGTGCTGGAAATGGCCCAACTTGATTAACATACACATTGTAAGGAGAGTGATCACTTTAGAAAGCTATTACCAGCAGGAGAGTGGGGTGGGAGGAAGTATTTTTTCATGCTTTGTGTGTATATAAAAAGATCTTCTACACTTTCCACAGTATGCATCCGATGAAGTGAGCTGTAGCTCACGAAAGCTTATGCTCAAATAAATTGGTTAGTCTCTAAGGTGCCACAAGTACTCCTTTTCTTTTTGCGAATACAGACTAACATGGCTGTTACTCTGAAACCTGGCTCAAAGTGTTCACAGTCTAAACACTTGACATCAAAAGGACTGTTCTCAGTGGTTGAAATTAAGCATGTACATAAATCTTTGCAGGATCAGGAGCCAATAATTTAATCCAAGGGGAATCCAACTGAATAGAAAATATGAAAACTGCAGGTTTTTGTCTTTGAAATATTCAGCACAGTTGTCATTTATTTGAAGTTACCTGATAGTTCATGATTTATTTATTTTTTAGCTTATTTGTCAAATACACCCTCTTGAGCACTGTATTTACACTGCTGTAGGAAGCTTTCAGTCAAGCAGTGCTGGGTGGGAGCAGGCCACTTGGATTTCTTTTAAAAATAAAGGGGCTGATGAGTCTAGTGGGGTGGGAGGAGGTATTGTTTCATGGTCTCTGTGTATATAATGTCTTCTGCAGTTTCCACAGTATGCATCCGATGAAGTGAGCTGTAGCTCACGAAAGCTCATGCTCAAATAAATTGGTTAGTCTCTAAGGTGCCACAAGTCCTCCTTTTCTTTTTGTATTATGATGATAAGGTACATTACTAATTAGTTCTATGTTGTGGTGTTGAGAATAAAACCCTATGCTTTTAATTAGAAAACGTGCATTTCTATGATGGACATATTCATGGCAGTGGGGCATTTTCCATTAATGAGGTATTTTTGATGGAAAAGTAATTTTTGAAAGCTTTGAGTATGATTTATTCCTTTGTATTTATTGATAACTCCACAAGGGACGTCACTATTTATTTGATGTGGCCAGGCGCTCATCTACCATGGTGGTGGGCAGCAGTATAAAACCCTAAAATAGACAGGTCAGCTTAATCCTCTGTCAGGAATAAGCAAAGCCAAAACACACAGATTTACACTGAAAAGTGCCAGGCTTGGAGTTTTGATGATGCTCACTGCACTTCCCTATTTGAACTGGACCCATGCTTTCTAGGTAGCTACTAATGGTTAGCATTGGTGTAGTTCTTAAGTTTGTAATGGAAGGTGGGTTGGTGTGTTCTGTCAGCATACACTTGATTTCAGATGTTTCTCCTGTGGCACTGGCTTAATATTAGTTTTTGAGACCTAACACAACATGTAAGGGAAGTTACAGTGCATAATATGTTTGTCCAATGAAATAAATTCACAGCGAGTAATGCTACTGTATTTACGGTGTTAACTTAAGTTGCAGTTTTACTCTGAAAAGGTGTCTGTATAAAAATGGCCCCATGCTACATAGCAAATCTGCCCTTGTGTGAGTATTCAGTCATATCTGCTCACTTTAGTGACTAAAACAGTTTTTTTCTGCTTTTTCCTCCTGTTCACCCTGCTGAGCCAGCACACCTAAGGGAACGAGCTGGAGTTGATATCTTTCTTGTGTATCCTCAACGGAATTGTTTATTAAATTCTAGAGACAAAGGTGGGGGAGGTAATATCTTTTATTGGACCAACTTCTGTTGGGGTGAGAGACAAGCTTGCTGTCTTACACAGAGCTGCTCTTCTTCTTCAGGTGACCCTCAGTCCCATCATAATTTTTTGTCTGTGAATTTTAAAAGAGCTTAGACTATTTTTGCTCAACGTAGCAATCCAAGAGCTCACTTAGGAGAAGCACTTCTCACCAAACTTGTAGGAATGCTAATATTGTTCCTGGAAACTTGTAATCGTGAACCTCCTCGTGACATACTTCATGGTGCTGGAAGAAAGCCTCATTTGTGACAAAAGGTGAAGGTAAAGATTTTCAAACATGTTGGCGTGGAAGTTGGGCTCCTAAATCCATATTTAGGGGTTTACAGATTTAAGTGGCCCAATTTTCAGAGGGTACTGAGCAAGGTGAAGGGCTGCTGCTGCTGCTGCTGCTTGAGGCACCTTTGCAAAATGAGGCAACCTTTTCTTTAGTTTTCTTAGTATGGATTTTGGAGCCTAACTTTAGGTCCCTAGACTTGGCATAAATTTTGTCCTGAGGTAAGTTTGTTCATGATATAGTAATAGTATCACATTTTTCTTTAGCAGATCACGAAGTGCTTGACAAAGGAAGTCAGTGTCATTATTGCCATTTTACAGATGGGGAAACTGAGGCACAGAGTGACGCAGTGACTTGCTCAAGGTCAGCCAGCAGGTCAGTGTCAGAGCTGGGAGGAGAACCCAGGTCTCACAAATCCCAGTCCGGTGATCTCTCCACTAGACCACATTGCCTCCTTAAAACAGTGCAGAATCAGGAAAAAATAACTTTGCTGGGCAGGATTTAGAACATAACAACGGCCATACTGGGTCAGACCAAAGGTCCATCTAGCCCAGTATCCTGTCTTTCAGCAGTGGCCAATGCCAGGTGCCCCAGAGGGAATGAACAGCACAGGTAATCATCAAGTGATCCATCCCCTGTCGCCCATTCCTAGCTTCTGGCAAACAGAGGCTAGGAACACCATCCCTGCTCATCCTGGCTAATAGCCATTGATGGACCTATCCTCCATGAACTTATCTAGTTCTTTTTTGAATTCTGTTATAATATTGGCCTTCACAACATCCTCTGGCAAGGAGTTTCACAGGTTGACTGTGCGTTGTGTGAAAAACTATTCTTTGCTGTGTTTGCAACCCAAACACTGAAGCTACTGGGTAGTGAGAGCCAGACTGGACCTGGGCTGACTGCCAAGATACAAGTAGTTGCTCTTGAAGATCCCACTAAGTGCTTATCTGCATCTTTAGGTTCCTAAATACCTTTAAAAATTGGCCTTTTGTACTTAGGTAGCCGCCAGTTTTTGCTCTGAGCCATAGTGCCGTGGTTGCTGCTGCATCACTATCCCAAGCAATGCTGCCCAAAAGCTATTGACTCTTCATGGCGCAGCCCGACATTGTCCGAGAAGGAGCAATGATGAGGGCTGCCGCTGCCTATCAATAATGGGGATATTTGAACAAGCAAGCAGTTAGCCATACTTCTCCCCAGTTCCTTCCTTCTCCCACTCCTTCTCCGTGCTCCCCCAGACAAAGATCCCAGCTGGCTGGGCTGGCAGGCTGCAGAGGAACAGCCTCCTGGGTCCCTCCCTCTCTCCTTTGGTTTATTGATTGAGGTGTATGCTTTTGGAGGTGCAATGAGCATTTGAGGCAGGGAATGAAGGGTATGGGGAGGTAGCTGAACTTGGCGTAAATGTGTCGGGGATGAAAGGAGTAGAATGAGTTTATTTTGGGGACAAGTGATTGATGGGGTTCTGTATGTCTAAGGAATAGCTGGGGAGTTGAGGGTAGAATTTGCAGGGATGATGGAATTTCGGGAAGGAAGAGAAGAACTTCACAAAGGAGAGAAACAGGATGGTAAAGGAAGGAAAGCGAAAAGATGCTGAAAATGTGCAGGAGAGACACCAAGAAGGAAGGAAAATTAGGAGCAAAGGGCAGTGTGAAGGGAAGAGCAAATGAAAGGGAGACGCTGGAATTTACAATCTTAAAAGTTACAAGTTGGTGGGAGAACAAACACTTGCAATAAGTTGTGCATCAACTAATATCTTTGCATGTTCCAACACCACAGCATGGCTGAAATCCGACCATTCTTTGTCTGACCTCCACTCTTTTCCCTTGGCCATTCTGGTTTTTGATTGGCTTCCTGTACTAAGTGAAACCACAACCTTTCAAACTCCTCCAGGCAGAATGAAAGGCACATGGCATCAGTGTAAGAGGAGCCCCTTGCAGTCTACTGTGCTTGGGTGGGCGTGCTGGTTCTTTCGTAAACTAATAGCTCCCAGCAGTGCTGCTAAATCAGACTTCATGGAGCCAAGAGCTGAGAGCTTGAAATACCACTGCAGGCACAAAAGGTCTGTCTCTTTTCCAACTGCCACCATTTGTTATGAGGCTAATGATCCAGAGGCCCAATTGACAACAAGAGCAGGCTGCCAAAGATTGCCTTTGGGAGGAAAAAGTTCACATTTAGATAAAAACAAAACCGAAAGTTAAGTCACCCTTTATTTTTTGTCTTTGATCAGGGAGGGGCATGAGAGAATTCCATTCAGCATTACATCTGCAAAACTAACAAAAGTTTGGCAACAATCGGCATTCTTATTTATATTACTTCATTGGAAAGTGCTACTTCAAATCCATTAGTTGGTGGTTTGCAGTGCAGTGTTGGTCACAATTTTATAGCTTCTGGGTGCACTGCAAAATAGTCTTTTAAAGAGAGGTTGTGGTTTGGGTTAGAAACTTGGGTTTTAAAACTCAAGTTATCGGGTTAGTGACTGCTGTAGTCTGCCATGAAAGCAAACCTGGACTAGATGACCTATTGAGGTCCCTTCCAGCCCTACATTTCTATGATTTCCTTCTGTGCCTCTCCAGTACCATAACATATTTAGGCACTGTAATCACGCAGAGGTAGTAAGGTACATGGGGAAGCAGCCACTTGATAGCAGATATTATTCAACTAAAATTTTGGGGTTTTTTAAATGCAATTTCAAAAGAAAACCAACAATATTATTTCTGTGTAATGCTTGTGAATAAGAAATAGAAACCCATGTTGAGGGGTTAAAAACCTCTATTAAAATAGAGATGTGATGACAAAGAAACAAAACAAGCTATTGGCTGGGTTGGGAAAAGTATCAGCCTTTAAGGAATAAAGTAATGATAGAGGGAAGTACAATACCAGGAAGTAAACTGCCTCTGTGGGACAGTATGTTTCACAGCTTACTTGAGGTGTTTGGGATCCATCACATTCATTTTATTGTGAATGTTATTCCTACAACAAGAGAGAATTCAGCAAATCACAGCATTGAAAATTCCTGTTTCAGTAGATTTTTAACAGTCTCTGCTACTGTTTTCCTAGATCTTCCGCTCTTGGGGGGGGGGGGGAGGGTTGGGAGGGGGAGGGACTAAGGTTTGAATAATTGTTTGGGGTGGGGTTCAAAGTGAATTGAGGGATGCTTCTAACAAGTCCTGTATATCCCAAGGATGTGCAAAAGAAGAGTGATGTGACTGAACATGGAAACAGGCTTTCAAAACTCTCTAAATGTGAATGCACAGTCATTTCAACCTGTGAGACAGGACTTGTGGGCACAAAGGGACACAAAAGATTGAAGCCCTTTAAATACATAGCCCAAAATGTCAAAGATTTTCAGTGTGGTTTATAAGAGAGTAATGCTGGAGGGTTTTTGAAGTGACTGAGTGTGGTGATTGAGTTTGCCAGAAAAAGATTTCAGCCAGTTTACATTCCAAAGGTGGTAAATATTCCTAATCATCCTGACTGAGATGACTAGTTAAGAAAGATAAGAGTTGCAGAAATGGGAGTTATGAGGATATATATCTTTTTAATGAACACCTGAAGTTGAACGAATCCAGAATCTTGTATCTTTTCATCCTGCCACTTGGAAAATATTGTTGTTACAGAGCTATTGAACTAACTGTTTAAATTTAATCCTCTGCAGGCTGGGTTTTACTCTTTCCAAATAGGATTACTCATATTTTCCATATTTCAGTGTTTGGTTTAAATACCCGTGACGGCTACAGGGACTTGGATTTCTGGTCAGGGCAAGGGTGTTAGATTTAGAAAAAGTTCCTTTTGTTGGAAAGGATACAAAATTCTCAGGTATTTTTTTTCTTCACTTGTGAGGTAGAGTGGCAACAATGAACAGGTAACCTTTCCTTCCATTTTTCTCATGTGGAAAACATTATCTGTACAAATTCAGTAGACTGCATTGTAGTAAGTGTCTGTCTGCTTAATTCATTGCTCTTGAACTTTCATTCCCAACTCACTTCTTAGCCCACCTTGCTGTTAAATGAAATTCCTTGCATCCCCAGTTCAAACTTTGAAATAAGTTGACATCACCTGGTGTATATTCTCCACCTACCAGACTGCGGGGGGTGGGGTGGTGAGAGCTTGGGATCTTGCAGCGGGGTGGTGGGGTAGGGGCTTCTGCCCAGCGGGGAGAGGGGTATCAAGGCTTCAGCTTCACAGGGCACACCTGCCGGGGCTTTGGGCTTCCACAGCAGTGGGGCTGAAGCCCCGACAGGTGCAACCCTGTCTCTCGAACTTCTGAAGATTGTCTTATGTGGTTCAGAGGGTCAGTAAGTTTGGTCACTCCTGACATAGTAAAACCAAATGGTAAAACCCTGACTGCTTAGTGCATGTAAATAATCAACATTAATTGCACTGGTACCAACAGGTGGCCAGCCTGTTATGGTAGACAAGCCTGCTAACAGAATCGGCCATGTGCTGGTTTAAACAATGAACTTGTTGAAACAGGTATGTTTAAGTGTACTGAATTTACTGCACACCAAGAGATCTAATCTCCAGTCAGTGCACCTGAGAGGATGGCTTCCGTGCAGCACTCTTGCGAACTTGAATGAGCATTATCCATGTTTCCCCCCAGACAGCAATAGGCAGTGAGCTTCCCCTGAACCTTCAAAAGCATCCAAGTCTGCTGTCCCTTCCTGGATCTAGTGGCTTTCATATAAGGAATAAAAGGGGCAACCAAACGTTTGACTTTCCTGCCAAAC
Organism: Lepidochelys kempii; assembly: GCF_965140285.1. Lineage (NCBI taxonomy): Eukaryota > Metazoa > Chordata > Testudines > Cheloniidae > Lepidochelys > Lepidochelys kempii. Next base: position 28,542,381 of record NC_136392.1, on the reverse strand, counting down.
TTGGAGACTAGAAGCGGAGAAGGATTCCAATTGGTTTCCATCGCATTCCATTTAGCATGAATTTACAGTTTCCATTTACCCTGACAAATGACTTTGGCTGCCCTGGTACTTTTGGATTTATTTTCTATGCAGTGGAAAGTGGGGAGCTTAAAACGGTAAATACTTTCCATGGTTGCCATGAACAAATGTGAGGTGTCTTTCCAAGATAGGAGCCCAGAAAGCAAAAAATAAAGCCACGGTGCATCATGAAATATGTGAGGAATTTAATAGAAGTTAAAGCACGTTCAGATTTTCTCTGTTTGCCGGGGAAATGGACTGTGATAGGCATAAAAATTCCACTGGAAACTGGAAAAATTCTCCAGATTTCTCTGCTTTCCCAGAAACCACAGCTAGCAGCATATATCAATAGTCTGCAGTGTTCAAGCTTTGTTTTCATAGTTCTTTCCATGGAACGTTCCCATGTGAAGAAAGTAGAACCAGATTAATGCACAGAGACGGGGAGAGCAATTTTCCTAGCCGCTGCATGCAGTATTAGTTCTTTCCATGGTGGTGTCCGCGCACAGTATCAACATCTGGATTGCAGAATCCTTAGCGATGGCTGCTGTCAGAGCAAGCTAGCTAGTTGCCTGTTTTAACTAGGGATCCTGCTTGATGTCTGTCAATTTACATGGTTTATTTTTTCTTGTTGGTAGGTCTTGTCTTTATATTTTTTCCTTCTGCTGGCAAAGGCGCAGGGAGTGGATGGTTAGCTTAGCAGAAAATTTGATTCAAGAGACCTGCTCCAGAGAAATACCACCATAGTTGAAGGATTTGCTTTGTTTCTCAGTTGCTGAGCTTTTGTAGTAAGGAGTCACCGATAACTTATTTTGAAATACTTTCCTTTGTAAAGAAAAGTAAACGATACAAAACCATTCCCTTTTGGTCTAGTGAATGGAATACTGAGCAAGGGGTTTGGAGATGGGTTGCATTGATGGGCTGTGTGACCATGGGCAAGTCACGTAAGACTTGATCCAAAGCTCATGGAAGTCAATGGAAAGACTCCTGTTGACTTCAGCAGGCTTTGGATGAGGCCTCTAATCAAGGTTCACTCGCCTTTGTAAAGTGATTGATAGCTATAGATTAAAAAACATCCATATAAGTGCATATTTTTCTTTATTACAGTGATGCCTCTTTCTGTCACAATGGGTATATCTACGCTGCAAATAAAAACCCGTGACTGGCCTGTGCCAGCTGACTTGGGTTCCCAGGGCTTGGGCTGAAGGGCTGTTTTGTTGCAGTGTAGGCTTCCTGGTTTGGGCTGCAGCCTGAGCTCTGGGACCCTCCCACCTCAAAGGGTCCTAGAGCCCGGGCTCCATCCCAAACTCGGAGGTCTACACAGCAATGAAACAGCCCCACAGCTTGAGTCCAACGAGCCTGAGTCAGCTGGCATGGGCCAGCTGCAGGTGTCTAGTTGCTGTGTAGACAGACCCTATAAGGCTACTCAGTGCAGTGCATCTCTGTTCACCTTCATGAGAAGTGGGTATGTCTCTTCTCTTGTTTTGACACAGGCAAGTAAAGTAACATTTTAAATTCTCTTTTAAATTTGGTAAAGGGTGGGCAAATTTTCCTAATAGCTCTGTAACGCTGAATTAATATATCTGTAAACTGTTTTTAACATCCTTGACGTCTCTGATTTTTCTCCACTTAAAAACTATTTTCAGGGTTGTGAAAATAAGGGGAAAGATTTGTTTTGCCGCTGAGTGACAATTGACTGCTACAACAAAAGTTAGTGGTCTCAAAGGCATTCTTGCATATAACGACTTGAAATAAAATTTTGTAGGACATTGGGGTTTTGTTTTTTTTTCTTTAAAAATACCTAAGAATAAGTTGTTTGGGGGGAATCCTCAACAATTCATGTGCCTGTTGACAAAGTAGTTTTCTTCTGATGGCTCCTCAGAAGCTTTCTGCCATTGATGGGGTGGTATCATGAAGTGCCCTTGCTATCAGAGTAGCTTTCTGTCATTTTAATAACACTGGTACGACACATCCAATCAAAGCCACTAGTACAACAAGGATTTGAAAAACTTGTGTATACTGCAATGTGCCTCTTTGCACAGAGTATGGATGTGGTCCCAATCACACACCTCAAGGCGTGGGAATCTTAGTCGCCCATGGTTATACTCTGAAAAGTGGCTCTCTTAAAAAGGCACTGTGAGGCTTCATATTTGTATCCAAATGACTTGAGCGACTTTGCTCATGTTACAAGAAAAAAGATGTTTGACCAGATCCATCTGGGCAGTGTGTCCATATTACACTGCAACATGTGGGGAATCTGATTGTAGAGCTGGTATATTTGGCCCTGGGAGGATCATCCCACCACATGGGGGACTTATACGGTCATAGAGCCTCCTCTGCTACACCCTCACACTGCTGCCAGCATATGGGGTTGACTAGAGGAAAGATGATGTGGCTGGGACTTTCTTGTGCTGTGTCTGTTCCTGACTGCAGTTTTGGCCTCTTGGGGCCGTTTGCAGCCAGAGTTAAAGCAGTCTATGCCTGTTCTAATTTATACTTGGGAACTAGCTGTATGTACAGCAGAATTGGGTGGAAATCAAGAGCAAGCTCTATGCCATCTTTTTGTATTCTCCGCCTCCCCCGCCCCGCCCTTTAATCTGTGCTCCTTAGCAGTAGCTGACAATAGTCTGGCCTGTTTCTTTTAATGCTATATCCTGCAAACTCACTTTGAGTTCTGGAAACTGAGATGGGTTCTTTGGCTTATGCACGGTAACCAATAACAAGGGATTTTGCAGATGGAACCTAGTTGACAAAGCAAAAAAAAATAAAATAAAATAAAAATAAAAAAAATATTCAGTTCTCTCTCTCAGAGCTGGGCTAGCTACCAGGACTTAAAGGAAAAACTTTTTTTGTCACAAAACAAAGATATGAATCTGAACCACAGAGCACATCTGTTGAGTAAGGTGCCATTCTTATACAGTCATGCTTCTGACTGTATAAGGATGGTGAGATGCCCCCAGGGCCTCTGAATTTGGGGGAATACATTTGCACCGCAACAATAATAAAACAGTATTTAACAGTTTTTGTGAAGCTGTTGCATTAATATTTTCCCGGTTTCCCTAATTGTGTTGTTTAGTCCTTGGACTGAACTAGCTGTCCGCAGCTGTTGCAAATTGACTTTTCCCCTGGTGGTGTTTGGGACTGCAGGCCAAAACATGAGGAAAATAGTTCTTAAATTTTAAAATTTTGGGTTTTTTTATCTTTTTTAAACTTGTTTTTGTCTGCATAACTAAGATGCACTTTTTTTCTCTCTTGTTTTGTGAAATATTGAGAGCCTCAGTATTTTGCATGTGCTTTGTAAAAGGCGATAAACACACCCAAAACCCTAACTTTTTCAAATGAAACCTCTCATGAACAGATTAGTACTTCACCTGCTTTAATCTCTCCGATGTAAACTGTTTTACAGAACAGTTGCATAGCTGTAGGGGACTGATTGCAAATGTAAACTCTGGTTCAATTTCTTTGGGGCAGAAAGGCTAAATGTGTCAGCTCTCCAAGTGATACCCTCCCCTAGCCGTTGGAATGAATCACGTCGTTCAGATGTACTATACTAATAACAAGCATAGTTGAAAGTGAACTCTCTTGCAAAGGGAAACTATTGTAAAGGGACACTTAGGTTTACTAATTTCCATTTGAACCCTTTCTTCTCAAGGAAACTGAAATTTTAACATCATTTTGTTATAGCTAACTTTCTTATTGATGCACTGACACCTTGGTTGTCACTTCATGGGACATAGAGATCTGAGAATAGGCTGAAACTAGTGCCCCCTGTGCTGGCTGGTTGACTGACTGTAGAGCACAAATAAATAGAGGCTTTGGGGATATTTGAATAGACCTTTTTTTTTTTTTAATAGTTAAATATAGAAAACAATCCCCACCAACTAAGTTTTAAGAGGGGTGAAGCCTTGTGATTGAATGACTTCATATGTTATTTAGGAGGAAATTCTCCTTTGTGAGCAGACACCCCATTACCATGCTCTGACAGAGTGCTGCCCAAAGGGAAGGATGGCACACATGTTCGGTCCTGTAAATCCTGATTGTGGCTCTGTGGGCTGAAACTCCAAAGCTGAAGACAGAAGCATGTGTGAGTCCAGGGTGTTGTTATTACTGAGTTGGTAGGGGGCACGCTCAAGTGACTGGAGTTCTTTCCCTCAGTACCTCTAACCCCACCCTTGCTGCTTAGGAAGGACTAGCTCCGTCTCCCACAGAGAACTGTTTTAACCTTTACTTTAAAAGCTCCTCCTCTCCCTCCCTATCCCCTTCTATTCCACCCTCCCAAGAGAAATGAGGCGTTCTTGACTTGACTTGGGAATGATGAGAAACAGGGCAAACTGGGGATGAAGAGGGAGATGAGACACTGAAGTGGCCATGTCTGTTGTGAGCCTGGGGCTGTGGGTTTCTGAGGACCAGTAACCAAACAAAGCACTGGGAATTTAATAACTGAGAACCACCCTTACCAGTTTTGGGTCAGTAATTGGCCAGCATCCCTGGGTTCTAATTGTCTGAGGCCATTCATTTTCTGTATAAGTTCCAGTAGCCTGGGGCCTGTTCCTGCAAGTATTTTTATCATACATAGTACTCTCTGCCTGGAGTAGTCCCATTGCACGTTGGCCCTTAGATATCATTGTGGTAGAATCATGCAGTAAAATTCTCAGGGAAGCTAAATAACTATCTACCATCCATCATCAGCCACCTCTGCCATATTTGTGCCAATGATCTTCAGAGAATTACATCTTAATCAGGATTTCCCCTTTTTTAAGTCAGCATTTGGTAGTCTTGGCAATGTTGGGCTTTACATTGTCATTAGGTGCTGGGAGTTTTGTTGAGCTGCCTAGCTTTCAGACAAATAGATGGGAAACTTTCAGTGTTGCCCACAGGATTTTTAAAAGGGCCATGTTACATGTTTGAACCTGCACAGCTCAAGGAAGTCCCCAGAGGCAGTGTGGTGGTGCGGTCACCTCTTTCCTCCTTCAAGGAGCTGAAGCAGTGTGGAACTCAAGTAGGGACCCTTGTATGTGGGGCACTGTCTGTGGAAGTGAACTGTGCAACCCCTAGTTCCCAGCATCTGGCTCCATGTGTGAAGCACTGGTGCAATGTGATCACTGTAGCTGCTGCCGGCTGAGGTCTGTTGTTGTCCAAGGTGTATGTTGGTGAGTGGCTACAGCAAAGTGAGAATCCTGGCAGAGGTGCTTACCTGTTGCAGAGCTATCATGTCTAAGGCTATGCTTACGCTTAGTGGTAGATAGGCACAGCTGTAGCGCTTCAGTGTAGATACCTACTGCAGTTATGATTGGGGTTCCCCTCTTGCTGTAGTAAATCTACTCCCTGAGAGGCAATGGCTAGGTAAACAGAAGAATTCTTCCTTTGAACAAGTGCTGTCTACACTGGGGGGTTAGGTCAGTTTGGGGTGGTGGATTTTTCACATCCCTGAGCGACATAGCTGGGTCAATCTAATTTTTTCTAGTGTAGACCAGCCCAAAATACTTTACGGAAACACTCCAAGTTGGTTGTGTCCAATGGCTTTCTTCTATGAGCTTCCTTGATTACTGCTAAAAAAAAGATTTATCCCATGAATCCACTATACATAGCACTAAACAATAAGGCATGTTTTTCTTTAACAGTTCACCTCCTCTGTGATTAGTATGTTACGTATTTAATCACTCCCCCTCTGAGTTTTCCAGCCCTGGTTATATATTCTTGCACCATGAGAATAGTATCTTCTTATTGCTTCTAATTGTTAACACATGCCAGCTTTGCAATTTTGCAAACTGGGACTGAAATTTGAAGGCTGTTTACACGAAAGATTTACATGTACTAGGAAACCTTCAGAAAATTAATTTGTTTACCAAACAGTTTATCCAAATCCAGGTTTTAAAACTGAGTGCTAAAATTAAGGCTCTCTTCAGCACTACAGGCTGCCTACGAGAATAATTTACAACAGGCATTCTCCACAAACAAGAGCTGTGTAAGCATGAAGGCATAAAGGATTTTGGAAGGGTCAGTCCAGTTGAACGTCCAATAGTCTTATCCTTTGAAGCCCCTCTTCACAGGGAGCTAGCATGGATTGTTGTAGCACAGTATCAATGTTATTGTCAGCCATAAACAAATTATGGGTATTTAACAAGTTAATGTCAAAGTGGCTGAGAGTCACTGGTAGGTGTGTGCTTAGTGACATCAGCTGGCAAGGAGCCCTGGTAACAGAGAGAGAGAGAGAGAGAGAAAGAAGGGAGGGTGTGTGTCTATATCTGGGTATTCTGGCGAGGTAAAGAGCTGGTCTGTTTGGCTGGACCTTCCCATCTGGGATCCATCTGTGTTTCCCTGGGATCGGACAGGCGGCTCTAGTCAGTGAGAAATCGCAGATGTGAGAGAGCTGACACATGTCCAGCTAATGAAAGAAGGAAGGCTGGTCTGAGGCTGTGCTCGAAGATTAAGAGCAAAAAAAGAGGAGCATTTTATTTATGTCGAAGAAATTAGGTGAATTCTACAGCAGCTGGATTGTTGTAACCTGGATATTTCGGGTAAGCAATATTTTTAAATTTGATTTAAAAACATTTTTAAGAGGTTTAGCTGTGGGGTTTGTTTGTTTGTTTGTTTTTTTGTTATGCTGTTTTGCTGTGTGCTAATTTTTAAGAGTAGAAACATTTTTCTGTTGTGTGGATCAGTTGAACCTTGAGCTCAGATCGTGTGAGAGGGTGTATGTCTGTGTATGTGAACCCTTACATATGCAGTGCTTTGCAATGTCGCCCTCCCCTCTCTAACCATCTCATCTCGTTTAGACTGCAGTGGTTCTGCTGGTAAAAACTTCAATAGATGAGCTGATTTGGTACGTGGATTATGCAGCTAAAAAAATAGTAAACTATTTTTCTAAGGAGAACTGCGTTAGAGCTTTCTGTTCTTTACATTGCGATGGAAGGGTTTGGTTTTCCTGGGTAGAAGGCTAGCATTGATCATTTCGTTGTCTAATGGGAAATGGAAAAGTGGGAGGATTTTTTTAATGCAATGTGTTTTTCATTGTGGCAAGCTATATTCTCAGTTTTGCAAAATCATATTTTATAAACTGAGATTTATAATATAGGAGTAAATTTATAGGGTTGTGTCTCCTCCATCAGCTCCCAAATGTTCTTAATTTTAATGCTTCCCCCCACACACACATTTTTTCTCTGCATTGTGCGTGAGAATGCTACCTTTTTGTCTTTATACTCTCAAAAGCAGCTATTGATGCTACCAACATTTAAATACCTCAGTTCAGTTTTGTGATGTAGTAACATCTCTTTGCTGTTAAAATTTATATTGCAAGGCTACTGTACGTTGGATTCCATTTTATTCTACTGGAATTCCCAATCTTGCATATACATCTTAAACCTGCTTTTTGTTTTCCTTTTTTTTGCAAAGGTTCAGCAGTTTTAAAAAGGTTCCTCTGATCCATCAGGGCATACTACTGTAAAAATTATACCGTTGAACACCCGGTGAGCTATTGACACTGGGGCTGAATGTTTGTGTATTCCACTAACAATTATTGGCTCTCTTTTTGCATCACTAAACTCCAGAGCTACTGCATTTATAATCCATTGTGTTCCCCTTATGCTCATCCATGAAATGCTGCCCAGTTGCACCAAATATACCAGAATCCACACTTAAGTTCTGAAGGCTAAAAGTGAGGGTGGGAAACCTTGCTACAGAATCATAGATGGAAAATATTTGTTGGGTTATCTACTACATCTCCCTGCCAGTGCAGGACTATTCCCTATTGTACACTTACTAGTGCTTTGTACAAGCTAGTTTCAAACCTGTCAAGTGTCAGGGCTTCCCTTGGGAGAATTGTTCCACAGCCTGATAGAGCTCACTGGCAGCAAGTTTATCCCGCTAGTCAGCCTAAATGTCCCTATTCTTAGTCTCATTTCATTATTCTTACTTACATGCTCTTACCATCTTAAATAATTTTCTTTATCTTGAGTTTGCAAACATTCACTGGGTGTAGGCTGTTTCCGTATGCTTTGCAAGCCAACACCTTGGCTGATGAAAGTGACTCTGCACATGGGCATCTAAACCTTGCTGTTTGTCTCTTGATTTCCAACACCTAGGAAGTAGCTGTGAAAGCATACTGGGCAATGCTGTGCAAATTAACATCCCAGAACATGCCAGAATGAAGGAAGAATGTCACAAACCATACAAGCGTGTGCAAATTCCTAACAGTGAAGTTTCATGTTATGTTTTATTTGCATCAGTGTGTGTGCTATTTCTGGTACAGTTGGGTAGCTTCAGCTATGATGGTATTGAAGACCTGCAGAATTTGCCAGAGTTAATGCTGTTACTCATTGAAATGACTTTACTCCATTTAAGACTTGATCCTGCAGTCACTATGCAAGCAAACTCCCAGTTATCAGGAGTTTTGCCCATGTTTGGACTGCACAATTGGGCTATTAGTCTTTATTTTAAACAACTAGCCTGCCGAATTCATGTTCGAGTTCTGCAGAAGACTGAGTCCTGAGAAAGAGAAGAAGAGATTAGAACAATACTGCAGGATGTTCAGGGAACATTTGGGGGAAAAAGTGCTTAGAACAGAGGTAACATCTAGCTATGTTTTTTTTTTTTTTTTTGTTTAACACCCACGGGTTGTCCAGAATTATATGGATAATCATTATAGATATATAGGAATGGGAGAGTGCATGGATAAAATAGGATCTGGTCAAACTATTCAGCTGTTCAAAAGAAGTGAAAGTTCATGACTTTGTATTAGTCTACTTAGGACCTTGCATTCTGCCACCCTCAAGAAGCAGCATCGCCTCACTATTTCCACAACTGCTAAGAACTAATTCTGCCACATTTCAGAGTAACAGCCGTGTTAGACTGTATTCGCAAAAAAAAAAAAAAGAGGAGTACTTGTGGCACCTTAGAGACTAACCAATTTATTTGAGCATAAGCTTTCGTGAACTACAGCTCATTTCATCGGATGCATACTGTGGAAAATACAGAAGATGTTTGTTTTTATGCACACAAATCATGAAAAAATGGGTGTTTATCACTACAAAAGGTTTTCTCTCCCCCCATCTCACTCTCCTGCTGGTAATAGCTTATATAAAGTGATCACTCTCCTGGATTTGTGCTGGAAATGGCCCACCTTAATTATCATACACATTGTAAGGAGAGTGATCACTTTACATAAGCTATTACCAGCAGGAGAGTGGGGTGGGGGGAGAGAAAACCTTTTGTAGTCATAAACACCCATTTTTTCATGATTTGTGTGCATAAAAACAAACATCTTCTGTATTTTCCACAGTATGCATCCGATGAAGTGAGCTGTAGCTCACGAAAGCTTATGTTCAAATAAACTGGTTAATTCTGTCACACTAACTCACATTTAGTTAATTTGGAAGTAGTGGTGGTGTAGCCGTGTCAGTCCCAGGATATTAGAGAGAAAAGGTGGGTGAGGTATAATATCTTTTAGTGGACCAACTTCTCTTGGTGAGAGAGAGAAGCTTTTGAGCTTACACACAGACCTGTTGGAATCAGTGGTAGCTCTCGTTTTTCTGAACACCGCTATACTGAAAGACATCAGCAAATTGGAGCTGAAATCAGAAAATGATGCAAAATTAAGGATCTTGAAGGGCTGATTTGTGTGAGAAGGTTAAGAGAACTAAGCATGTGTAGCATGATTGGATGATGACTAAGGGAAATATAACCAAAACTGAGTACTAGAAGGCTGTAACCACAGAAAGGGAGTGGAATTGCTCAGAGTGGGCCAGTGGGGTATTGCTAAGAGTAAGAGATTAATTAGAGCACATCTTAAATTGACTACAGGGATACATTCTTAATCTGAAGAGTATTCCTAGACTGGAACAGTCTTCCTAGAGGAATGATGGAAGCACCATCACATGGGTCATTTAAAACTGGAAAAAACAAATACAAGTGCAATTTCACTATGAGTAGCGATTATGGAAAAGTGTTATCTTCTTGCTTCACATACCTGCTTGGTGTATTTGAATTGTGTCTGCTAATAGTGCTGAGGGCCTGATCCAGTGCCCACTGAAGTCAGTGAAAAACTCCCATCTATTTCAATGGGTTTTAGATGGGGCTCTAATTTTACAGGGTCAGTTCTCATAGGCCTACAGCGCCATCATCACTGAGGTTATGTCTACACTGCAATTAAAAACCTGTGCCAGCTGTCTTGGGTTTGCAGGGCTCAGGCTGAGGGGGCTGTTTAATTGTGGCATAGATGTTCAGGCTGGAGCCCAGGCTCTAAGACCCTGTGAGGTGGGAGAGTCCCAGAACTTGAGCCCAATTGTCTATACTGCAATTAAATAACCCCTTAGCTTGAACCCCACGAGCCTGAGTCATCTGGCACTGGCCAGCTGCGGGTGTCTAATTGCAGTGTAGACATACCCTAAGAGAGATCCGGATTTGATTTTTTCTAGGGCTTCATCAACATAATTGTTTACCAAGTCCCAATTGGTTACACCTTTGCATACCCACTTGAAGGCGAAGGCGTGGCTCACATGTCATTGAAGGCATAATTTGGCCTGCAGAACTTTTTAGTCATGATGGTAATGCACAAGAAGGAAAGAACAGTGCCTGACTTCTGGATTCCAGGTTAAGTTTGCAAGGCTGGCAGTTCCAGATTCAGCGTCTTGTGTAAGTAATTGGGATTGTAAACATGGAAACTCCCAATGCCATGTTTAGTTACTCTTAGTAGAAAATACCATGGTTTACAACCCTGATTTGGTATGGGGACGACTAAATGGACTGTTCGCTTTCCCATTTATAGTTTTTATGATTTGGAGAAAGAATCTCTAATTTGATTGGTACCCAGACACTGTTCCCATTATATTACTAGATCGCTGAGTACAATGCAACAGAATATGAAGGGACATCTGTGAAATGTGTGGAGGGAGATATTTGTTAAAAGGCTTATGGGCAGCATTAGATAATATTGTGTTTTTAAATTTGAACTGAAGAGAGTCACTTAGTGTCACCTACTCTTTTTTACATGCTAGAAGAGCTGAGATAGATGGTAAACCTTCCTTGACCAAACTTGATGTCTAGCTAATATTTACATACTCCATTGTTTTTCAGAGATTAGGTATAAAATTGTGTTCTAAGAAAAATTTGACAGTGGTCATTGGGAAAGCCATGTTGTACCCTACACAAAGGCTAATTAGACTTTACTTCTGAGATGTTCTTTTACTTACTTCACTTTTACAAAGATTTGGAAGTGGCTCCTGAAGTGTATCAGAAAATACCCATATTTCTGCTTACATTTGATAGCAGGGGCCTTGAAGTACAGGGAAGTGGTGGTCTTGTATTTAAAGTATGGAACTAGGAGTCGGACTTGGGTTCCATTCTTGGATCTGCTAGAGATTTTCTGCGTGACCAGGGGCGTGTAATTTCTTTGTTCCTCAGTTGCATAGACTGTAAGGCCAGACAGAAGCATTGTGAACTTCTAGTCTGACCCGTATACACAGGCTGTAGACTTTTTTCCCCATAAACTGGATTTCCACATGTGTAAAACTGTCACCATCCGCTCGGTATTAAGAGTCTTAACTCATTGTATTCTTATAGCACTTTACAAACCAAGTAATTTAACATTGTTCTTAACAGCTTTGGGCAGTGTCACTTTAAAACCTACCCTGAGTTTTTAAAACAAGGCTTAATGAGTTTCATTGTCCGGAATCCCCTGCTCTGATGCAGCATTTCCTCCTTTCTTAGTTGTGGCATCTCTATTGCAATTCATGATCAGGTGGGTGGACTTTCGGATAGAAGAACGTTGTTAGCGGCTGGAACTTTTAAGTGTCCACTGTTACTCTTCAGTGCCACGAAAGCTGCATGACGAAAAGCCAAAAATCTATCAGTTGGCCCACAAATCAGACGACTTTCTTCCAGTCTGACCATGGAACTTAAATAGCCATCCCTGTATTGACAGCTGTCTGTTATTTAACTAAATCTAAATGAGGAGGGAAAGGGAGTGTGCAGAGAATGCTGCTGCTTTGAAAGAACTCAAACCTGTTGCTGAGCTGCAAGCTGTGAATGTTTAAAGACCTCGTATTACTTACCATGCTGGAGGAGCGGGAAGGGAGGATGGGGGGGTTATTGTGAGGGTAACAGATGTGCCCTATGCTGTTGACGCGTGCCGGCTCTGTTCCTTTGCTCTTAACACCAGGTGCAGCTATTGTTCTGGCTGGTCTCTATTCATCCAGCCTCGTCTGTTACTCTGCTTTTTCTAGCTCATTGTTTCTGAAGAAAATTAGCATTAAAAACCCATCCGAAACCCCCATGTCCCTCAACTGCAGGTGACTGTTATTGGCTCCAGCTGCCACCCTTGCGCTTGATTACTTCCATATGGGGTTGTGGTAAGAAGTAATATCCACTTACTGATTTCCCTTCCCCCCCTCCCACCCCCTGCACTTTATTACTCACAAAGAACAATACCCTGAAATCTATTAGACCCCCCAATAGGCTCCGCATTCTACTTAGTATTAGGATGGTTACTAACATTTTACAAGTGAAGCTAATTATCCCCCCTCCCCCCCCATTCTCTTTCTTCCTCCCTCTCCTCCCCTGTAAAAGTGAAATAACCAAGGGCCGATGGGCAGTAAATTAAATCTTTGAAATATCCAGAGATGAGGCATCTTGCTAACAGGAAAATTCTGCTATTTTTTGGATGATCTTTAATGGAAACTATTTAGCTATCATCTTTTATATCCTGTTGTGCCATACCTATGAACCAGATGAGCAAATCACAGTTCAGTGAACCACAAGAGAATAGATGCTGCTATTTCTATAAGTTGATTGTTAATTTCATAAGTTTAGACAGAGGAAGGGAGGGGCAGCGGAGACGCTTATTTAAAAAATGTGGATGATATAGTTGCTAGGAGCAGAGCACTCCTCTTTTTTTAATATTAATATAACACATCTCAAGAATTGTGTGTTTTGATTTTGTTTTAAATCTAAACCATTTAAAGTGTGTTTTTACTGTAAAAATAGCACTTTGGAGCTCCCAGTTTCTCCTTGTGACTCCAGGTTAAATGTGCTTAGATTATAAAGGGGTAAAACACATTTCTGTCAGCCCTGCACCTCAGCCTAGGATCTGAAATCAAATGGCATTCTTTCTGGCTTGTGCCTCATCATCACCTGCAAAAAATCTTTCTCTGTTACACCTGGACATCCCAGTTATGCAACTATCCCATTTATTATGATACTTGAATCAGATGAGAATCAAACTCTCTCACCTTTCCTCCCGTAGCTGTGTTGACCTTGCAGAATTAATAGGAATCAAACCAAAAACTTTTGTGGTCACCAAAGTGAAGAGCTGGGACTCCTGTGTTCTATCCCTGGCTCTGCCCCTGACTTGCTTATGACTTTGGGAAAACTGTCAAGTGGTGTATTTACCTATCCTATAAAATACTGATAAGACTTCCCTACCTCATAAGGGTGTTGGGATTCCTGGTTTTATTCCCCGCTGGTGTCCAGCAGCCTAAACAACTGGATGGAGGTCAAACCTTTGTGGTGCCGGGGCTAGAGATTGCCCCTCTGGAGAATTACCCAGCATTCTCTGCTTCCAAAGAAGCCCAAGCAGCAGATTTGAGTCTTTTAACCAGTTTTCCTTTATTTTATTTTTTTAAGATAAATTAACTTTATCTTCAGCTTGGCCCCCTACCAAATTCTGACAGTGGAACCACATTCAGTGGGAGCTGAGCTTTCTGGGGCCCTGTGGCTGTTGTTTCCCTCCCCTGCCTCCCTGTCAGAATTGGCAAAATGATGAAGCAAGGGAAGAGGGCTGGGCAGGGTTGAGATGGAACAGCTCTGGCATGCAGGGGTTGCGGCAGGTAGTTCTCTCTCTGATGCTTGATGAGGAACAGGTCCAGCCCCACAGTTGGTGTTCGGGCCGGACAAGTGTCTAGCTGTAGGAGCAGCCATCCAGCTCAGACGCTTTTCTGCTCCCCAGCTCTTCGAGAGATTTAGCAGTATAACAGCAGGCAGCCGTGGCGCCTTTGCCAGTTCAGGAGTCCGTGCAGCCAACACCTCAGTGCCCAGCAGCAGCTGCAGTGGGGGAGGGTGGCAAAGCAGTTCCCTACTGGGGCCTCTGCTCTCTCTAGTGGGCTTTGCAGAGGGACAGCCTCATGACATCAACTCTCCCTTTAGGGTTTCAAGTCTCCTGCCAGGGGCAAGTGGGCTGCTCCAGCCCTTCCACCTTAGTTTAAGGCAGCTACACTTTCCCCAGGCGGTAATGAAGACGCTCTCTCTCTTACTCGCTCTCGGGTGGCAGCAATACATGGGTGCTGGGGGTGCTGCAGCCCCCCCGGCTTGAAGTGGTTTCCATTACGTACAAAGTTTACAATTTGGTTCAGTGGCTCTTAGCATCCCCACTGTACAAATTGTTCTAGCACCCCTGAAGCAATGTATGTGACATCCTACCCCACATGCCCTTATTTTCAGCTATTGCAACTTGCTACCACTCCTCAGCCTTCCCCTACAGTGGATACCTGTGGGTCTCTGTCAAAGCACTTAAATATTCACATGTGAGAGGAAACCAGCCAGCCTTCTCTGGTTTCCACTAGGAGCAAATGGCCTCCAAAGACTGAACTGATTGCCTTAGAGCCCCTAAAATGCTTGTCTAAAGTGAAACTCCTCTGTTTGAATCAATGACGCACTCATTGGTAAAGAGAAACTGGAAGTCAAGGAGGACTCCCATTAACACAAGTCAAAAAAATCCAAACATTGTTCTGAGAAAGGTCATAGAGCTTCATAACCTTCCATATTCTCCTCTCAAGAAATAGGAAAGCTGTCCAGATCTTATCAGGAGGAGGGAGCTCTGACTAGACTATTCCCCTCGCCCCCATTTGTTTGAGGCGAGGTTCAACAAGTTCCTGCCTATGCTTGGGATCCAGCCTCCATGGGTAGAGGATCCAGAACAGAGTGGTAGGGCTGGCCAAGTCACCAGAAGTGCTTTCTTTCCAAATCCAAGGAGATTTACATTTTCCTCCATCACTTGCTGGATGATCTTATCAAAGCAGTAGGATAATGCCCAGGTAAGGTAAAGGGGCTAGATAGACTGTTCTTTTTTATTAAAAAAAATGAGAGAATTTGTTACTACTGTAGCATCTGCCTTCAGAATTCTATCTGTGATCAATGCTACAGTGATCCCTATGGAAGGGGTGATTTCTGTCCAAGGAACCAACAGCTAAGAGAATAGAATCATCTGATGAAATTGAGGCCTCAGAGTCAGTCTTTAAGGCATTTGTCACTCGTACCGGCTTCTCGAGGGCCATTCTAGCATCGGCAGATGAGCTGAGAAGTACAGTTCCTTAAAAGGATAGGAAATGGACCATAATCCTCCAGAAGACATCTCTGACAGCTTTGTTTGTTGCAGATTCTTCCTTGGATTCATTTGAGATTTGCCGTCTAATCCATGGCCTCAAAAATTGTACGATGAAGATGTCTCTGTCTCTGCAAGGTGGGAATGCAGTCCGAGCATTTCAATGCTGTACACAATTGGTTTTACATTTACGATAGGGCAGCTTCTTTGGAGTTTGACAGTAGTAGATGCTCTGTAAGGGAAGATCGGATCTGTGTAGATAAATCGGAGATGAGAAAACGTGTCAGAAACATGTGAGGCTAGTAAAATGGCCTTTCGGAATATCCCCAGCAGCTTTCTTCAGACTTGCATTAAACCTACAAAGTCAAATCCCAAATTTAAGGGGTTTCTTCTCTCCAATTAAATGATCAGACCATATGGTGTTTACTGAAAGTTCCTGTAATATGGAAGGAGCCTACCTACTATATCACTCTCTTTCAAAAGAACCTGCTTTACCTAATGTCACTGTCCTGAAACCCGCAGGTTCTTCTCAGCAGCAGATGAGCTGGGGATTATTCCAGTGACCTTCTTCCTGCTGTTGGTATAACCTTCTGATTCTGCTGCTGTGATGCTGCTTAATCTTATGTGCATTTAGCAATCTCCCCTGTCTTTCACCAATATAACCAAGGTGTCTTTTTTTTTTTTTTCCTCACAGGGACCCTACCCAGGTCATTGTCTTTCACTCCCCTATAAAAAATAACTGGTTTCAGGTCCTTGGGATGAGAAGGTTGGAGCAGCATCTCTGTTTTCTAAAAATTACTAATTCCTGTCATTATTAAAATAGATCACCTCTTCAGGGGGAAGTGTGCGGGTCAGGAAATAGTAACTCTCTGACTTTTTTTTTTAAATGTATTGTAAAAAGTTGTTATCAAAGACTGCACATGGAAAGAATTTTCACATGACTTCTGAAGAGAGATTAATTAGTAATGTAAGGGAAGGAGGAAGGCAATCCGGCAACTGTTTTGCTACGTGAACTTTGCGTTTATGGGAATGGAAAAGTGGCAAAGTAATCCCTAAATCAGCACGCAGCACAAAGGACTGAAAGTGTCCAGAATTGGGGCAGTGGCCTTGGTGTCCATTTATAAGTTGGCCCCTGGTCTAGAAAATTAACTTCTAGTCCCTTTAATTTACTTGTTGGGCTTGAATGTAGCTTGTAATGAGTTCTCACTTGTCTTGCCAGTATATAAATTAATAATACTGTGACACCTTACTCGAGTCTGTCTGGTGTAAAATCACTGCACATGGCATAGTTATCAGAGATTGAGCTAATATGATTCTTTCCTCCTCCCCTCTGACCCCCCCCCCCCACTCCCACCGTTTGTGCTCCAGCATCAAAGCTTCTAGAATCAAAATCCATCGCCAAAAAGGTGCCACATCAATGTGCGTAATACTTAATGTGTAGTATGCTTGAAATGTGGTTCCTCTCTGAAGAGTGTTGCTGAAAATAGCATCAGGAGGGCACTGTGTTATCTCAGTGGTTTCTAGAGAAAGTGTTCTCAGTTGGCAAGATTCGCAAATGTAGTCTGGGGGTATGTCTTCACTACCAACGTTAAAGCGCCGCCGTGTAGTCATGGCATCAGTGTTGGGAGAGAGCTCTCCCAGCGCTGTAGAAAACCCACCCCCCACGAAGGGAGTAGCTACCAATGCTGGGAGCCCAGCTACCAGCGCTGGTGCGTTGTCTACCCTGCTACTTTATAGCGCTGAAACTTGCATCACTCAGGGGTGTGTTTTTTCACACTCTTGAGCGAGAAAGTTTCAGCACTGTATAGTGGCAGTGTAAACAAGGCCTAAGTTTTGAGAGTTGAGCTGGGTTATCTCGACTTTGCACACAATCACCAGTAATAAAGCTGCTGCGGGTTAAATGATCTCTTCAGTGACACCCAAGCAAGCCCATCATGTTCTTCTTTATGCCCTCAGTGGCACTTCTGCAGTCCCTTCAGTAAGTTTGCACAGATGTAACTCATTGGAATATAATGAATAATTTTGTTGTTAGACACAAGAAGGAACAGAATCTGTGGCTTGTTCAGTCTGAGCTGGGATGGGTCTTTGGGTAAAAGGAGTAAAATCAAGTAGTTAGAATCCGTTCAAGTTCCTTTTGAAAAGTAATACCATAAGCCAATGTCAAGTGTGTTGCAAGAAAGAAACTAATCTTGAAGGGGTGCCCCCCACAGAGGTGGCTGTGTTTTAGTGGAGATGGATCGAGTGAAGTCATGCCTGTTTGCATGGCTTGTAATTCTGCACCACACTTAGACTGAAGTCTTTTAAAATACACATACTACACGAAAAGCAAACTCTAAAGAATAGGAGTACTTGTGGCACCTTAGAGACTAACCAATTTATTTGAGCATAAGCTTTCGTGAGCTACAGTGAGCTGTAGCTCACGAAAGCTTATGCTCAAATAAATTGGTTAGTCTCTAAGGTGCCACAAGTCCTCCTTTTCTTTTTGCGAATACAGACTAACATGGCTGTTACTCTGAAACTCTAAAGAATGTTACCCTCAAATGTAGCCCCACTGTGAATATCAAGAGGACTCTCCATCTCTATCCAAAGTACCAGCAGTCAGCATAATTCATGAGCTTATTAATCTATTTTTCTTTAGGGTCTCTTTCTTGTCCTTTTAGTTACTATCTCATGTGCAAATCTAATTTGCCTAATGGCCTGGTGAATGTAATTGAAAGGCACTCTACACTTACTTGATTGTGGAAAGTCTCACTCAGATCACACACAGATAGGACTCTGCCTCTGCTGAGAGGAAATCTATAGGCACTGCTGCTCTGTGGCTGGAGATGGAAATGTCATTTGAAACTCATTTGGCTTTTACTTTTTTGAAAACACACTTTCTGATTCCGATTTCTCTAATGCTAAAGCTGGAACCTTCCTTTGCTGGACCTTGGGAGCTGGTCAGGGCTGGTGTATTTAAGTGCATCACACCATTTCAGTGACTTGTGAGATGGAATGGCATCTGTTAGTTATGCCACATTGTAGACAAGGCACTTCCAGTTTTTAAAAACAAATGCAGTGACCAATGCTATTCATTGTGTTAGCAAACTATATTCATGAAGTTACCATAGCAGCTTAACATGTGTTAAGATACACTAAACCAGATTCTCTGGGCTGCCAAGTTCACTTTGCATCACTTACACAGCACTAAATGAACTTAAAGCATCCAGTGGCTGCCCCTGGATAATTCCCTCCCATCTAGGAATATTTGGTAGGCAGCAATTATGAGGCCCAGAGTGTTCAAGGCACTCTCTCCAAAGAGAACTAACATGAATTATGATTAGATTATTCTGCCTTGGATACATGGGTAAATTGACAGGGTAGCAAGTGTGGGGCTAAGAAAAGTAGCACAAATGGAATGTGATTAATGGTTACAACAGCAAAGCCACAATTGGTTATGATGTGAGGGACATTAATATGCCACTTAGATGGTGCTGGATTCTGATGCCTTGACCTTATAAGAAATTGTGGATATTAGAGATAGGAAAGACCTATTACCCCATCACTAGAACTAGATCCGTCAGGGTCATGACTGACAGTGTGGTTTGCATGTTCTATATCAATTGGCAGGAAAGACTGAGACCCGCCTTTCTCTCTGTGTTGAAGTGATAAGGTTATGGAACTGGTGCATAAAACATTGCATAGGAGCAATGTATCTTCCAGGCAGACAAACTGTTTTACGGCCAATGCTCTCAGCAAGTATTTTCCCCAAGATTACATATGGAAACTGAACCCCCATGTCCTGGTCAGCATTTTTCAGATTTGGGGATTTCTAGAAGTGGACCTCTTTGCAACAGCTACAAACTAAAAGGCCAACAGTTTCATTTAAGGGGTGGTTTAGGTCCCAGTTCACCTTCTTACTCCCTTGGACAGGGAAGCTGTTTTATGCTTTTTCCCCCCAAAGCCTTTGATCCTCAGAGTGTTGAACAAAATCAGCCAGGAGCAGAATCATTCTAATAACCCCAATGTGGTCGAGGCAAGCATGGTTTCCTTATCTGTTGCACCTAGCTCTTTGTCCACCAATAAAACTTCCAATCACTTCTCAAATCCTCTCTCAGGATGCTGGTCAATTGGCACATCCCAATTTAAGTGTTCTTTGCCTCAAGGCGTGGCTCCTCTATGGTTCGCAGGACTACAGTCTTCCTGTTTTGCAGACGAATGGCACTTATCCTTAAATAGTAGGAAGGTTTCTACTAGAAATACTTACTTTTAAAAGTGGAGAAGATTTAGTCACTGGTGTGAACTCCAAGACACTGTCCCATAGTCTGCACCACTTCAGCTCATTCTGGAATATCCGTTGCAGCTAAAGAAAATATGGCTGTCACTTAATTCTCTCAAGGTTCCTCTGGCAGCTGTAACAGCATTTCATACCACTCATGTTGAGGGGTTCTCCCTGTTTGCCGTAACTGCTAGGTTCATGAAAGGCCTGGGAGATTTCTTTCCACCAGTGCAAGTCCCTACTCCTGTTTGGGACCTTAATCTGGTTCTTAAAAGTCTCATGAAAACTCCCTTTGAACTGATAGTGACCTGCTCTTTATCGAATTTATCTGTGAACAACAGCCTTCCTAGTGGCTATTAGCTCAGCCTGCAGAGTCAGAGAGATTGGCCCTTTAATGGTGGATCCTTGTTCCAATTGTTTACAAGGATAAGGTTTCCCTTTATCTGCATCCCTGGTTCCTTTCTAAAGTGTCTTCTAAGTTTCATCTGAATCGGATCATTTACCTGGTAGTTTTCTTTCAGAAACCACCAAGTCCAGCGTGCAGACTGCACTCCATACTCTAGATGTCAGAAGGGTGTTATCTTTCTGTCTACGTAGGATTAAATCATTTCATAAATCCCCTACACAGTTTGTTCCATCCGCAGACAGATCAGAAGGCTCTGCTATTTCTACCCAGAGGTAATCAAAATGGATTTCTGGATCTATTATAGCTTGTTACAGTGCAGTCAACATCCCCTGCTGCTGGCGTGTCAGCTCGCTCTGTGAGGTCACAGTGTACACCTGTGGCTCTACTTACAAAATGCCCCTGTTGCTGAGATTTGCAGAGCTGCTACATGGCCTTCGGTACGTGCCTTCTCCAGACACTAACCTTCAGACGACGATGCCTCCAGATCGGATGCGGCAGTTGGCAATGCAGTTCTTTCCTCTGTAATGGACTCAACTCTGAAGCTCCCCCTCCTCCTGATGGGGACACTGCTCGGGAGTCACCTGACGTGGAGCCCCAATAGGTGCTACTCGAAGAAGAAAGAGAGGTTACTCACTCTGTGCAGTAGCTAGTTCTTCGAGAGGTGTGTCACTATGGGTCCTCCATTACCCGCCCTCCTTCCCCTCTGCTTTGGAGTTTCCTTCTGAGACTCAGCGGTGGAGAAGGACCTGATGGCAGTGCACCCGTGCAGCTTGATATAGTGGCAGCATGGGGCATGGGGATATCAATGGCACATGCATGGGCTGAACAGACACGGCTAATGAAAATCTCCTATGGAAAATACATGCAGGGGGCGGGGCGGGGTTGCGTGTTCCTGAAATGGAACATCCATCGGGATGCATTTCGAAGAACTACCGTTACTGCGCTGGGTGTATAACCTCCTTTTTCCCTGGTCTTCAGCCTGCGGTCAGGGAAACAGGGTTGCCTGTTGAACTCGGCCTTCTGGTTTGAGAAAACTTCAATACAAATTTTCATTCCTGGGGACAGTTCTTGTGGTGGTTTGTTCATTTTGTCCTGGTCGTTCTTTTGTTGTTAATTCTCTTTTGTGTTACTGGTGTGACTTCTGGTTCTTGTTTGGCAAACCTGATCTTGGCTTGTACCTGTTTTTTCATCCAAGCCAGCAGGTATGACTTATCAGTTCCTGGACTGTCAGTGCTCTGATTTAATGAAATCTGACTGGTTCAGTGCTTCTGTGCTTGTTATCTGGGAGTTTTGATAATAGTGTACTTCTGGGGTGGCACCCTTGGTTCCACCTTATTAGTAGGCATCCTCTAGATGGTCCTATATTTATTCACCTGTGTTCAGGTAACTAACTGATTTTTCTTTTCAATGCTCCCTGCTCCTCTTTTTATTTAATTATTAATGATTAAGACCGTGTTATTCACCACGCTGTTTAGTAATTATTCATGACACTTGGGCTGTTGATGGGGATATTTTCCAGCCATACATTTGACACTATTTTATCTGCAGTCTGTTTGCTCCTCGTTCCTGGGTTACCTGTTTTGGTGATTGACACTCATTGGATACACTTGTCTTTTGTCACCAGATCTGTTAGGACCCATCCCTCATAACCTTGTTTGTCCTTGGGGATCTGTGCACTCAGACATCTCCCTTGTTGGAGATAATCCAGACTTGCGTGAGGTCTGGCTGCTTTTCAGCAATGTTTTCAGCTTAGTTGATAATGACTGCTTGGGATCTACCAAGCAGCAGGGATTTTAAAATTTTTGTTTGAATACTCTGATTTCTAATATCCTTTCCACATTTTCTGCTGAGGTTAAAGTTTCTTCTTTCAAGCCTTTCGGTGGTTTGCTAGAGGGCTTGTATGATGAATTTGCTGCATCTGTTCTTAAAGAGGGAATATTTTCTTTTCTAATAATTCTCAGGTTGTTTTCCTCTTGTCTTATATTTTTTACCTTCTTTGGTCTCCAAGGATGATTGTGTCTATTGCTGAGGTCAGACAATAACACTCTGCAGTATGTAAAACCATATGTGCAGCTCTGATTTGTCTTTCGTCCAGCCTGGATGGTTCAAGGACTAAGAATTTGGTCACAGCTGGGAGATGGAAAAATCTAGCTATGGCAAAATGGATGTGCTGCTGGCAGGTTAGGAAGAATCACCTCAAGGCTATGATATGGGGGTCAAGAGTGCCTGGTTTCATTACTAATGGGGTTTTTATCCACTTTTTGTGAAGGAAGCTTGTGGTTTGGATTTGCTTTTGAACTCTTCAGCTACTCCTGGATTCTCTTGGGGGCATCGGGGCCAAAAAAGTCTCTTTGTATCTGGTATGAGAGTTTCTCTCAGATGTGGACCTTACCACAATTATCCACACCTTGGTGACCTCTAGACTGTTATTGCAAAATGCTTTGCTTGGGGCCACCTGGAAGGCGCAGCTTGTGCAGAACCATGCCTCACTGTATCAGCAGTTGGGAGTACCTCATGGCTGTGCCAGCTCCTTTGCCTGCTGAGTGAAATTCAGAGTGATATATAAAGCCATGCATGGGTACTGGCTGCCCGAGAATCATCTCTATGTGACATGAACACAGCTGAGATCAGATGGGGCTTTTAAAGTAGGGGTGCGTAGAGTTGAATGGTCTAGAAGTGCAGGGCATTCTTAGGGGAGAGCCCCCGATGATCTGGCAAATCATCTGAATACCTTAAAATGCTTTATAAACATTAAAGAATTGGGCCTCTTTCATGCACGTACATGAGCTCGATACTTTATTAACTCTGTTTCACAGATGAGGAAACAGGTGTGGTGACGTGCCCAAAGTCACACAGCAGGTCTGCAAGGCAATGTTGGGGCCAGGCATAGGAGCCAGATGTTCTGACTTCCAGCCATATCTTCCGCTGTCACTGGCTTCATTTTAAACTTAATTTCTGAGAACAGTAAAAGTTCTTGAAAGGAAAATTTGCAATGCGTTCTGAGGCACATGCACAAGCCCCTGGGTCACTAGCTGTGCCACACATGCATTATGGGGAACAGTGGGTCTAGAATGGCCTTCCTTCTTCAATTTAGAAATCGGTTCCTCTCATGGGGCCACACCCCTCAGGTTCACAGGCCGTCTGGTGCTCAAGTTTCTTTGCGGGGTTGTCTGCAGTCCAGGCTGGATCATCCTTCCAGTGCTACAGGGTTGAGCAAAGCCTGGTTCTGCTGAAGCTGGCTTGTGCAGCTTCTCTCTCTCTGGGTTCCCCTAAGGATGCCATGGAGAGACATCCTTTCCCCTCCTTGACCTTACTCCATCCCTGCCTGGAGCCCTCTGGTGCAGACAGGCAGGTTACATGAGGGAAGCTCCCTAGATACTTCTGCTCCCTGATGTGTTCAGATACCATCCAGAGGTTGGGATGAGGCAACAATCAGCGGGAAACCCAGGCTGCATAACTATTTGTGCTGTTAAATAAACCACAGTGGCCCTGGAGCAAAGAGCTAATGTTCTCTGTTCTGAACTGGAGCAGCATCTGCTGGCGTGGGGCTTTGTCTCTATAGTCTATATCAGCTCTTATAAATAGAGTTGAGAAAGGACACTGTGGCTGGAAAAATTCCCTCCATTCCTCACACCTTCTTTTTCCTGCCAAATTCAAGAACTAGGGAATAAAACAATGGCTGGTGAGCATGAAGGGTGAGCAACTCAGTAGTCTGATAGCTAAGAACATTCCATCATAAAGTTCTGCAGCCCCCAGGGGAACAGGCTTCGAGTCAAGCACCACAGAAAGAAGTCCACAGTGCCAGGTGGAAATTGGTTTGACAAATGTGTGAGTTGTTTTATACTCTCTGCAGAGCCAGTTAGGGCTGGGGTTAGCTGGGTATTTGTAAAAGACATTTTGCTTCCATGGAAAAATCGAGGAAGAGGTTGACCTGCAGATGTTCGTCCTTGTTTTTAGCTGCAGCTCTGCACGGAGGAGGGTGGGTGCGTCTTTGGTAAGTATTGACGCAGCGTTGTAGGAGTGATCGCATTGTGCCGTGGTGAATTCTCTTCAGCTCAGTCGATTATAAACATAATGAATGCACCACAAGTTCACTATTCCCGGTGCCACAGAAATGCTTTTCAAAGCCTCCCATCACTGAACTAGTGAGATAAAGAATGACAAAAAAAAATCCGAAAGGTGGATGAGACTGGGAAGAGAAAGTGTTTCAGACTGCGTTAAATGGAGCCCAATTTGGTGCTCATTTGGGATTTTTAAGGGGTTTTGTTTGTTTTTAATTGCGCCACTTGTTAGACTTTGGTTTGTTACCTTTTAAAAATAGCTCCACAGCTTAAGTCTCTTGCATGGTAAACACTGCAGAAAAGCAGTGCAAAAGGCAGTGTCCTCCAGGAATATTCCCCATTAAACATCTTTTAGCAGTTTAGACTTGAAATCTGACCTACTTTAAGCATGTAACCTCACCAGGCATGCCCACTAGCTTCTAAATATTGTTTTATTGCAAACGTGCTAGTGTGATTAAGAAACTAAAAGGAAACATCATTACCATGGCCCCAGTCCTGCAACATGATTCACTAGCAGGAGCCTCTGCAACTGCCCAGAGTCCCACTGACTTTAGTGGACTCCCCATAGACACACAGGTCTGCACCAGCAGGCCCTGATCCTCCTTTGCGATCTTTGTTTTGATCTTTACTATGAGCCTGATCCAAAGCCCACTGAAGTCAATGGAAAAACTCCCAACTGCACTGTGCTTTGGATCAGGCCCTTTTCCTGACTTTTAAGAACACCACATGTTCGCGGCTGCTTCAGAGCTAATTGGGACTAGACCTGCAGGATGAAATGCTGTTCCCAACACTGCACTGGCAACTTTACTGTTGTTGCTACAGCAATAAAGAAGTTAACAGAATGGCGCTTGCCCTTCATCACGGAAGCGGGAGAGAGGTGAGGATGTTTATTAAAAGGGAAAAGATCAGATTTCAAGATGTCAAGCTTTTAACAGGAATGAAAGAATGCTAAATAAAAATAAACACCAGATGCTCTCCCCAAAAACCATTACAAAGGTAGAAAACGCTGCGAAAAAACTAGAGTTTGTTTCACCAATGCACTTGCACATATATCTGCACCAAAGCCATGACCTACTACAGAAAACTACCTTTACAGAAACTAAAGTTATTGCTTTATACACTGCTTTAACTGCAAGAAGGGCAAAAAAATCTCCCACAGAAATCATCACTCTTAGGGAAGCAGTAAACAGCTGCGTGTCCTTCCACCTAACCTTTGGCTTTTTGATACAACAAATGAAATGTCCTGACTGGCACCTCAGCAAATCTTTACATTGATTTTGTTTAAATTCAGCTCTTATGAAGTTGCGATGACTGTAAATTTGAAAAAAAGTCCGACGTGGCTTCTGAATCTGTCATTTTTCAAAGCGATTTGTCATGCTCCTGAGCTCTTCCCTCATTAGTCTTAGAAACAAGCAAGCAGGATAATAGTATGCAGTTTAACAGGTGATGTTCTCTGGAAAAGGCACTCAGGATAAAAGCTGGTTAAAGCGAGTGAGCGACTTACCATTTTTTTTGGTTTCAGAAACTCACTTACTAAACAGAAAACAAGTTCTTCTTCGAGGGATTGCTCATGTGTATTCCACAATAGGTGTGCGTGCTCGCCACGTGCACCGGTGCCAGAAGTTTTTCCCCTAGCAGTACCCCAAGGGGGGGAGCACCCCCCACGACTCCTGGAGTGGTGCCTGCCTGGCGTGGTATAAGGGGAGCTGCGCGTTTCCCCCACCCTCAGTTCCTTTTTGCCGCCAGCGAAGGTGCGTCGGAACTACTCTGCTCCAGCTTTGCTGTAGCTCGATCCCCAGTCCTGTTAGTTTGTTCAGTGTTAGTACCTGTAGTTAGTTAGCCGTTTAGTTAGTCAGCAAGCCCAGGCCGGGGCATGCCCCATGCCCCAGTGTTTAAGTCTTGCGGCTCCTGTAGGCATTCTATGCCAAGAAGTGACCTGCATGCAGACTGTTTGCGCTGTTCAGGAGAAACCCATATCAGCGAAAGGTGCAAGATTTGCAAGTCGTTTAAGCCTTGGACCAAAAGAGAAAGGGACATTTAGGCGCTGACTCCGACTCCGGCACACCGCTCCGAACCGGTACCCAGCACCGCGGCGTCGGTACGCAGCAACCCTCTGATACCATCAACCGGTTGGCACCGCTCCCCATTCACAGGGCACACCAAGAGGACCAGGAAGACTCCCTCTTCACAGCAGCACTGAGGGAAATCTGGGACAGAGGCTAGACTCATGTCGGGCAGTCCTCGCTCCACACCGGGCTCCAGGCTTCCAACTCACATTGAGCAGAGTAGCTTGGCCCCTTTGGAGCAAGCCTCTACGGATGTCCGGATGCCTTCCACGCCTGAAGCCTTCCAGGCAGCCCTGGACGTTATGTCCATGCCGGTGCCCGGAGTGCCACCGATGTTGGCCCCACGCTCCATAGGCAATCCGCCGCTGGGATTTCTGCAGTCGCCTCCGGCTCGGTCTTGGGAACATTCCCGACACCATTCATCGCTCAGCGACCACTCGGGACAGAGTCCAGGTGGCTCGCCCTCAACGCCGACCAGACTGTGTGGCTGGGTTCCGTCCGGCTGGGACTCTCGGCACTGCTCATCCTCAAGGAGCGATTATCGACAGGATCGCGGCAGGCGCTGCCAACGGTCCTACATCTCAGAGGGGGTACCACAGCCGGTCACGGCATGGTCATCAACACCATTCCCGCTCAGACTCCCTCTCCAAGTCTCTGCCAACACATTGCAGCACTGGGCGTCAATCGCCGACATCTTGCCGTCGCGTGTCTGCCCGTTGAGGTCGTTCGCGAAGTAGTGCTACCATCAGTACTGGTCGTCCACGTCGAGATCGTGGTCCCGTGGCCGACGTCAATCCCGGCACCGCCGCTCCTCCCCATGCAGAGGCAGCAGCAGATCGTACGCCAGCCCGGCCTCTGTTCGTAGCCGTCCTTTGGTGGGCCAGGCCAGCCCAGCCAAGCCAAACAGCTGGCCCCGCTGGTGGCACAGCAGGTGCAGGGGCACTGAGCGTCGTGGCGGGCCCAGTGGTACCAGTGGGCACTGTGGCCTCTGGCGCAGCCCCTGATCGGGGCTCGCTTGGTGGCTGGAGCTTCAGAAGCACCATCGGCCTCCCTCTCCAGACCCCCAAGGAAGGAGTCAGTGGGATGTGTATCCTCGGCACCGTTCCTGGAATCCGACCAGGTGGTGGTGCCGGCTGATACCCAGAGCACAGCACCGGCCTCCTCCACCCACCCGGAGGAGGCGATTGCAGCCCTGCTCCCCTCCGCCCTGCAGGAGGACTTCAGGGCCCATCAAGAACTCTTAAAGAGGGTGGCAGCAAGCCTTCACCTCCAGGCAGAGGAGATGGAAGAGCCCTCAGACTCCCTGTTTAACATGCTTTCCTCGTCGGCACCGGGTGGGATGGTCTTGCCTCTCCATGAAGGGGTGGCTAAAATTTCAAATGCCCTGTGGCAGACACCAGCCTCATTGGCCGCTATCTCTAAGAAGGCGGAACACAAGTACTTTGTACCCACCAAGGGGCATGAGTACTTGTATACCCACCCGGTGCCCAACTCTCTGGTGGTTGAGTCGGTCAACCACAGGGAACGGCAGGGTCAACCAGCCCCAACCCCAAAGAATAAAGACTCTCGGAGACTGGACTCTTTCGGAAGGAAAATGTACTAGTCTTCGAGCTTCCAGTTGCGAGTGGCAAATCATCAGGCTCTCCTGGGCTGGTATTAATTCAATCTGTGGGGCTCCCTGCCCAAGTTTGAGGACTCCCTCCAGGAGCGTGATAGAAAGGAGTTCAAGGCGCTAGTGGAGGAGAGGGCAGCGGCTGCTAGGGCATCCCTGCAGGTAGCATCGGATGCTGCGGATACGGCCGCATGATCCATGGCTTCCGCGGTGTCCATGAGACAGGCATCATGGCTCCTACTCTCTGGGCTTTCCAGCAAGGCACAGTTCTCCATGCAGGATCTCCCGTTTGATGGGAAAGCTCTGTTTGTGGAGGAGACAGATACAAGGCTGCACGGCATGAAATACTCCTGCATGACCCTCCAGACTCTGGGCCTATATGTACCGGCTCTGGCAAGACCCAAATTCAAGCTGCAGCAGACTCCCACCCAGGCCACCCTCCCGAAGTCTGAAGCTGCCCACAAGAAACGGCATGACTATAAGAGATGCCCTCAGAGGCAGTCTTGGCCGGCCCCCCAGCCTGGTTCCTCTAAGGACAAGCAGGCAGGGAAAAGGTGCTTTTGGCGGGCCGCTCGGGGCACTCCGCCAATCCTCATCAGGGATCCACCCTCAATAAAGCTCCTCTTCTCCAACCGGTTGTGTGCTTTCCTCCTGGAATGGTCACGGCTAACCTTGGACCGATGGGTCCTCAACACCATCTCCCAGGGTTACACCCTCCAGTTTACTTCCCCCCCCAGCCCAACCACTCCCTGCCCCCATCCCTATTGGGGGACCCCTCGCATGAGGCTCTGCTCGAGCAGGAGGTGGGGCAGCTCCTAGGACTAGGAGCGGTAGAGGCGGTGCCTTAGGAGTTCATGGGCAAGGGGTATTACTCCCGATACTTCCTTATCCCGAAGGCCAAAGGGGGGTTCAGACCCATCCTGGACCTGCGAGGTCTGAACCAGTACTTGGTGAAACTCAAGTTCCGCATGGTTTCCCTGGCCTCCATCATCCCCTCCGTGGATGCCAGGGACTGGTATGCTGCCCTCAATCTGCAAGTCACATACTTCCACATCCACATATTCAAGGGGCACATGCACTTTCTCCATTTCGTGGTGGGACAGAATCACTACCAATTCACGATCCTCCCATTTGGTCTGTCCACTTTCCCCAGGGTGTTTACAAAATGCATGACAGTGGTAGCGGCCTACCTCAGACAGCCATGGGGGAGTTCAGATTTTTCCCTATCTGGACAATTGGCTGGTCAAGGGCACCTCCTGGTCGCAGGTGAGGGATCACGTGGCGCTCCTACTGTCCACATGCACCGCCTTGGGCCTGTTTGTAAACAGCACCAAATCCATGTTAGTCCCAGTCCAATGCATAGAGTTTATCGGGACGCTCCTGGATGCAGCGTCAGCCACAGCCTCTCTCCCACCAGACAGATTCGAGACCCTGAAAGGTCTCATTGACTCAGTTTCAAAGTTCCCGGTGACAACAGCCAGGGTTTGCCTGCAGCTCTTGGGTCATGTGTCAGCATGCACGTAAGTGGTCCATCACGCCAGAGTCAGAATGAGGCCCCTCCAACTCTGGTTGCTCTCGAAGTTCTCCCAGGCCACGGACAGGATGGACAAGGTCCTCACCATGCCGGACTCTGTGATCACCTCCCTACGGTGGTGGTCCACCCCAGACAACATGCTCCAAGGGGTCCAGTTCAGGGACAGGGCCCCATTGTTGGAGCTGGCGTCGGACCTGGGTTGGGGAGTCCATGTGGGGAACTTTCAGACCCAAGGCCTGTGGTCGGCCCAAGACCTGACCCTACGTATAAACATCAAGGAACTCAGGGCGATGCGGCTGGCATGTATGGCCTTCCACTCGCACCTGGAGGGCAGGGTAGTCAGGGTCCTCACGGACAACATGGCCTCGATGTTCTATATCAACAGGCAAGGTGGGGCCTGATCCTCTGCTGCAAGGCCCTCGGGCTGTCGGACTTCTGTATAGCCCACGACATCCACCTGAAGGCCTTCTCCCTACCGAGTGCCCGGAACAAGAAAGCAGATCGCTTGAGCAGGGACTTTTCCTCACAACACGAGTGGTCCCTCCACCTGGAAGTGGCCCACCAGCTCTTCTGAAGGTGGGTAACTTCCCAGGTGGACCTATTCACGACTCGGCAGAGCTGGCGATGTCCCCGGTTCTGCTCTGGGGGGGCCTAAAGAGGGGCGCTATCTCCGATGCCTTTCACTTGTCCTGATCAGGCCAGCTTCTCTACGCCTTTCCCCCGTTCCCTCTAATCAGCAGGGTCCTGGAGAAGATAAAGATGGACAGGGCCCGGGTCATCCTGATTGTCCCGGCGTGGCCCAGGCAAGATTGGTACTGGACCCTCACAGGCCTGGTGGTAGCTCTGCCGTGGCCATTGCCGCTCCACCCGGACCTGCTCTCTCAGGACCAGGGCCGCCTCCTCCATCCCAACCTAGCAGCTCTTAACCTCACGGCGTGGCTGCTCAGTGGTTAAGTGGAGAGCAGAGGACATGCTCAGAACATGTTCAGCACATCCTCCTTGAAAGTAGATGGCCCTCCACTCGCCATACTTATTTGGCGAAGTGGTCCCATTTTTCTAGATTGGCAGTGGACCACGGTGTCTCTCCCGTGACCGCCCCAATCCAGCTTATTTTTGACTACCTCCTCCACCTGAGAGCCCAGGGCTAGGCGTCTTCATCAGTCAGGGTGCACCTGGCAGCCATATTGGCCTTCCATCCGCCAGTGCAGAGACACACTATATTTTCCCATGCTATGACTGGCCAGTTCCTCAAGGGGTTGGACCATCTTTTCCCATATTCTAGACCCCCGGTCCCGCAGTGGGACTTGAACCTGGTGTTGGCTCGTCTCACGGGGCCCTCTTTTGAACCACTGGCCACATGCTCCTGGTCTCACCTCTCGTGGAAGGTGGTCTTCCTGGTTGCAATCACGTCGGCCAGGCGAGTCTTGGAGCTCAGGGCCCTGACCTCCGAGCCGCTGTATGCGGTTTTTCATAAAGATAAGGTGCAGCTCCTCCCACACCCCGCATCCCTTCCGAAGGTGGTCTCCACTTACCGCATGGGTCAGGACATTTTTCTACCGGTCCTCCGCCCCAAGCCCTGGGCGTTCAGTGAGGAGCACCGTCTCCATGTGCTCGATGTGCGACGGGCTCTGGCTTTCTACCTTGAGCAGACCAAGCCGTTCAGAAAGTCCTCGCAACTGTTTGTCGCCTCAGCCAAGCACATGAGGGGCCAGCCGATTTCCACTCAATGGCTTTCCAGTCAGATCACTTCGTGCATCTGTACCTGTTATGAACTGGCAGGTGTTCCCCCCGCTGCCCATTGTGAGGGCACACTTGACTCGGGCGCAGGCCTCATCGGCTGCCTTCATGGCCCATGTCCTTATTCAGGACATCTGTAGGGCCGCCACCTGGTCTTCAGTTCACACGTTCACCTCGCACTATGCGATCGTCTCCCAAACCAGGGATGACGCCGGGTTCAGCAGGGCTGTCCTCCGTCCTGGGAACTTGTAAACTCCTACCCACCTCCAACAGATATAGCTTGGAATCACCTACTGTGGAATACACATAAGCAATCACTCGAAGAAGAAAAGACCTTTACCTTTTCCATAACTAGTGTTCTTCGAGATGTGTTGCTCATGTCTATTCCACATCCCACTCTCCTTCCCCTCTGTCGGACTTATCTGGCAAGAAGGAACTGAGGGTGGGGGGAGCGCACAGCTCCCCTTATACCGTGCCAGGCAGGCGCCGCTCCAGGGGTCGCGAGGAACCCCTCCCGCCCCTCACAGGTACTCCTAGGGAAAAAACTTCTGGTGCCGGTGCACATGGCGAGCATGCACACCTATTGTGGAATAGACATGAGCAACACATCTCGAAGAACACCAGTTACGAAAAACGTAACTGTCCTTTTTAAATTAGTTCCTCCAAAACCAGAGAATAACATTGAGGAACTCCAGGGTACTAGGAGCCAGAACGGTTGTGACTTACTCAGGACCACGCAGAGCCAGCAGATTTCCCATTGAAGTCAAGGGGACTACTCATGTGCTTAAGTACCTTGCTGAAATGGGGCCTAAATGAACAGATTTTGTCCACATTACATAGTATTTAGAGTAGGACTGGATTTACATAGGTATTTAAGGTGCCTAAATATGTTGCAAATACTGGCCCATACTCTTTAAAAAGGTCTTGGTAGAGATTTAAGGAATGTAACAGTAGGTGCAGCAGAGACTTGGACGGTAATATTTCGAAGGAATTCTTTTCCCAAAGTGTGTCTGAATGGCATCGCCTGTGCACCGTCTCCATATTTATCACGCCAAGGATCTCAAGGGAGAGTTTCTATGTTTGTAACGTAGTAGAAGCACATTTGCTGGATTATGCAGCGAATAATTTCAGAACATTTGGAAGCTTAACGGCAATTTTTTTTTAAAGTGGAATAATCGGGCTTCCTCTACACATGTCTCAAATTAGCACATACAGCGAAGGTGTGTATAGACCATAAGTAGGGTGATTATCATAATTTTAACATTCATCTTAAGTTTTTGCTTCTACTGTACACAATATTTAATGTAAATGTTACCACTGTATTCTGTTTTCCATGTACCGTTTTTATGTGCATACACTTCACACATACATGCAGGGAAATTACCCTGAAATCATCTTTGATTCAGTGTTGGGTGACGGCTCAACAATAGAAACTGCTGTTCTTAGTGTTCTTAGGTTGTTTCCCAGCTTTACTTGTTATGTCTGATCTCCGTTGGACTTAAAGTCATTAATCTTCCTCATGTTTTCGCCAGTAAGGCAAATACAAGACAGATGTCCACATCTGGAAGGTTAGTTCCAGCCATCATTATTGCACTCAAATAGTTTAAATTACAGTAAGACTATTTGGAGAGCAATAAAGTAAGAGGAAATTTTTAAGAACTCTGAATATGTTATTTTGGTATCCATTAAAAATGTTTAGCAGCTGTAATTTTTCATTCGAAATGCTGTTAACCTAGTGAATAAATATTGCAGAGGATTAAATATCTGTGTTACATTAGAAATGGATTTTCAACTTATTTTGTACCCCTGTATGCAGTAGTAAACAAACAAAATGTTACCAAAATGTTTAGAACTAACTCAGCTAATTAGTGAGGATCTTTTGCTTACCTTGACCCTGGTTGGCCATCCAAGGTCTGGGCATTATATTTCTGGTTACAGTATTGGACAGCTAGATCGTGATGGTGAATGGGGTTTTGCTTTTTGTGGAAGGAAGCAAATTCCTCTGCAGAAGGGGTTCAGAGGTATTTCATCATTCTGTCACTGCAGAACGCCAGGCACAAAGTCTAGACAGGTTTATTGGCTACTTTCAACAGTTCAGAAAGGAGAAAGATGGACTCCTGAGGGAAGAACTGCACTAACTTTATTCTTGCACTTCTCAGTGTAAGTTGTGCCTACAGGGCATATTTTTATAACAGAAACGTTTATCAGGGTGTGCATTAGGTTCCTCTCGATTCCCACTTCAGTTGCATTGTGTGACGAAAGGCCAAAAGCCACATGCCTACAGCTGAGGGAGAAGGGCCCCAGTAGCTGTCTAATGCACCCTTTGACATAGCAGGCAGTATGGCTCACTAACCCTAATTTTTCTCCAAAACACTTGTGAAGCCTCATGCAAGGTGTCCTGCTGTGGAAAATACTGCATAGCAGAAGAACAAGAGGAAATTATTTTTTCTAACCTTTATTTTACAAATGGTCTCTGGCTGTTCTGGAGTCCTTCTCCCTTCCCCTGGGCCCAGCAGCCATTTGTGACTCAGCAGCCCTTGCCCTTTTAATTATAAAATCTAAATGGTGACTACTGAAGAACTCTTCATTTGGCATTTCCAATACAAAGTGAGTATAAGGGCTCCGGAACCATGAACTGCTGTTGCCAGGGCAGCTTGGCATTTAGACAGCAGGAAAGTTTAAAATGTGACCTGCTTCCCCGCCCTTCAGCTGCCTCCCTTCAATTATTCCACCCCCTCTCCCAGGCCACGCTGCTAATATCTCCCCCACACCGCATACCCCTCCATTTAAAATAATGGATGACGATGCGGGTTTCGTTCTGCAGTGATTCCATCCCAGCCATGTCCCATTGAGAACTGGTACATAGCTGTAGAATGATCAAAAACCCAACCAGCTTCTGTCAATGTGTCCAGCCATGACCCCTCATGTCTATTAGGGACGAGGCTGAGACTGCTAAATGTATTTCAGTTGGGCTCCAGGTGAAAGTCAAAGCCGTTAACTATTTTGCCATCAAGCTCCATAAGTCTATTGAATGAGCAGAAAGAAACTGTATATTAAGCAATGCTCCTCAGACCTTTTTAGAGAATCAGTCCTCTATGATGCTAGTCAAGTCATCAGCAAACTTCTGTTGGCAGAGATTCATTTGTGCATGTGAAATTAGAGAAGTGATTTCTTGCATACCCTGGCTATGTATTTAGAGATTCTCAATTAGCTGATCCAAGCTACGTGTCATTAGGTTGTGGACCATATTTTTGTGGCAGTTTTATCTCCTAAGCACTAAATTTGCTCTGAGTCTGGAGACCAGAACTGAGCCATAGACTCTCAATGTGTTCTTGAGCCAGTTGCATGTCATGGTTGGTACTGTACTATTTATGCAGGAGGAAAGCAAGATCTAGCTGAAATGATAATGCTGAAATTAAATATGTGACAACAAAATAGGAAGAATCGCTATAAAACTGAGCAAATGCAGACAACTTTATACTGCCAAACACATTAATAGGTTTTCATAAAATCATTGAAGGATAAGACCGAGAAGGATAGCAATCAGCCTTAAAGAAAAGAAATTATTAATCTTATTTTCCTTATTAACTGCTTTCTTGACTGGTTGCAAATGATAACATATTCTGCTATTTCAATTTCTTATAGCTGAGTTCCACATAACTGAGCTTGAAAGTGAAACAGCTGTGTGTGGGAGATGGAGATGCATGCATTTATTTTTGATTTGTGCAATGTCTATCCCAAACTCTAGGGGCTTAGTCCTGCAAGGTGCTAAGCACTGCTGTGAGGTGCTGAGTCCCCTCCACTCCCACAGCATCTTGCAGGCTCAAAGCCTCTGGTGCTTTGTAAACTGAAATATACAATACAAAAATGGATTAATCATATTCAGTGAAGTACCCAGGCAGGAATCTTGTACCCACCCATCACAATAGGACCCATAGTAGCTCCTTATAAAACTGTCTATGTATAAAGGAGGATGCATTGGGCATCAGTAGATCTGGGCTCACCCAGATTGACCACTGATTTATTGTGTGACCTTGGACATGTTACTCAACCTCTATATGCCTCAGTTTTTTTAACTGTAAAATGGAGTACTGTAGCAACATTTGCCATCTTTGCAAAGAAGCTAGACAAATTCGGACTGGAAGTAAGGCAAAGTTTTAATGGTGAAAGTAATTAACCATTGGAACAATTTACCAAGGGTTGTGGTGGATTCTTCATCACTGACTATTGTTCAATCAAGATTGGATGTTTTTCTGAAAGATCTGGCTAGGAATTATTGTGGGGAAGTTCTCTGGCCTGTGTTTTATACAGGAGCTCAGCCTAGTTGATCACAATGGTTCCTTCTGGCCATAGAATATATGAAAGCACTTTGAGGCCACTGGAAACCTAACATTTTTACCCTGTACATTTTACGACGTTTTTCCTCTTCCCTGCTCCAGTTAGGTATTTTGTAACAAAATACAATTCACCTTTTCCTCCCCTTAAGGCTGCTTTTATTCATTGTCTTTATGCTGCTCTCATTAATGCTTTGTATATCTAATCCTTTCCTCTTTTTCCCACCTTTTTATGTAATTATATTGCCAAATGATAAAAGATTTGCTCTTTTCTAGGCAAACTGATTTTCATTGGAGCTTGGGAGATGCTACCAGCTATCGGGCTGTAGGCTGATATATTGCTGAGCTATTCGAACAGGGTGGTAGTCTGACTAATAACACAAATGCTTTGCATTCATATAGCTCCTCTCATCTGAGTATCTCAAAGCACTGTGCAAAGGTGGAAAGGTCTTTATAAATGGCTTGAAGCTCTCAAGGGGAGGAGACAAGACAATCTCAAAGAGCAAAGCAAAGATGTTAAAAATAAAATTTAAATGTAATTCTTCCCATTTCTCAGTTCCTAATGTGAAAATTATTAGCTTGGTGGAGACTGAAAACAGATGGTGAGCAGTTTGGAGCAGATAAGCACGTTATTCAAAATAAACATTCGCTGAAGCTGGGAAGGTGACCAGCTATATTTCACTCCACCCTATTTACATTATCAGGTCAAGTTACAGTGATGCGGCTTTTAGGCTGCATTAAAATTAACAGAATCTCCTGGAAAGCAAGGAAATTGCAACGTGTCCTTTTAATCATGGACTCATTTGGGCTGGAATGGACATCTAATAAACCCCTCAGCTTCAGGGCAGTATTGATTTAATTATCCTAAACCATCCCTAGTAGATTGTCAGCAGGATCTAGTTAACAGCCGAATAGCCCCCAGAGATGTTAACTCCATCCCCTCCCTTGCCCTCTTGTTCCTCTTCTGAACCATGTTTCTCCTAGTGTTCAAACTGAGGGCTTGTCTAGTTGGGATGTGGGGCACGGCAAGCCAGTGGGTGAATCTGCAGCAGGCTAGCTTGCTGCACAGTAACATCCTGTCTGGACAGTTCTACAGCACGCTAAAAGTTCTAAAATACATAACTTTGCTTTATCTTAAACCTCTTGTTCTGTCCTGTTCAACTATGAGTCCACAAAGCAGCCTGAAGGGATGTCTTAAGTGGTCTGAGTCTCCACTTTGAAGTATTCACAAAAAGAAAAGGAGTACTTGTGGCACCTTAGAGACTAACAAATTTATTTGAGCATAAGCTTTCGTGAGCTACAGCTCACTTCATTGGATGCATTGTAACTTCAGGTTCATGACCCTGCAGGATCATCTCAATCTTTTTTACTTACACGGCAGATAAATGTGAGTTCCATGCATTTGGCTTTTTTTCGGGAAGGTGGCTCTTTAGGATGAAAGACGGTCCTGTCTGCTCTGCAGGGATCAGTGATCCCTGGGCACTTACTGTATAAGTAGCATTTTGCCCTGCTGTCTCAGCTAAAATGTCCCCTTTCCCTACTTCTATGTTATGTGCTTCTCCCACCCTTACCCACTGAAATGCAGCTTCTTGAGTGAATGTATACAGAATCCTTCACTCCAGAAAGGCATCATGTAAAAACAAAATATGGCTACTTTACAGACTTTAGAATCCAATCATCTGGTGGCAAGTGCCTGGCTGACTCTGATCACTCCAACTGTGATGAACAGTGGGTGGAGAGGGAAGAGGGCTCTTTGGATATATGGTCGGTCTTACTATAAACAAACCTGTGAGCATTCATTTACTTTGCGTGGAGATGCTCTCCTGCCTTGCTGCTTCTAAAATATTTTGTTTTTAATACAAAATACAGAAATCAGTTTAATAGCAAAGTTGGTTGAACCCAGCAAACAGGTTTGTGTGTTGCAGGACAGACACTGTGCTGGTTTGTAGTTAGGATCTACAAACTAAGGGCTTGTCTACACTTGAAATACTAGACGCACAATTGCAGCTGCGCTGCTATAGTGCTTCAGAGTAGAAACTACCAACGTGGATGAGAGGGGTTCTCCCATTGCGGTAGGTAATTCGTCTCCCAGAGAGGTGGTAAGAATTCTTCCGTCGACCTAGTGCTGTCTATACCAGGGGTTAGGTCGGCTTAACTATGTTGCTCCAGGGTGTGGATTTTCTACTTCTGAGTGACGTAGCTGGGTCAGCCGACTCTTTCAGTGTAGACCAGGTCTAAATTCAGATTGAGGCATGTACTTCCTTAATTGAATTAACTTTTCCAGCACTGAATCAATTAAATACATGTACAAACTGGAATAGCCTTATAATCTTGAGCTTATTAATATATAAAAGGCAATTACATTGTCTATGTACCATATTAGCCTTTGTTCCATTCTTCCCAGCACTGTATGCTTGCCTGAAAGCTCACTGCTCTGGCTTTTGTACCAGGATCGACAGTTACTCTTCCACTTCCACCATTACTAGCTTAATGCTAGCAGCCAGTTTTGTCACTGGGAAACTGCTTGTGCTCACCTTTTAAAAACTAGATTATTCCACATTGTGTATTGACCAGGCGATGGATGTGCCTATCCCAACATTCTGATTCCTTTCATAGCAATCCAGCCTCTCTCTCCAGCTACCCCCAAACAGCATTGCTTAACAGTGTGAGGTCCGTGGCACAGCATCCTCCCACCATCGGTTCCACTTCGCTTCTAGTTGAACCTTCTCTTCCCTAGATGACTTCCCATTTCTCCCAGCAACACTACCTCCGTCTATTGGGACGTGTTTAGGTTTCTTCTGTCCCGCTCCAGGACTGTGCAGTCCTCAAATATGCCAGGATGCCAACTTTTTTATACTGGAGCTTAATGTTATTATGTAACAGGTTCACAAACACTTTTTATTAACACATGTAAATCGCACATCCTGATATTATCCTATCAGCCTTTTGGAGTCATCCAGTCCCTCCACTGGCCATGGTTATTTCATACTATACTTCTTCTTATCCTCACTTTGAATTCTCGTGGTAGCTGCTTATCTAGCTTTTGTCCTGCAGTCCTTTATTTCTTGTGGTTCTCAGTTTCTTTCTTCATTTCCAAAGACTTTAAGATAGAAATTAAATGTTTAGAGTCATTTAGACACACCCTAGCAACCCAGCTATTTTGATTGTGTTTTTTACCTTTTTCAAAACCATATGAATGCAAAGGATTATTAAAACATACTTTTCTTTTTATAGTTTACAGCGTAAGTAGAATTTGGCTATTCTTCTGAGGTCACCCATCATAGCAACACTCTCCTTTTCTTAAGTGCAATAGCAGGAAGGTTTACTTAAAGAAAGTAAATGTCTTGAAAACCTGTCTTGGTTGGTGTTTAAACTGTTGAGTTGAAAAAGTGTGTATATTGTGGACACAATAGGGCATGTTTAATGCTCAGCTGTTGCTGGAGAGCTGAGGGGAAGAACTTCTCTGATTTGTGAGTGAAGGCAAAGGTGGTCTGACAGCTTCTTCCAGAACCTGTTCTAGCGTATTGTTCATTCTGGGACTTGATCCTCCACTAGAACTTAGCCTGTGCTTGTTAAATGAGAAGTTGATCAGCAGTGCTACTCTTAACTGTTGTTCTTCTTTGTCTGCTACATTAAGACAACAGTTAGGGAGCAAAATAAAATACAATGCAACTCGCCTAGAAAATCTAGTCAAACCAATTACTGGAGTGCCATGTAGTATATGTTGCAGTTGGCGGGCAGGGGGGTGTCATGGGGCATACTCACTGCTGGTGGCACCTTCTGTTGGCCATCCAGGGGATTAGTTCTGCAATGTACTGTGTTCTCCTCCAGCGGTGTCTCTCCCACTGTCTTCTCATTCTGAGGCCCACTTGCTCCAGGAACTGCAGCCTCCTTTTCGTGACTCAGCCTTCTGGCCAAGTCACAACATTGTCCCACCCTTCCGGGGGGCAGGGAGGGGTGTGTGTAACAGTCTTTCCCAGACCAAATCGTCCCAAACAGTCCACTCTTCTCTGCCTCGTATTTGCCATGTCTCTAGTGGCTGGTAGGGGAACCGGGGCCCACTCTCTACTCCAGGTTCCAGCTCAGGGACCCTCCAATTAGCCAAGGCCTGCACTGCTATCCCTTGCTACTTCTCCTACCTTCCTGGCTTTTCCCTTCTTTGGGTTCGCCAGGGAGTAACTGTTAACTACCCTCTACAGTCCCAACACACCTCCCTCTTCGCAGGGAGTGACTGCAGCCTGCCTTCTTGCAGCCCCTTTCTGTTGCCAGCTTCCTGGTTTATATAGGCCCTGCCCAGTTGAGCCTTGTGTCTAATTAATCTCTGCTCCCTGGCTCCTCCTCCAGGTGCAGCCTGGACAGTTAATTGGGCCTGATTTACCCTCTCAGGGCCAGTGAGTATACCCCATCACAGCAGGATACAGTACAGCTTTGTGGTCAGCAGTTCCTTGAGTGGGCACAAAATCAATCCAAGCTCTTGAATGCATGGATCAGCATTCATATCACACTCCCAGTCAGTGCCCGGCCCAAGCCAGGGAAGCTAATGATCCAACCAGTGGACCAAATTCAGTGATGAATCCTGGTCCCGTGTCACCTGAGGCACGTTGCGCATACGCTAAGAAGAACAATGCACTGAAATTGATTTTCGCCACAAGGACTTCCTTAGTGGCACCCCCCAAACTAAACGGCTTCCTACCTCCAGGCCATCCAATATACAAAATCACAAGCTTTGCTATTACAGCTGAATAACGTGGAAATCAGCTGAAATCTGTATTGATTAATCATTGTAAAATCTGGTTTTCAAACTCCCTGTGTCTCTGTTGCTTTTCTCCATCACATTTGAGAGGATGGAGACCCTAATGGTTGTCAAGTAAAGAATAAAACAGAATGTCAATGGCCAGGATTCTTTTAAACAAAATGAATCTTATTCCCTGGTAACACTCCAGATTGTTTCAGGCCAGTTCAGTATAGTTTTCCTCTCATCTTGACACTGGCAGGAATATTCTCTTGTTCATTCAGCACATCTTCATTAACCAGTCAACATTTGCTATCTCTGGATGTGAAGTCAACACAAGTCGTCATAAAATTGTGATGTTTGGCAGCTTGATGGCAAAAGCTGTGTGCTAAAAATATGTTCAATCTGTGTCCTGCAGGCAGTGTTTGGAAAATAGCGAATTCATAAATGTTTCTAAAATAGATCCAATCAGCACCTTCAGACCAAACCATGTCAGCTAACATTCCCACATGAGACAAGGAACAGCGAGTTTGATAGCTTTGTAAAGGAGCAGGAGTTAGCACTGAAGTTTGTCTGGAATTTGGAAGAAAGCCTGTTTGAAGTATAACAGATTAAGATGTCCAATTTAGGAAGTGATGCTAAATGGACGTTCCGAGTAGTCAAGCTATTAAGTGCAACTGCTTTTCTTAAAGGGGGGCTGCAAGAACAAAGGCAGGTTTGGAGGAAGAACTTCAGTTTGCCAATGTTGTCTTGTTTGGTGCTTCTTATGAGCTTTGTACGTCAGGGAGCTGAAAAGCATCCTAACTTGGATGTGCATTTGGACTGAGCTCATGTCTCACTTCCTGCCTCCAAACATGCACTTGATTCTATTCAACTTGATTTCAGATAACTGGCAAATTCTATGACTTTCACTCAGTTTGAACAGCCACTGGGTGTCCCCTCTCCCTAACCACAACTGGAGATCAGCAGTTGGAGACTGAATTAAAATCCTGTTACTGATGAGCCATCAAACCTTCCTGAACAGTTCAGTGTGAGAAGAAAGCAATGTTCCTTCAGCCCTTGATGGGAGAGCTGACCTCCTCATCAGTGTCTGCACTGCCTCATTTTAGCTCATTTTTCTCTGTGTGAAGTTGAGTAAAAACCCATATTATTCCCATTAAAGGGATATGTAAAATCAGAATGTTTAGAAGACAGATATGTCCTTATCTGGGTTACAACCACCACAATCCAGTAATCGAAAGCTTGTGAAATCTAACAGCACTGCTTGCTTTTTGTATTTCTCTCATGGTGAGCCATGAAAACAAGCCACTTGATTTCTTGTGAGTTTTGGCTTTCAGATTCTTATGGACTGCCACAGAGCAATGCAGTGTTTCACAAGTTATTACAAGTACATGGGATTGTTTATTGGAGGTTGAGGGGGTGGGAATTCCATTGAACTTTTATTATAACTGACAGTGGCAATATTTCTGCTTGGGCTTTGTTTAAAAAAACCAACCAAACAACACTTTATTTTTAAAAATGTGCCCTTGGTAGTGTTTTGACAGTATGTTTAGTATGTCCTGCAAATGGTTTGGAAAGAGAGATCATCAAAGTCAAGGTTCCATTCCATGCTCTAGTGAGATCGTATGTCTCGTGTTATGTTCCCCATATGCAGTTGTGGGAACAGGTTTCACAGGAAAGGGGTGAAGAAAACAGAATATGAAAGGGGTACTGTGCATATGTTTGCATGTAAGCCGTCTTGTTGGAGATAAAGGCAGGAGAGAATATTGAATTTTGTAAAGCTAGAACGGGAAGAACAATTTACAGTGAATGACATTTATCAAATGTAGCTTCTTTTCTGTTTTTGTGAATTATCCTGCCAGTCGATTATAATTTCCATGAGTTAGCTCACTCTTTGCATTTATTCAAATGATTTGTGCAAACATATTTCAGTTGCTGGGTAGCTCACAAACTATGGAGTAAAAGTATTGGATGTTTACAGTTAGAACTGTTTTGACTGAACGCTGTAGAATCCCATGGTGTGTTTCTGTTCCCTGAACAGATGAGTGCAACTCTTAGCATGACGTTTCTGGTGTGAATACTTTTGGATTGCAAATTCAAAATTTGTTCTCTGTGAATATTCTGGAATGCTCGTCTGATTCGCTGTTGGTTCTCTTCCCCTCCCCCTTCCCCCTCCAATTTTCTGTCAATAAACTTATTTGCTAGAGTATTTGCAGGAAGTGAACACACAGGAAAGATGCACACATTCAGTATGAATTAATGTAAAAGTGTGAACTAACACTTGCATACAGAAGTGTACAGTATATGGCCAGTGTCTTGAATAATCTCTCTGGTCGCTTTCTTGGCGGATGGGAAGCTGAGATTTGAACAAAAAATTACTGATGTGAAACAGGGTTTATATAAACTAAAAGACACACCTGCTGCTATATAAATACTTTAGAACTGCAGATTTGATTTGATTTGATTTTTAATTGTGAGCGATCCCAAATCCATTGAAATGGAGGGAGTTTCTTAATTGCTTGAGTATGGGGGTTTTACTGTATAGTCATCTCTGCTCACGCTGCCAATGTCACCTCTCTAATCTCACAGAGAGGGAGATTGTTGGAGTGCAAGATCCATTTGTTACCTTGCTGACCTTAAGGATAATTTTCCACAAGGAGAATAAAGGAGAAACCTGTGGTCTGGTGTATGCAGGATTGCCTTGGGGATTTCAGGCCATCGGTGATAGTGCCAAGTGGTTGGTGCAGAAGGGCTCTGGCACCAGGTTGTTCCTTCTATGCTTTCACAAACCAGCACCTTTGCTGAGGAGAACAGATTGTTGCCATAAACTGCAAAGCAGCAGGTTTTGTGATTATAATTCAGTGAAAAACTTCTCAGTTCAATCAGTTTCCCTTTTTTAAAAATAGGATTGTTCCACTCAGAGTTTAAGCCCTGGTACAACTGTGTTCTTTAGTGCTGATTGATAACTTGCAAAAATGACATCAGTATGTAGTATTTATGTATTTATACAGCACCTAAAGTGAGTTAAGCACAGCTCTCAGTGGGCAGTTCCTTATTAAGTTTCTCTCAATAGCTTCCATCTCCAGTCTAGAGAAGTGTAGTTGGACACAGGTCTGGGAGCCAGGAATTTCTGAGTTCTAATTCAGAATTGGAAACTGATTCCTTCCAGGGCTTTAGAAAAGTCACTTCACCTCCGTTAGTTTTTTCCGGTTGTAAAAATGTTTGTGCTTCTTACCTCTACTGATGGTTAATGCTTTGACAATGAGAAGGGCTGTTCTAGCGCTAAGTATTATTTGATGTTTCTAATTGGCCCCAGAGGTCTAGGTGGGTCCTTTCTGCCTTTTAAGTCCTCACTAGTAATACAGATTATGCTATCAGAAGCTCACGGACCATTCTCTTGTTGCTGCACATGGCGGAATGGATTCCAGCTTGCTCTGCAGTGCTGATAGAAGTTAGATTTGTTTTTTGGCAGTGAAGGAGCTGTGAGTAGCAATTTGCTGTTTTTCTGTCGTGCCTTCCTAACATAAACATGCTCTGAACTCTTTGGTGGGCTTGTTAGACAGGAAAGTGCTTCATTATATATAAACAAAAAACTGCCCAGCTCTCCTTCATGACAAGGGAAATGCCCCATGTGCCGTGTCACCTTTCAAAGTTCCAGAATGCTTTTTCCTTTGCCCATAGCCAATCAGCATTGAAGGCAATTAGTTTCAGCTGTTATAAAGGTATCCAAGCAGCTGAAGTTTTTTTGTCTTACACTAGAAAGAATCCAAACTTTTCAGTCAACGCTTCTGGAGGCATTTCAGTGCATTGCTTGTGGGCTGTGTTGAATTCCAGCTTATGCCAAGTGGTGAAGGTTGAAACATGTCTAACTACTATGCTCTCCTCCAGGCCTTTGGCAGCCTTGCTGAAAAAGCAGGTGGTCTGCAATGATGGTTCCCTTTGGGTTCTCACACACTGCACACAACACATAGAAGTGAAAGACAACTGTCAGTTCCTTCCTTCCCTTGCTCCCTCCCCTCCCCGTCCCTGGCCAAAAAAAAAAAAAAA
Source organism: Lepidochelys kempii (assembly GCF_965140285.1). Taxonomy (NCBI): domain Eukaryota; kingdom Metazoa; phylum Chordata; order Testudines; family Cheloniidae; genus Lepidochelys; species Lepidochelys kempii. The sequence goes on along the minus strand of NC_136392.1, from coordinate 28,498,230 downwards.
AGTACCAGGGCCCAGATGGATGTGCTGGAAATCTTTCAAGGATTTTAGGAAGGGCATGCTACCACATCATCACAACACATTCAGGAACTAATCAGATGAGACAGGCATCGGTTTCAGGAGCAGAAAGTGGTCAGCACATTGTTGAGGGGGATGATCTGGATCACATTGTCTCACATTACTCCTTTTGGGTCACACACTTATGGATGAGCTGCATGCCAGTGTCATCAGAGCAGCAACAATAAGCATCCATGGTCTCTGAATAATATGCTGGCGGGTTTTGGGCTTTTTCTGCAGGAAAGTGGAGAGCTATCTCAATATCAAATCCTAGTGGAAACAAGAAACAGAGTTTTTATTGATGTAACTAGTTGAGCTCAACCCCTAGAGCCCTCCACCTGGGGTTGATCTCGACTAGCTATATCGAGATTAAAAACTATGGTGCCGTGTCTCCACTAGGATTTAACAAAGAGTTAACTGTCCTACCTTTTTTGCAATGAAGACATGGCCTTAAAGGTGAAGTGGGATGATGTTTTATAAAAACTAATAGTTTTAAGAACCCAAATCCTTAGGAAAATACTGTACTGTATGTGCATCCATACATTTTATAGTCTTGATTTTCAGTGCCCACATAAGTACTCATCTATTCAGATGTACTTATCTGAATGTTCACACATCCTTCCTTTTCTGTGTGCTCGGGTAGCCCTGTATTTCTACAAGGGTGCACAGCCCATGCTATTCACAGAGGGGAGGTGTTCATTTGACACCTGCAAACCCACACCTGCTGGGGCACTGAATATCAAACCCTGAACAAAAGAGCTTTACAAATGTCTCCTTTTCTTACCTGTCAAAGCCAGAGTTTGTTTTTTCCACCAGCCACCTGTTGGCATCACAGGCGCCTTGTAAAGAATGTAACTCTGCCTTGCGTTGTGTGATGGTGGTTCCCTAGAGCTATGTGCCTGACCTCAGGGTTTAATGAGGGATGGAGATGTGAAAGTCTTTCATTTTCACCTGCCTTCTTTCAAACTCATTGGGCTCTTGTATTCTATGGGTGTGATTTTCAAAAGCGTCTAAGGGACGTGGCAGCATAAATCATACAGACTTTCAATGGGACTTGTGCTCGTGAGTCACTTCTCAAAATCCCACCCATGTATCTACAGTGTGCTGGCAGGAGTAGGCCAGCGTTGCCAGGCAGGCTGGTTACTTTTGGAAAGATTTAACAAACAACCAAAAAAAACACTTGGAACAGTGTGTGTGAATGTGTGCACGCGTGATCAGTCCAGACTGTAGTATGCGCCATATCAGTATCCTGCCTGCAGAGGTTTTAACCTGTTCTATTCAGGTTCTCACACCGCCCTCATCACTGCAGCATATGAGCACCTTGCTTTCTCTCCTTCTGCCCCGCAGCGTTGTGAGTTCAGAGGAATGATCTGGTGTGGGGCTGGTGTGTGTGTGGTTTTGACCTTCAGTGAGCTTTAAACTCTCTTTTTCTTCTCTTAACAGTTGCTAGTGAGAAGAGGGTGCCAGTGATGCCTGGATCGCCTGTGGAAGTGAAGATACAGTCAAGATCTTCTCCTCCAAGCATGCCACCACTGCCACCTGTGAACCCAGGCGGACCCCGGCCAGTGTCGTTCACTCCTACAGCATGTAAGGCTTGTCTGTACCTGGGTCTGATCTGATGTTAGGAAACTGCTTTTCCCCTTGAATTTTCAACAAGACTCTTAATCTCGACGTGGGGGAAACATTCAGTTTTTAAAAATTGCTGCCGATATTGCAGCTGTTTTTGTGTGCTGATACCTGGACTAGAGAGTGAGTTGTGCACCGTAGAGGTAGCGAAGAACTGGGAAGGGGGATTGAAGCTCTCCTACTAGGTAGTTTATCCAGTGCCTCTCCCTACTGCTGCAGAATTGTTCACTATGATACACTGACTCAAATACAGAAGTGCTTTTTCCAGATTAGTTTTAAAGAAGACCAGGGCTGGCGCTCGCACTGCTTCCCTTGGGAGATTAGTCCACGGGTTGATGTATCTCACTGCCAGGAAGGTCTCATAGCTCCTCCTTATTCACCCCAAATCATCTCTCTCCATTTCAATTATTTATACCCTTCCAATAAGGGTTGAGTTTCATTGCCCCTCCTCGACATAATTCAGTCCTCCATACCCCTGCTCTGTTTGGTTGCTGTTCCAGCTACTCCCTCTAGTTTTTCTTTCTGGTAGTGTGATGCCTAGAAATAACACTCTTCTACCTGCAATAACACCAGTACAGTACAGAGGGGTATTTCCCTCTCTGCTCCCTCATGCCTCACTTATGCAGTCCAAAGGAACTTGGACTTTTTTGCTCCCATTATGACATTGCAAACTCGTATCCAATTTACCAGTCGCTATCTTCCCAAAGCCTTTCTCAGCATTACAGCTTTCCACTTTTCTTCCTTCCATGTAACAGCTGAGTTAAGGGTTATCTTTCCCCAGATGCACGAGGTGCATTTTTTTTAGAAGGTTGATTCTCCTCACTGTTTTCTGCCCACACTTCTCATCTCTCTAGCTACCTGTGTATTATTTTACTCCCCTCACTGATGTTTGCAACCCCGCACAATTTAGTGTCATCTATGAATTTCACTTACCCCTTAACCTCTCTGCCAGAATGCTTAATTAGATATTCCAGAATACTTCTCACTGGGCTACCACATCAGACTTTCGCTTGCCCTCATCTTTGATACATTGGTTTTTTTATGGCATCCTAGTTTATGGTTATTCAGTCTTATCTAAACCATTTTGAATTAATTTTTCAAGTAAGGTTATGAATCACACAGTCTCAGATGTTTTACTAAAATCCTACTGGGGTCTAGTCATTCGCTAACTTAGCTTTTACTGTAATTGCAATGAAGTAGGTCTGGTGAGGATTAGTCTCATTATTTATATTCCAGTAGTGCTTAAAGGCCCCAGCCAATGTTACGGCCTCTTTGTGCTCGACTCTGTACATACGCTATAATAATCTGCCCCCAAAGAACTGATCATCTAAACCGAACAGGCAGACAAAAGATCCTGCGGAAAAGACTTGTCTGACTTCACCCAGCAGATCAATAACAAGGCTAGGAATAGAACATGGATCTCCCGTTCCAGTGTCCTAGCCAGTAGGCCATGCTACGTCCCTTGCTTCTTACTTATCGTTGTTTTTTTTAATGGTTAGTTATTGCATTTTTTTTTTTTTTACTATGAATAGATGTTAATTATGGGGAAATAATTGCCAGGATCCTCCTCCTTGAAATTCATTAAGACATTTGCTTTTATCCAGTCTTCTAGTACTGTCCCAAATACTTCTCTTGGATTCATCATGCATGCTAATATCATGTAATGCCTGTCATCTAGTTTGGCTTCTTTGAAAGTGTTTAAATGTTCCATAGATTCCTTTACTTTTTATTTTTTAAATAGAAAAATACATTTTTTAAAAAACATTCAGATCTTCCTTACCCGTAATGATGACACACACAACTCAAAAGCTCATCTTTATTTTTCTTTGCAGGTCACCTTTAAAACAAGAGCTCAGCATGTTGTCATTAATTTCATTCCTTCTTCCTTTATTAATGGACCTACCTTCCATCTAGCAGTACTTTCCCTCTGTAGCAGCCCTTTCGCCCCTTTCATTAACATGAGCAAGCTTTGATATTTTTTTTTCTGCCCTTATCTTTCCTGTGAATCTGTAACTGACTCTGGTTATTCTTCTTTGGTTGTCTCCCCGCTTCTCCACTGCCACGACAGGTGTGTGGAGCTTTTATAACCTCAGATCTCTGAGCAGCCCTTGAGCGGTTTAACTGCCCTAATCCTTCCCTTCCCGTCATTTGAAAAGGTCTCACTAGGGTAGTCTTTTGAAGTTGAAAGGCTCTCATTTTAAGAGAACACAATAATTTTATATAATTCTTATTAAACTACCATAGTTTTCACAATACTAAGTTTATAAATAATTTTTCCATGCTGTTTAACATGGTCCAATTTGGTAAATATTGCTGGATTTCCCTGTTCTTTAAATGAAGATGAAGTGGTCATATCTGTTTTTCTTGAACAGCCATGTCAACTCTCTGTTTCTCTCTCTTTAGGCATGTGTACATGTGCATGCATCAGTATCCCAGAAAGACAGCATAGTCCTGGGCATTCTTTCTGCAGTGCTGCTCCAAACAGTGCCCCTTAAAAGAGGACTTGTCATATTTTTATACTCTTTGGGGCCTGATCCTGTGTTACTTCCTCAGCCGAAACTCCCAGTGACTATAGTGGGTGTTGGGGTACAAGGAGTCCAGTATTGGGGCTATAATTTTGAAACAGTGGATTGACTTAAAATATATGTTGAATATGATGTACTTTTCCACTCTGCAGTTCATGGTTTGGATCGCATTAGGGCCTGAATCATATGCCTGCTTTAAACGTTTCTCAGACAGGACCTCAGATTGCACAAGAGCTGTATCGGGATCTGAACAATTTTTCAAATCCCTCCTGAAGCCCCTAAACATCAGCAGCTTTGTCTAATTTAGTCAGAAAGCATGTTGAAATAGACTAACAAGCTCACCAACATGATCAGATCAAAAACACCAGACACTTGCAAAACTGAGGCTGATGTAAATTTCCTGGGGAGAGGCATGGCCCTGATCCTGCAGCGGGATCCGCCTGGATGGACCTTTACACCTCAGCAAAGGCCTCTTGATGTCCGCAGTACTGCATGTGGGTGCAAACATCTGTGCTGTCAGATGCTTGGCAGGACTCAAGACTAAGTGAACAAAATTGATTTACCTTGAATTTGTCAGGTTTCAGAGTAACAGCCGTGTTAGTCTGTATTCGCAAAAAGAAAAGGAGTACTTGTGGCACCTTAGAGACTAACCAATTTATCTGAGCATAAGCTTTTGTGAGCTACAGCTCACTTCATCGGATCCTGCATCCGATGAAGTGAGCTGTAGCTCACGAAAGCTTATGCTCAAATAAATTGGTTAGTCTCTAAGGTGCCACAAGTACTCCTTTTCTTTTTTCTTGAATTTGTCAATTTTTAAGGCCAGAAAGGACCATTGCAATCATTTAATGCAGGCCAGAGAATGTCACCCAGAAATTCTGGCGTGCAGCCCCTAATTTCTGGGTGAGTTAAAGCATATCTAAGCCCTTGATCTGTATGTGAGACACTATTCTGCCTTACACTGTTAAACCTTATGAAGCTCAGCTCCCCGAGAGGTATCACAACCATAGGTATTTATTTAGAAAGCATTTGTTTTTAACCCTAATTGTTAGTAATGATTTCATGTCTTTGGAAGTTAAGATAGGTCTTTGGAGTCTATTAAAGTCCATGCTCTAAATTTCAATAGGATTCAGATGAGAAAAACATTTTAAAAAACAGCTGACAGGTAGGTTTAAAAAAGAAACCATGGACAGCTGATCTGGCCTGCAAACTTTTACAGCTGGTCTACAAGCGGCTGAATAGTTAAACTTCCGTATCAGAACAGAGCCAGAAATGGAAAGGTTAGAGTGCTGAAAAGTAATGGGTATAAATGCCATTCAACAGAGCTGTGCCTGCATCCTTGTGTTTGAGTACATCAGCAGGAAATGTCCTGTGTTTTCATGAGCACTTAGAGAAACAGGTACAGGGGTTGAGGAAATAAACTCATTGTGGCCATTTTAACATGGTATTTTTGCTTTAACCCACAATTCTGGGGTGCTCTGCTCTGTTTCTAGTCAGTTTTCTTTTCTGAGTCTCTCGAACCAGAATGGAATTGTTGTATGCCCCTTTTGGGTATTTCTACAGTATGTTGCAGCAGTGGTCACTTATGCTTACGTTTTGGTTTGGTTCTGCATTTCAGTGCCCAATGGGATTAACCATTCTCCCCCGACGCTGAATGGGGCACCCTCTCCACCCCAGAGATTCAGCAATGGTCCTGCCTCGTCATCTTCATCCTCACTGACCAATCAGCAACTCCCAGCAACCTGTGGGGCCCGGCAGCTCAGCAAACTCAAGCGCTTTCTTACCACCCTTCAGCAGTTTGGCAATGACATTTCACCAGAGATTGGGGAGAAGGTCCGGACCCTCGTTCTAGCACTAGTGGTAAGCACTACAAATGGAGTCCTGGAAGCTGCTCAAGACTAAAGCCTCTCAAATGGCCTTTGGGGCTTTTCTGGTGGGCCAGAGCTCTGCTAATGATGGGAACCTGGCAGCCGACATGTGTATATATTGCACAATACTATGCATTTGTGGCTTATGGGAAAGCTATTTACCAAGCAAGTCTAAACTTTGTATAATGTTTACCCTGTCTCATAACTTTTCTGTTTTTCATCATCTTCATTTGGCTTCAATAAGCTGTTGGACTCTCATCTGTATTTATCTTCAGCTACTAGCTGGATGCCACTAAGCTCCATGAAATCCAGAGGGGCTTGGGCTAAAAATCCTACCTTACAAATCACAGGCCTGTTCTGTTTTTTTTCCTAACTGAAAGGAGAGTAGCAGGTCTGATTTTTTTCAAAACAGTAATTTCCTATGATATAAATCTTCTGCTAAAGGGTCCTGAACATGCTCTCCTCAGCCTTCTCTTGCAGATAGAGCTTCCTTGCAACTGAGAAGTGCATGTTATTTTTTTGCTAGATAAACCGTCTCCTGCTCATGTCTTGTTGTAACCCTCTGGAACATGAAGAATTCCTAATTTTCCTGACTCTGGCTGCTGATGGATTTTACTCTAATCTGCTTCCAAACGAAGGAAATGCCAGTTTGACACACCATTTGTTAAATACTGTCATGGCTTCAGTGTGGTCAAACTTAATATTTCCTTGCTGCGTGAGGCAATGTGGTCTAAAGGAATGTGCAGAGGGGAGAGAGAATCAGGAACTCACAAGTTCAGGGTCTGCCACTGACTTGTTGTATGGCCTTGGGGAAAACCGATAATGTTTCCTTGCTTCGCGGGGCTGTGGTGAGAGTGGACTGATGTTTGGTGCAGTGCTCTGAAAAAGTGGTGATGTAAGTGCTAGGTCTGATCTATACAGGCCACCATGATATTTTCTGTAACCGTTCAGTATGTGGCTGACTGGTTGAATGTATAAGCTCCTAAAGATATGGAGAGAGATCTCTGGCAAATCTTGGGGTCCTCTGGCTACCACTGTACAGGGATAGCTGCTGTAAATTCACTGATTCAGTCACTATTTTAGAAAAAGGTAAATTCTAAGCCTCCAGTGAGCGGAGAGACTCATGTCACGCAAAATGCTTCTGATGGGATACATAGCAGAACACATGATGTGTATTAATGGCTGTTTGCTCTTAATGCCAGGTTTGGGCTGCCCCGCATAATTTAATCCAGATACACTAGGAGAGCAAACGAAAATAGTGCTAAACTCTCGTAAGTGTTGAAAATTAGCCTTAGCAAATGAAGGCTGAACTTTCAGTGTCCTTCTTGTTCACATGTGTGCACGTACTTGCATGCACTATACAAATTTGTCAACACCTGTGCAGACTCTTTCAATGGTCTTGGCACCTGGGTAAGTATTTGAATACAGTGCTGGTGCAAAACCCCTGGCTTGGTTGATACACACCTGTGTGTGCATTGGGATTTGTATTTGTGCAAGTGTTAGAAGTGGTTATAGTGTATGCAGGCTGTCATAAATATACAGGGAAGGCTGACCACCTTTAAATCCCTCCTGGCCAGAGGAAAAAACCCTCTCACCTGTAAAGGGTTAAGAAGCTAAAGATAACCTCGCTAGCACCTGACCAAAATGACCAATGAGGAGACAAGATACTTTCAAAGCTGGAGGGGGGTGGGGGGGGGCAAAGGGTTTTCTCTGTCTGTTTTTTGTTTTTGCCCGGACCAGGAATGCAGGTTAGAACTCCTGTAAAGGGCTAATAAGCAATCTAGTTAGATATGTGGTAGATTCTGTTTTGTTTAAATGGCTGAGAAAATAAGCTGTGCTGAATGGAATGGATATTCCTGCTTTTGTGTCTTTTTGTAACTTAAGGTTTTGCCTAGAGGGATTCTCTATGTTTTGAATCTGATTACCCTGTAAGGTATTTACCATCCTGATTTTACAGAGGTGGTTCTTTTCCTTTTTCTTCAATTAAAATTCTTCTTTTAAGAACCTGATTGCTTTTTCATTGTTCTTAAGATCCAAAGGTTCGGGTCTGTGTTCACCTATGCAAATTGGTGAGGATTTTTATCAAGCCTTCCCCAGGAAAGGGGGTGTAGGGTTTGGGAGGATTTTTTGGGGGAAAGACGTTTCCAAGTGGGCTCTTTCCCTGTTATATATTTATTAGACACTTGGTGGTGGCAGCAATAAAGTCCAAGGGCAAAAGGTAAAATAGTTTGAACCTTGGGGAAGTTTTAACCTAAGCTGGTAAAAATAAGCTTAGGGGGGTTTTTATGCAGGTCCCCACATCTATACCCTAGAGTTCAGAGTGGGAAAGGAACCTTGACACAGGCATTTTTACCTACAGAGTAGAAGTGATGGTCCCCAATTAGTGTTTCTTACCAATTTTTAAAAGCCATGTTCGAAATCACTATGGTGCTTCCACAGAACTCAAGCACTTCCTATTGTATTTTAGGTTGTGGAGTATGTTTTATGGATTTGGAAAATCTTTCAGTCATCCTCTGCGGCAGTGGACTGGTAGGCCAGTTAGGGGATAAGGTGCTGCTGACTAAAATCTGGTGCAAACGTTACTGATCCCACATGGCAAATAAAAAGGCTAACTTCAAGTTTCATTGGTTTCCTTCTTCACACAGAATTTATTTTAAGGACTAAACTATGCAGAAGATGGAGTTTCATTTTGTTTCTTTTTACAGAACTCTACAGTGACAATTGAGGAATTTCACTGCAAGCTCCAAGAGGCCACCAACTTCCCTCTTCGTCCCTTTGTGATTCCATTTCTGAAGGTGATGGTGAAACTGCAGGGTCTCGCTAATGTCACATGTTGAACCCAGCAGCCTGTGTTGTTTGGCAGCACTGCAGTTGCTGGGAACCAGTAAACCGGAAGCTCATCAGAGCAATTACACTTAACGTCGCAGGAAGACGGTCCACAATATACAGTCATGTTGACCTAATATGACCAGCTCAGAGGGAAAGTGTGACTTTGTCATGGACATCATTAAAGATCCTGTATTGTCCATTTCCTCTGGGCTGATTGCATCTGAAGGTGATGACTGAACTTCCCAACACATTTTTTAGCATAATCTCATTTTTCCACACATTCTCTTTAACTCCAAGTATCATAATTTATTTCTTGTTTACTCCATAACTAATTTCAGCAGACCAGCTGGGCATGTATTGAACAGAGGAAATACAAGTACTTAGGGAAGGGAGTTTCTGAGGTTTCAGAGAAATTATGCACTCCATCAAAACAAGTAATTGATATGTAATGTTGAATGCTGTCATCTTTTCATTAGAGATGCACTAAAAGCATAAAGCATATGTTCTAAATGTTTGTTTATACAGCAATCTGGGATAGCCCTAACAGCGTATTAAGTTCTATAATAGCCTATCATGTCTATTTGTGTGTCAGAAAAATAAAACAGAACAAAATTCAGCAGTGATCTAATCAGGTCTTGCTTTCAGATTTTCAAGGCCCTGAAATAGACAAGATGCTGGAATCACAAGGAAGGTTATTGTGTAACATTTTGTTTCCTAACGCAACTCGTTTCAGGGCCTCTCTAGTTCTCAAGAGAACAGTTTTTTCACATAAGCACGTGTCACCTATACAAACATCATAAAGTGCCTTTTTAGTGCACAGCAAGGCTATAGCACAGGCCCCATTAATTTTAAACTGTGGACGCTAGTCATGCCATTTTGACAGATAATTGGAGTCAAGTAGACAGACGGAATCAACACTGCTGTCAGACTTTACAAACCAAAACTGCAATGCAGTGCAACCTGTTTTCCAGGCCAACCTTCCTTTGCTGCAGAGGGAGCTGCTGCACTGTGCCCGGGCTGCCAAGCAAACTCCTTCCCAGTACCTGGCCCAGCATGAGCACATCCTGCTGAACACAAACACCACATCCCCAGCCGACTCCTCTGAGCTGCTGATGGAGGTGAATGGAAATGGGAAGAGACATAGTCCAGACAGGTAAAGGGAACTGCATGTTCAATTCAGTTTTTAAGTAGTGGCCCTGTTCCTGGAGCAATGAAGTCAAAGTGAAACCTAATACTGTTGGAAGATGTTGTTCTTGCCTTGTGTTAAGCCAAGTGGCCTGTTCAAACTCTCACTCGCAGTTAATGACCCCTCTAATTCGCTCTCAGTGCTGTGTCCAACGTGGCTCCATAAAAATGCTCCAAGAGAATGGTGTGCTTGTGAGGACATTGCGCCGGGCTTCACAGGGTTTTCTTCAGGCACTGATACGCTTTCAAGCAGAGTCTGCCTGAGAGTGCCTCGCTGGCTAGAAGCATGTCTTCAGTCTGGCCTAAAATGCAAGAGGTGGCTGTTCCCTGAGGCTTTCCCTGGAGGAGTGGAGTGCGTAGGGAATGGGAGGCTGTTCTGGAGGAGATACTGGGAGTCAGGGAGGGGTGTGTTTCAGAAGTCTATTTTAAGCTTTGCTAATTGTATTTTGGATACAGTTTTGTGTATAATTACATAGAATGTGCCTGGAGTTTAGAGACGAGCAACTGGAAATAATCTACATTAACAGCTTCTTTTCTCTTCCCCCTTCTCCTCCCCCACCCCCACATGGCAGTGTGTCCTGTAGTTGTGTTTTGGGTTTTTTCAAGTGTAATACATTTGTTTTGGCTTCCCAGCTTGTTCCTGCTAAGTTCTGCTGCTCAGAGTCCTGGTTTGAAATCTGTTTCTCTCTCTGGACAGCTGGGTTCATCTCTTTCCCTTTCTGAATATGTTCTTAGTGCTGACAGAAATCCACCTCTTTTGGCATGTTTGCAGAAGAGAAGAAAATAGTTTTGAGAGAGACCCGCTCCCATCGGAGCCACCTGCCAAGAGAGTGTGCACCATTAGTCCAGCTCCGCGACACAGCCCTGCCCTGGCTCTACCCCTCATGAATCCTGCTGGGCAGTTCCATCCAACCCCACCTCCACTCCAGCACTACACCTTGGAAGACATCGCAACTTCCCACCTGTACAGAGACCCCAACAAGCTCTTGGAACAGAGGGATATGCGCGACAGACATAGCAATCTCGGTAAGAAAGCCCTGGCCCCTTCTCTGTCCCATATGTGATCTTGCCTGATCTGTCATACTAGGGCTCCTATGGAATGGTCCAGTACACAGCTGGGCAGCATACTGAGGAGATCCGCCAATAAAATGCACATTGCCGGAAATCGCTTTCTGTAGGCAGATAAACCTGTGGGGGGGGACAGGGCAGGGCAGCTGTATCTAAAGAACCAGTTGCAGGAGCTCTTTAGAATACAGTATAAGTGGAGCTATCTGCTGTCATCTGAGAGGTCCCTCTTGCTGTAGACAGTACAGGATATGTCTGCATTGCATTGGGGAGTGTGCCTCCCAGCACGCATAGACAGACTTGTCTTAGCTCTGCGCAAGCTGGCGCACTGAAGTAGCAGTGTTTACACTGTAGCTTGGGCTAGCCACCAAAGCTTACCCCCAGAAGGTCTGGTGGGCTTGGACTCAGGTGACTAGCTGCAGTGTAGCCATGTTCCCAGAGACCAGTTTCATAGGAAGTACGTGCATTTGGCATTAAAGGGAAAAAATACTTGTTCAAATGAAGATTTTTCTCTTTTCCACGCCACTGCTCTTCACTATTGAAACGTATATTTTTTCACTTTAACGAGCCTTATTTGTTATCCACTGGCTGGAGCTACCAGATCACGATTTGAAAGTGGGGTAAAGTCTAATGGAAGAAATCATGCTGTCTGGTCCTAATTTTGGGTGTAATTTATAACAGGTTTAAATGGCGGCTATCAGGATGAGCTTGTGGACCATCGCTTAACGGAGAGAGAGTGGGCTGATGAGTGGAAGCATCTTGATCACGTAAGGAACCTAAAAAAAAAATAAAATCCTTTTCCAGCAACCAAACCACCAGCTGCTTCATTTTATGTGACTGTGTCATAGGTGGTGTCAAATCAGCATTTTCTGAGTGGCCTATTTTAGTGCACACTAAAAATGTTTTAAAACTGCTGCCGATTTTTCCCTAACCAGTCTCTGATGTCCTGTGATAATCTGGGTTTTGGCTAAAACGGCGCATCCTACGGATAAGGAAACAGCAGGAGGCAATATATTTTCATGGAAACTGCAGTGTAATGTAAAGACATTGTAATTCCTATTGCTAGTTAAAGAAGAACGAATACTTTTTTTGCTGCTGTTGATAATGCAATGTTAACTGAAGCTGGGGCACAGCTATCTTCTTGGGTCTGTTTGGAAATGAAGGGCTGATTGTGACATGGACAAGTGGCACAAACGTGTATCTTTGTGACAGCTGTCATCTTGGTTGGCACTGTGGGGATTGAACATGGGACCTCCAGAGCTACTGCAGCTTGAGCAAAAGTTCGGTAGCTGAGTCTGTAACAGACTCATACCCTCTGTGGGGCAGGCACAGGAGACTCTGTAACATACACCCACATGTGGGTTACACCTGCACTTTGCAGGCACAAATGCCTGTGGGGCCTTACATTTGTTTATGACCTCAATTAGTAACCATGGCACCTGCAAAACCAATTGGACCCAATGCTACCACTTGCATGCACCTACAGGTACAAGACTATTTCAAGGGTACATACAAATATTAGCATTTTAACAGGTGTTTCCATCTGCAAAGTGCTGAGCAAATTGTGGGGTAATTTTGCATGTGCACAAGTGGAAGCTGGACAGAGACCTGGCTGGAAATTTACCCCAAAATACTGTTCATTCTTCTGATACTAATCCTGGATTCTGGGACTCTGTGAAGGCAATGAAAACTATTAAATTGATCCCTGCATAAAACATAATTGTGATAAAATTGTGTTGTGAGAGGGGAGATGGTATCAAAGCACTTCCAAATTCTGCACAGCTGGGATATGGCTAGTTACTGACAACAGAGATTGTAGAAATCCGTTTGCTGCAGAAAAAGGCATAATTTGCATTTTTACAGAGAATCTTTAGTTTTTACATTTTGTGAAAAAATAAAAACATATTACTTATTCACTAAATTTTACTGAAAGTACCAGTGACACTTATTCCAGAAGTTCTCAAACTGGGGGTACGCCCACTGCGGGGGGGAAGGGCGGGTGGAGAGTCTGGAATGCATTCTGGGATGGTGTGAGAAGCTGCTGTTTGTGGCACTGCCTTCAGAGCTGGGAAGCCGGAGAGCAATTTCTATTAATTTATTTTATTAGAATGATTGATGGCTCTAGTAGGTTTTGAACTTGCTTAAAAATTGTAACTATATCAATAAAACATTGTGTTCAACTGATAACTTATGTATGGGGTTAGGGAGACTAAAGTTCAGTGTTTCATTTTAATCACAGAAAAACATGGATTTTTATGTTTTTTTTTTATTGGAGAACTTTGGGGGGTTTTATAAGGGAAAACTAGGATCCCTGCTGACAACTATCTGTTCCCTAAGACAAGGTCAATCTAACTGGCTGATGGAGAATCCCTGGGTACACACTGCATTCCCTTCTGTTTTCTGTGCAGCTCCAGATGATGGGAGTTGGTTAGAAATTTGAACACAGTATGCTCTCTTTTCAGGAAGAGTTTTAGAAATTTTAAGAGTGTCAGATTTCAGCCCTCTTTCTCATGGCTGATGTGAAATAGCCAAAAATTGTGTTGCAATAAGAAATTTCACTTCTGTAAATCCATGACTTGATTAGAGCTGCAGACCAATAAAAAGAAATTTCTCACTAATTCTGTCCCACACTGTTTCAAAATGGGGTTTTCCACCAAATGCCAGGGGAATGAATAAACGCTATTTTTGAACAATAATTGTGTGAGTGTAGCTGATATTATTTCTTTCTTTCTGGCTCTCTGAGCATATCAAGGACCTTCCAATGGTTGAAACTATGCCAATAATTGATCCAAACAGGGACAGATCAGATCCCTAGTCTTGTCTGTAGATTTATAGAAAAGAATAAGGAGTCAAATAGGAACCTGCTGTCATAGATCTGATGATGCTAAAGCAGAACTCATTTGAATAATACTTTAACAAGAGAAATCTCAGCTGTTGAGAGAATGTTCTGCTTTATTTCACTGGGACTTTGAATGTCTCTGATTTTCCCATTGCATTCAAATGATTCTGCGTTCTTTGGTCTACATAAGCAGGCTGGGCCTGTTGTTGGGAAGTACGCTCTCAATTTGACATTTTCCAGTAAGAAACCATTCTCTGCTATAGAGAACGTCAAAGAAACAGGCATCGGTAACCAGTTCTGAAATTCACCTTTCTCTCCCCAACAGGCTTTGAATTGCATCATGGAAATGGTGGAGAAGACTAGGCGCTCCATGGCTGTTCTGCGGCGCTGTCAGGAGGCTGACCGGGAGGAGCTCAACTACTGGAAGAGGCGGTGCAGCGAGAGCACAGAGACAAGGAAGGGAGGGAGTGAATTCATCTCGAGGCAGCACAGTCCCGGGAGTTCTGACTCCATCAACAGTGGTAAGAGAGGGAGCCAACTGCTGCCACATAGTTACAGGGTGGCTTACTGGTCACTTGAGGCTGTGGTTCCACAGCAATGTCCTCCAGATTTGGGGGAGACTTAAACCTAGAGGCTAAAAAATAGTTCCCTTTGGTTCATCGGATGTGTCAGATCTAAAAGCAGCAGAATGTGAAATACTGCATGGCAACATCCGGTTGGATCAAGTGCTCTGAAACTTACATGTGTCAGTGAGTGACTGGAGGAAGAATACATTGTTCATATGCTCTGAGACTGAAAGGGTTTCTCCAGACTAGCCTTTTCCCTACTTTGAGAGTATCCTATAGATCTGAAACTTGAAAACCAAGTTGATATTGAGTTTCAGGTGCACCCCAAAAATAGAGAATGCTTTTTTAAAAAATTTTTTATTGGAAGCATGGTGAACTTGTAGCTGTCTGTAATTCTGAAATGACTTGAGCAGCTTCCCCCAAACTTTGCAAAAATTAAAATTTCTCTATTGAAATTTCTCTTTAGAAACATTTTGGGAGGAAGAGGACTGAGAATAGAGTGCAGAATGGTTGCAGTCATAATTATAAAACCAGTACTAATTGGCACCCTGATATCTCAGAAAGTGCCAAGGAAGTGTAGGCTTTGTTGTAGAAGCAGGTTTTCATTAGGAAGAAATCCTTTTCATTCAATCTGTTTAAAGCCATGAAGAAGGTATACCCTATGAATGGCCACTCTTAATATATTGGAAGTACAGTCTTTAATGGCATGCCAGGAATTATTATTCTACTCTGCTGTACTCTATCCTTAGAAATAGCACTGTGGGCTTCTGTGTTTGTCACTCAAATTCCAGATCACGGGTGCTTAAATTACAAGTAAAAAAAGTGGGTTGCTTTTTGTTTTCTCTACCTGCCTGCCCTACAGACTTACCTGGGGCTCTGAGAGTCAAGCTGGACTTATCCATTCATTTCTTTGCCATGCATAATAAAGATTCTGCAGGACAAATGATTCCCTCAAGGACACCTGTGCAGCCCTGTTGCCTTCAGTTGAGTTTTTACAGGTTTAACTGACCAGAGCTTAGCAAATAATTCTGTTGACAGCACAAAAGAGACAGAACCCAGTTCCCTCTTTCTTATCAATGTTGATTCTAAGTGGAGCAGCAAAGTGGTAAAAAGTCACTGGAGTCAACAGATGGTAATGAATACACAGAGGGAGCAAATCTGTTAAGTACAGGGAGTACCACTGAACGTCATTGCTTCTCAGAGTAGAACAGCCTTTTAAAGCTGCTCAGGACGAAGGTAGCTACAGCACCAAGGTGTTAAAAATGACTTAAAAGAGCAGGAATCTTGTTGAATTCTCCCTTAAGAGGCTGTAATATCAGGGACTGTAATACCGGTGTGTTTGAGCTAGAGGGTGCAGTTAGATCAAAAACCTCCATGTCAGTGAAACAGCTGGTGTATACACTGCAGAGTTTTGTAAGAACCTATGGAACAACAAACTCTGATATTTCTGCCTTTTCCATTACCGTTTGACTTAGTTTAGTTTAATTTTTCTGAAGTCATGTGAACCTTTAGAAAAAAACATATTTTTAAAAAACATACCAGAAAAGATTGTGTGTAAAAGCCATACTACTAGATTTCTAAAACTTTTCCAGTGGAAATATATTTTAAATTGCTGAGATCACGTGATACCAAGTAAAGAAATCGTTTACCAGCATCTGTCACATTATATCTCACTGAGCTTGTGTAGTATCAGGTGTGTTTGTACACCTATAGCTTTGAGATGCATAGTTTGTATTTCAGTTTTAGTCTGGCAGTTGCCTTTGGGATCTTTGAAAATGAAAAGTGCTGTATTTAATGTAATACATTGTTAGTATAGATTGATCTTCACAATCATTGCACACAGCAGATGTTTGACGAGGTATATTTATAAATATAGCCTGTGATTATAAAGTATCGGAAGATGGAAGTGGATTACACTGTGCAATAAATCATGCAGGACACTAATTAAAAGTTCATTTATCATCTTGCCATTTGATGAATGGTCTGAGCTGCAGAAATCACTTGCTTGGGTTTTAGCTATTAAGCCTATCGTGGTCCCTTGGTGCTTTAGCTAGGTTTATAGACACTGTCTGCAGGTTCTCGTAGCTTTCCTGCAGGGTTTGGAATGGCTGTTTAAGCAAAATAATTCAAGGAGAGGAGACACTGCTGATCCGTCAATGCATTCCTTGTTTCCACAGATTCCCAGCGGGACTTCAGCAGCCGGTCCGGGACAGGCTATGTTACTGAAGAGATATGGAAAAAAGCTGGTAAGTATTTGTAGATGGTCACTTGATAGAGTTACCATAAGCTTAAGGGATAAATGCAGATCGGACACAGGGCCAGATGCAAAGTCATGCTTTGTAGAAAAGCATCTTGAATGTGTGGTTCCTTTCCTGGCTGGCTGGTTATATGCTGACCTAGATTTGCAAAGAGGCTTGCACCTGAGCTGAGCGCACACTTGATGTGTGTGTGCAGTTTGGGAGTTTGTGTGCCACATTGAATGCATGCCCAGCCCCAGAAGTATAAATACCTGGGGAGACAAGCTTGGGAAGCTGTTGGAGACGCACTTGGGAAAACGTAGGTGTGGACTTGATGCGCCAACAGCTGAGTGTGGAGGTTTGGAGTAATACGTTGGGGAAACAAATCCCATTGCAACGTAACGCAGCACCATTTCATCTAAACTAATCTGGGTCCCTCCATTTCTTGGGCCTTCAATCTGCGGGGTGTTCTTAGCCTTTTTTTGCCTACCCTTGACCTTCTCCTGTCTGGATTTCCAGTACTCTTGGTTTTCAGTGGCTATGAGCTGATAGGCTAATGACCAGAAGTAGTTGGCATCAGGGCTGGTCAGAAGGCTGTGTAGAACCAGATGGTGGATTTAGACTGGTTCCCAGTAGGTAGGCTTATCCTAGTAAGCATCATGACAGTTGGCAGTAACTAGGCACCCTTGTTGTCGGCCTCAGCAGAGCAGCCGTAGATTGACTTGCCCATGGTGACTGAACTCCCCTCTCTCCCTAGAGGTTGTCTCTTCAGCTCAAGGGTGAGGTTCATTGGCACTTATTTTCTTATTGTCTCTTTAGTGTATCACCCTAACATTGAATGGTGCTGCCCGGCAGGATTTTTCTTCCCAGTCTCACTCAGTCGTCTTTGTCCAAGGCTTGTTTTGCCAGCGAGACTGGTTGATGAGACTGTTGTTTTCTTCCAGAAG
This sequence comes from Lepidochelys kempii, assembly GCF_965140285.1. Classification (NCBI taxonomy): domain Eukaryota; kingdom Metazoa; phylum Chordata; order Testudines; family Cheloniidae; genus Lepidochelys; species Lepidochelys kempii. Next base: position 28,480,492 of record NC_136392.1, on the reverse strand, counting down.
AAGCCGTGAATGAGGTGAAGCGCCAGGCCATGTCTGAGGTGCAGAAAGCTGTGGCTGAGGCAGAGCAGAAGGCATTTGAAATGATTGCATCCGAGAGGGCCCGCATGGAACAAACCATTGCGGATGCAAAGCGCCAAGCTACTGAGGATGCCTTCCTAGTGATTAATGAGCAGGAAGAGTCTACAGAGGTAAGAACCCATGGCCGTATCCCTGCAGTCTGGGTTGGGAGAACGAATGGGCAGTGTTCTAGGGTGAGATATAGTGCCCAGTTCGCAGTGGGCGTTGGGCTCTGAACTCCCGTTTTGTTTCTTTGACAGTGGGATCAATTTAGAAATGATTCCATTGGGCATGCTGTGAAAACTGTGTAAGAGGCTACCTCGTGTATGTGAAAATAGTGTTGAAGGGCCAGTGTGTATGAGGATCCTGAGTCGGAGCAGCGCCAGAGTAGCTACACCAGATTTATCCCAATACAAGAGGAAAATCAGAGCTGTTGAATACAGTTCTGTTCCACTTTCCTCTGAGTACAGCCACTCTTTCACAACTTGCTTTGTTTCAGTCCCTGGAGAGATTTTTTTTAAAAGTTGCTTTTGTTTTTCTTAACGACTTTAAAATAATAATTAATACCTAGCTCTTATTTAGTGCTTTTCATCTGTAGTTCTCAAAGCACTTTACAAAAGGAGATCAGGATCGTTACTAGGGTGACCAGATCTCCAATATTATCGGGACTGCCCTGATACTAGGGGCTTTGTCTTACACAGACAACTATGCCCCCCCCCCCCCAAAAAAAAAAAAAAAAAGAGAGAGAGAAAGAAAGTAAGTATCCCTGATTTTTCATACTATCTGGTCACCCTAATCATTACCCCCATTTTACAGATGGGGAAATGAAGGCACTGAGAGGGGAAGTGACTTGTCCATTGTCACTCAGCAGACTAGTGGCAGAGCCCGGAATAGAACCCATATCTCCTGAATCCCAGCCCAAGTACCCTACCCACTAGGCCACACTGCTGCCCAAAAGACAGGCAACATCCTAGCTTGATGCCTCACTTAATTCCAGATGGGCATTCAGAGACTTACATGGCTCTTTATATAGCAGTCTGTAAGTGTGTGTCCATGTGTCCATCTGTCTGTGCAGACCAGCGTGGTGAATATCCTCTTGGATATTGGGGTTTGTGTTGTCTTACAAAACACATGCTGCATAACAGATTCCGTCTGAAATAAACACTGAACTGCGCTCCGCGTATAGCCCCAATATTTTTCTCATTCGTGAAAACTCATAAAGCCGAGTGGAGCGTGAGCAATCTTGAGCAGGTCAGTGCAAAATTTCAATTTGATCCTTCCAGGACTCAAAAAACCCACAAAATATACCCAACAGGGTACTTTCATGTTTTCTAGACAATGACGTTTGATTCCTTCAGAGCTAGTGGGCACTGATGGGTAAGGATAGACTTTATGAAAATGAATTATCACCTTCCTCATTAATAAAGCCTCCCCTTATTACAGAGGAGATGTAGTTTATTTGCCTTTTCAATTCCCCTCATCTTAAGTAAAGAAAATAGCTTGGTCCATTCTTTTTCTCTCAAAACTTCACTATTAAGATTGGATCTATTGTAGGGGAATATTTAACTATAGTGCTAACACTGTTTTCCCTGGTCTCTGTCCATCACTGGCAACAACTCTGCTGTCCTCCCCATCATTCAGTGGCTCAGCTTTGGGGTTATCTTGGACTCTTCTCTCTTTCTGTCCTTGTCTCATCCAGGCTCTTGCCAAATGACATTCCACCATTTTCCTCCTGATGCTGATTTACTTAACCGTGTTCTTCCCCTCCTTAGTGGGCCCTTTGAAGTGTGTTGTGCATGGTGAGTAAGGTCATGGGGTTCTGTATGCATCTGTATGGAGCTAATGGAGCAGGGAAACTAGTTTAACACTGAAAACAACAGGAGATGCACATGAGGCATGGAGGAAAAAAGACTGGAAAGGGGAAATCCCAAAGATACTCTCTCTTTTTTTTTTTTTTTTTTTAAAATGAGGACTCTTAAGATTCTCAGCACTAACCTAAGAATATCAGAATGACCATATTGGGTCAGACCAATGGTCCATGTAGCCCAGTCTCCTGTGGGAGTGTACAGAATGTGGCAATTTTAGAGAGATCCACTCCTGTTTTCCCCTCCTGGGTTCTGGTAGAGGTTTAGGGTCACCTTGAGCACGGGGTTGCATCTCTGACCATCTTGGCTAATAGGTGTTGATATACCTATCTTCCATGAGCTTATCAAGTTCTTGTCTGATCCCAGTTATATTTTTGGTCTTCACAACATCCCCTGGCAATGAGTTCCACAGATTAATTGTGTGTTGTGTTGTGTGAAAAAGTTCCTCCTCTTGTTAGTATTAAATTTGCTATTAATTTCATCAGGTGACTCCTGGTTTTTGTATTGTGTGAAAGGGTAAATAACACTTCTCTATTCACTTTTTCCACACCATTCGTGATTTTATAGACCTCTGTCATCTCCTCCTTGTCATTTTCCTAACTCTAAATTGAACAGCTATAATCTTTTTGTCTCCTTGTGTCAAAGCTGTTCCATACCCTTCATCATCTTTGTTCCCTTTCTCTGAACCTTTTCCAGTTCCCCTATGTCCTTTCTGAGATTGGGTGACTGAAACTAGACACACTATTCAAGGTGTGGGCACACCATGGATTTTATACAGTGGCTTTATATTTTCTGTCTTATTTTCCATCTCTTTCCTAATAGTTCCTAACCTTTTGTTAAGCCGTTTTGGCTGCTGCTGCTCTTTGAGCTGAAGTGTTCAGAGAACTATTCCACAATGACTCCTAGATCTTTCTTGAGTGGCAACAGCTAATTTAGAAGCCAGCACTTAACTGTACATCTTAAGAACTGAAGTGGGTTTGTGATATAAAGAGGGGCGGTGGTTGTTTTTTTAATGAATACACAGTCATTTGCAAAGTCATGTCTGAAAGACTAGTGGCAAGTATAAACTGCTTCATTGCACTGGGAAAGTAAGAAGGAAAGGAGCCGTGCTCCTGTCTTACTCACTTGTTGAGGTTATGAAATATTACTGCTCAAATGAATAAAAGTAAGGTTCCTATGGCTCTTGTTGTTATTCCAAAGGATCCCAAAGCACTTTGCAAACTCTGGAATGAACATGTGTGTCCACTGATCTGTCTTTGTTTTTTTCCTACCCTTGTTCTCCCAACAACAGTTGCATTTCTGGAGCATCGCTGTGTTGGTGTTTCTGGTTTGTTTTGGCTCTGTAGTTTCTGGGGGAGAGTATGGTGAGCACATGGAGTTTGTTTTGCTGTGAATTGTGGAGACCAGCAATAGCCCCCTTGCTCTCATTATTTCAGGGGTTTGTGTGGTACCATGACTGTCTGAGTCTGGGAGGGAATGAGAGAGACAAGATGCTGGGGGGGTGGGGGGGAGGGATAGCTCAGTGGTTTGAGCATTGGCCTGCTAAACCCAGGGTTTTGAGTTCAATCCTTGAGGGGGCCATTTAGGGATCTGGGGTAAAAATTGGGAATTGAGCAGGGGGTTGGACTAGATGACCTCCTGAGGTCCCTTCCAACCCTGATATTCTATGAATAGCTTTTATTGGACCAAATTCTGTGAGAAAATAGCATTGCCCTCCCCATCTGCTTGTTCAGGTCTCGGGCATCAAGAAACAAGAGTTTCCATTCCAAAGCATAGAAACACTGGTCTCTCTTGTGATTATGGTGTCTTTCATTGATGTAGATGGAATATGGCTCCTCATGGGGTGGTTATGTGGTTTGTGAGGATACTGAGTTAGCAGCCTGGAAGAGGCCTGTTTGGGCAACTCTCCATAGGGAGGCAAGCCTCACTGATGGCACCAGTCACCTCATTCTAGGATCGTGCAGAAAACCCTCATGGTCCCACTGAAAAATATTGATGTAGCCCAAACTGGACAAGGTAATTCAGATTCCTCCTCCAGGAATGTCTCGGTAATGTCCAATCTGCAGTGAATAAAGCCATCACTACTTCATGGAGGGTCACACAGTTCTACCAATCGTTGAGCCATGATTGGATGGTATTGCATGCCCGGTTCTGACACAGCTGGCTCCACCCAGTACACAGGCATGCTTCAGGATGAAAAGAGCTATATATTTATTACATATTATTATGCAAGAAGACAAAAAAATGTAATATAGATAGATGTTTAGCCAAGAAATATATAAGGGCAGGGTGTAGCAGTCACTAAGCATTGAAGGATGCAGGTATTAAGGAGCAGGAGGAATTGGTTAACAAGATACAGAAGTTATGAGATAAAATTAAGTAAAAGAATGATTTTTAGGCTAAATAGCAAGGCAGACTTTTTGCCAGCGAGATCGGTTTGAGTGATGCCCAAGGGAAGTGGCGGAAGCACCACCATGTGATACAGTTAAAACTAGATTCTTGAAACCGCATTGGAGCATAGAGCTGCAGGAAAACCCTGGACTGTCCAGCTAGCAGATCTTTTTGTCACTAACCTCTGTGATTCTTCTGTGGAGTGCATTATTCTTCAGCCACCACATTAAAAAGCTGTGTCATTATTCCAGCGTATCCTGTAATCCATCAAATATGGTCGGAAGCAAACTATTTTAGGCAGGAGTATCAGTGGCTTTCAAGCTGTGACTCAATTTCTCAGGCTTCACATGTCAGTGGAGTATTTTTCCACATTCTTCTTCTGGAAGATCGACTCTCTCTCCTGTGTGTGTTGACTCTAGAGCAGTTCTGCTACCAATCAACTGAGTTAGGCTTTTTGCTACAAGCCAGCAAAGTATTGCCAGGAGCAAATGGTTGAGCTATGAGAGCTGCTAACATGCATCTTTCCGAGCTTCACGTGCAACATGCCACCAGAGAAACTCTCAAGGCTACTTCCCTTTCCTGCTCTCTTAGCAGCTTTTTGTGGGCATTGCAGAAGCGTGGTGATTCGTGAAATACATCTTGCGGGGTGGGAGTAAGGGGGCACACGTGGAATCCGGGCAAAGCTGGTTTTTCACAGCAGACGTTGTTGCTCTCCCAGTATGGTTTTGCTAATGCACAAGTCCAGCTGCAGAAAGCTAATCCTCCAGTTCCGCTTCTATGACCAACTGCAGTCACAGCTCCCAGTTTTGGCCTTTTGCCCTTGTGCTCCTTACAAACCAGTCACAGATTGTAAACCCGCCAGCTGACATATCTTCCAGAGTCCAGAGAGGCTTTGCTTAGCTTCCCGACTGAATCTCACCCCCTGGGAACAGTTTCACCTGGTGGATAAGCTTTTAAATTAGCTTTTTCTTTTCCACATTAGCCCATTGAAACCTCTTGTGTGGATAAGCAGGATCATAGGCAAATGTTGACTCTATAGGAGTGTTGTTGTAATCTCTGTGAAGAGCCCTTGGATAGTAAAAGAGAGCTGCTTAAAACAGGAAGTGAAAAGAATGTGTAGCAGCATTGTGCTCTGATTTCCTTGGGTGATGTTGCCTGCACTTGGGGTGGGATGCCAGTTGGATAGAGTGTGGCAGGTTGTTGTCATTCTACCACAGAGGCATGGTCTGTTCCCTGGTTAGAATGTGTGTGAAAGGGCTAGAAGTGGTGGGTTTTTTTACATTTATTTCTTCTGGGACAAAGCAGTGCCTGCAAATCCTGCAAATGCCTAGTAAGCCCTGTCTTGCTGCCCTCCAAACTATATTAACGTCCTCGGGAAATTATATTTTAAAGTCAAGTGTTTTCTGTCTTGCAGAGCTGTTGGAACTGCGGTCGCAAAGCCAGTGAGACGTGCAGTGGATGCAACATTGCCCGGTACTGTGGCTCTTTCTGCCAGCATAAAGACTGGGAGAGACATCATCGGATCTGCGGACAAGGGTTACACAGCCAGGCCAAGCCGCTTTCCCTGCCAGCAGGGCGATTGGCCGCCGCCGCCGCCAAACCAGCTGATGGGGTTCCAAGTCCTGCCCTAGAGAAGACCTCTGCAACGACCTCCCGATCCTCTACCCCAGCTTCCGTGACAACAATAGACACTAATGGACTCTAAATCTTTCCATTCAGTTCAGTAGGTTTTATACATTTTCCTGTTTTTAAACCTAAAATACACTTGCGCTCCACAGAAGGCTGTAAAAAGTCCACCGGCTACTCTAGAGCCCTGATGCTCCAGCTAATCTTCATGAGGTTTTTTCCGTTTCATTATAATCCATCAGCAGTTATTAAGAACCACATGCCAGCCTTGCCAATGGGACCTCAACACTGCTCGCTTTTAAGTCTTGGCGCCAGAGAGCACGTCACTTGGACCTTCAGGACTGTGGCCTCTTCCTCTTTGTTTTAATTGAACTTCTTTGGGAAGGAGCTCCCATGTCCTGCCCTGACATGCAGGAGACTCCAGGAGAGCAGCACGCAGTATCCAAGGATGAAGTGTGGTGTTCTTTCTGCTGGATGGCCAGGCTGCCTGAGAAGCTTCCCCATGCAACTTGCTACTCCTCCTGTTTCATCAGATACATATTTTTCTTCTTCCCAGTTGGCTCTGTACTTCCTAACTCTCTGCAATGAACTGTCCACCCAAACTGATTTTCCTTGGGAGAACTTCTCATTCTCCAGCATAATGAGAAATAAGCAGTTTCTTGGTTACAGATGTCTGCTTTTCCCCACGTCTGAGCTGCAAAGTGACTCACTAGGATTGCAGGGGTTGGGCATTCCCTGGAGGAGAGGAGAATTGTGTTCTGTTGAGGTGGGAAGCTAAACAAATCTCTGTGCTGAGCGGGAACAGTTGATCTTTTTTATATGGCCCATTTTAAACCCTGTTCTCTAACTGGACAGTCCATTGTTTATCAATCAGCTGGGTTAGGAGCCTCCACTCTCCTTGTGTGCTGAATATTTCAGACCAAATCTCGACCTGTCATTGTGGCCTGTTGCCCCACAGGCTGGGTTGGGTTACTTCACTGTGCAGGAAGGATTTTTCCACTGCATGGAAACTCTTAGTTTTAGATTTGTTGACTTTGTTTTCACCCTGTGAATCTCCTCCACACGATTGCAATGGATCGTTTACAACCTGTTCTTTCCAAGCATGTTGGCGCAACGATTTTAAAAAAAGTTTCAGAATTTTGCAACTAATGTCAATTTTTTAAACATCCAAGCCTAAATGGGATTACCAGAGCTCTGTTGTGTGCTGAACTCTTGGTTCCAGACCTATATTCCATGCAGAGAAGGGCAACCCCATCAAAGCACCTGGTTGCACTGCTCTAGATGACAGAATTCACTAGCAGTGCATTTATAAACCAATGTATATCACCTTGTCCATCATTTAAAGCCGGTCTAGAGATAACTGCTCAGAAGGGTGCAATCTAGTTGGGTTGTGGCGTGCTGAACTGGCTATTAGTAGGCTGGTTGGGCCTGAAGGCAATGTTCTAATCTGGTCCAGAGGGGAGGATTGGTTTGGTGCATGCAGAGAAACGCAGTTTGCCCAGAAGAATTTATTTTATGAGTCCCTTAAGAGCTTGTTATATGTGCAGCTAATGCAACAGGAATCGGAGCATGCTCGCTTTGGGAGTCCCACTGGCTTCTCATGCTGCTCATGAATAAGGGCTAGAGTATTGGCCCTTTACTGAGGTTTTGTTTTTGAGACTCTGTTGTTCTTCTGTGATCTTTGAATTAGAGCCAAACAAGGCAAATAATTCCTAAATTATATTTGGTCACTTTTTAAAATGGCAGCTGATAACGAAGATGTAGTTTACTATTCCTTGGGCTAGCGATGGGAACAGGCTTGCTGTCGACTGGATGTTGTTGATATGCCACGGTAACAAGAGCAGGTTAGCTCATTGATCTGGCTGTGGTCCTTAGGGAGCGTAATTTGGAAACTGCAGTCTCCAGTAATGAAGTGGTTAACTCACATGTCTTAAAAGTTTTAGCTCACAGGCAAAAATCTTCTCATTGCCAAAATTCCATATTAAGAATCTCTAGTTTTTGCCCTGTGAGAGATGGTTACTACCACAGTTCGGAGCCCGGACTCAGTCACAGCCTGTAGATACAGATTGCAGGTAGATGAAAGAGCTGCTTCTCTGGTTCAGACTCTTCTGCTTCTTAAAGGAAGAACAGATCAGGATTGCAGGGTGCAGAGATAATTGTTGGCAGTATTCCTTACTTGTCTGAAGTCCTTCTCCATGGCTGTGTATACCTGCCTCAAGTACAAGAGCTGGGGCCATCTCTGGGGTTGAGGCTGTTCCATAACCATCTGTACTAACCTCAGAGAACAGCTGATGCCTCCTGGATAATGGAAACCTATTTGCAAACAATTCCTATTCTGTGTAAGGTTCTCATCTCTGTTCCCTTCATTCGCTACTGCTATCAGGATATTTCTGCAGAAACAGCATCTCAGGGGTGAAATCCCTTCAAAGTCCTGTTCTTCTCTTAAACTATCAGACCTTTCCAGTGATGATCCATTACCCATCAGCATTGTACTGGGTTGATAAGGAACAGAGAGAAGCCACAGAGTATGTGGTTTTCATGAAAATATCCTTCATAACAGAGGACTGGATTCTGCAGTTCTTACTCAGTCAATGCACCCAATGGGAGGTTTGATTAAGGTCCCTCTTGGTATAGTGGTAACCCTGAAAACCTTTTCAGTTGCCTCCGCTAACTAAATACCATTGCCTCAATGTTTGTAGCTACAAATACTGAAGTGGTACTAGTTAGTTGCCTAAGGGCAATCACTAAGATCAGACCCCAAAAAGGATGAGAGCAATACAGTGCTCTAAGGAATTATTTGTAAATAAACAGTCTTCCATAGTTTTCATTCAACTTCAATGGCTCTCTATGTATTAAAATAAAATTAACCCCAATGTAAATAAATGAAATACTAACAGTCATGATTAGAATGATTTTTTTAAACATGGAATGATAAATGTGAAATTCTGGTATGGGAAGACTTGTTGGATTGAGTTTTCTATATTTTTTGTCATTTAATTCTGTAATAGGAATTTGTTACTTAATTCCCATGCATAACTTATTTAATGTACTGTATAAAGGAACCCAAACTGTTACAGATGTATTTAGTTTGTTCTACTCAAAGTAGTCAATAAAAAGACTATATTCATCTTACCACTCCTCCTTCATCTCTCAAAGGGAATAGAATTTTATCATGATACATGTAACAGGCTTAGATTCCTTGAGGTTTCTGTAGGAACAGTGCCTCACAGTCATGATAAAAGTCATGGCTAATAAGGGTTGTGGGAAATGAAAGCATATGTCCACTTCAAAGCTGAGAAACCAGGCAGCCATGCCAATCTTCTGGCACATGCATGGAGCCCAAAATGAATCCCCAAAGTCAAATACAAATGCAGAATTCCAACCTGAGTCATGCACAGAGGGTTTTTTTTAAGTGGTTTAATTTTGGTACTCAGTCCAAGATGTTTATTGCAAAGGATATTCTCTAGCCCCAAAATTCCAATGATCTAATATGAAATTCCCTCCCTGCCGTCTCCCCAGATTTACTGTCATATTCAACCTGCTGAAGTCTCAGTGTTTGAGGAGGAGCACCTAACATTTAGAAACAAAAATTGCTGCTTAAAGCTCGGCACAAATTGGTTTCTCTGGGACAAATAACATTTTCAGTCACTTTAGTTTCACAGTCTGACATTTCTCTTGTAAGTAATTAGCAGAAAGCGAGGATGCCAGATTCCTGCTGGGATGGAGGTCCATTGTTACCCAAAAGAAGGGACTGGCAAGTCACTTCATCTTGCTGATCTTCCGTTCCTCACCTTTGACTGCAGTGAGATGCTTCGTTGATACGATTCTTGCTTTGAGTGCAAGGGATCCTGGGTTCAAATCCCAGATGAACCCAGTTAACCATTGGAACAATTTACCACGGTGTGTGGTGGATTCTCCATCACCTTTTAAATCAAGATTGGATGTTTTTCTAAAAGATCTGCTCTAGGAATTATTTGGGGGAAGTTCTCTGGCTTGTGCTATACAGGAGGTCAGTAGATGATCACAATGGTCCCTTCTGGCCTTGGAATCTGTGACTCTCTTTTTTGCTTTTATGTAGACCTTCTTTTCTCCCATGGTTTGACTGCCTTGTCTATTTAGAATATAAACTCTTGAGGGCAAGGAACATCTCTTCCTGTGTACAAACAGTGCTTTTCATGCTGGAGCACTTATGTTGGTTGGGATGTCTAGAAGCTATTGTAAATAATTACAATAAGTACCTGCATTCCAGAATGAGATGTGGTTGCAAGGTGATGGGACATTTCAGGTAAATAATTCCTTACTTACAGTCTTTTGCAGTCAGAAGACCTGGTCCCCACAGACTGTATTGCATAAGGAGTACATCGCTCCTGAAATATGATTGTCTCTGGGGTGGAACACATCTAACAGTGTGCACCTAATGATGGTGTGCTGCTGTTTAGGACAGGAAGTGAACAATAAATTCTCTATCTGATACTACAGGAGAGGATTTGGGAGGCCACAATCATCACCTTTGCATGCTCTCCGTCTTGGCGCACATTCCAGCCATGGCTGAGGTTCGGTCTGGAGATTTGGATAGCTATCTCTGCTATTCTTACATGCTGCATAATCCCAGGATTTCAGCCTCCAGGGCTCTGTCGGGCAATTTTTACAAACAATTAATTTTGTTTAACTTAAATTCTAAACGTGGAGAAAAACATGCATTTGTATTTGGCAGCCAGTGTTTTACCCTGCTGGGCGGAATGCATTTTAATGCATTATTCACAACGGTAAAAGCTTAGACCATAATTTGCTCTAATCACAGATTCTCAGTGTGAATTTGCATCTATTCTTGGATTAAGTCTGAATGTTAAGCTGTTGCGTTCTCTAGAACGAGTGCAGTGCTCATTCCTGCTGTAGGCTCGCTCGCTTGCTAGCTCTTTAATTGTGAGGCAACCCAAATTGTCCAAAGAGCAAATAAGCCTGCTCTCCAACAAGAAACCTCTGGCCAGCCTGCTCTACCTTCTCTCACCATGGCATGTGGTCTGTGATCCACATTTCTTCTATGCATTCAGCAGAAAGGCACTGGCTACTGCTGTGAATGGTTCTTCGGCGAGTCTTGCTCATGTCCATTCCATGCTCGGCGTGTGTGCACCATATGCACCGTTGCCGGAGATTTTTCCCTTAGTAGTATACACTGGTCAGGCTCTAGCACCCTCTAGCCAGGCGTTTATGCACTGGTATAAGGTGCACTGCCAGCCCCACACCATCTCAATTACTTCTAACTGCCTATGAGGGTTGCTGGAACACCCCTTCTTGCTTTGGCAGGGCTTCTTCCTAGTGGTTTTTGGACTTGCAGTTAGTGCAAATAGTTCCTATCATAGAAGGACTTTGCCCCAGGGGCCGGGCATGCTCTGGGCTTCAAGCCTTGTGCCTCCTGTGGCAAGCCTGTGCTGGTGAATGACCCGCACTCGGGCTGCTTAAAGTGCCTGGGCGAAACTCACACGAAGAACAAGTGCCAGATCTGTCGGGACTTCAGACCGTGCACCAAACGTCAGACTGACTGCTATCCTCATCCAAGCCGCTCAGACCTGTCTCAGAGCCAAACCGCTGTGATTCGGCGCCGAGTACTTGAGCATTAGTGCAAAGCGTTTCCCTGGCACCGTTCTCCCTCTCCGAGGAAGAAGCATTAGAAGCAGCACACGGAGAGAAAACGCTCACCGGTGTGGAAGAGAGACAAGCAGGGAGAAGGCAGTTTAGTGAGACCCATGCTGGGCCGCTCTTCTACCCCCAGACCTGCGTCAGCAACATCGACTCTACAGAAGGGCATTGAGCCCAGTGAGACCCTCTGCCGACACCAGGAAACCTGCACTGCGGTGCCAGCAGACATGATACCATCGACCCCAGAGGCTTTTCAGGTAGCTAGGGACCTTCTCTCCTGGTCCCACCAACCCCAATGGGGCATCTACGAGCTCCGGAAGCAGGAGGGAACAGGGTACGTTGGGCGCCTGGCACCATCTAGGGTCAAGCCCCACCTGATCCCAGCATCTTGATCTCTGGCACACCACTGGTTCCCGGAACCCCGGCACCATATGGAGGTGGAAGCAGGTACCGCTCCACCATGGTTGCTGAGAGAATAGTCTTTGGCATCCAAAGGGGAATCTTATGTGCTGCCAAAAGCCCACCATCAGTACCCAGCCTATGTTCCACTAAGCGTCAGTGCTGGACCTCTAGCAGGCTCCTGGCCAGCAGGTCACTGGCCGATGCTGCCACCTGGAATGATCCCTAGTTACGTCCTGAAAGTGGTCTGGCTGGATATTCCGTTTGTTCATTGCTGGCAAACTTATTACGACACCAAAGCTTTTGGCAACCACATGATCACTGGCCATGTAGCAGCATTCCTTGGTAAACACCCTTGTAATTTGTTGGTCTTCCATCCTAATATGTCCATACCAAGAAAACTGCCAAAACCAAACCTGTGCTGATGGAGGTAGTTACGGGATTCTGCTACAAATATCCTCAGTGCCGAGTGTGTCCTTCCACTTCATACGGAGCAGCTGACAAAGACTATGAGAATCGAAAATGTCTATCAGCCACTCTTCAGCCTTTCTCAGTGCCCATGTTTCATTGCCATGCAATAAAGAGAGTTGGCATAACTGTGGTTCCGTAGATGTGCAGCTTCGTAGCAAGCCTGACGTCACAGCGTCTTCACAGAGGCTGCTGAAGGACTGGAAACACGGCAGCTGCTGCTTCTATCTGAGCATCCACATCTTTGGAGACTCCAGTGCAGAATAACACATAATAAAAGGTTGAGTTGGATCCATTTCCACAGGGAACTTCTTGACCCACTGCAAATATAATTCACTCCTCCATTTGCCCGCCCTCCCACTTACAAGTGTGAAAGTTACACTGGCCTCCTGCCTGTCAGATTTCAAGCTATAGAGGTGCAAACCTGGCCAGTTCTCGCATGGGATCCTACCTTAATTCTCATCTGCCTACAGGCTTCCTCTATTTCACCTAACATACCTAAGTCCTGCCACCTCTAGGGCTTAAACACCAGTTCAGTCTCCTTTGCAGGTTTGGTCCTTGGCCTCTCCAGACATACCCCAAGGATGACAGGTGCTGTGATGGTTTGGCATGGTGCCTGCTAGGTATTGGGTTCAGTTCACAGACTGCCACCGGTGTGACGTCGTTCGGGACCAGAAGTGCGCACTCGCTTACCCAGAGCTGCAGAAGAGCGTTGTGTGGCTTGAAAGCTGGTCTCTTTCACCATCAGGGATTGGTCCAATAAAAGACATCACCTCGCCCACCTTGTGTCCCTAATTAGCACAAGCATGTTAGCTAGCCCTGCAATTGTTCACAGCTCTGAATATATGGCCCTAAATTGCTCCTGAGCTGGGCCTGCTTGGACCAGCACCCATCTCCCCTTCTTAATCCCTGGATCTAGCCATTATTGTAAAGATTTCCTAGCAGTAGTTGTACTCAGACTATGACTGCCTTCCATCTTGCTTGTATCCTACCTCCTTTTGACTGGGCCCCTAGAAATCCCATTGCAGGTCGTTGTTGGCCTTAGCCCCACCAGCAGGGAAAGGGTGGACATGTGGTTTGGGCACTGGATTGGGGTACAGGAGTTCTGGGTTCTGTTCCTGACTCAGGTGCCAACTTCCTGGTGACCTAGGGCAAGTCACTTAACTGCTCTGTGCCTCAGTTTCCCCATAGGCAGAATGGGAAGAATATTGCTTCTTTGGTCTGTCTTGCCTATTTAGATTGTAAGCTCTCTGGGGCAGAAGCAGCCTTTGATTTTGTGTGTGTGTACAGCACCACTCAGGGCATCAAGGCAGTGCAGTAAGGACGTCCAGCGGTTAGGGTGGCAGTGGACGTGGGAGACCTGAGTTCAGGTCTGTCACAGACTTTGTGTATGACTTCTGGACCTCAATTCTCCATCTGTACAATGGGGGTCATTGCACTTCCCTACCTCAAGAGGGTGTTGTGGGGAAAAACCATTAAAGATTCATAGATTACGAGGACAGAAACATCCACTGTGGCCCCTAGCCTGACCTCTTTATAACACAGGCCGGAGACCGTCCCTGAGATAACTCATGTCCGAGGTGCGCTGTGTCAGCACCTTAGATAGAAAATACAAATAATTCACAATAAGCAGTTAGGACCATGGCTCAACGACGGCCCCACCAGCTGTTTCTGAGGCAAATATGTCATTAGAAATAACGTGTGTAATACGTGTTGAGAGAGCCAGGGTGGCAGTTGGTTCAAACAAGTTCTGCATGTTCATTACCAAGCCCATCTCTTGAGTAATCCCAGACCTTTGTTAATGGTATATGTTGTGTACATCATTCGTCAAAGCAGCCGTTCTGCTCTCTGCTTTAATGAGGCTGCCTGCTTTCCAGAGTAAAAGCCTGCGGAGTTGAAGTTCTCGAATACAGCAGCTTATGCAGAGGGAAAGTTTTAATTTTGGAAAGTACCCGTAATCAACGCAGCCAAGTCACTGCTCCGGCCTCCTGGAGCACCCTTCTAATTGTGCTCCTTCCATTTACTATGGCACTTCTGCAGGTGACTGCAGACAACAAGATCAACAGCGACCGCCTCGAATTTTCAGCCCTTGCCTTCCCTCTTCTCAGCTCAGAAAGGTTTCAGAGTAACAGCCGTGTTAGTCTGTATTCGCAAAAAGAAAAGGAGGACTTGTGACACCTTAGAGACTAACCAATTTATTTGAGCATGAGCTTTCATGAGCTCGTGCCCAATTGTTCCTTGGGGCTCGTTCAGCCAAACCCGGAAGGCTCCGCTGTCTGTTGGCTGTATACAGTTTGTCCTTTGGCCCTTCCAGTGATCTGCCCCTCGGGGAGACCTGCTGCTATACAAATCGTGACAATGGCGCCTGGGTTGCTGAAGCAGTGAAGGAGAGAGATGATTGGAGAGGTGTGTGAATCTGTCACTTCCTCACGGAGTCAGACTAGTGTCAGTGTGAGCTTTTTACTGCCTGCACACCAGCGTCACCGGGTGCTGTCAGGAGACCATGGGGGACATTAGCTGTGGAGAACTGTTTGAATACAGTATGAATTTCGCTTTGCCAGCTCAAACTCGCCCCCTTGAAGTGCCACTGCTTGAGAATCCACCCAAACCACCTCCAAACTGTGCTGTAGATCGGGTTGTAAAATTTTCAGTGGGCACAATATGGGTTTGTTACATATGTTAGCCACTCAGGGAACAGAGCCTGCACCACGTGACTGGAATTCTGGACCTGTTCACAGAGGGCCTGCAGAGGAAGAATCGCTGCCTGAAGAACTGTGCAGATAGTTTTGGGTAATGGCTATTTCTAGGACTTTGGCAATTTGTTTATGAGCAATTGTCCAACAGCAAATTAGGGGAAGTTCCTGGGACAAATGATTAGTTGTGTATTGCTTCTTGAACTCTAACAAATATCAATCTGGATTAGATAGATGGTAGAATTGGGGTAAAAACTTTAACCCTCAATGGAGCTGCTGTCTCACATCATCAGGGTTTTGTTGTTTCTAATGAATGTTTATCGTGTACGTGTGACTAGAGATCAGCCAGGCTGGCCCCCGCTGTCTCAGGCACTGCATAAACATAGAAGAGGACAGTCCCTGTCCCAAGGAGCTTATGGTGTAGAGGACAAGACCTAAGAGCTGGATGAGACAGACAAGAAACACAGCAGGGCTCATGGGGCAATAAGCTAGGGCGTGAGCAATTCTTACCCAGGCAGGGCAATGTTCACAGTTCACCCTTGTCTGTCCTCACAGTACTTCAGCAGGGATGGAGTTAATGTTTAATGCATAACTCTGACACTGAAGGCTGTCCTCCTCTCCCAGCTGGGCTCAGAACAAGGCTCATAAAATGCACCCAGGTTTCCCCATTTGCATTATTGCCTACCAGTGCTGAGGTGACAGGCCCATGGGGCAATCCTGACAGCAATTGTGTCTCCTTCTTTCCTCCATCCAGCAGCACGCACTCCCCAATCACTGCAAATCCCAGGATCAGGAGCCTGCTGTCTCCTGTTCTCCCAACCGTCCAGATTTGGATTGGATCTGTATAAAGCATCAGCTTCCATAACTCCCATGCAGCAAATTACAGCCTCTGAAGTGACAATCACTTAATAGCAACATAATTAGGTAAATAATCTTGAATCAGCTGCTGGAAGATTGGTCCCCCAGTGCACAAAGAGATCAGACTGAGCTTGTGAGTTTTCCTTCAGGGGTTTTGCATTTCCATTTGCCTCATTTCCTGCAGAGGGATGGCACTTTTACCAACATTGTCTAAGCAGAGAGTTCTCGAAAGCTGCTGACATTTCACTTGGTTAAATAGAAGAACGGAGCTCCTTCCCTTGTTTGTCCACATGCCATGGCTCTAGCGAGTCTGCCGGTTCCCTTCCTTATCTCTGACAACCATAGAAGTAACGTTTACCATTTCCATGGCGCACTCAACCGAAAGGATGCTTTGCAAAGTATAAATGAGCTTCCACATCATCCCTTGTTGTAATGCAGTCACATCTTGTGTGAAACGCAGTGTCACAGCAACAATGGCTTAGGACAGGAAAAGAAGAATAGTGTGTGCAATGAAAAACACAAGGGCACTTTAGGTTGGTGGTGTGCAATTATCCCCACAGGAACCTGGCTAGAATGCGGGGTTAACTCATATATTCTTTCCTAAAGTACCCTGATCTCACTGATAACTATTAGTGGATCAGGGCCTCAGTGTTAGGGCTCAGCTGAGCAAGAGGCCCTCCAGTAACACAGTGCTGGAGCCATGGTTTATTACTGACTCAAAGGGATGACAGACAGGTGGGGGCAATCCCTTCAGCATATAATAACGTTGCTGGAAAATGCGAGGTGGCAACGCTAGTCACCGGCTCGGATCGGATTCAGCAAGTGGCTTCGGCTTAAAAAACCTGAAAAAAGCAATTTGGAAATATTTCAAAAGGAAACATTTGGACTCTTTGTTTCTGGTTAGAAATGAGGCTAATTTTTAAAAACAAAAAGGGCAAAAAACACATAGAAAATTACTCGAAACTGAACAGAAAAACAACCACCAAAATCTGCATTTCATTTCTAAGTGAACCAAAACAAATCTGTTTTGATTTGAACTACAAGGAATTTTTCAGTTTGGCCCCTGCACTGAAAAGGCCACTGTTCTCTCTGCACAAGACAGCGCCCCCTAGTGCTTCACCAGCACCACCCGCTCCAGCACCTGCCCTCGCCAGGCCCAGGAATAACACAAGCCTGCAGACCAGACTGGAAATGAAGCTTGATGATCTATGGAGACCGGCCCTGGCCCAGCTCCACTGGGAATGACCAGACGCTCACAGACTCCCGGGGGCGGAATTTGCTCTCGAGAGGGCAGGGCCTGACAGTTAATACCAGGCTCTAGGCATGTTGCACCGAGGGACTCCTTTGTTCATTGTGTCTCCAGGGGGCGAGTCTGGAGGTTCCCAGACTCTGGTATCAGATGGCCAGGTTTATGGCCCCTGCCTACGTGACAGGCAGCCAGGCTCTGCCGCCGGGTCCATTAACTAGGTCAGGGCTTCTCAAACTTTATTGCACTGTGACCCCCTTCTGACAACACTCGGGCTGCTGCTTCAGCCCTGGGCGGTGGGGCTCAGACTTCTGCTGCAGCCCCGGACCCCAGCAAGTCTAACGCCAGCCCTGGCAACCTCATTAAAATAGGGTCATGACCCACTTTGTAGTCTTGACCCCCAGTTTGTGAACCGCTGAACTAGGAGAACACAGCCCCACTCCGGCACTGTACGTTGCTGAAGGCCATAGGGTCAGCAGGGCCGCTCTGACCTCAGACATTGCACCATTCACTTGCCAGCATGTTCTGGGAGCCTTTTGCAACCTTCTTCCTGCTCCGCTGCCTCCCACACGGATTCCTGTGGGTTTATCTCAAGGTCAGCTGGAGCCACGGAAATGCCTGGGCTTGTAACAAGCCTCCCGCCCCTTGGGAAGCCTGTATGGCAGGGCTGCAGCCACCTGACTTTGTGCTAATGAATTCCTTTCCCGGCCCAGCCGTTCATTGCCATTTCTTCTGCCCCGTGCTGCAGCCCTGGTGGGATGGGAGGGGTACTAGGAAGGCAGCTGTACGGGTGATGCAACCAGCTCTAGGGAATCACTCAGGGCACACCCAGCCTGCACCGCTTCCCATGCTGCCTCTGCACTCACAGCAGCAACTGGCAGGCCAGCTGTGGCTCACTGAGACTGGCACCTGATGTACCAGCCTCTCCAGAGCTGCCTGGTATGAACCCTGATAAAAACCAGCAGTGAGAGGTGCCCTGTCCTGCCATTTCTGGGGTGCTGGGCAGTAGTTTGGCTCTGCAGGCAGTACCACGCAGACTTCCCCCTGATGCGAACAGGGTGGTGTCTGCCGTCTCCCAGCCTGGCTGAGCCTGGGATTGTAGATGAGCAAGGTAGGTGCGACTCTGGGGGAAAGAGCTGGAGGGTATGGCAGGGTGCCTCCTGCTGCTAGTCCTGGATCCACGAGACTTGCACGTCAGGGGGTGACCTGGGAGCGCTGCCTACTCTTGGAGACTCCAGCGGTGTCTGACCAAGAGCATCCCACTTCTTTCAGTACCCCTGGTACCTGCCTGTCTCACTGACCAAGGGCTCACTAAGGCACCTGTCAAGTAGGCCTAAGCTAGCGGGAGCTGGTCTTTTCCAGGCTGGACTGAGAGTGAGGTGTGTGAGCCCACCTGCCCCTGCCCCTGCCTTAGCTACCTGCTCTGTGGATCAATCACATCTTTCACCAGCGCTGAGTCCAGCAGAGAAGGAGCTCCCAGCTGTTGAGACAGCTGGGGCTTGGCTTTCAGGGTTTGCCAGCTCCCCAGCTCAGCCTTCAAAGCCGACCCTGCCCAGCAGCCACCCAGGGAGCATCACACCATTGGCTGCTCAATATTGTAATTTATACAGTGATTCCATCTGAGCCGGGCCTGACCTCAGTTAATGATCTCTGACACCACCGCAGCTGGGAGCAGGGCTAATTGACTGCCTCTCTCAGTCCTTCACAGGGCAGGAGGCGGGTGTGTGATGGGAATGAATACAAATAACTCAATCCATGGAGGGCGATAGCTGCCACCTGGGGGCCTTGTGATCAGAGCAGACCAGGGCCCTGGGGCAGGTCTCTCACCCCCTGAGCCTGCAGGAGATAGGGTAGCCCTAACAGCTCCCACCTGGGAACTCCAGCCAGGCCACAGTACAGCTGCTCCTTTGCTTAGGTGGGTTCTGGCACCTGTGCTCTGGAGCCTGGCTTCCCATGTGCTCCTGTGAGCAATGCAAGGTGTTTTTCTTGGTTTTCTAGAGCCCTGCCTGGGTTCTCATCCATATACTGAGAGCTGGGAGCAGCCAGGAAGCTCTTGCTACCAGCTCCCACTTTTGCACCCTGGAGAGTTGTGGGCAGGAGGTGCTCACTGGGGGCCTCTCCGCTCTGCTCTCTGGCCCCAGTTTGTGGCTGCTGCTTGCAGATTCTGCCTGGCTAGCTGGGAGCTCTCTGAGCAGGCTGTGCGAGTGGCCCTTGGAGCACTCCCGGAGCCGAGTCCGGTCAGATGCCGTTCCATTTCAGGAGGGTGGTAAATGTGGCCTGGAGACCGGGCTTCCCAGATCAATAGACCCATAAACCAGTGCCACCACTGCAACCCACTGGCCAGTCTTGGAGCTGGGGCGATGAGGGGCTTACCCAGAAGGTGGCTGTCCTGGATGGGACTGCGAGCTACAGGGACGAGGGGATCCCTTTGGAACTGCCTCCTGCTGCCCTAGAACAAACCACCCTGACAGGTGATAATGTGACTCTTTATCAAATACGTCCTGCCACATGGGGCGACCTGGGTAGCAGGAAACTCTCCTCTGCTCCTGGGCTTCCTGCTGGTAACTGGATCCGTGTGAGATGGTTAATAGTGTTTATTTAGGTCAGGGCCCGGAGCTGCTCTCCGCCCTCCCCTGGGGATTGGCGCAGGGAACAGAAGAGATTTTTACCTGTGGCAAATGATCATTCGCCATAAAGGGAAACAACAATTAGGGCTGAATGGCTTTATTAGCTGTGGTGAGATCTGTCAGGCTGTGGAATGCTCTCCAAAGAGAGAAAGCACTGGAGAATATCCATAGGGAACTGGCCTGCACCTGACCCCAAGGGGAGGAATGACTGTGACCTAACAGCACCCGTGGAGTGAGCTGAATTGTCTGGATTCACTCACCCACACACCTGCTCCGTTGTGATGTGCAGTAACTTAGGACGCTGGCCTCTCAGCTGCGTTGACTCACAACAGAACCCCAGTGAGTCACGGCCCAGCATGCCTTTGCAATCCTGCGTTGTGTCGTATAACACTGGGAGAGGTCACCCCTTGGTTGGAGGGAGATGTGGCCTAGTGCCCTGGGACAAGCCCCGCAGGAAGTTCTGGGTTCTAATGCTGGCTCTGGCCTGGGGAAAGGCACTTAGGGCTGGATTCTTCAATGTTAGCCCTGTGCATTTGCACTTCCCTCACTTCTGTGCCCCAATACTCAGCGGGCACAGGGAACTCGCGCTGCCAGAGGGAACTGGGCTGCACCTAGGGCAGGGTCAGCACCACAGCCTGTGATTCTCACCCTGGTGAAGCTGGTGGAAGGGTTTCTTCTGGGCATCAGCACAAAACACCCTGAGGCTTAGAGGCTCATAATTCAAACCCCATAGTTGCCCGGTTGGCACAACAAAATGGAGCCGAGGTGGGAGGCTCCCACTAACCGATGGCTACGTAGCTGCTGGCACCGCGGCAGGGTGTGAGGAGCAGCAGTGAAACGGGTGGAAGGAAGGTGTGCGGAAGCTGCCAAGCTGGTTCCCCTCATCCAAGCTACACAGGACAGAAAGCAGAATGCTCCGTGGGGATTGAACCAATGTGCATGCCCCCTTAGGAAAGGGCTTCTGGGGTCCTCACTCTGCACAGACCTGTCACAGCATACTTCATGTTATAAAGGGCGGGGGAATCTCACTGTCTTTTCAATTTGGAGATGAAGCTCTTGGTACAAAGAGGTGGCTGTGTCTGTGAACCAAGCCGTGCGTTTGTCAAGGGACTGCTCTGCTACCATGCCTGCTGCTTTATCATCCCTGGGGAAGCGAGTGTGCTACTCCGCTGGGGTGTGCACCCCACACCAGCCTGGACGGGGTTAATGAAGCTGAGAAGGAGCCAATTCACCAGCAGGGCCCCAGCTGAGGGGAATTGGGTGGCCCACTTAATCCCCTGAATGATGACAGTGCCCTGCTGAGAAAGAACAGGTGGGGCAGGATAAAGCCAGGAAGCTGGTAGCAGAAGGGGGCTGCAGTGAGGCACCTGTTGCTGCTCTCTGGATATCAGAGAGGGAAGGAAGGAATCCTAGGGCAGAGGGTGTAGGAAAAGGCTCAGGAAGATGGTGCAGACCTTGGCTGCAGAGTAGAGGGTCCCAGAACTGGAACCTGGAGTAGAGGGAGGGCCTGGATTCCCCTACTCATCACCGGGGACGTGGCACCATCTGGGCAGTAAATGGGAAGATTGCTGAAGACAGTTTGTACGGAAAGACCAATACCCTGGAAGGGGGAAAACACCTAGTGACTTGGCTGGAGGGCCAAGCCATGAAGGGAGAGCACCCGGAGTCTCAGAGAGTGAGAGGGAGGCAGCAGGGAATGCAACCAGTGGTAGAAGGGGGCATCAGACCTGGAAAGTGCTAATCCCCGGAGCAACCAGGAGGAGGCGGTGATTGTATTGCATGACAGCAGCCTTCTCTCTGTAGAGGGCAGCCTTTAGGAGCCCGTGAGCTCCTCCAGCAGCGCTGATCAGCATGCACAAAATGCCTTCCCATGGCACATGAAAGCGCTGCAGTCGTTTGGTACAATACCACTACCTCCCGCGAATGGCTCTTTCCATCCAAACCTAGAGGAATCACATTCCGGTGATGGAGAGTCTCCCATCTCCAAGTTATCCCCATCCACAGCCTCCCGGTGAAAAGGACAATGGCACTAAATTGCATCTGAGGTGAGGCAATAAGGACTGATGAGTTGAAAGCGAGCTCATGAAAAGCAGGTCAGGCTTCGTACTGGGGGATTCAGTGTCTTGAGCTTTGTAGATGCTGTGCAATTAGAGCCCACACATTTTCGTGGGTCTGCAATAGGATACGGCCTGTTTTTAGTGATGGCTGGACCCCGCATCACTGGATACATACCAGGTGGATATGCACCTGGATGATGGTCTAACCCCCTCCCAAGCCTGAAAACCAGGCTGGGATTCTCCTGGTAATTCCCCTCTTCTGTTGGTGCTGCCCGGGCGGGAGCCTGGAAGTGCTGGGGCACTGGGAACATGAAAAATGAGGAAACTTTGCCCAGGTGGTTTGTGAACCTCCACGAGGGCTTGGCTGGGGAACCAGGAAGGGCTCCGCACTGCTCCTAAATGGCTCCGCTCTCCCAACACATTACCAACTGAGTCTCTGCTGGGACAACCTGCCTGTTACCAGCAGTTAAGGCCCCGTCCACCCCACAAATACCAGAGTTTTTAACCAGTTCTCGTCCGTCTTGGGGACAACAAGCATGGCTGAGTTGTGCACACGCAGCCACTTCAGTCCCAAGCTGTTTTTCTGAGTTCCCACCCAGCCCGATGCCAGAATCCGTTTGCCCCAGAGCATTGTGGGAAGAGCCTGGGCAGCTACCCCAGAGTGCCGCAGCAGGAGACATGCACCGAGAGCGGTGCCGGCAGCATGTGGGGCAGTGCATTCTGGGATGTCCTGCAGGACAGGAAGCGGGGAGTGAGTGGCACTAGTCATGCCAGGCCCTGGGCACACAGCAAAGGAAGAGTGGTGTAGCCTGTACCCAGACTCCAACCCGCTGCCAGCCTCAGCCTTGGGCAAGGGTGAGCTGCGGAAGCATTAGCTAAACACTGAGCAGGTGGGTGCAGACACACAGCATAGGTACAGCCAGCCTGGTACAAACTCAGTCGGAAGCTGTTGTGTCCACCAACAGCTAGGCACCGTGGCAAGGGGAGAAACATTTATTAGTGGAGAGGATTAGCCATACGGTCTCCCTGTGCAATGTTGCCTCGCAGCCCAGTTCAGTGGACCCCTGCTGTGGGAGGAAGCCTCCTCCCCCTCCTGCCTTCTGGAGGCCTCCAAAGACAGAGCAGCAGGACTGCATAGTCTGATTGCACCTGACTAGGAACTGAGCATTCCCAAGGCCTGGGCAGTTGCCAACCTTCTAACGCGCCTCAGCCCACTGGCTCCACTTCTGCTCTGGCTCCTCAGGCTGCAAAGACATTTCTGGCGACAGCAGCACCGCAGACCAAGCACATCCCGTAGGATCATCCTGAGTGGAATCCACTGGTCGCGTCCATCCCAGCAAAGCAACTCCCCTCTCCTCAGGACCCTGGAGAAGCAAATGAGGGGCAGGTTGCTCTTTGTGGTCTCTGAAGCTGTGTGTGACCATGAACGGGGCACTCAACCATTGCCTAGCCAAAGACCGTATGGGCAGCCTGCCCAGAGCTCGAGGGCTGTGCCCTTCCAAGAAAGCAGACTGCAGTTCTCTTCTGTTTAACGTGGAGGTGCAGCTCACAGAGACGACAGGTCACAGCACGTGAAGCCCCTTCTTGAGCGAGAATCCGCTCCCTGGATCAAGATGGAGCATCCTGATGTGGGCCTGTCACCTTGTGGGCTGGACCTCTCTCAGCCTGTATTATAAATGGGGTTAGTTGCAAGCTGCCCTGGGGAACTCCATGGGCTGCAGGTCCCCTCTGCCTTAGCAGCACTCGGCAAAGCTGAAAAACAGCCAGTCCCACCTGGCTATGGCCTAGATCCCCCCTCAAGGAGGAAACCAGGTTAGCAATGGGACTGGCCATTGGAAAGTCCTCTGTAGACTGTGCCACTGGTGAATGACAGTAGCGGCGGGCATGGTGAGTGTGCTGGCCGTTACGTGGGTCTCCATGAGATGGCTGTTGTCTTTGTCCAGGGCCAGTACCCTTGCCAGCACTGGTTCACGAGGCTCCGGCATTCATTCCGCTCCCCAGCCGAATGACAGCAGCAGTGTTGTGTTGGCAGGGGCACTGAGGCAGGCTGCAGGGTGGTGGCCACAGGTGAAAGCATTTTGCCTGTCTCAAGGGAACGTGCAAATGCAAAACTGAGCGACTTGCAGGCGGCTGGGCTGGTAAACGTACTGGCCTGCCTCGCACTGGCCGGATTTCTGCAGAACGGGCACCTCCTGGTAAAAGGGCTCACTCTGCACAGACCTGTCCTCCTGCCTGTCTACCAGGCAGCCCTCACACAAGCAGTAGGCTTCCAGCACCCTCCGGGGGTACCGGCGGGGGTCTTCGTTGACCCTGTTGGAAGAAAGCGGATCAATGAGGTCACCTAATAAAATTGAGCTCTGGCCAATGCACTCCAGCTAGGGGTTCGCTGAGCTGTTCGGAAAGGGTTAATAACGCTACTCCTCCCGCACCTATGAGGTGCTGCACCAACATTCAGGAGCTGATTGGTGGCGGCTGGGCAGCGTTACATTGAGCTCACAGGAGGGGAAACTGAGGCACAGAGTGGGGCAAAATGCCACAGTGTCACTAACCAGCCATAACTAGCTTAGTGCCTGCGGTGCATGGCAGTTCTATCTGAGATAAGAAAATGCCCCTGTGAGCCTGAGCCAGCTGCGGCTGGGTGGAGCCTCCAGCGAGGGGGACGTGGCTGCTGGCCGGGCTCAGAGGTGTTGGTTTGTTTTCTTCTCTGCGGGGTGGCTGACTGTGGAGTGGAGAGTGCCCCTGGCATGTGTCAAAAGAGGGACATGTTCTAGAAGTGCCCAGGAGAGTAATAATTAACCCTGCAGAACCAGCCATCCGCTATCTCCCGGGGATGAGGAGGATGTAGTTTGACTCAGGAAATGCAGCTCCACACCTGAGAGAGATGGGGGGGATTGTGGGGGGGGGAGAGGGGGAGGGGTTTCAAGCTCTGGATCCCAGTGGCAGTGCCTGAACCCAGAGGTGACCTTTGCTGAGATGCCCTTCACTCTGTCTGCGGCTTACCTATATGACCATGGGGAGGCGCTCCTGTCCTGGAGGCGGGACGAGGTCTGGCTGACATTCACAGGGCACGACTTCAGGTCCTGGTCAGGTAAAACATCCTCCATTTGAGCCAATAAGCTAACTCCAGGAGCAAGAAGGCGGCTGAGCATGGATTCCAGCTCTGCATCGGAGGGCTCCCGGCAGGGAATGTGGGTACCGAACAGCTGACAAAAGGCAAAGCCCAGCAGAATTTGGGCAGCCACTTCCACCTGTGGAACAAACACGGGGAAAGTGACTTTGCTTGGAGAAGCTCCCAGGGATCTGGGGGGCTGAGCAGATAGGAGGTGTCTATTGTACCACCTGAAGGAGCTTTCCATTCCTCGCTGTTTAGGGGTCTTGGAGGAGCTCGGCCATAGAGCTGAGTGAGTTCAGTACCTAAGTAATGGGGGCTATTGCTCCTAAGCCACTTAGGCACTTTTGAAAGTGTTACCCCTACTGAGCTGCAGTGAAGAGGCCTGGAGGGACAGGAAGGAGTGGGTTGCCTTGGCCAGGTCTCTGCTAAGATGGGACATGCTCTTCTGAGCGGGCAGAGAGAGAAGTGGGTGTTCTTTGCCCCCACGCTGCCATCTGCAAATGTGGCCTGTAGTCCTCCTCAGATCATTGTTAAACACATTTAATAGCCCGGGCCCCATGCAGAACCTAGAGGCGCCCGCTCCCAACCTTGGGCCACGCTGACAGCTGGCCGGGTACTCCTGCTCTGGGCTCGGTCCCCATGGCAGACGTGGGGGTGGCTTTACACACGGTAGCTAACTCGTGGTGGCTGGCTGGCTGCCATGATTTTTTTCAGTTTCCCTGACCTTTCCAATGGGCCTCATGGCATTTCATTTGCCTAATGAAACCAGGCAGGTTTCGCCTGGTGGTAGGTTTGTCTCCGGAAGCTCCTCACGGCTCTGGCCGATCTGACCCGACTTGGCAAGTTACAGGCCCGGGCAGTGTCGGCTGGGAGAGAACCCTCGTGGGAAGAGGGGGCGGGTGCTTCTGGTCCCCCAGGGACCTGACCACGTCAAGGTGCTGACCAAAATAAAAAGTAATTGGGGGAGCCGGGGGGAGGGGGGATGAACCCGTTTTACGTAAACCTTAAACAAGTGTCAGGGGGGCGGTTAGGCAAAGATCCCCACGTGGGCCAGGCACTGTGTGTGGTGACTATCAGCCGTAGGAGAGCTTGTGCGACACCACCACCTGGATCAATGCGCCCTTTCCAGTGCGAATGGCACAAGTAGCAATAAAGGGGGGCAGATGAGCTGTGCTCGGGAGTGGGATTTTCCTTAGCTAAATACGAGTGTCTCAGCCTTTTGTTTCAGAGTAGCTGCAGTGAATCTTTAAGGCAGGGTGGGGGACGTGCTGAGTCTCCAGAGAGGCCCCTTTGCCTGAGCACAGAAGGGGGTTTCCTCCTTTAATACAGGCCCAGAGAGCAGATCAGATAGCACTCAGGGGGGAGTTGCTGCAGGGCATTTCCTTATTGCAGTGCCTTGGGCTGCTCTGGCTCTGAATGGAATTTGCATGTCCAAAGTGTATTTCCTGGAGTGGGAACAGGTTGCAGCTGGCTGGGCAGTTGCATCAATTTCTCTAACCCTGCCCTCTGGGTCCAGTCCTGCCCTCTGTTTAAGCCAATGTGAGTTTTGCATTGACGTCTATTGGAGCAGGATTGGGCACTTCAGGTTTTACAGGCAGGGGGTGGGGTGGGGTAGGAGGCAAATGAACGCGCTCGGTTTGGCTAGTGCCCAAGGGATATTGAGAATGTAACTTGTAGTGGTTCAAGGGCTGCAGTAGGGGGATGAAAGGGAGGGAGGGTCCGTGCATCCTCCCCTACCTGGGCTAGTTGCAAGTTGCCCCTCCAATAAGAAGCCGGGTGGTCCAGTAGCGAGGGGACTAGGTCTCAGGAGATGTGGGTTCTAGTCCCGGCTTTGCCAGTGGCCTGCTGGGGAACCTTGGGCAAGTCCCTTCCATGCCACGTGTCTCCGGGGGCTGTTGATCCTGCCCTCCTTTGAGAGCTCCGGGTGCCGGGGCTCTGCAGAGCAAGGTATTATGAAGAGGGTATTAGCCACAGTCCCTGCACTGCTCAGGAAGCTGAGGGAGGAGTGCGTGCCATCTTCCTTCCTCTCGGTGCAGGATCTCCACAGGGCTCTGTTCTCTTCTGGACAAGCTGTCCATTGACAGTAGCAGGAGTCACATGCTTGTGGAGAGGACAAGAGCCCTGTCGGTAATTCCCAGCCTTCTCTGGCTGAGCTGGTCCTTGAGGGCAAGTCGTCAGATTCTGAAGCTGGCACGTGTCCCTGCCGCAGAAAGACGTGGCTGTTTTCTCAGCTGGCCTTTGCAGTGAGATCCATGGCTGCAGAGCTGAGCTGGGCCCGTCAGTGCTTTCTGTGCCCACTTCACTGAGAAAGAAGCGCGCTAGGTCTTCCTTGGATCTGCCTGCCTGCTTAGCCAACTGGGCAGCAGCCCAGCCCTGTGCAGTCTGCTTCCGTTAGCAGGGGAGGTTTCCCACACCACTCCCTGAGCCCAGAGGGTCACGTTGGCTGAATTCACTGAGCTGCTTGAGTTCTGATCTTGCACACTTCATCAGCTGGGCTGCACACGCCTGCTGGTGAATTCCCCTGGGCTTTGCCCACTCGGGCCTCATTTCATTGCTCAAGAAGGCTGCGTAATGGGCTGGATCACCCGCTTCATTTATGAATCAGGTTTGTGCAGCATTTGCTGAGTCATCTGTCTGATTGGCGAAGCGTTGGGCATTACTATACCTGGCTGCCTCACTCTGGGGCCTAGGGAGTGGTGGGCTCGCAGCTTAGGCCAGGATTTTGGCTTGTAACCATCACCACGCCTGCACCAAGCCCTGGGCCATGCTGGGGGAAGGGATGCACTGCTGGCAGTTCCGCCTTTCAGATCAGAGCACAGCACCCTGAAGACTCCCCGCAAAGGGCAGCTGGCTCCAGCAGAGCAGTTAGCTTATTCTACGCATTTCGAACTGCAGGACACAGGAAACAAAGCTGCCACCGGGGCACAGCTCCATCAACCCAGAGAGACAGCCCTGGTGTTTGGTAGCTACTTTAACTGTTTTTTCATAAGCCCCCATCCATAACTACACAAGCAACCAGCAAGCCCCAGCTCCATGCGGTGATTGCTCCTTTGCGGGGTGCGGGGGGGGGGGTGATTTCCTAAGTCACTAGGCTGCATTGTTTCACCAGCTGATCGCTAATGATCTTATTTTGCAGCTGAGGCAGCCAGGATCCAGCAGCTGTGTGCGAGGGGATCCCTCTGGAGACATAGTTCCTAGGAGCCAACGGTTTAGGCTGAAGTTTCAAAGCAGCCTAAGGGAGTCAGGCACCCAAATCCTGTTGAACGTCAGTGGGAGTTGGGTGACCGAGTCACCTACGGCCCCTCTGAAAACCCCAACTTTAAAGAATGATTGTTTGCTTTTGCTGTGTTGTTCTATGTACACTCTCCTCCCCACATTTCACCCTGTGCTCTGTTTCACACCCTGTGCGCTCTTTCACACCCTGTGCTCTGTTTCACACCCTGTGCGCTCTTTCACACACATACCGATCCTGTGGTAGGCAGGTGAGCAACAGAGAGTGGTGTGTGCTGGTGTAAAAGCTGCAAACAAAACCACACATCTCCACTTCTCATTCCTGTCGTGTTTGAGCTCTGCTAGCATTAGAATTAACAGAGCAATCGTTCGCAACCCAGCCACCCCGGGAACCCAGCAATCTGCTCTCCCTTAGCCCGGGGGGCACAGGGACTGGTCACAGAACTGGGATGAAATTGACACGTGACAGATGTTCAGCACACAAAGATAATATCCGGAATGAATGTGAGATCTTCCATGCTGACAGATCACAAAAGGCACAAAAGATCACAAATCTGTACAGGGCTCCCTTTGCCGCCTCACCTTTGGGGTGAAATGCAGCAGAATCGATCGTTGCCGTTCATTTCTTGGGCGGGTGGATCAGGGCACTACAGCAATGGCCAAATGATACCATAGTTGAGGATAAAAAGTGCAGAAGAATGAAAAATCCCAGGGGAAAGGCTAAGGCTGTCTTAGGTCAGAACGTAACTATCCCCTTTGCAGGGACAGTTGGCACTAAACACCATAAAAAGGCATAAGTCTCCACCTAGTGCCAGCCTCTGATCCCCTCCCGTACACTGAGTAGCACCCTATCTCAGGACAGTCAGTGGGCTGCTCCGGGGCTAAGTGCTGCTCCTCTTAACTGAGGGGGTCAGACCCTGGCTTTTAGTAACTGCCTGATGGGCCTTCCCCTGCTTACACCTGCTACCTGACACAGATGCTCACTCCATGGGCCCTGACCTCTGCAGATAGTAATTCCCCAAAGAGAAAGCTCTGGCCTGCAAAGTCAAGGGAGTTTCCCTCTTTCCGATCTTCCCTAGGGGCAGCTTCACTCTCCAGTGCACACTTTTAAGGTTGGATGATTAATAGAGCCTCTGGCATGGGGGAGAGAATGGAGGGCCCAGGACTGAGCGGAGGAGAATATGAGAGATAGGGACACACACACAGAGCCCCTGACATAGGGGAGAGAACTGGGGACCCTGGAATGGGTGGAAGAGGAAAGGGGGGGTGAGAGGAAAGGGGGGAATGGGGGCAAAGACAGAGCCCCGATATTGCGGGGAGGGGAGGAACAGGGGATTCTGGACTGGGGGAAGGGGACCACACAGCCTCAGCAGAGGGGAGGGAGAAAAGGTGGAAATGTGGGAAGGGGAGACACTCTTATTCATAAACACTTACCCCATCCCCTTTGGAGCTGAATTTTAGGGGCGTGGGAATGGCAGTATAATTTGCAAAGATCTCTGAAGCTACTCACCTTTAGATGCATGGTTGTTTCCACCTTAGTCGATTTCACACAGGAGTGGGGAAGGTTTCTTCTGTCCCTCTAAGAGAAAAGAGGCTGGTAAACAATAGACCAGGAGCACCAGGCCTGTTTGAAGGTGACGCCACCGGGCCGGCCTGGAATGGGAGGTTCAGAAGGCGACGAAGCTGGGAAGAAAATCTCTCTGCGTCCTTCCCCTCAGGAACCCTGCCCTCAAACAGGTTCTCACTGCACAGGGAAGCATCAGACACGCCTCCCTCTTCCCAGATACGTGGCACTGCAACCTGGAACCAGCCATTCCTCAGTGACTCACTGCTGGGGAATGTGTGCGGATGCCATGGGGCAAAGGGTGAGACCTGGTCTAAGCAGCTGTTGTCCTGGTACAACCATGTAGGTTAGAGGCATGTTTTATTTGTTTGTTTATTTATTTTTTACCAAAGCAATTCTACCACTACAGCCCCCAGGGGGATGCGGTTATACTGGTACGAAGGTGCCTTACACTGGTATAGTTACTCCTAAGGTGGCCAGTCATGAGTTCCTGGCATCTCAGACATTCCAGCCCTTCTGGGAACAGCGTGGGCCTGCCTCCGCCCGTGTGACTCAGCCCCCGACAGCATGATCTCACACGCATGCAGTGTGAGGTCATGCTGGTAAGGGCGGAGCGGAGCACTCTTCCAAAGGGCGCCCCCTGTCGGATACCGGACAAAACCACAGCTGATTTTGTCCCATTACTGGTCTGGGAACAAACCAGCCAAAAAGGGGAATGTCAGGTATAAAACCAGACAAGTGGCCGCCTTAGCAGTTCCCCATCCCATTCGGGATGTACCTAGGAGAACTGAGGGTACGTCTACTTTGCAAATAAAATCCACAGCAGCACCTCTCAGAGCCTGGGTCAGCTGACTCAGGCTCGTGGGTAGGGTTGCTAGGTGTCCAGTTTTTGACCAGAAAGCCCGGTCGAAAAAGGACCCTGGCAGCTCCGGTCAGCCCTGCTGACTGGGCCGTTAAAAGTCTGGTTGGCTGCCCTCAGCAGGGCTGGCAGGCTCCCTACCCTACCTCCGTGCGCTGCCCCCACCCCAAGCGTCGGCTCCACAGCTCCCATTGGCCAATGGGAGCTTCAGGGGCAGTGCCTGGCTTTCCCTATACATAGGAGCTGAGGGACATGTCACGGCTTCCGGAGCCCACCTAGGTAAGCGCCACCCGGATCCCGCTCCCCACAACCCCTCCCACACCGCAATCCCCTGCCCCAGTCCTGAGCCCCCTCCTGTACCCAAACTCCCTCCTGGAGCCTGCACCCCGCACACCTCCACAACCCCAACCCCCTGCCTCAGCTTGGAGCCCCCTCCCACACTCTGAACCCCTCAGCCCCTGCCAGGAACCCCCTCCTACACCCCAGACCCCTCATCCCTGGCCCTACTCCAGAGCCTGCACCCCAACCTCCTGCCCTAGCCCAGAGCCCCCCTCCTGCACCCTGAACTCCTCATTTCTGGCCCCACCCCAGAGCCCGCACCCCCAGCCAGAGAAGGGGTGGGGCAAGGGCAGGCCTTGGGACAGGGGCAGGGCAAGGGTGTTCCGTTTTGTGTGATTAGAAAGTTGGCAACCCTACTCGTGGGGCTCACACTAAAATAGCAGTGTAGATATTCCTGCTCAGCCTGGCGTGCCAGCTCTGAGGCCCTAGGGTGGCCACCTGTCCCGTATTTCAAGGGACGTCCCTTGGCCCTTTGAAACATTACATTGAAGCCGATGATAATTGCGCTGTACACTTGAGGGCAGTAGAAATGTGCACTTAAGAGAAAAATACATGCTATGCACAGGGAAGTGTTTCCCTTAAAGCTAAGTGTCGTCCCTTATTTTTCATTTGGTTTTCCCTCATTTCCATCCCTTACCCACCCTTGCCAGGTCTCAGAGCCTGGGCTCCAGCCCGAGCGGGAGGGTCTACACAGCTATTTTTAGCCCCGTAGCGTGAGCCTGAGTCAGTGGACCCTGGCTCTGAGACTCACTGCTGTGGGGTGTGTTTTGCAATGTGGACTTATCTCTAAGGTGCCACAAGTACTCCTTTTCTTTTTGTAGACTTATCCTGCAACTCACTCGTGGTGCTGGACCTGTATAACGAGACATGCATCACTCTGGTGTGTAGTCAAGGCCTTCCTTTGTAAAATGCAGATAGATCAGGGGCAAGATAGGTCGGGGCACCTTGCCCAGAACCTGAGGGCTGCAGCTTGCTTGTTTGCATTACATGGAGCAGATTGTAACTTCACTGGTCTTCGGCACCGAGGCGTGGACCGCGGAAAGGGCAGATTCCAGCCTGCAATGCTCCTGCTTAGCCGCTCCCGTCAGTTCAGGCTGGGCCCTGCAATCTATACACGCCTGGGCATAATGAAGGCAAGCCCAGCTGCGAGACACACACAGAAAGCCGTGCTTGGCCACCACTGCTATAGCTCGGGAATCCATAGCCTCGAAGGAAGGACTGAAGAGGGAGGAAACATAGTTTTGTCATTCAGGCTTTCGGCTAGGAATCGGGAGATCTTCATTCAAGTCCCAGTTCTAATCAAAACATCCTGTGTGACCGTGGGCAAGTCACTGGCCTTGCTGCATTGTGAAGAGAATAAAGCTTCCTTGTGCCTAGTCTTTGTCTATAGAGACCATAAGATCTTTGGGGCAGGGTCTGTTTCACATTATGGAGCCCTGATCTCACTGGCGGCTCTAGGTCAGTGGTTCTCAGCCCATGGGCTGCTTGCGGCCCAATCAGCACACAGCTGCGGCTCATGTGACATCCTCAGGGCCATACTGGTGGTATATATATTGTGTGGATGCGGTCCACATAACACCCAGAGAGCTGCATATGCGGCCCACAGTGGTAAATAGGTTGAGAACCACTGCCCTAGGTGCTTCTGTAACTCAGATAAGTAATACTATTAACGTTTTACCCCACTCGGCGTTCTTCTGCCTCCAAAAACGAGCGGTCCACTCAGCCAGCCCTGCTCAGACTTTTCCGTCTGGAGGTTTTCCCATAGTGTGAATGTGCCCTCTCAGCACACGCCCCAGGCTGGGTTAGAAATGGTTTGTTCGGGATCCATGAAATGAAAATCAGTCAAGCAGATGAGTTCTCCTCATGGGAAAGCCCAGGGACTCGGCCCGATGCAGATTAGAAACGAAAGGCAATGCAGAAGGAAAAGAGCTCCAAACCTGTCATGAGAGAGATGCTTCCTTTGAGCACCTGTCAAAGCAAAGTGTCAGTGTGATTATTCCTTGGTAAGACTGGGCCAGTGTGATGATTCCTTGGGAGTCACTGGGCCAGATTCTTCTTTGCCTCACACCTTGTGGAGACACTTAACACCTGTGCAGAAGGGGTGTCAATCCTTGTCATTTTGTTTCAGTTGCATTTTACAGGGCACTGGAGCAGCTGTCTCAGAAGAACTTGTATTCCCTCCATGCTTCCTTCCCGCGGAGCAGCAGTGCCGTCCATAGTTAGCACACCTTTGGGGGGGAGGGATAGCTCAGTGGTTTGAGCATTGGCCTGCTAAACCCAGGGTTGTGAGTTCAATCCTTGAGGGGGCCATTTAGGGATCTGGGGCAAAAATTGGGGATTGGTCAAAGCAGGGGGTTGGACTAGATGACCTCCTGAGGTCCCTTCCAACCTTGATATTCTATGATTCTAAGTGCTGTGAATGGAATGGGGAGAGCAAAATCCAGTCCCGAGTCTGAGTCACTGGGCTGCGATGAGTTTTTGAGATGATTGGTGCATTTGTGTGGCAGACCCTGAAATGTATCCACAGTCGGCTCTGCCCATTCCTAGATCCCAAAGCCAGAAGGGACCGTTGTGACCATCAAGTCTGACCTCCTGCATAACACAGGCTAGAGAACAGCCCCACGATAATTCTGAGAGCAGAGCTTTTAGAAAAACATCCAGTCTTGATTTAATAATTGCCAGTGCAGGAAATCCACCACAATCCTTGTTCTGGTGCTTAATTATTCTCACCGTTAAAATGTATGCCTTATTTCCAAGATGTCTCTCCTGAGTGTGCTGCGTTGCGACACCTCCCTACGTCGGGATGAAGTCTAACAAACCCAGTCTGTAAGGCCTCCAGAGCTTGGGATTACAAACCAACAGCCCCTTGTGTATGAAAGGGCTGTAATGTACTGGACTTGGTGCTTAGCAAAACTGCTCGTATACCAGCTACTTAGGATCATGGCGGAAAGGAGAAAACAAAATGTTTAGTGTGCGATGGTGATCGGACGTCAAGGGCAGCAGTGTCCTTGGGATGCTGGAGCAAGGAACCAAGATGTCTTGTTTCCCAAACTTGGTTTTGGTTTCAGGGAACTTTATGCCTAGTGCAGTTTTCAAGCACAAAACCGGACAGAAAATGCAGAAATGGTGAGTGAAGCACCCTTCCAGGGGCCATTTCTGCCTGGCATCCTCCCCACCTCCCACTCCAGTCTGGCTAAAACAAGCACAGATCCTCACACTCATTTCCTCCACACTTCCAAAGGAAATAATGACCAGCTCGTCTGTGAAGCCCCTGGCTTTTCCCCATGAACATTTTCATACTAAAAATATCCAGGTGAGATCTGTCGCTCTTTCATGGGAAAATTTTTCCAAATGAAATTTTCATGTTGATTCAATTCAGAATTTTCACTGTGAGCCACTTTTCAAAAAACAACGGTTTTTTATTTCAAAATCTGTGATATTTTTTTCCTTTCTCCCCCTTTTTTCCTCTTTCGCAAATGAATGCCACAGACCGAAGGAATGACATCGTTCGTTTTGTTGCACTCAGTATCCAAAAGGGGGAAAAAAAAGGAGGGGGGGGACAAAAATCCCCCAGTTTCATTTTTTTTCCATTTTCAACAACTGCAACTAAACTGCATATTTTTCTCTCATCACCTTTTGAGCTATCCCATCAAAAAACTACCCCAAAATGACATTTTCCCACAACAATTTCTTGTTGAAATTCCATTTTTCAGAGGGAAAAGTGGTGCTGTTGAAATGTGTCAAGCGTCTCTAAGTATCTACTGCTTCGCCCCTCAAATGCTGGGTGCTCCTTTCCATGGGGGTGATGGGTTGATGGGACAGCACTTGAAGCACAATTCTCCCTGCACCAACTCCTCCCTCCCTTCAAATTCCTGGTGTGCCCTGGTGGCAGCCCTGTCTCCTTCTGTGCGTGGCGTCTAGCACGGACACCAGCCAGCCAGCCCTCTCCTCCCACTCTGTCTCTTCTCCCTCCAGCCTCCTTTCATTGGCTGACTCTGTGGTTTCCCTTGGACAGGCTGGTGGGATAGAGGCAGCCAGTAAACTTCGGCAATCCCTTTGCACTTCCTCATCCCTGCTTTGATTCCCACCTCTGCTTCCCTGATCCTTAACTGCTCGCTCTGCTCTGGCTCCTTCCCGCCATCTTCTAGATGCCCTTGGAGTCTGGTCCAGTTCTACTGGAGTCTGTGGGAGTCATTGTGTGGACGTTAATGGGAATTGGATCACACCCTCGTGTGCTCTGTCTTGGAAACCTTCCATCCATGTCGTGTCTTGACTTTCTCCTTTGCAGTCTGGACATCCGTTCCAGCGATCTCGTTATGTTTCCAGCTGGAGGTGCCCAGCTTTCCACCCCGGGTGGTTTGACTCTTGCCTGCGCACATGGGTGCTGATGCCAGTAAGTTGTAGGAAAGCTCTTAGGCCCAGATCCTCCAATGCATGTATATTCCTAACTCCTATTGAAATCAATGGAAGTTAGAAGCCTAAATACACTGGAGGGTCTGTGGCTTAGTCTGATACAAATCTACGAACATGAGGGCAAATCAGCAGGTTTTCTTCTATCACTTTGGTCTGGGTGTGGCCAAGGGGCGGGGCATGGCTGCCGTGCTGCTGTGCTCTGGAGATTCCTGGTGGGCAGAGTAGCTCGTGGGGTTGTTGTCACGGGGGCTGCTGTGATCTGCACCCCGGCTACCCTGGCACGTGGCCAGCACCACCATCAAGGAGAGCCTAGAGTCACCTTTGCCCCGCCGTCAGATCCTGCATAGCTCTTAGATACAAGCTGAGGATCAATCCCTGTGTCTCCAGGCCCATTTTCCTGTCAGGTGGCAGCTGCTTTGCCCAAGGAATCTTGTATCTTGGCAGGTGAGTCCCTCGCCTTTGCGGTCCCCCACACCTGAGTGCCAAGGAAACTGGGTACAGGGCTGATTCTAAGGGCAGGCGAGCGGGGCAGCAAAACACCTAGGGCTGATCCTGTTTGGATAACAGCATTGGCTTGGACACTGCATGTATCTGGGACACCTGCTGCTCACAGATTTCTCCAAAGTATCGTATTCTTCCATAAGTATTTACATTGGAAGGGGGTTAAGAAGTCAACATGAGCTTGTCACCAAGCAGTTACCCTTGCACTCAGCCCTACTCTTCCCTGCCTCATTAGTACACAGGACACTCTGTATACAATGACTACCTGTTCTCAGCTGTTACAAATGGGACGGAGGCGAGTCTGGACTCTGCTGGGAACCCTTCACCTAACCAGAGCTCCGTGTCAACACACCAGTTCCTAGTGATTTCAGGTGAAGGCCAGCGGTTCTTATACACAAAGCATCCAGGGAAGGGACATTTAGAGACAGAATTTTCAAAAGACCTCAGCCCATCTGGTGCATGTTGGATACTGAGAGCTTTTGAAAATCAGACTCTAGTAGACAATGCTGAGAGGCATTGTGGACGGTGGAGATTCCATTTCACAAAGGGTTTGGAGATTTTGAACTATGGCTTCGTTCCAAATCAGAAAACCAAAAATTTCGAAATTCTCTGTGAAGGGAAATTCGGGAGCGAAGGGAGGGGGAAAGGGAGGGGAAATTGCTTTGGATCACTTAAAATGTTTCATTTTGACAAAATCTAAAAATTTTGTTTCATCGTCATTTTGTCTTTTAAAAAATGTTGCATTATATCACAATATATAATTAGATATAAACGACATGGTTAACAAGACAAAATGAGAAGTCATTTCAAAACAAAACCGTGGAAACATTTTGTGCTGAAAATGTCAAACTGGGACATTTTGATGTTGTCAGAACTTTTAAGAAAATATCCTAATTGAAATTCCAGAAAAATCAACCCAAATTCAAGAAGCTTTCAGATGAATGTGGGTCTGTCAAAGTTTGTCCACCCTGGTTTAGTGTTGATCACCTGGAAATCTAGTTCCGAGTGCTCTCTGGGAAACCTGGCTCTCAGAGACAACATTTTCAAACAATGAATCTGAAGAAGTGGGTTTTATACAGACTAACACAGCTACCCCTCTGATACTTGATTTTCAAACAATGGGGCTTAAGCTATGCCCTTAAATGATACCTGTGAGCAGGTCACCCAATGGACCTGTTCCTATAGTGCCTTGTGGCCAGGCTGGAGATGTGTGTGTGTGTTGAGACTTGGGAAGGAACTCAGAGATAGGCAGAGGTACATGTGTGTGTACCTTGTGTATAAAAAGCACTGCTCTGCCCTCTAGTGGACAGATTCAGAACTGCCCAGATCTGCAAGCTCCGGCCGACAGTGGTTCTCAACCTTTCCAGACTATTGTACTCCTTTCAGGAGTCTGATTTGTCTTGCGTGCCCGCAAGTTTCACCTCACGTAAAAACGACTTGCTTACAAAATAAGACATAAAAATACAGAAGTGTCCCAGCACATTGTTACTGAAAAATTGCTGACTTTTTCATTTTTACCGTGTAATTATAGAATAAATCAACTGGAATATAAATATTGTACTATACTTACATTTCAGTGTATAGGTCATAGAACAGTATAAACAAGTCATTGTATGAATTTTAGTTAGTACTGATTTCACTAGTGCTTTTTATGTAGCCTGTTAAACTAGGCAAATATGTAGATGAGTTGATGTACCCCCTGGAACACCTCTGCATACCCCCCTGGTTGAGGTACATGTCCCCCTGGTTGAGAAGCACTGCTCTAGGGCAGCTAGTGTGCTTGGGGGGCCCCATTTAGCTCCAACAATAGGGCCAGGGCTTTTCCTGCAGGGGGGTCTGAGTGCTGGCCAAAGGGAGCTCGGTGCAGCGTGAGCTAAGTCCCTCTGAACCAATGACTCTGTTCGTATCAGGTTTGTGTTATGTATGCGGTGATTGCCCAGTGCCTAAGTGGACTAATTACACAGCTATGGACAGGTGCATTTTAAATACATCTGCATAAATAAACCCCCAGGGAAGAGGCTACTGATGTAAAAACCAGCTCACTGGGTTCTCTTACACTGTGATGTCACAAATGACTTACATTGTGTCATTATAAAACTCCTTGGGCCGGTAAGAAGCCACCCACCCCAACCGAGTGCTCAGAAACCATGACACTGAACGCAGGGTCAGAACTGATAGGTTAGCGAGGACATGAAGACAAGGAATGTTTCTGTTCTGTGGTCCCAGCTGGGGAGGCTGAGGCTAAGTGTTCATTTTGAGATGCAAGCAAAAACGTGCTGTATTTGAATCAGCCGCTTAGCTTGCAAATCAAGAATCTTTTACTGCTCAGCCACCTCTGCCAACGGCGCCCCGGGCTGTCCTGTCTCGCCACGCAGAGCTGAGTCCGTGTGGAGGGGACGGGAGCGTATTCTCTCCTTTGCGAATTCACCCTGGCGGGTTCGAAATGCAACTACAGCAGCTCATTTTGCAGAGCGCTCCCAGACGAGCGAAGTGCTGTAGTGAGGGTAACATGCCCGTCAGCTCCCAAGGTTACTGCACCTCTGACCTCTTGGCCTCCTCGAGGGCACCCCCTTGGGTCTCAGGCCTCTGGCTGTCACCTTCCTTGGCACGGGGGTCTCATGACTCGTGCTTTAGACTGGGGATTTAGGCCGCAGTTCATTCTGATTCTCTCTGCAGGTCTGACTTTCGTTCGGCACCTGCCATCCTGGTCTCTCAGGGCAGTGACAGGGTTCACCAGGGGCCAGCCACCTTCAGACAGCAGAGCATTGGTTACTCAGAACAAAGGTACTACAGAGAAAACAGATCCTGAAAACACTGCACAGTTCATATGCATGCCCAGCTTCCCCATAGTCACCCATCCTCCACCTTGAGAGCCTGGTAGGTTTCCAAGCACTTCAGGGCCTGTTCCTCAGGTCACAGTCACATGTCAGTCGGTTTTTGTGGGCATGATCTCCTCCCTTCCCCACCAGGCTGGTCACTTTATACCAGTGGTGGGCAACCTGTGGCCCATGGGCCACATACTGCCCAACACGGTAATCCGCAGGCGGGCTGCCAGACAGTTTGTTTACATTTGCACGGCTGCCCGCGGCTCCCAGTGGCCGCGGTTTGCTGTTCCCGGCCAATGGGAGCTGCAGGAAGCAGCGTGGGCCACAGGTTACCCATCACTGCATTATACTGTTTTCACATCTTTGTTTGCCAAGCCTCTGTCACCAGGTCAAACCAGTCTGTGAGATTTCCCCTGGGGGCCAGACTTCTCCAGACTTGTCCTGCCCATGGATTTGCATCAATTACCCTCTCACCCCGCGAGTGATTTCACCACCTGCAGGGAACCTTGTTTCCCCTCCAGAACACAATCCCTAGCCCACGGAGATACAGATAACTCTCTCAAAGCTCAGTCAATATGCTTTGGCTAGTCCACCTGTCTACAGTGTCTCTCACAGTCCAGAGCAGCAGACCTCCAGGGAACATGTGCCTTGTGCTACTTTCCCCACTGGCTTCCGAGGGAACGGTGGCTTTTTTGACCCAGAGATTTGTACTCCTGTGAGATCTCACAAGCAGCCTTTGGACCCTGGGCAGTGCCAGGGGTGGAGGGGCGAACGCCATGCCCAGGAAGGGGTGGGGTGGGAACTGCACATGGCAGGGAGGACAGATATTCTGTGGGGTGGGGGGGAATGCCATGTGGTGGTGGGGAAGGGCAGGGTTCCAGGGGGAGGGGACGCCATGCCTGGGGCAAGAGGATGGCAATTGGAGGCGAAGCCATGTGTCAGGAAAGGGGGAGAGAGAAGCCACACATTAGGGAGGGGCTATGCATGGGAAAGGGGGCAGCACTCTGGGGTGGAGTGGGGCCAAGGGGACAGTGCTCCATGGGTGGGTGCTGTGCACTGAGGACGGGGATGGTACTTGGGCAGGGGGCAGCACTCCAGGGGGGTGAGCCTGGGCCATGAGAAGGGGCAGTGCTCCTGCATTGTCAATGTTCAGCCAAATGAACCTCCAGGTTAACTCACTTCTCCCCAGGTTTCACGGCATTTCCTTCCTTTACCCTCACCTCCCCAACAGGCTGCATTCAACGCACCCCTGCCTGGAGCTTCTACCAGCTCTGTGCCCATCAGCATCACCCACAGCCCAGTGCCGGCTTCCAGTGGGCCCTGAGCAAGGTCTTCGTTGGCAATGGGACAGCTGCCCTGGCTGGTGGGCTCAGCCTCAGTGTCCCAGATCAAGGAGGGGTCAGGTGGCTGCAATGCCCCATGTGACACTGGTCTGCCATACCGCACAGTGAGTGGCAGACGCAGGCACCTCTGTGTGCACGTGATACACCTGCGATGACCTGCCCGAGAACGAGTTACTATCGTGTATTGCAGGGCCGTGGGCCCCAAGCATTAGCAGAGGGAGCAGGGAGTTGTCTTGCCATCCCGTCCTGCTCCCAGAGAGCTGGGACTGGACTGTGTGTTGCCTTTGCCTGTGGCTGTACTGTCAGAGAGCGGGGCTGACTATGGAATCAGTTCCCCCTGCAGAGCCCAGCTGCACGGCTATTCCAAGGCCGTCGTTTGGGTTCCCTGGACTGACGCGTGACTTGGGTGAGAGCTTTTTTGCCTGGCTATAATCTGAGCCCGCCTAGCTGAGCTACTAGCCAGCTGTAGGGCCGTGGTTTAATGTGGCCACTAAGGAAAGCCTGCTGGGGAGAAGGAAGGCTGGAGCAGAGCCAGCCTGCTCGAGGAAGAGAGGCTGCAAACCCTTCAGAGCTACGCGCGGGGAAGGGTGATGAGCCAAGGGCCTGTGTAGGGTGCAGCTATTTCCTCCTTGCTGTGGATGGGTAGCATAGCTGACCCAGCATGTCCCTGTCAATCAGGAACCACCTATGACAGTTAGACAGCAGGGTGCAGGAAGGAATATTACCTGCAGGGGCAAAGTTCTTGTAAACATTCCAAAAATGAATGGTCTGGGGGCCCCGGATGGAAGTGTTTGGTGATGTAACACCCCCCCCCCCATACAGAAACAACAGCTATGCTATCGTGATAGACGTGTCCCTTAGGTACTTATCCAGGCTGCACGCGGTGGTGTCATGTGGTAGCAAGGTATGCCAATGATAGGTTCTTGGACCCACGTCCGAACAACCTTTGGTGCAAGCAAAAAGACCACAAACATGTACGTAAGTTGTCAAGACAAGTTTAAAAGAACAAATGACCCATAAACAATTTAGTCTAAAAAGACACAAATTGTAGCTGTGCAGAAGGTTTCTTTGACACAAATTACCACTAATTTATTTTAAACGCCAAAACCAAATTCTTCTCATGCAACTGGTTTATTTGACACAAATGATTAAGGCTCATTACTTAAGGAATGCTGACCTTGCATTTTATATTGATAAATGCACACATTATTAATTGACACACCTTTTAAATAATGTATTCATTATACTAGAAGCCAGGTATCCTATTGCACACTTTGGTGCTAGCAAACCACGAATAGCCAATGGGCTCCCTCTCAGCAATGGGCAATACGACAGTATATATGTGTCTAGCCTTTTTCAGTATATTTGCCATGTGCTACAGGTCTAAGTCTGAACCATCTGTAGTCTCAGACTCATCTGGATCCACACTGGTAACTGTATGAGGAGTGTAACAGTCCTCACGCACAGTACACGAGCAAGTCTGTGTGCACGCCATGCTCTGTCATGGACAACAGGGCTGCGCTCGCACTTGGCTTTTGCACGCCCACATGTAATGGGTTCCAGGAGTGCTTTGGGGCAGGTGTCTGTGTCATTAGTGCTGGAGATCTGTGTCCATCCTTGTCGTGGCGCCAGCCATTTCCAAATGGGGAAGGGCTATGAGGCTCCATCGCCGTGGCCTGGTCCCAGGTAAGGGGCTAGTAATTTATGTGTTGGTATGTTGCAGAAGACTATCATAAGCTGGTGGGAAGGGCCTCGCTCCGGGGCTGTTGGTAGAAAAGCTGCTATCACGCACCATTTACATCCACTGTGTCAGCGGCTGGGTCATAGAGAAGGGTTATCAGAAGTCCTACTGATTTCAGCTGTTCAGGAGCCACCACATCCACCATAATGCCAAAATTAGCAAGGCTGTTAAAAGTGTTCGGATGCTTCCTGATAAGCTTCCCGAGCTTTAGTTTGCCAACCCTTGCCAGACTGCTGGCTGAATCACACCCAGGCAATGTGTGTGCTGCTGACAGCATTCTGCATCGTTCTTGGCCAAGGTCAGCTGCTATGGTGCGGCCTGGTGTAAACCTGGCTTTATCTTTCACACCAGTATGAAAACCAAAGTTTCAAACCAAAGTTGTTTCCAACTTGTGAATAAAGTGTGCACAGAGGGCTGCAACGGGAGTGTCCAGAGCCCACACCGCTACCGAGGGTATTCTTGTGAAGCATGTGCCACGTGAAGTAGAAGTCAAGTATCTGTTTCTTTGTGTGATGAGAATAGATCTTGATCTACAACTCCATCTGAAGTGACCATGTGAGCAACTGAGGCCATTCTTGAATCTGTTTCTGATTTAAGCCAAGTAAATTATCTGCCATGCTGCACCATGAATCTGACAAAAAATGTTACCAGATGTGCTTTCTTCTTGGAGTTT
The DNA here is from genome assembly GCF_965140285.1 of Lepidochelys kempii. NCBI lineage: Eukaryota > Metazoa > Chordata > Testudines > Cheloniidae > Lepidochelys > Lepidochelys kempii. Next base: position 28,437,967 of record NC_136392.1, on the reverse strand, counting down.
CCAATGAACGTACTCCTCTGTGTTGAGACAGGTGCTTTGGGATCATGGATTTTTACTTCATTGCTTTGTGAGGATTGCCTTTGTGCATGTTCAAAAGCTTTAATTGCATCTCTGACATATCGATCAGATATCTACTCTTCCGCAGCTCTCATAACTCTGTAGGGCCTGGCATACTATTCTGAAGCCCAGTTCAGCAAATTCTGCAAAGCTAGTTGCACCTCCTTGCCCGACTATTTGTAAAACAGCCATGCATTCCACGATCCAAGCTGTTGGCATGTTGGATGCTGGCAGCTGATGCATTGACTCTGTTTCTTTTTTTAATTAAGGCAATAGCTCACTCTTTGCAGTTTTATTCAGGATACCATCAGAACATGCTAGAGCATATGGAACTATGGGAAGCTCATGTGTGAAAGCTTCCTTCAGATCAATCTTCCTTGTTCATGCAGCCACTACAAGATGGCTGAACAACTCCCTGTCTGCAGGGACAGTCACTGTCTTATCACTGCTAACTTTTGATTTGATCTTGCTTAGAGATGCAAATGTCTTGAGGTTGCAGTTGGGATCAAAGAATCCAGCGGTGTTTGAATTTAATCTGTCTTTCACAGACTGTTTCATTGCTTGATTCCTGCGTCATATGCAGTAACAGGCTTGGTGGCAATCTCTGCGGGTGCAACAATACCGGTTCAATATTGTTGACTGCTACCAAGTCAGCATTCAAATCAAAGGAGTCAGTGACAGTGAGAGCAACCTTACTTATATCACCTACATCATGCTGCATGCGACGTGGTGCAGCCTCCTTGTGTTTGCCAGGTGAGTTTACCAGATCACACATGCCCTTCATGGAAGTTGTGATAGCTGAGTGCTTCTGAGCAGTGAAGAACCATCGAGCCAAGGTTCCTGGTTTCAAAGTGAAACCCACTATACCCCCTTTTCCTTTACTACGACCGTTCACTGTTTGATCAGGTGCCACATCTGTCCAGACTTGGCTGAATAGTTCTAGACCGAACCACAGGGTGATTTCCTTGCATAAACTGCTCATGAGTAAGGTTAAGATTTTGTCAGGTTATTTTTAGTGAAAGTTGTGGACAGGTCACAGGTAATAAACAAAAATTCACAGAAGCCCTTGTCCTGTCCCTGACTTCTATTAAAATAACTGTGACAAAACGGGGCTGACGGAGAAAGAACGCCCAAGCACTGCTGTGGGATGGGACAGGGGAGGTGCAAGACATCCTATACATTCTAGAAGGCATCACTGAGCTGGGAAAGTGTTATGGTTAGACTTGTGGTACTATTGTTTGTTAACCGAATTTAAACATTCCTGGAGCTTGCCTTGGGTGAGGCCTACATCACAGTCAATCTCTTTGTCTTGTACCCATTTACAAAATGCCTGCCACCACAGTTTGGACAGAGCCTCCGTTACAAGCTTGTGGGCCTTTAAGTTGCTTGCTTGCTGTGTTGTTACCATTTACCTGAGGTTCCATGAGGCTCTCTTTCAGACCACTCTATTCATACTTCTTTCCACTTTCAGACAGAAATGTCTCTGCTATGTGGACACCGTCCACTCTCAAGACAGTTTTCAGAAATTCCTCTGGGCCTCTCTACTGAATCTCATTAGCCTTGCAGTATACAGCCCCATCAAAGGTCCAGACACTGTAACTTTGGTCAAGTGTCTTAGACATCTAGTGAAAACTGCACTCCGTTTAGTCAGTGATGCAGGCAGCACTGGACAGTAACCAACAGGTGTTACTGTTGGTATGGCAGATGAAGTCATCACATTAAAAACCATCCCTCCTGGTACATGCTGAACATTCCCCTTTCTAAACTCAACTTCAATAGCGTGGTTGGGCAGCAGCTTAGAATTATCCATTGCAGATCCAGGTTGGTGGCTTGTTGGCCACCCTTAACATCAGATACCAGTTGTGTTTTACTTTTTCCACAGCAGGATTGGGTGCAGGGAGTCTACCACGAGGATTGTTACTCCAGCATGTCTTGGCACACTGCAGGAGTTTCAAGTGATTGTCTTTGCAGTGCTGTTTTCTTTGTTGGAGTCTGAGCTGCCACTGTGCAAAAGCTGCCTTCTGGAATTGAGGGAGCCTTGCATCGATAGACCACTGTTGTCGTGGTACGGGTTGTGTGCTTTCCATCTAATGCTTCCTCATTTGTATCATTATTGTCTGATATTGTCTCTAGCAGCTGTTTAATGCAGAGCCAATATAATACCTGTGTCCGTTCTCTCCAGGGCTTCACACCTGACACGCATTGCTACTACCCGTGTAGAGCCTGTCCTGTGGCACACAGACATCGCAAGCACAGTGTTTAAGGGTACTCTTTGCACTTCTGGATACTATATGAATGAAATCCTGGTCAGTTAATAATATCTGTCTGTAGAGGGGCTTGTTACTGGCTATTACGAAACGACTGCCTTCTTCCATAGGTTTTCATTTTCATTAGTACATTATTCATCTTGTAAAATTATGTCTAGCTAAAATGAAACCACTTTTGTCCATGTTTCAGACCTGGAAAAGATGATGTTGAAATAAGCTATTTTTTGTAGAAATTACATTGTGTGAGTGGATCATAAATTGCACATATAGACAAAGCAACAAGCAGAGAACATATAAAGTAAATATGCCATAATGAAATCAATGTAGAATTGTACACACGTTAAAGAAGAGTCATTACTGTGACTTTTTCAAGACATTTGTGACGGTCATTTGACATGATTTACGAAAGCATCCACAGTTCTCAAAGTTCCCACTGCACAATGCCACGTCTCCCTGAAAATCACTCCAGGGGGTTAATCCCTTCATAAAAATGTGTTAAACCTTTTCATGAGGGAGGGATGCTACAAATTTCAAATTCATGCAGGTTTTCCATTTGGGCCTCCAGACTACAAGGGAAAGGTGGATGTTTCCAGCAGACTGACCCTGTCTTTCCTGTGGCAGCAGAACCAGCCAACGACAATGAATTTGGCAGGGCTGGTCCCTGAAGTGAGTGAATTTTATTTTTCCATTTTCACTTTGGGAACATTTACATTTTGAACTGTTTGTGTCTCTCTGTGACGGGACCATGCTAAGTCACCTAGCATCTCGTTCAGTCTAGCATGCATGCCTGATGCTCAGGCCCTGTTACTGGGACTTCACTCACAGTCACACTAATTGCACATGCAAACAAGGTGCAGAAATTAATTGGGATTTTTGTACGTACATCTGTGCACATCTGAAAGTCTGGCCCTAACCGTTCAGGTTCTGCTAAATCCTAAAGTCTAAATATTCTTCAGCACTTTCTTGAGTCTGCAAAACTGAGCTCAAAGTCTCCTGGGAACAGCCTTTCAGACAGTATTTAACAAAGTCCAGCTCTTCTCCCAGCTGGAGCACCTGAGCACAGAGGGGTATGGATTGAAAAGCAGTTGAGGGGGTCAGAATTTTCTGAATTTAGTTTTTTTGGATATAAAAAACAGGATAAATTTTTCGCTTTTTTTGGTGCATGCAAAATATAAATAATTTTTCAAGCAGCTATAGAGCTGGTCTGAAATTCAACATTTTAACAAATGAAAGGAACACATTTTTTGCAAAACAATTTGCAAAATATTTCCTATCTTTTTGACTGACTGGAAGAAGCAAAGGGCAAAAATAAGCTACCTGCCACGCTCAGAACCTTAGGAAACAACAGTTTCTGAGTACTGCGCACTGATCAGCCTGCCCTAGATCACAAGGGACTTGCTCCCAAACCAACTTTAGATCCTCACGTATTCACACCTGCCTAACCTCACTGAAACCAGGGATTCAGCCTGTATTGCAGCTAAGTCAAAAGGACAGGCCTTCAGAAGAGGTCAGGCCAGGTACAAATATCTGCAGCACCTACAATTGTGAGGAATATTTTTTGACAGATGAGACTCAAATTGCTAACGCCTTTGCCGCTCAGCAATAACTGCTCTGAAACATCTGAATTTGTAGGACGCCTTAACAAAGGTTAGCTTAGGAGACAGTTTATCATAAGGGGAGTACAGAATACACAGGGGAGCTGAGACAAAATGCACACAAGCACCACCTCTTGGGCACCCCACCCTCCCGCACCTGACCCTGAGCACCCAAGAACCATCCCAGCACTGTGATGCTACTGCCATGGCCTGGCTAATATGGGGGTCGGCACCCATGATCGGGGCCCGATTTTCAGAAGAGCTCAGCTCCTAGCACACTGAGCGTTCCTGTCTATCTGGCCTTAAGGGGGAGGGCATTCCAGAGCTGTAGGAAGAGAAGGCCCTGTCTCCGCCCTCTCAAGGGGGTACCTAGGATGGACAGCAGCCCTGCCAGTCTCAGTTGCCACAGTATGAAATCCATGGTAACAAATCCCTAGCCCGCTGGTGCCTCTCCTCGCAGCTTTCTGAGCTGGTCCACACTCCACAGCCACTGGTGGGATGGATAAGAGGTATGAACTCCACACTGGTTTCTGGGGAAACCTAAAGTGCAGCAAACTCGCTCCGTTGAAGCCTTAGCGCAGAGCCCACCTGTCCCGCACGTAGAGGTGGTACGTGCTGACGTGCAGTGTCGAGATTCCCGCTTGGTGCCGTGTGTGCGAGGGGGGTGTGCTGGAGTGCTCTCCGGGTGCTTTTTAGGAGGGAAGTTGGGGAATTCTTTCCCAGCCCAAACTATTTGCTGCCTGAATCTAAATACTCAGTGATTTCCCCGCCAGGGGTTGTCACCGTCTCTCTCTCTACTTTTCTGGGGGTTGCGCTGTCATCAGCTAAATGTGTCCCAGGGCACATCCACCTGGTTCAGCAGCCTTGGGACCCTTAAGTGGTTCCCCCTAGAGCCCCAGGAGTGTCAATCCCAAATCACTGAACTGCTGCTTCCAGATGGCGAGTGTCAGGTTCAAGCAAGGCCCAAATCTTTGACATGTGTCCAGTGACTTTACCCTTCTCATTTGTCCCACCCCGTGACAGCAGCAGCAGACCTAGAGCCTGCCGCAGGAGAAATAAGAGCCATAGGCCAAGATATCCCTACTCAGGCCAGCCAGTAACTGCAGCCCTGCAACACATTCTGTACCTCAGAGGTGCTAGAACTAGGGGTGCTGGGGCTGCTGCCGCACCCCCTGGCTTGAAGTGGTTTCCTTCCTATCCACGGTTTACAGTTTGGTTCAATGGCCCTCAGTCCCCCCCCCACCCCGGTACAAATTGTTCCAGCCCCGCTGTGGTACCAGAGGGCAGGGCACTGCCTGGCTGAGAGCCCAAGGTGGCACAGGGAGGCAGGCATGGCAACACCTGGGGAAGTGCAGCATAGCCTCCAGGCTCCTCGCCTTGCATAGGGCAGACTTGCTGTGAGCTGCCCATTCTAACATTGGACTCTCTGCTGGAGCCAGATCTAGCAGCTGTCCCCTGCGCGGCTCCCGGCACAGTGGTCAGCACGGAGTTACAGGAGCTCCCAAGGGAGCTATGGCCATGCTGCCTCAAGCTTCCGAGTGGTCAGTTTGGACACTTGATTTTAAAAAAATCTTCTTAGTGGCCCTTCTGATAGATAACCGAGGGGGATTATGCCCCTGTAAGTCAAACCCCCGCCCAGGCATTTCTGCTCAGGCTGAACCCCCATGATTGATCTGAAAGTCAGAACTGACATATAATTCTGTTTCTTCTCCTTGCTCTCCAGACATCACTGACAAATCTTTTAATCAAATTTTAATGTACCTGCTCTGAATGCAGCACTCTCTAAAGTGCACAGCTCCCCACAAACAGCCTAATCTGGCTAGTAATATTCTGAGGAATATCATAAATATAAAGTAAAAACAATAACGGCCTCCAAATAGATCCCGTCAGAAACACCAGAAGAAATGTGGAATGAGAGCCAGGATTCAAACCAGCTGTGGCCTGGAGACACCAGCACTGCTGAGCCATGTGACAATGTCATTGGCGGGGTAGCTGGGAGAGATTTTCAGAAGCTTTCAGTGCTGGCCTAATTCTCCCCCTTTGAAGCAGAGAACCCCAGCCCAGGGCTTACACAAATTCAGCAGCACCATGCACTGATGACAAGAAGCCCAGGTAAATGCCTAGCTGAACTGGGAGTCGAAGGGAGAGCAGAACCTGAACCCAGTGACAGTACCAAAGACAGACAAATGCATTTCTCATCCAATCCCAGCCCTGACGTAGAGGCACAGCCCATAAACCTCCCGATAATCCCTTTCATCCAGATGATCCCTCCTCACTCCCCCTGTCCTTGGATACCTGCACATAGCTACCCAATTCCAGTGCCCCCATGAACACGCGCACATGTGTCTGAGACACAAATGCAACCCGTATGCCTGTACAGGAGGGGAGGGGGAGAGAGCTCCCCCCCTGAAACACACGCCACACACATACCTGGACACAAATATACCCAACATGCATGCACACCCCTCCCCCCACAAACCTTCCCACACACACCCTGAAAACCCACTGCCATAGCACATGCTTGTACCTTCGACACACATCCCTCTCCACAAGCACACACAGCGTCCCAAACTCACCCGGTGCCTCAGAACCTGTCATGACATCTCTGTTGTGTTTCTTGTGTGACCATGCAGATGCCGTGAGGGCTAATGCTAGAATGTGCCTTTATTCGCCCCTCCCTGTCACAAGATCCAGTCCACACTGGAGACAGACAGTTTTAACCGCGTACTTTGAGGACTTGGTTGTTTTCAAGTTCCAAGGATGCTGATGCCCTGATCCTGAGAGAAGGAAACATATGGGCATGAAGTCTAGCATAGAGCGAGGGGAAGGTGAGAGGCCAGGGGAAGGAGCTGTTCCCCTTGGCAGCTATCTCTGGGCTGGCAGCGACAGGGGCACTGGCAACGTACACCTGTTTATCTGATGTGGCTGGGTTCTTTTTCTGCAGATGCGATATAGTCCAGGCTTCATCCCCTACCGGCTCCATCGATGTACATGCCAGAATCCACACTGGCTGTGCTGCACTGGGGGGAACTCCTCCGGCCCGTGGTTCTTGGCATGAAACCTGAGCCCTGGCTTTCCGAGTGGGGATGCAGTTCCTGGGCACTTCTCTCCCAAAGTGCATTGTCATTCCGAAATTCCTCTTTGCTCTGAGTCGCATCACTCCGCAGAGGAAGCGTTGCGATTCACTAGCGGTATTGAGTAGGGGCTAGTGCCCCCTATCTGAGATCAGGCCTCCCTCGTGCTGGGTGCTGTACAAACACAGTGGGCGAGACAGCCTGTGCCCCAGAGAGCGCACAAGCGCCATGGAGACACACAAAGCATGGGGAAGGAAACTGGCGCAGAGCAGTGGAGTGACTCAGCCAAGGCGGCAGAACACATCAGTGGCACAAAGGGGTTTAGAACCCAGGAGTCCTGGGCTAATACCCAAGCCACCTGACCTCAGCACCTCCTCTAAAGAGCAGAGCTTTTGATCTCTGTTGACCACACTGGCATTAAACCCACTCAGCTGTGACCCACCAGGAGGCGCTGAAGTCCCAGCTACGTTCAAGGCACCGGGTCTGTAACTTGTTTCCAGAGACGGGGGCTGAGCCACCGTGACCTGTGGATCTGAATTTCACAAAGGCCAGGGATGTTTGGATCCTGGGGCTTTGGCCCCGGCTTCTAGCTGGTGATGGGGACACTCGCTGAATTACACCCCGCTCTGGTCTAGGCCCAGTCCCTCAGCAGCTGGGTCCAGGATATTCTCCTAACTAGACTCCTGCCGGCCAGGAATGGTAAGAGCAGATGGATGCAGGGGGAACGCATGGTATTGTGGCAGGACTGGAGGCTGTGGTAGGTGGAAGTGGGGAGTCCAGCACGAACCCAGCGATACCAGCTGAGCAGGGAGCAGGGTCTAAGGTTTCAGGAGCAGAGAAAACCAAAGTTAATGGTTTATAAAGTGCTGAGAGACCTGGGGCCTAAAGACCCCCCCCTCCTTCTGCGTCGGGTTCTTGGCTAGCTCCTTGCCCCAGCTCTGAGATATGTCTCCTCACAGTGCCTCAGGGAGGTCTGGAAGTGCTGTCCCCATTTCACAGCTAAGGCACCAGGTGGATTAAATGGTTTGTCTGTGGAGCGTGGCTGTGGCAAAGCAGGGCTTGAAGCGGGCAATCTAGAAGCCCCAGCCTTAACCACAAAGCCATCCCGTCTGCCTGGGCTACTCTCTGTCCCCAGCATGGGCAGTGGCCATGCCAGCGTCCCTCACGCTGCCCTGCTGGTGTGCCTTATCCCTCCCTGGGAGGGGTCACTCCCCGGCCTGTGCTCTGCTGAGGCTGCCAACAAGGGGGGCAGCTAGTGCCAGTCAGGGGGGCTGGAACAGTTTGTACAGAGGGGGTGCTGAGAGCCTTTGAACCAAACTGTAAACCGAGGATACGATGGAAAGCACTTCAAGCCAGGGGATGCGGCACCCCTAGTTCCAGCACCTGTGGGAGCGATCTGCTCTTGAAGCAAATGAACTCAGCAAGGCACTGCGCCAGGGCTAATGTAGGCAGCTGAGTCCAAGCGTTTGGCTGCTCCAAAGCACGGGGATGTTGGACCGAGGGGACTGGTCTGGGGCCAGCTCTCTCTCTCCCAGCCCCCTTGTTATGGGGACGGATACCGGGCCTGTGACACCCCCGAGCAACTGAGGGTCACTCCTGGGAGTGAGGGCTGCAGGATGCTGATTGTGTCTCTCTGGTCTAGGGCTGCTCAGTGCTGCCGTCTGTGGATCAAAGTCAGCACTGCCCTTCGCCAGGTACAGCCTTTGGCCCTGGCATGCCGGCCGGCCTGCTCCCTACCTGTGCACCAGCCGGGCAAAACTAGGGGCACCCCTTGCCCTTCCCTGAGACAGCTGGGAGAGGCAGGGGGGACCTGGTGAGTAGATGGCCCTGTGTCTGCCAAAGAGCCCTGCTGCCATTGGAGGGCTGAGGGCTGGTGGCTGCATCGCACCTTCACGAGCCAAGCTCTGAGCTTTGCCTGCTCCTGCTGTTGCTGACCATGGCGTGCCTCATGCCCAGCATCCCATACATGGCACCACCTTGGGGCCGCAGTACAAGAGCCCGGCTCCACTCCTGGGTCACCATTCTCCAGAGCAATCTCTGAATATGGCTGCCTCCATTTTGGGGCCCCATTGCGTCACAGGGGTGATGAACCCGCCCAGGTGTGATCTGTTGTGCTTTTCACTTGGGTGGCTTGGTGATTTCCATGTGACCGACAAAACCTGCAGTCATGCCCCATCCACCGGCCCCACAGAGAGAATGAGCTCCAAGGCAGGTGAGCTCTGAGCCATCAGACTGCATCTCGTGACAGACTGGGCCAAGCCCATCAATCCACTGGTGCAGCTTTTCACCCTCAGAAGAGGCTGGCCTTCAGAGCACTGCATTCTGGGTACTGCCTTTCTTGGTACTTCCTTTCATAAATTGCCCTTGCGTGCACTGTCAGTGGTGAGATCACAGGATGGGTGAGGAGCATCTCGAAAGGGGAGAAGGCCCTCCAGTTGCCTCAGAGGGATGCCACCTTATTTGTGAAGAGCCTTCCCACCATAGGTCCCTTCCCTCCAGCCCACTGGCCCCATCAGGGCAAAGATCCAGAAGCATGTGAAATCTGCTCCTGAGAGCAGCATGTTGCACTGTCCCGAGAGACAGGGTTGCAGCCCCTGTTCCCAGACAGAGGTGGGTTCAAGGCAGAAAACAGGTGGGGATTGCAAACCCGCTGTGTTCAGGGGGGTCTGGATCAGGGAGTTTGAGCTATCCCAGAGATAGGGTCCAGATCCAGACCCAGCTCAGCACAGAGACCAGCCCTTCAGTTTGGGGGTGCTAGGCTGTGGCTTGAGTCCAGGCCCACCTGCGTTCGTACATGGTCACGGCTGGAGCCTGCTTAAGCTCAGGAGGAGCTAGTGTGATTGGCAGCTCCACATCACCGAGGCAAAGGCCTGCTCCTTTGCTCATCAGTCCTTGCCCTCTGCTGAGATAGTCACCAAGGGTGCCATGCTGGAGCTGGGTTTGGATGCACGCACCAGTTCACTAGCAGCTGAACCCTGGTCTCCATTCACAGAGGCCCCCGAGCAGCAATCGGCTCCCACCAGCCCAGCTCAGATGTGTAGCACCGACTATCCCACTGCGAGTCCCCGGAGCCCGCCAGCCCCAGGGAATTTCCTCCCTGATTACACATGCCAAGTACCTTGCACACAGCTTCTGTGCTGGCATATTGCCCTCAGGCTGGCTGTCACTCCCGGCTCTTCCTCTGTTGTTCGGGGGGCACAGCAGCAGGACTCTGACAGCGCGGCAGCACCCGCTCGTGCCAGAGATGCCCTGCAGCCCTGGCTCGTGTGACTTCCCTGACTCTGACACCCTGGCTGCAAGCTGTGACACGCCCGGAGCAGTGACAGGTGCTCGGCAGGACTGTGTTCCCTTGCGGTGCCCGCTCCGCTCGCTGGGGCCAGGAGTAGCTGTGCGGTCAGTCACAAGGACATGCTATTGATAGACCCCTGGCTGAGCTCACGGGCACCCTCGTGTGGGGCACGGGTGGGCCAGAGAGCGGGGAGGCCCTGCCATGGCTGGTTGCGGGGGTGGCCACACCGCAAGCTGGGAGGTATGTAAGTGATTTCTCCATCCTGATACACACACGCCTCCACCAGCAAAGGGGAATTACGCTGCCGTGGGTGTTCTAGCAGGAGTCTGCTCCCACTGAAATCAAGGGGCCGTTGGCGTCAGCGGCAGCAGGCTCTCCCACTGAAGCCGACAGAAGCTCAGCACGTCTCAGGATTGGGCCCAAACGCAGGGCATGTCATTAGAATGTGTCAGGGGTTCGGAAACCCAGAGGACAGCCCCGCTGCCAGCAGCTGGGAGTCACACACAGACCCAGCCAGCCAGCGCACTCTCCGTGCGCTCCGAGAGCCTCGTTCCAGCCCCATTCTAAGGGGACTGAGCGCTGCTGGCCGAGCCAGCCGGCCATGCCTGCCTAGAGAGAAGTTGTGCCAACGGGAGCTGTGCCACGGATCTCAGCGGGGCAGGATTTCATTCCGCAGGGCTCAGTCTGCGCTACACACTGCGGGGAACATTTCCCACCCCTGCAGCTGACCCTGGCAGGAGCACTGGTGTAGATCAGCGGCTGGCTGGTTGGAACCGCTGCGTTAGCTAACCCTGCTCAGGCCTAGACAACACAGCGCGGCCAGCAGTGGCCTGTTTCCACTAGCCACTTCCATTTTGGCTGTCACTGACATGGCCACAGCAGCGGCAGCAAGATTCTAAGGAGCTTAGCTAGGCAAGGCCCATGCTGTAGCACCGTTGGTGTCAACTGGAGCAGCCTCAACTTACCCCAGCTGCAGATCGGGCCCATTCCCTTCAGTGGTGTCACACAGGCCTGACTCTCACGTACACAGCTCAGGCGCTGGGCTTAAGTTGGGAGAGCTCGGCACCGAGAGCCATGGAGAGGGACCATAGTGCAAATGAGAACAAGGCATGGTTCTTCAGTAAGGCACCGGCGACTCAGGCCCTGCGCCCGGCTGACTCCTGGCAGTAGAGTTTGAAGGAATGCGCTGTAAGTGAAGCGCTCGGATTTTCCCATTAGCAGAAATGTTGCAAATTCAGAAATTACAGCTGCTCCCTGCCTCCAGGTCACCGGCACTTTGTAAAGCACGACGGGTTTACTGTGGAGCTTTCACACGTGGAAACGTGGCTTTTGAATCGCTCTGCAAAAAGAAACACGTGCTGTCTTCTCCTGCAGCGATCTCTGGGTGGAACGCAGCGGCACACAGTACGATTAGACAAGGCCACAGTGTCTATGTGAAACCATACGGCGATTTTAAGGAAGCAGAATATAATTATCCAAATTTAACTCGTGACCAGCACTGCGAGGCTGAGATCACAGGTCTCATGTAAAGTGCCATCTGAGCTTTAGTTATCACAAGCAGTCAGGTTCTGGCCCTCTGGAAAGACGCATCCTCCTGCCCACCAGGTCCATAATGTTGCCTTGGCTTGGTAGTAATAAGCTTTAGGATTTGCACAGCTTCTATACCAAAATGCTTATGATTTGCGGATGTTAGAGCATTCTAACAGTATGATCAAAAAAGGCAGGCAACTGGTTTAACAGAGCCATTGATTTTTCTGTCTGCCAGATAACTGTGATTCAATAGCCATTATTGTCTTCTGAGAACTAATTGGGAACTGGATTCATTGTAAACAAAGGAGCTAACAAGCTGTAAAACAATCAGTAAATGGTAGCTGAAGACATCAGGAAAAGAGATTGCTTGTGAGTCAGTGGGAGAATAATTCTCTTGAGCAACTGGATGTCTGTCCCTGCCAAGGGTTACAGTCTATCGGCGGGTTTGTCTGGAATGCTGAACACCCCCAAAGCTAGAATCAGAACTGCCGGCGCTGATCTAGTTGGCGAGAGCAAACAGGACAAATGCCCAATTTGCCAAAAAAGCCGGGATGGCCGGGACAGGCTTTCAAAAAGGGATTGTCCGGGCCAAAATGGGACATATGGTCACCCTAAGTTCTGAGGATGTTCTCAGAATCATGGCCTGGATTTCAGCATCGATCTTGGGCTTTGTGCCGCTGAGGCAACCCAGGAGAATTCAATGCCACTGATCCACTGCTTGCTGCAAGTGGGGATTTTTCAAGAGTTCTTCATTCGACTGCCCTGCTTTGTGTTATCAAGCCTGGCTGTAGAACGGCTGTGTGAATGGGTAGCAGCGGGGGAGCGCTAGAAGACACTGGCCTAGTTAGAGCAGCTCTTGGAGAACTGGACGTAGGACACAGATGAAATATTGGATACTGGTCCCACAGGCTGTTCTCTGGGAGGAGCTAATGCGTCACCTAGGGCCATTCCTAAGGCCAATGGGATTTAAACCCACGTCCCTAGGGAAACAGAGCCTTGTTTGATTATTTGCCGTCTTAGTTTGCCTTTGGGCCAGGAGGCTGAGGGCTTAGGGGCTGCTGCTGGGCCAGTGTTGCCAACGCTCGTGAGTCTTGTGATAATTATTGTTTTCCTTAAAGCCCCAGCTCCTGGAGTCAAGTGGAAATGTGATGATTTCAGCCTTCATTCTTAAAGAAAAAGTAAGTTTCTAGCCCTTGTGGCTGTGGAGAAAACTTTCAAATGTGACCCTAAAGGCTCCCAAAGCAGAAGGCAAATAGAAAGTACATATTCAGTTTACAGGATCTCATGATTTGAAAGCCAATCTCATGAGTTTTGGTGCCCCTGACTCATGATTTTGGAACATTTGAGGTAGGCAATCCTGCAGGGCTCAATCCCTGCTCGGAGCACAGCTCAGCGGGAAGGAGGGCCCTGCACCTTAAGGGTTGCCAGCTTAGAGAGGCGTTTTTAAACCATGGCCCCTCCAGTTCCCAAGTGCCCTTCTGTAAAGGAGGGAGGCCTAACCCCAGCAGCCTGGCTCAGCATGGCTGGGTTTGCCTCCAGCGGCACTGGGTGGCCAGTGTGGCAGTCAGCCCTTTGCAGCGGGAGCCAGGATGCCTGGAGCCAAGACACCTGGAACCAGCACTGCAACAACCAGCCTGCCCTAAAGCACCCATGCCCGCTAGACAGTACATCAGCACTTAGTGTTTAACACGCTGAGTGCTGGCAGCAGCTACAGAAATCAAGGGCTGCGCCATCGTCCCCTTTTCTGTCACGTCACAGCAGATGGTACATTTCCTTGTCACCGGTGGAAGGCGTTCTTGGCGTCAGGCTTGTCTCCAGCTAAGGATTCATTGCTCTGCCTGGGTCAGCGAAGTCAACTCGCTCGCTCCGGAGAGCAGTACACCCAGCACCGCGACTCCCCAGGAACTAGTTCTTTGAGACATTAGTGTTGTAAAGTTGGGAGAAGGGACTGGAAAGCCGTGCTGGCCGGAAAGCAGAATCCAGCAACCTTTTACTGCTCTAGTCATGGGTTGTTTTGTTTTTTTTTTTGGCGGGGGGGGAAGGAGGGAGGTGTGTCTCCTAGCCAACGCCATCTCCACTGTACCTAATACCCCTAGAGCATGCCAACTCCTATTCCCAATGCCCAACGCTATAATCAGTCAGTTCCCTAACAATGTCCTGCCCCAGACTTCTGTGTTCATTACCCACACAATGTCCTATACACACATGCCAAGTCCTTGGCTAAAAAGACAATAAAAAGCTTCAAATTTATGCTCAGTAAGAACACATTCCTTTGGCAAAGATACTGGAACAATGAGCAGGACTTCAGAGTACATTGAAAAGGTTCCATTTGGTAAAACACATTCCTTCTGCGGCTGTTATTCTAACAAGGTACTTATAAAAATGATTCATAAGAGGCAGCCAAAAATTGACCCACGCCCAGGAAATGCACCAGCACTAGGCAGCAGCGTGGAACTGTTTATTCACAGACAAGAGACTTGGCATACACAGCTACAGTGCAAGTCTGAATATTTAATACAGTTATAATCTTGTATATACAGAAAGAGAATTGTAATTAACTAAGCAGCCCTGTGTAATAATTGATACGGCTGTTTTTCTGGCTCAGGTGACTTTTGCTTATCTTTTTCTAACTATGCTCTTCCTTTTTGCTTTAATGTTTTAAAGCCCCAGATTCACACTGTAGCATAGCAAAGACACGGACACCACCTCCTAGCTCAGAAACGCCATGCAGGTCCCTGGGAGGACATTTCATTTTGCTTTTAGAGTGCAAGGAATTTTGAAGGCCAAAAACCACCCCTGAAAGAAATGATACAATTTAGTTCAAAGCGTAAATTGGGAATCACCCCATTTCAGTCAGTTGGGTGGGGGGGGCCCACCGGTGGCATCTGGGGGGCTGCAGTGCTTTCATATGCAGTGGAAGGTGCTGGATGTGCATGGGGGTTTACATTTTACATGCTGTTGAGTTGTATCCTCACCAGTCTGCTGGCAGACTCAGGGCAGGATCATTTGATGGGGGCATGCCACAGGGGGCCTTGTGTCCTCTCAGCTCCCCAGAGGGGCCCATGCTCCTCGGCTCTGATCGTTTGCCTACCCTTGAGAAACTGATCTCCCAGAAACTCCATTCTGATAGTCGGCTTGGCTCCCCCAGGACTAGCTGCTATTCTGCTTCCCTTACAGGCTCCAAACTCCAAGCCTAGCCAGAGGGCAGAGGATGAGAACCAAGATCTGCCTTGTGGAGTCGAGAGCAGAATTTTGCCTTTCGGACTCAATCCTGGTTGTGCTGCACTCCCTCAGGTCCCCTTGACGTCCCAGAGAACCAAGCATGCTCAGGAGGTCACAGGATCAGTACAAGCAGAACCTGGAGAGAGGAAGAGACTCCGGCAGCATTTAGCTCAGAACTGCTCCAGTTGGTGGAGGACTATGCTAACAACCTGGGACTTTGGCTGGACCGGGTATTAGCCAGACACAAAAATCCTGCCAACAGCCCTAGTACCCCTCTGCCATGTTTAACAATATGGGAGCTGATGTGTGTTACTCATTTGCCCCTCATTCATGCTTCCCAGGGCTACTCTAGCTTTCCCACGCCCACTCCATCTGGAACGATTAAGGCTGGTAGCTAAGCAGAGGGCAGGTATAGAAATAACAGCACTTACAATGGTGCTTAGGGAGCTGTCGCGCCAAGGAGTTTGGAGTTTGCCACTTGGAGTTTGCCAAACTCAATGAGCAAAGGCCAAGCTGGCTCTGCAGCCCTGGGGGCTAGCGGGGTCATGCAGGTCAGATTCAGTCTTAATGCAAGGGAACGAGTGCAAGGGAATGAGACGTGCTCCTGCTGTCATGACAGACACTCGGGGCTATTGTTCACACCCATCCGGTTTACAGGAGGCTGCTGCAGGACAGCTGGATTTGCTTTGCAAGGAACCTCACCTAAGTGACACCTTAGGCCACGGGCTTGCCCTGAGCTGCTCAGGATTTGCTTACAGCGTTAACGAATGCTGTGGCAGAGACAAGGGACGGTTTGTGCAGAGCTCAGGACTACTGGCCAAAGCCAGTCCTGCCGTGTCAGGTCTACCTACAGCTGGGAGTTCCTCTGTTCTCAGCCCACCTGGGAGCCTGGCCTGGCCTCCCCTGGCTGCGGGCTGGGAACAGGCCATGCTAAGGCTGCAGGAGCCTGGGCAGGACAGAAGGGGTGTGAATCTCAGTGCTGAACCAGCCAGCAGGCATCTCTGTACCCACTTTGGGAGGAGGGAGACATGCAAGAGGGGGTGGGGAAGAGCAGGGAGGGTGGCAGGATCGCTGCAGTGGGGGAGCGTTTCTTCCTGTATGGAGGAAACTTTGTTAACCCAGTAACATGCCTGAACCACTGCCCACAGCTGGAATCCAAATTGTTATGCTTACACCTGGAAACAGCCGTAAGGCCTTTGTAGCAGCCTTAGTGCTAACGAACCAGGAGGGGAGGGGGAAGGGAGTGACCATGAGGAGTAAACGTGACCCTGTGCCCTCCTGACCTGAGCTTTTTGCCAAAGCATGTGGTTTGCAAGATGGAAAGTCTGGGGATAGTTAACTTTTGCGCTGTGAAATGCAGCCAGTTAACTGATGGGCAAGCAAGGTAGGAAAATGCCACACTTAGCGTCTGCTGAGCAGGTTTTGGTGAATGGGCTGTTTCATACTAACAATTTGGGTATAAAAAGAGGAAGAAATCTGGGCTCGGTGGACACTTGAACCACCTCTCGAGTTTCCCCTGCAGACGGAAGGCTGATCACTGGCTGACTAATCCACGCGAGACCTCCTCAAGACCCTGGGTAAATATGAATCTGGGGGTAATTTGGGGTGTTCTGCTAACCTGTTGCAGGCATGTGGAAGTGCTGGAGATGAAATAAAGTAGAAGCTTTGAGTGAAAGCATTTTTGTTTGCCTGCTTGCATCAACTCTCTATCAGCCAGTTGGCCGTGTCTCCATTTATTTCCTGCCACCCCCTTACAGGAAGTAACGTTACCAAGAGCTTTGGGTTCAGCAAAACCCTGGGTAACACTCCCAGGGCCCCACGGGTACAAACAGCCTCTGGATGCTACCAGGCTAAACCTCACGGGCCAGATTCTCTGGGGGCGACACTCCCTGCAAGCAGGCCCCTCTGGCGACAGTGACATTATATGAACTAAGAACTGGGCTCTGCATGGCACAACCCCACGAAGACTGTCCTGCCCCCGTTTATAACACCACCCCAGGTAGTTCACACTTCTGCACAGTGCCTGTCTCTGTGGCAATGCCTTTGGGATCTTTATTCCCTGCTTTTCTCAGTGAGTTGACACTCACCAATGGCATTTGTTTCTCTAATCAGTTTGTTATTAGTTCTCATGATGCACGAGCACATTGCGGGACCCCTGGGCTGCCAGCACTGCTGGGGCCCTTTTAAACCTGAACCTAGGATCATTTGCATTGGACTCTTTGATGACATACTGTGGATATTATCATTTTATTAGCATTAGATTCTTTCTGTTTTTGGCACACTCTACATTTTGATGCTCAGCCAGTGTCCCAAAAACACCAGGATGTAAACTCAACCTGGAACCCTCCTATTCCATTAAGCTGCCCCAGGTTGGATTCCTTCGTTCGGTGCAGAAGTTGACCCTTTGAAATGGACACAAAATTTAAACATGTATTGAGAGCAAGGGGAGAATGGCTGTTCGCATCACGCAGAATTCCAGCCTGTGACGTGGATCACTGGGATTTTACCCCAGGAACTTCCATTGTTCAGAAAGGGAGCAGACTTTCTGTGCTCTGCTTCTTCTGGGCTAGAACAGAGTATTTTATGGGGCACTTGCTATAAAATAGGGAATGAGGAAATTCTATCTGTGACCAGATGGCTCCTGTTAGCCCAGCGAGATGGAGGGACTCAGCAGTGCCAGGCCACAAGGCCGCTGGTTTAGGTCTTACCCTGAGTCACTTTTAGGACTGTTGCCCAGAGGGTGTTTGCTGCTGACTGGGAGGTGCAAGAGTGGCTGGCACAGCTCCAAGATACAGATACAACAAATGCAATTGTAACCACAAGCTGGTCACGTACCTCAGATCTGGAGTGTCTGACCTTCTGCTGGTAGATTGCTAAGATGATTAAAGCAACAAATAGGGGAGATGACCCAATGCCACCTGTGGCATGTGCTTTCTGAAAGAAACAAAGGGACTGATCCTGCATCCTTCATAGGAATAGTTTTGCCATTGAATGCAATGGGAGCTGGATTGGGCCTTATGAGAACAAGGCAGAACTCCCAGTGAAAACACTAGAGGGCTGCCAGACTCAGGCCTGATAGGATATTATGCACCCCCCTCCCAGGGGTGGCTGCATGGGCTGCAAGAGGGAATTAATGCTGCATTGGAATCAGGGCCGGCTCGAGGCACCAGCAAAACAAGCAGGTGCTTGGGGCGGCACATTTCTAGGGGCGGCGTTCCGGCGCCGGCCACGCCGCCCCTAGAAACGTGGCCCCCGCTGCCCCCACTCCGCCTCCATCTGCTCCCCTGAGTGCGCCGCCGCTCGGCTTCTCCCCCCTCCCTCCCAGGCTTGCCGCGCGCCAAACGCTGCAAGCCTGGGAGGGAAGGAGGCGAAGCGGAGCGGTGGCGTGTTCGGGGGAGGCGGCATTGGTGGAGCGGAGGCGAGCTGGGGCGGGGAGCGGTTCCTCTACCCCCCCCACCCGTTACTTCCTGCGCTCCCCTCCCCACCCTCACTCACCTCCGCTTTGCCTGCTCCCCTGGACGCGCTGCCTCTCCCTCGCCTGAGAGGGAGGGGGGAGAAGCAGAGCAGAGGCGTGTTCAGGGGAGCAGGAGGAGCGGAGGTGAGCTAGGGTGGGGGTTGTGGGGGGGGAGCTGCAGGAAGCAATGGGGGGGGGGAATGCGGTACACCCGGGGGAGGAGGCAGGGCCGGGGATTTGGGGAAGAGGCGGCGTTGGGGCAGAGCTGGGGGCGGGGGGGGGGGCACAAAAAAAACCGGGGGAGGCCAAACATTTTTTTGCTTGGGGAGGCAAAAATCCTAGAGCCGGCCCTGACTGGAATAGCAGCTGACCTTCTGTTCACACCTGCCCAGGGTCGTGAGTGCTTTGCCAAAGGCTGGGTCACTCACACGCTGACAGCAGGCGAAGGGGCCCTGGCAGGTTAGATACACCAGGCATTTTTCTTTCACCCAACAGCAGCTGTTCTTTTGGTTGTACTAAATCAGAAACACCCGGCTGGGGCTATTCTTACAGTCGGGCCTCCCGCCTATGACGTGTATGAGCAGCTGGACATGCCACACCTAGGGCTGGAGTCCCCACCGCTTTGTGTGATGGCCACCAGCTGAGAATCTGAACCACGGACCTGCAGGAGCTGGAGCTTAAAGCCAAGTCTCTGTAATTGGAGGCTGTCACAATTCACAATTCACATGGCTACCACTCTGAAACAATTCATAGAGTGTTGCTGGCCTGTGGTATACAGGCAGGCAGACTAGATGACTTGGGGACCCCTTCTGGCCTTAAACTCTATGACTGGGGAGGAACCTGGAACCCACACTCACCTGTGGGCTACGTATTCTCTTTGTGCTGTCACGTGCACCATGGGCCTAGAATGCCACCTCTGGTGGGTGTGAGAGGAGACTGCTGGGTTGGTAGCATTTGGCACCCACGTTCAGCACATGTGGATGACTGCACTGAGGTGTGAAATGCCTCTACCTCCTGGGAGCAGAGTGTTCTGAGCTGGCACCTAGGGAGATTTCCCATTCACACCACACGACCTGCCAGAAGATTAATCAAATAACTCTACTGCTGGTAGGCTTCTCGCCATGGTAATGTCTATTTAAATCGCTCTGACCTGACATCACGCAGTGGAGTGAGCGTAGGTGTCTGGGTTTCATCTTCAGACGTTTAAAGGACCATGAGATTGGACGTGCACGAAAATATTTCCTAGCTAGCAGTGGTGATAAGAGATAGATTGCCAGCCTGGGAGGCTGACATCCTCTACCCAGCCCCATGTGTAGTTATAATGTGGCTAGGGCAGTGCAAGCTGCCAAACACATCACCTTGCCCATGGGCTTGGATTTCAACCCAGTGGCATCCCTGCTAGAAGTGAGGGGGAGCTCAGGCGCCAAAGGCCATTCGGTTGTTGGCTGCTCTGCGGGGACAGCCAACGGGGAGGCTGACCAGTGCCCATTATACTGTGGGGGTACCTACACGCAGGAGTTGTTTTGGGGACATAGACACGTGTCTTGATAGGAACTGCAGTGAGGCCATCCAACTCCAACGCGACAGAATTAGGCCAGTGCCGCCGGTTAGTGCAACAGCTCTAAGACTAAGGTGAATCAACCACCAACCACAGCCTTAAAGAGGCCCGGCTGGGGCCGGGAGGGCTGAAATTAGAGCTCCTGGGTGTGGCTGGCAGGCATGGGTGCACACTCTGCCCGCCCTCTGCTCTCCCTGACTACTGTATTGCTGTGCCTAGGCAGGGAGAGTGGAGCACACGGCTTGTCTAGAGGTGTTGTGGGACCTTGGCAGAGATTTGGATCCAGCCGTCCCGCACTGATCCCCAGAGGACCTGTGGATGGCCTGGCTCCACTGATCCTGCTCAGAGCACAGAAGATCCCCCCATTTCCCCACACTGCCATCCCCCAAAGGGCCCGTAGTGCAGTGGCTGGACACAGCTCAATACAGAGTCCCTCAGTGCCTTGCCATGAATTCAACACCAGGTGAGTGCCAGAGAACAATAAACGTCCCTTGTCCTCCATTCCCTGTTCCCCCCAGTCCGGATCAGGCTCAGCACTGCCGTCTCTGCAGCGCTCCCAGCCCCCCGGCCCAGGCCAAGGTGAGTTCTGCCCCCCGCACGTCATCACACGACTCTGGACTTCAGGCCAGCCCGACATCAGGTATCTTGGTAGCCACTTCTTTATCCGCGGGCGTGGGCACGGGTGTGCTCCCCTCCCCATCATTCTTCGAAGATGGTACATTCAGGGGCGGAGCGTCATAGCTGGAAAGGCTGATTGGCTGGCAGCAATGTGACATCATTGTGGAAAGTCACACTGCGCGGGGAGAGGGATAAACGACTCCCGGGAAGGACAGCCTGGTGCAGCCGGGAAATGCCTGCAGGAGGAGGGAGAAGACCGCACTGTACAAGCCACGCGAGAGGGGAGGCTGCAGACGCACTGGGGAGGGAGAGGCAGGGGTCTGGGAGTGAGGATTCCTCGTCCGTCCACGCGCCGGCTGCTGTTCGGAGCGGGCCGCAGAGGATCAGTTATTGTTCACAATCCACCAGGAGGCTGGGAAAGCAAACGGGGAAAGAGCATGAGCCACGAAGAGCTAAAGGGGGCCCTCATCTATATTGTCGAGTGCACAGGGAAAAGACAGGGAGAGCTGGGTTCTACCCCAGAGACTTCCCCGTGGCCCTGGGCAGGCGGCTGACTCTGTCTGGGCCTCAGTCCCCCTTCTAGAGAATGGGTCTACTATCCAGGGGTTGAAGGGATTGATTCACTAAGTGCTTTGAGAGCCTCAGGCGCTCAGTGCGGGGTAAGTCGGCTGTGGGGCAGGTGGGAGCCCCTCTGCTCACTCACCCCAGGACGAACTGCCCCCAGGCTCGCAGCCATGGGATTCTCATACCCCTCCCTGCCCTGGCACAGCACCAAGGCCACGGTCCGCCCTGAGGTTTCACACTGGCTAAACGGCACAGAAGTCACGGCGAGTTTTGCCTGTGCAAGGATGTGAGCATCAAGCCTAGCAGCATTTCCAACCCCCTGGGTTGTTCCCCCGCCCCACTAAACAAGGCAGAAATACTGGGACTAAATGTACTTAACGCCTTGAGCCGGAATCCAGCCCCAGCTCTGAGCCCTGCCCAGCACAGGGGGCTCTTCAGTTCATTTTGCCTGGCTGTGTCAGCTCGATACACAGGCAGGGCCCCTTTTAGCTCAGTGACAGCCCCTCCCTGCCAAGAACAGGAGATGTGCAAAAGGCAACCTCTCCCTCCAAAGTGGCACTGGGTGCCCCCAGCAGAGCCAGGCAGAGGGCACCTGCTGCCCTCCTCTCCCCTGGGTCAGTTCTGGCGATGGCCCTGCTGGACGTTAGCTTCCTGTTTTGCTGCTGACTCTTGCTAGGACAGCTCCTAATCACTGCTCAGCTGTGCCTTCCCCATAGGTCAGCAGGACGCACTGTGCAATGCAGTCGCAAGGGACACAGCTGGGAGGCAGGGGCTGCACCAGCAGGACTGGAGCAAGGAGGAGGAACATGACAATGGGGTAGAGAATATAATCCAGATTAGCCACATGCTGAGCTCAGATCCCGGTGGGGCTCTGGGGCGATGGTGGACCTGGGCTGGTTTTTGTTTTATCTACCCCTGCTTAAGGCTGGCTGAGGCAGTGGCAGATTTAGAGTTAGTGGGGCCCTGTGCTCAGCTTCATTTTTGCCCCCCTTTGCCCACCCCCCTCCAGGGGGAGCATTCTCTTTTATCCCCCCCCACCACCCTTTTTCATTCTTTTTTTCTCTATTCTCCTCTTGGGACTCAAAGTTGGGGTGCGGGGTCTGGGTGGGAGTTAGGGTGCAGGAGGGGGCTCAGGGTTGGGGTGCAGAGTCTGGGAGGGAGCTACAGTGTGGAAGCAGGCTGCGGGTTGGGGTGCAGGGTCTGGGTGAGAGTAAGGGTGCAGAAGCAGGCTGGGGGTGGGGTCTAGGTGAGAGGGTGTGGGAGGGGGTTCAGGGCTGGGGGTGAGGGGTCTGGGTGGGAGTTAGGGTGCAAGAGGGGCTCAGGGCTGGGGCAGGCAGGGGATTGGGGTGAGAAGTGCTTACCTGGCACAGCTCTGGTTTGGTGCGGGCAGTGCAGGTGGCTCCGCGGGCCCCCTGCAGCTCCCACTGGCCGCGATTCTTGGACCCACTGCCCCCCCACCAGGCAGGGCTGGAATGCGGGGCTTTAGGGGCTGCAGCCCAGGGCCCCGGGCTAAGGGGGCCCTGGGCTGCAACCCCTAAAGCCCACCCCCTTTCTGACTCCAGCTCTGTGAGCACAGGCTGGAGGACTCAGGAGGAGCAGGGGCAGCGGCGCAGCCGGCAGCCAGAGAGAAGCAGCGGTTTCCCCTTCAATGCGCCGCTTCTCTCTGGCTGGCTACGCGGCCGCCCTGTGCTCCTCCTGAGTTCTTTGGCCTGAGCTCGCGGTGCTCCTGCCACCCACACCTCCCGCCTGCTCCCCTGTCCCCTGCAGTCCGGCCCCATGGAGCAGCACCCCCGTGGGGGGCGCGTCGGTGCTGAGCTGCCCAAGTGTCCGGCCCTGGGGCCCCCTGTTGTTGGAGGGCTCTGTGCCAGGGCACCCTGTGTTTAATGGTAAACCCGACCCTGGTCTGAGGTTCTCCCTCAGTGCCCTTGCAATCAGGAAGACCATATTTCCAGAAGGCCTGAGGCCTGGGCTCCCTGCTAAATCTGCATTAAGGTGCCTTACAATGAAATTTAGGCACAAATCTGAGCACTTGCCCCTCTGCCGACCTGCCTTGTGCTCCTCACACAGAGCTGGGGCAGGAAAATGGGACCACAATTTCTGTCCACAAGTGGGAATGAGGCCTGAGCTACCCATTCGGGCCACATCTTGGAATATAGGGCAGGGGCAGGGCTGGGAGTTCAATGCAGCAATTTAAGACAAGAGCCAGGTTGCTGGCAGAAGGGTCTCGCACCTGAGTAGAGATCTGTGACCCAGGAAAGGCTGATAGGGCCATCAGAAAGCTGACCAAAAATACACCAGAGATGAAGGCAAACAGCATCACAGCGTGTAGCATGCTTATCGCCTCTTGTAATAGTAACAGCTATTAATAAATCATTTGCATCACTGTGGTAGCTCTTTATACATTCATAGCTCTTTACAAGCCTTAACTAATTCATTAATCCTGCTTGTCTTTCTCTCTCTCTCTTGCCTGCTTCCTAACTGTTTACAGAATAAATTTTGCAAGAGCTGGGGTTTCAGCCTCAATATTCTGGCCAAATTAATATTTGAACAGTTACATTCTGTCTCCCTAAATTCCTTCTGCAGCTAAGTTTACATCCTCACTTCCTGTTCTTAACTGTTGGATAGTGTTGCTCTGTGCTGTTAAACAGTTACTGTGTTCCGCCGCAGAGCTGGCTGCATTGCAGTGGTGGGTGAATGGATTCCTACAGTACTATATGGGTGTATACAGTATATAATGACGTCACTGGGCGTTATTCCTGAGTAAAGGCGGCAGAATGGAATCCATAGTTTGCAATTCCCGTTAGCAGCTCATCTCAATATGTTTGGGCATAAGAGTACCCCACCTGGGAAGAGCATGGTGGTCACAAGCTCTGGAGACTTCAGCACGTCAATGATGGCCCACTGGAACGTCTTGCTGTAGCTGGACTGCAAGTGACTGCAAAGAAATACGGAGAGTTAGGACAATGTCAAAGCCAGTATGATTGTGTCAGAGCCAGCCTGCACATTGATATACAGGGGTGGGGCAGAGCTTTTGTGTGGGTGTGCAAGAGAGGAAGAGTGTACGCAGACACTTGCCACCCTTGTGCGCACGCACGAGAGGACCGGGGCAGGGGGCAGTCCTTGCACTCCCCAGAGCAGAACACCTTCTGTCTCAAATGTGCTGATAATGTACTCATCCACACATGATAGTGGTTAGCACATCATTCAAAATGTCAATGCCCCCTTGTGGTCATTTGATCCTGCTGCCCTGTGCAGATAGGTGTAAATAACTAGACAGGTCAAATCAGGGAGGCGGTAACCACTGGTAGGTGCAGGAAGAAGTGGAAAAGGGTGAGCATCCTGAATAGAAATCCCATCTTGTTTCTTTCACAAGAATTGCACTTGGATGCAGCCTTCCTCAGTCTGGACACCTTCAGCAATGAATTGCAATTAGCCTCAAACCTTCTCCATGAAGTCACGTCCTGCCAGAACTCATAGAGAATGAAGCAGGCCTCGCTCGTCAGCTTGCGGGAAGACACGCTGCAGGGGCAATAATGAATGCTCTCAGTACGTCAGCTTCTTGAAAACCGGGGTGGGGGGAAAAAGCCAGTTTGGGTTCACGCAAATGTTCCAACGGTTTCAAAATGTTTTGTTTCACTTTTGACCTTTTTGTTTTAAAAATGTTTTTTTTTTACTGTAATTAGCTTAAAATTTGAAAGAAAAAGTTGTTTGGAACGGGAAACCGGGAGTTTTTCGTTTGGAAAATGTCAAAAAGGGCCGTTTCAATTCTTTACAAACTTTTTTTTCAAAAATGTTTTCAGTCAAGAGCTGAACACATTGGTGCAGGGAACTGGAACGGAAGGGTTAGCAACACTTAGCATATATATAGCTCTTTACATGGTCAAAGCACTGTATGGACACATTAACTCATTCATGCTCACAGTGATTGGTCCCATTTTACAGAGGAAGAAAGTGAGGCAGAAAGCTGGAGGGAGGTGTTCAAGGTCACACCGTAAGAGAGTAGCAGAGCCAAGATGAGACCCCAGACCCTACTGTTTGCCCACCCCACACTCATACCTCTAACCTACACCAGCTTCCAGAGTGGTAAGTGCCTGACATTTTCACACCATGGGGGGAGGGGGGAAGAGAGACAGCACATACAGATTGTGAAATGCCTGAAGGAGAATTTCCCAGTCAACTCTAATGTAATTCTTTTGACCAGGAAAGGAACATAGACCCAATTGCCCTAACGCACACCCTGCGGAGCAAAGGTAACAATTACTGCAATCAAACGAACAAACCAAACAGCAGAATCCAAGACAATGCAATTAACTTGGAGCTGTGCTGGAGTGCATCACAGCTGTTGTGTTCGCAGAGTTACTGACTCACTGGGCCCTCGGAAGGCACTTTGTGAAAGGCATCAGAGAAACTTTCCTTCTAGGCTAATCTAACTAGAGCGGCTCACCATTTTTCATGTGGCCAGCCTTCCTGCAGAAAAACACGGTTTCATTGAAACCAATCTTTTTCATGTGGAAATGACAATTCTGAGGAGAAATTACAACGTTCCTCCACAGCAAATCCCATATGTTTTATTTAAATAGAAAATCCGAAGTGACATTTTAAATGGACACAAAATGAGAATTTTCTATTCCCAACCCGTTCGACACTTCCTGCAGGAAAACTGACATCTTTCAGCTAAACCGCATTTGGGGACTTGCCACAGACAGCCCAGGGAGCCTGGGGCAGAATCAGACAGCTCCCCCAGCTCTGGGTCATTGCTGCCTTGTTTTTTTGAATTCAGCTCTTTTGGACTGCTGGGGTGAGGGACGTGCCTTTGGCTTAGACAGAGAGAGGCCTTCAGCCTCAGGGGCTCTCAACCAGACACGTTTCACCAGCACTACTGACCCTTTCAAACCAAAGGGGAATGGTGGACACAGTACTGAAATGTGATTGATGTACCCCACCTGACCCTTCCTCCCTTTATCTCTCATCTCATGCTATGCCATTGTAACATGCCACGGTCACTTACAGCACACCCCGCAGCCACGATCCGAGCCAGGACTTTCAGCACCAAAGCCACAGGCCTCCTTAGCGAGGAGTGAGTAGCGAGGCTGTTATAGGTGCTGGGAGCACCCGCTAGAGGGAGACGGGGTGACACAATGCAATCGGAGGTGTGGCTGCACTTTGCGTGGGCATTCCTGTGCCAGCTTTAATCTAGCCAGCACAGCTAAAAATAGCAGTGAAGACAGTGACGTGGACCCCGGCACAGGCTGCACGAGCGTGCACAGAGCCCGGGGGACGCACTCATATTGCTAGCCCACGCTAGGATCTGGCTGCCACTTGTTCTGAGTCACGCAAGGTAGATTAAAGCTAGCACCGGTAGGCGAACCCGAGCGGCAGTCACACCTCTGACTCAGGAGCGGCGGAAGCACCCTGAAAGTGGGGGGCGGGGGGGCCACAGGCACCTGAACTGACGCCCCGCCCCCACGCCATCTCTTCCCCCGAGGCCCCACTCCCCCATCCGCTCCTCTCTGCCCCCACTTTTAAAGTGGGAGGGCCATGGCTCCCTGGCCCCCCCGTTACGGAGCCCCCGCTCTGACTGCCATGTAGACAAACCCTCGGCCAAAATGTTATGACGGTATAACAACACTCCATCCTTCCACAGCCTCTGCCAGCTGAGGCTCTCGAGTGATTATTGTGACTATTTTACAGAAAAGGACACTGAGAGGCAACCAGGTTAACTAACATGCCTATGCAGCAAGCCAGTGACAGCGAAGAATCAGATCCAGGTCTCCCGATTCTCAGCTCCCTGCTGTGACCACCAGGCCATGCTACCCATCATGCCCATAGCTCCCCATTCATACCTCTGTGGTCTGGTCAATGAATTCATCAGCCATATACCACGCTCCATAAAAGACACTTCTTTCAGCTCTAGCACTAAGGGCCAGATTTTCAAAGTTATTGAGGTGCTTAAACGGGATTTTCAAAGGTGCTTAAGCAGTTTCGATGCCTAGGCCCAGGTCTGCAAAGGTATTTAGGTGCCTAACTTCCATTGACTTGAATGGGAATGCAATGCCTCCCTTCCTTAGATGTTTTGTTAATCCCACCGGTGCTGATCAGCATCTTTAGGTACCTAAACCCCTTTGAAAATCTGGCCCCAATTCCCCAACGGGAGCAGCTGTGGGGGGCACCTCCTTTGTTGCTTGGCAAAAGGGAAGAATTTACCCAATTTCTTCTTTCAAGGGAAAAAGAGAATTACGATATTGGGAGGAGGGGACTGGGTATCAAGACTCCTGGGTCTTTTTCAGCTCTGCCACTGACTTGTGGGGTAAGATTTTGGTCAAGTTTCTCCATTTCCAGTCTGTAAGAGGAATAATAATAATTCACAGTAATAACAGTAATACTTCCCTATATGACATAGGGATCTAGTGTTGTAGCATTTCCCTACTTCTCAGCTGTGTTGCAAGGATGGATGAGTTAACGTCTGCCTGGTGTCTCTGCAGTGCTGTACAGGTGCTAACCGTCATTATTTAGAGCACTTCCTTCATGTGTTGTGGGATTCCTGAACGCTTGTACAGTTTGGATGTAAGGTGTGAAGCACCATGATCAGCGACATTACCGACACCCATATTTCCTCCAGCCAAATGTCTGACTCCTCAGCTGCCCAGGAGACTTACTGTAAGCAGCGGCTCTGTCCGGCTGTGAGCTCTGTGTAGGATTGGAGTGCCTGGTGGAATCCCTCTAAGCCGCTCTCTGTCACCGACAGCTGTCTCTGAGCCACCAGGATGTGGGGCTGCAGGGAGAGAGGGCACAGTTAGGACTCCAGGCCAGACCTGCAGGCCCTTGCTAGAGGCAAAGGTGCCGACACATTGAGAGGGTCAGTACTCTTGCTCCAGGAGCTCGCTGGGGCTGCCCTTTGTACTACAGACTCGCTGTCCCCTCTGCTTTCCCCTGCCCATCACACTGCATGGTGGCTCATTAGGCCAGGGCCTCTCGAGTCGTGTAATGAACACGTGGCGGGTGCTGAGAGGCGCCGTCTCCTCTGTTAACTGAGCAGTGATGAACTGCTGCCAAGGTTGCAAGTGCAGAACTGCAACAGGCCACCCTGGGAGCGAGGAGCTGTAACGCATACCCTGCCTGATCCGCAGGGAGCGGGGCCACTACTGCCTCTCCCGGTCTCCGCAAGGCTAGGGGCGTGGTGAATTAGTGCACGCTGCAGCCACCTGGTCACATCCCCTCCAGTCAGCTCCACTGGCCCCCTGTGCCCTCTCCCTGGGGCAAGAGAGGACATAGCTGCTATACCTGGGGGGTCATAGGGACTTTCCACCACAGGGTCCCTTCCATCCGGGTTTAAACTGGCTTGCTCCTGCATGGAGTTGGCCCAGTGTCTCATGGGACTCACATGCAGAACATTCCCTCTGAGCCCACGGGCTTCCTTTGGACTCATTCAGGTGTGGCCCTTTCTTCACATGCAGCCCCGTGGATTGAAACACGCTCTCCTCAGAGGAACCATTTAGCAGATGGAACTTATGCCCTAGTCTGCCCACCATTCTGGTTCCCTTGCCTATCAATCTGGGGTGCGAGACCATGGAACAATGACTCCAGCTTCAGAGCGAAGCCGGGGACTCTCTCTGGTGAGTTCAACCGGGAATGTGCGCGTCTGTCTGCGCTCAGGCAGGCGTGCACATCCGTGCGTCAATGCAGGGATGGGAGGCCTGTACCCGTCTGCACCTGCACGTGAGTGGATGTGTGTGTGAGACAGAGAGAGAGAATCTCTTTGTGTCTCGGTGCTAGCAATCAATGGAAAGCAGCAGGCCTAGAACTTACAGCATTTCTCCCTTTGCAAGCAACTTCTTCTTTTAGAGGCTCCAGCCTTGGGCTCTGCATTTGTAAAAAAGCAAAATCATTGCTAATATGAGAATCTAATTACAGGGGAAAACAAGGGTGGGGTCAGGGCCGGCCTTGGTTCTGGGTGGGCGGCCCAGGGCAGCAGGCCAAAGAGGGCACCATGAGCAGGGTTTGCCTGAGTCTCACCTGACCTGCCGAGAGCTGGCTGGGCTGACGGAGGAGGCAGGCAGGCAGGCAGGCGAGCAGCAGCGTCTGGAGAGGGTGGAGGGATCCACGCTGCAGCGGGGCAGTTGGACAACCAGCCAGGTGACTCCTCCGGAGCAGGGGTGCCCCTCCATGGGGGCTTCAAGAGAGTCCCTACTAGACATTAACCCACTGGCCAAACCAACTTGGGACTTGACAGAGCAGTGATCTGCTCCGGAGAGGCTGGGGACTTGAAGACCAAGGGTGGTGGCACCTCAGCAGAGCTCTGCAGGGAAGGTCCAGCGGGGAGTAGGAGGGGGACTGGTGGGTCAGGACTGAGCTGTCCCAGACCTGAAAGAACAAGGGGTGCTCAGGTCAGGAGTGGGTCCATTAGCAGAGCTGAGAGGGGGCCCAGAACCAGAACAGCAGGGAGTGCTGCAGGTCAGGACTGAGGCGAGTCAGAGGTGATGCTGCACTGGCTGAGATGCAGAGGTCCATGCCCACACTCGCAGGGGGGCTGCGGGGTGGGGTTGAGCTGTATTACCATACGCGGAACAAGTCTTCCCTCTACCCACGCACCTTGCATTCCAGTTTGTCAATGAGCTGCTGTAGCCTGTTAATCTGAGCTGCCCACTGGCTGTCAGCTTCGACACAAACCCCTAGATGGAAAATGGACAGGGAGATGCCATTGTTAGCCAGGTTCACACAGGGATGGCTCAGTTCACCCACACCCTGGCTGTCTGCCCCAGCTCTTTATACAGACTAGGTCCTCTGGCAGTAGGCACAACAGATGAAGAAAGTGGTGAATCTTTATTGCTGCCTTTTAGCATTTACGGGACAGATTTATTTGGCATTGATTGGCTCTGGAAGGCAGACAATATTTTACTCTCTTTCTGCCTAAATAATACACCCTTCCTTGAGACTGCAGGCAATGTCGGCAATGTCTGAATTTCACTGCTAGCGGGATGGGAGCCCTCTGGATTTCTTGTGATTTATGCGACTAGGATGAGCCGATCCTGGTCCCACTGATGTTAATGCCAAAGTACCAGTTGGGATTCAGCTAGGCGTTCAGAGGTGCAGGTGCTGATCTGAACTATTGCCACGGACTGCTGGATCGATGGGGACGGGAGGGGAGCAGGGAGGCTGTGGGGTGGTCTGGATTGCGGGGGCGGGCAGGGCTTAGAATCACATGGATAAACTCCTGAACATTTGGATCTAAACTGGACCCAATCTCTGATCCTTACTCCAAAGGAAACTGAGACGCTCCAACTAAGTACAGATAGGATGGTCCCCGGAACATTAGCACTGGTGTCCTTCCTGGCAGTGGGACTGCGTACAGAACAATAACCTGATCTGACTTCCTGCAGAACGTTGGTTCAGATATTTCCCCATCCACCAAGCTAGGCCAAATCACAGAAAGACACACGAGGCTCCCTTGAACTCGGGCATTATAAATCACATCCGTGAGGGAAAGCGGACTCAGAGCTGGTGTTCACACCCTCCCACGTCTCATTGTAACCCACACCGCCACCCTCCAAAGGCAGCAAGGTCCCAAGAGACAGGCGGCACAATGGTAATGGCTTCTCCCTCATCCACCTGGCCCTGCCAATACCTGTAGTAAGCATCCCGGAATAGGGATCCGTTGGAGACAAGCAGACGGTCTTCTGAGCTCTGCGCCCACATCTCCTGCCAGATCTCAGGCCAATGAAGACTTCAGATTTCTTCAAGTCTTTCCTAAAAACAAAAACGGATGTACTCAGCGCAGACCGCCGGCTACACCCTCCCCTGTGTCTGCCATCCCCGGCTTCCCCGTGGGAGTGGGTTGTGCAGGCACCGCACACAGGTGGGGAAACCAGAGAGACAATCATGTTTTCACTAACTGAGATCTATTGGAGGCCTGACCCGGAATGTTAGATGACACCAGAAGGAAGAAACCAAGACCTTGTGGCCGAGCAGAAAGAGCTCAGGTTCTGCCCATTGGCACGTGTGCTGCCCAAACTCTCAGACCTGGCCGACTGGCACAGTCGCACCCCCTCCTGGGCCTGCACACGAATGCTCAAACGACAACAGAAAACCAGCTACTGTTGTCCAGCTCAGTCATCCAGGAGCATCTCAGACCTGATCCGGAGCAGTGCTGACTGCGCACTCAAGCCCCACTCTCATCTTACTAGGTGCTTCTTCAAACAAACTCCCATTCAAGTCAGCCAGTGGCTGGACTGGAGCAGGCAGACTGAGCAGTACCCCTCGCAGGGACTGGCTGGCCCAGAGCGGGCGGGCTGGGCAGAGCCTGTGCTGGGGACCAGTTGAGCTGAAGCAGTTGGGGCAGGCAGTGCCTGGGTTTTTTTTTCCAGTGGTCTGCACAGCTCTCAGGGTACAGCTACACTGCACGCTCCTTACAGCAGCCTGGAGAGGGCAGACACTGCCCGCCCCCTTAATCCAGGTATAAATAGCAGTGTAGATGGTGGGACACTGCTTAGGTGAGCAGAGTACAGACATGCCAGAACCTTTGGCTATGTACTTTACATGGCTCTCTGCATGCCCAAGCAGTGCCTCTCCTGTCTACACTGGTATCCTGCTGCCTCCCCTCCCCAGAGCCCTTCCCAGACACAGTGAAAGGCTCCAGCCGCAGGGAAAAGCTCCCGCAGTGGGGAAAGGCTCTGGAAGAGGGCAGGAGGCAGTGGGGAAAGGCTCTGGCAGCTCCCTGTGCTGGGCAAAGGCTCCGGCAGTGGGGAAAGGCTCTGGCAGCTCCCTGTGCTGGGCAAAGGCTCCGGCAGTGGGGAAAGGCTCTGGAAGAGGGCAGGAGGCAGTGGGGAAAGGCTCTGGCAGCTCCCTGTGCTGGGCAAAGGCTCCGGCAGTGGGGATAGGCTCTGGCAGCTCCCTGGGGTGGGGAAAGGCTCCGGTAGCAGGGAGAAGGCAATGGGGAAAGCAGCTGGCTGCTGCTGGAAGCTTTTCCCCACGGCCTCCCCCGGCCAGAGCCTTGCCCGGCCACGTGCAGCTGCGCAGCGCAGTGTGGACTCAGCCTGCCCTTCACTGCCGTGCGTAGTTACACATACACTACACGCCACCATCAGTGACGTGCAGTGTAGACATTGCCTCAGAGCAAGACACAAAGGAGCGTGTCAGAAGAACAGGGATGCAATCCGGAGAGCGCAGTAACAGCGTGTCCGGGAGTGCCTCCAGCCTCTGGCCCTCGCTGGAGCGGTGTTTCCTCAGCTCTGTTTGCTGGTAACTAAGGGGGCAAAGCGGGCGGTGGGGCTCAGGAACGAAGCCAAAGAGGAGCATCATGTGGCAACGAGAGTTCCCCTAACTTTGCCAGCACCAATATCTCGGAGGGCGGGTCAGCTGCGTTAATATGCAGTCACTGGGGGGGGGGGGGGGGGTTCGTAGCATTAACACCCTGCTGCAATGTGGGCTCTCTTGGGAGGCCATTAGCCAAAGCCACATTGGGAACCAAGCACAAACGGGTAGGTCCCAAATGCACAGCTCACCATGGGCCACGCTCCCTGCCTCCCATCTGGGCCGATACCAGCTGCCCCACGCCAGCTGCCCCGGCTTTACCTCTCCCAGCCGGCCTGCTCTTCGATCATGTCCGAGGCGCACTCCAGCGAGGCCTGCAGGGTCTGCAGCTGGGTCCTGGTCTCCCGCAGCAGGAAGCGGGTCACAAACTGCTCCATCTTGGAGGAACTCTCGTACTCCTGTGGGGAAGGAGAGAGAGGGAACGTCGCACCTGATGCCAGATCAGGTACTCCAGGAGACCTCTCTGCTGGGCTGCAGCCTCCTCTCCTGTAATGTCCCAGGCCCATCTCGCTCCCACCCAGCGCCTCACTGGGCCTTGGCAGATGCAGCTGCTGAAGAGCCCGTCCCAGATTTTATACGCAACCCAGAGCCATACGGGGAGATCAGTTCATTCTACACAATAATGGTGCTGCCGCTGTGGCACCTTCCCTCCAAAGAGCTCCAGGCACCGGAATAGCATTCAAAGCCCCTCCCAAGCCCCCAGGCAGGGAGGCTAATGCACTCCCACTTATCAGGTGGGGAAACTGAGGCACGAGCGGAGCGTTTTTCATGCTTGGAGCAGGTGAATAAATATATAGAAATGTTGCAGACTTTAATACTGGGTTGGCTTTGCATTTCTGTAAAGACCTTAGAGCCTTGAGATAAGTGCTGGGAACATCAATAAATGCCTTGTCCAAGGACACTGAGAAAGTCAGTGGCAGAGCCTGGGACAAGAATTTAGGAATCTCAGCTTCCGATCCTCTGCCCTAACCACTCGCTTGTACAGCTTCTTGTGCCCAGCAGAGCTGGATATAGGCAAGACAGTTGATAGCTCTTCAGCTCCCTATTGAGCCGTAGTGTATTAAATGCTAGAAATGATCGCGGGATGTGTGGTGGGGGTGGGCAATTTAAAACAGAAATCAGATTAAAGGGAAACCACAGCTGGCCTCCACTTGTCAGGCACAGTCAGCTCCAAACTGCAAGGAAGCTAATGGCATTTTCACAGGTCAAACCTCTTCAGGAGTTCTCATTTGCAGGCTCTCAGAAGCGCTGGATATTGAATGCACTGTTTTGGAAAAGAGAATCATTCGGCAACAATCGGCAGTTCTCTAGTGCAGTGCAAGACTCAGTTACTAGCTGCAGAAGGTATCCCTGGGACAAAAAGCACAGCACAGTGAGCATCAACGGGCCTCCCCATTGGCAGCTTCACAGAGGCCAAGGAGTTGGACTGAATGGGCCAGGCAGACCAAACACGCTCCTCTAGCCCAGAGGCAGGTGGGGTAGCACAGCAGAACGTGCCCCGTTGCTATCCTGGTGTGCTGGTTTTGTGACCAACAAAAAGACAGTTCTCAACCAGGGGTACTCAGAGCTCTTCCAGAGGGTACATCAGCTCATCTAGATATTCGCCCGGTTTTATAACAGGCTACATAAAAAGCACTAGCCAAGTCAGGACAAACGAAAATTCATAGACAATGATTTGTTTAAACTGCTCTGCACACTGTGCATTGAAATGTAAGTACAATATTTGTATTCCAATTGATTGATTTTATAACGATATGGTAAAGATGAGAAAGTCCGCCATGTTTCAGTACTAGTGTGCTGGGACACGTTTGTATTTTTATGTCTGATTTTGTAAGGTTCTAAGTGAGGTGAAACTTGGGGGTACGCAAGACAATTCAGACTCTTGAAAGGGGTACAGAAGTCTGGAAAGGTTGAGAACCACTGGACTAGAGTCCCCAGGGCAGCCCATCCAGTGCCTCTCCCCATCGCCGAATGCACACCCACTGCCCCCAAAGAGAATCATTTGAAATTGTCATTGCATAGGCAGGGACTGGACCAGCAGCTTCTTTCCTCTCAGGTTAAACTCAGTACACAAATGCAACTAGCAAGTAGGTCAAATTTATCCTTGGTTTAACTCCATTGACTTCCAAGGAGAGGCAGCAGGAAAGAATATGGCCCTCTGTGTGCTGGACCACTCAGAATATGAGAACCATTGAGCTCAGCCAGCAGCTGGGAGCCCGGATGTCTCTCTGCCTTCATACATAGCACTTCTGGCTTGAACTAACCTAGGCTGGACTCTCTGTGAACCAAATTCAGACATTCATCAGCCCCATTGGTGACTTGGTGAGAGATCTCTGATCCAGGACAAGGCTTGCCTCATCAGAGCTAAAGTTTCCAGTTGCAGTTCAAAGTGACACAAGCATAAGTTTGAGAATAGGCTTTTTCTACAAAATCCATATAAAAATATCCCACCATTATCATGTTATCAGTGATGGATACTGTCTGTGGAAGGAGGTGAGAGATCTCCAATATCCAGAAGTCTGGGCATCCTGATGGTCAGTGTAGGAGAGAATTCAAGGGATATTTTTTAAACACAGATAAAATCATTTTTACTCCTGAAGCTGGAAACAAAATGTGTCCAATGTTAACAGTGAAAATCAGAAACTGATAAATATCCAATAACTATAACACAACAGAAATTCTCCTGATCAGTGCCCTGATTCAGTGGTCCAGCCCTATTCAGCAGAACACCCCGGCACACGCTTAACTTTAGGCATTTGCTTAAATCCTGTCAAGTCCAAAGGAAGTTGCTCATATTCTTAAGTGCTTTGCTGAACTGTGGCCAAAGACCGAGCATTGCAGAGCAGGAGGGATCATGTTCCTTTGCTAGCCTGTTGTTTTGCAGATTATAAGCAGAGGTGAGCCACAAAGTATACGGGGCATGCAGCTAACACTCCTTGTTGTGGAGAATAAAGCTGACTGGAAAGTCATGGGCATTTTAATAATATTACATGCTTTTCTAGCACGTTTCCCAGAAATCTCAAAGTATTACACCTCACAACAGCCCGTCTCATGGGCAAATATTTACTATGCCCACTTAACAGTGTCATAGTATCACAGTCTATCTTAAACAAGAGACAATTATTAACCAAAACTTCTACAACTACAGTCACAGACCAGTAGGCTTTCACCCAGCTTGAGTTCCAGCTTTCTTTCTCTTGTTTACCACAGACCACATCCTGTCTGGAATACTGTACAGCACACAGAGACATCCAGCAGCTGAACTATATGCTGCAGATAAACATACCATTATAAGCAGATGGAGGATCTGAGATACAGAAAGTGACTTGCCGAAGGTCATACAGCAAATCAGTGGCAAGGCTGGGAAGAAATCCCAGGGATCCTGATGCCCAATCACCAACTCTAGCTGCTAGACACCACTTCTCTGATAGACACTGAGCTAAGGTCACCACCTCCTGCAGGACGCTGATATGACTGGGACGAGCTTACATCACCACAGAAAGGTGAAATAAACATAAAACTTTCCCATTAAAGAACCCAGAGAACTGGGTGCAGTGAAGGGGAATATGACTGGAGCACTGAGAAAAATGGAGATAACCAGTCAAATTTAGAAAATGCTCCCTCAGGAAAATCACGTGGCAGTACAAAGGGGAAGAACTGGTACTGCCTTCCTGAGGAGGCAAGAGAATTTCCGGAGGTGGTGCAAGGGGACAGAACTAGAAGTAAAAGGAAGCATTTAAGCCAAACAACATTTAGGCTAAATATCAGGGACATTTGCAACTAGACTGGACTATGTGCTATTAAATATACTGGAGGCAACAATCCTGAGTCAGCCAAGCAGATGAGTTAGGTGTGTCATAGCAAGTCTTCTCTGTCTTCTGGTTGCATGGCTAAAACTGGTCCAGGTTACTCCAAGGTTCTTTTTCATCCTTAGATCCATTTAAAAGAACAGTGTCTAGATGTCTCTCTCCTTTTCAGGTACTTTTTCCTTCTCGGGTTTTTTAGCCACCATTGTTTTCCTTAAAAAGCAGATGATGACTCTGGGAATGTCACAGAAAATGTTATTCGGAAATAGAAGTTTAAAGGCTGGCCTGCCCTTCTGCATCCACCATTTGGGAGTATCCGGTGCCCCAGGGGCAGTTTTGCACCCTCAAGATGTGTGGATTGAGCTGCTGTCATGCAGGGGTCTAACTAACTACCTGGCACATGGCCACAACTGAGGTAGACAGCTACATAACATCAGATTGGTGGGGCTTTGGCATGAATGCAGCATTTCCCACCTGAAGCTATAAGCCTTTTTGCACCATCACATTGTTTTCTCTGCTGAGAGATCAAAACCAAAGATCAGGGCTCAAGTAGGAAGTGACAGGATACCTTTTGCCTGCAGCCAGAGCAGATGGTGCTGTGATCCTAACAACTAAGTAGCACTTGGACATGGCCTATACTTGGACGGGAGACCTGCAAGGGACATTGGGTACTGCAAGTAGTGATGCTGGTAGTTCACTAGGAGTGCTCTGCCTTCTCAGTCCATTATGAGAGTGGCAGCAGCGGGCTCCTAGGGATGCAAAAGGTTTCCCAAACACTGGTAGTTACTAAAGATCCCATGTCAATTTTTGCAAGAGCAGGGATGTTAAACCAGCATCTTGGTCACTTTGTCGTCCTAAAATTCATCCATGTGCTTCACTGGATCTGGGACTTGTCTCTACTTTCTATCCCAAAGTGCTGGGCAGTGTGGCACTTTGTGTTTTGCTGCGTTACAATCAGAGGTGGTGGCTGCATTACACATAGGTGATCCCTGGGTATATGACCCACCTCTAAAATAAAAGGCCAGATCCACTTCACTTATGCCCACTAAACAATACTTTAGTCTGCCGTCTGAACTGTCTTTAATGGGACCACTCAGCAAAATTACACAATATGAGTGACTAGTACTGGGTCAGCTCATTATCAGGCAGGGATGAGGGAAGGAACGAGCTGCATGTGGCCCAAACTGATTTGAGGGTCTCCTTAGCATCATTCAGATCCACCCAGTGGAATCTGCTCCCAGCGCTCCACGCCTTGAGGAGTTCACACAAAGACATACACAGAGCCTGGCCTCTTTCTCTCACTGCCAGGGAAGGGTATCCGGGGATAAGCAGCAGGACAATGGGACCCAATGGGCCAGGCAGCCTCAGAGACACCTCATCCATTGTAAAGTCACATCTATGCCTACGGTTGACATCACAGAAGCTCCTTGACTTCTGACACAACTGGCTCAGTAGGGGCAGTACCAGCTGGCTCGGAAGGAATCACAAGATGGGCAATTACAACTCTAGAAAGAAGGTGAAAAAAGCAAAGCAAGAGAAGAAGGAGAAGTGCCCAGATCTGGAGAAGGAAAAGGAGAAAGGGCGACTGGTTATCTATCTGAAAAAGAACAAGTCCACTGTAAGTGCCAGCCGGTGACTCGCCCCAGCTACAGGGGCATCCGCACTCATGCTCTCCAACAGCTTCACACCCCACCTGGCCACGCCCCTCATCCCACACAACATGCACAGTTGCTCTCCACACGTGGCTCCCTGCACAACTGCCACAGACAGACACATGCCAGGCTCCACCCCCCTAACACTATCCCCGCGTTCCATCTCTCCTGTAGAGCGACCAGACAGAGGCTGAGGTCTGGGCGACATGGACCAGCCACTGCCGTGTGGACTTGTGTCGGAACTAGGTTTCAAAACTAGAATAACCGGCCCTGGGCTAAGGCCCTTCTCTAGCCTTAGGTTTTTGCTGGCCCAGGGTGGGGGTACATTACGCTGGTGGGTCGAGTAGAGGTGTGTACATTTTTATACTGTTTGCATTATACAGTGCGAAGGAATGCTGGTGACAAGAACCATCATGAGTTCCTAATTGACAATGTATTTGTCTTAATCCTTCTTGAGTAATTGGAATTCGAGCCCCTAGGCCAGCCATTGTCTCTTGCTCTTGGGGAAACAAGAAACCAAAACCCTGGGCAGGGGGACTGGGGAACGGTCCCCTAAAACACATCAATAACCCAGGAAAGTCCCCAAAGACCAATACCTACTTTGCCTAATAAGAAGCCGTGGAATTTCCCGTCAGCCAACTGGCAAACACCCTGCCCCTGGGGTGACTGGGAAGAGACCGGTGGCCGAGGGAAGGCACTTTCCGGGAAGTAGCTTCACTCTGCGGCACCGTCAGCCGTGTCACTGGCCACGTCTGCTCTCCAGGAGCGCCTGGCTGAGGCTGGAGAGCTGAAAGGGGAGGTCCTGAGTGGCAGGGGAGCAGCCCAGGCCAATGGGACCGAAAGCTTTGTTTGTTTCATTTATTCTACAGATCAAAGCAGTGCTGCTGCCTCCTCTTGGGAAGCTGTCCCACTGCCCAAAGACCCCCTCTCTGATCACCCTCCCTCCTGGAAGCACAGTTAAAATCTTTGGCAGATCGGAGCTGGGCAGCAGGAGGGGAGAGGTTCCCCGGCCACCACAGCCGTTCCCCTCATCAGCACGGCTGGGAGCCGGAGATGGGGACATCCAGAAGATGAGGAGGATCCTGACCCTGTTCTTTTTGGTGGAGTCTGACAAGGCCGAGGGAGGGGATTCCCTGGGCTCCAAGAACCAGGTGAGGTTCTGGTACACCATACACCCAGGCGCTGGGAGTGGATGGCCCAGGCGGTGAGCAGCCCAAGGAGCGTCGCTGTCTCCAACAACACTACAGTGCGTGCGGGAACCAAGGAACCCATGGAAGGGGGAAAATAAACCAACTCGAGCATCTCAGATGACTGGCTGTGTTTAGTATGTGTTCGGGGGCGCGGGAGGAAGACAGGAAGACAAGAAATATTAGAGCCTTACACTAAGGGTCTGGCACGAGCGACCCCACGCTGCAGTCCTTGGCTGGAGAGAGGGCCTCCAGGAGACAGTGCAGGAGGTGGGGGATGGGGCGGGAGGAAAGAAAGAAATTGGCTTTGCAAAGTGAATGCTTCCAAGCTAGCCCTGGAGACAGAGCTCCTTTCACAGCCTTTCAGGGGTTCCCGAGAGGTGAATCGACCAATGAGAAGGATGGCGGGTGAAAAGGCAAATTGCCTGGGAAGAAATTCCCATTGTATAAAGAGGGGGCAGGAGCCTCCACTCTATCAGCTGAGAACTAAGAAGGTGTGGGGGGTTCCTGGCTTTCCTGGTGGAGTGGGAAGTGCAGGGCCAACTGTTTCCACGAGCAAACCTCTGGCATACTGACATACAGGGATGTCCATGCTGCATCGAGAGATGCCATGGAGCATTGTTAACCAGAGAAACTGGGGCTAAGAAAATGCTGGCACCTGGTCAACACAGCAGACTGGAAATCAGCCAGCGGTCAGGAGTTACAGTCGTGTATATAGCAAGACGGGAGGCTTAGTGTTCCTCTAACGTCCCTCTGTTGTGACTCACGGAAAGCAACAAAAGCGTTGCTGAACCATTTAACATTGGCTTTTATTAGAAACTCAGGCTAGAAAGTGCTTTCCTGTCTGCTAACCAACTACCCTGTGTTCTCTCTCCTTGTCAATCTGTGCTGCTAGTCACACTCTGGAGTGGAGTTATATAACTGTGTAGTCACACTGCGTGAACCAGGAGCCAGCTCCAACAGAAAAAAGAGCTTTTTGCAGAGAGTAAAAGAAATTTGGCTGTTTCCACCCTCTTTCTCCCTAGGCTCTGGATCAAAGATCTTTAACATCAGGAAGGAGAGGCCCACAAAACAGGTTTTTGGTGAATAAGAAAGCCACATCCCAGAAGCTGGTAGAATCACAGAATAATAGAAACATAGGGCTGGAAGGGGCCTAAAGAAGTCATCAAGTTCAGCCCCCTGTGCTGAGGCAGGACCAAGTAAATCTAGACTATCTCTGTCAGGTGTTTGTCCAACATGCTCTTCAAAACCTCCAGTGATGGGGATTCCACAACCTCCCTCGGAAGCCTGTTCCAGAGCTTAACTGCCCTTAAACTTAGAAAGTTTTCCCTAATATCTCACCTAAATCTCCATTGCTGCAGATTAAGCCCATCACTTCTTGTCCTACCTTGTGTGAACATGGAGAACAATTGATCACAGTCCTCTTTATAACATATTCACATATTTGAAAATTGTTATCAGTCTAGTCTAGATGCGATAAATCGACTGCTGAGCGTTCTCCTGTCGACTCCGGTACTCCACCAGGGTGCGAGGCGCAGGCCCCAGATCCTTGTCACTAGTACTACCACCTAGCCAGTTATTCCCCAGTATAGTATTCTAAATTGATACCATCAATACCGTTCAGCTCATGGCTTTATCCTACTGGGACTGAGCTGCGTGTGATGCTTAGCAAGAAATCTAGAACATGGCAAAATAGAAACAAGCCAGGGAGGCAAGAGTAGGGGTGTGAAACAGTTTGTTGGGCAAATCTTGCTTCCTTCCAATTCCCCTTGTAGTTTCATGTCTGTCCTCAACTGTTGTGTAGTTGCTATACATTGTTAAACAGTTCCTACATTCCACTTCAGAGGTGGCTGCATTTCAGTGTGTGCGCATGAAATGCTTCCTGTCAATAAATAATGTAAATCCCAAAGGATCTTACAGAGTCTTACAAGCTGTCAGTGTAGGAATCACTTCACCCCTTCCTTTGGATGTTTAGCAGCACATAGCAAGATGACAGAATTAAGACAGTGGGCTGGGACCTTGCCAGGGTCTCAGCCGTGTCATCCCGACCTGTGGAAAGTGTGGCACGGGTCTGATGCCCAGGGCTTTGGTATTACAATGCATTCTCCTGGCATCGGCAGTTCCAGCACACACACATACACACACGTGTACACACAGGTCTGTGAGGTCATGGGAGCTAACAATCCCTTTCTAGGAACAGAAGCCACATGGGGTAGGGGAAGATTCCAGAACTTCCAGGACAGCGTCCCCCCACTGGAACCCTTCCTTCCTCACCAGCAGTTCCAGGCCGCACCCGGGAGCCCTAATGTCTGTCCTAGGCCAGCTCCAAGAGGATCCAGGGGTCAGAGGGGAGGGGAGATGGACATCATCAGGTGAGGGCATTGTACCATACATGACTCCATCTCAGCAGGGAGGGTATCAGAATCTGGGTTTGTGTGGGGCTGCAATCAGGGAGCACTTCCAACACATCTCCCCCAGAGAAATGATGCTCTTTTAGGGACGGGGGCCCTAAATGCAACATAAAGGCCCATTCAGAGCCCTAGAACACACCCAATGGCCACCCTCGCCCTGTGACAAAATTGAGCTGCAAGGTTTTATAGCTGGGGAATCTGAACTCCAGGAAGATCCTAGGGCCAGTCAACATGGCTGAGCACATTTGGGTTGGAATTTAACAACCCATGAACATTTCTTTGCCAAGTGTCAAGCTGCCCAGGGGAGCGCTCAGCAATGCCACGCTGAGGTCACTGTTGCTATCAACCCATTCAGCTGGGGGCAGTGAAGGGTGGGGAAAGAGAACAGGAGAAACAAGTGAGAAGGGGACGGCATGGAGGAGACTGAAGAACATTGGGTTTAACTATATGATCGTGTTAGATAAGGTAACCCCAAACAGTGCACCCGGTGCTGCCCAGGACCCTGGATCCCTGACACCAAGGTAGTCTGTCTGCATGGCTGTTCCAGAGCCATGGACCCTGGAAGCCTATGGCTTCCAGGCTTTGGACCCCCGCCACCTGCCTGGTGGGCTGCTGAGAAGCTGGGCGGGTGAGCTGACAGGACAGTAGGCAAGTTTCTGATGGATCCTGCCAGGTTTCCGGAGGAATTTCATCAAAATCGAACTGTTTCCTCAAAATGCTTTGATCTTACCAATCTGCAAAATCTGACAAAAAACATGTCATTGCAATTTTTCCAACCAGCTCTACTCCCTTCATCGCCAGAATGGCCTTTGCTGTGCCTTTGCTGTGCCTTTGCTGTGCTATCCTGGGTAGTCCTGCACTATTTAACATGGCCCAATGTGGGGGGACAGACATTTTTAGGAGAGTTGCCCAACAACAGCAAGTGACCTCAGCTCAGTGTGTGCCATGGACAGCCCTAGGACAGGGAGGGTGTTATACTTTCATTTCTCAGAGGGTTGCACCGTAAGGTGGAGAACATCATTCCATTCCAAACCCCAATTTTCAGCTGCTCACAATTTTCCTTATACATTTCCTTTGGGAGCGAAATTTCACACCATAGCCCAAAGCTGGGGGCTTTGTTTTTTAATTTGAATAAAATCCATTTGGTCCTTTCTGAGGTGCGTGTAAGGGGGGTAAGGGGTGGGAAGGCTTTGTGACCATTTGATAGGCTAAGACAAGTGATAAAGGCCTGAACACTGCTTCCACTAACGGATCCACAGCCTCCACTGAGGAACGTGCGTGTTTGCCAGGTTTGCACAGTTTTGATTTGGAAAGAACAGTTGAAAATGCCACACCGAGCACACACAGGATGTCATTTTTAGCACCTATTAAAGATCGCCCTTACCAATATGCATGCAGGTATCAGTTGATGAGGGGGGAAATGCAGGTTTCAGGGAGAATCAGCACAAGGTCTAAGCACTGTTTAAGTCTTTAGGGTGAAGTGATACATAGCATCACTCAAACCCTCTGTTCATAGCACAGACCCTCTGAGTTGTGATGTATTCTTAGGCAAATACATTGGCAATAACTTTCAAAGGGCTGTAGCACCTGATTATCTAGCCCTGGGCAAGCATCAGTGCATCTCTGGCCTCGTGCTCACTCTGTGTACTCATGGCTGCACGCGTGGTGCACATTCTGCTTGGTACCCGCACAAGGCAAGATGGTTATCAAGCCACATTGGCACAAACACTGGGAGCTGCCACGTACATGCGGCCCTGCTAAGACAGAAATGCCCTACGACCCGTCTGGGGTAGGAAAACCAGGCCCAGGCCGTAGATAGTGCACTAGAGTCAAGATTTAAAGTTAATGTGGTAGGGCATCCAAATCCCCTAGGCAGTTTTGAAAAATCACAGCCTAGGAGCACCAAAGCAGCAGTCTGGATTGCCATTCTTCCGGAT
The DNA here is from genome assembly GCF_965140285.1 of Lepidochelys kempii. Taxonomy (NCBI): domain Eukaryota; kingdom Metazoa; phylum Chordata; order Testudines; family Cheloniidae; genus Lepidochelys; species Lepidochelys kempii. The sequence continues at coordinate 28,394,439 of NC_136392.1, read as the reverse complement.
CATTCCTTTGGGCTCTTGGAGCACTGTCCTGTTGTGACGGGAGCCTGTTTCAATGCAATGTGTTGCTGAGCAGACGTACCAGCATGATTGTGTTTACGTGACAAGGCATGATGAGATGGCCAAAAGTGTCCAAGCAGACCAACTCCAGAAGGGGGCAACTCCACGGCACATCCAAGTCACTGCTGCTGAGGAACCCCCGGCTTGTGGGCATGTCCTGACTCTTGATCATTGCGTTTCTCAGCTGTAATCCCGCATTCACAATGGGTTTGTATTTAACTGGTAACGTGACTAGACACTGCATTATAGATCATCCGTTTGCTCTGTTGCAGGATGAGGCAAGCTTTCCAATTCCCTTCTTCCCTCTAATCCCTGACTGTGCGTCTTCCCCATCCTGACGTCAGAAGTGGATAAAGCTCAGACAGTTTGGTGGTGCAGATAACACTATGGGAAAGGTTGCGGTTGTCATCGACAATGGTAGTTGCTTCACTCGAGCCGGCTTTGCTGGAGAGGACAAGCCAAAGTCTGTGCTGAAGACCACGTCCATGCCTCCCACCTGCCCAGCTGTGATGCGGGAGATCCCATGCCATCTCGCTGCTACTGGCTGTGGGATAGGGGGTGCCAGGGCACCCAAAACCCACCCGCTCAGGCATGGCATCATCACTGACTGGGAAGCCATGGAAAATCTGTGGAGCCACCTTTTCTTCTGCGGGCTGAGACTGTCCCCTGAGGAGCACCCACTGCTCATGACCGACTCTCCCTCCTGCCCCACAACCAATCGGGAGAAGGTGGCCGAGGTGTTCTTTGAGGCCTTCGCTGTTCCAGCCTTGCACGTGGCTAACACAGGCCTCCTCTCCCTCTGCTCCTGTGGCAGGGTCACTGGCCTGGCTGTGGAGGCTGGGGCTGGGGTGTCCCATGTCACTTCCATCTGCGCTGGGCAGATCTGGAGGGAAGCCACGTATCGCCTGGACGTGGCTGGGTTTTTCCTTTCCAAGCACATGCATACCCTGCTGCTGAAGAGCTCCAATGACCCACAGCTGCTATATGCCTTGCAGAAGACGACGGTGACCCAGCTGAAGAAGCAGTGCTGCTACGTGTCCATGGACTATGAAGGAGACCTCCAAGACAAAGCTCACCAGTTCCCAGTGTGTTTTAAGACCCCTGATGGGCACTGGATAACTCTGGATAAGGAGCGGTTCTGCTGCCCAGAGCCACTCTTCCAGCCAAAACTGCTAGACCAAAATTCTCCAGGCATTCACCTTTTAGCTTTCCAAAGCCTCCAGAAGGTGCCAGACGAGTGCAAGGGGGACATTATCGGTAACACTGTGTTATCAGGGGGCTCATCAATGTTTCCTGGTTTCCCTGAGAGGATGTGCTCAGAGCTGGATGCCTTGTTATATGGCAAAGGCTACCGGATTAAAATTCTGGCTGCCCCAAAGAGGAGTATGGCAGTCTGGGCTGGAGGCTCCATGGCAGCCTCGCTTAAGTCCTTCCGGCATATGTGGATGAGAAAGGGCGAGTACCAGGAGTGCGGGGCAGCATATGTGCACAAGAAGTTCAATTAGTTTCTAATAAATAACCACTGTTCTGGCTATCTGTCTGCCCAAAATGGTATAATTCTGCCTATACAATTAAAGCCAAGGCAGGAATGCAAAGGTCTCTGTAACAAAGAAAGCAATGCATCTGGCATCCCAGTTTCCTGTTGTCTCTCCAGGGGCAGAGTTAAGGTTGTCATGATATGAGTGCATATGAGTGCATTGTCTGAGAAATACCACCTTACTCCTGGATTTCCTGAGTTTCTATTTCTGGGGCTATCTACACACAAACTGGAATCAAAGTAATTAAACTGCTTTTAATTCACACCTATGAATGTTTCAATGGAAGTCTGTGTGTGGCCACTCTTAATCTGAAACACACGTCGCCACGTATAAGCTTACACCAAAATAACTGATGCTGGCATGAATGAAAACTGATTTAATTATTTTGGTTCCAGTTTGTGTATAGACAACACTAAGGCTCTGAGACTGTGCCTTGCAGGGATACAAAGCACCCAACACGGATGTGTTGCTGCAACTTTAACTTCACCTTAAAGTTTTGTTGGAGAATTTCCTTATTTTTTTTTAAAGTCCCTGAATTTCACTAGAAAGGATCTTTGTCCTGCAGATTGTAGAAGGAATCCCCAATCGAGCTGTTCATGTGAATGTCAGGAAGAGAAACACCCCATTTGTCGACTGGACCTTCTCCAGCAGAACTCAGGAGAGCCACATAGAGCAGGGTTGGGAGGAGAGTAGAGGTGCAGATGATAGCATATATAGAAAGCATTCTTTCCCCATGTTGCATTAGCAAGATTCCTAATACAAAGTTAATAATTCTGGTTTTGACATTAAATCAGATAACCTATGGTGGTGGACATCGGCTCTCAGCTCAGGGAGGCTAGTTAGCTAAGTTTCTCTCTCTCTCTCTTTCTCTCTCATTTTGTTATAAAGTGACAAAAATTAAGAGACCTTTTCCGTTCTGAATACTGCTATTTTTAGGACACCATAACTCAGGAACTCCTTGTACATTTCACTTCAAATCAAGCAGAAAAATTCTATCTTAGACCCAGACCCAACCTGTCAGTTTTGAGGCTCGGGCAAGTTTTGGTCTTGGATTTTAGGGACTTGGTGCATAATTGGCCCAATTCTGGAAACTCAAGACCCAGTTCTCTGCAAGCATTGCTCCTCTGAAGTTAATGGAGTTATGCCAGCATTCTTGGCTGCCCCTCAGTTGGCCACTTTAGCTCTAGAGAGGCTGCTGCCTAGCAATACTCTGAGAAAGGGAAATATTATCACTGAATACACAAGCAGAGTTTTCTTTGCTGATACTTCTTGCTGTGGGGACAGTGCAATGGGGTTGTGTATCTCAGAAGTGGTTTAGGGATGGCCTCAAACTTAATTCAAATCTGCAGAATGAAATTTATTCCCAGTACAAGTATCCCCTCTACAGACTTTAAGGCCCCTTCAGCTCTTCATATCCAGGGACCAAGTCTCAGAGTCACACTCAGGGGCAAGTCTTGAAGTCACTGATTACTCACTGCAAAACTACATCTTGGTGACCTCACAATAGCAGTTTGGTGGCTTTTACAACTGGCCTATTAGTCAGAGGCATATCTCCCAAGAGGTGGGAGGCAGCAGAATTACCCGGACCTCCCTCCCAAGGAAGAGTGGCTGTTACCGTGAGGAAGCCCCAGCATGAGAAATTATATCTCGAGAAAGACAATCAGAATGCCAATGCAAGGGTAGGAGGAAAGATCTGGAGAAGGAGGTAGTGTGATTCAAACACTGTTTTAGAAGAAGAAATTTGTAAGTATCCACTGAGGACATACCCAAGTTACTGGGGTGTCATCATTAGGTTATTCACTGTTATTACGTTTCATTAGTTGCCAGTTTGCAAGGTGCTTTAGGGATAAAAAACCAGACAAGTCCCCGTGCCAAGGAGCTTACAACCATTAGCAAGAGGGATCAGTGGGCTAACCAAACACAAAAAGGAAGAGAGGAAAACACACATAACAGTCACTTACCATAGACACAACTCATACCCTGCAAACACAACATGCATACACTACATCAGAGGTGGGCAAACTACGGCCCGTGGGCCACACCTGGCCCGCGGGACCATCCTGCCCGGCGCTGAGCTCCTGACGGGGAGGCTCGCCCCCAGCCCCTCCCCTGCTGTCCCCCCCCCGCCCAGCCACGCCAGGGCAGTGCTCTGGGCGGTGGGGCTGCGCACTCCTGCAGGGCAGCGCGGTGGGCGGGCTGGCTCTGGCCAGGCAGTGCGGCAGCCACACATGCTGCTCTAAGCGGCATGGTAAGGGGGCTGGGCCGGGGGGGGTGTTGGATAAGGGGCAGGGAGTCCTGGGGGGCAGTTGGATGGGGTGGAGGTTCGTGGCGGGGGGTCAGGGGACAGGGAGGGGTTGGATAGGCGTGGGAGTCCCGGGGGGCCTGTCAGGGGGTAGAGGTGTGGATAGGCGTCGGGGCAGTCAGGGGACCGGGGGGTTGGGGTCCTGGGAGGGGCGTTTAGGGTTGGGGGGGTCTTGGGAGAGGCTGTCAGGCGACAAGGAGCGGGGCGGGGGTTGGATGGGTTGGGGGTTCTGAGGGGGCAGTCAGGGGGCGGGAAGTGGGAGGGGTGGATAGGGGGCGGGGGCCAGTCTGTCTGGGGAGACACAGCCTTCCCTACCTGGCCCTCCATACAGCTTTGCAACCCCAATGTGGCCCTTGGGCCAAAAAGTTTGCCCACCCCTGCATTACATACTCTGCTGGCACAGCAGGGGAAAACAGAACGCAACGTTTGGATTTATCTACTAAGGTCCTTGGGGACTTTCCATTGGCCTCTGAGGGATACACTGACCCTGGCTATTCACCTGCTTAGCCCTCACACCAGTAAGGGAGAAGTAATGGGAAAATTTGTTACTTTCCAGACCAGCTCTGTGCATCCCAGCTCAAATAACCACCTCCCATCCCCCACTGGACTGTGCCACCCCCCCAGTGACGGCCATACACCAGGGATGGGAAATCCTCGGGTGGCAGACAATCCAGGCTTGCCACCAGCACCAGCCTCAGCCCTCTGGAGTGAAAGGAAAGGAGACAAGGAGAAGGCGAAGCAGAGGCGTCACAACATAAGGAAGACCATGGGCTCAGTCTTGCTTCTGGTGGTCATGGTTTTTGAACTGGATGAGGGGTGTTGCCTGGACCCCCTAATGGAGGGGGTCCCTTTCTGGTACAGGCTGCACTCCCTGCTCCTTGGTGAGGAGCTCTCTGGCTACAGTCCACTGTAGAAGCGTTGTCACCATTGATGGGGCTCAGGAGGAAGGAAAATGAGCATTTCAAATGACTGACTGTGGCTAAAACAGAATCTATTATTTACTGACTTACTCCTAGGAGGTAGAATTGACTCTCTTTCTGTAGAAGAGATGTCCAGTGCCCAAGCATTCTATTGCTGTCTACACAATAAACTCAGATAATACCGAGCGGTCTTTCCCTTTGCAATTCTTTCATGAACAGTAATATGATCCGGGAGACAAAACAAGGGCCAAGATCAGAAAGGCAATATTTCAAATGGTGTCACACACTTCTCATGCCCCTTCCCACGCCTCCAAACATTTGCAATGGAACACAGTGAATGAGTAAACAGATATGCGATGGCTTGTCAAAGTTATTTAACACTAAATGCCGTTTGTGTGTGCGAAGACGGGTTTGCAGGGGTGTTCCCGGTGTCCCTGGACATGATTATCTGGGCTAGAATACTGCCTGTTGACCCCATTATCCCCCATTATCCCCATTATACCACCATCTCCCAGAACTCTGCAGAAGGTCTTAAACTCCAAACCACACATTGCGGGCCTGATTTTGAAACAATTTAGGGATGCAGTTTTATACACAAAAAACACAGACCCAGTTGTGTGCCTAATTTGCATGCAAAATGACTGCAATTCCACAAGCAATTCAAGTAAGGGCATCCTCCTGTGGCTAATCAGAAGTATTTGCATGTGTGATTAGCCACGTTCTGCATCTGATCTCCTGTAAATCAATATTCTGGGCTGGCACACACCTGAACACGATCAGGCCAGTCACCTCTCTGCTCCTCACTGTGATGCCAAGAAAAGCAGACAGAGCTGCGGTTTCAGGAAGCAGTTCAAATAACATTTTCACAATGCATTGAAGGTTTTCTTCAGACCAAGTTATTTATCTGTGCAATCCTTTTTCTACAATATCCCTTTAGAGGAGCTGAACGATTCTCCCCCATGGCTGCCTTCACCAGCCTGCTCCTTGACAGGGGTCTCTGCACCATCATCAATGTAATTCTTTCATTTGAAAGAACCTTTGAATCCCTCCCCATAGGGTTACTCTCTCACTGGCCCCATTTGTTGTCCTTCTCCTCCCTTCGTGGTTCACCCCTCTCCCCACAGCTCCTCCATTTCCTTTGTTGCCTCTATGGTTCCTCTGCCCATTCCCCATCACCCCCCTCTTCACCAATCCCCGGATGCAGGAAGTGGTCTCCCCTCAGCCTCCACACTCCAGGTAGCAGTTTTGTATCGCAGCAGACTGTCCCACACAACCTCTATCAGCTGCAAGGCCAGTTCTGTAACGCTCATATTGGGAAGCACTTACTTTGATGGGGCTGCTTATGACAGGCTAGGACTACACTTAAAACGTATACCGGCATAGCAACATTGGACATGGACGTGTATAAACCACACCCCAACAGACACAGCTATGCCGACAAACCCCGCGGTGTAGACACAACTGTGTCGATGGAGCAGTGCTTCTGTCAGCGTAGACAATGTCTTTCTGGGAGCTGGTGTTCCTACACCCTCCAAAAAGCTCCTTCTATCAGTGTGCACTGTGTGTACATGGAGCCCATGGTCTTCCTTATGTTATGTATGCTTAAGCCCCTTCGCTTTCAGTTTAAACTGATTTTTACCAACAAAGTCCTGGGTTTTAAAAAAGTATTATTCATTTCATCCTACTTTAGTATCATTGAAATTAGGGCTGTCAAGCGATTAAAAAAATTAATTGTGCTTAATTGTGCAATTAATTGTGCTGTTAAACAATAACAGAATCCCATTTATTTATTTTTGGATGTTAACTACATTTTCAAATATATTGATTTCAATTACAACACAGAATACAAAGTGTACAGTGCTCACTTTACAATTATTTTTATTACAAATATTTGCACTGTAAAAAAAGAAATAGTATTTTTCAATTCACCCAGTACAAGTACTGTAGTGCAATCTCTTTCTCATGGAAGTTGAACTTACAAATCTAGAATTGCAGTATGTACAAAAAATAACTGCATTCAAAAATAAAACCATGTAAAACTTTAGAACCTACAAATCCAGTCAGTCCTATTTCTTGTTCAGCCAATCACTCAGACAAACAAGTTTGTTTACATTTGCAGGAGATAATGCTGCCTGCTTCTTGTTTACAATGCCACCTGAAAGTGAGAACAGGCATTCGCATGGCACTGTAGTAGTCAGCGTTGCAAGATATTTACATGCCAGATGCGCTAAAGATTCATATGTACCTTTGTGCTTCAGCCACCATTCCAGAGGACATGCGTCCATGCTGATGATGGGTTCTGCTGGATAATGATCCAAAGCAGTGCAGAATGATGCATGTTGATTTTCTTCATCTGAGTCAGATGCCACTAGCAGAAGGTTGATTTTCTTTTTTGGTGGTTCAGGTTCTGTAGTTTCTGCATTGGAGTGTTGCTTTTTTAAGACTTCTGAAAGCATGCACCACACCTCATCCCTCTCAGATTTTGGAAGGCACTTCAGATTCTTAAGCCTTGGGTCAAGTGCTATATCTACCTTTAGAAATCTCACATTGGTACCTTCTTTGCGTTTTGTCAAATCTGCTGTGAAAGTGTTCTTAAAACGAACAACATGTGCTGGGTCATCATCTGAAATGGCTATAACATGAAATATATGGCAGAATGCGGGGCAAACAGAGCAGGAGACATACAATTTTCCCCCAAGGAGTTCAGTCACAAATTTAAAAAACATTTTTTTTTAATGAGCATCATCAGCATGGAAGCATGTCCTCTGGAATGGCGGCCAAAGCACGAAGGAGCATATGAATGTTTAGCATATCTGGTATGTAAATACCTTGCAATGCTGGCAAAAGTGCCATGTGAACATCTGAACATTTCTGGTAACATTGTAAATAAGAAGCAGGCAGCATTATCTCCGTAAATGTAATCAAACTTGTTTGTCTTAGTGACTGGCTGAACAAGAAGTAGGACTTAGTGGACTTGTAGGCTCTAAAGTTTTACATTGTTTTGTTTTTGAGTGAAGTTATGTAACAAAAAAATCTATATTTGTAAGTTGCACTTTCATGATAAAGAGATTGCACTACAGTACTTGTCTGAGGTGAATTGAAAAATACTATTTCTTTTGTTTATCATTTTTACAGTGCAAATATTTATAATAAAAATAATAATATAAAGAGAGTAGTGTACACTTTATATTTTGTGTTGTAATTGAAATCAATATATTTGAAAATGTAGAAAAACATCCAAAAATATTTAATATATTACAATTGGTATTCTGTTCCTTAACAGTGCCATTAATTGCAATTACATTTTTTGCGTTAATTGCTTGAGTTAACTGCAATTAATCGACAGGCCTAATTCAAAAATATAAAAAATAACTTGTTTTATTAGGAAAATACAATATTTTGCATGATCTATATCTATTATGACAATACATTAATCTGTGTGTATATGCAAAGCTCCCTGGTGAAGTAAGGCTATGTATTAGTCTAGAAGATACACACAATAAACTAACAGGCACACATGCAAGCTCTGAAGTGCAGGCGCATCTCATTCCCACCACATACACATTTCAAGTGGTTAGCACTCAGTGTGAACTCTGGGTCACTCAAACGGGAGGAGAAATGAATCACCAAAAATATCAGAAGCCTATCAGACTTTTCTCCTTGCTGGGTGTTGTGAATTTGCTCTCCACAGTGCGTGTCCCCAAAACAGATTCCCACAATATTGTCAAGGTTGAATGTATCCCATTCCTATTGCGTCTCACTCTGACCCATGGAGAAGTTGAGGGCTCCATAATTTTGTAAGCCCTGAAAGAAAGCACTTGAATTTAACCCTGTCAATGCTGGCATTTCCAAGAGTCTGTGCAGGAGGAAGGGGGCGAGTGTTGTATATAATGAGGATCCAGGCTCACTCAAGCCTAACGCTTGAGGGCTTGTTCAGTCCTGCTCATTGGGGCCGTAGATTTGGGAGAACCCACACCTAGGCTTTTGTACACATTCACATGTTTGTGAACAGTTCACATGTCAGACAAGCCTGCGCAGGAATGTTGCAACAGACCAATGGTCTCTCGAGTCCAGGAGCCAGGACTAGGAGGCAGTGCGGACCAATGGATAGAGTTCTAACCTCAGCCCTGCCACTGACTTGTTGCAAGACCTTGGGCAAGTTACTTCCCCTTTCCTGTACCTCAGTTTCCCCAAATTAAAATGAGTGAATGTCCACAATGTGAATAAAGGTTGCAAAATCAATGATGTTTCATTTTGCTATATCTGGATTCCACTGGGCTAACAGCCACCTTCCAGCTGGCACACAATTCTTCTTTCCAAAGGGTCTGGCTCTTCCATCCCCTCCTCTGCTCTGGCAGATGAGAAGCTGCGGTTACCTCACAGTAGGGAGGTTTAGAGATGATTACCTAGTCCCCTGCCATTGCTTCAGCTGCTCCTCACTGGGAATGAACAGATGGCCTTCCTGAGCCCCCGTAGTTACCAGTGCTCCCTGGAAGTGCCTGCCATCTCTTGCTGAGGTGAAAAGGAAGGGATTTTTGGCCAGATAAACTCTTAGTGAAACTCCATATACAGGGTGAACAGCACAAGGCTCACCCACCATTTTAGAGCACCTTGAGCCCCAAGGTGGCTCTCACTTGTACTGGGGGCTGAAATGGCCTCCATCATCCCCTAGGACTGGGGGATGGCAAGGATGGCATAAAGCCAGCTGTGCCCCCCTCACTGGGGTCCTAAGCTTAGCTCCTCTGATTGTTCCCAAGAGCTTTGGAGAGGAAGGAAGGCCCAGTTGTTAGGGTGTCGGCTTAGAACTGAGAAGACCCAGATTCAATTTCCTGCTTTGCCACAGATTTCCTGTCTGACTTGGGCAAGACACTCAGTCTCGCTGTACAGAAGGGGAACTGAGGCACAATGGAATTAACAGCACTGCCCTGGCCCTGTGGGAATGTCTACACCGCACCTGGGAGTGAGGCTCCCAGCCTGGGTCTATAGACTTGTGTAGGTGGGACTCATCCTAGCGTGCTAAAGAGAGCTGTGTAGTGGCTGGAGCTCAGGCTCTCAGGCATCTCCCTCAGGCTCAAGAGCCCAAGCCATGTCTATACAGCCGTTTGTAACGTGCCTTGTGTACCCGGGCTGGGAGGCTCACTCCCAGAGACAGTGCAGGTGCGCCCACAGGGGTGTTGTGAGGATAAATACATGACAGCCTGCGAAGTGCTATGAGATCTACCGATGAGAAATGCTATAGAAGAAGTAGGGATTATTAACTAACATGTAGCTAATTGTACTATTACAAGGGTGGATTCTGAAAAGCTCGACATGCCCCACCTTAGCGTCTTTGCTTCAAGACCCAGCCCCCACCTTACAATAGCGCCAAGATACAACAGCACTCACGCATGGGGCTGCAACGCCGCCCACACCAATTTGGCCTGGCTGCTCCTCTGTCATGAGCATCATCCAGCTGAGAACCCCATACCACTGAATTACTCTTATGACAGGAAGATCCCCTACTTTTGGGTGCCATACGACTGTCACAAAGCCTAGGTCTGCAGCAATAATCAGTAACATTCATTTCTAGGTTTTAGAGTAACAGCCGTGTTAGTCTGTATTCGCAAAAAGAAAAGGAGTACTTGTGGCACCTTAGAGACTAACCAATTTATTTGAGCATGAGCTTTCGTGAGCTACAGCTCACTTCATCGGATGGCAACGGGCTTTGTTGCAAGGATAAGTTCCTGGGTTAGTGGTTCTGTTGTGTGGTATGTGGTTGTTGGTGAGTATTTGCTTCAGGTTGCGGGGCTGTCTGTAGGCAAGGACTGGCCTGTCTCTCACAAATCTTGAACCACTAACCCAGGAACTTATCCTTGCAACAAAGCCTGTTGCCAACTGTGTCCACATATCTATTCAGGGGACACCATCACAGGGCCTAATAACATCAGCCACACTATCAGAGGCTCGTTCACCTGCACATCCACCAATGTGATATATGCCATCATGTGCCAGCAATGCCCCTCTGCCATGTACATTGGTCAAACTGGACAGTCTCTACGTAAAAGAATAAATGGACACAAATCAGATGTCAAGAATTATAACATTCATAAACCAGTCGGAGAACACTTCAATCTCTCTGGTCACGCAATCACAGACATGAAGGTCGCTATCTTAAAACAAAAAAACTTCAAATCCAGACTCCAGCGAGAAACTGCTGAATTGGAATTCATTTGCAAATTGGATACTATTAGTTTAGGCTTAAATAGAGACTGGGAGTGGCTAAGTCATTATGCAAGGTAGCCTGTTTCCTCTTGTTTTTTCCTACCCCCCCCCCCCCCCAGATGTTCTGGTTTAACTTGGATTTAAACTTGGAGAGTGGTCAGTTTGGATGAGCTATTACCAGCAGGAGAGTGAGTTTGTGTGTGTATGGGGGTGGGGGGGATGTGAGAAAACCTGGATTTGTGCAGGAAATAGCCCAACTTGATTGTCATGCACATTGTGTAAAGAGTTGTCACTTTGGATGGGCTATCACCAGCAGGAGAGTGAATTTGTGTGGGGGGGTGGAGGGTGAGAAAACCTGGATTTGTGCTGGAAATGGCCCACCTGATGATCACTTTAGATAAGCTATTACCAGCAGGACAGTGGGGTGGGAGGAGGTATTGTTTCATATTCTCTGTGTATATATAAAGCCTGCTGCAGTTTCCACGGCATGCATCCGATGAAGTGAGCTGTAGCTCACGAAAGCTCATGCTCAAATAAATTGGTTATTCATTTCTAGAGGAGATAGCAGATGCAACTCCTGTTGCAAAGCTTGAACACAGTGTCTCAAGGAAGAGAAGAGGGGTTTATGATTTAACTGCGTCATTGGGAATGCTCGCCCAAATCCGCTGAGTAACCTGGATTACATGGAGTGGGAAACGTTTCTGTCAGGAGACAAAAAACCCCAGAGGACACGACCATTAATTGAGCCAGTGTCCCCATGGCTTCAAATGTGCAGAAGTGTCAGCCAGAGCCAGCTCTCCTCTCCAGCCTGAGAGGGAGGGGACAGCAGCTGTTAATATAGCTTCTCACCTCAGCCACTGGGAGAGCACTTGGCAGAGGCAACGTTATTGCAGGTGTACTTTCTTCTGTGTTTTAAACGAATCTCCTCATTTACCTGCCAGGCCATGAATAAGCACCTTCTAGAGAAGCAACTAAACGGGCCCCGGCCTTGGCTGCCTGGACAGGTCTCCACTGTAGGTCAGCTCACCACAGCGCCGTTCAGGTGGTAACGGGAGCTCAGTGTGGGCTAGCCAGGAACTTCCCACGTGGCTGGAGGTGGGCCAGAAGCAGGAAGGCTGGAGTCCAGTTCAGACTGAGCTCCCCCAGCATGTGAGGTGTTATTTGGAGTACCGGGTCAGGGTTTCGCAACTGCACACCCAGGTACACACCCAGCCACCAGGCAGCTGAGCATCAGGCAGAGTGTCTCAACCCAGGCTGGCTAAACCAAGAGCAAGACAGCACAGCGACAGATACAAACCACTTATCCTCATGCAAAGGGGTTGCTCTACATGGAGGCTGAGGTTGCATGCGCCTCTTGAACCATCGGGATGTCCACAGCCCGGTCAAATGAATCCAACCCCCAAGGTCTCTGGCATGGTTTTATGAGCCCAGGGGGGTGAGGGGTGGGGGGGTCAGGGATGGCAGCAAGTGGGAGGGAACAGCTTTCCTTCCTCTGAGGAAACCAAAGCTACGCAGTGTTCCCCACCAACTCCCCCACCTCATCTCCTTGGCTGGTGTGGTGAGAGCTCCCCCTGCTGTTTCAATCTCCTGCCCCAGCTGTAAGGAAATCCAAATAAAGAGACTATTACAAAGGGATCAGGGCGTTGGTTTTGGGGGGGACCTGAATGTGGGCTGGGGATTCCTGAATAGACTCCAGCTGTGCACAGTCTCATTCTCTCTAGCTAAAGCTTTGGGCACTGAAATCACTGCCAACATCATTCTTTTGTATTTGCGTGATTTGCACAAACTCAGACGCTCTCTTCTGTTTACTGCAAAAGCCGTCTGGAACTAATTACCCATGGACCCTCCCTAGGATCCGCTGAGGAGGAAAGGTACAGAATGCAAATTTGTTGGCTTCCAATGTAGCCTTTCCAAGGGGCCCATTATTCATCCGCTACAGTGATTCGCTACAAGCAAGCATAGGAGAAACAGGTGTTCATAAATTATTTGAAAACAGGGCAATGGAAAGCAGTAAATAAAACAAAAGATGTCTAGGTTTTAATCTGGCGGTCTCAAAGCACTTTACGAAGAGGACCAGCATCTTTATCCCCAGTTTACAAATGGGGAAACTGAGGCACAGAGGCACAAAGGGACTTGCCCGGAAAGCCAGTGGCAGGAGGAGGAATAGCTGAGCTTTCCAGAGTCCCAGTCCAGAGGCTCTAGATAATAAGACTTCACTTTCTTAGCCTGCTTTTCAGCTGGTGAACAGGTCTGATCGCCAGTTCTGCGTTGCCATGGCAGGTAGACAGGAGGGGGGCCGGAAAACAAGATTTATATTTAGGGGGAAATGTCAAGGTTTCAACATTTGTTTCTATTCCAATGCAGAACAAAACTGAGACCTTCCAGATTTCTCAGTAAAAACCAGGGAGTGCCCATCCCAGAGCAGCCAGTAGCTCAGTGGCCAGGGCACTCATCTGGCATGTGCGAGACCCAGATTTAAGTCCCCACCTTGCCTCATTTGGAGCAGGGACCTGAGCCTTGGTCCCCACATCCCAGGTGAGTGCGCTGACCACCAGCTCTGCTGCTGGAGCTGTTCCACTTGGGATAAATAATTAAGGGATGGACTCCACAGCCCAGTGGTTAGGACACGCACTGTGTGGGAGAGCCTGGTTCAAGTCACTGCTCCAGAGCAGGGATATGATCCTGAGTCTGCCACAACCCAGTGGAGTGCATCAGTCACTGGGCTATTCTGGGGCATGGCTCCCCCTCTCTTGTCCCCCTGCCTGTCAGAGCTGGTGAATCAGTATTGTCCTACACACAATGGTCCATGGTGGAGTTCCCCACCAAGCCTACTAGGGAGCCCTACGCTCTCTGGGTGAAATTCACCTCTCTCTGCAAACAGACCTTTGTGCAGGGAGTTAAGTGAGAATTGGGGTGTCTGAATTCACCACCCCCCTCAACCTGCAGGCAGGCCCAGCCCTCTCATGCCCTGGAGATGCTGGGGGTTCCCAGCAGAAGTACAGATCTGATGGCCCCTTACTTGACCTACCCCCGTGGCTCTCTCCAAACCAGCCTGCTCTGAGCCAATGCATGGTGTGCAGTCGCAGCCAAGGTGACCCTTGCCAGACAGGCTCTCTGCCAGAGGCCACCCTGAGATGGATCAGGACAAAAAGTAAAGACAAATCTCTGGGATTTGTAAACAAAACTGAAAATGGCCCCTGCTTTGGGCTTTATCCTGGTTTGTCCAGAACACTCAGCCAGTCTCTGCAGTGTCACAGACACTTGGCAGAGGCAGCAGCTTCAAAATTTGTACAAAGAAACAATTGCAAGAGTCAACCAAAGAACAGAGAATGTGTGTGCCCAGAACTCTGGAGAGTCCCAGAGGCCCAGCCTGATTCCTTCTAGATCTGGCCCTGGAAAGGTGTTCACAAATTATTTGAAAACAGGGAAACATAAAGCAGTAAATAAAACAAAAGATGTCTAGGTTTTAATCTGGCGGTCTCAAAACACTTTAAAAGGGGACCAGCATCTTTATCCCCAGGGGCTTTTTACACAGTCCTTTTCTTTCCCACCATGCTTGTCCCTTGTCATGGCTGCTATGGGGAACTACATTTTCCAGCCTTCTTTTACCTCCAGGTTCTGAGAGTCAGTGTCCCCCACCTTCCTGGAGGCAAAGGGAGGTCCAGCCTGCCCTGCCAATGAAACTCCAGCCTGGGCCCTAGCAGGGGTGGCAGGTTTGTAGAAATTTTGTTGGTGCCCAGAACCCACCCCCACCCAAACTCCACCCCCCACCTGCCCAAGGCTCTGGGAGGGAGTTTGGGTGGGGGAGGAGGTCTGGAGTGCAGGCCTTAGGCTGGGGCAGGGGACTGGGGTGCAGGGTGCAGGTTCTGGGAGGGAGTTTGGGGACGGGAGGGGGTGCAGGGCTATGGGTTGAGGGCTGTGGGGTGAGGCTGCAGATGAGGGGTTTGGAGTATTGGAGGGGCTCAGGACAAGAGTAGGGTTGTAGGGGGTGAGAGCTCTGTCTGGTGCTGGGAATGAGGGGTTTGGGTGTGGGAGGGACTCAGGGTGAGAATAGGAGTGTGGGGGGTGAGGGCTCTGTCTGGGACTGGGGGGGGGGCTTGGGGGGTTAGAGAGGCTCAGGGCTGGGGCAGAGGGTTGGAGTGCAGGGGGATGAGGGCTCTGCTGGGGCTGGAGATGAGGGGTTTGTGGTGTTGGAGAGGCCCAGGGCTGGGGCAGATGGTTAGGGTGCAGGGGGATGAGGGCTCTGGCTGGGCCTGGAGATGAGGGCTTTGTGGTGTTAGAGAGGCCCAGGGCTGGGGCAGATGGTTGAGGGTGCGGTGGGGGGTGAAAGCTCTGGCTGGGGGGTGGGCTCTGGGGTGGGGCAGGGCTGGGGATGAGTTTGGGGTGCAGGCAGGCTGCTACGGGACAGGGGCCAGAGAGGAGGACTCCCCCCATAGTGCAAGGAATTGTGAAAGTCACTGGAAGACAGGAGGAGAGAATTCTGCATTTATTGGCTCCAAGCACCTTCCTGTAGGCGAAGAGCATCATGGTGGGGAATGTGGGAACAGGAAGAGAACTTCTGTTTCTCTGAAATAGTTAGAAAGTGGCCCTTCAGGAGATTAAGCTGTGTATTGCTCAGATAAGTTAGCTCTGCACACAAGTGTAATGCAGCCTTCTTTAGGTGTGCCACTAAATTGCTTAGCAAAGAAATCTACTGCCCATACTCTGTATGGTGATTTTCAATCACAGGTAACTAGCAAATCAACCCCAATTCCCTCCAGAACAAAGCCTTGCACTGCTCCTGCAGGATGGCTATATCCCTGCCAAATTGGAACTTAAAATCCCCAGCTGTTTGGACTTTAGGGCTGTTCAAAAAAAGGCGGGGGGGGGGGGCTGAATGAACACACATTTTTTTAATATCATGAAAACTATTTTCTTCTTTATCCTTAATTCCAAGACATTTGGGCTGTTTTTGCTTAACTTCCACCAGCATCCCCCAAAATTCCCTTGGGACAGAGACCAAGTCTGGAAAACTTCAGCCCAGAAATCGAAAAATTCAAAAGTTATGGATGAGTGAAAACAGGAGGTTTGGATGGAAACAATTCTGGGGCCTTAAATCTGATGGACTTTGGCCAGCGCTCTGTGATAAGTAATAATCCCAGTTACTTTCCCTGGGAGCTGGACCCCTTGGATAATGCCAGCCTGAGTGAAGAGGGACTGTGATTAAGACACAGGTGGGAAAGAGGCAACAGGAAAAATTTTCAAAAGTGTCTAAGTGACTTAGGAGCCTAAGTCTCACTGAAAATCACTGGTACTTAGGCTCCTGAGTCACCTACCTGCTTTTGAAAATCCCTGATGTTTTTAGAGCTGGTTATTTATGTGTTGACTAATTTATTCTAATGGCTTAGCCTATGGGCACATCACATTAATAAGAAACCAGACTTCATCCCCTGCTGTCTACTTTTGCTATGGATAGTAAACCCTAACCTGACCCTCCTTACTCACATATATAGCCCCATTCGAGTCAATGTGACAATTACCATGAGTAAAACAAGCAGGAGTTAGCTCTGAGCTACTCCCTGATCCAACTCCCTAGGGGGAAAAAAACCTCTCCAACATTGTCTCCTATTGTACGTCTAGCATTGATCCTGGAACTGCATTACATTTCCATCTAGCATTTCAGCCAGGCCTTCTTGCTTCTGTTATCCACAGAAATGTCAGTGGATTGCATAGAGTGCTGGGAGAGAATTTGCTCAAGCAATGAAAGAGCTGAGTAAGAGGCGATAAAGAAAAGTAACAAGTCCATTTAAGAAAACGAGTGGCTCAAGGTGCCTGCTGACCAGGCCCATACAGCCATCTTTAACATCCCTGTGAGCGTTATCATAATTCAACCCTTTTCCACGGAATGCATCCGATGCAGTGAGCTGTAGCTCACAAAATATGCTCAAATAAATGGGTATGCTCAAATAAATGGGTTAGTCTCCAAGGTGCCACAAGTCCTTCTGTTCTTTTTGCATAATTAAACCAGTGACTGTTAAATGAATGAATAGATCATGTGGGGGCCACACTGGGAAGCAGGCGGTAATTGCACTGTTCTTTGTAGAGACACCTGAATACTCAAAGGATTAACTCATTACAAAAAACACCGTCTGGAGATACTTTCATCTTGCCCTGTACCTGTGTCTAATGAACCTTGACGCACAGACCATGCTGAGAACAGAATCTAGCCTGGAAAAAACCCAACCTGTATAGGATGGGACCTATTTCTGCCTTTTGCTGCCTTTTTAATGAGGATATTGACTGGAGGTGATGGTGACATCTGAAATATGCCAATTTTATTTACTGTGTGGGAGACCTAAATAACCAGAGACTTATGGGAATTGGAACCCCTATTTTCCTATTTACCTGATAAACAACTAATTCATTTCCCCCAGAACTTGTTCTTGGGATCTGCCCAACCATTTTTGCTGAAACTTTCCAAAAGAATTCAGCCTGAGGCAGACACCCAACACGGAAAACGTAGCTTGAATGGTTAAAGTCTGGCCAAGTTATAGGCAACTGAAAAGGGGGTTTTATCATGGGAAGCATTAGGCATCATTTACTCTAGGCATTGCTGCATCATGTGCCACCTATAATTGATGGGTCTGCAGTCACAGCACCAAGGATAAAAATTACAAGGACCCCGTGTCCTCATGGCACAAGCTGATCGCCTGCTGGGAGCAGGAAGGAATGTGCCCAGTCCCTTTATGGTGTAGTACTTTTTCACCATAGGAGGGCAACAGGAACAAGTGGGTCTCAGTCCTCCTCCTTCACTTTCATCAGCCTCTTCTCCTTTTCCATGACTTGCTATGTCTCTCTGTCCCAGCTAGTGCAGAAGGGGAGCGTGTGGTGCTGCTACCCATTGAGCCATCCTCCCTTCCACCCCAACGGAAACAAACTCAGGACTGTCTGACTGACACCTATTGTGAATGATTCTCTCTCCCCCTAGAGCTGAAGCAAATGGCTGTGGTGACAGCCCCATGGTGTAATTGCCCGCTGTTCACATGTTCTTCTGATTCTGATTGCCTTGTTTATGCCAGTGAGTGGGTAGCAGGTGTCAGAATCTTTTCGTGCGCAGCCGTATCCTGTATGCAGGGCTTCTATGAATGCAGGGATTTGCATATTTCTGCCTCTTGCTTCCTTTTTAATAAGGATATTGAAGGGAGCAATAGATGGCAGATGGAACTGAGGTCTGGAATTCTGTGCAGCTATGCCATGTGCTGCCTTGAATATCTGAGCAATCACTTTTATTTCTGAGCAATCACTTTAAAGTTAACCATTTGCTTAATGGCAGGGAGAGTTGTCTGGTGGTTAAAGCATACGACTGGGAGCCAGGACTCCTGGGTTCTGTTCCTGGCATTGTCAGTGTGTGATAGTGGGCAAGTCACTTAAGGCCTGATTTTCCAAAATGTGCCCTAAATCTGGATGACTCCATTTTGGGCATTAAACTCAATGTCTCTGGAGCCCAATTTTCGAGGGGGACGAACACCGGCAACACCAACCCTCCTTGGCTGGTGGAGCTGGCCAGTGGCCCTGCTCCCCTAGCTCCTACACTTTTGTACAATGGAAGAAACCTTATATGAAGCATAACGACTTGGAAACACACATGTACATCTTCTCCATCTCTCACTCACTCACACACTTCTCCTCTCTGCCTCTCTCTCTCTCACACACACGCACTAATCTGCTGCATGCTGAGTCTGAACCGCTTCATGTGAAATGGAAAGAAAAACCCCTGGGAATTCCATCTCACCCTGCAGCTGTGAATGGAATAAGCCCCTGAGCACAGACTCAAACCAATTTACACACTTAAGATACAAAACGGGGCTGCTGATTCCCAGGGAGTGTTCCCATCCATTAGTCACAGAGGCTTTCTCACCGCTGTATTTAGCATGGAATGCTCTCTGCTGCAGACACTCTGCCATACAACACACAAGCAGGCAGGGCCTGGCCTGCGTGGCCTAGTTACGAGTCACAGATTTGCCTTCCAACCATGCAAAGGGAGCTTATAAGATACAGCAAGAGGGGAAGCACATGCAACTGGACTAAAGCAAATGACTCGTAGCCAGGAATTCATCCAATGAATTTAGCCTCTTCTTCTGTTTGTGGATTGTCCTTAGCAGTTTGTAATTTTCTCAAAGCAGAGTCACTATCTCTGGATAGGTTTCAGAGTAACAGCCGTGTTAGTCTGTATTCGCAAAAAGAAAAGGAGTACTTGTGGCACCTTAGAGACTAACCAATTTATTTGAGCATAAGCTTTCGTGAGCTACAGCTCACTTCATCGGATGCATACTGTGTGCATCCGATGAAGTGAGCTGTAGCTCACAAAAGCTTATGCTCAAATAAATTGGTTAGTCTCTAAGATGCCACAAGTACTCATTTTCTATCTCTGGATACTTTCTGGGAATCAGGGTTGGATCTGCCCCTCATTCCATTCGATATTCAATACTCAAGCTGTGTTGGTTAGTTTTGAATGGACTCAGACCTCAGGTCACATGGTGTTGTCCCTACCCTAAGTGGACAAGGTAACTCTCAGAGTCAGATTTCAAGTGTGGAGATTTACGTTTACAACTTTGAAATTCTTTCTGCATTTTTTCCTCCTATTCACTCAAAATTCCTTGCTTCTCTAAACGTTCCTGCCAGCAAACTGGCTGCTTAGGGAAGCCTGTTAAAGATATTTTGGTGCCTAAAGATGCAGAAAGGCACTTAGGTGAGATTCTCCAAAGCACCTATGCTCCATTAGGTATCTGTAGGCACCTAAATACCTTTAACAATCAGCCCCTGGTCTCTTTGTAGAAAGCGAACATATAAGGATCATGCACTCGGATGAAGCATATTAATTTTAAAACTGGAACAAATACCTGTGACCATTCCTGGGTGGTATTCCTCCCTAGGATAATACCTTGACTAGACGTATCCTTTCCACATGCAGTGAGACAGCCACAGGCATGCCTATGGTGCAGTTCCCTCTCTGTCAAGCCAGCCTTGTTCCTACTGGAGTGAGAGCAGAGCAGCAGCACCATGAGGTTATTACTCACATTGGTTGAATATGGGGGTCGTATTTTGGCTGCAATGCTTAGAGAATCTACAGGATTCCATTACTCCACAGTGATATCCCACCAGCCGGAGAGCCAGGCAATACACACAGCCATCTAGATAGCTCGCGAGCGCAACTCAGGCCACTGCAAGCTACAGACATGGAGACTATTCTGCCTCGTAATGACTAGCAAGGAGCTGCTTTGCCGGAGGAAACTCAAACAAAGAGCACTTGTGATGGTAACTGTCCGGAAAGAGCCAGGGAACGCGGTGGGGCTCGGCAGGCTATTGGCACTGAGAATGGAGGGAAAACAGTAACAAGGAAAGCATGTGAACATATAACGGGATCAAGAAAGGCAATGAAGGGATGATTCCTTGTCATGTACTGAGGGGCAGAGCTGGGCTAGAGGGAAAGGTTGGAGTCCTAACTAGGGTCAGTAGTTAGGTCAGATCAGCGTGCTGGATTATTTTTAGTTTCTGTCCTGTCTCTTGTGGATAATATTAGACAGTGAGCTTCTGCCCTCCCACATAGATACCTGCAGGAAGGGTACAAACCTAGCTCAAGAATTACTGCCCATTGTCCTGGGCCACCCCAAGGCTAGTTAGTGGGAAGGCACAGCTGCTCTTAGGAGATGCAGTGGGCTGGAAATGCTTAGTGTCTAGTGTGTGCTCACTAGCAGGCACACACATGCCCTGGTTTCATAAAAAGGGACACTTACCAGCGCAAAAGATACACGAGTCTGCACGCACGCACACACAGACAACTGAGGCCACGTTACCGCCTGTCCCTGCTGCAGGAGCACTCAAGAATAAAAATCCAAACAAGTCTCCTCAGCAGCCACAAGCCAGAGACTCCATTAGCTAAACGCACGCAAGGGCCAGCCCTGACTACTCTCCGGCACCTCTGTGCTTTCCAGACCCATGCAGGTACTAGGGCACATTGCTGTGACTTTTACAAGCCGCTGTTTTTTCTTACCAGGGTACCATGCAGCCCACAGGCTTTGCTGCATCCATCCAGCCCGTGCGCTACGGTCAGTTCAGCCCAGCAATAGCCTGTTTTTCACATTGTGACAAGGCTGCAGCCACCTCCGACTTCCTGCTTGTTCCTGTGTTGTACTCACCCCACCGCCTCTCAGAATTCCACGGGGACAGCAGGGACAGAACTAGGAGCTCTCTGCTCCAAACACACAGCTCCTGCCTCTCGGGCTCAGTTAGAATCCGCATGGGCTACTAGCAGTATAGGGCCTATGACATACAGCTGAAGAGTTTCAGTTCCATCCACTAGCGGGCAGTGGTGCACATACACACTAGCCAGTTAATTACATTATCATTAACACACTCATGTGAGGGCTGACATTCCCAGCAAGGATCTGAGGGCACAAAAGCACTCATTACAAAGACCCAGGTTTCACTGCGGCAATGTGTTCTCTCCTCCCCACACTGTGGGTCCTAGATTTTGTAAGGCCCCATTCTTACCAGTTTGGTTTTGTCCATGGCAGCTAGGACAGCAGTGTTCAGGACTTCCAGAGCAGAAAGCACATGTCTGTATTCTCCCAGGTGTTCCGAGAAATAATCTGGAGTGGGACAGACAATTAAGATTAGATTTCAAAGCAATTCCGTCAAGGCCTGTCTCCATCCTGCTATTTCCTAGGAAACCTGCTGCCGGGATGTTATTTTGTCCTGTGCCCTCACCTGGAATGGCAGCTGAGGATCATTTTCTACACAGCAGGCATTTGCAGTGCCAGACATAATGAAACAAGATCAAAACTGCTGTCTGCTAACTCATGTTAATCGCATTGAAATCAGCGCAATGACTCCAGATTGACACCCATGGAATAAAGCAAAACACCCTTTCCTTCCCAGGGATCAAAATGTCCCACCCAGGGGCAAACTCCATGCTTTCCAACTTGCAGAGTTCCTGCAACATCATCCTGTCACAACTGGATGAGATGCACAAATAGGAACGGCCAGACTGGCTCAGACCCGAGTGTCCTGTCTCTGCCAGTGATCCTGCAAAGCAAGAAACCTGGGCAATTCCGAAACAATCTTCCCGGACTAATTCATTTAGAAGTACCGAACTGGCGGCCCTACTTACCACACAACTTCTCTGTCTCTAAGTTGCTGCAAGAAACAGAAAAACAAACTCTGGTTAGAGGATGGGTCAGGTCTCAAGAGAAACAGCTGCTGCAACGGGCCAACTGAGAACTGCGGACGCGAGGCCCTAATGAACTCTCTAGTTCACATGCTGTTCATCAGCATGTTTTTAAAAGCTCTACTTAAAAAACAGATGAGTTATACAAGGGTTCAGCAGGGGCCTGATTCTGAGAGTGGTTCGACCCCTGCTGCTCCCAGCCACCTCCAAGGCAGCAGCAGGAGCTCAGGAGCCATGGATCAGGTTGCAATGTGTTAACTTTGTCCTGGTTTTCTATGCAAGCCAATCGCTCTGGTTCTCAGGGTGAAATTTCGAATGGTAACCAGGAGGTGGCGGGTTCAAAGGGCCAGGTTCTAACGTCTCCCACGGCAATTCCCCCACTCACGTACTAGCTCTCTTACTAGTAGTTACGCTGACAGACTCTAGCCCGCAGCCAGAATCAAACCTGGGACCTCTGGAGCTTAATGCGTCATGAGCTAAAAGACACACCTCGCTTAGCCAGGGCTGGAGCAGGCTCATCATGCGTTAGGTGGCCTAGCTGCCACTAGCGGGGGACAGCACCCCACACCGAAGAGGCAGAGGTTACAGGGCTGAGCTGTGCTGAGTACAAACCTGCTTGAATCACGCCCCAGCATGTAATGTACACATCGCTTGTCCGAGCCTCACCTCCAGCAGCGCTGCTGGCCCCTCCCGGCCCCTTCCTGCCGAGGGTAGCATCTCTCAGGTTTTAGTACCCTCTTTCACCCTGTCTTCAGCCTGGGAGGCATACACTTCACCAGCCTAGCTGGAGACAGGCAGGAGGTATTCCCCAATTAACAGCTTCCCCACTGGTTCCCCAAGAGCCCTTGGCATGCGTCTTCTCTTTGCCATTCCCTGCTGGTGTCCCAATTACCACCCCCTTTGATTTCACCCTGTGCAGCAGGCAGGGTGATACCACACAGCGCATGGAGGTGCACACAGCATTTATGACAAAATCTTACCGCTATTTAACTCTTTGCCTATGGGGAGACAGGAGCTCATGGCCAGCCTGGGTCCCCCCATTCTGGCCCCTTCATCTCCCAGGCAGATAATGCCTCCTCCCTCCCATCTCTTCCCCTCCTCTCCTCTCCTCTCCTCTGTCCTCCGCAGAGGAAACATGCTGGCGGGGCGCTAGCAGGGAAGCACTGAGAGCAGAGAGGTGACAGTCAACCCACTGCCTACCCTCAGTGCCAGTGATACAGGGAGGAGTCACTGCAGAGGAAAATCCTGCTCAGTCCTGCATGCATGAAAGAGTCAGTAGTTGGAGCTGGAATAGGGGAATGTGGCAGGGAATCCAAGGCAACCACTGATATTTTCTTATTTTCAATATTGCCAATAAATAAAACTAAGGCAAGAGCTTCTGTCCCCAGCCAGGCACTGTCCAGACCACTGCGGGGGTGGGACAGCAGACCCCATAGTTTGTGAGAAACCACTGCAAAGAGGATCTAGAACCTGGGGGAAAGGTTCTAAAGTGGTACTGTGCACCCGTGTGTTGGCACATGCGTGTGTGTCTGTGTCTGAGTTGCAGGGAAAGAAAGGCACCACCTTTTTCTGCTGTCCATAAATAAGTGTCTTCTTTGTCCTATTTTGAATCTAGAGTAAATTTATGCTAAGAGGCCTCTCCAGACCAAACCAACGGAAATGCAAAGCTGAGTGAAATGCTCCATTAAAAAAATTAGATTAGTGGAAATAATGAGACAAACACAGACTGGTTGGTTATATTTTCTGAGAATTAATTTCATGTCAGAATTCCTCTGCTGATTGCTGACTTACGTGGTTTGTTTAAAGAGAGAGACAGTCAGGCGGTAATATTGCCATCAGATTGCTTTTAGCAGCTACTGTTGTGAGGCTAAACAAATAAAACAATAACACTTTACTTTCTTCATCTCGTGGTGTAGGACGTTTTCCAAAGGATCCCAAAGTACTTTGCAAACTATTATACACAGGGCTGGTAGCACCACTTGTTATTAAGATTGCCCAACACTACCCATTATAAGGCCCAGTTTTCAGCTGCATGTAATTTTGCCAAATTTTAACCATTTGGGCTGAACTATGTTGGGAAATTTCAGCTAAAATGATTCAGCCGTTTCTGAGAACAAGGCTAGGGAAAAACGCAGCTATGCTGGGGGTTGGGCAAAGCCTCGTTGAAGCTAATGGATGTAACGGTTGCCCTTCATTAAGGGCAAATATGAAAAGCAACTGAGCGCCTTTATGGAATAAATGGCTGAAACAGTAGCATCTATTTCCAAAATACAGGCCACATGCAAGGCTGGAGTAGGAGATGAATCATGCAATCTGAGGAGGTTTTCCCTGGGGTCTGAATGCAAATGCAGGGGCTGGGTATAGAAACACTACAGAAAGATACAGAGAAGGTAGAAAAAAGATGAGGACAATCAAAGACAGACTTGTAGCATGACCCTGAGGAAAAGCTAAGAAAGAAATCTTTTGGGCAGAGTGCTGGCTGGAGAGAGGCTTGGAACTGTGAGTAAAGAAACTGTCTCCTGGGAATCCTTGATTCCCACTGTGTTCAGGGAAATAGGACTTTATGTACATTCTTTGTAATTAAACACAAAGAAACACTTGATTCCATAAATTTCTCCTCTGAATGGAAACAACCTGCAAGATCCTGAATTTTGGTTAACAAACTCCAGTCAAAAGGGGAAACAATACGCTGTTTTGCACATGTTAAAAAGTTCTGGTGACATTTTCTTTGAGGAGATGTAATGCCCCCATGCTTTGGAGCAGGGACTTGCAATTTGACAGGGGCATGGCCTTTGTATGAGAGATATTTCTTTTGCCATCCCTGTCCGTAAAAATTCCCAAATATGACCAAAGTATATGCCTTAAAAAAATTGCAGTTCACACATGCCTAGAGATTTCATTGCTTTTAGCAGCTAAATCCCCATATTGGGCAAGCTGAATAGGACTTTCCCTGCAACTACAGTTCTAGGGTCCGGTGGGCCATGCTGGGTCCAGGCCCAGGCTCAGAGCAGGAAGCCTGTCTCGCCTGTGCCCTCAATGAGACACACTGAGAGGTCCAGGCTCTATGGGGGAGGAAACCACCTGATTTAGATGCAGAGGGGACAGATGCTGGATTTGTGGGGGGAGGGAGCATACTGTGACATGGAGCCAGTCAGATGAGGTGGAAAGTGTTAGTGAAGATTGACAGGGGAGAGGAAAATTGAGATTAGGAACTGCCTGGGCAGGGAGACTGGGAGTGGGAGCTGGGGAATGAAACGTCGAGACCAGGAGCCAGTAGGTAGGGGGAGACTGAGAACCAGTGATAAACTAGGGGCTGACTGGGCCTGGAGAAAGATCTGATGGGGAGCTGGGGTGTGGAGTGTGAACTGAAACAGGCTGAGCAAGGACACGGCAGCAAGAAGCCAGGTGAGGGGGATGGATACTGAGGTTGGATAAGGAGGCTGGGATGCAGATTAGGGCTGGGAGCCACTGGGTATGGGTATGAGGGTGGGGGGGATGGAGGCTGGGATGGGGGAGAGAGACAGATCAGATGAGGATCCAGGACAGGGGGAACTGGGATTCACTGAGCAAGGAGGTTGAGCACAAGGAAATGGAGGTTTGGTGAGGGGAACTGGGAATGGCTGGGCAAGGAGACTGGGATGAGAAGACTGAAGTTGTGGAGACTGGAACTAGCTAGGTGAGGAGAATGGGAGTGAGCGAAAGAGCCAGGGGTGGGGAAGAGACAGGACTGGGACAGGCTGGAGGGGACAGGCAGATGGGGTCACGCTTGGTGGGAATGAGCAGAAGAGACTGTGTGCAGTACAGCACACTCCCCTCCAGAGGCTGGAATGGAGCACCTGATTCCCGAGACTCACCATTCCTTGGCTGTCCGCTCATATCTGTGAAACCCACTGGCTAAGTGTGTCTCACATGCCTCCTGAGCTGGCCCACACACAGGATGACAACCTACTTCTGCTATCGGTTACTCCATTAGCTCAACTGGCAGGTCTGTGCGGTGGTCAGAAGGTTCCAACCTGGCTAATGACCCACGTGGGATTCAATGTAATGCTGTATGAGGGAATTTCTGGGCTTTGGGGAGTTTGTTTTTTTAAAAACTTAGGAAATTACACCCAAAACGCTATGTTAAAAGAACACTGTCAAGGTTGTAAACCCAAGCACTCAAAAGGTAGGAAATGCCAGAATTAAGGTTTCCTTTGCAACATTAATCGAGCCCCATTATGCACATGCACTATGATACAGTCTTCAATCACATGGTCACATAATCAGTGTTGTGTAGTAAAGAAAGCTGTTGTCTGTAACATCCCTGTCTCATTTGTTACAGAAGTTACAGAAGTTAGACGATCTGGGATTTTTTTAAATCAAAGTTGCAGAAGCTATCGGAAGCCAGCATCCCAGGAAAGGGGAAAAAAGTCATAGGCAGGAGTTGTAGACCAAGCTGGATGAGCAAGCATCTCAGAGAGGTGATTAAGAAAAAGCAGAAAGCATACAGGGAGTGGAAGAAGGGAGGGATCAGCAAGGAAAGCTACTTTATTGAGGTCAGAACATGTAGGGATAAAGTGAGACAGGCTAAAAGTCAAGTAGAGTTGGACCTTGCAAAGGGAATTAAAACCAATAGTAAAAGGTTCTGTAGTTATATAAATAAGAAGAAAACAAAGAAAGAAAAAGTGGGACCGCTAAACACTGAGGATGGAGTGGAGGTCAAGGATAATCTAGGCATGGCCCAATATCTAAACAAATACTTTGCCTCAGTCTTTAATAAGACTAAAGAGGATCTTAGGGATAATGGTAGCATGACAAATGGGAATGAGGATATGGAGGTAGACATTACCATATTTGAGGTAGAAGCGAAACTCAAACAGCTTAATGGGACTAAATCGGGGGGCCCAGATAATCTTCATCCAAGAATATTAAAGGAATTGGCAAAGAAATTGCAAGCCCATTAGCAAGAATTTTTAATGAATCTGTAAACTCAGGGGTTGTACCATATGATTGGAGAATTGCTAACATAGTTCCTATCTTTAAGAAAGGGAAAAAAAAGTGATCCGGGTAATTATAGGCCCGTTAGTTTGACATCTGTAGTATGCAAGGTCTTGGAAAAATTTTTGAAGGAGAAGGTAGTTAAGAATATTGAAGTCAATGGTAAATGGGACAAAATACAACATGGTTTTACAAAAGGTAGATCGTGCCAAACCAACCTGATCTCCTTCTTTGAGAAAGTAACAAATTTTTAAAGGAAACGCAGTGGATCTAATTTACCTAGATTTTAGTAAGGCATTTGATACCGTGCCACATGGGGAATTATTAGTTAAATTGGATAAGATGGGGATCAATAGGCAAATTGAAAGGTGAATAAGGAATTGGTTAAAGGGGAGACTACAACGGGTCCTACTGAAAGGTGAACTGTCAGGCTGGAGGGAGGTTACCAGTAGAGTTCCTCAAGGATTGGTTTTGGGACCAATCTTATTTAATCTTTTTATTACTGACCTTGGCACAAAAAGTGGGAGTGTGCTAATAAAGTTTGCGGATGATACAAAGCTGGGAGGTATTGCCAATTTAGAGAAGGACAGGGATATCCTACAAGACGATCTGGATGACCTTGTAAACTAGAGTAATAGTAATAGGATGAAATTTAATAGTGAGAAGTGTAAGGTCATGCATTTAGGGATTAATAACAAGAATTTTAGTTATAAGCTAGGGACGCATCAATTAGAAGTAATGGAGGAGGAAAAGGACCTTGGAGTATTGGTTGATCATAGGATGACTATGAACCGCCAATGTGATATGGCCGTGAAAAAAGCTAATGCGGTCTTGGGATGCATCAGGAGAGGTATTTCCAGTAGGGATAAGGAGGTTTTAGTACCGTTATACAAGGCACTGGTGAGACCTCACCTGGAATACTGTGTGCAGTTCTGGTCTCCCATGTTTAAGAAGGATGAATTCAAACTGGAACAGGTACAGAGAAGGGCTACCAGGACGATCCGAGGAATGGAAAACTTGTCTTATGAAAGGAGACTCAAGGAGCTTGGCTTGTTTAGACTAACTAAAAGAAGGTTGAGGGGAGATATGATTGCTCTATAAATATATCAGAGGGATAAATACCAGAGAGGGAGAGGAATTATTTAAGCTCAGTAACAATGTGGACACAAGAACAAATGGATATAAACTGGCCACCAGGAAATTTAAACTAGAAATTAGACGAAGGTTTCTAACCATCAGAGGAGTGAAGTTTTGGAATAGCCTTCCAAGGGAAGCAGTGGGGGCAAAAGATCTATCTGGCTTTAAGATTAAACTCGATAAGTTTATGGAGGAGATGGTATGATGGGATAACATGGTTTTGGTAATTAAATATTCATGGTAAATAGGCCCAATGGCCTGTGATGGGATATTAGATGGGGTGGGATCTGAGTTACCCAGGAAAGAATTTTCTGTAGTATCTGGCTGATGAATCTTGCCCATATGCTCAGGGTTTAGCTAATTGCCATATTTGGGGTCGGGAAAGAATTTTCCTCCAGGGCAGATTGGAAGAGGCCCTGGAGGTTTTTCGCCTTCCTCTGTAGCATGGGGCACGGGTCACTTGCTGGAGGATTCTCTGCTCCTTGAAGTCTTTAAACTACAATTTGAGGACTTCAATAGCACAGATATAGGTGTGAGGTTTTTTGCAGGAGTGGTGGGTGAAATTCTGCAGCCTGCGTTGTGCAGGAGGTCAGACTAGATGATCATAATGGTCCCTTCTGACCTAAATATCTATGAATCTATGAATCTATGTACGTGCATGAGGCAGGGGATGACAGGAAGAGAAAGGAAGCTCTCATGGTCAAAGCAGATGAATGCTGCCCTGGAGAACTAGATTCTATCCCTGCCTCTGCCACCGAGTTCCTGTGCGGTGCTATTCATACCACTTAAACCCAAGTTTTCACAAGCAGTCACTAACTGTGTTTTCCTCATTCTCTGGGTGCTGAACCTGAGTCCCTGCGGTCTGATTGGCAGAAGTCCTGAGCACTTACAGCCGCAGCTGACGCCAATGGGAGCTGTGCTTTGAATGGATGACATGCTCTATAACGCAAAGGACTCTGAAAAACCAGATCCTACCCATACCAAATCAGGAACCCAACATTAGTGAACATTTTTGACCTTCATCTCTGTGCCTCAAATCCCCACCTGTAAAATGGGGAGACCATCCCCGCACCTCACAGGGGTGGTGTGAAAATAAACGTATTCGTGTTTGTGAAGCACTCCGATACGGTCATGATGAGCACCACAGAAAAGCCGCTGAGGAAATTAATACTTCTGTCCTCAGAGCAAGATTTGCACAGTATGCAGGAAATAAGGGACGAGGCCTCACATTGAACAATGAAGAAACAAAATCCTGAGCAGCGGCTCATTCGGTGAACGCTGTCCATTCTGTGCACTGAATAATGCAGGGGCCCTGTGGGGAAAATAGCACGTGGCCATGTCATTGAAGGCTGTATCATTAATGCACACACACAGGGGACCGAACTAAGATTGCACAGGCAGCCTGAAGTCTGGCATTTCCTAAGTTTTGAGTGCTTGTCTTTGCAACCTTAGTAATGTTCTTTAAACATAATATTTTTGCGTTTATCTCTGTATCTATGATTGTGATCTACCAGTCTGTCTTTTAATAATTTCACCCATCATTGAACTACAACCACTTCAAGGGGGAAAAGTTAGAATAGTGCATGGCACAACCATGCAATAGGTGTCCAATCACCGGAGTCTGCAGTGTGCACAGGGCATACTGTCAGAACTAGGATGTGGGCAGTCTCACCTAGTGGTCAGAACAGGGATGGTCATGCCTAGTGGTCAGAGCCAGAATCCAAGCCAGGAGTCAGAGTCACAATCAGGAACTAAGCTGGGAGTCAGAGCTAGAATCAGGGGCCAAGGATCAAGCAAAAGTGGGTCCAGTGCAGAATCCAGTCAGGAAGTCTCTCAGCTTGCTAAGACAACTTTCTGTGCCTCCTTCTGGCTTAAATAGTATGGTTGGTCCCATCAATGGAGCTGGTCATTGACCCCAATCAGAATCCTCATGGGCAGTGGTTCTGGGTGGGTATTGATCATCATAGCAGATATGTCTAAATGTTTTGCATCTGTTGTTATGGCAAGATCTGGTGCCACTTTTAGTTGGTGCATCCCGGTCTACAAGGAGCTTGCTTCTGATGATGAGCTTGTCAAGTCTGGGGGTTGTTTGAAGGCCAGAAGATGGGGTACAGGAAAGATTTATTTCAATATGTGGTCCCCATCGAGTATGGGTTGTAATTGTTTAGTGATACTCCATATGGGTTTCAGTGTGGGGTGGTAGGTGACAAGAAGGGTTATGCCATCAGAGGGTTTTCTTTCCATCTTGAAGCAGGTTCTCTCAGACTATTTGGGTGGCCCATTCCATGATGAGATCTACTTTTCTGGTGGAATGTCCTTGTTTGGTGAAAGCAGTTTTAAGGAAATATATTAAGGTATATATCCCAAACTTTCTCCTCAGAGCATATTCTGTGGTATCTGAGTGTCTGGCTATAGATAACAGATTTTTTGGTGTGTTTGGGGTAGTAACTGGATCTGTGAAGGTTAATATGGTGATCTGTGGGTTTATAGTTGTCTGTAGGGTTCCCCTGTTGAAGCTCATTGTGGTGTCCAGGAAGTTGATGCTGGTGTGGGAGAGTTCTAGCAAGAGTGTGATGGGTGGTGACTGAAGTTGTGGTGGAAATCCATGAGGGAGTTTAGACTATGAAAATATCATCAAGATATATCACTGGTTTTATGGGAAATTCTTCCTCAAGGTGGCCCATGAACCATTTGGCGTAGTGTGGAGCCATCCTAGAACCCATGGCTGTTCCCAAGGTTAAACTAACCTAGATGCTCCAGTAGCACAACTGGTTAGTGCACAGTACTTATAAAGCAGTATGGTGTGGACTGATGCTGGGGTTGTGAGTTCAAGTCTCACCTGGAGCATTAGCCTCTTTTTCAGCCTAGGGAGGTTGTGGAAGCGCCTTCACTGCAGGCTCTCAAAAGGAGTCTGGAGAGCATCTGTCTTGGATGGTTTAGACACAACAAATCCTGCATCTTGGCAGGGGGTTAGACTAGATGACCCTTGCGATCTCTTCTAATTCTATGAATATAAAATAGTCACGGGTGAGGATGAAATGGGCGAGTTTGGTAATGCATTTGGGATGAATATCTGAGTGTTATCCATTGTCTTGTAGATATTTGAGGCAGATAGCGCTGCCATCATTGGGATAGATGGTGGTGTACAGGGAGGTGACATCCATGGTGGCAAGGATGGTGTTCTGAGGCAGGCTGTTAATGTTGCAGAGTTTCTGGAGGACGTTGGTTGTGTCCTGGAGGAAGCTGGCTCTTTGTGTGGTGAGTGGTTTGA
The DNA here is from genome assembly GCF_965140285.1 of Lepidochelys kempii. NCBI lineage: Eukaryota > Metazoa > Chordata > Testudines > Cheloniidae > Lepidochelys > Lepidochelys kempii. The sequence goes on along the minus strand of NC_136392.1, from coordinate 28,362,830 downwards.
GGATGGTTTCTATGAGTCCCAATATTCCTTCAGTAAGAGTGCCAGGGCCAGATATGATGGGTCTGCCTGGGTTCCCTTGTTCGTGTATCTGGGAAGCATGTACAAGGTCCCTGGTGTGGATTCATGGGGGGAGGAGGTTATAGAGTTTCTCTTGAAGTTTTCTGGGGAAGGATTTGATGAGATCCTTAAATTCCTGGGTGAATTGTGGTGTTGGGTCTTCTTTGAGTTTTTTATATTAGGTAGTGTCAGAGAGTTGTTGATTGGCCCCATTAATTTAGTCATCCTGGCTGAGGACTGCGATGGTACCCCTTTTGTCTGCTGGTTTGATCACTGTCTGGTGGTTGGATTTCAGGGGCTGTATGGCTGTCCTCTCAACGGCGGGGAGATTGTGGTGGAGGTAATGTTTGTTAAGGATTTCACTCTAATTTTTTTTCTGAAGCAACCACTGTAACGGTGAATTGTGTGGTTTTGTCTGCTGCGGGGTGGCCAGTCAGATGATTTTTTTATGACTGTAGGTGGGGATGTGCTAGCTGTGGGTGGGGTTGACTTTGTTGTGAAATAATTCTTTGGGGCAGAGTCAGCAAACAAATTCTTCTAGTCCCCCGCACATTAGCATGGTATCAGGACTTGTGGTGGGGCAGAAATTCAGTCCCTTGGAGAGTACAGATAATTCAGCTCTGGTTAGGGGTAGTTTTGATTAATTGATGATGTTGGGGTGTCATGTAGTGTCCCAGACCTGAAGAAGACCTCTGTGTAAGCTCAAAAGCTTGTCTCTGTCACCAACAGGAGCTGGCCCAATAAAAGATATTACCTCACCCAACTTGACTCTCTAATATCCTGGGACTAACATGGCTGCAACTATGCTGCAAACAAAACTGAGACCTTTCCAAATTTCTTGTGAAAAACCAGGGAGCACCAATAGCCCAGTGGCCAGGGCACTCACCTGGCATGTGTGATACCAACACTGAAGTCCCCACCTTGCCTGATTTGGAGCAGGGACCTGAGCCTTGGTCCCCACATCCCAGGTGAGTGCCCTGACCACCAGCTCTGCTGCTGGAGCTGTTCCACTTGGGATAAACAATTAAGAGATGGACTCCACAGCCCAGTGGTTAGGACATGCACTGTGTGGGAGAGCCTGGTTCAAGTCACTGCTCCAGAGCAGGGATATGATCCTGAGTCTGCCACAACCCAGTGGAGTGCATCAGTCACTGGGCTATTCTGGGGCATGGCTCCCCCTCTCTTGTCCCCCTGCCTGTCAGAGCTGGTGAATCAGTATTGTCCTACACACAATGGTCCATGGTGGAGTTCCGCACCAGGCCTACTAGGGATCCTTACACTCTCTGGGTGAAATTCACCTCTCCCTGCAAACAGACCTTTGTGCAGGGAGCTAAGTGGGGGGTGGGATGTCTGAATTCACAACCCCCCAACCCACAGGCAGGCCCAGCCCTCTCACTCCCTGGGGAGAGAGTTCCGAGCACAAGCACAGATCCAATGGCACCTTGCTTGGCTTGCCCCCAGGGCTCTCTCCAAACCAGCCTGTTCTGGGCCACTGTGTGGTGAGCAGTAGCTGCCCTTTCCAGACAGCCTATTTGCAAGAAGCCACCCCGAGACAGGTCAGGACAAAAAATAAAGGCAAATCATAGAAATGTAGGACTGGAACGGCCTCGATAGGTCATCTGGTTCAGTCCCCTGTACTAAGGACTAAGTATTATATAGACCATCGCTGACAGGTGTTTGTCTAACCTGTTCTTAAAAACTTCCAATACCAGATATTCCACAACCTCCCTAGGATATTTGTTCCAGTGTTTAATTACCGTTACAGTTAGGAAGTGTTTCCTACTGTCTAACCTAAATCTTCTTTGCTGCAATTTAAGCCCATTATTTTTTGTCTTCTCCTTAATGGATAAAGAGAAAAATGTATCACCCTCCTCTTTATGACAACCTTTTATGTACTTGAAGATGGTTATCATGTCCCTCCTCAGATTTCTCTTCTCTCGACTAAACAACCCCAGTTTTTTCACTTTTTCCTCAGAGATCACATTTTCTAGAACTTTAATCATTTTTGTTGCTCTTCTCTGGACTGTCTCCAGTTTGTCCACAACCACCCCGAGGTGTGGTGCCCAGAATTGGATGCCATGCTCCAGTTGTGGCCTTATCAGTGCTGAGTAAAGTAGAAGACTTACCTCTCATATCCTGCTTATAAACACACCAGCTAATACATCCCAGAATGATGTTTGGGTTTTTTTGCAAAGGTATTACACTGTTGATTCATATTTAGCTTGTGATCCACTATAACCCCCAGATCACTTTCCGCAGTACTCCTTCCTAGGCCGTCAGTTCCCATTTTGTATTTGTGCAATTGATTGTTCCTTCCTAAATCAAAGCCTGGTCAAGGATTTACCACATTGAATGGTTTTAGTCCTGCAACCTCTCCTACAAAGAAAAGGTCGCTGCCATCTAATGCTGTTTCAGGATGCCCATGAAATGAACTGGTGGGTTTGAGTCCAGTGTCTAGTGGACGGGAGTTCCCATCAAAAACAACCACTGTCACCACCACAGGTGCTGGAACGAGGGGTGCTGGGGGTGCTGCTTGAAGTGGTTTCCATCATACACAGGGTTTACAGTTGTGTTCAAGGGCTCTCAGCATCCCCACTACAAAAATTGCTCCAATGCCACCGGTCACCACTGATATTTATTAGCGCCCCTTTCTGGCTTCTCAGCAGAGGCCCAGGATTATTAATAATGCTGGCATCTTCCAAATACTTAACAAACATTAATTAATAATTGAAACACTGAATAATTTAACACTTAGCCAAACCCGGAGAAGAGTCATGCTGCTAAATCACGGCTCATCACTTTTGAGAATTTCAAAATGGAAAGCGTATTTCCATTCCAGTGTGCTCCTTCTATCTGGCATTCCTGGATTTCCATGCCTGTCCCTCTTTCCTTAGGAACCACAAGCCAAAGTTCCTTGTGCACGTACCTGCCTTTTCAGTGTTGCCACTTCTGCTGTGTAAATAGGCTTAGTTAATCTGTGCTCTCTGGTTCGGGAGCAGCACCATTCCAATATAATCACAAAAGCCGGGTTCCAGGGAGGGTTAGAATGGCAGAGTTATAGATTGTATGGAATGAATTAAAAACATCTCAGCAAGTGGGATGGATTATATTGTGACAAGTTCCTGAGAAGAGAAGGCTGAGGGAGAGGGATCTGATAATATGCAAAAAGTTGTTAGAAAGGGGATGACGATCAATTGTTCTCCATGTCCACACTAGGTAGGATAAGAAGCAATGGGATTAATCTGAAGCAAGGGAAATTGAGGTTAGATATTAGGAAAAACGTTCAAGGGGAGCTAAGCTCTGGAATAGGTTACCAAGAGAGGCTGTGATATCCCTATCATTGGAGATTTTTGAGAGTAGGTTGGACAAACACCTGTCAGCACGATGGTCTAGATTTACTTGGTCCTGCCTCAGTGTGAGGGGCTGGACTAGATGACCTCCTGGGGTCCCTTCCAGACATACATTACTATGATTCTACATGGTACTACATGATTCTACAAAATACTTCTGCAGCACAAATCAGAAGGCAATAATTTAAAGGCATCATATGTCCAATGTTGGAGCTTTCAAAAGGGTGCTGCAAACACAGCTTTCTTTGCCTACCAGCACATGTCCTAACCACTGAACCCCGTCCATGTTCATTGTTCTTCCAGAAGACCACCTGGGATATTGACACCTAGACCTTGGGCTTCGGGATTCTCCTCTTTCACTCCCATCCCCTTGCCTGACTCAGAAAACAGATCCATGCCCCACATCTAGGGGCCTTACCTAGGGCTCTTTAGCAAGTGTCTCTACACTTCTACAGGGCTGTACTTTGACCATGAATGACTAATTAACCCTAATTATCCTACAGCTGTCATTATCACACCATTGGGATTTTGTCAGAAAACTCCTGGAAATTATCCAGGGCAAGAAAATGTCAATCAGCCACAGCAAAGCAGATGGGAAGTTTTTCATAATTGCATCAAACTTTAAAGTTGGAGACCTTTGCCTGAGATTAGAGACCCATAATCTCTTATGAAAAATCTTCTAGGACTTCACTGCTTTCTCGAGTCGTGAATGTAAGAGAGAGAGATAAAATGTCCTATATTGTCTCTCTCTGTATAACCAAGAAATCAAGCTGATTTCTGACCTCATTTCTCCAAAAGGTGCAAGAGCCAGGTTTCCTCCAGAAGTCCCAGTCTCTCCTCCCTAATCTCCCTCAATATTTTCTGTCTCACAAGATGAAAAAGAAGCCAACTCTTGGCAGTACATTCGACTTCTGTCCTGTCACAGTAACTTGCCAGCTATCTCTTGCAGAAGGGAGAATTTGATGCATCTTAATTTTTAAAAAATCCCTGCCTGGCCCAGTTCAGAAAGATATGTGGCCTTTATTGAACCAGCCTGGATGGATAGCATTACTCATACCAAACTAATAATAACAAGGCAATTTACCAACGTGCTGTCCAAAGGGGTTGGCTAAATGAATGCCAGGAAGCTAAACCCATAATCTCATTCAAAACACACTGAGGCTGTGGAAAAATCTCTGGAGCATTAACAGCCAGCGTGGGAAAACCTCCAAGGATCCAGAAGCTCAGTTCCACAGATCAACCAGCCTGTTAGATCAACCAGCCCGCAACCTACCCCCGAGGGCCCATGCAGGACAGTGCCCCACTGCATGCTTAGTAGAGTTTTATCAAGCACTTGATAGAAGTCAGGCGGATTCGTCCTTTAGTACCTTCCCCTTTATTCACATGACCCCGCCCCTATTTAATTAGCTGATCACAAAGAGCTTGGTGGCTACTGAGAGTTGCCCGAATTTCACCGAGGAGCCAGCTGGGAAGGTGGGCTTGGGAGCCAATACCTTCAATGGAACAATATGGAAAAGTCCTAATCTCCAGCCCACATGGAGCCCTGCTGTCTGCTGAGAATGCAGCCACCAGCTGTCTTCAGCCCCTGTCCCACCTGCATCTTCAAAGCACGAGGTCACACTGCTGCCTGGTGACCTGAAATTGTGCAACTATCATGTATGAACAGAATCAAATGAATGTCAGCCTGGAAGGGCCCTCGAGGGGTCTTCTAATCCAGCCCCCTGCGGTAAGGCAGAATAAAGTCTACCTAGCCCATCCCTGACAGGTGTTTAATGCAGTGTCACCACAGGGTGGAAACGAATGTACATCTACACTGCAATGAAAGATCCATGGCACGACCGCAGCTGGCCCAGGGTGTCTGACTCGGGCTCATAGGGCTCAGGCTGGGAGGCTAAAAACTGCAGCATAGATGTTTGAGCTCAAACCCAGGATCGAAAACCCCATGAGCGGGGAGGGAGTCAGAGCCTGAGCTCCAGCTTGAGCCCCAATGTCTACACTGCAAATTTCTAGCCCCACGAGCCCGAGCAAGTTGACCCAGGCTCTGAGACTCGGTGCTGCAGTGTAGACGTACCCACAAAGCCATCCCTCCAGAGCACCATGTTCTGATCTTGTGCTGCCCTAAATGATTTCTGGAGACTTGCATTGTTCTGTAAGCAGCTGTGAGTGAACTCAGTGAAAATCAGGACTACTTCATCCTTTCGAGCCTGGGCACGTCAGCTTAACTGAGAAACTTTTTCAATAGATCTAGTCAGAACTTTCCTGTGGAAAGTTTCCCCACCAAAACACAGACTTTTCCTGAAATCAAGTCTCTTTTTTTAGTGAGAAAATGTCCATTCTGATCAAAAAATATATATGATTTTCTTGCAGGAAATTTCCAAATACAAATTTTTGTCTGGAATCAACATTTTGAAATGAAACAATTCTTTTTCCCCATTTTGTTTCAATTTAAAATTACATTTTGAGTTTTTGGTTTAAACAAACCTAAACAAAATGATATTTTAAGTAAACATTGATTTGAAACAAATTTTCATTCAGTTTCAGCTTAAAATGATATTTTGCTTCAGTTCTATTAAAAAACATTTTTAGTGAAAATTAAACATTTTCATTTTGAATTCATTTGAAAGGCCTCTGGGAAAACAGAAATTTTCCAACCAAAAAATTTGAAAGATTTTTCATTTGAAATTTCCCATAGGAAATATTTTGATTTTCCAACCTGCTCTCTATTTATCAGAGCCAGAGTGAAGTCTCCAGAAAAAGACAAGTTGGAACATGCTATGAGTTTTATTCCTTCAGATCTAATCTTTCTACCCTAGCTAGCTAAATTCTTATGTTGCTCTCATCACCAGAAGCACCAGTTACAAAGGAGGGAGAAAGGAGGGAGAGAAAGACAAAGGGGAGAGAGAGTACAATGGGAGCGGCACAGAAGAAGAGCAAAATAATGGATGAGGAATCTAAAATATTCATCTTCCCAGATGTCAGTCCTGTTACCTAAGGGAGTAGAAGAGATCTGGCAGTGAGACAGGTGTGTATGGCAGAAGATGTGCAGGGATCATTCCATTACCCAGCCAATTTTCGTGTTGTGTATGAAAATCTCCATCATCATCTCTCCTTGAAATCAAGCTGCCAATGAAAATGTAACCTGCATGCGTTGGACCAAAGCCAGAGGGAGGAGAAGCTGTCTTCCTATTCCCACTGCCACATACTAGTGATACTTTCCATTCTGGAGTGATGGTGAGGGCTTCTGGGATTGGAGGCCTCCCGAACCATTGTGCTGACAAGTGACATGATATAAAGGAAGATTGAAAAACATTTATAGCTGAACCTTCTTATGCTGGACTTAAAGTGGAACACTATTGATAGTGAGGCCAAGTGGATTAAAGACCCAAATGGCTTCAATTACGGACAGATGTGAAGTCCACACTTGGGAAGTTTGTGATTTGGGAAAACTTTTGATCCAGTTTTTAGGTTCATGAACTAGTTTTATTTGAGGAATCATAGAAATGGGCTGAAAGAGACCTTGAGAGGTCATCAAGCCCAGCCTTTTGCACTGAGGCAGGACCAAGTAAACCTTGACCATCCCTTACAGATGTTCATCTCATCTGTTTTTAATCTTTCCCCCCTCTAATTTAGACTCTTAGGGCCAACTTCTATCCTCACCTCTGGGTCTCTGCCAGTGCCCATCACCAGAGGGTCAGAGTGCCTGTAACACATATGAAACCCTGCTGTGCTGCCCCAGTGTAATAGGGTTAGACTTTGGCCTGCAGTTCCACCCAAAAGGATGAGTCTGTTTACAAATCAACATTTTTTTTCTTGCTGTAGGTCAGCCTGTTTCTCCAAGCCTGATCCAAAAAAGCCCAGTGAGGTCACTGGAGAGATCCCCACAGCTTTCAAGGAGTTTGGGATCAGTCCCTATATGATAGAAACTCAGCCAGCACAAGCATGATCCTATACACACCATATCAACTGCATTTCTTCTTCTCATTTGAATAGTCTCTGTGCCCCTCGCTGCTTCTTTGTCTCCCAGTCTCTCTGGATTTGTTTTCACGTTCCCCTGTCTCTCTGCCCCAGTTCCCATCTGGTTGCTTCGTTAGGTATTTTCTCTCTGCTCCCTTTCTGCACAGTCTTTCCCAGTGGGGTGGGAACCCAATGCTGATCAAGTCAAATTTACAAAACCAAAATGTCCAAGTGGGTTCAAATTCAGGCAAATCAAAGCTGGCCCCAACCGGGCAGCAATCTAAAAAGTGAGTCTCCAAGCACAGACGGAGGGTGGGGAAAGACATTTTCATGCAGATCAAAGTCCTTTGACTCAGCCTTTGCAACATTGCCCAGAATTTGGCCCCATCTTATTTATACCATTCCCTTGGCTAATGAGATGGTGTAATATCCACATCCTCTCCATGTGTAAGAGCAGGAGCTGAGAAGAGTGCAGGGCAGCAATAACCTAGATATGATCACACTTTGGAAAGACAGTCTGCCACAGATCATTAGAAGTGTCTCCTCATTCTGCTCTGACTGCTTTGCAGGTGAAAATGCATTCCCAAGGTGCATGCTTATTAAAATCAGAACTCACATCATCACCTGCCGTCTGAGGAGCAAAACATGCTTTGCAAACATGAATTGATTAGAGTTTTGGGCAGAACCTGAAGCGACCTATGAGCCATTCTCACCACCTGGAGTGCAGGTGATGGGTCTTAAGAGCATGCCCTTAGTGGGAACTCAGGAGGTATCCCCATCACAGCATATCCCATCAGCCTGCTGTGGATCTGAGCCGACTGCTGGAGAGACCTGGCCTGCTTTAGGCAATGGGAAGTCAAAAGGGAAGCAGAAGGGGTGATTGGTGCCAGTGAAAATGTTTCCCATGATTGAGCTGTCTCACTGAATGCAAATAATCCAGTCGCTCCCCACTCCTGCTGCCTATTTCCCATGCAGTGCTGATTAGAGAGAGGGAGTGCGGCTGGGCATGTGATGCTTTGGAAGTCAAATCAGCAGAGGATGTTCTCTGGAATTCATTTAACCTCTGCACGTGCCCTGTGAATGAAAAGGGTGAGAGACAGTCCTGGGCACACAGCCGTACCCAGGCGCATCTATGGCCTGTGCACCAGGGTGTTGCACCCTATCTGACCAGCCCTGCTTCTTCCTAAGTAATATGACTGATCAGTCTTGTGAGTTTCAGTTCAGAATAGCTGTCTTCAAAGAAACAGGCTTCTTGTCTCACAGTCATTCTTGGAAAAGCTATCCAAGGGCAATCACGTCCTCTGGCTTTTCCTGGGAAATCAGCTGTCTGCCTGCTCTCAGTCCACTCAGTGGGATACACTTCCTTGCACAGGTACAATCCCTCTACCTCCTTTTCCCTGGAAGGCTTTTATTCCATTTGGCAAGCCTCAGAAGCCAGCAAGCCAGCATGTGACACCTCCAGCATGTGTTTGTCTCTGTACTCCATCTCCCAAGGCAATGGCTTGTTAAGCCAGTTGCAGGAACCCTGCCCCCTCGGCATCAAGCAGATACACAAATACATTACAATTTAACAAAACTCTCCCGTGTCCTTGTGCTTCTTCAAAGATTTTTCAAATGCTCAATGGCCCTGTCAGTGATTCATGGGGATGAATGTGCTTCATACCTCACCCCTCCCTCTGAAATTAGTGAGTCGCTCCCTCCTCGCTCTCATCTCCCTTGATTCATAGCATGTCACTTTCACTCCAACTTCTCTTTCCCACATTACTCCCCCAACCCCTCTCACTTTCCATTTTCTGAGGCTTTCCCATTGCAGTTCAGTCTTCCATTTCAAATAATCAAAGCCCATATTTCTTTCCAGGTCTGGAGTAGTTTATGCTGAGCAGTGGAGTGAGAGCACTTGGGAGTGAGAACGCTGCTCACCCAGAAACATGAGAAAATAATAAAATCAGAGTAAAATAAACAGATCTTCATCCCAATTCTAAGTGCAATTCACAGCTCACAGGACACCACTTCTAGATACACGCAGGTGCACTGGACCAGTGGTTCTCAACCAGGGGTACACGTACTGATGCGAGTACATAGAGGTCTTCCGGGGGTACATCAACTCATCTAGATATTTGCCTAATTTTACAATAGGCTACATTAAAAGCACTAGCCAAGTCGGTACAAACTAAAATTTCATACACTGATTTGTTTATACTGCTCGATATACTGTACACTGAAATGTAAGTACAATATTTATATATTCCAACTGATTTATTTTATAGTTATATGGTAAAAATGAGAAAGTCAGCCATTTTTTCAGTAACAGTGCGCTGGGACACTTTTGTATTTTTAGGTCTGATTTTGTAAGCAAGTCGTTTCTAAGTGAGGTGAAACTTGGGGGTACGCAAGACAAATCAGAGTCCAGAAGGGGGTACAGTGGTCTGGAAAGGTTAAGAGTCACTGCCGTGGACTGTAGAGCCATACCCCATCCAGGAAAGGGCTCCAAAGTAGCAGCAGCAAGAGGACTATACTGCACAAGTTGCACAGACAATGCGTTTCTCCCACAGTTCATAAGCACATGTGCACATTCCAGCAGGGTGCTCAGAACAGCAGCAGCACCAGCAGGGAGATGGCTCCACCAAACGGCTAGTCAACACTTCTGTGGTAGCGGGATCAGGCTTTTAAGAAACACATGCACATCCCAGGGCAAGTTACAGCACCCCCTGAAAAACCAGTTGACCTAGAGTCGCCACAAGTGCCGAGTCAAGGGAAAGTCTAATCTGTTTGGCGAACACCAGAACCAACCCTGCCCAAAGCTCGACGGGCTGTCAGCAGGATATTTTTGTGAACTGATAAATAATTCAGCCTCATAAAATCTTGCACAGCCTAGAGTCAGTAAATTGCTTTGGTACGTGAGTAAAATATCTTTAATTTTTTCACTATTTTCACTCACTGAAAAGCAGGCGAGGGGGTTTTGTGCCTGAGCCGGTACCTGTTCAAGAGAATTTTGCTTGTCTGGTAAAAATTAATGTAACCACATAGTGAAACTTCTGTTCGGGACCGCCCCCCTCCACCTGTTTATGAATGGCCCACCTACCTGAAAGTCCCCCTGAGCATTTTACATGGATAAATTATTGGTACAAAGTGACCATCTCTCCAGCGGGACCAGAGGTTGCCCAGAATTGATCCTAGATGCAGCAGCACACTATCCTGCCCCATGCTGGACCTCCAGTGCCAATCTGAGATCAGTAAAGGACACAGACTATTCCATCATCAGGTCGCCAGTCCAAATCCAGCCCAGGAGCAGTGAGTGAAAGTTGTTGCCATCTGACGATTGTTCTGTGCCCACTGTGAAATGAGCTGGTGCCAGACCCTAAAAGGCACGTGTACAACAGCCCAGAAACCTGCATCAGAAGAGGCCGTCTCAGGAGCGTGACTGCATGCTGACTGAACTACTCTTATCCCTGGGGATGGGCCTGTCTCTAAGCTACTCATCACCATGGAGAAGTTCCTCCCCCTCATGGGACCCCAGAGCCCCGGCTCCAGCCTGAACCTGAACATCTACACTGCAATTGAACAGCCCCTTAGCCTGAGCCCTGCAAACCAAGTCAGCGGACGTGGGCCAACTGCATGTGTTCAGCTGCAGTGTAGACGTGCCCATAGTCACTTCTCGCTCCACTTAACTATAGTTCTTTATTACAACAAGGATTTTCCTACCCCCTCACTCTCCACCCTCCCCTGCTCCTCTCTCACTCACTTTCCCCAAATCCTCTCAGTCTAGCCACTCTCTCCTTGTATCTCTATTGCCTTCCAAGCAGCGGCTGCTGCATCCCCTGCTGCTCCCTGCCACACCAAGCACTCCTGCTTTCCCTTTCCCCCCAGACACACCTTCCCCTGCCACCAGCCCCACTGCCAAGTGCCCTCACCTTCCCCATCGAGGCAGCGCAGAAGGGGGCACATCATATAAAACACGTACAGTGAAACATGTCCGGAGACCCCCACATCATGCATCACTTCAGCAGACCACCAGGATGGTTTAGCACCAGCCTCCCATACACAGACCATGCCCAAGTCACAGAGCACAAGTCCACAGCTTTCTGATGGCCCAAGGTGTGGTGCCAGTGTGGTGCGGGCACAGAACACTGCAGTGTATAGGGTTGGGGAGTGTGTTTAAACTGAAGTGTCTGGGTAACTATTTAAGATAATAAGATGGCATGTTAGTCCCTTAAAGGAATAATGGATTTAATATATTTGTATTGTCCAGGAGAGGGCTGGGCAGTGCAGGACATACATGTCTGGGGGAAGATCTGGGCTGGGGATGTGTTGGGGTCACCCTGCAGTATAACCCAGGCTGGTGAGAGCCAAGGTGTAACTGGCAGGCTGCAGTTACACACAGGGTGTGACCTGCATGCTGTTTGTGAGTGGCCCAGGTGGAAGCTACTACAGCAAGGCATTGTGAGGCACTCAAGGTTGCAGGGCAGGGGTGATACAGCCCCCTGCTGGTCTGGATTGTGCACTGGTATGTCACACTATATTCTCCTTTGCTGCAGATTGAGCCCCAGTGGACCTAGTGAACAATTGATCACTGTCCTCTTTATAACAGCCCTTAACATATTTGAAGACTGTTATCAGATCCCTCCTCAGCAGTCTTTTCTCAGGACTAAAAATGCCGTTTTCTTAATCTTTCCTCATCGGTCAGGTTTTCTAAATCTTTTATCATTTTTGTTGCTCTCCTTTGAACTCTCTGCAGTTTGTCCATATCTTTCCTAAAGTGTGGCACCCATTATTGGATGCAGTACTCCAGCAAAGTTCTCAACAGTGCCAAGGAGAACAGGACAATTGCCCCCTGTATCTTACATACAACACTCCTGTTAATACACCTCAGAATGATATTAGCCTTTTTTGCAGCTGAATCACATTGTTGACTTATACTCAATTTGTGATCCACTATAGCTCCCAGATCCTTTTCAGCTCTATTGCCATTCCTAGCTAGTTATTCCACTCTCTGTGGCTGTGCTTTTTCCTTTCTAAGTGCAGTGCTTTGCATTTCTCTTTAGTGAATTTCATTTTCTTGATTTCAGACCAATTCTCCAATTTGTCAAGCTTGTTTTGAATTCTAATCCTGTCTTCCAAAATTCTTGCTACCCCTTTCATCTTTCATATTTTTCACTCCATTATCCAAATCATTAATGAAAATATTGAATAGTACGGGACCCAAGACAGATCCTAGCAGGACCCCACTACATATACCCTCCCAGTTTGACAGCAAACCATTCATAACTACTCTGAGTACGGTTTTTCAACCAATTATGCACCCATCTTACAGTAATTTCATGTAGCCCACATGTTCCTAGTCTGCTTATGAGAATGTCACATAGGACTGTGTCAAAAGCTTTATTAAAATCAAGATACAGTGAAAGCTGTATTATCCAGCACTTTACCAATCAGAAAGCTCTATAAACCGGCATTTCTGATCTTCAGTAGGGTCTGGTTGGTGTGCTGCCGGCAGGCTCCCTACCTGGCTCCGCATGGCTCCCCGGAAGCGGCAGTATGTCCCTGCTGCTCCTAGATGGTGGAACGACCATGGGGGCTCGTCGCTGCCACACCCCACCCCACCCCACTCTGCCGTGAGCACTAGCTCTGCAGCTCCCATTGGCCAGGAACTGCCTGCGGGCGGAGGCAGTGCGCAGAGCTGCCTGGCTGCACCTCTGCCTAGGAGTAGCAAGGACATGTCGCCGCTTCTGGGGATCCGTCCAAAGTGAGCACCACCCAGATCTGCCCCCCAAAAACTCCTCCCATGCCCCAACCCCCTTCCCTGAGCCTTCTCCTACACCCAAACTCCCTCACAGAGTCTGTGCCCCGCACCCCCTCCTGTGCCCCAACCCCCAGCCCTGAGGGCCCCTGCCACCCAATCTCCCTCCCTCTTAGTTAACCGGAATTTTTGATTTACCGCCACCCTCCATTCCCCCAACATGCCAGATAACAAAGCTTTTACTGTATATCATGTCAACTGCCTCCCCCCATCCACTAGGCCAGTCGCCCTGTCAAAGAAGTTAATTGGGTTGGGTTGGCATGATTTGTCCTTGACAAATCCATGCTGGCTATTCCTCATAACCCAATTATCCTTTAGGTGCCTACAAACTGATTGTTTAATTATTTGTTCCAGTATCTTTCCAGGCATCAAAGTTAGGCTGACTGGTCTATAATTCCTCTTTCTTCCCCGTTTGAAAGACAGGTCCTATGTTTGCCCTTCTCCAGGCCTCTGGGACCTCACCCGTCCTCCACATAGAAGATAATCACTAATAGGCTGACGCTCTGCTCTGCCATTGGCTTCCCGTGTGACGTTGGGCACATCAGTCAGTCTCTCTGCACTTGAGTTCTCCATCTGCACCAAGGAGATAACAGCCACGCACGGCCTCACGGGGGGGGGGGGGGTGAGGACAACATTAGAGATTGTGAGGTGCTCAGCTACTATGGCTGGGGGCGGGGAGCATATAACGAACATAGAAAGATATTCTTCTTCTGATCTTTTATTCCTTACCAATAAAATCAGTGTTCATTTAAACTCCTGTGGCAAACTTCATTATGGTCAGCCATTTTAAACGCTCTTCATCCACTAGTCTGGCTCTGCAGCACCTCACACCTGTGCTAAGTGGGTTTCAAACACCACCCAATCAGACTGCAAGCTGCACAGCATGCCGAGGGCACTGTCTTTGCAGTCTGTCAATTGTGTAAGATGGCATAAGCAGGTGCAACCCCCCTTACTGTTTGCTTTGGTAGATGTCGGTAAATAAGTGGGATCCATCCTTTCGCCTGAAGATCTCACTGACAACTTGCTGATTCCACACCTGGGGAGTGTCAGAGAGACTGATTCAAATGCCAGAGCCCCACAGGGTGCTAACCTGCCAGATAAGCTCAGACCCCATTTCGATCTCTGTAGTTATTTCTACTCTCTGAGCTCTGACTGTTCAACACATTCCAGATCCAAGCATCCGCACCAGAACAGGAACCATTTCACAAGTCATCCTGCCTGAGTGGTTCAGCCATGTTGCATCTGAGCAAGGATGCAGCTTGCATGCTGGTTGCTCACTTTAAGGTTCACAGTCTCACCTCCAAGACAAACTGGTCTAATGCAAAAGCTGTCGTTTCCACCTGAAACCTGGCTAAGGGGAGAAAAGTCTGCTGGAGATGACAGAGCAGAGAATCAGCAATCAGGCTCCTGACAACAGACTCCCCCTTGGAGCTCATAAGTCCGTGCAGCTGCTAGGCGAAGATTTGAACAGACTCTAATCCCTGGTAACACAAACATGGTGGCGACAGCTGTCACCGCTCATGCTAAACCTTGTAGTCCATATGCTGAAGACCCTGCAGAATGGTGGAAATGGAAAGACAGCAGGTGCCCTGATCTTGCTACTACTATAACCCAGGGGGTAGAGGTGGAGGGGTAGGTTGTCTTCCTCTGCAGCCCGGGGCACAATCAGTTGCAGGTTTAAACTAGTGTAAACGGTAGTTTCTCAGTAACTTGAAATCTTTAGACCATGGTTTGAGGACTTCAGTAACTCAGCCAGAGGCTAGGGGTCTATTACAGAACTGGGCGAGTGAGGTTCTGTGGCCTGCGTTGTGCAGGAGGTCAGACTAGATGATCAGCATGGTCCCTTTCTGACCTTAGAGTCTATAATGCAGTTAAGGCAAAAGAGACCTAGGTTTAGTTCCTGGCTTTGCAACAGACTTGGAGTTAGGTGCCTACATACCTTTGAGGATCTGGCCTTCATCTTTCTGTGCCTCAGTTCCCTGTCTTACTGCAGGGAAAACTGCGTTAACTCAATAGGGCAGGGGAAAGTAATTAATGTTTGTGAGCTATTGAGATACCACGACTTTGAAAGCGTTGGAAAGAGATGACAGATTTTCTGGTCTCTCTGACCAGCAGTCTGAGACTCTGCTTGCTCGTGCTAAGGATCTACTCAGATCAGAGAGTCCATCTGCTCCCAGATGGTGTAGAAAGCCTAGGGCCAAATTCCTCCCTGGTGCAACTCCATTCATTTAAATGGATATATGCCAAAGATAAAATTGGCCTCCATCATTTTAAAAAATGAAATTTGCCCTCACTCTGGTTCAAATATTAAATACAACATTTCCATGCCATCTGGCTGTACGTTGTGTAGAACAATACACTAGGGCAGGCTTTGATCTCCGTAACAGTGGAATTCTGGAGTAACTCTACTGTTCCTCTAGGATATCTCCAACCTATAGAAATCAGAATTCGTCTCACTATTTTCATCGAAAGTAGCCTCAATTCTCAGTCACTCTAAGTCCCATCTGAAGGCCCCTTTATGCTGACAGGGTGGGGTAAAGCAGCCTTCGTGTAAATGAGAATTAAGGTCCTATGTGTCACTCACGCCACAGAATTGTCATTGTTTTGATCTCACTGCATGTTTCTATCTCAGCTCTAATGTGGTTTTACAGTGGTGCGTATTTCTGAAACAGATTTTTAAACTGCAAACCGCTGTAGCATGATTTTTAAATGAATGTTGCTCGGAATGAATTCACATAAATCTAACAGTGATTGTCCCCAAATGTCTGACTCTGCAGCCACATTCATATCTGATATTCAATTAATATTAATATCTGACAATTCCAAGGTGTGGATTTATCTCATGCCTAATATTTATTGCAGAGGTTTATTTGCACCAATCTCCAAATGTCACCCTATCCACAGACAATGGAGTTTTAAATCCTGCTTCATGTCCTTGTACCTAGGACAGTATAGTACTTACTCTGAATGATGCCTGTCAATTCCACTGAATAGCTCCCACAGCTCCTCTGAGCTTAAAATCCCATCCGCAAAATAGTTCTTAAACTCTTCAAATGACAGCTTGCCATCATCTGCGTGTAAATAAAAGGAGAGGAAGAATTATACAGCTACAAAGAGAAGTGAATCCAGCCATGTAAAGTCTATACAAGAAGCGTGGGCTGACTGGGAGTGTTCTGTATGGTCATAGACATTTCAGTGGAACCACATTCCATCAAAAGACACAGTGCTGTCAAAACAAATACTTGATGAAATCAAGTCGATTTCCCCAGTATTTTTTGGAAGAGAAGCAAGGAAAAAGGGCCCCGACACTGTCAAAACATCGCAGCGACATTTAGGGAAGGAAACATTTTGATTTTGCATTTTGAAAGAACTTTTAATTTCCTGTTTGTTTACGTAATAATACAAACACATTTTTAAAGTTGAATTGTGTCACAACAAAACTTCTGAAGTGAACTGAAACAAAAATTGTGTGTGGGGGGGGAACTTTTCCTTCGGAGTGTTTCAAAATGTTCAGTTATCACCATACACTAAACCCCCCAACCCAAATGAGACCAAAGTATTCAGCCCCCAGTTCTCTCTCCAATTCAGAATGAAGTCAGATTTTGCAATCTCCGAATCCTTCACCAAGCAGAACTTCTGTTCTTTGCATAGCTCTAATAATAAATAATAATAATAATAACAACACTTAGTCCTTCTATAGCGTGTTCCAGGCGAGGCACTCAAAGCACACTGCAAGCACACATTAATTAAGCCTCACAAAATGCCTGCAGTTCAGTATTATAACCCCATTTTAAGAAAGGAAAATCTAAGGATCAAATTCCTGACACTGAGATCTGCTGGGCTACTGACAGTCTCCCAAAGGAAGCTGCTGAAGCCCCATCACTGGGGGCATTTCAAACTAAGCTTGACAGCAAACTAGTGAAGATTTTCAAAAGGGCCTGGTGATTACGCATGTCTGTCTTTAGCAGTCCAATGCAAGGTGCCTTAAAGGGGCCTGCTTTTCAGAGGACAAGGGCTCAGCATATCCGTTTTCTCACAGTGGGTTCCTAAGAACTGAGATTCCCCAAATCACTTGCCACAGCTGAAAATCTGGGGCTAACCAAACCAAAGGGAATAACCCAGCTCAGAAAGAGAAACTGGGAGGAGTTATCAGGCCTTTGGCCTCTGAATTCTATGCCTTGATTCCCCTCTCACTCATACCTCAGTGCCAAAGCAGGCAGCGGGGTTATACCTATGTAACGCTGGTGTAAGCGAGTGGCAATTCAGATGAAGAAATAGAGATATGGAAGTTACCATGAGTCAGTGGAAGTGCTAGGAACAGAACCCCAGGTGTCCTGATCCCCAGACCCTTGCTCTACCTACAAGTGGTCACATCTTGAGGGAGCCAGCATATTATTAACCAAACTGGCGTTTAAGAAGGATGCCAGGGCTAACGCCCAACTCTTGCAAAAAGTGCCATGGGACGCATCAGGCACACAAGTGACTGTTATCCTCTGCCTTGCTGGATAACAGTGGAAAAGAGTAAAATACAGTTCTCCCCCTTCTATGCCAGCAAACGCAGCAATCAGATGCTGCTTGGCAAGTGATCAGAGAAAGGAAACAGCCAGGAATCCAGTTGCGGATGCAGGGGATCGGAGCCCACAGCGCTCCTTTGAATGTGGCTCTGACCCCTTTGGCTGCTGTTGCTACAAAACATTTGTAATGCATTTGTAAGGCAAGCTCTCCTTTTCCTGCCTTGTCAGGGCCACTCGGCAGAGTGATTCCCGGGAGGACCCTTGACACTACATGGTTCATCTCTTAAATACAGACATATTCTCATCAGAGTCCAGCTGGCATAGCCAGCAGCTTCCAGCTGTTTGGGGTGGAGTGGGTGTCATGCTGCACCCCATATTTGTCATAGTAATATTATTATAATATCTAATTATGACATAATTATGATGCATTTTGTACAAGATAAGTCAGGTGAGGTGTCACTGGAAAAGTTATGAATTGCTAAATATGATTATCCTATTTGTATGCATGTATAATTTTTGTATCTAAAGTCATAAATACTGACTACGTATCTGTACTTCAGATGTAGTTACACCTGGGTAACGCCCACTAGACAAGATGCTTTCAGTCGAGATAGCTGGTTGGAAAGGGCCTAATCAGGGCAATGAGCCATTAGGGAAAACAATAGGCCTTAGGAGAAGCTTATCTCCCATGTGGTGAGCCTTCCTGTGAACTCTCCAGACAGCCTGTAAGTAATGGCTGCTATGACTCTACAAGGACATGTGACCAGGCCACATGATTCTGAACTCCATCTTGGGATGTCAGTATTTTTCCACAAACCAGTCTGGGAACCAAGTTTTGAAACAAAGGGCTCCCGCCTTATGCTAAAGCTTTTTTAGGCAGGGAGTGACATCATCTGTTGTTCTTCACTCCCCACACAAGAAGACTCCTAGAAACACCCGAGGGAAAAAAAAACTGAACTGGGGGAAGTGCTGGACCCAGGCTAAAGGGATTTCTAGCCTGTCTATGAAGACCTGAAAAACCCAACCTGTAAAGCTAATGCAGCTTCTGCTTTAAGAATCTACAAGTCTGCCTGTACCATCCATTAGGGTGAGAATCTGCTATTCATATCCAATGTATCTAGTATATTAAGCTTTGTGTTTTTGTTTATTTGCTAGATAATTTGCTTTGATCTGTTTGCTATCACTTATAACCATTTAAAATCTATCTTTTATAGTTAATAAATTTATTTTATGTTTTAATCTAAACCAGTGAGTTTGGAGTGAAGCGTGTGGGAATCTTAGCTCAGAGAGGCTGTTGCATATTCCTTCCACATTGCGAGGGCATGAACTGCATAATAAATTCATACTGTTTGGGGCTTGGCCCAAGGCAGAATGGTACCACTCTGGAGTTCTAGGCTGGAAAACTGGGGTTTATTTTGGCTGTAGCCTCTTTATTTTTGGTTCACACGCAGTGGCTGGTCAGAGAGCCTGCATTTAACTGCAGTTGGGTGTGTCCCTGCCTGTCTGAATGCTGGTGGAAGTATAAGACCGGGGGCGTGTCTGCAAATTGTCACAGCAGCAAAGTGTGAAAGGGAGCCCAGGCTGGTGGGTCAGAGGGCTCCATGGTAGCCCAGTTCCAGGTGGTGCCCCGGGAGGAACCAGTCACAGTGGATTCTCCTTGCTGAATGGCTGCTTGCTGCTCTCTGGCTCTGGGGCAAATCTTCTGCAGTGTAGAGCTGGCAGAACAGTAACACATTGGGCTATGTGGCTTGTCATGTTCTATTTTCCCCCAGGGCAGATGAGCAATGATCTGAGGGGGGGAGGGGTCACCTTCCCTGCAGCAGGTCACTTGCCAGGATTGTCTGGGTAGATCTCACTTAATCATCTCCCTACCACTGCAGGGGCCTCGGGCACTGGGGCACCTCCGCCCCTCCTGTTCTCTGCCTGGGGCACAGAACAGTCCAGTCTCCTGTGGGTATCATTTACTTTGGTCTCATTTTGGTTGTTGGGTTTAGTGCGTAGGTGCTGCGTACTGTTGGTGATCCATGATATACAGGAGGTCAGACTGGATGGTCTAGTGGTTCCTTCCGGCCTTAAACTCAATGACTATTAGCCAGTACAGGAGGGCTTGCTAGAAGAGTGGATTACTCCTCTCAAACTGTGTTTTCATCCATGGGTCTAGCACAATATTTCAAGGCCAATTTTTTTCTGTCAGGCACATTTACTGCAGGGTCTAGAACTAGGGAAAACGAGGGATGGGCACAGCTCTCAACCCTGGGCCCTGTGGGACTGACAAGGACTTCACTGGAAAGGGACCTGTTGGTCCAAAAGGCTAACCAGGTAGCTGTGTGGCTGTGGTCTGAATGTAGGAGTTCTTCCAGCGGCAAAGAGTCCTGTGGCACCTTATAGACTAACAGACGTACTGGAGCATAAGCTTTTGTGGGTGAATACCCACTTCTTGCATCTGAAGAAGTGGGTATTCACCCACGAAAGCTTATGCTCCAGTACGTCTGTTAGTCTATAAGGTGCCACAGGACTCTTTGCCGCTTTCACAGATCCAGACTAACACGGCCACCCCTCTGATCCTGGAGTTCTTCCAGTAGCAGCTGAGTCATACGGTGGACCCAGTCCCACTGAAGTCCCATAACAGCCAAAGTCAATGCACTGCTGGATGCAGAACTCTTCTTTCTCCCCTGTTGTCTGCCGTCAGTCTTACAGGTGCTGGCGGGTGTAGGGAGGAACTAGATCTGGCACAAGTGAGCTGAGGATGAGGCCCATAATGTGCATGTGTTAAAGTGTGCTCTGATTTCATTTTCTAGCCCTGGCCAATTGGAGGCCAGACACCAGCTCTGGGCTACATGGGGGTCTGTTTTTGCTTTGCTTTCCGTGTGGGCCAGGGAGGATGCAACAACAGCCAAATTCAAATGAAACCAGAAACAGCATCATCAAATGAACGTCAGGTTATAGGGAAAGAGTAAAGGCCTGGCCTGGTATAGAGGTCAGCATGGATAATGGAAACAGCACAGGTACGGGTGCTGCAGAGGGGTTAGCACTTATTGTCAGGTTACAGACAGGGGTTAGCCTTATTCTTATTCTCTTATTCCTCTGTTGCAACAAACCCAGACGCCTAGGGCTCTAGGTATAGTACAGGGCTCACGAGCTGGGACAGTTTTAATGAGAGATTGCACAAGGTTCTGTGCGCGATTGGAAGGGCCTGAATTACAAAACATCAGGAGAGCCAGGGTGCCCTGAAAATGTGATCACATTCGTGTGCACCTGGAATATGAAGGGCATTATAGACAGAACCATACGAATTCTGCTCGGGTGGGCTCTCAGCCCAAGAGCACCTTATTTCATTTTAAATCTGCAGAAGGGAAGCTGTTTTTGGTGGCAGTTGATTATTTGCTGGGTTCACACAATTAGTAAATTGCGGTTGCCCTGGAGAAGTTCTATAAATACATCGCTACCCACACAAAAGGCAGTCAGACAGAGACCCTCATACAGCTGGGGCACAAACCAACCATGGATAAGAGAGCTAGGAAGAAACTTCCCCTAGGAGCAAGTTATTCTGTTGTCCAGGAGGAGGGGCTATTGCATGGGCAGCTGTCAAAGACATCTATGGAGCAGGTGGGCCACTGGTCTAATCTGGACAGGCAATTCTTGTGCTCCATTTCTTTATCTCCCTAAAGGCTTTCCCAGAGGCAGCAGGGGAAGGAGGATGAGAAGGTTCAGAGCTCTTTTCCTCACAGCCGGTGAGCTGTTTTTCCTTTCTTTGTCATTTTATTGGCAGACACCTCCATAGGGAAAGAATTAACTCTACTTTCCTACAGGCAGCTTGGGAACAAGAATAGGATACCGTGTCCTGAGTACTCACCGTTCTTGTCGGCTCGTCGAAAAACCTGAAAAGAAAAACATAGAACGTGTTGTAACAACATTGGGGATAGAGGGTATCGTCTTTTCATTCCTGAGTGAGACAGAAAAGCACCAATCCCTGCTGCAGAGTAAATCAGGACACTCAATTTGCAGACCCCTAATGAGGTGCTAATCTACCCAAATTACTAGGGCTACGGCTACACAGCAGTGGCAAGGGCTGTGGCTCAGGCTAGCCACCTGAGTATGTGCCAGGGGCTGGCCAGGATTGTGGTGGCTAGCTCAAGCCACAGGCCATGCCACTGCAGCCACACTGCTATTTTTAGAACACCAGCTGGAGCAGGGCTAGCATGTGTCTGCCTGCCCACATGGGGAAGCAGCTTCCCTGCTGCTGTGTAGACACATCCTTGGAGTGTTAATTACCACTGTGGGATGGGTTTGCTCAGAGGAGATTTTCCTTTGCAAACTATTCAAGCTGTTTCTCTCCTCCAATCTACAGAGCCCTGAGGATGCCTGTCTATGATTTAGCAAACTCCAGCATGTGCACAGAGCATTTTTTTGTTCCTAGAGAAGCGAGCATGGAGGGATCCAGACTAGAAAGGACCAGATTGCAGCATGTGGCCTGCAACCTGCAACAAGCATGTGACCATGGTTGTTACTTAAAGTCTTCAATGTTTCAGCTCCTTTAAACAAAATAATTACCATGACACCTAGCTCGTATAGAGGGTTTTTCCCCCAGTTGATCTGCAAGTGTTTTACAGAGGAAGTCAGTATCATTGTGCCCATTTTACAGAGAGGGAAACTGGGGCACAGAGCAGTGATTCATCCATGGTAACTCAGCCAGCGGTGGAGCCAGGAATAGAACCCAGGTCTATTGAGGCCCATTCTGGTCCAGTGCACTCTCCACCAGGCCACACTTCCTTAAAAAGACAACAGCATTCAGCACTTAGTGCAGCACCTCCCGCATTTCACCCATCAGAAAAATCCCTGAGTAACAGCACTAAGGAAATGGAACTTCCCTTCCCTAGATGATCTTCCTTACCAGCAGCCCGTCCAGCAGCAAAACTCCTCCCCCTCTAGTGAGGGCAGAGCAGTAGCTGATTCTGTGCCCACTACAACATGCATGTAAGAGTCATCCTGGGTATGATGAAGGAGCTGGCTACAGAAAGTCAGTTTTCTGGCTAAAGTAATTCTGGATAATGGGGTAATCTGTTCCTTTGTTTCACATCTGATACAATTTGTACTGATTTCTTTGGAGGCTGATGAAAGAAAATGGATAATACTAGGCAGGAGGTGGAGAAGAAATTATCACTTGCTTTGACCTGCCACCCACACACCTCAAAAGCAGATGAGCTGAGCTACTGTTAAGGGGATCTCCCGCCCCGCTTCATTCCTCTGGTATTGGTTGGTAATCAGTACACACTTGGCTGACTTCAGATGAATTGAGGAGTATCCTGTTCATTTGTAAGTCACGCCAAAGATGCTGCAGCAGTGTTATAATGTGCCGGGCTGTGAGGGCCCAGAGCTGTATTGTGTTCGAGAGGTTATATCTGATCAAAGCTTGTGTGACTTTTAGTCACATTATAATGAAAATGTAAAAAAGGGAAATAACCTTACATTGAGAGGCAGTCACTTCAGAGGCTGTGCGCCTTGGTAACAAAATAGTGTTAGAAGTCCTGCCCAAACGGAACAGACCTATGATCCATTCCATGTGATAGCCCACCTTGGGCCATACACAACAGATCAATGGCCCATTCTGTCAGCTAGCCCACTGTGGGCTATACAGAACAGATCAATGGCCCATTCTATCTGCTGGCCAGCCTTGGGCTACACCAGAGCAGACCAAGAACCCATTCCGTTGGCTATCCCACGTTGGGCCATACCAGAGCAGACCAAGAACCCATCCCGTTGGCTAGCCCACCTTGGGACATACACAACAGATCAATGACTCATTCCGTCAGCTAGCCCACCTTGAGCCACACCAGACCAGACCAAGGACCCATTCTGTCGGCTATCCCGCCTTGTGCCACACCAGACCAGACCAAGAACCCATTCTGTCAGCTATCCCACCTTGGGCCACACCAAGGCAGACCAATGATCTATCGAATCCACTACTCTGTGTCCATCGGTGGTCAGTTCCTGGTGCTCCAGAGGAAGATGTAAAGCCCACATAGCTCCCTCAGGTGGGCAATACCAGCCACGGGGGGAATTGTTTACCACGTGCGATCTAACTAATCATCCCCACCACCACTTCCTGCAGCACAATCCCTGGGTGTCTCCTAGCCCTGCCCTCCTCATCTGATGGAACCCCATTACAAGGGGGCTGCTAGTCTGGAGCTAGTCAAAGACAACTGAAAGTCAAAGGTGGGGAGACTAAAATCTGTAGATTTGTCCTGGAGGTTACTGAAGCCTCACAAAATACTCTCAAGCAAAACAGAGAGCAGGGAGGCAAGGTATAAAAACAGCATGGTAAACTGGTGAAAGGGATTATTCAAACCGAACAGCGATCAGTCTGAAAATGGAAATCCAGCTTCAGTGCAGCCAGTAGAAAGAAGCATAAACTAGACTGTAAGTTCCTTGTGGCAGGGAACATCTTTTTATTCAGTGTGTGCACAGACCTAGCACAATGGGGTCCTGGTCGAGGCTGGGCCTGCGAGGTGCTACCACAGTCCAAATAACTAGCGATGGACTGGGGACTTCCGTGGCTTTATGGTAAGTGTGAGTTGGGGGTGTGTGCCCGCAACTGTGTGTGTTGTGCTGGGAGGATTGTGTTGATTTGTGCACAGTCTTGTGTTGTGCTATGAGATTCGTGCTGATTTGTGCAGGTGCAAATCAGGGGTGTGTGACATGAGGGACGATGTGTTTGGGTATTGTGTGCTGGTTGTGTTGTGTGGGTGGTTTTGGGGAACTGTGGCAGCTCGCCCATCTGTGCAGTCTCCCAGACAAAGCTGTGGTGTAAGAGCGGTGATGGACTTACCTCTGATAGAACTGTGAGTAACAATTCATTCCTATTTTAAATCAGATGCACTGGGCAGGTGAAGTGAGCTCTCACTCCAAACCAAACTGAAAGCTACAAACTGATCAGCATCAGCCTGAAAACGAGTTTCATTTAAGACCAAATACAACAGAAAAACCCTCTGAACGTCCGCAGTGCCGGCTTGTACAGCCCCCCAAACCTTCCAGTTAGTCTCCAGCCACAGACACAAGCACTCGGCTGTATGTGATGGAACCAGGCCTACTAAAGTGTCACCTCCAGAGTCTGCACTGGCTTCCAGCTCAACTGCTGTGGGCCGAGGGATCGTTCCGCTTGTTCCCTCCAGGTCTCTGGGCCCGTGGGGATGCACCTGCTGTTGGTTGTGTTCTGCAGTGCCCTCTGCAGTGAGGGCAGATGAGGTACAGCCTCTTTCACTGTACAGGCTGGTGAGAGTTGAATTACCTGGAAGCAATGTTGTCTAGTGGCTAGAGCACCAGCCTTGCACTCAGGATAGCTGGGTTCTCCTCCCAGCTCTGCTGCTGGGTCACCTTGAGCAAATCACATCCCTTTGTAATGCCTCAGTTTCCCAATCTATAAAATGGCAATGATGGCATTACGCTCCTTTGCAGAGCACTTTGAGATCGTCTGAAGGAAAGTGCTACTATTCTGAGCAGTAAGAATAGTACTGTTTTAATGAATCTTCCAATTATTATTTATTAGTAATAGTCAATATGTACCTTGTGATAGAGCCCAAAATACCCAGGTGGGATCAGGGCCCCATTGTGCTGGGTGCTGCACACCCAGAGGACTAAGTCAGTTCCTACCCCGGAGGGCCCAGGATCTAGAGGATGTGAGAGTCTGGGGGCAGCATGCAGGACATTCTCATCGCGGGGGGGGTCGCTGAGGTCAGAAATTCAGACCAGCTGGTCGAGCAATGGCTAAATCTGCCGCTCTCGGCCCTTTCCTCGCCATCCCCCAGCTCAGAGCTATTTTGCAGCCATGCCGATGTCTGTGATTAAGGAATGAGCAAAAAGCTTTGGCACATCTCCCGGAGTTCACTGTGCTCATTCCTGTGTGCTAGGAAAGCCAGAACTACAGGAGACTTTCCCTGCACGACTTGCGTTACTGAAGCTGAGCTGCGTGAGAGTCAATAAAAGGGAGGTTTTTAATGCTGGGAGTCATGGATTGAAGGGGGACCAAGAGGACGGCACAAATGCAGCGAACAAACTTCACAGCCACGTTTGATCTTTTCAAAGCGTCTCCTCTTTTCGGGCTAACACCTCTGATCCATCTGCTCTGGGGAGCTCTCGGTTTGGCCTCAGCCGCTCTGAGGTGCATAGCCGGGGGGTGGAACGTTGGCCACTGTGGATCCTGTCCACATGCAGCGATTAAAGAGGGGTGCGGGGACTTGTGGCCAACAACCCATTTCCCTCCCTGAGTAAATGTTTGGGCTTTATTTATGGCGGTCACAAAGGACACAACAGAAGCCTGTTCTCTGGAGTCAAAGCAAACTCTCCCCTGGATGCCAAAGCCGCAGAGTGGGAGCTGTCTGCACCCAGCCACTGCTGTATCTTGCATTTGCAGCTTCCATTCTGCTGAGCTCAGCACATGGAGTTATTACACACACACACACACACACACACATACACACACACACACACACGTTTAATTACACATGCATTTCAGGAGCAAGGATCTGTGCCTTCCCACGCCAGCTATCTTAACCCATTTGTGCTAATCAACGAGCATTACCAGGCATCTCTCTGAGCATTAGCTCCTCACTCACTCCCTTTCTTGGTTGAGATGCCAGCGGTTTGCCACTGCTGGTACAGCACTGAGCAGAATGGGGAAATTTACCCCTGTGCAGGGGCACAGTAGAACATGGACCATGCCCCATTTAACCCTCCTGCACTCCCAGCCCCCTCCCATTCCCACCTTCTCCCTGAGCTCCCCACCCAGCCCCAAACATCCCCAGCCTCTCCCTGAGCTCCCTGCCCAGCCCCCCACATTCCCAGGCTCTTCCTGAGCTCCTCTCCCAGCCCCCCAGATTCCCATCCTCTCCCTGAGCTCCCCACCCAGCCCCCCACATTGACAGCCTCTTCCAAAGCTCCCCATCCAGCCCCCCACATTCCCAGCCTCTCCCAGAGCTCCCGACCCAGCCCCCCATATTCCCAGCCTCTCGCAGAGCTCCCCACCCAGCCCCCAAATCCTGGCCTCCCCCAGAGTGCATCCTGCAATCCAGGCTGCTCTGCATGCTCCCTGCCTACCCCACCCCAAATCCCATCCTCTCCCAGACCGCCCCTGGAATCCCAGCATCATGTGGAAGAAGCTGTGAGGGAGGCTCGTCTGCTGTGGGCCAAGGGATCGTTCTGCTTGTTCCCTCCAGGTCCCAATGGGGATGCACCCCTGGGCCAGGCGTTCAGACTGCTCTAACCACCGTCAGTACCGGATCCAGCTTTACACCCGTCCACTGCCTCTCCCACGCCACCTCCAGCTTGTGCTCTCCTCAACCCTCTTCCTCCGCACAAAGGGGAACAAAGTGGCTCTTTAAAAGCCCTGTTCCCCCACCTGCCCCTTGCCTCCCCCCACTGCTCTCCACCCCTACAGGGAGAGCTCCCACAAGACTCCAGGGGAGCCCTCCACGCCCCCCAGGGAAGCGCTCAGCTCTCCCTTTGTGGTGGTCCAGTGGTTTACCTCACCTGTTGTCCAGTGCACACCTCACAGGGGAGTTAACCCGTGAGCTCTGGGCACAGGTTGCTTTCCTGGGGGGTGGGAAACTCCGGCTCAAACCCCTGCTCTGGCACGGACCCGCAATGGATTCTTTCAATTCACTGAACATGCAAAACAAATTTCAGAACTGGATTCGCCCCAAACCAAATTTGGTTTTTACAAAACTGCCGCCAATCCCAAAAATCAGTGATTGGCCCAGTGCTCGTGATGCTGCTCGGCAAGTGCGGGCCTTCACTGCCACAGGACAGCTTCTGGCTATCATTACCTGGGAAAGGCCCTTCCTGCCATGAGAACCTGGCAGCATCTGCCCCACATCAACTGGTTTTTCCCCCTCTCATTTCTCTCTTGCTGATTTTTTTTAATGCTGAACTCCCTCCTCCGCCTCTTTCCCATGGGTGCACCTGAGTAACTGCCAAGACAACTGTACCCAGTCTGGTGGCATCACCTAGCAAACTGCTGGCATCACCATACCAGTTGCTCTTTGTCCTTTGTATTCACAGCCTGCTGCCCTCTTATTAAACAGACATTGGCTTGGCAACTGCCTTCTCTTCTGGTTTGCATCCCTTCAGGGAGTGAGACTAGGCTAGGAGCCTGACTGTGTGCAAAGAGCCAGGGCTCGCAGAGATGCATCCTGATCACACTGCAGACTGTTCTGTGTCTACAGCCCTTTGATATGAGAAGGATCCTCACGGGAAAAAAGCCTTAGAATGGAACAGGCATCAAATAGAGAAGCCTTTCTATAGACATTTCTCTAGAAGCCTGTGAAATGGCCCTAAAACCCTACAGAACTCAGTAGAGAATGAAATCCTCTCCATGGGTCTCTATTAACCACCCCATAGAATTCCAGAGCAGGGGTAGATGTCTCTCCTCAATTCTGTAAGGTGATGCAGAATAGCTATAGAAAATTGAAACCTTTCTCCAGGTGGTTTGATTCGTCCTCCAGAAGGGGAATGGGGCCTACTGGTTACATGAGAGGACTGGGTGCTAGGACTCCTGGGCTCTGCAACTGACTCACTGTGAGATCCGGACCAAGTCACCTCATCTTTCTGTGGTTCCGTTTCTCTGTCTGTCAAGCACAACTGGTAAACCCTATGTACAGCACCTCCCAGGGTGCTACAGTGAGGTTTGCAGGGTGCCTGGAGACACTCCCAGTGTACAAGAGCTGTATGTGCAAAGTCTTATTAACTAGAGCTAGATCTGAGCCCTAACAAGCTCTAAGCAGGAAGGCTGGTCTTGTGGTTAGGATACCAGTCTACAACTTAGTTCAATTCCCGGTTGTGCTACTGACCCTCTCTGTGTTCTTGGGCTCGTCACTTAATCGCTCTGTGCCTCAGTTTCCCCATTCTGTAAAGTAAGGATGTACTTCCCTATCACAGGAGTGCCGTGATGATAAACTCATTCATGTTTGTGGGGCGCTCGGACCCTGTGGCGAGGGAGATACAAGGGTCCCCAGACAGATAACTGCACCTGAACTTAGGGGAAGGTCAAGTCCAGATCCAAATGCTCTGTCTACAACGAGTCAAACCTCCCCCAGGGATCCAAGCACCGCAAGACTTGATCTGTCTGGTTCAGGCCCATCTCTTTTATTAACCCTGTTCTCAGCACCTATTTTATTATATGTATATGTATCAGTTCTCTTTCACCTTTCAGCCACTAACCAGACCAGTTTCCCATCACCACCACCACGGACCCTGGAACTCACCCCAGTGCCTCCTGTGCCTAGGAAGCCTTGAAATGCGATCTAAGTGATGCATGTTCGTTGTGCAGACCCTGAACATTGGGGTAAAAGTCACTTTGGAAGCAGGGAGGCTCTCCCATAGTCTTGCTGTTGTATTTACAATGATCCTGCCCTGCTCAGAACAGCTGCCAGGAGTTAGGGGAGGAAGGAAGGAGTTTGCCTTTGGTGGAGCTACAGGTCTCCTCCTTTGTACAGCAGATTTTGAATTCACATCACGCCAGAAACCATCTATGAGTTTAGGGCTAATCTGTGAGTAACTGAGTCCCTAGAGAGCCCTGAGCAGGATTCAGAGCTCAGAGGCAAGTGCCTATTTCCAATCTCCATATACTCCATGGGTATAAAATGGCACAGCTCCATTAAAGTCAATGGAGCAATGCCAATCTACACCAGCTGCGAATACAGCCCCTCCCTTTAAATCCATCCATCGGTGCTAACCTGGGGAATGATACAACAACAGGCAGACGAACCTCTTTTGCCTGTTTCCCCTTCTTTACCACTTCCCAAAAAGAAAAATCAAGCAACAGCTTAAGAACCTCCGGAGACAGCCATCCCGAGGCCTCTCGGGATGTTACATGGGGCCTGTGCTTGCTAGGCATTCAACCCATGTATTGGTCAATAAAAACAATCAAATGCTGTCTCTCCTCGTTATCTGTCTGACAGCTGATAATTCTGTTAGAGTGTGAGAAACAAACCCAGCCCCCCATGTGAAGCATGAGGCCTTCCTTGCTGTGAGCCACTGCAGGGATGAAATCCGACAGGTGAAATGATAACCTGCCATCCTATCGCAGCTAGATTCCTTGAGAACAAAGCACACTAATAATAGGAACCCTAATTAGTGCTGTCTTGATGTCTTCAAATGGCCTAGAGAATGGCAATCGCAATCCTCTACACGCAGCCCAAATTAGCCCCTGGCTAGGCAGTTAGCAAGTGCGTTTTTTCCATTTTGTAAGATTCTATTTTAAGTGCTGTGGGCGGGACGGGGGTTGTTAAAGGAAGTTACTTTTTTAAATTAAATTCCTGAAGCTGGTGTATTTTTCCCCTTTAAAAATAATTGTTTGGTTTGAATACTCAGCCTTTTTCACCAGTAGGGGCCTAATCCTGCTGCCTTTCCTCATGCAAGGTGGTGCCCTCACTTCAGGTATGGGTGAGAGAGGCTCACCTGAGTAAGACTTGCAGGACTGGGCCCTAGCTGAGACCGAGTGAAAGACCTGGTGCTATGGGAGCGGCACTTCGTTTGCAGGGCTGGTAATGACCTCAGCTCCTGGACTCTGAGTAATGTCACATATGACACACAACACGGTGGGAAGCACGACTTGGCTGCTGTTTGCCCGACTGTAGAATGGGTATAAGAGGTCATGTGACATGTCAAAGGTCACACAGCACGTCAGGGGAAGAGCCCCAACACCCTGACCTATCGCATGGCTGTACTAACCCGATGGCTCACCATAGTGGCTCTGGATCAATGTTTCCCATCATCAGTCTGTTATGTCCCAGCCAGAGGCAGATTAAGGGTTCGTGAGGCCCTGGGCCAGAGCAAGTGGGGACCCCCTCCCAACTCCTTCCACCTGCAGTTCTGCCCCCGTTCCGCCCCTTCTGCCTGTGGCCCCACCCACAACCCCACCCCATTCTTCCCATTCCCCCGTGGCCCCACCTGTTCCATCCACGGTCCGCCCCATTGCACCCCCCCTCCCCCACTGTAGCCCCCACAACCTGTTTGCTCCTTTCTCTCCCACACCCCTGCGGCCCTAAGACTGGAGAAGCTCTGTGCCCCGACCATGGCCCTGGGCCCACAGCGGGGAGTGAGAGCTCCCCGAGGCCATGACAGGGAGCCAGAACTCATCCAGTCCCCTGCACCTGGGATCCGTGTGCTGGGGTTTGCCCCGCCTACCCGTGATTGAAAATTACAATCCCCAAAGCAGCTCCCCATTTTGAGACCTCCCTGTGTGCTTCATTGACTCTCTCCCCAGACACTTTAATTCTCCTGTGTTTAACCCACAGCACACAATCATCCACAACGTGACCCCTATTCATTTGGGGGAGAGCCCCAGCCTGCTCTTCCTCCTTCCCTCTTTGTACGGCCCAGGTGCTTTCCCTTAAGCCTAAGTGAGCAGCAGGTAATCAGTCACAGGTGCACTGGACCCCTGCCCCCTCTTAAAGGGGCCCATCATCCTGTAATAGGACCATGTATTTTGAGAGATAGTCTCCCTTAGATGCTTTTGCTGCTGCCTTCCCTCAAAGCAGGTAATGCCGAGTCTCCCTCCAGAGCCGCTTTCTGGTACTTTTCACCGCCAGCCACAGCCCCGGTCCCTGCGTTGAGAAGCTGTCAATTGAATAGACTAAAGATGCTGAAGGGGAGAGAGCAAGTGCTGAAGCAACAGCCATTTCTTTGTTAAGCTCCCTATGAATTTATTCAGTGCCTTGGGAGCTCCTCCGCTGCCACAGGGCAAGATAACATCCTCAGCTCCTGGACTCTCAGACGGGATCCCTCCAGGGAATTAAAAGAGGAACTCACATTTCTGCAAGGCAACATCCCAGAGTCTGACAAAGAGCCAGAGAGCGAGACTGAGAAGCACAGAAAGGAAAATCTCTGACTTAATCATAACAACAGAGAGGTCAGGGACGATTCTGGCGGAGTGGGTGGAAGATAAGCCAGCCTTAACAATCCAGGTTTAGATCCGATGGACAATGAACAGAGGGGCAGGGAGAGAACAAGGAAAGGATTTCAAGGAAAGCAGCAGCCTTGGCATAACTTTGGTACAGTGGCTGAGGAGCGCAGCTCTACCCACCCCATGGGGCCTGGGCTCATTAGTTTGTCTTCTGGTTGTAAAGTAGGCCTGGGAGAGCACCAGGTAGGCACTACAATGATTTTCTCTGAAGGGTCAGGAAAGTGTCTAAACTGGCACCATCTTGCTCAAGTGACCTGATGAATTAGGGAGGAAAGGAGGTTTTTAGTGCCATCTGTTTCCTTCTTGCCCTGGGACAGCGAGCTGGATTCTATTCACGCTCTCACATTTTCAGCAGAATTGCGCTGAATGCAGAACCTTTATCATTAACAACAATGCATGAACTCGGCTGGATTCTCAGATCCCAGGGCTGGCAGTCACAACAGGGTAAGATTTCACACAGAGTCCCTAGTGCTGAAGCACTGGAGTGCAGAAAAGTCTCCCAGGCACTGGAGATGTTCAGAAGTGGAAATATACTGGAATAAAAACACTGTACTTCAAACTCAATCAGTTCCTTTATCCAAAGATCAGAAAGTACTTTCCAAAAATAAATAAAATGATCCTTGAAACCTCTCTGTACGTCATAGGCTTCAGTGCTGTCCATACTTGGGTGGAGGGACGGGGGGGAAGAGAAGTTCCCAACTCCCCACACTTGAAGAAAAGGAGAGAACAGAGTTGCGAGCACACAGATCCTCTCCCCTCCCCCTATGGGGAGTTCATAGGTGTAAAACTTCTGGCAAGGATTCACATGAGGCTAGGACACGATCTTTACGTTGTGTGCAATCTTCCAAAGTGCCCTAGGAAAGTCACTTCTAGGGGCTACTAAGGAGCTGTGGAAAATCCCACCCATTGTGCAGAACACTGGGCATTCAAGAAACCAGAATTCAAAAGCAGTGAGGAAAACAGGCTGCTGCCTTAATGAATCTCCCTGTTGATAAACGGGCAGAACATGCTGAGGGAAAGGTCATCTGGGAAAATTACAGAAAAGGAGGAACAGGGAAAAGATTAGAAAAAAACCTCCCTGGCCGTCCCGTATGGACATCCCATCTGCTATTGCTGTGCACGATTTGAGTGGGGCGTCTCTGCCACCACACCAGCTGGAAGGTTCTGCTGTCTCAGCATAAACATGCCAAACACTTCAAAGCCTATGGCTGTGAGAGAAAGGCTTTCTTCTGTCTTTCGGAGGCTATTAGCAAAAGCTGAGCCTCCAGCACAGTGCCACCTTTCACCTCTTTCCTGAGAAGACTTGGATTTCTCTGATCTACAAAGGGAATCCCAGGACTGTCTGAAGACTGACCTCAGGGTGCAGCGATGATCAAGAACAGTGATTCTGTAAACATGGCTCGTTCCTGCACGGCTCTGCTCCCCTGCGGCATGTGAGGCTGATCTGTTCAGGCTATTGACAAAGAGCCGTCAACCATGTGCAGCCACACATCTGGGCCAGGGATCCTCCCTGTACAGAAGAGCTCAGCTCGTACAGAGGATCCCAAATTAGTGCCCTGATTTTCCAAAAAGTGGAGCAGTGGCGGGCTGAACTCCTTTGGAAATCTGGCTCCAACTCTGAGTGCAGAGCTCCTGCAAGTCTGGTCGGGGGTCTTGTGAAAACCTAGCCCATGGTTTGTAAAGGTTGTTGAGTGTCTTGGAAACCTCAGGGATCTGTGAAAGCCACGTCTATCCAGGTCAGTGTCACAGGGTGGGATGGCTCTTTAAGGGCGGTGGGCTCGACACCACCTGTGACTGATCAGCTGCCTCCCAAGTGATGGGTGGTGCGTGGGATAGTCTGCAGGCCTCCTGGGTCCAGATCCTCAAAGATATTTAGGTGCCTGAATCAGACAGAACAGGGACTTGATCCTGAGTCTCCCACAGCCCAGCTGGGTACCCTAATCACTGGGCTACTGGCTATTCTACAGTGAGGGGCTCTCTGTTTGCAAAAAATGTCACAAGGTCTCGGTTTCATCCTGATGTGGAATAAAACCATTCTGAATAAAACTCACTCTGTTCCATGAACTGGAAATCTTGGTTTCCAGCCAGCCCGTGAGGGGAGTGCCCAGCCTGGACTGCTTGCACTGGGGCAGCTCAGCAGGGTTCAGAAGAGGATTAGATGTTCCTGGGGACAATGAGACCATTCCAAGTGACATCTGATAGGATGCAAGGAACTCCCCTTCCCTCAATCCCCAGTGTAGGGTGTGGCCAGTCCCACTGGGGAGAGCAGTCCCTGCTCCTGCCTAGTCATCCTAGAGCTGTCTAAGGGTATGTCTGTGCTCACCTGGGAGCATGGTTCCCAGCTCAGGTAGACACGGGCCATCTCTGCTCAAGCTAGTGCACTAATAATAGTGTAGCTGGGGGTAGCTGCCTGCGTACAAGCCCGCCTGGACCTCCTGGCTACATGCCATCTACCCATGCTGGGAATCATGCTCCTATCTGCAGAGCAGACATATCCTAAAGGGGGCATGGTGAGGCTAGGATAAAGGACTTGCCTCTGCCTCTCTCTGCACCAGAGGGCAGAGGCTGGTCTAGAGGAGGAACCTCTCTGCAA
This sequence comes from Lepidochelys kempii, assembly GCF_965140285.1. Taxonomy (NCBI): domain Eukaryota; kingdom Metazoa; phylum Chordata; order Testudines; family Cheloniidae; genus Lepidochelys; species Lepidochelys kempii. Next base: position 28,328,608 of record NC_136392.1, on the reverse strand, counting down.
TGGTGGCAGGGGGCTTGCTTGGCTGGCTCAGTCAGATCCTCTGGAGGGCTCCGGCCGCTGCACAGCCCCTCGTCCACCCTTCCCAGGGTACGGGCCAGAATCCAGCCCTTAGGAGGGGGTTGTGAGGACGTATTTATGTGAGACACGCTGCTGGGGCCAGGGGACAGAATGGAAACCTAGCCACGCAGACTTGGGAATAAGAAAAGGAGGACTTGTGGCACCTTAGAGACTAACCAATTTATTTGAGCATGAGCTTTAAATAATAAATAAATTGGTTAGTCTCTAAGGTGCCACAAGTACTCCTTTTCTTTTTGCGAATACAGACTAACACGGCTGTTACTCTGAGACTTGGGAATGACTCCAGCCTTTCTGCCATGGGTGCACTCTGCCTGCACAATGCCTCTGGGTTATGGGCTGGCGCAGGACCCCAGAGTACATCAGCCTTAGCAGCCCAGAGAGAGGCCTGCCAGGGTCAGGTTAAACGGGCCTGCTGCCTGTTGGCATGCGTTCCTCACCTCGAGCTCAGCATGCCGCACTGGAATGAGCTCCAACAACCCACCCACAAACATGGACATTTAGATCCAATTTAAACAGTAAACCCCCTCTTTATTTCCCTGTCCCTTGGCAGCCCTGCACCTTCTCCAGCCTCCCTTGCTATTGCATGGCACCACCTACTGCCAGCTCCCCCTACCAGCATGCAGCTGGCATCCTCTCCGGTGCCAAGAGTGGCCTGCTTTCTTCTCCCACGCCCATCCCAGAATTGCTGGCCTTTAAACTCCCGGCTGGACGCACGGATGACCTGGGCTTCCTGGGGGCGTGAAGCCACCACGCTGCCAGCTCCGAGCCAGCATGTCCTCAGCTGAGCTCATGGACGGTTTGTCGTTGCCTTTTGTGTTGGCCACAACTGGCTCATTTTTAAAATCCCTTCAGTTAGGTGCAGGGGGCAGGGGAGGGAGCAAACAGGGACGCCTGGATTCATGTCACTCCCCGAGACGCCTGTGGCATCAAGCAGCTTCCTCCAGCAGCTTTCTGACTGGAATAAACCAAGCAAACGGGAGAGGATTTCTTACACTGCAAGCCCCTCAGGGCAGAAGCTATAGCTACCTACACGTCTGTTCAACTGCCTGGCGGGAGGACACCCCGCTCCCCAGTGGGACCTCTGGGCACCCCCGGAATGTGCTATTAAAGAACAGCAGTGGGGTCGCACTAACTATGAGCTCTGGCTGTTACTGAGCTGGCTGGATAAATCCTGCTGTCAGTCTGACCCTCTGCACTGCTGGCAGCTCTCCCAGGATGACTGCTTCCTCCTGGCCATGCCAGGCCTCTGGACCCAGGAGCACACAGCCTGCAGAGCAGCCAGTCTGACCCTTGTTATTTATGTCACTAAGAATCTAAGCTGGGTGCAGTGGGGTGAGCTGTCAAGGGGTGAGCCAGAGGAGGTGGGTGAGCCAGCGGGGGATGGGGGGAGACAGCAGGGGGTAGGGTGAGCCAGCTGGGGATGGGGGGGAGACAGCAGGGGGTAGGGGGAGACAGCAGGGGATAGCGGGGAGACAGCAGGGGGTAGGGGGAGACAGCGGGGAATGGGGGGGAGACAGCAGGGGGTAGGGAGAGACAGCGGGGGATAGCGGGGAGACAGCAGGGGGTAGGGTGAGCCAGTGGGGGATGGGGAGGAGACAGTAGGTGGTAGGGGGAGCCAGCGGGGGATAGCGGGGAGACAGCAGGGGGTAGGGGGAGCCAGCGGGGGATAGCGGGGAGACAGCAGGGGGTAGGGGGAGCCAGCGGGGAATGGGGGGGAGACAGCAGGGGGTAGGGGGAGCCAGCGGGGGATAGCGGGGAGACAGCAGGGGGTAGGGGGAGCCAGCGGGGGATAGCGGGGAGACAGCAGGGGGTAGGGGGAGCCAGCGGGGAATGGGGGGGAGACAGCAGGGGGTAGGGGGAGCCAGTGGGGGATAGCGGGGAGACAGCAGGGGGTAGGGGGAGCCAGCGGGGAATGGGGGGGAGACAGCAGGGGGTAGGGGGAGCCAGCGGGGGATAGCGGGGAGCCAGCAGGGGGTAGGGGGAGCCAGCGGGGAATGGGGAGGAGACAGCAGGGGGTAGGGGGAGCCAGCGGGGGATAGCGGGGAGCCAGCAGGGGGTAGGGGGAGCCAGCGGGGGATAGCGGGGAGACAGCAGGGGGTAGGGGGAGACAGCGGGGAATGGGGGGGAGACAGCAGGGGGTAGGGGGAGCCAGCGGGCAGTGGGTGGCAAGCTGGCAGCGGGAAGCTGTCAGGAGGCTCTGGTGCCTAGCATTCTGCACGTCTGCCAAGGCCATTCAATGGATGAACGTCAGCGGCGAAGGCTACTTTGGTGCTTTGGGCGGCCTGCATGTCTCAGGTGATGGATAACGACTGGTGTGGTAGGGGGTGTCTCATCTCTAAATACTCTCTCCATCCCTTGCCTTCCTTCCTCTTCCACTCCCTGTTTTTGACCCCTCTTTTCAAGTCTGCTCTCTCTTCTCCTCGCTCCTTTCTCCTCTCGCCCTTGCCCTCTAGTACCTTTACAGGGGAAAGCACAGAGGAGCCAGCCTAGCGCGCTGTACAAGCCCTGTGCTCTCTCTCTCTCTGTCTAAGGAATCCAATATCCTGGTGTGGCTTTCAGGCCTCTGATGCTTCAGCAGACTCTACATCCACCGTCCCTCCATCCACTGTCTGCCCCCCCTCGTCTGCCCACCCCTCTGTCCTGGGGTCTCACTTCTCTAACGGGCACCATCAGGCTCACAACAAAGGAGCCTGCCAGATACACTGCAGGCTGCAGTCGCTTGCTGAAGTGGCAAACAGTTCCTCGCAGGGCCCCACTGTGCTAGAGCCATGAACACAGCCCTGGCCAAGGCTCCGGGCAGGCCGAAGCAGCCGGAGCCTTCTGTCGCCTGCCTTTCCGAAATCCTCTCTGCTTTCTCTGACCTCCACCTCCATCCTTCCCCAGCACGGCCTACAGGAAGGAACATCAGGTGTATCTATCTTCAGCGGCACCTGGGCTAAGCCTGCCCTCCAGGCCTCAATGCGCCTGGCCCAGGGAAACGATAAGAATTTTCACCCACGCAGGATGGAGCTCAGGGTGTCACTTCAAGGACGGATGGAGGGTGACGCCCTTTCAGTCCCAGAGATAATAAGGGGGGGCTCTTTATTTTCAATCTTCTGTAATCTCGGAGACCGATATGTCCAGTGGCTAAGAGCAAGTGAGTGGGAGGCAGACTCCTCATTTTGTGTGTGTGTGTGTGAGAACTATATTGATTTCAAAGGTGCTGGGAAGCCTTAGAGACTAATGGCCTCTGTTTAAACCTGGTATAGTCCACAGTGGATCAGGTTTCCACAGGCTGCCTTTCCGTGGGCCTCAGTCCTGACCTGGAGGAACTAATCTATGGCTGATAGGACAGTTCCTTCTCTATGGACCCGTTCAGTCCTTGGCGCCTCTGTTGAGACTGCATGCAAACAGGGTGTTAATTAGCACCAGCTGGAGTGGTGAGGGTTGTAACACAGAGAGAAGGAGACTACGATTTCTGGGTCCAACTCCAGGGACAGCTAATGACTCCTGGCTGTCTTGGGCCAAATCAGGGTGTCCTTGGGCAAGTCATTTAAGGATCCATGTTCAAAGGCCATTCTCCACATGCACGTGCATGCAGCCACACCTGGCAGGTGCAGACACCTCCTGTGTGCATTGCCAGTCACTAGTCTAAGACCTCTGAGGGCACAGGTGTGTGGATCTGCACTACAGGGATCAGCCAACTGAAAGCATGTGCACGCAGGTTAGAATTTTTAAAGCACGCATCTGCTTGCATGCAGACATGTGGGAACAAACAAGCAGAGACCCTTTATAAACACACCCCTTAAAATCCCTGTGCATTGCTTTCCCCATCTGTAAAACAGGGATAATTACAGTTACACTTAGCTACCCAGCACCGTCGTGTGTCTCAATCTACCCCAGGGGTAGGTCGTGATACTCATTTAACTGATGTTTGTAAAGTGTTGGAGACACACCGTGAGAGGTGGCTCTAGACTAGCAGTGTATTAACACGTACCTCTCATGTGTAACACGCTCTTGCTTATCATTCCAGATGCAGACATGTATTGATCTGTGAGGCTGGCAGTGGAGGAGACATGGAAGGAAGCAGGCTCTTGCTCACAGCCAAGCTCAGCGAAGCTGTTTGGAAGCTGTCCAGTTACTCAGTGCTGAAAGTGGAAGTGTTAAAATCCTCCCACCTGACTCTGGGACTAACCTATGAGCAGAGAAACCAAACAGAAGGTCCAAGGGAAGCTATGAGAACAAGGGCAGCCATTGGATGCTTCTAGGATTGGTGGTAACAAGATTCGTGCCTCGGGGGTTAATTGTGCTAATGGTGCTCTGATGAACTGGTTTGGTAATAAAGCAGCTGCCCAGAGGATTTTTACTGGCATGCAGCATTCACCAGCCACACCATTCTTTTCAAGTGGGGCTCTGCCTGCTCCATCCAGCTGAACATTTCATGCAGTCATTGACGCTGGCTCGACAGTCCTACGGACTGAAATCCTATGACAGGCCATAGGCCTGTCACAGGTCCACAGGCCTCACACCCCACAACCGTGAGCTGAAAGGGCTAGGGGCAGAGAGGTCTTTCTTTTGCACAATGCATCCTTAGCCTCCCCAATGAACTGCCAATTAGCATCAGTTTGGGCATCTTTGCTGTTTCAATGTCCAGGTCTGCTGAGAACTGGACTGTCTTGCAAACTCATGGCACCTAAGCTCTTAAGGAGGCATGAAAAGCGAGTTACTATGCTCACCCCAGTTGAATAGGAGCTGGATTTAGAGACAAGAAGTTCCTTGTCACATTATCACTTCCCTTAGTTCAGTTCCCCCTTTATTCCTTGGGAAGCTCCTCCAGCCAGAGCCAGGTCAGAGATGTGGCTCCAGCTTAAGTTAAGTGCCTCAGGTTTCCGTACAATCTTCCCTTATAGGAAGCTCAGCTACAAATGCCGCACTGCAAGAACTCCGGATGTCGGATAGGGCAGGGAGGTACGCGAGGTGCAAAGCAATGGGCCAAGCTACTGCCCCAGCACTGGCTGAGATCTCTCGCTCTGATTCTAATCACGCCAGCCTTCTCTGGAACACACAGGTTGTTCTGAAACAAACATACAGGACAGAGCTCTGCCCTGATGCCCAGGCAGGGAAGGAAAGTGCAGGAGTCCAGGGGTGACCCACCCATCTCTCAGCTGCTTTAGAGATGAGGTGAAGGGGAAGGCACAGAGAGGGTTGAAAGCTGCAAAGCAAGGTGACTGGTGCTTGGATCACCTGTGCTGCGGGAGTGCAGCTCCTGCTCCTTAAGAGGACGCTCTGTGCACTCTATCTAGGTAAAGCCCCATTACTGCAGTAGCTGAGTGCCTCACGGTCCCCAATAGTTCTATCCTCACAACACCCCGTGAGGTAAGGCAGAGCTATTATCCCTATTATATGGAGGGGAAACTGAGGCACAGAGACTAAGTGATTTACTCAAGGTCACACAGGCAGTCTGTGGCAGAGCTGGGAATTGAACCTTGGTCGTGGCTAGAGCCCTACGCACTGGAACCTCCTTCCTCTCCAAGTCACTGCAATGGGGGAGGGGACAGCCATGACCCCCTCCTTCTGCCTGTCCTTTCTGGTGTAGTTAACACTTTGCAGTCCTGTGTTTAGGGGAGTGCAAGGGCTGCAATTGCAGCCAGCCCCTGCCTGGGAGAAACAAGGGGGAAGCCATCACCTGCACAGGCACAACCTGGCCAATATTTAGCAAGTGCTAATGCAAACCACAGCAAAATGGATGAAGAACTGAAAAATACACTCCCAGGTGGGCAGCTATTGAGTGCTTGCTGCTGGGGAGCAGTGAGCAGAGAGGAAGGGAACTCCTATGGCTTCCTTCTGCAAACACACCACTGCCTTGGGATGGTCCTGAGTTATGCCTCAGACATTCCCCTCGCCCCTCCCTGTGACTGTCCCCAGGACAGAAACTGCAAACACAGGCTCTCACAGCTGTAAAGTCAGGGGCCACTTACCAGCTGTGCAGCCTCGGCCCTGATTTTCCCACCCCAATCTCAACCCTCTGTAGGGCCCGACTCCACCACCCTTACTCAGGGTGCATAGCCACTCACTTCACAAATAGCCCCACCGACGCTGATGGTTGGCACAGCAAGCTGCCATTCAAAGTCAACCTGCAGTGACGATGGCTTTGAGATGAGCAGCTAGGCGTACTCAGGCTGGGCCTCTCCATCGGCACCCTGTTGCTGGGCAGCAGTCGCTGCTCCCGGCCCCTCTGACTCCTGACGAGCCAAATGGTGTGAAATGATCACATTCGGCAGCGCAGCCCAGGAAGCGGAGCAGCCATGCAAGGATGGGGAGTTCAGTGGGGGTTCTTCTCCCAGGAGCTGGGGGGACAGGAACCAAAGGAGAAGGGCACAGAGAGAGTGGGGCTGCTGCCTGCACAGACCCACTGGCCACAAACCCCCAGTGGGGTTTAAATCCACATCCGGCACCCTGCCTGTGGGTGGAGGGAGGATGACATCCCCCATGCAACCCAAGTTGACTTGTGCTTTGCACAGGAACTGAGGATTTCACCCTAAAAGCTGCCCAGATGCTCTTGGCCTAGCAAAAGGGTACCCAGACTTCAGTCTCAGAGGCACACCTAAATTACTTCCCTCGGAGACTACTCTTCCCAACATGCAATGCTCCACCTTGAGACGAGCACCCTTGCTACTGAGATCAAGATTGAGCACTGCATGCTGGGATCTGCCACGTCCATAAGAGGACTTCTATATTAAAGAGAGCCATGGATGGTATAAGTCACTGGGCCACACCTGGTCTTTGAGGTGTCTGTCAGACACCCGTACCTGAGCAAATAGGATTGATTTCAACTGGTTCATGACATGTTTAGAATAGGGGGTGTAATTCCAGCGGATAAAACAGACAGCATGTCAATATTTTAGCATCTAGATTAGACAAGCACTAGTGGGTGTCACTTTTAAACAGTTGCACTTGACAATTCTCACAATTTTATCATGAGTCTCACACTATTTGGTGCTTTCCTTAAAGCCCCAGCTCCTGGAGTCATGTGACTACATGAGAATCTCAGCTCTTTTTAAAGTGAGTTTCCTGCCCACATGGTTGCAGAGAAAAGCTTGAAAACATGATCCCTAAAGGATCTGAAACCAGAATACAAACTAAAAATGACCCAATATTTATTATCATTATTTATATATGATATTTGGAGGTCTGACTCATGATTATTTTTAAACACTTGGGACTGTCAGGACTGCTGTCTACTGCTCTCTGCCACTTTATTTCTCTCTGAAATAGGGCCAGATTTTCAAAGTTCAGCACGGACAGTTACATGCAGGTATTTACATATGACAGGTTTCAGAGGAACAGCCGTGTTAGTCTGTATTCGCAAAAAGAAAAGGAGTACTTGTGGCACCTTAGAGACTAACCAATTTATTTGAGCATGAGCTTTCGTGAGCTACAGCTCACTTCATCAGATGTTTACCGTGGAAACTGCAGCAGACTTTATATACACACAGAAATCATGAAACAATACCTCCTCCCACCCCACTGTCCTGCTGGTAATAGCTTATCTAAAGTGATCAACAGGTGGGCCATTTCCAGCACAAATCCAGGTTTTCTCACCCTCCACCCCCCCACACAAATTCACTCTCCTGCTGGTGCTAGCCCATCCAAAGCTCTCAAAAATGGATACTCTCATAAAGAACCAACCTTCCACACAAACTTCCTCGTGGCTGGATTTTACTAAAACTAGACAAGCCATTTACAACGCACACTTTGCTTCTCTACAAAAGAAAAAAGACACTAAACTTTCTAAACTACTACATGCTACAAGGGGCCACAGCAATGGTTCCCTCACCCCACCTAGCAATATTGTTAACCTATCCAACTATACTCTCAGCCCAGCAGAAGCAGCTGTTCTATCTCGGGGCCTCTCCTTCTGCCCCTCCACCCCCACGAACATGATACAGTTCTGTGGTGACCTAGAATCCTATTTTCGACGTCTCCGTCTCAAGGAATATTTCCAAAATACCTCTGAACAACATACTAATCCACAGAGGTCTCCCTGCCAACACTACAGAAAGAGGGATTCTAGATGGACTCCTCCTGAAGGTCGAAACAGCAGACTGGACTTCTACATAGAGTGCTTCCGCCGACGTGCACGGGCTGAAATTGTGGAAAAGCAGCATCACTTGCCCCATAACCTCAGCCATGCGGAACGCAATGCCATCCACAGCCTCAGAAACAACTCTGACATCATAATCAAAAAGGCTGACAAAGGAGGTGCTGTTGTCATCATGAATAGGTCGGAATATGAACAAGAGGCTGCTCGGCAGCTCTCCAACACGAGTTTCTACAAGCCATTACCCTATGATCCCACTGAGAGTTACCAAAAGCAACTACAGCATTTGCTCAAGAAACTTCCTGAAAAAGCACAAGATCAAATCCGCACAGACACACCCCTGGAACCCCGACCTGGGATATTCTATCTACTACCCAAGATCCATAAACCTGGAAATCCTGGGCGCCCCATCATCTCAGGCATTGGCACCCTGACAGCAGGATTGTCTGGCTATGTAGACTCCCTCCTCAGGCCCTACGCTACCAGCACTCCCAGCTACCTTCGAGACACCACTGACTTCCTGAGGAAACTTCAATCCATCGGTGATCTTCCTGATAACACCATCCTGGCTACTATGGATGTAGAAGCCCTCTACACCAACATTCCACACAAAGATGGACTACAAGCCGTCAAGAACACTATCCCCGATAATGTCACGGCTAACCTGGTGGCTGAACTTTGTGACTTTGTCCTTACCCATAACTATTTCACATTTGGGGACAATGTATACCTTCAGATCAGCGGCACTGCTATGGGTACCCGCATGGCCCCACAGTATGCCAACATTTTTATGGCTGATTTAGAACAACGCTTCCTCAGCTCTCGTCCCCTAAAGCCCCTACTCTACTTGCGCTATATTGATGACATCTTCATCATCTGGACCCATGGAAAAGAAGCCCTTGAGGAATTCCACCATGATTTCAACAATTTCCATCCCACCACCAACCTCAGCCTGGTCCAGTCCACACAAGAGATCCACTTCCTGGACACTACAGTGCTAATAAACAATGGCCACATAAACACCACCCTATACCGTAAACCTACTGACCGCTATTCCTACCTGCATGCCTCCAGCTTTCACCCTGACCACACCACACGATCCATCGTCTACAGCCAAGCTCTGCGATACAACCGCATTTGCTCCAACCCCTCAGACAGAGACAAACACCTACAAGATCTCTGTCAAGCTTTCTTACAACTACAATACCCACCTGCAGAAGTAAAGAAACAGATTGATAGAGCCAGAAGAGTTCCCAGAAGTTACCTACTACAGGACAGGCCTAACAAAGAAAATAACAGAACGCCACTAGCCGTCACCTTCAGCCCCCAACTAAAACCCCTCCAACGCATTATTAAGGATCTACAACCTATCCTAAAGGATGACCCAACACTCTCACAAGTCTTGGGAGACAGGCCAGTCCTTGCCTACAGACAGCCCCGCAACCTGAAGCAAATACTCACCAACAACCACATACCACACAACAGAACCACTAACCCAGGAACTTATCCTTGCAACAAAGCCCGTTGCCAATTGTGCCCACATATCTATTCAGGGGACACCATCACAGGGCCTAATAACATCAGCCACACTATCAGAGGCTCGTTCACCTGCACATCCACCAATGTGATCTATGCCATCATGTGCCAGCAATGCCCCTCTGCCATGTACATTGGTCAAACTGGACAGTCTCTACGTAAAAGAATAAATGGACACAAATCAGATGTCAAGAATTATAACATTCATAAACCAGTCGGAGAACACTTCAATCTCTCTGGTCACGCAATCACAGACATGAAGGTCGCTATCTTAAAACAAAAAAACTTCAAATCCAGACTCCAGCGAGAAACTGCTGAATTGGAATTCATTTGCAAATTGGATACTATTAATTTAGGCTTAAATAGAGACTGGGAGTGGCTAAGTCATTATGCAAGGTAGCCTGTTTCCTCTTGTTTTTTCCTACCCCCCCCCCCCAGATGTTCTGGTTTAACTTGGATTTAAACCTGGAGAATGGTCAGTTTAGATGAGCTATTACCAGCAGGAGAGTGAGTTTGTGTGTGTATGGGGGTGGGGGGGATGTGAGAAAACCTTGATCTATGCAGGAAATAGCCCGACTTGATTATGTAAAGAGTTGTCACTTTGGATGGGCTAGCACCAGCAGGAGAGTGAATTTGTGTGGGGGGGTGGAGGGTGAGAAAACCTGGATTTGTGCTGGAAATGGCCCACCTGTTGATCACTTTAGATAAGCTATTACCAGCAGGACAGTGGGGTGGGAGGAGGTATTGTTTCATGATTTCTGTGTGTATATAAAGTCTGCTGCAGTTTCCACGGTAAACATCTGATGAAGTGAGCTGTAGCTCACGAAAGCTCATGCTCAAATAAATTGGTTAGTCTCTAAGGTGCCACAAGTACTCCTTTTCTATTTACATATGGTAACTCATGTGATTCTATACAGGCTTGTACACTGTGCCCATCTCAAGGGTACCTGAGCACCAACCTCCCACATGTGGTCACCTGACACGAGAAGTTAGATACCTGCAAATATATGTGCGCAGCTGCAAACACCTAACGTTGCAAATCAACTGCAAAGGCTGGAATTTGCAAAGCAGCCTTGGGAATCGGGCACTCAGCTGACCTGGGATTTGGGCACCCAATTCTCTTAGGGTCTATTGCAAATCCCAGCCCAAATGTCTGCTCTACTCTTAGCCAGAAACTTAGCTGCTCCTGTCACAACAGACATACTGACCCTGCTCCCAGTGTAATAACACCTCCTCAGCCCTGTCTATCCTCAGTTTAGAGTTTTCAAAGCAAAATCCTGCAGATTTATTTACTGGTGCAAACAGGAACAGTTTATTTGGTCAGACGTCACTGGTTCTGGCTGAGCCATGCTGATTAACTGTGCTCCAGACCCAGCAGTGCTCCAAAGACCTGCAAGTCATGCTCCTCCTGTTGGACTCTGTCCCTGGTGGTTACCTTGGCTATAAATTGCCTCAGGGAAGGGCCGAAGCTTCGATTTCATTTCCATCTGTCAGCATTAAACCCTCCCCCTAGCTACTGGGCCACCCCACCACCAGCTTGATTTCAGTCCGAGGAAGGGCTCCTCACTTGCTCGGAAAGGGGAGGAGGAGAGAGGTGGCCTCTGCCTGAAACAGGAGTGACCAGCACTTTGACAGCCAGGCAAAGAGCCGGGAGCTGAAATGCTGCTTGTCTGAAAATGAAAAAATCAATCCAAACCCATAACTGGGGCTGGTACTTCAGTTACATCTTCCAGAGCGATGTCTCTTGTTGGTGACTCAGTTGCACAAAGCCCAGCGGGTGACCGTGTAGCCACAGGCAGAGGGCCACAGGAGGCCACATTTCTAAGAGTCAGCTGGGCACATTTGACTCTGGGGGTACCCGTCAGACCCTCTGGAGGAGACAATGCCTTGGGCAGTGGTTTCCACAGCTCCGAGCTACTGTCTAAGTAGGAAGCAGTTCCACAGCATACACAATTCAAGAGAAAGGACTGAGGACTAAGATCCATGAGCCAAAAGGAACAATAGCCAATTGGCTGTTTGTTCCTAAAGTCTTTTGCTCTTGTGAGCAGTGGAGGCTGAACTGGCAAAGCCTGGGTGTGAAGGTATGGAGACCTCTCACAAGGAGCCAGAGAGCTCCAGCATCTGGCTTCATAAACATTTCATACAATTCACTTTTGTACCATTAGCCACAGGGGTTTCCATTAAAGTCTCTCCGGTGCACTCAGGGGAGCAGAGCATCACGCACAATGGGCTCTTTGCTTTGAATGTCAAGATGAAAGATATCAACGGAAAGTTCTCCACTGCAGGTACAGCTGCAGGAAGCCCAAACAGCTGCTCTTAGCCAGCTCCTAGCATCGGAGGGCTGCCTGGAAGCCTTAAGTCAGATCATTACTTCAAAGCTGCTTTTAACTCTTAGTTTCTGAGGGAGAGGCAGGGCACACAATGATCAGACAATACCCACAACTCTGCAGTAAACACAGCACGTTAAAAGCAAAGACACTTTCAAATGTTTCCCAGCTGGCAGTCCTCTTTGGAACTGGACTCGAAAACCCTTCATCACCCACGTTAAGTGTGTAACTGCCAGCTACAATAAACCTTTGTTAACATAGATTTCCCAGCTGAGATTTTAAACCACGCTCTGGTGACTTTTACCTCCGGAGCAGCTGTAGGTTTAGTTACAATTACACAATTCAGTTTGGGGCTCAAGCTTCATGAAAATTGACCAGCCCAAAAAAACAAAATCTGCTTCCCTCCTCCCAGGCTACCGATTGAAAAAGAAACACGTACTATTCTACTTGCATGACAATGAAGGAAAACAACACCCCCCCCCGCAAAGCTTGCCCTCAGATGGAGGAGTTAGTAGCATTTTGCAAAGTTGGGGGATGAAATAGGCGTGGGTATTGTTAGGGAACAATGCTAGGAACTGCTCATTGTTCCGTAGGAGAAAGCAAGGATTTCCCCATTCTTTCCCAGTCCAAATGATGGCACTGCACATTATGGACAAATTTTCAACCCCGGGCACCTAGCTCATGGACGCAAAACGTGGGGATGCAAAGACACAATTCTCTGTCCTTTGTACTCACACACCTGTTCTGCCCACCCCACTGCCTGCTTGTGCCCCTGAAGGCAGATTTTGCAGGTGCCCCTTGGTCCCAGGTCGTTGACGGTGCGCATCACGGTGGGTGTGTGCGGGCAGACACACACACACACACACACACACACGGGTCACAGCAACTAAACCAGCATCTTCCCCCGCAGGGTCCTGCCCGGGGGCAGCCCCGGTCAGAAGTCTCCATTGCGGGGCATTCCACCTGCCCTCTGGGACCCCGCCAGCTCCCAGCCCAGCCCAGTGCCCGCAGCCGGCCGCCGGCCCCCGGCTCCGGCTCGCCTGGGCTTGAGCCCCCCGGACCTGGGGGCCGCGGGGAGGGACCGTGACGCTGCTCGCCCGCTCGCCCCGCTCCGCGCACAGGGGGGACGCGCCCCGCGCCGACTTACATCGAGGAGGAGGGAGAGCCCCTGGCCGCGGGGCTGCGGGGGCCGCCCGGCGCCGGGGGTGGGCTCGGCAGGCAGCCGGCACATAGTCAGCATCTCCGCGCAGGCCAGCATCGCCCCCGGCCGGTCCCGCGAGGGCTGGAGCCTGCGACGGGAGTCTCCGGCGGCCGGCCCCGGGGCTGCTGCGCTGGGGCTGGGGCTGGGGCTCAGCAAGTCCCTGGCGCTCCCAGATGCTCCGGCCGCGGCCAGCCTCCAGCGGGCAACTTTCCCCGCCCGCCTCCACGCCCGCCTGATTGGCCGCGAGCGGGGATCGGGTCACGCCAGCCAGCTGCTCCGCTCCGCGGCGCGCCGCTCTCCGGGAGCCCCCGGCCGCGGGCTGCTGCCAGGCCCCCCCCCCCCCCCCGCGGAACCGCTGCCTTCGGTGGGGAGCCCGCCCTTCCCCGGCGTGCCGCGGGGATGGCCCCAGCCTCAGAGGGGCTAGCCACGGAGCAGGCCCCGGCTAGTCACCGCCTTAGCACGGGCACTGAACGCCGCGCCCCCGGGGGTGCGGGGACAGAAAACAAGGGACAGGGCGGCAGGCCTGGACCCCCGCCCTGCGGTCAAGGAGAGAAGCCGTTTGCACGCTGAACACCGGCACCAGGGCAGCACAAGCAGCTGGGCAAGAGCGGCGCAGTGGCGGCGGGCGGGCGGGCGACGGGGGCGGTGCAGCAGGACCCCAAATCTTGTGTTAAAGGCCTGAAACGTCTACGGCCAAATGCAACCAACTCCTATAGCTTCTGCGCTTTGCTGGAAGGATCCTAAGTTCCTCCCAAGACGTGGACACTAGCCCCTTTTGCTAAAGGGGCATGGATTTGGCAGCTTTGCGTGTTGCACTAAATAACCGCTTGGACTTGTTTCCAAGAATCCGTCATGAAACAAAGAAAAAAGCCAGCCCAGCGCAAGGGCTCCCAACCTGCAGCCAGAGAGCCCCCTGCACCAGCCCCCCCCCCTTCCGCAGCTAAACCAAGCCTCTAAGTAGAGCTCCCAAAGACAACCAAGTTTGAGAGAAATGTGAGGTGCAAATAAACCAACGCGTTCCAAAGAGCGGTGTTAAAATGCCAAACAATTGGCAAATGGGAAAATTAACAGTTAGTGCAAACCCTCAGGAAACCTGGAAATCCCCCCCAGTCTTAACTTTGCCCCATCATTCCTGCTTCTCCTCCCCCTCACAGAGCAGAGCCCCACAAGTCTCCACCTAGCTTGTGTAAATTATTACACCCCCCCAAAAAGTAACTACTTTAAAAGAACGTTATTAAGGTTGCAAAGTCAAGTACACAAAAGGTAGGAAATTCCAGAATTAAGATTTTCATGTGCCACCTTAAGTAAGTCCCCTTGTGTGTGTGTGTGTATACATGAGGAGCCAGTCTTTAGTTACATGGTCCCAGATTATATTCTTACACACTCAGTCCATGGGGTGAAAAGTGTTCCCTGAATGAGCCGCTACTCACTATTCTGTTCTATCTTCATTGTTCAGTGTGTAACCTGAGGCCTTATTTACTGCACGCTGTTCAAACCCTGCTCTGAAGACAGAGTTATTCATTTCTGCATGGGCTTTTCTATGGCGCTCGTCACTATAGTATCTGAGACCTGGATCTACAAGGCACTCAGGCATTGCGATGCTGAGCATGGCAACACCGACATTTCAGGCCCCTAGAAAATGACAGGAACATCACTGGGAGCCACAGAGCCTGAGTTAGGCACCACGGCTCCCTATACAATGAATGGGGACCGGCACCTTAGAATGCCACCCATGAAAGCCAGAGGGCCACCTCAGCTAGCAAACGGGAGATGCCAATGCCAGGGGTGAGTCGTAAATCCTGCTCCTCTCTTGGAGCTTGGCACCTAAGTCAGGGCTGCAGGGAGGGGCTGATCTCTGCTAGTGATCCACAGCCGGGAGCCCCCCGGAGGCAGACAGCTCAGGTACCTGTCACTTGTTGGGACAATGAGTTTGGCACCTGCCTCACTCCACACAAAACAGCAGCAGTTGCAGGCAGGTCCCAGTGGACAGCACACTCACTGGGGATGTGGGAGACCCAGGCTCTATTCCCCCATAGCCTGAGGGTGAGAAAGGATTTGAAGAGGGATCTTCCACCTCTCAAGGCAATGCTCTAGCCAGGGAGCAGCGGGATAATTCGATGCATGTCTCTCCTGGTCATGCTGTACCACTAGGGATCAAAAAATGAAAGAGTTAGTTGGCCAGGGCAGGAAACCGAGAAAGAATACAGCTGTAGCAGGCTGGTTGGGCAGCTGTCGGGTCCCCCTGCATCCCACCCTGCCTTGTTGCAATCTTTCTGGGACTGGCCCCTTCTTCGGGAGAGATCCTGGGCCTCCATTTTGCTTGTGGAGGAGACCATGACTCTCCTGCTCTAAAACTGAGTCTCCGATAGTCCTGTCTGCACCCCTAGCTCAGACCTCCTATCCCTGGCCCCGACCCACATCTGCCATGGGCCTCAGTGGATGTCCAGTACCTTTGTAACAGCTCTTCTCTAACCGGTGTAGAAACTTTGCCCCGACCCCTTGCTCAGGCCTCCAGTGCTCCCCGCTGAGGGTTGCTAGCCAGGAGGAAAGGCCAACGTTTCCTCCTGCACTGGTAACATACCCAGAGTTGCCCAAATTTCCAGTAACCAGTGTCTGTCCTTCCCTCCTCAGGGCACCAAGGGAGCCATTTCACAGCAGGGCTGCAGCTGTGATCGCCCCCTCATGAATTCCCCCTTTGAGTTTTGTGCCCGTTCTTTTTCAAGGTGCTGCTCTCGCTCCCCCTCCTCTCTCTGCTGCTGGAACAGCACTGACTCCTCCTGCTCTCTCTCGCCTGCTCCCAGCACCACGGGCCTTCTCCTCTCTTGATCCCAAAGACTGGCACCTGCTGGTGACAATGCTCTAACCCTAAGGTCTCTCAGAGTCAGGGCTCCTCCGCTGTATGCCCAACTCTGTCACTGACTCACTGGGTCACTCTCCCTCCCCGTGCCCTGGTTACAAATAACTAAAGACAAAAGATACCTCAGATTTTATCTGACCAAACCACAGCCAAATATTTTGTCCACGTTTCAGACCTCAGGAGATAAGCTGTCGTGTGCGGCAGGCAGAGAACAGGAGAGACAGTGGTGCCCGCAGTGCCTGAGACCCCTGCACTGACAGGCAGCTGATTAGATGGGATCTACAGATGGTCCCAGAATGGTGATCCCTGCTCCATGATGCAGAGAAAGGAGAAAAAACCCAAGATCTCTGCCAATCTGACCTGGAGGGAAATTCCTTTCCAACCCCAAATCTGGTGATCAGTTTGGCCCTGAATATGTGAGCAAGACTCACCAGCTAAGCATCTGGGAAGAGAGGATTCACTGTACCACCTCAGAGCTTTGGGTCATCTTCTACAGTGTCCTGCCTTCAGCTGTGGCCAATGCCTGATGCTTCAGAGCAGGGGTGGGCAAAATACGGCCAGTGGGCCTGATCCGGCCCATCTAACATTCCTGTCTGGCCTGCTAGGTTCTTTGGCTGCCCCCTCGTGATCTCCGGGCTGCTAAAAGTCCCGCGGTGCAGGGGGGAGCTCAGGCAGGCTGCCTGCCTGCCATAGCCCCAGTCGCTCCCGGAAGGGGCTGGCCACTGCTGGCATGTCTCTGCGCAGCCCTGGTGGGGGGAGGGGGGAGAGGGAGGTGGCTCCGCGCACTGCCCCCACCCCCAGCACCTTCCTCACAGCTCCCATTGGCCGGAAACTGGCCAATGGGGGCAGTGCTTGTGGGCGTAGGCAGCACATGGAGACCTGCTGTCCCCCTGCCCCGAAGGGGCGCGCAGAAACATGCCAGCAGCAGCAGGCTGCCAGCCGCTTCCGGGAGCAGGGTGGGGCCACGGCATGCAGGCAGCCTGCCTGAGCCCTGCTGCGCTGCTGGCCGGGAGCTGCCTGTGGTAAGCGCCTTCCAGCCACAGCCTGCACCTCACACCCCCTCCCGCACCCCAATCCCCTGCCTCAGTCCAGAGACACCTCCTGCACCAAACTCCCTCTGAGAGCCCACACTCCTCACCCTCTCTTGAACCCCAACACTCTGTACCAGCCCGGAGCTCCCTCCTGCACCCAAACTCCCTCCCAGACCCCACACCCCCTCCATTAATATAGTAGAAATATGAGGCACATGATGACTTACCAAAATTAAAGGAGTGTACCCTCTGCGAAAATTATTGCCCACCCCTGCTTCAGAGAAAGGTGGGGGAAAAAAACATAATACAGCTGGCCAACTATGCATCAGGAAGCAAAAACTTCCTTCCTGACCCCTGCGGGTGACTGGTGGAAGCCTTGAAGCATGAGATTGATTATAGTCTTTGTTTTAATGCAGAGCTGCAAGTGTGATGAGTATGTTGAAGGGAAACACAGCTTCCTGTTCTCTCTGTGGCCTAGAAAGGAGGGAACGTGGCAAGTGGAAGGGAACAGTTTGTGGTCTGTATGACACTAAATCAGGGTGCAGGTCAGGGATGGGGTTAGTGCTGTGAATGTGCTGTGTGCTGACACAACACAACTCCAAAATGACCCCACCCCAAACAGCTCAGAGTGAATAAGGCAAAAGACATGTGCAGGAAAATCCCATTGGAGCGAATCCACATTGTGTAAGAAAAAACCACGCTCACTGCACTGTTCACTGGGGCTCTGTTGGGCTTGGCTCCAACCTCTCTCTCTTTCTTCTCCCACTCTCTGTCTGCATGGACTAAGGATGCTGGGGCACTGTTCCATCTGTGGAAACAAAATACACAATTATAACAAGAGTGTCCAGCTCCTCCAGGCATTGACTGGGTCTCCCCTTCATCACTGGAGAGATAGCAATGGCCAGGTGGTGCCATCCCCAGTGGGCTATCCCAGAGCTGCCATGCCCACCTGCACACCCTGTTAGGACTGCTCCTGCCCAGGGACACTCCTGCACTTCTGCTGAACTCTCTCCTCAAGCCAAAAGGTTGAGCTCATCAGTCCAACAAACTTGATCTGGATTCAGGCCTTGTCTTTCCATTTCCACTCTGTGTCTTCTCTTTCCACAACTGGGAGTTTGCCAAAGTCATGGGGTGGATTGAGGAACTCCCCACTGAATCATCTTATTATTCTTCACAGGAAAAGTTTGGGCTTAGACACCTGAGGTACTGAAAAGGGAAAAATGGCTTCTGAATGGGAGGGTGAGTGGAACAAGCTCCCCTCTACCCCTGGGGCTTTTCTTCATCAACATGTCTAGGTTTAGCTCTCTCTTTTTCTCTCTCTACAAACAGCTGAACCAAAACCCGAGAGCCAAACCCCATCCCGTCCCTTTGGGGTGTGAGAAATCTCAACACAGATCTGAATTCTGCACCTCAGCCCCATCTCCAATAACACCCCCACACAGGGAGTGAACCTAGGAGAGCCGCAGAATGGACAGTCACCTCCATAGCCCCTTATCAGTCTGGTCCAGAGACTCTGCCTGCACTCGCCAGTGGGAGGGTCTGTGCTTTGCCCAGGGTCCCCATTCCCCATCACTGTTTCTGCGTCCTTGCTGTCTGAGCCTCTCCTTGGGGCAGCCTGAAACGCTGAGCCCGAGGGGCAGGGATTGGTCCCAACAGAACCACGGAGACATGAGAGCATCAGCATGGTGACACCCCATTGATCAGCCCACTGCTCTGAACAGCTGACCAATGAGATCACTGCATGTCCACTGACCTCACAATCACAGTCCAAGCCCCACTCCCTGCTCCAGCTGGCCCCGGTCCTGGGGGGCTCAATCTGACATTATTGTTGTTACTATTGAACAGTCATCTTGATGCATCACGTAAAGGCCAGAGGCAGGTTGGCCCCATTGTTCCAGGTTCTGAATTCCAATATCTTCCCAGGGAATGGGGCTCATCACCCTGGAATCACAGCTTGTTCATTTCATCCCTTCAGGCTTTATCTCCACATCACAATGGCGCAGCATGTGCTAAGCTGTCTGTCTGGGACTGTGCCCTTCTCAGCAATACGCCCCGTGTCTGCACTGTGCTCAAGGGGGAGCCCCACAACTCCACTGGCTTCAGTGCCTCTGCTTCTCACTGGGGCTCCTTCAGCAGGTCCCTACCAGCTTGGGCCCCCGCTAGAGACTTCCCCTCTTCAGAGTCCTCCTTTTCTTTTTGCGAATACAGACTAACACGGCTGTTACTCTGAAACCCCTCTTCAGAGTGAACGTCTGCAGCGAGACAAGACAGCCTGTTTCAAACAAACCAGAACTCAATGCTCCGGGACACTGGGTGAAATGGTAAGGAAAAGCATAATGCAGAACTCTCCCCTAATCTGTCAGCTTCCCCCGGTCTCTCTTTGCATTGGCCTGGAGGACAGACAACTGCTTTGCCCAACAGGCAGTCCTGAGTGGGATCCCTCTCGTGCTGGGAGAGCAAATGTTTTTCACACAAGCCCCTTAATACCAGTGCTGAGTTCCTTCCTCTGGAATCACCACCCTTTGTTTTATGTACTGCATGCTGGATAATAACCTGAGAGGACTCCATGGCTCAAAAATAAAACCAGCTCCTTCTGAAGAGAACAATTTCCAGATAGTGGTCAAGCCACGTGCACACAGACTGTCTTCCTGCTGCCTCCTCCCAGTTGCGACATAATCAAATTCTGTGTGGTCGCACAGTGTGTAAATGAGCTCAGAATTCAGTCCACAGTGAACTTGGTCTGTTGTACACAATTCTGTACTGTAATATGGAGGGAGATTCCTTCCTGACCCTGGATGATGGTCAGTTTATGCATGAAGATTGAGAGCCTTTGGGATTTTATTTTAACTAGCATATCAGGTGCTAGTCTTATTTACACTCGCCCAGGTCCTGAGCTACAGTCAAGCTGGGCTTGTCACATTTGAGGAGTGGGAATGCAAATGTACCTGTAAGCCACCCTATTTGTCTGCCAGGCTGGTCCACTCCATAAATCAGAGCCACCTCAGGGCTGCTGTAAATAACATCAGCTATGTAGGAGACCAGGAGGTCATAGCTGTTGATTGATGGCTAAAGGACGCCGTGGCCACACCCCCTGCACCAGAGGCCAGGAAATGGAGTGGGTTAGGAGGTGCTATGGTCAAGTATGGCTGGAAATTTATCTCTACAGCAGCTTTGTTCTTGTCTGTGAACCCAGACACAGCTGAGCTGAGTTTACTCTAGTGACCGATGTGTGGGTTCCACTACAGCTCAGAACTAATATGGCATCTTGGGTTGTATTATTCTCTTAGCAGCTTTCAGGAGCCTAGACAGAGTCAGGGACCAGAAAGGGAACCAAGATCCAGCCCTGGGTCCTCAGCTTTGGCTAGTGTTTGCAGTTGTGTAGTGCCATAGAACAATGCCCATGAATCAGAGCGCCACGGCCTTCTAAATGAACAAGAAACCTTATGAGAGTAAAGCAAGCAGTCTGCTGTGCCATCCCTAAGGGGGTTCTGTCTCTCCCCCCCATCACTGCAGAGTTTCTGCCTAGAAACTCCAGCTCCCCTCTACCCGCCTAGTTTCCTGCTATAGATTTAAGCAAACAGTGCACACATTCTCCCAGCTAGCACATATGACATTTTCAATACTAATTCAGAAGAACCCCATGGCTGAAACCCACGGTTAGCAATAGTTTGCTCTCCAAGGGTATGTCTACACTGCAATTGAAGGCGTTAGTGCAGCTCGGGTGGACACACCCATGCTGGCTTTACCTGCGCTAGCATTACTGAAAGAAACGGGGTAGCTGTGACGGCACAGGCTTCAGTATGGGCTGTACACGCACACCAGGCCCCTGACTATCCACGTGTGTTGCTAGCCCATGCTGAAGCCCACGCCGCTGCGTCTACACTGTTATATTGAGTAATGCTAGCCTGGGTGCATCTACCCATGCTACAATCTCACCTTGAAGTGCCGTGTAGACATACCCTGAGTGTAGACAGGAATTCAAGGCTCTGTCTCAGAGCTCCTTGTATTGTTAAGGGGCAGGCTCACCAGTGGATTTTCATGCTTTATTATCAAGCATGCTTTCAATTGTTTAGCTGGAGAGGTAAAAGCCCACTGGAAGGACTTAATCGGCCCCAAGAGTTTAATTCAAGTACAAAGCCATTGAAACTAGACAATGGTTTATGACCAAGTATGTCTAAGCTAATACTAGCCTAAGCCACCCCACCTTTGTTGTTACATGCCCCAAATTAGAGCAGCAAAGATTTATATAATCCACACCGGCCCTGTCATAAATATAAAGGGAAGGGTAACCACCTTTCTGTATACAGTGCTATAAAATCCCTCCTGGCCAGAGGCAAAATCCTTTCACCTGTAAAGGGTTAAGAAACTACGGTAACCCTGCTGGCACCTGACCCAAAATGGCCAATGGGGGGACAAGATTCTTTCAAATCTGGAGGGGGGGGGAACAAAGGGTTTGGGCTGTCTGTGCGATGATTTTGCCGGGAACAGATCAGGAATGCAAGCCTTACAACTCCTGTAAAGTTAGTAAGTAATCTAGCTAGAAAATGCGTGAGATTTTCTTTTGTTTAATAGCTTGTAAAATAAGCTGTGCTGGAGGGAATGTGTATTCCTGTTTTTGTGTCTTTTTGTAACTTAAGGTTTTGCCTAGAGGGATTCTCTATGTTTTGAATCTGATTACCCTGTAAAGTATTTACCATCCTCATTTTACAGAGGTGATTCTTTTACCTTTTCTTTAATTAAAATTCTTCTTTTAAGAACCTGATTGATTTTTCATTGTTCTTAAGATCCAAGGGTTTGGGTCTGTGTTCACCTGTACCAATTGGTGAGAATTATTATCAAGCCATCTCCAAGTGGTCTCTTTCCCTGTTCTTTGTTTAAAACGCTTGGTGGTGGCAGCATACTGTTCAAGGTCAAGGCAAAGTTTGTACCGTGGGGAAGTTTTTAACCTAAACTGGTAAGAATAAGCTTAGGGGGTCTTTCATGGAGGTCCCCACGTCTGTACCCTAGAGTTCAGAGTGGGGAAGGAACCTTGACAGGCCCCATCTGGATTTTCACACAACGTTTTATCTGTGTGGTGTCTCCAGCTTACGTACAGTACACAATTCCATTAGAGAGTGAGCAAAGTGCTGCTCTCCTGGCGCGTTACTCTGTGAGCAAGGAGCGTGTTGAACTGAAATGTCAAGGTTTTAATCAGGAAGATTGGCAGCGACATACCTGCATGATTGCTCCTGGGGGGAAATGTAATCATGGCTGGCTGAGTTGTGGCTACTGCTGCTGTTGTCATAACAAAACCAATGCTTTAAGCTGAAAGGAGCAGAAAGCAGCTGCACAGCAGAGAAAGAATGGCCAGAGTCAATCCACGCAGCTACTTAACTTTCCCAGGGGTGGGCTGAGGTGCAGCTGTAACACAAGGTGATGTTCATTGGAGAGGCATGAGGTCTGAAACCAGCTCTTGGGAGAGCAAATATCTTGACCTACAATTACTTTGGCTCCAGCACGTCCTGATTCCTCCCTCTTTGGCTCTCCACTTTTATGCACTCTCTGAGTTTACGGGATGGACTTCCCAACCTCTGACCCCGAGTACTGCCTGGCTTGCTGTTTCTCTCCCATTCTTGCTCCTAGGTGGGGGCGCATGTTGCTATTTCAATATGTTCATGTGCAGGGAACAACGCCCACCTTGAATATGTTCCTCGTCCCTGTGCTGGGGTTTGCTGGATTCACAACAGCTGTTCCAGTTTTACCATTAGGAAGGTCTCCCCAGGCCACAGAGCAATGCGGAGAAAGCTCCAGCATGGTCCATTCCATACCCGTCTTGTGCTGCAGCCTCCTAGACTTCCAGTTCCTTCCACCTCCTTCTCTCAAGATCTACTGCCTGGGAACAGAGAAATCTTTCCTCCCCATGACACTTTGCCCAGCATGCACTGGGATCAGAGGGGAATTCCCCATCCCCATCTCCTTCTTGTTTTAAAGGCACAATACTGTTATACCAATAAAATAAAAACCAGCAGGATCTTATTAAAGGGAAAAAGGCAAAATACCACATTTATTGTGGATACAGAAAGAATCATAGTAAGCAGTTAGTTATAGCTATAACATTCCATTCAATCTCATATTTATTCACACATTCATTCATACAAACACACGCACACAGGTTCTACAAGGTTGTTATCATAGTTACCAGCCTTAGAGTTGCTCATGCCAAGCCACTGGCCAGGTGGCCTGGACATGAGGAGGGAGCAGGACCTTGTCAAATGCTCATCTGATGCTCCTGGAAGTTGGTTTGCAGAATCAGACCCCAAAGTTCTCACTTTCTAGAGTCCATTTGTATAGGAATTTCTTCCTGTGCCAGTCTATGGGAATTGCTTCATCATGCTGTTGCTGAATCAATCAGCAGATGGCACATTCCTGACGGCTCCGTGCTGCTAGATGTTATCTTGTTCTTTGGTTCTCCCATTCTTGAGGCTGTTGGGTGGATTCCAGTCTGCCCTCCGGGGGTCCTCTGGTTATTTCCACTTGACGCCTTCTTCAGCCGATAGACACTGTATTCTTAGGCTGGCACCTCCCCGATCATTCAGTTATTATCCACACCAAGCATGCATCCACATACATCCTCTATCTCTATTTTAATCACAATTGTTAATACAACAAAAGGGCGGGGAGTCTCTGTTTCTGTTGTTACAGAGTATTGCTTTGAATCTCTCTCTCTGTGAATTGCTTTGAGAACAGACTCAGTCTTAGAATGTACTAACGCAATTAGCAGCTTGCAAGTTTCACACAGAGAGGGAGAGAAACAGCACCAAAAACCAAGAGACCTCTTCATTAGTAATACCCTGGAATTTAAACTGTGGGGAATCAAACTCATTTGTGATTTTAATACAGAACTTCTTTAATATGATCCAACAATACACCCTAAGCAGATGCATCCCTGGTGTAGCTACATGGACCCCAGTAGAGATACAACACAACCACCACTGACTCTCCTGAGTAGATTCTTCTCTTGGGGAGACAGCTGGAGCCTAGCCAAGCGGACGAGGCTGAAGTCTCCATTCGTTCGCAGAGCCGCTCTCGTGCCATCACTGTTTAGTTCAGTCCATGGAATGATGATTGGGGCTGCGGTGCAACTGTGGATAGGAAATATAACGATGGTGACAACAAAGGCTCTGCCATTGCCACCTTCACTCCAGAGATGTGACACGCCCAAAGCTAGACTCCCGAGTGCGTGGTCTCATGTTTGCATCCAACTTGCTGGCTGAGGGCTGCATGTGCCTGGTGCAGGACTGCCAGCCAGATCAGGCTGAGGTCTCACTTGGTGCCCAAGGAACCTGTCAGGGCTCTTGGGTTTGTTTCTTCGGCCTGTGCTCATGTTACCCCAACAGAGCCAACTACTGGCTGGATCCTGTCTCCTTTCATCCGCCTCACACTCCTTTCAAAGGAATCTGGCCCACTGCATGCCCAGCCCTAGACCAAAGGGCAGAGCTAAAGGGCGTGGAGTCTGAGCAGCCCTTGCTAAGGAGGGAGCTTATGCCTGATTAGACACATGCAAACAAGCACCTTTCCCTTCCCACTGACCCCAGAAGCAATGGGTAACATCATGGCCGTCCCTAGACATTGTGGTGCCCTACGCAGTCCCCCCGCGGGGGGTGGGGGACTGCACCCAAGGCCTGTGGGGGGCAGGAGCAGGCTTGGAGGGCAGGGGGGGAACCGCCCCCCAGCACAAACCAGCGGAGCGGATTGGGGCCGGGTTGCTCCACTTCCTGCCGCCCAGTGATTGTAGGGCGGGCCCGACCCCGCACTCACAGGACGGCGGGAAATGGAGTTTCAGACTGTCTGCAGACTCAGGCACATATCACTGTATCAGTTTATACTCACTTTGAATTTTCAAGATTATTTTTGTAACCATAAGCGCTAGAGACTTAAAATTTATTTATTTTCTTTTCAATTGTGTTTCTTGAAAGCTTTGGCTCTGGCAGCAGCCAGAAAAATTCCCATTTCAAAGAACCACTGTGAATTAATACAGTTCCGACCAAGCCTGTGGCTGTAAACCAACTCTGCGAGCACCTCCCTGTGTGCAGTTTGCCTATCTGCTTTCAGATATTTCCAGCCCCCACTGATTATAAGGTATTTTGGTGACTGCAGTGAGATCATTGGTGTTGACTGCAGCTTAGGAATTTGCATCCCTTGGGCCTGAGTTTGGGTACCCAGCTATCATCCAGCTGCAGACTGATCCCATAGGCATGACAACATTGTGGCTGATAACTGATTCGCATTTCCTGTCTCAAAAGATCTCAGGGGGCAACCAGCCCTGCATTAAGCCTGTGGAAAAAATCAAGATGAGTTCAGACTAGAGCGAGATCAGCTCGCACTCTGTCCGCCCAAGTATACTTCTCAGCACTGCGCAGGAGGTCTGGCCAGGGCATTCCTTCAGTGGCCTCATAAGTGCCAACTGGAGCCTAATGGCCCAGTGTGTGATAGGCACTCAAGTGCATACAGCACCCTTCCTCCTGCAGGAGCCAGGAGCTAATTCCAGCCTTCGCCAATGGATTTTAACACGTTAAACCAAGAATTACTGTGCCCAGCCTGGAGCCATTATTCCCCCTGCCACTCCGCATCTGCAGGGACAGAGGAGGAGACGTCAGCACCACGCTGGGCATGGGAAGATAGAGAATACCTGGCCCCTGCTCTTGCTGCTGCTACTTCTAGCAGATGGTAAAGAGGAGCCAGCCTCGTCATCACGCTCCTCTCCAGGAGTAGAGACTGGGGCTGCACACAGCTGCCAGGGGCTGTCTGCAGTGCTGTCTGGGGTCACAGACTCCATCCTGAAACTATATACAGCCCTTGTGTGCGTCTGTGAGAGAAAGACACCGCTTCACCCCAAAGGGGCATCACTGTGTTCCCCACCGCACCACATCCTCACATGTGGGGCATTGGGTGTCCCCAGGAGAGAACTGGGGTCATCACCATCCTCCACCTCCACTGGACCAGACGCTGCATCTAGGATGGCTGGTGATTTGCGGTGCCAACTCCCCTCTGCCACTGCAGAGCTGCAGTCCATCCCCACATGCCCTGATCTCAGTGCAGGGGGAGCTCCAGCATCCCTCGGGAGCATCCTTGTGTCTCACGGAGCTTAGGGAGCCTCTCCCTGTGCATCTCCCTCTTATTCACTTGCGGGACCATCGGATTCGGTATCTGGCCCTTGCGGATTTAACTTCCTGCTCCATCAGTCGCTGAGCTGGAGAGAACTTCCCACTAGTAGGGGCGTTGCTATGCAGTTTAAAAACCCTGGAATGGGTGGATCCAGACCAGCTGCTGCAGACATCAGCAAGATGCTTTAAGTGATGCTGACAGGTTTTCCCGCTGATTCATTTGCCTGGGAGAAGCCAGGGCTTGAGCCATTGTGTTTGATGCCCCATTGTGTGTGGTTCCCCCTAGCCCCCCACCCTGCCATACACCAAACTTCTGCACACTTGTGCTGGGTGCCAGGTACGAGTTCGTCACTTCGCTGGGAAGTATTCCCTCCAGGTGGCTGATCACAGCCTTCATTACCAGGCCATTTGCTGGACTATCAGCTAGCATACTCTCACTGTGCTAATTCAGCATGACAAGGTTTGTTCCTAGAAACTCCCACTGTCCCCCAGGCCATCAGTGGCAGTTCAGAGGGACATCTCTGGGTTGCCTGGCAATGACTCACAGTCGGCTACAAGTTTCTCAGTGATATGCAGCTAGCACTCAACATCACTAACATGCTGCGTGGATCACGCAGCTCCAGTGTGGCATTGCTCCATCTGTGTCAATAGGGGACGCTCAGGCCCACATGCGTCCGTGTAGCTCCATGGAAGCTGGCCCATTAGTCTGGGTGCAGACTCTGGAATAACCAGCCAGCCCTGCAGGAGGCCAGTAGGTCACTACAGGAGATGGGGACACAGACAGGCTGTAGTGATACAGGATTCCCTCATTAGAAATTCAGGGAGCCTGACAGGCATGTACATTCTTCTAGGAGCACATACAAGGCAGAGGTTGTGCATGTGTAGTGAACTGGTGGCCACCTGCATACAGATCCCATGCTTGTTAGCAGGGACAGATAGGGAACCAAGGCACAGCGAGATTAAGTGATTTGGCCCTGGTCATATGAGAAGTCTTTGGTAGAGGGAACAAAATTCAAGTCTTCTAAGCCTCCCACCTAGCACCTAAGCCACTGGACCAGAACTTCCTCTCCACCCACCTGCGCTGTGCTCTTAGGTAAATTTTCTTGGGTCTAATTTTTATTTGGCTGTTTTGAAGTTTAATCAGCTGAAAGGAGGGGTTTGATTACCTGAACGCCACCTGGCATGGGCCTCTTGCAGACCCATTGATGTGGCCAGCTGGGAGCATAACCTCACTTCCAAAGCAACCCACATGCTGTCCCCACCACCCCTCCACAGCTGAATGGAGAGCGAGAGTGCTCTGTCACAAAAGGGGTCCTTGTCCCTGGCCTCACCTCCAGGGCTAAAAATATACACAGCTGAGAGCAACTAGGAAACCAGCAGAGCTGGGGCCTTCCTGAAGCCAGGCTTTTCAAGTAGCAAAACAGCCACATGACCCAGCTGAGAGCACTGAAAACAATCTATGGGCTAGAGTGTGCAATGAAGAAAGAAAGAAAAACTTGACCTTTCTGAATAAGCAACCAGACCCCCTAGCCTCTGGGAATCAAGGGAGCGAAGGGAGCTGGAGCAGGGACCTCACAGCAGGGTATTCAGGCCTTTCTAAGTGGGTTTTGTGCTGGAATTTCCAAGAGAAAGGGGTTTTGGGGGGGCTGCTTTTTTATTATTCTTTCAAATGAGTAAGAAACAAGCTTTGATTAATGAAACTTTGATGCAGAGCATGAACTCCGGAGCAGTCACCATCTGTAGCAGCTCTCCAAAAGTGCTGTTTGTTTACAGCAAAAGCCTGTGACCTGGCACAAGCTGAGGAAACAGGGAAAATCTGGCTAGCAGATAAGGACCAGGTGATCTGGGCTTCGTCGCTGGCTGTGTCACTGACTCACTGTGTGACTCAAACTCCTTGTACCTCTGCTTCCCCAGCTGTAAAATGGGGACCATACTTCCCTGGCTCATGGCATTCTCTACTGTTCATTTCTAGGACCTTCTACCTGTGAATCTGAGTGTTGTTATAAGAGGGAGTAGCCTCAGATGGAAGGAGCATTGTCCCTTGAATTCCAGTGCATTTTCAGAGTTTCATTGGATTTAGCCCCTTCATTGCATGTCCAACGCACAGTCAACCTGTGGAACTCCTTGCCAGGGGATGTTGTGAAGGCCAAGACTATAACTGGACTCAAAAAAGAATTAGATAGGTCCATAGAGAATAGCCAAGATGGTCAAGGACACATTATGCTCTGGGTGTCCCTAAGCCTCTGACTGCCGGATGCTGGGATTGGATGACAGGGGATGGATTACTCAATAATTGCCCTGTTTTGGTCATTCTCTCTGAAGCACCTGGCATCAGCCACTGTCAGAAGACAGGATACTGGGCTAGATGGACCATTGGTCTGACCCAGTATGGCCATTTTCATGTGCATATATAGATTTTGAGAACTATAAATTAATACTCTAAGGGATGCATTTTCAACAACAACCTCTGCAATTTGGGACCCTTACTCATTTGTGGATGCACGTGTTGGATTACAGACATAGGTTCCAGTCCTACAATTGCGAGGGCACAGGCAGGTGGCTGTACCAGGTACTTACTCAGAACCCTATTGACTTCAGTGCAACTTTGCACAGCTCTAGCCACCTGCCTCAGTTGCAGGACTGGAGCCATTGGCAGGAAACGTCATCATGTGGGTCCCTGTAAACTCTATCGTGCGGGATCACAGCTGGTTGATCCCAATTGCCTGCTCCTGCAAACATGCCACTGCCAAGATTGAAGCGTGGGTTGAGACCTCTCTGAAAATGTGGCGGGGATTCCAGTGGGGGGGGGAGCTGCAAACAGGAGCCGGGTGCACTCCATAGCAGCTCTGCCAGCAGATGCTGAATCAGCACATCACCTGGGCTTTCTGGCCATTCACAACCCTTGCCCCATGAGCAGCACAAGTTGAGGAGCTGGGCTGGTCACTCCCAGGCACCCCAGCACCATAGGGGTTGCTAGTGCCTTGCCCTGCTGAAGCTTACATCTTGCGGGACTTTGCCCCACTATCAGCCTTGGCTTAATGGAACCCAGGGCAGATGTAACCCATCATGTACTGATGGATGCAGCACGCAGCCCTGGACACTGCTGTTGCCAGGCAGCACCTGGCAGACTGAAGAGCTGGGAAGCAGGACCAGCTCTGAGTGAGGTTTTGAGAATAATCCTAACCTGTGATGGGGGAGTGTTTACCGCAAACGAAACAGGGATTCACACCCTATGAAGACAATTCCAGGAGTTCAGCGACATGCTGCACAGCTGACGGAAACAAAAGTCTCCTGAGGATTAAGCAATCAGGAGCTACAGGCAGGTTCAAGGCCCCACTTTGCCCAAACAGCAACGATCAGGACAGCTCCTGGAAAACAGCTACATCCCATTAGGTCTCAGGCGATGGCCACCTGTGCACCAGCAGCTAGCCAGAGAGCAGCAGCCCTTTCCACACATTGCATTGCAGCAGTCAGCCTGCACTCAGATAGAGAGCCGCGCTGAGGGAGGGACTGCTTGCCTGGACCCCCTGCTCTTGTACCCTGGAGTCTTTGAACAGCCATGTACATGACCATATTATAGGGCTGCTGTGATTTGCCACAAACCCACTCGCCCTAAAAAAGCAAACAAACAAAAAACCTTTTTCTTTCTGGAGAATCCCAGTGAAATTAAGAAGACCACCTCCCACCCGCACACACAAAGTGTATATGCAATGCCACAGCAAACCCACAGCATGCGATCCTCTTTGCAAGAGTGTTTGTCCCTCAGACACATTGTCTGAAGTGAAACATCTGCAGTGCTGTGAAGAAGACCCAGCAACACAGTGACTGAGTCCCAAGCCAACTGACTAGTTAGGCTGATTCCTCTTCTCCGTGGACCTTTAGATACCAACTCACTTTGACCAGTTTATTTGCTTTACCAGCATGTATTCTATTCTATTCAGGTTCTTATCTGCCCATAGTAACTGAGCATCTTCCAGTCATGCATTAAGCCCTCTCCAGGACAGTACATTTGTACATATTAAGTCCATTTTCCTTTAAGGGAATAATATGCCTGCTTATTTCTTAAACACACTGGATTAGAAAAAATAGTAAAACAAGTTTATAAACTACAAAGAGAGATTTTAAGTGAGTGCAAGTAATGAGGCATAAAAGTTAAAAATGGTTACAAGAAATATAAAGATAAAACGTTTACTAGAGCCTAACTTAACAAAGTTCCTTACCACGTGCCCCAGCAGACTACTCACCAAACTCTCAGGTCAAGACCGCTCACCAACAGAAGTTGGTCCAATAAAAGATATTACCTCCCCCACCTTGTCTCACCAACACCACTGATCATTCTCACTCACACTTAGCGCTCTTACCAGGTAGGGGAGCCGACTGATGGGATATGAATAGTGCCCAGTACATCTGTATCAGAACAGCCAACTATCACTGCTGCATTATAACCAGAGAACAGGCATTCTCTCCACTCCAGATCCAGAGAAAGGGACAAGGACAGAAGCGTACATGAATAAATGATACACCCACTTACAGACATTCCCATGAATAAATGATGCTGCACTTCACCTCCTTTACTTATTTTTTAAAGATACATTTATTTTCAAAATGTGAAATATTTATGCCTATCCCAGCAGATAAAAATGCTAAAGTTTACACAGACAGCACTGCCTGTGTCTAGGCAGAGGATACAGAAATGCTGACCTGCCATGAGCTCTTCAGATGACTGTGGATATACTGGCTCAGCTCCCAAGTTCAGATGTGCTCGTCTAAAACTGGCGTAACCTCTGTGAAGATATTGTGGATTTACAGCATTGAAACTGGGACCAGACTCTGGCTCATTTAGTGTATAACAAAGACTACCCATTCATAGCGTCTTTTAGCTTTTAGCTCAGAATTCTCACTGAAATGGAGAGTGAAGGTGTGATGTTACACTCCATATTCTTTATGGAAATATGCTTATGATATGGATGTGACATAAATGAGATGTACTTTATGCAAGATGGGTCTTGTAAGCTATCATTGGAAAGGTTATAATTTACTGAATGTGTTTATCCAATTTGTATGCATGTATCATGTTTGTAGCTGAAGCTGGGAATATTGACCATGTCTCTGTATTTCAAATGTGCTACATTGGATGAGGCCAAATAATGTTAGTGGCTTATTGAAGAAATGCACACAAGCATAAGGATTACCCCAGGAACTGTGTGCAATAGAAACCTCTCAGAGATAGCTCTACACAGTGGGAACTGTTTGACCCAGGTCACAGCAAAAAAGCTTTCCAGCAAGTGAGGGGAAGATATAAAAGGGGGACAATGACAACATGAGGGGGCCTCACTCTCCCTACAACACACCTGGAAACACCTGAGGAACAAAGACTGAACTGTGTGAAGTAATGGTTCCAGGCTGGAAGGATTTTTAGAAAGAAAGTAAGAAAAAAAGCCAAGGCAACTTGTGCCTTAATAATCTGCCAGTCTGTTTATCACCCAGGGTGAGAATTTGCTAATTTGTATCCTACCTATCTAGTGTGTTAAACTCAGTTTGCGGCTTTTGTTTATTTACTAAGGTAATCTGTTTTGTTCTGTTTGCTATCTCTTTAACCACTTAAAATCTACCTTTTGTAGTTAATAAGCTTATTTTGTTTATTATTAAACCCAGTTTATGTAATTTCTAACTGGGAGGGGGGCAAGAAGTTGTGCACATCTCTCTTCACATTGAGGAAGAGGGTGGCTTTTTATGAGCTTGCGCTGTGCAGATTTTTCTATACAGTGCAAGACAGTATTATTTTGGGCTTATCTCCCAAAAGGGGTGTGCACGTGAATGCTGGGAGAGTCCTCTAACACAGAACTGACTTCAGTCTGTGTGTGTGTGTGTGTGTGTCAAGAGGCCAGAGAGCATAATTCAGCAAAACAGGGATTTGGAACCCAGGTCGGTGGAGCAGGAGACGCTCAGTGAAATCCCAGCACATCAGGTGGCATCCCAGAAGGGGGGGGGTCCAACCTGTCACAAAGGGATTAAAAAAAGAGACCTATCTATATTTGCAAAAACACTGAGGAGTGTTTAGGAAAAAGATCTCTAAGCAATGCTGAAGTCCTGAGCCCTGGCAGGCGCACCCCAGCTTTCGAACTTCGGAAGATTGTCGTATGTGGCTTGGAGGGTCAGTAAATTTGGCTACCCCTGGTGTAAGGTATTTCAAACATGAAAGCTACAGTATTGTTCAAAATATTAATTGCATGCCCAGTGCCAGACTTCAAAACTAGTTTACAGAATAGAACTGGGAGAATAATGGATTTTTTGATGTGCTGGCAATGCCAAAAGAAGCAGACAAATTTTAGTTTTGGATCCAGCCAAAAAGTAATTTTAAAAAAAAATTCAGCTAATCGAAAAAGTCACAAAAATTTCAAGTTGGGTCAAAACAAAACATTTCCTTTAATACAATCATAGTAGCGTAGGACTGGAAATGACCTCAATATGTCATCTAGTCCAGTCCCCTGCACTCAAGGCAGGACTACATAATAATTAGACCATTCCTGATAGATGTTTGTCTAACCTGTTTATAAAAAAAACTACGACGGAGATTCCACAACCTCCCTAGGTAATCTGTTCCTGTGCTTAACTACCCTGATAGTTAGAACATTTTTCCTAATTTTTCCAACCTAAACCTCCCTTACTGCAATTTTAAGCCCATTGCTTTTTGTCCTACTTTCAGAGGTTAACTAAAACAATTTTTCACTCTCCTTGTAACAACCTTTTATGTACTTGAAAACTGTTA
Source organism: Lepidochelys kempii (assembly GCF_965140285.1). NCBI lineage: Eukaryota > Metazoa > Chordata > Testudines > Cheloniidae > Lepidochelys > Lepidochelys kempii. Next base: position 28,295,586 of record NC_136392.1, on the reverse strand, counting down.
TCATGTTGTCCCCTCTCAATCTTCTCCTCTCCAGACTAAACAAACACAGTTTTTTCAATCTTTCCTCATAGGTCATGTTTTCTAGACCTTTCATCATTTTTTTGCTCTTCTCTGGACTTTCTCCAATTTGTCCACATCTTTCCTGAAATGCGATGCCCAGAACTGGACACAGTGCTCCTGCTGAGCTCTTATCAGCGCTGAGTAGAGCGGAAGAATTACTATTCACGTCTTGCTTACAACACTCCTGCTAATACATCCCAGAATGATGTTCACTTTTCTTGCAACAGTGTTGCAACTGTTGACTCACATTTAGCTTGTGATCCACTAAAACCCCCAGGTCCCTTTCCGCAGTGCTCCGTCCTAGGCAGCCATTTCCCATTTTGTAGGCGTGCAATGGATTGTCCCTTCCTGTCCTCTCATTCTAATCCTGTCCTCTAACGTTCTTGCTGCTTCTCCCAGCTGTGTTATCCACACATTTCATAAGCACACTTTTCCCTCCATTAATGAAAATATTGAATATTACCGGATCCAGGGTCCCATTAAATGCATCCCCAGGGTGTGGCAGCAAACCATTGATAACTATCTTTGAGTACGGTCTTTCGACTAGTTTTGCACCCACCTTATTAGGGTAATTTCTTCTAGACCAGGGGTTCTCAACCTTCTTCTCTCTGAGGCGCTCCCAAAAATGCTGTAAAAACTCCAAGGCCCACCTATGCCACAGCAACTGGTTTTCTGCATATCCAGTAGATTAAAAACGGCATTAAAATGGATCGTTATATCGTTAAATACACACACGTATAAAATATTTTAAAAGGGACAATATAGGCACAAAAATAAACTGAATATTATTATTTTTATTTACTTAGTGTGCAACTTGCTGTTGGTGCTGATCAACAATTCTGTCCAGACGAGGGGGTATCTCTGACAAGCACAAGCGCACGTCACGGTCAATGTTCGTTCTGGTTCGGTACTTTGTTTTCCTTGATGGCATGGCTGAAAATCCAGTTTTGCATAAGTAGGTGGCTGCAAAGGGGATCAAACTTTTCAGTGCTGCAGAAGAAGCAGTGATGTATTCATTGGAACACTCACACCAAAATGTCTCCAGCGGCATTTCTTTGCACCTGGTTCTGAGGGAGCTGTCTGAGGAAATGTCAATGAGCTCTTCTAACAGTTTTGATGGGACATTAGATGGAAGTTTAGCTTCAGTGTTCTCACTCAAGGGGTTTGTAGCACACACGCATGTAGCAGCTTGTTCTGTTGTGAGTTCAGGAAAATAAGCATTCAATTTGCTAAGCAGACCGGGCAGCTGCGCTGCTAGCTGAGGTTTAATTACGTCAAAGTCCATGTTTCGTTCCTGAATGAAAGAATGTAAGAGCTCACACGTATCAGTAGTGCCCCCACAGACACGAACTTTCCAGAGTTGTTTTCTTTTGAGTGCCTCAATTCTTTCACGCTGGGCAATAAAATTAGTGTTCCTAACTTTTATTCAGCTTATTCATTTCACTGAATAGGTCTGTGAGGTAACCCAGTTTTCCCAGCCACACGTCAGCTTTCAGCCCTTCAGCAAGTTCACTTTTCTTATCAACTAAGAAAGTACATAACTCTTCCTTGAGATTAAATATACAGGCAAGCATTCTTCCTCAAAATAGCCATACCCACCTCCTCACAAAGTGCAGCAAAACACCTGGAGTTTGTTGCTCTGGATTTAATCAAATTAATGAGCATTACCGCTGCGAAGACCTGGTGCAGTATCTTCTGCAGCAAGCGCATCTCAGTGAAAAAAGCAATGTGTCAAAATAGTGTGAGATGCAAAGGCTTTTATTTTTTGCACAACACCAGAATGCTTTCCGGTCTTCAGCTCTTTGCACAACAAAAAGTCTTCCTTTATTTCCTTATTCCACACATACCGAACATAGACAAATAAATGGGACATTTTTGAAATGTCTCTGGATTCATCTACCTGTATAGCAAATCCATTGTCACACAGCTGATCAATACACTGAGAAAGTATGTCTTCTGACATAGAAATAATCCATCATTTGACATGGGTATTTTTGTCAGTACCTTGGCCTTCTCCTCTCCAAACACTTCCTTTGTTATTTCAATAATACATGGCATTATCAAAATCTCAGCAGTCGTATGTGATTTTTTTATTTTAGCAATTTTCTGCACCACTATATAAGATGACCTTAAAAGCTTCTTATCTGCAGTAGTTGTGGATTTCATTACTGCTTTAGTACCAAGCCGTTCCTCGGCCTTTCGCTCAAAAACAAAAGAAAAAAAGGAAAAAAAAAATGCTGCTTATCCTTATAGATGTTGTGCTTTGTAGTTAAATGAATTTGTAATTGTAGGGTTTCAAACATTCATTGGACAGTACTTTAGCACTAATTACACACTGCGGTTGAGGTATTTCTCCACTTCCAGAACAAATAAAATCAAAATTCAAATAGCTGTCTTCGTATTTCCTAAATGTTGCAAGGTTAATAATGGCTTTATGGTTCTTACTCACATCACCTCTTCAGTGTTCTTCAGCTCTTACTGTGGTTGAACCTGTTGAAGGAAGTTCAGTATCATCACTCAGTGGGTTTTGTTGTTTTGAAGCTGATGGTCACATTAAAAATGTATCCATATCTGATATTTATTGTTTATGCTTAAAAAACTTCCCCCCTGTGCTGTGTAACTTGTCCTGCTCCTGTTGAAATAGCTCCTTTAAACCCAGTAAACAGAGCTAGGTAACCTGCAAGGCTGGTGTCAGACTCACTGGGCCGAGGACAGAAATCAAGAAATGAGCCCTCACATGCAAAGTCTCTTGCGCAGAGCCAGAGCTGGGCCAGAAGGTGTTGAGGCTGACCTACAGGTTTGGTGATCCCCACCCCAGGGGCTGACCCAGAAGTCTGAGCCCCACCTTCCAGGGATGAAGCGGGAAATGGCAGACTCCCGGCTTCAGCCCCTCCGCAGCACCAGTGCTCGGGGCTTCAGTCCTCAGCTCCTGGCTTCAGCCCCATGGCAGCACCGAGGCTTGGGGCTTCAGCCTGGTGCTCAGTGCTTCAGCCCCACAGAGGCGGAACCGGGACTCAGGGTTGCAGCCCCGCAACTCCCAGCTTCAGCCCCATGGCAGCACCAGGGCTGGGGGCTTCAGCCCTGTGGCTCCCAGTTTTAGCCCTGAAGGGGGCGTTGGGGCATCAGATTTCAGCTCCAGTGCCCCGTGGATCCCCTGAAAGGGCTTGTGGATCCCCAGGGGGCCACGGATCCCTGGTTGAGAATCATTGATCTAGACCATATTTCCCTAGTTTACTTGAGTCTGTCATGTGCAACTGTTAAAAGCCCTACTGGAAATCAAGATAGATCATGTCTACAGCTTCCCCCTATGCACTAGGGCCAGTAACCTTGTCAAAAAAAGAAAGAAATTAGATTGGTTTCATGTGATTTGTTCTTCACAAATCCATGTTGGCTATTCCTCATACCCCTGTTATCCGCTAAGTGCTTACAAATTAATTGTTTAATCATTTGTTCTGGTATCTTTCCAGGTATCGAAGTTAAGCTGACTGATCGGTTGATAATTCCTCAGATCCTCTTTGTTCCCTTTTTTAGAGACAGGTACAATCCAGTCCTTTTTCAGTCCTCTAGGACCTCACTCAACCACCAGGAGTTCTCAACGATAATTGCCAATTGCTTCAGCTGGTTCCTTAAGTACCCTAGAGTGAGTTTCAACAGGTCCTGTTGATTTGAATACACCTAATTTATATAAATATTCTTTAATCTGTTCTTTCGCAGTTCTGGCTTGTGTTCCTTCCCCCTTGTGGTTAATATTGTGTTAAGCATCTGATCACAATTTACCTTTTTAGTGAAGACTGTAGCAAAATAGGAATTATAAAGCTCACCCTTCTTGATGTCATCTGTTATTAGCTCTCCTGTCCTTTGTCTTTCTGTTGCTCCTAATGTATTTATAGAACCTCTTCTTATTCTCTTTTATGTCCTTGGCTAGGTGTAACTGACCAAATTCTCAGGTCAGGACCACTCAGCAACATAAAACAGATTGTTATCAATGGGAGTGCTTCCAACTGACCTGAACTGGAGAGAGTTGGGCCATTGGGAGCAGGCCATTGAAACAGGCCAATGACCGATTTAATCCAGTGTCATGTCTCCAATAGTGGCCATTTCTGGATGTTTGGGAGGGAATCTGAAGCCACCTTCATTGCACACCTGTTTGTGCAATACTCTTGTACAGAGGAAATCTGCTGCTGCACCAGATGATCACCTGATGCCCTATAAGTAGTATGAAGAGTGAAAGTTTCATGTATTTTATCCTAACTAATGTCACTCACTGTTCATAGGAATTTCTTCTTCATAAGAGCTTAAGCCTCTTTTAAAACTGTACTCAGTAATACATTAATATGCAGCACTGAGTTCTACAGGCTAATTTACACACTGTATTATAATATCATTATCTTTTTTTGAACACTTCATGTTCCTGTAAATGGAACCCTGGGGCAGATATTTTTCCATCATCCCATGGTGAGGGCAGATTCAAAGACATTTGCGTGTTTGGACTAAGAGCCCACAGTTGAGTTAAAAAAACGTCCCATGTTATGAAGAGTAAGAGATGAATTCAACTGAGATGAGTAGAGACTGCAAGAGCAAATGGAGGGAGAGATGGTTTGTTCCTCAGAGTCCCTGGGATGTGGCACTGTGGTTAGCTGCTTGCAGGAGAAGCCTTGTGCGACTGGACCATTCCATGGGTCCAGGACTCATTCAGTTTTACTGCAGTCTCCTTTTCCCCCTCACCTGCCCCCTTTGCCTTGCAGAGGTTTATGCACTGCAGTCAGTCTCCCATCCCTTCTGCTCCTGATGCACTTACACAATGCCTCCTTTGCTTGTATTTCTTGCCCATTTGCTGTTCAGGTTTCTTCTTAGCCCAACTAATATAGAGCTGGGGGAAAAAATCATTCAAAACTTTTTTGGGGGGGAAAAATGCAGATTTGGCAACACCAAAACATTTTGCAAATTAGTGTCAGTTTCACCGAATTGTTTCGGTCCAAAAAACAAATAGAAATGTTTCATTTTGGCTTTTTTTAAAAAACAACAACAAATGTTTTGACTCATTGGGCTCAAAACGACTTTTCGTTCAAAAAATTCGGTTAGTTTTATTTTGAAAATCAAAAGTGTTTAAAAAAAGGTCAAGATTGAAATGAAACCCTCAAGACTTGACCCCTAAAGATTTGTTTCAGTTTTTTAGAATTGCCAGTTAACTGAAAAATCTGTTGTTTGCACAGCTCTACACCACGGTCACCAGCGCTACCTGGCAGCAACAACCCTCCTCCATCCTGCCCTGGGGACTGGTGGAGGAGCCGCCTGGCCCCAGGGGGAGATGCAGGACAGGGTTGTGTCTCAAGAAGGTGCAGTGCTCTCTGGCTAGGGTGACCATATTTCTTAATGCAAAAATGGGATGGCCGGGGGTTTGCCTGAGCGGCCACAGCCCCCCACCCCCACTCACAGGGCTCACCAGAGCCACCCTCCCTATGCCGTTGGGACTGATTTAGATCAGGCCTTGCATTTCCGAACATGACTTCACAAGGATATTCCCTAAGGACAGGTTATAAATTGCAGATGTCATACCACTGGCCCTCAGCTTGCCCAAGGCATCGCTGCTGTCAAGCAACAGACTGACAGCAAGACTGCTCACATCCTAGTGGCACAGATATAAGGCATTTACTACAGCTGCTGCCTAGAGGACAATGTATCACAGATCCTTCCATATTCGGCTGTCTGCTGCTGGGAGGGTACTTGCACTGTTTCTTTAAATTTGGAGATGCGAGGCTAGGCTGGAGAAGGCTCTGCAGTGAAATAGAGCAGCTTTAGGGATAATGCCATTTCTCTCATTGTAATAAAGTTCTTTGTTCCATGACAGATGAGAGTGGCTTTTCTGGTGACTATTAACCATTGGCACAGGGCACAGGCTAGCCTTCCAGCCCTCAAGGAGAGTTCCAGCCTGGGCAGCTCTCAGCTCTGGGCTCGGGTCCTAACAAACAGAGCAGCGGAAAACGGGGGGCTTGTTAACCAGCACCACTGAGTTACCCTGAGGCCATTCCCTCAGCGCCAGTCATCCCAAACACACAGAGCTTTAGCCACAAGGACCAAAACATTCCAAACATGGCATCCATAGAGCGATCGACGTTTTTTGTCTGGCACATTTTGTCCAAAGAAAAATGCCTTTTCAACCCAATCAAACATCCGCATGGAAAATGTTCATTATAGTCAAACATTTCCAACTTTACAAACAAAAACCGGAAATGACAAACAAAGGAGCCAATTTTTTCTTTTAGCAGAAACCATTTTTTTTTACTGAAATCTGTATTTGAACCCCGATGTGTTCAGTTTAGGACTTTTCTGTTGACAAAACAAAACACAACATGGGAAATTTTTATTTTTTAAAAACAATTTCCCGGTAAATATTAACTCAAATTTTCCAATCAACTCTAACAAAAATCCTGTATTACCTACCCTCCTCTGCCACCACCACCAGACAGGAATTAATAAATCAGTATTAGGTCAAAGGTGCTTTGACCATATAAAATGCTGCGTATAGTTATTACTATTCTCCAAATAGTACAAAGATTTTCCAATAACCTCATCTCAGGCTTAACCCAGGCTCCTGCATACTTAGTCCAGCCTCCAATAAAGTCCAGTGTAAGCGTCTTTATAACATATCCCTCATTATAGCACCCAGAATATGTCTCCTCATACCATAAAAAGGGGCCACTTTTCACCCCTTCTCTCAATAGCTATTGTATCTTTGAAATAAACGAGATCCATGTAGCGTTCATCTGAATCACTGTTCGCCAAGTAAAAATAACACCCAGTAATAGTGCATAGGACTGAATAGAAAGAGAATTCAGTGTCATACTAATGTGGCTTAATAGTGCCTCTTTCTGTGACCCACCTGTGAGCAGTTACAGCTCTGGTGTTGTCATGCATTGCTTATATCTGAGCAGCTATGTAGTGAAGGATTTGTCAGTGTTTCAAATAGATGGATAGATCCCAGACCCTTATAGAGGAATATTCTGCACTCTGTCAATATGCAGGCTGCAGAATGTCATAACAGCCACCTAGCATTGTCCCGTCACTCCCTGCCCTGCACACACACGCAAACATATTTAAAGGAAATCTTGAAAACAGGAAAGCGTTTGTAAATGGAATTGGCTCTATGTGCGGATCGTACCGTGTGAAGGATCAAAGCTGCATTCCTGAATTGGCTGTGTTAGGGGGCATTTAAGGTTATCTGCAGGCAACACTTCTTTTTAACAGACTTTAGTGAAGAAACTTGTCCAAGAGCGTAACAGGCCGCTGCAGCCAATGACTGGGCTGCTGCTATTAAGTGCATTGTACTGGTGCCCTAGGTAATGAGTACAGTACAAAGATGTGGCCTGCAGCCATGCAACTTAGAGCTGTGCTCTCAGCACTTCTTGCCAGTGAACAGGAGGAGGGCCATGGAAGGAGGAGGCTGTGTTCACGGGGCTGGTGTTTGTTCACGTAGAGTTCATTGATATTCATCTCCTAGGAGCAGGTTTGAAACAACGTTACCCCAAGTGTTTGAGGCAATGTGGAAGTTACAGCAGGAGGGTCCGTTCCAAGCCGGGGCCCGTAGGGAGGTTGTCAGTGGGGTTCCTGCCTGGCGGACCAACAGCACCGCTATGAGGGATTGAGGCTTAGTTCCCACCCCTCTCTCAGAGATCTGGGCCTAAGTCCAGGCTGCAGTCAGGCACCTAGCTCTGCTTGCAATTCCCAGCAGGAATGCGCTTTGGCATTCGGGTGCCTTTTGAGCATTCAGACCTCACTGTACAGTTTCAATGAAAGTCGATATTCTCTGCAATCACATGACTTCAGGAGCCAGGGCTGGAAAAAAAGCACCAAATATCATAAGACTTGCAAGAGCTGGCAACTCTGGGGAGAGCAAGAGGGGATTTTACCAACCTGCACATGACAACTGCCTGCAAGAACCCTGCTGCTGGAGGAACTGACATGACCACAAATACACACAGGGAACAAACTCACACACAGTTAGTATGAGCAATGGCACCAGCTTGGCCTTGCTAACAGTAAGGTCCTTCACTAATACTGGCTTCTGGCTGGAGCCGAGAGCCCAACAGCGCTCCCGGCTGTGCTGAGAACCCACTTGGTCTGAGCACCTGCACAAGGGGGGGACACTTAGCTGAACAGCACTGTGGGTAAACTCTTACCCCAGTAAAGGCAATGGGAGTTTCACCACTGCCTTCAAAGGGGACAGGATTTCACCCTATAACTCTAGCCCTTCTAGTAGGCAGGAGACTGGTGTGTGGTGATGGGAGGGGTCATGGAAATATTGCTGGTGTGCAGGGCTAAGCACTAGTGTTAGGATGATACCATCAGAAGACATCCTTCCCCTGTTGTCGTCCGTCTTTCTTTCAGCAAGTGGCTTAAAAAAACCCCTCCATGCCTCAATTTCCCTCTTTGTAAAATGGGGATTACACTTCCGTTCCTCAGGTCCCCATTCAACAATGTACTGAAGCACCTGCCTAATTCCCTTAAGTACCTGCCTGAACTGGGGCCCTTGGGTAGTGCCGAGGTTTACATAATGAACAGCTGCAGGGTGCTCTGATCCTGTTGGCATGGCTGCCACAGACACCTCCATAACAAGAGAGTCTCAGTAGAGTTTTCTTTCCTATTTCCTTTTGTACAGAAAATGCTTGCAGGTTGTTTAGCTCCAGCAGACTGAGCAGGACCAGGCTTTACAGAGCTGTCATGACAGAAAAAGGAAAGGCAAAAGAACAGTAGGTCTAAAACAAACAAACGAGTCTATAAGTTCTATGAACAAGTGGGGCTGTTTTAATGTGGTTTGACACACAGTACTCTAATTCAAGCATTAGAAAACACCCTGGGATCGATTTAGAACGAAACATTATCCACCGGAAAAGGAGACTTGATTCCTTTTATTATTGACATCAGCACTGCTGCATCACCTCTCAAGTACAGGGAACTCAGTTGTAAAACTTCTATTGGAGTTAAAGCAAAAATAGATCAGCAGTCAGCTAAATTCTCCCTGGCAGCTTGAGTGTTTAATTTATAGAAGGAGCTTGAGGGGAAAGCCATTCTCTCTTACAAGCTGTGTTTATAACAATACAAGTTACTTGTTCTCCCATAAAAGTCTTTACATGAATCATTGTATGACCTGTGTCCTGTTCCCCCTGCAGTGGGAGGGACACACATTTTTAAATAAAGCTCCCCCCTGTATGCTAGGAATAGTCAGTATTTGCATACACTGCGATGACACATATCGGTCAACCTCAAATGCAATGTCATGTACCTACAGCACCTAATTTTACCATAAATTGACAATGTTACCCACTTTTCCCATGAAACTATATATGCACCATTATTCTCAAAAATCAGCAAGAATATGTACATTACCAAAATATTCTACTGTCAGTTGATGTAAGTTTCACTTAAAAACATACTTAGATATCAAAATAACAAAAATATATTGTGCTAAAAATCTAGGGGCTAGAGTTAAGGTGGCTGTGTTGTGATGAAAGATGCATTTCTTTGTACTTCATAGATTGTGCTGAGAATTTATCTGGGCTGTGTAAACTTTCTGATGCTCTTAACTATTTGTTTCTTTTCTTTCAAGTGTTGGGCTTTTGTAAATGATGTGACAGGTATGCAGTCTTGTCATAAATTGTTTTACGAATTCATGAAGGGTGTTATTATAGGGTGTGGGGAGGCAATATGAAAATTGTAATATCAAATTCTTTGTCCTTAAATTTACATTGATGAGGGCTGCAGAGTCTAGCCAGTGGGGTGGTCCTTATTTAGGTTTCTAATTGTCATGAGTTCAAATCCCCTTCAAGCTGTCTGGGGGAGGGGTTTTTCCCCCCCTCCTGGTCCACGTAAAGTATTTGATCAAATTCTTTATTCATGAACCACATGTTATTGGCTCCTGGTTTTCTCTTCCAAAGAAGATCACACATCCTCATACACTATTTTATTTTTTTCAGATCAGATTTCCTGTTCCCACCGGAGAATTCAGAGAGACAGAGTGGGTGCTTGCAAAAGCTCAAAAAAATCCTGTTACCCAAGGGATACAGAAGGGTGCATTTGGAAGAATTCCAAGTCCTGTGAATGCTGTAACTGGGTTTGGACTGTAGTTCTCTCTCCTTCTAACGGGGCTATTTGGGTGATCCTTGTTAGCACCCAAATACATTCACCAGGAGATTTAATTTCTGCAAAGTGTGCATCCCCCATCTCTCTCTCTCACACAATTTTTTCTCTCAAGAAATCTGGTTTAAAAGGTGAATTTTACATTGTAAATTTCCATCTCGAAGGATCCCAAGGCACTTCACAGATGCTATCCAGAAAACATTGCTGAAATGCAGCTACAATAAAAGGTTTTCCAAGCCACAATGTGCCTGGTACAGGAAGTGCACCCTAAGCATGCAAAGAGAGGTCAGGGCATTCTCTAAGTGTGATCTGGGTTCACAAGCACAGCATGCACCAGTACCCTGCATTGCCTGTGAAATGCACCTAATACAGGGGTGGGCAAATGATGGCCCGTGGGCCGGATCCGGCCCCTCAGGGCTTTGGATCTGGCTTACGGGATTGCCACCCCCGTGGTGCCATGGGCCGCGCGCCGGGAAGCGGCCAGCACCACATCCCTGCGGCCCCTAGGGGAGGGGGGGCAGAGGGCTCTGCACACCGCCCTTGCTATCATGTTACATGGAAGAACAGTTTATGTAGGAGTGTGTACTTCTCCATAGGGGAGGATTATCACAGCTTCTCCAGGAGTGAAACACCATGTGGGGTGCTTACACCTGGGACTGCAAACACCTCCAGAGAGGCACCACCCCAGGGTGGTTCACCTATCCTAGTTCCAACTGGGTTTTCCAGAGACTAACAGTCCCTCCCCCCTCCAAAAAAAAAAAAAAAAAAAAAAGAGTGGTGGGGTGCAGCTCTGGATAGAAAAAGGCTGAGTTTAAACCAGGCCTTCTTTCAGCTCCAGCAAACAGATGAACTTTTGTCCAAGGGGCTCCAATCCTGCCAAAGGATTGAGAGGAGTTTGGCCTACTAGGGCTCCCTAGACGGATGTTGACTCCTGGTATGTTTAGTGGGTGTTTAAATGGGTTTATTGTTTTCGTATGTTTTCTCTGTGAGGCTTTTACCTTATGGATAAAGGTGCTTGCTTAGAAAGATCTGGTGGTTCCTTGTAACTGCGAGCGATACACTGTGCCTAGCCCTAGGAGAGAAAGCAACATGCAAGCACTGGCTGTTAGGGGTGCTGGCTTGCTGGGGATACCACAGTGTAAGGCAGGCAGCTGGGCAGCCTTAAATGCCCCCAGTCAAAAGGGAGTGGGACAAGGGTCCCTGCCCAGAGATAGGTGATGGCAGGAGTCCTGAGATCTGACCAGGCACCCCTGGACAGGGGGATTCAGGTGCAGCTACCCAGAAACTGTGCCAGCCCCCTTGTTAGTAACCCCAGCAGAAAGGCCAAGATGATGGAGGTGGTCTCTGCAGGTAGGGCTAAGGCAGATTGAGGAGACAGCTTAGTGAAGCTTGTGCACTGCTTGGATAGCTGCTGGATCTCATTACCCAGGGCTGCCAGGCTGGTATCTTCCACCAGCACTAAACTCATTAAAAGAGAGTAACCTCCATTTTATCCAGCACATCAACTGCACACAACAGAGCCCAGCCAGTTTGCTTGGGGCCCAGATGTAATTACAAAGAGCGTGATAAAAATGGGATTCAAGGAACTTACTCTGAAGAACCCTGTTATCATGCTGGGAGGTAAGAGGACTCCTTATAAGTAACTGAATAAGGAGAATGGAGCAGGCAGCAAAGGCAAGAGGAGAAGAAACAGGCTGAATTCTGCTCTGGGTTTCCCAAGCAAGGGTGGAACATCTCATGCTGTTTCTAATGAAAAGGGTTTTCTCTTTACCCCATGTCATGAACTGTGGGCTCACTGCTGTTTCCCTCCCTCCCCCTGTCTTTCCCCACCCTCCTCTTCTCAGGAAAGGAGTTACATTCTCCACTGTGTCACCAGGTACTGCATTGCTCTAACCCAGTGTTGAAGGGACAACTCCTCACCAAACAAGGCTTATAGGAAGGGGCAGGTCTTCAAAAAGCAGGACAGACCCAGGATGACTTGGAGGAAGTTTGAAATGAGGTGGGCTCCATTGCTTTAACACAAAGTGTTGCCTCTCCCTTCAGCTCCTAGAGTCAGCATTTCTATGGTCACCTCTGTAATAAGCAATGCAGGGCTTGCTTGGGCAGGAGAGGACTAGGGGTCTGAAATAAGCGCTGCACCTTGGAATGAAGAACAGCTGAGTGGCTGCGGCACAGAGGTCCCTTGGTGCCAACTGGCAAAATGTTCGCTGCTCTTTGCCGTCTCAGTTTCGCCTGGTTCCCCCTGGGATGGAGCTTGCTCAGTCGCTCTGTGGGGATGACGCAAGCACAATCTAGTCGGCACTAGGAGCTGCGAGGGGCACTGGTGGAGGAAGAGATGGTGCAGGTGCACAGGGGCCCATGCAACTTAGAAGGCCCAGGAGGCTCAAAAGTTTGTATCATTAAGGCAGCAGGTTTGTCATGGCGTGAAAACAAAGTCATGGATAGCATGATTTCCCACCCCCCCTCCCTTTGTCCGTGACTTTTTTTCTATGTCCGTGACTAGAGTGGCTCCTCCCTGTCAGGTTCAGAGGGAGGCCACCATAGCAGTCAAGTCTCTCACTCTGGCCCTCTAGGTCGGCAGAGTAACTCAGTCTACAGCCGTGGCCTTTTGGCTGGGCAGATGGCCATTAACAGTCCACAGCTGCTGGCCCTCTGGGCACAGCAGCTCAGTAAGCACTCTGTAGCTTCAGCCTAGGCGGGAGCAGACAGCAGTTACCATCTAGAGCCCTGGCCCTCTGGGCAGTGCAAGGAGCAGTCTTTAGCCCATGCCTCCTGGCTAGGACAGACTACAGTGACAGTCTAGGGTTTGACCCACTGGGCAGGGCGGGGCAGGGCTGCAGGCTACAGCCTTCAGGCTGGATCTGACAGCAAACACAGTCAGGACCCACAGCCTTCTGGTTCGGGCAGAGCAGGGAGCTGGCTTTAGCCTAAGCCTCCTGGCTAAGGCAGCCGGCAAACAGCCTGGGGTCTTAGCCTTCTGGCTGGGGCAAGTCAAAAACACGGCACAGGCCTCTGGCCAAGGGGAAGTAGGCCACCTCCCCGGGGTTGGGGTTGGCAGAAGGAGTAGGGGGACCCAGGCCCACACTACTTCACCAGGTCCCTGCCCGGGGCCTCAACAGTGGCAGATGATTCCACCACTGGATCAGCAGGGACCCCACCAAAACACACTGATCTGGTCTCCAACTAATGTCTAGTTTCCCTGGGCTACTTCCTTCCACAGTCTGGGTGTAGGGTTCCATGGTCCAAGGGTCCTGTCTCCTCAGGGTACATGGCTGATGGCAGTCCTGGCACCTCCTCTCCATGGCCTGTCTCCTCTGGGGGCAGGGTCCTGCACAGCAGTTTGGGCTGCAGACACCACCACCTTCCCTAGCTGCCACCTAAGTGAGCTAAACGCCCTGCCTTTTATACTGCCTGTCCCATCCCCATGCTTCTAGCGCAGGGGGCAGGGCTTGGCTCCGCCCACTAGGGGGGCATGTAGTGGTTCTTCCCCGTCAGGTTCAGAGGGAGGCCACTCTACCTCACTAAGGTGACTCACCTGGTAGTGACAGCTCCAGCAGCTCCTGTGTCCATGGGGCTGGGCACGGCGCCCTGCTCTGGGCATTGCCATTTGGCACATGGGGTTCCAGCACCTGTCAGGTGGCCTTGCTCTCCAACCTTCCCACGGGCCCTCCCCTCCACACTGGGCCAGGATTAGGCTTGCAGTGCCAGGTGGGGTAGAATGCTGCTGTGGGTGGTGCTGCATGGAGGCGCCCCATAATAAAAACCTGCACTGGGACCCCTCTTTCTGTTCCTCCAACCCCATGGAGCATGCTCAGTAAGGATGGAATCCTCAGTGAGTTTAGCTGTGAATCCCTAGCAAGTCTCTACTGAGCATGTGCAAACTGCAATCTTCCAAAGGCATACAACTTGGGCAGATTTTCACAGGGACAGCAAAAGGTACATCCCTGACACGAAGGCCACCTCCCTGCCAAATTTCAAGTCCCTTCTCCAAAGCCACCGAGCACTAAAGCGGCTCAAAGAAAAGGGCATCTGCATTTTTGCACCCGAGGTAAAGCAGCATATTTTTCCCTCACCTTGATCTGGGCAACAGCAGAACTATTTCTGCTGAAATTTTCCAAAAGAGTTCAGGCCGAGGCAGACACCCAGCATGGAAGAAGTATCTGCATGCAGTGAGCAGTGTAGAAATAAGATCTCTGCTGACTGGGTGTAGCAACACCGTGCCATAGGGATGCTGTAACAATGTGGGGGGGTTTGTCCCAGATTCAGATGATCTGTCCTTGTCTCCAGCTGCATCCTGTGCTACCCCCAGAAGTGCTCTCTGCTGCTCTAACAGAACCTCCCGATCCTGCACCCGGCATAATCAACACAAAAAATTGTCCATCTCTCCCCCACCACTTAGCAAAGGTTTAATAGCAGAGGCTGAAGTGAGATCTCTTGTGCCCCGAGCTTTACAAACTACAGTACATTTATTAGCAGACTAAGATAGGGCCATAAATAATTAAACCAAAGTAACAGGGGAGATGATAAATAAGCAAAGCACCTCTTTGTGATGTACTCTCCTTGCTTTCCCATTCATTCATGAAGAGACTGCGCTCCACAGCAGAGTTCTGCTTACCTAGGTGCTTACACTGCCCATATCACCAGAAGATCTAATGCAGTGGTTCTCAAGCTTGTGTACTGATGACCCCTTTCACACAGCAAGCCTCTGAATGCGTCCCCCCTAATAAATTAAAATCACTTGTTTATATATTTAACACCATTATCAATGCTGGAGGCAAAGTGGGGTTTGGGGTGGAGGCTGACATTTTGTGACCCCCCCCATGTAATAACCTGACAACCCCCTGAGGGGTCCCTACTCCCAGTTTGAGAGCCCCAATCTAGCGCCTCACAGAACTGAGCCTCACAGCATACCGATGAGGCTCAGAAGTGTTACTGTGCCCACTTTACAAGTGGGGAAACAGACTCATGGGGGGCTAGTGACTCACCTATGAGTCTGGCAGAGCCAGGGAAAGAAGATAGCCATCCTGGATGCAGTACTTGTGCCTTAACCTTCAGGTCACCCTTGCTCTTTACTGCATCTGACTCCTGGTGCCCAGTAAGTCTCAGTGGTTTTCAGTGCAATCATTCACTGTGTTCTTTCTCCTGCAGCCTTTGTTTATGCAGAGCACAGGTGTTTTGAGCAATAAATGATAGAAAATTGCTCTTCACCTTCAGTGCCTGAAGCCCCGTGAACAAAGCAGGAGCATTTCCCAAGCTGACTTTTTTTCAGTTTCCATTTTTACCACAATTGCTGAGCCCCAGAAGGATTCTTGTAAAGTACTGTTTAGTCCTGACCTCCGGAAACAGCACAGGTCATCTTAACAAATGTAATGCCATATTTGGCAGATTCAGCAGGTTCTCTGATCTCTCCTCACTCAGGCTCCAATGGAGCTATTCAATTTATACATGGGTGCAAAGATTTAGATGAAAGAAGAGCCATTATCACATCACTCCAGTGGCTGAGAGCTGTTGGGGTGGGGGGTTTTGGTCTTTGCCAAACAAGCATCCTGCAGACTTGCATGGAGAATAAAGGCTTAACCCTCCCCTTGCCTATGGCTCCAGCATGCAGCCCAGCTTACCTTTGTTGGGGAAAACCAGCCCTGCATCTGCCTTGAGCCTGTCACAGAAACAAAGGTGTGGCCAGGGAGGGGGAAGTAACTTAGGACTCCACTCTTCTGGAGGCAATGTGCCCCCCCTTGCAGGTTAGAGAAGCCATGAGGCTGCCCTGACTTGTGCCCTGTCTGCAACAGGCCCCCTTTGGGCCTATAATGGGGTGGCACCCACCTCTCGCAAGCACCCCCTGGTTGAGTGCATATGCCTGCACTCCCTCAGTTCCAGGTGACCTGTCAGTGGAGTCTCAGGCCGGTTCTCAGCGACTCAACCCTCTAGCCAAGTCACACATACAGTCTAGATGTGAAACAGACCACACCCCTTCCAGGATTTATGGTACACCAGCAGCCTATCCTAGTACCCCTCTTGGTATCTCTGTGGTCATCCCCAGGCTCAGTCTTTAAATAGCCCCAGCTCTGGTATGGGGCCATACTCCCAGAGCTTCTGCCCTGGAGACACTGTCTTCCTGCAGCCCACCATGGACTCAGTCCTTACTCAGTCCCAACTGCCAGCCAGGAGTTCCTTCTTACTTCCCCAGTTCATGCCAGCAACTGATTGGCCCATGGTCCATCCAGCCAGGAACACAATCCTCACTCCCCCAGCTGCAGGCAGGTAGCAACTAGGTGACTTTAGCCCTGCTGCGTCTTTTATGTGAGTCTGCTGGGCCCTGATTGGCTGCTCTTTGCAGCCTCTCTGATTGCCTGCATCCCCACAACCACTCTAGGCCACTTGGAGGTCTTCTCTTCTGCTCCTCTCTGGGATGGGATGTGGTAGGACCCTGAGGCCTCCAGCGGGAGCCTCTGGGCCTAGTCCACCCTACCACAGAGCCACTATGTTTTGGGGAACAGCCAAGGCATACGAGCCCCCCAGCCTCCACAGGCCTGACTGTGCTGGGGGCTGCTACTGGGGGCTGCGTCTGTGCCAGCTGGGGAGTCTTCCTGCACTGGGGGCACCCTGGGATGGGGTGGGGGGGTCTAAGTTCCCTCTAAGCTGCGAGGCTGTGTGGCCATACAGCAGGCTATAAAGGGCCACGCAGGCGTGCAGCCACGGGGGCCTGGAGAGGAGAGAGGGAGGGGGTGGGCAGGGAGGGGAGCAAGTTGGGGTGTGCAGGGCTGCCACAGGGAGAGGCGCCTCAGCCCTGGAGCTGCTGCCAGCAGGGAACGGCACCTCTCCCCTGGAGCTGCTGCCAGTATAGTGGCAGAAACTGCAACTGGCAGGTTTTCCCACTAGTAGCAGTTACCGCCATGTAAGGATGGCCTTCTTTGCTTACCCAGCAGAATTTGGTACCCTAGTGGTCCAGCGGTAGCAAATTCTGAGGGATGGGGGCTCTGGTGCTGCTAATGGCAGGGAGAGGTGCCTCTCCCCCGACCCCAGCCCTGGGGCTGCTGCGGTGAGAGAAGGCTGGGGGAGTCCTCTCTCCCGGCCGCAGCCCCGAGGCAGCCTGCACCTCAAACCCCTCATCCACGGACCCGCACCCCCAGCCAGAGCCACCCCCCCCGCACCCCAAGCTCAACCCTCTGCCCTAGCCCTGAACCCCCTCTCGCACTCCAAACCTCTCATCCCCAGCCCCACCCCAGAGCCCGCACCCCCAGCCAGAGCCCTCATCCCCCTGCATCCCAACCCTCTGCCCCAGCCCTGAGTCCCCTCCCACACTCCGAACCCCTCAGCCCCCCCCCCCCCGCCACACACCACCTCCATATTGATGCATATAACAAAATTCATTTGGCACATGGATGTAAAAAATGAGAGGGAACATTGGTGGGGATGGCCCCCCTGGCTGCTTTGGGACGATTTAGTGCCCACCCTGCTAGCTGAAGAGATCTGAATGTACCAACAGCGTTCCCAGCACTGCACATACGGCACGACAGCCACTGTAAGCTCGGGGGGCAGACGAATACGACCGGAATATGCTGGGAAACAGGTTTCGAAGGGAACGTTGCTTCTGCCAGTAATGAGTCTGAGGCCAGAGTCACCAGCTGAATCAGAGCATGGGAACTATAGCTCACAGCCCTCAACTCCCAGGGCGTTGGCTCGAGGCTCCTAGCACCAGGCGGAACCAGAGAAAACTTCCATAACAGCCCCAAACCCTGGCCTGAGTTTGGGGCCTTTCCAGGGCATCTGGGCCTGGCTTCCAGTGAAACAAAGACTGAATGCTCCTTGCCCAGCGATTCATCAGGAGCAGGATGCTAGCTGCCTCCTGCCTCTGGGATCTTCAAGGGGTGCCTGGCTGGCCCACTTTCCTCACCCACCCCACATCTTTGGGGTGAAGGATGCAACGTATGAACAGCCATACTGGGTTGGACCAAAGGTCCATCTGGCCCGCATCCTGTCTTCCAACAGTGGCCAGTACCAGGTGCCCCAGAGGGAATGAGCAGAGCAGGTAATCATCAAGTGATCCATCCCCTGTCGCCCATTAGCTTCTGGCAAACAGAGACTAGGGACACCATCCCTGCCCAGACTGGTTAATAGCCATTGATGGACCTATCCTCCATTAACTTATCTAGTTCTTTTTTGAAACCTCTTATAGTTTTGGCCTTCACAACATCCTCTGGCAAAGAGTTCCACAGGTTGACTGTGCGTTGTGTGAAAAAATACTTCCTTTTGTTTGTTTTAAACCTGCTGCCTATTAATTTCATTGGGTGACCCCTAGTTCTTGCGTTATGAGAAGGAGTAAATAATACTTTCAAGTAGGCTCATTGCTTCAAATGCCCAAGGCATTTTTCGGGGAGCAGCCAGCCTGCCCACCACTGATGCAGGAGCAGCTGGGAAGGAAATGCGACTGCTGGTGGCTGTTCTCCTTTGCTTCAGCCTCAGGGCTGGTGCACTCCAGTCTGCCCAGTGCAGCGAGGGAGACCGGCTCTGGGGATCGCCACTTGAGGAAAACCAGTCATGCCCCATGGCCGACTTGCAGAGCCAGGGCAGCCCCATGCACCTGGGACATATGGTTAGGTGCTTGCCTGGGGCAGGGGGTGGGTTCAGCAGCTGGAAAGGTGTAGAAAGTCACTTGCTGTGGGTGGGTGTAGGAGGGGAGGGAAGGGCAGGGCAGGGTATGCACTGCTAGGGAAGCTGGATTTTTCTTATAAACTGGAGACGCATCACTTGGAAGTAACAGAGGAGAAGGACCTCAGAGTATTGGTTGATCACAGGATGACTATGAGCCACCAATGTGATATGGCTGTGAAAAAAGCTAATGCGGTCTTGGGATGCATCAGGCGAGGTATTTCCAGTAGGGATAAGGAGGTGTTAGTACCATTATACAAGGCACTGGTGAGACCTCACCTGGAATACTGTGTGCAGTTCTGGTCTCCCATGTTTAAGAAGGATGAATTCAAACTGGAATAGGTACAGAGAAGGGCTACCAGGATGATCTGAGGAATGGAAAACCTGTCTTATGAAAGGAGACTCCAGGAGCTTGGCTTGTTTAGCCTAACCAAAAGAAGGCTGAGGGGAGATATGATTGCTCTCTGTAAATATATCAGAGGGATAAATACCAGAGAGGGAGAGGAATTATTTACGCTCAGTACCAATGTAGGCACAAGAACAAATGGATATAAACTGGCCACCAGGAAGTTTAGACTTGAAATTAGATGAAGGTTTCTAACTATCAGAGGAGTGAAGTTCTGGAACAACCTTCCAAGGGGAGAAGTGGAGGCAAAAGACATATCTGGCTTCAAGACTAAGCTTGATAAGTTTATGGAGGGGATGGTATGATGGGATAGCCTAATTTTGGCAATTAATTGATCTTTGACTATTAGTGGTAAATATGCCCAATGGCCTGTGATGGGATGTTAAATGGGGAGGGATCTGAGTTACTACAGAGAATTCTTTCCTGGGTGTCTGGTTGGTGAGTCTTGCCCACGTGCTCAGGGTTCAGCTGATCGCCATATTTGGGGTCGGGAAGGAATTTTCCTCCAGGGCAGATTGGCAGAGGCCCTGGGGTTTTTTCACCTTCCACTGCAGTGTGGGGCACGGGTCACTTGCTGGAGGATTCTCTGCACCTTGAACTCTTTAAACCATGAGTTGAGGACTTCAATAGTTCAGACATAGGTTAGGGGTTTGTTACAGGAGTGGGTGGGTGAGATTCTGTGGCCTGTGTTGTGCAGGAGGTCAGACTAGACGATCATAATGGTCCCTTCTGACCTTAGGGTCTGTGAGTCTATGAGACTCGGCAGCTAGGCAGGGGTGCAGGAGGGTTTGTCAGCCAGGAGGGGTGCTGAGGCAAGGAGGTCTGTGAGAGGTTCTTGGCTGGGAGGTGGGACAGGCCAGGTTGCTGCTGGGAGGGGCAGGTTAGGGGCATTGCAGAGCTGGGGTGGGGTTCTTGGAGCTATGGAAAGAACATTAAGCAGGTTGGGGGTGCTGCTTCCAGGGACGGGGTCAAGGATAGTCCTCTCCAGCTTTGGAAGGGTTACGCTTTGCTGAGGCTCAGCCAGCTGAAGAGCTTGGAAAGTATTTTCTTTTTAAAAACTTCACGTGACGCAAGCGTTTGCCCCTTCTGCTAAGTGTGTGGAGCGGAGCAGGCTCTGACTGCCGGCGGGAAGCAGGATCTCAGCGCTACCCTGGCTGCCGGCTAGCGGAGGCTGGCCCTGTGGGAGCCTCGGCGGCTTTGTTGGAGCAGTGGCACAGAGCTAATCAAAAAAGCGGAGATCATTTCACCTCCTTGTTCCCACAAAGCCCTTGATTTGCTCTTTCCCTGCCTGCGGAAGCCCACAAGGCTGAGCAGCATCAAGAACTTGGGCTCAGCCATTGAACCTGCTGTTCGCAAGGCGGGGGAACACCCAGGCCAGCATGGAGCCACTTCTCCACCTCCACCCCCGAGGACGAAAGGGGTCCCTGCAGCTCCCTGGCCACGGCTGCTGGTCTGACCCTCCGCAGATAGAATCATAGAATCATAGATAGAATCATAGAATATCAGGGTTGGAAGGGACCTCAGGAGATCATCTAGTCCAACCCCCTACTCAAAGCAGGACCCAATTAAATCATAGCTCTCTGATTGATCCAAATGTAGCTTCTATTGCTGGACAAAGATCTACTACTGTTGTAGCAGATGCCTGGATGGCATTGTTTAATGACCAAAGTGGTTTCAACAGTAGATTTACAAGAGAGAGAATGGCAATAGTCTTCTCTGAACGTAGTAGCAAAAGTAATCCACCAGCCTCACTACTTAGATCCATCCCATCTTGGTAGATACTTTCCAAAGCCAGTAATAATGGCTGGAGTAATTTTAAGACAACAGCCTGCCTGCTAGCACTGCAGGGAGGGCTGGTGAGCCATGGCACACCCCGTTGCATGCGACTGGTGCTGCTGGCTGCGGCCGCACCTGCCACCTGCTGACACGCGCTGGGCAAAGGGAGGCCAGAGGCACCAAAGGTTGTCCCGATCGTGGAAGGGGGCAGGTGGGCCTTGGTGTCAGGGACCTGCCCTCGTTCTGGCTGCAACGAGCTACCTCCTGCAATGCCAGTGCTGGGGCAACTGCTCGGACACGACTCCTTTGCCCTAGGAAAAATAAATGAATTCCCTGGGCACCACTCCCCCTCCCGGCTGCAATTCGTTCTCTCCTTTTGGGGAATGTACAGCTCCTGAACTACAGCCCTGCAGGCAGAGGTGCCCTGTCTGTGCCTAGAGCAGGGCCTGCACAACCAGCACGGCCTTGCCAATGTGAACCTGCCCCAGGGTGGGCAGGCAGAGAGGGCAGTGCAGTCATCACACTCCATTCTGCCCTTGGCCGTTCTGCTCAGCTGCCAACAGGGGGTCAATTAGCTCCAGCTGTCGGGGGCGTTAATGATGCACCCACTAGGAACTGGACGGAGGCTGACATATCAACCCACCTAGGCAACCCAACAGCCATCCTAGGATCATAGATCTGGAGGGCTGGAAGGGACCTCGAGACGAGAAGTCAAGAGGCGTCTAAGCCATGGAGCTGTTATAGCACAATGCTCGGGGATCTTGCTCAGCTAGAGGATCTAGCTTTATACTTGAAAACACAGTTCAGCCTTACCAGTAGCAAGGCATTCAGCTGAGCTGCACGGAACATGTGGTGGGCAGGGAGCTGGGCTACCATCTAGAGGATGATCCTGTGTCTAAGAATCTAAACTAGGACATAGAGACATGGGCTCCATTTCCTGCTTGGCCGCAGATTTCTGGTGTGACATGGCCTGAGTCACTCCCTGGCCCTGTTGCCAATCTTTGAGATGAGGGAAATAGAACAGCAACAATGCCGTGTGCGACCCTCTAGCGCGCAATAATATCTGGCTCTGCAGGGTGGTGCCAGGGCGGGAAGTGCAGAAGCAACATGCACAGTCCGGTGGGGCAGGGAGCTGTCTGTGTGTTGCATTCGGGTGACCCTCTGTAGCTGACCCAGGAGTGGCACTGAACTTGAACAGCCTCTGGGAGAAGTCACCCGCAGGCTCCTGTAACCAGAAGGAGGTTTGCTGTGATCTGGAGCCTTTGAGCAGAAGGAAAGGTGGGCAGGGGAGGGAAATGATGCTTAGCACAGTCTGCGGGGGCTCAGAAGGCAGAGCTCCAATGTATTACTATTCTCTCCTCGGGGTTTTCTAGCCCTTTGTCCTCTCCAGTTTCCCCAGAAGAATAGTGCAGAGTAAACATGCACCTCTGAACTATTCGGGACTGCATTGCCCCCTAGGCGCCAGCGGAGATATGCTCAGACCAGAGTTCCTTGGAGTCAGCAATGATGTGACTAATCGAGCTTGCCACAGCACATACAGGGGACCTTGTCACTTAGACTCGTTTAGGAGATAGCGCTCCCTCGGTGACATTCAGACAGTGGCTTGAACAGATTGTTTTCTTTGCTGGTTGAAAAGAGGACAGAGCTGGGACTACACTTCAGCCTGGTTCCTCTGCTTCCTTGGCCTCCCAAGCGCTAAGCAAAGCTTAGATTGGTGAGCAGTTCCGGCAGCAGCCATGCAGAGAGCATCAATCTCTAGCTCTGACCAGTACTGGAGTAAAGGGAAAGGTCCTTCCTTTCGAGCACTTGCGACCTTGGCATCAGTGCACACAGCTTGGAGCAGAGCTGGCATGCACCCTGCCTTTCTGTTGCCCCCTTAGGACCCTGGCACATCTTACAAGCTAGGTGAGTGTCCGCCCTGGTCCGTGCTCTTCCCTCAGAGTCCGCGCAGCGTTACAGGGAGCTGTGCTGCTGGAGCTGCTCTCGCTCATGTGAGGTGTAAAACTGAGACCCTGACCATTGAAGAGCCCACTGCACTTTTAGCAAGAGAAAGGATCTGAGCCCTGGGGTGCAGGCAGACTTCCAGTTCACTGGTTGCTGTTACAGTCAGCATTTGCCTATAGATGCCCCTACCTTGTTTCCTACCCTCAGTCCAGAGAAACACTGTGCTATCTTAAACACCTCTGCATGGTAATTGTTAGTAAAAGCTGGTGATTTTATGATGACCCTACTCCTAATTATCTCCTCTAGTGTCAATGAGATTTGCTATTCTTCTTCACTTCCTGTGCTAAACGATTGCACAGTTTTGCTGCGTGCTCTTAAACAGCCACTTGGGTTTCCTCCCCAGAAGTGGCTGCATTCCAGAGTGGCAGGGAAGCATCTTCCATGTCTACAGAACCAGCTCTTTAGCCAGTGTAAATAGGCCTAGGTCTGTGGACTTCAGCGGAGCTGTGCTGATTGGCATGAAGGGAGGGTCTGGCCCAAGCCTGGGAAGTGCTTTGGGTTCCTTTGGGATATGCAGCACCCGTCCCTGTAGTGGAGTTTAGATCCGAACTCTCTGAGTGTCCTGGTGAGACCCAGAACCTCCCTTTGTTCAGCCTGTAAGCTTTGTCTGCCCCTATCAACACTGCAGCATCTTGGAGCTCTGTTGCCTGGTTCGCTGGGAGTCCAGATGGACTGGGGTTTTTAGCTGTTTGTCAACTTCCAGTGGAACCTGCTCCAGCCAGATGAATCAGAAGTGACAATGTGTCCTGCAGCTCCCCAGCCCGAATTTTGGCAAGGATCCTGCTGTCTGAGTTAATTAACAGAACAGGTCTGCAACTACAGCAGTGCTTTGCTTGATTGCCTTGTTTAAGCAGAACGGAAATAATTGCTCCATGCACTTGTAATCAGAGACTCCCAAGCTCATCCTCTATGTGCTGAAGGATGCATAAAAGGTGTCACTCGGAGCCTGGGTAGAGCTCAAGTTGTACAGACGTGGGGACTGGATGGCTCAGGGGATTGGCAGGCGGGGACACAGCCTATTAACCTGTAGCTCCTGATCAGACTTAGCACTTGAACTGTTCAGCAGTGCACAGACTTAATTAATTTCCCCAACACCTGCATTGCTCATCTCTTGAAGTCCCGGAGAGCTTATGCTTAACAAGTCCCTTATTTTTATTTCAACATTACTGAGCACAGCAACCAGAGCCTGCAGCCAACCCAGCCTGCTCTGCCCCCTGCAGTCCAGCACCTGCCTTCCGAAAATGGAGCATGACCTTTGATGTCTGCAGCCACATCCCATCTGCTCACACATCAACAGCAGCTGCTCCACACAAGGCCCTCAGATGGTCTCAGCATAAGTTTCATCATCATCGTGATGGTTTTAGAAATGGAGAACCAGATAAGGGCACCTGCATGAGATGTATCAGTCCCAGGCATGTTCGATTCCTGCTTCCCTGGTCACCATCCTGGGCTGTGGTGCTCCTCAGACCTGTCTGTCTGAATGCAGTGCAACAGTGCTGCCATCTAAATGCTGCTCATTAGCCCACCTGGAACGAACTGATGGGCCTCAGTCCAGTTCCCAGCGACAAGTGTCCACACCACAAAGGCCACCATCACAACTGGCACTAACTTGAACCCCAGTTTGCAGCGGAGAAGCCAAGAACAGGTTAAGTCCTAGGCAAGGCACCTAAATATGGTCCTTTGGGAGCAGTACTGATGCACCTTGGCATGCATGACAGGGCAGAGGGGCAGCATCTCCCATTGTTCTCACCTAGGCTGTCCCTGTAGCTAGATCAAGGACATTGTTTTCCAGGGCTGTCAATCTGGCTCCTTTCATCAGGCTGCTGTTCTCTTTCAATGAGAATGAATAAATGATGATGCCCGGTAGCCCGCCAAAGCTCAGTGCTAGGTGAGCAGACAATGAGCGGGCGCTGTCTACAGAGGAGCATCGGAGGTGGAATTCAAATGAATTTCTAACTACGACAGTTTGGAGCGTAAACCTTTCTACCAAAGGTGAAATTCAGACTCTGACCCTTTTAAAAGCATGAGACCCAAGTCTTTTAATGCAAAGATGAACTAACTAGTCCATGTGGCTCTCTTCCTGGTGGGTCGGAGACCCTGCCTTTGCATGGTCCCTGTCGGACCAGACCAAGAGGCAGCAAAGCAAGCCCAGGGGTAGTTCAGCCCTTGCTAAAATGTGGTGGTTTAAGTCCTCAGTAATACTTTCCTGTGCCTTTTACTTGTAGGTCGTGGGTTCAAATCTGGCCCAGATGAGTAGTAACCACCATCTGGGGACTTGGTGGTGTCTTCTATGAACTGAGTTGGTGGATTCAGTTCTGGTGTCAACAGTTTAAGAAGGATGTTGATAAATTGGAGCGGGTTCAGAGAAGAGCCATGAGAATGATAATCTAAAGGATTAGAAAACATGCCTCATAGTGAGAGATCCAGGGAGCTCAATCTATTTCGTTTAACAAAGAGAAGGTTAGGGGGTGACCTGAACAGTCTTTAAATACCCACACGAGGAATAGAAATTTGATAATAGAGAGCTCTTCAGCCTAGCAGAGAAATGCGTAACAAGCTCCAATGGCTGGAAGTTGAAACTAGACACATTCAGGATAAAAATAAGGTGCAAATATTTAACAGTGAGGGTAATTAATCATTGGAACCACTTACCAAGGATCGTGGTGGATTGTCCATCATAGTAAACATTTAATCAGGATCTGATGTTTTTCTAGCTGAAATGGGAATTAATTCAGGGATGCCATATAGCCTGCACTATACAGAAGGTCCAACCAGATGATCACAGTGGTCCCTTCTGGCCTTAGACTCTAAGAGTCCCCCCAGATAGCAGCCACATCACGGTGACCTTGCTGGTAATCTTAGCTGAGAGGCCAAGGGCTGGGTGGGCCATGGAGACTCAGTTTCCCGCTGCTCCTCGGGGCAGACCCTCCCCATCAGGACCGAGGAGTGTGGGCGGGGTTCCTGTTTTATATGTTAAACAGGGACTCCAGTCGCCAGGACTGCCCCTCCCCCAGCTCTCCTGGACAGGCAGTAACCTTCCCTTTCTTTTTCCTCCTGTCTCTGCATGGCTTCCTGCTTGTTATTCTTTAAATAGGCTGATGAATATTTCACGCCTAACTCTGTTATATAAGCCTCCTGGTAATGCTCTGGGATTTATGTCTAATTGGAGCCCTAATTTTTAGCCTGCTGTATAAGGCCATTACACAGCCCAGCAGCCTCACGAGGGCTCTGCTAGGGGGCAGAGACACAAGCGCTCTCCAAAGGCCCACGTGAGCGAGTCAGGGCAGCAGGGTGAGTACCTGCCCTGTCAGCTGGGGTGGGACTGTGGTGCTGCAGGGAGAAAAATGGCTGGAAGTAATTCAGTGATTCTGGATCCACCTGGGGGGGGGTGAGGGGGGCGGAATCAGGTTCTTCAGCACACCTCTGGACATCCCATCAGCAACACATGCAGGAGCCACAGAAGGGGAATTCCACGGAGGTGCCCCAGGTTTCATGATGGCCTCCCTGCTTCTTGCGGCAAGGGAGAGAGGTGGGGACCAGGGGCAGAGACAGGCTGTCTTAGTGATTAGAAGACATGAAAGGTGACTGAAGAGTGGTTTCAGAACTCCTGTCTCCTTCCACCCTGCAGGACCCTGAAGCGTGTGCAGACTCTATGAATAGGATCACTTCTGTTACTGAAATGCAGCCACCTCAGGGGTGGAAATGCCATAGCTATTCTATACACACAACAAAAAGGACCAGAATCTCAGCTGATGTAAATCACTGTTGCTCCGTTGACCTCAATGGTGCTCTGCTGATTCTCCCTTGCTATGGATCTGGCTTAAGATTTTTAGGTGAGGAAAAGGAGAGAAGCTTTTCCAATCAGTTCAGGGTGATAAAGAGCCACTTTGTGAATAGTCAGGTTAGAACTTGGCCAGGCCACTGGGACCAAGTCCCCTGTCCCAGCAAAAGATTCCATGGGGTTAGGTACAACCCCAAGTTGTTAGCGTTGCATTGTTCATACGCAAGGAGCTGTGCTGTATTTTTCAGTCTGAACGACTTCAGTGTTAGAGTAAGAGAAAATGTAGTCTCCACGAGGGAGAGAGCAAAGTGTCTGTGTCTCCTCTATAACATTCTGCATCTACTCTGCCTCTCAAATGGCAGCTATCCCTGCAGAGAGCAGTACACAGAGCACAAATTAATGACAATCACATACACCATCATCAGGGCCACAGTTTTGTCTTCCATCTCTGAAAGGGTGATGGCTCCTCCATAAGTTTCCCCAGGCGCCCCTCTGGTATAATTGAGTGGCCCTGTGCGTGCGATGCTGCTTTCTAGAAAGGACAAGTTTGACTTGCAGGGAAGATAAAAGATATACTATTGCTTCTAGCAAAAGGCAGCTCCCAGTCAAAGAAGCCTCTTGTTTGGAGCAAAAGGGCCTGCCTTTGAATGCACAGGTGTGTAAGTCTGGTGTTTACTCACTACAGTCATTGAGTTTGCAGCACAGGAAACTACACTAGAAACCTAGCTCAGCATTGAATCTGTGGGCTGAGACTTGGCAATGCCTTACTGCAGTGCCTCAGCTTTGCATTTAGAGGACTCCCTCTGAAACACAGACCAAGCCCAAACTTGCTTAGCTTACGAGAGCTTCTAAGATCACAGCCAACGTGGAACGGCTGCAGGTGCTGGCAGCACCCTCCATTCCGCTTCTTAACACCGCCAGCCTTCCAAGCTCTCTTCCCTGTGCTACACCAGCCCTGTCTTAGCCTTGCAGCTTAACAGCAGGAGCTCCCCAGTCCTCGAGTCCCTTTGAATTGTTCCCTTGTGATATCCGGCCCCGATACGGCCTGCTCACAGAAATCCCAGAGCCTCTGTCCCCAAAGGAGCTGTATGCCCCAGTTTTAACTTAAACCACAGCTCCTGTAAACCACACAGCACTTGTGAGCAAGTATAATAAAACAAAAGAAGGTTTATTTGAGAAAGAATGGAGATCCAGCTAGAAACAAGAGAGAGTGGTGGGAACAGATGGGTACAATACAAACCAAAATCATAAAACACCAACTAGGGCCTGCACTTACTAATAGTTCCCTTTCCTAGCTAATGAAGTAGGTTTTGTCTCCAAAGTTCAGTCTGTTGCAGAGCTGGCTGTCTGCCTGGGAACCAAGATCCAAACATTCATGAAACACCTCTGCTTAATAAGATGTCTCCTCAGTGAATGGATGCAGAGGGTCTTTCCCCACCCTGCCATATACTGAATCAGTCTTTTGGCTTTATTCCAAGCCATGGCAGTCCCCTTGCTGTTATAATGGTCCTTGGTACCTCCAAGTGGTTGTTTGTCTTTGATGGTTTTCCATCGACTTTGTTGGTGTTGCAGAAATGGACAATGGAGCAATGCATTATATAATGGGCTAGCCAGGGAGGGGTGTCAACTCCCTCCAGCTTGAATGGGCCATCACCACAACATACGATTCCCTGGTGACTCAGTTTCCCTCCAGTTCCAGTTAAATTATTCCTTAAATATCACCTGTACACCCATTTCACAACGGTTATGGGTATTGTTAAGTTACAGCCTTTCAGCAATGACCCTTATGGATACATACCACAAAAGTGATGTATTGGGTGCAGTGAGTGTGTCAAGTTTGAAACAGGAGTTAGCTCCTGTGCCCTCGATGACTCCCCTGCTGGACCCAGGCAACGCAGAGGAGGAAGCTGCCTGATTGAAATGCAAAGGGGACAAGAGACAGACCCCGGGAGAAGCAGGGGGAGAAGGGTGTCAATGCATGGATGAGACAATGGTGTAGGGGGAGGTTTTATTAGGAACCGGGGAGCCTTTTGGGACAGGAGGAGCCTGTACAAGGGATGGGCTCCACCCAAACCAAAATGGAACCAGACTGTTAGCATGTAAAATTAAAAAGGTTGAAGAGGATTTTTTTAAACTAAGGGCTGGGGGAAAGCTGACAGGTGTGGAGGAGCACACGGTTCAGGCGGAGACATTTCTTAGGGATGAATTTATTAAAGGAGGAACTCCAGATCCTAGTAAAGAAGTCAGTAAAGTACAGGTAGGAGCTTGTGAGGAACAGCCAAACATAAATGTTAAATATAGCACATGAAGGCAAGCCACTGAATATTGACAAAATGTACAAGTGCTTATATACAACTGCTAGAAGTCTAAAAATTAAGATGGGTGAATTTGAGTGCCTGGTATTAAATGAGGCTATTGATATAATAGGCATCATGGAAACATGGTGGAATGAGGATAATCAAAGGGACACCATAATACCAGGGTACAAAATATACAGGAATGACAGAGGAGTGGGAGTGGCACTATATAGAATCATAGAACTGGAAGGGATCTCGCTTGACCAATAAGTGTATAGCAGTAAGGACATACTACCAACCACCTGACCAGGATGGTAACAGTGAATGTGAAATACTCAGAGAGATAAGAGAAGCTACAAAGGCAGAAAACACAACAGTAATGGGGGATTTCAAATACCCTCATATTAACTAGGAACATGTCGTCTCACGAAGGGATGCAGAGATAAAATTTCGAGATACTATAAATGACTGCTTCTTTGAGAAGCTAGTCCCGGAACCTACAAGGGGGGAGGCAATTCTTGATTTAGTCCTAAGTGAAACACAGAATCTGGTCCAAGAGGTGAATATAGCCAAACCAGTTGATAATAGCAGCCATAATATAATTAAATGTAATATTCCTTGTAGGGGAAAAATGGCAAAGAAACCCACCACAGTAGCATTTAACTTCAAAAAGAGGAACTATCCAAAAATGAGAAAGCCAGTTAAACAGAAATTAAAAGGAATGGTCAAAAGGATGAAATGCCTGCAAACTGCATGGAGACTATTTAAAAACACCGTAATAGAGACTCAAATCAAATATATATCCCAAATTTAAAAAAAATTAAACAGTCAGAGGGAAAAAAACGCCACCATAGCTAAACAGGAGACTAAAAGAGGCAGCTCCTAATGAGGAAAATAGAAAGAAGCATAAACTCTGGCAAGTCAAGTGTAAAAGTATAATTAGGCAGGCCAAGCAAGAAATTGAGCAATTAGCTAAAGACACAAAAGCTAACATTTTTTTAAGTACATCAGAAGCAGGAAACCTGCCAAACAATCAATGGGGCCACTGGATGATCGAGGTGCTAAAGGAGCACTCAAGGAAGACAATGCCATTGTGGAGAAGTTAAATGAATTCTCTGCATTGGTCTTCACTACAGAAGATGTGGGGGAGATCCTCACACTCAAGTCATTCTTTTTAGGTGACAAATCTGAGGAACTTGTCCCAGATTGAGATGTCAGTAGAGGAGGTTTTGGATCTAACAGACAAACAGTAATAAGTCAGCAGGACTAGATAGGATTAACCCAGGAATTCTGACAGAACTCAAATATGAAATTGCAGAACTACTAACTGTACTATGTAACTTATCACTTAAATCAGCCTCTGTACCAGATGACTGAAGGATAGCTAGTGTAACTTTGATTTTTTTATATAGGAACCAGAGAGGATCCCGGCAATTACAGGCCGGTAAGCCTAACTTCAGTACCAGGCAAACTGGTTGAAGCTATAGTAAACAGAATTATCAGACACGTAGATAAACATAATACATTTGGGAAGAGTTAACATGACTTTTGTAAAGGAAAATCGTGCCTCACCAATCTATTAAATTATCTGAGGGTGTCAACAAGCGTGTGGACAAGGGTGATCCAGTGGACATATTGTACTTGGACTTTCAGAAAGCCTTCAACCAGATCTCTCACCAAAGCTCTTAAGCAAACTAAACAGTCATGGGTAAGAGCAAATGTCCTTTCATGGATTAGTAACTGGTTAAAAGATAAGAAACAAAGGATAGGAATAAATGGTCAGTTTTCACAATGGAGAGAGGTTAATCACCAGGTTCCTCAAGGATCTGTACTGGGACCAGAGCTGTTCAACATCTTCGTAAATGATCTGGAAAAGGAAGTATACAGTGAAGGGGTAAAATTTGCAAATGATACAAAATTACTCAAAATACTTAAGTGCAAAGCTGACTGTGAAGAGTTACAAAGGGATTTTTATAAAACGGGGTGACTGGGCAACAAAATGGTAGATGAAATTCAGCATTGATGAGTGCCCAGTAATGCACACTGAAAAAAATAGTCCCAACTACACATATATAACGATGGGTTCTAAGTTAGCTGTTACCACTCAAGAAAGAGATCTCGGAGACACTGTGGATAGTTCTCTGAAAACTTCAACTCAATACGCAGTAGTGGTCAAAAACGCTGACACAATGTTAGAAACTACTAGGAAAGGGCTAGAAAACAAAACTGAAAGTACATAGTGGAACTGGAAAAAGTTCAGAGAAGGGCAACAAAGATGATCAAGGGCATGGAATGGCTTCCGTACGAGGAGAGACTAGAAACACTAGGGCTTTTCAGCTTAGGAAAGAGATGACTAAGAGGGATGTGACAGAGGTCTATAAACTCATGAATGGTGTGGAAAAAGTGAATAGAGAAATGTTACTTACCTCTTTACACAACACAAGCACTAGGGGTCATCCAATTAAATTAATTAACACCAGGTTTAAAACAAACATAAGGAAGTACTTCTCCGCACAACCCACAGCCAACCTGTGGAACTCAATGACAGGGGATGTTGTGAAGGCCAAATGTATAACTGGGTTCAAAACATAATTAGATAATTTCATGGAGGATAGATCCATCAATGGCTATTAGTCAAGATGGTCAGGGTCACAACCTCATATTTCAGGTGACCCTAACCTTCCAACTGCCAGAAGCTGGGACTGGATGACAGGGGATGGATCACTCAAAATTGCTCTGGTCTATTCATTTTCTCTGAAGCACCTAGCACTGGCCACTGTCAGAGACAGGATACTGGGCTAGATGGACCATTGGTCTTCTCCCAGTTTTTATGTTCTTATGCTCCTACTGGGAGAAGTAGCCTGGTGGTGGGATACTGGATCTGGAATCTGGATGGGGGGTCAGGAAAAAGAAAAGAGGAGTTGGGGTAGGAGAAGACTGCGACTGGCTGAGTAAGGTGACTAGGACTGGGATCCAGTGGTGTAGGGATTGGGAGATAGATCTGATGAGGAGGTGGGGTGCAGGGGGAGAACGAGGACTGATTGGCTAAAGAGACTGTGCCAAGGATTCAAATGGATGAGGACCTTGGGGTGGGAGTCTGGGACTGGGAGCCAATGGGGATGGGGAATGTGGAGGGTGGCAGCAGATGAAGGCTGGGGTTGGGAGACAGGCAGATCAGATCAGGAACCAGGACAAAGGGAACTGGGACTGGGTGGGAAAGGGACTGGGACTTGGATGAGAAGCCTGAGGAGTGGAGACTGGGACAGGCTAGGTGAAGAGCATGGGCCGGGAACCTGCAGGGTGAGAATGGTGGATACACAGGGTACTGTAGCCCAGGAGGGTCCAGTCTAAGAGTCAGGGGATTGTGAAATTCCACCCCAGGATAGGTGAAAGCACGAGGCCTGACTGCAGAGGGGGAGCACTCAGAGAGACCAGAAATAGGACAGAGGTGCCGCTCGCCCTGTAGCCCATGCTGACATTTCCTACCTTTTGAGTCCTTGACTTCACAACCTTCGTAATGTTCTTTTAATGGACCTTTGTGTGTGCAAGTGTAATTATGATGTCACAGATCAACAGCAGCCACTTAAAGATCATTCCGACCCAGTAGAAAATCCCACGATTTCATCCCTTCTGTATGGCTGCAGCAGGACACACCTGGAGAGTCAAATCAAGAACAATCTCCTGATAGATGACAGACATATTAGCAACTACATCATGTGTGGGAGCCCCTGAGCTGGGCAACTCACTCTACTGATTGATCCTTAACAAGTGATTGATGATCTGCCCTTAGGTTAAAACCCTACAGGGTAAATCCTAACTCCAGCACCTGGCCTGAGCAGCTGGGCTGGGTGCTGACCAGATGCATGGGAGATGGAGAAAGAATTCTTTCTCAGGCTGTGGAGCAGCTCCATGAAGGTGACTGCATCCCAGTGGCTGGAGTAGCCTCCCCAGCTCAAGCTCAGGGGTGCAAGCTCCGAGTGGCACTTACCTCAAGCAGCTCCCGGAAGCAGCAGCATGTCCCTTCTCCGGATCCTGTGAACAGGCGCAGCCAGGTGGCTCTGCACGCTGCCTCATCCGCAGGCACCGCCCCTGCAGTTCCCATTGGAGCGCTGGAGGGAGCCATTGGAGCACGTAGGAACTGGAGCAGGGCCATGCCACAGCTTCTGGGAGCCACATGGTGCAGCTCCTGACCCTGCGCCCTGGCTGGAGCACCGGAGTGGGGCCATGCCACGGCTTTCAGGAGCCATGTCGTGCGGCCCTCAACCCTGTGCCCCGGCTGAAGCACCGGAGCAGGGCCATGCTGTGGCTTCCAGGAGCCGCGTAGTATGGCCCCCCGACCCTGCGCCTCAGCTGGAGAGCCGGAGCGGAGCAAGCCCCAGACCCCACTCCCCAGCAGGAGCTCGCGGGCCGGCTTAAAACGGCTTGCAGGCCGCATCCGGCTTGCAGGCCGTAGTTTGCCCACCCCTGGGATAACAGAAGAGTGGGCAGTACCAGCAACAGGAGACAGAGACAGTTGGGGAGCTGGCCTGGAGGGAGAGTCAGTTAACATGTGTGAGAAGAACAGGGTCCTTCCTGACTAATTTTCAGCATCGATAACATCCTGGCCCTCTCCTCCAGGAGCTGTTGCCCAGCGCCTTGTGTTTGTCCTAGTTCAGTAGTTCTCAACTAAGGGTCTGTGGTGAGCCAGTTTCAGGGGGTCCATGAGGCCCAGCACCCTACAAGGCAGAAGCCCCGAGCTCCAGAGCCCCACAGGGCTAAAGCCCCAAGCCTCCCGCAAGCACAGTGGCTGAAGCCCGGAGTGACACCTCCCACCGCACTTGGGCCCTGGAGTTTTTATAGCATGTGGGGGGGGGGGCTCAGAAAGAAAAAGCTTGAGAACCCCAACCTAGAGTATGAGCTCCCCAGGGCAGGGAAGATCTAAAGCACCTGGTAAACACATGGCAGCACCACAGAAGTGACTCTGAATGAGAAGAGCACCATCAGGGACGTGGAGCTGCCGAGGACAGGAACCAGGCTGGACCACAAGCTCCAGCAGAACCCAAGAGCAGCTGGGGGCACACACAGAAAGACAGACAGAGGGAGGCACCTGGGCAGATCTGTACCAGACCAGGGCCCGGCTACTTTCTCGCTGCACAGCGGGCGTGAAGGGCTGCAATCACCATGTGTTAAATAGAAGCATGAAGGAAGCTGCTGTCCCCGCTCCTCCCTCTCTGTCAGAGCTGCAGCTGCGTGGGAAGCAGGAAGGAACAGAGCCCTGTATATTCATCCACTGACTAGGTTGTTCTCCCCAGTGGTAACTAGTGAATTCTGAGGAGTTGTGAACAGATGCAGGGGGCAACACTCCTCCTTGGTGTGGGGATAAGCCATGAACACCACAGCAGGAGAGACCCAGGTACCCACCCTTGTTAGGGACATGACTCCGACTTGTCCACAGAGATCGGCTCTGCAAAATGCTGGTATTCCGGTAGCACCTAGGGACCGCCACTGCGCTCGGAGCCCCATTGTGCTCTGTGCTCCAGAAAGACGTGGAAACAATCCCTGCGCTAATGAGCTCACTATGGAAAGAGACAAGAAACAGAGGTGCAATCATCTCCATGGTCACACAGCATCTGCTTTAGACCCCAACCCCATCTCCTCTGCCCATGACCCTACCCACTAGACCACACAGCCACTCCTACATAGCAGTATAGTGGTTTGGGTCCTATGTAATCAGGACTATTTCCACCCTCTTTATTTTTCCTCTCTCATTATTAATGGAAAAAAGCTAATCTAAGAAAGCGTTCCAGGGATCTTTATCTCAAGCCTTGAATTAGCCATCTCTAGCTGTACATTGCCAAGGGACCTGATTAGCCGCTGCCAGCTTTCAGACAACACAGATCTCTAGCTCCCCAAAGCCAGGCTCTGGAAGGGGTTTTCACCCTCTGCAAATGGATAGGAAAACGGATGTAGATTAGATCACAGCATGAGCCCAAATGTAATTAAAAACGAGAGGGCTAATCTTAGTGTGGGGGTGACTCCACAGACTTCAGGGAGTTTACGCCAGGGATGCATTTGGCCCCAAAGGCATGCTAGAAATACATGTAAAAGCTGGGCAGAGCTGGGACCTTTTGGACTGGCACCAGCATAACTGAGCTGCGTTTCCTTTGAGGTCTAAGTGGTTTCTGCTCTCAAGCAGCTGAGTTCTAATCAGAGCATTTATCACCACCTCATACAGAAGGTTGCCAGTGCTAACCCCTGTGGCGTGCACGGCTATCACTGCAGGTCATTCCCATAGGCATCATTAAGGGCCTGATGCAAACCCATGGATGGCAGCAAGAGGACACCTGATCCCTACATCGGGAGCTTGAGCAGACCCTGTGTTATCATGATCAATAAGCAATTGCTACATGGGATGCCAGAACAGCCCCCTAGAGCCCACCTTGGGCAGCAGCTCAGGCCTGGCGCTTCAGCTGAAGGGAAGACTCCCCTAACACACCCAGCCAGTGGCCCGCTGCTGCAGATGGAGGAAGGGAAATATCTCCTTGGGACCCCTCTAGACATCAACTGTTGCCCCCAAGCATGAGATTGCTGACTGCCCTTATCTCTTAGCATTTGAAACTACAGGCAGGATCAGTCATCCAGTCATTTCTTCACTAGCAGGGTCAGTGCCGCCAATGCCTAGAGCTCCGCCTCACTCAGGGCTGGTAGCGGTGTGTCATGGTTACTGCTCACGATGGCGCCAGGTGGTGGGAAGTGCCTGCTGACTCGGATCCATGGCTCCAAGGCCAGAAGGGACCATGTGACCATCTAGTCTGACTCCCTGTAGAACAAAGGCCAGAGACCTGCCCCAGATAGTCCCTAAAGCTTTTAGAACAATATCCCATTTTGAGCAAAAAATGGTCAGCACTGGAGAATCCCCCAGGCCCTTTGGTGCCGTGTTCCAATCGAGGAGCGATAGCAGCTCGAATCTGCACCCCAGAGGATCAGTGCCCTAGCCCCAGGGGGGAGGCATGGTCCAGTAGTTAAGATGCTTTCTGGGAAGCCACAAGACCTGTGTTCAATTTCCTGCTTTGCTACTGGCTTCCTCTTGCCTTAGGCAGGTCTCTTGGGGCTAGGCTCACAAAGGGGACTTAAGCACAGCAATGCCTCACTTCTTGGCACCCTGCTGCCCAGTGGGATTCACAGCCAGAGCTAGGTATCCAGCTTCCCTGTATAAAGCCTGGAGAGCATTAGGTGCCTAAGAATGGGATTCACAAAGGCTGCCTATGGTAGCGGATAAGAAATGCCAAGGAGAGGGGAGGGGCTTTGTCTGATTCGGAGCAGCATCATAGGGTGGAGATGGGCTTGCAGCCCCACAGGTAACAAGATCTGCTCACCTCCCAGGTGGGAAAATATTTTAGTCACATGACCAGAAAGATACGTGTCTCCCTTAGGCCGGGCCTGGGGTATGCAAAAGAGTGAGGGTGCCAGGCTGGACAGATGCTGGGGAAGCCGCAGCGGGATGCAGAATGCAAAAGGCTCCTGCAGGGAAGACCTGATGCACCAGGAAGTTGCACCAGCTAGGAAGGGCTGGGAGCGGCCTTCTAAAGCAGGGAATTGATTTGAACTGTGCAGATTTTATTTTGGGACTTTAAGTTATGTTCTGAGCTTTCATGTTAATCAACCCGGATGCTACAGAGGGCATTTAAACAGGTGAGGGGAAACTGCGGACAGGCTACTGCGGTGCAGAGCCACACCAGGCCACGAGGGAGCGCTCAGGAGGCAGTGACCTGGTTACACTCAAGGACTTGAACCCAGGTTTCCATTCCCCCAGATAGCAGGCCATTGGTCTGATTTGAAGCCGGAGCGTCCTGTTTGTGTGTGGTTTGTCCCCTGCCTGGTACCGATATAAAACCAGACATGGTTTTGTCCTGTCTCATGCACGGAGGATTCTGGTTTGGAGACTGCACCACTCCAGCATGGGTGGGGTCACGCAGGAGGGGGCAGGGACAACTGAGGGGAGGTTGTCCTGCATTCTGGGGGTGTGTCCGTGGCCACCCTACTCCAGAAGAGTGCCCAAACCACTGGGCTACTGGCTAGATTAAGTGGGGTGGGGCAGGGTCTCTCAGTCTCTCCTCTGATGCTGTTTGACTTCTGTCTCAGTGCTCCAAG
This sequence comes from Lepidochelys kempii, assembly GCF_965140285.1. Lineage (NCBI taxonomy): Eukaryota > Metazoa > Chordata > Testudines > Cheloniidae > Lepidochelys > Lepidochelys kempii. The sequence goes on along the minus strand of NC_136392.1, from coordinate 28,258,349 downwards.
GTAGAGAGGCCAGAGCACACGGCTCAGGGTTGGCTTGCACATTCGTGGACAGGAATCCCTTGACATCCCTGGCTGCCTGTGAAAGGGGGGATACTGTAGCAGGCAGGGAAAGGCTTCAGCCCAGATGGCAGGTTAGGCCAAAGCCTTCACGTTGTAAGGCCCCAAATCTGTCACCTTCAAGAAGCAACGCTCCTGTTCTTACACACATGCTACTGATCAAGCACGAGCTGAAGGGACTGCAGCAGATAGACACCATTAACGCAGACCAGACAGAGCAGCACTGAGAAATCCCAGTGCAAGCTCTGCTGACACGCATGCTCTTATCAAGTACTGAGGCCCAGCCGTTGATTGCCTCATTGCACGTCCCTTGCCTACATCTGGGGCTGAGCATCAGGCCTGGGAGACAGGGATCCCGCCCGCTGCTCATTTAGCAAGGACACAGGCCGTGCAATGAGGCTGTGCCAAATATCAAAAGGCAACGATTCATGATGGCTGCTCATTAGCCACAGCTTGCGCAGGAGAGCTGAAGAAGTGCTGCCAACTCTCAGGATTTTAGCATGTCTCATGCTCTTTTCATTACAGTCTCAACTCCAGGAATCATGTGATTATGTGAGACTCTCAGCTCTCATCTAAAAAACAAAACATGTTTCTAGCCCTCGTGGCTGAAGGGAAAAGGCTGAACATGACTTCTAAGGGCTCACAAGACCCCCACATTTATTATTTTTTTAAGTCTCATGATTTGGGGAGTTGGCATTGGCGATAGTAAATTCCAGCCCACAGACTAGTGGGACCCCTGGAGCCAAGTAATAATCACTAGAGGTTTCTCAGGTCATTTCTCTCCTCTTCCTTCTCTCTTTGCTATAGTATTCTTTACTGACTAGACTTCAGACATTGTGCTATTACCCAGCACATTGCACTGCAGGGCTTCATAAAAGAGGCAGGCCCAAACTCCTCTTCTGAACTCCCACAAACTTTGGGGCAGTGGGGAACGGTCTAGACTCCGAACACACATCTAGATTATGTGGCTGGCTCCTTCCTTCCAGCATATCAAACCAAACCCCCGGATCTGAGCACTCCTGAAATATAGGGGAATTAAATTCCAGATCATGCTTCAGGCCGCTTGTACTTCATGAGCAACAAGCAAATCAGTCATAACTGCCTTCCACCCAGACCCCCTTATCCTCCTCAGTGCATGATGCAAACCGCCCAGATTCATGAGTCTCTAAGAGAAACAACCTTGCTGTTTGAATGAGTAGCAAAAGGAAGGCAGGCTTGGCCATTCCATTGCCTAGAAGCAGGGCTCACCTTGGTTTGGATGCCTCTCACAATGACTCCCTTTTTGTCTCCGTTACCTTGAGCCTTCTCTCTGGTCTGGCGCACCTTGTAACTAATAAATGGCTCGCAACCGGCGTTGGACATGCCTGATGTATCCTGCGGTTTCTAGGGACATTGACTCGTTCTCTGTCTCCCTTCATGCTATTGACCATTTTGTTTCTGTGACTTCTCCTACCAGGGGCTTCACAGATGCCAGTCCAGGTTTATCCCACAGCTGCCTTGTCCGCTTTGCCCAGGAGCAAATGGATCCCAAACACTCAGGGTGACATGACCATAGCAGTCAATGGGAGTCAATGGGGGCTGAGTCAGGCCAGTGTAGATGGCTATGGAACCACTCCCTTAATGACCAAGGCCAGGCAGACTAGACTGGCCACTTCTGCACAGCAATCACACAGCTTTCCCTTAGCAACGAGCAAAAAGAAAGGCTCTTTTGACTCCTTTCAATAGCTTATTGCAGGGAAGAACGAGTCAAGTGGACAGCACAAAGCTCATCCAGAGGGAGCAATCCTGAATAAGTGTCTGCCAGATGGACTGTCAGACCTAAGAGGACTTTTCTATCCTCACGAGTCTATGAGCTACTAGTTAGCAGCTCCCTCTGGTTTCCATGCAGCATGTGGCCAAGACTCCCTCAGAGCCACCTCAATATTCATTGCGCTAGGCGGGGCTGGTCCGTGCACTACCAGGCAAGACACTAGGGCCATCACCCCCATCCTTCCAAAAGTGCCATGGAGTCTTTAATGGCCATGAGTGCCCAGAACCTCCTGTTCCGGTCTCCTCAGAAATAGGGCACCTTCCACAGCACAGCACCCCCTAGTGTTAGGCTGGGGCATTGTGTCTGCATGGGGGTGAACGGGAGAGTGCCTGTAACTCACCATTGCCTGGGGATCTGTAGAAATGTAACAGGCTTCTATTGGAATTAGGGTGACCAGATGTCCTGATTTTATAGGGACAGTCCCGATTTTTAGGTCTTTTTCTTATATAGGATCCTATTACCCCCCCGCCCCCATCTAGATTTTTCACATTTGCTCTCTGGTCACCCTGATTGGAATCACTCTTCAGTCCTGTCTGGTGCAATAGAGAATTCCAGCCTTGCCACGGGATTTTTGAAGCATCCTACAGAATTGCCTGGCAAGGACAGAATTCGCTATCCAGTTCTAGTGGCCAGCTCAGACGTGGCACCGCTGAGTGACTAGGGCAGGGACTGGGAGTCAGGAGACCTTGCTTCTATTCCCAGCTGGGGATCCTGGGCAAGTCGCTTTTCCCTCCCTGCATCTTATGTCTGTCGTGTCTAGTTAGATGTGAAGGTCTTTGGGGCAGGACTGTCTCTTAGTATAGGTATGTGCTCCAGCACGCACCAGCCTAACACAGGAGCCAGTCTAGGGCAACAGGCGACAACTGAGCAGCTGCCATTTGAATTCATTCCACAATGATGAGGCTTAATAGAAGCGACCAAGTTAAAAGCCAGGGCCTGCTTCAGCAGGCAGAAAGCCTCTGGTTTTACCAACGCTACACCACCGTCCCTGCCAGGTCTTCGGCACTTTACAATTAATAGGCCATTGAGAGCAAAGGCTGGGGGCATTAAAAACGAAAGAGGTGATGCTGAGTAATGAACAGCTTTAGGATGTGGTTAAAATCAATGCTGCTGCCTTTAGCAGGAGGCACCTGAATCATTTAGAAAAGCCACAAGGATGGTCCTGAGTTCACAGGGAATTGCAAATGCCATTTAACTGTTGTGATTTACTTCTCCAGCAATCCCGACCCATATAGACCCTGACATGTTGGCCTGGCTTTGCACTGGGCTGCCCCCTGCTGGTACTGCATCCACTCTGCAGGGCTTATTTTCCCTCGCATTCCACAGATCTTGTCTGGCTCTTGCTTTTCCAGCATTAATCTGATCATTAGGGTCCGGGTGGGACTAGATCTTGTCCGGCACCAAAATTTCTGCTTTGCAGGAAATGTCAGGATTTCAAATTTTGTTTTCATCCTGAATCGGGACAAAACGTCAGCTTTCCAGATTTCCTGCCAAATGAAATGGTCGAAAAAAATTGTTGGGGGGGTGGGGGGTGTCAATCAAAAAGTTTCATTGAGACAAAACTGAAACATTTCATTTTGATGTAATCAACAAGTTTCATTTCTAAGTGGAGTGTTTAAAACAAAATTAAATAATATTTCGTAATAAAACGTGAAACTAAAAGTCACTGAGAAACAAAAAGTCACATTTCGATTTTTTTTCTTCAAAACAAAGTTTCGCTGAAATCAGTGCAGGCCCGTGGAACATTTTGATTTGGATGAACAGGGGTTTTCTGATGGAAACAACTTCCATCCGAACATTTTCAACCAGCGTTACACTAAGGTTCGGCCTCCAGCAGGCGGTTAGCGGTACTGCTGTAGGGCGAAGAGTTTCACTGCTTACAGCTCATCTCCCCCAGCTTCAGACGACACCCAGTCCCCGCCAGCACAGTGCCAGGACTTTGAGAACATTACCTGAGGCACCTAAATGTCCATGTTTGGGCCCAAATTTCTAACCTTTGCTCCTGTCGCCTCTCCATCCTTTCCACCCGTCTTCTAACAATGCTCCGAATGGTACCAACTTTTGCGGAAGTCACTGAGAGAGGGGGGATCTGAAGGTCGCTGGAAGCTAGATCATCAGTGCATCAATTCTTTCACAGAACCAATAGGGGAGCAATTAAGTGGCAACTGCCCAAAGCATCAACCTAATGTTCAGTTCTATAAACCAAGAGAGAACAAGAGAGAACAAAACAGCCCTGGAAATGACAGTTTGACATCGTCTGGCCAAGAAAAACAAACCAGTTGCCTCCAAACCACTTCCCCCAATGGCCCTGGAGCCTGATAAAGTGACAGATGTCACTAGTTGTGACAAGTGGACTTTTAGCAGAGGGCAACCTAATAATAGTCCCATTATCAAACAAGCTGACTCACTGTGCTGGCTGCTGAAGATTGGGAGGAAACCCAGGATTATTACCTGGAATTGATGCCACATTTACAGACCTAGAGACAATGGGTTCTGACTTTAATAGTTGCAGATGGAAAGCAGCTAAATCATCCCACTGCAAGAGCCACCTATAGTTCCCAACCCCCTATAACTCCAGACGTGCTGCATTTCATGACCCCGCGTGCAGGCCTGCTAACACCGGCCTTCTGAATTCAACCTTGGGGACCAGGTCTATGGAATGGAGACCCAGAATGTATATCTCCTTCATAACTCTGGCCAGCTCCTTGCTTTCTGCGTCAGCCTGGCTGTGCCTTCGCCTCCTCCAGGAGCTGAGTCCTTCACCAAAATCCTAGGACGCCAGGAAGCTGCTCGCTGGAATCTGGCAGCCCAGAGACCCCCCAAAAGCATGTATGCTGCCTAGGTGTGCGGGGTGAGGATCAGTCACTGACTGCCCCAGTAAGGGAGAATGCCCAGAGGTTTGTTGATGTAGTCGTTCTTGTTATCAAACCAGGAACTATGCCGGCAATTACATCCCACGGTGACGGACACCTTACAAACGCCTAGCCAGATAGGAGCTCCTCTGAGGCTGCCATGCCATGGTGCCACCTCCAGCACCGTGCCAAGCGGAGCTGATGGACTGGTTCAGTCTGTAACAAGGCATGTGTCAGTTGGGGCCAGGAATCCTCCAGCCACATGTTCCAAACACTGATGGCAAAGGGACTCTTTGGAATGCACCAAAGGGCTGTGTCTTATAGCCATTGTGCCACTTCTCTCTCCACACTCTCCATCAGATATGGTGGGGGAGAGGGGAAGTGGGCCTGACCTCTATCCACAAAGATCAGACGTCGGACCAGAAGGCTGTGTGCTCAGATCATGCTCGAGTCCTAGGCTGCTGCTTTGTTAATTTCCCTGCCTCCCACCCCAGGAGGTTTGTGCTCCCTTCTCACAATGTGTGTGTGTGCGGGAGGGATGCTGGGGGTGAAGGAACCAATTTTCACACAGCTGGTCCATGCCAGGGTGACGTCATCCTTTTTCGTTGCTCCATTGAGCCAAAAGCGAGAGGGTTTGCTCCACTGATGTCCCTTAGCGCTTGTATCAACTGGGTGGGAAACACACTGATGAATGAATAACTACATCTGTCAGTCAGTAGACAACAGGCTAACCCCAAAGGCAGGCTGAGAGGGCAGGAATGAGGGGAAAGAAAAATGGCCAGATAGGAATTGCACCTGCAGCATGGTCAGGTGCCTTACACACTGAGTCACTAGCCTACCACAAAACCAGCCTCTCCTCCACCAGATGGGCTCATAGGATAGGAAACCAGACTTTCCTTGCTCTCCCTGAATACAGTTCTTCAGTCAGCTAGGGCATTAGCTGCTTTGTGCAGGGGGTTGGACTAGATGACCTCCTGAGGTCCCTTCCAACCCTGATATTCTATGATTCTATGATTAGGTGCCGAAAGCCAAGGTCTTCGTCACTGTTCCCTGCCGACAAGGTGACCACGGCTATTTTCCCAATCAAGAGATGGGACAGTTTTGTGGGGACAGCTTTAGGGCCTGAACTAGTTGCTGACCAGTAGGGTTACCAGATAGCAACTGTGAAAAAAAGGGACGGGGGTGGTGGGTAATAGGTGCCTATATAAGTCCCCAAAAATGGGACTGTCCCTTTAAAAACAGAACATCCGGTCACGCTACTGACCAGATAACATTACACTCAATTGAAGTGTGTGTCACTAGCGGGAATTCCAACTGCACAGAGAGTGGAAGAGTGGAAGCTGGTTTCCAGGAAAAAGTTTCTCCTGTCGCCCTCACCAGCAGTGGTTAGCGTTACTGGGGGTCAACCAAGCACCTCTGCTAGCACGGTCTCAAGAGAATTTTTTAATTTTCTCCAAACACTGTTCAGCTGACTGAGCCCTCATTCCCCTGGACTGTTTGCTCCTGGTGAAGATGCAGCAAATGCAACTGGTTCCAGAATGTATGTGGGAGACCCATGTGAACAGCTGTGAAGGTTTGGATTACTGACACGACAACGCATCAGGCATCCCAAATTCAGCTGCTGTGTCAATGGGACATGATCTGACTAGCTGTGAGTTTCGGTGAAGAAGCAGGACTTATAGTGAGTTTGCCCTCATGAGGCATTGCAAACCCTTCCCAAAACACCCTGCACTAGACGGTGGCAAGTTGCACAGTGAGATAGCTACTCCTGGCGCGCTGCTCTCTGCATCGATGCAAGCGCTGCTAGTGAGGACGCACGCTGACGACACAAGGAGTGGAGGGTGGACAGGCAAAAGCAATTTAATTACCGTGGAGGCCGTACATCGACGTAACTTAGGTTGATTTAGTTTTGTAGTGTAGACTTGCCCCAAGTAGTCTGCCAAAAGGCTGTACTTTCCCGCCTGCATGTAGCTGGAGCTAAGAGTCTCCCTCAGGGTCTATTGATGGGGTGTTGTTGAACTGCAATGGTCTAGTTGTTTCTTCCTCCTCCCTTTGCCTGTGGGATGAAGGAGGCTGAGGCTGGGTAAAGGTTTAGTGCAGTTTGGATGCTGTATTAACTCCTTTCCCCACGGATCAGTGTGCAATGGGGGATTTGGTTGAAGGCGCCAGGAATCCTCTAGTCATGGGCACCAAGCATGACCCTCTTTGCAATGGAGAAGTGGGTACAAAGGGCTGCTTCTAATGCAGTCAGTGACTCTTCACACCCTCTCATTTTCCTGTGATTGGGAAAGTGCTTTGCCTGACTTCTAGCCACAAAGGCTAATGGGGTCAGAGAGGGAGAGTACTTGTTGGAGATTCTCTCCAAGAGGCCAGAGGCAAACTGGCAACATCAATGACCTTGTGACACAATGTAACATGTCTCACTCCAGATCAGAAAGTTGTGTGTCCAAATCACACCAAGGTAGTGTGTTTTCTTCTGCTGCTTTTTTCTTTCGTTTTTAAAATTTCCCTGCCTCCCATGCCACCTTGGTGGTTGATACGGTCTCATAAGAATATAAGAATGGCCATACTGGCTCAGACCAAAGGTCCATCTAGCCCAGTATCCTGTCTTCCAACAGTGGCTAATGCCAGGTGCCTCAGAGGAAATGAACAAAAAGGTGATCATCAAGTGATCCATCCCCTGCCCCCCATTCCCAGCTTCTGGTAAATAGAGGCGAGGGACACCATCCCTGCTCACAGTGTTCATGAGGTGGGCAGGGGCACAAGGGGTGGGGTGAAGGTACCAGTCTTCCAGGCTGTGAGCTGGGAAGCGATGTCATCCTATCCATCACCCCACTGAGCCGAAAGCAAGCACTTGCTAACTAGGAAATAATTCAAAATGAATAACTGCATATGTCCATCAGTAAATCCTAGGCTAACTCAAAAGGTGGACTGCTAGGGCAGGAGTGAAAGGGAAGGAAAGCCCTCACAGGCATTTGGGATTCCAACCAACACTCTTCAGAGCTAAGGAAGATCTCTGTGAAGCTCAAAACCTTCTCCCACGCACCAGTCGATGATGGCCCAATGAAAGAGACGTTGCCTCTCTCCACATTTACAGTCAGACAGCTTCCCAGGCAGGCTGTTCGCTCAGTTGCATTAGCACAAACAAAGAAACATATTGCAGATGTAAAAAGCCCTGAGAGCTTTAACTGCTGAAATGAAAGCACCTGAGCGTTCAGGGATCTTGACAGCAGTTCCTGGGTCACCAGAATGTGATCTGAGAGGCTGCGACTTTCCATTAAGAAGCAGCAAATGGTGCATTTAGCTTAAGACAGAAGCAGGAGAGCTTTTCCCTGGTCTCAAACCAGGAACCTTTGGCATGCAAGGTAAAAGTGATAGTCACAGCAGTACAACCACAGGGCAGCTGCTGTGGGCTCAGAGATGCACTCTGCTGGAGGGGAACACATGCTGTTGTTTTGGTCTATTCCACCCTCTCCTACCCCTAGATCCCCTTATGATTCCACTAACCCACCAGCCTCCCCTGCCAAACAGAGCTGGCAGTGTTAAGACCCAGCATTAACAGAAGCGCCTCATTATGTGCCCAGCCTGCACTGACAAGCGGCAGGAGTCGGGAATGAAGTTGGTGTGAGGAGCTGAAATTGTGTGAGGGAGGGACACTCACTCCTTGGCCTCCTTCAGGTGATGGCTGAAGGGTCCTGTGTAGAGCATTGGTGGCTCAGGGGTAGAAATCTCGCCCACCCAGCATCAGGCCAGCTCTGGTTCCTGGCCAGCACACTGGGCACTCCCAGCTCAGTGTTGATGCCTCCAGTTGTCTCCAAGCTGTGGTGGTCTGGAGAAGCGTTTGTGTTCTCCTCTTTGCTTCTCCAGCTCTTCTCTCTCTGGACTGTGGCTTAGGCTTTGAGCAAAAAAAAAGCTGTACTTCCCTGGCAGGCAGCCGGGGCAAATATGGTCATGCAGGGGCTGGTAGCTGTGGTGTCTGGCTGCTTCTTCCTCCCTTTGTCTGTGGAGTTCAGAATAGCCAGGGAGGCTTCAGGTGGAGAAAAGTTTGTTGCAGTGTTAAGCTCCAGCCCACCCTGTTGTTCAGTGCGTAATATGGCATTTGCCAGCAGGGCCAGGAATCCTCTGGCCATGGGCACTCAGCGTCCATGGCAAAGACCAGCTTTGGAATGAAGAGGGCACAAAGGGCTGCCTCCCATGGCTCTTGGGGCTGTGTCCCTCTTTGTATGCGCCATTGTATATGGTGATGAGGGAACAGGCTGTGCCTGATTCCAGTTACAAAAGCAAAGCGGGGAGGGAGAATAAGTTGCAGTAGTTTGCTCCAAGAAAGGCATGTTAATCAGTGACCTTGTGGCGCAATGGTAGCGCGTCTGACTCCAGATCAGAAGGTTGTGTGTTCAAATCACATCAGGGTCAGGTGTTTCCCTCTTTGATTTTTTTTTTTTTTTTAAATGTCTCCCCGCCCAATCTCTGGAGGTTTGCGATGCCTTCTTGCAGCCTGGGGGGGTGTAGTAGGAGCAGAAAACTTGTGGTGAAGGAACAGCTTTAGTATCTCTCTCCACTAATTAAAGCTGCAATATTTGTATGTTTGACTTTCCTGAAGAACTTTTGGGGGAGGAATTCCCAAAATCCGTCTCCCTATTTTTGCATTTTAAGAGTAACTTTAACCTCCCCTTCATGTCTCTAAAGCATTGCCTATTTTAAATAAACATTCTTCACCCGTGTCATCTCCCACACGGACACCATGTCCTATTATTTAAACATTTTATTAAAACCAGTGTCTAAAAAATTATATAATACATGGGTTGGGAAAAGTGTTTCTGTACATCTGGGTATAGTGCTTAGATTATCCAAAGTTTGTTTTTAAAGTCATAGGATACATAGAGTACATAATCAGCAATAACCCAAATTTCGGTGAATAGATTTAACAATACAGTTTAGATATTAGAATCCGAATACTCGGGGTACATCACTCATGAAAAGTTGTATAGAGATTTGATTGTGGAAAGCAAAATATATCAATGAGTGGAGATTGTCCCTCAGTACTTGAGCATTAGGTTGGTTGTCCATTTAGAAAATACCATCCATGAGGAAAGTATGTGTTACTTTTCTGATCGCACTTCTCACTGGCACTCCAGCTCATCCCTCCTGGTACTGCCGATGTCAAGTGATGTGTTCTATATAGATGTCCCTCGACCACCTGATGGCATCCGACATCATGAGTTTCTGCATCACCTGAGCGTAGCTTTGACTGATTCCACATTCTCTCAGCACTTGCTCGTTACTAGGGTCCCATACGCCTAAAGCTCCAACGATCAGTATGTGTGTCTGGACCTGGTAACCACCCTTAGCTCTCAAGGTTTCGGCCAGAAGGGCATATTTCTCTACCTTTTGAGCTTGGGCATTGTGAAAGGCTGGGATCCTGTTCTCGAATGGCACTGTGACGTCCACCATGATTATCTTCTTCTGGTCCTCATTGGTGATGATGATGTCCGGTCGCAGTTGGTTGTAGGTTCCAGGGATGGTAGAGTTTATGGCAACCTTCCCCACGGGTGTCGGGGATGGCTCCGGCCAGGCAACCTTGGATGGCAGTGTGTTGCAGCTGCCAACCTCTTGAATGGGGCTTATAGCTACCCAGGACGTGGGGTAGCATCCTGTTTTTACACGGCATGGGCCTCTGATTGGGAAGACTTTTAGCTGGAAAAATAAAGAGGGTCTTGTTAGGGCAAGTATGCTTCCTCACTGTTCCCAAAACTCCCAGATTCCTACTTTTTTTTTTTGGGGGGGGGGGGGGATTCACATTTATTTCTTCAGGCTTTTTCTGTTCTTTTGCCTGCTAAGTTACAGCTTATCAAAGATCAGGAAAAAAACAAAAACAAAAAAACAAAAAACCCTACCTTATCTTGGGCTTTGATGATGCTCGGGAATCTTTAACTTCTTTGATGCCTCTCAGGGGAGTGTAGAGTTGAGCTACAGAGCAAAACACCCTAATTCCTTGTGAGCAGCATTTCAGGTGAGGCCTCATGTTGAATTATTTGGTTTGCTAACTAAAACTAAGTGAATGTTTGTAACTCCATGACTGTGTGTGCCTGAGTGCAAACACAAAAACTTTTTTCTTTTACAATTCCCATGACACTTGGATTTTTGTTTATTTTGTTAAGGCTTAGCCCTAACGGTTAGAATTGTTTGCCTATAGTGAGTTCTGCATTTCAGGTCTCTGTATAAGCCATTCACTGATGAATGCCTTTGAAAATAATCAGTAAGAGGAAAATCTTTTCAGCAATAGGCATTTGCCCAGAGTTAATGCAAAGAGCAGATCAGGGTGCCTGCCTGCAATGGACATAGTAGTGCTTAGGTTTCCTCATCATTGTACAGAACCTAGCATGAGGGGGTCCGGAGCAAGCACAGAACGAAGACTGTTCATCTCCAAAGCATCTATTTACTCATCCTTGCTACCCGACAGCACGTGTGCTGCAGAAGATCGGGTACAGGACAGGGCTTTAGGAGACCTGGTTCTGCTCCCGTGTGACTATGGGCTGGTCACCTTATCGGTGTACCTATAGTGTACGCAGCTATATGATGGAGATAATGAATCTGAATCTCCTTTGTAAAGCACTGGGAGGTCTACAGCTGAGAAGCACCAGGGTTACTGCAGAGGGGGCACGGCAGCGTTCTAGAACAGTAGCCCAAGATCAAGTGCATGACTGCAGGCAAGGCATAGCCTAGCTGTGCTGAAGTCCCTGGGACTGAACGGAGCTGCCTGCATCCCCATATGTACAATAGTTTTTCAGCAGGAGACAGGATGCCTCAGGCTGGTAAGTGCAGAGAGCTTGAGGCTCTCACAAGACACAGCAAGAGTGCCAAAGGGCCATCCACCACTCCATGTGGACTGCTGCTCCCCCGGCTCAGACCCACAGGGGCTGGGCACTAGAAGTGTAGAAGCTGGGAAGTGCTCAGAGAAATGCTACAGCACTTTGGTGAGCCAGCCCAGCCAGGGCCCTCTCCAGCCCTCTGGCTTCTCAGCAGATGAGGATTTAGTCCAGTGACCTGCCATGCCCCCCAACAGACGAACAGACACTGGCCAGGAATTGAGACTCAGTAGAAATGTTTATTAAAACACAAAGCACAACAGTACACAAAGCTCGTTAAAAGGCAGTAGATGAAAATGCATTTCCACCTGTGGATTCAATTGTTCAAAGACCAGGAACTGCAACACAGGAGTCCAGGGATGCAACAGGAAAATCAACTGCCCAAGCAGGAGAGGCAGTGCTGCCCAGGCACTTGAGACAGGAGGGGGGGAGAACCCACTTCTGTCCTTTCTTCTCCCCACAAACATACATTTGGGTGTTTTCCCTCACCCTGGACCTCTTCTTCCCTGGTACCCCAACCTGCAACACTGAGATCTGTTCCAGCCCAATAATCCCCTTCAGCAGAGAGGCCTGTGCCACCTCCCTCTGTGGCTGGGCACTGGAGCTGGAGGAACCCTTGTTCTGTTGTGCTTTCAGTTTTATTTAACACCACAACAAACTGTTCCCTGGCTAAGCCTGGATAACTCCCTGATAAGGGGGGAGCCAGGGCACCAGCACAAGTCTCCAGACATTTAGGTCAAAACACCACCATGGATTCTATCCTCTTCCCCCCACCCACCCACACCCCAAAAAATCATCCTCTACAAGGTTTGGTCAGTTTCTGTTCCCGTGCATGTCAGGAATGTCAAAGCTAATTGCATTAGGTTTGCACTGGGATGGGGACCTGGCTGGTCCTCCAGCCCTCCACAACATCCAGGAAGGGGATAGGCTACTGGTGACAGTTCTGGCAGGATGAGATTTACCCAAGACCCACATGGAAGCAGCCTGGAGACGCCAGCGCACCCATTTTTCTGAGCCTCTGTTCGTGCTTTGGCCTTGATCCCCAGCTGGAATCCTGCGGGCAGCTCTGCTCACAGCACTCGAGGGAGCAGAAAGCACCTGGGAATCTCATGAGAACCCCAAACCGTGCATGCTCATCTGACCCGCCAAGGATCACCCATCCCTACACTAAATAGCCAGCGAGTCAGCGTTACCCTTCTGCCAACCCCATGAAAGCTTTGGTTCATGGCCTGTCCAACTATGTCAGCAAAGGAGCTGCCCCAGAACAGCCTTTGCATTGGCCCTACCTGCTCTCAGAATCCACTCCATACACAGGATCCCACTTTTGAAGCAAGGGGGGGGAAACCCCACCACAACAGTTACTTCAGCCAACAGAACGTGCTGCTCACTCGAGCTACTGGCAGGGTCAGCTGCAGCTCCCTGTGCTGGGAAGTAGATTATCTATCTTCCCGAGTCTGGAATGGCTCCGGGACTCATGCAGCCAGCAAGGGTCATACCCGATGGTTAGTTGCTTAAGCTTTGGTGCAGCAGCCTCAAAGCCCTACTAGAGTTTGTACCAGGAGAACCTATCTCCTCTGCTCTACTCAGCTGCAGCTGATAGCAGCGTAGTTAAGGTACAGGAGAGAACGGGTAGAATGCTCTACATGGTAGAACCAGGTACAGTTACAGCACTTCCAGCCCGCCTTCCTCATGCAGCTAGGCCTAGTGAGAGTTTTGGGTGCTCATGACCAGCCAACAAATCAGCCACTCCCTCCAACTCTGCCAGGAGAGCAGGTGTGGGCCCTCCAATGGAAAGGGCCAGGTCTGTGCAGCTTCTCATCTGTATGAGATGTTAGGAGAACGAGCCCATGGCCTGGGTACGTTGACATCAGCACACAGTGTGAGGAAACTGAGGCAGATCAGAGCTCCCCCTACCCAAAGGATCCCTATTTCTTCATAAGTGAGAAAACCCCTGCCAGGCCAGGGCCTCATCTGCCAGATTTCTCTGGCAAGAGAAGCACAGAGCCACACAGGAGCTGCACTGGCTGCCATCCCGTCTATGCCCAATGGATGGCTGGGCATGGAAGGGTCCGATTTGGTCACCACCACTCGACATGGAACACAAAACCCTCTAAGGTTTCCCTGGAGCCTGCTTCACTTTTCCTTTTTATTACTTCTTCGCCCACTTCCCTTCCGTGAGTAAGCTGCTTCCGCTGCACATCCCTGGCATCTCCAGGCAGAGAGTCCCTCCTGCCTCAGATTCGCCTCCCCACCCTTCCCCTCTATCAGACACGTCTGCTACTCATTTCCTGTCTACAATAAATAGCCCGTTCAGCCCACCAGCTTTCCTTCCCACCAGTTGCATATTCTACCTCACAGAGACGCTACAGTGCCCCGTTCCAGTCCAGTACCCCAGCTAGTGAGCTCCCACACTGTCCCTTCACCTACCAGCCAGCTTTGCAAGTGGTTTGTATGAAAGGAGCTCTGCGACTCTGTATTTAACAGCTGGCACTCTCTAGCCTAACAGAACACAAAATGGCCTCCTTCCCTCCCACAGTTCCTACTTCTGGCAGTCGCCGCTTGGGGGGGACACACGCACACACACACGCAAGCACACAGAGACCCCTTCCAGAAGCCTCACATGGACCTTCTAGACCATATAAATAATAAATAACAAACTGCACTTGCCATCTGGACATCCTGCAGCACTTTGCCACAGGCAGGGCAGTCTCCCGGGCTCTGTTTGGCAGGGGAGACAGAGGCACCGGGAGGTTAAGTGACATGCCCCAGCACATCTGTGGCAGAGCTGGGAATTGACTCCTAGCTTTGTGTCAGGATCTCTAGACCACAGCTGCCTCCCACTCCGAAACAAAATCCCCTCAGTATTAACAGCTCCGCCCTGGGAAAGCATCACCCTATTTAACTCCTAGCAGAGCACTAATTCCTATAGAACACAGCTCAGCCGCACACATTCCACCTGGGAAATCAGAGCTGTCCCCATGGGAACAAAACCACACAAAATAAATAAAGTCAATCTACACAGGACTCTCCTTAAAGCTCTAACAAGGAACCTTTTAGAACCAAGAACCAGTGTCATGCTGTATCTGGCCTTCACACGCCCCTCCCCACTTGGATCCAGGAGCCCCCAAGGCCGATCTGGGAATTTCAGTTCTGCACATTTCCCTTTTACATGGGGACCAGAAAGTGGGGCTCTGCCACAGCCAGCTGGCTGTTAAACAGACCCCACCCTTTTTTTCAAAGCATAAGCCAGAACCTGGTCACAGGCACTACCCAATGGGCAGACATACACACAGAGGTTCCCGTGTACTCCACACCAGACTGGCACTCCTCAGCAGGCCACCCTGTCACTACTATTTACATTCCTGAATGAGGGCACGCCTTGCCAGGAGAGGCCAAGAGACAGCTTACCACCATGGAGGCAGCTCTGGCCTACAGGGAATTGGCGCTATGTTGCAGCTAAGCCTGGAGACACGTCTCCTGCTGCCGATTCCACAGCCAAGTTAGGAGACTAGCAGAGCAAAGCCTCATTTACGCTGGTGCTCTAGAGGGGCTGCACCCGCAGGGCCAGGTAGTCGCTTCTCAGCGGAAAGATCAACGTCACTCACAATCGTTAAGGCAAGAGGGGGAAAAATGGCTCCTGCAGCAGGAGAGACGTATCTGGCTCTGCAGCTCGAGAGAGGGGCCTGCCCACAACAACAGAAGCTCCAAGGCAAGAGTCCGAGGTGGTTAGGGGAGAATAAGTTAAGCGGCCTTTGTTACTATGGCAGCGGCCGCCCAGACTATCCCCGCGGGGGCATGGACCACAAAGCAGAGCTCCCCGCAGGGGAACGGGCTTGTGGAGGAAAGGCACATGCGTGAGGTGTGAGGAGACGGTGACAGCACCTCACGTTCCCAGGAGGGCTTGGAGCACAGCAGGGAGAGGTGGTGAGGTTTCCCACACCTTCCCCCCTTCCAGCAAACCTCACCCATGCAGCCATTTACCATAACGTTCACTACCTACAAACCCCACTTGCTTCAGCCCATCTCCAGCGTGTCTGCTTCCGAGTCCCAAGCCTCCTCCAGCCACAGAGCCGGAGTCAGCTGCAGCATCACATTCAGGCATCAGCACCCAGGAGGAGTGGCCCCGCCCGGCTGTGCGCTCATGGCACAGCGGCTCCACGGGAGGCAGTCAGAAGTCCAAGGGCGCAAAGTCCACGAAGTCACAGTCGAAGAGCTCGCTGATGCCCTCGCCCTCCTCCAGGCCAAAGTGGTAATCCTGGGGCTGGGGCGGAGATAGGTTGATGAACTCGTCCGGGAGGAAGCTGGAGAAGTCGTCCTTGCTCTGCTCCAGCAGAGCATCCACGGAGGCCAGCGGCGAGAGACTCACCTCATCGGCCGCGCACTTCAGCGGCAGCACGCTCTCCCCAGGCAGGAGGGGCTCTGCAGAGACAGGCAATGGGTCACTGAGACGGAGTGTGCAGAGCTGAAGGACAGCACTTTAGGGTAGCCCACCAGGCTACCAACCCCTCTGCAGAGGGCTGCTGCATTGTCCCAACCCATGGGGGCTACAGCATCTTCCTACTGGACCATCAACCTCCCCATCATCCCACCAGCTCTGCCCAGAAAGGTCTGATCACTAGTTAGAGCCCCAGTGTGCTCAGTGCTGTATGGACACACAGACAGCTCTGCCTCCAAGAGCTCACTACCTACAAGCAGGTCCAGAAGAGACACGATGGCAAGCAGCAGCCAGACCACCGGAGACTTGTGAGTTTGTTGGCTCCTTGCACATGAGACTGCAGCTTGTTCCTGGGGGAATAAGCTGGCCCAGGGGCCATGTTTGTGGGGTCTTCCAGGAACACAGGTTTGGTTTAAAATATATCAGGGAAGAACTAGTCTTCCACTGGCTGGAGTGAAAGGCTACGGTAGAAGTTTGATGATTTAACTGGGAATTGGTCCTGCTTTGAGCAGGGGGTTGGACTAGATGACCTTCTGGGGTCCCTTCCAACCCTGATATTCTATGATTCTAAGTCTGGGGATCTTGACAGGTCCTATTCACCAGAAGGGTTAAAGAGTTGCATTCCTCAATTAATATGCAGACCTAACCCCAGCCAGGCGCCTGCTATGTAATTAATAGCAAGTGTCTAATATCAGCACCTGTCAATGCTCCAGCAGAGTCAGCAGTTCATTTGCACCAAGGTGATGGCTTTAATTAGAGAGGGGCCGGATGGGGCTTTGGGAGCTCAGCCATGAGTTATCATTCCACAGATAAGGCCCACTCCTAGTTTGAATTCTAGCAGCTGTGAAGCAGGACAGGTTACTGCTCTTCACATTGGATGTGCCAGTCCTCGCGAGGTAGCTTCCCTCTGCTGGGGGAAGGTTACAGAGAAACCTTTTGCACATGCTGCTTTGCCATTACCTGGAGCAGTAAGGTGGAACTGCTTAAGCAGAGGTGCTGCCTCAGAGCTGGGCAGCTGCTCTTCTGCCCCTCAGCCGCCCTGGTGTGGGGTGTCACAAGGATCCTCCCCTGCTCCATGTGTGTGCAAAGCCCCAGGGGGTGGTCTGGGCTGTGGGTGGGGCAGTTCCTTGGCTCTCCTAATAACCAGCTGAGACTGGGGCCCGGGCAAAGCTCCATTGAGGTAAGATGGAGGAGCTGCCAGTGGCCTTGGGTGGCATCCGGAACAGACATCAGCTCTGGCATTTGCCCCACCGACGTAGGAGGTTTCCACACCTTTGGATGGGAAGGAGTTAAGTGACTACTTTGAGAATACTGGTTGAAAATGCCCTTTCCCGAAGCTGGCTGGGCAATCAGCAGCCTTTCTTTCTGCGTGCCAACCCCTGGCAGTGACCCGGCACAGCCATCTCCATGCTGGGCCATGGCCACCCGCCCAGCAGAGAGCGGGCCGATGCTGCAGGGCCCTGCCTTTGGAACATGTTACAGCACTGACTCCAGATCTGCACTGCCTGCTCCTGTTTGCGGGGACAGCTCAAGGTGTTCCTTCAGATCTCACGTCCTGAATGGTCCCCCTCCCCCCATCCCAAGCCACTGGGGATAATCAGAGCCCCCGTCATTGGAATGGGGAGTAAACATCCTCCCGCTGCACATGGTTAAACAGCTTCACTAACAGGGAGGAAGCACACCTACCACTCCGCAGAGGAGCGGCACAAGCGCTCAGCCAGGGTGGGGTGACAGCTGGACTAAGGAACCAAGCCTTCCCAGAGAGCAGTCTGGGGCCTTGCTCCCAGGGAGAAGCACACACGCTGCCTGCACCTTGAAACCCAGGGCGGAGGACAAAGTTAGGCTGGGGAGAGGGATGCTGAGGCAGGGAGAGGGAATCTCCCCACCCCTAAAATACCATCAGTGTTCTTAGCTAGTCTGGCTATGCTCCTCACTGCAGCCTGGCTCAGAGCACGGGGAGGCATGTACTCAGCGAGGCACGCCTCAGCCACGAGCACAGTTCTGGGGCCCAGCCCTCCACCAGTCTGTACCTGCGATAAGCATAGCTGTGATTTAGAGGGCAAGGCAGGTGAACCCCACCCAGGAGTGACTGTGGCCGAGGGGTTGCTCAGGCAGAGCCAAGCTGGGGAGCAGCTCCATCGCTACATACACAGGCCTTGGGAAAGAGCAGCATCCTCAAGAGGGCTGGGTTTCCCCGCTGGGATCCTAATGTGTGAGCCGTGCTACGGCTAAGGCGTCACTTCCATTCCCAGCCCCTAGCTTCCAGCCCAACGGGGAGTTTTCAGAGCGGACTTAGAAACCAGTCTCTTCCCAAGTCTCAGCTGAGCAGCCATGATTTATAGTCCTGACTAAACTTGTTTGTCCATTTGAGTCATCCAAGTGGGTGGCTGGGGGTCGGGCCACTTGCCAGGTCCTCTCCCTGAGCCGTCATCAGCTATGCTTTGGCCCGCCAGACACAGCCTACCAGTCATCAGAGTCAGTCAGACCCTCCCTGCCCCTGCAGCGTCACTACAGATACAGTACGCAATACCCATCTGCAGCTGTCACCCACACTGTGCAAGGGAGACAGTATTTCCCCCCCATCCCCATTAATTCCTTACATATTTACTATGCTGCGTTGCTGGTCTGAGACACACTCTGTGAAGCTGAGCATTGTTTTGCCTGGCTGGCAGAAGCGCAATTGGATTGTTCCAACCCTGCAGCTCCATCAGCACCCAGAACCCACTAACCACGGGTCCCTTTGAGCCGTGTCTACAGCTGAACCTGCCAGACCTCTCCACGCTCACAATGCACTTCCCCAACTGCGAAGCAGGCTCCGAAAACCGGGGAAGATGCCCTGTGCCCATACACACCTTGCTCACCAGGCAGCAATGGCAAGTTCACATCCTGGGTGGGATGCAGGAGCGGGGATGCTGCTGCCTCAGAAGAGCCAGGGGATGATTCCTCAGCAGTCGCTTTGAAAGGACTCTTGACTGGGCTACAGACCCCAGAGCTGTCTTCTGGGCACAGGAACACGTCGATGGGGCCCTGGGTGCTTTTCAAGGAAACCTGGAAAGCCTGGAAGAGAAGAGCAAAAAGAACCACTAATAGCAAGGGCTTGCCAAGGGCAGAATGCTTATGTGGCCTGCATGCCCCACAGTCATGCCAGCTCACCGTAGATCCAGAGAGCAGGGCAAGGCATGCCAGAAAGCATAGACCTGCCAGCTGCCACCAGCCCCCCAAAGGGGGAGTGAGCCACCAAGCAACACCCATGGATAATGGCCTGCTAAGCTCAGGAGACCAGGCCCTTGTAGGGGATTCGGGCCCCTGACGGGAGTAGCAGCACAAACGCAAGCAGCGTGAAGTGACCCAGGCTGCCAAGGTTGAGGGGTTAGCGTCAGATGAGCAGTTCATGGGGCAGGAGGCTTTACTGCCCCCACTGATCCAGGCATCTACAAACAGGGAGCCCTGCCCATAGCAATGCGACAAGGTAGGATAGCCAGTTGCAGAAGGACGGCCCCGGGCACCGCTGCAATGGGAAGGGATGTGGGGGGGAGGGGTTACCTCCGCTGGGTCTGAAACTTGCAGCTGGGTCTCTGGAGGGGCTTTTATCACCATCACCATTTGCTCAGAGGGGTCCGCGATGCTGCGGAGATCTTGGCAGGTCACGTAAGCAGAGGTGCACTCAGTCAAGGAGTATTCACTGGAAGGCTGTTTGGTGGCTGTTCCCTTCCATCCGGACCAGAGACAGCTTTACAAGTTGGATACAATAGCTAGTGGGACTCAGGAGCTGGGGAACTGTCAGACCCTATCCACAAGCAGCTGCCTAAGCATTCAACTCACCAACACGCAGGCAGCGACTTACTCCATGGTGTGCAGTGATTGGGACAGAGATGCACTTCTGATGCTCAAAGCACTTTGCGTTTGACAGTGCACTCAAGGCAGGAACATACTAACCTCTCCAGTGTTAGAGATGTTCATACATGTCTGTCCCACGGTCTACCGGATACATTGTAAGCAGTGATGACTACCAGGGTAACTTAAGCATCTCCACACACACACACGCTCACCAAGTATCTGAGCTATAAGGGAACCTAGCCCCATCCGCGTGACCACGTCCAAAGCCTACAACCCCTTTCCACAGCCCTAAAAGAGACAGAAGTTGTCTGAATTATTTGTGCTGCGTGACAGTGGCAGATGCCTGATGTACGTGGTTGAGAAGCCACTCAAATCCTGAGCCCCCAGCCCCAACTTGGGGCAGGAGATTAGTGATTTAAGAATACTGGCATCCGCAAAGGCCTAGATGCAGCATTCGTGCATTGCAATTCCCAGCTGCAGTCATGAACTTCTGCAAGCAGCAGCAGCAGCACTTGGGCGGCACAGTAGAGGAGAAATCAGGTAGCATAAGGGGATGGGGAATTAATGCAGGTCTGCATGCTCACTGCTGGTTGCCTACAAAGGTTGAACTGAAGTGATCTTCCATGCGATACTGAATAGCTGCTGCCTGCCAAGGACCTGGAGCAATGGCTTCTCCCTTCCTCCCACCCTTCACTAACAAGCATGACTCCACTGCGTAGAAAAGGCAGCCCACAGACCGCTTACAACAAAAAAGTCCTGTAGGGACACATAACAGTTGTGAGCCGTTAAAGAGAAGAGCAGAAGTGATATGTGGTTTGCAAAGGAGCATGCAAACACACCAGCGGAGCCACAAGCTTAAAGGAACGGCACCCTGGCGGCAGACTGGCCAGCACAGGGCAGGAATCCAGCCCCAGATGTTTTGGTTTACTACAAGTTTTACAAAACCTTAACATGAACAGAAACGTTTCCACGACACTAGAGATTCAGATATAATCAGTTCTGGCTTGAGCCAAACAACCTGCCTCCCCCACCAGCGTTCACAGCCCAGACCTTGCTGAACCAGAAAGCAAAGCTGAAAGGATTTGCCCATGCTAAGCAAAATGCCCAAGAACGAATCAATGGAATGAACCATGAGGAGTCCAAATTCTAAAGCCCTTCTCCACGTTAGGCACCGGGGTGGGGTGTCACAGTTAACAGATGCAGACACTGAGACTTTTTAGCTTGCTCCCTTTAAGGATAGATAAAGTTACCCAATCCCCCCATTAGGTTGGGAACCGGCTGGTATCACCTGAATTGTGACAATGGGCAGCTCTCTATGGTTTGAACAAGATGGTCAGAGGAGACTATGCTACAGCCAAAGCAACCACCTCACTCGCACTAGGGTGCATGCTCCCAGCCACATGGAGCAAGGAACTCAACACTGCTGCTCCTTAAGGCGATGGGCCCTGAGCCCAGCCTGAGATCAACTGTCAAAACTATCTTCCAGGCACAGGGCTTTCCATCAGCTCAGAGGGGAGGAAGCACAGACAAGACACCACCCCTTGGCCAGGCATGTTTAGCTCCTTGAGGCTACCCTGTAGATTGGTCGCTGGGAAGCTATTAGAACAGAGCCACACGGAACAGGCATTGCAGCTCCCAGATCTCACTACACAGTAAAGCGGCTCCCGTAGCCCCACACAGACAAGGATATTGCTGATTCTCAGGGTCCTCAGTGAGGAGCTTGAGCTGGACAGTGCACATCTGGAGGAGGTCATCCAGCTGCTGCTCAGCCACCTGAAGGTCATGGATTTCCTTCTCCAGCACCTGGTACTTACTGGTGTTCCCCATAGCTGACTGGCTGCCCCTAGGAAACAGAACACTCGGGTCAGTCGTGTTCTGGTCCAGGTTGCCATTGTTCTGCAGAGTGACCGAAGGTGTGGGGATTACATTCATCCATAGCCCCCTTACCACACCCATGATGTGTCTGCTCTCACACATAGACACATGAGGCTGTGCTCTCTGGCAACAACCCCTTTGTCAGCTGGCAAGCCAGGAAATGAAGTCATGCAACAGGGAAAGGTGAGGCAGGGAATTCCACCTCCACCATGGCCATCTGGTGCCAGTCAGATGGCCACAGCAGAGGACTGGGGAAGGGGCTCTAGCTAGTTTGACCCTAAGGGCCACGGCCACTATTTGTTTTCGGTAGCAACCAAGGTGCTAAACACCACTCAACACAAAGGGAAGTGCAGCCCTGCCCTAAAGCACAGGTCCACACCCCCTCCTGTATCAGTGCCCCCCCTCCATGCACCCAAGCGCAGGGTCTCCCACGCCCACCATTGCGAGCGCCTGCCTTCCCAATGGGCAGCGGCTTTGCATACTGAGGGGCTGCACCACAGTCTCTTGGGTGATTTGCTCCTTTCCTGCCCAGCCCCATGGTGGGGCACTAGAGGCTATCCTCAATACAGCATTCACTCCTGGGGAGGGGGGAGAGAGAGCACAGGCGCAGCCTCCTCTCCTGCATGGCCAGCCACTAGGGGACGTTCACCATGAACACTACGCTGCCAGTCTTGTAGGACTGACACCCCCCGACCACATTAGCCCGAGAGGGGACGGGCTGGAGCTATCCTTGAAACTCAGATGCTGCAGGTGCAAATGCAACAGCCACACATGACGTAGGCCAGTCGGTGCTCAGAACTGGGAACGGCTCACAGAGCTTCACCCAGGGCGATGCTTGGACACAGGTTCAAAAGAGCCAATCTCCAGTGTTCTGGGCCGAGGGCTCAAGCCCCTGCACCCACTATTGTAAGCAACAGACTTGCCATTACTTTAAAATACAGACCAATGGGCTTCCCTGCAACATTTTTAGCAAGGTGGGGTAAGTTTATTTTGATTTTAGTCAAAGTCACCCTGAGCCATTGGCTCATTGAGCTGATGCGGTTGAAGCGTGTCAGAGCCAATGGTACACCAGGGAGTAATGCGATGCGGCCAGCTTCATGTCTGACCCCCTTTGACTGCCCTAACCCGATGGATCAGGCTCCTGTTCAGCAGTTGGGTAAACCTCAGTGTGGGACTGAGCGAGCCTCGAACACAGGACCTTCACAATCATAATCAAGTGCCTTAACCACTCTGCCATTGCACTTGAATTTCTGATTTCATGCAAATTAGGATTCTTTTTTAAAGAGCATTTTATGTAGTAAACATTAGGGTTAAGGCACTGGACTAAAACTCAGAACTGGGTTTAATTCCAGGTCTGGTCACAGACTCCCTGTGTGACCCTAGACAACTCACTTCCCCATGCCTCGATTTCCCCATCTGTAACATGGGAATGATGCTGGCTCAGCTCCCAAGGAAGTTGCAAGGCTTGTTTGTGAAGCTCTTTGAGACTTCAGGC
This sequence comes from Lepidochelys kempii, assembly GCF_965140285.1. Taxonomy (NCBI): domain Eukaryota; kingdom Metazoa; phylum Chordata; order Testudines; family Cheloniidae; genus Lepidochelys; species Lepidochelys kempii. Next base: position 28,235,122 of record NC_136392.1, on the reverse strand, counting down.
AGAAGGCACCTGAGGACAGTAAAGGGTTGTTCATGGATCAACAAACTGTAGAGTTATGTACAAAACTGGCCCCTTCTGAAGTCCAAATCCCCAGGGGGGAGTTCCCAGAGAACTCACTGAAGGAAAGGGGAAAAACAGACACTTTAGTATCTTAGTGGAAGCACTTTAACCCAGTAAGGGCAATACACTTGGGGCATTTAAATGTACAGCCAAAAAATGCAGCTCTCTAGCCTCTGACTCAGCTCTGGAGGACTGCACCAGTTGAGCTCACATACTGACCAGTGCCTGGGAATATGGAGCATGAAGGGGAATCTAAGGATACGTCTACATGGCAAGCAGAATCCTGTGGCAACGAGCGTCAGAGCCCAGGACTATAGCGTGAGTCCAAGTCTGCAGTGCTAAAAATAGCTGTGTAGACGTTCGGGCTGGAGCTTGGGCTCTGAAGCCAAGCCCACCCTGCTCCGTAGGCTACAGAGTCTGAGCTCCAGCCCGAGCCCAAATATCTACACATTTTAGTGCCATAGCTGCCATTGGTTCTGCTTGCCATGTAGACATGCTCAGAAAGTCCCAACCAGTTATACCCACGCTGGCCATACAACAAAGAGCTTGGTGCTCATACATACAGCCACTGGATGTTGTTCTTGGATTTCTTGGTGATTAGCTGAATGCCCTCCAGGACATTGGTGATGTCGTAGATCCGCCTCTTCTGCACTTTCAGGACCTCCGCTGCCCAGTTGAGATCCACCACCCCATCTGGTGACTGGCTGAGCAGCTCTAGGAAACGCTTGGTGGTCAGGTTCAGAGAGGTTTCATAGCGGGACTTCTCCCCAGGAGATTTCACACCTGCGAGCAATTGAAGTTGCTTGTTACAGATTTATACAGAAGCGACAACACAAAAACCTCAGTGAGTGGAGTCTTCCTTCAGCACACCTGCCTGGCCCCCACTGGAAAGGAGCTCAGCACCCAGCCTTCCCATGTTTACTCTAACATCAGGATCCACTGTGATCCATTTACACAGCGTTTTGTTTTTTAGTTTTTTTTGCCAGCATCTGCAGGTTTAACCCCTTTACTCCCTTTCATCTAGATTAATGAGGATCATTTCCACTTGATATCTGGGCACTGACCCCACTTTACTGTAATCTCATTGCCATTGTAATCCTTCGCTTACAGTCCTTCAACTAGTTTTCAATCCTTGTGACAACGCCCACAGGCAAATCAGTTACTGCTTTAACAACCAAAGCCCAGACCTGTTCCATTTGCAACGTTCCCTTCACACCACTTAAGATGGAGCGTTGCATCTCTCCATGTGCTGCACATCCACTGCTGAAGTCCAGCCCCTCTGTAGGACAGCCTGGCACAGACCTGGGTAGTTTGTCTGTCCAGGCGAGACTTGGGATCCCAAGCTCTGCATACAGCGTGTTAATTCTGGTGCCAGTGGGATAACATGATGGCATGAAACAAATGCTCCCATGAGGTTCCCAAGTGCTCTAGCCTCAAGGGGCAGGCCAGAATGCATGAAACAGTCTGTCATCACCACCAGACAACTCAAGAGCCCAAGCCCAATTCCAGAGATACGTGAAGTGCCACTAAAAACCTGCAGCTTGATTCCCAGATGGGTTACTGGAAAGCACAAGCCAGAACAGACTGCACAGGGACTCAGCTGCTGGGGGCATGCCTACTTATGCCCAAACCAGTGAGAACAGGGCAGGCAGAGCAGGACTTAACACCCAAGAGACTTGAGTTTACACCCACCACCCTTTAGTAGAGTTGGGCTAGCTGAGGCAGTCCCAGAGCTGGCTCTGCACAGAGTGACGGGGCAGGTGAGAGGCTGCAGTGGGTGACGGGGTAGGTGCTGCAACACTGAAGGACCTGATCTCCTCCAGAGGGCAATGGACTCCATGACCCCCAGTCCCAACCACCATAGCTCAGCTTGGCTGGGGTTCAGCCCCGTTAGGCCATTTGGAAAGAGATGCAGTGGCTGGTAAGGACTCTGAGCAAGTAGGGGCAGCAGAAAGTGGTACCTGTACCTTTGACAGGGTTTTTCGCTTTGCCCCGGGATGTCTGGATGCTCTCTGCTGTGTACTGGTGATCGGTTTCCAGATCTAACTTCCTCTTCACCTGCAAGAGAAGGAGGCTTGTGAAGGAACAGCATGCCACAGATCACCTCCCCTGCAGGTTACCCCTGGAGCAGAGATCCAACAGCTCCAGCCACATTACTTCCAACTGAAAGTCATGGCCACCGGTCAGCTATTGGGCCTATGCAATATGAGTTTGGTCTCAGCCTAGTTCCCAGCAAGCATCTCCTGCAGAAGCCACCGTCATGATCAGCAGCCGGACTGGTGGGCTCAGCATAGACCAACATGGCTTTGCTGGTATTTAATGGTAAATGTTAACTGCAGAGTGTCACCAGACTTTGCATTATGGAGCCAAACCACCAACCCAGTAGCAGTTAAAACATAAGAAACATAAGAACGGCCATACTGAGTCAGACCAAAGGTCCATCCAGCCCAGTAAACTGTCTTCCGACAGTGGGCAATGCCAGGTGCCCCAGAGGGATAAACAGAACAGGTAATCATCAAGTGATCCATCCCCTGGAGCAGGACCAAAAGTTTTTAGATAAAGAACCTTGAACCGCAGGCATTTAACCTTTGAGACAGGCAAAGCCAATGGAAGGGAAATCCCACCAACTGGGCAAAAGAGTGGGGCAGATGCAACACCTATGGGGGTAGGGAGAGTACTTGAATCAATGTGGCCTAGGGGCGTTAAGAGATTCTGCCCCCCCATGTAATGGTTTGTTAATACTGTATAGGTTTGTGCTGGAACAGTGTTCTAGCACTTCCGTTAGGAGCCAGAACAGCATTCCTGTACATCTACTGGTGCCGGGCTAGGCAGCTCCTTTCCCTCCCTGGCTGCAGAACGTCCTCCAAGCTAGCAGGTGCTAGGTCAGCACAGAGGGAGACGCTGCAGGTGGGACTGGGGGGAGAAGCGGGGGAGCACGGGGCCAGAGACTCAGAGTCCAGAGCAGAGATGAAGCTGAGCAATACTGGGAGTCGGTCAGTGGGGCCAACTGAACAGCTGGGCCACCCCATGGGGAACCGAAGCCAAGCAAGTAAGGATGGGACGGATCCTGAGGGGATCATTCCCTGCTCCCTCACGCCTCCCCTACTGCCCTCCCATCTGCCTCCCAGATCCTCCCTTTCCCTCTCAGGGCCTCCCCCTGCCCAGGTTCCGGCACTCCTTTGGCAGGGAGCCAGCACTGTTTAACTGTGTGGTGCAGGCCTCCTTGCTGTAAGCTTCCACAACTCACTCCACGCTCAAAAACTTAAGGCATCACGTACACACAGGGGCCACCTGACTCAGCAGCCTGCCTCTCTGGTGCTCAGTGATGAGACGTGAAAGCCCCACAGAGGGGCTGCAAGGATGTTTTTCTGACTCCATGTGATCACCGTACGACTACTGATATCAGCCCTTAGAACTGCATGCTGGTTACGCACCCGGTAACAGGTATTTCTACAGCACCCATCACCACAGCATCCATATGCGAACTGGGCATTCAGCAAACCCTCACACCATCATCTCGACCATTCCTGGACTCTTTCCCCTTCGTCTGACACTTTGGTGATGGGCACTATTCAGTGCTTAATTTGTGCCAGGGCTTGCCAAGGCTGAGCCCTGGCACCTCTAGGCTTGGCAATTCATAGCCCCAGCATCTCTGGGCTCCCAGCCAGCAGCCTCCCAGCTTTGAAGGCGGCACCACTGTCAGCAGCAGGGCAGAAGTAAGTTGGCAATACCACACCATGCCACCCTTACTTCTGCACTGCTGGCAGCACTGCCTTCAGAGCCGGGTGCCTGGCCAGCAGCTGCTGCTGCTCTCCGGCTGCCCAGCTTGAGCCCCAGCAACTCTTTAATTACAAATTAAGCACTGGCACTATTAAAATGCTTCATCATAAATCCGTCCTTCAGGTCAGTCTCAGGTTGCCTCTGATGAAAGTTTGATGTGGAACTGGCAGGGGGTTTGGGGTGAGGAGCTGCCCTTCTCCCTTGCCCTGGTTTTACATTTTCAGTGATGTGGGGGCAACACCAAGCTAGAGACCAAAAGCATTTTCCATGTGCTAGAGTTCAGCGGGATCCAATTAGAGAAGACATGACGCTGTCTTCTAAGTGCATCTGAAGGTTGCACTATTCCTCCAATGCCTCAGGAAGCTGCTGAAGGATTCCTGCCATCAGCCATTTGGGAACACTTCAAAGCCAAGGAGTCCTTGCTAAGCAGATGTGCCCCAGAAGAGGAGAAACCAAAATAGGACTGGGAGACATTCACCCACTTGCTTCATGTGAACAGCATTTATAAGAGCAAGCTATCACGAGTGCTCGATGTTTTATAACTCATCATGCTGCAAACGCCCAGTCTGAGTCACCCACCTTGCAGCCGACACTTTCTGCTGTTCTCTCATAACACAATCCCTTTCCTTTCACACAATTCACAAAGGTACAGACGCAAGACAGCATTATCTATGGGCCCCATCTACAAGTATTTCATTGGGTGTCTTATTGGGACCCTGCACCCAGTTACTAATGGGATGGGATTTGTTAGCGTGAGTAGGGAGCTTGGTTCTTTAACTGGTACCCAGCTCATGTGCCACACACAAGGATATAAGCTATAAACCAACTAGAGAAAAGGACCTGGGGATTACAGTGGTGAGAAGCTGGATATGAGACAATAGTGTGCCCTTGTTGCCAAGAAGGCTAACAGCATACTGGGCTGCATTAGTAATAGCATTGCCAGCAGATTGAGGGATGTGATTATTCCCCTCTATTCAGCACAGGTGAGGCCACATATGGAGCACTGCATCAAGTTTTGCGCCCCCCACTACAGAAAGGATGTGGACAAATTGGAAAGAGTCCAGCGGAGGGCAACAAAAATGATTAGGGGGCTGGGGCACACGATTTACGAGAAGAGGCTGAGGGAACTGGGTTTATTTAGTCTGCAGAAGAGAAGAGTGAGGGAGGATTTGATAGCAGCTTTCAACTATCTGAAGAGGAGGTCCAAAGAGGATAGAGCTCAGCTGTTCTTAGTGGTGGCAGATAACAGAACAAGGAGCAGCGGTCTCAAGTTGCAGTGGGGAAGGTCTAGGTTGAATATTAGGAAAAACTATTTCACTAGGAGTGTGATGAAGCACTGGAATAGGTTACCTAGGGAGGTGGTGGAATATTTATCCTTAGAGGTTTTTAAGGCCCAGCTTGACAAAGCCCGGGCTGGGATGATTTAGTTGGGGTTGGTCCTGCTTTGAGCAGGGGGTTGGACTAGATGACCTCCTGAGGTCTCTTCCATCCCTAATCTTCTATGATTCTATGAGATCAAAGCTTTCCAGGGTAGCAAGAGGAGCACCTGACTTGATCATCCAATGGTGCCAACAGGCAAAGCTCCAGCTCAGACCAGTGCTCCAGCTAACTGCCTGGGACCACATGGGCAGTCAGGAGAAGTTGAAGGTTCAAGAGAACTTTAAGACTTTGTACATTGTGACTGTACCCCCCTCTAGTCTCATTTAGCGCAATATGATCTAGTTCACGAAGGACACATTTGGGAAGGAGGAGACTCGGTAATTGGGGCCTATTTTATTACTAGAGGGGACAGCCTGACAATACAGAGATAGATAGATTAGACAACTCCCTCCTACTCAAAGCATCTCAACTTAAGCGATCAGGGAGTGAGTGAGCGGATACTCTCACTACCTTAGACATCTGATGGTCAGTTTAAAATACCTAGATCCCAGTGCACTACCGGGAAGCACCCATGGGAGCAGAAAACAAGAGTTCTGCCCCCTTTGCTCATGCACACTAGGGTGTTTAGAGTTTCACCGCCCGCAGTCAGCAGCCCCGCCAGAGCTGTTGGTGCAGAACAGCCTATGGGCACTGGGCTGCTGATTGCTTATTAAAGAATCAGAGACAGATTGTTTCAGAGGAAGCTCCCATGCACTTTGCAAAGAGCTAGGAGAAAAGCAGCTCACTTTTGTGGCTTCACAAACAAGGATCTTCCTTGAAACGTCAGTCCAACTACACAAACCAGCAGCGCTTCCAGCACAACAGCACCGAGGACAAATCACGCCTTTCCATCCCAACCACCCACCCACTCCCCACCACAAGCAGGGACACACCAGACAGGGAAAACTCATTATGGATTCCTGACCCAAACAGTTAAAAAAAACAAATGATCAGCTGTAAGGTCCCTCAAACTACAGTGAGAGGCCCCTGGAAGATAGCATGTTTAACTAGCAAAGCATATTGTGGTCTTTTCCTCTTCCATTCCTCTGTGCCCTGCCCCCATCTCTACTGAACTAAAAGCGTGGGGATTTTATTCCGGGACAGATCCACTCACTGACCATCGCCAATGCCAGATGATGGCTTAAAACCCCATCTTAAAAGTGCACAAGTAAAGAAGGATCCCACACAATGATCTGCTTATGCCCTGATGGAGGAGAACTGCAAGCCCTTGTTGCTTTAGCCTCAGTCTAATTGCAGGTGCTAGTCTGAACCATTTAAGCGTCTAAATCAACCTTATGAAAACAATTCAGGAAACCAAAAGAAAGGAAAGGCTCTGCTGGTTCAGCCTTGCAGTTCTTGGTGCAAAATCAGGGTCTAACAAGGCAAGGGCAGACTTCTGCTTGGAGCCCATTGAAGACAATGGGTGTCTGCATGGGTGCAAGGGTCAGCCCTGCATATTTCACAGCACAGTCTGAATTTGTTACATTACAGTAGCATCCAGTGGCTCCAACAACAATGAAGACCCTCTTGTGCTGATACTGGAGAAGACAATGCCTGCTCACCATAGCTTATCCTAATGATTATTTAGAAGTTACATGCCTGACTGTGTATGCCTACACTCCCACACTAGACAAGCAGAATTTTTCAAGACTCTGGCTTTCATATCCTGAAGCATTTATAACACTGCAGACAGCGGTCATGGACATTAAAGGGTCATCACAACAAACAGAGCTCCGAGAACAATCTGAGAAGTGTGTAGAGATAGAATCCACTCAATGGATTTAGTTCTGAAGTGGAGCTTTAAGACATTTTGATGACTGGTGTATGTCCACTCTCAGAACACCCCCTCCCCGCCATTAATAATTTACATATTTTCAAAAGCAATCATTATTCCTCTCCACTGTACCACAGTATGTCACTCCTATATGTTGCCTAACAGCTATTTCAGAACCAGAATTTACATGTCCCATTTGAACCTGTTCCACCTCACTACTTAGCCCTGTAAACGATTAACAGCAGAAATGCTGAATCAGGAACAGACTCAGAAAACTGTACAAGCAACCAATCTCATGTCAGGCCTCACTCACATAGTACGGCCTGTTCCTCCCTTACTCGGGAGCTTTATCACATGAAGCCGGAAGACCAAGAGCAGCAGCCACACCAAGGCCAGCTACTTGCCTTATCTAGCACCAGAGAGAACTGTATCTAGGACAGCTAAATGCAAGAAGCGCCCTCTCTTTCCATGATCTGTAAAAGTGAGGCCCTGGCCACAGGTGGCCCTTTAAAGATTCCAGAGCACTTTATTTTCATGAGGGTTGAGCCAATGACCACAGTATGGGGAAAATTGGGCTATTACATCTCCCTCCTTGGATTACCCTGCACTGACGCAAAGTTTCTCTCAATTTCCTTTCTTTGTTTTATTTCCGGGGCCCTGTAGAGCACCATCAGGGGATCCTCTGGCCATACAGCATTACCCCGTGCTGTGACAAAGCTGCCACGTTTCGCCCCACACAGTTTTAGCAGTGACAAGGGGGGAAAGGGGCGGGGGCAATACACGCGCAGAAAGAACCCGCGTGCTCTCCAGGTAGCAAAGGGCCTGATTTTCAGCCGGCCAAGCCCGCCCAGCTCCGGGCGCCTGGAGATCCCCTGGGGGAAGCCGTGCTGCTCCCGAGCTGCAAACCAGAGAGCTAACGTGGCGTTACCGGTGGGCGTCCCAGCGCCGGTCTCTGCGCCGCCGGGCCCGGCCGGGGGGCCTGCGGGGTGGCGAAGAGCAGCAGCTCGGCCTCGCTCTCCGCTTCAGGCGTGGGGAGCGCGTCCGGCGTGGAGATGATCACAATCTGCTGCTCCATCACGTGGAGGCCCCCGGCGCCCCCCAGCAGAGCCTCCAAGTCGGCCACGCAGGCGCTGCCGTCCGGGGCCACCCCCAGAGACATGGTCCGGGCGGCGGGCGCTCACATCCCCGGCGCTCGGGGGAGAGTGGGGGGGACGCGCCCGGCCCTGCTCCCCTCCCCGCGCCGGCTCAGAGGGCCATGGCCCTGGGCCGCGGGGCGGCGGCCCGCGGCAGGAGACGGGGCTGGCCCCGGGACACGCGTCCCATGCTCAGGGAGGGCCGAGGCCCGAGGACGCGCCGCCACCACCCGGGGCGGCGGCGGCGGCGGGGCCCGGAGCGAAGGGCGCCGAGGCAGCACCCCGGAGCCTCAGCGCTGGGCTGGGGCCGCCGCAGGGCACAGAGCGGGGCTGGCCGCCGGGCCCGCTGCTCGCCCTGCTGGGGGTCCCTCGGCTGCCCGCGCGCCCCGGCCCGGCCCCGGGTATTGTCCCCAGCTGGTCCAGCCCCGCACGCCTTTGCGCGCCAAATCCTTTTTGCCGCGAAAGCGACCGGAGCGGCGCATCCGCGCTCCCATTGGTTACGCTGGCGGGGAGCCGCCTCTCCATTGGCCACAGCTCCCGGATTGAGGCGCAGCGCCGCCTTCCCATTGGCTACGACCCGGAGGGCCGTGAGGCGGTGCGGTGACGAGCGAAACGTTCTGACAGCCGCCCAATCGCAGCGGCTGCGCGGACGGGAGGGGGCGGAGCGCGGCCAATCAGCGCGGAGCTGGGGGACGCCGCGCTGGGCGAGGAGCGCTGGCGGGGCCCGGCCGGGCCCGGCTTGGAGCGGCGCCGCTGCGGGCTGGTGTCTCAACCCCGCTCCCCGTCGCCTGATCTCCCCGCCCGGGCTCGTTCCCCTGCCCGGGGGCTCCCCCGCGCCCGCTCCCAGCTCCTCGGGCCTGCTCCGCCCCGCCTCCCCCTCTGTTCCCGTGGCGCGGGCGGGGCAGGAGAGCGGGATCCAGCGGGGAGAGGCAGCCGCAGACGCGAAGTGCAGGCGTCCGCTGGGTACATTGGTCCGCACGTATTGACAGGGAGCTTTTCCCTTGCAAGGAGCTGAACAGTCTGGGCGGCCAAAGAACTTTTGTGAACCATAGTAAAAACTGAAAAATGGCATGGCCATTGTATTAGATTTAACTCATGTTTTAAAATCCTCACCCAAATTAAAGTTGGCTAGTCAAGCCTGCTATGAAGCACTACATCTACATCCTTCTTGGTTTCTTGTTATAATTTTGCACAACTGTGTTAATGAACTCCTTGAATGCAGTGCGTTCATGGTTGGTGGCTTCTCGTGTGTCTGGTGCTTCCATTTCTTCAACTGATATACTCATTAGTTCACATGATCAGGCAGATTTTCAGAACACAAAATTCTATTCAATGATGAAAAAGAACGCTCAACTGTAGCTGTTGTGACTGGGAGCAGCAAGAGATGAATTCCTACTTCTTTCATCCCAGGAAACAGAACACAAAGATCAGGTCGAGCCACTAGTGATGATAAAAAAGAAGTTGAAGTCAAATCTTCATTCATTCATCGTGTGATATTCCACTCTGTGTTCAAATTCTCTATTCTGTCCTGATCAAATGGCAGCCCCATTGCTGATAGTGCCTCACTCCACTCAATTGTTGGTGTTTTAAAGGACAGGGATCTGTAAAAGCTACGTAGAGGTTGAGTAGAACCTAGAAGTCACAGTTGAAGATTTTTAAGAATCAAGTCTGGGTACTTTTTCAGTTGCCTTAACAAACACTTCTTGTCCTCTTCACTTAAGGATTCAATATAAATGCCTTCATTAGGCAACTTCTGGACTGAAGTCTTTGCTTCTTCCTGTACTTTTTCAATGGATAGCTCTCTGATTGATCCAAATGTAGCTTCTATTGCTGGACAAAGATCTACTATTGTTGTAGCAGATGCCTGGATGGCATTGTTTAATGACCCAAGTGGTTTCAACAGTAGACTTACAAGAGAGAGAATGGCAATAATCTTCTCTGAACATAGTAGCAAAAAGTAGTCCACCAGCCTCACTGCTTGGATCCATCCCATCTTGGTAAATACTTTCCAAAGTCAGTAATAATGGCTGGAGTAATTTTAAGAGAACAGCCAAGGATCTCTCATGAGAAAGCCAGAGGGTTTCCCCAGGTTGGACTAATTGGAACTTCAGTTCCAGTGTTTCTTCTATATTTTTCAAGATATGCAGTCTTTTTGGACTCTAGCTGAAAAATAATATCATGAAGACATTACATGTATAGCTTTTTTAAATGTCTTTTGAAGATTCTGCAGCTCGTTCTAATGCTAGTTGGAGTAGATGGCCTCTGTAGTGTGTATAGGAGAGATTAGGGTTACGCTTTTCTGTGAGCAGAGCTTGTACTCCACCATGTCTTCCAGAGAAGTTTGCAGCTCCATCAAATGCACAAGCAGCCATCTGTTTGGGGTCCAGCTGACAAGCATTTATCTCTTCTAAGATGTGGGTTGTCACAGATGCAGCCAATGTGTCTTCTATAACTTGAACATCTAGAATTGCATCTACTGGCCTACCCCTGACATCAAGATAACGTATACAATGACTTACTACTTGATGCCTATTTGCAGTGGTGCATTCATCAGCCATGTATACAAATTTTTTGATTGTGGTGAGAGAGTTCTTCACTTTTTGAACTGTTGAGTCTTTCACTGTTGCACCGCATGCTTCTAGCCAGTTGAGTTTCTTGCAGAAAGATAGTGAACATTTGCTGGTCTTGTTCGGAACCAGTGTTCAACTTCAAGATGAACAAGTGACAATGCACTTAACAGTGGCCTCCAGTTTGTAGTGTGTGGTATCTCTTGCTTAAATAGCAAGTATGATGCCACAGCCATGTGTGTTTGCATGAACTGTGTTGTGTCCCCAGCATTCCTAACAGCCTCATTAAGTGCTTCTAAAATTGGCTTTGAAAGTGGGTTTATAAAGGTTTTCTGCATGTTGATGCACTCTAGAGGCCTGGTGTTTTGCAGCCTTTTCACGTAGTTTGTCAGCATTGGCTTTGCTGATCACAGTTTGACAAAACAAGCTCCTTCACTTTTACCAATTAGAGCATTGGGAAGCTTTCCTTCTTCGTAAGCTTTTTTGCAAGAGGTGCACCAGTAGCCATCTTTTGTAACTTCAATAAATGGGACACTTTGACTGACAAACATCAGGAAATGCCTTTAGGTTTTGGAGACACTCTTTCTTCACTAGGTGGCTGTATTTGCATTTCGGGCTGGTCGGATGTAGATACACCACTTGAATCTTCAGATGACATGTTGATATATTCTTGGTTCTTGATGTGTTTTTCACCTTGGTTAGTTTTTGAGGCCTTTGAGTGGAAAAATTGTTGTATTGGTTTTTGTCTTTTTCATTTTCACTTTGACCTGCAACATATAAAAGAGATATGAATAAAGTAAATGTTTTGTTAGGATAATGCAAATTTAACATAAGGATAATGCAAATTACACCAAAACACATAACAGGTCTAGATTTCTAAAAAAATATATAATTTAAATTGACTTTTGAAAAGTAAGCCATCATGGGATAAGAGGGAAGTCCTCTCATGGATCAGTAACTGGTTAAAAGATGGGAAACAAAGGATAGGAATAAATTATCAGTTTTCAGAATGGAGAGAGATAAATAGTGGTATCCCTGAAGGTTCGGTACTGGGACCATTACTGTTCAACATTGTCAAGGTTCCTCCCCCACTCTGAACTCTAGGGTACAGATGTGGGGACCTGCATGAAAAAACCTCCTAAGCTTATCTTTACCAGCTTAGGTCAAAACTTCCCCAAGGTACAAAATATTCCCCCCCGTTGTCCTTGGACTGGCCGCTACCACCACCAAACTAATACTGGTTACTGGGGAAGAGCTGTTTGGACGCGTCTTTCCCCCCAAAATACTTCCCAAAACCCTGCACCCCACTTCCTGGACAAGGTTTGGTAAAAAGCCTCACCAATTTGCCTAGGTGACTACAGACCCAGACCCTTGGATCTTAAGAACAATGAACAATCCTCCCAACACTTGCACCCCCCCTTTCCTGGGAAATGTTGGATAAAAAGCCTCACCAATTTGCATAGGTGACCACAGACCGAAACCCTTGGATCTGAGAACAATGAAAAAGCATTCAGGTTTTTACAAGAAGACTTTTAATAAAAAATAGAAGTAAATAGAAATAAAGAAATCCCCCCTGTAAAATCAGGATGGTAGATATCTTACAGGGTAATTAGATTCAAAAACATAGAGAACCCCTCTAGGCAAAACCTTAAGTTACAAAAAAGATACACAGACAGAAATAGTTATTCTATTCAGCACAATTCTTTTCTCAGCCATTTAAAGAAATCATAATCTAACACATACCTAGCTAGATTACTTACTAAAAGTTCCAAGACTCCATTCCTGGTCTATCCCCGGCCAAGACGACTACAGACAGACACACAGACCCTTTGTTTCTCTCCCTCCTCCCAGCTTTTGAAAGTATCTTGTCTCCTCATTGGTCATTTTGGTCAGGTGCCAGTGAGGTTACCTTTAGCTTCTTAACCCTTTACAGGTGAGAGGAGCTTTCCCCTGGCCAGGAGGGATTTCAAAGGGGTTTACCCTTCCCTTTATTTTTATGACAAACATATTCAGAAAGTGATCTGGAAAAGTGGGTAAACAGTGAGGTGGCAAAAGTTGCCGATGATACAAAACTATTCAAGATAGTTAAGTCCCAGGCAGACTGCGAAGAGTTACAAAGGGATCTCACAAAACTGGGTGACTGGGCAACAAAATGGCAGATGAAATTCAATGTTGATAAATGCAAAGTAATGCACCTTGGAAAACAATCTCAACTATACATACAAAATGATGAAGCTTTTAACACTCAAGAAAGAGATCTTGGAGTGATTGTGGATAGTTCTCTGAAAACATCTGGTCTATCTGCAGTGGTAGTCAAAAAAGCAAACAGAATGTTGGAAATCATTAAGACAGGGATAGATAATAAGACAGAAAATATCATATTGCCTCTATATAAATCCATGGTACATGCACACCTTGAATACTTGGTGCAGATCTGGTCACCCCATCCCAAAAAAAAGATATATTGGAATTGGAAAAGGTACAGAGATGGGCAACTAAAAGGATTAGGGATATGAAACAGGAGGAGAGATTAAAATGATGGGGAATTTTCAGCTTAGAAAAGAGGCGACTAAGGCAGGATATGATAAAGGTCTATAAAATGTTGACTGCTGTGAAGAAAGTGAATAAGGAAACATTATTTAATCCTTCACATAACACAAGAACTAGCAGTTACCCAATGAAATTAATAGGCAGCAGGTTTTAAAAAAACAAAAGGAAGTACTTCTTCACACAACATAAAGTCAACCCATGGAACTCTTTGCCAGGAAATGCTGTGAAGACCAAAACTATAACAGGATTAAAAAAAAGAACTAGATAAATTCCTGGAGAATAGGTCCATCAGTGGCTATTAGCCAGAATGGGGAGGGATGCAACACCATGTTCTGAGTGTCCTTAGCCTGTTTGCCAGAAGCTGGGAATGGGCAACAGGGGATGGATCACTTGATGATTACCTGTTCTGTTCATTTCCTTTGAAGCACCTGGCCTTGACCACTGTTGGAAGACAGGATACTGGGCTATATGGACCATTGGTCTGACCCAGTAAGACTATTATTATAATTAATTTTTACATAAGAATGAAAATGTTTAGTACAGAAACTCCCCAACATAATGACTTCTCAAGATAGCAATAATGTGAGATAACAACCGTGGCAAATAATGCATTTTAAAAATCTTGGCCTACTAGGAAACATATTTATATAAGTTTCCATTCCCAGTCACAAATCTAGCATTCTGGAGCAAATATAACTAAAATATAGTCCAACAAACAAATGTTTATTTAACGTGCCCCTCACTTTTCCCTCCACCGCACCCCACTCACTGGTATTGTCCTTGGTCAGTGGAGACTCAGAGTTCAGAGGTGCTTTCACATGAGTTCACCTCCTAGGTGGGGGGCAAGAAGGCACCTTGCTTGTTCCTCCAGCTGCTCATTGTTCGCTCTGGCCACTGTTGTTTGTTGTGCCGCCCTTCATTCCACCACTCTGTTGCCAATGGCCCTGCGCTGTCACCTTCTGCTGCCACCTGCTGCTGTGACCTCTGCGAGTTGGTCTCTTGAGGTTCCACCCAGCTCTCAGTGATTTCAGCTGTGCTCTCAGTGGGGGAACCTCGCTGCTAGTGCAGACTGGGCCGTCTCTTCCACAGAAACACTGTCCCCACAGCAGGACTAAACACTTAGACCTGATTATCAGTGATTTCAGCTGCAGTGGTCACTTAACAGAACAAAAGACTATCTATGGAGCCTAATCAGCTCTGTCTTTAAAAAGTGGAGAGGGACAGGTCCCCACCCTCTTGATGCCCTCAACCAGCACAGGCTAAGTACAGTTCTACTGCCCTTTACTCATACAATAAGAACAACATTTCATTCCCCCCCCCCCGCCCGCATTCAAGTGATTTGTAACCCAATCCCAGCCAAAATCTATCAAATCTGTCACTTGGGCAACACGGCTCTGTTTGCTGGATACCTTGGTAGATTAGGTGTGAATGTAAATACAATCTGGTCATGAAGCCTTTCCCTGCAGCCCCAGCTCATCACTAGCTGTCAGGGAGAGCTCATTTAGACTTTGCTTACAAATCATCATTTGAAATTATTAGGTTGGCCCACATCACCGAAATAAATGCACTGACATTGTCATAAAAAACAACAGCTGTATAAGGAAGCTAATCTATTTTCATAATTTTCAAATCTATTATACTTTTTCAGATACACATATTTTATCATACACTATATATGCTTGTAAAGTGTGTATTAATGTTTCAATTTCAGTTCAAATGTCCAAACAGTCACTAAATTGGCATGTAACTAGTTCACAAAACTGGGGGGTGAGGGTGTAGGGAACATTGTGTCTCCACTCTGTGCCCAACTCAGAGAGAACATGGGTCTTAGATAGCATTCAACTTCAGAGCGTGGCTCTTCAGCTCAAGCTTTCAGCACTGGCAGTCCCTGGCTTAATCCATGGTGTTGGCCGAGACAGAGCCTAGCACATAATCACGAGGCCACACTCTGGAAACTCCTTTCCCAAGGATTAAGTGGTAAGAAAATCAGAGATATGTTTACTATTCTGTGCTTGTGCCTCTATGAAATATGTATTATACAGCAGGTGACGTGTGCCAGAGTTGAAAAGGCAGAGTAGGAGAAAGATAACAGCAGACTCCTTTAATATCTGTAAATATGCACTGGGCTCTGGTAATACACCCACAAAACATGGCATAGATAGTAACTTTCCCTCCATGTGCATCCCAATGTGTAGGAAGCTGATAAGCTGTTTAGCGAGAAGGCTAAATTAGAAAAGAAATTAACTGGAAAGCATATTTATGAATTGTGGCTTCCCTGGAATTGTAATAACTTACAGAGATGTAAAGGCTTATACATGAAAGAATCCCAAAGTGTTTTATAAAATCCAGGCCAGACTCACTTTAACCACTACTGGAACACAGTTGCCTCTGGTATGGAACGTGGCAGCTGTTTGATAGTGCACTACATGAGAATTTAGGAGGAAAAGTGAAAAAATATTGTCTCTAACAGACTGCAAATGTGATTTTTAAGGAGACAAAACGTAATAATCAGGATTGGAGTATGACTAAGATAGGAGGGTTCACCCCCACGCCTGAAAAAAGTGCCATGGGATCTTTACTAACCATCAGTGGTCAAAATCCCCATCTTCTCTCTCATCTGAAAGAGGGACCCACCCACCACCAGCGTAATGAGCCTCTATCATCAGCTATCACTGGTTCAGGAGGAGGAGGACAAAGGAAGCCATAAAACTAGCTTGCCTAGTAGACAGGGATCTTAACTACAGGCTGAGCAAGATTGTACTGGAAACCTTAGGAGTGCACTGAAGTGGGCTCTTGGCAGAGAGGCCTGTCCATTGCTGGAGGTCCGAGTGCATTACAGAGCCCTGACAGCACTTTGGGAGGGCAGTGCCCTAGTTAATACAGGTTTCAGAGTAGCAGCCGTGTTAGTCTGTATTCACAAAAAGAAAAGGAGGACTTGTGGCACCTTAGAGACTAAGTGACACCTGCACTAAAGACCACTCAGGACCAAGAACATGGGGTTGAAAAATGCAGAGGTAAGCAGGTTTCTAAACTGCAGAACTCACAGGCTTGTAAGGGCTGTGCTGTCACACACAGCAAACAGTCAAGAGCACCTGCTGCCTGATTGCAAACAAGGAAGGGTTTTGATGCAAACACAGGAAAAGCCAGTTGGGTTAAAACAAAACCAGCCTTACTGCTGTGTGCTGGAACCGTGCCCCATCTGCACAGAGAAGGGAGCTGTGTTTGAAATCTGACTCCTAACAAATCAGCTGGCCAGGGTGGAGTCCAATCTAGGCTCAGACAGGCATGACAGCACATAAGCCATGTCACAATGTGCTTCAGGACTAGGAGCTGTATTTTAACGCTGCAGGCAGAGCGGCTTGCCACTTGCCCACTCACTGACTACCAAGAAGGGCTTTGGTCTTGGCCCTTCGCTCCTGCCTGAGCTCTTAGGCTGGAGCCCTGCCTCTTTAACTCCAACCTTTTCCATGGCTGGGATGTGGGAGGCAGGAGACTTCACCGGGAGATGAGTTAATTCCTGGACTGCTGGGTCTAGAATAGAGTCTGGTATGCAGTTTCACTGTACTTGCGTAACAGGCTTCATGCTTTAGGACTCTGTGTTCAGCACTTCTGTGGTGGGAATAATGCAACAGAAGGAGAGCTGGTGTGGTCTAGTGGACTGAGCACAGAGCTGGGTACTAGAGGGATTCTTAACTTCTTAATCCAAGCCATATCAGTGACTTACTCTGTGGCCTTTGACAAGTCGCTTAACCTCCCTTTGTCTCAATTTCCTCAGCAATAAAGGGGGCATAGCAACCCTTCCCTACCTCAAGGGGTGTGAGGGTTGAATTACAGTTTGCAATGAGCTATGTAAATGCTACAGGACAAATTCTCTGCAGATCTCAGCACAGGATTTGGCTACGGCAAAGAACAAGCAACGGTTAGACCAGATGTATGCACGTTAATTAATGTTTTTTTTCATATGGGAAAAACTAGGGCAAAGTGGAATGGCAAGAGTGCATCTCTTTTCCTGCAGGAGGCTCTGTAACTTTCTTACAGTGATCTGAACATGCAGTTTTGGGGAACAGCTGGTGCACCAGCTGTTCCTGCTAGTGCCCCAAAAGATGTCATTTTCCCAGCCAGGCAGATCCAGCAGCAGGAAGCTCAGAAACGCCAAGTGGAATTAAAAAGTTTATTTTCAAATCCATGTGGCAGTTTATTCAGGGTGAGCAGAGCCTCTTAACCTCTGAGACAGACAGAATGGCAGACCCAGGAAAATGGGGGCAGTGTCTTTTTAACTACGCACTGCCTTGTCGTTTCACAAGGAGACTATAATTGTACATGAGAGGCGGCTGGGCAAGTTATCTGGGATTTTTATGAATTATAACATTGCAAAGAAAATCCACACTAACGAGTGAATAGAAAAGGAGTATTGGTTAGTCTCTAAGGTGCCACAAGTATTCCTTTTCTTTTTGCGAATACAGACTAACCCAGCTGTTACTCTGTAACAAGTGAATGAATCCCAAACTGCAACTGCAGAAAACTCAGGCATGAAAACAGGGAGGGAGGAAGGAATAATTGTATATTCCTGTCCTCAGTCTTTAAGATCACAGAGGGAAGATGAACCTGCCCCTTTCCTGTCTTCCTTGCACCATTTTGATGGATGGAAATTAATCCCATCTCTGCACCTCCTTTGTGTCTGTATCAAGGCAAAATGAACCTCCCTTTCCACACCATGGGGAGAAGATGAACTTGCCCCTTGATTCTGCAACATTCATAACATTTGTTGCTTTGCAGTGTAAAATAAAATGATTAAATCTCAGCAGATCAGGGCCAGGGCCAAGAAGGAATGTTCCCACCCCCTTTTGCACCACAATTAGCTTTATGCACTATCAGTTGTTGAGCTTTGTTTTGTTTGTCTGTGGGTTTTTTGTTTGCCTTTCCTTTGACGCATCTGGCATTGGCCACTACTGGAAGCAGACACTGGGCTAGATGCATGATCTGAAATGATACAGCTACTCTTGTGTTCCTAGATACTTAGCTGGAGGGATGCAAACCTACACACTCCAAATAGCTCTGCTCACCGAAGCAATCCATGGTACTAACCTGGCCCCGTTACCCAGTACTGGAGCGTCTCTCAATCTTTAATGCATTCATTTCCCCAGCACCCCTGCAAGATAGGGCGCAGCTATTATGCCCATTTTATACGTGTGCAATTTGAGGCCCAGATCCACAAAGGGACTTCGGTGTCATTGGGGCAGAGAGGGAGAATGACTCTGTAGCCTGGGGATTAGGGTGCCCCCAGGAGGAAGGTGGGAGACCCAGGGCCCAGTCACTCTGCTCCTACCATTAGTTAATTCTTTTTTCGAAGTGGGATAGCTTCAACAGGAGAGACTGAGGAAGCCCGAGCCCAGAGTCTCCCACAGCCCACTTGTCCAAGCACTCTCCTGAGAGGTGGGAAACCCCTGTTCAAATCCTTTCTCCCCATCAGACAGAGGGGGGATCGGACCAGCCTCCCCGTCCCAGCTCAGCACTCTAACCACTAGACTGAAAGCTATAAGGGAAACCCCATGACCACCTCCTCCTCTATCCACATTTTGAGCTGGGCTTGATTCAGTTGGTGGGTATGGATCAGGCCCTGCAGACAAGATAGGCAGGGGAATGCCTGTCTTCCTCTGGCTTGTGGATCACACTGGGGCTTAGATGGGAGATGGACCTCTGGTTTCCTACAGTAAGGCAATGCGCATGCTCAGAGGCCAGAACATAAGCGCCAAGGGCTCTTATAGACCACAAATGTAGGCACCGGGTGAGTTTAGCTGCCTGCAGGGTTAGACGGCAGCCGAGTGGGGATTTTGTGGATTGTTGTGGCACATCAATCTGGGGTTTAGGTGCCTCAGGACCTTTGCTGATATTGACCAGAGACACTAAGTGACTTGATTTGCCAAAGGTCCTAGAGTCTAAGTGGGATGGGAAAATGCCCAGTACTGTTACCAACATTTCAGACATCTCCAATAAGAGCAGATTTCTAAACTACGCTGCCCTGGCTACCTGCCAGGAAATGCATCATCTTACAGGACCTCCCGTTAACACTCAAAACTCCTAATGGGCTGGGTCCCACAGCTGTTTCCAGGAGCTTTGAACCTTGCATATCATCAGCCAGCCCAGGGCTGTTAGGTTTGTAGATTTTAAGGCCAGAAGGGACCATTATGATCATCTCTGTGACTTCCTGGATAACACAGGCCAGAGGAGTTCACCCAGTTATGCCTGCATCAAGTTCAGTTACTAGGCATCAAAATGGAGCATAACTGTATTTTTTTAAGACATTCAAACTTGAATTAACTATTTCAAGAACTGGAGAATCCATCATATTCCTAGGTAAGTTGTTCCAATGGTTAATTATCCTCATTGTTCAAATGTGCACTTTGAAGAAAGACAGAATCCTGGTTTAGCAGGCTATTCTCAATGCTCCCAGCTGAGCCCCCTTTAAACTGGGCTTTATAATGCTATTTACCAAAGCTCTTGCCACAACATCACTAATACAGGAAAAAAAAACAAACAAAAAAACCCAAGCAGGTTCACTTATGTTCCAGGCTGGGGTTTCTTTGTGCGGAGTGTCTTAAAGGCATTGGAGTACAAAAGTCCTACAAACACAATTATTATTTAGGTTGCTGCTCTGCGTTCTGGTTTCAGTGGCTTGTTAACATGATCTCTGGCTAACTGGATTATCATATGGATTGTGCGGAGCTGTCACAGTCCTAGTTTGCTGGAACTACTACATCAGTTTGGGAGGTTGCTTTCCCAGCTGCTTCCCCTGGCAGAACTTGTATTTACCACCTTTTATAGGAGATTGTCAGAGGCTGACCAATATTACACTCTGGGTCATTTAGGGCACATCTACACTGCAAAGACCCCAGTGAGTCTCAGTGCCTAGGTCAACTGACTCGGGCATGTGCTACAGGGTTAAAAATAGCAGTGGAGATGTTCCAGCTCAGGCTGGAGCCCCGTCTCTGAGAGCCACCCCATCACCAGTTTTCAGAGCTCAGGCTCCAGCCCGCTATGTGGCTAGTTTTAGCCTTGTGAGCCAGAATCAGTTGACCCAGGCTCTGAGACTCACGGCCACAGGGTTTTTTGTAGTGTACATGTATTCTTGGACAACTTGCTGAGCTCTAAGAGAATGAGCCCGGAGCTATGAGGCAGGCAGGCCCCTGCTCTAACCATACAACTGCCACCAACTCCCTGATTATGTTGGATCATATTAAAGAAGTTCTGTATTAAAATCACAAATGAGTTTGATTCCCCATAGTTTAAATTCCAGGGTATTACTAATTAAGAGGTCTCTTGGTTTTTGGTACTGTTTCTCTCCCTCTCTGTGTGAAACTTGCAAGCTGCTAATTGGGTTAGTACATTCTAAGACAGAGTCTGTTCTCAAAACAATTCTTTGTAACAACAACTACTCACACAGAGAGAGACTCAAAGCAATACTCTGTAACAAGAGAAACAGCACCCAGAGACTCCCCGCCCTTTTGTTGTATTCATCTCGCTTTGTTAACAATTGTGATTAAAATAGAGATAGAAGATGTATGTGGATGGACGCTTGGTGTGGATAATAACTGAATGATCAGGGAGGTGCCAGCCTAAGAATCCACTGTCCATCAGCTGAAGAAGGCGTCAAGTGGAAATAACCAGAGGACCCCCGGAGGGCAGACTGGAATCCACCCAACAGCCTCAAGGATGGGAGAACCAAAGAACAAGATAACATCTGGCAGCACAGAGCCGTCAGGACTGTGCCATCTGCTGATTGATTCAGCAACAGCATGATGAAGCAATTCTCATAGACTGGCATAGGAAAAAAATCCTATACAAATGGACTCTAGAAAGTGAGAACTTTGGGGTCTGATTCTGCAAACCAACTTCCAGGAGCATCAGATGAGCATCTGACAAGGCCCCGCTCCCTCCTCATGTCCAGGCCACCTGGCCAGTGGCTTGGCATGAGCAACTCTAAGGCTGGTAACTATGATAACAACCTTGCAGAACCTCTGTGTGTGTGTATGAATGAATGTGTGAATAAATATGAAATTGAATGGAATGTTATAGCTATAACTAACTGCTTACTAGGATTCTTTCTGTATTCACAATAAATGTGGCATTTTGCCTTTTCCCCTTTAATAAGATCCTGCTGGTTTTTATTTTATTGGTATAACAGGTAGTCTTTGACTAGCTGTGTCTCTTCTTTGCCCCAACTGCAGCCCTTGTTTTAGGGAAGCAGATGAGATTTTTCTGGAGGCTAGAGTGGTTATGAGGATCAATTCAGGTTTGTATGGTACTTTGTCCAAAGAAAGCACTAGGCCAGGGGGTGGGCAAATTCCAGCCTGTCTAACATTTCTGTCTGGCCTCCTCTGCCCCCTTGCGATCTCCGAGTCCAGGCTGCTAAAAGTCCCATGGTGCAGTGGGTCGCTCAGGCAGGCTGCCTGCCTGCCATGGCCTCATGCTGCTCCCAGAAGTGGCCAGCTACTGCTGGCACCTCTCTGCGTGCCCCTGGCATGGGGGGGGGAAGCGGCTCCACGTGCTGCCCCCACCCCCAGGACCATCCTCACAGAAACCTGCCAATGGGTGCTGCGGGGAGAGTGCATGCGTGCATGCATGGGCAGCGCACGGAGACCCGCTGCCCCCTTTTCCCCAAGGGGCGCACAGAGATGTGCCAGCAGCAGCTGTCCGCAGGCGTTTCTGGGGGCAGCGTGGGGCCACAGCATGCAGGCAGCCTGCCTGAGCCCTGCTGCGCCGCCGTCTGGGAGCTGCCTGTGGTAAGTGCCTTCTGGTCAGAACCTGCACCTCGCATCCCCTCCCACACCCCAACCCCCTGCCCCAGGTCAGGACCACCTCCCGGACCCTCACCCCCATCCCCTGCCCCAGCCCGGAGCCACCTCCTACACCAAACTCCCTTCCAGACCCCACACCCCTTCCATTAATGTAGTAGAAATGTGCAGCCCATGACAATTTACCAAAATTCGTGGAGTGGCCCCCCTGCAAAAATTATTGCCGAACCTCGCACTAGCCCCATGCTAGCTCTCATCACTTCTAGATCCTGTTTTCCAGTGGGACTTTTACAGAGTCCCACTCCCTGCACTTCTTTGTGGATCAGCATAGAAAGGCCTATTTTTCTACAGACAAATGAGGGCCAGACCCTCACTCAAGTTCTCTAGGTGGTAAAACTGATGGCTGTACTGTGCCCTGTCCCACTGTATATTGCAGCATCTTTCATCTCTAGTGCTGGTGGATTCTGCCCAGCCCAGCCTCACTTTCAGAATATGGTCTTCCCTACATTTCTATTCATTACGGGCTCATCTACACAAACCCCTCCAGAGGCCCAGGAGGGGGGGGTCTCCTGTTGGCACAGGTAATCCACCTCCCCAAGAGGCCGTAGCTAGAAATCTCCTGGCGACTGAGTGCTGTCTACATCGGGGATTAGGGCGGTTTAACTGTGTTGCTCAGGGGGGTGTATTTTTCACCCCCCCCGGGCAACGTAGTTATACTGACCTAATTTCCTAGTATAGACCAGGCCTAAGGGCTGGCCTACATTGGGAACTTACATCAGCATAGCTCAAGGATGGATGAAAAATCCATAGCCGAGAGATGTAGCTATGCCATCCTAACTCTCCCTACAGACAGTGCTAGGCTGATGAAAGAATTCTTCTGTCAATCTAGCTACTGCCTCTTGGGGAGGTGGATTACCTGTGCGAAAGGGAGAACCCCTCCCATTGGCGTGGGTTGTGTCTACACTGAAGTGCAGCAGCTGTGCCACTGTAGCGTTTCAAATGTAGACAAGCCCTAAAACAATATCCACTATCTCTATCCTATCAGCTGGACAGCCTGCCATAGCAAAACAGAATATCACCTAATCAAAGCTTCAGGATCAGGTTGGTAACAGCCTTTGGTGTTTTAACCTGAGAAGGGAAAGAAGGCCCCGGAATGCTATGTGCAATTTCACAGGGAGATCACATTGAAATAGGACTGGAAACAACCCAAAATGTAAAAATCCTTTATCTTGAACCCACTTTATGAAGTGGCACTGTTACAGTAGCAAACAAGTCTGGGTCTTATCCTTAGAGGTGCTATGCACCCACACCTCTTTGCCTTCCTTCCTTCTGAGATCAGGGCTTTAGTTTACTAGTAAGCATCACTTTTTTAAGTCAATTAGCGTCCTGCTAACAGCTGCAGTTGCTGAGATAGTTGGCATCTAAACAGCACTTCTCCACTGTAGATCTCAAGTTGAAATAGACACCAAGATCGCTCTCTTACTTCTGGAGAAAATGAGTCACATGCTCAAGATCACACCGCAGGTCAGTGGCAGGAACAGAATCCAAGTCTCCTGTCTGGTGCCTTACCTACTGGACCATGCTACCTCCATACGTCTGCCGTTGCCAAGGGGAAATATTTGTGCGGGGACCGGGTTTTGCACTCCAGGAAGGGACCAAGACTGAGAGACCCACTCCTCCCTCTATGTGCTTCTGTGGCAATTTTAGGTGAATGGATCACTCCACGGGCAGGGCTGACTTAGGCCACAGCTGATCTCTGGCAATTGCTCCTGGCTGCAGCCTACTGAAGACCAGGCCTGGCCATCTTCAAGATGCAGTACAAGACTGATTGAAAGCAGGTCTTTCAGAGCTCCTCTTTGTTACTATTTCCAAAGCTAAGATCTACTGGACAGTTACACTTCCAAGTCTGTACTGATCATATGTAGCCCAGGAGAGCTCACCTCCTTCCCTAATATTAGGCAGAGATGAATCACAGCAGCAGTTGGGCATGTTGCTGCCAGCATTCACAGCTGCTAAAACGTGAGAAGGTTCATGCTACCAAAGATACAGGTAAATTTTAACCCCAGCTCATCTCTGCAGCCAATGTCCTCCCCCACCCAGCCAACAATACCATTGTTATGAGTCAGGGAGGCTAACCTCTCTGACCATGTTGTCTAACTGGCACTGACTACAGGACTGGGTAATGTGCAACACAAATGGCTCCAGGATTACACTTTTTTCGCACAGTATCTCTTTACATGGCATTAAGGATACTCAGTAATTAAACTTCAATCACTGAACACAAGAATTTAAAACAGATGGACAATCATTTATTTATTAAAGAGTGCAAAACATTATACTATCCAAAGATGCATTATACAGAAACCATGCTCAAAAGAGGCAAACGGGATATCTGCATAGGACTGACACATTGTCCATAGGATGGAAAAGATGTTTTATGGCTGTTGAGGCAGATACGTCCACTAGCTGCCATCTCTTTCTTTACCGCAATGTTGTTGTTTTACAAGCAAGCAAGACTTCCCCCTTACCACTCTAACCAGTATAATTACAATAAATCGCCTGAGATGATGTGTTTAATGCATTCTATATTACCAAAAAATTAGCTAGGGTTTCAATATGAGACAGTTTCCCATGCAGTAATTGTAAATAAAAATACACACAGCTAGACTGAAAAGCATAGAAACAATTCTCTAGTTATAGCATCTGTTGCACTTAGAGACCCCCCTTTGCCCATGTTACAAGTCAGCCATACAAATGTAGAAAATTGACAGCAAAAGGCCCTCAAGCTACAGAACACTCATTTTAATTATAAAACCCACATAACTATGCGTACTGAAAATTCACAGCAAGTTCTGCTTTCTCCTGCTGGCTGTATTTCAAAGTCAATATTAGAAATAGCACAGACTCCACTGACATCAAGGTCAGCTTGACCCCGGAAAAGAGTTTTTCAGATGGCAAATAATATCAATCAGTAAACTGTTTCCTAAGAGACCACATTTGTATTGAGTCAGTACAAATGGGTTTGAAGAACAGACATTTCTTCTAATAGGCGGGAATTTCCACTAAGGGAGCTGACAGTATGTGGGCTTAAGTTCACAAACAATGGGCCAAATCCTCAGGACTGAGGGGGCTTCTTTGCCTGCACTGCCAGCATAAGCCTCCCATGAGGGTGGCTTACTTGGCCCAGAAGGATCACTTGAGCGTAGGGATGATTCTGAGGTAGTGTAGTGTTGATGGAGGGCTGTGGCTGGAGAAAAGGGAATATGGCTGATGATTCTGGGCTTGGTTTTTGGTCTCTTGTGGACACTGCAACAAGGCTCAAGTTTGTTAGAGCAGTTTGAGGTCTGCTCTAACACAGAGGGCTAGGGGATAGAAAGTCATACAGTACTACGATCAGGCCTCCTTTCCACACCAACCTCTGACCTGTGCGCTTTGGCCATTTCAGTAGATCCGGCCCCCATGTATATATTTAGTATTTGGATAGATATGCTGGTTAGTAGATCAACATGCTATGCACAGAGCATGTTATAACAATTGCAATGTTTGTAAGCACTTCTCAGAATTCTCTCCTGCCTCTAAAGTGGCAAGCTCTAAAGTGACAACTGACAAGCATAGATCTTCCCCTTCAGAAAGGCCCTTCTGCCCTAGGCACTGTACTATCCAAGGACCAGATAAGTTGTCAGGGTATCAATATATCCTGAATCCATTTAGATTGCTCCCCTACTTGCATATACAACCCCTGAAGACATTCCTCTGCAATATTAAGGCCATGCCTACACTATGGGGCTATATTGGTACAACCCCAGGACTGTAATTATTCCGGTATAACCTCGTAGTGTAGACACAGCCTAAACTAATGTGGAAGGGTTTTTTCCCCCATCGGTGTAGGAACACTACCTCCCTCCGCAACAGTAACTAGGTCGATGGAAGCATTCTTCACAGAAAGCTTGGTCTGTGAAAACATTGTTAAATCATGTAATGTTAGGATATTTGGCTTTCCTGAGCATTTAAATGGTTCAGATGTTTAGTTTCCTTCACGGTTTGAATCAAGTTGGGGAAGAAGATTTGAGCCAACTTTGAAAAGTGGGCAAGTATCATATTTAAAGTGTTCTCTAGCTTCTGTCTCTTTGTTCTGCCCACTGATATCCCAGAGGTACACCGACCTGCTACTGCACAGCTTTGTTTACAAGGGAGTCCTGGCAAGCCAAGGTCTCATCCCACACAGTGCTGAACCTTCCCTGACATCGGGGCGAGTGAAGCGGTGTTAAGTTCCTCTCAGAATTTTTCCCCCTGGTTAGAAGCAACAATCCAACTTTGGGTTGTGATAAACGTGAATTGTGTTCATGTCTGTTTTGATTTACAGAGATCAGGACTGGAAAAACAGTGTCTCCCTTTCTCATTCTTGGGGGCTGGCTGTTTTGCAGATGGTTTCACAACTATCTCCTTATTTCTGTTTGGTTTTAACGCTAATAAAAGAAACAGAAGACTGAATTCCCCAGACAATACAGTGGGGGGTGGGGAGAGATGAATGTAACGTATGTATTCAGAAGTCTGCAACAGACAGAAATTACTTCTAGTTCACTTCCCTATTACACACTGGTATTGTTCTGTCACTTCAGGGGCATAAGGGCTTCATCGCCATCTATCTGGCTTTAGTAAGAGTGATGTGTGCTGGTACCAATGAAGAATTGTTCCATTTACTTCCCTGGAAAAGGGAGTAACTTGCAGCCTAACGTCCTACCCACACAGAGCAGGAAAACAACCATCTTTAAAAAGCACAGCTAATGGCCCCTGATATGTAGAACTTGCTACTGTGGTGAAATTCCAGTTTGGCTTCTGATGGCAGCAGCTGGCTCTGTGAATCAGAGCTGCAGATGGTTTGAGACTCATATTGATTTACCATGAAAGTGAAGCTAGCAATTGATTCCTAGAGAGAAGGGATTTTTGCAGGTACTGCTGAGATGTTGCTAGAACTCTAGCTGACAGAAGTTTGGTTATACAGTCATGAAAGAGATGGAGATGATAATGCCAGAGCATAAAAATCACCAGGTGAACAGCAATAAGCAGTTCTCTGAACAGCCGAACACGCAATTACAAGTGTTTGGCAGGTAACTATAGAGCTTCAGATCTGATATAATTATCACCAACAGAAATTTTAGTTCACGTTTTTTAGGGGAAATAAGCATGGCTTTTACACTGAGAAGTTAGTGTCTTACACAATCAAGAAGTTATCGACTTCTAATGACACAGCTCACAGAGGTGGCGGTCTTTGTGTCTTGTTCTACAAGTGTATGTAATTAATGAGGCAACCCAATGGTAATTTATAAACCTGAGAATTTTTTTCTGAAGATTTTGGTCAATTATACCATAGCTGTCAGGTCATAGATTTGGAAGAGATTTTCTGAAATCTTGTCAAAAATATCATCACACAATGAGTCAGCAAAAGATGCAATCTTTTTTTCTACACTGAGAACTTTGAACATTATCAAAGACACTTTAATTCCAATTAAAGTGCAGCATTCAAAACATAAGCAATGCAAAGATATCAGCCAACTATGTAGATGAAGACAGTGATTTTAAAGAAGCAAGAATTTGCCTGTAATTTGAGAAATTAAAAAAAAAAAAACATGAAACTTTGTGATTTTTAATTGAGTGATAGATTTTATATAGAAAAATAACAGAACTAGTTACTAATTCTTGCAAACCAAGAATCATATGAAATACTGATCACTGGTCCAACTCAAGTATTCAGTATATGATCTAGTAGTTTGAACAATTAAAGGAGTGGTCTTAATTAGGTCCAGTGTAAAATATTAACCTTTTGGCTAAGATCCAAAGATAGCTTCAATTTACACAGATATATCCTCCTTCCAGGGGACAGAAGGGAAAAGTAACACCAGGGGCTCAACCTCTTTTTAATCCCTCGCTTGTAAAATCTTACAATGGATTTGGTTAGTTCTCTCTACTGTATGGAATTCATAGTCCAGGCACAGAAATAAAAAGGGGCTGTAATTAAATAGGGGGAATAATTAGTGAAACATCCTGCACTAGATAATCCAAAGGAATGACAAAGACTGAGCATAAATGGTGATTCAAAGCACGAGGTACCATGTCTGTCCCAAAGAAGCCAAATGCTTTTAAATGCAAATATCCTATGATCTACATGGGGGCAAAATGCACAGAAAACTCACTGAAGAAACACAGCTTGTTTAGTCTGGATTTCCAATGCTTCACAGAAATCAGGACCTTCTGACATGACACAGCAAATGACAGATAAATATATCAGCTCAGAAAAGACCCAGCATATACAGAGGTATGGCTGGAAATCACTGCATTCCTTCCACTGCTAACACAGTGGTTGTGAGAGGCATTTCTAGCACATGAGCATTCCATTAGTCCCCTACTGCATATTTTGTTTCAGTATCATATAAACTATAGTCACAGTTTACTTTCGAGCCGTCAAGGTTTAAAATCAGTGCATTCTTTAAAAGAATTAACTATTACAATGTGGGGAACATAATGTCTCTTGTAGAAAAGAATTTTTGAAATCAAATTAATCCAGGAACATTTTGCTCTTGTTGTGGCACTGGGACAGGTTTCTGTGGAGTCCCGGTGTGGCCAATAGAGAGCCAAGAAAAGATCATTAGGTTATTCACAACATTTTGGCCAAGACACAAGAGGGAAATTTGTTGGACAGATCCTAATAATAAAAAGTGCGTTAATCAAGGGCAGCAGAAAATCCTTTCCCCATTGTTGCTGGAATGTGCCATTATTCAAAGATCGCTGGGGATTAGCAAATTACTTTTGAGCGTTGCTTTTGTTATAAATAAGGAAGTCAGAAATGTCGTGCCATACGTTACTGTCGTCATACAGGTAAGTCATGGAAGATTGCAGGGAGGGTTGGAGAGTGTGCCGATGATATTCAAAGAGCCACAGAACAATCCCCCAAGTCACAGCAGCAAAGATCGGGAAAGGGTCTTGCTTGGGTTCTGGGATATAACCCTTCTCCACTGCCAGTCGGGACAAGCCAAACAGAATACGAGACAGCAGGTACATGTTTATCTACATAAAGAGAAAACCCAAGGAATATTAGCCTTGTAACATGGCTAGCAAATCCGACCAAATCAAGCAACTTGGAAATTAAAGACATAGAAAAAGTTAATATCTGACCATAGTTTACTATATAATTGCCTTCAACATTGCAGTGTGTGTTTGTATCCTCCTAACATGATTACTGTCCTGCTTTGTTCATTGGCACTCTAGTTCTGCTGAGCAATAGGTTTCATCTGGTACCACATGCTATCACTTGGAAGATCAGTTGTATTAGCAGTAGATGCTGCGTTGCCAATACACTTCACAAGGTGGAGTGAAATCAACTTTCCAAGAGCTCAGTCAATTGGCTCTGCATCTTCATTTTAAAATCCAATTTAGATAAACTGCATGGGCACACTTATATCAGTTTCATATCATTTATATTGGTATAACCTGAAACTGTACATTTTACTACGTCAGTTAAACAAATATAAGCCAGGTTTAAATCAAATTAAGTGTGTCCAAAGAGAGTTCTGTGGCAGTTCAACTATATCAGTTTCAAATCACAACTTCAGTTAAACCAGTGCAAGTCTATGCGTGGAACAGGCCGGCGTGGCTTTCCCAAGGCTATCCCGCGAGTCAGTGGCAGAACTAGAAATACAAGGCAGGTCACAAGGCTCCCAATGCTGTGTGCACTACCCACTGATGCAAACTATTTTCCTCTAGGCTTTGACAGTAAACAAGCTAAATATGAAAGGTGGCCATATCACATTAGAGCATCACTTACAGCATCAGTCCTTTTTTGTTTTTTAAATCCTAGTCAAACCAGCTGGTACACAACATGTTTTTTGGGCAAGGTCAGAAAGATAAAACTCCACAAATACATTTGTTTACCTGGCTGTTGATATGATTGTTTTCACCAAACACTAACCAGCCTCCAACACAGGCTGCTACGAAGGAGTGCAACTGAAAGTTCTTTCCCTGTAGTCGGGATTGCAGCGCAATCAGCCCCTTGTAAGTGAACACAAAATACGCCAGGTTTCGGGAATGAGTATAAGTGGCCTGAGCAATCGCTTTCAGTTTCTCTCTTAAACTGAGCAAAGGAACAAACAAACGTTAGTAAAGCAATAACGTGGCCATCACACTGTTCACTCTGCTGGTACCTTGTCTACTTAGACTAAGGTTTTTGGGTCAAGAACATTCTACCTCTGTGCGTACAGCACCTGGCACAATGGGGCCTATTCTTGGTTAGGCCATAGACACTATTGCAATACTTTTCTTTTCTGAATAGGCTCAACAAAAACAAAGCTGTGAGGATGGCTCATTTCACTGCTAGGTCACTGATCAGAATCCAGTCGAGGTCTGTGTGTACACTGATGATTTATCATCGTTCCAGAAATTGACAGCCAGCCACTGGAGCAGCTGCATCAGCAAAAGCATCATTTGCGGATGATACTAAACTGGGAGGAGTGGTAGATACGCTGGAGGGGAGGGATAGGATACAGAAGGACCTAGACAAATTGGAGGATTGGGCCAAAAGGAATCTGATGAGGTTCAATAAGGATAAGTGCAGGGTCCTGCACTTAGGACGGAAGAACCCAATGCACAGCTACAGACTAGGGACTGAATGGCTAGGCAGCAGTTCTGCGGAAAAGGACCTAGGGGTGACAGTGGATGAGAAGCTGGATATGAGTAAGCAGTGTGCCCTTGTTGCCAAGAAGGCCAATGGCATTTTGGGATGTATAAGTAGGGGCATAGCCAGCAGATCGAGGGACGTGATCGTTCCCCTCTATTCGACATTGGTGAGGCCTCATCTGGAGTACTGTGTCCAGTTTTGGGCCCCGCACTTCAAGAAGGATGTGGATAAATTGGAGAGAGTCCAGCGAAGGGCAACAAAAATGATTAGGGGACTGGAACACATGAGTTATGAGGAGAGGCTGAGGGAGCTGGGATTGTTTAGCCTGCAGAAGAGAAGAATGAGGGGGGATTTGATAGCTGCTTTCAACTACCTGAAAGGGGGTTCCAAAGAGGATGGCTCTAGACTGTTCTCAATGGTAGCAGATGACAGAACGAGGAGTAATGGTCTCAAGTTGCAGTGGGGGAGGTTTAGATTGGATATTAGGAAAAACTTTTTCACTAAGAGGGTGGTGAAACACTGGAATGCGTTACCTAGGGAGGTGGTAGAATCTCCTTCCTTAGAGGTTTTTAAGGTCAGGCTTGACAAAGCCCTGGCTGGGATGATTTAACTGGGAATTGGTCCTGCTTTGAGCAGGGGGTTGGACTAGATGACCTTCTGGGGTCCCTTCCAACCTTGATATTCTATGATTCTAAAACCACCCGGGGGCTTTCCTTGTCTACACAATTTGCACTGGTGCAGTTTAACCCTGCTTGAAACAAGGTAAGTCCCACTGGGACTAACGGCAGTTCTCCTTGTCTGCCCTAGTTGTACTGGTGGCTGGCCCTCTGGGAAAAATCCCCAATACTGTATAACCAAGGCCTAGCTCAGAGGTGAGATATCAGCTTCCTGAATCTCTGAAACAACAGGCTGCATTCTGCTTGTCATCTGCATTTTTAAAAAGTCACATTGTGAGATTTTCCCATTTAGTTAGGAAAACAAGCATTTGATCTGAACAGGTCTGGTGTTTTCAAAGAGTTCACTTTTAAAAAATGGATGACTGTAGCATGGTCTCATCCTTACAGAGAATGCCAGAAAGGAAGAGCTAATGTCTGTACCTTCCACTCTTGAAGAGAAAGGTCATCACCAGAGCATGGGGGGCACGGATCTTTGCTCCATAGCTGCAAGAGAAAAATTATTATATGCATACACACAATGTTTTCAGAGGGCTTTTTATTACTGTAAGCCAACTATTGATCTTTTAATCCTTATATTATAGTGGAAATAAACCACAAGTTATTGGTTGATCAGCTTAAGTCAATTTCAATACATGGCCTGATAATTCAATCAATGGGTTGGTAGCTTTATTTTTTATTTATATGGTATTTACAGCCAAATAGCCACAGACTAATAGACTGTAACTTAAAAATAATGAAGGCAATTAAACCTAACACATTCCAAATGAGAATAAAACCAAACAACCTCAGCTGAAGTAAATAAAGAAATGCTAGCTCTGAGCACTTGAAAGGGCATTAGCACCTTTACAAAAAAAATAGGCCATGAATGCATCAATAGAGCCCTGCACAGATACAAAATTTGTATCTGATCTGCAAAAATGATCCACGGATATCTGCAGGGCTTGAGATGTAAACTCTGGATCCAAATCCATCAGCGATCCGCAAAAATGGTCCACGAATATCTGCAGATATAAAGCGGATATCCGTGGATTTTCAGGGCTCTGTTCATCATTCATAGTGCTAGTTATCTTTATTAAGTGCTCAGAGCTATACAGCTAAGTATTCAGTTTATCCTATTCCAAATGATGCAATTCAAAAGTGGATCAATGGGCCTTCTACACATCCATGTTTTAACCAAAATGTAACTTCATTTCACAATCCTACACAGCTCTCTGCTTGTTGATTTTGGAATACTAAACCTCAAACCTGCAGAGAGAAAACATTCATCAGGCCACAGAATTCATCTCATATTTTTCTTCTCCTCCTATTATTCTCGAGCTCCAAGTTTAAATCTTGGCAGATGATGGAGTTGGGCTTCATGGTCTAAGATTTGAACAATTTTAAATTATTGCAGCAAAAACATGAGTCACGAAATAAACTTCTTTCAGTCCTCTCTGCAGTTTCTTACAGCTTCTAGGATTGCACTATTTTCCCCCTTAATTTGAATTTATTTCCCCCAGATTAAAAAAATCCTCCAAAGTGTCTGCGTATGGGGTGTGGACAAAGATTTTAAACTCTGCAGCCTAAAATTAACTACCTGAACATGTAGCCTGATTTTCAGAAACGATGATCACCCAGAGCGCCTTCTGAAACCAATGGGAGCTATGAGTGCTCAACACCTCAGAAACTCAGGTGCTTTAATATGGTTTTAATTGCCTAACTTTAGGCATTCATATTTGAAAACATTGTTTTTTATTTAGATAGACTTAAAACAGGGAAAGTATCAGTAACTTAAAGGGAGAAAATTAAAAACAGTATGTTAGTATACGTTTAAATCTCCCCCACACCCACCTCCTCTTCACTGCTTTAATAACTAGCTTGCCATACTCTGACAAGTTTGGATTGAATCTCTGGCTACCTGACCATGACTCCCCCACCCACTCAGTTACTACAGACAAGTGGGAGCTGGCAACTAGGGCTTGCCTACATGGCCCGGCAAAACACACCAGGGTGGTGTGATTTGTAAAGTGCACCAACAGGTCATTAAAGCAACCAAAGTACTTTTTAGAGTGCACCGGCAGGTTCACACAGGGCCCTTAGAGCACAACACATTAGTGCACTTCACAAATCACAGCCTTTGGGTGCATTTTGCCAGCACCATGCCAACAAGACCAAAGTATATGTTTTCTTCCCTAAATATAGATAAAAGGCCTAATTCTGCTTCCACTGAAGTCAACAGAAGCAGGTACGACCCTGCTTTTAGAAATTAAGCCCTTCTTTGGAGTATTTTTTAAACATCTGTACAATGTATGGTCTTTATTCACAGCTCAAGTGAATGCAACTAGAACGCCTCTGAAAGGTATCAGCTAAGAAACAAACAGATTATAAATGCTTTTCCAAGGGGCAAAAAGAATTGCCCTACTGTTAGTCTGTATTCGCAAAAAGAAAAAGGAGTACTTGTGGCACCTTAGAGAGCTTATGCTCAAATAAATGTGTTGTGGCACCTTAGAGACTAACACATTTATTTAAGCATAAGCTCTTTAAGGTGCCACAAGTACTCCTTTTCTTTTAACATATCAGAATACAGTTCTTAAAATTATCCAAAAACTGTGTGAGTGGGTCTGTCATAACCTGGGAGCAGCAATTTTGATAGGACTGTGCTTAAAGTGCACCCCACAAGGACAGCTTGACTTTATTTTATTTTTGCTAGGTCTGTGACCCTTTGTAATCCACCTTTCTTGAAGCACTGCTGGAATAAGCTGTAAAGAGCTCCTCAAATTAAGTTACAGAAGCTGCTCCCTGAAATGCATGCTTCCTCCGAGGGAGGTCGCCTGTACCGCAGCAGACTCTGGTGGGGCA
This sequence comes from Lepidochelys kempii, assembly GCF_965140285.1. NCBI lineage: Eukaryota > Metazoa > Chordata > Testudines > Cheloniidae > Lepidochelys > Lepidochelys kempii. The sequence continues at coordinate 28,200,864 of NC_136392.1, read as the reverse complement.
AGGGACAATCCTAGGGAACCCTGGGTATGGGCCTGGGGAGAAAACCCCCTCCCACCTCACAAGTACAGCGTGTGTGTGTGTGCGCGGCCTGAGAAGACAGTCGAGGAGAGCCTGGAGGAGAGCCTCCTCCCCACCAGGCACAGCTGGGCAGGGGTTAGCAAAGCCTGGAGAGGAGAGCCCCCCACAGGCACAGCCCAGGGGGGAGAGCCTGGAGAAAAGAAGGACCCCCCACAGCACGGGGGGGATGGGAAGAGACTGGAGGAGAGAGCCCCCCCACCCCACAGGCACAGCCCAGGGGAGGGGAGCAGGGCCTGGAGGGGAGAGTCCCCCCCACACACAGGCACAGCCCGGGGGAGGGGAGCAGGGCCTGGAGGGGAGAGTCTCCCCCCCCCACACACACACAGGCACAGCCCGGGGGAGGGGTGCAGGGCCTGGAGGGGAGAGTCTCCCCCCCGCCACACACACACACAGGCACAGCCCGGGGGAGGGGAGCAGGGCCTGGAGGGGAGAGTCTCCCCCCCCCACACACACACAGGCACAGCCCGGGGGAGGGGTGCAGGGCCTGGAGGGGAGAGTCTCCCCCCCCCACACACACACACAGGCACAGCCCGGGGGAGGGGTGCAGGGCCTGGAGGGGAGAGTCTCCCCCCCCACACACACACACACAGGCACAGCCCGGGGGAGGGGAGCAGGGCCTGGAGGGGAGAGTCTCCCCCCCACACACACAGGCACAGCCCGGGGGAGGGGAGCAGGGCCTGGAGGGGAGAGTCTCCCCCCACACACACACAGGCACAGCCCGGGGGAGGGGTGCAGGGCCTGGAGGGGAGAGTCTCCCCCCCCCACACACACACAGGCGCAGCCGGGGGAGGGGAGCTGGGCCTGGAGGGGAGAGTCTCCCCCCCCACACACACACACAGGCACAGCCCGGGGGAGGGGAGCAGGGCCTGGAGGGGAGAGTCCCCCCCACACACACAGGCACAGCCCGGGGGAGGGGAGCAGGGCCTGGAGGGGAGAGTCTCCCCCCCCACACACACACACAGGCACAGCCCGGGGGAGGGGAGCTGGGCCTGGAGGGGAGAGTCTCCCCCCCCACACACACACACAGGCACAGCCCGGGGGAGGGGAGCTGGGCCTGGAGGGGAGAGTCTCCCCCCCCCCACACACACACAGGCACAGCCCGGGGGAGGGGTGCAGGGCCTGGAGGGGAGAGTCTCCCCCCCCCCACACACACACAGGCACAGCCCGGGGGAGGGGAGCAGGGCCTGGAGGGGAGAGTCTCCCCCCCCACACACACACACAGGCACAGCCCGGGGGAGGGGAGCTGGGCCTGGAGGGGAGAGTCTCCCCCCCACACACACACACACAGGCACAGCCCGGGGGAGGGGAGCTGGGCCTGGAGGGGAGAGTCTCCCCCCCCACACACACACACAGGCACAGCCCGGGGGAGGGGAGCAGGGCCTGGAGGGGAGAGTCTCCCCCCCCACACACACACACAGGCACAGCCCGGGGGAGGGGAGCTGGGCCTGGAGGGGAGAGTCTCCCCCCCCCACACACACACACAGGCACAGCCCGGGGGAGGGGAGCTGGGCCTGGAGGGGAGAGTCTCCCCCCCCACACACACACACAGGCACAGCCCGGGGGAGGGGTGCAGGGCCTGGAGGGGAGAGTCCCCCCCCCCCACACACACAGGCACAGCCCGGGGGAGGGGTGCAGGGCCTGGAGGGGAGAGTCCCCCCCCCCCCACACACACACACAGCCCGGGGGAGGGGAGCAGGTCCTGGAGGGGAGAGTCTCCCCCCCCCACACACACACACAGGCACAGCCCGGGGGAGGGGTGCAGGGCCTGGAGGGGAGAGTCTCCCCCCCACACACACACACACAGGCACAGCCCGGGGGAGGGGAGCAGGGCCTGGAGGGGAGAGTCCCCCCCACACACAGGCACAGCCCGGGGGAGGGGAGCAGGGCCTGGAGGGGAGAGTCTCCCCCACACACACAGGCGCAGCCGGGGGAGGGGAGCAGGGCCTGGAGGGGAGAGTCTCCCCCCACACACACACAGGCACAGCCCGGGGGAGGGGTGCAGGGCCTGGAGGGGAGAGTCTCCCCCCCCCACACACACACACAGGCACAGCCCGGGGGAGGGGTGCAGGGCCTGGAGGGGAGAGTCTCCCCCCCCCACACACACACAGGCGCAGCCGGGGGAGGGGAGCTGGGCCCCGCACCATGGGACGGCACTAGGTACAAGGGTGACCCCGCTTACACCGCTCCGTTCCGGAAGCCCTTGAGCACGGCCAGCGCCGCGCGGTATCTGCGCCGCTGCAGCAGGGAGTTGACGGTGTAAAGCAGGGTCTTGAGCATCGCCTGGGCCCCCATGGCCGCGACGCTCCGACCGGGGGAGGGGAGGGGGCCCGCTTCGGCAGCGCACAGAGCCAATGGGAACGCTGCTAAACAGGTCCGGGCGGGCAGCGGGCACCACGAAGATGAGGTTCCGCATCTGCGCGGAGCGAGCTCAGCCCATCACGCTCCGATGAGCTCCCTCAACCACCCATCAAACCTCCGACAAAGGGAAGACGCTGCCCTGCCCCTTTAAGGAGGGGATATCGAAAGTGATCTTGCTATTGGGGAAAGGGCCCAATACTGCAGCCAATCACAAACTTTCCCCTCCTCCAGGTCTGTTGCAATTGGCCAGAACAGAAGCGACTCTCTTCCAATGAGGGTTGGCCCTCTGGCGGGCCGGTTGTGGGGTGGCTCTTTCGCTGCCGTGTGGGGCTGGAGGTGGGGGCTGGGAGCGCCATGCCTGGCCCCTGAGGCGTGTTACAGCCACTGCGGGTCCCCGGGCGGGGCCACAGGCATGGCTGGGGAGGTTCGGGCTGCGGCGCCCGGGCTCGTGCCCTGCGTCTGACGGGCCACGTACCGGTCGCCCAGGGGAGGGCACAGAAACCCTGTGCTGGGCACGAGGGGAAGTCTCTTCCTAACCTCTGCCACTTAGTGATGGGTTTAGTTTAGCAGCCTTCTAAAAGAAAAGTATTCTCTCCGCTATCACCACTGAGGGTCTCATTACCTCTGGTCTTTTTTTGAATTCTGTGAAACACGTTAGCTCAGTGTTGCCCAGTGGCAGTGAGTTCCACAGGTTAATTGTGCATTGTGTGACACTCCCCTGGCCGACACCCTGAGAGCGAAGGGCTAGGAGGTGCAGATGGATGCCCTGATTGTCAGAGCCCTTGGCGCCTGGGACCCCTGCAACGAGCATGTGCTGCAGACCTGCAGGATTGGTCGCCGCTATGCCCTGCTCATGTGGCGCCTCATGGTCTCTGACACCATATGATGGCCCAGGGACATCTACACCGCACACATCACCAGCCACCGACAGTACCAGGAGATGTGAGCCAGAGCGACGTCATGCATCGACTATGAGAAAGGGACTGAGAGACTTTGTTGGACCATATGAACTAGAACCGTAAACTCACTAAACATTAAATCTCACCAAATGAGGGTCAATCCAGTCTCATCATCGTATCCCCTTATTATACTCCACACCTGAACATAGCCATTATATGAACAACATACCCTCATATCTCAATGTCTGTACTTTGACCCTTTAAGCTTTTACCCCCAATCAGGGATATTGCAGATTATGTATTCCTTATGCCATCCAATCTTAAACTGAATTTCGCACCCCTTCATAATCTGTACTTTATTCCCTGATAACCAGACACTCCTACACTTAAACTCTGCACTGTTTACTTTTTTTTTTAAAACATCATCTTAATACAAATTTTTAAACCTGAAAAGGTCATCTTTTTGCCAGGTTTAAATGTATTCTTTCTCTCTAGGCTTGGCAGAATCTGATTTTTATTTTAATTTTGACAGATAATATCAATGTTTATTTTTAAGCATATTTAAAGCATATTTTTAGATTAATTTTTTGTGTTGTGTAGAATTATTGGTTTTAAGCTTTTTTATTTTTATCTATTTACATTTTCACAGTTGTAGGAAATCATGGAAGGGGCAGACAATAATTAATGACGGTAAATGCTGAGATTCAAAAAGTTAAAAGTTTTATAAACTCTTAAAACAAATTGTCAATATCATATGGCAAAATGTAGAAAGTAAATATCTTTAAATGAGCTCTGATAACGTTGACATTAAAACATGTTTTATACACATGAAGGTCTGACTCTACTAAATTCTCAAGCAGGATTTTTCTTATTTTGCCTAACTGTAAATTTCTATCATCGATAAGAATATTTTTTCATAAATTTATGTGTGTACAGTGAAATCAGTGTTTACCAACATTTACCAATAAAACTCTAATCCTAAAAGCGTAGTTTTATTGAATAACCCCTTATTCTTGTTTAGAGAAAAGTTTAATAGAAGCACTTCATTTACCTTCTTTATGCCCTTCGTTAGTGTGTATACTTTTTGTCATATTCCCTCTTATTCATCTCTTCTCTAAACAGTTCAGTCTTTTCAGTCTCTCTTCATATGGAAGTCTTTCCGTACATCTAACAATTTTTGTTGCTCATCTCTTTACCCCTTCAGGTAAATCTACTGACAAAGCCCTGTTTAGAATTAGCCAATTTCCTCATTACGACCCTTACCAGCTCTACCAATTTTAATGGCATAAGTCTGGGATCCGTCTATTCTACCAAGAAGCCCCTACGATTGATCAGTTACTATGTTGTTGTTATGTGTATTACCATAGCACACACTCATGGATCAGGACCATATTGTGCCAGGTGCTGTACAAACACAGAAGAAGAATAAAACAATAATACCTAACTAAGTATATGGTGATAGTCAATTTCATCACTCTGGCTGTCTAGGTTTGGCTCGATTCTACCTCTAGCCAATTTCATGGTGGGATCAACTAATTTCATTATCATCCTGAACTGTGGAATCAGCCAGTTTCACTGTTGCAGCACTCAACAGGCTTAGTGGATTTCACCAGTGTGTTCCCTCTATTGTATGAGAAATTTTACATCATCATCTCATTGATTTATGTTGTGCTGTTACAACGTAATCAGTGGTGAGCTGGAGCCGGTTCGCACCGGTTCACTAGAACCGGTTGTTAAATTTAGAAGCCCTTTTAGAACCAGTTGTTCTGCAAGGGAGAACCAAATCTTAAAGGGCTTCTAAATTTAACCAGCCAAAAATGGTGCCTTAGGCGCCAACTCCATGGGTGCTCTATGGTGTGGCAGCTCCCCGCCCCATCCCCATCCCCAGCTCACCTCCGCTCCGCCTCCTCCCCTTCTCTGCTTCTCTGCCCCACCCCCGGCATCCTGCAAATCAGCTGTTTGCGCGGGAAGATGGGGCAGACTGAGAACCAGGCTGCAGCTTCGCACTCAGGCCCAGGGAGGTGGAGGTGAACTGGGACACGGAGGGTGGCGCGAGGAGGGCCACCCGTGCCGCAGCCGGTAACCCAGGGGGCGCAAAGGGGAACCGCTCCCTGCCCCAGCTCACCTCCGCCACCCTCAGCCTGAGCGGGAAACCGCCACCTGCTTCTCAGCCCTCCCAGGCTTCCCACTGAACAGCTGATTCGTGGGAAGCCGGGTGGGGGGGAGGACGTGGAGAAGCAGAGCGGGGCAGTGCATTCAGGGGCAGAGGCGGAGTGGAGGTGAGGTGAGCTGGGGCCAGGCGCAGGGCAGGGAGCTGGCGGTGGGTGCTCTGCACCCACCAAATTTTCCCCATGGGTGCTCCAGCCCCAGAGCACCCATGGAATCGGCGCCTAAGGCGCCACTTTTGATGTGATCAGTGGGGGGAGCAGCTGATCCCCCTGCTCCCCCCCAGTTATGCTCCCCTACCCCATGAGCCAGATGGACCTGCCGGATGCTTCCTGGGAGCTGCCGCAGGTGAGCACCACCAGGACTCCCCACCTTGTCCCCCGGCAGGTGCCTCTGGCTCTTAGGGGTAGGTCGGGCACCCATTACGATGGCCCACGAGACCCTCCTGCCCGGTTCTGGGGGCAGTCAGGGGACAGGGGAGAGGGGTGGATGGGGCAGGGGTCCTGGGGGGGGCATCAAGAAATGTGGGGGGGGGGATTGGATGGGGCAGGAGTCCTGGGGTGTCGGGGTGGGCAACGACCCCCTCATGGGGTGAGGAGGGAACCCGTTGTTAAGATTTTGGCAGCTCATCACTGGACATAATGATCCCAGAACAACTATGTTTGGGAATGCAAACCCCCAAAAGGTGGCAAACCCAACCGCACAGGTCATGACAGCACAAGCTTCCCTTCTCATTACAATGTGTCTCCCCTGGGTTAAGGAAAATAATCCAGCATCTCTCCCCGCATCAGGTACAGTAATGCTGCCAGCATTCCCCCACTGGTTTCAAGTTCCTTTTTTCTGAGAGAACTCAAAAGGTGATACTGGCCAACTGCTGTTCTGCCCTGAGGGCTCTCTCATGCAAGGCTCTGAAGCTTTCTGTCCTCTTATTACATGTGTGTATGAGGCAGTTAGGAGGGTTGGGAAAGAGTTATGGCCTGCAGTGTCTTTAGAAGGACTTTTCTGATGCTGCTGAGGGATGGAGATAAAGTTGATTGCAGCAGTTCACAGAGGAATACCAGCACCTGTCACAATGGGAGATCAGACAAAGGGCAGGGTTATAACTAATTATAACTTGTTTTGGTCTTATCAACACAGGCAAGATCAAAATGTGTTATAACATGGTCAGGGCAATACCACGTGTTTAGCAGTGATTAAAAGTGGTAATATCTACCATGTAAATGGGCCCTAAACCAGGAACACCCAAAGTGCAGCCAGAGGGCCAAATATAATCATTTCAAGATTCTTAAAGGGATCATATTTAGCTCTCAGTTTGAACATTTGTCATCCTCTCTCTGTAACTGCCGGTTTTTACTGCTTGAATTGAACCAACAAGAAATTTCTGTTCAACATGGAAAATGCATGCATCAGCAAGTATTCTAGTCCTGGGTATCTATTTTTACTAACAGTAAATGTAGCTGATACTGTTCTTGAGTTCCTTAGAAGCCGTCACTACATCACTTTTTGGTGCTTTGTTGGACATCCCTCCACTAAGGGCCAAATGCTGGTCCTATTGAGGCTGCTGGGACTTTTACCAGTGACTTCAACAGGACCAGCACTTGACTCTAAATGGTCAAGCTGTAGCCTGAAGGGTCCTTCCTGGTGGCCAGCACACTGAAATATTTTGAGAAAGAAACAGTGGGGGACAGGTGGTGGGAGGGAAGCTGGGTTTTTCACAAAGTGGTCTGCAAAATGAAGCAGTTTGAGATCTCCTATATCATTCACAGACAAAAAACTATGTTAAAATAGAATCAAGGTTGAGAATGTATCTATTAGGGTATGTCTACACTACGAAATTAGGTCGAATTTATAGAAGTCGGTTTTTTTGAAATTGGTTTTATATATTCGAGTGTGTGTGTCCCCACAGAAAATGCTCTAAGTGCATTAAGTGCATTAACTCGGCGGAGCGCTTCCACAGTACCGAGGCAAGCGTCGACTTCCGGAGCGTTGCACTGTGGGTAGCTATCCCACAGTTCCCGCAGTCTCCGCTGCCCATTGGAATTCTGGGTTGATATCCCAATGCCTGATGGGGCTAAAACATTGTCGCGGGTGGTTCTGGGTACATATCGTCAGGACCCCGTTCCCACCCTCCCTCCCCCCGTGAAAGCAAGGGCAGACAATCATTTCGCGCCTTTTTTCCTGAGTTACCTGTGCAGACGCCATACCACGGCAAGCATGGAGCCCGCTCAGGTAACCGTCACCCTATGTCTCCTGGGTGCTGGCAGACGCGGTACGGCTTTGCTGCACAGTAGCAGCAACCCATTGCCTTCTGGCAGCAGACGGTGCAATACGACTGGTAGTCGTCCTCGTCGTGTCCGAGGTGCTCCTGGCCACGTCGGCTGGGAGCGCCTGGGCAGACATGGGCGCAGGGACTAAATTTGGAGTGACTTGACCAGGTCATTCTCTTTAGTCCTGCAGTCCTATTGAACCGTCTTATGGTGAGCGGGCAGGCGATATGGACTGCTAGCAGTCGTACTGTACCATCTTCTGCCAGGCAGGCAAGAGATGAGGATTGCTAGCAGTCGTATTGTACCATCTTATGCCAGGCAGGCAAGAGATGAAGATGGCTAGCAGTCGTACTGTACCATCTTCTGCCAAGCAGCCATGAGATGTGGATGGCATGCAGTCCTTCTGCACCGTCTGCTGCCAGCCAAAGATGTAAAGGATAGATGGAGTGGGTCAGAACAAGAAATAGACCAGATTTGTTTTGGACTCATTTTCCTCCTCCCCTGTCTAGATCACACTGCAGTCAGTCACAGAGAAGGCGCAGCGAGGTTAATCTAGCCATGTATCAATCAGAGGCCAGGCTAACCTCCTTGTTCCAATAACAACGATAACTTTGGTGCACCATTTCTTATTGGAACCCTCCGTGCAGTCCTGCCTGAAATACTCCTTGATGTACAGGCACACCCTTTGTTGATTTTAGCTCCCTGAAGCCAACCCTGTAAGCCGTGTCGTCAGTCGCCCCTCCCTCCGTCAGAGCAACGGCAGACAATCGTTCCGCGCCTTCTTTCTGTGCGGACGCCATACCAAGGCAAGCATGGAGGCCGCTGAGCTCATTTTGGCAATTAGGAGCACATCAACCACCACACGCATTATCCAGCAGTATATGCAGCACCAGAACATGGCAACGCGATACCGGGCGAGGAGGCGACGTCAGCGCGGTCCCGTGAGTGATCAGGACATGGACACAGATTTCTCTGAAAGCATGGGCCCTGCCAATGCATGCATCATGGTGCTAATGGGGCAGGTTCATGCTGTGGAACGCCGATTCTGGGCTCGGGAAACAAGCACAGACTGGTGGGACCGCATAGTGTTACAGGTCTGGGACGATTCCCAGTGGCTGCGAAACTTTCGCATGCGTAAGGGCACTTTCATGGAACTTTGTGACTTGCTTTCCCCTGCCCTGAAGCGCATGAATACCAGGATGAGAGCAGCCCTCACAGTTGAGAAGCGAGTGGCAATAGCCCTGTGGAAGCTTGCAACGCCAGACAGCTACCGGTCAGTTGGGAATCAATTTGGAGTGGGCAAATCTACTGTGGGGGCTGCTGTGATGCAAGTAGCTCACGCAATCAAAGATCTGCTGATATCAAGGGTAGTGACCCTGGGAAATGTGCAGGTCATAGTGGATGGCTTTGCTGCAATGGGATTCCCTAACTGTGGTGGGGCTATAGACGGAACCCATATCCCTATCTTGGCACCAGAGCACCAAGCCGGCGAGTACATAAACCGCAAGGGGTACTTTTCGATAGTGCTGCAAGCTCTGGTGGATCACAAGGGACGTTTCACCAACATCAACGTGGGATGGCCGGGAAAGGTGCATGATGCTCGCATCTTCAGGAACTCTGGTCTGTTTCAAAAGCTGCAGGAAGGGACTTTCTTCCCAGACCAGAAAATAACTGTTGGGGATGTTGAAATGCCTATATGTATCCTTGGGGACCCAGCCTACCCCTTAATGCCATGGCTCATGAAGCCGTACACAGGCAGCCTGGACAGTGGTCAGGAGCTGTTCAACTACAGGCTGAGCAAGTGCAGAATGGTGGTAGAATGTGCATTTGGACGTTTAAAGGCGCGCTGGCGCAGTTTACTGACTCGCTTAGACCTCAGCGAAACCAATATTCCCACTGTTATTACTGCTTGCTGTGTGCTCCACAATATCTGTGAGAGTAAGGGGGAGACGTTTATGGCGGGGTGGGAGGCTGAGGCAAATCGCCTAGCTGCTGGTTACGCGCAGCCAGACACCAGGGCGGTTAGAAGAGCATAGGAGGGCGCGGTACGCATCAGAGAAGCTTTGAAAAGCAGTTTCATGACTGGCCAGGCTACAGTGTGAAAGTTCTGTTTGTTTCTCCTTGATGAAACCCCCTGCCCCTTGGTTCACTCTACTTCCCTGTAAGCTAACCACCCTCCCCTCCTCCCTTTAATCACCGCTTGCAGAGGCAATAAAGTCATTGCTGCTTCACAGTCATGCATTCGTTATTCATTCATCACACAAATAGGGAGATGACTACCAAGGTATCCCAGGAGGGGTGGTGGAGGAGGGAAGGAAAATGCCACACAGCACTTTAAGCACAGCACTTTAAAAGTTTACAACTTTAAAATTTATTGAATGACAGCCTTCTTTTTTTTGGGCAATCCTCTGTGGTGGAGTGGCTGGTTGGCCGGAGGCCCCCCCACCGCGTTCTTGGGCGTCTGGGTGTGGAGGCTATGGAACTTGGGGAGGAGGGCGGTTGGTTACAGAGGGGCAGCAGTGGCAGTCTGTGCTCCAGCTGCCTTTGCTGCAGCTCAACCATACACTGGAGCATTCTGGTTTGGTCCTGCAGCAGCCTCAGCATTGAATCCTGCCTCCTCTCATCACGCTGCCGCCACATTTGAGCTTCAGCCCTGTCTTCAGCCCGCCACTTACTCTCTTCAGCCCGCCACTTACTCTCTTCAGCCCGCCACCTCTCCTCCCGGTCATTTTGTGCTTTCATGCACTCTGACATTATTTGCCTCCACGCATTCGTCTGTGCTCTGTCAGTGTGGGAGGACAGCATGAGCTCGGAGAACATTTCATCGCGAGTGCGTTTTTTTTTCTTTCTAAGCTTCACTAGCCTCTGGGAAGGAGAAGATCCTGTGATCATTGAAACACATGCAGCTGGTGGAGAAAAAAAAAGGGACAGCGGTATTTAAAAAGACACATTTTATAAAACAGTCGCTACACTCTTTCAGGGTAAACCTTGCTGTTAACATTACATACATAGCACATGTGCTTTCGTTACAAGGTCGCATTTTGCCTCCTCCCACCGCGTGACTACCCCCTCAACCTTCCCCCCTCCCTGTGGCTAACAGCGGCGAACATTTCTGTTCAGCCACAGGCAAACAGCCCAGCAGGAATGGGCTATACTGAGTGTCCCTGAAGAAAAGCACTCTATTTCAACCAGGTGACCATGAATTATATCTCACTCTCCTGAGGATAACACAGAGAGATAAAGAACGGATTTTGGTTGAATGCCAGCAAACATACACTGCAATGCTTTGTTCTACAGTGATTCCTGAGTATGTGTTACTGGCCTGGAGTGATAAAGTGTCCTACCATGAAGGACGAAATAAGGCTGCCCTCCCCAGAAACCTTTTGCAAAGGCTTTAGGACTACATCTAGGAGAACCGCAAATGCCAGGGCAAAGTAATCCTTTCACATGCTTGCTTTTAAACCATGTATAGCATCTTAAAAGGTACACTCACCAGAGGTCCCTTCTCCGCCTGCTGGGTCCAGGAGGCAGCCTTGGGTGGGTTCGGGGGGTACTGGCTCCAGGTCTAGGGTGAGAAACAGTTCCTGGCTGTCGGGAAAACCGGTTTCTCCGCTTGCTTGCTGTGAGCTATCTACAACCTCCTCCTCATCATCATCTTCTTCGTCCCCAAAACCTGCTTCCGTATTGCCTCCATCTCCATTGAAGGAGTCAAACAACACGGCTGGGGTAGTGGTGGCTGAACCCTCTAAAATGGCATGCAGCTCATCATAGAAGCGGCATGTTTGGGGCTCTGACCCAGAGCGGCTGTTCGCCTCTCTGGTTTTCTGGTAGGCTTGCCTCAGCTCCTTCAGTTTCACGCGGCACTGCTTCGGGTCCCTGTTATGGCCTCTGTCCTTCATGCCCTGGGAGATTTTCACAAAGGTTTTGGCATTTCGAAAACTGGAACGGAGTTCTGATAGCACGGATTCCTCTCCCCAAACAGCGATCAGATCCCGTACCTCCTGTTCGGTCCATGCTGGAGCTCTTTTGCGATTCTGGGACTCCATCATGGTCACCTGTGCTGATGAGCTCTGCATGGTCACCTGCAGCTTGCCACGCTGGCCAAACAGGAAATGAGATTCAAAAGTTTGCGGTTATTTTCCTGTCTACCTGGCCAGTGCATCTGAGTTGAGAGTGCTGTCCAGAGCGGTCAGAATGGAGCACTCTGGGATAGCTCCCGGAGGCCAATACCATCGAATTGTGTCCACAGTACCCCAAATTCGAGCTGGGAACGTCGATTTAAGTGCTAATCCACTTGTCAGGGGTGGAGTAAGGAAATCAATTTTAAGAGCCCTTTAAGTCGAAATAAAGGGCTTCACTGTGTGGACGGGTGCAGGTTTAAATCGATTTAACGTTGCTAAATTCGACCTAAAGTCCTAGTGTAGACCAGGGCTTAGTTAAGGGTAAATAACATTGCAGAGATGCGGTAATTATCCCAAAACCAAGCATTATAAATCTTAGCATTATTCACAATTAAGGTTAGACTTAAAAGAAACCCAAACGTACTAAGATAAGAAATGCACAGTTAAGACACCCAAACAACCTTAGCTCTGCCCTGTAGTGATATGACGCAGTAACCACAATTATGATTAATGCTCTTTGGTGGTTGTAGTTCCCTTTGCGCTATCACTAGAGGGCACAGTAGTTATTATTTCAAGCACTGACACCCAAGCTAGTTTGCAGCCATAGAAACTGAGCCTTAATCTACCAATGAGAACTTTTGATAGACATGTCCAGTCTAACTCGACTGAGTCATTACAACCAATAGACTTGTTGAATGTCAACTGCCTGTAGAGGAGGGGAGGTTGAACTATATAGGCTATCACAGTGACTTCAATTAAAAATTACCCGAGTTATTGTCTCCAGCTTGTCTGTAGCCAATACAATTATAGTAATTAGATACAATTGCTAATCCCTTAGGATGGGATCTCTAGAATGGGGCTGCAGTGGGCAGGCTCAGAGGCTGAAACATCTGTATCTAGGGATTTTTACTGCAAAAACAGAGGCGCTGAGCAAATTTAAGTACCTACAGGGTTAGAGAGTAATGAATGGGAGTTCTGTGGATTGTAGTGGTGCCTAAAAGCAGGACTTGGGCATTTAAATACATTTGTGGATCCCACCCTTAGCCTATTTATATCCTAATTTCCTCAAATATAGCCCATGCACAAGATCTGTTACGTTTAACCATATGCAACCTTTGAAGTCTGTTATTCCATTTTTAAGATCGTTCAAGACAAAGGGCCTTTTTTAAAAGGTATTTAGGTGCCTAAAGATGCAGATAGGCACCTAGTGGGATTTTCAAAGGTACCTAGGTGTCTAACACCCATTGATTTTTGGGAGTTCGATCTCTGGGTGCTTTTGAAAAAATCCCACTAAATGCCTATCTGCATTTTTAGGCACCTAAATACCTTTAAAATTCTGACCCAAAGAAAATACTGATGAGATGTTAGATTTCTTAAAGGACCAAGTTTCTAATGAATTATAACTCAAACGAGTTCACAGACTCATATGTACATTCTCAGCAAATTCATTCTTAAAGAGTGCCGTGAGCCTGGGGAGGAGAGGCTCTTTGTTTTTACACACACAACAAAGAATGTGAATCCCTTACTTTACTCAGCTTTAACTATGGAGTTGTAACCCGGGCCTCCTTAGTTAGAACGGGACACCAGCTATTGGCAAGATGAATAAACCAATTTCGACGCGTCAGGTTAGGATTCAGGCCTGCGTTGCTGGCATCGTATACTTTGTCAAGAAATCTTAAACCAACTTTGGGGGATGAGGAAATGGCCACGAGGTTATTTGCACCCCCGCGGGTGTATCTGGCTCCAATTCCTACCAAGGTACCATTCTCAGCATGAACCACTGGGTTTTCATTCTGCCAAGCAACTGTCTTTTACAGGGCTACGATTCTGGAGCCTTTCAGCGCTCTGCTGGGGATGTTCCCTCTTGGAACCACCCGCTGCCAAGCGGCCCCCGCTGCGTGCTCGGCGCTCTGACTCAATGGTGCTGCAGGGTCCAGGCCGGTCACGCCTCGGGCAGTTCGGTGGCCGTCCTCAGGTGAAATGCCAACGCCTCGCCCTGGCACCTGGCCGGCTCAGCGGCCCTGGCGGCAGTGACTTCCCTCCACGGGGTGTTTACTCGCATACGGATACTCTAGGACCCCCACAAGGGCTTTATTCCCGACAGGCACCCCCCTCCCCGTAAGGCCTTTGCTCCACATCTAGGCACCCCCATTCCCATAGGCGCTTCACCCCCCCCCCCACAGGGGCACCCCTGTTCCCCCGCAGGGGTTTTACCCCCCATTTCATGCTCCACCGCCCACCCCCCAGCAGACCCCGGCGCGAGGCTCCCCCTGGCGGCCGGCCCGGCGCCTCCAATCCCTTCCCACAATGCCCGTTCAGGCGGCTCGGGCCCGGCCGCCGCGGCTCCAAGATGGCGCAGGCGATATTCGAGGCGCTGGAAGGTAGCGGGCTGCAAGGCCGGGTCGGGCGGGGCGCGGGGCCCATACGGCACCTCCCGGGGGCGCCGCAGCGTCAGGCAGGGCCGCGGCTCTTCCGCGCCGGGCGCCTCCCCTCCCTCCGCTGCACAGGGGCTCGGCGGCCGCGGGGCCGCCCCAGGCAGCCCGGCCGCCCGGGGGAGGGTTCCTGGAACAGCCGCGCACAGAGGCAGGAGGCTGCGCCACCCCCCCACTGCAGCCGCCCGGAGCAGTGTCACCCTCATCCCCGGGGGAGCCGCCCGGAGCAGTGCCCCCCCCCCGTGGGGACCCCCTCGCCATAGACCCGGCCAGCCGGGAGCAGTGCCCCCCCATCTCCCCCGGGGGAGCCTCCCGGAGCAGTGCCCCCCCCACCTCTGTGGGGACCCCCTTGCCATAGATCCGGCCAGCCGGGAGCAGTGCCCCCCCCCATCTCCCCCGGGGGAGCCTCCCGGAGCAGTGCCCCCCCCATCTCCCCCGGGGGAGCCTCCCGGAGCAGTGCCCCCCCCATCTCCCCCGGGGGAGCCTCCCGGAGCAGTGCCCCTCCCCATCTCCCCCGGGGGAGCCTCCCGGAGCAGTGCCCCTCCCCATCTCCCCCGGGGGAGCCTCCCGGAGCAGTGCCCCTCCCCATCTCCCCCGGGGGAGCCTCCCGGAGCAGTGCCCCTCCCCATCTCCCCCGGGGGAGCCTCCCGGAGCAGTGCCCCTCCCCATCTCCCCCGGGGGAGCCTCCCGGAGCAGTGCCCCTCCCCATCTCCCCCGGGGGAGCCTCCCGGAGCAGTGCCCCTCCCCATCTCCCCCGGGGGAGCCTCCCGGAGCAGTGCCCCTCCCCATCTCCCCCGGGGGAGCCTCCCGGAGCAGTGCCCCTCCCCATCTCCCCCGGGGGAGCCTCCCGGAGCAGTGCCCCTCCCCATCTCCCCCGGGGGAGCCTCCCGGAGCAGTGCCCCTCCCCATCTCCCCCGGGGGAGCCTCCCGGAGCAGTGCCCCTCCCCATCTCCCCCGGGGGAGCCTCCCGGAGCAGTGCCCCTCCCCATCTCCCCCGGGGGAGCCTCCCGGAGCAGTGCCCCTCCCCATCTCCCCCGGGGGAGCCTCCCGGAGCAGTGCCCCTCCCCATCTCCCCCGGGGGAGCCTCCCGGAGCAGTGCCCCTCCCCATCTCCCCCGGGGGAGCCTCCCGGAGCAGTGCCCCTCCCCATCTCCCCCGGGGGAGCCTCCCGGAGCAGTGCCCCCCCCCATCTCCCCCGGGGGAGCCTCCCGGAGCAGTGCCCCCCCCATCTCCCCCGGGGGAGCCTCCCGGAGCAGTGCCCCCCCCCATCTCCCCCGGGGGAGCCTCCCGGAGCAGTGCCCCCCCCCATCTCCCCCGGGGGAGCCTCCCGGAGCAGTGCCCCCCCCCATCTCCCCCGGGGGAGCCTCCCGGAGCAGTGCCCCCCCCCATCTCCCTGGGGGAGCCGTCCAGAGCAGTGTCCCTGCCTCACTCCTGTGGAACTCCTCCATAGATCTGGCCTGCCTGGAGCAGTGCCCCCACATCCTAGGGGAACCCCCCCAAGACCTGGGCCACCTGGGAGAACACCCCCCATCTCCTGCAAACCCCCCTAGAGATCTGGCTTTGTACAGTGCCCACACTCTGTGGAACCCCCTCCAGAGACCCAGACTGTGTGGTGCAATGCCCCCAGACCCTCTCAGGAGACCCAGCCTGCCTGGAGCAGTGCTCCCCAGGGAGCCCCCCACCCTGGGAAACCCCCCAAAGAGACCTGGCCCACCTGGGGCAATGCCCCTCTGGGTACCCGCACAGAGACCCGGCCCACCAAGAGCAGTGCCTCCCTGGGAACTCCCGCCCCCCATGTCCCTTCCTGGGAGACTCCAGGGCTAGGAATACCCTTTCCTCTCCTGGGATAGCCCAGCCCCAAGGGCCAGGGAGACCCTTTTCCCTTCTGGGAGACCCAGCCCCCAGGGAGATCCTGCTCCTGTATGTCCTAAGGAGATCCCCCCCCACACCCTGAAGTCCCCCTTCCTGAGCCTGCAGGACCCAGGAGACTCCTCCTGCCCCTCTTACTGATTGACCCAGCCCCTTCCTCTGGGGAGTTGCTGTCTCCAATGAGACCTCACCCCACCCTCTCTTCCTAAGAGAACCCCCAGGGCTCAGAGAGCAGGCCTTACCCCCTGGAGATGCACTTCCCCTTTCCCTGTAGGGCTGGTAGCCAATTCCTTTTCAGCGCCTCAGTAATAAATGTGGATCTTTCAATAAGCACTCTGTGACATTGGTTCATTATGTGCTGTAAGTGGCAGTGTGGATCAGGTTGGTAACGGATGGATGCGGTAGTTAATAGATTCAAGGCCAGAAGGACCATTCTGATAATCTAGTCCAGTAGTTCTCAGCCAAGGGTACACGTAGCCCTGGGGGTACACAGCGGTCTTCCGGGGGTACATCAGCTTGTTTAGATATTTGCCTAGTTTTACAACAGGCTACATAAAAAGCACAAGAGCAGTGAGTACAAACTAAAATTTCATACGACTTGTTTTTACTGTTCCATGACCTATACACTGAAATGTAAGTACAGCCCAATATTTGTATTCCAATTGATTTATTTTTTAATTATCTGGTAAACATGAGAAAGTAAGCATTTTTTCTGTAATAGCGTGCTGTGACACTTCTGCATGATGTCTGATTTTGTAAGCAAGTAGTTTTTAAAGTGAGGTAAAACTTGGGGTATGCAAGACAAATCAGACTCCTAAAAGGGGTACAGTAGTCTAGAACAGTGGCTTTCAACCTTGGGGCAAAGATGTACCTTCACAGCTGTTAGGAAAGCACTTAGCTCAGTGCTGGCATTACACACAAAATGAATAGTCCATGAGACTCAGAACGTGAAACTGGCAAGTCAAAAGAGAAATAGACCAGTCCTGTTTCAATGTCCAAGCCAAGAGAAATCCAAGAGGTAAACAAAAATCATAAATCAGTGGTCTCCCACTGGGCTCAGGATCCAATTCAGTTACTGCATTTATCTGGCCCTAATGACAGATTCAGATTCTGCAGAAAGCAAATTTTCATTAAAGAAAAAATGGGGCTTTTAGTGCTTATGATTGTGAAGAAAATCTTCCATATCTGACTATCATTTATGCAAAATGGATGCAATGTTGTCTTCCTCAGTCAGCAGATAGCCTGAAACAACTCTGATATGTGAACTGCCCCAACCATCTCAAATGGGTATTAATTCTTAAGATTATTGATTAAATTTTCAGATAATTTAGGCAATTGTGTACCTAATTTGTGAAATTACAGCAATTATATTTGCGTAACTAGTAACTCCATGGGCAAAATATCAGATTAATGAGGAGCAAAATGGTAGGGGTCCTAAAATTGTCTTGCATCACTTTTCCCACTGAATGATGCTAATTGCAACTTTAACATTATTGTAGTCAATATTCTACTCTTGATCTCTGCTCAAGCCTCCTTCTGTTTTCTCTGGGATCAAGGGTACTATGTGGCTGTAACCCAGAAGATCCGGCCACAGACTATCATTAAAAATTAGGTCTGTCAAGCAATTAAAAAAATTAATCACGCACACTGTTAAACAATAATAGAATACCATTTATTTAAATATATTTAAATATATTTTCAAATACGTTAATTTCAATTACAACACAATACAAAGTGATCAGTTTATATTTTTGTTACAAATATTTGCACTGTAAAAAACAAAAGAAATAATATTTTTCAATTCGCCTAGTACAAGTACGGTAGTGCAATCTCTTGATCATGAAAGTTGAACTTACAAATGTAGAATTATGTACAAAAAAACCTGCACTCAAAAATAAAACAGTGTAAAACTTTAGAATCTACAGGTCCACTCAGTCCTACTTCTTGTTCAGCCAATCGCTCAGACAAACAAATTTGTTCACATTTGCAGGAGAATAATGTTGCTCTCTTCTGATTGACGTCACCTGAAAGTGAGAACAGGTATTCGCATGGCACTGTTTTAGCCAGTGTTGCAAGATATTTACGTGCCAGATGCGCTAAAGATTCATCTGTCCCTTCATGCTTCAATGCGTCCGTGCTGATGACAGGTTCTGGTTGATAACGATCCAAAGCAGTGCAGACTGATGCATGTTCATTTTCATCATCTGAGTCAGACACCACCAGCAGAAGGTTGATTCTCTTTTTGGTGGTTCGGGTTCTATAGTTTCCACATCAGAGTGTTGCTCTTTTAAGCTTTCTGAAAGCACGCTCCACACCTCATCCCTCTCAGATTTTGGAAGGCACTTCATATTCTTAAACCTTGGGTCGAGTGCTGTAGCTATCTTCAGAAATCTCACATTGGTACCTTTTTTGCATTTTGTCAAATCTGCAATGAAAATGTTCTTAAAATGAACAACATGTGCTGGGTCATCTCCGAGACTGCTATAACATGAAATATATCGCAGAATGCCAGTAAAACACAGAGCAGGAGACATACAATTCTCCCCCAAAGAATTGTCACACATTTAATTAAAGCATTATTTATTTAATAAGCGTCATCAGCATGGAAGCATGTCCTCTGGAACGGTGGCTGGAGCATGAAGGGGCATACAAATGTTTAGTATATCTGGCATGTGAATAACTAGCAATGCTGGCTACAGAACTGCCATGCGAACACCTGTTCTTGCTTTCAGGTGACGTAAATCAGGAGCGGGCAGCATTATCTCCCGTAAATGTAAACAAACTTGTTTGTCTTAGCGATTGGCTGAACAAGAAGTAGGACTGAGTGGACTTGTAGGCTCTAAAGTTTTACACTGTTTTGTTTTTGAGTGCAGTTATGTAACAAAAAAAATCTACATTTGTAAGTTGCACTTTCACAATAAAGAGATCGCACTACTGTACTTGCATGAGGTGAATTGAAAAATATTTTTATAATTTTTACAGTGCAAATAGTTGTAATAAAATAATATAAAGTGTGCAGTGTACACTTTTATTCTGCCTTGTAATTGAAATTAATATAATTGAAAATGTAGAAAAATATCCACAAATATTTAATAAATGTCAATTGGTATTCTATTGTTTGACAGTGCGATTAAAACTGTGATTTATTTTTTAAATCACTATTAATTTTTTTGAGTTAATCGTGTGAGTTAACTGCGATTAATCGACAACCCTATTAAAAATGTAATCTGGCCCCCCTCACAGCCTGATCTTGGCATTTCTGGCATGAATATTAAGACAGGAATTAGGTTTTTAAAATTTTTGAGCTTCAGTAATTTAAGGTGTTTTAATTATCAACATAAACTATTAAAATAGAATTCTAGGTGTCCAATTCTCTTCTCACTATTCCTGCTGCTTGCTTATTTCCACTTGGACATTGCAATAGACTTGTAAGTTTCACACTCTGGTTCTGATGCACTAGCAGGAGTTTGCAGTGTTGCCCTTGCAAATGCTGCAGGGGAATAATTGTAAATGTATGCGTGTATTTTAAAATATTGGTTTCTCGTGAAATAAAACAAAACAAAACTTGCATTCTCCTGCAATATTCAGTTCCCTACAGTATGGAAAAGAACGCATGGTGGGTTTGTAAAGGAGCATGAATTGCATAACAGCTGCTCTCCCCTCCCTTCCCTGGAGTTGCAGAGCCATGCTGTTCTCATAGTCTTCTCTCCTATGTGAATCTGATAAGAGGAGGAGAGTATGCAGCATCTGCCACTGATGAGAAGAGGTGCAGCTGACAGATGACTTATAGATAAGGCTAAAATTTTGTCACAGATATTTTTAGTAAAAGTCACGGCCAGGTCACGGGCAAAAAAAGTCTGTGACTTTTACTAAAAATGTCTGGGACAATATTGGGATCTGCGGAGTTCCACGCTGCCTGAAGCAGGGCAGCTGCAGGGAGGCTAGGAGCCGCCTGCAGCAGCTGCGGGCTGCGGGGTACCCCCACCACCTGCAGCTTGCAGCTCCAAGGGCCCATGGCGCCCATGCACCTCTTGGCCCCCTGGGTGGCGGGGAACCCTGCAGCTTCCCACTGCTGATGTCATGGATTCCGTGACTTCCGCTACCTCTGTGACTAAATCATAGGCTTACTTACAGATATGCTCCTCAATTGAGGAGTGAGGGAGGGGAAGGCGCTGCACCCACCCTTCTCACCTTTATTCATAGGGGTACTTCTGAAGCAAATTGCCCGGCCTCCAGCTGTGCTGTCTGCCCAGCGGGTGTAGGAGATTCTTCACCCTACATTCTGCCTACCCACATACAGCAACAGTACTGGGATTCTGGGGTTGCCATGCTGCTCCCTACAAGCTGGCTTTTTAGAAGGGGAAATGAGGAAGAGAGACCGTATCTCATTACACATACAGAATGGTGGCAGAACTTCTGGGACTCCTATCTGCTTCCTGATGGGAATGTGATGAATAAAACAGACCATGCCTCAAAATCAGTTTCTGGGACAAGGGCTACAAAATGGATGATCTCATCTCCTATTTAACAGTTAAAATAATTGTTTAGAAAAAACACCCCCAAGCTTCCATTAGGGGTTGTTATTAGATATATTGTTATTTGTTGCAGAGCTATGAAGTGTGATGGGTACTTTACAGACACAAGTAAAGAAACAGCCCCTCCTCTGCAGAGCTTATGATATAAGGTCCCAGTCCTGCACGTGTCACTGAATTTAGTGCTTGGGACTGTGAGTGATCCCATTGATGTCAATGGAGCTACACCCAAGAGTGAGTCCTATGCTTGGCAGTAAATGTGTGTAAGATGGAGCCATAGGTTCAAATGAGACACAACAAGGAAGGTTAATAAAAGGAAAGGAAGGGGAGAAATCTAATGGGTCACAGGCAGACTGATCAGGTTACTCAGTTAAGGCATCTTGAGGGTTCTGTTACTTGAGTATATTAACTAGCTCCAATGGGTGCTACAGGAGTAGTGAGTTCTTAGCTAATCTTTAAAGTGCTGTGTATGTGTGCAGTTGGTGAGAGTCCCTCTCTCTCCCTTGTGGAGGCCCCTGGGCACCTGGGATGTCACCGCGGCAGTCCTGGAGAAGTTATATCGTGCAGATCTAAATACTCCCCTTGCAGCTTCTGTTGCACATGATATTCTTCGCTTCCTGCCCTAAACCCTGGCGTGGAGAAGATCTGTAGGAGGAAAGCAGCGCAGCTTCTCTGTGATGATTCCTTATGTCTTTGCAATCAGTTGCAGGATTTTCAAGCCTCTCCTCATTCTATTTACTAATTGGCTTCTCATCAGGATCTGCCCGTTAGCTGTACTGCTTGAAAATGATTTTACCTTGTAAGATTATTTGCTCTTTTTTATTGTGGTGCAGCAGTAGCATCACCGTGGTTAAGACTGCATTAGGGTTCAGTATTAACAGGAGCTTTAAACCTTTAGTTTGTAAAAATCTCATGGAAATGGCAAAAAGCCAAAACACAGAATATAAACTGAGTACTGTCTGAATTTTTCATGGTTTGATGAAAAATGAATTGAATCACACCCTTTTGGGCAGTGACTTCACCCCTTTTACAAGAAATCTAAACTGCTCTGGGAGCTGTCCTTTGGCTGCTTTTTGTTCCTAGAGTATCAGTTATACATCATTAGTGGTTGTCTACAGAGTTTTTAGATAACATTGTAGCTGCAATGAAAAAAAATATTTGTGCTAAGGTGAACCTGCCAATTTTTAATTGAATGGCAAATCTGCCTCAGTGTGAATGCCGTCACTGGCTTGTGGGGAATGCTAAAATGAGAAAGACCCTAACTGAGGGAATCTTTATAAATGTTGCTGTAGCTTAAGGGAAAGTTCCTTGAGCTGGCAAAGCAGAGACCACAAGTTCAAATCTTACCTCTTCTAAGTGCTGTTTCAATTCCCTACCCTTATTATTGACTCGAGCCATGAACCTTGACCCAGAAGACAGGGAAGAACTGCTGCACATTCCTTCCCTTTTTAAAAATTTGTTAGCAGAGAGTTTATTCAAGCTCACTGCAGGGCCAGAGCTCAGGTCTCTTAACAAAACAAACCCCAAGTCGCAGCCACTGCACCACATGGCTTGTGAGTAACTGTACCAGCCTGAGTTACCCTCTGTGTGACATAGTGACCTTAAACTAGTCTGAGCTTAAAATCTATGAAATTCCAAATGTTCCTGCACCTCCAAGTGGCACGTGCCACTGATCAGACCCCCTTCTGCAGCTAAAACTCTTTGCCCTCCCTGGGCATAGCTTCCCCAAAAACCAGCTCTCTCCTTCAGCTGTCAGATCTTCTTTTGCCTCTTCTTACCCACTCCTCCCATGACCATATAAAGAAAGATGAACTGGCTTTCTGCTCTTAGGATCTGGTTTCTCTCTTAGGATAACTAGCACATAGAATAGGTGGCGGGGTAGGGGGGAGCGGGAGCTCACTGAAGGAAGAAGAGCTAAGCGGGAGACATGGGGCCCCTGGGAGGGAGCCACTTTTCAGTGTTACTCGTTTAAGTTGTGTTTACAGTAGGATATGTTCAGATGGTGCAGAGTGAGATTTCAGACTCAGTGAACCAGTTCTTGTCCCAGAGGGCCTGCTTGGATGTCCCAAGGTAGGGCTGTGCTTTCCTTCTAACGCTTGCTTCTGTTTCTCTTTTAGGAATGGATAATCAGACAGTGCTGGCTGTTCAGTCCCTGCTAGATGGTCAAGGAGCAGTGACAGATCCATCTGGTCAAAATGTCAACACCTCCACCACCATCCAGTCCATGGGTGAGCCCCTCTCTTCCTTGCATGTGCAAGCAGAAAGAGACTCTTGTGGGCTGCCTTTCCTGCTGTGCCCTCTCTCCCAGTGGCCATTTGATCTCAGCAGCACGTCCAGGCCATGCACCTCAGTAAAGGCATGAAGGGAGGGGCACTTTCTGTATGTCACAAACCCCTTGCTGCAATGAACACTCAGGTTGCTCAATTATTTGGGGACAAATCATTGTGTAGCTAATTTAGGTGAGCAAGCAGGGTAGTTGCTGGCTTAAATGCCTATGAAAGTCTGGCTTTTCACTTCAGCCCTTTATCAGCAACACCGGGATCCAGAGCTGCTTTCCCCAAAACCGGAAGGCGTAGGCCAGACAGCATTTTATCAGGGCTCACTTGGAAGATGCAGAATTATTCTGTGACCTTTCCCCAAACACACACAAGTGAACGCTGTGTAATCAGTCTCTCCCGCCTCCATGCACTGCGGCTGATTGTTCTGTCTAAAGACAGCCCAGGCTGATCCATGTGAGCCTTTTTGACGTACTTGGAAGGAGCTAGAGGAATGCAAAGTTCAGTTACTTGTTTCTCATCCTCAGTAGGACATTCTGCAGCAAGAGCTCAGCTGACAAAATAGCTGAAGCTGCATAAGGCAAAACAGAATTCAGCTCACCCCTCCCCTAGCTGTGACAGCAGGAAGGCACCAAATTGTATCATCCCATTTCCGACCCTAACCGTAGTTGAAGGTAGCTCCATAGTCTGAGGAGGAGAAGGATCCTGAAGCCAGATCAATGATCCGTTCCCTTCTGATTGCAGATGACGAGGACGTGTTCCTGTGTGGGAAGTGTAAGAAGCAATTCAACTCACTGCCAGCGTTCATGACCCACAAGAGGGAGCAATGCCAAGGAAACACCCCTTCACTGGCCACTGTCTCGTTGGCTACCAACAGCGTGTACACTCCGTCCGTCACATCCGTGCAGCAGGCTCAGAGTGCCAATCGGCAGGTAGCTACACGGCATGCTGGGGGGTCTCTGCGCCACTGACTTTGGAGGGCAAGAGAACCCAGGGGTGAACGTTTACTGAATCCAGTTACACCTGGCTAGTGATCTCACCCTAGGGAGGCCGGGTTCGACCCACCTTGTTCTTATCTCTTGGAATCTATTTGAAAAGTCCATATAATCCCTTTACTATGGGCTTTCCTTCAGAACAGATGTGTCACTGCTCTTGAACAGCGGGTCAATAAAGAGTTTAATCTTTTATTATAGAATCACAGAAAGGTACGGCTGGAAGGGTCCTTGAGAGGTCACCAAGTGCAGCCCGCTGCACTAAGGCTGGACCAAGGAAACCTAGAACATCCCTGACAGGTGTTTGTCCCACCTGTTCTTAAAAACCTCCAACAATGGGGATTTCACAACCTCCCTCAGAAGCCTATTCCAGAGCTTAACTGCCCTTCTAGTTAGACCGCTGTTTCTATTATCTAGCTTAAAGCTCCCTTGCTGCAGATTAAGCCTATTACTTCTTGTCCTACCTTCAGTGCACATGGAGAACAATTGAGCACAGTCCTATTTATATCTTCCCTTAACATATTTGAGGACTGTTATCAAGTCATAGAATATCAGGGTTGGAAGGGACCTCAGGAGGTCATCTAGTCCAACCCCTCCAAGTCCCCCCCCCCCCCGGTCTTCTTTTCTCAAGACTAAAAATGCCCAATTTTTTTAACCTTTCCTCATAGGTCAGGTTTTCTAAACCTTTTATGGGTCTCGTTGCTCTCCTCTGGACTCTCTCCAATTTGTCCACATCTTCCTAAAGTGTGGCACCCAGAATTTGACACAGTACTCCAGATGAGGTCTCACCAGAGCCAAATAGAGCCAGACAGTTACCTCCCGAGCCTTACATACCCCAGAATATTAGCCTTTTTAGCAACTTTATCACATTGTTGACTCATATTGAATGTGTGATCCACCATAACCTCCAGACCCTTTTCAGCATTATGACCACCAAGTCAGTTACTCCCCATTTTGTAACTGTGTATTTGATTTTTCCTTCCTAAGTATAGTACTTTGCATGTGTCTTTATTTAATTTCATCTTTCTGATTTTCAGACCAATTCTCTGATTTATCCAACTCCTTTTGAATTCTCATCCTGTTCTCCAAAGTACTTGCAGCCCCTCCCAGCTGGGTGTCATCCACAAATTTTATAAGCAGACTCTCCACTCCAATGTCCAAGTCATTAATGAAAATATTGAATAGTACTGGACCTAAGACTGATCCCAGTGGGGACCCCACCAGATATGCCCTCCCAGTTTGACAGCAAACCATTGATAACTGCTCTTTCAGCCAGTTTTGCACCTACCTTATAGTAAATTCATCTAGATCACATTTCCCTAGTTTGCTTATGCGAATGTCACATGGAGCTTGTCAAAAGCCTTACTAAAATTAAGATATATCACGTCTACTGCTTCCCTCCTATCCACTAGGCCAGTAACCCTGTCAAAGAAGGGAATTACATTGGTTGGTATGATTTGTTCTTGATGACTCCATGCTGGCTATTTCTTATAACCCTGTTATCCTCTAGGTGCCTACAAACTGATTGTTTAATCATTTGTTCCAGTATCTTTCCTGGTATTGAAGTTAGGTTGACTGGTCTATAACTTCCAGGGTCCTCTTTGTTCCCCTTTTTAAAGATAGCTACTATGCTTGTCCTTTTCCAGACCTTTGAGACCTCACCCATCCTCCCAGAGTTCTCAAAGAATATTGTTAATGGTTCTGAGATTGCTTCAGCGAGTTTCTTAAGTACCCTATAATGAATTTAATCAGGCCTTGCTGACTTGAATAAATCTAACTTATCTAAATATTCTTTAAACTGTTCTTTCCCTATTTTGGCTTGTATTCCTTCTCCCTTGTTTTTATTATTAATTGTGTATCTGGTCACCATTAACCTTTTTAATGAAGACTGAAGCAAAATGACATTAAAAACCTCAGCCTTCTTGACCTCATTAGTTTTAGCTCTCCTTCCTCATAAGTAAAGGACTTACACTTTCCTTCATCTTTCTCTTGCTCCTAATATATTTAAAGAACCTCTTTTTATTCCTTTCATGTCCCTTGTGCCTTAGTCTTTCTGATTTTTTCCCCTGCCATTCCTTTGTTCTCCTCATTAGCCATTCATCCATGTTTCCACTTTTTCTAGGATTCCTTTTTCTAGAATTCCTTTTGCTGTAGGACTGTAGTTCTAACTCGGGGTCCTAGTATTGTGGGTCTGTCTGGCCTGCTGCTTCCTACATGACTGGCTGCCGCTTTCCATATCTGGGGGTGGGCCTCACTCCCACCCTTTAGCTGCATCTAGCTCCCATACATAGAGAGAGGGTGCTGGATGTGGCATCCTCATCCCTGGATCTGCCTCCTAGTTCCTTCAGCGCCCAGTCTCCACGCACGACTCCGTATATCCCAGTGTGCCATGTGTGGGGAGAATTAAAAAAAAAAAAATTGCTGGAATTAAAAAAACCAAACATCTTCCCCCTACCCCAAACCTACCTTTCGCCGGAATTGAATCCATGCAGCTCTTCTTCTGCCACAGTGCTCCTGTATCCCCTCATACACACGGCATACTTTCTGCTCCTCAAATCAACCAAAAAGATGGAATTCTCCAGTAGTAAAAAAAAATGTGTTTTTTCCACCCTTAAAGTGAATCTAGCCCTGGGGAAAGGTGCTGTCGACTCTGGAGGCATCAGTTCTCACCGTAACCACAGAACAGGGACAGTGTGAGCAAAATCTTCCCCCATGCTGTCGCCCACAATGTACCTCAATTGTGACCTGGTGGGACCACCTCTAGGGGTGAGAAGGAAGTACAGTCTTCCTGGCCATCTAGTCCCTGGCCTTTCTGATTTCACCACGTCACCTGGTTAGTCAGAGCATTCCACTGAAGGTCTTAATGCAATTTGTTCTTCAGGTCACCTTTAATAACCATCATGGTTTGAACTGTAAACCCATAGCCAGCTCCCTATCCCATCTCCAATCCCCTGAGCCATTAGGTCTCCCAGGATTGATTCGTTCGTAGATTCTGAGGCCTGAAGGTACCACTGTGATCATCTAGTCTGATCTCCTGTATAGCACAGGCCAGAGAACTGCCCCAAAATAGTTCCTTTTGAACTAGAGTATTGGAAGGTCTAGCTCTCGTTTTTCTGAACAGTGCCAGTGTGGTTCCCGATGGCAGGATAGACCCATAGGTGAAGAGACAAACAGTAGCAACCAGTAGATCTCTAGTGTGGCCAGTCGACTGAGGAGAGCTGGAGGTAGCAGAGACTCATCGGTTTAGTAAAGAGCACATCCTCGTTCCTTTCCTGGGCATTTCAGAGATTATTTCTCTTGTTCTAATGTTGAGCCCCACCACTTTTTTTTCCCCATTCTTTCAGCAAATTTCCACATACATCACGGTTCCTCCATCTCCGCTGATCCAGACACTCGTGCAGGGGAATATCTTAGTCAGTGACGAGGTACTGATGTCAGCCATGTCCGCTTTTACATCCCTGGACCAACCAATGCCCACGGTGCAGCCCTCCGTGCAGGTAAGGGGAGTGCGTTTTCCAAACAGACTGAGTCCCTGGCTGAATAGCAGATGGAGTTCTGGCTAGCAGCGTCACTTGCACGGTTCAAAGAGCTGCTTTGATGTTGGTGCCTGGGCACCTTCTCAAAAACAACAGCAGAGGTCAGGTTGGAAAGCAACAAGTGATGGGCCTATTTCAAGATCTGCTCACTCACACTGCCTCTCGCAGCAGATTGTGCTGCTCTTCATAATACAGTCATCCCTGCTTCTTTCTTGTGTGCTATGATCCCCCATGAAATAATGTGCATGTTACCGTGTAATCATCAGGGACCATCCTGACCAACGACCAGGGAGATCAATGGGACGCCTCCCTCGGAGCTGTTGTTTAATGCTGTCTGCCGACTTGGGCAGGTGTCCCTGCACTGGTTACCCTCTTCGCATTCTGAGGGGTTTCCTTGTACCCAGAAGGACTACAAAGAAAATGAAGCCAATGCTTGGATTCTAGAGCACAAGATGACCATCAACAGGGAAAAGTGGCAGAACACTGAGCTGCTGCATACCCTCTCAGTCTGACCCCTGCACGGTATATAGGTGGTTGTTGGATTGCTCATTCCTTCCTTAGAAACTAGATACTGTATTCAGTAAGGTGCCCACATCTGTGTCAAAAAGGGCATTTTGCCCAGAGTTCGCTTTGTCTGCTGATCTGACAGTGAATTATGAATGATGTCATGAGTGAGGCTTCTGCAACTCCGGACCTGTGCTGCATTTTCAGTGTCTTCTCTGTCTGTCTCTTGTTCCGGTTTTCAGAGCAGCTTGAGTATGCACACTGGAGCTGGGTACCTTTCCCAGCCCCCTCCTCCACCGCCACCCCCACCTCCTCCTCCACCTCAGCCCCCACCTCCTCCCGCTCAGACCCTGGGAGCACCGGGACAGCCCAGCACTGGCGGCAGCCGGGTGGTGGAAGTGTACAGCGCACCTGCTCCTCTGGCAGGAAACAGCACAGTGGAGATACAGACGCTGGGGATGCAGCCCTATCCGCCCATAGAGGTAAAGCCATGTCCCTGGCCTCATATTGAGAGCATAGCCATGGGTCATCCCTCAGATGCCGCTCTACCTTCTGACCAATACACGACACTTAAGGCTCCTGCAAGCTCATTTCACAAGCTGGGGAGAAGATGCTGCTCATGAGTCAGCTGGATTAGAAAGGCAATTTGTCATAAAATTAGTCAGGGAAAGATGTGTTAGGTTGTCTGGTAATCAATGAGTATTTCCTCTGCGGGAAAGTCATGATCAGAAAGATGTCAACAAGCTGAAGGGAATGGGGAGAACACGAGAATGATTAAGGGACCGGAGGGATTGACTTATGAGGAGAGATTAAAAGAGCTGAACACATGTAGACGTGTTTAAGGGGAGGATTTCCTGTAACTGCCTGTGAGTATTGGAAAGGGTATCTGCTGGGAAGACAGAGACTTTGCAAAGGGATTGAACTAGGAGTAGTGGGCCGAAACTCAGCACAGGAAAGATTAGTCTGAATATCAGAAAAAATACCCTGATAGTGAGATTCCTCAGGCAGTTAAATAGTCTCCCAGGGGAAGTGGTGGCAGCCATGTTACTTGAGACCTTGAAACGGGACTGGGGAGTATGCGGTAGGAGACGACATGCCAAACTTCTCCAGATGCCTTTTCAGAAAGGCCCTCAAACTGTGTTACTCCAGATTGATGACTCGGTCTGCTTTGCTAACTAAACCCTTCGCCTTCCCAATAATATTGTCAGTTTGTTTAACTGGAATCTGCACAGCAGAACTTCCTTCAGAAATCTTCATGGGGTTGATAACAGGAGCTTGAGCTTTCCACCTTCAGGGTCACAGGTTTGAGTCCAGATCCAGGTGATCAGCTCTGGAGAGCAGAGAGACAGTTCCAAGGGCTAATCAGGAATAGCTAGCTCTTTGTTTTGAGAGATTATACTTTGGTGTCCAAGTCTTGCTAATAACTCCTGAATACTTGGCAAGGTTCAGTCTGAGAGCTGCCCTTTGTGCATTGGTTTAGCCTCCCTTTGGTTAGAGAAACAGATTACCGGTTTGATCCAGTTAGGCAGGACCCTGGACTAGACAGACTAATGATCTAGTATGGCAACTTCTCCACAGATTTAGCAAATGTATTTTCACTCGTGATTGCATTATTCCAGGTGCCAAGCCAGTGTGTGGAAAGTCCTGTGTATCCCTCCCCTCCTGTGTACAGCCCAGGGAAGCAGGGCTTCAAATCCAAAAGCACTAATATTCCTGCTCCTTTGACCAATGCATCCGGAGGAAACGTGGCCGGTTTTGATTCCACCTCAACCGCCAAAAATAGGCGTTCCAAAAATGACAGTGGGCTGCAAGAAGGTATGTCTCCTTATGGCCAGCTCCTGCTATAACCCGTAGACCATCATGTCTCCATTGCATTTCACTTTTAGACTGGAAGCTCTTGAGACTCTGTTAGCAAATGTACAACACAGTGTACTCTTGCTATGCTATACAAAAAATCCTATACAAAAAGTAGAATTGGCACCTATTATTGCCCCATGGGACGAACTCTTGTGTTGTGGCCAGTCATATCCAATCAAATGTTCTTTGGTCCTGAATGCAATTGAATTGGGGTAGCGAATTCCCATTATGCACTCTTTCTGTTTCAGGGAAACCTAAGTCCCCCAAACTGAAGTGCACTTATTGTGACAAGGCCTTCACCAAGAACTTTGACTTGCAGCAGCACATCAGAAGGTAACAGTGAGATGCTAACCCAGATGCGGCAGGGATGGCCGAGTGGGGCGGGCTGTTGATTGCACAGGAGGCGTGAGCTGTAATTGCATCTTTTACTTTTTGAGTATGAGCTGGTTTTGGAGTCCTCTTTGCTCACTAGCTGATGAGAACGTCCACGGTTCCTGTTCCCTGGATATCCAACCACCTTCACCTCCAGAGCTGCCCCTTGGGAGTGAAAATTCAGAGTGATGCCTGAAGAGGAAGGATAAAAGCTCTAGTCTCAGCCCCGAGCAAAGATTTAAAAGCTTGATGGGCAGCTAGCAAGAGTCATTTAAACTCCAAGCCCATCCTGGGGCCCCTCACATGTTGAACACCAAGCATCAGAAGTGGCTTCTGGGCTGGAACAGGAAGAGAGAGCAGAAAGATCTCCCTCCCTGTAATTTGGGGTGGGGGGAAGAGAGAGAGAAGAGGACAGGGTTCCCCTCTTCCTAGTCTGGAAGCAGAGTGGGAGGAAAAGAAGGGATCCCCTGATGCTGGAGCAGAAGAAAGGGGTTTTATTCTAAGCCAAGCAATGATGGTCAAGTGCCTTATTGGGGCAGTGCAGAAAAACGTGATGATAAGTGTTCCGACTTCATTGCAGAGGTCCTCCCCACCCCCAAACTACTCCTGGGCTGTAACTCTGTGTTCTGTATATAAGGCCTGTTTTTCCCACTCCACCCACAAAATCCATTGATGCCAGTTGATCAGGTTCCCAGCCCTTTGCTGGGGATGCCCAGGGGCTAATCTGCCAAGCAGCGAGGTTCTCAGTTCACTCCTGGGACAGCTGCTCCCTGTGATCCATGCTTACAGGCCACCACCTCCTGTCATGCATCTTCACTGATGTGCTGCGGTCTGCCCTGCAGCCACACAGGTGAGAAGCCGTTCCAGTGCATCGTGTGCGGCCGAGCCTTTGCGCAGAAGTCCAACGTGAAGAAGCACATGCAGACCCATAAGGTGTGGCCGCCGGGGCTCGGGTGCACCATCTCCCGCAACTCCATCACGGTGCAGGTCATGGCACTGAACCCCAACCAGCAGGAGGACGAGGAGAACCCAGGTGTGCTACTCTTGGAAATTGCCTACTAGGAAGCAGAGCGACACTCCCAGGATCTCTGAACACTCCTCATTCCCAAAGCTCCTCCAACCCGTGTATCCCTCATGTTAGCTTCCTCTGGAGTTAATGCCAGTGCTGCCGCTATCTGGAGACCGAGCATTTAGCAGCATCTATTAGACTATTGCACAGATCAGACATGTGGGCTAATGCAACCCTGTGTGCTCTGGCTTGCCGTTCTGCACTGCTCAGGGTGGTGAAGTCTCGTCTAACTGGCCAGTCCAGAATTCTCTTGGTGTGGAGGAGTTCCCAGCTGGCATCCAGTGGTGTAACCAATGTTTACACCAACCTCCCCCGAACACTGGCATGGAGGGTGGGGCAGAGCATGACTCAGCTCTGCTAGTTCTCAACGGGTATGTGGTCCTATAGGGCCATAACCAGCTGGCATAAGTTACAGAAGTGTAGGGGCTGCTCTAATGTACACTGAAGCTAGGCAGCTAGTGAATCAGGGATGCGTAACTGGCTAGCTGATGCCTCTCGTCTCCTGCACTGAGCAAATCTTGATGGAGGAATGAATATGGCCTTAGATCGTCAGGGACCCGTTGAGTTCTCTTTTCAATGAGACAGCTGGAACACAGCTGGGAGCATGACAGGTAAGAATAGTGAGTCACAGAAGGGTAGCCAGAATAATCAGGGCCCTTGATAATCTGTTGTAAAGGGAAGGCTAGGGGAATTGAATTGTCTAGCTAGAAGAATTGGCACTTAAGAAGGGAGCTGGAGGCTGGCCCAGAGACCAAAAGTAAGTGTCACATGGCAATGGAGGGCTGGGGCCTTAGTTTTCAAAGCTGTTCAAAAACTGACCTCAGGAATGCTTCAATTTGTCTTTCTCTCTGTGCCTCTGCCCGTTTCTCCAGGCTTAAGCCAGGCCTCCAGGAACTCTCCCCAGCAGCCTCAGGCCATGGCCCCCGCAGAAGAGAGTGAGGTTGGCAAACTGGAAGCCAAGCAGGTTGTCCTGATTGATAGCTCTTACCAGTGCCAGTTCTGCCCCAGCAAGTTTAACACCTATTTCCAGCTCAAATCGCACATGACGCAGCACAAGAACGAGCAGGTGGGTGACACAGTGTGGACACTCGTGTTTGTGGGGCCCGCATCGGTAATCAGACTGAGACGTTAGTTTGGCTCCAAGTGGCCTTGGTCTAATTATCGGTGAGGATCAGGTAGAAGTGGAATGAACATGGCAGGTTCTCCCCAGCACAAGGAGAGGCTTGTCTTTGTAGAGTGCTTGTGGCTCTGTTATAATCAAGTGCATTCACATCATAAAACCGGCTGCTGCAGTGCTGCATTGTGCTTCTTGGCTCTTCTTGTGTGGGTCTGGATTGGAAAAGAGCAGCTTCAAGCAGAGCCCCAGCCCTGCTGTGTTGCTTGGAAGAAATCAGCCAAGGAGTGGGCTAGTTGGCAGCTGTGGAGAGCTGGAAAAACCAAATCCAGAACGCTTTAAAATGGTCAGCAACCATCGAGTTGTGGAGTAGTTGCCTATGGAATCATGTGATCTCATTTCTGTTACTCTTATCCTCCATCTTCTGGCCTGTTCCACTCATTTGCTGTGTGTCTTTGGCAAAGACTGCAGCTTTTGGTGTTTACAATGCCCAGCATGCAGGGTCCCCGATCCTGACGGGGGCCTCTGAATGCCACAACAATAGAACTGATCATAAAAAGAGGTGGACTTAGCCCAGCTCAATGGGAGGGAGGGCATTTGGATTTACCTGCTGGGGCTGCTGCCTTGCTCGTGGGTCCCCGTTAGCCTCAGCGGTTGTAATGTTGAGGCTGCATGTTCCCAGAGTCTTGGCTGCCCGTTGGGAGA
The DNA here is from genome assembly GCF_965140285.1 of Lepidochelys kempii. Lineage (NCBI taxonomy): Eukaryota > Metazoa > Chordata > Testudines > Cheloniidae > Lepidochelys > Lepidochelys kempii. Next base: position 28,167,718 of record NC_136392.1, on the reverse strand, counting down.
AGATGCTATCAGGGAAGAGCTCCCCAGCATTTGGCTACCAGCTGGCTTTCAGTGTTACTGAGCAGCTCTAGTGTGTTTGGGCTAACTGGCCTTGGAGATGGCTGAGTTTCCTGCTGCGTGGGCACAGTGAGGCTGGAGCACCAACACCATGAGTTACCTCTGGGGAAGAGTGAAATTAACTTTCACTCTTGTACTCCTTGCTGGTAGGTGCTGTCCATTTCTTTAAATCTCAGATTTGACCCATAGTAACACTGGTACAGTGTGACTGTGACCGTTGTGTTGCAGAGCTGTTTTATTTAAAATCTTCCGCCACCATCTCCAAGAACTTCTGACCAGAAGGCAGTTAACACATTTAACAATGGCATGTGCTCCTGCTGCTGGCACCGGGTGGGGGTTAGTGAATGGGTGCTGCTTTTGGAGTGCTGCTCCCATAACTGATAGTGCATAAATGGCAGCTGTGGCACGATGAGACACTCTGGGGACTGAAATTGCTGCTTTTGTTCATAAACACAGCCAGGCTAATTTAGCGCTATCCAAACTAGGGGAAAGTCCATGGGTCCAGCAAGAGAGGAGAAAATTAGTAGCAATAATAATTTGACAGTGTATAGTGTGGAGCAGATTTTCAAGGGCACAGAGGGAGGTAGGGCACCTAACGGCCAATGAAAGTCAGTGAGAATTAGGCACCTGACTGCTGTTTGAGGCTTTGGAATCTCCCCCTGTATCTTTAATTCATGGATCTCACAGTGATTTAATTAAACTCCCAATGAGTAGCTAAATATCACCATCCCCCTGTTACACATGGAGAAAGTTAAGGTTAAAGCTGGGATTTTCAAAAGAACCTTGGTGGTTTAGGAGCATGGTTCCTAGTGGCTTTCAGTGAAACTCGGGCTCCTAAATCACTTAGATGCTTTGGAAAATTGCCCACTCAATGACTTGCTGAAGGAGGCAGTATCAGAGCCTGCAAGAGCATACAGGAGTCTTGAGTCCGAGTCTTACGCCCTCACGCTTGAGTACACCACATCTGTTGGCAGGGGAATCGCACTGTTTTTATCGCCAATGTGCGCCACTCTCGTAGCTCTCCCTTCCTCCCATAAACTCCTGCCTCTTCCTCCAGGTGTACAAGTGCGTGGTGAAGAGCTGCGCTCAGACGTTCCAGAAGCTGGAGTCCTTTCTGGAGCACATCAAGAACCACCAGGAGGAGCTGAGCTATCGCTGCCATCTGTGCAGCAAGGACTTCCCCTCCCTGTATGAACTGAGCGTCCACCAATACTCCCACAGCCTGCTGCCCCAGCACAGCCCCAAGAAGGACGTGGCCGTGTACAAGTACGGTAGCAATCCGAACGGTGGTTACCAGGCGCAGCAGGAGAGAGTGACAGCCTCGCGCTTCAGGCGGAGTGCATGTGCTCTCAGACCCAAGCGCTGAAGGGACACGAGGGGAAGCATGTGGGATCTTGTTTTCAGCTGCTGGGATTATATTGGGTTCACGTGGTGCATAGCTGAGTGCCCTGCTGCCTGGCGACTGTGGCCAAACGCTTTGTGCACAGAATGCGAGTCTGAGGGCTTAGGTGCCACGGGTGCTGTTGGCGTTCACTGCATTTACATATGGAGAGTGAGCGGGCTACCCGGGTGAATTAATCACAACCAATATCTACAGTAAAAGGTGTCACTTATGTACCAGTGCGGTGGGCGTGGGAGCTGTGTCCAGGCAAACGTAGCCGTTCCACAACAGTCTCATTCTCTTTTTAAAGCATAGCGAGCTTTGTTGACCTGGAAAGCTGATAGATGGTTGATGGAGGGAGCAAGTGAGACTCTGGTGCCTTGCTCTGTGTTCTGTGGACAGCACTTACAGTGCTATGGAAATGCTGAGGGGAAGATTGCAAGTAGATCGAGGAGCACAGTGACTTCTTGGAATGCATCTGGGAGCCTTGTCTGGATTATATACCATTATATTATGTGACTGCTGCTCCTTAGAAAGGCTTGTAATTTCTAGTTGTCCTTGCACCTGTAGAGAGGCCGGGGTTCATCTTGCAATGAGTTAAGAGATGAGTGATTTTCTCTGAGGGCTTGGCTCTGTTTAGGTTTGATATTTCCCCTTGCCCCTCCATTTTGTATTTCTTGTAATGGGGTAGAGGAAGGATTCTTAAATTAGCAGAAGCCTTGAAGTGGAAATCTGGGTTTGCAAACTCATGGGGTTAGGATGGGGGAGGGGGTTATTGCTGCTCTCCAAACACTTTGTGTTCTGTTACTGTTTTTAACCAAACATTGGGAAAACTGAATAGAGAATGTACAGGGTGGATAACTGTCTGCAGAGATAGCGTATGGTATGGCTGCTGTGGCTGGTCCTTGCTCACATGTTCTCTTCTGTCTCTCCTCATTCAGGTGTGTCAAGTGTGTCAATAAATACTCCACCCCAGAAGCGCTGGAGCACCATCTGCAGACGGCAACGCACAACTTCCCCTGCCCTCATTGCCAGAAGGTAGGTGGGGCTTTTTGCACGAGATGACCCTGGAGAGATGTTTGGGTTTCTGAGGGGGATGGGGAATTCGTCTCCCTTTCCTCTCCCTTTCTACCTCAGTACAGACTGGCAGGTCCTCTAGGACTTCTCAAGAGAGGGAGGAGTGTTCTGGCCCCCTTGTCTCTCTAGAGCAGAGTCCATTCCTCCCCACAGTGCCAGCTCTTCTGCTGCACCCCATTCACTGATCAATACACTTTTCTCCAATTTCCTGCCATCCCTCAACCCTGCATCATATTGAGCCCCAATCCTGCAAAGGGTTGAGTGCCCTGAGCCCCAAATACTCTATTGACAGCGAAGGACACTCAGCACCTGACAGGATCTGTCCCTTTTACAGTACAGGAATGCTGGATGTTATGCTGGCCTGCCTCACCTCCCAGAGTCAGGGATGGCTACAGGAGCGAGGCTGGCTTTAGTGTGGTTTCTGTGGTTTCTTGGCTTCTCCTTCAGCCCCCACTGTGACCATTAGCCTGTTCCCTCCTTGAACCACTAGGCACATCCTGCCTACAGGAAGAAGAATGTAGAGCCCCAGCCTTGCTAACCCATCGCTTGTCTCCCATCCAAATAAACCTCTATGTGCCCCTCCCACTGTTGTCCTCTCCTCTTTTGGATGAATGCTGTGTGTACTTGGAAAGGACAAGCTTGTCCTGATAGCGTGTCTAGAGCTGGACGCCCAGGCAGCCTTTGGCTGTGGACGTTCTGATCACGTCACCCCCGGGGGTTGAGGGGCAGAATTGCGGGCGCTGAATTCTAATACACTTTGTTTGAAAATCTAGACTAAAATGTGGACCCTTGCTCCTCTGTTTATAGCTAAGGAGGTGAAAATCCTGCAGTGGGGGCAGGAACAATCTCAGAGGAAAGACCACTTTGTACTGAGGTAGCTCGGGAAGGGGAAACGCACACCCGCCATGGTTAGTAACCCATCTTTTTTTATGTGTCGTCCTTTGTCCCCGAAAGAGACAGGTGCTCTCTGTGCAAGGCTGTGGCCATGTTAGGGTTAGCTTGCTGCTTTTCACATCTGCATGTAGGGCAGTCCATTCCCCCTCTCCCATTGATCCTTGGGGGACTTCCCAACACACAGGGGCAGCAGCCTGTGACTCCTGCTGTTGGAAAGCCCTTTCGCTAGGCAGCTTTTTTTTGCTTCTGAGTTTGTGAGTTACTAAGATTGCTTCTGTGCGGAGGGAGTGTAGCGTAGTGGTGAGCATGCAGCACTGGGAGCTAGGTTCTCTGCCTAGCCCTCGTGCGGACTGGTGGCATTATCGTCAGCAAATCATTGGACTGGTGTGTTTAGTTTTCCCGTGTGTGAAATGAACTGTTAATAATGTCGGCATGGCAAATGTCACCCATTAATGGATAAACGCTTTGGAACCCTGTGATGGAAGATGATTGGGGGATGCACAATACTGTTAGTACGAAGTGCAACGGGTTCCTGCCACAGTTGATCTCAGTACTACCCGCAGGAAGTGGGCAGAGTGGGTGCTTCTCAAATATTCCCTTCTTGTTATAAAAGCTATTTCCAGGGGTTGCAGCCTGCACAGCTTTAGCATCTGACGCTGTTTTAAAGCTGTATTTGTGTTTTCCTCATGGGGTTCTGCAGGCCTCCCCTTGGGTTTTGTTTAGGTAAAAATCCCTCACCCCTTGCACGTACTCCCTCAGAGAGTGCTCCAGCCCCGTATGGGGAGCAGGCTTTGAGTCTGTGGGAGCTGCTGGGCCGGCCCCGCAGCCCAGGAGGGATTAATGCTATGCCCAGTCTGGTCAGGCCTTTTCTTCAGGGCACCACTGATTGGTTGCACTGACAATCTTCAGCAAACCCCAATATCTGACCCCTGACAAACTACCAGCCCCAACGCATTCTTAATGGGGCTCTGCTGAAGAACAGGGCTGTCTGGGTCCCTGGGTCTGACAGGGGCAGACCATCCTGTTACAGTCCCCTCCTTTTCTGTGCTCACAGGTGTTCCCCTGTGAGAGGTACCTGCGACGGCACCTCCCCACGCATGGAGGAGGGGGCAAATTCAAGTGCCAGATCTGTAAGAAGTTCTTCCGCCGGGAGCACTACCTCAAGCTGCACGCCCACATCCATTCAGGTAGGTGCTTCCTCGTGTATCCTTTCCGCTGCGTCGGGCTTCCTTTCTCTGGGGAACCCCCAAGGGGCAGAGCTGTCTGGATGGTATTTAGTGAGGATCAGTATTCAGTGCTCTTTTGATTCTGTTCCAGGCTAGCCAGAGTAAGTAGTGTATTACACAACCTTTGGTGCCGACTGCTTTTCAGAGTAATACCGTGCTGCTGAGACAGGGTTAGCTGTTGAACCAGCTTGGCGATCTCACATCAGCACCAGCTGGGTGATGGGAGTGCAGCACACAGCCAGCCTCCTCCCTTCTCAGGCTTGGTGGGGCTAGCAGCGCTGTCCTGGAGGAGGAGCACTCAATGGGAGGTGTAGCCATCCACCCATTGGCCAGAGGGAGCATTGCTGACAGGGGCCTTTCAGGGAGGAACTACAGCAGGGGTTCTCAAACTGGGGGTTGTGACCCCTCAGAGGTTATTACGTGGGGGGTCGTGAGCTGTCAGCCTCCACCCCAAACTCCACTTCACTGCCATCATTTATAATAATGTTAAATATAAAAAAGTGTTTTTAATTTACAAGGGGTGGGGGTGGAGGGGTCACAATCAGAGGCTTGCTGTGTGATGGGGTCCCGAGTACAAAAGTTTGAGAACCACTGAACTACAGAGATAGGTGTTGGAGTGGGAAGGAGTCACTTCTTTCTGTACTCATGATTCGGGCCTTCCTGTCCTGCTTTGGAATCCGAGCACACCCAAAGGCGCTCGGGCCTGATGGCGTGTGGGGGGTTCTCTCTCTGAGGCACAGTGCTTCACGAGGGCGGGCTGGAGGTGATTCGCCTCTGGAGTCTTATCTCTGTTTTTATTGGGCTGGAAGATGATGCTTTCCTGTGACTCTTCTGCCTGCCCTGTCACAGCATGGGGAGCAAGTGACGCTGGCAGTTTGGAGAAGCTATGTGGTCTTCAGAAAGTGGCAAAGGGACCTGCCGTTTGGGGAGGGAAGTGGAGATTTGTCATAGTGTCCTGTGCCCCCTACCATGAGTGTTGTCGCTTCATCACCTTTGGGCTTTCCACACAGCTATCTCCCTGGAACCTGCTGTTAACACGCTAGGGACTGGCCATTCCCCTCGTCTGGGGCTGAGCACACTTGTCAGCCCAAGGGGTGAGGAAATACACTTGACTCCATAACCAGCAGGGAATCCTTCTGCTCCTTCAGCTCTGGGCCAGATGTAACTAGAGGAGAGGCCTTCGCACAGCGTAGCTATCAAGTCTCCATGCTGAAGTGGGTGACCCAGCTTGCAGGGAATATCACAGAGCAGGAAAGCGGAGACTGACGCTGCTGCCCAAGTGGAGGGACTAAAGGGTTATTAGAACAATGATAAGCCCTGAGGCCCAGTGCAGCCTGTATGTCCCTGACAGTGTGTCTCTGTCCTGCGCAGGTGAAAAGCCCTTTAAGTGCTCTGTGTGCGACGCAGCCTTCAACCGGAAAGATAAACTGAAGCGACACATGCTGATCCATGAGCCTTTCAAGAAGTACAAATGTCCCTTCTCGTATGTACCAAGTGACCCCTGGCAGCCAGGAGCAGAGCTGGCTTTGTTGTTCCTGAGATCCCACTGGTCTTTGGGAAGGAAGGTCTCCCTCAGTCTGCACAATGAAAGGGCTTCAGAGTAACAGCCGTGTTAGTCTGTATTCGCAAAAAGAAAAGGAGTACTTGTGGCAACTTAGAGACTAACCAATTTATTTGAGCATGAGCTTTTGTGAGCTACAGCTCACTTCATTGGATGCAGTGAGCTGTAGCTCACGAAAGCTTATGCTCAAATAAATTGGTTAGTCTCTAAGGTGCCACAAGTACTCCTTTTTTTAATGAAAGGGCTGTTATAGGCTCTCAGAGTGTGTGGATAGCCCATATTGAGTGGCACCAAACAACCCACTCTTCTTGGGGAGGCTCCATGCTCTAGCGATTTTGAGCAGGGAGCTGGGAACCAGCAAGTTCTAACCCCAGCTCCTACCACTTGCTTGTCGCAATCCCTTCATCTCTGCCTCATTTTCTCCCTGTGTAAGATGGGGCTGATCCTACTGCCTCCTGGCGAGGTTGTGAGGTTTATCACATCGCACTGGTAGAGCACTTAAAAGTGCTATATATTAGCGAGGGGTTGCCTGAATGTGTATAAATACCATGCGCTCCGCCCTCAAAGGCAGTGTCGCCTAATGCATGAGGCACATGGGAAGGTTTCTTAGTTCCACTTCAAAATGTCTTTAAAGCTTTGACTGAGATATGCCCGTCCCTCTCAGGGTTACATTGTGTTGGCAGGACAGGGTGGGGAAGATGCCCCTTGCTCTCTGCATGGATAGAGATCTTGGGGCACAGTCTGGTGCCTTTCACTGGCACTGTGTCCACTGAATGCATCTTCTGTTTAAAAAATGTGGAGCCTTTCAATAACTGTCCGTGGTCCCCAGGGGTGGGGGGGCGTCTGGCTTGGAACGTGGGAAATGGTTGCCCTCATTGCTTGGGCTGGAGGAGTCCCCTACCCTGAAGGGTAATTGAGAAGACATCAGTTACTATGACAAGAGGCTGTACACAGAGATACAACCTATCTTCCAGTTAATGTGGAGTGAGATGGCTTCAGAGCCTTGGTAATGCTGGGGCCAGAACTCTAGCCATAGGCCCTTGCACATCCCAGCACCAATGGGTACGTTTCAGATACAAGAGAGAGACCCCTGGCATAACATTGTCTTTCTTCAGTGGCCTCAATTCACTTGGCTTCTCCCAACTCCTCTCCCATCCCAGTCAGTTTGCAACACCTTTGCCCCTGCTTCTGCCTGCAGCTGCTTTGAAGCACTGTTAATACCGCTCTGTGAGGGGACCCGTGACAGGCACCGCATGACTTTCCAGTGGAAGCCATGTGCATCCACATCGCAGCACTCATCTTGAAATTGTGGGGCCCCTGTCGTAACACCCGGTGGATACACCCTGAGCTCTCCGCGGCACATGGGTGGTGAGCGATGATGTCTGAGAGCTAATGTATGTACCTCTTTCTGTCCTCACCACCCCCAACCCGATTCAAGCTGGTTACTGGGATTTTTATTCTTACAGAAGCCACACGGGCTGTAATAAAGAGTTCAACAGGCCAGACAAGCTGAAAGCTCATATACTCTCCCATTCCGGTAAGTGGGACTGCAGCTCTCCCCTTGCTGCCCATAGCTGTGAATGAAAATGCTGCTTGAATTCAACCTAAGTGCTTAGAGAGCCTCTTAGGCAGGAGGCCAGTGTGCATATCTCCTGGCTTTATTTTTCAACCAGAGCAGTAGTAGGGGTAAGATGCCTACGAACTGTCAAGCGAGTGGATTACTAGTACCCTTTATAGCAGTGAATAGTAGGACTCTTACCCTTCTCAGCACCATTGCTGGATAACACTAGTCTACATTGATTCCACCCACTAAATACATTGTCCTAGAATCCACAGAAGCAAGAGATGCCAAATCCCTTATGAAATCAGTCCGCTCCATTCCCTGACAATGCAGGATTCTTCCCTGAAGGATACTCTCCTGCTTTGTCCAGCTATGACTTGGGTGATGAGACATCCACCACCACTTCCCGCGGGAGATTTTCCACAGTCCAATATAAGGAGTTTCCCATGCAGTAAAACTAATAGTGTCACTCACTGGTTCTGCAAGCAGCCCCTGGCTTTGGGATTTCTACCTCTGCTCCTGCAGGCCTACTGGAAGAGCCCACGTTCCATTTGCAGCTGTGTCTAAGATCCATGCACATTTGAGGCTATACAAATAATAAACCATGTGGCCAGCTTGGGATATAGGAATTCTGAAGCAGAGTAGGATATTAGGTGTGCTTATTTGCATATTAATACCAAGAATGCTCTTTCTGCCCCATACCCAATAATGTCCCCATGTCAAAAGTAATCTCTTGGGATTCAGATGAGCGTTTGTCTGAGTTCCACATCCACAGCCACACCCCTAGAAACAAGCTCCCAGGGAGCCCCGCAATTCTTGCCTGACAAGTAGTACAACTGTAGATCTCTCCCTCTCCTGTCTCTGTCACGTCCAGAGCCCTGGACAGAGCAGCTGGATGGAGTATGCACTGAAGATGCAACTGATGGGGGGCATCAGTTTGTTCCTCCAGTGAAATTAAGGAGTTTCAAAAAATCAGTTCATTTTCTTTACGGTTCCTAAACCAAGCAAATCTTAAGTTTAAGAGCATGTGTTTCACTTTTGACTGTGCTCTTGTGAAATTGCTTTCATGGTATATTGCTCAACTCCCTTTAGGGACAGGAGCAATGCTGTCCTTATGATAAACCCTGAAATTAGGGTTCCAGATCACTTCAGGCTCCAACCTGCCATACACATTCTCTGCTTATGTGCATTTTTTTAAAAATAGAAAACGAAAAAATCTGATCTCTTTGCGGGAGGGGGTGATTGTTTTAAGCAGTAAAAGCACCAAATAAAAGTATTTTGGGGAGCTTTGGGTGGGGATTTTTGTCTTGTTTTTGCCAAGCAATAGTTAAAAAATTACTCGGCTTTGAAGAGCAGACACAACTATTGAGCCCCGTTGCAGTGCGATTAATGGGTCCATCCACCCTGTAAGGAGGGTTCTGTAACTAAGCTCTTTCTCGTATTGTGCTTGGCTTAGGAATGAAGATCCACAAGTGCCAGTACTGTAACAAGTCCTTCAGTCGACGGGCCCACATGGTGGAACATCAGCGCTCACACACTGGAAACTACAAGTACCGCTGCCCCACTTGCAGCAAGGGCTTCACGCGCCAGAAGTATATGAAGGACCACAAGTGCCGGCTGAACTCACCCAAGGACAAAGAGCTTCAGATCAGGAAGGCCCAGAAGAAGCGGGGAGCTCGGCGGAAGGTGGGCCTTCCTCTTCCCGGCCAGCTGGCCCTGGCAGAGCTGAAGGACAGTGCAGAGGGGGAGAACCCCCGGGAGAGTAGCCCCAACAAAGAACAATTTCGGGAATCAGACGCAGTCCTGTCCATTGTGGTTGGTGGGTCAGCAGCTGCAGATTCGGACCTTGTAGTCCCCGGCCAGCCCAGCAGCATTGCTTCCAGTCTTGCCCTGGCAGAGTTGCAGACTGGCACAGATGTGCCGTGCGCCATGCTGGCTGTCCCCGTTTACATTCAGACTACGGACTGATAAAACTGTGACCTGTGTGTGCTTGGTGAGCGGTAGGGGATCCGCATTTTCTTCACCCACTGGTGGGGTGGCCAGACTCATGGTGAGATGGGCTGAAGTGTCTGGATCACAGTGATACAGAGACCAAAACTCTTAGGGATGGAGATGGGTAGGGGAGATAATGACTTTCATCTCCACCTACCAAGGTACATGACTCCATAGAAGCCAGTGATGGCCAGCAGGTCTGGAGGGGAATGTTACATTTTCTTGTCCCCGTTCAGCACTTGTCAATGCGGGGTGGGGTGACGAGGAGCCCTGAATCAGGATGGGAAGAATGGTAGAGACCATGAGCAGAAAGCTTTGCAAATCACCATCTGCCCCATTTATGTTTTCATTGTAAAATCCATATATATGGGGATATATATCCATATATATATGCCTATATATGGGGAGGGGCATGTCCAAGTGCAAATACATGATCCTTCCTCTGGAAGCAAGTGCATCCTCATATCCTTTGGGAACACTGTTCATAAATACCCTAATAGACACTGCCAGTGTCTCTCTCATCTGTGTGTGTTAGCAGAAAGGCTGTATTATCTGTACTGGGTGTGTATAAACACGATGGCCCTGATGCTGCAGCTGCTCTGCATGAAGTCAGGGGATGGCCAGCAGCTGCGGCATTGTGCCCACAGTTGTGTGCCTGAGTGCATGTACGTGTGTGTTCTTTTCTTCTGTTTGAAGTTCTCGCCACAATGGTCACTGTATTTTAGCTCTTCTATGTCACTCTTTAGCCAAGGATCTCAAAATGCCTTAGACACAAATGAGTTAATCTTCACAACAGCTAAATATTCCTCTCATTGTCCAGCAGGGAACCACAGCACGGCAGGTAAGTGAACTATCCCAGCTGACACAGGAAGTGCAGAGCTAGGGCTTGAAGCCAGATTGCCTGACTCCAAGTCTGCTGGTCTACATGCTACCCAGTGCTTCTCCACGCTTTCCCTCAGAGGTGCTGGAACTAGGGATGCTGGGGGTGCTGCTGCAGCCCGTGACTTGAAGTGGTTTCCATCGTATACAGAGTTTACAGTTTGGTTCAATGGTTCTCAGCACCTCCACTGTACAAATTGTTCCAGCATCGCTGCTAGCTGTTAGAATTGCAAGATTTGCTGCTGTTATCAGACTGGCCACCTCCACAATCAGCTCCAAGTCATGGGCAGCTTGTTGGAAGCTCAGTGTGGCAGCCAGCGAAACCCTGGAGCAGGTGTGTTGTCTCAGTGCCCTCTGTTACTGTGATTCAGCCTTCAGTCCAGCACTTGGTCATTGACTGCATGAACAGTGGTTCCTTCCCCACTCCCCTTCTTCCTCACCCCCCTGCATGTGACTGGAATAATCCTGACTTGGCAAATATCTTTCTCCCCCAAACCCCTACCCTCTGCAAAAAGTCAAGTGGTTGTTGGAGGAAAACATCTATCCAAAATGAGAGGAAAGTAGGAGCCATGGAACACGTGGTGAATGAATGAGCCCAGAAATCTTCCTCTTCCTGCTAGGACCTTGTAAGGGAAGGGGAGATGTGGTTGTGCGCTGCTGTGTTTTGCAGTAGTTTCACTGCTTTGAGCAGATGTGACAATGTGTTGATGGGGATAGCACGGCTATGGCAGAACGTGTAAACTTCTGAGTAACGTGAGGCCAGCCCTGTAGTTAGTGCTCTGTATAGCTATGGGAGAGACCACGTTCAGTTGCCCGCGCTGACTCCTGCTCCTGGCACCAGTGGAGCCCTTCACTCCATGGGGCAAGAGAGCTTCTCCCAACCCTCTGTCAGCTGCTCTGATTATGGATTTGGATTGATGAGCACCAGAGGGACTCCCCTGTCGATCCTTCTCTGACCCAGAGAAGCTCAATGCAGGCAGGTGGAAAATTAATTTAAAATGAACTTAATTTAGTGCTGGTGAAGGGCCACATGGAGAGCACAGGAGACCAAAGTTCTGCCTCCACAGAGCAGGTAGGACATGGGCAGCAAGAGCTGCAACTCCTTCCCTCCCCGACCTGCTGGGATCCCCTCTGCAGATGAGTTTCCATTGCCCAGCCAGTCTTCAGCCTCCTTGTTGTTCTGACAACAGCAGAGCATGCCTGAAAGAGATACTTCACTTGCCACAGACAAGGCCCTGATCATTAGGAAGGGGAGCTTGAACGAGAGCTCCCTCTCACCTCTTACCCCGTCCTCTTTGGGATTAGCTCGTACACTAGATTCTCCATTGCTTTGTCTAATGCCATTTTAGATTACTCCGGTGCTGGCACTTCCTTCTTGGATATCTTTCTGTGCTGGGCCCTGGATTCAGAGTAAAAGTCAATTGGACAACAATCAGCATTTCCAGCAGTAAGGCTTGGCCTTGTTAGCATGCAGAATGGCCAAGAGCCTGTAGGAAGGCTGTGGTGTTGCAGGCTCTCATTTTGGAGATGTCCAGTGTTCAGAAAAGCTCCTGGCAATGACGTTTCCTTCCCGAGCCTCCTTCTTGTCTTATACATGAGAAGAGCTTGTAGAAAATCTGCTGAAATGGTGCATAAGTTTCTGACAACCAGAGCAGTAATAATAATGTTACTGTGCAATGGTCTTCTGGACCTCACTGACCACAAGCATCCTGTCCTGTGTGCAGCAGCTCGCTCACAGCGAGTTGTTCAGGGATGTCCTTCCTGTCTCCTTGTGATGTATTATGCTAAACTAGAGGCAGTAATGCACAGACATTATAGATAGAACATAGCTGTCTTCTGCATCCCAGGGCAGCCTGTGTAAGATTGTTCTCTCACAGCACATGCTCCAGGGCTGAGTAACGGGATGATGCAGCCTCTACCCCTTCCCTTGGGAGACTATTGCACAGTCTAATGCATCTCCTGTTAGGTTGTTTCCTGCTTCCCATCCTACAGGTTCCCTTTGCCCAGTTTCATCCTCCTGAAGTAGTCCCAGTGCCCACACCACCTTTTCAGTATTTCCTGCTGCTTTTGTCCCGCTGCCTTCAAGCATTTTGTATGAAAACTTTTCATCTGTTTCAGAGGCAAGATTTTATTTGCCTAAAAGTTTGTTTGAAATACCCAGCTTTCCAGACAGAAGAACCACCACCAGGAAATGGTTTGCTAAATATACCTCTCCTGCTTTCCCTCTCTATCTGGCCACATTGTAAGGCGTAATTATGTGGCCGCTAGCACCTATTGCAGCATTACAATCATCCCTGGTTTGAGACTGGTATGTGGGTGTCTCATTCTTCCTGTGTGTATTATGGCAGCCCAGGGATGGCCTTCCATTCTATCCTCTGTTTTCAATCAGTTGTGATCGTAGGGTAGCCAGTCAAATGTTCAGCAAGATGCTAAAAGCAATTTTGCCCAATCTGCCTGTATTGAAAGTAATCCAGGTCTTAGAGAGACAATACAAATAGAACTTCAAGTAACATAATTTTGAAAAGTCAGAGGCTGAGGGATTCTTCATTGTTTTTCACTCGTCTGTGTCTTGGAAAGCTGCCTTATTTTATTACCCTTACATCCAAAAACTAGCACTGACTTCCAAGTACCAGCTCTCCACCCAGCTTGGCTGGCATGCTTGCTCTTCAAGAAGGAAAATCTAAATGCTGAAATAGAGAACGGGGTTTATAGAGGTCTTGGAACAAGAGAGAAAATGATCTGTATTTATAGTGGAGCTTCTGTCTTGGAAGCTCTGAGCATGTGAGTATCTTGCATGGCTGGTGGAGGCTGCGAAATCCAATTACATCTGAGGAGAGACAATGTGTGACTGTGTGTCAGAGCAGCAGGCTGTGCCATCTCTCAGGCTGCACAGTAGCAATCTGGAGCTGTGACAGCTGGTTCCACAAGCTGCTGTAATGTCCTGTTGAGAATCCCTCAAGAAATAGGTAGATATAGGTGAATCCTATTTTCTTCTGCTGGACAGAGATAGAAAGATGATTGATTTGTAATTTTTTTTAAAGACATTCTCATGTGCCTGCAGCTCTGCTGCCTGAAATTTAAACTCAGATGTTGAAAGAGATCTGCCAGGAAGAGACCAGGGTTTACTTTAGAAAAAAGTCCTCTAAAACACGTGATCTTTAATTGTCTTTATTTTTAAGAATATTCTGCATATATACAGAGGAGCAGTGAAGAGGGCACAGTGTAGTGTATTATTATAGGATTTTAAAGCCCTAGTCATGGCCAGGAACCCATTGTGCTAGGTGCTGTACAAACAGAACAAAAAGCTGGTCCATGTTATACCAATAAAATAAAAACCAGTAGGATCTTATTAAAGGGGAAAAGGCAAATTGTCACATTTATTGTGAATACAGAAGGAATCCTAGTAAGCAGTTAGTTATAGCTATAACATTCCATTCAATTTCATATTTATTCATACATTCATTCATACACACACACACAAGTTCTGCAAGGTTGTTATCATAGTTACCAGCCTTAGAGTTGCTCATGCCAAGCCACTGGCCAGGTGGCCTGGACATGAGGAGGGAGCGGGGCCTTGTCAGATGCTCATCTGATGCTCCTGGAAGTTGGTTTGCAGAATCAGACCCCAAAGTTCTCACTTTCTAGAGTCCATTTTTATAGGAATTTCTTCCTATGCCAATCTATGGGAATTGCTTCATCATGCTGTTGCTGAATCAATCAGCAGATGGCACATTCCTGATGGCTTCGTGCTGCCAGATGTTATCTTGTTTTTTGGTTCTCCCATCCTTGAGGCTGTTGGGTGGATTCCAGCCTGCCCTCCGGGGGTCCTCTGGTTATTTCCACTTGACGCCTTCTTCAGCCGATGGACACTGGATTCTTAGGCTGGCACCTCCCTGATCATTCAGTTATTATCCACACCAAGCATCCATCCACATACATCCTCTATCTCTATTTTAATCACAATTGTTAACAAAGCGAGATGAATACAACAAAAGGATGGGGAGTCTCTGGGTGCTGTTTCTGTTGTTACAGAGTATTGCTTTGAGTCTCTCTCTGTGAGTAGTTGTTGTTACAAAGATTTGCTTTGAGAACAGACTCTGTCTTAGACTGTACTAACACAATTAGCAGCTTGCAAGTTTCACACAGAGAGGGAGAGAAACAGTACCAAAAACCAAGAGACCTCTTAATTAGTAATACCCTGGAATTTAAACTATGGGGAATCAAATTCATTTGTGATTTTAATACAGAACTTCTTTAATATGATCCAACATCCCTGTCTCCAGGAGCTTACAATCTAAGTATAAGATGAGATAACAGATGGCTACACACGGAATGAGGGGGGAATACAAGAAAACAAAGAGACAGTATTGGTCAACATGCTACGCAGGGGTCTCCGTTCCTGTTCCCTCTTATTTGGTGTGACCTTGCTCAAGTTAATTACTTAAACTGAGCTTTCACACTTCACTGGAGTTAGCAGGGATGAATATGAACCATTCTGTTAACTTCCCATCTGCAAAATGGGTCTAATACTTACCTCACAGGCATAACATGAGGATCTGATTAATGTCTTTATTGTGTGTAAGAACCAGGCAATTGTTAGTATTATTATTATTTACATTGTGCCTTTTGTCCCACACTAAACAAAGTGCAATGTTAATTCTACACAAGAATTGTGTCCTCTGTCACTGAAATGCAGCTGCCTCTAGTGTGGAACATGACCACTTTTTGGCATTATAGTATCATTTAGGTAAGGCACTAAAAAGTATATACAATGAATGTGTCAGGGGAGTTGAAGGACCCAGCAAAATTGAAATTAGATCACAAAACCGGTGCTAGTGCCCCTCCAAGAAACAGGCACTGTAATGATTATACATCCTCAGGGCATCAGTGTTATGTCACACCTGAAGGATGGTCCCCTCCTATACCACCAACACTTCCTAGCACCATCCTTGGACATTAATTCAACAGGGACTCACAAAGAAGATCTTCCAGGACCACTGTCTGTAGCACCTGCATTTTTCTGTGAAGTTTCTCATAGTATTATTGACTTGGCCCCAATCCGTGGGGACAGACAACCTGACAGTTGTAGGTGGTCTAACTCTTGTATGTTTCCTATTACTATGGCAATATTAGAATAAAAGCGGGGATCTTTTATATCCTGCTTCCTTCCCATCTGAAAGATGAATTAATAACTAGGGGGTGAACTCCCAGAGGTGGTGTGGTTTACCCCTCTCTCTCCTACCATTCAGTCTTTTCTGTTCTGCAGGGATAGGCTCCAAGCCTCTTTAGAGATAACTCTGTGCCATAATGATGTTGCAAGATCAAGTCTATCCTTTCCTAATTCTCCTAGATTGGCTACTATGAAACAGTCCAGCATGGGTTGTCTAAGCATAATGCTCTGCTTGTTTTTCTCCAGCCACCAGTTATGAGGTCCTAGGCAAAGTGTGGTGATGAGTGAAGAGATGCTATGACAACTGGAGCTCTAGGAATCTTTGTCATAGATGAGATCAGAGGGGAGAAGAGAAACAGAAGTAGGAGGGAGTGAATTAAACCACCAAGAAGTGGCTCTTATTCAAAGTGTTACTAAACCCACAAAGTTTAGTGCTATTCTGATTTAGGGTTTGTCTAACCATAGCTGCCAGGAGTCTGCGGCGCGCCCCAGGCAAAGAAGGGGAGTGACAGGATGAGGGCAGAAGAAATTTTAGAGATGTCCAGTTAGTGGTTTGGAGAGGAGACCCCTGGAGTTACAGCATAGCCAGGGCCTGGTGGTCTGGGAGCCCCCTGGGCCCGAGCAGCTCTGCCAGGGAGCTTCTCCGCGCTGTAACACGTGTTAACCAGCCGCAGCCCGTGTAGACAGGTGAACAGGCTGCAGCCCAAGCCGGCGGTGTCCGAGCGGGCTCCGGTTGTTATGGATTCAGCGCCCCGACCCGCCGCAAGGGACCCAGGCTGGAGGTACCCGGCCCCTCCGTTCCCTGCCCTGGGCCGCTCCCTCCTGCCGCCCGACAAGCTGCGGAAGGGCCGGAAGTCTCAGTGCGGTCGCTATGGCTCTACCTCTTACGTCACGAAGTTTACTACGATATGTTCATCACATGATGATGATGTAATGGTGGGTGACGGGGCGGGGGGGGTCAATGTGAAATTCAGCTCCCTCAGGGTAACGTGAGCATTTGAGACTACAGCTCCCAGCATGCACTGCTGCCCCAGGGCCAGAGCCGAGGTGGGGATTACCGCTCCCACCATGCATTGCTGCCCTGAAACGAGAGCAAAAGTGGGGACTACAGCTCCCAGCATGCAACGCTCTCCTCAAGGCGAGAGCGGAGCTGCGGACTACAGCTCCCAGCATCCCCTGCTCGGTTCGGGCCCCGGGCCCGGGGGCGGGGTGCCGCGGTGGGGGCTGGGAGACGTGGCGTGGGCGGGGAGCCGCCGTTGCCGTGGTGCGGAGTGACGGCTGCGGGCGAGGCGGCGGTGAGTCAGGAGGGCGCAGCCGAGGCGGAGGCGCGGGGGCCAGTGTCTTCCGCGCGGCGCCGGGCGGGGAGCGGCTGTTGCGAGGTCTCGGCCCAGGGCCTCTCCGCCGTCCGTCTCCTTGCCCCCGCCGGGCCTGCCCCGCTCTCGCCTCCTGCTCGCTGCCCGCCGCGGCCCGGCCATGTCGGGGATGCTGGGGAAGCTGTTCGGGACGGGCGGCAAGGGCGCCGGGAAGGGCCCGACGCCGCAGGAGGCCATCCAGCGGCTCCGCGACACCGAGGAGATGCTCAGCAAGAAGCAGGAGTTCCTGGAGAAGAAGATCGAGCAGGAGCTGGTGGCGGCCCGCAAGCACGGCACCAAGAACAAGCGGGGTGAGGGGCCGGGCCGGGCCGGGCCGGGGAGGGGAAACCCGCAGGGGCGGATGGCGGCCCGCCGCCCAGCGGGGTGGAGCCACCGGTCCGTGCTGGCGGGGCGCTGGGCTCTCCGGCGGTCCCTGCTCTGGGCCTTCAGCCCCGAGCCCTGGCTGTGCCCTCCTTCAGCACCCAGGCTGGAGTGCCCGTAGGGACGGGCCTTGGAGCAGGCTGGGCAGACCTGGGGGTCCCAAGGCCCTGGGCACGGCGTGAGAACCTGCCCAGAATATCACTTCCTTCTGGCCGAGGCTCAGCCCTCTGCTCTCTCAGCCCTGGGCACGGGTGGGACTGTTCTCTGATCTGCGGTGGGGAGGGGCGGTGGCCACCAAAGTAGCTGTGTGTCTGTTCTACTGATCCCTAGTCCTAATATGAATCTTGATTCCTTGAACAGTCCATCTTGTTGCTGGGTTATAGGATTAAGTTCCACACGCTATTGGCATTGGCTGCCCTGTCAGGTGAACTCTAGGATCATTTCTTTTTAGATACACTGGAAAGCGATCCTATCAAATGGTGACTTGTAGGGGCTACTTTCCCAGGCCTTTGTTTTATAAAGTTTCAATTTAAGTTCCATTTATATTGGTTGACTTACCTGCTACCAATGCCTGGAGACAGAACAAAACATACCACGGTCTACCCTCAGTTCATTGGACCTATTCTCTATACACTGTATGATGGAGTATGTTACTTATACGTTCTTTACAGCAGAAACTCTATAAAAGTCTTTCTGTACAACACCAAACACTGTGTGCATTTAGTAAATTTTAACCAACATTCTGTATGTGCATGAACATTAGGGAACTATTTAGACTTATACTCTGACAGTGGACCTATTGCTGACAGTGGGTCTCCCTGCACTTGATTGTGCAAATGTTCCACTAGTGTGGATGAGACAAAATTGTCTTCAGCTTCAGTGCAGTGGGACTTAACTGCTGATCTTCTAAAACTGGTCCATTTGAAAATGTAAGCATTCCTTTTTGATATGGTAGGTGTAAAACCCATTGGCGGTAGCCTGATCTAGTGGTTCCACTGTGGGATTGGTTGTCAGGTCTAGATTCTAGTCCTGATTCTGATTGTATCTTGCTGTGTGATCCTGGGCAAGTAACTTCTCCTCTTTTTGCTTTGGTTTCCTGCCTGGAAAATCGGGATAAAACCTAATAGCATTGTGAAACTTAATTAACACTTGTGATTTGAGATCCTGTGATAGAAGGCACTGTGTTTGTCCTTGAGTATTTATTGATCGCTTTGTTTTAATAACTGGGTAACTAGGAGCTTATAAAGCTGTAGTAGACAAATAAAGCTGTAGAAGATCCCCAAAATGATTTTATGGGAGGGGGAGGTAAGTGGGGCTGCCATGGTTGTGTCTGAGGGGGCGGGAATGTGAAAGTGTAAAACTTACGCTATATTAACAAATTTTCATCTATAATGGCAATTAGGGAAGGGCAGGTTTTTAGCTTAGGAAGTTGTTCTAAAGTATACACTTTATCACATGATTATGTCATGATGGGTGAGTGTGTCTGGTATAATGCTGACTTCTATTTCCGTGTAGAAGATAGCCTATTGGAATGTCAGAAAGATAATAAAGAGTTTGAGCTTGGGTGCATTACTGGCAGTGTCTTACAGCTGGGAAACTTAACTTCAAATAACCAGAAAAGTACAAAAGCTACCTAGTATGCAGGTCCCTGCTGGTTTAGAGCAGACTTAAAAAAAATAACAGGTTAAATCAAAGAATTTGAAGATATCTGTTCCAGGGTGGATTTGATTTAAATCAAATTGATATAAATCATGATTTAAATCACTAGTCAGAAAGACGCGATTTAATAATGGATTTCTACATAAAAGTGCATTCTTGTCGGTTGTTATAACCTTAATACATATTCTTCACAATTCAGAGATAGATGCAGGTTTCATTTTTAGAAGGTACACACTATACATTTTTAAAGTGATTTATTTTGAAAACTTTTCAGATTAGTTTTACAGCTATATCAGAAAATGAATGATTGTTTGGTTATTTCATTTACCAAAGGTAATTGCAGCAGATACTTATGAAGTCATTGGGAGGTGAACTATCTCCAATTCAACAGGTTAATCATTTAATATTTGGAGAATTTTCTTGCCATGCTGTATTAGGAGGAGAACATTACCAGACAGACATTTAAATTGTTTTAGTTAACTAAATCAATAACTGTTATGTATTCTGGATTTTTTTCTTCAACAGCAAACATATAATATTTTAACAAAAGCATATGCATTTTTTGAATCTAGTTAAACATTCAAGTTTTTTCAAATCAGGTTTGGTTTTGTTAAAATTGTTTTTAACTAAAATAGTTAAATGAAATATATTTAAAAAAAAACAAATTAAATCTACTGTCAGCCAAGTCAACATGAGAAACTTAAAATATTAGCTTCTGCAGATAACTCAGTCATTTTCACCTTCATTTTCCTGTTTGCTCATAAACTGAAAAAGAAAAACAAGCTTTCCTGCTTTTTCAGGTCCCAAACGATTTCTCAGTTTGGAATGAATTAGTCCGAAGTGAGAAAATATTCTTTCTATACCAGCAGAAGCTACAGCTGTTAAAAGTGAGATTATCACTTCAACAGTCTCTGAATCCAAGTGCTTAAGTGACTTCCACCAGTTCACTGGTGTGACTTCCTTTAAAACATCATCAGCAAACATATATTTCTTGAATGGTTCGTATTCCCAAACTGGGTCTCTCTTGTGTCCTGCTGCCATTATAGGTATTCCCTTCTAGTGAAAGAATGGTATCTCAAATCAACGAAGGGTACACTCAGAAAGACCTCAAGACTTCTGGAATATACTGCTCAAACAGTTTCACTTCTGCCTGTCCCTCCCGTCTCACATTTATCTCCAGACTTCTTCTCCTTGTCCAGATCTATTCTGCTCCCAACAATCTTCTATTTATTGAACTTTTTGAAACTTTGCACTTTTAGAGAGAGGTAAGGGATTGACTCTCTCTACGCACATTTGCAGAGGGACAATAGGGTTGATGTCTGTTATTTCTCATGTCTTTATTTTATTTATTTATTTTAAAAATATTTTTGCTGTTAACAAGCATGATCTCTGGAGATACAAACCCACAGTCTGAGAACTGCAGAACTAAGCATCTCTGATGGTATCTTCTAGACTGAGCACTGAGTCCCATTGGGTAGATAGAAAGATTAGCCCCTGGAACCCCTTAAAAACCCCATAAGATTGAGTCCCTAATCCATGAACTATTGGAACTCATTTACAAAACCTTTCTTAAAAATTACATGAATATATTCTATATTGAATATACAAGCTTCTGAGCTACACAGAGCTGCTCTTCAAGTTTGGGAAAGGTACTCGGAATCACAGCTAAATACAAGGGGGACATTGTTGAGCATAAGTAAACACATATTTTAAGGGACCCTTCAAGATGAAGAGGCCCGTTAGTCCTGTTGCAGTCATAGGACAAAAAGGGGGGGGGGTTAGTGGATTCCAGAGTGTTATAAGAAGTCATAAATCCAGTATTTTTATTAAAACCATGATTTTTGGTGTCTAGCAAAGTTATGAATTTAAGCTCCCAGGCTCATCTTTTGAAGATGGTGTTCAGATTTCCTTTGAGGATGAGGACTGAGAGTCAGATATGGAGTGGTCATTTTGTGAAGTTTTCCCCTATGGGTGGTAGGGTGTTTTTGTTTTGTCATTTTTCTGTGTGAATTCCTTCGAAAATATGGTGGTAGTCTGGTTTCACACACACCCCCGCCCCCACTCCTGGATTGCCTGCCAGCTCCTTGCCCGCACTGCCCAGGGTTGCTAGGTGTCCTTATTTCCCTAAACTGAAAACAGGATACATAGGGCTGGCCTGAGCCGCCTGGCGTTGCTGCTCACCTCTTCCAAATGTTCCTCCATGCCCCATATTGAGCCAAGTAGCAGAGATGGGGCGGGGGGAAGAGGAATGAGTATGGGCTGGGATCTGGGTAGCAAAATGGTGTGAATGTGTGTGAGTACTTTTGAGCTTGGAGTCAGGCAGTGAAACTATTGGACTATGATCCAGCTAGCAGTGAGATGCCCCTTTCAGGGCTGGTATAGCAGAGGGGCAGGAAGGAGGCGCCAGGTAGTCGGAGGGCCCAGGGAGACTCCAGATGGTGGGAGGCTGGGATGTAGCAGAAGCAGGTGCCTGGAGATGGACAGGGAAGGAAAAGAGGCTGGTTGGGGTGGGGACTGGAGAGGGCTCTGGGAACTGGCCCCAAAGGACGGGGGATAGGGAGGACATGAGGCCAGGGTCGGGGGCTCTGGGGTCTGCTCGGGGGCAGGGGACATGAGACTGGGTTGGGTGGGCTCTGGGGACCGCTTAGGAGTGGGGGGTATGAGGCCAGGGTGGGGAGCACGGGATGGGGACTGCTCGGACCAGAAACATGGCTCTGCATGGCTCCAGCTCAGCTTCAGCCCACACACAGAGGCGACACGTAGCTGTGGCTAGTAGGGGGGCACGTGTCCCCCCGTTTCTTGGGACATCCGGAAGCCAGCGGCCCTGCTCCCTCCTTGGGACAGGGAGAGCACTGCTGCCAGGTGGAGTGCCCCTCCTCGCTTCCCCTTCAGAGGTAACTGGAGAAGTGGTGGGGGGAGCATGTGACCTATGGATGTCCCGCCCACGCATCCCCTCTGCCCCATTGGTCCACTGAAAAGTGTCTGGCAGTCTGGATTCAGACCGGAGTCTGCCTATTGACTACACTGGTATAGACATTGGGTTGCTTGCATTGGCTGTCAGCCTGGTGCTGGGCTTACGGCTGGGGCATCCCCTTACCCCGGCGCTGACAGCCTGAGCTTTCAGCTGGTTAGTGGGTGAAAATCCACAGAAAACCAGTTTTTCATGGTGCAAACTGAGGACTTGATCTTATGAGGTGCTGAACACCTCCGTCTCTGGTTGAAGTCAGAAGCTGAGGGTGTTCAGCACCTTGACAGGCTTAAGCAGTGTGTGAACTTCACTCTTGAACATGTGCATGGTTTTTGTTGTTTAAGTGGATTTGTAGATCTGTATAGAATTCTGTTTTGTACACATGTAAAAGCAATATGTTAGCCAAGCCATGTGGGTGGTTTTAGTTCAGTTATTTGACATCATTCATCAAAAGTAAAGCAGCTTAAATGTATGTATAGGAATTGAACCAGCCATTTGAGAGAGGACGTGATTCTATGGATAATTAGTGCTGTGACTGGTTTAGAGAGTGCCAAAATGTCAACATTTTGCTAGAATTATATTCCAACCATATCTGATGCATTAACAAGAATTACTGATTTTTATTTTTTTGTATTGCTAAATATGCTTCTAATACTGATATTTACTAGATTTTTCCATCCTCGCCCCGAATCCTCTTTTAGGCATGTACACCAGAAGTCTGTTATGTAAAGGGCAAAACTGTTCTGTGGCTTAAATTTTTGTTATAGCAGGCAATCCGTTTTAGGATGTGTTATGTTTTAATGCAAGACTTAAAATATCAATACATACAACTTAGAGTGTTTCATGGGGCCAGCATTTTCAGAGCATGGAACTGGAACCTAGGAAGTCCTGACTTCTGAACCCAGCGGTAACTGACATACTCGATGACCTGGTCAAGACACTTAACATCTGCCTCTGTCTCCATTTTCCTTATCTGTATAATGGGGATAATGCTCACTTTACTTCATAAGGATGTGAGGAGATTTAGTAAATTAATATTGGTATAGCACAGACTCAGTGCTACACTTAGATTATTTTTGTCACAGATCCAATATGAATACTTTTGTTATCATTTTTTTCCAATGTGGGAAAATAATTAAAATTTCTATTGGCCCACTCACCAAACGTAAGTACAAATTCTCCAGGCTGGAGGTGAGTATGAGACATAGGTTAGCTTTAACTCTTGTGTACAGACTTCCTCAAAACACAGTAATCAAATGTTTGTGTAATTATGTTCTCTTCTTGTCTGTTTTTTTTTCTTTGTGCATAAGAACTTTCACTATATTCCACTTTCGTCTGTTCATTTCTCAAACAAAACTTTCACGGGTTTGATCTGGAGATGTTCCAATGGCAGACTGGATGAGAGGACTGACTTTGTTTTAGAGCGAACAAGAGCTGAATTTTGATGCTGAAAGCTTTCCTCTGTGGTGAAAACTTCACATCTAGTGCCCTGTAGGCAGCTAGCCATAGTGGAAAAGGTGATTCAATTTACTAATTTTAGGTTTTTGATTATATTACACTTCAGGCTGCAAAATGGCCTGGGTGGGCTAGTCACCAAATGTGTCAGGAATGAATAATAGCTGAATAATCATAATTTGTAGCCTTCAGGAATAACCTTACTGTGCTTGCTATGGAAATTGGTGGTTCAGTGCTTAACGGGGTGTGATAAGGAGATACAGTGTGATTGTGTTTACAGCTGCCTTGAAGCTAAGCTGGGAGCTATAAGCACCTGTTGAGCTGATGTCAGACAGCTGAGGATTTAACACTTCTTCATACAGGAAGTCCAGGGAATATTTATTGATTGTCTGAAATGATGTCTGCTTAGCTTAGAGCAGAGGTGGGCAAACTTTTTGGCGGGAGGGCCACACTGGGGTGCAAAACTGTATGGAGGGCCAGGTAGGGAAGGCTGTGCCTCCCAAAACAGCCTGGCCCCTGCCCCCTATCTGTCCCCTCCCACTTTCCATCCCCCTCAGAACCTGTCACCTATTTTCCCCCCCCACCCACCCCCAGCTCCTTGTCCCCTGACTGCCCCCTCCCAGGACCCATGGGACTCCACCTCCTATCTAACCCCCCTCCCCGTCCAGACTCCCCCCATCCCCCGAACCTCTGCCCTATCCAACCGCCCCCTGTTCACTGTCCCCTGACCACCCCACCCGGGATCCCACCCCCTATCCAACCGCCCCCTGGTCCCTGACTGCCCCCAGGACCCCCTGCCCCTTATCCAACCCCCCGTCCTCTTACCATGCTGCTCAGAGCAGCATATCTGGGAGCCACGCCAGAGCCAGACACGCTGCTGCGCTGCCCTGCATGAGCGCACGGCCAGGTTGCCCAGAGCACTGCCCATGCGGTGGCATGGCTGCGGGGGAGGGGGGACAGCAGGGGAGGGGCCAGGGGCTAACCTCCTGGGCCAGGAGCTAGTTTGCCCACCTTTGCCTGTAGTTTGCCCACTTCTGGCTTTGAGGCAATTCTTGTTTTAGTCCTAACTGGAGCACAGGATCTGGTCCTAGAGGTGAATATAGCTGCATCACTTGGTAATAGTGACGATAACCTAATAAAATGGAACATCCCTGGGGAAGCGGGGGATGAGACACCACAGCAGCACCCCATGGTAGCATTTAATTTCAGAAAGGGGAACTACACAAAAATGAGGAAGTTTTTTGTTTGACAGCATTTCTGCCCACCCATGTGTCCAAGCTTTGATTCCTGTCACGGTACTTCATACATATATTTTTATACTGCTTTGCAGTTTTTCCATAGATTCATAGACATTAAGGCCAAAAGGGACCTCCTGCATAATGCAGACCAAAGAATCTCACCCAGTAATTTCTGCATTAAGCCCATAACTTCTGTTTGGGCTATAGCATATTTAATTTGCCTAAGGCAGTAGTATCTAGTAGTCATAATCAGGATTAGAACCCAGCTCTCCATTTCCCCATATCTGTTCTAATAGCCTCACTGTTTAGTTATGGGCAAGTTACTTAACTTTGAAATGAGGACATTGCCTACCTTACAAGGAAAGGTCTGTGGAAAATCTTACTAGGTTCTTATTAGATGGAGGCAGAAGTGAAAGATAAATTGGAGCCCCATCACTGAATGCCATTAGCAGTTCCCTGGTGAAAGCTTTGAACCTACCCACGGCTGCAAGGCAGAGAAGGATTGGTGCTTGGATTCTTACCAAAATGCTTTCCCAGGGCCCTGCGGGGTGGAGGGGGGAGACTTTATCTCATGTATTAGCCTCTGCCTAGGGGTGATAGATAAATAGAAGCCCCTGCTGTTGGGAGAGAGGAGCTTTTCTCTCCCAGCCCTGATCCACTTGGCTGCTGTAAGGGAGTCTGGGCATCTACTGTTCTACTCCCACCCAGCCTCTTAGGTGGTGGTCCCCTCTGAATAGCCTCAATGACAACCTCTGCTGTTTTCCTCTGGCAGGCTGCAAAATTGACATGATTCTAGTCAGTAGCACTGTTACCCATGGGAATCTCAAATGCAGTAGGGAACTGACCAGACCTCTGTTAATTTCACACTCCAGCTGTATCCCAAGACTGGGAGCAACAGATGATGCTGGCTTGTCTTCTGCATACTTAGGAAAACACCACTTTATCAGGTCACTTTTGGAATGGTTTCACACCTCTTTGAGCAATTGTTGATGTCACCCCCTCAAAATTGCCAGGGACAACTAGTAGATGAGTTTTTCAAGCCTTACACAAGAGCAGTGTTAGGTTTAATTAAATCAGTGGTTTGAAATGCTTTGCAGACCTCAGATGGAAGGTATACAAATGTGAAGTATTAAAATTGTTGGTTTCAGTTTATGTTGCCGTTCTGATAAGTTTTTATAGGACTCATTTCAAAAAATTCTTTAACCATATACAAGGACTTCTCTTTAATTTGTACAGTAATTAACAGTCCACTTTGAGTTGGCAGTGAGGAAAGGAATATTTGTGTCTTGTATCATAGTTGAACAACCTGTTAATGTGGCTTTTTGGTGCTAGAGTTGTCTTCTATATTGTTAGGATTCATAGCTTTTTTTCTAATTGGAAACTGAAAGTTGATCAGTCTGTATACTGTTTAATTCAAATATCTGTATAGTAGTGTTAAACATGTTTGGTAGTTTTTAAAATGGAAACAGTCCTACCTGTGTACTAGTTACAGTATGAAGCTTTTTGAGCTAGGAAAATCACTTACTATACATAGTTTAGCTTGGTGAATGATGCTTCAGAACTTCATCTGTTTGTCATTCTGAAACATTGGGGCTTGTATGTACGTATCCGGAGCTC
This sequence comes from Lepidochelys kempii, assembly GCF_965140285.1. Classification (NCBI taxonomy): domain Eukaryota; kingdom Metazoa; phylum Chordata; order Testudines; family Cheloniidae; genus Lepidochelys; species Lepidochelys kempii. The sequence continues at coordinate 28,141,250 of NC_136392.1, read as the reverse complement.
TGCACCTTGGTAAAGTTTTCATTTTTAAAGGAAAATTTTAGAGATTCTGTGTGTCTAGTATAAAGCTTTTAGGCATTCAGCTTTATTTCTAAACCAGACTCTGCAACTTCAGATGCTTAAAGCTGACTGTTGTTCCTCCTCACGCTGGAATTTAAGTTCCAGTCAGTGACCAATGAGGAATCATATTGTTATTGTCTTCTCTGACTCCTTCCTGGATTGTGTGCCGTCCCTTTCCTTCTCCTCCTCCTGCCAGCGTGCAAATGGTCGTGTGCTCTTTCTCTTCTGTGCAGGAAGCGATCGCAACAGCATTTCCTGAAAGCTTGGTTTTTATTCTTTACAATGTGGAAAACCACACAGTTAAAATGGAAGGTAAGTACTCTGTCTGCAGAAATGTCCTGCAGCCTACTGTGCTAGGCTCCAGGTGTTCAAGGATAACGTTTCAGTTACAAGTGCCCAAAAAGGAAAGTCTGCCTCCGTTATAACTATAATATAGCTGCTATTGTGCCATAATCCACGGAAGAGATATGGCACTGATGTTGCAAGGTTCCTCCTACGTCCCAGAGGGACCACCTCACCTCTGGCACTGAGTGGGGAGTTGAGGTGCTGGCTCTTGTATCATGTAAGCAGACACTTGTCTAATAGAAACTGGACTTGGACTGAGATAAGCACTGTTTGGTACATGCCACAGAATGACCAGTTATGCAGAGGTGAATGTTCTGTATCTCTGTTACTAATCCCCTGAGCCATCTGGTGCCCTATAAAATCATATTTAAACAAGGATTGTGCTCAGTGGGTGAGATTAAAATCAACCATCTTATCCGATTACTTTGCATATAACTTGTTGCTGTTGGGCTCTTATACTATTTTAGGGAAGTTCTATGGCCTGTGTTGAACAGGAGGTCAGGCTACATGATTACAGTGGTCCCCTCTGGCCTTGAAATCTATGCTTTGTTTTTAATGTATACATGTAGTGTTGGAGAGCATGTCAAGATTTGTTTTAATTAGAATCTCGTCTCAGGAGTTTCTTGACATGTTGTAGATAAATTGCTGCGTCTTGCTAGACTGAGAGAGCCAGAATAGTTATCTGAGATTTTAAAATATGCTCTAACGCTGCCAAACCGCGAGTCTGAGACACCCGCTGTTTGTCCTTGCTGCCTTTGAAATGGGATTCTGTTGATGATTCAGACTCTTGTCTGTGTTGTGGGCACCAGGAGTATGGACTCATATGTGTACAGAACAGCTAAATTAATGCATGCTTTTGTTTCAGTTGCCTAAGTTTTTATGTTAAGTATCTGTGTAGAAGACAGTTATATGGTAGTAATCTACATCTTTTAGATATTTTTCAAGTATTCATTACTCTGGTGTTTAGGGTTATTATGTGGATGATAGAAAACAGTGGGATCTGTCCAGAAGAGAGAGGCAAATGGGATAGATGGGTTTAATAAATTAGTCCATTTTATATTCTTTCTGTATGGTTGACAGTTGGCATACCATTATTTTGAGGTTGCTTTTAGAGGTTTTTTTCCTTCCAAATATATACATTTGCCTCCTTTGTTTGTTTTAGTGAGATGTGTGCTTCTGATAAGATACTGCCTCAAGTTGTCATACTTTCTAGAGTGAAGCAATGAGTAGGCTTAAGTCTAAATTTCTCCTCAGTCTTACTGACCAGAGATGTTGTTATACCTTGAGTTTCCGCTGGGCCAGGTGTCTTTCAGTATTTTTGTATCAAATATGTGATCCTGTTTTCTGTGGTAAAGAATGGTAGCTGCAGGACAACAGAGATAGATTAAAATCATGAAGGTCAGGCTCGGGACGGGGGGGAATCCGGTAAGTTCACTTACCTGCAGATCTTTACAGCGTGTCTGTTTCTGTATTAAGTAAAATAACAGAACTTCAGATTCTTCACAGTACTTTTTAATGCAGACAGTTCTTCTGTTTTCCCCAAACGCAACACATTTTTCGCTTCAGATATCAAAATTGGATTTGTGGGTATATGAAACCCTATATATTCTTAGGTTCTTCAGGTGGTTTTTTTTGTAAATTCTAGTATACTGCCAATAGCGGCGTTTCATAAAATTCAAATAAGGTACTTTAAAACTGCTATAAACGAAAAATAAAATGTAAAATGCTAAGGCCCTGAGTCAACAAGCACTAAAGCAGGTCCCTAACTTCACGCACAATGAGACTATTCAATCATGTAAAGGTAAGCTTTGTGGATAAGTGTTTGCAGCATCTGGGGCTAAAATAGCATTTTTATTAAAATCTTTTCTTTTTCACTTTAAAAATTGTGGAGGTGTTACATTAATAAAAAGCTATTGTGAACTTTTTTTATATACAGGCCAAAATTTTCAAACATGAATCTAAAATTCTATTCTTAAAGTGGGATTTTCAAAAATACCTACATGACTTGTTGCGTTGACTTCAGATTGCAAACCATGGTAGAGGAGGATAGCCTGATTGAAGCATTTCCCGTTTTCTTCCCTTGTGGAAGTTCCTGAATTGAAAGGTGGTGGTGGCTGCAGAGATAGAACGACTATTTGGTTATCAACCTTGTCTTTTGAATCTGTGGTGTTATCACTGTAAGGTTGTTAATGAGGCTCTGGATTCATCTTTTTCATCATAGTGGAGAATTTAAGTGTGAAATTTTAGTAGAAAAAATTTCTCTGTAAAAACTGAAATTCTGCTAAAAAGTGGGAAAATAAAGAAACAAGAATGTACTATCCACTTTGCAACTGAAGACCTGAAAAAGGAAACAACTAGCAACATGTTAATAAGTCTGACTTTAAATTTAAAAATCTCCCTCTTTTAAAATGACTTTTCTTTCAAGCAATTGAAGCTGACATTCCAAATCTAGCTGCCTCTAATCCAGCTGCTTTTTATTTGTCTTGCCTTCCCTCTGGGAGAGCAGTAAAGAGGCCCTTGGGAATGAAAATCAGGCCCTAGGTCTACTTAGTTTGGAATGGTAACAGGATGACAGATGTATTAGAATAATGATACCGAGAAGTTGTGCTCCTGTTTAGTGTCACATAATAATAGGGTGACCAGATGTCCCAATTTTATAGGGTCAGTGCCGATTTTTGGGCCTTATTCTTATATAGGCTCCCCCCCACCCTTGTCCCGATTTTTCACACTTGCTGTCTGGTCACCATACATAATAAGAGCCCGGGATCAGCCAATTAAATTAAAGGCAATACATTTAAAACTAATACAAGGAAATGCTTTCTTTTAGTGCATATTAACTGATGGCATTTGCTGCGATAAAGTTTTACTGAACCAAAGAACATAGTAAAATTCAAAATAATTAGATATGAATGACAAGAAGATTTAGTTGAATTCTGTCCACCATTACATTATATAGGATAACTTTATAATGGACAGAAATCCTCCTGCTTCAGGTCTAAAGCCAAACCACAAACTGCCAAAGGTTAGGAAGAAATATATCCTGTAAGCTTGTTGGTGCATAATTAATTGTGGAGGCTGTAAAACTTTTCTCTAGTATCTGCCGCTATCTGAAATAAGATATTGATCTATGTATTGTTGGTATGGTCCTGTATGATCGTTCTTGTGTGATGGTGCATTAGAATATTTTTGCTGTTCTTTGGTTTAATTCTCTCAGTGAAGAGAGACCATCATGGTCTTGTGAATGCTCTAGTGATGAATCTTTGACTTCAGTTGATTTTTGTTGTTTTCTGTAAATGGCAAAATTCTAAATCCATTGGTAACTATCTCTTCTTGTATCAGCCCAGACCTTTTTTTAGGAGGTGGATATGGAAATCTGTCAGAGCTTTCTACATGATCCTGCTACAGTAAGCTAACAATCCTTTAAAATGACCACTGAACAAACTCGTGGTTTAGCATCTTTCTAAGCCTGTTCCCAGAGTCCTTCCATGCACAGAGCTTCTGTTGAAGTCAAGGGGAGCTCTGTATGCAGAGGGACTGAAGGATTGGGCTATTAGTAAATGCAAATATCTATTTTCTTCAGAATTTTTATTGCACAGAAGCAAAACCACTTTGGGTAATCCTGTAATAGACACACCCTCTGCCCCAATATCTGCTTCCCAAAACCAGCTGGATTTATAACCCTATTAAATATTGCAGTAATGTCTGCAGGCCCAGGTGCTGTACTAACAGTTACACGCTCACAAGTATATACTGTGCATAACAATGTCTTTATTCCACATGCTCTAATCTCCAAAGGAAATGTTAGGTTCTGTAAAAATAGGTAATACTAGGTGTACTAAGCATTTCCCAGAAAACCCATCAGGTCCCTGTCCCAAAGACCTTATCAAATACAGCCTCTTAATCTAAAAGAGTGAGAATATTTGAAGAAATTGGTGCATTGACAAGAAAACTTAAATCTGTGTTCCCTTCAGGTAGCTGTACTGATGGTTACTTTAGCATCAAACAATTTTTTGTCTTGTGTGGAAATTTGTCTGGTTAGTCTAGAGAATAAACGTTTAAACATAATGTGTGGTTACAGTTGTTTCTGCTTGAGCAATTCCACAGTAAATTAAATTGGGTATTAGGTTATGTTGTCTGCTACTGTAATTACTATCCTGGAAATAGCAACGGCTTAATTAAATATGCAGATCCCAAGGGTGGTCTGCCTCTTTCATAGCTGCCTAATGTAATAGCAATCTTCATAAAGAATAAAGATAGCTGTTATATTTTGACTTCAAACATGCTTCTTTATTTTGTGTGTGTGAAATAATGAGATGCTAGAGGGAAAAATTCAGAGGTGTCAGTTTTTTATGCACTTGTATGAAGTGATTATAGTGGATTTGGGGGGAAGAGGAGCTACTGTCATTACTTTCTGATAAAATATTTATAGTTTTGGCTTCACTGTGAATTTTTTAATACAATTATATTATCTACCATGACAACACATCACAACTTAAAATGTATATATGCAGATAGCAAGGACTGTTCCACAGGCTTTAGAAAAAGATGGCAGAACTGTTCATCAGTTTTCAGAATTAAACACGGTAGTTAAGTTCATATATAGAATAGCTGTAGATCAGAACAAAAACATCTTGAATACACACCTCAGCATAAATCCTGTGGTGATCCTAAAGCATTGATTGCAATATATAAAAAGCCTGCTACCACAACAATAGTTGTAGTAAAGACTATAATTAGTTTCCTATATTAAGTTGAATTTTTCCCCCATGTTAAACAGTATTTCCATTCCCTTCAGGTTTCTTGGGTGTGGTGTTTGCCGGATAGGGTGACCAGATGTCCCGATTTTATAGGAACAGCCCCAAATATTGGGGCTTTCTCTTATATAGGCACTTATTACCCCCCACCCCATCCCTATTTTTCACACTTGCTATCTGGTCACCCTGTTGCTAGAGGATATTTTTTTCACAATTTCTGGTTAGCCACCCAAGACGCTGGTAGATATGAGAAATTAGGTTTTTCACTGTTGGACATTTCATAAATTAAAATACTCCATTCTAAGACAGCTTATTCTTTTGATTTGAAGTATTGTTTTGTTCTGTGCTCAAGTGAAATAGTGCATTAAAATATGAGAAAGTTGCTTTCCTAATTTGGTGTTTTTAACTGAAGTGGCAGCTCTCTGCAGAGTTCATGAATTAGGCCAAGCAGAATGCCTGGAGGACTTTTGGAAGTGTGTGAGAACAGCTTAGAATCAATTCTGCACACATCAAGTTAAATGTGGCCTGTAAAGAGGAAACACTTTCTGACTTTGTACCGTTTTGTTTTGGATCATGTGTAAAGGAGGTCTGAAACATGGGCGCCAATTCCGTGCGTGCTCTGGGGCTGAAGCACCCACAGAAAGAAAGAAGTGAGTGCTTAGCACCCACTGGCAGCCCTGCCAATCAGATCCTCCCCTCTCTCCCTCCCAGTGCCTTCTGCTGTGGATCAGCTGTTCAGTGGCATGCAGGAGGTGCTGGGGAAGGAGGAGGTGGAGTGGGGGCAGGAAGAGGTGGGGCAAGGGTGGGGGCTTGGTGTGGAGTGGGGGAGGGGCCTTGGGCAGAGGAGAGCAGGAAGGGGTGGAGTGGGGGCAGGGCCTGGGGCGGAGTGGGGGTTGAACATCCCCCGTGATCTGAGTAAGACGGCACATATGGTCTGAAAGGCTCCATCTCTCCTCTCTCCCCTTCCTTCTCCATCCCAAACACAGAGAAATACACACACTTATTTTTACAGTAGAAAGTCACTGCCCAAAATTTTGTTAACTCAGTTAAGGCTGCATGGCGGTGCCTCATTCCCTTCCAAAACATTGAGTGCATCTACAGTAAAAGCCTCTAAGAACCTGTCCTTAATTGAATGGGTGGAGTGTGGCCTCATATAACTTTGTGTGGCATTTAGTGGTGGTTAAAAAAATAAGCTTTTAATCATCTGAATAAAAATCACTTACTCTCCCAATCAGGTTTCACTTCTTTCTATCTGATGTCATAAACCTTAAACAAGACTTGGATTTTTTGATATAAAGAGAAAGTGGGGGAATTAAAAACAAAACAACCTCCTCCCACTTTTCAGGCCTCCTTTGTATATCACAGAAATCTTTTCAATTTTCATCTTTCGATGGTCACCTTTAGCACAGCTGTCACCTCAGAGCTAGTTTAGTCTACATATTTGGGTTCCAGTCCTGCAGTTGAATCGTTATGGTGGACCTTTGCTTAATCCGTTATGCATCTGTTTGATAGCCTTGAAGAAATACTGACCGTGTCATCATTATACACCAATTTACTTGTGGTTACAAGTGTATAAACTCATGGTGTGGTTTCTCCATTCTTTCAGAGAGTTACAAGTATGAAAATTGCCAATGGTGCAGTTTCTGAACCACGTAAAAAGTGAAAAAGAGGAGGAATTGTGGGGTATCAGGGCTAGATCCACAATGGGATTTAGGTGCCAAGTCTAAAACTTAGATCCTCAAAACCCCTGCTCAGCTCCTGCTTAATCCTGTAGGCAGCTAAATTCCCTAGGCACCTAAGTTTCCAGTGGTAAAGTCTCCTAGTCACCAAAAAATCTGCCACTGGACATGCATGTAGCTGCTTCAGTCTGGTTACCTAGCTCATGCCTGAGCTCCAGTGGGATCCTCAAACTAGGCATTGCCCCATCTGTCTCACCAGCAGAGCCCATGTATGCTCAGAGGCTGCCTAACAGATCAGGCCCCATACAAAGCAGTGCTGTCAGAAGAAGAGGTGGTGGTGCCCCCTTACAGCTTTTAGCCAGTGGTTAGAGAACTTGCCTGGGATGTGGGAGACCTGGGTTCAGTTCCTCCATCTGCCTGATGTGGAGCAGGGATTTGAACCCACATCTCCTGAGAGCGCCCTGAACACTGGGTTCTGGGATATTCTGCAGTAGGGCGCTCAGTCCTTCCTTTGTAATCGTTCCACTTAGTATAATAGTCACTGGAATGGGCCTCCCACTTCCCAGGCGGGTGCCATAATCACTGAGCTAGAGAGTCATGGTCACTCTTTCTCTGGCCCCACAAACTATTTATTCAGACAAAGTGGAGCAATTTCAACAGGAGGGACCGAGTCCTGCCCCAGAATACCCCATAGCTCAGCAGTTTGGGCTCTTTATCCCAACGTGCTCTCAGAGTTAATAGCATTAACACGACTAACTGTCCAACATGAAACACACAACATGAAACACAAAGTTTGATATATGGAGACCTCAGACAGTTTAATACCATGACAATGCATCAGGAAATTTATGCCAAAAATGAGAAATTTATTGATTGAAATACACAAAAGGAAAAGAATACAAACAAGGCAAAAATACTGAAACAAACTGAGTGATTATGCAAAATAAACATAATCAAAACCTGTGAAACCAGAATCATTTTTGGAGAGGGTGAATGTTGGTCTTTTATTCTGTCAAACAGCCTTCGTTGGTGGGGAAGAAAGGGTTAGTTCTGTTCAGTTTTTGAGTTGGGAACGCTATGTCTTTCTTCCTTTAGACAAGACAGACACAGAAGGGAGAGAAGAGGTAGAATAGTAAATGTGGGGGAAATGCAGCATTTGTTGATCTTCTCAGGATATAGGGCCGTTGGTCAGTCACAGACAGATAGTTTGGGCTGGGCAGGTCAGCTATGACCAGTGGTGAGCTGGAGCCGGTTCGCACTGGTTCGCAAGAACCAGTAGTTAAATTTAGAAGCCCTTTTAGAACCGGTTGTTCAGCGAGGGACAACTGGTTCTAAAAGGGCTTCTAAATTTAACCAGCCAAAAGTGGCGCCTAAGGCGCCGACTCCACGGGTACTCCAGCCCTGGAGCACCCAAGGGGAAAATTTGGTGGGTGCAGAGCACCCACTGGCAGCTCCCGCCCCGCCCCAGCTCGCCTCCGCCTCCTCCCATGAACACGCTGCCCCGCTCGCCTCCGCCTCCTCCCATGAATGCGCTGCCCTGCTCTGCTTCTCCAGCCCCCCCCTCCGGCTTCCTGCGAATCAGCTGTTCGCGTGGAAAGCTGGGGCAGGCTGAGAGGCAAGTGGCAGCTTCCCGCTCAGGCCCAGGGGGGTGGAGGTGAGTGGGGGTGGGGGGAACGCGCGAGGAGGGCTGCCCCGCGCTGCAACAGGTAACCGGGGGGGGTGGTGCACATAGGGGAACCGCTCCCCACCCCAGGTCACCTCCGCCACCCTCGGCCTGAGTGGGAAGCCACGGCCTGCTTCTCAGTCCTCCCCGGCTTCCTGCCGAACAGCTGATTCGTGGGAAGCCGGGAGCGGGGGCGGAGCGGGGCAGTGCGTTCAGGAGCGGAGGTGAGGTGAGCTGGGGGTGGGGAGCTGCCGGTGGGTGCTCTGCACCCGCCAAATTTTCCCCGTGGGTGCTCCAGCCCCGGAGCACCCAGGGAGTCAGCACCTAAGGCGCCACTTTTGATGTGATCAGTGGGAAGAGCGGCTGCTCCCCTGCCCCTAGGAGCCAGAGGGACCTGCTGGATGCTTCCTGGGAGCTGCCCCAGGTAAGAACCGCCAGGACTCCCCACGTCGCCCCCCGGCAGGTGCCTCTGGCTCTTAGGGGTGGGGTGGGCACCCACTACGGTGGTCCACGAGACCCTCCTACCTGGTTCTGGGGGCAGTCGGGACAGGGGAAGGGGGTGGATGCGGCAGCGGTCCTGGGGTGTGTGTGTGTCAAGGAACGTGGGGGGGGGTTGGATGGGGCAGGAGTCCCGGGGGGCGGGGGTGGGCAACGACCCCCTCATGGGGTGAGGACGGAACCCGTTGTTAAGATTTTGGCAGCTCATCACTGGCTATGACAGCTGTTTCTCTGGACCCTATTTTGCCTTTCTAATTAGGGACATTATCTGTTTGGTTTGGCTATGTCCCCCTCCATCATTGGTAGTACTTAGGCCTATCAGAGCTGGATGGGCCATTTCATCTTGTGCAGTTGATTTCAGGATCAGGTGAAAAGCCAACAGAGGGAGATAGGAGAGGAGGAAGACAGTGGGGGACAGAAAGGGACACAAGAGACAGGAAGACTCAACAGGAGCTCATATGTACCTCCTTGGTTGTCTTAAGCAGCTCCCTGTTCAGCATGCTGGCTTTTGTGGATCCCTTTATTAGGTGCCTATCTCTTCCATGCGTTGTATGGGGAGCCTGGGCTGAGTATTCCACTAGGCAGCAGGATGTGTAAAGTTAAGTGTTGCAACACTGAGTCTGAGTCTCCTTTGTGGGGGTCTAGCCTCTAAAGCCACAATATGCTGTAAAGATTGAATGAAGTAATTTTGGCTCTCTTACATTCCCAAGCCACTACTCCACTCTATGCATCTGACAGATCAGATTTGAAATGTTATGGAGTCTCACTCTGTGGTATGACAAGTGGAGGATAGCTTGAGTTGTTTATGGTCAGTGGTAGTTCATAGACCCGTAGCTGCAGAAAGGGGGCTGCGGATTAGTAGTCCCTATTAGAAATGGAGAAGAGGAACTGATACATCAGTGGATAGGTAGTGGACAGTCACTGATGAAGCAGAAAAGACCAGTTAAAACTGTTTAGTCCATTCCCTTACTGATGTAGGATTGTCCCTTACTGCACACTTTTCTGTATTTTATCTAATCTAGTTTTACGTCTCCCAAATGAAAGGACTTCTATTACTTCCCTTGGGAAGCTCCACCACAGGTCTGTAGACCTTAAGGTCAGGAAACTTTTCTGATATTCAGTCTGCTTTCTTATTACTCATGGTTATACCCTAATTTTACTAGTCTTAACAAGTCGTCTCCTTTCTTGGTGTTTCTATCCTTTAAATATATGTACGACGTTACAGTGACATGACTTAGAGGCCACAATTGCTTGGCTTTGTTGCCATAATCATTTGCTGTCTATCACTTCTAAGTCAGGAAGTCCTGTTTACAATACACAGGCTTCCGAGTGGATTCAGGACACAGGCTAGTGGATTTGATTGCAGGGTAGAACTCTAGTGTGTCTGGGAATTAGACTTGAGTTTTGTCTGCCGCTGAGTCTGGCCTATTAAAGCAGCCTGCAAACATCCTGGGAATGTACATTGTTCAAGGGCAAACAATCTCACTTGTATCTTGATGGTTATTTTATATGCTGTAGATCAAAAGTAAAAAGATCTAGATATAGATTAGAGTTAATAAGGATATTTTAATTCCATCTGAGTTTTGGTTCAGTACCTAACATAAATACTGGTTGGGCATGTCTGTTTGGAAGACGTAATGTTCTCATGTGAAAGATCTGGTGGGGATATTCTTGTGTAGCACAGAATGTTCTCTTCACTTGTATTCACAGTCTGACTTCTGTGCCTTAGTTTATCTGTGAAAGCAAAGCCATGAAAAAGCAGAGCTGATTAGTGCAAAAAAAGAAAAATCCTGAATGCGAAATGCATCGTATTGTAGGGGGATAAATGAATTAATAGAGCTCACAGGAGAAAATGAATGTGAAATGACCCAAATTAGCCTTTCAGAGTCTCATAATCTCTCCAATTTAATAAAAGATTCCAGTTGTAAATGGTATGAATTCTAAATTGGATTAAAGCATAGTTGTGGAAATGTAGCTGCTATTAAATGACCTCTAAATAAACTACAGTAAGGTGCATTCCTCTGTATTAGAGACATTTCAGTGTCTTGTTTGACCTTTTTAGTACACTTTTTTTAATGCCAGGTGCAGTGATATTTAATCAGTTGTATGTCTCTTTTCACTTCAAAAAAGTGCTTTGCATCTAGATGTTAATTGACTGGGTAAATATTACCCTAAATTGTCCAAGTGTTGAAAAGTGTGGTACATGTGTATATGAGTAAGACAGCACATATTTGCTCTTACATTCCTATTTGTGTTCCTTCCCCCCTCAACATCATTGAAACATAGAAGTCTTTTCTACCATTTTCTCATAGCGTAATCCTGCAGCAGGCAAAATGGAAGGGACTATGGAAAACTTGAGTAGTGAGATTTTTAAATCAAGGTCATGACCACTACTGGGTATAAGGACATTCTTGTTGTTAGAAAAAATGTCAGGGGATAACATGGGAAAGTAGGGCTAATGCTGGGGCATGGACTGGCCCGGATCAGGACACTACAGATTGACCGGAGAACCAGGGTTGGAGAGAACTTAAGAGTCAACTAAAGCTTACCTGAGACATAGCACAGAGCTTTTCATATGCAGGAGCAGGAGCCTGACTTATTAAACCAGAGATTTACCACCAAACAACAAAAAGCCGAGGGAAATTACAAAACAAAAAAATCTCTAATGGTTTAAGATTAGTAAGTGCAATTAGAGTGAAATACGTTGAACAGACACTCCTGTGGTGGGAAGGGTGGGCAAGAGAAGAAAATAGAAATAAATGGAATGGAAATAGAAAGATATGGTTACAAAATTCTGGTTAGTACCCTGACATCTAGTTCATCCACACACACAATGAAAAACACATTCTCAGTGTTTAGTGCCCACATAGCCTGAGTTCTGCCCTTGTAACAAAATACTCCCAGTAAGTACAAAGTCTAAACGAAGCTTATGTATTTATCCCATAGCTTTCATTAAGAACTGTACATAAACTATAATACCGTACTTCTGTTTATACAACAGCTGTAAGAAGTCTGGCCTTGCAGTCTACATATTCCACAAAATCAACAGTTCTGAACTTCCCACCTTTGTTTCTCGGATTTCTTTCTAGTGCTATCACTACTGAATACAAGCACATCCAAATAGCAGGCTTTTCCTTCTGAGCAAGATAATATCAGTCCCAAATTAAATTGTATTTAGTTTGTTTATTATAATCTCTAATATTTGTTTAATGTATTGCACATAATTTTATGATATGGCATAAAGCAGTCACCAATAGCATCCAGCATGATACTGCAGAACAAATACTTTTATTACTTGAAAGCCCAGTCAAACTCCCATTCATATCAAAGGAAAGACTACTGCTATTGTCAATGGAATTTGGATTGGTCCTAAAATAGGGACACCTGTCAAGTGGGGGAGCAGGTCACAGAAATATTTGTTTAGCAGTGTGTGCATGAATTGTGCAAAGCTGGACTCAAAATGGGCAATGTGACCTCTGTTTGATTTTCATACTGGCTGTTTAGATTGTTTCAATGGATGTGATCAATGGTACTTTTGATTTGTGCTTGGCAGCTTTAATTGTAACTGTACCTAGTTTTCTGTTTTGTAATGTGTTGCAGAGTAATGATAATATAACCCGAGGGTTACAAGACTAAAGGATTGTGTAGTGTGCAACCACCCAGAAGCCTTGTCTTGATGGGCTAAAAAGGTGTGTGTTTTCAACTGAACACAATTGGATAACTCTCCCTTTACCCATCAAGACAGGACCCAACAGTACATATGAGGCCCCTGTAAATTTACAGTCAGCTTCTAGGAGATCAGCCCTGTCACCTGTGTTGCAGCCACTCCTTCATCATGTTGCTTGAAATTGTCAGTATTCTAGAAAAGGTGACAAGGGAGTGTAGTCTCTCTCTCTTCAGGAAAGCTATAACTTTGGGGTAGGGGAGGGGGAATCTCCCCCACAATTCAGTTCCAGCACTACAGTGAGGAAAGGCAAATTCTGAAATAGCATTTTTAGGGGATGGGTTTTAGAACTGGATTTTGGAAATTCTCTCTGTTTTTTCTTCACTTCTAGTGAACATGTGTAACTGACAAGTTCGCTGTTACAAACTGGCCCTCGACCGGATATTGTGTGTGTGTGTATATGTCTGAGACTTCTCAATTATTCATTTCCTACACCTTTCCCCAGTAAACTTCTTTTGATCCGACTTTCACAGAGGCTAGAGACTTGAACGAAAAGGACATGCATGGAGTGAAATGCAACACAGGTCTGAATTCAAATGTTAAGCTGTATCTTGGAGCAAAGAACTGCAGTCATCGGGTTAGAGTCTGAGTAGATATCCAAGTTGATTCTATGTCTTAAGCAGATAAATGTTCTTATTAAGTTACCAAGTCTATTGTATATTGAAGAACTGGATTATTGATCTCTTTGGCAGAGGTAGCTGGAAATAACATTTAGGGTAATTAATTGTTTCATCCAAACAATGACTCTTTCAGAGAGGTTGTGTTGTATCTGTCAGCCGAAGCACAGGTTGGTTGGTTGGAAATAGCTAGAAAAGGACCTGGATGGAGGGAGATGTAATGCTTGGTCATGGAGGGGCAAAGGCATTTGTTTCTAATGTAGATTTTTTTTGTAATGTATATTTAAGGGGATAGGTATAGTAGGAATATGCCTATGCCTATGTGGTTGTGCCCAATATTTTACTGTGTGTGTTCCTTTTTTCTTCGTATGATGATACCCAACCGATCTGTCCTTTGGTAGGCCCTTTTCACACTACAGCCTGTAATCAAATTTGTAACTACTTACAGGCACTTTATATCCACACTACAGTTGGTCATAAGTTTTTTTTATTGTAATGATTTTCAACAAAAAAAGTCCTTTGCAAAACCAGAATTTTCTATGGGAAAAACTTTAGTTTTGCGTGCACACATAATTAGTTTTGAGCAGGGAATCAAAATGATGGTTTCCCAGTTGCCTGCTTGGAAGGTCTCTCATGACAAAAGCTTTACAGGTGGCTGCCATCACTGAATGCCTGATTCTCTGCCTCCCTGATGCTCAGCTTAGCTCCCCGGGTGCATGGGCACTCTGCCTGTCCTGCCGTTGGGCTGCAAGGCTCTTGTCAATGTCTCTTTCTCAGAAAAATTAAAAATTCCATGTTGGTTCACCTGAAACAGAGCTTTCCTAAAATCCCTTTCTGGGAAAATGTCGCGCTTTTTGCCATTTTGTCTCAGTTTGGGATTACATTTTTTTTTTTAAAGAACACGTAATTTTTAACAGGGATTTTCCAGCCAGCTCTAATCCACGTACATCATGAATGATTGATCCAGAGCAGCTAGCTGAGTTTCACTTTTGCCAGTGATCTAATCGGGTGGTGGTATCTTCCTGTAACTGGTTGTGCGCACATGTGCACAAGCACTGGGAGTGAGGAGTTGAGTGCTTAGTGTTAACTGAAAACGCTGATCTGGTTTGTGTATCCATTTTGACTGGTTCTCCTTCCTCCCAGCTCTCTGTACAACAGTACATTCCAGACTCCTCAGACCCATGTGTTGGTGTCACTCTGTGGATTTCGTGCAAAGGCATTGTGGGATAGCTCATCTGCCCTTACTTTCATTGACAGCACTTTGTGATCTAGAAACAAACACTTACAGCAGGAAAGCTGCTGTGCAGGCTCAAACTGGACAGGGTTACAGATAAGGAGACAGCACCTCTATTGGTTACAAAAATCATGTTTAGAAGGTTCTGTGCGGGTGGGTCCTTACACCAGGGGAGATGTCAAGAGTGTTTATACAAGATGAGCTTTCCTTGACCGCTGCTCTTATTCAAACAGGAGCGGGACCAGGACGTGACGTACAGTGGAACCTCAGTTACGAACACCTCGGGAATGGAGGTTGTTCGTAACTCTGAAATGTTTGTAACTTTGAACAAAATGTTATGGTTGTTCTTTCAAAAGTTTACAACTGAACATGGACTTAATACAACTTTGAAACTTTACTATGCAGAGAAAAATGCTGCCTTCCCTTTATTTTTTTTAGTAGTTTACATTTAACACAGTACTCTACTGTATTTGCCCTTTTTTGTGTCTGCTACTACCTGATCGCATGCTTCCCGTTTCAAATGAGAGGTGTAGTTGACTGGTCAATTTGTAACCTTGGTGTTTGTAACTCTGTACAGAATACTTTCTCCCAGTCACTCCTGCTTATCTGCAGCTGCTGCCTGAGCCTGCGGCATAGTTAAAACCATGTTTGGCAGTTACTGTACCATGGACTGCTGTGTGTTCCATGGGAAAAGATGGAGGAAGATGTTACTTTTAAAGCTTATGTTTTGAGACATGGTATTTGCTATAAAACACAGTACTCTGTAGCACAGAGGTGCGCAAACTATGGCCCACGGGCCACATCCAGCCTGTGGGACCGTCCTGCCCAGCCCCTGAGCTCCCAGTCGGGGAGGCTAGCCCCTGGCCCCTCCCCTGCTATCTCCCTCCCCCACAGCCTGAGCACACCGCGCTGCCAGGGGGCATGGCTGGTTCTGGCATGGTAAGGGGGTGGGGAGTGGGGGGTCCCAGGGTGGCAGTCAGGGAACAGGGAGCAGGGGGTGGTTGGATGGGTCAGGGGTTCTGCGGGGGGACAGTCAGGGAGCAGGGGGGGTTGGATGGGTCGGGGGTTCTGTGGGGGGCAGTCGGGGGACAGGAATGGGGGGGTTGGATAGGCGTGGGAGTCCCAGGAGGCCTGTCGGGGGTGTGGATAGGGGTTGGGGCAGTCAGGGGACAGGGAGAAGGGGGGGTTGGATAGGGCGTGGGGTCCCGGGGGACAGTTAGGGGTGGGAGTCCCAGGAGGGGGCGGTCAGGGACAAGGAGCGGGGTGGGGGTTGGATGAGTCAGGGACTCTGAGGGGGGCAGTCGAGGGGTGGGAAGTGGGAGGGGGTAGATGGGGGCAGGGGCCAGGCTGTTTGGGGAGGCACATTCTTCCCTACCCGGACCTCCGTATAGTTTTGCAACCCCGATGTGGCCCTCGGGCCAAAAAGTTTGCCTACCCCTGCTGTAGCATCATCCATGCTGAGCATCTAGACTACCAATGTTGTAATTGCTGGTTTATAGTCTGTATTTGACATGAAGTGGACATCAGAGGCTTGGCTACCATGACATTTGTTTAGGCAGGAACAACAACAGTAACAAATTTCAATTAAACTAGAAAGACGAGCAGATGAGCAATAGAATGAATTAAACATTGTTCTGTTTTGTGAATGGAATTTTGTACACATTTGAATGGCTATTTTGGACACAAATAACATACATCCTATTTTGGTTTTGTTTCGTCTAGCTGCTCTTCAAGCCCTAAAACGCAAGAAGAGGTACGAGAAGCAGCTTTCACAGATAGATGGCACGTTATCAACAATTGAATTCCAGAGGGAAGCCCTTGAAAATGCCAACACCAATACTGAAGTGCTCAAGAATATGGGCTTGGCTGCTAAAGCTATGAAAGCTGCTCATGACAACATGTAAGAAATTTCATATTGTATCCTTGAATGAATGTCCACTCTATCAAAATCAAACGAAAAATGATAGAAAGAGAATAATGAACCGGGTCCCACGCAATCTGCTAAAATGCTCTGCGTCATCTTGGCATGAAATAACTGATTTTTGCAGAGGTTACAGACAAAGTAGTAAATTATTTTTAAAAAGTTAAAAATATAATACTGGATGCATTCGCTTATTGATGGAGCTACAAAAGACTGGGATTTTTCAACCCAGAAACATTTTGTGTGGTATGAGGCCATTAATAGCGCGCACACAATTTTTGTCTAGCTAAAGGATAGTGTCAATAATAGTCTGAAGTGGTTTCAGTGATGTACCGGTCACAGATCCATCTAATGCCTGAACACTTCTTAAAAGGGGTGTGTAGTCTGTTCCTTTTTTCCTCTACTCAGTATAATTTGCAGACAAAAATGACTTTGAGATGGAGTTATGGTTGAGAGTACATATTAGTAACTAAGGGTAAATTACATTACAGAGATGTTGTAATTAACACAAAGCCAATATTAGCAAACCCAGGAAACTCTCAACTAAGGTTAAATTTAAAAGAAATCCAAACCTGTTCAGATATAGGAATGTAAATAGTCTTTACTCAGCCATATAGTGACCTCATGTGATTAGGGCATTTTATTGTTTGTGGTCCTAGATTAAATTAAACTGATTTTTAAAGACATGAAATTGTTGAAGAGTGCCTCAGATTTCTCTTCTCTCCTTTACCCCCTACAATCTCCTGCATGCATACCCTCCATTTCCCCCCTCTCTTGAGTAACTCTGGTGCAACAGGGTAACTTTGTAAAATTTTTCGCTGTTTTTCACAACAGAAAAGCTTTCAGTTAGAAAAGGCTGGTGCGTAAAATATTCTCCAGAGAAACGTATGAAGAATTGTACTCTTTCAAAATGACCTGCATCCCCCATTTTTTGCAATGACAATGAGGCCAGGTGCTGAGCTCAGTTAATATGCCCTCTTTCCAAATGCCACCACATTCCATTGCTCTCAATGGGAGTGAAGGTAAACTGACCTCAGGAAAGATGATAGCCCTCTATGCTGTCAGGAGGCGGAGAAGAACACCGAGGAGTAGGTGAATAGATGCAATGGCTATTTTTGCTAAGAGCCATCTGTTGCTTCAGTTCCATTGAGAACAATGAGGAAAAGTGGCTATTTTGGAAGAGGGCAGTTCTTTGTGGAATTCTCTGAAGTGTATTGAGTTCCTGCCCCTGAATAAACTTGAATATGGAGAATGGGGGTGTGTGTGGAGAATGACAATTCTAAAAAACGAGAAAACCCTTTAAATGTAATCCATGCACAAGATTTCAGTGAGTTAAGTATATAGAAAGTTGTAAAAGTCTGCATTATTTCATTATGGTCGTTGGGGACATAAGTATGACAAAACAGGTGCCAGGTTTCTTAAAGGACCCATTTTTAATTTAATTAAAACTAATTAATGAATTTGTTTCTAAATTTTTAGAAGTCATTCTATGCTCGGAGACTAAGGAGTAGAATTTTGGGGAGGACATCTTATATTTTTCATACATAAGAGGTTGAATCCCAGTTTCAAGTGCAAAACTCAGCTCGCCCTTAACTGTGGACTTGACGCTGCTGCTGCTGATAATTTTTTGTCCTGTGAAGGCACTTTTTTCTTCCAGCCTTGACTAAAGCAATTAGATCTGAGTTACACTAAGAATTAGAGTTCAAAACAAACTGATAACTGGCTCTTGATGGCTTAAAGGATTGATAATAGGGTAACGGAGCCTTTCACCCTGACAAGTTAAAGCTGACCTAGATCTGTAGTAGTAACCAAAAGTAGTTGCCAGCCAATGGGCTGCTTGGCTACCTATGTGAAAGGATTTTGTGGGATCAGTCCATCTTGCCATGTGTTTATATCTTTTCTGAGGGCAAATGGAAGCTTTTGTCCTCCAGGGCTCTGTCCATCTTTCAGCACTAAATTTCTGCCAAAGAGAAAAATTGAAGAACAGCAAACCGGTGATTTCTAGAATCATTAGGGAGGTAATCTGCTGGGAATGAGCACCTCCTCCTGCCCAATCCACACAGTAGAAATGACGTGTGCTTTAGAGGAAGCTTCATACCTTTCTGCAATGGGTAAAAATGCCAAGATGTTGGCAGGGAGTAGGGACTGGAGATTGCTCAGGGTGGAGCAGTTGAGGGAGGAAGAGCTGCAGTGGCTGGAGATGTGAGGTCATGCACAGCTGAAAGCCATCACAGTGTGGAATTAGCATTGCCACAGAATTAGCAAATGTAGTCAGTGGGCAGTGCAAACCAGGCTAATGACCTAACATCATGTACTCTTCTCTTTACAGGGATATCGATAAAGTAGACGAATTGATGCAGGACATTGCAGAACAGCAGGAGCTGGCAGATGAAATTTCAACAGCTATTTCAAAGCCTGTAGGATTTGGGGAAGACTTTGATGAGGTAAAACAGCTCAAGAGTTGCACTGTTTTAAATTAAAACCCATCTCTTAGTGATCTGAGTTCTGCATGCATTCAGACAAGAATGTAAGTTCTAGAATGTAAAATTTCTCCTAGCAAGTGGTCTCTTCCACCTCTGGAAAATTGGGCGCATGGCAGCTACAAAACTTGGATGGGACTTCAACCCCCAACGTTTTGGAGGCTTTTGGATCAGATAATTCTGTGCCCAACAGAAAGTGAAGCCATAAATTCAGATCGGGGTTGAGACTCAGACCTGCCCTCACAGTTGGAGGATCATGTGCTGGAGGGTCATTTAGGCCATCCCCTGTAATAATATACCTAGCTGAGTCTGTCTGTGTTTGTGTTACTTAGTGGCAAGTGTGATCTGAATCCTTCTTTTTCCCTTTACAATACTAGGATGAACTGATGGCAGAATTGGAGGAACTAGAACAGGAAGAATTAGACAAAAACCTGCTGGAGATCAGTGGTCCCGAGACAGTACCACTGCCAAACGTGCCCTCAATAGCAATACCATCAAAGCCAGGTAATTGTCTGCCTTTGCCAAAGTCAGCTTGGTTCATTAACATGTGCATTCATCAAATCAGCAGCTCTTAATAAGGATTTGAATTTTGAATTTTCTGGCTACAAGCAGCTTGTAGAGTTAATATGGGATTCATGAATTACATGATGTGTTATTCTCAAGGAATCCATCTCCTTTCATTAGAGCTATGAAAATTAATAGCTGTAACAGGAGCAGTTAGCATGTATTCCTGCACTTCCAGTTTATCCTATAATATGTTAAACAAGGTTCAAGGCAGAATGGAGATGTAGGAGGAGGAAATGGAAGCTGGGAGTCTTGTACTAATGGCAGCTAATTTAATGGGAAGCAATCCTGACAAGACCAAACACAGAGGTAAAATCAAGGGAGACTTGAGTGAGAAATAGTTCTTGGAATTTAGTCTTCCAAGTTGGTCTCAGGGCTCTGATTGAACCATGTTTGCAGGTCCTTGAGTCTGCCTCTCATCCCTGTACTGGGATGCTGTGGTTTTACATAGCTGGCCCTCTGTTTTCATAGCACCTGGTCTTGGGGGAATACTGCTGACTCCTGATTACCCAAGGTGCATGGGGTCCCTACCTTAGGGGTGGCACTCAAATCAGATGACACCAAACTGAGTCTTGTGCAAAACCTTGGAGCAAAAGCCTCTGGGGAGGCAAATTACAAGGACAAATCCTGGTTGGTGCAGGTGTATTACTAGTACATAGAGAAGCTCCACACTAACCTGATTCTGCTGTGGTGAGGTTCTTTGTTGGTTCTGCCATTGGGTCCAGCCCTCCATGGTTCTTGTCTATGAAGCGACCACTGTTGAATGGTGATGTGATGCATTTCTTGTTTATCAGGTGATTTTTTTTTTTTTTTAAACCTGGGATTTGTGGCAAGCTGCATTTGGATGGCAATTAGGAGTCCATTAGAAGTACCAAAATAGCATTTTAAAATTTGTTTTATTTAACTAATAAAAACATCTTAATTATGCTGTATACATAAAAAAAAAAAGTTAATACTTTTTTTGCATTTAAAACTGACCTATTAAACAAAGGAAGTATTTACTGTAGTTAGTGAATTGATGGATTGTTTCTGGTCACCATGCGCCAGATTTTTCAAAGATATTTAAGTGCCTAGCAGTATTTCTGAAATTATCTAAGCAGGCTAAGTGGCTAACTCCCATTGAAATCAAGTCCCTTTGAAAATCTGGCCCTGTGTCCTTCTGATTTAGATCTTTTAATTCTAAAAATTTGAAGTTAGGAATTGTAGGAAATGGATAACAGAAGCAAAGTGACACAAGGAGAAATCTATGGCCAGCATTGTTAAGGACAATAAGGAGTTTTAACAATATGTTATAACAGGAAGAATCTTGACAATGGCATTGGTTTATTAGTAGATTGAAATAGTAGAATTAGCAATAATAATGCAGAAAAGGCAGAAGTGTTCAATAAATATTTCTGTTCTGTGTTTGGGTGAAAAAACATGTAGTCCCATCATATAGTGATAACGCTCTTTCCATTCCACTAATATCTCTGGAGAATGTTAAACAGAAGCTATTAAAGTTAATACTTTTAAATCAACAGGTCCAGTCAACGTGCATCAAGGTGTTTTAAAAGAGTTGGCTGAGGAGCTTGCTGGAGAGTTAATGTTGATTTTCAGTTAGTCTCAGGGTACTGGAGAAGTTTCAGAAGACTAGAAGAAAATTAATGTGCTAATTTTAAAAAAGAGTAAACAGGATGACCCGGGTAATTCTAGGTCTGATATAGGTCCCAGGCAAGATAATGGAGTGGCTGATATGGGAATCAGTTAATAAAGAATTAAAGGAGGGTAATGTAATTAATGCCAATCAACATGGGTATATGGAAAATAGATCCTGTCAAATTAACTTGACAGCTTTTTAAATGAGATTATAAATTTAGTTGATAAAGTTGATTTCTGAAAGGCATTTGGCTTGGTGCCACACAACATTTTGATTAAAAAAAACTAGAATGATATAAAATGAACATGTCGCATGTTAAATGGATTAAAAACTGGCTAACTGATAAGTCTCAACATGTAGTTGTAAACGGGGAATGTTCATCAAGTGGGTGTGTTTCTAGTGGAGTCCTGCAGGGATCAGTCCTTGGCCCTATACTATTTAACATTTTTTTTATCAGTTACCTGGGAAAAAACATAAAATCATCACTGATAAAGTTTGCAGATGATACTAAAATTGGGAGAGTGGTAAAAATTGAGGCAGACAGGTCACTAATACAGAGTGATCTGGATCACTTGGCTAACTGGGCGCAATCAAACAATATGTGTTTTAATACAGTTAAATATAAATGTATACATCCCAAAACAAAGAGTGTAGGCCATACTTACAGAATGGGGAACTCTATCCTGGGAAGCAGTGACTCTGAAAAAGACTGGAGGGGATCATGGTGGATTATCAGCTGAACATGAGCTTCCAATGGGACACTGTGGCCAAAAGAGGTAATGTGATCTAGGGATGCATAAAGACTGGAATCTCAAATAGAAGTAGAGAGGTTATTTGACCTGTATATTTGGCACTGGTGCGACTGCTGCTTGAATATTGTGTCTAGTTCTGCTTCCCGCAATTCAGGAAAGATGTTGTTGTCTCAGAGAAGAGCCACAAGAATGATTAAAGGATTAGAAAACATTCCATATGGTGATAGACTCAAAGAACTCAACCTATTTAGTTTAACAGAGAGAAGGTTAAGGGTAACTTGATTACTGTCTACAAGTACCTATATATAGAGAACAAATATTTAATAATGGGATCTTCAGTCTAGGAGAGAAAGTTATGATACGATCCAGTGACTGGAAGTTGAAGGTAGGACAAATTCAGGCTGGAAATAAGGCATAAATTTTTGACTGCGAGGATAATTAACCATTGGAACAATTTACCAAGGGTCGTGGTGGATTTTCCATCACTGATAATTTTTAAATCAAAAAAATTTTTTTTATAAAAGATCTGCTCTAGGAATTATTTTAGGGAAGCTCTCTGGCCTGTGTTATTCTGGAGGTCAGACTAGGTGATCACAATGGTCCCTTCTGGCTTTAGAATCTATAAATCCTCTTCCCACCTGGTGGTGGTTCATAGATTGAAAGAGGAAAATAAGCTTTTCTTCTTTTTCAGCTCAGTTAGCTTCTCCACTTTGAATGAACTAGCCCAAATGAAAAAAATATTTTCTCTGCACCTTCTTGCTAACCTGAAACCAAAAGTAATTAAGGCAAAAGCTTTTCTGCACAACAGAAACTAAAAGTACTGACATCTGATAAATTTAAATACCAGCATTTGCTCCATTATCAAAACTGAAAATACAGATAGTTAATGCAATGTAAGACATTGTGCCATATTTATAAAGCTTCAGTTGATCTTAAAAGTTAGTTTCCCCCAGTTCTGTATATAATAAAAAAAGCATCCGTAATTCATTAAAATTTGAGTGCTGACTGATGTAGCATTTTTCATTTAAATTATTTTAATAGATTATAATAAATGTAAGGCTCAGCATATTTTGTCATAATTTCACATTTAATGTTTACAGGCTTATTTTAAAAAGAAAATATTTAAATACAAAAATTCAATTTGATATTTTTAAAAATCAGTTTTTATTTATCCTGATTTCTACTCTTCCATGCCTGTTGAATTTGGGGGGCCCTGACAAAGAAGAGAAACCTTCAAACAGACTCCTCCCCTTTCAAGGGTTGTACTTCAGGAATTTCCCATTTGTGCCAGCTTTGTATTACAAATTGTGCGTGGGCGCGCACACACACACACCCCCTCCCACCCCCCCATACTGTAAGCTACTGTCTGGATTCATTACAGGGAGAGAATGGATATCTTTAAAATTAAAAATAATTCTCTATCTTGCTGCATTAGGAATTTCTTTGGGGAAAGTGTAGTATTTGGAAATTTTTAAGGTGAGACTTAGTGTTCTACATCTTCAAAGCACTGTACAGTTTTAACTAACCTTCCCAATATTTCTGTAAGGTAACTATTGCCTTCATTTTCAGAGAGGGAAACTGAGAGACAGAGGTGAAAACAGCACAGGAAATCTGAGAGATCCTAGGCCAGGACTTGGTATTTCCTGGCTCCCAACTCATCTGTTCTTCCAGCTAGTGCTGCGCTCAAATCAGTCTAAGACCAATAGCCCCAAATCCATAGTGGTTGGTTTAAGCATGCTGAGCAACAAGAAAGCAAAAGGTATTGGCATCCATTGCCAAATGGCTACTGCTTAGCTAAATAAACTCTACATGGCTCCAAAGGAGTTCCTAAAATAAACAGGTCTACACCTTCCCATGCTTTGAGATTTGGTGACTGTGACAAATATGGGCAATGCTTGTGTATCACTCTGATTAAAATGCACATTTTCATTCTTCTCACAAACCATTTTCTTTTCTCTTTTTGAAATACGGCCTCAGGAAGTTTAACCCTGGCTGGCTTTTAAAATGGCACATAAGTCTTGTAACTGAAAACCTCATGTGGCATATTTGCTCTTCTATGGGACCTAGTGCCTTGTGCAGTCCAGAGTCGCATGTCCAGGTGAAGCAGGACATTATGGGGTTACATCAAGGTATCTGCTCCTCACTCTTCACACTCTCTTTATGCTACAGCCAAGAAGAAAGAAGAGGAGGATGATGATGACATGAAAGAGTTGGAAGCTTGGGCTGGAAACATGTAACTACAGCAGCAACGGCTTGGAAAAACAAAACAGACTTTGGCCACCTGTTCTAGGTGCACGTGAAGTGTGATGGGGACAAAACATTCAGCAAAATGTCTTTTATCTCTTTAATCTTAACCCAAAGCAGTGGGCACTGCATCGCTGTACTCTGCATAGCATGGTCTGCGCAAAGAAAACAAAGGGGGTCGGGGAAATTTGCCTGCAGTTGATGTTGAATTTCTGTAAAATAAAATGTATTTGCAAAATCCAACGTTCAGCTTCTGGACTATGCTAATGCCACTGCTGGATCTTCATCTTCTAGAGTTTTGGGGTGTATTGAATCTAAATGACCTGAAATGCAGCCTGTAATTTTAAGTCAGTTGAAAGTGTGTCTGGAAGTCTTGTAAGGCATTTAAAAAGGAAAAGTCATAAGCCACCATCGGCTTCTCATGTTTAGGTATAAGAATGCGTTAGGTTTTTAGTTCTTTGCACTCTGTATTTATTTCCTTTGACTGTGTGATCACCTTCTATCACTGCACTGACCTAGTCACTGTTCCCATTTTTAATTAGTGAAACTGATTTGAAATTGATAAACACTACCTTGGAAGTAAGGGAGATTTTACACTTAAAATCCAGCTGTACATTTTTTCTATGTAGCAGTGCAGTGTTCATTGCTATTTGTGGTAACTGATAACCCATTCAGATACATGCATACATCTATTTTAATTAAGAAACTATGGTTTGCACTGTATTAAATATCTTGATTAATTTTCATTCTCGGCTAGTGTCGTCAATTATCTAATTTTATTAGATTTAAAGACATTTAATTTACATTAAATTTGGTTTCTGCTCTTGCCTGATAGAGGAATAAACAGACTCTTTGGCATCAGTTTATCTTTGAGTCCATAATTGTAGCTATGGCAGAATTGTGACAGATACAGAGTCAGGTCATTTATCATACAAACTCCAATCTTAGCTGAGCAAAATGGTTGGGCGTGTTTCTGTAACTCAGTTACTCTTGACTGTTTTAGTGTAATGATATGCTGGAACAACAGATTGAGACCCCAGTCAGAGGGCCCTAGGAGCTGCTGTATTCTAGGTAGAATCAACTGATTTAAAGGCTGAACACACAGTTTTGGCTTTGTTTCTCTGCCTACCATGCTGTAAATTATCATAAGAATTTGACATTCATGATTTGTTGCATATTCTGTGCTCGTAAGAAGATCTTGTATTTTACAGCACTAATATTTCTATTAGGATTTATGCTTTGACCACTAAATGCAGTGAGACTTCTTGCTGGAAATTTGCACGCCTACCTGAAGGTAAGTAGTTACCTTAACATCAGTATTGTTACCTCCGTTTCTGACAACCACGTCCAGAAACGCTGAATGGAAAGAAGGCAAAGAGGCACAGGTGGCAGAACCGCTAACTGCTCCCAAGGTTGTGGAGGGTGGAGCTGAGTCACTAATATGTGCCTATCTGTACCGTCACCCTGTTTCTTCAGACAAGAAGAGAATGAAACTCCTGCAATAAAAAATGACTGCCAGAATTGGAACTGAACACCATAACTCCTGTGTGGTGATGGTTTTTCTGTTGGTCAGGCAGCTGGAACAATTCAGTGTTCTCTCTTGCAGCTCTGCACTTTTACCTTCACCTTAAGAAGTCTCCTCTGAAGACTTATTTTGGTCAATACTATGTCTGTCTAGCACATGTGAGGTTTTTTTAATTACTTGTCAGGAGCCTTACTTCTGCTTTGTATTCCTGACTCTTCGTCTCCCCTTCTCCTGCCTACATCAGCGAACAGCCAGAAATTATAAACAAGGCTCTTAAACCTGGTGCTGTGGGTGGCGTGGGTGTACCTGGTGCTGTGGGTGGCGTGGGTGTAGCGGGGGGGGGGGGTTGGATAGAGGGCAGGGGAGTTGGGGGTGGTGGTCGGGGGCAGGGGTGTGGATTGGGGTCGGGGTGGTCAGAGGGCGGGGAACAGGGGGGTTGGATGGGGCAGAGGTCCCGGGGGGACAGTCAGGAAGGAGAGAGTAGTTGGATGGGGTGGCGGGGGCAGTCAGGGGACAGGGAGAAGGGGTGGTTGAATGGGGCAGGTGTCCTGGGGAGGGGGGCGGCAGTCGGGGTGGGGGGTGGTCGGGGACAGGGAGCAGGGGGTGGTGAATGGGGAAGGAGTCCTGGGAGGGCCATCAGGGGATGGGGGGGTTGGATGGGGCAGGAGTCCTGGGGGAGCCGTCAAGGGGCGAGAAGTGGCAGTGGGGGGGTGGTCAGATAGGAGGCGGGGACTGAGCCACGACTGGCTGTTTCAGGGGAGACAGCCTCCCCTAACTAGCCCTCCATACAATTTTGGAAACTCGATGTGGCCCTCAGGCCAAAAAGTTTGCCTGCACCTGCCTTAAAAGAATTAACAGTTTTAGCAAGGTTGTGCCAGCTTTGTCTTGCGTATCCACTACTATATATTACAGTAGCCAAACAGGAGAATGCTAAATCCCTCAATTCACCTCTTAAAGATGCAATTAAGCCTTTATTTTTCCAGCATAAACAGTTGAACTAGTGAAAGCTTAGTTGCTTTATTGTATGTACCTGCAATACCAGCAAAGAACCTCCCAGCATTCACAGTAGGGGAAAAATGTGATCCAGCCTTGTGGATGTCTTTAATGCTTTCCTTCCCAGCGCTTTGAAAAACCTGAAGATGTTACTTACCACATTTTGAAAAGGGCTGAATTATCCCCACTGTACAGATGGGGAAACTGGGACACAGAAGTTGTGGCTTGACCTTAAGGTCATTTAGCAAATTAATCAGGGAAAACTAGAATGACAGAGCGCGATAGGTCTCTGAAGCCCTTTTGTAGCTAAGTGCTGTCTAGTGTTCAGGAGAGCCTGTCATCCTATGATGAGTTCCCTAGACAGTTCTGTTCTTCAGTCACATGAAGTGCCTATTGTTTGGCTTCGGAGCACGAGAATAATGCAGAGTAGTACAGAAGGCTGGCCTAATCCACTGGAAGCTCCCTGGTTGAAATGGCTTCACATGCACGGCTGCCGCCTTCCCTGAATTGGCCTGTGTAGAGACTTCCTGCTTGGGTTTTGTCTGCAGAGAGCACCACCCCCTGCACGTGCCAGTTGCAGAAGAGGAGTGGTCAAACCTCAGCAATAACACATTCCCCGACTCTTGTAGTTGGACTTAGAGGCGGTCACTCTTCCGAGCCCCATTGCACTTCCTGCGGGTGAAATCCCATGAGCCGTCCTTCCATTTTAAGGAAGGACAATACGAGGGTATAAATGCTATCTCTTTAAACTGCCACAAAAGGGCTGCCGTAGGTATGTGCTTCTCCCTTTACCAAAATAGCTTCTTCGTCCATGGCTAAAGGCTGTGTGAGTAGGTAGCTGGTACCTGGTTTTGAGTAATGACCTTTGGCACAGCAGAGATTTGCTGGTTCCAGCCTGTAGTGTATCCTTGGATCTCTCTGCCTCTCCAACTTCCAAAGCACAGGCTGTAACAATTTCTCCTCCGAGTTCTTTACGCAGAGTGGTATTTGCCCATCCAGGTTTGGGTGGTTCAGTTAATACCTTCGCACCCAAAATGAACCCACGGCAAAGGGATGATGTAGGGTAAAGCCATGTGGAGAATTGAAAAGGCAACTCCTGCTCCCCGCAGACGTGCCAGGGTACTGCTCTGGTCTGCAGCTTTTGTAACACAGAGCAAGGAGCACATTTGGATTTTTCTCAATCTGCTTAGTAAAGGAAATTCTTACGTCTGTTGGAGTGACCATCCACATTCATATCCCTTGAGTATTTGTGGTAATAGTGAGTCCTCTCCAAAAGTACCAGCGAGGGTAGCTACTCCTAGAAAATGGCAGACTAATTATTTCATGTGAATTTAAATAAACTAATTCTAAGAGGATTTGCATCTGAGAGTTTTCCTATCTCAGAGCATGAACAGCGAGAGTGTTGGGCTGCCAAAAAGCCTTGCTTCTTCTGAAAGCCCTTGAGGGGGACCAGTAAGAGTGGAGGCTGACAAATAAGGCTTACGTGGTTGGAGGAGTGGTGTAGGAAAAGTGTGCTGATGGAGATTACTTGATCAATCTTTGATTTTAGGCTGTGAGGACGGTTTAATCCCAGCTCTAGGCAATAGAAGCTAGCATGAAACTGGAGAGAGAGGAAGCAGTAGCTGGTTTCATCTAACACCTTGGCACTGATTCTGATAACGAACATGTATTCTCATTTGGAGTATCTCTATTCTTGGTGCTGGGGCTGCCTGGACAAGGGAGCTGGCTGCAGGAAAACGTCCCCCTCGGGTTCAAGGAGAGCAGTTTATTTCCTCCTGCAAGCAGCACAAAAGGAACTGGGGAGATAAAGGCCCACCTTGGCAAGCTGACACCTGAGGGATTGTGGGTCTGAATGCAGGCCTTGAATCAAAGGATGCAGACTAATAGACCATGTAGGAGGCCTGGGTTAGGAAAACATGTAATGCTAACCTGGTAAGGACTGAACTCATGGTAGCACCACTGAAATCAAAAGTGACTTAAGGGGGAGCTCCCGCAGGTGATAACGAAGAGTTAACGATAGACTTTGTCCAGGACCACTTTAGGAACATTTAAAATCCATGGTTCACCTAGCTGGTGGCTAAAATTACTTTATATGGGTAGAGTTGTTTGATCTTGAACTTTTTCATCCTCTTTCCCCTCTGGGAGCTGAAGTAGTAAGCTCTGCAAACTGCTTTCACAGGTTTCTTACCTATATACCCCACTCCTGGAGCTGAATTTAGGATGCAACCGCACACCTCTGCATGGGCATAAGGCTATAACCACTACAAACTCCCTGCCTAGTGGAAATGTTAAGTGGGTTGTGGGGGGCTCTCACTAGGCACCACAACTACAAATCACCCTCCTGTTTGTCTTGACTAAGCGTCATTTACCCTTCCCTGATTAGTTTAATTTACAATGACCTCACTTGGGTCAAAGCCCTTGATGCTGAGTACAGTGTGAACATTACTGGATGAATTAATGGCATTTCTGTACATTAGCTGGCAGTTAAATGGTCTACTTGGGCCTGGGCTACACTTAAAATTTAGGTGATCATAGCTACAGTGACCAGGGGTGTGAAAAATCTGCAGTCCTGAGTGCCGGAGCTATGCTGACCGAACTCCAAGTGTAAACGCAGCTAGCCCAATAGAAGAATGCTTCCACCAACCTAGCTAACGTTGCTCAGGGAGATGGTGTTCCTACAGCAACAGAAAAACCACCTCCTATGGGCGTACCCTACAGGGTTATGCCAGCATTGCTCTGGACCTATAGCTATGCCTGTATAGTCCCCATAGTGTATACATGGCCTTTGTTTGTGGACTGCAAGGATCATAGCTCCAGTACTGAGAGAATTAACGGCTGTCTCCTTTCTCTCCATGTAAATGGAAGTGGTTCACATTCAATATACTGAGGTGCGGTATCTGGGTCAGTTAAGCTTTGTCTAGGACAGGAAAGCGACAGCCAGTGTCAGTTCCATGTGTGACTGGACTGAACTGCTACCGAGCATGTTTTTAACGACAAGCCTAGCGAGGGACAGTGCTGGTCTCCTCTCCAGAAAGCTTGGGTAAGAGCTGGGTCCTGAAATGGGGTTGAAACTTGTTTATTTGTTTTTTTTTTTGTCAGCACTTGTAGCTAAATTAGGTTCAGCACCCAATGGGCCGCACCTGTTGTCAGTAACAGGTAACTTTCAGAGTGTAGGCAACGCTTCAGAGTTTAACCTGTTCCTTGGTCTCAAATGCTGCTTTGGTGTCTCTCAGGGATTAGTGGTATATGGTAGTAAAACATTTTTAAAAAAGAAAAGGTACGCAATCATATACCCAGTAGAGAAGGATGTCCGTGATCAACAGTGCCCAGCAATCACTATCCTGCTGAACTAGCCCCCAGGGCAGTACAGCCGGGCCAATGAAAACATGAACTCAGAATTGCAAAAAAGCACAATTGGTACTGGACCTTGGTCTTCTGCAGCAGAGGGCAGCTCCACTCAATGCACAGTCAACCTGTGGAACTCATTGTCGTGGGGTGTTGTGATGGCCAAAAGTATAACTCAGTTCAAAATAGAACTAGATAAATTCATGGCGAATAAGGCCATCGGTGACTATTAGCTAAGATGGTGAGGGTTGTAACCTCATACTTAAGGGCTACCCTAAACTTCTGACTGCCAGAAGCCAGGAGGAGAAGACAGGGGTGCATGTCTCCAAAATTGCCCTGTTCCGTAGTGTACGCTCCACGAGAAGCTCTGGTACTGGCCACTGTCAGAAGACAGGATACTGGGCTAGATGGACCAGTAGTCTGAGCCAGTATGGCCATTCTTATGTTCCAGTAGCAGAGAACCCTCTGTCCCTATGCAGGGTAAGACTGATTTGGTACCGAATCAAGGCAGAATGAATGGCTGCCATTTTTAGACTCATCAGCAATCTGGGGTTTCCTTGGCTTTTCATCCAAGTGTTGATCTGCTCTGGTTAGCTGAGGAGACCAGAGCCTGAACTGAGGTCTAGCTGCAGTAGACTAGGGGAAGGAAAGGAGCCAAAGCGAGAATCCATTAAAGTAGTGAAGGGTGAGAAATCAAAATAGAAGACTGACTAAGCCAGGTATCTATCTGGACAACCCCTCTCCTCTCAAGTCCCCATCTGACACGCTACATAATACTGACTTGCCCTGCACGCTATCTCTATCCTTGTAGCACCTTGGTACTCCATTCAGAAACCAGAGCCGTACTCAACCTATTTAAATTGTAAGCTCTTTGGGGCGGCTCTCTCGCTCACCATATCTATGCACAATGGGCCCTGATCTTGGCAAGAGCTCTAAGTGCTACTGTAATACAAATCACATTGTGCTAGGCACTGTACACATGTTTCTTAAAAAGAGCTTATATCGGTTCCATCAGAATCTGACCAATGGCCAGAAACAGCTGTTTTACTTCTCTGGGTTAAGTGTCAGCCGGAGCTGTGACACTTAATGCCGAGTCTGGTCACCCAAGGGGCAGACTCCTACCGTTGAGCCCAGGAATTGGCTGTGTTCTGTCGGAGCTAACCCCGCTTTGTTCTGCTCTCCTGGATGTAAGTGAGGAACAGGAATCCTTTTGTGCTTGAAGCCAAATGTAATTTTTCTGTGTTTACCAATGAGATGAACAAAGGAATTTTAATTCCAGCCTTCCATGTCTTTAATTGCAAAGGCCTCGGAGGGAGAGGGAACATTTCCTTCATTCGCTTCGTTAATTGCTGCAGTCTGAGCAAGTGCAGAGCCTGACATTTCAACGTTTCAATTAAGAATTAAAGCCGATGTCTCTCTTCAGTGTTTGGGTGGCACAAGTCTCTGCAAAATCTCCCCTTGAACCTTCACACGTCTCCATTTAAAATGCTAATCTGAACGCCATTTTTCTGTCACTCCTGACCGATGTCCTCCCACCTTCAATCCCTTCCTACCGTCAAGCTGCAGCTCTCCTCCCCTTTCAGGAGCTCCCTGTGCTTCGGGAGAGGAGAGGATTGGGAATTGTATTTCTAGTTCTGTCACTGGCCCACCTGTCTGCTTGTAAGTCACAAATGGCTTCTCCATTTGCTCGCCTCAGGTTTTGGGCTCCTAATTTCATAGAATCATAGAATATCAGGGTTGGAAGGGACCTCAGGAGGTCATCTAGTCCAACCCCCTGCTCAAAGCAGGACCAATCCCCAATTAAATCATCCCAGCCAGGGCTTTGTCAAGACTAACCTTAAAAACTTCTAAGGAAGGAGATTCTACCACCTCCCTAGGTAACGCATTCTAGTGTTTCACCACGCTCCCAGTGAAAAAGTTTTTCCTAATATCCAACCTAAACCTCCCCCACTGCAACTTGAGACCATTACTCCTTGTCCTGTCATCTTCTACCACTGAGAAGAGTCTAGAACCATCTTCTTTGGAACCACCTCTCAGGTAGTTGAAAGCAGCTATCAAATCCCCCCTCATTCTTCTCTTCTGCAGACTAAACAATCCCAGTTCCCTCAGCCTCTCCTCATAAGTCATGTGTTCCAGACCCCTAATCATTTTTGTTGACCTTCGCTGGACTGTCTCCAATTTATCCACATCTTTCTTGTAGTGTGGGGCCCAGAACTGGACACAGTACTCCAGATGAGGCCTCACCAATGTTGAATAGAGGGGAACGATCACGTCCCTTGATCTGCTGGCTATGCCCCTACTTATACATCCCAAAATGCCATTGGCCTTCTTGACAACAAGGGCACACTGTTGACTCATATCCAGCTTCTTGTCCACTGTCACCCCTAGGTCCTTTTCCGCAGAACTGCTGCCTAGCCATTCAGTCCCTAGTCTGTAGCGGTGCATTGGATTCTCCCGTCCTAAGTGCAGGACCCTGCACTTATCCTTGTTGAACCTCATCAGATTTCTTTTGGCCCAATCCTCCAATTTGTCTAGGTCCCTCTGTATCCTATCCCTACCTGCCACTGTATCTACCACTCCTCCTAGTTTAGTATCATCCGCAAATTTGCTGAGAGTGCAATCCACACCATCCTCCAGATCATTTATGAAGATATTGAACAAAACCGGCTCCAGGACCGACCCTTGGGGCACTCCACTTGATACCGGCTGCCAACTAGACATGGAGCCATTGATCACTACCCGTTGAGCCCGACAATCTAGCCAACTTTCTACCCACCTTATAGTGCATTCATCCAGCCCATACTTTAACTTGCTGACAAGAATACTGTGGGAGACCATGTCAAAAGCTTTGCTAAAGTCAAGAAACAATACATCCACTGCTTTCCCTTCATCCACAGAACCAGTAATCTCATCATAGAAGGTGATTAGATTAGTCAGGCATGATCTTCCCTTGGTGAATCCATGCTGACTGTTCCTGATCACTTTCCTCTCGTGTAAGTGCTTCAGGATAAATTCCTTGAGAACCTGCTCCATGATTTTTCCAGGGACTGAGGTGAGGCTGACTGGCCTGTAGTTCCCAGGATCATCCTCCTTCCCTTTTTTAAAGATTGGCACTACATTAGCCTTTTTCCAGTCATCCGGGACTTCCCCCGTTCGCCACGAGTTTTCAAAGATAATGGCCAATGGCTCTGCAATCACAGCCGCCAATTCCTTTAGCACTCTCAGATGCAATGCATCCGGCCCCATGGACTTGTGCACGTCCAGCTTTTCTAAATAGTCCCTAACCACCTCTTTCTCCACAAAGGGCTGGCCACCTACTCCCCATGCTGTGTTGCCCGGCGCAGCAGTCTGGGAGCTGACCTTGTTCATGAAGACAGAGGCAAAGAAAGCATTGAGTACATTTAGCTTTTTCCACATCCTCTGTCACTAGGTTGCCTCCCTCATTCAATAAGGGGCCCACACTTTCCTTGGCTTTCTTCTTGTTGCCAACATACCTGAAGAAACCCTTTTGTTACTCTTAACATCTCTTGCTAGCTGCAGCTCCAGGTGTGATTTGGCCCTCCTGATTTCATTCCTACATGCCCGGGCAATATTTTTATACTCTTCCCTGGTCATTTGTCATAGAATCATAGAATATCGGGGTTGGAAGGGACCCCAGAAGGTCATCTAGTCCAACCCCCTGCTCAAAGCAGGACCAATTTCCAGTTAAATCATCCCAGCCAGGGCTTTGTCAAGCCTGACCTTAAAAACCTCTAAGGAAGGAGATTCTACCACCTCCCTAGGTAACGCATTCCAGTGTTTCACCACCCTCTTAGTGAAAAAGTTTTTTCTAATATCCAATCTAAACCTCCCCCACTGCAACTTGAGACCATTACTCCTCGTTCTGTCATCTGCTACCATTGAGAACAGTCTAGAGCCATCCTCTTTGGAACCCCCTTTCAGGTAGTTGAAAGCAGCTATCAAATCCCCCCTCATTCTTCTCTTCTGCAGGCTAAACAATCCCAGCTCCCTCAGCCTCTCCTCATAACTCATGTGTTCCAGTCCCCTAATCATTTTTGTTGCCCTTCGCTGGACTCTCTCCAATTTATCCACATCCTTCTTGAAGTGTGGGGCCCAAAACTGGACACAGTACTCCAGATGAGGCCTCACCAATGTCGAATAGAGGGGAACGATCACGTCCCTCGATCTGCTCGCTACGCTATGTCCTATCTTCCACTTCTTGTAAGCTTCTTTTTTATGTTTAAGATCCGCAAGGTTAAGCCAAGCTGGTCGCCTGCCATATTTACTATTCTTTCGACACATCGGGATGGCTTGTCCCTGTAACCTCAATAGGGATTCCTTGAAGTACAGCCAGCTCTCCTGGACTCCTTTCCCCCTCATGTTATTCCCCCAAGGGATCCTACCCATCAGTTCCCTGAGGGAGTTGAAGTCTGCTTTCCTGAAGTCCAGGGTCCGTATTCTGCTGCTTACCTTTCTTCCCTGTGTCAGGATTCTGAACTCGATCAACTCATGGTCACTGCCTCCCAGATTCCCATCCACTTTTGCTTCCCCTACTAATTCTTCCCGGTTTGTGAGCAGCAGGTCAAGAAAAGCTCCCCCCCCACACAGTTAGCTCCTCCAGCACTTGCACCAGGAAATTGTCCCCTACATTTTCCAAAAACTTCCTGGATTGTCTACGCACCACTGTAGTGCTCTCCCAGCAGATACCAGGATGATTAAAGTCGCCCATGAGAACCAGGGTGTGCGATCTAGTAGCTTCTGCGAGTTGCCGGAAGAAAGCCTCATCCCCCTGGTCCGGTGGTCTATAGCAGACTCCCACCACTACATCACTCTCGTTGCTCACACTTCTAAACTTAATCCAGAGACACTCAGGTTTTTCTGCAGTTTCGTACCGGAGCTCTGAGCAGTCATACTGCTCCCTTACATACAGTGCTACTCCCCCACCTTTTCTGCCCTGCCTGTCCTTCCGGAACAGTTTATAACCATCCATGACAGTACTCCAGTCATGTGAGTTATCCCACCAAGTCTCTGTTATTCCAAACACGTCATAATTCCTTGACATCACCAGGACCTCCAGTTCTCCCTGCTTGTTTCCAAGGCTTTGTGTATTTGTATATAGGCACCTGAGATAACCTGCTGATTGCCCCTCATTCTCAGTATGAGGTAGGAGCCCTCCCCTCACAGATGTTCCTGCCTGTGCTTCCTCCCGGTATCCCGCTTGCCCACTTACCTCAGGGCTTTGGTCTCCTTCCCCCGGTGAACCTAGTTTAAAGTCCTCCTCACTAGGTTAGCGAGCCTGCTCGCAAAGATGCTCTTCCCTCTCTTAGTTAGGTGGAGCCCGTCTCTGCCCAGCACTCCTCCTTCATGGAACACCATCCCATGGTCAAAGAATCCAAAGCCTTCTCTCCGACACCACCTGCGTAGCCATTCGTTGACTTCCACGATTTGACGGTCCCTACCCCGGCTTTTTCCTTCCACGGGGAGGATGGACGAGAACACCACTTGCGCCTCCAACTCCTTTATCCTTCTTCCCAGAGCCACATAGTCCGCAGTGATCCCCTCAAGGTCATCCTTGGCAGTATCATTGGTGCCCACGTGGAGAAGCAGGAAGGGGTAGCGATCCGAGGGCTTGATGAGTCTCGGCAGTCTCTCCATCACATCGCCAATCTTAGCCCCTGGCAGCAGACTTCTCTGTTTTCCCGGTCAGGGCGGCAGATAGATGACTCAGTCCCCCTGAGGAGAGAGTCCCCGACCACCACCACCCGCCTCCTTCTCTTGGGAGTGGTTGACACTTGAGGCTTGATTTTTTTTTTCCCCAGAGGTGCCAAGCATCTGTGGCACCCAG
The DNA here is from genome assembly GCF_965140285.1 of Lepidochelys kempii. NCBI lineage: Eukaryota > Metazoa > Chordata > Testudines > Cheloniidae > Lepidochelys > Lepidochelys kempii. The sequence goes on along the minus strand of NC_136392.1, from coordinate 28,105,374 downwards.
GGAAGCTGAGTAGAGCTGTAATAGGCCCTGGGGACAGAGCTATCTTTGCCTGTGACCACTGAGTGCAGCCCCCTCGGGTGTTCATTTATGGTCCTGAGTAACTGGTGTGGGGCTTGACTGGACTGGCACCAAGGAGCCTAGGACCCCAGGGGCAGATTGTTGTGGGAAAACCTACACAAAGTGAAAGAGCCTGCTGGGAAGTGCGAGGTTCTCTGCCCAGCGGGTCTGCTGCGGCATCCACCTTCCTGCCCCAGGCCAGCCCTCGGAGAAATGTTTTGGGGTGTGAAAGGAGCGCTCAGCATTGCAGAGGGGGAACCACTGTCCCCAAGGCTGTAACAAAATCACTCGGCTTCTGCTGCCACTGAGCCCCAAACAAAGTGATGGCCCCGTGCAGTCTGCTCTGCACCATGTGGCCCTGGCTACTGGGGGCTCCTTAAAGCCTGGCTAGTAAGGCCCCTAAATCCGAGCTTTACTGATCTTGCCTGCACTCCCCCCATGAAGCTCCCAGTGTCCTGACCCAGCTTCCACGTGGGTTCAGTGCAAACCCTGGGCTGGGTTTTAGGCTGCTCTCTCCTCTAGTTGTTCCAAAGTTGTGGCCAAGAGCCTAGAGACCGCTACAGCATCCCCCCTCTCTGGCTTGAGCTCTGCGGTTGCCCGGAAATGATGCAGAGCTGCCTTCCCCCCCTTGTGTTTTTAATGTCATTTCCCCTTTCCTGTTTGGGTGTGTTCCTGGATCCGCAGAGCTTCCAGTCGCCGGTGGCAGCGCTCGCTAATCCCCTTGCAGCTGCATGTTCAAACCCCAGCCCTGTCATTACACCTGATCAGCCTTTTGTAACCCCCGGCTGCCGAGTATTTATGAAATTAGCCTGCCTTTAGGGATGAGTTTCTTTTCAATCAGAGAGAGCTGTAAGCCCACTAATCAACGTAGTAGGCTAAGCCCCTTTGTTACCACTCCTGCGGAGAGCATTGGAAGCGGCAGCTCTCTGCTGCTTTCGTGGCTTTTTGTTTGTTAAAGAAACTTGGGTTCCTTTTCTCCATGATTCAATTGCATTCCGTTCAGCTGGCCGGCGGCTCCCCTGCGAAAGCCGGCTCACATTCAGATTACACGCAACCTCATTGTCAATAAACTGTTTCCCTGATTTAATTTTCCCATAGAAATGTGCATCAGAGCCCGGGGCTGGCTTGCTGCCTAGAAATGTTGCTTTCCAGATCCAGCGCTGGTCGGCACCGCCTCCCAACCCTTTCTCTTGTTCTCCACCTTTCAGCTCCAGCTTATCGTGTCAGCCCAGAGCTTGTCAAGCGCTAATACTCTTTGGTGTGTTTATCTGGCATTTCATCACCGAAGGGGGAAACTACTTCCAAATGTCAGCCTGAAGTGCTCCTGTCGGCTGCTCGATTGGACTCTATGAGGTCCTTTCACGTGGCCGCTCGTTTTCTGGCTCCCTGGGGACTCCCCCTGGGGTCTCTTCCTCTACTTATGCTGGCAGGTTAACCTGTTGATCCCGGCACCAGTTTGAGGCTCCGAGTTTTATATGGACAGAAATCACAGTCGTATTTGGGGGATTAAAGTGTTTCCCTTCCTCCCCCGCGTGGGAAGGATGGGTGTGTTTCAGACCTGTTAGTTTTCAGAGTAACAGCCCTGTTAGTCTGTATTCCTAAAAAGAAAAGGAGGACTTGTGGCACCTTAGAGACTAACCGATTTATTTGAGCATAAGCTTTCGTGGGCTACAGCTCACTTCATCGGATGCATAAAGTGGAAAATACAGTGAGGAGATTTATATACACTGTTAGTGTGACAGAGTTTATGTGTCTGGGGAGGAAGGATGGTTTTGTGGTTTAAGGAAGTGGCTCTCAACTTTTCCAGACTACTGGACCCCTTTCAGGAGGCTGATTTGTCTTGCCTACCCCCATGTTTCACCTCACTTAAAAATGACTTGCTTACAAAATCAGACAAAAATACAAGTGTCACAGCACACTATTACTAAAAAATTGCTTACTTTCTCATTTTTACCCTATAATCAATCAATTGGAATATAAATATTATATTTACATTTCAGTGTATAGTATACAGAGCAGTATAAACAAGTCAGTCTGTATGGTGTCCCGAGCCTCTGTTGGCCAGAAGCTGGGAGTGGGTGACCGGATGGATCACTTGATGATTACCTGTTCTGTTCATTCCCTCTGGGGCACCTGGCATTGGCCACTGTCGGAAGACAGGATACTGGGCTAGATGGACCTTTGGTCTGACCCAGTATGGCCGTTCTTATGAAATCTTAGTTTGTACTGACGTGGCTATTGCTTTTTATGTAGCCTGTTAACGCAAATACCTAGATGAGTTGATGTACCCCGGAAGACCTCTGTGTACCCCCAGGGGTACAGGTATCCCTGGTTGAGAACCACTAGTTTAAGGCACTCAGCAGCTTGGAATTCCTGATTGCCTGTGTGACCATAGGCAAGTCATTTAATCTCTCCAATAGCACAAAACCAGACAATTAGGATCTCCTACCTTTTGGGTGTGTCTACACTAGGGTTCGTCTTCACTAGAAATACTATAGCAGCACAGATGCACCGATGTACCATAGATGCTTACAGCGACAGAAGGGGTAAATCCCCTCTGAGAGCTGGTAGGAAGGATCCTTCCATTGACCTAGCGCTGTATACACTAGGGCTTAGGTTGGCTTCTGTATGTCGGTGGGGGTGTGAACTTTTTACCTCCCGGAGTGACATAGCTAAGTCAACCTAGCTTTCTAGTGTAGACCAGCCCTTTGTCCATCTGGATTGTAAACACTTCAAGGCAAGAACTCCCTCTTACTACATGTAAGTACAGCAGCTAGCACAACAGAGCCTTGGTCTGAACAGGGGCCTGCACGCACCATCCTAATTATGAAGGTTTTCTGTCTCGCCTGTTAAGATTTAGTTGAATTTTGCCCTGCTGTCTTTTTGCTAGGTAGGTAGAACGCAGTGTATCTCTCCTCCCCACCCACCGCTGACAGCATTTCCTCCTGGAGTCCAGAGTGGATGTGCAGGGAGTTCACAAGTGAATCCGTTGAGTCTGAGAACGGGAGCTTTCCAAAATGCTTTGACCTTGGAGCACAAGTCCCATCGAAACTCAGTCCCACCCGGACTTAAACGTTTTAAAATGGTTCCTTTAAGAAATTCAGCCCCCGTGTCAGACATGGTTTTGTCCAAAATGGTCTTGAAAAGAGAGAAGCTGATTCTTCCACTGTTCATCCCAATTTAAACTCACTGAAATCTCATTTCTAGGCTACCTTTGAAGATAATGGGACCTTTAGCATGTTCTGTCTTGAATGAATGAATATATAGATATTTTTGAAGAAGGTACTTGAAATTCTAAAGATCAGTGTCTTTGAATTTTCTGACAATGTTGTTAAATTACAATGCTTTAAAATGTCACTTTTGGAAATCTCTGTATTGATTTAACTATGGAGTTGCTACCAAGTCCTGTGTAATATTCCATCTGCATTTCCCCCGTGGTCACAATCAAACAATTATTTTTGAAAAGAAAAGTCAAGTACCTCCATTAGCTGTGAGTAGAACTGGCTGGAATTTTTCAAATGAAAAGTCTTAGGGTTTTTGGGTTTTTTTTTTTTTTCATTGAAAATTTGACCTTTTACAAAGAAGAAAAAGAAAGGTTCACTTGTTTAACATTATCAAAGAATTTTGTTTTATGCCAAAAATGTAGCACTTTTAATCAAATTTTAGTAATAACTGATTGATGGTTTTTATGATTACACAAAAGGGGGTAGATGTGGGGGGTGGAGGAATAGAGATGTAGAGGGTATACAGCTCTGGATGCGGGGTGGGAATCAAACTCATTTTAATGCCATTTCTTAACTTGAAAAATGACATTTTTCATACAATTTTTTTAAAACCTCTTCCTGCTCCCTTTGCCTCCCCTCTCCTCCCTTTTCTCTGGTAAAATATAAAAAGGAAACAATGTTCAGGGGGGACAAACCCACCACAGAAAAGCTCTTGAAATTGTCCTTTTTCAAAACCTGCACAACACTTCTCCTTTTTCCACAAAAATTCTTTACTGTTTTTGACCAGTTCTGCCAGGAAATGACAACACAAAGCCCTGTATTTTACAAAGGTTAGGGTTGCTGCCCATGCACAACTTACCTGACACAAACCCAGAAAAGCAACTAATTGAAATGCAAAGCCATCAGCCATGCCCCATACCCCTCCATTCACTGTACCACCCCTTAGTCCCACCACAACTACTGTACACCACAGACCATGCCCCCCTGCCTTACCTCCCAAGCCTAGGGCTGGCAGCCTTCCAGCACCACCTTGCCGGACTTGGGGACCTGCTGCAACACTCACTGAGGTCACTGGGAGACATTAATGGATGTTGGTTGGACTGGACCGGAGGTGAACATGCCTTCAATTAGCTCCTGCTTGTGAGAGTCCTGAAATTTGCTTCCCACAGACTTTTGTGTCAGCAAATTGGATCACTGAACCTCATTTAAAAACAAAAAGGAAGTTTCTATTCTCATGGTTGGGAAGAAAAGTTTGGAAACTTGACCTGAGTGTAACTGATGCGATAACGAGTGCCAGAGTGTTCAGTGAGCCTGAAACAATAGCTGTGAGAAGTGTGTAATAAGTCCCAATGGCATGGTATCTGTAAGTGATGTGGGTGCCCTGCCCATGCCTCCCCACCAGAGGAGGGAAGAATGCCATGGGCATTGCTCTCCCAGAGACACTCTGGCTGCTAAGTCCTGGGTGGCCCCGCCACTGCCATTACTCCTAGAGAGAAGGAGAAACCCCCTGGCACAGACTCCTGCCGTTGGGAGCAGGAAGATTGCCCTAGCCCACCCAAAGAAGATGGGCCCCACAGCAGCTGGTTCATGTGTGGGTGATCCAGGTCAAGGCCAGTCCAAGTTGGGGTGGGTCCAAGGAGGGCCCTGTATTCTGGTGTGTCGCAAGGCATTGTTGATTGCCCAGTGCAGGGAGGCAGTGCGGATGTGTAGGACTCACTACACCAGCTCGGTGGCACTGGGGGATCTGACTGTCAGATGATCCTCCTAGGGCCAGTTATACTGCCCTTAGTGTCCCAGTGTCGCCATGTGGCTGTTGCTATAGAATCAAAAAGGGTTTTCCACATCTCCTGTTCCCTCCTCCCGGCTTTGGCCATTTCAAGGTAGGCCCTTAACTTCGAGGTGAGAGACTGGGGCTAGAACTTCAGAAAAGCTCCGAAGGTGGGAAGCATGTTGACCAGATTTTCAGAAGAGCTCCTTCCCAGCGTAAGCTGAGCACCTACAAAAATCTGTCCCCAATTTTGCCCACTGAGCACTTGAAGATCTGGTCCATAATTTCAGCCAGGGGCCTTTTTGTTTGCCATACAGGCTGCGGGTCCAATTTTCAAAAGCGCTTAAGTGAGTTAAGAGCCTGTGTTCCATTTGCAAAAGTGCTTTAGGCACTAGGGAGCACCCATCATTGAAAGCCAATGGGAGTTAGGCTCCGAAGGAACATATCGAAGGGACTCATGCTTTTCTCCACACAGCATTGTACCATCTAGGTGCCCTGCCACCTGGCATCCCCAGCCCTAAACCAGGTGCCCAACCTCCCCATACAATGCCTGGGGAGAGTTAGGCATCTGAGAAAGGGATGCTCAGAAGCTGGCATGCTGAGCTAGGAGCTACCTAAGACGGCCAGGAGTAAAATGCCAAGGAGAGGGGCTTATGTACCTGGGATGGAATTCTAAAACTGTATTATAATGTTCAGCCAGTAGGTGGCACCATGTGTAACATCCCTTACCTGGGCCCACCTTGATTATCATACACATTGTAAGGAGAGTGATCACTTTAGATAAGCTATTACCAACAGGAGAGTGGGGGGTGGAAGAAAACCTGGATTTGTGCTGGAAATGGCCCACCTTGATTATCATACACATTGTAAGGAGAGTGATCACTTTAGATAAGCTATTACCAGCAGGAGAGTGGGGTGGGGGGAGAGAAAACCTTTTGTAGTGATAAACATCCATTTTTTCATGGTCTGTGTGTATAAAAACATGTGCTGTATTTTCCACAGTATGCATCTGATGAAGTGAGCTGTAGCTCATGAAAGCTTATGCTCAAATAAATTGGTTAATCTCTAAGGTGCCACAAGTACTCCTTTTCTTTTTGTGAATACAGACTAACATGGCTGTTACTCTATTACCTGGGCTGGTGACAGCCATACCTGGCTGTGCATTAAAGCGTCTGAGAGAACGTGTCTCTTGTCTTTATCTCTGTGATGAGAGCTCAATAGCCAGTCCACATCTGGTCCAGAGGCCTGACCTGCCAGCAGCAGCCTACCATGTACGAAGGGTACATGACAGTCCCCACGGGTACATCTATGCTGCAGTAAAAAACCTGCAGCACTGAGTCACGGAGCCTGGGTCAGCTGGCTGGGGCTTGCGGAGCTATAAAACTACAGTGGAGACATTTGCGCTCGGACTGGAGATAAGGAACTTGGACCCTCCCGCCTCATGGGATCTCAGAGCCTGGACTCCAGTGCAAATCTGAACATAAACTCTGCAGTTTTATAGCTCTGCAGCCCAGGCTGATCTGGGCCAGCTGGGGCCGTGCATGGGTCTTTCATTGCAGTCTGGACACTACCTTAAGCGGCTGACTTGGTGCCCCGACAGATGGGCCAGAGAGGGGTGCCCCCATCCGTTCAGATTCCTCAGCTGTGAACCCTCTCCTACAGTTAAGTGGCTGACTTGGCTCAAGTGCATTGGTAGCCTATGCCCTGCAGCCAGAACCTTCTCTCTGCTTGTCTCCTGCTCACTCTCAAGGCTGCTGTCCTGCGTGTCCCTGTGCCCCTGGTATCTTCAGTAGGTGCTGTGCTGCCCCCCACCTCTTGGTGGCCTGTATCCGCTGCTCCTGCTGTGTTGTCTGGCACGTATCAGCTCTGCGGTGTTCTCAGAGGGGAACTACGGGACCAGGCCCCAGAGGGGAGACAGACGTTCCCCCACCTAGTTTTGAGAATCCCCTGGCAGAGCCTCCAGGGCTTGGTTTGGACTGGGGCTCTGGGCTGCTTGTCTTGGGATAGCTCTGTGGTTTGAACATTGGCCTGCTATGTGAGTTGTGAGTTCAATCCTTGAGGTGACCATTTAGGGATCTGGGGCATAAATTGGGGATTGGTCCTGCTTTCAGCAGTGGGTTGGACTAGATGACCTCCTGGTCCCTTCCAGTTCTGATATTCTATGATTTTATGAATAGTGAGGCAGCATCAGGGCGTAGGCAGCTTTGTGGATGCCAAGCTGTGGAAAGTGCGGTGCCTAGTGTGTCGGGCAGCAGCAGGGTGGGATGTGAAATGTCAGTGGTGCCTACATGGTGGCCATAGGTGCCTGAGGAGGCAGATAGGCCCAGCTCCTCAGAGGTGTTTAGGCACCTAAATTATAAAAAATGGCACTTAGAGCTTTCAGAAAATGTTACCCTTCATCCTCTTCTTGCTGCCCGCAACCTCACTGTAGCGCTCGCTCTCCCACACCTGCTAACACACGGACCAGGGAAATGCAATTTATAAATGGTATTTCAGAGGGTTAGGCTAGCTAATGCCACAGAAGTGCTATATTGTATCTGAACACTGGGAGGCAAAGCTGCACCATTCCAGACAAAGCTTTGGACAGAGAAATAAAAAAGTCAGACGTACAGTCTCTTGATTTAATCTGCTGGCTTTTAAGGTTTATTATTCCTAAAGTGGCTAAGCAGAGGCAATTTAAGCAGCTGAATATGCATGCATAATAAGCATTTTTCTTTGATGTATATTAATCTTGTTTAAACAGACCTGTTTGTTTTGTTTTTTTTCTTGTTAGATGCACTAAAGCTGTAGCTGTTGGTGCATTTTTCATCTATTTTGCCGGAAGCAAGAGACATTGCTGCTGGCCATGTTTCCAATTGCTCAGGGGTTTCTAGCTGACTGAATAGAAACACAGCACAACTCACTAGCGACGGACAAGGTCTCAGGGACTAAAACCGGAAAAGACTCCGCACAATGCTGTTCTTTTAATAGCCCTAAACTTTGCTTTTAGTGGATACTTCCTGGGGCTGAGAAAAGGTGTGGGGAGTAGGAGAGATGAAGCGCGGGGGTGGAAGTGTTCCTGGATTTGCATTTACTGCAGACAGTTGCTCTACAAGCCTGGGAAACTTCCTCTAGTGCTACGTTTCCCACAATGCAGCTCGGGCCAACAGGAGACCTCAGCATCTTATGCTGCCCATCTCTGCCTTCTCTCTGCAGCTCAGCTCTTGATCCCGGTTGCTGGGATCCCTGTGAATCAAAACACAGATACAGGAGACTGAGAGAGAGAATTTACCAGCTGTATGGGGCATGGCGCTAAAAAGTCTTGACTAAGGGGCCAAACAAGAAAGGGGCCATAGCCACATGATTCCAGCCCCCACTTTCCATGCATGCTCTATTAGCATGCCTCAAGGCACCTTAACCCAACCTCTTGTCATTGATCCAAATCTGGGATCTTTCTACCAGCCTCTTGCACCTTGATGCCGCATTCCCTTTGGTGACAGTCATTCTGAAACCCGATGTCTTACCCTTCTATACAGCTATGTGTGCTACAAAACAAGCAGACTTTTTCATAGTAGTTGCCCATGACAAATTGGAGATCCATCCACGAGTTCACTTACACAGGGGTTTAATAAAATTCTACTACTGACGAGGCAGCAGAAACACCTCCCTTCACCTTATCTCATCTTTTATAGAAACCTCAGTTTTCTTATCAGATTGCCTAGAAATGGCCAAAGTGCTAGAATGCACTGGGATGTCCTTTGCCATTGTTTTCTGTCTCCTGTACAATGCTTTTATTACAGTGCAATGAATGTGCTGAGCAGCAATAGGCCAACAGCGGGCAGTGTGACAAGTCTCCTAAGGGTGGCTGCAGACTGGCGTGCCAGGGCAGGCAGGAGGGGAAGGTGCTGTGCCAGCTGGGAGAACGGTTGGAGAACTGAAAGGACAGCGATGAAGCTGGGGTCTGCAGCGTTGTCTGTGCGAGACTGGACCAGTCTGTCTTTGCATCAGAGTAACAAGGCCCATGTGCAGACTCTAAATGAGCAGATCACCCTGACCCACTGCCATGACATCAGGTTCTCTCTGACAAGGGAAGCCATCTGCTGCCAGGGTCGCCAGCACTCCAGGGTTGCAATGAAGTCTCCAGGAATTTAAAGATGAATCCTCAATTAAGGATTACGTCATGTGCTGAAACCACCAGGAGTATATCCAACCAAAGCCGGCAACCCAGTGCCATGAGGTCCTGGAATCCACCTGGCCAAAGAGTGCTGCTGTTGCAACTGGAGATCCCTGACGAAAGCGAAAGCAGCCCATTAGGGGAGACCAAGCTGTGCTCTGGGGAGGTGCCCACCCGGCAGTGACCTAGGAACAGCCAGAGCCAAAGCCTGCTCTCAGGCACTCCAATGTAAACCCCAAGTACTGCAGCTGCATTCACTTCAGCGAGTTTGCTCTGGATTTGCACAGTGTAAATGAGAGCAGAATTTAGTTCTCCTGCCTCAGACTCCCTCCCCTGTGCAGAGGCCCAGGATGAGACCTAAGTGCACTCATTCTTTCTGTTTTATCCCAACAGGACTTAAAGTGGGACTCACTGACCCTCAGATACCAGTGGGAGACCTGGTATAAATAGATTCCTTGTAAACCAGAGACATTATAGTCATTGGACCCAGAAAAGGGCATCTACTGATCAGAGGGAGTAAGTAGCGATGGGCCTGGACCCAATCCCAAGTGTGAACATCCTTGAATTATGGGCTTATTTGGATTTGGAGCCAAACTTTGCAGCGGGGGCCCAACTCTACCAAAAAAGTAAAAACTCCTTTTGGCTGGTAAGGCTCTGGAGCAGAGTCTGCCCTTTTGTTACGTGTTTGCACTGCACCCAGCACAACAGCACCCTGATCCTCAATCCAGGCTTCTAGGCAATGCCGTAGCACGGGTGCTAGTAATCCAGCGTTATCAGCCAGACAGCCCAGTGTCCCCTGCAGAACACAGCAGATGAGAATGGAGGCCAACCAAGCCTGTAGGCTGTGGCTGTGACCCATCCGCAGGTGTCACTCTCCTCCCAGACACGTGCTGTGTCTGCCTACATTCAAGCGCTGCAGACGTGTGTACCAAGCGACTGCTCCCAGCCGTGCAGTGTCGTGCTGCGGCTTGTGAGAGCGTCCGGCGTGCAGAGCTCCAGTCAGCAGACACCGCATCGCCAGTATGGGGCGCCTTTGGGTACATATCAACCAACGTCACCTAGATTCTGCTGATCTTAACAACGTCAAACTCCCATTGACAAGAGCAGAATTTGACTGAGGCATCAGCTGTGGGGGCAGCACTCACTAAACCTATCATGTGAGAAGTCGTGGGCTTTGGAGGAGGCCAGTCTGTGGCATTGCACCCACTCACAGCAGCAGAAAGGAAGTCTGGGCTAGAGGTTAGGGGACTGGCCTAGGAGGAAGGAGGTCTGATTTCAAGTCTCTGCTCTGCCACAGATTTCTGAGGGACATGGAGCTCCTGGCGCGGGGAGGATCTGAACTGCCTGTGCCAGCCTGCAGCAGCAAAGCACTTGGGCATGTATTTAACTTGAAGCACAGGAGACGTTCCATTGGCGTTAATGTGGCTATTCACAGGCTTGCTGCCCTGGATGCAAGCCTTAAAGGGGATGTTCTCTTTCCTGCTCGGTTCCTAGCTAGGCATGGGACAGACGGGCCCATTTATGGGCTTTCCAGACTTTGTCTTGTTCATACAAGGGCTCTTCTGTTTCCCAGGCCCAGCCTCTGCTTATCTGAAAGCATTTTTGTCTAAACATAGAGATTGCCCAGCCACTTGCTCCTGCCCCTCTGATCCCTGGGATTAATCATAGGCTAAGAAGGGAATGTTGTTGGCAGTCCCCTGAGAAGTGAGTCTGGGGGTTTTCACTCCAGTCCCGAGTGGATAAATTTGCACATAACACAAGCCATCACCACAAGTGGGCTCCTCATTGGGCATCTCAGCACCGAGACCAGGGATAGAAAAGGCAGTCTCTCACTCATAGGCTTGTAGGGGAGGTCTGAGCAAGCCAAAGGCATAGGGCAAGAGCCATGGGTGAGGGTCAGGCTGCAGCGGTCTCAGGCTGGTACATTTCACCAGCGCGACATTTGCTAACGTGCCGGGAGGGCCTGGCAGCATTTGCAGCGTGCGCTGCCGTGGCATTGTTGCGCCCTGCCTGGTAGCTGCCTCTCTGCCTGACAGGAGCCCATCCCCTGCTGAAAGCTCCTGGCCTCTCCAAGCAATATTTGCAATTGTAAAATATTTTCGACGTCTCCTCTAAACTGCATTACATTTTCATAAATTAGAGGCTAATGTTTTAAACATAGCTCATTACAGGAGAGACATTCGGCAGCCGACACTGTTAATTAAAACCATTTTTTCCCCTCCCTCCCTCTCTCTCTCTCTCTCTCTCTCTCTGAAAATCTGAAACCAGGAACTAAAAAGCAACAACAGGAGGGAGGAGAGCCGAGCCTCCCAGCTGAGAAACATTTATTACCCATGACCAATTAGTTCCACCACTTTTATTTGCGGCCCATGGATTCTACAGTCTGGTTTATTCCGGTGCATAGCAGCCTGCAGGAGAGAGATGGCCTGGGTGCATGGCTGGGTTCATGGGTAGCCTCAGACTTGCAGTGTGACCCTGATCCAGTGGGAGTCTTTCCAATGATGCTAGTGGGAACTGGATCCAGCCTTTTAGGTCTTCTCTGCATTAGTGAAACACACCAGTGTGACTGAGCCAATGCAAAGTCCAACAGCGCCCTGCATACACCCTCAGCGCTCCCTGCTTCCACTGCAGGGTCAGTGGATTGCTGCCCCCATGCCTGGCACAGCTCCCAGGAGCAGGTGCATAATGTCGACAGCATATAATGTCTACTGGTACCAGTTCACGGTATTGGGTTGTTCCACTGGATACCACATGCCACGTGTCCGGCATGAGGAGCTGCCCATCGTGAGGGCAGGGGCTATGCCCTCACACTCGCATTGCAGATGTCATGGGGAAGGTCAATAGCTGCCCAATCAGTTCCGGGGGTCTGTGGTCTACTGTGATGAGTGCTGTCACTCCTGGGTAGCGATGATGGAGGAGGAGCTTGTATTCTCCTCGCTGCTCTTATTCTGCTGAGCATCTCTGACTTGGCTGGCTAGCTAGTCACGTCTCCTTGGGCTGTCTCGGCTGTGCTAACAATTGCCCTCTCTTTTCTTGCCTCCCCCAAAGATGCTGAGATGGGAGCGTTCTGGGGCCTGGGTCCATGGCTGGACAACCTGAGGCCTCACCAGTTCCCTCAATGCCCTTCCCCCCCCCTACATGCTGTGGGAGCCCTGGGGCACATACAGCTTGTCAGCCGAGGCATGGGTGCCTGCTGGGTGGTGGAGAAGCAGGGGGAGAGAGGGGAGCGCTGGGTTGTACTATTGGAAAGGGGTATATCTACTGATAGCATTACAGGCTTGGGGGCCAGGAATACACGAAACCCGATGACTGGTTTGTGTCCGGTTGGAGGAGGCATAACCTTCTGGCCTGTCTCAGCAGAACGGGTGTTTCTGCCACCGTGGCTCCTTGGCCACCCAGGAGCACAGAGGGGAGTCCAAGCCCCCAGGCTGAGGACCTATTTACCCTGCTGCTCTTCATCCAGGTGCTCCTTTCAGGGAGGCCTTGGGAGAGCTGGGGGAAGGTACCGGCTACAGGTGTTGCCTCAGATGCAGCTGGTCCTGACCAATGGTCTGGGTCAGGACAAAGGTCTCCGCAGCAGAAGGGAGCTAAGAGCCAGTGGGGGCAGTGGATCACAAGCATGGCACAGAGGAGAGCACGGGCAGCGGCTGTAATGCTGCTAACACTGTACTCCTTGGGCCTCCAGAGCTTCATGTTGGGTTTGAACATCAACCTCCTGGTTCAGGGTTTAAGGCAACTGGATTTCAAAGGATGCCGAAGGAAGCATCAGGTGTGAAGGCCATGCTCAGAGACAGGCCACTGAACTAGGTGCATCATAGAGCTGACCCAGTCTGACGATTCCTATGTCCCTGTGACTTTCTGGCCTCTCCAGGACAAGCAGAAGAAAAGGAATGAAATTTTTGCTCCCCTAGTAAAACATCAATGTGCTTGAAGTAGTTATTAGAGAGCCAGTGTAATCTAGTGGTTGGACCAGGGACTGGGAATCACAGCTGCTGGGTTCTATCGTCATTATTTATTGTTTGTATTATGGTACTGCCGAGGAGCCTCAGGCATGGACAAGCACAGAACAAAAACACGAACCCTGGTTCTATTCCTGGCTCCGCTTCTGACTGGCTGTTGGATCCCACACTTAACCTCTTTGTGCCTCAGTTTCACCACCTATAGAAAGCTCATTGCCTCCATCAGCTACACAGTGAGGAGACAGAGAATGGGAGAGAGATGCCAGCTGGGAGGTTAGCTAGACCTAGTTCAGTAATGTTTGTAACACATTCTGAGCCCCTCAGAGGAAAAGAGTCGTATTATATTTTTACAAACCGAAAAAAGCAAATATAGAAGTGCCAAGAATGATAATCAAAGGGATATTTATTTGTAAGTGCATCCTCTACTTTGATATATCCTTGTCTTTTAGACCTTGCAAGCAAATACATTGATTAGGCAACACAAGATATTTGACTCACAATAGCCAAACATTCATTTAGGCTGGGATTCAGCACAACTTCAGCGAGGTCTTATTATAGGTAACTGATTTAGGACTATTACAAGTCAATGGCTCTGTTATTGTCTCAATGACTTGACAGCTCACATGGGTAATGACTTGATCTGTGCAGGTAATAAAATATCTGTTGCAGTGAATTCTCCAAGGAGGACAAAAATTACCCTCTTCTTACGGTCATTTGATTCACTGATTATCCACAGGAAAAGTTTGGATTGGGTGTCTCCTACCCAAATTCTTTTACTATCCGCCAAAGAATGTATATGACAGGAAGGGAGGAGGAGAACCGCTCCCTGGGAAAACAGGAGAAACAATCACACAAATAACCCAAGCAGAGAGAGTTTAATCCTGAGCTGAATAACAGACCACATCTGCTGCTGCGCTGCTCCACAGGGATCATTCCAGGCAGAGGGAGGTGAAGATGCATCAATGAGAGGAAGATACAGAACAGACAGGAACTACGGAGAGAAAGATAATAGCCTGCAGCCATACCATGTCAGCCTGTGATCTCCTCAGGGTTCACCAGGTAAGGAGGCTGCGGCCTGCTCACTACTTGGGTGGGTGACCTTCAAAGGAAACCCAGAGGGAGCAGCAGGTGGTGGTAGTAATTTAGAAGCTGGCACTCTTCCTTCCGTGGTAGCTCTGACTGAATGGCAATGAGCCCATGGCAATTTTCACAGCGAGAGCAGGGTGTTCGCTTTGGAGTGCTGGCCAAAGCCCAGCTGTTGTGCCACCTCCCTTTCCACCGGATCCAGCAGCACCAAACTTGGCAGGGTGGGGACTACGGCCGGACTCTGGGCCAACAAGAAGTTTTTGAAGATAATTTTTTAGACTTTTTACTATGAAACTTCATAAAATAAAGCGTCTCCTTCAGAAGAGACTGACGGATAACGTTTTCCTTCAGAGAAACTCACACGGAATTGTCTTTTCAAATAGCTGCCATCCCCTAATGTTTCCAATGAGAGTGAGGCCATAAGCTGCCCTCACTTAACGTGACCTTCTAAAAATGTTCGCTAGCTCCCATTGCTCTCAGTGAGATTGAGAGCCACAGACTGCCCCCAGCAAAGATGGCAACTACTTCTACTCACTGGCTCCTTTCGTGGTGGCCTTTTCCTGATCACCTACCCTCAGGGTTGCTTGGTGTCACTCCCCCTGGCCACAGACCTGAGGAGAACAGTGGGAGATGGCAGCCATTTTGAAGGAGGCCCATTTAATGGTGAGTGCCTCTGGAAGGAGGTTTTCATGCACCCGCCTCTGCTAAATAAAAACGTCCAGTGATGAAAAATCACAAAAAGTGACCATTAATCCTAGAAATTTCTGTTCCAGAACTACCCATTGCACCAGATCTACTCACTAGAGAGGGAACAAGGGTGGGGTGTGTGTGCATATGGAGGAGGAGTTCAGGAGGCAGCTGGGGTGCATACAGGTGGGGGAATGTGGAGAGCTGAAAGGAGGGGGGAAACTAAGTAATACACTCCAGCTGCATTGTGTTTCCTTGGCAATGTAAAGCAGCTGTAAATCCAGTTTAAATGACCAGGTTGCTCTGGCTGCTGTGTGCTGCTCCAATGCGGGGTGAAGCAGCCTGCGCATAAGGATGAATCTGGTCCTAAAATTTAAATAATTAAAAATATATATGGTTGTTGATATGACATATCTTAAATCCCTAGACATGCCACATGACAGCATTCTCTTTGCTCTTTCTCTTGTTTACTATTCGTGTATGAAAATTTCAGTACTTTATTTTAAAAAGCCAAGGAAATCCCCAGACAGATAGCTATATTAAGATGGAGTTAAGCTTTAGAGAACATATCAGTGAGTAATGGGGGGTAAAATACATTATAGGGTTGGTGAATTTATCCCCAAACAAGCATTATAAACCTAGGGACTTCTGAGCTAAGGTTAAACTTAAAAGAAATCCAAATACTTTTAAGTATGGAAATGCAAAATTAAGATACCTAAACATTCTGAATATCCCCAATTAATTTTCACTCCCCAGTTAATTTGCAGGCATAAAACCTGCAGTGTAGAAATCTAAGTACCTGGTCTATGGGTGTAGTCAGGAACTCAGGTACCTAAATAGGATATTTGTTCCAGAAATTTATTGCAGGTGCAGTTAAAAGCAGGTATAAAATTGCTCCCATCGACAAAGAGGTCAGGCTGATACCTCTTTGAATTTCAGGCTTTGATGCATGGCAGGACCTGAAGTGGGGGTGAGGTGGGGGGAGGAGGAGGACAGGGCAAGTGCGGCTAGATACCTTTTGTGTGTAGAAAGCAATAGAATGAAGAATGGTTGCTTCCACTCCTCCAGGATTTGCGTGTGCTCATGTTTTGGAACCTGTCCCTTAACATGCGAAAATTCTGTAAATAAAGTCATGTTACAATAGAGGACAATATTGTGAAAAGGGCCAGTTTCCCAAATAATCTGCTCGTGGGTGAGCTGCTGGTTTAAATTTCTCATTGTCAAAAGCCACATGAACCTGTCCTACTTGCAGCCCTGGAGTGAACTGAAGGGTTTCAATAGATGGACAGGGGATGCTGAACAATCTTCTTTGTCCATGAGTTATTCGGAGATGTTTGTAGTTGATCTTTCCTTCTTATACTTTTAACTGGTGAATCTCTGGTCCGTATTAAAAGTGCAGCTGTCACCGTTGAGTGATTCTGCAAGTCGTTTGGTCGCTTGAAGTTGTGGCAGTGGTGCTGATAGAAGGGCTTGGGCGGTAGAGATGCATTGTGTTTGGCGGCCCCATGGGGTGGCTTTTCCCTTTCTCCAGCCTATGGGCAGAACAGACTCTTGAGTTCAGCAGTCTGGGTGGAATTTGGTCCCTATGTTCTACTTGGAGCCTTTGTCATTGTGACTGCAAGCCTTGTGCCTTTTTACCTCCATTTCTGTTTCTCCTTCCAACACCAGTCTGCATGACAGCTAGTGGCTCTGGCTAAGAAACTGTTTTATGCAGGCTAAGTACTGGGGCTGGATAATCTAGCTCATTTAAAAAAGAACCTGTCTGAACTGACCCCCAGATTCAGCCACAGCCTGTGGTTAATGTGTAGGAGTGAGACTGTCCCGTCCTTGGCTTTGTTAACTGATATCCCAGCAGAGTCTCTGTCCAGTCTGATCTGATGTCCCCCTGTATCTGTGCTATCCAGGTATCCCTGTTCCTGGCACTTGCTGTGCTGAGCCATCCTGCCTAGCATCTTAGCAGGAGTCTGTCAGGGGCTCTATCAGGCAAGCAGCCCAACCAGGAATCTACTAATGTCCTGAGGCCTGAAGCTAGCAGCCCTGAACCATCAGAGGAACTTTAGTGAGCTTTGGAAAATTCAGTTAATTTAAAATATGTTTGTCTTTTTCCTTCTGAGTTCAGGCCGCAAGTGCCAAAACAGCAGCACTCACTGCAAGGAGGCAAGGTGGTTAGAGAAATTGAGAATGAGGCTGGGAATGTAGCACTCCCAAATCCTAATCTCTGCTCTGCCACTGTCGTCTACTTGGCCTTGGGCAAATTACTTAAAAATTTCTCTGTGCCTCAGTTTCCCCAGCTGTAAAACAGGGATAATAAAACCATCCCTACCTACCTCAAAGGGTACTGAGAGGCCTAATTAGTAAATGGGTGTAAAGTGCTTTGATGGTGTAAAGCATAAATATTATGAGAAAGCTGCTGTTCCCCTACTTCTGGCTTGTCTGAAATGAAGGGATCTCACACAGACAGACACTTGATCTTGTGAGATTTTTAGTTCAAAGAGGGACGGATGAACATCCAAACTCTTGTATGTTGCGCCAAAGTGAGGTTCTGAACTGCCCATTGCTATTGCATGCAAAGCCTGAGTCTCTTCTCACTTCCACCAGTAGAATGTGGAGTCACTCCAGATTTGTACCAATGCAAGTGAGAGATGAGTCCTCCATTACAGTAAGGGAAAGAGGCGTTCTTCTTCAACAGAGCAGTTGTTCTAAGGCTGTAAGTTTATTTTAGTGTTTTTGCCCAACTGAAACAATTTGGAAAAATCCACACAGATCTTCAAAATGTTTTGGAATTGCTGAATCTTCATTTTTTTAGAAAAAAAAAATGTTTTTTCCTGTCAGAAATTTTTGCCCCGCTCTATCATCAGACAGGAGCAGAGCTTGAACAATTTATTCCTCACAATCATCAGCAGGGGGCAGTGCAGTAACGGAAGTCAAGGGGTGTAGGAAGATGCAGCACCATACAACAAAGTATTAAAAGTAACTGCAGCCCCTCTGCACAAAAGCTTAGAGGAGAGGGAATAATGTAAATAAGCTGTTAGTGCAAAATGAGCTGCTACTGTACAACAGGTGCTGGTTTCATGCTAACCAGCAGCCACTGCAGTATGGCACTTCAGATGCCATAAACACTTCCCTGTGAAGGCTCGGGGAAGGGTTTGTGCTGTATGTAGCCTGCGTCTGAAAACAGTTTGCAAGCTGGTTCTGTCTTCTAACCTGCCCGTGCTGTGCTGGGCTGTATGACAGAAGAGCAGGGTGGGGCAGTCGTGCACAGCTGCAAGCAGCTTTCCAATCAGTGACCTTCTGTTTCAAAGGGCTACGAATGCACGCTGTCGAGCTGCGGCCTGGGAACGGCACAGAACCCAGTCATGGGGACCCAGAATTCAGACAGAGCAAAGACCTGTTAGATGACTCAGGACGTTGCTCCCTTCTGAGCATTCCCAGGGGCTCTGAATAATTCCCACAACTGACCTCAGCTAAGGGGATTCCATCATTTCCCCTGGGTGGCTGCTTTGTAGGCTATTTGAGCTCATTACTGCAGGGACAGGGTGTAGACCGCTGGGAATTGGAAAAGCTTGACCCCTGGCCCTGCAGGGAATGGATTAGGAACCAGAGAATGGGCAGCGCCTGTGAAGTGTCATTATTTTAATTGTTTCAGAGTAACAGCCGTGTTAGTCTGTATTCGCAAAAAGAAAAGGAGGACTTGTGGCACCTTAGAGACTAACCAATTTATTAGAGCATAAGCTTTCGTGAGCTACAGCTCACTTCTTCAGATGCATATCGTGGAAACTGCAGCAGGCTTTATATATACACAGAGAATATGAAACAATACCTATTCCCACCCCACTGTCCTGATACAGGACAGTGGGGTGGGAATAGGTATTGTTTCATATTCTCTGTGTATATATAAAGCCTGCTGCAGTTTCCACGATATGCATCTGAAGAAGTGAGCTGTAGCTCACGAAAGCTTATGCTCTAATAAATTGGTTAGTCTCTAAGGTGCCACAAGTCCTCCTTTTCTTTTATTTTAATTGTGTCATTTAACTGCCTTCCAGGTTGATAACAGATTTACCAGGAAAGAAAGTCAGCCAGTTTCTGTCAGATCTGAAGGGAGTGGGGGAGATCTGGGAGAAGAAAGAGGGGGAGAGAAAGGGAAAAGAGAGAGAGAGGACCAGATTCTCCTCTTTTTCCTGCCAGTTCAATATTAGTGTTGCTCCTGGCAGTGTCCAGTCAGAAACACTGACTGGACACCAAAAGTCCAGTTAGGTGACGTGCTGGGCGGGGGGCGGAGGAGGGGACATGCGGGGTCAAGTGACCCCCAGCAGCTGGCCTGGGCGAGGAATGGAAAGGGCAGGACCAGAGCCTTTTCCGGCCGTTAGGACGCTGCCTGCTGCAGTGCAGCAGCTGCCTGGGAATGGGGTGGCGGCAACAGGCTGCCCCTCACCCAGGCTTGGCTTCCAGGGACAGCGACTGAGCGAGCTGGAGTCTTCCCTCCCGCCCAGCATGCTCAGCCCTTGTCCCCAGAAGCTGAGCCCGGGCAGGGAGTGGGCTGCCGCTGCCCCTCCCCAGTCAGGCTCTCTCCCAGGCAGCTGGCTACGCTGCACAGAGCAGCGACTGGGAGCAACTTTGTCCCGCTGCCCGCCCAGGCCTGGCTGCCAGTGGGGTGGCCGAACGTGCTGGAGGGGAGCTGGTGCAGTGGGAGGACAGTGCCCCTCACCACAGGTATCGTGGGGTGGGGGTCCTGGGTTGGGTGGGGCAGGGAGAGTGCAGGGGCCCTGGACAGTTTGGTTGCCACCCTCCAGGATTGTCCTGGAGTCTCCAGGAATTAAAGATTAATTTTTAATTAAATATAATAGCATGTTATAAAACCTCCAGGAATTCGTCCAACCAAAGTTGGCAATCCTATGGGCCGTGGGGGTGGAGTGGGGCTGGGGCTGGGTAGGAGAGGTTCCAACACTCCTGTTGGCGTGTTCGGTTTTTCAGTATTTCAAACTTGGCAACCCTAATTACTCCTGAGCAGAATCGGGCCCATCACGTGAGCAAGAACTGTTGGGCAGCATACAGAGAGAGCCAAAGCCAAGCCAACTACTTCTGCCTACACTGCAGCAGTGACTCCCACGCACTTCCCTCGGGTCCCTCCTGTCCTGTGTGTGGAGAACAAGGCCCCACGGCCGTCCCAGAGAAGTCTGAGATATTCTTTTTCCCACACAACCCAGATCTCTGATGAGAGGCTTTACACACTTGTTGCATTTTTGATTGACAACAGAGGAGCGGCTGTGGGCATGAGCCGATGTAGAGCAGCACTTCGAAATGAAATTGATTTGCTGAAAAATGCCATTTCTCTTGCTGCTAAACAGAGGTTTAGATTTTTATTTTCTGCATTAAAATTCTGGGCAGCTGGGAAAAGTGGTGCAGCATCAAACTGTTAACATTGCGTGGCCCAACTCAACTGATGGGAATCTGGTGCTAATTACACAGTAGTAATCACCATAAATGACTTTCATGCCTGAAACTCATCCTTGTCCTTTCCTCTCTCTGGCATCCATATACACTCACACTCATGCACACACCCAGGGTTGGATTGGTAGCTTTTATACAAATTAAGCCCTTTTTTATTTACAGTATCTTGCCTGCATAAAGGCACCATCTTTCCAAGCCAGCTGCCCGTGCCCAGCTTTCCTGCGTGGGCATCGCTGGGAACTGCTTGGCTACAATGCCCAGACAGAACGTGAAACTGCAGGTGGCTTTAAGAGAGCCCTCGCCACTGGGCTTTTGTCTATAAGGGGTTGGGGTGTCTCTATCACTGGCTTCTGAGAATCCTATTTGTAGGCACCTCACTCTTCCCATGCGTTCGATGGGGAGCCTGGGCACCGAATTTGGTGCTGTGAATTCCAGTGGGGGGCAAGGCACCTAAGAGGTAGGCATTGCAATGCTGACAGTTACAGTGCATGAGTCCCTTTGGATTAGCCTTGTATCAGGCATGGGGCTTTTTTAGGCTAGATCCACTAAGAGACTTGGAGGATTGCTGATTTTATCCTGGGTTACTGCGGCACTGGTTGGGGGTACTGGATGAAGGAAAATGGAGGTGGATGACTTGGGGTTGAATTGGGATTAGCCAGTGACAGCCATGGCACTCGGAGTTGAATTTAAGCTGCATGGGGCTCCTGCCCACCAGGGTATAGTGAGTCCCCAGCAGAGAGCTAAAAGTGTCTGCCACGGTTGAGTGCAGTGGGGGACTGGAGAGGGGACTGCAGTGTCTGCCCAGGAGAGGGAGCTATGTAAGAACTACACTAATGCTAACTGGGTGCTTGTTTTCAAAAGGGCCAGACCCTGAATGGTGCTGAGCACCTGCAACTCCTGTTGGAATGGAGATCCCGGGTCTGGGATGCAGCCCCACTCAGGATCTGTCTCCAAATTTTCCCATTCCTCCCCACTATGCCAATGCTCTCTCCATACAAGGAAAGCAGGGCACATTAGTATTCTGAAGGCAGGGCGGAGAGAAGAGAAACATTAGCATTGCTCTTTAAAGCCCAGTGGACCAGCGAAGAACATTCTGTTTGGCTTTGTGAGACTGTGAGCATCCTAATTGGGTTTGTGCACCTGTATTGTCACCAGAGACAATAGCATCATCCTAGCAGGCAGTGATAAATGTGAGTTATTCGCTCTGCAAGCCAACGCTTTCCTTTGCCATAGCAGCTTCCAGGAAAGGAAGAAGGCAATCCCATTAATGCTAGCAAGACGTGGGATGCAGAAGCCAATAACCAGGCATACTGTTTGTGAGTGCAACAGGAGGCGATACGCTTTCCACCTTGATTGCTTGTATATTAAGTAAAAGCTTCACCTCAAATCTGAATTGCATTGAGTTCAGAGCTATTTAAAGGGACAGTCTGTATGCTTGGATCAGGGTTTCTCTGTCCGTGTCCTAATCAAACACATTTTTCTCTCTGTCATAAGCTCAGTAAGGGGAAAAATGGTTGTTTCAAGGAGCAAAGCTTGATCGAGTTACACCAAATAAACATATATGTAGAGGAGCAGCTAGAAAGCAAACCTAAGGCCCGTAAATTTTGATAGGGAACAGAGAAGTATTTATTTGAGCAAAACAAAAACCCAACAACCCCACTTTCTGGTTAAAACTCACTGGCCTGCACATAATTATAGAGTGAAAACAGGGAAAATTTGAGACTGGAAATAGTTTTAAAAAAATATTATGAGCCAAAAATCTGCTCTAATTCATATTGGTGCCATGTAATTGATTCTGGGAATGTTTCCTGGTGTAAATGAGAATCCTCTTTCTTCACTCCCATTGGGCCTGTCTTACGAGAGAGTAAACAGCGAATCACACAGCAGTTCAAGTCAAATCGCACTGTCACATGTTAGTGTCCAGACTGCTACAGAGCACTCCTGTTCCTGTTGTACCTTTCCCCCTGCTCACCTCTGATGTAACAGTAATGTGTAACAACATCTTCATTTTAGACAGTTTTCAGAGTAGCAGCCGTGTTAGTCTGTATCCGCAAAAAGAAAAGGAGGACTTGTGGCACCTTAGAGACTAACAAATTTATTTGAGCATAAGCTTTCGTGAGCTACAGCTCACTTCATCGAAAGCTTATGCTCAAATAAATTTGTTAGTCTCTAAGGTGCCACAAGTCCTCCTTTTATTTTAGACAGTGTGATCAATTTGCCCAACAGAGTCAAATTCAGAGGGGTGGTCCACAGGCTCGTCTGGCATTTGTCTTAGTTTTGGATTCAGTTGTGTTCAGTCAAGGTGGATAATGCAATGCTGACATGGGGTTTAGCACAGAAAAGGACAAGTTGTGTTCAGTATCATGCTTGCGAACCGTGATTGCAGTCGTGGTAGTGTAACACTGACAGACCCCGGTTGTCGGTGGGTGGGATCAAACTTGGGGCCTTGGGAGCTTAGTGCATAAGCCTCTACCACATGAGCTAAAAGCCAATTGGCTGTTAGCGAACACTGTAGAGCAGACTCATTTAACTCTCTCTAACTGGTCTCGGTGCCACTCGATGGGACAGAACACCACACCCAGAAGGTGTGTGGGTTACAGCAGCATCATACTACCTAACTCAATGGCTCAAAGGTATGGGCAAACGTAACACAAGTTTGTCATGTGGAACAGCCCATAGGTAGTAAGAGAGTGAGAGTCTAAGGATATGTCTATACTACCCCCCGGATCGGCGGGCAGCGATCAATCCAGTGGGGGTTGATTTATCGTGTCTAGTCTAGACGCGATAAATCAGCTCCCAAGGGCGCTCCCATCGACTCCTGTACTCCACCGCCACGAGAGGCGCAGGCGGAGTCGACGGGGGGCAGTAAAGACACTGCGGTGAGTAGGTCTAAGTATGTCAACTTCAGCTACGTTATTCACATAGCAGAATTTGCGTAATTTCGATCAGTCCCCCCCCCCCCCCGCAGTGTAGACCAGGCCTAAGTTTGTGTAGCTTAGGGCTCAAGAAGAGGCGTAAGAATGTGTAACCTAAAATGTGTGCATGTTGCTATTTCAATTTACATGTACACCTTTTGGACCCATCTGCAAGTTGTCTTCCCTGCTACATCTCCCTCCTCTGACCCCTTAGCATGTAAGCTACATCACTCAGACTTCTAAGCCCCAATTCATCCCCAGAGCCTAGCTCAGGGAATGAGCGAAAGCAGTTTGTCTCTCCTCTATTCCTCGGACTGTGGTTTGGCCCCTGGTCCTGAGAATCTGGCACCTAATTTATAAACCACTGAATGTTAACGCCTCTGTTTAGAACGCCCATGGAGCACAATGGTCACAGGTTTTGCCTAATTGCTTCGAAGTTTCTTCTGATTTTTAGGAATGGCCACCATTTACGAGGGATGATAGTGGACAAGTTATGCACCTGTTTGATCATCTGTGCTTGTAGGTTGCGCTTTATCCCAAGCACATGTGGGACCTGCTGCTCTGGTATTTCAAACTCTTCTGAGTGGTATCTGTCCTTATACAAACATGCCAGCTTTAGCTTTATTATTTTATATAGGCCCAGACTGTGCTTGCTATAAGAAAAAAAAATAGTTTATTGGGTGGCCAGTAGCCACAGTACACTTTTGCTGTGAGTCCAGTGCATTCAGCTCCAGTGTCTATTTTGAAATTAACTTTTTGTTTATTTCAAATGTCACAAATAAATCTGTCAAACTTTGCTTTGCAAATGTATTCATTAAGAGAGCCATCGAAGGACTCTTTTTCAGAGCTTTGTCCTCCAACTGTATGTTCATGAACGTATGTTGCTTTTGCATTTTGTTCTCTTATGATACTTCATTCCTTGTGCAGGAGACCCTGGCACTGTGCTTTGATTACCTCCATATTTATT
Organism: Lepidochelys kempii; assembly: GCF_965140285.1. Lineage (NCBI taxonomy): Eukaryota > Metazoa > Chordata > Testudines > Cheloniidae > Lepidochelys > Lepidochelys kempii. Next base: position 28,081,110 of record NC_136392.1, on the reverse strand, counting down.
GCAACAGCAGTTTGTTTACCCTTCCATTCTGTCTTTGTGCATTTTCAGTTAGATGTGATTTGGTTCTTTTGGAAGCTCAGTTTTCATTAGCCTTGCAAATAGCCACACCACCTGTTTTTGAAAATCAGATCCATTTTGCACAGTAATATTTCTTCGCCCTGGTTATCAGCTAAACCACAGAATGTGGTCTGTAATTAATCCATCTGTTAATGCTTCAAATTCATATGATTTTACCTTATTAGATAGGTCTGTTAACACAATTATCAATAGTCTCATCTGACAGGTGGTTTCCTGCACAAAACCAAAAAAAAATCTCTCTCAAGAGATGTTCCTGCCTGGATCAGACAGTTCCAGAAATTTGTGAATGATTTTGCCTAGCTGTTAGCTGTTCCCTTCATGATCCCTCTGGAATGTGGTGTAGATAGCCAATGCCACATGTTGCACTGTGGAGGATTTCACTCTCTTAACATTTTTATCCAATACCATATGCTTTTGGGTCATTTTGGAAACACCGCCTCCTGTTCCCTCCAGTTCTCTGCCACGTTCTCTTCTAGCCAGAGATGCAGGTGGTTTCACTGGCTCCACTTTTGCCAAAAGTTAATGCACTCCTGTCATCAGGGTGATGCACAGGAGTGCATTAAGGGAGAGAATTAAGTTTATTTCCTGCTCTCAGTCAGCTGACTTGGATCGAGGTCACCAAAGTGACTGGTCAGTATCCAGTTATTCCATTGGCCATTGTTACACCCAGAAAAGCAGAGTGCAGGATCACCAGGGATCCTAGTTTTCCATGATAAAGAAAACAAAATTCTCCAATAAAAAAAACATAAAAATCCATGTTTTTCTGTGATTAAAATGAAATCTGACAGCAGGAACCCTGCCACCCAGAGCTGACAGCCAAGCCCCACCATCTGGGGCTGAGGTATCATTTCCCATATTCCTGTTTGTGCGCTGGTGGCACGGGGTTCTACTGTATATGTTTTAATTTTTTGTCAACCTGTAAAAACTAAAGATTCTCCGTAAAAATGCAAATTTGGTGTTTTTTCCGTGTTTTCCCATGACAAACAGATTTCTAGGATCCCTGATGATCACCCCAACAGTTATGTTTTCCTGGGGAGAAGCTGCAATGGGAGGCCATCACCTGGAGCTAGTTTTGAACTAATTTCATGAATAACAAACAGGAAACACAGTACAGAAGAAAATCCTGGGGGAGGAGCTCTGTAAATTACAGATATCGAGGGTAGAGACAGCAAGAGTTGTCATCTCACCATTCCAAAAACAAAGGGCTTGTGGTTCCTGGTCCTATGTACTTCTGTAACAGCTGTTTAGTTACAATTTCGGACAGGAGGCCAGGAATACAGCTGTATTCCACTGAACGGAAGGGTGTGTGTATGTGTGTGTGGTGAGAGATTTCACATCTGACATGCTGCTGTTTAAAGTAGGTTTATACAACCGAGGAGGCAACAGAAAGCTCCAATTCCCCCGGGCGAGGCTGTCAGGAATCAGCAAGGGGAGCCGGTGGGGGTTAAAATTCAACAGGGAGAAAATATTTTGCAGAGTAGATCCCTGCACCCCTTTTGATGCTAGGAAGCTATGTCTGTCTGTCTCTGTCTCTCCATCATCACACAGATGCACACAAGCAGACCTCCTCCTCCTCTTCTCTCTCCATATAATCTACTGTCTACTCTCCATATAATCAGTTAAAAAAGAAGGGCCTGCAGCTGTCTTTGTGTACAACAGACAAGGGTGTGCTGCCTTGGGGCTGGGCTGAGGTCATGGCATCCAGCCAGTCGAGCACTTTTCAAGGAGCTCTCTGAGGAAATGACTGCAGGGGTAACTTTGCTTTCCCTTCCTCTGTTGTTTCGGTAATGAGCAGCACAAGACACCTCTTTAGTCTTTATTAACAAAAGAAGAACACAGTGAAATTTGTAGCCTGCTGCAGTGCTAAGCTTGGGAGGAGGTGATAGACATTTGCAATTAGATACTGGCACTGGATTACTCCCTTGAAATAGAAGGTAAGGCACTGTTCTATCCCTTAGGATTTCTCTACGGAAAAAAAATTCAGATGAACTAATCCAGCCCCTCAGCATAGGGAAAAGGCATTTACTTTGCAACGAGAGGAAAAGCAAACAAAACTTTCTAAGATGCGGAGAGGGCTGGAGAATTTGGGGGCCACTCAGCACATTTCCGGAGCCTAGTAGGTGCTTCCATGTATGCCCTAAAAATAGTGTTGGGAGATTTTAAAATGGGCACTGATTTATTAGAACTAGGCAGATGGGTTATTAAAAAACAACTGATGTGCCTGTTGCAGCTGCTGCCCCCCACCCCCACCTTCTCTGTTACTCACAAGTCTTCGGGGCTGCTGCACGGACCGGACCACGAACGGCATCCTCTGATATCTGAAACTCCTGTGGCTGCTCCAGGCCTGGGATTGCCTGCTTTGTTGTGTGCAGAGACTTTAAAATAGACACCTAGGCCCTGCTTTGTTTGCACACTGCCTTCGCTCTGCTGCATTTCTTACCTTGGTTTTTTCCATTAGAATTCTTCTCTCTCACCCCCTCTTTGATCCTTTGATCAAGTTTCCTCTCAACCAGAATCCAGACCCAGTAAAGGCAGTGCTTAATTTGTGCCAAGGCTTGCCAGGGCCGAACCCTGGCACCTCTGGGCTTGGCAGTTCATAGCCCTGGCACCTCTGGGCTTGCTGCATCAGTTATTAAAGTAAAAAAATTGCTTGAGCCCTGGCACCTAATTGCTTGATTCCCCCTGGGACTTCTTTCATTACAAATTAAGACTGAGTAAAGCAGAGGTCTCAAAGTCCCGGCCCGCGGGCCATCTGCGGCCCAAGAACCTCCCCACTGTGGCCCGCAGAGGAGAGACGTATACAGACACGCTGCCCCCCCTCCCCCCCCCCGAGCTCCCATTGGCTGGGGGAGAGGGACAGAGATACCGTCACTAGCCGCTGGGCAGAGTCAGCCATGGAGGCCGTGTCACTTTTTTCCACAATGAATATAAACAAGTCAAAATACTGAATACAACTATCTGATGCACACCTCCCTGCAATCCTGAAGATTTCAACCGCTCAGTCACTGAGGCCAAACATCAACAAACTGACAGAACTGAAGTGTTTCCAGATGTCTGGCAAACACTAAAAACTCTCTGGCAGGCGAAGAATTGTACAACGTTGTATGACAGTTTTATTATTTCTAAGAAATTTGAAATCAAAAATACAATATAATTGTTTTCTTTTCTGAACACCATCTTCAGTGACATTACTGGCCCGCTGGGAGGATTTGAGGACTGGCACTGGCCCTGAGGTAAATTGAGTTTGAGACCCCTGGAGTAAAGGGACATCTGTGTGGGTTTGACAGAGACCCTCCATTCCTGAGATTTCCAGGCTGATTTTGCAGACCCGTGAGGTTTAGCTAATACAGATTAGCATCCTAATTGTTGAATGTGCTCCCAAACCTTGAGCCTACTGCCGTCACCTGCACCCTTATATAAGTTCGTACCAGATACTCGTGTCTTTTGGGGTTTTGGTCCCGATGGGTACTGGTTTACAACATAAATCTGCCCTGAGTTGCAGTGAGTTCAGGCCAGATTTTGATCTGAGTTCTGCTGGGGTTGGGATATATTCGCTAGGAAACAGTGATGCCTTTGTTTTCTGGTGATACCTTTGTTTTCAGTGATACTTTTGAATTTCTAAGCACTCTTCCTGCTTGCAGCATTCAGCTGCCAGCTATTCTGTTTCTCAGCCTGGCCAAGTTCTGCTACAGCCGAGATACTCACACTGAGATGCTGCTTTGGGTCTTATTGCTGTTTTGGCTTAATAGAAAAAATTTCAAAAACAGCATTTATATTGAAAGTGCTGCACATGGTAGTTTTCTGTGTATAGAAAACCAGACCAGAATTCAATGTACTTACTCCAGATTTACAGTGGCTGTAAATGAGATCAGAACATGTCTCTATATGTCATCTCCTCTTCTTCTAGGCAAGGCCCATAAATCCACTAGGAACATGTCATCAATCCCCAAAGGAAAGTAAAACTGCTGTAATAAAAAGAAAAGGAGTACTTGTGGCACCTTAGAGACTAACCAATTTATTTGAGCATAAGCTTTCGTGAGCTACAGCTCACTTCATCGGATGCTCACGAAAGCTTATGCTCAAATAAATTGGTTAGTCTGTAAGGTGCCACAAGTCCTCCTTTTCTTTTTGCAAATACAGACTAACACGGCTGCTACTCTGAAACCTGCTGTAATAAAAAAAATCTTGCCTCCTCCCAATGCCTCCCCTCCCCCCCCCCAAAAAAAGTATAATATGGGTTTCCCAAGACTGTATTAGTTTTGCTTCCAGGGAAGAAGGTTGTCCTGTTCTTACAAAAAGGATCAGAGCAAGGAGGTCCATTTCATCATCAATAAAATGTCCACTCTCTTTATTATTAAAGGTACACCAGCTCTGGCATCAATTATGGATAAGGAATGTTATTGCCCATGACATTCCGGGCTGCTTCGTTGCATGACATTTAGAAAACAGCCCCCGGAAGGTAGCCCATACGCCTTTCCCAGCAGGCTCTTCTTTCTGGAACGAGCTCCGAGCGTCCAGGAAGGGGTGTCAGGTAACGTGCCCTCCTTGCGCTCTCTCCTCTAAGAAATTCCAACTGGAGAATCATTTTCTAAGCTGAACTCCAAAGCGTTGCATCCAATTAGTGTTGGCAAGTTCCACCTCAGAGCTCCACCTCAGCAATGCAGTCGGAATTTACCCTGCACAAAGCAGGAAGTGCTCGGGGCCGCCGGCATTAGTGTGCCGTGGGTGAGACAGAGGCTGGTGGGTGTCGTGGGGAGTGGGCATGCTCGCTTTTAATTGCAGAGCACAATCAGGCTTCGTTTTCGTGGGACTTGGCATCCAAACGGCCGCCGCCCTGACGTGCTCCGAAGATGAAAAGAAGCTTCCAGTGAGCAGTGGCCTCGCGCCTCTCGGAGAAGGCTGATGATAAAGGAAGGGGCAGAACCTACCACCATCTGCCCCACCATGGCTCCTGCTGCTACGGTGCAAGGGAGCATCCGGAGCCAGCGGGGCGCAGAGCGTGGAACCCCCATTTGTATGTTCATTTTAAAAACACAAACGTTACATTTCGATCAGCTTCTCGAGGAAAGGGCTGGACAAACAGCCAGAGGCAGGGATTCAGGCATGCCCGTTGCTGTGCTCTTTAGGGGGCTTACCTGAGCTAATGCTGCGTCAGGCGGCACTGATGAGGTGAGCAGGGGATGCTGCTGCAGTGGGCACTTGGTTACCTGCTTCACCCCTCCCTGTGCAGCCCATTCCCCATGGCGCTCCAGTGACAGACCTTCTGTGCGGGGGTGAGGGAGTTTGGAGCTGCGATGCAGTCAGCAGTGCTGTCTGATTGATCATGCTGGGACTTGGGGAGACCCTGTGCACTGCCACTAGGCATCTCAGGCTACGAGAGTCAGTACAGCTGGAGGGGAGGGGGGGGGGATTTTGTGATGAGTCAGCTGGATGGTGTTAGGTCAGCAGAGGGCCCTGTGAGGGAGCAGGTACTGTCTGTTTCCTCTGCTGAGAAGGGAGCTTAGATCAGCGGGAGGGAAGGTCCCCTAGGAGTTGGAACCAGCATGTGTGTGGGAGGTGTCCTATAAACAGGGCACCCGGGGGAGAACGGGGCTTAGAGGCAGTTTTGGGGGGTCACAAGCAGGATGTCTGGGGAGGGGGGTGGGGAGTATGTGGGAGCTGGAATAACACTGCATAGCCATGACGGGGCCAGGAAACCAAGCCCAGAGAAGACTGTGCAATGTGATTCCCTGTTCTATGGTAGGAGTCGGTTCCCTTTGATGCCAGTAGGTGCTGGTAGGAGGAGCAGAGAACAAACAAGGCACCTGTGGGTAGAAGCCTGGGAACCTTCTGGGATTCAAGATCACATCTCTGAATCCTGCTGATTGTCCAGGTACAGGCATAATGCCTAGGGTGACCCTGCACCAACAGCACCCAATCAAACTGAAGCTGCTTGTTCATGTATCATTCTGTTTATTACTATCCGTCGAGCCCAAGAAGTGGGAAAAACACCAAGGTTTGTCCATGTGCGGCAGCCAGGAATGAGAATCACCTTTACATACACCCAAGCCCTGCCTCTTCTCTAGCGCAGCTGGCAAGGGACACGGCAGAGACAGACCTGTACAGCTTCACCTTTCCACTTACCACCCCCTTCCTCTGCCCATCTCTGCAGAGATCTCAAGATCTTAATCTCCTCTGGTTGCAGAAACAGCCTCTGTTACTGACCTGGTGTGTCCTTGGGCAAGTCACTTAACCAGTGTCCCAAGTTGTAATACCATGCTTCCTCCTGCCCATGGGGAGATTCATGAATGAATGTGTGTGATGCTCTTTGAGACCTGCTGGAGAAGGGTAGAAGTATGTTGAAAAAGTGTGAATGCTAAAAAATGTCTTTGGTGCACTGCCATAATAAGTAGGAGAGACCGCTAGAGGGTGTCTTCAGTCTAGAAGCAAATTGACAGGAAGACAGATGAGAAGGCAATTCAGCCGGCTCCCAGGCCCAGGGGCTGCCATCTGTGATCAGCTCTGGACAGTAACCACTCACCTTTTGATTTCCTACCCATCGTGGTTCTGAAATCTTTCAGTATTCAGACGAGGAACAAAGTAAGCAGGAGGCTGGTGCTGTAGCAGCGATTCAGCCCTCCCTAATGTTCTGTAAGCCTCCCGCTTTTTAACTGTAATTACAAAACTACTAAGTCGGACGTAAATCTATGAATTTTGCAATTACATTTACAAACCAGGAGGGTTCTGTGCACGTTGTGTGTCACTCACCACTGGCTCTGAGGAACGCAGAGCTGGTGTCCATGGGGGAATTCTTCGCCGCCCCTTAGCAGCCGGTGGCACTCGCACGGGTGTGTGCTGTTTTGTGGGCTGGGCTGGAGGAGACTGCAGGGTGGCTTCTCGGTTGTGTTGGTGAGAAACCCTGCAAGGAGGAACCTGTCTCAGGCCAGTATACCTGTGTGGGGCCCAAACACATGGCTGGCTGCTGCGCCGCAGGGAGCAGAGGGCCAGGCCGAGAGTGCCAGCAGCACGTGGCAGGATGACGCACTAGCCCCCTGTGCCTTCTTCCTCACAGCAGCCACTGGTGCCAGGAGCCTCCAGGTCTCTGTGACATGCCAAGCAGTCGCTTGCCGCACAAGTGACCTCCGCCCACCTCAGCGTTGCCTGCACCCACTGGTGCCTTGTACTCTCCCCAAGTCCAGCCAACACCAGGGGGCTACCTTACCTTCCCCCAACCAGTCCCCCTTGCAGCCCCCCATCGTCACTTCCCCACCTCAGCATTCAGCCCCCTTCATTCCCAACCCTCACCCCCCCAACCCAACCAGTTCCATTCCCCTCTCTCCCATGCCCACCTATCGCCTCTTTCAGCCCAGCCAGCAACCCCGGCCCTCGGGAGGCAGGGCGAATCACTCCCCCTGCATACCAGGAGAGAAATGTCTGTGGCAAACTCCCCTGTGGCATATGGGCAGCCTGAGCAGTGAAGGTAGCTCAGACTGGAGGCGAGCCGTGGCGATTCTGAAGGGGTTGGGGGGCTGGGTTCACTGCCCATGCCCCAGGCTGCGTCTTGAGCTCTAACTGGCCTGTGTGTCTCCGCTGGCATGTTCTAGGTACCTAGAGCACATAAACGTAGCCCAGCAGGGTCTATGCAGGGTGGTGAATTCAGCGCACCAAACCCCATGGACAGAACAATTCAAATATGCCCAAACTCCCCGTGAAATGGGTTCAGAAGTGCGTGTGAAGGAGTGAGGCTACAGCCAACATCCAGGTCCCACCTGGTCAAGGCAATTGATGTTACTGTGACTTCAGCTCCTCCCGCTGTTGTTGTTCACACATGCACTGCAAGCATTCCAGGTGTTAGGGCAGGCCCCCTGTCTGTATTTGGCCTCGCAGCTTTGGCACTTCCCGCTGCTCCACACAACCTCTCTAAATTTTCCCTGTTGTTTGCATAAACTTCTCTAATGGCCTCAGAGCAAGGCTGGCCTCTGCTGTAGGGAAACAACTGTCCTTGCTTGATGATAAAACCGTCAAGCAGTTGAAATGTGACTTGATTTAATCTGGGCATAGGTGCTGCCTCCCCACCCTCCCCCTTTGGCAGTTTGGAAATGACAATTTCCTGATACAATGTGGATATTGTACAGATCTTCAGGATAATAATTATTTTTCGCTTCCCCACTCCCAATTGAGTACCCAGTTGGCTGGCTGAAAGCAGACATCAGGGACAGCCATATCCTCCTCTGAACAGCTGGGAGAACAATTTATAACCACATTGACCTTAATTAATGGGCTGGTTTGTGTGCGCACCACTGCCGTCTGCTGGATAGGAGAGGTCATCCGACCTGCTGGCAGTTCCTGTCTGTTGCACGCTGTAATGGAGCACCTTATTTAGCTCACCAGCATGCGACCTGTTTCTGAAGCCCAGAGTCACAAGCCCTCGATGCGTGCACGTACAATGTTGCTAAGTAAACACAAATCGAGCCGTCTCGTTAGACCACTGTGTCCTTAGGAATGAGTTGTGACTCCTTACAGTAATCACACGTCTTCTTCAAATTAGAACAGTGCAGCACCAGCTCAAGCTTTCCCTGTTAACACAAAAAGTCACATCCAAGTTGGCTGGGAGGACACCCTGAAAGACAGCTGCTCCTGCCATGTGTATTTCTTGAATACATTTAAATCGCTAAGTGATGTTTTGTGCTTCACAGAGTCTCCTAAGTACGCTGCTCAATTAGTAATGAAGAGCAACACAGTAATCTTGTCTGGAGAGCACAAATTTTATGAGTTTCCTACCCAGTGATTCACGAGCCGAGTCTGCCTGGATGTGCTGCTGTATTACGCAGATGACCCTCAATGGCAGCCCAAGAACCTCTCAAATGAAACCAAAGCCGAAGAAGATATCTGAGGAAAAGCTGGAACTGGCATGAACCCTTCACTCAGGATCAAAGCCAACAGAGAAACTTCACGTGGGACCCTCAGGTCTGTCAATTTAATTACAGGAAACGATAGGCCTGAGGTTTGTAATTAGAATAGAGAGTATAAACATCTCAGGAGAAAATGAAAACTACCCTACAAACAGGAGTCTCTGAGGCTGATGTTCCTATCACTTACCCTGGTGTGAATCAGGAGTAAGTCATTGAGATTGGCCAGGAGTCTGGAATCAGTGAGCTTTTCTGCATCAGGTGTTGGCTTTCTGAGGATTGTGCAGACTATTGCGTTCTACAGGGAGATTTGCTTAGCAGAGAGCAGTGATGATTTCTCTTAGACATGAGCACAGTTATTCTACACTTGCTTTCCCCAGGCCTGAGAGGCATGGATACATTCCTCCAGAGGCAATTAAGAGCATCTGGATTCAAGTCTGCTTCTGGGGAAGTTCTACTCTTATATGGTTGGTCCATTCTATGAAGTGGGACAGGAGCTCCTTGTGAGGGTCGGTGCTTGGGGCCAATGTCAGGATTACCCAATCTGGGTTGATTAGCTGGGTCACTATATGGAATACAGCGGCTGTGCTTTTGCAGCGGTGGTAGCTGGGGGGAGCGGAAGGGTCCCTTTGCTTCCATTACTGCTGGGGTGTAATCCTGTAGGGTGTAATCCTGTAATCTGTGGTGAAGGTGGACGCATTTGGAGTGAGTTTTGTGCAAACACGTTCGTAGCCATCTGCCCAGGCAGTTAATCTGAGAAAGCTTGTCGCTTGATAAACCACAGTAATCTTTGCAGGTGATCCAGGGCCAAAGGGCAGTTTGGAGATAATGTACTGACAGTTGTGGAAGTTCTAGCAGTTCAGTGGCTCCTTGGCCTTGCCATTAGGTGGGTTGCCCAACTCGGCACAATCTCCTGGCTGTCTGAGGAAGGGAGAAAACATTTTCTTGCCTCTCTTGCTCTGTGTGTGTCTGAAGTGGTGGTGAGCCCAATAGCTGACAATGCTGCACAAGGATCACTATATACACATGGCCTCCTAAAAGAATCCCATCTTACAGCAGAGATGGACAACTCATTTCTGTTAAAATAGATCCGATTCAAGCCCTTTTCTTTCACTCAAACCCTTTAGAGGCTTTAAAACTGCATTTCCCTTCACATTTGCCCCATGTCTCCTCTCTGCCTCCCAGACCAGAGGGACAAATATAGAAATTCTAGGAGTGATGCAGTTCTCACAGAGTTCCTGATGTGGCAGAAGCCAACAAGTGCTGGCAATTCCTGCAGGAGCCTGCCCCTCTGAGATCTGAAACCCGGACCCATTCAGTACATTTCTGAAGGTCTAGATTTTCTCTAAATGGAACCATTCAGCCAGGGCTAATTTTTGGCTGGGGTTTTGGTCGCAATGTGACATGAATGACATAAATGCTCAGCGACCTTTCTCCTTGTTGGGTTGAGCACCCTTCTGCTGGTCTCTAAGAGATGCTATGAATCCATGACCTGCGTCTCTACTCTCTTTTTTCCCAGCTTTGCTGTAGTAGCTGAGCTGGCTAAGGGCTCTGAATGACCAGGAGCCTACTTGGCATGGGGTTCTGTTTGTTTCCCCTTCGGGACCACATTTTATAGTGCTGGGCACACTCGTCAGGCTCTTGGGGTCACTTGTAGGAAGGCATGAACTCCTGACACCTCCCTTCCCTATTTCCTTTCTATTCCCTCAGGAGTGGCGGAGATCCACCCAGAAATGATGTGAGTTGAATGAGCGATAGCACTTCACTAAATGGTCACTGGGGGAGAGGGGTTACACCAAACCTACATTTGTGACAGAGCTGTCGCTATAGAGCAACTATCAAAGGGTAGAGTGTGCTGGCTTGTGCCCCCAAGTAAAACCCCAGCCTCACAAAGGTCCATTGACTCGTTTGATAACCAGATGTTTTATGCTTTTCTACTTCTATGCTCTAGCCCTAGGTACAGGTATCTCTAAATTACCCTTAGTATTCTCCAGCTGAAGCTAGCGGGCAGTGGATGACCTTCAGGCTGGTTCTGGTCTTGACCATGATCATAATGCTGGGAGGGGCCAGCTGATTGTGGTTGCTCAAGTTGGGCATCTGAAAATTGAGACACCCCAACTTAGTAGCCCCTTTAGAAAGTATTGGCCTACTTAGTGATCTGGGCTGGCGGGAAATCAATAATTCTGTCTCGTGACAAACTTCTATTGTTTGAGTGCTGTACATTGGGTTTGTTCTGCATCAGAATGGAAATGAGACCTTTTGACATTTTTCACCCCTGCCCTCTCACCAAACAAACAAACACAGCCAAGCCCCACGTGCGACCTGCCCTAATCCAGAATAGCCAAGTGGTTAGGACACTCACTTGGGATGTTGAAGACCCAGATTCAGTTCTCTACTTTGCTTGATGCCCACCAGAGACTTGAATCTGGGTCTCACACATGCCAGCTGAGTAGCCTAATAAGTTGGCTGTTCTGAGGTCTCTCTGGTTTTGACCAGAAATTCCATCTTGGCCCCAAGAAAACTTCCTAACTAAAGTTTTGTCAAAACGGACATGTGTCCATGAAACGTTCCAGTTCTGATGAGCTGGTGTTTTCTCCCGGAAAAACATTTCATTGAGAAATTCCTAACCAGCTGTGCTAGGGACCAGCTGCAGGTCACACATCAAGGCTGTGGCAGGACCAGGGATAGAGCCCCGTTTTGTGGCTCCTTAGGGTGTGCTGCCACAAGCACAAGCTTCCTGCTGTGTTGGAGCAATATTCAAGTTATAGGCATTTGTGCATTTTGGTAATGACCCTGGAATGACTCCAGATGCCCCTGTTTCCTGCTCAGATTATAGGGTTTAACCTCCAGTTTTGCTTTGTTGATTAAACAGTGCGGGCCAGGTTCTGATCTCAGCTACATGTCTGTCAATCCAGAATAATGTCATTGAAGTCAGACGATTTATTCAGGAAAGCTGGGTTTAAAAACTCAAAATAGATCAAAAATGACTCTGTGTTTGTGTGTGAGTGAGCGTGTGAGAGAGAGATGGACCTTTATGTGTGGGATGTTGCCAGAGAGTCTCTGGAGGTACTATTACCAATTATTTTTTCATGAGGACCTCATATCTGCTGGTAAAGTTGATCCAAGCAATGTGTGTTCAAAGGCTTAAATTTCACCTCCTATACTAAATCCTAAATCTACTTAATAAATAGCGGAAGCTCTGTCCGGAGAACTAAATCTGTTTGCCATCCCTATTATCTGGTTTGAGATGATGTCGTCCTTCACATGATGTTTGAATCAGCACAGAAATGAATCTCATTCACAAGGTCACGCCAATTTATCTGGGCTTTCAATTTGCAGCATCTTCCAAAGGAATGATTTTTATACTTAGAGAAACTATGGGCCAGATTTTCCAAAGAGCTCTGGGTCAGATTTTCCAAAGAGCTAAGCTCCCAGTTAGGCACCTAAACAAAGGCCAGCTTTTCAGACAGGCCCAGCACCCACCATTCACTCAACATACTGAGCTCTTCTGAAAATCTGCCAATTTAGGTTAGGGTGGGCAGCATGGTTTAGTAAAGTTGTATTTCCTAGTGCAAAGGGACCATAGAGCATACAAGGGGCAAAGAGTAAGAACAATGTAACAATACACTGCACTTCCATGGCCCTTTTTATCCAAAGATCTCACAGAGTTTTGCGGAGGTGGGGCTTATCACCCCTTTACAAGCTGGCTGGATGCGCAGGCTTCCTCTAGGTGTCCGGCCACTGGGATTTTCAAACCTCTCTGCTGTGTAATATTATCCTGTTGTGGCATTCCCCAGGGTACAATCTGGACTGTTGGACAGCTGTGTCCCCTCAGTTCTCCAACCTGGGGTGCCTTTTACACTGCTTTGCAACCACTGTGAGAGCAACCACTCCTGGCCTGCTCTCACACAGCCTCCAGCATGTAAATCACCCCCAGCTATACTGTATGAGTGCCATAGCCAGCCAGCTTGCCACCCTTGAATTACATTGCAGAGTGACACCAGCAAATTCCCAGTCCCAGACTTTCTCCCAGAAACATGTGTCTTGTACTGCCCAGCCCCTCCTGGACAATACAAACTCATATAAAACCCGTCATTTCATTAACAGACAATGATATGCACAAACCTTGTTATCTCAAATGGAGTTTCCCAGACACTTCAATCCAAACACACACTGGTTTAGATAAAACAGCAAAACAAGTTTATTAACTACAGAAAGATAGATTGTAAGTGATTAGAAGTAAGGCTAAGATTATGTCATGGAGGTCACGGGAAGTCACGGAATCCATGACTTCCAGAGACCTCCCTGACATTGGGGGCCCTGCAGCTAACAAGCTGCCGCCGGCAGCGGGGGACCCCGCAGCCACCCAGCCTCCACAGATAGCAGGGTACACTCCTGCAGGTGCCCAGCAACTGACCCTGCAACTGACCAGCCGCCGACGTCGGCGGTGACCTCTGAACTGCCCAGCTGCCACCACTGGCAGGGGTCCCTCCTGCAGTGGCTCAGCTGCCGTGAGCAGCTGCCCCTTGCCCCATCTGCAGCTCCCAGCCACCACCGTTGGCAGCAGAGGGACCCCAGAGCTGCTCAATGGCTGCAGGCGGGCCGCCCCGCAGCTCCCCAGCCACCGCTGCTGGCAGGGGCCCCCTGCAGCTGCTCAGTTGCTGCAAACAGCTGCCCCCTGCAGCTCCTAGCCGCTGGTGGCAGAGGGACCCCAGAGCTGATCAGCGCTGGCAGGGGGCCCCCCACAGCTCCCAGCTCCACAGGGTGGCAGGGGACCCCTACCATCCACTGGGTAATGGGGTCCCTGCAGCTCCTAGCCATTGCAGGGAGGGGCAGGGTGCTGGACCCTCCTCCCTCCCCATTTTGTGAGGGATTTTTTTTTAGTAAAAGTCAGGGACAGGTCACGGCTTCCGCGATTTTTTGTTTATTGCCCGTGACCTGTCCACGACTTTTACTAAAAATAACCATGACAAAATCATAGCCTTAATTACAAGTAATGAGGCATAAAAGTCAGAATTGGTTACAAAGAAATAAAAGGCAAAACACAAACTAGCACCTAACTTAACAAGCTAAGTGAATTCAAAGCAAAGATTTCTCTCACCACATGCTTTAGCAGTCTGACTGGCTTAACTCCTTTCAAACAGGATTCCTCCCCCTCAGTTCAAAGCTGTTCTTTGTTCCTCAGGTGTTGTGGTTGCTGTATATAGAGAGAAAGGAGGAATATTTTGGAACCTCTGTTCTTCTTTCTTATAGCCCTCTTTTTCTTTAAAAATCATCTCCAGCTGAGGTTCAGGAGACAGCGAGGCTGTCTGTTTGGGAATTTCCTGCCATTTTTCACTAACACCCTTCTTCCCGCCAAAGAATGGCCACCTAACCAAGTAATACTCCATTTGATTATGCTGACGCTTGGCTGAGGAGCTGGCTAGGCTTTTGTTTCTGGGGAACTGGTTTGAGCTGTTTTTCTAGACTTGGAATATGTCTCAGTAATATTATACAGTAGAATGTTATAACTTTACATACAATGTTACCACAGATCTTTTACTGGGACAATAATGTTCAGCAGATTATGAAATTTCAAATGATACCTCACAAGGCATACTTTGTACAAAATTTGTCAAAGTCTTGTAAAAAGGATGAACATAAGGGTACAGACTGTCACACCTGTCCACTGCTTTTCTCCCTGTCAGCAAAGGGAGCTGATCTCTGAGTTTTTTAAGTAATATTAAAATAGTGGTGCCCATTCTGAGTATGACTGTTCAAAATAGAATGTGAAACACTTCAAGGCTCATAAACCCTGTTAAGAGGGCAAGGGAGCCTGCAGATAGACACACTGGAACCAATAGCTCTAAAAGAAGCATGAGCCTGCCCCCCACTGTTCTGAATGCAGTGTTAATACTGAAATCCACTGATGGCAGTTTCAATGATGATATTGTTGGCTATTCCAGAGGTGATCATTTTAGCAGCAACATTAGTAACTATGGATTTCTGGGTGGAGCATAGGATGAGAGGAGAAGCTTGGTTAAAGCACTGATACCATTTTGTCCTAATTTGACTCCTGAAAAAAAAAACACCACTGTTGACACACATCCACTTTCCCATCTCTGCACACAAGCCTCTGTTGCTCCAGGGACAATGGGAGAGCTAAAGGATGGTTTGGAAGAGTCTCTCGCTAACCCCTCCTGCTGTTTATCCATTCAGCCCTTTTCCTTCCTTCTGTGCTGGGAGGACTACAGCTGTTCCCCTGCTGCCCCGGCCCATAACTTTGTTTTAGATCTGGTCATAATAATGATATGCTTTGTGAGGTTTTAAAAGGGTGGGTGTAGAGGAGGGGAGGGGGGTTCTTCCGGTCTTGGTGACCCTGAGCAGTGGAGTTCATTATCTGTGACAGGAGTGGTCAGTGTCGGGCATTGGGGGACAGCTGCCTGAGGACTGTTAGAGTCAACAGAAAGAATGCCGTGTCCACACTCGTTCTGTGTCAACCTCAGTACATCAGCCCTGGCTCAACATTGCTTGGGGAGGTGGTGTTACCATGGTGCCATAACAGGGCACTTACATCGATTGGCGGGAGACAAATTTAAGTGGGGACATGTGCACAAGTGACTTTGTAGTGTAGACCAGGCTTAATCAGCTTAGGTGCTGAACTCCCACTGAAGTCAACAGGTATTAAGGGCCAGATCCTCAAAGGTATTTAGGTGCCTGATTCCTATTGAAACTAATGGGAGTTGGGTTCCCAGCTCCCTTAAGCAGTTTGGAAATTTCACTAATTGTACTATCCAGCTTCTATATAACACTTGTTAGCCACAGGTCTCGAAGTACTTAACTGGAGGTCAGGAGCATTATCCCCATTTTATAGATGGGGAAACTACGGCACAGAACAGGGAAGTGACTTGCCCCAGGCCACCCAGCAGGCCAGTGGGAGAGTTGGGAACAGAACCCAGGCTTCCTGAGTCCAGTCCAGTGCTCTATCTCCAGGTGCCTTCCTACCTAAATACCTTTGCAAATCTGTGCCTTATGCATTTTTGAAAACTTTACTGTAAGTGCTTAACTTTAGTTTGAAATTTTTGGCCCTAGTGTCCAGAAACACATTTTTTCCTATGTTTGTAAAACTACTACGACTAATTTTTTAATTACTACTAACATTGTTAGCTGCCCCACTCCCCTCGGCTCAAAGACTAGAAGGTGAAAACATTCCATCCCGGTTCTTAATGGCATATTATAGTGAGTGGAGTAATTGCACAAATAAATTAACAGTTTAAAAATATATGTAAATGAAATGGGAATTTAAATGCTTTTAACCTTTGTAATGTTTTAATAATTCAGTAAGCGCTTGAGTTGTTAGATATTCTCATGGACAGTATTTTGCATGGGTTGGCCACATGCTAGGTGGCGTTCACCTTCATTTAGCCTTTGCATTGGTTTTGTCCGAGGATGTTTAGGGTTCTTTGTCTTTGACCTGGGATGGTTTTGCTCCCAGGTATGGATACTGAGCCGCTGTTTCTCTCAGTCCCTTCTGACATGGACTAATCCAAAGATATTACGCCAGTGTAGGGATTTATAGACAGCCCCCTGGACTGCTTCTTTCTAGACTCCCTAAATATCCCCCCCAGAGCCGCTTTAATCTTTCCATCAGTTTTGCTGCTATGTTGTGTTTACTTCAGTTTGCTGGGGCGGGGGTAGAGCAGCACAAAGTAACCCACGTGCCCCACAGCATGACACAATTGCCTCCATAATCCAGCATGTGAAAGAAGATACACAGCCTCCCACACAGGACCGGTAGTTTACTGCCTTTGGCACATCAGGGAGATACTTCTTGCATGGGGGCTATGAGGGGTGGAGGAATGAACTAAGGATCTGCAGAGGGGCTTGGAGGCTATGGAATATTTTAGGAAAGGTTTTACGCCATCACTCTTAATCTCTCCCTGGAGCCACTCCTTCTGGCCAAGTCTGGCCCCTCCTGTGGCCCAGGAACACAGCTGGCAATTCTGCCATGGGAAGAGGCAGGGCAGGCGCTGGGGGTTGTGATGCTGTTAGGCTGAGGTTTGTTCCTTGCTGAGGATTATAACCATAAGATGAGTTCTCAAAAAAGCCCATTCATAGCAAAGCTATCGTTCCCCGTCCTTTGCATGATGGAGCTGTTCAGAGACTCCCTCCACCACAGTGTTGAGGGGGGTGGGGGAGGTGAGATCCCTGGATCTGTGACTATGTGGATCCACCTGTCATTATTTCCCCCTGGGGCGGGAGGATGCAATTAGCAGCGGGAGCTGCTGCAGCCCGGAGGCTGCAGTACCAGCTTCTGGAGTGACTCTCTTGCTGGTCAGTAGGCTGGGAGGGTCCCTCCTCCCAAAGCTTGTTCTGAGATCCCATCACTGTGCACAGCTCAGCTGCCCCGGCAACTGGCATGTGGATTTGGCCAGCAGGTCTTGAAGAAACGCCAACTGATTTCAGTGGGAGGCTGCTTGATGAGCATTAAATAAGGACATGGCCCAAGCTGGGAGATAAATGACCTTATGCCAGTGCAGTGAAAATTAGTGACCAAAGGGCTTAGCAGTGAGAACTCCATTGCTATGAAACAAAACGCCCCTTTCCTCCCTGCCCTGACCTTCTTATTAGTTACACATTAAAGGACTCCAGTGCCAGCCTGTCAGCGCAGGAGGGCAGTGAGCGGGGAGTGGCTGGCAGGCTATGC
This sequence comes from Lepidochelys kempii, assembly GCF_965140285.1. NCBI lineage: Eukaryota > Metazoa > Chordata > Testudines > Cheloniidae > Lepidochelys > Lepidochelys kempii. Next base: position 28,063,458 of record NC_136392.1, on the reverse strand, counting down.
CCAGCCCCTCTGGGTTTACCAAACAGTCACACCAGAGCCCTGCCTTCCAGAACTGTCTGAAGCTGGCTGCAGCAGGCTGGGAATGCCTTTGTGATTGGAACTGTGTTGTGTTATCTGCGGGAACAGCTCACGCAGCAGGGAGGCCAGGATCACATCAAAGGTTGAACCACCCGGCTGGGGTGCTGCGGGGGAGAGCGAGATCCTTCCTCAATAGTAATCTTTCCTCTCCACGAACATTAGCCAAATCAATTACATTAATTCTTCTTAGGAACCCCCCATTTTACCACGGTTTCACTGGTCTCTTTCCCATTTTCTTGTATTATTTTTATGGCCTTTTTTACAAAGCGGCCACGAGAGTTTACATTTCTCATAATCTGAGCCGAACGGAAATGGCGACTGGGGAAAGCCCTAGCGAGGTTGTGATAGCCACGCACTGGGGATGGAACTGCGGGGCCTCCAGAACTGTGACCATGCACCACTATAGCTTGAACAAAAAAGCCAAGCCTGTATAGCTGGGGCAGCAGATAAAGCGGGAGACCCAGAGAAAATAAAATTTAAACATGGAGCCGGGTGGCTGAGGGGTGCACGTTAAGCACTGTCTTCGCAAAGTTGCTGCTCCCAGATTACGACAGACCCACGCCCCCCACCTCTACTTTTTTCAGACCTTGTGAAGCACTGGTCCGGGGCTGTAACAAATCGTATCCTCTGTGGATCAGGTGGAAAGGGGGACTTTTAACACACACTCACCGATGGATTACAAGGTCACTTTGTCACTCAGACCAAGAGGGGAATCTAACTCAATCCAAAACCTTGGCCAGCTTCTTCTGGGCATCTGCCCGTAGTGGAACCTTCCATGATGACCTCGGTGTGGGTGTTACCCGAACATCTGGGGGCAGGTGGGTCGTGTCCTTGTGGATGTCCTCACTTTTATTTATCTCCAAGTTCAGAGATAACCAAACCTGGGCACACCAGGGAGGAGCAGGAGAGGGAGATGAATGGAAAGATGGAGAGAGGGATGAATACAGAGGAGAGAGGGAGATAGAGATGGGGGCACTGAGAGGTGAAGACAGCGAGAGGAAAGAGACAAGTATCTGCTGGTGAGACATACAATAAAGCTTTTAGCACCACTTTGCTGGGATGGCTGCATGCGTGCTGAGCTGGGCTTCTCAAAGAAGTGGCAATAAAAGCTTTACAACACCCTACATTGCCCCATTTTAGTTTTTTTATTTACGCTGTTTATTCTGTTCAGTCTTTGTCCTTTTTCCAGCCTCCCTTTACTTGTACTCCATTTCAGTACATTAGATGCTAAGGAAATAATCATGTTGCCAGAATAGGCAGAAAGTAGCAGCATCTGTAAGTGCCATGCACAGCAAAGATGGGTAATGAGCTTTGGGGGAGTTCAGGTTCTGCGTTGGACTTGGACTGATCGTTGTGACTCGAACCTGTCGCTGTAACAACATACCAGAACTCTGAGGAAATTCAGGTTGAATCAGAATTTTCTGGCTCAGGTCAATGCTAAATACCAGGGTTTTGGAAATAAAGGAGTTATGGGGTGGTTGTCTCCATTCGTGATTACAGGTATCTCATGACATGATTATGTGACTGTATGTTTTATGGCAGGCACCTGGCGGTGCTTTCTATAGCTAAGATAGACAACGCTTTGTTTTCACATGCTCATCATTCCCTGAGCAGTCCTGGTTTCACACTGACTTTCCCAGGCTTAGCCTCAGCCCAGAGAGAAACTTTCTTTGGAAATCTTGTGAAAAATCCCATCAGCCATGGTCAGAGAGAACCAAAAATTGGGACAAATACATTTCCCCCATTTTAGGTAACTTTTAACAGGATTTTTTTTCACCCATAAATAACTTAACACGGGATAAACATGAACATTTAAAATGGTGACGCTGGCTAGCCCTCACTGAGGCCTTTCACTCTTTGCAGGGGAAAAAGGGAATAAATAATCTTGAGTTATAAGCATTAAACAACTGCGTTTCATGCATGCGGAGTAATAATTTTGTTAATGATGGGAACTGCAAAGGTAGCTGCAGCAAGACCTGCAAAGTCAATGGGAGCTCAGCTCCATTCAGAAGGCACTCAGCTCTGTGCAGGACAGGGCACAGGGTGCGCATTGTAGCTAATATCTCCATAAGAAATTGATAGATTTCAGTGCAGGAACATATTAAAATCTCTGTGCTCTCCTGCCTGTAGGGAGTGCTCCCTGCAAACATAATGGGTTCTCTAGCTATGTTCTTACCCCAAAAGGGCTGGGGCTGGGGAAAGGTGAATTTATAACCCTTCCCTACAGCTGGCCAGCCAGCTATGTGAGGGAGCACAGGCTGCTCCCCTTTCAGCGATGGCGTCCTGGCAGTGCTTAATTTGGGCTGGGGCTTGGCAGGGCTGAGCCCCGGCACCTTTGGGCTGGCCACATCACTCATGAAAGTAAAACATGTGCTCGAGTCTGGACACCTCTTTCATTACCAATGAAGCAACTGTGTAGTGGGCATGCTTTCCTTGGATGCTGGGGAGCTCAGAAAGCCTGGTCTACACTTAAAAACTCTCTCTCCCCATCTGTTTTTACAGAGCCTAGCATCTTGCTGCTATTTAACACTACGACTAATAGGGTGTGCAACACAAGATGACTGAGTTGTTGTTACTGTGCGACACCCTTTGCTTTCCATTTCCCACCTTTGGAACAGTCACATTCTTACCGTTCATATTATGTTATTCAGCAGACACAAATCTCAGGGCAAATGTTAAAGCTGTCTAATCGGATGCCTGTTTTCTAACAGGGATGCTGACACCTTTCCTGCACAACTAAGAGGTGTTTATGAAAGGATTTTTTTTTTTTGTGTGTAGCCATCTGTCATTTCTTCCTAATTAACGCTAGGTTTAATATGATAATTAGATTTGACTTTTGCATCAATTTTGCTAATTATTTACAAAAATGTTTTGGATAATTGTCATAATTTTGCACAAAAGTGATAACCGGTGGCCATCTGCCGGGTGGTAATTCTGAGTGTGGTGATGAGCTAATCAGTGCTGCAGGCCTTGAGAAGGATGTTGGCGAGGAGTACTGTCTAGAAGCTAATTATTTCCACTGGAAGTTATTTTGGCTGATCATCTGAGCTGGTTGTAAAGAAGAGGTTTGTCTAAGTCATCCTCTGCTCTGTGGCTCTGAGAGTGAAGGGGATTCTTCCAAGCCCTTCAGTTGTGGCTCATGAAAACAGAACTCCTCCTAGACACCTCTCATCTTCTTCTACACACTCTGTTCTTGTGGCAGTGCTGGGCCAGTCTGCCAGGTGGGGTTCCCGGGTCAGCCCCTTTATCTAAGCAGTCACTTCCTTGTGGCTTCATGACAACAAATGCGAAAAGCCAATAATGGTCAGTGTGAGGATTTGATGCTGTTTTGTTGCCCTAGTTAGTAGGCAGGATGAGTGCTCGAGGGTGGTCACTATGCTGCCCTATATACCATGCGATGCAGTGATTCTACAATACTACCCATGCATGTGATTAATAATACAGCGATGTGACCTACAATCTACAGGCCCAGCATGCAATGATATGCCTTGGTTCAAGTGGCCATGTTGCTTGGATCAAGGTGAAGAATTGCATGCTGAAACCTGTAGTCTCTGTGTGTTGCACTGCTATAATATAAATAAAAACGGCTGTGAATTGCTTCACTTTATGTAAATCAGGGATGACCCTCAGGCTCCTGGCAAGTTACCAGTGCAAAATTTGGGGTATCCCTGGATGGGACCAACGTAAGCGTGTAATCACAGGTTTGCCACTTCAGTCTGTTAGGGAGAAGGGCATAGCCACATGCTCAATAATTCGGGAAGTGAGAGACGCACTGCAGATGTCAGACCCAGGGGTGCTGGAACAATTTGTATACGGGGGTGCTGAGAGCCATTGAATCAACCTGTAAACTCTGGATATGATGGAAACCACTTCAAGCCAGGGGGTGCTGTGGCATCCCCCGCAGACCTCATTCCAGACCTGCAGAAAGAAATGAGAGAGATGGCTTGTTAATGCGACTGGCACATTTCAGTGTATGTCTGATGGCCATTATTTAAACTGAGGTGGGTTGACAGCCAAATCACTCTCTTTTGAGCTGCATGATGTTGTAACCATTTTAAAAGCAAGGCTTATGCTTGCTGAGAGTGGCATGGGACCTGCATATGTAACCCATGCACCTTCTGGGTGTGGTGTTGTGTCCCATCTAGTGGCACCGAGACCACTTAGAGAGATAAACCGAGTCTGCTCTACAGCCTTAGCTAACAGCCAGTTGGCTTTTAGCTCATGCGGTAGAGACTCATGAACTAAGTTCCAGAGGTCCCTGGTTCGATCCCGCCCGCCGACAACTGGGGTCTGTCAGCATAGCAGGTGCTAATGTGCCTGGGCAAAAGAGGACATTCCATAGACATGAAGCACAGGTATGGAGAAGTGGAAGTGTAACTGAGCCCAGAAGTGTGCAGGGGCCTGCTACAAACCAGTGAAGATAGTTAATGACTTTGCTGTGTTAGCATGGTTGTTAATGCCAGGTTTCTTCAGGATGCAAAATGTGAGATGTTAGTTACTGGTGCACACTCTCCCTTGATGGAAAATAGAGGATGTTGTGAGTGGCATTCAGAAGTGTGATAAAGGGGCAGAGAGACTAAATAAAACGTGCAGGTGACAACCAGAGACACACAGACACATTCTAAAAGGGACTTCCGCACACACAGAGACGAGATTCTACTTAGTTTGTGCTCATCGACTCCATTGACTCCTGCAGGGCCTGATTCTCCTCTTACACCGATGTAAATCAATGGGATTACATTGGTGTACGGGAGAAGAGAGTGTGATCCTATACATTTAATAACTGGGAAACTTAGCTAGGAAGTTTAACATTCTCTGAGCAGCACTCTGAATTGCAGATAAAAGGGTCAGAGCCACAGACCAAAGGAATAACAGCTGCAAGCAAACAAAAAATGGGTAAAGGAAGAAAGAGGAAGATAAGGTGCAGGCCCTCAGCCGGTGTGAACAACCTGCCCGAGCTGAGGATCCACCCCAAATGGTGCAAAGAGAAGACAATGCCTAGGACATGGCAGATGTAGAGAGTGAATGGAAGAAGATAAAAGGTTTAATGGGGAAGAGGAGCAAAGCAGATTGGTGGGCTGGCAGTGTAATTAAATCATGGGAGATATTAGTGACTATGGTGAAGAAACTCTAAGTCCCAGAGGAGATGGCAGTGTCCAGTGGGCTCTGGTAAAACAGCCTGTTGTCATCTTACACTGGGTGCTCTCGGCATATTAGCTGTTTCCTGTTTCTGGAGTCCCAGTGAATAAAGCTGCTTCCTGTGAAGATCCCCCCAGCGGGGTTAATCTCTGACATTCTTTAGCCAGGCATTGTATGAACGTGATTTTGGAGACATGCACACAAATGCTGTCTGCGTCCTGGAAAAGATGCAAAAAGAAAAGGAGGACTTGTGGCACCTTAGAGACTGACCAATTTATTTGAGCATGAGCTTTCGTGAGCTTTTCATGCTCAAATAAATTGGTTAGTCTCTAAGGTGCCACAAGTCCTCCTTTTCTTTTTGCGAATACAGACTAACACGGCTGTTACTCTGAAACCTGGAAAAGATGTGCATTATTCCCAAGTGGTTCTGGCTGTGTCTCCCAGGGCACATGTGCTCTTTGAGTTGGAGGTGTAATTTCCAGATCAGGTAGACATACATGTGCCAGATTTGACCGAGCTAGCCGCTAAGAACAGCAGCATAGCCATGGCAGTGCAGGCATTGGGACAGAGTAACTGCCCCAGGTGCAATCCCATCTGGGACCCTAGGTACTTACTCAAGGCGGCTAGTCTGCCTGCCACTCGTACTGCTTTGGAATCTTAAGCTCAGCGGCCAAAAATTAGCCACCCAGTCATCAGACACTATTGAACCATTTGGCGTGTGTTTTCTTCCAAGCTGGCTCCTACCAAGCCACGAGACTTGGGTGCTATCTGCAGAGAGATCTGATACACTGCCCAAGAGACCAGAGAGACACAAGGGTCCACAGAGTGAAAATCAGAGCGCAGCAAGACAATAGAGTAGCAGCCTCAGATGGAGTGCTCTGAAATAGGGGTCCCTTATACCAGCATGTGAGACCCAAAGGAGCATGGCTGAGAACAAGCCCATTAAGGCAAGTCATATTCACAGCCCCTCTCCCCAAGCCAGAATAACAAGAGGGCCTTTTTCATCTAGAGATAAGACACTAAAGCCTGTGAGAGGAGATAGCATTTGCAGCGCTGTGCTTTGAAAGGAGGAGCAGATGTGTGAATCCCCAAGTTATGGGAGAAACCCCTAGCTATGGAAATATGTGAGTAATAAACACAGCCTTAGGGCATGCACAGAGCAGCTGTGACAGACACATCCGAAATGTCACCAGCAAACAGGTTGTCTGGCATTTCAAAGTAATGGCATTTGAATGAGTTGCGAAAGCAACAGTTGTGTTCAGTTTGGGAGCGAAGGGGAGGAATGGTGACTGACTGCAGGGACAGGCAAGCTGGTGATGCTGCCAGTAACTCACTGGGGCCAAAGTTTTGGGTTTGAGGAATGATTGTGGATGACCCACACGGGACGACACTTTCAAGGGATCACCACAGGTGAGAAGCAGGTGCTCAGTGCGCGCTGAAAATCAGGTGCCTTTCAGGTCACTTTTGCAAGTGTACAGTTGGGTATCAAAACAACCAGCTGGGATGACTGTGGGGAGAAGGGGTGTGGGTTATGAAGCCAGCCAGTGAGATGGAACGGAGAGTGGATAAAAACCAGACTGGGACTGCCGATGCACTCTCAAAAGCAAAGAGAAAGAGTGGATGTGGGGGTGGGGTGTTCACGTGTGTGTGTGTGTGTGTGTGTGTGTGTAAAGTGAAGGATCAGACAAAACAGGGAGAAAAAAACAGTTCAATAATCCCAGTGAATGAACTGTTCATTTATTCCCGTTGTGATACAGCATGGCCAGAAGGCAGCCGGAGCGTGTTTTTTTTTTTTGAAGCAGAAAAGAATTTTATTTGTGTAACACTTACAAGGAATCACCAAAAAGGATAAAGCAAAACTATGCAACAAAACAAAAGCAAACACAAGGTATAACACAGCAGCCTTCAGGAGGGAGAAGTGTTCAGGCTAGCCTGGGCCCAGAGCGGGGGGGCGGAGGGGGCTTCCTCGACACTTGTGGTCTTCCACCCTCCTGAGTTACCTGGTGGCCTAGAGCGGGGGGGCTTCCTCGACACTCATGGTCTTCCACCCCCTCGAGTTACCTAGTGCCACGCCCAGTGTCACCGATTATTCCTCTCCTGAGAGTGCCCAACAAGATGGACACAGCTGCGGGGTGGGCGGTTTGGGGGTGGGGGGGACGTACACCACGTGTGATAGGACCCCTCCTAGGTGACAGTGATGATGGTATCCACAGCACCAACGGCTGGGGCTGGGGTCTCTCGCTCTTCCCTCAATCAAAGGGTCAGACGGAGGGAACCGGACGGGGTCACCGAGCAGAGAACCTCGGACAGTGCCCACCACTCCTCGAAGGTGTCAAGGGAGTCGGTGGACGCCGCCCAGAGGAACTCCGCTCGGATACGTGAATGTACTGAGGATCGGAAAACGGCCCTACAATCGCAGGACGCTTCATTAGCCAACCTCCCCTCTCTGGTTTTATAAATGGCTGTTTTAGCTAGGGCTAGGTTAACCAGGAGATCTCGCGATTTTGTGGGGCCACGGATGGGGAGTGTGTAAATAAAAAGGTGAGGGGAAAAGTGTAGCCAAAAGCATAATAAAATATTCGTGAGGAGCCGGAAAAGGGGCTGCAGCCTGGCACACTCTAAATATACGTGCGCCAGGGTTTCCCTCACGTTGCAAAGAGGGCAAGTATCCGGGATGGGGGTGAACCGTGTCAAAAACACGCCCGTGCTCACAGCTCCGTGAAGGAGCCGCCAACTAATGTCCCCGACGGGCCTTGGGACCAAGGTGGAATACAGGCTGGCCCACTGGGGTTGCTCACCCTCCAAAGGTGGCAGGAGGTCCTGCCACTTTGTATCAGGGTGGGACACCAGGGTGTGGGCGTGAAGGGTGTGAAGCGTGAGTGTGTATAGATATTTCTGTGGCGCGATTTGGAAGCTGACTGGCTGCAGTTCATGCAGCCGGCTTGCAGTGAAAGGGTGAGGGGTTTGTTGGGATCTACGGCGTAGGGGCCCAATTGAAAGGTCCGGCGGGCCTGGGGTAGAGGGTGGGCGGGGTGCACCCTCGCGCAGGGCTCGGTTGAGATAAGCCCAAGCAGCGGGCGTCAAGGCTACCTTCACCTCCTGAAGTACGTGCTGGGGGGTATGAGGTCTGGAGAGCCCCATGTGCCGAGCGAGTGTCAGGGGATCCAGCCAGTCTCCCCAGTCGTAGTCCAGGAGGTCTCCGACTCTCGTGACTTCCGCCAGGACCAAACTCTGGCGCACCGAGCGGGACTCCGCCGCCTGCACACGGAGCTGGGGGTTGTGTAGCAGGGGCTCCGCGAGGAGATCTGCTCCCATGGTGGCCATCACGGACCTGGCCGTTGAAAACAGTTTCCAGGTCCGGAGGAGGTCCTGATAGAAGACCGGCAGCCCAGAGAGGTCTCGCGGAAAACCTCTCGGACAAAGATAAAAGAGCTGCTGGTCGTATCGGAGCCCTTGGAAGCGGCGCAGGAAGGCGTGTGCCAATACGCTCCACGTCGAACTACCTGCACTATAAAGGAGCCTCTGCAGGGCCTGGAGGTGGAAGACACAGACCTGAGTGTGCAGACACTTCAGGCCCTGCCCTCCTTCCTTCAGGGGTAGCTGAAGAACCCCAACAGGGGCCCAGTGCATTCCTGACCAAAAGAACTCTAGAATCGATGTCCGGAGGTTGGTCAGGAAACCCGGGGCCGGGACCAGGGTGTTGAGCCGGTACCAGAGCGTGGGCAGGACTAGTTGGTTAAGCACCAGTGCTCTCCCTCGGAGGGAGAGACATCGGAGTAGCCTCGTCCATTTCCGGAGCCGCTCTATCACCCCGCCTTCTAAATTTTGCCAGTTCTCCGGCGGAGAAGGGTGCGTGGCAGAAAGGTAAATGCCTAGGTAGAGCAGTGGACCCGCGCTCCACCAGATGGTCTGAAGCGCAGGTGGGAGGAAGCTCACCTGCCGCCAGTCCCTCACCGCCAAGCCAGAGCTCTTGACCCAGTTGACTCGGGCGGAGGAGGCTGCCGAATAGATGGCCTGGCAAGCCTCCACCCACGCCAAGTCGCCTGGGTCCTGGACCACGAGGAGTACGTCATCGGTGTATGCCAACAGGACCAGCTGCAGCTCCGGCTCCCGCAGCACCAACCCCGTCAACCTCCTGCGGAGGAGACAGAGGAAGGGCTCGATCGCCAGAGCGTACAGCTGGCCCGAGAGGGGACATCCCTGCCATATTCCTCGCCCAAAGCTGACCAGTTCGGTCAGGGTCCAATTGAGCCTAACCAGACACTCCGCGGAAGCGTACAGCACCTGGAGAAAACTCACAAGCTGAGGTCCGAATCCAAATGCCTGCAGAGTGCCCAGGAGGTACCCATGGTCCACTCTATCGAACGCCTTCTCCTGATCAAGAGACAGGAGGGCGAACGACAGACCGTGTCTACACCCGAGTTCCAAAAGATCTCGGACTAGAAATAGGTTATCAAAAATGCTGCGACCCGGGACAGTATAGGTCTGGTCTGGGTGGATCACGTCCTCCATCACGGACCCTTGCCGCAGCGAGATTGCTTTTGCTACGATTTTGTAGTCCGTGCTAAGGAGCGAGACGGGACGCCAGTTTCGTAAATCGCGGAGGTCCCCCCTCTTCGGCAACAAGGCGAGCACTGCTTGCCTGCTTGAAAGAGGGAGGACCCCGCCCTGCAAAGACTCAGCCCAGACAGTGGCTAGGTCTGGGCCAAGGATGTCCCAGAATGCGCGGTAGAACTCCACGGTCAGCCCGTCCATGCCCGAAGATTTATTGGTGGGCATGTGACAGAGGGCTTCCGAGAACTCGGCCAGGGTGAGAGGCAGCTCTAGTCGGTCTCGGTCGCCCACGCTGACCGTAGGGAGTTCCCCCCAGAGCACCCCGCAAGCGCCAGGATCGGTCGGATCTGGGGAGAAAAGGCTTGTGTAGAAGTCATGGGCCCTCCCACACATCTCCGCCGGATCCGTGAGGGGGGCGCCGTCTTCTGCTAGAAGGCAGGTGACGTGTTTCTTGGCCCCCCTCGTTTTCTCCAGGGCATAGAAGAAACGGGAGCCGCGATCCATCTCCCGAAGGAGGCGGATGCGGAATCAAACAAAGGCACCTCGGGCCCGATGGTCCTCGAGGGCCCGGAGCTCCTCCCGCTTCTTCCGGCACGCTCTGCAGAGGAACGGGTCCTCGGGGATGGCGGCCAGGCGCCTCTCCATCTCTAAGACCTCCCGTTCCAACTGCTCTGTCGCTGCATTTCTCCGTCGGCTGGTGCCCCGGGCGTAGTCACGGCAGAAGAGCCGGGCGCGCACCTTCCCTAGATCCCACCATCGCCGCGCCGAGGGAAAGGCACGCCGCTGCTCTCACCAGGCCAGCCAAAACTCCCGGAAGGATGTCACGAAGCCCTCATCCTCCAACAGGCTGTTGTTAAAGTGCCAATAGGCTGGTCCCGGCCTCTCTGCATGGAGGGAGGCTGTTATGGTGGCTAGATGATGGTTGGAAAATGGGGCCGGCCGAATGTTGGAGGAGTGGGCCTGTGAAAGATGGAAATGGGATAAATAAATATGGTCCAACCGAGAGCGGTGTGACCGATGGGCCTCCACCCGGACAAAGGTGAACGTGGAAGTGTCATCTGGGTGGTGGTCACGCCAGACGTCTACTAGGGAGTGATGTTCGACTATTTCTCGGAGAATGTTCGCAGCGGCTGGGCTCAGCTCAGCCCCTGAGCGGTCCTGTTCCTTGAGGGTGGTGTTAAAGTCCCCTCCCAGGACTAAGCACTCGTGAGAATCTAGGGTGCTGAGGAAGTCGGACACCCGCTGATAGAATTGCGGCCGCTTCGGGCTCGTTGTCGGGGCATAGATGTTAACGAGGTTGACCACGAGCCCCTCCATACAGACTCGGAGATGCAGCAGGTGGCCCGGCACGGCCTCAGTGACCCCTAGCACCTCGGGCCGTAGGTTGGGGGAGAACAGGGTCGCCACTCCAGCTTGTCGGATCGTGAAGTGGCTGAAGTAGACCCCATCCCCCCACTCCAGCCACCAGCTGTCCTAGGCAGTTGGATCCGTATGGGTCTCCTGCAGGAAAACCACAGAGTACCCCCCTTCCCGAAGGTAAGAGAGCACCTGGGACCTGCAGAGAGCCATCCTACAGCCCCTGGTGTTCAAAGTTGCAATAATGAGGGGCGTTATGCGGAGGGCTGGAGGGGTGGGGGTTCCTTGTTGGCGGGGGTGTTTGCAGCCCCGGGTGGGTTGCGCAACAATCCGTGACCCATCCCATAAGTGAGTAAATCGTCACGGAAGCTGCGGGCCTGCCCGTAGGCTGCGGCACCATGCCTTCCTTTCCCTTTACCCTCCTTTATAAGGGCCCTTGTGGCCTGGAGGATTTGATCAAAGTCCCCCCATAGCTGGAGAGCTAGCTGTACCCTGTTGCGGGAGCCACGGATGTCTTCTAAAAACTGTCGCAACGCTTTTCACAGCTCATGGGGGGGTGGGATTGCGATTTCCGGGTTATTCCCTGGTGAGGCTCTTGGTGCAGTGTCGTGGTCCGCTGAGGCGGGCAGGCAGGGTGCAGACCACCGACGGGGCGTCTGACAGGCTAAAGTTATTAGGTCCGTCTCAAGCCTTGGGGTAGAAGAGGATGGCGGAGGGAAAATTGCAGCTCCTAATGGGTCGCGGCAGGAAAATGCAAAGGCTGCTCCTTGGGGGGGATCCGCAAAAACGGGAAAGAAATAACCCCAGGGGCGGCAATAGCATTGCAGGAGGAGGTGGATTGGGCAGGGACAGGGGTGGGGGCGGGGGCAGAGGCGAGGCTCTGGGCTTCGGGAGGCAAGCAGCTGAGAGGTGGTGCCTCCCGAACAGATTCGAGGGTTAAGGGGCTGGGGAGGGGGCTCCCAGTGATGCTAGGCGCAGGCTCTGTGGTGGATTTGGCAGCCATGGCTTCAGGTGGTGGACCACCTTTTGCAGGGTGCTCGCCCGGGAAGGCGGTTAGGGGGAGGGAGCATGGGGAAAGGGGGACTGGGGTGAGGTTGCCCAGATCGAGGCCAGCCGGCAGTAGGTCATTCTCTCCCTGGGTGACCGGTGTCAAACCTAGGGCCTCGATCTCCTCATACATGGAGGAGAGGTCGTCTTCTGCCACCCCGGGGGTCTCCCCTTTGGCGCCCGCTACAACGGTCGCTTCAGGGTTCGCGGGGGGTTTGGGTGATATTCGGGCAGAAAGGGCTTCCTCAGGGGTCTCGGAGGGGAGGGTCTCCCGTGGAGGGGAGAGTCTACCTTCCAATGCTATTTTGTCTTCCCCGCCCGACACCGGCAGCTGGATCTCACTCGTGGGCATAGCAGAAGGCTCAGTATCAGTGCCTCCCTTCCTGGTCTTCCGGGGAGCCTCCGCATCGGATGGGTGCAGCGGAGCTCGGGCCTTCCGCTTGCCTCGCTTCCCCTGGACTAGGGTCCAGCCCTCCATAGCATCGTCTGGGGGCTGGTTAGCAGGGGCTCGTGTCGGGGGGCAGAGGCGATGGTTCGGGGGGGTAACGGTGAGGCAGCATGGGGGGGGTGGTTCTCCTTGGGGCGGGCCCTCTCCTATGCCCGGTAATATCTTTGCTGCACCCTACTCCATAGGCTCTGCTGGATTGTTAACAGCAAGGGCGGGGCTCCCTCGCTCGTCTGGGCGTTGTAGGTGAGGTGTCTCTTGGGCCCGGGCAGGAGCAGCGATGGATTGAGCAGGAAGAGAGGTGGTTTCAGATGTCGGGCGGCCAGGGGTGTCAGCAACGACAGAGCCAATGTCCTGCCAGGTCTCGGGGGTCTCGGGTGCCCCTCCCCGCTGGGCCAAGGGGCAGTCTCTTCGGACATGCCCCGCTGATCGGCAGAGGTAGCACTAGGCCTCTCCTGTGGAATAGTAGACCTGATAGCGGGCTCCCTGGTAGGGGACTAGGAAGGACCCCTCGAGCGCCTCTCCGTCACGTGCTGGCAGCGGCGGTAAAAGCTGCACTTGCTGGCGGAACGAAAGGACGTGATGGAGGGTGGGGTCCTTGCAGCCCAACGGGAGAGGGCTGATGATGGAAATGGGTTTCCCCAGGGTGAAGAGAGCAGGTAACAGGGCGGCATTGGGTAGAAAAGGAGGGACGGAGGTCAGGACTAGGCGGATGCCCAGGTCTTCTAGCGGCTCCAGGGGGACAAACACCCCCCCCACCGCCAGGCCCTTCTCCACCGCCTCCTGGGCGGCAGCCTCCGATGCTAAGAAAAAGACGACCTTCCCGTACATTTTGGAGGCTGCCACAATAGCCGTGGGTCCTACCACCCCGGCCGCTATTGATGGTAGCAGAGGCGGTGGGTGGGCGAGATGACGAGGCGGCAGGCGGGCAGGGGCTGCCACTGCCCAGGCATACGCCCTGGGGGCCGGGGGAGGGACGCTCGCAGAGCTGGTGGAGGGAACAGCGGGGAGGGACGCCATGGTCGATGACGAGGCCACAGCGGTGGGGGCAGCCTCTGCCATGGAGGGCTTGGTGGTTGTGGCGGGGCCCTTCCCCTTCTTCGCACCCTGGCCTTTCCGGCTAACCGGGGGGGGGCTTTCCTAGAATCTGGGGGGGCGGTGGGTGTAGCAGCGGCAATAGTCACCCCGGTGCCTCCGGCTGCTGATGCCCCAGCGAGGGCGGTGGCATGTGTTTTGGTAGCAGTGGTGGGGAGGGGAGTTTGAGGGTTGGGCAGGGGGGTAGGTGGGGGAGGGGCAACTGAGGTTGTTAGAGGGGCCTCGCCCCTCTCATTCCCTGCCATCGTGAGCAGGGAGAGACGGGGAGACACCAGAAGGAGGAGGGGGGAGGGGGAAGCAGATTAACCACTTCTCCCTGTTGGGCTGCAGGCGGGGGGGGGGGGGCAAATGGGTCAGAGTGGACAGGGGAAGAAAACAGGAGTTGGGGTCAGGTAGTTGGGGCAAACTGTGGGGTGGGCAGTCCGGGGGTGGTGGTGGGGGGAACGCGGACCCACGTGCGTTTATCCAAAGAGTCTCGTTTGGTTGGCTGTTGTGTCTGGTCTGGATGATGGAATTCAAAGCAAGCAGTTGAGGCTAGAGGCAGATGGCAGGTTGCCAGCAGGGACGGACGGCGGGGGGGCCGTAACGGTTGTGGTAGTGTTGGGGGGGCACCGATGGATTGGGGGTCAGCTCCGTGCCACACCCCCTGTGTCCCTACAAACGTAATTAAGACACAGTCAAGCTCCCCCCACACGAGAGTACAGTTCAAAAGTTACTCAGTCTTACGGCCCCCTCCACGATGATTTGTAGCTTCCCCGGGCAATGTCTCTGTCAGCTGTCTTCTCTCCCGGTCTTTGTGGAGCAATCCAAAAATGCCAAGCAGATAAGAGGACGATTAATTGCTGGTCCACAAGTGAACAGCAAAACGGCTGGGTCTGGGGGCGTCCATTCCCCTCCTCCGGGGAGCAGGTCGGCAGTCCTCCCCCGCTCCTCCGGGGGTTGCAGCTGAAGCAGTAGCAGCGTCCGAGGGCAGGTGTGGGGGGGCTGGCAGGCAAGCTGGCAGTCGACCAGCACTCGAACGGCAGCAAAAAAAAAAAAAAACCAAAACGAAGAAAAAGCGTCTGGCCCGATTGGAGGCGGGGGAAACTAAAGCAGGCGCAAAAAGCAAGGAAAGCCCAAGCCAGAGGGCAGCAGGAGAGTGTTAGAAGGGAGCCTTATTCCCTGGAGAGGGAAGAAAGTTTGCTATAGATTAATTAAAGCAGCTGAAGCCAATTAAAGCAGCTGAAGCCAATTAGAGCACCTGAAGCCAGTCACCTGATAACTCCCCCTGCGCCCCCTTTCAATCAGACAGGGGAAGGAGTTGAAGCAGAGTGGATTGGTGTTGGAGCAGAGAGCAGTTTGGAGGGAAGCAGAGGAGAGTTTGGAGAAGTGCTGCAGTGGGCTAAGAAGACCAAGACCCTACGTAAAGGGACACCTGGTTTGTGCAGAGGGAGAGCAGGAAGCCCCACAAGCTGAAGGGCAGGAGAGGGAAGTAGCCCAGGGGAAGGAACCGCTAGTTCAAGCGGTTTACTGCTATCCCTAGGGCCCCTGGGCTGGGACCCGGAGTAGAGGGCGGGCCCGGGTCCCTCCCTCTCCACTTCCCTCCTCTAGGACACTAGTGGGGCCGTTAATACCCCAGTACAGGGGCGAGAAACGGTGCCCTGAACCCTCCCCAAGAAGAGAAAGCGTGAGACCCATCAAAGTAGTGGCGACAATTTGCCACATGGTGTACATACTGGGGGGCCAGATAGGTCTGTGGAAGGCACCGGGGACACAACCTTTTACTCAAGTCACAGGCTTAGCGGCCTTCTTTGCTTCTCACTGACACTGGTTCTACTCCAGTCTAACTCCACTGACTTCCGGGGAGTGAATCCCAGTTTACATCAGTGCAAGTGAGAGGAACAGGCGGTGGTCTCGGTTGGTAGTGACCAAATGTTAACAGCCAATGACCCTGCCACGACCCTTATGTGAAAGGAGCTTGGTGGGGTCTGTTCAGTTCACTGCAAGCAGGTGTCCCCTGCTCAAACAAAGCCCCCCCACACAAACACACACCATAGCCACTGGCAGTCTCCTCAGAGAAACCAATGAGCCATGTAGACTAAACAATGCCCTCACCTCTGGAGGTGGCTCTTGTAGGTCAAGTTGGAGGCACATTGGGAGGCCTGCCCAGCCTCTGCTCCTGTTATAACTGCTCTGTCACAGCATGGTTTGGGGCTTGGTACTCGGTGGCCTCTGTTTCTAACAGTCTGGTCCTGGTCCTGACGTGCAAGTCAGCGGGAGGCCAGTGCATTCGGGGGCTTGCTTTCCATAAGGGCAGACGAAGCAGCTTCCCCTCTGTAGGTGCAAGGGAATCTGGAAGGCAGCCTCTGCTGGGTAGCCTGGAAGCCCCGTTGGAAGGGAGAGGGGGCTTTCCCAAGCACCTCCCATGATTTATGTTTACAGAGCCGCCTCTCTGAAATTCATCAGAGGATTGCCACCGCCAGGCTCCCCTGCAGCTCTGCGATGCTCATAGAGCCCAGACAAGCAGCATCAACTTCGCTGACTTCACCTGCTGCAGCCGGATTGTGAATAAGCAGAAGTACTTTCCCCTGCTTCTCCAAACGTTAAGAGCAATTGCGCATTTTGTAGCCTCCTGCTCAGGGCTGCAGCCAGCATTCTGCTGAGATATGGGTGAAATGCGTGTTCTTCATTTTCTTTGTTGTTGAGAGAGGAAGGTTACTCAGCAGCACCACAGGAGCTCTCCAATATACTGGCTCTGCAGCTCCACAGTGACCAGGCACCATGTGCTTTCTATTCTATTCTACTCTGTATCGCTTCCTGCACCACACTCCTCACTGCAGCCCCTGAGCGCCTTCCAGGAGTGCGTTAAACAATGTGACTAACATCTGCCACATGTGGTTCTCGCATCCTCTCCCCAAGCATGTGCAGTGCAGTATCTTGTTTTGGTAGGGTTGCTTTGTACATATAAATATACCTGTTGCTCTGTGTGTATGTTAGAGAAGGCAATGGCCAAGAAATGCACCTTGCACTTGGAGCAGAAAGTGGCGAGGTTTGTGGTGGTCCTTAGTTCCTGGGGCAGCTCGTTGCACAGTCTCTGACCAGCCCCCAGGTTCTCTCTCCCACACAGATGAGCTTTACTCTTATTGTTGAGAGTTCCACTGTGCCAGAGGAGTGAAGTTGTCGACCATTGTCTTCATCCCAGGGCTTTAGACTCTTTTACATATCCTGGGCCCAGGTCATTGAGCGCCTTGGAGATAAGGACCAAGACCTTGACCTTGAATCAATATTCCATGGGAAGCCAGTGTAGGGAGCAGAGGACATGTGTGATGTGCTCACAATAGCCCGTGTTGTCGAGGAGACACACTGCAGCAGTCTGTATTTGTTGGATTTTCCTAAGGACTGAAGACTTCATGCCCAGGTTTATATCGCATTGCTGTAGTCCAGGTAATGAAGGTGTGAATAACTGAGGACAGGTCCTTGCTCCACAAGCTACCAAACTTCTACTAGAGAATGTGCCTCTCTCCTCCAGGCCTCCTATAAGCTGAGGGAATAGAATGGGGTTTTTTTTCCTGCCCCACCTACCCAGCAACTCTTCTCTTTCTGGTAGCTGCAGTAGTGCTGGGACATCCTCACTCCTCTTTCCAACAGGAATAGATAAATTCCAGGTTATCTTTGGTGTAGTTTAGTTTCTGATAACTTGCATAAAGCCTTTTGCAGCTCGTTGGTTCAATTTGTATTTAGGCCCTGGGGCCTGTTTCTGGTTTAGATGGTTGGGCCATGGTCTAAACTTTTGATAAAGGAGGATGGGAAGTTAAATCTGGCAGGTGTCACAGGGTGCTCAGCTGGCTGGATGGCATCATCTTAACAACCAAGAACAGAGCCATGGAATTCAGACTTTAAGGGGCTAGGGCGCAGAGACAGAGAATTATCCAGGTGGTTTTCTTTCCGGGTCTCATCCATCTCCTAATACTGTGGGTGAAATTTTGAACCTGCAAACAAGATAACTGTCCCGTTGTTTCAGTGTGCACAACCAGATCATGTATTTCAACCTCTTAAGCCAAGGGCCCCTCATTTCAACCAGCAGAACTTCAGAATGCAAATTAACTGGAAAGAAAGGATGATGATTGGTTGATTTACCTCTGTTGTCACAATGATAATGTTTTTAACAATGACCTGAGCTACTGACCTGGCCTTGACCATGATCCTGTAACCCCGGTTAAGAATTCTGACAAACAAGGGAGCCAAGCTTGTTGCCAGGTGGGTGAGAAGATGGGGAAGACTGCAGATTGTTCATCTTGCCATGGGTGTTGAGCCTTGTGATTGTGCAAACCCTGGGGGATAGAAGGTGACTAAGCCAATCCCAGTGGGGAGGAGAGGAGGACAGCTCTGCCTGAGGGTGTGCTGGTGATCTCCTATCTCTCCCTGCCTGCAATGTTGCCTATTTTGCTCTGAAAGGGGTTTGCTGATCTACTCTGGGAGAGACCAACTGGACTTAGATCCCCCTACCCTATGAGGACTTTCTCCACTGTGAGTAATGCTTATTGCTGCTGCAGAGAGGATGGCCTCCTGGGCAAATCAGCACTCTGATCACTTCCCCACGCTCAAGCACCTTCAGGCCTGCAACGCCTCATCAAGGTACGTGGGTTCCTCCACATTATGGAGCCCACTAGTATGGAATAAACGGGACTCATGAATCCAGGGAAATCCACTCTCAGGGTCATGTTACTTGTAGGTTGGATGGTGTTACCGATGTACCCACTCCAAATCCATCTTCCCCTTCTCTTTATGTGCTTCCTCTATACTTCCCCATGTAAATAAAGTGTACCTTGATTGTTGATTCATCCATTATAGAGTTGTCAGAAGAGCATATGTACGAGGTATCAGGCTAGTCATATGGATAAGTAGTGGGACGGGGACAGTTGAATTACATCGGGAGATATGATAGGGTTCTGATACCCTTAAACCGGCAGGTGGAGTCATTGCCAGTTAGTAGCTAAGAACCCAGGCCGTTGGAACTCACTGCTACCAAAGCAGAGGGACACTCGGTGTGGGCTCCTGTTGATGACTAGCTGCCCATAGTGGTACAGCCACCCATAAAACCCCTTACAATCATAACAATTAAATACACCACACAATAATTACTTTGCTTAATTACAACCTAATTTCTTCAAATGTACCTACTCCGAGGGTTTCCAGTGAGCATTCACTCTATGGACCATTTGAAGGATGAGCAACAAACTGTTCATTAGCTAGAGGAAGACAAAAAATGGGATACATGCATAAAAGCATAATTCTAACTCATAAACTAATTCATTAACTCAGAAAACGATGTCTCTACTCACAGGATCCTGTGCTGTAAATTTGAAGAAGACGTATTCTTCATATAAAACAAAGAGGTTGAATCCATGTGTTAAATGAAAATCTTAGTCACGTTAACTTCAGTCCCAACTAGTGTTTCCATAATATAAAAACCACTATCTGGCATCAGAGACATTCCACTCGCCTTTATCACCACTGAAGACACGATATTGCAAAGAGAGACAGATGGTGAATTATGCAGTGAAGTGGACACAATATAATGGCTAGCTCTTTGGAATGGAGTTTGTGGTGAAAAAGGGCTACAGCTCTGTTGCTGGCACCCAGTGCTGAGAGGCTAAACAACAGCTGGAGTTGGTTCGCTACCTGGTGTGCTACACCCAATAATCACAACGGGGTGGAGAAGCAGAAAAGTTTATTTGCAGCTGCAAAAAGGTACAGGGAGAATAGAATCTCAAATCCTGCACACAGAGCAGGAAGTTACACAGGCTTTTATACATCCTTTTCCCCAGCATACTTATCCAATAGCAAGCTGCCTAAGTATCCATATAGCCAGCCAATCCAGTTCCCAACTAGTTCCCTTGTTCTCTGTATCATTTGTTAAACTATACATAAAGCTGCTTTATTCAGCATTGTTCTTCCATATCTGCCCTGTGTGGCCTTGCTTAGTTTCAGGCAGTCTGACTCTGCAACATATTGTTGCAGATCCTCAGCATAACTGCTGCGAGTGCCTCCAGGCGGGGGGGCCAAGGACACTTGGGCCTAGTACGCAGAGCGGCTGCGAGTGCCTCCAGGCGGGAGGGGGGGCCAAGGACACTTGGGCCTAGTGCGAGGGGGCTTCATCGACACTTGTGGTCTTCCATCCCCTCAAGTTACCTAGTGGCCATGCCCCAGTGTCCCCAACAGCTCCATTCTATATCTCAGCTTTTGTCAGAGCTCCAGTTGTTGTGAGAGAAATGTGGGAGTGGTTGAGTTATTTTAACCAGCAATTTTGAACTTCTGTAGAACACCTGGAACAGATGTGTTGTATATTTGTTTTCTCTTATAGCAACTCTGAGCCTTGGCATGCCCTCTTAATACATCACTTCCCACACACACGGCACCAACACACCTCTTGGGTACTCTGGTACAAAACTATTGATGTCATAAGGGCTTAGGATGACCAGACAGCAAGTATGAAAAATCGGGTCAGAGTGTGGGGGGTAATAGGTGCCCATATAAGAAAAAGCCCCGAATATCGGGACAGTCCCTATAAAATTGGGACATCTGGTCACCCTATGAGGGCTGCTCAGTATGAGGAAGAACAAAACTGGACCCAGTCTGAATACTGGTCATGAGCCAAAGCCTAATAAAGTCAATGAGAATCTTCTTCAGTAGTTGTGGGATATCATCTATGTAGCAGGAGCCGTTCACCTTAGTTTCTGACCTTCAATATGGCATCCAAACTTTTCTCCAAAGCCAGACACATAAATTCAGCCACTCTCAGCTTTCTCAATAACTCCCTCAATATTAGTTGAAGGAGAGGATACTCATCAGGGCAGGATTAATGTACAGTCACTATATGCCCATGCCTAGGGCCCTGGCTTCTGGAGCCATGTGATTGATTACATCAGAATCTCAGCTTTCATTTAAAAAAATGTTTCTAACCCATATAGTTGCAAAGAAGTGCCTGAAAAGGTGAACTCAGTGTAATTAAGGTCTTGTCTACATGCAGAAGTTGCTCTTGTTTCACTTAAATCAGTTGGATCTATGTCTCTTATCATGTACACCTTGGTAGGTTGCAGGGCTGCTACCAGCAGGTTAGGTTTCTGTACCAGACATGGACTGGCTACAGAGCTTCCTTCTCAGAGAGATACAGCAGATGTGTTCACTATAAGATCCTTTAATGCTCTGCCAGGAATGGCTGGTGTGAGCTTAAGTAAGGTATGTTACACATGGTGCCACCTACCGGTTAGCAGTTATAACATCTCCACCGTTAAGTTTTACTTTCCTAACATTAGCAATATTCACGCTATCACACTATTTTTAAAATTCGGTATGAATCAGTCTGCTAAGTGTCTCTGAATCATACTGGTTTTCTTTTTACGCGACCCAAGCACATAACAACTTGGTCATCCGGCTGTCCATTAATTGCAATGACTGACTGTGGTTGGTTTGGAATCTTTGAGTCGTCTTCTTTTTGTTTTGCGTCTGCCACTGGGAGAGTTTATTCTGTTGATTGTTCTCTCTGAGGAATAAATTGTAGATGTTGATGGTTTCTGTTAAACTCTCCACTGTTGGTCTCATTGGCATATGATCTGGGCAATGAGTTCTTTTTCTTTACCACAGCTAGAGTTCTCCATCCTTTTTCTCAATCCAGTTTGACACAAACACAGTCACCAGGTTCCACACCCAGCGGTGCTCTTGCTGAGTGACACCTGTTGTGTTCCTAAGCTCTTTTTGACATTTTATCCATATTGGCTACTCTCTTCATATCTGGCTACTTTGGGCATAGGTTCTTTTCCAAAGTTGGAACAGTAATTCTGAGTTGTCTTCCCACCAGGAGCTGTGCTGGACTGTCTCCAGTAGCTGTTATCAGTGTTGAGCTGTAACTCAGAAGAGCAAGGAACGGATCTTCCTGCTGTAGGATTTTTGTGGCTGGCTGTAAAGATCTCTCAGCCTGTTCATTCATTTGTGGGTAATGTGGGATGCTAGTAACATGATGAAAATCATATTTTGTTTGGAATGACTTAAATTCCACTGAGGTGAATTTTGGTCTGTTGTCCATGACACTAGTAGTTATGGAACAGGGAAATGAGTAAAAGTGCATTTCAGATTCTCCATAACACCGCAACATGTTATGTCTTTCAAATACATTATTTCTAGATACTTGGAAAAATAGTCCACCATAACCAAGTAATGATGTTCTCTGAATTCAGCCAGTCTCTTCCAAGATCTCTCTGGTAGAGGTATTATTACAGGTTCTTTGTGTTGTGTTGGTCTGTTAGTTCTGCAATGTTCACATGCGCATACTTTATTCTTCATGTCTTTGCTGGTGCCCGGCCACCACACTGACTGGTTGGCCTGTTCACAGCATTTAGTTAGTCCTTGATGACCTTCATAGATGAGGGTTAGGATTTCTGCTCTCATTTTGTTCTGAATTACAATGCAATTGTCTGTTATCATTAGTCCATTTGACTTGCTTAATTGGCCACGTACCACAAAGTAGTCTCTTGTCACTTCCTTACTGTCTTCTAGATACTTGGGCCAGCCAGCTCTAATGTAACTTAGAATTTATTGGAGTTGCGTATCTGTTAACGTTGCTTTTTATAGCTGGAGTAGTCTCTTTTGTGACACTGGCCTGTACACGTCCACAGCAGCCACATACACCTTTAAGTCATCTTTGAGCTGATGGGTAGTTGAGTGTGATGCTCGGCTCCGTGACAGAGTGTCTGCTACTCCCAGAGTTTTCCCAGGAACATAGTTAGCAATTGGCTTAAATCGCATTCACCTTAGCAATAGACATTGACATCTTAGCGGTGCTTGATCCAGGTCTTTTCCCTTGAGGAGGGTTACAAGTGGTTTATGATCTGTTATCAGTGTAAACGAATCTAACCTTCACAGATAACTGTCCAAGTTCTTACGTGCTCATACGCTTGCCAGGCACTCCTTGCTAAACTGTGCATATGGTTTTTCTGCTTCTGGAAGTGGGTAAGAGCAAAATGCAACTGGCTTCCATGTCAAGCCATGTTGTTGCAACAATACACCACCAATACAGCTGCTTGCATCCACACTGAGCATTTGTAGCTTTGTTCACAGGTTACTATTTGAAACGTGGAGCTCTTGAGATAATTTCTTTGACCTTTTTGAAGGCAATTTCTTGCTTTGACCCCCAGAGCCATGATGTGTGGATTTTAATAGTTCATTCAGTGGTTTTGTCATTGAGAAAGGTCTTGTAGGCAGTGGTGCAAGCAGAATTCATTTCTTACCAGTACACTGCACTCATGGGAGCGACACAAAGGGGGGGGGCACCAGCTAAAGGGGGTCATATGACCTACCACATGACCCCTCCCCACCCTGCCCCCAGCCTGGGGCTACCATGCTTTCCCCCCCCACCCCACCTTCTCCTCCCCTTGATCCATCCCACATTACCTGGTGTGGGAGGGGGCTCTGTCCTCCTTCCAGTGCACTGGAGACTTCTGAACTGCAGGATTCTCCGGAACCGCAGCAGTGAAAGGAGCAGAACGTGGGGCCACCTGCCGGCCACACGCCGGCAGCTCCTCCGGTGCGGCTGTATCGCCCCCAGCCCTTCCACACAGCTGCGTCTCCTGAGTCCTGTCTGGGGACTGTACAGCAGTCCTGCCGGAGGACAGTGCTAGGTGGGTGGGTCTGGGGGTGGTACAGCCGTGCCGGAGTAGCTGCCAGCGTGGGGCCGCCCATTCTGCTCCTCTTGTGTCTTTCCGGTACAGAGTACTGGCTATAAATGTCTTACTGGTACGGCGTACCAGACTGGACCACCATACTTGCACCACTGCTTATAGGTATTGACCAAGGTGATTTATCATCCCCAGTACGTGTCTTAGTTCTGGTACATTTGTTGGTGTATTTGTTTCTTGAATTGCTTTTACTTTCTCAGGGCTAGAACTGATTCCATCTTTGCTTATCGTCTGTCCCAAAAACTTGATTTTGGGTAGGCGGAAAACACACTTTTCTTTGTTTAGCTTCAGTCCAGATTGATTGAGGGTTCTGTTGTGCTCCTCCATCAAAGATCCATAGATCACAATATTGTCTATGAAAAATACAACTCCATTTGTCTGTGTTAACAGTTCTGCCATCTTTCTTTGGAAAATATCCGGTGCACTGGTAATCTCAAAAGGTAAACTTCAGAGCAAATGCAGTCAGTGTAGCACTTTATTCGGCTAAAGGAATTTTCCAGAATCCTCTCAAGGCATCCAGCTTGGAGAACACTGTAGCTCCTTTCACTCTCGGGAGGAAGTCATCCAGTGTTGGGAGGATATGTTTTTCTCTCAAAACTGCTTCATTAAGTCTTTTAAGATCCACACAGATTTGTATTTTTCTTTATAACTGGTACCACTGGGGCACACCATGCTGTTAGCTCAGAGATTTTCTTGATTTTGCTGATCCACTCCATTCTCTTTAAATCAGTTTCCACTTTCTGAAGAAATGGGACATACTATGGTTCAGCATTGTCTCTTAAGGTTATTTGTACTGAATCTCCTTTGAAAAGCCCAATATCACCAAATATTCCATTGAGTTATTCCACCGGTCTCACTAGGCCCATCTTGGCTGCCATGCTGTGGCTGAGAAGGCTGTGGGTCTGTGATCCTTTGATCACCTACATTCTGAATGTAAAGCTGTTGTCTTTGTAAGTTGTTTCTGTGGTGAACAGGCCCAGGCAGTTCAGAATCCCTCCAGGACTAGTCAGAGCTGTGTCAGGTGACTTCAGCTCTGGGAGGGGTTGAAGATGACTGCAAGCCCCTTCTAAGATGACTGTGACATCAGCTCCTGAGTCAATTTTAAAGTCAGTGGGCTTTCCATTAATATTTGGTTTCATTCTCCATGCAGGCGTTGTGTCATCACATGTGATAGATCCCAGAAACAATAGTTCTTGATTGTCTGTAATATTAGCCATCTCCCTGACTGCCTTGGAATGGCTAGCAACTGCAAAATGTCCATATTTTGTGCATGTATTATACCTTGCAACTGAAATCCCCCTTTCAGCACTGGTTCAGTACCTGTATGCTGTGCAAACAGGGGAGGGGGACCTCAGTCTTTAGACAGTTCCAAAATTTCTGCCACCTGGGCTTGTTTCATGGTGCTGTTGTTAGGTGCCCAATTCGTTCTCCCGGTGTTCCAAAAAATAAAGCTACTTGGCAGTGCCTCCAGCGAGGTGAGGGGTTGGCTACCCTATTTGAAGTCACAAATAATTCTAACTCACACAAGCAAACAAATTAAAAACAGTTAATATAAATGTTATGCAAGGGTCTGATTAAAGAGAAATATACAGTCAGTAAAAATAGTAAATGAATAGAGATATAAACAATGCTTTTTAATTACTAAAGGCTGTGCTGGAAAACAGATGAGGTCACATGACTACACACTCCCTAGGGTTCCTAACCAAAAGTGTCTCCCTGCTCAGTTCTGTCTGTTCCCCGTGTTCCGGGTGCCCAGATGGTCCATGTAGAGACACATTGCAGGCCTGTATGGAGATGCTGTTAGAAACACACTTTATTATACTGGGAACTGGCAGTGCAGGTCTTGAGGATCCAGGGAGATGAGAGTCCTGTTGCAGATGCAATGTGCCTCAATGGTACAAGATTAAATCCTGCCTATCTGACTAATACAGGGGACCCATTCAGGGTCCTTTGTTGGCTGAACGGTCAGGTGCACTTGCTGGACCTGGATGTTCTGTGACCTTCTCTCCCCTCCACACTCTGGCTGGTCTCTGCTGCGTGGAGGGAAAACCGGCCTATTCACAGCCTCCCTCCCATTTTCCTGGCATCTGGGGCTATGCCCAGGGTCAGACTCTGCTTTCTATCTGCCTGGTTGTGTTCGGCCCTCTAAGCGACTGATGGTGACTTCTGTTGTCTTGCCTCCTCCCCATTGGTTGAGGGAGGAGGATCTTCAGGGTGACTGGGGGCGGGGGTCATGTTCCCCTCACTGTCCTTTCTACAGCATAAGACTCTGTCGTGGACCCCATGGAGGCCCCAAAGGGGTGTCTCTTCTCTTGGGGCACAGCCCCCTTGCTATGGTAGGTGGGGACTACATCCCGTTGGCTAAACTGTTAGGCTCTGCATTTTTCCACATCTTGGACTTTTATTCTGAAAAGCTTTGTAGTTTGCTTGGAATTTCTTTATAGCCTCAGGGCTTTTATGGTAATGACTTTTACCACTCATGCTGTGTGCACTTACTGCTTCGAAGCTAGTTTCAGGTTTTTCAAGTTGCTGTTGCCTTTTGTTCTGCTGTTTGACTACCAGACTGCTTTGCTATCTGTACAGCTGTGAGTAGGTTTAAATCTGGTCTTTAATTGTAGTTGCTGTGAGAGATTCTTGTCTGTTAACCCAATAATCAGGCTCTCTCTCAGATTTTCATGTTTTGCATTTCTCAAGTCAGTTTTCAGCCAATGCATGCCGCACTCATATAAAAGGTTCAACATTTTCTCCTGCTTCTTGAATTCACTGAGGAAAACATGCTCTTTCATAAACCACATTTCTGAGATACAAAGTGTGCATCAAACATGGCCAGAAACCTTCCATAGTCATCTCTGTGGCTGTCTTCAGCAAAGTCAAAAGATTTAAAGATATATTCTGCCTGTTTCCCCATAGATACGTTAAAGCTGATACCTGGATATCTCCAGTTTCCTGGTGGAGTATTGTAGCCAGGAATGGCTGCTGTGAGCTTAAGTAAGGTATGTTACTCATGGCTTCACCTCGTGGCTGAACAGTATAATACAGTTTAGCATTCCATGGCATCTCTCTTTCTGCCTACTGTATTTTCCACTCCACTGATGAAGTGGGTTATAGCCCATGAAAGCTTATGCCCAAATAAATTTGTTAGTCTCTAAGGTACCACAAGGACTCCTCATTGTTTTTGCTAATACAGACTGACACAGCTACACCTCTGAAACCTCTCTCTATCTGTGCGTCTGTTTTAAATTATTATTTTTCCAGGGTATCTGCTGGCAGGAAGTCATGTGACCACAGAAGAGCAGGCTGCCCTAGCTTGACTATTACTGATTGAAAAGAAGAAGCAAGTAGCCCAGAGAGTGACTGCACAGACACTGCTTGTAGGTAACTTAGGGATAAGAGAAGAGCTGAGATAAAAACAGAAGCTGTACATCAGAACTGAGCTGCTCCTTGACAGTAATTTGGAGCGATGGCCTCACACCACCATAAACTGGTGAAAACTCTGGCAGCTTCACCCCGAGTTGATAAAAGGCCACTTGTTGCCATGCCATGCTGTACCTGATGCAGAATAACCTCCATTCACCACTGCAAAGATTGGACGCCATTCCTCTAAAGGTGTCTGAAGAATAGACATGAGCACTGCCCTGGCAGGTACTGTCCGGGCTCTGCTTCTCTGGTAGAGGGCTGCTGTTAGCTGATGGAGAACAGACATTTCAGTGATATGTGATTAATATTGCTGCTTCACCCTCTACTCACTGGAAGGAATTCAGCCTCCAATGTTTAATTGCCTATTCCAGGGCACCCTTCAGGTGGTTTTCAAAATTTTTCTGTTATTTTTTTCCTCTGACTGTTGGTAACAATTCCATGGAAATGAAATCCATGCCTTCTGTCACACAGGCACAGGTGCCAACTCCATGGATGCCCCGGGGCTAGAGCAGCCACGATAGAAAAAATAGTGGGTGCTCAGCACCCACCGGCCACAGCTGTTCAGTGGCTAATCAGGAGGGCCTCCAAACAGCTGATAGGGGGCTGCCACCAAACAGCTGTTTCGTGGCTCAGGGAGGAGCTTAGGGGGTAAGGTGGAGAGTGGTGGATGGGTGGGGGCGGAGCAGGGGCAGGAAGAGGTGGGGCCTCAGGGCAGAGAGGGGGTGGAGCACCGCTGGGGCAAACTGGAAGTCGGCACCTATGCACACAGGTGTACACAGATTTGTTATAGTAGGGCGGCTGTAGCCTGCCAGGTTCTCAGAATAATACTGAGCATGTCTGCAGCACCTACCTTCCAAATATCTGCCAGTGCTTTGCAGACACCAAATTCAGCCTCCCACAACCCCAGGGAGGTGCGGTAGCTACAAACTCCCTTACAGATGTCTTTTGAAATAAAGGTTTTCTTTAAAAAAAAATATATATATATATATTTTTCATCAGCCTGAGATGCTCTACAAATGCAGAGAGCAGGTTCCAAAGGAATGTCACTCAGGGCATGGCTACACTGCAAGCGAAGGTGGGACTGTAGCATGGGTGGGCATACCCGTACTAGCTTGAATCTAGATCTCATGGCAGGGGTTCAGTGCCGGCTAGCAACCTGAGCTCATACCAGGTTCGCTGGCGAGTGTGTTCTCTAATTACTAGCTGTGCAGCCAGGCAGAAGAGCTGAGGGGTAGCCAGGGGAGGGGAGCCAGCCAGCAAAGGCTGCCTGCAAGTGGGTGGGGGTGGGCAGGAACTGAGTAGGCCGGGACTCTGCCCCTTCCCACGTGCTGGCCAGCACATTGGAGCTGGCTCAGATTGTGTGTGGGGTAATCTGTCAGCTGCCCCAGTGCGATTAATTCAGGCTTCTCCCTCACCCCCGCCAGTACAACTGTTGTAGTTCTTTCTCCTACACGAGGGCAGCTAATGCAGGCCCAGCCCTGCCGCTCTGCGGGGCTCTGTTGCAATGGCTGCTCTGGGCCCTGCCCCTTGCTCCGCAGGCCCCGGGAGGGGCAGAAGCGGGGCCCAGTTCCAGGAGGAGGAGGAGGGGTGAAGCGACTGGGAGGGGCAGAGAGAGGAGGATGAGGCAAAGTGAGATGAGGAGAGGGCACGGCGTCAGGATTAACCAGACTGTGCCACGTGCCCCTATGATTAGATGTGATTGCACCGGAGTTTTTATGGCATAATAATGACTTGCAGCGTCTGGCAGGGCTGGGAGACGATGTCCCGGGGAGGGTGACTTTTTTCCAGTGGGACACTGCACAGCAGCATTTGGGACAGGAAGTGAAGAATACAAATTCCATTTAAAACTCCAGGGAGCAGCCCTACACAGCTCAGGTGGGATCAGAGGTTCTGATGGGGTGTCCACCCTGCACAAGGCCGGGGGAAATTCTCTGCTAGGCTGCACCAGGGAGCAAGGAGGACCAATTAGAGATGAAGCTGAGCTGGACAGGAACAAGAGGGGCCTGTATTACGTTTAGCAGCTGGCAGTAGAAAGGCTGCAGTTGCTCTCTGGGTGAGAGGCGGTGAGGTAAGAAGTAGCTCAGGGTCACAGCAGTAAAGTTCAGGATTGTGCAGACCTTGATGGCTTGTTGTAGGGTCCTGGGGCTGGGTTCCACTGTGGGGGGAGGGGCCCGGGTTCCCCTGCCAGCCTCTGGGGATGTGGCACTGCTAGGGGGCAGTGGACGGTAAGACTGCCTGGGACACTGGGTCCCGAGAGACTTTGATACGTGCACCCCTGGAAGGGGAAATCTACAGCCGGACGCACGAGCCACAAAATGGGAGCATGAGAGCATGAGACTGAGAGGGAGACGGACTGAGCAACAATAGGAAGGGGTGTCAGACTGGCAGAGCTGATGCCCCGAGGTGTCCAGAAGGAGGCGCTCCAGCGGGGAGTAGAGTACCCCATGACAGCAGGCATCGGTCTCAGGGAGCTCACAGCCCCACCCGCTGCACTCAGCCTGATAACCCCTTGCATCCGTGGCCTTGAAGTGCCAGCAGGCTACAGACCCCCCTGCTGCCGCTTCTGAGGTGCTGGTGGAGATTGTTCTGTCCCCCACCCCTGCTTCTCCACTTTCTCGCCATTGCTGCTCTTTATTTTCTCCCCTTCCTGCTCCTCCTGCACAAAACCCCCCCGCCTTCCAGGCTGCACAGCCCTGTCACAACCCCTGCCGGGGTTCTTCTGGGGTGAAGAACGTTTGCTCCAGCAGTCAGGACAGAATGGGTCAGCAATGTTCCAACAAAACGCTTTTCTACTGGAAAATGGCAGATTCATCAGAATGGAAACTTTTCACAGGAACATCTCGATTTCCTCAACGCTCCCTGCTCGCTCACTTCCCTTGGGGGTTGTTGCAGAGCTGGGACCCTGGAAGGCCCAGGAGCCCTACTTTGAGCCGGGGCTGTCAGGGCTTCCAGTCTCCCTGCCCCACAGCAAGGAGTCTGGTAACCCTGGAAGCTCTTGGACCCCTGGCTCGAGCCAGGGCTGTGGCAACTCCCAGCTTCTCAGGGCATGTCTACAAGGCACATTCCTCATGGTGGCAGGCAGCTAAGTGTACCCTAGATGGCGCCATCAATGGTGTGCAGTGTAGACATACACTGAATGTGCACTACTGAAGGTATGTCTACACTGCACACCACTGACAGAGGCATCTAGGGTACGTGTAGCTGCAAGCCGCAGTGAAAAGCAGGCCAGATAGGCAAGATAATGTACGCAGCTGGGTTAGTGCGGGATCCCAAGGGATATTGTTGATAACACTGTCCACGTGCCCGGATGTAGACATGGGACAGTGGGTGCTTATTAAATTGAATGAAACATCAAAAGGGGATCAACATAAATTGGAAGCTACAATATCATTGGTTTTGAGTAATGCATTTTCCTTTCATTAGTATGGAACAAGTATACAGATTAGCTCTCCCTGCTGAGGATACGGCATGTTGCTGTTTTTATGTATCAATAGACCCTGTGGATGTATAGTGTGTAATTCACAATCAATTTGCCTCGAGATTAGAAAATAAAGTAGGGAGGAAAAAAAGAAAGGAAACCCGCTTAACTTAACAGCTGGTAATGCTTTAAAAGCTACCACTACGGAGCTCTCAGTTGCACTTTAAAATCCAATATGTGGCATTATTTCACAGCCTAACTCAGTTAAAGTTCACCTGGATATTGGGCAAATATTGACAAAGCTCTCCAATCGTGCTGGTACAATACTCTAGAACTTCATTTTGTTTGTAGTGTTTCTTGTACACACTGTATCTCCAAACAGGGACAATTACAGCATTAAATAATAAATAATAGGAAAGGCCAGGAGAAAAATACAAAGGCCTAGCCTTTACCTTGTCTATGGGGATGGTCAGCTCTTTGGGGCAGGTGCTGTTTCTTATTCCTAGCACAGCGGGGCTCAAATCTCCATTAAAGCCTCTAGACTAGGGTGACCAGACGTTCCGACAATATCGGGACAGTCCCAATTTTAAGTGATTTGTCCCGCATCCCGACCATACATCGGTCGGGACGCCCTTTGTCCTCATATCGGCGACCACTTACTGCACACACCTGAGGTCCTGAGCTGGCAGCGCTTCGTGGAGCAGCTCCCAGCGCCCGCCCGCCGGCAGGAGCCTGCAGTGCGGTCCCTAGGCACAGAGGTGGAGGGGGTCTCCATGTGCCGCACCGGCTCGCATCCTGCTCAATCAGAGCTGCAGGGGCAGGGCTTGCAGGTGCCAGCTGCAGGCAGAGAGCCCTTCGCCCCCCTGACCCAACCCGACCTGACCCTAGGAGCCAGAGGGACCTGCAGGATGCTTCCTGGGAGCTGCCCCAGGTAAGCACCGCTGGGACTCTCCACCTTGCCCCCCAGCAGGTCCCTCTGGCTCTTAGGGGTGCGGTGGAGGGGCAGGGGGCTCTCTGCACACTGCAAGCACCTGCAAGCCTCTCTCTGCGGCTCCAGCAGCTCACGCTTGTGGCGGGAGCAGCAAGTGGAAAATCTGGAGACCCCCCTCGCCGCTCTGACCCTAGGAGCCAGAGACCACCCAGCAGGGCTGATGAGTGCGGCCAGGGAAGGGGACAGGGTGTGATGGAGTGAGTGTCTGGGAGGTGTGTGTGTGGGGTGTTGGGCTGTGAGGGTGTGGAGGGCACTGGGCGGTGGGAGAGGTTTTTGTGTTTTGGGGTCCTGGGCAGTGGGGGCCTGTTGGGGGGTGCTGGGCAGTGCGGGAGAACTTTGTGTGTCAGGGCACTGGGCAGAAGGGGTCCTGTGTGGGGCATTGTTTAGTTGTGGTGGTGGGGCTGTGGGACAGGACACTGGGAGGGAGGGAGGGAGGGAGGAGAAACCTGTGCACCCCCTCTTCTGGGGGCTGGGGCTGGAGCCATGAGTCCTTGCCCCGTGGCTTGTGGTGCAGGCTGCAGCAAGGGCCATACACCCCTTTGCAGCTTCCTAGGGCTGTGCACCCCCTCTCATGGCTCCGGTCGGGGCTGTGCACCTGTGGCTCTCTTCCTCCCCCTCCCACCCGCTCGCCCACTGTGTCCTGATATTTCACCCTTGCGATCTGGTCACCCTACTCCAGACGCTAGTGTAATACCAATACTGAGGAAAGGGAGGAAAGAGATGTTTCCTCGTCCTTGGCTCTCTATATGCCAGCAGTCTGCAGGTGAGCAGAGCCTCCCCCTGAGCTGCATTCCCCTCCCCTTGTGGTTAGCCCAGCTGAGGACCCGCCGTGGCTACAGGCAGTTGGCTATCAATTCGGGGGGCCTAAGCGCCTTCACTGGCAGCCCAGGGTTTCCTCCCATCATTGTGAATTGGTGTCCCCTCACTAGCTCCTTCTGCATGCAAAATCAGGGGATGTCCGGCTGCAGGGTCCACAGTCTCCAGCGGTTGGGCCTGGATGGCGCTGACTAACTCCTGGGTGCATGTGAAAGGCCGCTTCCCCAGTGGAAGGGTAGAACTTCACTCAAACCCTGGAAGTTAAAGGGTTCTCAAAAAGAGGGCCTCAGCTCTGCTGACTTTGCAGGCCCACGCACTTCCAGTACAGCCCTGTGCAATTAAAGACGAAGGAAACCACTGGGCTGTGGCCACCGGTAGGGTTCTATGGAAATAACAGTACAAAGCTAGAGAATTTAATGAAGAGTGAAATCAGTCGGAAAATGTTTTCAACCATCCAAGTGAGCTCGATAGCACGGACGAAATGCTCTGTTAAATCGTGCAGGCTGGTCTCTAGGACATTTCCATAAGGGAAAGCATTTGCCAGTGTAAGAATTTCCAAGGGGGAAAAGGCTGTGTTGAAGCAAAACGTCACTGCTGAAATATTGATCCAGTCTGAACGGGTTAGGTTATTGCTTGCTCGGGGTACAGATGCGGGCTGGTGAGAACAGCTGAGAAATAGAACAGGGAGCACGTGGAATCCCTGTCTCAGGAAGACTCTGCTCTTGGGGATGATTTAGGGCTCTTCACAATCCTCTGACACTGGAGACTGGTCTAGGTGACTGATTCAAGAGCCTGTCTGACCTGAAGATGCCCATGGGTCTATGATGACAACAAGGGAACTCCCAAGTTGCAGCACACAAGGGAGGAGCGTGGGGATAGAGACAGTGCTTACCCTGGGAAGATGGTAACCAGGGGAGCTCCTGCAGGGTAAGTCTGACCTCGGGCTCAAGGCACAGCTGGGTCACGGGGAGGGAACATTCATGTGCAACTGCTGTGCAGGTCTGATCTGGGGCAGGGTGGAAGCTGGGAAGCAGCATTACAGGAATTCCCTGGCTTTCCTGTTCTCACAGCATGGGAGAGGATCCAGAGATCGCCAGCAGTCTCAGGAGGAGGAGGTGGGGAGCAGCAGCTATGATCTGGGCTTAGGGGCCCCAGAACCCGGTGACGAGAGGAGGTGCCAGCATGGGGGCACAGGAAGCATTGGGGGCATGATGGAACCTCAGCTAATTGAGAGCTTCATTAACTGAGATTGTAAGGCTATGGCTGGGAGAATAACAAGAAGAAACCTAACAGCTGACGTAAGGAGTGGGTCTTGCATTCTGTCCTACTTTCAGACTGCAAACAGGCCGAGAAATCCTTGGTGCTATTTATTTGACATTTATTATCCAGCAATTTATGTGAATAATCCTCGGCCTGGAGCATCTTTGCAGGCAGCTTGTTGCGAGTCTTCAATATTTGACATTTGCATTGCTGTGATTGGGCTCACAGGTCACAGGGTGGTGTTTCTGTTCCCGGATTGGCTGAGTTTGACTTTTGGAGTCAGGTTTACTGTTCTTGGAGTTCCGAATGTGAAATTCGCTATCTTCTAACCCTAATGGGCAGCCACGGGAACTTCTGCAATGAAAGGATGAGGTGACAATACAGGTTTTACTTTGCTCACATAAACTGTGCACTTCATTTACTTTGCTCCTGAATGCTATGGCCAATGCTATATTGTGAAGAGCTGTGGAGTTGTGCTTGTCCAGCAATTGGACAGCTCCATTTGCAAGCCAACAGCTACTGAAACAAGGCTCCTGCTCACTGCTTGCTTCCATGTCTCCTTAGGCTGTCAGACAAGTAAGAGGTGCCCATGACCGTGCTTGTGCACCGGAACTGGAAAGACACCATATGCCTAGTTCATCCCTGGTGTAACTGCAGTGACTTCATTAGTTACACTGGGGTGGATTTGGCTCCATCTTCCTTCTTTTCCCTAGGGGAGGATGTGCAAAGGGTGTTAAAGAGAATGCAGGTGGCACTGGGGGGGCTCACATGGACTGAGCCTCCCTTTTATTCTGGTTGGTTTGCCCGGAACCAGGACTGAGTCTTAGGAATGGATTGGTGCCCAACAAGTGCAGACAAGCTTCCCCGCCACCTCCCACACCCCACCCCATCCGAACAGCTCTTTGGCTCTCACTGGCCCATCTATTTCTTTCTTCAAAGTGCCCAGGAGCTCCTAGCCTAGTCACCAGCAAGAGGTACCGTTACTTACCAAACATGCTCTTGAATCATTGGTTGCATTACAGCAAGGCTTCAGTGGCAGGCTGGCCACCAGGGCAAAGGACTCCATAGGGAAGCTCTGGGACCAGCCCATATCCAACATGTGAGTGTGCATAAATGAGGACAGATGGTCAATGGACGGATGAGTGGATGGTCAACAACTCCACAACTGAAGAGCAGTTTCAGACCAGCCTGGTGGTGAAAGCCTCAGCAGTCCCACAAATTATCCTGGCACCCTGTGAGGTGGTAACCTAGTCAGCCATTCAGTTGTTCCTAAGGGTGGAAATCTACCTTGTCTTGGTTAAAACAAAGTCTAATTGTAGCTTTTATTTTGACTGAGCTACATCAGAACCGACTGGAGTGTGAAATTTGAAACCCAGCATTAGAGCGGGTCAGAAAATAACAATTAATAATACATGTTATTTATAAAGAACTCCCTTTCAAAAGTGTGTGAGGGGATGAAAAACAATGATAAAATGAATTCTCATTAAATAAAAAATATTTTTTGAGGCAAGCAGACACTCTCTATGAACATTTTCAATTAGTCAAAACTCCAGTTTTCTGTTAAAAAGAAATTGATGACAAATTTGTGAGCAGTCCTGCCTGATACGTAAATAATCCTCACTGAGGACTAGGAACTCTGCTAGAGCTGGAAAAAAATATTTACAGTTAACAAATGTTCTTGCTATTAGGGTTAAACAGAAGGGCTGGAACCACCAGAGCACTGGCATTCCAAGGCCTAGTGACTCTGAGCTCCTCAGCCGTTTCTCAGTGGTGAGGTCATGTGCTGGGGTCTGATCTTGCCCTGGTACCCTCTTCCATTCATTTGTGCTCTGACCCATGAGAGCCTGGGCTCCTTGGAATCCCAGGCCCATGTTGTGTGGGAAGCAGCCTCCCTTTCATTTCACTCACACACCTGAATGGGAGGCGGGAGGCTCTGGCTGGTCTTGCCAAGTGAATTTGCCCATTGAGATTGAAAAGCCGTGCAATGAAGTGTGTGAAGGAGGGGAAACACCCTGCACTCCAGGAAAAACTCCGAGGCTTTTGTTTTATTCCCTGATTTTCAAGCCAGGACAATTTGTAGGTCTAGCTTTGGGGGAAGTGATAAATCTTCCCACTTCCGCCACTTTCATCAAAAGAATGGGCTTTATAGTCACACGTCCAACGATTCCTCAGCCAACCCAAGATGTGTTAAATCATCGTTGCTTGGCACTCTTAGCTGTCCATTATTGTTTTGAAGGTTCAGGGCTTTTTTTGTTTTACCAATTCATCAAAAACCAATTCCGGGTCAGAGAGACTGATGGGACACTCTGTGTGGTGTTGTGAGTGTTGAGATAAATACACATTGAATGCTCTGGTTTCTTTTGAACACAGACGGCTTATAATACCTTTGCCACCCCTGGAAGGAGCAGAGATGCTGGCACACAAGACGCACAATAGTAGCTGTGACTGTGAAAGTTCTTGTTGACAAGTAAGAGTTAGATACAATCATTGGTGATAAAGTAAGAACTGGCTCAACCCTGTACCCCAAACTTGAACCAAAGCCTTTCCCCAAAGTTTGGAAATGCTATTCACTTTCTTTCTCCCTCCTGTTTCCACTGGGAGGTGGGGAACGTATGGCTTCAGTGTTTTTGCTTAAGTTTTTCATGGGCTTAGTTAAAGTCAATGGGGCCTCATTTAAGGGTCCAAAATGAAGTCTTCACAGAGTGTGGCTGATGTGCTATGAGAAGACCAGAGTTCGTGTTTGATCCCACAATTAGCAATATGAGGAGCTAAAAACACCCATGAAGGACAACTGCCAGAGAGAGTCCCATCCCAATTCCTGGACTAAACAGGTTCAGGTAAGTTCATGTCAGTTAAGCATCCATTCCAACGCTCCGAACCTTTGGATGAGGGGGACATACCCCTCTTGTCCCTCCCTTCATGTACCCACCACAACTGATGACATGAGTGTTAGTCCCATCCAGTGATGGCAAATCATCTTCTGAGACCATTCTGGTATTGAGGCAGGCCTGCACTGCACCTGGGGGAAGTAGAGCCCTGGTTAGGCTCTGGGCTCTGGCTGTTGGGCTGCAAGTCATGTGCAAACCATGGCAATGAAAGTAATGCAGATTGGGGAAAGCTCTGCTTGAATGCTGTCTGCCTCAAATGGGGTTGGAGTGTGCTGGATCCCATTACAAGGCTCTGAGTGCAAAGGGAAATGTCTCTCCTCGGAGAGGTTCTGTGGCTCTGGCATAGGCTTGCATTCTCTAACCCCTACCCAGACAATGCTTGTTGAAATCTGCAGACAGTACCACCTTGGTTTCTGTATAAGACCGTTCACCTCAGAGTGAGTCACCATCAACTGATTGAGCCTCTGTGCCTGAGGAATGGTGGAGTAGCTCCCTACTGCATGACAGAGGGAAACTGAGGCACACAGGTGAAGTGTTTCAGAGTAACAGCCGTGTTAGTCTGTATTCGCAAAAAGAAAAGGAGTACTTGTGGCACCTTAGAGACTAACCAATTTATTTGAGCATGAGCTTTCGTGAGCTACAGCTCACAATCACACAGTGACTCAGGACGAGAAGCAAGGAGAGCTGACTCGTGGGTTCCTGTTTGAACCATCAGACCACATTCCCTTCTTCGCTGCCTCTGCCTGGCCTGCCACTTGCAGCATCTCTTCCTCTCTTTCACACACACAGAATATCCATCCCATCCCTCCTGAGACCTTTCTCATCAGCTAGAGTCTTTGTGTCCCAGGGTCTGACACCACAGTGTGTTATTCCTCTGAGGAGTGGCACATCTGCGGTTATACTCAGCTTGTCAGGATACTGACATTAATAGGTTCGTGCACTTGGCTTCTTATGGTGTTTTGACTGCCCTGCTATTCAGAAGGGCGCTCTCCTGTAGATTCAGGTATGAAGTGTTGCCTCTGGGATGCTATGGGGAAATCAGTGTTTCATAGCAGATTTCCTGGTGCTAGCATATGGGGCATTGGATGGATCAAGGGTCTGACAGTGATAACAGGTGGCAGGAAAAGGATTTGGAATGGGAGGCAAGTAGCAGCAAGACTTTGCTCAGAAGGAGCAACCGGCCCAGCTTGCCAGAATTGCTACCCATAGAGCTAGCTGAGTTGCAAAGCCTCTGACAGCTGGTGTCCCAGCAGCTGACCAAGTGCATGGAACCAAATTCATGCCGGGAACAAGCTCATCGGATTCACCATAGTTACATCTGAGACGGATGTGCCCCAAATTAGTGGGACTAGGCAAAAGGAGCTGTCGCTATTCTTTCACCAGGGCAGTTCAGAGCTGGCACAGTGAAAAACACCTCACAATAATAAACCCTTGATGCTTCTCCAACGCTGTTCACCCCAGGGTCTCAGCACACTTTACACACAGATAGTATTTTACTGATTAATCACAGAAAATATCTTTGGGGCTGGCAACCTTGCTCCCTGTTTGTTCACATCAAACCAAGCAAGCAGGCAGTTAATTCCAGCTGCTGGTGACTGCCTGAGCGTGAGCGAGGACCAGCAGAATGAGGGGTGTTTTTTTCCAGATTGCAAGAAGAATCTTTATTCTTTTGACAGTGACTTAGCCCTGCTCTGGAGCAGGCCTGGGAAAGCTTTCTGACGTGCTCATTTGGAGACCAGTTGGTGTAACAATCAAGGCTGCATGGGGCAATAAACCTTTAAATAACATTTCCAGGACATGACATATTGGGAATTTTGTATTGCCCTATGCTTGAGGAAGGGTTGCAAGTCAGAACAGAGAGACATCAGCTGAGCTGGGGGGAGGGGAGCAGGCGGTCATCCCAGGCACCCACTTCGAGGGGGGCTCTACACACCCTGGTACCCAATCCTTCCCCTAACAGAGTTCTGAGCCTGTGAATGAGAAGTGGCAGAGACTCCATGACGCTACTGATTTTACATGGAAGACACTGAGATATTGTGGTGATGGGCAGCAGTTTAAAGCCCTAAGATAGCCATCCAG
The DNA here is from genome assembly GCF_965140285.1 of Lepidochelys kempii. NCBI lineage: Eukaryota > Metazoa > Chordata > Testudines > Cheloniidae > Lepidochelys > Lepidochelys kempii. The sequence goes on along the minus strand of NC_136392.1, from coordinate 28,025,165 downwards.
CTGGGACTGCAATAGAAGGGAGGGCTGCAGGTTGGGCTTGAGCTGTGGGGGCTGGAATAACAGAGGGGGCTGTGGGCTGGGATTGCATCAGCAGGGCTGTGAGGGAGCCAGGACTGGGGCAGCCGATGGGGAGGCGGGTCAGTTTTGAGGGACATTGGCAGAGCTGTGGGAGGGCCCCAGGACTGGAAGAACAGGGGATGCTGCACGTCAGGATTGAAGTGCACTGGCCGAGCTGTGGGGGGCCTGGGTTTGAAATCATAGCAGGGAGTGCAGCTCAGGACTGAAAATCATGAGTATTGCTTGATGTAAGTGGGACCAAACAATGCCTGGCTCAAGCTAGTGGTTTTCATCCTTCAATTTCCTTTTAAACAATGCACTGTTTATGCACTGAGGCAGCTGAATTGCTGGCCTCTGTCATCTGCATCTATCGTTACTCCTCCCAAATCCTACCGCAGGTGCCCATGTAAAGAAAGAAAGGCAGTAACTATCCAGACAGGGGTGCTAAGCTGATGACTGATGGCTAGAAGAATGGAGAGAAAATGGCAATGAAAGAGGGAGTTGCTTTCAATCGACTGGTTAACGACTTCATAAAGTTGGCAACTTGTTGGCAGCTCACAGCAATTCATTTTTAAAAGAGAAACTTTAATATTCAGCCTCAAAGTTGGCAGCATCAGAAATCATTGCTAAGAGACTGCAAATAAGTCTGGTTTGACTCAAATTAGATCCTTCCCCCCCTCCCCACCCTAGCCTCGCTTTAAACATCTGATAACTGACATCCTGGAGTCGCAATGGCAGCATAATGCTCTTCCATGCTGTATAAATCATGGTCTAGGAACGGAAATTAAGCTTGTAAGGTCCCACAGGAGCTTAAAAAAATTCAGTTGGTGTGACCCGGACACAGCATTCATTTTCTCTCACGATGAAAGATATTTCTGCAGCCTTTACATTGTTGCGAGAGCCTCTGACTCACTGCTCGGCAGAGCACAGTGACATGTGTCCGGTGTCTGGAGGTGCTGAGGTCACAATATCACGATGGGGTCATTCTCATGATTGAAGAGAAGGCAGCAGTGACAAGGTCCGAGGATGCAGATTCTGCAGTGTAAGTCAGGCGCAAATCCACTGAAACGAGTGGCATTACCCCAGTGTAAATCCAGAGAAAGTTACAGCAGAATGAGGTGCTGGGAGCATAGAACACTTGTGTGAACAGTTCTCTGCTGGTGTAACCCAAGTGGACACCAGGGTTTTACTCAAAGACTCTGACACTGAGCTGGTATGTGACTCTCTTTAAGCCCCTTCACAGCTCTGTATGACATCTTCCTAGTGCGGCTAACAATACCTGCTTCCCAGGGACAGTCGGTGGGTTGAATCATTTATGTTAGTAAGGTGCTTTGAGATCCTGTGCTATAGAAATGCACAGTATTAAACTCACAAATTCCTGGCATATATCGAAACATGACAGGGCCTGGACCTCCTGTCACTCACACCAGTTTTATACCAGTGGAACTCTGTGAGCTTCAGTGGACTGAGTCCTGATTGACACCAGTGTAAAAGAGAGCAGAATCAGACCCGAATGGACAGATTCTGCTCTGTTACACAGATGTAAATGCCATGAACTTCAGTGGAGTTACTTACTGTTCCACTGGGGTAACAGTGATCAGAATCTGGCCCAGAAGCCCCATGAGGACAGGACATAATGCTCATCCTTGGTTTGTTCTTTCATTATTCTCAGCCTCCTGTCCGCTCCCTCTGATTAAGATGGATTGTTTCTTTTGTCATTTATCTCCTGTGCGTATAGTAAAGCACTCTTAATACAAGTTAATCTTTTTAAAGTTCTACTGTATTGCTTGTTGAAATGCTGGTATTACTACTAATCATCCTGATCTTTGCTCATCTAATTGTCTTTCTCTGTACTTCACCCTCCAGCTTCACAGAGCCTTTAAAAACAGGGATTCAGTGGCAGCAGCTCAGGGTAGGGAGGGTGGGGGAGTTGGTTGTGCTGTCTGTCAGCCAGATGCAGTATGCTCTTTACCTGTGGCTGTAAACTGAGCCAGCCCAGAACATATGTTAAAGGGTCACTTTTACCTACCCGTGACACCATGCCGAAGACGAGAAGAGCGGTGGACTGGTAGCCACCAGCCTCCATTGCAGAAAGTCTGAAACTTGTAACACTGGTGGTTGGGATAGCAGCTTGTCCAGAGTCTAATGGCTGCACCTGATTTGCATGCATAGTTGCATATTTTTCTAAAACAAACAGCCAAACCATAGTATTTGTTTGTGTCTGAATCTTCCCAGTTAGAAAAATGGCAGTTGTTGTTTGATTGATTTTGCACCAGGGAGCAGCCGTGGCTCACAATTTACTATGATTAATACACAGCTAATGTAAATCATTGCATGTATAGAGCACCTTCATCTGAGACTCTCCAAGTGCTTTACAAGGGCTAGTCAAGCTCACAACCCACTGGGGAGAGTCATGGTCATCCCTGTTTTACAGCTGGGGGATCTTGGGCCCAGAGAGAGCGAAGGGGACAGATGCTAGTGACTTGTTTAATTTCTCTTTGGAAGCACTTGCATACTGCGGTGATGGGATGGGCCTAGGAACCCAAATGGAACGGAAAGAATGGAACCGGTAAGGTAGCCACTCTGAGGGCCACCTCTGGTGCTAGGCTTGCAATCTGAACATGTTTTCTTTCATGTGCAGGAACCCTCTCTTTGGCGTCGTTTACTCGACCATTAGAGGCCAGTGCAATGAACAGAGACTCCACATCCTATGCCCAAGCTGATTTTCGGTGACATAAATTATAGAATAATAGGAATGTAGGCCTGGAGTGACCTCGAGAGGTCATCTAGTCCAGTCCCCTGCACCGAGGCAGGACTAAGTATTATCTAGACTAGCAGTGACAGGTGTTTGTCTAACCCAGGGGTCGGCAACCTGTCAGAAGTGGTGTGCCGAGTCTTCATTTATTCACTTTAATTTAAGGTTTCGCGCGCCAGTCATACATTTTAATGTTTTTTAGAAGGTCTCTCTCCATAAGTCTATAGATTATATAACTAAACTATTGTCGTATGTAAAGTAAACAAGGTTTTCAAAATGTTTAAGAAGCTTCATTTACAATTAAATTAAAATGCTGATCTTACGCCGCCGGCCTGCTCAGCCCGTTGCCGGCCTGGGGTTCCGTTCACCTAGGCTGGCAGCAGGCTGAGCGGGGCCTGCGGCCGGGACCCCGGCTGGCAAGGGGCAGGCAGCCAGAACCCCAGACCGGCAGCGGGCTGAGCGGGGCCGGCAGCCGGGACCCCAGACTGGCAGCGGGCTGAGCAGCTCAGCCTGCTGCCAGTCCTGGCTGCCGGCCCCACTTAGCCCGCTGCTGGTCCGGCCCTGCCCACATAGAGTGGGTACCTACCTTCTCCCTGGTTCTAGCCCATTCTCTGCCTCTCTCTCTCTGCACTGAGCTGAGGGTGGGAGTGCACTGAGCACAGGGCTGGGGGTGAAGGAGCAGGCTGGGGGTTGGAGTGCAGGGTCTGGCCAGGAGCTAGAATGAGGGAAGGGGTTCAGGGTTGGGGCAGGAGGTTTGGATGTGGAGTGCCTACCTGGGCAGCTACCATTTGATGCAAGTGGTGCAGTGGGAATGTGGGAGGGTGGGGGATGGGTGCAGGAGCTCCCGTTTGGTGCGAGGGGTGGAAGTGGGAATGTGGTGGGTGCAAGAGTCAGGACATGGGGTGTGTGTATGGGTCTGGGTATGTGTGGGGGGTGCAGGAGTCAGGGCAAGGGCTGTGGGGGGTGCAGGGGTCAGGGCAGAAGGCTGTGTGTGTGTGTGGGAGGGTGCAGGGGTCAGGTTAGAGGGCTGGGGGTGTGGGCTAGGGTCGTGGGGGTGCTCCCAGCCCCCTGCCCAGAGTGGCTCACGGCAGGGGGCTGGAGGGGATATGCCCTGATTCCACCCCCCATCGCCACGGCCCTGTCCCCACCTCTTCTCCGCCTCCTCCCCGGAGCAGCAAGCACCCTGCAGCTCTGCTTCTCCCCCTCCCTCGCAAGGGCCATCAGCTGATGGGTGGCAGGGAGGGAGAGGAGGAGGGGCAGGACCCCAGCACTCTGGGGGAAGAGGTGGGGGAGGGGGAATTTGCCTGCCCTGCAGCAGCAGCCGGCAGAACCAAGCTTCTTCACCCTGCCCCCGTGGGGGGGGTGGGGGTGGGGAGGGGGCAGAGAAGAGTGGGCTGGGGTGGGCAGGATTTTTAATGGCTCCCTGCCAGGGTCCCAGCCGCCGGCCCCACTCAGCCTGCTGCCAGCCTGGCAGGCAGCAGCATGCCATTAAAAACCGGCTCGCATGCCGTTTTTGGCACACTTGCCATAGGTTGCCGACCCCTGGTCTAACCTGTTCTTAAAAACCTCCAGTGACGGAGATTCCACAACCTCCCTCGGTAAGTTGTTCCAGGTTTTAACTACCCCTTACAGTTTCCTACTGTCTAACCTAAATCTCCTTCACTGCAATTTAAGCTCATTACTTCTTGTCCTATCATCGGTGGATAAGGAGAACAATTTATCACCCTCCTTTTTATAACAACCTTTTATGTACTTGACAGCTGTTATTATGTCATCCCCCCCATCAGTCTTTTCTTCTCCAGACTAAACAAAACCAATTTTTTCAATATTTCCACACAGGTCATGTTTTCTAGATCATTAATAATTTTTGTCACTCTCCTCTGGACCGGACCTACTTAGTTTGTCCACATTTTCCCCCAAAGTGTGTTGCCCAGAACTGGACACAATACTCCAGCTGAGGCCTTATGAGTGCTGCGTAGAGCAGAAGAATTACTTCTTGTGTGCTTCCAACGCTCCGGCTAATACATCCCAGAACGATGTTTGCTTTTCTTGCAACAGTTGACTCATATTTAGCTTGCGATCCACTATAACTCCCCAATCCCTTTCTGCAGTACTCCTTCCTAGGCAATCATTTCCCGTTTTGTATGTGTGCAATTGACTAATCCTTCCTAAGGGGAGAACTTTAAATCATCTGCTACACCTGTTCCTTTACCCCACCAAAGTTGAACAGCTGTCGCTGAGAGCAGAATTGGGCCCTTGCTGCTGCTTTTGTGAAGCCCAGATGCTGCCTGTAATTGATTACAATCAATTCTCTCCCATCCATTCCTTGTGCGATGGCCTCTTACCTTTTGAGTATGGGCTGGTATCTCCGTGCAGATAACACTGTGGTCATTAGACTTTAAATGGGCTGTTGGAGCATGTCATGTTTATTCTTGAATACTAAATGCACAGAATGTGGATTGCTTAATAACCACTACAGGGAAAAAACGGCCAATCCCTCTAGGTGTAGCCACTTACTCTGCGTCCGGCTGGGACTGTAGCCACAACTTGATTAACCCCATTGGTGGAGTCTGCCATGAGGTCTCTTAATGCATGACTGGGCTGGCGCAACTCCAGCTGGCAATTAGATGGTCTGTACTCAGCTGCTCTAGCTGGTGGGCCCCCACAGGTGTAGTTTGACCTCTGTATTTGGGACAGTGGCTCCAGTCAAGCCAACGGGGCCGTAAATTGTGGGGGGGGGAGGGCGGAATTCCGTGCCTGTCCATAAGGGTGCCATTTCAGATTTTTTGGGGGTGGGAGGACTTTAACAGTGATTCCAGGGGCTACTTAGGCAACTGAAAACTCAAATATTTTTTTCAGATAATAACTTAGACATTTGCTGACAGGAGCACTGTATCAAATTCCTATATCAAGAAAGAAAAGTAAATAAATATTAGACGCACTCATTTCTAATACTAACATGATCTGACATCTTGTGGCAAGTCACTTAAGGGACAACGGTTAGGTTTAAAATTGTCATGTATCTTCTTACTCGGATACTCTTACTAAAGTCAGAAGGGACCATCATGATCATCTAGTCTGACCTCCTGCACGTTGCAGGCCACAGAACCTCACTCACTCAGTCGCTCCTGTAACAGACCCCTAACCTCTGGCTGAGTTACTGAAGTTCTCAAATCATGGTTTAAAGACTTCAAGTTGCAGAGAATTCACCATTTACACTAGTTTAAACTTGCAAGTGACCCATGTCTCATGCTGCAAAGGAAGCAAAAAACTACCAGGGTCTCTGCTGGGTGAAAATTCCTTCCAGACCACTAATATGATGATCAGTTAGACCCTGAGCATGTGGGCAAGATACACCAGGAAGATACCTGGGAAATAATTCTCTGTGGTAACTCAGAGCCTGCCTCATCTAGTGTCCTATCTCCACCTGTTAGGGATTTTTGCCACAGGCACTTGCCGATGGGCCGCATACCATTGTAGGCCGTCCTGTCATACCATCACCTTCATAAGCTTATCAAGCTCCGTCTTGAAGCCAGTTAGATTTTTTGCCCCATCCCCTGCTCCTCTTTGGAGGCTGCTCCAGAACTTCATTCCTCTGATGGTTAGAAACCTTCACCTAATTTCAAGCCTAAACTTGTTGATGGCCAGTTTTTATCCATTTGTTCTGGGATCCACATTGGTGCTTAACTTAAATAACTCCTCTCCCTCCCTGGTATTTATTCCCTGCAGCCTTCTTTTGGTTAGGCTAAACAAGCCAAGCCCTTTGAATCTCCTCTCAGAAGGTAGGATTTCTATTCCTCAGATCATCGTTGTAGCCCTTCTCTGCACCTGTTCCAGTTTGATTTCATCTTTCTTAAACATGGGAGACCAGAACTGCACACAATACTCCAGATGAGGTCTCACCAGTGCCTTGTATAATGGTACTAACACTTCCTTGTCTCTAGTGGAAATACCTCACCTGATGCACCTCAGGACCATGTTAGCCTTTTTCACGGCCACATCACATTGACGGGTCATAGTCATCCTGTGATCAACAAATACACCCAGGTCTTTCTCCTCCTCTGTCACTTTGCACTATTAAATATAATTTCATTTCTAGTACTCCAGTTTATAAAGTCATCCAGATCTTCTTGTATGATATTCTGGTCCTCCTCCATATTGGCAATACCTCCCAACTTTGTGTCATCTGCAAATTTTATTAGCACACTCCCACTGTTTGTGCCAAGGTCAGTAATAAAAATGTTAAATAAGATTGGTCCCAAGACTGATCCCTGAGGAACTCCACTAGTGACCTCCCTCCAGCCTGACAGTTCACCCTTCAGTATGACCCACTGTAGTCTCCCTGTTAACCAGTTCCTTATCTACCCTTCAGTTCTCATGTTAATCCCCATCTTCTCCAATTTAACTAATCATTTCTTATGTGGAACAGTGTCAAATGCCTTACTGACATCCGGCTAGATTAGGTCTACTGCATTTCCTTTGTCTAAAAATTTGGTTATCTTCTAAAAAATGATACTAGTAACTTTGTTACTACCCCTTGAATCCAACAATTGTTGAAAAATCTACAGTTACTTTCTATCATTTAGGCTACTTACTTTTTGCAGTTCACCAAGCTTGGAACAGATCATTTAACTTTAGGAAACTTCCTAACAGCCCTTTCTTATCTGAATCATCTGTTAATCACTCTGTTTATAAACAAAATGCAGACTCCCTGCCTCAGGGGCTCAAGCTATAGAGCTCATTACTTTGCAACTCAGGCTGCCTGCCTGCCTGTGGCTTGCAGTTTGTGGGGGCAAAGCCCATGTGGGCTCCCAAGGTTTGTCTGACACCCTCAGCTGTTTCAGTAGGAACCATATTAAAGTGGCTTCACCTAGAGGCAGTAATGTGTGTTCTAAGGGTCTGAGCCAGGAGCTGGCAGACTGTACTCTTGGGTCTGCTCCCCGTTCTGCTGCTGACAGGCTGTTACCCAGCCTCTCTGTGCCTCAGTATATACCTCTGTCTAATGGGGCTAATAACATCAGCCTAGTTCCCAAGGGCAGTTTGAAGCTAAATTGTGTGTAAGGAGGCTTGAAAATATTAGGTTTTTAATTGGTGAATGTTGATTTCATCCTACACACAAAAATCTGACGAGAAAATATTTTTATTGGCAGTAATTGAAATGTACAGACAGGCACAGTATGAAAAATGCTGCTTGAGAATGTATTGGAGTTTGATTGAAGGATATTAACTTTGTATATTTTAACATGCTACGTTGACAATTTGTGTTGTAATGGTGTTCTGAGCTTTAACTTTTTACACCTCAACATCAACAGTGAATAATTATTGTCTGACTCGCAACAAAATTTCCAATAACTGTGAAAATTTAAATAGATAAAAATAGGGGAAAAAGCTTAAAATTAACACTGATATTATCCATTGAAATTATATGTGAATATATATATATATATATAAATCTAATTCTGTCAAGACTATGTATAAGGCACTTTGAAGTCCTGAAATGAAAGGTTCTAGTTATGTGCAAGGTGTTGATGAGCTCTCGCTCTGCCAGCATGATAACAGTGCTTTATATTTCCTTTTGGGGATCTCAAAGCACTTTACAAACCTTAAAGAATCTAGCGTCCTAGCCCCCTGACGGAGGGAGGTACAGGTTAACAGGAAGACAACAGTCTCACAGTAAGGAATCAGGACATCTGGGTTCTATGCCTAGCTCTGCTTCTGACTCACCTTGGGCAATGGGTGTTCATTTCTCCAGGCAGGCTCCTAAAGATGCAGACAGGTGCCAAGTAGGATTTACAATAGTCCCTAAGCAACTTAGGTGCCTAACTCCCATTGATTTCAAATTCCCACCAGGTGCCCATCCGTTTCTTTAGGCACCTGCATGCCTTTGAAAATCTGGCCTTCTGTGCCTCGGTTTTTCCATCTGTAAAATGGGGATAACGATGCCCTTTGAGATCTAGGGTTGAACGATATTAAATATGTCACAAGAGGGGAACCAGACTTGCTCATGGTTGCACAATGGACCAGGGGCCAAGGTGGGAGTAGAACACAGCCTCTTGCTTGAAGCGCTAGACCATTCTCCCTCCTTACTGTAATTCATTGATGCCCCTGCCACTGAACAACCTTTCACTCTCAATGAATTTTTCTCAACCACATTTTATAGACAGGGAACCAAGGCAGAGAGGGATAACAACAAAAACAATATAATGAAGGGACTTGCCCAAGGTCATATGATGTGGCAGGGTCAGATCTGACACTTCAGACTCAGCCTAACACAAGGCCATCTTTCCAGTCAGTGTCCTCTTGTTCCTCCTGGGTACTAACTTCCCTTGTGCACAGAGGGCCCAATTGTGCAAAGTGCCCAGCACTATCTGCTGCCATGTGGGGCGTGTCCCTTGAGCTGGCTTTACAAAGGTGCAGGTACTCTTCCTACCTGTTGGCAGAAGTGCCAGGTGTGGGGCCGAGCCATGCTGGGCCACACCCCTGGTAGGATGTTTAGCAGTAGCGGCTCGTGTTACTATTCTCCCGTGTCTTGTACTCAGGGAGAACAGGCAGCAGGATTTAGGTGCCCTCTGGGTCAGTGTGCAAGGAGGTAGAAGGGCTCCCTTTACCCTCTCTGTGTCCCAGCCCATGTTGGGGCAGCAAGGGTCCAGTCATAGATAATCACTGGCTCCCAGCTCAGTGGATATGGTGGAGGGTGGACAGATATGGTCACGTTCTCCAAACATCTAAACACCTGAGTCCACTTGACCATTGCAACAACGGACCTAGAGATGGGGTGGATTCTCCATCACACAAAGTGTTTAAATCAAGACTAGATGCCTTTCTGAAAGAGATGCTCTAGCTCAGCCAGAAGTTATGGGTTTGATACAAGGATCACTGGCCGGAGAATGCAGCTCAGACCAGGTGACCAGAATGGTCCCCTCTGGTCTTAAAACCCTCTGAATTCACTTTGATTCTTGAACTCACCACAATAAATAGATAAAAGGGCTGCTGAAGATTTTCTTTATAATTTATTTAAATTGTATTTACATAATAATCCCCAAATTTAATCAACGTATTTAAAGCAACCTTGTTGCGATGGGTTACACTCTTTCAACAACGTGTGCTTACAATTATGGAAATGAGGGATTAGGGATGTGGTGAGTATGTGGCCACAGAAGAGAATTCTTTTCGGTACGGCAGCGAGTGACGATCCATACTAATTCAGACAAATTTAATTAGCCAGGCTGCAGCTCAAGCTTAACACATTACAACCGCAAACACAGCAAATGTGAAAAGAAGAAAAAGAGAATCACAGCTTTGCAAAGCTCCGAGCCTAGACAGTGGGATGTGAAAAGACCCTGGTTAGAGGTGGAGTAGAAGGGTTTGGTCTGGGCCCTGAGATGAACTCCTGGCAGGCAGTGAAGGGCTTTTTGGAAGAAGCTTGGGCTGCTGCTGTTGCTGCTCACACTGCTCCTTTTTTCAGGGTGAAGAGATGATTGAGGGCCTGGTTCTGCTCTCAGCCTGGGTGTAAATCAGGAGTAACTGGGTTGAAGCCAGTGGAGTTACAATGGGGCAAATCTGGTGCAAGAGAGATCAGGATCAGGCCCCCACGCAGCAAGGGTGTTAACCCAGCACCTTTCATCAGCACCAAATTGATCCCCCAAGCTAACAAACAAAGGGACCCACTCCATACTAGGGCAGCCTTCACCCCACGAGGCTGATGGGAGGGTCTGCACTGATGGCCCAGGAGACTGAAGTCCTCTCGTCATCACTATCTCAGGTCAGCACAGAAAAGAGCCACGTAAACTTCCTCCCCTGCCAGTGTGCGTTTCTGTGACATTGCAAAGCACCTCTGTAGCTGAGAGGGGAGCCCAGCCTCTGTGGCCCTGGCCCGGGTAGTCCTGGTCTGTCTGTTGAGATTGCCAATAAGGGGACCAATTAGTGCCAGGTGTGTTGGTGGTTTTGTTTATGTGCTTACATCTCCCGCTAGGAACTGGGTTGACACTCACCAGCTTCTTTCACAAAGGCCCTCTGACGGGGTGTGCAAACCCCACATCTTCGATCCCCCTGCTCTTTGCACCCTTCCAGAGCCTGCAATAAAATCAGTCACTTCCTTGATCCCTGTGCTAATGGAGGGGACTTGCATTGTCCTGCACTGAAGGAATTCTGCTATCGCTGGGCTAGTCTCAGGCCTACCTGCAAGGTTCTGCTCTCTTGGTGATCCCCAGGGAAAACTGTGCATTGAAATGAGCTGGCTAATGTGTATGTGCATCGCTGCCCTGTACTGCTGGGATCCCAAACCGCTCAGCTGTGTGCTATCGTTATAAACCTGAGTGCTAATGACTGTTTCACTGAAGTGGTACAGACTTGCGCTTTTGATACCGGAAGGTCTGGGCTCCATTCCAACAGCCACTATGCAGCTATAATCGCGGGTGAAGTTTGTGGGGCCGGGAGGGCATGGCCCCCTCCAAACAGCAAGCCTCAGGCAGGTGCAGAATTTGCCCTATGCATGGGTGTAAGTAAATCCTGTTGTGCAATACAGTAACAACCAGTTCTAGGTAGCCACAGATTTGATACGGGACTGTTTGGTTGTTTGGCAGGCCCTGTGGATTTTTTAAAATGTCCTGAGATGTTCTGGATAACTGATCCCATGGTTAGCACTTTCTATGAAGGATACACTCAGACCAAATGGTGTAGACCGACTCTACTAGCTCAAAAGTGGGTTAACTGTCAGATTGGACAGCCCCAAAATAAAACAAATCATTCAATCCTACCACCACGCACAATGAAGTCAGTAATTTGATACCAGAGGATGATGCTGGTAAGGCCTCCAGTACTATTAGATTGTGATTCCAAGGGAATTGGGTGGATTTTCTGTAAAATGTATTATACACTATGTGACTTGATCCCCAGGGTGCAGCCTGAGACTGTGGGACTGCTGTACCCCCTTTACTCTCTCCAGCCTGGGTTGTTTCTACAATGCCTTGTTAGTGACAAGCAGCAAACCCCTCCAGCACAACAGCACGTGGAACCCTACACCCAGCTAGCTTGCATGAATGCTCCCAGAGCCACTCATGAATCACACAGAGTAAAGCACCAGCCCAAATCCCCCCCAGTTCCCAGTGTTGTACCTCAGAAATATACCATCTTGCACTGCTCTAGATGAGTAGCGCAAATTTATTAATTGGTTCACCACTTCATCGATGGAAAGTGGACATACCCCAGCCTTTGCAAAACCTGAGCAGATATACCACACACTTCAGGCAAACTCACTGGTAAAGATAAACAGTTCAACAAATGTATTGATTACAAAAGATAGATTTTAAGTGACTATAAGCGATAAAGTCAGAGGTGGTTACCAAAAGAAAAGAAAATATAAGGACGCAGTCTAAACTCTCAACCCTATTAGACTGGACAACTTCTAGATTAAGCAGTTTTTCTCACCCCACTGGATACTGCAGTTCATAGTACACAGATTTCACCCTTGAAACCTGGGCAAATCTCCTCTGTTGGAGTCTTAAGTCTTCTCAGGGTCCTTGTAGCATAAGTGGGGGCAGGAGAAAGGCTAAGCATGGGGCCCCTGTGTTCTGTTTTCTACCTTCAGTCCCATGTGCTTGGAGAATACAAGTCCAGGAATTCCTGGTGGGCATTGCTGAGTCCCCAGGCAAGGTTGAGCAATTCCCGTGGTGTGGCCTTATGCAGGTGAGTCATTGAATTGTAACTCCCTTGCTGGACAATGGCTGTTGGTTGTTTTGACACCCACCTGGGCGTTGGTTACTTTCCTTGCTATTGTCTCTGGGAAGCTAATATCTGGCTGATTCCCCAATTTACAGCACGTTTTACTGACAACCATACAACACAATCTCATAACTTCATATGCATTAATGATATACATATTTAGATAGAACAGTGACTTTTACCAGATCGTAACCTTTCCCCTGATACCTCACATGGCCTGCTTTATATGCAAGATCACAATGATATATAAATGAGGAATATGGGGGCTACAGTGTGTTCCCCCATGGTACAGAATGTCACACACTATCACTGCTACCTAAAGAATCTTTCTTTTTCTTTTAAACAGATCTAGGTCTCAGGGTTATCTCCTGCTGAGTTCCCTCTAAGACATTTGGTAGCATGCTTTGGAGATGATCCAATTAGATTTAGACATTCCCTTCATCCCATTTACTCCTTCAGAGATTAAAAGCTACAGCCACAAAGTGAAGGGAAAAACAAATACATATATATTTATTTACAAGTCTCACAAAATTGTGGGCTAAGCACTTAGAATTGCCAAAAGAATAAAGATGAACCAGGCTTTCAAAAGTCATGAAGAGAAAACAAAAGCAACACTTTGAAAAGGAACGGGGAAAGTAAATCAGCATTCTTATCTACCATGAAAAAACAGCGTTTCCCCATTAGAATCCATGCAGACAGGTAATCAGACAAATTCTACCCTCGGTTCACCAGTGTCCATCTGGAGTGGCTCCATTCGCATTGGCGCAGATCCTCTGGATTGACTCTGTTCTAAGTGAGAGCAGAATCTGGCCCATTCTTATTCTAGGCAGCACATGTGTTATTGGTGTGTGGGGACTTTGTGGTGAGATTACATGTACAGGAGAGGAATTTCAGTTGTATTCCACCCAAGCACCCCTCAGTGCCTTTATTCTGGCTAAAATAATTATGCAAATAGATACCCAAGTTAGGTGTGGCCCCCCTCAAGCTTGCCGACTGCCAGCGTGACTCCGCTGGGCAAAGCTTGGGCATCCCTGGCCATTGCTATGGCATCCTGTGCAACTTGTGGTGTCATTCATTCAGTCTCTCTCTCCCCTTGGGCTGGAGCCATTCTCCAGAAAGCCACCCACCTTTCCGGGGCACTCTTGTGGAAACAGCTTTTATCTGACCTCACGAACAATCCCGTCTCTTGTCTCGCTCCTGGGACATCTGCATGATACAGACAAGGGGCTTTAAACATGAGATTGTGTTTTCCATCTCACCACATCTGAGTCTCCACAGCCAGAGCAGCTCTGGATGGCAGCTTGGCCTCAGGATATCAGCTCCGTTGCTGGGATACAGCAGGCCACTGAGGGCAGCAAGTCTATTGGTCTTCATGTGTCACCCCCTCCACCCTTCCATCAGTTGCAAAAGGCAAACCTAAAGTACATGATATGCACAATGGGAGCTCGAGTTCTCCTTGTAAAAAGCTGAAGACAAATACAGCCCGACGGAGTCATCATCTAATGGGGTCGTGTCATGGGACCAATGGCCCTTCAGGAGAGTTAGGGCCCAATTGCTCCATGAAGACCCATTGAGCTACCCCTGAGAGCAATCAGGTGCCCCAGGTGGCACCCCTTTAGCTAATTAGTAATGGAGCAGCTGAGCTAGAAGGTGGCTGCTGGAACAGTCTAAAGAAAAAGCTGCTTAGAAGGAAGGCAGAGAGAAAAGAAGCTTTCGCTGGAGAGGCCCTGCAGTGACTGCAGGCTGGAAGGGGCCCACAGCAGGTGGAGTGGGCCTCTGTGGGGAGTAGGCCTGACTGAGGGCTTGGAGTTGACAGTGAGACAGAGCCCCAGGAGATCTGTCAGAGTCCCTGGGAAGGGAGACAGAGCTAGTATCAATAGGCTCCAGGGAAGGGAGTGAGAAAGAGAGATCTGGTAGAAGAAACCCATGGGGAACAGAATAGACTCCTGTGTGGAGAAGCCCTGAGTTAGGGCCCACAAATGGGTAGAAGAAACCCCTAGGGATCAGATTAGGCTCCCCTGGGAGAAGTTCTGGTATAGATCTTGTAAATGGGAGCAGGGAAGAGGTAAATGGCCTGAGTGCCTGAGGGGAATCCAGCTGGAGAAGTAGTTGTAGCTTGGCCTGAGAGGGGCCGAAGAAGATTACTTTGGATTTGTTAGGGCTTGCATTTGGACCTCTTTGCTACCCGAGAAAAGAAGGTTTAGCTGGAGAGGCCCTCAGTGGAATTTCCAGAAGGCAAAGTGGGATCTGTCCCAATCAGAGTTGGAGTCTCGTGTGGGTAAAGACTTGAAATCAGATCATCGGAACAATATCAGTGCCATCTACCAAGCTTTCTGCCATAAAGTTCTATCTGCATCCAAGAAATCTATATCTTGGGGATTTCATCAACAATTCATTCCTGGATGATCACCTGATGCGACCAGACTATATCAGGAATTTAAATCCTCCAAGAATGAACAGGAGGTTTCTGACAAAAGTAGAGACCTTTTTCACCTTCTATATCAAACCAGGCAAGAGCAATGGAAAGAATTTCCAAATTGAACTTCATGCATTCCCGTTACAAAGCCTGGCAAACTATTGAGAGTGAGCAGAGATTCTAGTCTGGGCAAGAGGGACTATCCAGTCACAGCAAAATCCATTGCATCCCAGCTGGTGGCCAATGGCAGAGCTCCTAATTGAGATAAGATTTTCAGACATGCAGTTAAAATGATGGTTGCTAAGAGATGGCAGGCTCTGAGTGTGGACATGAACCTGATGGCTTCTTTTACACACCAAGAGCTCAACTTTGTTATACCTCAGTTGCAGCCTGACAAGAAACATCCACAATGAGTTCGTTTTTCACTTTGGGCCAGTCACCAAAATCTGGCTGCTTCGATTTCTGAACCATGGTAAGCATGACTGCAGCATCTCAAAAGCTTGGTGGAGAGCAGAGGTCATAGCTGTTCCTAAGCCAGGGAACCCACTGACTGACCCAAACAGCTGTCGACCGATTGCTCTGCTGCAGGTTACCTACAGGTCGATGGGCAGACTAATCCTGATGCAGATCAATGAGGTAATTGATGGTCAGATGCTTTGCGTTCTGGCTGGTTCAGGAGGGGATGATGCACCCAAAGTTTGATGCTTTAGTCTGACTCAGGACACAGGAAAGAAAGTTGATCTGACGGTGGCCTACGACATGGTGTGACACCTCAGGCAGACTGCCAAGCTGCTGCAAGTTATTCCTTTCAGGCTGACAGTGCAGTTCATCCAAGCAATGATTGGCAACTGACGTTTCATCCTGCAAGCTGGGGAGAAAATCAGTCACCTTAAACATCTTGGCAACGGCCCTCCACAAGGGATAGATTTGGCTCCCCTTTTGTTGAGTATATACACATGCAACCTTCCTGAAATGCATGTTGAGACACATGCGTATGACGATGACATCTGTACTGCTGACAGTGGAAACAATTTCCATAAGATTGAAAGGGAGCACAGCGAAGACAGACATTCTGACTACTTACTTCCAGTAATGGAGACGAATTCTCAATGAAACCAAGACAGTGACAAGTACTTTCCTTCTAAACAATCATCTTGCCTATTGACCCAACTTGGCTCATGTATAAGGACAGTTACTTCCATCCCAACTTCCATTCCAACCAGTTGTCAGGTACTTGGGAGTAAAACTCAACATACCAGGCCTGAAAATGAAGATCTCTTCCTGTATTGCCTGGATACAACAACTGTTGGGAACCTCCAGGTCAGCAGACCCTTCAGTCCCTCATACACCTGTATTGGCCCTGGCATTTGCTCCACTGCTGTGCGGCCTGGGGTCAGCTGCCACACTCAGCTTGTTAACGTGGAGCTGAGTTCAGCCACTCATATTTGTAGTGGCTTCTTTAATTATACTCTAACCTCCAGTCTGTACGTGCTAGCATGCATAGCCCTACCAGCCCTTCAGTGAGATACCATGGCTGCTAAGCCCACCTGGACAGCTGCGGCAGATGAATCCAGCCTATTACAAACTCTGGCTGACTGATGCCCAACTTGCCATCTGGAGGGCATTTAGCAGCACCTAGCAACCTTCGATACAGACGCAATCCTCTGGTTATGGAACCTGGACATTGAGCTCTGACGTCTGCATACGAGAGAGTCTAAGGAACCTCATGGTCAGCACTCCACCCACCCGCAGCTTCAGGCCAACATTTCTCTCATCATCTCATTTTTCGCCTTCTGTCTGTATCCATTGTGTGTCTCTTTTCTTGCCCTTACACGGTAAACTCTTTGAGGAAGTGAATGTATTTTTGTTCTGTTTGTACAGTGCCTAGCACAATGGAGCCAAGGCCCATAATTAGGGTACTAAAATAAAATAATACTAATATTAATAATGGGGATGGAATTCAGAGCCTCCTGCTCCAAAAGCCCTGGCCATTCTCCATCAGCTGTTAGCAGTATGGAGTCTATGACACATAGGTCAGCAGTTCTGCTTCTGTGCAGCAAAAGGCAAAAATTTTAAGTAAGAGCCATGGTTGTAAAATGCACTTCAAGAGACCAGGGTTCCCTTCCCGGCCCTGTCACTGCCTCCTCATGTGACCTTGGGCAACTCTCTGTGCCTCCGTTTCTCTTCTCACCTTTTCCCTGACTTGTCTATTTCGAATGTGAACTCTTCAGGGAAGAGAGCATCTCCCACTCTGCATTTGTACAGCACCTCCCATATTGGGGCCTGATACCCGCGGAGGTCTCTAGGTACTTCTGTAATAAAAATAATAAGTAATAAGAAACCACTAGTTCCCTTCCCAGGACAGCTTAAAATCTAGGAAGACAAGTGACATACAGAGGGTCTGGGGAGAGGGATGTAATTGAATAGATATAGCATTTAGGTACTGTCCCAGGGTCCTCTGCCACCTCTGGTGGCACCTCCTACTGGCCATTCTGGGGATTAGCTCCAGCGATGGATTGTGCCCTCATCTGGCATTGTCCCTCCTGTGGACCCCAATCACTCCAGGAGCTGCAGTCTCCTCTTCATGCCTCAGCCCTCCTGGTGGGTCACCTGTATTCCACTTCTGGGGGGATAACAAAGTCTTTCCATAACAAATCATCCTTCCTTAGCCCCCGCGGGGTGGCAGAGGAGCTGTCTTGTCCTCTGTTCAGTGTTGGCTGGGAAGGATTAGATTTTTATCCCTAAATGACGGTCCATGTACACACACAAAGTGACAAATAATATTGCCATCAATAATAATCAAAATTTACAATCAGGCAAAGTAAGTAAAAGTAAAAGACAAAAGTAAATTTACAATCAGGCAAATCAAAATGCTGCTTGAGAACTTACCGAGTGTGTCTTACGAAAATTCACTTTGTATATTTTGACACGTGATGTCGAGAATGTGTGTGTTAGCGGTCACAAAGCCTTATTTTTTTTTTGACTCTCAACGTCTATTGTCATTAATTATTGTCTTGACCCCCCCATTGTCTGTCTCCTCCACAGTTTTCTGTAGCTGTGAACATTTAAATTGATAAAAATGGAAAAAAATGCTTAAAAATAAACATCAATATGATCTGTCAAGATTATAAAAAAGTAAAAATCGGATTCTGCCAAGCCTAATTATGTGTATTTCAGGAGGACACTGAGCATTAACTTAATGGAGGTGGAGGAGGTTCTCCATGGTAAATCTGCTGCATTTTTGTGCTATTAATAAAACAAGTCTGGTATTTAATGAAGGGCACATTAAAAATTCTTACTGTTTTTATGAGTGTCCATAAACTCATCAGATAAAACTGACCTCTCTGTAAAATCTTGAGTTAAATCTCTCTAGTCTTTGCAGTAAATCAGGTTTTAATTGTTTGCAGAAAGGACGTCCAGATAAAAGCTTACTGCAGTTCATTAACCAGTTAGGTAATGAGCGGGACAATGGAACAAAGGTGCCCATGTTATGCAATTACCAAGACCTGCAATCTACAAACATTTACTCACACGAGTAACAATAAGTAGGAGAGCAATCCCATTGAGTTCAATGACACTATGTAACGATTTGAAGGGACAAGATGCAAGTGGCACAGATGTGCTGAGAGGGCAAGTGACACATGCTGTCCACACCACTTGGTCATCACAGTGATTAAAATAACTGATTGCACATCTCGTCCCACACGCTGACATTGCATTTAGAGCACCTAATTGCAGAAAGGGGTCACTCACTGTTATAAAAGGCAGGGTTCCTGTGGCCAGGGCACCAGGGGAAGAAGCAGGATGCCTGGCTTCTATTTCCAGTTCTGCTTTTTAATCCTTATGTGATCTTGGTCCAGTCATTTCACCTCTCTGTGCTTCACCCTGTTTGTAAAATGGGGATAATGATACACACCCTCTTCTGCAAAGAGCTCTGAGATCCCTGGATGAAAAGCACCTGTGCCATTGTTAGCATTATAATCTACTTCTGAGCCCCAAATTTAGGTTTTGTTAAAAGAGAAAAGACTTTTCCACACCTTTATATCAACATAAATGTTTTCAAGTTTTGGATAAATGTCAGAGAAAATATTTTTGTTAGATTTAAATAATCCCCCCACCCCCAGCCCCAGTCTTAGAAATGCAAACCCAAAGGCATTGTGGCCAAGGACCAGAAAGTGAAATAGACCAGGCTAGTTTCACTCTCTAAACCCAGTGAAATGGGGAGAGGGGGTAGGATGGGAAGGGAGAGGAGAAACAAGCAGTGTTACAATGTTGCCAGCTCTCATGATTTTTGTGTGAATCTCATGATATTTGCTGGTTTGTTTTAAAGCTCCAGCTCCTGGAGTCATGAGAATTTTAGCTTTCATTTAAAATAAATATGTTTCTAGCCCTCCTGGTGGTAAGTTTGAAACATGAACCCTCAAGGCATAAAAAACCAGAAGGCAAATTAAAAAGAATCCAAAATGTATTATTTTTAAAAGTCTCTTGACTTTGAGGGAGGTCTGACTCAGGATTTTTAAACGCCTGGAGTTGGTAGTGCTGGGCGTAAGTTGTGAGAACTATAACATTCTTTCTATTTAATGACCTGCAGTGTGGTTAACAGAGGTGTCACGCAGAAACAGCAGCATGGCCGGGCAGCGGGGAAACAAGATGTGCTGGAAAATGGCACC
Source organism: Lepidochelys kempii (assembly GCF_965140285.1). Classification (NCBI taxonomy): domain Eukaryota; kingdom Metazoa; phylum Chordata; order Testudines; family Cheloniidae; genus Lepidochelys; species Lepidochelys kempii. The sequence goes on along the minus strand of NC_136392.1, from coordinate 28,005,547 downwards.
ACCAGCAGAGCAGAATAACACATTCAATTTCCTTCTGTATTCGTTGGGGAGAAAACACGCTGGTGTGAATTTAAGGCTTTAAAGGGACTCTGTGTGGATTTGTACATGGCCCTGATTCTACAAAGAACTCTGCGCAGGTGTCAGGGTCTCCTTGTGTGGAGCTTATTTCAGAATTGGAGCCTAAGTGTTTACAGGATCAGGCCCCAGTACCACTTTGGATAAAATAAGAACCAACCTGAAACTTTGCCCCAAAGCTCAATCCAAACATTTTAAATTTTTTTTAAGGGATTCTAAAAAAAAACTTGGACTAACCATATTTTATTTTTATGCCCTCTGGGCTCAGCTGCTGGAATACAGAAAACCAGTGAGGAAAGCTGTATTTCCCACCCAACTGCTGACAAGAAGAATTAGAACAACTGGAAAGCCCAGAAATGGCTGAGTTCTTATCTAATGAAACATCTTACCTTGGGTCACACATTGATAAACGTTCCATTGATAAATAGTTTAGAAAGGATTAATCAATTATAAATAGATGTTTTAATCAGACATGCCAAACCCACAGAAAAAAACCTGCAGAAACCGGGCTTCTTTTAATTGGCTTGTGAGTTGCTTGTTGGCTAGTAGTTTGTAGTAGCTTGTTGCTTCTTTTTTTTTTTTTTTTTGATTGGCTCCTGGCAAGCAGGGGCGGGGGTGGAGGGGGGAAGCAGGGGCAATGCGGGGGGAGAGAGTCAGGGGTGCACAGCGGGCCCACCACAGTCCCAGACTGCACACCTGGGGGATCTAGTCAAGTAGAGTGTTGGGGTTCTGAGGGATTGGCTTGTTTTGGGCTTGTTTTGAAATGGGATTAGCTTGATTTTTGGCTTATTATGAAAGTTGGGGTGCTTATTTACCATGTGAAAGTTGGCAACTGTGGTTTTAATAAATGTTGAATCAATTGTTATAGAGTCCAAACAGATCAAAAGGTTGTTTATAACCATGGCTTAAAACCACCTATAACACATACTATTCACATCTGCAACATGCTTAGAACAGCTAGTAATCATTTATTAACCCTTTATAAGCCATTTATATATGGAACATTACTCTAAAGCTTGGCCGTACCCTATTTAGCTTTGCCTACCAGCCATTTCTAACCAAATTCCTACAAAAGGGCCTAAAACTGCCCCTGAAGTCAATAAATCCAAGGACACCGTTTGGCCCTAAGGGCATAAGCCAATGAATTCTGCTGCCTTAGTAAAAGACATACTCATGAAAGCACTCACTGGCAGGAAATACATTTATTATTTTTGTGGTTTCCGTCCGCATGAAGAGATGGTAAAAAGCCAGATTAACGAGTGTGACATTAAGAATTAAAACAATAAAAGTCTTCACACTAAGTAGGGAGGCTTTCAATTGGGCTCCCTAAGGGCGATAATATCCCATCCCCAGTAATGCCCCAATAAATTCATTATGATTAATGTTATTACAGAGGAAATGCTATTATTACAAATAAATTGATGATGGCTACTTACGGACTGCAGAATTAATAACATTTGGATATTACGTAACTAATTAGCTAGGGTTTAAAATGGGATCATGATTCAATTGCATTATAACTGAATTTTAAGCGGTGTGGTTGGAGCGCTCCTAGGGCCACACCATGCACTCTGATTTGTCACTGCCTTGGGCGGACGGAAGGAGCAGAAACCTCCTTCTTTGCCCAAAGGTCTGTCTGTCAGAGAGAGGTCCCGGCCCCATGGTTTACACAGACTTGCACTCTTTGCTCGCATGCCTGGGATGTTGGGCCTGGTGTAGCCTGGCTTTGGAGAAGAGCTGGTATCAGCACCAACTCAAAGAGAAGAGTGACAGCTACTGAATGTTATTTCCTACAGCAGTGGGGTTTTTCCTGGAGGCCTTCCATTCAGGCCTGGATTAACCAGTGCACGCTCAGTGCACTTGCAGAGGGCCCCCATCTCTGTGGGCCCCTGACCATCGGATTGGAGTGGGTGACATTCCAACCTGGCTCATGGGGTCATAACAACACTTGGGGTTGGCCCGGCCAACCCTCTGTCATGATGGAGGGAGGGTGGCCAGGCTAAATTTGAGTGAAGGTGCAGGCCCCCCAATTTCCATAGTGCATAGGACCCCAAAATTCTTAATCCAGCGCTGCTCCCATTCAAGTACTAACCGGCCCCAACCCTGATGAGCTTGTGGGATCTGACAGGATCCCTGCCTGAGATACTCTTTATGAATGTAAATTTCTTGCTCCTGTCCAAATCAGCATATGCAGGCCCCACTCCTTGGCTGAGTTTGGGCAGCTTTGCACTGCTCCAGATAACACCATACCTGGGGGGGATCATCCCAGCACAGAGGACACTGTGAGTGTGGCTCCTACATCACTGCCCATGCTTGTGCCAGACTAGACAGCATGGCCAGTGGAAAAAGGTCCCTATGGGATGAGGCAATCCCCAGTTCCTGTAACAGACCTGTGGAGTCATAGGTGGCTGGGTGCAATCCAGGGCAGACCTCAGGCTGATCTAACTTGCAGTGTACAGCACCCCCCAAGATCAGGCACGCACAAAGCTGCTCCTCCAGAGTTGCCCTGTGCTGGCATGAGTTACAAATTGGAGAAATGGAATTGTTAAGGCATAGGGGTGATTCAAAGAGCTTTGCAGTCCACCAGCAGCTGGGGGCATCTGGCTCCCATTGCCCCATACTCACTGGACAGCTTCTCCCCTCACTCACATGATGGGACCTGTAATGCTTCTGTGAACAATACTTTGCTAGCACATTCTATTCTCCTTTTAAAAAAGCTTGCTGCAGCCAAAAGTGAATGCTAGGAACGTTCTGCAGATTTGAATAGTTTATTGCAAGTACTTCTCTTGGCCCAAAGCCCACTGGAGTGTTTCAGGCTGTTTGACGAGGGCACCTGGATGGCACCTCTGCAATCACTGCAGCTTTGTGGCTAACACCTTGGAGGGTTTTGTTATGTCTCCTGAAAACAACATGAAAATGCTGTTTAAGCCTTAAAAGCTGCATGAGTGCTAATTATTATGCATGGACTCAAGAGAGCTCGAGAAGAGCTGAGAGTTGGGTAGAGACAAGGGAGAGGCTGGTGCACACACACAAACAAACCCGGACCAGCACGGCAGCACTGGGAACAAGGCAGGAGCGAGGGGGGCAAGGCAGGGCTGTGGATTCTCTCTGGCCCAGGGAGGGAGCAGCCTGTCCTGGGAACACCTTCTCATTCTCCAGGCTGTGCTGGCTGCAATGCTCGGCCTGGCTGGCTGGTGTGGCCCTTGAAAGGAACCAGTGGGCTTGACTTCCACTGCTCAGAGAGCCATGAGCATGGAGTGGCTGTGGTGGAGAGCTCCTGCAACAGCCGGCTCACGAGAGCTGAAGGCTGTTTGGTGGTGATTCAAGTTGCCATATCATTCAGGGCCAGCAGCCATTCAGGTGACCCAAAAACCCCACTCCACAATTCTCCAGCGTCTGCTGTGTCCTTTTATTCCTCTCTGTCTCCTTCGCCACGTTTCTGCCCTGTGGGTGATGTCTGGGCACTCATCACTGGTTGGTTCCCTAGGGGCTTTGCCGTTCTAGGTCTGGTCAGAGTTGCTTTTACAAACTCTCTGCCTCGAATCCTGAGATACTTCCCCCACGGCTGGAAATTCTGCATTGATGATCCAGAAGAAACATCACTCGATTCCTGCACACATCCATCTATTCCTTTGCTTCATTTCATGTCTGGGCTCCTTCAGTGTATTATTGTGCCTCAGAATCTCTGCTCTTCATCCCCATAACACAAACCCTCTGCTCCTTTCATTCGTCCCCCAGTCCCTCTACTCCCCCCAATCACTCAGCTCCCTCTGCAGCCCCTCTGCTGAGAGTGCCCCCGACACCCCAGCTCATTCACAGCCTCCAGATCCCCAGCCTTCTGCCACAAGACACTTTCCCAGAAGGGAGTGGTGGGCAGCTGATTGCCAGACTGGGGGTGAGCAGCACTAGGGTGATGTCCAAGTAAATCATTCAGCAAACAAAAAGTGAAACTGGGTCTCAGGCCAACACTCTTTAAGGGGCTCGGCTGGTTGTCTAGGAGTTTTTTGACCCATGTCCCTCTCTTCCCCCGGCCCCGCGGCAGCGGGGGGGGGGGGAGGAGTTTCCTTCATTATTTGGGGTTTGACCCTTTTCTCACCCCCCCTTTTTGGTCCTCATTTGGGTGCCCTCGGTCCCCTTCCTCCGACTCCCTGTCCCGGATTTGGGCTTTACCTGACAGGGTTCCCCCAATCCCTCCCCAGTAGGACCAGGTAGGGCAAGTTCTTTACCAACCCTACCTGCTACCACCGGAAGTGCCCGTGGACCTTCAAAGGTACCTGTTGATACGTCTGGGTGTCCCCATGGATGCACCGTAGGGCCACAGTTGCCCCTGGGATCACCTAGCGCGGCTTAACTAATCCCTTCTGTACCAGTGTGCAGGTAGAGGTAGAGTCCATCACCCCCTTCCGGGGCTCCCCTCCCAGCAACAATGAAACCGTAGCCAGGGGTTGTCCCCTCGCTCCCTTCCATCTCCCAGTCCACCCACAGAAGTCCGCTAGCACGCACTCCATTTGCGGGCAGTCCTGTTTCTTATGGCCGGGGCGCCCGCGCTGCCAACGAGTCAGTTCTTGACTGCAGGTGGGCCCTGGGTCTGACCCCCTCTTGGGAGCAGGATCAGGAGGGCTTCTTCTTGGACTGGCCCCCTTACTGGGCTTTATCACCCACTTGGGCCCCTTGGCCTCGACATATTCTTCCGTTAGCCGGACTGCCTCCGCCACCTGGGCCGGCTGATGTCTTCAGACCCATATCCTCAGTGGGTCCGGAAGACCCAGGAGGAATTGTTTCAGGATTACTTGATCCATAACTTCCTCCAGCAGGTAGCCCAATCGGTGAGTTTTGGGGCGAACGCCCAGGGCCTCAGGCCCTCTGTCGAGCAGGCCACCTGGAACCGCTGGTGTGATCTCTCTGTGGAGAGTCCTACATGGTCCTGGATTGCGGCCTTTACTGCGTCATAGTCCCGGGCCTGGGTCTCGCCCAAGGCCATGAATGCCCCTTGAGCCTCACCCCCTAGGTACGGGGCTAGCCGCAGGGCCCAGGTTGTTCGCTCCCAACCAGCTGCTGTAGCCACCCTTTCGAATGTTCCTAGGAACACATTGGGGTCATCCGTTGGGCCCATCTTGCAAAGCCCCCACCCTGGCATCCTGGTTCCATCCCTGGGTGCTGGACTCACCACTCTCTGTAGTATTTGCTGCTGGGCCACCGACTGCTTCCTGATGAACTCCTGTGGGGTCCGTTGCTGGTCCGCCTGCCATGTCATCAGCACCTGTCTGTCGGCCTGCTGCATCTCCTGCACCGTGCTCACCAGCCATTTCAAGGTCTCCTCCATAGCAGCCACAAATAGCCATGGCTAGGGAGATCCCAGACAAGTCCCCAGTGTCACAGGGTCTATGCCAGCACTCCCACTTTTGTGCCTGTACCCTGTGTTTAGGCTGGTATAATAAAGAGTCCAACCACCTTCTTTGGTGGTTTCACCTTTGTGTCTTTATTTACAGTGGTCTTGTCCAGTTCCAATTCCCCCAACAACAGTCACAGATGGAGCAAGGGTCAGGGAGGGACACCTCTGTTCCAGCAGGCCAAGATGTTTGCGAGACAGTAATTAGTAACTATTTCTTTCTTTATGCCAATTGTTTGGGAGTGAATACAGCCTGGCACTGGGGACAGAGAGACTTTTATCTGAGTCACTCAAATACTGTGGAAATCTGAATCTTGGGAAAGGCTTCTCTTCACTCAGGCACCCCTCTTCCCCAGGCCTTTTGCGCTGGCTCGTTAATGAATGAATCAATGCAATGAACGTCTCTAGTTGCATTATGTGCCTGTCAATTTCTCCAGGTGCATTTACAATTAAATTTTAAAAGACCAACCCATCACCATGGTGTGAAATTGAAAACATGTTCCTGCAAAGATTCCGACACCAAATCCTCCCCGGGCAGGAAAAGCCTGAGAAAATGGAGAGGTCTCTGTCTCAGCATGCTCTGAAGCAGCAATTCTCATATGGGGTACACATACCACCTGAGAGCTGCCATCCGCTGGCACCAGGATTGGTTTGAAATAGAGCATCGGACTAAGACTCCATTATACTTGCAGCGATTACGATGACCAAGCTGGCACCCCAAGCACTTACACCTTTCAGATGGAATATGCTAGGTCACAAAGCCAGAGAACTGCTGCTATTCAGGTCATCAGAGTTGGGGGCTCAGTCAGGCCAAGGCAGGAAGCAAACCAGATGTGGAGGCTCTCCACTGAGAATGTCTTGTCCCCAACCATTCCCCTGGGACTGCCAGGGCTGTCTGTGTTGCTTGGCTGTTTGGGGGTAACTAGGTTCCTTGGAGTAGAGGCTGAGTCTTCTTTGTTCTGTTCAATGCTAAGTATGTTGGTGCAAAATAAGTAATTGCAGACCTCTGACAGCACAGCTAAGGGTGTCGGCTCGAATGTACAGCATGGAGAAAGGTGAATCCCCACCACAAACTGTGTTAGGGCTTAGTCCCTCCCTTCTTCCAGACCAGCCAAATCCGTCTCCCTTTCTGCGACCCTCACAGCATCCCAGTGCAAGAGGGCAAAGAGCTCACTGGTAGTGAGTTTCAGCTAGCCTAAGCACTTCAAAGTACCCCAACTCGTGAATATCATAACCTGCATCTAAGGGGTGTCATATAGGGCATCAATAGAAAGCTAATAACATACTGATCATTAATATTATTGTGCAGAAGACACATTCAATATTACAAACATACTGGAAATTATCTTAATTGGAAATGAACGTATTGGAAAGTATGTCTGCCAGGCAGGGCTAAAGTCACTCAATGCCAGACAAAGGAATGTGGTTCTGCCTCCTGGAAGGTATTTCCAAAGTGCATTAAGAGACAATGAGAATGCAAGTTACGTAGAAAGTAAACAGGACCCCGAAGACTACTGCGGGAGGAGAATACAGGGAACAGATCAATTTGCATTTTAGCAAAACACCAGCAGAGGAAGAAACCAGCATGGAATTTCCTTCACCAGCAGACTCCATTTCACTTTCCTCACAGCTTGAATGAACTTTACTTTGGTGTGTGTGTGGGGGTAACCTTCAGGAAAATGTATTTCAAAGGGTCACTGGACTATAAAGAGAGGAGCAGAGAACCCCAAGTTATCTTTCACCTAAGAAAACAAAGGAACCAAGCTCTTTGGACTTTGTGGGAGATCCTGACCAGAGGGCTGGTCAGCCATCTTGTTGGAAGGTAGATTGGTAAGGAAACTACCTTGAACAAAGCTGTAGCTTGTTTTGTTAAGTCTTAGCTTCTAGAAAGTGTTTTTCACTTTTATGTGCTTGTAACCATTTCTCACTCTATCCTTTAATACTTAAACTCACTTAAAATTTGATATCCTTTTGTTAATAAACTTGTTTTACTTTTAATCTAAACCAGCCCTGCACTGATGGGACCCCAAAGCAGAGAGAGACAAAACAGGCTGCTCCCTGAAACAGAGGCACAGCTCACCCCACCTTACTCTAGGCTGGCTGATTCCAAGCTGACTGTTGCTGGTAGGGAGGCCATTTTTCAGTTTTAAGATGGACAGTCCTGTTTTTGTGTTGTTTGTTCCCTGTCCAGCATGGATATAAAACCGGACATGGTTTTGTCCGGTATCACGCACAGGGGATGCCAATTTGAAGAGTGTGCTGCTCTGCCCTGCTGGCATGATCTCACATGCACCATGAGTGTGAATTCGCAGAAGCGGGAGCAGGCCCATGCCATTTCCAATGTACCAGAATGTCCAGTATTCTGGGGATGCATTAGTGGCCACCCTAGTTGTTAGGACTCTAGCCTGCAAGAAGGACCAGGCAATGGCCCTTGCAGTGTAAAATGATAGTTTACAGTTCTAACTGTTTTCAATACATCACGTCACCTCCTGCTGGTCACCCCTGCACACAGCCCATTTCCAGGGTTTGGGCTTTTAAGTTTATAGCATGACCTTTCCCCTACCATTCCCTGAGGTGCAGAAGGTGAGCTGTGCACAGTATCAGAACAGCCTCACAATCCTTCACTTCGGTTTTTATGTTCCAAGATCCTCTTCTGTCTGGTCTGTTTGGTTTTTTTGCCAGACTTGATACACAAATGTAATAAATGGAGAGATTAATGAGAGCCCTCATTAAGCGAGATATTTACTTTGCCCATCACTGGATGGAGTTTATGTGAAGCAAAATCATGTTTGTTGGTTGTCTATAAAGATTAACGAGTAAGTGATAAGTGTTTAATGTACTAACTGGGTTTAAGCAACAGTGCCAGGAATTGACAGGGCCAGATTTTTGAAAATGCTGAATACACAGAGTGCTGGTTGTGTGCTAAGATCTTGTGAAAATCTGCCCATGGGTTCCAGGGCAGGCTGCCGGGAGCAGAGCACTTCAGAGATATCTTTGAGGGTCTTGGCTTAAATCACTGAGGCACTTCAGTGAAAATCAATGGGACTCTCAAGTGCCTAAAACCTTTTTGAAAATGGGACTCAGGCTTCTAAGTCATTTAGGTACATTTGAAAATGATACCCCTCGCCTGGAAGTGACTGAGCAATCAGTTGTCTGCTGTAGAGTGTTCTACATTATTGCTAGCCAGGTCATTTCCTGAGGCGAACGGAGCAGGTCCGATACAAAGGAGTGAGAAATTCCTCACACACAGAATTCCAGTTTCGATTCTAGGCCTGAATTTGCCTCTGAATGCCCGTCTCTAGAAAGCAATGGAAAAAGGAGAAGCACGGAGAGGGCTGATCTGTGCACAGATGCCTTGGGGGTGCTGGGCGAGAACTGCGGTGGTCTGTGCCTGCCTGGGAGTGGAGCCAGCAGCGCTTTCCCCATGGACATGCCACTGATGGGGAGTTTAATTCGACCCATTATTAAATTTCAATAGGATTCCAGAGGTGAAAAGGCTCAGAGGTGCCAATTATCAGTGCCTGGAAACTCAGGGGCTTCCCCTTAGGGCAGACTGGAGGCTAATTAAACGACAGCTGGTGAGAGCCAACAGGACGGACTGTGTGAGGGGCATGCAAAAAAAGAGAGAACTACTCTCTGTCCCTAAAGGTTCCCCCAACCCCTTCCTTTCTCTTCTTTCTTCATAACATACCCTTCTTGTCCCCATAGTCCAGCTCTTGCGGCCCTGGGCTGGGTGCTGTTTTACAGTCTCTCTGTCAGTCCAGTCTGAAAGCAGGGATACTTCATGTAGGGATACAGCAGGAGGGGAGCTGTTCTTACAGGGTTTGTGTGACTGAAAGCCCGGCCAAACCAATGAGATCTGCAGCCAGTTCCTCCAGCAGGAGTTCTGGCTATGTTTTGGAGATGTGCACATGCTGCTCTGAAGTTCACTCTGGAAATACGTGAGGTTTGCCACCATTCCATGGGTGTCTCCCCCGCCGCCATACTCTTCAATATATTTTATTTTTTTCACAAAGCTGCAGAGTCACCTGACCTCTCATCCAGTCTTTACAATCACAGAGGAAGTGGCTTGCATCATGGCCAGCCAGCCTTCATAACGGACTGTACCCCAAACACCTTGCCACCCGCAGAAGGATCCATTCTGGGACTGGACATCTGTAGTGACGCAGTGGCGCATTGTTCCAGGTATCAAACTGTCCACACAAAATCCACGTTTAAATGCAGTGCGGAGAACCTGACACAAACAAGGGATTCATTTTATTTTGAGTAGCTGGTGTGAATATGTCAAGACTATCCCCTCTGTAACACACATTACTGTCTCCTGCTTAAGAATGTTCATAGGTTCGGTTTTATTAAAGGGATTAGGCCTTCAATACGAGGGCTTCTCTTCTGAACCACTTATTTTAAACCAACTGTTGGTCCAGTTGTGGAGTATGTCGCTAACAAAGCCTTTTTCTTCCTGTGTACTTCACCATCAACTTTCCAATAACTCTGCTTGTGTGCTGGGTCAGCGGCCATTTTGTTCTCAAAGCTGCTGCAGGCTCTCACAGAAGAGACACATACTCTGTGCTCTCTCTGGGAGACTTTGCTTTTGTTCTTTCTCCGACCCCTTCCCATGCTTAATCTAGAATAAGCATAATTCAGTCTGGAAGTCCCGGGCAGTTGGTCCAGATCCTCAAAGGGATTTAAGCACCCAACTTCCATTGAAATCAATGGGAGCTAGGTGCCTAAATCCCTTTGGGGATCTGGGCTGTTACTCCTTGTGAATGGAAAGGATTTCACTAATAGATGTAATGTGGAGGCTGGTTCTTTCCCATGCTTGGAAGAGTGAATTCCAATGAGAGCAGAAGCATATTTGCTCTCTGCCCTCCCATTAGCCACACACTCGGGAGCATTCTGTGGGTGTATATTCAGGCTTTGCTAACTTCTTGCAACTTGGCCCATAGACAGCTTCATTCCTTCTCCAGCCTCCCCCAAGGTGATAACTTTCCAAAGGTGACACAGGGGTTGCTGTGGTTGGCATCCTCACACTGGACCACTCATGCCGTGCTATGAATCAAACTGCTGCCCCATGAACAGAGCAGGGTATGGCCAGAGAATAGGTTTGTCTGTGGATCCATGGTCTTAAATGGCATCCTCACCATGTGAATGGTGAACTCAGCTACATGCTTCCCTCCTCAGCCTTCCTCTTGTTCTGCACTGCAGTTGCTTGGCAGCTGTACATCAGCCGCCTGTCGGTGCAGGGTCAGGTTCCCGTGCATTCCCTGTCCCAATTGTCACTTTGTGCCTTATCCTCATACACGTCACGTTTTGCACCTGCCCTCAGACATGGGTAGGAATCATAAAAATCATAGAAATGTCAGGAATGGAGCTCGAGAAGTTATCAGGCCTCTGTGCTGAGGCAGGACCAAGTAAACCTAGAGCATCCCGAATAGGTGTTTGTCCAACCTGGTCTTAAAACCTCCAGTGATGGGGATTCCACAACCTCCCTCGGAAGCCTATTCCAGAGTTTAACTGCCCTTAGAGTTAGAAAGTTTTTCCTAATATCTAACTTAATTCTCCCTTGCTGCAGATTAAACCTGTTACTTCTTGTCCTACCTTCAGTGGACACGGAGAACAATCGATCACAGTCCTCTTTATAATGGCCCATAATGTATTTGAAGACTCTTATCAAGACCCCCCTCTGTTTTCTTTTCTCAAGACTAAACAGGCACAGGGTTTTTTAACTTTTCCTCAGAGGTCAGGTTTTCTAAATCTTTTATCAGTTTTGTTGCTCTCCTCTGGACTCTCTCCAGCTTGTCCACATCTTTCCTAAAGTGTGGGCCCAGAATTGAATACAGAACTCCAGCTGAGGCCTCACCAGAGCCAAGTAGAGCAGGACAATTACCTCCCGTGTCTTACATACAACACTCCTTTTAATATACCCCAGAATATTAGCTTTTTTAGCATCTTCGTCTCACTTAACTCATACTCAATTTGTGATCCACCTCAGCTCCTAGATCCTTTTCAGCAGTATGACCACTTAGCCAGTTATTTCCCATTTTGTGCATTTGATTTTTCCTTCTTAATGAAGTACTTTTCTTTGTCTTTCTCTTGTTCCTAATGTATTTCAAGAACCTCAACCTATTACCTTTTATCTCCCTTGCTAGGTGCAACTCACTGTGTGCTTTTGCCTTTCTGATTTTGTCCCTGCATGCTTGTGCTCTTCTTTTGTACGCCTCCTTAGCAATTCATCTATTTTTCCACTTTTTCGAGGATTCCTTTTTGATTTCCAGGTCATTAAATAGCTCCTAATGGAGCCACATTGACCTCTTACTATTCTTTCGATCTTTTCTTCACGTCGAGATAGTTTGCAGTTGTGCCTTTAATATTGTCTCCTTGAGAAACAGCCAGCACCTGAACTGCTTTAGCCTGTATATTTTCTTCCTATGGGATCTTACCTACCTGTTCTCTGAGTTTGTTAAAGTCTGCTTTTTTGAAGTCCATTGTTCTTATTCAGCTGCTGTCACTTCTTCCTTTCCTTAGAATCATGCAATCTATCATTTCATGATCACTTTCACCCAAATTGCCTTCCACCTTCAGATTCGCAACCCATTCCTCCCTGTGGGTCAGAATGAAGTCTAAAAGGCTGTCGCCCTGGTTACTTCCACTACTTTATGAAACAAAAAGTTGTCCCCCAAGCATTCCATGTACTTAATGGAAATTTTGTGTTTTGCCGTTTTGCTCTTCCAACAGAATGATTGCCATGGAGGGGCTCATGCACACCCAGCCACCAAACCACTCACCCTAGCTCCCCTGCCAATGATAAACACCTCCAAGAGATGTCCCAAAATCAAGGGGAGTTGAGGACACCAACAGGATTGGGCCCAGAATCACCTTCTGCCAAAGCTGCAGTGAATTCAGCGCTTGTTGAAAGAGGCTGGTCCAACAGCCCCAGGGACTAAGGGCTTGACTCTGACCTGACCTCCCCCAGATTTCCACTGGCATAACTCCCTTGATGTCAGCGATAACACGCCTGATTGGTGGGAGAGCAATCAGCCTCTTTGTGCTCCCCCCAGGAGACGTGCCTAGATACAGTGTGGGCATGCTTCCCCCGTCATGCAGTGCCAATGTCCAGGCAGGCAGAGGCATCGACTTTCTGAGTTCCCCGGGGGTGCTCGACTCCCGCTCCACCCCAGGCCTTGCCCCCACTCCACCCCTTTCGCCAAACCCCCACCCTTGCCCCGCCTCTTCCTGCCCTGCTCCACTTCCCTCCCCTGAGCGCACCCTCCCCCACCTCCTCCTGCCCCTCTCCTCCCATTCTCCCCCAGCGCCTCCTGCATGCCACTGAACAGCTGAGCACACACTGTTTTTTAGTATGGGTGCTCCAGTCCCAGAGCACCCACAGAGTCAGCACCTATGCTGGCAGGGCCACCACCAGGGCTAGAATGGGAGCTTGTTCACTGTCAGCAAATTCCTTTGCCTCTCTGCTGAGTCTGGCAGCAAGGGGCCCTGACAGTGCTGCGTCTGGCCTGGCTTAGGAGGTGGCCTCTACTGAGAGTGGACCCACACCTCCCTCTCGTTTCACGCAGGCCTCCCAACAGCGAGCACCTGCATCCCAAGTGGCGTCCTTTCCCATACCCCTTCCCCCTGTTGAGAGGAATGAACCCTGATGGTACCAGACGGCTCCTTTCAGTGCTTTCAGATTAACTTGTACACCAGACCCTTGCTAGAAAGCGGGATTTGAGATCCATGCGCGGTACTGCGTTAACGTGGGGACCACGTTAAAATGAATTGCAATTAAAGTAATTAAATTTGAGATCCATGGCCGCGATCGCGTTATATGCGAATTCGTGCTATATAGACACGCGTTCTAGCGAGGGTCCTCAGTACTTAAAATTCAAATCCCAATAAAATTTTAATTTACTTAATTAAATTGTTTTCTCATCAGATCTGAATAGTTGGATTTTAATTATAGAAATAGCGGCATGTGACTGGCTTTCCGGGGCGGCTGCATGGCAGGAGGAAGCAAGAACTAAGCAAACCGGCCAGGAGTTTGGCAGGGAGGCTGGGCCAAAGTCATGAGTGTGTTAGGAGCCTAGCATCCCCTGCCCCTCCAAGGGCACAGGGGGCAAATCCCCAGCAGATACTTGCTTGGGGGTTACGGGAGGACAGTGGCACCTGTATGGCAGGCAACCTTCCCACCTCCTTCTCTGTGGGGCTTGGTGTTGTGTTCATGGCACATGCAAGCGCACACACACACAAACTCTCACACACGATAGAAACATAAATACTCCTGCTGGAAGCCTGCAGCGTCCCACTGTTTTATTTTGTAGCACCCAGAATAAGACCACACAGGAACCCCGACACAGAGAGAGACAAAGCAATTTGAGCTCTAAAAAGAGAGAGGCACAACTCACCCACCTTCTAGGCTGTCTGTCTGCAGACTGACTGCTGCTAGGCACAGCTCACATGCTTCCCTATGGAGCCCCCTAGCCTGCAAGCAGAACCAGGAAAGCCCTGGAAATGTAAAGGGGCAGCCTGCAATTTTAGCACAGTTTTCTATATACTACACTTGGAATCTGCAGCGGGGGAGGACGGTTATGATCTGCAGCATCAAGCACCTGCTTGCAGACCGTCAGGCCTTCAGGGGGATCAGCTCACGGGGGAGTGGGTCCATGGACACATGGCTCCTACTGCCAAGGGCCTGGAGGCAGCGTGTTTGACTCTGGCCTCCGTGGATCACAAGGGATTGGCTGTTTTGGGCAGTCTAAACCCCTGCTACTTCCAAGAGGGGGCAAACCCCAACCCCCCAAGAGTGTGAAGGAAGCTCAGCAAGTACAAACTTGGAGTTTCCTGTTGCCCAGATAGGGTCTATCATGTGGGCAACACCTGGCCATGTAGCCTCCCTCTGGGGTACAGGCCACTGTGAGAGTCAGGATACTCAGCTAGATGGGTCACTGGTCTATCCCTGCTTGGAAACGCTTATGGGCTTGCTATGGAACCCTTCCCTCCCAGTCCCCCCGCTCCCCTGTCTGTGTAGTCCCCAGAGAGGCCTCATAGTTGATCCGATTTTACCATAGGGTGAATGTAACATTTGACGCTGAAGCCTTTTTCTGTACCTTTGTTTTCTTTACAGTGGAATCCTGGTGTCAGGCTCAGCATGGCCTATATACCTCTCACCGATCCCTGTGTACCAATCCAGGAGATGGTGAATGCCACACGCACCAAAGCACAATCTCTGTTTTAGCTGGCCAGTTCAAGTCCTGTTAGGCAGTCTAGGTGAGCCAAAGTAATACTAGTTCTAACTGGCAAAATCCCCAGCTGTAAAATTCCAGACCTGCAACGAAGTGGCACTTAAAAAGGTGTGAAATCCTCTCTTGTTTTTGCAAAGATCTCACTGAACAGATCACTGCCACTTTGCTCCTCACAACCTGGAAACTCCACTGATCACGTAAGTGGGGCATCAGACAACAAGCACACAGGAGAGCTGGCTTTTGAAGAGTCAGAGATTGTTATTCATTATTATCATTGATACTGCATGACTGCACCTAGAAGATACAGGCATGGACCAAGACCATCCTGGGCTGTGTGCTGGAGAAACACCCAACACAAAGACCAACCCAAGGAGCTTAATATTCTTAGAACTAAATGATAGAACGAGTGATGATCAGAAAAATTGGCTCCCTCTGTATTCTCTGCACTAGATTCATGTCTCTAGTCTGAACAGCTCCTACCTCATAGGCTTCTGCCCCAGAGCATTTCCTTGTGCGTTTACATTTAGGGCAAACTGTACAGGAGGCTTTACCCACTTTCTCTCTACAATGTCTATGTCTGCAGGAGTTGTTTTACTAGATTGCTTGATATCTTTTTGGGGTTCCTTTGCTGAGTGTGATATTTCGTGACACAGCCCCTGTATTTATTGAATTCAACATCTAGGGGTACGTTTTCAGAAGACCAGACTACCTCTGTGGGTGCAGTTTGAGTCTGCAACACCTGAATACACTTTTCTGCACCTGCAGTTGAATTGCACAAACAAAGCTGAGCAGTTGCTCCTTTCACTGCCTTATTGCCGGCTCATCTCAGCTAGGGAAAGGGGCAAGAAGTCAGGATAGGGTCCACAATGCAACTGTGGGTGCAAAAAGGAGAAGTAAATTATGACAGTGTAAACTGCAATTATTATTTGCAGACCTTTATTTGTTCAAGTGCTAGGATTCTGTGGTGAAAGGAGACATAGATAGATAAATTAGATAGATTCTGAGTCTCAGACCTTCTGAAACTTCATCCCTTACTACTTATTACATTTGAAATTTCCGTATTTACCCCATATTTCTCCCTAGCATCTTTGGAAACACTTTCAATATTTCTATAAACGTTAATAATAATTAATCCATTAAAGAAATGCCCTGGGACTAATGCATTGTTATAGGATGAGCTGGAGAGCCCCATACATATGGTGGTACAATATTTATTAGCCAATGTATTCGCACCTTTTATGGAGCATTTACACACTACAGCACATAAAATGATTTATACATGTCGCTGCAACATGTTGCAACACAGCCTAGGATAATTAAAAAGCAATCGTGATGAATTGTGTATCAATTATTACTGAAGTATTCACGCAGTTAAATGTTACCTTCATTTAAAGGGTTGGCAAATTTTCTTTAGAGGCATTTGCTGCCTCCACGAAAAAGTTGAAGTCTTTAACTTGACCTGCTAACTCATGTGAAAACTATCAACCACTTTGACATAACCAATGCACGATAAAATCCTTGTGAAGTTGAGTTAAGAGCACAACTTTTTGTTCGTAGCGAAGACACGATGATCCTTCAAATGCTAATATATTTAATTATTTCACTGCTCACCAAGGCATGTGAGAAAGGAGAGGAAGGGTCCTATTGTGAAGATCTACATCTGTCTTCCCTAAAGTGTGTGTGAAGGACTGGTTGTGGGGGGCAGAAGAGGGATGCATTACAACTGACAGACCTTTAACAACACTGAGTGAAGCTCCAGGGGGGTATGGAGGTGGAGACTGGTTTCATTTCCCTGAAAGGGAGGGGCTGTATTTTTCAAAAGTTTGAGCTTTCACCAGCAAAGCTTATGCTGGTAAGGTGATTACTCTGTTTTCTAACTTGGCTTCTCCAGACATCTTCACAATGACATCATCATCACAGGCTCCTACCTCCTAGGTGACCCTGAGTTCATTCAGTGCCTACTCATATGCTGCAGCCTGAACCTTTTCAAAGTTAAGCATACACAGTGGCCCACGCTTGATTTAGGGCATGACTTACACGTGAAAGTTATTCCGAATAAAGTAGGGTGCGAATTTAAAACAGAATGTCTACTCCAGAATAACTTTGTGTGTCTCTTATTCTGGAAAACAAATGCCTTTTTCCAAGTTCGTTTAATCCACGTTGAGTTTGTCTATACTTGGAATTATTGTAGAATAGCTATCACACTTTACCTCAATCCAAATTAACTTCCAAGTTTAGACAAGCCTTTTGAAAGTGCATTAAGATACCCAGAAAAAGATACACTTATTCTGCATTAACATGGCCACACATGGAATTATTTTGGAATAATTCCATATGTAGACAGGCTCTTATTGTATACCACTTGCACATCCAATCTGTGTGTTTACACACAGCCTTACTAGGAGCTTTAGTGGCCACATGCCCATGCGAATGGGCCTGACTCTCCAATGCCCTGCACATGTTGTAATTTATACCTGGGTGTAA
Source organism: Lepidochelys kempii (assembly GCF_965140285.1). Taxonomy (NCBI): domain Eukaryota; kingdom Metazoa; phylum Chordata; order Testudines; family Cheloniidae; genus Lepidochelys; species Lepidochelys kempii. The sequence continues at coordinate 27,988,363 of NC_136392.1, read as the reverse complement.
AATACCACCAGGCTGATTTGTAGCAATTTCTACCCACCTCACAGAAGTGAAAGTAGTGGCATAGGTGTGAACCAAGCCTGAATACCTGGAAAGGTTGAATGCTCCTGAAATCTCTTCACTCGCCTTAAGCTGTTGTGGCTTGTAGTTTGCCATTGGGACAGTTAACCCAGAACCCTCTGCTTCCAGGCTCAACTGAACCAGGCTCAATGGAACCCGCTTCCAGGCTCAGCTGAACTGCCCTCTCTCTAGTGCTTGTATTTATTGTATACTGAAAGATTACAATTAAAAACATCACAGGGCAAAGGTATATTGTATCCCAGAGCTGGGTGGGATTTTGCTCCCAGTCTGTGGCTATGGAGAGCAGGAGATGTAATGTCAGATCTGCTTTTGATAATTAACGCAACCACATTTTCAGTCACAGCCTCTAAGTTTTCTGTCCACACAGACTGGGTGATTGTGATGCTAGGAGTTTGCAACTGCACTTCACAATTCTGTCTGGAAGTAGGTGGAGTCATGCCCCAGGAGCCTGCTGGGGAGACAGGAGGACAAATATAGAATAATAAAACATATATAGTATTAACAGCTGATCTCAAAGCACTTTGTGCCCTTTATTGTATTTTTCCTCACAGCACCCCTGTGAGGCAGGGCAGTGCTAGTATCCCCATTTTACAGATGGGAAACAGAGGCCCAGAGGATACGTCTATTCTGCAATTAAAAACCCGTAGCTGGCCTGTGCCAGCTGACTCAGCTCAGTGTTCTGTTGTGCATGCACCATGGCCGTCCACGAGATGGGCTCTGAGCTGCCACACTCTGCTTGTGTCTCCAGTTAATGGCTAGAGGCTCTGGGCCTGATTTTCTTTCCACTTACTCCAGCGTAAATCAGCAGTGGTGCCACTGGAATCAGCGGGCTAACACGTCACTACTACTACTTATTAAACCAGGTCCTCCCTCAGCTCCCGTGGTAGAGGCCTGTATTTTCAGAGGGTTTGGCATTCTGTTCACTGGGCCCCTTAGCAGCCCTTTGCCCGCCTGTCTGCCGCTCCATGGGCTGTATAACCACCTCAAGCACAGATCTGCAATTTCCACTCCTCTTCAGTAAGCCCCTGTTCTTTGGAAGCTTTGTAGCAGCTTATCTGCCATATACTGCTCGTATCTAATGTATCAGGCTCCTCCGTAAGGAGTGAAGAGTGCATGTGGACAGGGAGATATATTGCTATTGGCACAGTTGAAAGAAATCCAGCAAGTTAACCTTTGAATCTTTTCCAATCCCAGTGGGCGCAGTAGCCTCACGCTTCCCGTTACACCAGCATGCCTCCCTGCCCACCTTCTCCTCCAGCCACTGCTGCCATGACACAGCCTTACAGAAGCTGGTCGAGGAGCCCTCTCCATTGTTTGTAAGCTGGATACCAGCAGACTCGGGGGCTTACTGATTTGCTGGTTACTGGGAATTGTGGGATCAATGCTTGAACCTGTAAGACTGTTCACAGGGATCATTCAGGGTATGTCTATACTGCAATTAGACGCCCAAGGCTGGCTCACGCCAGCGGACTTGGCTTTACAGAGCTCGGGCTACGGGGCTGTTTAATTGTGGTTTAGATGTTTGAACTTGGGCTGGAGCCTGGGCTCTAGGATCCTGTGAGAGGGGAGGGTCCCAGAGCTCGGGCTGCAGCCCAAGCCTGAACATCTACATCACAATTAAGCAGCCCCTTAGCCGAGTCAGCTGACAGGGGCCAGCTGCAGGTGGCTAATTACAGTGCAGCTGTACCCTTAGCCACTGGACATTTGACCTTGATTGGACGAGGTAACCTTTATCAATTACTTCCTCACTCCGGGGTAGAATTCAACCTGGGCTATGGAGGGCAGTTAGGAACCCCTTACACGTACTACCTGGGCCTCCGGTCTGAGTGCCTAGGTGTGCCTGCTTTTTCATGGGCGAGGCAGGATGGGAAAGGGACAAAGCCTTGGTAACCTCTCCCCCTGCTTGCTGTCCAGCACAGCTGAACCCGTGCAGGGACGTCATCATTGAATGCTGGTGGAGGCCACAAGCAAACTACTCCCTCCGCAGCAAGAAGGAAGCAAGAGAGGACTTGTGATTCAGGGGCTGTCTCTGGGGCCCAGTTCCTCCCAGGGCTGCTCCAGGGGTTGGGCAGTTTGTACACTAACGCTGGCTCCGAGCTGTGTCTAGAGAACACAATCTAGCCTTAAACAAATGTTTTACTTTCATTGGTGCAACTGATTTCCGCGGAGACACACCTGATTGATTTAAGTGCATGACTCACACCCAATACATTCCTGCCCAGTATTTTGGTAACCATCCATAGAAATATATCAGAAAGCGGACTGTCATCATACATGGAGCTGCAGTGTGACAGTTTAAATGCACATGCATATACTGTATATCGATCTTAGGGGTTTATACTCCATCTATCAGCAAAATATCAGAGCAATTTCCATGTGAGCTCAATAGCAAAGTCCCCAGTGAATGTCATGGAGGCTCTGACACTTCTCTCTTCACAGGGTCAAACTCTGCTTGGGGTGGGTTGTCTTTTTGGGGGTGGGCAGGTGGGAGAGGTTTGGGAACAAACAGGGTATTTGAATTGTGAGCTTCGCTTTTGGTGGAAAAACTTTGTGCATGTATTTATGTGCACATACTCCCCCCCCACGTACGTAATGAGTAAAATAGTTCTGATGAAATACGAACTGACCAGAACCATTGCCCCAACCCGGAGTCGCATTTTCCTGAGCTTTGCAAAGTTTCATCACTGTCGTCAGTTGTCGGCTGCGTGTGTGTGTTCTCTCTGTGTGCAGATAGCTGGCTCAGCAGACCCTGATCGCACTGCCCAAAAGACCACAGACTCTGTTCAGTAGTGAAGGAGCCCAGCCACGTTTATTGCCGACACAGCACGGTACTGGCTCCCCAGATCAGTGTCTATAGTTACACCAGGACATGTATGCCTGTGACAATGGACTCAGCTCAGTGAATGGTGGGACTTTCCATTCCCCCATCGGCTGGACAAAGACACCCCTTCTGTGACCCATCTTTTATACACTGACACAACCAAGTTACAGATTGCCCCTCTGAGGTGGTTAATTACCACCTTTTACCTTGCTTATGTTGGTTCGATCAAGACATCTCTGTCCATCCTCCTGTCATCCTGACCTTATCTTTACAAGGGGTCAGTACGTCCTTGTATCATATTCAGGGAATGTGTCTACACCATAACCTTGTATTGGGGTGTTCTGGTACCACTCTTCTGGAATGTGTTTACTTGAATACTTAGTGCCTAGGAGTGCTTGTGTTTTTGCAACACCAGCCCTGTTCTTGTCAAGTCCATGTATTGGACAGTGAACCTGCAAGCAAGCATCTGCTTTGTAACAGGGCAGGGCCTGACTTTAGTTTGGGCCTTAGGTCATATGCCAGGCCCTTACACCATGCCTTATGTCTTCAGACTGTCATTTTTTTTTTGGCAGTTTTTGTGTAGCTCTGGACTTGGTTCCTGTTGGAGGTGGAAACGCCTCCTTGAGAATCCTTTTCCCTAGGTAGGGGCACACAGATCCAGCCCCTAGCAGACATTTTGGCTATTCCCTTCCCTTGCCGGGCAGAGACACTGCAGCCTTGGCGCCTACCACAGCCCATCCCCTGGATCTGTGTGCTGTGGCTGGGCTCAGATTCCCTTCTCTAGGGAAGGCTTTTGCTCAGAGACGACTGTAGGTAAATAAAGAGCAAATATGAAAGGCCAGAGGCTGATGTAGACCTTGTAACATGTCTGTCTCTATTCTATCTAATCTGTCTCGCTCTCCATGTCTTGCTCTGATTTGATTTATTCAGTAGCTGCAGCAAGAAGGTGGAAACTCTCCCCTTGTCCCAGTCTTCACCTGGTGTACCATTCCTCCTCGGTCACTGCAGCACATCCCCAATTAAGACAGTGTTTCAGTACACGCTGAAGGCTGCCTGTCAGCTTAATGAAACCCTCTCTCGTGGGCGTCAGGGGTGGATGGCCGCTCCTCGTCTAATCACCATTTAATAACGCGGGGCTGTGGCCTCCCAGCTGGATGCGAGGGAAAGGGCTAGTACTTCAAGGCACGCAACAGCGAGGCTGGCGGAGTGTAAAATTGCCCCAAATAAGGCAACGATGAGTGGGTCATTCCTGCAAAAGGTTGAGCAGCCTGCATCACTGTCCTGTGATTTGGAGATGATGCCTGCTCCCCTCGAGGGTAAATCCCAGGGTCAGTGTCCTAAGTTCTCCCTCCAGCACTTTCGCCACTAGACCACTCTCCAGTTTCCTTTGCTTCCTTGACAATTTGCTGACCTTCCACCCCACACACAGGGACCTACAACTTGGTCCTGTCCTCTACTGTGTACCAGGTGAGAGAACCCAAGCTCTTTTTGCTCCTCAGGCCAGCTACACTGTCCCACTGTAAGGTGCCCTCTCAGAACAGAAAGACTCTTGTTCCGTCTCCATTCTGAGATCTCATAGACATGAGATCCTCTGCAGTGGGGCCTTTTCCCAAGGTAACCCATTGCTCAGTGAGTGTTAGGAATGCTCTGCTACTGGCCAGTCTACAGCCAATATGATTCTGCTAACTGCTTCCACCAAGGGGACTTAGGCCCAGGTCCTCAAAGATACTTAGGGGTCTAACTTCTATTGAAATCAGTGGGAGTTAGGAGCCGAGATACATTTCAGTTGAGGATCTGGGCCTTAGTTCTTTAGCTCAAGTTGCAGAGGCTCATGCTTCAGCTCTGGAGGCTGTTGTGATAATTGGACCTACGCATTGACCCTAATTGCAAGCTCCACTGTAAAAAGTGAATGAAAGTTTATGACGTGTCACAAGAACCCATAACAACAAACGTTACTGGGAAAAGGTGCAAAAGGGAGAGAGACAGCCTGGATTAGTCCAAACAAAAGGGACTCCTGATCAGAGATGCTGACTTTTTAATGAGCCAGGGGGTGCTCTGTCCCTGGCTCTGCCCCTGGCCCTGCCCCCATTCCACCCCTTCCCCCAAGGCCTCACCCTGCCCTGCCTCTTTTTACTCCTGCACTGCCCCCTCTCCGCCCCCTTCCCCGAGCATGCCCCACCCTCACTTCTCCCTCTCTACCCCCAGCGTCTCCTGCACGCTGCAGAAGAGCTGATCACAGTGGGCGGGAGGCGCTGGGTGGAGGGGGAGGAGCTGACAGGGGGGCTGTCTGTGGGTGCTCAGCACCCACCATTCTTTTTCCGTGGGTGCTCTAGCCCCAGAGCACCATGGAGTCAGCGCCTATGCTCTTGATATAACTCAAGAACTGTGTTAAGATTGTGCCTGATAAACAAGAGAAGTGTGGAACTGGAAATCAATGAACCAAAACTGGCGTATTGGAAATTAGACCTAATTGGACAAAACAATGAGAGGATGGGCTGTTCCACCATCACTTCTATTTGGGTCCTCAAAAAGAGACACCTGGGGAAAAGCTGGCTACCGCGATGCTGGCTGACTGAAAGACGAGAGAACAGGAAGGAGCGAGCTTCATCATCATGGTGGCCATCCACACCATCTCCTGCTGGGATCTACTATGAGTCTGTTGGCCTTTGTTGTCCCGACCTGAGAAATGGCCTGGCCAGACTGGCCTAGAGGGAGGGACCCAGATGGCATCCCCACCTTCACCAACTCTGGCTAAATCCCAACCACCGCGTGTCCTTCTCCTTTCCATCTTATTTCTTCCCTTTCCTACCCCTCTCCTTTTTCCTTCTGTCTAATAAGAGTCCGGGCTATCCAGCCCAGACTGTCTGTTTTGCAACACTGCTGTGAGCCTGTGACCCAAGAGGCAACAAAAAGCAATGCCCTAAACAGCCCCATGCTGGTCCATGTTTGCTGGGTCTCTGAGGGGTTGATAAGACTGTGTGCTGGGCCTGTGTTTTTCCAGTGCGGCTGCAAGTGAGAGTCAATAACAGAGACAAAAGCTGCATTTGTCCCTTTGCTGTTCCTTTCTCTCCTCTCTAGTGTGTGCTTTCTTCTTTTGTTTCCTAGGAATGGGCTGGGACTTTATTTACAACAGCAGTAACAACAGCTGCAGCTATCTCAGCTAACATCTTCGCGTTTCCCCCAAAAGGGCAGTTATCTAAGAGGCTGTCAGGCAAGGGGCTTTCTTTCTAAACGCTCTCTCCAGCTAAAGGGAAAGGGAACAAGGCTTTATCTGCTTTCCCTTCTTTTCTGTATCTTTAATGAAAGGTTAAGAAAGATACTTAATGGAGTCTTGCCCTGGTCCTAAGCAGGGTGAAGTCCCTGCAGGCCACACCCCAAACTACATTTAACACTGTTTAATGGTTGACAGTTTTAGGGTCATATTAACACCTTTAACTCTTTAAGGCCATATAGTCCATCAAAATTAATACAACAAGGCCCTAGATTTAATCTCTAGTGGTACCCAGGTGACCCACAAGCCTCATTCCCTATTCAACACATATGGACCTTTCCCAGCTCACTTCACCGTCCCCTCTTCTAGGCTGGCAGTTTGCTTCCCTCTTTCCGTCTAATTAACGATATGGTTACACTCTCACACCAAGGGGACGTTTAAAGCAGGAACATCATTCTGAAGCTTTTTAAGATTCCAACAGCTCACCCGGCCCGCACGGCCCCACTGCCTCACAACCCCAGAGCCCTCACGACAAGCATGGCCCCACTGCAGACACAGGTCACATGGCCCCAGAGCTCACATGGCCCCAGGGCTCATGGGAGGGGTTTGGGGCTCACCTCTCAGTGCCACTCCCACCCCACCATCTCACATCTCTACATTCTCAGCTCAGGAGCTCCATGGCCATGGCTGCCTCTACCCCAGGGATGCCACCTTCAGAGACCCCCTTTGGCAGCTGGCTACTAGTGGGCTGGGAAGAAGAACAAACTTAAGGGACTACTTGCATGAAAGTGAATGGGGACTGGCATAGCTCAGCGATCCTAGTGTCCCCCTCTAATTCCTGGGGACAGCCAGCTCCCGCCCCCCTGCCCCGTGGAGAGGTGTCTGGTCTGTACGGGAATTCCAGATTCCTTTGTGGCAAACCCACATGGCCAGCAGTGAGGTGGAGATGTTGGCTATGACATACCAGGGGTCCCAAGGGCACTGGCTGTGGCTTGGCTCACTCAGCAGGCTGGGGCAAGTCCAAGCGGAACAGGACTTTGCAGGTGACTCTGCCATTAAAGATGCTGCTAGAGTAACATCACACTAGGCTGGAGGGATCCTTTTTGGTAGGTAGGTAGATTGGTATATTATGACAAATGGGAGCGGAGAGCATGACAATGACTTGCTCCCAGGAGAAACCTTCTCTCCCAAGATGCTCTGTGTTCACATACCTGTCACTCACTGTAGACAGGTTTCCACAGAAGGGATATGTCACAGAACCCCATGTTTCTCCAGAGTATGTATTGTCCTGTTCCATGGAAATTACCATATTGTAGCTGTGCATGCAATCATGTGCACCGGCTTTGAATCCAAGCCCCACGACCACCGCCCCCTCTGACTCAAAAGCTGCCTATGCACTCACTCAAATTACTAGCAGGTATTTTAATTAATCCTAATTTTCATCCACAGCTCAAATGAACTGCAGTATGAGCACAGTCTGATTTGATTTAGATGAACTATGCTTTGATGGGAATTCAATTACACATTTTGTTTTAGCTGAAGATAATGTATTTTGACGATACAGTAGTTTCAGTGCTAATGAGATGCATTTTAACTGCTGCAAGGATTGTATTTTTCCCTGCACTTTAGTACATAGGATGCACATTAATTACAGTTTCAATGAAGAAAAAAATCCCACAGAGTTACTACTTACATTTTCCTCCTGTTAATAGCAGTTTCCTTGCAATACCACTAACATTATAGATTCATTTCTAAGCCACATTTGATTCTAAGAAACTTGATTGTGATAGGTAAAAACAATTTAGCTTTACTTTGACTACACATTTAGTGTCATACCAGTTATACCCTGGAAATGTATACGTTCATGCAAGTCAGACACCAGAATTTATTTGGAATAAATCCATTGCTGAAGGTGTTTCAAGCCATCAAAAAATGATGTCCAGACTGAAGTATAAGCCCACATTTTCACCCAAGCCTTAATTGGGTCTATATTTTTTGGGGTGCAAATAATTGCCAGTGCAAAACTGTGCACACAATTATTTGTGCCTCAAAAACCAGAGATCAGTGACTGAAGATCTGGCTTGAAATGGGCCTGGATTTGCTCTGAAGTGGGCTCTTTTTCACTAGAGAAAAAGCACCCACGTCAAACAAACCTGGTGAATATATTTGGTGAAAAATAATGGCTTAATATTCCACTGGAAATATTTTACCCACTTCTCATTCTGGGTAAATCAGACAAATTTGAAAAGTACGCTGGGGTCTTCTCTATAAACACAGCTGCAGTTCATTGGTTGGTATGATCACACCAGCCTCAGAGCAGCTTCCATTTGGGGAATGGTGGGGTCTGTCTTTCAAGAAAACCCTTCCAAGAGCAATCTCTAAATAGATGAGGATGGCCCCACTCAGTTCTGCTGCTTCTGGCCAAACACTGTGCCGCTGGCTCTGGGTACTGTCGGTACCCCAGGGGAAGAGGATGAAGAAACCCGTTCCCCTCCCTAGTTCCCAGTGCACAGGATGCAGACAGTTTGCATGCGAGCAATGGGGAGAGGAAGGACAAGGTGCATCTACCATTGTAGGAGCACTAACTCGCGCAGCGGGTCCATTGCTGGATGGAGTGGGGATGGGGCTGTAGGCCTTTTCTGCCATGACAACGCAACCTCCTGCATCAGGCTCAGCAGTGGGGAAAGATGACTAAGTCAGGTCTTTGCCTGTCACTCTGGAGCAGGGAGCTTATCAGCGGGCTCCACAAGGGAGAGAAACATCCTCCCTACCCTGGTCCCAAAGGTGTGATTTGGGGGCCTGGGCCTGGGAGAAGGAAAAGAGGTTCCTGGCCTGCTAACTCCTAACGAACGTGACAGGGAAACTGTGCACAGCTAGATAGCCCAGAGATGCACGCTGAGTCATAGAATCATAGAATATCAGGGTTGGAAGAGACCTCAGGAGGTCATCTAGTCCAAACCCCTGCTCAAAGCAGGACCAATCCCCAACTAAATCATCCCAGCCAGGGCTTTGTCAAGCCTGACCTTAAAAACCTTGAAGGAAGGAGATTCCACCACCTCCCTAGATAACCCATTCCAGTGCTTCACCCCCAGATTCCAGACAAGCCCATTGCTCAGGGATGGCAGTTAGCTGCCAGGAGTCAGCTTCCAGCAGCAAGGGGAGATGCAGCCTACATTGGGTTGCCAGGTGTCCAGTTTTCGACTGGAACACCCAGTCAAAAAGGGATCCTGGTGGCTCGACCAGACCATTAAAAGTCCGGTTGGTGCTGGGCTGGCAGGCTCTCAACCTGCCTCTATGTGGTTCCCCAGAAATGGCGAAATGTCCCTGCATCCCTTAGGTGGAGGTGTGGCCAGGGGGGCTCAGCACGAGGCCCTGCCCCCGAGCACCAGCTCCACAGCTCCTATTGGCCGGGAACTGCAGCCAATGGGAGCTGTGGGGGCGGTGCCAACACACAGAGCCACCTGGCTGCACCTCTGCCTAGGAGCTCAGGAACATACTGGCAAATTCCGGGGAGCCACTCAAGGTAAGCATTGCCCGGAGCCTGCACCCCCTCCTGCACTGCAACCCCCTGCCCCAGCCCTGAGCCCCCTCCCACACTCAAACTCCCTCCCAGAGCCCATACCCCCCCACGCCCCAACCCCCTGCCCCAGCTCCGAACCTGCTCCCACACTCCGAATCCCTTGTCTCCACCCCCAGCCCAGAACTCTCTCCTGCATCCCAAACTCCTCATCTCGGGCCCCACCCCAGAGCCCGCACCCCCAGACAGAGCCCTCCCACACCCCAACCCCCTGCCCCAGCCTGGTGAAAATGAGTGAGTGGGGCGGGGTGGAGTAAGAGGGAGTGGGGCCTCATAAAAGGGGTGGGGCAGGGGCGGGGCAGGGGCATACGGTTTCGTGCGATTAGAAAGTTGGCAACCCTAAGACCACGAAGAAGCCAGGACCCAGGTCTTATGATGGACGTGGAGCCCCTGAGGAAGGAGGGATCAGAGCACTCTGCTGGTCCAGGAGGGGCCTATGGACCAGAAGGCACTGGCTGGAGAGCCGCTTACACATTTCTGTGATGGGTGCAGGATATAAGAGCAGATAGCTGGTAGACAGAGCTGCACGACAATGCTAGCTAGCTAGCTAGATATGTTGCAAGAACCACTGCTCACCTGCCCTCCTGTGCAGGGGTTAGAGCCTCCACAGTTACCTCACTCCACTACTGCAGGGGTGCACAAGGACAAAGGGAACAGGGCTGAGTCCTGTTGGCCTGATCCTGAGCGCTGATGAGCAACTACGAAGCCCATTGAGGTCAGTGGGAACCATGAGTGCTCAGCATCTCTCAGGCCAGAAGGGTAGGTCAGGAGCTTGGAGGAGGGGGGCAGAGAGCTGTGCCATCTGGCTGCTCCAGTGGGTGCCAACAATACTTGGCGGAAAAATTTGGGACCTGGTAGCTGAGTGAAAATGGAAATGATTTTCATATAAAACTGCACTTTTTGTAATATTCATGGCCGTACATATATGGTGCTAATGGACACTTTACCCTTATTCTTATTTGTATAGAGCAATTCTGAACCTACCTCCTTTATTATCCCCTGAGTCTTGTCAGTGTTGCCAGCGGTCATGATTTTATGGTGAGTCATGTGACGTTTGGAGTTTTTCTGAAGGCCTTGGCTCCTGGAGCCATGTGATTTAGGGAGAATCTCAGCTTCCATTTTGAAAGAAAAAAGTCAGTTTCTAGCCCTTGTAGTTCTGGAGAAAAGCTGGAAAATGTGACCTGAATGTCCCCCACAGGCTCTGACACCCGAAGGTAAAGAAAATGAACCCAGAATGTATTATTTTCTAAAAATAATTTAAAAAATCATAATTTTAAAGCCAATCTCTTGATTATTTGAGGCCTGACTCATGGTTTTTGAACTCTGGGGTTGGCAATTCTGTATTTTACATGTGCACTTACCTGAAATATCCCCATAAACCACACATAAACAGCTCTCCATTTCGCACTGCACAAAAGCTGGTTAACATTCCTAGGGAGCAAAACACAATCACAGAAAGGGAACATTACTCATCTTCACTGTTTACCTTCTTCTCAGGAAAAATACCCTATTTTTCATGATGAAGTGATGTCGATGGGGGCCTTACCTATAAGTTAAGTTTTATTCACAGCAACTTCAGCTTGAATTAGGATTCAGTGCAGAAGAACTGCAGATAAAAGGCAGTTTAATTCCTGCCAGATTCCATTCGGATGACCGTTCGTCATGGCAATGAAGTACATTTTGACTGCAGTTTTGTCTTCTGTAGTTAAACTGCAATGTTTGCTCGCAATTAAACTACAGAGGGTCTTGCATGGAAATATCCTGCAGGGTAAGGGCTGAATGGGGCACATAAAATGCAAGACGGAGCTGCATTAAAGCCATGACCCCAGGAGGAATTCTGGCTGCCTGCGGCAGTGCAGGCAGCAGCAGGAGCTGTGTTATCCTTTTGTGGGGTGTATAATGCAATCTCCCCTATGTGCCTGACCAGCTGGGCTAGGCCATCCAGAGGGGAATAGAAATATGGTCTTAATTCACCTCACCTCTTCCTACCCCTGCATGGTGGGCCCTTTCCCCACCTTTCTCCCTTGCAGAGCTATGAAGGGATAGAAAAGATCCAGCACTGGGTTTGAACCTGGTTTATTTCTGGGTATCCAGTCTTGAATTTTAGCCAGAGCTGCGCTCAGAGTAGAGAGAGCTATAGGTACAGGGAATTAACTTAAGGCTCTGCAGGGTAAGGCATGCTATATATATAGATATAGCATACATGTAAATATATAGGGACAAGTTCTTTCCTTCTATACTCTCTTTTTGTTCCAGTTTGATAGTACAAAGGAATCATAAAGCCAGCAGATCTGGCCAGCTAAGGACTTCACAGGTGTTGAGGAATCCCTGGGTAGGGTAGAGCTAGCCTAGCTGATTCCTACAATACCCTCTCCTGGCCGCTGGTATAGGGAGCATATTAGTCCCATGTGCTGCAGCTATTAGAGCTCCCTGGGCCATACCCAACCAGTGCAATTTAGAGCAGCCTCAAAGTTGCTCTAAGTTACAGCAGCACAGAACCTCCCCCAGAAGACAGAAGCCACACCCCATTCCTTTGCTCCCTTGAGTCCAATGCATATTGGGTGTAGCTGAGAAACTAGGCCATGAATTCTTAAAGAGTGTAATAATTTCTAAGCATCATAAAGCATAATCATTGTATGGGAGGTAACAGTCATAAGTACTGTCGCAATAATTAAAGATTGATTAAATGTGTTATGGCAGGTTGTATAAATCATTTTGTGACCTCCAGTTAGCTCCAAAACATCATTTGTTAAGTAGTTTGAAGCAATTTGTAACCTGCTACAATACATCTTGGAATTAGTCATCAAATATAGAAACAATTATTTCCGTTAATCATTCATGTCATTATTAAAATATTTATACATTCCCTTTGTTTAAAGTGGTTCCATCATAACATGAGGAAGTGTACAAACCCATCTGCAGAGAAGAACTTTAGGATGCCATCTCCTTCCCGAAAGCTGTCATTAAAGCAGTTAACAAACGAACAAGTCTTTCCTTAGCTCAACTAGGCAATTAGATTCTTGCTGATTTCGCTGGGGGAATGCCGCTCAGACGAAGATGTATTTGCTCTGGAAACTGTGTTTATTGGGCATGTTTAAAAATTTAATATCATGCACCAGGGAAAAAACCTTACATTTTTAGTAAGGTACCCTAAGGAGCTGCATTACATTTTAGCAGTAGAGGCTGCATGCTCTAGGTGGCTGCAGAGTGATAAACATGAAAAGGAAAAAGGTCCCTTGAGAACATGTCTGCATGCAGCACTGAGTGATGGAATTTGGGGCCATTTTGTCAAGTAAAGTGTAAGTTTGGGGCAAGATGGTAGAGAAAAATTTCACTAATGTCTTCTGAAACAAACAGTAGGACCAGATTTTCAAAAGAGCTCAGCATCTTAGGTGCTGAGCTCTTGAAAATCAGACTCCAGGCTCTTGGGAAAGCCTGGACCAAAGTGCATAGAGCCTGGTCCGGAGAGAGGTTGACACCTGCAGCTTTTCAAACTTCTCTGCACGCATGAGTCTCATGTGATCACATGACTCCAGGCTCTAATAAAAGCACCAAATACAATGAGACGGGTGATAAAAATGTCAAGAGCTGGCAACGCTGTTGTAATGATGCACTTGGTGGAGCTAGAGTATAACTTGTTGCCAGGAAGATTGTTGTAAATGGTTTCGGCCGCATAATTAATTAAAGGACAGCAATTGTGAGTGGGAAGTCCAGTGAGGTGATAAGTTCCCCATTCAACCTCACGGAAATTGGTGCAGGCATTTCTGCATGAGCTTCCAAGGGAATAAAGTGGGACTCCCAAACTGACTTTGGGATAATCCGCCCTCACTGTCATTGAACGCAAATCCAGTAACTGCACATGCTAGTGGGTTCCAGGTACATTATCCAGGATGCAGGTGCCCATGTGTGTCAGTTTTCAGACAGGTTTCAGAGTGGTAGCCATGTTAGTCTGTATCAGCAAAAACAATGAGGAGTCCTCGTGGCACCTTAGAGACTAACACATTTATTTGGGCATAAGCTTTCGTGGGTTAAAACCCACTTCATCAGATGCATGGAGTGGAAAATACAGTAGAGAGGTATAAATACACAGCATATGAAAAGATGGGAGTTGCCTTACCAAGTGGGGGGTCAGTGCTAACGAGCCAATTCAATTAAGGTGGAATTGGGCTATTCTCAACTGTTGACAAGAAGAGAGGAAAAATCACTTTTGTAGTGCTAATGAATTCAATGTAATCAAGGTGGCCCATTTCAAACAGTTGACAAGAAGGTGTGTGAGTATCAGCAGGGGAAAAATTAGTATTTGTAGTGATCCATCTACTCCCAGTCTTTATTTAGGCCTAATTTGATGGTGTCCAGTTTGCAAATTAATTCCAGTTCTGCAGTTTCTCGTTGGAGTCTGGTTTTGAATTTTGTTGTTGTTGAAGAATTGCCACTTTGAAGTCTGTTATTGTGTGACCAGGATGTTGAAGTGTTCTCCTACTGGTTTTTGAATGTTATAATTCTTGATATCAGATTTGTGTCCATTTATTCTTTTGCGTAGAGACTGTCTGGTTTGGCCAATGACCATGGCAGAGGGGCATTGCTGGCTCACGAGAGCGTATATCACACTGGTAGATCTGCAGGTGAACGAGCCCCTGATGGTGTGGCTCCCTGTTTGCAGATGTAATTTATCCCCACAAAGGGACTGCAGGTGTGAATCAGGTGCTGAGTGGTGGTGGCCAAACCGCTCTTGGCTCTGCCTTCAGTGCTGGGAAGTCAGAAAGCAGCAGCTGCTGGCTGGGTGCCCAGAGGCAGGGGCACAAACTACTACAGAAACAAAGAATGGGGCAGGGCATGACCAAAGAAGTTTGAGAACCACTGGTTTCCATAAGCTTCAGAGATGCATCAGGCTTCTGGGGTATTTTTACAAAGTCCAATGAACCTTCAAAAGTTCTGTGGTTCAACCATCATTGAATTGGCCTCAGGTAATTTGGGCTGCACAAATGACTACAATTCCACCGTCTGAAAGCAGTCTGAAAGCTATTTATTCCATAGCCATGCCAGAATAATATGCACTCCTACATATATTAGATGGATTGTCAATAGGGGGTAGTCCATCTTTGTGTAATTTTAAACATCTTTCAACTAAATAGGGGATCCAAATGCAAAACCCAGCACTCAGGGACTTCAGATAGATTTGCGACCCTCCTTGGAGGACTCCGGGTCCATAAACTAGTGAGTGGATTACAGTGAGACATAAATATCGTATTTTCATCTCTGACAGATGTAATCTTGCTTTGATATTTCCCACGTTATTTAGGGGGAATACGGACCCATTTGGCTCATCCCATCAATCTGAAAGTCCCAAAGACAGGACGTAAGAAGCAGTTCCGAGCATGAAATAAACGGTACACTGGATTCAAAGAGGCAGCTGAATGCCATCTGACACTAAAAGCACTATTTCCAGACCCCTCTGGCAATGTATTTGTCGAGGGAGGAAAGCACCTCTTCTCGTTGGAACAGCGCCCAGCTGAATGGGGAGAGTCGTCATTTTATTTTTGTCAGCACATGGTAGACCAGCTTCATTTCCCCTTTACATTGGGGTAAAGCTGGAGCCTGTGCTGAAGCTCCACGGAGATATGCTGGTATTATGCAGACGGGAAGGAGAGCAGAATTTGGCCCTTAAATTTTTAAAATGGAAGCTTAGATTTCTGGGCACAATTTTTTAACAACTCAAGGAAATTCTGAATTCCTCAGCCAGCTGTCTTTCCATGTAATCACCCTGGGGAGACTCACCACTGTGCAGAGGGCCAGCTCTCAACCTAGGCACCACTTAAGTCCTCTACATAGGACTTAAGTGGTGCTCAGAGTTTGTGCTGGTGTAACCCATTGGTCACTGTATGTTAGGTATCCCCTCTGTGCCCAATCCACGGAGGATGTGAGTCTGTTACATCCTAGCTATGAAGCTGGCTCTTTAGCTTCATCTACAGAGACTCATACTTTTAGTTCTGGAGTCCCCAGCTCAATCCTCATCACTTAAGTGTGGGCTTGTCCAGGATTTGAACTGAGGGGGGCCTCACAGACTCTGGATGAGCTTCCTCCATGGAGGAGTCCAGCTCCGCAGCTATGGGCTCTGACAGACTCACATCATCTGGGTTGGGCACAGAGGCAACAGACAGCACATGCAGAGCAGTAGGGCACAATACCCCACTGTTTAGGCATGAATGTTCCTCATCCACACCTAAACCAATGCACATAGAAAGAAATAAAATAAAACCAAATTGTCATACAGTTTGGATTGCATATATAGCTTGTCATAAATGAGGAAATATAAGGCACAGGGAATGTCACAGTCTCTACTGTCAAATCTTTATTAATCTGCATTCACTTCTAGTAGTGAGAACTCTCAGATGACCAAAATAAGGACTTGAGGTTGTCATAGCTGTTAATCAGTGGGAGAAGCCCAATATACAGATTTTCTTAGATTGCAAAGAAGTTAAAGTCCTTTTGGGGCCATGCTTTCCAAAGAATTCAGTGCCCATCGCAGTCAGGCACTTAAATAAGGACGAGAGTTACCCCAAGTGCTCAGATCCCAGTGTGACACTCATGGCCAGATTTTGAAGAGCTCAGCACTCGCCGGGCACCCATGGTACTGAGCTCTTCTGAAAATCTGGCGACTTAGCAGAACTCTTTTTTGGAAATCTGGCCCTCGATCTCTGCACCTGACTTTCCTCTCTGTCCTTTCATCCACCCTTTGGCGGGGTCTACACTTGCGAGTTTTACTGGAATAGCTGTATTGGTTGGGAGTCTCTGTTTCTACCAACAGAGCCATGCAAGCAAAAGCCCTAGTGTAGATGCAGCTATTCCTTTGTTTATATGTATAGTTTATGTCAATTGGGAAAGCAGTATAAGCTATAGACATATACGTGTTTCTTTACCAATATAACTCCCCAGTCCACATGCGGCACTGCATACAGTTCTTGGAGGTTCCTTTCTGCATCCAGCTTCTCTGCAGCTCCTGACTCCTCATGCAGCTGTTTCCCAAAAGTGCCTAAGTCATTTCCTAGATCAAGGTCTTGTCATGGAGTTTCTGTTCTCTTCTCTTCCCTGGCCAGGAGGAAGAGGATATGCAGTGGGGAGAGGGGTTGATGGAAATCATAGTCTCCTGCTTAGCAGATCCATCATAGGAGTATCTGGTAACTAAATAATCTGCATTTCATCTAGGCTATAAGATCCTTGAGGTGGGGACCAGGTCTTCCTCTGGATTTGAACAGCACTGAGCATGCTGTTAGTGCTCAATAATATGTACCAAAACCAAACATCAATATCTCCTCCCTGATCCCTCATGCCTCACATCCTCTAGTCCAAGACAAGGAGGCAACAGGAGAAGTTCATAGATTCATAGGTTTTAGGGTGAGAAGGGATGCCCATAACCTAATCTGAGCTCCTGGATAATACAGACCATTAAATTACCTGCTATGTAGGTCTGCTAGCCCAGTCTAATTAAAAATGTCCTTTGATGAGAGCCCTAGACCCGAGAAGTTTGGCAAAGGGGATAAGACTCACATAAGCATCAATTCTGTGTTTACAGTTATAGGGTAGAACCTGGATCCGCACCTGAACTTCAGGGTAGTTGAGTCTGGAACTGCAATTATATTTTGCAAATGGCTCCTATACAATGGGCCCAGCCCAAACTGCGGACATGACCTGTGGGGCGTTTGAGTTCCTGAACGGAGGCTTGCAGCTTATCCCCAAACTTGGTGACAATCCATCTGTCACAAGACGCAGGGATGCAGCCTCTCCTTAGTATCATTTTACCCGGAGGCAGCCTGCATACGGTCACTGGTGCTTGGAGTAAGCAGAGGCGGTGCCTCAGGCCTTCTCTCATGTGACCCGCAAGGCCCAGTTAAGAACTGTCCAAGTTGGTTTATTCTGAAATTATGTCAGTGCCTCACTTAAGTGCAGTTCTGAAGTGTTCATTATCCTGTCCCTGTTAGCAGGCAGGTAATGTTCATGTGGCAACTCAGCCTCCCAAGGCATGGAGGTGACATTGAAAAGCTTCAGTCTAGGAGCCTCATTATTTCCCCATCCTACTTAAAGTCCCCCTCCAGTCTGAGCACATTAGCTGAAACTTGCTGGGGTATGTTTTGATGAAGATCCTGTTAGTCGCTTCGCATTAACCAGCAGACAGTCACGCTATTCTATTATTAGCCGCCGTGTCTCCTGCAAGTGTTGGAAACAAGCACCACAAACACAGATTGGCAGGCGGACAGCCCGGGAAGATGAAGGCTGGTGGGTCGACCAGTGTCCATGTCCCTAATGATGAAGATACACAGACCCTGTCTGCCAGAGCTACTGACAGCGAGCTGAGGACGTGGCAGAGCTGTGTCTGAGAAACATGCCCAGAGGAGGCTCCACAGGGGCTTTCACATCAGGGCAGACATTAAAGAAGACGGTATCTATAAAAAAAACAATTGATTTGGCCAGTAGTAACAACACTTGGCACTTCCACAGCCCTTTTCATCTGGAGAGCTGTAGAAGGGGCACTGTCACCTCCCAAGCACCACCCTTGTGGCGGTGTGTGGTTCTGCTGTGGCCTGCCTCAGTTTCCCCCTCAATGAGGTAACAATGGAATCACTTAACAGCCCTAAGGACATAAGAATCGCCATACTAGGTCAGACCAATGGTCCATCTAGCCCACTATCCTGTCTTCCGACAACAGCTGCTACCAGATACTTCAGAGGGAATGAACAGAACATGGCAATTCTCGAGTGATCCATCCTGTCCTTCAGTCCCAGCTTCTGGCCATCAGAAGTTTAGGAACACCCAGAGCATGGGGTTGTGTCCCTGGCCATCTTGGCTAATAACCATTGATGGACCCATCCTCCAAGAACTTATCTAATTCCTTTCTGAACTTAGTCATAGTTTTGGCCTTCACAATGTCCCCTGGCAACAAGTTCCACAGGTTGACGGTGTGTTGTGTGAAGAAATACTTCCTTTTGTTTGTTTTAGACCTGCTGCCCATTCATTTCATTGGGTGACCCCTGGTTCTTGTGTTATGTGAAAGAGTGAATAACCCTCTTTCTCCGTGCCAGTCATGATTTTATAGACCTCTAGGACATCCCCCCTTTAGTCATCTCTTTTCCAAACTGAAGAGCCCCAGTCTTTTAATCTCCTCACATGGAAGCTGTTCCATACCCCTGATCACTTTTGTTGCCCTTCTCTAAACTTTTTCCAATTCTTATGTATCTTTTTTGAGATGGGGTGACCAGAACTGCAGGCAGTATTCAAAGTGTGGGCATACCAGAGATTTATATAGGGGCATTATGATATTTTCTACCCTATTACCTATATCTTTCCTAATGGTTCCTAACATTTTGTTAGCTTTTTTGAATGCTGCTACACGCTGAGCAGATATTTTCTGAGAACTAGCCACAATGACTCCAAGACCTCTTTCTGAAATGGTAGCAGTTAATTTAGACTCCATCATTTTGGATGTATAGTTGGGATTATGTTTTGTAATATGCACTTATGAACAGGGAATTTCATCTGCCATTTTGTTGCCCAGTCACACAGTTTTGAGAGATCTCTTTGGAACTCTTCGCAGCCAGCTTTAGACTTAACTATTTTGAATAATTTTGTATCATCTGCAACCTTTGCCACCTCACTGTTTACCCCTTTTTCCCAGATCATTTATGACTATGTTGAACAGCACTGGTCCCAGTCAAGGAGAAGCCAAATGCTCTGCTTTGCAGCAATTTATCTCCCTGTTATAAAGCCTTCCCAAAGGAGCACTTGTCAAATGGTTTAAAGGCTCTTCCCTCACAGCTCAGCTCCATTTGCTGTAAGGCCTCAGGTGTCTCTGTTGACTGGAAAGCTCTGTAATCTTTTCCCTTGCTTGTTGCTGGTCTCTCCCAGGCCTCCTTCCCTTGGGAGCTTTGGAGTCTGCTCAATCTCCTTGCCTTAGGAGCACAGCTCCTTCTTTCCTTAATCTCCCTGAGTACTCATACTCCCCTCTCAGCTTCCTTTCCCCCTCAGTGCTCTGTTTTCTAACTGAGCACTCCTAAATCTTTTATTAGGCCCAGGGGCTCATTACTTAATTAGATTCCTTTCAGCTACCTGGGCAGTTAAGTATGCCCAGGTGGATCTGGGTTGGCTCATTCTCTGTTACAGGCAGGCTAGGTATCAGACTCTCCTGAGAAGGCCATCCCTGTGACAGGAGCTCGGAGTGCTTGGAGAAAGCTTCATAACGTCTCCCATGAACTAGGAGAGTATAAATAACTCTGCTTAACAGACTTGGATAAGGGAGTGGAGAGGGTGCTTGTAAAAATCTGTGGATGATGCCAAGTTGGGGGTTGCTAACACTTTGTAGGACAGGAGTAGAATTCAAAATGACCTTGACAAATTGGAGAATTGGTCTGAATTCAGCAAGATGAGGTTCAATGCAGATAAGTGCAAAGTACTTCACTTAGGAAGGAAAAATCAGATGCACAGCTACTAAATGGGGAATAATTGGCTAGGTGGTAGTACTGCTGAAAAGGGCCTGGATCACAAACTGAGTTTGAGTCAACAATGGGAGGAGGTGGCTAAAAAGGCTAATATTCTGGGGTGTATTAACAGAAGTGTTGCATGTAAGATATGGGAGGTAATTGGTGCTGGTATGGGCTCAGCTGCAGTACTGTTTCCAGCTTAGGGCACTATACATTAGGGAAAATGTAGACAAATTAGAGAGAGTCCAGACGAGAGCAACAAAAATGATAAATTTAGAAAACCTCTGAAGAAAGGTTAAAAGAACTGGGCATGTTTAGTCTTGAGAAAAGAAGATGGGGGACCTGATAACAGTCTTCAAATATGATAAGGGAGGTTATAAATAGGACAGTCATCAATTGTTATCTGTGTCCACTGAAGGTAGGACAAGAAGTAAGGGACTTAATCTGCAGCAAGGGAGATTTAGGTTAGACATTAGGAAAAACTTTCCAACTATAAAGCACTGGACTAGGCTTCCAAGGGAGGTTGTAGAATCTTGCCCCTGGAGGTTTTTAAGAACAGGTTACACCTGTCAGGATGGTCTAGGTTTACTTGGCCCTATCTCAGTGCAGGGGGCTAGTCTAGATGACCTGTTAAGGTCGCTGTCAGCCCTACATTTCTATTATCCTATGATTCTAGGATAGCACAGCAAGTCATAACACATTTTAATTACAGAGCCAGTGCTGTGCCCAAAGAGGATCGATTCCCACTGGCAGCAGCTTATTAAAATTTTGCCACTAAATTGAAAGAAAAGTAGAGCTCAATTTCTCCCCAGGGACTGCTCAGTTATCTCAAGCGGAGACGTTTTACTCCACCGACCACACCTATATATTTCTGAGGAGTGAACATTCTGCCTTTGGAATGGACCTGAAGCTCTTCAGCTTTTGCCCCATTCAAATTGCGTGTGCTGAACATTATAATGTACGTAGGGGGCTGCGTGCTTTGCAGAATTTCCTACAGAATTTTAGTTTGCATTTTAACATGATCAGGTTTCTAGCCCTTGTGGCAGCAAAGGAACCCTCAACCTGAGTCTGCAGACCGCCTGAAACAATAGCTCCGAGGGGTATTAATTCTGAAACACAGTGACAAATGAAATAGCAACATTGTTAACTATTTCACTGCCCATCACTTTACAAAAACTTATTCCAAAGTCCCAACTGCCTCCTGCCCAGCAGTGGTGTAGCTAGGAGTGGAAATTTGGGTGGGCCCCAACTTTTGGGTGGATGGGCAATGACAGACTGTGCTATCCACTGGCCATGCCAGCTGGCTGTGCAGCCTGGTCAGGGCGGGGAGCCCTGATCCCCATGGCTGTGTTCTGACTCCTTAGCAGGGGAAGAGAGGGAGCCATTGCCTCATTGTGGGGTATGAGCTGCTGTCCTTCAGCTGGGGGCTCACGTCTCCTGCGGGCCATACAGCCCCAGTGGGGGGTTGGCTCTGGCTGTGCTGTGGGGACATGAACAGGGGCATGCCTGTATGTGCAACTTGGCCTGGACTCTGTACTGAGTTGCCCAGCAAAATGTATCCTCTCCTGGGAGCGCTGCAGAGAGACCGGCCTCGCTGCTGCCTCTGGCCATGCAGGGGATGAGCCATGTGGAGAATGCCCCTGACCAACAGGCAGCCACTGACCATCTGCTAGCTCGGCTTCTCCCCTGATGCCGTGCCCTCTTTCTAGCCCTGGTGCCCCCAGACACACCACTTCACCTGCCAAGCTGGGCACACGCATGGGGCGGCTCAGAAAATGGCAAGGCAGAGCTATCGGAGTGTAGCTTTCTGAAGGGCGAGGACATAGCTCTGTCCTGAATTGCAGGTGCCCGAGTGACTCTCTGGGCCACTGTGGGAGCACTACACCCCTGCTCCGATTTGGGTGGGCCTGGATGCTGCCCAATTGCCATCAACTCCAGCTCAGTTATGTTTTTTCAGTAAAATAGCCTGCAGCTCACCAAAAATTAAAAATGTTCGGGCAGAGTGAAATAAATTGAATTTAATATCAAATTAAATAACCCAATGTATCCTGCACCACCTGCATTATGCATTTTCATATTTTATTCAATAAAACCCTCTACTTTTAAAATTTATCTGAAGCTGCAGCAGCATCTCCTTCCAGCAGTACTGAAGTGTCCCAGAATTTAGGAGCCTTGTCAAAGAATTTGGGTCAAGCTGCTGCAGAGTACATGCTGCAGAGTCCAGGCAGTGGGCCCAATTCTGGTGTAAGTTTATATCATTGTAAGGATAATGATTTAAGGAGAATCAGATCCAAGATGTTTCTCTCTCTCTCATTACTTAGATTGAAAGCTGTTTGAGCCTGTTTTGTTCTGTGTTTGTACAGGACCTAGTACAATGTGGTTTTGGTCCATGACGGGGTCTCCGAGATCCTACCACAGTACAAATATCTATCTATCTATCTATCTATCTATCTATCTATCTATCTATCTATCCTTAGACACCATGGGATAGGTGCCTAATAAATACCTAAGATAGAGAGACATATTTCTGGGAAATCGTACAGAAACTGTCCTGGTAAACTGGACTCATGGTAAGTTTGTCTGTCGAGCGGTGCAGCCTGCCTCCTCAGTTCTCGTTATAAGACAGCATTGCTCTTTAAATGAGAAAAGAAATGAATGGATTCCCTAGTCACTCTCCCCTTCTACTCTGTGAGTACAAGCATCCTATGACATGGTGCCTCTGGGAGATTGCCTACACATCAGCTCTATTCTGCAATTAAATATCTGCACGTGGCTAGTGCCAGCTGATTCGGGCTAGTGGGGCTCAGGCTAAGGGGCCATTTAATTGCAGTGTAGACATTCAGGCTTGGGCTGGAGCCTGGGCTCCAGGACCCTGTGAGGTGGGAGGATCCCAGAGCTCAGGCTGCTGCCCAATCATGAGTGTTTACAGCACAATTAAACGGTCCTGTGAGCCCAAGCCCCACAAGCCCAAGTCAGCTGGCATGGGCCAGTTGCAGGTATTTAATTACCCTGAGAGTCTAGCCTGAACAATCTTGCACTATAGTGTCAGAGTCATTTTCCATTTTCCAGTGTCTTTTTTTTATCCACAATATCTTATGACTTGCTATTTTAATGGGCACGTTCTAATGAAGGGTTGAAAACAAGTCACTCTCAGGCATGACAGCCAGGTCCAAAGCATGGCAACACACCACGATCAGCTGCAATATTCTTCTGGCGTTGGGGTCTGACTTCATATCCTGCAACAGCCTACTTGCGGAGGTGAGAAGATAAGTGTGAGCGAGCGAACGCCAGCTAAAGCTGGCGCTGTTAGCAAAGATGTTCTGTAGATCCTGAGCTGGTGTAAATCAGCATCGCTCCCTTGATATCAGTGGTTGACACCAGCATTGGAATGGAAGAGGTTGACATTGAAGTCAGTGGATCTACACCGACTTATGCCAGCTGACTAATCAGCTGTCCTCCAAGACAAACTCACAGCATCACAACATGAAGAAACTGGCTTGAGGAGATCTGCTTGAATTCTTCATCATGAACAATATTCTTTATGAATTCAGCCTTTTTTTTCAATTTGATAATTGTTTATGAGTTGGCCCTGATTCCTCCACCTGTGTTTGTTACTCATCAGTACTCATGGAATAGTTTACACAAATGATTTCCAGACTACAGGTTGTTTGTGAACTGTTGGCACCAGCTATTCACCAGTTGGTATTCGTTATTGAGGTTTCATCATTAGTCAACTGAGCCGCATGGCACGGGTCCTGTGTCTGGCTTGGATGTCTGAAATGTTTTAACGCCAAGTGTAACAAATAGCTAATAACTTTACAGTTCATGTTTTCAGACGTTTGTGCTAAAATTCATGGAGATGTTCATGAAGACCTAGAGGCTGTCCAAATTCACACGCATAATGAACAACAGACCCCACTGATAATGGCAAACCAGACTCAGGGCTTGTGGTCACAAAAGTATTGGCCAGTGAGTTTTCTCACTATTTGACCAGCGCTACTGTTGAGTCATCTTGGTGGCACCTTGCATCTCTTTCACTGGTCTGTAAGTCCTGTTGGCAGCATGAGGGAAAGTCTTGTGTTTACAACCCACAGGGTCCTGAGAATCTTCCCAATTTACCATCCTCATCCTCTTCTAAGAGAGTCACATGGCCATGCTCCGACACTAGCATGACAGCATCACAGATATTGAAGCTACCTGGTCATCCTGCCTTTGTCCTTCTCCTCCCTGGCCAATGGAGGTCTGTTCTCAACAGTAAGATCTCAGTGATGGGGCTTCCAGCATGCAACAGTGGAGGTTATTCTGTGGTCTATGAGACCTCACTGGGAAGAAATGTGTCCTGATGGAAGCCTTTGGTTGGCTTCTGATCCATTTAGTAATATCACTCACATTGAAATCATAAGACTGGCTTACCCTGGAGCATGGCTGCCTCTCCGTTCCTGGCACTGCCAGCTCTCCTCTATCCTGTCTCTTGCATGCACTGTTAGTTTTCATGTCTTGAGTCTTCTGGCTTTCCTCTGTCCTAGACCATGGCTCCAACTGTCCTCTTCCAGCCATGCCAATTTCCCCAGCTCCTGGGGTCAGTGGTAGCCTTTCTCCAAACCCTTCATTCCCAAGGAGTCTTCCACCCACAGATGCACAGATACATCAACTGTAAGGCCAGAAAGATCATCTATCTGACCTGCTGCATAAGCCAGGACAGATAATCCATCCCATGATTCCTACATCAATGCCATAACTTCTGGTGCATTTAGAGCATCTTTTTTGGAAAGAGACAAGCAGCCTTGATTTAAAAACTTAAAGAATCCACCACATCCCCAGGTAAATTGCTTCAATGGTTAATTACCCTCACTGTTAAAAACGTCCAACTTATTTCTAGTCTGAGGTTGTCCAGCTTCAGCTTCCAATCATGGTGTGGCCCGCCTCTGTCTCCTACATTAAAGAGCTGTCTACAACTGGGCCTCAGTTTTAAGCCTTTTTGGGTTCAATAGTGGGTTCAAAGTGATAATGTCCTGCAAGCCATGGGAAGCTGGTGACTGGCTTCTACTGCAGCCCATTAAACCTTCTGCAAGGTAGACACCCAGGAGCTGGCTTGGGCTGGCACTACTCAGCATCCCAGCACTGGGGACCCTATGGGAATGAATGGGGGCTCAGCTTTGGGTACAGTGCACTCGGGGGAGCAGCTGGTATTGCTGGTCTGTTCATCTCTGGTGCCAGTGAAAGGGGCTGGATTGGCCAAGGCTGCCCATTGGTTCCAATAGTGAGGAAGGAGAAGGCAGGTTTTGCGATACCAAGCCCTCCCAGCTTGGAGATGGTGCAGTCTCCCAGTTCATGTCTCACAGGCCACAGAAGAGCCAGGAGGTGGCTACAACTTTGGGACATTATTGACAATGATCAGATTTGAAACAGTGACCTACTCTGTATTGCACTGTCAGTCCCCTCAGCCAGCCTGTGCCAATCAGCCAGCCAAAGAGCCCCTGCTGGACAGCCAGCCAGTCCCCTCCACTGGCCAACCAGTCCCTCAGACAGATGGACAGCCCATTGCAGGACTCCCAGAAGCCCCACCCAGGGCAGCATCTTTCGTTGGCATTGAATTCACCACCAAGGGGGAATAAAGATGCCTCTCCTGGCAGGCCCAGTGAAAGAGACTTCCCTTCTTAGCTCTATAATATTGCTCTGCCGCCCCTGTGACCTGCTCGCTTTATAATGTCTCTATACAGGCCCCTGTGACCTGCTTGCTCTGTGATCTCACTCCACAGGCCCCTGTGATCTGCTCCTTTCCTTTCCTCTAAAGAATTTTTTTTAAATGACCCCCCCATATAAGCTGTCAGGCTGACGTCAGGGGACATTTCGTTCTGTGCCATGTCACATAACATTAAGCCATCCCCGGTGTGTCTGAGATGTGAGGAGACATGATATTACCAGATAGGACATGCTCCAGCAAGAGGCCTTCAGCCTGGAGAATCTTGTCAGGGAGAAATTCCCTGAGACTGGGCAGAAAATAGAGCTCACCTTTCCCTGACATAATGTGTTATATCTGCCTACATTCTTCCTCAGCTAATGCCTTCCAGATAGTCTTCTAGATGCTTACCACATCCTCCAAGCTAAGCAGGCATAGGACATTTTTTTATTTGGATGGGAGACCTAAAGGGAACAGCTAGATGTTGCTAGAAAAAATGTAAGTGATTCAGTTGGTGGAATAGCAACCAAACTGAACATGCTCCATCCCCACACAGATCTGACTGAACTGAGCATGCTCCATCCCCACACAGCTCAAACATTCTGGCTGAACTACATATAGTTCATCCATCCAGAGCAGCCAGACACGTTCCTTCCCAGAGATTAAGCCTTCTCTATAAGCACAGAACAGGTGCAGTACAGGCAACACATATAGTGTCCTGTCCATGTATTTGAGTCCTGAACTTGAGGGACCACATTTAAGGGCAACAAAGGTGATTTAATCTCCATGGCCCAGGCAATTGTGTCCCTGCAGATAGAGCCAGTAGACATATATTTGTGAGAAGCTGGACTGATGCCACCAACACATTTGACATGGGCCACCAAACAGCAGTCAGATCATAGCAGCTTGTGGTTCACCACTGACCTGAGCAGGATTCAAACTACTAACCTAACTTGGGACTTGATCCAGAACCCACTGGAGACAATGGGAAGGAGTCTTTCAGTTGAGTTCAATGAGCTTTGGATCAGGCCCTCAAAATGACCCTGGATGTTAAATCCCTCAGACACTTACATTTTGTTATGAAAATATGCTTAAACTCCCTACTGTGCACTACACCCAAAACCATGGTATCTAATAAAATGTTTTAAAATTATTTCTGCTCTAACAAAAAATTACCACCTTTCCCCCCCATTCACTTTCAATTTTATGTAACTTTCTTCACTGAAGAGGGCTCAATGATCTCTGGAAAAAAAATCCCATTAGTCTAACAAGCTCACCAATTATTTCCAAGGCTATAGATCAAACAAACATGCCTGAAAATTCATTATACATGCAATGTGCGCTAAATAATTATCTCTCCCCATGAAAGTGCTCGAGGACTATAGAAAGGTATGGCTTTTAAAAAGATGTTTGATTTATCATTTATAAAATTAAGTTAATATAAGACGTGCTAGTTAAATATTCAATGACTGGCCAGTCACTTGATTAACCAAGTTGTTGGAGAAAAAGGCAACATTCTGGAGAAAAGAATGACTGCTTTTCTGATTGTACTTATTTTTTGTTTGAGCATTATGGGAGAGATGCCACCACACACCTGTTTCCATCTTCAGTCCATGTAGTGAGACAACATCTGATATTGTGGTTTTCCAGGGAGTTAGAGAACTGTGGACTGTGCTACTGGTGGTGAAGAGCCATATTTTATGAGATTAAAATTTGGATCATAAAAGGGACCTGGATTCCCTCTGTCTTGTGCTGTCATTTACACCTGTTAAAGTGTGTGTGTGTGGGGGGAATGCTACCAAACCAGAACAGAAGCATTTTACGGCCACTTTGCACAGATTCAAATGATAGCATGAGAGGTAGGGCAATGGAACATCTGGCTCCCTTTGTGATCTGACATTTTAATCTAATAAAACAATGAATGTTGGTGTACATGACCCAAGTGTCCCTGCAAAAATGAGGATGCCATTCCCCTGATTAGTTTAGGTTAGAAATCACAGACTCATAGAAGAGTATGATTGGAAGGGACCTCAATAGGTCATCTAGTCCAGTCCCCTGCACTCAAGGCAGAACTCAGTAATAACTAGACCATTCCTGACAGGGGTTTGTCTTACATGTTCTTAAAAACCTCCAATGATGAAGATTCCACAACCTCCCTAGGCAATTTGCTCCAGTGCTTAACTACCCTGATGGTTAGAAAGTTTTTCCTAGTATCTAACCTAAACTGCCCTGGCTGCAATTTAAACCCGTTGCTTCTTGCCCTATCCTCAGAGGTTAATGAGAACAATTTTCATTCTCCTTTTTGTAATGACCTTTTATCATGTCCCCCCTCAGTCTTCTCTTCTCCGGACAAAACAAACTCATTTTTTTCAATCTTCCCTCATACGTCATGTTTTCGAGACCTTTATTCATTTTTGTTGTTCTTCTCTGGAATTTCTCCAGTTTGGCCATATCTTTCCTGAAATGTGGTGCCTGGAACTGGACACAATACTCCAATTGAGGCTGTATTAGCATGGAGTAGAGAGGAAGAATTATTTCTCGTGTCTTGCTTACAACCCTCCTGCTAATACATCCCAGAATGATGTTTGCTTTTTTTGCAACAGCATTACACCATTGGCTTATAATTGGCTTGTGATCCATTATAATCCTCAAATCCCTTTCCTCAGTACTCCTTCCTAAACAGTCATTTCTCATTTTGTGTGTATGCAATTGATTGTTTCTTCCTAAGTGGAGTACTTTGCATTGGTCCTTATTGAATTTCATTGTATTTACTTCAGACCATTTCTCCAGTTTGTCCAGATCATTTTGAATTTTAATCCTATCCTCCAAAGAACTTGCAACCCCTCTCAGCTTGGTATCATCTGAAGACTTCATAAGTGTACTCTCTATGCCATTATCTAAATCATTGCTGAAGATATTGAACTGAACCAGAACCAGACCCTGTGGGACCCCACTTGATATGCTCTTCCAGCTTGACTGTGAACCACTGATTACTCTCTGGGAATGGTTTTCCAACGAGTTATGCAGCCACCTTATGGTAGTTCCATCTAAAGTTGTATTTCCCTAGTTTGTTTATGAGAACATCATGCAAGACAGTATCAAAAGCCTTATTTAAGTCAAGATATACCACATCTACCACTTCCCCCAATCCACAAGGCTTGTTACCCTGTCAAAGAAAGCTATTAAGTTGGCTTGACATGATTTGTTCTTGACAAATACATGTTGACTATTCCTTATCACTTTATTATCTTCTAGGTGTTTGCAAACTGATTGCTTGATTATTTTCTCCATTAACTTTCCAGGTATTGAAGTTAAGCTGGTCTGCAATTCCCTGGGTTGTCCTTATTCCCCTTTTATAGCACTATATTTACTGCCTTCCAGTCCTCTGGAATCTCACCCATCTTTCATGTGTTTTCAAAGATAATTACTAATGGCTCAGATATCTACTCAGTCAGCTCCTGGAATATTCTAGGCTTCAGCTCTGGATGGCAGAGCTCAGGTTACAGGACCCTCGTCTGGGTCTGAAGCCGTTGGGCTTCTGCTTTTCCCCCCGCGACTTGTGGTGGTTGGGCTCAGGCTTCAGTCCCCCTTCTGGGCTCGTGTAGTAATTTTTATTGTCAGAAGGGAGTTGCGGTGCAATGAAGTTTGAGAACCTCTGGAATAGATGCTCGTTGAGTGCTGTTCATTCACCATTGTCTCTGGCCTGGCACAGACCTGACACAACCCTGCTAACTCATGGGGGAGCCACATATGTACTGGCTTTCCATGACACAGTAATTTCATGTCATCCCCAGGGTACAGACTGAAGGGATACACAAGGTTTACAGATTGAAGCCCCAAGTCATCATGGTCCCATGGGCTTACAGTCAAACATGCACTTCAGTGCTTTGCTGTATGAAGAGGGCCTTACTCACATGGTGGAAGTTAAGGACATACTTATATATTTGGCTGAATCTTTGATATATGTACCCTCACACAGTCCTGAGAGGTTGGGCAGTGCTATACCCTCCTTTTAAAGATGGGGAACTGAGGCACAGATAGAGTAAGGGATTGTCTACAGCAGGGGTTTAAACTGGATTCAGACAAGTTAAACGGCTTTGGAAATGCTTGCATACACATGATGCAGTTCATTATAGCACACTAATTCTGTAATTAGCAGTAACTCTGGAGGCCTCCTTCAAAGTGAACTTAGTTTGCTGTGAATTGCATGAGTTTAGTCTGTTGTTTGTGTGCGCACAATGCTGATGCACAGTCCTCCAACTTCTATCCCACCCTGTTTTGTGGGCACCGTTAGTGACCTCTCTGTTTACCTGTCCATCCTCCATTGCTCTGATGTCAAGGTGACTGGATGTCCCCTCCTCCATTTAAAAACTGGGCCTGAATTTGCCCACTTGCTCCCGGATTCGACTGTGTCAGCATTGCTGTGATACCCCCACAACGTGCCTGAGCAGCTGCTTGGAGCTGCACTGAGCCGCGGGATCTCGTTGCCATCTGGGGAGAAGCATCGGTGCAGGAAGCGAATGTGGCCAGCCACCGCAAGAGAAGAGCTTTTTGTGAATGTAAGCAGATGACTGCAGGGGACCCCAACTGGGATCAGCGCAGGATAATGAGTAAACAGCTCAGGAGGATTTACAGTCAAACCAGGGATGCCAAGAAAAAGTCCAGCGATGGAAATGTCGCCTGTCCATTTTTTGAGGCGCTGGAGAGGATTTCCCACAATTACACATCACTGAACCCAGGAAAGTTGTGGGGGCTCTGCTCCCCCCAACCTCCACTGCCAAGGATGACCAGCAAGACTTATTGGAGGATGAGCTCGAGGGGCCAGTGAAGA
Organism: Lepidochelys kempii; assembly: GCF_965140285.1. NCBI lineage: Eukaryota > Metazoa > Chordata > Testudines > Cheloniidae > Lepidochelys > Lepidochelys kempii. Next base: position 27,957,696 of record NC_136392.1, on the reverse strand, counting down.
ACTGTCCCCCAAAAGCTGGGATCTCTTCAGGACTCAGGACCCTGACACTGGCCGATTTGAAGGCGAGCTTGATTCCTGCTGTGCAGCAACTCAGCCCAATTCCCAGCCAGAAACCAGGCCAGGACTAAAGAGGTAGATCCTCATATTTCCATCTGCTGGGGGACTTCTTGCTGGTTGTTCAGACCACTGAGTAAGTCTCGGCACCTCAGCCTCCCACCCACCTGTTAGGATTTTTCCCTCACTCACAAATATTATGCAAAATACAACATGCTGCTATAATCTTTGGCATGTTTTTTTCCCCCTACTTCTTCCGACCTATTCCACAAACAGCGCCACCTTCCTTTAAAGTGGCCAGACGCACACTCCATTGTCATTCTGCACCTTCTGAGGGGACAGTTAAACAGTTCCCTCCTTCTGCCCCGTCGGCCTGTGAGCGGCTTCATTAACTGGGGAAGCAGAGGGTAAGTCAGGTCTCCCAGGATAACTGGAGCAGTGTCCCACGATTAATGTACATAGAGATCCTGAGGCCAAACAGTCCTTTCTCCATTAAGGTAACAGAGATGAGTTCTGAGAGATCCTAGAATTGTGGAACTTCCAGGCCACTCACCATTTATGTCTGTAAACCTGCCACAGTGGCCAGCCAGCCCTGAAAGCCCCATGGAGAAATACCCCTTTCTGTCTATAAATTCTGAGCCAAGCTGGGGGGACAAATAATAGACACATGGGTCCTCATCAGTTGCCCCAGAAGAGTCTGGGAACCCCATGTGTGCAAAACCATCAATGATCTCCTGGGCTTTACCAAGTTTTATAACATGGTGCCTTTACTGGGGCATCACACACTTGCAGGACAAGGGCCCCAACAGTCAATCTCCCCCGCACCCCCAACCAAACTGCTTGACTATGGACTGGTAGCATTCAGAGTGACCAGCATCCAGATGGCAATGGCGACCCACTTCTCAATGGGTGTGGGGCACCACGTTTGTACACTGCAGCTCCAGGGTTAGGTTAGCACAGACCTCAAGAAAGGCTGCCTTCAGCATGCTGAAATTCCCTCACCATTGCTGGTCATCCCAAGTCTGCAGAACGATCCCTTCCCCCGACTCTAGGCTGGATTCCTGAGCCCAGAAATGGTGCTGCACAGCATGAAGCTGCTCCAGGAGCTACTCCTGTACTATCAGTTGCTCAGTGTCCTCTTTCTCTTCCTTGTCCTCATCCCACTTCCTCTTCCACTCAAGCTCCTCCTGCTGCTGCCACCACATCATCTACTTGGTGGTGTGGCAAGCAAAGTCCAAATCTGAATTCGTTTGGCTTTGAGTGCTGAAATACAGCCCAGGCAGCCTCTGTCTATTCGTGGTTTCCAGCAATAGTGGCGCAGAGCATTGGTAGGTCCAAACTGGCCGACAGCAGTTTGAAAATGGCGCTAGCCCCACCAGAAAGGAAGCATGGGGCAGAGTCAGTGGGATTTTAAAAAATTTGAACCCACTTGGCTTCTGCTATGCATCCCACAGTGCACAGTGAAAAAAATCCCTGCATGCACATTGCTCAGCAGCAAAGCAAAGGACCAGGGGATACCCTCCGAGAATGCCCCATGCTTAGTACACAGCAAGCCACTGCCATGTGTACACAATGATGTGAATTGAATGCTCACAGCATCCTATGTGCATACTATTAGTGCAGCTCATGAACTGCAAGTGAAATCAGTGTGAGCCATTCCCCTCCCTCCTGTGTAGACAAGTCCTAAGTGACTTGTCAAGGGTCACCCAGGAAGTCTGTGGTGGAGCTGGTAATTGAAGGCAGGTCTCCCAAATTCTGGGTTAGTGCCTTAAGCACTGGACCACCCTTCCTCTCTGCACATGGGAATTATTAATTTAATAAAATATTTCATCACTAATCAGACAGTGAGAGGAAAAAGAGTCCTCATGAGAACTGGCTTTAGTCCCTGGCCAGCCAAACCCATCCTGTTCTGTCCTAGGGCTGGGGTTGCAGCTGGTAGCACCAGTGCAGCCTGTGATGAAATGACCTTTGGTTGAACTTTCAGAGGAGACTTTCCTCAATTGAATTGTGCCAAAGGCAATGTACCCGTGAACATCATGATCTAGAATGAATCTTCTCGCTGATGAATCCATCGCTCAGGATACTACAGCACGTTCATCAGGCAAGAGCTCGGTTAACCCTGGAAGTGCTAATAGATGTAAACAGAAAGGAGGAAGGGAGGTAGGTTTGCATAATAAGCCAAGCCCATTGGTGCACTGGGAAAATGTGGTTACCGCTGGAGATGTGATGACACGTGGTTGGATGCATTCAATCAGGAAACATATACAGTACCATGTGATGTAGGTGACACACTACATGGTTTTAGTAACCAATAGTAAAAGTCAACAGTTTGCAAACAGCCCATAGGTTAAAGGTTGTTCACATAAATCATCTATTCCTAGCAGTGCCATTGACCTCGGGCTAGTCATGTGGGACCAGATTTTTAAAAGAGCTCAGCACCCAGTTGTCACATTGTGGGGTGCAATTCACACCAGTGAGGGGTTGTGTCATTGCCTGCCCTGCAACCCTGGGTGCTACAAATGCCTTGTGGGTGTGGCTCACAGCCCAGACACTGATAACCAGAAAACAAGCATGCAGTACCCTGTGGGTCCATGCTATGCAGCCCTGGTTCAGTGCTCTGACCCCAGCAGCCTGTCTACAAGACAACAGCCCCACTCTGCTCTCTGTCACCCAGTTACCTTACACAGAGGTGACACAATCCACTCCCAGTTCCAAATTTTCCCCAAACCCTGTGCAATATCCAGCCCTCTCCTGGGCCTTTCAGAGAGATACTGTAGTTTGTTTACTTCTCTAAAGAGACAAAAAAGACATGACAGGTTTCAGAGTAGCAGCCATGTTAGTCTGTATCCGCAGAAAGAACAGGAGTACTTGTGGCACTTTAGAGACTAACAAATTTATTTGAGCATAAGCTTTCGTGGGCTACAGCCCACTTCATCAGATGCATAGAATGGAACACATAGTAAGAATATATATATATATATATATATATATATATATATATATATATATATATATATATATATATATATATACACACACACATATACAGAGAACATGAAAAGGTGGAGTAAGAGGCTAATTAATTAAGATGAGCTATTATCAGCAGGAGAAAAAAAACTTTTGTAGTGATAATCAAGATGGCTCATTTAGACAGTTGACAAGAAGGTGTGAGGATACTTAACATGGGGAAATAGATTCAATAAGGGTGATGACCCAGCCACTCCCAGTCTCTATTCAAACCCAAGTTAATGGTATCTAGTTTGCATATTAATTCAAGCTCAGCAGTTTCTCGTTGGAGTCTATTTTTGAAGCTTTTTAATTTAACCGGGGTAAATACACCCTTCCCTTCAAGAACAGCATTGAGTTAGTTTACTGTAAAAATAAAACAAGTTTATTAATGAAAAGGACATAGGTGAAGTAATACCATGTAGGAGGAATACAGTTAGAAAGGGTTACAAACAAACAAAAGAAAATATATGCTTTCTAATGGCTAAGATCTAACCTTACAAGCAACAGTCTTTGCTCACGGTCCTTACCAATCTTCCATTTGCAGAGACTTCAACCCCCTTGGTTGAAGGACCCATCTATCTCAGCTTGCAAGAGCTCTGGCCTCTTCTATCTGTCCAGCAATGGATGGCAAGATAGCTTCTCCTCTCTCTTTATATATTCCCCAGACTCAGGATGACCTCATGCTGTTCTTCCCTTCCTGTGGGCTTCCCACCCTCCTGCTCCTTTGTATGTAAATGGGACTTCCATTGTTTCTGGTCACATCTTGCTTAATGTCATTGGAAACAGGTAGCTAGCTGCCTTCAGTCCAGTCTGGGAGGGACCGATTTCTCCCCATACTTGGTCACAGACTTCAAAGCATAATATCATTATGTATCCATGTTAATATCTCATATAGTGTTAATACATACACTTCACAATGCTGTTAATCACAATGTGTCATTAGCTTTCAGGAAAGACCTTACCTGATACACTTTTATAATACAGTAATATTGTATGAATTCAATTGACTCAATTACTTACCATTTGAGGTTCAGACCCACTGTCTTTATAGCCCAGATAAAGTCTCTCTGCTGGGGTGTAGATGCTTTGCTGTCTATTTGCCCACTTGATAGCTTTGTTTATCTTAGATGTAAATGGGCCTTTATTGTCTCTGCTTGACAACCCGTGTGGAGAGACAAGCAAATATGCATCCCTTTGTCTAGGGCAGACTGGGTTTATGCCTTGCTTGCCAAACACATGTTAAGAACATAATTCTAGCACCTATTCATAGCTCTTTGTACACACCCTGTGCATGCATCATGCAAGAATATTAATGATCCGTGAATGATTAGTTTTCCAGTGATAACTTACATGCTGCTTTAGATATAGGTTATGACAACAATGTGCTAGGTGTAATGAGTGTGTGAGTAAACCATGAATGGGCATGTGTGACTCCAATGTGCTGAGTTCTTTTGCATATCTGGCTGTTACTTTGACTGTATGCATAAAATAGGGAATCAAACATGCAAATGGCTAGTTACATTAATAACTGACCATTTGCCTGTGCACACAGCTGTAATTATTCACACAAAGCAGGCATGCAATTGCATCTGTAGACCTTTAACACAAACCTCATAGGTGGATTGTAGGTCCTAAGTAATTACTCTCTGTAAGTGACTGAAATTTTCAGTTGTGAGGTGCTATAGAAGTGCAAAGTATTTAACATAGTCTCATACAAGGCTAGTGTTGTCATTATATAAAACCTGCGTGCCCTGTGTTTTATAAAGGAATTTTGATCCCTCTGATGCTGAGAAGGCAGAGTAAATGAGAATTGTCTCTAATGTCCTAGTAGCTGAATTTCAACACTGGATGCCACAAGCAGAAACTCAATGGAAGCCCAGCTAGCCACAGAAAACATTACCTCTCCTACTAGCAGCTATTGAGCAAGCATCACTAGAATGCAACATGCTAGCAGAATTAAATAGCTATTTGAACTCAGCTGTTCACGTACTTATTGGGGACAAATTAATTTTAATATTATTTATTCTGTGAATTTCAATAATTCATCAGGATATATCCATAACCGTAATTATAACATCCAAAGCAAGAAACATGGTCCACATAAATTATTCCACAACATTAATTATTTATTTGACCCTTTATGTATAGCTATGCAAAATTTACTGAAAAACATGTACATTAATTAATATTTACATTACATTTTCATTCATCCTAATGCATTTTTCCAAGCTAAAGTGACTTAGGTTTGGGCATGTGAGTAGCTAGCAAAGTTCTCTCTGCTTGTTACTTTTAAGTGATTTATAATTTAACAAAGAGTGAAATAGCCCGGCATCTGGGGAGAATGCGTTAGGATTAACATCCCTGAATGTCTAGATGAGCCAAAGGAAAGCAGAATTTTAATCAAAAGAATCCAGTTGAGCAATATGTTTATTTTACTCACTGAGATCACAAAGCCAGTCTAAAAAACAGCATAACCATTGCAGCAGAATGTGTTGCTGTGTTTGGGCATTCAGCGCAACCACTTAGGGAATAAAGTTCAACAAGGAGGAAGTCCATTATTTCAAATAGCCTATTGTATTCTTCTATTATATAGAAGGCCATTGGGTGAAGTGTGGACAGTTACCTTGGAGATTTCATCATCCCCACTCATCGAATAATCATTGGAACCATTTGGTGGGGGAGGAGGGTCTCCAACCCCAGGCTCCAACCTGAGCGGGAACACCTATGCTATGATTTTTAGCCCCATCACACAAGCCCCACTAGCCTGAGTCACTTGATTCAGCCTCTGAGACTCTGTGCCGCAGGATTTTTTTGTAGTGTTGAAGAACCCTTAGTTGCAAAGAAAAGCTTGAAACTGTGAACTGAATGCACCCGAAAAACTCAGACACCAGAAGGGACATGAAAAGACCCCCCTGCCCCGCCTTTTTTTTTTTTTCTTTTTTTCTTTAAATTTCATGATTTTTAACCCAGTTTTAGGATTTCTGGAGCCTGACTCATGATTTTTGAATGCTTGAGGGGGACAATACTGGTTTCAGCTTGACCAGATCCACCCAGTGGGCTGAGCAGTTGGTGAGGAGAACCCATACCAGCCCAGGTGGGGTCTCAATAGTCTCATTAAATCCTTTTGTTGGATCCAACAACCCGCCTGCAGGCACCCTCAGTGGAGTTATTCCCCTTTTTCCGCAGTGCTAATGAGAGACGAGTCAGGGCCCTTGGTACAAGTAGCTGTGATGATGAATTTATTTATGCCAAGCAGCAAAGCAAAAAGTAAACAAACAAAAATGCTTTTGCAGTCTGCCAGGGAAGGGAAACATTTTTAATCACTTCCATAAAGCTGACGCCTGTTCACCTTTTCTACATCATAAATGTGTCCAGTGAAGGATGCACTGGGAAATTTCCACATGAGCAAACCCCACCCAATGTAAAAGGCCTAGATCCACCCCTGCAATTTAATGGTTCAGCTCCTGCATGCAAGCTGTTATTTTGATTTTTAATTATTAACCATAAATACAATTTCAGCTTCTGGAGCGGAGCAAACATTTCCCTCCCCGGATTCCAGCTGTAGGGCTTTCTCACCCAGAGAATACTGAAGAAGATTTCAGTTTGTCTGAGATAATGGTGCCACCCACACTTGCATTCAGTGGGGTACTTATGGACATGAGTGTGTTCAGAGAATGCTGAGCCATGTATAGAGCTAAACGAATAATGCACAATGAATACTTAATTCAAGGATACTTGTTCTGTTTGCGACTTGTTAGCAAAAGTCTCATTATTCAAAACAATGTATGAATTTATATTGACAGTCTGCATTATGGCGATGGAGTAAAAATTAGTCACCAGGGCATAAGATGTCCCAATGACATCCCATTCAAGGAGGAGGGAGTTGTCATGCCACTCCATTTAGTTGATGATGCAGTGCAAGGCTCAATTGTTTAACCTTGCTCAGTCCCAAAACTTTCAATGGAAAACCATCAGAGACACCCCAAACAATCAAAACCCTTTGAAGTTAAAAAAGGAACATTACAACATTACAACAGAGGTTCACGCTGTCTATGAATAGAAACAAAAGACTATTTCAGATTATAGAGGAGGGAGAGGCACTCTGTATCCTTTCACTGAGGAGACATCTGGAGGACTAAGGTGTTCTCATGAAAAATTGGATCCTGTCTGATGTGAAAACAACCAGCTCTGTAACAGACTGAACTTTGGAGAGAAAACCTTCTTTGTTAGCTACGAAAGGGAACTATCAATAAGTGTAGACCCAGGTTTGCATTTTATGTCTTTTGTTTTGTATTGTAACCATCTGTGACCATCACTCTCTCTTGTTTCTCTCTCTCTCTTTCTTTATTCTTTCTTAAGTAAACCTACTTTTGTTTTATTATAAGGGCTCACAAGTGCTGTGTGTTAACCAGGAGCAGTGGTTTAAGGTAAAACTGGTAAACTGGGGTCACAGCTCCTTTGGGGGCAGAAGATCTGGGATTTCTGTGAGCAGCCAATGTCAGGGGGCAGATATCACAGGGGCACAGGGGAATGAGTCAAAGGGACTTGGACACTGGAGTGCATCTATTGTTAACCTGGAAGGCAAAGACAGGGCTGGCATAGCCCAGAGGAGAATGCTTGGTGGCCTGGTGATGTCAGGGAGCTGACACCCAACGGGCACAGACGAGACTCCCTCACAGGGACAGCAGGGGGTAACAAGCTGACTCATAGTCCTGGGTGCCCTGAGAACCATCCTACCTGTACAACAGGGAAGTGAAGTGCAAGAGACCCACCATCTTATTTCATGTATCTCTCTAACGAACCTTCAGACGGTGTGTTTCCCCTCCCTGCCCCTTCTCATCTGGCTAAAATACCATGAGAACAGACCATCAAAGGATTGAATACAGCCCAAGGTGGACAGTGAAAAGCCAGAAGGCTGCTTCATTTAAACTAATGAACCTGGAGAAGGAAAATGAAAAAGGACTCCTTGAAAAAAGCTGGATAAAAAATACAGTGCAGATAGACAGACTATAAACAGGTTTCAGAGTAACAGCCGTGTTAGTCTGTATTCGCAAAAAGAAAAGGAGTACTTGTGGCACCTTAGAGACTAACCAATTTATTTGAGCATGAGCTTTCATGAGCTACAGCTCACTTCATCGGATGCATACCATGGAAACTGCAGCAGACTTTATATACACACAGAGAATATGACACAATACCTCCTCCCAGCCCACTGTCCTGCTGGTAATAGCTTATCTAAAGTGATCATCAGGTTGGGCCATTTCCAGCACTATAAACACAGAGCCTTCCCCCACGTGCCCCTACTGAATGGATCCCTTTATATAAGGACTAACTCCCAACACACATTATAGCTTGCAGACAATTCATAGATTCCAAGACCAGAAGAGACCCTTGTGATCATCTAGTCTGACCTCCTGCATAACACAGGCCATAGAACTTCCTGAAACAATCCTGAGAGCAGATCTTTTAGAAAGACATCCAGTCTTGATTTAAAAATTGTCAGTAATGGAGAATTGACCACCATTCTTGGTAAATTGTTCCAATGGTTAATTACTCTCACCGTTAAAAATGTATGCCTTATTTCCAGTCTGAATTTATCAAAATTAAACTTCCAGCCATTGGAACATGTTTTATCTTTCTTTGCTAGATTGAAGGGCTCATTATTAAATATTTGTTCTGCATGTATTTACTTATACTCGATACTTAACCAAGTCCACCCGTAACCTTCTGTTATAAATAGATAGAGCTTTTTGAGTCTATCACTGTACGGCATATTTTCTAATCCTCCATTCTCGTGACTCTTCTCTGAACCCTCTCCAATTTATCAGCACCTTTCCTGAATTGTGGACACCAGAACGGGACACTGTATTCCAGCAACAGTTGTACCCGGGCCAAATACAGAGGTAAAATAACTGCTCCACTCCTACTCGAGATTTCTCTGTTTATGCATCCCAAGATCTTATTAGCTCTTTTAGTCACTGCATCGCACTGGGAGATCATGTTCAGCTGATTATCCATCATGCTCCCCAAATCTATGGCTAAGCCCTGTCTTCCCCATAGTCTCCCCTGGCCAACTCCGCACACTTGGGACTGCATCTGTTCAGCCTCTCCTCAGGGGAAAGACTCTGGCTATTGAGTCAGACACAAATTCTCCTATAACCTTTCCCGTATTTCATTGGCTACTCTCTGGAGAGGTGAGTTTTTGTTCCTATAGAAATAACTTATAGGTGCAAAAATACAGGTGGATTTTTTTGGGACATGCAGAAGTGTGACTCTAAAAACTGAGTCGGGTTTTGCAAATCTGGGTCTTATTATTTAAACAGGACATTTATTTTCACTGCAGAGAGTCTCTGCTAGCTGTTGTACTTGAGACAGCGTCTGAAACATGGTGCCTTGTCCCTTGAACGTGTTCCAAGAAGTTGGGGTGCAGTAACTGATGAGGACCAGTAGATTATGATCTGGAGATTGGCATGGAAAAGGATTAAACCCACTCTTTTTCTCCTCTTCTTCTTACCAGTTTTGGCATGAAAATGGCCTATTCCTGATCCACCTCCCACCCTGGTGCTCCTTTTTGTCAGGTGGTTGCACAGCAAGGTCAGTGCCAGCCTCCCCCGTATGGTGGGACTGAGGTGGGTCTTAGTCCCCCCTCGCCATGAGGCCCTGCCCCCTGCTCCTCCTCTCCCCCCAAGACCCTGCCCCCTGGCCTGGTCAGGGTCCGGAAGCCGGAGCTGGGCAGTGCACGGCGCTGTCCTCAACTACCTGAAAGGGGGTTCCAAAGAGGATGGCTCTAGACTGTTCTCAATGGTAGCAGATGACAGAACGAGGAGTAATGGTCTCAAGTTGCAGTGGGGGAGGTTTAGGTTGGATATTAGGAAAAACTTTTTCACTAGGAGGGTGGTGAAACACTGGAATGCGTTACCTAGGGAGGTGGTAGAATCTCCTTCCTTAGAGGTTTTTAAGGTCAGGCTTGACAAAGCCCTGGCTGGGATGATTTAACTGGGAATTGGTCCTGCTTTGAGCAGGGGGTTGGACTAGATGACCTTCTGGGGTCCCTTCCAACCCTGATATTCTATGATTCTATGACTGCAGGGGGTGCTGCCCAGGATCCCAAGCTAGAGTGGGTCAGTCCAGGTCGCTGTGGGGAACCCTGGACCCTCCACCTGCCCTGGACACTGGGACATGGGCTGGGAGCTGCTTTCTGGCACCCCTACTTCCTACCTGGCTTTCTCCTGTGCTGCTGCTGGAGTTGGGCACTCGACCAGCAGCCGCCGCTCTCCCTGCTCTTGGAGAGCAGCAGCTGCTATGGGGTGGCTGCAGAGGGGGGAGCTACGACAAATTTTGGGGTGGCTATAGCCACTGCAAGTCCCTCCCTAGTGCCACCCCTGTTGCAGAGTCACTTTTGATATTTTCATACTCTCTTCTCTTTCCTTGGACCCTCGTGATTAATTATAATGACAAGTGTAAATATTCCCAAATAAGCCTGTTCTCATGAGTCTCAGAAGGCTCCGTCCTTAGAAGTCTCCACGGTTGCAGCCATTCCAAAAGACTTGGGAGCTCAGGGAGATTTATGTCAGAAATTGTCCTGAGCTGCCCTGTTATTCTGCTGCCATTTGGCTAGGGATTGTATTGTCCCCAGGTGCAAATAATCATCCCTCGACCTAGGACGCCATAAAGAAAAGCCCCATAAATATTTGTTAGACAGCAGGGTTAGTAGCAGCTCCACAACAGGTCACTGATTAGCATGGAATTTATTGTGCTTTTAATACAGTCTAGTTGCAGGACAAGAGCAAGGCCAGAATTGTTCACTAAAATTCCTTGCAGTGCTGTTCTCATTTGCAGGTTTTTAAATGACCATCAGGTCTGTCCTTTTCCCTAGACATACAGGAGAGGGTTAGTCCCACTGGAGGTTTGTCATGCTTATGGCACTAGAGCAGTCCCTGCAGCTGTGGACTGGGTGGACAGGTGCCAGTACTTAGGTTACCTTTAGGGCCTATTGTTGATGCAGTCACCAGATCCAGAGGCTTGTTAAGATGATTGAGGGGCCATGTCTACACTAGGGAAAAGGATGTATTTTTAACACAGTAATTGACACATGTTAAAATCCCCAGGCAGACAAGGCAAGCTGTCTATTTTAATGGGTGTTAGCGAAAACACGTTAGCTACCACATTAATAACACACTAGTGCAGACAAACCCAGTGAGTTTAACTATCTCTCCTTTGAGCATTCAAGGAAACCTTAGTAAAGGTCCTCTGGTGTTGCAAAGCATATGCATGAAAGGTTTAAGGGCTCAGGCTCCCCTCTTGAGACCACGAGGTATGAAGGGAGGTTAGGGACTAGGGAGTTCTCCCAGGTGTAAACTCAGGGGCTGGGCAAAGCAAATGGGAGAGTGAAAGAAACCGCCAGGAGGAGCCAATCAGACTCAGCCAGCAGCAGCAGAGATACAGATGCAGCTGGGACCTTTGGATGCTGATGATGTCATCAGTGTCTGATGGCTTTTTACAGGTTTTACAGTGGACATTGTTTTCCCTCTGCTGATTGGCTGTTCCCTCCCACCCCTACCCTCACTCCACCTGCCCTCCATGCCTCTCTTCCCCTTCTACTTTTCCCTTCCCACCTCCCTTCAGTGTCCTGACTTCCCTTTGTCTCTCTGTTGAGCTAATCCCTTCCCGGCACAATCCCACCCAAAACATAAAACCACAAAGCAACCAACCACAAAAATGATGGTGCTAATATGGTGTTTGCAAACCAGATCATTGTTCTTTCTGCTTCTGTGTTATCTCCCTTCCCGCCATACCCAAACTTTTGTCTTCTCTGTTTAGACTGTAAAGTCTTTAGGGCAGGGATTGTTTCTCACTGTGTCAATATAGCACCCAGCCCAAGGGCACTCTGATCTCATTTGAGGTGCCTAGATGATATCATAATATAAACAAATGATCATAGATTAGGGGGATGGAGATTCATGGATTCCAAGGCCATCAGAGACCACTGTGATCCTCTAATCTGACCTCCTGTGTAACACAGGCCAGTGAACTGCCCCAAAAGAATTCCTAGAACAGATCTTTTAGGAAAATATCCAATCTTGATTTAAAAATTGTCACTGTTGGAGAATCTATCACCACCCTTGCAAAATTGTCCCAATGGTTAGTTACTCTTCATGTCAAAATTTTACACCTTATTTCTGACTTGTCCAGCTTCAATTTCCAGCCATTGGATGGAGTTAGACCTTTCTCCACTAGACTGAAGAGCACATCATCAAAAATTTGTTCTCCATGTTGGTACGTACAGACTGTTATCAAGCCATCCCTTAAACTTTAACATCCCTTAAACATCCCTTAAACTCTTTGTTAAACTAAATAGATTGAACTCTTTGAGTCTATCACTGTAAGGCACTATCACTTGTACATAAGCTACCATTAATTTGTAGTTCTGCGATTAGTTCCTTTTTATCTGTCAAGATGCAGTCTAATATAGAATTCACCCACGTTTGTTGCAACACTTCCTGAGTTAGGAAATTGTCATTTGTAATATTTGGAATTTTCAAGGATGTTTTAGTACTGGCAGCATGAGACCTCCGACAGGTGCCATTCCAGTTAAATTCCCCCATGATCACGCAGCTTTTTTTCCTACACATTTAGATAGGTGTGTAAGGAGCCAGTCCTCCTGTTCTCTATTGTGAGTTGATGGTCTGTAGCAGACACCCACTAACACCCCAAATTGTGCTTTATCTGAATGGACATCAAAGTTTAATACGTATGGATCATTTTATTTCAAGTTATCAGTGACTTGGAAACAGGCACTGCCATTTTTGACATCCAGTCACTCCCTCGCCCATTTTGCCCACTCAATCCTTCCTAAATATGTTGCACCATTGATTTTAACATTCGATTCATGCAGATCATCCCACCAGGTTTCAGTAATACCAGCTAGATCAAATTTGTGCTCATAAATGAGCAATTACAATCCTTTTGTTTGTTACACAAACGACTAGCACTGGTGTACAGGCAATTAAAGGATTTCTTCTCATGTCCTTTGGTTTCTTGGTTAGTTTTTTTTCTCAGCATCTTGTTTCTGTGGTAAGTGAGTGCTCCAATCTTCTTTCTTTTTACCCTCCATTTTTGTTATTACTTTAACACCCTCCTGACTATTCTTAGCTAGCCTGTCCCCCAGGAGATTGGTTCCCCTTCTACTGAGGAGGCAACCATTCAAACTATACGGCCCGCTCTTTGTGTACAAGGTAGGCCAATATTCTACAAAACCCAAACCCTCCACCGTGCACTGCTTAACTAGCCAGTAGTTCACTTCCACAATCTTCTGCCTTCTGTCTTCCCTCACTCATGGGACAGGAAAGGTTTGGACATTCTTTTTCAGCATGCTTTTGAGTTCCCTGAAGTAATCTATTATTTGTAAGATATCCCTGATGCAGTGTCACTAGTGCTGGTCTGAACCATCACTTATGAATCCTGTTGACTTCAGAAACCTATCCAATCTTAGAGTTATGTCTCATGTCTTGGTTCTGGGAAGAGAGCAAACTATCCTGTTGTCTTGTCCCTTGCAGAACATTCTTCCAGTTCTTCTAAGTACTGAATCCCCAGCAGGGATTATCTGTTTTGGAGAACCCTTTGTGGACAAACTTGCTTTTCTTATGGGTTAGACCAAGCTGCTATCCACAGGTGTGTCCCGTATCTCTGTCCATTCCCTTGGACCAGCTGGGTCTCAAGAGGTATCATCATCCACAGTTTCCTTAGGACCTGGTATCAATTGTAAGCTTCTAGGTATGTGAAATGCCTCCTGGTCATCTTCTCTCTGGTGGCCACAGCTTGCCCATCCTTGTCTGTCTCCAGACTTGTAGGATGCTGCCATGACCTATTGCTTCTGGTGGTTACAAACTGCCAGACCTTCTCACTGACTTCCTCTCTCTCTGACTCTTTGGTGGCCAGCTCCTTTTTTACTTTAACCTGTAGTACTGATGTTTTGTGACCCTGGCTGTCTAGGAACTCCTCAGCTTCTCTGATGCTCAGTAGCATCTCTACTTGCCCATCCAATGCAAGCATCTTTTTCCTCCAGCACAGCCAACTTGCACTTCATGCACAGGAAGTCCTGTCTGGCGTCAGGCAGGAAAGAGAACATGGCACATCTGTTGCAGGTCACCACCACTGTTCCATCACTGGCATGTAGAGCTGAACGTCTCTCAACTCCCTCTGAAACTCTCCTGTTAGCTGCCTCCATTCACAGCTCTGCTGGAGAAGGCTAATGTGGCAGCTGCCCAGGTTAGGAGCCTGGAACATGCCAGGTGCACGGGCTACATCTCACAATAACCTTTCAGACCTGAGCTCTTCTGTGTGCATGCACTTTTCAATCGAGCGTTAATAGCACCTGAGGATGATCTTGGGACAGGGAATGCTTTGCAAACCTCACCCCTCCTGCCAATTTAGCAAATAAACCTTGACAATCCAGAACTGGATATCGAAGCAGAGCCTCCAACCAAGCCTTTATGGGAACTTTGGAGTCTCTACAAATTCTTAGACTTCTATCTGGAACATAGGCCATCAGGGTAGCTCAGTCACTGAACTCCACAGGTGGAATTTCTCTGCTTCTGCAACTGTTCCGCCATTCTACAATGTCCTGCACTACACGCAGCATGGGGCGAGCATTTGGAAACAGAATTGGCATCTTCAGCCACATGCAGCTTTGCTGTTGTACCATGCACAAACTCCAGGACAGTATTACATTCTGATTAACATTTTATTTTTCATTTCCCTACCACATCCAACATGAGGTGTGTGCTCCTCCAGTTCCATTTACACTCCCTCACCCAATTTCTACCCATCCAGCAAGATCTATCTCCTCCGTCCACAATTATCTGTGCTCTTGATCCTGCCAGCTCATCTTCATGGGCAGACCCTTCCCCCAGAGGAGAACCCCCTGGAAAACAGCGGGGCTCGATATGGGTTCAGGGGCCTACCATGGTAAGCAGGTATGCTTGGACTTTCCAGTGACCTGCAGGCATCTCCAATACTTTTCTCTCCCCCGACAATACTCAATGCACAAAGAAAAATCTCCGATTGAAGCATTTCTTCATCCCCTTACATCATTTTGCGTTCTCATTTTCACTTCCTTGATGTTTAATTTAATTCAGTGTGGGGTGTTTGAGTCCCACCCACTCCACAGCATATACAGCTCTGACAAATGGGATAACTTCCAAGCTGCCTGCTCAGCAGTCCAAACTGTAACTGGTGTCATTCCCGCTAAGCCCACAGTGTTACACTGCAGATGCCCATTTCACATCTTTCAGATAGAGACTGGGTAATGAACATGTTTAAGGCCTGCCAGGAAAATTGCTGGTGAGCTGGGCTGGGGCTTACAGAGCGGTAATAAGACTTAGTCTGACAAAAGATAGTTGAAAGATTCTAAGATCATATTGGCTTATCCAGGCCCAGTGTCACAAGATGGCTGCGCTGATTCCCCCCTCCCCCACCAGGAGGTCCCCTGGGTAAATACCAGCCTCATATGCTGCTAATGCTTTTGTAAGTATTGGAAAGAATGCCGGGAAGGGTTAAAGGTATGAATGTGGAACAAAAGGTTTCTTTACAGGCGACGAAAGGCCGAAGGGGGAGGAAAGAAGAAAAGAATGGGTTAACTTGATGTTCCAGCTAAACCCGAAGGTAAGGAGCTGATGCCAGCCCAAGGCCACTGCCCACACTCACTCTGCTACCTGCCAAGACAGAAGGGGATGGGGGAAGTTGTTCCCCCCCCCCCCGACCAGCCATGAGAAAGGAGAGTTATTGAATGAAATGCAGGGGCCGTGAAAAGGAGCGAGACAGAAAAGGCCAACAAGGGAAAAACATAACTGTCTCAAGGCCCTGAAACCGGTGTGTTTTGGGAAAGTTGAAGAAACCACGGAAGGCCGGTTTGGACTGGTACACAGAATACAGGGAACAAAGGTCTCTGAAGGAAATGCCCCCAAGAGACCCCAGGATTTAAAACCATCCTGGGAGCTGAGGCAAATCGGAGTTCAACAGCTGACCCTGGACAACCTGTGCACGGGACAAGAACTCCCGTCCACCCCTCCCCCTCTTCTTCTTACGTTACACCCAGGCTTGGCCAGCCTCGGGTAGTGCAGGTGTGAGTATGAAAGTGGGTTAGGGCTTGGGGCAATAATGCTTTCTTCCTTCCTTTGAGTGATGTGAGGAATGGAATCCCCAGCACTCTCCACTGTTATTTTATTATTTTATCAATAAAGCTTTAAAAACTCAGTTACTTGGTGTGCTCCGTCATCTCCTCCACAAATGATCCTGCAGCCTCAGCCTGATCACCTGACACCTCAGGCAGATTGGTAACAGAAATCTATCACACCAGCTGTCACCCAGAGGCACAGGGACCAGGGGCAGTGGGACCAGCGAATCAATGTTTTGGATTCAGCAGGTGTTACCTTGTAAAAAGTGGGCCAGAGCTGAAAACTAGAAGACTTTAGCTGTAACATAAATGTGAAAATTTGATGCAAGTTGCCAAAAAGTATCTCTCTCCCCTGAAACTGCGGCTGCCGTGCTCCATTCTCCCCGTTAGGAAGGCTGAGACTGATAACATGAAAGGGGATTGGGAAGATTGTACCTGGAGTGGGAAGCAGCTTCTGCCTCTTTCTTCTTTTATTCCTGCTGACATATTCATCCTTATCACCGCAATATGTCTTAATTGATAGGGGTGTACAAAGGTGGCCAAGTGGAATCATGCTAGGAGACTCCTCCGACACACCAGCTGTCATGGAGGCTTCTTGAATCAGAATGTGTCAGCTGAAAAATAGACAGTAATATTTCTTAGGCACTGTTAAATAACTCCCATAAATTCCCAGCATGACAACTCAATGAGCATTCATGGCTGCAGCATTAGGAATGAGACCTGCTTCAAAGCACTGCAGTTCGATTTAGCAAGTCGGCGGTCGCTATTTTGGTGCTTTCAGCTATATCTAGGGAGCTGCAGCTCAAGGTTCAGATGAGTCTAGCACTTGCTAGCCTTGAAAAACAACTTGCGCAGAAGCAGGGGTGGGGGGATGTGATGGGCACACATCTCATTTGTCTAAGCTGGGAAATATTCAACAGGATGCCAAGGGGAAAGAGAGAGGTGACGTCTAACCAACGTTAACAGGGAATTTAATGAAGATACAGCTCAAAGCAAGAGGTGCATTTCACTGTAATTATGATAACAAGTTAGCTTTATATGGATCTTTCCTTTTTAAGGGACCCAACTCCCTTTACAAATAATAGAAACAGGGATCAATTAATGCACTACCGAAAGGCAAAATTCAATGTGAGAAGAATGCCCAGAGCAACTCCCCCTCCCTTTTTACTACTTCATTATGCTCTTCAAAGCTTTTTTAAAGTTATTCTTTTTCCTGCATGTTCTTCATATGAGAAAAACCAGGGTGCTCTTTGTTATAGAGAGACAGGTTCAGAAATTTTTTAAAAAAATCCCCAAACAAAGTTTCCGTCTATTGCTTTTTACACTGGAATCAACAGCAATGTCAGGCTGGTGGGTCTTGGCAAGTTATTAATAAAATAAATAATAATTAATAATAATAATTTGTATTACCGTAACCCCCATAAGTTCCAGTGAAGAACCAGGACCCATGGTGCTAGGCACTGTACAAACACAGAACAAAACTCAGTCCCTGTCACAAAGAGCTGACAATCCAAGTTGGTGCAAACCTCACCTTTCCCCGCCAGCTTTTGGGAAGGAGTAGGCTGAGGATGGGAGGGTTGGAAGTCAATTTTATTAACCTCTTATTAGTTGGTGGATCTTTATTTATGTGCCAAGATAGACTAAGAAGTTCTCTAAAATGCACAAGATAATGCAATGGATAGGATGGGAGTGAGGAGCACAGAACTGGCACTTACATGAGTTCCCAAAGACCTAAACAAACAAGTGGAATAAATAAGTAGGTTCTCTGGGGGAACTGACCAGTGATGTGACATGACGATGTAACATGCAGTTCTCCCTCCTCACAACTGGTGAGCAGATGGGATACTGAGACATGGGACTTGTCTCTATACAAACTACAACAAAGTCAAAGTCAAACCAGTGCAAGTTTGAGTGTATACACGCTCTTATTTTGGTTTAAGGGTAGTTTTTACCCATTTAGTGTCTATTGATTCCTTACTAACTTCAGCCAAATCAAACTAAGTATCTCCACAGGATATTGCACCACTTTAACTAAATTATTTTTTAAACACACAGAAGTCAAACTGGTGGAACTTTCTCATGTAGACAAGCCTTTCGGCTCAGTTGTAGGGATGGGTCATGCCAGTTCAGGACACAAGGATGTAACGTTACTGCTCAGATCCACCGAAGTTCTTGCTAAGGACCTCCAGGGAAGAGATGAGAGTAAAAGATCTGATTTTCCTGGCATTTCTAATACACAAAACAAGCATAAAAATAGCTTTAAAAAATCTGAGACTAGCTATCCTTATGACTTAAAGATAAACTTGAAAAGAAAATTTTGTAAGTGTCATCCCTTTAAAGGTGGAATCCAGCAGCAATCTGATAAAGCACAGCAGCACTGGGACAGGAGGTTAAGAATATCTTTTCCAGTGGAAACTGCTGGGAGAATTTTAGGTAGTTAGAACATAATTACTAATGCTGGAATTTGGCCAGATCCCCAGGCTTATGGAACCTTTCATATCCAGAAGCGTTCATGAGCAGGACTTTGGTTTGTACCTCATCCAAAAGTCGTCACCTCCAGCAACACACTGCCTCTGAATGACAAGGCTGGGGTTTTGGGTCACTGATTGTGTTCCCACCTACTGATGCTTCTGTAATCTCACACCACCCTCTGCTTTCCTGTGGGTCTCCCATCCTGCTAAAGGCAGCCCTGATGAGGCTTGGCTTCAGAGATCAGACAGGACCACAGCCTAACATGCTATAGCTGCAGGTGAGGAAGAGAGTGTGAATAGAGCCCTGTTAAAGCTTTAACCATCTCCTGCAGTTAAGGGTTGAAGTCACAGATTTGGATTTCAGTTCAGTTTGGACACGGCCAACCACTGGCCCAATTGTGCCTTGAAGAACTGGTCTGCACTAGGGGCAATGTGGAGTTGCACAAACCTAGGGGAGCTCCAGGAATGCTGGAGGCAGCCTCTAGGAGACAGCCTGCAGGAGAGTGCATGCTCTGCACCTTCCCTTAGGAGGATGCCAAGTGCTCTCCCTTCCTAGCCCCCGGCTCCACCTCCTCCCAGCTCCCTTCGGTATTTTGTACACCATGGAGTGCTAGGAGGGAGCGGTCCCTGCACTCCCCGTGCACAGGGACTGGACCTTATGTGGGAGATGCCAAGGGGCAAAGGTCCTGCATCACCACTGTCATGCACCCACACAAAGAGTAAGGCCCCAAGTTAGAGTGCTCAGTCCTCTCCCCACCTTTTTTGGCACCTCTGTGTCCCCTTCTTTGGGCCCCACCTTTCTTCTTCTCTCCTCCCAGCCAGCCTTATCCTTCTCCTGGCCCTCCTACTTACTTATAGCAAGTCTCCCAAGGGGAGGAGTCTGAATAAGTGCTCAGGGTCTGTCTGCTTGTTCACTGTTTTCCCCAGGAATTGAAATTAGTTTTTTTGTTCCAAATTTACAGGTGGGGGGGTCAGGGCCGATGAGGGGTGAGACCGTGAGGGTGAAGCGGGGCTGTATGGCACTATAGTAAAAAGTGAAAAATGTTTCGTGGCCATTTTATTAGATTTAACTCATGTTTTAAAATCATCACACAAATTAAAGGTGGCTACTCAAGCCTTCTATGAAGCACTACATCTCCATCCTTCTTGGTTTCTTGTTATAATTTTGCACAACTCTATTAATGAACTTCTTGAACGCAGTGTGTTCATTTTTGGTGGCTTCTCATGTATCTAGTACTTCCACTCCTTCAATTGATATGCTCATTAGTTCATTTACATGAATGCGGAATAAAAGGTTCCTTTACAGGCGGCGAAAGGCCGAAGGGGGAGGAAAGAAGAAAAAAATGGGTTAACTTGATGTTCCAGCTAAACCCGAAGATAAGGAGCTGATGCCAGCCCAGCAGTATCTTGAAATGATAGACAGGTCACATTCACATGATCAGGCAGAAAGTGACTTCTTTCAGAACACAAAGTTCTATTCAATGATGAAAAAGAACGCTCAACTGTAGCTGTTGTGACTGGGAGTAGCAAGAGATGAATTCCTACTTCTTTCATCCCAGGAAACAGAATACAAAGATCGGGCTGAGCCACTAGTGATGATAAAAAAGAAGTTGAAGTCAAATCTTCATTCATTCGTCATATGATATTCCACTCTGTGTTCAAATTCTCTATTCTGTCCTGTGCACATGGCAGCCCCATTGCTGGTAGTGTCTCACTCCACTCAACTGTCGGTATTTTAAAGGACAGGGATCTGTAAAAGCTACGTAGAGGTTGAGTAGAATCTAGAAGTCGCTGTTGTAGATTTTTAAGAATCAAGTCTGTGAACTTTTTCAGTTGCCTTAACAAACACTTCTTGTCCTCTTCACTTAAGGATTCAATATAAATGCCTTCATTAGGCAACTTCTGGACTCAAGTCTTTGCTTCTTCCTGTACTTTTTCAATGGATAGCTCTCTGATTGATCCAAATGTAGCTTCTATTGCTGGACAAAGATCTACTACTGTTGTAGCAGATGCCTAGATGGCATTGTTTAATGACCAAGTGGTTTCAACAGTAGACTGAGGGTATGTCTACACTACGAAATCAGGTCGAATTTATAGAAGTCGGTTTTTTAGAAATCGGTTTTATATATTCGAGTGTGTGTGTCCCCACAGAAAATGCTCTAAGTGCATTAAGTGCATTAACTCGGCGGAGTGCTTCCACAGTACCGAGGCAAGCGTCGACTTCCGGAGCGTTGCACTGTGGGTAGCTATCCCACAGTTCCCGCAGTCTCCGCTGCCCATTGGAATTCTGGGTCGAGATCCCAATGCCTGATGGGGCTAAAACATTGTCGCGGGTGGTTCTGGGTACATATCGTCAGGCCCCCGTTCCCTCCCTCCCTCCGTGAAAGCAAGGGCAGACAATCGTTTCGCGCTTTTTTTCCTGAGTTACCTGTGCAGATGCCATACCATGGCAAGCATGGAGCCCGCTCAGCTAACCGTCACCGTATGTCTCCTGTGTGCTGGCAGACACGGTACTGCATTGCTACACAGTAGCAGCAACCCATTGCCTTCTGGCAGCAGACGGTGCAATATGACTGGTAGGCGTCATCGTCATGTCCGAGATGCTCCTGGCCACGTCGGCCAGGAGCGCCTGGACAGACATGGGCGCAGGGACTAAGTTTGGAGTGACTTGACCAGGTCATTCTCTTTAGTCCTGCAGTCAGTCCTATTGAACCATCTTATGGTGAGCAGGCAGGCAATATGGATTGCTAGCAGTCGTACTGTACCATCTTCTGCCGGGCAAGCAAGAGATAAGGATGGCTAGCAGTCGTATTGCACCGTCTTCTGCTGAGCAGCCATGAGATGTGGATGGCTTGCAGTCCTTCTGCACCGTTTGCTGCCAGCCAAAGATGTAAAAGATAGATGGAGTGGATCAAAACAAGAAATAGACCAGATTTGTTTTGTACTCATTTGCTTCCCCCCGTCCCCTGTCTAGGGGACTCATTCCTCCAGGTCACACTGCAGTCACTCACAGAGAAGGTGCAGCAAGGTAAATCTAGCCATGTATCAATCAGAGGCCAGACTAACCTCATTGTTCCAATAAGAACAATAACTTAGGTGCACCATTTCTTATTGGAACCCTCCGTGAAGTCCTGCCTGAAATACTCCTTGATGTAAAGCCACCCCCTTTGTTGATTTTAGCTCCCTGAAGCCAACCCTGTAAGCCGTGTCGTCAGTCGCCCCTCCCTGCGTCAGAGCAACGGCAGACAATCGTTCCGCGCCTTTTTTCTGTGCGGACGCCATACCAAGGCAAGCATGGAGGCCGCTCAGCTCACTTTGGCAATTAGGAGCACATTAAACACCACACGCATTATCCAGCAGTATATGCAGCACCAGAACCTGGCAAAGCGATACCGGGCGAGGAGGCGACGTCAGCGCGGTCACGTGAGTGATCAGGACATGGACACAGATTTCTCTGAAAGCATGGGCCCTGCCAATGCATGCATCATGGTGCTAATGGGGCAGGTTCATGCTGTGGAACGCCGATTCTGGGCTCAGGAAACAAGCACAGACTGGTGGGACCGCATAGTGTTGCAGGTCTGGGACGATTCCCAGTGGCTGCGAAACTTTTGCATGCGTAGGGGCACTTTCATGGAACTTTGTGACTTGCTTTCCCCTGCCCTGAAGCGCATGAATACCAAGATGAGAGCAGCCCTCACAGTTGAGAAGCGAGTGGCGATAGCCCTGTGGAAGCTTGCAACGCCAGACAGCTACCAATCAGTCGGGAATCAATTTGGAGTGGGCAAATCTACTGTGGGGGCTGCTGTGATGCAAGTAGCCCACGCAATCAAAGATCTGCTGATATCACGGGTAGTGACCCTGGGAAATGTGCAGGTCATAGTGGATGGCTTTGCTGCAATGGGATTCCCTAACTGTGGTGGGGCCATAGACGGAACCCATATCCCTATCTTGGCACCGGAGCACCAAGCTGGCGAGTACATAAACTGCAAGGGGTACTTTTCAATAGTGCTGCAAGCTCTGGTGGATCACAAGGGACGTTTCACCAACATCAACGTGGGATGGCCGGGAAAGGTACATGACGCTCGCATCTTCAGGAACTCTGGGCTGTTTCAAACGCTGCAGGAAGGGACTTTATTCCCAGACCAGAAAATAACTGTTGGGGATGTTGAAATGCCTATATGTATCCTTGGGGACCCAGCCTACCCCTTAATGCCATGGCTCATGAAGCCGTACACAGGCAGCCTGGACAGTAGTCAGGAGCTGTTCAACTACAGGCTGAGTAAGTGCAGAATGGTGGTAGAATGTGCATTTGGACGTTTAAAGACGCGCTGGCGCAGTTTACTGACTCGCTTAGACCTCAGCGAAACCAATATTCCCACTGTTATTACTGCTTGCTGTGTGCTCCACAATATCTGTGAGAGTAAGAGGGAGACGTTTATGGCAGGGTGGGAGGTTGAGGCAAATCGCCTGGCTGCTGGTTACGCGCAGCCAGACACCAGGGCAGTTAGAAGAGCACAGGAGGGCGCGGTACGCATCAGAGAAGCTCTGAAAACCAGTTTCATGACTGGCCAGGCTACGGTGTGAAAGTTCTCTTTGTTTCTCCTTGATGAAACCCCCCGCCCCTTGGTTCACTCTACTTCCCTGTAAGCTAACCACCCTCCCCTCCTCCCTTCGATCACCGCTTGCAGAGGCAATAAAGTCATTGTTGCTTCACATTCATGCATTCTTTATTCATTCATCACACAAATAGGGGGATGACTACCAAGGTAGCCCAGGAGGGGTGGTGGAGGAGGGAAGGAAAATGCCACACAGCACTTTAAAAGTTTACAACTTTAAAATTTATTGAATGACAGCCTTCTTTTTTTTGGGCAATCCTCTGTGGCGGAGTGGCTGGTTGGCCGGTGACCCCCCCACCGTGTTCTTGGGCGTCTGGGTGTGGAGGCTATGGAACTTGGGGAGGAGGGCGGTTGGTTACACAGGGGCTGTAGTGGCAGTCTGTGCTCCAGCTGCCTTTGCTGCAGCTCAACCATACACTGGAGCATACTGGTTTGGTCCTCCAGCAGCCTCAGCATTGAATCCTGCCTCCTCTCATCACGCTGCTGCCAAATTTGAGCTTTAGCCCTGTCTTCAGCCCGCCACTTACTCTCTTCAGCCCGCCACCTCTCCTCCCGGTCATTTTGTGCTTTCCTGCACTCTGACATTATTTGCCTCCACGCATTCGTCTGTGCTCTGTCAGTGTGGGAGAACAGCATGAGCTCGGAGAACATTTCATCTCGAGTGCGTTTTTTTTCTTTCTAATCTTCACTAGCCTCTGGGAAGGAGAAGATCCTGTGATCATTGAAACACACGCAGCTGGTGGAGAAAAAAAAAGGGACAGCAGTATTTAAAAAGACACATTTTATAAAACAGTGGCTACACTCTTTCAGGATAAACCTTGCTGTTAACATTACATACATAGCACATGTGCTTTCATTCCAAGGTCGCATTTTGCCTCCCCCTACCGCGTGGCTACCCCCTCAACCCTCCCCCCTCCCCGTGGCTAACAGCGGAGAACATTTCTGTTCAGCCACAGGTAAACAGCCCAGCAGGAATGGGCTCCTCTGAGTGTCCCCTGAAGAAAAGCACCCTATTTCAACCAGGTGACCATGAATGATATCTCACTCTCCTGAGGATAACACAGAGAGATAAAGAACGGATGTTGTTTGAAAGCCAGCAAACATACACTGCAATGCTTTGTTGTACAATGATTCCCGAGTATGTGTTACTGGCCTGGAGTGGTAAAGTGTCCTACCATGAAGGACGCAATCAGGCTGCCCTCCCCAGAAACCTTTTGCAAAGGCTTTGGGAGTACATCCAGGAGAGCCGTGAATGCCAGGGCAAAGTAATCCTTTCACATGCTTGCTTTTAAACCATGTATAGTATTTTAAAAGGTACACTCACCGGAGGTCCCTTCTCTGCCTGCTGGGTCCAGGAAGCAGCCTTGGGTGGGTTCGGGAGGTACTGGCTCCAGGTCCAGGTGAGAAACAGTTCCTGGCTGTCGGGAAAACCGGTTTCTCCGCTTGCTTGCTGTGAGCTATCTACAACCTCATCATCATCATCATCATCTTCTTCATCCCCAAAACCTGCTTCCGTGTTGCCTCCATCTCCATTGAAGGAGTCAAACAACATGGCTGGGGTAGTGGTGGCTGAACCCCCTAAAATGGCATGCAGCTCATCATAGAAGCAGCATGTTTGGGGCTCTGACCTGGAGCGGCCATTCGCCTCTCTGGTTTTCTGGTAGGCTTGCCTCAGCTCCTTAAGTTTCACGCGGCACTGCTTCGGGTCCCTGTTATGGCCTCTGTTCTTCATGCCTTGGGAGATTTTGACAAAGGTTTTGGCATTTCGAAAACTGGAATGGAGTTCTGATAGCATGGATTCCTCTCCCCATACAGCGATCAGATCCCGTACCTCCCGTTCAGTCCATGCTGGAGCTCTTTTGCGATTCTGGGACTCCATCATGGTCACCTCTGCTGATGAGCTCTGCATGGTCACCTGCAGCTTGCCACACTGGTCAAACAGGAAATGAAATTAAAAAGTTCACGGTTCTTTTCCTGTCTACCTGGCCAGTGCATCTGAGTTGAGAGTGCTGTCCAGAGCGGTCACAATGGAGCACTCTGGGATAGCTCCCGGAGGCCAATACCACAGTATCCCAAATTCGACCCGGCAAGGCCGATTTAAGCGCTAATCCACTTGTCAGGGGTGGAGTAAGGAAATCGATTTTAAGAGCCCTTTAAGTCGAAATAAAGGGCATCATCGTGTGGATGGGTGCAGGTTTACATCGATTTAATGCTGCTAAATTTGACCTAAAATCCTAGTGTAGACCAGGGCTTAGAAGAGAGAGAATGGCAATAGTCTTCTTTGAACACAGTAGCAAAAGTAGTCCACCAGCCTCACCACTTGGATCCATCCCATCTTGGTAGATACTTTCCAAAGTCAGTAATAATGGCTGGAGTAATTTTAAGACAATAGCCAAGGATTGTGCATGAGAAAGCCAGCGGGTTTTCCCAGGTTGGACTAATTTGAACTTCAGTCCCAGTGTATCTTCTATATTTTCCAAGATATTCATTTTTTTTGGACTCTTGCTAAAAAAAAATAAAACGAAGACATTAAATGCATAGCTTTTTGAATGTCTTTTGAAGAGTCTGCAGCTTGTACTAGCTCTAGCTGGAGTAGATGGCCTCTGCAGTGTGTATAGAAGAGATTAGGGTTACACTTTTCTGTGAGCAGAGCTTGTACTCCACCATGTCTTCCAGAGAAGTTTGCAGCTCCATCAAAAGCACAAGCATCCATCTGTTTGGGGTCCAATTGACAAGCATTTAAATCTTCTAAGATATGGGTTGTCACAGATGCAGCTGATGTGTCTTCTATAACTTGAACATCTAGAAATGCATCTACTGGCCCACACTGACGTCAAGATAACGTACACGATGACTTGATGCCCATTTGCATCGATGCATTCATCAGCCATGTATGCAAATTTTTTGAATGTGGTGAGAGAGTTCTTCACTTTTTCAACTGTTGAGTCTTTCACTGTTGCACCGCATGCTTCTGGCCAGTCAGTTGAGTTTCTCGCAGAAAGACAGTGAGCATTTGCTGGTCTTGTTCGGAACCAGTGTTCAACTTCAGGATGAACAAGTGACAATGCACTTAACATTGGCCTCCCAGTTTGTAGTGTGTGGTATCTCTTGCTTAAATAGAAAGTATGATGCCACAGCCATGTGTGTTCACATGAACTGTGTTGTGTCTCCAGCATTCTTAACAGACTCATTAACACTCACCGGTATTGCCCTTGGTCAGTGGAGACTGAGAGTTCAGAGGTGCTTTCACATGAGTTCACCTCCCAGGTGGGGGGCAAGAAGGCACCTTGCTCGTTCCTCCAGCTGCTCACTGTTTGCTCTGGTCACTGTTGTTCATTGTGCCACCGTTCACTCCATTGCTCTGTTGCCGTCACCTTCTGCTGCCACCTGCCACTGTGACCTCTGCGAGTTGGTCTCTTGAGGTTCCACCCAGCTCTCAGTGATTTCAGCTGAGTTCTCAGTGGGGGAACCTCGCTGCTAGTGCAGTCTGGGCCGTCTCTTCCACAGAAACACTGTCCCCACAGCAGGTCTAAGCCCTTAGACCTGATTAGCAGTGATTTCAGCTGCAGTGGTCACTTAATGAAACAAAAGACTATCGATGGAGCCTAATCAGCTCTGTCTTTAAACAGTGGAGAGGGGCAAATCAAATAGTATTTGTGACTCTGGCAGACCATCAAGCAAAACACCTGTCCCCACCCTCTCTCTTGATGCCCTCAATCAGCACAGACTAAGGGCTTGGCTACAGTTGCACGTTATATCACAATAAAGCCACCCAGAGCGCTCTATCTCACTCCCCGTCCACACTGGCTAGGCACGTAGAGCACTCTGACTCCCTGGCTAGAGTGCTGCTGGTTTCCACCTCCCCGAGAGGGATAAGGTTTGCTGCGTATTGGGTGAGACGCTGCAGCGTCCGCATGAACGAGGAGTTACGTCACAGAATTCTGACTGCCCTCTGGGAATGTCCCATCATCCCCTTCAATAAGTGGCCTCTCTTCTCATTGTTTGAAATTGGCAGGAATGTGGAAGTGCCCTTTCAAAGCTCTGTTTCAGACAGCTGGCTGCTTATCTTGTCCGAGAAAAAACAAACAGTTACTGTTTGCTTTGAGTGAGTGAGAGAGGTGATGGTGGGGGGGGTCTGAACTTACAAGACAGCGCGCTGACAGACTCTCAGCACCCCAAAAACCCACTCTCTCTCCCCCCACATACACACAACACACTCCACCCCACCCACTTCCCATTTGAAAAGCACGTTGCAGCCACTTGAACGCTGGGATAGCTGCCCATAATGCACCGCTCCCAATGCAGCTGCAAGTGCCACAAATGTGGCCACGCTACTGCGCTGTCAGCTGTTAGTGTGGACAGACTGCAGCGCTTTCCCTACTGCGCTGTACAAAGGCTGGTTTAACCCAAAGCTCTCTACAACTGCAAGTGTAGCCATAGGCTAAGTATTCTACTCCCCTTTACTCATACAATAATAACAACATTTCATTACACCCCCCTCTCTGCATTCAAGTGATTAGTAACCCAACCCCAGCCAAAATCTATCACTTGGGCAACACAGCTCTGTTTGCTGGATACCTAGGTAGATTAGGTGTGAATGTAAATACAATCTGGTCCTGAAGCCTTTCCCCCCAGCCCCCAGCTCATCACTAGCTGTCAGGGAGAGCTCATTTAGACTTTCCTTACAAATCATAATTTGAAATTATTAGGTTGGCCAACATCACCGACAGGAATGCACTGACATTGTCATGAAAACAACAGCTGTATAAGGAAGCTAGTCTATGTTCATACTTTTCAAATCTATTATACTTTTTCAGATACACGTATTTTATCATACACTTTATATGCTTTTAAAGTGTGTATTAATGTTTCAATTTCAATTGAAATGTCCAAACAATCACTAAATTGGCAACACTGCACGTAACTAGTTCACAAAACTGGGGGAGGGGGGTTGGGGAAATTTGGGGGTGGGGTGGGCTGTAGACCCCCCCAGGGGGCGGTGAAGGGAAATCCCTGTGCTTGTCCATATAATCCAACCCCACTGTTCTGTAATGCTGGGCTGGAAGGCTCTAGAGGACAGACCACCTCCTGATCTCTTGGCATTGCTGGTTCAGGACCATGGAAACAAGAAAAAACACATCCATGTACTTTAGAATCATAAAAAAGGCATTTGTTTCTAAAGGGGTTCTAGAAATGGCAAGGTTCGGTGAGATTCCTTTCCCCCTGAATGGCTTAGATTAGTCCATCTCTGCCTGGGAGGCTATTTTCACACTTTCCTGAAGCTGAAAAAGAGGTTGGGTAGGGTTTGAGCAGGGGATGTTCATTCTCATCGGAGCCATCTGATCCCAAATCTCTAATGCAATGAGAAGCAGTTTGGGTTAGAGGACTGAGTTGGAGCCTGGGATCCTGGAGTTCCCAGTCTCATTAGGATGGCTGGAGCAGATCTGTCAACATCTGAGAGTCTCTGTGAAATGGGGATTGTAATACTGACCTGCCTCCTTGGGCAGCAATGCGGATTGCTTAGTTAATAACTGTCGATGTGAAGTTCTGTGGGAGTGCTGCCGCTGGACAAGCTATTGGAAACAACTTACCCATTTTTTTCTGATTGTTAATTGCCTCCTGAGAGATCATGATATTTTTCATTTTGCCCAGCAGTATCTTGAAATGATAGACAGGTCCAAACCAGAACTGCAGCTCTGAACGCCCCTGATTCTGGGGTGTGGCCTCAACCTAAGCAGTGATGGGCTACGTTGTGTACAGTACTTGAATAGGAGACTGGCAAGGCAAAGCTACCGTACTGCTATGTGATAATAAATAAACTCTAATAAATTGGTTAGTCTCTAAGGTGCCACAAGTACTCCTTTTCTTTTTGCGAATACAGACTAACACGGCTGTTACTCTGAAACCGTACTGCTATGTGTGAGCCACTAGATGGCACTCTTCCTAGGAGTCAATTTTGGACGAATGCCATAGCAGGACTATAATGCTGCAGATGCCGTTTTCCATCAGAGCGGTAAGGCTGAGGTCCTGACCACTTGTGGGGAGATGTAATAGCTGATGTGCTGATTGTTTGAGAGGCACGGGCTACTCCTGGTGGCTTCGCTAAATTGCAGTTTGAGTCATTAAGTTTTGCTCCCTCCACTCCCTAAATCCTGGTGGCATTTTCAAGTTGACATATTCGTCTCCTCTCCTGCTAACCTGATGTGCAGCGTTGCTTTTGTGTGGTGCAGAAGCCCTGCCTAACCTGGAGTCTTCTGAGACCCACTCAGTGTCTATACCCTCTCTCCGGCTCCCAGCACTTACTGTGTGTGTGTCTCAATTCCACCAGCGCTGCACGGTACTGTATTTCCACTGGAACCGACTCTTCTCTGGGGCTCACCCTCCAGAGAAACAAATGGGATCGATGCCCTTTTTGATAATGCTCACACCTGAGTATTCTATGGTTTGCAATAAAATGTGATCTGAAGATGAAAATGAAATCTAAAGCACGCTTCCAGCAGAAGATGAAAATGAAATCTAAGGCACGCTTTTCCCTGCAGATACCTCCGGAAACCTCATGACAGAAAAATGACATGGGCAACTCCTTGTGCTGAAACGTGGCCCACCCCAACACCTGGGAAACTTGACCATTGAGGTTAGCATAAGCAAAAACCAAAGAGAGAGACTAGATTTGAATTGATATAAAAGAGCAGAAACTGGCACATAGCCCAGGGGATATTGGAATGACATTACCTGAGTTTTAAAAAATAAACCTAACAAACACATTGTTAGGCTTAATTTATATCTGTTGTGGAATTGGGGGAAAAACACCATGGAAATATCATTATTTCTTGTAATCATTTTTCTGTAACAGAATCAGAATAAAACCGCTCTAGAGAGACTCATTATATTTTCCCTCATCTGTCTTTTTTTTCTGCCTCTCTCTATTGTTCCCAGCTCTGTCAAGTTTGTGACAAACTTAATTACTAGCAAACAGTGGGAAATCCAGATGCCACATCACACTTTTCTTTTCTAGTCCTTAATCTAACGCAAGCCAGGGCAGTGGCCAGATGGTGCTGGTGTCATATCATTGACAGTAGCCCCTGCCTCACACTCCACAATATCTTTTTTAACAAAAACCCAAAGGTGACAGCAGAGCTCTCGG
Source organism: Lepidochelys kempii (assembly GCF_965140285.1). Lineage (NCBI taxonomy): Eukaryota > Metazoa > Chordata > Testudines > Cheloniidae > Lepidochelys > Lepidochelys kempii. Next base: position 27,927,228 of record NC_136392.1, on the reverse strand, counting down.
TTGTCATGAGCCAGAGATTCCAAAGAGCTCATCAGCTGGGCCAGATTTTCCCCAGAGCTCAGCTTCCATTTAGACACACTGGGTACTGAGCTCTCTTGAGAGACCTGGCCCTATTCTGTTAGCTCTGAGAAACTGGGGCCATATAGACTTGTGCCTCCAACTAACGGGGCCTCCACATTACATCAGATAAGCACCTCAGTCATTTAGCCTTGCACAACCCATGAGGCAGGGCAAAGGTGTCATCGCTGTAGTACAGATATGAACTAGGGCACAGAAAGGCTAAGTGACTTGCCTAAGGCCATAGAGGAAGTCTGTGGCAAGGCAGAGCCTTGAACCCCACTCTTACAAGCCCTAGCTGAATGACCTAACCCCTGAGCCACCCTTCTTCTCCAACTCAGCTTCTCCCCACAGCAGCATGACTGATGGAGCAGAACTGCCCTAGATCAGCTGCTGTCCCCAGAATTTCTGTTGGGGGAGATTTCAAAGCATGGAGGGAGAAGCCACTCAAGTTAACTCTGACACAAGTCAGCATTCCTTTTAGATAGGAGTACTTGTGGCTCTGAAACCCTTTAGATAGGGAATCTTTGCAGGGTTTGGTGATGCCCCAAAGGGAAGCCATCACCCCTGCCATTCCCTTCCAGATCCCGGCCTGCCTTGCAGATCACACACCCATGCAGCAGCTGCACAGGGGCCTCCACAGGCTCAAGGAAAAAGTGCAATGATGCAACTGAGGCTGCAATCCTCCTTTCATGCCCCACCCCACCCCATATTAGATCTCCCAGGGGGGAGGGAGAGCTGGTTAGTCATTGCTTACAGGGTGCGATTGCGACAGACCATCTCCTGCAATATCCCGAACAAACCTTATGGAATTCAGGTAATGTGTACTGAATTCAGATAAACCTTACTGAATTAGTTTCAGAGTAGCAGCCATGTTAGTCTGTATCCGCAAAAAGAACAGGAGCACTTGTGGCACCTTAAAGACTAACAAATTTATTGAAGCATAAGCTTTCGTGGGCTACAGCCCACTTCATCGGATGCATGCTGTGGAAAATACAGTAGGACGATTTTATATACCCAGAGAACATGAAACAATGCTCCAACAAACAGACAGTCCCCCTGTTCCATGGCGGGCCCAGTCCTTAGGGGCAGGTTAGAAGGGTTAGGCCGAATGAGGTCCCGTTGGTTGCTAGTTCTGAGCTGAAGCTCTGATGGATTTGTAACCACAAGGAAAGCCCTTGGGTGGGGATTTGAAGGACAGCTCCTGCCTGAGCCCAGGGTAGGGGATGGGGTGAAGCCTGGTAAGCTTATTAGCATGCGAGTAGGTTCCTTTATTCTTTTTAATATGATTTCTCTGTAAGGCTTTTATCATAAGAATAAAATAGGCTTGCACAAAAAGGGCTGTGTGGTAGTTATAACTGTTGACAATCACTCTGTTATCAGTCTCTGAAAGAGAAAGCAAGGGTGTGAGCTTGTACCACCTGTCTCTGCTGGGAACAGTGCAGTGAAGGCAGGGAATTGTGCAGCCTGGAAATAACCCAGGTCTCCACCCACAAAAGGCAACTGCTGGGGACCTGGAAGCCGAGAGTGGGTGCTCCTGCTGGACCACTAAAGGGAAAGACGGGTGCAGGTGCCCTGAACTGTGACAGTGACAGCTGCCTGTGTGTCCCCCAAGATTTTGTTTCCACTCCCTGACTGGATGATTACCAAACAGCAAATGCCCTTTACTGGGGCTAGTCCCATTCTCTGCGTGCAGAACAGCTGCTTCCCAAACATTAGTGTGATCAAACTCTCTGTGCAAGAGTAAGATCTGGGTCAAACGTGGTGTTGCTAATCTCATATGCTCACAACCGGGGGCCCCTAAAATCATGAAACGGGCTTAAAAGTAATAAATGGTGAGTGTTCTTATTTGCCTGCTGGTTTTTGAGCTGTTAGGGCAACTGTGGGTCATGTTTCCAGGTGTTTCTCCATAACCACAAAGATGAGAAACGTACTTTTTATTTTTGAATGCAAGCTGAGATTCTCACAGGACCCCGGGAGCTGGGGCTTTAAGGAAATAGCACTAGGTTTATGATAGAATTGCACGAGTTGGCAACACTACGAGTCAGTGAAAATGAACTGTGACTTGGAGCTCAGCAGAGTGTTCATGATTAGTGTATCGCAGTGTTCAGCCAGCTGTATGTCCCGCAGCCCCAGATAAACTTCTTTATGCTCACTTGCCTCATTAAAGATAATCTTCACCCCCCATACATTGGCCCCAGGCATTAAGCCATCCGGCCTTACGCTGGTTCTCTGCACTGGGGTAAATTTGACCCTTAATGAGGAAAAGATTTAATCAGCCACTAAAAATTAAAACCCTGCCCCTCTTTTTCCATAGATGGTAAAGCAAAACGGGAATGTGACGCACCCCCTCCCAGTCAGACGCTCTCCTCTTGCCATTCCCTGTGCCGAACTAAACAGTGAAATGGAGGCAACAATGCCAGCTTTTAGCAGAGCTGCCTCGTTCCCTCATAAGTCGAAATGTGGGGAAATAGCTCACTTGCCCCTCAGTGGTAAACAAGCCGGCAAGCACGGTGATAATTACTCTGGACACACTGGTTTAAGTGAGGCTTCCAGCGTTGTTACTGGCGCGGCTTCCGAATGGCTCTCCGAATTGGGTGACAGATCCAGGGAATGTAACTTCTGAGCCAGGGGACAGGCCTGGTGCACGCCACCAGGCCTGTGAGGAGCGTCTCATGGACACAGATATATCGTACTTTACCCCGGCGGGGGAGCGGTGATGTGCTGTTGAATGCCGATGAGAGCAAAGTGGATGTTAAGCTTTGAGAAGACAGCTGACGCGAGGCAGCAGCAGCAGCAGGAGGAGGATAAACCAAGTGAGTCCCAATAAAAAAGACGCCTGCTGCGGAATCGGTATTCAGCGCCAAACAGGCGGCGGGTGGAGAGTGGCTGAGAGAGGTGAGAGCGATGAGTACTATAATGCTTCATCAGCATGTGCGCTCAGCAGGGAGATGGAGAGCGGGTGCAGGACCCGGAGTGCATTAAGCCAGAGGGTTTGCAGACGCCAGCCTAGCTGCTGTGAGGGGTGTATGGATGAAAACAGGGCCGCTATAGTGAGCTCGATGCTTTTGGAACTGTTGGATCTTCTCTTCCCACTTGGGCTTTTATTATGGACTTGGGAGGGGGCCTGGTGCCTGGGCTGGGAGAGCAACGATGGGTTGTGAATGATTGCAGATGAAGGGGCAGAGCCAAGCCAGGTATAACTGAGGGCCTGCAAAGCCTAGAGCCTCCAGGGAAGTCCATAGCAAATCTCCCGTTGTCTTCATCAGGAAGAGTATTGAGGAGTGATGAAGAATCCCCTTGTGGTGGAGTGGACTCACCGCTGGCATGCCTCCTCCTGCCTGGGTGTGGTGTAGCAGGTTCTGCTGGTCTAGCGCCCCCTGCTGACAGCCACTCCAGCCCTGCAGTGGTCTGCCTCTTCTCATGGCTCAGCCCTCTAGCCAGGTCACTTGAAAGTCTCACCCCTTCCAGGGTATGAAAAAATCCAATAAACAATAGTCCTGTGGCCTCAAGCTGAGTCTTTACTTCAAGTCCTGACTCAATCATTTGTCTACAACTGGTCTCTGGGGTCTTCGTGCTATCTTTTCCAGTGGCCGGTAGGGGAACCCAGGCCTTCCCTCTCCTCTGGGTTTCAGCCCGGAGAGCCTGTCGTGAGCAGGCAAGGTCTGACTGTTAAGGCCTCCAGCTCCCTTCCTGGGCTATTTCCTACCTCAGTGTGTCAGCAGGCCTTTTCCAGAGACCCTTCCTGGGCCCCCTATGTACCTACATTCCTCTCAGGCGCCCTGCTTCCTTCAGGGCTGGGACTCACAAGATTTCACGCCCTACAGTGCTCTACCAAATCCCAAACCATGTGTACAAACTTAAACCACTCCCACCCATCCTGGGCTTGCCCTTCAGTCCTTCACCAGTCTGCCCAATGCTCTGCTCCTCAGCTGAACACTGACACCCTGGGGCTGCCTCCCTGGAGGCTTGTCCCTATTTTGAGACCCACCACAGCTGCTAACTCCCCGCACGTGGCTTTTCCCGATTCTCATCATTTGTGTCAGACCGGTCTCAACCTTCTCTCTCTCTGGGTCTTTCCAAACTGACTTCAGCCTCTGCCAATCTTCTTAAGGCAGAGGTCCCCACACTGTGGCATGCCACCTTGGTGGGAGCAGGGCATGAGGGAACATGCGGGGGGATGCAGCTCCCACAGGGGGAGGAGAGGGAGCGCCCCCCCAAGCCCCGCTCCACTCCTAGCTCTGCTCTGGCCCCACCCCCAGGCGTAGCTCGGCTAGGACCTGTTTTGCGGGCTAGGCGTGATTGGAGCGCATTGTGCTCCACTTCCACTCCCACCCACCTCCAACCTTTCCAGGAATGCCCCCCCCCATGCTAGGCTATGCCATATTTATGCCAGCTGGGGATTACCCAGGGAATCTCTGGCTGCTCTTCTATGGCACCTGTCTGTCCCCTTTATGCTGCTGGAGCTGTACTAAGGGGCCAGGCCCCAGCTCTGTGTTTCTGTCTCTTGCTGCCATGCAAATAAAATAAGTCACTTGCCAGATCATGGCAACAGAATGTAAATGGCTGTGTGCGGGGGCTCCTGTTTAGTTAAATAGAACACAGCAGGTAGCCATGACCAACCCGTGGCTTTGTGCCAGATGGTGCTTTAGCCACAGGTGGTTGGAGCATTGGCCTGCCAAACCCAGGGTTGTGAGTTCAATCCTTGAGGGGGCCATTTAGGGATCTGGGGAAAAAATTGGGGATTGGTCCTGCTTTGAGCAGGGGGTTGGACTAGATGATCTTCTGAGGTCCCTTCCACCCCTGAGATTCTATGATAGGCAGGTGATTGAACTGTCCATCTAGCATGTCCATTTGTTGCTAATGGATTGAGCCACTGAGAGTGCACTTGTACTAATGTGCCTTGCGCTCTGCTCCTCTGATGCACTCTGCACTAGCTACGGTCAGGAATTTAACAGTGCATTAGGGGCGGGCGGCCCGTGAGTACCTTACGGAACCTTGCCCAGTCTACCCAGTGCGGGAGCCTCCACAGCTGAGCCAGCTGAGGAGAGTCTGCTGCCGGAGGCGCACTGTCTGGTCCTGCTAGCCCGGCAGCCACCCAGGCAGAGAGTCACTGCACATGTTGCTGTTCTAGGCTCCTGCCTCTTCTGCTTTGTATGCTACAGCTGCCCTAATCAGCAAATATGACTTGAACTAAGCGAGGCCCCAATCTTGCAGCATGTTAACAGCAGCGCTTTGACGCTGCTAGTGAAGACGTACCCGCTGAGTACATTCCCCAGACCTGCGTTAGCTCAAAAGCTTGTCTCTCTGACCAACAGCAGCTGGCCCAATAAAAGATTACCTCCCCCACTGTGTCTCATACCCAGGGACCAACACAGCTACAACAACACTGCATGTAACAGAGAAGACAGTCCCTGTTCCAAAAAACTTACAATCTGCACGTAAGACAGGATGTAACAGGCGGATGATCCAGACAAATTGGGTGGTTGGGAGATCAATAGGCTCCACACAGGTTAGCAGGAAATCTGAAGTCACAGCTGACTGCTTGCCTGACCGAAGTCAGAGGGGAGTGATTTCTAGAGATAGGTTTTAAGAAATAACTTTAGGGAGGATAAATAGGCAGCTGTACAAATTGTTCCCATGCACGGGGGCAGCATGGAAGAACAAGAACAAGAAACTGAACTGGAGATGTAAGATGAACAAACAGACAAGCAATCGATTAAGTCTGCCTGCAGCGGAAGAAGCAAGGATCACAGGCTTATCTTTGTTTCATGCTGACTCCCCTTAATTACAGGGGAAAAGACGATTGTCAGCTGTGGCTTTTAGCTGGATTTATGGCTAATTGGCTTGTTTTTGTAATTGCTAAGTGTGTTTAGCTTAATGAAGCTTTGTGTTAAATCTATGACACTATTGCTTCATCTGCTCTCTGCCAAGAGAACACTCCTGTCAATGAAATGACACATCTCCATGAATGGTTCCCTGGATAAATATTCTAGATCTCAGACAAATACAGAATTACTATTATTTTTAAATAATAGGCATATTATATTTGCCACGCTGGAAAAATATTTGCAAAGTACATTAATTAAATAGTACTGGCAAACTATCTGCTCTGTTGCTCCTTCCAGTGGTAGAGGGTCACTTCATACAAATACCCAAACCTGGAAGGATTATTTATTATTGTGATAACACTTGAGGGCTCCAGGCCAAGCCTAGATGTCTACAGCACAATTAAACAGCCCCTTAGCCCAAAGTCCAGTGAGCCTGAATCAGCTGGCATGGGCCAGCCATGGGTGTCTAGCTGCAGTGTAAACATACCCCCTAGAGGCCCCGATTAGGGCCCCATTGTGCTAGGTGCTGTACTAACGTAATAGAATCAGAGAAAGGTAGGGTTGAAAGGGACCCCTAGAAGTATCAATTCCAGTGCCCTGCGCTGTGGCAGGACCAAGTAAACTTAGATCATCCCTGGCAGGTGTTTGTCCAACCTGTTCTTTAAAACCTCCAGTGATGGGGATTCCACAACCTCCCTTGGAAGCCTGTTCCAGAGCTTAACTGCCCTGAGAGTTAGAAAGTTTTTCCTAATATCTCACCTCAATCTCTCTTGCTGTAGATTAAACCCATTATTTCTTGCCCTACTGTCAGTGCACAAGGAGAACAATTGATCCCCTTCCTCATTATAACAGCCCTTAACGTATCACTTCCCCCCTCTGTCTTCTTTTCTCAGGACTAAACATGCCCAGTGTTTTTATTTTATCACTTGTGTTGCTCTCTTCAGGACTCTTTCCAATTTGTCCAGATTTTTCCTATAGTGCCCAGAACTGGACACAGAACGCCAGCTGAGGCCTCACCAGTGCCAAGCAGACCAGGACAATTACCTCTGGTGTCTTACGTACTACACTTTTGTTAATACCCCCCAGAATGATATTAGCCTTTTTGGCAGCTGCATCACATTGTTGGTTTGTGATCTCTATAACCCCAAGCTGAAAAGGATTTATAAAAAATAAACGCAACCTCCCCTTTCTCCCACCCAGAACTCCCCCCCTAGAAAATCCTACCCCTAGAGCAACTCTACGCTAAATAGGAGGAAGAACCAGAAACTCCAAAAAGTCTGCTAGGGACTTTGGTGTTTTTAGTGGGAGATCTCCGATACCATGGTGATAGACAACATTATAGGAGCGAGAGCTCCAATCAGGTCTTTATAGCAGATTTCAGAGGACTGGTGCTGGTGAAGCATGTATTTATTCTGTTTCAAGTGTTATGAAATATTAGGTTAGCAATTCTGAGTACACTTAGCATTTCCATTTGCTGGCAGGTAAGTGCCTTAAAAATACAGCCAGCCCATCAGCATCTCCCTCACAAATGCTCTGGGTCAAATCCTGCAGCCCTACCTCGTTCCTTCTTCTGGCAAGACTTCCATTGAGGTCAGTGGGGTTTTTGCCAGAGAAAAGAGAGCAGAAGTTTTGCATCAGCCTCCATCGGCCAAATGCTGCCCAGACTTACCCTGGTGAATCTCTGCTGACGGCAATGGAGTGGCATGGGGCGTACACCGGAGCAGGGTTTGCACGTGGTCAGTGTTCCTTTCATGGGTCTATGCAAATTGCTGGAAGAGGACAGAGGCCCTGATGGTCATGTGCAGTGAAACTCGGGAGTTTAATTCCAGGCTCTGCCACAAATTCTCTGTGTGATCTTGGGCAAGTTATTTACATTCTCTGTGCCCAACTACCCACCAGTTAAACGGGGAGGCCGATACTCTTTGTCTGTCTTGTCTATTTATTCTGTAAGCTCCTGGGGGAAGAAACCATCTTGTACTATGTGTTTGTACAGATTAAGGATTGACTGGAGCCTGTAGGTGCTACCTTAATGCTAATAATTATTAATGAATAACTTGAGAACAGGGCTTTGCCCAAAGAGTCAAATCCCACCTGCCCTCCCAAAGAGTAAATTACCCCAAAACGATACAGGCACTGCCTGAACCTAGGCCAGGGGAAGTGTAATAAGGAGCAAGCCATTCACATGCTTTTCACGTGCTCAGTAGGGAAAGTGGCTGTGGCCTTCCAAAAAGGTGTGGTCAAGATCCCAGCCTCTGTGCACTGGGCCTCCCCCTACAAAGGAAGTATAAAACCAAAGCACTCTCTTAAATCCTAAGAAAGGATCCCTTTAATATCCAAAGGCAACTCGCCACCTCCTCGGAGGCTGTACGCTTCCCCCTCGCAACCTGCTCTGCATCTCTGCTCTCTCTAGTGAGCTTCTCCGACCATTTTTCTCCTCCTATCTTTGGATAAATGTCTGTTCCTTCTCCTCTTGCACTATTTCAGCCTCCTCCTAAGTGTACGAGATATACAGTAATTGCAGAAGCAATGAAATATACATGCACCTGTTGGAAGCAGCATAAGAAACGAGCCTTTTAAGCTCTATCAGATTTGGCTTGATTTATACAGCAAGCCAGCCCTCGTCTCCCCAGACTACAGGAAATGAGGGAAGAACAGCTGCAGTGGGGGGGTTTCCAATTGATATAGTGGCTAAACCCTCTCCTCCAATCCATTGGTGAGCTCTTAACCCTAATGTTTTGACCCGCCCACAGACTGAATTCACTGCAATGCAGAAGACCGGCATGCGGTTATATGCACCTTTTGAAGCCCCACTTTAAGATGCTATGTAGGGCATTGGCCCTTTGCAAAAGGTGACATGCCCAGAACTCCCACCGGTCTCACAGTCAAAGGCTGCCATGCGGATCTGAGATCAGAAATACACCCCACATTTGCTTAGTGGATCTGCACAAAGAGACAATTTTCACTATATCTTTACTGAGGCAAAATTCTACTTGAAGTCACTGGAGCCCTATCTCTGTAAGGACAGAGGAAAAAATGTATAAGGATTCCAGGACTTGAACTAATGTCATTTTAGCCCAGCTGTTTCTGTAGCTGGGACATATGGTAGAAAATGCAGTGGCATGTGTCCTTCACCTGCACCCACCCGTGGTGCTGTCTGGCTTTAGCAAACAGAGCAACCATCCAGATCTATAGACAAGGTGATCTTTGTCATCATCCTGTGCTATGAGGCAGGGCATCAGCTGTGATTGGTTCAGAGGTAGGTCTAAAAGCTGAGTAGCACTGTGTGAGATGCCAGTGAAATGAGTCATGGCAGAGACGTTAAACCGAGCTGGAGCTGGGCCCACAAAGCTTTGGAAGCTTTGAAAGAACCGGGGCCATCCCTAGTCGAAAGCTTCTTCCCAGCGCCCCGCACTCCCAGGCAGACCCTTCTTCTCAGCTCCTGCCCCCTTCGCTCCTACAGTTGAGTCACTCACAGGTCAACATTTTGATTGGACCAGGAGGGAGAACGTGGACCTATGCCGGGTCACGCTCCCACTGTCAGCCAGGCACACTCAGCTGGCCATAGAAGGAAATCGGAGCAATGGAGCAGGATTCTGAGAGGGAGCCATTGCCAGCTCTTGGCATTGGGACGCTTGCTAACACCTGGTGCAGGATTCCCTGTTTGAGTCCTGGTGGGGATCAGAACAGTGTTCCAGAGCAGTCCTAGGGAAGAGTAATACTTCATTCACACCTGTTGCTTACATCCTTCTGCAAACTTGGCAATTCTGCCCCTGCCGGCCCAATCTCTGGCACCACATTCTGTTGTTAGCAGGGGCAGCAGGCAAGGAACAAGTTAGAGAGGCAGGGAGTGCTCCACCAAACAGGAAAATGATAGGAGTAGCCAACCAGTCAGAAGGTCCTGGTACTATAAAACACGCAGGGAGACCAGCTGTCTCCCAGCCACTGAGGGGCTCTTGCTTATGCCATCTTCACTGCCTATATAAGCATATCCAGGGTGTAGCGCTTATATTAAGTGCATTTAATGAAGAGTGGCAATAGGTTTCGAAGATGCTAATAACCCAGCTGCTTGGCAGTCAGGCTGTGCTGGAGGCATCCCTTCTCAAGGCTGCACCAATGCAATGTACCGGTCTCTTGAGGCCAGGTGTTTTGCTCTTTGCCTAAGGCTGACTTTGCTTGCTTTTCTCTCTCTAATAACCCTGCTACAGCTAGCTCAGGATGGCCGTCGTTCAGCCCACATGATGTGCAGTTTAAGGGAAGAGGGCAGGCTAGAAGGAGATCAGCTGTGGGGCTGTACCCGAGAGCTTCCCCAGACTGTAACTCCATGGCACAGATGTTGCGTGTGGGGCAACTCAGGGATGCTTTGGAGCTTAGTGAAACTACCAGGTGTTTGTATTCCAGTTCTGGACACTCTTTAAAATGTTTGCTTCTTTGTGTCTTTTGTAACTTGTCGGCTGCACTGAGAGGAGCCAAGCAGCAGTGTCCATATCTGGGGGTATTCTGTCTGTGAGGGAGGCCTAGTGCCTATGCATATGCTGGAAGAGAGGCCAAATTCTTCCCCCATTGGGAAGAATCCAAAATATCCCAAAATGGAATAGTTTTGCATTGCACTGGTGTAGCTCAGGGTTGGCTCTTGGTCCTGTGACTCTGGCATTTCAACATATAATAAAAATAAAGACGACGTAATATCCAGCCAGGAAAAACAGCTCAGCAACAGTCTCATCTTCAGGCTCCAGCCCTCGGGAATCTGTCCATGGGATCAAAAGTGTTAAAACTAAATTTCTATTGGGTTTCTATAGTCCACAAAGATGAAATGCTGGCACGGCTGCAAGTGCTTAGCAGGATTTAGCACACATTACATTGGTCATTAGTTTGGGCTTTGGAGCACCAAGTGAAATAAATCCGAGCAGACATTCCACATGGCAGAGGCATGCTTGGGACCACTGGTCCTCATGAAAAAGCATTTTGTTACTTACATTAATTCAATGAGCCATAAGATGGGGAAAGGAACAACATAAAAACATCTTCTAAGCAAACAAGTTGCATCTCTTTATGATTTTTAAAAAATCCTTTTATGGATATACCACTGGGCTCCACTCTAACCAATTGCCCACTGTTGCTGCTCAGACGCCCGCTCCCCACAGCTGTGTAAAGACAGGCTGATTACTTCGCTGCAGAACAATCACCAACCTTCAGCAAACCAGAAGAGACTTTCTTTTCCCACTTCCTGGATCTATATGTCAAGGATCTTTCTCCTGCTGCCCTGTAGGCTGGGACAAGACAATGTTTCAGCACTTATTGCCAGTTCTCTCTTGGATTCTGGCATTTACTCTGGCTGCATAGCTTTTTCATTTGTCTCTTCTAAATTAATAAGTTTTGATTCATTTCTTGTTAGGTCAATAGCAAAATTCCAATTGAAGTCCATGAGAGCGGTACTGGGACCTCGCTGAAGATGTATATAGAGACATATATCCTCCTTGGGCTATATCTTCAGATGTGTGTAGGTGCTAAGTTACTTGGGAGCCTGATTTGCAGGTAGTCCCTCCCTCCTATGTGCCTGTGCACAAATGTGTGTGTATGTGTGCAAATCAGGGGTTGTGTGCATGCATCAGAGGCCGTGGATGTGCAAAGTTATGCATTCACTTTGGAAAATGCTGCCCAGTCTACACTCTCTGTTCATATATGGGGTTTAATAAATTACAGGAGGGAGAAAAGATACTCCAAATATTGTTACATAATAGAAATATGTAAATTGGATCCTAGCCTTCCATGAAATCTATAGGAAGGTGAGCAGCCACTAGTGGGTGTGGCTTTAGAGAGGTGGAACCAAAAAGCTGCTAAAAGCGTATCTACTGGTGGCTCCCAGAGAGCCAGCACCAGGTAGACTGATTTTAACTATAGCACTCCGCCCAGCTGTGAACAAGCCCACAGCACAGAGGCAGCTGATGTCATTCACAGACCATGTTAGACAGCGCACTAAGAGACTGCTCATTACAACTGAGGTGGATAAGGAAGAAATGCTAAGGTGACTCTAACGCAAACCCCTCCTCTGTGTAGCATGTGAGGATTCAAGTCAGAGGTGACAAACAGTGGTGTACCGTAGACCTTGGTAAGCTGTAAGTCAGTGTGGGTAGGATAAATGGGTTAGGTGTACCTAGGCTGAGGCAGGGAGGCAGAAAGGTCAGGGAGTTGGCGAGCCGGTACATTTTCTGGAGGCTGCCATCCTGTGCTTCAGAATCTACGCTTTCGTTTACAGTGATAATAAATAATACTTAATAAAGTCTCAAGTGGTTCAGGATGACAAGGACATGTCTACACACACAAGTTGTCCCTCTTTCACTGTCCGGGTGTACTTAAAGCACTACATTGCCATAGTGTGCCCTGGGCAATATATGAGGGCTTGTGTAGATGAACAATTAGCGCGTGGCAAGCTGGGTTGTAAATCTACCCCCCACACTCGTCTGCTGGGCACTAAATGTTCCATGCTGTGCTTTGACCTACTCCCCTTTCAAAGCAGTGTAGGTCAAAGCACACTAGGAAACTCCCAATGCATGGCAGCAAGGTCCACACAGCCAGTTAGTGGATGGCAGGCTAGCATGCTGTAGATTTACACCCCGGCTTGCTGTGGTCTGTTCATCTAGACAAACTCTATGGTGCTCCATTTGAATAGATGATTGCCAAAGTTTAATAGCCCTCTATTGTTAGTCCTACACCACCATCCCTTGGAATTTTAGTCAGAGAGGGAGGTGAAAAGACAGCAGGAAGGCAAGGACCAGCTTTACAATCAAAATGGAGTTTGCAGGCCGTCACATGCATATACAGAGAGTTCATAATCTCAAACAGAATTAATAAAATTGTACATAGATTCCTCAAATCATTACACATGTACATTGAGGCATGCGATGCTCCCTCTGTTTTTCTTGAATAAGAGAAAAAAATCATTTCTTTCTCTTCCAGTCATCTTAGTCAAGACACTTACGGGGAAGAACAAACTGAGAAAAGGTCACAAAATGGAGAATAAAAAGACGCAAGAAATAAAATTATTTGGCAGAGAGATTATTAAAGAAAATATGGTACAAAAAACAGGAGCAGTACAACAAGTAATACCTGAGTTTGGAAAAGAAAAATACAGGGAACAGAACAAATAATTTCAAATCTGATGTCAATTGACTGAAAGAAAGAAGGAAGCAGTTATGCAATCTTACAAAAAGGAACACATTGGCAGACTAAAACATTTTATCCTCATAACTACTTTCAAACATATGAAAAGGAAGAGGATACATATTAAATCAACTAATGGCAACATATTTAGTATAAAAAGATTTGCTACTGAACAGAATATTTAGACAAATATAATTAAGATTTACCATCAAACTCAATGACTCTCTAAAAAGAAAAGGAGGACTTGTGGCACCTTAGTGACTAACACATTTATTTGAGCATGAGCTTTCGTGAGCTACAGCTCGGATGCATCCGATGAAGTGAGCTTATGCTCAAATAAATGTGTTAGTCTCTAAGGTGCCACAAGTCCTCCATTTCTTTTTGCGAATACAGACTAACACGGCTGCTACTCTGAAACCTCTCTAAAAAGACTGGCAGCTTGAATAATATCGGGTTTAAATAATTATCGAAACTTACTAGGAAGACCCTAGATGCAAATAATTCACTTTGGGGAAGAGGCCAAACCCTAACCCTTGTGCCATTTTTTAACGGCGCAAACTAGAACATAGCTCCAGAAAATAATGCAAAACAAGGGACATCTGATAACACCACGTCAAAGAAAAACATAGCTGTGTCATCATCGGTTATGTAACCAAGAATCAGAATGTTTCCATGCTCTTCAGAGACTTCTGCAAAAGTATGACAAAAGGAATAGAAATCAGAAGAAAAACTATTCCAAACTGTCAATAACCATTCAATATGGAATCACAAATTACTACCAAGGGCCTCATTAGCTAGACTGGATGTCGTAAGCTGTAAAAGCACTTCTCATCACTCAGAAGTAGTACTTTGTGGTAGTATTCGATGCTCACCAGCTCTACTTGTTATAAGAGTAGTTTCACCTTGAGTCTGAGGAAACAACACCTTTCCGCAGTTTTTCCTTTAAAAAAAAATCACATGAAAAATTAATACCTCTTCATTCCAAAAAATTATTACAGTTGGTCACATATTGGAAAGGTGGGGGGAGATAATATCTTTTATTGGACCAACTTCTCCTGGTGAGAGAGACAAGCTTTTGAGATTACACAGAACTCTTCCTCAGGTCTGGGAAATTTACTCAGGGTGTCGCAGCTAAATACCAGATGGAAGAGATTGCTTAGCATAAGTAATATGAAACATGTCTTAACTATTTATGCTAAGCAACTGTTCCATCTGGTATTTAGCTGCGGCACTCTGCGTAAGTTTCCTAGACCAGAAGATGAACTCTGTGTAAGCTAGAAAGTTTGTCTCTCTCACCAACAGAAGCTGGGTGATATTACCTCACCCACATTGTCTCTCTAATATCCTGGGGCCAACACGGCCACAACAATACTGCTTACAACATATTGGAAAGACATTTATGAATACTGCAGGGGGTCAGTTTGATTGTACTCAGGTAGGGTCATCCATTAGTATTTGTACATTTATGAAGCTTTTAAACTCACCTGCATGATTTGAACAAAGCTACTTATTTATTGTTGGACATGCAAATTTGAAAAAAAAACAGATTTGATGCATTAGTAACTTAGGTGGCCAGTTTTCACAGTCAAATACAGAATAATGAATAGCAACAGTGGAATAATCCATGGACTGTGTAGCAGGGGAGCCCGCTGCCATGCACCCCCTCATGGCTTTGAGGTCACACTGCAGGCAGCTTTCTGCAAGCAGCCTACTTCAATTGGTTCCTCAATAAACTCAAAAACGCTTCTGTCCATTCCCTTCCCTTCTCAGGTTCTGCTTCATTAAATTAACAAAAATGTTCAAGTCCACTCATACTCACAGGTCTTTCCTGCCTGTTGTCTCACTCCTCAAGTTTCTCTGCTGGACCCTACTCACTCCCAGCAGCCTCTGTGCTCCACGAGAACTCTTTCTGCAGGGTCAGATGAAGTCTGTTACCACAACCCAAGGTTTATACTCAGTTCTGGTTTCTTCTCTAGCCCCAAACTCCTCAGGTACTAGGGTCTTCCCTGAAGGAACTTTTCTCACTCTCTCTGCAGTCCTCAGCTCTTCCATCTTTCCCTTCAACTTTCTGATGCTCTTCATAGAGAAACCGCTAATCTGACTGAGGTGTGCCTGTTTTGTAATCAGGGTTGGCTAGCCCCAGACACTCCAGCCCTTTATAGGAGAGTCACCCTGTTACAGACTGCCATATACTTACTTGTGATAGCCATTAAATATTTTTGGAATTCAGTGGGTAAAATCCCATGGCCTGTAAAGGAAGAGGTCAAACTAAATGATCAGAGTGGCCTCGTCTGGGTTTATTTTACAGCACCTAGAAAAATCAGCACAAACTGTAAACTAGCCTGAACCTTGACTATAGTGGTACTACGGCCCCCTATAATGAACCTATGAATTCTCCATAGATTCACAAATATTGGGGCTGGTTCACGTGGTGTATTGAGGACTGTGTAGGAATTGCAAGTTATCCCTTGAAGTGTGTGAGTGTGTGTATGTGTGGTCGGTCCAGAGATCCAGTCCCAGAGTGGTTGGACCATGGGGGTCCACCCAGAGAGAGGTGCAGGATGCTGGGCCTATCACCTGAGGGGTGCACTGGAGAGGGAATAGAAGGGTAAAAGCACAACTCACCTGGTAAACGTCTCTAGAGCTGGACGAGTAACCCATTTTTTGTCTCACTGGCAATTCTGCAAACTAGAAAACAAAATTGTTTCAGGTCAAACCATAAACAATTTTTGTAAAAGTTTTGGTAAACTGAAAAGTAAAATAAAAAAATTGGGGGGAAGTTGAATGAAATATTTCGTTTCAGTTTTAAGTGGTTTTTTTTAAAATGTTTTTAATAATTAAATTTGAAGGAATTTTTGAAAGAAAAGGTTGCTTTGAACAAAGAAATCAAAATGTTCTGAACATGTCAAAATGAAACATTTTAACTTTTTGGCAACTTTTTTTTTTATGTGAACAGTTAGGGAAACCAACACGAATCTGAAAATGTTTCAGTGTCCCCAAATCTGCACTTTTTGCTAAGAAAAAAAAAATGGCTGAAATATTTTGTGACACAAGTCATGACCATATGTAGCACTTTGTGGAATAAAACCTATGAAAGGATGGCGTTTTAGAGTAGACTAAGCAAAATCGGCATCACTGTTCCAAGAATACAACACACAAAGGCTTACATATAAACATATACACAATATTTGTGACTGTCCCTGCCAATTACAGAGTCAAGATAAAAACGAAAGATTAGACACTGCACACAGAGCGCAAACCAAACCAAAAGGAAGATAAAGAGGTCGCCAGACTAGATCACTGTTCTTAAGTTAGAGACTAACCAATTTATTTGAGCATAAGCTTTCGTGAGCTACAGCTCACTTCATCGGATGCATCTGATGAAGTGAGCTGTAGCTCACGAAAGCTCATGCTCAAATAAATTGGTTAGTCTCCAAGGTGCCACAAGTACTCCTTTTCTTTTTGCGAATACAGACTAACACGGCTGTTACTCTGAAACCTGTTCTTAAGTTAGTTGTTACACATATAGCCAACTATTCAAACAGTGCCAGCTATTCAAAAATCATGTCCCCAAAACTCATGAGATGATTGGTTTAACAATGGTGCAATTTTTAAAAAAATGAATAAATTTAGAGTTCTTTTATTTGATTTCTGGTTTTCAAATTTTTAAGTGACACTCAAGTCACCTTTTCCAGCTTTTCTCTTCAACCTTATAGGCTGGAAACAGAAATACATGTATTTTTCAATAAAAGCTGAGATTCTCATCTAATCACATGACTCCAGAAGCTGAGACGTTAAGAAAAATACCAAATATCGAGAGATTTCCAATAAAATTGTGAGAGTTGGCAACACTGCGCTAAGTCATGCAATAGCCAAACATTACTGGAATTTATGCAGTTAAGTCACAACAGCCCAAATACTTCTTCAATATGTCCTAGAATAAAATGTTAGAAAAGCACACAGGAAATACCACTATCGCTTGCATTCACTGGAAATAGATGTAAGACTGTAGTTTGCAAAAAAAAAAAAACTGTTTGGAAAGAAATTAATTTTTTTGTTTGGGTTTTTTTTTGCGGATACAGGCTGCTACTCTGAAACAAAATTTTTTGGGGGAGTTTCAACAAAAATTTTCAAAATGAAAGTTTTGACATATTTTTAACTCTTTCATAGGGAAAAAACTCAGACATTTTTCCATTGGAAAAAGGTGGGAGACTTTAAAAAAAAAAATCAAGAAACTTCTGTTTATTTCAGTGGAGAGAAAAATTATATATTTCAAAATTTTTCTTTATTACACTTGTGATCAAAAAAGAATTTTTTTCACCAAATGAAACTTTTCATGTATCTTTTAATGTTGGCTGAAGAGGAATTTTCTATAGAATGAAGTTTTGCCCAGATTTTTCGACCACCTCTAAATACACATGCTACGTGACCAATTTTCAGCATGAATGTTGAGTAAGATGTATCTTAGTGGAACACCTTTCAAGTGGAAAACGTACTGATAAATTCTATGATTAATATCAATTACAAAGTCACATTAGTACGGACAAAGCAACAGCACAATGAATAGTACTGAAAACAATCACTTATGGATGAATACATTCTAGAAGTACCAACAATACAGAACTGTATCCTTTGTCATACATTTGATGGCTTCTGTCCTAATTAGTGATCTATTCAAAATCTATTTCTGTCTCAGTTCCAAAAATTACTTGTTTCTCCTTATATACAGATTTAGCAGATATCTCCAAAAAAGTAAAGAGTCACTAATTGCACTACACACAAGTTATGATAGACAATAAGCCCTTCATTGCTAAACATATTTTCTAGAGAGAAAACACAATACAAGCAGGACATTACATCAAATGAGTAAAGTAGGATCGTCAGCAGCACTAACGTAACTATGAGGCATTGATCTCTTAACAAACAAATCTCTAAGGTGCCACAAGTACTGTTCTTTTTGCGGATACAGGCTGCTACTCTGAAACAATGTATAGATGCTTATCTAATTCTCTTAGAAAATCCAACTCATACATTGAAAATACCACATTACGAATGCAGTGCCAAACACTGCAGTCCCTATGTGGGCTGAAATCTCATTGACTTCCAATAAGGCTTTACACAGAATGCAGGATGGGGCCACAATAATTACAGTTTGCCTTGTAGATCTATACCAAACAAAATTTCTCTTGAACACTGAAAGAAAAGGAGGACTTGTGGCACCTTAGAGACTAACCAATTTATTTGAGCATAAGCTTTCGTGAGCTACAGCTCACTTCATCGGTTGCATACTGTGGAAAGTGTAGAAGATCTTTTATACGCACAAAGCATGAAAAAATACCTCCCCCCCCACCCTACTCTCCTGCTGGTAATAGCTTATCTAAAGTGATCACTCTCCTTACAATGTGTATGATAATCAAGGTGGGCCATTTCCAGCACAAATCCAGGTTCTCTCACCCTCCCCCACTTTTTCCCAAAAACCACACACACAAACTCACTCTCCTGCTGGTCATACATTCATACACATTGTAAGGAGAGTGGTCACTTTGGATGGGCTATTACCAGCAGGAGAGTGAGTCTGTGTGTGTGTGGGGGGGCGGGGGAAGGGTGAGAAAACCTGGATTTGTGCTGGAAATGGCCCAACTTGATTATCATACACATTGTAAGGAGAGTGGTCACTTTGGATAAGCTATTACCAGCAGGAGAGTGAGTTTGTGTGTGTGGGGGGGGGGAAGGGGGAGGGTGAGAAAACCTGGATTTGTGCTGGAAATGGCCCAACTTGATTATCATACACATTGTAAAGAGAGTGGTCACTTTGGATGGGCTATTACCAGCAGGAGAGTGAGTCTGTGTGTGTGGGGGGGGGGGGGGGGAAGGGGGAGGGTGAGAAAACCTGGATTTGTGCTGGAAATGGCCCAACTTGATTATCATACACATTGTAAGGAGAGTGATCACTTTAGATAACCTATTATCAGCAGGAGAGTGGGGTGGGAGGAGGTATTGTTTCATGGTCTCTGTGTATATAATGTCTTCTGCAGTTTCCACAGTATGCATCCGATGAAGTGAGCTGTAGCTCACGAAAGCTTATGCTCAAATAAATTGGTTAGTCTCTAAGGTGCCACAAGTACTCCTTTTCTTTTTGCGAATACAGACTAACACGGCTGTTACTCTGAATCTTGAACACTGAACATTTTAGGTAAATCAGATGTAAGGAGAAAACATGCAGTTGTTCCAAACCATACTTGTTGAGAGCTCTGTAGGCCACTGTAGCGTATAATTTTTCTTTGATACTGAACCCTTTGGACACCTAAAACGTAAAGCAGAAACATTTGCTGCAAATACATTTTGTAGAACTCCTTGCAGGTCTGTATGAGGCAAAGTTACATGGTAATGCTAAGCACTTTGGACAACTCAGACATTAAGCTTGAACATATAGGATTGCACCAATTTTGCTGAAAATTACATTATATATAGTATATGAAAAAATAGTGAATATGTTGGACAAATGAAACCTAAAAAGGGACATATGTAACCACATATTGCAATATACCTACTTTCTTCTGAAAAATGTATTCTCAGTGTCATGTTGTTTGGAGTGGCTCACGAATGAGGGTGCCAACCTCAGGCAGACTATCAAAAATCAGGCCAGACACCCCAAACTGGTTATATGTTCTATAATTAGATTTCACCAACCCAGTAACAAATGTGAACTCCCAAAGTACTACAATAGTCTTATAATGGAGTCACAGATAGTCCCCTTAGACTCTCCAGTCTATCTTGCCACCCAGGTAAACTGGACTATGTGATAAAAGGTCACTAACAATGAAAATCACATAATAGGCAGGTTGCTTCTAGTCCCAAGAGACCAGTCACTTACCCCAGATCAATTTGTACCTTAGATCTCACACCAAAGACAATCCTGGTAGCCATTCCTGTAATAAACGAAGTAAAGGTTTATTAACTAGGAAAAAGAAATGAGAGTTATTTCCAGGTTGAAGCAAGCAAGCATATACACAAATGAACTTCAGTCTGTGATTCAAAAAGTGACAAGATGTGTAGTAATCTGTCAGTTCAAAGTGTCTTTCAGGGCTAACCCAGGCTAAGCAGCATGGGGATCTTCGCTTATGTTCAGGAATCTTTGCCCCTCAGAATCCAGGCAGCATAAAAGAGATTCAGTTTCTCCTGGACAGGTATTTTTATCCCCTCCATTCCAGAGTCCAAAATTGATGGGATCAGTTCATATGTAATCTCTTCTTCCCAGCGGGAGTTAGGAATGCAGTCAACTGGGCCTCTCTCCTTTGATGCTACACAATCCCTCATTTGCCTTCCGTGGGCCCTCTTGTATGCAGGGCGAGCACTTTACCTTAATTAATGCTTCTTTTCCTGTTTGGTGAATTACACAAGTGTAGAGGTTTACAGTGAAAACACTCAATATAACTTTATACCATGAGCTAGAGAGGTGATAAGTGAAATCAATGCCTGCAGTACCCTACAAGCATTTTATAGAGTCTAAACACTAAACCCGTTCTTATCAATTTAACATCTACTATGTATTTTGATAATGTTAACAGACAGGTGAGCCTAACTGGTTTCCAGCTATGCCTTTGTGTTTATGAGGCCTGGGGCCTTGGCAAGAGCTGACACCTGGCCTGCCGATGTCACACTCTGCATTTTTTTTTAAGACATAACTCTAAACTTTTGATCAATGCAGAACATATATCGGGTGCATTAATGTCCGGTTTCTATTTCTCCTAGTTCAGGGGTTGTCTGATTTTTTTCACGGTGTGGATCACATCTTAACAGACCGTTTATCTTGCGAGCAGCTTTCATCCTATGGACAACAATGTGGCTCACCTCCTTCCAGTCAAAAAACATATAACATTCCTGCAGCAACTGCAGCAGTAGCGTTGACTGCCACCAGACAAGTCTCGAGCGTGGTTTTAGCTGTATTTATTTAATGAGATGTACCCACTGAAAACAAGATGGAGGAGTGAGACTCATATAAGTCTCCTGCGAGTGCTGTGCAGATGACCTGTAGCCTACACACTGGTATTTGGGAACTGCTGGCCTCGATTATACTTCTGTAAGAATTAGGAATGTGAGTTTCTGCCAATCAGAGAAAAGAGCAGCTGAATTCAATCGATAGCCAACGATTTATCTAATAAAGGAAGTGATTTATTTTTAATAAGTTATTCTGCTTTATAGCAGCATTGAGCACTGATGACTCTTATCTCAATATTTCAAGAAAATATTTTCTTACCATCACTCCTGGGATTTTTTTTCCAGCAGCCGCATTGAAGTCAGGGAAGAATTTTCAGAAATAATTTGTACACATGTTTTTACTGACTCTTTCTGTAGTTTTCACTCTTTGGGGGAATAATAACCAATCATCTTGTGAGAAAAACTTTCAAAAAACAACTGCAAAATGTATATGTCACTTCCCTCACGTAATACTCCACGGTAAAAATCAAACAAGTAAACCAATCATTCTAGCTCCACAGTGAGCTCCATTGCTATGCAAGTGGCACACTGCTACATACTTCCTTCCCCACTAATGCAGTCTCTGCCATCTCCAAGAGCTGCACTGTTACAGTTATACAAAGCCTATGCTCTTTTCTACTCAGAGAATTGCACTGGTTTAACTAAGGGTGTGAATTTAAATTGATTTAGTTTAACTGGTGCAAACCCTTCTGGCATACACTGCAATCTGGCTTCATTTAAATCACTTAGGGCTAGTCTATACTGTCAATGCTAAAGCGCTAAACTCTCCCAGTGCTCTAAAAAACCCCACCTCCACGAGGGACCCGGCTCCCAGCGCTGGTGCACTGTCTACACTGGCGCTTTATAGCGCTGAAACTTGCTGTGCTCAGGGGTGTGTGTTTTCACCCCCGAGTGAGAAAGTTGCAGCGCTGTAAATTGCCAGTGTAGACAAGCCCTTAGGAGCACTGCCGGGTAGATGGCTGAAGAGCGCTTGGTGTAAACTCAATCCAGGAGAGACAGAAGTGGTGTGGGAAATGCTTTGAAGACCATATCAAAGTCTGGACATAGCTTTTTTAAAGATGCACTTAAATGGTTTGCTGGATTAGGACCCAGTGCTCTACCTGAGTCAGGATCACGTCACAGGATCCAGCTACAGATGGTCAGAGGAAGCTCTTAGGTCATGCTGGACTTTCCACTTCTCCCAGACACAAGCACTGTGCCAGTGGAAAGGCCAACCCTCCTGTCTGAGCAGGAGTCTGTAGATTTTCTATCAGACAAAGGCATATCCATTGTGATCTGATGCAATGCACTGTACCTAGGAATAAAATGTCTCCCCTGATGTCAAGGTTCCTTCCCCACTCTGAACTCTAGGGTACTGATGTGGCGACCTGCATGAAAACCTCCTAAGCTTACTTTTACCAGCTTAGGTTAAAACTTCCCCAAGGTACAAACTATTTTACCTTTTGCCCTGGGACTTTCGCTGCCACCACCAAACGTCTAACACCGGTCACTGGGAACGAGTCCGTTTGGAAACGTCTTTCTCCCCAAAATCCTCCCAAATCTTACACCCCCTTTCCTGGGGAAGGTTTGATAAAAATCCTCACCAATTTGCATAGGTGAACACAGACCCAAACCCTTGGATCTTAAGAACAATGAAAAAGCAATCAGGGTCTTAAAAGAAGAATTTTAATAGAAGAAAAAGTAAAAGAATCACCTCTGTAAAATCAGGATGGTAAATACCTTACAGGGTAATTAGATTCAAAACACAGAGAATCCCTCTAGGCAAAACCTTAAGTTACAAAAAGACACAAAAACAGGAATACACATTCCATTCAGCACAGCTTATTTTCTCAGCCATTTAAAGAAAACAGAATCTAACGCATCTCTAGCTAGATGACTTACTAAGTTCTAAGACTCCATTCCTGTTCTGTCCCTGGCAAAAGCATCACACAGACAGAGAGAGAGGCTTTGTTTTTCCCTCCCCCCAGCTTTTGAAAATATCTTGTCTCCTCATTGGTCATTTTGGTCAGGTGCCAGTGAGCTTATCCTAGCTTCTTAACCCTTTACAGGTGAAAGGGTTTCTCCTCTGGCCAGGAGGGATTTTAAAGGTGTTTACCCTTCCCTTTATATTTATGACACCTGCCTTCCACACTTCTATGTGTGCAAAGCAGGTGTGAACCACTGTGGCTCAGAATGAGAGCATTTTACAGACCTGGTACTCACTTTGCACTGGTGTACACTTTGAGGCGGATTGGGCCTGCTGATTGTGAAATGCTCCAATGGATTCAGAATGCAGCAACTTGCCTACTGACAGCACAGGTGACCCAGTGACCATCATCCAGGGCCCCTGGATGCATTGACTCCTCATGGAATAAAACATCCAATTCAAGAGTCCATTCTTAACCTTTAAAGCTTTCCCTGTATTGGCCCCAGGCTACCCAAGGGACGACTTCCCTCTCCATGACTATGCCATGCCATGCATGCTGTGACGAGTTCCCCCCGGGTGCCTCCTGGAACTCAGGTACCACTGAGCCCTCTGACCCACCAACCTGGGCTCCCTCTCTCACTGTGCTGCTGTGACAAGTTGCGGACCTGCGCCCGGTCCTACGCTTCCACCAGCATTCACACAGGTAGGGACACACCCAGCTGCAGTTACATACAGACTCTCTGACCATGAACCAACAGTAGAAAGGCTAAAGCCAACATAACTCTCAGCTCCCCAGACACACACCCGCACTGGAGCATAAACCCAAAAATCTTGCACTGCACAGGGATTTGGACAGTGTAAGCTCATACAGTTCCCCCTCCCCCCCGCCACCCATGTGGAGCGGAATATGCAACAGCCTTTGCCGCTTGAGCTATGATTTCACTCAAACTCACTGGTTTAGATAAAGCAAAACCAAGTTTATTAACTACAAAAGTTAGATTTTAAGTGATTATATATGATAGAAAACAGAACAAAGCAGATTACCTAGCAAATAAACAAAAACGCTGTCAGCCTCATTTGGGGGAATAGTGAGGGCCAGTGACAACTTCCTCAGCAGCTGGCTGTGGGGCTCATTTCCCCAAGAGGTTGGAGTGACCAGCTGCATATCAGAATGATGAAGTCACTGCCCTCCCACAAGAGCAAACATGGCCAAGAGCAGGAGGGAGACAACCTGTGGAGTTAAAGAGAGTGTGTGCCCCCTAGTGGCTCTGTCTTTTCACAGCTACTACCACACCCCCCTTTCTGAAGAGGAAGGGTACTAATCTTTATCCAAACTTTTCATGGAACAACAACATGTAACTAAATACAGTGTCCACACAAACAAAAATAAACACCCCTAGGAAGGGCGGGGTAGGCTGCCCGAACCTTCAGCCTTGTCTCAGGGATGTATTCTGCCCTTTCACTACATTTGGCTATTAGTCCTCTGTCTTTCTTGGATTCTCAAGATCTCAGGTAACCTTCCAGGGATGCAGGAAGCCATCTTTCTCTAGCTGGGGCCTCCTGGCAGGGAGAGGACATGGAGAACTCGCTGGCAGTTCCACGTGGGCTGCCAGGGGATTGTTCACAGGTTCCATCTCAGGGTAGGGATCAAGGTGTATGGAAGGTTCCTGGAGCGACTCAGCAAATTGACATGGGTTCCAATGGGCTGGTTCTTATATGTGAGCACAAAAAGCACATTTCTCGACTCTCTGTTGTAGTTGTTTGCTTAGCCCAGGCCTCCAAACAGATTGTTAAGCTCTGTGCAGCTTCCCTGCTGTCCTCGCTGGGCTGGAGGATTGTGTCTCTGTTTTCCTTTCTCCCTCTTTCTCTCTTGCCGGGGTCTGCTGTGATCTTTTGGGTCTTTATTCAGTCCTATTCGGATACCTTGTACAGTTCACAGAGAGCCAGGGCACCAGGGTGGAAGTGAATACCAACCTACAGTAACTCCTCGCTTAACGTTGCAGTTATGTTCCTGAAAATGTGACTTTCAGCGAAACGATGTTAAGTGAATCCAATTTGCCCTTAAGAATTAATGTAAATAGGGGGGTTAGGTTCCAGGGAAATTTTTTTTTGCCAAACAAAAGACATTATATACATATACAGTATAAGTTTTAAATAATTTTGAACAAACTATGTACTATTGTACTCACCAATGATGATTGTGAAGCTTAGTTGAGGCAGGGCACAGTGGGGTCAGGGTGTGGGGATTTGCCCTACTCCACCTGTCTGGAGCTCCTACCGGGGAGCGGGGTCAGGGGCTTGTCTACTCCCCAGCTGGAATGCCGGGTGGGTGGAGTGGGATAAGCCCCCGTGCCCCAACCCTGCTCCCCAGCTGGAATGCCAGGTGGGCAGAACAGGGCAAGCTCCCTCTCCCCGACCCTGCTCCCTGGCAGGAGCGCCGGGCGGGTGGAATGGGGCAAGCCCCCATGCCCCAACCTTGCTCCCTGGTAGGAACGCTGGGCGGGCAGGTGGAGCGGGGTGAGCCAAACAATCTTATAATGGAACGTTGCACTGCTTTAAACTAGTATGTTCTCTAATAGATCAGCAACCTAATAACGAAACAATGTAAACTGGGACAACTTTAAGTGAGTAGTTACTGTACTGCGTTTCCTGCCTGCACAGGCTTATGGCTTCCTGCTATGCGTCCCCTAATGGCTCTATCTTGTCATAGCTAACACCACTGAAACAGAAACCCTTATCGCTGTAAACTTTCAGAATGGGTAAGGTGTTACTAGGGCGACTGGGGGAGTCTAGGGATCTGGAATAAAATAGTGCCACCCCCATACAGGCTGCATTAGCCTCAGCCTGGCATGTGCTGACATTTTCATGTAACTTAAAATGAAAATATTTGGGTGCAATCATCATTTCTCAAAGAAAAGAAAACATTTCCTTTGCTTTCTCCAGCCCTACTTTCCCACTATCAGACCTACTGAAATCTAAACCTATTTTGGGTGGGGGAGGAGGTGTCCCAAAGAAATGGGCTCTCCTTTTTGCCTTGCTGTGTTGAGAGAAAAATAGAAAATGCAGCTTTGCTTCCTTTATGATTCTCCATGCTTGATTCCAGTACATGCCTCCTGTGTATTCTATAAAGCAATTAGCCCTGCTGTTGAAAAGGCATCACAGCTCAGCAAATGCAAGACTTGCTAAGGCAAACAAGGTATTGGGTGGAACTAATTCAGAAAAAAAGAGACTCTCTGGTCTCTTTCTGCTGAACTATCTGTGCTGAGGGTTTGGTCTCCCTTGGTTGCACAGAAGAGCATGTGATTTATAGAAACTGGAAAGCCTTGCAGAGAAAAAAGCTGTGAGATTATTTTGTATCTGACACTATCATTATTATTATTATTTATTCTGTATCCAGGCAGAACACTTATAAACCACCCAACAAAGTGCTAAGGAGTCTGACTGAAGATCTGATTTCAGAACCTCTTATTGCAGCCGATTCCTGGATGCTCTGCACATATTTCATGCTCCAGAATCTTCAGGTGTAAGTGACGCAAAAGGAAATTTTTGACTGGTGTAGGGTCTCTGTCACCTCTGGTTGACAGATGACCCTGTCATTGGTGTTTCCCTTTTTTTTTTTTGTGTTTAGATTTTTTTCTCCACATAGTGGCCTAAATTCCCTGCGAGGCGAATTGCAAGCAGCGACAACTGCAATGACTGATGCGGTCTGAGCTGATAAGTGAGAGAGCAGAGAGACGTTCTTCCCTGTTAGTTTACGTTGCTGCGGTGCTGTAACCCGAGACTCGTGCAAAGTCAAGTGGGATCACGTAGACCCTTGAGAGGCATTTCCCAGTGCTACAGTACATGCAAGCCTTTAAACAGGGACTTTGCACCCAAGCCAACCTGAAGAAGCAGATTGTTTATACAACGAGAGATAATAGAATTGTTTAGGTGTTTAGCTTATTCCCTCTGCAATCATTCTCCTTCACAGCTTTCTCTCTCCTTCAGCTTCTTCCAGCAATTAAATCAGAACCCTGTGTCAGTAAGAGTTCCAATCCAGTTAGATGGACTGAGAGTGGTTACCAAGTGACAGCAAAAGTAGCCTGTGGGAAACAAATTGTTGGCATTGTACCCAGCTATGTTGCTGTGGATATATGGGCATATGCTAAATACGGTATAGGTATGGATTAAGGCAGTAATGCAAAAGCCTTCAGGTTTCAAATCTGTAAGGACAATAGCTTAGCCAGAGTAACTAAGGCCCAAGGCCTAAACACTTGATATAAGCAACTAACCAGTGCGTGACCCTGTATCACAAGATGTTGCAAGATAGAGTGCTGGTATAAACAAGTGGTGTTATATGGCTGATAGGGAGCCACAAGATGCCAGTTTATGATATTTTAAGTTAGGAACATCAGCAGAAGTCTGAGTGTATGGATGCCATAGTAACTAATTGATGTACATACTGATAAGCTTGAGGTAAAAGGCCTGGTGACCTATGGCAGAAGGGCACCCCGATATTAGTAGGATGAGGAATTACACATAAGAAAAGAGACACGAGACCCCTACTGAATATGCATTAGGCATAGTGGGCGTTACTGTAATCTGTGATAAAAAGTGGCACTCGGCCTATGCACTCACAGGGCTGGAACTAGCAACCAGACAGATACCTCTGCCTTTGCAGCCATGACCATCTGCAACAGCTTCTATTCCACTAGAACCACAAAACAGACAACCAAAAGATGAGGCTTGTGAATGGATGAGCCAGAATCTTCACAGAAGATTGTAGACTGAGCCCAAACTTATCCCTCCCTCCCCAAAGATAAAAACAACCACACTGAGTTCAGAACCAGTTTCATTTCTTTGAATCAGTTTCCCCACAATGAGTTTATGATGCACGCACAAATAGTCACACAACCCCGCCTTTCTTCCCAAGATCTTATAAACTACGCTATTTCCCCTACAACCTGGAAGCCAAGACAGATAAAGATCATTATTGTTCTGTTTTAAAATAGTTGGGATGTTTTGGATATTATGACAAGGAGGACTCCATAAATATGACAAAGAGGGATTGCTGAATGGAGGAGGTCAGTGGATTTGTGTTTCACCTGACAAAGTCTGTGCTGGTATAAACACCCTTTTCAGAATCTTTCTTTGAACTAGATGTGCAAGGGCATGGAAGGAAGTCCATCCCTTTTCTTACTTTGAGCTTCAGCCACTTATTCTTCTTTGGTCTCTGGTAGCAAATTATTCTACTTAAAGATTCACCGCTTCTGGGGTGGGTAGAATGCAATAGCACATGGCTTCTGTTTAGGCACAGACGGCACAAGATTTAGCATGTGTGACAGGGCAAGGCCAGATGGCTATAGAAACATAGTGGGAGATAGATATATTAGCTCCAGGCTAAACAAATCCCTGGTACCAGGATAAGTGAAATGGCAGCTGCTCCAGGTCAATTAAGACACCTGGGGCCAATTAAGAACTTTCCAGAAGGCAGGGAGAATGCTAGATTGATTAGGACACCTGAAGCCAATCAGGGGCTGGCTGAAACTAGTTAAAAGCCTCCCAGTCAGTCAGGTGGGTGTGCATGTCAGGAGCTGTGGGAGGAAGTTGTGCTGTTGGAGAGACTGAGTAGTACACACCATATCAGGCACAAGGAAGGAAGCCCTGAGGCAAGGGTGAAGTGGAACTTGATGAAGTGAGGGCTGCTGTGGGAGAAGTAGCCCAGGGAATTGTACATGTCATGTTTCTAAAAGGTCAGCTACCCAGCTGATACTATTAGGGTCCCTGGACTGGAGCCCAGAGTAGAGGGTGGGCCTGGGCTTCACCCTGCCCTTTGCCCCCTGATTAATCACTCAGACTGGGAGACAACAGAGACTGCAAGGAAGGATAACTTCTCCTCATCTCCCTCGCTGGCTTATGATGAAAATGGCTCAGTAGACTGTGACTCTTGTCTCTAGAGAGAGAAGGGTTATGTGGAGGGTCACAGCGAGCCTCTGAGGCTAGTGAAATCTGCCAGGAAATGTGGGACCCACAGAGGCAAGGACAGAGCTTTGTCACACATAGTTATGGATCTCAAAGTGCTGGAGTCAAAGCTGATCACAGGAGTTAAGCAAGACACATCTAAATTGCCAACTAGCCCATTTGATGGTGTCTTAGGGAAGATTTAGGGTAATTGTGGGTTTTATTTTGCATGTTTTTGGGGGTGTAACTTTACAATTTATGTTTTTGAAGAGCAAGGAAAGTGATGGGGCTGACTAGAACCATGACTGATGCTGGTAGGCATAGTCCAAGACTAGGAAGCACCTCAATCCTGATGTGGGACAGTACTTGCTCTTTTAGTCAAGATCCTTCAGGTGTCGCTGCCAGTGAAGCACATTTCCAAATTGCTGCACCCCCACTCTTGCCAACTTGTGGTTTATCAGCATTTCCTGTGACTGGTCCCTCACTACCTGAGTAGGTAGATTCTCAGGTCTCAACTCGGCAAGGCCCTTCAGCATCTGTGCAGTCCCATTAAAGTCAATAGGTCTGCTCACACTTCAAATGTGGCATGTGCTCAAGTAGATTGAAATCAGAACCAAAATGAGCTCTCTTGTCCTGGACAGGAGCAAGGTTGGGGACAAAAGTTCTGATGGCCTCTGCATCTAGTCACAGAATGTTCTTGAGTTGCTGGATTACAGATTAGCTTTAGTATGGCTCATAACAGTATCTTTCCAGTAAGAGCTGGGTAGTTTTCTATTAATACCTATCTTGCATATACCGCTTTTCACCCATAGATCTCAAAGTGCTTTACAAATGTCAGTATCACTATCCCCATTGTATGGATAGGGGAAACTGAGGCATGAGGTGGCAACTGGACTTTCCCAAGGTCACCCAGCAGGAGTGATCAAGCTGGGAAAAGAACCTAGGATGTGAGTGTTACAGTCCAGTGCTCTATCTGCTGAGGCATATTTACAAACAATAAAAATATTAAGGAATAAAAATTTAACCCTTTTTGATTAGTATTTAAAATTTGATCACTATAGCAGGAGCCAAAGTCACTGCTGGTGTAAGGAAGCCAACCCCAGATGGTGCTGGAGTTGTGCTCCTTTAAAATAGCAGTGAACCCAACTCTTTGGGCTCCTAACACCTTCTGAGGTCAATACAGTGAGGAAGCAGCATCTCATTACCTAACACCCCTTGTGGTTTGTAATATAACATGGGAATCCCCAAGGACAATATGTCTAAGTAAATGTTTGGTTGCAGCCTTTCCTAGATTATCTGGGCCTGATATGGTCCATTGGCTTCAATGGGAGCTAGAGCAGGCTTTTAGGATGCTTTGTTGCTGCAAAGGCAGCCTTCCCTAAAAGTGAAGGAAGGACTCAGACATAACCTTTGTCCTTGGCCTCAATGATCTGAGCATCTGCTTCCACAAGTGACGCTCAGCAGATTGTCACAGAGCTGACTAAAGTAAAAACATGTACAGAAAAGCAACTGGAGAATTTTAGCTGAGAAAATAAAAGTGCAGTTGTTTGTCTAGAACTTTGAGATTGTAGCTGCCAAGTTGCTAATAAACCTACACTGACATCCTATTCCTACCTCTTCTCTGAACTAGAGGCAGGGACATGCTGAATGCTGCTACAGCGCTTGAATCATGCTATCTCCCTATCAGCAAGGAAGCTGGAGGCCTCCCCTTGTGGAGCTTGCTGTGTCTCTCCCTGGCTCACAGACAAATCAATTCTGACACTTTCCTTCCCGCCAGGAGAACTTACCATGGCTCCAGAGCCAACACAAAAACCTGTTCTGACAGCACACCTGGGGGTTGGTACATTCAGTGTTTACCTCATTCAAGAGCAACATAGTGGGAACAGTTACTCCAGACCTCTTATGAAGAGCCTCAGAGGCCTTTAATTAAGGGAACTGGTCAATTAAAAACTGAGCTGGTAACTTTGCCTGGAGGCAGTTTGGCTAAAACTGCTGTGGCTAGCCCCAGATCCTGATTGAACTGTGTTGGAAAGAGATGGCGTTCTAGTTGAACAGAGGTTAAACCCTGCTGGGCCCCAGATCAGAAGGAAGGGAAAAAGAAAAGCATCCCTGCTCCCTTAAACAAATCTAGGTCATGGTGGGTTTGGAAAAAAAAAACAACTTGGCTGTGCAGCCTGTCTGAGCAATGCTCAAACTCTCTGCCATGCCAGCACCCAGTGACATGGTCAGTGACCAGCACCCCAGAGGGATTAGGAAATTGACCCTCAGGTGTATGAGGGTCAGTCACCATTGCCTGGGCAAAAAATTTGAAACCAGGTCAGACTCAGCTGTGTTGAGAGTTCAGCTCAGGTACAAGCCTGGTGAAATGGAACATGACAAGGATTTGAACTGAGGATTGCAGGGGAAGAAGCCTGTGATACTTAAGCCACTAAGACATGCCTTTCAGCACAGACTGTTGTGTGTCTAACACTCCCCAAGCTGTCCTACTCCTGCAGGGACTTTCCTCATATGATTGAAATATTCAAGCAAAAAAAAAAAGTGACTGGGGAAAAAAAAAAAAAAAGGGCTTTGCAAGGGGTGCTGCATTGCCTATAAGTTGAGGACACCAAGGATTCTTTGGGCTTTTGAAAGCTAGCTGCAGCAGCTGAAGCTTAGAGGCTGGACACTGAATCTTACCTTGCCTGGGAGTACTATTATACTGTATTGGAATTCCCAAGAAATTAAGGAGCCCCAGCTGTAAGAGTTGGGCAGACAAAAGGAAATCTAGGAGTCTGACTCATCTGCTATGGAACAGTGGTTGTGTGACCTGCAGAAGAGAAGCTCTGTAGAGAAAGGTTAGACTAAATTAAGGTTGCAAAATGGCCCTCTTGTTCTGTCTGTGTTATGATCTCACTTAAGTCTGAAGGCCAGGAGCCATAAAGGCAAAGACTTATGTTTGTCTCTTTGTTTTGAGGAATCAGCTAGCATTATAGCCATGAATTGTGCAGGTCAGCTAGCAAGACTGCCACTAAAACTTGCACTACACAGGATGCAGGAGACCACTATCCATCCTTGGGAAAGCTTCAGCTTTATGGTTCTTTGCATAGAAAAAGAGTGGGTTACAAGTCAAAACTATTTGTATAGGATTCAGACAGAATGAGCACACAGGTCTCTGCAGATTACCTCAAATGGCTTTTCTGTAAGCAAGAAACTAGTATCTCAGGACCTAACAGGTAGAATGACCCTAACAGAAGCACCCTTTAAAGAAGCCACCAGCACTCTTTTAGAACTGTAGAGTGCAGACTTTTAAAACTGCCATTGGGACAGAACTAGCTATTGCCTGAATCATAGTTTGGTTATTTCAGGTTTCAGAGTAATAGCCATGTTAGTCTGTATTTGCAAAAAGAAAAGGAGTACTTGTGGCACCTTAGAGACTAACCAATTTGAGCATGAGCTTTTGTGAGCTACTGCTCACTTCATGAGCTGTAGCTCACAAAAGCTCATGCTCAAATAAATTGGTTAGTCTCTAAGGTGCCACAAGTACTCCTTTTCAGTTTGGTTATTGTGTAGTATGTAACCCCCACCCCAAACTAAAAATGCGGGTGGTTCCCCCCCTTTCCCGGAGGTTCCCCCTTCCCCTATCTGAAGCTGGGGCCATGAATGTAGGAGTAGTCAGTCAAGATTGTTTAGTGGGGAGAGCCCAGGTCAGAGGGCACAAGGTGTAGTTTCAATTAAGTGCTCTCACCACCATATGGCAGTATTTAGAGAGAGAATTAGAGACAATAGTCAAAGACAGACAGCATTTAAACAGTGCTTTATTTTTAATTAGCGATGCCACACCATACATGGTCTCTAGGAGAATTAGAGGAAGCTATTCAGTGTAAACGCTACCTACTTTTAAACAGACTTGAAAGTTTATTGCTATAAGACTGTTCTTGGGTCTAAGGTATTCCTAGGAGAAGAGCCATTGGCTAATAAGTTTAGTTACCTTATTAGCTTTTCCAAGGCATTCACCTGCAGACAGTCAACTGTGTTCAAGGTTTGATACTAGTGCTGGCCAGAGAAGTTAGCCCCCACTCCTCCCACAAAAGCTCTACCCTTTATACATTAGGCACTTTCCAAAGACCTTGCTAGGTACAGCTATAACATGGTCCCTAGTCTTCCTCCTTCTGAGCCACCTCCTCCTTCTCAGACTCCTCCTGTGATGTTACATAGGCTCTGCCAGATGGGGTGAAGGGTCCTACCAGCCAGGAGAAAGGAGTGTTGTGCTCTACATACTCAAGTAGCTCATCTATGTACTCTTGGGCTTTGGTTATCTTCTCCTGGCTCTGGGTGGCACTTGGTAGGTCCTGGAAGGACTTGGCAGCAAAGAAGGAATTGTGGAGCTCTTCTATGTTCTTGAAAACCTGCTGCACTTTCTCCTGTAGGCTGGAAGGGAGGCCCTGGATGCTGGCCTTCAGGGTCTGACAGGTGTCCTGCAGCTGCTGAGTGATGCTCAGAGACATGGCCAGAGTATGAGACTCCACCTGCTGTAAGGAAGCAAGTTAACAGGTTTAGAAGACATGAAGTGAGCTAGGTCTATGTTTTCTCTGCAGTGATGTCCAAGTCCAAAACTGCTCTCCAGTAGCCCAATACCTTTGGCTCTGTAGAGGCTGCATTACTTCCTTCTGGCTGCTCACTGCTCCAGTTGAGCCACATCTGGTGCAGCTTCTGCTGGCCATCGTGAAGCTTCTGATCAACATTCTGCCTGATAGAGTTAATCTAGAAGGGGACAATCAGCAAGGAGCAAAGGATGAATCTCTACTATGAGAGCAGCTTGCACATATGACTGAGAGACTTAAAGATAACACCAGCATGAAGAGGCTGCTAGATACAGGAGCACTGCTGGGACAATACAGCTATTCTCCTGGATTGAGCTTCTTGAGGCCAGAGAAGCCAAGACAATTTCCCACAAAAGTAGCATTAGGACAGGATACTTAATGAGATTAGGGAAACAGTGTTCCTACCAGGTCAAGGACTTCATGAAACTGTAGGAAGGTCTCCTGCATGCCCTGCTTAGCCTGTCTCACTTTGCTCAAGGAATGTTGGTAGGCACGTTGGCGGAGCCGAGCTGACAAGGAGCCCAACTGCACAAAGTAGCCCTGATGCTGGACAGCAGACCCTTCAGCTCCCTCCACAGATTCAGCTAAGCTTGCTGTAAGGAATGAGAACAAGGTCAGACCCTACTGGATGAAGGGCATGGGGGTCAACATGAGCTACCTACTCTATTCAAGTCCTCACTGAGCTGAAGATCCACAAAATAACTAGGAGCTTCGGTTTAGACATCTCACCCTCAAGAGAAGATTTTATTCCCTTCAGCAGCTGGCTGGAGGCATCTGCCCCATGGGATTGTTTGGGACTGGCATGAGATCTTTCATACAAAGTTACTGCCTCCTAAGTCATCTTTCAGGAGTGTTTAAGTTGCAAGTATACTTATGGTACCATGTATTGGAGACCTTGTCCATTACATCCCACCCAGAAGTAGGAAGTCATAGCTAAAGCCTGTGCTATAGTACAGGTGCAGTGTCACTTTCAGCCAGGTGTTCTCAATGGACATGATCTCCCTTCATGCAGGGGTCCCATTGAAGTCAACAGGCCAGATACCTGGCATGAGGTAGGGTCTATGCAGAGCTTTTCAGCACAGATAGGCATTTCCCTGGT
Source organism: Lepidochelys kempii (assembly GCF_965140285.1). Lineage (NCBI taxonomy): Eukaryota > Metazoa > Chordata > Testudines > Cheloniidae > Lepidochelys > Lepidochelys kempii. The sequence goes on along the minus strand of NC_136392.1, from coordinate 27,892,659 downwards.
AATGGGGAGTTCAGTTTTGGTTTAACAATTTAGTCAATGGCCATCAGCTTCAGGTTTAGTCCCCATGGAGACCCAGGTGGGAGTTACTAAACAGGGAAGATGACTGCATTCTAACTCTTCCCTGTTTAGTCATACCAATGGCACAGAATCAGCTAGCCTTCCATTCTCAATATAGAGGAATACAAAAGATTAAAAGCAAACCCAGGAAGAACAGACATGTCAATCCAAGTGTGACTCCTTCTCCAGCCCTTTACTCAAGGGGTGTTCAAAACCTCCCCACTGCAGGCTCTATCTGGTCTGCTCAGTCTGTGCATACCCTTTGGGGCCTACCTACACAGCAATTAAACACCTGTTGCTGGCCTACATCAGCTGACTGGCTCTTGGGGCTGTTTAATTGTGGTGTAGACATTCAGGCTTGGGCTGGATTCTGGGACCCTCCTTACTTGCAGGCTCTGGCCTGTGCCCAAACAGCTACACAGCAATTTGTAGCCCCACAGTCTGAGTTAGCTTACCCAGGCCAACCACAGCCATGCTGTGGGTCTTATCTCAAGGACTTTTTCAAGGGTACATTTGCATTCGTCAGTGTTATTTGTGAAGCAAGAATCCAGATTTAGGCATCCAGAACAGAGGTCTGAATTACTCTGTCACCTCATTTGTCTGTTTTTAACTCAAGATGCTAAAAAAGGTCTTCCCCTCACAGGGAAACTTGCACACCAGATTCCTAGGTGGTTCTAGTTGTGTCCAGTCACTTTGCTATTTCCTCTAGCCACATGCACAAATAGCTGTGACATCTTGACTATTCTGTAGCTTTCAGCTTCTCAGTGGGAACAAAAAAGTGGTCACATGACAGTAACTGGTAAAGAAGCAGTCCCTTTCTTTTAAGCACTAAAAGACTTTAGGGTCAAGAAAGCCATATTTTCCCTGAAGTTACTTTAGTCCATTCCAGGGCCTCTACCTAGAAGACTCTCCATCCCTCCAGCATTGCTTCCTGCTACAGATTTAGCGACAGTGCACACCCTCAGAGCTATTTAACCTTCTTTCTGGAGTGACTTGAGGGTGCTCAGAGCCCCTGAGAATATGGCCCTTTGGCCTTTTTCCTCAGTGAGGGATCCAGAATGGAGTTCTTTGTACCTATCCTTGGCTTTGAAGTGCTATTAAAAGTTGTGCCCACTTCAGAGAGTTTGGCCTCCTCTCCAAGAGGACCTTGAAAAGAGGTGCACCATACAGGGCCTCTTTCCCTACTGAAGAAGATTAGGGTAGGTACCCATCCCTATAAGGCAAGGGATATCAGTGTGGGAGTGACTATGCCAGAGCCCAGGTTAAACCCCTCAGTAGCCTCATATGACCTAGCTGTTTCTTGAAGTCTAACCTGCTTTAGTCTGACTGCTGGTGCAGGTAACAGAGTGGCTGGGCCATCAGCAAGTCTGCTGCATTAATGCTTAAAATATCACACCTTCCCAGCCTTGTGTTCCCACTCCTTGTGGAAAGGCTATTTAGGGGAGGGAGAGACAGAAGTGTACTATTTGTAGTTAGGGCTCATGCATGTGTTCTCTGACCTAGTTCCTCATCTGTGATGGGGAGGTAGTGATCCACCAGATTCTCTGATTGTTCCAGCACAGCTTCCACTCCACTCATAGCCATTTGACCCACAGTGGCACTCATGACTGTACTCATGCCACTGGTCACCACTGATTTTGCAGCCTCTATGCTGCCCTGAAGAGTAACCAAGGAGACATCTACCACTTCGGACATTCTGCAGCTCACAGCATCCACCTCTTTGGAAGACAGAGTTTTGGTGTCCAAGAGACCCTAGGGGAAGAAATAAAGTTTGTATAAAACTCTTGTTTCCACCTAGGCCAGTGCTGTACTACAGGGGCCTGACCTCGTGGGGACTGTATCAACAACTCCAGAGTTTGTCTTATAGCTGGATGGGAGAGGAGTCTGGGCACCAGAATGAGTGGGAGCAAGTATTACTAGAGATTGTGGGTGGGTTTGACAAGCACTTCAGTGACTGACTCAAGGGGACTTGAAATCAAACTGGGAGGAACTTTCATGAGCAGTCAGAAGTACATTAGTAAATTTAACTCCTTGCTCCCCAGCTATATTCCCAAAGTATTTTAGTGGCAGGGATATTTATGGAAACGGCAGCTATGGAATATTTGCTCAGAACAAATGTCACATTAAGCTTTACAGCTTCAGGCTCTTGAAGATAACACACATTTATCATGTGTCAATTATGCAATCTGACCTATATGCATAACCATGACAGCTTGCATATTGAATACTTCACATGAACTAAAGCTAAGAAGTGTCTAGCAGAGACTAAGATGGGCTTGCACCCTTTTTGGCTGCTTTAGGATGCCTAAGAGGACTGAGGAGTTTCAGAAAAAAGTTTTTTAAAAAAAATAAAAAAGTTAAAGTCTCATCTGGCCTGAAAAGTTTAGTGAATCTCTGCAAGGGTCATGGGACCTGAAGTTGTAGAGTTGAGGGGAAGTGGTTTCTTTTTAAAGAGTCTATTTAATGCTGAATAATGTTTTCCATTAACAGCCACCTTCAAGTATTGATCCTGCCTTCCCCATCAAATGGGAGATCTCATGAGCATCCAACACATCTTCCAGCTAAACTAACACCAGACTGTTTGATATAAAAGGTTAAAAAAAAGTCTGAGAAAAGCCTCAGTTCTTCATCATAAAAGAGGAGAGGGCACAAGTCTTTGCTGGCCAACTAACTCTGTAGGAAAGGTAATCTCCATGTAATTTCAAGTAAAATTATCAAGGAACACTATTGTGGCAAACTCAGACAAGAACTAAAGTTTGCTAATTATGAATTATTTGTCCAGCTCCAACTAGCAGCTGAAAGGGTAGTGGTGAGAAGAGGAAGCCTTTTCGGGGGAGGGATAGCTCAGTGGTTTGAGCATTGGCCTGCTAAACCCAGGGTTGTGAGTTCAATCCTTGAGGGGGCCATTTAGGGATTTGTGGCATAAATTGGGGATTGGTCCTGCTTTGAGCAGGGGGTTGGACTAGATGACCTCCTGAGGTCCCTTCCAATCCTGATATTCTATGATTCTTGGGAGAAGAGCCTATTATTCAAGTTCTTTCTACCTAGAATAAAGTATTTGCAGAGAATTACAACTAGCCTGAAGACTCAGGGGCAGCTCTGAACTAGCTCTCTAGAACATGGAGACCAGACCTTCCCACCCATGAGAGGCGATTACCTTATCTGCTGGCTCTTGGACTGGCAGCTTCTCCTCCAGTTTCTCCAGGCCCTTACAACCACCCATATTTGCAATTGCAACTAGAGAGAAGATACACAGCATGTAGTCTCCAGATTTATAGAGGGTACATGCTGATTTGGGCTAAAAAAGTCATTTCATACATTGGAAAAGCATGCTTTGACCCAGTTGGCATTAGGCTAGGCTGTTTGAATAGAGCTGGTCAAAGTTTTCACTGGAAATTTTCCCCTCAGGAAATGCCAGTTCAGACTGAAATCTGAGTGTTTTGCTGAACAGATTGTGGAGTTAAAAACCCAACCATGTTTTGATAAGGATGATGCACTTACAGATTAGAAAATTTGCTGTAATAGTCAAAACATCAACATGCTTCATTTAATCTCTAATAAGGTCATTTCAATATTTCTCAGAATTTCCTGCAAAACAATTGACTTTTCATGCAATGATGCTTCCATATTGGAATGAAAGGAAACAGTGTCCCACATAACAGAACTGGAGTTCCGCCAGCACACATGGCAAGTAAGAGACACTGGACATAAATGGGCCATAAGGTAGGGAGCCTCCCAGGGCAGTGTTATTTCAGGTCATTTCCCCCTCCATACAGGGTGTTCTTACCCAGCCTAATGCTGCTGCTCTATGGTCTTTAGACTGAGTGGGTTAACGGGTCAGTGCTTCAGATAGTCTGCAAAGAACTGCCTTTGAAGTCAATGGAAGCGGTGTGGTGAGCAGCTATGAATATGGGACCCCAAGAGTGGGAATGTTCTTTATGCCTTGAGCAGCTGGCTAACCAGGGGTGTTTTAGGAGTGGTCATAAAAATAAAGGGAAGGGTAACCTTTCTGTATAGAGTACTATAAAATCCCTCCTGGCCAGAGGCAGAACCCTTTCACGTGTAAAGGGTTAAGAAGCTAAGAACCTCGCCAGCACCTGACCAAAATGACCAATGCGGAGACAAGATACTTTCAAAGCTGGAGGGAGGGCGGGAGGAACAGAGGGTCTGTCTGTGATGCTTTTGCTAGGAACAGATCAGGAATGCAGTCTCAGAACTTCTGTTAGTAAGTAACCTAGCTAGAAATGCTAGAGATTTCCTTTTGTTTAATGGCTGGTCAAATAAGCTGTGCTGAATGGAATGTATATTCCTGTTTGTGTCTTTGTAACTTAAGGTTTTGCCTACAGGGATTCTCTATGTTTTGAATCTGATTACCCTGCAAGGTATTTACCATCCTTATTTTACAGAGGTTACTTATCTTTTCTTTAATTAAAATTCTTCTAAGAACTGGATTGATTTTTCATTGTTCTTAAGATCCAAGGGTTTGGGTCTGTGTTCACCTGTACAAATTAGTGAGGATTTTTATCCAGCCTTCTTCAGGAAAGGGGGTGTAGGGCTTGGGGGAAGATGTCTCCAAGTGGGCTCTTTCCCAGTTCTTTGTTTAACATGCTTGGTGGTGGCAGTATAGGGTTCAAGGACAAGGCAAAGTTTGTACCTTGGAAGTTTTTAACCTAAGCTGGTAAAAATAAGCTTGGGGGTGGTCTTTCATGCAGGTCCCCACATCTGTACCCTGGAGTTCAGAGTGGGAGGGAACCTTGACAGGAGCCCTCTCCAGAGAAAGGGGAGTGGTCTCCTCCTTAGGCAGCTCAGGTGTCAAGTGATCTTCATATGCCACTAGGAGCATTTGCTATCCTGAGAACCCTGTCTGCAAGGTTAGATGAGCAGCTGAGGAATTAGTCCATGTAGCATGGGATGCCTGACGCTAGAGCTGCCTACACCAGTGCAGTGAAGACCCAGAGAAAGGTTTGCCCAAGATATGCATCTAGGGCCAGATTTTGGAAGAGCTCTGCACCCAGCTCTGATTATTCAGAGTGGGAGCTGCCCAGTGTTCAGCACTTTTAAAGGACAGGCCCAGATGTGATGTTCAGCAGTTTGAATGTTCACCACTCCAACAACCATAAGTTTTCCTCATCCTATATATGTGGGACCTCCCTTACTGCACCCTCCTCCCCCCACCCTACCATTCAGCAACCACCTTCTCTACATGACCTATTCTGACTTCTCCTTCAATCTTCCTATCTATGTTGCTTACTGCTCTGAAGAGTGGCTTCCCCTTCCTGTCCATGTCAGATTTAGTCAGCTAGTTATGATGTTCAGTGCTCCATACAACTGCTTTGCCTCCAGTGCTGAGAAGAGCAATATTCTTTGTTGCCACCTGGAGTTGCATGAATTCTCATGGAGGGGGGAGGGGAATCTTACTCTACAGGCTTGCTACACCTAGAAGCCCTCCTTCAGTCTGCTGTGTTTTTAGCCTTCTGCTCTTTTGACTCGGACGTCAGCTTCTAAGAAGTTCTGTACAGACACCCTCCCGGTACAAACACCAAGCAGGCAAGTTTTGAACTAAGATGGTGGGCAAGGGATGTTCACCACCACAGTGGTTCACAGCATCCCTCTTTAGTGTGGGTAGAGTCTATTTCACATATAGTCTGTCCAGATCAGGGACCTGTGCAAGCCTTTCAGAAGCTGCTAGCACAACAGTTGTTACAGCTCACTTGTAAGTTAACTTCCCCAAAACAGCACTGAAGTCCAGAACTCTTCAGAACTGGAGCTATGAGGTGCTTCCCTCCCCCACAAACAAGCAACCCATCACCAAACACACTTACAAAAGGGAAGGCCATTGCCAGCCCATGGCTTACTCACTCTGAGGCTGCAGGTCAGTTAGAGCCAGCTGTGCACTAATGACAGCTTCACCAGCCATGGCAGTCGCTCCTTTCTCTGCTGCCTCACACACAGATTTGATGGATGGCTGGGTTTCTTTGGCAGAAGTCAGGGTAGACACCACCATGTCATAAGTAGACTTGAACAAGGGCAGACCAGCCACTTGACTTGCTGTGGTCTAACAAGACAGAAGAAGTCACGTAAGTGAAGTGACAGTCCCTACCAGAATCAGTCCTCTTTTATAACCCTCACTAGGTAACAGCTTTGTTGCCAAGGTCTCCTGCCTTGAAAGCCTTCTTCCAGTAGAAGTTAAGCAACTCTCCAGGTATTCTCTGTGATTGGGGGGGGGGGGGAGAAAGTTTTATACACATGCCACAAGCTCCTTCCCTAGTCAAGCTCTCCTTCCCCATTTCTCCCTCTAGTTTTGAGGCAGAGGTGTGTTGTAAGCCACACTGCTAGAAACTCATATCAATGTACACATCATGAGCCCTTCAGCACGTTGACAGGTCAGCCCTGGACCTCCCTCTTTAGCAGGGAGTTCTAGGGTAGCTCAGAAAACTAGTAACTGTGCTTTATGTACACCCTGCCATAAGCTTGCATGACATGCTTCCTTCAGAGCAGGGACAGCTCATAGGATGTTCACCTAGATGCTCACCTGGAGTGGCCTGAATTCATCAGGCATGTCATTGCAAGATTATACCCAGCATACTCCAAGAGCATGTCTCAGAGCAGAGGATGGCCAGAAGACAGTTCCCAAGCGGGGGGTGGGGGAGGAGAGAAGAGGCAAGTAGCATGGGAAAGTCAAGCATAGAGTGGCAGATTTAGAGACTAGTAAGAACTAGCTCACCAATAGCTAGCAAGCCAGGAAGTGTATTTTTTCCCCACTGTAAGCATCTGATGAAGTGATCTGTAGCCCACGAAAGCTTATGCGCCAATAAATTTGTTAGTCTAAGGTGCCACAAGTACTCCTTTTCTTTTTGCTGATACAGACTAACATGGCTGCTACTCTGAAACCTGAGGCTTGTCATTTCACCTAGGGCAGGCAATAGCTGAGATTGATCCAAAAAGTTTTATTAGGCTCTCCACAAGCCATTTGCACATAGCATAAAACAAAAGTTATAGCACTGGTCATTTCTGGTCTATGTGGCAAACATATCAGGAGGAATTTAGATTACTAGGAGCACTGGCCAAGTTTTGGCTCAAATAGCAGGCCTGTTCCCCACTCAGCCAGCATAATGCTGCTGCAGTTCAGTGAAGAATCAAACCCATGGAGTTCCACTGACCACAGTGAGCACACACTAGGTTATGCCTCCTAAGTGGAGAGGACCACTAGGCACTGATTCAGGACTAAGAACAAACCCTGCGTCACTACAACAGGGGCAAGGACTGCATGCCCAGATGCTGGTGAAGGACTAAGCTGTCTGTTGGTTGGCAGTAGCACAGATCAGGACCTTACACATGCTGTGGAGTAGTTACCTGCTGCTCCTTGCTGTCTGGGGCAGGAGCAGCTGTTTGGCTCTCGTCAGACATCTTCTAGTTAGATAGAACTGAAAGGCAAGAACAAACCAGCAGTTAAGTTATAACTGCCAACAGAGAGAGTACAACCCAAGAACTGCAACATGTTCACTTTCCCTTTCTGCAGGGTGGCATTGAGGCCAATAGGGTACTACTGAGAAGTCAGTCTGCAGGGCAGCCCCACTGGGAGAGCAGAAGAATGATCCGGGCACTCAAAGGGAAGGCAGCCAAGTAGTGCTGGAGTCTGCAACCTGCACTGGATCACTGGGCCAGGTAGCTTTTGTTCAGATGGTTTCCTGGTCTATACTCAATGTCTCCCACCAGACCACAGCTGCCATCTCAGATCAAGCCTCATGCTCTCTGAGGATAACAAGTACAACTGCATCTTCAATTCCCCTCCACCCCCCAAAAAAAGTTCTAGAGGTACCAAGATCCAGCTTTGTTCAGCAAAGTTCTGTGAATTTGGAAAGAAGGAGATTTCCCTTGAGACCTGGGAAGCTGGCCCAGCTCTGGGGAAAGCCCAGCCAGGCCTACTCACACATTGCAGGCAGGATCAAGAGAGTTAGTCTGCACATCTCACTACTGCAGCTCAAGGTGGCCTTATGGGGAGCACCAGGCTTTACAGGGCCCAGCTCATGTGCAAGGGCCCATGCACCACTCTCCCCCTGCCCCAGGGTCTGCTGCCCTTGGTGATTGTCTCCCCTCCACTGCCATTTTAAGCCTTCCCCCTCTGGCTCCTGATCCCTTCTGCCCTTACGGGATCTAGCTGGCACACGCTGACTGGCGGCTCAAGGCTCCTGGCATCTGGTGCTGGGGTTTGAGGCCTGGTGCGATGCAGTCAGCACAGCACACCTCCACCAACAGTCACCCCCTGCTGGCACCCACAGCCTCAGGCTGCACAGTCCCACAAGTCACAGCTTGTTCCCCAGGACACAGCTCCTACTGCCCCAAAGCCCCACCCCCAAAGCAGTACCTTGTGAGGAGGAGCACATTTACCCCTCAGGGCAAAGCCATGTGAGCTGGGGGAAAAGAGGAAAAAAGTTATAGCCGCCCCCCTCCCATTTGTTCCATGACAGCCATGGCTAAAGCTCACTCCCACTGCTCATTTCTGCAGGGGTCCCAGAGTCTGGGCAGCGTAAGAAACATCTTAAAGTCTTATTTTAAGATTTACTATAAGAGTCAGTCCCCTTGTGTCATCACAGGGGCTCAAGTTTCATTTATACATGGCATATTTCCTCCTCTCTACCCAAGTTTCACTTTCAAAACAGTGCTTCATTAACCAAAAATGAAACTAGAAAGGGGGCACTATTGACAAAGCTGGATGTTTTGGCAAGTGAAGAAGTAGGGGTAACAGGCTGGGGATAGGGGGAAAATAAAATAATTTCAGTGAGTCACAAGGGGACCAGAACTCTGAAGTTTACTGATAACTAGACACCTAATTAACAGCAGCACATCCTGTTACACTGAATTCTGGCTGTCCAGAGAGCTCACCAGTTCGCATGGAGGGTTTTCTTCAGACATGAGAACCAGACATGTAGTTTCAATTCTGGAACACAGTCCATGTGCTGGTAGATCCCATGGTAACATAAGGCCTTGCCTATACCACATGAGCAGCAGGTATTTGGGGTTTTTGGTGGGGTTTTTCTTTTGGGGAACACAGAGCTTCTCCGTCTCTGTGTATGTTCAGTCAGGTCACAGGAATTAAGCTTTCCTCTCCACCAACGGGTTTCACTTCTCTTTTCAAGTTATAGACTTCACATAAATTAAAGTGCTTGACCTTTAAGTGTCTACTCAGTTTAACATTACCCATGAGCAGCATACAGAGAGCCTTCATCTTTTCCAATACAGCAGGAGAGGGGATCTTTTTCACATATCTAGGCAAATTTTGCCTACAGCTTTTAAGGGTGTTACTTATTTCTCTAGCCTCACCATGCTTTATGGTTTAAAGCGATACAGGCTTATTAATATAGTCAGTTCCCCGCCCCCCATGCTAATAGTTAACAGTCAAAACTGGTTGTGTTAGCCTAGACAAGCAGTAAAGGAGACAAGATTCCTTTTACTTAACTTGTAAGCATATTTTGAAGCATGATACAGAGGTTTTGAGGACAGACTCTCCTACAGATTTTGGGAGTACCCATTAGAGAAGATTTTCCAGAGTGTTTTGGCCAGTCTGCTTTCTAGACCAGGTCTGGGTAGTCTCAGGTAGTTTTAAGAGAAGCCAGTATTCTTATCACTTGATTAGTATCACTTGTTGCCTGTCTGTCTCCCCCCCCTCAGAATTCCAGCCCCATATCATGCAATTGACTGCATCTTTGCATTAGAAGCATTTCTAGGTCTGACTGCTGTGGAGGAAGAGCTGGAAGACCTGAACCCTGAAGGCTCAAAAACCGCAAATAGCAATAAAAACCTATCAGATTTATTTTACAAGTGTCAGGATTTTTTTAAGCACCTGGAGTGGACCTTATTAAGACCTCATATTATGACACCTAGACATTACAAGAGGCAGGAAGCAGCTTAATGAAGGAGAATCTTCACCACACCTTTAATTGTATTCAATTCCCACCTCTGGGTATTTAGCATTTTTGCCAGCTCCTTCCTAATCAAAGGCTCTAGTTGCAGTGAAAGCCACTTCCTTTCTTACTGAGAGGTGAAGAGACAGAAACAGTAGCAGGTCAGAAAAGAGACCTCCACACTCTAGCCTTTTATCACTCCCAGCCCAAATATAAAGTTAGTCCTGCTGTTAGACAAACACCCTGCAGCTTCTTTCCAGTATTCTACCTCCTATGGAGACCAAAAACTTTAATCAACAAGATAAGAAATACCTTTAAATTTAAAAGGTTATTAAAACAGGAGAATAGGTCTCTCTCAGAGAGATAGAAAAATCACCCTTCTGCTTCAAAAAAAACAATTACTCCTCTTCCCATGTTGGTACAGCAAGGAGAAACAACTGACTACATTATATTAAATGACACAACCATCAGGGTTTAAACAAGTCAAACACTTGGAAACCAAACCACTCACCTCTGTTCCTGCCTGAATTTCTACTCACCAATCCAAGCACTATACAGGGCACCCTTCACTCTGCCCTTAATATACAGCTACTGGGATCAGCAAATGGGGAGCACATGCAAGTCAGGTGCATTGCTTGTCCTGACCAATGGGAGATGGAATGTGGTTGCAGTCTTATTGGGATCCAGAAAGAGAGAATCCTAGGTGGAAAGTGATTTGTTCACCACATGTGACACCAATTGAGACCGCCAGCTCGTTGATTGTCAGCTACCTTTCAACCAGCTGGTCTGTCCTGGAAGGCATAGCCTACGTCACAACAGCTGCTAGTTAGGAAAAGCATTTCTCATTATGAATGTGTGACTCAGCAATACAAGTTCCGGCACCAAGCGTTGTAAGAAAGCTTAAGTGATGAAGTTTGACATAGCTGAAGACATTTTAATGACAAAGAAAAAAATGTTATAAGTGATAGAAGATGACATAGACCAGGGATCGGCAACCTTTGGCACGCAGTCCATCAGGGAAATCCGCTGGCGGGCTGGGACAGTTTGTTTACCTGCAGCGTCCGCAGGTTCGGCCTACTGTAGCTCCCACTGGCCGTGGTTCGCCGTTGCAGGCCAATGGGGGCTGAGGGAAGCAGCAGCCAGCACATCCCTCGCTCCACCAGAATGTTTCAAAGGGTGGCATGGTAGTTCCTATGGCTGCTGTCCTGCACGGCTGGCTGGGCTTGCCTTCCTGCTCTAGGCATTGCAGCCTGTAGGGTCCCAACGCCACTCAGGTTAGGTCCAGCCATCATGATAACAGGAGGCAAGTAAGCCCCGGGGGGCAGGATCCGACCGAAACCACCCCAGGACAGGGCCGTGACTGGGGTGGGGTGAGCAGGGCAGCTGCTCAAGGTGCAAAGCTGCAGAGTAGCTTAGGCCGGCAATGCCAGGCAGCTAGGGCCAGCCATGTGCGGCGGGGCTTGGTGGGGCCAGTCCCACATGTACAGTTACCATCTTTGAAATTCAAAAAACTGATACCACCCCCCACAAGGCAAGCCTGCTGCAACCCCAACTCCCAACCACAAGGCAACTCTGCATCCCCCCTTCAACAGCCAACCATAGTATGTAGAGAGATAACACATATAAGATGGATAATGTTGCACGTTTCCTCACTCTCTCATGACTCAAACCCTCTCTCACACATGCGCGCGGTGTGCTTATGTGTTGGTGGGTACACAGCTGCTGTATTATCGACAGTTTTGATCTGTTATTAGCTAAACTGCAGAAGTGGGAATACTGCAGTATCTTCAGCTGGACACTGAAACGTTTAACATTAGAGATCCCAGTGTAGTGTGATAATAATGCAAATCTTAGACCCACGTAAGCCCCCTACCCCCAGCAGATTAAATTATTTTTCTGGCAACTGACAAATCAATAAAAAACGAGGCTAGGCCCATCAAATACCAGCCAGGTTGTAACCCTACCCATGCAGCGGGCTCAGGGAGGGCACGCCACCTTCATTCCCTGACTCATCTCAGCTAGCCACCAAGTCTGTCTAGGTTGGGAGGGCACAACCAAAAAACCGGGGGGTGGGGCACACGAGCTCATGTGCCCCCATGTGCCACCTCTGGTAGGGGGCACAAATATGCTTGCTCACCCTTCGTGCTAAAATGCCTAGTGATGGCTCTGCCCCAGAGCCTCCATCCCCAGACTATTTACTGGGTCACGACTGGCCATAAATACTTACAAATGGGTCCTGAGCCCAAAAAGATTGAGAACCACTGCTATAAACAATGACACTGACCTAAGGCCCAGGCTACGCAATAGTCAGGCTTGGACCAATGATAAGTTTTAGGATCAGCACTTTATGATTTCCCTTCCCCTCTCCTCAGGGTTAAAACAGGTAATTTGTTATAGACCTCCAACCCCTCCAGGTGTATTTAAGTGCGCCCAGGCCACAAGCTGTCACCTCACTCAGGATGGATCATGTGGTTCTCCTACTTTCAGACTGAGCCTTGGATTGCAGTTCCCAGGTGCTAACTGTGATCACCTTAGCACAGAGGTGCTGGAACTAGGGATGGTGGGGGTGCGACAACACCCCCTGGTTTGCAGTGGTTTCTATCATTTACAGGTTTACAGTTTTGTTCAATGGCTTTCAGCATCCCTACTATACAGATTGTTCCAGGGCCTATGCCTAAGCAGGCCTGACTTGTGTTCAGTACCTGCAGCTCTGTTCCTTTTCGATTTGGGAGCAATGATGGTGGTAAACCAGTGACCAAGCAGCCTCCATAGAGCAAAGCATTATTTGCTTAGAACAAAAGCTTTCAGAGCAAACAGATCTTTAAAACAATAGAACAGGCCGTACCGTTCCCTGGATCTTGGAAGGCCCTATGGCTTAGACTCCATGGGCAGAGTCTCTCTCTGTGTCCACCTATCTCCCTGGAGTCAGATTCTGACAAGTGTCCCCCCACCAGGAAAGGATTTAATTTTTTTTTTTTAATCTCCAAGCTCTAACTTCAGCGAAACAAGGCCTGCAACTTGTGAGAGACAGGATCTCTGGATCTAGCAGCTTGCTTCATTGTCTTTCTAGTGTGCGTGGGGGTGGCCCTGTCTACATGCATTGTGTTGCTTTCCTTTTTGCCCGTGTTAAGTTAGATAGATATAATCATATCAGAAATCCCAATAACCCACCATTGTTATACAGGTTGCAGAGTGGTAGCCGTGTTAGTCTGTATCAGCAAAAAAGCGGAGGAGTACTTGTGGCACCTTAGAGACTAACAAATTTATTTGGGCATAAGCTTTCATGGGCTAAAACCCACTTCATCAGATGCAAGTCAATAATACCAACAACATTTAAAACATGCTCTAAGAAAAATCTGCGAAAAGTGGCATTCTACAAGAGGGGGGTTAGGAGGAGTGCAAAAGTTTTTATTGGTAATCACAAGGAGCAAGCTCCTTAACTCAGCCATGGCGTTGCTACTTGTAACATTGCTACGCAGAAGCCATTACCATAAACATGTTAGGTGAGCCCTCTGTGTATTTTTAAAATCCATTGGCTCATTAGGATCCAAGAACTAGAAGAATCAGCTTGAATTGCATGAGGTGAATGAACAATTGCAACTTAACTGAAGTCTGTATCTCTCCCAATTGCTCTTCTTTTTCCATCCCTCATTGGTCAAGGCACAATTTGGTTCATTCTCATTGCTGTCCCAAGCTGTCAGTCCTTTAATTCCTGCCCATGATGACATCACTTGCCTGTACATAGAGGCGGAAGATGGGTAGTTTCTATGATGTTGAACAGAGACAACTTTTAGTCTGTTGGTAAGAGGTTTTGTTTTGCTTTTTAAATCCAAGGAAAAGATGTTTAGAAGTGGTATGAAAGTTGCTTTTTATTCTAAACAGATTGCTTTATTGTAAGAGTTTTGTTAAAGTAAACAGTGGCAAAGGCTACTAGCTGAAGGCTTTGTGAAGCGTAGCTTTCGCCTCCCCAAATGCCTCTTGTTTGGCTTGTATATCTCAGATTCCTTATATAGCATGAAAACCATACCTAATCTCACTTGCATTAGGAGTCCTAATCTAATAAACACTAAATCCTTCAGATGAGAAGGAAACTGTCTTATATAACTTGAAGTGTGAAGGTAGCTTCCGGCAATGGTTCTCTGCTGTAAATTGTTTTAGTCTGTCTTGCCACATCAACTTGGCCTCAAATTCTAGAGACTCTAATTGGTGGTGAGGGAAGAGCTGTTGATGTTCGCACAATAGTTATTATCAAGCTTGGATTCTAGTCCCCTCATAACCCTTGGAGTGTCCTGTGAATGTTAGTTACTAGCCTAAAGCCTGTAAGTGGCTAGGGCTCTGCCTGAGAGTTTCTTACTCCGATCTGCTCAGTAGTGCCCCCATGACAAACCAGCTGTCTCCTTGTATCAATGGAGACCTTAACCCTGAAACTAGGGAGGGGACGTCAAACTACTCTCAATCCCATAACTGCTAACAAGGAGACAGAACTGTTTGAGTAGGGTGGGGAAGTCAAGATTACTGAAGGTTCAATGGCTGATTGGTTCCTCCAGCAGCTGATCTTGAGCACTTTTGGAATATATTGATTGCCTAGGAATGTGACTTACATAGCTGTAAGATAACCAGAGCTTTGCGTCAGTGCACTTGTATTTAATCTAAATGGATGAATTGTACTTGAAGGTGAGGCTCTACTGAGCCCTTTCAAACTGGAAGAGGAACATATTACTGTCTTCATCCTGAGCTCCATTTTCACAGCCAGGCACAAAAACTGTCTAGCGAAGGGCTAAAGCTTTGACTTGTAACTATTCTATCTCTTGCCTCCTTTAGTGGTCTGACTAGACAATGTCTGAAAACAAAAGCCACTGTTGCTGACACCCTAGAGAGCAGGGAACATGCACAGCAGGTTGGTAGCCCACCTTTCACACCACCCAGCAGCTGTCTGGCCACTAACAGACAGCAGACAAATCTGCAGCAGCACCCTTCAGGGTCTATAAGCAATCTCTCCAAGGGTCTAGGGCCTTGTAAAACTTGCCTAGTCAGGAATAATGCTGCCAAACTTGGGAGAGGTAACTGGTGACTGAAATCACTGCTGTTTTTCCATGAAGCACATGTGGTCTAATTCTAGCTGAAATTTTGAGACCCTCAAATCACCCAGCTGTAGACAAGGGTATTCCCTTACTGAATAGTTAAATGTATCAAATAAAAAAGCCATAATTGGCTGGAGAGTCACTTAACCAGTCTATACAGGACTCTGAATTAAGTGTGGGTGGGGGAACAGTCAAAACTCCCTTTATTCCACAACAGATCTCTTCTTGATGTGACTCTTCTCCCTTTGACAGAATGTGGTGAGCAGGGTGGCCAACTTGCCTTTAGTCAGCTCTGCCTGTGATCTGGTTTCAATGGCCTACACCTCTGCCAAAGAGAGCCACCCCCATATCAGATCTCTGTGTGATGTGGCAGCTAAAGGAGTGAAGACTATGACTGAAGCTACAATCAACTGTGCACAGCCAGTTCTGACTAAACTTGAACCTCAGAGTGAGTAAACTATGGCATAAAGCTGTATGGGGGTGTGTGTGTCTCCAAGTGATCACACAGGCTTCAGTTGTGTAATATCCCACATGAGAACCTCCTGCTGGCTTATCTCCTAGGTGGAAGCCACTCCCCTCCATCTAGCTGAGTGACTCAGGACGGGTCAGAGTTTGTCTTTCAGCATCTGAACAATGCAGCTCTAATGGAGACTTACCATTATTAGGCTTGACCGGGGTAGTGTCTGTACCTATAAATACAGTTCTCTTTGAATGTGTGGTTGAGGTACAGGTGATTGGAAGGGGCCATGTACACAACTAACCTCTTACTGCAGTGGGTGACCTGTCTCCACTATACAAAAGCTTGATCCTCCTTAGCAAGTGCAGGTTTGTACTTGCTAAAGACTCAGTCAGAGTACTAGAATCTCACTGAGTAACTCTGATCTCCAACCCAGATCACTACTGAAAAGTAGCTGCAAAACCACTGTGCAACAAGTATCTGTAATAGGGGTGGGTGAGATCTGATCACACGAGTAACCCTTAAGATGTTTGGTGGCAAAAGCCTTCATTTGGCAGGGACAATGCCTCATGCATGACCTAAAGTAACTAGGAGGAAAATAGTCAAAATGGCTAACAAACGTGAATGACAGGCACTGCCACGATTGGGTTTAGCTGGCAAAAGCTGGCTTCAACCTCATGGCACTTTTGCCACATCTCCAAATGTGTGAATCCAACCTGGAGTTTTTCTACTAAATAGTCCTTGGTTAATGGGTTAAAGGGGCAAGAGCTCTCTTGCCCCTCAAACAAAACTCTTACCGCTGTGACCATCAACTTGTTTCCAGTTGCACGGCATTTATGCTTGAGCTTGGGCTTAGTATAAACTGCCCAAGGAAACTTCACTGGATGACTTTAACCATTCCCAAAGGCTAAGGAATTCTACCATGGACAATCCTTCAGAGAATCCATGGAGGGGGAAATCAGCAGGGTTTGAACCTTCAGCCCACACTCCTGGCAAGTATGGAAGTGGAGTAATTGTTCTGCTCTGGGAACTCCACTGGAGGGAGATGTGGCACACTTTACCAGGGAGCTACACAACTATTGGCCAGACAGCACTGACATGCTGGGAGTTGGACTCCTGGATTCTATTTTAACCTTGCAGGGGAGTGTCCTCTAGTGGTTGGAGGACTTAGTAACACAGATGTGGCTGGGAATGGGGTCTGCCAAATTAAGTCAGCTCTTTTCTAGAAAGCAAGTATTTTCCTCCAGTTACAATACACTTCATTTTATCACACCTTTGGCTTTCAGGTTTTTTTTGCTTTTTTTTTTTCCTTAAAAAAGAGCACTTTAGTCAAGTTCCTCCTTTTAGGGAGGCTGAGCTTTTGACAAAGGGATAATCTTTATGCATAATGCACATGCTTCACAATCCCCTTCAATCAATACCCTGATTCCGCCTCTTTCTATTCCCCCCCCCCCAACAGTTTGACCCTGCCCTGTTACATGCTACTCCTAGCATAGCCTGGTGCAGCCTCTCCATTAATTCCATTGTAAAATGGTATGGCTAACTATTGCCTCCTGAAGCAGCAGTTAGGGCTGCCAGCTTTCTGATTACAGAAAACCGAACAAACACCCCTGCTCTGCCCCTTCCCTGAGGCCCCACCCCTGCTTGCTCTCGCCCCAGCCTGGCAAAAATGAGCAAGGTTGGGGGGAAGGGGTTGGGATGTAGAAGGGGATGAGGGATCCAGCTGGGGGTATGGGCTCTGGAATGGGGCCAGGGATGAGGGTTTGGGGTGCAGGGGGCTCTGGGGTGGGGTGCAGGAGGATGCTCTGGGATTGGCATGCAGGAGGGAGTGCAGGCTCCAGGGTCAGAGGGAGGTTGTGTTCTGGAGGGGGCTCAGGGCACGGGGTTGGGGTGCAGGAAGGGGTGAGGGCTCCAGCTGGGGGTATGTGTTCTAGAGTGGGGCAAGGAGATGAGGGGTTTGGGGTGCAGGAGGGGGGCTCCAGGCTAGGGGGTGGGGTTGAGGGGTTTGGAATGCAGGAGGGGGTGCAGGTGACCCTCTGGGAGGTAGTTGGCATGCAGGAGGGGGCTCAGGGCTAGGGCGGGGGTTTGGGGTGCAGGATCCAGCTGGTGCTTAATTCAGGTGGCTCCCCAAAGTGGCTAGCATGTTCCTGCAGCCCCTAAGCAGAGGCATGGTCAGGTGGCTCCATGCGTTGCCTGCACCAGCAGCTCCCATTGGCTGCAGTTCCTAGCCAATGGGAGCTGCAGAGCCAGTGCTGGGGTGGGGGCAGCACACGGAGCCTCCCTGGCTGCACCTGCACCTCAGGGACATGCCAGCCACTGCCAGGAGCTAAGCAGAGCCTGCCTTAGCCCTGCTGCACTGCCAACCAGACTTTAACTGGCCTGTCAGTGGCACTGGCCGGAGCTGCTAGGGTCCCTTTTCAACTCTGTTCTGGTTGAAAACAGTTGCCTGGCAACCCTAGCAGCAGTAGGAACCCTTCCTCAATAAGGACTGCATTAGGGCAAAAACCATTAAACAATAAAAGAAACCTGCTACAAGCTTACCAGAGGTCACCCTCGGCTCCATCTTAGGGCTCTGATAGGTTTTTAGTCCTCAAAACATCGTGGGTGGGTTCCTCTGTGGCTACTAATTCATCTCAGATCCCAAACCAGAACAAAGGTGGAGTGGAGCAGCTATTTGGCATTCTGTAACAGGTAACATCAGAAGCTCAAGTGTACGATCGGCAGACGGGTGTCACTCCAAAGTGGTGGGTTTTTGCATAATGCAAATTCCGTAGCTGTGACTAACTTCACCTAGAGACTTCTCCAGGAAATCCACTTGTCCCAAAAGTCTGGACTTGGCTGGCATACTCTCAGTATAGCCCCCCTTAAACTTCCAGGTTTTACATTTCCCCCTTGAGAGGTTAGGTCCAATCTTGGCCCACAATAGCATATAAACGTAATACAATAAGGCCAATTTCCCATAATATTCTTGAGACCAATCTGTCACAGCGAGCTCTGTCTCCAACTGGATGTCAGTCAGCAGCTTCCATCATGGAAGGTGGCCACCCCATGTCTTGTCATTAGGAAAGTGAAGTGAGAACCACTGCTTAGCCCAGGAGTGAAATCTAGGGTTACTGGGTGAGAAGCTCTGGGCTCCAGCACTGGCAGCTCTCTAGCCTTTGAAGATTGCACACTGACTCTGAGGACCTGTGGCTGCCCCAACAGACCAGATGCAACATCTGCAAGGCTTTTCCCCCCTGCTCTTGGTTTTTAGACACCACTGATGTTAAAGCCTAGAGGTGAAACAGCTGGGCTCCCTGCATATCCCCACATACCAGAGGAAGGTGGGAGGCATCCATGCCTTTAGAACTCCCCTACACTTTCTATATTAAAACAAGAAGCTGTGAGCAAACAGTCTTAAGGGATTAAGGTTGGGTAAATTCCCTTCTGCTTTTGACAGATAAGGAAATGTACTACACGGTAATCTCCCTCATGGTACAATGAAAACCTCAATTACAACCTCAGTAACACTTGCTAATAGTCAGCATTAACAAGTGCCGTGTCTGGGGAAAGAATGAGGTCACAACAGAGGTCTTGCATTATGCTTAGAATCTCTTGTCTGGAGATGTTTCCACTGAGTAATTACATGTGGTATTGGCACTGGGTTATAGTAAAAGGCTCCCCTCACAGGAAAGGGGATGCCAAGTTAAGGTTTTTCCTGGGGTTGGTTAATGACTCTATAAATGAAGCTTGTCCATGAAATATAATTGAGAAAGGGAAAGTCTCTGAGAGACATTCTCTTATCAGACACACTTCCCACAATAGCTATAGGCTAACACTTGAGAAGAGAGCCTGTGTCTTGGCCTATGGCAAGGATATTGCAGAACCAGAAAATCAAAGAGCGGGAAGGACTCTCCGCTACTAGAGTTAATTTTTTAAACAAAGATTTGGGAAACTTTATTCATGGTGTTAACTTTTACAGTTGCAGCAGCAAATGAATTTGCCTGCAAAGGACTGGATAAGCTGGAGGAGAAGCTGCCAATCCTTCAACAGCTAACTGATAAGGTAACTAGCTCTTTGAGGGCCATGGTCTGCTAAATATTTCTATTTAGCTAAATGCTGTCAATCCCTTGAGTTTCAAGGCTGGGTATGGTGGGAACTGACCACTTCCTCATTGCTGTAGCTAGCTATACCTTATGCCAAAGCTTCCAAACTTGGATGGCTAAACTGAGACCACTAACTAGGGTAGACTGGTTTCAGAGTAGCAGCTGTATTCGTCTGTATTCGTAAAAAGAATAGGAGTACTTGTGGCACCTTAGAGACTAACAAATTTATTTGAGCATAAGCTTTTGTGAGGTACAGCTCACTTCATCGGATGCATTCAATGAAAAATACAATGGGGAGATTTATATGACCCTCTCTCCAGAGAGGCTGTACTCTTCTGACCCCTGCTGTGGCCTTCTGACTAGTTCAGTGGTGTCTACTCCATTGACCTGGTGTCTTCTTTGCGAGCATCCCTTGAGGGGTCACATCTGCTTCTATCCTGTAACTTTAGTTCCCGCCTTGAAATAGTCATGGATGTTGAGTAGCATGAAGTGATTACCTTTGACCTTTTCTAGGTTCTTTTGGATGCCAAAGAGCTGGTGACAGGTACCAGGGATGCCATGAACAGCAGAGTGACTGAGGTGCTGGACAAGACCATGCAGGCAGCAAAATCAGCAGTAACCAGTGGCATGAGCACAGTCATGGGCTCCAGAGTGGGGCCTGTGACTGTGAGTGGAGCAGAAGCCATGCAGGGGAAATCGGTAGACCTGGTGGATCACTCCCTCCCCATCACAGATGCTGAACTAGGTTGGGAAAATACTTGGATGATGCTAATAAACCATAGCTGTTGGACTTCCCAAACCAAAGCATAAGTCTTAGACTCCCCTTGCACTAGTTTTCTCTCATGTGCCAACAATCTAGGTCTCAATCCTATTACTCTGACTAAAGGGTTGCTAAAACATTACTTAAATACATGTATCCAGAGGAGTGATTCCCAGACTCTGCTGTGGAAACAAATGTAGATAATGGTCATCAATAAAGGTAACTAATTCCTTGAATCTCCAGTCAGTCTCTCTTCTGGGCAACCTACATGACACTGGAAATGGAATGTAGTGAGGCAGGGGGAGGCTCCCAAGCAAGTGGCAAATACCACTTAGATGGGAGCACACCTACTTTCCAGGGAGCTGACGTATCTTCACCCCCATGTTCCTATCCTGGTGATTGTACTCCTAAGGGAAAAGACTGCTGACCCAGATGTTAATAAGGGCTCTGAAATAGCCATGGTCTTGCTGACTGAAGCCTCTGCACTGGCAGGGCTGCCTAAATTGTATCCTCTTCGCTCCCTTAGCTAAACTAGCAGCATCTGTGAAGGGGTTTGAGGTGGCTTCTGTGGAACAGCAGCAGAAGTACTTTGTGCGTCTGGGGTCTCTGGCCACTGAACTCCGCCAGCACACTTACCTGCAATCTGTGAGCAAAGTGAGACTGCTCCATCAGAGTATGCAGGAGAACCTCTCTCAGATCCAGCACACCATTGATCTGGTAGGCAATCCTTAATCTGTGCTAGTAGCTTTTTGGGACAACCCTGCCCCAAAGGGCAAACCACAAAACTTTCCTCTAAAGCATTCTGTTCTGGCTTAACCTACATGACTGCAATCCTCTCTCTGATATCCATAAGAGCCATGTCTGACACTTCTGTCCAGCAGACTGTCTGTACTGGTACCATTTGTTCATAGGCTGGTCCTCCTACAGTACAGTTTGAAAACACCTTGTTCTTGTCCCCACTTCAGACTGAGACTGTCAAGCAGAGTGTGGGTAAGAAACTACACAAGGGTCAGCAGAAGCTGCACCAGTTGTGGCTGGAATGGACTAAGAAGGAGCTTGCAGTAATTGACAATGGTTCTGCACAGCCAGAGGTACTTGAATACTAACTCATGTTGGCAGTGGTGCTCTATCCTGCCCATTAATATCTTCTCAAACACACACTGATTTGCTTTACCCCAGCAGGTAGATACCCTTGTTCTGGTCATGTCTTGGAGAATCACCCAGCAGCTGCAGACCATATGCTTGAACCTAGTGATTCTAGTCCAAGGCCTTCCTACCAGTGTTCAGGACAAGACGCAGCAGGCTCATCACAATCTGCAAGAGGTCCATGCTGCCTTCTCCAAGGCCAACTCCTTCCAGGACCTGTCCACCAGTATCCTGACCTGCAGCAAGCAGAAGCTGCTCAAGGCCCAGGAGTATGTGGATGAACTATTTGAATATGTGGTGCATAAGGCTCACCTGTCCTGGCTAGTGGGACCCTTTACCCTCTGTGGCAGAACCTCTTCAGAATTGCAGTACCAGGAAGACTGTAGGGCGGAGATAGATTAGAGAACCCTGCTAGCATTCTTGTCAAACACAAGCATTACTTTTCTAGTCATAAGGCAGCTGATGGGGGAAGAATAACCTGCTGTCACATAAAATTGCAGTTCTCCTCCAAGAGGAGGCTGAAAGTCCACCTATCCAAGCCTACTATAGAATCCTAGCGCAGCATAATCTTGCAGGAAATCAACTGAAGTGGTATTGATGAGCTGTGTGGGCTCTAGAACTACATTTCCCTCACCCACACTTACCCAGTGCCATGGGTTAGATAATACCCCTTAAGCTGGAATGTCCCTTAGTGTTTAGTCTTGAGACCTTTTAAGGTGGTTCTCCATGCAAATGGTACATATCAATTGTGTATTGTATTGCTATTCACTTAATCAAAGCTGGGTGGGAAGGAATAGAGTACTAGGAGACCTAACCCAATCAGTGGTGCTTCAAGCATTTTCTAGATCTATTTCATAGCCTAGTACAAATTTCCTGGATGTGGAGGGTGTAAACATTGAATTAATAGTTCTATTTTTATGGCCTGACAGACAGCTGTTATGCAGGGGTCTAGAGCAAAAACTTCCAGAGGATTTCTTTCCAGTGCAGTAGTCTTTCAGGCTAGAGCCTGAGACGCTGATATCTAGTCTCCTCTATACTCTAAGCAGTAAACTGGGTGTATTGCAACACTTCTCTGCATTTAACTCTAACAAAGAAACAAAGCTGGTGCTGGGTGGCTGTCCAAAATGTAAAAGCTGCCTGAAAAGATGTGACTAAGAGCTCTACTGAAAACTATTTTATTTTCAAGTCTCAACATCTGTGCTGTGCTTCTTGAGTGTTCTCCATGTCTCACTAACTATTCCCCTAACCCTCTGTTAAGCTGGGAGCAGGAGCCCTGCTCCTTTGTTAGACTGACCTTGCTTGCTGCTGAGGCTGGGTAAATTGGTTAGTCTCTAAGGTGCCACAAGTACTCCTTTTCTTTTTGCGAATACAGACTAACACGGCTGTTACTCTGAAACCTGGGTGAACAGTGTGGGGGAAGTCTAAAGTGTGAGACATTGCAGCCTACCTCTAACACTCACTATGCAGCTGGCAGGAGGAGGGGAATGACTTTTGTGCTTCCTGAATCAGGATGAACTAACTGTGCTTAAGGGTGGGTGCTAACAACTCCTGGCTCCTCTGCTGTTACATGCACACATTTTAGGAGGTAGGAAGAAGCGCGACTTGTATGCTTACATGTTCTCATAGGTGGGGGGAGAAACAAAACTACACAAGCTTTCCTCTCCAGGGAAGTGCTTTGTCTGCATCAACACCACTCTGTGGGTCTCCTGAACCATCTGCTTATTGAACACATGATGGAGGGTCCTAGTCAGCACTGACTGGTAATTGTCAACCCTAAGGCTGACAAGCATAGGTGTCACTTCTGCACATTGATAACACAGGAGGGCTAGAGCAGTATCTACTAGGGCAGTGGTTGAGCTTGACCCTGCTGCTACCACTCCACAGCTGTGTTTTCTAGGCTGGGTCCCCCTTTCACCTCTTCAAGTCAACCGAGCTAAAAGAAGACTGTTTGCTCTCCCCAAGGTGCTTGTTTCCCATACAGCAAGAGCAAATGTCGTTCTGAAGTAGATTTAATACTTTAAGCCCCCAGGGGAGAGAATAGGGGCAGCCTGAACTACATCACTTACCCCAGAGAACTCCCTCTCACCCGTAGTTTCACACTCCAGTAAGCAGAGAAATCATCAGCAGCAGGTAACATCTTTCCTAACTGAGGAACCCATAAAAGATGAATGAGTGAAGCTTTCTTGTAAATGCACAGCTTCTTGCCTGCTACCTAAGCAACTCCATCTGTTGGAATTCATGTGTCCTCTCATGGCAAAGAACTAAAGTATCACGTGGGACCAAACTGGGTGGGGTCATCACCATTGTGGCACATGGCAAGGTTTAACCAGTTTGTGGGGGAAGAGAAGCTAGCTCAGTATATCTTGGAGAAGTAACCTAACCATTACAAATGTTAAAAATCTCTTTGTGAGTGGCTAAGTAACTACTTCTGAATACAACAGCAGAAGTTCACCATTGGCATTTCAGGAGAGGCCAGGCATCCTTGAACTGGACATTTCCTAACTTGAAGATTTGACTTTACAATCTTAAGTCCTTTAATGCACTACTTTGTTTGTTGAAGTTTAGCTAGAGGATGAGTAGCTAGAGTTCTCTCAAAGTCATACGCAAGGATGGAGCAATACTTCAGGACAGCAGTAAGTGATGCATCCACTGTAAAAGGAAGAAAATGAAAAAGCTTAATATGGGGACGGCCATTGAAAACTCTCACAAGGAAAACAGAGCAACTGGAATGAACCTAGTAGCAACTAAGAGCTAAAAACTGCAATGATCCTGCTAGACATGGACCTGGCCCATCCCTCCCCCGAGGAGTTTAGTCTAATCAGAGGGACACACTTTTAGTTAAGCTCTGAAAAAAACAATTGTCTAGCGACTGAATGAAGTTTTCAAACCTGGAGTAAATGAAACCAGAAGCTATATTGTGGAGATGGAGTTTGTGCAGGCTTACAGAGATGGACTAGAAGACAGAAATGGTCTTTTCCATATCAAACTATATGTAGTAAGAGCAAGAGAAAATGAGGAGCAAAGAATAGGTCATCACTGAGAAGGATGATGTGAAAGTCAAACAAAAACCTCTAGGAAGTTGATAAGACCTACTACTCCAGAAGCTTGCTCAGGGAAAATAGTTGCAAGATAGGATGCAGCTATCAATATGAATAATGGCTCAACAAAGGAGCAGCTATATATAATTAGTCTTTTCCCTGAGATAGCTGAGAGCATAGGGAAATTTCTGTGAAACAAAACTTATTTAAATGCAAAGCAAATGTCCTTGAAGGCATGGTTGATCTTCATAACGGAAATACTACTGTTGTCATCACTAAAAAGCTGATGGTTATCTAGTTACCACCCTAGAATATGATATATGCTACTTCCCTATACTTACTGCAGGAAGTAATTTCCTTAGTTTATTTGCTATTCTGTATGAAACCTACAGTGAGAGAATAGTGTTACAGTTGAAAAGTCAAGCTCTTAAGTTTGAAGATGCTAGACGAAAGGTTGTTTTGTGCATATCTATCCATCTTGGGGAAAAAGATTTCTGGCAAATAGTAAATTCATCAAAAATTTATTTTTCAGGACACCAAAACTAATGAATTTGAATTAGTTGTGTGAATTGTTTCATCTGGAAAAAAAAATCCCTTGATTTCCCACTCCACCCCTCAAAATGTTGAAACAGTTTGTTTCAAAAAATGTCAGAATGAACTATTTTGCCATTTCATTTTGACCCAAACAATATTTTTTCTGTTTTTTGTTTTGGTTTGAAACAAAGTGAATTTTCTTCCAGGTTTTTCGGTTTAGCTATTGAACTGAAAAAAAAAATTATTTGCTCAGTCATAATTGCGATACAGGCTCTAGTTACATGGTCATATTGCACTTTTTTTCAACAGGACTCCTGCCTCATTTGATGCACAAGAGGGACTGCACTTGGGAAATGAGGCAACTTTTCCCCTTTCTTTTCTTTTTTTTTGGTATCCTCGTTCACTTCATGTCCAGATTTTATTGGCTGCACTGGAGGAGAACCAAAAGAGGGTCACTGGAAAATCTCACATGAGTAACTAGAGTTTCTCATTCTCCTCGCTATGTAGTCCAGTCTGCCATGCTCTCTCATGCTAGTTTATAGTCTGTATTATTAAGATCAGGAACCAGCACAGGAGAAAAAAAAAAGGGAGCAAGTGTAATACCAACAGACCCCAGTCATCAGTGGGCGGGCTCAAACCTGGGACCTCTGGAGCTTAGTGCATGAGCCTCTACTGCATGACCTAAAAGCCATATGCGTTTTAGGTAACGCTGTAGAGCAGACTCATTAACTCTGTCTCTGTCTCTCTGGTCTCGGTGCCACTAGATGGGACAGAACACCACACCCAGAAGGTGTGTGAGTTACACAAGCAGGCTCAGCTTCACTCCATCACAACCTACCTGTAACAATCGAAATATATTCTTTGTTCAGCCAGAGCTGCTGATAATACTATGACTACAGAAAATTAATGGGTCTAAAGGCTCCTTACTGGCATGTTTGCCAACTGTTGAACGGGGATAAATATCTACAAACCATTTAAATACTCTGTATGCTTCCCAGCTAAGCTGCTTCTCCGTCTTTATAAAGCCATGTGGTGGGCTTCACTAGACTGACAGCTTGAGAAAGCAAGACAAATAAAACATGGTCTGCCCTGACCAATAAAGGCTGCAAGGGTGGGGTAATAGGCCGTGGTAGGGGAACTAAATGGTTCCTTACTGAACATTATAATGGCCTAGTGATTAAAGCACAGGAGGTCTGGATTCTATTTCTACCTCTGCCACTGGCTTGCCATGTGATCTTGGCCAAATGGCTTCATCTCTCTGGCCCAGTCCCTTATTGATTTCCATGAAAGTGAGGAGCCTAAATATCTTTAAGGACCTGAGCCTCTGTGTCTTGCTATCCCCCCATCTCTAAAGTGGAGATAATGTTCAAAAAGGGGGCTGGGAGGCTGAATTCAATAATCCTTGTAAAAATTCCTGATGGCTTCCTGTGGAAGGCACTAAAGTTACATCTACACTGGCCTCTGGACATGGGTACTGGAGTGTGGGTATGCTCGCCCATGTACCCTATATCTGTGCTGAATGTCCAGATATACTGTGGTGGACACAGGTATATGCTCTGGACCCAGGAATACCCATATCCACACTGTAATTTTTGGTACACCTGGTCAGCGCTAGCATTTCCAGGGTGGTATCTGTGTCACAGGGGATGTTCTAGGGTTCTCCTTGCTGCTGGTGGTATTGCAGATGCCTTCACACATTTGGCGATGACAGCTCCCACTCACTGCTCTCCCCTGCCCATCTTAGTGGAAGACGTGGAGCAAGTGACTGATGATGTGGTTCTGCCACTGCTCCTTCTTGCAGGACAAATGTGCCTGTGATGCAGTACATGACCTGCAAGAACCTTGGTTGAATGGCCTCAAACCTTTCTCACAAGCCAAAAGTGAGAGACTGGGACAGTGACTGATCCACTGATGCTATATGACAGAGAAACGCAGGAGGTTGCTGGTGCTGTGACTGTATATCTATGATTGGACAGCTGCTTCTGGGCCAGGAGGATCAGCACGGTGTGGTGGGATCACGTTGTCTTGGAAACCTGGGATGATGAGCAGTGGCTGCAGAGCTTCAGAATGAGGAAGCAGATGTTCCTGGAGCTCTGTGAGAAGTTGGCTTCTACCCTACAGTGGCAAACCACTTGGTTCTGGAGACCCGTACAGGTGTTGAAGTGGGTGGCTATTGCCCTCTGGAAGCTGGCAATGCTGGACAGCTATGGTTCAGTCACAAACCACTTGTGGGTGGGGATGTCCACTGTTGGGCCCATTATGGTGCTGGTTTGTGAAACTAACAACACTCCCATTTACCCATGGGTGGTCGCCATCACAAAAGTTCTGGAAATTATTGCTGGGTCCCAGAAAATGGGATTTCCAAATGGTGTGGGGAAGTGGCACCCACATCCCATACTTTGCCCCCCCTCCCCAAGTAGTGAGTGAATACATCAGTCAGAAAGGGTATTATTCACTCGTTTTTCAAGGCCCAGTGGACCACAAAGGCAGGTTCATAATCACTAACGTTGGACACGCAGGGAAGGTTCATGACACCAGGGTGCTAAGGACATTGAGACTGTACTTGAAGGAGGAAAAAGTGACTTTATTCCCCAGAAATGATGGGGTTCTGTATGGTGTCTCCATGCCCAAATTTATTCTCGGGGACCCCGCATACCTGCTCCTACCCTGGCTAATGAAATCCTACCCCTACATCAATGACCTGCCAGAATAAGAATTCAGCTACAAACTAAGCATCAGCAGGATGGTAGCGCAGCATGCCTTTCGGTGGCTGAAGGCTCGCTGGCAAAGCCTATACACCTTGCTGGATGCCAGTGTGGCCAAGCTGTCTGCTTTATTGTGGCACGTGTGCTTCATAACATTTGTTAGACTAAAGGCAAGTACTTTAGGACAGAATGGACACTGGAGAGGACTGGCTTCCAAAGCGTTTATAGACAGCCTGATCCAGTGAACGTTTATACTGGTTGCTGGATCACAGTAGGCCAGGGAAATCTGGGATGCAATTTGTGCCTACATCTTGGAACAGCGGGTGGGCAGAGGGTGACCTCAGCCTGGTCTGAAACAAAGTGCCCCACCGCATGCAGCTGTTGTAAAAACAATCCCAGGAACAACACCTTGCAGGGAATATTCCCACTCATCCTCCCGCTGATGGTCATTATCCAGTCGTTTCGGTAAAGACTCAGTACAGATAATTGGGACAGTGCACCTCCATGGGAACAACACCTTCTGGCTTATGCGGAAGGTGCCTGCCAAGTTAAATTGCACTTTCATTTTGTGTTAATGCTCACACCTGTTAGCTGCACCACAGTTTAGGGGAATTGCTCAGTGCCTGAGGACCTTGAGAATCGTTGGTGAAGGGGGGTGTGAGGAGCTCTTACAACCATTTCCTGGCAACTGTGATTG
This sequence comes from Lepidochelys kempii, assembly GCF_965140285.1. Classification (NCBI taxonomy): domain Eukaryota; kingdom Metazoa; phylum Chordata; order Testudines; family Cheloniidae; genus Lepidochelys; species Lepidochelys kempii. The sequence continues at coordinate 27,864,197 of NC_136392.1, read as the reverse complement.
CGTGTGGGGAGACGGGCACTTACTGGCTGTTAACTGTGAGTAACCCCAGGGTTCAAAGTGGTGCTAGTTTTTGAGGAGTGGGGGAAGGTGACATTTTAGTGCTGTTCAGGGTGTGATGGCAGGTATTTCACTTTGCTTTTCCTGTTCTCTGTTTTGTAAAACCCACAGGGAAGTTCACCCAGCCCATCTTTCTTTCTCTAGGTCATAAAGTTACCAGTTATTTCCATGCACAGTTTACTTTCCTCATGTCTCCAGCTTCCCTGTATTCACACACACTTGGACAGGGGATTGGGAGGTGGTTCTGGGAAGGACAGAGAGGACTTTACAGGTCTCTGCCCCAGACAGTTACATGACTCAAGGCATGGACTGGAGGGTCCCACAGCCGAAGGGTGGACAAAAAATGTAGGTGTTCACCACAGCCCCAATGAAGGGTCCACACATCAATAAAGGAAACACAGATTTATTGAAACTAGTGCATGTAGCATAACTCTGAGCATTTTTTAAAGGAACTGAGAATTAAAACAGAACCGATCAGATGCCCCGAAGAACATTACAACTTCACTGCCTGTGACCCATCACCTTGGCCTTCATCTCCCCTTTCCCCACAGGAGGGGAGAACAGCTTCCCCAGACAAGGGGGGCATGGCTGTGGAGAATGTTCCAGGGGGACAAATGGGGGCATCTCCTGCATGGGTCTTGGGGGCTGGACACATGCTGGCCTTCAGGCCCAGTCTTGGGCTCATCAATCTCCTGCATGGTCACAGGGCTCCCCCTGGGAGGGGTTTTGGGTGCCGGTGCAGTGCCTGGAGTGCTGCGGCCTCCCCACATCATGGGGGCTGGTGTCCTCCGTCTCAGCAGCTTGGTAGGCTGCAGATGCAGAAGGATGTGGAGTCAGAGGAGGAGGTGCCAGCTTGCGGATACTGGCAGTGGCTATTGTGGCAGGCAGGACCCAAATCTGTTCCCTCACCATTTGTATCACGGACTGCAAAAGGGCATGCTCCCGGTGCCTTTGGGAGAGCTCCTGTTCCCTGAACCGTGCGTCCTGCTTCAGAAACCAGAGCATTAATTCCCCCGGCCTCTGGACAAAACCTTCCTCCCACTCCATAGCCTGTGGCTCCTGCTCAGTGGCAAGTTCCTCCCTTTTCCTCAAAAAGTCAAACTGCTCTTGGCTCTTGTCGATGCCAATGAGCAGCTCCACCAGTGTCCTCCTCCGTCTGCCCATGGGGTGCTGCTCCTGGCTTTGGGCAGAATGGGCACAGTCTCCTCAGCCAAAGGTCCTGCCAATTCAATCACAGGCACAACATTATATTTTATTTTTTCTTGGAAAGCAGGGAAGAAAACCCCCCCACATAACAGAACTCTGCTTTAGAAGGCCACCAATATAGATGCGTTTCAGCATTTTGGAACACGATTTGTTTCGTTATCCTTGTTTCTTCAAATGACTTTTGCAGCCCCCAGGAAAGGAGCAACTGCTGGAAATGGTACGTGGCATGAACAAAGGGTTTTAAAATATTTAATGTCTTAAAGCTTCTGATTGGGCTGGTGGGCTGTGAGGTGCATTTATTTCAGGGGCAATGTTAAGCGCTCTCAATTTCTCCTTTACAGGCTGGCCATCTGGTGGAGAACATTGCAGTTCTGAAAGCACCAGACTGAAAAAGGGAATTGGCTTTCCAGTCCGGTGGTGGGGATCTGGCAGTCTGTGCTGTCGGGATGTCTGTGCCACTTGTCACCCCTTTACATATCGCTGAATGCAGGGTTTGGTGAGCCATGAAGATGGAACAAGCCCATTTATGCTGCTGTTGAACCTTAAGAACCATCTGGAGTTTCTGCTGCACCATACATTTGCTGACATACACTTACGGGACCGAGAGGCAATTCCAATGGAAACAGATGATATTCAAAGTTGCAGATGGAGCCTGCATGGAGGGGGAGAAGGAAACCACTTCAAATGCCCACGGACGCATCCCCAAATCAGCCCCTGCAGCATCAGGAAATACGGAAAGAAAGAGTCACATCACAATTTACTGTGTTCCAGGGACTTTCAGATCAAGACCACAATCCACTTGCCTTGCCACTGCAAAGGGAACCACATTGTGTTTGTGCAGCTGGAGCAGATCCCTGATCTACCCCCATTTTTTCCCAGCTTCAGCAGCATGGATCTGAATGGGCAGGTGCTGGACACCAGGGCATGGGAATGCCTGAAAACATTTGTACCGTGACAGAGAACTGCTGTGACAAATGGACCACTTGTGCGTAAAGTTAAGCAAGTGTGTCTTTGTGGGATCAGGTCCATAAAGGGATACCACTAATATAAATATCACAGTACCATCCTCATGGGTGGGTTTCTGCCCCTGCTCAGAGCCCTGGAGGCCGGCTGTCATGGAAGCCATGCAAGAGCAGGGCCTAAGAGTTGTATAACCAAGGGAAATGATTGTCTATGTTTTTCAAGCTCATTTTCTTGGTGTATTTGACAGCATATAGCGAGTGTCACTGTTTCTCCTCTTATAAGCCCTGATCCTGCAATCAGATCTGCCTGGGCATCAATGCTGATGTTTATTTATTTTCCCAGACTGTGTGGCCCACCTATAATCACAATTTCTATTGTTATATGATTGCAAAGGATAATTTGTCCCTGGTCAATCATTATGATCCTACGACTAGACACCTTATATCTTTTCCTTTCTAATTATACTATAAAATAAACAAAAACAACAATAGCTCCTCCTCCTCCTTTCCAGGTCATATTTATTATCCCAGGAAATTCAAATGGGAGGCTGCCTACCACTGATTTGTTAATATGTCAACTACAGTAACTGTAGCGTCCATGTACATTGGCCAAACCGGACAGCCTCTACTTAAAAGAATAAATGGACACAAATCAGATGTCAAGAATTATAACATTCAAAAACCAGTCGGAGAACACTTCAACCTCCCTGGTCACGCGATTACAGACCTAAAAGTTGCAATACTACAACAAAAAAGACTTCAAAAACAGACTCCAACGAGAGACGGCTGAATTGGAATTAATTTGCAAACTGGACACCAATAAATCAGGCTTGAATAAAGACTGGGAGTGGATGGGTCATTACACAAAGTAAAACTATTTCCCCTTGCTTATTTTTTCCCCCTACCGTTACTCACACCTTCTTGTCAACTGTTGGAAATGGGCCATCCTGATTCTCACTACAAATTTTTTTTTTCTCCTGCTGATAATAGCTCACCTTCACTGATCACTCTCGTTAGAGTGGGCATGGCAACACCCATTGTTTCATGTTCTTGGTGTATATCTATCTCTTCCTACTGTATTTTCCACCGCATGCATCTGATGAAGTGGGTTTTAGCCCACGAAAGCTTATGCTCAAATAAATGTGTTAGTCTCTAAAGTGCCACAAGGACTCCTGTTCTTGTAGCTTCTGTGGTGTCCTAACGAGCAGTAGGCAGGATTAAACCGGCTGCTCTCAGGGCAGGTTTATACGGCAACTGGGAGGTGGGATTCCCAGCTCGGGTAGCCATCCATGTCCTAGCTCCGCTTCAGCAGCAGTGTGGCTGCAACAGCTCAGGCTGGCCACCCAACTACATACCCAGGGCGCCAAGCAACAGTCATTGTACTCAGGCAGCCTGAGCCGCCATGGCCACAATGCTATTTTAGCATGCGAATGTAAGGGGACTGTTGCCCCCTTACTAACGTTCAGTGGGGGTGTTCCGGTTGGCTAGCTGCTGGTACTAAAAGGGGAAGGGTCGATGGGAAATCAGGACCCTGAGACTGACAGTCCCCAGGAACAGTGGGGAGAGGCTAATATTCCGGGTCAGCCTAAATGACAGGGCGGGCAGGCTAATCAGGGAGTCGGGAGGCCAGGGAGGTCCTGTCCTCCATGTGAGCTGGAATTGCCTGGGTCAGACAGAGTGGGGCTGAGCTAAAGAGAAAGCAGGGGTGCAGGCTGAGCTGGGGAGCAGAGCTGTGCCAGAGCGGCCAGGAAAGCAGCCCAGGAAGCAGGTCAGAGTTGGGAGCAGTCACAGAAGCAGCCCAGGGAGAGCAGACCCTGTGCTCGGAGCAGAGCTGCAGCCCCAGAGCCAGGGACACAGCCCAGGGAGAGCAGATCCTGTGCTGGGAGCAGAGCTGCAGCCCCAGAGCCAGGGACACAGCCCAGGGAGAGCAGATCCTGTGCTGGGAGCAGAGCTGCAGCCCCAGAGCCAGGGACGCAGCCCAGGGAGAGCAGCCCCTGTGCTGGGAGCAGGGCTGCAGCCACAGAGCCAGGTATGGTGAGCAACTGGGGCCAGCCAAGGGGGGACCCTGGGCAAAGGGCCCAGCGCAGAAAGACACCCCCAGCCAAGGTTCCTTGCAGGCCAGACTGGGAGGGGAGATCTTAACCTGATGGGGGCTGATGCTGGGAAGAAGGGTCCCACCACCCAAAGCCTGGAGGTGTGTGGCCACCACCTTTGCAAGTGTCCAACCCGCAGCATCCCTGCAGCACAGCCAGGGCCTGAGAAGGAGGCCTGGGACTTACAAGGAACAGACTGTGAACTGTCCTGACGTTCCAGGGACACTGTTTGAAATGTTCCCTACCACAGAGCAGGGTGATATGGTTTCCTTTAACCTTTCCCATTTTTCCTTATTCTTTTTAAAAATTAATTGTTAATTAAACAACTTGTATTTACTTTAAATTGTATGAAATGATCAGAGGGTCAGGGAAGTGCCCAATGCAGAGAGAGTACCCCGGAGTGGAGACACCCTAGCCCCTGTCCTAGGTGACCACAGCAGGGATGGGGGTTGAGCCCCCCAGGAATCCTGGACCCAGCCTTGTCGGGGTTATGAGGACTCTGCCAGACAGGAGAGTGGAAGGGGAGTCCTCAAGGGCAGGGAGGTCTCTGGGTAAAGGAAGTGGGAGCGAGGACTCAGATCCTTTCACTAGCCCACTTCATTGGGGTAGTGCAGAAGCCAGGAAAGTTCCCCACAATAGTGGGACCATTCCCCCGCTTACACGAGCTCAAGCAGAGCTAATGTGTGTATAGTACCTGACCTGGGAATTACATCTCCCAGCTGCAGTGTAGGCATACAGTCAACCAAAGAGCCAGCAGAACCAGTTGGAATCACATGGGTTAATGACCATTCACTTCCACACATCACAACATTCCTGGGTCTCAGGCCTATGCCCCACCCAGGTTCCAGCTCTCATGAGTCAGGACAGACAATGGCTTTTTTTTTATTGCTTCCCTGAATTGTCAGTCACGTCCTCCATTGTTACAACACTATCTCTAACCAGTATATAAAGGCAGAACAGAGGGTGAGGTACAGGTTCTGCTGGTGGGGGGGGGAAAACCCACAACAAGTGAGGTGAGTTGTTCTGTTTCTTACTGGTCTGATCCCCGGAGTGAAGACACTTCTACTCGAAGAAGAAGAAGAAGTAGTTTGAGTTTTAAAGGTAATGAGCATGATTAAGGTTTAGGGTTGTTTTTTGTTTTAAGAGTTTCTAGTTGAAATTGAGACATAGCTTGTCTTTCTCAATTACTGAGAGACTTGCTTCAATTCACCAAGGTAAGCTACCTAGTGGCCCTAGTTAAAAGGCTAAATAGAACTTGTATCTGTCTTGTCCTTGGATTAAAAGCTAGGTTCAGTTTGCAGTGTGTATTCAATAACAAAATAACTCTTAAGAGATGCTAGTTCTAGTTGTAGGTTTATCTTGATTTCAGGTACTAAATTTTGCTAAAAGCAAGCCTTAGGGTGGAAAGAGGAAAGGGGGATATGTGATCTATCTACCTTCAGTGCGTGTGGGAGAGGGTGTTGAAACAACTGCTGATTGCCTGCCTGTCTGTCAACTGGAAGATGCAGATTTCCTGGGTGTAAATTGCTTCCATACAGACTCTTCCTGTATCAGTCAGAACTCAGTGATGTCTGACATGAGACCTAAATGCTGACTTGTCCTTCAACTAGCACATCTCTTTCCAGGGAAGATTTGTGTCGACATGCGCAAGTAAACATGCTCAGTTTTGCAGTTAGGCAAATAGGCACTACCTGGAGGCAATTGTACTTGGCTCTGGCATTGAGCCTGTGATTCCTTCCATCCTAAACCTTTTGACCAGGAGAGAGTGTATTTGAAGGAGAAAAAAATGGAGAAGGAGAGCTTCTTCCTCTAAGCATGTGCACTGCAGCCCTATGCCAGGTGTCCCAGTGCTGAGGCCCCAGAGCACTGCGGTAACCGGGGAGGCTAGGCGTTCCTCTCCCCACCTTGCCTGCAGGGCCCAAGCTGGTGGGTGAGTTCTGAGCAGGCTTATCGGGTCAGGCTCTTATACGTGACCTTCTACAAAACTGGGAGGGGAGAGGAACCACCTACCTCATAACTCTAACCTGGCGATTTGGCTACTCACCTGGGATGTGGGAGACCCCTAGTTCAAGTCTCCCCCCCGCCCCCCACCTCAGGGACCAGGGATTTGAATGGGGAAGTGCTATCTCTCGGTGAGTGACCTAACCACTGGCCATGAGGCACTGCGATGAAGGCTTCCTCCACCTCTCCTGTTGTAACTGTTCCACTGAGAATAAATAAAGAAAATCACCGGGCCAGAGAGAGGGTGCATGAGTGACTGTGTAACCTGGTGGTTAGAGCACTCTGGATCCTGGGTCTCCCACCTCCCGTCCCCCTGCTCCAATGGCATTTTCATGTTATTTATCCACAGTGGAACAGTTTCCTCAGGAGAGGCTAAGGGACCTCGGCCTAACAATACCCCATAGCTCTTCTGTGAAATGGCAGCTCCCTGTTCAAATATTCTCCCTCTCAGGTGGAAGGGTGGCATAAACCACCATGCTTGTGACTCACGTTCTGATGTGTCTGACTCTCCCCATTCATTGTATGGGAGCTGAATTTGGGCTTTGTGAAACCCACAGACCTTTTTCCCCCAAGCTGCCTAAAGTTAGGCATGATGACACTCGGCAGCCTCACACTGAAGTTTCTCTGTGACTCTAACCCATAGTCCCCAAAAGCACCCCTGGAGAGGGATGCAATGAGGTGTCCATACTGCACTCTGGGCTTGCATAATGGAGCTCTTGGCTCCTAGGGGGCCATGAAATCCTGTTTGAGAGAGCACCAGCTGCTGTGGCTCTTCACTCTCTGAACAGTGAAACCTGCCTGGCATGGGTTTCATCTGTTCAGTTAGCGGCAGTGCTAGAACTTAGTGATGAGCTCAGACATGAGGATAGTCTGCTGCACTTCTCCATCTTGCCTTTCGGTTACACTGGACTGCACAGTGCCTGATAAAGAGATAGAAACACTTACCAGTCATAGATTCATAGATATTAATATCGGAAGGGACCATTATGATCATCTAGTCTGACCTCCTGCACAACGCAGGCCACAGAATCTCACCCACCCACTCCTGCGATAAACCTCTCACCTATGTCTGAGCTATTGAAGTCCTCAAATTGTGGTTTAAAGACGTCAAGGTGCAGAGAATCCTCCAGCAAGTGACCTGTGCCCCATGCTACAGAGGAAGGTGAAAAACCTCCAGGGCCTCTTCCAATCTGCCCTGGAGGAAAATTCTTTCCCGACCCCAAATATGGCAATCAGCTGAACACTGAGCATATGGGCAAGATTCCCTAGCCAGACACCCAGGAAAGAATTCTCTGTAGTAATTCAGATCCCATCCCATCACAGGCCATTGGGCCTATTTACCATGAATATTTAAAGATCAATTAATTGCCAAAAACATGTTATCCCATCATACCATCTCCTCCATAAACTTATCGAGTTTAATCTTGAAGCCAGATAGGTCTTTTGCCCCCACTACTTCCCTTGGAAGGCTATTCCAAAACTTCACCTCTCTGATGGTTAGAAACCTTTGTCTAATTTCAAGTCTAAACTTCCCGATGACCAGTTTATATCCATTTGTTCTTGTGTCCATGTTGGTGCTGAGTTTAAATAATTCCTCTCCCTCTCCAGTATTTATCCCTCTGATATATTTATAGAGAGCAATCATCTCCCCTCAGCCTTCTTTTGATTAGGCTAAACAAGCCAAGCTCCTTGAGTCTCCTTTCATAAGACAGGTTTTCCGTTCCTCAGATCATCCTAGTAGCCCTTCTCTGTATCTGTTCCAGTTTGAATTCACCTTTCTTAAACATGGGAGACCAGAACTGCACACAATATTCCAGATGAGGTCTCACCAGTGCCTTGTATAACAGTACTAAAACCTCCTTATCTCTACTGGAAATACCTCGCCTGATGCATCCCAAGACCGCATTAGCTTTTATATCACATTGGCGGCTCACAGTCATCCTGTGATAAACCAATACTCCAAGGTCCTTCTTCTCCTCCGTTACTTCTAATTGATGCGTCCCCAGCTTATAACTAAAATTCTTGTTATTAATCCCTAAATGCATGACCTTACACTTCTCACTATTAAATTTCATCCTATTACTATTACTCCAGTTTACAAGGTCATCCAGATCTTCCTGTGTGATATCCTGGTCTCTCTCTAAATTGGCAATACCTCCCAGCTTTGTGTCATCCGCAGACTTTATTAGCACACTCCCACTTTTTTGTGCCGAGGTCAGTAATAAAAAGATTAAATAAGATTGGTCCCAAAACTGATCCCTGAGGAACTCCACTGGTAAGCTCCCTTCAGCCTGACAGTTCACCTTTGAGTATGACCTGCTGTAGTCTCCCTGTTAACCAATTCCTTATCCACCTTTCAATTTTTATATTGATCCCCATCTTCTCCAATTTAACTAATAATTCCCCATGTGGCGTGGTGTCAAACGCCTTACTGAAATCTAGGTAAATTAGATCCACTACATTTCCTTTGTCTAAAAAATGTGTTACCTCCTCAAAGAAGGAGATCAGGTTGGTTTGGCACGATCTACCTTTTATAAAACCATGTTGTATTTTTTGTCCCATTTACCATTGACTTAAATGTCCTTAACTACTTTCTCCTTCAAAATTTTTTCCAAGCCCTTGCATACTACAGATGTCAAACTAACAGGCCTTTAGTTATCCAGATCACTTTTTTCCCCTTTGTTAAAAATAGGACCTATGTTAGCTGTTCTCCAGTCATACGGTACAACCCCTGAGTTTACAGATTCATTAAAAATTCTTGCTAATGGGCTTGCAATTTCATGTGCCAATTACTTTAATATTCTTGGATGAAGATTATCTGGGCCCCCCGATTTAGTCCTATTAAGCTGTTCGAGTTTCACTTCTACCTCCATATCCTCGTTCCCATTTGTCATGCTACCATTATCCCTAAGATCCTCATTAGCCTTATTAAAGACTGAGGCAAAGTATTTGTTTCGATATTGGGCCATGCCTAGATTATCCTTAGCCTCCACTCCATCCTCAGTGCTTAGCGGTCCCACTTCTTCTTTCTTTGTTTTCTTCTTATTTATATGGCTATAGAACCTTTTACTATTGGTTTTAATTCCCTTTGCAAGGTCCAACTCTACTTGACTTTTAGCCTGTCTCACTTTATCCCTACGTGTTCTGACCTCAATAAGGTAGCTTTCCTTGCTGATCCCTCCCATCTTCCACTCCCTGTATGCTTTCCGCTTTTTCTTAATCACCTCTCTGAGATGCTTGGTCTATAACTCCTGCCTATGAATTTTTTCCCCTTTCTTGGGTTGCAGGCTTCCGAAAGCTTCTGCAGCTTTGACTTAAAGTCATCCCAGGCCTCCTCTGCCTTTAGATCCATAAGTTCTTCAGTCCAATCCACTTCCCTAACTAATTTCCTTAATTTTTGAATCAGCCCTTTTGAAATCAAAAACCCTAGTCGCAGATTTATTTTGTTTATCCTTCTGTTCAGTTTGAACTGAATTAGCTCATGATCACTTGAACCGAGATTGTCCCCTACAACCATTTTTTCTATGAGGTCCTCACTACTCACCAAAACCAAATCTAAAATGGCACCCGCTCCTGTCAGTTCAGCAACTACTTGATGAAGGAATCCATCAGCTATCGCATCTAGGAAAATCTGAGCCCTATTATTATTACTAGCACTCTCCTCCAGTCTATATCTGCAAAGTTAAAGTCTCCCATGATCACGCAGTTTCAATTAGTATTTACTTCATTAAAGAAGGCTCTATCCATATCCAAATTAGATCCCCCAGAAAGCAGGGGACAGGAGCAACAGGTGGGTTTGGATCTGCACTCATGATCTTCCAAGTGCATCAGTGTAACTTGGGACAGCCATGTGGTCCTAGTCACCACCATGGCTAGGTTGGATCCAAAGCTGCATTCACTCATCCACCAAAGGGAAGGTGGTATCTTTGTGTGCTGATCAAACAAACCTGCTCCAGGTTTCTAGAAGACAGTTGCTGGCCTAACTCCGAACAATGTGCTATGTATGAGGCACTGCTGCTACTTAGAGGTGATACTTCACTCCAGGTTTCCAGTCCAACCTGTGTGTGGTCAATCCCCTATACATGCAGCAGCAAGCTGGACTTCAGTGCTACAGCAGGCTCCTGAACTTCTGGTGTGCTAGGCTGGAAACTCTCTGCAGCAGCTTCTTCTCATTAAAGGGCTATTTATTGTATCCATTTTCTTACTGAATTCAGGCAGTGCAGTAATCCCCGGTTACTTTGTTTAAATTCAATTTATTTAATGCTGTCTCAACACTTTCAGTTCCCAAAAATCCCAGCAACACTTTGAGTATTGAAAGTGTATAACTGCTCTATAGAACAGGTTTCAGAGTAGTAGCCATGTTAGTCTGTATCAGCAAAATGAATCTAAGGTGCCACAAGTACTCCTCATTCTTTTTGCTCTATAGAAGTTACAGAATCTTCAGCTTTCCCAATATCTAGGCTGTGGGCCCTAGATTCTACTGGTCTCCCATCTGAGACCACTAGGTCAGTGTAAATATACCTCAGAGCTATTGGCTTCGGGCTGTCTGCAAACTGACAGGCATCACTGCCATTGCCTTATGCTTGGTTCATGTTGCAAGGACTTCCTTCCCAACCGTAAGTGCTAGATGGGGAGTTTCACTCTGAAAATGAGAGGTGCTCTGGAGCACAACTCTGTGCTAAGGGATGGCTTCTGCAAATGCCCTGAGGCCAGGGGGCTGGGCATATTACCCCACTTAGCTGTCTCCAGAGGCAGCTGAAGTGCTGCTTAGCTCTTGCTATTTGCAGCCTGACTCCTCCCCCCAGAGCATGTTTGCAGGTAGTGGGAGGAGTCTCTTGATAGTATGAAGGGGAAGGCAGGTTGGTCTAACTCAGTACTAACAGTCTCTTGTCAGCCTGACTTCTCCCTTTCCTTCTGGCACTCTTAGAAAGTGGTGAGCCGAGTGGCCAGTCTTCCCTTGGTCTGCTCTACCTACAACATGGTGTACATGGCCTACTCTTCCACCAAAGAGGCACCCCTGCATCAGATCTGTATGTGGTGTGGCAGAGAGAGGGGTGAAGACCATGGCTGAAATGGCAGTCTGCTGTTGACTTGAACCTTCTGAGTGAGTACACTATAAAGAACGCTTGGTATCTCTGGTCACCGGCAGCCATGTCCATGGGAGTGTGGAGATGGCAGCATCTCCTCTTCACATGCGAAAGCTTGATGTCGATTGCTTTCAGTCTCCTTCAGACCAGTTAACCCAAGTGCATTGCATGGGAGCAGACTAGTGTCACTTAAAGTATCCATGAGATATATATACTGCTGTCTGTGGTTCTTTCACGCTCTGCTGCAATGGCAATCTAAACAAAGACACAGGCGGCGAGTACACAGCCTCCAGTCACAGCCTGGCCCCACCAAGCCAAGGGGAGTTTCTCCAGGGACTCCAGTGGGGTATGAATGCCACTTTTTGAGTTTGCCTGGGTGATGCTCTGAGTGCACCATGCTTAAAGTCCTGCACGGGGATTCTCTAACTTGTCAATGCACTTAGACACCTTGGGACAGGCAATCAGAGTACCCCACCCTGAGCTGATGGATTTACAGAGTTGGGAAGAGTACCATGTAACTGTCTGCTGCGTCCCATCTATCGCTAAGGTCCTAGCACAGTCTGGGAGGGATGCCAAACCTTTCTGGGGAGAGGCTGCTGTCAGCTCCAGATGGGAAGCTGGTGGTAAGTGCTTTCACAGATGGGGGATGGAATAGCACACCAGCCTGTCTGTAAGGAGACACCCGTGCTAGGCTGGTTCCACTAGACACTGAGGCAGCTGTTGAGTTGAACTGAGATTTGATCCCCCAGAGACAGCCAGAACATGTAGAAGGAACATAAAGCGAGGGACTTCTTGGTAGCAGACTGCTCTCTACTCAAATCCTGGGAGTCTGGTGTGTTTCTGCTCACATTACAGCAGGACCTGCGAGTGAGAAAACCATCTTGAGAACATTTAAACTCCATACAGGGTGATAGGGATAAGCTATTTTAAATATGGCGTGATCTGACTCAAGATTTATAATAAAGGCAATGAGTCTGAGCTACAGGATGTCTGAGGAGAGAGGGGCAAACTTGGAGGAAGCATTAACTCTGTGTATCCTGACTGGCTTCATGTAATATGTCCCTGATGCTGTGCTGCTTCTATAATTTTTAGGTCTACAGCTGGTGAGACTTTTGTCCCCCAGAAAAACGATTAATGGTGGGGGTGGGAGGACAGATTTGGGAACACTTTGCAGATGTAGACAATTTTGAGTTCATGTCAAAATGTTTCACTTTGACCCTCTTGAAACAAAAGTTGTCTTGAACTGAAAAATACGTTTTTCAGTTCAACTTCTATCTTAACCACCATTAAACTCTCTAAAGCAAACCATTTCACTTTGAGTTGAGCAAAATGCTTCATTTGACAACTTAGCTTCTTGGAATTGCCAGCGCTGCTGCTGGAGAGCCAAGTTTAGTATGATCAACTCGATTCTGATGAAAAAAGAAAAAGAGGACTTGTGGCACCTTAGACTAACAAATTTATTGAGCATAAGCTTTCGTGAGCTACAGCTCACTTCATCGGATGCATGCACTGGAAAATACAGTGGGGAGATTTATATACACAGAGAACATGAAACAATGGGTGTTACCACACACACTGTAATGAGAGTGATCAGGTAAGGTGAGCTATTACTGGCAGGAGAGCGGGGGTGATGGACACCTTTGGCTCTTGCTACTTTTCAGTCTTCCCATTGTGCTGATGTTGGCTGCTTCATAACCTGTTGTCTCAATCTGATCTTAGTCATTGGCATAGAACCTTTCCTACCTAATTCCAAGATCTATGGCTCTTCCCCCTCCAGGTTGATTCTGTGAAGCAGAGAGTTGATCATAAGCTTTCGGTGCAACTTTTTCCTGGCCATCCTAACGTTGGTGGATTGGAGCAGGAATCTTCCAGAAGGGAATGTAGACCCGCTGTACAGAGCTTGAGGTACCAGGTTACTGGGTTCTGGCTTGGTTGGGAGACAACCTATACCTTGTTATACATAATGACCCCACTCAACCTCTCTTAATCTGCTTCCTTCCAGAAGATGGAATCTTTGGCTCTTGTCATGTCCCACAAGATCACGCAGCAGCTGCAGGACACCTTTCTGAGCCTAGAGTCCATGATCCAAGCCCTTCCCTCCAGCATTCAGGACAAGATGAATGGGCCTATTGCAATGTTGCAGAGCTTCATGCTTCCTTCTCTGCTGCCAGGTCCTTCCAGGATCTGTCCAGCAATATCCTGATCCAGAGCCAAGAGAAGATGGCCATGGCCAAAAAATACATGGATGAGCTGCTGGTATATCTGAAGCATAACACCCACCTCTCTTGGCTTGTGGGATCAGTCTCACCAATGGTCAAAGCTTCTGCTACCTTCCAGGAAGCTGACCAGGTGGAAGAGGAGTCGGGATTAGCCTGCAGATACCTCCATGTAAGGACTTGAGTAACACATCTGTTCACCACTGCCACATCCACGTAATGGGAATGTCCTTGTGGCTTTAATCACTCAACCGCATACCATGTGTAGCTTGCACTGGAAAGGCAGCTCTGGGTGATGAGACGACTCCTGCAAACTATGGTGACTGACTTTGGCAATGTGCCTAAACATCACTGTGTTCAAATAGCCATGCTGGAGTAGCTTTCTGAGACCAGGGCTACTGTGGCCATGATGCACTTGCGTATGAAGTACCTAAAGAGAAAATACAAAAGGATGTAGTCTAACTATTCTAGCACGTTTAAAGAGGAATTTTATACCGGGGTAAAGACTGTACTTGGTGTAGTACTAAATTGACTTATCAGTTCCGCTTGCCCTCCTTCTAAGGTGTTAGCCAAGTAGCAAGGGAGTAAGTAGAGGCCTGTACTTTCAGCAGAACGCAACAGAAGACTTTCCCCTAGAACACTACTATCCTTGATAGGCTAAAAGCAGAATTTAGACTGAATTTGTAACCATTAACTTTGCTATTAGGGATGCCCCATCCCTCTGTTAGTCTTAAGCACTTGTTGAAAGACTTGTTCCTTTAGGGGAAGTATTGTAGCTAGTAGCAGAAGGTCTATGATTCAGGTGTAAGAATGATACTGACCAATGGAAAGTGGATGATTTTGTTTGTTTTTTCTTTCTGCTATTTCTACTTCAAAAAATAAACCTTCACAGCATACAAACATTTCTTGGCTAGATTTCCTTGGTCTTCCCCTTCTCCTAGCTAACTAAGAAAGAGTGCTTGACCATTGAAGAGATTTTCAAAGACCTAGTATATCCCGTGCAAAGCTTGAAATAATAATCAGTGCAGTTATGGAATTCTAGTCTGATAAACCAACTTCTAGTACTACATCCAGCATAGTTTGGGTATTGCATTGCTGAGTTTATGGGGGATTAGGGTAAGAGCCTTTTGGCAATTCATCACCTCCAAATTCCACTTTCTGGCCAACTCTACTGGTAGAAGATGGGAAGAAAAGAATTATGGGTTACAGCTGGGTGAAACTTTTTTGAGTAACTCATTTACCAAAACAAGGCCACTTAAGGCTGACAACAGCTATTTGTGAGTTCAATGCTAATCCACTGTATGGCTTCAGCAAACAATTGTTTGGGTAGCTTCACCAAACAGGAGGAGGCAGAGGAGCACCTTCAACCAATAACTCAGTGGTTAGGGCACTTGCCTCACTCATTTGTGGCTCTTGGGTATTTAGCCCTCTTTTCTTAGATTTTTTTTATTTTTATTTTAAATCTTTATCCTGTTTTGGGTTCAATGCAACACTTCATTTTACTCCCATCCTCCCCCAAACAACTCTTCAATTTATCATAAATGAAAGGGACACCCAAAACCTTGGTTTTAGGTTCAACTCCACCTGAATTTGTATTCTTTGTTTTAGAACTCCGTGAACTGAGAAATCAGTTAACAGCACAGCTGTAATTGCATTACTATGCAGAAGGGAAGGTAGGACTAGCTTGTCCTGGAGCAGTGTGATAAAGATACCTGCTGTTTCTACTGTCTCTCTTTGTCACATGAGAGGTGTATTCTCATAAGGTGGAGAGAACTCTTCTCACAGAAACAAAGACTGGCTCTTGAAGTGAATATGGAGTAATTTTGGTTGAACAATACCAAAGTCTGCAGTGTCCTTTTCATAATACTTCCAAAAGTGCCTAAAATCCATTGACTGGTCAGCAATTCATGAACATGGGCAAACAACTTAAATTGCCCACCCTTCTCTCAGGTATTCAGTCACCAGGCCTTGCTGGAGACAAAATAAGCCAATCTGAGTTGCCAAACCAGTGCTGAGAGACTTGAACTAAAATCAGACAGGTCCTATCACTCCACTGCCCTCCTTGTCCCATTGTCACCACATAATTACTCTTTGCCAAAGAACCATAAGCAAATCTTGGTGGGGTGAGTTGGGAATAGCATTTAAGCTCTTAGCAGAACTAGTCACCCTGTAAATAAGAAACAGTGACACCATAAGGAACTAAGCTGCATTTAAATTTAACCGTTCCTGAGATTAAAATGCTTGTTTTGGAGATAATTATGGCAGACCTCTCATGTATTTTACCTCAAACAGCTAGCACATTCTCAGCCTTAAATCCATCTTAACATTGCTCTCCTCTAGCAATCCAGAACCATTTACAGACCACAAAATTTAGGCTTAAAGAATAGAGTATCTTCTACAACTGGGGCCCCTAAGCTGGTTTGTCTTGGGGAGCCCCACACGCTGTGCTCTTGTCACAGAAGGAAAATCATTCTAAAGAGCTTTTCATACCAAGATTTGCTTGCAAGCTGTTTCAGTTTATGGGGAGAGGTCTGCAGGATACAGTAACACCAGCACAAGACTTCATGTGAAAACAAGTTAGTTCCTTTTGTGGAGACAAGGGTGCGTACATGCATAGGGGTGCATTAGCATAAATTCTAAGTTGGCTCAGAGTCAGAACAACACAGACAAGATGACTCCACTCCATGTTTATAGGTCTCGGAGAGACACTCATGAAGAATATATTTTATGTTATTTAACACTTTATCTATGACCTGGAAAAGAAAACAAAATCCTCACTCATGAAGTGTGCAGATGACTTAAAAAATAGACTGAGTGGTAAATAATGAAGAGGACAGGTCACTGATGCAGGGTGATCTGGATCACTTGGTAAGCTGGGCCCAAGCAAACAATATGTGTTTTAATAGGGTTAAATGTAAATATATAGATCTAGGAACAAAGAATGTCAGCCATAGTTGCAGGATGAGGGAGCCTATCCTGGAAAGTAGTGACTCTGAAAAAGATTTGGGGATCATGGTGGATAATCAGCTGAATTTGAGGTCCCACTCAGATGCTGTGGCCAAAAGGGCTAATGGAATCCTGGGATGTGTAAACGGGCAGCTTGAGCAAGAGTAGAGAGGTTATTTTACCTCTGTATTTGGCACTAGTACGACTGCTGCTGGAATCCTGTGACTGGTTCTGGTGCCCACAATTGAAAAGATGTTGATAAATTAGAGAGAGGTCAAAGAAGAGCCATGGGAGTGATTAAAGGAGTAGAAAATGTGCCTTCTAGTGAATGAGCTTCTTGAGTCTGTCCACTTAGCTTAACAATGTGAGTAGTCAAGGAGTGACTTGATTACAGTCTGTAAGTATGTATGTGAGGAACAAATCTGATAACGGGCTCTTTAGTGTAGCAGGGGAAGGTAAAACATGATCGAATGGCTGGAAATTGAAGCTAGACATACTCAGAGACAAGGTGTAAATTTTAAACAGTGAGGGAAATTACTGGAGCAACTTACAAAGAGTTGTTGTGAATTGACCATCACTGGCCATTTTAAAATCAAGATTGGATGTTTTTCTAAAAATCTGCTCTAGGAATTATTTGCTGGAAATTCTGTTGCCTGTGGCATACAGGAGATCAGACTAGACGAGCACAATGGTACCCTGTAGCCTTGGAATCTATGGGAAAAACTTTCAAAACTCTAAGGCTCGGGTGAAATACCTCAGCAACATGATTTCCCTGATTGTTTAAATCCTGCAGCTTAAACAAATTCCTGCTTGTAGAGGAGGAATCTTTGCTTGGTAGTTTAATGTTATTTAATGGAACTTACCCATGTCGGACAGGTGGAATTTTAAGGATCAACCACTGTACAAGTCTCTTTTTACCTCCATTCATCATTATTTCCCATACGATGACTTAAATAAAGGAGATAAAATGAGGTACCAAGAAACTGAGGACATGAGCGTGAAAGACTAGCTAGGGACTAGAACAGTGTGGAAGTCAAAACATTGGGTTATCACTGATCCCCACACACCCTCCCTAATTTTGCTGGGCTAATCTCTTCACCCTTTGAATTTCACGCAAAGCAAAACTCAGCTGTAAGCACCAACTTACTCTGAAACATAAGTTGGCTCTGCTGGGATGAAAGCTTTGCAAACCCAGTCTGAGATTCAGCTTGTAATGCAATCTACAGCAGGGTGAGTTTTGACCGGAGTGGAAATTTTTTTCTCTCCCTCTTTTCCTCCCCAGACATTAATAATGTTCCCATATCTCCAAGAGAGTTCCTTATGCTCTGGTAAGCATGAAAATAATCTACTTAAATCCCATTTTCTTTTCAGTGATTAGCAAATATTGTCTGTGGAAAAAGTAAAACTATATGTGGTTATTTTTTTTTAAATGGTCACAAAAATCCAGATCAGAAATAAAAATACAACACATGGGCTTTCACTGCAGTATTGCTGACCTTTATTAGCTGAGGAAGTACTCGAGAGAGTTTTTTAGCAAGATTTCTGGACTAACATCTTGATAAGATGTAGTGAAGCATCTGAACTTCAGCAGGTTTATCTAAACAGAACTGAATCCCCCATGTTTTAATTTGTTAAAGTAGCCCCATCACTTGTTGTCCCTTTCTCTTCTTCTCTTTCCCCAGTAAGAGTCTGTGATGATCCATTTTAATGGCTCCCATCTAGCACCCTCAATGGACTATTTTCATATCTATACTTTAAGTGCTCTAGTCTGGAGGCAGGAGTGTTGCAAAACATACAATGAAACTGGAAAATCTCAAAGGTCCCAATACACTGCCCCAACTAGAGTATCTGAGCCAGTGTAAAGAAACCTCTCACATCAGTCAATTGACCCACCACCGTAGAGTAAAATATCCGTCCTTTGGGGTATATTGTAGCAGTAGAGCATGCTGGAGGTCTGAGCCTTCAGTGGAGAAAGCCCTGCAGCCTACCCTGTCCATACGATAGCATAGGAAGGTCTCAATGACTGCAGGTCAGGATGTCAAACTCATTCATTGGAGAGGACCAGCTTCCATCCTGAGTTATAGTCAGTGGGCCACGATGTAAATATGGCATGACATACTTCCCTCAATTCATCTCCCAGGGGGAGGCTTACATAAATATCAAGCCATTGTTCCAGGAAGTCTGCAGATGCAGGAAGACAATGCTGCATCAGTTTCATTGAGGAGGTTTATCCCTCATGGCTGAAAAAATAGAAATGTACTTTTTTTTTTCTTTTTTAAAGAAGAGAGTTTACTCTCTGCACAATCTGCATATGTGGGCTATTAAAATATACCTGATGGTGTAGGTCTGGCCCATCATTCACTTGACACATCTGCTACTGTAACTGACATAGTTACTCCACTTTAATCCTAGTGGGGAAAGCAAAATTAGTTTCAGCTGATGTTTGTTTTAACCCTTGTTTTTCACAGGATTCTCAAATATTTCACCCTTTGTTCTTTACAAAATCTCCAAGGAGGAAAGTCTGGAAGCAACTCTGATATAAGCATTACCCTCCCCTGATGGACTTGCTAGGATTTACTCTGCCACTGACCATTGTGCTAACCGGCTGTGAGAAATAAAAAGGCCTGAGAAGTAAGTAAGAAATTTCAGTCCCGTGGGGGGGATGCTTCAAAGAAGTCAGCTTCACATCTGTAGGGGCTGTTTCAAGTCTCAAACCTACTGAGAGACAATGGTAATGACCTATCCAGGTGTGAATTCAACCTGTGATCTGGTGGTGATAGGCTCCGTTTGCATGAATCATGTCACTTCTTGACTCCCCTGGACAGACTGTAGAGGGCCTAAGTTTCATCAAACGATATGGATGAATTAACCTGTTATACAGAGTCATATAACTACAACTGTAGCTGTAGCTCGACTTCTACCCCTTGGAAAGGTAACCATTTTTAGGATTTTTTTTAAAAAAATATATTTATTTATTTTTATTTTAAAGGAGCCAAGTTACTTGAACTAGGAACGTAGGCTGAGATTTGGAGTCAAAGCCCAGGGGGGCTTGGGGCAAAAGATGCTTTTGTGTCTTCCCTATTCTGGGGTGCTCGGGGTTCCAGTGTGGTCCCCGGGTACTTTAGAGCAGTGGTTCTCAACCTTTCCAGACTACTGGACCCCTTTCAGGAGGCTGATCTGTCTTGCAAACCCCAAGTTTCACCTCACTTAAAAACCACTTTCTTACAAAATCGGACACAAAAATACAAGTGTCACTGCACACTATTACTGAAAAATTGCTTACTTTCTCATTTATACCATCTAATTATAAAATATATCGCAACCCCCAGGTTGAGAAACACTGATCTAGTATATAGGGCAGTATAAACAAATCACTGTCTGTATAAATTTTAGTTTGTACTGACTTCTCTAGTGCTTTTCATGTTGTCTGTTGTAAAACTAGGCAAATATCTGGATGAGTTGATGTATCTTCTGGAAGACCTCTGAGTACCCCCAGGAGTATGAGTACCCCGATTGAGAACCACTTAGAGGAGCCCAGAGGTGCTCATAAGTTACAGTGACCCATGACCCAACCTGCCCATGAGATGCTTTTTTGGCCCACAGCACCGGAGAATTTCCATAACTGGGTAAGTGATTGGGACTCCCCTCCTGCCTCCTATGCTGGGGCTTGTGAAAGGGCTTGCCCAGGACAGCCTATGTCTGGGGGACTCCTATGGCTCCTGTACCCTACAACAATGTTGTACATGGGCTGTTGCAGGAGGGGAAATCCCTCCCACAGTATCTACCAGGAGCTCTGCAAGCTGCACCTCGGTGGAGTAGGCTGGGTGGCTGGAGATGTGGTGCCAATTAGAGCTGGGCAAAAAATGTTCCACAAATAATAACTTAGCTGAAAAATACATTTTTTCAGGGCACCAAAACTCTTCACAAATTTGGGTTGAATTTGGTGAATAATTTCAGCAGGGGGGAAAAAAGGGGGACAAGGTCAAAACATTTTGACGTTTTGTTTTGAAATGACGTTTGCTAAATGACGTCATTTCAAATCGATGTTCGAAATGTTTCATTCAATCTACCAGTTTTTGTTTTGTTTCAGGGGAATAAAACGAAACAAGAATTTAGGTTTGGTTTGAAACAAACCAATTCTTTTTGGCTCCGCCATTGAATTGAAAAATCAGTTATTTGCTGCACTCTAGTACCAGTGTAGATGTCATGTGTGAGTCTCCACGTGTATCATTTCAAGTCATATTGAACTTCACAAGGCTCAGAGAAGCATCTAAACCCCTTGGCTCTGCAAAGCAGGGCTAAACTCACTAGAACCAGCTTTAGCACGAGGTATCTCGTACTCTTCCCCCCTCCCCATTAGCTTGAAAGTAAAACACTCTCAGTTCTCTTTATGGGATTTTTGCATTTCCCTTTCTGATCTGGCCTATGACATTGCAAGGGAAATGATGGGATGGAGGGGAAATTGAACTGAACTTCTTTGAACATATTTGAAGCTTTAAATTGGGCTCAGTGTGAACGGCAGGATGTTTGGGTTGCTGCTGATTTTATCCAAACCCATTTGCCCCTCTGTGATTATATTGTTTAGCCATGATACCAACCAAGCTCTTTATTCATATCCACATTAATAAAGAACACCAATGGAGCCCCATGAAAAGAGGATATGTTTTCAGATATCTTCTCCGGCTCTTAGCAGCCCTTGGAAATGATGTAGTGCCTCCTTGTTTCTGATAATTGTAGTGTAAGTGATTACACCTTGTCACCCCCTACTACCACTCCTATGCACTTGAGCAATGGACACATGAGCTAGCACTGGTTTAGGCTGATTTGAATTTTAAATGCAATCATGGTAACACTTGTCCCTCGCTTCCTGCTAGACAATACCTCTATCTCCTTTCATTGCCAATTGCCCTAATGTTTTAATTATTTAATTCTCCACATGAGTTCACTTGATTTTTTTCCTCCATTTGTCCATTTTCTGCTTCTTACAATTCATGAGTGATATGCCTGGCTTTTACAGCATGGGATTTGATTTCAGTACAGTCTTGGGCCAAGGACACCCCTGGGTATCTGTGACAGGTACCCTGGGGTAGAACCTGGAACTGGGATACTATTGTGCCCCCTTAACTCTCCAGCCTGGGCTGTCTGTCACAATGCTTTGCTAGTGACAAGCAGCAAACCCCTCCAGAAGTTGTGATCACTCAGCACAACAGCATGTGGAGCCCCCAAACACCCAGCTAAGTTGCATGAATGCTCCCAGAGCCACTCACGAATGATACAGAGAAAGGTACCAGCAAATCTCCCAAGTCCCCAGCCTTACACCCCCAGAATATACTGTCTTGCCCTGGTCAGAAGTCTGATCGCTGTTAGTTTATTACTCAGTCCACCCCACCCTCGATGTGGAGAGGACAGACACTTGCCTTTGTAAACTGAGCTGAGATTTTCCAAGGACTTCAAGCAAAACATGTTTTAGGTAAAATATAAAACAGATTTATTAACTGCAGAAAGATATATTTTTTAAAGTGATTATAAGTGGTAGGCACAAAAGGTCAGAGAGAGTTACCAAAGCAAATAAAAAGTAAGCACGCAGGCTAAATCCTAAACCTTATTGGACTAAGCACTATTTGGATCAAGCAGTTTTTTTCTCACCACACTGGATGTTGCAGGTGGGTTGCAGCCCTTAATACCCAGGCTTCCCCTTTCAGCCTGGGACCAGTTTCCTTAGTTCAAGTCTTTGTCTTCCTAGCGTTCTTGTTGCTTCCAGCATAGGTGGGGGAGGAGAAAACGTAAAAGCATGACGCTACTGTGCCCTATTTTGTATCCTCAGTCCAGGTGCCTGGAAAACACTAGCCCAGACATTTCCTGGTGGGCTTTGCCACGTCAGAGTGGAGCAATCGCCCATTGTGTGATGATTGTGCAGCTCTCTTACAGCACTGTAAGCAAGGGATTTACAACTTCCCTACTGATTAACGGTCATTTAACGCCCACCTGGTTGGGGATCACCTCCTTTGCTGTCACTGGAGAATCGGCAGTGGATGACTGCCAAACATACAACATATGTCAATAGCAACCAAACAGCAAAATCTCATAACTTTATACACACTAACAATATACATATTTTGACAGAACACTGGGTTTCAGCAGATCATGACCTTTCATATGATATCTTATGTGGCATGCTTTGTATGAAATATCACAACCGTATATGAATGATGAATATGAGGGTTACAGGGTGCTTTTTGGGGTACACTGTGTCACAGTATCTTTCCTAAATGCT
Source organism: Lepidochelys kempii (assembly GCF_965140285.1). Classification (NCBI taxonomy): domain Eukaryota; kingdom Metazoa; phylum Chordata; order Testudines; family Cheloniidae; genus Lepidochelys; species Lepidochelys kempii. Next base: position 27,841,355 of record NC_136392.1, on the reverse strand, counting down.
GTAGTTTTTCCAGGTAGAATGGTTTGAGGTGTTAGCTGTCATTTTAATGCTGCTTAAGCCACACGAGACTGCTAAAGGTATGCTCTCAGGCAGGGGTTCTCAGGCTGTTTTTTACTTCAAAGAACATCCTGAGAACCCATATTTAGACCTGAGCAGGATGGAGGTATTGGGTCAAACCATGACTGGTTTAGCAACTAACCTGAAGGGCACCTGTTTGTTGGAAAGAGAGACTTCTCATCAGCAGTAACACAGCGGTATTTAGCAGCTACCCACGTTCGCAGTAAGAGAACAGTGGCAGCATCCGCATTCTTTCCTGACTGGAGAGCGCCACCGCATTTGCGTGTGACTCTGCCCTGTGACAGATGCCTCTACCAGCCATTATTGACAAAGCTCAGAGCAGGGCAGTTTCAGCAGAGCTAGTGCTGGGCAGGGTCCGCTGAGGAATTGGACAGCAAGCTTTGCTTTGCTTCTCCACCCTGAGGGCAGAGGGGTTCAATTAATCTCATTCAGTTTTGCTTACAAACAGAGCATGAAACTCTGACCACTCCAATACAGCCTCTGTGTGACTTTTTAAAGCCCCAGGCCCCGTGGGGTGGGGCGTGCGTCTGACCTGATTGATAGCTTTCTGGCCCTTTAATGCTGCAAAACCGGCAAAGTCCCCTCAGTGAATACACCACACTGCCATCAAATAATTACACTGGTTGTGGTGGTCTCTGAGAATCAGAGACTGTGACCAAGGTAATTAAAATCCATTTGCAGAAGCAGTTAGCTAGCTGTATCGACCTGCTAGCCTCCCATCCATTCCTGTATTTATTTTTAATTCAGAAATGGGCTGGGATTCTGGAGCTGTGAGGTCAGGAGAGGTCTGTGTTGGGGGAGACTGAGGATAATTAATGAGCCTGGGCTGACGTGTTATATTTTCTGCCATCCTTTTTATTGTCACATTTTTGGGCTGGCTGTACTAAATTCACTTCCTTACATTACATTACAGTGATGGGAGCCAGTGTAAGTAGATAGAAGAGTGTTTATGGCAATGGATGGATGGATAGAATGATAGCCGGGTGTGTATGGGGTTGGATGGGATAATAGATAATGGGGTGGTTTTGGGGATGAGTAGATAGTGGGGTGTGGATGGGGATAGATAGCTGTTGTACCCTCTAACCCATTTCTAACCCTTGCTACCCATTTTGGGATTCCCTCCAGTTTATCAGGCTCTCCAATGGTTTCATTTCTCCTCTTGCTGCACACTGTCAAATGCTGGGTTTGTCTCACTTGAATGCGTTTCTCTCAAAGGAGGCTCAGGCTGGTTTCATGTATACCGAAGATGGTAGCAAACTGACTCTGTAAACCAATTTCCGATTGACGAGCTGCTCACCTTCTCCTCCCTCTTCAGCACTGGGAACGCTGGGCAGAAGAGGCTGAAGGGTCAGCAAAACCAAACTGCTAGCGTTAAAGAGCCTGGAGCAAATTTTCATCTCAGGATGTGCCTGTAAAACATGCACAGGCAGCTGCTGACAGATAGTTTTGAGGCAGCCAGGGGACCTGTGTGTGCGAAGAGATGAGGGTGAGGGCAGAGAGGAGGGTGTGCAGCTGCTTTGGGTGCCGTGCCTGCCCTCCAGCCCCCGTGGTGCTGCTGGCCCCTGGTAAGAGACTCTTTAGGTGACAGAATGAGGGGTGTTGGGGACTAGGCGAGAATGAGATGAGGTTGGGGAAAGGGAGAGGAGACACAGAGAGAGTTTGGGGGGTTTTGGTAGAGAAGAGACTGGCTGAAGGAAGGAGAGTCTTGGCAGAGGGGGTGCTGAGGGCCAGGAGGAGACATTGGGGGAGTCTGTGTGAAGTAGAGGAACAGGGGGATTTCACACAGAGGGAAGTCTGCAGTAGAAAGAGGAGAGGCTGGGTTATTTAGGGCAGTGGTTCTAAACCGGGGGTCTAGGGCCCTCTGGGAGGGGCCCACGAGCAGGTTTCAGGGGATCCTCCAAGCATAGCTAGCATTAGACTTGCTGAGGCACAGGGCAGAAAGCTGAAGCCCGACTGCATGGGGCTGAAGCCTGGGGACCTGAGCCCCATCACCCGTGGCTGAAGCCAAAGCCTGAGCCGCTTAGCTTTGTGGGGGCCCCTGTGGCATGGAGCCCCAAGCAATTGCCCTGTTTTCTACCCCCTAGTGCCGGCCCTGGCTCTTATATGCAGAAAACCAGTTAATTGTGGTACCATGGAGTTTTTATAGCATATTGTGGGGACCTCAGAAGTGAAAGGGTTGAGACCCCCTGATTAAGAGGGTGGGTGGAAACTTGGCAAGCTGCCCAAAGACTGCTGCAGCACAGGGTGGGAGCCACTCAAGATGGCACCAGAGGTGGAGAGCTAGGAGGCAGCCAAGGTAAGTGCTGGGGGATCTTGTTTGTTTAAGGGAAGCGGGGAGACAGTAATGTGTGGTGTTGGGACCTTTTCCAGGTGGCAGAGAAAGGGTGGTGATCTTGGGGTACTGCGAGGTACTCTGCTGTGACTGGGTGTATGCAGGGGAGGCTTCAAGGAGTCTTGACATGCATGGAGAACCTCTGAGACTGTGCCAGGGAGCAACACCCCTACACGCTTCATTCTTGCAATGACAGTTGTAACCAGACCAGCCAACGTTCCTCGGATATTCTACTGTTGCAAATCTGAAATCTCCCACCAGGCCTTTCCCTAGCCAAGACACTGGGTCATTCATTGTGGACATTGCTGTCTCTTTTACCACACGGCGCTAGCTTTGCTGTAGTCAGTCCCAGGCTGTCTTTGCAAAACCCACTGATTCAGGAGGCATGTATGTCTGCCGTGTTCACACTGCGCCTCTCCCCTCGGTATGTCAGAACCATGTTCTCATCCCCATCTCGCCTTCTACACGAGGATGATTGCAGCTGGAAGCTGAAGGTCACTTAAAATGTAGTTTCCATTTAGCTGCCTTGATGGGGTAATAATAGCTGAAAACAAGGTTTACCAGCCAAATTACAAATCCATCACAGTGTTTTCCCCTGATTGGAAACAGCTGTCATTTGTGGGACAACTAGAACGGCCTCTTTTGATTTCCCAAATGTTTCTGCCTGAAAGTTGTATCATTTTCCCCCATCCCTTCCTTTACTCCTAGGGATAACCCCGCTGGCCATCATATTGTATGGGGCTGATTGTTAGAATGGAGTGGGAGGAACTTAATGCAAGTTTCACACTGTATGAAAGTCAGATGCACCAAGAGGTCTTTGTGGTGAGCTCCTGCTGTTTATTCCCCACCTGGAATCCCTTCTTTTGGATACCGTAATCCATGTACTGGGGGCACACTGTAAGGTCATGGAGGGACTCTGGGCCTGAATCATAGACCCCATGCAGGCTTTTATGTGCGGTGATTGTCTCATTGGTGTTTCAGGCAATAGAAATATGCAGCTAGGTGGATTAGATCCTGCACAGTTCTGGGTGCTTTTAACCTCCACTGGACTCAATAGTAGGGTTGCCAATTTTGGTGGGATGTATTCCTGGAGATTTCATCACATGACATAGTCGTTAATTCCTTGAGATGCCAGGCCCGTCCTGAAGTGTTGGCAACATGACTCAATAGGAGTTGAGAGCACTTACCGGAGGAGGTAAGCACCATGCTGTATAGGGCCAGGCTGGGAAAGAACAACAGAAGCTGGTGATCTTTTAGGCCTTATCTACATACACAAGTTGTCCCACTTTAAGCAATATTGTTCAATCCATACAGGCCTCCCCTCCCCCTTGTGGATGCAGTTATATGCATATAATGGTGTCTATACCAGTAGATCTTATTCCCATAGGGGAAGGAGAATAAACTAGAAGACACCTTTATAACTGTGTCCATACTAGGGGTTGTACTGATGTAACTATATCAGTGAAAATTCACACCCCTCACTGCCATAGTTACAGTAGCACAAAACCACTGTGTAGACCAGTCCTTAGAGTCCTATTCTGCAACCTGTATTCCTGACAAACAGTGCTGCTTCATGCAAATGCTTTGTTATGGCTATAGGGCCACTGCTGGGAGCATGCGTTCAGGCGGTGGCATCAGGCCCCGAAAAGTAAAGATCCTGCTTTCACATAAATAATGATGTATAATAATAATTAACAATAAGATCCTAAAAAGCAAGGGAAAAGGAATGGAAATTACAGAAGCCATGAAAGCAAAGGAGTTTTTATTTGATCTCTATTTTCCATAAGCCCCCAGCTACTTTTTATATATGTGCAGAAGCAGGAAAGTTAGACACAGAAATGACCCAGGACAGAAGGCTGCACCGTCTCTCAAAACAACCTTTGAAATGGACCAGCTGTGAGTGATGGGCCTCCTAGACTCTAATCATGATCATCTAGTCTGACCTCATGATCCCCGCAGGCCACAGAACCTCACCCATCCACTCCAGCCAAAGGCCCGTACTCTGGCTGAGACTACACTAGTGAGCGTACAGCGGTGCAGCTGTGATACTGTAGCTCTCCTAGCACAGACGTTCTAAGCCAACAGGAGAGAGCTCTCCCATCGACTTAATTAATCCAGCCCCAACGAGCAGCAGCAGCTATGGCGGCAGAAGCTCTCCCACCGACAGTGCTGTCCACACTGGTGCTTAGGTTGGTGTAACTTAGGTTGCTCAGCGTGGGGTTGCTTATTCTTACCCCTGAGCGACGTAAGTCCTATCGACCTCAGCTGTAGCGTAACCATAGCCTGAGTGACTGAAATTCTCAAATCTTGATGGAAAGACTCCACTGTTTACTCTGGTGAAACCCAGCCTCAGTCCCTGCAGCTAGGTGGCATCATTTACACCTGTGCAAAGTGGGTGTCAAGTGCTCCCATCGGTGTGCGGGAGTGGAGAACTCTGGCTTGGTAGCACTTGAGACCCCACTCTTCTCTTGCGGTGTGTAGGTGTGCGTGACTGGGCACAAAGCAGCACCAAGCCATAGTAATTTTATTGGGAATCTCATGACTTTGAGTGTTTCTTAAAGCCCCCAGCTGCTGGTGTCAGATTACCTCCTGAGGATTACCTCCACATTCATTTTTAGCTCTCTACTATAAATACTGCAAAAACCAGCTGGCAAATAATAATAATTAATAAAACCCTGAACACTTCTATTTTTATTTTTTTTAAATCGGGGTTTGGGGGTCTGACTCCTGATTTTTGAGCCCTTGGTTTGGCAATACAGCTGCGAAGAATTAGACTCAATGAGTGAGGTTGACAAACAGCAGGGAGGGATGGGGTGAGGGAGGACAAGGGTCACAGCAGTATGGTATAATTCTCTATTATCTCCAATATTTAAATTTGCTGTTCAATGAGATTCCTGGTAGGAATATCCACAGGAATAGCTGTGGGAAGCAAATACAGAAGGATGAACACACACAAAGCAAGTTCCAGGATAGGGTGGGGTTTTTTTCTTTGCCAATATTCATGGTAAGCTTCTTGATGTATTTGCCCTGCAAAAATCATGTGTAAAGGGGAACAGATTCCTTGCTTCCGAACAAATGTGTCACTCCTCTACTGAGATGTATGTGGACTAGGCCTCCGGGACGATATCAGATCATTAAGGATGAAGGATTCAAGAATTTGTTACTCTGGTGTTGACTTTCTACTCTCGCCTTGACTAAATGTGGCAGGGGCTCAATAGTAGGATTTAGTAGCCAGTTTATCAACTGCATTTTTTTCTTCCCCTTCCTCTTTCCCTTTGATTATATTGTGGTACAGAAATGTACTCCATGTTTTGCACCCACGGGTCTGATTCCCATCTCACTCATGCCTATTTCATATCAGAGTAACTGAGTGGAATTACTGCTGGTTTGCACTGATGTGAGACTAGGTTCCTTGTCCCAGCAGAGGCACCATGTAGAAATTTGCTTTTAATATTTTTTTATATTATGTCCTGTATATATTTCTTGCATTTGCTTAAAACCCCCGTTCCACAACTATTGGGCACGTTGTCCCCCGAATCACCCATCTGACTGTTTGTCTGCATAGGCATTTACACCTCAGTCATCATGTGTAGAACTCTGCCCCAGTGAGGTTTGGTTAGCGTGGAAAAGGTCATTGCCTAACCAGCTTTTGGGAATTAAAAAAAAACAAAAACAAAAACATTTCCAGGGAAGATTTACAAAAGATGTCTGTTAGCAACAAATGTGCAGAGTCCAGTCGAGGAGTGTTGCAGTATTAACCTCGCTCCAGATATATGAGTCTGAGCAGCAACGTTCATTTTGCCTCTTGAATTAAACCCTAGGGTTTTTTCCTTTAAAAGTCTTTCTTAAATTGTAGGAGAACTGAACAGACTTGGCCTCACTCTGAAGTAGCCTACAGAACACTTAGGAGATGTCTCTAGTGCTGTTGAGGGAGACTTAAGCACACAAGTCCCATTATGTAATCTGCTGCACAAAATATTGATTATTTACCCTTGAGCTTGTACGAAGCCTGGCCTGCTTTCCACAGAGAATATTACATTTAAGCACAATTGTTTTTATATACTAATGTCTTCCAGATTTAGCTGTTCTAATGGATAGGAAGTACCAGCGTATGATATCTTCAGATTTTTGTAATGACACCCACTGTAAAACTCCTCTGAGTCAGTTCTGAGCCAGTGTGCCAGCTTGGTGTTAACCTAACCATGCAGTTTGAGGTGCTGTCTGTCAGATGAAGTATAAAGCTGAAGTTCCGACCATGGGCAGTAATTAACGAGCCTGGGTCACTTTTCACAAGCACTGGGGTGTATTAATCTATTGCACAGGCCAAATTCCATATTCTGTGAGTTCTGTGGGAGTTGGGCTGGGGTTTCTGGCCTGCAGAATGTGGCCCTAGAGGATTTGTTTCTGCCTCCCCAAATTCCCTGACAGCTTTCGTTCGCCAGCACTGAAATAAATATACCTTAAAACAGCACAGATGCAGGGTTGACCAACCGAACCAGGTGCTTTTGTTGTGATCAGCAAAGATACTATCTATAGCTATCTCGTGTGTTTCATATGTGGCATTCCTCTTGCAGAGCTGTTTTGTGTTTGTGATGAAGATCCTGCTGTAATTAAGAGATGGCTCACCTGAGAAGGGGCTGAGGCAACAGCTCAGTGGACCCCTAGTGAGCACATAGGTTAACCAGAGAGATGGCGTCTGACTGTGCTTTTCTGGCCTGGCTAGTAGATGAGCTGGGGCCACTATTTGTTAATCAAGTCAATGGAATGATGATTTCCCCAGACTATTCAAAGTAGCCTCAGCCATTCTTATTTTGCTCTGTTGCCTTACACTGACCGACTCTGTTGTATGCGCGCATTTTCCTTTCTTTTCTCAGCCCAGGAAGCAGTCTTTCTGCTGATGCAAGTGCTGCTCTTACTGGTGATTCCTCAGGAGAGGCTAAGGTGCCGAGTATTTGACAGTTTCACTCCCATTGATAAATTGGCCTTGAGACATCCTGCTATTGTCTCAGATTCCAGGGCCCTGGATTGTGTCTGAATGCAAAGGAATGATTCATACTCCTGGTGAAAAAAAGATCCATACTCCTTTTTGACTAGCGAAGTATTGTGGGATGAATGACATGTGGCAACCTCATTCTTAAGAGGGATGGATTGGATCTACTAGTGCATTAAGCAAGAGCAGGGACAAACAAATGAAGCCCAGACTGGAATCAAATAAACACTAATTTGGGAAACCTAGATTTCCCGTTTATTTTCCTTTGCTAGGGGAATGCATAAACAGCCCCCTGTGGATTTGTATTGTTACTGAATGCATTGTGCTGCTGGACCAGCTATAAATTAATGGCAGCATGTCTACTTGGGCTCATTCACCACATGAGTCTTGGCAGCAAAGACAAGCAGCTTAAGTTTGATGAGACTGAGAAGGGGGAGCCAGTGGAGGGCTACAAAGAGAGGGATGACATGGTCAGAGCAATGGGCTAGGACAGTGGTTCCCAAACTTGTTCCGCCGCTTGTGCAGGGAAAGCCCCTGGTGGGCCGGCCGGTTTGTTTACCTGCTGTGTCCGCAGGTTCGGCCGATCGCGGCTCCCAGTGGCTGCGGTTTGCTGCTCTAGGCCAATGGGAGCTGCTGGAAGCGGCAGCCACTGGGAGCTGCGATCGGCCGAACCTGTGGACGCGGCAGGTAAACAAACCGGCCCGGCCCACCAGGGGCTTTCTCTGCACAAGCGGCGGAACAAGTTTGGGGACCACTGGGCTAGGAGAACAATCGTTGCTGCCGCATTCTGAATGGATACAAGTGAGGCAAGATTCAGAAAGTCAAAGGTAGAGGTGCCATCAAATAACCCAGCCTGACCTCCTGTATATCACAGGGCACCTGCATGCTAAACCCAACAACCAAAGTATTACAGCCCACAGGAAACTAGATGAGACTAGACTCTTATGTGCCAGAAGCAGAGAATAGGAGGTACCGAAGCCTGGGACTATCCAGCTTAGAAAAGAGATGACTAAGGGGGGATATGTAGAGGTCTGTAAAATCATGACTGGTGTGGAGAAAGTAAATACGGAAGTGTTATTTACTCCTCATAACACAATAACTAGGCGTCACCTGATGAAATTAATAGGCAGCAGGTTTAAAACTAGCATAAAGAAGTACTTCACACACTGCACTGCCAACCTGTAGACCTTGTTGCCACGGGATGTTGTGAAGGCCAAAAGTATAACTGGATCCAAAAAAAGAATTAGATAAATTCATGGAGATTAGGTTCATCAATGGCTATTAGCTGGGATGGTCAGGGTTGCCACTGTTGGAAGATAATGGTCTAGATGGACCATAGGTCTGACCCTGTAAGGCCATTCTTATATTTTTATGAGGTGCACTTGCCCCCGAGGCCCCCACAATGGCAGGGAACTGATTAAAGAGATATACCCAGATAATCCTGGCAAGTGACCCACACCACATGCTGCAGAGGAAGGTTAAAAGTCCCCAAGGTCATTGCCAATCTGACCTGGGGGAGAATTCCTTCCCAATCCACACATGGTGATCAGTTAGACTCTGAGCATGTGAGTAAGAACCAGCCAGCCAAGCACCTGAGGGGAGAATGCTTGGTGCCCCCTCAGAACCCTGCCTTCCCCATCCAGTGTCCCATCTCCTGACAAAAACACTCCCCCTGACCCCGCAAACAAACATACCAGAAGATTGCATTTGTCAAGGCCAGAGAGAAAGATGTTGCAGTAATTGTGACATGAGAAGATGAGAACTTGGATGAGAGTTTTAGTCATGTGGATGGATAAGGAAGACTGTTATGTTACCCTAAGTTGGATCCAAAATAAGTTGACAATGTCCCTTAAGACCAGGGGTGGGCAAACTTTTTGGCCCACCGGCCACATCTGGGTATGGAAATTGTACGGCGGGCCATGAATGCTCATGAAATTGGGGGTTGGGGTGCAGGAGGAGGTGAAGGCTCTGACTGGGGCTGTAGGCTCTGGGGTGGGGCCAGAAATGAGGAGTTCAGGTTGCAGGAGGGGGCTCTGGGCTGGGGCAGGAGGTCAGAGTGCAGTGGGGGTTAGGGCTCTGGCTGGGAGTGCGGACTCTGGGCTGGGACCAAGGGGTTTGGAGGGCAGGAGGGGATAGGGGCTGGGGCAGGGGATTGGGGTGCAAGTGGGGGTCAGGGGTGCAGGCTCCGGGCGGTGCTTACCTCAAGCATCTCACAGAAGGAGTGGCATGTCCCATCTCCGGCTCCTATGCAAGACGCGTGGCCAGGAGGCTCTGCATACTGCCCTATCCACAGCGCCTCCCCTGCAGCTCCAATCGGCCACAGTTCCTGGGAGCTGTGGGGACAGGGGCAGCATGAGGAGCCCCTTGGCTGCCCCTACACATAGGAGTCGGAGGGGAGACATGCCACTGCTTCTGGGAGCCACATGGAGTGGGGCAAGCCCCTGATCCCGCTCCCAGGCGGGAGCTCGAGGGCCAGATTAAAACGTCTATAGGGCCGGATGTGTCGCCCAGGCCACAGTTTGCCCACCCCTGCTTAAGACATAACACAGGAACTCCAAGCTAGTTCTGTTACCACCACAAACTGCCAGCAAGGAAACAAAACAGCCACCACCCTCTTTCTTTATTCTCATTCAGATGTCTTCTAGACAGAATAATCAATGCCTTTGGATCAGGCTAACTGGGAGTAGTTTGACCTGAACTCATTCAAGTATTTATCTCTGCCTGTCAAAAGAGACCTGGAGGAGACTGAACAGGGTTTATTGTTGTTTTCTGTAGCTGAGTTCTACCCATCTGATGACTGCATCAGCGTCTCTTGCTGTTAAATTGGACGCTAGTTTTCCCATTCTGCCTGTAGAACCTAAAAAGGGCAGGGGATGCTCAATGGAAAACATTCTGTCTAGAAGCAGTTCTGCTCCTTGGTAGGTCTGCTTTACCCTTTATCACTAAGGAGGGGGTTTGCCTGAAAACAGGAGCTTTGTCCCTTGGGGCTTCATTGTCTCTCATTGATTATTTGCCCCCTCGTGTCACAAGCTGAAGTTTATGCTGTGAGCCAGATTCTGTTCTCACTTACCCCAGTTCAAGTCACAGAGGAGCTGTTGTCAGTAGGACAACACTGCTGTAACTTGGAGCAGAATGCAGCCAGGGGACTTAGTGGAAAATGGGTAACTCAGAAGACTGGTGCTGAGGAAGAGAGTGGCTCACATTTAGCTATTAGTATGAACCCAGGAAAGGGCAGTACCAACCACAAGCAGTTGCCATCTGATACCTATGTATTGTGCAGCAGTTGGAGACATGAGTTGGAGATCTCAGCAGAAGTCCTAGGCAATGGGTGTCCACATGAAAAAAAAAACCATCATAGCTGAAATGAAGAAGCATTGCTTCTGTCTCTCCATTTATTATTCTCTTTCTCTACATCTCTTGATACCTACGCTGCCCCCTTCACTGCAGTATCATGCTTGTAGGCAGTATGAGTAGAGAGGATAGTGACAGAATAGACAGCTGGAAACTGAGCGAGCCCTGCGGGTGGTTCCTCTAAGAGAAGATGGAATCATACTGGTAGGTGCAGGCTCACTCTGTCACTGCTCATGTTGTACCCTGTTGATGGATAAACAAGAGGCTTCAGTCTCTGGGCTTGTCAAGCAGGCAACTTTCAAAGAATTCCTTTCTGGAGTGAGGGGGAGGAGGCGAATGGCTGCTTTGTGTTTTTCAGTAACACCAGCATGTAGTCCCATCACTTCAATAATGGAGAAGTTCAAGAATAAAGGATGTAGAGAAACTGGAAAGGACCCAGAAGTGAACAACAAAGATGATCAAAGGAATGGAATGCCAGCCATATGAGCAAAGGAACTGGGTATGTTTAGTTTGGAAAGGAGGAGATTAAGCGGGGGACATAACGGTCTTCAGATACTTAACAGGCTGCCATAAAAAAAGATGGAGAAAAGTGAAATTGGAGCCCAGGAAGAGAGCTGTTGGCCGCATAGGATTCCCCCATCCTGGGCATAATATTAGCATTTTTTGCTCTGCCATAATGCTGCAAAGGAGCTGTAATAATGGGGCTAAGGATGTGGTGCAGTGTTTGTACCCAAACTCACATGCTTTGGGAGTAACGTTAGGACAAGGCCACAGTCCAGCCTCTGGTATTACACCTCCTGTCCATTGCATGAGCAAAATCACAGGCACCACACCACGGAGGTGCAAGTTGGAGCTGGGGGAATAGACATACACGTGCGAGGTGGATGCCGCGGTATCGTGAGCGGGAATGAGTGGCGTCATGGGCATACAGACACACCAGGACTCCATGGGTACGTACGCGGGGCGGCTGCTCGTGCTGCCTCTGCCTATGCTACCGTGGCTACATGACCAGTGTTAGTGTGCTAGCCTGAGGAGAGCTAGCGTGCCTATGTCTGCTTGAACTGGGAATCACACCCCCAGCTCCAACCATAAACGTAGCCTCAGGGGTTCCCTGAAGTCAATGGCAGAACTCACCCCGTGACTCCGTGGGGCAGGAACAAGCCCTTACAGTCTTATTGCTGAAATATTAAAGGTTTTTTTCCCATTCTGAATAGCCAGTGCACTACAAAGCAATGCCCCTGGGCTTGGTATGTATGTAACGCTGGCAGGTCCCTGAATACAACCCACCCATATCTTTACGGGTATTTAGCAAGCTGGGTTAGTGCAGGGGTGAAAGTAAGATAAAATACTTACCACTACGGGGGGCCTGGCTCTGGGCCCCTGGAAGGGGTAGGGCCTCAGGTGGAAGGGGCGGGGCTGGGGGTCAGCCTCCCGCAGCCAGCCCTCCCACGCTGCCCATCCCGCACTGCCTGGGGCTCCAGCTGCTGCCGCAGTAGCAACAGTGGCAGCCGGGGCCCCAGGCCCTTTTAAATCGCCGGGCCCCAGGACAGCTGCCCCTTTTGGCCCCCCCGTTGGCAGCCCTGGCGGGGGGCAGGCAAAAGGGACAGCAACGTTAAAGCGCTGTCATGGCAGCGCTTTAACTTGGGCTGTTTATGGGCCGGTCCCGGTGGCCACTTCTTACCAGTTCACCGGACCAGCCACTTTCACCTCTGGGTTAGTAGCAATATCCATAGGAATCTCTGAGAGTTATATTTAGCACTTTCCTGTCACTAATGCAAAAACCTCACATGAAACAATCCATCCGCACATTAGAGCTGATATAGTTATTGCAGCCAAACTGGTATTCCACCAGGAGCAGCATATCCTACCTACAAACTAATAAATCATGGCTCAATTTAAATCAGGGCTTCATGCACAAAACAATATATATTAAATGTAAATGAATATAATTCAAATGGAAACAATATGATTAACACAAAGCAGCGTGATTCTCAGAAAAACAAATATACAGCATTGCAATACAAAGGAATATATTACATATTGCTAGCAATCAACGTTTTTCTTGCACAAACCAAGGATAATGTTATATTGAGCCTTGCCCTGTTTACGTGCATATGGAAGTGGATCCGTTACTGTCCTAGTGATTATACAAATGAATTAATTAAAGATGTTTTTAGTAACCAGTCTGAATGATTGGATTTTTAATTGCCTTCTGGAAACCTGAAGAGATTATCCAGCAATTTTTGAGAACTTGGGCTCGTTTGGGGGCTCTATTTTCTTTAACTTGCAAGTAGGTTAGCTGCCTGACAGGTGATTCATCCTCTGCCCTTGCTTCTTTGTCAGTTTGTTTTTTCCCCTTAACAATGTTCAAGATACAAGAAACCTGCAAACATTTCTTACCGAGTGACCGCAACTCATCACAGGACAATTTTAATTCACTCTAGAAATCCTTGAAAGGAAGATAAGCCAGTTTAAAAATGGCCAGTTAAACATCTCACCCACTGAAAGCTTGAGTCTGCAAGTTTAAGCTTTGCTGAGTGTAAATCTAATTGAAGCATGCTGGTGCAGACACGCACATATATGGCACACTGGCTGCACTGGAAAAGCTGGTTCTAGTGGTACTCCTGTTTGTAGGTCTAGAAAACAGCTTTTAAACTGATTATAAGAATAATTTAAGTGCAACTGCTGCAGACGCTAAAGCTGATTGAATGAGACAAAAAGTGAATATTTTCACCAATAAATGTGATGAGTTTATGGAGCTCACAGCTTCAGAATGTGGGGCAGAATGTCTCCCTCTAGTGGTGGGTAGACATAAGAGAATCAGACCCTACTAGTATATCCTGTCTCCAATAGGAAGACATCATGAATAGGTTGGAATATGAACAAGAGGCTGCTCGGCAGCTCTCCAACACGAGTTTCTACAAGCCATTACCCTATGATCCCACTGAGAGTTACCAAAAGCAACTACAGCATTTGCTTAAGAAACTTCCTGAAAAAGCACAAGATCAAATCCGCACAGACACACCCCTGGAACCCTGACCTGGGATATTCTATCTACTACCCAAGATCCATAAACCTGGAAATCCTGGGCGCCCCATCATCTCAGGCATTGGCACCCTGACAGCAGGATTGTCTGGCTATGTAGACTCCCTCCTCAGGCCCTACGCTACCAGCACTCCCAGCTACCTTCGAGACACCACTGACTTCCTGAGGAAACTTCAATCCATTGGTGATCTTCCTGATAACACCATCCTGGCCACTATGGATGTAGAAGCCCTCTACACCAACATTCCACCCAAAGATGGACTACAAGCCGTCAAGAACACTATCCCCGATAATGTCACGGCTAACCTGGTGGCTGAACTTTGTGACTTTGTCCTTACCCATAACTATTTCACATTTGGGGACAATGTATACCTTCAGATCAGCGGCACTGCTATGGGTACCCGCATGGCCCCACAGTATGCCAACATTTTTATGGCTGATTTAGAACAACGCTTCCTCAGCTCTCGTCCCCTAAAGCCCCTACTCTACTTGCGCTATATTGATGACATCTTCATCATCTGGACCCATGGAAAAGAAGCCCTTGAGGAATTCCACCATGATTTCAACAATTTCCATCCCACCACCAACCTCAGCCTGGTCCAGTCCACACAAGAGATCCACTTCCTGGACACTACAGTGCTAATAAACAATGGTCACATAAACACCACCCTATACCGGAAACCTACTGACCGCTATTCCTACCTGCATGCCTCCAGCTTTCACCCTGACCACACCACACGATCCATCGTCTACAGCCAAGCTCTGCGATACAACCGCATTTGCTCCAACCCCTCAGACAAAGACAAACACCTACAAGATCTCTATCAAGCTTTCTTACAACTACAATACCCACCTGCAGAAGTAAAGAAACAGATTGATAGAGCCAGAAGAGTTCCCAGAAGTTACCTACTACAGGACAGGCCTAACAAAGAAAATAACAGAACGCCACTAGCCGTCACCTTCAGCCCCCAACTAAAACCCCTCCAACGCATTATTAAGGATCTACAACCTATCCTAAACGATGACCCAGCACTCTCACAAATCTTGGGAGACAGGCCAGTCCTTGCCTACAGACAGCCCCGCAACCTGAAGCAAATACTCACCAACAACCACATACCACACAACAGAACCACTAACCCAGGAACTTATCCTTGCAACAAAGCCCGTTGCCAACTGTGTCCACATATCTATTCAGGGGACACCATCACAGGGCCTAATAACATCAGCCACACTATCAGAGGCTCGTTCACCTGCACATCCACCAATGTGATATATGCCATCATGTGCCAGCAATGCCCCTCTGCCATGTACATTGGTCAAACTGGACAGTCTCTACGTAAAAGAATAAATGGACACAAATCAGATGTCAAGAATTATAACATTCATAAACCAGTTGGAGAACACTTCAATCTCTCTGGTCACGCAATCACAGACATGAAGGTCGCTATCTTAAAATAAAAAAACTTCAAATCCAGACTCCAGCGAGAAACTGCTGAATTGGAATTCATTTGCAAATTGGATACTATTAATTTAGGCTTAAATAGAGACTGGGAGTGGCTAAGTCATTATGCAAGGTAGCCTGTGTCCTCTTGTTTTTTCCTACCCCCGCCCCCGATGTTCTGGTTTAACTTGGATTTAAACTTGGAGAGTGGTCAGTTTGGATGAGCTATTGCCAGCAGGAGAGTGAGTTTGTGTGTGTATGTGGGTGGGGGGGGATGTGAGAAAACCTGGATTTGTGCAGGAAATAGCCCAACTTGATTGTCATGCACATTGTGTAAAGAGTTGTCACTTTGGATGGGCTATCACCAGCAGGAGAGTGAATTTGTGGGGGGGGGGGGGTGGAGGGTGAGAAAAACCTGGATTTGTGCTGGAAATGGCCCACCTGATGATCACTTTAGATAAGCTATTACCAGCAGGACAGTGGGGTGGGAGGAGGTATTGTTTCATATTCTCTGTGTATATATAAAGTCTGCTGCAGTTTCCACGGTATGCATCCGATGAAGTGAGCTGTAACTCACGAAAGCTTATGCTCAAATAAATTGGTTAGTCTCTAAGGTGCCACAAGTACTCCTTTTCTTTTTGCAATAGTGACCAGTATCCGATACATAGGAGACTTCATTTTCCCCATATAGGACAATTAGGGAATAACCTGCCCATATGAGAAGTTTCTGGCTGACCCAATGCAGTCGGTAGTTGGCATAGGCCCTGAAGCATTTGCATTTATATCCCTTATAACATTTTATCCTATCTAATGTAATGGCGTATATGAAGATCTAACTCTAAAAAGAATATCCTTCTAAACTCTTGACCTCATTGGTAAACTGTGCCAGGGATCTCCATAAGGTCGGAGGGCTGGGCAGTGTGGACTAGATGACCTTCAAGGCCTCTTCCAGCCCTACATGTCTATGATGCTATGACTATTTGCGTAAGAAAGTTATTGGCATTTCATGATGCTCCTTCTCGGAGTACTTTAAAGAGCAGCATTTAAAGTTCTTCTCTTTCTGGTTGTTTTTCTTTTTATTGGGGGCTTCAGGATGTTGCTGGACTTAGGAAGGAAGCTCCCAGGAAGTTGTTTTGCACTGCATTTTGTTGAAGGCTCCCTTTTAGTTAAGTTAAGTGCTCATAAGAATGCGGCCAACTACAATTGATGGAAGAGGCTTGAAAATTTGATTTAAATAATGTTCAGGCATGTAGTCCAACTACTTGGTCCAGAAATCTCACAAGAACAGGATTTTCCAGGTGATTTTTAATACATCCCACTTTCAGCTGGGGCAGAAATAGCACAATAACAATCTGTGTGGTGGTGTTTTGACAATCAGGCTTCCAGCCTTGACTAGCAACTGAGTTGTGAGGAAATAAAAAAAGTTTCAAAATAGTTGACAGAAAATGTTTCTAACCTCAGAAGGGTGAAGGCGTGAGTTGGTTCTTGTTTTATTTGACCCTGTTGGTTGGCTTTTAAGTAGGAGTGGTTGATTTCTGGTCAGGAGACAGTATTTTGGATTTAGAACTCTCCTGATGGATCCTGTGACTCCGTAATGGGGATTGGAAAGGAGAGAGCAATGTGTTCATTTGATTTATCCAGTCATAGCTTGTATCTCAAAGAATTCTTTGAAAGGGATGGATCCAGAATGTGACTAACCAGTGGCTCTCAGGCACACATTCAGATGCAATTCTCACAGCTAGGGCCAGAGTGTATCAAACTGTTTAGGAGATGGATGTGTGTCATGATTAGTGGAATTAGAGTCACAGGGCCCAGGGTCCCTGGAGGGACTGAGTGTCATTACCCAGACTGTCAAGCAGACTGTCAAGCAGTGGTGTCCCCTTAATTCTCTAGCCTAGGGTGTCTTTTATATTACTTTGCTGTGAGAACATCCACTCCTGGCCTGTTCACACAGACTTCAGCATTCAGAGTTCCCAGCTATGTTTCAGAGTAGCAGACGTGTTAGTCTGTATTCACAAAAAGAAAAGGAGTACTTGTTGCACCTTAGAGACGAACAAATTTATATGAGCATAAGCTTTTGTGAGCTACAGCTCACTTCATCAGATGCATTCAGTGGAAAATACAGTGAAGAGATTTATATACACAGAGAACATGAAACAATGGGTGTTACCATACACACAGTAACCAGAGTGATCACTTAAGGTGAGCTATTATCAGCAGGAGAGCGGGGGGGACGGAGACCTTTTGTAGTGATAATCAAGGTGGGCCATTTCCAGCAGTTGACAAGAACGTCTGAGGAACGGAGGGGGAGGGGGGTAAACATGGGGAAATAGTTTTACTTTGTGTAATGACCCATCCACTCCCAGTCTCTATTCAAGCCTAAGTTAATTATATCCAGTTTGCAAATTAATTCCAATTCAGCAGTCTCTCATTGGAGTCTGTTTTTGAAGTTTTTTTGTTAAAGAATTGCCATTTTTAGGTCTGTAATCGAGTGACCAGAGAGATTGAAGTGTTCTCCAACTAGCTTTTGAATGTTATAATTCTTGATGTCTGATTTGTGTCCATTTATTCTTTTATGTAGAGACTGTCCAGTTTGACCAATGTACATGGCAGAGGGGCATTGCTGGCACATAATGGCATATATCACATTGGTAGATGTGCAGGTGAATGAGCCTCTGATATTGTGGCTGATGTGATTAGGCCCTATGATGGTGTCCCCTGAATAAATATGTGGACACAGTTGGCAACGGAGGAATGCTCTGCCAGCCACTCATGAATTACATACAGGGCCACACCTGCAAATTCTTAGTCCCATCCTTGTCCCCAGAAATGTGCATCTTGTATTGCTCAGTACCCTCTTGAACAGTACAAATTAATGGAAGGTCTGTCATTTCATCAGAGGAAAATGATATGCAGAAGCCTTGTTATCCCAAATGGAATTTCCCACACACTTTAATCCAAACCCACTGGTTAAGATAAAACAATAAGATAAGTTTATTAACTATGGAAAGATAGATTTTAAGTGATTAAAAGTAATGATGCATAAAAGTCAGGATTGGTTACAAAAGAAATAGATAACACACAAGCTAATCGCTAACTTAACAACTAACAGAATTCAAAGTGAAGGTTTTCCTCACCATACACTGCAGTAAATTTCACTTAGTTCAGTATTGTATTCACTGGTGTCATGAGCAGAGAGATGGGAGGAGTGAGGTCAAGTCTTTTCTTCCCAGTGTTTGCAGCCCCCAAGGAAGGAGCTGAGGGTAAAAATAGTAAGATACCTGCAGTACTGTTATTAAAATTGACAGTGCAACAAGGAGTGGGCTGGGGTGGGGTTTGGCACCTTTCAGGTATGTCTTTTTTAAAGGCTGACCATCATCTGAAGAACTTAGCAACATTCAAGGTACTGGAATGGAAACGAGAGAAGTGACTTTCTAGTCCTGTGGAGTACGCCCAGTCACCTGTGCTAAAGAGATACTTCTGTTAACGGTCACTCTTCTACATATTGCTGAGTGGAGGGGTTTGGTGAGTTATGAAGGTGGACCAATTACATACACCAAGTTGTTCAACCTGAAGAACCAGCTTGAATTTCTGCTACACCAAAAATTTGCTGAATTATGCATACTGGACTGGGAGTCAATCTGAGAGGAAATTGACTGAATTCTACCTAGCAGCTGGATTTCCCATGGAAGAGGAACAAAGAATCACAGAAACATACCCCTATGCCTTAGCTCCTGCTGTCTTGCCAGAAATTCAGGCCCCCAAGTCCAGTAAACAATATAGAGAGGACAGGGAAAGAGTCACACCACAAATGTATTTTCTTTCCTAAACTTTTGGATTAACACTGTAAGCCAATCACCTCTCCACTGCTAAGGGATGCAACGCTGCGTTTAGGCAACTGTGGAGCAGATGCTTCACCCATCTCCACTTCTCCTAGCTTCTGCAGAGTGGTTCAATGCAGGGAAAAGACAGATACCAGGGACTGGGAATGGTAATACACATTTTAAATGGTCACAAGGAGAATGGACTGCTTGGATGTTCTTCGGACAACAAAATGGTTCCTTTTCCCTTCAGACCTAGATGGGCCCTCCCACAAGCAACCAAGAAACATCCCCCCCCTTCTCCGAGGCTCCTGTTTGTAATGTGAAGGAACAATTGTGAGGAGAAAAGAGAGGTATGGTTGGGTCTTTGCCCAATCGTAAGCATCACAAAACTCTTCTTTTCCCTAGCAGGACCTTTTGGAACCCACCCCACCCTCCCTCTTTGGTCCTCACAGCCCGAGTTCTGGCTGACAAATGCACAGACACAGGGGCACAGTGCCTGTTGGTTAATAATCAGTTATATCTTCCACTAAATACTTTACAGGGGGACTTGGGATTTTAATACAATTGTAGATTGACAGCCATGTCATGCTCTGGGATGATGTCATGGTGGAACAGGGGTGAGGGGAGGGTTTGGCTTCAGGCACCTATTACTGGAGCAAGAGGGGATATTTCTGGGGAAGTGTATTGTGGCTTACCAACCTCAGGTTCTGTTTCCTACAGCAGCTCTGTCTCCTCATCAGGCTCTCAGGGGGGCTTCCTCAACCAGGTCCACAGGGTAGAGGTGAAGAATCACATGCTCCTCTTTCTCCAGGACTTCCCCTGAGGTCCCTGCAGCCTCCTCACCCTGCCCCTTTCATACAATGAGGCCAGTGGGGCTAAGAAGGGGCCATGAGTCACTACAGGCTCTGTACTCACAGCCCTGGAGAGCACCTGGGCCAGCTCATTGTAGCATGGGCATGCGCTAGGTCCTTCACCTTCCAGCACAGGAGTCTCAGGTATCTCATGGAATCCCAGCCCCGGGGCAGAGTCTGGTGAATGCTGCTTGCTCCAGCCTCCATGAAACCTCCCGGTAGAGGTGTATCTTCCTGCCAATCCAGGTGCAATTGTGGAGGGCAGTGTACTCTGCCCACACCTTGATCGGCACTTGGGTGTGCTCCACAGATCAGGCAGCTGCTCTCAGACCATGATTGCTTGCACTGAACAATAGATTTCAGCAGAAAATTGTTCTGAAGTGCTCAGTGCAGGTCATTACTACCGCTGGTGGGGGGTGGAAGGGCAGGAATCAGGGATCTTTGGGTAAGGGTTAATGCATTGTAGGAATAGTCTTGGTGGACTATCAACACCAATGACCTGGTACACGCCCTTTCCCCTGTCCATGCTGCACTGTAGAACAGAGTTGGGTACATACACCCCTCAGCGTGCTAGCTTTTGCACTGTGTGCTCTCCTTCAGGAACGTGCTTCAGGGTTTCAAATGTGGACAGTCGGTGGGTTACAGCACAGCAACGCACATGTGACAGTGGACAGTCATGAGTGTAGACATAGTTCATAGCAGAGTCACAGCATATACTAGCTTCTGGTGTGAAGGAACTGGGGGTGTGGGGTGTGGACAGCTCTTCCCCTTGACATTGTCAGCTGGCAGCAGGAGCGTGCAGAGGGCGCATGAGTTGCCCCGATGGGTAGCACTGTGGTAAAAAGTTGTGGAGGATGGTGTACTCTGCCGAGTTGTGCTCCACAGACCAGGTAGTTGCTCTCAGATCATGATCCATGATCACCGATACTGATCAATAGATTTCAGAAGAAACTGTTCTGAAGTACTCAGTGCAGGTCACTACTACCACTGGCAATGGGGGTGGAGGGAAGGTCTGGCACCTTTATACGTTTCTGGAGAGCTTCAGATGTGGACATAGGGAGGTTATGGCATAACAATGCACATATAACTGTGTACAGTCACAAGTGTAAATGTGTTGAAAACTACGAAAACTCACTACCTCCCTCCGCCTCAACCCCCAGTTGTTGCTGTTTTTTTTTAAATCAAAGCAAATTACCAACCTGAACACACTAATAACACCATCCTCTCAAGTCACAAAGGGCTGATTTATAGAGAATCTGCTATGGGCTGAAAGGGGACGGAGTTCCATCATGTGAGCTAAGGCTGAGGAACTGGAGCGTAGAGTGGAAAAGGCCACATTTGCGTCCTCCAACCCCCCATGGGCTAAGTGAAGATTTCCTACGTTTGCAGACTGAGAGGTGCCATTCTCAGCACTGTCTCTATTATTATTGACCCCCCCACACACACACACATGTTCTGAGCAGAAATGGGCCTTTAAAAAGGGAAGATATGAGCACTCAGTAAACATAAAAATCAAGATGCTGAGAGCAAAACTAATCAAGGAACCAAAGGACATGAAGAGAAGAAATTATTTAATTACATATACATCAAGGCTTGGAGCCTGGATAACAAGAGAAATTGGAATTGCTCATTTAGGAGCATAAGTTTGATCTAGCTAGTATTACTGAAACCTGATGGAATGATTGCCATGATTGGAATGTTAAAATCAGTGGTTTATAACTAAGACCCTACTTAACTTGCAATATTGTGGAAATTGTGGATTCCAGAATGTTAGGCTTCCATCGCAATTTTGACAGCAGGAGCCCTATTATGCATGGGGCTGACAGTGCGAGCCCAAGCCACCCTGGGGCTGAGAATCTGACCCCTCGCCCCTGCTGTAAGCTCTGGAAGGCTGCTCTCAGACCGGGCAGCTGACAGCAGGAGCCCCCACTGTCAGCCCCAGGTGGCCAACAGTGTGAACACCCTCTCTCAGCCTCGTGTTCCTCCTGTCAGCCCCAGTCCCTGCTCTCAGCAGCTGACAGTGGGAGCCCCCATTCTCAATTCTGAATGGCTAATAGCAGAAAATTGTGATAAAGAAAGAATGGACTTTATTACCACAAATAATAAGGTCCTTTATTACTTTTCCACAGTTTTCCATGGCTTGTCTGCAACTCAGCCACCATTTATTGACAATCATCCCACAGTTCAAGTAGGGCCTTATTTATAGCCTATTTAGGAAGGATCAAGTGGGCAAAAAAGGAGTGGGACTGGCACTGTATGTCACAAATGGCATTACCTGTTTCGAGTGACTGGAAACTCAAAAGAAAATTATCTTCAGTGCTTATGGATCAATGTCCTAATAGGTAAAGAACAAGAGGGGGTATTAGTTGGTGTCTGCTACAGACTCCAAATCACACTAGGGAACAGGATCACCGGTTCTTATGCACCTATCTATAATGTATTGGGAAAAAACCTGCCTGATCACAGGGGACTTCAGTTCGAGGGACGTATGCGGATGGTCTCTTGCTGCTCGTACTAAAACACCCTCAGAATTTCTAAATATTATAGATAACCATTTTCTAACTCAGAGAGTGTTGCATCCAACCCAGGGAAATTCTGAATTTTCATTTTGACAGCTGAAAAAGAGCTGAACATAGAATTAAAAGTTAATGATAACTTAGGTATAAGTGATAACAACAATCATCACATTTGTGCATAAGGTGCAAATTGCAAGGACCCAGGGATTAGAACCTGGGTCTATAGAGACCGAGATAGCTGATATTCCCACAATACCACTAGGAGGTCATACAGAGGTGCTGCCAGGGACCACTATGGAGAGTAGATAGTGCAGAAATTACCGCCCAAGAAACCCAGAGTGACAGTATCCTGCAGCCCTCTGATTGGCCAAACACTATATTTAACCTCAGAGGGTGCCCCAGGAAGTTGTCAGGGTAGTTACACAGACTTTGGCCTGCTGTTATGCCAGACTTTGCTTGATCTCCTCTTTCTGACTCTGATCCTGACTGTTGCCTACAGAACTTGGCTTTTGTGATTACTCCAACTCCTGTCCAGTGAGCAGATCTTGACACAGCTGTGAAGTCCAAACCAATGACAGACAGATTGACACACACTCTCTCTCTGTGCTTTAAAAGGGCCAATTTCACAAAGTTGAAAACAATTATGAGCCGAATAAGCTGGGAAGAAGAACTTAATCAGAAAAATATGAATGATAACTGGGAATTATTTAAGAACATTAAACTACATATCCAAAAATCCACAACTGAGGAAGAAATCCTTAGTGGTAAAAAATCCAATATAGTTTAGAGGGGAAGCGAAGAGAGCTATTAAAAGTAATAAAAAAATTACAAATGGTAGAATGGGGAAGCAGATAATAGTGAATATAAATAAGAAGCTAGGAATTGTAGAAAACTTTGTACGAAATGCAAAGGGATGCAAGGAGACATCTGTGGCCAGCAGTGTTAAAAAACTCCTATTGTCCTTCAGCATCTTAGGAACAGAAAGAATCCTGGCAATAGTATTGATCTATTCCCAGATGGAAATGGTAGATTTATCAATAATGAAAAATAGGTAGAAATGTTCCATACATTTCTATTCTATATTGGGAGGTGGGGGAGAGAATAGATGATGTAGTTTTATGATATAATGCTTTCCTTTCTGTTAGTGTCTCTGGAGGATGTTAAAAAGAAGCCATTCTAGTTATTTACAGTGCTGGTGTAGCCATGTTGGTCTCAGGATATGAGAAAGACATTCTTGTCTCTTTCACCAACAGAAGTTAGTTCAATAAAAGATATTACTGCTACTAAAGTTGGACACTAAACTCAGTAGGTCTGGATAACTTGCATCCAAGGAGTTTTAAAAGAGCTGGCTAAGGAGCTTGCCAGACCATTAATGTCAATTGTCAACAAGTCTTGGAACATCTGGGAAGTTCCAGAAGATTGGAAAACAGCTAATGTTGTGCCAATATTTAAAAAGAGAAGATAGGATGACTCAGGGAATTGTAGGCTTCTCAGTTTTACATTGATCCCAGGTAAGATAACGGAGTAGACGATATAGCACTTGTTTAATAAAGAATCAAAGGAGGGTAGTATAACTAATGTCAATCAACATGAGTTTATGGAAAATATCAAGTTAATTTGACAATCTCTATTTTTTATATTAAAAGTTTGGTTGACAAAAGTAATAGTGTTGATGTTAGACTTCTGTAAGGCATTTGACTTAGTACTGCACAACATTTTGATTAAAAAACTAGAAAGATATACAATTAACATGGAACGTGTTAAATAGATTAAATGGTGGCTAACTGATAGGTCTCAAGGTAATTGTAAACTGAGTATTGTCATCAAGCAGGTGTATTTCCATTGAGGTCTTGCAGGAGCCTGTTTTTGGCCCTATAATATTTAACATTTTATTAATAACCTGGAAGACAAACATCAAATAATCACTGATAAATTTTGCAGGTAACACAAACATTGGGGGAGTGGTAAATAATGAGGAGACCAGGTCACTGATTCAGACTGATCTGGATCGCTTGGTAAATGCACGCAAGCAAATAATATGCATTTTAGTACAGCTAAATGTAAATGTAAACATCTAGCATCAAAGAATACAGGCCATACTTACACAATGGAGGACTCGATCCTGGGAAGCAGTGACTCTGAAAAATGTGGGCGTCATGGTGAACAATCAGCTGAATGAGTTTCCAGTGCAATGCT
The DNA here is from genome assembly GCF_965140285.1 of Lepidochelys kempii. Classification (NCBI taxonomy): domain Eukaryota; kingdom Metazoa; phylum Chordata; order Testudines; family Cheloniidae; genus Lepidochelys; species Lepidochelys kempii. The sequence continues at coordinate 27,816,731 of NC_136392.1, read as the reverse complement.
ATGGCAAAAAGGAAACTTGAGTAGGGGTAAAGAGGTTATAAAACCCCTGTATTTGTCTCTGCTGGAATACTGTGATCAGTTCTGGTGCCCACAATTCAAGAAAGGATGTTAATAAATTGGAGAGGGTTCCGAGAAGAGCCATGAGAATGATTAAAGGATTAGACAACCTGCCTTATAGTGACGCTCAAGGAGTTCAATCTATTTAGCTTAAGAAAGACAAGGTTTAGGGGTGAATTGATCACAGTCTGTAGGTATCTACATGGGGAACAAATATTTAATAATGGGCTCTTCAATCCAGCAGTGATATGGCTGTGAAAAAAGCTAATGTGGTCTTGGGATGCATCAGGAGAGGTATTTCCAGTAGGGATAAGGAGGTTTTAGTACTGTTATACAAGGCACTGGTGAGACCTCACCTGGAATACTGTGTGCAGTTCTGGTCTCCCATGTTGTCATAAATATAACGGGAAGGGTAAACACCTTTAAAATCCCTCCTGGCCAGAGGAAATATCCTTTCACCTGTAAAGGGTTAAGAAGCTAGGATAACTTCACTGGCACCTGACCAAAATGATCAATCAGACAAGATACATTCAAAAGCTGGGAGGAGGAAGAAAAACAAAGGGTCTGTGTCTGCCTGTGTGATGCTTTTGTCGGGGACAGAACAGGAATGGAGTCTTAGGATTTAGTAAGTAATCTAACTAGATATGCGTTAGATTATGATTTCTTTAAATGGCTGAGAAATTAAGCTGTGCTGAATAGAATGGATATTCCTGTCTGTGTGTCTTTTTGTAACTTAAGGATTTGCCTAGAGGGATTCTCTATGTTTTGAATCTAATTACCATGTAAGGTATTTACCATCCTGATTTTACAGAGGTGATTCTTTTTTAACTTTTTACTTCTATTAAAATCCTTGTTTTCAGAAACGGAATGCTTTTTCACTGTTCTTAAGATCCAAGGGTTTGGGTCTGTGGTCACCTATGCAAATTGGTGAGGATTTTTACCAAACCTTCCCCAGGAAGTAGGGTGCAAGGGTTGGGAGGATTTTGGGGGGAAAGATGTTTCCAATGTTTCCATTGTTTCCAAACAATGCTTTCCTAATAAAAATAAACCCAGATAAACATTTGGTGGTGGCAGTGGAAATCCAAGGGCAAAGGGTAAAATAGTTTGTACCTTGGGGGAGTTTTAACCTAAGCTGGTAAAAGTAAGCTTAGGAGGTTTCGTGCAGGTCCCCACATCTGTACCCTAGAGTTCAGAGTAGGGAAGGAACCTTGACATAATGGCAGAGTGGTGGGATTAACTTCAAATCATTTTGAGATCAATTTGAGATTTTTTGAACCAGAAAAACAGATTTTAAAAGGAAAATTTTAAAATCCTTTCGGCTGCTAGAAAGCAGGTCTCCAACTGGAAATAGTTGGAGTTTTTTTTGCTTTGCTTTGGGGCCAGAGCAGAGACAAAAGGGAATTATCTCTTGTGAATTACAGTTTTGTCTACCTAAAGGCAGAGTAGTTAACCTCTTGCAGGGAAATTCACAAGTCTTCACAGACCTGAAGTTTTTTTTTTTTTTTTTTACCTAAAAGTAACTAGAGGGGTTTTCTGCCTATTTGCCTGGAGACAAAGGTGTTAGAGTTTTGGGGTTTTTTTTTATTTTTTTTATTGTTGTTGGGGGTTTTGGTTCTTTTTGGATTTTTCTGTAGGCTGACAATCATTATCAGAGAATATAGGTATCCTATTACAGCACAGCAAAATTTTACAAGCCAAGTTTTGTTTGTTTTATTTCTAACCCTCGGGTGTAAAGTTAGTTAAAAATAGAGAGGTAAAAATGACAGACACCAAGGCCCTATACAAATTGGAGTTAGCCAAACTGGAGGCAGTGAAAGAAGCAGAAAAAGCCCTAGAAGCTGCTTACAGAAGAGCTACAGAGGCAAAGGACAAAGAAAGGGAGGCAGCGAAAGAGGCAGAACAACACCAAGTAGATGCTCACAGGAGAGCTATGGAGGCACAGGAAAAAGAACTGGAGGCAAAGGAAAAAGAGAGGAAGCATGAACTGGAGATGGAGAAGGCAAGGGCTCCGCAGAATATACCAACAAACCCTAGCAATCCTTCTCCAGGTACCACTTCCCATCCCAAAAAGTTCCCCACCTACAAGGCAGGCGATGATACCGAGGCCTTCTTAGAAAACTTCGAAAGGGCCTGCCTTGGGTACAGCATCTCTACAGACCAATACATGGTAGAGCTGAGGCCCCAGCTCAGTGGACCCTTAGCTGAGGTGGCAGCTGAAATGCCTAAGGACAACATGAACCAGTATGAACTGTTTAAAACCAAGGCGAGAGTCAGAATGGGGCTAACACCTGAGCATTCCCATCGGTGATTCAGAGCCCTAAGGTGGAAACCAGACGTGTCATTTACCCGCCATGCCTAACACATTGTGAAACATTAGGATGCCTGGATATCAGGAGCAAGTGTTAAATCTCCAGTAGATTTGCCCTTCCTAATGCAAATGGAACAGTTCTTACAGGGTGTTCCTGAGGAAATAGAAAGATACATCCTAGATGGGAAACCCAAAACTGTAATCGAGGCGGGGGAGATTGGAGCCAAATTGGTGGAGGTAGCAGAGAAGAAAAAAACTGGTCACAGTTGGAGTGGATACCAGAAGGGACAACTTCAGACTACCCCCTATTACCGGGGGCCACCCAAGGCCCCACCTACCCCCCAAGGAACCCTTCAGCCACCTTATCGTCCTTCCACACCGTTCTCCAGCAACCCACCTTGCCCCAGTGACCCGTCAGCTGGACGATGTTTTAAATGTAAACCGGGGCATGTAAAGGCCAACTGCCCCAAGAGCCGCAACAGATTACAGTTCATTGCACTGGAATCACACCAGAGGTCCTCAGGCCCAGATACCTCCCAGATACCCTTGGAGTGGAGGGAAACTGTGAGTGTGGGTGGGAAGAAGGTCACCGCGTGGAGGGACACCGGAGCACAAGTGTCAGCTATCCATGCTTCCTTAGTGGACTCCAATTTAATCAACCCAGAGATCCAAGTGATGATTCAACCCTTCAAGTCCAACTCTTTCAATTTTCCTACAGCCAAGTTGCCTGTCCAGTACCAGGGCTGGTCAGGAATGTGGACTTTTGCAGTCTATGATGATTATCCCATCCCCATGCTGTTGGAGGAAGACTTGGCCAATCATGTGAAGTCAGCCAAGAGGGTGGGAATGGTCACCTGCAGCCACACTAAACCAGCCATCATGCCTAGCGCTGTTCCGGAAACTTTTACCAGGACCCGGTCAGAGGTGATGGACCCAAACCCTGGGCCAATGTCTGCAACAACAGTAGTGGATCCAGTCCCAGAGACCCAGACAGAGTCAGTCCCAGAACTGGAACCGGCAGAACAACCAGCACCAGACCCATTGCCAGCACTGAATCTAGCAACCCCAACACCAGAGGGCCCCACCGAACCTGAACCAACAACAGCCCATAACCCTACACAAGAGGCTCAGCCGGAGCCTGAACCCCAACATAGTGTCCCAGCGGAGAGCGGTTCACAGTCAATGGAAACAGCCCCATCCCCTACATCGCTTCCAGAGGGACCAAGCATAGGTCCACAATCCAATGAGGAACTGATGTCTCCAGCATCAAGGGAACAGTTCCAGACCAAACAGGAAGCAGATGAAAGCCTCCAGAGAGCTTGGACGGTGGCATGGAACAACCCACCGCCTCTCAGCTCTTCTAATCGATCCAGGTTTGTTGTAGAAAGAGGACTTTTATACAAGGAAACTCTTTCTGGTGGACACCAGGAAGACTGGCATCCTCAGAGACAGTTGGTAGTTGCAACAAAGTACCGGGCCAAGCTCTTGAGCTTAGCCCACGATCATCCTAGTGGTTATGCTGGGGTGAACAGGACCAAAGACCATATGGGGAGGGGATCATTCCACTGGGAAGGAATGGGCAAGGATGTTTCTACCTATGTCTGGTCTTGTGAAGTATGCCAAAGAGTGGGAAAACCCCAAGACCAGATCAAAGCCCCTCTCCAGCCACTCTCCATCATTGAAATTCCATTTCAGCGAGTAGCTGTGGATATTCTGGGTCCTTTTCCGAAAAAGACACCCAGAAGAAAGCAGTACATACTGACTTTCATGGATTTTGCCACCTGATGGCCAGAAGCAGTAGCTCTAAGCAACACCAGGGCTAAAAGTGTGTGCCAGGCATTAGCAGACATTTTTGCCAGGGTAGGTTAGCCCTCTGACATCCTCACAGATGCAGGGACTAATTTCCTGGCAGGAACTATGGAAAACCTCTGGGAAGCTCATGGGGTAAATCACTTGGTTGCCACTCCTTACCACCATCAAACAAATGGCATGGTGGAGAAGTTTAATGGAACTTTTGGGGGCCATTATACGTAAATTCATAAATGAGCACTCCAATGATTGGGACCTAGTGTTGCAGCAGTTGCTCTTTGCCTACAGAGCTGTACCACATCCCAGTTCAGGGTTTTCACCATTTGAACTTGTATATGGCTGTGAGGTTAAGGGGCCATTACAGTTGGTGAAGCAGCAATGGGAGGGATTTACACCTTCATCAGGAACTAACATTCTGGACTTTGTAACCAACCTACAAAACACCCTCTGAACCTCTTTAGCCCTTGCTAAAGAAAACTTACAGGATGCTCAAAAAGAGCAAAAAGCCTGGTATGATAAACATGCCAGAGAGTGTTCCTTCAAAGTAGGGGACCAGGTCATGGTCTTAAAGGCACTCCAGGCCCATAAAATGGAAGCCTCATGGGAAGGGTCATTCACGGTCCAGGAGTGCCTCGGAGCTGTTAATTATCTCATAGCATTCCCCACCTCCAACCAAAAGCCTAAAGTGTACCATATTAATTCTCTAAAGCCCTTTTATTCCAGAGAGTGAAAGGTTTGTCAGTTTACAGCCCAAGGAGGAGACGACGCTGAGTGGCCTGAAGGTGTCTACTATGAAGGGAAAAGTGCTGGGGTGTGGAAGAGGTGAACCTCTCCATGACCCTTGGGCATATGCAGCGACAGCAGATCGAGGAGCTGTGCACTAGCTATGCACCGACGTTCTAGGCCACCCCAGGACTGACTGAACAGGCATATCACTCCATTGAAACAGGTAATGCTCACCCAATTAAAGTCCAACCTTTCCGGGTGTCTCCTCAAGCTAAAACTGCTGTAGAACGGGAGATCCAGGATATGTTACAGATGGGTGTAATCCATCCCTCTGGAAGTGCATGGGCATCTCCAGTGGTTCTAGTTCCCAAATCAGATGGGAAGCTACGTTTTTGCGTGGACTACCGTAAGCTAAATGCTGTAACTCGCACAGACAACTATCCAATGCCACACACAGGTGAACTATTAGAGAAACTGGGACGGGCCCAGTTCATCTCTACCTTAGACTTAACCAAGGGGTACTGGCAGCTACCGCTAGATGAATCCGCTGAGGAAAGGTCAGCCTTCACCACACATGTTGGGCTGTATGAATTTAATATACTCCCTTTCGAGCTGCGAAATGCACCCGCCACCTTCCAAAGACTTGTAGATGGTCTCCTAGCAGGATTAGGAGAATATGCAGTCACCTACCTTGATGATGTGGCCATATTTTCAGATTCCTGGGCAGAACACCTGGAACATCTACAAAAAGTCTTCGAGTGCATAAGGGAGGCAGGACTAACTGTTAAGGCTAAGAAGTGTCAAATAGGCCTAAACAGAGTGACTTACCTGGTGTCTAAGGTAAGTCACTCTGTTTAGGCCTATTTGACACTTCTTACCTCAACCCCCTACAGGCCAAAGTGGGTGCTATCCAAAAGTGGCCTGTCCCAAGGTCAAAGAAACAGGTTCAATCCTTCTTAGGCTTGGCCGGTTATTACAGGCGATTTGTACCGCAATACAGCCAAATTGCCGCCCCACTGACAGACCTAACCAAAAAGAAACAGCCAAATGCCATTCAGTGGACCGAAGAGTGTCAGAAGGCCTTTAACCAGCTTAAAGCGACACTCATGTCTGACCGTGTACTAAGGGCCCCAGACGTTGACAAACCATTCCTAGTAACCACAGATGCGTCCGAGTGTGGTGTGGGAGTAGTTTTAACGCAGGAAGGACCGGATCAAGAATTCCACCCTGTAGTGTTTCTCAGCAAAAAACTGTCTGAGAAGGAAAGCAACTGGTCAGTCAGTGAAAAAGAATGTTACGCCATTGTCTACGCTCTGGAAAAGCTACGCCCGTATGTTTGGGAATCACCTTTTAGCCCCAATAGTAAAAGCCACGGTAAGCAAGACTGGTTCCCAAAGGGTAACTAGGGATGGGAAGAATGAGTAGAGGTTAGACCTTTCTCCCTTGACGGGGTCAGAGTCCCAGGGAAATTGCTTAGTCCACTAAACCAGACTAGAGACTTGGGATGGTTGTCGAGGATAGCTGATATGCCCAGTCTCACTCTGCAGGATGTGGTGGTCTTGGCCAGGGAATGTGTGACCCCTAAGGACTTTGCAGGGATCTCTTATGCTAACCAAGTAGGGATCCCCCCTGGAGATGATGATGCCCAAAGACATATTAACCTGAAAGGGGAAGTGATAAAGACCCTTTTATCTGGAGAAAGCTCTGTAGTGATATTCAATCAAGAGAAGCAACACGCAGGGGAAAGACCAAAAAGCTGTATGGCTAGAAAGAAGCTGGCATCTAAACACTCTGGATTGAGTGCAGCAGATAACCTGGTGTAAGAGACAGCTGTGTTTAAATAAGTCTTGAGTCAAAGATTCCTTCCCATGGCATTCGTGGGTATTGAACCGTGATAGCTAGGTTAGAAGAAATTGAGAAGTGGGCTAGGAAGGCCTGTGAGGTCCAGAGGGATATTTATCTCCCCAAAAAGAAAGTTAGGAAGGTCACTGCAATAACCCTCTCAGATAATACTCCTAAAAAAGGCCAAGGTCAAATGGGAAAAGGGAAAGAGAAGGGAGACCCTACAAAAGTTGGGTCAGAATGCCTAATCTCTGGTGAGCAGAAATCTGGAGATGGCTCCTGAAGTGCAAACTGAGGGGGAAAAATAGATGGATTGCCTGCCCCAGAACTCCTATTAAAGTTGGCTGAGCATGAAGGGAAGACTCTGAGTTCACCGCCAGATGTCTCCCCACAGGGAGGCCGGGTGCCCCTCGCTCCCCCAGTAGTGGCACATTTGGGACACCGATGGATGGGGGAGGTTCACGTTTTATATAGAATTTGGAGGAGGGGTGTTTGGACAAAATGTATTGGTGAATTCAGGTGCCACTTATTCCCTGATTAGTACCAGGAATAAGAACCTGTTTGGGCCAGTTTGAATCAAGACCTTTCAGGGATTTAATGAGGCAGAGAGCATTGCCTCCTTCTGTGGGAAGATCCTGTACAGGGTCAGGCAGAGGGTAAATAAAGGGTAATTTGGCTTGATGGATCTGGGAAAGATAGGGATCCTGGGAATTGATGCTATGGGAGAATTGAGAGTGCCGGTTGACTTTGCCAACAGGGTTCTATGGGAGACGCCCTCTGGCACACACTGGGAACCAGTGGAAATTTTGTCAAGCTGACAGTTTGCAGCCCTTAAGGCATCCGAAGAACTGGAGTGGTCCAAATGGCCCCAGGAAGTTCTAGCAATTGCAGAGAAACACGGGCTGGTGTGGGCTAAGAATAAAATAGAATGTGGTAAAATTGATGCAGAAGTCCTAGTCACAGGCCCTGATCCTGCACCCCAGAAGCAGTATAGGTATAGAGAAGAGGTCAAAACCAGCTTCCAAGAAACAACTGATGGACTCTTAAGCCAAAGGGTCCTAGTGAAACAATCTAGCCCCATTAATTCTGTCCTATGGCTGGTTCTTAAAAGTGATGGCAAGACTTGGAGGCTCGTGGTATATTTTCGTCCCCTTAATTGTGTGGATCCTGCTGATAGCCCCCGTAGTGGCTAAGTATCAGGAGCTAATGGCCTCTGTAGTAGGAGGGGACCAATGGTTTTCTGGTTTAGATTTGGGCAATGATTTCTTTGTTATCCCATTATATCGAGACAGTTATAAATTCGCTTTCACTTTTCAGGGAAGATAGCTGTGTTTTGCAAGGATACCTATGGGCTGGATTAATGCCCCTATTTGTCACACCCATGTAGTCAGAATGAGGGATGGGATGCCTGAAAGGGACAGTATAATATCCTACATGTATGATATCCTGATTTGTGCCCATACCAGGGACAAGAATTTGGAAGTACTGGACAAAGTATTACAAAAAATTCAGGAAACAGGGTTTTAGGTAAGCCCAAAGAAAGCCCACTTGAACTCTCAGCAAGTAAATCACCTTGAGGTAACTCTGGGGCAGGAAGGGCATTCCCCTGATCCTTAAATTTCCAGCTCCCATGGATGTAACCGCTCTTAGATCATTCCTGGGGATGGTCAGTTTCTCCTGAGATTTTATTTAGGGACTTCCAGAAAAGGCAGACCCACTACGTGAACTTTTGAAGAAAAACCAGAGTGGGAATGGGGCCCTAGACAGCAGGAAGCCACAGTCTAGTTAAAACAAGCTTCAACTCAAGTCCCATCCCTAGCCTACCCAAGGGTGGGACAGCCATTTGTGTTACAATTGGCCACTACTGAGAGGGGGATGGGAGCAATACTGAGTCAGAATCATGGTGCTCCAACCTGTGGCATATGCCTTCAAAACTCTAAATGAGGTAGAAAAGGGATTCACTATCTGTGAAAAGGAGGTCTTGGTGCTGGTGGGGGCTCTACAGCATTGTGAATATCTGGTGGGACTGTCACCCATGTTGCTGAAAACCACCGACTCCCTGGTAAAATATGTGCTCACTGGCAAGATTAATAATGGTCATGTGTCCAGCCCTAAACTGGCTAAATGGACTCTAGCCTTGTTAAATAAAAATGTGGACTTGGAAAAAACTCCAACATTGTCCCCAGTACCCTATGGTCTTATGATAGAGGGAGAAGAACATGAGTGCCCTTTACTAGAGTTAGCACCCCTGGGTCACCACTTTTTGAGGGAGCAGCAGTGCTGAGGATAAGGTAGTCACTATATTCTTTGTAGATGGGTCTTGTTATTACGAGAAAGGGAAGCCATACACAGGATATGCCACAGTGAGAGTTCCCATTGATGAGGTACTAAAAAGGTAATGCTTGCTGCACTCTGCCCAGGCAGCCGAAATTGTGGCTATAGCAGTAGCCCTTGAGAATACTCCTATTGTGCAGAAGACAGCCATTTTACAGATTCAGACTGGGTCCTGTGTGCCCTAGTGAACTGGGTTTCCGAGTGGAAAAAGAAAGGTATGAAGTCCACGCTCCAATAGGGACCCCCTCCCTATTGTCAGTTCCTCCTGGGTCTCAGTCCAGCTGAGCTCTATTTAGGTAGCTTGTTTTGGTATTGCACAGCCTCTTGCTCTGATGAAGGTACATATATATTGCTTGTATATCTTATCCAGGCAATTAATATCCACATTAGGCTTTGGGGACTGAAATAAAGAAGGGGAGAAGGATGTGGTTTCTCAATCTGTTTTCGTTATGTTTCTAAATGCCTTTAATTTCAAAGATTGCTCCCTCCATTTTGTTTTAATTTGATTGGTGGGATGCCATGAAAGTTTAAAATGCCTTTAATTTATGGTGGGCTGCTTTGGATACTGCTAATCTGCCTCTTTGATTTAGCTGCTCAGTACAAAGGGGAAAGCAAATATAAAGCACTGATTGCACCCTGGGTCAAGTTCAGAGCCATGAGCTGCACCCACTCATACCAGATCTGAATTTAGTCCAAAAGCTGTTAAATATCTTTAGTAAGCACTCAGATAAGTGAATAGGAAAATTTCGTATATACAACCCATAGAATGTGATTGCTATGAAACGTGGAGAGCTGAGCTGTTGACCTCTGTTATTTTAATGTCACTTCCCCTGACTGTAATTTAGAAGTGAAAAATAGCTCAATAAACCTAATAAATGGGGAATGCATCCAGTATGAAAAAGGGAGAAAAATTGATTATGAGTCAAGCTTTTGAAGTTTGGAGAAGCACCCAGAAGACGAGGTGCTGATCTGAAGCTGATCAGAGCTATAGAAATCTCTTGGATCTGCAAAGTGAGGATGGAAATGTTACAAGAACACGTTCTGTCTGAGGTTTCCAGGCACTTTCTGATTCCCAGGATGGGATGTGGTGGGTTTGTCTGGTCTAGCAGCCAAAACTCTGATGTGTATGAAAATGACAGTTAATAAGGACAGAACTCTACCTGAGCTTTTTGCAACCTCAGTAAATGCTCCAGGCGCAAGTTCAGGTTGGTTCTTTCTTATTTTATCTGAGCTGGCTCTCACATCACTAAGTGGAACCCCACAAAGTGGAGATGGGGGAAGGTTGAGAGTAGATGGCTGGAGCCAGTGCTAGAGAGGGGCAAACCACACTGTCTCCCATGGTGTTTCTTTGCAGCGGAACTGCAGGACCTGGGAGTGGAAGCAACCATGTATGTTGTTCCTTTTTAACTAGGAAGATGGAAATCACTGGGGATGGTGGGGAGGGGACATAGCACAGTGGGGCGTAACTAGTAGGAGTCTCCTTTAGAGTATGTCTGCACTGCAGCTGGGAGGATGCTTTCCAAGGGTGGTAGACAGGCATGGCTAGCTCTGCTGTAGCTAGCATGCTAAAGATAGCAGTGTAGCTGGGATAGCAGGGGCAGCTGCTCAGACTGACAGTCCAAGTACACACCTAGGGAGGCCAGATGGCTTTGTAGTCAGGAAGTTAGCCCAAGCTGCCACCTTTGCTACCCCTGGCTACACTGCTATTTTTAGTGTGCTAATCTGACCAGAGCTAGCATGTTTGTCTACCTGAGCTGGGAAGCACACTCCTCGCTGCAGAGTAGACATTCCCTTAGTGGGGAGGGGAAGTGAGGCTGGAGAAACAGCCTACCCCCTCCAAAGCTCCTGGACTTCTTCTAAGCACATGTAGAACCAGAACTGTGAGTAGCTCAGGGGCTCGGGATAGGGAGTATTCAGTCTCTGGGTCACTGGCTTCAATCCTGTGTAGCCAGAGTTGTCACCCTCTGATGTCCCCCAGAGTTGTCACCCTCTGCTGGTGAAGTGTTGGTGAGTCTCAGTGGAATTCCCAGCAGACATGTGTCCCCATCACCACACTTGGCACTAGCTGACTGCTTTGGTGGCAGGTTTAGCAGAGGCCATGGACTGAATGGGCCAAGAAAACAAAGGGCCAAAGTGCCTGTTGGTATAAATGGGCACAGCTCCATCAACCTCAGTGGAGTTTTGCCCACTTACAGCAGCAGGGAATTTGGCCCCAAATGCTCCTCTAAAAATTACCCCCCGGATCATTCCTGAGGCAGAGCAAGGTGGGGATATTGTATTGCCATTGCCTTCTGTCTCCAGGGCCAGGGCTCCATTCACACAATTGTGATTTGAAAGCGGGGAAGCTTTGCCTGTAATTCTCTTTTCACAAAAGGAATGCCACCAATTGCCCTCAATTCACCAAATGGAAAACAACAAAACAAGAACAAAACCAAAAACTCATCTGGCCCCATCCCCTATCCCCATGCACCTGGTGTCACCATTTACACCATGCAAAGTGAGCCTAAATTCGGTCCCTTTTGACATCAACTTGTGTGAATAGCTGTGCAAGATGCAGAGCAATGGTGAACAGAACCCTTTGCTCCATTTCTGTAGCTCCTCCCAGCGGGGAAGAGGGTGGCAAGGAACGACCTTAAACAACAAGATGTCTCCTAAGCATGTTTTAGTTTATTTTAATTGGATCCCCAAAGGCTTCTGGTAACCTTTGGATTTTAAGGGAGTATTTCACACTGGAGAGTAAAGTAAAATTGGTCCTTTTAGTCACTGTATGGCAGGTGGGAAAGCTGCCTAAGAATTAACCCCTTATCCACTCACATACAAGGGAAAGGGAAGCTTCCTCTTTCACACCTGCTGAAGCTCTCTGGGGTGGGTGGGATTTAAAAGGGAGAAAACCAGCCCTGAGAGCACTGAAAACAGTCTGTGGGAGATTGTCTAAGGCTATTTTCTCCACTGCCACTCACTTCCAACATCGAGTCTGCACTACGGAAGACCCAAGGCCTCAGAGTCAAATAAGCAAATATTCCAGTGTCTCCCTTAGATATCCAGGTGTGGTACATCTACAATCAGCATCAGAAACATTCCCAGATGCTCCAGGAGCTTGCTGCATCATTGCTGTCATTCTGAGTATTCGTCCTGCCGTTGCTAAAGTTCTACTTTCCTATCTAAGTGCCTATCTGGCCCCCTCCGGCACAGTGTCTGAGCTCCACTCAACAGAAATTACAGTAACAGTCTCTTTTGTTTCTTTTCTTCCCAGTCTGTAGGGAAAATAGCTCAGTGAAGCTCAGATGATTCATGCGGGATCATGAATTGCAAAGGGTGTTCTATAAAATCCTGGCCCTCTCCTGCCTCCAGCCATAAGATTAGGCTAACTGAGACAACTGAATCCTGAATAATAAAGACCCTTTATAATGATTTAATGGCAGAAAGAAAAGGAGTACTTGTGGCAGCTTAGAGACTAAGAAATTTATTTGAGCAGGTGGCTGATGGAGAATGGTAATTTTTTATAAGATGTAGGACCGATGGAAATGTTATATTTTAGGATGTGCATAAAATAGACAGATTTTTGGTAGCAATAAAATTAGAATATAAGAACAGCCATACTGGGTCAGACCAATGGTCCATGTAGCCCCGTATCCTGTCTTCCAACAGTGGCCAACCTTGACATGCTGCTGTTTGAAACAGTCAGTCAAAGAGCACTACACAACTTTTAGTGCACATTAGCAGCATCTGCACATGGACTAGTCCACTGTAGATTCTCTCAGTGGCTTGTTGTGGACTAACTCTCAGTGTAGACAATCCCTCAGGCTCCTCAGTCACCGAGGGCATGTCTACACTACAAAATCAAGTTGATCTAACTTATGTCGGCATATAGACACCACTGTAATTACATCGTTCGTGCGGGTTTATACTTTGCTCCTTATGTTGGTGGTGCATGTCCTCACTCAAGGAGCACTTGCACCAATTGAACTGTCACTGTGGGGCATTGTGAGACGACTTCGGAAAGCCAACATCAGTCGATGTGAGCAACACAGTGTCTACACTGACACTGCGTCCACCTAACTACATCAACATTGGCTCTAAACCTCTTGTGGAGGTGGAGTTATTAAGTCAGTGAAGCGGGCGAGTTACAGCGGCTGGAGCAAAATTTTAATTTAGACACTTACAGGGTTAGTTCGATGTAAGCGGCCTTGCATGGACCTAACTCTGTAGCCTAGACCAGGGCTCAAATGCTTTGGGAAATATTACCCTTTGTGGAATTCTAAAATGCATGATGCCTGCGAATGAAAATGGTTCACAATCTCTGCAGACTTTTCCAGCTCCTTCCCAGTAGTCAAGGGGCAACTTGGACCAAAATTTGGAACTACACCATAAGAAACTTCCCTTTTTCTCTAGGGCTGAGGGGATAAAAACTTTAACAAGGAATTCCTCCTTCCTTTGTTTACAGCATGATCCCAGTCTTATTGGTGGAGTAGCATAAGGCTGCAGATTTTCTGGAAGGATGACATTGGCAGGAGTTCAGTAAACAGAGCAACATGCCTTTATTACTGGAAGAGGGTATAAATGCTCCTTCCCTCCTGCTGCTGATTCACAAAAGTTTTGCTTACACCCAACCGGTAAACACAGCAACTCCCTGAGCTTCCTCCCAGAGTTATCTCTGCCCTGGGAGAAGCCAGACTCTTCAAGATTCGTCTGAGGATGTGCCACCCTCCCGCCCACTCCAGTTCTGTTATCCTCTCCTTTCCCTCCTCTGGTCATTTAACTTTAAACAGGCATAGATAATTCTTAAGGTCCTGTGAAGCCCACCCCATGGAGGCTATAGAAATAGCAAAGCTACTCCCAGATTTCCATGGAGAAGAGAGATGGAGGAAAGGAGAGTCAGTTGATTGAGTTGAGTTGAAAGTTTGTCCCTGTGTTTGGAACTGGGCTTGACCCCACAGTTATGAGGTCACTGATGTTTGGGGAAACCCCAGAAATTCACAGCTCAGGCACTCACTGATAGCAGTGGACACACAGCAACTCCCTCTCAACTGGTTCATCTTCTTGTTAGCCACAGTGACCTCTGGCCACAAGGAGGCAGCTCTGCAGTGCATGAGGCAGCATGAACTGGGGGAATAAGTCCCCAATTCAGCAAAGCACAAAAACACAGGCTGGATTTTAAGCACATGCTGAAGCCCTACTAACTATGTTGATTTAAGCTTTGCTGAAATGGGGGAACTCTGGAGGAAAAGGGGGGTTCCTGTGTTCTCACTGTGCCTCTGACATGACTTCCTCTGTGGCCTTGGTTAGCTTACTTAACTTTTCTTCCTCTTTGTAAAAAGAGGACCTACCTCATGGTGATTAATCTGTTAGCATACATACAATAGAGTTGTTTGCAAACTGGAGGGGTTTCTGCAGAAAATTTTAGTTTTTTCAGCAGACATTCAAACACAGAAAAATGGAGGCAGAAAACTGAATATTTCTACTTGGAACTACCACCGTGGTACCTCATGCTCTAATTTTCCTCTACAGGCCAGGATCCCTGGTCAGACTATCTCAGGAAGCACTAAGGTCTCTCCTCTTGGAGAATGGAAATTTTGTTTGTCAACCCCACCCTGCTGTTGGGACAGTGCCAAATTATTATGAATGACTGTGGCTGATATGAATGAATTTGATAAGTATAAGTCTGGTATGGCTTGGTACGTCTGAATTTGCTAGAGGATTCTGGGAGCAGGGTTCTCTTAGCATTAGATAGATGTGGGGACATTTACTGGAAGTGCTGAAACTGCATTTGTATGGTTAATAAAGGCTCTATCTATGTGTATGTTTCAACATTGAACTTTGGAATATATCAGCTGGGGGGCACCAACTCACCAAAGCAAAGAAGACATAAAAACATGTGGGCAGTGGGCTTGGTACAGGCTGACCCAGGTCAAAATGACCCTTTTGGATGGCATCATGCAAAGAGCTGAAGTGAATGGTCGATGAGAGGGTAAATGTTGATTGAGCTTTGGTTTGTGTCTGTTTTGCAGCCCCCTTCCAAAATATTAATTAGAGAAGACAAGTAATAAAGTGCCCACAGGGTATATTTCTGGGACATGTGACTCCTTTGAGAACAAAGGTATAAACGCTAAGCAAAGTAAATTAGTTAGTTAGTTCCCCAATTAATATCTGAAGAGGTCTGTGACACTGTGAGACAGAAGGCCTTGGGGTAACCAAGGTCCTGCTATGAGGGACCTTTGTGGGACTTTTGAAGGCATCAGAAGGCATCGGGGGTAACCGAGACCTGCTTTGGGGGACATTTGACAGGCCAAGTACCTGAGAGGGGAAAGAAGAGAAGAAGTCCCCTCTAGAACTGGTGGCTATACCTGCTTTGTTTGCCAATCAGGATACTGTGTAAGGCCTACATAGTTACTGACGGTTTATGCTTGTGGAATTGAGGCTCATTAGGGAGATCATAGAATCATAGAATCATAGAATATCAGGGTTGGAAGGGACCCCAGAAGGTCATCTAGTCCAACCCCCTGCTCGAAGCAGGACCAATTCCCAGTTAAATCATCCCAGCCAGGGCTTTGTCAAGCCTGACCTTAAAAACCTCTAAGGAAGGAGATTCTACCACCTCCCTAGGTAACGCATTCCAGTGTTTCACCACCCTCTTAGTGAAAAAGTTTTTCCTAATATCCAATCTAAACCTCCCCCACTGCAACTTGAGACCATTACTCCTCGTTCTGTCATCTGCTACCATTGAGAACAGTCTAGAGCCATCCTCTTTGGAACCCCCTTTCAGGTAGTTGAAAGCAGCTATCAAATCCCCCCTCATTCTTCTCTTCTGCAGGCTAAACAATCCCAGCTCCCTCAGCCTCTCCTCATAACTCATGTGTTCCAGTCCCCTAATCATTTTTGTTGCCCTTCGCTGGACTCTCCAATTAATCCACATCCTTCTTGTAGTGTGGGGCCCAAAACTGGACACAGTACTCCAGATGAGGCCTCACCAATGTCGAATAGAGGGGAACGATCACGTCCCTCGATCTGCTCGCTATGCCCCTACTTATACATCCCAAAATGCCATTGGCCTTCTTGGCAACAAGGGCACACTGCTGACTCATATCCAGCTTCTCGTCCACTGTCACCCCTAGGTCCTTTTCCGCAGAACTGCTGCCTAGCCATTCGGTCCCTAGTCTGTAGCTGTGCATTGGGTTCTTCCGTCCTAAGTGCAGGACCCTGCACTTATCCTTATTGAACCTCATCAGATTTCTTTTGGCCCAATCCTCCAATTTGTCTAGATCCTTCTGTATCCTATCCCTCCCCTCCAGCGTATCTACCACTCCTCCCAGTTTAGTATCATCCGCAAGTTTGCTGAGAGTGCAATCCACACCATCCTCCAGATCATTTATGAAGATATTGAACAAAACCGGCCCCAGGACCGACCCTTGGGGTACTCCACTTGATACCGGCTGCCAACTAGACATGGAGCCATTGATCACTACCCGTTGAGCCCGACAATCTAGCCAGCTTTCTACCCACCTTATAGTGCATTCATCCAGCCCATACTTCCTTAACTTGCTGACAAGAATACTGTGGGAGACCGTGTCAAAAGCTTTGCTAAAGTCAAGAAACAATACATCCACTGCTTTCTCTTCATCCACAGAACCAGTAATCTCATCATAAAAGGCGATTAGATTAGTCAGGCATGACCTTCCCTTGGTGAATCCATGCTGGCTGTTCCTGATCACTTTCCTCTCATGCAAGTGCTTCAGGATTGATTCTTTGAGGACCTGCTCCATGATTTTTCCAGGGACTGAGGTGAGGCTGACTGGCCTGTAGTTCCCTGGATCCTCCTTCTTCCCTTTTTTAAAGATTGGCACTACATTAGCCTTTTTCCAGTCATCTGGGACTTCCCCGGTTCGCCACGAGTTTTCAAAGATAATGGCCAATGGCTCTGCAATCACAGCCGCCAATTCCTTCAGCACTCTCGGATGCAACTCGTCCGGCCCCATGGACTTGTGCACGTCCAGCTTTTCTAAATAGTCCCTAACCACCTCTATCTCCACAGAGGGCTGGCCATCTCTTCCCCATTTTGTGATGCCCAGCACAGCAGTCTGGGAGCTGACCTTGTTAGTGAAAACAGAGGCAAAAAAAGCATTGAGTACATTAGCTTTTTCCACATCCTCTGTCACTAGGTTGCCTCCCTCATTCAGTAAGGGGCCCACACATTCCTTGGCTTTCTTCTTGTTGCCAACATACCTGAAGAAACCCTTCTTGTTACTCTTGACATCTCTGGCTAGCTGCAGCTCCAGGTGCGATTTGGCCCTCCTGATATCATTCCTACATGCCCGAGCAATATTTTTATACTCTTCCCTGGTCATATGTCCAACCTTCCACTTCTTGTAAGCTTCTTTTTTATGTTTAAGATCCACCATTAAGCCAAGCTGGTCGCCTGCCATATTTACTATTCTTTCGACTCATCGGGATGGTTTGTCCCTGTAACCTCAACAGGGATTCCTTGAAATACAGCCAGCTCTCCTGGACTCCTTTCCCCTTCAAGTTAGTCCCCCAGGGGATCCTGGCCATCCGTTCCCTGAGGGAGTCGAAGTCTGCTTTCCTGAAGTCCAGGGTCCGTATCCTGCTGCTTACCTTTCTTCCCTGCGTCAGAATCCTGAACTCAACCAACTCATGGTCACTGCCTCCCAGATTCCCATCCACTTTTGCTTCCCCCACTAATTCTACCCGGTTTGTGAGCAGCACGTCAAGAAAAGCGCCCCCCCTAGTTGGCTCCTCTAGCACTTGCGCCAGGAAATTGTCCCCTACGCTTTCCAAAAACTTCCTGGATTGTCTATGCACCGCTGTATTGCTCTCCCAGCAGATATCAGGAAAATTAAAGTCACCCATGAGGATCAGGGCATGCGATCTAGTAGCTTCCGTGAGCTGCCGGAAGAAAGCCTCATCTACCTCATCCCCCCGATAGGTTACATAATACACAAATAGATAGGGGATTATCTATTTGTGTATTATGTAACCTTTGCTGCTTGTGTGATTCTTTCTCAAATAAATTATTGTGCATTAAGCATATTGTACCTGAATTTTCACTGGTACCGGTAATTATCTGCCCAGCTGTGGGCCGTTAAAGATCCATTTCAACACCTGGTATTTTCCATGGAAAGAAAATTTCTACAGAAAATGCTGAGCATCCCTACTGTACAGTGATATTTAACTGGTATATGTTATGCAGAAAGAGATGAGGGAAGCTGATGAGAGGAAGTGGGAATCGAGCTGAGAATGCAGGGGCCACGGGAGACTGAGAAAACAGGAGAAGGGGAGCAATGGGGGGAAAACAATGTAACATGGGAGAGAGCAAGCAGGGATTGGGAAAGAGAGAATGAGAGAAAGGGAGATGCTGCCTCTTGAAGAATGGTGCGAGAGTGATAAAGAGAAAACAGAGAAAACAGTGTATGAAAAGCAGGCAAGCCAAATGGTTTGGAGGTGGAAATAATTAGGCAGATGTGAAGGGAGAGAAGTAGGTGGCAAAGAACTTGAAGGAGGGAATAAGCAAGAAAAGGGCATAGTGTTATGGGCAATGGATGGAATTCAATGAATTCCATTTCAGGTACTCTACATCCCAGTATATCTGAGGGGGAAGTTTGTCCCCAGCCCACTCCCAGCTGCTGAAACTCTCTGTGTAAAAAACAGGGATCTCTCCCCTCCAATTCCACCTTCCTCTCATGAAAGAATCATGGGTTTGCCTTGCATTGTCACTTATATAGACTGGAGGGGAAGAGACAAAACAAAAAAACCCTCCAGTGCTTCTCCTGCAATGTCTGGGGGCATGGGGGGAGGCGAAGAGGAACACCCTCTTGGGGAATCAGTGAAAAACAGAAGTGGGGATTATCTATTTGTGTATTTAAATATAGATAGATAGATAGATTAGATGTGTACACACTAATATATTGATCTTCTCTTGAAGATCTCATAAACACTATTTCAAATGAATAACTTTGAGTTGTGTATGGATTTCTGATGACTCTTCAGAATTATGACCCAATTCATACCTTCTGTAATAATCAGCACAATAGAGCAGTAAAGCTGTCTTTGCTGAGTATACCGAATTTATATTTTATCTCTGCAATATAATCAATACAATAAGAAGCCAATAGACATTGCATAAGATGAAGGACTTTATGAGGCTGTATTGCCTTCTCAATGTGTTTGCAGGGAGATAGAATTCCTTTGTCGAGGCTTACCTTGACTTTAAGGGAAGTTTATGTACACATCAGCTATTCTTACTGCCATTATAGGATACATATACTGCCCATTGCTGCTGAGATCTTAGCCACCCTGCTTTACAGTAATCAGAAAGCATTTTCTTTACTGTCCTTTTTATAGCTAAGGCAAAAAACACTGAGTAAATAAGGCAGCTTATTTCTCCCCCCAAAGAAATGGCAAATCAAATGTGGTGTTATATTTCACAGTTTAACCCCATAAGCACTCCCCCATTAAATGCAAAAGGAGCTCTGCAACGCTTTGCCTTTCTTTTGCTCCTAGCAACAGGAGATCTCAAAGCACTTTACCAGCATTAATAATTCATGACTCACAACACTCCTCTGAGATTGAAACCCCCCTGCTTGCCTATCTGGTTTCATACAGGAAACCCAAAGTGTACAGTGGTTAAGTAATTTCTACAGCACAACATGGCAAGCTAGGGGGAGAACCTGGAAAGGGTTAAGTGGCACTGACTTTGCATTTGTAAAGTGTTCATTACTGGCAGGGTAACAGCATGAGCCAAGTTTTTCATCTTCGACCTCATCATGTTCAGGGGCGCAGCAGGGCCTGGGCCAGTCACCACAGGGTGCGGGGAGGGAGCGCAACCCAGCCCTGTTCTGCCCCCAGCTCCACTCCTGCTCTGGCCCCAGCCTCCCCGCCCCAAGCTGAGGCCATGGCTTTGACTCCCAGCCCTGACCATGGCTTGGATCCAGTCCCGCTCCCCGTCCGACTCCTGGCCTCAGCTCCTGCTTCCAGCTCTGGCCCTGCTCCTGGCCGCCACCACAGCCACAGCTCCAGCCCTGGCCTCACCTCCCAGCCCTGCTCTCAGCCCAGCTCCTGCGGGGACTGGGGCAAGGACAGATTACATTACGGATAAGGCGGGGAGTGACATAAAAAGTTTGGAGACCACTGATCTAGTCTGAGCCCTTGCATAACACAGGCCATTAGAAGTTCCCTGAAACAATTCCTAGAGCAGATCTTTTAGAAAAACATCCAATCTTTATTTTAAATTGTTAGTGATGGAGAATCCACGACCACCATGGGTAAGTTGCTCCAATGGTTAATTACTCCTCTGTTGAAAATATTCACCTTATTTCCAGTCTGAATTTATCTAGCTTCAACCTCCAGGCCTTGGATCATGTTATACTTTCCTCTGCTAGATTGAAGAGCCCATTATTTAATATTGGTTCCCCATGTAGATACTTCTAGGCTGTGATCAAGTCATCCCTTAACCTTCTCTTTGTTAAGCTAAATAGAGTGAACTCCTTGAATCTGTCACTGTAAGGCAGGTTTTCTAATCCTTTGATCATTCTCGTGGCTCTTCTCTGAACCCTCTCCAATTTATCAACATCCGTCTTGAATTGTGGGCACCAAACTGGACACCATATTCCACTGGAGGTTACACCAGCGCCAAATACAGAGGTAAAATAACCTCTTACTCCTTCTAGAGATTTCTCTGTTTGTGCATCCAATGATTGTATTAATTCTTTTGGCCACAGCATTGCACTGAGATCTCATGTTCAGCTGATTATCCACCACGAGGGACCTCCAAACCTTTTCCAGAATCACAGCTTCCCAGGATAGAGTCCCCCCTGCTGTAAATATGGCCTACATTTACATTTAGCTGTATTAAATGCACATTCTGTGCTTGTACCCATCTGACCAAGTGACACAAATTGCACTGAATCAGTGACCTGTCCTCCTCATTTTTTACCACTTCCCCAATTTGGGTCATCTGCAACCTATCAGTGATGGTTTTCTGTTTTCTTCCAGGTCATAGTTCTGCAACCAGTGAACAGAGTGGTCCATTCCAGAATTAGGAGGCAGACCCTGCAGAGACTGCACGTTGCACATGAGCAGGGAAGAAGCTTCATTGTGGGCTCTCAATGACATTTTCAGCTGGGATTATAAAAGCATCTTTAGGGAATTAGATGCCCAAATCCTATTGAAACTGGGTACCCCAGCCATCATGTTTTAGCACCTTGGCAGTTTACAACAAAGAGACATTGAAGATGTCTGTGGGGCTCTAGTGGCATTCAATGTTGCGGAGGGGGGTGGGGGTGGGAGGAGAGGTTCCCTGCCCTCTCTGAAACTACTAATCAGCTTTCATTTTTTTAAAAAAAGGAAGTCTCTCTAGCTGTTCTGGTTGTGGTAACTCAGTTGTGACTACAGATGTCTACCTGAATCTGCAGAGAGCCTGGAACAATAGCTTGGAGAGGTGTGAACTGCACCATTCATCTCAGTGAAGGGTTAATTCAGATGGCCAGTGATGATAATTTACATGTCAGGATAATTAACTATTTCATTCCTCATGCAGAAAGGAGAGGGAGAGTCACAGATCTGCACAGTTTACTGTGACTGACATCTGAGTTTGGTGTCACAAAGGGGTGTATGTGTCTGGGAGATACCAACATTAATACTTATCCACAATCAAGGAGTCAGGCCCAGTGGGCATATTCCAGCCTAGACAATGGAGAGCCAAGCTTTCTTTATACCAAGTTTTCAGTAGAGCTCAGAAAATAAACAATCAGATCTTGAACATCTGCAAAACCTACTGCCCTGGGCAGCCTCTGTGCTCTGATCAGTCACCCAGCAGACCTGGATAGAGTCTGAGTGGAGCCAGGTCAGGCACCAAGTTGTAGGTGGGCGGCAAGTAGCAGAGTCGGGGTCGAGCCGTCTTAGGATACCAGGAAGTCAGACTCAGGCACCAAGTTGCAGGCTGGAGACAAGCAGCAGAGTCAGGGATGAACTGGCATCAGGAACCAGAGTCTGAGGTTCACAGTAAGGCAAAGTCTGGCGCAGAAGCAAACAGGCAGTCTGCATCATCGCTCAAACAGCAACCTGTAATGGTTTGCTGGTTTATATACCAGCATGGGCCAGTCAATTGGTTGCAGGGAGCCACCACTCAGGTCCTGCTGGGCAGTACTTCCTGCAGAGTCTAGCTTCAGATGGTCCCCCTACAGAAATCTAGCCTGACCTCCTGGTGCTAATGTGGAAGTGTTGGTAGTCCGGGCTCTCTATAGGCCTCAGTTCTAGCTCTGTGAGGGCTTATGCTGACATTGAGTGACACCTCATTTTGGTGACTCACGTGGGCGGAGCTTAGAAGTGTACTACCTCTTCTGTCTGCATAGCCAATGTAATTTGGGGAAGTAATGTTCCTACACTGGCAGAAAAAGTCCTTCTTCCAGTGTACACTGCATGTAGGGGGCTATCCTGGCCTAGGCTTTGTGGTGTAGACATAGCCTAAGAAAGAATAAATGGCAGCATCTGATCTACCGTCTCTAAACCCTTCATTATTTTGCATACCTTACCATGTTCCCCCCTTTATTCATCTATGGTACATAGTTCCAGTTTTTTTCAATCTCTCTTCATATGGCAGTTTTTCCATGTCTGTAATATGTCTTCTTGGCTGTCTCTGGACTTCAGCTGTGTCTTTCTTTTGAGACAGGGTGACCAAAATATGCCAACTCCCCCGCCCGCCACCTTGCCAGATAGCAACATTGGAAGCCTTCCTTTATGGGATCAAGTGTAGCACAACAGACTAGACACATTGGAGAATCCCACTAGGCCCTTGATTTAAATTAACCACTTACTTTTACTTATCCAAATAAAGGACATTTTAAAGAAAACCTTCTGTTCCCTTTAGTTTAAAGAACCTCAGAACAAAAGGCTGTGGATTTCTATGGTTAATCTTGTATCCAAATTTTCCCCCTCTGTGCTAACTGATTGACCTGAAGGAGCAGGTTCCTAATTGCTAAGAGATAAAGTAATTGAGTAGTCTCTTGGGCTCTATTCAGCAGAACAAACTTCAATACAGTTGACAAATGTCGATCCATACCACAGGATTAATAGGGCTGTGCTTGGCTTCCTTTTTAGCTTTCCATTTGCTCCTTGGGTCTAACTAACACTCTGATTGCTTTGGGAAAACTGACAAAGCATTGCAGTTAATGAGGCTGTGTACTAATTTATCAACTGGGGCTTCTAAAATAAATAAATAAATAAAAGAAAGCAAAGAACAAAATGCTGGTTCTGGGCAGAATGGAGAACACACTTATCTTGCAGCACTGGAGAGGCTGGAATAAGTTTTCTCCTCCACGCTGGGTAGGAGGGAATGGTTCTAGTGACAGGCGATACAAGATGGGATTTTCAAAAGCATTCATCATTGGCCTAACACCGCCTCTCTCTCCCACCGTCTGCCCTAAGGTCCAGAGTAAAACTCCCATCAACTTCAGTGGGAGCTGAGTTAAGCCAACTCTGTGTGGCTTAACTCAGTCACCCCCCCACCCCCTGCCCCACAATATGTGTGTGTGTGCGTGGGAGGCTTCCAAAAGTGTGTGCTTTGGATGTGCCTCCAGAAGTTGGAGTGCTTTGAAACTCTCTGTGATATGATGCATGAAACTGGAGAATGGGGTCAGATTTGAAGAGGGACTAGATGGGTTCAGAATCAGGGACTCAGAGAGGCCAGTAGAGACTATGGCAGATAAAAACTGGAGCCTCAGCATGTACCACTGGCCTCTTAGCATGTTCTGTTTTTCACAGCTCTGCCGGCCTGCTGCATGTCTTACTGCTAATGAGATATGGCAGTTGTGCTTTGTCTGTAAGAAGCTCTGAAGAGCAGCCAAGATCAGTAAACCATGGCTCGTGTCCTGAAGCCCAGGGGAACCTTGGATTTTGCAGACAATGATCTAGTCCAGGTGTGGATTTGGTGGAAGCAAAAAGTCTGAGCTCTGCACAGATCTCCCAGCACTCTAGGCTAGGAATTGAGATAGCAGTCTTGTGAGGCTGGGGCTAGCTTGCAATTTCCTATGCTTTCTCTTTTTTCCCTGGACCTCCCTTGTGATATTGTTCATTCCCTTTCAAATCAGGAAGCACAGGTGCGCAGACAAGGGATAGCAACATCAAAGTTAACCACTGTTGTTACTAGTCCAGTTGGAATTTGATATTAAAATTCTGGCCACTGATTGGATTTGCTAAACTGTGTCACAACAGAGGTCCCTGGAGCCCAGTGTCCTGCTCTGACAATAGCCAGTACCAGCTGTTAAGATGAAGTTGCAAGAGACCCTGCAGAAGACAGTTATGAGATAACTTGCTGTAGGGAAATTTCGTCTCAACCTCCATTAGTTAGAGGTTGGCTTATTCCTTTAAGGGTTTATATCCTTTCCAAAATTTGGGGTTACTTTTTAATCCTTAGCATTATAATGCTTGATATTCCTGTTAACCTTTCTAAATACCTACTCCCTTTTTGAATCCTGCTAAAATTGTTGGCCTCCATGATATCTGGTGGCAAGGAGTTCCACAGGCTTATGGCGGCATGTGAAAAAGTGTAACCTTCTATCAGATTTAAATATATACATTTCTAGTTTCATAGAATGGTTCCTTGCTCTAGCACTATGAGAAAGTTTGAATAGAAGCTCCCTTCTCTGTATCATTCAGTGTTTTGCATACCTTTATCATGTCCCTTCTTATCCACCTCTGCTCTAAAGCAAACATCCCCAGTGTTTTTATGCTCTTATCATAAGGAAGTTTTTCCATGCCACTAACCTTTCTCTCTCTCTCTCTGCTTGAAAACATCCATTGTGTGTCACCTGGGCAGGCACAAGAGATGCACATTCTGAGATTTTCAAGTGGATAGCAGCAAGAGAGCACAGGGAGCACTGTATTAACATTCCAGTCCTCACTACAGTCCCAGCATGCTCGGCTTGTGCTCTGTCCCTGCACTAGGACACAATGCCCAACAGCAGAGGTGCTTGTTCCCTAGTGAGGTTTCAGGGGTACAGGTGGAGGTCCAGGCACTGACAAGCTTAGAAGCCTGATTGCATTTGTTCTTGTAACTTCTGGGAACACCACATGAAGGAACCTGGCATCACGCAGATTGATCAATCAAATCACTCTGAAAGCATCTCCTTTAAGGCTCCAGCCAACAACTGCTTCTATAGGACACCACCATCTACTCTCAGTCGTAACACAACCCATTTAATCTTTTTTCTTTCCATAACATACACAGGATTCTCCTACCTGCAATGATCTATCACAGGGAGACAGCTGGAGAAGACACACAGTCACCTCCCGACCCCATCACTGGAAGCAAGTAAGGTGATGGGGGCCAACAGCCATGACCCCCTCTTTGCAGGGTTTGTGGCATTTGCTTTATTCAGATCTCATACTACTTTCCTGGGTACTTGATGACCCATAGTGCATTGCACACCTGGTTTGCATAAGGACTGAATGGTTCTGGGGCTCTACAGTTGTGGGTGTGCCAGGCATTCTGGGGTGTGAGAACAAGTGAAGAAATTTGAGCCAAACATCAATGTGTCACAGTCAGGTGGGTGCCAGACTTATTGGACTCTCCTCAAAGTCTCAAAGGTGAGGGAGGGGAGGCAGGGGTCTACTTTGTCCAGGTGCTTAACTTTAAAACATAAAGATTCAGATTTGGGTTGGGCTGAGTAACTCACTGTCAAGCTGCAGAGGGCACTCTATAGCGTTGCAGAGCTATACCATTGACTCACGTTGGCAGCCAGGCCAGGTGGGTCCCATTAGCTCCACTTCTGAGCACAAAAGTCTGAGAGCCATTCTGAGCTAAGTTAAGGCTGGGAGTGGGAAAGAACAGAATGTCCTGAATGGAGAAATCCTGGGATCCGCTAGTTGGCAGAGCTCAGGCTTGTGTCTGTGAATACAGTCTTGCCCTACGGCTTTGGTACTTGAATTTAAAATTGCAGCAGGTTGGGAATCTTCCATCAAGATGGTTTTTTGACAGAAAATACAGTTCCCAGGTAGTCAAAAAATTTGAGGGGTAAATTTTGATTATGTGGAAATTTTCCAATTCTCTGTTGGGAAGATCAAAATGAACTATTTGGTTTCAGGTTCGTTTGACACAAATATTGGTTTGTTGAACTGGCCGAAATGTTTCATTTTGAGATAGTTCAACATTAAACTGCATTTCCCTATGGTGCCACATTGCTTCATGGGAACTGTCGTTCTCCTGTCCCATTACTCCCATTCTCTTCTATGGGCTGGACAAAAATGGGGGTATTAGGAGCTTGAACAACAGCTCCCATGACTCAATGTGACTCCTGGGGAAAAGCAATTTAATATCAAATTGACTCAAAGCGAAACTTTTTGGGTCAGTTCAACAAACTGAAACAACTGAGGGATATTGAGAATTTTCATTTTGAGCAAAAATGGCAAAATAAAATTTCCAAATGATTTTTTTCTGAACTTTTCTTTCTCTGAAGCATTTTAATATTTCAACTTCTCGTCTCAATTTGCAATGAAAAAAAGTTGAAATACTGGAATTTCTCTGGGGCTAGAAAATCTGATTTTTCATTCATCTCTATTTAAAATAAAGACAAACCCTTGGAATGGATGAGTTTGGACAATTGCCATTTTATTACTAAGCAGAGTTAACAGCAGGTGCCAGAGTCCACCCATTTACAGGCTAGGTCTTGTCTTCTCTGAATCAATTTGCCCATTATTATTAATCTTGCAAATCTCTCGGTTTTCTTTATTAACAGGTCAGCTTTCTAATTCGTGCAACAGGCGATCATTTCCCCCTGCCCCCTCTTGTACAGTTTATTGGGACCAGCTGCCATGCTGGTAGTGGGAATAATTCAGCATTTACTAACAATTAATACTTAGTGGTCTCTAAGACACATCAGCTTTTTCCTGAGTATAGGGGGAAATTAATTCAGAGTGTGTTGGTGGAATGACTCAGCAGGAAAATAGTCAAAGTCGGCAAGGGCTTTTCCTTGAGGGTCCATATTCATAACAAGCAAACTACACAGGCAACAAAAAGCCCCTCAACCTGGAGTTCAGCATACTCCTGGGTGCGAGGCAAACCTCCCCAAAGCTATTCTCTCTCACTCTGCTTCCAAGCAGCCATTCACATGACTCTTCCCTGAGTGCCTGTACAAATGGAGGTGGATACTGTTAACTCCTTGTTTTCTGGTGAGCGGGAAGTGTTCTGCCGCCAATCACAGTTGGGTATGACTTTGCAATAACTATTGGTAAATGCCCTCTTGCGTGTTGTTGCTGCTCTGCTTTGTAGGAAGCACTGTCCTGCCTCCACACTGCTGTTAAGAATGTTAATTTGCTAATCAGTGTGAGGGTTTCCTTTAGGTTAGGGTTACATTCACTGGGCGCCCATTGATTGTCTCTGTTCTCATCAGAATGCCATTGAGAATCAGGGGCTGTCGCTCTGCTGTAGTTTCTGGTGGACAAAGGTGGCGTTATCAATTCAAAGGTTGCATCCTCTCATTAGGAAGCAGTGACCCTATGCTTTCCTGACCCCTTTGATTACTGTAATGGGCTTTGTCTGGGGCTGCCATTGAAACCCACTGTAGAGTGCCGCTGTTGTGTAACACAGCAATGCTCCTGCTCCAGGGGCTGTGGTTGCTCTTCCATAGACTTCCTTGCGTCTTCCAGCAAGTCACGCCGGGCCAGATTTTCAAAGTGCTCAGCACACTGGTGTTTAAAGGGGACAGATGCATCAGATGACAGGAGCGTAGGACCACGTGCAAGACTTGGGGTTATGTCATTATTTGATTTTACAAGAGCAGAACCAAACTGCCCTGGTGAGATTTTCAAAATCACTTGGTGTTAGTTTACTTTTGCTCCCGTGCAAGTCAATGGAGCAGAGTTACGCCAATGACAAAGCGTGTTGAAAATCCCACCTTGATACATTTTTCATAGAAATGTATTCCAAAATGTTTTATGTTCCTTTCTGGGCGATTTCACACAAACACTAAACTACATCTACACTACGAGCTAGGGGTGTTATTCTCCTCTCGGGTACTCATATGCATAGCTGTGTGCACCTATTTTCCAAAAATCACACGGGGTGTGCTGCCTGTTGCCCATTCTATGGGAGGCTAGCTTCTCTCTCTCCCTTGCTTCGTGACCTCCAGACATGGGGCCAGTGTGGTGCATACGGTGCATGATGGCAGGTTTGTCTTGTACCTGCTTTTAGTTTTCTTTCTGGAATTCTATTTTAACAACCGAGCAAACTGGTCCTTTGGATCTGGCTCTGTTTGCAGTGATGTCAATCAGTTGTCGGCGACATAGGCGCCAATTTCGTGGGTGCTCCAGGGCCGGGGGACCCACGGAAAAAAATAGTGGGTGCTCAGCACCCACCAGCAGCCACCTGCCAATCAGCTGTTCGGTGGGCCCTGCCGATCAGCTCCTCCCACTGCCCCCCCCAGCACCTCCTGCCCGCCGCTGATCAGCTGTTTGGCTGCAGGTGGGACATGCTCAGAGGAGGTGGCGGAGCCTCGGGGGAGGGGGAGGAGTGGGGGAAGGACCTCAGGGCAGAGCAGGGGTGGAGCACCCCTGGGGAAAGCTGAAAGTCGGCTCCTGTGGTCAAGGAAGTGTACACAAGGGAGATCAGAGACATTCAGCGATGAGCACCAAGTTTAGGGTGAAGGCGGCTCTTCATATTTTTGCATCCTGTGATGTCAAAAAACAAAACAAAACAACAAGGTTACTCAGGTGAGAATCAGAGTGCTGTGAGGATGTGTCCATGTCTGGATCTGTGGCTATGTCCGCACTACATGAGCTACGGGGGTGATTCCCCTGCTCTCATATCCGTACTCACGCTAACTGCAGTATAAAGAGCAGTGTAGCCACGGTACCAGCAGCAGAGCCACGGCTGAGCCGTGCCGAGTAGCTACCAACCAGTTTCAGTGGATTTGTACGTGGCACCGCTAAGCCACGCCTCCGCTGCCGTTCCCCGTGCTACAGCAGCTACGTTGATGGAATCCCAAGGGGAACAGGGGGGCTGGTAAGTCGTGTATTTCGCAGTCCTGTTCGCACAGGCCTTAGATGCCCTCATGAACATGCTGCAACTTTGCGCATTATTGCTCGGCGCCGAACACCCCTCATGATGATGTTCCTTGTGACCCAAGAGAATGTAACACGACTTCTCCACGTGTCAGGCGGGCTACTTTTAAAAATCGAGCGCCGCGCTCATTCCTGCTGTTAAAATGAGAAGCATACTGTAAACAGTGTGATGGTCCAACTCACGAGGGATGCCAGTGTTGACGTGATTGCACCAAGAGGCAGCAAATTAACAATCCGGCACAGCTAGCTCTCTCCCAGTTGACAGCCGAAGAGCGAGGCATTCTGGGATGCCAAGAAAACCAGAGGCTGGGAGAGATAATAGGGACTGAAAGTGGAGAGAGAGCTTTTTATTTTGTTGATGTTGTTGGGTTTTTTGAATGCAAAATACAAACTCAGGGTATCGTTTGTAGGAAGGAAAAAAAGAGTTTATTTAGTCACTTGGTCTTCTGTGGTTAGTCTGCAGACTGTACATCGAACTTGGATATCTGCATTCCTTGAGGTTGAATTATATGTCTTACATCTGATTTCCAAAAAAAACCTGCCCATAAAACTTTACCTGAGAATTTTGACTGAGAAGCTGATAGTTTTAATCATTGGATTTAACCAGGACATCTGATTATTCTATAAATCCAGAAAGGTATTTACATATTTGTACCCTAAAAGGCATGTTCAAATCTGGTGAAAAGGCAGAAAATCCTCTGACAGATTTACACACTGGGAAGAACCCAAAACAAAAAGTGGATTTGGCAAAGCTTTGCTTGTTTGATGGGATGCAAATGATCAGTTCCAAACAGGGTTAAAGCCAGGCTTTTCCTAGCTAGCTGGGCTCTGGAGGCAGAGGATGCTATTGGCTTCTGAAATGAAAAAAGCAAAACTGACAAGGGAAGGTGTGTTTAGAACTAATTTACAGAGGCAAATAGATAACAAGGTCATACTGATGGGTCCCAGACCCCATGAGCTCCTTCAGAACATTCTGCTGGTCCCTGATTAAAAAATCCTGGTCCAAGATTTTTAAAAGCAAGTAGTTATTTCAGGTGCCTCAATTTTCAGGTGTTACACTGAGCATCTGAAAGGCCCTGATTTGGGGGTTTATCTCCGAGAGAGTCAGTGGTGTGAAATGGGGAGGATTTGCTCAAGTACTAATTTGTGTATGAAACTATCCAAAGTGTAAATATTAAGTATGCAGGTCGTTTCCCTTAATGAAAATGCCGAAGTGCAGCATTCTTCCACACACCTCTGTGGCTAGAAGGGGATGTGTCTGGGTTATGCATTGTGTTAATCTCCATTTCTGTTAGGGAGTATAAAATGCAGAAATAAAAATTGCATTCGGAGGAAATAGGAGAAGGTGTTTCCAACGTATGAATTCTCGCTCCTTCCCACAATCAGTCTGCAGGGCACAGAGACTTGGGAGCGTAACAGAAGGGAGATGATTTGTATCCCTACTACTTGCGTAAGCGATACATCCTCGCCCAGCCATATTTCTGCTGGGGGTGGCTGAATCCACTGGACATGGGGCCATTTCCAGTTCTGAGATGTCTACCAACTCTGCTGCCAATACCAAACTCCCCCTGCTGACTGTGCACCCAGGGACTGCGTTATAGGTCCCCAGAGCTCAGAGTTCCTCAGGGCTGGCTGTGGAGCAACAGCCTCCCCTTGAAATCCTGAAGGGTTATACACTCAGGGGTTCCACCTGTCCCAAGCTGTATTATGCGAATTGGACTATATGAGACTTAAAGGGGAGATTCCCAGATCTTGGCAGGCAGCTGGGCCAACCAGTGGACCTTAAAGTGCCAGGGGCCAATGTGTTGGAGTTTGGTTGGGCCAGGGGAGAACTGTGTTGGAGAGGGATCTTGGGGAGCCAGCAGATATTGGAGCATCTGCTGGGGAGTGAGCCAGTATTGAGCTGGAGCCTTATGGGCAACGGATTTGCAGTGTGCAGGAGGAGGGGAGAAAGCTGGGGGAACTGGAAATGTTTTGAGGAGCTGCAGTAGAGAGAAGAAGAGCCCTGGTCTGTAGTGTCTTCTCACATTCAGTGTGGAGTGGGAGTCTGCTCATCTGTCTCCACTTGGCATCTTCTCTAGGACATATGGGACTGTGAGAAGGATAATGGTTGCGTAGAGAAGGGACAGGACCTGGGTTCTACTCCTGGCTGGGCCCATCCATTAACAAATCCAAGGGCTCGAATTCCCCCTCAACATTCCATTCAGTTTAGCACGCCTCGGATTGGCTCGATGCAGGAAACTCACATCACAGCCGTTACAGTAGTTCACATGATGGAAAAACAACAGGGAGAAGCCTCGCAAACACATCCAAGTCCAGAGCTGCTGAGCACTTACAGCTCCCGCTGATTTCCAGTGAGCTTATGGTGACTCAGCGCTTCTGAAAATGACTCCCATGGGGTCTCAAGTTGGGCAACCAAAACCTAAGGCACCAGAGTTAGTGATCTCTTCCGAAAATTTGGGGGTCAAAGTCCATTGGTTCCCTGAGAGCTTAAATGGGATTTTAGTGTCACATATGTCTTGAGCTAGTTCTATGCATAGGGGTAAATTTCTCTGTTTGGTAGTGAGAAGGAAGTGAGATGAGGTGGCTTGGCACTTATAATGAGGTGGGTAACTGAGGGTGTTTATATCTTATCCCTGTCAATAAAACACATATTTGCTGGTTCATCCTAAAACTGCTTCTCTCGCCTCAATTAAGTGGAATCGAAATGCTGCTCCTCACTACTTCTGTTACTCAGATTTTTGCACTTGATAATATATTAATGTAACTTCTGCCAAGTCTGCAGAGTGTCTTTTCTGCATGAGAAGCAGGTGAGCATTTCTCCACTGACAGCGGCAGGGTTTGTTCTGTTTTCCTTTTTTTTTCCCTTAATTCTTTTTTTCATTAGAGATAAAGTTTCTGAGCAGATAAACTCCAGAATATAACTTCGGTGATTGAAAGTCACCAATATCCTTAATAAATATGCATTGCAAAACCATTTCAACTTCCCCTGATTCCCATCGGGGAGTTTAACTTTGCCATTATTCGGAACCTGACTTGTCAAATTCCCATCTGTAATTATAAACCTGTGTGGGGAAGCGACGGGGCAAGTGGGAAGAAAAACCCTTTAGTAACGCACTGCTCAAACCTGTGGCAGGAAAATGTGTCCTGTTTTCAAATGAATTTAAAAGGATGAAGAGCATGTTACGTTACCATTTTGTAGGTGCCGATAAATTCATACAGTGATATTCACTGACCGTGCTACTGGAGTCTATTTTGAGCCTTTTTCTCAGCATTATTATTTGGGCAACAGCCCTGAACGTTTTGGAATCTGACTCTTGCCTCTCTCAGCCAAAAGCCCTTGGAAACATTGCAAGGGGAAGAATGGCAGAAGAGATGAATCTGACAGAAGTTTGCCTATTAGGGGAAATGGCTGTTTGTGCCTTGGGCTGTCAGGTTGTTATGTGTGCAGTAGGGAGTTGTGCTAGTTTCAGAGTTCCTGTGCTGTAGTGTCTCTTTAAAGCGCCTTTCTGTGGGATCAGAAACTTGATACAACTTGGTTTGTCAAAGAATTATTTCCTGGATGCTTTGCATTCTTCAGCACTGCTCTGTGCACAGCAAGATTTCCCAGGGAGTCGCACAGCCATACAGATTTGCTCGCCTGAAAAAATTAAAGTAAAACGGGGCAAAGGGCAAAAAATCTCAGGCACTTTGGCTATTCCAAGAGATATAGCTTTATATAGTACAGCATTCTAACAGCTGCCAGTCTGCAGGGCAGCATAAGGATATTGTGTATTGGACTTGATGTACTTTGTTAGTTCCTAGGCAGCTTGCTGCTGGGATGCTGTCTTTCAGGGGGAGATAAAACCAAAGTCCTGATCCCTGGTAACTTTTAACGCTCCACTAAACTGCTTTATAGTGTTGCTGTACACTGCTCAGGAGTTTTATTGCATTCACTTTCAGAGGTGGCTGCCCTTCTGTGTTGGCTCCTGTACATAGATAGGCAAAACCTGCTATCCTTCCTCAAGACTTATGCTGGCAAAGCTCCCAGTGACTGTTGAGTGAGGACGGATTTTGCCCAGAATGGGTAAGAAAGCTTTGCGGGTCTTTCAGTCTGACTGAGCAAAATACTACACTTCTTGTTGCAGGATAAACATTCCTAACTTCTAGCAAAGTTTACTTACAATATCTGCTGGCTGTAAGTACAGTATGTATGTCGTCCCCTTCTTACTGACTTGAGAAATGGTCACACGCATTTGTAGGCACTGTAGAAAGGCAGCGAGTCTCTTGAGTTTAAAGAGATTCTATGGGTCAAATTCCTCTTGCAGTCACACAGTTAACCTTAATTTCAATGGGACCAGGTAAATGAGAGCAAAATCTGGCTGAGGATGTTGATGTCGGAGCTTGGTGGATGAGCCTTGTGACTTAAAGGCACATTTCTATGCCAACAGACTTGGACCAACATTTTCAACAGTGGCTACTAATTCTGGTGCCTTAAATTTTAGGCATCCAATTTGAGACGCTTTGGAGTGCATTTTCAGAGGTGCTAAGTTATCACAACTCCACTGGAAATCAATGGGAGATGCAGGTGCTCAGCACCCCTGCAGATTGGGCTCTACATGTATTCACAATCCCTGCCGTTTTTCATCCACTGAACAGCAATCATGCCTGTGTATTAAGTTTGCTGTATAAAATCGATAGGAAGCATTATAATGCTGAATGGAATGTTGAGAGATGATTTGAGCCTGTGGATTCATCAGTGAAAGGGGTGTCCATTTTCTCAAAATGCTCGGAACAGATCAATTGAAATGGCATTGCCCATAAAACACAAAACCCATCTACCTCCCCTGTGTTTATTTCTTCATTATTAGTGTCTAATAGCAATAATGATCTGGGTGCAGGAGAGAGATGTCTCCTAGAGAGAAACAGACATTGGGAGTTCCTTGGGCCGCCAGCCCCTCCTAGCCAATGCTTCTTGCAAGGAAAGGTCCAGTATTGCATCTGTTGGTGTGTCTCTGAGGCCCACTGCTTCCTGGAGCGATTCCTGTGGCTATGCCGCTGACACCCCACCCTTGCTCATGGCCGCTCCTACAAGCACAACATTGCCATTGGTTATAGTTATGATGAGAAAGTGGTTTTGATTTCTAGGGCGAAACTATGAAGGCTCCCCAGTCAATCGCTGCTCTTCTCCCCAGGCTGTGGGGATAATGGGGTTTGCACAGGGTGAAGGGGAGAACATTTTGTGAGAGCCCTGTGTTAACATGTTTGCAGCATGTCACTGGCAGGCATCCCCCTGTGCTGTCAATGCTCCGGCTGCCTAGACAGCATGGAGCGGGCAGCCTGACTGTAGTGCAGAGGGGTGGAGGCAGGGTGACTATATGTCCCGTATTGACTGGGACAGTCCCTTTTTAAGCCCTGTCCCGGCTGTCCTGACTTTTGTCCTGTTGGCTCTTGCCAACTGATGATCAGTTAGCAAGAGCAAACAGGACAAAGGCCCAGTTTTGCCAAAAACATGGGGTGTGACCCCTAGTAGGGCACAGAGGAATGTGTGTTGGGGAGTGGGGGTGATGGCTTGGGCGAGCAGCGGGAGCAGGGTCAGCAGCGCAGGCCGAGGCGGGGGAGTTGCGCAGGTTTGCCCCACATGGGCAGGAGGGAGGGGGCCCTCGGGTCAGCAGCTGGTGCCAGCCCTGTGCATAGGGAAGGGGGAGCGGTGCAGGGCTTGGGTCATCCCCATGTGTGTGGGGGAGGGGGACCTTGGGCTAGCCCCACGAGGTATCCTGTTTTCTCTTTTGGGAAATATGGTCACCCTAGGTGGAAGGAAGCACAGAAGGGAGGAATTTGGTCTGGGGTGTATAGGAGCAGAGGAGGAGAAGGTGGTTTAGGATAGTGGTTCTCAAAGCCGGTCCGCCGCTTGTTCAGGGAAAGCCCC
The DNA here is from genome assembly GCF_965140285.1 of Lepidochelys kempii. Taxonomy (NCBI): domain Eukaryota; kingdom Metazoa; phylum Chordata; order Testudines; family Cheloniidae; genus Lepidochelys; species Lepidochelys kempii. The sequence goes on along the minus strand of NC_136392.1, from coordinate 27,781,680 downwards.
TGGCAGGCCAGACCAGTTTGTTTACCTGCCGCATCCACAGGTGTGGCTGATTGCGGCTCCCACTGGCTGCAGTTTGCCGCTCCAGGTCAATGGGGGCTGCAGGAAGGGTGGCCAGCATGTCCCTTGGCCCGCGCTGCTTCCCGCAGTCCCCATTGTCCTGGAGCAGCGAACCGCGGCGAGTGGGAGCCGCGATCGGCCGAACCTGTGGACACGGCAGGTAAACAAACCGGTCCAGCCTGCCAGGGGCTTTCCCTGAACAAGTGGCAGACCGGCTTTGAGAACCACTGGTTTAGGAGGGATGGACAAGGACTATAACTGTAACATGGTCCATCACTATTACAGCACACTTCCCTCTGCTTGCTTCAGCCAATAGCTGGGAAACCCACTGGCAAAATATGTGTCTCATACCTCTTTAGTGCCTGATCATAAAGGACATAAAGGATAACAGCCTTCTACTGCCACTAGTCATTTCATTAGCTCAAGTGCTAGAGCTCTGTGTTGTGGATCTGATGGTCCAAACCCTGCTGATGACCCCAGTTGAGGGACAATATGGTTCTATGTGATATAATTGCAGGGTTTTTTTCAGTTAAGCTAGTCAGAGTTTCCATCTCTCTCTCTCCTTCTTTTTTTTGGACAAAAAATAGTTTCAGAAAAATGAAAGTTTTCTACATGGACCGCCGTAATCCTGGCATTTCCTAAGGTTTGAGTGCTTGACTTTGCAACCATAGCCTTTGTTAAAGGTAGCTTTTCTGGCTGTAATAAAACATTCAGGGTGAGCTCTTCAAATGCGCTGAGCATTGCCCTAACTCTACTTCCTCTAGAATGGTAGGTCAATGGGAACTGTAAGACCTACCATTCAGTGCAGAGTGCTCATTACCCACAGTGCTCAGTAGCAAATAATGACATAACATAGGAGGCAGGAGAGAATTAGGCCCATTGACATCAGTGGAATTACCCCTCAAAAATAATAAATATAATATAATAAATATTTTACATGTGCCGTAAAGCCTCTGGACACAGCCAGAATGGTGCAAAGGGACGTTAGTGTTAGAGAGAATCGGGGCCCCTGGTGAGTATCTGACATGAGCCTTACGGACGTGGAACTCCAAAGCGGTTCAGCTGGACTCCTAGGGCACTGCGGTATCTGAGGGCATGGCTACGCTGGAGCTGGAAGGTGCAGGCTCCAGTTCGAATAGACATACCCCGGCTAGTTTTGATCCAGCTAATGCACTAAAATGGGCAAGTGGCTGTGGCGATGCGAGCAGCCGGTGGGGCTAGCCCACCTGAGTATGTGCCTAGGGTCTCAGGCAGGATCATACTCGGGGTGTCTAGCCCTTCCCGCTGCTGCAACTCCACTTCTGTTTTTAGTATCGTAGCTGGGTTGGAGCTAGAGTGGGTATGTCTCCTTGGGCTGGAAACTACACCTTCCAGCTCCAGAGCAGACGTACCCTGGTACTACTCCTGGGTGGTCTCTGGCCACAGTGGATAGCTGGTAGCCAGGTAATTAGCCTGCTTGGGGTGGCTGGTCTCTTTCACAGGCTTTGCTGCATTAGAGCAGTGGAGTGCCAGGGAGAGGGATCCTGAAGTTTGTTACCTGGCTATCTCCCTGCGGGCAAGCGGCCAGGGTCGTAATGCAGCCTAGCCCTGTTTATCTGAAGGGCCTGCTTCGAATGCACACAGCCTGGCTGAACCTGCAATGAGCCTTTCTGCCGGCTGCACAATTAAATGGGATTAATGAGTGGAAAACACCAACGGGCAATGGAGTTCAACAAGCAAGGTGATCAGCTCCATCTGACAGTGCAGCTTCAGTGGGGGCTGCCTAAGTACCCAGAGGTGATTCAGGAGTGAGGGCGGGGAGGGAGCAATCTCCCACCTCAATAGCACAGGGAAAGGGACTCCTGCTGGTAATAGCTCACCTTACCTGATCACTCTTGTTACAGTGTGTATGGTAACACCCATTGTTTCATGTTCTCTATGTATATAAATCTCCCCACTGTATTTTCCACTGAATGCATCCGATGAAGTGAGCTGTAGCTCACGAAAGCTTATGTTCAAATAAATTTGTTAGTCTCTAAGGTGCCACAAGTCCTCCTTTTCTTTTTGCGGATACAGACTAACACAGCTGCTACTCTGAAACCTGTCTTTTAGCACTGACATCTCACCTGGCCTTCAAGTCTGGAGCTGTGTGAAATCTTCCCATTACTCTGTTTGCTCATTTTATTTTTCAACTGATACAATCCTAGTAAGTCTCTGTCCTGTCATGTAGGAAAACCATCTACTCCTTCTGTGGTGACTTTATTCATTGTATATTATGGACACTTTGAGTGCAAGTCCAGAGTTAAATTGCATTGCAATTGCAACTAAAGTGTGGAGCTGATTAGAAATTTTCCTATGGCACCTATTTCCATGGGAAAATACTAATTCATCAAAAGTGAAACACTTCACAGAAATGTGTCGATTTCAATGAAATTTCATTTTTAAACAATCAGAATAGAGCATTTTTCAGAATGGAATATTTCAATTTTAATGTTTCAAAATGACTTTTTGTTTCAATTTCTTAACATTTTATATTCTAATCAAAACATTTTGATCAATCCAAAACTATTCTGTATCAGAATTTAATTTTGTGGGAAATTTTAAAAACAAAACAAAACTTTGTTTACATTCCATTATGGAATGGATTTTTTTTTAAAATTACAGATTTTCCCTTGAAATGGAAAATCTTTTTCCCCACCCATCTCTATTAAAGTGGAATTTAAATCTTGTAATTTCCAATCCCAAATCTCAGTGTTAGTGGCCACATGTAACTCACAGACAAGTGCCTAACCAAATCTAGGTGAGTTTCATATTGTTTCACATAATATTCTGCCCATTCAAATGCTTAAAAAAACACTATTTTTGAAAGATAATTTTTGTCTGATGTTTCTTTGCCTCTCCTTGCAAAACAATATGTCGGTGAGCAAACTCCTTCAGAATGGGTACAATGCTCTATGTCCATGCTGACTAAGGCTTGCAATATGGTATGTACAAAATAACATTGAAATACCAATCTAGTTATTCATGCTGTTGAACAATGCACATATCTGATTTCCATTTTCCAGTGCTGCCTCTCTGGCCCTGGTGCCCAGCCTGCCTCTGCAGGTCCGCTCCTCACACAGCTTTTCCCAGCCAGCAGCTCACCTGAAATTCTTTATGCCTCACACTCAGGCATACACTCCAGCATCCCACAGTCCCACTAAGATGCACCTGGCTTGATGCATTTCTTAATGTTCATTACTTCAGGGCTCCTCTCAGGTGAACAACAGGAAGCTCACGAGGTGGAGAAACAGCCTCACTAGCAGAGCTACCAGCTCTACTCCTCAGGCAGGTTGGGTTACAAGCTTCCCAGTCTCTTGGCCTCATGTCCAAGCCATTTAACAGGGGCAGAGAGAACAGAGGCTTGCAGGCAAAATTGTTGGAGAGCCAGGATGAAGTGAGCTGTAGCTCACGAAAGCTTATGCTCAAATAAATTGGTTAGTCTCTAAGGTGCCACAAGTACTCCTTTTCTTTTTGCGATACAGACTAACATGGCTGCTACTCTGAAACCTTTGATGAAGCTAGTACTGGTCACTGTCAGAGACAGGGAACTGGATTAGATGGACCAGTGGTCGGATCTGGACCACCAGTTCCTATCGTTCTGACAACGTGGCCGTTACATATTTTATAAAGTGCTTTAGCTCCTTTCAGGAAGAAAGAGGCTGAATAAGTGCAAGGTATTATTTCTGTTCCCTCACATGTAAAGTTCAGCATGCTTCTGGTTATAAATGATTGAATATCTTCAGATATAAGAAGCCCATCCCATGGGATTTGCTCTTTATAAAGGGGAAGTGCCTCTTGACAAAAATATGCTTCAGCTTGGTTTTGTGTCTGTAGTTGGAGCTGGCCTTCATATTTGCCTCATACTATCCCAGAGGGCTGCTTTCTGATTCGTCATCTCAGGGGGTCTCTCATCTCCTTCAGAAAGCAGATGACCAGGGTCCTCATCCACTGGAGAGTGCCAGGCACAGACAGAAATATACAATGTATGATGTGAAAAGAAATAAAGTCCCTGATTACAAAGGCTACAGGGCAAGGGTATGTGTGTGTAATAGATATGCACACTGCAGAGCCAAGACTGACCTCCTTAGGCCCCCAAAGCTTCTTGGATGTTTCCTTGGTAAGTGACACTGGATAGCCATTGAGTACAATTGCCTTTTTAAGCTCACACAGATGCGGATCATGCATATGTATGCCACCTGCTTTTCTGTTGTAACCACAGTGGAAAACTTTAATCCCAAAGAGGCAGTGACTTGTGATGGCCTCGGGGGTCCCAGCCACTCCCACAGACATAATCTTTATGCATAATCGCTCTCATGTTTAGTAACATGATTCCTCTTCCAGTGGGAGATCAGGTGTTGAAGTGGTTTGGGGTATGTCACAATCTGGTCCAGTCCTCTCTGGGCAGGCACCAGCTCATTGTTCCACCCACTGAATCCCTTGTGCTTCTAAGCCCCCTGGATCTAGGGAGTCACTGTTCCCAGCTCTGGGTCTCTCAAGTGCACTCCAAGGTGCAGGCCCTGTGTCTGACACCCTTTCTGGACAGTGGGTCCTGCAGTCCAGCTGCCTAGGCCCTGTAACTAGTGCCCCAGCCCTTCTGAGCTAGCCAGGGACCATGGGGCAGTAAAGCAAAAGCACACAGGTGTAGCAAAGTAACTTCTTACACCCTCTCCCCCTAGGGTGACCAGATGTCCTGATAAAATCGGGACTGTCCCCATTTTTAGGTCTTTGTCCCGCATCCCGACTGATGCATGGTCGGGACGCCATTTGTCCCGATACTGCAGCTTTGGCTGCTCCAGCCGAATTTTTTTTTTTTTTTTTGCTTCCCCCATGTGTCCCGATATTTTCTCCGTTTCATCTGGTCACCCTATCTCCCCCACCAAGGGACTTTCCCATCTATGTGCAACCCCCACTTGGAATCTGCAGCATTTGGAACTCTGGACTGAGCCTGTCGGGGGTCTGACCCTCCGGACTCCCTCAGCAATAGCTAGCAGAGCCTGCTGATGCCATTTCCCCAAATGCTGGGAGTCCGGAGTGAGGACAGTATGGACTAGAAACTCCTGCTGAGGCCAAGGAGAAGGCTATGAGCAGTGATCTGGACAAGCAGTTTGCTGGGCCAAAACTGAGCCAGGGCTGCTCAGCCCCTTGGGGGAAAGGACAGCCTGACTCAGAGACTCATTTTAGGATCAGTTTGGAGCTCTGAGTTCAGGAGCTGTGAGAGACGCAGAACAGCTCAGGGAGTCTCATTAACTCCCTCTGCTCACAATGGGAGTCTTTGAACTGCTGGGGGACAGTGCACGCATCACGCAGTGCCAGCTCCAGAGACACCTTCATCCAGAGTGGCCGAGAACTGACTGGGCACCAGCTACCGAGAGCCAGCCAAGACAGCCACGGGACTGCAGACCAGGGAGCTAGGAGAGGACCCTGCCCCACCCAGGGGTGAAGACACAGTAAGGGAACCCGTTTGGCTTAAGCTGGCCATGTTCACAGCATTTGTCTCCAGACTCTGCCTCCATGTACCATCTGTCTGGAAAGGTGCCAGGGAGCAAGAAGGGGGGTCAGAATAAATTGGGACTCTTGGGTGGGAGGTGGGAAATTTGTTGATTTATTGTTTGGTATTTATTGATTAACCTTAACACTCTCCTTCCTCATCTTCTGTGGCCTGAGTCTTCCCCTGCAGGCAATGAATTGCTCCCATTCGTGACCGTCTCCTGGAGTAAGGAATTGGGGCCTGTGCTGGGGTGCGTAGACCACACACTGATGAAGAAAGTGCCAGAGAGGCATCGTGGGTAGGGTTAGCCCCACCCTCCAAACCAATCGGCCACGTATGGTAGAGAGGAGGCCTTTAAAAGGGAGGAAACTGTGATTGGCAGGAGCAGGAGGGACTCCTGGATCCACAGAGGGAATGCCCAGCCAGGAGGTCACCTTGGTCCTATGGAAAGTGTACCAAACTCCCAGGGTAAGCCAGAGAGACTTTTCAAGAAGGTCCACAAAGGGTAAGGGCTTGTTGTAAGGAGTTGGGACCCGTGCTGAAGACACCCACTGTAAATAACTGCATGCGGCCAGGTTCTCTCACCTGCTGAGGAAAACCCTCAGGGACAGGACCCCTCCCCAATCCCATTCCCCAGTGGATGCCTGGTGAGGCTGGGAGCTAGAAATGCAGCTGGAGAACATCCCCAGCAGTGTTCCAGTTCCATCCCCTCCTCTTCTTTCTCTGCCCTCCTCAAGTGCACTAAATCAGGGAGCCACCCCTGAGTTCCAAACCATGGTCCAGGGCAGCCTAAACTCCACAGCCATGTAAAAATCAACACAAACCCAGTGCTTGCAAACAGCTCGTTATCAGCCCATTTCCACACTAGGGCATGTCCATTACTGACTGAACTTTGCACTGCCCTATGCATTAGGGAGTGAGGCTTTCTGCTCAGGCAGAAGGAAAGTACCTTGATGAGCTGAACTCTGAAGCCCCTGAGGGATTTGGCAGCTCTGGAGGATTGTGGGGAACCTAATGTGTTCTGAGTTCTGGAGAGTGGGGAAAGCAAAGGAGTGTCTCAGTCTCTCCTGGTTCTAATTTTGACTCTGGCTCTAGTTTGGATTCTCTCTCTTTCTCCCCTTTACTCCTGTCCAAGCTTTTGTCTTTGGTCCCATATAAATATTGAAACTGAGTGATGCCATCTGCTGTTTAATGGCTCTAAGAGAAAACAAAGATAATACTCCCCACGGCCACTGAAACGGTGGGTCAACAGTGCGAGCTGGCAGCTGCGGCATTGCCTGCTAGCCCCATAGTACACTGTCCTCAGAAGCAAAACTGCTTTGGGTTAGAGGCAGCATACACTGGAGAGCGAAGAGAGGCCGGTCAGATGGCTGGCTGGTGCAGCTGGAAAGAAGGGAAGTGCTCTGTCCTTGTCAGACAGCCCGGTCTGTGCTGCTGATGCAAACAGTCAGCAGAGCATTGTGTTCATGAACATGACTGTAAGAGCCTGCTCTCAAAGACAACACCGGCAGCTGTGGTGGGGAAGCAAGGGGGATAAGTAAAGACAATATGAGCATTGTTGATCGAGCTGTGCTTGTTAAGCAGCCTGGGCCAGAACAGTGCTTAATGGAGTCACATTTCCCCTTTCAGCTTGCTGCTTCCGTTAATGTCTCTGCCTCCTGCTCTGATTCCTGTGGGGAAATCGGCTCAGACTGACAGTTAATGGGACCTTGATGTGATTTATCAGATCCTGAAAGGCCAGGGAAGAAGTTGAAAGATTATAGCAACTTGACGAGTGGAGTATGAGAGAGGTTAGCCACTGGGATTCCATGCCAAAACCACAACTGGCTAAAAGTGCTGGCTCAAGGTGATTAAAGCCATTAATTACAGGGCCGAGGCTGAACATACCTGAAGTTACAGCAGGCTTTCTGAAGCACAAAGCCACACCGATTTTCAGCTCTGCCCCTGTAGTGTAAATTAAACATGAATCAGAAAAGTGGGATGGATAATAAGCAACTGGGAAAGCGAATGGGCTGAGGGCAGAGATTTCAGAATGAAGCGCAGGGAGAATCCAAGGAGTTCTACCATTGTTGAAGCCCTGATTCCGCTTACAGCAGCAGCATTCTACTGACTTCCCCTGGAGTTACTCCTGAAATACACTAGAGCCGGTATTGTACAATTAAAATCAGGACCTGTATCTATCCATCTGTCTGCTTGCCTACCTAGGGAGAGCACCCATCAGCATGACTGCTAAGTGCTATTCAGAAATGTGTGCATCCAAAAACACATTCACACTTTTATGCACACTCCACTGTGCTGCACAAATCTCCTAATGCATGTGCAAGAGCTAGGGTTTTGTGTGTGCTTCAGGGTATTTGAGCACCCAAAGCAAGGATGAGCCGAAAGACTACAAACTCTCATCTGCCTATGTTCAAACCTTTGGTCCTTAATCGATTATCGTGGCATATCAATTTATTTTGATGCAGTGCTACAGATGCCATCTTGCTTAACATACCCGGGACCTCCACAGCTGAAAAAGGTAAGCTGCTACAGCTTGAACTAAAGAAGCAGAGGCCTTAGTGGTAGCTGCTGTAACAGACTCATATCCCCTGTGGATTGGGCACAAAGTGGGACCCATAACACCCACTCATCAGTGGGTTACAGTAGCCTTAAGGCTCTCAAAGCACTTTGCAAGCCATCTGTAATATTAAATACATTACATTACATTACAGGATGGATTTTCAGAAGTGCTCATCACTGGCCTAATTCTGCTCCCATTGAAGTCATTGGTAAAACTCCCACTGACTATAATGGGTTAGGCCAATTCTGAGAAGTCTTGGACCGTAAAATATTAAAATAGCTACATTAGAAAAAGTCTACCACGCACCTGTATATACCATACAGGAGCTATTCTCCTAGATAACCTTCTGCTAAGAAACAGGAAGAAGAAGGCATTTATTCCCCAAACCCTAATTACAGCTGGTATAAGACTTTTCCATGCATGAAGTTTATCAGCTGTTTGATTTCAGATATGTGAGCACTGTAACTTCCCTTGCCAATAGCTAACCAATATTGGGCAGGACTTCTGGAGGTCCCAAACCCCCACAGATCCAAGAAAGAGGCAGGTGCTCTGAATCTCTGAAAAATCAGAACCATTAATGAATGTTTTGCCCTTTCTCCCAATCAAAGACTTGAAACCAATATGATTCTTTAATGGAAAATGCAGATTACAGCTAAAAGAGAAAACAGAAAGGAGGGGAGTGAAATGGTATTTAAATCAGTGTCAAGTGTCATTTTTCTCTTGCTATTAAATTTGATGGGAAACAAAGTCCACTATAATCAGAAGGGATTGTTTATGGTGGAAATGGTTATGAACTACAGTGAATATAAATGGCCTACTTTTTCTCTGGAGAAGTGCAAAGGAACTGCATTATTATAGTCTCTTGAAGACCATAATAAGCCTATGGGACACATGAAACCCCAGGGACAAACAGGGCTCCTGGGATATGAGGAGGTCTTCTGATTTTCACAATAGACCTGAATTTCAGGTGGTTCTGTGGGTTCTGCTACCATCTAAATACCTCCACCAGGGCCTTGATAGCTGTGTCTAAATCTTAGGAAGAACCAACAAAGTTAAGATCAATGGGCCATTTGCTCTCCCACTTTAGATAAAACCAGGTCATAAAGTTTAAATCTGAAATTGGATCCAAATCTAAACTTCCGCAAATTCTTGGGCTGTTCATATTTAATATTCTGGTCCAGAAGCTCAACTGGTTATGCAGCAGGATGTGAAATTCTGCTCTGGGTCTGGATCCTCATTCCCCCAAAATTTAGGTGGGTTTTGATCTAATGATCAAGCTCATGTTGAAGTAAGAACTTCAGCTCCAAAAACACAGGCCTCTTCCCTTCAACCAAAAAAGAATGACCAAGATCTAGGCTTAAGTCCTCTCCTCTTGAACAAAAGTGATTCCATCCAGTTAAGTACAGTGACGCACACCAACAAATGCATTTCAAACATGCCCTGCCCCAGAAAAGAGAGAGTTTATCAAAGTACACTATGTCAATGAAGAGTGATGTGTCTGGATGAAGGAAATATACTTCCTCAATGGTTCGTTGTTCCACATTATCATCAGACATTAATTTTGACTGTTTACAGTGTGAGATGCTTGACTGTTTATAGTGCAAAAACAAAAGCTGGGTATACAGGATGTTCAGTATCATGGCAATCTTTAATTGATGGAGGCCATCTGCTACAGTTGGGCATGGCTCTCTTCTCCTTTACTTTGGCATTCTTCTGGTATCTAAATATCCTTGTTATTTTCACTCACTTCAGAGACTATGGCGCTGCTTTTAGGAAATACCACCGCAAATTTAGTTTTCGATAAGTGGGGCAGAGAAAATAAAGGCACATTAAATCAAGGGCAGTTCTTTCTAATATTTCCCAAATCACTGGCTTTTACTATACTGACTTAATTAATTGTTAACATCCATGGAATTAAGCAAAGTACCACAAATGATTCCCTCTTGATGCTGATCAAGATAATGAACAACAATTATGATGGCTTTGTTTTGCTACACTAATCTGTTTTGGAATATACATTGATTTTATTTTGATTAGGCACAAACCTAGTTTCCACACCACAAATAAACCTCTCTGATTTGAGCAAACTGCTGTTGGCATTTACATTATGATGATCAGTTTAGAATCAGATAGTTTTTACTATGTCATTTTATTTACTTCCTAGTCCACTGTAATGATTATGTTGTAGGTTTGAATATTTAATGATGGCCTCCTTTCTGCTTGGCTTTGTGTTTCATGTTTTCCTTGTCACCATTCTAATTCATGGAACGTTTGCCAAGCATTTGATCTCGATGCAGCAAACACATTGGATCGCTCTGATTCATTTGCAAACCCATATTTCAGATTAGTGTACCTAATGAAGTTTCAGACTGTGTGCTGGTTTGGACTTCCCCAATGAGCCAACTCAACATCATGGCAGTACCATGGAAGACAGGACATTTTCTAAAGGAGACTAAAAGAATTAGGTGCCTAACTCCCATTGAGCATGACTCCCTTGAGCTCTTTCCAAAATACCACTTGGACTAACTCTGCCACTTACAGATGTAATCTCAATGGGAATTGGATTCCTAACTGCTCTCTGGGCCTTAAATTTCCCTCAATCTCCTTTGGCTCATGAGATAGAGCTCCTGCCTTTGGATCCACGCTCCTTTGGTTTACATTCCTGATGACAGAAGAATGTGTTCTTCCCAACATGTAACAGTGAAAGTTCATTTATACTTAGTGGCTGCAATTACAGCATAAAAGGATTTTGTACAAGGACAATGTACAAAAGTGTAACTTCAGAGTAATCAGAGGATAAAAATGATGAAATTGCGGGGGCGATAATGAACAATTGAATCCTCCAATTATATGAATTAGTGGTAATTACGGGTATCAAAAAGCATAACCACCGTATACTAGCATTGTGGCTCCAGTGGTAATCAGTCATTCTATTATAATGTTTAACCTATAGTTCTATGCTGCGTGTGTGGCAGGGAGTTTAGAACATTTCTTATCAGTTGATGTTGCCATAAGTCTAACCACATAGGTAAGGTTTTTTTCTTCTTCTGGTGACTAGGAATATTGTAACTTCAAAGCCCTGGCTGGGATGATTAAGCCCTGGTCTACGCTACGGGGTTAGTTCGAATTTAGCCACGTTAGGTCGATTTTAAAATGAATGCATCTACACATCCAATCCCGTTCCGTCAACCTAAAGGGCTCTTAAAATTGACTTCTGTACTCCTCCCCGGAGAGGAGAGTAATGCTAGAATTGACCTTGCTGGGTCGAATTTGGGGTAGTGCGGATGCAAATTGATGCTATTGGCCTCCGGGAGCTATCCCAGAGTGCTCCAACGCAACTGCTCTGGACAGCACTTTAAACTCCAATGCACTAGCCAGGTACACAGGAAAAGCTCCAGGAAATTCTGAATTTCATTTCCTGTTTGGTCAGCGTGGCGAGCTCAGCAGCACAGATGACCATGCAGTCCTCCCAGAATCGCAAATAAACTCCAGCATGGACCGAAAGGAAGACACTGGATCTGATTGCTCTATGGGGAGAAGAATCTGTGCAGGCAGAACTCCGATCAAAAAGAAGAAATGCTAATATATATTAGCCAAAATTGCACAGGGCATGGTGGAGAGAGAATACAACAGGGACACACAGCAGTGCCGCATGAAAGTCAAGGAGCTCAGGCAAGCCTACCGAAAGACAAAGGAGGCAAACGGTTACTCCGGGTAGGGGCAAATACATGCCGCTTCTATGATCAGCTGCATGCCATTCTCGCGGGGGACCCTACCACTACCCCACCACTCTCAGTGGACACCTGCAAGGGGGGAGTCTCACGCAACAGGGAGGAGGATTTTGTGGACGAGGAAGAGGAGGCGGAGAATGTGCAGCAGGCAAGTGGTGAATCCATTCTCCCTGGCAGCCAGGGCGCTTTTATCACCCTGGAGCCAATACCCTCCCAAGGTGGGATCCCCGACCCTGAAGCCAGAGAAGGCAGCTCTGTTGAGTGCACATTTGTAACTAAAGTACAGGGTTTAAAAGCAATAGTGCTTAATGTTTGATTTGCCCTGAAGAATTGGCATGCATTCGCGGCCAGTACAGCTACTGGAAAAGTCTGTTAATGTGTCTGGGGATGAAGCAGGAATCCTCCAGGGACCTCTCCATGAAGCTCTCCGGGAGGTACTCTGAGAGCCTTTGCAGAAGGTTTCTGAGGAGGGCTGCCTTATTTCATCCTCCACGGTAGGACACTTTACCATGCTGTCAAGGTTCCTTCCCCACTCTGAACTCTAGGGTATAAATGTGGGGACCTGCATGAAAACCTCCTAAACTTACTTTTACCAGCTTAGGTTAAAACTTCCCCAAGGTACAAATTAATTTTACCCTTTGCCCTTGGAATTTCCACTGCCACCACCAAACTTTAACTGGGTTTACTGGGAAACGAAGTTTGGACACGTCCTTCCCCCCAAAATCCTCCCAACACTTGCACCCCACTTCCTGGGGAAGGTTTGGTAAAAATCCTCACCAATTTGCATAGGTGACCACAGACCCAAACCCTTGGATCTTAGAACAATGAAAAAACATTCAGTTTTCTTACAAGAAGACTTTTAATAGAAGTAAAGGAATCACCTCTGTAAAATCAGGATGGTAGATACCTTACAGGGTAATTAGATTCAAACCATAGAGAATCCCTCTAGGCAAAACCTTAAGTTACAAAAAAGACACACAGACAGGAATAGTCATTCTATTCAGCACAGTTCTTTTCTCAGCCATTTAAAGAAATCATAATCTAACACATACCTAGCTAGATTACTTACTAAAAGTTCTAAGACTCCATTCCAATTCTATCCCCGGCAAAAGCAGCATACAGACAGCCACAGACCCTTTGTTTTTTTTTCCCTCCTCCCAGCTTTTGAAAGTATCTTGTCTCCTCATTGTTCATTTTGGTCAGGTGCCAGCAAGGTTACCTTTAGCTTCTTAACCCTTTACAGGTGAGAGGATTTTTCCTCTGGTCAGGAGGGATTTTAAAGGGGTTTACCCTTCCCTTTATATTTATGACACATGCCAAGCCAGTAGCAAGTAGTCTGGAATCATTGCAGCACAAAGCATGGCAGCGAATGGTTCTGGGTTTTGGTTGCATTCAAGCAACATTCGGTCTTTAGCTTTCTGTGTTAGCCTCAGGAGAGTGATATCATTCATGGTCACCAGGTTGAAATAGGGGAATTTTTGTAAGGGAACAGTAAAAGGACCCTGTTCATGCTGGGTTGTTTGCACTTGGCTAAAAGGGATCATCCCAGAGAATAGCCACACAGTGGGGAGCAGGAAGTGTGTGCTGCACATCCACCTGAAAACCACAGCCTCTCCTTTTAAATGTGAAACCCAACTGGCATTGCTTGCCATGGGAAAGGATGGTGCTGAAGCTTGAAACCATGGCGTAAGAAGCCAACCCCGTGGACCAAAAGGCTTACCATGGCTGCCTGGAAACTGAATTCTGTTGCCCGGCCGTTTGGGATGTGTCACCAAACCGGCAGGCGCTCAATATAAAAGGCAAAATCATAGAATATCAGGGTTGGAAGGGACCTCAGGAGATCATCTAGTCCAACCACCTGCTCAAAGCAGGACTAATCCCCAATTTTTGCCCCAGATCTCTAAATGGTCCCCTCAAGGATTGAGCTCACAACCCTGGGTTTGGTAGGCCAATGCTCAAAGCACAAAGCTATCCCTCCCCAAACCACTGAGCTATGCGACCTTGTACCTAAAGCACATGTGCTGTCCTCTGTGAATTGCTTGATTCACTGTGAACGAGTCTCCCTTTTGTTCACAGAAATGTATCATCTTAAATTTTACTCTCCCTTTTTATCTTCCCCCAGGTGCAAATGTTTCTATGCTCCCCCATTATCTCCGTCCCTGAGGTTATTGCAGATTAGAAGGCGAAAAAACGACACTCGCGATTACATGTTTTCCGAGCTCATGCAGTCCTCCTGCACTGACAGTGCACAGCTTAATGTGTGGAGGCATTCAGTGGCAGAGGCCAGGAAAGCATTAAGTGAGTGCAAAGAGCAGAGGCAGGAGGCGATGCTGAGGCTAATGAGGGAGCAAACAGACGTGATGACGTGTCTTTTGGAGCTGCAGGAAAGCCAACAAGAGCACAGACCCCCGCTGCATCCATTGTATAACCGCCTGCCCTCCTCCTCAAGTTCCATATCCTCCTCACCCTGAAGCCCAAGAACGCGGGGCGGGAGGCTCTGGGCACCCAGCCACTCCACTACAGAGGATGGCCCAAGCAACAGAAGGCTGTCATTCAAACAGTTTTGATTTGTAGTGTGGCTACAATAAGCAATGTGGCCTTGTCCTTTTTCTTTTTAATTAATAAAGAAAGAATGCATGATTTCAAAACAATAGTTACTTTATTTCCTTTGCCAGCTGTGATTGAAGTGGGGAGGGTAGTTGGTTTATAGGGAATTAAAATCAATGAAGGAGGCGGGTTTGCAGCAAGGAGAAACACACAAAACTGTCTCACCATAGCCTGGCCAGTCATGAAACTGGTTTTCAAAGCCTCTCTGATGCGCAGTGTGCCTAGCTGTGCTCTTCTAATCGCCCTGGTGTCTGGCTGCTCAAAATCAGCCTCCAAGCAATTTGCCTAAACCTCCCACCCCTCCATAAATGTCTCCCCCTTACTCTCACAGATATTATGGAGCACATAGCAAGCAGCAATAACAATGGTATGTTGGTTGTGCTGAGGTCTAACCTAGTCAGCAAACAGCGTCAGCAAGGTTTTAAATGTCCAAAGGCACATTCTATCATCATTCTGCACTTGCTCCGCCTATAGTTGAACTGCTCTTTACTACTGTCCAGGCTGCCTGTGTACGGCTTCATGGGCCATGGGAGCAAGGGGTAGGCTGGGTCCCCAAGGATAGCTATTGGCATTTCAACATCCCCAACAGTAATATTCTTGTCTGGGAAGTAAGTCCCTTCTTGCAACTGCTCGAACAGCCCTGAGTTCCTAAAGATGCAAGCGTCATGCACCTTTCCCGGCCATCCCACATTGATGTTGGTGAAACATCCCTTGTGATCCACCAGTGCTTGCAGCACCATTGAGAAATATCCCTTGCAGTTTACGTACTGGTTGGCAACGTGGTCTGGTGCCAGGATAGGAATATGTGTTCCGTTTCACCCCACCACAGTTAGGGAACCACATTGCAGCAAAGCCATCCAGTATGACCTGCACATTTCCCAGAGTCACTACCCTTGATAGCAGAAAGTCATTGATTGCAACAGCAGTCCCCACAGTAGACTTGCGCACTCCAAATTGATTCCTGACTGACCGGTAGCAGTCAGGCATTGCAAGCTTCCACAGGGCTATCGCCACTCGCGTCTCAACTGTCAGGGCAGCTCTCATCTTGGTATTCTTGAGCTTCAGGGCGGAGGAAAGCAACCCACAAAGTTCAAGGAAAGTGGCCTTATGCATGCAAAAGTTTTGCAGCCACTGTGAATCATCCCATACTTGCAACACTAAGCGGTCCCACCAGTCTGTGCTTGTTTGCCGGGTCCAGAATCAACATTCCACTGTATCAACCAGCCCCACTTCCTCCGTGATGTCCCGATTGCCACAGCCCATGCTTTCAGGAATGTCTGTGTCCATGACCTCATCACAATTGTCCTTGTGCTGGCGTCTCTTAGCCCAGTTCTGCACATACTCCAGGATAATGCGTGAGGTGTTTACAATGTTCTCAACAGCAGCAGTGAGCTGAGTGGGCTCCATGCTTGCCATGGTATGGCATCTGCATGGGTAACCCAGGAAAAAAGGCATGAAACGACTGTCTGCCATTGCTTTCATGGAGGGAGGGAGGAAGGGAGGGCCGACTGATGACATGTACCCAAAAGCACCCTCGACAATGTTTTTGCTGCATCAGGCATTGAGAGCTTAATCCAGAATTCCAATGGGCAGCAGAGACAGTGAGAACTGTGGGATAGATACCCTTCAGTGCACCACTCCATAAGTCGATGTTAGCCACGGTATTGAGGACACACTCCACCAACTTAATATGCTCAGTGGGGACATACACAATCGACTGTATAAAATCGATTTCTAAAAATCGACTTCTATAAAATCGACCTAATTTCATAGTGTAGACATTTATGTTGGTGATGGTCCTGCTTTGAGCAGGGGGTTGGACTAGATGACCTCCTGAGGGCTCTTCCAACCCTAATCTTCAATGATTCTAATACCCCTAACCAAGGATGAAGTGCTGGACTCTGGTTTTGAAGAATGCACCACAAAGGAGGTAAGCCTCAGAGTGACCTTATTTTGAAAAGTGCCTAAATAAAAATTGACAGGTTTCAGAGTAACAGCCGTGTTAGTCTGTATTCGCAAAAAGAAAAGGAGGACTTGTGGCACCTTAGAGACTAACCAATTTATTAGAGCATAAGCTTTCGTGAGCTACAGCTCACTTCTTCAGATGCATATCGTGGAAACTGCAGCAGGCTTTATATATACACAGAGAATATGAAACAATACCTATTCCCACCCCACTGTCCTGCTGGTAATAGCTTATCTAAAGTGATTTCCAGCACAAATCCAGGTTTTCTCACCCTCCACCCCCCCACACAAATTCACTCTCCTGCTGGTGATAGCCCATCCAAAGTGATAACTCTTTACACAATGTGCATGACAATTAAGCTGGGCTATTTCCTGCATAAATCCAGGTTCTCACATCCCCCCCACCCCCATACACACACAAACTCACTCTCCTGCTGGTAATAGCTCATCCAAACTGACCACTCTTCAAGTTAAAATCCAAGTTAAACCAGAACATCTGGGGGGGGGGGTAGGAAAAAACAAGAGGAAACAGGCTACCTTGCATAATGACTTAGCCACTCCAAGTCTCTATTTAAGCCTAAATTAATAGTATCCAATTTGCAAATGAATTCCAATTCAGCAGTTTCTCGCTGGAGTCTGGATTTGAAGTTTTTTTGTTTTAAGATAGCGACCTTCATGTCTGTGATCGCGTGACCAGAGAGATTGAAGTGTTCTCCGACTGGTTTATGAATGTTATAATTCTTGACATCTGATTTGTGTCCATTTATTCTTTTACGTAGAGACTGTCCAGTTTGACCAATGTACATGGCAGAGGGGCATTGCTGGCACATGATGGCATATATCACATTGGTGGATGTGCAGGTGAACGAGCCTCTGATAGTGTGGCTGATGTTATTAGGCCCTGTGATGGTGTCCCCTGAATAGATATGTGGGCACAGTTGGCAACGGGCTTTGTTGCAAGGAGGAACTTATCCTTGCAACAAAGCCCGTTGCCAACTGTGCCCACATATCTATTCAGGGGACACCATCACAGGGCCTAATAACATCAGCCACACTATCAGAGGCTCGTTCACCTGCACATCCACCAATGTGATATATGCCATCATGTGCCAGCAATGCCCCTCTGCCATGTACATTGGTCAAACTGGACAGTCTCTACGTAAAAGAATAAATGGACACAAATCAGATGTCAAGAATTATAACATTCATAAACCAGTCGGAGAACACTTCAATCTCTCTGGTCACGCGATCACAGACATGAAGGTCGCTATCTTAAAACAAAAAAACTTCAAATCCAGACTCCAGCGAGAAACTGCTGAATTGGAATTCATTTGCAAATTGGATACTATTAATTTAGGCTTAAATAGAGACTTGGAGTGGCTAAGTCATTATGCAAGGTAGCCTGTTTCCTCTTGTTTTTTCCTACCCCCCCCCCCCGATGTTCTGGTTTAACTTGGATTTTAACTTGAAGAGTGGTCAGTTTGGATGAGCTATTACCAGCAGGAGAGTGAGTTTGTGTGTGTATGGGGGTGGGGGGGATGTGAGAACCTGGATTTATGCAGGAAATAGCCCAGCTTAATTGTCATGCACATTGTGTAAAGAGTTATCACTTTGGATGGGCTATCACCAGCAGGAGAGTGAATTTGTGTGGGGGGGTGGAGGGTGAGAAAACCTGGATTTGTGCTGGAAATCACTTTAGATAAGCTATTACCAGCAGGACAGTGGGGTGGGAATAGGTATTGTTTCATATTCTCTGTGTATATATAAAGCCTGCTGCAGTTTCCACGATATGCATCTGAAGAAGTGAGCTGTAGCTCACGAAAGCTTATGCTCTAATAAATTGGTTAGTCTCTAAGGTGCCACAAGTCCTCCTTTTTTTTTAAATAAAAATTGGCTCATGGAAACTCTTTAGAGGTAAAAATGCAGAGAATGTGGGTAGGTGCTAGGGGCTGGGAGGTATTCAAACAGATTTGAGGTGTACAGGAGATGTACCATACTGGAATCAGAAAATTTAACCTAGATCTTATTTTTTAACAGGGAGATTGATTAGATGGTTTCTAAAGGTTGCTGAGGCATTGCATAATGGCCGACAAGAGCAGACCAAATAACAGACAGAAAATGGGGGTGACCTATTGGGTCTAAAGTGGGTGGGGTTTTGGCCTCCATATCTCCTCATTCCCTCCCTTTGTTTGTCCTCTCTTCTCCCAGGCTGTCCGTGCCACCCTTCCTTATGCTGGTCAGTGCCGTGAGAAGGCAGAGGAATTGAGGTGGAGGGTCGTTGGGAGACTAGAGTGTCTTACCATTACGTGCAAAGTCTTTCTCTTTTAGTCTATTGAATTTACTCCTGAAGGGCACAAATGGAGCATTGGGACTATCTGTAGCGAGATAAATAAACACAAATAATATGGGCAGAACATTGCCACTCAAACCAGTGGTTGTTGTCAAGGCTAAGTGGATACCTTGATTGCTACAGCATTAAGCGTCTTTCATTAAGGACTGATGCTGCCATTGTTCATCAATAATGTGATTGGTTTGTCACCTGCACACTGGGTTCATATGCAGTAACAGAAGGCAAATTGCTTTATGGATGTGGAAAGATGCTCCAGAAGTTCTGTACAAAGAGTTGGTTCAGAGTCATGAGACTCAGAAAGCCAGCCCTAAGGGAACAGGTATGTCTTCAACCAGCCAATGTGATATTCACAAAGACCACAAGTAATTTGTCATGTACATGAATCATTCAAAACTAGTCTGGTCATAGCACTAGAAAATTAACTGTAGGGGAGAAATTTTAATTAGTAAGAGAATGGGTGAGATGACTGAATAGGAAATAGCTATTCCTAATTTCTAGAGTCCAGCTCCTAGAACATAGAAATGTCGGGCTGGAAGGGACCTCGAAGTCTTCAAGTCCAGTCCCTTGCATGGAGGCAGGAGCAAGTAAACTTAGGCCATCCCCAGCAGTGTTTGTCCAATCTGTTCTTAAAAACCTCAATGTGCCTTGGAAGCCTATTTGAGAGTTTACCTACCCTTATAGTTGGAAAGTTAGACTAGATATTAGGAAAAAATCTCCCTCACTGCAGATTACACCCATTACTACTTGTCCTACCTCCAGTGGACATGGAGAACAACTGATAACCATCCTCTTTAAAACAGCCCTAAATATGTGATCAGGTCCCCCCATAGCCTTCTTTTCTCAACACTAAACAAGCCCAGCTTTTTAAATCTTTCATCGTAGGTCAGATTTTCTAAATCTTTTTTTCATTTTTGTGACTCTCCTTTGGACCCTCGCCATTTTATCCACATCTTTCCTAAAGTGTATGGCCCATAATTGGGCTCAGTACTTCAGCTGAGGCCTCAACAGTGCTGAGTAGAATAGGATATTTACTTCCTGTGTCTTACATATGACACTCCTGTTAATTCATCCCAGAATTATATTTGCCTTTTTCGCAACTGCATCACATTGTTGACTCCTATTCAATTTGTGAACCACTGTCACCATCAGTTGTTTTTCAGCACCTAGCCAATTATTCCCCATTTTGTAGTTGTGCATTTGATTTGTTTCCTTCCTAAATGTAGTACTTTGCATTTCTTTTTATTGAATTTAATCTTATTGACTTCAGGTCAATTCTCCAATTTGTCAAGGTCATTTTGAATTCTATTTCTGTCCTCCAGAGTGCTTCTAACCCTTCCCAGCTTTGTGTCATCTGCAAATTTTATAATCATATTCTCCCCTCCATTATCCAAGTCCTTAATGAAAATGTTGAATAGTACTGGACCCAGGACTGATCCCTATGGTATCCCACTAAATGTGTCCTTCCAGTTTGACAGTGAACCATTGATAACTACCCTTTGAGTATGGTTTTTCAACCAGTGGTGCACCCACCTTGCAGTAATTTCATCCAGACCACGTTTCCCTAGTTTGCTTATAAGAATATCATGTGGAACTGAGTCAAAAGCCTTGCTAAAATCAAGACATATCACGTCTACTGCTTCCATCCTACCCACTAGACCAGTAACCCTGTCAAAGAAGGAAATTAAGTTGTTTTTTCATGATTTGTTCTTGACAAATCCATAATGGCTATTCCTTATAACTCTACTATTCTCTAGGTTCTTACAAATTGATTGTTTAATAATTTGATCCAGTATCTTTCCAAGTATTGAAATTAGTTTGATGGGACTATAATTCCCTGGGTCCTTTTTGTTTCCCCTTTTTAAGGATTGGTGCTATGTTTGCCCTTCTCCAGTTCTCTGGGATCTCACCTGTCCTCCAGGAGTTCTTGAAGATAATTGCTAATGGTTCTGAGATTTCTTTAGCTAGATCCTTATGTACACTAGGATTAATTTCATCAAGCTGACTTGAATACGTCTAACATATCTAAATATTCTTTAATCTGTTTTTTCCCGATTTTAACATACATCCCTTCCCCCTTATTGCTCATATACTGTGTTGATTATGTGGTCACCTTTTTAGTGAAGAATGAAGCAAAATAGGCATTAAACAGCTTAGCTTTCTTGATGTCATCAGTTATTAGCTCTCTTTTCCCACTAAGTAGAGGACCTACACTTTTCTTTGTCCTTCTCTTGCTCCTAATGTATTTAAAGAACCTCTTGTTTTCTTCGATGTCCCTTGCTAGTTGCAACTCATTTTACGCTTTAATCTTTTTGAATTTTTGTTCCTACATTTGTGCTGTTCTTTTGTACTCCTCCTTAAGCAGTTTGTCTATGTTGCCACTTTTTGTAGGATTCCTTTTTGATTTTTCAGGTCATTAAAGAAATCCTAATGGAGCCATATTGGCCTCTTACTGTTCTTCCTATCTTCCCTACCCACTGGGGTAGGATTGAGTTGTGTCTTTAATACTGTCTCCTTGAGAAACTGCGAGTTCTCCTGAACACCTTTTATATTTTAGAGGATTTTCTGCCTATCAGACTTTACCTACCTGTTCTCTGAGTTTGTTCAAGCCTGCTTTTTTGAAGTCAATTGTCCTTCTTCTGCTGCTTTCACTCCTTCCTTTCCTTAGAATTATGCAATCTATCATTTCATCATCGCTTCCACCTAAATTGCCTTCCACATTCAGATTTGCTACCAATTCCTCCCTGTTGGTCAGAATCAAGTCTAAAATTGCTGCCCCCCTGGTTACTTCCTCCACTTTCTGAAGCAAAAAGGTGTCCTCAATACATTCCAATAATGTATTGGAAATGTTGTTTTGCTGTATTAGTTTTCCACCAGATGTCTGGGTAGTTAAAGTCCCCCATTACTACCAGGTCTTGTGTCTGGATATTTCTGTCATTTGTTCTAGAAATGCCTCATCCACCTCCTCTTCCTGATTTAGTGGTCTATAGTAGACCCCTTCCGTTAGGTCACCCCTATTTTGTCCCCTTTTATATATGCTGAGAGACTCTCAATGGGTCTTCCTCTCACCTCCTTCTGGAAGGCAGAACTAGTGGATTCTTGATATAATGTACAACACCTCCTCTCTTTTTTCCTGCCTGTCCTTCCTGAACAAGCGGTACGCCTCTGTATTAATATTCCAGTAATAAGATTTATCCAACTAAGTTTTCTCTGATGCCAATTAAATCACAAGTTAGTTTATGTACTAATACTTCCAGTTCATCCTGTTTATTCCCCACACACATTGCAGTTTTGTAAAGTCTCTAACGGTATGTCTACACTACAGTAAAAGACCCATGGTGTGGAGTCCCAGAGCCTGGGTTAAAGTGACTCAGGCTCACGTGGCTTGGGCTGTGGGTTGACAAATAGCAGTGTAGATATGGCTGCTTGGGCTGGAGTCCGGACTCTGAGACCCTCCCGTTTCACTGGGTTTCTGACCCAGGGCTCCAGCCCAAGTGGGAACCTCTACGCTGCTATTTTTAGCCCCATAATGTGAACGTCGTAAGCCCAAGTCATTTGACCCAGGCTCTGGGACTTAGTGACATGGGTTTTTCTTTGCAATACAGAGATTTCCCCCACTGATTTCCCTCTTGTTCCTCCTATGACTCTATTGTACTTTTCCATTCCCCTGCACCCATCCAAACATCTAGCCCTCTATTCAGGTCATCTTCTTTTATGTTTACCTGTGGGCTTTTGCCACCTTCCCACTTTGAACCTAGTTTAACGCTCTCCTCACTAGGTTGGTGAGTCTGTTGGTGAAGATGATGTTCTCCTTTCTTGATCAGGGGGACCCCATCTATTCTCAATAGTCTTCCTACCTGGAGCAGTATCCTATGTCACTAAGTCCCAGAGCCTGGGTCAATTGATGGGCTCACAGGGTTCACAATATGGGGCTAAAAATAGCAAACTTGCCCTGGCTCAGAAACCCACTGAGAGGGGAGGGTCTCAGAGTCCAGAGTAGCTGGTTTTCCTTCTTCCTCTGGTGCTACAAAATAATCCTAGAAACTAGGTATGGAAAATACCTACTCAGTTTGCTAGTCCATCTTCCTACCAATGCAAGATTATTCACTGATGTGTCTGGGAAACAGGGCCAGAGTCTCCACTCCCTTCAGTGGAGTGACACGAAGTTTCATCGGTTTAGGAACAGGCACATAATCTGATCTGTGATTGGTGGAAAGAAATCAGGCTACTTTTCGTTGACGTGAGGATGGAAAAGAGAGTTTACATGTCCACTTATTTTTATTACTACTACTAAGACCTACCTCTCATATAGCACTTTTCATCAGCGGAACTCAAAATGTTTTACAAAGGAGGTAAGTAGCATTATTACAAATGGGGAAACTGAGGCACAGAGAGGCGACACAAACTTGCCCAAGGTTACCCAGTGGGCCAGTGACAGTGGTGGGAAGTGGCAGTCCTAGTAAAAGCAGAATGCAGGTCAGTGTGTAGCGTGCAACATGTGCAATGCACCGAATCACCAAGAGAGAGATTTCTCCCCTCTTGAATCTTCCTACCATATCACCAGCAAAAGAGTGAATTAGACACTGTGTGATAAAAGTAAACAGCAGTGAGATGGGTTGGTCGCCCAAGCAGAAATCAATTATCATCATCATTTGAATCATTTATGGCCTGGAGACATACAGAAGCAGGCTGAATGTATAGTAATGGTCCTCACCACGAAAAAGGGGCTTTGAAAAATGCAAAGCCAAACTGCAAACATTCAGGGAAATCTAAACCCCCGACTTTAAAGCATTTAAAGCTGGCATGAAGGGCTATTTATGGAAAGGTTTCCATTCCATACCATCCCTGCTGTGCACAATTTTTGTTTAACTCAAATTCCCTTTCAGATACAGTTTTTGATTTCATGCTTGAGCTCCACTGCTGGTTCTTGGAGAAGACATGTGTTGTTGTGTCTGTGAAGAGGATGAAACCAGAGGGACTGAAGGATTTGTACGGGAGATACAAACCCTGCCAATGAAGCCTGAGTCCTACTCTCTTGGCACATATCATGCAGTCTTTTAAAAATCTACCCCTTGCTGCCTTCTGAGTGGACACTTAAGACACTCAAGCCCACCTCCCTGCCCCAGACTCGAGAGCCTGAGCTCCAGCCCAAGCCTTAACATCCACACAGCTATTTTTAGCATGCTAGCAAGAGTCCCACTAGCACCAGTCTATTGATCTGGGCTTGCTTCCAGATGCAGTGTAGAGATACCCCAAGGGGCCAAACCAAGCCCTTTGTCCAGACACTCCCAACCGTTGAAGTGTTTGAAATCTGGGTCTGAATTTTGGTCTTCCGCTCCAGATATTATGGGCCACTTGAGTTATAGATCCTACGTAGGATCCCTATGTAGACCCTAAAAGTGGCTGGGGCCGCATACCTTCTTCTGACCATTTGATTCATGAACACAAATGCACAAGCCACTCTGAGCCTTTGATGAAGTGGGCTGTGTAACTGCAAAGTCTTATTACTATTCATTCTGAAGGGAGCCAGCTTGAAAAATGCCCTTTATGCTTTTCCTCACGTGTCAGCTCTCTCCCCATCCTGCGGGTCCTTTGCCCTGGAGGCAAATCCAAAGCACTGTGGTTTGCTGCTGAAACCCCCTTATGATGTCCCATCAGATGTCCTAGCCACAGAGGGTATGTCCACACAGCAAAGAAAAACCATGGCTTCACAGGCGCCGGCTTCCTCTGTGCCCCGGGGGTGCTCAACCCCAACTCCTTCCTGCAAGTCCCCATCCCTGCCCCTGCCCGCCCCCTTTCCCCAAGCCCCCACCCAGCCTCTTCACGCCCAGTTCTGCCCCCTCCACTGAGCGGGCCTGATCCCCTCTCCTCCCCCTCCCACCCCTGCGCCTCCTGCACACCGCAAACCAGCTGATTGCGACGAGCAGGAGGTGCTGGGAGGGAGCTGGCTGCCGGTGGGTGCTCAGCACACACTAATATTTTTTCCGAGGGTGGTCCAGCCCTGGAGCACCCACACAGTTGGTTCCTATGCGTGGCTGGCCCGTGCCAGCCAACTCAGGCTCATGGGGCTCAGGCTGTGGGGCTGTTTCATGGCTGTGTAAACTTCTGGGCTCAGGATGGAATCTGAGCTCTGAGACCCTCCCACCCCACAGAGCCCTACAGCCCAGAAGTTTACATAGCCATGAAACAGCCCCACAGCCCGGGCCCTGTGAACGCCATGCACACGATCCCATTCTGCTGTGAGCCCTAAGCACTGGCTAGCTTTAAGTCCTTCACTTGTCAGCATTAATCAAGCATAAAAGCAAGTGACAAGCAGATTTTGCTGATTTAATGAATAATTCCGGCTTGTTTGGCCCATCTAATTCAAATGATTAGAACTGAATCTGAACTGACTGCTGACTGTCCCTGCTTGTCTTTGTCAATATATTTAGATACAGGTCAATGCAGGTAAGCAGGATTTAATCCAAAACTCAGCAGAGGATTTCTTTTTACATATCTCCGGTTTCACCTTGTCCCCATTGTAGCTGTAAGGAAACCTCGTTTCCTGCAAAGTAATTCTCTGTGGAAGTATTTTCTCGATGGTCTAACAATACTGTTAATAGCATATGCATAGGCCATGCCTTGTTAAGGATACCTTCCTACTGAAATAGTCAATAGGGGAAGAGAATGAGTGTCACCCCATTGATCTGGCTTAAAACAGCCTTGACTGATTCTAATCAATGCAGTTACTGCTTGATGGGGAGAAAATGTCTCGCAAATACCTGGGAATTGAACCTGGGTCTCCCACAGCCCAGGTAAGTACTCTAACCACTGGGCTAAACGTCATAAGGTGGACATCTCCTCCAGCTGCATTTTGAATAGGACCTGATCCAGTAGGCCACCTCTGGGCATGCCTACCTGATCAGGCCCTGCACAGGAATTAGGAGGCCAAACACCTATTTTCCCCTGGCTTGTGAATCATTCTGGGACTTAGGCCCCTAACTCCTTCTGTGCATCCAGCACCTTGTGCCCTATGTATATGGCAGTCTACCCAGCTGTCTTAAACTTTAGTTCATCAGTGCAAAGTCTGAAAGAAGCCTTTTAATCCTAGCGCATCAGCATTTGTGATGAGTGAACTGAAATCTGGGTTGTCTGGTGGAACTGTTCAAAAGAACAGTGCTTAATGTAACCAAACCCTGAAGCCACAACACTCTTATTGCAAGCTTACCTCTTTCTAGCAACTTCAGTTCTGACATGATTTTGGTAGCCAATGTTACCTGAACTGCTGGAGTTAGGTATGAATGCTTTGGGCTGCTTCACAACTTCCTTGCCTGGTTGAGGCCTTGAGGCATTATCACCATTTATATGTTAAATAATAACTTAGATTAGGGCTGTCAATTAATCACAGTTAATTCACGCGATTAACTCAAAAAAATTAATCGTGATTAATTACAGTTTTAATTGGACTGTTACGCAAAAGAATACCAAGTGAAATTTATTAAATGTTTTTGGATGTTTTTCTACATTTTCAAATATATTGATTTCAGTTACAACACAGAATACAAAGTGTACACTACTCACTTTATCTTATTTTTGATTACTAATATTAGCACTCTAAAATGATAAAAGAAATAGTATTTTTCAATTCACCTCATATAAGTACTGTAGTGCAATCTCTTTATCATGAAAGTGCAAGTTACAAATGTAGATTTTTTTGTCTGTTTGTTACATAATCAAAAACAAAACAATGTAAAACTGTAGCGCCTACAAGTCCATTAAGTCCTACTTCTTGTTCAGTTAATCATGAAGACAAACAAGCTTATTTACATTTGTGGGATATAATGTTGCCAGCTTATTATTTTCAAAGTCACCTGAAAGTGAGAACAGGCATTCGCATGGCACTTTTGTAGCTGGCATTGCAAGGTATTTACATGCCAGATGTGCTAAACATTCGTGTGCCCCTTCATGCTTCAGCCACCATTCCAGAGGCCATGCTTCCATGCTGATGACGCTTGTTAAAAAAAATAATGTGTTAACTAAATTTGTGACTGAACTCTTTGGGGGAGAATTGTATGTGTCCTGTTCTGTTTTACCTGCATCCTGCCATATATTTCATGTTATAGCCGTCTCAGATGATGACCCAGCACATGTTGTTTGTTTTTAGAACACTTTCACTTCAGATTTGACAAAATACAAAGACGGTACTAATATGAGATTTATAAAGATAGCTATGGCACTCAGTCATTTAAGAATCTGAAGTGCCTTCCAAAATCTGAGGGACAAGGTGTGGAGCTTGCTTTCAGAAGTCTTAAAAGAGCAACACTTCTATGCGGAAACTACAGAACCTGAACCACCAAAAAAGAAAATCAACCTTCTGCTGGTGACCTCTGACTCAGATGATGAAAAGGAACATGCATCTGTCCGCACTGGTTTGGATCATTATCGAGCAGAACCCGTCATCAGCATGGACGCATGTCCCCTGGAATGGTGGTTGAAGCATCAAGGGACATATGAATCTTTAGAGCATTTGGCACATAAATATCTTGTGACGCTGGCTACAACAGTGCCTGTTCTCACTTTCAGGTGACATTGTAAACAAGAAGCGGGCAGCATTATCTCCTGCAAATGTAAACAAGCTTGTTTGTCTGAGCTACTACCTAAACAAGAAGTAGGACTGAATGGACTTGTAGGCTCGAAAGTTTTACATTGTTTTGTTTTTGAGTGCAGGTTGTTGTTTTTTTACATAATTCTACATTTGTAAATTCAACTTTCATGATAAAGAGGTTACACTACAGTACTTGCAATGGGGGAACTGAAAAATACTATTTCTTTTGTTTTTCACGGTGCAAATATTTGTAATAAAAATAAATATAAACTGAGCACTGTATACTTTTTCTTCTATTGTAATGGAAATCAGTATATTTGAAAATACAGAAAACATCCAAAAATATTTAAATGAATGGTATTCTATTATTTAATAGCGTGAATAATCGCAATTCATTTTTTTAATCACTTGACAGCTCTAATTTGGATACTACTTCTTGTTCCAGCAACAGCAAACACCTGAATGCTTTTTGGATGTTGAAAGAAGAAAAGTTTTCGTGGTTCACTCTGAGTCTGGATCAAATGTTCAGGTCAGTTCCAAATTGGTTTGTTTGACCCTATTAGCATTCCCCCTTGTACTGCAAAATTTTTGTTCCTGACTATATTACACTCAAGAATGAGAGCACAGGATAAGCCAATGGGAGCCTGAACAGATGCCAGTTAAAATAACATCAAATAAAAGCTTTCTTAAAAAAAAAAACTTAAACAAACAAAACAAGTTATTTAAGGCCAAGTTGATTGGCAAGTAACAGGTCTACAATAGCTGCCTTTACCGCAACAACACACTTCATGTTTCCAGTGAGGCATTGCTTTCAAGAGACAATAATGATGATAGAAGCTGCACAGAACCTCAACAGGGAAACTGTCAAGATGAAGCTTCCGTGTTTTCCTCTGTATCTCCATGCAAGTGCTCAGGAAGGACATGACTGCCTGAGCACTCAGCCCCCGGTGCATATGTCTTGCCAAGTAAATCTGATTAAGGCTGTATTGGAGAGAAGCAGATGGCAATTTTGACGTTAAGTGGAGATGGCTTAATCTCCATCTGCGCTGATATTTTCTGATGTTTGCCTGCAAACGCCGGTTCCCCTGATAATCACCAACGTGAAGCTGCTTTTTGCAGATGCCGTTTCAAGGCCTGGCCTTTTCTGGGAGGTTTTGTAGGTTGATTTCTGTTTTCAATATGGCTGATGCAATGGAAGCTGGGAACACAGTGGGAAGTGCCCGTGACCTGTGGTTCTTGCCTAGGAAACTGCTCGTTATTCAGCATCCCTGTGATTGACCATCATCCTAATTAGCACCCCAGCACACCGAGGCCAGTGCTGAGCTCAGGCTTTCTGGGAAAAGGCTGCATCAGCTCTCCTGCACTGGCACCAGCTGTGATGCAGAAAGCTCTAAAAAGGCAATTAAGGAAATTTCAGAACAACAGTGGAGAAGAACGGATCCTCAAAGGCAGCTTTTAATGCCAAGCAATGTTAATTACAGAGGGGTATTTATAGCCATCATAACTCTGGCTGTTGCTTTGTATGTTTCTAGAGGTCAGATTATTCTGGTCCAGATAATTCCATAATTGGGCCGAGACAGTATCTGTTCACTAGATCAGATGTGGCTCTTACAGGAGGATTCGGTGTGGAAGGCTTGATTCACTCCCGCCCGGGCTATACTGGTGGGCCACTGCACCCTGGGGGACCTTGCCTGTCGGGGAATGAGGTGCTGGCCTGCCTCAGGGATTCTGGCATGAAGAGCAGATTTAAACTACCACTGGGGAGCTACATGAAGGCCATTGTTCAGGGCAAAGCAGCAGAGCTAAAGGCCATCATGAGCATGGTCCTCTCCAGACAGCCTGCTGCTTCATTTGCCGAGGGACGCTGAATGCAAGTTAAGCGGAACGAGTGGCAATTTACTGAACCCTGTGCACTGCTCTGTCCACGTGACTGACCCACTTCCAGCCCAACTCCCCGTGTTCCCTATTCCCCTGGTGTTCCCTCAATAACCCAAGGGCCCAAGGAAGATGGGCCCTCTGACTCCAGCTCTACTGATCATGATACACCTCTGCTCACTGGTAGGGCTGCACTCACCCAGCAAAAGGTGGGAGCTAGAACCTTGGACCAGCTCTTGGGCACATTTTCTGCTGCAGCCTGGTTTACACTAGGGGGATCTCGATCTTAATCTGATACGTTTTGTGGTTCATTTATAACAGAAAGACTGATCTAAATAGTGGCTTTAAATATGTAAATTCCTTTATACCTACATACAGGAATAGTACTGAAGAAAGTACAGTGACCAAGGAGGAAGAAAGCACCTATCAACCTGTGTCAGTCAGAAGTTGAGATCTTTTGAAAATCTGGCCTTTCCTATGCATTTCCTCCACTTGGAGACTCCACCCTAGTCAGTCTATGTACAGCTCTGGGTGTCACTACGAGTCAGAGTGAACTTGAGCTGGGAAGCACTGTGGCAAAATGCCTAAGGTGGGTTCTGGAAAAGGAGATGAAAAAATCACAGGACAGGATATAAATGGAATGGTATCGAATTGCCTTGGGGGGCAGCTACAGTGAGAGGACTGGTACTGTGGGATTTATTTCATGCAGGTTTCTGGGAATAAAGACTTTCTATGGTATCTGTGAGAAACTATCTTCTAAGTACTGTAACTGCTGCAAGGCTGGCATAATGTCTCATGCATAAAGACGAACAGTCCTGAAATTCAGCGAACACTTAAAACAAGCTGGTGGAACAAGCCTGCTTTGTTTTTAGGTTCTCTGCAGTTTTTCTCACCTCCCCATTTTGAGCCAAGACCAGGATGGGAAAGAACAAAATCCCACCAGAGCGGCTGTTCTAACAGCATGCGGTGGAGGAGGGAACTTTCAGTTTACTGGAGGTAAAGACCTAATCCTGTGAACTGCCCAGTGCCCTCAGCTGCTCCTGACTTCAGTGGCCATTCAGGATGCTCTGTACCTCACAGAAACTATTCAGCATTTTGCAGAATGCTATTTACCTTGGTCTCTGCCACTTTGAGTCCTTTGTGCCTCCTTGTGTCCCCCTCAACACTCCTTCCCCCCATCCCAACCTGTAGAAATTTCAAAAAGGAATCACGATGTACAGTAGGTAGATTAGATTCTCTAGTATGTTTGTTGTTGGGTATCTGATGTCAATGCATTAAGGGGCCATCTACTGATGGTATGGTGTGAGCACACTCACCAGGGAGCTACACAGCAGCTCCGATTCAGGGCATTGACCCCAAGAATGACTCCTGCAACTTTGAATCTCCTGGATGTCTGGAAAATATTTTGAGCTGTGAAGACAGGCTGAGGATACTTTCTACAGCTGACTGGCAACCAGATGAGTTACTGGGCTGGGACCCTTCTCAGGCAGGCACAGACATTTATATTTTAATTTAATGTCAGCTGTCCCAAACTCTTCTGCCTCTTCTCTTCCTGCCCATCCCTCTTCAGAATGGGGCTTGCCCTCATTATTAGTCACCGCAACTGTGGGTATGTCTCTCCAGAATCAGCATGTCTGGCTGACTGTGGGCAGGGAGGATTTTTAACCAGGAGCGGATTTACCATGAAACACACTGTGTGGTAGCATGGGGCCCCCAATGACAGGGGCCCCCCCAAAATGCAGTACAAATATCTGACAACCTGTCCCTGAGTCCTGGCCAGTGGCGCAGCAGGGCTCAGGCAGGCTGCCTGCATACCGTGGCCAGTGGTCCCACGCTGCTTCCGGAAGCCGGCTGCTGGCATGTGACTGTTACCCCTGGCAGGAGGGGAAGGTGGCTCCGTGTGCTGTCCCTGCCCTGGGCAGTGCACGGAGAACCGCTGCCCCCCTCCCCACAAGGGGTACTCAGAGACATACCAGCAGCAAGGCTAAGGCTGCTTCGCTCCCGGAAGTGGTTGACATGTCCCTACAGCCCCTGGGGTGTGTGTGTGTCTCTGTGCACTGCCTGAGTGCCGACGCCGCAGCTCCCATTGGCTGGCAACTGTGGCCAATGGGAGCTGCGTGGGCTGCGCCTGCGGGCAGCAGTGTGTGGAGACTCCCCTGCCCCCCCCCCCCCGCCTAGGAGCCGCTGCTGGAGGGGTGTGCCAGTTGCTTTGGGAGCCTCACTGCCCGAGGTAAGCACCGCCCCCGTTCCCCCCTCCTGCACCCCAACCCCCTGCCCCATCCCAGAGCCTGCCACCCACACCTCCTCCTGCACCCCAACCCCCAATCAAGGTACCTTACTTTATTTTCATTTACTTCCCATTACTTATAATACAGGAGGAGGAGGAAGAAAAAACGAATAAAAAATGGGGGGAGATAAGAGAGAATGTTCTTTTTCTTGACTAGGTCCCAAGGGGGGGCCCTGAAAATGAAGCTGCACCCAGGGCCCCACTAACTCTAAATCCACCACTGTTCTTAATCCTTTTCTGCCTGTATTTTACGTGTGGTTTGTCAACCCCATCACATGGAATCAATGGAAGTTTTGCTTAGGTAAAGACTGTGGATTAGTTCTTTTTAGCATTCAAATCTGACTTAACGGGGACAGGAATATCACTAGAACATGCTTTCCGTCGCAAGCTTTCTGGTCCTAGCTGCTGCATCCATCCTGCTTGGATATAAGGGATGAAATCCTGGCCAGGACTTCAGGGGGGCCAGGATTTCAGCCAAGGTATGCAAGAGACCAGAGAAAGTAGAAAATAATGCAGGTGCTGGGGTGGGAGGGGGGGGCAGTGAATGTAACTTGTTAGACTGAGTTTTGCTTCATGGCTTAATCTTGATTTTTCTCTAAACTGGATCTTTTGCCCCTCTCTCTGCTGAACAAAAAATAACGTTTCAAAAGGGGTGGCCCCTTCTCATTTCATTTCACTATCTTCATGTAAAAAATCTTCCTGTAATTCTGCCAAATAAAATGCTGTGGTCCTTAATTTCTGAAGCCTGGGAAGAGGTCCATGCCTTATTGTGCTCATACCTATTTGCTGCCATTAGGAAATTACAACCAAAGGCTTTTTTTTCCTTTACAAAAATAATTTTGATGTTGAAAAACAGGGTGGATTACAGGCCAAATTCTGATCTCCATTTCAACTGTTTGATTTCCCTTCCTTATTGCATTGGCTGCACATGTGCAATTAACACTAGTCATTAATGTGTGCTGTATGTACGGGGGATGTATGGAAAATCACAAATATGTGTGCTGAAAATTATGTTCTTAAAATGTGTAGCTGGCAGGGCATAAGGCACCCAGTCCTAAACAAAGGAATGAGGGTCTGCCTGCTTGTGTGTATATCCTATGTAAATTAAGCCAGGTGTGGTCAAAAGACAATGGATATCAGATACTGCAGGGATATCATTTGCATTGTAGGAATCACCATCGGGGAGAAGCCAGCATGGCATCTACACACAGCAGTGGGAAGGAACTTTATCTGGGGATGGGCTTCAGACTCATACATTTAAAAGGTTTACTGGCCTATAAAGAGACGGGAGAGAACCCCTAAGTTATCCTTCACCTGAGGAGACAAAGAAACTGAGCACTTTGAGCTCTGTGAAGGGTCCTGGCTAAAAAACTGGTTTGCCCTGCCGGAAGAACGACTGGTGAGAAAAACTTCTTTCAACAAAAGATTCTAGTCTAAGTTAGATTGAAGTCTTAGACGCCTTTTCTTTCTTTTGTTTGTTTGTAGCCATTGATATCTTTATTCCTAATATTTGATATCACGTGAACCTCTGTCCTTTATTAATAGACGTACTTTACTTTGACTATAAACCATCTCAGTGTTTTGATTCCAAACGAGTGTCTGTTAACCCCAGTTAAGGTACAAAGCTCTTGTGTACTGACTCTTTAAAGGAGCCGTGAACTAGGTAAGGTTTTGTGAGTGCTCCGGTAAGAAAAATCTACACACTGCAGAGAGATGTCTCAGAGGAACTTGAGAGTTGGGGCTCACAGATTGTTACCTACTCGCCAAGGTTTGGACTAGCAGGGGCCTGTAGAATTCACTGGCAGGGCAGACAAGCAGGTGTGTCAAGGAGCTGACACAGTCTAGTAGCAGCAAAGCTCTCCCTTATTGAGGCTGAGAAGAGTAACACAATAACTTACAATTCTGGGAATCCCAGCAGCGTGTCACAGATACTATCCAAGGCCTTCCTCTGCATACAAGAGTCCTGGGACTGAGATGCTGGAGGGAACTGGTTGGGGTGTGTGGTGTTCTAGGGGTGAGAGGGCTGTATCCAGGGCAATCCCTCTGCCAAGCTATTTCTCAGCTGCTGCAAAACCCTTTGGGGCTATAAGCAGCCAGATGCAACTTAGGGACTTCAGGGTTTCTTCAACCAGCCCCAAACAGGGGATGTCTAGCCTCCCGTGGGCTCCACACTGGTGCAGAGAGGGCGTATAGGATGGCAGAAGGGCAAGGCAGGCCAGAACCTGGCCCCAGGGCTTTCTTTTCGCATGTAAGTTCAGAGAAGAATTTATTTTAAGTTATCACATGTATTTAAGTGGAAGTCCTCCATTTCTTAACTTTGTTGATTGATTTTTTTCACAGAATTCAGATGCATCTACCCAGGTGTCTTAATAGCATAGACCCCCTCAGGGCCATACCAGTTTGTCTGTCACCCAGGATCAGTGCCTGACGTGCCTTATCGCAGCAGCTCTGCATTTACCCAGCCAGGACACCCGGCTCCAAGGTGCCGAATTCTGCCTCCTCCCTGGCAGAGGAGAGCTGATGCAAACGAACGCTCAGCTGACTTGACAAGAGTGGTGTTCAACACGTATACCAACCGCTCCCGCTCCTGGCCTGTCAGAAGCTATCTACCAGCATGCATTGCACAGCCATGGGATGTTGACATAGGGTAGCCCAGACTGCACCCTTGGATGGGCGCGGTGCAGAGTGGCAGCATCCTTTAGGATGACACCTGTGCCACTCCTCAGGCTATTGCAAAGGGGGAGTGGGAGCACAGCATTGCCTACCCCCTTACGGCTACATGAGCCTTGACACAGGTGTGAAAGTGAAGAGGGAAGGTTCCTTCCCTTCTCTGACCATGTACACCTGTGCAAAGGCCAGGGGCAGTCTGGGTCCTATGCTGCATATGAGAGGGTTCCCGGTGAACACCATTGAAGGGGGACTGGTTGACTCTGGGCTTTGATTGTGTTCTATATGACAACTCCATGTGCTTTTCAGATTGACTGGACCGTTTCTTCCTTGCCTCCATTGTTAAGTTATCTTTTCCCCCAAGCGGTTGCCATTCTCTTTGCTGATTCTCTCGCCCCACAACCTTCTGCAGATTGTGAAGCTTGTAAAGAAGTTTTCTCAGGAAAAGGAATGGAGAGTTGATTTTACCCCCTGACTCTTTTCTTGGCAAGGGGCAGTGGGTGAGCAGGCATGGGGGGTGAGGGGGGAGGGAGTCAGACCAGCACTGGTGATTATGTTAAATCCGTTTCATGCTGCTTCAACCTTACAAGATGTATTGCTCCTTCAGATTCCAGAATGGAAGCAGGACCAGTTATTCCAGGCTGTGGGGAGCAGACCATCTGTGCATGTGTGACAGGGTGGACCAGGTCTGGAGGCCCCCTGCTGGAGGCCTCATGGCCCTGCATCACCCTGCTCCAGAATAGAGCAGCGAGAAGTCATCCAGGCAGCCTAGACTGGCTGCAAAAGGGCAGCCAATCAGAGGGGCTGCTGGAGCAACCAATAAGGGGCCAGAAGGGCCAAATAAAAGGCAAGCAGCAGAGCAAAGTCTTCTGTTGCTGTGTGGAACTTGATGAGAGAGGACCAAGTACCTGGCTGCGTAGACGAGCAGCAGGCCACGGGCAGCTCACTGCAGAGAGATCACCAGGCAGAACTGAGCCCAGGGAAGGCTGCCAAAGACCAGGTGCCTGGCTGGCTGGATAGAGTAGCAGCAGGACCATGACAAGGTCACTGCGGGCAGGCTGAGCACAGGGGACTGAGCCCAGGACCTGGCCAGATGAGGCGAGGATACTGAGATGGGCCCTGCTGGTCTGGTTGCAGACTGAGCCCAGGGAGGGCTGCTGAAAAGGGCACAAGCTGAGAGTACTGAGATGGGCCGTGGTTGAAGAAGGCAGTACCTTGGGAAGAAGCCTTAGAGTTACCAGGGCCAAGATAAGAACTCGGGACTTTATACCCCGGAAGTGGGGGCAGCGTGTATGGCTTGGTCAGAGGGCTGAGCTGCCGAAGACTGTCTGACAGAACTAGTGGCTGGGGGGTGGTTGCGAAAGGTAGGTACCACTACAATGTAAGACCAAAAAAGAAAAACAGGCTTACACCTAACCGAGATAAAGGGGGCCATCCATGAGAGGAGGGTGCCCCCTCCATGAAAAGAACAGTGTTTTCAGGCACTATTGGCCAGAGAAAAGGGGACACGCATGAGAGGTGGGTGCTGACCCTGTTACAGTATGTGAGGGAAAGCTTTTGACAGGTGAACTGATAAGTGACTGGACAGGGATTGCAAAGTTCCAATGGCAGAGGGAGGCTTGCCTTACCAAGAAATCTCATAGACTTTCTGGAATATCTACTGAGCAAAAAAATTCTATTTCATTCCTCTACACAAAAGAACCAAAATCAGATTGGCAATAGACTGGCTTCTGCCCTCGTGGGCAGGTGCCGTAGCATGCAGGGCTGTTTGGACAGTGATGCCTGTAAGGATTGTCTTATGGTAAGTTACATTTTGCCCAGACTGTGACCCAAAAAAGCTCTTTTTTTTAAATTTTGCATTAATGGTTTTCCATTAAAACCATGTTACTGCCTTAAGCTGCTGGTCTGCTGGGGTTCTCTCCACTTGTCCACCATTTTAAGCAGTATGATCAGAAGCAAGAGAGGGGAGAAGTGGGGATTGGGGATGTTTGGATGAGGGTAACTGTGCAGCATCTACCCACTACTGAAGTGGCAGCTAAGCTTATAGGATAAAACCCAGCCAAATAGTTCATAACAATAACGACAAAGATGGCTATGCCCATCTTACTCAGCTGAGATGCTCAGGCCTCCTCTGTTTCTTCTGTCTGTGGCCCGTTCACTCCACTGTGCTGTTCCTGGGGCTGATCAGGGAAGACCTGTGATCCAAGGCTTCCTGCTCTCCCTGGGTTGGCTGCCCGATGAAGGGGCTGGGTTCTGAACATACCCCTGGCTCTACAGATGAACCCATGCTGATCTGGGACTGCGTGTGTGGGGCGGTGTTGGGGCAGCACCAGATTTCTTAACATTAACCTTGGCCTTCCAGTGCCTCACCTTGAGCTGAACCTGATTTAAGTCTGCAGTGAAGACAAGGCCTTATGTGATCAGCTGCACCGCCTGAATCATGAATTCCTATTAACAAATAGTTCAAGGAGGAGTTTGGAGAGCCCATAGGGCCAAATAAGTTTGTGGAAACTGTCAGAACATTTATCAATAATAGAAATATGTGTGGTGAATAGATTGCTCATAACAAATAACATGACTAGCTGTAACTTTCCTGGGTTGCAAAGAAGCTAGGTGAGACTGGTACTCTCCTGGTCTGGACAGATGATGCACAGGTGGTGTTGTCAGATATTTGGCTGCATGTGTGTGCTTTCCCTATGTGCTGTCCCAGCTCTGCACAGACAACTGGCACAGCATCCTCAAGTGAACCGCCCAATGACTACAAGATCCATTAAGGTACGAAGGCACTCAGCGAGGTTTAATGTCAACAAAACATGGTCCTAGCTCCTTGGATCAATGTCTACAGTTATACTAGCACATGTATGCCTGTGACAATGGATGCAGCTCAGTGAATGGCGGGACTTTCCATTCCCCCCTCGGCTGGCCAGACACTCCCTCTACTATACAGCATTATACACCAATACAAACAAGTTATGTATTGCCTCTGACATGTACATGGTCAGAAGGCAAGGAACCTTCCCTCTTCACTTTCACGCCTGTGTATTAGGGTGCCACCCATTGCCTTGTACATGTTGGTTTGATCAAAACATCTCTATCCATCATGCTGTCATCGTGACCTTATCTTTAGGATGGGTCAGTGTGTTCCTGTTATCTTTGGGGAATGTGCTGGTATCAAGGTGTTCTGGTACCACCTTTCTGGAATGTGTTTGCATGTATATTCTTGTGCCTAGCACTACTTAGAAATGTGTATTTCTGCAGTACTAACCCTGTTCTTGCCAGATTCTGTGAGCAGAATGACCTGCCTCTTACTCACAACTTAACTTTGCTTTATATCAGAAAATTTTTGACTACTTTAGCCAAGACCTCATACCAGGCCTCTGATACATGGGCTTATGTTTCAGGCCTCTTCCTACTACAGGTGGGTGTTAGGAAAGACAGAATTCCTGTATTTTCATCGACACACTCCTCACAGTTAACTCTTGACCTAGTGACTTTTCTACAAAGTGTTGTCTCGTCAGTTTGCCACATGGAGTTGCAGATGGATTAATTAAACCGCACCATTTAGCATTTAGTTCCCCCTCCTTCACAATGGGAGGGAGCTGGCCTGTTCTGTATACTCAGATGTAAAAAATACATTTTCCTCTCTTCTTCCACGTTGCCTTTTAGCACCACAAAGAGGGATGAGCCACTGAATTCTGATGTTTAATAAATCAGCCTGGGGACAGCTCTTCATCAGCAGGGCTGTCAGCTTGTTTTACAAAAAACATTTCCTTCGCTGTCTTTTGTCTGGAACAGCTGCTGCTGCCTCGCGTTAGCCACCATCATCGAGTCTCACCAACATTTTGAATGCTGTTACAACCAGTTTAGGAATGGGTGTACTGCCTACAGGAGCAATACAGGGTTCTGTATGAGTGTATCACAACCCATTTTAGGGGACCCTTGCATGTGGTACTGAACCGCCCTTGCTTAGAATCATAGAATCATAGAATATCAGGGTTGGAAGGGACCCCTGAAGGTCATCTAGTCCAACCCCCTGCTCGAAGCAGGACCAATTCCCAGTTAAATCATCCCAGCCAGGGCTTTGTCAAGCCTGACCTTAAAAACCTCTAAGGATGGAGATTCTACCACCTCCCTAGGTAACGCATTCCAGTGTTTCACCACCCTCTTAGTGAAAAAGTTTTTCCTAATATCCAATCTAAACCTCCCCCACTGCAACTTGAGACCATTACTCCTCGTTCTGTCATCTGCTACCATTGAGAACAGTCTAGAGCCATCCTCTTTGGAACCCCCTTTCAGGTAGTTGAAAGCAGCTATCAAATCCCCCCTCATTCTTCTCTTCTGCAGGCTAAACAATCCCAGCTCCCTCAGCCTCTCCTCATAAGTCATGTGTTCCAGACCCCTAATCATTTTTGTTGCCCTTCGCTGGACTCTCTCCAATTTATCCACATCCTTCTTGTAGTGTGGGGCCCAAAACTGGACACAGTACTCCAGATGAGGCCTCATCAATGTCGAATAGAGGGGAACGATCACGTCCCTCGATCTGCTGGCTATGCCCCTACTTATACATCCCAAAATGCCATTGGCCTTCTTGGCAACAAGGGCACACTGCTGACTCATATCCAGCTTCTCGTCCACTGTCACCCCTAGGTCCTTTTCCGCAGAACTGCTGCCGAGCCATTCGGTCCCTAGTCTGTAGCGGTGCATTGGATTCTTCCATCCTAAGTGCAGGACCCTGCACTTATCCTTATTGAACCTCATCAGATTTCTTTTGGCCCAATCCTCCAATTTGTCTAGGTCCCTCTGTATCCTATCCCTCCCCTCCAGCGTATCTACCACTCCTCCCAGTTTAGTATCATCCGCAAATTTGCTGAGAGTGCAATCCACACCATCCTCCAGATCATTTATGAAGATATTGAACAAAACCGGCCCCAGGACCGACCCTTGGGGCACTCCACTTGATACCGGCTGCCAACTAGACATGGAGCCATTGATCACTACCCGTTGAGCCCGACAATTTAGCCAGCTTTCTACCCACCTTATAGTGCATTCATCCAGCCCATACTTCCTTAACTTGCTGACAAGAATACTGTGGGAGACCATGTCAAAAGCTTTGCTAAAGTCAAGAAACAATACATCCACTGCTTTCCCTTCATCCACAGAACCAGTAATCTCATCATAAAAGGCAATTAGATTAGTCAGGCATGACCTTCCCTTGGTGAATCCATGCTGGCTGTTCCTGATCACTTTCCTCTCATGCAAGTGCTTCAGGATTGATTCTTTGAGGACCTGCTCCATGATTTTTCCAGGGACTGAGGTGAGGCTGACTGGCCTGTAGTTCCCTGGATCCTCCTTCTTCCCTTTTTTAAAGATTGGCACTACATTAGCCTTTTTCCAGTCATCCGGGACTTCCCCCGTTCGCCACGAGTTTTCAAAGATAATGGCCAATGGCTCTGCAATCACAGCCGCCAATTCCTTCAGCACTCTCGGATGCAACTCGTCCGGCCCCATGGACTTGTGCACGTCCAGCTTTTCTAAATAGTCCCTAACCACCTCTATCTCCACAGAGGGCTGGCCATCTCTTCCCCATTTTGTGATGCCCAGCGCAGCAGTCCCAGCGCAGCTTTGTTGTGTCTGGGAGTAATTGGAGCCATTTTCATTTAAGCCTGTTTTCCTGACTCACACAGGCAACCTAAGTATAGTCCCCTGCTTGAAACAACAGTAGGAACGACCTGCATGCCTAGGGTGACCATACGTCCAGTTTTGGCCAGGACAGTCCCGTTTTTAAGCTCTGTTCTGGCCATCCCCACTTTTTTTTGACAAAAATGGGCATTTGTCTCATTTGCTCTTCCCAACTGATCAGCTGACAAGAGCAAACAAACAAATACCCAGTTTACCAAAAAAATTGGGCATGACCCCTACTGGGGGCGTGGAGGAACGTTGGGGGGTGGGGGGAGCAGCGGAGCCCTAGGTGACGGGAAGCGGGGCTCAGGAGTCAGCCCCAGCTGAGAGTGGCACAGGTCTCGGGGTGGCACAGAGCTCGCGTGCTCAGCCTTAGCTCCAGGTGGCCCAGAGCACAGAGCTCGGGGTGTGGGGTCAACCGCAGGCAGCACAGAGCTTTTGCGGGGGGTCAGTCACAGTCATAGGTGGCACAGAGCTGGGGGGGGGTGTCAGCCAGAGCCGTGGGCAGGGAGCTCGGGAGGGCGGGGGTGTCACGGAGTGTGCGGGAGTCCAGGCCCTGCACCCCTCTTCCTGGGATTCACTGAGACTCTCAGCCAGCCAGTAAAACAGAAGGTTTATTGGACAACAGGAACACAGTCCAAAACAGAGCTTGTGGGTACACCCAGGACCCCTCAGTCACGTCCTTCTGGGGGAGCAGGGAGCTTAGACCCCAGCCCTGGGGTTCCCTGTGTTCCTCCACCCAGCCCCAAACTGAAACTAAACCCCCCCAGCCGACTCTCTCCTGCAGCCTGTCCTCACATTCCTGGGCAGAGGTGTTACCTCCCCCTCCCCCTCCTGGCTCAGGTTACAGGCTCTCAGGTCTCCCATCCCCAGGGCACATTCCCAGGTCAACACTCCCCCCTCCCCGCTGCATCACATCCTCACAGGGGGTCAGCCCCAGCTGCTGGCAGTGCAGAGTTCTGGGGGTGGGGTCAGCCCCAGCAACTGGTGGCACAGAGCTATGGGAGAGGGTGGTCAGCTCCAGTCACATGTGGCAGGAGGCTGGGGAGGTGAGCCCCAGCTGCGGAGAGCAGGGGGCTTTGGTGGATCAGCCCCAGCCATGGGTGGCATGGGACATGGAGCTCAGGGAGGTGGGGTAGTAGTCAGCCCCAGCCCTGGGCGGTGGCTCCGGCGAGCTCTGTGGCAGGGGAGGGGTGGCTTGGGCTCAGGCGAGCCCCACCCATCCCATTTTTACTTTAGAAAATACGGTCAACCTATATATGCCCCTCATTCATGATCCTCTGTCGTTTCAATTAGATATAGATATTTTATCTCTGTAATTCTTCATTTCTTGTCCTCAGCCAGGTAGTGCGTTTAGTGTTGCTGTGAGCTGTTAAGCAACTGCTGGTACCACCTCAGAGGTGGCTGCATTTTAGCTGGGGTTGTATACCTGGAGTTTATGAAGTGCTTTGTTATACTTTGTCATTGGTAGCACATGTCAATGTAGCATGTTATTCTCAACCTCACTGCACTCACTGAGATACCATGGTTGCTGTTTAAAAGTCTTTGTTTAATATGCTGGCCAAATGTGTATTTTATCCTCTCTAGTGGCTGAAGCAAGAAATGAGGTTTGTGTCTGCTGCTGCCTCTAAACTGTTAGCTCTGGTTACTTAGCTCACGCAGTAGCGGCTCATGCATTTAAATTCAGAGATCATGGATTTAATCCGTGCACATGACCCATTGGTGGAGTCTGTTACATTTGCAAACAGAGTACATAGCTGTGCCCAAATGGTTACCCATGCCTTTGCCACCTCGAAACACAGGGCTAAATGATGAGACCATTCAAAAGCTGTAGCTAGTGCGATATGCAGCTGTGTGCTTATTAAGCACTGCCTTATGCACACAGCACATTACACCTGTGCTCCAGCATCTGTCCAGGCTGCCAGTAGCTGTCCAGCTGCATTCAGCTGTTTGTGGGGTTTGAGAGAGAATGCTCTAAATGGTTTGGGACCTGACTGTTCCTCTCTCTGTTTGTGTAATATCGATGAAGTTGCAATTAGCAGAGGCACTAGAGATGAGAGGGGATCCTTTACTTTACAATTTACTCCCCCTCCTCTCTCCCTGGGACAGATTTCTTACCCCTGCATGTGAGCTGCAAAGCTCACTTCTTTCTGGAAACATCTGGGGAGAGGCGATGGCTGGGGGTTGAGCTATAGGGGGGTCAAGTCTATTCAGTCATGTGCCTGGCTTGCATTGTGTCCTGGAGATTAACTAGCATTTTTGAACCCAAGATCCCAAGACATGTTCTAAAATCAATGGCGCAATAAACATGCAACTTGGTATAGATGTGGAAACCCATCAATGCATGGACAAGCATGTAGGTCTCTGATCACACAAACCCTGAGTTACCAAGGCCTATCAGGGAACCGCACGCCTATTCTGGGCTCGCTTGGGTATGGGACAGCTTGAAAATATTGGCTGAATAACAGGGGAGCCAGCCTGCTGGAGATGGAGAAGGTCTTCTCTGGGGAGCCAAAGACAAATAAAATTGACATTGCTGTAAGTTCAGCAGAGCCATGGGGTGATGTTATCAAGAGGCTGGATCCCAGGCTGACAGCCAAGACCCCCAGAGTTCCAATCTTGCCTCTGCTACGGACTGGCCTTGGGCAAACCTCTTGCGTCCCTCAGTTTCTGGGGTAAATAATATCCACTAATAGCATGGAGGTGTTGGGAGGATTCGTTAGTTAATTTTTGTACTGTGCTTGAAAAATACAAAGCACTACAGGAG
Organism: Lepidochelys kempii; assembly: GCF_965140285.1. Classification (NCBI taxonomy): domain Eukaryota; kingdom Metazoa; phylum Chordata; order Testudines; family Cheloniidae; genus Lepidochelys; species Lepidochelys kempii. The sequence continues at coordinate 27,739,045 of NC_136392.1, read as the reverse complement.
ACGAGTGCTTAGTTTTCTCATCCCTCCTTAGTACTGTACGACTCGGTTGCTTTGCGGTAGATGCGTGCAGGGTGCAGATGCACTGATATTTCATTTTATTCTTACTCTTAACCACGTTGAGCACGGTGCTCTGCTTCTCGATTCAAGGAGCAGTACAGCTCTCTTTGAATAATTCCTGCCTGGTGCTACAGCACTCATTTCCTACTTGTCTGCTAATACGCCTAGCTACACGTTTTAAGGATTTTAAATGTGATATAAATGATTAATCCCCATAGCGAATTATAAATATGCACTGACAGATTAAAGTTCCCTGGTCTCTGTGACTGTCTGGTCTATATAGAGAGTAGTTATAGAACCCCTGACTTCCTGCTTTGCAATAGCCTCCAAGCACACAGACCACCGCTATAGCCACCACCAATAGATGAACCTCAAGCTGGTTTGGACTGAGGGTCAGGTCAGATAAGCACCTGATTGGTCAAGTGTTTATTTGTATCTGTGGCATCTAAACCTCCTCAGATGAGAAATTCTCATTAGACCTGGCTCTCTCAATAGATTTCTGTTTCAGACTTCACCTAGGCCAGGAGTCTGTCCCCTCTCCTAGTATGCCTGTATCTCCATTCCTTAGGGAAACCAGAAGTGCATCGGCTAAATGGAAAAATAAATACATTAATCAAGTGCTCTCAGACGCTGGAAAGGTTCGTGTTTGTGCTGAGTCTTGGGTGAAGGTTCAGCTTGGGGTTTGTTTGTGCAGGACAAAGGCTCCCTGTCTCTTGTTGTGTGGGAGGTGTCACCAGCCCGCCCTGATTGGAAGGCTGTCCAAGACCGAAGTAGTAGACGTGCTGTCTGATCAGCCAGCCAGCTCTGGTGGTTAACATAGCACACCAGCTCTTTACACTTCAGCATGTCAGTAGGTCCCTAGTATCAGAACCCAGGGAGGAATGAGACCAGGGACAAATACAATACACAGCTTTGTGTGAATGCGCTCAGGCTCTTATGGTTATTGCCGAGCTGGGTTCTTACTCTGCCCCCTTGATGATTTCCTCTATTTCCATTTCTGTCAATAGCGAGGCTTGTCTGGGCTTGGTGTATTAAGACATGCATTTTTCTCCGTACCCCTTGTTAGTAAGCTGTGCTGTAGTTTGGGGTCTCACTGGGAGAATCCAGGCTCAGTGTTACATTAGAGCAGTGTGTGTGCATGGGAGGGGGAGTTATTTCTGCATTTGATCCCCGGGGGAGACTGAGTTTTGTTGACTGACTGCCTGAGTCCGAGGCGAGGGCCATATGTGAATAGAACTGAGTTACGTTGTTTATCTCTTATTGTCTCACTGTACCTATTCCATAGGCTGCTGCTGTGCTGTGTTAAACCTTCATAATCCAGCTGGGTGAAACAACAAACACAACCTGGGGAAGCCGGGATTTACTGCACCAGCAAAGACAAGGATCGAGAGTCACAGTACGGGGTCAAAGCTTCAATATCCGTGACAATGCTTTGTGTTAAATAGCACCTTTCTTTTGAGGATCTCAGAGCACTTTACAGACACTGCATAAGGGATATTGGACTGGCCAGACTGGAGGAGACCCAGGTCCATCTAGTCCAGGGGTTCTCAAACTGGGGGTCTGTAACAATGCTGGTTCTAGTGGGACCCAACTGAGAGTGCCAATTCAGGACGAATTGCTTAAAGCAGGGCAGTTACAGCCCAAGGCTGGGGTTTTTCCACCCCTAAGGCAAACCAAACCAGCCAGATAGAGAGGACTTTGCTTTTACCCCACTGGCTAACCACAAGTCTCACAAGCAATTCCCTTAGACACTCCAGTTTCCCAGTATCACCACCAGTGCCACTCGTTATGGGGACAAATGGTTATGACAACCAATACCCTAGTAAAAGAAAAAAGGTTCTCTTGGTCCCAAAGGACCAAGCCCCAGACCCAGGTCAATATACAAATCAGATCTTACCACAAATCATGCTGTTGCAATCCTTTAGAATCTAAAATCTGAAGGTTTATTCATAAAAGGAAAAAGATATAGATGAGAGCTAGGACTGGTTAAATGGAATCTATAACATATAGTAATGGCAAAGTTCTTGGTTCAGGCTCGTAGCAGTAATGGAATAAACTGCAGGTTCAAATCAAGTCTCTGGAGTACATCCACAGCTGGGATGGGTCATCAGTCCTTTGTTCAAAGCTTCAGTGTAGCAAAGTTCCTCCAGAGGTAAGAAGCAGGATCGAAGACAAGATGGAGATGAGGCATCAGCCTTTTATAGTCTCTTCCAAGTGTAAGAACACCTCTTTTTTCTTACTGTGGAAAATTACAGCAAAATGGAGTTTGGAGTCACATGGGCAAGTCCCTGCATACTTTGCTGAGTCACAAGGCATGTCTGCCTTCTCTCAATGGGTCAGTTGTATAGCTGATGGCCCTTAATGGGCCATCAAGCAGGCTAGGCAGAGCTGACACCAACTTGCCTGGGGTGTCACCCAGAAGCATAGCATAAGTTTGAAAGACAGATAGTACAGAGCCAATATTCATAACTTTAACTACAAAAATTATTCACACACATAGACAGCATAATCCTAACCAGCAAACCATAACCTTGTCTTAGACACCTTATTTGACTCCCTTTATACAAGATTTGGTGCCACTACAGGACCTTGGTTGCAACAATGATCTATACAGTCCCAGGATATGTCAATAATGGCACAGGGTTGTGACCCCTCAAGGGATCACTAGGTTATTAAATGGGGGTTCGTAAGCTGTCAGCCTCCACCCCAAATCCTGCTTCACCTCCAGCATTTATAATAGTGCTTAATATAAAAAAAGGGGGGTTAATTTATATGGGGGGGGGTTGCACTCAGAGGCTTGCTGTGTGAAAGGGGTCACCAATACAAAAGTTTGAGAACCACTGATCTAGTCCAATATCCTGTCTCTGACAGTGACCAGCACCAGCTGCTCTAGAGGGAGATGTAAAAAGGCAGCAGTGAACTGGACAGAAACTCAAGAGCCCTGGGTTCTATTCCTGGCTCTAGATCTGGTCTCTTGTGTGACCATGGACAAGTCACTCCAACTCTCTGTAATATGGGGATAATGATACTTGCAAAGCATTTTGAGAGCTATAGGCAAAAAGTGCTATGTGAGATGTAGCCGGTGTTAGATTCTGGAATAACTTACCCACAGGAAAAGTTGTTTTCTAACAATTAGTTAGATGTTGGCTTATGCCCTGAAGCATCAGAATTGTATAACCCTCCCAAAACTCTTCTGTAGTCTTATCAAGAAAAACCTAAGCAGATATACAGGTCTGGAAGTCCTCACATAATGTTCACTAAGAGCCAACAGCCATTCCTTCTGTGTTCTGCAAGTTAACAGGTCGGTTATTCCAGTCTAATTTCAACCAAATGCACTAGCCCTTGCTTGTAAAGGACATCAAGGTCTTACCAAGACTAAATATCCTCTTGGGGAAACGATCTGACTACCAGGGCGTAAGCACGGCTGAAATCCAGATTGTCACCTTCCCAAGGAAAGATGAAAATCTACCGACAAAACCCAACCACTTCAAACATCAGACCTGCCCAAAGGACCCTGGCAGATGTCAGCACTGGTGTAGATCAGACTCTCTCCTGCTTATTCATGATGAATGCTCTAGCTACACAGGGGCATGTTTTCCTCACCCACAGCTGCACACAGTGCCATTCAATGGATATACAATACAAAGTATTGCACAGAGACTTAGATACCCCAGCTACACTGTATGAACTGAAGAACTGGTAGGAAGAATTGTGGAGAGCATGAAATTATAAACAAAAATTCTGACTAATCAGCACAAGGGTGGAAAGCGCTGCCTCCACAGTTAGCGTTGACCATGCTCTGGCCCTCCCCCATGCTTCTACGTTGAGCCCCATCCACGCAGTTGATTGATGGAACAGAGTAACTATTCCAGGGAGGTGGCCCTCCACACTTCATCCCCCCAGAGTGATGATGTGCTGGGATCTCATGGTTTCCTCTGGCACGAGCAGAGGGCATGATATGTTCCATTGTCTGCAACACACTGAGTCAAACATTTACATTGTCAGCTGTCTCTTTGAATGTTCTGATTGGATCCTTTACAGACGTCCCTCTTGTTCTGATAAAACAGTAAATCTATGGCCTTTGAAGACATTTTGCTGAAATTCTTTTACAACATTTATAGCTCTAACAGCAACACCTTTTACATTGATATATCTATGAAGTGAGTGAAAAAGGTCTTTATAGCTCATGACCTGATGGTGAAATACACCCCAAGCTATAAAAGCCCGTCATTTCTGAGGGCTACTACTGTGGATCAGATGGCTGTTTTAATATCTATCTATTTACATTTCATGAGTAGAGTGGAGAAACCCCACTACTGGTGAGTTTAAAAAATAATCATCTTTCAAAAATGTGATGTCATCAGAGAGTGATAGCTCAGAGAGTGTCATCAGACTCCTGATACGACTTTTTGGAATGACGTCAGCCTTTTAACTAATAGAAAGGCGACATGCAAATAACATGCTGCATGAGAGACTGGGTTATATCTGATGCCACATTCATAGCCCCCACCAATAAGTGATTTGGAATTAAAACATAAATTTTAGAACCACTTAGAGGATTTTTTTTTTCTTCCTCTCCTAAGCAAATTTTTAAAGGCAGGGTTATGTCTCAAGGAATCGGTAAAAGGAGGTGCATAGCTGAGCTCGATGGGGAGAATCCCAGGGATAGAATTGCAGCTTAGAATATTTTTTTAAACACCCAGACAATGACACAGTAAAAGGTAAATAAAAACTTTGTCACTTACTACATTGCAAATAAAGCACATGATATGCACCATGGGATGATTACACACACACAATTGCATGTAAAGGAATGGGGACAATTTTTTTCTAAAACAACATGTTCTATTAAGAGTCTAATTTATTACCATTAGTTTCCTAGGATTTCTTCAGTTTGTTTTTTAAAGCAGAGAACTTTTCAATGTATCATTTCCCCTCCCCCAAATAAATGTGTTCATTTATTTTAAAAAAAACCCAAATATACCAGATTTTCACCTGTCAGGATATTTTTATGTAAGTATTAGAAGATAAAATATGAAAATAACTATTTCAACCATATCTTAATCTCTCTGTCAAGCTTTTTTTCTTTATAATTTGTAAATCCATGCTTTCAAAAACTTAGGAAATACCCACACACAAATCTTCGTGGAAATACATTTGCTCAAGTGGGTATCTGAACAACGCAAAAAGCAAAGTCAAGATAATCGCAGGTTAAGCACATCATTCTCCACAACATACAACAGCAATTATTTAATGAATTTATCTCCCTAATTAACTATCCACCAAACTCCAAACAGCCACCAAACTCCAGTTTACCTCAGTGCCACAAACAGTAATTTTTTCAGGGTGGGAATAATGTGGGGATATTGAAGGCCAACATATCTCAGAAACAGGAGAACAGCTTTTCCTTAAAGTTCTGAAAGCTGTTCTCCTTCTAGCTGAGATGATGCATGGCAAAATTCAGTTGGACAAGAGATTTATTTTAGGAGACTGAGTGAAAATGCACTCCACCCCTTGCATTTAGAACATAGACACTGAACTACAGTACGTGATGCAGTGTGAATTCTCACCATTTATCGTTGGGGTACAGTGAGGTTTTCCCTGAATTTGCACTCCTGAAAGCTTAACCGTATTGTTTGTAACCTCAGAAATGCCTTGGTCAAAGGATTCCCTTTCCACAACCAATTTTTCCCTTATTGCGATTTCATTTCCACATTACCTCTATACTTTCAGGATCCTGCCAAGTTCAGAATCAGAATTGCTGACACACTCTTTGCAAATTTCTCATCGCTTCCCCCTGGCCCACTATGGGCCTGTTCAATATTCATTGAAGTCCATGGGATACTCCCGTAGACGTCATTGTCCACCAGAACAGGAAGTTGCATGAAATTTCTCGCAACAGGCCAGTTCTCAAGAGTAGATCCAGGCAAATAACAGATTTTTAAGATCACTGGCAATTCAAAAAAATTATGAGGAAAAATTTTTGGAGTTGAACTGAAATGAAATTTTTTGAAAATGTTCACAAATTGAAAAGTTTGAAAAAAGTTTGCAACTGAAATGAAACATTCCATTTTGACAAAATTTTTTTCAACCAGTTTAAAATGTTTCGATTGTTCTTTTAAAAATAAAATTCAAGGAAATTTGAAATAAAAAGCCATTTTGAACTGAATAATTGAAATGAACCATTTTGAAAAATGTTAAAATGAAATGGATTTTTTCTGAATTTTTTAGGGTTTTTTTTTAACTGAAACAATTCAGCAAAACTGACATGAATTCACAAAAAAATATTAGCATTGCCAAATCTACCTTTTTTTGTTTTGTTTTGTTTTGTTTTTAACCAAAAAGGGTTTTGGCCAAAAGGTTTTGCCTAGTTCTATTCATGATCATTCCAACCCAGTTATGCAGACTTGAAAGGTTTGGCTAGTTCAGAAAGTTTGGATCCAAATTATTATGAGTATATTAACGGAACCAAATCTTTATCGGTCTCTCCCATCACTACTTGGCATGAACTACCTCTCTCTGATTAATGAGTGGCTAGTTAACATCATGAACGGGTCTGTAGTCCCGTCTGCTGGATAAACTCAGAACCATTCAGCCGTGTGTCAGAGCCTGATACACAGCTGACACCTAACGAAGATTCTTCCTTGGTTCAGGTGGTAGGGGCTGTGCATTTGAAGCAGGGGGTTTTGCATTCTAATCCTGCTGTCGGGAGGTTCTGAGTGATGTAGTGACAGCCATAAAGTTCCTCAATAGCTGTGGAGTTGTTACAAGATTAATAACAACAGAAGCAGGTTAACAGATAAAGCCATTTCCTTTACTTATGATCTATGCTGGGACTTGCTGCTATAGAGAGTGAATGAACTGAGCTGCGATGTTATTGTTAATTAGCATGCGTGACCACGGCCTGATACTGCAGACTGTTACTAAACTGACTCTCTCTCACCGATTGTGTGTTCCTTGCTTCTTATTGGAATCTGCACACTTGTCAAAATCCTGTCCTCAGAGAGCCTGGTAGAGTGTACAGTCTCCCTGCAGTCGTATGTTTCCTTGATCACCTTTACAAGAAGGCAGTGATGAAGCTCGTCCCATCACTTACTCTTCCTGACAGTAAAAGGTCTGGATTTATGAGCATGTGTCAGACACTGTGGTTTAATTTGTCCACCTGAAAAAAGATAAACTGTTCTCCTTTCGTATCCATGATGCACATAAATAACACACCTGTCGCTTGAAATATCTGCTAGCCTATATTTTAATCTCAAATCTCTCCTCCCCTCCAGGAAAGCTCAACCAAAATGTGGCTGTGATTTTAATGAAATGTTCAGATTGTAGTTTTCCAATAAATCCTGACCTGGCACTAAGTAGTGTCCATGTTTAGCTGCAGATTGCAATCCGCTGGCAGAAGTTATTCTGTTTGCGTAAAGAACTGTGATTAAAAATACTCACTTTAATAACCTCCAAAGGGCACCCGATGAAGACACTCATGCAATTAGTGACCTGCAACACTTGGCATTTTTTAGCTACATACCTCAAACCACTTGACAAAGGTAAGCTGCCTTGTCCGCAATTTGTGATCCTCTTGTAGACTCCCCATATGATATGGGAAAACAAAGGGTGCTCAGAGGTGGTGAGCACCACCATGAAAGGGAGTTGAAGTATCCTGCATGCAGGAAAGAAGTAGTGGAAATGAGACTAGAACCCAGGCTTCTGAGTCATAGAGCAGTGCCTTATCCATATTTATTTTCTCTCCCTTTCTCCTGTCACTGGTTCCCTTGCTCTATTATTGTTTTATTTATAGTAACTGCACAGTGTTGTTGGAAGCCGTTTGTAAGAAATATGCAGCGCTAAATAAAATAGCTTCATTTTGTGAGCTGTGGCATTTAAAGCCAGAGGAATGTAATTACTAAATCCCAGTGGAACTGGAGAACACCTGACATCCCGAGGCTGTATACTGCGACTTCTAAGCTGCTGCCTACATCCTGTAGCAGGGAGGGAGGACTGCAAAGCAGCGGGTAGCTCACACACAATACCTTTGGGAGTGCATGCCACAAAAGGATAGCTCTAAACACCCTTTTTATAAGGTGAAGCATGCACTTCCTTTCCCCAATCCTAGCTCAGCAACACTGGCCAGTGTAAAAAAAGTTAGGGCTATACCCTGCCATTGTCCCGCCTCTTTTGGGGCTTTTAGCTTCAGCCCTTGAGTCACACAGTTGCTGTGCTCTTTACTGGGGCTGGAGCTGGCTTTTGAATGGGGGCACAAGGGGAAGCATGAAATCTGGTGCGCCACTTGTGCACCAACACGGTGACAGACACATGGCTGGTTTTGCAGCTCCAAAACTGCCATTCCCCTTTTCCATTCATGACCACGAAGGGTAAGCAAAAGGAAACTGGGTTTCTCTGTAGTTTCTCTGGCCTGTTTTCCTCTAGCAGAATGATTTCAACCCTGAGTGTGTCCAAGATGCTCATCTGAAATGGAGCAGCCACCTACAATCCCAAGTTAATATTCATGCCCTGTGTGGAATTTCAAATACACCCTCCTCTTAAACCCAACATCAAGTCATCTTTACAGCTAATGAGCTAGGCACAGACGCTGCGCCGGCAAGTTGTAATGGAATAAATATGATAAACAACCTGTTTCCAGATGGCTTTTTATGTAAAACTGTTTATACAGCATTGATAGATGGCAAATTTTATGCCAATAAATCCTCGTATTTTAAAACATTTGCCATCTTAATTGGCCAGTTTACATGTAAAATATGTTTATGTGCATTGCTAAATCGAAATGTGACATGGTAGTGTCTTTGGATTAAGCAGACATCACTCACACGCTGGCCCATCTGTCTGTGTTCAAGGAAACTGGGGACAGCATGCGAGAGGAATGTCACCTATGGAATGGCTTTTACATAATAAGAGTTAGGCTCAGATTAAGGCTGGAATTGGGGATGTATGTTACCATTAAACTCCTGTCACTTGCTAGATGGTACATTCAAAGGGTCTGAGTCCCTCGTTCCACAGCTAGCCGAGGTTTGGAGCACTGTGAAGAAAGCATAACAGGGAGGTAAAATGGTCTTGTGGTTAAGGAACTGGCCTGAAGCTCAGAAGCTCTGGGTTCAATTTGTGATCCTCTTGTAGACTCCCCATATGATCTCTCACCAGTCATCTAGTCTCTCTGTCCTCAGCTTCCCACCTGTAAACTGGGTCTGTGCTCTTCAGGATGGTTGTGAAGGGAAACCAATTAATATTTAGATGCTCTGTTACTACAATGATGGAAGCCTGTGGCAGGAGGAAGATCCATGCCCACCCGCATATGAACCTCCCACAATTTCCTCAGGCCCACTGTAGCAACAGGAGCAGAAGGAGATTTGTCCAGTCCAATGTGAAGCATGCTCTGATTATGGAACTTAAGATATGAGGGAGTAAAAGAGGGGAAACCAGCAGCCCTCCAAACAATGGTCTGAGAATAGGCCCCTACAGTCATGAAACCTGATTCACCCTTCTGTTACTGCAGTTATGCTGGTTGCTGCAGTTTGAAATAAGGAGATTTCCCGAGACAGAGAGCTCGAGAGAGGCTATGCTGAAGGGTCAGAACTGCAGAAAAGAAGGCTCTTACACACCAGTGCCACATGTGGGGATCCACAACAAAAGGGGCAGGGAGAGGGCAGAATAATGCTTCTGCCCCTACAGCCAGCAGAGTTGGCTGGCAAGAAGAAGGCTTGTTGCAACTTCCTAAAGGATAGCTTCTGTGCAAGAGTGCCCCTGGGGAAAGTATTTCTCTTACAAATGCTTTTCACTGAGGTTTCATCTAGAGATGGGGCCAAACCCCAAAGTTCAGATAGTGATGCAGTGTTCACAGGCCGTTATGTCTGGGGCTGTTCAGCTCTGAGCCTGATTCAGACCCAAGATCAGACCAAATTTAGACATTGACTTTTCTGGAATTACTCCTGACATCTTGGAACAGACCATTGTAAAGACGGAGCCAGTTTGTGTTTCAAACATGCCCCAAGCTTTGCAGGGGGCCTGAGTGTTAGTTTAAGCCCATCTCTGGTTTGTGCTATAACCACTGTGGCCAGATGCATCTCTTGGGTAACTCCACTGAGGTTAACCCCAAGAATGTATTTGACCCTGTGGGGCTGATTCCAGCTTCACATCTTAATTATAGTAGGACAAATCAGGAGTAACTCCAGAGATGTCAATGAAGAGGGCAATGTAAACCTGGCATAAGTGAGAGCAGAATCAGGTGCAGCAGATCTTAACATTGTGTTCACTTCTGAAACTTGTTTCCAGGGTCTCTGCAAACAAGAGAAATTTGTAGTTTAATGGCTCCCTGCTGCCTTCCTCAGCTGGGTTTGGTGTTCTCTCCAGCACGTTCATTGCACGTATATTTCCAGTTCTGCTCCTCGCCATCTCTGCTGCTTTCATTTGCATGTCCAGACCCAGAACCTCTGGCAGGTTTGGCTCCTCTCTGGTGGATTTCAGGCCTGGCTCACAGTCAGTCCGCACTCTGCAACCTAAAATGGAGACTCTCCTGTAGAGGCTGTGGGATCCTGCCAAATGGTGAGTGCCTCTGACCAGGTGCTGGTGGAACCCCGTTCAGTGTGCATCACATGGCCATCTCTACTGACTGCACTCACCCCACTTGGGCTGACTCTGGAGAATGAACCTAAGACCTTTAACACTGAAATCACAATTGTCTGTCACTTGAACTAAAGGACTAAGCCCATTAGCCTGAAGCAGTAGCAGACTCAGAAACATCTGAGGAAGAGTTCCCATAGGGGGACACGTAACTAGAGTGGGGTGCAAAGTGGTTTGCTTATCCTATGACATTTTAAGTTTTTTTTTTTTTAAATCCCATCGCAAATTGGAACAGAAGATCAAGAACTCAAATTTTCCATTCAAGTCAATTGAAATGTTTTGTTAATTTCTAAAAATGTTTAGTTTCAAACTATTTTTAATGTTTGTTTGAACTAGAATTAGCTTACATTTCAAAAAATTAAAGTCATTTCAAACTGGAAAAACCAGAGATTTTTGTTCTGAAAGTGTCAAAACAGGGCATTTCAACAATTTCAAAACTTTTTTCCATCTTTTTTTTTTCAAGTCAAGCCATTCATTGAAACCAACCCTTTGTGTAAAAAGGTTTGGTTTCGACAAAGAGCTGATGATCATGATGGTCCCTTCTGGCCTTGAAGTGTATGAGAAAAGTTTTTGTTTTGACAAACTGGCATTTTTTTGACAAAAAATATTTTGTTGACAAATTCCTGACCAGTTCTACATGGGACACCCACATAACAGTGCCTAGCACCTTGTAAGAGGCACCAAACACCTCCCAGGATCAGATCTCTAGTGCCTGATGCCCTCCCACTGGAGTCAGCAGCAAACTTCCCAATGATTTCCTTGGGATGGTTGTTGAATGCTGAGAAGCACCTAGATTGTGAATGCAGGAGAGACCGAGCCATATGAAATGCATAGCCTTGTAGTACAATCAGTTCATAGTTTTATCTGCTTTCTCCATTTACTGGCTATTTGTTCTAATAGATTCACTCATGTATAACATTAACATAAATTGATACCATGCCAATTTATTCATTTGAACATGTTTATTCCTTTAGGAGAGCTGATCATCACTGAGTTTGCTGTACAGCACATGGTGTGTTTTATTTAGCCCTCAACTCATTTATCAAGTATTTATCGAACAGGGCTTCCCTGAATAATAAAACCAGATGGCTTAGTGTACAGTGAATGTGTCCTTCTGACAGGTTTATTCCATTATTTTTCTTTAAGTGAGGTCTTTGTTTCACTTGGCTTTAAAAAGGGCATTGTCAAGGTTGTTAAACTGGGAAATTGGCAGCAGCCCTTTATTACAGCTACTGCTTTAAGGTGGAATTCCCATGAAAGGTCTGGCTGATTGGGCCCCACAGTCTGGGCTTTCCAAAAAGCCCAGGGCCAGATTTCCAAGTGCTCAGTGCCCACCATTGCGTCCAGATTTTCACAGGTGCTCAGCTCCAAGTGTGATACTTGGAGGCAGATTTTCAGGAGAACTCAGCACCCAACATGCACCCAGCAGCTGAGCTCATTGGGAAATCTGGCTATAGAAGGGGGAATGCGCAAGGATGGGGAGGCAAGATCCATCCTTCCCTATCTAGGAAAAGTGTTTGAGCTAACCTCCCCCGCCCCACAACTCCTACTCCTGTCACTTGAGTGGAATGTTGGGACTGCTGAATCCAGTGGGTCAGGGTAATTTCCCCTCCCTGCTATGAGGCCACTCTACAAGGGGCTTACACCCTGGGGCTTAAGTGGGGAGTTGGGACATTTTGCAGACCCTTGTGCGATTCACATCCCTAAAGACTTCTGGGCCAGTTCTAAGGTTCTTCTAGAAGAACTAGATATCCCTACAGCAAGCTCCTACTTAACCTGGCTGCCCTCTCAGTGTGAGGAGAGCTGGCATTTGAAAGATCTTGTGGAAAGTGTAGGGAAACTGCTGTGGTGACAGCCTAACCCCCTGCCTCTTGAAAAATAACCTGCTCATCTGTTGGAACACGCTCCAGTTTTTACAGACAATGGTGTTTTCCATTTTGTCTGTTTGCAGTGAGGGGCATTTGTTGTACCCCAAGGTTATGATAAGCAGTTGTACAAAGACATGAGAGACAGAGCTGCCCCCCCCTGCACAGCTATCGTCTTACAAGCTATGTTGGATACTGCATATCGATCTGCTAACCACCAAGGCAGCTGTGCTCCTCTGGGGCAACATGGATCACAAATCACAGGATGGAGCCTGTGAGAGCAGGGAAGAAAGGAGGTGGGGAGGAGGTGAGTAGCCGTCAGTGGTGAAAGAACAGGTTAAGGGCTATTCAGAAAAACTGGACATGAAGAAGTCCATGACGCCAGATCTAATGCATCCGAGGGTGCTGAGGGAGTTGGCTGATGTGATTGCAGAGCCATTGGCCATTATCTTTGAAAACTCGTGGCGATTGGGGGAGGTCCTGGATGATTGGAAAAAGGCAAATATAGTGCCCATCTTTAAAAAAAGGGAAGAAGGAGAATCCGGGGAACTACAGTGTGAGGGGTTCAGTCACAGAGACCCCCTTGAGATTGCTACCTGATGTGCTGAGACTACTTCTGAGCCCGTTTTCCCTGCCAGCTTGGGACTTCAGTACCCTATCTTGTTGAGTCAGACACGCTAGCCTGCTGCAAACACAGTCTGAACCCCATCCCCCAAAAGTTGCAGACTTAACAGAAAATGGCTCAGAAAGTGCTCCTGTCTCTAGCACCCAGATATCCAGTTCCCAATGGGGTCCAAACCCCAAATAAATCCATTTTACTCTGTATAAAGCTTATACAGAGTAAACTCATAAATTTTCCACCCTCTGTAACACTGATAGAGAGATATGCACAGCTGTTTGCTCCCCCAGCTATTAGTCACTAACCCTGGGTTCAGTAATAAGCAAAAAGTGATTTTATTAAGCATAAAAAGTAGGATTTAAGTGGTTCCAAGTAATAACAGACAGAACAAAGTAAGTTACAAAGCAAAATAAAATAAAACACCCAAGTCTAAGCCTAAGACAGTAGGAAACTGAATACAGATGAAATCTCACCCTCAGAGATGTTACAATAAGCTTCTTTCACAAGGCAGGAATCTTTTGTCTCTCTGGGTCCCCACCCCTCCTTCTAAATGGAAAAGCACCAGGTTTAAGATGGTTCCAGTACCAGGTCACATGATCACATGTCCTGTGAGACCCCAAGCCTTCATTCTTCCTGGCCTGACTCACAGGAAGGCTTGCAAGTAAACAGAGCCATCTACAGTCAATTGTCCTGGTTAATGGGAGCCATCAAGATTCGAAACCACGATTAATGGCCCACGCTTTGCATAATTACAATAGGACCTCAGAGTTATATTTCATATTTCTAGTTTCAGATACAAGAATGATACATTCATACAAATAGGATGAATGCGCTCAGTAGATTATAAGCTTTGTAATGATACTTTACAAGAGACCTTTTCCACGAAGCATATCCCAGTTACATTATATTCATACTTTTTTGCATATTTTCATAAAATTATATGGAGTGCAACATCACATACAGACTGGTCAGTCTCACCTCAGTCCCTGGAAAAATCATGGAGCAGGTCCTCAAGGAATCTATTTTGAAGCACTTGGAGGAGAGGAAGGTGATCAGGAACAGTCAACATGGATTCACCCAGGACAAGTCATGCCTGACCAACCTGATTGCCTTCTATGATGACATAACTAGCTCTGTGGATATGGGGAAAGTGGTGAATATGATATATCTTGACTTTAACAAAGTTTTTGATACGGTCTCTTACAGTATTCTTGCCAGCAAGTTAAAGAAGTATGGGTTGGATGAATGGACTATAAGGTGGATAGAAAGCTGACTAGATCATTGGGCTCAACAGGTAGTGATCAACGGCTCGATGTGCAGTTGGCAGTTGGTATCAAGCGGAGTGCCCTACGGGCCAGTCTGGGGCTGGTGTTGTTCAACATCTTCATTAATGATCTGGATGATGGGATTAACTGCACTCTCAGCAAGTTCGCCGATGACACTAAGCTGGGAGGAGAGGTAGATACACTGGAGGGTAGAGATAGGATTCAGAGTGACCTAGACAAATTGGAGGATTGGGCCAAAAGAAATCTGATGAGGTTCAACAAGGACAAGTGCAGAGTCCTGCATTTAGGATGGAAGAATCCCATGCACTGCTACAAGCTGGGGACCGACCGGCTAAGCAGCAGTTCTGCAGAAAAGGACTTGGGGATTACAGTGGACGAGAAGCTGGATATGAGTCAACAGTGTGCCCTTTTTGCCAAGAAGGCTAATGGCATATTGGGCTGCATTAGTAGGATCACTGCCAGTGGATGGAGGGAAGTGATTTTTCCCCTCTATTTGGCACTGGTGAAGCCACATCTGGAGTATTGCGTCCAATTTTGGGACCCCCGCTATAGAAAGGATGTGGACAAATTGGAGAGAGTCCAGTGGAAGCAACAAAAATGATTAGGGGCTGGGGCACATGACTTATGAGAAGAGGCTGAGGGAACTGGGCTTTGTTAGGATATAGATATTCAGGCCTGTCTGTAAAGGCCTATACTCTAATTTAGGTGTATTCTTATCACTTAGCTAATTATAGAGGTATAAAAGAAAGAATCAAAATCACTGTCTGCCGGTGTAAGGGCCTTTTCTCACTGTGACAGTCTGAGGCCCTGTTCTTAGGCTAAGATATTTGGCTAAATAGCAGAAGCAGCCATAAGCTGGGAAGCGACTGGTCACATCTTTACATTCCAAACTAGTCACATTGAAATCAGGTGCTATTGGGCTGTTAGAAATACAATCCTGTCCTGGTAATGCCTGTCACCTCCAGAGAAAGGGAAGTGCCTAGAAGATGTAAAAGGAAGCTTTCTTTGATAGCATCCTGTCTGGCAAGAACTCACTTACCAATAGCTGGGATGTGAAATCCTCATTTCTGTGTTGTTCTATCTCTGTAGCCCCCATTTCCCCATTGTTTGTCTGTATGATCTCTGTCTGGTTCTGTGATTGTTTCTGTCTGCTGTATAATTAATTTTGCTGGGTGTAAACTAATTAAGATGGTGGGATACAATTGGTTAAATAATCATGTTACAATATGTTAGGATTGATGAGTTAAATTTCAGTAAAATGATTGGTTAAGGTATAGCTAAGCAGAACTCAAGTTTTACTATATAGTCTGCAGTCAATCAGGAAGTAAGGGGGGGAATGGGAACAGGGAATGGGGGTGGGAAAATTGGAATAATGTTTTGCTAAGGGGGGGAATGGGAACAGGGACACAGGTAAGGCTCTGTGGTGTCATAGCTGGGAAGGGGGACACTGAAGAAGGAAACTGGAATCATGTTTCCTGGAAGTTTACCCCAATAAACATCGAATTGTTTGCACCTTTGGACTTTGGGTATTGTTGCTCTCTGTTCATGCAAGAAGGACCAGGGAAGTAAACAGGTGAAGGAATAAGATCCCTAACAGGCTTATTTAGTCTGCAGAAGAGAAGAGTGAGGGGGGATTTGGTAGCAGCCTTCAACTACCTGAAGAGGGGTTCCATAAACAGAATAACATTCACCGTGTCAAGCAACCTCCTCTCCTCTCCCCATCTGCCCCCAGGCAGAGCTTTCTACAACCCTGAAAAAGGAGAAGGGGAGTCACTCTTGGCAATTTGTTTTCTGTGGGAGGTGCTCAGATACTCAGGTTGTGGATGGCAATACAGAACCCAAAGGTAAGTGCACATAGAGTGTATACAGCAGAAGAGACTCAGGACCAAAGAAATAGAAATGCAGAGTTAAAAAAGGTGCCATTTTTAGTCAGAGCTTTGACTATAATACACCCTGAATTACCTCCTGTGTGTATTTGCATCTGCCTCTGTCTTGCAGTGGCCACAGCATTTAGAATAAATGTTTGCAGAAGTTATTGAAAACCACACATTAACTTAAATTAATGTAATAAACCTCCAGAAAAACATGGTGTATTGTTTATTCATTTACATAGACCAATTGGGGTGTTTTGTAATGGGTTCCACTGTCCAGTTTTCCAGTTATTGCTGTACAGAAGCACTCCTCCATTTGCAGAGTTTATAAATCTGGTCTCATAAAGCCTGGCCAAAATAGACTGGGAGATAGAAGGCTAATCCTGCAGCAGTCACCACAGGGCTGATGTCGTAAAGCAGAAGCCCAACTATGGGTTCTTCCTCTCCCTTTTAAATTTGTTTTTTTTTCATTTCACATTTCAATGACATTTTACAGTCTTCTTAAATTTTAAAACACATAGATTGTGACATTTTACTGCCCACCTGTCTCTGTTTTATGACTATCGTGGCAGGTGAAAAATTAAGGCTGAAATGAAATCCTCAATTTATTCAAAGGGCAGGTGAAGAATGGTGGCACCCCCTCTAGGCAACATAATGAGATTTAGGGTTATTCCCAGCTCCAAATTACTTTGGGTAATGAGCACAGTCCAGTTAGTGTCTGGAGCTCCTGCCGAGTTACTATTGTACATCCAGTGAACTTGTTCACATTCCTCAATGGCTCTGGAGTTTAGATGAGCCACTGTAGTGAGGAGGCATGGCCTCCCACCCTGTCAGAAGGGGAGAGAACCGAAATCACTCCCTCGTGGGCAGAACCAGGCCACCTGTGGCTGCCCTGCTGGAAGCAGAGGGGCGGGACAGGAAGTTGGACTATAAAAGGCCAGCCTCCTAGCTCAACAGGGAGAGAGCTGCTAGAGGAGCAGGATGTCTCTTCCTTGCTGCTGGAGCCCGGAGCTGAAGGAGATGGCTGCCCGACCAGAGGAATTACCTGAATTGCCAGAGACCAGTAACGCCGATGAACTGCTGGGGCTGCCATTGGCTGTTTACCTAGGGGAGACCGAGGACAACCCTGGAACTCAGGGACCCCAAGCTGGGGAGGGTAGGAAGGAGCCCAGGGACACCTATTAGGGTTCGGCTGTGGAATTATTGTGAACAGGCCAGCGTGTTGCGGGCAGATCCCTGCTGACCTAGTAGCAAACTAATAGGGCCCTGGGCTGGGATGCACTGTAGTGGGAGGGCCTCCATTCCCCTACCCTGGGCACCCCACCTGTGAAGGGTGGCCCCCCCCCTTCCCACTAATAGGCCTGAATTGGTCTGGTGCTTGCCGGAGCTAAGGCACAAGGTGCATTTGCTGTTGCTCCCACTTGGGAACTAATTCCCTACCCTGAACTGCTGGGCTGTATCCCACGGACTCAGCCTGAGCTATAAACTGCTAATTACTCTGACTGAGGGATTGGGGCGGAAAGACTAATTAAGGCTTGGGATGATTATCTGCCAGGCCTGCTAACTGCTCACTGCCCTGGTTGAGGGATTGGGCAGAAAGATTAACTACTACTTGGATTAATCACCAGGAGGGCTCACTAGCTGTGAGCTGCGCTTTGCTTGAGAAACAGCGAGGCAGTGTGGCCTCCCACCCTGTCAGAAGGGAAGAGACACACGCCCCTCCATACAGCCACATATAAGAGAAGTGGTGACATAAGAGGACCTCCAAGTTCCTTTACAATTTGACACAAAGCACTCTGTACCTCCGTTGTGTTCGGTGGTCATGATTTCAAGGGAGCTTGGAAACAGACTCATGTCTACATACACGGCAATGCCTGTATGTGGATAGGAAAAATGGTCTTGTAGCTAACAGCTAGACTGAAACGCAGGAGATCTGGCGTATAGAGCTGGCTCTTCCACCAACTTCTACCAGTGGTGATGGGGGCCATAGAAAAGCTTATAAATTTAAAAGATAATGATTAATTTTTGTAACAAATTTCTTGTTGGCCAAAGATGGACTAAAGTTCTCTGTACATAGATCAGTGTCAGCTTCTAGCATCAAGCTGTTGTAATGCAGCAGTAACTGTGCAGATTTCCCTAGTCGTGCCTCAGTGCTGCCTTAGAAGGAATCACTGAGAAGTTGAGAAGGGACTTACCACACCGGCTTACTCGGAGCTTGAACTCTGAGACTGCCTGTTCTGAGTAAGTACTATGAATTTGTTTCAGTAGCCTTTGAGGGGACTACATGTTCTTAGGAGCAGCACATGCATGTTTATCAGCTTCTGGTGAGCCAGTATGGGTGGGAATTGTAACTGGTTGGAATTGTTCTACAATTTTGCATCTATTTCATTCTTTGCTGAATGTACAGTCCCCCTAGCAGGGACCTGTGGCTGTCACATTTAGAAGGATGGTGGTAGCTGCTTTTGCTTTAAAACTGTGTAGTTTTCTATGGGTACATCTAAGTATAGGAGCTTTCATACAGATAGACAGATGTCTTCTAATGAATGACCCACTAAGAATAAGGAACCTACCATGGGAGGAAGTTCTCTCTTAGTTCAAGTGGTAGAGGCCCATTCTCCTGAAGCTGACAGGGGAGGATTGCAAACCCTCACCCCCCTTGTATATGTGATTTAGTGCATGTCTGTTGTGTGCAGCACACAGATTTATTACTTTGGGACATTATACATAAAACGTTCCACTAGGGATAGTTGAAAATGTTCCATCAAAACAGTTTTGTGATGGAAAACTAATTTTTTGTTTAATTTTTTCAAAAAATTAATCTGCTTTCTGGGGATAGTTTTGGCTTTTTGTTGAAAACCAGATATCTGAAAATTGAAAAATGTGGACCTTGATATGTTGCTGTGAACTTCATGAGAATTGTAGTTCAGATGTCTCATGCTCCAATTCTCTCCTATGGGCAGGGATCCTGGGCCAGACTACATCTCCCATCATGCACTGTAACTGCTCAGCAAGAGGAAAAAAACATGGTGCCCCCTGGGAGATATAGACTAGCTAGGGCCATTGCTGGCATAAGGAGCCCAAGCTAAAACTTCCACAAGAATCTGCAGCTGCATTTCCAAATGTTTTTGTTTTCTTTAAAAGTTTCACAGGACCTTCCCCCCCGCCCCCTCCCATTTTCTGACCATCTCTAAGTACAACGTACATAGAGCCGAAAGACTAGGTCACTGCCTGGTGCTGAATGACAAAGATGGCTGTATAATCCTTGTATTTATAACCCAATTCACTGCACTCCCTTGGTGTGTCAGCATCTTCTGATTTCCCACGCTCCATTTAAGGAATGAATCTTTGGCTGACTGGAGGATTCCTCGTATAACGGCTAGAATTCCTGGCTCAAAAGAGGGTTCCCTGTGTGTCTGCTGGATTATTAGGCTAAAGACTGAATTGCTGGCATAGCTAATGGATTACCAGGTTAAATGCAGAATTCCCCGGTTTGACGTCTGGAATTCCTGGCTCCAGAAAGGATTCTCTGTGTAGCTATTTGTGGGCCTGTATTTTAGATGAGAAAATAAAGTCATGAGCACATGGAAACACAAAGGGGTGTAGACTGGGCCTATTTCAGAGTGCTCTTCTCCTGTTGGACCAAGCTGGCAGGTCAGTTCACTCCCTGGGGTAAACCTTGTCAGTTTCCCCTGGATTCCTTGGGAAACACAGTCTTCAGCTGGGAAAGTTTCTTTAACTGATCCAAACCCAGTTTCACTCCTTGCAGATTTTTATGTTGTAGTCTGTGTTTGCACGGCAGTCCCTTCCCCAAATTAGTCTTTCACACCAGTAATTCCTGTAGCAAGTTTTCCCGGCTTTCACCTCAGAGCATCATCCCTCCAGAGCTGCCCAGCCAGTCTCCCATCTTGTCCGTTCGGTCTTCTGAAACAGTTCCTTTCAGCAGTAACTCCAGTGGCAGTCCTTTGGGAGAATCACCCAGGCACACCTGCTTCCTGGAGGCTGGTCCCCTCCCCATCATTCCTGCTGCCCTCTTTTGTAAGGGTCAGCGAATTAAGTTCCACCTCTTTCCTCAGGTGCAGGAGGTGCTGGCAGCCAGGCCAGCTCCAGGTCTCTGTCTCCAGGGGAATGTTCCCCCTTTACTCCTTCACAGTTAGACTGCGCCTTCAGGCTTAGCCCGGAGTAAGGGGCTGTGCATAACAGCTTATCCCACCAACTCAGCAGGAGCTCCAGGAAGGAATTGTGAAAGGCTGCAGCAGAGTCCCCCAGCTCAGTGGTTCTCAATCAGGGGTCCAGGGCCTCCTGGGGCACCATGAGCATGTTTCAGGGGGTCTGCCAAAATAAACCAGAGAGCAGGACCAGCATGAGATTCACTGTGGCCCAGGGCAGAAAGCCAAATCCTGAGTCCTGCTGCCTGGGGCTGAAGGCAAAGCCCGAGCAACCTAGCTTCACAGGGCTGTGTGTGGCGTGGGGCCTTGGGCAGTTGTTCTGCTTGTTATCCGCTCATGCCGGCCCTGGCTTTTAATCGATTGAAAAACAGTTGTCGTGGCACAGGTGGGCCATGGAATTTTTATAGCCTGTTGGGAGGCCTCGGAAAGAAAAACGTTGAGACCCCCTGTCCCAGCTCATGCTTGGCCAGCGAAAGGAGATGGTGGAGAGTCATTCCCTGCACAAGTGCTGTGCTGCACCCCAGACACAAGGGCAGAATAGGCAAAGCAAGGGGATGAGGGGAGGGACTTACTCCCTCGCTGGCCTGAGTAAGGCCTGGTAGTACTGTTTTGCCAGCTCGAGCATTCCGATATCATGACTCAGGCCCCTAGTATCATGAGATTGGCTGAGAAATCTTGCAGGGTGTTTTTTAGCAATAAATGTTGGTTCTGTTTCTATACCTTCTGGTGGCTGAGCCATGAGGGTGCCCTCACTGCACATTTTAAAGATTTTTCTCTGCAGCCATGAGGGCTAGAAACTTGCCTTTCTTTTTAACATAAAGCTGAGATTTTCATGGAGTCTCTTGCGTCAAGGAGCTGTGACTCTGAGGAATTCACCAAAATGCATGAGACTTGCAATAAAGTGACCAAATGTGGGAACACGCCCTGGGGATAATCCAGTGGTAAGAGACAAGATTTGGTGGCAACAATTAGTTTCTGGAAGCCTAACTGCAGAAAATCTTTACACTCTCAAATACTCCTGAAATCTGCACCATGGACAGTGTGAGATCTGCATAGCATGAGGGAGGAGTGAATTTCCATGGGAATTGTATGAGCAGTTTTGCTGTCCCCCAGTCAAAACACAGACTGGCTGGCTCCTAGGGCCAGGACCCCCAGTTTTACTTTGTGTAATGACCCATCCACTCCCAGTCTCTATTCAAGCCTAAGTTAATTGTATCCAGTTTGCAAATTAATTCCAATTCAGCAGTCTCTCGTTAGAGTCTGTTTTTGAAGTTTTTTTGTTGAAGAATTGCAACTTTTAGGTCTGTAATCGAGTGACCAAAGAGACTGAAGTGTTCTCCAACTGGTTTTTGGATGTTGTAATTCTTGACGTTTGATTTGTATCCATTTATTCTTTTATGTAGAGACTGTCCAGTTTGACCAATGTACACGGCAGAGGGGCATTGCTGGCACATGATGGTATATATCATATTGGTAGATGTGCAGGTGAACAAGCCTCTGATAGTGTGGCTGATGTGATTAGGCCCTATGATGGTGTCCCCTGAATAGATATGTGGACACAGTTGGCAACGGGCTTTGTTGCAAGGATAGGTTCTTGGGTTAGTGGTTCTGTTGTGTGGTTGCTGGTGAGGGTGTCACTCTCACGTCCGATCCCCAAACCCACCTGGTTCTATTAGAGGAGCAAACGTGGCCTCACACAACTTGGAAAGAGGATCTGAGCCAGGCCAGGATCTTCTCAGCCCCACTACCCTCCCACACAGCCCTATTCTCTCTGGAAGGTCACAGCTTCCCAGGGACCACTGGCTACTCAGTGGATTTTATTCTCTCCCTCCTTTGGATGAGGGCTGTTTAGCTACCTTCCCCATCCTGAATGCATCCCCTGGTTGGACTCCATCCCCCATCATATTGCAGTACATGCTGAGGGTGCATTTCTGTACATCACCGCTGATTGGAGTCTGACTGGACCCCACAACATCTTAGCTATTCCAGCCTTGGGCACCTACACAGCTCTGCCTCCAGTATCAAGCTCCCTCATGCCCTGCAGCACCCCTGGCTGCTCCAAACCTGACACCCCCCAGCTTATCTGGTGCTTCCCAGTGTTAACCTCCACCACACCCTAGTGTTCAGGCTTCGGCCACTTCTGGATACAAATGGCCAGGGGTGCCAAATTGTGTGACGCTTTTGTGAACAAATGCCGAGCAGGGACCATGCAAAGAGCACTTTATTTCACATGTAGCCTTGCAGAAAGCAGTGGCACTGTTAGGCATGACTCTGCACGAGCAAGCATGGCAGAATCTGGCCCACAGTTATCGGTGCTTGAGATCAGTGGTGTGCCCAAAGGCTGGGAAGCAGGGGTACAGCCCCCCACCCCCCGGTAATCATTGGGAGCACAGAACTTCTCTGGTCCCAAGGCCAGAGTGGTGGGGGGGTAGGAGGAAGAGCGAGCTCTTGCTGGGCCATGGCAGGAGGGAAGGAAGAGTGAGCTCCTGCTGGGGGGAGCGAGGGGGACGGAAGAGTCCTCCTGGGGCTGGGCCGGGGATGGGGGAGCAGATTGTACCCCTCCGAAGGGAGTCAAAGTTACATGTCTGCACACGCCTCTGCTTGAGGATGAAGCCCAGAAATTCAACCCAGCAAGGAGTGGAAGCAGGACATGGCTGTTGGGTATAGGGCTCAGGAACCGCAGCTTGAGTCAGCAGGCAGCTTCTCGAGGGCTGAACTGTTAGTGACGTTTGTCTCTGCTGCGACCTGCTCTTCGAGTGTTTTATGTTCTGGAGACTCTCCCTTGACCTCTCACTGCTCCCCATCTTTGTCAGCTCTCTGAGTCAGCTTTCCTACCGTGTGTGTTTACGTCTTGCCTGGATTTTAACTCCCAGCTCCCCGTAACTAGGAGCTCCTTAGAGAAAATGTCAGCGTTCCAAGCAGTTTCAGCTCAGTCTACTCTTCCCCCTTCACCCGCCCTCCTCTTCAGAACATGATACCATTATTTAGCAGGGCCGCACAGTCACTTGAGCTTGTTTAAAGGGCAAGTAACACAACTGCTTCTGTTCCTCTGGATCCTTTGCCAATTTCACATATCAAGGGTATGATTCTGCTCCCTGTCGATCCAGCTGGAATCTTATTAGCTCCAATGTTTTTACAATTCATAAGCCACATCAGGGGTTTGTTTAACACTCACTTGCTAGTCTTTCTGGCTTACTAGCACTGTGTCCAAATAGTCTAAACAATGCTTAGCTTTCAGAGCTTTGATTGTCTCGCATTGTATAGCGATGGATTTCCCAAGAGGATTTTAAATTATTTTTACTATGCTGTTGATACTCATTTCCTCTTCCCCTTTTTGAAGCCTGCTATCACCTATTGTACCTGTTTTCTTCAGCTCCGATCTGCTGAAGCATTGCTGCCTCTGGGTCACAATCCGTTCCATGTAGTCACTCATCAACAGTTAACTAGCAATTCTCACGGCCAGTCTGGGGGGGCTTTTAAAATTGTTTTCCCCATTGGGACAAATGTTCTCATATTTGTCTTAGTCAAAGAACCACTTCCAGAGTTCAGCAAATTAAAAAGAGTCAAACTTTCCAACTTCCAAAGCTGTGGGCACAATCATTTCCCCAAGCGGGCATGCAAAATCAAAGGCTGGTTGAAATTTGGCCCACAATGTTTTACAAAAAGCCTGGGACAAGATGGCTGAATGGCCTGGTGGCAAATTATTCAGCCTTTGTCTATTGGTCCGTGGTGAAAATCAAAACCCAAGGATCAATAATCATTTGTTTAGAATCTATCCACTCGGCAATGGTTGACCAATAATTTGGGTGAAATGTGCTGCTGGTTTTGACTCTGAAAGCTGAATTTGTAATTTAGTTCAGCTCTAGTGGTCAGCTAGGATTTAATGGACTGCATGGCACACCTGTGGCTAATCATAACTTCAGCATACTGGCAGAGAGAGAACTCGGAACCTCCAGCTTCAAAAGCACATGACATCTCAGTGGAATAAAAATCTCTGTGTTTTAGTAAGATAGGGTCTATGACACACCTATGAACCATTTGGACTCCACCCAGTGCGTATACACACTAGCCAGGTCACTACAATACAAGAGGAGGTTGTCTATTTTGATGATGTAAGTTATGCAAATACATGAAAGAAATGGCCCTGACACGTTTTTTTTGGGGGGGGGAGGGGTAATTTGATGAAGTATTACTGGGGACAGTTTTTTTTGTTTTTTAAGTGCAAACTGTCACATGTGGTTCATTTTCACTCTCATCCTTACCCTGGGGGCAGGGGAAGTTGTGTGTGCAGTGCAGAGTTTTATTTTGGGAGATATTTTTTTTTAATGTCCATGCTGCTCTTTGTTTATGTTAGAGAAGGTAACTTGGAGGAGTGGGCGTTGCACGCAGAGTGGAAGGTGGGGAGGTTTGTGATGGTTCTTGATCCCTATGAGAGACAAGATGGGGGAGGTAATATCTTTTATTGGACCAACTTCTGCTGGCAAAAGAGACAAGCTCTCGAGCTACACAGAGTTCTACTTCAGGTCAGTTCTGTGTGAAATGGAAAGCTTATTTCTTTCACCAACAGAAGTTGGTTCAATTAAAGCTATTACCTCACCCACCTCATTTGTCTAATATCCTGGGACCAACATGACTACACCAAAACTGCAAACAACTTTATTCCTGTGGGCATTCATTCCACAGTCTCGGACCAAACCTGGAGAAAGCTCTGTCTCCTGCTCAGATAAGGTTTTCCCTTATGGTAGATAACTTCATTGTGCCTGAAGAACAGAGTTTTCCACAGCAGTTCTTCATCCCAGAATTTTTGGCTCCTTTAGATGTGTTGGGTGCAAGCCATTGAAGATAGGGACGGAGACCTTGACTAAGTTGGCTTAATATTCTATAGGCAGCCAGGGTCAGGGGTGGAAGGCAGGTGTGAGGTGCTCATGGTAGCTTGTGTTGCTGAGGAGATGTGCTGTCCCATTCTATACTAGTTGGAGTTTCCTAAGGGCTGGTGGCTTCATATCCAGGATCTCACAGTGGCTCTTCAGACAAAGGACTGGCAAATCATTATGGACCAAAATCAAAACACCTGTAAGCAACCACAGCTGCCTGCAGCAGGGCCGTCATTTGCTATGGGGTGGGGGGGAGGGTGGGGCGGAGTCGTTTCCCCTATCAGATCTTGCTTTGCCCCTCCCCCATTTTTTATAGCTCTTTACCAGCTGTGATCTCTTGTGGGGGTCACTGTGTGGCTGGACCAGGACTCCTAATTGATGTGTTGTCAGAGCTTCTATACTTCTGCACCAGATACAGACTGGCTACAGAGCTTGCTTACACACACCAGCTGTGTTCATCATAAGATCCTTTAATGCTCTTCCAGGTATGGCTGAGGTTAGCTCAAATAAGGTATTTTACACACAGTGCTGCCTAGTGGCTGAGCAGTTTAACATTCCATTCCGTTTTCCCCTTAAGTTCTACATTCCTACCATTCACATTTGAAGTTCAGTATGTATCAGTCTTTTAAAAGTCTCTGAATTGTACTGGTTTTCTAATTACATGACCTGAATGCGGAACGACTTGGTCATCTGGCCGTCCATTAGTTGCATTGACTGTCTCTGATCAGTTTGGAATCTCTGAGTCTTCTTCATGTTCTGCATCTGCCATCTGCAGGGTTTGCTCTATTGATTGTTCTTTCTGAGGAACAAAGTGTATATGTTGACGGTTTCTGTTGAACTCCCCACTGTCAGTTTCGATCACATATGATCTGGGCATTGAATTCTTTTTCTTCATGACATCCTTCTTCTCCATCCAATTTGACAGAAACACAGTCACCAGGTTCTAGGTGCGGCAGTTCTCTAACTCGTTGTCTGTTTTAAAAGTGCTCATGAGCCGGTTTAGCATTTTTATCCGATTTGTGTACTGTCCTCATGTCTGGCCACTTTGGAAATAGATTTTTCCCCCAAGTTCCAGTTTTGAATTGTCTTTCTATCAGGAGTTGTGCTGTACTATATCAAGTAACTGCTACTGGAGTTGATCTGTAACTCAGAAGAGCAATGAACAGATCTTCCTTTTGTAGGATTTTCTTGGCTGTTTGTACAGCTCTTTGTCTCTCCTTACACTTGTGGGTAATGTGGGCTGCTAGCAATGTGATCAAAATCATATTTTGTTCAGAAGGATTTAAATTCTGTTTCAATGAATTGTGGTCCATTGTCCTTCAATAGTTATTCTGGAATATCGAAGTTAGCAAAAGTGATCATCAGTTTCTTGATAACATTGTGACATGTTATGTCTTTCAAGTATATTCTTTCTATATACCTGGAACAATAGTCAGCACTGACCAGGAATTGATGTCATCTAAATTTGCATAAATCTGCAACTAGTTTCTTCCAAGATCTCTATGGTAGAGGAGTTGTTATTAAAGGTTTTTTGTGTTGTGTTAATCTGTTAATTTTGCAATGTTCACGTGAAGATATTTTCTTCTTTATGCCCTTGCTAATGCCTGGCCACCACCCTGACCGGTTGGCCTGCTCATGGCATTTAGTTAATCCGTGATGTCCTTCCTGGATGAGGTTTAGGATTCCTCCTCTCATTTTGTTTGGTATTACAATGGAATTACCTTTAATCATGAGTCCATTTGACTTGCTTTACTTTGTGGTGCATGGGCAATTATCTGTAGCTACTTACTTACCGTCCTTTAGATGCCTGGGCCAGCCATACTTAATGTAACTTAGAACTTCCTGAAGTTGAGTGTCTGTCGAGGTTGCTTTTTGTAGCTGGAGTAGTCTCTTTGCTGACACTGGTCTGTATGTGTCTATAGCATCCATGTACACCTTTATGTCATCTTCGAGTTCATGGGTAGTTGAGTGCGATGCTGGGCTCTGTGACAGAGTGTCTGCTACTACAGATTTTTCCCAGGAACATAATTAGCAATTGGGTTAAATCGCATTCACCATAGCAACAGATGTTGGCCTCTCAGTGGTGCTTTATCCAGGTCTTTTACCTTGATGAGGGTTACAAACAGTTTATGGTCTGTTACAACATAAACAAATCCAGTCCACACAGATATCTGTAAAAGTTCTCACATGCCCATATCCTTGCTTGGCACTCCTTTTGATTCTGTACATATCATTCTTCTGCTTCTGTGAGTGTGCAGGAGCAAAATGCAACTGGCTTCCACTCAGATCCATGTTGTTGCAACAATACCCAACCTAGACCATAGCTGCTTGCATCTGCGCTAACCAGTGTGGGTTTGTTCGCTTCATAGTGCTTGAGCACTGGAGCTGTTGAGATCATTTATTTTACCTTTTTGGAAAGCAATTTCTTGATTTGGCCCCCATAGCCAAGATGTCTTGACTTTCACAGCTCATTCAGTGAGTTTGGTACTGTAGAAAGGTATTGACTTAGGTAATTTACCATCCCAAGTCTACGTCTCAGTTCTGGTACATTAGTTGGTGCATTTAATTCTTGAATTGCTTTTTACTTTCTCAGGGCTAGGACTGATTCCATCTTTGTTTATTGTCTATCCCAAGAACTCGATTTAGGATAGGCGGAAAACACATTTTCCCTTGTTTTAGCTTCAGTCCAGACTGGCTGATTAGGCTTAGGACTTGGTTGAGGGTTTTGGTGTGTTCTTCCATCAAAGATCCATACATCAGGATATCGTCCATGAAAACTACAACTACATTTGTGTTTGTTAACAATTCTGCCATCTGTCTTTTTGGAAAATTTCAGGTGCACTGGTAATCTCAAAAGGTAATATTTGAAAGCAAAATCTCCAAAAGGGTGTGATAAGCATAGTCAGTTTAGCACTTTCTTTGGCTAAGGGAATTTGCCAGAACCCTCTCAAGGCATCCAGCTTGGAGAACACTGTAGCTCCTTTCGCTTTGGGGAGGAAGTCATCCAGTGTTGGGAGGATATGTTTTTCTCTCAAAACTGCTTTAAGACTTTTAAGAGCCACACAGATTTGTGTTTTTCTTTATAACTGGTACCACTGGGGCACACTATGCTGTTGGCTCAGAGATTTTCTTGATTTTGCCAATCCACTCCATTCTCTTAACTCAGTTTCTACTTCCTGAAGTAATGGGACAAGAATCCTGTGAGATGTATGTAAATGCTATGGTTCAGCATTGTCTCTTAAGGGTATTTGTACTGAATCTCCTTTGAAAAACCCAATATCACCAAATATTCCATTGAGTTATTCCACCATACTCACTAGGCCCATCTTGGCTGCCACGCTGTGGCTGAGAAAGCTGTGGGTCTGTGGTCCTTTGATCACATTCATTCAGAATGCAAAGATTTTGTCTTGTAAGTTGTTTCTGTGTTGAACAGGCCCAGGCAGGTCAGAATTCCTCCAGGACTAGTCAGAGCTGTGTCAGGTGACTTCAGCTCTGGGAGGGGTTGAAGGTGATTGCAAGCCCCTTCTGAGATGACTGTGACATCAGCTCCTGAGTCAATTTTAAAGTCAATAGTCTTGTGATGAATATTCAATTTCAGTCTCCAGACAGGCTCTATGTTATCACAAATGTTAGATCAATGTCCAGAAACAATGTTTGTTCATTGTCTGTAATACAAGTCCCAACTCCCTGATTGCTTTGGTGCAGAAAACATCTGCAAAATGTCCATGTTTTATGCAATTATTACACGGTGCATTTCTTGCTGGACATGCACCATCTCTTGGGTTATGACTTTTCCCCACACTTTTTGTGCATGTAGTGTGGAATTTGTCACTCTTCGCATGGGACTTCTCTCTCCTTGCATCAGGGGTTTTATGGTCATGACTTTTAACACTCAAGTATATGTTTACAGTCTTTATATTTAGTTTCAGGTATTTCCAAGTTTGTCACGTTTTTCTAGGTTTTGCTGTCTTACCATTTCAGACTTTTGATATTTGAGTAGCTGTGGCTGGGGTTAAATCTCTCTTCAATTTTAGCTGCTGTGAAAGGTTTTTTATTTGTTAACCCGATAACCAGCCTGTTTTCAATATTTTCATGTTTTGTATTCCCCAAATCAAAGTTTTCAGCCGATGTATGCAGAGCTCTTATAAAACATTCAACATTTCCCCTGGTTCTTGAATTCTCTGGTGAAAACATGCTGTTTCATAAACCACATATCTCGGGGGTATAAAGTATGCATCAAACATAGTCAAAACCCTTTTATAGTCATCTTTGAGACTGTCTTCAGTGAAGTCAACAGATTTAAAGATACCTGTATATTTCCAGTTTCTTTGTGGAGTTGGTTTGCAATTTGAAACTTGCAAAATATTGTTTCCAGTCTGTTCATTTTGAACGTTTGTCAAAGCTTAAGTTCTCTGGGGCATTGAAGAGTGGCTTGTGGATGAGATCCTGCAACCTTTGTTTCTTATTTTCCTTCTATTTCTGTTCTTAGTTCACTCCTGACTCCATGTCATGTTCCTGTACCGGATATGGACTGGCTAGAGAGCTTGCTTATACACACCAAGTATATTTGTCATTAGATCCTTTAATGCTCTGCCAGGTATGGCTGTAGTTAACTCAAATATGGCATTTTACACATGGCACCACTTAGTGGCTGAACAGTGTAATACAGTTTAGCATCCCATTACAAGAACCGTTCCCTATCCTCGCTGACCAAACAGGAAGCAGCAGCAATGGCCTGGTCTGGAGCTGAATGTGGGGTGAGCCGGGGGCCAATCCCTGTTACGGGCTGACCATTGGTAAGCCACTGGCCCCTACATGGCCTGCCACACCCTCTTACTGCCCAGGACAGGATTGGCCTGTCCCCTGCAGCTCCCTTTTGGGATGGGACTAGCCACCTCCTTTGCAGCTGCAGGATGGGATCTGCTCACTAACCGACCATGAGCAGCTGTGATGAGGGGGAAGCGGGGATGCAGAATTTTTTCTGCAATGATGCCCCTGGCATTGATATATTCCATCTCCACCTTCTTTTCTTAACATGCTCTAGACAAAACAGGGGATCTTTTTAGCCTGTAATGATGCCCCTCAGCAGATTGCCTGCGGGGAGCAAATCTAGGACTTCTGGCTCTAAAAGTAGGAGTCTCCACTGCTTGAGCAAAAGGACCAGCTTTTGTTAGCAACAGAGACAATAGTAGACTCATACATCTCTGAACATGCTCCATCCACTCGATGGGGGCAAAGACACACACCGAGTTAATACGTTGTAACAAGCCCCTTGCTCTCTTTAATACCTAAATGCCTGTTTAACTCTGGCTCCAGCTTAAATATTCATCTTTATCTTCACAGCCTTTTTCATACAAACTGAATTCCAAACCAGTGCACAGAGTTAAATACTACACTGACAGAATGAAAGAGTAACAAACCATTTCATTGATGAGATGGGGAGTTGATAAGTGTTGAGGGAGGTAATAGACATGTTCCCGATGAAAGGAACTACAGAGGAGAAAGCCCTTGTACTAGCTGTGCTGACATTGTGGGAGAGGAGAGGCTAGCGCTGCATAAGCAGAAGTGTGGCGGGGCGTAAACGGAGAAATACGTGTTTAAAATTGACTTTTTCAAGTTTTTTGACAAATTTGCCCCAAATTTGCACACACTCATGCACATGAGTGGAACCTGTTGAGTTCCATGGAAATAACTTGAATGTGTAAAGTTACTCGTGTGTAAATGTTTAAAGACTCAAGGCCCTAACCTTTTTTTAGAGTCCAGCAATATTCCTAAAATCTCCTAAGTATTCCCTCCGCTCTCTGACTTTCATTTCTCCTCCGACATATTGTAATAAACAATAGAGATTTCTCTGCTTTTGTGCCATGCCACAGTAAAATATATTTGCTTTATTTTCTGATTTGGACCTCTTTGTCTTTTTTATTTCTTTTTCTTCTCTCTTTTTTCTTTTTTTTTCTTTTGAGTGCTTTGGTTTTATCTTAGACTTTTAAAAATGGAACCTGGCTGTAAAATTCACTATATAGATTATCCATTTTTCAAAAGAGCACTCTTGACTTTATGTGGGGAGAGAATTCGGGAGGAATATATATAACTTTAATCGAGCAAGCAGCAAAAATGCTTCCTCCAGAGTTCCTTGCAGTTCACCAAGGAAAAAAACAATGCCAAATCATTGAATCATAAACCTCCAGCTTAATTATAGACTCACGGCAGCATGATATCCTGGAGATGATGCTACCATTGCATAGACTCCATGTTGTGTGTGTCTGCTCAGACAATAGGGTATGAGCTGATAGAGAGCTGGTCTAAATAATTCTTCAAAAATAATCCATTTTTACAAAAGAAGCAGCAGAAACTAATCACAATTTTGATGTGGCAAGTAACCAACCTTTTCATTCTGGGAAGGGAAGGTCACGGGCGGGGAGGGGGGAGTATTTTCATCAGTAAGAAAAAACAATGGCACTAAGAAAAGAAAAATAGTAGGTCGCTGTAGGAAAATGACAGCAAGGAGAAAAGTATCAAACTGAGATCTCCTTTCTAGTGAGCTGGGGCAGATGATGGATGGCAGCAATTTGGTGGAAATTGTATGATCTGACTCATTTTTAAGTGC
Source organism: Lepidochelys kempii (assembly GCF_965140285.1). NCBI lineage: Eukaryota > Metazoa > Chordata > Testudines > Cheloniidae > Lepidochelys > Lepidochelys kempii. The sequence goes on along the minus strand of NC_136392.1, from coordinate 27,707,071 downwards.
GGTTTTAGAATAATCAAGTGAATTTCATAATCAGTGGAATAATTGAAAAGAAGGAAATGCTTCGAGCAGCCTTGACAAGTGATCATTTATCATTTGTGAAAATCCCAGTGTGCCTGTCTCCTTTCTTCCCCTACTGCCACTCATGCTCTCCACCCTTGGAGTTTATAAGGTACCCTATTACCATGGTTCCTAAGCACGGAGATGCTTCGGGGACCCTAAGATCCTACCTCAGCAGATTATATACCACATGCCCAGACAAAGAAGCAAATATATGTCATCAATTCTTAGAGCCTTCCCAGGCCAGGGAAGTTAATTTCCATCATTTGCCTTTTTTGGTTCAGAACTGAGTGAAAATACAGTGCTTTTCAAAGCACCTCTCCAGCATTAGGTAATGGATCTCCATTATGCCCCTGAGGGGTATTATCATTATGATGTATTTTTTCATTTAATATTTGCATTGTCATATAGCCTATGATCCCTGATCAAGGATCAGGGCCTTACGCTGCTACGTGTTCTACAGAGGAGTAACAAAGAAGTCCTGGACCTAAAGAAATTACAGCTACATGTCAGACATTATGTGACAGGTAGACAAAACAAGCAAAGAGGGACAGGGGGAGGTTGGGAAGATGAAGATGCAGTTTAGCGGACAAGTAGAAGTCTTAGCTAGTTGCTTGCCTACACAGTGCAGAGCTGTGGGATTTAAAGGATCACAGCTTTATTATTTCCATTTTACAGATGGGGAAACTGAGCCATATAAAAGTTAAGGCTAAACTTTTCAAAAGTCTCCACTGATTTGGTGGGTGACTTCAAGTGGAGCTGGGAGTCCTCAGCACCACTGAAAATCAGGCTGCCTCTGTCTGATGTTGGGCACCCAGAAATGGAGGCACTCAAAATTAGCGGCCAGTTTTGAAAATCCCGGCCAGCACCATCAGTGCTCGAGCTAGGATTTGGATGCCTGGAGTCTAGCACCTCCTCTTGTTCTCAAACCTCTACTTAGACCTTTTTTAGACCCTGAAAGGAGCAGATTGTCTTGGAGAGCAACGGAATAGAAAGGGAGCTGGGGAAGGCATGAAGAAGAAAAGGGAATGAAAGGAAATTTCATGAAATTCATATAGGAGGGACAAAAATAAAATTTTTGGATCCTGTTTATCCAAGTAGAAGCTTTGAACCTCCCGCTGCTAACTTGTTTGTTTGGACTAAATCTCTTATAATTTATTCACATGCCAGCAATTGCTTTTTGGTGCATCAGGATTGCTTTCATTCCACATACCTGCTCTTTCTCTTGGTCTTTCTTTCCAGGATCTTGATACAAATAGCAGTTTGCTTTAAATCCTAAACCTGTGATCTACCTCTCTCATTATCCCTTGGATCAGTCTTGCCCCCTGTTTCCTTTCCTGATAGAAAAGCAAATTCCACTGGGGGCAAGAAGAGCTAATGGGAGGGTTTCTTTAGTCATCCTCTGAGCCATTAATCTTCACATCTGCTCCCTCCATACGGTACATTCATACATTTAATTTAAGAAGGTTATCTGTCAGAAATGATATCTCGAGGTAGTGGTAAGCTGGATAAATATGTCAGAAACAATAGCTCCTGCTGTGAGGAACAAATGTTCAGAAAATACATATTTTTGGTGGAATCTGGAGACTGCAAATCAGGCCAGACTGACATCTCTGTTTCATAGCATTTAGCCAGGCTCTCTTAGCCGCTCTTGACGGTTGCGGAATCCCATTGCCGAAGCTGAGCAGACATCCTGTTTGGGGGTTAATGGAGCAAAACCTGCAAGACGTCTCCAGATAAATCACTCAGTGTTTCCAGTGGTGCGCTAGAGACTAACTGGTCTGCTGCTAAATAATGAAGAGGACTGATTATGGACACGGAGCCCCCTGATTCAGTAAGCGGTAAAGTAGCAGCAGCAGTGCAAGTGAGTCATGCTTGTGTGCCGATAATGAAGCTGCTGAGAGGAAGAGTGTCACACTGGCATAGCAGGACTAGTTGGCCTGTATAATTTCAGTCACATAATTATCACAGCTTTTACATTTTGGATTGCATCTCATGGGTCTTCTGGATTCTCCCTGTTCCATTCATCCAGATGTGTCGCTAAAGATATGCCTACACTGAAGTTGGGGTATGTATGGCAGCTCGTGAAAATTTTTAGCTAGCTAGAGTACAGTTAGCATGGTTACCTTTATGTGAGCTACCATTCACACCCCCAGCTGCAATGCAGATGTAGTCCAAGGGCATGTCTACATTGCCCCGAAGTGTGGACTAATGGAGGTGCAAAGAGCAGTGTGCACCAAAGCACTGCACTCTAACTCCCCCGGGTCAACCTGTATTTCCCCTGAGTGGTCCAGCAAAGGCACCCATTCTTGGCTTCCACCTCCCCAGCTGTTACCTTTCTGGGTGGAGACCCATCTCACCGGGGTATTTCCAGGCTGCACAGTTCCCTGCCTTCACTGCGTTGTTCTCAGCAGAGACGGGCAGCGCAAGCTCACCTGATTGCTTTCTGTTTCAGAGACTGATAACAGAGTGATTGTCAACAGTTATAAGTACCACACAGCCCTTTCTGTGCAAGCCTATTTTATTCTTCCAGTAAAAGTACTACAGAGAAATCTCACCAAAAAAAGTAAAAGAACCTACCTGCATGCTAATAAGCTTACCAGAGATCACTCCAGCCCTACCCTGGGCTCTGGCAGGAGCTGTCCTTCAAATTCCCACCCAAGAGGTTTCCTTGTGGTTACAAGTCCATCACAGCTTCAGCTCAGAACTAGCACACGGTCTTATGGGGCCTCAGTAGGCCCAGTCCTTCCAACCTTTCCCTAAGGATGGGGGCTCTCCATGGCCAGCGGTCCTGTCTCTTTCCTGGATCAGGAAGAAGGCCTTGAGCCTGTTTAAAACCAGGCTATTTATCCAAAAATCCTTTCTTTGTCCGTTGGTCCCTGGAGAATCCAGGCAGGATATGCGACTGCCTCCAGGAGGTTGCTTCAAAGGGTTGATAATGGAGGAAGTACATTAGCATCCCACCCCCCTCGAGTAGTTAACTACAATAACACACATCCAATTGCATTTGTAACACAATGGACCCCAAAGGTGTTAGCCCTAATTCAATAAGGTTTAACTTAATTCAATAACATTTATTTTAATTCCATATAATTTGTTCAGGATGTTACAGGACATTGTAAGTCTGTCGCAATGATCAATATCAATCTGCTTACAGAGAAGAAATGGCCTAACTGCTCCTTCATCTCAAGCTTGGAACATTGACCTAGGCCATATGGAGATTGAGGCCTACCAGTGATCCTACTCTGAATGTTAACAAAGCATGAGGCCTGAATGGGAAATGATAAAATAACAAATTAGTCTTAAATTCAGAGCATAGTCAATGGTGGCACCACAGCCCAGGTCTCAAAGTCTTTGCACCTGACTAGTATGTATTCCATCAAAGGGGCTCGGGGCCCTTTAACACAGTCACATATAACTTACTGTACCTCTTAAGGTTTTCAAAGGCTGAGAAGCTCCAGATTCATCCCTTTTAGTGACTCTCCTTTATTCGACATGCTCACTTTTGAAGCAGACTAGGTTCAATAAATTGAACTATACTCTCTATCCGTCATTCATGCGCCAAAAAATCTAAGAAGTGAAGCCTTGTGCAAACTTCCCTCTCTTGCTGCTTGTAAATGAATGCCATTGTGGTTGCTCACCATTAGGCACCTGCTTCTTGTTCCCAAGTCTGAACCTTCTCTGTCTTGGTTTCTCTAAGTTCCTGAAGAAGAATGAGATTTGCTAAACATCTTCAAGGATGGTACTGTCCAGGCCTGTAAAGCTCTGGGCAGGTTGTGAATGAAGGGATGCGAGGCAACGGGCAGAGAAATCTATGTCTGCTTAGTGATGTACTTGTCTGCAAATACATACTGGGCAGCTTCCTTTGCTCTCTTATTGGTTTGACTGATGCTGTGTGCTCTACACTTCCAATAGATGCTAAGAACATGAATAAAAATTGTTTCCCACAACACACATTTCAGAAAAGTTAGGTATTGTCCCTCCTGTTATGTTCACAGCATACGAGCAAAGAAGTTGGATAAAAACATAAAATACTGTTTCTGGCAGGTTGCCACGAAATGCTACTTTATTTCTTAGAACTCAGGACCCTATCACAAAAGAATGAAAAAACAGAGGGAGACAAAGCAGATTGCTCCATAAGGAAGAGTGTGACAGAGCGCACTTGCTCCGCACTAGTACTGCGGGGGTTAACTCTGCTTTCTGGGCTGGAGACTAGATATAAAAGGGAGCAGCTTGGCTCATTCAGGGCTGATCGCCAAGGAGGGAGGATGCATACTGCAAGCTTCAGCTCAGGAACCACAGAAGCCCAGACGGCAGAAGCCAGGGATGCTGAGACTTTGGAGGATGCCCAAGGAGTGTCGGAGCTGCTGGGAGCCGCACTGAACGAGGAGTCCAGCGACCCTGGAGATGCCAGGGCCACTCCATCAGGAACAGGGTAGGAAGTAGCTCAGGGGGACTAGGTATTGTGCCAGATGGGGTCAGCGTATTTCAGGCGGATTCCCCGCTGACCCAGTGGTGAGCACACTTGCCACTGACGGGGCCCTGGGCTGGAACCTGGTGGAGCAGAGAGGACCCAGGTCCCCCTACCTGGCCACCGCCACCCCCAGGCGACCAACTCATCTGAGCGGCCACCAGGCCAAACAACCCTACTGAAGGGGGCCATTACACTGACTCTGGCCATTGTGCCACGCAGCCCTTCTGAACAGGGCAGCTTTACTGACTCTGGCCACTAGGTCGCACAGCCCTGCTGAACAGGGCAGCCCTATTGGCTCTGACCTCTAGGCCACACATCCCTGAGAGAGGGCAACTATATTGACTTTTACCCCTAGTCCAAGCTATCCCAAGATAAGGGATGGTTGTATAGACTCAGCCGTGGGGCCGTCATTACCCCCACCCCATCCCAAGAAAGGACAGGGCATACTTGCTTTGTGACAAACAGTGACACAGCTCAACCCACCTTGCTCTAGGCTGGCTCTTTGCAGACTAACTGCTGAAGCCCCAGATTGCACACTTCCTTACAGAGCCCCCAGATCTGCAAGCAGGACCAGGAAAACCCTTACGAGTTAAAACGATAGCCTGTAATGATCACCTCTTAAAAATAGGACTGTGTCAGTTTCACTAGATGCTATTGGTTTTGATTCCAAGTTTTTTTTCTCCTCCTGAACTCAATGAGTATCGAAGGAGATACTGGACAGCTTTGGGTTTATCCCATTCTATATATGCAAATGACTCAGACAAGAATAGAGAGGGACAGCAAGTGACAGTGTGGTGCAAACTTTGAACAGATAGGTAGCCAGAGTATCCATTTCTAGGACAAACAGAGAGACTGAATACACTCCTGATACTGAATACACTCCTGAATACACTCCTGATACAGCTGCCCAGAAATAGGTTGCAAATGATATGATCATATTTAACTGGAATAAAGTTGTCAGAAAACAAGAAAAGAAGATACAAGTGTGCAATTCGTTCATAAACTGCCATTCTTCCAGAACACATACAGATGCTGGGAAGTGGAACTTGTTTTGGACTTGTACAGACTAACGTCAAGCCACATAAGATCCTCCCCCACCTCCTGACTAAGGGCTTTAATTAAAGGTGCAACTTCAGAACAATTGATAGCTTTGCAATAATGAATTTCAAGATGCCCAACCATGTCTCTCCCTTGATACAAAAATACAGCTTGGGCTAGATCTTTCACTGGTACAAATTGTGGTGAGAATCACGCACTGCTGGTTTGGCTCTGTAATTCCAATGAAATTGTATGAGTTCCTTAGACCCTGATACACTTCCAGTAACATGAAACTGAAATGAGTAGGCTATCTGCCTGATAGTAGCTGGTGGTCTGTAACCAGTGCTTCTGTTTCAAGTAGTGTAGGGACACACATCTTGAAGAACACAAGTTACTGCACAAGGTGAGTAACCTCTACCTTACTATGCTGACTAGTTACATTGCTTTCTCCTTGTTACTTTGTGTATCCAGCTTTTCGCATTTGTCTTAGATTGTAATGTCTTTGGGGCAAAGGATTATCTATGTTCTCTACAGTGCCTAGCACAATGGAATATAAATAAATACAAATATGTAAACAATACAAATAAATAATAATAATTGTCTTATATACAGTAAAATCTCAGTGCCAGGTCAGGTTCCTCTGAAAAACAAGATAACACAGAAAGTTGAATGCAAAATATGCATTAAATCATATTGAGGATCTGTCTTTAACACCCAGGGGCTGATTCTTCTCTTGCTGACATCTTGGTAAATTGGGAGTAAAGCAATAAAATCAATGGAGTTAAAATGGTCTGGAAGTGATCAAAGTGACTCAGACTCACTGACCCTTTCTTGGTGAGCTTGAATCTCCAGGCTCTTTCAGCCCTACTGAGAGAGGTAGTAGCATGACCCCTATTGACTAGTACCGAGAAATGAATGAAAAGTTATGAGTGGCAGACATAGAATCTCATGATTACAACAGGAGTGTAAACACTAGACTAGTCTGGCATTTAAAGATTAATACCACAGTCCTTTAGGTCAGCGGGCTATTGACAAGAAATATCAAAGTAAAAGGAGGCAATCACTTCAATCATGCAAATGATTAGCATCAGTCTTCAAAGCCCTGCCAGGTCCCTGCTTCTGCTGTCACAAATGCAGAGCACAAAGCAAGGGGTTTATGAAGCACAGCTCCTCTTCAAAGCATTTCCAGCTGCTTAAGAACTGGGTGCCTCCACCCCACAGCCGAGTACAATGCTAGGGACACTGATTCATCACCATGCTGCAAATGACTGTCCTAGACTAGGCATTGCCATAACTCTGCAACTGCAACAACACGTTGCTTGTCTAAGGGATATTCTGTGATGGGGAGGGTTTGTGGGGACAAAGGCTGTATGTTTTCCCCAGTGTTAGGGGATGGTGGTTCAACATTCAGTTATCACAAGATGGTTAGTAACATGCTTTGTGTTACATTTGCCTTACACAAAGAGCAGAGCATGCTCCTTGTCTGGTTGCCTTCATTTAAGAAAGAAAGAATACAGGGACTGATTCGCCCCTGCCTGGCACCAATACAAAGTGGGTAGAAAGCCCTTGCCACTCAGAATGGTGGCACTACCCACTCCCTTTGCACAGGGGTCCATGATGACACTAGGTGCATGGCAATGGAGAAGCAGATCCCAAATCTCCCCAAAAGAGAGAGAGGCCTGGTTTACACACAAACTAGCAATGGTTTATCTAAAGTTGTGCTTTTAATCCAGTTCAGTAAAACTGGTGCAAACCCTGTGTGAACACCTAATTCAGTAAGTCTGGTTTATATTGATTTAATTTAGTTTGGTAGGGTATATCTACACTACCCGCTGGATCATGGGCAGCGATCGATCTAGCAGGGGTCAATTTATCGCGTCTAGTCTAGACACGATAAATTGACCCCCGAGCGCTCTCCCGTCGACTCCTATACTCCACCACCGAGAGAGGCACAGGCAGAGTCTATGGGGAAGCAGCAGCAGTTGACTCACCACACCACGGTGAGTCGATCTAAGTACGTCGACTTCAGCTACGTTATTCACGTAGCTGAAGTTGTGTAACTTAGATTGATTTCCCCCCACCCCCAGTGTAGACCAGGGCTTAAACTAAATAGACATAACCCAGGTACAGATCAGTTTTTTACTGTCTACACAGTAACAGTTTAATGAAATTGGTTTATGATCCAATTTAAAGTTCAACCAGTGCAACTCTGAAGGTAGACCAGGCCAGAGCAAGAGAGCACAGTGCGTTTTCACTGTGTGACAGCTATCCTGAATGGGGAAGTTCTATGGTCAATGTTATACAAGAGGTCAGTCTAGATAATCACAACAGTCTTGTCTGGCCTTGGCATCTATGAATCAATGACTTTGCAGATCTCCAGTGTTGTTAGCTGTTTTATGCAACTGCTGTCTACCCAGTCATGCGTGTTAGAATGGCAGCTATAAGTCCACATGGAGACAGACCCTCTCATAAAGCTGATCATGCTGGCAGCTTAATTGCCCTACAAATTGTATAGAAAGCAAAGTAGTACTGATTTTACAGAAGTGTTCTGGAAACAACACCTGGATGAACAAATTTTGTGTCTTTATTTTTAAAAAGATGAAATAATGCCATATGCTGAAGTGGAAACACTTTGCTAGTCAATCCCGCCACACCCTTATTCTCTGAGCAGCCATTGCTCACACTTAGTTGGGGCTTGATGCTGACATGTTTTGCTGGTGCCAGTGCGAGGCGTTTGTGAAAAGGGTAGTTCATTGGCTGCTGCTGCTGGCAAAACTATAGATGCCTGACACCAAACAGAAAATTTACACAATTATACTTTTGGAACTGTTCCTTGTAAATGTCTGTGCTTTGTTATAAAATCCCATCTCCTCAGAATACCCTTCAGATCAACCCAGTGACAATGTGCAAACAGAATTAAAGTTATAGAATAATCAGGATCTCGAACAAATTGTCTGAGAAACACAGAAGGAGGTGAGGAGGGACTGGTGTCCACCAATGCTTGCTCTTTGTGTCAGAGGCAACTGATCATATTCAGCGCCTAGTACAATGGAGCTGAGCTACCTAGGCATTAGTGCAATACCTATAGTGACAATCAGTGGGATATGACAAAGGTCTGTCCCCATTTAGTGCTTCAAAAGATAGCAAACAAACCCTCCTTCGAAGCCTCAGCATCAATTCTTTGCCGGCATGCCCTGAAGGCAAATTCCTTCCCAAGCCCAAACTTGGTGATCAGCGGAACCCTGTGCATAGGAGCAAGAATCACTGTCTTTGTGCTTCTGAGGCATGCTAAACCTAGAGGCGCCAAGTAGCTGAAGCTCCTGCTGAAGTCAACTGGCCCAGTCCCATACACTCCAATACTGCTGCTGCCTGAATGACACATCTTCAAACTGCTGGTACTGTCGCCTTAAATGTCCTGCTTGCCCTGGAAATGCATGTGTACGCGTGCTAGTTATGTATGCAGGAAGAGTTCTGTGTGTGCATGTATCTAGAGGAGGTCTGGGTGGAGGTGGCTAGTTATGTATGCAGGTCAGGCTTTGTGTGTACATGTATATGTAGGGCATATGTGGGTGTACCCATATTGTTCTAACTTAAACTTGTGTTCCCTGTGTGGAATGGAAGCAAGGCCCAACTCTGTTAGGCATTGGCTGGATTGTACACGGTCTCTCATCTGAATCGGTTATCTCCGTTTTCTGTTATCTCAATTAGAAGTAAAGGTATGGGCCCTGCAGCGCCTCCCGTAGGACACAGCAAGGAGTACAAGGTTGTGGCACTCTAGGGCAAGGGTGAGCAGGAGCGCCATATGGGTGCTAATGAAGCTAATTGCTAGGCCTAGCTTTCTGCAGGGAGTGGAAGTGCTCTCACTCAGGGTGTGCTGGCTTAGTCTCGAGAATGCAGCATCAAAGGAGGTGGGCTGTGGGTAGAGAATGGAGAGGGGAAAAATAGGCTTAAGTGTGGCCCACAGAATGCCAAGGTGTCACACAGTTGTTTTGTCTCACCTTTGGGGATACCTTGGCGGCAGCAGCACCAGCATATGAGGGCCCATTACACTCCCAGACCTGCTCATCACTTTTACCATAGTAGCAATGTTTATACTGTCTTCTTAGCATATGCGCAACATGCCTCAGCCGGCACGTGACCAGGATTCCTCATCATTGGTCCGCTGGTTGGATCATTAGCTTCCCCAGCTTGGACCGGGCACTGACGGGGAGGGCGATGTAAACGCTGATCCATGCTCCCCATTTATACTGTGGAAATACACAGAGGTCCCAGTCAGGATCAGGGACGCATTGTGCAGGGTGCTGTACAAACACAGGAGAGAGCCAATCCCTGTCCTGAAGGACTTATAATTGAAAGACACAGACAAAGGGTAGGGGAAGGAGGGTACAAGATACAGGCAAATGAATTTGGTGAAGAATTGGCCCAGCTCTGGGAATCACAAGGGTTGTAGGGTGGTTGTGTTTTTTCGGTGGGCGGTGTGGGTAGAGGAAGGGAAGAAAGCGGGGACTAGGAAAAGGAAAGAAGGGAAAGAGGAACTCCCTTGCTTTTATACTGTACATGTAAAACTCTGTACATGGATCACACCTAGAAAGCAAAGTTTCTCAGGCTCCTTTCAGGGCTGGTTCCATTCTCCTTCTCCCTGGCCATCAGTCTTGACTGTGATCTTTGGTGAGGAACAAATGAGGAGCCCGGAGATATCATCTCTTTGCAGTGTCCGATTTAGTTAGAAATTAATCAAAACAAGTAAGAACTTCTTCCCAGGCTCCTTCACCAAGTGCTGCTGTTCTATACCTACCCTGGGGTCCCTGGCTCTGGTAGCAGCCAGTAACACCCTAGGGATCCTGATACTCTCTGATATTTAACTCAACCTCTTGGCAAGGTTCAATACCGTGTAGTCAATATCAAAGCGTGGCAAAGGTTTATGGTGCAGGTAATGAGCGTATCATTTCTGTTTGAACCCACCCAGTCCAAATGTAATGCCTTACACCTTGTATAAACGATAAAGGAGCAAGAAGGAAAAGGGTCGTTTATTTAAAATGTGTTTTAATAAAACTCTGTAAATTACACAAAGTGATATTTTAACAAGATCCCACTGGAGGAGCTGAGCTGCAGCAACGTTTCCATCATTGCTCTATTTTATTTATTTATTTATTTATTTTTATTTTAACAGCCGAAATACAGAACTCAATTTACAAGGTTTTAGCCACGGTAGATGAATTTTTGTGGGATAAATCCACACGCTGCTTTTGATATCAGGATGCACTACTGAGGCACTCAGCCTTTTTACTGTTATGAGCCCTGGCTGTCAAAGCCAGTTATATTGCTCTCCTAAAAACTAGATGCAAGATCACTTGACTCTCTGAGGCATCAATAAAAATGATTTGTTTATTTCAAGTTTTTATTATTATTCACATGGAGACAGCGGGATCATATTCAGCAGGCCCTGTTCTCTCCCAAAAGCTGAGCCATGTCAGCAGATACCACTCCAGCCGATCATGGACACTGCGAAATACGTATGTGTATACGTCAGTCACAAATCCCTGAATGAAAGGCACATCAGGGAAAAAAAAAAGAACATCTAATGATCCCCCTTTGATGTCCATTAAAATGATCTCTCTTTTTCTAGATACTAACTTGCAACTAGATTTTTTTCTATGACATGTTTTTTTTTGGGGGGTCAGAAAATGCTGATTTGTTGAAGCCAAAACTTTTCTCAGATCCAGGATGGAATTTCTGGTCAAAGCCAGAGAGCATGTGGCCCTCCTCAGAACAGCCAATAGCCCCTTGGCTTGGGCACGTGCCTGGGATGTGAGATCCAGGTTTCAGAGCTGTTTCCAATCAGCCAGAGCAGGAACTTGGACCTGAGTCTTGCACTTTACAGGCAACTGCCCTAACCAACAGGCTATTCGCTAGTCTGGGGTCTCGAGTTCTCTTTCTTGTGTTTTGTGAACATTTTTGAAAGGTCTCGATGTGGAATGGGAAATATCACCAGAGATGGGAAAAACATTTCCTGCAAGCTCTGTTTGCAACTAACATGAACTGACCTGGCCTGTCTCTGGCTCCTTTGCCCCATTCCAGTGGCACAGAGTGGCTGTAACACATGCCAAAGCAGCCGACCGAGGATTCCCTTGGTGTAGGGGAAATCTTTAGCTGGAATAGAGCTGGTGTAGTCAGCTGTTCACAGCTTCTCCTTGTTCCTGGCTTGGGGATCATGTCAGAGCTCTGGCTGGGGAACAAAGCATGTCCCAAGAGCTATTGCTCTCCGTCAATGCAGTGGGAGCTGCTGCAGCCTGAGGGTGTACTAATTTGCACAGGGGTTGAACTGGAAGCCAGACATCTCCTAGATTGTGAGGGCATACAGACTATTTTGCTACAGCTTGGCTCTGTATAAGGACTGCTGGCACTGTTTTCGTTGTGGTGGTTTTCTTTTTTTCAAACTGTTCCTCTAAATGCAGCCCCCACTTGCAGTTTGCCAGCTCTGGCCTATGGGTTTGTCTACACTGCAGCTGGGAACAAATCTTCCAGTCTGGGTAGATAGTCACACTAGCAGGGCTCGAGTGAGCACACTAGCAGTGTGGAACATTGTGGCTAGGGCTGGAGCTTGGGCTACATGCAAATAGGGCTCACTTGGGAGGGGCTACATGCAAATAGGCTCAGGTGAAGCCCTGCAGAACGGTCAGGTTTTAGCTTGTGACTTTGTGTAAGAATTCTTGCTCAGAGTGGGGTGGACACCTCCTGTAAACAATCTCTAAAGAGAGGCTGGGCTTGCCCTTTTTGAGTCCCCCTGTCAAGCTGTTAGTGAAAGAGGTCGGTCCCCACCAAATAATAGCTCTTTTTACTTCTGGTTTATATAGCCGGTTCTCATCAGATACAGCATATGATAAGATGTCTGGAAGAAGAACAGAAAGGGCGATGTTCAGATTCAGATGGATTTTGGACATCACCTTGAGCAAGAACATGGGGTGAGGGAATAAAACCACCTTCTCTTTGTGGATAGTTGCATATGGATGAGTCGAAGAACGTGGGTATTGCTCACATTTATGGCTACTAGAAGGACTAGGAAATCTCCAATGGACAACCAGTGGTCCTGGTCTCTTTCCATTCCTGGTATTGCTGCCATCCTGGTACTAAACAAGTCTCAAAAGGCATGATTAGTACCTTTGCCTTGAATTTCTGGGAAAGACCAGGTGCCCATAGCAATTAATGTCTCCAATGTGTTGCTGCATTGCAATGGACGAGGCAGCCATGCCCAATACATCATAAATTGCCTTAATGCAGGTTTAACCAGATCTTGTACTTCCTGAATTATGACACAATCTATGAGATTGTGCGCCCAGAAATAAAATCCATCATTGGAAAGACCTTACTCCAAAGGTGAAAATTGAACTGGCTCTAACAACCAAGCAATCAGGTGTACTCACAAACACACAGCAGGAGAGTAGGCCTTTCTTCCATTTCACCTAGACTCCCCAACCTCTTGCCCTTACGGACATATTTAAATGCCTTTTTTCCCTTTATCTATCTGAAGATACCGGAGATTAGCAAAGATCCAGGAATGGGATGGGTGAAAATGGAAAACTTATGCAAGGTATGCTGGTAAAGATGGTCTGACTTCTGTATGTACTTGGCTGGATCTAAGAAAGTTTAGTAGAGAAAGAGAAAACCAGGTTTCACTTCTTATATTTTTGATAACCTTGTTCATTGAAAACTCATTCATGGACTACTTAAGTTTCAATGAGAACCTTTCCATACAGTTAACTTCCTAATACTATTTGTTATTTGAAATTATTCAAGTCATTTGTTGCAATTCTTTAAAACTTTATGGATTGACCGTGAGCAGAAGAGGTGGCTGGAAAAAAAATTGCCTGAAAATTCCACCTTCAGGGCAAAAAGTCAAAAGCAGAAAAATTTTGGTCAAAAACTTAAAAATTTCAGCCCCAAACTGAACATTTTGATTGGGAAATGCTACTATCGTGCATCATGGGATCTTTAGTTTGGGTGCCCCAAACCCCCAAACCAGTAGGCTGGGCTCTCTAGCTGGACTATATCACCCATTACAGATTCCCTTCTTGTTGACCACTGTGATGCACCACAGGAGAGTTGTGGCTGCAGTGCATCATGGGAAATGTAGTCCACCCAGGAGCCCAGCCCATTTCTGATTTCAAATGTTTAGTTTTCAAGAGCTCAATTTTTGATGGAATTCAAAATTTTCTGAAGAAAGCAGATACTTTTCACACACACAAAAAAACCTGTTGTCAAAAATCCAATATTCCATTGAAAACTGGTTTGGATGGAAAATTTTCAACTGATGCTGGTGATCAGTTTTCTGTGAGTATCTGATACTTGTTAATCAAGCTGTGTTTGCTAGTCATACGCAGTCTGCTAAGTGACATGGTATTATTACTATGCCCTGTTCCCAAGTTGGTGGAATGCTTTGCTAGGGCCCTACCAATTTCGTGGCCATGAAAAATGTGTCATGGACTGTGAAATAAGCCCTTCCCTGTGAAATCTGATCTCTCCGTGCTGCTAGGACTGCCCCAGCCACGGGGCTCCTAGCTGCAACTCACAGCCAGCTGGGGAGGGACAAGACTTGTCCGTCCCCTGTACGGTTGCTTGGGGGATGGGATGCGAGGGGGAAGAATCCACCTCCAGGTACCTTTTGTGTTGGGACCCCCACGGTTACAACACCATGAAATTTCAGATGTAACAGATGAAATGTGACATTGACCAATTTTAAAACTCTCTGGCTGTGAATTTGGTAGGGCCATATGCATTGCACAAATACTTGCATGTGCACATTTAAAATCCTGTTTCTGCACACGTTTGTGGCAGGAAAACTCAAAACCATAGATCTGTTCAGATAGTTAACAACAGCGGGGGCAGGAGCATTGGCAAAACTCGTTCATTAAAAATCTGGGCACCTAGCCCTACCAGTAGGCATGAGCCCAAACCCTTGTATAGTATGTGGACCTCTGTCCTTCTGCCTTCCACTGAGCCTCTATTTACACTCATCTTCCTTGACAAAAAATCATGTTGATTTCCTTCCCACAACGCCCAAGTAACCATAAACTGGTTTTTGAAAGGGGTGCCTAGCATTCCCCCAAGGGTCTCGCATTCATTTATTTTAATATTAGCAGTCCAGAATAGCTGAAATGCCTTTGTTCACTCATCTTTAGGAGGGAAAAGTGCCACAGGAGGTGCAAAAAACACTTCATAACCTCTTAGCTTCCAGAGAGAATGACACTTTCCTTCTGCTGTCGTCCCAGGAGGAAGGAAAATCTTCATTAAATGCCAGTTTCCAACGTCTGCTTCCCTCGGCTCTGGAGAGAGCATCACCAGAGAACCCTTCTCCTAAGATGACAGTCGCTAAGACCCTGCAAAAGTTGTTATTGTTAATCAAATAAAATGTGTGAATCTAAATTTAAAAAGTGCATCTCAATGTATGCAAATGGCAGTGTACGCACTTAAACTGCTGGGCTGATTAAAAAAAAATCCTTGAGCTTTCTTTGCTGTAATTAAATATACACTGATCTGCCTGGAGGTGGATAAATGCCTTTGCTGGTCTCTTTCTGTGATCATGTTCTCAGAGAGATGACAAATGAATAACTTGAGTAACAACAGTTCAACAGAAACAGCCTGATTACAAAGCTTGATAGGAAAAGGTATTGTTACAGGAGAAGTTTCCATTTAGAATGCGGTAAATCAGATGTCTCTCAAGGAAGAAAAGCTGTTAAAAAACATACATAAATGAAGAAACAGTAAGCAGGAGAGACAGTGCCCATTTCTCTTATTATATGGGTATGGTTCAGTTACAGAAAACCCTCAGCAGAGGAGCCAGTTCAATTTGCTATTATCAGAGGGGATTAGAACCGCCAATCCCTGAGAGCCTCCTACATTATTAACTAGGCTTGGCAGTATATTTTCTCTTGTAGAACACAAACTCAACACCTCTTCATTTAGCATGCACACTGGATAGTTCCTGGTTTAATGCAGCACATCTTGAGCCTTGCAGCAGTGCTGCGACTTTATGATTTGTTTTTGCTGTTCTGGAGTATAAAGCAGTAGGTTAAATCCTACAGCATTTAGGATATGACCAGTGTCTTCACTGCACTGACCTGATAGGCAGGAAATTGACCAGGTAGCCAAAATCTAATGATCTCATTCATTCCTGGCGATTAACATTTGGTGTCAGATAGGAAATTGAGCCCTTCTTCCTTTTACCTGGCTGGGAGTGACTGTTTTTACCATGGGGTTGGTCTTTGGTGGTCAATGGGAAATGTGTCAATGAATCTCACTCCAGTTCCTAGCAGCAGGTAACCTCCACTTCATAAGTCTTCAGAGTCCACCAGCTCAGCTGGTGCTCAGCCCCACCACCCGCCTTGCTGGACTATGGAGGAGGAACTTATCTCACTCCTGGAGCTTGTCTCACTGGGTGGCTGTCTCTGCTTTAATGACTTTCCAGAGAAAGAACTTCAGGCTCCAGCACTGTAAATCCAGCCCCTTTTTTCAACCTAATGTTCTCTTGAGGAAAGAGATGAGGTTACTGGGCTGATGTCAGCATCTGTACTTAGAGACAACAGCTGGAAAATGTAGAGCTGTGTCCCTTGCTGATAGTCTCCATTCCCTGAAGAGCTGGAGAGAAGCCCCTGCTGAAGGGACCCCACTGCTTCACCTCTCTATCTTCCTCTCCAATTATTGCTTTTATTTTTCCCTATTCAAGGAAATTTGGAAGCTGAATGAAAGAGAGACTTACTCACTGGCTTCCTAACTTGTGGACATTGTCAGGCTCACAGCGGATGGACAAAGTGCTCCTTTCTCATCCATTCTGTAGCTCTTGTGTAGTCTGTGCTCACGCTGGGTGCAATCCGCTCCCATGCAGAAGGCAGCACCAGGGCTATGCAGTACTCATGAGTCGTTCATAGGCTTGGTACTGCCCATCTGCAGAGGGGCGGATTTCACCTTGTCGACATGGAATTGCCATTAACTCCAGTGGAAGGACTATGGAGAGAGGGACTGCTTCAAAGGCAGCAAAAGAAACCACAGAGCAGAGAATTTTCGCTCTAGGTTTTACATTGATTATTTACATGTACAGGAATCAAAAATGAAATAAAGAGCTATAACGTGCCAGTAAATGTCTGGGGTGAAATCCTAACCCCAGTGAAGTCAGTGGCAAAACTCCCATTGACTTCAATGGAGCCAGGATTTCACACCGACCTCTGCACTTTTGATTCCTTATTGGGCATTATCCAATCAGCATGGTCCTTAACATACCAGGACAGCTGGTCAGAAAACTGGGCTTTATTTGTATTAGCAAATAGACAATGTGCAATAGTTATTTATATTTAAGAAGCAAGGAGCTCCATTCCTCTATACGAGGCTTAGCCACATGGGAGCGAGGTGTTGACTAAGAGATGTCCCAGCAGGGTGGAAGAAATGTTGCCACACCTAAAATGGATGTCTCCTGTTCTCAAAGGTTGGACACAGTTGCACCTGTTGGAGGCCTGCCCTGCCTAGAGCTGGTGAGGAGTGTAGAATATATCAGTGCAAGTGAAGAACAGGCAGAACCAATCTTGCATTATTGGGAGTGCTGCTGTCTGGCTGCCAAGGCCAAAGAGAGACACACACAGATGTGCCCCTGTTTAGCAAGATGAGGATTACAGGGAGGCCCCCCCTCTCCTCCCAAGGCTCACCTCTTTATTTACTCTGCATACTGGCAAATAAGGCAACAGAGGCATAACGGGCTTGAAACTTACTTCCACTCATTGCAGAAGTAGTCCACCTTGTACATGAACTTGCAATGCAAGACCATACCCTCTCTCACGTTGTTTTCTAATCTCTCAGCTTTGCTGCCTGCACCTGAAATCACACAATCAGAGAAAATGTTTTCCTGTAGATTTCCCTTACAGTCATATTAGCCCAGATTTTCAGCACCAGCCTCTGTTTTCACAGAGCCCATCCCTGCTGCATCATCTCCAGCTGAGGAACCCATTGTTGAGTTGCTTTGTAGCTTCAGGGCTCTGTTGCTGCCCTCACAGCTTTGCCAAGCTCCTGCTGGCCAAGGAAACAAAAGACTAAGGCTGAAAATTGATCTCCGAGCTTCTGCAATGCAGAGAGGGACACTGACTACTTGGCAGGTGAACCTGTGTTATTTCTGGGCAGCAAAATAGCTCACAGATTGTGGCTTTTCTTTACAAATGTACAGGCTTGGACTTGAAGCATGGGCTGAATCTAAACAGAGGATCCAGTGGGAACTTATGATGTCATACGGTTACAAAATGTTGGAAGTTCTCAATGGTATGTGGTTGTCACTAGGGCGCTTAATCTCTTTCCAGCTGGCTTTGGCTTCCATCCCTTAAAAGTGAATTGCAGATGTTCCATCTCTTGGAACTTGGAGCCAAAACATTTTGGCCTTTTCCCATTTTCATTTCACACTATTCACAATAAAAAGAAGTCTCATCAGTTATAACCTTCCCCCTCCCTCCCTGCCATCATGAATAATAGTCCAACAAGCTTCTGCTTTTGACTGTTGAAGATGTAAGGAAGCAGCAATGAAACCAACCCTAATATGGCTGGGACCCCATGAATGGATGCACATATGTCTCTCGTCCAACTCCTTTCATGAAAAGAAGATTCTTTAGAAGAAGAGGACCCAGAAATTGCTACTACTTCCATTCACCCATGTTTTAATTTGAAAATGAAACCTAACTAGATGGCCAATGTTCAGAGGAGCTATGGGACTTCTCGTATGCCTGGCAATATATTTGCCTATGATGCTGCCCTTTGCTTTCAGCTCTTGGAGACCCATACTCAAGAGTTCACTAGTATTTCTGGTGCAGACGGAGGCCACCCTATCATACTTGAAGATCAAAAAATGTAACGCTGGAACAAAGCCTCATAGTTTGCTTGTTTCCTAAAGAGCTGCACCCTCATCTCTACTGAACAACTTTCAGGGTGACCATGTCAGGTGTAGCTGGGGATAATACCACACAATCATTTTATAAGGATGGACATGGGGGTGCGGGGTGTTCCCCTGAGGTACAGAGCATCACAGTGAGAAAAACCTTTTTGCTTTAAATTCATTTAGCTTGTTAAGATAGGTATTAGTTTGTGTTTTACCTTTTATTTCTTTGTAACCAGTTCTGACTTTTATGCCCCATTACTTGTAATCACTTAAAATCTATCTTTCTGTAGTTAATAAACTTGCTTTATTGTTTTATCTAAACCAGTGTGAGTTTGGATTGGAGTGTTTGGGAACCTCCATTTGAGATAACAGGCTCTGTGCACATCATTTTCTATTAATGAAATGATGGATTTTTAATGAGTTTATATTTACAGGAGGGTGCTGGGCAGTAGAAGATGCAAATTTCTGGGGACAAGTCTGAAACTAGGAATTTTCTGGTGTAACCCTGCAATATAATTTCAGGAGTGGCTGGTTCAAAGCACCCCTATAACTCAACTGGAAGTAATTTTACATGCCTCAAGAAACTAGCTCGAAAGGTTCATAGTTCAGTTGGTCTTTGATAAGATCAGATTTTTAGAGACTCTGAAGGGATTCCCCTTAATGGGAATTGAGCATCACATTTACTTGGACACCTTTGAAAATCTCCGCAATCAGGGTTTCGCTCTGATGATTCCTTAAAACAAACAACATTGTTTTAATTAAATGCTAATCAATAGTGCCAGCACATGCAGGGAACAAAGCATATGACTGCATGCTAGAGAAGTGACGGAGATGCAACTGCCTGAGTTAGTTAGTGAGTGTTGCTGTAGGACTGTTTTGTTGCGGTGTCAACTTAATTTAGAAGTGAATAACAAAATGCTAACATAAATGCAAACCCCCATTGGACATAAACAATTAACATTCCTTTATTACAGTAAAATGGGATTCATGGATTTTTATTTTTGTTTGTTTCCATCTCCATTTCCTGAGCAGGTCTATTAAAAGGCAGTGATTTACTGTGTAACCTGGAGTAAAAACAATTGGAAATTACTGTAAGCTTTCTAATTGAGCCCCATCTGATTAATGGCTCAAATTTATAGAGACTACTATATACACGTGGCATGGCTACATGCTGTGCACTTTAATGAGCCCTACTTTGAGGGCTCAGTTTCTCTGAACTTCTGTGCTGAAACATCAGCCTGGATTTATGAAAGTGTTGCTGTGGCACAGAGGGCATAACTTGGGTCCAAGTGGGCCCTGGCACCTCAACTTGCTTTGTTCCCCGGAGAAGTGGGGATGGTATTTACTCCCATGCTGGTGAAACACTCGTGTAATACATTTTAAAAACCATGTGGTCTTAGTGATCATCCCCTACACTCACTGCATCACTCTCTGGGGGCAGATTGTTTTTTCTTAAAGCCTCAGCTCCCGGAGTCATGTGACTTTAGGAGGATCTCAGCATTTTTGTAAGACTGTAGCCTTCATAGAGAGAAAAGTTTGAAAATGTGCTCTCTATCAATCTAAGGAACTTATAAGGGTTCCGTCTCTGTAGTTTCTGATCACCTCACTATCTTTAATGTATTTATCCTCACAACACTCCTGTGAGGTAAAGGAAACAACTGGGATACTGAGTGACTAAGTGATTTGTTTAAGGCCACACAGCAGGTCTATGAGAGAGCAGGGATTCAAACCCACAACTCCTGGGTCCCTCGCTAACACCTCAACCACTGGACCATCCTCCTGTAACGGCCTCAAACCCAAAGGCAAATAAATAATAAGGGTACTTAGCTCTTCTGTAGCACTTTTTCCTCAGTAGATCTCAAGGTGTCTTACAATGTTTGATGTATCTATCCTCCCCCAACAGCTGCAAGGGAGGGAAGAGCTATTATCCATTTTACAGGTGGGGAACTGACACTAAGTAACTTGTCCAAGGTCACACAGGAAGCTGGTGGCAGAGCACAGAACTGACCCCAAGCTCTAGGCTAGTGCTCTAACCATTTGAACACTTCTTTAACAAATCTAACTGTTTTCTAAGCTAACCTCTAATTTTGGGGGGTGGGGCTGATGGCTGAGTTTTGAACGTTTGGTGTTGGCAACACTTGTGTCGTTTACTTTGACGTGATTGTATTACCTATGCAAGGCGCTGTGCTGACTGACCACCCCAGAGGGCAGAGCCCTCTATCCCCACTGAAAGCAGCAGGGTCCGATTCCTCAAACGTGACCTGGGAGGACCCAGCTGTGCAGGGGAAAGAGGAGCTCAGTCTTCTTAGCCCTTGGCTTTAGCACACAATGGCGTCAGTGTGATGGAAGTGGGGCTGGCTCTTGTGCTGCCCCGGAGGAATGTCACCCTGCTTGTGCATCTGTCTACAGATGTGCAAAGTCTATGATTGTTAATCTTTCTGGGGTATATGACAGTAAGAAATAAACTGCACCGCACATCCTGTCTGAAATTAATCTCTGGAGGTCAAGGCTATTAAATCCAGGGTTATAATCAAGGGTAAGTATGAGGTGCTGTCCCTGCCTCTGCCCTACTGGGATCTTCTCCAGACCCCAACCAGACCCATCTCCACAGGCTTCCACCTTTGACTCTCTTCTCCAAATGCCTTCCATGTAAGTGATGAACAGTGTTACATGCCTAGTGTTCTGAGCATGTTCCCTGACCCCTTCCTTCCTCGTACTCCAGGAGTTCTCTGGTTATTTCATTGTGTGAACCTTGAGGATGATTTTCCAGAGCTCCTATAGGGATTTAAAAGCACCAATCCCATTGACAGTTAATGGTAGCTGGGTGCCTAATTACTTAGGAGCTTTTGAAAATCTTCCCTTCCACCTTATTTTTAGAGAGGGACTATCTCCCTACTTGTGATCACAAAGAGTTCTTCCCACCCTTGCCCAGCCCCCACCTCCCCTCCCATTAATAGGGTGGGGAGCGAACTGGATATGCTGTTTTGTGGGAAAATCCATAATTTCAACAAGTTTTACTTTCCATTTCTGGATGAAAACCAAATTTTCCATGTTTCCTGCTAAATGAAATCACCCCCACCCCCCAAAAAAGTGTTTTGGGTCAATCACAAAATGTTCGCTTTCAACAAAATGGCATTTTCTGATGGAAAAATGTTCCATTGGAAAATTCTCAGCCAGCTTCCTACACTAAGGCTTGCATATTGCCCAGTGACACTGACAGCAGTTGTTACACAGGAAAGTAACTTTAGCAAAATATTCAATGTATTTTAGCTGTTTTTGCATGTGGGCTACCAGGGCAGCTGGTACCAGACAAAAGAGCAAGCCCAAACAACCAGCCAGCTCTCCACAAGCCACTGTAATAACCTGCTGGGCTAGAACCAGCAAGCGTGGGGAGTTTAGGCTGCTGATGCTTCTGCATCACCATGGGAAGCTTGGGCCTGGAATCTGCTGGGGGACCATGTGAAGATAGACACTGCAGGAAGTCCCGCCCAGCAAGGCCTGAGTGGCAGTCTCAGCCCACGGATTGGCCCATGCTGGTATATAAACCAGGAAGCCTAGAAGGACAACTGTCTGAGCAACAATGCAGACTGCCTGCTTGCTTCTGCTCCAGACCTCACCTTGCTGTGGCCCCTAGACTTGTAGTAGTAGGATTTTATGTTTGTATTTTGTATAATTTAGAATGAAGAATAAAAAATAATAATGTAACATGTATTAAACATGTTAGTGTAGAATTTAATCATATCCTGCCAGCCACCCTTTCTGAAAGCAGACAGGAATGGCCTAATGGGCCATTGGTAAAGATGCATCAGCCATAATCTCTGTCTGGAGCTAATTTCAAGGCAGTAACAGACCTTTTAGGGTCACCATATTGTTGTAGGTTTAGCATTTTAAAATAAGTAAAAGAATGCAATGATGGTTTTCTCTTGCAGTGCAATTTGATGTTCCTTTTCAAATGCTCTGTGAAAATCCATTCTGTTTTGTGTGTGAATGAGGAATGTGTGTGTTAGAAAATAAGTGTGTAGGCCATCACTGGACCAGATATTCTAGGGAGAAACCAAGGACAGACATAAGGGTGCCAGGAGATTGCAACACGCCCCTACTAAAATGTCAGAGGAGGGCAGATTGATGACTCTAAAGATGAAACAGGCACCTATCAATGGGGACATGATAGCTGTGCTCAAAACCAGCATGGGGTAACTCCCTGAAAGACTTGACAAAAAAACAATAAAGGATGAAAAGAACAATTTAAGAAAACAAGCACTTGTCAAACAATTAATTACAGCATGACGGTGCAAAACTCATTAGTCCCAATGAAGGAAAATCACTATACAAACAGAGTGCCTTGCCATAAAACTTTGGTTTCATCCTGCCAAGATTTCCCTGGAGAATCATGTCGCGACCAACAGAACCTGGCTCCTACCTACCTGTGATCAACCTAGCTGGCCACTAGATTGATCCAAACTCTGGACTGGTAACTATAACATCGACTGGCGAGACAGTGCATGTGTGTATGTGTGTGTGTGTGTGTGTGTAATTGCATGCATATGCTAATTGTTGTATCTTCAATAAACACAGCGTGTTGCGTTTTCCCCTGAAAAAGATCCGATGTGCTTCTTATAAGCAAAACAGACTCTGGTTTCTGACTCTGCTCAATCCAGTCTCTGCTACTGGTCTCCTGACTGCAAGTTGGTAACTGGCTGGTGCACACTGACAGCCCATGGCCCGGCCCCAGTAGCCACCAGCAAGTGCAGCAGAGACACCAGTGAGCCACAGAACTCCACTTGAGAACGTCTTCCTGATCCTCTGCCCAGCCATTCTGTGTAACCTCATTGTCTCACGGTATCTGTGTAACCTCACTGTCTCACGGTATCAGCCTCTTCTAAAGCCCACTCCCATACTGCTGCCTTATTACTATCCACAGACCCATGTCCACCCAGCCCTACCATTCACATCTAGATGATAAATAATTTACAAGCATAGCACAAAAGAATTATCATAAAGCAGAAGACAAATCACTAAGCTCCTGTCTCCTCCTTCTGTATTGCCTTCCCTTCCCTGGTCCTATCCCGCCTGAATTTAGAAGCTTCTCTGGACAGGGCCCTTGTCTTTTTTACTTGCCCCGATGGCACCCAGAATGTTGATGGGTCATGAGAATACAGTGTTATCTCCTGACAGCTGAAAATCCCTCTCCCACCCCCTCCTGGGTCAGGTAAGTAGAATTTCAACCAACTTAGAGATTCTGAATTTCTACTACCTGACTGGCTTGCTGATGTCAATTAAATGGTAAAAATTGTTTATGTTCCAAAGGCCAAAGTCCACTCTCAGTCACTTAAATGAACAGCCAGAATAACTCCATATACATCGCTGAAGTTATGCCAGCCTTCAACCATTAAAACAGAGAGTAGAAGACATTAAATGCTCCCAAGGCTTTAAAGATTACATTCAGGGCCTGATCCAAAACTGGCTGAAGTCAATGGAAAGATTCCTACTGGCTTTAATAGGCTTTGGATTAAGCTCTTATCCTAACACCCCACCATTATTATAGCCTTCTTCCTGAATTTAATATAATAATAATACATTTTCATAGCCTACAAATGCTATATAACTAGCAATTTTCTTCTTCTTTTTTTAAGCCCAACTAAAATCTATAACACAGGGGGAAAAAATAATATCTGAGACCCGCAATCCTGTAAATTGAGCATGGACAGGAAGTATTTCATCCTAAACCTTCTGAGCACAATCTGTTTCATTTATCGCAGACTTATAGTCTATAGGATAGAACGAAGTCATAAAAGGTAAATCAAATCACATATTATAGCAAGCCTTGGAAAAACGGACATCAAGCTATTGCGTTGATGTTTTGTTTGTCTTTGCAAGCACGCTGCAGTCCTGTCAAATTTGTATTCCCGAGGACCCTGCTAGCTCACTCAGATTGTTCTCCTGGCTGGTCCCAAGTGAACTGTCAGATTCTAAAGAGGCACAAGGATTATTGGTTGGACACGGTAAAACTGACCTTCTCCCAGCTACTCATCGTTTCAATGTCCCTTAACCTTTTTTTAAAATTTTACTTGTATGACAATGGAAGTTACTTGCTAAAGAGCTATGGCCATGCTTGTCATAACAAAAAGTAATTAGTTTGCACTGGAGGAGCGACTAGAGGCACATTCCTTATTGAAATATGACTGTCTGCAAATTCCAATTTAGTTATTTACCAGAGAAGGGGCTAAACCAAAAACCCCTGCTCTGCCCCAAACTTTGAAAGGGGTTTGGAATCCAAATCCTCCATCCAAATTGCACATTTTCACACCATAGGTGGCTGTGTTTCAGTGGTAGTTGTTTGTAGGGAAACTTTTACCAGTCTGTAAAAAAAAATTAGGCTGAAAATGATGCAGACATGGCAAGTGGAATTTGTTATTCCTATAACTATAGCTGGGCAAATAGCTCAAAAAATACTTCTGTGAATATCTGCTCACTTAGGAAAAATTAATTACTTTTGCTTGTGCCTGTCCGCTCTTATGTTTGCTTTCCCAGAATAGTCTAGCAAATTCTGGGATTAGTGGTGAACACAGGATTTTTACGTGATTATTAAAGAATATTCATGGAAAGTGAATTTTGAATTAGTAAACCCAGTTTGAAGAGTTACCCTAGTCCAGTCATGGAACAGAAATAATACCTTGGGAGCTATGCATCCAATCAATGCTAGTCAGCACAGCTCCCATTTTTGAATATTCAGAACAAACTGCTCACAAGCAATCAACAGACCATGAATTAACAGCTGGAATTATTCAGGGAATACTTTTGAACAACAATGAAATGTGAGACAATCATGAACCACTTACAAAGAATTCACGAACAGGAAAAGAGGCCAAAATTCATTTACTAAATTATTCACTATGCATTATCCCCCTCAGTTCTATTAAAGGTTATAGGACGATATATCTGCAGCCACAGACAGAGAATAAAGCTAAATTGCAGATGGCTGTAGAAAATAAGTGAAAAAGTGTAAAGCGTTCCAAACGCAGTCAACGAATGGAAAACACCTTGAAATACATTTTATTGTGTAGTTACAATTATAAACCAAATATGACATTCCAAGGTCAAACACTCACAACAGTTTGCTCACAAACTACAGAGTAAGAATCAGTCACTGAACAATATTGATGAATATTTTTAATTATTATTTTATTTATTGTCCAATTGATTTAAAACATTTCATTAATTTATTTAATTAATGAATACATTTGAGATAGTCACAGTTTGTTCAGAAATCATTCACAAAAGGAAATCAGAGAAAAGAAATTCATTCCAAATGATCTGACCAGCACCAAACATCACTTCTTTTGCTCCAGGATATTAAGAGCTATATTCTGCTCTTATGTTCCACTCATAGTAATGCCACTATTTTTTCACACAATGCACAGTCAACCTGTGGAACTCCTTGCCAGAGGATGTTGTGAAGGCCAAGACTATAACAGGGTTAAAAAAAGAACTAGATAAGTTCATGGAGGATAGGTCCACCAATGGCTGTTAGCCAGGATGTGCAGGGATGGTGTCCCTAGCCTCTGTTTGCCAGAAGCTGGGAATGGACAACAGGGGATGGATCACTAGATAATTACCTGTTCTGTTCATTCCCTCTGGGGCACCTGGCATTGGCCACTGTTGGAAGACAGGATATTGGGCTAGATGGATCTTTGGTCTGACCCAGTATGGCCATTCTTATGTTCACTGAAGTTATACCAACGTTACTAAGAGAAGAATTTGAGCTGTTGTTGGAGAAGACTACCAACATCCCAATTTGGGAATGTAGGTTGTCCTCATGTCATAAGGCTTATCTACACTGGGAAAAGGCAACAGGGCAGAACATGGCCCCGAGGAGTTGTGGTCACTTACATGACGTTAAGCACAATTTACAATTTAGCGCACAGTGTGGACAGGGATTGTCATGGTTGGGATTATCAGATGACAAAAGGTTAAACACAAGTCTATGTCTATACTTGGAGTCTAATATTGTGTTAGGGCTTATCTTCACTTCAATATTATCTCAAGGTATAACTCAAGCATTGCCTCTAATCTGATTCCTGTCCATGAACAAAAATCTCTAGTTTGAATTAAGTGGTGCTTTAAACTCAAGCTAGCTGGCTCACCAGGGCATGAGAGTTGAAACTTGAGTGCTGCTGACGCTGGAGCTTGTAATTCAGTGTGGACTCAGGATAGGGTGACCAAGTGCCTGGTTTTCGTCCGGAAAGTCGAGTCAAAAAGGAGACCCGACAGTGTCCAGTCAGATCTACTGACCAGATACCCAATGTCCAGTTGCTGCAGGCGGCGGAGGTGGGGAGGCTTTGGGGGGAGGGATAGCTCAGTGGTTTGAGCATTGGCCTGCTAAACCCAGGGTTGTGAGTTCAATCCTTGAGGGGGCCATTTAGGGATCTGAGGCAAAAATTGGGGATTGGTCCTGCTTTGAGCAGGGGGTTGGACTAGATGACCTCCTGAGGTCCCTTCCAACCCTGATATTCTATGATTCTATGATTCAACATCTGTACCAGCCCCTACTCAGCCAGGGCTGCCTCCTACCTGCATTGGGCATCTGCAGCTCCCAGCCCTGGCTCTGCAGGTGAGTCCCTCCTGACCCAGGCAAGGGAGTGGGAGGAGAAAAAGCAGTGAACAATGAAGGGAGGGGGGAAGAGGAGTGGATGGGGGGAGGAGCCTTGGGGGGAAGAGGTAGGGCAGGTCCTCAGGGGGAAGAGGTGTGGTAGGGGCAGGGCCTCAGGGGGAAGAGGCAGGGCAGGGGACATTCCGGCACTCCTGCTGGAGTGTCCATTTTGAAAATATTACCAAGTTGGCAACCCTACCAGCTACTCTGTGCTGCTGGTCTAATCACTCTGGGCTATTTGAGTGCTGTTTTGCAGTGTGACCACTCTCACTCAAGCTAGAACAGTTAACCTGAGCTGAGCTCATTCTAGCTAAGGCCACGGTTAAGCCCTGACTTACCTCTGCTCCTCAAGATGATATGATAACGCAGTGTAATTTCCCTGCATAGACAACAGAGCCGATAAAGAAAGTGGTGAGACAAGTGGCAATATCTAGTTACGTTTTGTGTCAATTTGCATATGTGTATAGAGTGTGTGTTATGTTTATAATTGCTAACCTACTTTGCACACAGGCATCCTACCACTGTGCATTCAAACTGGTGCAAACAAATGATCACAGTTAACTGTTTGTGCCTGCCACTACCCATTGTGAAAAGAACAGGAGTACTTGTGGCACCTTAGAGACTAACAAATTTATTAGAGCATAAGCTTTCATGAGCTACAGCTCCTTTTCTTTTTGTGGATACAGACTAACACGGCTGCTACTCTGATACCCATTGTGAGTAACTGTGCTGGCAAATAGAGAGCAATTGCAACCCTATATTCAGGACCTTAATGTTCCACAGCTATCAGGGCCGTCTTTAGGCATACGTAGCATATGCGGCCGCATAGGGCACCCAAAAATTTGGGGCACCTCTGGGTCTTAGTGTCCACCCGTCCATCCCGCCTCTTCCTATCCCTGTTCTGACCCTTCCTGCAGGCTCCCACCACAGCTGGCTGCTGCAGCCTGGTGAGTCTTCCTCTCAAGGGGATCTAGTACTTATAAGTGAAAAAGCCTTTCAGCCTGCCAGACCTAGTAGCACAACACTGAAACTGTTAAAGAGCCATTCAAATGGTGATGAAGCCATTTAACAGGCATTTGCCAACCCTCAGATATATACAGTCAGTTTCTGAATTTACTGACAAAAACAGTTGTGCATGACTATAATATTTACTCAGAACATGTTAGTCTACAGGACCTTAGTTTAAAATTTGCTTTAAAAATATTTCATTAGTGTGTTGCAGAAGGTTATAAAATCACATCGCTAAAAAATCCTTGCATCGATTTTTAGATGCACAATCTGAGTATCCATCTTTAGCCTTAAATGCTTCGATCTTCAGAGATACAGTTTTCTAAATAAATCTTTCAAAAGACCACCCTTATCTAAAATACACATGCGAGCCCTGGCAGCCGTCGGGCATAGGGGCACCAGTTTAATAATACCGCATAGGGCCCTATAAATCCTAAGGATGGCCCTGGCAGCCGTTAAAGTAATTTTACTCCTAAAGATTAGCTACAGGAGACAAAAATACATACCATGTTCATTCCATTGATAAAATACATGATGACTAATCTTTTATGACATTTATATCCATTTCTGAGTTCTGCCTGTACTCCTCACTCACGGAGGTAAGCGTCATAACAGAATGCAGCCATCATGGATTTTTACACACACACACACAAATTAAAGTTGCTTTTGAAAGGTGCACATGGCAAGGTGCCTTTTCCTGGTGAAGGCTGTATTGGGCGGTCTAGATCAGGGGTTCTCGCAACAAATTTTTTGGTGGCCTCAGAGTGCGGCCACCAATTCTCACTGGTGGCCACACGGACACTTTTTTATTAAAATACTGAATTAACTTTAGGAGAAACAATTAAATATGCACAGATACATACACATCCAAATAATTGGAATGTGTATTTGTGGGGGGGGGGAGGAGTTTGGGGCAGACTCAATAACAAAAATTATGCTGCCTCCCCCTTTGTCTGCCTCCCCACCCATCCAGGGCTTAGTGGATCCTGGGGCTTGCTGTGAAAAGTGATAGCTGTATATTTGTTAATATACACACACTGAGTACACTGAGTAGTTACCTGGGAGGCTAGGAAAAGTGATAAGTAATATTAACAAACCTGCAAGTATCACTTTTCACAGCTAGCTAGGAAGTCTCCTGTGAAAAGTGATACTTGCATGTTTGTTAATGTCACTTTTCTCAGCAAGCCCCAGGACCCATTAAACCCCCAGGACCAGGGTGGGGGCACAGGAGGAGGCAGCAGGGGCCAGAGGCAATGGTGGGATGGATGCAGGGCTGGGGGAGGCAGTAGGGGCCTGGAGCAATAGGTGCGGGGGGGATGGATGAGAGGCTGAGGGACGCAGTGGGGGCCCAGGGCAATGGGGGGGGTGGATGCAAGGCCAGGAAGGCAGCTCCGTGGCTGGAGCTGGGGGTCAGCACCTGCTGCCCTGTGGCCAGAGCCGGGGCTGGCCCCAAAGCCCGGTGTTTGGAGCCTGCTGCCGTGCTTCTTGGGCTGGGGTTCAGCGTCTGTGGCCAGCACCTGCCACAGCATGGCTGGAGCCCGGGACTGGAGCCGGGAGCCAGCGTCTGCTGCCACACAGCTTCAACCAGAGGCTGAAGCCCTGCAGCTGAAGGCCAGGGAAACATGGCCAGAGCTGGGGGGTTGGGAGGAGGTCAGTACCCACTGCCCCGTAGTTGGAGCCCGGGGCCGCACGGCCAGGTTCCTGAAGTCCCACCACTGGAGCCTGCCGTCCAAACCCCCTGCCCCCCATGGGAGTCAAGAACTCACCTTGCTCCTGCAGCGTTGTGCCCTACCTCGCTCCAGAGGCCGCACAGAGCGGCGCATCCAGGAGCAACAGGGAGGGGCTGATGCTTTGCCCCCCTCCCATCACCGCCCAGGAGGCTGTCATGGCTGCACAAAAAGCCCCTGGTGGCCAGATGTGGCCACAGTGGCCGCCTTTCAAAAATGTTGTGCGAGACCCCTCCTTGAGGCACTTTTCTAGTGGATTTCTTACCAGCTATGTTGGAAGCTAGGTGGTTTACTATTGAGTACACATTTCCCCATTCATAAATACCATCTCTGCACAGCACACTGACAGGTAGCACGATGCTCTAGAAATGAAGCTTATCTGGAACCCAACTGGGATTTGTAATTCTATTTCCCAAAGCCCCCCCCGCTCCCCTTTTTTTCCTACAACGTGGGGATTCCCGTGCACAGCAGCCTCCACAAATATACTGAAAAGGTTGGAAACATTTTAAAAAAAAGGCATTGTTTTTAAAACCTGCATACTAAGGCCAAATAGGAAAGACACATCCCTGATATCTCTGATAACAGTTGGGAAACTGACAGTTTTGGAAGCTGCCGTCAACTAAATGGTTAAGGGGTTCAGTCTAGACAATCACCCTAAAGTTCATAGGGTTATCCAAATTGATCTCAGCCTGTTTGGGCTAAAGATCAGAGGCAGTAGGCAGTCACCCTTTACCCTCCCCCCTCCTTTACTTCAAAGATCTCTGCTTCTTTTACCCTCCCCCCTACTTTATTTCAAAGATCTCTGTGGGACACAGACCCACAAGTACGTCATATTTGTTTCACAGGAGTCATTGCTGTTGCTTCTCATTCTATTAATCTGCAAAGGTTTATCAGCCAGTTTAGATCTGACATGGACTAAGTAGCCTAAAAGGAGAACAGCAGTAGTGGGTGGTGATGGGAGGGGGGCAAAGCATCAGCCCCTCCCTGTTGCTCCTGGATGCGCCGCCCTGTGCGGCCTCTGGAGCGAGGTAGGGCACAACGCTGCAGGAGCAAGGTGAGTTCTTGACCCCCATTGGGGGCAGGGGGTTTGGACGGCAGGTTCCAGTGGTGGGACTTCAGGAACCTGGCCGTGCGGCCCCAGGCTCCGACTACGGGGCAGTGGGTACTGACCTCCCCGCAACCCCCCAGCTCTGGCCATGTTTCCCTGGCCTTCAGCTGCAGGGCTTCAGCCTCTGGTTGAAGCTGTGTGGCAGGTGCGGGCCACAGACACCGAACCCCAGCCCCAGACGCACGGCAGCAGGCTCCAATGTACACCATATACAGGGTAGATTGCAGGGCTGCTACTAGCAGATCAGGCTTCTGTACCAGATATGGACTGGCTACAGAGCTTCCTTCCTAGAGAGACAAACCAGAGATGTGTTCACTATAAGATCATTTAAATGCACTGTCAGGAATGGCCATTGTGAGCTTAAGTAAGGTACGTTACACACAGCGCCAACTAGTGGGTGAACAATATAATATAATTTTGCATTCTATTACATCTCCCCATTTACGTTTTACATTTTTACCATTTACAAAATTTTACAAAATGTACACTATCATGCTATCTTTAAAGGTCGGTACATTCACTCTGTTAAGCGTCTCTGAATCATACTGGTTTTCTAATTACTTGACCCAAACGTGCAACAACTTGGTCATCTGGCTGTCCATTAGTTGCAACAACTGGCTGTGGTCGGTTTGGAATCCTTGAGTTTTCTTTTTGTTCTGCAACCACCATCTGTAGCATTCGATAGTTTCTATTGAACTCTCCTCTGTCAGTCTGTTACATATGATGTGGGTGATGATTTTTTCCTTTACAACTCCTGTAGTTTTCCATTCTTTTTCTCCATTCAGTTTGACACAAACATTGTCACCAGGCTGTAGACCAGTCAGTCCTCCAGCTCAGTGGTTCTCAAACTGTGGGTCGGGACTCCAAAGTGGGTCACAACCCCATTTTAGTGGGGTCACTTGCCGAAGCCTGAGCCCCCTCCCCACCCCCCACCAGCCATGGTGGCGAGGCTCAGGCAGGCTCAGACTTCAGTTTCCCCTTCCTGGGGTAGTGTAATCATTTTTCTTGTCAGAAGGGGGTTGCCGTGCAATGAAGTTTGAGAACCCCTGCTCTAGCTGAGTGACATCTTTTTTAGAAGAGTGTCTGTAACGGCTTTTTGTCTCTTTATCCAGTTGACTACTCTCTTCATGTCTAGCCACTTTGGAAATAGGTTTTTTTCCAAAGCTGGAACAGTAGTTCTGAGTTATCTTCTTATCAGAAGTTGTGCTGGACTCTATCCAATAGCTGTTTTCAACGTTGATCTGTAAATCAGAAGAGCAAGGAATGGATCTTCCTGATGTAGGAATTTCTTGGCTGTCAGAACAACTCTCTCTGCTTCTCTATTCACTTGTGGGTAATGTGGGCTGCTAGCAATGTGATCAAAATCATATTTTTTCGAATGACTCAAATTTTGCTGCAGTGAATTGTGGTCCATTGTTTGTCACTAGTTGTTCTGGAATACTGAAATAAGCAAAAGTGCCCTTCAGTTTCTCTATAACACTGCAACACATTATGTCTTTTAAGTACATTATTTCTATATACCTGGAAAAATAGTCCACTATGATCAGGTAATGAACTCTGAAATCATATAAATCTGCATCTAGTCTCGTCTAAGGTCTGTCTGGTAGAGCTGTTTGTACAGTGGTTCAGCATTGTCTATTAAGTTTATTTGTAGTGAATCCCCTTTCAAAAGTCCAATATCATCAAATACTCTGAGTTCTTCCACCTTTTTCACTAGGTCCATAATGGCTGCCACACTACAGCTGAAGAAGGCTGTTGGGCTTGGATCCTTTGATCATATGCCCTCTGAATGCATAGTTTTTGTCTTTGTAAGTTGTTTCTGTCGTGACCTGCTCAGAATACCTCCAGGGTTAGACAGGGCTATGTCTGGTGGTTTCTCTCTGGGATGTGTTGAAGATGATTGTAAGTCCCTTCTGAGATGACTGTCACGTCTGCTCCTGAGTCAATTTTAAAGTCAATATTCTTGCCATGAATATAGGCAGTCCTCGATTTTACGATGTTCAAGTTAAAACGAACAGTACTTACGACATTTATAAATTGACACCCTGTTTTGACTTTCCAATAATGGTTTCAACTTTATGATGCTTGATCCGATAACATTGTTCCTATCAGTTCCGAGTTATGATGTTTCGACTTAAGATGTGATTTTCAGGAACCAATTGTGTCACAAGTCTGAGGACTGCCTGTATTCTATTTCACTCTCTAGTCGGGGTCTGTGTCATTGTGTGTGATTGAGTCCAGAAACAATGTTTTTGATTGTTTTATTATTCAGCTCCCTGACTGCCTTAGTATACCGGAAAGCTACAAAATGTCAATGTTTTATGCATTTATTATGCCTTGCATCTCCGGCTAACCATACGTCTGCTGGGCTATGAATTTTTCTATATCTTGTATATTTAGCTTGAAAGGCTTTGTAGTTTGCCTTGAATTTGTCCCTCTTAGCCTCAGGGGCCTTATGATGATTACTTTTGCCACTCATTATGTGTCTGTTTACAGCTTCAAAGCTAATTTCAGGGTTTTCAAGTTGCTCCTTCTGAGGGGGTGCCCACCGCAAGCAGGATTGGAAGGGGTTAAGATGGTCAGGCAGGCCAATTAATGCCACAGGCCACACCTGGAGTAGGGTCCAAGGAGTAGGGAACTAACTGGAAGCAGGTTCAGTTGTGTGGAACAGGCAGAGGTAGCTGGCTGCTGGGAAAGGCTGCAGAAAGACAGGCAGCAGTCACTCCCTGGGAAGAGGAAGGAGAGTTTTGGAGTTGGTACACCCAGAAAGAGAAGGGGAACCAGGTGTGGTAGGAAGCAGTCCAGACAAGAAAAGGAGTACTTGTGGCACCTTAGATGCATCCGATGAAGGGAGCTGTAGCTCACGAAAGCTTATGCTCAAATAAATTGGTTAGTCTCTAAGTTGCCACAAGTACTCCTTTTCTTTTTGCAAATACAGACTAACACGACTGCTACTCTGAAACCAGTCCAGACAAGGAGCAGTGAGGGCTGAGAGAGGACAGCTCAAAACTGCTGAGCTGAGGGTCCCTGTATTGGAACCCGGAGTAAAGTGTGGGACCAGGTTCCCCAACCAGCCACTGAGGGAGTAGCATTGAGGCAGTAGAAGGGAAGGCTACCTAAAACAGCTAGGAAGAAGGGACTTGCTACCCCAGAAGAGGGGAACACTGAGTGACCTAGCCCTGAGAGCTGGGTCACAAAGAGGATGCTGCAGTTCCTTGGGCCGAGAGAGGGGCTGCAGGCCGGAGGGAAAGACAGGGCAACCTCAAGAGCTAATCAGCAGAGAGACTAGGAGGAGGCACCAAACGAACAGTGAGTGGTGCATCGGGTGATACTGCTGCCTTTTGTTCTGCTATTTGACTAGTTCAGACAGCTTTGCTATCTGTATAACTGTGGGTAGATTTAAGTCTCTTTAACTGTAGTTGCTGTGATAGGTTCTTTTTGTTTCACCCAATAACCAGCCTGTCTCTGATATTTTCATGTTTTGCAACCCCCAAATCACACCTTTCAGCAAATGCATGCAACGCTCTTATAAAAGATTCAACATTTTCTAATGGTTCTTGAATTTTCTGTTGGAAACATGCTCTTTCAAAAACCACATTTCTCTGAGGTTTAAAGTATGCATCAAACATAGCCAAAACTCTTTCATAGCATCTTTGTGAGCATCTTCAGTAAAGGTAAAAGATTTAAAACATTCTCTGCCTGCTTCCCAATGCATAAATTAAAGATGATACCTGAATATTTCCTGTTTCCTTACAGAGTTTTGTAGCAATGTGAAATTTTGCAAAATGCTGCTTCCAGTCTCTCCAGTCTGAAATGCTGTCAAAGCTGACATTCTCTGGGGCACTGATGAGTGGCATGTTGATGAGATCCTGCAACCTTTTCTTCCCCCTCCCTTCTGTCTGCAGCCTTTGTTGATGTTTTCCTTCTGTGTCTGTTCTTCTCTGGCACTAGTTTACTTCTGACACCATGTTATGTACTTGTTGTGGATTGCAGGGCTGCTACTAGCAGGTCAGGGTTCTGTACCAGATATGGACTGGCTACAGAGCTTCCCTCCCAGAGAGCTACACCAAATGTGTTCACTGTAAGATCTTGTAATACACTGCCAGGAATGGCTGTTATGAGCTTAAGGCATATTACACATGGTGCCACATAGTGGTTGAATAGTATAATACAATTTAGCATTCCATTACATCCCCCATTACCACTATCAATCACACAAAAACCAATGGCTTTGTTGAGGAGATGGATATTTTCCGGCTATGAACAGTATTCCAGAGTTTCCTATGCAATGTGCTTCTAGACCAAATTATTGGTCCAGATTCTTATCCCAGTAACATCAGCGTCAGTCCAGAGTAATTCCAGAGTTGTAGATGGAGTCACCACAGTGTAACTGAGATCAGAATCTGGCCAATGGTATCTCTGCCGTCCCGGCATACTGTCTACACCAATGACCACTACATTCTGCATCTACTGTATTGCCCTGTGAAGGAAGGAGTCATCTGTTTTGCATAGCAAAAAGTTCCCAATGCTCACATGTTGACAGCCCTTTCACACAGGATTTGAGCTGCCAGTTGCAGTTGATATAAGTTTCTGATCATCAGTGTAGTTCCCAGTCTCCCTGTTCTATTGCTATGATATGGTGATTATTAATATTATTTTTATTTTATTACTGTAGCACCTTGGAGACCCAGTCCGGGACCAGGACCCCTTTGTGCTAGGGGCTGCACAAACATAGAACAAAAAGATGGTTACACCATTTACCATTCTGCTGTGAAACAGACTTAAAGATAAGACAAATAAATCTCCACAGTGACTAAATTGAAGAAATTGAAACCAGCAATTTTGGAATACTCAGATTAAGCACTAGCCCAAGAATTGCTATAGGGAAGGATTTGTGTCAGGTGGGAGGCAGCTCTGGAGCGATGCCTGCCCGGCTTCTGAAAACCCTACCTAGCCGCCAACATGCTCCCCATGTGGCTTCCATATTCTCTGGCATCTGCTCCCCATACACATCATCGCTCCATGTCTAGAAATCCCCCCATTCCTTGGCCTGTGGTCTCTGATGCACCTGCCTCCTTGCAGCTGGAGATCAAATCATCTGCATACCCCATGCAACCAACTCCCCTCTGCAGTGTTTTGATCTGTGTGTCCCTCAGAGCACCCCAATACCAGAGGGCCAGAGGCTCCAAGGTATCTAGCAGAGAGTCTCAGCTGGCAGTGTGTCCCAGATCTCTGTTGTCATAATCTGTATCTAACAGGTGTCATGGAAGGCTTCATATGCAGACTGGTAGCATGCTGGTGATGAATTTTATTGTGTGGTGTATGTAAGGGTGAAATATGAAAACATATAAATATGTGCTGGGAAAGTGTTCTTAAAATGTGACCCACAGGCAGGGCTGAAGTCATCCCGCCCTTGACAAAGAAATAAGGTCCTGCCTGCTCGAATGTGTCTCCAGGTTACACTGAGCAAGGAGAGACAATGGAAGTACCCTTACATAAAAGTGAAACATCATCAAACTAGCAAATTGAGGCGATGGCAACTTAGCTATCCCTACCGGGGAAGGCGTCTGAAAAAAATCACATGGCATCAGCAAGCTGAGCCCCCAGGAGGGCTTCCTGACTTTGAAAACAAAGATACATTTTGAAGACATAAGCAGAGAGTAAAAGCCATGTTGGCATCCTTCACCTGAAGAATCAGAGAACCCAAGTGCTTTGAGCTCTGTGTTGGTTCCTGGCTAGAAACTGGCCAGCCATGCTGGGGGAACAACAGCAGAGAGAAAACTACTTAGAACAAAGGGTTCTAATTTGGTAAGTTAGATTTTAGTTTTAGAAAGCATATTTCTATGTTTGTTTGTTTCCAACCATTTCTATCCCAATTCCTTCTGCATGGTATCACTTAAATATCTGCTCTTTGTTAATAATCCTGCTCTTGTTTTATTACACAACCATCTCAGTGTAGTGTTTCAAACTGCAGAGCGAAATTCTCAGCCAAACTACCAGGTGGTGCTTCTAGTATCTCTTGAAAGGGGCAGCAAATGTGATTAGGTTTTGTGAGGGCTGCTTTAAGAGGGGCTGAGCACTGCAGAGGAGGCAGTTTTGGGGAGACATAGGGCTAGAAGGGCTGTTGGGGTCACCATGGAAGGCATATCTAGACTGGTGGAAGCCAGGGTGAGGTCATTGTGCTGTAAGCAGGCTGCTGGCGTCAGGGCTCTGAGCCAAAGCTGGGCAGTATAGAAGCACCCAGGGTTATAGGGCAGGTGGTGACAGAACCCCTTACTGGTCTGGGTGAAACCCCAAAATGTCAAAATCTGGCTGCTAGGTCATGACCCAGTGGGAAGGTGACATGGCTGGGAGCACATCACCACATGGCTTAGGGATGACGTTCTGAAACACAGCAGACTGGAGTGGCAAACAGGGACAGTGATGAAAACTGGCCAGGAAGGTGTTGTAGCATTCTCTTGGGGTCTTAGGAGGGGAAGGGGCAGGAAGGGAGCTGGAGATTTGGGACAGGAAGAAGATTTTATTCATCCTCCCCGGTTTAAGTTGTAAATATTTTGCAACCACATTTTCTGAACAGCTAATTGTATCTTCGGAGAGGATGACCCCACCATGGGAAGCCACCTTCCAGCAGTCCCAAATCTGGCCATTCATTTTTATTTGGTTGGTTTGTTTTTTCAGGGATGAGAAGAGAGTTCTACTCCACACCCTCTTGTGGGTCACTCCACAACCTTACACTGCAGTCATCTGATCTAGGAGCATTTTGTGGCACCTTGAGGATATTAAGCCTCATGTTTCAGGGCTTAAGCCAATCTCTAGCTATTAGGCGATGTCTGCACAACAGGTAGAGGTGTAATTCCCAGCTTGGGTAGAAGTGCACATGCTAATTCTGCTTCAGCTAGTGTGCTAAAAATAGTGGCCACAGTGCACAGGAGGTGGCTTGGGCTAGCTGTCTGACTACTTTCGTGCCCAGCCCCCTCAGTACATACTCTGGCGACTAGGCCGATCCGCCACACTCCTATTTTTAGCATGCTAGTTTGAGCAAAGCTAGCCAGTGTATCTCTACCAGAGCTGGGAACCACAGCTCCCAAACTGCTGTTTAGACAGCTCCTTAGAGACTGGGGTGAGGGTCTAATGAGAGGGTGGGGGAACAGATTATCTCACATCTACTACTGTACGGTTCTGACACCTTCTCTGGAACAGCTGGTGCTGGCCACTGTTAGAGGCCAGACACTGACCTCAGATCTGATCCAGTAGGGCAATCCCCATCTTCCACTTCCAAACTCCAAGTCCTGCTGCACAGCATCCCAGGCAGTGGCGAGTAGCATAGGCCTCTGGGGCCTCAGCCGGGCTGGCTCCTGCGGGTACCCTATCCGGCTGTCACATTACCAAGATGTCTTGGGAGACATTCAAGCAGTGGAGAGAGAGAACAGAGCAATGAACATTTTTCATTTTGGATGTAATTAAAGTGCTGTAGTTAGAAAAAATAAACCCAACTTTAAAAAGGATCATGTGATGGATTCATTCCAGGATTATTCAAATATCTTGCTTTGGGGGAATATATATCACTTCACTTTTAACTTTAATATCACATTAGAGACTGTTTTCTGGGATGGCGGATACAGTATTCTGAATACTTTATTGCCAAATTGTGAGATCCAGTGAAATATGTTTTTGATAATAGAAATGAATAATGTATCATGCATTCATTGCCTACCAGCCTGATTTGCTTACTAATAATTTTGTTTAAAGGACATTATTGTTTTACTGCTTGCACACTGATTTCCTCACAAACACTGAGTGATCAGCTATCATTAAACTAAAATAATTTTTAACTCCTTTGCAAGGTGTTAGGTCAGGGCTGCCTCTGTTTGTCTTTTAGATTACAGTGCCTGCTGGAATCTTCAAGCTGATTATTCTGCAGCGCATTTCAAAAGACCTCCCTAATAGAGCTGGTTGGGAAAGTTTCAACTCAACAATTTTAAAATCATAACTGAAACTTTTTGTGGGAACGTGCCAGTTTTGGCTAAGCTTTCGTTGGGAAGGTTTCACAGGCACAGGGTGGAATTTCTGGTGAGCAAGAGGGACTTTCTTACCCCAGAATAGCCAATAACCTGGTGGTTAGGAAACTCACCTTGGACTTCTGAAGCCCAGGTGCAGGTCCCTACTCTGCCTGATTCAGACAGATGCTCCCACATCCTATGTGAATGCCCCAACCCCTTGGCTAGGGTGTGGTCAGGCTTGTGCTCTCTCTCCATGGTTGGAGCAGGTCCACTTTTTATAAAATAATTAAATATTTATTGGAGCAGGGACTTGAACATGAGCTTAGCACAGGGCAGCTGAGTGTCCTAATCACCAGCCTATAGAATCACTTTCTAGCTTACTTGCTCTGTCTTTGCTGTTGGCACTGTTCCACTTTGTATAAATAATTACATATTCACTGAGCCAGAAAGGGAAAGAAATGGACTACTCATTATGTACCCACTTTGCATTCCAACACTCCCTATCCTTCCAGTAGTTAGATCTCCAAATATTTCTTTCTGCAGAACATCAGCAAGAGCTAAAAAGCTCATGGAGACGTTGGCTGAAGTTCCACAGCAAAGGTAGAGTTCAGTTTTTCCATTTAAAGCATAGCTTCACCCTCTTTATTTTTATTTATGAAGAATACAGTGTCTCCTCCTCGAAATTACAGCACTTACTCTCCAAGTGCAAAATTAATTTAAAAATGGGTCCTTTAACATATTTTACTGTGTCACTTCTTTTGTCTTCAATCATTTCTAAGCAGAACAACACAAACTCTGAAGACTTTCCACACAGTTATAATGCATTGAAATCTCATGCATATGCTACAGTTGAAGAAAGTTGGTTCCAATTAAGCTAAGAGCAGGTCTACACTTAAAATGCTGCATCTGCTGTGCCTCTGTAGCACTTAAATTAAGATGTGCTATGCCAATATGAGAGAGCTCTCCCACTGGTGTAGTTGATCCACTTCCATGAGAGGGGTAGCTATGTGAGCGGGCAAAGCTCTCCCTCCAACATTGTGCTGTCTACACTGACGCTTAGGTCGGTATAACTACATCGCTCAAGGGGGTGGATTGTTTACACCCCTGAGCAATGTAGTTAGACCAAAGTGATTCTGGAGTATAGCCAGGGCTTAGTTATTAATGACTATTGAATCTAATTGTCATGATTTTTATGGAAGTTCTGACAGTCCTGTTGAAAGGCCATGAAGGAAAAAAATATGAAAATATCCTAATAGATAATTAAAATCAGTTTAATCTTGTCTTGGACCACAAACACTAAATACATTCATACTAACCATATGTTTATTGCTCTACAGGGCACAGTTAAGGTTATACAGGAGCATTAACTGTGCATTTTAATACCAAGGGAATCAGTGGGTGCAAAAAACCTAACTGGCTTCAAGACTGAGCTTGATAGTCTTATGGAGGGGATCGTAT
Source organism: Lepidochelys kempii (assembly GCF_965140285.1). Lineage (NCBI taxonomy): Eukaryota > Metazoa > Chordata > Testudines > Cheloniidae > Lepidochelys > Lepidochelys kempii. The sequence continues at coordinate 27,666,650 of NC_136392.1, read as the reverse complement.
GATGGGACTGCCTACAATGGCAGGTCGCCCTTCAGCAATTGCCAGTAGCAAAAATCCTCAACGGCCAGAGACAGGACACCAGATGGGGAGGCTCTAAGTTAGTACAGAGAATTCTTTCTCAGGTATCTGCCTGGTGGTTCCTTGCCCATATGCTCAGGGTCTAACTGATCACCATATATGGGGTTGGGAAGGAATTTTCCCCAGGTCAGAGAGGCAAAGACACTGCATTTTTTTGGCCTTCCTCTGCAGCCTGGGGCAAGGATCACTTACAGGTTTAAACGAGTGTAAATGGTGGATTCTCTGTAATGTGAAGCCTTTGAATCATTATTTGAAGACTTCAGTAAATCAACCAGAAGTTATGGATCTATTACAGGATTGGGTGGATGAGGTTCTGTGGCCTGCAAGGTGCAGGAGAGCAGACTAGATGATCACAATGATCCCTTCTGACTTTAAAGTCTATGAGTGTAGAAGGGCGGACTCATTGCTGGGGAGCCTCCTCATGGGTGGGTGTTGCATAGCAGCTCTCTTTTCTCTAGTGCCCAGGGACCCCTTGGCGCCAACTGGCGGAGGGAATGGAAGGTGCATAGCAGTTACAGGGATCCCTTGGGTCAGGTATATGCATAATAATTCACCAAAGCGTATCATGTCAGGTCTCTACTGAAAGCCAGTAGTCATCACGATCATTGTGAGTTATATGTACAGATAATATTCGAGGAGTTATATATCTATAAACTATATTCTTAATGCATGTGAGTTAAGACAGAAGGTGATAAACCGGTATCAGAAGGTGATAAACCGGTTCTGTTCATGTAGCATGTAATAAACACTTCTGTCTGTCTGGTTGTACGTACTGAGCATTGTAGGTATCACAATGGAGGCCTATTTACACATTCAAATGGGTCCTAATCAAAGTTTGCAAAACCTACAAGAATGAAGGGAAAAGAAACCAACCAGCAGCGTGGGGAGCTATTCTGTTTACAAGTAGAGACAGTGCAATGTTGGACTACATCTAGGGGCACGCATGGAAACTCAGCAGCCTTTAGTGAGCGCACGAGCTGCCAGCGACATCTGCCTTATGGAAGGAATGTCACAGCCAAAAAGGCTGGAAAATGCTGCTGAGACTTTGGATGAATGAAACTTCATTAGACAAGAAGTATCTCGTTGAATAAGTCTAGGCTCTAGAAGGTGTGTGATGATTTTATTTTACATGTAAACATTTGCTTCCAACACTTTTGCTTGCTACTTCTCAAACCTCTGTTACTTTGATAAATAAACTTTTGCTTGTCTTCACTATAAACATATCTAAGTACCGTGTGTTAAGTGGAGCTGTGATCTATGGTGTAACTGGTAGGCTGAGGGGACTGTTTCCTTGGGAGCAGCAAATCTGTGAATACTCTAGGTGTCTTGCGGACCAGGGGGGTGGGCACTGCAGGGGGACACATAGAGGGCTCGAGGGTTGGGCTGTACCTATCACTAACCTGCAGAGGGACAGTGTTGCCTGTGGCTGGTGGTAGTGGGGAGCTGACCCATGGTGAGCACAGACAAGGCTGCCTCATGCTAATGGTAAGTGATAGCGAAGTGCCTCACAGTGCTGGATACCCTCAGGAGTCCAGCCAGCAGTCTTTCTGGCCCTGCAGCTGTCAGCCTTTTCTCATAACTTGGCCCTCTGGCCAGCTCACAAATTCCTCCCACCCCTTTCTCCAATAACAAAAAGTCAGATGAACAAAAGTCCAACAAATAATTCCAAGATCTTGTGTCAGATCTCGAGACCCTGACTCTCAGCCCTCTGCTCCTTACACTCTTGTCTTGGGATTTTATATCATCCTCAGTTCAGGGGCTTCACACCACCTTCCCAGTGGCTGGGAGGGGAACCCAGGTCCACGCACTGCACTGGGTTCTAGTCCAGGGACCCTAGGTCAAGCAGTCATTAGCTTTTCTTCAGGCCTTTTCTCCAGCCCTCTCCTGGACTGTTTGGCCAGTGCCTGCCCTTGTGTCAGGATCAGCCAGAGGAGCTCACTCCAATCCTGCTTTGTCCCTCCCTGGGCTTCCTCATCACTCTGCGGCAGCCTTCCATTTTCCCCATAGGTTTCTCCACTCCTTAGTGCCAAGAGAGTGATTTCAGGGTTCTTCTCTCTCTCCTCTGCTCCAGACTGCCTCTGTTTATAACACCACCAATCTCCTTATGCCTGGCCTACTGTGTGACCAGGCTGCTGTGTTAACCTTTCACCACCAGTGGGGGTAGACACCCCCTCACAGAAGGTCAAATCCCTCTCTCCCCCCATGCACACACACAGTTGGTCCCCAAGAAAGTTTAGTACTTACTGTTGGTGTTATTTTCCTTCCCATTGAAACTCAGAAAAGGCAAAGAAAAGGATGAAGCCACCCTGACACAGCTGTTAGGGAACAGAACCGGGGGGCTATTGTGCAGTATACACAGAAGGAAAGAAATTAAAATCCAGTGTATAAAAACCCAATAACCCAGCTGCAGGCTCATCCAGTAGGTGAAACCAATTTGATTTGTTGGCTTCTTTATTCCCAAAGCCTCCTGAGACCCTGGAGTGAGAGAGCAAAGCTACCGAGGGAGAGAAAAAAGATCCCAACATAGAAGGGAGAAGGAGTGTGATGTTTGTACAAAAAGAGAGAAAACAGTTCAATAAAAGCAAAAGGAGAAGCTTGCGTGCCTTTGACCACAGCTGAACAAATCCTGAAAGGCGAGACCTATTGCTGACAATGGATGAATGTTTCTGAGACATCTCTACTTATATTAATTTAAACAGATATCATCCTTCTTGGCAGCTGTTCCAGAACCTTGGAGCTATTTTTATGAGAATGTGAAGCAGGAGCTAGATGCTCCACAGAGGGAAAAGAAAGTTTCTAACAGAGCAGGGGGAAGGTTCTCCATACTGTGGGGAAGTGTACCTGTAAGAGGCTTTGGCTAGAGCTAGTTGGAATGAGTCATTCTGTTGTCCTGAGGCTCATGAATGAAGCTAAATGAAGCAGACCTGTGTCAGACTCCTCGTGCTGAGGAATTACTGAACACAACACTTACCATAGACAGCAAGAGGAGTTTGTTGCTGATGTGTGGCTGATGTGTTCGTTTATTTTCTTAAGTTCTAAACGTGGGGCCAGTTTGTAACCACTTACACAGGTGAGCAGTTACACAAATAGTCTCATGCCGACTTGTGCGCATAACTGCTCACCAGTGTAAGAAGTTCACAATCTGGCCCCGCAACATGTATATAACACCTGCATGACTTTGTACAATAAGAGTCCACTGCATCAGTTACTTAGCTGAGGCCTCAACTTGGTTATTAAACAATTCATATTTAGCTACCTGTAATCACTATTCTTTGCCTTGAAATTGAATCCCCTAGTGCTTTGATAATTAGGAATGAAGACATTCCAGGGCTTGTGTCAATGGGCTGTGCTGTTGTAATCCCTGGAGGTGTGGTTTTATCTCATAATAACTACATACACCTTGGGATGCATCCATGCAATTAAAAACTTAAAATTAATAAGATCATTTGTAATTGAAATATACTGAATCTATCTACTCTAAAATATTTCCGCATACTATAACATTTCTAATACTCCAACTATTCCATTTGATCAAAATCTCTTTTCCTTGTTCCTATTAGAGCTGGAAGAATTAATGAATTATTCAGTGATTTAGTCCTTTTTCTGTTTGTGATCCAGTCCTATTTTCTGCAAATGCACTAGCTGCTTGCAAGCATTTGTTTATGTGAAGGACATTCACCCTATCAGGTGTTTGTGCACTGTTCACTTTGTTTGCTGTAAATTCCCCACAGTGTGTGATGGTCACGTGAGATCATATGTCATCATTCCTGCTCTCTGATTAAATCATTTAAACAGGAGATTAATGAACTAGAAATGCAGAGTAACAGTGACTAAGAAACAGCAAATAAATAGTGAGCGCTCCTGCTCACATACAAATGCCCTCGTTTATGTGCTGATAGGAATATGGATATGTGAATTCATAGATTCATCAATTTCACGGCAAGAAGGGACTATTATGATCATCTAGTCTCACCTCCTCCTCCACAATAATAATTCCTGGAGCAGATCTTTTAGAAAACCAACCAAATTTGATTTAAAAATTGCCAACAATGGAGAATCCACCACAACTCTTGGTAAATTGTTCCAATGGTTAATTACTATCATGTTAAAAATGTATGCCTTATTTCCAGTCTGAATTTGTCTAGCTTCAACTTCCAGCCATTGGATTGTGTTAGACCTTTCTCTGCCTGATTGAAGACCCCATTATTAAATATTTGTTCCCCATGTAGATACCTATAGACTATAATCAAGTCACCCCTTAACCTTCTCTTTGTTAAGCTAATTGATGGAGCTCCTTGAGTATCATTATGAGGAATGGTTTCTAACCATTCTCATGGCTCTTCTTTGAACGCTCTCCAATTAATCAACATGCTTCTTGAATTGTGGGCACCAGAACTGTACACAGTATTCCAGAACCAGTGCCAAATATAGAGGTAAAATAACTTCTTTACTACATGAGTTTCCCCTATTTATGCATCCCAGGATTGCATTAACTCTTTTGGCCACAGCATCACACTAGTATCTCATGTTCAGCTGATTATCCACAATGACCCCCCGCAAATCACTGCTTTCAAGTGTAGAGTCCACCACCCAACACGTATGGCCTACATCAGTGATTTTCAACCTTTTTTTCATTTGCAGAACCCTAAAAAAATTCAAATGGAGGTGTGGACACCTCTGGAAATCTTAGACATAGTCTGTCATAAATATAAAGGGAAGGGTAAACACCTTTAAATCCCTCCTGGCCAGAGGAAAAACCCTTTCACTTGTAAAGGGTTAAGAAGCTAGGATAACCTCGCTGGCACCTGACCAAAATGACCAATGAGGAGACAAGATATTTTCAAAGCTGGAGAGGGGGGAGAAACAAAGGCTCTCTCTGTCTGTGTGATGCTTTTGCCGGGGACAGAAAGGAATGGAGTCTTAGAACTTAGTAAGTAATCTAGCTAGATATGCGTTAGATACTGTTTTGTTTAAATGGCTGATAAAATAGCCGTGCTGAATGGAATGTATATTCCTGTTTTTGTGCCTTTTTGTAACTTAAGGTTTTGCCTAGAGGGATTCTCTGTGTTTTGAATCTGATTACCCTGTAAGGTATTTACCATCCTGATTTTACAGAGGTGATTCTTTTACTTTTTTCTTCAATTAAAATTCTTCTTTTAAGAACCTGATTGTTTTTTCATTGTTCTTAAGATCCAAGGTTTTGGGTCTGCGTTCACCTATGCAAATTGGTGAGGATTTTTATCAAGCCTTCCCCAGGAAAGGGGGTGTAGGGTTTGGGGAGGATTTTGGGGGGAAAGACATTTCCAAGCGGGCTCTTTCCCTGTTATATATCTGTTAGACGCTTGGTGGTGGCAGCAATAAAGTCCAAGGACAAAAGGTAAAATAGTTTGTACTTTGGGGAAGTTTTAACCTAAGCTGGTAAAAATAAGCTTACGAGAGTTTCATGCAGATCCCCACATCTGTACCCTAGAGTTCAGAGTGGGGAAGGAACCTTGACATAGTCCTTGGACCACAGATTGAAAACCATTGTTTTACAGTAACGACAACCTTTTACAGACCCCTTTGACACAGTCTGTGGACCCTCAGGGGATCTGCAGACCACAGGTATATACATTTGCATTTATTTGTATTAAAATACCTATTGCTCACTTGCACAATTTACCAAGAAATGGAGATCAGTCTGAATCAGTGATCTGTCCTCTTCATTATTTTCCATTCCCCCAATTTCTGTGTCATCTGCAAACTTTATTAGTCTGAGTTTATTTTCTTTCAGGTCACTCTAGAAAGGTTAAATAGCATAGGGGCAAGAATTGATCCCTGTAGCACCCTGCTGGAAACACACTGCTTAATGACAATTCTCCATTTACAATTACATTTTGAGATCTATTAGCCAGTTTTGAATCTATTTAATGTGTCCCATGATAATTTTATATCATTCTAGCTTTTTTTAATCCAAATGTCATGCGGTACCAAGTCAAACACCTTGCAGAAATCTGGTACAACACTAATATCTTTACCAACCAAACTTGTAACCTCGTAAAAAAAAAAAAAGAAGATATCAAGTTAGTTTGACAGAATCTGTTTTCCATAAATCCATGTTGATTGGCATTAATTACATTACACTCCTTTAATTCTTTATTAAATCAAGTCTCAAAACAGTTGGTCTATTATCTTGCTGGGATAATTATCAGGCTGGCAGGCCTATAATTACCTGGGTCACCTGTTTACCTTTTAAAAAAATTGGCGCAACATTACCTTTCCTTCAGTCTTCTGGAACTTCCCCTGTGTTCCAAGATTTATTGAAAATCAACATTAATGGTCCAACAAGCTTCTCAGCCAACTCTTTTAAAATGTTTGGATTCAAATTATCTGGACCTGCTGATTTAAAAATGTCTGACTTTGGTATCCTCCAGAAATATTAGTGGAATGGAAAGAGTGTGATCATCATATGACGATACAATATCATCTGTCTTTAACCCAAATACAGAACAGAAATATTTATTGAACACTTCTTCCTTTTCTGCATTATTATTGACAATTCTACCATTTCCACCTACTAGTAGACCAATACCATTGTCAGGATTCTTTTTGTAACTAACATATTTTTTTAAAAACCCTCCTTTTTCTTGTCCTTAATTCTGCTGGCAATAGAATTCTCGTTAAAAAGAAAAGGAGTACTTGTGGGACCTTAGAGACTAACAAATTTATTTGAGCATAAGCTTTTGTGAGCTACAGCTCACTTCATCAGATGCATTCAGTGGAAAACACAGTGGGGAGATTTATATACATAGAGAACATGAAACAATGGGTGTTACCATACACACTGTAAGGAGAGTGATCACAATTCTCCTTGTGTCTGTTTGTTTCCCGTATCAATTTTCTACAATTTCTAATGTCTGACTGATATCATTACCATCATCTTTCCCTTTCTTGTATTTGTTATGTATTATTATTTTTATTTTTTTATAGCTGCCTTCATTTCCCATCTAAGATAATTTTTAACCAGCACAGCCTTCTTTCTCAGTTATGGGATTGTGAAGAGGAACATTTATTCCTCAAACACTGATGAAAACAAAAACTCATTCATGTGCCTGCTTGAGAATAGGATTAAAAAAATATATTTTTTTCAATTTAAATTGGATTTTTAAAATTTAAATTAAATACATTTTTCTTTAAAGTATGACAAGCTATATTAAGACCAAAACTTACTATACTCTATTAATCATTTATGTTACATTTTTTAAAAGTACGTTTGCAACTAAAGTTTTAAAGACAGTCAAGCCACTAACTGGTGGAAATCACTGCCTGAATACCCAGATCCAGAGTTTGTTCAAGTGCTAAATCAGCTTTTAACAGCTGTAGCATCTTCTGCGAATGCAAATAGAATATTTTCTTCAGTACAGTTTATTCAACTAGTTCAGTTCAATAACCAGTGTGACAGAGATAGCAATTTCCTGCAATACTATTGAAAATCTTTACTGAATTAAGTTTAAGTATCTTTGGAGTCCAGTGCATTAAATGCAAAGGTTCTGTATTATTGTGGGTCTGGATGAGCAAAGGACTATATGAACAATGTGGTAGATAAGAATGCTGAATGATCTTTTGGGACAATACGTGGAATTCCTGGGAGATATCTAACAGGAGGGGAATGTAAATGCCTTCTGCTAGTTATTTAGAAACCCAGCCTTTTGAAGCAATGCCCTGAGCTCAACAGCCCAACCTATATAAAGAAACAGGCTGATCTGTATGTCTGGGTGAATTTGTAACCACAGAAAAAACACTTGGTGGAGTTTGGTGAACTGACTCCTACTAGAACTCCTTCTGGAGTAGTGGGGTTGGGAGAGGGTGATCTTTGGTAAGCTTATTAGCATGTGTGTAGATTCTTTTATTATTTTTCACATTTTCTCTGTAACACTTTCATGTTAAGAATAAATGTACTTGCTTAGAAAGAGCTGTGTGGTACCTTATAACTGTGGACAATTAGACTGCTTAGAGCCTCAACAGAAAGCAAAGCATAGATGCTGACCTGGTAAGGCAGTGTGGCATGCTGGGGCTATCACAGTGTACCAGAGAACTTTCTACAGCCTAGAAAAAACCCTGGTCAGAAGTTGGTCTCTGCCCATGAGAGGTGACTACAGAGCATCTGGGAGCCTAGAGTGGGTACCCTCCTGGAAGCACTGAGGGCAAGTTCTGAGCACTGAGACAATTAGTTCATTCAAACTTAAGAAACCAGTTTAGGGTTGAAAAGGCAGTAAAGCTTGTTTTCACCTGCCAAGCTATGAATAAAAATGAGGTGTGAGAGGATGAGATCTACTAGTTCTAAAATCTTGAAGGACACGGTTTTCAGAATAATCAGTTCAATTCACTAACTACTTCCTTTGTTTAATCAGTTAGTTTTAAATGCAAAACATGACTTGATAAGCTTTTTTCTCATGTATGCAGCATTTTAATATAATTTTATTTAATTTAAAAAAATGCTGCTTTTGTGCATTTTTAATTGAATTCCTATTTCCTACCAAATGGAGCTTGACACAAATAGTCAGTAAAAATTAATTATCATCTAGTTAATAATAAATACTTCATTCTCCATTTTCTAACATAATCAAATATTTAAAATTAACACTTCTGAATTAATATATGTTAAGCTATATACTTGCTTAAATAAGTGTGTATGGATATAGTATATCTTTCTGGTTAGCAAAATTTAGCGTAAAGGCTGCATTTACTTGCAACTCAACATGTTTAAATAGTTACCAACAAATTAGAATCAACTTTTTTTAGGAAAATAACTAAAAAATACAAAGGCAAAACAAGATAAATATCAACGATTTAAATCAAAGTTTCCTGCTCGCTGATTTAAAACATAATTAAAATCCAGGATTTTAAATCACTTTGATTTAAATCAATCCACACTCACAGGATCTAATAAGGGGTATGAATGTGATGAAACTGAATATCCCTTCCTAACTGGACAAATATTCATGGATATTCACAGCATGTGACCAGCTATATATTGTGTCTATTTGGGAAAGCTATTGATTTACCTGTTCTAATATGGTGCATTCCTGTTTGTATTCACCATTGAAGGACCCTCTTTATCAATACACTGAGTGGCCTGCAGAAGGACTATATAAAATTGCAGTTTCTTTTCTCAAGGCAGTTCTGAGCCTGCTCCATCCCTAATCACGCAGGGGCACACAGACCTATCCCCTCTGATCTAACCTAAGGAACAGGACTTGTGTACGGGGGGAGCTGCCTGTATCCCACAAAGCGGTTTTGTTGTGGCACATTGTACCTTAAAGTAGTACTCTATAACCCCTATATTTTCATTCATATATGATTGTGATATTTCACGCAAAGTATGCCATGTAAGATATCATACGAAAGGTCATGATCTGCTGAAACCCACTGTTCAGGCAAAATATGTATATTGTTAGTGTGCATGAAATTATGAGATTTTATTGTATGTCTATTATTGATATATGTTGTAAATTTGGAAGTCACCCACTGCTAGTTCTCCAGTGACAACAACACCCGGGTGGGCATAGAACAATCAATACCAGCCATTGACCAGCAGGGGAATAGTAAACAAAAGATTTATAATTCAATGACAGTTGTGCAAGCACCACACAATGGGAATTGCTCAATTCTATGACTCAGGAAAACCCACCAGGACATGTCTGGGCTTGTGTTTTCCAGGCACATGGACTGAGGGTATAAAATAGGCAACAGTGGCATCATACTTTTACGTTTTCTCCTCCCCCACCTACACTGAAGGCAACAAAAATGCTGGGAAGACAAAAACTTGAACTGAGGGGACCAGGCTTAAAGGGAAAGCCTGTGTATTAAAGACTGTAACCTAGCTGAAAAATCCACTGGGGTAAGAAAAATTGCTTGATCCAAATAGTGCTTAGTCTAATACGTTTTAAGATTTAGACTGGGTTGCTTACTTTTCATTTGCTTTGGTAACTATCTCTGATCTTTTATGTCTTCCACTTACAATCACTTAAAATCTATCTTTCTGTCATTAATAAGCTTATTTTATTGAATTAATTAATAAACTTGCATTGGTCAAGAGAAGGTCTTGAGCAGTGCACGCCAGTATATTCCTGGGGTGCAAGGCTGGGGGCTTGGGAGATTTCCTGGCATTTCCCTGTGTATGGTTCATGAGGGGCTTGGGGAGCCTTCATGCAACTTAGCTGGGTGTGCCTCTGCATGCTGGTGGCTGAGTAATAACAGCACCTGGAGGAGTATGCTGCTTGTCACTGGCAAAACACTGTGAGAGACAGTCCAGGCTGGAGAGTTAAGGAGGCACAGTGGTCCCACAGTTCCAGGTTGAACCCCAGGGATCCCGTGACAGAAGCACTGTGCATTCCTGACACCTCCTGCCCCCCCTCCCCCATGAAGTGATATGGCTCCATATCTCCCCTCAACAAATGAGGAAGCAGGATTCTGACATCTTGTAATCCGCAGCCCCTGTCAGTTTTTTTAAAGAAACAGCAATCAGTATCCCCGGTCAGAGAGTGAAATGGAAATAATTTGACCCTTGCTGGTTGCTTGAGTCCTGGTCCACTTCCAGCTTTTGGCTGAGTAGACTCTTTTGATGAAAGAGTAGACTGCTTTATGGAGACATGGGGGTTATGCTTCATGAGAAGGAACCATTGACAGGGTGGGTTATTGTACCTTCAGCCCCACTCCTGAAATTCCTGCTGATTCATCATGCTCTCTTCTTGTTGGTGTAATAAAATATGGATGTTTATGTTGATATATAAAGATACCAGCACTGAGTTTCTTTTCTGCAATAGATTTGATTACTATCAAGCATCCAAAGCCTTCCTGAGGTCTTTTTTCATTTTACCATGGCGCCGTCTCAAACTCACAGCTTTGCCTAACTGTATTTTCTGCTGAGAGAAGCATGCAGAAGAATTTGGAATTAATAAAAGTGAGCTCCCAAAGGGGCTACTGAAAAAATCCCAATATTTGTGATGTTAGAAAGACTGTACCTCACAAATAACTGATTTGCAATACAATAAAATTATAAATAAAAAAGTGCAAACAGAGTTCTTTCACATTTATGATTACTTTCTCTAGGTTTTTGTCTCATGTTCCAACACTGTTTTCTTAGTAGTTTACTGGCAATTCTTGGCACTATTCAGACAGCCCAGGGGATTGAATATTTTAATGCACAGTGTATTCAATTTGATATTAGGGATGAATGAACAGGCTCAATTAAAACAAGAAGACCCTCAACATTTGCCCAAAAATCAAATAAAACTTTTTAAAGGTTTAATTAACTTTTTTTCTCACTTTTTAAAAAAAATTTTGGCTAGAAATACATCTGAAGAAGAAATCCCCAGATCCAAACACTCCACGCTCGGGGTAGCTCAGACTAGTATCCAAATAGCAGAGCACAGATTCTTTTCTAACATTTGAATCCTTTTTCATTTTCAAGTTATGGTAGGAAGCAGAAATGTGGGGAGAGAAGCTGTTGTTGCAGCATTTCAGACCTAGAGAGAAGTACCTAGCACAGCAAACTTTAATAGAAACCTTATCCAATGGGATTCCTAGCCCAGGTTGGCAGATCGAAGCAGTTCATAGAATCAATATATGTCAAGAGAGCAGCTGAATCTCCAGGTGCTAATCCAAACCCAAATACTGAACCCTTCTGAGGTTCATCCATGCTACTTGATCTCAGAGGTCCTGGTACATTGTAAATAGAGTCAACTAACTGCAAAGAACTCCGAAGACTTTCCAGAGGGGTTTTAACTTCCAAGCTATTGCATTTTGTGAAAGCGCTACAAGGAGACGGCAGGAAATTATATGGTAAAGTGGGAGGCACAGATAAGATTTCTTCCCTCTGTCGTCCCATGTTTTAAAAGCTGCTGCTCACCAGGGATACACTACCCCTCTTCATCACCTTTTAAAGGAAATCAAAGATAAGTCCATTTTAAAGTGGCCCATAGTTATTAGACTCATTGGCAGTGGAAGAGAATGTGCAGTCTGTCTGACCATCTCCCAAGATGTACACTGCCTATTTAATACAGAGCTAGTATCTCTGCAGCCAGTGCTATTGGGCAGTGCTTTTTCAACTGAGTTGACAGCACCCGTTTGTCTCTCACCCACATCTATGAACTATGGGGTAACTGCAGCTCCAGTGCTTAATTTGTAATGAAAGAGATGCCGGGACTCAAGCAATTAGGAGCTGGGGCTAAAGCAATATTTTTACTTTCATAACAGACTCAGAAAGCCCAGAGGTGCTGGGGCTATGAACTGCCAATCCTAGGGATGCTGTGGCTATGAACTGCCAAGCCTAGAGGTGCCGGGGATCAGCCCTGACACAAATTGAGCACTGTGTAGTTCTAGGCCTGCTGTGACTCCCATACAGCTCCTGTAGAAGGCAAAGTCAGGGACTGAGACCACAACAAAAGTCTTTATGTTTTGCTGGGGGGGGGGGGGGGGGGCGCCTCTTTCCCTCACATCTCCATTTTCAGAGCTGTACGTCAGGAATACTCTATGGGCTATACTCGCCAGTCCATCTCCGCTCTCATGCATCATCCCACTGATATCATCCCCCAGCACCCTAATGTTAGGTATAGTTACATGCTCCTGGAAGGGATGGGTTCAGGTCACAAGCTCCTGGAAGGGGGGATGGAGTGGGTTTGGGTGACTCCATATATGATGCATAGTCATCACTTAGGGGGACTGTTATGGAGTTTGGGGTGCAATCCAAACCTGTGAGGGGTTGTGTCACCATTTGCCTGCAACCTGGGGTGCCTTACAATGACTTGCTGCTGTAGCTCCCAGCCTGGGGTGCTCACAGCCAGCCCACAAACCTGCAGGTCACACACTGAAATGTGTGCTAGACAGCCCTAGTTCAGCAGCTCTGATCCCAGCAGCCTGCGTACAGCCTCACAACCCTACTTTAGCATCCATCAGCCTTGGTTACAACCAGCAAAGTGACCCCAACACACTCCTGGTCCCAAATTTTCCCAAACTGTGTTTTCTGCAATGTCCAGTCCCATCCTGGATAGTTCAGGGAAATAATAAGATTTGTTTGTCCCTCTAAAGACGCAAACCCACATCACAGCTTATTAACTCAACTGGGGTCAATAGAACCTTCCCTGGAAACACAGCACTGAGTTAGCTTATAGTAAAATAAAACAAAATGTATAACAATAGGACATAGGTTAAGTGATGCCAAGTGAAAGGAAGAAGGAGTTACATGCACATAAAAGTGAAAACGCATCTAAAAATCAAAAACTTAATTTAGCAAGGCCGAGGGCTTTGTCCAAGATGATTTCTCAACTATCTTCAGTTTCCAGAGGCTTCAACCCCCCCTCAGTTGGAGGACCCACCTTTCTCAGCTTGCAAGAGCTCTGCTCCCTTGTGTCTGTCTAGTGCTGGATGCCAGGATGGCTTCTGTCCTTGCTTATGTCTTCCAAAGTTAAATGACTTTGTTTCAAGAGGCAGGATGCCCTCATGCTGTTTGTCCCTTCCTCTGGGCTTCCCATCCCCCTGCATGTAAATGGGGCTTCTTTTGTTTTGATTTCACCATACTTAATTTTAATTGAAGACAGGTAGATAGCTGCCTGCTCTCCTGTCTGGGAGGGAACCTGTTTCCCCCTGTTTGGCCACAGACTTTAAAGAATAATATTGTTAGGCATTCATACTTCCTGATACAGTGTTAATACAGACAATTCACAATGATATTAATTACCAGTGTGTCATTACCTTTCAGAAAAGACCTCATGCTAAACACTTTTGTAATACAGTAATATTGTAAACAATCAGTTGATTCACTTGCTTATCTCTTGAGGTTCAGCCCCCTTTCTTTATAGGCAAGTAAAACTTTACAATGTATTCTTTGAAAAGTAAAACCCAGGCCAAGTTTCTTTCTCCTCCTGGGTGTAGATGCCGTGCTGTCTCTTCCCTCGTCTCTCCCCCACAGCATTTGCTTGATAGCCTTGTTTACCTGATATGAAAAAATGGACCTTCATTGTCTCTACCTGATGATCGGACTGGCCAGAGAAGCAAAATTCCTTTGTCTAGGGAAAACCTGTTTACCCGCACACACACACATGCCTGGTTTAAACACACTTTAGCAATAATTCCAGCATAAATCCATAGCTCTCAATACACACAGCGCACACATAGCGTACAAGAATATTAATGATCAGTGAGTTATTAGTTTTCATAGGATACCTCACAAGGCATACCTTGGACAAAGATAATTACCATAGTGTGTAGGGTGCGATCACAGAGGTGCTCTAAGCATTCATGGAGGCATCTGCCGATTTTGGTAGAGCTGCTGAGGCTCTGAGCTTTGGATGAAAGCAGGAACAAGATAAATAATTCTTTAAGGGCCCAAAATTAAAAGAGTAGAAAATGAACCTGATGTAAGCTTGCAGTTGTATGTGCAGAACTCATATGCTATTGCATGCATGATTTCTGCATATATAATCACTACCATGCAGTGGTGTAGTGGTTAAAAAAAGAAGAAGTGTGTAATCTAAATCTTTGACTACATTGGATGCCAGACTCAGGGCTTGTAGCATCTGACTGAGGAGCTGAGGAGTTTTCCTGTTTACTTTCTAATCATAGTAACTTATTTTTACTCTTTTGGGCTAATCAAGAGGAAAATCCCTTGCTGACTGTAACTGTTTTCATTCTCTGCTCAGTCATTTTACCAGTTTATAGTCAGCTGGTTCCACAGTATGGTCAATATTTTGCTGCCATCTTAAATTCAAAACACCCCTCTGCCTTCCCCCATACTATTAATCTTGGGTACAAAGGGTCTAAGACCTGATGAAGCCAATAGAAAGGGTCCCACTGGGAGCCAGTTCAGGCCCAAAGTAAATATGTCTGTGTGTTTCCTTTGCATTTCTCCTCATTCTTATCCTGAATACATTTGATTCTTTGATGAAAACCCTTTCAACATGAACCACTTTGTTAGCTGGATTAGCCTGAAGGGATGATCATAATTACAGCATTGTCAGAACTGCCTCTTATTTAAAAGCATTATGTTAAAGATGCTTTTGCATACAGTCCTGTAATTTTCCATGGTGTAAACGCTATACTAAGCTGATAAACTTGTTTGTCTATAAAGCCAATGCTGTAGAAAATCCATTAATGCAGAGGATATAATGCAATTATTTGGAATTGATTTCTTACACGCTTATGAACAGACTTATGAAACTTCAGCTATGCTGAGAGAGTTTATTACAAGAACAGTTACCTTTTACAGTACCTTTCAGTCCAGAGGCCACCCAAGCACTTTACAAGCTACATAGCTGAAGAAAGATGGTCAATAAATTAAGGCACAAGTCTTGGTCTCAGCAGAAATGGGTTCAATTACAGTTACAGTTCCTGTGTAACCATGCGCAAATCACTTAGCCTTTCTTTTCCTCAGTTCCCGATCTGTAAAATGGGGATAATTTTATAAGGTGTTATAAAGATAAATACATTAAATATTGTGAGGTGTTCAGTTTCTACAATGATGGGGCAGAGGGGTACCATAGATACCTTACTCATTATTCAGCGGCCTTGATACACAACAGCAGGCATACAACAAGCTGCACAATGGTGAGGGGAAAGGATATACTGACCAAAGATTTAGTCTCCATTGAATGAAGCTAAAGTCTGCTCTTGGGGCCATGGGATCTTTAATGTTTACACAGAGTAAAGGGACTTTAGCTTTAATTGAAGTGATTGTAATCATGTCACTATTTTGAAGAGGACCTGAACAAAATATGCATTATAAAGACATATTGACAGATTAAATAGATTTTATGGAATTGTGGAACTGCTCCGTTAAAATGTGTCTATATTACTGCATTAGGTAATTATTAAGTTAACATGGCAGAAACTTCCCAGTGCTGTGGAGATAGTGTTTCACAGTATAAACATAATGGAGGAGAAGAACAAGTCATATGACTTATGTGATCTGTAGATGCAGGGGTGAACCAAACCCTGAAACTTCAGTGCGTTAGAAGTCTAGATCTGAATTTTGTGCCTTGTGCTGATTTGTAGTTCCACAGTAGTCACATGACAGTTAAAACTGTGATTATCCCCTTTTTAGCTTGCTATAGTAGAATTGGAGCCATGAGGTTAAAACAAATCCAAACCAACAATTTTATTCTTACAGTGTCTCTACTGTTTTGCAATATTTTTGGCACAATAATACAACATGTGAAATTCCCCATTTCTGCGCCAATGGTTGTCCTATATTAGGGTGCATTACTGCAAACTCTTTGCACAGAGAGCTCCCATGGTGGACAGTGGGATTCTGCACCGTTGAAATCCCACTCATGCCCTATTCTGAGGGCTTTAATGGGACTTCAGTGCCATACATGCCTTGTACTGATCTTGTATTGTATTCACCTTTGCAGGTGAATTTTACCCTAGATTTTACCCTAGACATGGTCTAAAACACAAACTGAGAAAGTGTCTGAAATTTCATCAAACATTCCATAATGCCTTGAGGAAAAAATACCTTTCAAAGGTATTTCACACAGATAAAGCCAAATGCATCCATGTAACTGAAGATCAGTATGGCAGGGACAAAGAGCTTTTTGTAGGTACAGGGGAAGCTGCTTCTATTTGGCAAGTATAGCTAAATATTAAAGGCAGAAATGGATACTGGAGCACAATGACAACTCTTAGCACAAATCTTATGTAATACTATAGCTAAGGAAAGAGTACAGACATCTAATCCCACATTTGGCTCATATATTCAGGCTATCAAATAACAAGACAAGGACAAATAACTATTACATCTTGGTTTAAAAACTAGGATAACTTAATAACTTGCCAGACAGCAAATGCAGATGTTCCATCTATCATAGTCATGGCAAATTCCAAAAGAATGGCCATGATGGGTCAGACCAATGGTCTATCTAGCACAGTATCCTGTCTTCTGACAGCGGCCAGCACCAGATGCTTCAGAGGCAATGAACAGAACAGGGCAATTTCAAGTGATCCATCTCCTTTCATCCAGTCCCAGCTTCTGACAGTTGGAAGTTTAGGGATACCCAGAGCATGGGGTTTGTTCCTGACCATCTTGGCTAATGGCCATTGATGGACCTATTCTCCAGGAATTTATCTAATTCTTTTTTGAACACTGTTATACTTTTGGCCAGAGGGATGTGGCCTCCATCCAAACTTGGTGCCATCCAGATTGATCTCTGGCAAGGTGCTTAAGGTGGTCTGGTTGTATATTCAGTTTATGCCCATACTGGCAATTTTTGTCATGCCGCCGATGCTTCTGACACCCGTGTGATCAGTGGCCATATAGAGGCATTCCTTGGTACATATACTTTGGTATTAATTGGCTTTCCCTTTTAATCATATGCCCATACCAAGAAAGCCACCAAAACTGAACCAGTGCTGATGGAAGCAGTTGCTGGACTTGACTTCAAATAGCCTCTTTTTTGATCTTGTCCTGCCACATGATAAGGAGAAGCTGATGAAGATTAGAATTGTAAACATCAATCCAGTGTTCTTCAGCCTTCCTCAGGCTTGAACACAGCTTTCTGTTCTGTAAAAGAGCTCTTCAAATGTACCTTTAATAGCCGGAGTAAAATTTCCAGACAGCAAATACAGATATAGCCTCTATACTGGGGTACAATTTTCAAAAGCACATAACTGATTTAGGAGCCTAAGTCACATTTTCAAAAGTGGTTTATGCAGTAAGGTCTGGATTCTGAAAGGTATTTAGGCACCTAATCTCTATTGAAATCAGTGGGAGTTAGACACAATCCTTTCAAAGAGCTGGACCATAGTGAGCCTAAGTCTTGATGAAAGTCAAAGGGACTCAGGCTCTTGAGGGCCAGACTTTCAAAGACGTTTAGGCACTTGAGGTACAGCTCGGTGCCCCACAGAATTTTCAAAGTGACTAAGCAGGCTAGGCACCTAACACCCATGGATTTCAATGGGATTTGGGTGCCTAACTCACAGGTGCTTTTGCAAATCCCAGTAGGTGCCTATCTGCATCTTTAGGTATGTAAATATCTGGGAAAATCTGGCCCTTAGGCGCCAAGTCCCTTTGACTTTCATTGAGATTGAGTGCCTAAGCCACTTTTGAAAATTTTACTGTAGGACTAAAAACCTGCCTACTCCTACCCCTCCCCAACTGAAATTTAGTCTATAAACACAATATGTGCTGAACATACTTCTTTGTAGCGTACCGAAAGAACACATGAGGCTAAGGTGTAGAATTCACAGATGTCTCCAAAAGCCTGCGGTCTCTGGAAGAACACCACCACATTCAGACAGACAAATCAGTAACTGCAGTGAGCCAACTATCAAGACCAAGTCTTTTATCCGAACAGATAAAATAAAAATGAAATGAGCAATAGGGAAAATCCCAGGTGTTACTGAAAATACAACCTAGATAATTAATTTAAACTAAATATATGGTTTTAATTGAAAACCAAAATAAGGTATGCAGGTGTATTGATCCATATGATTTAAATAAAGCCATGCAATAAGAACATTATCCACTGAAAACTGTTGAAGTCATGGCATCCAAGCAGCAATACGAAATTGCAGAGAGACCATTGCATAGGCTAGGAGAGGGACTTAATTGATTTTGACAAAGAACCCTATTTACTGTTAATTGATTACAACTCTAACTTCATGGAGATTTCAAAGCTAACAGACAAGCAGCAGACTAGTGATCACACATATCAAATTATAATTTGCAAGGTCGGGAATACCAAAGAGCCTGATTACTCATATTTCCTGAATTTCAATGGATGTGCTAAAACCTTCTAGTCTGAGCACATAATCTCGTCGCCACACAGTAACAGGATGGCTGAGTGAGCGAGTCAGACAATGTAACACCTCTTCTGAAAAAGGACGAATAAACATGCTAAAAACCAGTTACATACCTGTTTGGTAACCCTTGTCCTTCGAGATGTGTTTCTCTTGTCTGTACTACTTTACGTGTGTATATGCTAGCGCACCAAAGCCGGAGAATGTTTTCCCACAGTGGTACCCATCAGGGCAACGCACGCACCCTGTGCACACTCCTGCTGCCAGCTGAGAGTGTCAAGGGGTGGAGCTGCCCTGACACCCCCTCCCCCCCTGCAGTTCCCTCACACCGGAAGCCGGTATTTGTTGTGACTCTGCTATGGACTATGTCTACACACATGACTGTCCACAGTCACATGTGCGTTGCTGTGCCGTATCCCCCCCTATTGTCCACATTTGAAGCCCTGAAGCATGTTCCTGAAGCAGAGTGCACGCTGCAAAAACTAGCACGCTGAGGGGTGTATGTACGCATCTCTGCTGTGGCATGGCCCCGTCCCTGTTCTACAGTGCAGCATGGACAGGGAAAAGGGCGGGTATCAGGTCATGGGTATTGATAGTTCTCCAAGGCCATTCCCACAATGCACTGCCCCTTACCCAAAGGTCCCTGACCCCCTACCCCATGGCCAGCTGTAGTGGTGACCTACACTGAGCACTTCAGAACAGTTTTCTGCTCCCAGTGCAGGGAGCGCGTAAAACACCTGGAAGTCAGGTACTGGAGGGTGAACGACTCTACCAGTTGCTCCGGGAGGGGACCTTGCACATGCCCATGCTTCAGTGAGCTGGACCAGGTGCTCTCCAAGGCTGCAAGTACAGAGGTTGAATTGACTCATGACCCCTTCTGAATCTCACCGGCCTTATTATATGATGGGACACCAATGAGGGGCAGGGCGAGGAGGAAGTAAGGGCTTTGGAGGAAGCCCCGGCAGACCCCTTAGGAAGAGGAGTATGTGATTCTGAACCAGGTTGAGCACCCACCCCAAGGAATCTGAGGAGGACCCATAGTCACTGCAGCAACCAGAACGTGAGACTGGTAAGTTACAATGCACAGCCCTTGCTCTGGTGTTAAAGGCCTGGAACTGCCCTCCTCTTCACATCACGCCGACATGGTCCCCAAATGAGACACAGCTGTAAATCAGGAATTTTATTGCAATCCCAACAGCCCCTGTACAGCATTTAGCAGAAGCCACACCAGATTGTGAATGAGCAGCCACGGTGCCCTTGTGCCTGTGCGTATATTGGCCAGCACCCTGGGTTGCGTAGCCTGGGGAGAAAGGAAGGGCGGGAGGGTGGTTCCAAAAGCACCTGGTTTGGAGAAAGATCCATTTTCTGGCACTTATGTTTGTGCAAAGACCCAATGCCATTCCTCTCCCTGTCTCCCCTTTCATCCCCTGACGAACAGGAGTCATGGGGACAGGAAGGGGTCAGGGGATGCTTGGTTGCCCACGTGCAGGCAAGGTAGGTGGAGAATGCCTAGTCTGTGCACGCCCACCAGCAGAAAAGGAGACACTTAGAGGACTTTACCAGTGGAAACTTAGTTACCTGGGACTTTGGGCACCTACAGGGCTGGACGACAGCTGAGTGGGGAATTTGAGGAACTACAGTTTGGACTTGGCCACCTGAAGTGGCGGTTAGGTGCCTAGATCCCTTTGTGGCTCAAACCCTTTGGGTCATTGACATCTCTCCAGGGTCCCACTCAAGCGTTTGCTCAACAGCACTTAGCATCATTTCAAGGCACACAGCATGACGGAGAGAGCGCCAGTGAGCAAGAGAGAAGCCAAAGGGACGAAAAAGTTAAACAGTGGACAAGCACCCCCTGGATCCCCCTGTCCGTTCAATGAGAGCCGTGTCTGCAGAAAGCAGTCAGTGAAGACAGCGACATGCACTGTCACCTCCTTTCTCAGCCAAAACCCACCTCACCTTGCCCAGCCTATCCCACGCTTTGGAAGATGCATTGTGTTCTGCTGCGAGCCATGCAGCAGTATCGCTAGCTGGCTGCGGTCTGTTTTGAACATCCTCCTCTCTCAGGCTTTCTATGCAATGACTCAGCGATGCCCCAGCACAGCTCCTGCTGAGAAGAGCAAATGCAGTGTCCAGGGACATAGTCAAGGTACTTCAGCATTATTGCCAAGCACCTCCTTGCCACACAATGAAGATCAGGTTGAGCAGTCACCTGACTGATCAGGCTGAAGATCAGGTTGAGCAGTCATCAGACACCTCCTGAGGGAGGAGTGCGTGTTGAATGCTGGCCCACTACAGAAGGGCTGTTACTCCAGGAAGCAGCAGTGAGGTTCACTGGGCACAGAGGCTATTCGAGGGCCTGAGGTATTGGTAGCAGGTATATTTGTCCACAGCATCTCACTCCGGAACACAGGCGCTGAATCCACTAAGGGTTAAGAAGAGCAGCAGACCTGTATTTCCCCAGGAAGAAGTATTGGGCTATTCAAGGACCAGACATTGGCGGTGACCTTTATTTTAGAAACACTAATATTCTGTCTCCCCCATCCCTTTGTTCTGCTGTTGTAACCAGGCATGTGTATGCGCATTGTGCCTGTCCGCAGAGATTACTCTTGACAGAGAAACATTGATAAGCAAACCAAGGGCAGGAGCATAATGCTGTTTACAGTCGCTGATAATGGCAATAATAAATATTTTATTTCCTCTCAGTTCTGATGGACCAGTGGAGTTTGATAAAACTGAGATTAAACAACTAAAGAGATTGTGGAGGACACAGGACTGAAGTGTTTCAAAGAGAGCAGGGGCAGATTTACTGTCACGGGCAAGGAGAGCACAAGAGACACACAAAGAGCTGGGAGCTGCGCTACTGCAAACTCACGGCTGGATCAGATCGGGAGGCGCCTGTATTGCACCAACCCGACCTCAGTGCATGGACCCATGTGGAGCTGCTATTGCTAGGTGTAAAAAGTCCATGCACAATAATGAGCACAGGACAGAGGTGGTTATGCTCACATATGCCCAGGGACGAGCAGTTCCAGCTCTCTCTCTGCTCAGCACAAGTCTCTTAGAGTGTTATGGGGACCACGTTTCCAAAAAATTCAGCAGCACCCACTTAGCCACTGAACTGAACGGGCAGATTTTCAAATGAGCACATGTGGTGCTGAGCCCTTTTGAAAATCTGGTACTTATTTTTGTGCCGAAACAGGAGCTGAGCTCTTTTGAAAATCTGGCCCCAGTTTTCGGTGCTGAGTAGCTGAAAATCTGTCCTTGTAAATTCTGGCTTTTAATATGTTTCTGAACAAGATGCTCTGGCTCAACCAGAAGTTATGGGCTTGATGCAGGAATTACAAGGTTAATTTGTCTGGCTTGTGTCATGAAGGAGGTCAGAGTAGATGAATTCAGAGTTGCCCTTCTTGCCTTAAATCCTCTAAATATAGCACTTTTCGCCCACAAAGGATTCCAGAGCAAACTCTCTGTATAGACAGGTACAGGAATCATTTAATCAGCCACCTCTGGGCATGAAAGCTGTCTAAGAACACCCACAATATTACACAGAGGGTTAGAACAGGGTCTGTTTAAAGCCAAAGAGGGAGTTTAAGGTGGCAGAATATCCCCAATATTGTCCAAACAGCAACTGGGCCAGGATATTTGCAAATGTATTAGTG
The DNA here is from genome assembly GCF_965140285.1 of Lepidochelys kempii. Lineage (NCBI taxonomy): Eukaryota > Metazoa > Chordata > Testudines > Cheloniidae > Lepidochelys > Lepidochelys kempii. The sequence continues at coordinate 27,644,139 of NC_136392.1, read as the reverse complement.
ACTTGTACCTATTTTTGGAATAGTCTGGAGGAACTATTTCCATCCTAAGGGGTTCTTTAGAACTGCTCGCCTTGGGCGAAATTCACCCCAGGCTGGAGCATGTGTCCAAGCCATAGGCACCACTTACATCCTAGGTAAGCCTCAGGTAGGACAGAAATGGTTTGGCCCAGCCCTTGTGCAGCCCCCTCTGACAGAGGCAAATGGCACCTAAAATGCTGAGCAAATTTTTAGCATCCTTCTGCTCAGAATAGTTTCCCCAGACTGTCCTGTGAATATTTCTGGCTGACTAATATGTTCCAGAAATCAGGGCTGGACCATGAACATTTTGCAGACAGGAAGAAGTGATTATATACACCCAACAACCCTCATCACATATCATCAGGTTTGAATGTAGGATCTTCAGCACCACCTTGCAGACCACTCCCACCTGAGCCCAATGCTGGTAGCAGTAGTAAGCTGTTATTCACTAGCAGTCTAGCCTGGAAAGGGGAATGCAAACCACACCAAGCTACATTCATGTAAAATATATGTGCAATGAATAATTGTGAATAATAATATAATAATTGTGAATAATAATGAATAATAATGCTCAGCTCTAGCATGAAGCCTCCAGATGAATCAAGGAGTCTCTGACTGCAAATATTAAAAATCCTGTAAAGCTAGAACAACCGAAGGAGCAGACTAGAGGGTCTCAATTTTAAAGGGAATATGCACACTTCTCTGTTACATTGTATTTTATCAATTAAGCTTCAGCAAGTGCACAGGGTTTTCTAGATCTCATTCTCATGCTAGTATCTGGAGAAAAAGATACAAATTGTACTGACTTTTTTTTAGGAACAAAGTTTTAATAACCAAAATGTTTCTGCACTTTGAATAATGAGAGTGACTCTTCTCTTTCAAATGCTAAATTATTTCAAGCTGAGCTGTTGGAAACTATTAATAATTCAAGTAACTCTGCTTTGGGTAAGAACAGCATCTGTTGGAAGCTGTTAAAGCACAGGAATCACTTGCCTTTCAAAGTTATCTTACCATTTTCTCATTCTTGTTATGAGAAAAAAGGATGCATCGTTAAGTGATAGGAAGAATGTGTCACTTCCTGAGCAAGTGGGGGGTGAATGACTGAAAAGACAGATTCCCATTGGGCCTAATCCTGATGTACTTTGCCCTCGCTCAAACAGAACTCCCGCTTGTCGTTAGCTTAATCAGAAGATTAAAATCTTATGGATCAGGCCCCTTAGAGATCGGGGTGAATTAATCATTGCAATTAAAACAAGATGGGTAGAACAGGATCCACAGCTGTATACTCCCAGGTCTGCAGGCATTTAGATCCAGGGATTTGGTTCATCTTATTACAATGCTGCTTTTTGCAATATTCAGACAAGATCTGTGTTTAGGATTCCAGCACCTCCTAAAATTGAGACTTGTTCATATCTAGAATTTGGGCTGGAGCCTGTGTCAAACAAGAACCATCTATAACCTTTGCCTAAAATTCAGACTGACGCTCAAACCAGTTACAAAGTTCAGTTAACGTCTTCCTCTTTTTGGAATCGTTTGCATGTTGCACTTCCTGTCTACAGGCAGACATCGAGGTGCTGCATCCCCAAGATAAAGGGGTGAAAATGGGGGTGTGACATACCAAAACCCCAGCAGAGAAGGGATGAAAACAGAGTGCTAAATCTCCAACACAGGCAATCAGGGCTGAATCCACTGATTATGATTCTCCCATCCAGAGAGCAAGAGAGAGAGACAGCACTGCTAACTCTCACGATTCAATTGCATGTCTCATGCTATTTGGTGGTTTTCTTAAAGTCCCAGCCCCTTGAGTCAGATGACTATGGAAGAATCTGCTTTTGTTTTTTAAAAAAGGTAATTTCACAGCTTTCGTGATTACAGAGAAAAGGTTGAAAAGGTGACTCCCTGACGCCTCCAAAACCAGACAACAAACAAAAGGACCCACCATTTATTATTTCTAAATATCATGATGCGTAAGCCAATCTCATGAGTTAGGGGCCTGACTCTTGATTTTTGATCACTTGAGGTGAGCTGTGCTGCAGAAGCTAGATTTTACTAATACTGCAAGCTCTTGGGGGAAGGGACTGTCTTTTTGTTCTGTGTTTGTACAGCACTCAGCACGGTGGGTCCATGAGTGAGGATTCTAGGTGTGGTGATGATGATGATTGATGATGATGATGAAGATATGGGCATCTCCTAGCAATCTGTACAGGAAAAGTCTTCCTTTCAAACACACGTACCTGCATCTAATTTATTGGTGTAGTTACCACTGTTAGACATGTCAATCACCTAAGTTCATGCACAAGAGAGTAATTATGGTCATTTGAAAGTGCAGTTACCTAGTCTGCATGTGGTTGCAGTTAATGAGCACACAAATTAAGTGTGCAGTTGGACACCTCCCATTTTTAAATTTCAGGCCTTAAAATTTTCCACAGCTATATGAATAAATATAATTACAAACCCTCCAAACTCACCTGATTTAGGTTTGGGTACAAATTCACATCTCATCTCAGATTTGTCTAACCGTTCACTCTAGTGTGAGAATGCTGTTAATCAGAGTCCAGTTTTGAATGAACCTGGCCCAATTCCAGTATTGTCAAGCCCAAGTGTTCTAAAATTATGAGTCAGACACCAAAAATAATCATGAGATTGGCACACAAATTATGAGATTTAAAAAATAATAATGTTTCGTTCTTTTTACTTGACTTCTGGTGTTTTTCTCTGCAGCTGTGAGGGCTAGAAAATTACTTTTTTTAAATGAAAGCTGAGATGCTTGAGAAATCACCTGACTCCAGGAGTTAGGGCTTGAAGGAAACCCCAAAATCACAAGAGTTGGCAATACTTTGATTCATCTTTTTGATGTGAAAGAAGACAAAACATGACAGTTTCATTATTTGGATTTTTGGTTTATTCATCACCAAAACTGAAAGTGAATATAAGGGTGTGTCACCCTCAACAAACTGCAACTAGCAGATGAGTGCAGATGTGGGAATTCAGATAAGGATCCATACTTTGAACACCCCAAATTTCTAGGGGTGTTTAGATAGAGTTTAGTCCTGTCTCTTACTGAAACCAAAGAAAAGGCTTGATTAATTCTTATGATCTGAAACCAGAGAGTTTTGCATTGCTCTAATTATTCACTGAAACCTATTCATTTAAGTGTAGACTTTAAGAACTAGCTGAAAGGGAAGTTAATATACAGGATATCCCTGTGCTAATCTCACTCATGTTAGAGGCTCCTGTGAAATGAGATCTGAAGGATTTATTAAAAGAAATCAATGGACTGAGAGGGGCATGGCTGGTTTCAGAAGATCAGTTCTGGGCTTTTGCCTTTGGTTTCCATGTGATCAGAGATCTAGATAAATATTCAAAATATTGTGAATGGGTCTGATGTATTTTTATAATTATTCATTCAGATGCTGTTGGAGCAGCTAATTAGAAATGGTCTGCAACTCATTAATGCTACATTTTTAAACCACTGTTTGACAGATTTTGGACTAGGAGAATCTGGCTGTGTCCTTAGCACATGAGGGTAGACCTGTGTGAATAACCAATTGGGGGAAGGGGGGTGGAGAGGGGAGTTTCAATGGAACTGCAATTTAAAAAAAAAATTACAGATCAACCCACAATGAATTTTTAAAAAAATGTTCAGGGAACCTAAAAAGTAAAATGATATTTGTTTCTGGTTGAACTAAACATTTGGTTTGTCCCAAGATAAAACGTTTTGTGTATTTGAGGGGGTGGGAGGGTAAACCTTTAAAAAAAATAAATGAATACAATGGAAGAGGTTTGACAGGTGCCCGATGGCCCTGACTAATGGGCATCTGGAACTGGAAGTCGCGTCACGAGGTGTTTGGCTGCTCTCGTTCTTTTAAGTTGTGGTAGGAAAATGGATCTGAGGCTGGACTCTGTAGCTAATTCCATAGGTGCTGGAACTAGGAGTGCAGGGGAGTGCTGCCGCACCCTCAGGCTTGAAGTGGGGGTTTCCATCAGATACAGGATTTATAGTTTGGTTCAATGGTTCTCAGCACCCCTACTACACAGATCATTCCAGCGGCCCTGGCTAATTCTCTCTTTTTCATGAGCAGGGGGCTGGAACAATTTTTATAGTGGAGGTGCTACGAGCCATTGAACCAAACTGTAAATCCTGTATCTGATGGAAACCACTTCAAGCCTGGGGGTGAGGCAGCCCCCCACAGTTCCAGTACTGATGTTCATGAGCCACCAAAGGGATAAGTCCTAGAAACCCGTCACAGCACAGTACCTGAAGAGTTATCCAGCTGCTGTTTCCTGAGAGATCGAAGTCTCAGTGAGAGGTTTTTGGAAATATCAATAACAGATTTACTCATCAGGATGAGTGATTCCTTTTTGTTTTAAAAAAATTATTTGTGAAACTTGTTTTACTGTACAGGCATTGCCTGTGTTCTTCATTCTGTTCTGTTGTGTATATCTCATCTCCTTTATAACCCACTGTACGCATTCCAGGCCATTTTTTTTTAAATGTTAGAATAAAGTTCCTTATCATGTTCTGCATTATCATCTTCTCTTTTTTTTTGGTAACAGCAGTTAAGCAAGGAAGGAATAAGTCTGACATTACCACCTAAGATTACTATCTAGAAGATGAAATTGATGTTGCTACCATGATTTAAAATACCGGTTAGCACCTGGTTAGATGTATGCTAACACCTTTACCATCAGGCTAGTTGCGTAGGTTGTAACTTGGAGGGTTAGATCCTTACAGGAGTCAGGAGCCATATGGTTGTTCTGAAAGCAAAATTCCAGTGGAACAGCCAATTGTAATTGTTATTAATGGTTTATATTGTAGTCATGCCCAGTGGCACCATTCAGTATCTGGGCCCCAGATAGTGGATGCTATATACTCAAAGATGAAGAAGAGATGGTTCCTGGACTGAAGAGCTTAAAAAGTCCATGGGGTGGAATCCTAGCCCCATTGAGATCAATAGCACATTGACGTCAATGTGGCCTGGATTTCACACCATATGCCCATAAAATATGAATGTCACTTTTCAGGAAGTGCATGGTTTATGTGACACCAAGGCTCCAATCATGCAAAACACTTGTGAACTGTGAGTAGAGTTCCAGACTTTGCAGGACTAAGGCCTAAAGCAGCTAAGAACACCACACAGTTCCGGGAGAAATATTTAACTGTGATAGCATGTGACAACATCTATCTGTGGCTCCTAATATAAATCATCGGAAAGGGCCCTTCCTGCCTTCATTTTCCTCTCCACTGTGACAGCTGCACAATGGTGAGGCAGCTGCTATCCTTGCTGGAATTTCCAGGGGGCTAGCCTAACAATTTTTACCAGTGCAAACTGGAAATGTATCCTTGTTTTACGGGATCCGCACTGATTAATGAAGAGAGGAACACTTGCTATTCATTGTTCCAGCTCAGACACAGCAAAAAGGTAGAGCTTAATGCTAGTAAAACATAACCAATTTGTGTTTAAGTGGAACAAATCACATTTACTCTGAATGAATATATTCTAAACCACTGAGTTTTAACAGTGTTAATAAAGCATTAAGAGAGAGATTGAAGTTTGAAGTAACAGAAGAAAAACCGTCCTATGCTGTAGTAACAGAAATGAATTCGATTTGGTTTCCAACCTATATGGAAATGGCCTACATGCTTAATAGGAGAAACACACATTTATTCCCTGGGCTAGTTCTTATAACTACTCCAACTGCTGAGCAATTTAAAACCTATGCATTTTTATAAGTGTCCATTTTTTACAGGTGATGAAAATAACCCTTTGGCACTGGTTAAATTATAAATGGAAAAAACAGGGATGATGCATTGCCAGAATACTAACAGAACAGCTGTAAGGGATCAACAACACTTAACTGTGCAGTACAGATCAGTTTCTATTATGGGCTAGAATGATCCAGAATACAGAATACAAACACACATAACGGTGATGACCATGCAAAAAATCCCACAGCATGTGGTCAACTGTGGATCCAGCTGATAAAACCTGGTGATTGTTTCAGGAAGAATGAGGGTTTGGATGGGGATGTGGATTCCTTTTATTAAGAGAATGAGCTTTTGTGGGGCTGCAGTGTGTGTGTGTGTATTTTGTATCCAGTCTATGTTTTGTTTCGCCAAAGGCCAGTGGTTTCCTACTGTCATTTTTGCCTCTGATTGTATTGCATTCTTTTTATAATTATATGGTACAATCAGAATAAATAAATAAATAAATAAATAATCACATGGCTCTGAAATTTATGCTTTGATCACCTACCTTCTGCCCACTAATCCAGCTCCCCAGAATTTATTCCAATAATCAAAACTCCCCATGCCTTTGTCACTTGTAATTCAGCTGTAGAAGGTCATGCTCATACAATCTTTATACCATGCTACACCATGGTGTGTGTGGAGATATACATGTGTATATACAAACACACACACATATATTAGTTACAAATATCTCCATTACAAGAATGCTATGGTTGCAATGTCAAGCACTCAAAAGTTAGGAAATGCCAGGATTATGGTTGCTTGTGCGCTCTTAATTCAGCTACTTTGTGCACATGCATTATGATACAGTCTTTAATTACATGATCACATAATATTTTTCCATATTTATAGAGAGAAAGATATTATGTCGTATACACTTGAAGAGCAAAATTCAATTCAACCTTAGCTATGGAGTCACGATCATTTTTCATACACACACATATACAAATACACAGCATTCAAGTACTCAGAACACAAAAAATTCCACATTGAGGTGAGAAAGCAACCTTAATGCCTTACAATATAGTTTCTCTTCAGATCATTTTACAATTAGTTGTCAATGTGATATGCAATACATACTATAACTTCTTATACAGTCATACATGTCATATGTATATTACAATGAACATGGTCTTCATACATCAGACTTGACTTGACTTTTAATTTTTAATAAGTTCTAGAAAACAAGCCACATTTGACAAATTGGCTTATTAGTTATGTACTATTTATAGTTTGGAAATTAACACATATATAATTATGTAAAGGATTTCCATATTTTAAGACGAGCACAAAGTAGACACACTTAAGACTGAGCTTTTAGCATTAACTCTCCATTGTGTAATTGATTTCTCAACTGTAATATTACATTAAAACTATTTTAACCCACACTGACAATGCGTGGCTCTCTGTCCCTTTCTAATGACAGGTTTCAGAGTAACAGCCGTGTTAGTCTGTATTCGCAAAAAGAAAAGGAGTACTTGTGGCACCTTAGAGACTAACCAATTTATTTGAGCATAAGCTTTCGTGAGCTACAGCATCTGATGAAGTGAGCTGTAGCTCACGAAAGCTTATGCTCAAATAAATTGGTTAGTCTCTAAGGTGCCACAAGTACTCCTTTTCTTTTTGTCCCTTTCTAGTGGCCAGTCCATGTATGACTCTGCTACATTCTTTGAACTAATAGACTAGGGGAACATTTTCAAATGTACCTAAGCCACTTAGGCACTCTTGAAAATTTTAGCTCTGGTTCTTTAGCTCAAGTAGGAGCAGAGGTTCATGCTTTTAGCTTCCAGCTTCAACCCTTGCTGCCAATAACCCATCCAAAGGCATCAGGTTACATGTGAAATGTTTGTGCACAAATATTTCAATGCAAGACACTATGGAATTTTTATTGCCATGAATTTGGAATTCACTGGAGAGTGTGGAAAATGTAAGTATGAATTAAATGGGACATAGTGTTTTGAGCACAGGGCCTGACATCAAATTCTGAGTTCAAATCTTAGTTGTATCACTGACTTCTGTAACATATCAGGCTGGTGAGGAGCTGTCAGCTTGGCCCTGCAACCTTGGGTGCCTTACAATGCCTTGCTGTAGTAGCTCCCACCTGGGCCACTCACAAACAGCCTTCCCGCATGCAAGCCGCACCCTTAGGCCATGTCTACACTACAGAGTTAAGTCAACTTAAGTTATGTCAACGATCATAAACTGCTGTAATTACATCACTTGAGAATGTTCACACAATACTTCCTATGACGGCAGAGCGTCCAAATAGAGTTGGTGCTCTAGCACTGACAGAGAGAGAGAGCAGTGCACTGTGGGTAGTTATCCCACCATGCAAATCACCATCTTATCCTGCTAGGAGTTCTGGGAATAAATCACAGTGCATCATGGAGGTAGAATCACTGCCCCATGATGCAGTTTTCTCCATCCCATAATTCCAAGCGCTTCCGACTGTGTTTACCCCTGTGTTTAAACTGTGTGCCTGCCATCTCTGCTGGACAGCATGGATCCTGCACTGTTCACCAGTCTTGTGAGGAGTGCTATGAATACAATGTGGCTGATCCTGCAGTATTTCAGGAGCTGCAAATCTGGCCAGGAAGCTGGACTGCCTACCCTGCTGCGTACCATGGAAAGAAACCATTCAAGATTGATGTTGGCATTCACAGAGCAGTTGCACATGGCGGTCTGTAGCCACTGGGCTCGGGAAACAAGCACCAAGTGGAGGGATCAATTGCGATGCGGGTCTGGGATGACGAGCAGTGGCTGCAGAACTTCTGTAGGATCAAAGCCACCTTCTTTGAACTCTGTGCGCAGCTTGCCCCCTCCCTGCAGTGCAAGGACACCAGAGCGAGAGCTGCCCTCGCGGTGGAAAAGCATGTGGCAATCACTGTGTGGAAGCTGGTGAGTTCAGACTGCTACCAGTCAGTCGCGAATCAGTTTGGAGTTGGGAAGTCCACCAGGGGAGTAGCGGTGATGCAAGTGTGCAGGGCCATTTTATCAGGACAATACTGACCAGCCGATTAGGAGTTTTTCAAATGATACCCCACAAGGCATACCTTGTACAAAGATTATTACAATAGTGTGAATACAGGGGTGTTTTCCATCACAGCTCCCTCTCTGGCCTTGAGCAAGTCACTTTTGTCTTGCCTGTATGCCTACATAATAGGCTATTACTGAAACAATCAGATAAAATGTCTAATTACTCATTTGCCACAATTATACTAACTGTGCATTTAAATTAGGCACATGTATCCAAGCATATCTGGAAATCTGGGCCTTAAATTGCTCCGTGCCTCAGTTTCCCCATCTGCAGAATGGAGACTATAATATTTAACTATCACCCTTTTTTTTTGGAGGGATGAGGATTCATTAGCTAGAAAATATTTGTGCAGCGTGTTGGAGTTAAAAAGCCCGCAGATGTGCCAAGTATTTGTGCAAGGACTTCCTCACCTGCCTCATTTTGGTTATTATGGAGCACTGTCATGAGAGGTCACGGCTACACAGAACAGGTGAGGTGGTTCTTGGAATTGCCCAAAGAGTGAACAAAAGCACCTTCTAATTTCAGAAAAATGTAGGCAGTGAAGGTTGGCCCTTATAAACGCACTATCAGGCACCTGGATAGGTCATCTACTGATTCTACAGTACAAAGTAACATCATTGTGTTGGGAAAAGGAAATCCTTCGGAATAAGGGTATCCTGTGCTGTAATTAATGAGTTGGATTTCAAGACTCTATATTAGCTAGGGTTCCCCTGCCTGTTTCTAGTATTACAGAACCTAAATTCAACCAATCCCAAGAGTGACGGGGGAAGAGAAGGAGATGTCCTCTCAGGGAATGGAGCATCTGATTAAATTCTCCATTGCCAATGGCTATTAGCCGGGATGGTGTCCCGAGCCTCTGTTTGCCAGAAGCTGGGAATGGACGATGGGAGGGATCACTTGATGATTACCTGCTCTGTTCTTCCCCTCTGGGGTACCTGGCATTGGTCGCTGTCAGAAGACAGGATACTGAGCTAGATGGACTGTTGGTCTGACCCAGTATGGCCGTTCTTATGTTCTTATGATATAGGGCCACTTAGACTCACAGGCCTGGTTTACACTTAAACTTAAATCCTACAGCGGCATAGCTAGGCCTGTCAGGGATGTGAGAAAACCACATCCCTGAAAAACTTCCCATGTAGGCACAGCTACGCCAACAGGAGAGTGTTTCTGGCAGCGTGTCACTCAGAGAGGTGGGGTTCCTTCATCAACAGAAAAGCTCCTTCTGGCGGCATATGCTGCACCAATGCTAAGGCGTACGGCAGGGGTGGCCACCCTGAGCCTGAGAAGGAGCCAGAATTTACCAATGTGCATTGCCAAAGAGCCACAGTAATACATCAGCCCCCCTCCTCTCCCGGCTCTCAGCGCCTCCCACCCACCGGCAGCCCCGTCAATCAGCGCCTTTCCCTCCCTCCTCGCACCTCCCGATCAGCTGTTTCGTGGCATGCAGGAGGCTCAGAGGGGTAGGGGGAGGAGCGAGGGCATAGTAGGCTCAAGAGAGGATGCGGGAAGGGGTGGAGTGGGGGCAAGGCCTGGGGCAGAGCCAGGGGTTGAGCAGCGAGCACCCCCCGGCACATCGGAAAGTTGGCGCCTGTAGCTCCAGCCCCGGAGTCGGTGCCTAGGCAAGGAGCCGCATATTAACTTCTGAAGAACCGCATGCGGCTACAAAGCCACAGGTTGGCCACCCCTGGGCTATGGCAACATAGCTTTGCTGATGTAGAGTCTGTAGCATTGTCGTGGCCACAGCAACACTCACATCCCTCCATCAGTTGCCCTGGCATGAGATCTCAAAGTGTGTGATTGATCCAAAACCCTTTGACAGCAATAGAAAGTTTCCAAGAGGGCTTTGGATCAGGCCCTAATGGGCAGCTAAGGCAACAGCTGCTTCATGCCTCATCGATTCTGTTTTGCTTGCTCTGGAATAGGATGGTGCTCACCCTGTCTCTGCCTGAAGGAAAACAGCTTTTATTCCTAGAAATGCATGCCAGCCTTTGTAATAAGCTGGAGTCAATCACGAGCCTCCGAGGATGCATTTGCTTTAATTTAGGTTCTGTGTGTACGCGTCTCTGTTATTTGCTAGCACCCAAAGAGTCGTTACTTTCATTACCCTGCTTCATAAATATAAAATAATGCCAGACAAACTGCACAAAGCCACCCCTTGGCTCCGGCATGACTGACATTGGGTTTTTTACTAACTTCTTGGCCTTTTGGCCAGCTACAATAATGCAAGTTTCATCTCTATCATGTCCTCTAACAGTGGTCTATAGCCCATCCGTAGCGGGGGATGGGTGGGATGGACTAACCAGTGCTTTCCTCTCCACCATCCGCGACTGATCAGGGACTCCAGCTTCTGCTTTTAACTTTCTAGTCCCTCTCCCTTTGTTTCTGACTCAGCCTTTATTTTTCCGACACCTGGTGTAAGCAATTAGGCTCTGTACGGTCTGCAAACAGGGTACAAGGGATGCTCTAGTGCATATGGCCCTGGCCTGGGACACAAGACCTGGCTTCATTTGCCTGTTCAGCCCCAGACTCAGTGTATGACCTAAGACAAGTCACTCAGTCTACTCTGTGATTCACTTCCCCACCTGTAAAAATGGGGATAACAGTGGGCCCACCGCACAGTGAAGCTGAGGGTAAAATCTTCTGACACTTGTGAGGTGCTCAGATACCACGGTGATGAGGGCCAGGAAAGTACCTAGATAAATGACTTGCCATGGAGGCTGCTTGAAGTCTTTAAATCATGATCTGAGGACATCAGTAACTCAGGCAGAGGTTGGGGGTCTATTACAGGATGGGGTGGATAAGGTTCTGTGTCCTGTGCTATACAGAAGGTCAGACTAGATGATCAAAATAGTCCCTTCTGGCCTCAAAGTCTAACCGTAGCTCCTACTGGCTTACGGACTGACCTAGTGGCCAGTCAAGACTCCCATTGACTTCCTAGGCTCTTCGCCAGGAGCTAACTCTTCTTTGGCATCAGTATCACAGCCGTGTCCTCGGATTGAGGGAACGTCTCACCTGCAATCATGGGGAGTGACTGCAGCTCAGGGTGATGCGTGTGAGCTAGCTCTGGTCAAAGCTATCATGATTGCAGGATAATGTATCCTGAATCTTAGCAGTGCCTCCCAGGGCCAGAACTGCATCTTGGGGACCAGGGTTTATGTGGCCCCATCCTTCCTCCAACCATGGGAGTTCCGGAAAGAGAAAGGGAGAGTGATTCAATGAGCTTGAGCAGCCAACACTAGCTGAAGCTGGGATCTTTGGGCACTGGGGAGGCCATGAGAGCCCTTTGTACCATTTCTACTCTGGACATTTGTGTCCTGTGCTGTTTGTCACCGACACCTGCTCTTCTCTTACTACTGCTCTCCACTGCTCTATCCCACCTTCCTCCCCTCTCCCTCCCAGTCTGCTCCCTTCCTTTAGTCTTTCCTCTTGCCTAACCCCTCCTGACAAAATCTCTACCCCTCCCAAAAAGCAACCTGTGGCACTAACCTGACATCTGCAGGCCATCACCTTGTTCACTTTCCTTGTGTGTTCTAACCCTTTCCCCTGCCCTGGGTCCATCTTTCTGTTTAGACTGTAAGCTCCTGGGGGCAGTGACTGTCACTGAGTACATCCACACTGGAGCTCAAGGTGTCATTGGAGCTTGGGAAGCACCCCCTTGTTAGCTCTCATTGAGCTAGCAGGCTAAAAATAGAAGTGTAGCCACAGTGGCAGAACAGGCTAGCTGTCTCATAGACTTTAAGGCCAGAAGGGACCATCATGATCATCTAATTTGACCCTCTGAGTCCTATCCCATTCAAAGACTCTAGCCATATACTTTGGATGGCTAGCCTGTCCCATTGCTCATGCCGCTGAGGCCACATTGCTATTTTTGGCACACTAGCTTGACCAGAGCTAGCATGGGAATGTCTTTCAGAGCTGGATATTACACCTCTTGCTGCAGTGTAGAGATACTCAAAGCACATGGGCAGCGCTGAGCACAATGGGGATCTGATATAAGCTGGGACCTCTGGGAGCTGCTGTAATATAAATTATTAATAATAAATACAAACATGGTTATTTCTGTTGTATGGATGGACCTGAGCTGCAGTAACACAGTATCCAGCTTCACCCCAGGCGTAACTCTCCTGAAGTCAGACTTAGTTACTCCAAGCAGGCGTTTGGCCCAATGCATCTGGCTGCCATTTGGGAAACTTTGGTAGCTTCTTAAAGGGGACCCGCAAAGGGTGTGGGGGTGGGGGGTGGGGGAAATGGGATTCTTTTTCTTTAAGACACAGTGTCTGCAAAACTGGGCTTTTCACTGTGATGGATAAAGAAAGGGGAAAAATAAAGTGGGGGAAGTGAGTTCAGATTAACTGTAGTAATTAGAAATAAAGGTCTTGTCTGCTGTGTTTTTTTCTGGAAGACTCTGTGGAAAACTGCAAAACTAGTGGATTTATAACATCACAGATACCAGGGAATCAAATGCTTCATAGTTTGAGACAGGAAGTGATTTCATTTTAAAACTCAACTTTTGTTTGGTTTTGCTGACACTAGACTTGTGAGGAGGATTGAGAATTCATGAAAAATGTCAAGATTTTGAAATCTTGTTTTGTCCTGAATCAGAATGAAAAAAAAAACCACCAAAAACCAGAATTTTGAAAATTCTCAACAACGGAAAATTCCAAGATATTTTTATTGTAGGTCAATCCAAAGGTTTCATTTAAACAAAATCGGAACTTTTTTTTTTTAAAAAAATTCAACTTTCTATGTGTAGTAGGAAGAGAGCCTGAGACATAAGCCCTTGTATCAGAGAGCCGGTATGAAGCCTGAACTAAAGTAGCAGTCAAAATGTTGCTGACATAAAGCAAACTCAGGCTGTGAGCTAGAGGCAGGCCCTGCTCACAGAATCTGGCAAGAAAAGGGTTGGTAGTACAAAAACACATTCCTAATTGGTGCTAGGCACAGAGCACTCACACAAACACATTCCAGAACACCTCGGTACCAACACATTCCCAAAAGAGAACAGGAACATGCTGACCCATCCTAAAGAGAAGGTCAGAATGATAGTGTAATGAGTACAGACGTACAAGGTGATGGGTGGTAACTGGCTACATCAGAGGGTGTCAACTAACTATGTCAGAGGGGCAGTACATAACTTGTTTGTATTGATATATAAAATGGAGCCTCAAAGGGAGTGTCTCTGTTTAGCCTAGGGAGGAATGGAAAGTCCCGCCATTCACTGAGCTAGTCTGTTGTTATGGGCATACATGTATTCGTGGTCCGGTAGAGTCTGCGGGATACTACTACTATGCTTCATCTACAGTAAACCTGGCTGGGTGCCTTTGTACCTTAACGGATCTTGTGGTCATTGGGCAGTTCACTCGAGGTCTGCTGTGCCAGCTGTCTGTGCAGAGCTGAGACAGCACATAGGGAGAACATACACACACACAGCCAAACATCTGACGACAGTATGTATACTATGTAACAATAGAATAACAATGGTAAAAATCTCTTTGAAACAAAAAGTAATTTCAAAATGAAAAAAATCAAAACATTTCATTCTGAAAAGTGTCAAACCAAGATGTTTCAACATTGTCCGAACTCTATGGCAACAGAATCCCCTGGTTCCAAAGTCTGTCTGACCAGCTCTGTTTAAAACCTACTTGACTCCAATGGCTGCATAGCCGGAGGAGAAAGTTAAGTACACACATTCCCGGCTGGTGTATGTTGGGGTCGCTTCATTGGAGCTGAGGCACTCTACACCAGCAGAGAATATAAGTGCCTGTGTGAGGCCCCAGAACACATCATTTTAGAAAAGGCTTCATATTGTTTGTATTTAGTAATAACTTTGAATACTTTACTGCATTGGTATATTTGTAGATACTCTTTATATTATAGCTCTATAAACTATGCAATGAGAAAAATGGGAGTTGCCCCTTTAAAAATAAGGAGGGGGCACAAGGAGTGGTCTCTTGGAGCAGCAGGTGAGCAGCAGGTGCTGCTATGTTCGGCGGAAGCGAAGCACTGGGGAGGATGCAGCCTGGAAGAAGCTCCCAAGACAGGTTAAAATTTCAAGACTACGTAACGTTCTCCTTCCAAGAGTGTGCTGTGTTGTGGGGGGAGGTGTGACATTGGCATCCTGGCCTTTTTATTAAGAGCACCCCAGCATGCACCTCTGGGAGAGCGGAGTCCTCCAGCAAAGAGAGCAGATCCAACTTGAACTCCCTGCTAGTCTAAAGGCAAGAAAATAAGGCAGAAGAATAGGAACACATTTCCAGGCCATTGTGTGACACGACGAAGGGAACAGACCATCTTTTGCCCCTGCAGGTCTCCTCCATTAAATTCCCCCAGTGTCTGATGGCCAGGGGGCAGACATCTCCCTGTAAATGTTAGTGACTGAACAATACTGGACTGTGACATTTTCTCTCAACTGAATGGCTTCCCCTTTACCCAGAAACCTCCACAACCAGCTGTCATGTGGCTGTGGTGCTTGAGCCATTTTTTTCAGAAGAACTGGAAGTGACTGAATCAAGGGCCTTGTGCGGAAAGGCAATGAGTCCCCAACTCCCATTGCTAGCTGAGGGAGTTCAGAATATCCAAGGACTAGGCCCTAGCAGTGGATAAACCAGAAAGCCCTAGGCCTTGTCCATACCGAAAACTTGCAGTGATTTAGTTCGGCCTGGTCTACACAGCACAGTTCGATTGACATAAGCTGCCCTGCTGTGCAAGTGTCATCACTTAAATTTGGCTCCCGCCGAAGTAAGTACCTCTCTGCGCTGGTTTACTAACACCGGCTCCCGGAGTGGCACAGAGTCACAGCCGATGTCATTAGGTCGACAAAGTGTAGACGTTGCGCTGCTTATATGGACTGTTACTGGCTTTCAGGGGCTGCCCCACACTGACAATACAATCGATACGAGCACTCCTGGGGAGGACGCACACCACCAGCACAAGGCGCCAAGTGTGCACACGTCCCACTCACAAGCAATTTAATAACTGCAGTGGGTGTATGTCGACGTAAGCTAGGTCGACATACTTGTGTTGTGTAGACATGGCCTTAGATAAACTGGTGTGCTCCCCTGAGTGGACACTTGTTTCGTTTTAAGGGGGGATTTTTTCATTCTCTTATCATACACTGCAAGCTCTCCGAGGCAGAGAACCTTGTTCTGTTTGTGCAGTGCCTACCACAATGTGGCCTGGCCCAGGACTGGCACTCCTAGCCTATCCCACAATAACCAATGACAGGAATATGCTTAGTTTAAACCTGTTCCCAGTCAACTTAGATTAAACCAAAATATGCCTGGCTTTAAACTGAACAGACTTTAACTAACCCACTTTGAAACCACACCTGCAGTTAAACGTATGCAGCTCTGCATGTGGACAAGCCCCTAGTGATCCCTGATTGTCACAATGGGCCTGCACCTGCAGGAGCCTTAGAGCTGCCTTCTCATTTCCCATCGACTGAAGGGAGAAACTGAAGCCATTCAGGACACGCTTTGCACAACGGTGTCCAATGAGAAGGCCAATATGTGACAGCTCAGTACTTTAATAAATAATATTAGGGAGGCAGGGCCCTGCTACAGACAAGAGTGATGGGTTCCTGCCCGGTTATTAATCCAGGATTGACTTCAGGCAAGTGCTGATGGGGACATATTCCTGTGCTGCATAGAAGGCCAACATACAGCTGAGGAAACCTAGCAGCTCTCCAGCTGGCAGAACATCTGCCTGCAGCATTTTGCCAGGGGTCACAGGACCAATCTCAGCTGCAACGGTGTGAACTGCCAACCTCAGTCCAGAAACTCTCAGCTCTGCCAGTCTTGACAGCCTCACACGGGGTGACGTTCAGTGGGGAAAGATGGCAGCTCTCCTCACCAGCTGCTTTCACAAACAAACGCAACTAAAGTTAGGAGGCGATTCTTTTAGCCACAGGGGTGTTTGCATATGTGATGTTTCTTGGGACACTCTGAGCTGAATCACTTTGTTATCACCAGCCACCAGAGCAAGGGAGTCTAGCCAGCACTAGCTGGGTGTTAGCTTCTTTGCACAACCAGCCTGTCAGCCACTCAAGCACTCTCCTCTAGGTTAGGCTAGCCCTATCTTTGCCTTGCAGGTTGGCAACAGATGCACCCCAGCCCCCGAGTCCTTTCAAAGTGTCCCCCCATGGAATCCAGCCACTGATCACTGGATAGCCACCAAAAATCCCCAGGTCCTGTCTTCCCAAAGGAAGTGTGCCACAGTTTACCAGTTTGACCTTAGGTAACTGCTCCTGTATTATGCACAGCACTTGAATTCAATTATAAAACAACAAGGAAATTCATTTAAGAAAGAACAGAGATTCAAATAAAAATCAGTGTGAGACACGGGAGCAAATGGTTCCATATAAAACAAAATCATAACATGCATTCTATAGACTAAATTCAATAAGAAGGCATTCCCATGTCTCCTACAAGATAGTTTATCCCAAGTTCTTTCCCAAGAATTTTTCCATCAGTGAGGCTGAGAACCTTCTCCCAAGATCAAACCAGCTGACGGCTTGTCCTCCCAGGTTGAAGGAATACCTAGGGGTTCATCTGTGCCCCGATATAGTTCCAAAAGTTTATTGTCTTACCTCTAAACAGGACAACTCCTGCTGTTTACCTCTTCCTGTTAATTTCCCTTTTTTGAATATTTCACAATCCTTCATTAACGTTTGGCTCAGACTGAGCGGATACCCACTGTGAACTACGCAATATTTAACTTACACGCGAACAAAGAGCCAAATAAATATTTTGTGCTCAAAAGAAATCCTGCTTTTCACAGACCTTAAACAGGGCCGGCTCCAGGCACCAGCTTTCCAAGCAGGTGCTTAGGGCGGCATTCAGAATGGGGCGGCCGTCCGTGTCCCGCTGTGGCAATTTGTTGGCAGCTCCGCCGCTATTGCGACGGCGGCAATTCAGCGGCGGCTGCTTGGGGCGACAAAGTTGGTAGAGCCGCCCCGACCTTAAGACCATATTTTTTGTATAGTCACATAGCTGTTAAATATCACCCAGGCATACAGTTTGCAATGATACTCTTTGGTGAACTAGAATGTAAATAGTATCAGAGGGGTGGCCGTGTTAGTCTGGATCTGTAAAAGTGGCAAAGAGTCCTGGGGCACCTTATAGACTAACAGACGTATTGGAATATAAGCTTGCGTAGGTGAATACCCACTTCGTTGGATGCATCCGACGAAGTGGGTATTCGCCCACGAAAGCTTATGCTCCAATACGTCTGTTAGTCTATAAGGTGCCCCAGGACTCTTTGCCACTTTTATTGAATGTAAATACTAGATCCAGGAGATTCCTGTAACCCCTATGCACCCCTCTTGCTCTCTGCCAGTTGGTATCAAGAGGCCCATGGGTCACAAGGTAGTTTTTCAACTCCAAGCTTTGAAGTTTGCTGTCTTGAAATGCAGGTTCTTATTACCCACATTTCCAGCTATGAACTAACAATAAGCTGTTACATGTGTACGGCAGAATCTTTCACCAAAGGATCTCAAAGGGCTTTGACAAAGAGCATCCCCTTGCAAGGCAGGTAAACCAGATGGGTAAACCGAGGTACCGAGAGGTTACCGAGCACCTCCTAGAATCAATCAGCAGGATCAAGCTCCCCAGCTGGTATTTGGCCTACCAGACAAAGGTCCCAGCTGGGATCTGGGGGTGCACGGATGTGGGAGTAGCACTGATTTGGACATTGATATTCCCAGAAGTAATTAGCTCCCCACTCTCTCAAAAAAGATTGTGTGCAATGCTGTTGGACTAACGGGGGACTTGCCTTCCAGAGCCACCTTGGCTTCCAGGAAATCAGAGGTGCAGCTTTCAGGATATAAAAGCAAAAACGTAGAGAGTATCTGTGTAGAGAAAGTAATATATTTGTGGCATACACCTGGGTACTCAGTTAGCTTAGACATCCTTCATTCAGCCCATGTCTGATATGACATACATAGGTGATATAGTGAATACATACTTAATTTGGGACAGCCATTTAACCAGGCACAGGATTAAAGCACAATGTTTTTGCTGCTTGTAAATGATTTATAAAAAAAAATAATGTTTGCCATTAAAGATGTTCTTATAGGATATACAGTGTCACTTGTATTGCTTAAGAGTCCTATTATGAAGCAATACTGGGTAGCACTAAAACATGGCTTTGCTGTCATAGGTAAAGTTACAGTGGAAATACTTTCTGTATTAAGTACAGAAGCATTTGGCAAAAATCGACATTCTTACACAGCAACAGTTTTCTAGAAAAGTGCCTGGTATTGAATTTCATTAGATCATCATCATGATAAAAATACTGTAATCAGACAGGAACTGTGTCTGATAATGGTAACAAAAAACAAACAACCAAACCCCACAACACCCAGAAGGCCCTTTTTTACATTCCAAAATCATTTCCTTCTAGGGGTTTGGGGTTTTTACTTTTTTTTTTTAGTGCAAAGAAGGGACAGATTTCTTTCCATAGTTTCAGATCTTAAAACAAGTTCTCTGCATATTTGGCATATTCAGTTGCACATATGGCCCACAGCTCCATGGAAACATACAGTACAGAACTTTGCCTTAACTTACTATAGAAATTGAAGAGAGAGCAAAGATACCTTACTTAGTAGGAGAAATTATTGGCAATAAGGTACCATGAAGACTATCTTTAAAATGAAATGGAGGGGAGTGGTCTATGCAAGACTGGAAGGAGTGAAGGAAACCAGCACAGCACTACAGATAAGAACCCTCCCAAGTTGTCAGCTCTTGGGAGATGCAAGGATGACGACCACTGATGATGATGAGGAGGATGACTAACACTTTGGGTCCTTTTGCAGGGGTTGAGGTGAGCCTATGGATGTGCAGATGGACATTCTGTATTATCACTATCTACTTTGCTGCATTTGAGTGTTTGTAACTTGGCTAGTTCTGTTAATAAAACTATTGCAAATTCAAAAGGCTTTTCTTAAGTTTGAGTGTTGTAACTGTGCATGTCAGTGTTCCTAACTAAACTATACTGGGCACGATCTTGGGACAAGAACCTTCTAAACTTCAGAGTGTTAATTGGAAAATCTTAAGTAACCAGTATAATTAATACAAATCAATAGATCAGGCAGCAAGGTAAAAAAAGGCCAAAGTATGAGTTAGCTATGGAAAGAGCCATTTTCAAAAGGGGGAAGCAGTTAGATGGTCAAGTTCAACAAGGAAAAACTAGGCTTAACTTGACCTTCCTAATAGGGTCAGAAAGCCACATGCGGTAGCCCAGATCCGTGCATGGAATCTTCCCAGGATTTGGGCCCCTAGTCTTAATAAATGAGCCATGTAAATGGCTAAACCCTTCACAATTCTTTTTCTAACTCAACATTTGTTTAAATGTGAAATATTTGGATCCTTTTGCGTTTGCTTGTGGGGAAGGGGTGTCAACTGACAATTAATTGATCTATCGTTTTATTTATGATCAAAGGCACAGAGAAAGTATTTATCAGAAGTGCCTCATTATTGACACCCTAAAAAAAAAAAAAGAGCTCAATCCTACCAAGTGCTCAGCACCTTCAGCTCCCATAGATTTTAATTCCCAGCGCCCCAGGTCCTCAGAACCTTGCAAAGAAAATCAAATCTTGTTAGAATTGCTTCTATATTAGCTCTGCAATGTTAGACAAACACTTTATGCGCTGGGTTCTGTACTTATCAAATAATAGGCATTGGGACCGGCAGGTGTTAAGTAGCTTCCCTATGGTCCCTCAACTGCAGTAGAAAGCTACATAAAAATTTAAGGAAAAACTGACTAATATACTGAATATAAGGAGGACTGCAGAGCTCAGACAAGTCTCTTCCCTAGTTCATGCCCCAGAAAGCATGCAAACTGTCCAGCTTATATACAGTGAGTCTCTAAGCCCCTTTTTATAAGAGTTAGCCAGAGGAAATTAGATTCTCCAAAATTACATGGAAATCAGAAAGTGTAAACTGCATTGTTTTCTCACATCAAATCCACATGTTTAGAATGGGAGCAGGAAAGGAAGAATGGTCCGGAGCGTAGGGTGTTAGTCTAGGTGTGTGACCTACGTTCCATTCCTGGCCAGAAATTAAAAATCAGTTGAAGTTCAACACAGATCTCCAACATCCTGGGTGAATGCTCTAACCATTGAACCACTCTCTCTTTGGCCCAATGAAGATTTAATTATTTATATATAGTGGACGAGCTCAGTGGTGGGGACACTCACCTCAAATGTGGGAGATCCAGATTCAAGCCTGTGCTCTGAATCAAGCACAGCAAGACCTAAAGTGGGGTCTCTTGCACTCCAGAGAGGTGTTCCAACCACCAGGCTATCGGCCGGTTCAGGAGAGGGGTATTTCACTCTTGCTCTGTGTTTTGACCAGCAATTCCATTCTGCAGTTGGGAAGGCTGCCCAACCAGCTCCCCACAAATTACTTCAGATTGCACATAATGACAGCAATTAGCTCAGGTGAGAAAGACCTCTACCGAGGCAGCATAGCTGGTGCTTCCAGCAGAAGAAAGCATGGAAGATTTTTGGATAGTGAGAATGCAGTTCAGAGGCCTGAGCTACATAAGTCCAGATTTTCAAAATAACCTATGGGCTTTAGGAACACAAGTCTCATTGAAAGTCAGTGGGTCTTGTGCTCCTAAATCCCTCCAGCTCTTTTGAAAATCTCCCCCATAAATCCTAACAAAGTGGGTGAAAGCTAAGCATTCTGAGAAGAAACATAGCTGATTCAAACAAGTGTTCACAGAAGGTGTTTTTTGCAGTATTACTCAGCTCTCATGCATGCAATCATTGCTGCTGTGGGTCTGCTCTAACAGTACTGTATAAGCAATATTCATTCTGCTGTACCTGAGCATGCCTGATAGGTAGGGCACGGTGTTCTTCCTGAGACACCCATTGTACATCCACTGCATAGCTACAGCCCATCAAAAACATCAGCTTCCCTCACTGCAACCCAGCTCTGATAACAGGGCAGTTCAGCTTCCATAGCCCATTCATTGTGTGTGGTTTCTCATGAGATAGTCAATAAGGATGCCAGCTGTGAAGGTGGTTCTTATGCAATGGACAGCTGTCTACTAAGAACTGGAGTGAAACTGTCTCCTCATTTCACACAAGCTGTCATTTACAGCTTCACTGAGTTAGCACTCACATTACTTTCTAAATCAAAAGAGTCAGTTTAGACATGTCACTCTCTTCAAAGCCAGAACTCCTTCCAACTCTGGAATAGATTAACAGTCTATGTGAGCCATTTAAATATTTACAGCATGTAGTCTCTCTCATGAGAATCTGCACGGTCTCCCAGAACTTTTCCAAAACCTTTCTCATGAAAAAAAAGCAATCAGTTTTGTGGATTTCATATCACTCCAGTTACAGCAAAATTCTAATAATAAATGGAGATCAAGGGGCATGTGAGAAGTGACTTTAAATGAGAAGATGTATCCCGTATTGTTTAAAGCTCTGCTAAAGACTGGGACCCCTTCTATCAGGCACTATACATCCATCTAGTAAGAGGCAGACTTTGCCCCCCAAAAACTTACAATCTGAAACAAAGATGTTTTATTATCATTATCATCATCATTTTACAGAGGCACAGAGATTAATTACAATTTTGCCAACCCCAAACATTCAAAAATAATGAGATTTAAATAAAAAACCATAATACATGCTGGGTTCTTTTTTATTTGTCTTCTGGTTTCTGAGGCTTTACATTACCTGCAGGTCATATTTTCAAACTAGAGCTAGAAACTTACTATTTTTAAAAAAAATGCAAACTTGAGATACTCATTCATTTGACTCCAGATTCAGCAGCACTACAAGTAATTTTCCTCAAGCTCAAACACACAGCCTGTGGCAAACCTAGGAAGTGAATCTAAAATCTCCACCATTCTAGTATAGTGACAAGACCAACTTGTTGCTGAATCAACACCTGAACTCTTTATTCAGTTTTTAAATCAAGCCAATTCCCTATTATATATATATATATATATATATATATATATATATATATATATATATATATATATATATATATATATATATATATATATATATATATATATATATATATATATATCACCTGGCAACACTTGGCAGTATAATCTCATCTCCCACTGCTCAACATTATGTCTGTCTGTTCTGAGAGAAGTATGTTCCCAAGTAAATATACTGAACGTACCTGGTGATCCCCTCTAGTGCACTCTTACCAGTCATGAAACATAAAATTCTGTTGAAGCTGATGGAGTGACGATGGAGTCACACCAGAGCTGAATTTCGCCCATTGGCTTTTAACTAAGACTCTAGTTCTCCTGACATTCAGAACAAAACACCCAGTTATGATTTCCTCCTTGTGGTTGACTCTGGATCCTTTTTGACATATGGCGTCTTCTAACAGGTTCTTCTGCTGTTTCATTATTTGGATAAACTAGCCTTCATCATCCATCCAAGATCTGCTTTTTCTTCCTCGTGTTCTTCTTCCCTCACCTTTCCCTTCCAGTGCCTGAAAACATGCATTGCCCACTGAACCTCTCAGCCCCGGGTGAACTTCCCACGGGCTGTATTTTCAGTCTCTGACTGTGTCCACAGGTTGCCTATAATGGAATGGCTTCAGATATGAAGGTTACCTGTGATACAAGCAGGGAAATCCTTTGAATAAGCAATCATGGACAATCTGGCAATGGCACTGTTGCCCCTGTAAAATGGCACAAATGTCCAAAGCTGTGACATGTTGAGTGCAGCTGCCATTCAGTAAGGCTGCTGCCAAACTCCCTGCTGTCTTGTGTGTTCAGCCTTTTGGCGAAAGGTTAGGGTTCCCACCTGAAAAAAAAAAACTGGCTGTCCTGGATTTTTGGGGGCCCTTGTGCAGAATTAGCCCCAAAGTTATACTATGATATAGTCTTCCATAAACTTATCTTTAGAATAGACAAAAATCTTTCCTGCATACATTTCCATCACCTTCCTTTTCCTCTTGCTATTGATTCCAGGTGATGCCTTTTGTAGAACTTCGTTAGTATGTAAAGGAAGCACCATCCACTGGGAGTTTACTGGTACACAGCCTAGTTCAATTACACACCTCTTCGATTACAGTCCACTCCAGAATACCAACATCAAAACAATCACAGATGCAAATACATCCAGTCAAACCCATATACGACGAGTTGGTCACTCTTGCTGAAGACGAGCTACCACTGTCCAAAGTCACCGCTAGGCAATAGGCCAGTGAGGTATTAAGAAGAGGCCTTTCCCAAAGGCAGCCTTGCTTATTAAACTGATTGCATTCTCTGTTTTCCCCCTACATCTACCCAATTAAAATAAAGTCTCTTTGTGCCTGTTCATATTTTCCTATTCTTTAGAGATCTGACTTGTTTACAGATAAAAGTCCCATTAGAATAAAAGCTGCACTACATGACAAATACTATCAACAAAAAAACAAATGGAAGAAGGGAAAGTTTCTGGGGAGGGTCTCGCTGGCAGACCAAAGAAAAGATTTGCAAGGACCATGAAGCACTGGTCTGTATTGTTTTTGTTGTTTATATTGCAGTAATTCCCAGTGCCCCATTGTGCTAAGTGCTGTACAAACATCGAACAAAAAAATGGTCCCATCTCCAATCTAAGTATAAGATAGAGTCAACAGATAGATAGACAGACAAATGGGGGAAGTGCAAAGAAATAATGAGACCATATGGGCCAGCATGATAGGCTGTGTGGTCTCAGCACACCAGCAGTCTAACCATTGCCAAGTTTGGGACAATTAATGGAGACTATTCCTTGAATTAGCTCATCAAAGCTTTTCTTTTAGACTAACAAATACCTCAATTTATGTTGCAGTGATATCTCTGTCATACATTATGGGCTAGGGCTATATAATAGCCTGTGTACATTGCATTTCTAATACACCTTTGACCGACTCACCTGTTCTATGCTGCTAATCCGTCTCTGTCAGAACTACTTCTAGCATTTCATGTTTTTTCCATGTTTGTTTTTTTTTTGACAAAAATGAAACAGTTTTCATCAAAAACTTCCACGGAAAATGTTGACTTTTTTGGCAGGGGGGAAAAAAACCCTCCAAAATATTTCAGCCAAAACAAAAAAGAGTTTGAGTCTGAAATACAATTGTACAGCCTCAGCTGTAGTCTGAGTACCTCAGGCTCCCATTCTCCAGTGTGGGCCAGGCTCCCTGGCCAGACTACATCTCTGTGAAAAATATCTGGGAAAAGGGGTCCATTGGAGTTGGGATAGTGGCTCAGTTTGGTTCTTACCTCACTTGGACTAATTTGCTCAACCCTTAGAGGGCTATGTGGCCTGGCAACTGCACAGTATCTTTGCCCAATTCCCATCTCACTGACACTGGTGGGCACAACGCTGTTGACCTCAGTGGTGCTCAAAAGGTTCTAAAAAGATTTGAAAGGTGCTCAAGATTCTAGACCAGCACTTGAGCCACCAACATACAAGAGAGAGGGAAGTGCAAAGCAAAAGTAACAACAAACTGGCCTGCCCCCGAGTGCTGCACAGAACCAACAGTCTGGCACAGTGATGTGCCAAACAGAGGCAGATTGTCTCCAAATGCAGTCAGTCACCATGCAATAGAGGTATGTAACCAAGTCCACTCACCACTAGGCATCCCCAGGTGGCCTGGTGTGGCGTAGCAGCTCTCGCTTCTCTAACACCCCCTGCCGCTGGTCGCTCCAGTGTGCCAGTAACATCTCTTCTGGTGACTTGGCTTTTAGGCTGGGTCACTGTCTTAAGTCCACCCCTTCCAGGGTTACAACTGTCCAAACTCCCCAAAGTGTCTTTAACACACAAAAAAGCCTTCCACCTTCTCTGTGGCTATTCCTCAGCTTGTCTTCAGGGCTTAGCCTTCAGACCCTGCAGTGCTTGATAACCTTTGTGATAGGCTCACACACCCCTTCTCTGGGGCCAGTAGAGGAACCCAGTCCCACCCTCTACTTTGGGTTCTAACCTACTATCCTGCCCTTAACAGCTAGGTCTGCTCCTTTGCCTATACTGCAGCTTTCCCTGGGCCACTGTCTACCCAGCCTCTGTCTCTCCTCTGCTTTCGACAGGGTCTTTCCCAGGCCTCTCTGCTGGAGAGCTTTCCTTCATGCTCTGAACTTCCTACTGGTTCTCCTTCAGATCTTTACCCAACTAGGCTTTGTCACCACTTAAACCCGCCTCTCCCCCTTTATTGCACCCCCCTTCTGTTCCTTATGGGGAATTGCCTGATTCCCCTCAGCTAGGGCTCATTCTGTAATCAGGTTAGATTAGCCCTAGGCTCTTCAGCCTATGGGGCAAGTCACCCTGTTCCAAGGTGAAATCTGGAGGCACAAAGCACAGTCTAAACCTTCGTGCCTGTTCATGTTTTCCAGTTCTTTAAAGATCTGACGTGTTTAAAGATAAAAGTCCTGTTAGAATAAAAACCGCACTACATGACAAACGCTATCAACAAAAAACAAATGGAAGAAGGGAAGGTTTCAGGGGCGGGAGGTTTGTCTCGCTGGCAGACCAAAGAAAGGATTTGCAAGGACCATGAAGCACAGGTCTGTATTGTTTTTATTATTTACATTGCAACTGTGCACCCCGTGTGACAGAGGAGAGATTGAGACAGAGACGCTTTTACTCCAATGTCCCAAGTAAGAAGCAACGTGTGAGACAGATTTTCCTCATCTTATCAGGGATCATAAAATCTGTCATGTGCATCCAAAATTCATGAGGAAAACCTGTACCTGGCTCTGCAAGGCAGAGAGAGAGCAGTAATAGCATCGTACTACGGGGCAACCTGCCACTGGGTCAGGACCAGACAGCAATGCCAGTTCGACACTGAGGGCCCAAACAGTATGTGGGAGGTACCTGCCCTGACAGCCTCCAGAGGGGGCTGTAGTTTTCTTACACTTTGGCACCGCTTGTCCAGCTTGTGCTGGTAATCTAGTGCCATTGAATGGAATTGGGATCCTATCACTGGCACTTTTACCAGCTTCCTGTCCATTGGCCAATCTTATGCAAAATCACCTTCCTACTTTTCAAAACGTACCATGGGCTCACAGCAATCAAACTTCCCAAAGCTTCCTACTCCCCACTGGCTCCTTCCTGTCTGCTAGTCCTGCCACCCTCCGTGTCTCCTCTCCAGGAGATCCCACAGCCAGGGGCGGCTCTACCAATTTTGCTGCCCCAATTAGTCACCGCTGAAAGCTGCTGCGGTGGGAAGAGCAGCGGAGCTGCCGCCGAATTGCCGCCGCGGGACAGGGACGGCCGCCCCATTCTAAATGCCGCCCCAAGCACCTGCTTGGAAAGCTGGTGCCTGGAGCCGGCCCTGCCTACAGCTAAGGGAGGTGTGTACATTTGGGTCGTTTTCTCACACATGCTACTCTGTCTCCTAGGCAAGTGCTCGGACAAGATGATCTTGGTGGTTCCTTTTGGCCTTACAGTTCAGGAATCTGTCCAGGACTTTCCCCTCCTCTCGCAGACACTGATCCTGAAAAACCTTCTTTTCTTTAGCAGATCATTGAATCTCTGCAGAGCATCTGGAGATCCTGTGTATTACGGATGCAGTGGAGGTGTAAAACAGATTACCCTGCACGACAGTAGGTGGAAATAAGTGAGGGTTTGCACTGCTTGCAAACTCAGACCTAGATTGTTGAATCACTGGAGGTAGCTTCTGGAATATCAGCTTTATCAAATGGTCTGTCGGCCAGAGGAGACAAATGGATTTCCTGAGTTTAGCATGCTGGAGAGGACTAGGGTGTAGTCATGTACTACAAAGAACTGAGTAAGAGGTCAAGGTAAGGGGAGGAGCCCTGGGGCCAGTGTTTTCAAATTGATCTGATTTCTGAAGGGAGAACAATTGAATGTCATGGCACCAGAGGCTTCTGAACCTCATAATTTAATGCCTGCTTTACAGCAGGCAAGAGGTTTTTCTAGACCCTGCTGTTCTCTGAAAACCTCAGTCTTTGCCAGGACAACAAGTTAGTTTAAGAACCAATAAATAAATAAAAATCTCAGACTTCCTTTCTGGGATAAAAATGACCATATTCAATATTATACAAATATCATAGGCCCCGATCCTGCCACTGGATCGACTCGCATGGACCTCTGCAGCTGTGGGGCATGGTGGCACATGGCGCACATCTGACTGCGGGATCAGGGCCCTGCCATGAATCAGTCTGCACACACTGGGTCTGATTTATTGGAAGGATGGGAGAGAGAGAATAGCTTTTCTATTGTGAAATCCATGTCCAGGCCTCTTGGGATCTCTGCTCAGCCAGAATGGAGCCTACAGGTACAATTAAATACTAAGCCCTGAATTAAAGGTGACCAAATGGGGGGAAAAGAGCAGGAATGACATTTTAAAAAAGTATTTTTCTGCCATTTTTTTTACCGTAGACATATCAAGAATGCCAAATATTTTTGCCCCTGTTTTAGCTGGAGGTCTTCCTCAAAAGCCCCAGAAAAGTGGATTGGAAGCTTTCTCAGTCCTTAATGGAAGGGGCAAAGTGCTAAATCTTTAACAAAGAGAACTTTTCTCCCTATTATTTATTCAGGCTTTTGAGTTAAATAGGTATGAACAAAACCAAACAGAGAATGTTCAATAGTTTGAATAACATGGAGAGCACAAATAATAGCTTGTGCCTTAGATGACCAATCACACTGTGCAAACAGAGAGTTCTGAATAGCTGGTACTTTACGCAGTAGTTGCAGACAATGGTTGTGAACATGCCCGAGGCGGGAATAGACTTATATAAGGCTAATTTATATATATATAATTTTGAACACCAAAGTCTGGTTGTGGATAATTCATCAGATATATAATTTGCGGTGATTTGTTTGTCTGGCTGTAGTGCTATAATGTACTGGAAGCAGTATAGCATAGCAGATAGAGCAGGGGTCCTGCCACTGGCTTGCTAGGTGACCTTGGGTAGTTATTTCACTTCAGTTTCCCTATCTGTAAAACGGAGATAATGTTACTGCCTTCCTTTGCCAAACACTCTGCAATTTATGGATTCAGAGTGTTAATGTAGAGCTTAGCCCACAGTCCTGGGAAGTCTGTGTATACTGCTCCCCTCTAACAGATGGAATCCGAACTGTCCAACTGTGTGTCAAAGGCATTATAGCACTAAGGTAGGTGCTGTGTTCACGCAAGAGGGTGGTGGTTTTACAGTAGAAAGAGCTTATTCAGTCCCTGCAGATGCCGTGAAATCTCTAGTGGCTATGATAATGCAGGACAGTAAAACCAAACTGTGCTCTGTGCGAAATTCTTTGTCGCCCAATTACAGTAGCCTGTGAGCCGATGAGTCACTTTGTTTTGCAGATAGATTAAATATACCATTTATTTCAAAAATGTAACAACCCAGGCAAGTCCAAAATCCCACAGTTCCTGCTTCCTCCCCTGATCAACATATGATGAAAAGAGTTAACGGTTCCTCCAGAAATGTTTAACCCATGAATCTATTTTTCAGTCATGTAGGACTCTATGAATTGTTCATGAGTATTTAAGTGCAATAATAAAGAATGTATATACTATTAGGGGGGGAAAATCTCAGGTGTTGCAAAAGCAGTTCCCAGGAAACAGGTCAGTGGCTGGCTATTTTGTGGACAAATAAATGACTTCAGCTAAGAGCTGAAAAGATCAATTTCAAGGCAAGCAACAGAAATATACAGTGGATCATGTGCACCAACTGTAGCATCAAAATTACCGCCATAAATAAGACACAAACAGGAATAGCTCAGGGAGGGAGATAGATGAGGCTGGCAGGAAATCTCTGCAAATGACATTTTCTTCTGCACATGGAAAGTACTGAACTTTCTGATGAGTGCTATAACTCCATAGAATTCTGTGGCGTCCCTGTTATCCCATTAAAATGCATGAACAGGTTTTCAATAGATATTCTATCAGCTCAGAAAATATTGAGTCTGTCTTTTGTGCTAACTGAAGTGTTGTGTTGCGTGGTTATGGACTGTGATGGGGTAGCATTGTCCCGTAGTTTAAGCCGTACATTACTAAAATACAGTATTGCTACTGCTCTGGCGTCTTGGTGGTAACTTACTTTCTGTTTACAGATGTTTGTTTGCTTCCTGGAACAACTGGTGTCAGACAATCAGTCAGCTGATGGTCTGAATGTTCACACTGGGACAAAGTGTCTTTAAAAAGCGTATAAGATAAACACTCTCCATTGCTGGATGTTAACTGATATTTTCACCTGAGGTGTCTGAAGCAAGGAGGATGTCTAGCGGATAAAGCTCATGGGAATAAGGACTCCTGGGTTCCATTCCCAGCTATGCTGCCTCGATCCTGGGGAAATTCACTTAATCATTCTGAGTGAAATTCACAGGCCCAGCACGTGACATTGGCACCCTTAAGTCCCTACTTAAGTCCTAGCCCCTCGGAACAGGGCTTTTGTTTTGTGTGTGTGTATTGTTATTTTCATTGTATGGTGCCTTTTTGCCATTGGCTTAGAAGGGAGCCAGATTAGGTCCTATGTTTGGAAAAGGGAAGAGAAGCCTAGGGTGCAACAATCCATAATACAATCAGAAATTTCTCCTTATATAGGATGGAGAGAGAAATGCAGCATTTTTCTGCCTTCTGCTAGCAGAGATCTGCCATCAGGCTAAAGTGAGAAGGATTTAGAATTTACTGCTGGCCAGGAGGTAATTTGGGGAAAAAATAAATGGTGGTACTCTTCCAAGCTCCACAACAGAAGACTCACTTAATGCCCAGATGCTATGGTGATAGGCAGGCACCATCATGAACACAGCTTAAACACCTAGACAACATAGAGGCATTGCCCCAGATTCACAGACACAGGTGACTGTGCATGGATGGCAGCTCACTGCAGCGTCAAGTCCCACACTGGGGTGCACTGGGGTCCTGAACTGGTGAGCACTGGTGTCTGGAGACTCTTGCCAGGATCTTGCACTGGGATTTGGGGTCTCTCATTGTGGTCTGATAGGTTCCCTTGCTGGGACTTGGGGTCTGGCACTGGCATGTATTGGGCCGACTCCCCTTCTTGGACAGCTACTCTACCTCCTCAGTGCAGGGAGGCAGCAGGCAATCCTCAGCAGCTGCTGCAGCAACAGCTCCTTGGACCAACTCCCTCTGCTCCCACATGGCCCTGTTGACCCCACATCCGATGTGCTCCTTTCACTGGTGCCCTGGCTCAGTCCAAGTCCTACCACTGGCCCATCAATAGAAGTGGAGACAGACTCCTTGAAAGCAGGAAAAGAGAATTGCTCAGCACACTCTCCATAAACCACTGCCAGCTGCTGACACTAGACAGCCTGTTTAAACTGAGAGAGCCGGAGCCAGTGCTCACACAAGTCAACGAGATTCCTTCCATTGTCTTCAGTGGGCCTTGGATCAGTGCCAGAATACGCCCAGTTCTCCAGCATCACACCTAGGATGCAGAATAAAGTCACATATGCACAAACCTGAAAATGCAAAGATATTTTCCTGCAGTATCTTAAACAGCATTGTCTGAAATGTGGCAGACAATGTTTACTACACAGGCATTCCACGATATGCATCTGAGGAAGTGAGCTGTAGCTCACGAAAGCTTATGCTCTAATAAATTGGTTAGTCTCTAAGGTGCCACAAGTACTCCTTTTCTTTTTACACAGGCATTGTCTTCCGGGAATGGGGCCCTGGAAGAGGAAACACTCGGATGCATTTAACAGCCATTTGCTAGATCCTCGTGACGAATGGTTGGAGGCTAAAATAACTCCTGAGCCTTTGTCTGTCTCTGAAAATAAACCCAAGCTGAACCTTATGCAGATTCTGAAATGTATAGCTGAGCACTTTCGTCACTTTTAATTTTCAAAATAACCATATTCTTGGTATTTCACTATTTCTGTTTATGGTCCTTATGGAAACCAACAAATATGGATATGCACCAAAGATTTAAAAGAGGAAGATAACCAAAATGTAGTAAACTTCAAAGTTCTGGGCTCAAGATTTGGGCTATTTCAGATCATTTCCTCCTTCATCTAAACCAATTTTCTTATCACTTATGTGGCTATACTGCTGAACTGCATAGCAAATGTTGCCATTGTCTCATGTTCTAGGAGCCTGCTGTCTGCCAAACTGTCTGTTCCGTTTTGTTTAATCTTAGTCTGCTAGTGCATCAGAAGTACCCTGGAGTCAGAATTTCGGAGCCCTGCTTAAGAAGAGCCCATCAGGTTTTGAAGTGCACCTGACTATCAGGTCATGTAACATTCAAGTTTCAAGGAAATCCTGTTCTGTTTTACCAGATAAAAAAAAGTTTCAAAATTTATTTTCGTCATATTGATCACAGAGTTCCTTTAAATATTTCCCGCCCCCCTTTTCTCTCTCTCTCTCTCTCTCTCTCTCTCTCTCTCTCTCTCTCTCTCTCTCTCTTTTTCTCCTATTAAAGATTGTGATGAATTATTTAACTTTTCAAAGCAGGGCTTAGGGATTTTCGCTATATGCAACACGATAGGTTGGACTGGACTAATGTGGCTATCCTCACCTCCCGCATGTCACATTGCAAATGTGGAGCAGGAATTTCTCTTTGGAGAAAAGCAGCAATTACCCAACTACAGTAAATACTATTGATTCTTTCCATCGTGCATGTCCCTATCTGACCAATTTATTTCTTGGCCCATCTCTAAAGTACCTGAGCACTAGACATTCTCTTGCAATACTCTGGTGGGGGGGGGCAGAGTGGAGGAGAGGGGGCTGGTAGCACCATTTACACTTCCTAATAGAAGACCCTGATTTCAGTTGCTTATAATTTGCCAAGCTTTAATGGGGGGGTGGGGGGTAGGGATTTTCCATGCTGGAGGTCTGCCTCAGGCTGAATTTTTCTGGAGAACTTTCAACAATGTCCAGCTGTTTCACATTGTTTTGCTCATGTTAAAAAAAAAAATCTTACAACTTTTTTGGAGCACGGACTTGAAATTTGGGAGTAGCTCACCCTGGTGTCAGAGATGTGGCTTTTGCTATTCTCCTGCAAATCCACCCATATTTGCCAAGTTATCAGCCTTTGAAAAATCTCAATTTGCACATGCTCAGTAGATCTGTTAGAGTTTGGCAGCTAAATTCACTGAAGATTCCATCTACACTGAGCATGCTCCAGTCCTGGGATGCAGGGGCTGAGCAGGACTTTCACTGTAATTGCCGCTCCTAAGGCAGAAATCCAGCATGGAAAATTAAGTTTGGCAAAGCTATAAGCAACTGAATAATGGGAAGTGTCAGGCAACCTTAACCATAGGGGGCGCTACCAGCCCTGCCTATAACACACACTTTCCTCCTCGGTGGTCGGTGAGATGCCAAGGGTTAAGGGATGGGAGCAAGTCTGCTCTCAAACAAGCTGATATTGATTACTTCAAGATATGTAGCTCAGTCATCGAGAGATGTAATGACGATTGCTTTTCCACAAAGAGTGGAGGTAGATCCAATCCACTTGCCAGGGGGCCTGGATGGAATTCGACTGAGTGGTTCCATCAGAAGCCTTCATTTATGGATAGACACCATCAAGCCTTACAGGTTGCAAGGTGCTGTACAGCATGATGGTTCCTTTATACATAAACAGTGTAAGTCTTTGCCCTGTTGAAGTATAAGCCATTGAGAAGACCAGGCATGCATGATTATAAGTACCTTATGATGGCAGGGCTTGTGGTACTTTTTACTCTCCCCACCATCTGCACATTTCACTCTCTGCACCTGGCAGGGCTGTAATTATAGCATTGCTAGATATTGCTACTGGGAAGCTGGAGCAAAGAGAGGCCATTTCCAGGGGGGTGCTCGCAGAGCAACAATAATATAACAGGTTTCAGAGCAGCAGCCGTGTTAGTCTGTATCTGCAAAAAGAACAGGAGGACTTGTGGCACCTTAGAGACCAACACATTTATTTGAGCATGAGCTTTCATGGGCTACAGCCCACTTCATCAGATGCATAGAATGGAACATATGGTAAGAAGATATATATACATACAGAGAACATGAAAAGGTGGAAGTTGCCATACCAACTCTAAGAGGCTAATTAATTAAGATGAGCTATTATCAGCAGGAGAAAAAAAATTGTGTAGTGATAATCAAGATGGCCCATTTCAGAGAGTTGACAAGAAGGTGTGAGGATTGTAGAAGGAGTTTTACAAGCACAAACTGAAATCTCCAAACAGGAGACTAGACTGCTGAAAATGTGACTCTTAATATAACTTACTCAGGTAATAACAAAGAGCTGTGTTAAATTATTAAAAGCTAAATGTACAGTGACATTATACACATTGGACTCTTCCCCAATGGTTGAGTGGTTGATGAAGGAATACAGTCTTTTTAAGACTTTCGGATGGTAATCTATGTATTGGGACAGCAAATTTTAACTCCATCCAGCCCCTCTCCTGGTTTTAAATACGTTACAATGATCCTGGGCAATGAAAGATAAAAAGAAAACAAACATTGGAACAGATCAATGGTTTAGTGGTTTGTCTTTGGTCTTTACATGGTAATAATAATATGAAGAAATAACAGAAGCACATCTGGCTGCTAAGTAACCATGTTTACTAACTATACACAAACATGTAAAGCTTACCTCTATACAGCCTGTTCCACTAACTGGGGTCTGGCAGCTTGCAAAATACTGAGCACCACGGGAGAGAACACAAACTATGTAAAGGGATACAATTCCTCCTCCTTTAATGTAAAGGATCTTTAAATAAAATTTACAATGCATTACTATCAAAACTACTATCATTGAATATACAACACGCTACAAGTTAAGTCTGAGAGGTGGTTTATGACAGCTCTCTGAATAACAAGTTACCCGTTCTTTACAGTGTTTACCTGTACTTTACAAGTCACCTGTACTTTACAGCAACATCTTCCTGGTCTGGTATCACTTGTGGTAGATGCAGGCCTATGAGGCTCACTGGCACTATCATGAGTTACTCTTTGTAGCTGCATTGCAGGCTCAGTATTTTCGATAGACCATCCTGCTGAACTTATGCTCAAGAGCTTGTATATGTGTCTTCTCCATGACATGTCCAGTGTCAGGTCCATCCCATAAGCCAGAGGAGCAGTCTTTGAGGTGATCACTCAAGGTTTCCACAAATTATTTCAGTCGCATCTTACTAAGACTTCTTCTCCCATGTGAACACTGCACAGTTGGGTGTGACTATCTGTGGTCATTTGATCACACTGGTTCTTAAAAACACCCCTTTCTAGAATAGGCTTTAAAAAAATCCAGCTAAGACTTACAATTACATCCTATAAACAACATCACTGGTGTCTGACTTGTAGTAGCGTGAGCTGCATTCCCACAGGCCAGCTTTGGTGACCAGGTAGCAAGTGTAAAAAAATCAGGACAGGGGATGGTGGTAATAGGGGCCTATATAAGACAAAGCCTTAATATCGGGACTGTCCCTATAAAACTGGGACATCTGGTCACCCTAAGGCCAGCAGAAAATCTACTATCTTGTCTTTGCAATCTACCTTTCTCCAGAGCCATAGCGCAAATTGCTTGCTTGAACATCTGGATAAATCTTTCTGCTAATCCACTTGTAGCGGGATGTCAAGGAACTGATGGTACATGTTTGATACAGTTTGTTCTGAGAGATAATCCAAATGCTTTGGATGTGAATTGAGTTCCCTTTTCACTTTGAAATCTGTTCATGAACTCCTGTCCTCGAAAACGAGTGTCTTAACACTTCCACTGTCTGCACGGAAGTATTTGAATTCATATTTTGGACCATTGAGAATGGGCATCTACTGCAATCAAAACCACATGTTCCATAAATGGCCCACATATTCTATGTCGATTCACAGCCACGGGGATAGCTGGACTCTCCAAATGGTGCAAAGGAACATGTTTAGGCCTGTGTTGTGCTTGCTTACACCCT
The DNA here is from genome assembly GCF_965140285.1 of Lepidochelys kempii. Classification (NCBI taxonomy): domain Eukaryota; kingdom Metazoa; phylum Chordata; order Testudines; family Cheloniidae; genus Lepidochelys; species Lepidochelys kempii. The sequence continues at coordinate 27,608,511 of NC_136392.1, read as the reverse complement.
GGATGCTATTTTGCTATTTCTCTGTTTGTGCATCTACCCCTGGCTACCAAACATAACTCCTGTCCAGGATGTCCTTTTTCAGAATTCCTAAATGGCCTCATGTAATTCTCGAAGAATGTGTGAGCTGCATAGAAATAACCATTCTCATGCCATACATTAGGGAACCTGGATATACACTTGACTGTTCTTTCTGAGCAAAGACGCTGGAAACAGATGTTTGTGCACACGAGTCTATCCTTTCATCATAACATCATGCTCGCTAGCCAGTGCTGGATCATTTTTAGTTTGGCAAGGGGTCAATTTGTGCCATGTAGAACTGATTGTTCGCTGATTCCACAGCAGTATCCTTGCCTGCCTCCTCCAAAGGTAAGCGTGACAAGCAACTGGCATTCACACGCTGGTTGATAGTTTTGTACTCTGTCATAACAGCAAGAGCCCAAGAATATCTCCCGGAGTTAATTCTTTCCCTTACAGATAGTGGTGAAACTTTTTAACTCCTCAAACTAAACTCAGAGCTCCTCTATCAATGTGAGCATAGCTCTGTTCTGCCAAGGCAAGAGATCTAGAAGCAAAGGCCGTAGGCCTTTCAATCTAATCTTCCATCACAGGTATAATCATGGTTGCTACTCCATATGGGGAAGTGTCACAAGCTAATATTATCAGCAAAGGTGCACTGAGCTGCATACTATGCTAGGTTAATGGTAACCTTGGAAGCACCTCAGATACTTGTATCCATTCCTTTTCATTACTGGTGCTCTTGGGGGGCCCTATTCACTGGAGTCAACCTCGGCTATAATCCAGAGTCCAGTAAGGGCTGAAGTTCCTTTCCCATATCTCAAAAGGCACTGGACAAGCTTTTGCAAAATTTAGGAATTGCTCCCTCTTCAAGGACAATGTTGCTTTCGTAGGTTTTAAGGTTCTGATATCATCCTGCCTTGTCCAAAATTTCAGCTAATTCTTGCTTTGTGCCAGCATCAGTAATTTGTATCACTTTTCTAGCACATTTCTAAACCTTTATTTCCTTTCTAAAGGATCAGTGTAACCCCAGTCCCAGTGGCTGCAGTTTCTTTTTAGTTTAATTTGCACTAGGCCTCTGCAATCACTCTCCATTCCACTGTATGAGTGGGTTAGGATCCCGCACATGTCACCAATTATTGTATACTTTTGCTCTTTGCACAGTGATACTGACATGAAGAAACCCCACAGGCATAGCTGGGTCCCATCTAACCCTATTTACTAACTATATACAAACATGTAAGGCTGCTTTCTGGTGGCTTCCACAACACAGAACATCATCAGCACCAGTAGGAAGCTCACAAACTATTAAAAGAGATACTATCCTATTCCTATAAACCACATCTGGCTAGTCCAATATATTATCTCCAACAATGGCCAAGGTCATATGTGTTGTATGAAGGTGTAAAACCTCCATAAAGCACAATATGGTAAAGTGAAGGAATATTTCATCCTGAGCCCAGCTGTTGATCCTGTTTTGACCTGAAGTAGAAGGAATAACTAAATAACCCTACCCCTAATGACAGATGCTATTCTTACTCAGACAAATGTCTATGTCTCATTTAAAATTTTCTAGGTTACAATATATACCACAACAATATCCTGCAGTGGGGAGTCCCACAGGTAATCTTCCCACAGTGCAGTCAAAAAGCTAAAATCTTGCATTTTGCTTTCACAATGTGAGGGATTTTTTTAAAGTAAATCATCTCCTTTGCCTCCCTCCTTTTATCTGCTTCCAGGGCCCCCCCAAATCCTTTGGTAACATAATTGGTTGGCCTCTGAGACACCCAGTATATATTACATGCCAGAAGGGTGAAATTAACAGTTTTATAAAATCTATGAACAAATTGATAGTTTTACTGAAACTAACAAAACTGTCAATTTTCGGAAACCATTCAATTTCTTTTCAGACTTACCCAAATTTGTGATCAGGATCATGAACTTGTTATCAAACATTCGTGAAATCTACCATATCTTTTCGATTCATGATTTCACTTTCATACCTGTGCTGGATTAATATAATGGACAATATTTTATCAGATTGAACAATCTAGTAGGGAAAAAAAAGATTAGCCAGTGAGTGAAGCTGGAAAAGACAAATATTGACCTGAATTATTTTCTATTTATTGCAAATATACAGTTACAATTTAGCCAGAAAGATATCAGCACTCAGGAAATGACCAATACAATGCTGAGCTACACTGTGGTATGTTTGTTGACAAGATTTGTTAATCCTTTCATGAATCTGACTGCAGAACTCTGAAAAACTTCCCATATCATTTACAAAAAGAAAAGGAGGACTTGTGGCACCTTAGAGACTAACCAATTTATTTGAGCATAAGCTTTCGTGAGCTACAGCTCACTTCATCGGATGCATTTAACCATATCATTTAAGTATGTCAATTTAATTGTGATTTTCACTTGTACTACTATGATGGCTTGTATAGTTGCATTGTACTAGGACATCTATTTGTAATGCACATGGAATCAGATTTTCAAAAGAGGTGAGGACCACACGTCCATGTGCTCAGCACCCAAAACTGGGGTTGGATTTTTCCAAAGTGCTCAGCAGCTCTCATTGTGATGCTGATGGCCAGATTTTCACAAGAGCTCAGCATCCAACATCTACCCAACATGCCGAGCTCTTCTGGAAACTGGCGCTTTCGGAATAAAAAGGTTCCATTTTACCCTTTTCAGGGCAGAGTTGCACGTTTAAACACAGCTTTATGCATGTTATTAAATCCAGTTCTTTCTCTCTGTGAGTGTAAGGAGGAAATGAAGACGGACTTGCAATCAACTTCTCTTCTGTTTCTAGCAGTAGAGACGCTGATGGGATTTAATCATTTTACACTTAATTTTAGACCAAAACAGAGACAGCCAAATCTGATGAAAATGATTAATAACTGGGTTCCACTGCTGGACAGGACTGACCCTTCAGTTGATACCAGTGAATGTCTTAGTGATGGTAAAGTAACAGGTACATCTTTTATTTTGAAGAGAAGTGTTAATAAAGCTGTCTGTGAGGATAATTCCAGTCGGAGTTGAGGAGATATAATGTGAGCACAGACACTTGTTAACCTCTAATTATAAGATCTGCCATTGGCAAAAGTCTGTCTGAAACTTTCCTGACACATTGCGAAGCACAGCCTGGCTCTATTCCACATGTGGGGGCTTTGATGGTATTTGCATCAGAAATGTCCAGGCTGGTTTCCGATCCCCGCCCGTTTCCTCTCCTTTCTCACCTCTTCAATCCTTCCCTCTCTTTTCTCAAATGACAGCATTGCGCCAGCTCCACGCATTGGAAAATCATCTACCAGGGCCTCAGCGCCAGGAGGTTGGCTTAATAATTGTGAGATTTTTAAAAATAATAATGATGGGGGTACTTTTTATTTGCCTTCTGAGCTTTTTGGGTGCACTCAGGTCATATTTTTAAGGTTTTCTCCACAATCATGAGGGCTAGATACTTACTTTTTTAGTGAACTCTGAGGTTTTCATGCCATCTCTTGACTTCAGGAGTGGGGCACCTAAGAAAGACATTAAATATTGCGAGACTCATGAGAAAATCATGAGAGTTGTGTGACGAATGTGGGAATTTTGGTAATATTTTTAGGATTCCTGTGCACACCTCAGTTTCCCTTGGGGCTTTGCATTGCTAGGCACTGAGTGTCAAGGGAGGGCATAAAGTGTTTGATTCATGTAGCAGCCTGGTTGGAGGCCAGAGGCATTAAGAGATTGAGCAAAGTCTATACCTGTGACTGGAAACCCCAATGGCCGGAAAATTCACACCTAGCAGCCCCCCAGCCAAGAGGAAGGCATTTCCCCCCACTGCTCTGCAGGGAAGCAGAGCAAAGGTCTCTAGCTGGAGAAAAAGGGGGAAAGGTGTCAGGTGGCTGGGGTAAGAGCTGAGCATTCAGAGACACAGGGCTCTGGCCTGGGCCTGAGTTGGTATGTCTACACAACAAGTGCTACAGTGGCTGCCACTGTAGTGTAGACACCTGCTACAGCAACAAAAGGTTGGTTGGTTTGGTTTTTTTGGCTTATTACCAATCCTCTGAGACAACCACTGTCCTTTCACTCTTTAAGAATTACGGGCCTGGTTTTCTAAAAGAGATGCCTGAGATCCATGCATTCTTGGCCTGGAGATACCATGCCTGCAGGCACCACCTGGGAATGTGTCTGATAGGTTCGTTAGGCTCCTGTCTAGCCACATGTGTCTGAAAACACCTGAGTTGCACTCACACACAGATGCCTCTGCTTTCCAAACAACAGGCCCATTCAATGCCTCCTATCCAGCTACCAAGATAGGGTACATTCTGGAGCCCCTAAACCAGTTTTTCCAGACTTGATGTTTCTTGTCAATGTTTGATCGGAGACCCGGCTGCCAGGGATGCTGGAGCAGACCTCAGGGAAGGGCTCAGCAGTGGAGGTGATTTCTCCTGTTTTTCCGGTTTGATGCACAACTGTAAATAGGTTGATTTGGCTGGTAAACAAAGCAGCCGTTCAGGCTGGTTCTGAATATTTCCGAATCATTGCCCCCAGCTTCGCTTTCCGCCTTGCTCTCATTTATTGCAAATCAAGCGTGACAGCCTGGCTGGTTGTGGAGAACTAGGAAAGTTCACATGCTTAGAGCAGCGATGGGCAAACTTCAAAGGATTTGGGAATTTGATTCAGATAGACACCCAGATGTTCATCTGCTTCTCGCTGCATGATGAGATCTATCCAAACCACTTAGCTCTGAAATCAGGCTGAAAATCTAGTAAGGACACAGTCTCCCATGAGTTTTCTGATACTTCCTGCTTCTGGTAGAGCTGGAAATACCACAAGGCTCTTGTTATTGTGGAATCACATTGTTTAAGTTTCCGGGACCATCCGGAACTAGAAAGAGCAAAAGTGGCAGCAAAAATGAAAAAGAACTCTACAAAGTTAGCCCAACTTTATCAAACCTCCAAAGAAGGTCACTTTCCATTATGGCTAGATGGTGGGGTTGTTTCTTATTGTATATGGATTGGCTGAACCTTCCATAATCAGAAGGTGATGTCAACTTTTAGAAGGCTAGAAGCACCCAGATCACTCAGCTACAACAGCAGATCACACATGCATTCCCTTAGTCCTACTTAGATTGAGTGTCATGTCAGCTGTTGTTAAGCCACTGAGACTGACACGGGCCAGGGAATGGGGTGCCTGAAACAGGCATCAGCATAGCATGTGGCAAAGAAGTCTTGCTTTTTGAATGTCAAGATCTCCACTGCAAGAGATGAGTGTACATCGCTGCCATGGCATCTGCCTGAGTCTGCAGACAGCCTGACACAACTCAGAGGTGAGTCCCATGCTCCACAGCCCAGAGGAGAATTCCCTCTCCATTCCCCATGCATCTGCTCAGCACCCAGCCCAGGTGCTATATATAGGGTTTTAACCTAAGGACAGACCATCAATTACTGTTCCGGATCAATCAGTAAAGTGCGCTGCCCAGCTCAGGGGCTCCTACACAAGATGCAGTTTGTTAACGTGTCTATGGCACGGAAAGAGCTTGTTCATTATTTGAATCCGCAGTCATGCCCTGATGGACCCAGCTACATGCAGAAGGATGGAATTTACCATGGGTAAAACTGATGGTCTCACAGTCACAGTCCATTCATGACACCATAACTACACTCATATAAATGCATTACATTAAAAAAATGTTATTCAGCTTGTGAAGTCGAGGACTCAAAAGGTAGGAAATGCCAGCGTGGGGTACAGGGCGAGCGGCACCTCTGTCCCATTTCTGGTCTCTCTGAGTGCTCCCCCTCTGCAGTCAGGCTTTGTGCTATCACCTGTCCTGGGGTGGAATTTCACAATCCCCTGACAAGCAGACTGGACCCTCCTGGGCTACAGTACCCTATGTAGCCACCATTCTCCCCCTGCAGGTCCTTGGCCCATGCTCCTCACCTAGCCTGTCCCAGTCTCCACTCCTCAGGATTTTCACCCAAGTCCCAGTCCCCTTCCCAGCCAGTCCTAGTCCCCCTGTCCAGGTTCCTCCTCTGATCAGTCCCTCTCCCCCATCGGCTTCCAGTTGTCCTCATCACAACCACACTCCACCCATGTTCTCCATACTACTGGCTCTCAGTTGCAGTATCCCTTCCTGGACTCTTTATCCAATCTCAGTGTTCCCCCTGCCTGGCTCCTGTCCCAGTCTCCTTGGCCATCCAGTCACAGTTCTCCTGCTGCACCAGGACTCCTCCTCAGATTGGTCTCCTTTCCCCACAGTCCACTGGTCCCCAGCATCAGTCAGTCCCAGTATTCCCAACCTCCTCATCCAATCTCAGTCTCTCCACAATTGGCTCCCAGACTCCACCTCTTTCCCTCCTTGGCTCTCAGCCTGTTTCCCCCAAGCCCAAGTCCCAATTTATTTCTCCCACCCACCCCCCAGCCCACCTCCAGGCCCAGCCTCCTCCCACCAAGCTCCTTGTGCCAACATCTACTCCCCCTTATCTCCCACCCTGTATGGCTGTTATCTCCTCCGCATATGAATCAGGCAGCTTCCTCCTCCATGGTGCCAGAGCTGCAGCAGGGGGCTCACTGAGCGCACAGGAGAGAAAGGCTCCTTGCTCTGAGTTCCAGTGCTTCAGCCCAGCCTGGCCCACAACAGCCCAGAGCCGCTATTATAGGGCAAGTCCTGCTCAACCCAGAGCTGGAGCATGTCCAGTGTGGATGGAATCATGCTCCCTCCCAGTCCCAGTGTGGTTTTTGCACAAGGATCTTATATGGGCATACAGAAGAGCTATGGCTGAGGTCAAGAGATGTTCCTGGTCGTCAATCATAGAAGCAGTCAGGAGCTATCTATCAGGTGATGGACTGCTAGATTAATCTATACAGGCTTCTTCTTATTAGGAATTCCCTTCACTGGTTTCTGTGACAGTTTTTTTGTGTTCTTTGCAGATAAGATTGATCTGCTTTAGACTTATGGATTCATGGAGTCACAGATTTTAAAGCCAGAAGGGACCATTAGATCAGCTAGTCTGACCTGCGTATCACAGGCCAGAGAATTTCCTCCAGTTACTGCTCTGTTTAGCCCAGCTATTTGTACTGTACAGCGTGGATAAAAATCTTAGCACCCTTTTCTGAGAAGCACTGGCATCCCCAGGCTTTGGAGCAGGGACAGGAAATTTGGCATGTGGAACTCTGCTGGCCAAAAAGCATCTGAAACCTTGAAACTGCAATTTACTACAACCCCAGTTCTGGGATTTGCAGATTGGAAATTGCCATACTTTTTTCATAGTGATGCTGCAACTCTAGGAGCAACACTCTACCAGGTCTGAGATGGAAAGCTACAAGTGATTGCTTATGGTAGCGGGGGACTAATCCAGAGTGAGTACAACTACCTAATTCATAAATTGGGGTTCTTAGCCCTGAAGTGGGCAATTTGTGATAAATGCCATGATTTCCTATAGGTGAAGGACCTACGGTATAGGCTTCACTATGCATATGATTTAGCTGCTAAAGAAAGTGAGAAAAATTGATTGGCAAACAAGTGGCGATGAGACACTAACGTGCTGGAGGTAGGGTTCTGATATGTCATCTTAGCTCCAGGGGAAAGCAACAGCTGGCAGATAGATGGGAGACACAAGTTCCAGTAAGTGGCAGAAGCTGACAGAAGGTAGCTATGCAGGTGTGCAGAGAGAAAACAGATGAATCATTTGATTCAACTCTGCCATCTGAAGTCAGTCCTTGAGCAGAGGAATTTGACCCAACCCAGAGTTCTCAGAGACCAGCATGGAGAAGCACAAACAAGGTGAACATCATGAGATGAGCTCTCCTCTGGAGCCGAGGTGTGTTTGCCAATCGCCATGACAGCAAAGCTACCTATTGAACCTCACAGAACAGGTAGCATTAGAAGTCAACCGGTCACATTTAGGGATGATGTCCTTGACTTCGCAACTACCATAGAGTCCAGAGATCCCCAAGAGATGCTGTCTCATTGTGCGTCCCTTTCTTTCCTATTTTACTGTGCAGAAAGACGTAGGCAAAACATTGTTGCACGTCACAGACGTATGGCCTGGACATCAGTCATGTAAGTAGGGGAGAATTAACCCATGTGCTTTATGATGCAGCATCTGACTTGTAAATCAACAGAAAGAGATAGAAGCAGCGGAAGGAGACAGAGATTTTAGTCTGAATCCTCTGTGTCTCTGTACACACACAGCAAGCAGGGCAGGGCAACTTCACGAGAAGGACCCCAAACCATCGGGTAATAGGCTGTGGCAGTTACTAGATATCACAGGTGCTGACTTTTGTTTTTGCCGGTGGATGCCCCACACCAGCTCCACCCCATCCCCCAAGGCACCCCAGGTCTTTGTCCCCCACTCCATCTCTTCCCACCCCTGCTCTGCCCCCTCCCCCAAGAACCTCTCCTCTGAGTGCCTCCAGCCCATCGCTCGCTCCTTTCTGCCCCCTCCTGTCTTAAGGGCAGTGAGTGGGGAGGGGACAGAGAGGAGCATGGCGGGTCAGTCCCACTCAACAGCTGATGGGTGGGGCAGGCCTGCCCAACAGCTAATGGGTGGGGCAGCCCCGATCAACAGCTGATCAGCAGCACAGCCACTGAAGAGCTGATGGGGGCGCCAGGCCAGGTGCTGAACAGCTGATTGGTGATCAGCCCCAGGGCCGCCGGAGCAGCAGCTCCAGGCAGCCCTGTGAGTGCTGAGCACCCTCTATTTTTCCTCTGTGGGTGCCTGGACTCCTGAGCAGCCCGGAGTTGGTGCCTGTGCTGGACATGCTCAGTAGCTGATTCGTAGGTTGGGTAAACAGTTTTCACGGAGGGCAGGCAGTCTTGCAGGCCCCCCCCCCCTTTTGCCCTCTGAGCCATTCAGAGCTCCGGGGTGTGGGGGTGAGCAAATTAGAACTATAGGGGTTATAGGCAGCCCTGTGGACACAGCAGCACAGCAGAGTAGGACAGAGCGATATGTCTGCTGTGACGGCTGGGTCCCAACCCCTGTACTGATCTGGATTCATAGGTGCTGGAACTAGGGGGGCTGCTGCACCCCCTGGCTTGAAGTGGTTTCCATTATATACAGGGTTTTCAGTTTGGTCTCAGCACCTCCTCCATCTATACAAATTGTTCCAGCCCCCCTGTCTGGATACAGGCGATATTGTCCAACTTCACTTTCTGGGGAAGTCCTCCATAGGATAACGGTTGGCCCGCTGCTGGATTGGACCTAGACGGAGAGCTGGGAGGGAGGGAGTGCTTGTCACTCCTCGAGGTGACACCGTCTGTGGGACTTATACTGAACGATCAGCTAACTGCTCTACACAGGGATTCTATCCCAGTTAAAGAGAGAATAGGGCAGAGCTGAGTGAGGCTAGGGTTTTTAAATTGTTACCTGACGTAGCTGGGCTTGTGGGGGGAAGGACGGTGCCCTGTAGCGTGAAATCCTTATAGAGATCCAGGGAATGGCTGTTTTATATGCTGATCTCAATCCCTGTGCCGCTTTGGATACAGCCTGCGGATTGCCTTTCTTAGCAGCATCTGAGGAGACGGTCGCCTCTTAACCCAAGGGCTGGAATGCTGCTCGCTGCAGGGATCCTCTGACATTTATTTGCTGAGAAGGCTCTGTGTGTTTGAGAAGGAACTGAGATGCTGCCACTCTTCTCAAGCTCTGAAGAATCCAGGTGACCCACACCTCTTATGCTCACGCTACAGAGATTGAGACTCTCCTCTGGCAGAAGGTCCGAGAAGAACGTGTTGATATATGTGTGCGCTAAAGTGCAGAAGTGTAAATGTTACACTGGACCCTTGCATCTAAATTTACATAAACAGCGACACAGTGGGAACGTCTGTATAAGAAAAACCAGGAGATTTACTACATAGTAGATTTTGTTTGAGGAATTATTCATAAATATTCCACGTGCTATTTATAAGGTGTTTGGCTGTATATAATATTTGCTTACTAAAAAGCTAAATGGCTTTCTCCTTTGAAGCTAGCTAGGAACTTTTATTAACACCATAATGTAGGATTTTACCTACAATAACTCCTGGTTTAGCTCTGTGTAATGCTTTCTGGAAACTCCTGAAAAGCCAGAACTCTGGCCTGTACTTCAGCACAGAGTTAAGCTGAGGTGCAGGACAAAGGGAGTATAATACATATTATCACCTCAGCACTCACCCCTCCTCACATTAATTGCTTAGTTGTTATCAAAAGTATGCATATGAACAAGTTGTTTTATGGTTGTACATACACATCTGTGGGGTAGAAAATGGGTTTAAAGTGTAACCTGGTAATAGTATTTCCAGATAAAACTATGTCAGTATGGCGGTAAGATTGAAAGTAATTTAGGGTAAGATACATTACATCATCCAAATCCATTCACCTCAACTAGCCAGTCCCTGTCTCCACTCCCCCAGGCTTCTCAGCCCTGTCCCCGTCTCCTTGACCAATCAGCAACAGTTTCTCTCCCAGGCCCAGTCTCACCAGCCTCCTTACTGAAATCTTTCCTTTCCCCTGGCCTGCCTTTTATCTCCTCCACAAGCGAATCAGACAGCTTCCTCCTCCACACCATCCGGCAGTGGGAGGCGGGGGCATTGAGAACACAGGAGAGACAGGCTTTCTGCTCGCTTTCCAGGGCTCGGCCCCACCCCAGCCTGAAGCAGCTGGGAGTAGTCATTATAAGGAAAGTCTGGCTTCATTCCCCTGGCCCTGGGCTGAAGGGAACCTGGTCAGTTGCTATGTGGGGATGCTGCATGCACAGCCCAGTCAGCGCTAGAAGCTGTGAGGGCAGCCTGGTGTCTCCATGCGGGAACAGGGCTTTGTTGGGAACACCAATTTACAGCATAGAAACGCATGTGCCTCCAAGTGTCGTGCAATGGGTCTGTTGAAAATTTGTCCTCTTCACAGAGGGACACGTTTTCCAGAGTCCAGGCAGCAGGTGAGCAAGCAGACCATGTATCCCCTGCAGGTGCAAAATCCCTCACAAGCTCACATACAGAGGTTCCTGCACGCACGAGCTCAGCAATTGCACGTGCAGCCACCCATGCAGCTAACTCTATTTTCATGGGCAAACATCGGCAGCATATCTGTCCGGGTCAGATGTGTAAAAATCTCCTTACCTGAACACAGGTGAGTGTAACGGGTGTGTACACATTTTGCACAGCTCACCCAGTGCATGGGCCTTTGGAAATGAGGGCTGCAGGTTTTGCACTGTGCACAGCATATAACAACATACCAGCATTCTTGCCTCTTTTCTTTTGCATTCACTGCACTAATAAGAATGCACAAGAGCGTTCTGAATGCAGGATAATGCCATAGAAAGCACTCCCCAGCTTGGCGTCACTTAAACATGATTGAACTGTTCACCCACCACAACAAATACCCCTGTCCCTTCCCCAGCCCTGCTTTTCCACCTCTCCCCTCAGCCTGTCTCCATCCCACTCTCTCTCCCCGCTTCCTGTCTGGTAAGCATAGTGAGAGCGGGCTGTCTTTATGGCCACAAACCAACAAGTTATGAATGATGGATGAAATGAAATGAAGTTCCTGCCCAGTATGTGCTGCTGCTATTCAGGGATTGGTTTGTAGTGATTTTTAAAGGCCTTCGTTATATATTTTTCTGTTTATTTCCCTTTCTGTTCTGTGCAATTGTTGGGTCATGGACTGCCTGGCAGATCATGCTGCAGCCTCATTGCTAAGCGCTGTTTATGTTGAGAGTCTGAGGGACCACACACTCTATGCTAGTTCAGAGAAATAGAGGCCTTCATAAATTTTTGAAGATGGACACATCCAAGACCTAATTTAGACTATAGATCTAAAGTAGAATAAAATAGCTCTAAACCTTTCAGCTAATAAAACACATACCACGAACCTTCCTACAACTTTCACTTAACAGTTATCTGTAATACAAGGTTATGTTCCCTCAAATTCTGGGCGCAGAAAGGTTTCATCCTTCATTCTTACAGTGCACCGATTGCCTTACTGGTTGGCAAGTGGATTATATAGGAGACATTACACCGTGAAGAGCTGACCTTGTCCTTAACCTCAGCACATTTCTCAATTAATGCCCTGGGAGATAAATTAATTCTGTGAATCTACAGAGGTGTCTAAAATGCTGAATTGGGATTTCAATATTTTTCAAAAATCCCTTCCTTAAAATCAATACCCAGGCCATAGAATGGAAAGTTATGCCATTTGAAAAAAAGCCAACATTGTATTGATGGCATTGTCATCATCTGCGGCATTGTACATTGCCATCTGTCAAGGAGCAAGGGGGCCAAGGAGAGAGGATAAAGCTGGTGTCTGTATTCTGACAAACTATGGCACCAGTTCTGCAAACCTTTCCTCACGTGACCAGTCCCACTGAAATCAAAGGGACTGCTTGCATCAGTAAGAACCACTCATGTAGCCAGGGGATAGCGTGACCAGCACCTCCTTCTTGATCTCAAACGTGCTGTAGTTTCGCGTACAGAATTCTGCTGCCAGACATAACTGAGAACTGAAAGAGAGGCTCTCTGTAATGAACCAGGGAAGTACATTAAAGGCAGGGCACAAACCTACACACTGGGGATTTCCTCGTGAGTTTTCCTGATGGTAGCATTGTTTGCTGTGTAACCCCTAATCGGCTAGTCCGTGCTAGACCATGAGTGTTTCTAAACTAGCATAGTGTTGATCTAGTCTGTGGTGTCACCTGTTTAGTAGCATCTGGAATGAGGGCAAAGTATAAGGGTCCAGATTCAAAGGTATTGGTTTCAATGGGAGATAGGCGCCTAAATACCTTTGAGGATGTGGGCGTATTGTCAGAATAGTGCCTTAGAGCTCTCATGAGGATGAGCTCTTGTAACTCTGACAGATCCCAGTCGGCGGCGGGCAGGATCAAACTTGAGGCCTCTGGAGCTTAGTGCATGAGCCTCTATCGCATGAGCTAAAACTGTCTCTTAGCTAAGGCTGTAGAGCAGACTCATTAATATCTCTCTCTAAGTGATCTCAGTGCCACTAGATGGGACAGAACACCACACCCTGGAGGTGTGTGGGTTACACACACATGCTATGGCTACACTTCGCAGTTAACCCAGGTGATTGGCACCCGGGCCTGAATGCCTGGGATTGCCTGGCCTGGGTATGAGTGTCACCACTGGAAAGCCCTATGTCTTTACTGTTTCTGCACTCGCTCATGTCTAGGGGCATATCCAGTAGTTCTTTGTGTTGAGATGCTCCAGGATTCTTTCCCACTCCATTGTGCCAGCTTGGGGGAGAACTCGTCTCTCCTTCTGGGGAATTGTGGGAAGGCATTGGAGGACTATCAGCACTTGTGTGATTCGTCTGTGTCCTCACTGCAAAGTGGGTGGGTCCCAGCCTAAGTATAAGCAGAGCCTGGATTCTAACCATGGGGCCAGCTAGCCCAGGCTTAAAATACCTTCAAACCTGGGTCAGAAGTTTTTCTGTGCAAATATGGTGGGGGGAATTAAGTCTAAAATCGAGGCAAGAGCCCAGGTTAACTGCATGCTGTAGACATACTCACAGCAGGTATTGCCCTGCCTCAGAACAATTTCAATACACAACATCCCCAGGGATGTAAAGAGTCAATGACTCCAGGTTACATGCAGTGAAAACTTCTTGAGCAAGGCACTAGGGGGAGATGTTTATAGGGGAAAATGTTAAAAAAGAAAAGAAAATGTCCTACTATATAAAGCAAACAATGAGCAATCTCATTAACACCTCCCATATTCCCTGGCCTTCCCACCAGGTCATTCTGAATATGACCCTACTGGACTTATTAGAACATGTCTGCACACCTAACACTTCGGCGAGCCCTGCTTTTCTCCTGGCTAGGTTCTGGCAGACAAGTATGGCTGGAAAGTGCAGTCAGTGGCTCAGAAACAGTTAAACCATTTTAGGAATCTAAATACGATGGTAACAGCAGACTGAGTGCTTCTTACAGAACACCCAGTGCCCAGGCCAGAGACCCTGTGCTCATGCTGAGGGCATGAGAAATCTGTTCACAGCAGGTCCAGCACCCTGGCTGATTCTCTGAACCTACTTACATAGTCATTGAAAAGACCTCCCGTGAAATTACCACTGTATTTGATTCCTGCAATTGTTAATATATGTTTGATTACATATTTTAGGTGTTAAACTGGGCAGATGGGAGCCAGTAATAGGATCTGTAATATGTCAGTGAAAATGAAACAGCCATTTCATATGTCAACAATGTTTAAAGGTGGGATTTTTCAAAAGCTGGTAAGAGTTGGTGCCTAAATCCCTTAAGATGCTTTTGAAATTCCCACCCTAAAACACTGCTGGTGTTTCATGCTGTCGTATTTAGGTCTGCATGGGAGAAACCTTGACTCCATGTTGAAAAGTGATCTAAATATTGTAATCAGAGCAGATTAAATATGAATATCTGAAGCAGTTTAACCTTTCATTCCCCCATTTTAAATGACGGGGTATGTTAGTCATAAGAAACTGTAACTTTTAGTTAATGTAGTTGGGGGGTTTTTAAGTGGTGGGCCAGATTCAGAGTTGATATAAATTGGCACAGTTCCACTGACTTCAATAGAGCAGCTCTGATTTACACCAGCTAGGGATCTGACTCTCTCTATATTTAGCTGTGTATGTGAAGTAACCAGATAAATATTATCAAACTGCAAATACATTCAGAGAAGTGTTGGTTATCCAATGCTCAGCATTCGTAATGACTCTGTAGGAGACAGACATTCAGACTAAAAATAAGGCGTGCATTTTTAACAGCCAGGGTAATTAACCATTGAAACATCTTAGCTAAGGATGTGGGGGATTCTTCATAATTTGAGGTCTTTAAACTGAGGTGGGATGTCTTCTAAAACTCTAGCTCAACATGGAAGTTTTGGGCTTGAAGCAGGAATTACTGGTGAAATCCTTTGGCCTATGTTACACAGCAGATCAGATTAGGTTATTGTAATGGTCCCCTCTAACTTTAATAGCTATAAGTCTATTACATACAACACATAGTGACAACAGCTGGACTAAGCTCCACAGATTCACTTCACTGGGGTTTGTGTGAATACTTCTTTTGGTTTAGATCCACCTGGACTCACGGCCTACAAGTTTCTTTTTCCATTTCAGGTTACATCAAACTCAAAACCTCAATGGGAAACTTCATCAAAACCACCAAATTTTGCCTAACTTGATGTCAAAACTATTACAATCGGCCAATTTCATGTTTTCCATGCAAGCCCATAAAATGGCCAGGCTTGTCCAAAACCAAGCCCAGGTTTCATTCAGAGCCTTCCAATCACCTGAGTCAGAATTTCAAGTTTTCAGTGAAGCCAGAAATCCAGTGAGTTTCTCCTAAGTCTATGTCCATGTGTGACTATTTCACACAGCTCTAGTACTGACAGCTGGGACTTAGCCTCAAGCAACACACCACATGGTATGTCCACAATGAAGCTGAAGGAAGAGACAAGGAAAAAGACGCATTTAGGCTGTTCTCTGTATGATGGGGAAGAACGAATTTACACTCTAAGCCTGGAGGCCTTACAGTTGCTTACAAAGATATCCTCCAGGATTTGGAGTGGAATGTTAGATCATATTCTCCTCATGAACTTGACTGTATTTAGGGAGCAGGACCAAAGCCAACACAAAATATAAGGTAAATGGGACTGAAAGCTAATTAATAATTGCTTCTGAGGAAACAGAAAGTCACAGAATTCCTCTTGTTGCAGCTGGAATCTGCAAAGGGAAACCACAGAGGAGTAAAAGGTCTCCCTTGCCATTGGGGTTCTCTGGCTTTGGCAGAACTGGGGTGGGTCTGCTGCACAGGAGGAAGGCAGAATGTAGGGAGTCCATGCACGGGACACCATCGTCCACGTGTTCCAAAGCACAGCTCTCCGGGCACCAGTGAGCAGGGTGGCTGGGGAAGGGGTGTGGTCGTGCCCGTGCATCTGTGACTATTGTGATGTATTGAGGACTGTGTTGGAATTGCAAGCTATCATTTCAAGAGTTGTAGGGAGGGGTTTCCTAGTCCTGCTTGCAGGCTAGTGGACTCTGTATGAAACTGTGGGATGACTGAGTTTGCAATCAGTCAGCCTAGAGTCAGATGGGATGAGTTGTGGCACTTTGTTTTTAGGGAGCAGCCTGCTTTGTCTCTCCCTGGTTTTGAGTTCTTGTATGTTAGCATTCTGAATTCTAACATATAATGTACTGTTACATTTCTACCTTCCAGCAAAAGTACTTCATGTTTTTCTTTAACTTCTGTGTTTGTATGCAGTGAACATAACAGCTATATTGATGCACCAGCACCCTCCTCCCCCCGCCCAGATGTGGATAAGAGGGTTAGAATAACAGCCACAAAGGTTGCTGCAGCCCTCAGATTGCAGTAACTACCCCAGACTATTTCTGCTACCACTCCACTCCTGGGGATGGGGATTCTTTCCCTCTACTCCATCTTCTGAGGTTTCCTGAGCACGCTTGTGCTGTGCGCTGAGACCAAGCATTTGGCTTAGAAGTCATAGAGAGTGAAATGCTGGCCCCACTGAAGTCAATGGGAGTTTTGTCACTGATTTCAATTGGGCCAGGATTTCACCCCTAAAATCAGAACATTGTTTAAGAAAACCCCTTATTATTAAAAGAAAAGGAGTACTTGTGGCACCTTAGAGACTAACCAATTTATTAGAGCATAAGCTTTCGTGAGCTACAGCCCACTTCCTCAGCTGTAGCTCACGAAAGCTTATGCTCTAATAAATTGGTTAGTCTCTAAGGTGCCACAAGTACTCCTGTTCTTTTTGCGAATACAGACTAACACGGCTGTTACTCTGAACCCTTATTATTAGACATGTAACAAGTATGCAAAATGTTACCAGTCACGGATGCTGCCTCAGGACTTGTATGTGGTACTCAGTTTCTGCAGAACCCTTCTTCCCCCTCTTCAGTGGAGGCAAAGTGCATTAGGGCAAAAGTCATCACCCACCCAGTGCTCTCTGCTAGTCCACTCATGCAGCAGCATTGATGGTGCCTTTTCAGAAGGTGCATTTGCAAGAGAAAAGGGCTTTAATAGCAGCCACTGAGAAAAAATAGTTAAAAAACCAGTAGCAGTTATCTTGGAAAGAAAATGGGCTTGATTTGCTCCTCATTCACTCTGTTTTTACATCAAATTGCTTTCTGTGACTTGGCTCCTGATTTACACTGGCATGTGCAGAAAGGGAATCAGGCTGTACAGTTCCTTTTGCCTCCCTCCCTCTTTCGCCTGTTGTCATCGTTTAAAATATTTTTGGGTATTTTGCGAACCCCCTTAGGTGTGTGTTGCCGGCTTTTCCCTTTGTATTTATGACTTCATAATTTCGGACTCCGTCACAATCAGCGCTGAAGAAGCGTAGCTGGGAGTAATGAAATAATTTGAAGGGCCATGCTGCAACGTGGAGACAGCCTGCATTTCTCATAGCAGAAGCAGAGTGAATAATATTTAGGGATGTGTGTTTATAAATCAGTGCACCCTTTAATTAAGCAAAACATTTTACTAAAAAAGAATTAATTAGCAATTCATGGCACACAGCCTGGCCTATTATCAAAGCGCTTGTACACGATAAAGCACAATTGCTTGTGTGTCTTTAGAGCTAATTATCAGTAACTTGTTTTATTTTTATTTCAGAGCTCCTTGCAAAGCAACAAGATAAAGATCTACATTTAGGAGCGCTGGGCTGGTGACTTTTTTTTTTTTTTTTTTCAGTCTCTCTTTCAAGATTTTGCAATTTGCCATTAGCAGGGCCTGGGAAGGAGGCATGCTTATGCAGCCACTGCTGTGAATGAGTGGAGATACGGGCTCTTAGGACTTGATCCGCCGCCCACTGAAATCAATGCAGCAGCTCTCATGGACTGCAGTGGGCCTTGGATCAGGTCCAAATTCAGGGCTGGAATAGGAAGGTCCACATGGTGGTGCACTCCTGGGTGGTAGAAACACACGGAGCCGCTTGTGGCCCAGCACATGTAGAGACCACATTTTGACTGGGGACAGGAGGCTCTGCTCCCTCCTAGCGCCCACATGGACACAAGCTGCCTAAGGAAGAGATGAGAGGAGGGCAGGCCCAGCCCCAGCTCTACAGCCGCACATAAACCAGACAGCAGAGCTGGCCAAGCGCGTGGGAGCTTGTGCTGTACCCTCTCCATGGCAGTGGGGCTGCTGGAACTCCTCCAGAACAAGTCTGGATGAGTCCAAGGAGTCCTGCTGTACAGCTGCCCACCTGCATCCATTCAGTTTGCTTGGGGGTGCCAATGCTGCAATCTAGCCAGGCTCCACGCGGGATTAAAGGTGGATCAGACGAGCTGGGATCTGTGCTCTGAAGAGTCCCCTGCAAATTTCTAGCGGCCACTTTGCAGGATTGGGGGCCTCACATTTTTGTTCAGCTGGGCCATGTTTACTCTTAATCAATTCTGAGAAGTGGAACTCCTTCCCCCGGAGCTATTTCCTCATATATTTTGTGGGTGCCAGGGCACACTCGCAATTGCCCCTCCACAGTGGTTGTATTTCCTCAGCTGTCTAGATTAGTTTATTACTCCATGTAAGGAGTAGGAAGGTGGTCTAAAGCCAGGTCCTAGTGGGCAAGGTTCAACTCCTTAAACCATCACCATGACTGTCATGGATAGACACAGATGCCTTGTTGGCCTTCTCTGCACAGAGGCCAAAGATGACCAGGGAAGTTTGGAGGCAAGACACGATTTAATGGTCGTCCCTGTATTAAGCTAGCTTATATATTTTAATAACGGGGGTCCAGCCTCATTAGGAACTTTGGATGTAATTGCAATGTGCTTCTGTCCTTTGATCTAGCAAAGCACAGATGCATGTGCATAACTTTAAGCACAGGCTAAGTTCTGTGCTATACTGGGCCCACAATGCATAAATAAGAGAATCTAGAAAAGAAGCACATCTCAACTTAGCTTTGAAGAACAGAGGTCTAAACAATATCTAATTATGTTTAGGACTAACATGATAAGCATGCTATGAGAACAAGAATAGAATAATTTGCCTGAGCTGAGCAAACGTTGGAAGAGTGAAAATTGTTGGATAAGGTAGGGAGAAAAAGAAACAAAGGAAAAGGGACAGGAAGGAAGAGAAAGAGGGAAAGTCTGGTGGGGATTTGGGTGCTAACCTGAGATGTGGGAGATTGGCACTCAGTTTCTTGCTCTGCCTCAGATTTTCTATGTGAACTTGGGCAAGTCATATAGCTTCTCTGTGCCTCAATTCCCCATCTGTACAATAGGGATAATTGCACTGTGCTACGGTGTTGTGAGCATAAATACATTCAAGATGGCAAGCTGGTCAGATGCTATGGTAATAAGAGACATAAAAATAATCTAGACAGAAGATGGCCAGAGATATGGGAGAAGGGTCACACTCCTCTTCTTTGACTGTTGGTAAAGAGCACGGAGATGTTACTTGCTCCCTAAGAAACATGAGACATGGTTATTTTGGCTCCACGTGTATGGGTATACATTGAACAAATATTTATGTCTCTTGGGCATGTGCCAAAAGAAGCATTTAAACACAACACACTGGCACGAGAGGCAGGACTATGAGGGATGTCATTCTGATGCAGATGGCCTTCCCATTTGCTTCCTTGGTTAAACAGCAGTTTGGCAAGTTTGGCACTCAAAAAGCCTCTATAGTGTTCCAGAAACTTATCCCCTGTGGCCTACTAGGAGCTAGTTGGAGGTTTGTCGATGCCTGGAATTGTGCATTCGTCTTTAATGAGGTTGTATTTATATTGTTTTCTTTGTCAGAGGAGTCTTGGGAATTCCACACTGTAGAACATATTTTCATTTAAAAATTGCATCTGGCCACTAAAATGTCACTCTGATCTGGTAATAGGCCCAGATTAGCAAGTGCAGGTTGTATGGCCTGTGGCAGGTAATGCACAGCAATTACCTTGCTGAAAAAAGAGGCAGTTCAAGTTAAAAATCAGCAGCAGTACTGTACGTTGTGAAAAGATCATATGGAAGCAGATGGTATCCGAGGAGAGCTGAGTGATTCAGTGTGCTAGAATACCCTGGGACATCACAGGAAACAAATATGGCCAGAGGCAAAGGTCAGATGTTTGCTCCTCAGTCAAGTGTTTTGAAAAAGTGGGTGGCAAGGGACAAACTTTCAAATCTGGGGATGAAAACATGAAATATCTCATCTGCAAGATACTTTTGTACTAAAAGGGTGGCCTATGCACCACTATAAGCAACAGACATTCCTTAGAGCAATTTCATACACATAATAAGTCCACATTTCCATTAAGTAGATAGATATGTGGTAGAAGTCCTTGTGTAAGTTCTTTCTAATTATTAGTGCAGTCTAATTATTGACTAGTCAGTAGATCCGACATCTGGCTTTACTGAGCTTAAATCAATAAAGCACCTAGAGCCTTGTGTTGACAAAGACTATTTAATTGTTAGGCCTAGAAATACTTTGTCAACAATTCTGGTATGGCTGTCAACAAATGCATGTCTTTGTTCTTCCCTTATCTGATGGCTTGTTTCTTTACTCTCCCTTGGCAGTGACAGAGAATAAGGATATCAAAATAAGGATATCACCCACCTCTGAAGCATGCTACTAGAGATTCTAGCAGGAACTGAGCACATAAGCCTTAATCCTGAGATTGTTATATGAGAAAATGCATAGATTCATAGATTCCAAGGCCAGAAGGTAACATTGTGATCAACTAGTCTGACCTCCTGTATAACACAGGCCAGAGAACTTCCCCAAAATAATTCATAGAGCAGATCTTTTTAGAAACAATTTTGATTTTAAAGTTGTTAGTGATGGAGAATCCTCCGCAAATCTTGAAAATTGTTCCAGTGGTTTTTAACCCTCCCTGTTAAAAATTTAAGGTTAATTTATTGGCAACAATTCATAAGCCCCACACAGCATACCCCTATTTACACCAATAGTTCTCACATGTGCAGGCCATATTCACATGAATAAGTAAGGTTTTTAGATTAGGGTCCCTACTTGGCATTAAACCCTCTCAAAGAAAATTCATCAATCTACCTTGTTGTGGCAAGCTACAGGTTTCTATTGAGAGACGCTACCAACATGCATGGTATAAAATCATTCCTTCACACTATGCGCAACGTAAATGTGAAAACAAAGGAAAAAGAGGTGGGGAGCAGATGGAGGAAGAAAGGACTGGAGGCATGGGGAGTGTGGACTAGATGCAGGATGAACACAGGACTAGGAAGCAAGATCGCTTGTGTTCTGCTACTACTTCACTGCATGACCTTTGTCAAATCACTGAACTTCTCTGACTCTGTTTCCAACAGTCTGTAAAAAAGGGAATAATAAGACATAAGCTTCCCTCCTGAGGTGTGTGAGTATGAGCGAGAGTGCATGCCAATTACCTAGTGACACCAGAATGATGGATGAACTGGTTTTACTAGGACACTGGTGTCAGCCTAGGCTCTCACTGTCGGGGTTGACGGTGTTTCTCCAGATTCACACTGCTGTAAGAGAGATCTGTATTTAACCCAGCTATATCTGCGCTGGGCTAGATTGTGCCAAATAGGCACAGCCTTGTGCCAATGTCAGCAAGGAGCTGCATGGTGCAGGGAAGTTCCAGTGCTGATTGTGTCTGAGGGAGGCACATTCCCTCCCTAAAACACCTGGGGGCAGGGGCAGGTGGAGACTGGACCATCCTTTAGGGCGTTGCAGCCTGTTTCCCCCTGGTGAGCTGGCCTATTTTGTAGGGCAGGGCCTGCAGAGTGGTGGGGCATGGCCTTGTTTCTAAGGACCCCTGAGGTGAATAGAGGGAGCAGTTCATGTACACTGCGCTAGCTCAGGGATTCTGCTTGTGCACGCCTGTCACAGGGCACCTTATTCATCGCTAGGGGCTCATCCTTGTGGCCACGCTTGGGGATTAGCTCCACTCAGGCCTGACACTCCCTTCTGCTGTGTGCTGCACACCTTGCTGTCTCTCTAACACTCCCTGCCCCTCAGGATGCTCTGTCTTCCAGGCTTGGCCCTCTGGCCAGGTCACTATTGTCTTCACCTTCTAGGGTATCAAAGTCTTTCTGTACCAGTGATCTCAGGCAGTCTTCTCATGTACTGCCCGAATGGTGCCACACAGTGATGAGCTGCCAAAATCTTAACAACAGGTTCCCTTCTCACCCCACGAGGGGGTCATGGCACCCCCAGGGACCCCTGCCCCATCCACCCCCCTCCCCTGTCCCCTGACTGCCCTGGAACCAGGCAGGAGGGTCTTGTGGGCCACTGTAGTGGGTGCCCACCCCGCCCCTAAGAGCCAGAGGGACCTGCGGGGGGTGAGGTGGGGAGTCTCAGAGGTTCTTACCTGGGGCGGCTCTCGGCTGGTCCCTCTGGCTCTTAGGGGCGGGGGAGTGTAGCTAGGGGGGGAAACGCGGGGGTGGCCGCTCCCCCCACTGATCACATCAAAAGTGGCGCCCCGGAGCACCCACGGGGTCGGCGCCTAAGGCACCGCTTTTGGCTGGTTGTTAAATTTAGGTTTCAGAGTAACAGCCGTGTTAGTCTGTATTCGCAAAAAGAAAAGGAGTACTTGTGGCACCTTAGAGACTAACCAATTCATTTGAGCATAAGCTTTCGTGAGCTACAGCTCACTTAAATTTAGAAGCCCTTTTAGAACCAACCAGTTCTAAAAGGGCTTCTAAATTTAACAACCAGTTCCAGCGAACTGGTGCGAACCGGCTCCAGCTCACCACTGGTGCCACATCCCTAATGGCTGGTAGGGGAAACTGGACCCACCCTCTACTCCAGGTTTCAGTCCAAGGACCCTCTACATGGCAACTGTGCTTTCTCTTGGACCCTGTTGCTCTTTCTCTAGACTCCTTCATATAGCTTCTGCCTCCCAGTGTACCGACTCAAACTCTCTCCTCCCAGGGAGTCACCACAGACAACTGAACCCTGTAGCTTCAAACACACCTCCTTACTCCCAGGGAGTGACGGCAGCCTACTTCCCTGCAGCCCCTTTCTATTGCCAGCTTCCTGGCTTTATCCTAGCCCTGTCTGTTGCTTCTCAGCTGGGCGTCGTCATCATTCAGGGGATTACTTAGGCCACCTAATTCCCCTCATCTGTGGCCTAGCTGGGCATTCAATGCCGTCTCAACTCCTCTCTGTCTGCAGTCTGCCTCTGCATAGATCACAGGAAATATATTACCACAAGCATATATTGTGACACACTTGCAGTACCATTCTCTGTAGCATATTCCATATCATCTTCCTGCTGATGGCTTTTCTTCACACACATACACACGCCCTATTGTTAGTGCAATATACCCATTCCCATAAAGGCATTCTAAGGAGAGATGGAATTGGAATGAAACAGCCAGGTGCAAGATAAAAAGGGGAAAGACAGGTTATGTGGTAGATATAGTAGACTTCAAAGGGAGACAGGTTTCAAAGAACAGCAGCTCTGTACCAAGGGAACACAGGGTAAAAAGGCACAAACAGCCTTACTGAGAGGCAGCTGATTGTACTTGGAATATTTATAAGAATTTATGTTAGCCCATGCACTGTCATTCTGTGCAGGTTATTTATCTAACCACTGTAATTTGCTCTGAAAACATAAACAATTGCAAAATAGCTTTGGAGAGGACTTTGCTGTTTTCTTTGTGCTTTGGTATTTTTTTGCCAGATAAGGGGAATCATTGGCAATATTACAGATTTCTTTTTTCAAGCTGAATACAGGGTAAACCACGTCACAGACTGTAGCTACTGCACAAACCCCTGCAGTGTCTGCTTGGAGTGCGACGTTGGGGAACGATACAGCTGAAAACAACATCTTCTAATAGATTCTCCCATAAGAAATCCCCACTCCTGAGTTATCACTCAATGTTTGTCACCAAGGATAAGTGGAGGCTGAAATGCTAAGAAGGAGAAAATCTTAGCCCTGGTCTTCACTAGGAGTTGAGGTCAAATTTAGCAGTGTTAAATCGATTTAACCCTGCACCCGTCCACACGATGAAGCCCTTTTTTTCGACTTAAAGGGCTCTTTAAATCGATTTCCGTACTCCACCCCCGACACGGGGATTAGTGCTGAAATAGGCCTTGCTGGGTCGAATTTAGGGTACTGTGGACGCAATTAGACGGTATTGACCTCTGGGAGCTATCCCACAGTGCTCCATTGTGACTGCTCTGGACAGGACTCTCAACTCAGATGCACTGGCCCGGTAGACAAGAAAAGGCCCGTGAACTTTTGAATTTCAATATCCTGTTTGGCCAGCGTGGCAAGCTGCAGGTGACCATGCAGAGCTCATCAGCAGAGGTGACCATGATGGAGTCCCAGAATCGCAAAAGAGCTCCAGCATGGACCGAACGGGAGGTACGGGATCTGATTGCTGTATGGGGAGAGGAATCGTGCTATCAGAACTCTGTTCCAGTTTTCGAAATGCCAAAACATTTGTCAAAATCTCCCAGGGCATGAAGGACAGAGGCCATAACAGGGACCCGAAGCAGTGCCGCATGAAACTTAAGCAGCTGAGGCAAGCCTACCAGAAAACCAGAGAGGCGAACGGCCGCTCCAGGTCAGAGCCCCAAACATGCCGCTTCTTTGATGAGCTGAATGCCATTTTAGGGGATTCAGCCACCACTACCCCAGCCATGTTGTTTGACTCCTTCAATGGAGATGGAGGCAACACGGAAGCAGGTTTTGGGGACGAGGAAGATGATGATGATGAGGTTGTAGATAGCTCACAGCAAGCAAGTGGAGAAACCATTTTTCCCGACAGCCAGGCACTGTTTCTCACCCTGGACCTGAAGCCAGTACCCCCCAAACCCACCCCAGGCTGCCTCCCGGACCCACCAGGCGGAGATGGGACCTCTGGTGAGTGTACCTTTTAAAATACTATACATGGTTTAAAAGCAAGCATGTTTAATGATTAATTTGCCCTGGCATTTGTGGCTCTCCTGGATATACTCCCAAAGCCTTTGCAAAAGGTTTCTGGGGAGGGCAGCCTTATTCCATCAACCATGGTAGGACACTTTACCACTCCAGGCCAGTAGCACGTACTCGGGAATCATTGTAGAACAAAGCATTGCAGTGTATGTTTGCTGGCATTCAAACAACATCCGTTCTTTATCTCTCTGTGTTATCCTCAGAAGAGTCATATCATTCATGGTCACCTGGTTGAAATAGGGTGCTTTTCTTAAGGGGACATTCAGAGGTGCCCGTTCCTGCTGGGCTGTTTGCCTGTGTCGGAACAGAAATGATCCCCGCTGTTAGCCACGGGGAGGGGGAAGGGGGGAGGGACTAGCCATGTGGTGGGGGGAGGCAAAATGCAACCTTGTAATGAAAGCACATGTGCTATGTATGTAATGTTAACAGCAAGGTTTACCGTGAAAGAGTGTACCCATTGTTCTAGAAAATGTGTCTTTTAAAATATCACTGTCCCTTTTTTTTTCTCCACCAGCTGCATGTGTTTCAAGGATCATAGGATCTTCTCCATCCCAGAGGCTAGCAAAGATTAGAAGGTGAAAAAAATGCACTCGTGATGAAATGTTCTCTGAGCTCATGCTGTCCTCCCACGCTGACAGAGCACAGATGAATGCGTGGAGGCAGACAATGTCAGAGTGCAGGAAAGCAGAAAATGACCGGGAGGAGAGGTGGCGGGCTGAAGAGAGTAAGTGGCGTGCTGAAGAGAGGGCTGAAGCTGAAAGGTGGCGGCAGCGTGATGAGAGGAGGCAGAATTCAATGCTGAGGCTGCTGGAGAATCAAACCAATATGCTCCAGCATATGGTTGAGCTGCAGGAAAGGCAGCAGGAGCACAGACCGCCGCTACAGCCCCTGTGTAACCAACTGCCCTCCTCCCCAAGTTCCATAGCCTCCCCACCCAGACGCCCAAGAACGTGGTGGGGGGGCCTCTGGCCACCCAGCCACTCCACCCAAGAGGATTGCCCAAGCAACAGAAGGCTTGCATTCAATAAGTTTTAAAGTTTTAAAATTTTAAAGTGCTGTGTGGCCTTGTCCTTCCCTCCTCCACCACCCCTCCTGGTGCATCTCTCCTCCACCACCCCTCCTGGGCTACCTTGTAGTTATCTCCCTATTTGTGTAATGAATTAATAAAGAATGCATGAATGTGAAGCAACAGTGACTTTATTGCCTCTGCAAGTGGTGATCGAAGGGAGGAGGGGAGGGTGGTTAGCTTACAGGGAAGTAGAATGAACCAAGGGGTGGGCGGTTTCATCAAGGAGAAACAAACAGAATTTTCACACCGTAGCCTGTCCAGTCATGAAACTGGTTTTCAAAGCTTCTCTGATGCGTACCGCGCCCTCCTGTGCTCTTCTAACCGTCCTGGTGTCTGGCTGTGTGTAACCAGCAGCCAGATGATTTGCCTCAACCTCCCACCCCACCATAAACGTCTCCCCCTTACTCTCACAGATATTGTGGAGCGCACAGCAAGCAGTAATAACAGTGGGAATATTGGTTTCGCTGAGGTCTAACCGAGTCAGTAAACTGCGCCAGCGCACTTTTAAATGTCCAAATGCACATTCTACCACCATTCTGCACTTGCTCAGCCTGTAGTTGAACAGCTCCTGACTACTGTCCAGGCTGCCTGTGTATGGCTTCATGAGCCATGGCATTAAGGGGTAGGCTGGGTCCCCAAGGATAACTATAGGCATTTCAACATCCCCAACGGTTATTTTCTGCTCTGGGAATAAAGTCTCTTCCTGCAGCTTTTGAAACAGACCAGAGTTCCTGAAGATGCGAGCGTCATGTACCTTTCCCAGCCATCCCACATTGATGTTGGTGAAATGTCCCTTGTGATCCACCAGTGCTTGCAGCACCATGGAAAAGTACCCCTTGCGGTTTATGTACTTGCCAGCTTGGTGCTCCGGTGCCAAGATAGGGAGATGGGTTCCGTCTATGGGCCCACCACAGTTAGGGAATCCCATTGCAGCAAAGCCATCCACTATGACCTGCACATTTCCCAGGGTCACTACCCTTGATATCAGCAGATCTTTGATTGTGTTGGCTACTTGCATCACAGCAGCCCACACAGTAGATTTGCCCACTCCAAATTGGCTCCCGACTGACCGGTAGCTGTCTGGCGTTGCAAGCTTCCACAGGGCTATTGCCACTCACTTCTCAACTGTGAGGGCTGCTCTCATCTTGGTATTCTGGCGCCTCAGGGCAGGGGAAAGCAAGTCACAAAGTTCCATGAAAGTGCCCTTACGCATGCGAAAGTTTCGCAACCACTGGGAATCATCCCAGACCTGCAACACTATGCGGTCCTACCAGTCTGTGTTTGTTTCCCGAGCCCAGAATCGGTGTTCCACCGCATGAACCTGGCCCATTAGCACCATGATGCCCACATTGCCAGGGCCCGTGCTTTGAGAGAAGTCTGTGTCCATGTCCTCATCACTCACGTCACCGTGCTGACGTCACCTACTCGCCCGGTATCACTTTGCCAGGATCTGGTGCTGCATATACTGCTGGATAATGCGTGTGGTGTTTAATGTGCTCCTAATTGCCAAAGTGATCTGAGCGGGCTCATGCTTGACGTGGTATGGCGTCTGCACAGAAAAAAGGTGCGGAACGATTGTCTGCCATTGCCCTGACGGAGGGAGGGGTGACTGACAACATGGCTTACGGGTTGGCTTACAGAGAATTAAAATCAACAAAGAGGGTATTTTTGCGAGAAACTGAATGGCCCCCTCAAGGATAGAACTCAAAACCTCAAGGATAGAACTCAAAACTGGGTTTAGCAGGCCGTTGATTTCACAGAGGGAGGAAGGGAGGAGAAAATGAATACAAAACAATTCTGGTCTATTTCTTCTTTTGAGCCACTTCATCTATCTTTATACATCTTGCTGGCAGCAGACTGTGCAGTACAACCGCTAGTCATCGTCATCTCCTGGGTGCTCGGCAGAAGATGGTGCCGTATGACTACTTGCCATCGTCTTCTGCTGGCTGCTGATTAAAAGACAGTGCACTGCTGGTAGGACGCAATCGCCACGAGACGAAACAAGGGAAAAGACCTGGCTGAGTCACTCTCATGTTTGCCCAGGCGCCCGGTTAAAAGAGCACCCAGGACTACGTCGATGACGGCTACCAGTCATACTGCACTGTCTGCTGCCAAAAGGCAATAAACTGCTGCTGTGTAGCAATACAGTACCACATCTGCCAGTACCCAGGAGACATACGGTGACGGTTAGCTGAGCGGGCTCCATGCTTGCCGTGGTATGGCGTCTGCACAGGTAACTCAAGAAAAAAGGTGCAAAACGATTGTCTGCCCTTGCTTTCATGGAGGGAGGGAGGGAACAGGAGCCTGACGATATGTACCCAGAACCACCCGCGACAATGTTTTAGCCCCATCAGGCACTGGGATTTCTACCCAGAATTCAAATGGGTGGCAGAGACTGCAGGAACTGTGGGATAGCCACCCACAGTGCAATGCTCCAGAAGTTGACGGTTACCTCGGTACTGTGGACAGACTCCGCCGACTACATGCACTTAGAGCATTTTTGTGGAGACATACACAATCGACTGTATAAAAACGCTTTCTACAAAACTGACTTTTATAAATTCAACCTAATTTCGTAGTGTAGACGTACCCTTAAACATTTTTAAACAGCAGAGGTAGGTCAGAAAAGTCAAAGAACAAGGGCAGATGGAAAATACATATCAGGAGTGGGGAAAGAATGGTCAAGAGAATAAAATGTCTATGGAGGGTGAAATTCATCCCTGTGCAGAGGGCCATCATGAAGTCTATGCAGCTCTTAAGTCCCACTTACTTGAATGCTATCTTGAGTGCATAGACTTTGTGCTGGCCCTTGGCCCAGGGTGAATTTAATTGGAGTGCTCAGTGCAAGAAGGAGGTGACTGGTATTTGCAGTCATACCAACCTCAACCATTCAAACATCTTGAGTCTGGCTACAAAAAATATGTAAGATTTAAAAATAAAAAAAAACCCTACATTTTATTTGATTTACGTTTCTCTGCAACCACAAAAGGCCAAAAATGTATTTTATTTTTAAATGAAAATTGACATTCTCACAAAATAACACGACTCCAAGAAGTGGGGATGCATGAAAATCACCAGATATCTTGGGAAACTTGTGAGAGTTGGCAACACTGAGGTACCCAAGCTCATTATTCAAGCTTTATGCAAGTGAAGAGGTGCAGGGCTAAGAGAATAGTTCATGCCTTTCTACCTCAGGTGCTAGACAGGACAGTGCTGGAAATGTGTCATTCATTTTCACTGGAGAATGTTGGTACTGTGTCATCATGATGATGACAATCGGACAAAGAGATGCAAGATTTTGTCTTGTTGAGATCCAGCTTCCTTTTTATTTCCATGACAATACAGGAAAACTTTTTATCACTCGCTGAGACATTTCAATATGCATCAACAAAGCTTTTGCCAGGGTGACAGCCGACTGACAGCTATGTTAGTATGTTTAACTGGAACCTTCTGGTTTTTTTTCTGTTCCATCACAAATCTTGCAGCCTGAGGAAGTTGGGGTGGGGGGGGAAGAAATCCTACTTAAGGCAGTTTAAGTGAAATGTCAGTAGTTGAGAGAATATGTTTAATTCTTACTAAATTCGCATCAGTATCTTTAGCTGACTGCAAGGCAAGGAAGTCCAAACCCCTTGAGGTAGTGAGTTCTAAAATAATTCACTGCTGCAGCACTTTGATGTCAAAAGTTCTTACTCATAAATATTTCTATTCATCTGTCTCTGTAACAGTGCCCTCGCTCCCTTGTTCTTGCTCTCTGGGGTAGGAACAATCTTTTTAGTACTCATTTGTACAGCACCTAGCACAATGGGGGCCCTGATCCTTGTTCTGGGTCTCCAGGAGAAATGTAAATAATAACAATAATGACCCAGCTCCAGTGGTATGCAGAATGGATGTAGGGCCCGGTCTACTGATAGACATGGGCATTCTTGATCACCGTGCCTCTGGCAAAGGTTTATCCCAGAATGGCCTGCAAAAAAACCACCCCTTTCTGGGGCAAGCTGCTGCTGGACAAAGAGGGGACATACACTGTGATATTTTAGTATGTTGAAGAGGGTGTAATAAAAAAATTAATAATAAAAATAAAATAAATAAATAATAAAAAATAAAAAACCAAACTAAAATTAAAAATAAAAATAAAAAATAAAATGAAAAAACCCCAGTGTATCCAAGGCACTTTATCAACATTGATTAAGTTTCACAAGACGTTCTGAGGTATCTAAATGTCTTCATTCCCAATCTACAGATGGAGAAACTCAGGCAGCCATGAGTAAAATGAGCAATAAGATTAAAGCCAGGGACAGAACCCAGGAGTCCTAGCCCTCTGTTTGCCAGCCTAACCCATAGATAGCAATCCCTCCATACCAGTTTACCACCCTCAAAACTTTTGCACAGTCTAGGCAGCAGCAGAGCCAAAGGCGCCGGTTAGTGTCCCTCATGCCCATGGAGCATCGTCTCAGTCATGACAGTAATGGAAATGCAAAGGGAACAGTGGCTTTTGTTAGCAAAAACCCCCTAAATGTCCTGAATTGGAGCAGTTTGCGTAAGCGCCTGTCATGAGGATGAGCTTCTTGTTCTCTGTCAGATTAAATAGCCAGCCACAATATTCCTGGGTGACGTCTTCATTGGGTTCTTTGGACAGAGATCCCACTAATGCTTAACACACCAGGCTGTACCTCCCAGTTCGCTCAGCTCGAAGAACGCCTCAGCCTGTCCGCCCCATTACGTCGCAGCTGTGACAGTGCTTGAAAGCTGGACTGACAGGTCTCTAGCTCAGACACACACTCATGCCAGCTCTTGTAAAGTTGGCTCACCAGGGGACCTTTCTTTATGCAGATGATTCTTCATGGGCATGCATCCGCTTGCCTGCAGACTCCTGCCAATACAAGGAGAACGTATTTTATTCACCAATTATGATTTCTTTCTTCTCCCTTCCCCCTGTGCTTTATTGCCACTGAAAACGTTCAGTGAATGCGACAGGCTAGTTTAAAAAATAAGATGCAGCTGCAAACTCTACGCATGCCATGTGCCCAGTCACTTGTGCACACACAGCATGGATACACGTGTACTCACAGGCACAAGCATTTGGCTGCATGTGTACTTCCCTGTTTGTGCACATAAGTGAGCATATTTTCTGGGTGCCATTTAGGCCCTGCTCTATGAAAAGTCAAGGCTCAGAGCTAGATTGTCAAATGGGTTGGGTATGAAAATGCACACCCAATTGCCTAACTTGCACGCACACTTTCTCCAGTTATGTGCACAGATCAAGGAGCTACTTAGAAGAAATGAGCCTCATTGTCCCTGTGCTTTAGCAGCTATCTGGCTTGCCTGTGCAATCACTCAGGCGAACTAGGCATGCAGTTGCATCTATATTTTGTATGTGCATGTATATGCCTGACTCATTTGAAAATCTAGCACTCAAAGACTGTCGGAGACACTGGCATTGTTCTGTAGGGAGTGGAACAGGCACATTCTGCAGACAGGCCATGTCTATCCTATGGGGACTATGGCAGCATAGCTACAATGGCATATCTATGCCAGCATAACGCTATAGTGTAGACACAGCCCCACTGGAAGGGGTTTTTCTGTCGCTGTAGAAACACCACCTCCCGAATGATGGTAGCTGGGATGGTAGAAGCATTCTTCCATTGACCTAGCTGTGTCCACATCAGGCATTAGGCTGGTACAGCTGTGGTGCTGACAGGTGTGGATTGTTCACACCTCTGAGGTCTGTAGCAATACGAACCTACATTTTAAGTGAGACTCACTTCTCTGAATGCTGAAGGGAGGGGGTCAAATTACATAGGACTGACTTGAATGAATCAGCTCAAATGAAAACTTATCCACTGAGGCTCTGTTAAGCTAACCACTGCCGGCTTAGCTCATCTCTATGTTAAACAGAACCAGGCTGTGCCACCCTGTAGGACTGAGCTCATTAACTTAACCCTGTAGTTTGGTACTCACTCCTGCCGTTTTACTTGGAGGTTTGAGCTTGACTCTAAAGGGGAACCCCATAGATAGCCTTTCCCTGCCTTTCCAAGTGCCGCCCCTTCCAAACTAAGTCTGTAGTCATGGCGGGTGTGGGTAGAAATTTGCTGTGAATGGGGGGGTGGAGGACTAGGAGGGAGAGTGATGGGAGCTACTGAGACCCAGTCAGGTGGGATGGGGGAGCCATCTCCATGCTGGGAAGAGGGGCCCCAGTAGTTCTAACTGATCTCTGATGCCACAGAAGCTGCTGCAGCCTCCGGGGGTCCCACTCTAGTCTCTGACCCTCTTCTGATTGCAAGGGTGCTAGCCTCCCACTGCTCCCCTAATTCCCGATCACTTGCCTGGACCTACATCCTCTTAACTCAAACATCCTCTTACCTTATCTTCAGAGAGGTTCGAGGTTTGTTTTCTGGGGAAGAAATAGCCATGGAAGAAGAGCAAGGGAACCACCTGGGAGATGTAGGGTCACCAGTTTACCAGCTGTCTGTGGTAAACTTCAGCACATGTTCTCAAAACGCTCTTGAGCAGGGATTGAGTTTTGTGAATGAACCGAAAATTCTGTTACAGTGGGTTTAGAGTGAATATTTCACTCCATCCAATTTCCTTACCTCTGCCCCCAAACTTTAGGACTTTAGCCAGAATGGGACATGGACCCAAACAACCTCTGGGTTTGGTTATGCAAAACCAAAACTGCTTCTGGTTTTGCCCCTTCCTAGCAAATATCTTGACACCAACACAGCAATGCTCCCTGCAGCACTGTTTTAGAAAATGGTACAACCATTTCAAAAGAGGGACTAGCTGGCTCCAAGAATTGGTAATGTGATACAAAGCCTCTTGTCTCCTGAGAGAGCCAATGGGAGCCAAGTGATGAAAGATAGTGATATGCACAGTTCAAGCAGAAAAAGGGAGGTACCCTCTAAGTCCAGTCCAGAATGGTAATGACTGAAAACAGAGTTTTCTTATATTCATATATATTTATATAGTATAGGGGGAGCTGATAGCACCACCTAATATTAAGGTTGTTTAACACTTTCCATTAAAAGACCCTGTTTTCAGTTGCTTATAATCTTGAAACGTGTGCAGTAAATTATGCCATCCAAAGAGAATAAAACAGCTGCTCACAATCAGTGAGTCCCATCCATCCTGCAAATGAGGCAGTGGACCTGTGGGAAAAATAGTATGTAATCATGTAATTAAAAACTGTATCCTAATGCATACACACAAGGGCAACCTTAAGTCTGGTGTTTCCTAAATTTTGAGTGCTTGACTTGGAAACTGGACATTCTTTTGTTGTGGTTGTTGTTGCAATTTCTACGTACTCAATGTCCATACAATGTCCACTTGTTCGACCAGCCTCCTTTTACCTTTGTGAGATGAGTTGGTGGTTTCAGTCCAGTTCCTAGTGTCCGCACCACATAATTGGCAGTAATTAGTAACTCTGTCCACCAGCCTCAGCAATGAGACCAGCGATTAGGTGGGCATGGAGACTGCAGTACAATATTTCCCCAAGGGATGGTCCTGCTAGAGCAGTGTTGGGGCACACTGCCAGCGGGCAGCATGGGAGAAGCCTGCAACTCTGTTGCTCTTGCTGCACCTATTCTGTGGATAAATAGCACAGGTTAGTATATCAGGCTCTCAGTGCGGCACGAAAACCCGGTGTATCCAATAAATCAGCTGACATGCAAATGCTGATATAGCCTGCCAAGTCATTTTAACTGCAGTTGGTGGGCTTTTTTTTTTTTTTAGATCTATATATTTGAACTCTTAGAAAACATAACTTTATTTTTAACTACAGCTTCCATGCCTCAACAGTTCACCAAGCATCTGGAGAGATGGCCGATGCTTGGCTCAGGAGGGGGTGTGTATAACCAATTGGCATTGCAGGAGAGGACACACAGCAATTGACTTCGGTCTGATTCTCCTCCTCCTTTAACGTGTGTTGACAGGCAGAGGGCCGGGGGAAGCCAAGCGATGAAAGATAGTGACACACAGCTCGAGCACAAAAAGGGAGGTACCCCTCTGTCCTGCCAGCAGTTTGTGAGGAGCAGCAGTCGTTTTATTGTGTCTCACTGTGGTTGGCCTTTTTAATCCAGCCCAGCAGCAATCATCACCCGTTGAGTTATTCTAATAGCTGCTGAGAGGTTCCTTACATGTATCAGTGGCAGCAAATGCATCAGGGAGTGAACCAGAATCATAGGCTCAGATCCCAAACAGACTCAAGATCCCTTTTACAGGTCATGGGAGTTTCTCCGCTGAGTAAGGATTTCAAGATTGGCCTTCTAGAAATTGGAGATGGAAAAGACCTACAGAGGACTGGTCAATACTGGTGCTGTTAAAGCATTTACACTCCCCCTAATGTGAACGCAATTAAACTGGTATAAAAGGTCTTGTATCGGTATAGCTTATTTGCATACAAGAAGGAAATAAGCTCTACCAATATAAGGCACATTTATACCACGATTATTGCATCCACATTAGGGGTGCTACTGGTATAAGTATTTCAACAACCAATCATGTCCCTAACTGGCACAGATATCCTGATACAAGACCTGTGCATAAGCCAGACCTACATCGCCTATTCCATTGCACTAGGAGTGCTGGGTGTGTTTTGCTGCACTGCAAGGGACAATCCTGCATTGGCAGGGAAATGATCTGGATCAGTGGTTCTCATCAAGGAGTCTAGGGCACCTGGGAGGCCACGAGCAGGTTTTAGGGGGTCTGCCAAGCAGGAGCAGTGTTAGACTCGCTGGGGCCCAGGGCAGAAAGCCTAAGCCCTGCTGTGCAGGGCTAAAGCCCAGAGTCCTGAGCCTGCCACCTGGGGCTGAAGCAGAAGCCTGAGCAACTTAGCTTCCTGGGGTGCTCTGTGGCATGAGGCCCTGGGCAATTGCCCTGCTTGCTACCCTTTCACGCTAGCCCTGGCTTTTACATGTAGAAAACAGTTGTTGTGGCACTTGTGGGCTGTGGAGTGTCTATAGCATGGGGTGGAGGGGCTCAGAAAGGAAAAGGTTGAGACCCCCAGAATTGGATGATCTAACAGGTGTTTCCCACCCTTAGCTTCTCTTCCCAGTCCAAAAAAAAAAACTCGGGTGACGTTGTGATTGAGAAGAAATGCTGGTAATTTAAGGGTAAAAAATCCTTATAAGAACCTTGCAGCAATAAAAAAACAGCTATGAACAAAGCCAGGAAATGTAGAATTAAGGTTAAACTTAAAAGACATTTGCAAGTTTGGCAGACAGGCATGGAGCACCAGAGCTACGGATGCTGTGGCTGGCAGACTGTTCCATGAAATGCAGCATTGTCTCGCTCTGGTCCACTGCTACCTCTTTAGAAGTGCAGTTGATTGATTTTTTTTTTAAACGTGGGGAGGATTGTTGTTGAAAAATGGCCTGTTGTGGAAAATGAAAGATTTCATGAGGTTGGGGTCAAACCCCCGCAATTCCCTTGGCTATAACCGACACTCTGCCATTCTCTCACACCATTTCCAAATACCCCACTGACAGCACGGATAAGGCACAGAGGAAGGATGACAGAAAAACTTAAGACGGAGTTGCCACTTCTTTTTCGGAGGAGCAAAGAACCATACAAACCTCTTGGCACCTGCGGGCTTTGGAGACAGATATGAAGGCCTCAGTGAGCCATTGAAAGGGAGCTGAAGAACTGAGCAACAAGACACAACAGTACGGCTTCCCCCACAAACCCAACATGGTCACTGCCTCCCCTCCATGCACCCATCATAGTGCTGGTCTCCCAGCCATTTCCCAAGGTCACATGTTGCTGGGAAATTACAGCACAAGCTATCCTTATCCTCCCCACTCTAAACTCTCCCTTCTAGTTCCCCACTATCAGAATTAAGCTCCTAGCCATCTGTCTGCTGAGGAATTTCTGATGCAGACAGCAATGTAGTAGCCAGTTACCTCCCTACACCAGCGTTTCTCAAACTGGGGTCCACGGACCCTTGGAGGTCCGCCAGGGTACTCCAGGGGGTCCGCCGGCCCTGCTGATCAACTTTTCCCCCTCCCTCAACTCCACCCCCTCCCTCCCAGTGCCTCTTGCATGTCACAGAACAGCTGTTCAGTGGCGTGCAGGAGGTGCTAGGAGGGAGGGGGAGGAGTGGGGATGGGGCGCGCTCGGGGAGAGGATGGAAAGAGGCGGGGAAGAGGAGGGGCACGGGGGAATGGGGGCAGGAAGAGGCAGTATGGGGGTGGGGCCTTGGGGGAAGGGGTGGAGTGGGGGCAAGGCCTGGGGTGAGCAGGGAGCTTGGGGGGTCCGTGAAAATTTTAAAATCAAAATGGGGGTTCTTGGGTTGTTAAAGTTTGAGAACTGTTGCCCTATACATTTCCCCTACCTGCACCACTATCCCCATTGCTCCTTTCAGGTTTCCCTCCCGGGCATTGCTAGCTCAGTGAAAGGCATGACTTAACATAGGGCCTGTGGCTGCCCAGGGGAGTGGAAAGGGGATGGCTGGAAATACACAACAGGCTACATTGTGCTAATTTCATTGAACAATGTGCAACTGATTTAGTAGGAGCAATATCTGAGAACAGATTTCAACAATTGCTTATGTGATGATTTTGTTAACAAAGCAACGGACATGCACTGGGAAGCTTATTGATTCCATTTGTCGGGCATAGTTTGCTTCCTAGAATTCTGAGTTAATGATGGGTCAGGACTGAAATACCAATTTCCCCAACAGCTGGCTGTATAATGCAGCCCATCCGGCATGAAGAGAAGTGCAGCTGACCTGTATGGGAAACTCAGATACTTGCCCTCAAAACGATAGTCCAGGATTTTATGGAAAATGTGGATTTTCTGATCTACATTCAGTGGCCCTGACACACAAATAATGGGCTTGGGGGGGAAGAGGAGGCCAGGACAGAGAATGCGAAGGCTTCTTTACTGTGCAGTGGACTTCCTCAGCTGAGCCCCACCCACCGGTAATGACCCTGTGCAAACAACTGACATATTCCACAGATGGATCAGCAGCTGGACATGGAAATCCAGGAACATCTGGTGCATTGGTGCTTCACCTAACCTGGTCTAAGTGGCCAGCAGCCAGATCTCTGGGGCATGTACCATCATGGTTCTCCCCTGCAATGAGACAGAGTAGTCCAGACAATGGCCTACTGTTAACTCCCTTGTTCCTATGGCTGTTGAAGACAGGCAGTGGAAACAGAAGGGGCTTTGCTATGCCAGGGCATGTAATTACAGTGATTAGGGCAGAGTGCAGAGGTGGGGAGCAGCAGGGTATTCAAATCAAGGGCAGAGGAGCAAGGACCCTAGGAATATGAGGATCGGGAGTAGTCGTATGAGTTAGCAGGCAGGAGACAGGTGTTGCAGTGAGGCAGAAGCTGGAGGACTGGAAGGGGGCTAAGAGGGGACAGGCAGGCAGGGGTGAAAAGATGAATCATCAGAAGACAGGTGAGGCAACATGGAGGGCAAGAGGAGAGGCAGGTGGGGGACTGGCGGAGAGGCAGAGGTGGGGAAAGGCATTGCATAATGAAGGTAAGCCAAGTAGGGGAACCTTATGGGGAGTGGCGTCATTCGTTAGCCTCCAGTTCAAAGAGTTCCAGTCATCCAATCAGGGTGACCGAGCAAGACTGTGTAGCTGTTGTGACCAATGACCCACTATAAATAAAGCATAACAAATAGCTGCAGCAAAGAGTGTACAGACAACCCATAGGCTGGAAAGTGCTCCCATCCAGACTATGGGGTGTATGCTCCAGGGTAACAAATCCAGTTGCAGAAATCCGGGTCATTGCTCTAGGGAAAGGGCTAAGTGCAGCAGAGTATTACTGACTCCCCACAATTCCACCTGCTCTACTGATAATATTTAGAGCTACAGTACAATTCTATAATTGCTACCGATGCGGGTTGTGGATAATTCCCACATTTGTGTACCTTCCAAGCACAGGCAGAATCTGGCCCAGCGTTTATGTTAAGTTCCATATCAAGGAAAATCATTGTTAACAAGTGCCCCCTTTTCCAGGCAACCTAAATCGAAGTCAGGGACAACCATTACCATCCAGTATTCAGGAATGCTCCTGCCTGTAACCAACTATCAACGGACCTCAGGGCTGGATTTTCCCCACTCTACAGCTAATGGCCCCATACATAATGCACCCTCAATGCTAGTTCACAGCCAAGCTCCACTCAACACTGGTAATGTACCTCAGCAAAACCCTAGCCACCCATACATCTCTACTAATGCTTCTGAAATCTCACCTTGAACACACATCTTATTCCATCCTTCAGTTTAGCTAGTGCACGTTGACAAAGTTTATTAGTGCTTGTATACAAATGCTACAAGTCTAAATACTAAGATGGGTGAACGTGAGTGCTTAGTGTTAAAAAAGGATATTGATATAATAGGTGGCACAGAAATGTGGTGGAACGATGATCATCAGTGGGACACAGTAATACCAGGGTACAAAATATATAAGAACAACAAAGTAGGTCACACTTGTGGGGCAGAGGCGTTATACATGAAAGAAAGCATAGTGTTGAATATAGTAAAAATCTTAGATGAAACAAAGTGAACCATAGAATCTCTATGGATAGAAATTTCATGCTTCAATAATAGCAGTATAGCAGCAGGAATATACTACTGATCACCTGACCAGGATGGTGACAGTGGTTGTGAAATGCTCAGGGAAATTAGAGAGTTCTACAAAAACAGAAAACCCAGTAATAATGGGGTATTTCAACTATCCCCATGTTGACCGGGTACATGTCACCTCAGGACAGGATGCAGAGATAAAATTTCAAGACACCATTCATGACTGCTTCTTGGAACAGCTAGTCCTGGAACCCACAAGGGAAGAAGCAATTCTTGATTTAGTCCTAAGTAGTACTCAAGATCTGATCCAAGAGGTGAATATAACTGAACCACTTGGTAATAGTGACCGTACTTTAGTTACATTTAACCTCCTTGTGTGTATGTGGATGGGGGGAGGGGTGGGAGATACCAAAGAAACCCACCACAGTAGCATTTTAACTTCAAAAAGGTGAACAACACAAAAATGAGAAAGCTAGTTAAATGGAAATTAAAAGGAACAGTCATAAGGGTGAAATGCCTGCAAACCACATGGAGACTATTTAAAAACACCATGATAGAGGCTCAAACTTAATATATCCCCAATTTAAAAAAAAAAACAATAAGAGAACCCAAACAAATGCCACATGGCTAAAAAGCAGAGTAAAAGAGGTGTTTGGAGGCAAAAAGGCATCCTTTAAAAAATGGAAATCAAATCCTACTGAGGAAAATAGAAAGTAACATAAACTCTGGCAAGTCAAATGTAAAAGTATAATTACGCAGGCCAAGAAAGAATTTGAACAACGACTAGCTAAAGACACAACAACTAAGAGCATTTTTTTAAAATATATCCGAAGCAGGAAGCCTGCCAAACAATCAGTGGGGCTACTGGATGATTAAGGTGCTAAAGGAGCACTCAAGGAAGTGCTTGTGGTCACCAGGGCCAGGTGGGATTCACCCAAGAGTTCTGAAGGAAATCAAAATATGAAATTGCAGAAATACTAACTGTGGTATGTAACCTATTGTTTAAATCAGACTCTGTACCAGATGACTGGAGGGTAGATAATATAACAATGATTTTTTAAAAATGTTTCCAGAGGCAATCCTGGCAATTACAAGCCGGTAATACTAATTTCAGTACCAGGTAAACTGGTTGAAACAGAAACTGGTAAAGAACAGAATTATCAGACACAGATAAACATGACATGTTGGGGAAGTGTCAACATGGTTTTGTAAAGCAAAATTGTGCATCATCAATTTACTAGCATTTTTTGAGGGTGTCAACAAGCATATTGACAAGGGTGATCCAGTCAATATAGCATATTTGGACTTTCAGAAAGTCTTAACAAGGTCCCTCACCCAACTTCTTATGGAAGCTAAGCAGCCCAGGGATAAGAGGGAAAGTCCTCTCATTGATCAGTAAACTAGTTAAAAGATAGGAAACAAAGGGTAGAAATAAATGGTCAGTTTTCACAGTGGAGAGAGGTAAATACCGGGGTCCCCCAAAGATCTGTACTGGGACCAGTGGTGTTCATCATATTCATAAACCATCTGGAAAAAGGGGTAAACAGTGAAGTGACAAAGTTTAGAGACAATATAAAATTACTCAAGATAATTAAGTCCAAATCTGACTGCAAAGAGTTACAAAGGGATCTCACAAAATGGATGACTGGACAAGAAAATGGCAGATGAAATACAATGTTGATAAATGCAAAGCAATATGCATTGGAAAACATAATCCCAGTTATACCTGCAAAATGATGGAGCCTCAATTAGCTGTTACCACATTCAAGAAAGGAATTTTGAAGTCATTGTGGATTGTTCTCTGAAAACATCTGCACAATGTACAACAGCAGTCGAAGCTAACAGAATGTTAGAAACCATTAGGAAAGGGGTAGAAAATAAGACAGAAAATATCATAATGGCACTATATAAATCAATGGTATGTCCACGTCTTAAATTCTGGACACCTCATCTCCAAAATGGCATATTAGAATTGGAAAAGACAGCAAAGGGCAACAAAAATTACGAGGGGTATCGGACAGGTTCCATATGAGGAGAGATTTAAAAGACAGGGACTGTTCATTTTAGAAAAGAGACGACTAAGGGAGGATATGACAGAGGTCTATAAAATCATGAATGGTGTGGAGAAATGTTATTTATCCCTTCACATAACAGAAGAACTAGGGGTCACCTGATAAAATTAATAGGCAGCATGTTTAAAACAAGCAAAAGGAAATATTTCTTCACACAATGTGCAGTTTATCTGTGGAACTCATTGCCAGGGGATGTTGTCTATGGGGTGTGATTTTTTTCCACATGCACAGCTAATGTAGCTGGCATAACTTGTAGTGCAGACCAGACCATAGTTTTTATTTGGCAGAAGATATAAATTATGGCCTACAACACTTCCTTCCCGTTCTGTGTTTCCACTAATGAAACTCAGTCGTGCTCTGCAGCGCCCCCCTCCTGCTGCCATTCCACACATCCTCTGCATAGCTGAGATTGCCAGTTGTGGGCCAACCAAGTAGCAACTTTAGTAGATCGACCTACAGTATGTTCAGAGCTAACAAAATTCATTTCACTGTGATCTGGGCAGTATTTGAACTCATTTCCACTAGCCTTTCATTCCTGTATGCACTGCAACAGACCATCAGCCAGCCCCCTCCCCGTGTCTTCTTCTGATGCAGTGGTAATTTCAGCCTTAATGTATTAAAAATATAATTTTTCATGAGCCATTTCCCAGCTGTCATTGTGATCCTGTCACAGCAGGAGGCTCAGCAGTGTAATCACATCTCGGCTGCCTCTCAACGTGAGGCCAGGAGGGTTGCAGCCGCTTAGCTTTATTATGTTGAACGTTTGGACGAAGTTATTTAAAGCTTGTGTGAGGTGGCCTCTGATTAGAGAGCTGCTTCGGCTTTTGATCTAGGAAACGATGCTATCATGCTAAAGCTTTCCCAACTGAGTCTGAATTATCCTGCCATATTCTTCACATTACTGCTGATTACAGAATGGGCCCGAGGCCTGGAGATACCTGCAACCAGCTCTGAACTGGAGCTTCCTGGGAGGCAATTTGAGCTAATCTGGAAGAGGGTGTACGTGATCATGGGGGGCGGGTATAAGAGGCTGGGAAGGCTAAGCCTCCCCAAATGGGGCAAGAAATGCCAGATGTGGCACACCTCCCTTTGGAGGCGCACCGGCCCGCCGCCTTTGGAATGCTGTTGCCGAAAGCACCCGAGAAGCAGCAGGGGCGGGCACCAGCTGCCGGATTGTGGCTCTGCCCGGAGGCCTTGCCCCCACTCAGCCTCTTCCCTCGTGGTCTCGCCAGCACTGCTCCTCTTCTCCCAGGCCCCCTCGCCCACCACTCGCCCCTCTCTGCTCTCGCTCCGCCCATTGCTTGCCCTTAAAGCAGGAGGGGGCAGAAAGGAGTGAGCGATGGGGGCTCAGGGGAGGGCGTGGAGAGGTGCGAGCAGTGGGCCAAGAGGGCCTGGAGGGAAAAGGGGGAATGGGGGCGGGGCCTCGGGGGAAGAGGCCAAGCGGGACTGGGGCCTCGGGGCAGAGTGGGAGTGGAGTGCAGGCAGGGCCTCATGGGAGAAAGCGGAATGGGGGCAGGGCCCCACTTCCATTTCTAGGGAGCTTCCAGTGCTTGCACTGAGCCTCTCCAAACACAAGAGTCACGCGCTGCCTAGGTACGTGATCATGTCTAATATTAATTAAAAGCCTCAACATAAGTTACGATTCTGTTGCACTAGGTATTGCACACAGGTAGAATTGGATACAGTCCCTCTACCTTGGAGACCTTACAATCCAAAGCCAGACAAACAGATGACCACCACCTTCCCTCAGGCTCATGTCCAGACCCAGTTCTTCATTGCCCCTTTGACTTATAATCTTGCGGCGTCTCCCTCTATGACCACCCAGAAGGCTCTGCTGCCTCCCGATCCACGGGCAGTGGCTGCAAGGAAGGATGGAGTGAGATTGTAGGGGATGTCGCTAGAGAATCGTGGGCGGGAAGGGAGCCTCAGATTTTGGTTAAC
Organism: Lepidochelys kempii; assembly: GCF_965140285.1. NCBI lineage: Eukaryota > Metazoa > Chordata > Testudines > Cheloniidae > Lepidochelys > Lepidochelys kempii. The sequence continues at coordinate 27,566,038 of NC_136392.1, read as the reverse complement.
TACACATAAATATCCCAGCTGGGCTTTTCCTGAGCTATCACTAGCTTTTGCTTCGGAGATACCATTACTGGAGCAATACCAAGAGCACAAGCACAAGCTGAGACTGTGATGAATGGCACCTTGGATTTAATGCCCTAGATAGAGCAATAGATACATATAGATGGGATACATATGAAGACAGATGGACAGAAAAATAGATTTCCCATTTGTGAGCTGCTTTTCACTTGCCTAGTTGTGTATTGCTGAATATACATTTTTTATATGGAAGCCAGCTGAAGTTCAGCAGAAATCTAATCTATCTGTCTATCTAACCTATCTAATCTATCCATCTAATCTGGCTTTGAACATTTCCTAGAACAGCCAGATTCTGGGTTCACCTGATCTCCTCTGGAAGTTTGACTCAGAGAACGCTTTGTCCCCAGCTCTCAGGTGAATTGACGCAGAGAAGCACAGCTGTTATGGGTGACTCAGATCAGAATTCAGTCTTGGATTTAGATTGGGCTTGAGCCATTAATTACAGATATCTTGGATCAAGTCCTGAGGTCCTTTCTCCATTTTCTCAGAATTCACTGGGAGTTTCGCTTGAAAAAGGACTGAGTACAAATTAAGGACCTTGGGATTTGGCCCCTTAAGTATACGAATATGAAGAGCCAGTTCTGAGAGGTGCTGAATGCTGAGCAAGCACCTGCAGGTCCTACAGTAAACCCCCTTCCCAGGCTGGAGTGGCTCAGTTACCCACATGTAACCAAGAGAAGCCTGGGAAAGACAATAGGGGAAGAGAGGAACTGAACATGTGTAGTGTCTTCCTTACTATCCACATGGGGAGTGAGGCTCTTTGCAGGCTAAATGGGCCAGGCGGCCTGAAAATGGTGCCGCCTCCCCCCCGTGACAGCCCTGCGCCGGGAAGAATCACGCTGAAGAGGACTCCCTGCAGCTGGCAATTGGGAGGAGGGAGGCGAGAGCACTCAGCAGGACCCACAAGCCAGAATCAGCATCATAGAAGCTGTTCCCATGCCTCTTGCATGCCCCTGCTAGAGCCACATGGGATTTACTGCAGACTGAGAGAGGGAACGACTCCCCATGGCCTCAGCAGAGAGGGGTGAGGAGACACATTAGGGGAACGAAAATGTGTTACACAAGTTCTCTCTCCCTTAGGCAGCTCCGTGGCTGCCAGCTCCAGGGGGCATGGATCCCTCCCTTTCCCCTTCTGATGTTTCAAGCAGACCACACGCAGCATGTAGCATCCCAATGCCTGGCTCGCAGAGACTTACACAACCTTACTGACATCAAGATGTGACTGTGAGTTCTTCAAAGCAGGGATCCAGTTGTCACACCTGTGCATAAACCACCTCGCCCAGCGCTGATGCTGTATAATCTCAGGAGCTGAAAGCTGGTGGGAGCAGCTCTCAATATGTCACTGCTCTTGAGTTTAAACTGTAAACCCTTGCTCTGATCAAACCTCACCACCAGCCCTAGCCTACCTTTAATGCAGGACCTAACCCCAACACTACCTCCTCTGCCAAGCTGCATTTCTAGCGCAGTCTAGTAAGTTTAGAGAGGATCTGCTTAAATGTGTTGGGCCAGGTTAGTCTTCGGTGTCTCTGGCCCAACTACTGACTCCAATGGAGTAACACCAAGGATGAATCAGGGTTGCTAGTCAACTTAAACCAAAATTAGCCAAAGTCTTTGGAAAGTGTCAGCACCAGAGGGTTTTGTTCTGACTTCATGCTCAATGAAAACACTTGCATAAACCCCACTGTCAGGAAAATGTGATGCTCCCCCTCCAATTGATTTGTCTCCCCCTAGATTCAAAGGCAAAGGCTGCCGTCCATCATAACTATGGATGCTTCTCTTTACATCAGTAAGCAATGGTGAGTTGGAGCCTCTAGGGCAGAGCTTCTTGCTGGTCGCTTACAGAGAACTGGCTCATTACGTGGTGCTGGCACCTCCTCCTTATTCCCAGCTGCTAAATGGCATGAAAAGACAGCTAATAATACAAGGAATACTCACCTACTTTTACTTCTCCATGGCAACACAGGCTGTATTATTATTATGATCTGCATTTTTATTCCCGTAATGGCTAAAGGACCCAGGTGAAACCAAGGCCCCGCTGTGCTCTGTGCCGTACACACACAGTGTGTGAGAGAGTTGCTACCCCAAAGACCTTACAATGTAAATAGAGATGACGGAAAAAGGGTGTAAGGTGAATCAGAGGCAGAGAGAGAGGCAGTGACTGGCCTTAGGTTGCCGAGCAGGCCAGTGGCAGAGCCAGAAATGCTTCCCAGATCTCCTGATTCCCAGTCCAAGGCTTTATCTGCTGGATCCTGCTACCTCAGGCCTGGTTTGTGATTGCAAATGACAGGGGAAGTGTCCATGAGCCAACATAGAAACATAGAATATCAGGGTTGGAAGTGACCTCACGAGGTCATTTAGTCCAACCCCCTGCTCAAAGCAGGACCAATCCCCAACTAAATCATCCCAGCCAGGGCTTTGTCAAGCCTGACCTTGAAAACCTCTAAGGAAGGAGATTTCACCACCTCCCTAAGTAACCCATTCCAGTGCTTCACCACCCTCCTAGTCAAAAAGTTTTTCCTAACATCCAACCTAAACATCCTGCACTGCAACTTGAGACCATTACTCCTCGTTCTGTCATCTGGTACCATTGAGAATAGTCTAGACACATCCTCTTTGGAACTCCCCTTCAGGTAGTTAAAAGCAGCTATCAAATCCCCCCTCATTCTTCTCTTTTGCAGACTGAACAATCCCAGTTCCCTCAGCCTCTCCTCATAAGTCATGTGCTCCAGCCCCCTAATAATTTTTGTTGCCCTCCGCTGGACTCTTTCCAAATTTTCCACATCCACATGAGACAATCGCTCCATTAAAATGTACCCCATAGTTGTGACATCAGTCTCCTGGCAGCTGCTGATTTCCAGCTCAGCTTGCCTCTGCACAATGGCTGCCAGTGACGGGAAGTGGCTGTTTGCTCAGCAGACTCCTGCTCTCTCTGAATGACTCTGTGCTCCTTAGGCCCAGTCTACACTTTAAAGTCAGGTCGGCGTAGCTACATCAGTCAGAGGTGTGAAAAATCCACAACCCATACAGACCTACCTATGCCGACCAAACGCCCCGTGTAGAGCAGTTGTGTCGATGGAAGAATGCTCCCATTGCTTGGGGAGGTGGTGATCCTACACTGATAGAAAAGCCCTTCCATCACTGTAGGCTGTACCTACTCTATGGGGTTATGCCAACATAGTTACGGCAACATAGCTATGCCGGTGTAGTCTCCAGAGTGTAGACATACCCTTAGACAAGCCAGCTCCGCTGACCAGGGGTGGGGGAAAGGGTGTAAATGGAAAACAAACACACACCATTTAGTAATAGTTTCTGCCTTGCTCTGGACCTGCTGCCAGCAATGTTATAGAGGGGTGCAGGGGAAGAAGTGGGTAAGTCCCATTCACTCTTTGGCATGTACTTCTGTACCAGATCTGGACTGGTCACAGAGCTTGCTTACACACACCACCTGTGTTACTCATAAGATTCTTAATGCACTGAGAATATGGCTGAGGTTAGCTCAAATAAGGTATTTTGCACACAGTGCCACCTTGTGGCAGAACAGTATAGTATAGTTTAACATTCTGTTCTGTCTCCTGTTTAAGTTCTACATTCCTACCATTTTCAATATATTTATACTGTCACACTGTCTTTGAAGTTCAGTTGGTATCAGTCTGTTAAGTGTGGAATTGTGCTGGATTCCTAACTACATGACCCTAACATGTAACGACTTGGTCATGTGGCTGTCCATTAATTGCAACGACTGGCTGCAGTTGGTTTAGAATCCTTGAGTCTTCTCGTTCTGCATCTGCCATCTGTAAGGTTTGCTCTGTTGATTGTTCTTTCAGAGGAACAAAGTATAGATGTTGACAGCTTCTGTTAAACTCTCCACTGTTGGTCTTGATCATGTATGAACATATGATCTGAGCACTGATTCTATTTCTTTACGACAGCTGGAGTTCTCCATCCTTTTTCTCCATCCAGTTTGACACAAACATGGTCACCAGGTTCCACACCCGGCAATTCTCTAGCTGCGTGACATCTACTGTAAACGTGTTCCTAAGCTCTTTTAGCTTTTTTACCTGATTTGGCTACTCTCTTCACATCTGACCACTTTGGAAATAGGTTATTTTCTAAAGTTGGAACAGTAGTTCTGAGTTGTCTTCCCATCAGGAGTTGTGCTGGACTACATCCAGCACCTACTGTTGGTGCTGATCTGTAATTCTGAAGAGCAAGGAATGGATCTTCCTGCCATAGTATTTTTGTTTGGCTGTCTGTACAGCTTTCTCAGCCTCTCCATTCGCTTGTGGGTAATGTCTGTTGCTATTTCATTCAGAATTACTTAAATTCTGCTGCCGTGAATTGTGGCCTGTTGTCCGTCACTAGTTGTTCTGGAATACTGAAATCAGCACAAGTGCACTTAAGTTTCTCAATAACACTGCAATATATTATGTCTTTCAAGTACATTATTTCTATAAACCTGAAAAAATAATCCACGACAACAAGGAAATGATGTCTTGTGAATTTGCATCAATCAAAGCTAGTCTCTTCCAAGGTCTATCTGGTAGAGGTGTTTGTACACTGTATGGTTCAATGTTATCTCTTAAGTTGATTTGTACTGTATCTACTCTCAAAAGTCCAATATCATCAAGTATGCCATTGAGTTCTTCCACTGTTCTCACTAGGCTCATGATGGCTGACACAATGTGACTGAGAAGTTGTTGGTCATCTTTTGATCCCATCTGCTCTGAATGCAAAGCTTTTGTCTTTGTAAGTTGTTTCTTTGGTGAACAGGCCCATGCAGTTCAGAATCCCTCCAGGGCTAGTCAGAGCTGTGTCAGGTGTGGGAGGGGTTGATGGTGATGGTCCCTTCTGAAATGACTGTGATGTCAGCTCCTGGGTTGCTAGCCTGGTCATGAACCTTCACTTTTTCTCTCCAGGCAGGCTTTAGGTCATCACAAGTGATAGATCCCGGGAACAATGGCTCTATAACACAAGTCAATTCCCTGATTGTTTTCGAGCAGCCAACAGCTGCAAAATGTCCATATTTCCTGCAATTATTACACTGTGTGCCTCTGGATGGACACACATCATCTCTTGGATTATGACTTTTTCCACCCCTTGTGCATGTAGGCTGGAATTTGTTCTCTCTCCTTGCCTCCAGGGTTTAACGATAATGACTTGTAACACTCAAGTGTCTGCTTACACTTGTTAAGCTAGTTTCAGGATTTTTCAAGTTTGTCAAGTTGTTCTATGTTCTGCTGAGTCACCAGCTCAGACTGCTTTGCTCCCTGTGTATCTGTGGCTAGGATTAAGGCTATGTCTACACTACACAGCTTCCAGTCACATGGCTGTGTCACTACAGCTGTGCCGCTAAAAGTCATGCAGTGTAGCTGCTGTTTGTTGGCTCTCCTGCTGACAAAATCTTCCACCCCCCACAAGCGGCGTTTGCGCTGTCGGCAGGAAAGCGCTCCTGCCAACAATGCACTGTTCATACTGGCACCTGTCACGGCAAAACTTTTGTCTTGGGAGGGTGGGGGGTGGCTAACACCTCTGAAAGACAAGAGTTTTGTTGTTCAATTGCCAGCGTAGACATAGCCTAAGTCTGTCTTCTATGATAGCTGCTGTGCAAAGGTTTTATCTGTTCACCCAATAACCAGCCTGTTTCTGATATTTTCATGTTTTGCATTCCCAAAATCAGTTTTCAGCCAATGTATGCAGAGCTTTTATAAAACATTCAACATTTTCCTCTCGTTCTTGGATTCTCTGGTGAAAACATGCTCTTTCATAAACCACATTTCTCTGAAGTATGAAGTATGCATCAAAAATAGTCAGAACCTTTCCTAGTCATCTTTGTGACTATCTTCAGTAAAGTCAAAGGATTTAAAGATATGCTCTGCCTGATTCCCCATAGCATAAATTAAAGAAGATACCTGGATAGCTTGAGTTTCTTTGTGGAACTTGGTGGCAATGCAAAATCTTGCAAAATATTGTTTCCAGTCTGTCCATTGTGAATATTTCTCAAAGATGAAGTTCTCTGGGGGTATTGAAGAGTGACATGAGGAGGAGATCTTGCAACATTTGTTGTTTTGTTCCTTCTGTCTGCAACCTGTCTTGCTGTTTTCCTTCTGTTTCCGTTCTTAGTTTACTCCTGACACCATGTCCTGTATTTCTGGATCACATATGAACTGGTCAGAGATCTTGCTTATACACACCAGATGTGTTTATCATAAGACCCTTTGATACTGTGCCAGACATGGCTCAGGTTAGCTTAAATAAGGCATGTTACACACAGCACCACCTAGTGGCTGAAAGGCTGATATGGTTTAACATTCCATTACACTTTTTTCCATATTACATGCAAACACATGGAACCAAGAGGGTTCCCAGAGCAGTTATAGGAGTCCTAAAGGAGGGGAAAGAACTGTGGGTACATCTGGGTTGTGATTCCCACTCAAGCAGACATACTTTCACTAGCTTTCACTAAGCTACTGTGCCAAAAATAGAATGTAGCTATTCCAGCATGAGCTGCAGAAAGGGGACTAGCCACACCAAGTATTTGCCCATAGAATCATAGAATCATAGAATATCAGGATTGGAAGGGACCTCAGGAGGTCATCTAGTCCAACCCCCTGCTTAAAGCAGGACCAATCCCCAATTAAATCATCCCAGCCAGGGCTTTGTCAAGCCTGACCTTAAAAACTTCTAAGGAAGGAGATTCTACCACCTCCCTAGGTAACGCATTCCAGCGTTTCACCACCCTCCTAGTGAAAAAGTTTTTCCTAATATCCAACCTAAACCTCCCCACTGCAACTTGAGACCATTACTCCTTGTCCTGTCATCTGCTACCACTGAGAACAGTCTAGAACCGTCCTCTCTGGAACCACCTCTCAGGTAGTTGAAACCATCCAAGATCCTACGCACATATGCCACGACAACACTTTATTTTTAACAGGCTACCTAGATGAGAGCAAGCACAAGTATGTCTACTTGAGCTGAGAATCATACCTCCATCTCAAAGTGTAGACATACCCTGAATTCCATCCTCACGCGTCCATACTGGCATACCGACCTAGAGAGGCCAAAAATGTTCTCTCCTTGCGTTCATTATCCACTGAGACCCTTCCTCACTTCAGGATCCAGGAGGCCTGGAAGTTAAAGAATAAGCAGCAATGGGTCTGTAGGGATAGTCTATCCTGCCCTATCCACACCTGGGCCACCCTGCCACCGTATCAGCAAACAAGGGCTGTTCCTGTACATTCTAGTCACCTCAATCTCCTCTAAAACTACCAGTTAAGAGCAAAATTAAAGATTTATTTTCTATCCTCTCTTGAAGCAAAATGAATGGATCTAATATTTTGGCTAGAAATAGATGCCTTTGTCAAGCAGCTGCAACAAAACCTGCTGAGGCATTGGGTACCAGTAGAGAAACAATAAAGAAAACAGTAAAGGAACCATCTCTGTGCCTGCAACTCTCTCTCCCTCTTGTGTCTCTAAAAAGTTCAGGCACAAATGGGGTCCTTTAAGCTAAACAAATTCAAACTGGAAATAAGATGTAAATAGTCAACAGTGAGGGTAATTATCCATTGGAACAACTTACCAAGGGTCATGGTGGATTCTCCATCACTGGCAATTTTTAAATGAAGACTGGATGTGTTACGAAAAGATCTGCTCTCCTTTAGACAGGAATTATGTCAGGGAAGTTCTATATCCTCTGTTACACAGGAGGTCAGATGAGATAATCACAGTGTTCCCAGCTGGCCTTAAAATTGATGAATCTATGAATACGACAACATTTATGACCTATAATGCACCCATTTAACTCTTTCCCCCACTTTACTAAGTAACAGGCAACACAAGAAAACGTGCTTGGAAACATGCCCCTATGCATAACTGTAAGAGAGGTTCCTTGAGAATAAGTATTGAAAGATCAGGTATGGAGTGAGATCACTTTGTGAAAAGTGTTTGCCCATGGGAGAGATGGTGTTTTTTTCTTTTATCATTTTTCTGTGGGTGAGTTCATTCGAGAGCAGAGTTATTCTCTGGTTTCACCTAAATTGTTGTTACTGGGGATTTGGTGCACTGGAGGAGATACACCACGTGTTGTGATAGGTATGTGTAGGACCCACAAATCTTGAAAGGTGTGTTGTTGGGGTATCAATCACTGTAGCAGTGGAGATGCATCTGCAGGTTTTCTATCTGTTGTTCTGGCAGGGTCTGGTGCTGCTTTGAGTTGGTGAGTCCTGGTCTGTGGGGAGCTTGCTTCTGATGATCAACTTGGTGAGGGTGGGGGGTTGTTTGAAGGCTAGAAGAGGGAAGTTAAGAACAATTACTTTCAGGACATGGTCCTATAGAGTTTGGGTTGTAATAATTTAATGGGTTCTAATGCAGGGTGGCAGGTGTGTGGTCAGTGGGTTTCTTTCTCCTGTATTGAAGCAGGTTTTCCCAGGGTGTTTGGGTGGCCCTTTCCATGATGTGATCTACTTCTTTGGTGGAGTGTCCTTGTTTAGTGAAGGTAATTTTAAGTGTGTTTAAGTGTGTATCCCAGACTTTCTCTTCAGAGCAAATTCTGTGGTAGCTGAGTGCCTGGCTACAGATAATAGATTATTTGGTGTGTCTGGATAGGTTGCTAGACCTGTGGAGGTATGTGTGGGGATCTGTGGGTTTCTTGTATATAGTCATTCATAGAATCACAGAATCATAGAATATCAGGGTTGGTAGGGACCTCAGGAGGTCATCTAGTCCAACCCCCTGCTCAAAGCAGGACCGATCCCCAATTAAACATCCCAGCCAGGGCTTTGTCAAGCCTGACCTTAAAAACTTCTAAGGAAGGAGATTCCACCACCTCCCTAGGTAAAGCATTCCAGTGTTTCACCACCCTCCTAGTGAAAAAGTTTTTCCTAATATCCAACCTAAATCTCCCCTCACTGCAACTTGAGACCATTACTCCTTGTTCTGTCATCTGCTACCACTGAGAACAGTCTAGAACCATCCTCTTTGGTAGTTGAAAGCAGCTATCAAATCCCCCCTCATTCTTCTCTTCCGTAGACTAAACATCCCCAGTTCCCTCAGCCTCTCCTCATAACTCATGTGTTCTAGTCCCCTAATCATTTTTGTTGCCCTCTGCTGGACTTTTTCCAATTTTTCCACATCCTTCCTGTAGTGTGGGGCCCAAAACTGGACACAGTACTCCAGATGAGGCCTCACCAGTGTCGAATAGAGGGGAACGATCACGTCCCTCGATCTGCTGGAAATGCCCCTACTTATACATCCCAAAATGCCATTGGCCTTCTTGGCAACAAGGGTACACTGTTGACTCATATCCAGCTTCTCATCCACTGTAACCCCTAGGTCCTTTTCTGCAGAACTGCTGCTGAGCCATTCGGTCCCTAGTCTATAGCGGTGCATTGAATTCTTCCGTCCTAAGAGCAGGACTCTGCACTTGTCCTTGTTGAACCTCATCAGATTTCTTTTGGCCCAATCCTCCAATTTGTCTAGATCCCTCTGTATCCTATCCCTACTCTCCAGCGTATCTACCTCTTCTCCCAGTTTAGTGTCATCTGCAAACTTGCTGAGGGTGCAATCCACCCCATCCTCCAGATCATTTATGAAGATATTGAACAAAACCAGCCCCAGGACCGACCCTTGGGGCACTCCACTTGATACCGGCTGCCAACTAGACATGGAGCCATTGATCACTACCTGTTGAGCCCGACAATCTAGTCAGCTTTCTATCCACCTTATAGTCCATTCATCCAGCTCATACTTCTTTAACTTGCTGGCAAGAATACTGTGGGATACAGTGTCAAAAGCTTTGCTAAAGTCAAGGAACAACATGTCCACTGCTTTCCCTTCATCCACAGAACCAGTTATCTCGTCATAGAAGGCAATTAGATTAGTCAGGCATGACTTGCCCTTGGTGAATCCATGCTGACTGTTTCTGATCACTTTCCTCTCCTCTAAGTGCTTCAGAATTGATTCCTTGAGGACCTGCTCCATGATTTTTCCAGGGACTGAAGTAAGGCTGACTGGCCTGTAGTTCCCAGGATCCTCCTTCTTCCCTTTTTCAAAGATGGGCACTACATTAGCCTTTTTCCAGTCGTTCTGAGGTTCCATTCCTGAGGTTCCATTGTTTCAGCTGATCGTGGTGTCCCCAGGTTGGCCTGCTTTACTTTGTCCTCTCCTGGATCAATGTCCGTGCCACGCTGGCTGCCCTTCCTCAGATATGCTCCTTGTCAATTCCACAACCTCTCCTACGTATTAGCACACCCCATGTGAATAGTGGTATTGCAAGTACCCACTTGGCCAGCTGTTCGTGGGGTGGCAGGTGCCTCGGGTAGCAGAGGCTCCGGCTTCCTCCTTTCCCCAAGGGTGTTCAACCCCTGCTCCGCCCCAGGCCCTGCCCCCATTCCACCACTTTCCCCAAGGCCCTGCCCCGGCTCTTCCCCAGGGGTGGCCACACCATGTTGCGCAATGGACACTTGACAAAATTATCATACTTAGTGACGGATATTGGGGGGTGGGGGTTATGTCATTCAGTCATTCAATTTTTTGAACAATTACCACGGACCTCAAAATTTTTACCACGGATGCTTGTGTCCGTGTATGGACACGTTGCTGACCCCTTCTCTTCCCCCTGCCCTGGGAGGGAAAGGGAGGAGTTGATCGGCCGGGTTGCCGGTAGGCGCTGGAGGGTAGGGGAGAGCTGGCTGCTGGTGGGTGCTAAGCACCTGCTAATTTTTTTCCGTGGGTGCTCCAACACTGGAGCATCCTTGGAGTCGGCACCTATGTTGGGTAGCTTTTATCCACCTTTCTGTGGAATCTCTGCTTTCTATTCTCACTGAACTGCTAGGCAACCAGAGCAAACAGGAAGAAAGTGCCCTGCCTGCACCACTGATATGGCCATGCACATCCATTCCTATCATAAGTCAGCTTGTGCTTTCCATTTCTAACACAGCCTGGAGTGACCCAGCGAGCCTGTGAACATTCCTGCTAGAGCTATGTAAGAAGATGCCAAATTATTTTTCAGAGGGTTTGGGTTTTTTTGTTTCTATGTGTGTGTGTGTGTATATATATATATATATATCCCAAAAGACTTCTAGTTTTTCAACCAAAAAACAAAATGGAAAACTGAAAATAAATTCACGTTTTGAAAACTGTTTTCAGTAAAAATTTCAGTTTTCTAAAAACCCCAAATTGAATTTTTTAAAGAAAGTTGTTATCAATTTTTTTTTGTTTGTGTTTTCTCGCTGAAGGAAAAAAACAGAAAATTTTGACCACACTGAAAATTTCCTGTTTCAGAGTAACAGCCGTGTTAGTCTGTATGCGCAAAAAGAAAAGGAGTACTTGTGGCACCTTAGAGACTAACCAATTTATTAGAGCATAAGCTTTCGTGAGCTACAGCTCACTTCATCAGATGCATATCGTGGAAACTGCAGCAGACTTTATATATACACAGAGAATATGAAACAATACCTCCTCCCACCCCACTGTCCTGCTGGTAATAGCTTATCTAAAGTGATCATCAGGTGGGCCATTTCCAGCACAAATCCAGGTTTTCTCACCCTCCACCCCCCCACACAAATTCACTCTCCTGCTGGTGATAGCCCATCACTTTTGCCATCACTGTTCCCATGTTTTGGGAACATTTTACAATTTAATCTATGCACTACATTTTCATTGGGCCTTAAAGATGGCCCAATGGACAAGGCATTGGACTGGGAGTCAGGACATCTTGGTCCAATTCCTGACTTCCACATTGACTCATTCCATTGCCTTGGGCAAGTCACTTGACAAATGTGTGCCTCAAGTTACCCCACTGATGCGGACAATGGAGCTTACGGTGCGTTCTGTGAATGACAAGTTCTATGGTACATAAGTGCTAGGTGGTAGTACGGGGTAGTCAATTATTTTTTTTCAAGGTCCAAATTTCTCGGTCAAGGTATAGTCAATGTCCAGAGTCCAGAGAAAATAATAAAAAATAATAATAATGATAAGTAAATAAAAAGATTTTGGGGTCTGTTCAAAAGCGTCTGACGGTCTGGATTTGGCCCCCAGTCTGACTATTGACTATCCCTAGTATTTATTATTAATGGCACTCTCAATATGTGCAAATGCATCAGTATGAATGTGCAAAACTTCATGTTTGCACATGCAAAGTGAGCAAGTGTTCCCAAAATATCTCTCTGTGCTGATAATTACATTGGCCAAATGCTGAGGTCCTTACTTAGGCAAAATTCTCATTGAAGTAGAAAGGAGTATTGCCTGATTAACTAATGAGCAAAAACTAAGAATGGAGCAATCAGGACTTTGCCCAAGTGGCACATGCAATTGCTTATTTGTGGTCATAAATATGGGATTTTCTGTGTTCAGTACAATGCTTTTGCCAAGTTTGTAAGTGTGAAAACAGAGGCCTGCTGAGAATTTGGCCCCAAAAGATCAACAAACAGCTGCCACAGCTTTAGAGGGATCTGTAAGCTTTCCATATCTCACAGGAATAATGCTGTGAATTTTTCTAGCAGCTTCATTCCCATAACTTTCCTGAGATTTTTTTTCCCCCCATCTACTTTTTTTTTTATTCTGCTATTTAGAAATTGTCACTCTCTTCATAATACATTATTATTCCATTAGGATCACTTCAGCTAACAAACATTAAAGGTACAACTGCCCTGAGGTCTCCTAGTATGGTGTACATTAAAGTTTAATGCTGTATTGATGTGTGCATTGTGTTTCATATGAGCCAAACTGTTCCATTAACTATGCGCAAAGGGCTATGGAGTTAGAACATTTATCTCCACGGACGCTCCGGATTACTCTTTCCTGTTGCATGCCTTCGAGGCTAAACATTGAGTCTTCAATTTACGTAGAACTGTTAAAATTTTTAAACCTTTGTAAATGATGAACCATTTGTCAACGTAACAGCATTTTTGTCAGCCTTGGCTTGGGAGGATGAAGAAGTATTGGTGACTTTCCACTGGTCATTTTTTTTTCATTTAAAGCATGACTAGGGTAGAAACAGTATCTATGATTAATAGATAAATGTTTTATTAAACATATCAAGACCACAAAGATTTGTAACTTTAATAATCCAGTTTCTTATTTTAAATTCTATAACATTATTATTTATTGAACAACTGGGGATATTTCCTATAGGATCTTGGGTAGGAAAGCCATAACAAAATGGATTGCTATGCTATCTAGGGGAAGAAATATTCTAGCTGACTTAAGAGCATACTGACAAGGTATTTTTTCATAATTTGTAAAATAAATTTTTCACTGGCTATTTACAATAAGGGCCTATAAAGTTTGCAACTGAAATATGTTTCCTTAGTTTATTTCCTCTGTTGCACATGTGTTTACTGCAGGGCTGCTGACGGAGACTGGCGTGTTATTTTTTGCCAATTTTATATATAGCCAGTTTTGTTTAGTTGTGACTACGCTATGTAAAATGACATGGGAACTCTCTTATGCACAAAGTAGTCCTTAAGTCGGAGGTGACTATGCAAATGGGAATTGGAAGTGGAAATGGGGGACAGAATTTCATGCACTGCTCTATCTCTTTGGTTTGATCCAGTTTCATGGGGGTTTTACTTGATATTGTTCCGTTTATTAGACACATTGCTGAAAGTAAAGTATTATGATATAGAAATGTCAAAACCATGCAATCTACATATCAAATGTGACGTGGTACATTCCACAGTTACAATAATATGTCACAAAGATAATACATTACCCTTCGTTGTCTGGCAGAGTAACTAATATCACAGATACAAATTGTAAAAAAACACACAAACAAGCCAAAAACAAGTGTAATCAGTGTTCACGGGGGTTGTACAGGTTAAACGGATGTACTGATGTATCTATCAGTACAGTTAGGATTAGAACTAATCAGGAATTTTCCAGCGAAAAATTGTTTCATCGGTACGTTTCCCATTTGTCAAAACTGAAACTATTTGCAGGACAATTGTTACAATAATCTGTAATCTACTCACCCCCTCTTTCAGTCCTTTGACTGCAGAGGTGTTAACAGGCTACTGTACTTTGAATGGTCCCTGTAATGGGGCACACTCACCTCTCACTAGCGCCCCCTGTCGCAGTGCATGTGCCCGCATGCTCTCGCTCAGTTCATGGTGGGTCTTTGCTGACTCAGCCCTCCGACCAAGTCTCAAATAGTCTCTATGTGAAATAAAAGCCAAACCCCTTCCGGGATATAAATCCAATCGGGCCTATCTCAAAGGCCTCAGTAATGTCTCTTGATCTGCAGCCCTATCTCTGGACTTGCTCCTCAGTCAGTCCAGCAGGGCCTATCACAGTACCCTGGTTTGAACAGTCTCAGCCCCTTCTGGGATCTCTCAAATTGTCCCTGCTCTTCAAGCAGTCCTGGCCCTGGTGTGGGGCATATCCCCCAGGGCTCCCTTCCTGGAAACTCTTTGCCTCTCTGGGTCTTTCTGGCCCCAGCTCTTCAGCTGGGCCACTACAAGAGTTCAGTTCCCCTTCCAGGGTGTATCAAAGTCCATGCCACTTTCCCAGTGGTTGGTGGGGGGGACCCAGGCCCGCCCTCTACTCTGGGTCCTAGCCCACGGACCCTATAGATAGGAGCCATCCGCCACAGCCCTTTAAATAATCTGTGTCACTGCAACAATTCCCTGGGCCTCTTCCCCACGGCCCCAGTTCATGATTTGCCCTTACCTTGGGGCCTTGTCCTGGTTGACTCCCAGCAGCCAGCCTGGAACTCCTTTGCATTCCCCCAGCCTCTGCCAGCACTGGGCTTCTGTAGCTCCCTCAGCCAGCCAGGTGCACCATCCACGTTCTTCCAGCTCCAGCAAGGAACTGAACTCACTCAGGCCCTGCAGCTCTTCTTATACTAGCCTGCTGTACCTCAGGTGGCTGCTTCCCACACAGCCATTCTAGGCAGTTCAGAGGACCTCTCTACTGTCTTTTTCTGGGGCAGGGTGTGGCAGGGCCGCAAGGCCTCCAGACCTTGTCCATCCTGTCACTGTCCCTTACAATACAAGCTAACTACTTATGCTGAACCATCTGCTCCACCTTGAATTTTGCTGTGATGCTGGGAGTTCCTTTCCCAGACAGAAGAAGAGCTCTGAAGTTGGTCCAATAAAAGATATTATCTCACCCACCTAGCATCTCTAATATCCTGGGACCCACACAGCATACATCACATGAATGGTGTTACCTTGGAGATACAATGGAAAACCAAAGATTGGACATTAACTTTTAATGACAGGCAGTCAAGGGCCAAGGATTTGACACCAGCTTGACTAAAGCTTGACACAAAGCATGAGGTGTCAGGACATGGTGCTAAGCACTGCTGCCCAGTGCAGGGGGAGACATGGACTCCTGGATGTTTTGAACCAGAAGCAGGTTGGGCTGCCAGCACCGCATAGCTGTAAACTCTGTTGTTCCATTGTAATTTAAGGATCCCAAAATACTGTATTCTGCTTGACTAATAACGGCTGTCTTGTTTTGAAAAGATTGCCCCGTGTCTCTGCACACATAAGCTGGCTGCAGAACTCCCACAGGCATAGGCGCTGACTCTGTGAGTGCTCCAGGGCTTAAGCACCCATGGGGAAAAATAGGGGGATGCTCAGCATCCACTAGCCATAGCTGTTCGGCAAGGCTGCGGGAGGTGCTCGGGGGAGGGCGGAGAGCAGCGAGCTGCGGGATGGGGAACCTCGGGGGAGGGAGCAGAGCGGGGGCAGGAAGAGGCAGAGTGAGGGCAGGGCCTCGGAGGGGGGCAGGGCTTTGGGGCAGAGTGGGGCTGGAGCACCATCGGGGAAAAATAAAAGTCAACATCTGTGCCCACATGGGCAAAGTTTCCAACAGGAATTCAAGCTCTTTTGAGCTCACTGAAGGAGCCATGGTGAGAAACATAGGTGCAGAAGCCAGGGCCCAGTCTCGGAGTAGTGGAGTCAGGGGGCTCCCTCCTGCAACAATGGAGGCATTACTGGGGTACACACCTAGAGATACAGTATAAGGGTCAGAGGCCTTAGATGCCCTGTGGATCTGTGACAGTGTTTTTATGGGATCAGGTCCTTAGCTATTAGTTTGATAGCCAAGTTTATAGCTAGATACAGCATAAACATTACTCACATGCTACATAATTTATCAGGGAAGACAACAGACAGAATCTCAAGCTGATATGGAATCCCTGTCCATTGAGGTTTTCAAGAACAGATATGGTTCTGCCAGCAGAGCCCTGTAGTGTAGAACCACCTACACAACCCAGTGGTGGATTAATGATTTTGCTGCCCCTAGGCCCTGAAATATTTGCCGCCCCCAGCAGCTCCCGGCTCTCCTGCCGCAGCTCACCTCCGCTCCGACTCCGCCTTTGCCTCCTCCCCTGGGTGCGCCGCCGGGCGCTGCTTCTCCCCGCTCCCTGCCAGCGCTTGTCCGCGAAACAGCTTCGCAAAGAAGGGGGGACGGAGGGGAAGCACAGCGTGCTCAGGAGAGGAGGCAGGGCCGGGGCGGGTATTTGGAGAAGGGGACCAATGGGGCAGGGAGGGGGCGGGGAAGGGGTAGAGTTGGGGCAGGGCCGGGGGCGGAGGGCGCGAACCGGCGCCGGGGAAAGCAGCCTCTGGCTGCTATTATAAATTTGCCACCCCTGCAAATTTGCCACCCTATGCCTAGGCCTTGTTAGCCTAGGCGTTAGTACGCCGCTGACACAACCAAAACCCCATTCTGTCAGGTGTAGGAATACCACCTCCCCGAACCAGGTTAGCTGTATCAATGGAAGCCCTCTTGGCTGAGTCTACACTGCGGGTTATGTCGGCACAGGTATGTCCATCAGGGGTGTGAGTTTTTCCCCACGCCCCTAACTGACATAGTATGCCGATGTAACTTTTCAGTGCAGAGCAGACCTCACTCATACAGATTTTCGTTAGCACAAATGGTTGAAGAATCACTGCTCTCTGTATGGAAACTGTACTCGTGTGTAAAGAAGGAGATAGGGGCATGAACACATCACTGACACCTATGCAAAATGCATGAATATGCTACCATCAGTGTGAGTGAGTGAGTGCAAGATGCTGACTGGGCAGTGGTTCCACACCCACTTAGCGCATGTGTAAATGACCACTCATGGTGGGACGCAGTAGGGACCCAATATTTTTAGCACAGCACTGTCCCTTTAAAGGAATCACCGTGGTATTCTGCTGATGGCTCTGGCTGAGCATTTATCTTCTTTATTAAATATGAAATTGCACATTCTGTGTAAGTTCTGAAGCTCCTTCTGAACATGAGATTGTAGGTCACTCTGAATGTATTTTGATGACCTACAAGACAAATTGCAACAAGGGCGATTTAGGTTGGACATTAGGAAACACTTCCTAACTGTCAGGGTGGTTAAGCACTGGAATAAATTGGCTAGCATGGTTGTGGAATCCCCATCATTGGAGATTTTTAAGAGCAGCTTAGACAAACACCTGTCAGGGATGGTCCTGCCATGCCATGAGCATGAATGCAGGGGACTGGCCTAGATGACTTCTCGAGGTCCCTTCCAGTCCTACAGTTCTATGATTCTATGTGTCTGAAAGCAAGGGAGGTGAACCTGTTTTGCCTCATTACAGATCCTTAAGTCACCTGCCCCTGTTCCTTCCTTACCCTTCTTCTCCTGGCTGACTGGCTCTGGGGCCTGAGCGATACACCAGACTGCACTGCAATAGGGAAGTCCCTTCACTCACCCAAGATGATTCTCAGGCAATATGTTACTGGCTAAATAAGACCAATGCTTGTGCTATTAGTAGATTTAGTATTCAGTCCACCTTTCCCTAATAGCCTCTGTAATTATTGTGCTTTGCTCTCTCCTTTCTTTCTCAGAAGAATCCCTTAGCCAAAAGCGAAGAATAATGGATTGCACGGCTGAACAGAGAAGCAAATTGCTCCATGACCTGATACTAAAGTAGCTCTATGGTCGGGAGACTAGAAACTTTAGCTTTCAAGCACTGTGCTTCCCCCAAAGAGAGAGAGAGCATGCAACTGTACAACACAAACCTTCAGCCACGGGTAACGTCTAAATCTGTCAAACTGGATTGCTTCCAAGAAAATGATTCATCAACATAAGCCCCTAAAGGAACAGGATTGGAAAGGAGAGAAATCACAGAGATTAGGCTGGGTGGTGTGAGGACCTTGAATGGTTCACCTCCAGCAAGCCTGCTTCACATAACCTTAGCTCCGCAGCTCCTTTCGCACCAGTATATGCAAAGATAGGTATTTACCCTGATATTTTTTTATTTGAAAGATCAATGAAATTCAAACTTGAACACGTTTTGACCAGCCCTACAGTTGGCTAAAAAGCAGGGAAGAGAAAATGATGAAAGTATTGATGACATTCCCCACCTTTCTTTTTGGCCAAATTCTGACATGTTGTCAACATTTTGAAATTCAAAAAAATTCTAACCAGCACTATCTGCAGAGAACGGGGCAGGGGACTGACCGGAACCAAGCTTTCTTGTGCTTCTAAATGTGGTTTGGACTAAGCTTGGGTTCTTATTTTCACCAAATGGTTTGCCGTTTCCTTAGTTTTTGGGTATTAAGGTTTGATTGCAGCATGGGTAAGCAGACTGGGGCTAGCTTTCTTCTAGCTAGCATGGGTAACAATATCAGTGTAGACATGGCAGTAGTGCATGTATAACTTTCAGACAGAAGGGCTGGGCTGCCTTGTTTCCAGTTGGAGTTTTGGCTTTACCTTCCCTCTCTGACACTAAGTAGTAGCCGCCACTTACCATTCAAATCACACTCTTCCACTTGTAATTAATTCTACACTTAGCATCACCTTGGATTTCAGCTGGCCTGATTAAGGTCTGAATAAAGAGAGCTGGCCACATCTGCTGCTTAAACTTCATCCACACCCCATTAGGAAGAAGTGTATCTGCCTCTAATGTTTGCAGTATAACCAGTGCCAAGAATTCAAAAATCACGATTCACGACCTCCAAAGTCATGAGATTTTTAAAAAAATAATAAATATTTGGTTCTTTTTATTTACCGTCTGTTTTTTGAGCTTTTAATGTAATTCGGGTCAAGCTTTTCTCTTCATCAATGAGGGCTAAAAGAATCCTTGCTTAAAAAAATAAGATAGATTCTCATATATTCACATGACTCCTGGAGCTGGGACTTTTAAGAAAAAACACCAAATATCAGGAGACTCGCAATGAAATCATGAGAACTGGCAACACTGAATTTGATTCAGTTTCCAAAATACTTATTGATATTGGTTAGTGGGCTCAGTAATTTATGTACAGGACTTTTATCTTTGGAGGTCTGTGTTCTGAGTCTGACTTAGTTCTCATATTACAGGGAGTCTGGTACAACTTGTCTTAGCCCCCCCGTAGCCATTTGTCTTCATCACAAAACTGCCACAAGCTCTGGCCCACTCAGAGATGCTCATGTGAATGTGGGTGAAATCAGCACAGCACTTGCTGATGCAGCCTAGTGTTTCTAGCCTCTCCGTGTCATGAGCAGTGAATTCACCACAATTTGTTTTAAAGAACCTGGCCAGCACTGTCATCCACAGCACTCTTGAGACAAAGGTTTGGTGAGTAACATCACAGCATGGCTGAGTGGCACAGCCTTGGGCTGAGCCTGATTCTGTGGCTGCCTATCTTTCCTGAGCATGCGTGGGTGTGCCCAGTGCAGCTGATACATGGCTGTCCCCATGTACATTTCACGTGGACTGTTTGAGTTCCCTCCAAAGCCAAACAGAGAACAGTCCTGCCACATTTATTGTCCACTCCATGCTTCCTTCCAAGCCTTTCATTTGGTTTCATTGCCCTTTTTGCAGCTGAGAAGTCGATAGCAATAAAAGCAATCAGTACTTTGATGCTGCACCTTCATCACAAAGACCCTCTCCAACTACTTACATATATCAAGCCACATGTTTGTCACAGACGTGACTTTAATGACACCCTGATCCTGCCAGCTACACTGCGTGGGTATATTCCTGTGTAGCTCCCCTCTGAAGTCAGCTGGGCTCTGTTAGGGCACAGGGCTCTGTCTGCCTGGAGTAACTTGCAGGACTGGGGCCTAAGACCTTTGAGGGTTTGCATAAAAAGTCATGACCCTACAAAGCATGACTTTTCCATACATACACACACACACATATATATACATACAAAATATATGTTCATTGAAACCAGTGGGAGTTAGGTGCTTAAATACCTTTGAGGATCTGCATCCGATGAAGTGAGCTGTAGCTCACGAAAGCTCATGCTCAAATAAATTGGTTAGTCTCTAAGGTGCCACAAGTCCTCCTTTTCTTTTTGCGAATACAGACTAACACGGCTGTTACTCTGAAACCTTTGAGGATCTGGGTCTTAATCTCTCTGCACATCTTCTTTCCCCAGCTATAAAATGGAGATCATGCTATTTCTGCCATTATTGGTGGGGTCTGCAGACCCCATGAGGTGCTCAAATGAAGAGTGGTAGAGAAATACTAGGAGTTTTTATTAGACACCAGCTTACAGCACCGGTGTAGGAACAAAGAGGTTCCCTCAGAGTGGAGCCAGTGCCCTGCAAAGGGAATCCCAGCACTTGTGGCCATCTCTAAGTTTCGCCCATAGCAACCACATCAATATGTCAGTGGTAACTAACATAACGCCAAGGGGAAGAGTGGACGGAGACCATAAAGAGAAGGACAAACACCAAACCCAGTAAGTTGCATAAAGGGGATGTCATGCTATAAAATTTGTATTGCCACTTGTTTGGGAAAGTGATGCAGCCATCCCACGCTCACACCCGTAAAGACTTGTCCAGCGACCCTGCACCACCACACAATCTCACTCTCTGCATATAGTCTGGATAGACAGAGAAATTCCAGGGGGCCTAAATCTCCTCTCACTAACCAGATAGAGAATCAGGAGTAACTTCATCAAAGTCAAGGGGCCAGATTCTCAGGTCTGATCTAGCAGCTCAAAGCAACTGAAGACTCAGTGTATGCAACTCCAAAGATTTTTCTCCTGTAAGGTGCCAACACAGCTGGTGTTAAGCCACCTCTGTGGCCACCAGCATAAAGAGCACTCAGGGGGGAGCAGGTTGGGTGGCTAAGGATTCCCTCTGCCCTGCAATCCCTGGCTGCTTGGAAGAAGGCATGCTTGCTCTGTAGCACCCCCTGCTAGCCCAGCCTGGATCTGCAGAGACTTGTCTCAGTTTCCCCTTCCCTCAGGATTCCTTAATGAACTCCAGCCAGGCTGTCTCTTGGCTAACATCACTCCTGCCCGGGGCTGGTTTAATAACAAACAGATCAAATCTATCCTCAAAGTCCCAAGATAAGGTCTATCACCTCAGCACAAAAGCTCATATTCGGTTTGGGCATCTTCTGCTGGTCCTGGAGCTCTTTTCCTGTCCTGATGTGCTCTTCACAAAGCAGCCACCCGCAGCCCTTCCTAGCTGGAGCTCTCTGTCTCAACTCTCTGTCTCAGCCCTGCAGGCAAAACTCCCTTTGCTTCTCTCCTGGCCTTCCGCTGGTCACTCTGGGTCTCCTGCAGGAGCCTCCTTGTCTCTGTAGCCTCTGCCACAACTTCCTCAAGCAGTACCTTCACCTCCTGAGGCTGAGAGAGGTCAAAGGGTAGCCACCCTTCCCCTGCTGGTCTTTGCCCCTTTATAAGGCCCAGGTGCCTTTGTTAGGATATAGATATTCAGGCCTGTCTGTAAAGGCCTATACTTTAAGAATTTAGGTGTATTCTTATCGCTTGGCTAGTTCTAGAGGTATAAAAGAAAGAAATCACTGTCTGCTGGTGTAAGGGCCTTCTCTTACTGTGACAGTTTGTGGCCCTGTGCTTAGGCTCAGGCCTTTGGCTAAGCAGCAGAGGCAGCCATAAGCTGGGAAGCGAACAGTCACATCCTCACATTCCAAACTAGTCACATTGAAATAAGGTGCTATTGGGCTGTTAGGCACTATCAGGACAGGATTGTATTCCTATCACCTCCAGAGAAAGGGAAGTGCCTAGAAAATGTAAAAGGAAACTTAGTTTGATAGCATCCTGTCTGGCAAGAACTCACTTATCAATAGCTGGGATGTGAAATCCTCACTTCTGTATTGTCTTGTCATTATAGTTCCCACTTTGCTGTTGTTTGTCTGTATAATCTCTGTCTGGTTCTGTGATTGTTCCTGTCTGCTGTATAATTAATTTTGCTGGGTGTAAACTAATTAAGGTGGTGGGATATAATTGGTTACATAATCATGTTACAATATGTTAGGATTGGTTAGTTAAATTTCAGGAAAATGATTGGTTAAGGTATAGCTAAGCAGAACTCAAGTTTTACTATATAATCTGTAGTCAATGAGGAAGTGACTGGGTGTGGGTGGGGGTGGGCATGTGGGTGTGTGAGATGGGAACAGGGAATGGGGGTAAGAAAATTGGAATCATGTTTTGCTAAAGGGGGAAATGGGAATGGGAGTAAGGAAGTTGGAATCATGTTTGGCTAAGGGCAGGAATGGGAACAGGGACACAGGTGTAAGGCTCTGTGGTGTCAGAGCTGGGAAGGAGGATACTAAGGAAGGAAACTGGAATCATGCTTGCTGGAAGTTCACCCCAATAAACATCGAATTGTTTGCACCTTTGGACTTCGGGTATTGTTGCTCTCTGTTCATGTGAGAAGGACCAGGGAAGTAAGTGGGTGAAGGAATAAGCCCTCTAACAGCCTTCCCTTAAGCACCGGTCACAGGTGCCCTGGACCCTGCTCCCTCCTAAAGGGGCCAATCTCCCTTGGACACTGCCAGAATGTCCCCTTGAGGCTACAGGCACCAAGGCATAGGTTGTAGCAGGCTGAAGGCCACTCTAATTGGCTGGCTGCTGATCCCACAGTTGGGGGGAGGTTGGGGGAAGGGGGTGTTAATAATAATTATTAATTATTATTATTATTAATTTAGTATTAAATAATTAATTATTATTCTGGGTGCTCCTAGGACCCCTAGTCATGGACCAAGGCCCCATTGTGCTAGGCCCTGTACAAACTCAGAACAAAAAGATGGTCCCTCCCCAGACAGCTTAATGGTAATTTAACAGCATTTTAACCCCCTCCCTGGTACAGCACTCATCAAAGCTCAGGTGGAGCAGAGAATCTGGCTCCTGGAGTCAGGCCAGTGTCAAACCAACGTGAGGGGTCTGATCTCAGCTTTTTAAACATCCCCAAAACCCTTCAAACTTAGGGGCAGAATGGGGAAAAGGCGCAGGGAAACGGCGGTACTTTGCCGGCCTGATTCTGCTCTCACTTACACCAGTTTGAGTCCACTACCCTTCCATCTACACCAGGGTGGGTGAGATCAGGCTAAGGCCCAGAGTGGCTCTAGCTCAGAGTTGGGGCTAAAGCAAAAACTTGCTGAAAGACAGCGAGCTGCAAGTGCAGAAGTGCTGACTTGCAGTGGTGGAAACGACAGAGAGCGATTATTGCTGTCCAAGAGAGAGGGATTAATACATCAGCCCAGTGTGAAGCTCGTTCTTCAGGCAGAGTATTTTCACGCGGGCAAGCATCTACATCAATTTCCGTGTTGTTTGATTCATAGGAAAATAGTGTTGAAGAAACAAGAAAGAGCAAGGAAAATAAAGACTCGGGGGATACTTTATCAGTTGGAATGTTGTTATAATCATGTGCAGCGAGGATGCCGGAGCCAAGCTGCTGATGGTGGCAGGAAGGGCTGCTCCTTGGAGCAGGGGGATATTAAAGGTGTTTGAATAAAAAAAAATGCCGAGTTGACAAAGTGCATCTGCTGCTTTATTTTTTCTTGTCCGTGAGACATCTCACCAGACAATCGGGGGAGAGAGAGATCTAATCCAGCGCTTTAGCTGGGGAGCGGGAGGGGAAAGCCTATTGAACTGGATGGTGTGTTGCCGCTCAGTGAGAGTAAGTGCTGTGGCTGTGATGGATGGAGTGATTGGTTAGTGTTAGGCAGGGTGAAAAAAGGCACAGCATCGTCTATTAAAGCAATCTATTTTCTCAGGCTCATCCGGCACTCACTCTTTGTCATTGCACTTGGTACCTTCTCTTGATGTTAAATGCCTGGGAATGCGAAGGTATTTGAACAGCCAGAGACGACAGATCCCTACTAAGAAGAAAGTGTAAAACAGCAGGAGAAACATGTTGGCTTCATCCTGAGTGAACATTAAATACACTTCCCATTTGTCTAAAGAGACAGCTAATGGGGAAACGGGCCCTTTAATTGAGCAGGCTGAGAGCTTCATGCAGCTCCAAATAACTAATACTCGAGGGAGAGACCATTTTTCTATATAGGGATCCTAGTCTAGATGAGAAGGCCATTTCCTCCTGAATATTAGCAGCGAGTGCAAGTGGCTGGTGGGGAGAACTGAATATGATTATTTTCACCTTCCTATACGGCTCTATTTAAAGCCACATAAAAGGGACCTGGAACAGGCATTCAGCCCAAAATGAGCCTAAGACAACACAACACATAGGAGGCAACATATTTGTTTCACTGCTGTCTTGGAGCCTGAGGGCGCGCCAACTGGCGTATTCACTGGTCTAGGTCATCCGAATCCCTCAGTGGATTGGGTTCATTGTGGCTCACTGACAGTGCTATTCACTTTTAAGTTGCTGTATATACCTCAGTATGTCTTTGCGTAATAGTACTGCATCATTGTATTGCACCTTCCACCGAAAGCTCATGATGCACTTTACAAGCATTGGTTCATTTCGCCTCACAGCACAACTGACAGATTAGTATTACTGCACCTGCCACACCATTGTCTTGCACCTTGTGTCATAATCTACCCCAGTGCAAAGGGAGTGTAGAAAGCTGCCAGAGATGAATGACAACATTTCCCACCAGCTTTGCATCAGTGTAAATGACAACACATGGTGGTGGTCAACGGTGAACCAGGGCCGTTATCCCCATTGTATATAGAGAGAGAAATTGAAGCACAGTGATTTTGTGTTTTGCTCAGAGTCACACAGGAAATATTTTGGGATTGATCCAAACTAGCTCTCCTGACCCCACTCCCATGCTTTATCCTTTCTCAGGGAGCTCAGAATCTGAATGACAGGCTCCTCTTATTGAGAAGTAACCAGACTTCATGTGTCAGTCCACGGCTGGGAAGGGATTCCCTACCATCCACCACATACAGCCCTGAACAATCAAGGGGCCAGATGCATTCAGGGTTTTTTCCCCCACCTTCCTCCAAAGCATTAGGTATCAACAGTGGTGGCAGGAGGATACTAGACAGCTAAAAAGTCTATTTTTTATTATTTATCTGACTTGTACAATGTGCTTATCATGATACAAAACACATCAGTAAAATAATAGTAATGGATTGACAGAAGATTAGGCAGCCCACCACAATTCCCCCAGAAAAAGAACCTTAACCCCTCAAAACCATCTCCCAAGATCCCATCGCCACCTCCCTCCACAAAAGGATCCACGACTCTGTGTTCCCAGGGGTTCATCCTGATGGATGTTGTTCCTTGTTCACTACCAATATTCTACAGACCTGTAAAATGTCTGTGCAAGTCAGCTATCATCTTAGGCATGTGCAAAAAAGATATCATTTCCGTGGAACAATGCCAGGACAATGTCTCCCAGTCCTTTATTAATAAAGAAAATTAAAGGGCAAAAAAATAGAACATGAGTGGACAGGGTTAGAGTTAACAGAGCAGTCAGTCCTGAATGATCAAAAGGTGTTAGGTGCCTGAATCCCAGTTTGAGGCTCCATGGTGATGCATGAGACTCCCAATGATTCCTATGGGTGCCTAAACTCACTCGGCACTGAAGTTTTTGCAGTAAAAGTTTCTCGTACACCAATGTTCTGCCTCTGGGCATGCACACTGCTGAATCCCACTAGGCACCTGAAGGCCTAGCTTTTGCCTAAGCCCCAGCATGGTTTACAAACCAAGGGAAGACCTAAGTCCCAGAGTGATTCACAAGCCAGGGGAAGATAGGCATTTGGCTGCCTAAGGCACGCACAGGGCCTGATCCTGTAGGTGTGCTCAGAGGCAAACTACTGGATTAGGTCCTACAGATGAGTTCATGCAAAGCAGCCAGGGGGTGGGGGGAAGGAGGCCCTCCATCATAACTTTTAGCTCAGTGGTGAGGGCACTCACCTGGGATGTGGGAGACCCCCCTGGTTCAAGTCCCCCCAGTGCTTGACCTGCCACTTCTCAGGTGCGTGTTCTAGCCATTGGGCGATGGGACATCCTGATGAGGACTCCCTCAAGCTCTCCTGTTGGAACTGTTGCATTTTGGGTAAATAATTAAGAGTCATTGGAGGAGGGGAATTGGATCCTGGGTCACCCATGTCAGTGCTCCAATCTACAGAGCCACTCTCTCTTGCTCTAGTCCAAATGAGTCTTTAAGACAGAGAATTAGAGTGAGCAAGCAGAAGTATGAGAATGACTCTATAGGCTGGTGGTTGGAACCCTCACTGAGACCTCTTAACTCACGGCCTCCTGCATTTTTGAGGAGCGTGGCTATGGGTTCTCCTAGATGGGTTGTCCAGGTTCTGTTGGATATGGTGTTACATGAGATGAGTCTGTCCTGGCTGGGACATAAACACTGTTCCAGATGGAGGTGTTCCCCCATCTGTATAGAGTGTGGGTCCAGTCAGGTTGGGACTTTGGGTCACAGTTTTGGCTCAGGGGCATAAGGAGTGATAAATAAGCTCTTTTGCTCCTTCTGTGCCATCAGAAGTTTAACATGGTAGAACTGGATTAGTTTCCTCTTTTGGCCTGCTGGATTTCATAGCTAATGGGCCCAATTTGGCATACTGCTTCATATGATCCTTGTCATTCAGTGAGTAACTTGGACACTGCATTCAGGAGTAGAAGTAGTACCAGATCACCCGGCTTACATATGTGCATACATGCTCTGTATAGGCTCACTCCTGGGCCTGCTGAGATCTAAGGAGGTTGTCTTTGGCAAAGGCCCATAGGGTTTTGAGCCTCTTCCAGAACTTCAGAACATACTGTATAACATTCTCCTAGGAGCCTGTTCCTCCCACATGTCTCAGACCAGGTCAAGAATTCCCCAAGTGATCTCCCATATAAGATTTGCAACTAGGAGAACCCAGTAGATGATTTGGGAACTTCTCAAATAGCAACTAACAGGGGAGGAACCAGCTGATCACAATGATGGAGAGCCTCAGGAATAAACTTTTTAAACACTCTTTTCAGAGTCTGGTGGAATTGTTCAATCAGACCATCCATTTGTGGATGATAGACAGATATCCATAAAGTCTTTATTTTTAGAAGATCACATACCTGGTTCAGCAGCCAAGGTGTAAAGTTGGTGCCTTGATCAGTGAAGATCTCCCTAGGTACCCCAGCTGGCAAAGACTTTTAGGAGTTTCTCTGCAATAGTCTTTGCATTGGTGTTACACAGTAGAACTGCCTCAGAATAGAGGGTAGCGTAATCCACTATCAGTAATATGTGCTTGCTGCACTTTTTTCCAAGGGTCCAGTGAGGTCCATCCTGATCCTTTCAAATAGGCTGTTGACTACAGGGAGTGGAACCAGAGGGACTTTTGTCCTATAAGTTGGCACTTGGAGCAGGAGCTGCAAAAAGTCTTTAACCACAGGTACTTGGTGAATCCCAGCCAAAAAAAAAGTGATCCAAAATCCTGGCCAGAGTCTTCTCATGACTGATGTTACTCGGAGAGGGGATAGCATAAGCCAGTCACATGACTTTGCGCCTATGAGGCGATGGAATGAGTAGTTCCGCCTGAACTTTCCCCATCAGTTGGTCTTTCTGCAACCGGTGAAGTTGTCCTGCCTGGAGCTCAAACCAGGAGTACTGCTTTGCTCATTGTAGGTCTAGCACTTTCCTGTTAAACAACAGAAGTTGGTCATAAGCCCAGCTCAACATTTTGTCCTCCCTCTGGTACTTTATAAAGTCCATCTCTCCAGTTAGGATGTCCCTCTCCTGTAGGGGAGCCACTATTGCTTTGTTGTTTGGAGGTCCTTCTGGGGGAGCTTCCCCGTGGCTAGATTCCCCCTACCTACACCTGCCAGTGTCGCAGATTTTGGGATCCTGTATCCCAGGGTCCCCTTGCTTATTCTCTCTGGGGCCTCTGAGTTGGTTTAAACTAGGGCTGTTGGTTAATTGCAGTTAACTCATGCGATTAACTCAAAAAAATTGTGATTAATCGGAGTTTTAATCTCACTGTTAAACAATAGAATACTAATTGAAATGTATTAAATATTTTGCATGTTTTTCTACATTTTCAAATATACTGATTTCAATTATAACACAGAATGCGAAATGCATAGTGCTCACTTCATATTATTATTTTGATTACAAATATTTTTGCTGTAAAAATGATAAACAAAAGAAATAGTATTTTTCAGTTCACCTCATACAAGTACTGTAGTGCAACCTCTTTATCATGAAAGTGCAACTTACAAATGTAGTGTAGATTTTTTTGTTATATAACTGCACACAAATGCAAAACAATGTAAAACTTTAGAGCCTACAAGTCCACTCAGTCCTACCTCTTGTTCAGCCAATTCCTAAGACAAACAAGTTTGTTTGCATTTACGGGAGATAATGTGGCCCACTTTTTATTTACAATGTCATCTGAAAATGAGACCAGGCGTTTGCATAGCACTTTTGTAGCCGGCATTGCTAGGTATTTACAGGCCAGATATGCTAAACATTTGTATGCCCCTTCATGCTTCAGCCACCATTCCAGAGGACATGGTTTGATGCTGATGATGCTCATTAAAAAAATAATGCATTAATTAAATTTGTGACTGAACTCTGTGGGGGAGAATTGTATGTCTCCTGCTCTATTTTATCTGCATTCTGCCATATATTTCATGTTATAGCAATCTTGGAGGACGACCCAGCACATGTTGTTCGTTTTAAGAACACTTTCACTTCAGATCTGACAAAATGCAAAGACGGTACCACTGTGAGATTTCTAAAGATAGCTACGGCACTTAACCATTTAAGAATCTGAAGTGCCTTCCAAAATCTGAGAGGGACGAGGTGTGGAGAATGCTTTCAGAAATCTTAAAAGAACAACACTCTGATGCGGAAACTACAGAACTCGAACCACCAAAAAAGAAAACCAAGCTTCTGCTGGTGACCTCTGACTCAGATGATGAAAATGAACATGCATCAGACCGTGCTGCTTTGGATCATTATCGAGCAGAACCCATCATCAATATGGATGTATGTCCTCTAGAATGGTGGTTGAAGCATGAAGGAACATATGAATCTTTATCGAATCTGGCACGTAAATATCTTGCGACGCTGGCTACAACTGTATCATGCGAATGCCTGTTCTCACTTTCAGGTGATACTGTGAACAAGAAGCAGGCAGGATTATCTTCTGTAAATGTAACCAACCTTGTTTGTCTGAGCGATTGGCTGAACAAGAAGAATGACTGAGTGGACTTGTAGGCTCTCAAGTTTTACATTGTTTTGTTTTTGAATGCAGTTTTTTTTGTACATAATTCTACATTTGCAAGTTCAGCTTTCATGATACAGAGGTTGCACTACAGTACTTGTGCTAGGTGAATTGAAAAATACTATTACTTTTGTTTTTTACAGTACAAATATTTGTAATAAAAATAAATATAAAGTGAGCACTGTACGCTTTGTATTAGGTGTTGTAATTGAAATCAATATATTTAAAAATGTAGAAAACATCCAAAACTATTTAAATAAATGGTATTCTATTATTGTTTAACAGTGCAATTAGTCGCACAATTAATCATGAATAATTTTTTTAATCATGTGATTAATCACAATTAATTTTTTTAATCGCTTGATAGCCCTAGTTTAAACCCCTTCAGTACTTCAGAGAAATATGCCCAAGCCTGACTCAAGATAATGAGGTAGGCTAATATTGAGGCCAGTCCCACTACAAGGGACTCTGTGTTTTCCCCTACAGTCAACTGCACACATGCACTGGGATAGGGGTTACTGTCTCAGGGATGCACTGTAGAAAGATAGTCAGGGTTTGGAACTAAGTCATCCTGGACCAGGGTCTGCCCACACCTGGGAGCACCGGGCTCTTTACCGCCGTTCCGTTTATCTGAACGGGAAGCGTTACTTTAGCCGGGTTTGTTAAGGGCATGGCTTTCTACTGTTCACACCTGTCCATAACCACGCTCCATATAGGACAGCGGTTCTCAAACTGTGGTTTGGGACCCCAAAGTGGGTCATGATCCCATTTTAATGGGGTCACCGGGGCTGGCTTAGACTTGCTGGGGTCTAGGGCCAAAGCTGAAGTCTGAGCCCCACAACCCAGGGCTGAAGTCGAAGCCCAGGGCTTCAGCCCTGGGCAGCAGGGCTCAGGTTACAGGACCCCTACCTGGGGCTGAAGCCCTTGGGCTTCAGCTTTGCTCTGCCCCTTCCGCCCAGGCTAGTGGGGCTTGGGCTTTGGCTTTGGCCCTCCCACCCATGGCAGTGGGGCTCAGGCAGGTTCAGGCCTCAGTCCCCACTCCTGGGGTCATGTAGTAATTTTTATTGTCAGAAGGGGGTCATGGTGCCATAAAGTTTGAGAACCCCTGATTTAGAGGCACTTGTGATACTGGTGACCTGGGAACCCACATGAAAAGCAAGCCCCCACTGCTGGCCAAGTAGCCGCTGGCCTTGAGCCTGATAACTGAGATAGCCCTTCAGTATGCGATTTGTCTGCTCCCCCCTGAATGGCTCTTCAGTGGAGGTTCCCACAGCGATCCCAGGGGCTTTTGTCTGGGCTGAGGCCTGAGATGCTGGGTCCCATAGAGACTGATGCTTCTGATACCACCCTGTCAGATTGCTGGCTCACCTGATTGGACCGTCCCTGGAGTCCAGAGGCCCCCTTGGCCACAGACAGTTGTGTGTGTGTGATGATATCAGACCCATTTCTGCCACAAAATAATTCTCCATCAGCCCCTGATATGCGGCCTGTGCTGGTCCTGTCAAATAAGGCATCAACAGGGTGGTCTACTGGTCAGGTGACGACTAGGCTGCTGTTGCCACTTGCTCAAAAGTTATCAGGAAAGTCTCCAGGTCATCCTCAGAGCCCATCTTTGCGAGTTTCATTGGCACAGGCAGGGCCACTGGGCCTGGGCCTATAGCCCCCTGGAGGTGAAGCCCTGGGGAGACCCAGAGGTTGCATCAGGGCCACTACCTGTTGGATCAGCCTTTGCTGCTGTTCCTGCAATTTGCATCCGTAATTCCTGGGCATCCATTTGCTGCAGGAGTTGTTGCTGCTGCTGGTGCTCAGTCATCCGTTTGAGAAGACGCTCTAGGTCCATGTTGCCTGACCTACGAGCCCATGTCTCTAGGACTCGGGTGTTTGATCATCTTGAGTCTATCAATCCTGTCTTCTCTCCCAGGGTGGGCAGGATGCCCGTGTTCTCCACTAGTTGTGAAGGGATTGGCTCACCGCTGGTGCCTCCTCAGGGCCAGGTGTGGCATGGCAGCTCTCTCTCACTGGGTCTGCTGCTGCTGACTGCTGGCTGCTCTGCCTCTGCAGTGGCCTGCCTCTTCCTGTGACTTGGCCCTCCAGCAGGTCACTCCAATGTCTCTCCTCTTCCGGGGTAGTCCGCAAACAGAAAACAAGGGAAATTAATGCAAACTGAGATAGTATGTGGGGAGGGGGGTTATCTGTATCAGGACCAGGTCCTCCCTTCTGTTAGGCAATGGTTGTCGGGGAAGTTCCTGCCTTCAGTCAGCCCTTTTCTCAGGAGCTGAGAGTTGCAGGTCTGCTCTCTTCTCTTCTCTGTCCCCATCTGGTCTGTTCTGCTTTCCTTTTAACTCCTCCTCCAGCCTGTGCATGCCTTCCTGGCGTGTCAGGGCGGGGGTGAGCCCAGAGTGAGGAACCCATGTGTTGTGCAGTGTGGGGTTGTAAACTCCATCACACAGTCTGTTGGAATGAAAGTAGCGAGTACTCTAATATGTGCTGAGAGTTCAAAGCATTAATTCACAATGCAGCATGCAAAACGGCACTGCAAACAGCAGCCCACTGATGCCAGAACTCTACTCACTCTGTTCGTTCGTTAGCAGGTAAAGGCAAGCAAAAGCCTTCCATGTGGCCTTTGACACATCTGCACTAACGTGCACTGCTGTGCCTGAATGGGAAACAAACTCTGTTAATGATGTTATCACAGTGACTGCTGACCAGACAGAGATTTCATGACTCTCCCAGCATGGATTAGGGCCACTGTGTATGTGATTGTCCTGTCACTTCATAAGCCCATAGCATCTCCCCAGCAAGCTCCTGGGAAACACGGGATTGGCAAACTAAGCACGTGAACCTGCACAAAGATGCTCTGTTCACTTTTTCCCCACAGAACACAGGTTAAACAGACACTGAGATCTGTGACAACATTTCTTCCTGCAGCTGCACTGGAATACCAAAGTCAGCGACAGGAAAGTGAACAGCCAAGGTCCAGTGCTCCAGGATGCAGTACACAGCTCACAAACAAATGGAAGAGGGCACCTGCTGGAAGCATCTACCCAACTAGAAGCCTGTTCTCTGGAAGTTGATTGCAGAGGAAAGGGGCAGTCAGCTGTGCAGGATGCAGGCCAAGTTCTCTGGCGAATGTTATGGGAAGCATGGCTGATGCACTGCTGAATGCAGATTCTTTTTAACATGGTCAAGGGGCATGGTTGGGTTTTTACTTTTTCAGCCAAATCCAGATCAGAGCCAGTGGTGGGGAAAGGCTGTGAGTTTCAGGGAACTGCTTCAAAGTTTAGATGCTTTTCTGAGTGACCTAAGCCTCATGGGCCAGATTCCCAGCTACAGCTGAGAAGAGTTCAGTGCAGCTGTGGGAGGGAGCGGTGGTTTTCAAAGGTGGCATGAAGCCAGTCCAATGTCTTGGGCACAAGCTAGAGCAATTTTAAGACTGCTCCCACTTAGGTCAGCTGCCTGTGACCTCCAAGGGGCTGTCCCAGCACTCAAGAATCATTGGGATGTGGAAACTCTTTGCTTCCTTAACCCTTGCCACACAGGTGCCAACTTTCTTCTTTCCGGGTGGGTGCTCCACCCCTGCTCTGCCCTGAGGCCTCGCCCCCACTCCACCACTTCCTTCAAGGCCCCACCCTTGCTTCGTCTCTTCCCTCCCCCACGCTGCCTCCTCCCCTCCAGCGCCTCCTGCCCGCCACTGAACAGCTGATTGGTGGGGCCTGCCAAACAGCTGATCAGTGGGTGACTGGTGGGTGCTGAGCACCCACTATTTTTTTCGGTGGATGCTCCAGCCCTGGAGCACCCACATAGTCAGCGTCTATGCCTGTCCATGTTCCATTTGCAAGCCAGAGGGAAAGCAAGTAGTGCAGATACCACTTGGCAGCTCTACAACATCCAAATATCCCACAACACAGCAGGTATCCCTGGTTGTTCCATGGTTTTAGTGCAGCTTTACAAAGCCATCCTGATGCATCATGTGATCTGGCCCCTCTAACAATGGGATGGAAATCTGATGACATTTCGGCACTTCTGCTTCCAATCCCAACTCCCAGCTGAAATTAGGCAGTAGAGTTGGTGAGAAAAATATGTTGGACAAAAAAACCCCACACCACAAAAAAACAGTGAGTTTTTCTTCCATTTTCTCACCAGCCCCACAGGAAAGGAGAGGGGCAGAGGTGAGTAAAAAGGGACAAAAGGGACCAAAGTTTAACTTCAAAAAGTTCTGTTCTTGTTTTAACTGAACTAGTCCTTCTGTCGCTAATTAAAATCCTGGCCATCTCCAGGTTCACTCACCCCACGTGAGAAGGACAAAAACACCTCCTATAATCCATACCAAGCCATCCAGGCTGAAAAACCCCACTGTGCAGAATGCCTACATGGTTTGTGCACCCCCAAAGCCATGTCAGCTTTGTACTGACATTGGGGCGGGCTCCACTACATACAGACACGTGAGAGCATGTTCCCATGTGAGTCTGCAAGCCACACGACTCCAGCACACAGTTGCTTCCATTTAACAACAAAGTTAGAATCATAGAATCATAGAATATCAGGGTTGGACCTCAGGAGGTCATCTATCTTTGGACCAAGATTTTCTTAGATGACTGGTGATTTTGGTTGCCTCCATTTTTGGGTGCCCAACTTGAGACACTTTAAAGAGGCCAGATTTTCAGAGGGTGGATACCCAGTGCTTTCCGAAAATCTTGTCCCAATATCATCATTTTTTAATCAAGATGCCAAGAAACATCCTTCGTCTTCCCATTTTCCAGATCATTCCTATGTAACCCTTCTGCCCGTCAGAGTTGGCAGCAACAAGGGCCGGGTTCAATATCTAGGGGTTCCATTCCAATAACACAATGCAAACCGGCTCGAGCCCCCACCCAGTGACCTGGGACCAATATATACCACCCCCGCTGGGCGCCTCCAAGAGGCAATACTTCCCCTCTCGCAAGCACATAGTCTGAGTGTAGCAAAAGTCTTTTAATAACAGAGAGAAACAATGTGGCATTATGTTGGGGAAACACCACCAACAGGATTCATAACACAACCCATGAGCAAAAAACCCACCCCAGGCAAATTGGGGGCATGCCCTTTTCCCTTTGGTTCTTGAGTCCAGCAACCCCAAATCACCCAAAGTCCCAAAAGTCCAATGCCCCAAAAGTCTCTGTCCCTGGTCAGGGCAGCCCCAGAGTTCGAAAGTTTATCTGCGGAGCTTTACCTCCCAACCTGGGTGGAAATGGGACAGGGGTAAGAGGCACCTTACGTGATCTGAAGCTGACCGCCCCATAGCTCCATAGCGGCACTCCGCTCCACCAGCCGCCCCACGAACTCCTTCGCTCAGCTGCGCTCCGCTCCGCCAGCCGCCCCACGAACTCCTTCGCTCAGCTGCGCTCCGCTCCGCCAGCCGCCCCACGAACTCCTTCGCTTAGCTGCGCTCCGTTCCGCCAGCCGCCCCACGAACTCCTTCGCTTAGCTGCGCTCTGCTCCGCCAGCCGCCCCACGAACTCCTTCACTCAGCTGCGCTCCGCTCCGCTCCGTCAGCCGCCCCACGAACTCCTTCACTCAGCTCCACGGCCCACAAGCAGCTCCTGCCATCCACACACTGCGCCGCATCGAACTGCTTCACCGGCCGTCCCGCAAACTGCTCCACAATATATCTTCAGGCTCCCCCACTACTTAACACAACACTCAGTGATTTCAGCTCTTAGGTGAATTCAGCTTATAATAGGGGAGCCCCAGTGCTGGTGCACTGTCAGCCC
Source organism: Lepidochelys kempii (assembly GCF_965140285.1). Classification (NCBI taxonomy): domain Eukaryota; kingdom Metazoa; phylum Chordata; order Testudines; family Cheloniidae; genus Lepidochelys; species Lepidochelys kempii. The sequence goes on along the minus strand of NC_136392.1, from coordinate 27,530,867 downwards.
AAAGTGAGCTCAGCAGCCTATAACTAGACTTCTAATGAAATCAAAATTAGCTCTGATATTCCACAGTGGAGAGAGGAGGAAGTGCAATTAGCATGTAAGGCCCTCACGAGGGGGCCCATACCACCAAGTATTAATACTTGTCCCCAGCCTCTCTCCATTCACACAGTTTTGGAACCCATGACCCTTGCCTAGTGAGTGCTACTTAGTTGATGGTGAATCCCTCCATCATAACAAAAGGCCACGCACAGTTCCAAGCACAGTTCCCATAATCAGGGTAATAACAATTTATTGTTCCTGCCCCAATAACAGAGACACTGGGGATCCCACAGCAGCCAAAGTGACCATTTGGGCAGCTATGGTCTCATTCTAGGCGTGGTGGGTGTGCCTATGCAAATGAGATCGGCCCCTGAAGTTCTTTTCTACAACTTGCCACACCTCACCACCAGATGTCAGGGTGGAGCTCATCCTGACACTGCTTACACCTAAGACCAAGGAAGTCCCAATAACTCAGGGATTGGTTACAAGATATTGAACCCACCACTTCTAGGTTATCAGCTTCCATTTAGATGATATCAGTAATGATCAAAAGCACCTCCATTTGTTTGGTAGCCTACATGAAATGAGTTACTGGGTGTCAGTCCAGAGCCTAGCAGATAACCCCCAACAACCTCAATGACTGGCTTGAGGGAGGCAACACTCCTACTGATAGTCCCAGCAGGATAGGATTGAAGTACATTGATCGGGGAGGATGAATTATTGTCCTACTGCTTTGGCGGTGAGTATTCTATGGGTATTAGAGCTGTTTGGAAATTGGCAGACAGAACATTTGTTTCCATCAGAAAAGGCCAATGGGTCGAGATTGACGTGTTCTGTGGTAATGTATCAATTCTGATGACACACTGATCAAAACCAGATGGATTTCTGACGGAACGTGGCCTGCCAGGCATGTTTGCAAATCTGCCTGATTTCCCACCAGCTCGCCCAGCAGCCTCTTGGCTATCCTAGGCTTCCAGGTTCACAGCTCTTTGGCAGTCCTCCTTATGCACTCATGTGGAGCCTGGAACCTTTAAGAGCACCGGTTCCCAACTTCACAAACTCAAGGCTCCTCTGCTGCCTGGGCTCCCAGGACTTCCCGAGTCTGCGGCTCCAGGGCAGCTCACAAGGGCAGCCTGCCTGGGCCTGGGTCTCCTGGCTCCTCGGAAGCTCTGGGAGCCCTGGCATCCAGGCTTTTGAGTTGCCAGGCTCTCCCTCTGGTGGGCTACTGATGCTCGGAAGCATTTAGAGAAAGTTGAAACTGAATGTCGTTGTGACTGTTTCTAAATGAAATGTCGGAATTCCTGTTCCCTGGGGAAAATGGAAATGTAATGTTTCATTCTGTTTCGGAATGATTTTTTCATTTATTTCAGAATTCCCTGCCGTATTCTGGCCAGCTCTGGTGGAGCTATGCCAGGTGTCAGTCTCCATGAACACCATCTGGCGTCTTTCACCAGCACTAAACTTCGAGAGTCTGATCCAAAGCCCATTAAAGTCAATGGAAAGACTCCGCTGATTGCAACAGGCTTTGGATCAGTCCATAAAAGAACAAATGAGATACTACCACTGCTAAAGAAACCCAGACCTTTACCTTACACTACTTATTCCCTGTTGTTCCTCCAACCACAGAACTGTATTCCTTCATTGGGGCCTAACTATTCAGCCTATGTATTTCACTTCCTCCGCCCCTCCTTACCAGGGCATTGTATTTAAATTGTGTTTTCTTCAGCACTGTTATCACAAATACACTATAAAGCAACTTGCCATGCCCTTTTTCCAGAGGCATTCGGAGAAACAATTTATGACTCCGGACTGCTGGCTAGTATTGTAGCTCCGTTCATGCTTTACTAAACTGGAGTCTGAAGCTAACAAAATATAACCCGAGCCTGCAGCCATTCCCAGCTGGTAGCATTCACTGGTCTGGAGATTCATGAGCCAATGACTGCTCCCAATTTGCCAAGCAGATGAGTGTGCAGAAGTTTGCCTCATAAACTGGGTAATGGGAGGCAGTTATTGTAGCTTGGGCAGTAAATGCTCCCAATTTGCTGCCACATGAAAACAGCTCAAACCTTTCACTGAATCCATGATGGGGAACAGAGTGATGAGAACTTCATTTGCAGCTGACCTAAAAGTTTTGCCCATAGGCAGGTGCTTTGTGGCTTCACACCAGTGACTCTGACAGGCCATTCTCTGTGTGTGTCTCTGTCCATCTCAGTTTCCAAGTCTAGTCAGTGCTTGGGGAGGAGACTGCCAATGAAAATCGAGGTAGTGATGCTGGTGAATCATTTGTATGCACTTCTGTCCCCGGAATCAGTACTGGTCCCATTTTTTACAAGGGTGCCATCTTTTATCACCTGAGCTGTGAAATTGAGATTCCAACCACTTGTGGTCACTAAACAGCCTTTTGCAAGGTGCAGGGGTGACAGCCCCCTTGTCTTTCTAATGTGGATGATTACTTTCTGACTCTGGATTCTCCCGACCATTTCACCTGTATGCAGTATTCTCCACTCCCTGTCCTAAACCTCTATCTAGTGGTCCAGCGCAGTGTTAAGAGGTGCCACCCAAAAGAGCAATACTCCAGCACTGGGTGAAGTGATTCCTACCTGCATACTAGGCATGGCGCTTTGGGGTCCATCTGGGAAGCAAGGTGGCATACAAATGGAAGATGCTATTTTTATTTATTATTATTTCCAGTTCAGGGTTAAAGTTTGACTTAATTGAACATATGGTTGACTGGCACTGATGCCTGGGACTTGATGGTGCCTTGGCATAGAAGATTGGTGGCATGTCCCAAGAAGGCCCTACAGCCAGAAATGTGTCTAAGTTTTACATTTAATTAGAAAAAGGAATTGATCTACAAGAGTGCTGCTTAAAATGGGCTTGGTTTTACTGGAACGATTAGGATTGTTTATGGCTGGACAAATAAAAGCTTCCAGCTATTAGCAGAATTTCAGCTCCCTCTGATTCATAGGATGGCCCTGACTCATTTCTTTTTATCATAAAAAATGGTGTGGATTCAAGACGTTTCTATACAAAAGAGATGCAATGCAAGAAAAGCGAAGGGGTGGAATAAATCCAGCCAACTCCCCTTCAGTCCTGCTTTTAGCTTTATTCTCTTTCATTTGTAATATGTTTCACCAGACAGGCCTGACAATAGGAGATTGAGCCAAAGTCATGATTCACAGTGCATTCTTTCTTCCTTAAAGACATAAGAAAAGCAATAAATACTAGTGAACAGAGAGCAAAGGCAGGAACAAGATGGGGAAGGGGGAGAAATCTGATTTGATGAGTGAGGTACAGAAGAGAAGAAGAAAAAGCTCATTCTCCTTCCAAAAATACAGCTTTCAGTAGTGTTCTGGGCCAATACCTATCTAGGTTCTTACATGGTCCCCATCCTCATAGCACCTGTGTACTGCAGTATATTCTCTAAGGGCAGGAATAATCTACCCGAATCACTATTGATGGGCAACATCAAAATCAGTTAGTGTAGATGGAAAGATGGCAATATGTGTTCTATGGAGCAGTGATTCCATTTTCTGTGTACTGAACCTTTACGTGCAAGAAATCCACCAGACTGCCTGCTCCTGGCAGAAGGGCTGCACGGGGATTCAAGATGGAAGATGGGACAGATGCACTGAGGGACAGATGCACTCTGCTCTCTAAATTTAAGGAGTGCACTAGCAAAGCAGCTCCCTTGTGCTCACAGCTGAAACACTGGTTCCCTCTCTCCCCGGCTGATTGAACCATATGTTTTAACACATGCCCACACCGCTCCAGTTCCTCAGTATAGTACTCAGATGTCGTCATCAGCTAAACACAACCTGGTCAACTCTCGCAATGTATCATGAGTTTGCTGATATTTGGGATGGAATTCTGGCTTCATTGATGTAAACAGCAAAACACCCATCAATTTCCACAAGGCCAGGATTTCACCCTGGGTGTTTTTCTTAAAATTCTTGGTATTTTAAAAAACTTAAATCAAATAAGTTTCTAGCCTACATGGTTTGCGCAGAAAAGCTTGACAATGTGACCTGAGTATAACCCTAAAGGCTCAAAAATCAGAAGGCAAATAAAAAGTACCCAACATTTATTATTAATCATTATTATTATTATTATTTATTAATCTCATGATTTTTAAGCCAGTCTCATGATTGTGCGGGGCCAGACACATGTTTTTTGAATGTTTGGCGTTGGCAGGAACACATATGTTATGGAATATTTCCCTCTCCCCACGCCCAAAATAACCTTTTATCCTTCAGAAAGGTTTCGTGCAGGGCCCTGTGTTCTGGGCTGGAGCCCATGCAGTTCATTTTGCCATATTCAGAGCCTGATCACTTTCTAATTTCAATGCACGTTATATATCGGCCCTGTTTTCTTGATTATTTGCAGGCTACATAGAAAATTTCCACTGAAAATGAGTCCCGTTTTCAAGCAAAATGTGACGGTATGCACATTTTCATGACTTTGCATATGTTTTGCAGCAAAAATACCATTTTTGCTACAATTCACATAAAGGTACAAATTTAGGAGGCATGAAGATGGACGCAACAAAATTATGGCATGTTTAATTAAAATGTTCGCAATTAAATATTTACCTAGTCCTATCTCCAAACAGGAGATTTTTCAGGAAATTTCAAAATTTCATCCCAGCCTGAACCCCAAAATGCAAAAACAGCAGCCACATGACAAATCATGTGGCAGGAGAAAGTTAAATAAACTTAAGGGGAAGTTCTGAGTTTGTTTGCATTTTTAGGTGAAAATTCAGGCTGGTTCTTACTTTAGGCAAATGGGTTTGTACGTCACTAATTTGAATTAATTTAACAATCAGGGAATACAAGCTTGTTCCAAGGGACTTTGAGCAGCTGCTGGCTGTTTGCTGAAATTCCAGGAAAGCAAAAGCACAGGCAAGTGTTACTGCAAAGATAAGGGGTAACTGGGAGATGCTGTTTTATTCTGCCTGTTAAAAAATAAATGAATAAATAAATAAATCCTGTTTAGTTCTTCTTCAAAGGAGTTTTTCTCTTCCTACGGTCTTCTAATGACACTCTCCACTTTTCAGAGTGTAACAGATTCACTAACCATTCCAAAACTACCATTTTTTTTAAAGAAGAAAGGCAACCTTTTTTTAAAGAAGAAAGGTTAGTGGAATGAGCCAGGGATAGAAATCCAGGGCTTCTGTATTCTTTTCCCAACTCTGACACTGTCTCACTGCATGACCTTGGGCAAGTCAATCCACTGCTCTGTGCCTCAGTTTCCCCATGTGTAAACTGGGGCATAAGTAATTCCTGGCTATATGGTTCTTAGCAACCTTAGAACAGTGCTGGGAGGGTTAATACATTCATGGCTCAAATACATCCCTGCTGTAACTCTATTCTCTTCACTGTGCTTTTAGCAGGGAGGACTTTGGCCCAGGGAGAGTGCTTTGACCATGCATCATTCTGCTAATGCTGTTGCTAAAAACAGTTCACAGTGGTGGCTTTAACAATAATTTAACAAGAAATTAAATCCTTGTAACTCCTGGCTCTCATGACTGCAACCACTCCTGCAGCTTTCCCCCTCAAATGAGCATTAGGTATTCCCCACTGCAGCCCAGCATGCCTCTGTTATCAGCTGAGTTTCTGTCCATTAGAACTAGGGATAAATGTATTTAATATGTTTAGGTTGGGAAAATTCTTTTTGTTCAGTTGCCTGCTATGGATGAAGCACACTCTAAATGAGAGAGAGGCTCTCTGTGCGTTCCCCTCCTTTCTGTTTTCATTTGTCTCTTCCCCTTTTCTTTTCTCTCTGTCCATCCTGACCTGCTCCCCACCACCTATGAAATCAAATTAACTTGCACATTATTAGGTTCAAAATTAATCCATGATATCCAAAGGCAGATAACAAACTACCAGGGCTCTAGCATGCCATTGCTGCAAGGATAGCACTGCACCTAAGCAGAGACCTCTGATTGCTTATGGATTCCCCGGCATTCAAGTGCCAGCCTAAAGTCTGCTACACTTGTTCATTTCATCTCTGATCATTGACATTTTTGCTCCAAGGCAATTCCAAGCTCATTCCACAGGAGTGCTTGATAAAGGACAGCACTGTGGAATCTGCCTATCGCTGTTTACTTGTTGTGGCTCCTTATTTTAGTAAAACCACACAGGGAAGGGAAACACAGACATGTTTATTTATAGCTTTGCCGTGGCTCCCCTAAGAGGGGCAACACTGGGTCAAACCCATGGTCCATCTAGCCCAGTAACCTGTTTTCGGGCAATGGCCCATGCCAGATACTCAGCACAGCAACTGAAAGCTTCACCAGTGTTAATGTAATTCATTTGGAAACACCTCTGTGAGACGGGGGAGCACCATTATCTCCAGTCCTGGGACAAATGCATGTAGAGCAATTGGTTCAAGGTTGCCCAAGAAGTCTGTGCAGAGCCAGGAATAGAACCAGCATCTCCAGTCCACTGCTTTAATCCCAAGACCATCCTTCCTACAGTCCAGCTGTATGTTGAAAGGGGCTGTAACTAGGTTTCATCATGCTTGGGACTAGGAACCAGAAAACCATGTGACGGCAGCAGAAAGACTTACCCATGGCTCAGTCACTCAAACCCACTGAAACTCCTACTGCAAAATGCAGGCAGAGGTGAACATTGCGCAGGGAAAACCAGCCCCAGTAAATCCACACAAGCTGCCCTGGATCTTCCCCAAGGAGATGCAATTTGTTAGTCTGCTCTCCAGATCAGGAGGGGGCCAAAGGGCATTCACAGTGCATGAAATTCATCCGGGTCAGAAGACCATCAAAAAGGACTGTGCAGTACAGAAGCCCCCTTAAATGCTCAAGACAGGGATTTAGTGGGAGTTGAGTGATGCACAGGCCTTGTGTGGATGCTCTGCACAGGGGGAAATTTCATCCCATATCTGTGTAAAGTAAGTGAGTAGGTGATGTTTGTGCTGCAAAGGTGACCTTGAACATGGCCTGGGATAAGAGCCAGCACCACCCACGGGAACACTGTGTCCAGGATAATCTGCTCAGAGCTGGGTGGGCTCCATAGGTTCGTACTCCCATTATGACAGCCATGTGGCGTGCAAGGTCCATGGTGTATCTCATAGATTCTCTGCCATACCAACCAATTACAAAGGCAGAAGCCTCTGCACTCAGATCTGAGGCCAAGGGAGTGATGTACAAGGACAATATTTGTGAGTAACAGTGATTTTATCATAAGTTTTTCAGTATTTGGTGTTTCTCCAAAAGTCCCAGCTCCCAGAGTCATGTGATTATGTGACAATCTTAGCTTTCATTTTAGAAAACATACTTTTCAAGCCCTCATAGTTGCAGAGGAAAGATGGAAAATGTGAACCCAAAAGGCTCAAAAACCAGAAAGCAAATTAAATGAACGCCAGAATTATTACTGTTTTAAATCTCATGATTTTTAAGACAATCTCATGATTTGTGAATGTTTGAGTTGTCTTGAGTAGGCTGATTGTAAAATAGCAAGTGAGCTATGAGAACTCAATCCACACACTTTAGCAAAGGCGAAAGAGTGTCATATAGTGGTATGTTAGGGCACCAAGACAGACCTTGTTTTAGTTAGCCACTGAAAGGCTCTGCCATCTTTAGCATGTCTTGGCCTCTACTCCTCATCTTCCAGCTGGTAAATCTCATAAAATTGGGCCAGATCATGATGCCTGTTAGCATTGACTTCACTGGGATTACTCTAACTTTGTGCAAGTGTGTCTGAGAGCTGAGCTGGGCAAACTTTTCTCTGTGAATATTTCAGCCACGACAAAGGGCGTTTGGGTCACCCTGACACTATTTGTGAATTTGTCAAGTTTGTGGAATAGTTTTGACCGAACTGAAAAAGAATGAAATGGTTCGGTGATGCTGAAACAAAACAGTTAATTTTGGCAAGACTCGAAACAGTTCATTTAAATATCATGCATTTTGACAAAAGCCAAGGAGGACCTCATTCACAGAACTGGGGAAGGGGTACGAGGGGCAGGAGCAGATGCCTTTAGCCCAGTGGTTAGGCTACTTCAGTGGGGGTTGGAGACCTGGGGTTAATTCTCCACCTCTGCCTGACATGAAGAACCTGCTCCTCCAGTTTTTTGCACATCTAGTCCTCCTGGGCTTTTGTCAAAATATATGAAATCAAAACAACATTGTTTTGAGTTAGATGGAAGCAAAACATTTATTTCTGACTTGAAAAATGTTTCAACTTTCTGATTTGCTGAACGTTTTTGAAAAATCTCATTTTCAGTTCGATCCAAACTGAACCTTTTTCTTCCCCACTGTCATTAAAATAAAGGGAAGGGTAACCACCTTTCTGTATACAGTGCTATAAAATCCCTCCTGGCCAGAGGCAAAATCCTTTCACCTGTAAAGGGTTAAGAAGCTAAGGTAACCTCGCTGGCACCTGATCCAAAATGACTAATGAGGGGACAAGATACTTGCACATCTGGAGGGGGGGACAAAGGGTTTTGTCTGTCTGTGTGATACCTTTGCTGGGAACAGATCAAGGATGCAAGCCCTTCAACTCCTGTAAAGTTAGTAAGTAATCTAGCAAGAACATGTGTTAGATTTTCTTTTGTTTTTTGGCTTAGTAAAATTTGCTGTGCTGGAGGGAATGTGTATTCCTGTTTTTGTGTCTTTTTGTAACTTAAGGTTTTGCCTAGAGGGATTCTTTATGTTTTGAATCTGATTACCCTGTAAAGTATTTACCATCCTGATTTTACAGAGGTGATTCTTTTACTTTATCTTTAAATAAAATTCTTCTTTTAAGAACCTGATTGATTTTTCATTGTTCTTAAGATCCAAGGGTTTGGGTCTGTGTTCACCTGTACCAATTAGTGAGGATATTATTATTAAGCCTTCCCCAGGAAAGGAGGTGTAGGGCTTGGGGTGATATTTAGGGGGAAGATGTCTCCAAGTGGTCTCTTTCCCTGTTCTTTGTTTAAATCGCTTGGTGGTGGCATCATAAAACTGTTCAAGGACAAGGCAAAGTTTGTACTTTGGGGAAGTTTTAACCTAAGCGGGTAAGAATAAGCTTAGGGGGTCTTTCATGCAGGTCCCCGCATCTGTACCCTAGAGTTCAGAGTGGGGAAGGAACCTTGACACCCACTTTCTCCAAATTACCATCAAATCGAAATATCCGTTACGTTCACCTAGCTCAAACTGACAGTGCAATCTGGCCCAAACACTACCATTTCCTAAGAGGCCTTGAGTCTAATACTTTGTGGCTCTTTCTGGATTTCATGAACATCCCCTGATCTCTCTGCAATGTCTCCTTTAGTGCTACTCCAGACCAGCTATTTTATTTCTGGGCTGCTTGGCCTTTGTTGCATTTCCCCCTTTCCACTGCAAGGAACCCTCTTCTCACTCTCTTTGTTTGCAGCCCTAGATCTGTGCTCTTCTTTTCTTCTTGCTACTCAAACCTCCCCCTCCGGTCTTCATCCCTTTTGCTACCCGGGATTTTCCTTCTCTCCCTTTCTTCGTACTTCAGATGGCTCCCTGCTTATGCTCTGACTCTCCCACTCCACTCCATCAATTTTCCATGTTTTTGACCCTTATGTCCTCCCCATTCATCTTCTTGGTGCTCTAGTTTCCTGCTTTTCTCTCTGTCGCAGGTCCTTCCCCTCACTTTGCACCTCCCCTGTCCCTCCTGCCACTCTCTAGACCTTCTCCCTTTCACTGCTGCTCCACCTAGTTCTTTTGCTCTTTCCCCATCGCTTCCCTTCTAAAGCTGCCACCTTGGCCCCAGCCTCCTATAGCCTGGGCTGTAAACACTGAATAACAAGCATGGCATCTGCTCTGAGCTTAGCAGTTTTGCAAAACAGGAATGAGTAGAAAACAGCCCAGCTGTCCAAGCAACCGTCCTGCTTTTGTTTCCCAGTACCACCACAAGGGAAGAAATTCCATATTCCCGACTCTGTGTTCCAGCACCGACACTGCTTCCAAGAGCTGTTGGCCTGTGGCTAGGTCATTTCTAATTTTGACTTGTTAAATAAAATCTCTCAGTTGGAGCCATGAAACACCTTCAGTTCAGTAGTGAAACTTCATTAAGAGTTCAAGGGGCTGAGCGGAGATCAGAAGAGGAAGGCAAGGGAGCATTAACCCTTTTTCCTATCTTGCACAGGGTGCTTCAGCTTTGTGTTTTATTCACAATGGTGTAACATCTTGCCTTTATCCCAAAAGATGCCAGTGCTCTGTAGGAACTTCATCTAGTATTGTACAGGAATCTGTGAATTGGTGATGTTCCTAAGCAACATCTACACATACAGGGCCAGACCCTCAGCTGATGTAAATTGGCATCGTTCCACTGACATGAGGCCACATTTCCAAGTGTTCAGCTCCCACAGATGGTATTTTCACACACCAGTTATTCCAAACGTGTCTGCTTCCTGGGCTTTGGCTTTATTGGTATCTCAAATTACAGCAAAAAAAAATCTTTCTCTCTAGGTGTGACTGTTCCTAGGTCTTCTCTGTAGAGTTCTTTCTGTCTTAAACTCTAGTTCCCTCTGACTGAAGCATTGCTCCCCCTATTTAACTATATATCATTGCCCCTTTGACCTTGCCATACTGGCCCATGCTTTGGATAGTGACTTCTATTGTTTCAACAATCACTAAACAAAGGGAAATTTAATTGCTCCCTTTGGCCTGAATGAAAGGTGAGTAGCATGCCCATCAGTACCTGTGACTGCCCATAGATCAAAGATATGCTTGATGGCAGCCAGTAACACCCTCCAGGATTTATCTGCCTGCTTCCCTGCCCGTCACCATAGCATCAGAGCACCTTCCTTATGTCCAGAGTGGCGTTAATCAGTGATACTTGCCTCAGTGAGCTAGCAGGAATCAATCAGGATCTCCTTGCTGGAGTCCATCACCTGCTAACAAGGTCATCCAAAAGAAGAACTACCCAGCTATCCTGTTACAGAATAACGTCACCTTCCACTGAAATGCAACCACCTCTGGGGCGGAACTCAGGATCTATTTGACAATGCACAGCACTGCAACACTACCCAGTAGTTTAGGCCAAGAAGTGAAGAAGAATGAAATATCCAGTCAAAACTATGGGATTAAATTTAGGTAGGTAAAATTTAGTTACCTAAACTGGAACTGGTCTGGACATAGATGTACATTTGTGAAAAGTAACATGGGAGGTTTTGTGATCAGAGCTGCTCAAGACCTTGGTTTAACATCTCTTCCAAAACACAGACTATACACTCCTAAAATCAAATCCTGACTCTGGTCTTCTGTTTTATATTTTAATTTCTTTCCACTTTGAACTTTGTGTTCCTGTTTACCTATGCTGCAGTTGTTCTCCTGGGTTTCCCCCTGTATTTGGATTATACAGATATTCCAGGCCCTGGTCTTGCTTTAAATCAGTGGAGGTTTTGCTGTCAGCTTCATCAGGAGTAGAAGTGGGATCATATTGAGATGGGTCTGGCAGTGTAAAAACACAAGCTGAGGTTGCTGGAATTGGCACTGAGGTTCCCAGCAAGGTCACAGCTGTGAATCCAGTCTGTGGTGATGTTGACCAAAGGCCTTGCTGTCTCCTTGCTGGGTGTTCAGTGACCTATGTGAGATGAGTTAGTGCTCTAGAAACCAGTCCTTGGTGGACAAGTGTCTCCCCCCTACTCCCACTCCCCCCCCCTCCTCAAAGTCACCAGTTCAGCTTGCACTAATAAGCTGGTGATTCCAGCCACTTTGGCCATTGACATAACTCCTATCGTTAACAAAACTATGGCTGTGCATGGATTGGCTGGGTCTGTCTGTGAGAACCTGATCTGTCATGATCCACCCTGAGTAAGTTAAACTAAGGGGGAGCCTGCGATGTGGTGTTACATCATAAACATCTTCCTAAAAGTGGAAGGCTTACCCCTGTTGCCCTGACCAAATCTGAAATGAGACAGTCACATGCTGCCTCCTTAAACATCCCTTGGAATAGTCACTGGGCAGAGCAGTCTTCCTCACTTCCCCCCCCCCCCCGAAGGGTTCTCTAGTGTGCTGTGAGGTTGTAAAGAGCTTCTGTCTTTCACTACTGAGGTGGCTGCATTTCCATAGCACATGAAACAATTACTGGGTGTAGTTTGTCTGCCAGCCTATGGTCAGGACTTCCAAACTTGGAGGCCCCACCTTAAGCACATATCTCCATATTTTCACTGCTATGGATGCTCAGAATCTTTGAAAATCAGTGTACTTAGTTAGGTACCTACATACTGATTTAGGTGTCTGCCATAGGTGCTGGAACTAGGGATGCTGGGGGTGCTGCAGCACTCCCTGTCTCGAGGTGGGTTCCACAGTGGTGCAAGTAGAATTCCATTTCTTACTGGTTCACTGCACTCACGGGTGTCACGGAGTGTGGGAGAGTCAGGGCCCTGCACCCCCCTCTTCCTGCGATTCACCGTGACTCTCAGCCAGCCAATAACATGGAAGGTTTATCGGATAACAGGAACACAGTCCCAAACAGAGCTTGTTGGTACAACCAGGACCCCTCAGACAGGTCCTTCTAGGGGGCAGGGAGCTTAGACCCCAGACTTGGGGTTCCCTCCATTTCCCCAGTCCACTCCCAACTCAAAACCCCTCCAGCCAACTCACCCAGCCTCACGCCGGCTCCTCCTACAGCCTTTGTGCAGCTTCGCAGGCAAAAGGTGTCACTTCGCCCCAACCCCCCTCCTGGCTCAGGTTACATGCTCAGGTATCGTCCCTCCAGTGAGGCCACCCCCTGCTATCCCATCCCCAGTGCAGACAGTCCCAGTAAAACTCCCCTGTGACATTCCCAGGTCAATACTCCCCACTCCCTGCTCCGTCAAAATGGGAGGGACACAAAGGGGGACACCTGCTAAAGGGGAGGAAAGGGGGCAAGTGACCTCCCCATGTGACCCTCATCTGACTCCTCCCTACCCTGCCCCCAGCCCAGGGCCCCCACGCTCTCCCCATCCCCTCCCCATGAGCCATCCCACATTATCTGGAGATGGGGCTCTGTCCTCCTCCCACTGCGCCGGAGACTTCTGAACCGTAGGGCTCTCCGGAACCACAGCGGCGAAAGGAGCAGAATGTGGGGCCACTGACCTTCCCACACTGGCAGCTCCTCCGGCGCAGCTGTACCACCCCCAGCTCCGCCCCCAGCCCTTCCAAGCAGCTGCATCTCCTGAGTCCTGTCCGGGGTCCCTGCAGCCCCGCAGGAGGAGATAGCTGGAGGACGGGGCTGCGAGCGATACAGCCATGCTGGAGGAGCTGCTGGCGTTGGGCCACCCGGCAGCCCTACACTCTGCTCCTCCCATGTCGTACAGAGTATCATAGAATCATAGAATATCAGGGTTGGAAGGGACCTCAGGAGGTCATCTAGTCCAACCCCCTGCTCAAAGCAGGACCAATCCCCAATTTTTGCCACAGATCCCTAAATGTCCCCCTCAAGGATTGAACTCACAACCCTGGGTTTAGCAGGCCAATGCTCAAACCACTGAGCTATCCCCCCCGCCCCGCCAGCCTATAGTACTGGCTATAAATATCTTACTGGTACAGCGTACTGGACCAGACCGCCCTACTTGCACCACTGGGTTTCCATAGTGTTTATAGTTTGGTTCAGTGGCTCTCAACACCCCAATGACACAAACTGTTCCAGCACCTCTGGTGACTACCATCATGCACCTCGGTTTGGCCCGCATTTGTAAAATGCATTGGGATCCTTTGGGGCGAAAGGCACTGTTGTAACTGCAACACACAGCATCACATGGAGTTGAAGTTGCTAACACTTTTGATTAACGCCCCCTGTTCTACGTGACTTACCACTATGCCAGTCTTCAGCTATTTGGACTGAAACATTCCATGTTTTCTCTCTACTTCAGGCTGAATTTATCTGTAAAGTTTCAGCAAAAACAATCCAGCTGTTCCCAAGAACGAGGCTGGGGGAAAACAGGTAGTTTTGCCAATGTTAATAAACGTGTGCTCAGTGGGTTGGATCACAAGCTTATTTTGCACTTACAGTACTTAGAACCTTTCATCTGTGGAGCTTAATGTGCTTTCCAGAAATAAAGTTATTAAACCCGACAACTCCCCTCTAGGGCGGATAAGTGCCATTATACCCACTTTGCAGCTTTGACTAAGCCATTGGCACATGTGCCGTAGAACTAGTTCCACACTTGCTCCTTAATTTTCTGAATGTACCAGCAGCACTGTGCATGCTCCCAAGACATGCTAAGCTGCCCACACCGGCCAATCAGCTTGCTGGCTTGATTTCTCCTAGTTGCCATTAAAAAACCTTTTGGCCTAGGAGACTACGTAGTGAGTTGGGAACCCAAGTCTCACTTCTACTAACTGCTGTTACTATTTCTCTGTTGTTTCACAGCCAGTCTTAATTCTGGCTTTTCTTCACTTCTGAGTTCTTGACGTTGCAACCTTAATTTTCTTGCAACATTGGGCAGGGCTTTGTGTTTTGGCATGCAACGTAAATCTAAGTTCAGACTCATTACCATGCACTCTCTAATGGAACTAAAGAGAACAAAGGAGGAGGGCTGGATGGGGCAGTCACTCTGAACAGGGCATTGGGAGTCCAAATTGCTAGAGAAAGCCCCCAGTGTTATTTTTATTTGTGGTGTCTGCAGTTTTTGGAATCTCTCCTACTTTTTCTTTGCCTAGTGCAGTGCTGCGATGCTGTATTTTACACGATACAGACATTAACTTGCATTTAAGACTTCAAAGAAGCCAGCAGCAATAATGAGGAGTGTTATAAAGACAACACTTAACTAAACAGCTGCGCTAAATTAGCCACAAAAGCAGCAAATTACAGGAAAAACCAGGAGCATGTAGACAGAACTTCTGCAAGGTGACATTAGAATAACATGAAGAAACCCTTGTTTTACACTAACAAATTACAGTAATGGGGCCTGGCATTCTCTTCAATGGGATTCATTTAACAGCCTTACATCTCAATAAATAATAATACACATCTTCAAGGATTAGCAGACACATCCCACTTTATTCAGAATATTATCTGCCTCATACAATCCTATTCACATCTTAATGTACAGCAAAGAGATCTACATAGAAAGCTGCAGGTCATCTGCTTGGTCCGTTACTAGAGTGATTATTTGCCTCCCTCCCAGACGCAGCATTATTGCTTTTTGCGGGAGTTCGATGTGCTTTGTTTTTGAAGTGTCGTGCTGATGAAATAAACCACAGAGAGTGATAGCCTCTCTTTACCCAAAAACTACCAGCACCACATCAGTAGCAGTGCTGATGAAGAGTGGTTGGCTGAAATCATGGACCTGGTGGTTAGGCTGCTAATCCGGCATGTGGAAGATACAGGTTCAGTTCCCTGCTCCTCTACAGACTTCCTGTATAAGACACTTCACTCCTTATTTGTTCTATTTTTAAAAGCGGGTAAAAGCACTTCCCTGTCATCCTGAGGATAAGTACATTAAGGATTGCAAGGCCCTCAGATATTACAGGCATGGGGGTCATAAAATTGCCTAAAATAGTTTGAAGTCAATAAGAGTTTTGCTACTTACTTCTACTCCATGTTGATTAGGGCTCAGCTGGAGTCTTGTGTCTAGTTCTGGGCACTACATTTCAGGAAAGATGTGGACAAATTGGAGAAAGTCCAGAGAAGAGCAACAAAAAGGATTAAAGATCTAGAAAACATGACCTCTGAGGGAAGACTGAAAAAATTGGGTTTGTTTAGTCTGGTGAAGAGAAGACTGAGAGGGGACATGATAACAGTTTTCAGGTACATAAAAGGTTGTTACAAGGAGGAGGGAGAAAAATTGTTCTCCTTAACCTCTGAGGATAGGACAAGAAGCAATGGGTTTCAATTGCAGCGAGGGCGGTTTAGGTTGGACATTCGGAAAAAATTCCTAACTGTCAGGGTGGTTAAGCACTGGAATAAATTGCCTGGGGAGGCTGTGGAATCTCTGTCATTGGAGATTTTTAAGAGCAGGTTAGACAAACACCTGTCAGGGATCGTAGATAATATTTAGTCCTGCCATGAGTGCCAGGAACTGAACTAGATCACCTCTCGAGGTCCCTTCCAGTCCTACGATTCTGATTCTACGATCTCATTACCAATGTCCTCTGCTTTTGTGCTTGCTAGTGCTATAGTGACATTATGTTCCCAATCTGAGAACTGCAAACTCTCACTTATCCCTTCAGATAACACAAGAACCAGGGGTCACCCAATGAAATTAATAGGCAGCAGGTTTAAAACAAACAAAAGAAAGTATTTCTTCACACAACTCAGAGTCAGTTTCTGGAACTCATTGCCAGAGGATAGTGTGAAGGCCAAAAGTATAACTGGGTTCAAAAAAGAATTAATTAAATTAATGAAGGATAGGTCAATCAATGGCTATTAGCCAAGATGGTGAGGGACATAACCCCATGCTCCGGGTGTCCCTAAACCTCCAACTGGCAGAAGCTGGGAGTGGACGAATCACTCAAAATTGCCCTGTTTTGTTCATTTCCTGTGAAGCAACTAGCATGGGCCACTGTCAGAAGACAGGATACTGGGCTAGATGGGCCACTGATCTGACCCAGTATGGCCCCTGATGTATTTGAGCTACAGTTCTGCTCCACCTTTATGGACCCCAATTACTTGCACTAAGTGAACAAATGGGTCACTTAAAGTAGGTTTCAATGCTATTCAGTTTTTTGTGGTTTCAGTTGTTTTGTTTTGATTTTTGGAAAGGTTGTAATCATATCGGTTTGTTTGCAGGGTTGCTGTAGCCATGTAGGTCCCAGGATATGACAGAGACATGGTAAGTGAGGTAATATCTTTTATGGGTCAAACTTCTGTTGTTCTTCAGGACCTGAATGCTCTGTGTATCTCAAAAGTTTGTACCTTCCACTAACAGAAGCTGGTCCAGTGAAAGATATTACCCCACCTACTTCCTCTCTTTTAGGCTATGTCTGTATGAGAGACCTTACAGCGGTACTGCTGTAAGGTCTCACATGGAGCCACTGTATGCTGATGGGAGATCTCTCTCATGATGGTATAATTAAACCACCTGCAATGAGCGGCGGTAGATTTGTCTGCAGGAAAGCATCTCCCACAGACATAATGCTGTCCACATTGGTGCTTTTGCTGGTGAAACTTGAGCAGTGATCTGATTTTTCACACTCTGACTGACAAAAGTGTGACTGATAAAAGTAATAGTGTAGACATAGCTTTAGATTGGGTTGCTCTTCTGCCTTATAGTATCACCTTGGAACCTGCCCTAAAATGTGAAGGATGATTTTATAAGCAATATCCCACATGCACACGTTGGATTCTTCCAGCCTTCATTAATTTGATCCCTTCCAGGCTGTAATAATGTGATAAAATGTGGAAAGCGGTGACATTTAATATCCGAAAAGAGCGTGCAGGGAAGCTTGGAATTGCTAAGTGCTGCTTGCACATTTTCAGAGGGGGCCCGGCCCTGAGAGTCAGAGCACAGAAACAATTTAATCCTTGCCCGATAAAAGGAATTGTTAGAAATAATTTACTCCTTGTCATATTGCATATAGAGTAATTTGGGAGCTCATTATTTATTTGGCAAGTGTTTAGCATAACAAATCAATTTAAAGTGACACCTGAGAGTAGGTAATTTATACTGAAAGTCAAAATCAAGATTAAAAAGGAAGATTAAACTTTGTTATTTGTATAAGTGGAAAATTTTGATCTACAACAGGGTCTCCAATAGCTGTCCAAATGCAGCCAGACTAGGAGGCATATGTACTAACAGTGTTTATAGTGGCAAACAGCTCATCCAGTTCTCCAATCACTCTTCATCTCCCTTTGCAAAAGCAGAAGTGACAATTCCATCCCCTTCTCCAGGATTTAGGACAGCTGGACATGGGGGACCAAATTCAGAAGTGATGTCTCCTTGCACTTCGACTATTTTACAATCCCCTAAAAACTACTCTACTCATGTGTAAAGGAAGCTAAATTGGTTGAACACACATGCTGAGGAGAGAGATGCATGAGGGTGGAAGTCAAGGTAAGGTGATGACTTCGTTAGCTTACACCGTCTCACATATTTCTCCAGTTCTGGGGAGGGTAGTTAGCCAGTCTTAGACACCCTTACACATGGATAGACTTGGTTTAAAAAGAACTAGGGAAGTCTTAACTGAGTATAAGTGGGTATAAGTTAGGTTAAAGGTTGGGGTTTTCTGAATTTGGCCCAGTAATACAGAGAAGCAGTCCCTTTTCCTCACAAGTCCCCATTGCATTCCCATGTTAGTCTGCATATCAGCTTCAGTGGCTTCCCCATTAGTGCTCCTGCCTGGTTGGCACTTACACAAAGAACTTAACACCACAGCCCAAGGGAGCATCTGCTCACTCGCTTGTCTCTGCCACACAATCCTGGCTGAGTACGGAGGGAAGTGTCTCAAATCCTTGGCTATCTTAAAGGACCAAATCAGAGAGGGGTTACTCGGTCAACCCACCAAGCAGCAGAAATATAACTAAATAACTAGAAAATAAAATCAGGTGCTTCCTGCACTGGGGAGCTTATAGAATAAGGCTGCGACCCTGCAGTGAGCACCACACAGGTGGACCCCTATATCTACGCTGAGTCCAGTGTCCTCAATGGGGCTCCACATGACCACAGGGTTGGGCCATCCATCTAGTTCAGTACCTGGGCCACTCCCTTATTAATTAAATGGCAACTTTCTGCAGCCAGTGAACAGGTTATCCAAATATGGGCCTATAGCTATCAGAAGTCATCAAAATAAAGAGTCCAAGTAGTGTTATTTTTATCACTACAAATTATTTGATTCCAGAGGTTTTGATCAAATTAATAAGTGGAGGATCAAATTAGCCAATGATTTAATTAAGTGGAAGGGACTGTAATTAGCTACAGTGATCAGAATATGTTTTATATTACATTCAGTTTCCTTTGAAAGGTCAACATCAAAGGGGGAAGGAATACTTAGGAAGCATGGACATATGTGCTCTCCACCCCCATTATCTAGTGTGCGTGGGGCAGTTAGCATGGAAATATGTTTTAACTTACTTTTAAGTAATTCTTTTTCCTCTCTGCAAAATCCAACAGCACTTTCTTATTCGCTAAAACCATCTCACAATGCATCATCCTGTGACATCACTGATATATTTTGCTTCCTCGGATATCACAGAACGATGCACCCTGGGACGGCTGTAGCATATGAGGAAGTGCCAGAGGATTTCATCCCTGCGAGATATAGATTTTAAAGTAATTTAAAGCTAGTTCTGAGCCTGGCCCAAATTCCTGGGTCTTAATCGGCCCAAATTTTGGATTAATTTGGCCCCTGAGCCAGAAATAAGTCTGGAATCTTGAGCTCATCCCTCATTAACATTTATTTCTCTGATTAATCTCCCCCACCCTCACTCCACACAAACAGCTTGATAAATTACTCAACATTTACTTCTGGGCTGAAGCCAGTTCTTACTTCAGTTCGCCCTTCATCAGGCTGTTCAGTGGATCAACAACACCATGTTCCCCTAAAACTTGAGCCCCAAGTGCCAGCAACCACCCTCCCTAATGATGTAATACTGTTGTCATAAAGGTTGGTAGCTGACATCCTCATCAGACAGCAGGGATATCTGGTCAGCTGGGCTCCCTGGCCTGGCATCTTGTCTGATAGCTTTGTGTGTGTGTGTTCTCCTCTTGCCATCCAGTTGTTAATTAACAGCCCTAAAAGCTCCTCAAATATATAAACAGGCTTTAAATAGCTGTGCAAGCGAAATTCCAATGTAAAGCATGCCCACCTAATTAATTGAATTAAAGTATCAACTTCAGAGCTTAAACACAAGTGCGCTGCTGCTCCCTCTGGGTTCAGAGCCCTTCCTGTGTATGACAGCAGCTCAGCAGCCCTTGTGCCATTGTTCTCTGTGCAAAGCTTGGCTCATCTGTAAGTCAAATGCCACTAGGTGGGGAATGAACATGGCATCAGATGGGCCGTGCTTCTTCCCTTGGCAGTGCAGGACACATTCTGCTAGAGGAAGAGCAGGTCGTACCTGGGGGTGGGGACAATGGTGCAAGTGGAGGAGACGCAGCTCCCGTGGAAGGGCAGGGGGTGGGCGGGGGCAGGGCTAGGGTTCTGCTCCTTTCCCCGCTGCAGTTCCCAGGAGGAGCCCTGAACCACGGGGCTGTACCACCCCCAACCCCACCCCCAGCCCTGTCCTCTGGCTGCTGTACAGAAGGGGGAGACCCTGCATGGAAGGGCTGAGGGTGGAGCAGCTACGCCAGAGGAACTGCCGGCATGTTCAACTGCCCCATGTTCTGCTGCTCCTCTTTCCGGTATGCCGTACCAGCTATAAGTATCTTGCTGGTATGGCATACTGTACTGTACCACCCTGCTTGCACTGCTGGGTGGGGAGCAAGTTTCCTTAACTTTCTTTCCACGCTCCTACTGACCTCGCTGCTTCCACCAGCCTCTCCCAATGAGGCTCACTCTGCTCTCACCCTTCCCATCTTCTTCCTGCTCTTAAAAAACTGTCACTGTCTCCCAGTCCTGGCCTTCTGGCAAGGGTACTATCTGGGGTTGGGGGAGGGAGCCGCCCCCGAGTTTCATACAGGAGATATGCAAGCTCTAGGTGGAGCTCTTGGATGGAGGACTTAACTACAGCACAGCATTAGTGTGATATAAGTTCTGCGGAGGAGAGGTGCCCCTGGGGCAGGGAGTCAGTATTTTGTTTACAAACAGAGGCAGGGTAATTAAGATAAGAATGGGCTGGTGATTAAATTAAGGATCTGGAAGTCTAGCCTGTAAAACAGAAATGGGGGCGGGGGTCGAGGTGAGGTAGGAAGGGTTGTTTTAGAGATAACACAGGGGACTCAGAAAATATACAGCCAAGCCCTCTGAGTCAAGGTTATATTCAGAAAAGGGGGAGATTTGAGGGGTGTAGGTGAAAAGAAGGGGCCAAGCCCAGGGAAGGGATAGCAGTGGTATAGATAGAGAAGTTCCCACTCTACCTGTGGTAATTATGTGGCCCCATCACTGGTATCTGAGTGCCTCCTAAGCTCTGACCATTTTCTCCTCACAGCCCCTCGGTGAGGTAGAGCAATGTTGTTATCCCCATTGTACAGATGGGACACTGAGGCACACACAGACTAAAGGACAGATTTTCAAAGGTATTTAGGCACCTAGTGGGATTTTCAAAAGCACCGAGAAGGTTAGGTGCTGTGTAAATCTCACTAAATGTCTAGCTGCTTCTTTGGGTGCCTAAAAACCTTTGAAACTCTGTCCTTAAGGCACTGGCCTGAGGTCAAACAGAAAGTCCATGGGGAGAGTAGAACCCAGGACTTTCAGGGGTAGCTGTCTATCCAGCAGGTCAGCCTTTCTCTCTGCTGCATACTGCAAAAAAAGACTCTGATAGATGGGAGCAAAACCAAGGCGACCAGTTCTATGAGGGTCCAGCACATGGTCCCAGGAGGTTGGGATAGATGTCATGGTTGACAGCATAAAAAGCAGCACAGAGGACCCTTCCAACCCTGATATTCTATGATTCAGAGTGAAAGAAGATCACTTAACCTCCAAGGGGTAGCAGGTTCTGCCCCATGCTGGGTTGTAGAGCGATGGATGCTGTGCAATTTCACATTTTAACTGAAAACCATTTTGTTTTGTCTTTTTGCTCTGAGTTTGAGAAAAGGAAGGAATGAGGAAGTGTCATAGAAGTATCAAATGTGTTTATGCCTCAAATTCTTAGGGTTTCAGCTGTATCCAGGCCAATTCCCGAACAAAGAGCAGAAACTGCATCCACAGAGTCCATAAAGTCGACGATTATTGTCATAATTTGTACTATTCACTGAGCGCCATCTGTGTGCTTAGCATTGTTCAGAATATGTCAGAAAATGTAGTCCCTGAGCCAATATGTATGAAATGTGTAGCTATGGATAAGATGGTTCAGATATTTAAGTATGAAGTTTATGGTTATTAAGCCCATGTTAATAACTATGAGTGGAGGCATGGATGGCAATAAAAGTTTTACTGAATTAACAACAAGAAGACCCTCCAACTTTCTTTCAAGAAGCAGAGCTGCCCAGAGCTCCTGTGCCTGTTTATTTTCCTTTCCTGCCTACAGTGGCCCTGATATACCTCAAAAGTCTCACTTTTTTTTTCAAACTTTAAAATGTGAAATTTTCTTGGTGTTTGGTTTTAAATATTCTCTTGTGAGAACTGCAACTCAAGCACTGTAGTGTTGTGTTTAGGAGCCTTCTGGAAAGTAACTAGCCTTTAAATAGAAGTAAAAGCAGTGTTGCCAATTATTGTTTTCCTTAAAGCCCCAGCTCCTGGAGTCAAGTGGATATGTGGTGATTTCAGCCTTCATTCTTAAAGAAAAATGAAGTTTCGAGCTCTCGGGGCTGTGGAGAAAGCTTCAAAATGTGACCCCAGTGCACCCTAAAGGCTCAGAAAGCAGAAGGCAAATAAAAAGAACACCAAATCTATTATTTTTACATAATCTCATGATTTTAAAGCAAATCTTATGATTTTAGTGAGCCTGATTCATGATTTTTGAACATTTGGGATTGGTAATACTGTAAAAGTGACTTGAAAGTGCCAGTTTCACACCTGTTTAAGGTAAGTTTCTAGGCTATTATTCGTAGTAGGGTAACAACTCTAGAGCCCCAGGCAGGTACAGTATAAACTCATGGGGCCTTGGCCTAGTAGGAGCTTTCCAAAGTTAAGTGATCTAATCCAAGCATGGTAACCTGCAAAAAAAGTGACAGAAAGTAATCTAGATTTGTCTACAATTGTTTCAGTTGTTGTATTCAAGAGTTAGTAAGTAAGACTATATATTAAAATTTTAAACCAAACCAGTGTCCCTTAAGTGGCTTAACACAAGATGTGAGATCATGTTAGTATTAGAGCTGAGTGAGTCTAATATTTATTTGATTCCCTTTTTTTATACAGGAATTGGATACAGTGCTCCTGTCAGCTAATTTCTAAGTTATCATCTGCAAAAAAAACCCTAGAGTTTTTGGGTGCCTAAGTAGCCCCTGGAACTGGGACTGTAGAGACAATGGCAGTGAAAACATCTCCAACAATGATAAACCCTTGTGCTGGAATGACTGCCCATAAACTTGAGAGGTGAGTTCATTCTCAATGCCAATGATAATATCAGTCATTCTTTTAAGATTGCCAGACAGTTCCAGCTGTCCATTATGTCATTTTCCATAAGGTCACTAAATATCTATCTTAGGGTATGTCTACACTACGGAATGAGGTCGAATTTATAGAAGTCGTTTTTTTAGAAATCGGTTTTATATATTCGAGTGTGTGTGTCCCCACAGAAAATGCTCTAAGTGTATTAAGTGCATTAACTCGGCGGAGTGCTTCCACAGTACCGTGGCAAGCGTTGACTTCCGGAGCGTTGCACTGTGGGTAGCTATCCCACAGTTCCCGCAGTCTCCACTGCCCATTGGAATTCTGGGTTGAGACCCCATGCCTGATGGGGCTAAAACATTGTCGCGGGTGGTTTTGGGTACATATCGTCAGGGCCCTCTTCCCTCCCTCCCTCCCTCCCTCCCTCCATGAAAGCAAGGGCAGACAATCGTTTCGTGCCTTTTTTCCTGAGTTACCTGTGCAGACGCCATACCACGGCAAGCATGGAGCCCGCTCAGGTAACCGTCACCGTATGTCTCCTGGGTGCTGGCAGACGTGGTATGGCATTGCTACACAGTAGCAGCAACCCATTGCCTTCTGGCAGCAGACGGTGCAAT
Organism: Lepidochelys kempii; assembly: GCF_965140285.1. NCBI lineage: Eukaryota > Metazoa > Chordata > Testudines > Cheloniidae > Lepidochelys > Lepidochelys kempii. Next base: position 27,507,173 of record NC_136392.1, on the reverse strand, counting down.
ACGACCGGTAGCTGTCATCATCGTGTCCGAGGTGCTCCTGGCCACGTCGGCTGGGAGCACCTGGGCAGACATGGGCGCAGGGACTAAATTTGGAGTGACTTGACCAGGTCATTCTCTTTAGTCCTGCAGTCAGTCCTATTGAACCGTCTTATGGTGAGCAGGCAGGTGATACAGATTGCTAGCAGTCATACTGTACCATCTTCTGCCGGGCAAGCAAGAGATGAGGATGGCTAGCAGTCGTATTGTACCATCTTCTGCCGGGCAGGCAAGAGATGAGGATGGCTAGTAGTCGTACTGTACCATCTTCTGCCGAGCAGCCATGAGATGTGGATGGCATGCAGTTCTTCTGCACCGTCTGCTGCCAGCCAAAGATGTAAAAGATAGATGGAGTGGATCAAAACAAGAAATAGACCAGATTTGTTTTGTACTCATTTGCTTCCCCCCCTCCCCTGTCTAGGGGACTCATTCCTCTAGGTCACACTGTAGTCACTCACAGAGAAGGTGCAGCGAGGTAAATCTAACCATGTATCAATCAGAGGCCAGGCTAACCTCCTTGTTCCAATAACTTAGGTGCACCATTTCTTATTGGAACCCTCCGTGAAGTCCTGCCTGAAATACTCCTTGATGTAAAGCCACCCCCTTTGTTGATTTTAGCTCCCTGAAGCCAACCCTGTGAGCCGTGTCGTCAGTCGCCCCTCCCTCCGTCAGAGCAACGGCAGACAATCGTTCCGCGCCTTTTTTCTGTGCGGACGCCATACCAAGGCAAGCATGGAGGCCGCTCAGCTCACTTTGGCAATTAGGAGCACATTAAACACCGCACGCATTATCCAGCAGTATATGCAGCACCAGAACCTGGCAAAGCGATACCGGGCAAGGAGGCGACGTCAGCGCGGTCACGTGAGTGATCAGGACATGGACACAGATTTCTCTGAAAGCATGGGCCCTGCCAATGCATGCATCATGGTGCTAATGGGACAGGTTCATGCTGTGGAACGCCGATTCTGGGCTCCGGAAACAAAGCACAGACTGGTGGGACCGCATAGTGTTGCAGGTCTGGGACGATTCCCAGTGGCTGCGAAACTTTTGCGTGCGTAAGGGCACTTTCATGGAACTTTGTGACTTGCTTTTCCCTGCCCTGAAGCGCATGAATACCAAGATGAGAGCAGCCCTCACAGTTGAGAAGCGAGTGGCCATAGCCCTGTGGAAGCTTGCAACACCAGACAGCTACCAGTCAGTTGGGAATCAATTTGGAGTGGGCAAATCTACTGTTGGGGCTGCTGTGATGCAAGTAGCCCAAGCAATCAAAGATCTGCTGATATCAAGGGTAGTGACCCTGGGAAATGTGCAGGTCATAGTGGATGGCTTTGCTGCAATGGGATTCCCTAACTGTGGTGGGGCCATAGATGGAACCCATATCCCTATCTTGCCACCGGAGCACCAAGCCAGCGAGTACATAAACCGCAAGGGGTACTTTTCAATAGTGCTGCAAGCTCTGGTGGATCACAAAGGACGTTTCACCAACATCAACGTGGGATGGCTGGGAAAGGTACATGACGCTCGCATCTTCAGGAACTCTGGGCTGTTTCAAACGCTGCAGGAAGGGACTTTATTCGCAGACCAGAAAATAACTGTTGGGGACGTTGAAATGCCTATATGTATCCTTGGGGACCCAGCCTACCCCTTAATGCCAAGGCTCATGAAGCTGTACACAGGCAGCCTGAACAGTAGTCAGGAGCTGTTCAACTACAGGCTGAGCAAGTGCAGAATGGTGGTAGAATGTGCATTTGGACGTTTAAAGGCGCGCTGGCGCAGTTTACTGACTCGCTTAGACCTCAGCGAAACCAATATTCCCACTGTTATTACTGCTTGCTGTGTGCTCCACAATATCTGTGAGAGTAAGGGGGAGACATTTATGGCACGGTGGGAGGTTGAGGCAAATCGCCTGGCTGCTGGTTATGCGCAGCCAGACACCAGGGCGGTTAGAAGAGCACAGGAGGGCGCGGTACGCATCAGAGAAGCTCTGAAAACCAGTTTCATGACTGGCCAGGCTACGGTGTAAAAGTTCTCTTTGTTTCTCCTTGATGAAACCCCCCGCCCCTTGGTTCACTCTACTTCCCTGTAAGCTAACCACCCTCCCCTCCTCCCTTCGATCACCGCTTGCAGAGGCAATAAAGTCATTGTTGCTTCACATTCATGCATTCTTTATTCATTCATCACACAAATAGGCGGATGACTACCAAAGTAGCCCAGGAGGGGTGGTGGAGGAGGGAAGGAAAATGCCACACAGCACTTTAAAAGTTTACAACTTTAAAATTTATTGAATGCCAGCCTTCTTTTTTTTTGGGGCAATCCTCTGTAGCAGAGTGGCTGGTTGGCCGGTGGCCCCCCCACCGCGTTCTTGGACGTCTGGGTGTGGAGGCTATGGAACTTGGGGAGGAGGGTGGTTGGTTACACAGGGGCTGTAGTGGCAGTCTGTGCTCCAGCTGCCTTTGCTGCTGCTCAACCATACACTGGAGCATACTGGTTTGGTCCTCCAGCAGCCTCAGCATTGAATCCTGCCTCCTCTCATCACGCTGCTGCCACATTTGAGCTTTAGCCCTGTCTTCAGCCCGCCACTTACTCTTTTCAGCCCTCCACCTCTCCTCCCGGTCATTTTGTGCTTTCCTGCACTCTGACATTATTTGCCTCCACGCATTCGTCTGTGCTCTGTCAGTGTGGGAGAACAGCATGAGCTCGGAGAACATTTCATCTCGAGTGCGTTTTTTCTTTCTTTCTAATCTTCACTAGCCTCTGGGAAGGAGAAGATCCTGTGATCATTGAAACACATGCAGCTGGTGGAGAAAAAAAAAGGGACAGCGGTATTTAAAAAGACACATTTTATAAAACAGTGGCTACACTCTTTCAGGGTAAACCTTGCTGTTAACGTTACATGCATAGCACATGTGCTTTCGTTACAAGGTCTCATTTTGCCTCCCCCCACTGCGTGGCGACCCCCTCAAACCTCCCCCCCCCCCGTGGCTAACAGCGGGGAACATTTCTGTTTAGCCACGGGCAAACAGCCTAGCAGGAACGGGCTCCTCTGAGTGTCCCCTGAAGAAAAGCACTCTATTTCAACCAGGTGACCATGAATTATATCTCACTCTCCTGAGGATAACACAGAGAGATAAAGAACGGATGTTGTTTGAACGCCAGCAAACATACACTGCAATGCTTTGTTGTACAATGATTCCCGAGTACGTGTTACTGGCCTGGAGTGGTAAAGTGTCCTACCATGAAGGACACAATAAGGCTGTCCTCCCCAGAAACCTTTTGCAAAGGCTTTGGGAGTACATCCAGGAGAGCCGCGAATGCCAGGGCAAAGTAATCCTTTCACATGCTTGCTTTTAAACCATGTATAGTATTTTAAAAGGTACACTCACCGGAGGTCCCTTCTCCGCCTGCCGGGTCCAGGAGGCAGCCTTGGGTGGGTTCGGGGGGTACTGGCTTCAGGTCCAGGGTGAGAAACAGTTCCTGGCTGTTGGGAAAACTGGTTTCTCCGCTTGCTTGCTGTGAGCTATCTACAACCTCCTCCTCATCATCATCATCTTCTTCATCCCCAAAACCTGCTTCCATGTTGCCTCCATCTCCATTGAAGGAGTCAAACAACACAGCTGGGGTAGTGGTGGCTGAACCCCCTAAAATGGCATGCAGCTCATCATAGAAGCGGCATGTTTGGGGCTCTGACCTGGAGCGGCCGTTCGCCTCTCTGGTTTTCTGGTAGGCTTGCCTCAGCTGCTTAAGTTTCATGCGGCACTGCTTCGGGTCCCTGTTATGGCCTCTGTCCTTCATGCCCTGGGAGATTTTGACAAAGGTTTTGGCATTTCAAAAACTGGAACGTAGTTCTGATAGCACGGATTCCTCTCCCCATACAGCGATCAGATCCCGTACCTCCCGTTCGGTCCATGCTGGAGCTCTTTTGTGCTTCTGGGACTCCATCATGGTCACCTCTGCTGATGACCTCTGCATGGTCACCTGCAGCTTGCCACGCTGGCCAAACAGGAAATGAGATTCAAAAGTTCGCAGTTCTTTTCCTGTCTACCTGGCCAGTGCATCTGAGTTGAGAGGGCTGTCCAGAGCGGTCACAATGGAGCACCCTGGGATAGCTCCCGGAGGCCAATACTGTCGAATTGTGTCCACAGTACCCCAAATTCGAGCCGGCAAGGCCGATTTAAGCGCTAATCCACTTGTCAGGGGTGGAGTAAGGAAATCGATTTTAAGAGCCCTTTAAGTCGAAATAAAGGGCTTCATCGTGTGGACGGGTGCAGGTTTACATCGATTTAACGCTGCTAAATTCGACCTAAAGTCCTAGTGTAGACCAGGGCTAAGTGTAAGGGGACTGTTGCCCCCTTACTAACATTCAGTGGCGATGTTTTAGTTGCTAGCTCCCAGTACTAAAAAGGGGGAAGAGTCGATAGGGAATCAGGACTCTGAGACTGATAGCCCCCAGGAGAGGCCAATGCTCCAGGTCAGCCTGAATGACAGGGCAGGCAGGCTAATCAGGAGGCCAGGGGGGTCCCGTCCTCCCTATGAGCTGGAATTGCCTGGGTCAGACAGAGTGGGGCCGAGCTAAGGAAAAAGCAGGGGCCCAAGCTGAGCTGGGGAGCAGAGCTGTGCCAAATCCAGAGAGAGCAGTCCCTGTCCTGGGAACAGAGCTGCAGCCCCAAAGCCAGAGGCACAGCCCAGAGAGAGCAGACTTGCCCTGGGAAGAGAGCTGCAGCAACCAGAGCCAGAGGGGCCAGAAAAGCAGCCCACGAAGCAGGTCAGTGTTGGGAGCAGAGTCACAGAAGCAGCCTGCAGAGCAGACCTGTCCTGGGAGCAGAGCTGAGGCAACGAGAGCCAGGGAGCTGGAGGCAGAGCAGCAACAGCAGCCGTGCTGAGACCGAGTGGTGGAGCTGGGGCTGGAGCAGTCCGGAGCTGGGTGCGGTGAGCAGCTGGGGAGAGCGAAGGGGGACCCTGGGCAGCGGGCCCAGCACAGGGAGACACCTCAGCCAAGAGGCTCTGCAGGCCAGGCTTGGATCATAACCCCGACAGGGCGGGGGTGACACGGGGAAGAAGGGTCCTACCACTTAGGGCCTGAGAGTGTGTGGCCACCGCCAGAGCGAGAGCACACAGCATCCCTGCAGCACAGCCAGGGCCTGAGAAGGAGGCCTGGGACTTACAAGGGACAGGCTGTGAATTGCCCGGACATTGCAGAGACACTGTTTGTGATGTTCCCTGCCACAGAGCGGGTTGATGTGTTTCCTTTAACCTTCCCATTTTCCTTATTCTTTTTAAAATTAATTGTTGATTAAATAACTTGCATTTGCTTTAACTTGTATGTAATGGTCAGTGGGTCAGGGAAGTGCCCAGTGCAGAGAGAGTACCCCGGAGTGGGGACACCCTAGCCCGTGTCCTAGGTGACCACAGCAGGGTTGGGGTTTGAGCCCCCCAGGAATCCTGGACCCAGCCTTGTTGGGGTTACGAGGACTCTGCCAGACAGGAGAGTGGAAGGGGAGTCCTCAAGGGTGGGGAGGCCACTGGGTAAAAGAAGTGGGAGCGAGGACTCAGATCCTTTCGCTAGCCCACTTCACCAGGGCAGTGCAGAAGCCAGGAAAGTTCCCCACAATAGCGGGACTATTCCCCCGCTTACATAAGCATATCTTGCTCACTAGTGACCTGAACCCTGGAGTGGGTTCAGGTATGTGGGGTGAAAGTCTCCATGGGTGAGATTCAGATTTAACTCCCTTAAGTGGAGTTCCACCAGGAATGGATTTGACACAATCACTGAACAACCCCCGCCCCCCCCCCTCCACACACACACACTCACTCTGCAGATGAACAAATCACCCCAAACCCTCCACAACCTACTGTGGGAAGGTATGAGGAGGCCAACAGACTGTGGCACCTGTGTCATCCCCCGCACCTTTCTCTGTGGAATTAAACAAGGAGCTAGAATAATATTTTTAAGAGCCCCTGTTTCTGTTTTAAGCCATGTGCTATTTTCCCACACTGTGTGTTTATTTGTTTAGGCCTCTAAGCTCTGAATGAGAACATCTTCCTTCATTCCCATCCCAAAGGCACTGCTTGAGCCTAGAGGTATTTTAGGAAAGCTGGATTCTGTACTGTGCATGTGATGGGCTCAGCTATAAATCAAACTTGGGTCTAACCCAGGGTCATGAATCACCTTCTACACTATGCACTGCAGTGGAGGTGGAAGGGATTATAGGCAAACAGCCTCCAAGTCCCCATGCTCCAACTGCGAGCGTTCAGGGCTGTGAGGGGTAAAAAGGCCAGGGAGCAGCCGCTCTGCATAACATGTGCCCCATGGAACTGGGTGAAGGGGAGATCAGAAATCCGCTTTTCAGCTCCTGTTGCTTTGACCAGCAGCGACTCCCACTCTGTGCTTGCTTCTCCTGCTGGAGTGGAGTGCCGGTGTGGGAAGATTAGCCAGTGACAGTTTAGCCCTCAAAGGTTAGGATGTATCTGTTGGTGTTGATGTCTGTTTTACACAGAACTGGGTGGAATGTGAACTCTGACGAAGAAGTCAGAGGGACACCACTGAGGTTAGCAGGGGGTGGTGAGTCTGAGAGTGGCACCCTGGCAGAGCCTCCATCAATGAGGCTGGTGAAAGCAGTGCGCGTTTGGTGGACTCTCACCAAAATGTTCAGAAATGGAGCATTTTATTAACCACGCCTGTCCTGGGCATGAAGGGGTTAAATGTGCTGTGGGGATAGCCTCAGAAAACCCTCTGGATACACTCCACTTGCAGTCAGTACCCCTGTGCTCAGTCACATGGTCACTGCTTCCTCCTGATCAAGTTTTGGGCTCATGTTTCACCCTTTCGCAGGGGGGCAGCATACTGTTTATGGCTGGAATTTTGCATCGGGCATTAACATATACAGAGAATATCTTCCAGCTGAGACCGGTTTTAGCCTACTTCTTCTCTGCGCAGCCAGGGGATGCTTCTCTTGGCTTCACATGGTAGAACTACAGCCTGCATGCCACAAGGCTCCCACTTCCAGTCTTGGGTACAACCGGGAATGTGCCAGGTGAAGACACACAATGAACCCAACTACCAACTGGGCAGTAAATCACAGACGGGCTTTTCCAAGGCTTCCCATCATTCCCTCCAAGTGAGTCCTAGCAACACCACCCACTTTGTTCTACTGATCATCACAGATGTAATGGTAATGTGTACAACTGAAACAGGCCACAGAACCGTGAGAACAACTGACAACATTCTACCGACTAATGTAATCTTCTCAAGCAAAGGCCAAGAGCATAGACCAGAGCAGCACAATACAGAGCCGTAGGGTTTAAGGCCACAAGGGACCACTGGATCCTCTAGTCTGACCTCCTGCATTTCACAGGCCATCAACACCACTGACCACCCAGGTCCTAAACCCAACAATTGAAATGAGACAAAGTATTACAGCCCACAGACCGTTACGTGCCACAGGCAGAGAATAGGAGGTATCGAGCCATATTAATGTGGCTTTGCGTTTTTTACTTTGGCTCACTACATGATGAATTCTCAAGTTTTATATATAAAGGCAACTGTCACCTTCCTTTTCTGTCCATCCTAGGATGTGCAAGTTATTCGCTCCATTACAGCCAGTGCCAGTCCTTACCTGAAAGAAAAAAGGGAAGTGTTTTATATTCTGTACTAAAGGCACATGGATTTCACCGCATCATCAAATCCTGAGTTTCTCTGACAGCCGCAAAATTCACATACACAGCCAGAGCCTCAGCCGGTGTAAATCTGTTTAGCTCCATTGACTTCAGTGACTTCATTGACTTCATCTAAGAATCTGGCCCAAGGTCTCCAAAACATATTAGCAATTATAATTAGTAATGTGCATTCCCGCAGCACCTTTTACACCTAAGAGTCCCCGGGGCAATTCATAAACTCTCAGGCCTTGTCTACAGAGTGGATTTGTCCCAATTACAGCCACCAGTGCCCTGTCACCAGTGTGGCTGCACCAGTGCAAAGTCCCCAGTGCAGTGAATCCCGAGTAAAGTGCATGGGCATACTCCGTCTAGGCTAGCATTTTGCATAAATGCAGCTACACTGCACTGACTACACCAACAGCTGAAATCAAGGCAAATACCCAGTGCACACAAGGCTTTGTCCCATAGCTGCAGTGTTTGGAGCAATCAGTATAGTTTGTCACTAGACAGGGAAACAGGAGACAGTGGCTAAAATGTATTTCATTCGTTAAACAATTATTTTTGATTGACCAGCAGGAGTTACTAGATTTGCACCAGTGTGGTAGAGGAGAATTTGGCTCAAAGACTGCAGCAGCACTTCATGAGTGTAACATAGGAAAAGCACCCATAGTATAGCCATGTTGCTGAACACGTTCTCAGAAATAGATTTCAGGATCATGTAGAGCACAGGTGAGTTGCTAGAAATGGGCCTGAGCCACAGTATTTGGATCTGGATCGGAATCTCCTCATGTTCAAAGGGAGAGTGTTTGGATCAGGGGGTTGGGTGAGAGCCTGACTTTACTGCTCTGCCGGTCTTATTTCATAGAGCCAGATCAGCACCTTCCCTTAGGAGAGGGCACGTTAAAGAATCTGTAGACTGGATCCAAGGTGGAAAAGGCTTCGGGCTCTGCTGATTGCTCCTTATCGTGGGTGATAAATAAGCACGATCTCATAATTATTTGTACATTTTTGTTCATTCTCTAGCAGATAATCATGCATATTCTCTGGGTCTGATTTTGCTTTCACTCATACCATAGTACCTCCATCTCTGTCAATGGAATTGCTCCAGAGTAGGTATGAGAACAGAGTCATGCTCCATGGACTTGATCCAATGCCTGTTGAAGTCAGTGTAAAGGCTGCCGCTTTTTCATGGGTAAGTTGTCTTTCGTTGTGGTAAATCAACCATCTCGCTGAATGTAACTGATTTAGCAACAGAAGAATGATTTATACAAAATGAATGAGGGACATATCTCCTCTCCCCCTTCCACATCTGATCTTCACAACTCAAACTCTGGAGCACTATAATTATCATGTCCATGTTATGAGTATTAGGATCACCCTAAGCACACACTCTAATCCCACACAGCCAAGGTTAATTAGGTGAAAGATCAACATGGTGGGGTTTATTCCATCACCTCCATGAAACATCAGTGGTTTGTATTATTAATAATGTAAAATGGCATCTCATTAGGCTTTGAAGTGGGTTAGGTTAGATGCTAATTTGCAGTTAGAACAGAAGTGTAAGTGTTCACAGGAAATAACAAGGAAAGATAACAATCCACTTGAAGTTGAAATATCTTAAACATGTGACGCTATTTTTTCTTAACTCTCAATTAATATCCTTCCAATTGTAAAGCACATCAGGAACTTCCAGGCTTCTTTAATCTGTCAGTTCTCCTTCAAGAACATAATGAACTTGTCTAGGTTAACAAATGTTTTATTCAAGACAAGTGCTCATATTATCATTTCAGATGTAAATCCTAAACTAATAGAAACTGAGGCTGATGTAAAATAGCGATTAATCCACATTGAAAGTAACCAGGATTAACAAACTGCTGCTCAGATAATTATAGCAGGAAAGTTCTGTGAAACATTCATCATTGTGATTTTGGTGACTGGCTTTGAAAAGTAGGGAAAAGAGGCTTGTTCCTTGCCCTTTTTGTCAGGTGGAATATTCCCTCCTGGAACCATCCTGTATTTGGCTAAAACAGAAACGATTTCTGACTTCTGTCAATGCCTACTCCCATATGTGATTTGTTTAGAAAGCTTTCCATTTCTGATTTTTTCCTATTTCTTTTCACCACCTATCTTCAATAAATAATTCACCTTTTCATAAGTGAAGAGTAGGGAGGCCAAATGATTACACAGAGGAACATTACATTGTGTAGGGGCCTTCGGGGCACGTGCACACTAGAGCGGGAAGGTGTCAATTCCAGCTCGAGGGACAGACCTACGCTAATGTGCTAAAAACAGAAGTGTAGGTGTGGTGGTGTGAACAGTGCGAGAGGCTAGCCTCTTGAGTATGTACCCAGGGTTTCAGATGGGATCATACTCAGGGCAGCTAGCCACTCCTGCTACTTGCATCACTGTGGCTACATTTTAATTTTTAGTGTGTTTGCTCAATCAGAGCTAGGGCAGATATGACAGTCCGGGGTACAATACAGACCAGTGAGGGGCTGTGTCACTCCTGCCCTGCAACCTGGGGTACCTCACAATGTTTTGCTCCTGTAGCTCCCAACCTGGGCTCCTCACAAACAGCATTCAGGTCACCCCCTGAGTGTCTGTGTATAGCTATAGCCCTCGTCCAGCCGCTCTGAGCCCAACAGCCTGTTGACAAATACCAGCCTAACTCTGGCTTCCACCAGCTTTGGTTATTACTTGCAGGGTGACCCCAACACACTCCCAGTGCTGGATTTCCCCTCTTCTGGACAATCCAGATATATTAGGTCCATTGTACCTCTAAGGAGATCAACATACAACAGTCTGCTACCTCAACTGGACTTACCCACACAGTTCACAACTCTGAATTACTTTTGAGTGAAGAATAAAACAAGTTCATTTAACTGCAAAGAGAGAGATTTTAAATGAGTCCAAGTGTGACGTTTCCCTGGTGTTATCTGGACTGGTGATCTGCTAGGTCACTCCAATCCTCAACTCTGGGAAACAGCCTTATCCTGCTCTGCTGTGAGAACCTCCACTCCTGGGCTTTACACCCACAGCCTCTGGCATGTAAGCTGCTCCCAGCTACATGAGTGAGCACTTTTGGCCAGCCGCTGCTTGGGTTGTGCAACCGAATGACACTAGCCAATATCTCCGGTCCCAGACACAACCCTAGGAACCTCCATCTTGAAGTGTCCAGTTATGCCCGCTGGACGCTGCAAGCTTATATGAATTCATCAATTTAACAAAGAAATTGATATGTATCAGGCTTGTTATCCCAAGGGGAATCTCTGACACATTTCAAAACAAACACACTGCTTCAGGTAGGATAAACAAACCAATTTATTAACTACAAAAGATAGATTTTAAGTGATTATAAATCAAAGTACAACAAGCCAGATTTGGTCAAATGAAATAAAAGCAAAACACATTATAAGCTGATCTTAACACTTTCAGTAGTCTTACAAACTCAGATGCTTCTCACCACAGGCTGGCTGGTTGCCCTTCACCCAGGCTCTCCCTGTTGATCAGCACTTCAGCCGTTTGGTGGTGGTGTCTGTAGATGGAGGAGGAAGAGAGAGAGGAAAAGCATGGCAAACGTCTCTCCGTTTTATCATGTTCTTTCTTCCCTCTTGGCTTTGCCTCCCCCCCCCTTCAGGGTCAGGTGAGCATTACCCCATCATAGTCCCAAACTGACCAAGGGAAAGGGGATGACTCACTCAAGAGTCTAACAGATCCTTTCTTGCTGCCTAGGTCAGTGTCCTTTGTTCCTGTGAGGCTGGGCTGGGTTTGTCCCATACATGCCCTGATGAGGTGTGAACTGCCTCTCTGCTCTTGGAGAGTTTTGCCTAGGCCTCTACTCCTGGAGAGTTTTGCCTGGGTTTGTTTTAAGCCATGAGGACACATTTTTGGCCTCATAACTATAGACATGAAATTGCAACCTTTAACATTACTATAATAACAATGCTCAGTACATCATGAGCCTGCCGAAGACACCCAGCATGACAAACTTTGCACTGGATACCACACAATCATATTATAAGGATGAACATTGGGGTGCAGGGTGTTCCCCCAAGATACAGAGCGTGATACCAAGTATAAGGCATTACAGCCAGAAATGGTTCCCAGTAACATTGCTGACCCATTTTCACGTCAGGATCTGCTCCCAAAGTCCATCGGCTGTTTCTTTCATCTTCTTAGGAGGAAAAGAAGGAGATTGATAGGGAGAGAGAACATGGGATGTTTTTACCCCTCACTTTTAAGTTCAGTCACCCTTTGAAATACATTTTCCTGAGGGTTACACCCAGTTAAAGTTCATTCTTGCTGTGAGGACAGAGACAAGGAGTATGGTGGTGAAAAAGGTCCCATGCTGTTTGCTAAAATGTGGATTTGCCTCATCTCCCTCTTGCTGTCTCAAGGACCTTGTTTACTATTTATATTTAAATTGAGATAAACACAGATTCTTTTGTTTAAAATAGGCCTACTTGTCCAGTTCTGCCTAATCGGCACTATGTGGGTTTGAACATGTGCTACAAACATCATTCAGGGGAAATTCATAATTTTACATATAATTTTGCTACACATATTTTACCATGATATTTTTTGACCAGCAAGTTTTTAGTTTTCAAATGATACTTCACAGGGCATCGTGTGTAGGGTGTGAATACAGGGGTGCATTCAGTCACAGCAGGTACACTCCACATTCCAGCTCTAGTGTGGACATACCTTCAGAGGTGTTTGAACTGGCCTTCCTACATGGTACAATGTGTAATATATCCAGAGTAAGTTTCTAGGCTTTGTGCTACAGGTATTTTTTCCTCTTGAGCTGATTCATTGAAAGTAAAAGGCAGCAAATATAAACTGGTAAAAGGACATACTTAATTTATACAATGGATGGTTGACCTGTGGAACTCTCTGCCACGGGATCTTATTAAAGTTAAGAGCAGGTTTCAGGAAAACAAAATGTTGATATATGAATAATAAGAGTATCCACTTTTAAACTGCAAAGAAAAAAAAATTACGAGAGATATAAACCCTTCCACTGGAGATCATAAACCACCCTAGCTATGAGTGATGTAAAAAGCTTCCTTCATAAGCAAGTTATTGCATGATTGCCCACTATGGGGTTTCCTGTATGCACCTGGTAGAGAGAGGATATTGGATTAGATGAAGCCCTGCTATAGCAATTCCTCTGTCCCTTGAGCTAGAGGATTATGGGACATTCAGCTTGGCTCACCGCTGCACTCAGAATCAGCATTATGCTCACAAACCAGCATCCACTTACACAAACCTTGTTCTTATCTGCAAACTTTCCCTCAGAGCCAGATACTCACTTTTCTCCTTGCTGTCTCTGGATCTCTGCAAACATTTTGGAAGCTGCTGCTCACCAATGCATTTATTTCCCTCCCATCCAGTTCCCCCAAGCCCTAGTAAAAATTAAAGCTGGCATTGCACTCTGCAGGCAGATGTGTTTCATAATGCATGGGCAGGGCATATTTTATTAATTCTGCTTTTTTGTAGATCTCTGTTTGCATAAGTTTTATTCTGCCATGAAGCTGTCTGGCTCAGGGGAGGGGGGCCCAGGGGGATGTTGCTGCAGGCCAACATGAGGCGATAAGCAAATCTTAGAACACTGTATGGGATGCATTATATCAAAAGGGTCATTGGATTAGGCAAGCTGCTGTCTTAAGCAACACCTTTAAAGTATCCATAAGGTTCCCTCTACTGTTATGTATGGCCTTTGGTTAAAGAGCCATCTCTATTAGGCCACCAATTTATGCTGCTCTCTTGATGTTAACAGAAGACAGGTTTCAGCGCATTTAATATTTCATTTCTGTAAACCTTCTGGCAGCATCATTTTCTTATATGCGCTGGCTGCTGAAGGGGAAAAAAATTTAAGCATGGAGATTTCAGTGCTAAGTTATTTCTTAGGTGTGTCAGACACAAATCTGTTTGCAGCAGTCCTAGCAGGTTACTTTCCCGCTAAATAAACTTAGGACGGTTCAGCAGTTGGCAGCATTCACCATAGGTGCCTGAAGGGGAGTCACTCAACTGCTGGGAGTGACTAAGGGGTAGCACTGATTGGAGGTAGGCAGAGAATCCAGACCTGCACTCAGATCTGCCATTGCACCTCAGCTGTTCTATTTGCTCGGTGCTCGGCTCTGCCTAAGCAGATATCACTGGGGTTTGCTCATGTGCACAAACAAGAACTAGTCTCAGAATTGCCAAACCAAAAGGTCAAGTAAGGGAGACCAGAAGAAGCACAGCTCCCCCTCCTCCGCTAAAAGCTATGGGGAGCTCCCTCTCCTCTTTCTGGCTTGGGCTAACAGTGTTCCTCTACAGCTCCCCTTTACAGCTGGGGGTGGGCTGAGTGCCTCCCCTTCGGTCAACCCACTCTACCTCCTGCACCAAACCCATTTTTACTGGTAACCTGAGTTATGCCCAGATCACATCTCCCAGACCTACCCACAGAGGAATTCTCCTGGAGTGAATTACAATCCTCCTACATGGAAGAAGGTTCAGGGTCCTCTGTGGCACCATCCCTATTTCTTGGGACTCTATGGACGGCTTTCTGTGGGGCGAGCATCACTGTGGGGAGAGGAGACAAGGAACAAGAAGGCTGGGGCAGAGCTGGCGAGTGGGACACATCATCTCACCAGCACCACCTGCCCAACACAGACTGCCTGGAAATGGTCACGGACTCCCAGGCTCTATTACCTGTGTTGATGCGCCACTCTTCCCTGGGGCCACCTCTCAAAGCCAGATAGCATCTGGCTGGTGGAATGCGGGGGCACACAACGGGCTTCCCTATCCCTCTCATGAAGAGGCTATGCACATCTGGAGGCCCTGGTGTCCACCAGGCCTCCTGCCCCTTATGCCTTTGCATTGCTGTCTAGGGCCTCATTCTCCTTTCAAGCCAGTGCGAGTGGAGAAGCAGGCCCTTGGTCATTAGTTACATGATCCCATGCTGTTTCTCCAGTAATACACCTGACCCCTTTTTGATTCCCCCCTTAGATACACATGGCATCTCAGAATAAATCAGAGTCATTTTTTGAAGGGGTGCAACATGTACCACCCCACGGTGCCAATCTACACAGAAGGAGGAGGAACCAGGGTGACTCCACTATGATCCCTAGCTGTACCTTTTGGGGTGTCCACAGTTACTGGCCGTGCTCTGATTCCCCATCGCCTTGAGCTCTGAGGGTGACATTCCCCTCTCTGCACCTGGTCAGCACACAGCCTATGCACCACTTATCATCTGATTTGGGGGACTTAAGTGGCATACAGGGCTTGTGCTGGCTCTCTGAATGAAAGGAAATTTCCCCCAGCGAATGTACTGCACAATGGGTGAAATCCCAGCTCCATTGAGATCCATGGCAAAATATCCATTGACTTCAAGGGAGCCAAGATTTCACCCTGCGACACTGGCTGTCCCCTCCCCAGATGCTGAAGGTGACACATAACCAACCTGTGCTCTTCCCTCTCTTATATATCCTGACAAGAGCTGACAGAATCTAGCCCTAAACAAACAACAACTACGACTGCCTGGCACAGACTGAGCAGTCTGTGTTCCCCACTATAGCCATGGTGTCTGTTCCATTTGTAGATTTTTCTAAAGGTAAAAGCTCTGGGCTCCTGTTCAGGCTAAAATGTTGGTTAATAATGCACTGGCCATTTGGAAACAACTTTAAAATGAGATCATCCATTAGTGCTACCCTCTGGGGATTAGCACTTATTCTAGACAGCCCAGCCTTGGGGTCAGGCTTTCCTGTGAGGTTGAGGCTAGATGGGAGCATGTATAATAAAACAGGTTATTTTTGGAGTAGTGGTTCTTGGGCTCAGATCTAAAATCCTTTGAACAGCTCCCATCTGTTCTCACACAAGCAGGGACTGAATAGACAGGGCTTTGGTGGATTCTTTTCTTCAACAAAAAAACTTCAAAAACAGACTCCAATGAGAAACTGCTGAATTGGAATTAATTTGCAAACTGGATACAATTAACTTAAGCTTGAATAGAGACTGGGAGTGGATGGGTCATTACACAAAGTAAAACTATTTCCCCATGTTTATTCCCCCCCACACCCCCCACTGTTCCTCAAACGTTCTTGTCAACTGCGGGAAATGGCCCACCTTGATTATCACTACAAAAGGTTTCCCCCTCCCCGCAGCTGGTAATAGCTCACCTTAAGTGATCACTCTCTTGTTACAGTGTGTACGGTAACACCCATTGTTTCATGTTCTCTGTGTATATAAATCTCCCCACTGTATTTTCCACTGAATGCATTTGATGAAGTGAGCTGTAGCTCACGAAAGCTTATGCTCAAATAAATTGGTTAGTCTCTAAGATGTCACAAGTACTCCTTTTCTTTTTGCGAATACAGACTAACACGGCTGCTACTGTGAAACCTGTCATTATGCAAGGCACTGAATTTAGCCGTATGGAGTGGAAATCTATCAACTTCATGAAAAAACTTGTACAGCTTCAGACGGACATCATCTTCCTTTCCAAATGCAAACAGATGGACATCATACCAAAAGGACTGAAGGTAAAAAATCCATTACAATCTACATACCACACAGACTATGCTGACAGCTTGTGCCACACACTCTCAAAGAAACTGCGGAACCACCTGATCAACATCCTCTATAGCAAACAGGGAAAGATTAAGAATGAGCTCTCAAAACTGGATACTCTCATAAAAAAACAACCTTCCACACAAACTTCCTCATGGCTGGACTTTACAAAAATGAGACAAGCCATTTACAACACACACTTTGCTTCTCTTCAAAAGAAAAAGGACACTAAACTCTCTAAACTACTATATGCCACAAGGGGCCACAACAGTGGTTCCCTTAACTCACCCAGCAATATTGTTAATCTATCCAACTATACTCTTAGCCCAGCAGAAGAATCTGTCCTATCTCAGGGCCTCTCCTTCTGCCCCCCCCTTCCCCCCCATGAACATGATACAGTTCTGTGGTGACCTAGAATCCTATTTTCGACGTCTCTGACTCAAGGAATATTTCCAACACACCTCTGAACAACATACTAACCCACAGAGACCTTCCTACCGAGACTACAAAAAGAAGGATTCTGGGTGGACTCCTCCTGAAGATCTAAACAACAGACTGGACTTCTACATAGAGTGCTTCTGCCGACGTGCACGGGCTGAAATTGTGGAAAAGCAGCATCACTTGCCCCATAATCTCAGCCGTGCAGAACACAATGCCATCCACAGCCTCAGAAACAACTCTGACATCATAATCAAAAAGGCTGACAAAGGAGGTGCTGTCGTCATCATGAATAGGTCAGAATATGAACAAGAGGCTGCTCGGCAGCTCTCCAACACCACTTTCTACAAGCTATTAACCTCTGATCCCACTGAGGGTTACCAAAAGAAACTACACCATTTGCTCAAGAAACTCCCTGAAAAAGCACAAGAACAAATCCGCACAGACACACCCCTGGAACCCCGACCTGGGGTATTCTATCTGCTACCCAAGATCCATAAACCTGGAAATCCTGGATGCCCCATCATTTCAGGCATTGGCACCCTGACAGCAGGATTGTCTGGCTATGTAGACTCCCTCCTCAGGCCCTACGCTACCAGCACTCCCAGCTATCTTCGAGACACCACTGACTTCCTGAGGAAACTACAATCCATCCGTGATCTTCCTGAAAACACCATCCTGGCCACTATGGATGTAGAAGCCCTCTACAGCAACATTCCACACAAAGATGGACTACAAGCCATCAGGAACAGTATCCCCGATAATGTCACAGCAAACCTGGTGGCTGAACTTTGTGACTTTGTCCTCACCCATAACTATTTCACATTTGGGGACAATATATACCTTCAAATCAGTGGCACTGCTATGGGTACCCGCATGGCCCCACAGTATGCCAACATTTTTATGGCTGACTTAGAACAACGCTTCCTCAGCTCTCGTCCCCTAATGCCCCTACTCTACTTGGGCTACATTGGTGACATCTTCATCATCTGGACCCATGGAAAAGAAGCCCTTGAGGAATTCCACCGTGATTTCAACAATTTCTATCCCACCATCAACCTCAGCCTGGACCAGTCCACACAAGAGATCCACTTCGTGGACACTATGGTGCTAATAAGCGATGGTCACATAAACACCACCCTATACCGGAAACCTACTGACCACTATTCCTACCTACATGCCTCCAGCTTTCATCCAGACCACACCACACAATCTATTTTCTACAGCCAAGCTCTAAGATACAACTGCATTTGCTCCAACCCCTCAGACAGAGACAAACACCTACAAGATCTCTATCAAGCATTCTTACAACTACAATACCCACCTGCTGAAGTGAAGAAACAGATTGACAGATCCAGAAGAGTACCCAGAAGTTACCTACTACAGGACAGGCCCAACAAAGAAAATAACAGAATGCCACTAGCCATCACCTTCAGCCCCCAACTAAAGCCTCTACAACGCATCATCAAGGATCTACAACCTATCCTGAAGGACGACCCATCACTCTCACAGATCTTGGGAGACAGGCCAGTCCTTGCTTACAGACAGCCCCCCAACGTGAAGCAAATACTCACCAGCAACCACACACAACACAACAAAAACACTAACCCAGGAACCTATCCTTGCAACAAAGCCCATTGCCAACTGTGTCCACATATCTATTCAGGGGACACCATCATAGGGCCTAATCACATCAGCCACACTATCAGAGGCTCGTTCACCTGCATATCTACCAATGTGATATATGCCATCATGTGCCAGCAATGCCCCTCTGCCATGTACATTGGTCAAACCGGACAGTCTCTACATAAAAGAATAAATGGACACAAATCAGACGTCAAGAATTATAACATTCATAAACCAGTTGGAGAACACTTCAATCTCTCTGGTCACTCGATTACAGACCTAAAAGTTGCAATTCTTTAACAAAAAACTTGAAAAACAGACTCCAACAAGAGACTGCTGAATTGGAATTAATTTGCAAACTGGTTACAATTAACTTAGGCTTGAATAGAGACTGGGAGTGGATGGGTCATTACACAAAGTAAAAGTATTTCCCCATGTTTATTCCCCCCCTTCTATCCCCCCTACCACTGTTCCTCAGACGTTCTTGTCTACTGCTGGAAATGGCCCACCTTGATTATCACTACAAAAGGTTCCCCCTCGGCCCCCGCTCTCCTGCTGGTAATAGCTCACCTTAAGTGATCACTCTCTGGTTACAGTGTGTATGGTAACACCCATTGTTTCATGTTCTCTGTGTATATAAATCTCCCCACTGTATTTTCCACTGAATGCATCCGATGAAGTGAGCTGTAGTTCACAAAAGCTAATGCTCAAATAAATTGTTTAGTCTCCGTGGTGCCACAAGTCCTCCTTTTCTTTTTGCGAATACAGACTCACACGGCTGCTACTCTGAATTCCTCCCTTATGACATTCAACCTTTTAATGAGGTCAGGCTGGACAGCTTGTGCAGCAACCCCATGTGCACACAGACCCTTTAGATGGTATTTTACACTGAATGAGAGAGAGAATTATACTTACCTTTGGGAAGGAGACTGTAACCCGTATGCACCTCTGTGCCCTCTGCCAGCTGGCATCAAGGCATCTTTGGGTCACAGAGACTGACAACCAAGGCATATGGGATTATGGCATCCTGAAGGAGGCATAAAATGACAAATCCTTTTTTAGTCCAGACCAGGATTTAGGGACCACCTTATCAACATCCTGTGTGGTGGCACTAGGCAGCACAGGCTGTGTCTGGGAGTCAGCCTGGGAGCAGAAAAAACTGAAGGGTCTGTCTGTGTCCAGAAGCCTCAATAAAGAATCTCCTCTACATTGTTTACAGCCAAACTGTCTCTTCTCTACATGGGACCCAACATATTGGAAGAAAAATTCCAAAATTCTAAATGGGACTTTTACATGAGTAATCATAGAATCATAGAATATCAGGGTTAGAAGGGACCTCAGGAGGTCATCTAGTCCAACCCCCTGCTCAAAGCAGGACCAATCCCCAATTTTTGCCCCAGATCCCTAAATGGCCCCCTCAAGGATTGAACTCACAACCCTGGGTTTAGCAGGCCAACGCTCAAACCACTGAGCTATCCCTCCCCCCGTAGGGGTCTAGGTTTTAAAACCCTAACTATTTTCAGTCTGGATTTCTGTCTTCACGAGTGTCACGCTGTCTGGAGTGTTTCACGGTCACGAGTGCCTACCCGGGCCGGGCAGACTGTCAAAAGCAGGGCAGACACTGCAAACTGGTGCTGTATTCTACAATTAGATTTCACCAATTCAGTAACAAATGTAACAGTCTTATCATGGAGTCACAGACAGCCCCCTTGGGCATTCCAGTCTCACTTGCCACCCAGGCAAGCTGGATTTAGTGATACATGGTACTTACTCCCACCCACCCACCTCAGTCCCAAGACACCAGTCACTTAGGCTAGATCAATTTGTACCTTAGATCTCACACCAAGCTGGCAGCCAATCCTGTAATAAACTAACTAAAGGTTTATTAACTAGGAAAAAGGAATAAGAGTTATTTACAGGCTAAAGCAAGTAAGCATATATACACAAATTAGCTTCAGTCTGTGATTCAAAAGGTGACAGAACAGTAGTAATCTGTCAATTCAAAATGTCTTTCAGGGCTAACCCAGGCCAAGCAGCATGGGGATCTTTGCTTATGTTTAGGAATCTTTGCTCCTCAAAGTCCAGATAGTAGGAAAGAGATGTAGTTTCTCCTTGTCAGGGATTTTTATCCCCTCCATTCCTGAGCCCAAAACTGACGGGATGAGTTTATCTGTAGATCTCCCCTTCCTAGAGTGGGTTAGCAATGCAGTCAAGAGGGCCTCTCACCTTTGATTCTACACAATACCTTATTTGCCTTCAATGGACCATCTCCAGCACTTTACCTTAATTAATGCTTCTCCTGTTTGGTGAGTTACACAAGCGTAGACGTTTAAACACTCAATATAACTTTATACCTTGGGCTACAGAGGTTGTAAGTGAGATCAATGCGTGCAGCATCCTACAAGCATTTTATAAAGTCTAAACACTAAACACATTCTTATCAACTTAACATCTAATACACATTTTGATAATGCTAACACATAGGTAAGCAAGACTGGTTTCCAGCTATGCATTTGTAAGTGGTCAGTGAGGCCTGAGGCCTTGGCATAAGCTGGCACCTAGTCTACCAGCATCACAAAAAGTTCTGGGGAAAGTGGATTTTATACAGAGGCTTTAATGGCAATGTTCAGATCTAGGGTAGTGAGGGAGTCAGGAGCGCAGCAACAGATTCAGGGTTCTAGTCCAGGCCCATATCTAAAATGAGGACCCTCTGCTTCCAAAGTACAAGCCTCTAGCACATGCATCACTTCTTGCTGGCTGTAATATTGGTACTAATGGCTTCTTTGTGGAACTCCAGACACTAGAGAGCAAGATAATTGCAAACTCGATGCTTTCTATAGCAGTGACACTTAGCACTTGTATAATGTTTTCCAAGTACTAAGTGGCGCAGACATACCACACAGCCAATCTGTAGGTCACGTAACATACGCTAACAAATTAGGCACAGCTCTTGCTCGAGCATTTGGGATTCACAGAATTCACCCAACAGTCTAGACAGTTTGTTAAATATACAATTAACTACATCACCTCTAGGATGGAGAGCGATGCTTAATTTGTGCCAAGGCTTGCCAGGGCTGAGCCCTGGCACCTTTAAGCTTGCCAGTTCATAGCCCTGATACCTCTGGACTTGCTGTATCAGTTATGAATGTAAAAACATTTCTTGATCCCCAGCACCTCTTTCATTACAAATTAAGCACTGATGCATCGGATTCCAGTGGGAGGTGTTGTGACCTGCTTGGCGATCAGACCCATTTATAAATGTTATGAGGGCTACTCAGGACTTTGTTCTTCCTGTTCCTGGACTGAAAAGATGGAAAAGAAACATCCACATCCCATTTAACATGAGCCCACCCTGTGATGTTAGATGAACCAGATCCAGAGTGTAAAGAGTGGGGGGAAAGCAATAAGGAAAGGCATATTTGAGAGAGGGAGAGAGTTGTAATCGTTGCTACTAGGAAGTACAACAATTTGACATGCAACTGAATGGAGAATTATTTTTAGGCCTGTAAGTGAAGTGCCTAATGTAAGCCTAGTGCAATGGAAGACATGAAGATGTGTAAGCATATTGCAAGTGAAGATGAAACTTAGTTCTTGCATGACCCTAAGTCCCTAAGTCATACACTTTTGGAAAATTTCATACACAAAACCAGTTACCATCTCTCCCTAAAACTATTAGCATTGTAGTAAGTCAATACTTGGAACAGCAAAGAGCACATCTGGCGTTAATAATACCACCTAGCTTTTTCTCATGAGTAGATCTCAAAGATCTTTTCAAAGGAAGTCACCATCCCAATTTTAAAGATGGGGAAACTAAGGCACAAGAAAGAGATGCACCTTGCCCAAGATCACCCAGCAGACCCATGGCAGAAGCAGGAATAGAATACAGGCCTCCCAACTCCCAGGCCAGTGCTCTATCTCCTAGCCCAGGGTACACACTCCGAGACTATCAACTTTAAAATTATATTTCTGTCAGCATTTTAAAAAAATGCCTAGAAATGAAAGAGATTGAGGGGCAAGGGGTTTATTGTTTGCTAGTTTGTTTACTTTGTGAATTTCACATACAGCAGAGGTGGGGGCGCTATGCACTTTCAATTCTCTCCCTCACTTACACTGGGCACCACCCACGACTGGTAATAATAATAATTACAAATTGAATTTATAAAGCACCCATGCACTAACACACCCACACACATTCCTTCAAGCGGACGTGAGGCACTACACCAGGACTTTAAAACTTAGTTACAAAACTAAATAAAGTAGAGCAACACATTAATTAAAACTTCCTATGCTTAAATCAATGACTACTGTGCAGATACAATAAAGAATGTACTGAAATGACAGCCCCCCCAAAAAATCCACAAGCCTTCATATCATCCTGTCACATCCCTTTAGAAGATTGTAGTGGATCTGCCAGTTTAAAAAAATAAGAGTTATAAGGATAATCATTCACACACATGCACAAGACATGAGGGAGAGAGAAGGTCCTGTTAAATTGATTTGACCATCCTCTTCCAGTATGGGTGAAATTCTGGTCTCATTGACGTCAATAGAAGTTTTGCCTTTAACTTCAGTAGGGCTAGGATTTCACCCTATGTTTCTAAATGGCACTGTACAACATGTCCTGGTGTAGGGCTAGTCAAAAAACTATAAGAATTTTCCAGGGAAAAAATTAAACATTTTTGTATTTTTAAAAAATTCCTGAAAGTGTTTTATTTTTTATCAACAGAATTTTTTTAAAAAGTTATTCGTTTATTTGGGCAATTTCCCACATTTTATCTTCCTTTCACCCTCCTTTTCCACCAAGAAGTAGAGAAAGAAAAAAAACAGGAAAAAAAGAAAGAAAAACAACTGTTATTTTTTGTTTCAGTTTGAATCAAAACACATATTTTTTCTTTTGATTAAAAACAAAAGAATTTTGAACAGTATGCAATTTTTCCCCAATTTTTCATTGAGAAGTTTTTAGACAAAATAATTGACTATGTACAAGTCTAGTGGTTAACATAGTAAAGTGTTGAGCGGACTTTACTGTTTTGGGAAAAAAGGCCTTAAAGATAAAAAAGTAAAATGTAAAAAAAACTTTGAATTTTCATGTTTCCATTTTAAGCAAAAAAAAAAAAAAAAGGGTTGGGGACTATGGAAAAAAGAGTTAAGATCATCCAGGCAACCTTACCCTAGCCTGACAAAAATAGTCATTCATGCAACGCAGGCTACTCCAATTCTGGTCAGTTAATCAATACAAAAGCAGAGTGCATGGCACACTGGAGTGAACATTTCAGCCAGCTGCTAAATGCAACCCCAATTTCTTGGGACCGTGACATTATAAAGCTACTGCCAAGTCGACCCATTCCACACAAAATGATCCTGGCAAATTCACTGTTAACAAAATCCTCAGAGATGTAAAGAACCGCAGGGGAAATAAGGTGGCAGGAATCCATGGAATTTCTGAGGAATTGTTAAAACTGCTCTACCAGCTGTAATTTTCTGGCTGCAGATGCTGTTCAATATCATCTGAAGAACAGAGGCAGTCCCGTCTGACTGGCAAAAAGGCATTATTTTGCCACTTTAGAAATGAAAAGGCAGCAAACAAGACTGTTGTAACTATCATGGCATTACTCTATCTGTCCTGAGGGAAGATTTTCCTTCCATTTGCTGGCCTGAGTCACTAATTTCTTAAGAAATAAAAGAAGACCACAAGCTGGCTTCACTCCTGGCCATTCCACTATAGAGCAAATTTTCATAGTGCGCCAGCTTATGAACAAGGCACAAAAATTCAAGCACCCTGTTCCCGTTGCATTCATGGATATCAAAGTTGCATTTGACTCTGTTGACAGGGAATTGCTTTGGCTGATCTTGAAACTTGCAGGCTTCCCTGACAAGCTCTGTAGAATGTTGGCTCCTATATGATGGCTTCTCAAACTGTGTTCTTGTAAGTGAAAAAGACCCACCTTATTCCAAATTGCACTGAGCATTCAACAAGGGTGCACTGCAGCCCCAGAACTCTTCAGGGCTATCATAGACTATGTACTTGACCACAGGGTAAATAAATATAAATTAGGCATATGCCTTGATGATAAGAACCTCACAAATGTTGATTTTGTTGATGCCATAGCGCTAGTTGTCAAACAAATGGACAAGCTAGTCACAATATTTAAAGCCCTGGAAAACTTAGTGACAAAAGATGGCCTGAAGATTAATTAGGGTAAAACCAAAATTCTTCCAGTCAGCAATTTCAGACACATTGTGGGCTCTAGCATCTTAGCGAGGAACCACCCAGTCAAGAATGTCAGTGATTCCACCTGCCTTGGCTCTGTTGTTGATAACATAGGCGGCACCAGGAAAGAACTTGAAATCCACACCGCAAAAGCACTGGTCAATAGTGGGTTGCTTCATCAAGAACATCTTTCGTAAACCAAACCCACAGGTAAGCAGAGATGAAGATGAAAATATATAACACTTTGGTGGTCAATATTCTAATCTAGATGACTGAAACATGGTCTCTCCTGATCAAAATTGAAAAGAAGCTAGACACCATTCAGATGAAACATCTCAGAATGATCGAAGACATCAAACAGTACAAATTCAAGTCAAAGGAAGAGATACATTTTCTAATTAAACAGGTGCTGCTCTCTCAAATGGTCACCAAATGCTCTGTAAGGAGTTAGGTTTCAGAGTAGCAGCCGTGTTAGTCTGTATTCTCAAAAAGAAAAGGAGTACTTGTGGCACCACAGAGACTAACAAATTTATTTGAGCATAAGCTTTTGTGAGCTACAGCTCACTTCATCGGATGCATTCAGTGGAAAATACAGTGGGGAGATTTATATACATAGAGAACATGAAACAATGAGTGTTACCATACACACTGTAACCAGAGTGATCACTTAAGGTGAGCTATTACAAGCAGGAGAGTGGGGTGGGGGGGGAACCTTTTGTAGTGATAATCAAGGTGGGCCAAGTTCCAGCAGTTGACAAGAACGTCTGAGGAACAGTGCGGGGTGGGAGGGGGGGATAAACATGGGGAAATAGTTTTACTTTGTGTAATGACCCATCCACTCCCAGTCTCTATTCAAGCCTAAGTTAGTCATCTATTCTGAATGCCTACCATCTTCCCTGTGAGTATCGTCTTCAACTATGACCCAATGAATGCAGGATGGACGAGACCCACCGGAAGGCCAAAAACATGATGGCTGGAAAGCATCAGACATCTGTCCATCACAGGCATCCTACCCCATTGTGACGTTGCAGCCCATAATGCTTTATGGAAATATGCTTATGAATGTATATATGACATAACTGGAATATGTTTTATGCTACATATGTCATGTAAAGGTTATGATCTACTGAACATATTCATCCTATTTGTATGCATGTATCATTCAAAGTTATGAATATTGGCTGTGTACTTTTTTGATTTTAAGTAGCCTTAGTAAGGCATTTGGTCAGCTTCTTTAGAAAGGAATTTGCAAGTGCCCAATCAAGAAACACTTAATCGACAATGGATCTTGGAAGACTCTAATCCACATAAGAAGTCTACCTGAAGACGTTCAAGGTAGCATGTGAACAATGGCTGCTACCTGTAAGTTCTGAGTCATGCATGGACTTGTGACTTGCCCATGTGACTCCAAAACTCCATCTTGTAGTTGGGATTCTACACGGGGGGGTCCACCCACAAGAGAAAGTCTATTTAAACCGCAGGGAGATCCCTCAATTTTGTCATCAGCTGGCTCAAGAGATAGCCTCTCTCCCCCAAAGGATACCTGAAAGAAACTGGAACAAAGGACTGGAACTACAGGGGGTGTGAGTGATTGCTGGATCCAGACTAGAAGGAGACTAGTCCGTAAAAGAAGCTTACTGGAACATCACTGAGGGTGAGGTTTGATCTGTAATCACTTGCTTACTGTATTAGGCATAGGCTTGCGTGTTTTATTTTATTTTGCTTGGTAATTCACTTTGTTCTGTCTGTTATTACTTGGAACCACTTAAATACTACTTTTTGTAATT
The DNA here is from genome assembly GCF_965140285.1 of Lepidochelys kempii. Taxonomy (NCBI): domain Eukaryota; kingdom Metazoa; phylum Chordata; order Testudines; family Cheloniidae; genus Lepidochelys; species Lepidochelys kempii. Next base: position 27,480,869 of record NC_136392.1, on the reverse strand, counting down.
AATAAAATCCCTTTTACTTATTAACTAACCCAGAGTATATATTACTACCAGGGGTGGGGTGGGTGGAACAACTGTGCATATCTCTCTCTCAGTGTTATAGAGGAAGAACAATTTATGAGTTTACCCTGTATAAGCTTTATACAGGGTAAAATGGATTTATTTGGGGTTTGGACCCCATTGGGAGTTGGGCATCTGAGTGTTGGAGACAGGAACACTTCTTAAGCTGATTTCAATTAAGCCTGTAGTTTGCGGGGACGTTGTTCAGACCTGGGCCTGCGTTGGCAGCAGGTTAGCATGTCTGGCTCAAACCAGGCAGGGCACTGAGCTTTCAATGGCTTTCAGCTTTTCTCAAGCTGGCAGGGAAAGCAGGGGCAGAAGAGTCTCAACACATCAGTTGGCAGTTCCCAAGGGGTTTTCTATGATGCAATCCATCACACCCATAATGTACCACATATGGCTCAGGACATAATATCATGGAAGCACATAATGCATTCTGTGGCCAGTATACTGTCCAAGAAACAGCTAAACAAAAACAAAAACCACCAGCACCCTGATGCCAACCAGAGACTGACAACCTTAACTATACAGCATACAGGTTCTTGTCATCAGCTACCTCAAAACCACCAATAACTTACTCTTATATTATACAGTAATTTCACAGAATCCAGCTGTCTTTAAGATATTTTTTAACAATTACTGGTCTGTCAAATGGCATACTGAGAGCAATCCTTTCCCACTGTTCAGAGGACAAGAAAGCCCTAACAAGGTGTATGCAGCACCACTTTAATTCCAGTTAAACCCTCAAACTAGGGTTTATTTGGTGTTCAAGAGGCATATAAGACTTCTGCATAGGAGTGAATTTCAACCAACAAATTCCACTGCCACAAATTATACAGCTGTCTTTAGACAAAGAGCTAGTGTGCCTACATTTACAGATCTCCTAGGTTAAGTTCATGAAATTAAGGCACCTACTTGAAAAGAGCAAACATTAGTATGATGATGAAACATCATGCTAAGGATCAGAGAGGCATGTAAGTATGTACGTATGAACTCAGTGCCCTGTGGTTGACTCTGCTTTTCCATAGTTCCCAATATTTGTTTGTTTTGCTGTAGTTCACATTCTTCTGAGGTGCTAATCATAGCAACTCTTAAGTGTTTTTCGGAGTATTTATCATGTGAAAAAAACAAGGACAAAACATCCAAACTACAAATTACATATATACATAGCCCCCACTGACTAATGATGAATTTTCCAGTAAAATAAGAACCTCCCTGCTCTTACCATGCCACAGGCAATATTGCCTCCAATGCCCCTTCCTGTATAAATGTATTAGTATACTATATGAGGCAGTTTGTCTAATGGTCATATCAATGGTTACTTAGAGTCTGTTCCTAGCTCTTGCAGTTTGCTATTTGACTGATGATAAGTCACTTGCCCTTTTTGTGTGAGTCAGTATATTCGCCGTTAAAACAGTTCTGATAACAATATCATCTTCTCAGGTATATTGTGAAGTTTAAATAATGTTTGTAAAATGGGCCAAGATCTTTGGAAGAAAGGTCCAGATAAGTCAAAATGCTGGAGACATTCATAGAGAAAGACTGATAAGCAAAGTCTGGCTCTAGATTCAGATCTGATATTTCCCCAAGTTAAGGAGTGTGTTGAACAGCGTTTGGAACAATAAGGGTCCACGTCTCATTTTTTAAGTACACTATTTGTATCAAGTTGCTTATTTTTCAATTGCTGTTAGATTCAAATGATCTTGCTTAGGGCCTGGAAGTCAATGGGAGTTTTGTCATGGACTCCAAAGGAAGTCAGATCAGGTCATTACATTGCCAAAAACTGTTACTAATTGAAGGAGGTTCTCTCAGAACATGAGAGAGCTGGTCGCAATTTTTTCATCTAAACATATTTCCAATAAAACATAACATTTCTACCAAAAGAAACATTTGTATGGGAAATTTTAATTTTGCTTTAAAATTTCTGGTGTTTCAACATAAAGCAAAAATATTTCATTAAGATTGTTCAGGTTTTGGTAAAAATGTTCAGTTTTCAATCTGGATTTTAGTTAAAAAAATCATGATTTATTTAAACTGAAATATCTATCTATCTCCAAACACATTCTTTGAAAACTAAAATGTTTTTGGTTTACAGGTTCATTTTTTAAAAAGGATTTTTTCTTCAAACTTAGCACAAAACTAATTGGCAGTTTTTGACCAGTTATACAAGACTGTGCATGGTATTAAATGGGGGGGGGGGGAAAGAAGTAGTGATCTGGGGAAGTTTGGGGTTCCCTAAAATGGTTCCAAATATTTTGTTAACTATGTTAATCTTTTTCCCCCTAAAACTACTTGGACAAGATCCTCTGCTGGGGTCTCAAGGTATAGCTCCACTGATTTTGATGGAGCTATGTCCATTTACATCAGCTAAAGGTTTTGTTCATATATTTACAAAAGGAAAAGGAAAATTATTTCCCTCCCTTTGTCCTTCCCTGCTTTGTTACATTGAGCATCATGTGAACATACATCAAGCAAGGATATGATCTTGCTTTGGTGTTAAGCGGGAGTAATTCAGCTGAAGTCAATGGAGTTACTCAACCGTAGAACTGGTGTAACTAAGAGAAGCATCAGGATCAAAGGCAGTACCAGGAGCTGTGTATGCCAGTTTGCAGTGGAAGCTCAATTGTCTTGCTATCATGCTTTGCATTATGTATAGAAAATTAAACAATGTGAGGTTGTATCAATAAAATGAGATTGTTATTACCATATTAGCAATAGTACTTTGGTGCACTCAATTGCTTTTGGACAGCATATTCAGCTAGTCCACTGATTTGGGGAGGAGAGATGGACCTTCTCAACTGAATCACTCTATTGTCTGCAATTGCATTTATTAGCATATAGCAGGCTCAGGCTCAGTTTGGCATTATTTAAATGACTGGATCAGAAAATAAAATGCTTACATTGAAATATAAATGTTCATGTACTCATATGCTAACATATTGTTTGGCTATGACTGCATTAAACAAAACTCCGTTCTGACAAGCAGGTATTTATTATTTCAATTCAAGCTTCAGTATTTTCCTTTTTTATTTCCAGGCCCTCTGTTTTAATTACCTTATTTTGTCTTATCCAACAATCAAGATGCAGACAGGCAATCCTAGAAGATAAAAGTTTGCCCTTTATGCAACATTTTCAGTTTTCCTAGCTTCTATTTATCTATCTAAGTATCTTAGGTATCTAAGTATCTAGTAATTTTGTGCTGGTGAAAGATGCAAGATTTGTTGACTTCATTTTCATGGTCTGAGAGTAATCACTTCATCCAAGCATTCTTTTTAAACCTGTCCAGAATGGACAATTGACCTTGCAATAGCAGACCTCCTCTGTGAAGTAGAGACATCTGAAGACACATTGTTAGGTTAATCAAGCTTAAGAGCCATGGCCTCTTCATGCAGAAAGGCATTAACTGTATCATTGTCACTTTCTCATTCCTATTTTTTGTATTATCCTGGGGAGCAGTGAAAAAGGTGGGAAGATATAGCAGAAACCTTGCCCAGTTTTCTGAGATGCCATTCACCAACATCTCACATCCCCAGGTTCTGACTATGAACGATTGGGGTATCTGTATATGCAAATTTATTAATTCAATTGTATTTTATAAATTATTTTGAGATATAGTGTTCAGTGTGGATTAAATCTTCCATTTTATGGAAAAAAAAACAAACATTCCAGTTGAAACTGAACCAGGGTCATCGAGGGCCATTGGCAGTTGAATAGAATTTCCCTGGAGGGGCAATGGGAGCTATCAGCCAAATACTATTGACTTGCTAATTACTCTTATCTGCTGTAAGGACCATCTGTGTCCACAGGAGTATTGAGGAACTGAGGTGGGGATTGCATGCCAGTGTTTGGTGTTTTGGCCTAGAACTGTAAACTCTTGTGCTTTTCTATGAATAAAGCATGTGTGTGTTTAAGAAGTTCCTTTGCAAAACCTGTGTGTTCCTGATTTTAACTATCATGTGGTCCCCAAAGATAAAACTATACTCTGGATTGCCTATATGTGTGGAGCTTCAGGGATAGTGTGCTTGAGCAACTGAGGGGGCTCTAGAGGGTTCAGACAATGGTTCTAGGGTGTAGACGACGAGATTGTAGAGTCCCTACTGCCAAGAGGATTGTCAGACATGGGGCCAGAAAATGGGAGTGTACCTGAGTGATTAGTCACTGCCCAGACCCAGGGAGCTTATCAGCATATGGAATCCAAAGGTTAGGTCCAACAAAGCAGTTTGGTGACCATTCACAAAAGGAAATTCAGCCAGGGCTGAACATATGGTTTGTGAGCTTTTATTCACTATCTCACATAGAGCAGTTGCAGGGCAATTTATTCACTGTTCCCAAAGGCAAAGAGGTCAATCACCAGCCCACCAAACTGACTTACGATAAGTGAGATATTCTGGGTGCAGCAGTCATTTTGACTTCTGCCATGTAAATCTTGGTAAACCTTTCTGACTAGGTGGGCAGGGCACACAGATAGGAAACTTTACCCCAGAATGATGTTCCTGAGCTGAGCAGAGGCTGATCATGTTCTTCCCAGTTTTTTATGGAAATCCCATCAGACACATTCAGTGTTGCAGTCAGAAGAGGTCTCTTATCTGTGTAAGGAGCAATGATCTGAGATCTCAGTGAATCAATGTGTTCCAGCTGGTGGATGCCATGTGCTCTCTTTCTGGTACCTATTCCGTGAACTAAACCAGGAGGATCTCTTCAAAATAAGTTTCAGAGTAACAGCCGTGTTAGTCTGTATTCACAAAAAGAAAAGGAGTACTTGTGGCACCTTAGAGACTAACCAATTTATTTGAGCATGAGCTTTCGTGAGCTACAGCTCACTTCATCGGATGCATACCGTGGAAACTGCAGCAGACATTATATACACACAGAGATCATGAAACAATACCTCCTCCCACCCCACTGTCCTGCTGGTAATAGCTTATCTAAAGTGATCATCAAGTTAGGCCATTTCCAGCACAAATCCAGGTTTTCTCACCCTCCGCCCCCCCCCACACAAACTCACTCTCCTGCTGGTAATAGCCCATCCAAAGTGACAACTCTCTTCACAATGTGCATGATAATCAAGGTGGGCCATTTCCTGCACAAATCCAGGTTCTCTCACCCACCCCCTTTCCCGGGGGGACACACACACACACAAACTCACTCTCCTGCTGGCAATAGCTCATCCAAACTGACCACTCTCCAAGTTTAAATCCAAGTATAACCAGAACGTCTGGGGGGGGGGAGGTAGGAAAAAACAAGGGGAAATAGGCTACCTTGCATAATGACTTAGCCACTCCCAGTCTCTATTTAAGCCTAAATTAATAGTATCCAATTTGCAAATGAATTCCAATTCAGCAGTTTCTCGCTGGAGTCTGGATTTGAAGTTTTTTTTGTTTTAAGATAGCGACCTTCATGTTTGTGATTGCGTGACCAGAGAGATTGAAGTATTCTCCGACTGGTTTATGAATGTTATAATTCTTGACATCTGATTTGTGTCCATTTATTCTTTTACATAGAGACTGTCCAGTTTGACCAATGTAAATGGCAGAGGGGCATTGCTGGCACATGATGGCATATATCACATTGGTGGATGTACAGGTGAACGAGCCTCTGATAGTGTGGCTGATGTTATTAGGCCCTGTGATGGTGTCCCCTGAATAGATATGTGGGCACAGTTGGCAACGGGCTTTGTTGCAAGGATAAGTTCCTGGGTTAGTGGTTCTGTTGTGTGGTATGTGGTTGTTGGTGAGTATTTGCTTCAGGTTGCGGGGCTGTCTGTAGGCAAGGACTGGTCTGTCTCCCAAGATTTGTGAGTGTGTTGGGTCATCCTTCAGGATAGGTTGTAAATCCTTAATAATGCGTTGGAGGGGTTTTAGTTGGGGGCTGAAGGTGACGGCTAGTGGCGTTCTGTTATTTTCTTTGTTAGGCCTGTCCTGTAGTAGGTGACTTCTGGGAACTCTTCTGGCTCTATCAATCTGTTTCTTCACTTCCGCAGGTGGGTACTGTAGTTGTAAGAATGCTTGATAGAGATCTTGTAGGTGTTTGTCTCTGTCTGAGGGGTTGGAGCAAATGCGGTTGTATCGCAGAGCTTGGCTGTAGACGATGGATCGTGTGGTGTGGTCTGGGTGAAAGCTGGAGGCATGTAGGTAGGAATAGCGGTCAGTAGGTTTCCGGTATAGGGTGGTGTTTATGTGACCATTGTTTATTAGCACTGTAGTGTCCAGGAAGTGGATCTCTTGTGTGGAGTGGACCAGGCTGAGGTTGATGGGGGGATGGAAGTTGTTGAAATCATGGTGGAATTCCTCAAGGGCTTCTTTTCCATGGGTCCAGATGATGAAGATGTCATCAATATAGCGCAAGTAGAGTAGGGGCTTTAGGGGACGAGAGCAGAGGAAGCGTTGTTCTAAATCAGCCATAAAAATGTTGGCATACTGTGGGGCCATGCAGGCACCCATAGCAGTGCTGCTGATCTGAAGGTATACATTGTCCCCAAATGTAAAATAGTTATGGGTAAGGACAAAGTCACAAAGTTCAGCCACCAGGTTAGCCGTGACATTATCGGGGATAGTGTTCTTGACGGCTTGTAGTCCATCTTTGTGTGGAATGTTGGTGTAGAGGGCTTCTACATCCATAGTGGCCAGGATGGTGTTATCAGGAAGATCACCGATGGATTGAAGTTTCCTCAGGAAGTCAGTGGTGTCTCGAAGGTAGCTGGGAGTGCTGGTAGCGTAGGGCCTGAGGAGGGAGTCTACATAGCCAGACAATCCTGCTGTCAGGGTGCCAATGCCTGAGATGATGGGGCGCCCAGGATTTCCAGGTTTATGGATCTTGGGTAGTAGATAGAATATCCCAGGTCGGGGTTCCAGGGGTGGTCTGTGCGGATTTGATCTTGTGCTTTTTCAGGAAGTTTCTTGAGTGATTCTCTGCATTAACCAGTTGTGGGAGTGGAAAATATACAATCGGCACTAAATCTCTGCTAATAGATGAGATAGGGGAAGATGCACAGGAGAACCTAGTGTTAGTGGACAGATATCATATGAATTCCAGATCACTGAAGCATGCAAGTGTATGAAATCAGAATTCCCAATAAACTCCAATAGGAATTGGATTTTTTTATTTCTGTGAAAATAAACACCACTTGTTTTCTATTATGACCATCTTCATATTCTGTTAACATTCCCTGGAGATGTGACCTTGTCCCTGATAGTATTCATTTTAGGCCCAGGCCTATCAATGGCTTTCCTGGCACCGTGTATCTGTCCTGAATCCAAGACACTCCAGGGACTGTATCATGCTGTGTTTGCTTCATCTTTTTCACCATACAAAACCTTGATCATAAAAATTGTCCAGAAAGAGATAAATACATTTTCTTCTTTCCTAAAGCCAATATTCTTGCCACCATGATCCTGGAGACACAACCTGGGACAACATATAAGATCAAACAGTGATAATCGAAGTTGGAAAAAGAAAAAGGCTGCCATCCAATTGACAAAACAATGATTTTCTAAAGATTGAGATATGAGAATATTTTGAAGACAATCGTCCATTAGGAACTAGCAGGTGTTTCAGATGGGGCCCTGCCCTGTTTGCCCCAATTCACTAAAGCTAGAAATAGCATGGAGAGCAGGTTGCAATGTCATGATCTAAAGCAGATGGATGATTTCATTCATGTTGTGGCCCTTCCATGGGTTGCTGAGACCAGGAATACAACAAAGCTGTTCTTGAAATTCTTGTGGAGCTCCATATGGGGCTGCCTCTGGGCAATGTCCAGTTACCTAATTGGATCAAAACTATAGGTAGTCCTTTTGCTTCCAAACTGAGAGAGCCTGGCACCAACTGGAGGTCTAACTTCAGGGCTAATAACTTGGAAGCAATGGAGGGCAGCTACTAGTCCTGAAGTTTTTATAGCTACTACTTGCAAAGAGGTATTTTCTCCTGTTTTATTCCACAGACTGCTTAATCTTGTCATATGACCTGTATTCCTTTCTATGGAGCCTGTCAGGAGCCACGGGTGTAAGTCTACTTTCCTGATGAGTCTGAACAACTTCCATTTTCCATAAAGTTTTCCACTGTATCACTCAGATATCTGTGATCTGATTTGTCAAGCTCCATGCACCTGCATGAAACAGAGTTGAATCTCACTTTCCTCCCCTACACCCTTTCTTCCTTTCCAGAGAGAAATCCTTAGGTCATGCAATTTATACATTGAGAGGGATCTTACTGGCAATATTGTCCACCCATGTTAGCATCACACATCAAAGCATGGGGAGGCATTTAGGGTGTCAGATGACAGTTCAGATTTGCTTATTTAGTTTTGTTGGCTGGGAGCAATAACCTGGACCTCTGGGACTGGTGATCTGCAGTGGCAACTGGGATGGCAACCTGATACTTTCCTAATCTTTTAGTGTGGCAAGAAATCCCAGGATGCACGAGGGGAAACATATCTATTGCTTGTCGAGGGCAGTTGCAAATCTCTTAAGTGTAGTTTACAATACTCAGCACGCACTAACCTGACAGTTTATCCTCTGTGTGGCTTTTGAGTGTGTTTCAGTATATTTTTCTATTCGATGCTCTAATTCTGAATCTGATCTGGACTGCTGGCTTTCCTCCCCAAAGGAGGGAGAATTCTCTTTGCATGGGGAGTTTATGCACGCCTAGAGGAATCGACATGTCTATTGCTTGAGCATTTCTGCATTAATTTGCCAAGCTGCACTCAGGGAGGGTGAACAGGGGGACACAGCGCTGAAGATTATCTGCCCTTCTGCATTCCCTGAAAGTGAGCAGGAAAGACCGCTACTGATTTTATGATTCATTTATTTATCCTTGGGAGTTTGTCCCCATAATCCTGCTTGGGCGTGAGAGGAGGGGCATGAAATTGGTTTCAGAGATTGCTCTGAAAATATTTCCAGTGGCTAGGGATTTCATTTGTCTCCCTTTCCTTACATGGGCCCTTTCTGGGTCTCTTTAGGAACGTACGGGCCTGGGGCTCAAGGACAGGCTCCCCAGAATCTCTACCTCTCTCTACTGCCTGGCACCAGAGCTGTCCCTTGGGTACGGTGAATCAGGGTGACCACCCCAGGCCCCACACTTTGGGGGGCCTGGAACTTCGATAAAATCATGAGGAGGTGGGCAGGGAGGCGGGCGGGTGAGCAGATTGGGGAGGCAAGTGGCAGGCTATCAGGAAGGCGGAGGGGGAGGGGGGAGAGGCAGGAGAAGCCCCCCTACCAGAAGCTCCCCCTGACCCCAGCGCTTCCTGCCTGCCAGTGGGCCCTGCCAATCATAGAATATCAGGGTTGGAAGGGACCTCAGGAGGTCATCTAGTCCAACCCCCCCGCTCAAAGCAGGACCAATCCCCAACTAAATCATCTTAGCCAAGGCTTTATCAAGCCTGACCTTAAAAACCTCAAAGGAAGGAGATTCCACCACCTCCCTAGGTAACGCGTTCCAGTGCTTCACCATCCTCCTAGTGAAAAAGTTTTTCCTAATATCCAACCTAAACCTCCCCCACTGCAACTTGAGACCATTACTCCTTGTTCTGTCATCTGCTACCACTGAGAACAGTCTAGACACATCCTCTTTGGAACCCCCTTTCAGTTAGTTGAAAGCAGCTATCAAATCCCCCCTCACTCTTCTCTTCTGCAGACTAAACAATCCCAGTTCCCTCAGCCTCTCCTCATAAGTCATGTGTTCCAATCCCCTAATCATTTTTGTTGCCCTCCACTGGACACTTTTCAGTTTTTCCACATCCTTCTTGTAGTGTGGGACTCAAAACGGGACACAGTACTCCAGATGAGGCCTCACCAATGTCGAATAGAGGGGAATGATCACGTCCCTCGATCTGATGGCAATGCCCCTACTTATACAGCCCAAAATGCCGTTAGCCTTCTTGGCAACAAGGGCACACTGCTGACTCATATCCAGCTTCTCGTCCACTGTAACCCCTAGGTCCTTTTCTGCAGAACTGCTGCCTAGCCATTCGGTCCCTAGTCTGTAGCAATGCATGGGATTCTTGTGTTCTAAGTGCACTTGTTCTTGTTGAACCTCATCAGATTTCTTTTGGCCCAATACTCTCAATGCCTTCCCCTCTCTCTCAGCGCCTACCCCCTGCCACAGATCAGATGTTTCATGGCATCAGGAGGTGCTGGGGGGCAGGGGAGAGGCGCAAGGGCGCAGCGCGCTCAGGGGTGGGGGTCGAACTCGGCGGGGAAGACGCGGGGCGGGAAAAGAAGGGACGAGGGTGGGGCCTTGGGGGAAGGGATAGAGTGTGGGTGGGGCCTGGGCAGAGCTGGGGGGCAGCCCTCCTCCCCCGGCAGATTAGAAACTCGGCTCCTATGTCCGAGGCCCCGCACCCCCATGGGGACGGTCCTGCCTGGCACCCAGAGCCACAGGGGCCAGGTGGGTTTGTGTTTCCCCTGGAGGCCTCAGCCTGGGATAGCAATGGGCATCTGGGAGTGGGAGCTGTGAGAGACGAGGCAGCAGGGGGATAGAGTTGGGCTAGCAGGCCCCTTAGCGCGCTCTTTGGTGCTAGCAGCATCCCATGCTGTCTGGTGCCCTCCATCTGTGACCCATAGGCAGCTGAGGGGGGAGGGGATAAGGCACCTGAGCACCACACTCAGAGTTAAGGCTACTAGCACAGGCTACAGGGACTCAGACTCCATCTTCCCTCTGGCACGCTGCTTTTCTGGCTTCACTCTCCTCATGTAGATGGGGAGCTGCTTGCCCTGGAGTTAGTTCTTTTCCAATCCTGACAAGCTCCTTTTCTCGCTGGGGAAGGGAGGGGCTGAGGCACCACTACCTGGACTGGGCTGAGGGGGCTAATTGCACTCAACCAACAGAGCCAGCCAAGCTCCTCACTGAGACGCTCAATGTCGGGGAGCAGGAGCTTTTCTCAGCTTAGTTTGCCAGGAAGACGGCAGGACACCAGCCATTGCAAACACTTCAGAGGGGGAAGTGGAGCTGGGCAGGGAGAGAAGCCGCCCCCCACAAATCAAATGCAGCCCTGAGAATCACAGCTGCAAATCAGACAGTTGCAGTATTGAGCTGAAAAGTTTCCCTCCAAAAAGCTCCACATCAGGGAGGGCTGGGAGAGCCAACTGCCACTACGAAGGCAGAAACACACTGGAGGGAACTTCAAGGAACTGGATATTCCCCTGCTGCCAGTTCCCCCGTGCAATAAGACTAAAGTACCTTTTATAACAGCTCTGTGGACATTAGCGCAAAGAATTGTAGCATTTCCCTGACAACGCACTGGGATGGCAGCATGAATTTGACACTAACAACATCAAACAAAAGCGAACGTCAATGTTGAGGTAGAAAAGCCCTTAATTAAACACAAATCTCCCTCACAGCAAGGACAGTGAGTGGCAAACCAAATGACTGCTTCTCTACTATTGCATATGTGCTCCCCCATCACAGGTTTGTGTGGCATGAGCATCCTCCTTTAAAGCAACGTGATTAGACCATATATCCAGAGGCATAAAACGCTGGAATGAACTAGGGTCCTATGGCAAGTGCAAAAAAAATGACTAATAACAATAAATTCCATCTCATTATTAAGACGACTTCTTGGTCTGGCTGCAGTAAAATAGTAACAGTTTTAATAGCCTGAGCACACTTGTAATTCCACACATTTGCAATTCCACAAAAATAATCTTTCTGGAATTACAAATCTCCTAGGACTTTGGTATCTTTTCCTGTGTATTTCTTACTGAGTTTTATTTTGAGGCATTGCATGGAATACAAAGATACCAGCCGTTTACAAAAAATCAGATAAAAGCCAAGTGACAGCATCCAGATGCTCTATAAGGCACTGATTCAGTGAGAGAAGGGGCTGGGGACACAATTTATCCTTTTATAGACATTAAGGCCAGCCACTATGCCATAGAAAGAAGTAGAAGAATCATTAGAGGGCTAAATGCCCCTTAGACTGCTCCCCACCAAAAAATTTACAACCCCAAGACGCAAGCGAGGGTGAAAAAGATAAGGTAGGAAAGTCACATTCACCAGCACTGAGTTTTCTGGTTTATAGTGCCTCAGCTCTGCAGTATATAAGTGATTGTATTCCTAGGGAGAAAAGTCAGAAGTGTTGCACATGAAACTCCCAGGAACATTCAGCAGCCTCCTGAGAGGTGATAGTAAGTTTATTTATTTAATACATTTAAAAAGGACTCAATCAAGGCTAAATGACAGACATTACAGACGGAAATCTTGATAGACCATCCAGTCAGTCTTCCTGTCAAAGCAGCTTTGATTCAAATCATTTTTAAACACTGTGGGGTAGTGTCTGAGCACAGTTACTATGGTGTAAATCCGGAGCAACCCCATTAGCTTCAGTGGAGTCACTTTGGATCTATTTGGGGATAACATGAGACAAGAATTTGGCTAAAGCAAAGGCAAGTGGATTCTACAGTGTCAAAAGATAGGATTTAAATCCTCCTCTCTCATGGGAAGACATGTAGAAGGGTGCAAAAGTTGTAAGGAGACCCCCACAGTGAGACTATCACATAATTCCCAACACACACTGCCTTGGTGGGGGAGAGGTTTACTAGCTCTCTAAAGATGTGTCTATGCAGCAATTAAACACCCAGGGCTGCCCTGGCTCAGCTGATTAAGGCTTGCAGGGCTTAGGCTGCAGAGCTAAAAATTGCCACAATGAGGGGAGGGTCCCAGAGCCCAGGCTTCAGCCAGAGCACAAACAACTACACAGTAATTTTTGGCCCTGCAGCCTGATCCAGCTGACCCAGGCCAGCCACAGGTCTTTTATTATGGTGTAGAAATACTCTAAGGGGACAGAAGCATGACCTAGCTATACTGCCACCCGAGGGTCTGGAAGGAAAGCACGGTCTCTCCCTCCACCATCCTGGACATCCACAGAAAGCAGCATTGCCAATCCCTCAGAAGCTGTGCAACCATGATCTCTCTTGTTTGTGGCTGTGCAGTGTCCTCTCTCAGAAGGAACCAAAACCAAGAATGTATTAATTCGACTTCTAGTAACACCGTCTCCACCTGGAAGGGTTTGAGGAGAGTGTGTCACAGAGCTGTTCCAAATTTGCCTCTCCCTTCCCAAGCCCATGGAACTCCAAACCCGTGCAAGGCTTCCTGCTCCAGAAAAACACATGGCATAGCCCCCACCAACCCACCATGTGCTACCCTCAGACCCATGCTTCCAGGTCATCTAGTTACTGCGGTGATGGCTCAGGATCATGTCATGGGATACACTCACCACTAGGGCACCTCCTCCTGGTCACTCTGGGGATTAGTACCTTCCAGGTCCAACACCCTCTCCTGTCACTTGCTTGCATATCCTGCTGCCCCTCTGTCTCTCTCTGCAAGTCAGGGTGCTCTCTTCATGGCTTGGCTCTCTAGCCTGGTCACTATATTCCTCCCCTTCCAGGTTACCAAAGTTTCTCCATCCAAAATGGCATCTTCCCTTCACTGCACAGACCATGCCACTTCTGCAGTGGCTGGTAGGGAAACCCAGACTATTCTGGGTTCGAGTCCAGGGACCCAATGTCTAGCACACGTGGTCTGCTGCTGTTTCCCTGGACTCCTTCCTACATCTTCTGCCTCCAAGTTTACCAGCCCAAACTCCCTCCTCCCAGAGAGTAATTGCAGGCTACTTCCCCTGCAGACCCTTTCTGCTGCCAGCTTCCTGACTTTATAACAGCTCTGCCTGATCCTTCTCAGCTGGGCTCCCTCAACAATCAGCCCTTCAAGCTCTGTCTCTCCTTCAGATGCAACATATCAGGTTAATAAACCTAATTTAACCTGCTCAGCCTTATGTGGGGACGGACATCCCATCACAGAGCACATTCTTATTTCTTTTGCTCTCTCTTTGGAGACCACTGTGGTATAAATTTAGAAGAATTCTAAAAACCAGAAGCCAAGGAATAAGAGCATTTACTAGGCAATCTCTTTCTAAACTTGCTCCATGAGCACCCCCAAAAGAGCCCACTAAGGTCCAGTGGATTGGGCTCTGAAGGGGGAGTCAGGAGAGCTGGGTTCGACTGCCAGGTCTGCTACTGACCTGCTGTACAATCTTAGACAAGTCATTTAGCCTTGTTATGCCTCAGTTTCCCATTCCAGGCTTTGTCCGTCTTGTCTCATTTGTCTGTTAGTCCTCAGGGGCAGATATTTCCTAGGTGTCTCTACAGTGGCAGCGGGAGCCCTAAGCCTGGCTGAGGCTGCTATTGTAATGCAAACAGCTAATGAAACAACATCTATGGAGCCCACAACATTGTAGGCATTCAAAGGGGTAGCTGCCTAATTTGTCTATATTTTGCCGTCACACCCACTGCATGGATATTTGACATTCTGATCTATAAAGTTTTTTTTAAAGATAAGTTTGCATTTCTTTTTATATAGTTGTACTTCACCTTGATAACCTCAACCACCTTGATCGACTGGTCCTTCGACCCTCATATAGACTGCGCCGAACACAACAAGTCTTCCATTCTTCTCGTAGCCTGGACTTTCTTCTCCATGTGCGGCCATGCCTTTTCACAATAAAATCTTCCCATCTCTTTGGAGGTCGGTCAAGTGTTGTTTAATTTCCCATGGGTACCACTCGGCGACAGCTGCAGTCCATCGATTGTCAGTGAGCCTCGCTATATGCCTGGCCCATCGCATTTTACTATGCCTGCTCTCAACGACGACGTCCTGCACTCCATTCTGCTGCGTGATCATTTCATTTGGGACTTGGTCATGGATTGAAATTCCCAGAATTCTTCTTTCCATCGCCCTCTCCGTGACAGAGAGTTGCTGGTCCTCTGTCTTCATCAGCGCCCATGTTTTGCTGCCGTACAACACTGCTGGAAGTACTGTTGAGTTGAAGAGGCTGGGGCATGTTGCCTTGTTGATTTTTCCTTGGAGGACATCCTTGATAGAATTGAATGCGCACCAACATGCTTGCTTTCTTTGCGAGAGTTCACCTTCCTGATCGTGGCACACGTTAATTTCTTGGCCCAAATAGACATATTGCTCAACTTCTTCTATTTGTTCTCCCTTGATTGTTATTTGGGCTTTTGGCAAGGTATCAGGCCACATAAATTTCATTTTGGAGCAGTTAATTTTCAGTCTGACTTGGCTGCTTTTTGTGGTGAGTTCTTGCAGCATTTTCTGTAGTTTGATAGTATTTTCGGTGGTCAACACAATATTGTCTGTGTGAATCTGAGATGGTTTAACTGCTCTCCGTTGATGTTGATTCCACCCTTCCAATTCATCAGCCTCATTACCATTTCGAGGCAGGCTGTGAAGAGTTTCGGTGGAACCATGTCTCCTTGTTTCACACCTTTCTTAACTGGGATGCGAAGGGTGGGGGATCAAATAAAGTTATATCTGTAGTGCAGTCAGAATTTGCTTCCTTTAATAGTTTGATATCATTTGTGTTGATGCCCTGCTCTGCAAGAGCTTTCAACAATGCATTGATCTCTATGCTGTCAAATGCTTTTTCATAGTCGATGAAGGTAATACATAAAGGGCATTTGTATTCTCTTGAGCGTTCTAATGGCTGGTTTATAATGAAAATGTGGTTCATTGTGCTGAAATTCCTTCGAAAGCCTGCCTGCTCTCTCGGCTGCTGCTTGTCCAGACCCTGTGGGAGTCGGTTTGTTATTATTTTGGTAAACAGCTTGTAGACATGGGAGAGCAGGCATACTGGATGATAGTTCTTTAGATCTTCATGATCACCCTTCTTGTACAGCAGAATGGTGTTGGACTCCTTCCAGCTAGATGGCATCTTCTGCATTTCCAAGTAATGGCTAAATCTCTGAGCAAGGGTTTCCCAGAGGTTTGGGCCTCCAGCTCTTGTCATTTTGATTGTCAGTCCATCTTTACCTGGGGCTTTTCCTTCCTTCATTTGGTGAACTACATGTCAAACTTCGCTGACAAGGACTGGGAGTACATGCTCGTTGGTCTGTTGAGGTGTTGGTACTGGGACCTTTATCTGAGACATGAACAGTTCAGTGTCGAAACCTTTGCAGACCACTTCCATGCCTGTTCTGTCAATGACTGGTTTTCTGTCCCTGTTCTTCAGTGCCATTATTGTTGACATGTACAGTGTCAATTCCAGCTGTACTTCACAAGAAAATGAAATACATCTTTAAAAACCTTAAGATGCTTGAGTGTGTCTCTAAGCCTCTTTGGTGTTTGATTAATTTGGATTTGGGATGGAATATAGTGTTAGAACCTTAATAAAGCTCAACAAGTGCTGGAATTTACATATTAGTTGGTAGAAAAGCTGGATTTGTAAAGAGAATCCTGGATTTAAAATATAGAGAGATTCGTGACTTTGCTGAAACCCTCCCAAAGGTTATTCTTCTATTAAAATGCCTGTTGTTTCTTTTTTCTTGCAACTATAGATTAATTCTGAGCACTCTTCTATAGGGAAAAAAATGAAGGTCAGAAGCATTTCACGCAGTGGTGAGCTGGAGCCAGTTCGCTAGAACCGGTTGTTAAATTTAGAAGCCCTTTTAGAACCGGTTGTCCCATGGGGGACTACCGGTTCTAAAAGGGCTTCTAAATTTAACAACCGGCCAAAAGTGGCGCCTTAGGTGCCACCTCCATGGGTGCTCCGGGGCTGGAGCACCCACAGGGAAAATTTGATGGGTGTAGAGCACATACCAGCAGCTCCCCGCCCCGCCCCGCGCCTGGCCCCAGCTCACCTCCTCCCCTGAAGCAGGCAGTGGCTTTGCGCTCAGGCCCAGGAAGGCAGAGGCGGAGTGGAGGGGACCTGGAGTGGGGGGGGGCATGAGCCAGGCCTCCCAGGCCGCAGCAGGTAACACGGGGCAGGGAGGGGACGGGGACACGCAGGGGAACCGCTCCCCGCCCCAGCTCACCTCCGCCTCCCTGGGCCTGAGCGCGAAGCCACCGCCTGCTTCTCAGCCCTCCCAGGCTTCCCGCGCAAACAGCTGATTCACGGGAAGCTGGAGGGGGGGGCAGAGAAGCAGAGAAGGGCGGTGCATTCAGGGGAGGAGGCGGAGCGGAGGTGAGCTGGGGCCAGGTGCGGGGTGGGGAGCTGCTGGTGAGGGCTCTGCACCTACCAAATTTTCCCATGGGTGCTCCAGCAAGGGAGCACCCACGGAGTCAGCGCCTAAGGCGCCACTTTTGACATAATCAGTGGGGGGGAGCGGCTGCTCCTCCTGCTCCCCCCCCTAGCTACACTACCCCATCCCTAGGAGCCAGAGGGACCTGCCGGATGCTTCCCAGGAGCCGCGCCAGGTAAGCACTGCCGGGACTCCCCACCTCGCCCCCCGGCAGGTCCCTCTGGCTCTTAGGGGCGGGGTGGGCACCCACTACGGTGGCCCACGAGACCCTCCTGCCCAGTTCTGGGGGCAGTCAGGGGACAGGGGAGGGGAGGTGGATGGGGCAGGAGTCCGGGGGGGGGGAGAGTCAAGGAACGTGGGGGGTTGGATGGGGCAGGAGTCCCTGCGGGGGCAGGGGTGGGCCACGACCCCCTTGTGGGGTGAGGAGGGAACCGGTTGTTAAGATTTTGGCAGCTCATCACTGATTTCACGTATACTGAGGCCTGGTCTGCACACAGATTTTGAACCAATATAACTAGTTTGGTTGGATGGGGAATTGGTTTTTATTGATATATTTATACTAGTACAATGCTTATGTCTTATACCAGTAGCCCAATATAATTTAATCTGCACTAGAGGGGTTGTAGTGCTTTAACTATACCAGTATGATTAAAGCAACACAACTTTCTAGTGTAAACAAGGCCTAAAAGTCAAATAATACTAAGTAAGAGTTCAGCCATATAGAGATGTCTATAAAAACAGCCATTCTTAGTCAAAGATCGAGGTGGGCAAATCCTGGAAATAATAATCTGGTAACATCCATTTAAATTTGTATGTGAATTTACTTCAGCAATATCCCTGTGTGTTCCCTTTCTGAACATTTCAGTTGTTGAGTTTATAGGCAAAAAGACTTGCAGGAAGCCAACTGAGAAGTGACTTTCAGTATTTAAGCTGGAATTCCTTCGTCACTTATCCAAACAGGGAACAGAAGAAATGCCATGTGACCTATTTTACCAATCACAAATAATCTGAATTTAGAAATATCTGCAATCAGTGCATACAGTTAAAATCTGAAAAAGAGGGTTGAGTGACTTTGAATAGTTAATAAATTTGATCAAATCACCATCTGCTAACGAATATTCCATAGGCAGAATAGAGGGTTAAACCACGCATTGGAGAAATTGTTTATTGTGGATTATCTGCTTGGCTTGAGCAAAGGGGTAGCTGGTAAAGGGGATATAGTCTAATGGTTGAAACAGGGGACAGGGAATCAGCAGAACCAGGTTCTGTTCCTAACTGTATGACTGACTCCCAGAGTGACCTTGGCCAAGTTACTTAATTGCTCTGTGTCTCAGTTTCCCCACATGTAAATTTGGAATAATATTTATCTACCCCTCACGGATGTTTGCGATGTCTGACACCCTTAATTGTATTGAGTAGTATTGTACTCTATGAGCCATTCTATTGAAACCAATAGAACTACTCTCTGAGTAAGGCACTACTCACCATGAGTAACAGTGGCAGCAACTGGCTCGCTGTGTTCTTCACTTGAAGATGCTATAGAAATGAAAAATAAAAGAATAATGAAACAGTACAATTCAAGAAAGGCGAAACAAAGCCCATATATTGGGCAAACAGCTCTGTGACAAAGTCAGCATTATCTTCTGCTGCAATTCCCAGCAGGCTGGAGAAGACCATGATGCCATGCATTCCCCCAGTCTGGGGCAAATCTCTACAATCCTGAGCATGCAGCAGTCCAACAGTACAGCTGCCACATGCTCCCAGTGAGGAAGCTATTGTAAAGATGCCACTTGGGTACTTCTGTAGTTTCGCTCCCTCCCACTCCTCACATAGAAAGGGTGCAAAGGGCCCTTGATTAAATTTAAAGAGCCCCTGCTCTGCAGACAGCAGACACAGTTACTATAGAAATCCCACACACACCTGGGGAGCTGAGCCTAGCATCTCTGGAGTCCCTTGAGTTTATATGTCCCATCACCGCTATCTGGTTCCTTTATCCTGCTAATAATTTTCCACTCTTCAAACTCCAGCCCCCTACAAACAAGTTGAAGGAAGTGATTGCTCCCAGCACCAGTCAATTTCTTTAGGCCTGGTCTACACTACGAGGTTAGGTTGAATTTAGCCACGTTAGGTCGATTTTAAAATGAATGCATCCACACAACCAACCCCGTTCTGTCGACTTAAAGGGCTCTTAAAATCGACTTCTGTACTCCTCCCCGGTGAGGGGAGTAAAGCTAAAATCAACTTTGCTCGAATTTGGGGTAGTGTGGATGCAAATCGACGGTACTGGCATCTGGGAGCTATCCCAGAGTGCTCCATTGTGACCGCTCTGGACAGCACTTTGAACTCTGATGCACTAGCCAGGTACACAGGAAAAGCCCTGGGAACTTTTGAATTTCATTTCCTGTTTGATCAGCATGGCGAGCTCAGCAGCACAGGTGACCATGCAGTCCCCCCAGAATCGCAAACGAGCTCCAGCATGGACTGAAAGGGAGACACTGTATCTGATTGCTGTATGGGGAGAAGCATCTGTGCAGGCCGAACTCCGATCAAAAAGAAGAAATGCAAATATATTTGACAAAATCTCACAGGGCATGTTGGAGAGAGGCTACAACAGGGACACACAGCAATGCCTCATGAAAGTTAAGGAGCTGAGGCAAGCCTACCAAAAGACAATGGAGGCAAATGGTCGCACTAGGTCAGAGGCCTATACATGCCACTTCTATGATCAGCTGCATGCCATTCTAGGAGGGGACCCTACCACTACCCACCACTGTCCGTGGACACCTACAAGGGGGGAGTCTCACGCAACAGGGAGGAGGATTTTGTGGATGAGGAAGAGGAGGAGGAGAATGTGCAGCAGGCAAGCGGTGAATCCATTCTCCCCGGCAGTCAGGACCTTTTCATCACCCTAGAGCCAATACCCTTCGAAGGCGGGATCCCCAACCCTGAAACTAGAGAAGGCATCTCTGGTGAGTGCACATTTGTAACTACAGTACAGGGTTTATAAGCAATAGTGTTTAATGTTTGATTTGCCCTGAAGAATTGGGATGCATTTGCGGCCAGTACAGCTACTGGAAAAGTCTGTTAACGTGTCTGGGGATGGAGCGGGAATCCTCCAGGGACATCTCCATGAAGCTCTCCTGGAGGTAGTCTGAAAGTATTCTGGAATCATTGCAGCGCAAAGTATGGCAGCAAATGGTCCTGGGTTTTGGTCACATTCAAGCAACATTCGGTCTATATCTTTCTGTGTTAGTCTCAGGAGAGTGATATCATTCATGGTCACCTGGTTGAAATAGGGGTTGAAATAGGGGAATTTTTGTAAGGGAACAGTAAAAGGACCCCGTTCATGCTGGGCTGTTTGTGTTTGGCTAAAAGGGATCATCCCAGAGAATAGCCACATGGTAGGGTGGGGGGAGGTGTGTGCTGTACATCCACCCGAATACCGCAGCCCCTCCTTTTAAATGTGAAACCCAATCCATTGCTTGCTATGGGAAAGGATGGCATTGCATTCCCACATGTTATGCGTAAGAAGTCAAACCCGCGTATCCTTTGCCTTACCATGGCTGCATGGAAACCGAGTTCTGTTGCCCAGCTGTGTGTGATGTGTCACCATACCAACAGGTGCTCAATATAAAAATCAAAATGCAACCTTGTACCTAAAGCACATGTGCTGTCTGCTGTGAATTGCTTGATTCACTGTGAAAGAGACTCCCCTTTGTTCTCAGAAATGTATCATCTTAAATTTTACTCTCCCTTTTTATCTCCCCCCAGGTGAAAATGTTTCTAGGCTCCCCCTATCATCTCCATCCCTGAAGTTATCACAGATTAGAAGGCGAAAAAAACGCACTCGCGATGACATGTTTTCTGAGCTCATGCAGTCCTCCTGCACTGATAGGGCACAGCTGAATGCATGGAGGTATTCACTGTTAGAGGCTAGGAAAGCATTAAGTGAGTGCAAAGAGCAGAGGCAGGAGCACAAAGAACAGAGGCAGGAGGTGATGCTAAGGCTAATGGGGGAGCAAACGGACATGATGAAGCATCTGGTGCAGCTGCAGGAAAGCCAACAAGAGCACAGACCCCTGCTGCATCCGCTGTACAACCGCCTGACCTCCTCCCCAAGTTCCATAGAATCATAGAATATCAGGGTTGGAAGGGACCTCAGGAGGTCATCTAGTCCAACCCCCTGCTCAAAGCAGAACCGATCCCCAATTAAATCATCCCAGCCAGGGCTTTGTCAAGCGTGACCTTAAAAACTTCTAAGGAAGGTCCTCTTCACCCAGATGCCCAAGAATGTTGCGGGGGGGAGACGGGGAAGAGAGGCTCCAGGCACCCAGCCACTCCACTCCAGAGGATGGCCCAAGCAACAGAAGGCTGTCATTCAAACAGTTTCATTTGTAGTGTGGCTACAATAAGCAATGTGGCCTTGTCCTTCCCTCCTCCCCCACCCCAGCCCCCCCAGGCTACCTTGTCAGTTATCCACCTTTTTTTTTTAATTAATAAAGAAAGAATGCATTGTTTCAAAACAATAATTACTTTATTTCAAAGGGGGGAGGGTGGTTGGCTTACAAGGAATTAAAATCAACAAAAGGGGTGGGTTTGCATCAAGGAGAAATACACACAACTGTCACACCAAAGCCTGGCCAGTCATGAAACTGGTTTTCAAAGCCTCTCTGATGCACAGCGCGCCTTGCTGTGCTCTTCTAATCACCCTGGTGTCTGGCTGCTCAAAATCAGATGCCAGGTGATTTGCCTCAACCTCCCACCCCACCATAAATGTCTCCCCCTTACTCTCACAGATATTATGGAGCACACAGCAAGCAGCAATAACAATGGGAATGTTGGTTGCGTTGAGGTCTGACCTAATCAGCAAACAGCACCAGCGCGCTTTTAAACGTCCAAAGTCACATTCTACCACAATTCTGCACTTGCTCAGCCTATAGTTGAACTGCTCCTTAGTACTGTCTAGGCTGCCTGCGTACAGCTTCATGAGCCATGGAAGCAAGGGGTAGGCTGGGTCCCCAAGGATAACTATTGGCATTTCAACATCCCCAACAGTAATTTTCTTGTCTGGGAAGTAAGTTTCTTCTTGCAACTGCTCGAACATCCCGGAGTTCCTAAAGATGCGAGTGTCATGCACCTTTCCCGACCATCCCATGTTGATGTTGGTGAAACGTCCCTTGTGATCCACCAGTGCTTGCAGCACCATTGAGAAGTACCCCTTGCTGTTTACGTACTCCTTGGCAAAGTGGTCTGGTGCCAAGATAGAGATATGCGTATCGTCCCACCACAGTTAGGGAAACAAAGCCATCCACTATGACCTGCACATTTCCCAGAGTCAGTACCCTTGATAACAGAACATCAATGATTGTATTGGCTACTTGGATCACAGCAGCTCCCACAGTAGATTTGCCCACTCCAAATTGATTCCCGATTGACCGGTAACAGTCAGGTGTAGCAAGCTTCCACAGGGCTATCACCACTCGCTTCTCAACTGTCAGGGCAGCTCTCATCTTGGTATTCCTGAGCTTCAGGGAGGGGGAAAGCAAATCACAGAGTTCCAGGAAAGTGGCCTTACGCATGCAAAAGTTTTGCAGCCACTGTGAATCAACCTATACCTGCAACACTATGTGGTCCCACCAGTCTGTGCTTGTTTGCTGGGCCCAGAATCAGCATTCCACTGTATCAACCAGCCCCACTGCCACCATGATGTCCTAATTGCCACAGCCCGTGCTTTCAGGAATGTCTGTGTCCATGTCCTCATCAAAATCGTCCTTGTGCTGGCGTCTCTTAGCCCGGTTCTACACATACTCCAGGATAATGCGTGAGGTGTTTACAATGCTCACAACAGCAGCAGTGAGCTGAGTGGCCTCCATGCTTGCCATGGTATGGTGTCTGCAGGAGAGCAGAGTTGCAGCGGAAGCAGTGGATGACAATGGATGCCACGAGAATAGATATTTCTACAGCAAGACGAGAGGACCTGCGAGGTGGATTCATGGTACCAGGAGAGCAGAGTGGCAGCGGAAGCGGTGGATGATGACGGTTAGCAGTTGTACTGCACCATCTGTTGACAGTAGCATCCAGGACACAACAGCAGCGGTGATGGTGAGCTGAGCTGAGCAGGCTCCGTGCTTGCTGTGGTATGGCAGCTGCACAGAAAAAAGGCACGAAACAATTGTTTGCCATTGCTTTCACGGAGGGAGGGGCAACTAACGACATGCACCCAAAACCACCCATGATAATGTTTTTGCCCCATCAGGCATTGGGAGCTTAACCCAGAATTCCAATGGGAGGTGGAGACTGCGGGAACTCTGGGATAGCTACCCACAGTGCACCACTCCATAAGTTGATGCTAGCCACGGTAGTGAGGATGCACTCCGCTGACTTAATGCGCTTAGTGTGGACATACGCAAATGACTGTATAAAACCGATTTCTAAAAATCTACTTCTATAAAATCGACCTAATTTTGTAGTGTAGACATACCTTTAGCATATCTATTGAACAGTCAGAGTACACTCTTTCAGTCATTAAGATTAACTCCATCATATCTAGTCTGGGAGACACATGCTTACAGGCTTGTCAGCAATCTTCTTATCAGATGCAAACCATGCCAAGTCACAAAGTGCAGAGACCTCAGACCATCATCCAATCTGGTCAGAGGGCAGCCATCAGTAATGTGTGACATTGTCTTTTTGTGCTCAGGGGTGTTTGACAAGGTCTGTGTATAGTGGTAGTCTCAGGTTTGCCCTGATCTTCTCAACCATTCTGGCTGTAGCATCCTCGCAGGGAGCCACAGTACTGGTGTGGATTGAATCATCCCAGTTATGATGCACATGGTTGAGTATAGTTGTGTCAATCAACTTGACGTGAGATCAGTGGAGCCAGACCAGACCACAGCATTCTGCTGCAGAGCAACAGAGGGCTAAACCAGATGATCCGAGAGTTTGAGTATTCGCTCCCCAAGAAGTAATGGCCAATTTGCTAAGAAGGTTGCTAAGCATCCTCACCTTAGCCACAGTTTCCCTCTGGTGGTTAAAATACATGTGAGATCTGTCTTGGGTTGCTCCATGGTAGACTGGATGGGATTTGTGTTTCAAGTGATGACCACTGAGAGAGAGATTCAGTTATTGATCTCATTGCTGCTGTTAGGTCCAGAAATAGGGCTCCCATCTTCAGATTTTTCTGAAAATCATTTTTGATGAATGTTGTCAAAGCTAGCATCGGCTTACAGGTGCTCTGGCATCTCTTAAAACCTGCTTCCTCAATGCTGATTATTGGCTCCACTTCTGGGGAAATGTGCTGAAGGATGAGCCACTCCAGCATCTTCAATGTCAGCAATGGTGGATACACACAGACATGGAGACATTTCCTGGTACAGCAATTTTCATAAAACCTTCACCATATCACTCTCAATACATAAACTGTACAGACAGATTAGAGCCACAGTTACCATATAAATCCCACGCTCACCTGGAGAGCTGATACTACAATTCCTTTATTTCCATGTGGGTCAAAGCAGTGGAGAGCAATAGCACTCCCTTCATTTCTACAAGGCCAGCTCATTCCAAACCTACTCACAAACACTGTGGACAGCTATTGGGCATGAGGAGCAAGTTGCTTGTAAGGTGGCAACTTTACAGATATTGGGCCAGATTCCCCCTAGAACTCAGTTACTTTGTAGTGATTCAACAATGCAAAGCTGCCTGAAAGCCAGTTAAGGGGAACCCCAGAGTGGCACAGAACCGGTATAACTATGCTTCAGTGATCCTTAACTGCTGAAATGGCCCCGTAGGCTTTGGAGGTGGCCAGGCGCACTTAAAACAGCCCTAAGACTGCTCTAAATTGTGCCAGGCTCCAAAACAGATCCCAGTCCTGCCCTCCTCAGGTGCATTTGCTACTCTTCCAGTGTTGCTGAGGGTCTGAACCATCCCTTCTTTATGTGTCCAAACTATTTTTCTTTGAAATTGCCTTTGTTTCAGGTGAAATGGTTTGGATTGGAAATCTTTGCTATTTGATCTGCTGCAAAGAGCATGTCTAAGAGTTCTTTTGAGAAGTGCACAAGGATGAAAGGAATTGGGGCACAATGCAGCTTGCTTGTTTTTTTTAAAATAAAACTGCAAAGAATTGCAAAGAGAAAAGTTCTTGTAGTTTTATTTTATCTGAGGACAGGCTGCAGACAGCAGGGTTTGTATTTACATCCCATTTAGACTTGTAAATGTGTTCTGTAAATACATCTCTGTAAACTGTTTTCCTGGGAAAGCCTTCTCTTATTATGTTTTATTGCTTAGTCTGTGTCTGTTTCAGAAGAACTTGGGTGGTTCCTGGGGACAAATAAAGAGCTGTGACTTATTCACCCAGCAGCAGTGATTCCTATCCCATGGGGCAGGGCCCAGCTCCTAACGCTACACGTCAGGCTGCAACGCCACTTAGTTTGGGGGATCTCTCAAATGAGGGACCTGGGGTAAACTGTCCCTTCCATCTCGTCCCCAGATGGCCCTGGATTCACACCTTATTTGAAAGTTGTCTACACTTGGAATGCAACAGATGCACTGCTGTAGAGCTTCAGTATAGACACTACCTACGCTGACAGGAGGGGTTCTACTGTTGGCATATGTAATCCCCTTCAGACAGAATTCTTCCGTCAACCTAGCACTGTCTGCACTGGGGGATAGTTGGCTTAACGGTGTCATTCAGGGGGTGGATTTTTCACATCCCTGAGCTGCGTAGTTGGGTCAATTTAACTTTTTAGTGTAGACCAGTCCTGAGAAGATCTCTTCCTTTGCTAATGCCTAATCAGTCAGCTGTGTCATACCTTTTAGGCTCTGCCTGAACTGAGTTTCCTTGCACTGGTGTGACCTCTCCCAGTATCTTACCAGATAAAACCCAGCAGTACAAGTCCTGGTTTGCACTGGAGGACATTCATTCTGGAGGTTAGCACCAGTGTGACTGGGAGAGTACACGGAAGAAGCGACACCAGTATCAATCTCCCTAGTCTAGACAAGCCCTTCGTTCATTAGGCTGCTATTGTCAACAGGCTTCCAACCAGACTTGGCCCCAGTGCAGAAGCAGAGTAGGCAGGACCTGGGTCATTAGGATTAAGGTGACTGTTTTAAAAATAAAAAGCGAGATATTTGTGTGCAACAATTTTTAGGGTTGTGAAATACTCTTAGGAAAGGGAAAACAGTCACTTCATAGATTCATAGATTCATAGATATTAAGGTCAGAAGGGACCATTATGATCATCTAGTCTGACTTCTTGCACAATGCAGACCACAGAATCTCACCCACCCACTCCTGCAATAAACCTCGCACCTATGTCTGAGCTATTGAAGTCCACAAATCATGGTTTAAAGACTTCAAGGAGCAGAGAATCCTCCAGCAAGTGACCCATGCTCCATGCTACAGAGGAAGGCGAAAAACCTCCAGGGCCTCTTCCAATCTGCCCTGGAGGAAAATTCCTTCCCGACCCCAAATATGGCGATCAGCTGAAACCTGAGCATATGGGCAAGATTCACCAGCCAGATACCCAGGAAAGAATTCTCTGTAGTAACTCAGATCCCACCCCATCTAATACCGCATCACAGGTCACTGGGCCTATTTACCATGAACATTTAAAGATCAATTAATTGCCATAATCAAGTTATCCCATCATACCATCTCCTCCATAAACTTATCGAGTTTAATCTTGAAGCCAGATAGGTCTTTTGCCCCCACTTCCTCGCTCTCTCCCTCTGTGCTGGCACCATGATGGATAGCTTCCACCTCTACAGCCACACCAGCATGCTTCTCGCAGTGGAGGGCTTCCTCCACACTCCTAGAAGGTTCTGCTGGGTCAGGAAAACCCCACCTGGAGGATCAGTGGCAGATCACAGGAGGGCAGAGCTCTGCCTGGTCCCTCTGCCCCACTGTTCCCTCCTTTCTATGGTTCATGCATTTATGGAAAAGATTTATTAACACGTGCCACTATTGGTCTCAGCCATCACCCTCCTGTAAATTCAAACACCTCCCCTAATTTCAATTCCTGGGGAAAATTCTGCCACTATCTGCGTTCATAAAGTCATTCAGAAAATGGAGCTGGATCTTCCATAGTAGCTCACATATTTCCTACAGTTTCTAAAAGTGGAGGTCCTGGCAGGAAGTAGCAGAATTTAAGGCACAAAGTGGAGTGCATTAGAATTCAGAGCATTTCAAAGCTGCTCTTGGGTAATTCTCCCCGCCCCGTTAACTAATGATAATAGACTCACACTGGTGTATAGCTGGAGTAATACAATACTTTCATATAGATATGTTCCAAATAGGAATAGATATGAAAATATTCTTATGTGGAAATATTCATGTAGCCATCTAAAGATAAATATAGCTTAATAAATGTCAAAGCCATCTTCCTGACTTAAAAAAAATCTCATCTCCCTCCCCCCAAATCCACTAAAAGACCCATAAAAGAAGGTACTTCCTGTTTCACCTACCCCCATCTGTAATCTCCGCTGAAGATTATGAAGATTATGAAGACGGTCGTTCACCCACTCTTCATAAAGAGCCAGATTCAAAACTGATCTCAATCAAGGCAGCACTGTTGGCTTTAATGGAGGTAGGGCTATATACAACAGCTGAGGGTCTGGACTACAGAGCTAAGCATAGGGTTTCAATCCAGGGAATCATGATCCCAGAGGAGTCACAAACAAGTTTTGGGATCATGATCACCTGTCCTTCTAAGGGTACGTCTACAGTACGAAATTATTTTGAAATTATTCTATTCGAATTTTCAGAAGCTATTTTATACATTCGGTCTTCTGTGTCCCCACTAAAGCACATGAATTTGGCAGATTGCGTCCACAGTACCAAGGCAAGCATCGAATGTCGGAGCAGTGCACTGTGGGTAGCTTTCCCACAGTCCCCGCCACCCATTGGATTCTGGGTTAAGCTCCCAGTGGATGATGGGGCAAAAACATTCTTGCGGCTGTTTCTGGGTGTGTGTCGTCAGAAAGCTACGGCCAACAATCATTTTGCGCCTTTTTGGCGTGCAGACGCCATACTGCTTTCAGCAGACGGTGCACGGCTCCTCTCCTGCTACGATGAATCCACCTCTCCAACTCAACTGTGCTCAGCCATCGTGAACCAAGCAGCATAGCTTCCGCCACCAACTCTGTTCTCCCGCTATTGCCACGCTTCCAAGCTTCTCCATGTTGTCTGTCCTGGGCTCCCACCCCCGTGAAAGCCACAGAAGACAACCGTTTTCAGCCGTTGTTCAGCTACCGTGAACCAAACAGCACAGCTTCCGCAGCCACTCTGCTCTCCTATATTTCACGCCCTTTTTCCAGGATTACCCGTGCAGGCGCCATAGCCATGGAGCCCGATCAGATCTCCGCTGCAGTTTTGACCATTGTAAATACCTCGCGCACTATCCAGCAGTATGTGCAGTACCTGCAAAACCGAGCAAGGAAGCGACGACAGTGTGATTACTATACTGATGAGGACATGGACACAGATGTTCCTAGAAGCACGGCATGTGGTGATTGGGAGATCATGGTGCTGTTGAGCCAGGTTCATGCTGTAGAACGCCGATTCTGGGCCCGGGAAACAAGCACAGACTGGTGAGACCGCACAGTGTTGCAGGTATGGGATGATTCCCAGTGGCTGAGAAACTTTCGTATGCATAGGGCCACTTTCATGGAACTTTGTGACTTGCTGTTCCCTGCTCTGAAGCACAAAGACACCAAAATGAGAGCAGCCCTCACAGTTGAGAAGCGAGTGGCGATAGCCCTGTGGAAGCTTGCAATGCCTGACAGCTACCAGTCAGTCAGGAATCAGTTTGGAGTGGGGAAATCTACTGTGGGAGCTGCTGTGCTGCAAGTAGCCAACACAATCATTGATCAGCTGCTATCAAGGGTAGTGACTTTGGGAAATGTGCAGACCATTGTGGATGGCTTTAATTCACTGGGGTTCCCTAACTGCGGCGGGGCAACAGACAGAATGCGTATCCCTATCTTGGCCCTGGAACACCGGGGCGGCCAGTACATAAACCGCAAGGGGTACTTTTCCATGGTGCTGCAAGCACTGGTGGATCACAAGGGACATTTCACCAACATCAACGTGGGATGGCTGGGAAAGGTGCATGACACTCGCATCTTCAGGAACTCTGGTCTGTTTGAACAGCTGCAGGAAGGAACTTACTTCCCAGACCAGAAAATTACTGTTACGGATGTTGAAATGCCTATGGTTATCCTCGGGGACCCAGCCTACCCCTTAATGCCATGGCTCATGAAGCTATACACAGGCACCCTGGACAGTAGTAAGGAGCAGTTCAACTATAGGCTGAGGAAGTGCAGAATGGTGGTAGAATGTTGTGTTTGGACGTTTGAAAGCGCTCTGGAACAGTTTACTCACTCAGTTAGATCTCAGCACAACCAATATTCCAATTGTAATTGCTGCTTGTTGTGTGCTCCACAGTATCTGTGAGAGTAAGGGGGAGACGTTTATGATGGGGTGGGAGGTTGAGGCAACTCGCCTGGTGGCCAGTTTTGCACAGCCAGACACCAGGGTGATTAGGAGAGTGCAGCAGGGTGCGCTGCACATCAGAGAAGCTTTGAAAGCCAGTTTCATGACTGGCCAGGGTACGGTGTGAGAGTTGTGTTTACTTTTCTTTTTGCGAATACAGACTAACACGGCTGTTACTCTGAGAGTTGTGTTTGTTTCTCTTAAAGTTACCCGCCCCTTATATATGTATATATTAAAGGAAATAAAGTCACAATTGTTTAAAAAATGTTCTTTATTATTTGTCGTACAAAACATTGAGAGAAATCAGAAGCTAAACGGGGGAAGGGGGTTGGGTTAGTGGGGTGGAGGAGGAGGGAAGGACAAGTCCAGAAACCAAATCAAAATTTAGGATATGCCAGTTTTCAGCTGCCTGTGCAATCCTGTAGCCTACCTCTCCCCCCTCCCGTGTTCTTGAGCGTCTGGGTGAGAGGCTATGGAACTTTTGGAGGAGGGAAAGCGGCTATTCAGGGGCTGCAGTGGCAGTCTGTGGTCTTGCTGTCTTTCCCGCATTAGATCCATCATACAGTGGAGCATGTCAGTTTGCTCCCCCAGGAGCTTGACCATAGCATCCTGCCTGCTTTCATCGCGTGCGTCCCTCCTCTCTTCATATTTATGTAACGCTTTACGTGACTCCACAATTGTTTGCCTCCATGCATTCAACTGGACCCTATCAGTATGGGAGGACTGCATGAGCTCGGCAAACATGTCATCCCAAGTTCGCTTTTTCCGTCTTCTAATCTGCACCAGCCTCTGGGATGGAGTAGATAGGGGCTACATTGAAACATTTGCACCTGCTGCAGGAGGAGAAAAATGGAGGGTAGTATTTTAAAAGATACATTTTAGAGAACAAAGGGGACACTGTTTCTCAGTGAAACAGGCAATTCATAGTACACAGCACATATTCTTTCTGTACAAGGTCTGATTTTGCCTCCTAACTGAAGTGCCTGCCACTTTGGTGTGACAGGTTTCAGAGTAACAGCCGTGTTAGTCTGTATTCGCAAAAAGAAAAGGAGGACTTAAGGTGCCACAAGTCCTCCTTCACTTTGGTGTGAGTAAGCCATCACATGCGGCCAGGCAACAGAATTCAGCTTGCAGGCAGCAGCCAGACAACAGAATTCAGCTTGCAGGCAGCCTGTGGGCTCTCTGGGATGATTGCTTCACACAACACCCTCCCTCCCCACCCCCCCACACACCACGGGGCTCTGATGAGGCTCTGAGCAGGGATGAGCCCTTTAAACACAAACAGCACAGCGTGGCTCCGATGAGGCTCTGAGAAGGGATGAGCCCTTTAAACTAAATGTGAACCACCCAGTGCGGCTGGGTTTCCCCCCACCCCCCACCGTGTGGCTCCGATCAAGCTCTCATTCACCAGAAGTGCCTTCTCCAGGGTCATGGTCTGGGAGCATGCTTTGGGAGTAGGGGGAGGCTATTGGCTCCAGGGTTAATAGTTCCTGGCTGGGGGGAAAACAGATTCCCCACTTTCTGCCTGTGCTCTGTCCTCCCCCTCCTCCTCCTACTCGTCCTCCAAAAACTCATCCTCCTCTCTCCATGCCACTCCCCCCTTGCAGGTGTCCATGGACAGTGGTGGGATAGTGGTGTCATCGCCCCCCATAATTGCATGCAGCTCAAGAGAGAGGCGGCATGTATGGGGCCGTGACCCAGAGCACCCGTTTGACTCCCTGGCTTTTTGGTACGTTTGCCTGAGCTCCTTGATTTTTGTACGACACTGTTCTGTGTCCCTGGAGTAGCCTCTTTCCGTCATGGCCCTGGAGACTTTAGCGTACGTATCTGCGTTCCTTTTTTTGGAACGCAGATACGCAGGTCCCGTTCGGACCGTGCTGGAGCTCGTCTGCGAATCCGGGGCTGCGTGGTCTCTTGAGATGGTGGACTCTGCATGGTCGCCTGTGATGGTGGACTGTGCTGATGGTCACCAGTGCTGATGGTGACCAAACAGGAAATTCAAAAGTTCCTGGGGCTTTTACTGCCTACCTGGCTAGTGCATCGGAGTTCAGAGTGTTGTCCAGAGCGGTCACAAGGGAGCATTCTGGGATAGCTCCCGGAGGCCAATATCATTGAATTGTGTCCACAGTACCTGTAACCCAGAACTGCGATCTCGATTTTAGTGTTACTCCACTTGCCGAGGTGGAGTACAGAAATCGGAGTAAAGAGCTCTTTACATAAAAAAAACTGGTTTGGTCATGTGGATGGAACCAGTTTTATTTTGAGGTAACTCGGCGAATTCCGAAATAACCGCGTACTATAGACCAGGCCTTACATAGCTAATGGGCTAGATCCCAGCTAGATCAGAGGGGAGTCCTACGGGTGGGGCTGGATCCAGGTTCAGGAACTGTTAAATCCCACTGGAGTACAACATGCAAAATTTCTCCTGGCTTCTTGATTACAGAAAGATGTAGAAACACCCATATCAAGTTCCTCTTTTCAGTATATTCCCATGTAGTCAATCTAGTGATATTTCATAGAATCATATCAGGGTTGGAAGGGACCTCAGGAGGTCATCTAGTCCAACCCCCTGCTCAAAGCAGGACCAATCCCCAATTTTTGCCCCAGATCCCTAAATGGCCCCCTCAAGGATTGAACTCACAACCCTGGGTTTAGCAGGCCAATGCTCAAACCCTTGAGCTATCCTTCTCCCCCTATTTCAGCTAGCAATAACTTCATGTACTGACATGCTTTTTTTTCAGTCTGGTTTGCCAAGTGTCAACCACATTGCATCTTAGAAATATATTTTTGTGTGTTATCATTTATGTTAGAATTTGTAAGGTGATGTAAATTTCCCCTTATCTCTTCCTGGATGAAAGCATAACTGAGCAGTGCCTCCAGAAAATGTAAAAATACAGAGAACAAAACATTTCACATGCAGAAAACTTCCAAATATCCATTCAAGAGCAGAACAAGGCACAGGGCGAGGGACAGGAGTGGGGTGGGTTGCATTCTATTGTGAAATTCAGTTAGCAGGAAGAAGTGCATCTGCTCAGTGGAAGACCAATTAATTTATTTTTTCTTAAAGATTTTTATGGTATTTAATTGAAGAGCTTTTAGAGGTAGATGTATGTTTCTATTTGTCAGGCAAGTAGATGAAAGGGAACTGAACTGCATTTTGATTGTTGAAAGGTGGACAAAATTGGGAGAAAAATAATTAAGTTATGTATTTCCAGAGAAAATGCAACATGAAAAATTAGGGTTGCCTTTGATGATGTTTGACTTTTATGTGCAGCCGATCAACCGTGCAGAATTACTGGAAGGGATATCAGTCCCTTGCAAAAAGGGTGAATATATAACCTAAGCAATGTGATTTAGCAATCACAGATCTCAGACTTTGCAATGAAGGTGGCATGGCTGGGGACAGTCTGCAAAGAAGTTACATTGTGTAAATAACCTCCATGCAGTTTAGCTGGATGTTTATGAAAGACTGTGAGCTGCTCAATATTTAACTTTTTAGATAAGCAATAATCTCTGAGGTGTTAAGTATCTTTACCAAGCGGGCAATTATACCTTAGCACATGGGTAGTATTTCAGGTCAGCGCTCAATGAATAAGCAAGAAAGCTCATCCATTCAGTCATTGTAGTGCATTGCAGATAAGCAAGAGGGAAAGAAGAATGCACTCCACTAGCTGCCATCACAGGCAAAATAGCAAGTATCCTTAATACATTGAGTCGTGTTGAAGCAGAGTTTCAGTTAAAAAGGTATTGGGTCAGGCCTGTTTTCCCCGGCATTATCTCCACTGGTGGTCCTCAGAGGTCTGAGGACAGGTCCTCAGTGGGTGAAGACTGTTCTAGCTCTACTGAAGTCAATGGCACCGTGAAGGTTTTCCCCAGCTGACAACTTGTCCCTGATGTTTACCATCAGCTAATTATATGAAGTAGTATCTAACTGATAGTTCTTGTTCATGTATTTGCTGAAATATATAGGCCGCAAAGCAGTAAAACCAGCCCTAATTTCACTGTAAACTCCAAATCTGTCATTTAACTGCATGAGTAAAGCATCCATCAATGGGGAAAATAGCAGATTGTGTCTTTAATACTAACAATTCATGATCCCTGGAAAGAGAGCAGCTTTTCACTGGATTCAACAGTTCCTTGTGCTATGCGGGGCACACTCAGTACCACAAGCACAGTTAAGAGAAGTGGCTTTGGTTTCTATCACAGGGCCTGTCTGTTGGCTTTATTGCTGCAGAAAATGGTAATACAAAGGAGGCATTGTCAGACGGGCGCTTTGTGCACCTCGACGGCTTTGTCCGCTTCTTGAACTCAGCTCCGCACTCTTTCAGAGAGAGGCAGGAAAATAAAAGCTCACACTTGAGCAGCTAAAAGAATATGTGCTTCCTTCAGCCACTTTTTTGACAAAGGACAGCAGCACTTGCAGGGAAACACAAACATTATGCAGTCAGTCTATACCCAGCCCATCCATCATATCACTGAAAAGGTCTTCCCAGAGTAGCTGCTACATCATGCAAGCCAATAAAGCCTCCAGCATTGCCAATGTGGAGGCCAATTCTTGGGATTCTGCAGCCAACCCTGCAGTCTTGTGAGTAAATTGCCAAAGGACTGTAGGAACAGTAACCCACAGGTCAGATTTATAAGACAGAATTATCAACCAATCTCTTTACATGTGCTGGCAGTCCCCATGAATTACATCCATGAAGCTCACTTCTGTGCAGGGAGCCTGCAGAAGTCTACCAGTTAAGTGCCACTGAAACCCTCAAAGTTAGTCTGAAGAGGGGTTTAAACTGGCATAGGCCTTGCGCTGGTCTGCCCTGCACTGAATTTCACCCTCTGTGCAGACAAATTTGTTGTCCATACACTCAAATGCCAGTGCCCTGTTTCTGTCTGCAGACAGCAGAGCCCCCAAATATTGCCCCAGGCTCTCTTGTGAGGGAGAACAGGGAAATACAGAAAATCCAGGATCTAGGTGTGACCTTGAGCACAGATGACGAGTGGCCAGATTCCAAAAGGAAACCTACTTACACAGAAGTTAATTACACAGCAATCTGCAACCAGCAACATTAAGCAGAATGAAAAAGGGAGATATCAGAGCTGACCTTCCCTCTGCAACTTCTGGATGGCTCAAGAGAAGAAATCTTTTAGATGAGCACACTGTGGGCCAAATTCTCCTCTGGTGTCACCACAAGGGATTTGCATGGAGTTACACCAGGGATGAATTTGGACTTGTTCCTTTATCAACCCTCCATGGTCAGTTAATCCAACAACCATGTAGCCCTGCTGAAGGTAGGCAAGATCTGATCTTGGACCACTCAACTCAGCAGGGCATGTGCCATAGACTTCACCAGGAGCAGGCTTTTCATGAGGGAAAAGAGAGAATGCTCACAGAAAACACAGTTGTTGCAGAAGAGTCACTATGGGAGGAATTTCCCGAAGCACTAAGCATTAGCCTAACTCTGCTCCCATTAGTCAGTGGCAAAACTCCCCTCTATTTCCATCAGAGCAGAGTTAGGCTAATGCAGCATGCATTTAGAAAAGCCGCCCTACATGCCCAAGCTTCAGAGTGACTCTTCAGGCATGTTGGTACCAGTCAGGTACTGTCCCAGGCAAGAAACACTCCGCACAAGCATACGCATTTTACATTTTAAACCCTCCTGGAATGACATGGTCGAGGATAATCAAACCTTCTATGTTCTTCACCCCTGTACAGAGGGTGCTGCTGCACCTTTTAAGCCCTCAAAATAGGGTAAAGCACTGCCTAGACCTTGTGCTGGCCCTCTGCACCTTGACTGAACAATGGTGAATCAAATGTATGGTGCTACAAGGCTATGGGCCAGGTAAAGAAACAAATAGAAAGTGGGAGCGTTCTTCACAGATGTTACCCAGAGGAGCCTTGCCTCTCAAGCAGCAGAATGTGAGAAGCTGGTGCACTCCAGGGAAAGCAGCAGCTCCAGCAGGAGTCAAGCAAGGTGAAACAGCAAGTACAGTCCTCAGGGAGTTTCTAGCCCCACCGGGTGACCATTCCCTTACATGCAAGCGTTCAGGGCACCGAGTGCATAGGCACAGTCACTGTCATCCCAGTGAGGCACTTAGCTATGCTCTCCCCAGATTGGCGTGGGTAGGAGCAATCTGACAGCCACTCGGCAGTACTCTCATTCATGTAAGGCTGGGCTCCCAGGAGCATCTTGTCCATTTCCTGACTTATTACCTTGCATTTCTTGTGCAGTCCTCCACCACTGTGCTCTGCAGGACATAGCTCCCACTGGCACAGAAGGGACATAGTTAACTTAATTTTGTTCCAAACAAAAAAAGCCAAGTCAAACCATTAAAGAGACAGTGCTAGACAGTCCTCAGGCACAAGAGAGACATATTCTTTGTACCATCTGGAGTTAACATTAATTCTCAATCAGGAAGTCTCCAAGAAAGAGTCTCTGGAAGGATGTAAGGAATG
This sequence comes from Lepidochelys kempii, assembly GCF_965140285.1. Lineage (NCBI taxonomy): Eukaryota > Metazoa > Chordata > Testudines > Cheloniidae > Lepidochelys > Lepidochelys kempii. The sequence goes on along the minus strand of NC_136392.1, from coordinate 27,444,841 downwards.
AAGAATTTATCAAGTCTGATACTTTCTACCTCAGCTGCTGGGCCCCTCCACATTCACCCATAGGTGCTGGAACTAGGGGTGCTACTGTACCCCTGGCTTGAAGTGGATTCCATTATACAGAGGGTGTACAGTTTCGTTCAATGGCTCTCAACACCCCCACTATAAAAACTGTTCCAGTTCCTCTGCATCCACCTTTTTCTTGTGCTCCGCTCTGCCCAGATCTTCAGCTTCATCAGAAATAACATGGCAGCAGTGGCATCTACTTGTCTAACTGGGACTGGCTCCTCTCTCCTGGCCTGTGAAGTAGCAGGACTACTTCAAGGAAGAACCGTGTATTCTGTAAGCTTTACAAAGCACTTCCTTGTATGTGTATGCAGCTTTTAGGACTGTGTATCCGAATGGAGTGAAAAATCACAGCGCATCTGCCTTATCTGGGATCTGATATCCAGGCCCATGTGTTCCATTGTGACTATTGTCTTTGATAACAGTAATTTTAAGAGCATCTCCATAGAGATGAGGGATCCTTGCACCTTTGAGCAACTTTAGTTTCTAGCCTATTTTTAATGGAATCTTCTTGAGCAGGAAAGGATACGGCACAGAAGAGCTGTAAAAGCATCCACATAGGCAGAGCCTTCCTGGCAAGAGCCCTGCTGGAGTCAATGGGAATTCACAATGACATAAAGGCCCCTGGTGGAATGGGGCCTTAATCTGTTTATTATTGTGAAAGGAGCCAGAGAAGCTTAAACCCAGAGCTAGTCAAAACAAAAAACATTTTACTCCAAAGTTTTCCGTTTTTGTTGAAAAACTCAAAACAAACATTTTCGTTTCAAATTGCAGTTTTCATGTCGGTTTTTGGATTTTCAGGGCTTGCCCCTCCGCTCCCCTTATAAGCTCCAGAGGGGGAAGCGTGCCTAAGGAGCTGAGCGTTACTTTGGTTTAGTCTTTCTACTGTTGGTTTGTGGCGAGTCAGAAAGCTTGCATGTAACTGCAGCTGGGTGAGTCCCTACCTGTGTGTATGCTGGTGGAAGTGTAAGTCCGGGAGTGTGTCTGCAGCTTGTCACAGCAGCACAGTGTGAGAGGGAGCCCAGGCTAGTGGGTCAGAAGGCTTGGTGGTACCCCAGTTCCAGGTGGTGCCATGGGGGGAACCCGTCACAGCCAGTTCTCAGGATTTTATCACAAGATATTTTGTATTTTTCTTAAAGCTGTAGCTGCTGGAATCAATTGGTCACATGAGAATATTAGTTTTCAATTTAAAATAAGTAAATTTCTAGCCCTCATGGTTGGTTAGAGAGAAGAACCTGAAATTGTGACCCCTGTGTTTCCTAAAGACTCAGAAAGGCATATAAACAGAACCAAAAGTTTATCTATTTTTATAGAATCTTAGGATTTGGGGCGGGTGGGGTGGCTCATTCATGATTTGTAAACGCGTGGGTTTGGCAATTCCGGGTTCAGGCAGTGATACTCAGTTTCCATTTACTGACAGTCCATCTGTGGTGACTAATTCAAAAAGATCAGATACCTAATGGACTCGCCAATTAATTTGCTTTAGTAATCGACTTATTCAGAATAAAATTTCCCTTTCAGACCACCCCTGCAGTCCTTCGCTGCAGAAGGGCTCATTAGGGGGCTATCAATGGGAAACTTTCCGTTGACTTTAATGGGCTTTGGATCAGGCCCCAGGTGAGCTGCTCACCTGAGAGAGAGGAATGTGCAGGCTAGTAGTCTCAGCAAAGAACTGAGCCAGGGTCTCCTAAATTCTGATAATGCTGACGCTGACTCTCTGTGGCCTTGGTCAAATCACTTAGCCTCTCTTTTTCAGTTTCAGATGGGGATAGTAATACCAGCCCACCTTGCAGGATTGCTATGAGAATCAGATAATGGCATAGATGCTTTCCTGCAGGGAGATTCACTCAGCATAGGCTCAAGGAGGCTATTTGATTCTGATGATGCATCTGCACCAGTGCTGGACCCAAAAGTAGGTTATGTCAGCCTAGGGCTTGCTCTAATTGGACTGGCTGGACTCTGTGAAAGCTGGGGATTGCCAGAGCACAGTGGTGCTTTGGCCAGGCCCCCTCCCTGCCCCCATCATGGCCCCCATGCCAGGGCTGGGGGGATGATTTGTGCAGGGACTGAATACACTGGCTTAATACCTACTGAGAGCTCCCCCACCAGGGAAATTCACAACTGGCCATCTCTGCCATAAAAGCAACACAAAAGGGTTAGAAGGCAGTAGAGAGTCTGGTCCAATCTTTTTAAAGTGCTATAAGATGAAAGTTGCTAGGTGTTATTATTGCACATCTCTGTGTAATGCTTTTACTTGCTACTCTTATCAATTACAATCCGTCTCCATTAAAACTGACCTCTTTAAAAGTATCAAAGCCTAGTTTAAAAGAAGCTAATTTTGGAGCTCACATTACCCACTGCAAATGCATCTCTGAAACTGTTTTTCCTATCTCTCTGTTGCTGCACTTCTAACTTGGTAATAGGGACATTTCACACATGTTATTTTTAAGGCAAGACAATCTTTGGAAGTGCCTATTCTGCTTGCACTGGTGACAGAAGCTGACGTACAGTGCACTTCTCAGTTGTCAGGAGGCTCAGAATATATCCCAACCTGCTTCTATAGATGGGAAGACTGAATGGGTGCTTTTTGCAAATAGAACATTAACTTTGCTGACCGTAATAATAAGGCTACTAAATCAGCACTTGGACTTTTAACCTTACATATGCTATTTAAATTATATGCCATTTTTATAAACTGGATAAGTGACTAATCAAATGTTTACACATGTGACTTGTAACTGAAACTGTGACTTGGTAGCCTAGGGAAATGGTGTTTTGTGTTTTTAAACAGAAGCTGCAGGATGTATTGGTATGAAAAAAAAATCACTGATATGTGCTAATAATGGGGCAGACTGGGATACATTTACCCACACTAAGTAGTACCTGCCCTCCAGCGCGCCTCCCACCCCACCCCCAAGAAGTCTATTGTCACCAATGTAGGGCACAGTTGCAGTTAAGATATCACCTCTGAGCCAATGTTTGCATGACCTTCAACAAGAGAAAAGGAGGACATCTAAGTCTCCTTCTCACACATACAACACTGACTGCACACACCTGCAACAGTTATCTAGCCTTGAGTTATTGATAGTAGACCCTCAGGCAGTTCAGTTTGGTTGCATACCCCATATTTAAGATGTTCATCCAGATTTCGGGCTAGATTCATATCTGACGTAAGCAGCTGCAACTCCATTCAGTGAGGAGAATTTGAGCCCCTCCTAACAGTTCAGGTCTGAACTCACCACTTTCTGGTGAGGTTTCCAGTGCTTCCTCTTTCTAGTCAGGCCATCAACCCTATTGTTCTTGTGGTGTTTCAGTATTGTGAAAGATACAAGAGGGAATGAAGATGTAAACTAGTGGGGGGGGGGCAGGGCAGGGATTATTAACCAGATATTTCAGATCCTTTAAAATTAATCCACTTTGTGTTGTGGGTGTTCTCTCACTCACCCTAATATTACTCCCCGGTGAGCATCACTGGTAGAGGTGCTAGAATAAGCCAAAAAGTGATCTTCGAATATTTTCACACATACAAGTAGCATGTTTCGGTTACTGTCTGTGGAATTGTTAATTGCTGATCAGAGCATTCAAACACCCAGTAAGTACTGCAAATATATTTTTAATAAAAAGTGCCAAATGAAGGTGAGTGAAATAAGGGTATCTATGAAGAAACGTAAGAACAGCCATACTGAGTCAGACCAATGGAACCTCTAACCCAGTATCCAACAGTGGCCAACACCAGGTGCTTCAGAGGGAAATAGCAGAACAGGGAATCACTGAGTGATCCATCCCCTGTTGTCAACTCCCAGATTTTGGCAAACAGAGGCTAGGGACACCCAGAGCATGGAGTTGCATCCCTGATCATCTTGGCTAACAGCCATTGGGGGAGCTATCATCCATGAACGTATCTAATTCTTTTTTGAACCCTGTTATAATTTTGGCGTTCACAACATCCTTTGGCAATCAGTTCCACAGGTTGATTGCACATTGTGTGAAGAAGTACTTCCTTTTGTTTGCTTTAAACCTGCTGCCTATTAAGTTCATTGCATGACTCCTTGTCTTATGTAAAGGGGTAAATAACACTTCCTTATTCACTTTCTCCACACTGTCCCTGATTTTATAGACCTCTGTCATATCCCTTTTAGTTATCTCTTTTCCAAGCTGAAAAGTCCCAGTCTTTTTAATCGCTCTTCCTACGGAAGCTGTTCCATACCCCCAATCATTTTTGTTCCCCTTCTTTGTACCTTTTCCATTTCTAATATATCTTTCTTTGAGATGGGGTGACCAGATCTGCATGGAGTATTCAAGGTGTGAGCGTACCATGGATTTATATACTGTCATTATGATAAATATTGTCTTATTATCTATCCCTTTCCTAATGGTTCCTAACATGGTTAACTTTTTTGACTGCTGCTACACATTGCTTAGAGACAGAAAGCTCCCATCAGCTACAGGGGAAGTATCCTGGTCTTTCCTGCTTCTTCTTCCTCCAGAGCTAGACCCAGGTTGCCTGATCTCAGAGTCACTACTATATATAATGACTCTAGCTCAGTCTTCTGATTACCTACCTGCCAAGGGCAGGGGCATATTTTACCCTGGTTTCCATGTTGTGTTCAGTGGTGGACAGTTCCTGATGCAGAGAGCAGCCCTGCATCTAATAAGTGTTAATTAATGAAGAGGAAAGGAAGAGGGAAAGAAGAGAAGTTGGGACGGGAAGAACACCCTTGGCCTCCTCCAACATCAGAAAACAAGGAAGAAGAAGCTGCCCTTTTTGCAGAGCTCCCACCATGCTAACCTACCCCACCAATGAATTATCAAACCCATGTTCAAGGCAGAACAGAGACCGCCACAGTTTTGTTCGGTGGGTTGACAAAATGTGTAGGGCTAGGCTCCTCGGAGAAAGCACAGCATTCTCTCCCTTCTCTGAGCAAATGTACTGCCTCCAGGGAAAACCCTCAGCCGAGAGAAAGTGATCTAGGCTGTCAAGCCCTTCAGTGCCCGGGTTGACAGAGGACACCTGTTCTCCTGAGGACACACTAGCTAAGGAAGGCATCTTAAATTACCTCACCATCCTCATCCTGCATTATCAGCACTGCCGCAGATCTTGCTGCTGATGGATCCACGGGGGAATGGAATTGGTGGTTAGAATCTAGGCTCTTGTTCATCAGCTTTACGATGGTTTTTACCATGGTTATACCTGAGCAGGTCACAAATGTTAATGAATTTATCCGTGAGGGCTGTAAGTGTTAATATCCCACAGGAAAAGCCCACCCTGCTGGAACACTCATGAAGGAGCTAAGCGAACAATTCTTAGTGAGACACCCACAGGACTTTGTGCACATCCGTGTCCTGTGTGACCCTCCCAGATGACTTTGGGCTTGATACTGTTCCCAATGAGGGCAACCCCCTTGGACCTCAAATTGTAGCCTTTGAAGTTGACATCCTGACTCCTTTGTCCCTTTCCCTTGGTCAGCCTCTCTCATGGTACTAACAACTTCAATCTCACATGCACAATCTCTTCTGTGAGGTGTGCAGCACGGCCTCTGTCCTTTCCGGGCTGCAGGTCTTGCTGCTCCACTAAGTGGCAGGGAGTTACAGAAGTATTGATGCTGACACCCCCTAACCTCTGTTACCATCTCATCATGGCTTTGCTTTGATATTTCTTCTGGTGGAAATGGAGGATTTTAGATGAAAGGTCCACGGGGTGACACAAAGGCCTTTTCATTCAAACGAGTTTTCAGTCGTCTAGTTAATAGCTGAACCAAGCATTCCAGCAAGACGCCGGCCTTCTGTAGGGATGCTCCTTCCTTTCAAGCCTTCCTCCTTAACTACCTGAACATAGCATACATATCAAAGGAGTGACCTGACCCCAAGAGACTCTGTGCAGCACTGAGGCTGCCAGTCGCTCGCTCAAAAGGCCTCCGCAAATCTACCACCATGATCGATGACTGGCAGGATGGGATCCGACTGATGTTGTGTTTGATTGCTTCAGTTTGAAGAGGCTCTTTCTGGACAATGCAGTTGTGCCATTTAAAACATTTGGAGCCAATGCATGGAAACATCCTGAGCACCCAGCGATGTGGAGGGAGTTGCTCTGACTGAGAGAGACTCTGAAGTTATTTGTCAGCTTTGCTGAACCGATGAAGAGACTTTGGTCCTTCACCACTTCTGAAAGGGTTACTTGGTAGTGGCTGTGGGGAGGGTCATTGAAAATATTTGGGATGGTGAGTGGCACATTCAGGGGCCCAGTCCTGTAGTTCTGACTGAGATAAAGTCCTATTCGGCTCAATGAGAGGACATCAGGATCTGGACCAAGGAAAGTAGAGGAATTTTCTCACCAAATTCAGGTGGAACATGGGAGGTGCCTGAAACTTTTTAAGATAACTTTATGAATTGTCAGAAGCTGGAAACGCTCTGCTGAATATCAAGCATACACTACACGGCTCAGCTTTCCCCTGCTCCTGTGTGCAAATAACACAGCGAGAAAGGAAAGGATTGTGCAGTAGCCTCTGTGGTGTTGAATAGCACAACACGTAAAAAAAAAGAGCCCAAGATAGAGACTCCTCCTTGGGTTCTATCCCCTCTCTGCTACTGCCCTACTGGGTGATCTTAGGCAAGTAATTCCTCCTATCTGTGCCTTTGTTTTCTCTCCCTCCTTTTGTCTGTCTGGTCTGGATAGATTGTAACTCTTTGTGGCAGGGATTGTACCACAGGTATGTGGAGCACCTAGCATAGTGGGGAAGTATTCTCATTTGGGGCCTCTGGGCACCATTGTAATTAATAACCACACCCTATTGGCCTTATACTCAATCAGAAGGATTGTTTGTTGTTGCATCAGTTAATAGAAGTTAAATCTAAAAAATTTATGGTTTAGCCCCTAGTGCTGCAAAGGATCTGCCCTGCTGGAGTCCCGTTGAAGTCTATGGGACTCTACATGGGTTGAAGGATCTGCCAGGGGGTGCAGGACAATCCTTTGGAAAGAGAGGGGAATATTGATAATGAATATCTGTTCTTTTGTATAGCCATTCACATAAAAGAATCTCAGAGTGCTAGACTTGGGATAAACATAGAAGGGCTTGGATGTTTAGCCTAGCTATCAGTCCGTATCATTCAACTGCACATTTTAGATTCATCAATCTTCCTCAGAGATTTGCAAGACTTCCTGCTTCTTGTCTGGCCAGAAACACCATATCATCAGCCTCTCTTGGGATTCTACAGCACTTTTATTTCTGCCTTCCCTCCTGCCCCCAACAAAAAAGAAATCAGGAAGTGCAGAGAAACATGAAATTAAACAAAATAAGTATACCCTACCCCCAAATTTTTCAGAATCAGTTCAACTTTGGGGTGAAGGTCTGGCTCAATTCTTTAACTGCACATGTTTTGGCATCTCCATATAATGTAACAAGAACCTTCTCCCACAGAGCCTATGAAACAGGAGAAGCATTCAATCCAATGTTGCTAGACATAGTTGCAGATCTCAGTTCCTTGCTATTGCTGCCAGGTTGGGCAACAAAATGTTGGAGACTCTTCCTAAGCTCTCTTTGTGTTGGAACTCCCACATGGCATATGTTCTACACAGCCTGGGGACACAGCACCAACTTCCTCTGTGTAAATCCCTCATCTAGAAGATGGGAGCTCTCAGCTCTGCTTATAGTCATGGATGGTGCACACAATTGAGATGTTACTTTTTCCTCCTCATCTTTCAGAGGCTTCAATTTGCAGCACTGCCTTGGTCAGGGGCTTTTCATGGAGGATAGGTCCATCAATGGCTATTAGATCTGTGTGTCCCTAACCTCTGTTTGCCAAAAGCTGGGAATGGGCGACAGGGGATGGATCACTAGATGATTGCCTGTTCTGTTCATTCCCTCTGAAGCACCTGGCATTGGCCACTGTTGGAGGACAGGATCCTGGGCAAGATGGACCACTGCTGTGACCCAGTATGGCCGTTCTTGTGTTCTTACCTGACGGGGAACGTTTTCCCACAGGTGCATGGTGATTTAACGGCAGGGTGGTTGCAACACTGCAATAAAAGAAGATCCAGGTGCCTCTTATTGCCATTCTGCAGAAACTGAGCAGCTTCCACATGAGATAATCCCGAGCACTGAAGCAGACTGAAGAAAGCTGTTTGCTAAAGCAAAACAGCTGTGCACAAAGACAGGGAAGAGCCTGTGACTTTCACGCCATTTATTTAGCCTCGCTCCCTTTCTCAGTCTCTTGTTTTGTTTGTGTTGTGTTGCTCAGACTTGCCCGACCTTGACTCTGGCGCCTGCTGACGTCTATACAGGGAATATGCTGCTTCCCTCACAACCTGAGAGAATTAGGGCCTTGCCAAAGCTGGTGTTGCATTACAAGCATTTGCAATGGGAACACTTTCACTTCAGCTGTTGCTGGTTTAAAATAAGCAGGCCAGCTGTATCTGTGCCCAGCAGCATCTTGGCCTGAGAAGGTTCTGATTCTATTCTCAGCAGAATTGTGAAAAAGAGCTAAACTTAGAGATCATTTATCACAGGTTTTATGGACCTCTTAAAGCTGCATGAAAAAAAAAATACTTTCCGTAGTAAAGGCAGTGCATTTTATTATGCTCATCCAACAGTGTAACCTTAGCTTAATTCCAGCTTACTGGAACTTAGGGTAGTTCTGGAAGAATAAAAATTGCCAGCAAACAAAAGGAATCCTAAATCTACATTCCTTAAGACAGTTAAAGTTGCACAACCTTAGATTTGACCTCAGGAACAGAGTTAAACAAGCAAAAGCAGTCTGAGCTGCAAGCTTCTTTGAGAGCCCAGAATTAACAGTGCAGTGGGCTGTCCCATGCCTGTGTTTGTCTTTCACTCTGTAAAAAGAGCAACCTATGAAAAAATGAGATTTCCTCTCAGTTACGTCACTGTGACAGACAACAGCTCCAACCTACAGTATCTTACAGACTTGTACTAACATTTTCCTACAGAAAAGAAATACATCACCATATTTGCCATAAAAAGTTACTCTTGAAAAAGGTTTCCTGAGTAATTTTTTAATGGAAAACACCTTGATGCTGCTAAACAAGGCCTCTTGGAGATGCAGCATGCTCTAGTGTAGAGGACACTGAACTGGGAGTCAAGAGAAACTGTGATCTGTTCTCAGCTCTGCCCCTGAGCTGCTGTGTGACCTTGGACAAGTCCCTTCACCTCCCTCAGTATGTCTATCCTGTACAGCAAACCCATGTCTGTGGGACCCAGACTTGCGAGCCGGGTCTTTCCAGGCTCATGCTTGAGCACCCATACCACTTTGTGTTTCCCTATCTCATTTGCCAGCTCTTCAGGGTAGGAACTCTCTTACCATGTGTATGCACTGTGCCTTTAATAATGCCTGTTCCTCGTCAGGAGCAAAGATTAGCCGAGCACCTTTGGACCTAAATTCATGTGCTTCTACAGCTGGAGCTAAAAGGCCGCTCTCAATTAGCCAAGACTGTAGCAGGCTCCACCTCTGTAAGGCCCAGTCACCAGTATAGGAAGCGATGTCTGCACTGCAAGTTAGGGGGCGTGATTCCCCTGCTCATGCACACATACTCCTCCTAGCTTGAGGAGCGCTGGTGGAAGTACAAATAGCGGTGTAGCTGTGGTTGTACTGACAGTGGGGGTACAGCTAAGCCATGCCCAGTGCACAGCCATCAGTTTCAGGCAGGCTATACCCAGTATGACTCCGCCACGCGTTCTTTGCTGCTACCACAGCTTCACTGCGAGGTATACTCATGCCAGCTTGATTTTCTCCTCACTGCCAACTCTTTTGAAGGTGACAATACTTTTGAGATAAGATTTTTTTATTATTATTTGTAGAGTGGATTGAATAGTCCAAAAGTGAGTTACAACTGGTTCACTATGTTTCAGGGGCTGTCGTTTATAAGTATAGGGACAATTACTGGCTATTTGTGAAAATGTCCCTGAATCCCAGAAGTTTCACCAGTTTCCGAATGAATTCCTGGGAAAATCTGTACCAGAAAATGAGTTATTCACTAATCTCACAACACCTAACTGTTTTAGGTGCCTAAATCTTATTTTTTCAAGTGTCTAAATCCCTTTTGAAAGTGAGATTTAGGTTCCTAAATCAGGCATTGCAACACTGAGCACAGCAATGCTTAAATACCTTTATAAATCTTGACCTAGGTGCTTTTCACTCTTCTCCTTCTGTTTAATATGTTCCAATCATCCAATCAGGGAGCAGAAAAACACCATGTAACTTAGGTGACCAACTGCACAACATGAAGAGACAAAGCAAGCAGTGAACAAACCATAGTCTGAGAATGGTTCACCCAGACTTGGCAGTGAAGGTGAATTCCCCCAGGAGGCAGAGGGCCAGCCCAAGAATGGTGGGTTTCAGAGAGATGCAAGTAGTGCCTATGCCTTGGGCTGTCTGTCTGCACTGAGGGGAGTTTCACTTTGAATACTTACAGACATCAGTTACGTTAAAGAAACCAGGATGGGTCCATGGCCTAAAAAGGAGCTACATTCTGTATGAATATTATTCATACCAAATAGTTCAACAGACATCATTATTTGTTAGGTCTGGTGTTGTAAGAGTTGGGAGAAAGCAACGTCTATAGCTGAAGGACTAAACAAACGTGGGCTGGACACAGCAATGAACTAGGCACCTCAGAAGATGATGCTGACATACAGAGTCTTTTTTCATAATGGATTAGTGACAATGTTCTTCCTGGCCAGGGTGAGAGTTTGATGCCTTATGGAAGAAACAGATTTTTTTGAGATTTAAAAGAAAAGAGAAAATGAGTGCTTCAGATATGCATGAACTGACTGTGAGCTCTCTGAGACAGGGACTGTCTTCTTAGTACTTGACTGCATCACATCTAGCACAACAGGGCCCTCATCCTTGATTTGGGCCTCTAGGAACTACAGTAATGCTAAGAATAAGTCCTAAGAAGAAATAGTATAGGATTGGGATGAGGGAGATGATGGCTTCATCCTTGAAGTCTGCTAGTCTGACACTTCTCATTGCATGGCAACATTTACTAAAACAAAACATAGCTGCCAAGATTTGTGCATGAGTGACATGGCATGCAAATTATTGAATGAACTACTTTGCATATTTACAACTAATTTGCATGTAACCATAATGCTGGTGTGATGGGGCGGCTGCCCCTCACTGGCAGAAAAAGGGTTGCCAATTAGAGGCAGCCAATTAGAAAATGGTTGAGAGGAGTAGCCAATCAAGGCCCGGCAGGCTCATATAAGAAGGGCTGCAGGGCAGAGCAGAGTTCAATAGCTGCCTGGAGCTTGAGGAGGGAAGATCAGGCTCCTAGCAGGAGGAAGGAATGCCAGCACCCTGGACAGAGCAGTACTGCCAGCAAGGACCAGGGAAGCTAGAGAGAGCTCCTGGCTAGCTGCTAAGACTGGCAGGCTGAAGCCCTGAGGTAAGGGCAAAGAGGGTGCTGGGGGCCATGGGAAAGTGGCCCAGGGAGAGGTTGGAGGGGACACAGCATGTGGTTGCCATCTACAGGGTCCCTGGACCAGGACCCAGAGTAGTGGGCAGACCTGGGTCCCCCACCCATTCCTTGCCATTGGGGAAGTCACCAGACAATTGGCTGTGGCTGCCACTGAAGGAACTGTCTGGGCAGTTGACTGCAGTTCCCCCAGAAGGGGGGAGAAAGAAGTGTGACACATCTGGAGGGCTGTGCCCTGAGGAAGACGCTGTGGTCCTTGGGGAGATACGGGTCCAGGAGCAGAGGTGACGTGAGTGAGACACCACCAGAAGAGGGCGCAGAGCTAATTCCCAAGACAACCAGCAGGAGGTGCCACAGTGGTAAGCCACAGCTGGCTTTAAAAGAGGGTGAGGATTTGGTGCTTATGAAGCCTGGCAAAGGAAGACTGCTGTTTCTACAAGGCAACAGCAGGGCAAGCTTCCTGCATACACGCAGACTTGCCAGCAGGCCTCAACCCTGATCTGAGGGTGCTTTTGTCTAAGGCTAAGAGAGTAGTTCAGTTTCCATGGCTTAGGCCAGGGGTCAGCAACCTATGGCACGCGTGCCAAAGACGGCACGCGAGTCAATTTTTAATGGCACACTGCTGTCTGCCGGACCTGGGCAGATAGCAGTGTGCCACTAAAAATCCTGCCCGGCCCGCTCTTTTCTGCCCCCGCCCTCTCCTTGCAGGGCAGGCAAGCTTCCCCCTCCCCCCGCCTCTTCCCCCAGTGTGCTGGGTTCCTGCCCCTCCTTCTCTGCCTCCCTGCGGCGGATCAGCTGACGGCCCTTGCTACGGAGGGGGAGAGGTAAAAGCGGAGCCGCAGCGCGCTCTCTGCTCCGGGGACCTTGGGGAAGGGGGTGGAATTAGGGCATATCCTCTCAAGCCCCCTGCCTTGAGCCGCTCAGGGCAGGGGGCTGGGAGCATCCCCACGACCCCAGCGCACACCCCTGAACCTCCCACACACCCCGGCCACGTGCCCTGACTCCTGCACTCCCCCCACAACCCCAGCCCTGACTCCAGCACCCCCCACACATACCCAGCCCCCTGCCCTGACTCCTGCACCCTCCTCACACACCCCCAACCCCCTGCCCTGACTACTGCACCCCCCCACATACCCAGCCCCCCCACACCCCATGCCCTGACTCTTGCACCCCCCACATCCCCACTCCCACCCTGAGCACCAAACAGGAGCTCCTGCACACACATCCCCACACACACACACATTCCCACCTGCACCCCTCGCACCAAATGGGAGCTGCCCAGGTCAGCACTCCATACCCAAACCTCCTGCCCCAACCCTGAGCCCCCTCCCTCATTCTAGCTCCTGGCCAGACCCTGCACCCCAACTCCCAGCCTGCTCCTTCACCCCCAGCCCTGTTCTCAGCACACTCCCACCCTCATCTCAGTGCAGAGAGAGGAAGAGAATGGCTAGAACCAGGGAGAAGGTAGGTACCCACTCTATGTGGACAGGGCCGGGACTCCAGACCGGCAGCGGGCTGAGCGGGGCCAGCAGCCGGGACCCTGGCTGGCAGGAGCCGGCAGATGGAACCCCAGACCGGCAGCGGGCTGAGCGGCACCGGGCTGAACCACTCAGCCCACTGCCAGTCTGGGGTCCCGGCGGCAGGCCCCACTCAGCCTGCTGCCAGTCTGGGGTTCTGGCTGCCTGCCCCTTGCCAGCTGGGGTCCCGGTGGCAGGCCCCGCTCAGCCTGCTGCCAGCCTAGGTGAACGGAACCCCAGGTCGGCAACGGGCTGAGCGGGCCAGCGGCGTAAGATCAGCATTTTAATTTAATTTTAAATGAAGCTTCTTAAACATTTTGAAAACCTCGTTTACAGACGACAATAGTTCAGTTATATAATATACAGACTTATAGCGAGAGACCTTCTAAAAAACGTTAAAATGTATGACTGGCGCGCGAAACCTTAAATTAAAGTGAATAAATGAAGACTTGGCACACCACTTCTGACAGGTTGCCGACCCCTGGCTTAGGCAGTTCTTGGCTTTTCTACTGGGCCACCAGTTAGTGCAAAGCTAGTGGTTAGTTTGGGATGTGGGAGCTGGAGCTGAGGCTCAAAGACTCATCTCATATAGGGGCCTCCAAAGAGCCATTTGATGGGAATAATTTTAAATCTCTGAGCTGGGCTGGATTCCTAATGGTGATTTAGAGACCAAAAGCTCAGATGCTTGTTAGCAATGTCCTGAAGCACCCAGTCCTTTAGTAAGTTATGCTCGCGAGAGCGACCCTTGTATTGTGGAGCAATACATGTATCAACTCAAGTTCTGACCTTTAAAGGACAGCACCCACTAACCAAAATACAAACACTAAAAATACAGCAATCAACTATTGATGCAGCATCCACATTCATCTCTAAATATAAGGTTTTGCAATGTTTCAGCATCTATTCTAAAGTCCTCACATTCACATATATTGTTTCAGCCTAGGTTGCTGAGTAGGTTTGACCCTCCAACTTTCAGATACACAACTCAGAGCACTGTCACTTGAGCAGGGGGAATAACTGGGATAGAAACATTCTGTCATTGTCTCTGAGGAGCATCCCATGGCAGCAGAGCCGGCTGTTAGTGAACTAACACTAAAAGGTTAGCTATCAGAATCCCTCAGTTCTAGTCTCTGTGCCAGTACCAGGATCCTGACAAGGGCAGTCAGGACCCAGGGTCTAATCTGAGGCTTGGAACAGCAGAAGAGTCTGTAGTCAGGTGATAGGCTTTGATCCTTGGTATCGATCCTGGCCTAAGTCAGGGTCCAGGTCAGGAGGCAAGGTCCAAATAGGGTGACCAGATGTCTTGATTTTATAGGGACAGTCCTGATATTTGGGGCTTTTTTTTAATATGGGCTCCTATTACCCCCCACCCCCATCCTGATTTTTCACACTTGCTATCTGGTCACCCTAGGTCCAAATCAAGCTGAGGTCAAAGCCCGCAGTTCAAGAGCAGGAATAATCATGACAACTACAAGAGATCCACACTGTTGCCTGGACATTTCCTGGACTGCCCCTTGGGTTTATGTAGGTTGAGGAGCCAATCAGGAACTATGATGCTGCTGCCTGTCGGACCCCTTGAGGCGGGACTTCGGTGATCTGTGTCCACAGTGGGTGGTCATTAGTGGAGTGCAAGCCAGCTGCTACTGCTGGGTAGCAGCATAGAGGTGGTGCCTGCCTGGCAGCTCTATAGGCCCAGGTTCAAGAGCTACTAGGCTTTATATCTAGAAGCATAATCTGATCTACTGGTTAGAGGCTGCATCACCATGTGTAATGCTTGGACTATTTGCAGGCAGTGTACCTGAGACTTCTGGATTGAAAAACAGGCGCTTCTATAATCTGAGCTAGAGAACAAGGCATGTTGATGCCTAAGCAGTAGCAGCCTCATAAGTTCTTACATGTGGCCCCACCGCTAGAACGGGACAGAGATCTGTACTGTTTGTGAGCAGTAGACAAGCACATTACAATTTTATCAGCAAGGCAAAGCAAAGACTGGAAGATGTGGTATTAGAGACGGTATGGTAATACCAGCTCTGCTGTGTGACCTTGTCTGACCGCTGCTATCTCATCTATACAACAGGTGAATGGTAGTTGCCTCCCCTAAGGTTGGGGGTATAAGATTAGCCCAGAGATGAGCTGGGATTAGAACACATGACTCCTCGGCTTGTAGTTCAGTATGCTGTCAAGGGTAGGAGGACTAAATCTCTGTCACCCTTCCCCAGCATGTGATATGCTACCATTTGTGCAGCAATGTGTGACAGACCTGCAAGATGAGTGACACTTGGCAGGCCTGAAGTCAATGCAATTGGACCTTTTCAAAGGAGATTTCCTACAGCGTGTGTGCAGTGGGGAAGGGGAGGGAGGAAGCAGCTCTGTCCCTTTATAGATGGTTCTGCAAAAGAAGCATTTCAGCCTTGTATTGATTTCCTGGGGGTTGCATCCTCATCCGTCCCTCCAGGCATCCTAGCACTCACAGCCACTGATTTTTCCTCACTGTTGCAAACCAGCCTTGTTCTCATTGCCACAGCTAGGATTACCATGAACACTTTAAACATACCATCTGGGTCAGCATAACGAGGTTAACTCTGTCCAAGTGAAAAAGGAACTGTTCTCAAGCATTCAAGGACGCTCACACCATGCAGTGTTCAGGGGCCTTCGCCAGGCATCCTGCAGCCCATGTAAATCTTCTTCAGATCAAAGAAGGGGAGCCCTAAGTCATCCCCGGCTTGAGGCTGATTTGTCATTGGGATCTTTGTTTTCCCCCCAGTTTGGTCTTTCTCTAGAAATCCACAGTAACTCCGGGTACATCTACACTGGAGCTGGAACTGGAGCTGTCATTTGCAGCTCAGGCAAATCTATGCATGCTAGCTTTGATCCAATCAGCATGCTAAAGATAGAAGTATAGCCGTGGCAGTGTGAGCAGTGGGATGGACTAGTCGCCCACGTATAATCCCACATGGGACCCTCCATACTTGCGTTGCTGGCAAGCCCATTCCCCCGCCCACACTGCCATGGTTACACTTCCGTTTTTAGCATGAGCGAAGGCACAAGCTGGAAATTGCCACTCCATGGGGAAGGTAGATGGACCCTCAGAATGACTTTAAAGCAGTCAGTGTGCTGAGTGTGACAAGCTACTGCCCACAGCCGAGCAGCACTCACTTCTAGAATGCTTGTTATAGCATTTGTATTTGCAGTAGCGCCTAGAGGGCCCAGTCAGCCCAGCATCCATGGTGCTAGGTGTTGTACAGACACAGAACAAAAAGACAGTCCCTGCCCCAGAGAGCTTCCAGTGCAGTCTAAGCCCTTTAATGAAGGCTACACCCCGGTGTGGCAGTTCTTCAGCTTACTAAGTATTACTATTCACGGAGTGAAATTCACCCCACCACGAGGCCTAACCACCATCTGAGTGTCACTCAAGCCCCATTGTGATGGCTTGTGTTGGGTGTAAGTGGAACACACGAGTCTTAAGCTGGCTATGTCGTGAATTTTGCTCATAACATCTAGATGTGTGTCAGGTGCCTAACAAACATGTAGGAAGACAGGCCCCTCCCCCGTAGGGTCTGCAATCTAAACAGACCACATACAAGGAGGGAGATGTTTTTTTTATTTCCCTTTTCTGATTTGCTCTTTAAAAAAAAAAAATCAGTTTGCTCCCACTTTGCTCTTTTGTGCATGTGCTTGGATTTTCCTCAGGTACCAGGGCTGCAATTCCAACACTGTACCAGGTAATTTCTTTTACCAGGTAATGAAGAGGAAACTGATCCACCCACGAAGGATGTGGTTTGGTAGCTAATGGGATTTGGGTAGAAAACGTCCTTCTAAATTGTAAGGAGAAATTGTTTGATGGGGAGGAGAATTTGGGGGTTGAATCACCTGGCTCCCTGGTGGTGGGTTATTATAAATTGTGCCGGGACACTTAGCATGTAGATTGAATTATGTCAAGGACTGGATTGAGCACCTTTGAAATCCAGCTCCCTTCTTTCCTAGCACTCCCTGTCTGACAGAGTTCCGTGTGCAGTGGTCTGCCCCTTCTGTGACCCAGCTGGCCAGCCCAGTTTTCTCCATGGAGCTTGTTGAAACAGAAACATCCCTCTGTAACACTGAGCCTCAGTCCATAGCCAAAGTATCACTTTTTGGCCTTGAGATTCCACAAGGCACTTTTCTCTGCTGATGAAGTGAACCCTTTTTTGAATGACTGAGCCAACAATGTCCTGTTTGAGATCTGCCTGCAGGTCCCTCAGCCTCTATAGCCCCTTCTGCCTCGGCAGCTCACCCGCATTCCAGCAGAAGCCTGGGTCTCCAACTGTCGGACTGGTCCACGGGGAAGCATTCCTGTCATGAACTGATAATGGACATGCTGGACCGGGCCAACAAGTGGGGGTAATACCAAAGGGAGAGGGATTCAAGGCAAGTGAAAGCCCCAGGTGCGCTGCAGAGCGTGAGGACAGAATTGCAGCATGCAAGGGGAGACTTGCAGCACAGGCTCTGGAACAGGAACCTTGGTTGAAGAAGGATGAGAGTGCAGCAGAAAGACCTGTTTTTGAGAGTCTAATGGCCACAAGAGTCCAGGCTCCTGCTGTGCCCACACCACAGCCTGAAGCCCCCCAACGGTACCATGTACTGCAGGCCAGGAACACTTTGGACCGTTCCATGGGTGGCCCATGCAACCATGACTTAACAGGAGCTGGACAGGGCAAATCTACCCCCTGCCGCCCTCCACCCTCATGCAGGCCCTCTCTCCCCTGCATGCCTCCTCCCCCACGTTCACTCCCTCTACCTGCAGGCCTCCACCCTGGGCAGCAGTGCCAAGTATGTGCTAAATGCACAAGAAAGGGAAAGGAGAATGGGGGAGCCAAGGGGACATTTTTTAGGGGATTTTTTGATGAGACTGTTTGCACTGTTCAGTGTTTGGTTTATGCACTTTGTTTTATTACTGCTTTGGGTGTTTGTTTATTACTGTTGTTTCCTGTTCTAATGGCAGCTGGCCTGCCTGGAAATGCTGTAATATTGGTTGGTTTGGTTTTTTTTGTTTGGAAGACAGCCATGTTCACAAATAAAGTATTTTATTTTATTAAGAACGTTTATGGCCATCAGTACATCATATCGTATAACATGTATTTCTAATCATAAAGATAAACACAGGTTAAGGCACAACTGGTAAGCTGTATCTGAACACAATTTCTCAATAGATCTATGTACATCTATCCAAAATGTATATGCACAGTTTCCCCCACTTCCATTTCATAAGCCGTCAACTCACCCATAATAAAAATTCATAACAATAAGGCCCTGACCATATCCCCTGTTCTACTGTGTGATGTGACACTGCCTAATCTACTGTAAACCTAGATATACAAACACATTCACAAAGGTACTGATTTCCCTTTTCCACTGGCCCATGCAAGTCCACAATGTGGGAGCACAGAGCATCCCTGATTTCTCTTGCCCATGTGTATCCTGCTCCAGTTGTGTCAGATGAACTTTCTGGCTGAGTGGACCAGTTCAGCAATCCATTACTGTCATGGCTCCATTCAGGGGTAAATGGCTCACCTTTGGCTTCACAAAGATTATGAAGAGCACAGCAAGGCACAATAACATGGACAGCATTCATGACAATGCCAGCAGGATTTCAATCTGCCAAACACACATTCAACCACCATTCTACACCTATTGAGACTGTAATTAAACCCTCAGTTGCCAGGCATTCTGAGGTCACAATGTGATCTCATAAGCTGAGGCAGGAGGAGGTATGTGGGGACCCTCAGGATAACAGTGGGGACAGTAACGCCATTTATGACAATGTCATTTGGTGGGAATAGTGTCCTGGCCTGTCCATGAAGGTAGACTGCCAATCAGTGGAAAACCCTGGCATCATGAATTTTTCCAGTGCAGCCCACACTCGTGTCCATAAATCTGTCTCTGGGGCCCACAAAGGCCTGTATAACAATGAAGTAGTACCCTATGTGGTTTATGTCCTCATTTGCTCCTTGAGGAGGACAAATTATGGGCATATGAGTCCCATCAATGGTCCTGGCACTTTGTGGAAATCCCATTCACACAAAACCAGGAATATTGTTTATGCCCATTACCTTTGTGTAAATCACAGACCAGAGACACTCAATTTTGAAGTCCCCAGACTCCATTTTGTATCCCTGGCTTCCATTTTGAATAAACAAGAGTCACTCCACCATTAGATGGAAGCTGCAGGTCACATAGCACTGGCGGGAAAATCAAATTGGTGGGGAAAAGAAGGTGGTAAACAATGATTGACAGATCATAACACTGTGAGATAAATAATGGAAATAACAGTCAAATGGAATAATTGATATGTGACCATTAGCGAAGTAGGGTATATAAATTGGCAGCAGCTGACAGTTGAGACAGTTGAGAAGACAGTTCAGAGAGGGACAGTTGGAGCACTCTCTGAAAAACAGCAGCAGAGGGAGTCCGGTGCTGTCACTAGAACTGAGGAGCTGAGGAGACGCAAGGAGAGAGAGAAGAAGCGAAGACCTGAGAGGAGACCAAAGAGAGATGAGATCTGACATGAACGACACTTAGAGACTGTTACCAGTGACCTGTGTAAATCTGATCACCTGAAGTGGGGTACAACCACTAAGGATCATCTTAACTGTTTGCCACTGTGGTTTGGGGTGCAACAGCCTGTTGTGTGGGGATCTGTGTTATTGCACTGGGGATTTGTGTTTTAGATTATTATTGTGTCAGAGATTGTTGTTTGCACCAATAAAAATGCCTTGTTTTGGAAAAGAACACTGCTTGTGTCAATCATTTATTGGGAAGGCTGTATTCATGTCCTCTAAGGGTAACCGGTCCGAGCAGTTCTGGGGAGTTTCTGAAAGAGGGAACTCCTGGCAATCCCAAGATATCCTTAGCCACCCTGGAGACCCATACTTTAGGAGAACAGATTGGTATACAGGTGAGCTATTCTGGGGTACCCTAATTTTGTTTTTGGGGTAACATGATCACTTCAGAAACCCCCGTCACCACTTTACCAACAGTTGACTTTCCAACACAATGGCAATGGACCTGTAGCAGTCTGAGGTAGCCAGCTTCCCAATGATTATAGCAGCCTGCTTCTGGACCAGTAAGGCCATCCTCTTACATGTGTCATGACACGGGAGGGTTGGGGTGTGCTGCTCAGAAAGCTCCAGAAATGTAGCTTTCTTCATGTTAAAGTTCTGGATCCAGGTCCACATGACAATGTGATCCCACCAGTCTAAGCTTATGATCCTTCTCCAGAAGCACCAGTCTATTCAGGGGACATCATCAGTGACTGGACTGAGTGTCATGAGCAGCTTCAGCCAGTTCAAGTCCACCGTGTCTGTGTCATCTTCATCCTCCATCAGGCATGCAAAGTAGGTCAAAAAATGCTGCCAAAAAGTCCACCAGCATCTGATGGAACCTCTGCCCATTTCCTGAAACAGGAGTAAAAGTCCAAACAAGAGAAGTTCTTCAAGTGGCAACTCCACCCTGTTGCTGGCTCCAGTTGCCGGAGCACGCTGCCCCAAAAGACAGCATAGCAGGATGCATTGGCGGGCTGCAACAACTTCCTGTAATGTGTGTGTGTGTGGGCGGGGAGAAGTCAAGTTGTCCCACACTGTACCATGAACAAAGGGCCCGAGCAGTCACATTTCAGGGGGGTAGTAGGAAGCCTGGAATATGGTATTTTGACTTGCATCTGCATACTGGTGTAGACACTGGAGCCCGGTGCAGAGCCCAGGCTCAAAATTTTTTAACCTAGGGTCACCAATGAGTGTGGATGCTCAAGCCCTGGGCTTTCTAACCCAGGGTCCACAGATTCGAGTCCCACTAACCCTGTTCTTGCATTGTAGTGCAGACATACCCTTGGAGACTTGGATGAGGCCTATGTGGTGGGCAGGTTATCCCAAATTTGCCTACTGCAAGGTTTGTACACCTTCCTCTGAAACATCTGATCCTTGCCCTGATGGGATCATGGACAAGATGGGCCTCGGGCCTGATCCAGTCTGCCAATTCTTAAGTTCCTGTAACATAAACACAATATCTGTGTGTGCAGCGCCCAGCACAATGCGGTCCTGATCCCTGATTGTGCTCTCTAAGCACCACCACCATATAAATAATCATTAATAAAAATCTGGCATGTTGGAAAAAAAATTGTCCTCAAATTTGCCTAATTTTTACTGTACTCTGTGTTGCCAATTTTAGCATACACATCTGTGGTGGGGGAATATAAGAAAAATATAAAATGGAGAGTATGGAGGGCTTCCTTTCCCTGCCCTCCCATTTACTGGAGATTTGGTTTACAGAAGAGCAATTATCATCTGCCATTGCATGTAAATCATTTAGCAGGGGGTTAGTTGGAAAATTTGAATCCAAAGATCAGGTGAGCCAGAAGAAATGAGAGGGTGGCTGGCTGGCTGATCCCCCTCAGACAGGCTCTGGGAGGGCTGCTTATATGCTGTACACTGCAGACCTAGTTTTATGCTCCATCAACATGGCGGTTTATTGACATCCCGGCGCATTGATATAAACCCACATAATGCCTCCACCTGAGTGTGAATGACTGGAATGGAGATGCTTGAGGACATCTTGAGCTGAGCTCACTGCTCTGGGGAGAGGATGTTAAACAGGAATCCACTGGAAGGCACGGTCAGCTAATGTTCTAGTTGTATTCCCTGGGAATCTGGATTTAAATCCATTCAGAACAATACGTGGAACAGCGGTAAAAGTGCAAGGATGAGATATGTTGCCTTCTATGTCTTTTGCCACAGAACCATTCAGGCTTGGTGTTATAGTGCGATGGTGGGACACCATGTGAGATGGGCCCATGTAAACACCAACTGGGGAATGGGCTGAAAGCTGAGCACTGGGCTGTTCTCCCCATGACCCAAGCTCTCTTTAACTACGGCTATGCAGTGTGGCATGGAGGGTGCAGGGGGACACCCGGGCAAAGAGCTCCCTGGAACTAGTCACTGCAGTGTTGTAGTTTGCCTTTGTCAACCCGAGCTGCAAGACTCACTCCCAGCAGCTGTGCAAACATACCCACAGAGACCAGAGGGATCAAGAGCTAGTGGGGTCCCGGTCCCAGCACAGCTCTTAGAGAAGGCCGAGTTCCACCATTTCTCTGTTTTGTATATTACTGCAATTGTATGCCCCCAAGGGTGGCTCAGCCCCGTCACCGCTATCTCTGGTGGGACCCCCATTAGATGGCCATGCTGAGCAAACACTAGCCCGGGGTGTCTTGCTTTAGTTCCCAGCAATGTCATGAAGTCAGCACAGGGAGGCACTCCTAGGTGAGTCGGGGTGGGGTGGGCAGTCAACACTTTAAAGTGGGGTCAGCACCATGGGAGAAGGAGTTTTGCTCACCAGAAGTCAGGTCAGAGAGCTCTGGGAAACACAAGAGCTTCCCTGTTTGTTGCTTTTGTATTTGCTTTGTAGATGTCTGGCTGGGAAACTGCAGGGGAGGAATGTAGCAGCCAGAGACATCTGCCTGTTTATTTTGTTTATTTTGGTTAAACCAGAACTCCCAAAATAAACCCAGATCCTAGCCCCCTGTGTGGACATCTCTCTCTAGTCACTCAGGTTATGTCTACATTGTAATGTAAGCCCAGGGTTGGTAGAATTCCAGTTAGCAGACCCGGGGTTTGTTAACCTAGAGCTTGAGTGTCTTCACTCACTTGTAACCCCAGGTTAGGAATTGTTGAACCCTGAGCCTAAACTGGGGCTCCAAGTCTGCACTGCCTTATATGGGCCCAAGTTCAACCACCCAGATTCCAGACTTTCTAGCACCCCCCCAAAATGTAGCTGCTCTAGCCCCTTGTTTGTGGTGCAGTGTGGGAATACTTGACTGTCCACCAAACTTGACTGTCCAGACAACAAAGTTGGCCTGTGGGATTGTGGGATACTTTTGGCAGACTCCCAGAGCAGAGGTTCTCAAACTGGGGGGTGCGTACCCCTGGGGGGGGCATGAGAAGTAGCCTCCCAGTGTCCTCTGGCTGCCCAGTCCTGAAAGCAGAGAAGAGAGCAGCAGCTGCTGGCTGAGCACCCTGCTCTGAAGGCAGGGTGGTATATATATTGGTATATGTTCCTGTGTGGCAGGTGGGGTCGGTGGGTAAACTACTACACAAACAAAGAAGGGGGGCGCAATCAAATAAGTTTGAGAACCACTGACCCAGAGCATGAGTCCAGTGGGACTGCATCTACACTTCAAAGCAATAGGCCTTGAACCCTGGGTCCCAGCTTGACTCAGGCTCAGACCCTCCATCTCCATAGGGTCCTGGTACCCTGAGTCTGAGCCCTGGGTTCACACGATTTGTGTGTAGATGGAAGGGGGGTTACACTTGAACCTGAGTTCTAACCCTGGGCTTACACTGCAGTGTAGACACACCCTCTGAACCTGGCCCCACCATAACTTGGTTCAGAGAAACGAAGACACAGATTGCAACACAAATTTAATTTCTGCCACTGTGCAAGGAAAGAAGAAACCAAACAGTTCATTTTTCTAATGGCCTGTACACCTCTGCATGCCCTGCTGCCCAGCTCATACTTGCTCTGAACCATTACAGGGGAACAGGCTGCTGCATCATAAGAAAGCCCCCCAAGTTCTTCTCCCCCATCCTAGATGGAGCTTTAGATAATATTGATGACACTAGGAACAGCATGACTGAAATGGTAAACATTGCTTCTCTGAAGGGACAGCAGTGAAACTGAGCCAGAGCCCAATTTGTGTTTCCCAGATTGCCATGCTGACATCTGTGCCATTTTGCATTTGGTGCTCCCACACCAGCCTCCTGGGACTCAAATTTTGCCTTATTCAGCATTCCAGCCAAATGGGTTTTTTGCAATTAAAGCTCATGAAAACATGAATTTTCCAAGGCAAACCTCAGTTCCAAAAATAGACCTTTCCTGCCCATTTTCCCCAGAAATGGGTTAATGTTTGCTAGAAACTGGCTCATTTTCACTAGATAGCATACCCACTTTTGCTTGAAAAATGTGCATCCCTTACTGCTATTTTCCATTAAAGCAGGAAACTCTGCAAAAGAAGTTTGAATTCTGAGTAGTTTTGCATTGTGTGGCCAATATCCCATCTAGATAGGTGAAATTCCCCCCTGTGTATGAGGGACCTGCATGAGACCTAGGTGCCACATAACCTCTGTCCTGCAGGCAGAACAGGAGGACTTGTGGCACCTTAGAGACTAACAAATTTATTTGAGCATAAGCTTTCGTGAGCTACAGCTCACTTCATCGGATGCATTCTGGGGTGCATTTCACACAATGTGAGAAAGATGAAGGGAAAGTGGCTAGGAAGTGTTAAAGGAAAAGGCTAAAATGCTGGTTTGACATGGCTATTTCTCTGACTATTCCCAGACATGAGATGGGAAGAACTAGGGTAAAGCCAAGGAGAAGGGATCCAAAAAAAAAAAAAAGAAGAAGAAGAAGTAGTTTCACTTCCTTTGAATACAATTAGAAAATGGCTCTGGGTCCATTCTTCAGTACTGAGCCAGGTCCCTTCCCTCCCATTGTACTTCCCTTTCCTATGCTTTGAAGGTTATGGCTGGCTGGGTGTTTAATCGGGGGTTAACACAGTGCAAAATGACAAGCCAGCAGATTCATTACAGTACACATCTGGGTTTGGCTGTGTCCACTCAGATAGCCCCCTGGCTAGATGGACTATATAGGGGAGTAGGATGCTTCTTACACCCTTGTATGGGCTACCCAGACCTTGGGACCAGGTATGCATGCCAAAGTGGGCACTGCATGCCCAATCACTCCCTTTATCCCCGAGAGCAACTGGGCAGGGAGTGAACGAGGCCTTGGGACCAGTGAAGGAGGTTCATAATTTGCCACTGGGAATGGCCAGCAATAAATGAGTAGCCCCTGGATTAAGGTGGAAGTAGGGAGATATTGTGACTCAGTTTCCCAGTGCCTCTCAGGGTTATTTGTGGATGATACAGGTTACACCCCACTCCGTGCCCAGGCTGTGGCCAAAGGCACAGTCTTACCTGTAGTTTATAATAGGTAATTTAGCTTATTGGCAGTAATAAAGACACATAATTTTCCCCATCTGCCCTTTAAATGCCATCAGAGCCTTTATAAAGTATGCTTCCCTTCCCCCTCTTCACTGATTTTGAACCAGATGCCATAAGAGAGAGTAGGACACCTGGCATATAAAACAATTTTTAATATACTCAGTTGGGAACAACATAGTAAAATATGAACATCTATAACCACACTGCCTTGTAAACATCTAAACTAGAGCGGAGCGAATGATCTACTGCACAGTCTGCATTTCTCCGCACCCCACCCCATTCACTCGTTACTTTCAAACAGACCGTGACATCCTTGACTGTATTTGCGGTTTGAAATGATTTGTGAATTTCTTCAGCAAATACTTCCTGCTCAATTGTTCACTAATAGTTTTTGCTCTGAATATTAGCCATTTGCAATTACAGCCATTTGAGTCAGATGATGCTCTTTTGGTGAACTTCAGCTAGGCCCCCCTGAATTCACTTAGGGTTTGAGCTCTGCTGCAACTGATTCCCAGTGAGATTTGGGTGGCAACTCCCTAAGGGTGCTTTGAAAATCTCAGCCTTAAAGAGGTAGGGGTAAAATCCACCCCATGCACAGACCCTGGACAGTCACTGCTTCTTCTTCAAGTGACATCACCGATATGGAGGTTATTAACCACCAACTTCCATCTTTCACATTCGCCATAGCGTTGTAAAACTTCCATTGTTCTTTGGATACCAGTCATCTGCCAGCCATGTTTCCAGTATAGCTTGTTCTTTTTCTTCCTCTTCCTGGTTTGCCTGCAATCTTGTCGATAATAGGACTGCTGGAACCAAATTGTGCTGTGATTGGTGAGCAATGTGTCCACAGAAAGATGTTACATCTCTACTAAGACCTCAAAACAGGGCTTCAATGTGACTTAAGTTGTGTATATAGGGTAGCAACTCACGGGGGAGCGAAGCAGCAACCTCCAGAGCCAAAAGCATGAATCTCTATAGCTTACGGTAAGAACCCGGCTCTGTGCCACGGGCTCTGTAATAGACCCATATCCTCTGTGTATCGGGCACAAAGGGAAACATGTAACACACACTGACCAGTGAGGCACTCATTGGCCTGCCAGAGTAGTACAAAGGGGCTTTGTGTGAATAAGTATAGGGCTGAGTGTCTCATAATGCCCTTTTGAGATAAGGGAAGGGGAAATCAAATTGGTCATCAGCAAAAATCCATTGGGGGGAGGGATAGCTCAGTGGTTTGAGCATTGGCCTGCTAAACCCAGGGTTGTGAGTTCAATCCTTGAGGGGGCCATTTAGGGATTTGGGGCAAAAATTGGGGATTGGTCCTGCTTAGAGCAGGGCATTGGGCTAGATGACCTCCTGAGGTCCCTTCCAATCCTGATATTCTATGATTCTATGAAAATGCAGCCACTGCTAGAGTTGCACACAGCTGTTGTTTAACAGAAACAGTGCCCAACAGTTTCATCCAAAGGTCTTCAGACCAGGAATCAAGAGGAAGGCAAGAAAAATATCTTATCCCATTGAAATTGCAGGGGAGGCAGAATGTAAGTACGGGAATGCGGTCTGATGACTAGAGTTAGCACTCTTCTACAACAAGTGCTATGTGACTTTGAATGGCCTCATGGAAAACTAGTGTCTTGGATCAATGAATAATTTCATGGAAAGTGTCTGAAAAGTTTAGATTTAGATTTTTTATTGAAAAAAAATGAACATTAGAAAATGGAAAATCTTGGGCCAAAGATTGAATCTGTTTAGTTTTCAGCAGCATTCAGCCAAAAATGTTCCGTTTGCGGGGGCGTTGATACAAAGTTAAAGTTTTCTGTTGCTCAAACCCATTTTCTGCCCACCTCTAGTTGCAAATCTCCTCAGAAACTCACTTCAAGCAGTACAGCACCCCAAACTCCATCCTGCTGCATGGCACCAGTATTGTCTCAGAAGGAAGGATGCCACCTACTGAATCACCAGCATCACTTTTTACGGTGCCTAAATTGCCCATCCAATTACTAACCCTGTCCTCCCCACCTCAGCTTGAGGAGCTGAAAGCACGAGGGTGCGGGGGGTGGGGGGTGGTTCATGACAAAATCCAGAAAAGAAGGCACCGGCACTGCTGATTATAGATTAAGAATCAATCAACCTTAAAAGGAAATATTTGGAAATCAACATAATCCCTGCTCCTAGTTTTTATGGCTGTCCGCCCCAATATCTGGTAGAGATAATTAACTAAAAAATTCCCACCTCCATGATCATAAAGCTGTGGAATGACTGTTCTAGCAAAGGCTGCTTGACAGAGGACTTGCAATGGCAGTATTTGCCCACCCTAACCAAGGCTATTTTTAATAGGTCATTTGTTTGAAAAAGCAGGATTTGGGAACAGCAGTTTCTTAGTCAACTGGGCAAATCACATTGTATTTGTTTTTTATGGTTTTGCTGTTCAGTGACCTTTCTGAGCAGAAAGCTGTTACATGGATTGACATAGACAAGGGAGACAGCAGCACTGGGAGTATGTCCACACTCCAGAGTTCACGCAAGTAATTCAACCTCGAGTGACTTCCCTCCAGTCAGTTTGGCGCAAGTTCTGCAGGTTGTTCTCCTGGCCTGCGTCCACACTGGTGTCGTACTCAGTCATGCCTGACACAAAGACTTCCAAGAGACAGAGGCCTGAGACAATAGCAGAAATACTCTGAATTTTAATGGCTGGCTGGTGCTCAAATTATGACCCCAAGCTATAGCCAAAAGCAAAAGCCAAGTTTGAGGTGAGCTCAATATGGCCTTTTTACAACCACACTGAGGAGTGAGGAAGAGGCTGAGTTACAAAATATACAGCTGTGGGCCTTATCTTTCCCTTATCTAGCAACTTGTGCAGTGATTGACAACAGTGCAAAGGGAATGTGAATCACAATCATTTAAATTCAGTAGCATTTTACACCCATTCTGCACTGGTGTAAACAACTGCACCAGGTATCAGGCAACAGTGAATCTGGCCCACTGTTTGCAAGTTGTTTTTTCTCTCTTGCTGTGGCTTAGCTGCGTATTTCTTACACCCTCCGTAGCTTTCAACTGGCTGCGCATCATTCAAGCACACGCAGGATAGAATTCCAGCTGGTCAACAGTACCCCTCGTTTGAGCAGATGGAGAGAGAGGCATCTGCCTCGCTGGACCATAAAGGAAAGCATCGTAAACTGACCTCACCCTTTGCATAGTCACAAATAGTGACACATGGATAAATTCCCCATCTTGCAACCAAACCATGATGGACTGTGATCCGATCAGCTTTCACAAGCTGAATGGGGCCAGGCTGGGTCAGTACTTGGCTGGTTCTGGCCTGAGCAGAGTGGAGAATCTGGCTCTGGCTCCGGGCCTGATTCACTAGTGCCCTGCAACTTGTGTCATTATTTCAGCCTGTACAAAATGGATGTGAAATGCCACCAATTTCCTCACACCAATGCAAGTATCTTGCACTTCTTCTGATGCAGTAAGACACAGGGTAGTGGGAGTCTGGTTGGCAGTGTTTCAGGGGAGATGCTTATTATGCTAGTCTGTAGGAACACAGGATAAAGGACTGGAAGGGCCTTTCTGGGTCATTAAATCCAGTCCCCTGCTATCTCAAGCAACCCTTTCACATCATCCTGTTACAAAATGGAGCTTGATATGTTTAGGAACTAGCCAGGTTATTTGCCCCCCACTCCTCCAACTGGAAAGCTGTTCCAGAACCTAATTCTCCCAGTCCTGCGAGTTTGGTTTTAAATGCTAGTTATGTCATAAACAAAGTAAATTTGGTGGGTTCCTCTCAGGTCCCTTTTCCTTCAAAGAAGCCGAGGAAGAGCCTGAATTGTGGCTGTATTCCTCCAGTTTTGCACTGCTGTCACTGCACTGAAAGCCGTGGAGTGCCGCTGCGAACCAGCAGCGATGGCGTGGAGAACCAGGCCTCCCGATCTTTTTCTTCTCTCTGTTTCTTTCCCACTAAAACGAATCCGCTGTGACGTTTGATCCCCTTAGTGCTTTTGGCAGGCAAAGGCTGGCACTGATTCCCACCGGCGTTACTTGTCTTATCATTATTTCTGATGATATGAGACATTAGAATTAAGGTAATGCAAACATGTTTTCAGCTGGTGGCAGGAGACATGAAGGAAAAAAACTCCTTGAACATTTCCAAGGTAGAGTCTGCCCCTCAGATACTATAATTCTTTACAAGGTCTCCTGTCTTTCATGCTTAACGTTTTCCAGGGTGAGTGACATGTTGAAAATAAGGTCAGTTGATGTGGTTGCTGCCACTCATCTCATCTCCTCTCCTCCCCAAGAAGAAAACTTTTAGGTGAGCTTTTGAGTAGCCTGTTTGAATAAAACTTTCATCCCCACACTTTGTTCTCCATTGAGCTTCACAGACACAGGCAGAAGCTCTGGGAACAATGCCCTCAGCCCACGATTAGAATACAGCCCAACTGGAACAAGCAGAATATTGTACCCACAGCCTTCAACATGCACATGATAATGACAAGAGATGAATGAGCAGCTACTCTGAAGGGAAGCCATTCAGTGTAGCTTGTGCACTTGGCTCATGCAATGGTTGGTAGGGTATAAAATGGCTAGGCAGCTACCAGAGCAGCACTGCTACCCCTAAGTGTTCAAAAATCATGACTCAGCCCACACAAAATCCCGAGTTTGGCTTAAAACTCATGAGATTTTAAACAAATAAAAACTGGGGAGAGTTCTAGTTTGAGCCTTTGGAGGTCACACTTTCAAGCTCTTCTCTGCAACCACGAAGTGCACTTACTAAAAAAAAAAAAAACAACTGCCATTCTCAGATAAACACGTGGCTCCAGGAGCTGGAGGTTTAAGAAAAACGTGAAACATCACAAGAGTTGGCGACACTGCCAGAGTTCAGGAGAGGACTCATAATGACAGGCCCTGGAACTACGGAGTGCATTGCACTCCAATTATGGAACCAAGGCCCCATGATTTATGCAACAGAGCTGTGCAGCTAACTGGGGATGATGTGGCTGAATACAGAATCATTTGGTAACCATTACTTTTACTAAAGTAATTCCAAAAGTAAGACAGCACGAGCTGAATCCTGTTTCATGGCAGGGTGAAGCCCAATATGAAAATCTGTCTGCCTCAAACTCAGAAAATTATGGTGAAAAAAGGTTACTTAAGGGAAATATTTAAAAGCGGATTGAGAGTTCCTGCACTGCTTGGCAGCTCAGCATGGCAGCTGCCTACTTGCCTACCTGTGTCAGGATGCTACGGACAGTGCTCATGCCATGCGAGAGGCAGAACATGCTCACGCACCCCATCGCTGACAGTGAAAAACACCAGAAGCAGCCCAAGATCCAGATGGCAGATCCAACTCGAAAATTGAAAAGGCTATTGCAGGAGGAGCTGTTTTGAGAACAAGAAGGGGCTGTGTGATCACAAAGCCATTGAGGATCAGAGTCAGTGGCTGCTTACAGATTCATGCAGAAGGAGAGCCCCTCCACATGGCTGGGTGCTCAGGGCCAGGAATTTCTACAGATCCCTTGCCTGCTTCGCAAAATGATTTTTGGCCTCCTTTTCCTTCCATATAACTGTCAGTGATGCTGCAATGGAAAATCCATGTACCACTTGGGGTCTATGCTCCCATCCTTATCCCTTTTTGTATGGAGGAAAAATAAATATTGTAACAAATCCATGGCCACCTAGCTCTCCCCAACTGTTGTTCTGAGCCATCAGAACGTCATTGCAACAGCTTGGATAGAGCTCATCTCCTCCTGCTCCAAAAGGACCCTGGCCCTTTGGGCTATATGAGACTGTCAGGTGTTAGCTTATGACTCACAGTTGAGCAGTTCTGCTTCCATCCAGCAGAGAGCAGCGGCGTGCACGCACACGCACGCACACACGAACGCCAATTGACTGCAATATTTACTGAGCCAAGTTAGCAGCAGTAATCTCTGCACTCTGCTTTCTAGCCCGAATCCCTCCATCCAGTGCCAAATCTTTCTCTGAACATAAGGACATATCCTGTATTCACTGCACACCTGCGGGTATCAGCGTGAGGTCTGCGCTGAATGAACAGTTTTGCCCTTAAGTTTGAGTCCTTTGAAGTGTAAGATGCTTGCCTGTGGCTGCCGGTCAACATGCCAGGCTCCTCATTATGTTTTAAAATGTAGAGGGGGAAAAAAGGGTTGATTGAAATGTCAGGCAGTGGCCTCTTGTTTCCACTGCTATGAAAGAGCAAGTTGAAAATAATAATAATAAAGCCCTGTTAGCTGCACAGGCCTTTGCCTTCTGTTGGATTGAATGTGATAAGAACTTACATAAAGAAAAGGCCATGTTGTCTCTGGCTGGATTTAGCACTGGCCTTGGCAACCCTTTATCACAAAGGCAGCTTGCTGAGAAATAACGCTTTATATTCCCAGGGCCAACGCAAATGGAGGCTTGGAACCTTTGCCTCCCTCCCACGCCTCTGTGCTGCTGCTGAGATCTGGCTCGGCCTGCGGTCCCTAAATTCACGTCAGGTAACTTCAGAGCAAATGGAAGTGCTAACGTCTGGGAGAGATTTAATGGAGGAAAATCCCAGGAGCAGAGATTAGGCTGCATGACGTTTACAAATGGCCACACTAATTACCAGTTACTGGGAGAGTAAATCAGGTTGGCCCGGCCCATATTTCAAAATTTGTTCCAATGTAGATTTGGCAGAAACCTCCTTCCCTGTTTTTGCTTTTATTTTGGTTTAATGAGATGAATGTTACAGCCAGAAGGACTGAGGGCCCATTCCTGCCATGGGGCTCTTCAGTTCAACGGTGCCCGCGCTTGCTCTGAGGTCCCTAGAGATCTGGGATATTGTTAAGGAAGAAGCTGACATCCATGAGGACAGTACATTTTCCTCTTTCAGGGCCAAATCCTGAGAGATGCCTAGCCCACTCTACACCCACTGAGACAATAGTCACTGCGCAGGCTCAGTCACTCTCAGGATAATGACACTGATATGAAGAAAATATCAAAAATAAAATCAGTGCCAAGCTTCAAAGCCGCATACATCATACACCTGACTCACAAAGCTTTGATTTAGTTGGGGCTTGGTCCTGCTTTGAGCAGGGGGTTGGACTAGATGACCTCCTGAGGTCCCTTCCAACCCTGAGATTCTATGATTCGTCAGCAGAGCCAGATTCTCCACTCTGCTCCCTTTCATTGTGTGGAGAAAGCTCCTTGAAACAAGGTAGCAGGTAAGGAAGGAACAAAGAATGAAAAGATGTCGGCTTGTGTCACTACAGGGGCAGAGGCAAGGCTGCTTTGGAGTGGTTTCTGCTGATGAGCAGGCTGTGGTGTGTGCTTCCTGTCAGCTGCCACTTGGTTGCTGTGCAGAGTGTTCGATGCAACTGAATGGTGGATGTTTCAGTGTCCGGAAGGTGACTGTGTTAGGGGAGCACTGAGGAAGCGTGAGGGTGTTGACAGAAGGAGCATGTTCTAGAGCAGGGTGATGTGGGAAGATGGCAGGAGCCCAGCAGTGCAATGGGGGGGGGGGGGGAGGAAATAGAGCAGGGCTTCTCTCCCTTCCATTTCTCTCCCCAGGCCCATCCCAAGTCAGGTCCCAGTTTTCCCCACCCAATCCGGCTCCCCACATACCCCTTTGCCTCCATCCCTACACTACAGGAACCAAACAGAGATAAGCCAGACTACTGGGAGAGCCGACGGGGTGAGTGGTTATGCGGGGGCAGAGTGATGATAGGGGATGTGAGGGGATTATAGAGGGGAGGTTTTGACTGGGAAGGCCTGGATGGGGTGGTCTGGGCTCTGTGGTTGACTGCCTGGGAAGGGGAGCTGTGATGGGGAGTACAAACCCAACACTGGGCCTGGAGTGGTTAAAGGACAATGCTGGGCTGTGATAGCCTCTCCAGACCTGCAGAGCATGCTTCAACTGGAGAGGAAGCTTAAAAGGCAGCAGCCTGGCTGAGAAGGGTGAGGCTGGGGAGGAAGACAGACCTACCCTGAGGGCTCCCAAACAAGGGTGCTGGAGAAGCCACCCTGTGACGAATAGGACCACCTACTGAGCCCAGTTGGGGCTCAAAGCTTAGTTGTCTTTTCTTTTTCGACAGTTATCTGATATTGGACTCAGCTGTGGGGAGAGACATAGGTCTTTTTGTACACCTGACAGCCTTAGAGGCTCAAAACATAAATTAATTCCAAACTAACCAGTATCTAATATGTATAAATACAGATAATATCTTAGAGATGTGGTTTTGCAATATCAACAGGGTAATATATATCTTTAGAATAAGGCTATATATCTTAGTATATCTTTAAAAATTTTGCCATTAATTTTCTTAGAAAGTGCCAAGTAGCTTTATTGCAGGAAACTCATACAGCAGAAAATCAGAAAAGCTAAGGCAAAGAATGAGTTACAGCTGGCAAGGAACGTTAGAGACAACAAGAAGGGGTTCCGCAAATAGATCAGACAAGAAAGAAAGATCAGGGAGGGTGTGGGTTTGCTGCTCAGTGAAGAAGGTGCACTGGTAACGGAAGATGGTAGGAAGGCAGAGCTGCTCAGTGCCTACTTCGATTCAGTGTTCTCACAAAAAACATGTGAGCTGCTGACTAGCAAAGTTACCACAGACAATAAAGGGGAAGGGCTGCAGATCGAGATAAGTAAAGAACATGTCAGAGAGCCTCTGACCAATTTGAATTAATTCAAGTCAGTGGGCGCTGAAGGAATTAGCTGAAGGAATTAGCGGAGGAAATCTCAGAATCACCGGAAATAATATTTGCTAACTCATGGATGACAGAAGAGGTCCTGGAAGACTGGAGAAGAGCGAATGTAGTGCCCATCTTGAAAAAGGAGAACCCAGGGAACTACAGACCAGCCAGCCTGACCTGGGAAGCTATTAGAGCAATGTATGAAACATTCAGTTTCTGAGTACCTGGAGGATGAAGGAGTGATCACTAGCAACCAGCATGAATTTACTAAGAATAAATAATGCCAAATCAGCTCGATTTTCTTCTTCGCCAGGGTAACTGGTTTGGTAGATGGGGGAATGTAGTGGACATAATATACCTGGACTTCAGCAAGGCTTCTGACACAGTCCCACATGACATTCAGATAAGTAAGCTGGAGAAATGCAGGATTGTCAGAACTACCATTAAGTGAATACAGAATTGGTTAAACAACCTAAAACAAAGAGTAACTATTAATGAAATGATGTTGGATTGGAGGGAGGTCTCAAGTGGGGTTTTCCACAGGGGTCTGTTCTGGGTCTGGTGTTGTTTAACGTCTTTATTAATGACCTGTATGTAGGAATAGAGAGAATCCTGATCAAATTTGCAGATGACACAAAGCTGGTAGGGTTGCCAACATTTTGGAGGATACAGCTAGAATTCAGGAGGATCTTGATAAACTGGAAGATTGGGCTATAAACAACAACATGAAATTCAACAAAGACAAATGTAAGGTGCTACATTTAGGGAAGAAAAACCAAATGCACAAATACAGAATGGGGGGTAACTGGCTTGGTGGCAACACAGCTGAGAAGGATCTGGGAGTTGTGGTGGATCACCACCTGAACATGACTCAGTAATGTAATGCTGTTGGAAAAAAAAGCAAATGCAAGTTTAGATTGCATTAACAGTGGTATAGCTTGCAAGTCACAGGAGGTGATAGTACCACTCTACTCAGTGCTGGTTAGGCTTCAGCTGGAGTACTGTGTCCAAATTTGGTCATCAATGTATAGGAAGGATGTAGAGAAACTGGAAACAATCCAGAAGCTAGCAACAAAGATGACCAGAGGGATTGAATGCAAGCCATATGAGCAAAGGCTGAAGGAACTGGTTATGTTTAGTTTGGAAAAGATGAGATTAAGGGGGATATGACAATGGTCTTCACATACTTGAAAGGTTGCCATAAAAAAAGATGGAGAAAATTAGTTCTCTCTTGCCACAGAGGGCAGGACAAAAGGCAATGGGTTCACGCTATAGCAGATTTAGATTGAATCTCTAGAAAAACTTCCTAAAGGTAAGAACAGTAGGACAATGAAACAGACTGTCTAGGGAGCTTGTGGAAACTCCTTCACTGGAGGTTTTCAAAAGGAGGCTAGATAGCCCTCTGTCTTGGATGACTCAGTTCAGCGGTTCTCAAATTGTGGGTCGGGACCGCAAAGTGGATCATGACCCCACTTTGGAGTCACCAGGGCTGGCTTAGACTTGCTGGGGCATGGGGCCAAAGCCTGAGCCCCACAGCCTGGGGGCCATAGCTGAAGCCCGAGCCGCACCACCGAGGCCGAAGCCCGAGGGCTTCAGCACTGGGTGGCCGGACTCAGATTACAGGCCCCCTGCCTGAGACTGATGTCCCTGGGCTTCTGCTTTGGCTCCCCCCACTGTGGCAGTGGGACTCGGGCAGGCTCAGGCTTCAGTCCTCCCTCCTGGGGTCGTGTAGTAATGTTTGTTGTCAGAAGGGGTGCTTGGTGCAATGAAGTTTGAGAACTGCTGGTTTAGATACAACAAATTCTGCTTCTTGACAGGGGGTTAGACTAGATGGCCCTTCTGGTCCCTTCTAACCCTATGATTCTATGATTCTTTCTAATAAAAAGACATTCCTGTAATACTGGGATGGAATTGGGGCACTACACTAGACAGACATCTGACCAAAATCAATTTCACGTGACCCAGAACTCAAAGCACAATAGGCCAGCCCTCAATATTAATGAATGAACCATTTCAACTCTCTCACTGCTAGAAAAATGTGTTGAGAAATATGAAAACAAAAGTCACTTTCTAGGAATTACTTATAGGTGGTTTAATACTTTAAATCCTCTCAATCTCAAAGAAAAATGGGAAAAGGGACTTAGCCTTACTATCTCAACAGTAACCTGGGAGGCTATCTGGCGTAATGTGAAAGATACTTCAAGTTCTTGATCATTGGTGATTCTTCTGGACTCCAGAATGATTGTTTATGGCTAGATTGGCAACACACAGAGAATGTTGGAGATGCAAACAACCACATGACAACCTTTTGCACCTCCTCTATACCTGCCAAAATGCATGTATTCTGGAACACCATATTCAATGCTCTCTCAGAAACTTTAAATGTTGCTATCTTTTGTTTCTTCTCCAGGCTTGTGTATTTCAGAGGTGCTGGATGAGTTGGTATTACCAGTTAACATTAAGAAATGGATTGCTGTAACTATTTTAGAGACAAAAATTGTTATTCTGAAAAAATGAAAATTTGCAATTCCTCCTAATACACAGGCTGATCTAGTGAGCTCTCTACTACTTCATTAAAAGAAAAAAAATGACTCTGTCTAATAGAGGCACTTGGAAAAATATATGAGGCTGTCTGGTCAACATATGAAACTATTACATAGTTTTGCAGTTTCAAATATATTAGTTCCCAATACTCATAGGTTATGTTCTCACTTGTCTATTTAGCCACTTTAATAATTGATGCTCTGCTTGACCTCTATAGGTTCAGGGCTTTTCCCCCCAGATTTTGCAAATAATGAACATTGAATTTTGTTATTTCTATGCTATTTCGATCTTCGGCATGCATGTTTACATGTTTTGTTATGTGTTTATTTTTTATATAAAAACAGGAAAAATAAAGTTAAAAAAGAAAGGTTTCCCCAACCCTTTGGCTCACTGACCACAGAAATTACAGCACTCTGCGGAGCTCCTGATGCCCCGACGCTTCAGCCCAGAGACAATTGGCCCTGCTGTCCCAGTGTGCCAGAGACCTGAAGCAGTAGGAGCCCTTCAAGTGCCAATGCTTTGTTGTGGAAACAGTGGGCTCCCAGACCACCTATACAGCTATGGCCAACCTTCAGCCTAACCACATACGAGCACCTCCCCTGTGATACTAAGCACCCCTGAATTCACACCCTACACAGGTTTCAGAGGAACAGCCGTGTTAGTCTGTATTCGCAAAAAGAAAAGGAGTACTTGTGGCACCTTAGAGACTAACCAATTTATTTGAGCATGAGCTTTCGTGAGCTACAGCTCACTTCATCAGATGTTTACCGTGGAAACTGCAGCAGACTTTATATACACACAGAAATCATGAAACAATACCTCCTCCCACCCCACTGTCCTGCTGGTAATAGCTTATCTAAAGTGATCAACAGGTGGGCCATTTCCAGCACAAATCCAGGTTTTCTCACCCTCCACCCCCCCACACAAATTCACTCTCCTGCTGGTGCTAGCCCATCCAAAGTGACAACTCTTTACATAATCAAGTCGGGCTATTTCCTGCATAGATCAAGGTTTTCTCACATCCCCCCCCACCCCCATACACACACAAACTCACTCTCCTGCTGGTAATAGCTCATCTAAACTGACCATTCTCCAGGTTTAAATCCAAGTTAAACCAGAACATCTGGGGGGGGGGGTAGGAAAAAACAAGAGGAAACAGGCTACCTTGCATAATGACTTAGCCACTCCCAGTCTCTATTTAAGCCTAAATTAATAGTATCCAATTTGCAAATGAATTCCAATTCAGCAGTTTCTCGCTGGAGTCTGGATTTGAAGTTTTTTTGTTTTAAGATAGCGACCTTCATGTCTGTGATTGCGTGACCAGAGAGATTGAAGTGTTCTCCGGCTGGTTTATGAATGTTATAATTCTTGACATCTGATTTGTGTCCATTTATTCTTTTACGTAGAGACTGTCCAGTTTGACCAATGTACATGGCAGAGGGGCATTGCTGGCACATGATGGCATAGATCACATTGGTGGATGTGCAGGTGAACGAGCCTCTGATAGTGTGGCTGATGTTATTAGGCCCTGTGATGGTGTCCCCTGAATAGATATGTGGGCACAATTGGCAACGGGCTTTGTTGCAAGGATAAGTTCCTGGGTTAGTGGTTCTGTTGTGTGGTATGTGGTTGTTGGTGAGTATTTGCTTCAGGTTGCGGGGCTGTCTGTAGGCAAGGACTGGCCTGTCTCCCAAGACTTGTGAGAGTGCTGGGTCATCCTTTAGGATAGGTTGTAGATCCTTAATAATGCGTTGGAGGGGTTTTAGTTGGGGGCTGAAGGTGACGGCTAGTGGCGTTCTGTTATTTTCTTTGTTAGGCCTGTCCTGTAGTAGGTAACTTCTGGGAACTCTTCTGGCTCTATCAATCTGTTTCTTTACTTCTGCAGGTGGGTATTGTAGTTGTAAGAAAGCTTGACAGAGATCTTGTAGGTGTTTGTCTCTGTCTGAGGGGTTGGAGCAAATGCGGTTGTATCGCAGAGCTTGGCTGTAGACGATGGATCGTGTGGTGTGGTCAGGGTGAAAGCTGGAGGCATGCAGGTAGGAATAGCGGTCAGTAGGTTTACGGTATAGGGTGGTGTTTATGTGGCCATTGTTTATTAGCACTGTAGTGTCCAGGAAGTGGATCTCTTGTGTGGACTGGACCAGGCTGAGGTTGGTGGTGGGATGGAAATTGTTGAAATCATGGTGGAATTCCTCAAGGGCTTCTTTTCCATGGGTCCAGATGATGAAGATGTCATCAATATAGCGCAAGTAGAGTAGGGGCTTTAGGGGACGAGAGCTGAGGAAGCGTTGTTCTAAATCAGCCATAAAAATGTTGGCATACTGTGGGGCCATGCGGGTACCCATAGCAGTGCCGCTGATCTGAAGGTATACATTGTCCCCAAATGTGAAATAGTTATGGGTAAGGACAAAGTCACAAAGTTCAGCCACCAGGTTAGCCGTGACATTATCGGGGATAGTGTTCTTGACGGCTTGTAGTCCATCTTTGTGTGGAATGTTGGTGTAGAGGGCTTCTACATCCATAGTAGCCAGGATGGTGTTATCAGGAAGATCACCGATGGATTGAAGTTTCCTCAGGAAGTCAGTGGTGTCTCGAAGGTAGCTGGGAGTGCTGGTAGCGTAGGGCCTGAGGAGGGAGTCTACATAGCCAGACAATCCTGCTGTCAGGGTGCCAATGCCTGAGATGATGGGGCGCCCAGGATTTCCAGGTTTATGGATCTTGGGTAGTAGATAGAATATCCCAGGTCGGGGTTCCAGGGGTGTGTCTGTAAATCAGATGTCAAGAATTATAACATTCATAAACCAGTCGGAGAACACTTCAATCTCTCTGGTCACGCAATCACAGACATGAAGGTCGCTATCTTAAAACAAAAAAACTTCAAATCCAGACTCCAGCGAGAAACTGCTGAATTGGAATTCATTTGCAAATTGGATACTATTAATTTAGGCTTAAATAGAGACTGGGAGTGGCTAAGTCATTATGCAAGGTAGCCTGTTTCCTCTTGTTTTTTCCTACCCCCCCCCCCCAGATGTTCTGGTTTAACTTGGATTTAAACCTGGAGAATGGTCAGTTTAGATGAGCTATTACCAGCAGGAGAGT
Organism: Lepidochelys kempii; assembly: GCF_965140285.1. NCBI lineage: Eukaryota > Metazoa > Chordata > Testudines > Cheloniidae > Lepidochelys > Lepidochelys kempii. Next base: position 27,405,503 of record NC_136392.1, on the reverse strand, counting down.
GAGTTTGTGTGTGTATGGGGGTGGGGGGGATGTGAGAAAACCTTGATCTATGCAGGAAATAGCCCGACTTGATTATGTAAAGAGTTGTCACTTTGGATGGGCTAGCACCAGCAGGAGAGTGAATTTGTGTGGGGGGGTGGAGGGTGAGAAAACCTGGATTTGTGCTGGAAATGGCCCACCTGTTGATCACTTTAGATAAGCTATTACCAGCAGGACAGTGGGGTGGGAGGAGGTATTGTTTCATGATTTCTGTGTGTATATAAAGTCTGCTGCAGTTTCCACGGTAAACATCTGATGAAGTGAGCTGTAGCTCACGAAAGCTCATGCTCAAATAAATTGGTTAGTCTCTAAGGTGCCACAAGTACTCCTTTTCTTTTTGCGTACACCCTACACAGTACTGTCATATTCTTTGTACAAAATATGCCTTGTGAGGTATCATTTGAAAACTAATAACTCACTGCTCATTAATATTCTTGCATGATGTACTCACAGGTTGTGTACAAAAAGTTATGGATATAGGCTCAAATTATGACTGAAGTGTTTAAACCAGGCATTTCAGGGGGAGTTGATAACAAGTCTTCCCGAGACAAAGGAATGCATATTTAATTCTCTTTCCAGCCAGGTCTTCAGGCAAAGACAATGAAGGTCCCTTTTTTACATATTAAGTAAACTATTAAGCTAACAAGTGGGGGAAGAAAGAGCATGGAGATTCCTTCACCATCAGAGTTGAATAAACATTTCAAAGGTTTACTGGTCTATAAAGACAGGGGGTGTAAATCTCAGGTGATAAGCAATTGAATCCACTGATTTATAATACAGTAATATTGCATACAAAGTGTATCAAGTGAGGTCTTTTCTGAAAGTTAATGACTCATTGGCGATACTTGACACTGGTGATTAATATCATTTTGAATTGTCTGAATTAATACAAAATAAGGAATTATGGATACTCATTTGTATTAGGCTTTCCTGTCTGTGACCAAACAAAGGGAGAAACAGACTTTACTCCAGACAGTAGGGAAGGGAGCTATCTACCTGTCTCCAAAGAAATTAAGCAAGGTGGAATCAAAACAATGGAAGCTGTATTTACATAGAAATCAATAGAGGGAAGCCCCCAGGAAGGGAGAAACAGCATGAGGTCATCCTGTCCCATGAAACAAATTATTTGAACTTTGGAAGATATGAGCAATGGCAGAAGACATCTTTGGCATCCATCGCTAGACAGACACAAGGGAACAGAGCTCTTGCAAGCTGAGAAAGGTGAGTCCTGCAACTGAGGGGGGGTTTGAAGTTTCTGGAAACTGAATATACGTGAGAAACCATCTTGAACCAAACATATATCTGGCTAGATTAAGTTTTTGATTTTGAGATGTGTGTTTTCACTTTTATTGGCTTTGTAACCCTTTCTAACTTTATTCCTTTTACTTATCATCACAATCTATGTCCTACTCCTAAAAATTTGTTTTATTTTTACTATGAACCAACTCAGTGCTGTGCTTACATGGAAGGGTGTATTTATCTCCGTTAAGTTAATAAACTATGATGTGGGTTTGTGTCTTTAGAGGAACAAATGAACTTTATTATTTCTCTGAACTGTCCAGGAGAGGGCTGGCCATTGCAAAGCAAACAATTTTGAAAAAAGTCAGGACCAGTAGTGTGTTGGGGTCACCTTGCTGTTTGTAACCAAGGCTGGAGGGAGCCAGAGTAGGAATGTGGGGCTGTACGTGGGCTGCTGGGGTCAGAGCTGCTGACCTAAGGGTGTCTAGCACCCGGACACTCAGAGTGTGACCTGCAGGCTTGTGCCCTGATTGTGAGCATCCCACGTTAGGAGGTACAGCAGCAAACCACTGTAAGGCACACAGGATTGCAGAGCAAGTGATGATACAACCCCTCACTGGTCCACATTGCACCTCAAACCCTGTGGCACCCTTCCCTCCACAATGGCCCCCAGTCTCCCCTTCCCCGACACACACACACTAGTCCCTGCTAAACTTCTTATCTCTGCAAGCTTATACCTCCAGCCCCAGACATTGCCCATGGCTGTTCACAGCCTGCCCCTGTGCTGGCTCAGCAGTGGTATGCACGGAGTGCAGCTACAGACAGGGCTGGGCACAAAGCAATGAACATTTTCAAAAATGATTGGGCTTAGTCAAAATTTAGAGAAGAATTTTCCCAAATGTTCTGGGTGGGATTTTCAAAATGGTAACTCTTCTGTGAGAGCCACGTGAGGCCTAGAGACCCTGAGGATAGGGTTACCCTGCAATCTGGGTGTGTGTCTGCAGTGTCAACATCTTAGCTGAGCTACTTTTAATCTAGTTAGCTGGGGTACCAACAGCAGTGAAGCTGACCCCACATAGAACAGTCCCACCCAGGACCCTGGGTAAGTACTCAGGTGACTGGTCGACACTGAAGTCCGTGTTGCCATGGTTTCACTGCTATTGGTACCCAAGATTAATTAAAGCTAGCTTGAGTGTGTGTACACGTGCTGCAGTCACACCTCTTTGCAGTGCAGACATACCCTCAATGACATTAACACTAGCCATGCTATGTGAAGTACAAAACCCTGTCAGGTTTGCTGAGCAGATGGTTATATTTAACACATCAAGTTAAAATTCCTCTCCTTGTCTGAGGTGGTTAAGGGGAATTAAGTGTACAAGATTTCAAGCACAGTGTTGATCATATGTTAGAGGAAGCCAAGAAAATGTGAGCAAAGGGGACAATTTTTTAAAAACATGAAAATTGTAAAGTGTTTTCTATCAAAAAAAGGTTTGCCCATCCAGATGCACATCTTGCTGTCTTAATTTAATGGTCACAATACTTACATTCCCCCGTGGAGTGCCCAGTCTGGTCTCAGGCCTCCAGCGGTCACCTGTCTCTGGGCAGAGACCCTTGTACCACTCTGTTCTGACTGGGGTTTACAGGCTGCATTGCTCCCTGCCTTACACTGTGATATCCCCAGCAAGCCAGCCTGCCCAATGGCAGCACCTGGGCTGTGCTTTCTCTCAGAGAACAGTGATTAGTGCATGTCAGCTGCTGCAAGTTACCATGCAGCTCTTCCAAGGCAAAGTACCTTTCTCCAAAGGGCAAAAACATCAGAGAGAAAAAATAAAACAAAAAAATTCCTCCATACTTACTATATATACCAGAAATTGCCCATCTTTCACATGGGGAGCTAATGTCCCCCGTAGCCCATCTGCAAGGTTTGGGGTCCCCTTAGGACCAAAGGTCCTGTCTGTTTGCTGAATCAAAAGGAAGCCCTGAGTCCGTTTAAACTCAGCCTTTATATATCCTGAGTTCTTTGTCTCTTGGTCTCTGGAAAACCCCAGCTGAACTAGTCTGTGCAAACCACCCCAGGGGAAAATAAAGCTCTGGAGCAGGTTACAGTCTTGACAACTCACCTTAATCCCCACCCCCCAAACACACACTGTTTTGAGACCCTGGAGGAGCTGTAGTAACACTCCAAGCCACAGGGCACCTTCGTGGCCACCGAGTGAACCTCACTGCCTAGCCAGTTCAGAGGGTCTCAGTCACAAATGCACAGTGGGCTGTTTACCTTTCACCAAGGTGTGCATTCATTTCCCCCTTACAGAATAATACTATGCAATACAGGCTTACAGCAAGGACAGGCTTCCCCATAGCCCTCACTCCCCAGCCCAGGCTCACCCTCTGAGCTCCCTTGCTTCCTGTTTCCTCTCCTTATATTCTCCCCCAGTTACCTTGTTAGCCTTGTGATTGTCACCCAGTGTCTCACAATCCCCACCACCACCAGAAAGTGTGCAATAGCCCGCAGCTCGGCCTTCAGCCATCCCCAGGCTGCAGCAATATCAGTGATCAGGGCGCAGCTGATAGCACCCGGTCACGCTGCCCCATGCAGCAGAACACAGTTGCACACAGAACATTCATACATTTAGTACAATGGTCCCCAAAGGCACCAGTGGTCTGCAATATCTGTCACACTTGCTCCAAGCACACCTGTGCTCTTCCTGCAGCAATAAAAGCTCTTCATCCTTTCACCCAGGCCAGGGGAGGACAGTTCCAGGCTCTCAAGCTGGGTGGGGACAAGCACCAGCAGGAAGAAATCCTCTTTCCAGTTGCAGGGCTGCAAGGGATGGTGAGGGAGATAGAACAGGACCTACTCAGCTGTTTCTGCTTCCTCCTTCTTCCTCCCCTTTTCCTCCTCCTCCACCCAGAACCTTGGTCGGCTCCTGAAGGGGGAGGGGCAGAACTCTGCCTGCCTCCTCAGCTGCTCTGAAAATTCATGAAGGCTGCAGTTTCTCCCATCATGGCTGCAGGTCTCAAAACTGTCTCACTTTTAATGAAATGGTGAAAGTCAGCAACAGTGGGGACATACTGTTGATCAGGATTGGGATGCTCTGGCAGAGCCATTGGTGGGTGCACCAGGACCTGAACAGCAGGTGGGGCCAAAGATCAGGATTGAGATAGGTTAACAGGTGTGTCCAGGAGTGTAGCTGGAATGGCTGGGGAATTGCGGGTCAGAGGACAGTGGTGCATTGGCAGGGATGCGGGGAAGATGCTTCCAGAGCAGTTGTCTACATTGTATCAGCCAGTGCAATTGTCCCCTCCTTTTTCAAAAGCACAAAACTCAAACTCACAAATTTTTCATTAAAAACAAAAATACAATTCCTCAAACTCTTGTCCATTAACTATTCATCCCCAGCACTGCAAAGGTGACATGAGGTTAGCAGTAGAACTATGTGACAGCTGGAAACTCTGTTTCACGAAGGAGTTTGAAATCTGTTTTCATTCAGATTTGGAAGGACATCTGAAAATTTGTGCAAAGAAAATTCCAAACAAAAAAAAATAATAATTTCAGGTCCAATTATATGTTTTGTTTCAATTGTAGAGAGACAAGGAGGGAGAAGGAATCTTTTATTGGACCAACTTCTGGTAAAAGAGACAAGCTTTTGAGCTATGCAGAGCTCTACTTCTGGTCCATGTGGACCTTCTTTCTGGGACCAATACAGCTACAACACTTCTTTTAATGTTGACTTTTATTTTGCAATATATAATGTAATCCACATTTTCAAAAATTCAAAATGAAAAGTCATTTTAAAAGGAAAATTTGAAATGTTTTGTTTTGAAATTGAGGAAACAAATTTTTTTCCTGGCTTTTTTCCCCTCTCCGAATGAAAGTTTAGCAAAATGGACACAACTTCATGAAGTGTCTCGGTTTAGCGTAAACTGCAGTTTTCAGCAGAAAATGGCTCTGTCAAAGTATTTCTGACCAGCTCTCCTGTACAGTAATTTGGTCTCTGCAATGGGGCCATTCAATTCCAGACCTACCCCCTTCAAGGACTTAAAAATTATGGTTACAGCTGCTAACAGATCAACTTCTCTTCTAAATTAAATGTCAAAATGTGTTGACTCAAGGTAAATGTTGACAAGAGAGAATCTCAAATTCAATACTGGAGAATAAGAGAAATTGAAAATAGCACTTGGAGACATGCATTATTAATCAGCGTTTTATGTAATGACATTTCACAAGAGCTTCCTGGGTCTTCTGCAGTCAGTGATCAGTATCAGTTCTGCTGTTGCTTTAACCATCTTATCAAGGAGAAGAACCGCAGGATCTCAGCAGAAGGTGGTATTGGTAGTAGCAGGTGCCGATGGAAACCAAACAAAAGTTGGTCAACTGGCAAGATCTAGCCAGACTTGCCAATGCACAAATGACACAAGGAAAGCAATGGAAAAGAAATCTGAGTAAATATCAGTTTAAGAGTTATTAAAATTTGCAGCTTCATGGAAGAAAGTAGAACAAAAGTGCTATTTATTACCAACACCATTGAGACTGGGAGAGCTGTCAGTGCAGAAAACATCTCTTTCATTAATGTTATCTGAACTAGTTTGGTTTCATATATAAAAAGGGGGGAAACATTTTTCTTCCCTGATTTTATACATGCCCTGTGATTTATATTCTTTACGGCATTTTTATGAGCTTCTGTAGCACATCATAGAGTGTAATAACAGCATGGTAATTGTGTTGGCTGCATGTCCTGGCACTTAATTATAATCCTGTCATTGTCATTTGCCAGCTTGTCTAACAGAATAACCTTGCCATGTGGCTGACATCCAACTTAAAAATAAAGGGGAAAGAGAAAACGAAAGAAAAATGGCAAGAGAAAAAACAAACAAGTGTGATGTCAATATAAGAGGCGTATGCTTGAAGAATCTGCGAGGACACTCCAAAGACACACACGCATGCTGGCTCTTTGTGCATTGTATATGTAGGCTGCTTGCATGGTAGTCATGTCCACAAGAAGGACGTGCTAAGATTCAAACATGCTAAATGAATGTTGGGATTCAAAGCTTTTCTTCATTTTCTTTTCATTTAATTCTTTTTTAAAAGCTTACTAGAACCTTTTCAGTTCCAGCCCAGCTCAAGCCAAATTTCAGCTTCTGTGTCAGGCAAATAATTCCTTCCCTCCACGAATAGGGTTTGTTCCCTTTTTCTCTCCACCTTGAGCAGATACACCCACCACCTTAAAGTAACTTCTGTCCATGGAAAACGACCAACACATGACACAGAAGGGAAAGCGTGATTAGAGAATGAAGTGACATATCAGTGAACTTCAAAAGTTCTCCAAAAACAAAGACTAGTCTGAAGGTTGGGAATTGTAACCCCTAGTATTTGTTGATTCCTTTATATTAATCCATCCATGCTTATGCTGACCAACAAATGATCAGTGGCCAACAAGACAACTGGCATACATGATCAGACAAGGCCCCCAACCCAGCCTGTGTCACTGAAATCTGGCAAGTCCAATATTAGTTTACCTGGTCACTTCAGGATATTAGATATATCACAGACCCAGACCAAGGAAACCTCAAATGTAAGAGAGGTGCACTTTAAACAATGTGCTTCACAAGCATCCATGTAATCTGCAAGGCCAAGAACAGGTCAGCATGGTAATCTGTTAATTTGAAGACCACCACACTATGAAGGTTTCCTAAATAATCTGAGGGAGTTTCTCTCAGAGGTGGTGTTGAAATTCTCAAGATGCAGGACTTCAACATGTGTACTGACTACAGCCAGTCAGAAAATGGAACTTCCATTCCACAGGAAATTCTGATATTTCAAAATTTGTTTTTGTTCCAAATTGGAATAAAAAGTTTAAATTTCTCACAGAACAGAATTTCCAAAAAAATTCAGATCTGAACCATCAATACATTTGGTTTTAATAATGTCAACACATCATAATATAAAATGCAATGTATAATATAATATAATATATAAATACATTAAAATATCCTAATATAAGTCAAAACTAAATAAAATGAAATGATAAAGTCAAAACAAATTATTATCTCATCAAAATGAAATGAGAAAGCAAAATGATTTGTTTTGACACTTTTCTGTCTAAAATTTAATTGAAATGACATTCCCATGAAACATTTTGATTTCAACAAAATTGCATTTTCCAATGCAAAATCGTTCTGTCAATTTTTTTTTGACCAGCTCTAATTCTGACGGTGTCCAATACTCAGGCTCAAAACTTCTCATTTATCCTTTCTACCACAGGTTGCTCTCATGAAATCTCTGGAATGGCTCACTTAAGACCCCATATTCCGGATCTGATTTTTAGACTGGATGTGGACACAGGTGCAAAAACATTATCCAATGTCTTGTTTAGCCATTATCCTCTCTCTTATCTCCAAGCAAGGAGATGCTACCATCATGGCCTGCCCTTGGAAGCTCATAGACGGAGCTTCTAAATTCTAAAAAGAAAGAAAACTCTATCCAGCTAGGTGACCAAACATCAGAAGAACTAGTGAGACATTCCAACCAGTCACAGACTCAGCTGATAAAGTTGTGACCTACAACAATTTGTCACCTTCACAGGACATCTTAATGAGCTGCAAAGCTCAGTTACTTGACCTAACTATTCCACAATAAGTTATAAATCTATAACCTATGTTGAGGAAGAGACAAAAAGAAATGTAAAGTATGTAATATACTTTTGTAAAAAAAATTCAAATTTGCAAGGTACTTGGATACCATGTTGAAAAACAAAGGTAGATGGGTAAAGGCCTGTCCTGAGGAGTCTCCATTGATTTGCAATGGAGAATTCCTCCTTTCCTCAGAACAACAGGTTCTCTGGCCTCTCCTTGTCAGGTTTGAGACTCTAGTAATTTCTTTGATCAGCATTCCAGTCATTACAGCCTGGGTTTATCTCACTCCTCTAGGCAAAACCTTAAGTTATAAAAAGATACACAGACAGAAATAGTTATTCTCTTCAGCACAATTCTTTTCTCAGCCATTTAAAGAAATCATAATCTAACGCATAGCTAGCTAGATTACTTACTAAAAGTTCTAAGACTCCATTCCTGGTCTATCCCCGGCAAAGCAGCATATAGACAGACAGACCAGACCCTTTGTTTCTCTCCCTCCTCCCAGCTTTTGAAAGTATCTTGTCTCCTCATTGGTCATTTTGGTCAGGTGCCAGTGAGGTTACCTTTAGCTTCTTAACCCTTTACAGGTGAGAGGATTTTTTTTCCTCTGGCCAGGAGGGATTTTAAAGGGGTTTACCCTTCCCTTTATATTTATGACAAGCTCACACAAGTTGCCGATTGGATGGGCTGCAGAAAATGCAGAGGGGAATCCCCTGCAGGGAGGTTATAAGATCCAAACAAGTCCACACAGCACAGCTGAGAGAGTAAAGGTTTGTTTTTCCCTGTGTGCAGAAAAACCTTAGGGGGTAGAATCGCCGTATAAAAGTTGTATTGTCATTCAGCAGAAAGGTGTAAGGGAGAAGTGCTAGAAGATAGGAAGCAGCCTAGACTCCTTACTAGCTCTGCTTAATGCAAATCTAATGCTCCCGTGCACAGGTCTGAGGATACAGAAGTAATGCCCTGCTTGGATTTTTTTGGTAATAGTATTTGGTAATACAAGATGGACCAGCCTGACAATGTTCAGTAGTTGGGGTGTTCACATCTGGGGTGGTGGTTTATCCCATTGTAATGAATGCAGGTGCAGCAGACAATCCATATGTTATTTGGTAAATGCCCAGTCTAGGCCTTTGATCATTATCTGCCCTGGACACAGGGCAGCATGTAGCTTCACTCCACCAGGATCCATGCTTTGGAGAGGTATGATTCCCTCTGTGCTCCCCCCTTCCTGCAGGGGCTAGAAATGTGCTAATGGTAATTTTTCATTCACCCGCTTGTGGAGGGGAATGAGCAGCCTGTTCCCTGTCACATGCCCATATCCCTGGTCTAGGGTGACCACAGGAGATATGGTAGGAGGGGTTACTCCACATAACACTGCTACATGCCTGCAGAGCTCAAGGCACAAGATAGCCAGTGTACCGCAGCAGAACAGGACCAAATTCCAAGGCAGCGATTCCTACGTTCTGTGGTGATGTCAATACTTTACTGCCACGGAATCCCCTTCGTTCCCAGTCCTGCGCAAACCTGTGGCCTGTACTTGCACAGTATCACTGACATAATGGGTGATGATTATTTTAAACAGCAATTTGTTTGCAAGGATGGGTTCTGCACAGTGCTCTCCAGGCAGCCCAGCCCCATTCCCATGGCTTCAGCTTCCACAATGGTGCCCAAGCAGCCTGAACCACCTTTCCCCATGCGAGGGGGTTGTGGGAGGAGATTGTAGCTGGATTCAATGGCTCATCAATCCAGGTTTCAGTAGCTGTGCTGTTCTCTGGGCAGCCCAGCTTGTTGCCCTTCACTTCTAGCTCCCCCCGACTCCTTGGCCGCAGGCTGGCTTCCAGTCCTGGCTTCCAGCAACCTGGCTCTTTGGAACAGCACTGGGAGCATACACTGCAGTCCAAAACTGGAGAAATCCCAGCAAGGCAGAGAGACAGAAAACAAGATGTTGGGCACCTGGATGCAACAACATGGCACCTTCCATGGCTAAAATGCTGAACTCTGTGGACTCTTGGAAGTTAGTCAAACCTCTTGGTTCACACCACTTAGAACTATTGCTTGAGGTTCTCTGCAGACTCACACAGGTGACAATGCATCAGTTTACACTTGGGTCATGTTTTCAAGGTTATCTGCACAACCATAATGGCAAGATACATTTTTTTAATCAGGAGTTGAGATTCTGGAGTCCAATCCTGTGGCAAGAAGGGAATTCTGCATCAAGGCCGTGGAATACATGAGGCCTTGAACAAAGGCCAAAGTGTTTAAAATGGAACAGTCCTTATCACTCAGTTGATAGTACCATCCACTGTGCAATGGAATGCCAAGCAGAGAGCACTGTGAAAAATGCCAGACTAGGAATAATTTTATTTGGACATGTCCTCGTCTGCCTGTCTTGGGCCTGTTTGCCTAGAAATCCATGTCTCCCCTTTCTACCAGCTCCTACTATGTTCCCAGCAAACTGACCCTTTACCAAGCAGGTGGATTTGTATCAAACTGGAATTGATTATCTTATCTGTCAGCTCTTTGTGACTGTCTTGGAGGCTGCATAATCTGAAGGAATGTCCACAGAACGGGGAGGTCAGTAGCTGTGAGTTATTAAATTGTAGCTCTGCTACTGACTTACTGTGTGACCTTCAGTGAGTCATTTCACCTCTAAAGCCCTCACTTTCACCCTCTGTAAAATGTAGGTAATTACACTTGCAGGACCAGATGAATGGGTGAGGACTAATGCATGTTTCTTCAGTACTTTGGATATGTCAAGCTGTAGATAAGATTTATCTATATTAAAACTTGCACCAATTCAACTTGTTTTTAAATCAGTTTAGTTAAACTAGTGTGAACCCCTTTGTGGTCTCTCTTAAATTGATTTAAACCTCTCTTAAAGGTTAGCAACTGAAGTAGAGCTGGTTGTGAACTAGGTTTTTTTCCTCCACAGAAAATCTGTATTTTCATCAACAGAAAAAACAAAATCTGAACAATTTTGCCCCCCTCCCTCCAAATGTTCATAGATGAACATTTTTCAGATTTCTGGCAAAAAAAAATCAAATTGTTTTGAGGGAAGCATATACTTTCCACAAAAAAATTCATTTTGTCAAAAACTGAATTTGCCATAAAATAACATTGATGGAAAATTTTCAAGCAATCCTAAACTGTGCTAAGCTAAGTCAGTATAAGTAGGGTTTAAACTGATTTGAGAGTTTACTCAAAAGTTTACAGTGGTCTAACTAAATTGACTTAAAAACTGATTTTAGCAATACTTGTGAAAGATTTAATATAGACAAGCCTAAGTTTTATGGATGCCCATCTAGAAGATTACGGTTCCTGAGTCATATGTCCCTTCTGCTTTGTTTTTTCCAAGGCCAAACTCTGTGTTGATATCCCTTTCCCCTGTCATGCACATCACTTATTTTAGTATGAAATAAGATGGGCTTGTGACAAATACTGCTCCTCTTATCCCCAGAAGGCACTCGTGGTACCTGACAATAATCAGAAACGGTTTACAACAGTTAACATTTTTTTTTAAGGATATCCAAGCACCATTCATGGGAAGTGTTTGCCCTGGAACACATCCCTGTTTGCATTTGCTTTTTTAGAGCTGAGCTATAATCTGAAATAATTAGAGACCGATTGCCAACAGAGAGAGACAAAACCACGTGTAGCTTTGCTTTTGCAAATATAGAGCTGGGGAGGGTTCAAATCTGGGCTCATTAATATCCCAAACCTAATGTTCAGGGTCTTGGATAAATGCTGCTGGATTTAGTCCACCTTTAGCTAACAACTTGGTTCTCTCTTTCTTCATCAATTCTCCCTGTCCTGAAACCATTTTCCCTTTCCTCTAGGATAACTTAAGCACATTATTTAAGTGGACGTGAACTGAATCACAGACTTTCTAGCAGTGGTGAGAAAACCAGTTTGGAAAAAAACACAGCAACGCTTGTTGCTCCACTGATTCTTTACTTACTAGTAAACCTGAACATGAGCCAAATCTTTTTCTAAATATGTTTTTAATGTGTATGAGGCAAACTCCATGTAATATCATATGCAGAAAAGTCACGGGGACACAGATACCCGTTGGCACAGGATCCTCTGTTCTTTGCAAACATCTCACACCTGACAAACTCACTACACCACACATATAATGTGTCTACAGAAACCTCATAAATTGACCTCATTGAGATATATGTATTGGTAAGATTTAAGGAATAATGTGTTTTTACTGAAAATATGCTTTATGGATTTGGAGTAGAAATTCATCACCAGGAGACACCATGTCTTGGTGATGGCTCATTTGAGCAAGGAGGAGTTGTCACCCCACCCTGTTTGGCCAGTGATTCAATGCAAGGCTCAACTGTTTAGCGTTGCACACTACTAAGACTTTGAACAGGAAACCCTCAGAAGCAATGACAAATGATCAAAACCACTTAAAGATGAAAAAGAAACTTTACAAGATTGGGCTTCACCCTGTCTGTGAATAGAAACAACAGGCTGTTTCCAGTATAACACAGAGGAGGGAGAAGCACTCTGTATTCATTCACTGAGGAAAACCCCTTGTGAGGCAAGGATGCTTTCACAAATGTTGAGATCCTGGTTACTGAAAACCAGGCAACTTTGCAACAGCATGCACTTGCGGGGGGGGTGGGGTGCAAACCTACTTTAGTAGCTAGGAAAAGTAGCTATTGATTAGTGTAGACTCAGGTTCATGTTTTATGATTTTGTTTTGTATTGTAACCATTTGTTTCCACCAATCTCTCGGCTCTAGTTAAATCTTTATTCTTTCTTAAATAAACCTACTTTGGTTTTATTATAAGTGTTCATGAGCGCTGTGTGATTGCAGGAGCTCTGGTTTCAGGGAAAATTGGGGCATACAGCTCCTTTGGGGGGCAGAGGACCTGGGATTTCTGTGAGTAGCCAGTGTCAGGGGATAGCCATCACAGGGGAACACTTCAAAGGCACTTGAGGACGGGGATTCATCTACTGTTAACCTGCAAGGCAAAGACAGGGCTGGCATAGCCCTGAGGAGAGTGCTTGGGTGACTGAAAAACTAGTGGTTTTAAGGAGCTGACTCCCAGCCCCCATGGGCAAGGCTGCCTCACACCGGAAGCAGAGATAACAGGGTGCCCAAGAACTGTGACAGCCACTAACACCAATAACCACATTCTGAAACAGAGCAAAACGTGGTTATGTTTAAAGTATTCTCACAAACACACATCACATTCAGCACATATATATTACCCTCTCCCACACTACATTCCCTTTCTTACCTTCCACCTAAGCAGCACTTTCATGAGAAAGTGATGACCAGTTGCTAGCCAGATCGATAAAAAGCAGCTGTTGTTAATCTTAGGCAATAAAACATGGGGATAATAGAAAACTTAATAAAACCAAATCTTTTCTGACATGGGGATCTACTCTGAGAAGTGTCTCTGTAAAAATGTCTCCATGATCATGGTTTCCCAGTTATTTCCCTGTCAAACATGCTCAATTTACAAGCAAAAATAAATATTCAGATAATTCTGGATCTGAATCTGTTCCATTGAAGCTCATGGCAAAACTTCCAGTCACTTCAGTAGGAGCAGGGTCTATCTAGGAACACTGAAATATGAAATGCTATGAGAGGGCCCATCTTCTCAGATTATTTCTAGCCACATATGGGAATGCTTGAAAATCTCAGGAGAGCTAGCCTGTGTTTCCGAGAAAGCAGTGGATGTATTGTTTCTTGACTTTAGCAAAGCTTTTGACACGGTCTCCCACAGTATTCTTGTCAGCAAGTTAAAGAAGTATGGGCTGGATGAATGCACTATAAGGTGGGTAGAAAGTTGGCTAGATTGTCGGGCTCAACGGGTAGTGATCAATGGCTCCATGTCTAGTTGGCAGCCGGTGTCAAGTGGAGTGCCCCAGCGGTCGATCCTGGGGCCGGTTTTGTTCAATATCTTCATAAATGATCTGGAGGATGGTGTGGATTGCACTCTCAGCAAATTTGCGGATGATACTAAACTGGGAGGAGTGGTAGATACACTGGAGTGCAGGGATAGGATACAGAGGGACCTAGACAAATTGGAGGATTGGGCCAAAAGAAATCTGATGAGGTTCAATACGGATAAGTGCAGGGTCCTGCACTTAGGACAGAAGAACCCAATGCACAGCTACAGACTAGGGACCGAATGGCTAGGCAGCAGTTCTGCGGAAAAGGACCTAGGGGTGACAGTGGACGAGAAGCTGGATATGAGTCAGCAGTGTGCCCTTGTTGCCAAGAAGGCCAATGGCATTTTGGGATGTATAAGTAGGGGCATAGCGAGCCGATCGAGGGACGTGATCGTCCCCCTCTATTCGACATTGGTGAGGCCTCATCTGGAGTACTGTGTCCATTTTTGGGCCCCACACTACAAGAAGGATGTGGATAAATTGGAGAGAGTCCAGCGAAGGGCAACAAAAATGATTAGGGGTCTGGAACACATGACTTATGAGGAGAGGCTGAGGGAACTGGGATTGTTTAGTCTGCAGAAGAGAAGAATGAGGGGGGATTTAATTTGATAGCTGCTTTCAACTACCTGAGAGGTGGTTCCAGAGAGGACGGTTCTAGACTATTCTCAGTGGTAGAAGAAGACAGGTCTCAAGTTGCAGTGGGGGAGGTTTAGGTTGGATATTAGGAAAAACTTTTTCACTAGGAGGGTGGTGAAACACTGGAATGCGTTACCTAGGGAGGTGGTAGAATCTCCTTCCTTAGAAGTTTTTAAGGTCAGGCTTGACAAAGCCCTGGCTGGGATGATTTAATTGGGGATTGGTCCTGCTTTGAGCAGGGGGTTGGACTTGATGACCTCCTGAGGTCCCTTCCAACCCTGATAGTCTATGATTCTACGATTATCAGTCCAATTGAATGGCCCTGAGCTGTTTGGACAAGCTATGACCAAGTATCCATATGGGGAGAGAGGGGGGCAACTTATTTGAGTTGAATCACAATTCCAAAAATTTTAGTGTCACCAGCAATCATTTCTAGTAAGCCAGGCCATGCTAGTGCTTCCATATTTCCCCTTTCCTTATACAGCCATCACTTTGTCCTCTGTAAGGCCATCATTACAGCCTGGAATCCTCATGTTCTCCTGTTTAAAATGAGAACTTGCCCTTCTGTTGATGACTGTGTCTGTTTATTCACTGAGGCAATGCTCCCATAATGGCTCTCAGTAGTTAATAGCCCCAGTTCTGTCCTGACCCCGGCCCCTTTATGGTGCTCCTTTGCTCCCTTTCTGAATACACCCCCGCAGGGGGTGCCTTCACCTATCCCAGGGCAGAATTCTGCAATTTGCCCACTCTTAGACTGAGCCCTGGGTAACAGTATCCTGTGTATCCACCATACTTCACCAGCAGATCCAACTGAGATCGGACACCTGCAGTTCTTCCCTTTGGGATCCTGGGTATAGAGAGACCAAACAGCCTTCTTAAAGCAAAGTATAGTTTATTTTGCACTAGGAACAAAGCATTTAGAGAAAAGGGACTTTAAAACAATCGACACCCACGTCTGTTTTACCTAATAGCTTCCCATCCCCTGATGGCAACCTAGGCAGGCCTAGAGTCTTTAGATACTCCCAGCAGGTGTGTCTCTAACTCTAAGTCTCCCACACAACTCCCCCCACTCTGTAGAGAGAGTGTTCCTTTTAAAATCTGCCATGTTTCTTTTGATCTTCATTGTGGGCATGCCTTTTCCTGACCTGGCATTTGAATGTCTCTTAATAACCCTCAAGTGTTTGCAGAGCAGTGGTTTACCCTGAGCAATTCTTTTTCCTTCCTTCTTGTTTTTCCTACAGCCTCCTATTAAACTAAACCACCATATTCATACACCCCAATAACCAGGTCAATATGCAGTATTCATAAATGCTTACAAAGCAGCTCCACATCTGTCACAATGGAGTGCTAACAGGCTGGAACATAACTAGTATGAAAGTCCTACAGTGCATTCCCTCACAGCTACTGGCATAGGAACATGCCAGAGATGTGGCCAAGTTTGGGAGAGGACATGATGGGGAGGAAGAGGTAGCATGGGCATATGTTAGAGCAATTCCCTTGCCCCTACCCTAGGCTACGTGTCCTGAGTTGCATAAATCAGGGCTAGTATACCTAAATTCCTTCTTATGTGGAAACACTACTTCCATACACCCATTCTTTAACTATTTCCTAGACTGAGCTGCAAATACTAGTCTTCCAAAGTTCCCCCAAGATTTCTTTCTTTAAGACAAGAGGGGTTAATTAAAATGTTTGTAACAATGCTGCTGTTGGTAGCGTCTGTGGATCTTCGATGGGGGCAGATTTAATGAAGAGTAGAGGATGAAAACAGCTAAGCAGTAAAACACACTGAAAGATTGAAATATTCAATATTACATAAATAAACCAGTGATTTCTCTCTCCCAGGTGTGGTTCTGCCTGTCATTGTAGTGGTCATTGTTGTCTCCAGCCATCAGCACACATCCATAGATCTGCACAATGGACAAAAACTAACAGAGGAAGCAATTTCTGAAAGGAATCATGTGATTTCCCTTCGAACCTGTAGGGCAGGGTATTTGCAAACTTCAGGTCATACAATATTTTGCCAGTTTCAGGGGAGCACCTGTTGTGCAGAGAACAATACCAGGAGCTATGAGCTTAGTGCTTCAAAAGAGAAGAATGACGTTGTGCTTAATGCACTAAACTAGGAATCAGATTATCTGAATTCTACTCCTAGTTCTGTCACAGGCTTCCTGGGTGACCTGAGGCAAATCAGTACCGGCCAGATTTTCAAGTCCTTACCACCCACAACTGGGGGCATATCATCAAATTGAGGACTTCAATAGCTCAGATATAGGTGAGAGGTTTTTCGCAGGAGTGGGTGGGTGAGATTTTGTGGCCTGCGTTGTGCAGAAGGTCAGACTAGATGATCATAATGGTCCCTTCTGGCCTTAGTATCTATGAATCTATAAAAGAGCTCTGCTCGTTGGCTCTTTTAAAAATCTAACCACAAAGGTTACAATTAGAGCTGGGTGAATTTTGTTCAGTGAAGAGTATTTTTGCCCAAAAAATTCATTGTGGTGGTGGCACTGAAACTACTTGTGAACTGAGGTAAAATGCAACCAGTAGTTTGGGCTGGGAAAAAAATCAAACACAAATTTGAAAAAGTAAATGCTTCATTCCAATCATCTCAAAAATTATCTTTTCGACTTTTGTTTTGAAATGTTTCATTTCCCCTTCAATATTTGGGCAATAAAAAAAATGGGTGGGTGAAAAGCACACAATGACGACTGAATCAAAATGAAAAACAAAAAAAAATCAATTTGAGTGGACCAAAACTGTTTGGTCAATTGCTACATGAATGGCTGGCTGGTATGCCACACATGGAAACAACACGCTGGTTTCCAAAACGCAGGCCAGTAAGTAGAGCTGGTTGATGTTGTCAACATTTTTTCCATGTCTTGAACATTCTTTGTTGTTTTGAAAATGTGTGTGTCATTTTTGAATCAACATTTATATCAAAATCTAGTTTCCAGTGAACAAAACATTTCCATACCATTCTTGATGAAAATTTTGATTAAAAAATATTTTTAAAAAGCCTGTTGAACTTTCGTCCCCTCCCCCGCAAAAGAAATTCAAGTAAGTCTACAACTTTTTGTGGAAACCTTTGATTGTGTAGGCCATTTTTCTATGAAAAAATATTCCTTTACCCTTTTTTTGACCAATTCCACTGTAAATTGAACGCCAAACCATTCTAGGAACAAACAGGTCTGCTAACACATAACTACCCGATTTCCTGATGTATCCATGCATTCTGTTACTGGAGATGAGACTTCTGTTACTTTTGGAATTCACTGCAGCATTTTCCCACATGCTGTCACTACTCGTAACCTTCAGTTTTCCATGACTGCCAGATTTGGTCTTTGGGGTTTTCCCTCATCTCATCTGAGTGCAGCAAGCATCCCCACCGCAGCACTTAGGCATAGGCTTCCAATATACACACTTTCGACCAAGTGATACAGATGGGTTCCTCCATTCCTATTCAGAATCTTCTGAGTATTAAGTTTTATTTTCTCTGGGAATACCCAGGCAAGGTGTATATTGGTCTTGTCTGCTACAGGTGCTACATAAGGCAGTTAATACTTTACCCTAAATCACTGATGTCAACAGAAGCTTTGCTATTGACTTCAATTGGTGTGAGTTCCTTAAGCTTGAACAATGGAGACATGCTTTTCATACATGAACTCCAGGGTTCAAACCCTCCTGGTGAGCAGGTTACATCAGCAGCATTTAAAAGTTGTAACGAAGCACCTTCTTATACTGGTTTTAAGTCCTTCTGGGGCAGCACAATTTATGGGGTGAAATCTGAGCAAATGGGAGTTATGCCATGGGAGTTGTATGAACAACAGAGTTTTAGGTTCACTGGCAATTCCAAAAACAGGAAAAAAAAAGTTTTGGGTGAACTAAAAATCAATATTTTTGTCCCCCCCCGCCCCCAATTGTCAAAACCAACACAAATTTGCAAAAAGTTTCAGTGTCTCCAAATCTGCATTTTTCGCCAAAAGCCCCATAAGTTTCAGCCAAACAATTTCATCCGGCTCTAGTAGTTAGTCTCACAATATAAGCAGAAGTACAATTTTTTTCCAGCAGGCCGATTCATTGTGTTTTTTGCAGCACTGGTGGTTTGGCATGATACATTCTTTTTATTTCAGAAAGCTCTCCCCCCTTTGACCTTGTGTTTATGGTTTATCCTGTTTCTTTCCCTTTGATGTCTCAAATGTTAATAGCCCACATCATTCTTGTATCTTTCACGCTCCTCAGTGTTTAACTGAGCTCTTTCCTCCAGTCTGAGGGAAGTGTCTTTCTGTCAGTAGCTTGAGATCAAAGTTTATCCTTCCCAAACCCTTTGATATGAGCAAATACTTTTTAATTGTGTATTCACCATTTAGACTGGCATTCTTCAGAAGGAGATGGAAACCTGGTAGAGAGGATCAGAGGAATTGTCAGGGCAGATCTACACTTAAAACACTGCATCTGCCCTCCTGTAGCACTTTAATGAAGACGCTCTGTGCCCACAGGAGAGTGCTCTCCTGTCAGTGTAGTTAGTTCACTTCAGTGAGAGGCAGTAATGGTATCGGCGGGAGAAGCTCTCCTGCTGACACAGCACTGTCTGTATGGATGCTTAGGTCAGTATAAATATGTTGCTCTGGAATATGGATTATTCACCCCCCAGAGCAACATAGTTCACCAATTTCTGTAGTGTAGACCAGGGCTCAGGGTGGATCAGACTTCAGGCCCATTTAGCCCAGTGCCCTGTCTCTCACAGTGGCCAGCACCAGATGCTTCAGAAGATGCAATAGGCAGAGGTGGGATAATCTGCCCCCGACATCCTGGTCTCTGACAGAGATTGGCTTGAGTCCCAAAGAACAAGGTTTAATATTCCTGCCAAATATTTTTGTTATTAATCATAACACTGGTTATTCTTGATATCCATATAACTGTCCAATCCCTTTTGAATCTTGTTAAGTTATTGGCCTCAAATACTTTCAGTGGCAGTGAATTCCACAGTTTAATCACATGTGTGGAATAGTATCTCCTTAGATTGGTTTTGAATTTCCCACCCTTTAATTTCATTGAAGATTCCCTTGTCCTTGTGTTAGAGACATGATGAACATATTCAGACTGGATGTGTCAGAAGGCAGCCACCCCTTGTGCTGTAGCTATTTGGGCAAACCTGGAGGCTTTGGGCATGCTAGCTGATCTTTGTCTGAGGCTCAGGAGGTTTGCTGATTCTTGTGCTGTCTTTCCTGAAGGCTGATTCACACATTTTCCTGAGACACAAGCCTAGCTGAATACCTTCTATACATGAAGGGCAAGATTTTCACACTTAGGAGCCTAAATTTAGGTTCCTAAATTCCCCTCTCAGAACCTAATTAGGTGGCCTGGTTTCCAAAAGGCATTCTCACCCAGCAGCTCCCATTGACTTCACTGGGTTTACTCATGTAAGTAAAGCTAAGCGTGTGCATTTTGCAGAACTGGGGCCTTTATGTGCCCTCCACTATGTTGTTATCTGGGAGCAACTGCACCTGAAATTCCTGCACCTGAGAGTGAGAACAGTTTACCAGAGCTTGCTTGTCTTTTTTCCTATAGAATCATCAACAACGAGCATGCCATAATGGTAATGATCCATGCTGCCGGCAGGCAATTTCCAGGTGGGAGTCCAAGCGCAGAAGGCTTAATACTTCTATATTAACCTTTAGCACCGCTCTTACTATACTGCACTTCTCAGCTCTCCCAGTTTTCCACTGAGACTTGCAAGTCTCTTGGATCAGGGAAAACAAACAAAACTGAGCTGTGTTTTCTGAAAGGCAAAAACTGGGACTCCTCCCATCTATTTCAATGGATGCTTTAGCACCATCTTGAGATGGACAACCAGTATTTCCCGCAGTTCTTCAATTCTTTGTGATTGGGAATGATCTCATAAGGTAACCCATGAAACGTTTTCTAATTTATCTTTAAAAGGAAACTGAATTCTTTAATTGTCAAAGCTACTTTTTCAATTTAGTGCTGAATTTCCAAATAGTATCGGGGAAAGGAGCTCTCAGCCCCAAATTTAATTAAAACTTACCTGTTCTAAAAAAGTTTTCTACATCCCCAAAAATCAAAATTTGCCATTTAACACTCCATGACTTGCTCCAACAATGCATCAGTAATGGAAATGCCTAGTCTAGGAAAGACAGAATTATAGATTGCGAGGCAGTTCTCAATCTTGCCTGCTTTACCTCACATAAAGAAAGAAGTTAATTTCTATATTACCAATACTCCCTTGTACTCTGCCATACTTACAATAGCAACTAAATTGAAGCCTGTCAACTGCGCTGTTCTCTACCTAGATATTTACCTGGTCTTCCTCAGCAGAGTTTCTGAGCACCTCACAGTCATTAATGGATTTTACCCTACAGACACCTGTGAGAAAGGGAATTTTGTAAATGGGGAACTAAGGCATGCGGGACATTAATTGACTTGCCCAAGAACACACAGAAAGTCCGTTAGAGACAGGAATCTAACCTGGGTCTCCTGAACCAAGTGCCATCTCCTCTAGACCATTGTTGCTTCACTCTCTTTTCTTTAAGACCCCACTTCTGGAAGCACTTATGCCCGTGTTTTCATTACTTACAGGAGTGGTCACATCTAAGCCAATAGGACCATTTATGCAAGTAGAGCTGTACACGTGCATATGTGTTTGTGGAATCCTATCAGGGTGCCCCCCCCCCCCCGCCCACCATCCGCTCCTCACTACCTCTGAGCACACGGACTGTTTGGAGATGCTCTGCTTGCAAACACCATGTGTGGTTTATTTACAATATTCCTATCACTTTTACAGCACCACGCAGCACCTTCTAACACAGGGATTGGTCCTGCTTTGAGCAGGAGGTTGGACTAGATGACCTCCTGAGGTCCCTTCCAACCCTAATATTCTATGAATCCTTCAGCCCCAACATTTAGACCACGGATAGGAAAGGAAGGAGATCTCACCCTTGGAGATCTCTCTTGGTTCCAGCTCTCAAAGCCAGCCAACCAGTCACTCTCCTTTTCTCTCTCCCTTCCACTTCCTTCCTGTCTTTTCTTTTACTCCCTGAACTAACAGATAATTGCTGCTTTCACTCCGCAGCTCACTGTAATCAGTCAACTAGGCACAGCTTTACCCATCAAGTTTCCTCCAGAGCGACTTAATTGGTCATAAAGTGATCAGAGTGCTGGTGCTCAGCACTCAGTCACAAGGATGAGGGCTGGATGTAACTAATTGCAATCCTCATTTAATTATCTAAGGCAACTGACATGTTTTCAAGCCCTGACTAGCTAGCTAAGTGCTGTAGATAGCTGGAATCCCCTCAGAGCTGGCAAAGGGGCCCCATTTTGTGCTTTTTGTTTATGTGTTTTAGTGAGCAACAGATTGTTCTACAAAGTTGTTTTTTAAATATTTCCCCCAAAATACCCTTTTATGGTGGCCCAGAATGAGGCTGTTGAAGCCAGGAGGAGGTTGGCCCTCTTGGATACCATGATGGTTGGGTCTTACCCTGGGTATAGAGTATGTTTGGTACCTCACAGTATTGGGGGGTGGGAGGTGTCTAATTCTGCATGCTGGGGCCTGCATGAAAAAGGGGAGAAGGGAGATAAGGTTTAGGACAAATACTATATGAGCTGAACACCTCATTTTTCCTGAACACTGTTTGTTCAATTTAGGGCCCAATTCAAAGCCCACAGAAGCCAACTGAAAGACTCTCACTGACTTGTGTGGGCTTTGGACAGGCTCTGAATTCATGACCCTAAATACGCTGCTACTTTTCCTAAAGCGTTTGCAAGTAGGCAGATTGGATGGCTCAGAGGCTTGACAAGGTGATAGAGAACATTCCCTATTTAGGTTGCTGGCTCTAATTCAGCTCAGCTTGGTAGTAATTGAAAATTGTTAGGGTCTGAAGACACGAAATCAACTAGTGGCGTTCTGTGCATTTCTCAGAGTCCACATTAAAGAGAGAGAATAAGATACCATCACTCCTCTTGAACTGGTGCAAGTGTGTTATTTGGTGCAGTATAGCTACCCTCAGGCATTCAAAAATATCACAAGTCAAGCCCCCAGAAATTACAAGAGTACCTCCAAAAAAAATCACAAGATTTTAAAAACAATAAATCTTGGGTTCCCCTTTTTATTTGCATTCTGGTGTTGGAGGCTTTCAGTGCTACATTTTCCATCTGTTCTCTGTAAGCACGAGGGCCAGAAAAGTACCTTTTAAAAAAAAATTAAATCTGAGAGTCTCAGACATTGATGTGACTCATGTGCTGGGTTTTTAAATAAAAGATCAAATATCACCATAATCATGATAAAATTGTGAGAGTTGGCTATATTTGATATATTGCACCTACTTAGTCAGGATTATGTATCAACAAAATAAAATTAAACATCACTACTGGTAGCAGTAGTCACTCCTGGGTCAATTTCAGGAGAAAGGCCAGAGACTGAACAGCCACTGAAATTGAGCTACTCTGCTTGTCCTCTAGGTTAGAGGGGATGAAGCATTTAAGGAGTCAGAGCTGGAAAAATTGTACTGCCATCGCCCAGGATGTTCTTACTCTGAAGTGAAGTAGATTCCAGTTTGCAGGGCTGTGGAGCTGAGCACCTAAAGTCACATGAAAAATTAAAAACTAAACACTGAAGTATTTGCAGGTTGCCCTACCCATTGTTTTAATATCTGTTCCCTAATATTTAAAACATTATTAGCAGCTAATCTAGGTTAGAGCTAGTGTAGAGAAAGGTTTAAATGGATTTTAGTGGGACAGCAGGGAGTTAGGAATCAGAATTAACTGTGTGTCCTTGAGCAATTCATTCGTTTCTCTGCCTTGGTTTCCCCACCATTCTTACCAGGGTGGTTGTGAGCCTGAACTAATGACTGTACAAGAGATGGTGATCCTTGGATGAAAAGTGCTATATGGCCCTGATCCTCCACTGAGACCTGTGGATCGTTGAACCTGCACAGTTCCCAATTACAGTGAATGGAGCTCTGTACAAACACAGGGGACTGCCTGGGTGGCTCTCAGCCAGCATCAGGGCTACATGTGGCAATTATTTTTATTATAACACATACATTACACTGGGCTAGACTTTCTCCCAAAGATACAAGCCAAATAAGACTGCAGCAAGTACGGAGGTGGAGCCAAAGCAAGCCACCACTTCTCTACTCGGTCCAGGAAGGGAGTAAGCTGACAGTAGCCTGTCCAAGTAGCCTATGTAGAATTCAATGGGAAATTTAGACCTTTCTAAGGGGGGGGAGGGGGAAATAAAAAACTGAAAATGTTTGACTGAAAACTCCAAATGAGAAATGCCACCATGGTGCTTCATGGAAGTTATATTTTGGGTGTCTCATGACCCCTATGGGACAGGCTGCTGTGCCAGACTACATTTCCCATGATACACCACAGACCTCCTCTCTTCCTGAGAGGCCATGGTGCATCCTGGGAGTCGCTGGCCAAGGTGCATCATTGGTAGATGTAGTCTAGCTTTGGGAACCTGACCCAGACAAGAGAATGGGGAAATGAGCCCCTGAACTACAACTTTCACAAGGTACCACAGTGGCCTGGGGGGGGGGGGGGCAGGGGGCATTTGAAAACTGAAAAAAAACAGGAACATCTCAGGTACAGGTGCCCCCACCCCCCAAAGAAAAGTCAAAATTTCACTTTGCATGAAAAAAATGTTATGGAAAAAACTCAATTTTCCATCAGAAAACAGTTTTGATGGAAAATCTGCAACCAGCTCTGTGGGTGACCAATAATTTTTGGCGTTGTCCATTAAATTTCAGTTAACTCACTATTAATTAAAAAAACCAAACGTGATTTAAAAAAAAATCGCAATAAATTGCAGTTTTAATCACACTGCTAAATAATAGAATACCAATTGAATTGTATTATAAATATTTTAGATGTTTTTCTACATTTTAAAATATATTAATTTCAATTACAACACAATACAGTGTACAGTGCTCACTATTTTTATTACAAATATTTGCCCTGTAAAAATGATGAGAAATAGTATTTTTCAATTCACCTCATGCAAGTGCAACTTACAAATGTAGATTTTTTTTGTTATGCAACTGTACTCAAAAACAAAACAATGTAATACTTTAGAGACCACAAGTCCACTCAGTCCTACTGCTTGTTCAGCCAATCACTCGAACGAGTTTGTTTACATTTACGGGAGATAATGCTGCCTACTTCTTATTTATGTCACCTGAAAGTGAGAACAGGCGTTCACATGTCACTTTTGTAGCCAGTGGTGCAAAGTATTTACATGCCAGATATGCCAAACATCTGTATGCCCCATCATGCTTCAGCCACCATTCCTGAGGACATGCTTTCATACTATTTCTTTTGTTTATCTTTTTTTACACTGCAAATATTTGTAATAAAAAATAATTTGAAGTGAGCACTGTACACTTTGTATTGTGTTGTAATTCAATATATTTGAAAATGTAGAAAAAATCCACAATATTTATAATAAATTACAGTTGGTATTATATTTGTTACCAGTGTGATTAAAACTGTGATTAATTGCAATTAATTTTTAAAAATCATTTTACAGCCCTAATAATTTTATAGAAATCAGGACTAGCTCATTAATGATTTTCCCAAAAAAAGTCCAAAATGGCTATCTTGCAATAAATATGATCCAATAATGAATAATTTGACTAGATCTATTGGCCAACCACCACCACTTTATGTTATAATGTACTTGATTTTTAGGTTTTCCTTGAAGGCTTTTTAAATAGCTATCTAATATTTATCTCCTCATATATAATAGTTTGTTGTGAATGATTTATTAAGCATTTAACAGCCTAACAACAAAGTGCATTTACTTTATTCTGAGGGTTACCCGTTTCACTGTGAATGATGCAGTACATACCGTAGTCACTGTTTTTAAACACCGATATCTGCCCTGAGGTTTGCATGCAAGTTTTCTTCATGAGTTATCACAGGTGCCGCCGTCTTCCTCCTTTCCCCAGGGATGCTCAACCCCAAGCCCTGCCCCCACTCTACCCCTTCCCCTAAAGCTCCACCCTGGCCCCTTCACACCCCGCCTCTTTCCACCCACTTCTTCCCCCTCCCCCAAGTGCGCTCCATCACTGCTCCTCCCCCACCCACCTCTAGTGCCTCCTGCACACCACGGAACAGCTGATTGGGGTGGGCGAGGGGCACTGAGAGAGTGGTGGCAGCTGGCTGCTGGTGTGTACTAAGCAGCCGTTGTATTTTTCTCCCCCATGGGTATTCCAGGGCTGGAGCATCCACGGAGTTGGTGCCTATGTTAGTTCTATCTTGTCATAGAATCATAGAATATCAGGGTTGGAAGGGACCCCAGAAGGTCATCTAGTCCAACCCCCTGCTCGAAGCAGGACCAATTCCCAGTTAAATCATCCCAGCCAGGGCTTTGTCAAGCCTGACCTTAAAAACCTCTAAGGAAGGAGATTCTACCACCTCCCTAGGTAACGCATTCCAGTGTTTCACCACCCTCCTAGTGAAAAAGTTTTTCCTAATATCCAATCTAAACCTCCCCCACTGCAACTTGAGACCATTACTCCTCGTTCTGTCATCTGCTACCATTGAGAACAGTCTAGAGCCATCCTCTTTGGAACCCCCTTTCAGGTAGTTGAAAGCAGCTATCAAATCCCCCCTCATTCTTCTCTTCTGCAGGCTAAACAATCCCAGCTCCCTCAGCCTCTCCTCATAACTCATGTGTTCCAGTCCCCTAATCATTTTTGTTGCCCTTCGCTGGACTCTCTCCAATTTATCCACATCCTTCTTGAAGTGTGGGGCCCAAAACTGGACACGACTGGTACATCATCAACTGGTACAAATGGCAAACTCTGAAAATGATCTTCCTTTGATGAAGAGAGATGGACTAATAGATTTCAAAGGTCAGCATGCTGTCTCAAGGCTTATCTGCACTGGAAAATGATACCACTATAAGCCAACATGTGAATTTAAACGGATATAATTACACGGATATAATTCTCCACATGGATATGCTTATTACAGAATAAGGATTTTTTTTTAGTTTATATTTCTTGGGAAGGGGTTTAAACTAAACCAAAAAAGCCACTCTGACCCCAGAATAGTGTGTCCACCTGGGGTGCTATACCAGTATAACTACACTAGTTTAACTACAGCAGGATATTTGGTACAGCTCTCCCATGTAGACAAGCCCTCAGACAAACATAAAATGCTCCTTTCAACACATTTCAAAGTAACATGGATGAATATTCATGGATTCAATATTTATGGGAGAGATTTTCCAAGCACTCAGCATTGGCTTAACTCTAGCAACAGAGAGATTTTGAAAATCCCACTCTAAGTTTGCAATAGTTTCTGTTGGAAGCCCCTGCACTCTAATTCAACCAGGGAACAGAAATCCGATCATGTGACTTAGCTCAAATTTTGACTACTGTTTGCAGTCAGTCAATCCACAGAGAAAGACATTTGAAGAGATATTCAAATGAAGTAGGAAAATGAATAAACTGTAGGAAATTGTGAGCAGTAAAAGAATCTGTTAGTCACATATATTATTCATTGTGAATTATTCACTCAGCTTCTGTCTTCATGGCAAAGCTCTGTAGAATGTAATAGGTTTGTAACCAGTAGGCTTCTATACAAATGATGCTACAAACCTACATGATTTAATAGAAAATTGTATCCCTGCTGTAGAATTCGACAGGATGGTTAAGAAAGCCTGTAGAAAGGAGTATAAGTCCATTAAATGCCATAGGATTTTTCCATAAGGCTGTTCTCTGGTTACCTAAAGGGTAGATTTTCAGAAGAGCTCAGCTCCCATTCAGGCACCAAAATAAGGCCTTTCTGGTGGTATGAAGCAGAGAACATGGACTCTAGGGGGCCCGTTTTTTCACAAGAACTCAGTGCACACCCAGCTCCTGTTGTTATAGAGTCATAGGCCAAAAGGGACCACCAGTTATTCTCCTGCATAGCATATCACAGGCCACCAATAATGCCCAGCCCCCATTGTGGGGCTTATGGGCAGATTTTCAAATGATCTCAGTCACCACGCATGCTAATCACGTTTGAAACTCTGGCCCCTGGTTCTTTACCGTGTCTCAAGTTGGGTCCCCAAAATGGAGGCACCCAGCACCACTAGGCACTTGCGAATTGTGACCCCAAGCTCTGGCTTTCTTCTCATTCCTCCAACCCTCTGGTCTCACTGCCTCACCTCTGTGCTTCTGGCCAACCACCCAGCGGGATTTTCGCAGTCTTCCCTTCCCTCCCCAACATAGGGGCCACTCCCCTTGCTGTTACTGGGCAAGAAACTGTGCCTTTGGGCTCCATCTGGTCCCACTTAACTCTCTGTCTCTCTGCAAAGCTGGGGGATTAAGGATGAGGGAGAGAGCAGTACCCACTGGTAGAAACACTGGCCTCTCTCCCTTGAAGCACAGGGAGAAGGGAGCAAAAAGAGGGTGGGGTCTGGTGGCTCTAAGCAAAGGAAGCACATAGGGCTGATAGGGAGAGGGGGTAGCCTTGGCAGACAGGAGGGGACCTTGGGAGTTGGGGCTGGGGAGAAAGAAAGACAGAAGGGGGAAATGCCTCCTGAGAACGACAGACTTAGGAAAGGGCAAAGAGCGGTGGGGCCCACTGTCCAAGCAATCACAGGTGGTGATAGATTATCCTGCTCATGTTAAAAGCAATCTTGTGGGGCCAGAGGCAGTGGGAGGCAAGCCGTAAGGCATCCCCATTGTCCCATGGAGCTGGGTATTAGGAGCATGGTTTAACGCAGACCACACTCAGCATGGCACTGCTGGGATTCCTACTTACACACAGCACCATAGGAGGAAGACTCAGCCAGGTCAGCTCCATACATGGCTCACTCTGATAGCGCCCCCTCAGGCCACTACACAGAGTTCATTACAAGATGACCCTACAGTGCCCATCCAACCCCCATAATTAGTTATGAGGGGAAAACACCTAACTATCTCTGGCTCCCCACTTAGCTGGTGATAGATAGCACAAGGTGAGCACACCTGGAAACAGAGTAACTGCCGTTGCAGTGACTGCTGATGTGCGATAACTGCTCTGTACATTATTTATAAAGGTATCCATACAGGATGATGCGTTATAAATATACCATCAATTCTTAGACCTCATTGGCAAGCGACCCTTGAGAGGCTCCAAAAGCACATGGTTCAGTGCAGTGCACATCAGGAAGTACATGTTTTCTGAAACATCTGGCAAATCATCACCCAGGGAGGTCCTTGGAGTTGGCTTAACCCAGTTACACCTGCCATGAATGAAATGCTCAGTTCAATATGTATGGGGAGATTTTCAAAGGTGAAAACAGTACGTAGGCACCTCGCTCCCCATGAGAGGCAACAGAAGATGGTTACCCGTTGGGGTATTTCAAAAAAGTCTCCCCATGATGTAGAAAATCCCTTTAAAAAGGGGGAGGGGGGGAGGGTCACTTGCTCCTGATCCTTACAATAATAATAGTAGAGCTGGTCAAAACCACAGGTAGAAAAACTTGCTAAACTTTCAATATTGTTTTTGTTTCTTTAACTCTTGAAACAGGCCAATTTTTTTTTTATTTTCAAAATTTCCCCTAGAATTTTTAATGCAATATTTGTTTGTTTTCATTTGTGCAATGAGTCATTTTTGAAGTTGAGTTTTGGGGGTGTTTTGTTTTTACTTTGAATGAGCAAAATTGTCATGACTATTAAAGAATTGATGGTATATTTAGAATGCATCATCCTGTACAGATACCTTTATAAATAATGTAGAGAGCAGTTATCATACATCAGCAGGAACAGTCACATGACTAACACGACTAATCAAAATTGGACACACAACTGGTCCCCCAACCAGAACCCTCCAAAGAGAACGACCAGACACACAAACGGAAGAAAGGGGTGATGACAAATGAGTGAATAGGCATCCACATGCACAAAATGAAAAGTTGAATGGCCAACTACCCCCCAAAAAGAGGGGCGGGGGAGAAAAGAGGTATAAACAACAGAACACACAGAGAACCACAACAGCTGAACGCAAACCAAGAGTAGAAAGATCTGGCAATGTCAGCAGAAGCCCAAACAGGAAGAAGACCCCCTCTCCCCCCAACAGCAGGCTACTTATTTGTTTAAAGATTCTGTTGAAAAATGTCAAGTAAAGATTTTTTGTTGTTGTTTCATGAACTTTGTTTTCAAAAACGGCCATTTTTCAACAAAGTTGTTTGGTCTGTAAAGTTCCAGCTAAGTCCAAATAAATCATAAGAATAAATAATGCATGAATATATGAAGGTGTTACTGGCTCACTGTGATGGATGTGCAGCTGCTCGGTCATTAATTCATGACCACGGTGTATTGACCTGCTTATTGGGAGGTTTACTGTATTAAATATTTTGGGTTAGTTTACAGTGAGTTGTATGGAAAACAAGCAGGAAGGAGGAAAAATAGCTCAAGATAAGCCACCCACAGCAAACACATGAGGGCTGTTACAGTACAATGGCAGAACCCTTGGCTCTAAGGCTTCTGGGTCAACCTCCTGGTGAGCTCACCAGAATGGCAAAACCCCAGGAACTGACAAGAACAAAGGGGCTCTGCCTGGATTATATGGGACTCTGTGTCTTAACAGGGGAGCAGCTGTTCAGGAGTTCATCTGGGGAAGCACACTAAGATGCAGGCATGCAATGGGATGGCTGAAGATGACCTAGGCAGGCCTAGCCTCATCACAGAATAGGTAGGCTCTGGGTAAAACACCATGCATGTAATCTGTTTTAAAATCCTATTTTTAAATGCTTTGTTCTTACTGTCAAATTAAACAACACTTTTGGTTTAAGAAGGCTGCCTGGTCGCTCTGTACGCCACTGGTCACAAATTCCCCAAAGGGAAGAACCACAGTTCTTGAACCCAGGTGGAGCTGTTGGGTGAGTACAGTTTATACACAGGCCCTGCAGCCCAGGGCCTGGTCCCAGGAGAATTGTGTCATCCCATCCAGGAGAGGGGAAGGCATGAGGCCTGATACCTGAAAAGGTGCATTCAGAGAGACCAGTGAGCAGGGCCAGATTAACTCTCCTGTGGGCCCGGGGCTATTAGATTTTGCGAGGCTCCTGTATACAAGTCCTTTTCCTGGGAGGGAGTTTGGTGTAGGAGGGGGCTGGGGCAGAGGATTGGGGTGCAGGAGCAGATTCTGACCTGGGGCAGGGGGTTGGGGTGGAGGAGGGGGTGCGAGATGCAGGCTCCGGCCAGGAGGCACTTTACCTGCCTGCCATAGCCCCACACCGCTCCTGGAATCAGCTGGCTGCTAGCATGTCTCTGCGGTCCCTGGGGAGAGGGGGGGCAGTGGGTCTCCATGTGCTGCCTGCACCCGCAAGTGCCACCCCTGTAGCTCCCATTGGCCGGGAACCAGGAGCGGTGTGGGGCTATGGCAGGCAGGCAAAGTGCCTCCTGGCCGGAGCCTGCATCTCGCACCCCCTCCTCCACCCCAACCCCCTGCCCCAGGTCAGAATCTGCTCCTGCACCCCAATCCTCTGTTTTCACTAACAAGGTCAGCTCCCAGACTGCTGCGCTGGGCATCACAAAATGGGGAAGAGATGGCCAGCCCTCTGTGGAGATAGAGGTGGTTAGGGACTATTTAGAAAAGCTGGACGTGCACAAGTCCATGGGGCCGGACGAGTTGCATCCGAGAGTGCTGAAGGAATTGGCGGCTGTGATTGCAGAGCCATTGGCCATTATCTTTGAAAACTCGTGGCGAACCGGGGAAGTCCCGGATGACTGGAAAAAGGCTAATGTAGTGCCAATCTTTAAAAAAGGGAAGAAGGAGGCTCCTGGGAACTACAGGCCAGTCAGCCTCACTTCAGTCCCTGGAAAAATCATGGAGCAGGTCCTCAAAGAATCAATCCTGAAGCACTTGCATGAGAGGAAAGTGATCAGGAACAGCCAGCATGGATTCACCAAGGGAAGGTCATGCCTGACTAATCTAATTGCCTTTTATGATGAGATTACTGGTTCTGTGGATGAAGGGAAAGCAGTGGATGTATTGTTTCTTGACTTTAGCAAAGCTTTTGACACGGTCTCCCACAGTATTCTTGTCAGCAAGTTAAAGAAGTATGGGCTGGATGAATGCACTACAAGGTGGGTAGAAAGCTGGCTAGATTGTCGGGCTCAACGGGTAGTGATCAATGGCTCCATATCTAGTTGGCAGCCGGTATCAAGTGGAGTACCCCAAGGGTCGGTCCTGGGGCTGGTTTTGTTCAATATCTTCATAAATGATCTGGAGGATGGTGTGGATTGCACTCTCAGCAAATTTGCGGATGATACTAAACTGGGAGGAGTGGTAGATACGCTGGAGGGGAGGGATAGGATACAGAAAGACCTAGACAAATTGGAGGATTGGGCCAAAAGAAATCTGATGAGGTTCAATAAGGATAAGTGCAGGGTCCTGCACTTAGGACGGAAGAACCCAATGCACAGCTACAGACTAGGGACCGAATGGCTAGGCAGCAGTTCTGCGGAAAAGGACCTAGGGGTGACAGTGGACGAGAAGCTGGATATGAGTCAGCAGTGTGCCCTTGTTGCCAAGAAGGCCAATGGCATTTTGGGATGTATAAGTAGGGGCATAGCAAGCAGATCGAGGGACGTGATCGTTCCCCTCTATTCGACATTGGTGAGGCCTCATCTGGAGTACTGTGTCCAGTTTTGGGCCCCACACTTCAAGAAGGATGTGGATAAATTGGAGAGAGTCCAGTGAAGGGCAACAAAAATGATTAGGGGACTGGAACACATGAGTTATGAGGAGAGGCTAAGGGAGCTGGGATTGTTTAGCCTGCAGAAGAGAAGAATGAGGGGGGATTTGATAGCTGCTTTCAACTACCTGAAAGGGGGTTCCAAAGAGGATGGCTCTAGACTGTTCTCAATGGTAGCAGATGACAGAACGAGGAGTAATGGTCTCAAGTTGCAGTGGGGGAGGTTTAGATTGGATATTAGGAAAAACTTTTTCACTAAGAGGGTGGTGAAACACTGGAATGCGTTACCTAGGGAGGTGGTAGAATCTCCATCCTTAGAGGTTTTTAAGGTCAGGCTTGACAAAGCCCTGGCTGGGATGATTTAACTGGGAATTGGTCCTGCTTCGAGCAGGGGGTTGGACTAGATGACCTTCTGGGGTCCCTTCCAACCCTGATATTCTATGATTCTATGATCCATTATTCCCATTTTTCAGCTCGGGCGACTGAGGAACAAAGAGGTCGTGGCTTTTCCAAGGTCAAGCAGGAGAGCTGGGGACGGAACCAGTGGCGGGTCTCCCCGGTGAGCAACTCAGAGTAACAGGATGTGTCTTCACCCCAATTCCAAGCCCTGGTCACAGCTACTGAACGATGCTGTCCCTACCAGAAGGGCCGCTGTGCCTTGCTGACCCCAGATTCTACAGTGCACATGGGGATAGTGCAGGTGCCAAGAATGGCCTCCAGCACAGTGGTTTTGAATAGGCTGTCAGTCACTGCACAGCACTAAGGGGCATTTTCACAGGTGCCCCGAGTACAAAGCTAAGACAAGTTACAAGGCCCCACCCAAAATTTGGAGCCACCAAGGAGCCCCGGGCTCTATTCATAAAATGATTTAGGCTGCTCACTGCCACTTTAGGTGCCTAAATCCCAGAATCAGGCCCCACCAGGGTTCACAACCCCTTCTCCCCCTCCCCCAAACCTGTAGGTGCCTAAACTTGCTCAGCACCTAAGTTTTTGCACTAAAACTTCCCTAGGCACTGGGCTCTGAGAATTCTGGTGTGGGGCTCTCGCAGTCCCTCCTGTTGGACCAGTTCCACTGTGGATAAATAATGAAAGAACTGCTGGACCAAAGAGTGGGAAGGAGGAGGAACAACTTTAGCCTGGTGTTAGCGAACTCACTCTGGATGTGGGAGACCAGGACCCACTCACCCTGCTCCAAACACTCTCTCCTTATTTATCCCCAGTAGAACAAATTCAGTGGAAGAGACTGCGCGAGCCCCACACCAGAAGTGGCAACGCTCAGGATCACACCGCCCAAGGCTCTTTGGGACTCTAGCCCCTAGCTTCCCTGTCTACCAGGTTTGTGCTTGAACCCGGAGACAGTCTTTATCCAACTATTAAGATGAATATTAATTAAGCCAAAAGATCTGCATTCCCTGTTTGTCTCTGTGTGCGCCTATCCATCTCCCATCACCTCAGCTGTTCCTGCAGTGTCCTCAGTCCCTGGCCTTGCCCGGATGCCGTGATAAACTGAATCCACACCAACTTAATAAACCTGCTTAATAAACATTAACTGGGGGGGATGCTCAAGGTTCACACACACACCAACTGCTGTGCAAGTCTGAGTCATTACTGCTAGGCTGCTGCCTGGAAATTCAAGAGTGTGGCTGGCTTGATAGAAAAGTGAAAACCACAGGGATTCCTTAAACTGCTTAACATGGAACGTTGTTCTCCAGACACTCTCCATCACCTGCTGAGAATCAGTCATCTGTCAGGGCCAGGGACACATGAAGGCAGGCATACAGGCACCAGCTCCTGGAGTCGTAGGATTATACCAAAAGCTTTCATTACAGAAAGTAAGTGTCTAGCCCTTGCAACTTCAAAGAAAGTTTTCAAAAAGTGGCCTGAATGGAATTGATGCAGTGGTGCGTGCCTCTGTCTGCAGGGAGTCAGAAACAATAGCTCCCATGTGCCAACAGCTGCACAGAAGAGATATTAGAGAGAGCACACACACCAGATTTTCAGTAAGTGTAAATCAATGTAATTCCATTGGAGCCAGCAAGCCGAGGACCTGAGCCATGATGTGCTAAGTGCTTCAGGAGCCTTCTACATGAGAGGAACTTTATAGATGTAGGGAACAGTAGCATCATCATTATTTTCTGCTTTGCTTCTTTCATTTAATTTCATGCTTCACTTTTGTTTTGTTGGTGTTTTATGCACTGGGACATTCATAATCATTTATTATCTGGGGTGATAGAGAATGCATAACGTTTTAGGAGTGATCTGACATTTACATTCACTTATGAGTTATTAGATGTCTTCTTACAAGTTAGGATAAATGTCAAACCTCGACATCTTGTATTTTGCGCATCATTTAAATTTCCTCTGTAACTTCCTCTTGGTTACTCACTCAAACAGTTCTCTTGCTTTTATTTCTGGGATGGAAGAAAACATGCTGATTTCCTAAGGTATCTTGAAAAGGTAATTACAATATCCTGTGACTCACAGGCTGCATGTGTGATATTCACCACAGGGCCGGATTCTGAAGTCCTTACTCACTTGAGTAGCCTCACTGAAGTCAACAGAACTACTCATGGAGTTGATGTATTCAGTGGGAGGAAGGGTTGCAGAATTTAGCCCTGCATGTGCTATACAATAAAATTATGATACAACTTAACCATCTGATAGAAGCCAAAATCCACACAGAAAAGAAAGTGGGTAGTTTTCCTGCTGAGTCAAATATTCTCTTCATGACCAATATTGGAAACAGTGTTTAAAAATTTAAGACACCCTTTAGTTCTCTGCAAAGCACTGAAGTTTGATGCTTTCCTGCTTAATACAATGCACCTCAATAATAAGAAGGAATACATTCTTCAGAGTAGAATTAATATAAGTTGTAAATCACAGACAGCACCTGGCCCAGCACAAGAGATGTTTCCACATGTGCTGATTTAGCCCTGGTCTACACTACAAAGCTATGTTGGTATAGCTATGTCACTGGGGGGGGTGGTTGAGCAATGTAGTTACACTGAACTAACCCCCAGTATAAAGAGCACTTTGTCGGTGGGAGAGCTTCTCCCATTGACATAGCTACCACCTCTTGGGGAGATGGAGTATCTATGCCAACGGGAGAAGCCCTCCTATTGGCGTAGGTAGCATCTTCACTAAGTAGATTCATAGATATTAAGTCAGAAGGGACCATTATGATCTAGTCTGACCTCCTGCACAACGCAGGCCACAGAATCTCACCCACCCCCTCCTGCGATAAACCTCTCACCTATGTCTGAGCTATTGAAGTCCTCAAATCGTGGTTTAAAGACTTCAAGGACCAGAGAATCCTCCAGCAAGTGCCCCGTGCCCCATGCTACAGAGGAAGGCGAAAAACCTGCAAGGCCTCTTCCAATCTGCCCTGGAGGAAAATTCCTTCCCAACCACAAATATGGCGATCTGCAGTGCTGTAAGTGTAGACAAGCCCTTAGGGAAGCTCTGAGATGCTGCTTCCTGGTCCATGAAGGACATACGCCTTTGCTTGCAGCTCCAGAATGCTGCAATAGACATTAGACATCATTCTGCTTCCATGCCAAGGAAATACCAATGATTGCTCATGGGTTTTTGCCTGGATGCTTACAACAATTAAAATGCACAATAGAATAAAACCCACAGTATAACACAAATGGCCCATATGCTACCAGGTAGTTCTTAAGGTCTGATACCACGGGTGGTGTTGCTTGCCCCAGTCCCGAGGTGGGTGCATTTCAGTTTAACAACAACAAGACTGGAAAATGTTGGCCCAGGATCCTGGGGCAGACTGCTGTCCTCATGAAAGGGGATCTTTACGATTCACAGCAGACAAAACCTTGCTTTTGAGACGATGTGCAAAAAGACTCCTGTGTGCCAGACTGCTTGGAATGTGCTTTATCTGCCTCAGAAACAGGAAGGGCTGAGAGCTCCTTCGCGGGTGTGGTGGCCTGCGGTTCCCAGAAGCATGCTAAGGCCTCACAGCCAGCCTCTCTGGATAGACCTTTCTGTTCCCAATGAGAGGGTTCGTACATCTGCAATAGATTGGTGCAGTCTGCTTGGCTCTTTCGGAGCTGGATTTCATGTTGGTTCAGCCATAACCGTCTAACCACACTGCATGTTGCGGAGCATGTTAAGAGGAACCATATCCATGTTCTAACTACGAGGGTCAGGTAAGCAGGCAGGCTGTGTCCGCCAAGCATCAGAGCCAGCTAATCTTCCCACCTCAATGAAACCGCTTAACTGGCTCAAGCCCCAGGTCCTCTCTCATTGCAAGTGCAGTGACTGTTAAATCACTGTTAATATTGCTTCATTTATAAAGCAGCCCTTTCCCTAGGCTCTTGGGGCACTGTACAATAATTCCATAGTAACCTCATTATTAAACCACAACAAAACACCACTTCTTGACTAAAACTACAGACAGAAGAAAGAACAAAGATGGAGGGGTCACACATAGGAGGAGGAAGAAAGAAGAGGCTCTAACTATGGTGAAACAATTATTATTAAATGTCTTGTGAAAACAAGACTTCCACAATTGATAAGGCACCATTTCTAAATTGTTTAACCAAAAGGTGGCAGCACTCCACCCACCATCAATTTGTTCCTACCTGATGGTGATTCTGTTTCCCAATGCATCACAGAGAAAGGGGCCAGTCGCCTGCAGGTATCACAAATAGAGCCAGGCAAACGCCTCAAAATCATCATCATGAACATTCACCTCGTTCAATTCGCTGAATTCACTCACCTTGTTCATGCCTGTAAAGAAGTGGCCTCTATCCAGGTGCCCCCCTCATGGCCCCAGGGAAGCACTGCAAGTGGCCCGTTGTCTCAGTCTCCATCTTGGGTGGCCCACAAGACTCCACTTCAGGCTCTTACTTAGACAATACCCCTCCTGGGGGGCAGTTTATTACAGACACCTTGTGCAAAGAGTCTGCAACAAGAGTCCCAAAACATAGTCCATATGCCCCAGGGCATATAGTCCTTCTTCTCACCAGACCTCAGTGTTTCCATTACAGCTGAACTCTTCTCCATCCTCTTCCATGACAACCACCCCAGCCTCTCTTTTTGGGGTGCAATCCCACTCTTCCCAGCAGGGACTCCTACAGCCTCTCTCCTAGGAACATCACTCACTCTCCTGCCCTCTCACTGTTCCCCAGGGTCCACTCTGCAGCAGGGAGATATCAGTGGGTAAACCCCTCCACGGCATCCCCTCCCTTCAGCACTCTCAAGCCCTTTGCTCCAGCTCTCTGGCTTAGAGCCAGCACACATCGCCCTTTGCCTTTGCTTTTTCTGCCTGCAGCCTCCTAGCCCTGATTTAGGGACACCAACCAGCAAATCCCTCTCTCTGCTCTACCACCTTTAACATTCTTCCAGGAGCCACCTTCCACCTCAGTCAACTCTTAATTCCTGCTTGACGCCTGACTGACTTTTTATAGTCCCCAGGGCTGCCCCACCCCCTCAGCTGGTCCAATTGGGAGCACCTGGACAGGAATGAGAGTGCCGAACCCAGTTTCATTTAGTGGGCCAGCTAGCCTGTTACAGTGCCCCTTTTGCATTTGTATTCTGAGAACAAGTTTACAAGCAAGAACAATGCATTTTAAGCCATTAATACTGAACATTTGCAGAAAGTGAATTTTGAACTCATAGACCTGAGAATGAGAATGACAGTCTAACCAATCAGGGAACAGAAACAGTAACATGTGACCTGCTGTAAGTGTCCGTTCAAAATGAAACACAGTTTTGAATACTCACAATGAATTGTTCAGTAAGAATCAAAAAGCAAAAAATTGTTTGAAGAAATTATTCGGGGAATGATTTTGAATGACCAGTACAGGTCAGGAAGTCAGAATCTGCCACAGAGGCCATTCATTAGCAGAAAGGCCAGATGTGTCATATAAAATTCAAAAAATGAAACTTTTTACCACTGCCTGAATGTGTTTGGTTTTTCATTTCTAGTTTTTGTAGAGAAACTGAAAAATTTTGACAAAAATGAAAATGTTCAAAGAAAATTTCTGTTTTAGTCAAAAGGCCATTTTCAGCAATAAGATTTTTCTAGGAAAAAATTAAGCAAATAAAGAGAAGCGCCCTATTCTTATTTGCTATGGAGGTCCATTGGGCACCTGTCTTTTATTTAACACTTGGGTCACAGCCTCACTAGTGGAAATCGGTATACCTCTGTTGAAATCAGTGGAGCTATGCTGTTTTATATTAGCTGAGGATCTGGCCTTTGGACTTTAACTCTCAATCCAGTAGGTTTGGGCAGGATCACATCCTTTCCAGAACACAATGAAGTGGGCTAGAGACATTCAACTAGACAGCAACACACCCAGCACAACAGAGAGTCCTGCTATAGATGCTGGAATACCGGACTCATGTCAATCCTGTTTGCACTACACTGTGATTGTGCCATGTTTTTCATGTTTTTCATCTACTTGCTTGATATGTCACGAGGTTTAAAATAAACAGTAAAAAAGAAATTGAAAAGCCACTCGAAATCATTAAACCCACAAAAAACTCATGGCTTACCTCATTCCTCCTGCCATGACGATCAGCACTGAACACAACACCATGGGTAGCTGGGAAGTCTGCAAAGTGGGAATCACTGATCCAGGTCAGGGCTGAGACCTGGAGGAAAATGTTTAAAGAACAAGTAATTTACAAATACACTGAATGCCCCCTATGCCTTCTCCTCCTCCCCTATTATTCCTATTACTGAAGTCCTCTGCGGCCCCAATGAGATCAGAGCCCCACTGTGCCAGGCACAAGGTTAACCAGGTTATTTAGGAGCATTCTGCATGCTGCATACTAGTTGTAGCTAGTCATTTATCCAACATATTAAGCCCTGTTTTGCTGTTGGTAAATTATATACTGTGATGGGATGTCTACCCCAAAGGGGTGCTGGAACAATCTGTACTGTCAGAGCCATTGAACCAAATGGTAGGCCCTGTATATAATGGAAACTACTTCAAGCCAGGGGGTGCAGTAGCACCCCCCCCCCCCGCACCCTTAGTTCCAGCACCTATGTTACCCCACATAGGTGGTGAAAGGGTTAATGTGGGCCTGAGAGACCAATTAACCCACCTGGTGGCAGGGGTGGGGAAGGGTGCTTAATTAAAGATGAAGCCCACCTGGGAAGGAGCTGGGTGGTGCTGTAATGAGAGGAATGTGGTGCAGGGAGAGAGGAAAGAACTTTACAGTCCCCTCTCTTGGTACTAAAGATTAAACAGACACAGAGAGGAGAGGGAAAGAGAAAAGCTGCTGCAGGATGAGGAGGAAGCTGTGCAGGATACCTGGAAGATACAAGATTGGGGTGAACCCCTGTGGCTGACCCTGATACAAGGGCAGGAACGAGATCTCTAGGGAAAAGCTCTGAGAAGGGTTGCTCGCTAAAGGAGCCACAAAACGGTCTGGAGAAAGGTAGTGTCAAGGGGTCTGACAGAACAGACCTTGCCTGCTTATTCTATGGTCCCTGGACTGGAACCCAGAGTAGTGGATGGGCCTGGGCTCCCCTGCTAGCACTGGGAAAGTGGCATGAAGGCCCCCCTGACATAAGGATGAGATAAAGCCCTGGGAGAAGAGTGTAAGGACCATAGGACTAAGAGGTGAGGCCAAGGACAAGGTGTTGGACTTGCTGTTACCCTGGAAGGGGTGGAACTAAAACCTGACCAGTTAGAGAGCCGAGTTGTAAGAAGAGAGACCATCACAGAATGAGTGTCACCGATGACAGGGGGCACTAGAGAGGAAACAGCTACCAGCTTGGCCTCAAGGGAGCATGCCAGTGGTGAGTCCGTTCTTCTATATGCATGAAGAGACAGGTGTTATAATGGGGTATTATAATATTGACTGCTGTAGGGCAAGGATTTCACCTTTCACACTTTTTATGAATTTGTTCTGTATTCAGAAGTGTTCAAACGCTCTAGATAAACAGCTCTGAGCCTAGGATTTGTCAGCAGCTTATTCCCTTTGGCTATTAGCTATTCATCACCTGTGGGGTGCAATTGTTCGGGTTAATCATGTGGTACCGTGTTCTCCCTCCCAGACTGGCTGCCTGAAAAGTTACTAAAATGAGGGAAATCAATGAGATGC
Organism: Lepidochelys kempii; assembly: GCF_965140285.1. Classification (NCBI taxonomy): domain Eukaryota; kingdom Metazoa; phylum Chordata; order Testudines; family Cheloniidae; genus Lepidochelys; species Lepidochelys kempii. The sequence goes on along the minus strand of NC_136392.1, from coordinate 27,365,263 downwards.
TCGAATGTTTCTGATGCGAAACTTCATGCATATGGATGCATGAGTATTTAGAAGTCTTCCTTGTCATTTCCATTAACACTGGTTTGCTTCCTTGGCTATGAATTCTCTTGTGAGCAAAAAAGCAACATTTGCACAAAGGTTGATGGGGAAACAAATAGAGAAGATCAGAAATACCATCCAAGTGAGTTTGTGGTTTTGAGCAGAACATACCTGTTTGCCCATCTTTATTCAAGCACATGTTTTTAGAAGTCTTTTTTTTTTTAACCTAATACATTTACTGGGGTTACCTTTTAGGCTAGTAGCACGAACAGCAAATCAGCCTGACTGCATTAGGCATATTACATCTCCGTTTTAGCACAGAAATAACATGCTGTGCTGACAGCTCAAGCAAAGTATGTCAGTCACAGACAGTTTTACTTCCAAGACACTGCAGTGACCCTTATCAAAAGCATGGAAGCCAGGGCCTGATGGCTGCTCAGAGCATATGGCTGGTGAGGGACTCATGCTAGCACTTTAGCAACAGCTTATGATATACTGCAAAACATCTGCCCTATTCCCTGTCCCTGTAAGACCACGACCCAGCCACTTGGAGTCAAATAACACTTCTCAGGCACCTAATGCACTATCAGAGGCTGCTGAGAAATCAGTTGGCAAAACGATCTTACATTGTAAGATTATGTGGCTACTCTTGTGCTTGCACTGTAACAAGGCTAAAAATAAAGCTTAGCAGGGAAGAAAGGAAAGTGGTTTTAAGGAACCAAAGTGCTAGATTGTCAGCACTTCTAAGCAGGGACCTGAGCCAGGCATAGTTATGAGACTCAGTAATAATACATATGTCAGGATTCCTTCCCCACTCTGGGGTATAGATGTGGGGACCTGCATGCAAGACCCCCTAAGCTTATTTTTACCAGCTTAGGTTAAAATTTTTCCCAAGGCACAAATTCTACCTTGTCCTTGAACAGTATGCTGCCACCACCAAGAGATTTAGACAAAGAATCAGGGAAAGGACCACTTGGAGTTCCTGTTCCCCCAAAATATCCCCCCCTAAGCCCTTATACCCCCTTTTCTGGGGAGGCTTGAGAATAATATCCTAACCAATTGGTTACAAAGTGAACACAGACCCAAATCCCTGGATCTTTGGACACTTTAAAAAAAAAAAAAAGCAATCAGTTCTTAAAAGAAGAATTTTATTTAAAAAAAAGAGAAGGTAAAAATCCCCTCTATAAAATCAGGTTGGAAGATAACTTTACAGTGTAACAAAAGATGCACAAAACACAGTGGAACCCCCTCTAGCCTTAGTTTCAAAGTTACAACAAAACAGGGATTAACCTCCCTCCAGCAAAGGGAAAATTCACAAGTTCAGAAAACAAAGATAAACTAATAAGCCTTGCCTGGCTGTACTTACAATTTCTGTAATATGAGACACTGGTTCAGAATGGTTTGGGGGACGTGAATCGATGTTCGGTCCCTCTTAGTCTCAAGAGTGAAAGAACACAGAAACAAAGAACCCAAAACAAATCCTCCTTCTCCCACCCCCATTTGAAAGTATCTTTTGTTCTCATTGGTTCCTTTGGTCAGGTGCCAACCAGGTTATTTGAGCTTCTTAACCCCTTACAGGTAAGGAGGAATTTTAGGCTACTCTTATGGTTATGACAACACATCTTTCCATTTTGCCTTTCCCTCTGGAGAATCCCAAATCACTGTACCAACTGCGGTCCAAGTTTTGACTTCACTTGGCTCCAGAGAACACTTAAGCACATGCTTACATTTATGCCTATGCAGAAAACAAACACATGCTTACTGTAAGTGCTTTCCTGAATAGGAATACTTTCCTGAATCGGGGCCTTTCTGCCATGTAATCCCCTATTCTCCAGCCATCAGGGAGGCAGCCAATGGCAACCCAACTCCACTCGGAGCTGTGCTACCAGGGGACAGGGAGGCAGCAAAGGAAGGTGAAAGCTCTGGGATTCATGAGGCTGAGGGAAGAGCTCTTGAGGGACGCTCAGGCTCATGTCCCCTGCCTGCTTCACAGCCATCTAAGGTTCCAGAGGAAATTCCACAGCATAAACCTCATGGAGTTTCCTGGGCATTGATTCTCCCAAGTACATTTTGTATGTCCCAGAGTAGGTAACTTGTGCACTGAAGATGCCCAGTCCTGCTCTTGCTGTATGAATTTTTTTTGAACATGGGCAAAACAATGTATTTTCCCCACATTTCGTTCTCAGAAACAGCAAGACCATTTTAGGTGAATCCGTCAAACAAAACAAACGAACAAATGCATTCAGCCGGCGGTAGACTCCGAGCATGGAAAATTGCAGCCCAAATAGTTGAAGTCTGGAATATGTATAAGCAAGTGAAAAGAGTCTTAGCTATATCTACACGAGCAGTTCTGTTGGTAAAACTTTTGTCAGTCAGGGATGTGAAAAAACCCACACCCCTGACCGACATAACTTTCACCAACAAAAGCGCCTGTGTGGACAGCACTATGTTGGTGGGAGACGCTCAGACGCTCATAGCTGCTCATTGGGGGTTATAGGATTCATCCAGGATTCATGCACTTGGCAACATTCAGGGCACACCCGGAGTGTTGTGAAGGAGCAGTGCACACACGGCTCCTCTCAAGGGCATGAACCTTGGAAACTCGCCCAGATGACATGAACCGTGGAAAGCCTCCCAGGACTGGGCTCAAGGCCCGAGAGCAAGGAATGCGGTAGATAGAAATTGGTAAATAAGAATATTAAACAAAGCCAGTGTATTCCTTTTATCTGTTGGAGTATGTACTGCGCAGAAGGAGGGAGAGAAATAAGAGAGGGTGGAAAGCTGACAGGCAGACCAGCCTGCTTGCTTGCTTAAAGCCTTGTTCTGTCTTGTATTTGAACTGCAACAGGGGGTGGTTTAATTATGCTGACAGGAGAGCTCTCTCCCATCAACATAAAGTGGATACACAGGAGTCCTTACAGCTGTGCCACTGTAAGGTCTGTAGTGTAGACATAGCCTTAGAATGTGTTAGGTAACCTCAACTCTAGGCATTGTTACCACAATGGAAACAAATCAAGAATAAATTGTATAATTCCCCAAATGATGTCTAGCGGTTTAACCTCTGGATTAAGCATGGTACTGGATTAAAAAATGTAAAGGTGACTAGAAGATATCAGGACCTCAGACGCCTGCTATAAAAATCATTTTAGAGTCCGGCGTGGAGGGAGATCCTATCGCTTAAGTAAGCTTCTCCATTTTATTTTTTTAAGTCTTTTTGTAGTGCTCCCTAAGGAATCTGTGCTGCTTGTAAGAGGCAGTCTGGTTCAGTGCACAGGGCACTGGCCTGGGAGTCAGCTTCTATTCCCTGCTCAGCTACCAATCTACTGCATGTCCTTGGGAGGGTCGCTTCCCCTGTGTAACGTGCCAGGGTTCCCTCACCCTGCACTACCTTGCTGCAAACAGCCCTCATGCACTCCAGTGGCCAGTTCAACACCCTGTGCTCCTTCCCCACAGCATAAGCCTTTTACCATCTCCCTGGACAGCAGAGGTGGGAGAGGGGGAGGAAGGGGGGGGAGAGAGAGAGAAAGAGCAAGTGAGCACACTCACCTACCTGCATCCTAGGCTTCTCTTTACCCATCCTGTCTCTTCCTGTCTGGCTTTTTTACTGTCCTCAACAGACAAGCTGAATCACCTTGTTAACTGGTTAATCACCTGGTGCTTAATCAATTATTTTATCAATTTGGCCCATGTGGGGATGCTTACAAAGCCCAGAGAAGTGAGAGTACCTCCCATCCTTTGTCCTTCTTGGCTAGTTAATCTGTAAGCTCTTTGGAGCAGAGGCGTTTACTATGTGTCTATGCAGTGCCTAGCACAGTGGGTCTCTTGTGAAAGAGTGGGGAGAGGGAAATTCACGGCTGAAGGGGATGCTCAGGATTTGCTTCCTGTGGGTGTAAAGGAAATAGTGTTCCCCTCTCAGGCCATCTCTGGATTCTGTAGGAAAATGAGAGAGGGGCTAAACCTTTCCAACTTGAACATGTAATAGTGCTCCAAGAGGGGCACAGCTAAGTAGTGTCAGTACTTGCAACTATACCTGCAGGCTCACTGATTTCACAAACTAAAAATGGATGGGACACCTCCAAGGAAAATCCTGGGTCTACAGGAAGTTGTGCTGGCAATGTAATTGGTGACTCTGGTTCCCCAGCAAGATGTTAGGAGGCACCCTGGGAGCACCCTCCTTTTGGATGAAATATTAAACTGTGATCCCATCCACCTGTGGTTATTAAAGATCCAATGAGACGTTTCCTAAAGGCCTTCTGGCCAAATTTCAGTCTGAGCCATTATGCTCTGACCACCCAAATTCCACTGGTTCAACTAGACAGTATGTACTCATCTCTTCCTGTCTTAACATGTTGTGTAATGTCACTGTGAGCTGTTAAACAGCTGTTCCAATCTACCCCAGCAGTGGCTGCATGGTGAAGTGTTGTATATATGTATAGTGTGCAAAGCATTAGGGGAAGAAAGGCACTATATAGATGTAAGCTATTATTTCTTGTTAAACTGAGTAGCTAACACTTACACTGCACTCCTCAGACTTTGAATTAGACTTCCGAGCACTATGTGAGCACAATCTGCAATAAAGAATTTTTCTGGTAAATCTGAATTGCCCGTGGACCAAGATTTTCACTCGTTTGTTGGCAGTTCACAATAGTTTGATGAACGCATTGTGCAAACGAATTGGAGACTTGCAATTCAACAACACTGCTGTGTGATTGGTCTTCTAAGTCACATGGTATTGATTCTGTTCCCTGTTTGGATAAACTTCTGACTCACCAACCCACAGAGTTTTCAAGATGGCTGCGCTCACTCACCCAGTGCAAATATTTGCATGAGTATTCCTGACACTTTTGATTTCCACCAACATTATGAATAAAAATTCAGTTGGACAAATGATTGCAAAAAGTGAATGAAAGAGGCTCTGAATCCCAGCTCAAGGAACACAGGGAGTTCATTCAAAAGAATATTCAGGCATACATGTTCGCCTTAGTCCCCCAATTCTAGCATTTACAAATGAAATTCAGCCAAGAACAATTTTTCATGCAGGGAAGGACTACAAGCAAAACCACTCGTTGGCCCTGGACCACAATGGACAAGGGGGGTCACAAATTCTGTGAGAAATTAAACTCTAAAATCCAGGTGAAAATGTAATGCATTTATTGGGGAACTGGAAAGCTTGTTACAAGCTAAAACCAAAGCTGTGCAGTCTGCCAGTTCCCCTGCAACAGCACTAACAATACGTCAGCAAAGGCAAAAATAACTTTAAAATGTTTTATTTGCAATTCTTCAGGCCCCCAGGGATTCTGTCACTGAGCTGAGCTCTTGAACTTTTCAAGGCTTTTTGGCTCACCTTTAACTGCCACAGACAAGTGCCCCTACAAAGGGCTCCATCCTCCCTTTAGGAGAGATTTCCTTGCATGTTCCCAGTAGTTTGGGAGACCAGGGCAGCAGAAAGCTGTATACAACTTTGCCTGTAACACACTGGGAGGAGACAAGGAGCTGTGAAAGACTAAGGGCTTGTCTACATTAGAGCTTACTTTGGTATAATTTACATTGATCAGGGGGTGAATAAACCATACCCCTGAGTGGCATAAGTTACACTGACTTAAGTGCTGGAGTGGACAGTGCTATGTTGATGGGAGAGCGTCTTCTGCCGACATAGCTACCACATTTCACGGAGGTGGAGTTATTATACCAACGGGAGAGCTCTCTCCTGCCGACATAGAGCATCTTCACCCGATGCAGCGCTGCCGTGCTTCTAGTGTAGACTAGGCCTAAAGCCTGCATTTGCACTCCTCTTTGAGCAAGCTCCTCTGTGCACTTCCCTATTTACCCCCATGGCACGCTGGTAGTTCTGTTGTTTCTTAGCTGTCTGGAGAAACTGGAGTTGCTAAACTGGAATTCCACTGTACAGATTCGGTGCAAGAGCTGGGCAACTACTTCAAAGAGACATTTCACCAAATGTCTGCTCAAATAAAAGTTGGGTTCACGTGGGCTGTTTTTGCTCCCCCTTTTTTGGCTTTGGAGGGAAGAACAGGTGGGAATTAATTAATTTTAAGCAAATAGTGGCAGGCAACAAATGTTGAACACACAGCCTTTAGCGTTTGCACTGGAAATACCTGACTCTAAGAAACACCTATCCAGTCATGGAACAGAAACAGTAGCACATGACTCTATGCATCCGATCAAAACTTCCCTCTACTCAGCTCAAATTTTGAATCCTCACAGTATCCACGAGCCAAGAATTATCCACCGAGATTATTCACCCAATACTTTGAAAAAATGAAGGCGTGTGAGGAAGAGCATAGCCTGCACATGGCTGCTTCACCACCAGAAAGAGGCCAAGGGCAGGGTCACAGGTGTGGTGTGCCTGCTTCTCACTGCTATGCCAACATCACTGGCAACAGGTGGTGCAATCCACCATAGGGGGCTCCCAATGTGGCCAAAATCCATCATAGAGACTTCTATGCCTCCCTCTTGCCCTGTAGTCAGTGTAAGGGAGCATGACTCACATGCCTTATTCAGTCACTCCTCAACTGCCATTTCAGTCCTAGGAGGACACCTCCTCCTCCTCCCAGGGGCTCTGTGCCTCAGTAGGTGAATAGTAGCTCCACTGTATCACCTGTATCTTAGCTGCCAGCCCACATGTCCTGGTCAAACAGGATCCGGCCTCTCTATCATGGGGCTGTAGCCAGGCAGTGGGGCCGCAATCAGGAAAGAGAGACAGACAAAGGTAAAGACTTTCCCCAGGTGAACCCCCCCAAAGTATGCATTTATCACCCAGAAGCCTCACACATTTGAAAAGTTTAGCTAGTGAGCAGGGCCATCCTTTAGAAATGCCATCCCAGGGCTCAGGCCACTGCTGGTATTGTTTAAAGTTGGGGGGAGAGCAGGTGCGTGCAGGGACAAAATCAGGAAAGCCAAGGCAAAGAATGAGTTACAGCTGGCAAGGAATGTTAGAGGCAACAAGGAGGGGTTCCTCAAATAGGTCAGACAAAAAAGAAAGATCAGGGAGGGTGTGGGTTTGCTGCTCAGTGGAGAAGGTGAGCTGGTAATGGAAGATGATAGGAAGGCAATGCTGCTCAATGCCTACTTTGCTTCAGTCTTCTCACAAAATATAACGTGTGACTGGACAACTAGTGAAGTTACCTCAGACAATAAAGGGGAAGAGATGCCGATTGGGATAAGTAAAGAACACCTCAGAGATCTTCTAACCAATTTGAATGAATTCAAATCAGCAGGCACGGATGCTATTCACCCCAGGGTACTGAAGGAATTAGCCAAAGAAATCTTAGAGCCTCTGACAATAATAATTGCTAACTCATGGATTACAGAGAGGTCCCAGAAGACTGGAGAAGAGTTAACGTAGTGCCATCTTTAAAAGGGGGGGAGGAGGAGGAGGAGGAGAAGCCAGGGAACTATAGACCAGTCAGGCTGACCTGGGAAGCTACTAGAGAAATATATGAAACATTCAGTTTGTGACTACCTGGAGGATGAAGGGGTGATCACTAGCAGCCAGCATGGATTTACTAAGAACAAATCATGCCAAACCATCTTGATTTCCTTCTTTGACAGGTTTCAGAATAGCAGCCGTGTTAGTCTGTATTTGCAAAAAGAAAAGGAGTACTTGTGGCACCTTAGAGACTAACAAATTTATTTGAGCATAAGCTTTCGTGAGCTACAGCTCACTTCATCGGATGCATCTCTAAGGTGCCACAAATACTCCTTTTCTTCTCTGACAAGGTAACTGGTTTGACGAATAGGGGAAATGCAGTAGACATAATATACATGGACTTCAACAAGGTTTTTGAGAGAGTCCCACATGGCATTCTGACAAGTAAGCTGGAGAAATGCGGGCTCGGTGGAACGACCATTAAGTGGATGGAGAATTGGTTAAACAACCGCAGACAAAGAGTAACTAATGGAATGATGTTGGATTGGAGGGAGGTCTCAAATGGGGTTTTCCATAGAGCTCTGTTCTGGGTCTGGTGTCACTTAACATCTTTATTAATGACCTGGATATAGGAATAGAGAGCATCCTGATCAAATATGCAGATGACACAAAGCTGGAGGAGTGGGTTACCAACACTTTTGAGGACAGAGCTAAAATTCATAGGGATCCTGATAAATTGGACAACAGGTTTATAGACAACAAAATGAAATTCAACAAAAACAAATGTTAAGTGCTACACTTAGGGAAGAAAAACACATCCACAAATACAGAATGGGGGCATAACTGGCTTGGCAGCAGCACAGTTGAGAAGGATCTGGGAGTTGTGGTGGATCACAACCTCAATATTAGTCCGCAATGTGATGCTGTTGAAAAAAAAAAGCAAATGAAAGTTGATGTTGCGTTAACAGAGGCATAGCCTGCAAGTCGCAGGAAGTGACAGTACTGCTCTACTCAGCGCTGGTTAGGCCTCAGCTGGAGAGCTGTGTCCAGCTTTGGTCACCAGTATATAGAAAGGAGGTATAGAAATGGATAGGATTCAGAGGTGAGTGACAAAGATGATCAAAGGGAAGGAATGCAAGTCATATAAGCAAAGGCTGAAGGAACTGGGTCTGTTTAGTTTGGAAAAGAGGAGATTAAGGGGAGATATGACAGCAGTCTTCAAATACTTGAAAAGCTGCCATAAAAAAGATGGGGAAAATTTGTTCTCTCTTGCCACAGAGGGCAGGACAAGATGCAATAGGTTCAAACTACAGCATAGCAGATTGAATCTCAGGAAAAGCCTCCTACCTGTAAGAACAGTTGTCAATGGAACAGATGCCTAGGGAGGTTGTGGAAGCTCCTTCACTGGAGGTTTTCAAAAGGAGGCTGGAGAGCATCTGTCTTGGCTGGTTTAAATAGAACAAGTCCTGCATCTCGGCCGGGGGTTAAAGTAGATGACCCTTGTGGGTCCCTTCTACCCCTGTGATTCTATGAAGGGAATTCCACATTTGCAGAAAAGCTGGATATGTTTCGCTGGCAGATGCCTTTTAGAAAACAAAAGGTGCTGAGAGGAAATGAACTGATGGGCACAATACAGGGGAGGATGTCAGCTGAGCATGGTAAGTGCAGCCTGCCATAGCATCAGATGTGTCAAAAGGTATAAGGCAAGACTACATTGTCTGAAAAGCCAACCCAGTTTAATGCAACCAGACCAGAGCCTTCACACAACTGCGCCTGTTCTCTTCCCCGCCCCACTCCCCAAAAAAACAGGGCTACACTTCCCTTTCCCCAGCCAGCCCCTCCCCAACCACACCCACTTGCCACCCAGCCAATGGGGAAAAGGAAATCCAATATATTATCATATGGTTCTGCTAGATCAACATGCACTGTCTCTCTCAAACACACACACAGACTTAGTAAACATTTATCTGTATTGACTAATCATCACAACTTTCCTTTTATTTCCTATCGTTAAAGTTGACAGGACCTTTTCATAAGTATGTAGCATCACTTGCTGGTTTAAATTAGAGTAAATGGTGGATTCTCTGTAACCTTAAGTCTTTAAATCAGGATTTAAAGGTTAGGGGCCTACTACAGGACTGGGTGGGTGAGGTTCTGTGACCTGCGATGTGCAGGAGGTCAGACTAGATGATCACGATGGTCCCTTCTGGCCTTAGTCTATGAAAACTTTAAGAACTTCTGGGTTCTGTAGAATTTACTCTAAAAACCTACAGAACTTAATGGAGAATAACCACCTTTCTCTAGACTTTCTGAATTATCCAATTGAATGTTATAGCAAGGATTTCATTCTCTATTGAATTGTACTGGATGGTTCAAGAAGCATAAAGGAAGATTCTTATTCTCCATTAAATGCTACTGGATTTTTGAAAATGGTCCATTTCTTTCTTTTGTTTCCCATTCCTACATTGTGCTGTTCCCACCTAGGGCAGCATCTCTCCATTGCTGTTGCCTCAGCTACCTCATAAGCAATAGTCTACACAGTCACAATTTGCTATGGATGATTGTGCCTTTAAGGGCTGCGCTTCCCAGACAGTCTGGGTGGGGTGCTGTGAAGCTCTTGTTACGCACAGACAGGTGGAACCAGACACACAATACAGCAGATCTCTTGCAAGCACCTTAAGCACGGCGTGATCACTGACCACCACAATCATCAAGGGGAGAAAAAAATCACACTTTTCTCCTCTTCTGTCTACCTGCTTCTGCAATGCTGCTGCTGCCTGGCCAGGCTGCTTGGCTTGTTAAAGTGTCATGCTGTTTTGTGTGGTACTTTATAACTAGCTGTCATTGTGTCCATTGAAATTAATGGAGTTACATTAGCAGATGCTGAATAAATATTAAGATATATGTAGCTAGACAATTTCCTGGCTCCACATCTTCTTCTGCTGAAAGATTGGAATAATTTGCTCACCTGAATATACCCTCAGTAAAGCAAGTGGTGAGGTACATTAGCCACAGGACATCAGAAAGGGCCTGAGCATCTCCACAGATGGCACTCACTCCAGATCTCATGATCTAAGCAACTCTAGAGTTGGTCTGGATGGTTACTCAGAAGAAAAAACCTTGGTGTTGCAAGATGTGGCATTGGTGAGTCAGTAGGGGGTGCTCTTCTCTCAGAATTAATACTGACCAATGCTCCAGCATAGTATTAGGATTCACAGTACTTCTAATGCTATTTTTCAGAGGAGACATAAAATTGAGGTCCTGTATGGTGGTGGTAATTAAAAATCCCATGACACTGTCAATGGAGATGTTAGCCTTGGGGTCCTGGCCAGATTTCGGTTTTGATAACTATATCTGGCCTACCCTAAATTCCCTCTGTAATTTCAATTGGCTGTAATATTCTTGTTCATCTGTAGTCACCTCTTCAGTAGACTTGCTATCTGTGTTCCACTGTGGCGGTGGCCGCACTGATGAGTTGCGTGAACGCTGTATGTGTCATTTATAAGGTTTTGGTTTGTGATCTTTGGATCGGAGGTGCTATACTGATGTCAAGTATTATCAGTGTGATACAGCATAACATACATTCTGATGTGGGAGAATCCCACAGATCCCCAGTTGCATTTTTCAGCCTTCTCCTTTTGAGCAGCTGATCTGAGAAGTGGCTGCTGCTATAGCACTGAGTGTCACAGTTTAATGGTAACTGCACCTGTATTCCCCATCTGTTGTCCCTTAAGGGCACCTCCTGGTTTCTGGCCTCATCATTATCTCTCTTGGGCAGAGACCTGTGTCTCACTCCCTCCTGACCAAGGTTTATCCAGGATGTACAGTTCCTTGCCTACACTGTGATGTTTCCAGCAAGACAGACTGGCTAAATTGGCCAGTGTTTGCACTTTGCTTTCTCTACGAAGGCTATGTACAGTGTAATTGTCAGCAGTTACAAGTTACCATGCAACTCTTTCTAAGCAAGCACGTTTTATTCTTAAGGGGAAAGCATTACAGAGGAAACAAACTGGAAACTACAAGAGCCTACACACATGCTAAAAAGCTTACTAGAGATCAACTCCACCTTCCCAACTCCACCTTCAGGCTCTGGCAGGAGTCAGCCCTTCAAAACCCACAACTGGGTTTTCCCTGTGATTACAAGTTCATTTAGAAGAGAGCAGTTCACCTGTTTTTGTTTTATACAGCTCAGGCCTTTGACCTTCCGTCTCCAGGAACAGGTAATCAACAATCACCCTTTTCTCAGGGCGGGTGTTTTCAGAACCAGAGGTGGGGATTTGCAGGAACTCCACTTAACACTTATTGTCCCAAAAGTCTATTCTTGTCTGGCACATTTTTAATATGTCTTTGAACTTCCAGGTCTTACACCTGTCACAGCTGTCTCCCAGGGTTGTCTACAATCCCAATCCAAAATAATATGTAAACTTTGCATTTAATACAATACCCCAAAGATACTTAAACGTAATTCAGTAAAATGTCCCAAGGATATGCAGGAAATTGCTGTATCTGTCATACTGAGATCTATGGATCTATAGGAGAATTCACCCTAAACTATTGATTTAATGGGAAATTGATTTAAGGTTGAAAGTGGAAATATCAGTTTCTGCAGAGGGTGACATCCAATGGCATTTAAAACAGAGCAAATGGAATTGTTTCTATCCTACTGCACTGAATACTAACAGGAATTGATTTCACCTTCAGAGGCCAGCACTTTCTTTTTTTCCCCTGACTTTGGATGCTTTGCCCAATCCCCCTTTGAAACAAATGATGGGACAGAGGCAGCAGACTTTGTGTAAGATCAAACTGGTGATGTAAGGTTCATGTTTCTATTTAATGTGGGAATGGAAGAGTATGTACCAAAGAGTTTGGCGGACTTTGGAACGCAAAGAAACATTTGAGTTTACTTCACTCCAACACCCTAGAGAAGAAAGGAAAGAGAGGTTAGGGTGAAGGTTTAGGCAGTCCATCCTTGCAAAGTTTAGGCACCTGATTCCCTTCTGTCTGAAACCAGTTTAACACCAGTCTAACTCCACTGACTTCATTGGAGTTATTCCCGATCTATGTTAGTGTGAGTGAGAGGAGAAGGAGCCCTCAGGAATGGGGAAAAAATGAACTTCATTTTCCACTCATCTGAAACAGAAGTACATGGTGGTTTATGAGAGGATATTTATTTATACTTACAGATTAAGTCATTCATCCTACCTGAGTCATGAATGTTCCCTAATTTGAGGAGATATGTTTGTGACACTATTTCAGCTAGCACAGCTATCTGCCTTTTGAACCTGCCCTCTGGTTGGTCTGATGGACTCTGCGACTGTGGAAGACAAAAGGACATGTCAGTCTGTCTGGCTGCCACGTCTGTCTCCTATATCTGGTCAGTGAAGGCTCCCACCTCTTTGCAAATAACAGAACCATGAAGGAAGAAAACATGGGGACCCAGAGAGTGACAGGGAACTAATATGACCATGGTATCGCTGTTGACTGGACATAATAGCAGTGAGAGGCCTGATTAGATAACACTGTGATGACGTAGTCCTTGATTGGCCGAGCAATAGCCAGCATATTTTTAACGGAATTTAATGCTAGTTTATCAGGAACCATGGGTTTTGAAGCCTGGTCCACTGAGCACTTAGGAGCCAGTAAGGTGCAATGTGCCACCTAGTGACCTGCTACCAGAATTAGAAGCAGAAGTCCAACAGAGGACTCCAGCGCTGGGATCTGATTAATGGAATTCTAGGGTCCTGACTGACTCCCTGCTTCTATTTAAATCAAGCACAGGAGCAGGAAGCTGTCCATGAAACTGGGTTTTCCCTCCTTGGCACTGTTTCTCTTGCACTACCTGCTCCTACTGTCTGACTCTGATCTGGTAACCTGCCTTTGCCTGTCTCCTGACACCTGGCAGGCAGTTTGTCCTCTGGCACATCTCAGACTCTGATCTGCTGGTATCTGACTCCTGCTCTGACCACTGGGTCAGGCTGACCACATCCTGATCATGACTCAGACAAGCAGCTGCGAAGACTGGCGTTATAATGCCCTGTTCACCCATGGAGTAGTTATCACAGGGATGGTGGCAGAGAGAGCTTCCCTCACAGACTGTGCCACCAATGCGTCTGAGCCATTACCTGGAGATCCCATCTCTTGGGAGTGAGATGGGACCACTCAGCAGAGAGGTCCAGGGCTAGCAATACCACAAGAGGCCAGCTGTGTAGGTGGTGGCTTATATTTAAAGTTAAAGTGGCAAAAAATGGACTGAGAGCACCATTAAGGAATGTACTGTGGGGAATTTACAGCCACCAGTTCATTTCACTGAAGTCCCCAAACAGCCATCATGTGGCAATGCCCTTTAGCAAGTAGAGACTCAGTGAAGTCAGCCAATCGGAGTCTTTCCACTGACTACAACGGGCACTAAATTAGGCTCGTAAGACCTTATTTCTGTTGGGTGCATCCTGGGAGGTGTTGAGTAGCCTCACTGGTTTTGAGGGCCCGGAGCATCTCTCAGGAGGCACCTTGCAGAGCTGAACCTTTATTGATTTGAGCTGGATTTGACCCATGTCTCCTGACCCATGCAGTCATCCACCAGCTTCACACAGTGCAACAGAGTCTGCATTCCATTAACTTGACAGCTCTTGGCTTGGCTTGTTTGCAGCAGTTTATCCATTCCTCATTAATCCATTCCCTGAACTTTAGCAAAAGGGCTAAATTCAGCCCAGGTTTTACAGGGCGGCTTTTGCTGGCGCAGACCCTGGCTGAAGCCATCTGTGGTGGGTGTTGCAGGAGGGAGGAGATTTCTGCAGGGATTTTGCAACAGAAAGTTTTCATAACTTCTCCCCAGCCAAGGAGCTTTAGGGACCCAGCACAGTACCAGTTAGGTGGGTTCATGAGCAAGGTGTCTGGGGGAATGCACTGGTCTACTACAGTAGGCTCAGCTGGTGAGGCTCCTCTGAAGAACAGTCACCAGCTAAAGATGTCCTGCCACTCTGCCCAACAGTGGAAACCTCACTGAGGATGGATGGAGCAGTGGCAGAGAGACTACTGACCTCCCATGAGTGAGGGAACCTAACTGGCACAGGAAGCTGCTGTTTATTCCTCCTTTCACCAGCCTCAGTGAATATGGCCCAGAGTTCTGGGATGCAGCATCTATATCTGATTCATTGCTTTCGATTAATAGATTTGAAGGCCAAATTTGCTGCTCTTCAGAGGTTAATATGCGGCTCCTTGCATAGGTGCTGGCTCCGAGGCTGGAGGTACGGATGCTAACTTTCCAATATGCTGTGGGGTGCTCACTGCTCAATCCCCTGCTCTGCCCCAGGTTCTGCCACCACTCCACCCCTTCCCCCAAGGACCCTGGCCCTTCCCCCGAGCCTGCCATGGCCTCGCTCCTCCCCAGTCCCCACTAGAGCCTGCTGCGCACTGCAGAACAACTGATTGTGGTGGGCGGGAGGCGCAGGGAGGAAGGGGGAGGTGCTAATTGGCGGGGCTGCCAGTGGGCAGGAGGCATTGGAGGCTGGAGGGGGGTAGCGGTTGGGGGGCTGCTGATGTATTGCTGTGGCTCTTTGGCAATGTTCATTGGTAAATTCTGGCTCCTTCTCAGGCTCAGGTTGGCCACCCCTGGCCAAAAGGGACCATTATGGTCATCTAGTCTGACCTCCAGCAAGACTCAAGCCATAGAACTTGACCCATTGATTCCTGCATTAAGGCCAATGACTTGGGATTGAACTAGTGCATGGTTTAGAAGGATATCCACACTTGATATTCCCTCCCTCCTTGGAAACTTTTCCCAATGGTTTGTTGCCCTCATTCCTAAATTCTGAACCTTATTTCTAGTTGAACTTGTTTCATTTCAACTTCTAGATATCGGCTCTTATTATCCAGAGATTTTACAGAGTATTTTCTATTAAATTGTTTCATTGTAAGGCGGTTTCTGCAAAAACTAACCCTGTGGTTTTTGTGTGTGGGTGTATTTTTTGCAGTATCTGATCACACCTGCTCATTACAAAAGCAACTTCAAGGGGAACTAAAAGGCTTTTTACCTGCCAAAACGGGAGTTCAGGGGCTTTGTGTTTCCAATGCCAGAGTGCAAGGTCACTAACACCCAAAGTGGTGTAGAGTGTAAGGAAAATGCTGTGACAGATGTTAGTAAGTTCATCAGCTGTTACAGGTAGCATACAGTGAAGAAGAAAAGACTTCAACTTCAGTTCTCTGCATGTGTATTATTTGTAATTTGGAGGCCAATGGCTTCTGCCTACCCTCTAAATTACTTTTGCTTCATTTCTATTTAAGGCTGACATTGATGAGCAAATTGTGTATCCTAGACTACAGAGTACGATCATAAACTCAGAAAGAGATCCGTCATGCACAGTGAGTGCCATTCAATGAGAAATGAAGTGTTACAATACATAGATTTCCAACAGGGGATGCTATGGTAGGAGTATGTATAGGGTGAAGTCCATAGTGGGCTCTACTTTCAGAAAATGCTCCATGGGGAATACAGGAAAAATGGAGGAAGAAATAAGGCCTGAATGTTACACTGTTGTAGCTTTTTCTCATTTTCTGCTTAAACACTGAACATGGTCACAGGTGAGTTGGTGAAATAGGAAACTAAGAATATTGCAAGAAACCCAAACAAAGAAAAAACAAGCATGGCAGCATACCAAATTCCTGCCCCTGAGCAGATTGCCATGCACAGGGAGGGGTTAAGCAATAATACAGTCTTTAAATCACAATGGGAAAGCTACAGAATTGCAATGGGGGTGGATAAAAAGAGACGCAAAACAAGAGCTGCCAATTATAAGGAGTAATGGGTAAAGTCTGCCACATGCTCCAACAGCTTCCAAATATGGCAGCAGCAGCTCAGGAGGCCCCAAGTAACATCCTTGAAGCACTCCAAAAGCATTTTCAACCCACAAAAACTGCCAGATGAAAGGTATCTTTTCAATAAGTGTAATCAAGAAGCAGGAGAAATGATGGATCAGTATATTGCCAAACAGCACAGAGTGCTGGACTCTTAAGACTTGATAATTGCATAAGGTAAACTAATTTGTGAGAGATTAGTAATAGGGACAAAAAATACAGGAGCTCAGATCAGGATGCTCAGAGCCCACACTAGCTCTACAAAGAGCTATAGACGTGAGTAAAACTAGAATAAGCTCACATCGAAATGTAGATCATAAGTGGAGCAGACACTAAGAATTCACCAGGTAGCACAGGAAAAGCATGGAAATACAAAGGGGGAAAATACAAAGCAGAGATAAACAAAATGCAAAGGAAGACCTGTGGGTACTCTGAAGAAAAACATGATAATGGAAAATTGTATATGGGGTCAAATGCAATAGTTGTGGCAAAGGAAGTCATTATGCAAAAGCTTGCAGACAAGAAATACAAAGAACAATGTTATACCATATTTATGAAGCAAGCAGTTACTCAGAGGAGGAGGTTTTTACATATATAGGACACTAATGCAATGCAAAACTGACAAAATAAATAGTTTGTAAAGCTGAGACTAGCACCAGAGGCAAAGACAAGGTAGAAGCACACAAGCAAACAGGAAATTGAATGCCAAATAGACATTGAGGCATCAGTGAATGTGATAGGCTACAAATAATTCCTCAGCATTATGCAAGAGAAGAGACTGCAATTGCAGTCAAGTAAATGGCATGGTCATAATACCACTAGGACAATATAAATTACAAGCAGAATACCAAGGAGAAGTTTGTAGGCTGAAATGTCAGGTAGTATCCACAACACAGAAGCCACTGCTTTCACTGAAACAAGAGTACTCACAAATGTTTACGACACTAACCCTGGGACAAATGATTCATGCAATGAACCCCAGTTCACGTGCAGTGAGTTTGTGCAATATACTTGGAAATGGGAATTCAGTCACGTCAAATCACCACTATACCAGAGACAGTCCTATGGCAAAGCCGAATCGGCAGTTAAAATTGCTAAGATTATTAAAGAGCAAGGTAAATATAAGGCAAGTCATCCTTGAATGGATAAACATTCCGACAAAAGACCTATATCTGCCCAGTACAAGAGTTGACATCAAGAAGAATGCCCCAGCATTACCGCAACTGGCAGTGGTGGAAGGAGTAACAGACAAAAATGAAGAGAGATGCTCAAAAGACAAAGCCTACTATGACCGACACGCTAAAGACCTCCAAGAAATACAACTAGTTTGAACTTGATAGTGTCTCCTTTTTTTATTCATAGATACTAAGGTCAGAAGGGACCATTATGATCATCTAGTCCGACCTCCTGCACAATGCAGGCCACCAAATCTCACCCACCCACTCCTGCGAAAAACCTCTCACCTATGTCTGAGCTATTGAAGTCCTCAAATCATGGTTTAAGGACTTCAAGCAGCAGAGAATCCTCCAGCAAGTGATCCGTGCTCCATGCTACAGAGGAAGGTGGAAAAACCTCCAGGGCCGCCTCCAATCTGCCCCGGAGGAAAATTCCTTCCCAACCCCAAATATGGCGATCAGCTGAACCCTGAGCATATGGGCAAGACTCACCAGCCAGATACCCAGGAAAGAATTCTCTGTAGTAACTCAGATCCCATCCCATCAAAGGCCATTGGGCCTATTTACCATGAATATTTAAAGATCAATTAATTGCCAAAATCATATTATCTTTAAGACAAATCCTGCTTTTGGAAACAAACTACTTGCAATGAAGAGAGAAATCCTCATTCATATAACATAGCAGAGGGTGGTCATATATTTCACTGAAACTGCAAATACATTCACTCAATATGAAAGCAAGACATAAACATGGAGGATGGTGAAATATGTATTGTGCTGAGCCATGATCAGCACAACACAAAAGGAACATGGTCTGACCAGTGACTGATAGATTCCAGAACAGCCTCTCTCAACACTGCACGAACCAAGGGCCAGGCAGTCTCCAGTCGTCATAAGAAAGACTTGCACTTGCTCAGCATCAACCTGCCTGCAAGGTATGCACAGGACCTTTATACAATACTAGGGTGACCAGACAGCAAGTGTGAAAAATCTGGATGGGGGTGGGAGGTAATAGGAGACTATATAAGAAAAAGACCCAAAAATCAGGACTGTCCCTATAAAATCGGGATATCTGGTCTCCCTATGTAATACTAAGGCATGAAAGAGGAAACCCGGAGGAAAATATCTTCGTTCCCAACCAAGTTAATACTTAATTTAAAAAAGAGTGGCTATTAAGTTAGATATAGTCTTTTAGGGAGTGTAATAGAACGTTAAATATGTAAGCAGGTTATTTATGTTTAATTTTGCTATCTCAAATATATGATAAAAGGGATCTTATGACAGACAGCTTCCTTGTATGGGTATGCTAGTAGTATGCTTATGGATAAGGTAATGTACAGGAACTTAAAGAACTCTACTACTTTTAGAAAGTGCTTGATGGAGAGTACAGGCTAAGTGGAGGAAGGTGTAAAGCCTGAATGGTGCCCTGCCTTGGCTCACTTCTTATGCTTGAACCATGAGAGTATTCAACACTCACGAGTAGTCTGAGCCTCTTCCCATATAAGAAAGTGGCCAAACTTCCATTGATTTTAATGGAAGCAGGATGAGGACCCAGGAGATTCTCTGCATCTTACAGGGTCAGAATCCAGGGGGTCTGATGGGTGCGTTTTGGAAATCCATATTGTGCCTGCCAGGTTACAGCAGGAAATGCGGAGGGCCATGAACTTGGGAGTTACATAGCCTTTCAGTTCTCTTTTGAGCTACTTTATAGACCACTGGCTAAGGGGCAATTTCCGAAAGCCCCTTGGCCCCTTCCAGTTAGTCCCTTAAAACACTACAGTCAAATGCAAAAGAGTTTTTGAGGGGCCAAATTCATCCCTGGTGTCTCTAATAAATTCTTAAAGGTGAGTCAGTTAATCAGCCTCCACCACAAAACCTTTTGAGTGAAAGGCAGGCAGATGATTTACTTAAGTGGATAAAAGGCAGTAAACAAAAGAAGGTAGTGCTGATTTGGGGATTTTCAGCAATTTTTTAAGTATTTAAGTATTTTTCTTTTGTTTAGAAAAAGCTTTTCAGTTCTCCTGACAGACTCATGACAGAGATATTATTTTAAATGCCACATCCTTTAACAAATCAAGTAAATCTCAGCATGTAAACCACAGAAGTGTGGACAGACTTGTAAATAATTAACCACTTTGTTTCCATAAAGGGTCCAAAAATATTCAGTTCCAGCAAAACAGGCAGAAATGTGACTATTTACTCTGATGAGGAAAAGAAGGCTGGATTCAGCAATACGCAAGACTGTGAGAGTCTGCATTCTCACCTCATCACTGGGCCAGAACAACAGAGCTAGCTAGAATGGCTCTACGGCCTGGGGCTTAGGCCTCTCATCTCAGATGTTGGTGACGCACATTCAAGTTCCTGTTCCAAAGGCTATTTAGGGATGTGTCCAAAGTGAACAGCTTCTACGGGAGGACATGAGAGCGACTGGTCTGGGCACTCACCTGGGTTCACTTCCCTGCTCCACAGCATGCAGAATGGGGATTTGAAACAGCATCTCCCACATCCTGGGGAAGTGCTCTGGGTGTGGGAAACCAGCACCACCCCTGCTGATTTGTGCAGGGCCCAATCCAGTAGACAGGCTCTAAGGCAGCCTCTCCTAGCAAAATCCCTACAAGAAGGGATCCAGGAGTAGTTAGGACCCTTGAGAAAGAGTCCTGGCTGCTTGGAAATTAGCTCTTTGCCACATTAATGATTTATTAATTAGTATTATTATGCTTACAGGCCTAGCATACAGACCATAAGACTCAGTGTGGCTCTGATTCGCCCGTGGATCCCCCATGAGAATGGCCTGGCTTTGGAAAGTGCGGCCTTTGAAGTCCTCTGTGTGTTTCACATGCAGGCCTTCCTGTGTAAGTGCATCTAGTGACATTAAAATGAAATATAACCGTTGCAAGGGGCTAGTTTTGCAGGTAAATAGCAGTGATGTGATATAACTGTCGCCTTCACAAGAAGTGTTACCAACCCACTTACTGTAAGGTTTGGGTAAAAACATTATAAAATCATCATGAAGGTAATGCTCCTCTCAAAGAAAAGCGTGTAATTTCCTAAAAACTCATTGACCACCCTCCACTCCCCCAAAGAGCGTTAGTTCCTTTGATGGCTGGATTGATGGCTCTGTCATAGACATACATTGTTTGCACTGATGGGAAGCTGGATGTGAAAATGAATCATTTTACTATGCCAAGGTGTTTGTAAAATGTGCTGGTCTTAGGAGAATGCCATGGGCATGTCTAAGAACGTCTCCTACCGTGTATTGTAGACACAGCCATCAGATAGTGTGATAATAATACTTTGCATTTCTGCAGTGCCACCTAGCCAAGGATATCAAGGTGCTTTACAAGAATTAAGTAATTAACTATGTGAGGTAGCTCAGTGGTAGTGTCCTCCCCTTGGAGATGGGGACAGAGGCAGAGAGAAATGAAGTGTCTTTAGAACATACGAACGGCCATTCTGAGTCAGACCAAAGGTCCATCTAGCCCAGTATCCTGTCTCCCAACAATGGCCAGTGCCAGATGCCCTAGAAGGTATGAACAGAACAGGTAATCATCAAGTGATCCATCCCCTGTCACCCATTCCTAGCTTCTGTCAGACAGAGCCTAGAGACACCATCCCAGCCCATCCTGGCTATCCATTGCTGGACCTACCCTCCATGAACTTATTTAGTTCTTTCTTGAACCCTGTTATAATCAAAATCACATTCCCTGACCATGAATCAAACCCAGGCCACAGGGCTGAGAGTGCCAAAGCCTAACCACTAGACCACCAAGGAGCTCTTGGACTTTGCCCAAGGAAACACAGCAGTGCCAAGAACAGAACCTAGATCTGGTGATGCCCAGGAATGCAATTTACCCACTATCTTTCCATGTCAGTGACTCCCTCCCCATCTCGGTAATAACAGAGCACTCCAAAAACATTAATACATTTATCCTCACAGCCTGTAATGTAATAATAATAATTAATAATACCTACCTCATATACAGTGCTGTTCATCTCTGGATCTCAAAGCTCTTTACAAAAGGAAATCAGCATCATTATCTCCATTTCACTGATGGAGAAACTGAGGCACAGAGAAAGATTAAATAATTTGCCCAAGGTCAGTCAGTGGCAGAGCCAGGAATTTTATCCGTCTCCTGAGTCACAGTCCAGTTCATTACCCACAACACCATCCCCCACTAGACAATGCTTTCTCCCTGTATCAGGTGAAAGCCCCTTTTAAGGGGTCTTTGACATTTAGTGAGCTTTGAAAAAATACAGTATTTCCTTTTTCTTTTTGACAATGCTTTGTGCTTCCTGTATTCACCTCTTCTTTTTGTTCCTACAGTGGAGCCAAAGTCCTGGAGTAAGAACCTACACAGAGTAGAATGTAATAGAGTCACAATCCCAATGATGATATCACAGTCTGTTGCTGGGGAAATCTACATGTCACAAATTCAGTGCCATGATTACTTCATTGCTGGATCCAAGATGGGGAGGAGATGGACTTAGAAAGGGAAAAAATGACATATCAGTATTTGGTTCTTGGGGACCGAGGGCTAGCTACTGAGTGCAGTGTTTCAGAGACAGCCATCCTCTGGTTTAGTTCAGATGGTGACTTAAAGTGATGTGCTGGAAAATGCAAATAACTACATCTGGGCACATTTTTTTTAACTTTTGGCAAATAGTAAATTTGCCAAAAAATAATTTTGTTAGGGCACCAAAACTATTTGTTCAAATTCAGCAAATAGTTTGGGCTGCAAAAACTGAGGGGGGGAATGGAATTGTCGAAAAGTTTTCACGTTTTCAAAACAAACTGGTTTGACGTTGTTTCAAAACAACATTCTGAAACAAACTGTCAATTTGAAACGACGTTCAAAACATTTCGTTCAGCCCAAACAATCGTCTTCCGTAGTTTAGTTTCAGCGAGAAAAAACAGTTTCAGTTCAAAACACACTGAGTTTTCTTTTCTGGTTGTTTGGGTTTGCCCCCGAACCAAAAACAATCAGCTCCTTGCTCCACTCTACAGATAACCTTTGGAATCGGGCAATCGAGGCTGCTACCATCTGTGCTACAGCTGGCCTTGCAGCTGGCAGCTGGAATGTGGGTCAACAGCCAATTGCACAGCATGGACACCTTTTCTTCCCCAAAATATACTCAGGTTTTCCCTCTGAGAAAAGGCTGTACTTAGGAGAAGCAATAATTCTGGTGGCACCTTTTATTAGGGCTTGTTGAGTGAAACCACAGAAAAGAATATTTGAAATCATTACATAACAGGTAGCTATTCCCTCCAATCATGCATTAAGGTTCACGCTGCTTTTTGAACTTCGATGTGAAGGCTGTGGAATTACAAAGTGGCCTCTGGAGAAATGTAGCATGGTCCGAAAATATGACCTCTTCATGTCACCTCCCCCGAAGCGTTGCTCAGTTTAGCTGCATCACTCCTAACATGAGTTGCTGAGCTAAATCCCTGGGCATAGCTTTGAAAATGCCTGGGAATGTGGTATAGTGCAGTATCAAAGCGGCATCCTTGCTGAATTTACCTTTGATCTGAGCTGTGAGGCATATTTTCAACCATCTGAAACTTGACTGATTTGGGGTTTCATTACACACTTGAATCTCAGACCATTTTCATCAAAGGTTTTGCTAAAGTTCACCAGTCTTGCAATGGAACCTTTGATAGTTTATGGTTTTGCATGAAACTCAGTTTTGCTGTGTTGGGGTTGACATGAAACTAAGTGCGAGGGGTTTTGACTGAATGTTGAGAGTTTTGGATCACACAGAAGTCACATGGCCAGATTCTCGATTGAATGTACAGCTCCTTTTGGCTGTAATCTGGCTACAAAGGGTAACTCTGCTGGGATCAAGTCTTCTGCGTTTGCACATCTGCCTCCATCCTTCCCCTCCCGCCCAGCAATATCATAGAGGAACACTCTCTAACTCAATTAAGTGCCCAAACTGCCCCAGCCTCTCAGTCCCAAACCAGTATCTCCTGCGCCTTGCACTGGGCACTTGTGCTTGGGTGCATCGTGAGCTTAGAGGGTGGACTCCGTCTCTGTTGTGTCCCCTGGTGACCATCCTACTGGTCACCATGTGGCAGCCAGTTCCCCATCCTGCACCTTGGGCCCATCCCCTAGGCCAGGCTCTGGCTGAGTGAGTTTGGGACTGCTCCCTCCAGCAGTCCCACAAGATCCTCAGGCTAAAGCATGAGTTTCCTCTCTCCAATCCTGTGCCTGCCGAACAGCCCAGAGCCAACCGGGTGGCCTGCAACCCATCCTCTGTTCCCTTTGGGCGGGACTGAACTCTGTTTTGGGGGGATATTCGGGAAGTGGGCAGGCAGCAGGGAGTCAGGGTGTAGTTTCCTCCCAGTCTGCTAGCTAATCTGTGTTCTGGGGCCAGCAATCCCCTTGTGCCCACTCAGTCAGTGCTGGTGGGATAGGGCTGGCCTATTCACACTCCTGCTGACCTGTGGGCAGGGTTGGGCAGGGGGGGAGAAGGGCACCAGATATTCATGAAAAGTTCCTGAGCCACTGAGTTCCACTCAGTTCTGCATTTTTAGCTCTGCTTCCTTTTCAACAAAGGTTACGGCTAATAGCAGAGACTATAATAAGAGAACAGAGTGTCTCTGGTTATCATAAAGGCCTGGTGCATTTGCGCACCAAGTACCTCCTCCAACTCCCAATGCGGGCAATGGAAAGACTCCCAGCAGTGACTGCAGTGGGCACTGGATCAGGGCCCTGATTGGCATGCCCCATTTACTGTACTTGTGCATGAAGAGAGCCAGGGGTGTAATGGGTCATTTGCACATGCAATTACCACACTTCCCTGAGCCTGTAAAATAGGTAATTGTGCACACTCCTTTCTAAAGACCCGAGACAGTAAAATGTTCAGATAAGAATAATCAGTTAAAAGGTTTTCTGTACAGAAGGCCATTTGCAAAGTTTAGGTGGCTACAGCAGTCAGAACCACAGCTGTTTGATAACAGTTTCCATTCTAACCTCTTGTTTTGGGGCACTCATCATTTTCTGAAACTTTCACCGCTGGGGCTGAAATTTTCCAGGCGTGGTGTTTGCCTGAAGGTGAATTCCTGTGGAATGCAATGTTTGAGCAAAACCAGTCCCTCTCTTTGATTAAGAGGAGAGTGGAAAAAATTACACTTTTCCCAATATAATAACATTCTTGTGACCTTGTCTGAAGACCCCTGCAGCTGAAAAGGCTGGAAATTAAAAGGTGACATATGTCCCTGCCATGCCCCTCTCAGAGAAGCCTTTGCACATTCAGATGCAAATTGGGTTTGATGTGATCAAACTATGACCCTTTGAAAATCATGCACCAAGCATGTGCACAACGACAACACAGCAAACTCAGATAGTGACAATAATGGGGCTGGCTGCCCCTTTAAGGCCAGGAGGCTTGGGGCCAATTGGTCCTGGTTATTAGCCCAGCCTGCTACACCTGTCCTGGGTGTCGGATTTAAGAGGAGTTGTTCCCTGGGACAGGCTGGCTGGCTGAGGAAAAGAACTGGGGGTGTCTCCTGTGACTAGCCCTGAGGAGAAGGAGCAGCCAGAGAGGAGGAGAGTTGAGAAGCTGACAGCGGATGTCCACCATTGGGGCTGGCTGGAGAGGAGAGCAGACAGGCTGCTCCAATGTGAGGCAAGAAGCTGGACTCAGGCTAGGAACTGGCTGAGGGCTATGGCCTGCCAGAGGCCCTTGGTAAGAGGGTAGCCAGTGAGACAGGCTATTGGGACCCCACCTGTAAGGAAGGAAGCTGAAGACAGATCCCTGTGGGGCTGAGGAATGTTTGGTTTTGATGTTTCTTTCAGATTTGGACTAAGAATGAGGGCATGAGGCATCTGAACTAAAACTCCATGAGGCAGGAACACGGGCAGAAACAGTTTAATGTTGAATTGACTTGAAATAAAATGGATTGATTCGGGAATGTCAAATTTTCATTTGCTTGGATTGTGCCAAATACACATTTTTTTAAAACTTTTTGTTCTGCAAGAAATGTTGATATTGGAATGTGTTGTCCTGAGTGAGATGAAAACAAATGTTGAGTTATTGGAATTTCCCCAAGGGGCAGAAATTCCAGTTTTGTTATTAGATGGGCAAGTGCAGCAATGTAATAACAGAGTCTGAAATGAATCCCTAAGGGCCAGAGCCTGACGGTTAGTGACTGCCCTGCCTCAGGGGTGATGAGGAGCCACACAGCCAGGATGGGAACACAGGGACACACTGTGTGTCAGGGCATGTTGCTGGCCAGTGTGGAGGCGAGTGATGGGACTGGCCCCTGGAGTAGGGTGCTCAAGGAGAGGGCTTGTTGGGCGCCTGTACAAGAGACAGCCACAATCTGGCATTGGGTGCATTGGTTGATCCTCAATGTACCTGAGTAAATAATAGAGACCCATGAGAACAATGAATGGGCGGGAATGGGAGGAGCAAGAAATGGATGCACTTCAGAGGTCCTTTGTGGAAAGGCCCTTTTCCTCTCTACTGACTTGCAGGCCCCATGTTATACTGACCTATCATTGACTGGTTAGAGGCTTCCTTTTAGCACCATCAGTGTTACTTCTAGGTGAGCCATAGGGCAAGGGGCTCTGAAGAAACCCCCCCCCCCCCCGTCTCAAGGAAGAAAGGACCAGAGCCAGTAGCTGAACCCCACCATCTCATGCATAGTATATTGCAAAGCATTAACTTCAGAGAGGGTGACCAGACAGCAAATGTGAAAAATCGGGACAGGGGGTCGGGGGTAATAGGAGACTATATAAGAAAAAGACCCAAAAATTGGGACTGTCCCTATAAAATTAGGACATCTGGTCACCCTAACTTCAGATCTACTCGGCCAGCATTTCTTTCTTTTGAAGTGTAGACTGAAGTGGAGGGGTCAGCATTGTTCTGTCATTCTAGCTGATTCACCCGTCCCAGATATCTCATGCTATAGGCTGGCCAAGCTGGAAAGTTTAGACCTGGATCTCTGGCTTTGGATTTCAAACACCTCATAGTTCAGGGATGTTCAAATCTGAGCTTTACACACGCTCTGCATCACACCTGCATTAGCTGCAGTTAGAGATGTAACCAAATCTCCCACAACGGGTTTGTCACTCTCTTTAATGTAGGATTCAGAGACATGACTTTCCTGTTCCTGCTGCTAATGTACAAAGCATAAAGAAGAAAGCGTGATTTGCATCAGCTGAACTGAAGTGACATTTGAACAAAGTGAAATCATGGGTCCTCATTAGGAGGCTCAACAGTTAGAAAGGAAAGTCATAAAGGGACAGCCAACTCTATGTGGATCATTTAATTAACATGCTTACAGAGTGTCTTCCTGTCTCCTATGCGACTGCCCTACCCTCCCATTACAAAGGTGTTTTCTGTTTTAAATGTCCCCTAGTTTGACATATTGGAAGGAAAATTACTGTGATCTGCTCTGTCTAATCTCTTAAACTGAATAATCTAAGCACTCTTTTTATGCCATAAGTAATTATCACGTTTGTATATTAGGTGAAAGATAACAAATAACAGGTCAATGTGGGAGCTGAGCCGAACTTCCGATAACAAATTTGGATATGGATTAGCTTTAGTGATTTTTGCATTGGCATAAGCAATCAGAAATGATTGTTTGTTCATCTAGCTGTCTAACTTGTATTTGTGTCCAGTGAGGGCACCTGATCGTCAGAAGAGCTGGGAAATCAGGCCAATGCTGCACAGTGCAGATATATTTGGAAATCATGCAGATTAAATTTGGATAAGGTAAAAACAGGCAAAATGAGAAATTATAATTTAAAAAGAAAATTGTATCTGAGATAAAATTCTGTCTCTCTGCTCACCTTTAGACAGCACCTTGAAGATCTTCAAGGTCAGGCTTTCAGACCTTGGCTTCCACTTGTGAGCATATACAGTTACATGTGCCCAAACGTGTGCCTAAACTTTTCAGGTGCACAAACTTGTGAGTGCATTAACACTTGTGTGTGTGCCCTTGAAATAGTCTAACATGTGCATGCAGGACCCATTGTGGCCAAAAGGTTTTGTGAGTGCAAATTCTGACACATGTGAGAGCTCCTGCAGAGATGAGAATTTGGGGGTCATGGTAGATAACCACGTGAACGTGAGCTCCCTGTGTGACACTTTGACCAGAAGGGTTAATGGGATCCTTGGATATATCAACATGGAAATCTCTAGAAGGAATAGAAAGGTTATTTTACCTCTGTATTTGGCACTGGTGCAATTGCTTCTGGAATATGGTGTCCAGTTCTGGTGCCGACAATTCAAGAAGGATGTTGATAAATTGGAGAGGGTTCAGAGAAGAGCCATGAGAATGAACAAAAGATTAGAAAACCTGCCTTACGGTGACAGATTAAAGGAGCTCAATCTACTTAATTTAACAAAGAGAAGGTTGAGGGGTGACTTGATCACAATTTATAAGTAGCTACATGGGGAACAAATATTTGATAATGCACTCTTCAGTCTAGCAGAGAACGGGTAAACGTGATCCAATGGCTGGAAGTTGAAACCAGACAATTTCAGACTGGAAATAAGACTAATTTTTAACAGTGAGGACAATTTTAACATTGGAACAATGTATCCAAGGTCATGGTGGATTCTCCATGACTGGCATTTTTTAAATCAAGATTGGGTGTTTTTCTAATATACTCTAGGAATCTGGGGGGAGAAATTCTCCGGCCTCTGTTATACATGAGGTCAGACTAGAAGATCACAATGGTCCCTTACAGCCTTGGAATCTAGGCATTTTAACAGGTGTTTGCACCTTCAAAGTGTAGGCATGAGTATGTCTTTGTCAATTTTATTTGTGCTCGACTAGAAGCCAGGTAGAGAACTGACTGAGAATCTACCCCAATATGTAACTGCAGAAGCAGGTGCAAGGCAATCTAAATAAAACCAGAGTAAGGCTCAGTGATTGTTGGCTGAGTGCTTCTGGGGTCAGACAGGATTTCCAAGTCTTATCAAGAAGCAGAGTGAAGGGGCTTGGCATATGTATATTAACTACAGACATACAGGGTGGCATATACAAAGTACAACATTGGGAAGGAGAAAAGGAAACAAAAGAAGTCATCAGAGACATTTTGAAGGAGCAGAGGAGGTGATGAAGGCAGAGATAAGGGCAGTGGCAAAGTGATAGCTCTGAAAGTTTCTTTCTGAGGAGAGAGTGGAAACCATTGCAGTCTCAAGACAGTGGAGATGCAAATTTACCATGGACACTGAAGAAATTCTTGGCAGTGGCGTTCTGAACTGGAGGAAGGGAGCTTGGAGAATGGGAGGCCAAAGAGAAACCTCTTGCAGTGACAGGACATTAGCAGAGCATGGGTTAGCAGCATCTTGGCCGTAAGGAAGGGGAAGAAAGGATAACATTTGGTGACACTGCATAGGAAGTGATGAGACTTAGCAAGAGCCTGGTTGTAACGAGGAAGAGAAAGGAGGGAGGTCAAAGATAACACCAAGGTTGCAAGCTTGGGTGTTAGAAAAGATGATAAAGTTGTCAGGTAGGGTGGATTGATTTAAATCAAAGCAATTTAAATTGCTGATTTCAATCAGTAATCAGGAAACCTTGATTTAAATCATTGATTTTAATGGTGTTTTGCATTTGGACATTTTAATAATTTTCCTAAAGAAAAAAAGAAGGTTGATTGTCATTGGTTGGTAACCATTAAAACATTTTGTAGGCAAATAAATGTAGCCTTTACACTAAATTTGGTGCTTCTATTTGCTAACCAGGAGGATACACTATATCTAAAAACATTTATTTAAGCAATTGTACAGCTTAATTTACCTTTATTCACGGTCTTAATTTTTACCTTTTTATCTTAGAAAATGGTGAGTGATGCATTTCTTATATACCAGATGATTATTAGTTTTTTTTAATTTTGTGTCAAGCTCTGTTTGGATGGAAATTCAATTAAAAAGACATAAAAACAGCATTTTAATTGCTTTATTAAATAAAACTACCTTAAAAGTGCTGGATACATAAGAAAAAAGTGTATCCATTTATTAACAGGTTTTGCATTTAAAACTAAGTGATATATTAAACAAAGGATATATTTTATCTGTAAATAATGAATTGAACTGATTGTGTCTGGTCATCATGTCCTTCAAGATTTTAGAACTAGTAGATCTGATCCTCTCGCACCTAGTTTTTATTCACATGTTGGATGAGGTTTCTTAACCCAATTGGTTTCTTAACTTTGACTGAACTAGTCATTGAACTGAACTAGCTGAATAAACTTTGCACTTGCAGAAGTTAGATTACCACTGTTAAAAACTGATTTAGCACTTTAACAATCTCTGGCTCCAAGTGCTTACCCAATGACTTCCACTTGTTAAGTAGCTTGACTTTCTTTAAAACTTGGCAGCAAACATGTATTGCTTAATATTTTTGTATTTATTTTAAATGTTTTAATTGACAAATGTAGGCAACCTAGGTCATACTTTCAAATTTAATTTTAAATAGGTTTATTTTTTTGAATCTGTATTTAATTTAAATTTTAAAAAAATCCAATTTAGATAAAACAAAATCAGTGAGTCGGCAGTGCAATAATAGTACTGTGGGTGCATTGGCTGGGAAAATGGAAACAAAGTATTGTGGAAAGTGTCTTCCATTTGCTGACCAACTGTAGTGAATAGTACAGTATATTGCTGTGTATAACAGGCCAGTATGTAGGGCTACATCTATAAAAGTATAGCACGTGGCTCTGTCAGTATTTGTGTGTATATGCAGCATATGTCAATTAGCCAGTATTTGCGTGTGGTTGTACATGGCTTGGTACAGAGATATCAGCCACTGTGCATGGGAGACTGCAAATAACACAACATGTGATGGTGTGCCAGTTTCTGCATTTGAGTCCAGGACAGTAAATGAATGCAATGCACACATCTATGAAGAATTCATGTCCTTCCTTGGAATAGAGGAGAGATATTCAAGAGGATCTATGGGCAGAACAGCAGAACCTGCTATTAATTAAGAAATTAAATCCCCTCAGATGTGGAGATTCAAAGGAAGCACAACAAATCTGGAGTGTCCATGCCAAAGCCAACTTGCTACTTTATAATTCAACATGTGTTACCAGCTCCTATTATTAGAAATCCAAATTTTCTCTGCCATGGGAAGAGGCTGAGCTGGATCCTTTTAGCCTTGTATAAGTTAATTACAGTACACATGTTAAAAGCTGCATCTGTCTTAGTCAATCTAGTTGATTATTGCAGTGCTTTATTTTTAGTTCTCATCAAGGTGAAGGATGACACTAATATAAATGGAGAGTTTTCCGCAGATGTTGCTCTACTCAGTGCTCTCCAGAACCAACCCTGCCAGAGCAAGAACTTCTTTCCCTGAGTCATACTGCTCCTGAGATGGTTTGCATGAAGTACCAAGTGATCCAAGGAAAGAAAATTCTTCGCACCAGGCTTTGACTGCAAGTTGCAGAAAAGATAGCGAGTCCCTGCCTCAGAAAAGAGGTAATAGCAACCCTAGGGCTGTCAGACTTTATAATCTTAGAGTGGCTACAATCTCCTCAGGGCTCTGTGTCTATACCAAGCTCCTCTTAAAGCATATCTTACTGTTGTCATGACTGAATACTTTCATTCATTCATTCACCATACAGTGTCTGTGGCATGCCAGTTCTCCCTATTCCACTTCTGCTGCCCAGCATCTCACATTATTTAACTTTCTGAGTCAGATCCTTGGTGGATGTAAATCAGTGTAACTCCCCTGAAGTCATAAGAACATAAGAATGGCCATACTGGGTCAGATCAAAGGTCCATCTAGCCCAGTATCCTGTCTCTGATAGTGGCCAATGCCAGGTGCCCAGAGGGAATGAACAGAACAGGTCATCATCAAGTGATCCCTCCCCTGTGGCCCATTCCCAGCTTCTGCTAAACAGAGACGAGGGACACTATCCAAGTCGGTGGAGCCATACCAAGTTCATACTAGAGAATGATCTGACTCTCTAAATCTAGCAAGCCTATAATTACATGAATCAGGCTTTACAGGATTGGACCCTAGGAAAGAAGGAAACGTACCACTCTGAGATTTAGGTATTGTGAAAAAAACCACAGAGTGGCTCTCTTGCTGCAGGCGTGGCAGTGCGAGCTGGGTGCACATCTAACCCACCAGTCTCTAAGCCCAGAATTCATTATACATTAGAATCCTCCTCACTGGCATGGACTGCGATGGAGACAGAAGACAGTGACAATGAAGCAGTCTGTGGTCATGTGTCTCTGAGGCCCCAGGAACATCCCTATGTTTGCTATTCATCCCTGTACACAACACAGTTCACAAGTATCCATGTTTCACAAAGTTAGAACAAATACATGGACAAGTGACATCCAAATTCGGAGCAGAGAGAGTCTTCAGCTTGGATTTTAAAACAGCCATTAAATCTGACAGCCAGCTCTTTCTGACTGGGTAGATGGGGACCCTGTCTCAGCTCGTGCAAATGGAGCCTTCTTTTTGAGGGTTACTGTTTCCTGCAGTAATGTTTTCCTTGGACCAGCCATTCTTGCTGTAGACGGCAGGGGGACTTGTAATCTGAGCAGAAAAACACGCTGAGGTGGTGCTAAGAGACGGTCCCAGTTATATCTGTTCCTCCTCCACTACTGAAGAGAGGAACAGGTCCTCATCTATTGTAAATTGACAAATCTCCATTAACTTCACTGGAACTACGTTGATTTACACAGCTGAGCATCTGGCCCATAATGTCTTGGCTTCCTAGGGTTTTTCCTTTACATGGATTTTTGCCCCTAAAACTTAATATGTTTTTTGAATGGCATTGCAGCTCCTGGTTATCCCAGGTACCAGATGTCCTACCTTTGATTGACATTTGTATGGTATTTGGTGCAATTGGCCCAGCCTACACTTGCTGGATCAAAGTAAAATCCTGCCAGATTGCTGAGTCTGCTGGCATTGTACCTTGTGGCAGCTATTTGGAACTGCCTGAAAATAACTGAGATTGAATGGATCTGGGCTTTTGGAAGGAGAGTTTGTACTGAGTGTTGCCCTCCTTTGGATTCCCTTCGTGTGCTATGTGTGTTGCTCGTATCTACTCATGACAGCTCTGGAAAAACTGGCTAGGAAAGAGAACCTGCTATTCCACACAACAATGGTCCAGCCAGATCTCAGGCACTGTCTCCAGGCTTGGTTGCCTCACCTCAAAAATGATCTAGCAGAGACTGTAAAGGTCCAGTGAAAGGGAAGATCATCCATGGTTCAAATGTGATGGCCATGGTCCTCAGTTATGGCTGAGGGACTCTAAGTGACACTCAGGAGGGCAGGTGACCTTGTACTGCCCCCCCAGATTCTGGAGCCAGCTATATACCAGTCCGTTTCCCCAGCATAACTTAGTGCAGTTTGAGGGTTGCTTTAAATTATACCAGCTGCCCCAAAAGCTTATTACAGCAGCTTAGAATCAGCAGGGTATCGGTGACCGCTAGTCGTCCCTCGTCCCTCCAGTGATGCCCCCTACTCTAGCCATAGGTTGGGAGTGACATAAAAACCCCTTTCCCAGCGACACACCCTTCACTGGGGCGATCCTCCCATGGCACTCAGCAGCCCCAGCACAGCTGCAGATGGAGACTGCCAAAACTAGGCTTATTTCCCTTGGAAAGGAGAGTCAGGCTATGTCCCTGCTCCACGCGAGGGGTGTGATTGCCGGCTTGCGTACACATACCCGTACTAGTTTGGCAAGAATTAGCATGAGTATAAATAGCAGTGCAGCTGCTTAGCCGGCTGAGTATGTGCCCAGAGGGTTCAGGCGGGTTTGGACTCTGGTGTCGAAGCCATTCCACCACGGCCCGCACTAGTGCGGAGACGCTGCTGGTTAGGCTGGTGCTAGTGCTCATCCACCTAGTGTAAATCTACCCGGGCTGGGACTCATGCCCCCGGCTCGTTGTGGAGATGTGGCCTTATGGGGTGGGGGGTCGTTGAGGAATTCAGTGTTACAAGGGGCATATCCGCAAAAAGAAAAGGAGGACTTGTGGCACCTTAGAGTCTAACCCATTTATTTGAGCATGAGCTTTCGTGAGCTACAGCTCACTTCGTCAGATGCATCCCGTGGAAAATGCAGTGGGAGAATTATATACACAGAGAACATGAAACAATGGGTGTTACCGTACACACTGTAACCAGAGTGATCACTTAAGGTGAGCTATTACCAGCAGGAGAGCAGGGGACGGCGGGGGGGAACCTTTTGTAGTGATAATCAAGGTGGGCCATTTCCAGCAGTAGACAAGAACGTCTGAGGAACAGTGGGGGGCGGGGGGGAGGAATAAACATGGGGAAATAGTTTTACTTTGTGTAATGACCCATCCACTCCCAGTCTCTATTCAAGCCTAAATTAATTGTATCCAGTTTGCAAATTAATTCCAATTCAGCAGTCTCTCGTTGGAGTCTGTTTTTGAAGTTTTTTTGTTGAAGAATTGCAATTTTTAGGTCTATAATCGAGTGACCAAAGAGATTGAAGTGTTCTCCAACTGGTTTTTGAATGTTATAATTCTTGACATCTGATTTGTGTCCATTTATTCTTTTACATAAAGACTGTCCAGTTTGACCAATGTACATGGCAGAGGGGCATTGCTGGCACATGATGGCATAGATCACATTGGTGGATGTGCAGGTGAATGAGCCTCTGATAGTGTGGCTGATGTGATTAGGCCCTATGATGGTGTCCCCTGAATAGATATGTGGACACAGTTGACAACGGGCTTTGTTGCAAGGATAGGTTCCTGGGTTAGTGTTTTTGTTGTGTGGTGTGTGGTTGCTGGTGAGTATTTGCTTCACGTTGGGGGTTTGTCTGTAAGCAAGGACTGGCCTGTCTCCCAAAATCTGTGAGAGTGATGGGTCGTCCTTCAGGATAGGTTGTAGATCCTTGATGATGCGTTGGAGAGGTTTTAGTTGGGGGCTGAAGGTGATGGCTAGTGGCGTTCTGTTATATTCTTTGTTGGGCCTGTCCTGTAATAGGTGACTTCTGGTTACTCTTCTGGCTCTGTCAATCTGTTTCTTCACTTCAGCAGGTGGGTATTGTAGTTGTAAGAATGCTTGATAGAGATCTTGTAGGTGTTTGTCTCTGTCTGAGGGGTTGGAGCAAATGCGGTTGTACCGTAGAGTTTGGCTGTAGACATGGATCGTGTGTTGTGGTCTGGATGAAAGCTGGAAGCATGTAGGTAGGAATAGCGGTCAGTAGGTTTCCGGTATAGGGTGGTGTTTATGTGACCATCGCTTATTAGCACCGTAGTGTCCAGGAAGTGGATCTCTTGTGTGGACTGGTCCAGGCTGAGGTTGATGGTGGGATGGAAATTGTTGAAATCACGGTGGAATTCCTCAAGGGCTTCTTTTCCATGGGTCCAGATGATGAAGATGTCATCAATGTAGCGCAAGTAGAAGTAGGGGCATTAGGGGACGAGAGCTGAGGAAGCGTTGTTTTAAGTCAGGCATAAAAATGTTGGCATACTGTGGGGCCATGCGGGTACCCATAGCAGTGCCGCTGATTTGAAGGTATACATTGTCCCCAAATGTGAAATAGTTATGGGTGAGGACAAAGTCACAAAGTTCAGCCACCAGGTTTGCCGTGACATTATTGGGGATACTGTTCCTGACGGCTTGTAGTCCATCTTTGTGTGGAATGTTGGTGTAGAGGGCTTCTACATCCATCGTGGTCAAGATGGTGTTTTCAGGAAGATCACGGATGGATTGTAGTTTCCTCAGGAAGTCAGTGGTGTCTTGAAGATAGGTGGGAGTGCTGGTAGCGTAGGGCCTGAGGAGGGAGTCTACGTAGCCAGACAATCCTGCTGTCAGGGTGCCAATGGCTGAGATGATGGGGCGTCCAGGATTTTCAGGTTTATGGATCTTGGGTAGCAGATAGAATACCCCAGTCTCTTCTTTGGCACATGTTTTCCAAGGTGAGACACAAGGAGAAACACAGTGAAATTTAAAGGGAAGGGCATTTAGAAGCAATACAAGGAAATGCTCAGAACCCAGCTCCATTGTTGATATTGGTCTCTGACCATAGAGCGGTAAGTCACAGACAAACTGCAGTGGGTACTTACTGAAATTGTAGGTGTATAACCAGTGGGATCACAGGAATCAGGGAGGTGGCGACGATGCCTACAGAAAGGCAAGGAGATTCCTTTCGGGGAGGGAGGGATAGTTCAGTGGTTTGAGCATTGACCTGCTAAACCGAGGTCTGTGAGTTCAATCCTTGAGAGGGCCATTTAGGGATCTGGGGCAAAAAAAAAATTGGGGATTGGTCCTGCTTTGAGCAGGGGTTTGGACTAGATGACCTCCTGAGGTCCCTTCCAACCCTGATATTCTATGATTCCCAACCACACCAGCAAAACAGACCACTTGACAAAGCAGGGAGATCAGAACAGAATGGCCCGCA
This sequence comes from Lepidochelys kempii, assembly GCF_965140285.1. Taxonomy (NCBI): domain Eukaryota; kingdom Metazoa; phylum Chordata; order Testudines; family Cheloniidae; genus Lepidochelys; species Lepidochelys kempii. Next base: position 27,329,453 of record NC_136392.1, on the reverse strand, counting down.
AGTGTCAGAGTTCAACCTTGCATATTCACCTCCCTTCCCCATCTCAGCTAAAGAAGAATTATGAGAGATGCTGGGAGCACAGTCCCTTAGGATCTCAATGTGGGTACAGCCTGAGAATTTCATCTCAGCTTATATGGGCCACCACTCTCAGTAAGTACAGGCACAGTCCAGGTGGGAGAAGCGGCTAGTAAAAAGGAAGGGGAGTTTTAAGGTGTAATGCGGTAATACAGCTCTGATGGGGGTATAAATGGAGCAAGGTTTTTCCCATTATGCGTCTAAAACCCTGTGTCTGGAGGTCTGTGAGAGGTGTCTGTGTGACAAAACACACTCCATTGTACGGTACAGGAACACGGGAAAGCTGTCTGCTGGGGATGGGGGGAGCTTGGTAAGTGCTGCTGAGCATGCCTGCACACGTATGTGTGTTTCCTGTGTGCATACATGCAGCCCAGGTGTGTGTGCTTATGTGGGCATGTATGTATTTGTAGCTGTCCAGTTTTGTACTACATACTGGCGACCACTCATAGAGGTCCCACCATCCCTCGCAGCACCCCCAGAGCTGTGGGAAGAGCAGGGGCAAGGGGAGGGGAGCAAGATCCCTTAGATGGGGCAGGGGAGAGCTTGGGAGACGCTATGGATAACTGGGAGGTCAGGGTTTCGGGGTGGGAGAGAGCCCTGGGGGGTTATGGGAATGAACTTAAGGATGTGGGTTGTTAGGGGGTAGGTGGGAACCTGGTCGAGGTGTTGGGTGGGGATACTAGCTCAGTGTGGGCAACAGGGCTTGTTGGGTGTTTCCTTTGCAAAGAGTGACTCTGAATGCAGGTTAAGCTGAACAAGCCGAACTTTACTGAACCCTGTGCACTGCTCTGTCCACATGGCTGAGCCACTTTCAGCCCAACTCCCTGTGTTACCTGTTTCTCTGCTGTCCCCACAATAATGCCCCACCCAGTCTCCCCAGGGAAGATGGGCCCTCTGACTCCAGTTCCACTGATCCTTATACACCAGGTGGGGGAGCCTCTCTCATTCTCTCTTAAAGAGTCATTTTGGGGGAGGGGGTTGAGAGCAAACAAACATGATACTGGCTCGGTACCCTGATGGCTTGAGCACTCACCCAGGATCCAGTCCCCCTGCCCTTTATGGGGGAAGTCATCCTCCTCCTGCTCCTCCTTCATCTCTGCCCCACTCTCAGGGCCTCTTGCTAAAATGGCACAAGGTGCCTAACTCCGAAGAGGGTTCCTGGCCATGAATGGCAAGCATATTTAGAGGCTACAGTGTAATTTAGCACGGCCACTTGCGCATTCCCAGAGTACTGGACATTCCAGCACTTCCTGGGATAACATGGGCCCACCCCCGCCAGAATGACGTTGCTGCACATGAGGTCACACTGCACGGGGGGACACCATTGTGAAGAGCATACCGCTCCACCCCTGGTGTGTGCAAGGTCACGGCAGGGGAAGGCAGAGCTACACGCTCTTCGAAATGGCGTCCCCATCCAATACGGGACAAAACCATATCCAGTTTTGTCTCAGTACCAGATGGGGGACAAATCACACAGAAAGAGCATTGTCTGGTTTAAAACTGGATGACTAACCTGCCTAGTATAATTACACTTAGCAAGCCCAAAGCTATTGCTGTGTAACCTGCCTTGGGAGACAGAAATAATAATCATGTGCTTACCCCATAATAACAGGGCCATACCAATTCTTTGCTACTTCGTCTTTGTTAATTAACATTGATGTGGGTAGCCAGTAGCTTCAGTGTATGACCCCTCCACAGTAGCCACTCCCACATGACCCTGCACCCACCCTTGGTCTCATTCACCGTTGTAGGAACTCCTGGGTCCAAACCAGAAAACGTAGCTGGCATTTCCAACACCTGGGCACAGCAGATGGGCAAAGTACTTGTGATGAAGCTATACTGTGATTGCTCAGATCTGGCATTAGATGCTTGGCCAATTTGTTTCAAACATGAGGCCAAATGTTCTTTTGCACCTCTGCCGTCTTCATTGACTTTCAGAGGTCTAGCTTCATTGCATATCTCTAACTTTGCCATTCTATAAGTACCTGGATCTGAGAGACTAGTGTAGATTGGTGCACCTCAGTCCCTTCTGTTGTCTTCCCATGCAATAGCTGAATCTCCCGAGGGCTATAGTATTTTGGTCTAATTCTGATAGTTGGCTTGATGTGGGGGTGGCTGGGTGGTGTTGGTGGCCTGTGATGTACAGGATTTCAGAGTAAATGATCTGGTAGTCCCGTCTGGCTTTAAACTCTGTAGTTATGCTTTCCCTGCCCGTTGGAGAAAGTCCTAGATTCTGCCAGGCCATTGAATAGTCTAATCTCCTTAACTTGATAAGTGCTAAATGAGACAGGGGAGAGGGATGTGGGTGCCAACAGGAAAAGTCAGGAAATGGAGGTTCATAGACAAGGCAAAATAATGCTAGATAATAAAGAAATCATGGAGGGGAGTGAACTCTGAGAAACACAGTTGAAAATTGTACACAAGTTGCATATCACCCTGGACCCACAGAGGAAATTTTTCCTGTTGATTAGCCCTCTGAGTCTTCAGTGGAGAGATGAAACAGCAAACTGACCCCACTCTGGGTGAACCTATCATCTGATTCATTCTTTTTAGGAAGTGATCTCAACGGAGCTATCAAATTTCTGTACCTCTCACCCCGGTGCTGTTTCTAATAGAGGGAGGAGGACCTCTCTGTTACCAAGAAACACTATGTATCTTCTGTTACCAAGAAACACTTCAGACTTAGTTTATTTCCAGCTGACAAGTGCTTCCTTATCTGTTGGATCATTGACAATTCCCCCTTTGTTTACCCTGTGTAGAACTACACTCCTGGGACATTTGGCAAAGGGAAAGAAATGGAGGTATGCCCTGAACAGAAATGAAGAATTGGACTTCTAAGGGGTATAAAGGCCCTTCCTGAGCTCTTGGAGTGAGCGAGCAATAAAAGGAGTAGAATTAGGGCTGGATGACTTTATAATAACTGGTTTCAGAGTAACAGCCGTGTTAGTCTGTATTCGCAAAAAGAAAAGGAGTACTTGTGGCACCTTAGAGACTAACCAATTTATTTGAGCATAAGCTTTCGTGAGCTACAGCTCATCTGAGGAAGTGAGCTGTAGCTCACGAAAGCTTATGCTCAAATAAATTGGTTAGTCTCTAAGGTGCCACAAGTACTCCTTTTCTTTTTATAATAACTATCACTCTTGTTTGTTCTGGTAGTGCCTATGGGACCCCATGGTGCTCGGCCCTGTGCAAACACAGAGTAGTAGATGGTCCCTTCCTTGAACAGCTGTTATTGGAGTGGTCACCAAACACATTGTAAGACCTTAAGCCTTGTCATTTCAAGGCTATACAGAGTTCACACTGTCAGCTGCCTGCGCAATCGCGTGTTCACACTTGCAGCACTTGCAGCGGTATTCGGAGCAGTGCACTCTGGGCAGCTATCCCACCGAGCACCTCTTCCTCTTCTGCCTCTCAGAGCTGTGGGAAGGCGGAGGGGATCGCGGGGCATCCTGGGTCCTGTCCCACTGCATTGCTTCGCATCCCAGCAGTCCCTGTGCTTCCGTCCGCATTTGGCGCCATCTTTCAACGGTTTGTGCACTGCGCGCTCTGCCTCTTCGGGCTGCGGGAATGGATCTGGCACTGCTGACCAATATGCTGCTTGCTCTGACCCACACGTCATGAGTGGCAGTGGAGTTATTCCTTAAACTACAAAGGCAAAGGGAGTTTGACATTGCTCTCGCCACGCGTAGTAGCTACAACACGAGATTGCTTGTGGCGTTCACGGAGGTGCTGTCCACAGTGGAACGCCACTTCTGGGCTCGGGAAACAAGCACTGAGTGGTGGGATCACATCATGATGCACGTCTGGGATGATGAGCAGTGGCTGCAGAACTTTTGCGTGAGGAAAGCCACATTCATGGGACTGTGCGATGAGCTCGCCCCAGCCCTGTGGTGCAAGGACACGAGAATGAGAGCTGCCCTGTCACTGGAGAAGCGCGCGGCGATTGCACTTGTGGAAGCTGGCTACTCCAGACTGATACCAATTGGTCACTATCCAGTTTGGAGTGGGAAAGTTGACCGTTGGACTCGTGTTGATGGAAGTGTGCAGGGCCATTAATCGCATTCTGCGCCGAAAGACTATGACTCTGGGCAACATGTATGACATTGTGGATGGCTTTGCACAAATGGGCTTCCCTAACTGGGGAGGGGCGATAGATGGCATGCATATTCCAATTCTGGCACCAGACCACCTAACCATCGAGTACATTAATCGGAAGGGGTATTTCTCTATGGTTCTCCAGGCACTTGTGGATCACCGTGGGCGTTTCACAGACAATGCAGGCTGGTCCGGAAAGGTGCATGACGCACGCATCTTTCGGAACACTGGCCTGTTCAGGAAGCTGCAAGCAGGGACTTTCTTCCCGGACCAGAAGATCACTGTAGGGGAAGTCGAAATGCTCACTGTGATCCTGGGAGACCCCGCCTATCACTTAATGCCGTGGCTTATGAAGCCATACATTGGGCACCTTGACAGCAGCAAGAAGCGGTTCAACAACAGGCTGAGCAATTGCAGAATGACTGTGGAGTGTGCTTTTGGCCATTTAAAGGCCCACTGGTGCTGCCTATATCGGAGGCTGGACCTGGCTGATGACAATATTCCTATGCTTATAGCCGTGTGCTGTACGCTTCATAATATTTGCGAAGGGAAGGGTGAAAGCTTCACTCAGGGCTGGACTGCTGATGCTCAGCACCTGGAGGCTAAATTTGAACAGCCAGAGACCAGGACTATTAGAGGGGTGTAGATTGGTGCCATAAGGATCAGGGATGCCTTGAGGCAGCAATTTGAAGCTGAAATCCACTAATATATGTTGCTATGCTCGGGAGTGCAGTGCTTGTAATGCTAGGAGGTGACTGTGATTGCTGCAGACGATGAACTATGAAGGTTTAAGAATATTGCCTGTTGGTTTGCAGGGCTCTGTTTGCTTTCAATTAATGGAATAAAGATTGCTTTCAAACCAAAACTATTCTTTTATTAACAGCAAATGGAGGGGAGAGACAAACAAAAAAACACATCAGCACTGTGCAAGATGGGAGAAGGGAGGGTCCCAGGAGGAGGAGGGGTTCCAGGACCGTTAAAGATTTGTGTATGTCCAGGTATCATATGCAACCTTGTCCTCTGAAGTACAGTACAGCAGGTACTATACTTCAGCAGGGCTAAACTGCAGAGGGACGGGTTTTGAGTGCAGTGGGTCCTGGAAGTCTGTAGGCTGGACTGTGATGGGGCAGGAGTGGAATACAGCAGGTACAGACTGGAGCCAGGAGGTTGATAAGAGTGTGTTGGCGATGTCTGGGGGGCGCATGGGAAAGAGTTTTGTGACAGCAGCTGCAGGGGAGGGCAGGTGCGGAGCTGCTCGGTTTGCAGTGCTAGTAGGGCCTGGAGCATGTCCACTTGGTGCACCATAACTTTTAAGAGCCGCTCCGTGGCTTCATTCTGACATGCCGCATTCTCCTTTTGGTCCCTCTTCTCGCTGTCCTGCCACTCCTCCTTGTTTTTCAGCCACGGAGTGCATCATAACCTCACTCAGAAAGTCCTCTTTAGTTCTTTGTGGCATTCTAATTTTGCGCAGACATTCAGCTGGCGATAACAAAGAGGGAGGCTGGGCTCCCAAGGTCATATCTGTGAAGCCAAAATGCAACATTTTACAGAAGCGGGATTGTTTGCAACGCAGAGACCACTGATTCAGTGATTTAAAACACAGGCACTATTTACATACCTGTCACTAACTGGCTGACCCCAGGCAAGCATACATGAGCCACAAGACCCCCAAAATGATGAGTAGCCGCAGGGGCAGGGGAAATCAGTGTTCCAGGACCGTACTGTACACTGGGCACACGGCTCTTGGGGAGAGCCTGCACTGTGGGGGGGCCTTAAATCATTACTGTCCCCACATTTTCCACGGGCTGTGTTCATTATGAAAGATATCTCGCTGGTGAGGGTGAGCAGGGAATCAAGGGAAGGTCTTCTCCAAGGCTGCAGCTACTGCCCTGGCCCTTATGCGGCTCGTCTGTGTGCAGCAATGGTCCCCCACTCCACCCCCAGTGACGGCAGAATGGCGCTGGAAATTTACCCTTAATGAGGCAAGAAACAAAGCAGCTCTGCCAAAGAACCTGCAGCATTGGATTGCCCAGTATCTCCATGATAGTTTTGTGGAGATCTCAGGCAGATTCCCATGAAGTGAGGGAATCCATCAACACCCTGTTCCACCGCTCAGACTAGGTATGCGGTGGTACACACATCATACAGACACAAGCCTGCTTTCTGCATCCCTCCTGCCTCCGACAACTCGCTTCAGTGATTCCCAAAATCAAAGCCACTTACCAGGTGCCTCCTCTCCTGTTTGCGCTTTGCCAAGCTCCGACCGCTGTGACTGGCTAGTCTCCTCTGGGGTAGAGATGAGCTCCTGGCTGCATGCATCTCTGACCTCCGAGTCGTCCTCTGCCTCCCTCCCCTCCCCCTCCACATCCTTGTCCAAGATTTCCTCCTCCTGGCTTGGTCCACTCTCAACTGGCCAGCAAGCCACCAACGTATCTACAGTGACCTTCACAATGGAGGTGGAGTCACCACCGAGTATCGCGTCCAGCTCTTTGTAGGAGCAGCAGCTCGTGCATGCAGCACCGGAGCAGCGGTTTGCCTCCCACGCCTTGTATTAGGTGTTCCACAGCTCCTTCCCTTTGACCCTGCACTGCAGTGTGTCCCGGTCACGGCCCCTTTCTGTCAGGCAGCATGAAATCTGTCTGTAGGTATCATATTCCTATGGCTGGAGCACAGCTGGGACTGGACAGTCTCCTCTCCCCAAATGCTGATGAGGTTCAGCAGCTTGGCATTGTTCCAAGCGGGGGATCGCCTGGTGCATGGAGCAGGCATGGCCACCTGGAAAGATGCGCTGAGACCACTGCATGCATAACCGAACAAACAGAAAGGGGACTTTCAAAATTCCCAAGGAATTTAAGGGGTGGGGCTCATGGTTGGTCACCTGAGGGCAGGGCAGTAGAGTTCAAAGCGATGACCAAAGAGGTGAGAACAGGCATTGTGGGACACCTCCCGGAGGCCAATCGCAGCGCTGTAATCGACCAGGGTGTCTACACTGGCATTGGGGTGCTGTAGCCCCGGCACAGAAAGCTGTACGCCTCTCGTCTGAGTGGGTTTTTTACAGAGCTGCAACTGCTCAGTGAGTGGCTTGGCAGTGTGTACATCTCGGGAATTACACTGCAGAAAGCTGCTTTACTGAGCAGAAACTTGCCAGTGTAGACAAGGCCAAAGAGGTTTGCTGAGGGCTTTTATTAAGTAAAGGGGGATGGAAGAAGGGATACAGATCTAAAAAATAGGTCCAAGACTGATCATAAAACTCAGTTCCTTTGCTATCTCAGGTGCTAAAATAGTTATTTGGTCTGTTATTTATTCTTGGTAGAAACTGGGTAAAGAGTCAGAGGTTTATACTATAAGGCCTTGATTCAGCTCTGCGTTACCCCACTTTTATGCTGAAATCAGTGGAGTTGCACCAGCCTCGAACTGAAATAACATAATGTGTTTTCCATGTCAAAGGGAGAAAAAACAAACCCTGCATTAAGAAAACACTAAGGGTATGTCTACACTACGAAATTAGGTCGAATTTATAGAAGTCGATTTTTAGTAAGTGATTTTATACAGTCGATTGTGTGTGTCCCCACTAAGTGCATTAAGTCGGTGGAGTGTGTCCACTGTACCGTGGCTAGCGTAGACTTTCAGAGCGTTGCACTGTGGGTAGCTATCCCACAGTTCCCGCAGTCTCTGCCACCCATTGGAATTCTGAGTTCAGCTCCCTATGCCTAATGAGGCAAAAACATTGTCGCGGGTGGTTTTGGGTACATGTGGTCACTCGCCCCTCCCTCTGTGAATGCAATGGCAGACAATCATTTCGCACCTTTTTTCTGTGCAGATGCCATACTACTGTCAGAAGACTGTGCAGTGGGACTGCTAACCATCGTCATCCACCTCTTCTGCTCTCCTAGTGTCATGAATACACCTTGCAGATCCTCTCGTCATTCTGTATAAATATCTATTCTCGTGGCATCTTTCATCATCCATCACTTCTGTTGTGAGCATTGTAAACACCTCACGGATTATCCTGCAGTATGTGCAGAACCTGCAAAAGCAGGCGAGGAGGCGATGACAGCGCGATCATGATAGTGATGAGGACATGGACACAGACTTCTCTCAAAGCATGGGCCCTGGCAATTTGGACATCATGGTGGTAATGGGCAGGTTCATGCTGTGGAATGCTGATTCTGGGCCCGGGAAACAAGCACAGAATGGTGGGACCACATAGTGTTACAGGTCTGGGATGATTCCCAGTGGCTGAGAAACTTTCGCATGCGTAAGCGCACTTTCATGGAACTTTGTGACTTGCTTTCCCCTGCCCTGAAGCGCAAGAATACCAAGATGAGAGCAGTCCTCATAGTTGAGAAACGAGTGGTGATATCCCTCTGGAAGCTTGCAATGCCAGACAGCTACCGGTCAGTTGGGAATCAATTTGGAGTGGGTAAATCTACTGTGGGGGCTGCTGTGATCCAAGTAGCCAACGCAATCACTGAGCTGCTGCTATCAAGGTTAGTGACTCTGGGAAATGTGCAGGTCATAGTGGATGGCTTTGCTGCAATGGGGGTTCCCTAACTGTGGTGGGGCTATAGACAGAATGCATATCCCTATCTTGGGACTGGACAACCTTGGCAGCCAGTACATAAACGGCAAGGGGTACTTTTCCATGGTGCTGCAAGCACTGGTGGATCACAAGGGATGTTTCACCGACATCAGCGTGGGATGGCCGGGAAAGGTGCATGACCCTCGCTTCTTCAGGAACTCTGGTCTGTTTGAACAGCTGCAGGAAGGAACTTACTTCCCAGACCAGAAAATTACCATTGGGGATGTTGCAATGCTTATAGTTCTCCTTGGGGACCCAGCCTACCCCTTAATACCATGGCTTATGAAGCCATACACAGGCACCCTGGACAGTAGTAAGGAGCAGTTCAACTATAGGCTGAGCAAGTGCAGAATGGTGGTAGAATGTGCATTTGGACATTTCAAAGCTCACTGGCGCAGTTTACTGACTCGGTTAGACCTCAGCGAAACCAATATTCCCATTGTTATTGCTGCTTGCTGTGTGCTCTACAATATCTGTGAGAGTAAGGGGGAGATGTTTATGGTGGGGTGGGAGGTTGAGGCAAATCGCATGGCTGCCGAATACATGCGGCCAGACACCAGGGCGATTAGAAGAGCATAGCTGGGTGCCCTGCGCATGAGAGAAGCTTTGAAAACCAGTTTCATGATTGGCCAGGCTACGGTGTGACAGTTCTGTTTGTTTCTCCTTGATGAAAACCCGCCCCCCTGGTTGACTCTACTTTCCTGTAAGCCAACCAACCTCCCCACTTTGATCACTGCTTTCAGAGGCAATAAAGTCATTATTGTTTCAAAATCATGCATTCTTTATTAATTCATCACACAAATAGGGGGAAAACTCGCAAGGTAGCCCAGGAGGGGTGGGTGAGGAGGGAAGCACCAGGTGGGGTGGTGGATGAGTGGAGGAGGGAAGGACAAGGCCGCACTACAGTTCAAAACTTATTGCATGCCAGCCTTCTGTTGCTTGGGCAATCCTCTGGGGTGGAGTGGCTGGGTGCCCGTAGCCTCCCCCCTTCTGCGTTCTTGGGCATCTGGGTGAGGAGGATATGGAACTTGGGGAGGAGGGCAGGCGGTTATACAGGGGCTGCAGTGGTGGTCTTTGCTCCTGCTGTCTTTCCTGCAGCTCCACCGGGTGCCTGAGCATACCAGTTTGCTCCCCCATTAGGCTCAGCATTGCATCCTGCCTCCTCTCAGCGTGCTCCTCCCTCCTCTCATCACATTCATTTAACACTTTCCTGGACTCTGCCATTGTTTGCCTCCATGCATTCTGCTGAGCTCTTTCAGTGCGGGAGGACTGCATTAGCTCTGAGAACCTGTCGTTGCAAGTGTGGTTTTTTTGCCTTCTAATCTGCGCTAGCCTCTGGGACAGAGATAATAGGAGGAGCGTAGAAACATTTGCAGCTGCGGGAGGAAAAAAAGGGAGAGTAATATTTAAAAAGATACATTTTAGAGAACAAAGGGAAGACTATTTCACACTGAATCAAGTGATTCACATTACATAGCACATGTGCTTCACCCTCCCCCACCCCCCCACCACCACGTGGCTAGTGTCAGGGAAGATCCCTCTCCTCCAAACACGAACAGCTCAGCATGAACGGGCCTCCCATCACGTGGCAAAGGCTGTTAGAGTACCTTCAGGAGAGCTTCATGGAGATGTCCCTGGAGGATTTCTGCTCCATCCCCAGACACGTTAACAGACATTTCCAGTAGCTGTACTGGCCGCAAAGGCATCTCAAGTCTTCAGGGCAAATTAATCATTAAACACGCTTGCTTTTAAACCCTGTATTATATTTACAAAGGTACACTCACCAGAGGTGCCTTCTCCAGCTTCATGGTCCGGGAGTCCGCCTTGGGAGGGTATTGGCTCCAGGGTGATGAACAATTCCTGGCTGCCGAGGAGAAGGGATTCTCCGCTTGCCTGCTGTGCGCTATCCTCAACCTCCTCCTCATCTTCCTCATCCACAAAATCCTCATCCCTGTAGCGTGAGACTCCCCCCTTGCAGGTGTCCACAGACAGTGGTGGGGTAGTGGTAGGGGCTCTCCCTAGAATTGCATGCAGCTCATTATAGAAGCGGCATGTCTGGGGCTCTGACCCGGAGCAACAGTTTGCATCCTTTGTTTTTTGGTAGGCTTGCCTCAGCTCCTTAACTTTCACGTGGCAGTGCTGTGTGTTCCTGTTTAGCCTCTGTCCATCATGCCCTTGGAGATTTTGGCAAATATATTGGCATTTTGTCTTTTGGAACAGAGTTCTGCCTGCATGGATTCTTCTCCCCATACAGTGATCAGATCCAGTACCTCCTGTTCGGCCCATGCTGGAGCTCTTTTGCAATTCTGGGACTCCATGGTCACCTGTGCTGATGAGCTCTGCATGATCACCTGTACTGATCAGCTCGCCAGGCTGGCCAAACAGGAAATGAAATTCAAAAGTTCCCGGGGCTTTTCCTGTCTACCTGTCCAGTGCATCTGAGTTGAGAGTGCTGTCCAGAGCGGTCACAATGGAGCACTCTGGGATAGCTCCTGGAGGCCAATACCATCGAATTGCATCCACACTACCCCAAATTCAACCCAGCGAGGTCGATTTTAGCACTAAACCCCTCGCCGGGGAGGAGTACAGAAATCGATTTTAAGAGCCCTTTAAGTTGACAAAACAGGCTTGGTCGTGTGGACGGGTGCAGGGTTAAATCGACCTAACGTTGGCTAAATTCAAGCTAAAATCGTAGTGTAGACCAGGGCTAAGATTTCATGGATACACAATCAAAAGTCTCAAAATGCTACATGAAGGTTGCATATATAACCTTAACTCTGCCCCTTGTGTGCACATCAGAATACACTCTTCAATCACACAGCCACATACTATTTCTCAGAAATATTTACTTATTCATTTGAGGCCAGATTGTGAAGTCTTTACCCACACTGATGAGTAGGTCCTGGGGAAACGAGTCACTTCATTCAGATCTCTGTATACCAACTATTTTTTGCTTTTCTTTCTTTCTTCTTTAAAACATCCATATCCCATGATGGAGCCGGAGCCTGACTGAAAAGTAATTCGACACTAGGCTCACTCCAGTGAACTCAGTGCCGCTTCTGCTGAATTACACCAGTGCAAGTGACAGGAAAATCTGACCATTGTGGCCTCATTCAGCATTACCCTGCAGCTCCTTTGCACCTGCTAGGCTGGCACAAACCATGGGGTGGGTGTTCTATATTCTACATAAGTTCTTATGTAGCACTCATCATCCTAGTAGCTAAGCATCTATGTGCAGTATCTGAGTTTAACACCCCTACCCTCCAGGGGGGAACCCTCAACTCAGGGGGTCTATGTCATGCTTCTGCAGGAACCCACACTGGTACAGAAGGTACAGGCAGAGGAGCCAGGGGGTGGAGAGAGTGGGAGGAGATGTGGCTGGGCTGTTCTGGTGCCTAGCAGGTCTGTGCCCCTGCAAGAGCTCGTAAGGGCTATTGCAAGAGGAATGCAAATTAGGGAAGCCCCCACAGGTTGCCCCATCCTTCAGCTGAATAGGGGAGAGAAAGCCATCTCCCCTCTTTCTCTGTGAGGGCACCAGTACAGAGCTGAATGCAGCCCTTGGTATCAAAACTAGTGATGTGGGATGGACGGCCCAGCCTTGAGTGACAGTGAGAGGATTATTCTGTCCCATTTCCACATAACAGCCAGCTTTTGGGCCACAGCTATAAATCGGGGCAGCCTGGAGCCCTCTGGGTCCAGGCAGAATGTGTCACACTTGCTGTGGCTCGAGGTAGGAAAGGAGGCTCTGCTGCTCCAGGAACCCTGATGCACCGTTTCCCCCTGCGACTGGGCTCTGGGGCTGGCGGTTCTGGTGCATTGCGAGGGAACTTCAGTAATCCCCGGAAGCTGGGCACACAGCTGTCGTTGGCCCGGAGTGTGCCTGGGCCTATGTATGTGTGGCAGGGGTGCTGTATTTGGCTTTACATGTTTCTGCAAGTGACTCTGACAAGGATCTGGTCCAAATGCCCGTGTTCCTCTCTGCTGCTGTAGCATAGTTGTTGGGATGCATAGCCTGAGATAGCCTTCTCCTGTCAGACACCAGCACTATTTTCATTTGCAGATTTGTTTCACCTGTGACTGGATTCCTAACCCACCCTCTCTCCTCCCAAGGCTCCCCACTGGATTGCAGTGGAATTGGGTGAAAGCAGATGAAAGCCTGCTCTCCTCAATGGGCAACAAATAACTTCCAAGCCATCCTGGGGACTTCCAACACAACTGCTCTCTTTGCTTCTGTCATGTCTCCTCCTTGGTTAGGGAGGCTGCTCATGTGGGCTCTAAATAAGCATCTGTAGCTGTAGGACATGAACAAATAGGGAAAGGATAATAATATCCAAGGGTTTTACAGCACACGGTGAAAAGGGAGTGAGGCTGCAGAGAGATTGTTGAAGAGTAGCTTGCTTGACTGATGTTGCAACAGCTAAAGACAGCAAAATCCTTGGAAAATGTCTCTGAGCAATGATTGCTTTCTCAGAAAGCCTTGCACTTAGGCATAAAAGCAGCTCTTGCAAGCTCCTACAAATGCATTAAAGACATGATTATGAAATAATTAAGGAGACTGGAATAACTCAGGAGATGCTCCCCCGCATAGTTTCAGAGCTTCATAGAAAGGGCAACGTAACAATTCCTAGAACCCCTCAGGTTGTTTAGTTGTCCCTGTTTCCACGCTGACCTTTGCTATATTACATGTGGAGATGTCGGGATCCTATCTTCTACGTATTGCACTTTTAAATGTGAAGACTCTTCTCCGTGACTCTTCTTAGGCAATGCTGTGTGAGTTAATTCAGTATCACCAAACCCAGGAGTAGAGCTGGTCAGGGAAAAGTCTCAAATCAGAACAAAAAGTCAAAATCTTAAAGATATTCAAGAATAAAAAAAAATATTTTTTTTGGCTTGGGTCAGACAAAATGTTCCATTTCAATTGTGATCTTTTTTCTTTAACCATGTTTTTTAGTCTAATTACTTTAAATTTCAAAACAAAAAGTCATTTTGAGCTGGACAGTTGGAAGTTTTTCATTTGAAAACGTTGAAACTAAACATTACAACTACTTTGCCTCAAAATCAACCCTGTTTCATGAATGGTTTGGGTTTTGACGAATGGTAAAAATGTTTCATCAAAACATTCTTGGCCAACTCTACCCAGGAGTTCAAAAATCATGACTCAGGTGCCAACAACCGGTGAGAATGGCTAGATTTTAAAAATGATAAAGGGGATTTTTTATTTGCTTACTGGTTTTGGAGCCCTTGGGGGTCAGATTTGCAAGTTTTTTCTGAAACTGAGGGATAGAAATTTATTCTTTTTTTAAAAGCTCAGATTCTCATATAATCATGTGATTTGAGGAGCTAGGGATTTAAAATCATGAGAGTAGGCAAAACTGTTAGTTCAAGGCTCTTGTTACAGAATGAGAAAGACACTGTGCACTCGCTCGCTCTTTTTGCTTCCATGGAGTCACATTTGTTCTTTTTTTGTTTCATGTTTTCCTTAATCTGAAATCAAAAACATCCAGACCAGAGCTGATCTGAAAACGTGGACAAAAATTCAATGGAAATGGAAATTTTCACATACTGCCCCGATTTCCACCCTGCTCTATGCAGACTGAGCCGGTATTCTTAGTTCTGTTACTCAGCTATCGGCATACAACATTGTAAATCACTCAAAGAGGAAGCCACGCCAAAAATGTCCATCGCCAGGGAAGAGATTCACATCCTTGCTGCTCCATGAGGAATGCAGAAAACTTCTCATTCTTGCGAAATTCAGTCACCCTTTACATACCCGTGCATAAGCCAACCCTTGTACCCTATGAACTGACCTATTAGGTAAAACAAGGAATAAGCGACAGAACTGCACAGGGTGGATATAAACTGAGCTACTGGCAATGGCACAATAAAACCAGGAAACTAAAACTAAAATCAATGAAAAGTCCACCATCTCCGTTTGGAATCAGGAGTGGAATTGGTAAGGGTGCGAAGCTGCTCCATAGTGAAGTCAGTAGGCGAGTTCTTGTGAACTCAGCCTTGTTCTTCTTACTTCACCCCAAATCCCAAGATACTGCCAAGCTGTTCTTATGTCCCCAGCTAAATCTCACTCAGGTACCGTGATCTTGGGGCTTGTTGTAGATACCTTCTCACCCCTCTGATTCCCTGTGGCCGACGGCTGAAGCTGCTGGCATAATGCAGAGATGAGAATGCTCGCATTTGCAGTGCACGTTCTCCATTGTGGGTGTTTGAGTCGCTCTAGTCACCATGCTGTATGGACGTCACACATTGGGCGGGCCTCACATGCAAGCTCAATGATAATGGTTGGATTAAGACAATTTGGGGGCTTTGGCACACACCCCCTTGCTCCCTCCTCCCACCATTGCCCCAACTCTTTGCTCTGGTTCTGCTCGTTCTTGTGATGGTAGGGCAGGGGCACTGCACAGGAGCCATCTGTAGGGCTGTTGTGGGGTGGGGACTGCCAATGTCTTGTGGCAAACTAAGGGGCTCTCCTCTTCCCTGGAGCACCTCTCCTTTCCTTCAGGTGGGCTGGGGGACATCCAAGAGGAGGGAGGACTGAGCCCTCATACCCAAAGTCCTGGGGCCCTGCTAACGCCATGCCAGCAGCGCCATGGTGCGGTGGCAACAGCAAGAGACCGCCCGCCCAACTCCCACAAACACACACACAGCTCTCTGCTGGGCTGACACGGGTGGGTGCCCCTAGAGCCACAGGTTTCAGCGCTGATGCCCCATGGGTACGAATGGGGGGGTTCACCCCTCCAAGACTCGTTGTCCCAGGCTCTGGGCTGCATTTCTCAAGCGTTTCTTCACAGCCAGGAGCAGAAGAAATTTTTTTTTTTTAACAAAACCTGAGATTCTGACATCCTCATGTGACTCTAGAAGCCGGGGCCCTATGGCCAAGCTCATCATGCCTATGCCTTAATCCGCTGCTGACAGCAGTTGGTTAAGGCGGATTGCTCTGTGCTTAAATCTACTCTGTGTCTGAGAAATAAGGCAACGCTCCCAAGTTCCCGCACTTTGAACTCACAGGATTTTGCCCCTGATCTTCCTTCTTTCTCCCTGCACCACAGAAAAACTCCTGAAACCATTGCCAAGGGCCAAATTTGGCGGCTCATACCCAAACAAAGCTCCCGCTGAAGTCAATGGGACAAAGCCTGGGCTCCTTACCAAGACTTGTGACTCAGCCAAACTCCTATCGAAGTCAGTAGGAGATTTTCTGAATAAAAAGGTGGGTAAGGAAGCCAGGATTGAGCCTGGTGGGAATTTTGCCCCAGTAGGAGCATGGAATTTGACTACAGGGATTTCAGTATTTGGCTCTCAAAGAAGAAATCTCCCAAGCCAAAGATTTGGGCACATACACAGGCTCCTTCCCCTCTTGCTGTCTTTTTCCAACTTTGAATCCTTGCTTCGAGATCCTGAACTCAGCTGAACCGTCTGTGTTGTGGAGCCTTTGCATGTGCCCCAATAAATTAACTGCAGAGTTTTAACGCACCCCCGAGAAAAACACTTTGCTCTTTCTGATGCTCCCTTTAACATAAAGTCTGTTTGAGAAGAGGTTTTCAGGAATGTTTTCCTGGTGTTCTGAGCCCGTGACTCATCTAAAGTGCAGGGGAGGGTGGGTTTATGTCTCTAATGTGATTAGTTTGATTGAAAGTGACATGCACACGTCCCCTGTGCAAGTGGTTTGCAATAGATGGAGGTTGCCAGCCCTACCCTGCTCAGGAGAGGCAGCATTCAGGAAGCTTCCACGATCTTCAGGCAGGTCTTGGGACTTTGGGGTCCAATCCTGCTCTCAGGGAAGTGTCTGTGGGGACCCTCCCAAGCCTGGTCTTCTCTAGGGAGTTTGGTATTGCAAGCCACAGTCGTGCTTGTAACACACCTCGTGTGCTTTTCGTAGCGCATAGACATTGCCAATATCAGTGCAGCAGGGCTTGCCTGGAACAAGGCTCCCCACCCTGCGTCCTGCAGTGAGTCACTCGGCACTGACCTGCAGCTAGCGTGCCCCAAAAGCGCTGGTGTCTCAGCTGCGCTGCAGCAAAGGGCCCTCCCAAGGGGCCTTCTCCTGTGATCTAGGTTGCTGAGGGGTGGGGGTGGGGGGCATTGACTAGAGCCTGAATGCCACGGGAGAAGACTTTATTAATTTCCAGAGATGTGATGAATGTAATGATGTGAAGGAGTTACACTTGAGGGGGTGTTTCAGTAATTTAAGGAGAAAAGGGATGCTGCAATTATCTCAAAAGCCAGCATTATAAACTCAGGAAATTTGGAATGATGGTTACACTGAAAAGAAATCCAAACATGTTAAGGTAAGAAATTCACAATTAAGGCACCCAAACAACCTTAACTCTGCCCTACAGTGATGCAATGCAATAATCATATTCCAGTTAGAGGATTTTAGTGTTTGTGGTCCAAGAATAGATTAAACTGAGTTTTAAAGACACATCAGGATTTTTAAGTCCTGCCCATAGGGTAAAGGAGTAATTCAATTAGCTGGTAGCAGTGATAGTTTTATATTATGTATGTAGTCCAGCAACTAAAGGGACTTTTGACACACTTAGCCTGTGTGCTTACAATACTTTATATCTATTATGAATATAAATAGAAAGCATTGTACTGAATAAAAGGGCATTCCAGGGAATATCTGATTATTCACCCATTTAAAACTTGCAACCTTTTTTGTGTAAAGCATCATTTTAAAAAAAGGAATATCAGGGTGAACCCACAACCCCAAGTTACACTGGACCAGCACATTAGCAGGTGTGTTGGCAGGACAGTGTGCAGGGGAAGTTTGTCCTGCCGCTGGACCAGTTTCTGGGAATCAAGCATTAGACTTTGACACTTGCAGGGTTGCCAATCTATCTTAAAAGATTTAGTTTGAGATGGAAATGTCACCCTGACAGATTAATTGAGCTATAATGTATGTGAAGAAATGTAAAAAGAGAATGCAGTTGCATTACCCGGCGTTAGCACCTCCAGTAGGCACCGCTACCTGCCATAATGACTGTCTCGAATGCTAACAGATTCCATTCCCATGGGCACCAAATGAGGCATTTTAATGCGGAAAAATATCATCCCAGGCTTATCCGCAGTGAAGGAAGGGAAAATACATCTGGGAAGCAATTCTAGGGCGGTCACAGTGGTTCATTTATCAATATTAATAATAATGCATAAAACTGGGGCTTGTGTATTATCTCCCGCCTAGCAGAAGACAGAGACTGAGTTCCATGTAATTTAATTTCAATTAGTGCATTGAAGCTTCTTAAAGATTAGACTCTCTATACTTTTCCAGTTGCTCTCAGACTATTAAACACAATACTGGGAAATTATTATGTAAATGAGAATTATCATATTGGCTTTGCCATCCTTTTCTCCCTCCCCTCCCCAGGTAATTGGTGAGGTAAAAGTGGGAACAAAACAGAGGATGGCAAAAGTGACTAATGACACCTTGGCAGAGCTCTCTCCTCTCAGATGGAGAAGCCCAGAATATATGTGTGTGTCACTTTAATTTAATTTCCTAGTCATTAGCTTAAAGAGGAGTCTACTCTATGGGCACTCCAGTGGCTCAGCTACACTGGAGAGGCCGTAGATGCTTCCTGCAGCAACTGAAGGGGTTTCTCCATCATGGTAGGTCATTCACCTCTGAGCAGTGGTAGCTAGGCTGGTGGAAGCATTCTTCTGTAGACCTAGTTGCATCTACACCAGGGGGGCTAGGTCAGCATCACTACGGGGTACTGGAGTGTTAATTTTTCACATCTCTGAGCTACTTCAGCTATGTCAACCTAACTTTTAAGTTTATTCCGGCTCTGTGTTCTTTTGCTTTCATTGCCATTTTTCTCCATGCTCTCATTAGGCACCCTGATAAAGCCTGTGTGTATAAGAGACACAATAGATGCAAATTTACATTAGAAGGCTGCTCCTAGCACACCCACATAGCCTTGTCCCCAAAGACAGGGCATGGAGAGAATTACTTATTAAAGCCCAGCATTCTGACCCACTGAAATAATGAGACATCTATTTTAAATGGGAGGAGCAAGGGTCACAATAAACCAGCGGATTAATGACTTGCTTCAGGAATAAGCTGATGAGCCGAGAAATTTTTTAAGGTGGGAATTCTGAGTTGCTTAGGATTTGGACACCGGATTCCCATGGATTTCCGATGGAATTGGGTCTTCACACACCTTATACGGCTTTGAAGATCTCAGCCCTGGAGGAAGTAGTTTCAAAATGCTTGTTGTTCAGACAAACAAACATGAGATAGGGAAACTGGAAAAAAGGGATGAGGCCTGATTCTGTAAGGAGGCACTCTGCCCCTTGCAGGACCAGGCCAATGGGGAGAGAGGATCAGAGACAGACTGACGGGCTGAGAAGAGAAAGAAGAGAGACTGGAGAGAGGGGACCACAGAGGTGAAAGGGCAGAGAGAAAGAATTCAAGGGTTGCACAGCGGTGCCCTCAAATATTAATACTAAGCAGAGGTATAAATAGAAACAAGCACATGCTTGTGAATCTAATAAGGCCTTGTTTACAAGAAAGCAGAATGATTCATTAGCAGCTGGAACAGATTCCAAAACCTGGGCAAATGCCAGCGAAAAAGTTTAGAAAATAGAAGTGTCTGAGTCTGTGGGTGAAACTTTATTTCTTTCAACCTGCTTCACTCTCCTTGTACAATGATCAGCACAATGATCTCTCTAGGGACCCCTGAGACTCCCAGAGGAGCATGGCCTGGCACCTAGCCGCATTGGAAGATAGTGGCAGCTCACAGATAGAACTGACAATTCCCAGTTCTTTCCTCCAGCCCTTACAAATTCCACCGAGGAAAGGTCTCAAATTTGAATAAGCAGGGCTAGCCCTTTCCCTTCTCCCATTCAGACCCTTTAGTTCCCTCCACCTTATTTCAGTCATCTCTAGTCAGGAAAGAAAGATCGGCAGTGATGACTGTCTAACCCCTCTTGGAGATGCACGGGTACCACTTGTATGTAACAGAGTCTCCTTATCTTCTTGATACCTGCAAATGTGTTTTTCTGGGGAGTGGTGTCTGGAGAATGAATAGTTTTCACCTCTCTCCTGGTCTGCATAATCACAGCATGAGGAGCCACGCAACTGACAGAACATCCAGAGTGGTGATCAGAGGCGGGCAGTTTGAGGGGATGATGCAGTGTGGACTTTGGTCCATGTTCTGTTTTTAGGTTTGTGGCTGTAACCCCAGAGTGACTACACTCACGTCCATGGAGTCAATCCAGGGTGACAGAAAGCAGGATTTAGTCCCTTGTCTCTCTAATGGATTCCCAACTAATCTTAAACCACCCAATTCAGCTGGCATGTGCCATGATATGCTGCAGCGGAGCATGCATGGGGTGCGACTGGCCACGGCTGGCATGCCGTTATGCCATGGCGTATGTGCTGTGTTATATGAGGGTTTGTATCTTTTTAAGACAATGTCAGACTTGCGACCCAGAGCGGGAGAGTTCTTTTGAACGTCTACCACAATGTTCTTAGTGAGTGCTAATCCCAGAGTTACCACTCTCATCTCTTCCCTTCCCCAGCTGAGCTGCTGTTGACTTTTTATCTCTCTCCATAACATGAGAAGAGTGTGTTTTGGCTGGAGGCAGACATGCCTTCTTGGTACCAGTACAGTCATCAGCATGCTGAGCCTACCTTCTGCCTAGCCTCCTGGTTTCTATGGCGATCCAATGGTGAATTCTGTGGCTCTCTGGTGCTGAGTTCTGAGATAGTCCCGTGAACTTGCAGCAGCTTCTCATAAACTAAAAACTAGGAGCTTCTACGGAGTTAGATATGGCAATGAATAACGCAGTCAGTGCCATTTCCCTTGTGTTCTCTATTTTTATACAAAATCCCTTTTCTTGTATTTTCTGCTCGAGTTCTCCATGCAGTGCAGCTCTTTGCATTAACAGGGCATGTCTGCATTGCAGCAGTTGTCGGGGGGGAGTTAGTGTCTGCAGCCACTGGCTGTGGCATAGCTGGGACTTTGCGGATTGGGGAGCAAGTGAGACTCTTAGCACTGGCAAGAAGACACATCTCTTCATCAGTTCCTCTTTGTTGGCACAACAGTTTGGGGGAGTTTGAACATCTGTTCTCCCACCCGGCGACCTGTCGCTGAATGTAACTGCCCCACTCCCCTCAACCAACTATCCAGCACTGTATCCGGCAGTGGTGGATGAGCACATTAGCTGGATCTATCTGTTAAACTGATCAGCAGCGATGTTGTTAACAGTGTTGATATCTTTATGTTTCATAGTGAACATCCCATTGGAATGTATTAGGCAATTGCTTCAGGGTGTCTCTCTGCAGACTCGGGAAGACAATTGCTGCCTTTGTTTATACTCCGATCACCTTTTGAGGGCTTTTTTTACAACAGTAAGACCTACACACTTAATTATCTTTGACAGCTTGGATTCTGCAGTCTCATTCTGCAGGGGCAGGTATCATATAAATCTATACATGGATTAAGTAAAGAAGGGACAGATTATGGCCGCTCCTTGCACTGGTGCAGTGCCTCTTCCTCCTTTCATGCCGGCCAGGTCCAGAGTGGAGGATACTTCGCACTCTTCCCAGGTGGTGCATTCCAGGGCTGCAGCTACAACACAGTCCCTCCTCTGCACTTGTGTCACTAGGGCTCTGGGCAGAAATGTGCCTTGGAGAGAGGGGAGTGACAACACCCCAGAAGAAGCTTGCAGTGAAGCAGATCTTAGGGACAGTTGCTTCCGATGAGGTGAGCTGTAGCTCACGAAAGCTTATGCTCAAATAAATTGGTTAGTCTCTAAGGTGCCACAAGTCCTCCTTTTCTTTTTGCGGATACAGACTAACACGGCTGCTACTCTGAAACCTAAAAATGCCTGAGTGTAACCTTGGCTCTAGGCTGAATGCACCTCCTTGGGGGCGTGCTGGAGATGAGAATTCAAAAGGTGCACTGCCTGTTCGTATTACTCGCCTGCCCGTGTTCTTCAAGCTCACTACCATTGCCTAGGCACTGCCTGGTGCCTGCACTTGGGGAGCAGACAGGATCATTTGAATGGGCCTGAGGAGGCATGAAGGGCTTTCCTGTGTGCGTGGAAAGCAGGTTGCAAGTGAACCCTTTCTCTCCAAAGGGAATGGAGTCATTAAGCAATAAGGGATGGCAGGCAGCGCATCGCAGGGTGATTAAAGAGTCCCTAGGTGCTGGCATAAGGCACCAGGCCAAAGGCTTATATTTAGTGTGGAGAAGGGAAAAGGGTACTCTTTGTTGTCAAGTCCCCAATGAATTCAATTCTGAACTGCCTAGTTTTAACCCCAGTGCTTGTTTCGGCCCTTGCATTTGAACTTCAGTCCTTTTCCTACCACCTTACACCTGCCCCAATTAAAAAACGCCCCAAAAGAAAAAGAAAAAAGAAAAAAAAAACAACACCACAACATGTAGGCAGGCCATTCTTCCAGTTTTAAGCCTGACAGCCCTGCTTTTCTAAGGTTTGTCCCCCGTCTGGTACTGAGACAAAACAGGACACAATTTTGTCCAGATATTGGATGGTGGGGGAAGATATTTTGAAGAGCGGACTGTCACGCCCCGACCAGCATGACCTCACATTCACTGGTCATGTGAGGTCACACCAGCAGGGGCGGGGTCACACAGGTGGGGGCGGGCCCACACTATTCTTACATGTACTGATATATCCAGAATTCTGGGGATGTGTGAGTGGCCACCCCAAGTACATGTCATAACAGAGCTGTGCCAGGCCTTCACCACACTCCCATTCCCAGCCCTTTGCCAGGTTGTGTCGTTTGGGTTGTAAGCAGAGCTGGGCGAAAATTTTTGTCCGAAACTTTTTGGGGGTGAAAAATGCAGATTATACGCATTTCACACATTTTGGTTTGCGAAACTGTCGAGAAAATAAATTAATTTTAAAAATTTGAAACATTTTGCGTCAACATTTTTTTAAATGAAACTTTTCAACATTTCAGTTTGAAGCATCGTTTTGTTTTGGAATCCCCTGCAAATGTACTTACAAAATAAAAATAAACTCACCAAATCAAAACATGATTTTTGGTCTACCAAAGACAAATTATTGTTTTGGGTTTTTTTTTGTTTGTTTGGAACTGCCAGTGAACTGAAAAATGTGTTCTTTGCACAGCCTCTTCCCCCGAGGAACGGATTATCTCTTTCCTAGGGATCAGTTGTGTGTTTTCCATGAGTCCTGTGTACGAAGCAACATAAGGTGCCACTCTGGGAATAGCCCAGGAAGCAGATTATGATTCAGAATCACAAACAGCATTGTCCATGCCCCACCCACCCATTCCCAGCCCACCTTATAGGGCTCCTCTTCCCACACTGCACTGCTGCCCACAAAGGGGGAGCCAGCATAGAGGACCAAGCAAGCACCTTCTCCCCTTGTAAGCTCCTACACAAGTAGGTTAGATAGACCAGGATCTGACCCCGTGTTTGAACCACAACCAGCACAATGTTGTTCCAATCACGGCTGGGATTCTTGGATGCTACCATAATATAAACACGTAACTCATATCTTGTATTTACAAGTGAAACAAAATGTGACGTTCCTAGCGAATGAGCTGCAATGTTGGAAAAACTTGACTTCCAAAGTTTTTGCATTTCTCATTGCAGCATAATGAAATCCAGTCTCTTCTGCTCCATCTAATGCCGTTTGGAAATCCCTCTTTCCTATACCCTAACCATGTTGTTTGGAAAAAAAGCTCAGAGTGAGACGCTACAATGCAAGCACTCAACAGCCAGAAACATCTTTTTATTAGTATTTTATTTTTCATGCTGGTGAAAGATGCCAGGACTGACAGCCCTTGGGACAGAATTGGAATTGCAAGCTATCACTTTGTTTTCTGGTCCTTCTTGTTGGGTAAGGGACTCTGTAACGAAGGGTATAACCTGGAAAAAAAGAGGCTTCAGTAAGGTGGGGTGAATTGTGCCTTTCTGTGTTAGGGAGCAGCCTGCTTTGTCTCTTTCTGTAATTGGTTACCATCCGTTGTCATTCTGGCTTGTGGGAAATAAAGTAGCATTACACTGCAACCTTCCAGAAAGAGTATTTTATTGTGTATGCCATGAACATAACACTTTTCCCCACACTTTGCCTTGTCTGTTTCAATTCAAGATGGGGATTGTCTCTTGCTGTGCCCGTATATAGCACCCAGCAGAATGGAGGCCTGATGTTGGTTGGGACATCCAGGTGCTAGTGCAATACAAATAATTAATAATAGTAATAATATCACTAGTGACAGACCATCATGGAGTGTTTGTTGATACAGGGGGATAGCTTTAAGCATCATGGTGCTGCTATAAAAAGATAATGAGGCCCCAGTACATTTAGAGGCAAACATGGAAAAGGCCTCTGTGTTTCCGATTAGGTCCAATTGCAAGGGTAACAGGTCTGTTTGTTCAATCTTTCAGTGCAATCTGACTTCACATGCTGTGTTCAGTACAAAGGCTCTTTTCCTCTTAAATGCTTTTATGCACTTTGTAGTTACATATTTAAAAGGACTTAGTTATACACTTGCTATATGTTATTTTGAATTCACTGGAAGATCAAGGATGTTATGAATCCAGAGAGATGTAATTAGTGCCTTCTAGCCTTCTGCATGGTATAAAGAATGCAGAACATCGTCACTTGAAATGGATGCTGAAGGGTGAATTTCCCTTACCTTTTATTTTAAACAGCCTTGCTCACTTCATGTTGTGCCTTACACCATGGTAGTCCCATTAAGTTTTATAAGGCTGTTTCCAGAGTAAGGTTTTAAACAAGAGTAAGGTTGACACAATTGGTCCCATATCAATAAGAAATCAATTTGTTAAAAATCTGTTTGCAATGCCCATAATTTTGACGAAAAAGGGCTAATGAGATCCTCAGACATATAAACCAGGGAGTCAGTGAGAGCAGGGAAGTGCTTTTATGTGACATTGGTGAGACCAATACTAGGACATTGTGTCCAGTTCTGGAGGCCATATTTCAAAAGGATGTTGAAAAATTTGGAGAGGGTGCAGAGAAGAACTCAAAAAAAATGGCTATTGTCAGAGCATTACAGAGCTCAATCTTTTTAGTTTGTCAAAAAGAAGATCAAGAGTTCACTTGATTGTACTGTATATGTAGAGCCCTGTGACATTCTTTTTATTTTGTATAATTTTTTCTTTTACTTTTAGGGAATTTATTATTATTTTGTTTTATTCATTCCCCACCCCCTAGGGTTTGGATCCTGCTGCCAGCAGGTGGGAGGCCTGGGAATGGGGGGAGGCAAAGGGAGGAGGGAACAGAGCGAGTCCGCCCTACACTCACCCTTCAGCAGTGATTCCTGTCTCACGGGACTGGACCTGGCTCCCTGCTCCGGGCATTGCAATCTGGCATACAGGGTCACAGTAATGCTCAAGTTTGGTCCAGATGCTCCTCCGTGATGGGAGACTAGGCCAAACCCAAGCAGCACTGTGACCCTGTGTGCCAGGTTGCAACTAAATTAATCACTATTAATCACAGTTTTAATAGTACTGTTAAACAATAGAATACCAATTGAAATGTATTAAATATTTTTGGATGTTTTCTACATTTTCAAATATATTGATTTCAATTACAACACAGATTACAAAGTGTGCAGTGCTCACTTTATATTTTTTTTTATTACAAATATTTGCACTGTGAAAAGATAAACAAAATACATACTGTAGTCTTTTTCAGTTCATCTCATACAAGTACTGTAATGCAATCTCTTTATTGTGGAAGTGCAACTTACAAATGTAGATTTTTTTTTTGTTATATAATTGCACTCAAAACCAAACAAAGCATGAAGGGACGTATGAATCTTTAGCACATCTGGCACGTAAATATCTTGCGACACCAGCTACAAAGGTGTCATGTGAATGCCTGTTCTCACTTTCACGTGACATTGTAAACAAGAAGTGGGCAGCATTATCTCCTGCAAATATAAACAAACTTGTTTGTCCGAGCAATTAGCTGGACAAGAAGTAGGACTGAGTGGACTTGTAGGCTCTACAGTTTTACATTGTTTTATTTTTGAATGCAGTTTTTTTTGTACATAATTCTACATTTGTAAGTTTAACTTTTATGATAGAGATTGCACTACAGTACTTGTATTAAGTGAATTGAAAAATGCTATTTCTTTTGTTTTATTACAGTGCAAATATTTGTAATAAGAAATAAATGTAAAGTGAGCACTGTACACTGTGTTCTGTGTTGTAATTTAAATCAATATATTTGAAAATGTAGAAAACATCCAAAAATATATAAATAAATGGTATTCTATTATTATTTTTTAACCACAAGATTCATCGAGATGAATTTTTTTAATTGCTATAAATTTTTTTAATCACTTGACAGCCCTAATATAGATATAGATATATTGATGGTGCTGGGAAATCTTCCCCCTGTGTGTGGTATGGGTCACCCCATGGTAAATGAATATAGCAGGAATAGTAAAAGTTTGGAGAAGGACAACAGAAATTATCTGGGGGCACAGAAAAACTTCATTATTATTGTGTCCACAGCATACACACAGCAAAATTAGATAAAAACATAAATACTCTGGAAAGTTGCATCTAACACAACTTTATTTCTTAGAGTTCATAAGGATAACACATAAGAACCCAACAGAGAGAGAGAGAACAAGCAGCTCTTAAAACAGAAACACACTTCTCCCCACCTTGCTTTATATTGGCTCATTCCAGCCTGGCTGTCTGCCGCCTGACTCAGAGGACCCAGATAGCATGGCTTCCCTCAGAGCCTGCAAGCAGGACCAGGAAATCCCTCTGTGATGAATTGGGACTATCTCTGTACAATTGATGAATTCTGGTTGACATTATGAAGATGAATTATGAAAGATTACTGTAATATGAATGCTTCTAGGTATGTGGATCCACCATTGCTGACGGGGCCTGTAACAGGGACAATGGTAAATACTGAAGGTGACAATGGCAGTTAGCTCTGTGATGGGGTGTCCACCCCACACAAGTCTTGAGCAGGTTGATGAGGGTCAGGAGGGACCAATTAATTCTAGAGGCTGCGCCTGGAAAGGAACCAGAGCTTGACAGGGCCTAATGGCAGATGAAGCCCTGCTGCGGGCAGAGCTGGGCTAGGATTATAAAGCAAGGAAGTGAGAGTTGGAAGGGGCTGTGGAAAGTCTGCAGTCACTCCCTGGAGGGAAGGGGTGTTGGCTAGGAACACGGCAGAGCTCCATGGGTTGAGTAAGCCATGTCCTGGATTAGGGAGTTTTACAAGAGGCCTAGAGGAGAGAAATGCTGGGGCCACCTGAGGTTAGTCAGCACTGCCCAGAGCCCCCCTCCTACACCCCAGCCCCCTCATTTGCATCCCCACCCCAGAGCCTGCACCCCTGCCCCAGCCTGGAGCCCCCTCCTGAATCCCTCATTTCTGGCCCCACCCTGGAGCCTGCACCCCCAGCTGTACTCCATCCACAGCCCAAACTCCTGCCTCAGCCCGGAGCCCTCACCCACACTCTGAACCCCTCGGCCCCAGCCCAGAACCCCCTTTTGCATCCCAACCCTCCCGCCGTGACCTGGTGAAAGTGAGCGAGGCTGTGGGAGACTGAGCAACAGGGGAGGGGGGAAATGGTGTGTGTGAGGGTGGGGCCTTGGAGAAGGGGTGGGGACTGAGGGAAGTGGGGTGGGGCAAGGGTGTTCGGTTTTCTGCAATTAGGAAGTTGGCAACCCTAAACAGAGAGCTGGGGTAGGAAGGAACCCAGGGAAATAGTGACTGGACAGACCAGGGGTCCCCAGGCTTGAACTCAGACTAGCAGGCATGCTTGGGTTCCCTTACCAGCCACTGGAAAAGTGGCACTGGTCCTAGACTTGGAACAGAAGGTTCCCTGAGACTGTTCCCCCTGTTTGTCTGGTGGGATTTCCTTAGCCTGGAAGGGGCGTGGGGGGCTATATAGTGACCTGGTTGGAAGGATGAGTCATGAAGAGAGAGCGTCCTGAATTGTGAAGCAAGAGAGAGAGGGCTGTAGCCTGAGTAACCAATAGGGTAACTCCAGGGGTGCCAGGTGGGGCAAGAACTAATTCTCAGGCCTAGCCACAAGGAGGCACACTCAGTGAGTTGACCCCTTTACGAGCCCCTCGAAAGGTTATGCAAAAAAGCAGTTCAAGCCTTGGAAAACCAGCTTTACTTTCTTTCCCTGGAAGGGAGAGGGGAAGGCAGGAGCAGTGGAACGTCACCAAGGGGAGAACAAGAGGCCAGGGAACCAGGAGGAGGGGTTTAAATAGAGAAACACAGGGACCAGGCAAGAAGAGGAAGTATAGGGCAGGAGAGTATAAAGTCACAGAAGTTGGGTAAAGGGCTCAAGGAGGGAGAGGTCACTCAGTATGTAGCAGTCTCCTGCCCACTTTCCTGTGCCCAAACCCTAAAGAATACCCTGGGGTGGTGAGGAGACCGAGGCATTTAGTGTGTGTGGCCTTGTAAAAACACAGGACAGCACGGATCATACATGATTAAGTATCACTGAGTGTAAAGGCATTAGGCTGTAAAAAGTGCATCTGTGTCAACTGCTTCACAACTGCCCCTGCCACGAGAGAGTTAAACTGTAAACCAGCAGTGTCCCACCATGGTGTTGTGGGAGAAGACCCCTGTTGCTTTAACACACTATCTTGGGGAGCTACACTAGTCCTGAGGCCAAGGGCAAGTGGGCTGAGAAGGGGTAATAGAGGGTCAGGACCCAGGAATTGTGGCCAAGGGAGGAACCAGGGCTGCAGCCTGCTGAGGCTTTAGGAGCTTGAAACCCCTTGGGGATGTAGAGCACAGAAGTAAGGATTCCCCTCTCAGCAGTCCTAGTTAGTGGCCAGAAAGGGGGGCACTCCCTAGGATCTGAGACGCCCTCACTCTTAAAGTGACAGCTTGTCACCAGTTTCCAATACACTGCAATTACGAGGGGCAGTTGACAAGACTAGGGCGCAGACTGCCAAGTGTGACTGATATGTGATTTCAAAGGCTTTGCTGTCCGACTTGAGGATGCTTCAAAGGAGCCTGATTTTTCAGAAATTGCTGAGCATCTACCCTCTGAAATCCTGGGCCCTTCAGAAACCAAGGCTCCCAAAATCACTAATCACATGGCCGAGTTCCATTTGACAGAGCTGGTGATGTCATCCACAGCAAAATCATGGAGACACTGTCCCTCTTTTTCAGTTTACAAATTCTTAGCAGACTGTTTTTTATCAGATGTACTTGACATTGTTTACCAAATCATATCTAGATCATTTTATTAACTGGTATAAATAGGTGTAGCCCCCTGGACTTCAATGCAGCTTAACCCATTAACACCTTAGGAAGATCTGACCCTCTGGATTATTCTTGGTATGTAGCTTGTTTGCAAGACATTTGCCAGGAGTATTCAGTCTTCAAAATCCAAGCTGTTTTGTGTGGATGCACAGGTCACATAGTGTTTCCTGACTGGATGAATGCCACTTTCTGAATCAGGTTCCCAATGTGAATAATCACAAGGATGTATTCAAAGTCATTTTAACAAAGTGTTTCTAAAACTCATTTAAAAACTGCTGTTTCTGGGAACGTTACCACAAGTGAAATCATGCTGGAGCATTCTCAGCAAGCCAATGAAAAAGGGATTCAAATGTAGTCCATCTGGCACCAACTTCATTAAAACCCGTCCAGCACTATCATCCAGCCACACGTGGGTGATTAAAATAATATCATATGCAACTGCTTTTTGTCTTAATGGAGACAATGTTGTGTGTTGGCCTAGAGATGGATTCCTGCCACAAACTTCAGATCTGATCCGA
Organism: Lepidochelys kempii; assembly: GCF_965140285.1. Lineage (NCBI taxonomy): Eukaryota > Metazoa > Chordata > Testudines > Cheloniidae > Lepidochelys > Lepidochelys kempii. The sequence continues at coordinate 27,299,945 of NC_136392.1, read as the reverse complement.
TCTTCAACAGAGTTTGGGTGTTCAGATCCAGGGTTTTGATTTGTCCCGTTACAAAAATAGGTGTGAATATGAAGTTCAGATCCATAGCCAAATTCTCCCAAACTTTGAAGGTATTTGGATGTGGGATTTTGATTAGGCTGATGTTTACATTGCAAGTTGCATGGATACGTCAGAAGACACTGCTTTAGCTTACAGTGGGGAGATGGAAGAGATGGGTTGGAACAGTGAGAGCGTCACTCCTTTGGAGTAGCAAAGCAAATAACCCAGAACTGCAGTGACAATAAAGAACTGGTATATTTCAAAGGCTTTTTTTTTTTTTTTTGGTTAGAGAAGAGATGCTTTCAAATACTAAGGCAAAGCAGAAAATCCTTGCAGGTCATGGGTGACTAGGGTTTCCAATATACTGGAGAGAATCAGGCAGTCAAGTTAATTTTTATATCTGACCATATGATGGCATAATGTAAGCTAATGTGGTTAAAAGATAGACCACAGAAGTGTCATGTCCCCTTTGCTTCCATTGTTCACAATATTCACCAGCAAAGCACATAGAAAAATATGCAGCAAACAGGTTTGATAAAGTAGTGGGTGTTCTTCCTTACTATATTGGCGTTGAGACTTGTTGGGTTACCATGATACAATTTACTGTTGTTGGTTGTTTGTATTGCAGTAGAACCAGAAACCCTAGCCCCACTGCTCTGAGTGCTGTAGAAGCACTAAAAATGTGGCCCCTTCCCAAAGAGCTTACAAAACTGTTTCAAAGTGGGGTAGATCAAAGTGCGCTATGGAACTTCTAGTGCCTGGCAGCAGAGACAGCACAGATGTTAGTATACAGCAACGTATCGTGAGGTAGACTTACACCCCAGTTCACTGTTCATTAATTGTTTGTATAGACGAGCCCTAAGTCTAAGGTGAGAGACAAGAGGTGGCTACAACAATCAGATGGGAGGAGCACAAAGTAATAGGGATGTGATTATGACTAGAACAGTCTCAAAGATAATTGACTGAGGAATTGCAACCCCAATGTATTTCACCTAGCTAGCTATCTGAAATATTGCTGTAGTGCTTGGCTGGATCACCAATAAGCAGTTATTCAGGCTTTGCTCTATGCTTCTTTCTTGTTGTTTTACATTTCATTATCCATATTTTCAGATGAAAATATTCCTGCTTCAGTAAATTACTGGAGGCGTTTCTTATTTTGTCAGTTAGAGGCAGATTGTTTCCCTGCTCTTCTTCAAGACTTGAAACACTGCAGCAATATGCCTTTCATTAGGTGGAATGGGAATGCTGTGTCATTTATAATGGTATTCCCCCCCACCCCACCCCACCCCATACTGGAATTGACACTGGGGTAATTTCCTTGGGTTCTGTCACCTGTTTGACTGCACATGTGTGTGTGTGTGTGTGTATGCATATGCACACTGCTTTTTAATGCATAGTTTCAGGCTGATATGTGAACTTTAGATGCTTTGCAGCTGGAGATGTTAATGACAGGACACATGGTTGCAAATGAGAGCAGTCATTCTTTAATCTCCTCGGTTCATTTTTGAATGTGGGGGTGGATATTAGGGAAAGGTTTTCTCATTAGAACAAATGTCACAGATCTAAAAACCTCCCCATTTATATTCCTTCTAATGTTCTTCTGCTTGAGCAAGTGAGTTCTTAATGTCGATTCTAATTAAAGCATTTAAACCAGATTGCAGCTGTGCATCTAATGAATGGACTAAAGGGTCACTCAGAAATGTTTGTTTTCCACTCTTCCCAAGAAGCAACACTTGTGGTTTGAGCCATGTGGGCTCCAATCCACCCCACACAGAATGGAAGTCATCCTTCCAGGTTACTAGAGTGTCTTGTTTCTTTTTGGTTTCCCTTTACCAAAAAAATGAAATACTCCGTAGGAAACAAAAAGCAAGGTCTGGCAGGAAAGAGGATTCTGTGTTTACAATACAACACAAATAATAAAGACCTCAGATCTCTTGCAAAACACTGGTTGGGAGCTTCAGCTTTTCATACATTTCCCTAGATCACCACTGAACTTTCTCTCCTCCTTGCTGCCTTTCTAGTGTAACCCTTCTGCCCATCAGAGTTGGCAGCAACAAGGGCCGGGTTCAGTATCTAGGGGTTCCATTCCAATAAGACAATGCAAAACCAGCTCGAGCCCCCACTCAGTGACCTGGGACAAATATATACCACCCCCGTTGGGCGCCTCCAAGAGGCAATACTTCCCCTCTCGCAAGCACGGAGTCTGAGTGTAGCAAAAAGCCTTTTAATAACAGAGAGAAACAATGTGGCATTATGTTGGGGAAACACCACGAACAGGATTCATAACACAACCCATGACCAAAAACCCACCCCAAGCAAATTGGGGCGTGTCCTTTCCCTTGGGTTCTTGAGTCCAGCAACCCCAAATCACCCAAAGTCCCAAAAGTCCAATGGCCCAAAAGTCTCTGTCCCCGGTCAGGGCAGCCCCAGAGTTCGAAAGTTTATCTGCAGAGTTTTACCTCCCAACCTGGGTGGAGATGGGGTAGGGAGGAAGAGGTAAGGGGCACCTTACATGACCTGAAGCTGAGTGCCCCACAGCTCCATAGGGCTTCACTCCTCTCCGCTCCACCAGCCGGTCCACAAACTGCTCCGTTGAGCTCCGCGTCCCACGAGCAGCTCCCGCCGTCCCATGAACTGCTCCGCCAGCCCGTCCACAAACTGCTCCGCTCGGCTCGGCTCCGCATCCCACAAGCAGCTCCCGCCGTCCCACGAACTGCTCCACCAGCCGGTCCTCAAGCCACTCCAGCCGTCCCGCAAACTGCTCCACAATATATCGTCAGGCTCCCCCGCTACTTAACACAACACTCAGTGATTTCAGCTCTTAGTCAGTTCAGCTCTTTTGTGATTTTAGCTTGTAGTAGGGGAGCCTTAGCGCTGGTGCACCATTAGCCCAAAGTGAATTCAGCTCAGCAGCCTGTAACTAGACTCCTAATAGAATCAACATTAGCTCTGATATTCCACAGTGGAGAGAGGAGGAAGTGCAATTAGCATGTAAGGTCCTCACCAGGGAGCCCATACCCCCAAGTATTAATACCTGTCCCCAGCCTCTCTCAATTCACAGAGTTTTGGAACCCATGTCCCTTGCCTAGCAAGTGCTACTTAGTTGATGGTGAATCCCTCCATCATAACAAAAGGCCCAGTACAGTTCCAAGCACAGTTCCCATAATCAGGGTAATAACAATTTATTCTTCCTGCCCCAATAACAGAGACACTGGGGATCCCACAGCAGCCAAAGTGACCATTTGGGCAGCTATGGCCTCATTCTAGGCGGGGTGGGTGTGCCTATGCAAATGAGATCAGCCCCTGAAGTTCTTTTCCACAACTTGCCACACCTCACCACCAGATGTCAGGGTGGAGCTCATCCTGACTCTGCTTACACTAATTTCATTCAATATTTCTCCCTCTCTGCAAAGCCGTCAGGAAATAACCAGTCTCAGGATCACTGTCCTCAGGCTTCAGTACCTGCTATTTGCAGGCTCTCAGATCTCATAATCTCCCCTGAAGGCTCCTAATTTCCCTCTAGGTCTAAATTGGCTCCTTCCTTCATCTCCACTGCTGCCTCCTGAAATGCGAGAGATGTTCATTGATGTAAACCCATAGGAAGCTTATGTGAGAAGAACATGGTGTCGGCTTTTCCAGGGTAATTCAGAAAATCCTCTTTGACTCTGGATGCTTTGGGCCAGGGCTGCTGTGCTAGTGGCTGGCTATTACCAGCAGGAGAGTGAATTTGGGGGGGGGGGGTGGAGGGTGAGAAAACCTGGATTTGTGCTGGACATGGCCCAACTTGATGATCACTTTAGATAAGCTATTACCAGCAGGACAGTGGGGTGGGAGGAGGTATTGTTTCATGTTCTCTGTGTGTATATAAAATCTGCTGCAGTTTCCACGGTATGCATCCGATGAAGTGAGCTGTAGCTCACGAAAGCTCATGCTCAAATAAATTGGTTAGTCTCTAAGGTGCCACAAGTCCTCCTTTTCTTTTTGCGAATACAGACTAACACGGCTGTTACTCTGAAACCTACAGAAGGACAATTACTGCTCTGCTGTGAAAACTATTGTTGCAGCATGGAGAGATCACAGACAGGAGTTTCCACAAAGCAGGAAACAGACATAGGATCAATGATTGCCCCCCACCCCTCCATTCTGTTCTTTTCCTGTTTCCATGAGGACAGTTACATCATGGACAGTGCCAGTGTAAGCTTCCTCACCCAGCCAATGCAAGGGTGAGACCGTGCTGTGGCTCCCCAGAGATAGGCTGGGGAATTGCAGACAGAGAGGGTTGATACCTGCTGGTCTCTGTCTCTTGCTTCTCTGCTCTGTCCTTGCTGACCCAGACAGAGCTGATCAAAGAAAGGAGTTAAATGCCAAGCACCCAAAGCCAGTGGTAGAAGCAGGTCTCCATATTTCACACACACACACACACACATATATATATATATAAAGTCACAGGACCAGATTCTTGGCTGCTGTAAATCAGAGGGCTCCATTGAAGTCAACAAGGCTACACTGATTGCATCAGCTCTGGTCCGCTGTCTCTTCCCTGTGTTCGTCATCTCACGAATCACTAATAAAGATAAACGAATTTTTAAAATCTGACAGTCTTCATCATTCTTGCTGCTGTGTAATGCTGCCTCCGAGTGGGATGTTGGCAGCGGGGAGCAAACCTGGAACCTCTGGGTCTTACAGCATGAACTTCTCCTGCCTGAGCTAAAAGACAGGATTCTATCAAGCAAGGCTGTACCAGGCTCATCAAGCTCTAAATGTGCCCAGTCACCACTAGAAAGGGTCAGAGTGCCACACCGAAGAGGTATGGATTGTATTTGTTCAATCAGTTCCATTCAGTTTTCAGAGTGGGGGAAAAAACTAGACAGTTTCACTTTCTAGCACTCAACTATTAGCACAATACTAGAATTTTAGCTGGTTAACCTTTTTTTTAACTGAAAAGTCTTCCATGGGAAAAATATGGCTTCTGTGATAATGTTCACTTGGAAAATGTCGACTTCAGCAAAATACTTTGATTTGCCTCTTGGAAAAAATCAAAACAAAGTAAACTGTGAATCATTATGAAATGAAACTTTTTTTTTTTTTTGCATTTTGAATTTGTTTGCAGGGTGTTTCCCCTCTCCCCCTCCCCTTTTTGGTTTATGGATTTTCAAGTGGTTATTTTCTCTAACCTTTTCATACTCTTTTCAACTAGAAAATGATCATGTTAAAGTGGGGGGAGGGCTGTTTTCCAATGAGCTATAGCTACATTTAGGCAGCCCTGTTTAACACAGCAGCAATTCCGGGCTGCTCATTTTACTCATCAGTAATGGGTATAAAGCCCACACAGTCATCCTTACTAGGCAACCTCTTGTCCTGAAAGCATCCTCCAGTACAGCAAGTACACTTCTGCTTCACCTTTATTGGAAATCCACTTCTGTTAGGCTTTTGTTTTGTTTTTGCCAGACCCTTGTGTGGTTGCTAATGACAGGCTTCACTATTCAGAAGGCACAAATAACTCTGGAGTACTTGAGAAAGAAAAACAGAATCTTCTCTTTATTGGAATTCTTAACGTCTGTTGTTGCAGATTTGTTGCTATGTAACTCTGGAGCGAATTCTCTTTTTCCTCTGACATTGTTTGCTTCATTGTTCTTTCTGTACCTAAGGAAGAAAATTAAAAAATCATTAAAAAGAAAGGGAAAGGGTATACAACTGCCCTACCTCTGTTCTCCAGAACAAAATCAAGTCCTGTCATAAAGGGAAGGGTAAACACCTTTAAAATCCCTCCTGGCCAGAGGAAAAACCCTTTCACCTGTAAAGGGTTAAGAAGCTAGGATAACCTCGCTGGCACCTGACCAAAATGACCAATGAGGAGACAAGATACTTTCAAAGCTGGAGGGGGGGAGAAACAAAGACTCTCTCTGTCTATGTGATGCTTTTGCCGGGGACAGAAAAGGAATGGAGTCTTAGAACTTAGTAAGTAATCTAGCTAGATATGCGTTAGATTCTGTTTTGTTTAAATGGCTGATAAAATAAGCTGTGCTGAATGGAATGGATATTCCTGCTTTTGTGTCTTTTTGTAACTTAAGGTTTTGCCTAGAGGGATTCTCTGTGTTTTGAATCAGATTACCCTGTAAGGTATTTACCATCCTGATTTTACAGAGGTGATTCTTTTACTTTTTTTCTTCAATTAAAATTCTTCTTTTAAGAACCTGATTGCTTTTTCATTGTTCTTAAGATCCAAGGGTTTGGGTCTGTGTTCACCTATGCAAATTGGTGAGGATTTTTATCAAGCCTTCCCCAGGAAAGGGGGTGTAGGGTTTGGGGAAGATTTTGGGGGGAAAGACATTTCCAAGCAGGCTCTTTCCCGGTTATATATTTGTTAGACACTTGGTGGTGGCAGCAATAAAGTCCAAGGGCAAAAGGTAAAATAGTTTGTACCTTGGGGAAGTTTTAACCCAAGCTGGTAAAAGTAAGCTTAGGGGGTTTTCATGCAGGTCCCCACATCTGTACCCTAGAGTTCAGAGTGGGGAAGGAACCTTGACAAGTCCAAAGGCCTAAAGTCAGGGATATCTTAGGGAGGGAAGACCCAAACATTTTAAAAGTTCTAAATACATTTTTGAAGGTTTACTTCTGGTCTAGATTTCCCAGATTTTCAAATTCAGTTTCTAGAGGCAAGAAGCACCAGCGGGGTAGAAGATGGGCTCAGAAAGAACTTTGTGCTCATTTTTCCTAATCACTCTGGGAGGTCGGTGAAAAGCAAAGGAATTGCTAATCAGATACATTAGAAACAATTAGCCTTGGGACCTCATATTGCATGAGGGACAAAGTCATCTCCTCTCCTGCTGTGGTCACGTACTCCTGACTTAAATGTGTGTTGTTCAAGAGTAACTCCACTGAAGTCAATGCACAGTCCCTCCCCTTGGGGCAGTGCCTCTCTGCACCTCCCCAAAAAGGCTGGGGGAGGGTCAGAGGCAAAGAATCCTTCCTAAAGCTGTAGAACAGGAGCAGAATTGCTGTACATCTAGTCTTGACTCCAGGGTACTATCCCTCTGAATCCAGCAGCCACTCTCCCCTTCAGAGTTCCAGATCCCCTGGCCCACTGCTCACCCATCCCTGCCTCATGCCTCTCCTTGAACACTGCCCGTCTCTACTAAGATGCAGAGACACACAAGGAGCACAGTTCCATGGTGCAGACCCCCATTTCTACATATGAATAGCGCTGGTCCCACAGGTCCCTCTGTGAAAGAAAGGACAGGATCTGATCCTTAATACAGCAGGGAGGTTAATTTAATGTTATATTTTCCTCTTACCATGGGAATGGGACCGTGGACTCTTGGGTTCTATTTCCAGCCCTTCCACAGATGTACTATGTGACCTTGGCCAACTCACTTATTTTTGTTATTAATAATAATAATTTGTTTCCCTAGCCAGGTTGTCATAGTATTTTCCGCTCTGTAGGAAAAGGTAAAAAAATCCAACCAATCCTGCTCAGTCAGTTGTGGGAGAAGATATTTCTCTTTGTGATCAAAAGTCTTAACTTCAGAAGTATTCCTGCAGCATCTCTGAGGGACACCTCTCTGCAGCATTATTAATAAGAAAAAGATGGAAGGTGTTAAAAATAAATACTTTCCCTTTCATGGCAAAAGGCCTTATCCAAAGAATTATTTCATCCATTTTTCCTATTAATTGACAATACCAAATGCTTTCATGCTGCTTTGCATCCATAGATCTCAAATCACTTTAAAAAGGATGGTAAAAACTGACTAGGACTGGTCAAAAAATTTCCATCAAAACTGTTTTTGATGGAAAATTTGGATTTTTTGAGTGAACATAACTCCTGTGGAAAGTGTTGACTTTCCACAGAAAGGTATTATTGACAATAAACAAAAGCCCCAAAACTATATATGTAAAAAAATTGGCTAAATACCGAAAGATTTCTGGCCAAAACCAAAAATATATCTTATTCTAAAATGTCATTGCGATGCCTCCTGGCAGTTGTAGTGCAGTTTCTCACAATCATCCTTTGAATCAGGATCCGCAGCTTGACTACATCTCCCATGATTCACTGTGGGCATCTACCTATTGTGGTTCTGGGAAAATGGTGCTCTGGCACTGTACCTGCCATAATTCATGGCCTCCCCTCATCAAGCGGGGAGGCCATGGTGCATCATGGGAGATGTAGTCCAATCAGGGAGCCCCACCTAGAGAGGCATCATTTCAGAATTAAAACATTTTGGCTTTCAGCTGGAGTATTTCTGTTCTTTGCTCAAAGTCTGACATCCCCCACCCCACTTTTTGGCCCGCTCTAATTGTGATCCCCCTTCTATAGATAGAGAAACTGAGGCTCAGAGAAACATGACTTGTCCAAGATCATAGACAAAGATAGAGCTGGAAATAGAGAAGTCTTTTAATTCATAGCTCAATGATCTACTCTCTGGATAACATTTTCTCCAGTCGACAGCTGACTGCATATGAGAAAAATAGACACTTCCTTTCTCAAGAGTACTATTGAACTAGTGTATATACCCTGACGTAGCCCCATTACTAGAAAGCACTATGCCCAGTAGCTCCTTCCATTGGTAGAAACACTGTGCTAAATACTGTTTGCATGATCAAGCACTAAAAGACCAACACGGAAGCGACTAGGAAGCCCAAGAAGGGAGCTAACTCTATCTTGACTGTTAATTATCCATTCACTCCTTGCAGGTATCTCAGAAATGTTCCAGTAGTGGCTTGAAACAGTGCAGACGGTAAGCAGAAGCATTAGGGAATCATAGAATCATAGAATAGCAGGGTTGGAAGGGACCCCAGAAGGTCATCTAGTCCAACCCCCTGCTCGAAGCAGGACCCATCCCCTGTTAAATCAGGGAATGGTACTGCAGTACACAGATGGATTTCACACAGGAGAGTCACTCCAAGGTGAGGTTCACTGTGCGTAGGACTGCATTTGGTCCATTGCAATGCACTGGAACACTTCAGAAGTTTGAGGCTGATCCCATCACCATTACTCACAGGAGTAATCCTCAGTCATGCACACAGTCCCAGAGTCTTCAATGGCACTCACACATGTATCCAGGTTACTCTGTTATATTGTATTATTTACACACCAGAGCTGACGGTGGAACTTCACAAACAAAAGAGATGGGGTGGAAAATCTTGACCCTTTTGAAATCAGTGACAAAACTTCAGTGGGGTCAAGATTTCACCCATGGTTCCCATCCAATGTAGGCTTCTCTGTAGCACCCACCACTGTACTATCCTGGCTGAAAGGAGCAACCATCTGAGCCCAATTCTGCCAAAAAATGTTAATCTTTTTTATTTCAATGAGACTTCTCACTTGAATAGGGGTTTTCAGGATTGGACCCTGATTTCCATAATTAACCTGTGGAACACTCTTCTACAGGATCTTACTAAAGCCAAGAGATTAACAGGGACTGCGTTGGTAAATGCCAATTTCATCAGAGGCATAAACCAAATGAAAAATATTTACATTGATCATAATTGAAATTTACAGACAGTCAAAGTAAGAAATATGCTGCTTGAGAATTTATTAGTTTGCTTTAAGGTGATTGACATTGTATATTTTGCCATGTGATGTTGATCATTTGTGTTTTAACTGTTACAAAGCCACAATTTATTGAATCTCAACATCTACGATCATGAAATAATTGTCTGTCTCCCATAATTTCCCAAAACTCTGAAGATTTAAACTGATGAAAATAACAAAGCTTAAACACCAAGATACTGTCAAAATTATAACAAAAATCAAAAGCAAATTCTGCCACGCCTATTGGCCAGCTACCATTACTTTACACATAAAACATACTTTTATGTTTACTTTAAACATAAAAGGGATATAAACCCTCATTCTTCAGGTCATAAGTCAAGGTGTAGCTGAGAAGAGATAAGAAATTATCCCCTGTAGGCAGATAATTCTGTAATTGTGCTTTTTCATACTTTCTGCGCCACCTTCTGCAACATAGGTGCTGACCCCTGTCAGAGACCAAATACTGGGCTAGATCGAGCCTGGGTCTGATCCAATCTGGCAATTACCATTTTCCTAAATTACTTGGGTGAGTAAAGTTTGCACCACTGGGCCCATTTTAGTCTGTTCACCATGCGCTTGATCCTGCAAACCCATACTCATTTCAGTAGTCCTTGCTCACGCGAGAAGTCCCCTTCATTTCAGCCAAGCTACTACCGTAAAGAGAACTGCTCAAGTGAGTAAGGGCTCTCTGGATCAGACCCTACAGCCAGCAGTGCATGGTGCGCATTAGGACGCATGGATGGAACCGAGGTTCCCCTCTCTGCCATAGGGGAGTTCCAGGCTACGTGGGCTGAGCTGTGTCTCTTCCCTGCAGCATGCCTGCTCTGCTGGGCGCCCCACACTGCTAACCAGCCCTCTCCTCTGAGGAGCAAGCCAATCCCTTCTTGCAAGGATCCAACCATTGCCACCCACAGCAAGTGCAGGGCAGTCCAGCAGGAGATCCCACTGTGATTACATTGCTCACTGAAGGGGCTCACATCTGGGATGCAAGCAAGCAGAGATTAGCACTAAGCCTCAGCTGCCAGACCCCTCCTCTGGGCTTCCTCCCTCTCCCACATTTGCTACCTCCAGGAGCTGGCCTTTTCCATCAGCAGCCTGGGGGAGAGAGGCTTCTCCACTCCCAGAAACTGGGAACACTCAGACCCTCCCGGGGACAGGGGCTTGTGAAGCCGTGTAACCCCCAAGCTATGCACCCACTGGCTGCTTCGCAGCATCTCCGCGGGGCAGAGGAGATGAGACCGTGGGGGGAGGGCTTTTTTTCTCCCCCTCCCTGGCTTCGGCAATGGTACGTGCAGCTGGGAGGGCTCTCAGCTGCTGGACTGAGCGCTGCTGCTGTCAGTGTCTTCGCAGCGCCCTAGAGTTGAGGACAGGCGCTGGCTTGGACGGGCAGCAGTAGCTAGGGCTGCTGCTGCTTTTCTGTGTGTGTGCTGTGCTGGCTTTCACTCTTTCCTCCTCCCCTTTCTCACTCACTCACTTCTTCTTTGACATTTTTACCTCTGACATTTTCTTGCTTGGTGAGTATTTTTTTTTCTTCTTCTTTCTTCTTGGGCTGCTTCCCCCCCCCTCCCTCCTGAGTCTTTTTCTTTTAGTAAATTAATCCTGATTTTTAAAAACATTTTTCCAATAAAAGGTGTATGGGATTTTTTTTCTATTAAATCAGACCCTTTCTGTCTCTTTGTTTCTGCCACTTACAGTGTGAGATGTAGCAATTAAACTCGCTTTCTGACGCACCCGCTAATTTTTCCTTCCTTTGATCCCTCTTATTTTCCTTTTTAAAAATGAAATATGCTCCCTCTTTTAAAAAGTCTGTTTTGAAAGTGGGTTTGTTTTAAGCACTGCCCTGCTCTGTTTTCAGAGGCATTTGTCCTTGTTGCAGGTGCCAATGTTTGAATGCTGTGTGTGGTTTCTTCTTTCTCTTAACTTTTAAATTTTTGTGTTGCCCCCCCCCTTTTTTTTTTTTCTTGAATATATTACAGCCTTGGGTCTTGCAAAAATACATAGAATCTTCTTGGAAGATATTTTAAAAAATGGATGTGTTGAAGGAAATGAGAATTCCCCCTCCCCTCTTTTTTTTTTTTTTTTTAAACTGTTGTTTGGAAGTGATTTTCTTGGGAGTATTGACCTGACTCAAGGTTTTTGACCTGTCTAGTAATGCGGGAAGAACAGGAAGGGGGAAAGAGGACAGAGGCATCAACAGCGGTAGGCTGGCGGATAAGAAACTTTCATGTTTCAGAAACTATCCGGGTGAAATCCTGGCCCCACTGAAGTCAATGGCAAAGCACCCATTGACTTGAAAGGGGCCCAGATTTCACCTGCAGAGTGTGGGATAAAACCTTTTCTACCTTAATCCACTATGAGGGAAACAATAAACCAGTTCTGATTGGATGCCATACCATTCCCTGTGTCTCAGCGCTATACTGATGGAAATATATCGACCCAGGTGTGTCTGTGTTTTTTTGTCATGTATCTTTGCTGCTGGGTTTGCTTGTTATGTTCAAAAGAACACTTCTATCCGTTATTGCAATCAGGGGTGCTGTTTGGAAAAGTAGTAGTGAGTGAAATGATAACAGGTTATTTTATCGCTCTTGTAAAATTTAAACCCTGTGCTCTCTGCGGCTAAGATTACTATTGTGCCTGTTGGAACTTATTTAAGATGCTTTGTGCTGACTGAATAGACTGAATGCACTAATCAAATCCCATGTCAACTTGAACCACACCTGAACAAAAGTGCTTTCTTTGTAGCAAATGGGGGCTTGAAATAAATCTTTTGCCTGTTATTGTTAAAAACACTTTTTCTGTTTTGTTTTTTAAGTGGTAGTTTTCTAACATACAATACTTGAAGCTGACAGGTTGCCACTGCTATATCTGTAGTGGCAATTTCAATGGCCATTGGAGACTATAAACAAAAATCCACTTTTCATACAAAATTGCGCTCTCAAAGGCTTGGCTATTTGTGTTGGACTCCATTTGTTTAAGAGGAAACCAGATTAGAGAGAAACTATGCCTATTTATAAAGATATTCCCACGTCTGATCTCTTCCATGTCTGATGACCTTCTGTAAACTAAGCCAACTTTTGCAGTAAAGGGAGAACTGTAGATGGTTTAAGCTTACTTCTCAGAAGGTTGCACTGAGCTTCAAACTGAGGCTTTCCCACTTCCCTGCAGTCTCTCCATGCTTGGTAGCTCTCCTCTTTGAACTTTAAAGGATGGAGGGCTTTAAAGCTGCATTTGACAGCTCCTGAGGCTGGATGCATGCTGTTTCATATTAAACAGGTTATTATTGACTTGCCTTTTGTGAGTAGGCGCCATAAGCGTGCTAATCAATCGCCTATAACAGTGTGTGGTGCCCAGGAGGAGCTGTTATGGGAGACATCTGTATGACAGTGGTCTCTTGAGTGGGAGAGAGCAGTGCAGGGGCTCAGACCTGTATTTGCTAAGGAGCTAAATCCCTCAAGTCTAGCCCATCTTCCCCTGTTACAGCTGGGGGCCGGGTGATCCATCTCAGATAGTCAATTTGGTGGTTTAGGATCTGTCAGTTTCGGGGGTGGGACGTTCAGTTGGGTTTTTGTATCATTTCATTTTGCTGTTTCTTATGATTTGGGTCTAATTTTATTTGGGAAAAAGTTTCATGTCATTGGACTAAAGAAAGCAGATGCAGGAGGAGCTTCTAAGCAATGTAGAATTTTTTGCATCTTTTAACTGAGATTTCTCTTTCACCCCTGGGGGGGGGGGGGGATGACTAAGATGCACATGTTGTGTGACCAAAATCTAGACACTGTTGCACCAAAGCAGTGTAAAAAGAAAAAAGGCTCTTTGGAGTAGGTAGTAAGAGATTCTAATGGCCACTTGTCACACTGATTATTCCTGGAAGTTTTTAAGGCTATTTTTTTTTTTTTTTTAAGCAGCAGAATTAGGCTTGTTTGAACCGAAGACCTTTCTTCATGAAGTGAATATAGTAAGACAGGTATTCATTTAGTTCTCAGTGCTGTGCCAATGAAAGATTGCCTGTATGTTGGCTCTGACTGTCAAGATAACATTGTCAATGGATTTTAAGGAAATGGCAAAGCAAAGAAGGTGTGTCTCTAAGAACCACTTTCTTTAGAAAAGGCAGATAATAGGCAGTGATTGTGGAAGAATGCCTTACTTACAGATTGTAAGGGGAGGATTAAGTCTCTCAACAAATGGAGACTGGCTTGTGTGAAATAAGACACAGTCCCTCAAAAAATAAAACATTCTCAGCACCAGGAGACTCTTTAGCTACCCATGCACCAAATTATTAAGTAAAAGCAGCAGAACTTTCTTTGATTTGTGTTCTGTATTGATGGCTGTAACTTTGTGTTCTGTAACTTTCAGGCCTAGAATTTTATATCTAGTCAAAGGGAAAGGCCTCTGGATGTAAAATCTCAGAAGCTCCTTGATATGCTAAAGCTATTGTAGAATTTTCCAAAATGTTAGTTATGCATATTGGAGATGGCTGAGCTTCATTTGAAGAGATCCGAATCTCTTCCTGTCCCCCGCTACGTCATTCCCTTATGTGTTACTCTGGACAGGGTTGCATTCTATTGTTTGGAAAAACACAAAAGGAATTTATTTCAGAATTAAAATGTGTGTCTCTGGGGTCAGGCTTCAATTGAAAGCTAGTCTGAAGACATTGTTTGATTTGAAACTAGGAAGTAACGATGGAAAGACTGAATATGTCTAGCAAGTAATACATGCTGGGGGGGAAAAACTGAAATAATGAGCTGAACAGAGCTAACTTTAGGATAAAATGTCCCAGCAAATGGTTTATAAATTCATAACATACTAAGGGGGAAAAGGAAAATGTTTCAAGCAAATAACAAGCTATTTTTTCATAACTATAAAGTTTTAATGAGCTAGTTAAAATATCATCCTAAATCTATACTTTTCAGATTTATATTCTTAGCGGAAGGTTAATCAGTAGAATTCATGCTGATCTGAATCAAGCTGAATAGTAAAGAGAGGCTCTTAGGAGAATCTGAAAGCCAATAGGCATTTTTCAGACCTGAGTTATGTCACTTTTTTAGAATGCCTGAGGCCATTGCATTTTAAGAAGAGGACAAAGCTTTTGTTTTCAAGCTGGCCTAGAAAAATGCAAGGGATAAATCCAAAGAAGGTTTTCAGAAGTTGTCATTTGTGATTAAGTTGATTTTGCTGTTGCCCAAGAATGCAGCACTGTTCCTTGGCACAGCTTGAACTGTCTGTTTCCTCCTCCCCCCACCAGTACCAGTTTCTTATTTGTAAGGAATTCAGGCGAGTGAGAGTATCTAGTTCCTATGACTCAGAGGTGTATATTGATTTAGAGGGTCAGATTTCTGGTAGCTGCATCGCTGATGTAAATGTAATTATACATACTTTACAGAAGATGGGACTGAGGTGACATGAGTGCAGAGACTGACTTAAGAGCAACTTGCTGGCGTTCTACAGACTTAATACGTGAATGTAAGATTGTTTTTACGGGTGGGCTACCTGTTAGGATCAGAAACTGAGATCTTCAAGCAAAGGATTATAATGATATGAAGTGGGACAAAGGAGAACTGTTTACTGTGCACATTCTAGGTAACCCTCCATTCTTCTACAAATGAGGAACATTCATGCCAATTGCAAAAAGCCCTTCAACTTTTTCAGAAATTCACGAACCTTTCTTATATCTTCATCTGCTCCATGCAACCTAAGCCAGTCATCCTTAGTATCCTGTTTCTGTTCGTCGGTGAGCAGGATCCAGAGGCCGTGAAGTGAATGGGACTTTTTCTGTTGACTTTGATCGGGTCAAGCCCTGCAACCGGTGAATAGACCATGTATATGAAGACTGTAAAGCTGGATCTGAGCTCTGTAGGATCTTAACAATGGATGAGAGAAATTATCTGTGTTTTTAATAAAAGTCAAGTACTAGGAGCATCAGAGATAACTATTTCAATTTTAATAATGAGGCGAAAGCTGAGGACAGGTTACTGCTTCAGAGAGCCCAAAAACTCATTCTCTGGATTAGCAATATTAGATAGGTTGTGATAGCATTAAAGGGGCATAAATACAACCCTTCAAAGCCACCTCATTAGTGAAATTACAAAGGAGGTTATAATACTGCAGAGGTCAAGTTCTAAAACAAACTCATTCTCCAAGGCTGCTCTTCCTTAACTGTGCATATATATTTTTCACTATAAACAGTCCTGCTTGAACAGACAGAGGATGCTAATTAGTGGGACACCCTGTTCAGGGCAGCACGAGTCATATTTGAACCAAACAAGAGTTACACAGACAGAGGAGGCTCAGCCCCCAACTCTGCCACGCGGACTCAAAATGACAATCCTCTTCATTACTGATCTTATCAGGACACTTGTGTCTTTCAGTCCAGAATCTTTGTGTTGGACGTGTCTGTCTGCACAGGGATCAAATGAATTTCTGCAGCTGCTATTTCCACTCAAAAGGGCTTGTCTCTTCCTTTTCTTGAAAAGCACAGGCCAGAACCATTTCCAAGCCGCTCTTTAGAAGAGTCAGAAACTGAATGATGGCCTAAAAGGAGATGGCTGTTTCTCCTCTGTCCCACAAAGGAGAAATGCTGAAGCATATTGGGTTCAGTCTTGCCTCCCATGGAAGTCACTGGGAGTTCTGCTATTGACATTACAGGGAGCAGGACTGGTTCTGCTTTGAGCCTGATATTGTAGCTCTTGACTCCTACCCTAAAACTAGGATTTAGAACCCAGGTTCCCCAGTGCTACAAACAGCTTCCTTGTTCCTCTAGTGCATCTGTTCTTCTCCTTTGGAAGGGTTTACTAGAGATATTGCATGAGTTGCCTTCTTTTCTTCAAAAAGATCTTTGTTTAAAATCAAAGGAAAGTGAATGGCATTTGTTTTTTAGAAAATAGGAGCAAGTTAAATGGCATGGAGACCTTTGGGCTATGTGTCTCTCTCCCTGCCTAATACAAATAGTCTCTTATTGAAATCTGCAGCATCAACTCAGCATATGCTGGTACCACAGGAGATTAGAAACTGACAGGGGTGCTGCTTCATCATTCAGATGCTTTCCCCAGCAGACAGCTTGGGCTCTCTACTACACTATGGTAAGGATAACAGTGTATATGTCTCAGACTGCTACTGTAGGGAGCTATAAGAAGGAAAAATGAACAAGGGTGAGGATACTAGCAAGTTCAGGTCCAGCTCCTCCAGTATCAAAACCCAAACAGTAGCTAGACCCAGCCTTTACACTGTGCCACTTCTTATATTAAGAAGAGATGCGTCAAATTGTTCCAAGTGGAGTCCTGCCTTTCAGTAAAAGAATTAAGCATGGACATGAGGGTGAATAGTAAAATCTCCTGCCAGAGTAAATGTCAGCGTCAATACATATAACGGTGATGGGAACCCATATATGAAGCCAGACGTATACAGTCAGAATTGGGGTTTTTTTCTTAAAAAAAAAAAAAAGTTGATTACATAACCAATTCCTTGGAGCCAGGCACATGTCTTCTAGCATGGGGGAGCATGGGCAGAAGCTGTTGTTACTAATGCCCATCATCCTGGTATCTAGATGCTTTTGTACATGGATGCTTTACAAGACTTAAGATGAGACCTTCACGATCTAACTAAGAGAAGCTCAAATCCCAGGCTTGCCTGCTGACTTCAGGTTTGCTAGCCCTTTGGGAAAGCAGGATTTGGAAGGGTCTGGACAGAAAAGTTCATCTCCATCTCCTTCTAGTTCTGCACTCAGTTATATTTCCACAGGGAGTGAATTCCAGAGGCGTGGGCCCGGGTCTGACAAAGCTCTGCCAAGTGTTCCCTTCACGTATCAATTTCTCGTGATCCAGAGAAGCTCAGATCATACCCTGTGCTGGAGCAGTCCTAAAGAGATTTGTATTTAGACCATTTAGGGCTGTATATACAGCAACCAGATCCTTGGCTTTCACCTGACAGCTAGGGTTTGTTGCGCTCCTGTTAGCTCCTGCACTCAACCTGGACTTGCCTGCCTCAAGGTAGACCTAATTAGAACAGCCCAGGCAAGAGGATATGAAGATGGGGGTGACTGACGCAAGAGCTAATTAAGAAGGAGTGCTGCCTGATGGAAGCCTATGGGGGAAGTGAATTTGTTCCTAACCAGGATGTCCTGAAGCACAGTGGAGATGCTTCAGAAGTGGTGGGTTCTTTGGTGTTGCCATGGGATGGGTGGAAATCTTAGAAGTCCCTCCTAGAATGATATTCCAGAACTACCAATACTGCTTAGCCTGAATGCTAATGTCACTGCTGGAGGCCAGGCTTCAGATGGGCTGCGTCAGACAGGTATCGCTGTGTCTGTATGAGGTTGTTTGGTTACAAGGGAGTATCTGCTTGTGGCTTTTGGATTGTGGCAGGGCGTGTGTTACAAAAGGGGCAAAGAGTCCAGTGGCACCTTGTAGACTAGCAGACGTATTGTAGCATAAGCTTTCGTGCGTGAATACCCACTTCGTCAGATGTACCTCACTTCGTCAGATGTTATAAAAGGAACACAAAGCTGCTGTGATCCATGCAAAAACTCCAGTTTGTAGAAGCTTGTTTGGCTCCTCTGTAATAGTTCAAAGTTAAGTTAAACTTGATTTGACCATGGATCTTGCTATTAGAATTTAGGACCTGACTGTGCATCCCCTACTTATGTTGGTGAGCCTTACTGACACGAGTAGCACCATTGCACAAGTGGGCCTTGAAGGTATTGCCAGCACATATGGTCTATTCTAAAAGTTAGCTGGGGTGAATACTACCAGCACCTGTAATGGAGGCTAAAGGTCTGATCTTGCCAAGAGACCTCCATGAGCAGACTCCTGTGCCCATATGGAGCCCCGTTGGTTCTTATGGTAGGATCACTGTCCTAAGCCCTGAAACTAAACCCTGGAGCTGCAACTTTTTCAATGATCATTGTTCAAAAAGGCCCTCTGATCAACCTATACAGCAGGCACCCCCCATTTACCTCATGTAATCCTCTCTCTATTAACTGAATGCAAGAAACAGCTGAGAGAAGTGTGTGATAGTAAAATGTCACCAAAAGAGTTTGGTATGAATTGAATATTCAATTGTACAACATCAAAAACACATGAACAATCACTGAAAGAAACATCAAAAGTGATCGTGTTTTGGTTTCCATCTTAAATGGGAATGGAAAGGTCTCATATAGTGAAGCAAAAAAAGTGAGCTGTAGCTCATGAAAGCTTATGCTCAAATAAATTGGTTAGTCTCTAAGGTGCCACAAGTCCTCCTTTTCTTTTTGCGAATACAGACTAACACGGCTGCTACTCTGAAACCTGTCAAAAGAAGGTGTTCTCCAATAATTTAAATGTGGTGTAAATAATCTTTCCATAGGGTATATTTATTAACTTATTAGTAGCTTATTTCCTTCTGGAAGCAGAACTGCCCCTAGTGGTGTCAGGGGACAGAGGGTTTATAAACTTTTCATTATAATAGTTCCACAAAAGGTATTAAAGCTGGTGTCTTGCCCCACAGGCATGAGGGTCGCTGAACTCTTGCCTCTCCTCAAAGAACTGGGACCTTTCTGAGCCCAGCCATTAGCTGGGTAATATTTGCTTAGGAAAAAATGCAATTCCTCTGTCAGCTTTTATCCAGGCTCCTGGGCCCTGATTACTTGTTTATTTTCTGCAGCTTATCGAATCACTTTTCATACAGAGCTAAGCATTGATCATCTTTTGCGGTCCTTCCTCTTTGTTCTGTCAGCAAATGTTACAAAATGAACCTTAAAATACCTCTTTTCCAAAATGAACAGGCCCTGTATACTCACAGGTGGGTGGAGCTCTTTCATCTGAAGCATAAATCAGGGGTAGCCTCTACTCCGGCTGTTTGCTTGTAACCCTCATCAGTGCCCTCCAATGCTCTCTTTACACAGACAGGCTTTGAGGCCAGGCCCAAAAGCAAGCAGGGGTGTAATGAAAACAAAAAAACGAGGCACCAAAGTGCCATTTGCTTTCATGATGATAAAAAATGCAAACTCTAAGTGCTTGAACCACTGCACTGGGTCCCGTCTACAAATGGCTGGCTCTTCCCATACTGCAACAGATGAGCCTTTGTGTAAGCAGGGGAATGGTCCTGCTATTGTGGGGAACTTTCCTGGCTTATACACTACCCCGATGAAATGGGCTAGCAAAAGGATCTGAGTCCTCGCTCCCACTACCTTTACCCAGAGGCTTGCCTGACCTCAAGGGCTTCCCTTCCACTCTCCTGTATGTCAGAGTCCTGGTAACCCCAACAAGGCTGGGCCCAGGATTCCTGGCAGGCTCAACCCCCAACCTTGTTGTGGTCACTTAGGGCAGGGACTCGGGTGTCCCCAGTCCGGGCTGCTCTCTCTGCACCGGATGATTGACCCACTGATCATTACATAGAGTTCAAAGCAAATACAATTTATTAAACAGCAATCAATTTAAAAAAAAATGGGAAAGGTTAAAGGAAAACACGTCACCCTGCTCTGTGGCACTGGGAGGTCACAACCAGCTATCTCTGGAATGTGAGTAACAGACTGAACTTCCCTTCCACGTCCCAGGCCTCCTCCTCAGGCCCTGGCTGTGCTGCGGGGCTGCTGCGGGTCGGTCACTTGCTCTGGCGCTGGCCTCAGGCTTTAAGTGGCAGGGCCTTTCTTCCCAGCATCGCCTCCGCCCCATCCCCATCCAAGTCTAGCCTGCAGGGCCTCTTGGCTGGGGCGTCTCCCTGCACTGGACCCGCTGCCCAGGGTCCTCCTGGCTCTTCTCAGCTGCTCACTGTATCAGGCTCCAGCTCCAGCCTGTCTCAGGTCCAGCTCCACTCTGCCTCAGCCCGCCTGCTGCTGCTGCTCTGCCTCCAGCTCCCTGGGCTGCTGCTCTGGCCTCTCTGGCTCTGGGTGCTGCAGCTTTGCCCCCAGCACAGATCTGCTCTGTGGGCTACTTCTGTGGCTCTGCTCCCTGGGCTGCTTTTCTGGCCCCTCTGCTCCCCAGCTCAGCTCAGGGCCCTGCTTTCTCCTTGGCTCGGCCCCACTCTGTCTGACCCAGGCAATTCCAGCTCACAGGGAGGACGGGACCCCCCTGGCCTCCTGACTCCCTGATTAGCCTGCCTGCCTGCCCTGTCAATCAGGCTGACCTGGAGCACTGGCCTCGCCCCATTGTTCCTGGGGACTGTCAGTCTCAGGGTCCTGATTTCCCATCGACCCTTCCCCTTTCTTTTGGTATTGGGAGCTAGCCGACCAGAACATCCCCACTGAGTTTTAGTAAGGGGACAACAGTCCCCTTCTATTTGTCCTTTCCGTTTGACACAAGAGTGAGGGCACCATAAAGTAATATTTAGCAGTGGGAGGAATGCCATAGCTGAGTCTGATGCCCAGAACCAATAAATGTTAGCACCACAATTTAATAGTGGTATGGTTGGTGGAGGGTACTTGCTGCATCTCTATCTTCCATTTCCCCATTTGAGAACATTGTGATGCTATGGTGGTGGCCTGGGGTATGATCCTAGAGGGAACACAGCTCCCCATCTAGCCTCTGTGTGTATAAAGGCAGCAAGGCATCATTTTTACATATACAGAATAAGCCAGTGGAGTGGCACTGCTCCAGCATACTGAAGGTAGACTTGAGTGTAGCTAATTCAAGGGAGGCAAGCCCGGAAGCTGTAGTCTTACTTGGAACAAGTATTAATAAGCCATTACCTGACATTTTATTTCTGGCTGCTTCCTTAGGTATGCAGATATTTTTCTAACACACTAATTCTAATCCCTAATAAATGCTACAGAGCAAGAGAATGCATACAGTCATCAACTGATACGTGATTTCTAAGCAGTGGTCAGCCCAGGGAGTGCATCACTGATTTCATTATTCAGATACTTGCTCGTACTTGTTCCTCTACAGTATGTCTCAGAATACCAGATCTTATGAGACAAGAGCTACTGCACCTCTGAAAATATACAGGGAATTACCCAATTGAAGGACTCCAAGCAAGGGGCTAAAGTGAATAACATGAATGGTAAATGAAGGCTATGTTAAGAATGTTTCCATACTTTTATTGTCATTCCATACTTTATCTGCATTGCCTTCTCTAGTTCAGGTTTACAGTTGTTAACGCTGATGTCCGGCTTTGTGTCACTCTAGCAGGTCTGTCTAACAAGCTGCTAACATCTAAGGAAAAAATACAGCACTCGTCACCTCATAATGAATGGATTTTTAACCTATACTCTTGGGGCATAGGCAAAATACTGTATTAGCCCCATTTTATACCTGGCAAACTAAGGCACTGGGGTATGTCTACACAGCAACTGGACACTTGTGGCTGGCCCGTGACAGTTGACTTGAGGCTCGAGCTGTGGGGCTGTTTCACTACTGTGTCCATGTCGCCTGGGCTCAGTTTGGAGCCAAGGCTCTCGGACCCTGTGAGGTGGGAAAGTCCCAGAGCTCGGGTTCCAGCCCAAGCCCGGAAGTCTACACTGCAATGAAACAACCCCACAGCCCAAGCAACGTGAGCCTGAATCAGTAGGCCTGGGCCTGCTGCTGGTTTTTCTTTGCTGTGTTGACATACCCTTAGTCGGTTAAGTGACTTGCCCATGGTCCCCCAGAAAGCCTGTAGATAACCAAGGATTTGAATCCATGTATCCTAGTCCAGTATCTTAACAACTAGGCCATCCTTCTTACTGTTATGATAGGATAACATCTTGTATTTACTCGATGCTCCTCATCTAGCAGGCTCATGAAGGGCTGAACAAACTATGCGTCCAATCAGATTGCTATGTCTAATGCCAAAAACGCAGCCTGCCGTGGGGCCAAACTCAGTTACGCACGCAACATTACACAGCAATTTAGGGCAGGGAATGAGGAGGAATATTCTTCTTGGTTTAGCAAGTGGCTCCACAAATCTGAAATTTTTCTGGGTCAGTGATGCAAATAGGGAAATTCGAGTGATTGCAGCAAATGTTGTAGTGTGTATGTATATACAGTAAAATAGTCATATGAATAAATGTCACTTAATAAAATGCCTGCGGAAGTTTTTCAACACTTCTGATGTACTGGGATGCTGTTAGCTTACTTGATGGAGGCTTCTGTCTCCATGTGAACAAATGAACAGCGATGGAGAGACGCCCTCTGTCGCTGACTGCAGTGAGGAAAGCACTCTGCTTCTGAATGCTGTTTTTTAACTAAGTTTCAATCGAGTGTGGAAATGGAGAAAGCAGATGTTTGTTTTTCCTGTGCTAGAGCTTCACTCTCCTTTTATGCCAACTCAGAGGTCTCCTTGCAACTAACAAAGGGAGTTTCTCTAGCTAGTGGAATGAAAACAAGCTGACACAATGAATGCAAACTCATTAGCTTGTTTGTATTGCTGTTCTTCCTGAGAAGCCTCCTTTATTTCCAATGTGGTTTTTTTGTTGTTGTTTTTTTGCATAAGAATAAGAATGAAGCTGTCTGGTTAGGAAAGCCAGTGTCTCACCTCCCCCACCCTGGGGGAAGAGAGCTAGAGGAGTACTTCATAAGAACCCTAGTCCATGTCAGCTATCCTCATCGTTATACAGTCCAAATGGCCAAAGAATGGGAGGGGAAACAGAGGGAATGTCTGCAAAAAGAAAAGGAGGACTTGTGGCACCTTAGAGACTAACAGATTTATTTGAGCATAAGCTTTCGTGAGCTATAGCTCACTTCATCGGATGCAATGTCTGTTGCTCAAGGGCACAGAGCAGGTCCCGAGCAGAGCCGGGAATAAATCCCAAGTTTCCTTATGCACCATTGTGTACCCTGAGCTGCACTTCTCCCCAGCCCCACCAGTCCCAGACTCCATCTGCTTTGAAAGTATGCAAACTCAGTGCACGTGTAATAGAAGTACATGCAATCACACGTTTTAAATATATTTTGAAATATGCCTAAAACCACTGTTCCAAGTCCGGTGCTTTTGCTGGGGATGCCAGGTGGAAAGAGACTCTCTCTGTCACAGTTAATGTCTTAGTCTCACTGGGATGAATGTGTTTTACCATATTTAGCTTAAGACTTTAAGTCTTGCAAATACCACTACTATGCTAGTGTTTGGTTTCCAAGGAGTTAACCCATTGTTTGACAACTGAGATCTGGTGCAAAATTTCCCTGCTCTTAGAGTGGCGGTGTTTTCTAGTGGGTGGGACACGTAACTGGGGCTCCGGGTTATTTGGGTTCTGTATCTGGCTCTTCCACTGACCTGCAGTGTGATGTGAGGCAAGTCATTTCACCTCTTTGTGCCTCGGTTTCCCCCTCTATGTTTTGTCTGTTTAGCTTATAAGATCTTTGGGGCTTGGACTATCTCTTACTATGTGTTTTGTACAGTGTCTAGCACTGTAGGCCCTGAACTTATCTGGGGCCTTTAGGTGCGACTGTAACATAAATAGTTTGTATAATCTCTAGAACAGTGAACTTGTTCTTTTCATGTTCCTGATATTTGCTAATTTGTTCATTATTCTAAATTGTACAAACAGCTTTAACTAAAAGAGTTTGGGCCTTTAGTTCTCTTTCAGCTCCTTAGATTACTCTGTTGTTCAGAATTTGGTAGTCAGCCTGTGATTGGCCACCCAAGTCACATAATATGCTTCCTGTTCCCTGACTGGATTACTAAACCCTTATAAACAGGAACAGTGACAGAACAGGTTGAATCTCAAGGAGAAATGGTGCACTTTAGGGACAGAGGCTTGGGAGGTGAGCAGGCTGAGGAATTTTTAGTACATTCAAAACCTCTTCATTTTTATTTTGCAGAAGAGCATTTTCTTCAGCTATACAAGTGGACCCTAAAAATAGCTGGGTTCCTACCTGGCTGAGGTGGGGAGAGAGACGTCAGGTGCATTGGCTGTAGCACAGACTTCACTATCCATTTGCTCTTGTCCCATTCTGACGCCATAACTGAGCCCAATAAGGTGCCCAAGCAATGCAAATGTGCTCACTTCTGAACGTGTCATTTGCACATGAATATTTGTATGTAAAGAAATAAAAGCTCCACTCGAGCTATTTATGCAAATGGGGTTGGACTGTGAAAAGCAAACAAAAAGGTCGGGAATGCAGTGGGATTGACTCCCAGGTTGGCTTTCACTTAAGGGTTCATGACGGTAATTTACGTCTGTTTACCCACTTCCAACAGGCGGGTAGGCAACATTTAATTTTTGTGCACACACATCTATGCAGTGCTATGAAGGGCCACTCACATCTGTGCACTCTATATAGGTCAGATGCGTGTTAGGTTCTTTATGAAGACAAAACTTGACAGCCTTTCCTCTGTGCAAGGAAGGAAAAAAAAATCACGGAATTAGCATGCTAACTCCATAAGGAATGTTTTTAAGGACAGAGCCCTAAAGCAGAAGCACCTGCAGGTGAACTGCAGTGGCATTGCTATGTGCTTCAGGTTGTGAAAATGAGCTTTATTGATGAAAGATTTATCTGAGCTGTGTACTAGGGTTTGATGCAATGTCATATCAGATTAGTCTTACAATGCAAAGTACGAAAGGGTTCTGGGTTGCTTCTAACAGATGCTTTTGCCTTTCTTTTCTCTTAATAAAAGGCCTTTATTTCAGTTGGTGGAGCTTGTGATTCTTTGTTGCTTTATACATGTAAATGTAAAGCCCACTTTGTCCTACTGTTGTGTTCGCTGACCCATTCCTGCACCTCTGGTTTGGTCTTACTGGTAGGGAAAGTGAGCACAAGGTGAAGTCAGAATGCCCCATTTGCCGTAATACTAGCTAAACTCAATTGAAAGACTCCTATTGCTTTGGTGGGTGTTGGATCAGGCCCTTGGTGTGTGGCTCCTGCAGAGAGCACCACCCCAAGGCAAGGTTGGTTGGGATGAAAGGTGAGGCAAGGAGATTAGTAGTGGCCTAGGGAGCTGTTTACTTCTGGGTCACCAGTTTGATCCAGCTCATGGGTGCATAACTGGTTGGAAAATCATTCCCAGAGAGTAGTGGGCATGTTGGAGTGGGGTCCTGCTGGGATCGGTTCTGGGTCCGGTTCTGTTCAATATCTTCATCAGTGATTTAGATAATGGCATAAAGAGTACACTTGTAAAATTTGAGGACGATACCAAGCTGGGAGGGGTTGCAAGTGCTTTGGAGGATAGGATTAAAACTCATAACGATCTGGACAAACTGGAGAAACGGTCTGAAACAGGATGAAATTCAATCAGGTCAAATGCAAAGTACTCCATTTAGGAAGGAACAATCAGTTGCACACATACAAAATGGGAAATGGCTGCCTAGGAAGGAGTACTGCGGAAAGGGATCTGGGGGTCATAGTAGATTACAAGCTAAATATGAGTCAGCAGTGTAATGCTGTTGGAAAAAAAGCAAACATCATTCTGGGATGTATTAGCAGGAGTATTGTAAGCAAGACACGAGAAATAATTCCTCCGTTGTACTCCACCTAGGGAGGTGGTGGAATCTCCATCACTGGGGATTTTTAAAAGCAGGTTGGACAAACACCTGTCAGGAATGGTCTAGATAATACTTAGTCCTGCCCTGAGTGCAGGGGATTGGACTAGATGACCTCTCAAGGTCCCTTCTGGTTCTATGTCATTAGTGATCCGTGTCAGTGTTGCTGATTCTCATAACCTTAGGGGGCCTTCTTCAAGTCTGAGCTCCTGATGTCGTGTTGATGTGAGAACCTTTCTTTTTTTCATTTAAAGAAATAAAAGTTTCTAGCTGCATAGTTGTGGAGAAAAGCTTGGGATTATGACCCGAGTGCAACCTAAAGGCTCAGAAACTAAACTAAAAAGAACGCAGTGTTTATTTTGTGTTAAAATCTCATGATTCTTAAGCAAATCTCGTGAGTTCCCAAGATTTTGGAACATTTTCGGTTGGCAGTGCTGCCTGAAGTCATGACCAGCTGTTGTCCTGTTGTATGTGAACAGCTGGTATGGAAATACCTGGACCTATATATTCACTTACTTTGATGTATAAGCATATTAATAGGCACCGCCCCATGCAGTGAGTACTTCTATTAAAATCGGCTGCCCTCCAAAAGCATCCAAAAAAATTATTTGTAATGACAGCATGGCTGCAACATCTCCCTTTCCCCCACCTGTCCGTTCTGCAAACGCCTGGGAAGAAAGATGTGCCCAAAGGGTTAACACATCCATGCCCTGATTTTTGAAACTGGGGGCTGACAGGCTCCTACATCTATGTTTAGGCACTTATATAAGTGGCATGAGTTTCCTATGTTCTCAGCAGTCAGCAGCTGCCAATCACGTCAATAGGATAAAGTGACTTTGGTGAGATCTGGCAGATGGTCAGCACTCTTGAAAATCAAGCTGCGTGTGGGTTCAGGAGCTAAACACTTTCGACTACTGTGTTGGCCCTAGCTTCTGGCAGGCCAAGGCAGGGAAGTGAGTTCCAGGCTTCCATGGAGGGGCTTGGACAGCACAGTAATGGGCATAAAGAATGGAACACCCCTCTGGCAGCAACCTCTCCTCTATCTTCCTGTGTCGAGAGAACTCCAGCATGAGCCCCTCTGCTGGTCCCACTGTACTCGAAAGGTAATATGTAACTGCATGGCTAATTCTCAATAGACGGGTGTCCCCATTTGAGGAATCCTCATAATTGCTATCTTTTGACAGACTCAGCAGAGAGGCCAATGAACTGAATAAGCATGGAGACTAGCTTTCCCTCTGTCAGGCAGATGGTCCCTCGAGGTTCGGGTCAGGGCACATTGGCGGGGCACCACCTGGCACTGCCAGCTCCTACCCCTAAACCTCTACCAAAAAAAAAGAGGACATCAATACAATCTTAAGAATGCCCCCAAACCTTAACCCAAGCAGAATTTTGACCCCCAAAAGGGAAGGGTGTCAGCATCTCCATGAAGTCCAGTAGGGACCTGGCTGTTGCTATTGATTTTGACGTGGAGGGTGCTCAGATATTCTGGTGATGAACAGAAGTATAAAGCTCTAAGATTTAAGATAGAGTGACATGCAGGGTGATGTCTGGAAGGTTACCCTCCTGTTGTCCCTGATCTGTGCATATAAGCAGAAGACTTCAGACCTCAGGGCAGTCAGGCAGGAGTCTTTCCCCTGATTCCCATTACAAAGCAAACAGAGAAGCTAAGACATTTTTCAGTTTTATTCTGACTTGATGCTAAACAGAGGGCGTAAAATCCTTATTTTCTGGGAATAAAAATATATAAATTCTGCATTCTCTGCCCTGCATTTACATACCAGAACTGCAATGACTGTCTGGTTTGATCAAAACAAGGCAAGATGAATATTTTTGTAGCAATAAGCACCTTTTGAGAATGATTTGGATGAAGTTAGAACTTCAAGAGAATTCAGCCTGCTTGAGCCTTCCTGCTGCTCAGCGACGACTTTATTACTTTTATGTAAATTCAGAGTTAGATTGAAGATGATGGGATAATGCCAGGTTCCGCTGCTGCTAATAGCCTCAAAGTTTAGAGGAGAATAAGGATTTTGCATTGTCTTGTTTATTCATCAGGACTCCTAATCATGAATACTTCTGACTCATCCTTTAATCTGGTTTGGAAAGCAACTCAGATTATTACAAATATTTGGAATTAGTGTTCTGCTTTAAACCAAGGATCTGGGAATAAGGGAACACATAATTGCTGAGATCCTAGGGGCAGATTTTCAAAAGAAATCAGCACCCTCAGTGATCGTAGCTATAGAAAATCCAGCCATAAATGCTGCAATAATCACTGTTGTGGACTGAACATTTTTGAAAATTGAGAGTGCAGAGCTCTTGAAAATGTGGCTCTGTGCTAACAATACTGCAAATAACACAGTATTGTAATTGCACTGAAAGGACCAAGCTGAGCCAGGGCTCCATTGTTAGGAACTATACAAACATGGGTAGCAAGTAGCATAGGCTAGGGTAAGATACGCCTCCCCTAATCCAGGCTGTCACCACGGCCTGGCCCGAGGCTCCACCCTGACTCCCACTCTCCCCAGAAGCCAGCAGGGTCTCTGCTGTGGTTGGTGGCCTGGAGCTGGGGCTTGGCTGCTTTGGCTGGCTGGCTGGCAGCCAGGGGTGGCTCAGGCCAGGGGGTGGCTTAGGGCCAGCTGGCCGGCCGCAGCCCAGGGGTCAGGAAGGCCAGCTGGTGGCCGGGAATTGGGGCAGTTTGGCCGGGGCTCCTCTAGCTGCAACGGGGCTGGGGACGGGCTCAGGGCTCTGGAGGGTGAGGGGGGACAGAAGAAGGGGGTTGGAGAGGTGCCTCAGGTGGAAGGGGCAGGGCCGGGAGGCTAGCCTCCCCAAAGGAGGCGTTCATGTGCCTCCCATGTACACAAACACATCAGAGTACCTCCTGCAAACAGCATATAGTCTAAATAGACAAGACAGGAAAAGGGTTGGAGAAAATAAGTGTCATTTTACAGATGGGGAAGTGAGACACAGAGATAAGTGACTTGGACAAGGTCACACAGGAGGTCTGTGGCAGGGACCTAGTCTTGTGCCTAGTCTTCATGGGACCTAGTCTTGTGCTTTAACCATAAGAGTATCCTTTCTGTATAGTGAATCATGCTCCATGAACTACAAGGGAACACATTTCAGCTATAGTCTCCTCTTTTGTGTCTCCACTTTGGTGTGCTGCTAATTGTGTTAGGAAAACGGACATTTGCCACTTTTGAACCTGTAGAAACCTCCATTTCCTCGTGCTAGGCAGGTAGCTAGGTGCCCATCTGCCCTCTGTGTTTGTGTCAGCAACTGTTTGTGAGTGTGCAAAGGGGTTGTGTCTTTTTTGGTCCTTGTTCTGGTATTAGCGACTTACAAATATTTGCATACAGTCCACCCGTTGAACTGCTGTGCCCCGGATGCATTGTTAACAGCAGGGGTTGAACCTGGAACCTTTAGATCTCAAAGCTCGAGCTAATAGGTTCTAGCACTGTTAACCGAGGCTGTAGCAGGCTTATCAACAGCTACATGTGACCCAGCCGCCACTAGGGAGGACACGGTACTGTGTGAAGTGGGTGCGGGTCACAGTGTGTAACTTTTTGGTGCTCTGGAGCTTTGGTACACGTCAGTGGTGCAAGTGGATTTTAATCTGCAGCAGCGAAAGGAGCAGAATGTGGGGCCACCAGGGCTGTATTACCCCCCAGCGCTCTGCTCCGGCAGGCCTGTACAGACCCCAGACAGGAGACGCAGCAGCGTGGAGGGGTTGAGGTCAGGGCTGGAGGCAGTACAGCCCTGCTGGGGGAGCTGCGGACGGCCCTGCATTCTGCTCCTTTTGCCGCTGCGGTTCCCGGGAGAGCCCTGCTGTGGTTCTGAAAATTTGTCTTTTCAGTGTAGCAGACTGGCAATAAATGTCTTAATGATACGGCATATCTGGCCGTACCTGTTAGCTTGCACCACTGGTACACATCCTCAGGTCCCCTCGAAGTGCTTGGTGCCCCGGGGCATTGGCAGCTTTCCACCATTGTTCTTTTCTTTTCCCCTTCTCCTGGGGCTTTCAGGGGCTGCTTAGCCTGCCCCCCACAACTTAGCACATCTTAAGGCTGCTCTAAATTGCACCTGCTTATAACAGCCAGCAGGAGCCTATTAGGCTGGTGATCAAAACAATTCATCCAAAACAAAATTTCATCAACAAATGGAAAATAGTTTTCATGACATTTTTTGCCTGTTTTCTGACCAGTTCTACTTTTGAGTAAGGAGGGGCTATTTTTACAGAGTCTCTTCACAGTACAGAGTGGCACTCTAAAGGTTGGGAGTGAATTGGGGGACCCCATTCTCTGAAATTGTTCTCACACTTGAGAAGGCCATTGGCAGCTGGGTCTAGAACCTCAGCATGGTGAATGCAGTGAAGTGATGTTTGTGCAGTAGAAACACTAGCTCCCGTGTTGGTGGCCAGGGGCTCCACATTGCAATATCGGCTTATTGAAAGCAAAGGTTTCATAGGGACACTGCTGCTATCACAGGATCCAGGTAGGTTTGCACTTGTGATGGCTGACCTGTGTGCTGCTACTCTTAAGAGCCAGTGTGAGTATGTCTCCATGAGCTGGGAATCACTCTCAGCTCCAAGTGCAAGCGTAGCTTAGGTTAAAGACCTCGCACCACCTGTTGGAGGAGGTGCTGCCTAAATGGATCATGACAATATCAAATGAATCCTGTTTCTAACACTATTGCCACAACCACGTCCTAATTACATCAGGGCCAAGCCATTTCTCAAACAGCCCGTTCTCTCCCTTGCTGATTCTTTATAACTGCAGTGAAGTCACAGTCCTGTGTGTGTGCCATTGTTACAGTAATTTCCATGACAACCAGGCATGATTTCACAGGTAAAGTACTGTAGTAAGAGCCTAAGAAGTTTTAAGAACATGAAAAGGCCAGCAAGCTCAATACGCTCACTTTCCCTCCCTTTATTTGAATCCCATTTTCCTGCCTTTTCATCATATCCCTCAATCTCTTCCTTCTCCCGAAACAAATCTGCCTCTTGAACTCACCTGCACACTTTGCTTTGTTCATTGCCCACAATTTCTCTTCCCTGTTTATTACCTGCTGCATGAAATACAGTAGGTTTGCATAAATTCCACTTTTAATTCTTGTTGCTCTTGAACTTCAGATTTCCTGCTGCTTCTTGAGCCCAGCGGTAATTTAAATATTTGCATCCACTAACTATCTCAGTCCCTTGCATCATTTTGCAAACTTGTGGCAGAGCACATGGCCCTCATTTGGGGTCCGAATAACTGCAATACTTTATCCCCGTCTTCATCGCTTGGGTTCATGAGATGTGGGTCCCAATTCTCATGTCCAGCTACACCCTGCTTTATGCCAACTTTACACCTCCCTGATCCTGGGGCCAGCCAGTACCAGTTCAACCCCAGCACAAGATAGAGGAATCTCTACATTGGCCTGGCATTCAGCATCAATTAACTATAATCTGTAAAATTGGGTTGTGATTTGAATTATGTCCCCATATAGGAAATGAAGGAGGAGTAAGAACTCCCCTCACCTCCCCACCTTGCATCCTTACACAGGCTCTGTATCCCTGATCCTAGAGCTTGGGTCCAGGGGTATAGGAGTCAGTGGGGCTATTTGCCTGCTTATTTCTTGCTCAGTAGGCAGAGGGTTGGACTGGGGAATGACTGGATCTTTGGATCTATCCCTCTATTTGGTAGCCGTAGCAGCTGAGGCAGTGCAGTGGAGGGTAGTAATTCATTGTGGTGTGCAGCGTGCAGACCCAGGTTAAAGTGACCATGTCCCAGAGTCCCTAGGGTGCCCCACCCTCATGCCCAGATGTGGTCATTCTAGCCCTAGGACCGTGGTGCTCTGTGGGAAAACTTTACTGCCCACCCTGCACATTACCAGGAAGCAGCTCACTTCGCAAAAAGCTTGAAGAATTTGCTGTCCATTGCAAATAGTCCCATCAGTTTGATCTATTTATCCAAGTTTTATACCAAACCCATTATCATGGTATCTGAAACTTCTGTACACTTCCCTCCTCCCAAAATCCATCATCAATTCCACCTTCTCCCCACCAGCCCTTCATTCCATAATGTTTTGCCACCTTCTTCCTATCCCAAGTGCAACCAGTTCTTGTCTGCCCCATTCCCCAGCATTGCCAACCCCAAGTGCTGAAAATGCATCAATAAGACAAAATCATGATATTGGCGTAAAATAATATCTTTTGGGTTCTTTTCCTTTGCCTTTTTGTGGCTGAACTTTTGGGGTGCTCCCGGGTCGTATTTTTCAAACTTTCCTCTGCAGTTGGGAGGACTAGAAATGTCCTTTTGTAAAAATGGAAGTTGAGGTTCTCACATAATCACTAGACTCCAGGAGCTGGAACTTTAGAAAACGCAACAAATATTATGAGATGTGAGAGCTGACGACACTCCAATAAGCGCACGTGTTTGGGGGAATGGTAGGACTCCTCCACGCTCCAGCTGCTGACATGGAGGCCAGCTGATTTCACCCTGGAGCCTTAGTGATGTGGTTTATGTTTTCAAAGTTAACTTTGCAAAGAAAAGGAGCTGAATTCTGCTCTCAACTACACCTGGGTCTCTCTGCAGTAGCTCCATCAACTTCACTGATCTTATCCCCGAATTACACTGATGCAGCCTTCTGCAGAATTTGATTCAAAGGCTAGAAACTTGCTTTTTAAAAAAAAAGAGAGAGAGGGAGAGATCTAAGATTTTTTTTCCTGTGGGCCAAAAGCCAGCTCTGTGGGATTCATGTCAATCCCTGCAACCTGCCTGCAGCTCATCAGTGACTAGAGGGCAACAAAAGGCCCTGTTTTAGCACACTTGCAATCTTATTCAGAGACTAGGCTTTCTGTCAGCGTGCTTTGCCCCAATCCTGTTTGGTGATAATTGGGTTTACTTAAGTTAAATGTGCTGCTTCTGCTGAATGGCATGTCTACTTCACCCTGTGGCTGCTAAATCAGGAGGGAGGTTACATTTATGCAATGTGTGGGCATCTTAATTCTTATGCTGATGATGTGCACACGCTCGTTTGCTGTTATGCCAGCAGTAAAACAGGGAATGCCATAGATCCGGCTATGAGGCTGGAAAAGGCAATGTCAGCAAATGGATTTTAGTGGAGGCTAGTTCAAAGATTTCCAACCGTAGTTTGGTGGCTGTGGCGGGAAGTGCTTTGAGCTCTTGCTGTCCCTAGGAAAGGTACACCTTGCATGCTGAAGCATGAATAGTCTCTTTCAGTCCAGGGGGCAGATGCTGTGCTCATTATGGCCCTAATCGCCACGAATCTCAGGGGCAGTTGCATGTGCCGAATGAGCAGAGAACTGACTCCACCCACCATGTTACATTAATGTTCTGCTGTGCAAACAAAATCAAAGTCCCGAATGTTATGAGAAGTACTTTGCAGCAGCTGAGCGCCGCCAGTCTTTGAAAATGCTCACGCCTCTCATCCCCGATGCTAGGAAAGCACTACATGCTATTGAGTTCATGCATGTACAGACTAGTGAACTCCAGATCACATTAGTGATGTGCCCTGGGGCATAGGGCAAGTTGGTGGCAGAGCTAGGAGTGAAGGGCTAGCGTGCTAACGCTTACTCACTTATTCTGATCCCTAATGGCACTTGTGTGGATGTGAGAACTGAGTGACTGACTGCCAGGGAACCAGCCTGTTCACAAAGATAATGACGTTAACACTGTAGGCCTCGTCCAGGGCATATTGAAGTCAACGGGTGCCTTTCCACGGCCTTCAGTGAGCTTTGGGTTAGGCTGACAGCGTGGGATCGATATATCTGCTGATCAGCAGACAACCAGGGTGGAGTGTGACTTGAGCAACCTGGTTCAAGTTTCGCTATATAGCTACAGTGAGCTTGTGTGGCCTAGTGGATAGAGAAAATAATTGGAGGGCAGGACTCACTGTACGGCCTTTGGCGGGGCCCTTGGCCTCCTTATACCTCTGTTCATAATGCAGATGAAATGGTGACCTTAGTGAAAAACATTAGCTGAATCTGTGTCAAGGTCTCCTAGGTAAGAATTTCCTTCCCCACATCCTGTCTAATGGCACGCTCAATAGTTTTACATCCCCAATTTAGGAAAACAGTGCTGTTCTCCAATGCTAAGAATGGATTGTGGAGCATCCTTCATGGAAAGCCTGGATTGCATGCTTTCAGGCGTATAGTGTGTCTGAGAATGTAGCTGCCCGTCAAGCAGATGATAGGTGTTACGATAAACATCTTCCCCATAGGGAATTATGACAGTATGCTTATGTACAGGGAAATGTCTATAGATTACTCTACTTTCAGGAAGTGCTTGATAAAGAACAGTACGGGGAGGAAGGAGTAAAGCCAGACTGTTGGCCGTCTTTCTTTTTGAACACTGAATAATGCATGTGTACCCTCTTCTAGAAACCTCAGAGGACACATTCTTATTCTCTACTTGAGTGCTAATAAAAGGAATCATGTGGAATGTGAAACTCATAAGCTTTGCCCAAGATTTTCCAGCGTGACTAGCAATTTTGAAAACTTCCACTTTGAGTTGCCTCAAAGGGCTGAGCACCAGGCCCTGTGAAAATCAGGCTTCCTTTCAAATGTCTGTAGTTGGGCACCTAAAAATTAAGGCCCCCACAATCACCAGTCACTTCTGAAAATCTTGGCTAGTTCACTTTTCTGCTGTGTCACTTTGCAAATTGTTGGCAAAAGTTTTAAGCATGTTAGGGAGTCTGCCAGAGATCATGGAGGTTTTTCAAAGGGTGGACAATAAAATTCACTCTGTAATGCTGCATTGGTGAAACTTCATCAGTTTTTTAAGGCCAAGAGGGACCATTATGATCATCTAGTCTGACCTCCTTGTATAGCACAGGCTGGAAAATTTCACCAAACGATTTCTGCAACAAGCCCAATAACTTCCTAAAGGGGAGAAAATCATAAGCTGCAGAACTTAATTACATTTCACAAACCATTTGCCTTTGGTTCCTGGCTTGGCAAAGATTAAATCAAAGGCTCCTCACAAATGAGCTCGCTCGCCCTATTTATTTATTCATATGAAAGGTGATTTCCTGAAGGTGGACAAAGAACATTGTAATAATGACAACACAGGGGCTGATCCAAAGAACAGTAAAGTCAGGGGGAGTCTCTCTATTAACTGTGCCTGCACCATGGCCCTGTCCCCGGCTCTGCCCCCACTTGGCCTCCTCCCCCAAGGTCCTGCCAATGCTCCACCCCCACTCTGCTCCAGGCCCTACTCCTGCTCAGTCCCCTCCCCCGAGACCCCTCACCCACTGCCTTGTGAGCAGCGGGTGGGGGGGTCCTTGGCGGAAGAAAGAGCGAGGGCGGGACCTCAGGGGGAAGAGACGGAGCGAGGGAGAAAAGACTAGCAGCCTGGGTGGGACCTCGGCAGGAAGAGGCAGAGTGGGGATGGGAAGACTAGCAGAGCGGGCAGGGCCACAGGGGAAGAGGACGAGTGGGGCCTCAGGGCAGAGTGGGGGCAGAGCCATGGCCCAGGCGCCCTTTCGGTGGTCGCGCTCCAAAGGTGTCCAGAGGGAGGTTAGCCTTCCCTGGCCTCTTATACCCACCGCCCATACTTGGGGTTTGGATCAGGACCATGTTAGGTGAGATCTGTGACTCTGCTCCAGTCCCTTTGCCCAGCTCCCAAGGCACAGAGGAGCCAGTAAGATGGGATGACTGGCACCAAAACAAACAGGCTTTGAAATGTGTCTTGCTCCTCCTCTGTTGGACCCATTTGAATCCAGGTGCCTCTTCTCGCCATGCCATCTTGCCACAGTAAAGACAATTTTGCGTTATTGCCGCCTGCTTCCCAAGGAGCAGGATTCCTGGCATGTAAAATTCAAGAATTAAACCCACACACGTTTGCACAACCTCCTGTATTCCATCCAGCAGGCCAGCTTTGGTCACAGCCATGGCAGTTCTGTTCATCCTAATGCATAATGCAGGAAAGCCTGAGGTTTTGGGGCATACACAATTAATCGAGAAAGAGAGCTTGATTTTTAGATATTCACTAATATTTTCAGGAAGGAAAGAGGTTAGTGCGATTTCATTTCTCCTCGTTCGCCTTTGTTCGGTCGGTGGTGATTATTTTTAAATTACTCAAGATGTTGTGAGTTTAAGGGGTTTTCTTCTCTCCATCATTGTCAAAATGTCAATTCTAATGAGAGTCTCCACAAACATGCTATACCTAAGTGGTTTAAGCCTTTAGGCTAAACCGGCAGCTGATAACACTTCGGATGAGTCAGAAAGGCTCATGTGTCTCTTTCTTATTTTGTATTTTTCAGCTGGAATGTCTTCATCAAAATTAGATATTTAAGCTTAAATAAAACCATGCCTGAGATGCCTGCTTGTCGGCTAGCCGCAGAGCAGTTTGGAATTCAGTATCTGTCACTGCAGTCACATTAGGAAAAAGGAAGCATCTGTAAAATAGCAATAATTGAAAATTAATAGAAGATTAAATTAACACATAATTAGAAATCGCTAATACTCCCCATGAACAAAGACTGATCCCAACAGGAGCTTTATGAATTGAACAGTAAGTGTACAATGCCTAGTCTTGGCCCTGTCTTTACTCCAGCCTGCAGATCATTAAAGCAATTATAATTTCACAGAGGTTTGATCTGCAATTGATTTCTTTGTGATAATTCAATTTAGAAGCTTGCTTCCTCCAGGGTAGAAAATGACAGAAGATGAAGTGTATAAATCTTTAGTGCCGTCCATGGGTGTACTCGTAATGCTGGCAAGCAGCCAGCAAGGATTCAGTCCAAAGGATAGTCTTCCACTGACCTTATGGGTGGAGTGTCAGGCATTTTAGTACTTAATTAGAAAATGATCAATAGGGGCCGACTACCAGGCAGTGCTGGAATAGGGCACAGGCAGAGCACAGCTACTTATCAGCTGCTGCTTTGTTATACGCAGAGCAATGCTCAGAACATACATTTTTTAAAAGAATTCCAATAGCATAAAAAATATCAGGATACAAATGTCATCAAAGCCATCATTGGTATCTACCCTCCCTTAGAATTAAGCACAGGCCTGGTCAATGTTACCTCTAATTTTTGACAGGCCGTGTGCTCAAAAAATTTCTGTGCAAATTGTTGTGTGTGCAGTGTTTCGCCGTCTGTGCGGAGTTTAGGATCTGTGTGTGCATGCCCACGCGTACAGCTTAGAGGGAACAGTGGGCCTGGTATTACGGCTAAAAGGGGCTTATGCGGAGAAGGCATTCAGGGTGAGGATGTGGGTCAGATGTTCCACATCAGCAGATGATGCCCTAGGAGGTACCAGCCTGGTGGTGAGAACAGTCAGATGGGGGAAATCAGAGATGGTTGCACTGTGGAGAGTGTCTGGCTGGAAGGGCATTTTGAAGAGGTGACTCTTGTCATACCAGGCCAGTCCCCTCTTCATCCCTACACATGAGGCTGTTACCCCCAACCAGTGGTGAGCTGGAGCCAGTTCGCACTGGTTCGCTAGAATCAGTTGTTAAATTTAGAAGCCCTTTTAGAACCGGTTGTTCCGTGAAGGATAACCAGTTCTAAAAGGGCTTCTAAATTTAAATCGCCCAAAAGTGGCGGCTTAGGCGCCGACTCCACGGGTGCTCCAGCCCTGGAGCACCCTAGGGGAAAATTTGGTGGGTGCAGAGCACCCACCAGCAGCTCCCTGCCCCACCCCCGGCCCCAGCTCACCTCCGCCTCCTCCCCTGAACGCACCGCCCCGCTCTGCTTCTCCACCCCCCCACCGGCTTTCTGCGAATCAGCTGGTCGCGTGGGAAGCCGGGGCAGGCTGAGAAGCAAGCGGTGGCTTCCCACTCAGGCCCAGGGAGGCAGAGCGGAGGTGAGCTCAGGCGGGGGGGGGCGTGAGGAGGGCTGCCCGCGCTGCAGCAAGTAACCTGGGGGGGGGGGTGGGACGGTGCACAGGGGAACTGCTCCCCGTCCCAACTCACCTCCGCCACCCTCGGCCTGAGTGTGAAGCCGCCGCCTGCTTCTCAGCCCTCCCCGGCTTCCCGCCGAACAGCTGATTTGCGGGAAGCGGGCTGGCGGGGGGCGAGGAGAAGCAGAGCGGGGTGGCACGTTCAGAGGAGGCGGCGGAGGTGGAGCAGAGGTGAGCTGGGACCGGGCGCGAGGTGGGGAGCTGCCGGTGAGTGCTCTGCACCCACCAAATTTTTCCCGTGGGTGCTCCAGCCCCAGAGCACCCAGGGAGTCGGCACCTAAGGTGCCACTTTTGATGTGATCAGTGGGGGGAGCGGCTGCTTCCCCCCAACTACACTCCCCTGCCCCTAGGAGCCAGAGGGACCTGCCAGATGCTTCCTGGGAGATGCCCCAGGTAAGCACCGCCGGGACTTCCCACCTAGCCCCCTGGCAGATCCCTCTGGCTCTTAGGGGTGGGGTGGGCACCCACTGCAGTGGCCCACGAGACCCTCCTGACCAGTTCTGGGGGCAGTCAGGGGACAGGGGAGGGAGGTGGATGGGGCAGAGGTCCTGGGGGGGCATCAAGGAATGCAGAGGGTTTGATGGGACAGAGTCCCGGGGGCAGAGGTGGGCAATGACCCCCTCGTGGGGTGAGGAGGGAACCCATTGTTAAGATTTTGGCAGCGCATCACCACCCCCAACCGTGCCCAGTGCAGCTGGAATATTTCCTCTCTGAAAACCAGACAGCTAGAAACTCGGGCTAGAGAAAAGACCTGTGGAGTCATCCAAGCTACCCAGCAGCCATGATAGGATCCGAACTAGCTCTAGTCAACACCTGCCCTGTTCACAGCTGCCAAGTTCTGGGGTGCTCCCTGCGGGGGATTTCTGCTTGATATGAGTGACCGAGTGATGTGAGGGAGTTGTTCCAAGTTCAGTGTGTCCCCCTCCACATCTAGTGTTACCCTCCCCCCTTTCTCTGGCCCCATCCGTTTTCTCTAGCATTATCACTTTGCACATCTCTGTACGTACCCATATTTCCCCCCGCCCTCTTTCCTTCCTCTTTTCAGTCTTTTTCCCCCCTACATTCCCTACCCGTCCCCCCAAGTCCATTCCCCTCCTGGTCCTTCTGCATCCCCACCAGGTCCATCTGCCACCACTCACTTCTGAGCTAGGTCCCTTTTCTCCTATTCTCACGCGCACACGTTCTCCTCGACATGTGGGCGGGCAAGCATACCCTGCTGCTGCTGCGGTCACAGGGCAAGGCCAGGAGACGAGAGATGGGAACGCCGCTGGCCGCCTCTCTGGTTCTCACTCTGCTATACAATGCATGTTGAGCAATGGAACCATGTGCTTCCATTGTGTTGGAGGTCTACTGGTGCCCCAACTGAATTTCAGCCAGAGGCTTTGCAGCCAAAGCCAATTCAGCATAGCTCCAGGGGGCGCTGCAGAGAGCGGCTCCCACCCTCCTGCCTGCCATGCAGCCGGTATGTTGGGGCTCAACTACTGCAATGGACTCACTCAGCATCTTCAGCCAGCAGACCAGGAGCTCCGCTGACTGGCTGAATCTGCTCCTGTGTCTGGCCACAAGCTGGCAGAGCACAAGTTTAATGCAAAACAGCCTCATCCCCGTGTATACGTGGAAGCGCAAAATTGCATGCAGGAAATTAAATGCTAGCTGGATTATTAACGCCAACCTGAGCGAGATTTCTATGCTTATCTCAACTCTATCCTGGGGCTTTTACATTCCTGGATCAACATGTGCATTTCAGACACAAAAATGTACCTGGATGGGAACA
Organism: Lepidochelys kempii; assembly: GCF_965140285.1. NCBI lineage: Eukaryota > Metazoa > Chordata > Testudines > Cheloniidae > Lepidochelys > Lepidochelys kempii. The sequence continues at coordinate 27,260,329 of NC_136392.1, read as the reverse complement.
TGGAGAAAATAGGCAGAGGGCTGATGGAGCCTGGGTATTGTATGGATTAAGTTTTCACATTACATTCCTTAAGTGCATCTCCCCTCTGCTATTCTAGAGCATCAGCCTCTTAGCCAGGAACTGAGAGTGGCTGTAGCATGCTTCTTCCCACATGCGTGGGGTTATCTAATCCTGCATCTCCTCACCGCAAAGGTAAAAGCTACCGTGCCTGTGAGAGAGAGCCACAATTTACAGTTAATCCCGGCACAAATGGCAGAGGAAGCAACCCAGCATTGCTGTAGCTGAAGAGCACTCAGCAGTTGCTACTGCACTCCCCTGGCAATACTTCAGCTGATGGGCAGTGAAATATAACCCAGCAGATTCCTGCATGCCACAAACCAGACAAGCTGTAGATCCCAGGATGCCAGGAGTTTAATGCCTCGTCTCAATACTCAGGGCCGAGTAGCCGGCTGTTTACTGCCCAATGATAATAGGTTGCTGGAGGCTTATTGGTACCCAGTCCACTAAGTGCTAATAAAACAATGGGGGTGAGTGTGGAGAAGGATATAGCTCCACAGAATAAAACCCACAACGATGCAGTGAGTCCAACTCAGCACAGGAAATTGGGAGCAAGTGGGGAGTGGGAGGCGCGGGAAGAATAGTTTGCTAAGCAACTGCTGTGCTGCATGACTCCCCTCCCAATTAAACTGCATTAGCAGCATGTGGGAAATAACGTATCTAGTTGAAACCAGCATGTATGGACAGAAATATCCCCTTGTTAACTTGCTTTCTTCCTGTTGGCCTCCCATACTGCTTAATTTCTATTGTGCACAAAGAATCTTCTTTTCTTCTGCGTTCTAAGAACACGTTTGTTTGAATCCTGGTGGAGCAACATCGCAGTTTGCCTTTTCTGCTTCTCCATATCCAATTGCGTTTGTTAATATTTTACCTTCAGTTGTCGCAACGCTTCTGGCCTTTTAAAAATGTAATGGAACCTGTTCCAAACAGGGGAAAGGATGTAAATGACACTTTTAGCTTCAATTGCTTTCATTAAGCTTGACAGCTGGAATCAGTGTGTCAGGATACACTAAAAAATTAAAATCCACTATTTCAAGGCTGGGGGGGTACAGTTAGGGCTAGGTTGTGCAATAAACACACTCATGTTGATGAGCATTTACACACCTGCATATTCCTACTGACTGCTTGTGAGAGTAGGTGCTCACTCACCGAAGCAAGGGTTGCAAAACTAGCTGTTAATAATTTTATTCTTAGCATTTTCTGCAGGTCTTCTGTTTGTTTTTCTATGATGGTAGTGCTTAGCGGCTGTAATCAAGATCTGGGCCCTAATTGTGCTAGGCGTCGTACATACACATAAAAGATAGTAAATTCTTTTAGGGCGGGGACTGGACTATCTAAATAGACAAAGGGATCCCCTTGTTTAAGATGGAAGAACTTTTAGGTGCCTTGTGCGGGTGCAGCGCAACGCATCGCTGGGAGAGAGCTCTCCCAGCGCTCTAAAAACCCACCTCCATGAGGGGCGTAGCTACCAGCGCTCAGGAGGGGGTGTTTTTTCACACCCCTGAGTGAGAAAGTTGCAGCACTGAAAATTACCAGTGTAGACAAGCCCTGAGGCACAGAGGGATTGTGACTTTCCCAGGGTCACACAGGAAGTCTCCTGAGTCCCAATCCGATGCCTTAAGACCATCTTTAGTCTACTTGTTTTAAGTACAAAAAAGGGCACTATGCTGATTTGCATTTTATAGACTCCTCATGATAATACTTTGCATAGCTGTTTGTTTGGGGACCTCAAAGTACTGTGGCAAGATGGCCAATTTTATTCGGGGGGGGGGGGTCCTGCGCTTTTCTTGGCAGGGAGCTAAGATGCCACCCTTTGCCCCTGCTCTTGGGTGCCGAGGGCCCCTCTACTAGCCCAGGAAGGTGGTAGAGGAGGGAAGCGGGGGAGGGGTCCGGGTTTGCTCCTCACTCTGAGACCCAGCCCCTCTCAACCCCTGTGGGTTTCTTACCCTCATCCCCCTTAGGTGGGGTTACCCTTGGTCCTTAGGTGCTGGGGGGAAGGGAGTCTCCCTGTCCTGCTGGGCAGCATCTCCCTTACTCCAATTCTCAGATCTTCCAAATCTCTCCACACACCTCCAAGCTCCAGTCCTTCCTCCTCCCCTGTCTGCCTGACACAGGGGGTTTTATTAGGTTCCTAACAGGGCCTTAACTGACTGCAGGTGCACCAATTAACCTGCAGCCACCTTCCCTAGTCTACAGGGAACCACACCTTAATTAGCCTTCAGCTTCTATATTTCCCCTCTAGCACTCTCCCACTTCTCCCTGGCCCTGCTGTATCATATATCCCCCCCACCCCTGCTCAACACCACGGGGTTGGGCTACTTGGGACTGAAAGACAGTGTTGTCATGACAGGCTGTCCGCATTGTCTTGTTGGCTTCCGGCTCTGTGTTGTAGCCGGAAGTGGAAAGGTTGCAAGGATAGAAACCATCTAGTCACTTGTGCATTCCTCTCCTTGTTTGTGTGCATCCATTGGAGTGGGGCATGGTCTGTCACAAGGGTGAACCGCCGCCCAAGCAGGTATTACCGTAGAATCTCCATGGCCCATTTAACCACTAAGCATTCTTTTTCTACTACGGCGTATCATTGCTCCCTGGGCAGGAGCTTTTGGCTAAGGTAAAGGATTGGATGCTCCTCATCCCCCATCATCTGTGAAAGGATGGCCCCAAGTCCTACCTCCAAGGCGTCTGTTTGTAAGATTAATTCCTTTTTAAAATCTGGGGCTATGAGCACTGGATGTCTGCAAAGGGCCGTCCTTAGGTCTGTGAAAGCTTCTTCTGCCGCTTTGGTCCACTTAACTATCTCCAGGCCCTGAGCTCTTATCAGGTCCATCAGAGGTGCTGCCCTTGTGGTGAAGTGAGGGATGAACCAGCGAAAGTACCCCACTATCCCTAAAAATGCTCTGACTTGCTTCTTGCGGATTGGATGGCGCCATTCCTGTATTGCCTTCACTTTGTTCCATTGCGGCTTCACCAGGCCCCTTCTGACTACATACCCGAGGTATCTGGCCTTGACTAACCCTATTGCACATTTGGACGGATTAGCGGTGAGGCCAGCCTGTCTAAGAGCATCTAGTACCGCTTCCACTTTCCGCAGTTGCGTCTCCCAGTCAGAGCTATGGATTACCACATCATCTAAATAGGTGGCAGCATACTTGGTATGGGGTAGAAGTAATCTGTCCATCAACCGCTGGAAAGTCGCAAGGGCCCCATGGAGCCCAAAAGGGAGGACGGTATATTGGAAAAGGCCATCGGGTGTAGAGAAAGCGTTTTTTTCCTTGGCTTCCTCAGCCAAGGGGATCTGCCAGTAGCCTTTTGTCAAGTCCAAGGTGGTTAAGTATCCGGCCTTACCTAACTGATCCAACAGCTCATCAATATGTGGTATTGGGTAGGCATCGAATTGGGTTACCTCATTTAACTTCCGGAAGTCATTACAAAACCTCAGGCTGCCATCAGACTTGGGGACCAAGACAATAGGGCTGGACCACTGGCTGTGTGATTCCTCAATCACCCCAAGTTCCAGCATCATCTTTGCTTCTGCCCTAATTTCTTCTCTTTTTGCGTCTGGTATGTGATAGGGTTTTATTGTCACCCTTACTCCAGGACAGGTGATGATGTGGTGCTGGATCAGCATCATAAGGCCTGGTTGTGTGGAGAACACGTCTTGGTTCCTCTGGATCATTTCGACAACCTCTGTTCGTTGTTCTGGGGCTAATTCGGGGGATATCTTTACCTGCCCTTGTGGGCCATCTGCCTGGGATGGAACCGGCAGGACAGCCAGGCATGTCTCCCGATCATGCCAGGGTTTCAGTAAGTTGACGTGGTGTATCTGCTCTGGCCTTCAGCAGTCTGGCTGCTTCACCTTATAATTCACCTCCCCAACGGCTTCCACAATCTCATAGAGTCCATGCCAACTGTCCAGAAGCTTACTTTCTGTTGTTAGTACCAGCACCAGCACCGGTCTCCTGGTTGAAATTTCCGTGTTTTTGCCCGACAATTGTAGTAGGTTCATTGGGACTCTTACGCTTTTTCCAAATGCTCTCATACTATGGGGGTCACTCGGGCTATTCGTTCTCTCATCTTGGCTACATGTCTAATGATGTTCTTCCCCAGGTTGGGTCGTTCCTCCCATTCTTCCTTCGCAATGTCTAATATAACACCTGGGTGGCATCCATACAGTAACTCGAAGGGGGAGAATCCAGTAGATGCTTGGGGAACTTCTCGTATTGCAAACATCAGGTATGGGAGGAGGATATCCCAGTCTTTTCCATCTGGGGCCACCACCTTTCGGATCATGCTCTTGAGAGTTTGGTTAAATCGCTCAACCAGACCATCTGTTTGGGGATGGTAGACTGAGGTTCGCAAGGCTTGGATGTGGTATATAAGTTTTTCATTACTCTTGACATGAAGGGAGTCCCTTGGTCTGTCAGGATGTCCTTAGGGACGCCTACCCTAGCAAAAATCTGCACCAGTTCTTTTGCAATTGCCTTGGATGTGGGATTTCTTAAAGGAATGGTTTTGGGGTACAGTGTAGCGTAGTCCAGAGTGACGAGTATGCTTCGGTGGCCCTGGGCCATTCTTTCTAGAGGGCCCACTAGATCCATTGCTATCCTTTCAAAAGGTACTTCAGTTATAGGCAAGGGTACCAACAGGACCCTTAACTGAGGTTGGGGGCTATGCAGCTGGCACTCTGGGCAGGAGGTGCAATAGCACTGGACTTCTGCCCATACCCCCGGCCAGTAGAACCTCCTTAGGACTCTATCCAGGGTCTTGTCTGCTCCTAAACGTCCCCCAAACAGATGGCTGTGAGCTAACTCTAATACGGCCTTGTGTGCTTCCGTGGCACCACGAGCTGTTCTACTACGTCCCCCCCGTATTGGCACTACCCGGTACAACAGATCCTGCTTGATTATATAGTCGGGCCCTGGGCCTTTGGTTTTCCCTTCTACTTGCACACCATTTACCTCTACTATCTCCTCCCTCACGTTCGCATACAGTGGGTCATTGGCTTGGTCCTGCTCAAAACAGTTGCGTGAGGGACCAATCTGGCCTAATTCTATTGGAATGGGCTATCCTCCTTCTCTTGGGGTGCTTCCGCTCGTGCTGGGGGCCATTTCCGGGTCTCCCCGGGACCTCCTCCCAACCAGGGCAGCTCTTTGGTTTGCTGCCAAAATCCTGGTTCCTAGTCTTTTGTCTGCCCTCCTTTCCCATCTGGATTTCCGAGACTTCCCGGGGGGTGAAAATAACTCTGGGGAAAACCCAGCAAAAATTGTGGTAGGGTCATCCATGGGCACCTCCGACTCTGCTTGGGTTTTACTTCCCTCCCCTAACTCAATGGGAGGGAGTAAGCTCTCGAACCCAGGAAAGTCCCTGCCAATTACGACCGGATAGGGGAGCTTGGGGACCACCCCTGCAGTCATCTTGGTAGTGTTTCCCTGGATCTCGATCTCTGGTCTACAGGGAACCATGCCTTAATTAGCCTTGAGATTATAGATTTCCCCTCTAGCACTCTCCCACTGCTCTCTGGCTCTCCTATATCACAGTACTTTTTAGATATTAATTAAGCCTCAAAACCCTACTGAGGCAGGTGGTATTCCCATGTGACAGATGGGGAAACGGAGGCATGGCAGTGACATGCCTTGCCCTGAGCCAGGCATAGAACTCACTCTTCTAGCTGTCTAGGCTTCTTGAACCTTAGTACTCACTTGACTTATTTTTGTGTCTGACGGGTTGTAATCCATGTTAGTACAATAAAACCTGCCTTAGAGACCACCTGTCATAAGTGACTACTTGCAGAGGCCACAGAACACGACTCTTCTGTGGTGTGCAAACCTTTGAAGAGAAATCACCTCTTACAAGGGACCACTTTTGCTAACTCCATGAGCGGTCGCTCTCGGCCTGTTTTACTGTATCTATATTCCAAAGCAAAGTCTAGACAAGAGCTGTTTCAGGGAATTAAGAATTCCCTAGGTGTGCCGAGCACCAGACTAGTACTTGTTGGGAGACCAGTGCAAGTCAGAAATATACGTTACTCATAGTGCATAGCCTGTGGTTACTGCGTCGTCTTCCTCTTTAATCCAAGAGTTTGTGGAAACAAGCAAAAACTAAATCAGGTGACAGTCATTGCGGCCTAAGAAGGAGGTTAGGCATACTGAAGAGAAGCAGGCTATGTTTTGGCGAGGATGAGGCACAGGTAACAGTGGGTATGTCTGCATTGCAATCAGATCTGTGACTGTAGCATGTGTAGAGATACCCGAGTTAGCTTTACTCTAGTTAGCACAAGTACCAACAGCAGGGAAGCTTTGGCAGTATGGACTCGTACAGCCTGCATTGCTGCAGCTTCGCTACCATTGAATCTAGCTCGCTCAAGAACTGAACCTAGCTCAGGTATGCCTATGTGTGCTGCCTTGCAACCTCCAGCTGCAGTGTAGTCTGACCCAGAGATGAGGAGGGCTGGTTGTCTGGCATGGGGAGGGGGGGCTGGGGAGGGTGAATTCTCCACTGCATAGAGTAAAATGCAAACATACAGGGATATTTTGAGCAAAACATCCTTACTTTTACAGTAAAGGAAATATTTAAATATGCTGTTTAGAATAGTTTTAAATAATGTTAACCCCCCCCCGCCCCCTCTATTTCATTACACTAGCCATGCTTCCTGGCAGACTCATGCTGAGTAGTGGATTGGCTGGGGGGCCAGAAGTCATGTTTTATTAACACCCTTCCATCCTCACCCAAAAACCAGGTGTTTTATGATAGACGTCACAGACAAACATAGAATCATAGGACTGGATGGGACATCTAGAGGTCATCTAGTCCATTCCCCTTCACTCATGGCAGGACTAAGTATTATCTAGACCATCCCTGACAGGTGTTTTGTCTAACCTGCTCTTTAAAATCTCCAGTGATGGACATTCCACAACCTCCCTAGGCAATTTATTCCAATGCTTAATCACCCTGACAGTTAGAAAGTTTTTCCTAAAGTCCAACCTAAACCTCCCTTGCTGCAATTTAAGCCCATTGCTTCTTGTCCTATCCTCAGAGGTTAAGAAGAACAAGTTTTCTCCCTCCTGCTGGTAACAACCTTTTATGTACTTGAAAACTGTTTTCATGTCCCCTCTCAGTCTTCTCTTTTCCAGACTAAACAACCCCAATATTTTCAATCTTGTCTCATAGTGACAAGTCAGCCTAGACAGGGTTAATGAAAGATAACATGGGCACCATTCTCAGTTATGCTGGAGTTAACTCCACTTCAGACATTAGTTTTATGTTTGTGGAAAGCCAATGTCAGAGCCGAATCAGCACCCATTTTATTAAGAGACCCCTGAAACCTGATGTGGTCATGTGATCCATCAGTGGCCATCTTGGAGAAGTTACCTTTGGAGACACCAAGGAGACAAGATGTGACAAGACTGAGCTCCCCCAAAGGGACAGTTCCACAGTGCGCTCTGTTCCTGTGAAACCAGCGCCCAGTAGGACAGAGATATACACATGCAGTGATGTAACTGCAGCCACAAGTATGGATCCTTATCTGAAGCTTTTTTAAAGTAGAGCAGGAACTAGGTTTTCCTTTCAGTCTGTCTGGAAACTGTTTTCCTTGGTTGCCAGACAGTGTGGGCACTCCCAAACAACGCAGCTTGATATTACTCCCCAACGCTGTTAGTAGCAGTAGAGCACCATAATCAATTCCGCTGTTTGGGAAACAGAATCTTTGCCCTCCCGCCCCCCGAAATTCAAATACTAGTTTTCATCCCAAAACAGGACAAAAAGTTGAAAGATCAAAAATGTTTCATGGGATAGGAGTGTAGAGTCAGAGATGTAGGCATGGAACATTTCACCGGTTTTGGTTAAAACAAAACACAGGTGTGCAGAGGGCAGGCAGCATATATTTGTTTGCAAAGAGGGGCCAGGAGACACTCCAACAAGGCTAGCTAATAGTGAGAACCAAGGGAGGCCCAGGGCACAAGCATGGCTCCAAGCAGCCTCAATGAAAGGCATCCAACAATATTTAATATCAGCAAAGAGATTGTTTCGGCTGCTGTGGATGAGGTGCCCTTTGCTTGACATCAGGTGCTGTGCGGGTATGTGGGAGGGAGAGGAGCGCTGTGTGACAACAGCTGTTACTAGCTGTTCCACACTGTAGGTTAAAAGAGTGATATCTGCAGCTACTTTCTGGGCTTTGCTTCTGCTCCAGCTAGCTTAGCCAATGTCTCCTGCACTCCCCATTTAATACAATTGGATGGTGAGCGTCATGATTTATGATTTCAGGGTGTATTAAATACACAGTTCAGATACATTTTCCAAAAGCAGCTACTAATTGACTTAGGAGGCAAAGTCCCATTTCCCAAACAAACTTGGGCCCCAAGGGCCCTGACTTTTTAGGTGCCTAAAAATACACGTCTACTGAGATTTTTCAAAAGCCCCTAACTTCCATTGCAATTAATGGGAGCTAGGCACCTAGTGGGATTTTCAAAAGCACCTAGGCACCTCTCTGCATCTTTAGCTACCTAAATATTTTTCCAAACTCTGGCCCCTAGAAGTTTAAATCTCACTGGAAGTAAGTGGGACTTCCCTTTTGAAAATGGGTCTTCCCCTCCGAGAGGTATGTCTACACTGCAATGAGAGGTGTGACGACAGCATGATACCATAGCAGTGAAACCACGGCAGCATGGGCAGCAGCACAGGCTAGCACTGGAGTATGTGCCCAGGGTCCCTTTGTGCCTTTACAGCCCCTGCTGTTGCCCACGCTCCCACGGCTTTACTGCTATCGTTTTTCAAACTAGCTAGATCAAAAGCAAGCTTGAGTATGTCTACACATGCTGCAATGTTGACACACCCTTAGTCACTCCAGGAGCTTTTGAAAGTTTCTCCCTTAGGCCTGCTCTACACTGGGATATACAGGTGTGATGCTAGAAGAGGTTATCTACCGTGTTGGTTAGACCATATGTTAAGAGGCTAGTGTAGACAGGGCAGCATGTACTTTAACATGTGCTAAGTTTGTCGGATTTATCCTAAGGACCTCCCTAGGCTTTAATTCAACCAGCTAGGCCATATTCCTTGTATTTTCACATGTTAATTAGAAGGTGTTAGCTGACACTTTCTAGAGTCATGCCTATAAAGTGTAGTCTAGAATGATAAAGCCTCATTGTGAAATTCACCTCCCAACCCTGCTGCACAAATCCAGCTTTGGGCAGGGAATTACGTGAAGGCTGGGGAGCAGTGGAATCATTTCTCTTCCCCTGGGCATTGGACAGTGACCCAACCCCTCTGCCTACTGTTCCCAACCCTGATCTGGAATAGCAGATAAGACCCTTGGGAGTTTATGGCCATTAGATTCATGTCATTGTAGAACGAGTGGCCCCAGGGTGTCTCCTCTCCCTTGGGCTGTCCCTCCAACCTGTTCTAATCTCGAAGGAACAGGGGCAGAATTCAATTTTTAAAATATAATTTTGGTGGATAATCAATTTTTAATCAGTTGTTTAGATTTTTTATTGTCACAGTTGCAGGAAATTATGGGGAGACAATTGTTTAATGACGGATACTGAGATTCAGAAAGTTGAAGCTGCATCAACTGTTAAAACAAGTTGTCAACCTCACATGTCAAAATATACAAAGCAAATATCCTTAAATCATCCCTGGTTTTTACTATTCATTTGCTAGTCTATTTGTAATGAGCCTAATTCAAAAGTCTAAGTCACTGGATTTTGACTAAACTGTCAGTGGGCATTTTTCTTTCTTTGCCTGTCTGTAAGTTGATTGTTATCAGTGGAGATGTTTGTGAGTGGCTGGCAAAGTCTGTTTACCAACATTTACTGATAAAAATTGAATCCTTCCAAGCCTGCCTTCCAAGTCCAGCTCTGCTATTTACAGAGGTTGAGGGAGCCCCTTTACACCCAGTCTGCAGCTGCCAGTCCTCACACCTCATAATCACTGCTGTACTGGGGACCTTTTGAGGCTCTTGTGCTGATAAGTGTCACCCCCCCAGTAAAGTGCATGAGCGTTAGTTCATCTCCACCTTGCATCTCTTTCTGAAAAGCCTTAATATCATTTTTGCACTATACGTGCACAGATCTTTTAAACAGAACCATTGTCTGTGGATGTCCCATCTCCCATTGGCTGCTCTACATTTGGTGAAATACTCCTATGAGAAAATACCACAATATTCTTGAGTAAGGGCCCAATACACTACAGTTTTCAGCATTAGTAGAACAACATTTTGGACCCCTACTTTTAACTAACAGTAGCACCTTGTATAACTGTAAATGCACCTCCTTTTAAAGCAAAGCTGAGCTGTTACCCTGTTTGCTTGCCTGTTCAGAGCCTTGTTCTGAGAAAGGCAAGGGAAGTGAATGCCAATTGCAATGGTCACTTGCCTCTTTCTACCTGTCTGTCGAATAGAGACCTTTTCAACACAAATACAAACTGCATGTCAAAATTCCTCTTGTAGTTTGTATCTGGGTATAAAGTCCTAAAAACCACCTGTAAGATGTCAAGTTAAATTGCAGGCTTGCTGACCTTTTAAAGGTAGCTAAAGCGAATCATGCTGCCACTGATGCATTGATTAGTAGCCCACCTCAATATGGGAAAAGCCGCTTAGCAACCAGCGCAGTGTACAATCTGTTCCAAACGAGAATGATGGTTTCCGTTTATGGAAGGAAATGTATAGCTGCCTGTATGAGCTTTTCTAGCAGAGTACTGAACTGCCATAATAATGACAGTATGTCACATGGGAGTCCCTTTTTATTAATTGAGAGCAGGTGCTGTTCCAGAGTCCACACATTGTGCAGAACCTATACTCACCTGCTTCCTGAGGCTTGGTTTCATTAACACAGAAATTAGCAGGATAACATCTCTCCAGGCTCAGCTGTTTGTCAGGTTCTTCCCTCCTGGGTTTGGTCGGCCAGCAACAGAGCTACTCCCACCTCTAGTATATCCCCCAGGAGTGCTCTGGCAGCCAGGGGTATCTGGATCTCAGAGCCCTCTATCCCTTCCTAGCCACCAACCCCAGCAGAGTCAAACTGGATGAGCATAAAAATGGGACCACGATGCCAGTTTTGCAAAGTGAAGTCACACTTTAAGGGGTAAATTTTCACCGGGGCTGAGGTCCAGCCTTCCTTTCCGCAGATGCAGTTTGTATCCACAAAAGGAAGTCTGCAAAAGCCCGAGTACACTTGCTTCTATCATTAGCATCATTTGTATTATGGTATCCGTAGTATTGTCTGCCACTTCCCTGTGTCCAGCAGTGCTTCTGTAGTGCTCTGCTAACAATTTCTCCCATCTGCAGAGCTCTCCCATTACATTCCCACCAAACACAGTCTCCAGGCTCTTCTGGCCAGGCTTTTATCTGTTATCTATTTTCCCACTACAGCAAACCAAACCTGAAAACTATCTAGTAGTTACCCTGCTGCTCTTCAGCTCTGGCCCACAAGGGTCTCTCCGTCACAGCTTACTGCCAGGCCTCTTGCCTCTCACAGTCTCAGCAACTAACCTACCCCACCCCACCACAGCTTCTCCCTCATTGCCGCTTCCTGCTGCTCTTCGAGTGGCTCTGCTTGGTCCAGCCCAGGTGTGGCTTCTTTGTAATCAGGGTTGGTAGCCCGAGGCCCTCCAGCCCTTAAAGGCAAGCCACACGGTTACAATAGCCTCTAGAGGCCCCCAGTCTAGAATCACCTATCCGTTGTGCTGGGTGCTGTACAAACTCACTGTGAGAAACTGTCCCTGACCATATCAGCTTGCAATTTAAATAGAAAAGACAGACAACAATGATCTTTACTAACAGGAATCTGAGGCTATGGCTACACAAGGGAGTTTACAGCAGTGCAGCTGCACCACTGTAAGCTCTGCAATGTAGCTGCTCTAAGCCGACAGGAGAGAGCTCTCCCATTGGCTTAGTGTGGCTACATTAGAGAGCTCACCCATCGGCTTAATGACTCCCCCACGAGCAGCGGTAGCAACATCGCTGGGAGAAGTTTTTCCACTGACCTAGCGCTATCCACACTGGTGCTTTTGTTGGTGAAACTTACATCACTCAGGGCAATGTAAGCTGTAGTGTAGACACAGAGACACAGAGATTATGTCACTGGCCCAAGTTCCCACTGGGAAATCTGCAATAGAGCCAGGAACTAAAGCCGGATCTCCCAAGTCCCTATGTCTTAAACATAAGACCCTCCTCCTTCTACCTGCAGTCCGGTATTCAGAGGTCAGCCATTTGGATTTGTGCCTGCAGTCAAATCGCCGGCATAAAGGCTGGGTATGTACCCTTAAAGATCAAGGTAACACACCTGGAAAAGCCACTTTGAGGAAGATTATATTTTACAAGAGGAACTTGCCTGAGCTCCAATGTGATACAAAAATGATGCTTAGAAAATCTGGGTCAAACCGCGTTTACGGGAGCTAGCTCACTGATTCAGTGCCCCAGTTAATTCGTGGTACTCTGCGAGATCTGTAAAACCAGGCTGCAAGGGTGCCCTTTACCAGTCAGAGATGTGGAACGTACAGCAATTGGATGTCCACAGACTATGTCTGAGATTTCCAAAGGGGTCCACACCTCCATCTGAAATTTTTTAGGGATCTGCAAATGAAAAAAGGTGGTAAATCCCTGATCTAGAGAAAGCAGCTACTGCCTTACCTTACAAAGGTTTGGAACCAGAATGGGTGACGTCCTTCTCTCATCAACTAGACCTGGCTGGAACATTTTCAACTAACTGTTTTCGATGGAATATGCTGTTTTGATGAAGCTGAAAAGTTTGGTGAAGGTGCATTGATTTCAAAGACAGCCTTCACTGGAAGATTTCTGAGGTTCTGGGCTCTCTGGTTAGATGTGACCAGAAAGAGAGAGAGCAGAACCGAAAAACTTATTTTCTAAAGCTGAAAATGGACATTTCAACGCCATTCCATTTTGTGACAACGTCGGAAAGGTTTTGTTTCAGTTCAGTGCGGGACACAAACAAATTTCAAAGCCTCTAATGTGGCTGCAAAACAGAATTGTTGTCCTCACCTGTTAGCGCTTCTTTTGTTTCTAGCTGTGCTGCAGCCCAGAAGGAGTTTCATAGGGCCATAAAATGGAAGTGTCTTGAGCAGCCATTTCAGTTCAGGGCCTCAAGTTCAGTCCCTTACTTCAAGGGCTTATGAGATTCCCATTGCTTTACAGGGAGTTCCTCTGCTGATTCTCTGACAACATCTAGTGTCAGCAGTGTCCAGCTACCTTCAGTTAACAGGAGGGTTGCTGTCAGTGACCAGTCTTACCCAGTGGTCAGAGCAGGAGTCAGTTGACAGGAATTGAAGCTGATGATCAGATCTGGATTACCTGGAGTGAGGCAGGGTGGGGTAGGGCAGGAGCAGGGCTAGGTGCAAGTAGCCACAGGTGCTATCACAACCATGGATGAATGCTTTGAGCAACCACTGAACTTCTACTGATGCTGGGCTTAGGAGCCAGTCGTCTGACTCGTCCCACCGATCGGGCAATGTGGCTGATCAGGCAGCCTGCTCCAGGCCAGCTGTGCTCATTAGGTTGCCCAGAGACTGGCTCTGCTACTGGACCCGATTCCTGACAATAACCACAAGATGGGAGCTTGAGAGTGGTGGTGAAATAAAGGAGAGAGTGGAAGGGTGTTCTTCTGGTTACATCACATTCTGGGTTCTAGTCCTATCTCTGATGCAGACGTTGGCCAAGTCAAGGTCCCAGAACAGACTGGAGTAATGTCAGAGAAGATCCTCTAAGAACCCATCGCCAGCTTCGCGCGGTGCCCTTTGCCTGCATTGGCAGGACTTCAGGAGCTTGTTTTGAACTTTTCAACAAAACAGGATTTGGGGTCAGAAAATGCCTATTTTTTAAAACAGAAACTGTCTGTGGGAAAGGATTTGTTTAGCTAAAACTTGTTGGGAAGGTTTTTTGGGTCCAGGATGGAATTTCTGGTCGAAACGAGAGAGCCCAGAGGTTGGGGCACTCACAGAATGTGGAAGACCCAGGGTATCTGCTTGATTCAGGCAAGGGCCTTGAATCCCCACATTCTAGGTGAACATCCTACCCACTGGGCTAGAGTCAGTCTCTCTCCAGCCCACTGACTATTTTATTTTTTTATACAAATTGGAACAGTTCTCAAAGCAGCGCTAGACATCTGTTCCACTTTGTATAAATAATTAGTCACTAGGCTAGAGAGACTGACTCTGTAGCCCAGTGGGTAGGACCGTAACCTAGGGTATGGGAAAACAAGCTTCAATTCCCCGCTTTGAGCCAGATGGAGCAGCCTCCATCGGTTTCAACTAACGTTCCTTCATTATTTTTGCAAGGCCAGGATTTCTGATCAAAACCAGAGAAAGCAAGACCCACCCCAGCATAGCCAATAGCTTTTTCGCCCTTTCTCTGGTTTTATCTTGGCAAATTTGAAAAGGGTTCGTTCTGCATCAGAATGGAAACAAATCGGATCAAGACCTCACATTTTTACAAACCGGCGATCTTATTTCCCCGCCAGCCCTATTCAGGAGTTTGGTCAGGGCCACACAGCTATCCATGCAGAGCTGTCCCGATCAGCAAAGCTCGCTGCTATGTACATCGCTAGCCATTCTCTGTGCAGTAACCCAGGACACAACAGTTAGCAGCAGATTTGGATTCAGTCTGCTGTTTGGTTGGGATGTAGTTATTAAGGAAGGATCATATTCTTCGCCCCGAGAAAGAAAAGTCAGCTGGCCTATAACCTCCCCCAGATCCTCATGCTGAGGGTGGGTGCTGATGCCAAAGGTTGGCAGTTTTTCTTTTAAATACAGCACCATTGGCTGCTTGTATTATCAGATGTTGCTTAAATCAGCTCTAATGAGGCTGAATATCCTCTAAGCTCCAGGACATGGCCATAGTTCAACATCTTTGAAAGGCCAAATAATATTCTCTCGCGCCCCGACACACGCGTGCACTGGAAAGCTCCAGAGACCACTGAATGCTCTTTTATGTTACCACAGATTGTGAGCTAGATTGTCCCTTAAAGCACCCCCTCCCTCTCCCACCCCACCCCCCCACCCCCCGCCATGGGAGAGTAAGAGAGAAAAGAACCACCTAACCCCACCCTTGTGTAGCTGGATTCTCTGGGTGCATGGAGGCAAGTGGGGCTGTGCCCCCATTGCCTGGGTGAGGTGCTGTAGATGGACTCATCGCTGTCCCCTGACTCGCTGGCCGGACACATGCAGGAAGTAAGATTTCCATCCCCACCCCCAAAGAAAGGATGGGGTGCAGGACTCCGTCCCTCAGAGCAGTGGGTGGCCTGGGCAGAAGTTGTGACTGACTCACACCAGCTGCTGTCATATTATTTGTTTAGGGCAGAATTACAGGAAGCAGCTTAGGCCCCTTGTGGGAGGCTCTGGGGTAGTGTCTATAGGAAGCAGGAGTCCCCAGGGGTCGGTAGGCTCAGAACTGGAGTCCAGAGAAAACCGCCTAGGAGTTAGTGCTCTAGCAGAGCAAGGAAGGGCTTAGAGGTAGCTCCAAAGGGACTGAGAGTTGAGCCCAGAGGGTGGACTGAAGAATAACCCACGAGGGGCAGAAGAACCTTTTGTTTGTTTGGACTTTTAGTTGGACTTCTGCTATCCTGGAAGGGGTTACATTTGTTTAGTGACTCAGCTGCAGGGTGGGGACAAGCTACAAGGTGCACAGTGATCTGGGTATAGGGAGGCCCTCTTCCCCTCTGAGGAGGAAACTGGGGCAGGGAATGCCTGCAGTGCCTCCCCAAGAGCCAGGAGAGGGACTCTGTGACAGGGTCACCAGATCCAGAGGGATACATGATTCTCACATAGCAAGATAGTGACTTAGAACATGTGTGTTCTTGGGTGTTACATGTGTATAAAATACCCCAGGGTGAAGAATTCCTGGCATTTCAGACCTGTTAACATCATTTCTGGCTCTCTGGAGTTCTTCAGCACACTAATCCAAGCATGACTCTTGCCACCGGATGCAGAGCACGTAGCTGGTTGGTTGGTCCCTCCTGGGAGTAATGGAATGTGCTCCTCTGCTCCTTCCACCACCTCTCTGCAAAAGCTGGTCTGTGAAGGGGAAGAGAGGAGCCTGCTGCAACTGCCCCCTGGCCCTGGGACAGGGGGCGTGAAGAACCCAGAGGGAGCAGAGGGGAAGCTGCGGGACAGAACTGTTGTGGGGGGAGGGGAATAAGAAGGGTCTGGTTCAAGCTGGGCAAGTTCATGGATGACACTAAGCTGGGGAGAGAGGTAGATACGCTGGAGGGTAAGGTTAGGGTCCAGAGTGACCTAGATAAATTGGAGGATTGGGCCAAAAGAAATCTGATGAGGTTCAACAAGGACAAGTGCAGAGTCCTGCACTTAGGACGGAAGAATCCCATGCACTGCTACAGGCTGGGGACCAACTGACTAAGCAGCAGTTCTGCAGAAAAGGACCTGGGGATTACAGTGGACAAAAAGCTGGATATGAGTCAACAGTGTGCCCTTGTTGCCAAGAAGGCTAACAGCATATTGGGCTGCATTAGTAGGAGCATTGCCAACAGATGGAGGGAAGTGATTATTCCCCTCTATTCGGCACTGGTGAGGCAACATCTGCAGTACTGTGTCCAATTTTGGGCCACCCACAACAGAAAGGACGTGGACAAATTGGAGAGAGTCCAGCAGAGGGCGACAAAAATGATTAGAGGGCTGGGGCACATGACTTATGAGGAGAGGCTGAGGGAACTGGGCTTATTTAGTCTGCAGAAGAGAAGAGTGAGGGGGGATTTGATAGCAACCTTCAACTACCTGAAGGGGGGTTCCAAGGAGGATGGAGCTAGGCTGTTCTCAGTTATGGCAGATGATAGAACAAGGAGTAATGGTCTCAAGTTGCAGTGGGGGAGGTCTAGGCTGGATATTAGGAAACACTATTTGGTGAAAAACTGGAATGGGTTACCTAGGGAGGTGGTGGAATCTCCATCCTTAGAGGTGTTTAAGGCCTGGCTTGACAAAGCCCTGGCTGGGATGATTTAGTTGGGGGTGGTCCTTCTTTGAGCAGGGGGTTGGACTAGAACCTCCTGAGGTCCCTTCCAACCCTAATCTTCTATGATCCTATGGACAGAACTGATGAGGGACAGGAATCAGAGCTGGCACTAGGCATAAGCAGACTAAGCAATTGCTTAGTGTTATTAATTATTAGTGTGTGTGTGTGTGTGTTGAGGGGAGATATTCCTGTTTAGGGTCCCGAATAGGCTAGCACCAACACTGAGAATTTTTTGTGGGCTGGAGCGGGGGGTGGAATTAACTGCTGGGTAGGGTTGGAGCAGATGTGAGGCTGAGAGCCCCTGTAACAGGGGCTGACATTACTGTGCCCAGTATGTTCTGGAGAGTTGGCAATCAGGAGATCGTTAAAGAGATTGCATTGGTTTGTGGTGTCTTTATTTCTGAATGCCCCCTATCAGTAGCAATGGCCAGTCTACCAGTGAATGCTAATGTGCATCGCTGGGCACTGTGCTGTACTGTCAGTGGTTTGGTGATGGCGTGTTAATAGTTGTGACGAGGGATGGGCGGGTTCCTGTGCAGAGTTAGCTTTAACATTGCCTTTTCCAGGCCTTACAAAAGGGGGTTGAATTTTGTCTCGCTTTTATTTTCTTCTGAAAGGCTAAACTGGAGATTCAATTTCTGCCTAAAGGGAGGCCCTGTGCCAAGCAGGTTGATCACCCTGAAAGTGAACTTTACATTCTACTTGTCCTTTTTTCCCCAAGATCATAACTAACATTTCATCCAGGGGCCGGGTGTCCTATACTGCACTGTTTGCCATGCATAGAATGTTTCCAAAACCACTCTCCATTAAGTGATTCGAACAGCTGCTTTTGGTGTGGAGGGCCTATGGCTGGAGTCCCAGCAGAGAATGATTCCTCCTCAGTGTGGTATATGTAGCTATGTCATAGCTGCGAAGTACTGTGTAACTCTGAGTGACTTTTTTTTAGCAGTAGGTGGCTGGGTTATGGAACAGATTCCCACCCCCCTCTGGATCCACAAGGCGTGAACTGCAGTGGTCCAACTGGGAGGTGACAAACACATGCATTGTGGTGACTAGGGTTGGATGAACATTTTCAATCCAAACTGTTTTTTGATGTAAACTTGGGGTTTTCAACTAACTCATTATTTCCCCCTAAAAGTGTCTTTCTGTAGCTTGTTGAGTTTTCATCTCGGCCTTTTCAGCCGATAAGTGGACATTTTCACTTCTTTGACAAATAGTTGAAATTTGCCGGGGAGAAAATTAAATTTTCCTCTCAGCTCTAGTTGTGACAAGATCGTCGTGGAGGGGAATGTGTGGAATAAGGCAATTCTGGTGACTGCCCTTATTTGAGGGTCCAAGGTCAATAATGAATCCAGCATGATTCCCAACCCTTCATTAAAAGCCAAAGGACAGATGCCCTTGATAGAGGACAAGGTGGTGGGTCTTGTAAGTTCTCCCCACTTAGCATTACTTTAGCCTTTACCGTTCAGTGCTGTATGTGCTGGTTGGGCCATGATGGGATTCTTATCTACCACCACGAGTGATCACTTCATTGCCTCCTGCAGAGGCTCCCAACGTTCTGAGCCCATCAGCAGGAGGGAGAAGTTCAGGCTTATTCTGCCACTGTGCATTGCAGTGTTTCTCAATCTTTTCAGGATGGAAACACCTTATCTGAGGTTAAAAAAAAAATTTGCAATCCCCTTACGTTTACTATAAAAGTAAGAGTTAAAAACATATCAAAGATCACAGTGATAAGGCTAGGTAATTTATTTAGAGTGTGTGTGTGTGTGTGTGTGTTTCAGACACTGACAGAGACTACCTTACTTTGAAGGGGAGTGAGAGATTTTTTTTTTTGCTTTAGCTTGTAATAAAATTTTCAGCACCTCCCAACTCCCCTGATTGCCTTCCATGACCCCCTGTGAGGAACACTGTCCTACACTAGCCATATCAGATCAACAGCCATGGTATTGCTCAGTTCCCCACTGCACTTAAGCCCATCTGATGTTGCTCACAATCATCCAGAGTCTTTGCTAACTGAAATAACTTTGTATCATGGGCAAACTCAGCCAGATTCCTTCTCCTCTTCATTCTGTAAACCTTTTCTCCCCTCATTATGGTTTGTTTAGTGCTCTATTTATAGACAGGGCTGTAGAGTAGAGGAGCTGTGTCACAAAAAGGAATTCCCAGCCAAGAAGAATTTGCAATTTCAAAAACTACATTCAGTAACACTGACCCTTGAGGAACCTCATCAGTCCAGCCTGCGCCACTCTGAGCAGTGGTTATTCTCTAAGACTTCTGTTTCCTGTTGCTTTGAATGGGTTTTAATCCATGTCAACACTTGCCTTCTGCATCAGCTAACCACCTGTTTCTGAAGATCTGGGTTGTGATCTTACAGTAACGGTGCAGCAGTAGGTTTCCTGTAAGTGTAAATGGACTGTGAATCATAGAATAATAGAAGATTGGGGTTGGAAAAGACCTCAGGAGGTCATCTAGTCCAACCCCCTGCTCAAAGCAGGACCAACCCCAACTAAATCATCCCAGCCAGGGCTTTGTCAAGCCAGGTCTTAATAACCTCTAAGGATGGAGATTCCACCACCTCCTTAGGTAACTCATTCCAGTGCTTCACCATCCTCCTAGTGAAATACTTTTGCCTAATATCTAACGTAGACCACCCCCACTGCAACTTGAGACCATTGCTCCTTGTTTTGTCAAGGAGGACGTGTAAAGTTTAAGTGAGCTCTTGACCATCTTATCTCCTAGGCAGAACACGGTACACCAAGCCAGCCGTGTCTGGGTCTGATGGTATCTTACAAAGATGTGCCACTGGTTTGTCAGCAGGTAGTTAGGAAGTGGATCCAGCAGGGTGCAGAGCAAATCCTGTGAGGTGATGAGCTCCCACTGAAGTTGAGAGTCCTCAGCACATCACAGGAAGAGCTCTGCATTGCATGGATGTAACCCTGAGGCAGCACTTCCAAACACACACTGTGCTCCATCTAGCACACAGCACAGCTCCAATCTTAGTGCCCCTTTAAGTTCCTGCAGATGGATATCATGACAGGCAGAATCTATCTCCATCTGAAACAGTGAGAAATGAGAGGAATGTATGTAAATGAACCCTGAGAAGCAAACCTTTTGCAAAAAAAGAAAAGGAGTACTTGTGGCACCTTAGAGACTAACCAATTTATCTGAGCATAAGCTTTTGTGAGCTACAGCTCACTTCATCGGATGCATACTGTGGAAAGTGTAGAAGATCTTTTTATACACACAAAGCATGAAAAAATACCTCCCCCCACCCCACTCTCCTGCTGGTAATAGCTTATCTAAAGTGATCACTCTCCTTACAATGTGTATGATAACCAAGGTGGGCCATTTCCAGCACAAATCCAGGGTTTAACAAGAACGTCTGGGGGGGGGGTAGGAAAAAACAAGGGGAAATAGGTTACCTTGCATAATGACTTAGCCACTCCCAGTCTCTATTCAAGCCTAAGTTAATTGTATCCAATTTGCAAATGAATTCCAACTCAACAGTCTCTCGCTGGAGTCTGGATTTGAAGTTTTTTGGTTGTAATATCGCAACTTTCATGTCTGTAATCGCGTGACCAGAGAGATTGAAGTGTTCTCTGACTGGTTTATGAATGTTATAATTCTTGACATCTGATTTGTGTCCATTTATTCTTTTACTTAGAGACTGTCCAGTTTGACCAATGTACATGGCAGAGGGGCATTGCTGGCACATGATGGCATATATCACATTGGTGGATGTGCAGGTGAACGAGTCTCTGATAGTGTGGCTGATGTTATTAGGCCCTGTGATGGTGTCCCCTGAATAGATATGTGGGCACAGTTGGCAACGGGCTTTGTTGCAAGGATAGGTTCCTGCGTTAGTGGTTCTGTTGAGTGGTGTGTGGTTGCTGGTGAGTATTTGCTTCAGGTTGGGGGGCTGTCTGTAGGCAAGGACTGGCCTGTCTCCCAAGATTTGTGAGAGTGTTGGGTCATCCTTCAGGATAGGTTGTAAATCCTTAATAATGCATTCGAGGGGTTTTAGTTGGGGGCTGAAGGTGACGGCTAGTGGCGTTTTGTTATTTTCTTTGTTGGGCCTGTCCTGTAGTAGGTGACTTCTAGGAACTTTTCTGGCTCTATCAATCTGTTTCTTCACTTCCGCAGGTGGGTATTGTAGTTGTAAGAATGCTTGATAGAGATCTTGTAGGTGTTTGTCTCTGTCTGAGGGGTTGGAGCAAATGTGGTTGTATCGCAGAGCTTGGCTGTAGACAATGGATCATGTGGTGTGGTCAGGGTGAAAGCTGGAGGCATGTAGGTAGGAATAGCGGTCAGTAGGTTTCCAGTATAGGGAAAAGGGGGTGGGGGGGAGGAGAAAACCTGGATTTGTGCTGGAAATGGCCCACCTTGATTATCATACATATTGTAAGGAGAGTGATCACTTTAGATAAGCTATTATCAGCAGGAGAGTGGGGTGGGGGGAGGTATTTTTTCGTGCTTTGTGTGTATAAAAAGATCTTCTTCACTTTCCACAGTATGCATCCGATGAAGTGAGCTGTAGCTCATGAAAGCTTATGCTCAAATAAATTGGTTAGTCTCTAAGGTGCCACAAGTACTCCTTTTCTTTTTTTGCGAATACAGACTAACACGGTTGTTACTCTGAAACCTTTTGCAGCCACTGAGGTGCAGTAACAGAAATCACCAGGTGGCGGCATATTCCTATTAATTTTAGCACCTGGCCCTTAGTTAAAGTACTCTGCAGTAGTGACACCATCTTTATTTTGCTTCTGTGAGGTCTTAGCAACTATGTTCAGTTTGCAAGTTAAAAAAATAAAAAGCAAAACATATTTTTGGGATTCCTTTTAATGGCCAGCACCGCAGTCTCCCCCCAGGTTCAGAAAAACCTAGCTCCTCTCATCCCCAGCAGTAGCAAAGGAACTCTGCCACCAGACTCTGGGGCCCTCTGCCATAGCTGATTTTGTTCTAGGGCCAGCCTCTGTGAATTCAAACTTTCAGGCCTTTAGCCAAAATTCCCTATATTTGGGGTGGGAGGGTTTGGAAGGCAGGTGTGGCCAGGGTACTTGCATATAGAGAGATGCAGAAGAACTTAGTGTCAACAGGGGAGGAGGGTGTTAGAAATGTTTCATCAGTGAGAATGGAGTTGGGGGAAGTTTTGGTAATTGGGAAGGCGCTGGGACCCACAGTTCATCTTCCAGGGACTTTTGGTTGGGGAAGGGGCACATGCCAGGGCATTGACAAAGCAGGATCCCCTCAAAGCGTGGGAAGCATTGTGTTGCAGCACACTTAGCCCATACTTACAGCTGCTTCTCTCTGCCTCTGCTGGGCTAATGGGAGAAAGGCTTTTGGGTCAGGATAATGAGCAGATATGATCCAGGGGACACAGAGGAAGCAGATCTGCTGAGTAAGAAGGGGCCATTTTTAGTCACATTGTCGCTTTCCTGACCTCAGCTGCACTATCCCATAGCTGGTGCTCACCTCCCTCGCTGGGGCAGATATTTTTCCCGTGGAATGCTCCAAGTACGAATACGAGACCTGACTAAAACTTCAAAGCTTTGCCCTGTACCCATGAGCTGCGGAATTATCCCTGGACCCCTGAATTCTTCACCACAATGTGCATATGCTTACTGGGGCTCTGAAGGAATGAATTTGTTTGGATTTCATCACAGACTTGGGCAGACGTGTTATGTTTCTGCAAACTTAACACGGGTACAAATAGGTCGCTCAGGAGTGTGAAAAATCCACACCCCTGAGTATTGCAGTTATAACCCTGGGTGAAGACAGCGCGCTGGCAACAGGAGAGCTTCGCCCGCCAACACAGCTACCGCCTCTCACGGAGGTGGATTAACTGCCCTGCCGGGAGATGGTCTCCCATTCGCATAGTTAGGCAACAGCAGTGCAGCTGTGCCAGAGCCACTTTTTAAGCGTAGACCGGCCCTGAGAGTTGGTTCATGACTGGAGGAGCACACGAGCACTTCCAGCCTGTAGAGGCACGGAAGAAAAGCCTTTCGTGGCTTGAACAGCTACGGAGAGTCAGTGCAATTCAGGCTCAGGCTTTTTTTGGTGCTGGGACAAAGTGTATCTGTGGAGAAGTGAAGAAGGGGGGACGGGGGGGACCAAAAACCCAACGATGCTGCTCCGTGATTTGAGTCCCACCTGGTTGTTCAAATAAATGTTTATTTGAACTAGCTCCAGACATTACTGCAAACATATATTAGGATTCATTCAACTGCTTTTAAGAAGTTTCTTTAAAGTGCTCCTTAATCAAACACTCTTATCCATGTAAAGTTACTTGACTGTATAAATAACTGCGTCTTTTTTCTATCCTTCTCTCTGAGGGAGGCATTTTAATGCAAAAACTCTAGCTAGAAAGCTACAGTTTAGGGGGATAGCGCACAGGTAGGGTTGCCAGACATCCGGTTTTCGACCAGAATGTCCGGTTGAAAAGGGACCCTGGAAGCTCTGACCGGGCCATTAAAAGTCTCGTTGACGTGCAGCGGGGCAAAGGCAGGTTCCCTGGCTCTGCGCAGCTCCCAGAAGCAGCCAGCATGTCCAGCTCCTAGGCGCAGGGGAACCGCGGCCAATGGGAGCTGACGGGGCAGCACCTGCGGACAGGGGCAGCACGTGGAGCTGCCTGGCTGCACCTCCACCTAGGGAGCCGGACATGCCGCTGCTTCCAGGAACCACGTGGAGCAAGGGCTGGCAGGAAGCCTGCCTGAGCCCCACTGCGCCACCAACTGAGAACTGCCTGAGGTAAGCGCTGCCCGGCTGGAGCCCGCACCCCAACCCCCTGCCCCAGGTCGGAACCCCCTCCTGCACCCTAACTTCCTCCCAGAGCCCACACCCCAACCCCCTAAGTCCCCTCCTGCACCCCAACCCTTGCCCCAGCCCTGAGCCTGCTCCTGCACTCCAAACCCCTCATCCCCAGCCCCACCCCAGAACCCAGACCCCCAGCCAAAGCCCTCACCCCCACCTGCGCCCTCACCCCCTGCCACAGCCCAGAGTCCCCTGCTGACTCCTGAACCCCTCATTTCTGGCCCCACCCCAGAGCCCGCACCCCCTTCTGCACCCCAACCCCGTGCCCCAGCGAAAATGAGTGAGTGTGGGGGAGAGCGAGCAATGAAGGGAGGAGGGATGGAGCGAGTGGGGGCAGGGCCTCTGATAAGGGCTGGGGCGGGGTGGGGCATCGGGAAGGGGCGGGACAGGGCAAGGGTGTTTGGTTTTGTCCGGTTAGAAAGTTGGCAACCCTATACACAGGTTTTCCATCTCTGCCGACCTTTCTTCAAATCCTGTTTTAAATCAAGAGTACACACGGACCCCTGGTCACAGAGTTCAGATCTTACCTGTCCCAAAGCTCAGGGCAGTTTGGCTTTGGGCTTCCAGTTCAGGCCCATTCTGAGGCCAGGTCCACACTACAAACGTACATCGCTCAGGGGAGTGAAAAATGCACATCCCTGCGCAATGCAGTTATATCTACCTAATCCCGGTGTAGACAGCGCTGTGTTGATGGCGGGGCTTCTCTTGTCGACATCGCTACTGCCTCTCATGGTGATAGATTAACTCTGCCGACCGGAGAAGCTCTCCCAGGGGTATAGTAGCTTCTTCACTGAAGCGCTACAGTGGTGCAGCTGTGCCGCTGCAGCTGTCCATGTGTAGACCTGCCCTTAGTCACAAGTGAGAGGGAGTTTGGTGCAGACCCTCCTACTTGCCATGTCATCACAAAGGAGAACTCTCCCTTTGCATGGGCAGGAAAGGCAGAGCGCTTCAGGGAGTAGCTGTGCGTGGAAATATTCAACAGAGGTCTGAGGCAGCTCCATCCAGAAGGATGATTGTGAGACGGACAATCGGGAACTTCTGAGTTCTCTTCCCAATGGCTTTGGATCACTCCCATAGCTTCCCAGCTGCAAAAATGGGATAATCGAATTTCAAAGGAGTGTAAGGGAGCTGGGTGCTCAATTCCTTTGAGATTTGGGTGCTTAATTCCCTTAGTCTCCTCTGAAATCGCTCCCACCCCCCCAACCTTAACTGTCAGAGGAGCATTGTGAGGAGTAATTAAAGTGCTGTGAATATGTAAAGAGCTATATTTATTTAAAATTCTACATAATAATTAGGTGGTATTATGAATAATCTCCCTGCTTCAGTCTCACCACCTGTCAGGCGGAGATGATAACACATACAATTGCCTATCTTGCAGAACTGTTGTGAGGAACAGCTTAGCTATCCCGAGTGCTTTGTAAACTTGGTGCTTAGCTTGGGTAGATGGTGCAAAGTGGCTGCTGGTTTCTGTCCATCCCCAGAGGCTGTAACTTGCACTCTTGTAACTTGTACTTTGTAATTTGTACCAGAGGCTGGTGGTCAGCTGAGGCTAGAGCAGATCCTCTGGCCCTTTAAGTGCGTGGCTTCTCCTCCTACTGGCAGAGACAGCTCTGAGCCTGATGGACGCAGAAATCTTTTGTTCATTTATACAGTCTGAATAAAGGGAACTCACTCAGCTGTCTGGTTTCCCAGAACTCCTTGGCACTTTACAGACTCTAGTAAACTCCACAAGCACAAAAGGAGAATAACAAAGGGGGGCAGGCCTGTGTGGAAGCAATGATGGGGAGGACGTTCATGACCCCCTAGACCCAGCTAATGCAGGCTTGTGCCCTGCAGAGTATTTGCCAATGAAAGACCACCCCCCAGTTTAATGCACTTCCCTGCTAACAAGTTTAACTTACCCACCAAAGTCCTGCAGGTTTAGGGAGCAGTGGTGCTGCCTTTGTCTCAGTGCCATGATGCAGAGACTGAATCCCTGTTGTATCTCACGTGTGAGCTAATGCAGGATCAGAAGCATGAGGAATAATGCTTCAAAGGGAACATTCCCTCCTCCATGCACCCCTATCTTATAGGCTCCATGGGGATTTGGTTTCTTTCCACCTTCTCCTGCCCCCAGGAGGCAAAGGATCTCGTAGGGTCCTAAGTTGTCTTCTCTTCACTAAGGAGACGAGGGACATCAGTGCTCTGTCGTTTGTAAGGAACCTATCACTTGATGATCACAGGAAAGGGGTGGATTTAGAACCAGAATAGAGGAGAGGTCAGGGCTCAGCCTAGGTAGTGGCAATGTGGCACCTAAGTTGTGGTGTGCAAGCATGTGGGATACCACCACAGCTGTGCTACGTCTGTGTCTCCTTCGTGGCTTTAAAAAGACCCATTTGTTCACTATAAAGACAGAGGCGTGGGACTCAGTTCAGAGGTGATGTGTGAGATGGTGCAAGTTAGACTGGCTAAGGGTACAGCTGCACTAGAAACACTAGTGCTGTAGTGTAGACACTTACTGCAGCAACGGGAGGTGTTCTTCCATCGCTGTAGTAAATCCACCTCTCCGAGAGGCAGCAACTAGAGTGAAAGAAGAATTCTTCCATTGACCTAGCACTGTCTACACTGGGGCTTAGGTCAGCTTAACTACATCTCTCAAGGGTGTGAATTTTTGGGAGATGTAGCTAGGTTGACCTAACTTTCTAGTGTAGACCAGCCCTTAGAGTCACCTAAGGCCTGAGCCATAGTTGATTGGGGTCTTTCTGTTGACTTCAGTTTGGATCAGGCCCTTTAACTCCCTTAGACCTACCTACACATGCTACAAATGTATAAAGAGGTCTAAGATGGTGTCATTTGCACACTGCAGAACAGGAGGAAGGTGAAAGTTAACTAGGGAGGAGCTATTTAACTTGCACGTTCTCACATCAGCCTGTTGTTTGCTTTCACTGCTATTCTTCTGTGTTCTTGTCCTTTAACATGTAGCTTACGCGAGCTTTGACTCAGTTAGACTCCGGTACACTCATTCAGGGCTTGTTTACCTGGGGACACTCGGTAAAGTTAATCCAAATTAACTACAGGTGTGAATGTAAAGTGGAGTAGTTAAACTGCATTAAGCCTTTGTGTGGATACTCTCATTTAGAATTAAAGTGAGGTTTTTTAGTGCTGATTGGTGAGGGTATGTGTTACGTGTCCGTAAGTGGGTGAGAATCTAAAGGTAGCTATGTTGGTGTACCCTACTCATTAATGGGATTGGAAGAAGATGTAAGTCACGGCAGCTTGGACTCACCTCTACATTTGGCCCAATGCAATGGATGATTACCATAGTTAGAATTAAGTTTTATCGTGACAATAACTTGGGAATCCCTTGAACTGTGGTTCTCAGAAGGTTAATTTATTTGCACGGCCTCTACACCATTAAACAGTGAGTTCTGCTCAGTGCAGGACCAGACTTACTCTACTGAATTTAGAAATAGTCCTCGGAAAGAGAGTTGATTTAGGGAAAAGCTCTGCATTCAGCCATGCCGAAAGAACACAGATCTGATAAACTGTTTACATTATCAGTTCTGGTTGTATGTTTTGTGTTTTTTCTTGGCGTATCTTGGAAATAATAAATTCATCTCCTACAAAGCCTGTAGTCCCTAGAGGACCCAGGGCTAAAGAGAGAGGATATTTTTCTAATGGGGAGCACTTATTTCAGAAAGGGTAGTGATGAGATGAAGTATAATAAGACGTTTTTGTCAGGAGGTTACAGGGGAACTCACTCACGCTCGCATATATATAAAATCAGTGTTGACTGCACACCTTGACATTCAGCCCCAACTGGATCTAATGTCCTATCTTGTTGTTTGGGTGAAGAATGGGGTTATGTTCCTGGATATGATCTGGGGGTGAATGGTGTCTTGGGAGCCCTTCTGTCTTTCATTATCTGCTGGCTGAGCAACACTGCTATCTCCATTTGATTATTTAAGACTGCTGGCTGGCAGAGTTACCTTGTTTGTATATCAGGAGTAATGCTGCCAGATGGTTAGTGCCAGACTAATTTTTGCTAGGGCACTCAGAGCTTTTTGTGTGGGCATTGCTTTTCTAACATCGAGCCTAAAGAATAAGGGAGACTATCCCCACTTCAGTGCTGACTCGGTGCATCAGTGATAGCCGTTCCATTACACCTCCCTGCCAAGACGAATAAGCTGGTCTTTACACCCCAATGATTAGAAAGCTGGGGGAATTGGTTTTCTTCTCTGATCAATATGAGACCAGGGCTGACAGATGGAACCAAATATCAGGCTTGGGGAGTAAAGAAGTGCAGATAAAGGAATAGCATTCAAAGGTGGTCTGCCCCATACACTTGGTGCAGGCAGGAGGGAGACATGATGGCTCTTTGCTATTTCATAGGCAAGAGCTCTCTTGTTCTAACTGCTTTTTAGCTCTGGTATATATGGCCAATAGCCATTATCTGTCTGCGTTAAGGCCTGATGCCTGCCCATTGGGAGTATTTCTATTGACTTCAGTGGGAGTTGGAGCAAGCCCTTCATAATCAACCTCCCACTTTTGTTTTTTTCTGCAATCATTTTTGTAATTTTATTTCTTATTCCGTTGTTAGCGATACAGCAATGTCATACGTCGGTCGCAGTTTCCTATTTGTGTGATTAAATCCAATAAAGGACTGATCCTGCTTCCTTTAAAATTGAGTGGAGTTGTGCCATTGGATTCAATGGGAATGCAAGAGGAGCCAGTGATATTAGCTGCTAGTCACTGAGGGCTGGCCCGATGTTATACCCAGTGCACAGCCAGGTTGCAGACCAGCCTCCCTTTTAGCAGGAACAATTCACACCCGTGATATTTGTACCTGTAAATCTGAGCCAACAAAACAAACAGTCGGAACCAATCACAGTACTTGTGCTTGTAACTACTTGATTTTTCATCTCTACTATTCATGCAAAGGCTGTACAAAGTTCAGGCTTACATACAGCCATTTACAGGCTGCACAATCAAAGACTGTCAATCATAGGCTCTTCTATAGCTCACCTGGCAATAGGAGTAGTCATCTTTTTCTACCGAGCCAAATCATTCCACCTGTCTGTAAGTACACAAATCCAATGAGACACTGAATGTAACTGTTCCGACTGATCATAGTAGCATGCCCATTACGCTGTTCATGTCATAACAAACCATCAGATTTGGGACAGAACAAATATACACCTCTATGTGCTGGCTTCTTCTTAAGAAGAGCCTCAAAGGGTATATTAAGGTTTCAGGAAGAGGAAAGACCCTGCTTCCTGGCCAAAGGACATTCAGCTCTGAAGGATTGAGATCTATCATGCTTCATACACCCCGGCAAAGCATTGGGCTGTCAGCTGGGAATCGTGCAGTGTGTTTTCTTTCTGAAGTTCATGAATGGGAGAGCGGTGCATATGCTCATGTGTACCTTTGATTTCAGTTCCACTTGATGTTCTGGTTTGCTCTTCAAGGCAGAAGTGGTGATTTTTATTTTCCACAAGCCAAAGCTCTTTTCTTCCAAAGTATAGTTTTTTCAGTGAACTACACCAGAGCTTGAAATTGACACAGTCCGTCTGATTAAAGTGCATTTTGTAAAACTTCTCAGGTCAGATTTTCCTGAGAGGTGTGTCTGACATCAGCAAGGAGATAACAGCAAATAACCAACTTGAGCAGTAGCAGTCAGTAAACTAATACCTGCCACACCATCCAGGTGCCAGATAGCTTGTCAGCCCTTTGCTAACTGATGCACTGGTCTATTGATTCTTCGTATCAGCTGTGATACACTAACCACTTTAGAAGGGCTCCAGCAGCATTCATATCAGAAGGAGACAGTTTCTTACTGCAAGACACAAACCTTAATCCATGCAATATAGAGAGCAAGCTGGGGAAGGGAGTAGATGCACTTGCAAGACCGAGTGGAGCTTTCTATTAATAATTTTTACAATGCTGTTTATGTTGAAGTCAGTCCTGCGAAAACAGCAGAGTCTTTCTCCTGTTGCTGCTTTAATTTTGTGAACTTGTCTAAAACTTTATCCTATGGCATAGAGACAGAGCCCAGATTTCTAGCTGTCCCATAGTTTCCCTGCCAGAATCCAGATGTAGGACGGAGAGCCAAAATAAGGTGCACAGGTGAAAATAATGACAGGTTTCAGAGTAACAGCCATGTTAGTCTGTATTCGCAAAAAGAAAAGGAGTACTTGTGGCACCTTAGAGACTAACTAATTTATCAGTATGCATCCGATGAAGTGAGCTGTAGCTCACGAAAGCTTATGCTCAGATAAATTGGTTAGTCTCTAAGATGCCACAAGTACTCCTCTTCTTTTTAGGTGAAAATAACAGGGCAATGAAGTTGAACAAATGTGAAATTCATTTCCTCAGTTCATGGAAGGACAGAGTCTCAGCTATTCTGTGTAAATCCAGTGAAATCAATGAATTTGCCATACAACAAACATGTCACTGAGATTCAGCTCTGGCACATAACCTCATTTCAGGGGCTCTGTATTTGTCTATGCTGTCTGCCAAGCTAAACAGAATCAGGCTGAATAGTTGAACATAAACAGGACTGGCCCTGAAGAGCTCGCAATCTAACTAGAAAAGACAGACAAAGGATGGGTGAGGAAGTGACTTTCCCAAGGTCACGCAGAAGGCAGTGACAGGGCCAAGAGTAGACCCCAGGTCTCCTGATTCCCAGTCCAGTGCCATATCCACTAAAAACACCTTGCTAGCTGCAGCTCTTTGTGCACTGCCTTAGGACGACAGAGAGGGTGGAATGGTGCAACCATGTGTTGAGCATACGAAGGGAGCAAGATTGGTTTGAGGTTTGGGTTCTTTCACCCTGTAGCTCTAGTGAGCAATGGGAGACAAGTTAGGCAAATCATGCATTCTGTGTAAAACCTGAATGGTGACTTTGGCAGTGCTAAGGCAGAGAAGCTCTCACATGCATGGACCACCTGACAGTCATATATGCCGATCTCTTGACAAATGGGTGTGCGTGGTCACCATTAAAGTTTTGCATTAGTGTGATATGAAGTCAGGATCTGTGCTGCTTTTTGCTCTCTCTAGGGGACGAAAGTGAGAGCCTTAGTGTTGGAGAGCCATACCACCAGCGTGATAGGCACTGTGAGGATGGCAAGGAACGCAGAAGACTTTTTCATTAACTTCGGATTTCCATGCTGTAAAGATTTTGGGTGGGTGAGATGTGGCCTGCTGCTGCCTCACTTGTCACTGGCTGGAGTGTGTGTTTTTAATATATGAAGAAACAATACTTTGGGCCAAACACAGCCACAGTGCACATTGGTGCACTGAAGTAAATGGGAGCAGTGCCCTCTTATGCCAGAGCTGATTTGGGCTCTCTGCTTATATACTTTTCATTCACCCATGAAGAAATGGCACAATTTAACCTTTTTTTTTTTTTTTTTAAAGTAGCACGTATTACTTGAAGAAGATACTTGGTCCATTTTCCACCCCCCTGGGCCCATTCTGGACTTCCTTACTCTGGTTTTAGTCACTTCCAGCTCAGGCAGACTCCCTGTGAAGTCAGTGGAATTTGTCCGAGTAAGGACTGAATAAAATCAGGTGGTGAAATTCAGAATTTGTCTCACTGCTTGTGGGACCTTTTCTTGGGAAAGACGTAGGGAATGATTCTGATCTTCCTGCCAGTTCCATCCCAATGTAACCGCAGTGGAGTTACTCCTGACTTGCCCTGGTGTACGTGAGAGCAGAATCAGGCCTTGAGAAACCAGCCCCTGGAGGCAGAGTAAAGCTACCCTGTTCAAGAGATGGTTGTAGAACTGTGCGTCGCCCAGGAGGTGCAGGGCGGCAGGGAAGAAATATCATAGGGATCTAGAGGAAAGAGTGTAGAAGTGCAGCAGCTGAGGTGATGGAGACAAAGTGGGCAGGAATGTCGGGGAGCGCTGGTGGGAAGGTTCTGGAAGAATGAGGCATCTGATGCCCAGGTGCTGCCTCCGCTCCGCCTCTTTCCACTCCCGCTCCACCCCCTCCCCCGAGCACCCCACCCTTGCTTTGCCTCTTCCTGCCCCCTCACCCACAGCACCTCCTGCCTGCCGCTGACTAGGGGGGAGGGAGAGGAGCTGATCGGCGGGGCCCACCAGTGGGTGCTGAGCACCCACTAGTTTTTTTCCATGGGTGCTCCAGCCCCGGCGTATCCACGGAATCGGCGCCTATGACCCGATGAGTTGGGGGCTGACTAGGGCATTGATCAGAAATCAGTTCGTCGAGTGTAAGGCCATCAGAAGATATGGTGAGGGACAAAACTGTTCACCACGACAACTCTAAATCTGTAGCAAATGCAGCCATGTGGCTCTTTAGCCTTCCTTGTGCGTTGCTGATGGTTCTGGACTGAGTAAGGGCGGACAGTGTAGAAATGATCCCCACCACAGGAATGAGGAGCAGCACTGCACGCGTGCCCAGAGGCACGGGAACTAACTGGGCCACAAAATGGCAGATGAAATTCAGCACTGATAAGTGTAAAGTACTGCACATTGGAAAAAATAATCCCAACTATCCATATATAATGGTGGGGTCTAAATTAGCTGTTACCACCCAAGAAAGAGATCTTGGAGTCATCATGGATAGTTCTCTGAAAACTTCAACTCAATGCACTGCAGCAGTCAAGGAGGCTAACAGAATGTTAAAAGATATTAGGAAAGGGATAGAAAATAAGGCAGAAAATGTCATAATGTGACTGTATAAATGCCTGGTGCACCCACCCCTTGAATGCTGTGTCCAATTCTGGTTTCCCCGTTTCAAAAAGGACATAGAGGAAGTGGAAAAGGTTCAGA
Organism: Lepidochelys kempii; assembly: GCF_965140285.1. Taxonomy (NCBI): domain Eukaryota; kingdom Metazoa; phylum Chordata; order Testudines; family Cheloniidae; genus Lepidochelys; species Lepidochelys kempii. Next base: position 27,227,719 of record NC_136392.1, on the reverse strand, counting down.
GAAGGGAAACAAAAAATGATCAAGGGTATGGAATGGCTTCCACACGAGGAGAGACTAAAGATCAGGGCTATTCATCTTGGAAAAGAGATGGTTAAAGGGGGATATGATAGAGGTCTATAAAATCATGAATGGTGTGGATTGTGCAAGAATAGAGAAGTGTTATTTACCCTTTCCTACAATTTGAAAAACAGGGGTCACCAATGAAATGAATAGGCAGCAGGTTTAATAAAAACTAGATTAAATACTTTTTCAGACAATGCACAACCAATCTGTGGAACTCATTACTGTGGGATGTTGTGAAGGCTAAAAGTATAACTGGGTTCAAAAAAGAACTAGATAAGTTCATGGAGGATAGGCTTATCAATGGCTGTTAGCCATGGTTAAGGTTTGGGATGTTTGGGATATTTCTAAATCTCTGACTACCAGGAGCCAGGAATAGAAGACTGGGGTGGATCACTCCATAATGGCCCTGTTCTGTACATTCCCCCTAAAGCTCTGGTACAGGCCACTGTCAGAGACTGGATACTGGGCAAGATGGACCATAGTCTGACCCAGTATGATAGCTCTTATATAGGTGAGTCTACCTGGAACCTGCAGCTGGATTTAGCCAGTTCGGTGCTGCTTCATGCACTAGTCACCCCACCTTGGAAATGCTAATTGCATATGAAACAGCAGCACAAGGGGTTAATGACACTGAGTGAGACGTGGTCTTGAGGAATCAGCCAGCCCACCTCACAGTGCAATGACTGGTAGCTCTGATGTCCAGGCAATGTCCTACCGCACTAGAAGCATCAGGTTTCACCCCTTGACATCTTAGCATGTCATATTCCTGCACATTATTCAATTTCATGCTGCCGCTAAAAATAATTAAAAGAAAAGACACCAGCCTGAGACAAGGGAAGGGGAGAAGGAAGCCCCTGTGTTTGGATGTGGGAAATCCGACTCCTGCAGCTGGTGAGAGCCCATCAGTCACAGCAGCAGCATGTGTGAGAGAGCTTCAGTCTCACCCATGGGAATATCTTTGGCTCTGGCTCAGGCTCTGTTTTTGTCTTCAGTCACCCTGCAGATGCCTCTTGCTAGCCTTGACTTTTCTGCTTGCCTCTGTATTTTTAGCTGCACGTCACCCTGTCTCCAAACTTGGAGGGACGTTAGATTAAGAAGCTGGTTTAGAGAGTAGATAATATTAACTTTATAAAGGGGCAGGGCTCGACTCTCATCCCCTGGTGAAAGTCTGGAGTACATCACTGGAGTTATTCCAGACTGACACGAATATGCCTGAGATCAGGATCAGGCCCATATTTCTCGGGGTCATTTTGTATTGAAGAAGTTGGATTTAATTGAACTGAAGATTCAGTGCTTTTTGTCCTCTGTGTAGCGAGATTGAGGTCAAACCAGCTAAGGACCCGCGAGAAACACACTGGTGCAATCTGGCCCTGGGGCTTTGGGGTACCAGGCTGTACATGATGGGGATTTTAAATCAGGCTACTTGCCAAAACCTGAGATGCTGAATGAAATTGGAACTGGGCTATTCGATTAGGAAGACACTTTCCCCATAGAAACTAACTCCATTCTCCTAACTCTCTCATGGTGAATGTGTCCCTCCACACCAAGTCAAAGATGTAGCCAAAGGGGAGTAACCAGACTGGTGTTAAATTTTCACAAATTCATGGGTAGCCCACTATGTTGCTCAGAGTTTTAAAGACGTGATCTTGCGTACAGCTGGTGCAGAGCAGCAGCTACAGATTCACCTGAAGTTGATCGAGCCAAACGGCTCCATCAGGACTCGGAGAATTTATTGCAGTGATGCCCCCTTCGTATTTATAAATTGGGCAGTAGGTAGGGATATAGTCAATGGTCTGTCGTGGGGAACCACACTCGCACACCGGGGAGTCCTTGATTTTCTATTTCTGCATTAGATGTCCTCATCTACCATGGTTGGTTCAGATTCGGTTCAGAGTTGACCGAGATGATCATGGAAGGTCAAACCCAGGAACCATCTGTGTGGGATCCGGCACAAGGTGCTTATTTTTTAAGTCCTGTTTAGCCCAATCTGCTTTCCAAGCCTCCTTCTGATCATCGTCTGATTGCATGAGGCTAAACAAACGTTCTCAGAAATGCTTGTGGGCCTTAAGACGTGGCGGGGGGGATGTTGTCGAGGTCTTGGTGGATCGGAAAACAACTGGTTTCCTGGATTTGCTGAGCTTCGCAGAATGTCGCAGCAGTTTGGCATATTTGCGGGGGGGTATGGGGGGGCGATGTTAGACAAAACAGGTAGCCGTGGTGTTGGAGTTGATTTAAGGGTTCCCGTGATGCACCACATCGCTGTATTCAGCTGGGTGTCAACAAGTCGTGTGGGGCTGCGTCTGCTCCATATCACTGCACGTTATTCAGCTACTGAATATACAAGTGCTATTTCAGATGTTCGCAACACTGACGCTGATGCACCCCAGGTTGTACCTGCTAGTTTCTGGATTATGTTGGGGGTATGATAGATTGTTAGACCTTTCCTCACACTGAATAGTACCTTACACAGTGAGTATTTTTGCATATTGATTTCAATGTAGAGTGAGTCCTGGTCTGCATTACAGAATAATCCACATCCTTGAGCGATGTAATTATACCGACCTAATCCCACATGTAGACAGAACTATGTCGGTGCGAGAGCTACCGCTTCTCGCGGAGGTGAATTAACTAAAACGGTGGGACAACCTCTCTCCTGTTGGCTTAGAGTGTCTTCATTAAAGCACTAAAGCAGTGCAGCTGTGCCAATGCAGCATTTTAAGTGTAGACATGCCCTAAGTGTCACTACCTTGTCTGGACAGAGACCAGTCTGTTACGATTGGATCCAACTACTAAATCCCACAGGTCTAGGCAGTGACTGGTCACTGTTCTTAGCTCTGGGTGTCTCTCAGGCACACTACCAGGTCTGGTGGGACCCCGGCAGTCCAACTGCCTTGACCCCAGAACCAGTGCCTCAGCCATCCTGAGTCATGAGTTGCTTAGGCACTTTCTCCCAGTGTCCACCTGGCTGCGGGACCCCTCTGGTTTACTTGTTCCTTAAGAGTTTAATTATGTGGCAGTAAAGCAGGGAACACTGTCATAGCAAAGGAATGCTTAAACACATACACTTTGCTCTTTAAAAAGCCCAAGAGACCTACAGATCTATAGAAAACAACAAACTCCTGAACACAAGCCCTCCTGTGAGTCCTGAGATCTGGTCAGTGTCCTTCGCCCAGGCAGCGTCTCTTCTGCCTTCACTCTCCCCAGCAACTTCTGCTCAAAAGTGGCAATGGAATAGCCCCCCTCTTTAAAGAAAGTCTCTCCTCTTTAGTCAGAAGGAGAAACTGCAGCTCTTCCAGCCGTAGGCTTAGACTGACAAATTCCAACCCCCTCCTCACAGACATGTTGCTAGTGCAGATAGTTCATTCCAAGGCCCTGGTGGTACAAAGCCCACCAACTGGAAAGTCCTGCAACAGTGATGGCCAGTGATGGCTCTCTCATTGTTAGCCCTCTTCTAGGACTCCCACCCTCTAGCATGAGTGCACGCTGCCTAGAATAGGCTGCCCTTGTCAAGAGTTGACTGGTTTTCAGTACTACCTGGGTGACCTAACCCAAGGGGGAGGTTATAATGCTAAGTGAAGGTTACAATCACAACATGGCATTCTCCAGATGGAGTTCACAAAATAACATGGTGTTCACAGTGTCACCCACCCAAACCCCCGTCTGACACAGTCAGGTTATACTCCGCACATATTAGTACCACAATGTAGCCAGTCCTAGCAAGTGCATGCTAGGTTCTGACTATATCCAAGGTGATATAGGCAATATTCAACGTATATGATACTTCTGGACTAACTGCTCCCCTAAGCTTCTTACAGTACCTCATAGTCCTTTGTTATCTTTTCCCCTTTTTATATATAGTATTTGTAGAGAGTAGACCTGATTCTGATCTCAAACCAGCTTTACACCAGTATAAAGTCCACTGACTTCAGCGGAGTCACTCCTGATGTATTTTTCAGAGTAGCACCATCCTAATCAAGTGTGGTATGTTCAGTCTGCCCTGCCGCACATTGGGAAATGCTGCAGCTCTCTCGCACCATGCTGGTTTCACTCTTGATTCACAGCAGTAGAAGTCACAGTGGAATAAGACTGTGTGTTCAGAAATCCCCTTAGGGATCCCACTTCCCTTTGTGGTACTGTGGTATTGTGAAGGAATGGGATTAAAAGCTACACTTCCATATTTACTGAGCTGTATTTAATCGGGAACATGCCCACTTTTATTTCTAAATGTGTGTTCTATCTAGGGACCACTCTGGCTCAGTCGACACCAGAGTACCTCCAACTCACTAATGGGTTTCAGCTTCAACCCACGCGAGGTAGGGTCTGAGGTCTCCAGTCCATCCTTCCTCACTCCCAGTCCTCCTGCAATCAGGTCCCTATTCAGGAAAGCATTTAAGCACATGCTTCAATTTAAGCATGTGAATTGACTTCAATAGCTATTGACTTCCGTTGACTTGAACAGCACATGCTCAAGGTTAAGCACACTTAAGTGCTTTGCTGGATTGAGGCCTAAAAGCATATTTATTTCAACTAAGATGTAAAAGAGGCTATGCAGCACTTGGAACCTGTCAAGTCCCTGCGTCCCCACTGAGCAGAGGCTGGCATAAGACGACCCTGGAATTGCGGCTGCTCTGTGAAGTTTGCTTGTAGACTAAGTGTCCTGCATTCAGTTATTTGTGCTGGACTGACGTCGGTTGGTGTAAGATTGTATGACGGCTGTCTCCCTGGGAGCGCCGCACAAAGGTCACATCTCCCACAGGCTTCACTTCCAGCAAGCTAGTAAAAATATGCGTTCGTGTATTTTAAATGTGCGCGCTATGTCAAGTGTCTTAGTGTGTGACACGGGGGTGCGCGCATGTCTGCAGATTCCAGTTCCGTCGGATAGTAGTGGCATGACAAGCTAGATAAGTGTTGCCAAAGTGTAAGAAAAAGACAGACCTCTCGGTATCTGCCTGGGGTGGGGAGGGGAATTGTCTAGGATGGTGTTACACACTGTGTTTGTGGCTTGATTGCCTGCATCCTCACATCTCCAGCACACATGGAATTAAACACACCCTGGATGAGGAGGGAGGTGACTTGTGAGAGTTGGGGGGGGGCATGTTATTGGGCAGGTGTTGCAATTACCTTACTCGCATACCCAGGAGGTTCCTGTTTGGAATTGAGCTGCCCTCTGTTGGTCCCTTTGAGGAGCTGAGAAAGTGGAACAACGCTGGGGAATCTGGTGAGAGAATTGGTTGCAAGGACTTGAGTTCTGGACTTCAGTTTCCAAGCCTGTGGCAAAGGAAAGAGGGAAGCATTTATCATTTTTCCCCACCCCAAATACAGCTGGGGGAAGTCAGTCAGTGCAAACCGTTGTGGCAAATGTTAGCTTTCACCTCTCCAGTCAGAGCTGGCTTTTAATTAAAAGAAGACTTTTTTTTTTTCCATGGGCAAATGCATGGCTCCTTAATGAGGTGCCGCTGCTAGATTTGCACGGGCAATAGTATCTGACCTTCCTGTGCAGGCGGCGCTAGCCAAGCTAATAATTTCATATCCAGGTGCTGATCTGAACAGCTGAGGCATTTTGCATTTTTTTAATGTCTGTCTAACTGAGCCGGAATTAATGAAAACTGGACTCACATGACGAGGAGGGTATCGAACGGTAGGGAGTGACGGATCAGTTCCGCGGCACAGTGACAACAGGCGCTGTCATGGGTGCAGACATTGACCTTTATCTAAACAGAACTCTGTGTAACAGTGAAGAATATTTAACAATAATTAATGTCACATCGGCATGGGGAACAAAACGACTGCATCAAGCCAGTGACAATTTCACCGCAAATTACTCAGAGAAATGTCAGCCTCTTCATATCTCCACCTTGCTTTGTGCTGATAGCTCCAGAATTAAAACAAGGGGGGCTTGCGAAAAAGCTGTTAAAAGGATTTAGTGAACAAATAAAATATACATGTATAGTAACAGAATAAGAAGAGCAATGGCAGGCCTGGATGGGAGTTGTTTAAAATCAAGCATTAAATGGAGTTGATAATCGGGTCAAGGGATAAATGCATATAAGCCAATTATCTCCACTGTTACACTTGTGACAGGTGGGTTGGGGATTTTTTTCTCCCTCCACTCTGTGTGGTCTTGGTGTAATAAACTTTAGCACATAGTCCCTTGCATCACTGCAGAGCTCTCAGGTTTGGTGCTGTACAGATTTTCTAGGTTGCAAGAATCAGTATCCGAACGGGCAGGGAAGCACTTCTTGTGCCACTTATAGAATGGGATCATCTCCCTTCCTTCCAGGCAAATGTTCCAGGGTGTTATGGATATGGGTTCCTGTCTAGGGGAATTAGGAGCCTGTAATAGGGGTCTGGTATGGTACGAATTTGAACAATCCACTACATTGTAGTTGTCACCTGAAAGCATGTTTTCCTGTCTAGAAAAGAGGGCATTAGAAGACTTTGTTTTCCATCAGCCAGAGTATTCAGTGTTTGCCTGGGGCGAATATTTTGAAGTGCTCAGTTCAGGTTCTAATGGGATGTTTGAGTTTATGCTGCAGACTAAATGAGAGTCTGAAGTCCCTAATTTGATTTTAAAAAACAATTATGGTCAGTGTGCATCCTTTCACTGGCACCTCGGTGGAGATTTCATCAGCTCAAATGAAAAACTAGACAATGATTTAACACCTCCCTTGCTGGGCACCTGCTGCCACCAGCTAGTCATATTTCAGTGAATGCCATGGGATGGCAGGGCTCACCTGTCCGGCCCAGCTATTGCAATAGGTGTGTTGTACCTGGGACTTTCAGCAACACAGCTGGTGCGTTGAACGGAGCAGCTGCTGTGCTGCATTTAAGTGGCTGCGAAGATTCCCTGAAACTTGGGGGAGAAAGCAGGGATGTGTTATTAGAATTCAGGGGAAGAAGCATCCCTTCACTCAGAGTATTAATAATATACTTAGCACTTGTGGAGGGCTTTTCACGTACAAAGTGCTTGACGGCATTGGGCCCAATTCTCCAGTTCCTTGCACCTTATGCAGCCACTTACACCGGTGCAAAGGGGGTGTTAAAATGCTACCTTATCAGAGTGGTAGCAGTTACATGGACTTTGCCCTCACATTGCCTGGTGTAATTGACTACACAAGGTGCAAGGCAACAGTCAGTCTTGCCCCTTGATTTCAGTGGGAATGGGGGTGCTCAGCAGCTCTGAAAATCAGGCCACTTCTGTTTCTTTTGGCACCCAGCTTTGAAGACTTTCACCTAAGTCACTTGCTTCAGATCCCTGGGGAGTTAGTGTCAGCAGTGGGATTAGGATCCAGTTCTTCTTGCCATCCCTTGCTCAGCCAGCTAGACAGTAAGCTAAGGATGCAGATTCTACCAGAGTGACTGCCCTTCATCTCAGGAGGGGTTGCTTTTTACAATGGCTGTTTGGAATTAGGTACCAGATGGTATCCTGGCATGGAGGGCACCCTTCTAAGATCTGGAAGGGATCAGTCCGGATAGGTTTTGCAGTGGAACGATATGCTGCAGTTGCTGCATGAAAAAGTCCAAAGCCTGATCTTTAGCACAAACCTTCCCAGCACTGATGCCACGAAGCACGCGGCTGAGATCCTGCAGGAGTTGATATCTCTGGGCTTTGAGGAAGAAACAAAAAGCACGGAAGTGAGTTGTTGAGGAGAACCAACTGAATATGAGAGTCGGGTGGGCAGCTACAAAGAGATAGAAAGTGAAAGACTTATTAAGCAGTGCAGGCACACAGTCTGGTCCAGAAGGGTGCTGAACCTCTTCCATCAGGAGTTAAGGGCACCCAGCTCCTTGAAGAATCAGATTTATATACCTGACTTTTCTGTGCTTTGCTTATAATGAGAAAACCCTGAGGCCAGGCTGTTCTGCCCTAATCTTGTGTGAGAAAGCCAAAGAAGAGCCACTGTGTCCCTTCCCAGCCTCACCTTTCTCCTCCTATATAGTAATTTCACTGTGTGCAATGCTTTGTTCTGCACATACGTTTGTTTAGTTCAACAGCATGGTTACCCCTGTTAGAATGCGGGTCAGTTGCAATTATTTATAAATCCCTGTTGGAGCAATTATTATTTCTCTCCACAAAGGAGAGCCCATTCCAGGTGGATTTTCAGGCTTTAATTTGAGGAGAGCAGCAGGTTCTTTTCATTCTCTGCGCTGAAGCAATTATATAGCATTGCTTGCCCTGAAGGATCCTAACAGGCTTTACAAACCAGGAGCTCAATTTCTCCACAAAGCCAGGGGCAGCATGGAGCTGGATTGCTCCAGCAAGCTCTCCGGGAGGTATTGTCTTCCAACAGTGTCTCCAGCAGCACCCAGCTGCTGCTGCAGAGTGACCTTCCTTCTGTGACCGGTCAGCTCTCCTGGTTGTTTGGAGGTTGGATCATGACCTCACCTCTCCTTGCCCCTTTTGGTTTCCCAAAGCTAATAGCCAGGAGCAGCCCCTGTGCTCAGGGGAGTGTGACTAATTCTGGCCATTCCCTGCTCAAGGCGCACAAGTGGCTTGAATCATAGAATCATAGAATATCAGGGTTGGAAGGGACCCCTGAAGGTCATCTAGTCCAACCCCCTGCTCGAAGCAGGACCAATTCCCAGTTAAATCATCCCAGCCAGGGCTTTGTCAAGCCTGACCTTAAAAACCTCTAAGGAAGGAGATTCTACCACCTCCCTAGGTAACGCATTCCAGTGTTTCACCACCCTCTTAGTGAAAAAGATGATCACGGGTATGGAAAGGCTCCTTGCACCCTCCTCCCCTTTGTGCACTGTCTGGCTTCATGTCTCTCTTTATCTTTATCTTGCCCACCTACAGCCAGATTCCCAGCAGATCTCCACTCCCAGGTGAGTACCTAAATCAGGGCATTGGTAGAGCACTTTTGAAAACGTGGCTCTTATTTAGGCACTCCAGTCCTGTGCACCTCGCTATGCCCATGTGCCCCAGCTGCTGTAGAGGCTGCTCAGAGTCTCTCTGCACTGGGAATATTCCTGGGCATGTCTACACCGCAATCCGAGGGGTGATTGCAGCATGCATAGATACACCTGTGCAAGCTTTGATATAGCTAGCTTGCTAAAAACAGCTGTGGCAGCACAGACTAGTCGCCCGAGTACATACCCAGGGTCTGGGGCAGACCTATACCCTGGCAGCTAGCCTGTGCTGCCGAGGCTTCACCGCACTCGCTATTTTTAGCTAGCTAGCACAGCTTGAAGCTAGCTTGGGTATGTATACACATGCTGCCCCAGTCTCTTCCAGTTGCAATGTGGACAACCCCTAAAACCAGTTAGCAACTGGCTAGAAGAACATTGGCACAAGGGAACAGGAAAAGGTTCAGAGAAGAGCAACAAAGATGATCACGGGTATGGAATGGTTTCCATACAAGAAGAGACTAAAAAAAAGAGTTGTTCATCTTAGAAAAAAAAGATACCTAAGGGAGGATGTGATAGAGATCTATAAAATCATGACTGGTGTGGGGAAAGTGAATAGAGAAGTGTTACTTACCCTTTCACACAATACAAAAACCAGGGTTCACCTGATGAAATTGATAGGCAGCAGATTTAATACAAACAAAAGGAAGTACCTTTCACACAACAGACAACTAACCTGTGGAACTTATTGCCATGGGATGTTGTGAGGTCCAAATATATAACGTGGTGTGACAGGGTCGGGCTAGATGGCTATAGGAGAGTAGTAGAAAGCAGATATATTAGCCCCAGGCTAAGAAGGTCCCTTTTCCCTGAATAAGGTAACAAGGAAGGTTTCAGAACAATCAGGAACCTTCTGGAGACAATTAAGACAGGCTGATTAGAACACCTGCAGCCAATCAAGGAGCTGCTAGAATCAATTAAGGCAGGCTAATCAGGGCACCTGGGTTTTAAAAAGGAGCTCACTTCAGTTTTGGGTGTCTGTGTGAGGAGCTGGGAGCAAGAGGCACTAGGAGCTGAGAGTGAGAATGCGGACTGTTGGAGGACTGAGGTGTACAAGCATTATCAGACACCTGGAGAAAGGTCCTATGGTGAGGATAAAGAAGGTGTTGGGAGGAGGCCATGGGGAAGTAGCCCAGGGAGTTGTAACTGTCGCACAGCTGTTCCAAGAGGCATTCTAGACAGCTGCATTCCACAGGGCCCTGGGCTGGAACCCGGAGTAGAGGGCGGACCCGGGTTCCCCCCAAATCCTCCCAACTCCTGGTCAGACACCGGAGGAGTTGACCTGGACTGTGAATTCAGAAAAATGGCCAAGCTGAGGGCTGCCGTGAAGCTCCAAGGCGAGCAAATCTTCCAATAAGCACAAGACCCACCAACATAGAGCAGGAACTTTGTCACACATGGGTTCAAAGAAGAACTGGATAAGTTCATGAAGGACAGGTCCATCAGTGGCTATTTACCAAGATGGTCAGGGAGGCAACCCATGCTGTAGACGACCCTAAACCTCTGAGTACCAGAAGCCAGGAGTGGAAGACAGGATGAGTCTCTCCATAATTGCCCTGTTCAGTACACTCCCTGTGAAGCTCTGGTACTGGCCACTGCTGGAGACAGGATATTGGGTTAGACGAACCATTGGTCTGACCCAATAAGGCAATTCTTATGTTCCTTGTGATCATTTTGGAGCAGCTGTAGTTGTCTCCCTTGAAAACTAGTTCTTTATGGTTATCTGTTATCTGCTGGTGTCCATAGACTGAGTAGCCTCATTCTGTCTCCTGTCTTTAGTTGAGTTCACAGATGGGCAACAGGGCTGCTCTCCTTCCTTAGCAAAACCATGGTGGCTGTGCTCTTTTCCTGACAGCAGACCAACAAGACCCACCTCCCCATCACTATTGACAATGGCAGCAAAGCCCCTGGGGGTAGAAGAGTGGAGAGGCTGCCATCTCCTACCTGCCCCAAGCTGCAGCTCCGTTGATTCCTTAGCACCATGTTGTAGCCATAAGTGCATTCACAAGAGTCCACTCATGGATCCAGCTTTGCCACGTGTAAGGACAGAATAAATTGGCTCCAAAGGGAACAAGCCTAAGAGGATGGATCTAGACTGTTCTCAGTGGTAGCAGATGACAGATTAAGGAGTAATGGTCTCAAGTTGCAGTGGGGGAGGTTTAGGTTGGACATTAGGAAAACCTTTTTCACTAGGAGGGTGGTGAAGCACTGGAATGTGTTAGCTAGGGAGGTGGTGGAATCTCTCTTTTAAGGTCAGGCTTGACAAAGCCCTGGCTGGGATGTTTAATTGGGGATCGGTCCTGCTTTGAGCAGGGGGTTGGACTAGATGACCTCCTGAGGTCCCTTCCAACCCTGATATTCTATTCTATGATTCTAAGCCTGCATACAGCATAGCTCGGTTCTCCCCTTCCCCCTCAGGCTAAGAAGCAAATATCCATTGTCAGGAAAAGGCAATGAGTTAAAAGAAAAGGGTCTAATCATTAAACTGAGAGTGCTGGGTCATGTGTACCCTTGAGAGGACGGTGGCTGGGAAGTATCAGCACTTGTGTCAAGGTTCCTTCCCCACTCTGAACTCTAGGGTACAGATGTGGGGACCTGCATGAAAGACCCCCCCCTAAGCTTATTCTTACCAGCTTACGTTAAAACTTCCCCAAGGTACAAACTTTTACCTTTTGTCCTTGAACCTTTATGCTGCCACCACCAAAGTGTCTAACAAAAATAACAGGGGGAGAGCCCACTTGGAAACGTCTCCCCCTCAAAATATCCCCCCAAGCACTATACCCCCTTTCCTGGGGAAAGCTTGATAAAAATCCTCACCAATTTGCATAGGTGAACACAGACCCAAACCCTTGGATCTTAAGAACAATGAAAAAACAATCAGGTTCTTAAAAGAAGAATTTTAATTAAAGAAAAAAAAATCACCTCTGTAAAATCAGGAAGGTAAATACCTTACAGGGTAATCAGATTCAAAACATAGAAAATCCCTCTAGGCAAAACCTTCAGTTACAAAAAGACACAAAAACAGGAATATACATTCCATTCAGCACAACTTATTTTATCAGCCATTTAAACAAAACAGAATCTAACGCATATCTAACTAGATTACTTACTCACTCTTTACAGGAGTTCTGACCTGCATTCCTGCTCTGGTCCCGGCAAAAGCATCACACAGACAGAGCCTTTGTTTCTGCCCCCCTCCAACTTTTGAAAGTATCTTGTCTCCTCATTGGTCATTTTGCTCAGGTGCCAGCGAGGTTATCTTAGCTTCTTAACTGTTTACAGGTGAAAGGGTTTTTCCTTTGGCCAGGAGGGATTTAAAGGTGTTTACTCTTCTCTTTATATTCATGACAACTTGTCTGAATGCAGGGGTCATTTCAAGGCCTGGCGGGACCCGAGACTTGCCTCTAAATATACCTGGAGGTGGCAATCGGAATTAAAGGGAGATCATTTTAATTTCTGCCAGATTTGTAGACATCAGGCTCAGTTCTCCATGGCACCTGCCCCTGAGGGGAAGGGAGTGGTGGCTTTTCAATCCTTCTAATTTCCCCCTCCCCCAACACACCCTGATCCTGGGGCTGGTGCAGTTGCTGGTGTCACTTAGAGCATCCTCAGGACTGTTCTAAATTACACTGATGGGTTCCCGCAAGCACAGTGCACACTTGCCCTGTCCTTCCTGCCCATCACAAACCCCTCTGCTGGGAGGCACCATATGGCAGTAGCACAGTGATGGCTACCTGGCAGTTCCCCTGTGCTGGAGGAATTCTCAGCTGCCCAGTATAGAAGCCACCTCTGCACTGCCAGACCTGGCCCATCAAATCCTTGACCTGAGAAGTTAGGTAGCCCCTTTATTTTGGTGTAGATTTTTTTCTTTTTTAGACTCTCTACATTTTGAACTTTTAGTAAATACAACAACAGTCACCGCTGGGAAGAAATAAGGGCCACTTTCCTCAGGGCCTGATTCTGTCCTGCAAACTCTCACGGAGGCTGTCTCAGGCAATGGGAGCTTTGCCTGCCTGAGGAGGGGAGAATCTAGTCCTAATCTTTCATGGTTAGAGCTCAGCCAGTGTTGCAAAGTTCCAGTCCAGATCTGAACTCTCCCAAAGCTACACATAATCCTGCCTCAGTGGGGGAGGATGGGCTAGCTGACCCTTTGAGGGCCCTGCCAGCTCTGTACTTCTGTGCTTAGGGTGGGAGGGCAGAGGAAGACTTTGAATCTGGAGGTTGGCGTTAAGCCCATGGCAGAGACAGAGGATAGCCACAACGTTTGTACCTGGACCTAAGCTGTCTCAGAGATAAGGGGTGTTTGGATCTGGGGTTTTGGTTTATGTGTGTTGTCTATGCAGTTAAGTGCTTCAGGGCAAGGACTGTCTCTTACTATGGCTACGTCTACACTGGGAGGTAGGGGTGTGACTCCCAGCTTGTGTAGACATACTCCTGCTAGCTCTCATCAAGCTAGCATTCTACAAATAGCGATGTAGCCACAGTAGCACAGACAGTGGTAAGCAGCCGCGCAGGCGAGCCACGCCAAGTACCTGCCCATGGTGTTCAGGCGGGTTTGTACTCCGGACGGCCACCCATGCCACTGCTGCCCAGGCCACCATGACTACCCTACTTTTTTTTAGCACGCTAACTCAATGAGAGCTGGTATACATCGATGTGAGCTGGGCACCCCACGCCCAGCTCCAGGTGTAGACTTACCCTATGTGTGTGTTCTGTTCTTCGCACAGTGGGGCCCCCTAGGCTCTACATCGTGGGGACAACTCATGTCCCCGTCGCTGCTCTGGGTTCTCTAAGGAGAGGCATTAGTCATCTAAGTGCACTGATTCTTCCTCATTCTTGAAATCAGCACGTGGGCTGTCTTCTTTCCAAGAAGCAGCCCAGTGCTTCTCAGTGTCAATTCATTGCCTCAGTCTAAAGAGCGGCACAAACAATCTGTGTAATTAACTTAGTCCAAGCCGTTGGGAACAATTCAGAATATTCACAACTCTATGGAAAAGAATCAACCCTTGATGTAATGGGTCAAATTCATCCCTGGTGAAATCCACTGCACTCAATGGTGGTACAGCGAGGCAAATTCTATCTAGATAAATTCTTATATGGGCCCCTATACCCATCAGATCAGTGCTCTTCCTACACATCCATGAATTTATCCACCCAGCACCTCTGTCAAATGCTATTAGCCACATTTTAAAGATATGAGAGTGAGGCACAGAGACACAAGTGTCCAAGGTCACGCAGGGAGTCTCTGACAGAACCAGGCACTGAATCCAGTTCTTGATTTCCTGTCCAGTACCTTAATGTCCTGGCAATTCTTTCCCTCTGCCCTGCTGTACCCTCTCTGTTTTCCTACTGTAGTTAGTTTTGTTGTAGTTTTACTGATGGGAATAGGCAGTGAGTTGAGTCTCAAGTTTGTGTAGAATAGTTTGTGACCTGGCCTGAGGACTTCTTGACAGCAACAGAGTATGTGTAGCCAGAAGATGGAGACATGATAGTGATTTCAAATTAGGATCAGTGGCAAGTTGTTTTTCCTACCTGGAGTGGAGCAGGGAGACCCTGATCCCATCCTGAGTCACGATGTGGTTTAGAGTTTCACGTCTCCATTAAGGAGAATACTTTGGTCTTCCTGCCTCAGGAAAGGGGGACAGCTAATCTTGCTAATAGCCACCTGCAGCTGAGCATAGGACTTGCATGCTGTATGGCTCATGAAGCAAGCCAGCATGGGTGAGTGAGAGACAAGCGGAAGGAAGAGAGAGCTGCCTCCCAGCAAACATAATTCAACAGAACAATGCTTCTGCACTCAGGGAAAAGTCGCTCTGCAAAGTTCAGCTCCACTGATTCCATAAGTAAAAGTGTCTGATACTCTCAGCTACTAAACAGACCTCACCCAAGGATGAACGAACAGACAAGCTCCAATTAAAGCATATGAAGATTCACTGGGGAGAAAATATGACATGAAATGATTGTTGGAGTAAAGGTGAATGAAAATGTTGTGTAGAAAGGAAGAAGCGTATTCTGAGATCTCAAATTAGCATCAGAATATACGGGGGAGCTTCAGAAATGGCAAATGAACACATTTTAAAGCAGATTGAGTAAAACAACAGTGTCCCCTCATCTTACCTACCATGACCTGAGATTCACTTATTCTTGGCATCCATATATATCAAGCATGGGCAAGATTTAAATTCAGGATTTTATTGCTGATACAACTGGCCCCTAAAGCAGCACAGAGAATCAAGCTCCATGCTCCATTTCAAGTTTCCATGGTACATTGCCTCTTGCAGGAGAACTACACAATCATGCAAACAAACCCTTTCGATTCACTTTTGAAATGCACCAGTTTGATTTTTCTTTTAAGTCTAGTGTTTTGGGGATCTCAAAACTTGACTGCTTTTCAATAAAACTGAGCACTTGCATGGCACTTCTTATCCCTAGAGCTCAGTGCACGTTGGAAAGTAACAGCACGCTCATTTTATAGATGAGGAAACAGAGGCACAAAATAGTTGAGGCTCCAATTTTCAGAAGCAGTATTTGATACCAATACCAATGAGCTGTACACACAGTTGCCAACTTTCATGCAGTAAATAAGTATCCCGACTTTCACGATAAGCCACAAATCAAGCTAATCCCATTTCAAAACAAGGCCAGAACAAGCCAATGTGACTAGATCCCCCCAGCATGCAGTCTGGGACTGTGGTGGGCCCGCTGTGCAGGCCTGACTCTCTCCCCACCTTGCCCCGGCTTGCCCCCTGCCCCTGCTTGCCAGGAGCCGATCAAAAAAAAAAAAAGAAGAAGAAGAAGCAACAAGCTACAAGCCAAAAACTAGCCAACAAGCAACTCACAAGCCAATTAAGCCCAAAACAAGCCCAATTTCTATGGGTTTTTGTTGTTGTTGTTTTTTTGGCGGGTTTGGCATGTTTGTGTACAGCATGCAAGTCCTACGCTCAACTGCAGGTGGCTCTTAGCAAGATGTGCCAGCTGTTCCCCTTTCCTGAGGCAGGAAGACCAAAGTATTCTCCATAATGGAGATGTGAAACTCTAAACCACATCATGACTCAGGATGGGATCAGGGACAGGTCAGTCTCCCTGTTCCACTCCAGGTAGGAAAAACACAACTCACCACAATGTCTTCATCTTCTGGCTACACCTACTCTGTTGCTGTCAAGCAGTCCTCAGGCCAGGTCACAAGCTCTTTTACACAAATCTCCAATCAGGCACCCAGAAGTGGGACACCTGAAATGAGTTCCCACTTTTAAAAAGTTTGGCTTAAGTGACTTGCCCAAAAGGAGTCGGGGCAGAGCCAAAAATGGATTCCACATCTCCTGGCTCCCAGTTAATTTCCATTCCCCTTTTAACTAACCTGTATTAACAAAGCAACTGGGAATGAATTGCAGAAACTCCAGCCATAACTCATCTTGCTCTGCCTAGGTATAGTGAGCATATAGTAAATACCCCCATCCATGGAGACCCCATGGAACTTACTCTAGGTGCTATCTAATGAGTGAAGGATGAGTTTCAATTCCCCAGCTTAGCTCTTCGATGTTACCTTGGCAAAACTCTATTGGTCAACATTTCCTTTGCTGCAGTACTTAACAGGGGAGAAATAGGGTAGGCAATGAGTGATGGGTGCTGAAATATTCTCCTGCATTAACAAGTTTTCCCACTGAAAACTATTTGGGCCTTAATACAAGTAGATGATGCCCACACACGTTACAGTTCACTCTGCTGCTGGAAGTGCTAAGATGAGGCTTTAACCCATGCACATCCTGACCATTTGTGCCCATTTGATCCACACTGCCTTTTGCAAGCTGAATAAGGAAGTGGACTCCATTGTCCAAGACAAAATTAATCCTCTCCTTTGGCCACCTAAACTCCGATTGCAGTTTCATTAAGAGGTGGTGCTTTGCTGCTATTCCTGTCCTAAACTGTTATGTAGCATTTTTATAATACGTTAAATAGCTGCCACTTTCCATTTCACCCCAGAGGTGAGTAAAGTGATACCTAGAGAAATAAGTGCCCCCAAAATCCCCAGTTCTTGTGACATTACCTGATGTTGCACACTCTAGAACAGCGGTGCCCAAGCTTTTCAGAGTTGTGCCCTATCCGCACCTCCACCTCTCCCCCGAGCTGGGGCCGGGAGCGGGGCCATGGCTTGGGTGGGGGGCGGGGTTGGATAGGATTAAGGGGGCTGAGGCTGTTGCCGCAGGTGGAAGCAGGCCTGGGGCCGAAGCCATGGCTGAAGCTGGGAGTGGGGCAAGGGCTGGGAGTGGAGACAAGGCCCGGAGCAGAGCCACAGCCAGGGCCGCAGTTGGATGTGGGGCCACAGCTGAGGGATAACTCAGTGGTTTGAGCATTGGCCTGCTAAACCCAGGGTTGTGAGTTCAATCCTTAAGGGGGCCATTTAGGGATCTGGGGCAAAAATTGGGAATTGGTCCTGCTTTGAACAGGGGGCTGGACTAGATGATTCCCTGAGGTCCCTTCCAACCCTGAGATTCTATGATTCAAGCCGGGGCTGGGGCTGGAGCAGATTTGGGGGTGGAGCAGGGCTGGGTGGTGCTCCCTCCCTGCCCCCCTTGGGGGCTGGCCCAGGGCCTGCTGCATTCCCCTGAATGTTCCTCCATGACCCGAGGGGAGGGGGTACCCCACAGTTTGGAGACCACTGATCTAGGGTTTAAATACTCATGTAAGCTTCTGAAAACTCCTTTTCTGATTCTCCCCTGAACACATCCCTCGTGTTCCTATTTTAGATCCGTGCAAACTGGGTGCAAAATGCTCTTATTTACGGTTTTTGATATAATTTTGCACTCCTTTTTAAACGATGATACGCAATGTTAAAAGAAACCTCTCTCACATAAATTGCCTTTTCCAGATCTTTCTATTTCCTGCCCCACTTGGAAAACCCTGCAGAATAGCATCTTTACATTTAATTGAGCGGAAGGCAGTTGCAAAATTAACCGTGATCTGAGTTACTAGAAAAAATGCAGCGGTGATGTGGCGCTTCCAAAACATCTTGCTACCATGTGGCAGCCCAATTAGTTTCACTCACTGAGTGGGGCAGGATTCTCCTCCCCCCCCTCCCCCCCCAGCAGTGGAACTTGATGGAGCAATCACAAATTCTGGATTTCCCACTGGAATATACCCCTTTCTCCCATGTTCTAGCCATGTCCACCATCAGATAATTAAGATGTTTATCTGCCGTGCCCTGGATAATTTAACCAGTGCCCAAATTCTTAAAACTTTCTATTCCCATCCCATCGGTCTGTCTGCCCTCCACCACTGTACCATGCGTGCACCTTCCATATAAACTCGACAGCAATACAAAAATCTCTACTGCCCTTCATGGCATCTCTGGCACTTCTTTGCTTTTGCAGTGAAGTCCCCTGATCTTCCATTGTTGCCTCTGGGAAACTGGGTGGTGAGAAATCAGGTGTGATGCATGATAGTGTGTGATGAAAGATGATGTGACAGTGGGGAAGTAGCTGGATCTCTTCATTGTTCATTTTGAGGCTTTTGAGTGTTAGAAATTGTATAAAGGTACAGGGTGTTTTTTAAAAGGCCCCAAGCTGGGATTGAGGAGTTGAGCTGGGTGCTGCCCAAACTTTTTTTCAATACTTGAAAACAAAATGGTTTGTTAGACCCAAAACATTTTAAATTTTTTCTGACTTTTTGGTATGGCCAGCAAAATGAAAACTTAGTTATTCACACCATTCACTCACTTGTAATGCAGGTTCAGGAGACCTGCATGCAATTCAGACTGGAAGTAAGGCATAAATTCTTAACAGTGAGAGTAATTAACCATTGGAACAATTTACCAAGGGTCGCGGTGGATTGTCCATTACAGACGATTTTTAAATCAAGATTGGTTGTTTTTCTAAAAGCTCTCCTCTGGGAATTATTTTGGGGAAGTTCTCTGGCTGGTGTTACACAGAGAGTCAGACTAGATGACCACAATAGTCACTTCTGGCCTTGGAATCCATGAATTCCTGGCTGTGCCACAGACTTCCTGTGTGACCCTGAGCAAGTCACCTAAGCACCTAACTGAGGGTTTTGAAGAGTTCAGCATCTGATGTGCCTAAACGAGAGCTGAGTTCTTGAAAATTTGGCCTCAAATTGGGTGCTGAGCATTTGGAAAATTCTAGCCTTAAATAACTAATGGCAATAGTTCTTTGTCCTTTTTTGCTGAAGGATCTCAAAGCACTTTGCAGATATTAATTAATTAAGCCTCACAGTTCTCCTGTGATGGGTGAGTATTGCCACTGTGTGAAATTTTCAAAAGCCCCTAGTGATTTAGGGGCACAAGTCCCATTGAAAATCAATTGGCTCTGTGCTCTTGGACTCTTTTGAAAATCCTGCAAACTGTTATTAACCCCCTTTCACAGGTGGCAAAGCTAAGACAGACAGTACCTAAATGACATGCCCAAGGTCCCACAGCAAATCTGTGGCAGAGCTAAGTATAGAACTCCGAACCTTTGTCTCTGAGGGCTGGGCGTTAAACACTGGGCCTTGCTTGCCGTCTGCAGGAATTCTATCCAGAGCTTTTCACATTCCCTTGTATCTCTGACATAGTGTCCATCCCCAGACATCACCCGTTTGCTTTCCACTTTCCATTGACAAGTACATGGGCCCCTAAGACACCCCTCTATCAACTTCTCTCTGACACAGCACTGCATGTTACAGCCCTTTGTTTACCATTACTCAGCTGCCTTAACCGCAGACGTTGCCCCAGGGATATTGGTCTGTGATGGAGCTTCCTTTCAAAATCTAAGCAGATGATAAGGAGGACTTGTGGCAACTTAGAGACTAACAAATTTATTTGAGCATAAGCTTTCGTGAGCTACAGCTCACTTCATCGGATGCATTCAGTGGAAAATACAGTGGGGAGATTTATATACACAGAGAACATGAAACAATGGGTGTTACCATACACACTGTAACCAGAGTGATCAGGTAAGGCGAGCTATTATCGGCAGGAGAGTGGGGGAGAAATACCTTTTGTAGTGATATCCTTGCAACAAAGCCCGTTGCCAACTGTGTCCACATATCTATTCAGAGGACACCATCATAGGGCCTAATCACATCAGCCACACCATATATCTATTCAAGGGACACCATCATAGCATGTAACCACATCAGCCACACCATCAAGGGCTCGTTCACCTGCACATCTACCAATGTGATATATGCCATCATGTGCCAGCAATGCCCCTCTGCCATGTACATTGGCCAGACTGGACAGTCTCTACATAAAAGAATAAATGGACACAAATCAGACGTCAAGAATTATAACATTCAAAAACCAGTTGGAGAACACTTCAATTCCTTTGGTCACTCGATTACAGACCTAAAAGTTGCAATTCTTCAACAGAAAAACTTGAAAAACAGACTCCAGCGAGAGACTACTGAATTGGAATTAATTTGCAAACTGGATACAATTAACTTAGGCTTGAATAAAGGCTGGGAGTGGATGGGTCATTACACAAAGTAAAACTATTTCTCCATGTTTATCCCCCCACACACACACACGCACACTGTTCCTTAAACATTCTTGTCAACTGCTGGAAATGGCCCACCTTGATTATCACTACAAAAGGTTTCCCCACCCACACTGTCCTGCTGATAATAGCTCACCTTACCTGATCACTCTGATTACAGTGTGTATGGTAACACCCATTGTTTCATGTTCTCTGTGTATATAAATCTCCCCACTGTATTTTCCACTGAATGCATCTGATGAAGTGAGCTGTAGCTCACGAAAGCTTATGCTCAAATAAATTTGTTAGTCTCTAAGGTGCCACAAGTCCTCCTTTTCTTTTTGCGGATACAGACTAACACAGCTGCTACTCTGAAACCAAGCAGATGATGTCAGCTTTGTCTCATGTTTCTTTTTAAAGACCTCCAGCAGGTTAGAGAGGCCTCACTGGAGCCCAGCTGGGGTGACCCCGTCAGGTTATACCAGTCCAAGTGTTCAGCTATTCATTTTTTAATCCGACTCTTCAGGACTTAACAAACCTGGGTTGGAGCCAGCTTCAGCCAGCATGGCACAGGCCAAGGGAACCCTGATGGTGGGACACCCATTCTGTGGGGGTCTCTGGTCATTCAAGGACCCACCACCACCACCTGCACTCCTCTGAGGGTTGGGCAGCTCTCCAGTGTGTACCCAAAAGTGACTGAGGAGAGGGAATGGGCAGGGTACCAGGGGAATAGCCTGACTCAGCACATCCAGCAGGGAATCTCTGTCACTGTTTAAAGATAGCTGAATTCCCAGGGGAGAGTGACCATGCATCAGGGGCAACTGCCTCCTTGAGTGCAGTGACCCCAAGTGGGACAGAAACCAGTGAATTAAGCCTTCTATCAGTTCCCTCCATGGTGAGGTGAGGCTGGCCAGTCTCTGATCCCCTCAGTACTGAGGTGGTGCTCCCCCGTCAGTCATTCTCCTGCCTTCTCCCTTGGCTTCTTTTTCAAACTGAGGCACCATATTAGTGAGTCTCCAGCCTTGAGGACGAGTTGCTGTTTTTAAAGATCTATGATATATCTTAGTCAGTATCTCTGCTATTTCATCCTTCATTCCCTTCCCAAACCTCCCCTGAACGCCATCTGGTCCCGGTGATTTACTGCCCTTCAGTGCACTTTGGTTTTTTGTTGGCGAATTTATATTTAATTTTTATATCCGTTATCATTCAGGGAGGAAAGGGAAATGCTTTGGGGGCCCAGAGCAAGAATAAAATTGAACATTTTAGTGCATTTCCTTTGTCTGAGAGATTTTGTTTGGTTTTATCTGTACCTTGGCAGGGTTTGTTTTCCCCCTCCAATTTCGAGCATCATTCAGAATAGGCTGCAGTGATTCCAGCAAACTCCCAGGACAGTAAACTACACTCTGATTAACTCCAGGACTGTAAGAACTAGCATCTGCCACTCTCACTACTGGAGTGTATAGTCCTGTTGGTTCTATTGGGACCCCTCTTCACTGAGGTACTGCTCCATGAAAGGGCAGGAGAATCTGGTCCTTAATGCAGCTATTTGCATGTGAAGTTGGGGATTATATACAATAGAGGCAGGTTTTTCTTCTCAGGTCTTCTCTCAGGCTTGATCATGGTGATTGCCTCCTATGTCATCTTGTATTTTATAGGTGTGCTTGTGAGGTAAATTGAATTTGGTTGCAGCATGAATGATGCTTTGCACCTTCCATCCAAGGATCCCAGCCCATTTTACAAACCTTATCTGAGTCTAACTCCATAGTGCAGGAGGCACAAAGAGGTGCAGCCAAAGTCATCTACTAAGTCAGTGGTAGAACCAGGGAAGGAACTCACATCTCCAGAGGCCCCTTTCTGTGGCTTCAACACCCAGCTGTCCCTCTTCCATCACATGTTTTCACATTCACACATGCTCCTTTTGGACTTTTCCCTATTTGTGAGGGGAGAATTTCAAAGGATTGGAAGTTTGCCTCAGATTAGGAGGTCCCATGGGTTTGCTTGCTTAATTTTCTGATCTAGGGAGGAAGGATGAAGTGGTTCAGCTCTTCATCCAAAATACCAATAGAACCTGCCTCTCATCCCTCCCCTTCCTCAACCTAATCCCGTAATTCTCTGCACTTCTGGGTTCTACCCTGGAGTGGAAGCAGGAAATGCCCCAACCTTCCTGTGAAAGCCTGTTCTCATGACATTTCTACCCTGCTGTTGCAGAGCTCAGGGGTTTAGATAATCATGCAAGCTTCTGAGAGGTCTTGCCAACCCATGGAAAGGTCCAGCTAATATGAATGATGGGCTTAACCCAGCTGACGTTGACAACAGCATGGCCACTGACTTCAAAGAGAGCAATATTGGACCCTATGGGTACCTGCAAATTCATAAAGCACTTCACTGTGTCCTTTAGGATGGAAGAAAGTGCTGCTATATGGAAAAATTACCTGATCTATAGCCTCAATCAATGTGGAGGCTCCATCACATACAGCTCTGAACCACTGGGCAGCTGAAGATTATTTTCTTTAGTTTGCAGTGGGATTCTAGCTCATTAAATAGGTGCAAACTCTTTATCGGTGAAAGCCCAGCAGGTTGTTACCCTGTCTCCCTTTAACATCAGCAATTTGGACCTTCTGCAGTTTGGCTGCACGTCAGAGTCTGGATGGAGTCTCTAATTAGCAAGGAGCAAGGCAGGTTTCTCATCTGGCAAACCAGACTAATGAACTGACCTTCCACTTTAACATTTGTCATCATTGACAGGGCCCTGTCCACACCTGCTGGTTTTCCATCAGGCAGTTTGGCTACCTGGATATCTTATAAACAATGTGAACAATTTTATCTGGAGTTGAATGAAAAAGTTAGTAGCCGGGGACGGTTATTTGGGGAATCTTTACGCATTTGGGGATTATGGGAAGAGAGCACTGGTGCTGATTTAATCCCTGCATTTGTACCTCTTCACTTCGCTAATCCCAGACAAAGCAGATCTGATGGGTGGGGACAAGAGAACTAATTCGATATTTTTATATAGTGAGTGAGGCACTGGACTGAGAGTCAGGAGAACTGGATTCGGTTCTTGGCTCAGCCACTGATCTGCTGTGTGACCTTAGACAAGACACTCAGTCTCTCTGTTTCCCCTCTCACCCTTTGTGTGCCTTGTCTATTTAGACTGCAGCTCCCTGAGGCAAGGGCTGTATCTTCCTACGTATTAACGCCGCACATAGCCCAGTGGGGCCCCGATCTCGGTCGCGGCCTGTATGCGCTCCCGGAACACAAATACCTAAGCTCCTCACTTGGATGCACCTCAGAAAGGGCTTGCTTTGAGTTTGGTTCTGTGAGGGTGAGATTTTGGTGCCGGGGTGGGTCTCGCTTTTTAGAAACCGTTTTGCCCATCTCTGTCATAAAAAAAAAAACATTATCTGCTCTGCTTGAGCACAAGGGAAACTTGCGCAAGAGGAACGCAATGTGTGAGGGCAATGGGGAAGTAGCTGCCATGCTCTGTAGCTCTGAGGGTGTCCCTCCAGAGCAAGTTGTGGGCCTGTGATTTCCTGCAGGTGCAGCTATTGGCTGTAGAATTCTTCACCTGATGTCTCCAGTAAGAACTCCCCAGTCTAGGTATTTCTTCTCATGCCTCCAAAGGGGAGAATCAGTTGCATCATGGGAGATGCAGTCCAGCAGAGAGCCCAACCCACAGGACAGAATGGGGGCACAAGGCACCTGAACTAAAACTCCCATCAAGCACCCAGCAGCTCAGGCAGACACAGATTAATATTGCAGTGACCTGAAGCAAAATGCTTCAATTCAATTCAGCCACCCAAATTTCTGTGATTTGGGTCAACCTTACACAAAATTTTAATTTTGATTTCTCACCAGGAAAATCGATAATTTCAGCAAAATTTTACTGTGGGAAAAACTTCAATTTTAGCAGAAAGCACTTTTCCCTGTGGGGAAAAAAAAGTTTTGGTGGAAAATTCCTGCCCGACTCCAGTAATCAGTTAACATGACCTCTACACATGAATTCACTTAAAATGGTGTGTTCAGTGGTATTTCCCCACAACAAGGCACTCTCACTCAACTACCCACCGTGTTCTCACTGTGTGTATAATCCATGCGAACACAATGTAGCTGTATGTCCTCCCTGGTAAGAGCTAGTCCTTTAGACTACGAAGCTCATGCTTTGGGATCCAAAAATCCTGGATCACTGCAGGCGACACAACCAGCAGCAGGCATTGTTAAATGCATTTAATTCAACTGCAGTATATGCCGGCCCTGTCTGCTGTCCCTTGTCTGCTGAGGATTACAAAGTGTTGGATTATCCTCTTACCACAACAGGCAACAATTTGTGTTTCCTGATTCTTGTAGGTCGGAGCCGAGTCCATAAAGGGATACCTTGCCTGCTCCCGGACTGGTGACAGGAAGGATTAACCTACACAGACGCCAGACACCATTCCCGGTGAGCAACCGATCATATCTTCTGTTATACTTCAGAATCAAACGAGTGTTATCTGAGAATGTTTGCATTCTCCTGCTGACATTGTGCTGGGGAAACTGGAGGGGCCAAATGGTGGTACTCAAGGGGGGATTTAACCAGGTTTCTAGATCTGTGGTAACAACTGGTTGCCTTGATGTAAGCATCCCCGAGACCTCTGGTTACTCTAGGGCTAGAGTGTGGTTCTGACCGGCATGGTGCCCAGGGACTAGGCACAATGGAAATACTGGCGCTCAGGGGGAGCCAGAACACTGAAGGGCTAGTGCCGTTGCCCAAGAGGATGACAGGGATAGATCAAAGCCTTGCTCTGGTGTCTCTGCACTGTCCAGCAGAGCAAACTCTGCGTCCTTTCAAACAGTGGTAGAAGGGCTGCACTCCCTCTGTGTTTCCTGGAGCTCTGGTGGGGCCATGCCAGGCTGAGACACTGCCTCTGGCTCCCCGTGCTCCCACTGGAGCAAGGCAGCTCCACCATCCCTCAAATTTTAAAGGAGCCCTTAGCATTTAGGGCAATAAATAATTCAGCAATAAGGACCATCAGGAAGGGCATTTCCAGGATGTTAATGACTGACGCAAAACCAGTGATTAAGGGTATTCCTTCAGTGCAGACTTAGCTCAGGTGATGGGCACCTGGGCCACCCTAACCCGGGTGTGAGCTGCCACACTGCAACAACCTGCCACTCTGCAATGCCCTACCACAGTTATTCTGTCCTCACTGGCGCTGTGCTCACCCATGGGCGACACTAGGATTTCTGGGGGCAACCCCCAGGGTTCTTTGTGCTGCAGTAAACTGAGCTGCTCTAGTGAATGGTGGGAGACTCTGTCCGTCCTTCTGGTCACGCAGGGGGAATTGTGGGAAGGCAGTGGAGGGTTATCAGCACTCGAGTGATGTAGCCTGCATGCTCTCCCCCACTGCAGAGTGAGTGGGTTACCAGCCTGAGTGAAAGCAACACCTGAGCTCTAGCCTGCACACCCAGCTGGGCAAGGCTAGGTTGGAAGCACCGTCACAGGGGGGTAAGAGGGTTTTGTGTGTGGATGGCAGGAGGGTTTGGAGCAACACCTGGGTAGAAGCCCAGGAAATGCTGATCCTGGGGTCATTGTCACTATGGGAACTGGAGGGCAAACTCCTGAATGCTCCCTCAGGGTTTTTTAGACCTTACTACTCAGACAAAGCTGCCCGTGAGGGTCTTTCATTGGGTAAACTCTCATTGTCTTTGTTGGGAGTTTTGTGTCTGTAAAAACTTGGAAAGAACTCCAGGGTTTGATCCATTCAGAGATTTGCTTGAATAGGGACTGAATGAAGACTTCAGGATCTACTCCAAAGCAACTATATTTGTGTATGCTGAGTACATGGCACTGCATGTTAACATGGCTGCGGTGTTATATTTGTAGCAGTGGCCTTTTCCCTTATTGCATGGTTGGGGTTTATGATCGTGATGAAAGGACCTCAAAATCTTCACATGTTCAGTTCAGATAAGCCCCCGAAAGTTCAGCTGCATCTCTGGGAGTCTTGAATCTTCTAAACATGGGAACAGTGAAATTCTGGTACCACTGGCTTCTGTTTGAGATGGCCATAGAACAAAAGAAACTTTTTTGTCTTGGAATACCAAGGTTCTCACACTCCTGACCCCATGCAGAAATACAGAGGTCCACGAAACTGAAAACGAACCAAGGAACAAAAAGTCATCCAAACTTTTGCAAACCTGAAATGCGGATCAGAGAATTGAGTCTGAGGGGGAAGGTTTAGAACTGTTCTTATTTTAGCTGAATCAGTTTCTGCTTCCAGGTTAATAGAAACTCCCTTTTCCCCATACTATTAATGAAAAAGTCTTGACACAAAATAGAACTGAAAAGTTCCATTATATAGGCAGAGTAAACAAATGGCGTAAAAGAAGACCCTATTCTTCATGGATAAGGGAAATACTGTGGTGTAATTAGGCTTCAGTATGAAAATTTAAATGAGAGGATTCAGCAGCCTGGAAGGAAAGGGTAAGAATCTTTTTGTAAATATCACTACCAGCAGTTATTTAAGTTCAGTGTGACCATGTGTGCAATGAACACCCTAGTGCCTTATGGAGCTTCATTTTTCTTCACAGTATCTACTGTGTCCGGCCACTGTTCTTCTGTGCCCTGACACTGCTGAGCTTCGTAACTGAGAAGAATGGCTTTTGTCATTCTTGAGCGATGTCAGCACAAAAATCTCAGGACCTGAATGCAGCAGATCTTTGAACCGCAGAGCCCTTACCGTCCGTCGGCCTGCTGAGTTCCTGAACTCTGCGGGAAGGGGGCAGCTCTCCTGCTGCAGAGGCTGGTGTCTCTTTCATTTCTCACTCCCCAAATAGAATTCAGAGGTAGTGAAACAAGAGTTCACTCTAGACAGGCTCACGACAATGCCGTTATTCTGGCAATCTGGGAAGAGCAATGAAAATGCTCATTATTTGGAGTGTCCAGAAAGTGTTGTGAAACTACCCGCTATTCTGGCGAGTCAGAGAAGGGGCCAGAATCCCTGTTGTTCTGGCCATCAGCACTGGCTGTGAAAACGTCCATTAGCTGGTTGTGTGGATTGGAATAGTTCTCATACTGCCAGTGTTGAAGTTTCCCCGGTGAGAGTGGATGGATGAAACTCGGTCTCCCCTCTCGGAAACCAACAGTGTCTGTGAGCTCCACCACGGGGTCTAGCTGCAAATTAATCCAGACTCTAATCACTTGTTCAGGTCAGTTATTAGCCAGGGCTGTCCCTGTCCTTTCAGGATTAGTACAAAGCACTCCATAGTACTATAAGCTGTGGCCCGCCGGTGACCTTCTTAGCCCCCGAGTGGGCGAGGGAAAGAAGGGGTGTAACGTGTTTCCGTATTTGGAAACGACAAGGTGTGTGTGTGGCGGGGGGAAATGGCAAGTATCAACATTTTGAATGTATGTAGCAGACTCTGCCTGCAGTTGGCAATGAGATATTTCGGTTACTGATTATAGTAAGACTTGTGGCTGAGGTTGTGTGATTTCAACATAAGAGTTAATGGAGTTGTGTGATGGAGTCAAGAAAAGCTTAACTGTACGGACGAATTATTCTTCTGGGCCTATGAGATCTTTGTCAAGGAAAGGAATGTGCAGTAGGATAACAGATATATTTGGAGTGACTACAAAGCTGTAATTCACTCCCAGGGCTCCACTGATGTCATAAACCACGAGAACACGACTTCAGCACTTTAGGAATGGAAGCACTGAGCAAAGCCTTGAGAGTGAATTTAGCCTAATATCGACTCCTCGGCTATCAGTTGCTATTTAAAAGGCTCACTTTGCAACTTTAACTTTTCAACATGAGATAGGCAAGTGCTTTGTACTTTGGCCTGTTGGCAGCTGGCGGGTACTCTCCATCTACCCAGTTCTCTGTTTCACTCTACATGATTATAATCAGCTGATATGATATCACAGTGTGATGCTGGATTACTGTACGGTTTTGGGTGCGTCTGATGGGGAAGTTGGGGAGTGTGTTTCAATCTGTCCCCATTTAATTTTTATCAATCCACATTGTGACATCACTTCCAGAAGCCAGGCTAACGAGGGAGGAGCTGTGCTTCCCACATGCAGCTAATGACAACTGTTATTGTTGTTAGACCAGGAGGTTAGGATCCCAATGTGCTGTTACTGTCTCTGCCACTGTTTCCCTTTGTGACCTTGGGGAAATCACTCAATCTCTTTGTGCCCTTCTGACTGTAAACTGGGGGTATTAATAATACAGTCTTCAGGTTCTTGTGGTGCCGTACCATGCTTTAGAAAGCACAATGGAAAAATAAACAAAAACCAACAAATAATCAAAATCACCCTCAGAAAATTCAAAATAAATCAAACAAATTATGTGGTTCTGTTCAGGACGAAAGGGCACAAACAGGATAAAGGTCTGCCGAGTCCAATGGTATATTCTGCAATGTCTACAGCACATAATAATAATAATAATAATTAATGTATATTATGGTAACACCCAAACATTCCAACTAAAATGGGGTTGCCCTTGTATTGACTGCCGCACAAACATGGACGAGATAGGCCCTAGGTAGGAGAACTTACAGATACTGATGGAAGAGGGGAAGTGGTTAGGGCCTGAGGCTGGCATGCTGGCGACCTGGGTTCAACTCATCAGGCTTCCTGTCTGGCCTTGGGCAAGTCACTGTGTGCCACAGTTCTGCACCTGCAAAGAGAAGCTCATGATGCTTCTGTACTTGAGGTGATTGGGAGGTTAGATAGGTTAAAATGCTCATGTGTTCTGGTAATGGTGACCATAACAGTACCTTAGCTAGGTGCCTTTTGGCTGAATAATTTGACTAATGTGCTGTTATTTCTCGTTCTGGAATCAAGGTGGAGAGATTTCATTTGTCATAAGATCATGATTAATGTTTAGAAATAGCCCTAGCCCTGAAATATTTCAGACTAATCTTCTTTTGCCCTGCCTTCTCTCAAAATTTATATTATCCAAGTTCAGGTTCCCCAGACACTTTCAAAAAACATAATTCTAAGCATATATAATTCTGTCTGCTAGGAGGGCATGGGGAATATGAACTTGTATAACACATATTATGAGAGAAGACAGGGAAGCAGATGATTAGTTGGAAACATTTAAGTTTCAGGGCTTCCTTAACACCTAATTCGCTATCTGATTTTATATAAAATATACCGTGGAGAGCTGGATTTTCAAAATGCTCACTATTGACTTCAGTGGGAGCAGAGTTAGTCCAGTCCTGAGTGTTTTTGGAGATCCCACTGTGTACCTGTGAAGGTCAGTGTTCGTCACATTTCCTATTTCATCCCACTGAAGACCAACTTCTGGTCTTAGAATTGTTGTCATTGTTCCCTAGGGTTGGAGGCCAAAGTCCTTTGCAGAAAAAACAAAGGATTTGGATTTTGTTTGGGGGGGTCTTAGGCTTTCTACTGTCCCAAGGTAAGGTGCCATTGCCTGAGCACGCTGATAAGGCTGGTGAAAACAGAACAACATATTTCTGTATTTCCTTTAGCTCTTTGGGGCGGGGGGGGGGGGGGGGGGGGGCGGGTAAGGAAGTAATAATCCAGTTAGTGGCAGAACT
Organism: Lepidochelys kempii; assembly: GCF_965140285.1. Taxonomy (NCBI): domain Eukaryota; kingdom Metazoa; phylum Chordata; order Testudines; family Cheloniidae; genus Lepidochelys; species Lepidochelys kempii. The sequence continues at coordinate 27,197,738 of NC_136392.1, read as the reverse complement.
TTGCATTGAATTGCTCTTGGTAGTTTTAACCAGGGCTGAGTAGATAACTACCCATTAGTAGATAACAACTAATTCCTCTTACTATCCCATACCCTTATCTGAGTGACACCATGAAGGAGGAGAATGGGATCAATCCTAAAAATATGGCACCACCATTTAGGGGCGGATTGTGACTCGTATCACTCATCTGCAGAAGGGTGTAATCATCCTTGATATGCCCTTACGGAATCTACCCAGTTTGGGGGTCTGGGTGTGCAGGGTTCCTCTCCTGCACACTCCCTCCCCAGAGCAGGTGGGTGGGGTGCAATAGGGGACGGGTGGAGTCTTGATTTTTGCGATGTCCGGTGATCACTCAGGCCCAGATAGACAGAAGTCAGGAGCAGGGCTGCCGGTGGGGGCAGTTTGCCTTGGACCACCCGTTTGAGAGGGCCCCAGCCGGAGGAGTTCTGTGACTCAGCACACCAGGTTGTGACGTTTGGGCCCAGCCAAGTAGCACAGGAGCCAAGCCACCATTGTGAGATGAGTCCATAGTGGGCTCGCTCTCCAAACCCCCTCTTCTGCAGGGCCTCCCTTCAGCAGTAATATTTTTTGGGGGTGTGGGGAGCGCTCAGTTTCAGATTTTGCCCCGGGTTCCCCAAACCTCTGAGTGGCCCTGGTTAGGAGCCTAAATACTTCTGAGAATCTGAGCCTTGCTGCTTACGGTGCTTCCAAGATCTGCTTTATTCTGCGTTCATTTCCAACCAACTGTGCATAACAAGAAGAGCTTCTGCAGCACCCCGCCCAGGCTCTGCCTGGGACACTCAGCCCTAAAGGCAGAGTCCCCAATACCACCGCTCCACTCCCCCAGCTTGCCACCTGGAACCACTGAGCAGGACAGGGTGCATTGTGATTTAATATTGGTACAGTCCAGCAGTAAATTACTATCCTCGCTGGGAGTGGGGAGGGAGAAGGATGGAAGTTGTATCTCAAGGAGCGTATCAGAGGCCCAGTGACTCCAGGGGCCGCACAGCATCCACAGAACTCCTTGCTCAGGACTGTGCTAAAAGTCAGGAATGAGGCCCCCTTTCATTTTATTTATTCAGATTAACTATACGGCCTCATGAAATGCTCCAGGCCGTGATCTTGCACTGTTAGAGTCGATGTGAGCTTTGCCATTGACTTCAAAGAATCTAGCATCAAGCACTAAATGCCCTACAGCAGCATGATGTTCTCTCCTTCCCACTGGAATTCCATTACAACATGGTTTTCAAGTGGGAAGGCACGCACTTGAAATAGTTTGTGTGGATTGACTGTGTGCTGGTTTTCAGCTAGAGGTTGTTGGCACGTCTGAGGACGGCACAGAAATCTGGGTGATCCACGGTGGTCCTGTTACTGGTACCTTTGTGGGGAAATGTTTTGGCTTTAGCAGCAGAATTTGGATCCAGATTTTGAAGACCCCAGTTGATTCACTGTAAGATCAGACAGAGCCATATGAAAAATTCAAGTCCAGATTTCAGCATCTTGGAGTTGGGATTTTGGTTTGAGACTTCTCTGCTGTTGTGATGTTTATTGAAAGTAGGGAGATGACTGGATAGCAAGTGAAAAACAAGGTTGCAGGGCCTGTGGCCCACCACAGCACAGAGGAAATCACTTGCTCACTTACTGCATCAGGGTGAGAGCCTTAAATAGCAGGTGGTATTTGAGCACTGATACCGGCCAAGAACAGATTGAAGGAGGAGGCATGAAGAGGTGCTATGACATTAAATTAACTAATGTTTGTGAAGAGCTTTGGCATTCTCCGATGGAAGGGGTGGTCGCATTGCACAATATCAGTATTTTTTAGTGGAACTGTTTCACCCATTTCTACTAATAGCAACCTTGATAGCATTTCTCTCTTTACTTTGGATTGTTCGTATTCCAATCCACACCCTAATCAAAGGTACTGGGCTGAACTGAGAGGTGATGTGTAAGGCCTTAACTTGGACTCGAATTGACTCTTAGAGGAGTCTCCATTTCAATGTTGGACAGTTACATCCACTGATTAGCATGCTAATTACACTGCCATAAACCTCAGTCTTTGATCTATTCATGTCTTATTAAGAAACACGTGCACTGAGCCAAATTCTGCCCCGCTTTACTTTTCCTCACTTCAAATGAGATGCAAGCAAGGCCTGGTATGGAGCTCCAGTTGCTGCTGTGGTTGTACGCCACAGTGTGGCTGGTTTGGCAGGGCTGAGAAAACACACACAGAGTTTGATTTCAGAGCCCTGCTCTGGGGAAACCAAATGGGACTATTTCACTTTCTTTCTGAATATTAGAGTCTGAACTTAGCAGGATCCAAGTCTAAAAATATCCCCCCAACCCTCATCCAGTCTCCTCTCACATCACTTTGATCAGCCTGCCAGGGAGCTAGCCCATGGAAGTTTAAATACGGGGGAGACTGCAGTCAGTCTGCATGCCCTAGTCTAGCCTGTAAGGCTCAAACATGAAATGTTCTACCCATGCCTGACTAGCCCTGGGTGGTGAGAAGGCGTTGGTCCTATTTCAAATGGCTTTTTCAAGGCCAGTATTGAGTGGGCAGAGTTTGGGATTTTCCCTGAATTTTTCTAAAGCAGAAAATAACATCCTGGCTCTTTTAAAACACTGAAATAAAATGCAAAAAAAACAAAACAAAACAAAACAAAAAAACCCCAGGGAGATTTAGGTGAATTCACTCCTGTTTTGTGGGGAGGTGTGCTGTCTGTGTGTCTGTCTATATATTTATCAGTGCCTCATGGTTCAGTCTGAATTCAGATGCCTATTTCATCAGAATTCTAAGGAACCCAAGTCTAATTTCCAGTGACACTTGGGACAAGCTCATCTGTCAGGATAGAAAGAATCATAGAATATCAGGGTTGGAAAGGACGTCAGTAGGTCATCTAGTCCAACCCCCTGCTCAAAAGCAGGACCAATCCCCAATTTTTGCCCCAGATCCCTAAATGGCTCCCTCAAGGATTGAGCTCACAAACCTGGGTTTAGCAAGCCAATGCTCAAACCACTGAGCTATCCCTCCCAGTGATGCCCCCTCTTTGTCACATGCCGTGGAGCAGCCCTGCTAATGAAAAACGGGAATTTCTGTTGGAGAATGCCTCAACTCAGGACACTGTGGGATCCAGTTACCTACAAGCTCAGCTCTCTGTGTAGTTTGTTAATGATCCTAATAAATTCTCAGTGAACAATCAGCATCTCTCACATACGCTGCACTTTGTGCATGAATCAAGAAAGCGTGGACTCCAGAGGCAGGAGGAAACTGGCATAGAAAATCAGTTCCTTTTAAAAAATAATCCCCTGGATCAGCCAAGAGGACGTGGCAGGGCAGCTTAGGTGACTCTTCATTGTAGGCTGTGGAAAATAGAAAGTTTTGTTCTTCAAACGCTGAGAGCCCTTTAATCTGTACCTAAAAAACATAAAGGCAAGAACCCAGCTAGAATCCTTTCCAGGTGGGCCCAGTCCAAGGATTGCCTGCAGCTGTTTGAGCTGAAAAGAATTAGCTAACAAGGTCTGTCTGCATTGTTCATAGACTATAGAGTGGATGCTGCTCTCAGGCTGGTAATTCACGGGGAATAGGTGGCACCTGAAATAAATTTGTGTTTGACCAGTGAAAAACAGGCTATGGACTATAGCTGATGAATGAGAAAACCAAGATGAACAATATAGTGGTTTGGAAACCCTATGCCATGACCATTATCAGTGCAGACTTACTTTAGATCAGGTAAGTTTAGAACCAGAATAAAAGACTATGTCAGTGGCAACAAAACTCATTAATTTGCTTGGCTGGACCCAAATCAAACCAGAGTAAGGGATTGTCAAAGAGAAGATTATTAGATACAGTTTGGCTCCTGTAAGGAAAGGAGGATCCATATGCAAAATTCAGATCCAGATTTCAGTCAGCTCCACATTTCTCAGGTGGGAAAGCCCCTATATTTCTTTTCTCCCACATATGTTCCACCTATGCATAGACTAGCTTGCTTGGCTTTGAATTTGAATCTAAACAGGACTGATATGGCATCAAGTTTTCAACTCAGAGATGAGCTCTGATGTGTTAAATTTTTCATTCTTCATTGACTTTAGCTTCAAAGAAATTTCTGTTGAGGGAGCCCTTACATGAGTATGGCTGCCACGCTTGCACTGCTGTGATCATTGTGAATGAGTGAAAGGTGGACAGAGAGAGATTCCAATTAAATTATGATAATAACCTCAATGGGCAAAGATTCAAAGATCTCTGAATGGGTAGTTATCTACTCAGCCCCGGTTAAAACTACCACGAACAATTCAATGCCCAATCAAGCGGTTACAAAAGGATGGTTGTAGCACCATTGTGCCCTGAATCTTTTTAACCGATACCGGCTCATTATCTTACTTGGTTATGTTTTTAAACAAAGCATAATCATACCTCCAGGTTCTCATCCCCTCTACCAAGGCGCTGAGGAAACTCGGTAGGTTTTAAACACCTGGAAATAGCTCTAAAGACAATGCCACGCTGGAAGCTCTAGTTGGGAACAACCTTCAGACTCTCAGCCCTACAACTACTTATTTAGCCCGGAAAGGGAGAGTTGGAGAATTCAGTCATTTCTTTGCATACAAGAATAACAGCTCGCTCGGTGCAGTTAATGGAAAGCAAGCGTCACACAGAAAAGGAAATATTTTTTCACATTGCATGTTGTGAGCCTGTGGATTACAATACTTGCTCTTTGAGAACTGAAGTCCCACTTCAACCTAAGCACCTGAACTTCAGGCATATGAGCCCATATCCCCAAAGTTATTTAGGCACCCAATTCCTATTGATTTTGGTGAAAGTTAGGAACCTAAATGGTCCACAGAGCCAATGGTAACACTCGAGCTTAGTTATGCATGTGGTTAAGTACCTTGCTGGATCTGGGCTTATGTTCTATAGCAGGCTTATAAATAGGTTAATTAATTTTACCATGACCAATAAAAAACATTTGTTATTGTTAGAGCTGAGTGATTAATTCATCCTGAATAATTTATTCGGTGAATTAGGTCTAGTTCTTTACACATAATGTCTGCCAATTGCTATCTCATCAAAATGACTCATTGTCATAGGATGGCCTGCCCCTTTTAAGGGCCAGCCCAGTTTGACTATCAGACCCAGCTGGGAAGGGGCTAGGTGATCCCTATACAAGGGTGAGAGAGTTCAGGAGAGAGAGCTGCAGCAGAGAGATGGGTTCTTTTCGTAGGACCTGATGCAGGGGGATTGAAGTGAAGGATGTGTCCTCCAGTCACCACTGAAAGGGTCTGTATACACTGCAATTAGATGCTGGGGCTCGGGCTAAGGGGCTGTTTCACTACAGTCTAGATTTCTGGGCTCTAGGACCCTGTGAGGTGTTTACCCTTCCCTTTATATTTATGACAGGAGGGTTTTCCTGTCAACATAGGTTATCCACAGTAATCACTGGTCGATCAATCTGGGACCTCTGGAGGGTCCCAGAGCTTGGGCTGTAGAATGAGCCCAAAGATCTACACAGCAATTAAACAGTCCCGCAGCCTGAGCCCCAGGAGCCCAAGTCAGCACGGGTCAGCCGCGGGATTTTAATTGCACCATAGACATACCCAGAGAGGCCAAGGAGAAAGCCTCTGGGAGGAGTAGCCCAGGATGAGCAGAGGAACTGCTTATGTTTTGCTTAAATATTATGTTGAAAGAATAAACTATGTCTGGAAAGATTATCATTTGTATTACTATACTGCCTAGGAGCCCTCATCATGGACATGGAACCCATTGTGGTAGGTGCTGTACAAACCCAGAACAGAAAGACCGATCTTTGCCCCAAGAAGCTTGCAATCTAAGGCCTGGTCTACACTAGAATTAGGTCAGCATAACTGACTCTCAGGGGTATGAACAATCCACCCCCTGAGTGGCATAGTTAAGCCAACCTCAGTAACCATGTAGATGGCGCTAGATCGGCCAGTGATTACTGTGGATAACCTATGTTGACAGGAGAATCCTCCTGTCATAAATATAAAGGGAAGGGTAAACACCTTTAAAATCCCTCCTGGCCAGAGGAAAAACCCTTTCACCTGTAAAGGGTTAAGAAGCTAGGATAATCTCGCTGGCATCTGACGAAAATGACCAATGAGGAGACAAGATACTTTCAAAAGCTGGAGGGGGGAGAAACAAAGGCTCTCTCTGTCTTTGTGATGCTTTTGCCAGGAACAGAAAGGAATGGAGTCTTAGAATTTAGTAAGTAATCTAGCTAGATATGCGTTAGATTCTGTTTGTTTAAATGGCTGAAAAAATAAGCTGTGCTGAATGGAATGGATATTCCTGTTTTTGTGTCTTTTTGTAACTTAAGGTTTTGCCTAGAGGGATTCTCTATGTTTTGAATCTAATTACCCTGTAAGGTGTTTACCATCCTGATTTTACAGAGGTGATTCTTTTACTTTTTCTTCAATTAAAATTCTCTTCTGTACTTTCCACAGTATGCATCCGATGAAGTGAGCTGTAGCTCACGAAAGCTTATGCTCAAATAAATTGGTTAGTCTCTAAGGTGCCACAAGTACTCCTTTTCTTTTTGTGAATACAGACTAACACGGCTGTTACTCTGAAACCTGTCTTTTAAGAACCTGATTTCTTTTTCATTGTTCTTAAGATCCAAAGGTTTGGGTCTGTGTTCACCTATGCAAATTGGTGAGGATTTTTATCAAGCCTTCCCCAGGAAAGGGGGTGTCGGGGTTGGGGAGGATTTTTGGGGGAAAGACGTTTCCAAGCAGGCTCTTTCCCGGTTATCTATCTGTTAGACGCTTGGTGGTGGCAGCAATAAAGTCCAAGGACAAAGCGTAAAATAGTTTGTACCTTGGGGAAGTTTTAACTTAAGCTGGTAAACGTAAGCTTAGGGGGTTTTCATGCAGGTCCCCACATCTGTACCCTAGAGTTCAGAGAGGGGAAGGAATCTTGACACCTCCCATCAGCATAGGTAGTGTCTGCACCAGTGATACTCAGACTGAGACTCGCAAGCCGCAAATGGCTTTTTAATGTGTCTCCTCGGCTCTTTGCAGCACATGATATTAAAACACTGTGTGATTTCATTATTAACCCATCCAAGTTACTAACCAATCAGAATGCTTTTATTATGTTATTAACCCCCAATTAAGTTATCAACTTCCACTAAGTTATTTATGTATTTTCTGTGACAATAATATCTATATATAGTACTATAGTAAATGAAACAATGAATTCACACTGCTGTGGCTCTTTCGGGTAGCTGATTGCTAATTTGGCTCCTAAACCACTGAGGTCTGAGTATCACTGGTCTACCTTGAAGCGCTACAACAGTGCAGCTATGCTGCTGAAGCTGTTTAAGTATAGACATACCTTAAGTGTAAGACAGGAGGCAGCAGCGATAGATACAGAAAGACAGCGGAGTACAATGAAACAGATTTGGGCATGACCGTGAGTTCTTCCCGTGAAGGTGGGGGTAGAGATTAGAGACCTGGCACATCCTGGTTGGGGTTAAAGTAAAACTGTCTTTATTTCCTGTAAAAAGAAAAGGAGTACTTGTGGCACCTTAGAGACTAACCAATTTATTTGAGCATGAGCTTTCGTGAGCTACAGCTCACTTCATCAGATGTTTACCGTGGAAACTGCAGCAGACTTTATATACACACAGAAATCATGAAACAATACCTCCTCCCACCCCACTGTCCTGCTGGTAATAGCTTATCTAAAGTGATCAACAGGTGGGCCATTTCCAGCACAAATCCAGGTTTTCTCACCCTCCACCCCCCCACACAAATTCACTCTCCTGCTGGTGCTAGCCCATCCAAAGTGACAACTCTTTACATAATCAAGTCGGGCTATTTCCTGCATAGATCAAGGTTTTCTCACATCCCCCCCACCCCCATACACACACAAACTCACTCTCCTGCTGGTAATAGCTCATCTAAACTGACCATTCTCCAGGTTTAAATCCAAGTTAAACCAGAACATCTGGGGGGGGGGTAGGAAAAAACAAGAGGAAACAGGCTACCTTGCATAATGACTTAGCCACTCCCAGTCTCTATTTAAGCCTAAATTAATAGTATCCAATTTGCAAATGAATTCCAATTCAGCAGTTTCTCGCTGGAGTCTGGATTTGAAGTTTTTTTGTTTTAAGATAGCGACCTTCATGTCTGTGATTGCGTGACCAGAGAGATTGAAGTGTTCTCCGACTGGTTTATGAATGTTATAATTCTTGACATCTGATTTGTGTCCATTTATTCTTTTACGTAGAGACTGTCCAGTTTGACCAATGTATTCAATGTATTGGTCAAACTGGACAGTCTCTACGTAAAAGAATAAATGGACACAAATCAGATGTCAAGAATTATAACATTCATAAACCAGTCGGAGAACACTTCAATCTCTCTGGTCACGCAATCACAGACATGAAGGTCGCTATCTTAAAACAAAAAAACTTCAAATCCAGACTCCAGCGAGAAACTGCTGAATTGGAATTCATTTGCAAATTGGATACTATTAATTTAGGCTTAAATAGAGACTGGGAGTGGCTAAGTCATTATGCAAGGTAGCCTGTTTCCTCTTGTTTTTTCCTACCCCCCCCCAGATGTTCTGGTTTAACTTGGATTTAAACCTGGAGAATGGTCAGTTTAGATGAGCTATTACCAGCAGGAGAGTGAGTTTGTGTGTGTATGGGGGTGGGGGGGATGTGAGAAAACCTTGATCTATGCAGGAAATAGCCCGACTTGATTATGTAAAGAGTTGTCACTTTGGATGGGCTAGCACCAGCAGGAGAGTGAATTTGTGTGGGGGGGTGGAGGGTGAGAAAACCTGGATTTGTGCTGGAAATGGCCCACCTGTTGATCACTTTAGATAAGCTATTACCAGCAGGACAGTGGGGTGGGAGGAGGTATTGTTTCATGATTTCTGTGTGTATATAAAGTCTGCTGCAGTTTCCACGGTAAACATCTGATGAAGTGAGCTGTAGCTCACGAAAGCTCATGCTCAAATAAATTGGTTAGTCTCTAAGGTGCCACAAGTACTCCTTTTCTTTTTGCGAATACAGACTAACACGGCTGTTCCTCTGAAACCTGTCTTTATTTCCTGTCTACACAGACTCTTGCTTCTTACTCTACATCCCCTAGTGGCTGCTCTAAACAGTCACCACTACCACCATGGTTGGGAGAATCGAACTGAGTGAAGGGAAACTGAGGCAGCAGCTACCTTGCCGCTAGACTGGGCAAGAGAGCACTGTTACACTCATTAATTAAAATTCTCTAATGAAACATTTTTTTTCACTTTTATTCGATTACTTGCTGTTGGAAATTAGCTGTGTTTCTCAGTTGAGAAGTGATCACGCAACTCACGCTGTTGTTCTGCACCCTGATAAGATAAGCATAACTTTTAGATCCAAGTTTCAGGTGCAAATGTTTGTGGCGAGTGAGTTTAAAACTTGTTTCCCAGGAGCACTGGAGTGGGCAAGCTTCAAGATTCTGTTTCTGAGAGCATTCATGACAGCGTGTTTCAATCACATGTATGTTCATGGAAAGGGAACACAACAGCAGTCAGTTTGTACAGATGTAAAACGAACAATCAGATGTTTTTCCACCCCCCCAATATTCCCCCAGATTAGTAGCTGGCTATCCGTCAGGACATAGCTGACAGCCACTGCTCTTAAGAGTGATTTCTTTCTCTCCTGGTATAGCATTACACCTCTGGTTTCACTCCCCCTGAAACATCAAGTACTGACCATTGCTGGTTCCATGATAATGGACTGTACTGCCTATTGGTCTGATCTGAGATGGCAGGCCGTAAATCATTGTGACGGAGGAAGGCCAAATACAAGAGCGGGAACCATGTGCAAAGCATTTATTGCCTTTCCTATCAGTTTTGAGGAAGCAGTCACAGCCCTCTCCACAGAAGGCTGCATGTTACAGAAAGGAAGGTTGGCCCACTGGTTAGAGTGTTAGCGACTTGGGTTTGAGTCCTTCCTTTGCCCTGGACTTTCTCTATGACCTTGGGCAAGTCACTTAGGCCCAGATCCACAAAGATCCAAAGGATGTTAGAAGCCCAAGAGCCTTTGTGGATCTGGGCCTTAATCTCCCTGGGCCTCAATTCTCCCTCTGTAAAATAGCTTATCTCCCTATCTTTCTGCTCTCACAGGGATGATGTGAAGCTAAACCCACTGAGTTCTGAGGTGCTCAGATAGTATGCTAATAGGGCCAAATAAGTGCCTGAAATAGGCAAACTCCCAATTGGAAAGGGAGCACCATGACTGTCGCTCTTAGTAGGTACAACAGCTTGGGGTAGTAAGGCATAAGGCGTCTCAGAAAGCAAAGGGAAATAGCATTGGGGCGCCCTTTTCTGATCATGAGCTACAAATTAAAAAACAAAACCCCCTAAAATGAATAATTTCTCTCTCTCTGTATATCCCGTTGTATGCATCTTTCATCTGACTCATTCACGAGACAGCGTTGCAGTGTATATGATGGGATGTGATGGGCATAACCCTGTCTGATGCATTGAACATGACGTGTGAGCCTAGGAAATTAAGGAGCGCAATATGGTTTGGTAGTGAGCAGAGAGGGACAGACAAGCAGATGGACACACTCTTTCGCCAGTGAAAAACCAGGCTTAACGGTGGCTTCCTGCCAGATTTGAAATTTTGGATTTGAAAGAATTAGCTAGGAAGTTGCTCTTTTTGTCATCTCTGTTTTGCAGCATCCCATTATTGCACATGATTGTTCCATCAGGCATTGACCTTTCCGAGGCTGGGATGTGACAGCACAGAAAGGGCACTAGCATACGAAATGTTATTCTATCTGGAAATTTCAGGTTGCAATTCCTTTGCACTATATACCTCAACATCTTCAGTATGTTAGTGTCGTCCCCCCTCCCTTCCCCCCCCCGGGCTTTCGGGAGGCAGTAAGAGTGGGGATTGTTTATTCTTCCCACACCATGTCCTTTTGTTTTCATTACAAGAGCGAAAGGTATGTTAGTAACCAAGGTCAGAGATACAGCGAGGCTGAATTCACGATGTTGTGCCTAATCTTCAGGGACAGATCTGGGGCTTTGATCTGGCCTTGGGAGGCAAGCTTGATAGGAAAGAAAATGCAGATTCTTTGTCACATACAAGTAGCTGTTCTAGCCTGCTTCTGGAACGGGGAAAGAGAGAGAAAAAGGGCCTTCACTGATTGCAGTCTTGATCATCCACTTGTCTGTTTCTTCTTCCTAAATTCCTATGCTTTTTTCCATCCTGCCCCCTGTGTGTAGAGAAAACTCCCCACCAAAACTGGTAAAGCTGCCACCTTATCCTCTTGTAAATCCCTAATTAAAATCTACCTCTGCCAGGATGCTTATGAATCACTCTTGTCTGGCATTGGTCAGGCAAGCGTCAAGCTGTGATTTCAGCTTTCCCGTTGGTTCTATTGTTAACTCATCCTCCTGATCTACTCCCCCATCCCATTCTGTCTGATCTAAATTAGCTGTTGCCACTCAAGAAAAAGATCTTGGAGTCACTGTGGATAGTTCTCTGAAAACTTCCACTCAATGTGCAGCAACAGCCAAAAAGCCTAATAGAATGTTAGGAACCATTAGGAAAGGGATAGAAAATAAGACAGGAGATATCATAATATCACTATACAAATCCATGGTGCACCCACACCTTGAATATAGTGGAACAGGAAAAGGCTCAGAAAAGGCCAAGAAAAATAATCAAGGGTATGGAATAGCTTCCACATAAGGAGAGATTAAAAAGATTAGGGTTCAGTTTATAAAAAAAGACAACTCAGGGGAGATATGATAGAAGTCTATCAATTCATGAATCGTGTGGAAAAAGTAAAGAGAGACACGTTATTTACCTTTTCCCACAATACAAAAATCAGGGGTTACCTGATTAAATTAATAGGCAGCAGGTTTAATACAAACAAGCAGAAGTACTTTTTCACACAGTGCACAGCCAACCTGTGGAACTCATTGCCATGGGATGGTATGATGGGTTAAAAAAAAAAACTGGATAAGTTCATGGAGGATAGGTCCATCAGTGGCTATTAGCCAAGATGGTCAGGGAGGCAAACCCATACTCACGATGACCCTAAACCTTTGATTACCAGAAGCTAGGAGTGGAAGACAAGGGAAGATCACTTCATAATTGCTCTGTTCTGTACACTCCCCCGAAGCTTCAGTACAGGTCACTGTCAGAGACAGGCTACTGGGCAAGATGGACCATTGGTCTGACTCAGTATGGCAGTTCTTATGTGTTGTTCTCCTGTCTTACATGCAGGGACTCTCTTCTTTATGATATGCCTATACAGCATCTAGCATAATCGGTCCCTGATTTCTGTTTGGGCTTCCTAAGCATTACTGTCATAAAAATGAGTAATATAAAGAGAACCTGCTTGGAGGAATAACTGGTATATTTGATGGGGCCTAGTTCCCCCATGATGTGCATATTTCTCCCCCATGAATGTTGCTGGAAGCTATGTACCCATGTCAAAGGGAGAGCATAGATCCTTTTATGTTTACAGCTTTGGTGCCTTAAAATTCCCTTGCCCTGAAAGGTGGATTGCATTGTATAACTGTGAATTTCTGTGGGGTGGGGGTGGGTGCAGCTTACATATCCCCTTCCTTGCGGGACTAGGGGGGCTCTAACTCCAGGCCAGTGTTACTTGGGAATGAGTAGATTCAACTCTCTGATCTTTCTCTGGTGGCTGCCAGTCCACGGATGTTTCTGGCTGCTACTAGCTTGTCCATAAATATCATTTTACAATAATTTCCACAGACACGGATGTGAACGATAGTTTGATTTGCCTGTTCATTTTCTTCTTGGAGGCACTGCCATTCAGCTAGTCTCACTGCCGTGGGCCAGGGTAGACAGGGTCCCCTCAGTATTGAGAAAGGTCAGACACTAAGAAGCACCCTTGGTCCCCATACTCCAGTTTCCTGACCAATAATGAAGGATTCAGAGGGAAGCAAAGAACCACATCTTAATATGCCAAGGATTCAATTAATCCCTGCTCTGGCATAGGGACAAAGTAGAGGTAGCTTTGGGCCACTGTGCAGGATAGGGCCGCCCTAACTTGCAATGCTGAGGCTAATACCCCTATGGGCCATTTCAGGGCTGCAGAACCACTGGGGCATAAAATCAACCTGGTGACATCTACTCCTACTCATGCCTGCTCTTGGGGAGGCTACATAGGCAGTGCAGGGCTGACAGAGCCTTAGAGCCAAGATGGTGCAAAGAGGCCACAAGGTACTGTTAAACCAGGATCCTTGTCTTTAGTGCAATGCTATACGTGGCAGAGAGAGGGCGACAGTGAGCTTGACACTTGGTGCTCTGATTTTTGCATACATAGCCACACAGTGGTTGTATTTATTGGATCCAAATGTCTTTTGACCCAGCCAGAAGCAGGAAATACCAGAGACCTCACATGAAATCACTTGAAAAAACATTTCATATTCAAAGATGCTAACGTTAGCTGGCAGTCGCTAGAGGTCAAGAGGGGAAATATCCCTCTAATTACCAGCTCCTCTCTTGCAGCTCTCTGGAGTTGGATTATAATATATGTGGCAATGTCTAATTTAAAGGTCTTGTTAATATCCTATTATTTAACAATGAGTATTTATAGTCGGAGAGGCTAGTAATTAAAGGAATGAGATGGTTTTAAATTGCCAAAGTTTAAAGTGTTGTTACAGTCAAAGAAGTAACTTTAAAAAGAACATCTTCTCACGGAACAGATCTGCTACCTGTGTGACTTTAGAGTCGCATCTGCTTACTGTATGGACAAGAGCAAATGTTCGTGGATGTTAGTAATCTATAACACCATCTAAGAGAGTGAGCAGAACTCATGCACCATCAACAAAGTGGTTGGCTATTTCTCAGCTTTAGAATCCTTATTTCTGAGGATGATTTAAGAGGCAAAAAAACCACACCAGGATTTTCAGTTGCAGGCTTAGTCAGTGGATGTTAAGAAAATTAGGAAGGGTAGTCTTGCAGGTAAGCCACTGAACGGGAGATCTACGTTCAACTGCCTGCATCTGCCTCAGAATCCCTTAGTGACCTTGAGCAAGTCATGCAGAACCCGACTCAGCAAAGCGCTTAAAGTGAAGCATGTGTTTTACTGAACTGGGCTGTTCATTTCTGTGCCTCAGTTACCTGTCTGTAACCAGGGGGTGGTAATCCATCACTTGCCTTGTTTGTTTAGACTGTGAGGTCAGCAAGGCAGGGATTGCTTCCTACTATGTGTAATGCAAAATAAACAGTCATTGATCCAGTCATTTATAACCTGATTTCAACTGAAGACAGAGAAGGTTGTTAGGGAAGAAAGAGGTTGGGGAACCCATTTAGATTTCTCTGCTTTATGCTGAATTAACATTTACTGTGAGCCTGCAGTACTTTCTCCAATAAGTGCTCATATAGAGCCTGATTCACAGCCTGCTGACGCTGATAGGAGTCTTTTCATTGACTTGTATGGACTTTAGATCAAACTCACAATACCTCTCAGAACATGCTCCTAGCTGCTCTTTGCCACCATTGTTAGTATGTCTCCATACAGAAACTGCTCTCTGTTTAAAGAAATTGCACTTAATTTAATTTGGCCAGTCTGGGGACAGTCTAATTGCTCGATCACCTCTTCTGGGTTGGCTTTGAATTCCTTTAGTATTTCTTCTCCTCTCCTCTAGGGTGTGTATCTGTTTCTGTTTCCCACTCTCCTTTGTGAACACTGAGTCAGATGATTAATTTAACAGGAATTAAAGGCGGACAGGCTCCAAATTTTGTCTAGTCTTAGGTTTTTATAGTGTACTGTATGTGATTCCAAAGTCCTGGCAATTCTTTGTATGGGAAGTATTTCCCTCCAACAAATGATTCACTGCTCTTTTTCTACAAGTTGCATCCCTAGTGCTCATGATGAACAACCCTACAATAACAAAACAGCAAATGAAGGCAGATGATCACAACCAAATCTACAGTAACACACCATCATACACTACTCGGGGTTCAAGTGCAACAGATTAATAAACTCTAGATTAATAAACCAGCAAATGTGGTGCAGTGCTCATGAGCGCCTCCATTATAACACAACAGTGTACACTAGTCCGTGTTCATGAGCAACCCTACAAAAACACACCAGCGTTTAAGAGCCAGTAAGGAAGAGATGCTTTAGCAAGGAAGCCGAGCTGCATTCAAGCGTCCAGAGAGGTAGCATAAAAAAAATGAGGGTTGTTTTTTTAATTCTAAACATTAGTTTGAATGTGTGCTTTCCCCTTTGACCATCTGGTTTATGCCAGTGCTATTGCTAATGGCTGCAAAGATGGGATGAGGCTCTAATTTTAAAACAAAAAAACCTTTCAGTGCAAAGCTTGGGTATTGAGAATGTTTTTGTTCTGTTCTTTGCAATGCTGACAAGCTTCTTGTTATCCTCTCTGTCACAGGACTGGATTGCCCTTTAAGGGAATTGTGTTTACCTTCCACCTGTGACTAATTAGCTGCCTGCCCTGGGATGGGTCTGAAGTCGCAGATCAGGTGATAGCCTGCAGATCACCAAGGGCCAGATTCACAATAGTGACTCTAAGGGCCTCTTTAGGTGACTATGTCTAACATTCAGGCATCACTGACATCCTTAGCTCACTGCTCAGCTGCTGCTAACCCTGGAGGTGCCTCCATTTCTGCTGGATGGGGTGCGCAAAGGTGCCTAAGGTCCTGACACTGCCTCACAGCTAATGAGCCGCTCAGAGCCATGACTTGTGCCTAATCACCAGTGAGATTCTCAAATTAGGCATTCTCCTATCTCACCCACAGGGCCCAATCCAGTGGGTGTGCTCAGACCCCAGCTGGAGCAGGGGATGTCAGAGTTGCAAGGCTCCTGGCTTGATAACTCACCGAGGCACTGTGGGACCTGCCGGCCACTCAGGGAACCTCGTCAGGTTCATTTAGAAAAAAAATTGAAGTGGAATGTCCTTTGCATTGGTTTTAATGAGAACTTCAGACGAATGCGGAACTATTTTTCTTTTAATTTGAGAATTCCAAGTTCTGATCCAGCCTAGCTTCTACTTCCCCTGTCAATCAGTGCCCTGGCCTACTCGGCCATACCTCGGGACTCCTTCAATGGCCTCTTGCTTCTCATATGCTTGAAAACATGTCTGTATTATTATCAGACCCATGTGTGCAGTCAGCCCTTTCATCCTCTACCTTGGCTCCAGTTACTGTTCTCAGCCCCTTTGTTCACTGCACTCTCTAATCTTTCCTCTAGGCTACGGTGTTTTATGCTTCAGATATGCCTCCCTTCCCTTTAATTAATTTTTTCTTGGCACTATCTTGCTCGTCCCTGTTGCCCTGTTCTATTTAATTTATTGCTCACTGGCCATCATAACCTCTGGGCAGGCCTCTAATTTATCGCTCCCCGCTTCCCATTTCCCCTCTGTGTCCTTTTCCTTTATTGATTTTTTTTTCCCCATTTGATTTCACCCAGCACTTCCAGTTTTATCTCCCCTAAATTGCTCTGCTGAATTTATTTCTTCTCATTTGGGGTTTTGCTTTCATATTCATTATTGGCACAGCTGCACTGAGATTGCTCTTTGTTGCTCTCTGGGAGTTAGGTGACTAAATACCTTTAAAAATCTTGCCTAAATCAGGAGTGGCTTCCATCTAAGTTCCCATATTAGGGAAGGAAGCGATCCTTTTCCAGTAGCACCTTCCTAAACCCTGTCACAGGATTTGTGTCCCCCAATAGGGGAGCAGGGCTTCTCAACGGAGGCACCTTAAAAGTAGGTTCTGGTACCCCTCAGAAAGACGCAGATTAATTTCTGATAACTTGTGCTAGCCAGTGGAGCTTGGCAGCTCCAACGTGGATATGAGAGAGGCTGAGAACCCCTTTGGGGTGAAGGGCAGGAGTGGTTTGACGTGCTGGGGCTATCAGATGGCAGAACCTGTGCTGGCGGGGTCCCCAGAGGGAGCTGTATTTGTGCTCCTGTTGGTTCTTTACCCCTCCTCAGTGCTAAGCAGTAAGTGAGCAAACCAGCTGAATCTGCCTTGTGGAGGAGGGAGACTCCTTGGCTTCCTCAAGTTGCTTTCCAGGAGATTTGGGAGCTAATTGGTGGCCGGCATTTAAAATGTATTGGGATATTTTTGGGGCAGGGGAGTTAAGGTTCTCTCTAGTGCTGTCAATTAATCTCAGTTAACTTATGCGATTAACTCAAAATAATTAATCGCGATTAAAAAAATTAATTGTGATTAATCACACTGTTAATAGAATACAAATGGAGATTTATTAAATATTTTGGGCTGTTTTTCTACATTTTCAAATATATCGATTTCAGTTACAACACAGAATACAAAGTGTACGGTGCCCACTTATATTATTTTTTATTACAAATATTTGCACCGTAAAAATGATAAACAAAAGAAATAGTATTTTTAGTTCACCTCAACAAATACTGTAGTGCAATCTCTTTTTCTTGAAAGTGCAACTTACAAATCTAATGGTTTCTTTGTTGCATAACTGCCCTCAAAAACAAAGCTACGTAAAACTTTAGAGCCTACAAGTCCACTCAGTCCTACTTCTTGTTCAGCCAATCACTAAGAGAAACAAATTTGTTTACATTTATAGGGGATAATGCTGTCCGCTTCTTAATTACAATGTCACCTGAAAGTAAGAACAGGTGTTTGCACGGCACTACTCTAGTTGGAGTAGCAAGATATTTACGTGCCAGATGCACTATACATTTGTATGCCTCTTCAGGCTTCCGCCATCGTTCCAGAGGCCATACTTCCATGCTGATGACGCGCGTTAAAAAAATAATGTGTTAATTAAATTTGTGACTGAAGTCCTTGGGGGAGAATTGTATGTCCCCTGTTCTGTTCTATCTGCATTCTGCCATATATTTCATGGTATAGCAGTCTCGGATGATGACCCAGCAGATGTTGTTCATTTTAAGAACACTTTCACTGCAAATTTGACAACATGCAGAGAAGACACCAACGTTTAAATAATTTTTAAATAAATGGTATTCTATTATGGTTTAACAGCGCGATTAATCATGATTAATTTTTTTAATCACTTAACTGCCCTAGTTCTCTCATCTCTTGCTGTAACAGCTTCTCCCCACCACTGTGAGGGATGGATACCCACCAGCGATTGAAGCAGGATGTTCCATCTTCCCTCATCTGGCCTCTCCTCCCTGGCTACTGCCATCTGGGACCTCAGTGCTTTTCACACCCCTATTCAGAGCCACCCACCTCTAGCCTGCTGCCCGCTTGGATATTGCTATGTGTCTCCCCTGCACCTCTCCTTTCTCCTGCCCCTGCAGATGGGGTGGGGGGAAGTGTGGAGTTTCACAGGAGTCCCCGTTTGAATTGGTCTGCAAAGCGCCCAGGGTGTGCTGGAACTGCCACGCTTAGGGAGAAAGCTGAGGGAGCTGCTTGTGTGCTGCTCTGCTGTTCAAAGTTACTAATAAAGGCAAATCTCAGGAAGGGATTAACTTTAGACTATATCATTGCTCAGTTGATTCCTCCCACTAAGCACATGTTGTGTCTAGGGTGTTAAAATCTCTCTTCATGCAGCTCTTTAGTTTTTCCTGATCTCCCCCTGATGTTGCACCTTCTGACCAGGTGCCCTGTACACCCCCTACCATCCTCGAGTCACTTGTGATCTCATTCTGCCAGAAGTTCATGTAATGTTTTGTGATGTCCCATCTTCCCTGTTTGCAGATCAGAAATGAGGGTGGGCAGTTTTGGTGCCTGAATGGTGGAGAGGGTCGTGTTCTACTTGCACAAGACATCATGCCAGAGCAGGAGCTCCCCGCCAGCCTGGCCAGCCTGGCACTAAGTACATGCACACTCTTGAAAATCTGGATCTAAGTTTATTCTTCACTTGTTTGCTTCATGCAGATGGAAAGCCCAAGACAGATTGGTGAAGAAGACTTCTTCTTCTTTCCTTTATTACATTTTCCGTAAATTTGCTCCTGGTTAAAGATGGCAGCTTCAGAGAGTGAAGAGCTCTCTTGCTATGGCTGAAGGACACCAGTGCTAGATTCTCTATGCTGCTCAGCTGTTCTCCCTCAAGGATAGTCTCCATGGATCACTAAGTCCTTGGTCTTTCTGCTATGGATGCCAACGGGGGATAATTAGTGCCAACTCAAATGGCAACATTCTGTGATGCAGATACCTCCACACCAGGAACTATACTGGGACCACATAGGCCACCATATCACCCATCAAATGGAGACCGCACACGGCCACTGCTAGGTTTAGTATCAGGAAGTGATGAAGGTGGAAGTTACAGCTCCCTCTTGGTAGATTCAGTAGAAGAAGGCAAATGCTGTAGACACATGCAATTTTCTGGTCCCTTCCGCATTCCGTTACCCCGTTTCATAATTAGTTTAGATACCCAAGTGGTGGGATGTCATAGAAACCCCAATGCTAATCATAATCTGCCCCTGTGCATTCAGGGGCAAATCCTCAGTTGGTAAAAATTGACTTCCGTGGAGCTATGACCATTTAAAGCAGCTGGGAATCTGCCCTCCAAACCCCTTGATTTATGCCGTTATTTCCTTACATGCCAAGTTTTGGTTGTAAATCAGAAGAGGGAGACAAGTTCTCTGTTACATCTGGAACCTATTTCCACAGATACCTCAAAAAGCCTCATTTTAATGACAGCACAGCCCTAAACCTACAGGCAGCTCAGAGACTGGATACAGCAGCTTACATTTCATTCATGTTGGGAGACGTTTTTCCTGTGCTCCCAGCATACAAAGAAAAGCTTCAAACAAAATGAAGACAAAGTCAGAAAAACTGGAAATCAAAGGAACAGTTTTACATGGGTTATGCCAGATTTCATAGTCAGAGGAGACTAGCTGAAATCAGATTTTTGAGGCATGTAAAGAACATCAGATTTAGTCTAAAATAATGCACCTCTCTGTTTATACCTTTAAAAAACAGTAAAAGGAAAATCCTGTTGTATTTGTAAGGAATTCACTTTTAGGTAAAATTACAAGCTGAAGAACAGAGATTTGTGCCTTTCTGTTATAGCCAGACTAAAGGCTTTTTTTTTTTATTCTTTGCCTAGTGTGTTTTGAGACAGTAACACATCCAGCAGAGATTGTACAAGGGTTTGGATAATTTATCATCCATTGTGAATTGCGGTTCTAAAGCTCTTTTGTGACATGCCCCAGCCCTCTTTGCATAGTGATTGGTATAATACATCTCCCTTTCCTTGCAAATGGCTCTTTGCATCTCATTTCTATATAGGCTCTGAGGGGGAAAAGGGGACTCTAAAAAAACCTAAGAAGATCTGCATCTGCGGGGGGGAGAAAGCAGAATTTGATCTTTTCCTTTGCATGTTGCAAACAAAATAGACCATTAAGAGATTCTGTGAGCCAAATCTGTTTGGAAGTACTGTAATTTAGAAAGCACTAAAGTGCTCCTATTCTGGCATGAAAAAGCCATTGTATTGAAAAAGTCACCTCATATTAATTTGTATTTTGAGAACAGAGTTGAACATGTTGCAGGGACTTTTCACTAATAATAAATAACATCCATGCTGTTCAATGGCTTTTCCTCTCCCTTACCCACAAACAGACGGTGTATGATGGGAGGCATATTCCTGAGATTCAAGAAACCTTGTGCTATAGCTTCCAGCAGAATGTCTGGGCGTAGAACCTTGTTGTCCTGTGCGGTTCATGTTTGGCTTTTTATTGTGGTTGCTAACTGATTAACAGCAGTGTGCCATTACTATACAGCTGCACTTACACACCAGGAACGTCTAAATGCTATCGGTTCAGGTCTTTCACATGTTTGAAATGAACTTGACCTTGGGAACTAAAGACAAAGGAGCTGTGTGTCAGAGGCAGCCTCTTTGGGCACTTCCCAAGCTCATGCAAATGAAACCTGCTTTCAAACTTAGTTGAACTTAGGCTTGGTTTAAGGTGCACAGCTTTAGCAAGTTCACTTATTTTTCACATTATCCCGACTATATACAGCCATAGGATGCCATGTATTTCTCCATCTGTAAACCGGGGGTCAGAGGGGACACTCACCCATCTTTGTAAAGTGCTTTGAGATCTGTGGATAAAAGTGTGATGTATGTAAATGATGAATGGTGACTGCATCACCTGCATTCTGCCCAGCAATTCGTCTTTGCTGGGACTACTAACATTCCAAACCCCTGAGCAACTTCAAACAGCTGCCATTGGGGGGGGACCCCGAACCCAAATAGTGACTTGCCAGAGAAATATTTCCTTCTTTCCCCACAAATGTGGAGCCATCCAATACAATCTTTAATGTTAACGTGGAGAAATCAAATACTTGAAATATTAGTAGATTGTAAAAGTAAGGCAGGTCCTGGTGCACTAACTCAGCCATACTAAACATGGTGCATGTCCTTCTGTATGCACTAATAAAGGAATGGGAATTCAGGTTTGCACAGAACACAGAAATGTTTAAGAGAAAAAACTATCAACATGCAACCTGCCCAAGTTAACACAACTTTGCCTTTGGTTTCTTTCCTGATTTTTGGCTTTAGGACTTTGACATGAGACAGTTTTAATAAGCATCCTTCCTTTGCAAATGCACTTAGTGCATGTCCTTAGTACATGGAAGTGATTTGACTGAGTGCACCCCCAACTGACCTGAATTCACAGATGCAGTGAGGGCCTGATCCAAAGCCTATTGAAGTCAATGAAAAACTCCCAAATCATGGGATTTTCATCAGGTACTAATTATGCAAAAGACACAACTGCATGCATGGAAAGGAGTCTCTTTAAACATTTGCCCCATAATTGTTTTTTTTTAATTATGAACCCTAACGAACAACATTGATTAGATGCGTCACAAATGAGGGATTTCTGCAGCTCTGCTTGGGAAGCTGCATGGCTGACATTTAAAGATTTCTTCTGAGCTGGGGCTGCTACAGATTTTGGACCTTTGAGATATCTGCTAAACCTTGTGAGTATGCATGATGTCCACAGGAAGCTTTGAATCGCAGAAGGGGGCCACCACCAAATAGGGTTTGACACCAAGGGGTTAGTTTTTTTTATTCTAGTAAGTGTTTCTGTAAATTAATGCAAAAGCAGCAGGTCAGAAACACAACTGGCTAATAGCCACCTGGATAATAAGAAGTGCAAGCCACTGACAACTTGGCCTTACGTCAGAGACAAAACCACGTGACATTTTTGTCCTGAGAAGGAAGTAATAGAAAGAAAGCCCTGAGTCGTGGCAGGTGGATCTGAAGATCTCGAAGTAGAACAGGGTGAAATATTTTTGACTAATAGTCAATTTGCCAAAAATTGCACTTTTGGTCAACACAAAACTGTTCTCAAATTTGACACAGATTTTTTTTTTTTTTTGAGGGAAGCAGGCGGGGCTTAGATGCTATTCACAAAATGTCTGGAGGAGAAGGAGGTGGTAGCAGCAGCTCCCTTATGACCTTTAGTCCAGCCATTAGGGTACTCACTCAGGATGTGGGGAACCTAGGTTCAGTTACTCCCTCTGCCTGATGTGACACAGGGATCTGACCAGGGAAGTTTTGGGTGAGTGCTCTAACCACTGGGCCGTGGGACATTCTGGGGTGTCTCTCTCCTGTTGAAGCGATTCTGCTTTTTAGAGATCATTAAATCATCATTAGAGCAGGGATTTGAACTTGGGTCTCCTACAGTCTAGGGAATGCCCTATCTACCCGGTTATAGAATCATTCTTAGGCCTGGTCTGCACTGAAAAGTTCGACTGGCAGAGCTACATAGATCAGGGGTGTGAAAAATCCACACGACTAACATAGCTATGACACCCAGTCTAGACAGAGCTATGTCAATGGAAACATGCTTCCATCGACCTAGCTACCATCATTCGGGGAGGTGGTATTCCTACACCATTAGTGTAGGCTGCATCTACACTACGGGGTTATGCCAACATAGCTATATCAGTACAGTCTCTGTAGCGTAGAAAGACCCTTCCTTCCTGTTGAAGGCCCAATGACTATTTAATTATTGCAAAAAGCAGAACAGCTGCAACCGAAGAGATTGAGAGAGACTCCCCACAGGATATTCCCTAACTCAGTGGGTTGGGAATTCACCAGAGAGGTGGGTTCAGATCCCTGCTCCACATCTGGCAGAGGGAGGATTTGAATCCAGGTCTACCACATCCCATGTGAGTGCTCTAACCACTGGCACAGAGCCTGTAAGAGAGCCACCCCCTTCTCTGAAAGTTTTGTGGATCTAGCCCTTTAAAAATGCCTGAGACAAAATGTTTTCAGTTGAACATTATGTTTCATTCGACCCAAAATGGATGTTTTCGATTTGCCAACATTTTTTGCAGTGTTTGGATTTGGTTTGACCCAACCTAATGTATTTCTTTTCGGTGCTGCCCGTGAACTGAAAAATCAGTTATTTACTCAGCTCTAGTCAGAAGGGTATTTAAAAACACAGGGTTGATCCGGATGGGCGACCCTCATAAAGTATCTTTGAACTGTGCTAGCCCACCCCTACGATGGACCTGATCCAAGCCTGCTGAAGTCAATGGAAGCTTTTCCACTGACATCAGAGGATTTGTGATCAGGCCTTATACGCTAACTGTCCAACTGGGGTGACCGTACAGTGCCTGGTATAAGGTTTAACTGTGGTTGTTTTACCAACTTCTTTGTTTAGAACAATTTATTTCCAATCTTTTTAATCCTTAAAAAAAAAAATTCCTTTCTCTGCAGAGACGCCTTCCTGGTAAACTGTAAAGTAATCCATAGATCAGCAACTCCATTTACTGTACAGTCTGTGGCCTGAAAATCCCTCACCACCCCTTATTAGAATCTAATTCAATTGCTCTGGAGAGCAAAGACATAATGTGGGCTTAGCTATCAAATCATCGCTCTCCTGCTTACCCTTTATCTGTCCTTTCAGCCCTGCCATTCAGCCCTCTAATGGTGGCTTTCTAATGGCCTGGTCTTCTAAATGGTATTATTAGAGCTGTGTGTATTTCTCATTTGCAAAGTACCACAAAATAAAACCAACAAGAACACACAAAATGGCATCAAATGAAAAATTCACCCTGCAGTGGCATCTCCTGCCCCGCGGGGCTCCCTGCTCCGGGCCCTGCAACTTGGCCCACAGGGTGGCAGCACCCCTCCAGCCTAGCAACGCCACCCTCATGACGAAGGAGTGGTCAGGCCACACCTGCCTGGCCCTGTGCCTGGTCGCACGGCTCTGCAGGACAAGAGCCACCACTGCAGGCTGAGTGGAGGGTGGCATGCTCTGCAACCCCCCGTACCCCCATTGGGCCTCTCACCCTGGGCACAGGACCCAGCAGGGCCTACCTTCCAGGGACAGCACAGGGCAGGAGGGGGAACAGAGAAGGGAGAAGAGGGGAGGGGTCGCTGGGACTAATGGGAGAGTGGGGCTAAATGGGGGAGAGGGAATGGGGGAAAGAAGGGGTTGGGTAGGGGTTTCTGGGGCTAATGGGGTGAGGTTTGATAGGAGTAGAGGAATAAATAAGGGGGGATGGAGTGCCTGGGATGTGAGGGCTGGAGACAGAAGCAGTAGGGTTTAGGGAGACCCATGATTCCCCACTGCATGGGGATGGAGAGGTTGGGTTATTTAGGGGCTGCAGTACTGGGTACATTTCAAGGAGAGAACCCTAAGGAGCTGACTATAGTGCTCATTGGGCTGATGCAGTGAAAGAACATCGGTTTCATAGCCAACCCTACCCAAGGGAGTGATGTGGCCAGTGTCACGTCCAACCACCTTTGCCTGCCCGATGAGCCTTTGGCTCGGGGGAACTTTGATTTTGAATTCTGGTGCGGGTTTCTGAACACCTCATGGTGCTGAGTAACGCTTACTGGAAGGATGTAGTATAGCTATCCTGGCAATTATGCACCGTTTGTATTGATATACAGTCATCTGGGGGGTACTTCATTAATGTAAATAGAACTCAAACACCATATTTCTACTGGAATAAACACAATAAGAGATTTCCGAAGCATAAAATGAAAAATTATAGTAAATACAAGCAATTGCCTGAGGCTCCAGATATTCTCCTACAGGGAGAGAGTCGCAGATAGGACAATATACCTTGTACCCACAGAGGGGCAAAGCCCTTCCTTGAGTTGGCACAACTTGGCTCTTGGCTGGACTAGAACCCCAAATCCACGTGCCCCTGAATTAGGGTCTCATATGTGCAAGGATGCCCCTGTTCAGCTTATTTGTGGGGATAGAACACAGGGACTTGTGAATCTAAAACATGAGCCTCAACTGCTTGAGTTAAAGGAACAGCCACTTCAGCACAGAGGCAGTTGCCATCTGACAGCCCTCTGTAGGGTGTCTGTCTCCTGGAAGGGAATGGAGTCGCACTGAATTAGCCTGGGTGACACCCTCCCCCTGGTTGAGGAAACTCGTTTTAAGTGTCACAGGTCCGTCGCCATTCAAATCCCCATAGAGGCCAGCACTGGCTGTTGATGCCCTCGGATGGCTGGGCTGCAAGCAGCACCAGCTTGTGGTTTTGTCACTAGAGGTCCTGGTTCTGCCCCTGCAGAGGTCACAACCCATAGCGTTGTTACACCCAGATCTGAATTGGGTGGCTTGAGGCCATGGGGTATTTGGTCTGTTTGTATTGGAGGCCTTCCCGCTGGGAGCTGTCCATAGGCCATTCTCCCTTCTCTCCTCACCCATGCTGAAAGGAAGCCATCAGGGGCAGGTCCTTCTCCCTTCCCCCTTGAGGAATCAGAGGGCTGGACAGGATACTTCTTCCTACCGCATGCTCTCATACCCCTAACAGAAGGCTGGGAGAGGGGCTTTGCCCGGTGAAGTCCAGAGGCAGGCAGATGGGTTCACCTGCGCTGGCGAGCTCCTTGGAAGAGTGTCCAGTGGATGTGTAGATGGGGCAGGCAGTGCACTGATGGGCTCTGCTACATCCGGATGAGGGAGCCCTTCCTCCTGTGCTCCACAGCTGAGACTTGCACTCCGGCTGCCCTAGGGGAGTAGAGTTCTGATTCAGACAGAGCACTGTTATGTGCTTTCTGTAGGATCCCCCCTCTATATGTAAGAAATAAGATGTTGTACATCATAGCATAAGACTGCAGGCTGCATCTGTCTGTCTTATCTCTGCCAGCGCTGCTATTTTATCTGATCTGTGATCTCTTATTTCCTCTCTCCTGCCTTTTCCATTCCCCTTTATCCAATCTCTAGCTAATCTAATCTGTCCCTTTTACTAACACTGGTATTTCTAAGGCACCTACCACTGTCCTACTGTGCTCTTTGAGCATATGACCCCTGGGGCACACTTTTGGACTTCCCTGGCTTTGATTTTCCCCTTTAAATTCCAATACCCACCATTGAAATATTGATAGCAGTATCTCCCCACTGCCATAGAACCCTTTCTCCACCAGCCATGGTGTCATCAAATTAGAAGAACAAACGGCTGTAATCAGCGGACTTGTGCTTTCTCCCTAAGTCTCTGTATTAATGTATCTAACTTGTAAAGGGCCAAGGTGATAGGTTTTATAGAAACTCTGTTCTTTGTGCGATGAGAGGGCTGATGGAAACCGTAATACTTCATGTGGTATGATGCCAGTCCAGCTAATGCTGAGCTGTATTAGCACTCTGATATCAGAAATATCCCTCCAACAGAGAGCTTTAGAAAACTGAGTGTGCTGCTCTTATTTCTGGGCATGTGTGCGCACGCTGGGGTTTTAGGCTCCACCTTTGAATGCGGAACGAATCTGTCACGTCGATAATGCCCCCCCTGTGAGTCAGAATATTAGTGCGAAGAAAGAATAACAACCCGGCTCTGAAGATGTCAGCTTGTGAGACGGCCGTGTAGGTGTGAGGGGGAGGAATCGACAGAGGGAGCATATGCAGCGGGTGCCATTCCATAGCTTGGCCTGCAGTAAAGGTTTTTGCCGGCCCCTGAGACACATTTTTAACAGCCCCTTCGGAGTACACTGCCTGTGCTTCTTTAACTAGGTCAGTTCACCTCCTATTCAGCACTTTACTTCCTTTTAAATACATAGAATCAGATTAGGGGTTCCCCTGGCCAAAACCCACTCAGATCAGGAGGCCAGAGGCCATCAGATAGCCGGTTATGGCTCTGTGATCTGGAGAGCCAGTCCTGACCCTGATGAGCATTAGAACAGCTGAGAGTCTGCTCCACCTTCCACCACTGGCAGAGGAGTGTTTAAAGGATCCAGTGCAGGAGAGCCATCATGGAACTCCACTATGTCCTGGACATGCCCCCTAGCCTGGGGTGCCAAGGTGCAGCTGGCACAAGAACCACCTCCTTCAGCTTTTGCCCCAGTGATGAGTTCCCCTTCACCAGGAGAATTCTCCACTGGCCACCTACAGCCAGATTCCAGACCCCTCTGCCACCCGAGCAGAGCAAAGGGGCCAGATCTGGCCCCTAGTGTCTGTAAGATACAGCTCCACTAGGAATGGGTGGCATGGAGGGGCTGCGCAGCAACAGGGGTCCCCAAAGTCTCAACTACCATTCCCATTGGGTTGTAAGAGAGAGAGCCCCAAAGCCACTCTTTGGAGGGATGCAACATGCACTGGCTGCGATTCCAACTCAATTCTGCTGGCTGGTAGAGAGGAGCGGTGAGCCATAGCCTCACTTTAACCCCATCTCCTGTAGACCACCTAGCAGGGCTGGCAGCATATTTTCCATCCGAACATTTTTTCAACAGGACATTAGTTTTTTGACTAAATGAATTATTTTGCAGAAAGAGTTGGCGGTCTGCGGAATTGTTTGTTTTGTTTTGTTGAAAAACCAAATGCCAGAAAACTGAAATATAGCATCAGAAGAAGAAAATATAGTGATTTGGCAATGCTGCTGCAGAGTCTTGTGTCCCCATTCTCCTCTATGTGCCAGGCTCCCCAGCTGAACTACATTATCCACAATGCACCATGGCCAGGACTCCCAGGATGAACCACCTCCCCTTTACAAGAGGGGAGACCATGGTGCATCATGAGAGAAGTAGTCCAATGAGGAAGCCTGGCACATAGAGGAGAATGTGAGCGTGAGGCATCTGTACTGTGACTCCCACGAGGCCAAGCAACACTTCCAAAACAAAGATTTTCCCTCAAAATACTTTTGTTTTCAGCCAGAATGTTTCAGTTTTTAAATTTTTTCCAAAAATCCAAATTTAGACAAAAATAATCTCTCATCGGTTTCAGGCGGGAGTGGAAAACCCATTTTCAAGCAGCTGTAGTTATCAGCACGACCCTAGGGCAGTGCCTGTGCTTCTCCTCTCCCCATTGTGGTTCCTTGTGCTCTTTCCCCACAATCTTAAACCCACAGTGTACCAGCCACAGCCTGGTCCGGAGTTTTTAAAGCTGTGAGGACAAGGGACAAACTGTCCTTTTTTTAGATGGCATAATTGCAATAATGGAACAGCCTTTAATGTGATATTATCTTTTAGAGAACCATACACAGGTGAATAAACATACAGCAGGTTATATGAAGTAACTTGATGATTCTCAATTAACCGGCTCAGTCACCTCCTTTGATTGACTCCAAAATTACTGAGCCTCGCTGGAAATATTATGAAATATAAAAGCAAAGGACTCTCTATTGACATTTTGGAAATACAAATTACATTTGTTGTGAAAAACGGGAAACTGTCTGTTTAATTGGTTGTAGGGTGCAATTTGTGTGCACTTAGGTAGGAAAAATACAGCTCTCTGGGGGATTGTTAAAGATCGCTTTCCTCTGAGTCAGCAAAGTTCATAGGTGGGAGGGAAACAGATCTATATCCTATAAAAGCTCAAACTAACAAGCAGTTCAGTCTGAGTGAACACTCTCCAGTAAGAGAAAATTACTGAACTGAACAGATTAGCACTGGAATTGATAGAGAGTGAATGAATGAAACATATGGGATTTGAACTGATAGGAAGGGATGCAAAGAGAAGCTTTTAGCTGAGATGAGTTTAGCTCAGTTCCTAGCACCTTGCTATGGGGAGGGGAGAGCCCACCAGATAGAAGAAATTGTAACCGCTTGTCTATAGATTGTGATTAGATCAGAGCTGGCCAATATTTTTTATGCATAACTCTTTTTTAGACGAAAAATGCAGATTCAGATCTCCCAAAACATTTTGTGAATTTGTTTTGATTTTGGCAAATTGCTTCAGTCGGAGGAGGAGAGGAAGAAAAAATCTTCAGCTGCCAAAGCAGTTAATTTTGACATTTTCAGAACAGAGCATTTCGATTTTTCAGGTTAGATTCCAAAGGTGAATTAGGTGCCTACCTCCAACATTGAGGTGACATTCATAAAAAAACAAGGAGGAAGTAACATCCTCCTTGTACCCAATAGCTCAGTGGTTAGGGTACTTATCTGTCATATAGGAGACCTAGGTTTGAATCCCTGATTTGGAGACGGGACTTCAACCCAGGTCTCCTACTTCAGTGTCCTCACTACTAGTCTGTTAGTTATTCTGGGCTGCATTTCTCTCCTGTTGAAGCTGTTACATTTTGTATAAAGAATTAAATATCCATTGGGCAACAGAAAGGAAGAAAGACTCCACAGCCTAGTGGTTAGAGGACTCACCTGAGCGGGTGAAGAAACTCAGATTCCAGTCCCTCTGCCAATTAGTATTTAATTACCTGAGGTCTGTGTCCTAACCATGGGCTATAAAGTATCACTAGGCTTGGAAGGATAACATTTTTATCGGTAACCATTTATTTCCCTCTACATTCATAAACCGATGGGAAAATATTTTCATCAATAAAAATTGAAATTTACAGATAGGTAAAGTATGAAAAATGCTGCTTGAGAACATATCAGAGAGTGATTTAAGGATGTTAACTTTTTTATTGTGGCAGGTGATGACAATTTGTGTGTTAATGGTTACAGAGCTGTAACTTTTTGAATCTCAGCATCTGCTGTCATTAAAGAATTATTGTCTGAGTCTCCCGTCATCATCTGACCACTCTATAATTTCCCCAACTGTGAAAAATTATAGATAGAAATAAAATAATTAGGGCTGTCGATTAAACGCAGTTTACTCACATGATTAACTCAAAAAATTAATCGCGATTAAAAAAATTAATTGCAATTAATTGCAGTTTTAATCGCACTGTTAAACGATAGAATATCAATTGAAATGTACTAAATATTTTGGATGTTTTTCTACATTTTCATATATATTGTATTCTGTGTTGCAACTGAAATTAAAGCGTATATTATTTTTGATTACAAACATTTGCACTGTAAAAATGATTAACAAAAGAAATAGTATTTTTCAATTCACCTCATATAAGTACTGTAGTGCAATCTCTTCGTCATGAAAGAGCAATTTACAAATGTAGATTTTTTTTTACATAACTGCACTCAAAACCATAACAATATAAAACTTTAGAGCCTACAAGTCCACTCAGTCTTACTTCTTGTTCAGCCAGTTGGTAAGACAAACAAGTTTGTTTACATTTAGAGGAGATAATGCTGTCCTTTTCTTATTTACAATGTCACCTGAAAGTGAGAAGAGGTGTTTGCATGGCACTTTTGTAGCCGGCATTACAAGGTATTCACGTACCAGATACGCTAAACATTTGTATGACCTTTCATGCTTTGGCCACCATTCCCAAGGCCATGCTTCCATGCTGATGACGCTCTTTAAAAAAAAATGCATTAATTAAATTTGTGGCTGAACTCCTTGAGGGAGAATTCTATGTCCCCTGCTCTGTTTTACTTGCATTCTGCCATATATTTCATGTTAAAGCAGTCTCGAATGATGACCCAGCACATGTTGTTCGTTTTAAGAACACTTTCACTGCAGATTTGACAAAACGCAAAGAAGGTACCAATGTGAGATTTCTAAAAATAGCTATAGCACTCCACCCAAGGTTTAAGAATCTGAAGTGTCTTCTAAAATCTGAGAGGAACAAGGTATAGAGCATGCTTTCAGAAGTCTTAAAAGAGCAGCACTCTGATGAGCAAACTACAGAACCTGAACCACCAAAAAAGAAAATCAACCTTCTGCTGGTGGCATCTGACTCAGATAATGAAAATGAACATGCATCGGTCCGCACTGCTTTGGATTGTTATCGAGCAGAACCCATCATTCGCATGGACGCATGTGCCCTGGAATCGTGGTCGAAGCATGAAGGGACATATGAATCTTTAGCGCATCTGGCACATAAATATCTTGCAACGCTAGTTACAACGGTGGCATGAGAACTCTCACTCAGGTGACATTGTAAACAAGAAGAGAGCAGCATTAACTCCTACAAATGTAAACAAACATGTTTGTCTGAGCGATTGGCTGAACAAGAAGTAGGGCCGAGTGCACTTGCAGGCTCTAAAATTTTACATTGTTTTATTTTTGAATGCGGTTATTTTTTGTACATAATTCTACATTTGTAAATCCAACTGTCATGATAATGAGATTGCACTAATGTACTTCTATTAGGTGAATTGAAAAATACTATTTATTTTGGTTTTTTTACAGTGCAAATACTTGTAATCAAAAATAAACTGAGCACTGTACCCTTTGTATTGTGTGTTCTAATTGAAATCAATATATTTGAAAATGTAGAAAATGTCCAAAAATATTTAAATAAATTGTAATCTATTATTAACAGTGCAATTAATCACACGATTAATCACAATTAATTTTTTTAATCGCACAATTAATCACAATTAAATTTTTTAATCACTTGACAGCCCTAAAAATAATGCCTAAAAGTAAATATCAATATTACTTATAAAAATTATTGTTGAAAACTGAATTCTTCCAAACTGAAGTGTAAGGGTGTTGCTGCTGCTATCACCGCCTTCTCCGTGTTTGTGAATGGTGATTCGATTTTGGAGTTAAGTGGACTTAGATGCCTGTGAACCTAGCCTTTCATTTCCAGATTTCATTTTGTTTTATTTAAAAAAAGAAAATGAGGGGGGGTGTTAAATGCCCAACATTTAAATGAAATGTTTAGTTTCAGATCAAACAAAACATTTTGTCTGTCCCAAAACAAATTTTTTTTCCAAGCTTTTGATTCTCTGGAAGTTCCAAAAGATTCTGATTTTGGGTTGACCCAAAACTAATGTTTGGAACTTCCAGCAAGCCAAAAAGCCAGTTATTTGCACAGTTCTAGCTTAGATGGCTCACTTCATGAGGAAGCGCTTCAGGACCGGGACTCTCTCTTTGTTAAATATTTGTACAGCACCTAGCACAGTGACGTCTGGCCTCTCGATGTCACCACTGAATAATGATAAAACGAGGCTTACCCAGTATAGCTGCTGCCTCTAGTTCATGTGACTCCTGGGTTGAGTCCTGGCTGTAGCAAAGTGCAGGATATAATCAGCCATCCCGTGGGGAGTCCTTCACTGGTTATGCCCATTCTAGTGTCTGGCCAGTGCTCTGCAGATGCAATCTATGGTTGGCTAAAGAGATAACAATGCAACGTTAATGTGATACGGGAAAGCTGAACTGCCTTCACCCAAAAAATCCCATGAACTACTCCCTGCACTGGTCAAGGGTGGAAAGTTGACACCAAATGAAAGCATCAACCAACCAACAATTGGCAGAGATTGGCAGAGGGTTTGTTTTATTTGCTTGCCTTCCTCTGCATCATGGGTCACAGGTCACTTGCTGGTTTAAACTAGTGTAAATGCGGGTTTCTCCGTAACTTGAAGTCTTTAAATCATGATGTGAGGATGTCAGTGACTCAGCCAGAGGTTAGGGATCTATTACTGGGTGGTGAGGTTCTGTGGCTGGGTGGATGAGGTTCTGTGGCCTGCAATGTGCGAGAGGTCCGACTAGATGATCACAATGGTCCCTTCTGATCTTAAAGTCTATGAGTCTATATGATCACAACTGAAAAATGTGAGCAGTGGCTGGAGCACACAGAGCCAGAGCCCCACAGGGTACAGTTTTGTGCACATGTAAGCACCTAGCCACACCTGCAAGTTGTGGCTTAGGGTGTGCACTGGCATTTACACATGTAATTCTTATGCCAGGTGTTGTCAGCAGCAACAAGGGCCGGGTTCAAAGAGCGAAGAATCCCTCTTTAACCTAACAAACACCAGCGGCTTGAGCCCCCACTTACAATTTCTGAGATCATTCAGTTCCTTCCCTGGGTACCCTTAGCAAGACTTGCTTCCCCACTTGCAAGCACTGAGCCTGTGTGGGAAATAAGAAACAGCTTGGCTGCGGGGGAAAGGGAACACAGCACTGACTTGAGAAAACACAGCAACAACATAGCGAACTGAACAGTACATAAAACACTCCCTCCCTGTGACGGGGCAAGGCCAGATGGCTATAGAAAAGTAGTGGGAGATAGATATATTAGCTCCAGGCTAAACAAATCCCTGGTACCAGGATAAGTTAAATGGCAGCTGCTCCAGGTCAATTAAGATACCTGGGGCCAATTAAGAACTTTCCAGAAGGCAGGGAGAAGGCTAGGTTGATTGGGACACCTGAAGCCAATCAGGGACTGGCTGAAACTAGTTAAAAGCCTCCCAGTTAGTCAGGTGGGGGCAGATGTCAGGAGCCATGGGAGGAAGTTGTGCTGTTGGAGAGACTGAGTAGTACACACCATATCAGGCACAAGGAAGGAGGCCCTGAGGTAAGGGTGAAGTGGAGCCTGAGGAAGTGGGAGGCTGCTGTGGGGAAGTAGCCCAGGGAATTGTATGTGCCATGTTTCTAAAGGGTCAGCTACCATAGCTGATACTATTAGGGTCCCTGGGCTGGAGCCCGGAGTAGAGGGTGGGCCTGGGCTCCCCCCTTTGCCCCCACCCTGATTAATTACTGAGACTGGGAGACAACAGAGACTGTGCAAGAGAGGATAGCTTCTCCTCACCTCCCTCGCTGGCTTATGATGAAAATGTGACCCTTGTCTCTAGAGAGAGAAGGGTTACATGGAGGGTCACAGTGAGCCTCTGAAGCTAGTGAAATCCTCCAGGAAATGCAGGACCCACAGAGACAAGGACAGAGCTTTGTCACACACGGTAACTGTGGCACTAGTCCATTAATTTGGTTCCCCACTCGCAGGTGGGAATGCCCAGCATCTCAATGCCCTTTATCACATCCACTAAACCCCACTCACAGTTTGGTGTCAGTGGGTAGTGTTTTCCCAGAGGCAGGCCTAGCTCCAGTCCCTTAGGAAGTGTTGCCTTGTCCTGCTCCACCACCTAATCCAATTATAGTGATTTCAGAATTATATAGTAGCTGGGTAGGAAGGGCCGTCCCAGACTTCATTCAGCTCTGTTGCTGCAAAGAATCATCTCTGTGCCACCTCCCAACAGCACAGGATCCTCAGTGGAGGATAACCAGTAGCATAACTTTGAGCTGCAACCTGGTCATGAGGTCGGAGCTCTTTTTTCCCCTTTCTTATTTCAGTTCCACAGTCCAACCAATTCTTGGTTTATGTACAGTTATGGTCACTCCCACTGGAGGAATTCTGGGTAAAAAACTTATGCAACTGAAGCTGTACATTCCGTACTCTCTCTTGTGCTTCTGGCCACAGGGTTTACAGGTGCAAGCCCAGATTTTCCTTTCAAAATAAGAAAAGGAGGACTTGTGGCACCTTAGAGACTAACCAATTTATTTGAGCATAAGCTTTCATGAGCTACAGCTCACTTCATCGGATGCATACCGTGGAAACTGCAGCAGACTTTATGTATACACAGAGAATATGAAACAATACCTCCTCCCACCCCACTGTCCTGCTGGTAATAGCTTATCTAAAGTGATCATCAGGTTGGGCCATTTCCAGCACAAATCCAG
Source organism: Lepidochelys kempii (assembly GCF_965140285.1). Taxonomy (NCBI): domain Eukaryota; kingdom Metazoa; phylum Chordata; order Testudines; family Cheloniidae; genus Lepidochelys; species Lepidochelys kempii. The sequence continues at coordinate 27,163,081 of NC_136392.1, read as the reverse complement.
GTTTTCTCACCCTCCACCCCCCCACACAAATTCACTCTCCTGCTGGTGATAGCCCATCCAAAGTGACAACTCTTTACACAATGTGCATGATAATCAAGTTGGGCCATTTCCTGCACAAATCCAGGAAAGCTCACGAAAGCTCATGCTCAAATAAATTGGTTAGTCTCTAAGGTGCCACAAGTCCTCCTTTTCTTTTTGCGAATACAGACTAACACGGCTGCTACTCTGAATCCTTTCAAAATGTTGCCCTTAATTGGTAGCTGCCGTCACCACTTCAGACATAACAATAGTTGGCCATATTCTGCCATCCTTAGTAATGCTGAGTAGCACCTCAAGTGAAGTTCTAGTGGAATAAGGTACTACCCAAGGTGAATGTAATTGTACATCTAATTGTACATTTATATAGCTGTTCTTTGTCTGGCAGATCCCAAAGAGCTTTATACACTGCAATACAGAGGCATGGGTTAGATGTAGTGCAAAGGAGTTACTGCAACCACTTCTGGGGTGGAATGAAACAGCTGTTCAATAGAACACAGCAGTCCAGGACTGTCGGTGAACAAGACTGCTGAATGCAGTTGAAGCAAGAGAGAGAACTTTAGGCAGGTAGAACATAATTTCCCCCAATCAGAATTTCACTAAGACACCGGAGTTAGCACCACTACTCGTAACCTAAAGCACTATGGGATCTTTAACAACTAGAGATGGGCAGCACCTCCATTCTGTGTTTCACTGGGTGAAACATGGCAGGCGGAAAGGAAGCTGGTATCAGTGATTCTCACTGGTTGCCAAGGACAAAGCGGGACGATGCAGAAGGAAAACTTTAGGATAAACAGTAGGAAAAAGTTTGCAGGCCAAGCTCTGTCCTAGTTCACCCTCCACCTCCCACGCAGGCTTCTGTGGGGCTGTAAATCGGTGCAGGGACTCTAAGCACCCTTTGGCGATGGCAGAAGAACATAAGAGCAGCCATACTGGGTCAGACCAAAGGTGTATCTACCCCAGTATCCTGTCTTCCGACAGTGGCTTATGCCAGGTGCCCCGGAGGGAATGAACAGAACAGGTAATCATCAAGTGAGCCATCCCCTGTCACCCATTCCTAGTTTCTAGCAAATAGAGGCTAGGGACACCATCCCTTCCCATCCTAGCTAATAGCCATTGATGGACCTATCCTCCATGAACTTATCTAGTTCTTTTTTGAACCTTGTTATAGTCTTGGCCTTCACAACATCCTCTGGTAAGGAGTTCCATAGGTTGACTGTGTTATGTAAAAAAATACTTCCTTTTCTTTGTTTTAAACCTGCTGTTTATTAATTTCATTTGGTGCCCCCTAGTTCTTCTGTTCTGAGAAGGAGTAAATAACACTTTCTTATTTACTTTCTTCACACCAGTCATGATTTTATAGACTTTTGTCATATCCCCCCTTAGTCGTCTCTTTTCCAAGCTAAAAAACCACAGTCTTATTAATCTCTCCTCATACGGCAGCCGTTCCATACCCCTAATTGTTTGTATTGCCCTTTTCTGAACCTTTTCCAATTCCAATATATCTTTTTTGAGATGGAGCAACCACATCTGCACACAGTATTCAAAATGTGGGCATATCATGGATTTATATAGAGGCAATATATTTTCTGTCTTATTATCTATTCCTTTCTTAAGGATTCCCAGCTTTCTGTTCATTTTTTGGACTGCTGCTGCACATTAAGTGGATGTTTTCAGAGAACTCCAAGATCTTTCTTGAGTGATAACACCTAATTTAGACCCCAACATTTTATATGTGTAGTTGGGTTTATGTTTTCCAATGTGCATTACTTTGTATTTATCAACACTGAATTTCATCTGTCATTTTGTTGCCCACTCAGTTTTGTGAGATCCTTTTGTTGCTCTTCGCAGTCTGCCTGGGACTTAATGATCTTAAGGCTCATGCTTCTAGATTCAGATGTAATAGGCTCCCTTTCTGCTGCTGATGACTCACGCCGGGGCAGTAGAGAGAATACCGATCACTTGGCGATTGTTAAAAGCTAAGAACAGTGGGATTTACATCAATGGCCTGGTCAGTCCCAACTCCAAAATTCCATTTGTTTCAATCAGACGTGTTGTTTTTTTACTTCTCCTCCTGGCAAAAGCTTTGACATGGTGCTACCAGTGCAGAGCCACACCGTTCCTCTTTAGAGGTGGCTACATTTCAGGGATGAACCATCCCAGCCACCAGAGTCATACCATTGGGCTGGAACTCACCTAAGACAATACTTTCTCCTGCGATTCCCAGAACTTCCAGCCCTGCTGTCCCCTCTTGACGTAAGTGAGCTGAGAAGGGTTTTTTTACTCATTTTGTACCTAGTGGAGTCATCCCATTGAGGCACTGGGAGGAAAAATAGTGTCATGTTGTTGTAGGGGAAAATACAGAGGGGAGACTGAGATGCATGAATGAGAACCAGGAAATTCCCTTTTCCTCTCATCCTGTGTGCATGTGAATGATTAAAACGACACAATCTAAATAATACAAACAAAGCCAATAAACTTCAGGGGCCAGATCCTCAGCAGGTGGAAATCAACCTAGCTCCACTGAAGTCAATGGGCCATATCCTGAGCTGGTGTAAATGATAACAAGGGAGTTGCTAAGTGAGCCACATGCCCATCAGGTGAATATCAGTGTAGTTCCATTGAAGTCAATGGACCGGCCCCTCAGCTGCTGTAAATCAGTGTCACTCCACTAACGCCAACAAAACTGCACCAGTGTAGAATAGCTCAGGGTTCTTTTACTCCTGAAACTTCAAAATGAGCAAAGTTATTGGAAAAATCCTGGAAAAACTCAAAACCACAGCCCTCCAATGACATGTGTAACATGTCAGCATTAACTCATCTCGGAACAAAGCTGAAATGGCTAGTGTTGGCAGGTCTAGCTTTTAGAGCGGGGTACTCTGTGAGTCAGGACTCCTGGCTTCTATTCTGCCACTGATCACCTGGTGAAGTCACTCCATGACCAAGTTCCCTGTAAGCTGTGTGGCTGCGCGGCCGTGCAGCAGCCTATTTAGCATTGAGCAGGCACTCAGGGAACTCGCCCAGGGACCTACTGCAGCCAGGGGAGGGGCTCCCCACCCCCAGCCCCAACCTAGCCCAGCCCCCAACTTACCGTAGCTGAGGTTCCCTTACCCAGGTCCGAACCCAGCTGGGGTGGCAAGGCCCGGACCGGACCCAGCCATGGCCAGGGCAGCCTGGACCCAGCCACGGCCAGGACAGTCCTGCCTGAACCTGGGCGGCCAGGCCTGGATCTGTTGCTCCCGGGGCACCCCTCCCCGAACCAGCCCCGACCCGGACCTGCAGGGGCCAGGCGCCTATCCTGCAGCTCCCACCCAGGACCTGCCATGGGACAGGCTCCTTTCCCACCCAGCCCAGGTGCTGTTGCAAGGAGAGAGAGCGGAGAGGAGTCCTCTCTCTCCCCACCGTAGCCCCAGAGCACCCTCCTGCACCCTAAGCCCCTCATCCCCTGCCCCATCCCAGAATCCGCACTCCCAGCCAAAGCCCTCCCATCCCTGCACCCCAACCCTCTTCCCCAGCCCTGAGCCCCCTCTCACACCCCTAAACCCTCGTTCCCATCCCACTACATGAATTTTTTATGTGCGCCAATATGAAGGTTGAGTGACACATCACCTCTATATTTGTGCACATAACAAAATTCATTCCACACATGGGTGGGAAAAATTAGAGGGAACACTGTTCATGACTTTGGGTCCTGTTTTCAGGACCCTCTAGGCACATACATGTATGTCTACTTTGCACACGCAAAATTGGAGGCCCATGTGGCTAGACAGATGCATCTATGCATGGTTGCATGAAAATGCAGGCATGTGTGTGCTTTTTTGGCTGTTTGTGCATACCCAGCCCCTGATCTTGCACCATTAAAATCAATGAGAGCTTTGGCACTGACTTCAATGAGCGTGGGAGAGTAGTTTCAGACTCCTGAAAATCAGACCCTCTGTATCCCAATTTAACTTTCTGTGAAATAGTGTGACTAATATACCCATCACAGCAGGGTGAGGTTTAGTTGACTAATGCCTCTAAATTTCTTTGAGATCTTTAAATTAAAGTATATGAAATGCTATATATATAAATGCAGATAAATCAGGTAATAGCTAAATGTAAATGTTCTCTGATAAATGCTAGAGAAGAGCAAAGTATTTATTTATTTCTCTGAGAAGCACAGAAAACAGTTCATCAGTGTTTGTGTAAATCACACTGTGTAAACCAAATGAAGGATTAGAAAATACGCCTTACTCGAGTAACTCAGTCTGTTTAGTTTAACAAACAGAAGGTTATGGTGTGACTTGAGGTTGCCATGTTGCCAACGACTCTTGGCTCTTCTATCTGGCAGAGAAAGGTATAACATGATCCAACAGCTGCAAGTTGAAGCTAGACAAATTCAGACTGGAAAGAAAGTGTAAAGTAGGGTAATTAATCATTCAAACAATTTACCAAGGGTTGTGGTGGATTCTCTATCACTGGCATTTTTTTTAAAAAAATCAATATTGGATGTGTTTCTAAAAGCTCTGCTCTAGGAATTATGTTGGGGCAGGTCTCTGGCCTGTGTTATACAGGAGGTCAGACTAGATGATCCCAATGGCCCCTTCTAGCCTTGGAATCTAGGGGTCTGTGAATCACTTTATAATTCACTCGCCAGCACTGCATTGGTAGGCTTGGAAGGATTAAATTTTTATTTTTAAATATTGGTAAACATTGATTTCACCATATATACACACACACACACACACACACACACAAACCAACACAAAAATATGTCCAGCGATGATGACAGAAATTTACATATAGGCAAAGTAAGAAAAACGCTGCTTGAGAACTTAGAGTCAAAATCCAGTCATTTGGACTTTTGAATTAAGCTTGTTACATTTCAACATATACTACCATTAAATAATTGTCTGACTTCCCCTAATTTCACACAACTGAGAAAATGTGAATCCATAAAAACAAAAACAAAAATAAGCTTCAAATAAATATTGATATATCTGTCCAAAATATACGAAAACCCCATTAATTCTTCCGAGTCTAACTATTGGCTATTCTGGGGAGTGTCTCTCTTTCTCTTGTTTTGACCAAAAAGTCCACCCTCGACCTGAGGAAACTGTCATTGAAACCGATATGTTTCCTTGGAAAGTTTTGGTTTAGACAAATTGTCAGTTTTCAGCAAAAAATGTTTTGTTGAAAAATTCTCCACCAGCTGTTAGTGCCACTTTCCCAGCAGCAAACAATTGTGTTCAATGGGTTCTCTTTTCACAGCACACATTCATTTTCCAGGCAGAAATCAGCTTCCAAACCCAGCAAGAACAGTGCAAGCTGTATAAAATAGCATAGACAAATTGGCAAGCTGGGAATACGCTTTGGTCCCCGCCGCCACCACCACCTCCCTTCTCAGATCAAACACAGGTGCAGGAGGGGTACAGATCTCACCTTGTTAAATGCTTTTCTTGAAGACGCTGTCTTCCTTGAAGGCATCTGCCTTGTTTTCATAGTAATCCAATTCATCCCATACCCCAAAAGTCTGTCTGCATCACCTCCCAATGTTCAGGTTATCACAGGATGCCTCACCGTTAATATTCCTTCTCCAATAGCATCTGTTGTCAACCTCCTCATTGGTAAAAATAATGAGGAGTCCTTGTGGCATCTTAGAGACTAACAAATTTATTTGGACTGCTATGGGTACCCGCATGGCCCCTCAGTATGCCAACATTTTTATGGCTGACTTAGAACAACGCTTCCTCAACTCTTGTACCCTTACACCCCTACTCTACTTGTGCTACACTGATGACCTCTTCATCATCTGGACCCATGAGAAGGAGGCCCTTGAGGAATTCCACCAAGATTTCAACAATTTCCAACCTACCATCAACCTCAACCTGGACCAGTCCACACAAGAGGTCCACTTCCTAGACATTACAGTGCTAATAAGCGATGGTACATAAACCCCACCCTATACCGGAAACCTACTGACCGATATATTTACCTACATGCCTCCAGCTTTGTCTACATTGTCTACATTGTCATTGTCATTTCCCCTGCCATTGTCTACAGCCAAGCTCCAAGTTACAACCACATTTGCTCCGATCCCTCAGACAGAGACAAACACATACAGAATCTCTATCAAGCATTCTTAAAACTGCAGTACCCACCTGGTGAAGTGAAGAAACAGATTGACAGAGCCAGAAGGGTACCGAGAAGTCACAAGAAGACAGGCACAATAAAGAAAGTAACAGAACGCCACTAGCTGTCACCTACAGCCCCCAACTAAAACCTGTCCAACGCATCATCAAGGATCTACAAGCTATCCTGAAGGACGACCCATCACTCTCACAGATCTTGGGAGACAGGCCAGTCCTCGCTTACAGACAGCCCCCCAACCTGAAGCAAATACTCACCAGCAACTACACATCACACAACAAAAACACCAACCCAGGAACCAAACCCTGCTACAAACCCCGGTACCAACTCTGTCCATATATCTATTCAAGGGACACCATCATAGCATGTAACCACATCAGCCACACCATCAAGGGCTCGTTCACCTGCACATCTACCAATGTGATATATGCCATCATGTGCCAGCAATGCCCCTCTGCCATGTACATTGGCCAAACCGGACAGTCTCTACGCAAAAGAATAAATGGACACAAATCTGACATCAGGAATCATAACATTCAAAAACCAGTAGGAGAACACTTCAATCTCTCTGGTCACTCAATAACAGACCTAAAAGTGGCAATTCTTCAAAAAAAAAAATTCAAAAACAGACTCCAACATGAAGCTGCAGAACTGGAATTAATTTGCAAACTGGATACCATCAGATTCGGCCTGATTAGAGACTGGGAGTGGTTGGGTCATTACAAAACCTAAACTTAATTTCCCCAATACTAATTTCTCCCTACTGTTACTCACACCTTCTTGTCAACTGTCTGTAATGGGCCACTCTCTTACCACTTCAAAAGTTATTTTTCCTCCCTTGGTATTCTGCTGTTAATTGATTTCTCGTTAGACTGACCTCACACTTGGTAAAGCAACCCCCATCCTTTTCTGTATTTATATCTGCTCCTGTATTTTCACTCCATGCATCTGATGAAGTGGTTTCTAACCCATGAAAGCTTATGCCCAAATAAATTTGTTAGTCTCTAACGGGCCACAAGGACTCCTCATTTTTGCTGATACAGACTAACATGGCTACCACTCTGAAACCTCCTCATTGGTAGCAACTTCTGCTATGTCTCTCTCCCATCACAGGCAGTGGAGGGCTTTAGCTGCCATAGCTCTGGGGAGGAGAATGCATAGTGATGCCACACTACTGCCTAATGCCATTCTGCCTTTGGAGGGGAAAGGCAAGTCCAGTCCCACCATGGGCACTGAGGGAATAAATGTGGAAGCAACCAGGACTACTGCTTTTCAGAGGGCCCACCAGTATCATCTCTGAATTGCCAGCCAATGGCAATGGGAAGCAGAGTCGGACTATTGCCCACATCCCTAATCTGTATTGAAAAGCCCTTTAGTGTTTAATGGGGATGAACAGGGTTCCATAGACATTGCTCCCAAACTCTTTCATATTATAGGCAGGGCTGATAGCATTGCCTAGTATTAGGGCTGCCTGACGCATCCCATTATAGGATCATTTTCAGTTGCTGATAACTTTGACATGCTTTAACTGTGAGACAAATTTTCCAAGCTGGATGTCTGCCTCGGGCTGCATTATTTTGGAAAATTTCAGCCAAAACTGTTGAGCTGTTTCTGCAAATGGGTTTAGCAAACATACATCACTTTGCAACGTTAAAAGAATTCTGGTGACCTTTTCTTTGGAAATATAATGTGACAGGCTCCTCTCCCACCCTGGGGTCCCCCGCAAACAGCCTCCAACACCCCTTGCTTTGTGAACACTTCGGTGAGTTTTTTATTTATCTTCTGCCACCGTCACAATCCCCATGCAGCAGTACTATATACATTGTCCTTCAATCCTCAGCCCTTTCTCGAGGGAGAGGATGCAGTCTCACCAGCCAGAGACCAGGCTTCCCCTGGGCTCTGCTAGCCCTTCTCTGCTTTGCACATCCTCACGGTGCTTTTAACTAGCTGCCACAGATCCACAGGATCAGTGCTACAGCCCCAGCTTTGGAACAGTCCCTAGAAGGAACCCTGTCAGTGTCCCTCATCCACTAGGGGTCTCACTCTTCCTCCAGGGTAAGCCAGGCATCTTCACCGCCTCCTTAGACTCGCCCTCTGGGCCTGCAGCACACCTGCTTCACACTGTGAGCTCCAGTCAGCCAGTTCAGCTGGGAGAGAGCCCTGATGGAGACTTGTCCACTCTGCAGGGATTAATGCACCTCCCAGAGCGTTTGCAGTGAGGGTCACACACCATTGTCGGAACAGTCGGGTTTATTCATTTTCTGGAACACAGCATGGGAAGTCCTTAGGGTAGTGCAGAGAAATGAAGGTTAAATTTAGTCCATTGTGGTTAGCCCAGAGCCCAGCCAAAGCTGTAGTGAAGCCCTTGGTTCAAGCTGTCTGTCTCTACACCTGTCCTCCTTGGGTGAGAGCCCCAACTCCCTCCAGCAGCCAATTTCTCCCTTCCCCCGCACACCTTACAGTCCTTTGTTTTCAGCTTGGGAATAATGCTCAGCTTCCCTGCTGAACAATGTCCCTCTGGGGCATTGGGTGCTAGATGCGAATGTTCTGCCATTGTCTTCTCAAATGCTCCATTGATATGGGGAGTAGGCCCAGACCACTTGCTGACACCCACCTCTATGTCTCTTAGCCTACTCCGAGAGCATTCAGTCCTTTCCCACCCACTGGGTAACAATGCAGCATATAGGGGAAACTGAGGCACACAAAGGGCTCATAAAATATTCCCACTTCATCACACTAGCCTCCCCAGCTGGTGGGATAATTAGCTCCACAGCTCATCAACTCCCTGTCTGCTTAGGCAATTAAGTGCTCCCCTCCTCCATCAGGCCTTACCTGGTGGAGCTAATTATTGCCTAAGTGATCAGAATGTTGGTCAGCTGCTGGCTCTCAGTTGTCTATTACAAAAAAGATCTAGCACCCCTATGCAGTGGAGCATGGACTTGAAATTTGGTAGGGGGAGGTGGCCTGTGCGTCAGGGATGTGTCCTTTGCCATCCCCATGAAAATCCTCCCAAATCTGGCCAAGTTGTATCTTTTGAATAATTGCAGTTTACACAGGCTCACTTGAGACTTGCTAGAGTTTAACAGCTAAAATCTCCCAAGATCCAGTCCTCACTGAGCCTGCTCATCTCCTGTCAGCTCCTATGTCTGACTGAACCACACATATGCCCTCACCACAGAGTGACTGACAATACCCCCTCCAGCACAGGGCTACAGGGGTGAACCCAGAGTTTCTCTTTAAAGGCTGCTCTGGGCCAGGGTGGGGGCTGGGCACTGGAACTGAGAGAAGGGAGTCTGTCCTGTGTTTTCAATGCCCCTGCACTCCAGCTGCCAGCCAGGCAATATGGAGGAGGACATGTCCTCATTCAAATACAGAGGAGACAAGGGCATTGCAGGGGAAGGCTGGAGGAGTGGCTTGTGACAGTGGCTGGGGGTGGAGAGTGGGGCTGGAGGCGGATGGGGGCAGCGACTGGGACAGACTGGGCAAGGGGACTGGTGGGAGTCAGGTGGTGGAGCAACTGACATTGGATGAAGAGCTGGGGAGGAGACTTGGACCCAGAACCAGTAGAGTGGGTGAAGGAGGCGGGGGGCAGGGCATAGTCTGATATGGAGCTGGTGTTTGGGGGAGGACTGGGACTGGCTGGGCACAGAGACTGGGACAAGAAGCTAGGGGAGGAGGGGACCCTGAGATTCGATGAGAGGCCTGGGAAAGGAGACTGGGACTGGGAGACAGGGGGTTGGGGAGCATGGTAAGAGGGCCACTGGAGCCTGTGTGAGAGAGAAAGAGGGAGATATTCAGGGAGTGTGGGAGGGAAGTGGGGCTGGCTGGGCAAGGAAACTGGGAGCAAAGAGCCGGCAGGGGTAAGAGAGAACAGGACTGAGAATATCTAGGCAAGGAAACTGGGAATGGGAGATGAGGGAGACTGGGATCAGGAGCCTGGATGAGTGAGACTAGGACTAACAGGGCAAGGAGCCTGGGCCTGGGACCAGCAGCCTGAGAGGTGGTGATTGGTACTGACTAGGGTTGCCAACAGTTTAATCACACAAACCCAAACACCCTTGCCCCGCCCCCTGCCCCACCCCTTCCCTACCCCTTCTCTGAGGCCCCGCCCTGCTCACTCCATCCCCCCTCCCTCTGTCACTCACTCTCCCCCACCCTCATTCATTTTCACCAGGCTGGGGCAGGGGGTTGGGCTGCAGGAGGGAGTGCGGGAGGTGCTTACCTCTGATGCCTCCTGGTCGGTGGTGCAGCGGGGCTAAGGCAGGTTCCCTACCTGCCCTGGCACCGTGCTGCTCCCGGAAGCTGCTAGCACATCCTTGTGGCCCCTGGCGGGGGGGGTGGGGCACAGGGGGCTCTGCGCGCTGCCCCTGCCTGCAGGCACCACCCCCACAGCTCCCATTGGCTGCAGTTCCTGGCCAATGGGAGCTGCAAAGTTGGTGCTTGGGGTAGGGCAGTGCACTGAGACCTCCTGGCTCCACCCCATGGGCTGCAGGGTCATGCTGGCTGCTTCCAGGAGCAGTGTGGAGCCAGGGCAGGTAGGGAGCCTGCCTTAGCCCCGCTGTGACGCCAGACTTTTAGCAGCCTAAAATCTCCCGGTTTCGCTTCAGTAGCCTCCAGGAGATAGAGCCCAATTCCGGGAGACTCCCAGCAAAACTGGGAGGGTTGGCAACCCTAGTAGTGACCAGGTGAGGGATGAGGAACTGGTGTTGTGGTGTAAACAGAACTGGGACACCTGGGAGGAGATGGTGCAGAAGGGGACAAGCTATGTTAAAAGAACATTAGTCAGGTTGCAAAGTCAGGCACTCAACAGTTAGGAAATCCCAGATTTAAGCTTGCCTGTGAACTTGCGTTGATACAGTTTTTAATCACACTATTTTTTCCATAGGACCCCTGCCAAAATACTGAATTGCTGCTCTTTAAGGGAGTGCTGCCCATCCCGTACGCTGAACAAGGCAGTGGTCCTGTGAAAAAAATGGTATGTGATCATGTCCTTAAACACTGGGCATATTTGGCAGTGTACCAGCTTCATGTATCATGGCCAGGCTACAGCTGGAGCAGTTTACAGCAGTCTCAGTACTGCTACAGTTTGTGCCCAGCTCCAGTTGCCTTCTGGCAGTTGAAGATCACTGGTGCAGCAATACATCAGCTGTGAACAGCCGCCCCAGAAGAGCCCCTAGGGCCCTGGGACTACTCTCCCTAGCAGCTAGCCTGGTCAGGAATTTTTCAACAAAATTATTTTTCGTTGGAAAAGGCTGATTTGTCAAAACAGAAACTGTTCACAGGACTGTTCCAAGATAGAATTGCTGGTCAAAAAGAGAGAGAGCCCCACTCCAGAACAGTCTGTAGCCTGGTGGTGGTCAGGGCACTCACCTGGGCTGTGTGGAGACCTGAGTTAAAGTCTTTGCTCTGACTGATGTAGAGCAAGGTCTGGAACCCAGGTCTCCCCCAGCCCAGGTGAGTGTCTTGTCCTTGGCTAGGCAGGGGTGGGGCTCCCTCTCTCTAGTTTGTGGGTTTTTTTAAGAAAAGGGGGGAGGGGGGCTCTGGTTTTTCCTGATGCAGAATGGGAAACAAATCCAAACTCTCAAAAATATTCCCAGAGTGGGAAACACATTTCCTGCCCAGCTCTACCCAACAGCCAATCCTGGAGACGTCTGTGAAAAAATGCAAACATAGATATTGCAAGTAGACACATATATTGGAGTGTTTGACCAGGATTCTCTGTCTACCAAGGTAGTTTAGGATCAGCTGTTGGGTCCCGAGAGTTTCAACTGAACATTGATTATTCTTCAGATAATGCTGTTCATGGTTACTGATGCTATCAGCGATACTGAGGGTAAATATTTGCCCTGTCAAATAACATTCAGCAGCCAGCACATAAATATTAGAGGAATAAATGTCACTCCTACCTTACCCTTTCGCTGTGGAGATGCCAGGACAGATCCTCAGCTGGTGTAAATCAGCACTAGAGTCAATGGAGCTGCACTGGTTTGTGTGCCTGGGCCAGGTTAGATCAGCCCAAGGGTGGCTCTAAATTACCCTGGGCTGTAAGAGCCACAGCAGGAGCCAAGGGTCAGTGTAGCACAGCGTATTCTGGCCTCACCTTTTTCCTGCTCTGCCAGGAAAGTGCATGGCATCAGAGCCCCAACATCAGCTCCTTGCTGCCAGAGGTTGCCTAATGGTGACCATCCCCCCTTGGACTGTGAGCTCATCATGTCTCACTAGCTAAGCAAGGACTAGCCTAGTCAGTATTTGGGTGGGAGAACAATGAACGTGGAGAGCTGAAGGAACTGTGTTAATAATTCCATGGATGGCACTTTTTTAGTATTGGACCCACAGCATGGGGTGTGAGATGCCTCTGTAGTCCCTAGATCAATAGCGTGATAGCAGGCACTCTTGGTCAAGTGGGCCAATGCACTCTGTTAAGGACCCTTAATCCCTGGATTATGGGCACAATAGACCATAATCACACTGTGTATTTAAAAAAACCAAACCAACCATGCTGTACAATATAGGAAACTGCCTGCATGTGTATTCTAATGATGCTCACCAAGATCCTGAAAATACTGAGGCAAGGGGCCATGTAAACAGAGCAGTCCTGTGGTTTAGGAATGCAAGGAAAATATTTAATCCTTTGGCACAGGATTGCACAACCAGCTAAGTGCACTGGGGTTTTGGGGGGGAGGGGTTGCTTTTTTGTAGGGCTGTCAAGCAATTAAAAATATGAATCACAATTGTGCAATTAATCACGCTGTTAAACAATAATAGAATACCATTTAAATATTTTGAATGTTTTCTACATTTTCAAATATATTTATTTCAATTACAACATGGAATACAAAGTGTACAGTGCTCACTTTATATTTATTTTAATTACCAATATTTACATGGTAAAAAACAAAATAAATAATATTCACCTAACACAAGTACGTTAGTGCAATCTCTTTATCATGAAAGTTGAACTTACAAATGTAGAATTATGTACAAAAAATAACTGTATTCAAAAATAGACCAATATAAAACTTTAGAGCCTACAAGTCCACTCAGTCCTATTTCTTGTTCAGCCAATCGCTCAGACAAACCAATTTGTTTACATTTGCAGAAGATAATGCTGCCTGCTTCTTGTTTACAATGTTACCTGAAAGTGAGAACAGGCATTTGCATGGCACTGTTGTAGCCAGCATCACAAGATATTTACATGCCAAATGCTCTAAAGATTCATATGTCCCCCTTCATGCTTTAAGCACCATTCCAGAGGACATGCGTCAGTGCTGATGACGGGTTCTGCTCAATAACAATCCAAAGCAGTACGGACTGGCACACATTCATTTTCATCATCTGAGTCAGATGCCAAAAGCAAAAGGTTGATTTTCTTTTTTGGTCGTTCAGGTTCTGTAGTTTCCACATAGGAGTGTTCCTTTTTAAGACTTCTGAAAGCATTCTCCACGCCTCGCCCCTCTCGGATTTTGGAAAGCACTTCAGAATCTTAAACTTTGAGTTGAGTTCTATAGCTGCCTTTAGAAATCTCACATTGGTACCCTCTTTGCATTTTGTCATATCTGCAATGAAAGTCTTCTTAAATCAAAGAACATGTGCTGGGTCATTATCTGAGACTGCTGTAACACGTAATATATGGCAGAATGTGGGTAAAACAGAGCAGGAGACATAGAATTCTCCCCCAAGGAGTTCAATCACAAATTTAATTAACACATTATTTTTTTAATGAGTATCATCAGTATGGAAGCATGTCCTCTGGAATGGTGGCTGAAGCATGAAGGGGCATACGAATGTTTAGCATATCTGGCACATAAATACCTTGCAATGCCTGCTCTCACTTTCAAGTGACATTGTAAATAAGAAGTGGGCAGCATTAGCTCCCCTAAATATAAACACACTTGTTTGTCTTCGCGAAGAAGTAGGACTGAGTGGACTTGTAGGCTCTAAAGTTTTACATTGTTTTGGTTTTGAGTGACCACACTTGCAAATGGGAGAGCTTTTAATTTTCTATTTGTGTAAATGTGGAATGTTATATGTAACAAAAAAAATCTACATTTGCAAGTTGCACTTTCACGATAAAGAGATTGCACTTCAGTACTTATATGAGGTGAATTGAAAAATACTATTTCTTTTATCATGTTTACAGTGAAAATATTTGTAATTAAAAAATAATATAAAGTGATCACTGCACACTTTGTATTCTGTGTTGTAACTGAAATCAATATATTTGAAAATGTAGAAAAACATCCACAAATATTTAAAACATTCAACTGGTATTCTTTTAATGTTTAACAGTGTGATTAATCGCAATTCATTTTTTTTAATCACGATTAATTTTTTGAGCTAATTGCGTGAATTAACTGTGATTAATTGATAGTCCTATTTTTTTGCTTTCCTCTGAAGCTCCCAATTTGGGCCAATGTCAGATTACACAGACCAGCTTCTGATCTGGTGTTTCAATCCCTGTGTTCCAAACTCAATCTGCTCCAAAACAGTATCATGAAGATTAGTCCAATCCACACCCAAGAGAAATCAACCCACTGCAGAAAATGATTGACAGCCACAGGACCCAGTGAACTGGTTCCGTAGATTTTAAGAGCAGAAGGGACCACTAGATCGTCTAGTGACTTCCTGTATATTGCAGGCCATCAGGTTTCACTCAGTTACCCCGATATTGAGCCCAATAATTTGCGTTTTGACTAAAGTGTCCCTTCCAGAAAGGCATCCAGTCTAGATTTGTAGGCTTCAAAAGTTGGAGAATCCCCCACTTCCCTTGATAGTTTGTTCCAGTGGTCAGTCACCCTTACTGTTAACAATTTGTACTTTCTTTCTCATTTGAGTTTATCAGGCTTCAATTTCCAGCCACTTGTTCTTGTTCTTCCTTTCTCTACTAGATTAAAGAGCCCTTTAGGTCTTGGTATTTTCTCCCTGTGAAGATACTTATACATTGTAATCAAGTTGCCTCTCAATCTTCTTTTTGATGAGCTAAACAGCTCCTTATGTCTCTCCTTATAAGGCATTTTCTCTAGCCCGCAGATCATTTTTGTGGCTCTTTTCTGCACCATCTCCAATTTTTCACCCACCTTTTTAAAATGTGGACCCTAGAACCGGATGCAGTATACTACTAGTGTTATAGACAATGGTTTTGCTGGTAGCTAAAGATGGGCGAATACTTGTTCCAAGTGATTTGCTCAGGCCCTCCTTCTCTTTAATTATCCGCTCAGAGAAGATAAACAGAACCAGAGGCCAGATCTTGATCTCAGTTATCTGGATACAAATCCAGAATAACTCCACTGAGATTTAGATTAACATCTGTGTGAGAGAGACCAGAATTTGATCCCACTGGGCTTTGATGACCAACCATACTGTTGTTGTAATAATAATAATAATTAATAATAAATACTTCGTATTACATCATGCTCAAAGGCCCCAAAAGATCAGGGCCCCACTGTTCTAGGCACTGTAAATATAGATAGTAAGAGACGATCCCTGCCCTAAAACATTTACAATCTGAATTAAGGGAGGGAATTTTCAGAAGTGCTCAGCACTGGCCTAATTCTGCTCCCATTAAAGTCTGTGGTAAACTTCATTACCCTGTAGTATATAGGAGTTGGTTAGTATTAGCAGGAGTGTTGTAAGCAAGACACAAGAAGTCATTCTTCCACTCTACTTCACGCTAATACGGCCTCAACTGGAGTATTGTGTCCAGTTCTGGGTGCCACATTTCAGGAAAGATGTGGACAAATTGGAGAAAGTCCAGAGAAGAGCAACAAAAATGATTAAAGGTCTAGAAAACATGATGTATGAATAAGACTACATTTTAGTCATGGGTATTTTTAGTAAAAGTCATGAACAGGTCATTGGCAGCAAACAAAAATTCACAGCCCGTGACCTGGCCAGCCTCCCCAGCTGGGAGCTCAAGGGCCAGGCAGGATGGTCCCGCAGGCTGGATGTGGCCCACAGGCCGCAGTTTGACTACCTCTGGTCTACACAGTAGGTGACTGTGAGTGTATCACATGAGCTCTAGTTCAGGTATCTGTTCTCTGATTTTGCTGGTTTGTGTTGATCTTTGGTACCTCTCTCCTGTTCTTAGTCCTGACTCCCTGGTGCTTTCATGATGTTATTTCTTTTGCTCTGGTATCCTGGGGACATGCAGCATGCGGAGGGCTGGGAAGTTTGATTCACATAAACACACCAAAGTTCAGATGCTTAGAACATCTGGAGTGAAGAGCATTGGGTTGGAGATCTCATAACAGCCTCTCTGGGGAAATGTTTGGTGTCAGGGTGGGGATAGAGTCTTCCTCACAGTATTTTGGCACTTTCGCTTCTGATCCTGAACTGAGAAAATGAAGGGAAAAAATTAATGTTATCCAATTTTTTCTGAGCCCAGTAAAAGTTTTGGATCCCCTCCAGTTTGTGTGATGGCTGATGTGTGGGTCATTCCCTGCTTTATCTTAACTAGCTCACTTGGGTTCTCCTGGCTTTTAACATCTGAAGGGGAGGATGGATCCAAGAGAATGTCTACACTGCAGTCAGTTGTATGATTGCAGCACAAGTAGCCATACTCAAGCTAGCTTTGATCTAGCTCAAATAACACTAGCAAGAAAGCTGCAGCAGCTTGGACTAGCCACTCAAATATCTATAAAAAGAAAAGGAGTACTTGTGGCACCTTAGAGACTAACCAATTTATTTGAGCATGAGCTTTCGTGAGCTACAGAAAGCTCATGCTCAAATAAATTGGTTAGTCTCTAAGGTGCCACAAGTACTCCTTTTCTTTTTGCGAATACAGACTAACACGGCTGTTACTCTGAAACCTGTCAAATATCTATCTAAACAAGACCCAGGTGGGCTTGTACAGTTGCCAGTGCTGCCATGGCTTCACTGCTATTGTTATTCAAATTAGCTAGACCAAAGGTATCTCGGGCATGTCTACTTGTCCTGCCGTCCCACCTCTCATTGCAGTGTGGGCAGACCCCAAGCGAGCACAACTCTGGTGCCATAAACATGCATCCAACTTCCTTAGCTGCTTAAATCCATGTAGCTCTGTTGAAATCAGTGGAGCTACACTCAGCTGCAGCAGCTCAGGATCTGCCCCCTCGTAATAAATACATCACAATTTCAAAGCACTAGCAGGAGTGGTGCACCCTGGTTTCTTTTAAGCAAATCCTAAAGTGTGTGTGTGGGGGGGTATAATCTTCCCTTTTTTATCATCCTTCCTGGATTTTAGAATGCTTAGATATCTGAAGTTGTTAGCTCTGTGTTAAGAGTGTCTCATTAAATTTGAAATCTCTGCTCTCCAAAGCGCTGGTAATTAGTCACTTGATTGAAAGTCTAAATCTGAAGGCTTGGACATTGACTAAAACTTTGCTAACCTAAGGTGATATGTTTAGCATAGTTAAAGCTTGCTAATTTTTTGGTTAAGGTCCCTTGCCATACTATGAAAGTGGCATCACAGACTGCTGGAAACCTCTTGTGTTTCCACAACAGTGGTTAGAACGAATCTTTGGGATTTATTTTCACACTTGGGTTTTCTTATGTCTCAGAACTTCTAAAATTGTTGGTTAATAATGACTGCTTCTTTACTTAGCATACAGCAATTAGTGAGCAGCAAAAATATTGTCTTTAAACCTCCAGTAGCCTGTCATTCTAGTGCAACACAGTTTCTTATGTGTTGTTATTACAAATGCAGTACCAGATTGTCAGAAGTTGGCTTCTAGTTTTATACTTGCAATTTGCAGTTACAGTTTAACACTCGCAGTTATTTGTATCTGCCACTCAGGCTGCTTGGACGTTTACTTACCTGACTGCACCTGCAGATCATGCATCAGTACTTGTCTGTAGTTGTGTATTGTGTGTGTCCAAGTGACCAGAACTGTGGATGCAAAAGTGACTTTGACCAGCACAGATGAAACAGCTCTGGAGCTTTGGAATATGCCTTCCTGGGAGAGGGGCTTAGTCTATAAAAGGACTGTCCTCCATATTGGATTGTTTTCCAGCCAACCACAGCTCCCGGTGCAGAGAGGCAGCCAGGGACAGGTCATGATAATTTGAAAAGAACAAGGGAACAGGGAGAGCAGGACAGAGTGAGGAAAGGGATGGCAGCTGTGGGATAACACTAAGCTTGCCCCCTCTCAGAAGATGGAGGAAGCTGGGGGGACAAAAGAGAAAAGGAAAGCTCTCTGCAGCACCGGACATTATGTGCCACCTCAGCATGAGGGTGTCAGCCCTAGTGTCTTGGTTAAATACTGGTTCATATTTAATTCTGCTGATGCAAAACCCCAAGTACCCTCTCATCTCATCTGGATACAATATTCTTATTCACTCCCCCTTCTGCCTCCTCCCAGCACTAGTGTGATGCTGTTGCAAAGCTGGCCACAATTCCACAGTTCAGACACAGGTGAAGTGATCTCTGTTTACACTGTAGATCGTTCTGCAGACATTCATCCCACTGCCCTCCTTTCCCATGGACCCCCTCCCCCCGCCCCCACTTCCCACTCTTTCCTGAGATTTGCTCTGCAAATACTCTTTTGCTTAGCCATCCAGCACTGATTTCTTCTCTCCTCTTCACTGTCTGCTTTTGTGCCTGGTCATTTGTCATGTGGGTTGTATCAGACAGAGCGAAATTGTGAGCTGTTTGGAACTCAGAGTTTGTCTTCTAGTGTTTTTGCAAAGGAACATCTGTGTAAATAAACATACAAATGTAGTTTCTCCCATCAATTTATGACAGAGGTGTGACATGTCGATTGTGTGGTTAACCCTATATTCATAAATAGGAGGATAGAAAACGGGTTCCTTTGTATTGCTGTGTCATAGTCACTTGCAAATTTCTGATAACTTTGCATGGGGTTTCAATATCCCCTTTCAGCACCAAATTACAGGACTGTACTTTTACACACTGGACGGTTTAGGCATATTTCAATTGCCAAAAGATTATCCTTGATAGCTGCTTCCTCAGCTCCATCCATGTCATCTCACTGTAGAATCATAGAATATCAGGGTTGGAAGGGACCTCAGGAGGTCATCTAGTCCAACCCCCTGCTCAAAGCAGGACCAATCCCCAATTAAATCATCCCAGCCAGGGCTTTGTCAAGCCTGACCTTAAAAACTTCTAAGGAAGGAGATTCTACCACCTCCCTAGGTAACGCATTCCAGTGTTTCACCACCCTCCTAGTGAAAAAGTTTTTCCTAATATCCAACCTAAACCTCCCCCACTGCAACTTGAGACCATTACTCCTTGTCCTGTCCTCTTCTACCACTGAGAATAGTCTAGAACCATCCTCTCTGGAACCACCTCTCAGGTAGTTAAAGCAGCTATCAAATCAAATCCCCCCTCATTCTTCTCTTCTGCAGACTAAACAATCCCAGTTCCCTCAGTCTCTCCTCATAAATCATGTGTTCCAGACCCCTAATCATTTTTGTTGCCCTTCACTGGACTCTCTCCAATTTATCCACATCCTTCTTGTAGTGTGGGGCCCAAAACTGGACACAGTACTCCAGATGAGGCCTCACCAATGTCGAATAGAGGGGGATGATCACGTCCCTCGATCTGCTCGCTATGCCCCTACTTATACATCCCAAAATGCCACTGGCCTTCTTGGCAACAAGGGCACACTGCTGACTCATATCCAGCTTCTCGTCCACTGTCACCCCTAGGTCCTTTTCCGCAGAACTGCTGCCTAGCCATTCGGTCCCTAGTCTGTAGCTGTGCATTGGGTTCTTGCGTCCTAAGTGCACGACCCTGCACTTATCCTTATTGAACCTCATCAGATTTCTTTTGGCCCAATCCTCCAATTTGTCTAGGTCCCTCTGTATCCTATCCCTGCCCTCCAGCGTATCTACCACTCCTCCCAGTTTAGTATCATCCGCAAATTTGCTGAGAGTGCAATCCACACCATCCTCCAGATCATTTATGAAGATATTGAACAAAACCGGCCCCAGGACCGACCCCTGGGGCACTCCACTTGACACCGGCTTCCAACTAGACATGGAGCCATTGATCACTACCCATTGAGCCCGACAATCTAGCCAACTTTCTACCCACCTTATAGTGTATTCATCCAGCCCATACTTCTTTAACTTGCTGACAAGAATACTGTGGGAGACCATGTCAAAAGCTTTGCTAAAGTCAAGAAACAATACATCCACTGCTTTCCCTTCATCCACAGAACCAGTAATCTCATCATAGAAGGCGATTAGATTAGTCAGGCATGACCTTCCCTTGGTGAATCCATGCTGGCTGTTCCTGATCACTTTCCTCTCATGTAAGTGTTTCAGGATTGATTCTTTGAGGACCTGCTCCATGATTTTTCTGGGGACTGAGGTGAGGCTGACTGGTCTGTAGTTCCCAGGATCCTCCTTCTTCCCTTTTTTAAAGATTGGCACTACATTAGCCTTTTTCCAGTCATCTGGGACTTCCCCAGTTCGCCACGAGTTTTCAAAGATAATGGCCAATGGCTCTGCAATCACAGCCACCAATTCCTTTAGCACTCTCGGATGCAACTCGTCCGGCCCCATGGACTTGTGCATGTCCAGCTTTTCTAAATAGTTCCTAACCACCTCTTTCTCCACAGAGGGCTGGCGGCCATCTACTCCCCATGTTGTGATGCCCAGCGCAGCAGTCTGGGAGCTGTCCTTCTCTACTACTACTGTCCTTGTGGACAAGTATTGCTTTGTCTAATTAACAGATGGTAAATATAATAAGAACATAAGAACAGCCATACTGGGTCAGACCAAAGGTCCATCTAGCCCAGTATCCTGTCTTCTGACAGTGGCCAATGCCAGGTGCCCCAGAGGGAATGAACAGAACAGGTAATCATCAAGCAATCCCTGTCACGCATTGCCAGCTTCTGGCAAACAGAGGCTAGGGACACCATCCCTGCCCATCCTAGCCAATAGCCATTGATGGACCTATCCTCCATGAATTTATCTAGTTCTTTTTTGATCCCTTTTATAGTCTTGGCCTTCACAACATCCTCTGGCAAGGAGTTCTACAGGTTGACTGTGCGTTGTGTGAAGAAATACTTCCTTTTGTTTGTTTTTAAACCTGTTTCATATTAATTTCATTTGGTGACCCCTAGTTCTTGTGTTATGAGAAGGAGTAAATAACACTTTCTTATTTACTTTGTCCACACCAGTCATGATTTTATAGACCTTTATCATATTCCCCATAGTCATCTCTTTTCCAAGCTGAGAAGTCCCAGTCTTCTTCATCTCTCCTCATATGGCAGCTGTTCCGTATCCCTAATCATTTTTGTTGCAGAAATGATTTTTCCCTCAATACATTTGTCATACCCTGGTCAGATCTCCTTCACTGGGGTATACAGAAAGTGGAGCTGGGCAAGAACACCCAAGAAGAACCATTCCAAGCTGGATGGAAGAAGAACACCTATTTGCATGTGGGGGCTGTATATAAAATTGCATCTGGACACAACTAGCATTTTCTGATTAGCTTTCACCGATGTCACGTGTGGAGCGGAGTAGGAACTAGATCTCACCTCCTGACATTTTTTTGAAATTTTGGAAATTTCTCTGATTCCAATCTGGGATGAAAAGTTGAAATCTTGAAAAATTTTGCAAACCGATCATCAAAAGTAAATGTTAACGTCATTGTAAACATTTTGTTTTGATTTTGACCTTTTTTCATTTTTAAAAAATGCTATAAATTAACTTAAATTTCTAACTGAAAATCTTTTGAGCCATACCCCAAACTTTTCATTGTGAAAATGTAAAAATGGGACATTTTGACAATTTTGAAAGGTTTTAATTTTTTTTCTCAAAAATGTTTCAGAATGCGAAATTGGACACCCTTTCCCATGAAGTTTTGGGTTTGATGAAAACATTTCATCAAAAATTTCCTGATCACTCAACATACTAGGGACAGAAGAAGATCCTCCACCTGAACTTCCACCTAATTTAAACCAAACCACTTTTCATGATTCTGAAATATTTAGGCAAGTCTCCCCCTGCCCTCCTAATACTCAATGCTCTAGGAATTATTTTAGGAAAGTTCTTTGACCTGTGTTATACACTAGATGATCACAATGGTCCCACCTGGCCTTGGAATCTATGAATCCCCTTCCCACTTCTGTTTCTGTGCTTGGGTTGAATGTGGAAGTTCCAAAACTCTCCAAGAGATGCTATCTTTTCATGATTTTTGGGGCCAGAAGTAGACATTTACAAGAATGCCTGTTCTTATGAGATTTCCAGCCCACAAAGTTCATAGAGTTAAGATAGACTTTGGATGTGCATCTGAACAGTTCTCCAAAGGAAACTCCAGATCCCACTGTGTTGAGGTTCACCCATTCCTGGATTATAGTCATGCCCCTAGTCGGCAACAGGAAAGGGCTTTGCAACCAAGAAGGAACATGTTCTATCTGAACCTGCAGCTGAAAGGTCCCTCTTTTCCAGTGCTCCATGCTAGACCTGATAAACAATTTGCAAGTCACTAGGTTTTCATTTAGAAATAGCTTCTTTTTTCCCCAAAAACATTTCTTGCAAAAAATTGTCAACATCAAAACTTCATTTCTTGCAAAATACACCTGGCTTGAAAAAATATATGTAAATGTTTGTTGATAATGTGATCCGCATAGGTATCAACGTTTTTCATTTACCAAAAACCTGGATATTTGATACCAGAAAACTTTCTCTATCATGTTTGAGGATCTTTTCCAGAACAATTATGGACACATGTTTTTTAAATTCATGAGTTTTTAAAGTTGAAAAATGGGTCTGTTTCAAAACTTTCAAAACGAAATTTCTGCATTACAATGTTTTTCACTAAACTGGTTTTTCATGTTAGGACCGGCTTGGATTGGGAGGGACCCTGAATGAATACTTGCGAGTCTGACTGGCCATAGCTTCCCCTGCAGACTTCGGTCTGTTTTGTGATGAGAGAAGCTTTCCAGTAAATTGGAATTAAACTCTCTCTGGGCATATCTACACTGCATCTGGTACGAGTCTGCATCTGGGTTGACAAGCTTGCGCTAACTTGCTAAAATTAGCAGTGTAGATGTTGCAGCTCAAAGCACTGTCTACATAGTTATTTCTAGAGCACTAGCATGAGCCCCGCTAACACAAGTCTGTGGTCCCAGGCTGGGATGCTTGCTCCCAGAGCCATCTGAGGCATTCCCTAAAAGACTTGCAGGTGTGGCGTCCCTTGGTGTTTGAACCCCCAAATCAGCTAGCCCTGGCGACTCTCCTGGGGCTGTCACCTAATCTTACATGTACATTCCATTTTGTGTCAGCAATAAACCAGTCAAGATGGTGCAATTTCAGGGCAATTTTTGCTTTTCTGGAGAGGTTAAAGTCACTCACTCTCCAGCTTTCTGCTTCCTACAACCACTCAAAGCAGGCTGTAATCCTCCCCTGAGCCCCAATGCTATGATACCATGCTAGGTTTTACTGCTTAAAGCAGCTCTGTCTCAAGCTTGATTTTGCAAGGGTGTGTTTGTTGTTCGAGGCTCTCTGTACGTGTCTCATAATCCCCTCCATTAGGGGACTTCCTACGTCTGAAGCATTCCAGCACCTCTGCTGACAGTCCCTGCCCTACTTTGTAGAGCTAATGGGATCCTCAGACACATCTGGGGTTTTTCCCTGTAGTTTAATTAATTGTCCAAAGCTGCCCCCCTTTGCGTGACCATTTAGTCCTGGTAGAGGTAGCAGTTAAGATATCCCACAGTTTAATGTAATTTCTCTTGAGGATTTAAATCGGATAATGCTAAAGCTTAATCCAACCCCCTCTAAATCTCTGTCCTTGGCCATGGTCACTTGTCAAAGGTTGTTTCCAGTGTCTTGGTCTACTCTTCCCCTCTCCTCGTTTAATCTCTCTCGACTTCTGGTACATAGTTGACATTTGCTCCCAAGCAGCAGATGGCCAAGACTATACTAATTACAAACATGTCCATTTTCTGATCGCTCCTGTTTTAAACTGTGAGCCTGATTCTCTGCCATCTTGCTCTTTGCAGGTCTGAATCTCTAGCACCCTGCACCCTGTGCAGTCACATAAAGCAGCGCAATTTCCCAAATCGGGATGGTGTAAGTGATTTCATAGAGTGCAGGACGGTGCAGAAGCAGACCCATTATATCATGACTTTAAAAAAATCTTCAAAAATGCCTTATAAGGGCTTCTCTGCTCCCTTGTTGATATCTATATGTAACCCTTCTGCCAGGTGGAGCCGGCAGCAACCAGGGCTGGGTTCAATATCTACAGTACAACACAGAATTGGCTCGAGCCCCCACCCAGTAACCTGGGAAAATTACACACCACCCCTGGGCACCTCTGAGAGGCCGTACTTCCCCACTCACAAGCACAGAGTCTGAGTGTAGAAAAGAAACTTTTAATGAAAGGAGGGAAGTCACCTGAAATTAATTAGGGAAAATGCCATAAGCCAGATTCATAAACATTAAACTGTGAGCAGGACGCCCACCCCAGAGTGCATGGGGTGGTGCCTTCCACCTCATGTTCTTGAGTTCTACAACCCGCCAGCCACAGCTCCTCTCCATCGGCCGCCCTGCCAGCCACAGTTCCTCTCTGCGGGCTGCCCCACCAGCTGCTGCTCCTCACCACCTGGCCATCCCTCCAGTCACTGTCCCTCACCACCTGGCTGCCCCGCCACCCACTGCCAACCGCTTTCACCAGCTGACTGTCAGTTACCTTCTGCTGCCACCTGCTCTCCCCTGTGACCTCTGCACATCAGTCTCTTCGTGATTTTTAGCTCTCAGCAGACTGGGCAGAAACACTGCCCCTCCATAAGTGATTTCAGCTCTTATTGAGTACTTGAAATAACAAAAGGCTCCTAATGAAGCCTATTGAGGTCTATCATTGAACAGTGGGAAAAAACAGGTTAAACCAGGCCAGAGACCCTGAGGGAGAGGCCACACCAGCTGGCTGGGACACCTGTCCCCACCCCTCTGACTTTCACAGGGGTCTGGCATTCGAGCCCCTGGCTTAGTGAGTTCCTTTCAGTTGAGGGTGACCCTGCACAGTTCTGCTCTCCTTTAGTCGTACAATGAAGGTAACATTGATAACATTTCACTCCCCTGCATTCGGTACTAAAGGGATTTGTAACCCAACACCAGCCAAAACTTATCACTTGGAGCTACACGGCTCCTGTCTGCTAGATCCCTACACAGAGTAGGTGTGTTCATGTAAATACAGTTTGCTCCTGAAGTCTCTCCCCCCTCTGTCATAGGAGAGTTCATTTAGACCCTGCTCGCATATAAAAGCCATTTCACTTAGTCTCCCCCTTGTCTGGGTCCTTATCACCATAGTATATGAGTGCCACACAATCACTAAAGGATTTGAACCTCTCAACAGCACTGTGGGGTATGGAAATATTTGCCCCAATTTATACATGGGGAATTAAGGCCTGGAGTAAAGTAAGTGACTTGTCCAGGGTCCTGCAAGACATGTGTGGCTAAATCAGCTCGTGCACTCCACACCAATGTCTTAGCCACTAATCCACCCTTCCTACTGCTTGCTACGTGACTATCCCCTGTGAAACTAACACAGGAACAAGTGAAACATGGAGTCTGATTTCATTTACTCTAGGGCCCCTTTGCACCACTCTGGCAGCATTAGGAGCCTCTGAGTGGGGATAAATTTGCAAGGAGACTTAGGGTAAATGAAGACTCAGGGTC
Organism: Lepidochelys kempii; assembly: GCF_965140285.1. Lineage (NCBI taxonomy): Eukaryota > Metazoa > Chordata > Testudines > Cheloniidae > Lepidochelys > Lepidochelys kempii. The sequence continues at coordinate 27,137,284 of NC_136392.1, read as the reverse complement.
CAGGTGAGTTCAAATGAACAAAGTAAACTGAAACATGGAGGAAAATGAATCTGTACATTAGCTTCTTTCAGTTTTAGTGAATACAGTTGTTACTTGTAGCAAAACTGTGTGCAAAGCATTCATTGGTGTATGCAGTGTTATAGTCCTGTCAGTCCCAAAACATTAGAGAGACAAGGTGAGTGAGGCAATATCTTTTGCTGGACCAACTTCTGTTGATGAGAGCAAGAGAAGCTTTCCAGCTACACAAAGCTAGAAGAAGAGCTCTGTGTAGTTCGAAAGCTTGTCTCTCTCACTAACAGAAGTTGGTCCAAATAAAGATATTACCTCCCCCACCTTGTCTCTGCAAAGCATTCAGGCAGAAATACTATTTTCAAATTGACAGTGTTTCTTTGCATTTAATATTCACATTAAAAATGAAAATATCTTCCAGATAGGTAGGTTGAAACATGTGGCAAGAACTTGCAGCATTTACAGAAGCAGAGGCAGTAGTAATTTCCAACATAGGATAGGATAGAATCATAGAATCTCAGGGTTGGAAGGGACCTCAGGAGGTCATCTAGTCTAACCCCCTGCTCAAAGCAGGACCGATCCCCAATTAAATCATCCCAGCCAGGGCTTTATCAAGCCTGACCTTAAAAACTTCTAGGGAAGGAGATTCCACCACCTCCCTAGGTAATGCATTCCAGTGCTTCACCACCCTCCTAGTGAAAAAGTTTTTCCTAATATCCAACCTAAATCTCCCCCACTGCAACTTGAGACAATTACTCCTTGTTCTGTCATCTGCTACCACTGAGAACAATCTAGAGCCATCCTCTTTGGAACCCCCTTTCAGATAGTTGAAAGCAGCTATCAAATCCCCCCTCATTCACATGAGGATGCACATGTCTATGCCTTGGGGAGAGTTAAACATTCACCACCACAAGGGGCTGTATAGTAGAAGGTAGGCTTGTGTGTATCTCAGAGAGAGGTGCAATTTTCAGAGGCACTCAGCACTGGCCTAACTCCCACTGAAGTCAATTTCCACTGACATGAATGGGAACAGAGCTGAGCCAGTGCTCTGAAAATGCCACCCTCTGTGATTCGTTGCAGAACATATATGTGCTGTGATGTACTGATCAGCTAGATGGCAGTCTGTCTTTGGGAAGCTTTTTCAGGAACTACTGAGCTTGTTTGCTTCATCTTGCAATCACATATCAGTCCCTATCAGCTGATATGAGCCTTGGTTTCCATCTGGCACGAGGTCCATCCTGGCTGTCAGCCAGGCCCTGCTTATTTTTCTCCATGTAAATAACACCATCAGTGATGGCACATGTGTCTTGCCCCACCACCTTTGTGCAGGTGAGGTGCAGATTGATTTCCCCACTTCAGCTGCAGTTTTGGAGACATGTTCTAAATTACAGCTTGTTTAGGCTGGTCCTTAGTGTAGGAAGAGCAGGAAATGTCCTAAAAGTGAATTCAGAAAAGACTAAACTCCACTGAACTTTACTTCATCGCCTGGTTGATCAACACTTCCAGGTCACATTTAAAGCCAGACTGCCTGGATGGCTAAAAACGTTCTGCTTGGCCAGCTCTGCAGATCAACTGAATGTTAAATAGTCATTTTGTTCATTAGAAGCATATAGCAGGAATGAAGTCAGTGGTGTCTGCCCAAGATGACAAGGTGTTGATTTGTGTGTATTTTGCTGGTTGACTAAGATAATTCCTTTTTCTCATCCTGTCCGCTGGGCAAATTCAGCACCTTCAAATTGTGCAGAAACTCCCCATATTTTCTAATTATATCTATACATGTGTGACGGGTTCCTCCCAGGGTACCACTTGGAACTAGGGTACCACTGAGACCGCCTGACCCACCAGCCTGGGCTCCCTTTCACCCTGTGGTGCTGTGATAAGTTGCCAAGCTCTCCAAGCTTGCTCTTTCACCAGCATACACACAGATAGGGACACACCCAGCTGCAGCTTCACATAGATGCTGAGATCAGCTGTGCATGGGAAGGCTCAGCTAAGGCACCTCCCAGTTGCTAAGGCACTCCTTCTGGAGTGTAAACCCAAAGTTATACTGTCTTGTGTTGCACAGGCAACTGTACAGTGTAAGCTCATAAAATTTGCCCCCTCCCTCAATGTGGAGAGAGAGATATGCAACAGCTTTCTGCCCCAAGTTATAATTTCCACACACACTGGTTTTAGACAAAAACCAAAACAAGTTTATTAACTATAAAAGATAGATTTTAAGCGATTATAAGTGATAGCAAACAGATCAAAGCAGATTATTTTAGTAAATAAACAAAACCGCAAACTGAGTTTAACACACTAGATAGGTAGGATATGAATTAGCAAAGTCTCACCGGTGAGTGATAAACGGGCTGGCAGATTCTTAAGGCACAAGTTGCCTTGACTTTATACAGGCTAAAAATCCCTCTAACCTGGGACCATCACTTCCCACAGTTCAGTCCTTGCCCCTCAGGTGTTCCAGGTGTGTTGTTGCAGGGAGAGTGAGGTCCCATCATCATGTCATTCTCCCCCTTTTATATCTTCTTCCCACTTACTGAAAAGCTCTTTTGCTGTGACCTGGGTCAAACAGTTCCCATTGTGTAGTGCTACCTCCAAGAGGTTTCTATTGCACACAGTTCCTGGGGTATCCTTGTGCTTGTGTGCATTTCCTCCATAAGCCATTAACATTGTTTGGCCTTTTTACTGTTGTACCTAAAAGGCTGCTTGTGGGTGTTTTCAACCTCACAACATGTTTCCGTAACACACACATAGCTGAACTTCATAACTTCACATACGATGGTAACACATACAATACCATGAGATATTACTGTCTAGCAGATCAAGACTTTTAGACTGATACCTCACAAGGCCTACTTTGTACAAAACATATCCTAATTACATGACAGTGGTGAATATTGGGGTGCCAGGGTGTCACAACATGATCAACATCTTTCTCTCATGCTTTGCTTAGCTCCCAGTGAAGTTTCCAATGGATTTTAAAATAGTGATTACTCACTAAGATCTAGCTCTCTGCAGGGCCGCTCCTCTTACCTGCTGTCCAAGCATGAAAGCTCTGCTGGAGTGCATGGATCTTTCTGGGCATCTGTGGAGTCAGTCGAAAATCTTCAGTCACAGTCACATTTCTCCTTTGATGCAACACAGCTGTTTTGAATTTTCTTTTTAGCAGAAAATATGAGACAATATGATTCCTCCTTAGATTTCAGGTCTAGATTTAGGAGCGGGGAGGGGACGGGAAATTAAGTCTGTCTCTTTTGAACATAACACCAATAGTGTACAGCACTTTTGAAGTAGGGCATTAGATAAATAGGGTGCACCTGCTGAATGTCACGAGAATCTAATCTGAATTCCTTCTTGGGCTCCACATTTAGGGAGCGATCCTTCAAAGTGCTGAGCACTCTGGACCCAATGCCGCAAAACATGTAAGCACATGGGCAGTCCCATTGCAGCCAAGCAGACTGCTCCTGTGATTAGAATTAAGCACCTGATTATATGTTTTGCTGGACTGGGGACAGAGTACTCAGCACTTTGCAGGGCTGAGCCCTTAAATCTTGGAGCTGAACAAATGTTTCACAGAGGAGTTTATTCACCCAGTGCTGCTTCTTTATCTGCTCACCGAGTATCCACTAACAGGTTGCAGTTTCCTGAGATTCATTCATTATTCACATATATTTGGTAAATGTCTATTCAAAATGTTCACTCTTTGGACTAATCATGAATATTCAAAGTGAGTGCTGTGTTGTTTACTAGGTCAGTCACATGGTATTGCTGCAGTTCGCTGATTGGTTAAGGGAATACTCACTTGTAGTGGAAATGCTCTTCCTGATTTCAAATTTGGTTTCCATGAACACTGGTGCATGTGACTTTGAAATTCATTTTCAGCAAACATCTTTGCCAGTAAAAATCTCTCAACTGCCTGTGGAAAGCAAAAAGGGAAGTGAGCCTGAAATTCCTTTTAAAATTCAAGCACACGGTCACAGAAAATGTTTTGCTTTGTTCACCCCGCTTCCTCCTTAACTCACCCTAGAATGGTTTCAGAGTAACAGCCGTGTTAGTCTGTATTCACAAAAAGAATAGGAGTACTTGTGGCACCTTAGAGACTAACCAATTTATTTGAGCATGAGCTTTCGTGAGCTACAGCTCACTTCATCGGATGCATACTGTAGAAACTGCAGAAGACATTATATACACAGAGACCATGAAACAATACCTCCTCCCACCCCACTCTCCTGCTGGTAATAGCTTATCTAAAGTGATCACTCTCCTTACAATGTGTATGATAATCAAGTTGGGCCATTTCCAGCACAAATCCAGGTTTTCTCACCCTCCGCCCCCCCCCCCCCCACACACACACACACAAACTCACTCTCCTGCTGGTAATAGCCCATCCAAAGTGACCACTCTCTTTACAATGTGTATGATAATCAAGGTGGGCCATTTCCAGCACAAATCCAGGTTTTCTCACCCCCCCCCCCAAAACACACACAAACACACTCTCTTGCTGATAATAGCTCATCCAAACTGACCACTCTCCTTACAATGTGTATGATAATCAAGGTGGGCCATTTCCAGCATAAATCCAAGTTTAACCAGAACGTCTGGGGGGGGGGGGTAGGAAAAAACAAGGGGAAATAGGCTACCTTGCATAATGACTTAGCCACTCCCAGTCTCTATTTAAGCCTAAATTAATAATATCCAATTTGCAAATGAATTCCAATTCAGCAGTTTCTCGCTGGAGTCTGGATTTGAAGTTTTTTTGTTGTAAGATAGCGACCTTCATGTCTGTAATTGTGTGACCAGAGAGATTGAAGTGTTCTCCGACTGGTTTATGAATGTTATAATTCTTGACATCTGTTTTGTGTCCATTTATTCTTTTACGTAGAGACTGTCCAGTTTGACCAACATACATGGCAGAGGGGCATTGCTGGCACATGATGGCATAGATCACATTGGTGGATATGCAGGTGAACGAGCCTCTGATAGTGTGGCTGATGTTATTAGGCCCTGTGATGGTGTCCCCTGAATAGATATGTGGGCACAGTTGGCAACGGGCTTTGTTGCAAGGATAGGTTCCTGGGTTAGTGGTTCTGTTGTGTGGTATGTGGTTGTTGGTGAGTATTTGCTTCAGGTTGGGGGGCTGTCTGTAGGCAAGGACTGGCCTGTCTCCCAAGATTTGTGAGAGTGTTGGGTGATCCTTCAGGATAGGTTGTAGATCCTTAATAATGCGCTGGAGAGGTTTTAGTTGGGGGCTGAAGGTGATGGCTAGTGGCGTTCTGTTATTTTCTTTGTTGGGCCTGTCCTGTAGTAGGTGACTTCTGGGAACTCCTCTGGCTCTATCAATCTGTGAGTTTGTGTGTGTGGGGGGGTGGAGGGTGAGAAAACCTGGATTTGTGCTGGAAATGGCCCAACTTGATTATCATACACATTGTAAGGAGAGTGATCACTTTAGATAAGCTATTACCAGCAGGAGAGTGGGGTGGGAGGAGGTATTGTTTCATGGTCTCTGTGTATATAATGTCTTCTGCAGTTTCCACAGTATGCATCCGATGAAGTGAGCTGTAGCTCACGAAAGCTTATGCTCAAATAAATTGGTTAGTCTCTAAGTGCCACAAGTACTCCTTTTCTTTTTGCACCCTAGAATGTCTGATTTCAAAAATCACAACTGGGATATTGCTGCAATAGCTAGGCACAGCATATCAACGAAAGGGTTTCAGCTTGCATCCGGCCCAGGTCAACAGGATCTGGATCTCATTGCCATCTGACGGATGTTCAGTGACCTATGTCAAATGAATTGCATAGCTAATATTGGGTTGTGCGTATGTGAGTAATTAAGTTACTTAATATACTTCATTTCTTTCTTTGATGGGATTAGCACCTTTAGTAGATAAAGGAGATGCAGACTACCTTCATTTTAGTAAAAACCATTGTGGAATCATTTTCAAAGCTCCACGTACCAGTAAAATGAGATTATTGCCCTTTGCATTTTGTGTGTGCCACAGTCCTGTAAGAGGGCATGCAAAGCCGGGTAATTGTACTTCCATATGGATAGCTATGCATGCAGTTAGCAAAGGTGCAGGCACAAACATCTGTTTGTGTAACCCACACACTTCCTGCATGTGGTGTTCTCTCCCATCTAGTGGCACCGAGACCACTTAGAGAGAGAGAGAGATTAATGAGTATGCTCTACAGCCTAGCTAACAGCCCTACGGTTTTTGGCTCAGGTAGTCAAGGCTCATGCATTTAGCTCCCAAGGTCCCAGGTCTGATCCCACGCAACGATGACCGGAGTCTGTTGGTGTTACATTTGCATGGACAGATAACTATTATTTATTATTGTTTTTATTGCTATAGCACTAGAAAGTGCTGGGCACTGTACAAGATAGTCTCAAACCAGCATAATTTTTCCAAACTAACCTGTGAGAATTCTTTGACCATGTCAGTAGAGGAGTGGATAAAGGAGATCTCACTGACATAGTTTATTTAGATTTTCCAAAGGCCCTCAACAAGGTCCCTCACAAAAAGTGACTAAAGAAGCTAAGCAGTCATGAGTGAGAGGCAAAGTGTCGTCACAGATCAAAAACTGGCTAAGAGACAGAAAACCAAGAGTAGAATTAAACAGTCAATTTTCATCATGGCAACAGGTTAACAGCAGGTTCCTTAAAGTTCTGTAGTAGATTCAGTGTTGTTCGATAGGCCCAGTGTTGTTCAGTGTATTTATTAATGGTCTGGAACGGGGATTGAGCAGTGATGTAGCAAACTTTGCAAATGAAACAAACTTAGTTAGTTTAATCATGACCAGAGAGGAAAGTGAGGAATGTCACAGAGACCTAACCAAGCTAGGTGAAAGGGTAACAGGATGGCAAATGGAGTTCAATGTCAACAAATGCAAATAATGCACATCGGAGGGGAAAATGTAAACTGTTTGTACACCTGACAGGGTTCTAAATTATCCATGTCAATTTAGGAAAGGTACCTTGGCTTCACAGTAGACAGTTCAATTGAGACCTTTGTTCAGTGTGCACCTGTGGTCAAAATAGCAAACAAAATGTTAGGATGTATAAGGAATAGGATAACTGGTGGAAGTTTGGAGAAGAGTGGCGAGAATGATCAAGGGCCTGGAAAAACTCTCCTGTGAAGAAAAATTTTAAAAACTGGGACTGTTTACATTAGAAAGTAGACAAATAAGTGGGGACATAAAAATGTATATTAAATAATGAATGGTTTAGAGAAGGGTGATCAGGAACTTCTGTTCTCCCTGTCTCCTAACTCAAGAACAAGGGGATGTTCACAGAAATGAAAAGTTGTCAAATTCAGAACCACTAAAAACAATACTCTTTCACACCACACATAATAGATATGTGGAACTCACTGCCACATGATATCACGAGACAGAAATTTAGCATGATTCAAAAAGGGGTTGGGTGTTCATGTGGATAACAAGAACATCCAGCAATGTCAGTTATTGCTATAAAAAACAGGAAGAGGTTTCGGGCCTTATACCAATCTCTAGGGATTAGGAGGAGACCTATGTGGGGAGCAGCTTACCCCACATCTGCTACTGCCAGGATTCTTGCATCACCTTCTGAAGCATCTGATGCTGGCCATTGTCAGAGATAGATGCTGGTTTAGGTGGGTCTAATCCAGAGGGACGTTGCCTATGTTTTGCAGTTGCATCCTGTTAGTCCACATTTTGCAATGCTCACCTATTTCATAGGCCTTTAAGTACATGGTCTGATAGTGTTCCACGTGGCATTATTATTGAGAAATGGGAGAAATACGGATTGGATGACACTATTATAACATGGATTCCCACCTGGCTAAAAAAACCTGAACACGGAGAACCAAATTCAGTGCTGGTGTAAGCTTGTGAAGCTATATTGACTGCAGTGAAGTTGGATCTTTTTATGCCAGGGCTGCGCGGAGCTCAGTGTTGTATTGGGAGGTGGGTGTCAAATGGGATATCACAGGGCCCAGTCCTGTTCATCATTTCCACTGCTGAAGCACAGAATCAATAGTGATGCTGGTCTGTGAAGGTGGGAAGATACTTAATCACAGATACTTTGGAGCATAGAATTAAAATACAGCCCAGTCTTGACTAACTGGAGAAATGGGGTTGGGATTGTTAAATTGCAGACTCTGTTAAAATGGTTCACTTAGGAAGGAAGAGGAAAAAGCCCAAGCATTGAATGGTGGCAACCTGGCTAGAGATGTCTGGTACCACACAAGGGGATCCAGACTCAAATGTTCACAAGCACAGATTCTGAACAAAGTTTTTTTTCCTGTAAAATTGGAATTTCCAGTGGGACTGAAATTCCAAGTTTGATTCCAGCTGTCGTGTAAATATAACAGACATGGTATCATTGGAACACACACACTATACTGAGGTTGTTTCCATTATTACTCGCATTAGATGTGACTGATAAATGTCACAGGTGGACCCGACGCTGCACAGTCTGTTAAAGAAATGACAGGGTCACTGCCCCAGAGAGGTTACAGCCTGAGGCCCCAATCCAATCAGGTCCTGAGCCTTGAAGTGCTGTACCTTGAAGTGCTGAGTCCGCAGTTGGGGTCAGGGACAAGGAAAGGTCAAGATATTGGCGGACCAGCAACGTGACAATGGGGTGGGTAAGGTGAGGAGGGGGCTGTGCATGGGCGATGGGGTAAATAAATATTTTCTGTTGTTGAGGCTGAGCAGTGGGCACCCTGGAGCCTTTCTGTTCCATGTACCCTCAGGGTGAACACCACTGACTAACAATGAGCTCCTGTTTAGGAAATCAAAATACTCTGCCTTTCTGTAGCACAAGCAGGATATTAAAGCTCTGGGAATGTATCTTTTTTTAGATACAGGTCCAGATTTTTAGCTAGTGTTAATCAAACCAAGTTCCAGTGAATCTACACTACTTTAAACTAGCTGAGGCTCTCGCTCAGAGTGTGTTGTGCATGCTCAGAGGAGGCTGCTCCGAAATAGCCTGGGCTCTTGCAATACATGAATAAGGAATTCTACCTGACGCTATTCTAGAAATCCCAGGAGAGCTTCAGAAATCAGTAAAGAGTCTTCATTGTGCAGGTTATTTATCTTTTTTGTAAGTTAATCGCACCAGAATATTTATTGTGAGCTAGGAAGAGAGATCTGCTCCCCAGAGCTTTCTGCTGTGGCATTCAGCATCTTATATGAGTAAGCAGAATCACTGCAAAGCAAACAGATGCAGGGTCAGGTAGGGCACACTCTAGCCTGGGAGCCTTAGAACAAAAGGCTCTTTGCGTTCCCAATAAATTGGTCTCATAGGAATTTTGCTTTGAAATTATAATTGACACAGGGGAAAAAAGTGTTCCGTAGACTTTGGACTCATTAAAACACTCTGTCATTCACCAATGGCTTATTTCTGGCACCTAATCAAAAGAAATTAAATTATCTATCTAACTAACTTAATTTAATGCTGGCTGTGATGTATAGACTAAAAAGTACAAAGTGCTGGGTGTAGAGAATGGAGGGGGTTTGTTACCTAATGTCTCTGTTTGTCTGCCTCACTCATTAAGCACCCCACATGAATTGAAAAACCCTTCCATGCTCAGGAACAATTATGTTGATTCTTATCTTTTTTAACATCACAGTTTATTGGGATTCTTTAATATTAAAAAAAAAAAAACATTTTTGCCAGCAGATGGAAAACCGTCTAAGTCACAAAAATTAGATGGGGGAGTTTCTCAGGCTTTTGGGGATGAAAAGAAAACAGCCTAATTTACAGGCCCAGATACCCAGATAAATAGAATCTTGGGTGCAAAACTGCGCGCTTGTTTGTTTGACCAGTTAGCAAACCCAGTGTAGCAAAACACTTTAAGTATCATCCCAGTTTAGCAAAGCATTTCTATTCAAGAAAGCATCTGAGCATGTCATTCATTTTAAGAATGTGATTCATTCCTACTGAAGTCAGCTTGACTTCAGCACATGATGAAAGTCACGCATATGCTTAAGGGCTGCACTGGATCAGGGCCTTAGTGTGACTTCATGCACAATCCTGTGGGTGCAAAGGAGCCATTAGCACAGCATTGTACACAAAAATCAGGTGTACAAATGCGTGCACATATCTGTGTGCATAATTTTAGGCCACGGTGAAATCCAAGGTTTGGGCCAAGTCCCGAAACTGGACTAATGTGGGTGGATCTTTACACTCATGCAAAGTCCCATGGAGGTTGGGCTCATGGCCTTTGTTTCTTGTTGAGGTGAAGCTGAGCTGATTCTTTGACTTTCTTGAGTTAAACTGTGAATTAGGAACAGTGGTGGGTCAAAACGGTGCATCTCTGACATGCTCAGGAATCCTAGAGCAATTGCATTTTGTAAAGACAACTGGGGTAATTGTCGTGAAAGAAGCACCACATCTATGTTACTCTTGGCTGGTGTTTTGGAATCTGATCTTCTACCTCCGTTGTTGGCTGCAGTCTCTTTCTTTCATTCAGCAAGCTTTGATCTCGGGTTTGTCACCCTGAATGAGACTCAAAAACTCAATAAAAATGAATAACGTGGAAACAGTTGGTTGAGCTCTAGGCATCGAGGACCCAAATCAATAAGCATGATTTCCTCTCCTTTAATTTTTCTGAAATCCAGTTCCTCAAGACACTTTAATGTGAGCTTGGCTCTATTCAAGATGCTGTTCAAGGAAAAAATAATACCTCCTACTTGAATCAATCCCAAGAAAACTCACAAGACCCTTTCCATAATGACCTTTGGATTGGGTGGGTTATAGCCTTTTGGGATAAATAATGCCAAATCAAACTTGTCCAGAATCATAATATGATCACACAATTCAGTTGTCCTTCTCATTTTTGATGGGTGGATAAAATACCTTTAGGGTTTTTGGTCACGCTGGTAATTAGCTAGTTTGCAAATCTTGTGCTTGGGCTGGTAACATTTTCATGACAATTTTTCAAGGCTGGATTGTTCTGAGGTCGAAATCTTAGCACTGTGATTTTATCACAGGGAAATACGGGAGAGATGTCTAAGCCCCACCGGTTATACCAGGAATACATTGCAGACATAAACATTGCAGACAAAATTATTTCTGGGTACAAATTTGTCTCCTCAAAGTTGGAAGCAAAATCAAGCCCTACCAAGTGTTTCTCTTCATTACTATATTGATTTCTGAGATACCACTATGACTTTACTTGGCAACATGTGGCTAGCTAGGAATAGATCTCCAGTCCCCACTGATTGCCATATACTGGGGTCCGATCCTGCTGCACTGAAGTCAATGGAGGTTTTGCCATTGACTTCAGTGAGTGGAGGACATGATCCTAGTCTCAAGAAAAATATGAGCTCTTTTTGAACATTGCGGGAGGAATTGACCACGTGCAGATGTTACTGCAGTTCTAGGGCCCTTGATCTCTAAAAGCTATGCAGCACTGCAGAGAAGTCAGATCATAACTCTCTTTGTGCAGATCTCTCTTTTGGAATTATTACACCATCGGCCAAGTCACTGCTACACTCTTCACCCATAATCAGCAGTCTGCTACCTCTGTAACTTTGTAAGGTAGCAGACTTAGAAAATCAGAAGGATACATCTAAAATGGCTGTACTTTGAATGCTCATATGCAAGTGCAGTATGCAAACACACAGGTAGATGAACATGCATGCCCACCTGTAGACACATATTCACACACATACTGATGAACACATATACACTCATGGAAACTCATGTATGCACATACACATGCCTGTGAACTCACGTCTACCTATGTAGTTACACACATGTACAGCCCCATCACCTTTTTGAAAGGCCTCTAGAGAGGATACACTGCTAGTTACTTGGCCCCACAGATCCCCAGCGTTCCACTGAACTATGACCTTTGTTAGTCAGTGTCTCTTTACACACTTGAAAGAGTTAAAAGTCATGCCCCAGTATCACATGCCCTGCAATGCATTCTGTTTGTCGGGGCTGCACATTGTGAGTCACTCACCACTCAGTCAGCAACAGGTGTCCAGTGTGGAAAAAACCAATGCTTGTGCCCCACAACTTTGATTCACGACTCATGCACAAGCTAGCTATTGGTGCACAATTTCCAATGACACCAATGGGCGATATGAGCATGCAGTGCGAGGGAAGAAGGAGGGCGCTAGTCAAAAAGGCGTTAGTTTTCTGCAGTAAGTTGGATTTCTGACATAGGACTGCATCGGGTCTCTTGCCATCACTTGTTAGATCTGCAATGGTATGAAGGACCATTTCTGATCTCTTTTTTGTGGTGCTTATTAAAAGCCTCATGCAAAGAGCTACAGTTCCGAAATGCACATGCAAATCAGCCAAGAGTACTAAGGGACCCCAATAGCAGTGTTCCCCTGGAGAGCCCAGGACAAAGGCCTTGTTTGAGGTTTAACTCTTCTAAAAAGCAGGTCGTCTGCTTAACGTTAATCCACAAGGCCATGGGTGTGAATATGAACCCAGGTCAATAAATAGAAAATGACCATTTAAAATAAAAATATAGAAATCTCAGAAGGGTTTCCCCTCCCCCCTCAATCCCGTTTGTGCTGGAAAGCAACATGGCTCCATAAGCATCTAGAAACAGGATGACAATACCAAGCTAGCAAATCTTAAATTAGAGGGGTGAGGGACAGCTGATCAGATGGCCGTTATTCTCTTCAAACCTGGAAAACATAATGTGTTTATTCCAGCAAACTGGGGGAAATTAGATAGATGTGCTTAATTGCTAACAAATGTTTCCAGACAGCAAAGAGGTGAGAGGTTGAGTAATTAGCCAGGTTCTGATAGCTGAGTAGCCAATAAATTGTCAGAATCCTTAATATGCCTGCACAATTTTTGTTGCTGTTAAGTGGGTGAAGCAAAGACCTTGAAATTACAGGGGCGCCATCATCCCCCCACCTCCCACACTCCCTGGGAACACTCACAGCTGCTTTAAACAATTTCATAGTTCAGACGCCAGCATCAATGGTCTCTCGCTGCTTTAATTACCACCTGCGATCCAGGGAGTGCCTTCGTAATGAAGGGGTTGGAGGGAGCGTGGCAAAGTTATTCTGCCCCCTTGACATTTTATTTGCTCAGAGATGAGGGTGGGAGGCAGACAGCCCATGCACCTTGAGGATCTTAGAACCCTTTCAAGCACCTGTACAACAAGCTTATCTCCTCGCTTTGCCAGCTGCAGTAATTGAATGTGAAATTATCCCAGCTCTTGAGAGGATTCTTGAATTTAATGAGTCCCATCCCAATCCCTTGCCTTCTCTCAGAGTAGGTGTCATAAATATAAAGGGAAGGGTAAACACCTTTAAAATCCCTCCTGGCCAGAGGAAAAACCCTTTCACCTGTAAAGGGTTAAGAAGCTAGGATAACCTCTCTGGCACCTGACCAAAATGACTAATGAGGAGACAAGATACTTTCAAAGCTGGAGGGGGGGGAGAAACAAAGGCTCTCTCTATTTGTGTGATGCTTTTGCCGGGAACAGAACAGGAATGGAATCTTAGAACTTAGTAAGTCATCTAGCTAGATGTGCATTAGATTCTGTTTTGTTTAAATGGCTGAGAAAATAAGCTGTGCTGAATGGAATGGATATTCCTGCTTTTGTGTCTTTTTGTAACTTAAGGTTTTGCCTAGAGAGATTCTCTATGTTTTGAATCTGATTACCCTGTAAGGTATTTACCATCCTGATTTTACAGAGGTGATTCTTTTATTTTTTTCTTCAGTTAAAATTCTTCTTTTAAGAACCTGAAAAAAAAGAAAAGAAAAAAGAATCACCTCTGTAAAATCAGGATGGTAAATACCTTACAAGGTAATCAGATTCAAAACAGAGAATCCCCCTAGGCAAAACCTTAAGTTACAAAAAGACACAAAAGCAGGAATATCCATTCCATTCAGCACAGCTTATTTTATCAGCCATTTAAACAAAACAGAATCTAACACACATCTAGCTAGATGACTTACTAAGTTCTAAGATTCCATTCCCGTTTTGTTCCTGGCAAAAGCATCACACAGACAGAGCGAACCTTTTTCTCCCCACCTCCAGCTTTGAAAGTAGCTTGTCTTCTCATTGGCCATTTTGGTCAGGTGCCAGCGAGGTTATCCTAGCTTCTTAACCCTTTACAGGTGAAAGGGTTTTTTCTCTGTCCAGGAGGGATTTTAAAGGTGTTTACCCTTCCCTTTATATTTATGACAGTAGAGTTTGTCTCGGCAGAAGAAGCTCCTTGTCTTGTTTGGTCTGGGAGAGAGGCACTCTCCTGCTTCATGCAGAGTGCTCCAGGAGTTCCCAAGGGGCAGACCCATGCACTCCTGAAAAGCTGGCTGCATAATGAGAGGGAGTGGCAATCGGCTTCTTCCACAGCTGCATCCCAGAGCACCTGAGTGGAAATCCGGGGGCATGCACAGGGCAGTGAGGGCATTTGCCACTGGGTGACCTCAGTTAACGCAGCAAGGAATTTCTGTTATTGCTGGTGAACCGGATAATGTTTCGCATTTATATCACACCACTCATGATCCCAGAACCGTGTGCTCACAGATGGGAACCTTTGCGCTACCAAAATGCAGATGCCTTTGCAGAGGTGCTGGAACTGGGGGTGCTGCCGCACCCCCTGGCTTGAAGTGGTTTCACTTATATACCAGGTTTACAGTTTGGTTCAATGGCTCCAAGCACTCCCACTACACAAATTGTTGCATCACCTTGGCATCTTTGGGCTGGAGGATGGCAGGTAGACACACAGCTTGCTGCACTGTAGTGGGGCAACAGGGAAGATATAGTGTCTGGGGACACGAGAGCAAACACTTACCCTTACAACAAGATATCAGGTCTCCACACACAGCAGACAAGTTCTTGTGCTCACAAAAAAAACCCACAAAGAGTGAACTGTGCAGAAAACAGTATGTAAGGATGCAATTACTGACTGGATCGTAATGCAGATGCACAAAATAATGTTCTTTTTATGTAGCTATTTTTATTTATGGTTTTAAAAAAGAAAACTTGAAAAAAACCACCGAAATTTCACCATGTGGCATCATTCCGACACCCCCGTGGAACATCAACAGGGTTGGAACCTTGAGATCCATCACATAGACCTCTGCTATTTAACTGATAGCAATAGTAGGCTGTCATCCTCTCTGTGGACCAGAACTGGAGGGGATTGAGACCCTCTGCCATTGGGTTTCACAGACACTCTCTGAGAGTGGAGGAAAGGTGAGATTCAGGAACCTTGGGTTCCAACCAAGGCTCTGCAGGGGAGTGTGCTATAATGGGCACAAACTCTTTCGGCCAATCTAGCCTTCTGCCCCATCCCTTCTAACGTGCCCCAGTATCTTCCCCGCTCCTTGTCCCAGTCCTATTCTTCCCACCTAGCCAGTGCCAGTCTTCATTCTCCATGCTTACCATTGTAGTCCCAGTCTCCTTGCTCAGCAAGTCCTACTCTTCCGGCTCCAGACTCTCTGTCCCAGCTGCCCCTTCCAATTTCCAGTCTACTTAACCAGCAAGTCACAGTTCCCCCTCCCCAACTCCCAGTCTCAGTTTCCATCGCCCCTCCCATAGGCTTCTTGTCCTAATCTACTATCCCGTCCCCTGCAGAACCAGCCCTTGTCCCCCTGCATTCGAATCAGACAGCTTCCCACACCCATACCAGCCCATGCAACCCACCTTAGTACTCCCTTCCTTCCAACCTCTGAATGTCTGAGCCGGAGCCTGACTCTCTAATGCAGCTCACCTCAGAGCAACTTCTAGTTTCCATCCCTGTCCAAACCCCAGGAAACAACTCTGCCCCAGCAATGCACATGATTCAATTATAGAGAATAAGGGGATGGGTTGAACCTGAGGTGCAAGCGAGTCTATGAGGCAAATTCTCTAGGGGTGCTTAAGTCTGAGGGTTGTGCCACAAACCCATGCTTCCTTATATGATGACAGTGACAGATGAGAGAAAGGTTGGTTGTCTCCTTATCACAGTGATTGTACGATTTTTTTTTTCTTCCATGGCATAAATGTTAAGATAGAGTTTGCCTGAAAAATGTCCTATGGAGAGTCATTTATTTTGGGGCCATGTTAGTCTCCACTGGAAATCTGACACATTGTTTCGTTCTTATTTCTTTTACGGATGCCTTTGCTCGATCACATTTATTTTTTGTAAAGACATTGCAACAGTGAGACTGATTCAGCATATGGGCAGTTGGAAGATAGCACCTGTCAT
This sequence comes from Lepidochelys kempii, assembly GCF_965140285.1. NCBI lineage: Eukaryota > Metazoa > Chordata > Testudines > Cheloniidae > Lepidochelys > Lepidochelys kempii. The sequence continues at coordinate 27,121,120 of NC_136392.1, read as the reverse complement.
AAATATAAAGGGAAGGGTAAACCCCTTTGAAATCCCTCCTGGCCAGGGGAAAGCTCCTCTCACCTGTAAAGGGTTAAGAAGCTAAAGGTAACCTCGCTGGCACCTGACCAAAATGACCAATGAGGAGACAAGATACTTTCAAAAGCTGGGAGGAGGGAGAGAAACAAAGGGTCTGTGTGTCTGTCTATATGCTGGTCTTTACCGGGGATAGACCAGGAATGAAGTCTTAGAACTTTTAGTAAGTAATCTAGCTAGGTATGTGTTAGATTATGGTTTCTTTAAATGGCTGAGAAAAGAATTGTGCTGAATAGAATAACTATTTCTGTCTGTGTATTTTTTTTGTAACTTAAGGTTTTGCCTAGAGGGGTTCTCTATGTTTTTGAATCTAATTACCCTGTAAGATATCTACCATCCTGATTTTACAGGGGGGATTTCTTTATTTCTATTTACTTCTATTTTTTATTAAAAGTCTTCTTGTAAAAAACTGAATGCTTTTTCATTGTTCTCAGATCCAAGGGTTTGGGTCTGTGGTCACCTATGCAAATTGGTGAGGCTTTTTATCCAACATTTCCCAGGAAAGGGGGGGTGCAAGTGTTGGGAGGATTGTTCATTGTTCTTAAGATCCAAGGGTCTGGGTCTGTAGTCACCTAGGCAAATTGGTGAGGCTTTTTACCAAACCTTGTCCAGGAAGTGGGGTGCAAGGTTTTGGGAAGTATTTTGGGGGGAAGGACGCGTCCAAACAGCTCTTCCCCAGTAACCAGTATTAGTTTGGTGGTGGTACCGGCCAGTCCAAGGACAACGGGTGGAATGTTTTGTACCTTGGGGAAGTTTTGACCTAAGCTGGTAAAGATAAGCTTAGTAGGGTTTTCATGCAGGTCCCCACATCTGTACCCTAGAGTTCAGAGTGGGGGAGGAACCTTGACAGCACCGCATAGATCAACATCTGATAAGATTTAGGTCAGAGTTGGCTCTCTTTAGCTGTTTAGTCCAGTCCCTACTCTTCCAGCTACTTTCTCTATGAAGCAGATTGTCCCGAAATAACTGAACAGCTGCCCATTTGTGTACGAAGATTCCTTTTCGGATCCTACTCGTCCCACAGAGTGTAGAGGCTCATTCACGCATGGATTTCCTCTGCATGGATTGGATGCAGCTCATATATTTTCACCAACTAGTTACATCGAAACATAATTCTCAAAGTATGGGTTATTCACAACGCTGGTCAAAGTTCTTTGAGTTTTGAAATTTGCAGAAAGCTGAAATTAAAAAAAAACAGGAATTAAATTAAAATAGAATCACAAACATTCTTCCCCCCCACACACACACACACATTTTCAAATGATTATTAAGCTGGTGGAAATGTTTTGAGCTTTGAGATTCCAAATTTTGAAAGATAATCAGGAAAAAAATCCAAACAAATGTTGTGATATCCGCTCTCTCCTCCTCACCACCACCACGTTTGGGTTTTTTAGCTGCTGATCAACTTTGACTATTCATTTTGTGTGGTTGGTGTTCAATAGCCGGAGTACTTTGCCCAGCGGAATAACATATAGCGTACTCTCCAGGACAAATAAGCATCCCCACTAAAATTCATTCCATTGTGGGGATTTACCAGCAGCCATCTCAGTTTTCATGATTCATATGTAATAAGTAAACTCTCTGAGGTCCGGGACATCCTTTGTTCTGTGTTTGCAGCCCTTAGAACACTGGCCTCCTGGTCCATGATTCATAGATTATAAGGCCACAAAGCACCACTGTGATCACCTAGTCTGTCCTCCTGTATAATACAGACCAGAGAACTTCCTTGAAGTAATTCCTATTAAGCTAGAGCATATCTTTTAGAAAAACATCCAGTCTAGGTTTAAAAATCTTGGAGAATGCACTGGGTCTCCTGTGCACTACCATGATACAACTAATAAATAACAATAATCTGCTTAAAATGTCACTTTTATTTACAAAACATTAGTGCATCACCTTTTGTTCCTCTCGCAACACCAGCTCCATGTAAAGGCATTGATCCATATGTAAATAGTAGCTGGTTTTATGGGTACGCGATCTCTCTCATGTGCGGTTTATACTATAACACTCTTATAAGGGGCACTGCCAACTTCTTTACACCCCCAAATTCGTTGTTCTTTGATCTTCTTGATGGATTTTTTAAAAAGGTTTAAACTTAAAGGCCATTTTTCATAGAAAAACAGTATAATTGCACAAGCCATTTAGAACCCAACGTTCCAAGCTGAGTTAACCCAACACTGCCCTTGTTGCCAAGAAGGCCAACGGCATTTTGGGATGTATAAGTAGGGGCATAGCGAGCAGATCGAGGGACGTGATCGTTCCCCTCTATTTGACATTGGTGAGGCCTCATCTGGAGTACTGTGTCCAGTTTTGGGCCCCACACTACAAGGAGGATGTGGATAAATTGGAGAGAGTCCAGCGAAGGGCAACAAAAATGATTAGGGGTCTAGAACACATGACTTATGAGGAGAGGCTGAGGGAGCTGGGATTGTTTAGCCTGCAGAAGAGAAGAATGAGGGGGGATTTGATAGCTGCTTTCAACTACCTGAAAGGGGGTTCCAAAGAGGATGGCTCTAGACTGTTCTCAATGGTAGCAGATGACAGAACGAGGAGTAATGGTCTCAAGTTGCAGTGGGGGAGGTTTAGATTGGATATTAGGAAAAACTTTTTCACTAAGAGGGTGGTGAAACACTGGAATGTGTTACCTAGGGAGGTGGTAGAATCTGCTTCCTTAGAGGTTTTTAAGGTCAGGCTTGACAAAGCCCTGGCTGGGATGATTTAACTGGGAATTGGTCCTGCTTCGAGCAGGGGGTTGGACTAGATGACCTTCAGGGGTCCCTTCCAACCCTGATATTCTATGATTCTATATTCAATGTGCCGTTTGCACGCACTATACCCAGCAGCCCGTGGAGTGCACACTTGCACCGCATTTTCAGTGCACGTGAAAATGTCACTGAAGTGGAGCATGAGATCTGGGGTGACAGCAGAGACGGGAATGTTGAGGCCGCTTTTGCAGTGCGCATTTCAGTTTCCAGCTGGGTTGGTTGGGATGAAAATCAATGACAGTTTTGCCTGAGGAATGGCTGGAGAGTTCATCCCAGAGCCTATTTTACAGAAAATGAGACTGAGACACAGGTATTAAGGGACATGTCCAGGGATACAGAGAGTGTTCCTGCTTCCCCCCACCCCCCGCCACCATACACACACTTCAAACCTAAACATCTTTTGTCTTTGCAAGGCCTGAGACAAGCCAGCTTTACAGGTACATGCACAGATAATGATTGTTGCTTCCACCCCATTTTTAGCAGTACAATCCACTCTGTTGCTATGGTTTCAATACTAACTGATCACAGTATGGGAAGCAAAACAACCTTTCAGATGAAAAAAGCCTTGGTAAATTTCGAAGGGATTTACTGTTATTAATAACAGCCCAGCTCCTGGGGTGTGGTGGAGCCACTTCCTGCCACGCTGCCTGCGCATTCTGCCCACAAACCCAGTTTAACCAGCCACTGGGGGAACCTTCCTCACTCACCAAGATTCTTCAGTAGTCGAGAGCCCCCATCCCTGCTATGACGTAGGGGATGACCCTGGTCTCCTGTGAAACACAGCTGTCACATGAACCCCGAGACCACTGACAGTTGGTGTAGTTCAAAGCAACCCTCAGGCTGCTCTAAGTTACCCTACGGGACCAGCCTGGCACACAGCAGGGCCAGAATCTGGGAAATCCAATGGCTACCTCTGTACCCCTTCTCCTGCTCTGGGCTCTCCTTGGCCAGGATCTCACTGAGGATCTGGGCCAGTATTTCTAATGGGGGATGTTTCACCTTACAGTTAGTGGGCTTAGCGCATACCTGCTCCAGCCTATTACTAGCCTGTTAGGAAAGAATCCTGTTACTGTTTATTTACCTGTGTAAATGCTTAGGAAATGGAAATAAATGCTGAGGGGACTGGGCTTCCTATGGACAAACGCGTGTGTGTGTGTCTGTAATGCACCATGGTACAAGTCCATCTTGGTGTTTTTTAGAGAGGAGAATGAATGTTATAATGAGTGAAATATCGATTCCCATAAAAGGGTTTTAATCACATGCCCTGACACCCCAGGTGGGACAGAACTCTGCTACAGCACCAAATTGCACTTCATACACCATCTATTTTTCAAACACTATAAATGAGCCTGCCCGCTGGATATATGAGCATTCCCAGCTGTCATACATCACTGGAAATAAGCAAGCCACTAGTATCTGGCTGGGGAGGGGAATGAACTGACAGTCCCACTGGGGAGGGGTGGGGAGAAATGAGGCTTGGCTTGCCTTTTGGCCGTGCTTGCAGCCCAAGTAACGCTCCATCAGGGTGGTGCTTGCTCTGCTGCTCGTTGTCCTTGTGGCTTTCTTGTTCCTGGAGATTTTTGTTTTCCTTGCCACGTGCCCACCAAGCTAGCAAGGCAGGCATTCCCGTTGTGGAGAGAGCAGGAGTTAATCAGCAGGGACAGCACCATGTATTGCCCTGCATTGCTCTTTATTTTCCATGCATGGTGGAAGCAAGACCAGAAGATTCACTTCACAACCCCCAACGCAGATCTGTTAAGGCCTTGAGGGAGCAGAGAGTGGGGACAGGGAGAGAAAGAAGGAAGAGAGTCATTTGCATAAAGAAAGGCTCCTTTGTTATCACTGCCTGGTCAGGTGTCTCAGCAGTGGCCCTTTCAACTGAATTTGCGTGGCAAGCGTGCACTCCTGACGCTATCCAGTGATGGGCCTGAACTGAATAAGCTGTAGCAGGAGCTCCAGTTAGGCCAGTCCAATGTCTGCTTGCTACTGCACCCCGCAGAGCTCTGCTGCACACCCAGATGACCAGGGCATAGTGGGGGTCAACTATCACACTGATAACACTCTCCTTTTCAATAGCTCCACTGTGCATATTGCAAACCCCAGTGAATTAAACCTCACAGACCCTCTGTGAGTTGCTATGGCAAGGAGCCCATTAAAAATACATACAGCCAAACCCTCAGCTGCTGTAAATCGGCATCACTCCATTGAGTTTAATATGCTGATTTATATCAGCTGAGGTTCTGGCCCTTAGATAAACATTATTATCCCCATTGTATAGATAGGGAAACTGAGGCACTGAGCGGTAGTGACTTGCACAGGCCCAAACTAGGGACTTGCGCAAAATCCAGCAGTTGGAAGCAGAAATTGGATAAACTCAGGCTAGAAATAAAGTGCAAATGTTTTAACAATAAGGGTTACAGCTTACCTAGGGATGTGGGGGAAGTCTTTAAATCAAAATAAGGTGTCTTTTCCTAAAAAATATGCTCTAGCTCAACCATAAGATATGAGCTGCATGCAAGAATCACTCAGAACATGTCCACATGGAGACTTACTGCACAGCTGGGGTGTATCCAGTGCACAGCAGCAGGGCCCACACCAGGACACTGTAGATGTACACCCCAGCTTGCTGCATAGTAAGTCTCCATGTGGATATACCCTCAGCGAAGTTCTGTGGTCACTGTAGTGCAGGTGGTCAGACTAGATGATTTTAAAGCCAGAAGGGACTTTTATGATCGATGAAAACCAGTGGCAAAGGCAGGACCAGAATCCAGGTCTCTTGGGTCCCAGTGCTGGGCTTTATACTGTATCCATTTTCACCACTCCACTACTCCAGTTTTATGTTGCTGTAACTCCAATCAGGGGAATTACATCCATCTAAAACTGCTGTAATAGGGTGGGGGGGGGGAGGAGGATCAAGCTCAGAATCTCTTTGAATCAATGGAATTGCATCATCTTCAAAGTGGAGCAACGCCCTGGAGCATCAGGCCTGTGCACTGCAGGGAAGAGATGGACAGTGCAGATCAGAGACAAGATGTTGCCCTTAATTTGGCTTGTGAATTGCTCTCATTATCATATAAACCAGTTGGCGACATAGGGAGTGTCTGGGCTCAGGTCTGGAATGGGTTTGTTGCCGGCACAGAGGGCCCGAGGCAAGTAACAGTTGGGTTCGTTGCCCGGTATGCGTCACACCAATGACCACAATGGGGTGGAGAAGCCGAGAGTTTTATCTGAAGCGTCAGATAGGGCGCAGGGAGACTGAACTGTCTCAAATCCTGCAGCCCCGCATGCAGATTCCAGTTTACATTTTATACCTTTTCCTACTTCACTACACAAGCTTATGCAACCAATTACCTGTTGCCCCATACAATACTGTAGCCAATCAGCTAAAGCAGCCAGTTCTGTTTTTCCTCAGTAGCATTGCCCGAGCCTTGCCTTATTTGGTCCTATTTGTTACTAGTTTTTGCTAAACATTTCTGCCTTATCGAAACGTTTCCCAGGCCGAAGCTGGCCTTGTCTAGCAAGCCGTGTGCAAACCTCTCTGTTTGTGTGCTAGCTTCCTCAGAGTTGTGCCCGGTCACAGAAAGTTCAAGGAGCGGAGGGGCTTCAGTTTGCCTGGGCCTAGATCAAGAGGGCTTCATCGACACTCGTGGTCCTCCATCCCCCCGAGTTACCTAGAGCAGTGTCCAGTGTCAGCAACAGGTTCCTGGATCTATTTCACTCCCCTCTTCATCGTTTGTCTGCAGGCAACCGGCTCTCTGTGTTCCCTTCCATGCCCTCTTCTCAGGATGCATTCAGATCCCTCTCTAGGCTTCTGAACAGGAAGCTCATGCTGTAGCAGGGTACTTCCTGCCGGCTGAGAGGAGACGCCAACTAGTCACAGACTATTCCTTTGTGCTTCCGGCAGAGGGCACAGTGAATATTCCAGCTTCTCAGTGCATTAGCTCTAATTCTAGGTTGCCAGAGACCAAGCGTGGTCCCACCTTATGGGGTCCTAGAGCCCAAGCTCCAGCCTAAGCCCAAATATCTACATCACAGTTAAATAACCCCATAGCCTGAGCCCCATGAACCCGAGTCAGCTGGCACTGGCCAGCAGCAGGTGTCTAATTACAGTGTAGACACCCTGAGAAGTGCATTCTTTGGAAGCAAGAGGAAATCTCTGCATTAGCAATGCTCTTATAAACCTCTTCCTGTGCCAGGCTGGCTTTACAGTGCAGTGCTGATAAGAGAGATGTTTCCCTATGGGGGCAGTCAAAAATGAATTTTCCCTCAGCTGAAGCTGTGGCCCTGTGAAATGGCACCTGTTAAAAATAACAAAATAACAACTCATTTGTACAGGACCTCTCATAGAAACATCATCAATACCAAATCAGTAAGTAGTGTGGTTGATTGGTTAGAACACTGGAGATGAGGACTCAGGACCCCTTGGTTATTTTCCCTTCTTAGTAATCAATTTCCTGTGTTAGCTTGGGCTTGTCACTCTACTTCTCTGTGTCTAAAGGCTCACTGAAGTCAGTAGAAATACTCCCATAGCTTCAATTCGCCTGGGAGCAGGTGCTTAGTTTCTCTTTAAAATGGGGCTTAGGCCTCTGTCTGGCTGTCTTTCAGGCAAACACCACTGAAACTCATGGAAGGTTCCTCTCAGGATGGAGGGTTGGATTCAGCCCCTGGCTCACGCACTGGGGTTAGATCTGCTTTCACTGATTAATGAGCAAGATTTACTCCAGCTCCTACCAGCATCAACCCAGCAGCAGGGCCCCAGTGACAGACATGGAAGAGAGCTGCAGTGGTGGAAAGTGGCCAAACCTTCCTTCTTCAGGGAGGTGCTGGGCAGTGAAGGGACATGGATAAGGCCGCCAGGAGATATGCTGCTGCCTCAGTGCCTCTTTCATGCCATCCTCTGCCTGTGGGGTGCCTATGAAGCCCCAGCTGCCCACTGAAGCCATAAATCACCAGCTAGAGAGTGACAATGGAAGCAGCTTTGCAAGTCCGCTTCAGAGGGCAGCAGGGTCTCACTGCTGGTGGGGAGTGCAGTCTGCATCATGGTGAATCTCGTCCAATCAGCCTGATTCTCCCCTCTCTCGCCCCGGTGTATGTAAGAAGGAACTCCCGAAGCTCCAACAGCACAATAGGAGAATCAGGTCCTATGCCCTCTGCTCCCTGGGGCAAAGGCTCTGTCGATGTGCCGAGTGCGATTGCTAAGTCGATAACTCAAATCCCAGAAGCTTCCTCTTCCAAAGTGTTTACAGTAATAATAGCACCATTTGGTTAGCCAGTGTGAGATCACCATAAAAATAGCATTCACATTGTGCATTGGGGCATATGGCCAAAACGGGAATGCACAAGGCTTCCTTTCTACTGCAAGGCAGAAGGAACACCAGAAGTTAACTACAGGCAGCAAATGCTGATTTCTTTAATTAAAAGGACTTTGGTGACTCCAAACCAGATGGCTGATCTCTCATAGTGTCAGTACTAGAGCCCAGAGTATCTTTAAAATCTGAAGAAATGTGTGAAAAAATAGAGAAAACAACTTAAATGTCTTTCTCTGGGTAATTCATTAAATGTACCCCTTTCCTGTATATGGGTCAGTTTCTCAGCCGATGCAAGTCAGCATCACCTCTTTGGCTTCCACTGATCCATGCCAATTTTCACCAGATGAGGCTGTGGCCCTATACATTTTTGTGACATACAGTAACCTGGCAGACAGTCAGACCTCGTATGCAACACTGATCGTTTAGTGTCTGCTCTCCTGGGGCTGTATTCTGATCTCAATGACACCAGTGTAAACCCAGAGTAACTCCACTGACTTCAATGAAGTTACACCAGCATAACTGAGATCATAACCTGGCCCCCGGGGTCTGCTATGGAGTTTGCTCTGTAATAAAAAAGAGACTGCCTCGGAAGGAGCAAGGATAACCAGGTAGTTAAGGAGGTGGGCTAGAAGCAATAGGAGGAGTGGAAACAGCAATTCAGCACAAGCCTAGTGTATCCGATACACATTTCCAGTTGTGGGCTTTTTGAACACCTGTCTCCTTATCAGCGAATGACTGCAACTGGAGAACTGCTCAATTTGTTACATGTGTATCCCTAATGCCAAGTGTTGTCGGGAGCAACAGGAGCTGGGTTCAAACGTCTACTGGTTCCTCTTAAAATTAACCCATACACCAGCTTGACCCCTTACCTAGGACCCTGAGAAAACTAACTGCCATCCCTGGGTCACCTTACCAGGCAATACTTCCCCTCCCTCAAGCATGGCGCCTGTGTATGAAACCAGGGAAAACTGTATTAGGAGGCCAGGGAACCCAGCACCAACATGGGAAAACATGGCACCAATATATCTAAATAAATGATAAGTAAAGCACTCCCTCACGGTATTTTTGGCAGTCATCCTTTAACTCAGTTTCCCACCCACCAGTTTCTCGTAACTCCAGGAGAAGGTTTATAGCTGTAAGTCCGGAGATGGGGACCTCCCTTTGGCCTGGACATAGGCATCCAAGTCCCCTTCAGGTCCCTTTAGGCCACACCCTTCTCCTTGGCATTTCCTATTGGCTAGCCTAGGCAGCTCTCTGCTCAGAATGCTGGCTTCTGTGAATCCCATTCTTAGGTGCTTAACTCTCTTCCTGCATCCTATTGGATTCCCACTCTGCTGCACATACCCCAGTTCAGTGGTGTTCACCTGCTGGATTTTGCTGAACCACTTCCCCATCCATTCCTTAAAGGGATAGTTATTAGCTTGTGTATAAATGGCTGATGTTCCTTAACTGCTAAGTAAATTCCAAATGGCAGCCTCTCCGAAAGTGCCTTTATGCATCAGACCTTCTTCCTTCCTTCTGAAGGAGATAAAAATCTCTCTGGGTTTAGGATTTGATCATTGCTAACATGACAATAGAAGGCTGTTGCTTGAGTCGCTGCTTAGGAACCAGCTAACTTGAGAGGAATTTGAATGTAATGCTCTTGACCCTGAGGTTTACATTTTGCTTGAGCCAAATAAACAATGAATTGGAGAACTAGATGGAAGCTTTGCCTTCAGGAATGATTTCAAGCATTTCTGGGAGCCACACATTCTCTGTGGCCTGCATTATTATCTTTTGCTTTCATATTTCCCCCACTCTGTCCACTCTGGAATCAGGTACTTTTCATTTATTTATTTATTTGTTTTGGTTTAAATAAAATTGCCCCTGCAATAGCACAGAGCCATAAAATATGAGCACAGAGAATCAGTATTCTGGAGCTCTTCTGTTGAGGTCTCATTTGCCTCTTTGCTTTCCTTTATTTTATTATATTTTATTTTTTAAATTGGCTCTTCGTGCGGTACGTGTTACACACCCCACTGTCCTGCAAGGAGGGTCCCAATTTGGCGCTGCCATTAGAGTGGAATCAAGCTCCAGCGGGTGGATCCTCGCAGGAGTTATCTGAACCGTTGTTGTGGTTTTGATGGGAATGGTTGTCCTTTCCTGTCACACATAATTCCTGTGAAGATGGCACATTTTTCTTAGCTGTAAGTGGAATTGCCAGAAACTGATAAGTTGTGTTGCTCTTCTCCTCCAATGAATCATGATGCCTTCTTTTCCCCATCATACACACTCTTCAGGTTCAGGGCAGCCTCGGCCCCACAATAAATACTTTTTCAAGCTCAGTGTTCTGTAAATCTAATCCAAAGAACTGGAAGTTTTAAAGGAGCACTCATACTCCCACCTCCCTTAGCCCTGCAACTAATACAGAAACATCAGAGATCCTTCCCAGTGTGGTTATTCAAGCTTTTCACATAATTTTAGCAAATCTGTGGCGAGGTAATTGCACTGCCGCATTCAACAGCACTATCCAAATGGCCGGTGTGAAATTAAGAGCCACACAGGACACTAGCCCAGGATTTAGGAAATGTGGATTCTGTTCTTGATTTGCCTCTGGCCTGCTGCACAATTTGGGCAAATCACCAACCCTCACTGTCTCCATCTGTAAAGTTGGATTATTGAGACTTGCCTTCTTCTATAAAGCATAGAGATCTACACACATACCAAGGAGTATTATGCAAAATAAAGGGCTTATCCTAACGCTCTTTCTCAGTCTAGCAAGACTCATTGAGGCAAATCTTGTTCCCCCATTGGTGAGTTTCTACTGCCTGGCTTTGGGGGTGTTGCTCAAAGCACATCACAGAGAACTGTTGTGCGTGTGCCTAATGCATGTCAGTGTGGATGTGGGGGTGGACAGGCAGGAGTGTGACCAGTAGCTCTGTGGCTAGGTAGATCCACCTGACAGTAACCTGGCACGGGGAGAAGGAAGGTGCAGTCCAGAGGGAGAGTGACTCCCCTGCCCCTCTATGGACTATACTCCCACCCAGATCTAGCAGAACTCCCCTATGCTCTACCCATTTCCTTGGCTTGGCCAGGCCATTCTTGCCTGGATTTGGGCATCACTGGAAGATTCACTTAAGTAAGGACCATGGGACTTGGCTTGAAATGAATATAGTTGAAATACATCCAGCTGGCCGCTAGCCAGCCTGCTCCCATGAGCCGGCCAAAGCCCTCAAACACACCCAGTATTGGAGCCTGCACTGGACTGATGCAAACCCCTCTCTTCAGGCTATGGACATAGTCCTAACACATGCACACCGGAGATTTCCAAACTGTTCTGCAAAGTGCAGCCACAAGCATCGGGCCTTCAGTTTTTCTGCATGCAAAAGGGAGGCCAGCCTTGGTGACATAGGCCCTGAATAGAGATAGATTCAATGCCTGGTAATTAAAACGCTAATAGAAACATAGGGCCTGATTCTGATCTCGCTTATACTGGTGTAAATCAGGAGTAATTCCACTGAAGAGAATGAAGGTTACACCCTGTACAAAGTGAGAAGAGATCCAGGCCCCGAGGCAACAATATCAGTGATGGAAAAGTTATTAATTATTCTTATTACCAGAGCACCTAGGAGTCCTAGTGCTGGACGAGGACTCCAATGTGCTGGGTGCTGTACAAACGCAGAGCAGAATGCTGAGCCCTACCCAAAAAGCTTACAGTTTAAGACGAATTATTGGAAAGTAAAGGATGGTCTGAAGCAAATCTGCTTTGCAGCCTCTGTCCTTTTTTAGCTAGGATTCTGAAAGTATCAGGATGCAGGCACTTAACTCCCTTATGATCCTTGGAATATCCCAAGCTTTGTTTTCATTTGTTTGTTTGTTTATTGGAATTTCACACACTTTAGAAAATAAAACTATGTTAGTCAGTTTCATTTATCTTTCTAGTCAGGTTCATTTTCTAATTCAATTCCCTACCACAGGCCTATTATGATTAGGGTCTAGGACACTGCAGGGAAAAGCTGAACTCCAGAAAAAAAATGGTATTAACTCAAACAAAATCACGGAGACCTTTCTGTGTATGTCAGATTGTATGCCTCCCCACACCTCTATTATTTAAAAAAAGGAAACCCACAAAATCTAAATTTTGAGTCTAAAATGTGATGTTCGTGTCCCTTTAATTCTGGAAGCCGAGTAGTGTTTGCCTGTCAAATCAGCCTTTGAAATGATAAATTTCAGAGTAGCAGCCGTGTTAGTCTGAATCCGCAAAAAGGAAAGGAGTACCTGTGGCACGTTAGAGACTAACAAATTTATTTGAGCATAAGCTTTTGTGAGCTACAGCTCACTTCATCGATGGGTGAAGTGAGCTGTAGCTCACGAAAGCTTATGCTCAAATAAATTTGTTAGTCTCTAAGGTGCCACAAGTCCTCCTTTTCTTTTTGAAATGATAAAGAATTCTTAGCCCCGCTGCTGCTTCTACTGTTGATACTTATCTGTGGCTATCAGCTGGGCCTGAGCCAGCACAGCCTGGGATAGTTCTTGGTAAAATTTCTCATGAGATATGCACCATTTGCTCCAAGAGGAGAGTTTTTTTATACAGTTGCTTTAACAAAAACTGTATTAGCAATACAAACAGATGAAATTGGACTGAGGTTAGATCAGGCAAGCTGGGGCGGATGAGGTTTCCTGACCGGAACCTGACTACCTCTGCATCAAAAAAATGCCTGAATTCATTTAAAAATGCCTCCGCAAATCTTGGACTCTCAGCCATTTGGGAAGCGTTGCAATGTTAATTACAGAGCGCCAGATCCTTACTGTCTGTGAAGCGTCCTCTCTCTCCCCATTCGTGTGCCTTCACTGTTATTTCATTGCCTCTGCACCTGAGTCCAAGAGTATGCATGGTCCTCTTTTTCTGAACCTTGGGAGGTTTTTACTGGGCCCTTTTGGAAGTGGAAGAAAACAGCATGTTCTACTCACCTTTCTGCTTATTAAAAACTAGAGCTGCGGAAATGTAAACAATTGTCCATGAAGGTTTTTTTTCTGGGGTCTAAGCACCTTCCTCTCAAATCCGAGGGGCTGATTCAGCCAGTGGAGTAACTTAGATCAACCTCGGCGTAATGCCTTGCAGCAGTCCCATGGGGCCATTCCACCAGCCCAGGATCTCTAGAGCCCAGTGACCATGCACCCAACACATCTCTGTGGAGGAGGGGCCAGAAATTGCTGGCACAGAGCCACCCATGCCAGATTTACTCCATCCAGGGATTCCCCTACCCAAGTAGAACCCCCATCTGTCCTGTTAGGTCACTTTTCTAGCTGCTTTGCATGCAGGGAGCCAAGATTCTGGCTGGTAAATTATATCAAACCCAGGCATCCTCCATATCTTGCTGAGTTAAAAGGGGCAGGAGTGACTCACCTTTGTGAAATGTCACTTTGTATATTAATCTTCCTCTTACAGTGTCTGATCTTCTTGTCAAATGCCAGCCCTGTTCTCCTTGGCACTGTGGTAATGAATGATGATGTACTGAGCAAGCAGAAGATAACTCATTGTTCCTTAAGTTAGATTGACTGTGCTTGCTGAGAACAGCAGAAATCAGGGCCTGGAAGAGTATACTGTGCAAAAGTTGAGAGAATTTTTAGAGGCAATGCCTCCGTGGCACAAAAAAGCCCATCTGAATTTTATTTTCTGTGGAAGGACAGGTTGAACTGTGTCCTCCTAATTAGAAAGATCTTCACACTGCAGAGGAGAGAAAATCACAGGAAATGTCATTGTGGGAGGGAGATGAAGCTATGTAGGGTATTCCCCACCGTCCAGTGCACATAGACACAGGTGACTCACCCCTTTGTAAAAAACACATGCAGGGGGCAGGCAGAAGCCTGTAGGGACAGTTACATAAGAACTGCCATAGTAGGTCAGACCATGGTCCATCTTGCCCAGTGTCCTGTCTCCAACAGTGGCCTGTACCACTGTTCCACCCGGCTTCCCTTCTGGTAGTCAAAGGTTTAGGATCTCCTTGAGCATGGGGTTGCATCCCTGACCATGTTGGTTAATAGCCATTGATGGACTTGTCCTCCATAAACTTATCTAGTTCTTTTTGAATCCAGTTATACTTTTGGCCATCACAGCCTCCCATGGCAAAGAGTTCCACAGGTTAGCTGTGTGTTGTGTGTAAACGTACTTCCTCTTGTTTGTATTAACCTGCTGCCTATTCATTTCTTCAGATGAGCCCTGTTTTTTGTATTGTGTGAAAGAGTAAATAATGCTGCTTTATTCATTTCTCCACATCATGATTGTATAGACCTCTGTCATGTCCCCATTTAGCCATCGTAGAAGTCTGAACAGTTGTTGCAGGGAGGGTACCAGGAATCCATAGGGCAGAGGGGTGGTTTCTGATGTCTTCCCAGCCTCTGCAGTTTGTTCTGTATTGGCTCCTACCTGCCTCACAGCCCTGCGGGTCCCACAGCTGGCGGGAGATGGGGAGAATGCAGGCCAATAGGCATGTGTTGACTCATAAAAGTCACCTTGGGAGGCAATGGCTGTTTCCCTCAGTGCATTTTTCCAGGGGAGGGAAATCCAGAACCCAGCTCAGGTTTGCTTGTAATGGAGTATTCAAACCAGAGTCAATGATCTTTGTGCAGACAGGGGCATAGGGTGCAAATCAGGCTTAGACCATGGGACTAAGAGGGAAGTTGGGGCCCTTGTTCTGATCTCATGGGGCTGTGTGCCTGGGACAAAGTCACTAAGGCTAGGGCTGTGTGTAAGCTGCTCCACAGCCTTGTTTCCAGAGCAGTCTGGTCCACACCCGCATAGGTCCATGTAGGTGCCCACCTCAGGGCTTAAATACAAGGGGCCTGGATCGCCTCAGACTTACACCAGTTCCACACTGGCCTAACTCTATTAAAATCAGTGGAGTTACATCAGCATAAGACTGAAGTGGGGAATTAGATCTGTTGGCTGCAGGGATGTCACCGCTAATCTACACCAGAGCAAGAGGAGATTCAGGCTCGGTATGTCCAGGAAGAAACAGCTTTACTCTCCTTCTAAGGAGCAAGTCCCAGGGAATATTTTATTCAGGTGCTTATTCAAGGCTTGAGTCTCCCCTCATCCCACTAACTCCATTCACTCAGTAGGGTTATGCCAAATTTACCCGAGGGTAAGCAAGAGAAAGCTGTTTGTGTCCACACCATATAAAATATGCTGTGGTTCCATAACCCAGAGCAAACAAACCATTTCATTGGCAAAATCCCTACCCCAGAATAAGTCTGAGGACTTTTCTTGGGGGGAGAACCCTCAGTGCATTCATTTTTAAACATCTCTTGGAAAGTAAGACCCTGGTGATTTTTTTTAAACCCCTTCCCTTCCCTTGTCATTTGTCAAGGCACTTTGTAAGCCTCTAATCTTTCTAGGTGGGAGATATCCAGGCAGGAATAAACTAGGCACAGGTGCTGTAAACTCACCAAATTCCTCTGTAATGACTTCCCAATGTATACTTCCTGGTAGTGGTGCTTTGCCTTGGTGTTTCGTGCAGGAAGGGGAAGTGGAAGGAATACTGAGTCCTTGGTATAATGCTCCTGTGGATTAGATGCTGGGTGATGAAGAGATGGAAAACTTGGCTTCTATTCCTAAATCTGCTACTGACTGGCTGAGTGACCTTGGATAAATCACTTAATCTACCCTGAGCCTCTGTTTTCCCTCCCACTGTCTGTCTGATGTGTCTGTTTATTCTGCCAGCTTTTGGGGGCAAGGGCGGTCTCTCATGATGTGTGTACAGGGTCTAGCACAGTGGGACTCCTTTCTGTGTCAATGGTGGTTTTAAAAGGCTCACGGTTCAACTGCCTGATACAGCCCCACAAAGGCTTATGGGCATTAGCTGGAAGTAATGGAGAGGAATAACTGCAGGGGCACAGTTCCGTTTGGCTGGCTCGCATGGATAAAGGACAGTGCATAACCTCAGGAAATAAGAAGGGAAAGCTGCGACTGGCAGCCTGCCTGACAGTTTACCGTGAGGGATGCCCAAGTCCCTGCCCCTGCATCCATGCTGCTGTGTTTTGTTGTATTGTGCCTCAGCATGTCCTGTGCAGGGCGCTGAGCGGAATGGCGCCAGCATTGGGAAGGGCAGTGGAGATCTTGCCAGTGGAAACTCCCCAGTCAACCTGCTTGGCAAATTCAAAAAGCTCTGCTGGAAATCCAGCCACCCAATCTGCACTCCTCGCTCAGGCCACAGCCCATGGACCACGATGGGAGGTTTGCCCAAGCAGAGACTGCAGGATTTGGTCTCAAGCACCAAACTGAGGTGTTAAGTGATTTTCAAGTCAGTCTTCCAGATCAGAGAGGGTAAAAGTGCCACCCACCGCCCATAGGCTGAACTCTTTGCACTCCCAGAATCTTATTAATCTAGTCCTTTGAAGTGGATCCATTTAGCATCTGAGCCACTTGAACTGGCATCACTGGAAATGGAGTCTGACAAAGGGAAAACACTTCCTTCGGACCTGATAATCCAGCAGTGTGATACTGGGGGGAAACGAGCAATATCTGAGGGTCTTGTATGCACAACTGAAGGGTGAATAGATTCATAGATTCACCTGTTATAAGCCCAGAAAGGGCCATTGTGATCTTCTTGTCTGACCACCTGTATAACACAAGGCATATGACTTCCCTGCATTAATTCCTGTTTAAAGTAGAGCAGATCTTCCAGAAAAACATCCAATCTAGATATAAAGATTGCCAATGATGGAGAATCCACCAAAACCTTTGGTAAGTGGTTCCAATGGTTAATTATCCTCACTGTTCAAAAATTGCACCTTATTTCTAGTCTGAATTTGTCTAGCTTCAACTTCCAGCCATTGGATCTTCTCATATATTTGTCTGCTAGATTGAAGAACTCTCTATTATCAAACTTCTGTTTCCCATGTAGGCACTTACAGATTGTGATCAAGTCACCCCTTAACCATCCCTTTGTTAAGCTAAATAAATTGAGCTCCTTGAATCTATCACGGTAAGACGTTTTCTGAGCCTGTAATCATTCTCATGGCTCTTCTTTGAACCCTCTCTAATTTATCGAAATCTTTCTTGAATTGTGGGCACCAGAACTAGACACAGTATTTCAGCATCAGTTGCACCAGTGCCAAACACAGAGGCAATAAACCTCCCTACCCCTAATCAATATTCTGCTGTTCGTACGCCCAAAGATCTATTTAGCCCTTTTGGCCACAGCATCACATAGGGAGCTTATGTTCATCTGATTATCCACCATGACCACCCAAAGTCCTTTTCAGAGTCTCTGCTTCCCAGAGTAGTGTCCCCCGTCCTGTAAATATGGCCTACATTCTTTGTTCCTGGATGGCTATCTTTACAGTTAGCCATATTAAAACACATATTGTTTGCTTGCACCCAGCTGCAAGTGATCCAGAGCTCTCTGTATCATTGATCTCTCCTCTTCATTAGTTACCACTCCCCCAATCCTTGTCTCATCTGCAAACTATCAGTAATTGTGTTCTTCCAGGCCATTGATATAAATAATAAATAGTGAAGGGCAAAGAACCAGTCCCTGCAGGACACACTAGAAACACACCTGCTGGATGATGATTCCTCATTTAGAATTACATTTTAAGAATGATCAGTCAGTTTTTAATCCATTTAACGTGGTCCATTTTGATTGTGTACCATTCTAGTTTCTTAATCAAAATGTTGAGAGTAGCAAGTCAAACATGGTATAAAAGTCTAAGCATGCTACATCAACACTATTGTTACCTTTATTAACCAAACTTGCAATCTGAGAGAGATAGATATATCTCAGATCGCAAGTTTGGTTAATATATATATATATATATATATATATATATATATATGGAAAATAGATCATGTCAAACTAACTTGAACTTTATATATATCGCTGCCATCATTTGCATTTATACACCACCTTTCATCAAGGCAATTTGCAAACAGGATTGAATCCTCCAACGCTTTTGTGAGCCAGAGAAGCATTCCCTTTGTACAAATGAGTACACTGAGGCAGAGGAAAGGAAATGACTTGTCCCAGGTCAATGACAGAAAGAGGTTCCCTCTCTGCACTCTCATGGGGAGAATCCTCAGTGGGGCTCAAGGGATGCAGTTTTCACCTCCCTCCAACATCTCCAGTGAATCCAGCCCCCCATCACTAAGCAAGAAGGACACTGGATTGATGAGCGCCAAACTATCATCCTGCCTTTTGCCAAGGAAAGATGCT
Source organism: Lepidochelys kempii (assembly GCF_965140285.1). NCBI lineage: Eukaryota > Metazoa > Chordata > Testudines > Cheloniidae > Lepidochelys > Lepidochelys kempii. Next base: position 27,102,775 of record NC_136392.1, on the reverse strand, counting down.
TCCCACAGTTTGCTCCCAAGCAAAGTGAGAATTAAAACCCGCTTCATCATGGTGCCAACGCTTTTTATGAATCAGACTCCAGCTATTTATAGAGGCTGGTCTGCAATCAGGATGCTGCTGAAGAGCAGAGTGCTGAGATTTTTTGTTATATATGGCTGAAAACAAACAGAGGCTCAACACCAACGTGGAAGGCGGATGAGAGCAAAATTGCCTCCCCGCCGTGATTATGACACGCCTGTAACTTTTTTGTCATGTGTCCTGGCCATTTTACACCTCACTCCAATAACATCTCAGCAATCCATGGCTTTAATTCAAGGCCCTGAACATCCTTGGAATTTCAATAGCCTGCTTGGCTAGTCAGACAGTAACGGAGAAGGGAGAAGTGCCTGAGCCATACTGGCAAATTAAGAAATTAAATATCTTCAGGGGAAGCAGCTGCAATTATATTTACTCCTCACGGCTCAGGAAAGAGAGGTCAGCAGTCCCAGCAGTATTTATAAAAACTGCAAAGCTTGCAAGATAAACACTACTGCTTATTAATGTTTCCTTTGGAAAAAAAAATAAAAATAGCACAAGACTATCTTAGCAGGCTTGAAGGCCAGTGAATTACAGCAACGTGAAAGCTGGACAACTCTGATTCACGCACATCTCTGGCCCAATCCTGCTCCCAATAGCAAAACACCCATCAACTCCAAAGGGAGCTGGACTGGGCGCTTGGTGGGTTCTAGATCCTTATCTATCTTGATTGGCTCTGGCTCAGGGTAGCTTTATCTGATGGATCCTAGCAGAGCTGCATTCACTAGTGTATGATCATTTCTGATAAACAGCCATCCATGATCTATGTCTCTGCATGCAAGATACAAACTTGCACCAGCCTTTAGCCAATCCCCAAAAGAAGTAGTTGCACTAAAAGCTGCCTGATCCCATTTCCCACTCAGTACACACACTCATTTGCAGTAACCAGCCACAAATATATTAGGTACACAATCATGCACACAATTCTGCATGTGACTCTAGGTTACTATTATTTAGAAAATCAAATCCTGATATTGAAGATGCCAGATGGCATACAGGATGGTGGAATTTCCCTGGCTTTCTCCACCTACAATTGAATCATTGATAATATCCTGCAGCAGCAAGTTCCCCAGGTTAATTATACGTCGTATGGAGACATGAAAAGTGTGTCGGACTCTGTTTGGGGACAGTAGTTACACAGAGCACTTTTCTTGTCTCTTCCATGTTCAGATTCTCAACAAAACAAGTGTCTGTGTCTGTCTAGAAGATCAGTGGTTCCCAGACTTGTTCCGCCACTTGTGCAGGGAAAGTCCCTAGTGGGACGCGCCAGTTTGTTTACCTGCCGTGTCCGCAGGTTCGGCCAGTCACTGCTCCCAGTGGCTGCGGTTCGCTGCTCTAGGCCAATGGGAGCTGCTGGAAGTGGCACGGGCTGAGGGATGTACTGGCAGCCGCTTCCAGCAGCTCCCATTGGCCTGGAGCAGCGAACCGCAGCCACTGGGAGCCGCGATCAGCCGAACCTGCGGATGCGGCAGGTAAACAAAAGGGCGCAGCCCGCCAGGGGCTTTCCCTGCATAAGCGGCGGAACAAGTTTCGGAACCACTGATCTAGATTCATCTGTATTGTGTGTGTGTGTGTGTGTGTGTGTGTGTGTGTATGCGTGTGTGTCTGTCTGTCTGTCTGTGTCTGTGGGGGAGGAGAAAGGGAGTAAGGAGAACAGCACACAGACTTGTAGCATGGAAAAACTATGCACACTACCAAGTGAATGATTGAAACTCTGCGGTATTGTACCATGAACGTTTCATAAACCAGCTTGAATTCCCCATCTTAGCTGTGTAGGATTCAGTTAATCAAACAGCAAGTATTTGACTGTGGGCCTTCTGCTGCAGATTGCAGATTGACTGATGGCAGTAGTGGTGTTGTTATTACAAGTTGCCCAGCAGAGCAGAGCCGGGGCAATTCTCACCTGTCTTATTTAGTATTGCCAGACTAACACTAACGAGTTGAAGAAAGTGTGGGCCAAAGTCTTCCCCGGTGTATATCCACTACAGTCATTAGGTTTACTCCAGGGATGAATCTGGCCTTGTGTTTTAATGAATAGCCTGACTGGAGGTGGCACAGACCATCTGTCTTGTGTGGGGGCGTGACAGCACAAGGACTGGCTATTTAGCACATCTGGGAGCTGCTCAGTGCAGTCTGAAGGGAGATCAATGGAGTGACCACAGGCATTCATGTACAAGGAAAATAATGCAAGAAACCTGTTCCAGGCAAGGCAGAGGGAACTCAGCATTAAAAACCTCAAATGGTTCTTCTTCAGCTTTCCCAATGATTTTTACTGTTAAAAAGAATAATTTTGGAGCGTCTGTGTCTGGACAGATCTACTTCTGCTCGGAGTTCTTGGTGATAGTAAAATCTGTGTACGTGGTGGTGCAAATGAACAGCAGCTGAATGCCCCAATAACCCAAGCCGGTCTCCAAAGTGAAAGTGCCACTGATCGATAATGTTTGCATCCCAGGGAATACAGCTGGTAGCAGACTGGTCTGCTCATGAAAGATCAGGTCCAGTTGTGGAGGGGATTTTGCGAAAGGATGGATACATGTATGCCAGCTACTGTTTGCAGTTATGAAGGTGTAGGAGAAGGGTCATCAGGACTTCATGCTTCAGGATGTCAGCTCCTCACCTCAGGGATCAAGAAGCATCAAGAATTAGCCAGTGCCAGAGCAAGACACAAGAACTAAGGAGCCACAATAGTCTGATATATGTGACAACCCACACCAGCCTGATTCACTGTGTGTTACTCCATCTTTACACTGGTACAACTCCACTTCAACAAATCCCCAGCTGATGTAAATTGGAATAGCTCCATTGACTTTAATAGAGCTATGCAGATTTACATCAGCCGAGGATTTGGCTCCATTGATTTCAATTGAGTTAGATTTAGGCTGGTGTAAAACTGGAGTAACTCAGTGGAAATAGGCCCTGTGCTCCAATGCTCTCCCTCTCTCTCTCTCTCTCTCTCTCACACACACACACACATACACATAGGTAGAGCTGGGTGGATTTTTTTTTTGGTGAATAGGAAATTCACCAAAAAATTCATTTTGGAGGTGATCAGAACTGTTTGCAAATTTGGTGAATAGTTTCAAAACCACCCACCCTCACCCCCACCTCCCTACACACACCCCTCAATGTGGAAAAAATTGAAAGTCAAAATGATTCCTTTTAACCATTTCAAAATGAAGCATTTCAACATTCCCTTTTGAAATGGCATTTTGATTTGAAATCTAGCTAATTTTTTAATGAAAAGGGTGAAAACACTCAAAAACAACCTGAAACAAACAACAGGTTTCTTTTCATTTCAGTGAGAAAAAAACAAAAAAAATCACTTTTGATTCTAATCAAATTAAATTTTTTTCCTTCAGGTTTTTTGGTTCAGCCGTCCATCCCCAAAATCAATTAATTGCTCAGCTCTGTATGTGGGACTGATTCAGACCTCACACCGGTTTGGGACCAGTTTAACTGGTTACTTTAATGGTGTTCCTTCCTTTTATGCATGTACATAAAACCAGAATCAGTGCCACGCAGGGTTAAGGTCTGTAATGAATAAGATGATTTCAGTTTGTGTTATGTGCTCAGACATTAAGGGGCAAACTCAATTCTGATGCAAAGGAGCACAAATCACTCAAAAAAAGAAAAAAAAAAAGAAAAAGGAGCTGCCTTTCCTTAAACTGGGCCTGAATTGTCCCTAAACCCCTTGTTACTGCAAAATTAATGGAATGGGTTGTAAAGAATTCAGACTTTGCCAGCTTGCCCAGTTACAGCAAGTGCCTGCTGGAGCTGAATAGAGAATTCAGGTGAAATCAGAAGGAGTTTCCTCTCTTTTCAAGGACAGGGAGGTATTTTGCTACCTGGGAAACCAAGTTTAGCTGTCATACCCAGCAAATTAAAGCAAATAGGCAGTAAACTTCCATGGGCCATTAACATTCCCATATAGGAGATTAAGCAAAATGATGGCCAAATTGGAATTTAATATGATGTAATTGGTTCAGTAAGCTGATCCACTAACAAGATATTTCCCCCCTACTACCACTGTGTGCTTTTGGAATGTCCAGTGCTTTTACTTCTTGATTGGCTAGGCAAGTACAGGACACTCACTGGCCCTGCCTGGCGTTTGCTGGTGTGAGCCTTGTGTCTACGGATCATACCAGGATGGGCCCTCAAGCGCAAGCTCTCTGGGCTGAGCAGGAAAGGTGCTAGGCAAAGGGGCCATATGGAGAGTGGGTCTATGGGACAAGGGAAGCAGAAGAAAAGCCAGGGGGAGCAGTTCTCCCTAAGGGGGGATGAAAGGGAGAGAATCTCTGGGGATGAGTACAGAGGGGGAGAGAAATGTTGAGGACCGGAGATCTGGATATACTTGTTCTTTAATAGCTCTGGACCTCCCCAAGCAAGGGTCCCATTGATGCCTGAAGTGTCAGGCAGCAGCAGCTCCCTCATTCAGGAGAGTGTGACTTGCACTTGAGGCCTAGGTTGTGAGGACTGTGATGGCTCCTCTTCCTGCAGCTACAGGCCATTCTTCATTTCTCTCCTCAGAGGCACTCCATGCCCTTGAGCACCACAAAGACTGTGGTGGCAGAATTCACAGCCATGCTTACACAAAAATAGTCTGACTTCCTCCAGGGCAGCAGCTTGTTGTTCTGCTACACTTTTCCTCCAGCCTCTCTAGTGGTATCAAGAAAACCGTACCCCCAAGCCTTTTGGAACTGCACTATTACAGAAATGTCCACACACACATATGTGTGTGTCTAATCTGCACATGTAGTTGTGGTAATGGGGCACAAAAACATCCGAACCAAATACACATCTATCTGCTCAGTTGCATGTGCAACCACTGCAATTGTGCATGCAAATGTGCTTTTGTTCCTCTGAACAGGCAGGCCATTTTCATCTGTATTTCATTTGTTTCCTGCAGCTTGGATTGTGGGCTCTTTGGAGGAGTAGCATTTGGGGACTTTGGCACCGCTCTGGTAAATGTGGGTGGGGGGTTGATCTGATGTAGCACATTCACTGACTGCGTGGTTAAGAGAGCAGCAGGCTTTCCCTCCCTTCGGCTGGTGCAGTGCCCCAACTGCCATATCTGATCAGATTTCACAAGCCAAACATGCTTTTCTAAGAGCACACAGTAGGAACACAACAAGGCTGGCAAGGTATATTCACCTCAAGGATGAGTACTGGGCATTTCAGGTGTCAGATATGGATGGATCCGTAATTATTTAAAGACTGACCCTTTCTGCCTCCTGGATTTTCAGCAAAGGTGGTGTTGGCCTGAATCATCTTCCCAGTTGCTGTGTGACACAAAGCGAAATAGTGTAGAACCCTGCCTGGGAGCTTCCTGGCACTTAGCATAGTTGCAACATGGTCAGTGTTATTTCCACTTATTGAACACTCATATTAGACACTTCATGGTTCATAAGAAATGTCACACATTCAAATAATGCTCTACAAAGGAAACTCCCAACTCACTATGCGTAAATCAATAACAATCACGCGTGGTGAGACGTGGAGGCCAGACTGAATGAATAGAATGGTCTCTTCTGGTCCAACAGTCTATGAAATCCAGGAAGAGATGACAAAGCTAAGTAGAAGTGAACTTGTGTCACCAATGTGTTTATGTCGGGTGCCAGAGTTCAACATCACTCAGTGGTTTCATAGGGCAAGTCTACACTGCCGCATTATATCGGCGCAGCTTCACCTGACGCATTGCTCAGGGGGGTGTCTTTTTCACTAAGTTACATCAACTTAAACGGCAGTGTACACAAGCCCATAGATTCATAGAGTTAAGACCAGAAAGGACCATTAGATCATCCAGTCTGACCTCCAATATAACACAGTTACACCCAGTTAGCCCTGTATTGAACTCAGTAACATGTTTGACTAATGCATGCCTTCTAGAAATACATCCGGTTTTGATTTGAAGACATTAGAGATGGAGAATCCACAAATTCCTTTGGAAGTTTATTTCAATGATAATTTGTTCCAATGGGTGTTTTTTCCCAATGATTAATCAAGCTGAAATGGTTAAAGCAGGGAAGGGAAAGTCAGGATGCCTGGGTTCTGTTACTGACCCAACGTCTGGCTTTCATCAGTCCCAGCCTGTCTCTATGCCTCAGTTTCCCTATCTGGTAAAAGAGAGATAATTATACTGACCTACCTCATCAAGGGTAAATGTGATGCTTCATTAACATTGATCCAGTGGTGTGTGACTCTTGGATAGTCGGTGCTTTACTGTATGAATGCAAGTGTTATTTATTACCAAGTCACTCTCAGTCCGACACTGCGCAGCAGTGAAACCCGCCAACTCTGACTAATGTTCACAGCTACTGTGTAGGATATTTGAGTTGCTTTTCATTTACAGACTCCATGGGTCCCCGGTAATTGGAATGCTGCAACTTTTAACACATAACAGATGATGTGGAGTGGAGGGAATTTGTCATTGCTTTACTCCCCTACAGCAAGAAGGGCTCATAAGTCACAGCTGACAAATCTTTTAATGACTTTTAAACTTCATTTACAGAAAAGAATGACCATAATCAACAAACAGTGATGGGTTACTAATCTTTCCATATTATTAAAAAAGGGGGCATGTGCTTTAACTCTTTGTATAGAAACCTAGTGCACCAGAGGGAACCATGCCTGCTATACACCATGAGGAAATAGGGAGGATAGCAAAGGGATTTGAACAGCCATTCACAACGTGAAGCCTTAGCACAAGCTAAGGTGGCTTGTGGGGCTCTAAACGGTGACCCACAGCCCACATCTCTGTAGAAAGGACAGAGCTCATCAAGAGCAGGATTTTATTGTTGGGGAATTCAAGCAACAAACAACATATATTCATCTAAGGCTTGATCCAACTTGAACCTCAGTTGACTCAATGAGCTTTGGTCAGACGTCTGCTAGGGAAGATGGAAGTAAAGACGAGTAGGAGGGTGGTGTGTATCTAAGCTCAGCTATTAAGACTCGCCACACACATTTGCGCATCATTTGTATGCAGAGATATCAGGCTTGCACGCAAGACTGCCTACCTGACAGTGAGACATCCATGTGACTTTTGTGCACAGCTACATTGATTGTGCACGTAAGTGTGGTGATACTCAGTTTCGTACGTGTGTTGTTCTGAATATTAGGCCTTATTTTTAACCTTATGCATCTGTATAAAGCAGAAAAGGGCAAGGCTAAACAGAAAAGAGAGGCAAGAGTTTAAAACAATTGAAAAGACAACAGGTTATGGCCACATATAAACAAATAAAAGAGGCAAGGATTAAATACAACACTGTGGAAAAAGACAGTATCCCTAACTGACTTAGGAGCCTAAGTCAGGAGACTCAGGCACCTAAATCACTTGAGTGCTTTTGAAAGTGTTACCCAATGGCTAACATAGTTGTGAAAGTTAGTCACTAGATAACTGTAAAGAATAAAGAAAAAAAGTTTTGAAAAAATATAGAAGCCAAGGGTTAGCACAGCAAACAAGGGCCATCAGACTAAGAGGAATAACTTTGAGCCCAACTCTACAGGCACATGGGCACAGGAATGACTTTACTCCCACAGACACCAGTGAGAACTGAGGGTAATTAGCCCACGAAGGGTGGCTTGGCACCCTGCAGGGCCACACACAGCGTGAGGTTACTGAGCCGAGATTTTCAGAAGTGAGGACACTGATGAAGGATATAGATGCACTTTCAGATTAGCGGCAAGTTTCCCAAAGCAGGGGCCTACATCTCCAATGTGGGAATGAAAGCTCCCCAGGAAATCCAGGGAGAACTCTCATTTGTCAGGTAATACATACAGAGAGTAAATGAACAAGGGAGACAACTGACACAGAGACTATAAATGAACCCAGTAGACTCACTGTTTGTTTCTTGAAGAGCAGAGGAGTTTGCTGGAAGGCGGGGTTACTAGACACCTAAAGGAGCAGGCAGAATGGGCTGAAGAGCTTTTTCCTCTTCCTCTATTTATTATGCAGATGGGTTCCCTCCATTTAGGGATAGAATAATCCCACCAGACCCATTTTCCCTTCTGACTTAAACCACCTATGAACCCTTAAACCACCTATGAGCCTCAAAGAGGATTGAGGCTGGCCCAGGAGTCACCCACTCCCCACACAAGCCCTCTTCGCTTTGAAAAGGCCTGTCCATGGCACTCTGACACAGGTCAGCTGTGGGTCGTAGGCTCAGATACTGTGAAGGGGAATGAGGCTGAAAAGCCTCAGGAGCATTAAAATTCTAGGAAAAAATACTTCATTTTCGGCCCCTTGGGAATGGAAATAAGTTCCCAAAACTCCCATAGCAGCTTATGAACAATATAACTCCTGACTAACGTAAAAGCCACATGGTTAGAACATGCATTTGCCCATGCTAAGCAAAATCTTTTCAAGCTGGGGTGGCCCTTTGACATGCTTCCAGGCTAACTTTAGTCCCAGGTTAACTAAATCTTCCAGAGCTGGAGCAGGCCTCTGCCTAAGCCAAGCCCCAAAAGCTAAACAAAGTCTTCCAAGGCTGGATTACATCTCTCAGACTGGGCAGGCCTCTAAGTCAGGCTTCCATGCCAACTTCCATACCAGGTTGACTGAGTCTCCCAAAGCTGGAGCAGGCTTCTGTCTAACTCAGGCTCCCAACCTGGATTAACTCTTTCAAAGCTGGGCCAAACTTTATAGCTCCCGAACCTCATCCACACTAAATTCCAGCAAAAAGAAAAGGAGTACTTGTGGCACCTTAGAGACTAACCAATTTATTTGAGCATAAGCTTTCGTGAGCTACAGCTCACTTCATCGGATGCATACTGTGGAAAGTGTAGAAGATCTTTTATACACACAAAGCATGAAAAAATACCTCCCCCCCACCCTACTCTCCTGCTGGCAATAGCTTATCTAAAGTGATCGCTCTCCTTACAATGTGTCTGATAATCATGTTGGGCCATTTCCAGCACAAATCCAGGTTTTCTCACCCCCCCCCCCACACACACACACACAAACCCACTCTCCTGCAGCAGGAGAGTGGGTTTGTGGGGGTGGGGGGTGAGAAAACCTGGATTTGTGCTGGAAATGGCCCAACATGATTATCAGACACATTGTAAGGAGAGCGATCACTTTAGATAAGCTATTGCCAGCAGGAGAGTAGGGTGGGGGGGAGGTATTTTTTCATGCTTTGTGTGTATAAAAGATCTTCTACACTTTCCACAGTATGCATCCGATGAAGTGAGCTGTAGCTCACGAAAGCTTATGCTCAAATAAATTGGTTAGTCTCTAAGGTGCCACAAGTACTCCTTTTCTTTTTGCGAATACAGACTAACACGGCTGTTACTCTAAATTCCAGCCAATCAGCAATTGCTGTCAGAGGTGGACCACTCCATCATAGGCTCCCTTTACTTCCTCATCCCTACCTCCACTGCTTCTAAATGGTCCCCCCACACACACTAATCTGCACCCCTTTCCCCAGGAAGCCTACACGCCCTCATACTCTGACTTTGGGAGTGACCAGATCTGCTGCCTCCTCCCAGCAATTCATAGAAATTACACGCACACACATTCAGCAACATGGGACCAAGAAATTCTCTTTCAATCCTCCAGCTGCTGATCATATTTACACCCCTCTCCTCAGTCTGCAGCGTTGCCAACTCTCGTGATTTGTTTTCCGTTTTTCTTAAATCCCCAGCTGCTGGAGATGTGAGAATCTCAGCCTTTCATTATGAAAAAAAAAGTTTCTAGTCCTCATAATTGCAGAGAAAAGCTTGAAAATGTTACCTGAATGCACCCTAAAGGCTCAGAAAAATGGAAGGCAAATGAAAAGAATCCCCCAGTGTAGTATGTTCTTTAAAACTTATGATTTGTAAGCCATTCTCATGCTTTTGGGGGGCCTGATTTGTGATCTTTGAACACGTGGGATACACGGTGATGAGGCCATGGCTGGAACCAGCTGGTGAGCGTTATGGGACGTGTGAACCCAGCAATGCCAAATCCACTGGCAGTGCACAGAGTGACTTTGGCAGCTGCCCCCCATCTTTAGTCCACGCAGAACTTTCCCCCCAGGCTGCAGGTTGGCCAGGAGTGAAATTTCATCTTAAATCCTTGGTTCAGAAATGTGAAGGTGGAAAAAGAGAGTCCGAACAATAATCGAGCAGGGACTTGTGACTCTTAACAATAATGACCCTAAACTATAGGGACTGTCATCAGGTGCTGCCACCGTGAATAAAACCAGACCCAGAGCAAGAGACAGGCCTTTTTAGCGCTGAACAGCAGACAGCATTTGCATATTAAAGGATCTGTAGCATTAAGATGAAGTGCTTTTGTTTAGGGAACAACAACAGACATGAATAACTACAATTATATCAGTGGAAGCAGTATCCGTGGCAGCATCTCCTTAGCAGCTATGTATCGATGCCACTTGATTAAATTATCCGGCAATGGACTCTCGGGTGCGACAGAGCCAGAGAGGGGGACTCAGGTGGGCCGATGCTAGGCCTGTTGCCCAAATTTCTCCTCCATTGCAAGCACCAGTTCAGCTTCTCTTTACTGTCAATGGGCTGCCAGCATTTTAATCATCGCGTCCATTGATATCACTGTGGAAGCTGAACTGGTGGGAAGTTTGGAGCAAAGAAGCCTTGTGTAGACAAGGCCTCAGGCTCTGGTTGGCCGCTGAAGAGGAACGGACACAAGCAATGTGCGCTGAGTCCACCCAGAGTCCACAGCTGCTTCCGCTGGAGTAGGGTTACCATATTTGAACATTCAAAAAAGAGGACACTCCACGGGGAGAGTATTTGCTCACGCCCCCCTGGCCCTGGCCCCACCCCAACTCCACCCCTTCCCCGCCCCTTCTCCGTCCCCATTCCAACACTTTCCCCAAAGTCCCCGCCCCAACTCCACCCCCTTCCTGCCCCATTGGACCCCGCCTGCTGCTGGCTCCCTCGCCGCTCGCCTCTTCACCACCACCACCCCTGCTTGCCTACTCACCCCGCCACCCGCTGCTGGGTCACCGCTCGCCTCTTCACCCTGCACTCGCTTGCCTACTCACCCCTCCTGCCACAGGTCCCTCTGGCTTCTAGGATCAGGGGTAGCCGAGGGGTCTCCACTTGCTGCGCCCGCCACAAGCACGAGCTCTGTTCTCCCATTGGCCGGGAAAAGCACCAATAGGAGCTGCCAGAGCCACGGAGCAGGGCTTGCAGGCACTGGCAGCGTGCAGAGAGCCCTCTGTCCCCCCCCACCCCCCGACCAGACCTGACCCAACCCTAAGAGCCAGAGGGACCTGCCAGGGTGCGAGGTGGGGAGTCCCGGTGGTGCTTATCTGGGGCGGCTCCCGGGAAGCATCCTTTGGCTCCTCCTAGGGTCCGGTCGGGGGCTGGGGTGGAGGGCTCTCTGCCTGCTGCCGGCGCCTGCAAGCCCCGCCCCTGCAGCTCTGATTGGGCAGGAGGGAGCTGGTGCAGCACGCGGAGACCCCCTCCGCCTCTGTGCCTAGGGGCCGCCCACACTGCAGGCTCCTACCAGCGGGCGGGCGCCGGGAGCTGCCCCAGGAAGTGCCGCCAGCCCTGGGCCTTTGGTGCATGCGGTGAGGTGAGCGGTCCCCGATACTAGGACAAAGGACGTCCCGACTGATGTGGCAAAATCCCGGATGTTTTAGATATTTAAAAATTCCTCATGGATGGCGATTTAAGAACTAAAAAGCCAGACATGTCTGGAAAAATACGGACGTATGGTAACTCTACACTGGAGGGACCTGAGAGCAGAAATGCTGTCAGTAGAGGATGACCACATCCTCCTGCGGCGGGCCAGTGCAGCACAGAACATGGCGGGGTTCGGCTGGGAAGGGCAGTCCCCTCAGTAGCCTGTGTTGGTGGGATGGTAGAGGAGCCTATTATGCCTTCCCCGCTATAGCCTCCTGCCTTGCACAGGCGTGAATTCATACTAGGTGAGAGCCGGTCCTACTATTGCTCCGCCTCCTACCCACGGGTGCTGTTCTGGCCCAGGGAGTTCTGGGAAATTGCCGCCCTGCATGTTTCTCTAGTGAGCTCTGCGGAAAGATTTTGCCATCAACAGAGACATACCAAGGCCCTACTGTTGCTGGGAAGATTTGAACAGCATGTGAAGCCTAATGGTTATTATCACTTGAATTACAGTAGCATGTAGGGGACCCAGTCCTGGGTCTGGGCTAGGCACGGCATATACCCATGCAGGGGGAGAGAGTCCTTCCCTGCTCTGAAGAGCTTATTATGGAAATAGACAAAGAGTGGAAGGGGAAACAGAGGCAAAGAGGATTTGCTGTACTCCTTGAGCTCTGGGAAGTCCCAGTATACGCCAGGGAATTGGCAGGTAACCCAGTGTGTGCTAGGAGCTTAGAGGGAGGAGGGCACTTGAAACTAAACAAATAAATAAGAGTGACCAGGCCTCCTGTGAACTCCCAGTGCAGGTTATTTAAAGGGACATTGTCAAGGTCAGCAGCGGCCCACAATGTGATCCACTGTTTTATTATAATGGATTCGTTTGAAAAGTATTTGTTTGATTATGTAGGGCTTTTCAGAACAAATACTTCATAGCTCTTTTATCTAAATAAAAAACATTGCCACCAGCTTAGTATCTGTAGGGTGACCAGATGTCCCGTTTTTATAGGGACAGTCCTGTTTTTGGGGACTTTTTCTTATATAGGTGCCTATTACCCCCCACCGCCTGATCCGTTTTTTCACAGTTGCTATCTGGGACTAAGCACTCTACAGACCACAGTTCTCAGCCTAGAACTTCACCAGCAAGCCTATAGCATGCACAGCCCAGAACTCCTGAGTAGTCATACATTATTAAGCTAGGACCTGCAAAGTGCTCCCAAGTCACCCTACAATAACAAACTAGTGTTGACAGCCCAAAGCTTATTATCAGCTCTATATGAACAAGCCCACTGCAACACACCTTAACCAATCCCAGGTCACCACCACAGCTCAAAGTTTGCTGTTCTGTGTGATCATGTTCCATTTCACCACACTGATGAACCAGCTGTCCTATGGGAGTGGGGTGCGAGAGGGACACTCCTCCCCCATAGTGCTAGATGATCTGACAGCGCTGCTGAGTCTGGGGAGAGGAAATAGGGAGGGGGTCAGACTGAGCTTTTTAATTATAGGTTCATGTGGTGGTGTGAAACTGCACTGCCTGGGCAACATTGAACCTCAGGGAGGTAGGTGAGGCTGGAATGGGGGAGGCTTGATGATTTCTCCCCCCTGTGAGGTGGTAGAAAGGAGCAGCCCCTGCAGTCACTCAGGACAGCACAGGGACTAATTGCATGGCAGGGGGTGGGCACTAGGGAAAGAAGGAACTAATCTGGCCCTGTGTTTGCAGGGTTGACTCTCTCATTCGAGAGCGTTAAATGGGGTAAGGGGAGTTCTCTGCTTTAGCTGAGTTTCCTCCCACCCTCTGCATGAACCAGGCCCCCGCCACCTCTGCACCTGATGCCGTGCTGGCACTGAATTACCCCCCTTCCTGTCAGCAGGAGACAGATAAGACTATGAGGGATTAATTCCAGGCCTGTTAAGTAAGGCTATTTGGGGAAGCTAGCTAGCTAAGCACTAGCTAGCAGAATCTTTAGCAGAAGAGTAACGGCCCGCGGTGCTCAAGTCCCTGTCAGGCTGACCCACGCCCACTGATTCTCACACACAAATATTAACGCGGCCTCTTGGGCGAGCACCTCTTTCGTGGGCTTTTCACCACAGCTGGCTGGGCTAGCTTCCACCACTCTGAGGCAGCTATTTAGAAACGGTTTCAAAGGCCATGTTTTCAAAAGTGGAGGCTTCCTGGTAAAGGTCTGTTCCCTTTCCTGGTTCAAGAGCCATTTAAAGAGGCCTGCCAGGAAACAAGCACGAGCGACAACCAAAGAGATGAGACAATAAAACACACACACACACTCTGTGGAAGGCAAAGGGTGACACCGAACAAGCAAAGATACACAAGGAAGGAAACTCCCCACCCGGAGAAACGAGGGGATTGTCATTGGCATGTGCTGAAGGGGATAGCTCCACCAGGAGTGAAGGGCCCAGTGCAGGGGAATGTAATCTTGGCACCGGCAGGTGTGTAAGGGAAATACACCCATTCTGAGGGAGTCAGAATGCAATAGAGAAGGAAGGACCTATTGAAAGGAAACTGTCTGTCTAAGATTGGATACTTCTGAGGTCCTACTTACCACAGTACCTGAGCACCTCACATTCTTTAACAATTTACACTCCTCTGAGCTGGGACCTGAGGTACAGAGAGGCTAAGTAACTCACCCTTGGTCACACAGGAAGTCTGTGGCAGAACAGAAACTTGAACCCAGGTCTCCCAAGGGCTAGGCTAGGGCACTAACCACTGGACCATCCTTCTTCTCTCTGTGGCACTGCACAGAGTGAGGAGAAGAGGATGAGGGATAATCCCATGGCAGGGGATGAAACATAGAGTGGTGGGGGTAGGGTCAGCTATTTTTATCATTTGTATTACCGGAGCATCTTGGAGCCCCAGTCACGGACCGGGCCCCCAGTGCCCTGGGAGCTGCACAAACATAGCACAAAAATAAAGACATCGTTGCACCAAGGAACTTACAAGTGGGAAACAACAACCAGAGGGGGCAAGGCGCTCAGGATTCACTCAGAGCAGCTCCTCGTGCTACATCTTACGCTAGCAGCAGAGCTATCTGTCAGCAATCCACCCTGCACCAATGTGGGTGGGGGCAGGGCGTGAGTTATTTTGAATGGAAGAACTGTATTTACCTCTCCTAGTCTGTTCTGAAACTCTCCACCAGCATTCCTTCTGATAGCTAGGGAACAAGTCCAGAAAGAGCACAAGCAGTCTGGTTCAGACATTGCCCAGGACACAAGGCGAGAAAAATCTGGCATTTGTTCTCTGGCCTGTGTGAAGTTAGCTGGAGTTGTCCAGTCCATAGCGGATAGATATCCACAAAGGCACACCAAGGACTGAAAGGGGCAGGCAGGCTGAACTGCTCATGAACTCCGAGATGTGATTGCTCCAGGACATGGTGGAAGCATACTGGTGGGCAAAGCGGGATGACCCTTGCATCAATGCAGGCTAGTCTGTGCTGTACCTGCTGTGTGGAAGAAGCAGGAGTTAATGCTCCAAAGCTGACGACATGGCCTCTTTTGCCAGCACTGGATCCATTTCAAAAACATAGATGCCAATTTGTTGCACAACTGAGAAATTTCCCCGAAAGTTCACTTGGTGGAAATTTCATTTTCCTCTTAAATAAATCATTTGTAGTTAAAACAGCATTAGCGCTTCTGAGGGTTTCTTCATGAGCTACCATCAGGTCAATAGGCAGCTGATGAGAAGCTTTCTGCAGGGTGGATGTGAAAGGGAGACAGGGGACTGGAGCATCATGTTTTCCTATTAGGATGTAAATGATAAAGAATTAAAGTTCAATTCTCAAGAAATCAGTCATGGCCGGTCATTAATGATCGTCTTGGTAGTGTTCTAATGAGCTGGCTACAAACTGCTGTACCAAAGGATTTAATTAGATTAATACATGTGCCATTGATCGGTAGGTAATCATTAGTTTTTGCACCAATGGGACTACAGATGACATTCTGTTTAATTGCTGTTTCTTTTCCATTTTCTTTCTTTTAAAGATTCTTTCCTCCAAAGATTTTTTTTCCCCATGTGCCCATTCCCCATAACCTAAATGTTACCCATGGGATTCCAAGTATGAAAGTGTTCCCCAAACAGGTTTAGTTGATTCAGTTGACCTTTAATATTTATTTTGCCTCTGTCAAAAAGGACATTAGCCCATTCAAGAGAGATTTTGAAGGTGATTAGGAGCAGAGTATTCAAAAGTCTATTTGTCGCATTCTCTGAAGTCAAAGGATGAATCCAACTTTGCATTTTGTTTGGTGTTTTGTTTTTTGTAAGGGGCCTAGAAGAATTTTAATATGAAACTCAAAAAGCAGACTCATGAAGCTCCAATACAGTCTGTGGGCCCATTTTCAATTAAATTGGTATTTAATTAATCACTCACATTGGCACTTAGGAGCTCAGTTTCATAGATTTTAAGATTAGAAAGGACCATAAATTAATCTATCCTGATCTCCAAAGATCCCATAATTTCCATTACTGCCATGATGGCTTCACATAAGTTAAACCTCAGACTTCTGGCAGTGTAAGCCATGCCCCTAAGCCATCAGGGCTTGAATGAAGTACCTATGTGATCATGTGAGCACTCAAATACAGAAATGGGAGCCCTAATTTAGTCATCCAAGTTTGGCAACTGAGCTTTGTGTGCCAGATTCAGTTCTCAGTTCCACTGGTGAAAATCCAGAATAACACCAGTGACTTCACTGGAGTACAGCAGGTCTTAAGCAGTTTAATTGAGAGTAGAACCTGGCCCTTCATTGCTGACAAAATGCTGGACCTATTGAAGTCAATGGGAGTTTTGTCAGGAGTTTACCTTGTATCTTTAAGTCCCCTCTCCCCCACCCCCACCCATTGTAGCCATGGTACAGTGAAAGATACCCAGAGCTGTATCTACAAAGGGGATTTAGGCTTAGCATTGCAATGACTAACATTTAGGCACTTTGCTACCCATGTTTGTAAAGGATCAGCTGGATTGCTCATAGTGAAATTATGTTTTTTAAGTTAAAATAAAAAAAAATCTGTTTAGCCCCTTGCAGCATAAGGTGAACAGTGGAGGAGAAGATTGTCAGGGGCCTGATCCTGTGAGGTGCTGAGTACCCACAACTCAAACTGACCTCAGTGAGAATGCAAGTACTTGGGGCTTGTCTACACAGAGACTTAGTGAGTAGCAAGCCAGGGTGTGAATTTCCAATGCACTAGATGGCCACACGCTAACTGTGTGTGCGGGCCCTGCTGCCATGCACTCAGAGTTCCATAATGTGCTTTGACATTTGAAAGAGCAGCACCTCAAAGTGTACTGTCGTACTTAGTGCACATCAGCATGGTCCACACAGCTAGTTCGTTCATGGCAAGCTGGTCCTTGGTAGATTCATCCCCTGGTTTGTCGTCTACTAACTCTCCACGTAGACAAGCCTTCAGGATCAGACCCCATACATGTGACTAAATAGGTCAAGAACAAGCAGGAGTTTAGGAAACTGATTCAAAGAAATAAGTGTTGGCTGGGATCTTAAAAGCAATGGACCCATACAAAGAGCAGGAATGTCCTCCTAGCGCATTCCCCATGTCGATTGGTTTTGGTATGTCTGTTTTGTTTAGGGCTGGTCTAAAGCTTTCATTTTAATTTTCACAAACAATTTTGGAGGAAATTAAATTTTCTCCTTTCATTTTAAATTTTCACAAATTTTTCTAGCAAGAAAATTTTAAGTGAAACAAAAGTTTTCATTTCATTTTATTTCAAATTCAGAAATTTTCTTTCATTTTGGGTTCCCCCCCCACTTTTTTTTTACTTTAAGTGTTAAAAAGTTTTTTAAAAAATGATCAAGAGAAAGAAAGGGGAAAACTAAATTAATTTGTTTTTGAAATTCATTTCCTTTTAAATTTTGTCATCAAAAATGTCAGTCAAAACTAATTTTAATTTAACTTTTGTCAAAAAACCATTTTTCATTGCAAAAACTTTTTGACAAATTAGAAATAGAGAAATTAAATCATAATTGTGGCCTGGTGAAATGAAAACTTGAATTCACATGCCTATCCATTTGGAAAATCAATTCACTCTCTTTGATTGGAATTTTCTGGGCTGCTTTCAAAGAGATCACATTAATAATAATAATAGTAATAATAATACAATATAATATAATTAATAATCTGATTGTTAGCTCAGCTCAGCCTCGGAAGGAAAGGTGAAAAAAGAAAGCAATAAAAGCTAGACACAGAAAAGAAGACAATTCCTTTAGGTCTGGAGAGCTCCTTGTTGTAATGTTAATTAACACACTGAGCCTTAATGACCCTTCCAGGGATATAAACATTTTGGTGTCATCGAATCCACATTTTTTATCAAAAAGTTTTGGTCATAACATTTTGCCCAGCTCAACTGTTAATGGTATTTTGTTATACCCAAGATGAGTGGGTGAGATTCTGTGGCCTGCGTTGTGCAGGAGGTCGGACTAGATGATCATAATGGTCCCTTCTAACCTTAGTATCTATGAATCTATGATATAAGTGGCAAAATCGATTAGGTCACAATAGGCCTGTACTCTGTGCTGCAAACAGGTAACTTAGAGTGCAGTAAAAGCTGTGCAAACTTCTAGTTTCATTTCCTAAATCTCCATTAACCAGGACCGCTTATGCCTTTACCCCAGCCCTGTTTAGAACCACTGGGAAGTTTACTCTGAACCTGTAGTGCACTGAGATTCATTTGTAAGTCCTCCTTTAAAGTCTTCGGGCAAATGGAAGCATCCTTAATGGAACGTGTAAGCAATTTCTTCTGTGAAAGTTGAGAGTTCTGTTAGCTCTGCTGTGCAGTCGGAAGACAGAGGATAACAGATCACGCCCTGCCATTAGCTGATCTTTTCTCCAGCATTCCCGAACAAGATTAACATTAGATACACAATATACACACCACCCATCCAACAAGAATATACCCATCAAGTACATACATACGCACACATGTATATGTACACCATGTCACCAATCTATTAGAATTCTTTGAGGTGTCAGCAAGCATGTGGACAAGGGTGATTCAGGTAATATAGTGTAGCTGGATTTTCAGACAGTCTTTCACAAGGTCCCTCACCAAAGGCTCTTAAGTAAACTAAGTCATGCTGGGATAAGAGGGAAGGTGCTCTCATGGATCAATAACTGGTTAAAAGTCAGGAAACAATGGGTAGGAATAAATGGTTAGTTTTCACAAAGGAGAAGGGTGTCCCCCAAGGATCTGTTCCAGGACCATTGCTGTTGAACATACAGTAGAACAGGAATCGGCAACCTTTGGCACGCAGCCCGTCAGCGAAATCCGCTGGCGGGCTGGGACAGTTTGTTTACCTGCAGCGTCCACAGGTTCGGCCAATCGCAGCTCCCACTGGCTGCGGTTCGCCATTCCAGACCAATGGCGGCTGTGGGAAGCAATGCGGGCCAAGGGATGTGCTGGCCGCCGCTTCCCGCAGCCCCCATTGGCCTGGAACGGCAAACCGCAGCCAGTGGGAGTTGCAAGTGGCCAAACCTGTGGATGCTGCAGGTAAACAAACCGTCTCGGCCCACCAGCGGATTTCCCTGATAGGCCGCGTGCAAAAGGTTGCCGATCCCTGCATTAGAAGCTCAGAGTTATCAGCACCTTGGGAATGGAAGTTGTTCATAACTCTGAAATGTTTGTAACTTTGAACAATATGTTATGGTTGTTCTTTCAAAAGTTTACAACTGAACATTGACTTAGTACAGCTTTAAAACTTTACTATGCAGAAGAAAAATGCTGCTTTCCCTTTATTTGTTTGGTAGTTTACGTTTAACACAGTACTGTGCTGTATTTGCTTTTGTTGTTGTTTCTGCAGCTGCCTAATTGTGTACTTCTAGTTCCCAGTGCGGGGCTCTGAGATTAGCTGCCACAGGTCTTTTTATGCTGTATAGAAATAGCCTTAGGGATCCCAACTGTTACAATGTATGTGTTACCATAAGGGGGCTGTGATCTCAGTTGGGAAACTCTGGATCTACCTATGGTACTTTTAGGGCTCCCTTCATCTGAGCACTTCACAATCTTTAATGTATTTATCCACACAACACACCTGTGCAGCAGGACAGTGCTCTGATCCCCCTAGTAGAGATGGGGAACTGTGACACAGAGAGGCTAAGTGACCTGCCCAATGTCATAGAGAAAACCTGTGACAGAGCAAGGGATTGAACTTGGGGTCTCCTGAGTTCCAGGCCAGCAGTCTAATCACTAGACCGTCCTTTCTTTCTGTGCCCGCAAGGGCGGGGGAGATACCAGCGAAAGGATGACACCCAGGCCTAAGAATAGCAAGCTACACTTTATTGAAGGAAGACTTTACTCTCCAATCTGTGCAGGGAGTCCCTAGGGCGCGAGGAGGGGCTGCAGGGGACTCTGGCCGTTTGGGACAGCTGACCAGGCAGGACTCCGCTGCGGGGGAGTCCTCTGCAGTGTTATATTCTCCGCGCTTATCTCGAGGTTACATGGGGTTAACAGCTGGTTACATTCGTTACATTCATGATTTATGCTTGTTATATAAACTGGCTTGTTTACAGGCAAAAAATATGCTGAACTATGCTAAACTATATTTTGGCAGGGTCTGTCGGACAAAGTTCTTTGAACTGCCTGCATCCTCCGCTTACATTCAGTCACATACGCGGTCCGCCACTTAGCTCCTCGTTAATCTTCCACAACCTTGCCCCTACACTTTCTTACTGTAATTGGAATACAAATACCTGTATTTGATAGGTAATAATACCTCATTGTTAGACAGCATGTTCTATCAGCAGGTCTCAAGGAGCTTTATAAAGGAGGTCAGTATTGCCATTTTACAGCTAGGGAAACTGAGAAGCAGAGAAGTAATGTAACTTGCCCAGGGTTACTGAGAGCTCGGATTAGGAGTGGAATTTTTTGTTTTAAAAGCGTCAAAACGAAATGTTTCAACAATTTCAAACTTTTTTTTTCCAGAAGTTTTTCTATTTGGGAAATTAGTTTTGTGAGTCGGGAGATTCATTTTGTGAACCATTTCGGTTTTGACAAATCAGCATCTTTTGATGAAAAAAAGTTTAATCGAAAAATTCCCACCCAGTTCCCCTATATACACACCATAACTACAGAGAAGAAACATGATCCTGCAGAATACCTAGGATGATCTTAGCAGGTATCATAGGAATTATTCTGCAGGCATGTCTAACAGACAATAACAACCATGGGAAATTCCCCACCAGCCCCAGAGCAGAGGCCTCAGAACCTGCATGCTCATGGAGGAGAAATGAAATCCTTGAGGCCTTTCCATGGCAGCAGCCATGTAGCTGTTATGAAGCTGCTGGGACCTGCCTCCTGGCATGGAGATACAGCCTCTGACTGCTCCCGCTGCCATAGATGGTAAATATTTGCGTGTGCTCCCAGTTCATTTCAGCAGCTCTGCAGGTCCTCTTTGGAGTCACTCCAAACCTCCTTCCACTGCAGCTTGACTGGCCACAGGATAAGCCATTGCAGAGCCACCATATGCAGGAGCAGGTTGCCAATGGACTATTTACTCTCATGGAAGAGAGTGCCAAGACTTAGCCCACTGTAATTACTCAGCAGAATCCAGGCACCCTGTCAGAGAGGACTCTAGTCTCTGTGAGCTGCACCCCCGCACTACAAATGAAGGCAACCACTCACCTAATTTTAAAATTCAATGGATCACATCTGACCATCAAGATACATTTTAGTGTCCTTGTTTGCCACATAAAATCTCCCCTTCCTAACTGGCCAGCATGTGAGCGCCACAGAGCAGGCTCTGCAGTGGGAACCTGCTGGTTTGCAACAGACCAGTCAATGGACCCAATAGTGTCTTTTGCCCTAAACTTTAGTGTATTTCCAACTTGTTTGGGGTATTTAAGATTCCTCAAAAGGCAAAGACAGTTTCACAGAATTAGTTTAATAACTCTGACATCTTTGTTTTCTTTCATTTTGTAATAACTTCTAAGTCCTCCAATAACCTCTCCTTAGGAAGCCGATGAGTACATCAGAGCCGCTTTCCCAAATGCCCGTCGGACTATTTTACACTGTTCTGTAGTTCTGGTTTGTTCTAGTTATTGAACTACAACAGAGCAAGAAGGGTCTTTCCATCTTCTGGGAGAGATACCAAGACCCTCCAGCTTTCTGAGAAGGAACAGTTGTGGACTGAGTTATTAAAAAGATTGCAGTGTTTGTTTTAGTTATTAAACCAAAGCTTTGGAACTTGGCTGCGATCTTCGGAGAATCACTCCACATATCTCTCTGAGCTCTCCTGGGAGGAATGATCGGTACCAGAGGTAGATGGGATTTTCTACCTATTTTGTGCATGTAACCAGAAAAGTCCCCCTGGTGTGTGTGTGCAGTCAGAAAAGTCCCCCTGGTGTGTGTGTATGTAATCAGAAAAGTCCACCTGTCATGTTGTGTCCACCTGTCATGTGTGTGTCTGATTAGTAAAGTCCCTCGTCGTGTGTGTGTGTGTAATCAGAACAGGCTCCCTGTCATGTGTGTGTGTGTGTAATCAGAAAAGTCCACCTGTTGTGTGTGTCCACCTGTCATGTGTGTGTCTGATTAGTAAAGTCCCCCGTCGTGTGTGTGTGTGTAATCAGAACAGGCTCCCTGTCGTGTGTGTGTGTGTAATCAGAAAAGTCCACCTGTTGTGTGTGTAATCAAAAAAGTTCCCCAGTCATGTTTCTGTGTGTTTCTGTGTGTGTGTGTGTGTGTAATCAGAAAAGTCCCCTTGTTGGGTGTGTGTGTGTGATTAGTAAAGTCACGCTGTCATATAGCTAGATCTTTCTCTTTCTAAAAACTCTGGCTAGTTCATTTCCTGATGAAGTCCTGATGACTTCATGAGCGGGACAGAGTGCTCTGACACGGTAGTTGGACACAAGGAAATGGCCATATATGCAAAAGCTGAATATTGGGACAGCAGAAGGGATATAGCGGATGTGTGGGGCAGCACTTGAAGTGTGTTTTGTCCCTTATAGCATGAGGGAGTTAAAGTAGAACTAACCCAAGTTGGACAGATAAGTGCATTTGGAATAATTTCACACGAGAGTCCCTAGCCTTGCCACTCACAGTTCATATTGGGTGGGGCTCTTCCAGCCTGCACATTGCTGGTGTTGAAGCATTGGATGGTACAGCAGACCAAAGGCACCGTGACCCCACAGCAAAGCCTATTGGTGCCATGTCCTCTGACATCCTGCTCAGGAGTGCTGGCACTGAAAGTGACGCCTCCAAGAGTGATGTTCTCATTGGGTCACTGGGCATGCAGACTGGCCAATGAGGGGAACCAATTTGGAAATACCATTTCCTGGGTGGTACCAGGAGTGACATCAAAGGAAAATGCCATCTTTGGTGAGTCACAGTAGGTTTGTTGACCCCAACAAGCCTTCTGGCAGGCTAGAATCAATCTTCGTCAACCTGAGGTCAGCTCCCAGTCTGCTCTATGCTTTCGTGTGTTCTCAGAGTCTCCAGCGCTTGAGCCTTGTTTTACACAAATTTCCCCACCACAAAACACAATCTCCTCTTGATAATACGACCGCCAATGGCAAAGCAAGTAATCTCAGTCTGATGGTTTGCAGAATCACTGGGACCAGAGATGGAGAACACCTGCTGGCTCTTCTTGTCCCTCTTGGAAACCCTTGATGAAAGAGTGACCTTTAAGGGCAAAAGCGGTTGAGTTCACAAACCTTCCCTCATCCAAATGAAAGTCTTTGAGTAGCAAATCTGCTTTCCATCTTTTATTAACAAACCACTTGTTTATAGGCTTTTGAGAGGCACCTGGGACTCTGACATAGGCCCTGCCAACTGGCATCATCCTATGGGGCAAATAGATCATTAAAACTGACAATATTGTGATGCCAAATCAAGAAGCCAGGCTAGATTATGGCTCTCAGTGATTTATCTGGAATCCCTTCATATTTTTCCTTGAAAAGGTTGCCTTCTTCTGGAGGGGGCAAGCAACGGCCTGGCTGATGAGCTGAGAGATTCCATGGTAGAGTCTGGAGACTCAGCCTAGAAAAGTTGCAGAACTCTGAATATTTCTCAAAACTGCCCCAAAGTCTAGAGTCTGCAAACCTGGATAGGGATTTTGACCACAGCAAGCTTTTTCACAAGATAATACTACTATGCACTTCTCTAGGACCTCCCACCCTTTAGTCAGTACGTAACAGTATCCCCCTTTTTGCAGCCAGCTGAACTGAGATGCAGAAATTCAGTAACCTGAATAAGGTCACACACTGAATCAGAGGGAGAGCTGGGTATAGAACTCAGGAGTCCTGGCTCTCCATCCTCTGCTATAACAATTAAGACTAACCTGCTGCAGAAAGCTTGCTTCTTCCAGGTAAGCTGGAGATACTACAGCAACCATCTGTCCAAAGATGATGCTTTCATGCTACCTGGAACACTCTTTGGGCTAAATTCTGCCCTTAGAAGCCTTTCTGAGGCTTCTGCAAAAGTGGCACCTCAGAGAGTAGAACTGGGCGTGTGTTGTAGAGCATGAGCGGCTGATCGCGAGCAGAGAGGTTTGATGACTGCGGAACCCACCCAGTCTTCCTCTGTGAGGGGCTTTTATTTTGTTTTTTTTTTAATTCTCAGAGAAACCAAGTTGTGGGAAACTTGTTACCAAACCGAGCCGAGGTACAGGATGAAAACTCATGTTTGCCCTTTGTGAACAACTGTGATAAGGAGGCAGTAACAGCCTGGCTATGTGCCGTCCTTGCACTGAAATAAGGAGAGCCTTACGTAATCAGGGAGAAGTGGATTTTTTTTTTTTTGCCTTTTCTTCACTGACAGTTCATCACTAAGATTGAGTCCTCTGGGGCCTTAGACACCTGGCTCTCAATTAAACAGCTAATCTGTGAAGCAAAGCACTTACAGCAGGAAGGAAAAATAGCTTATCTAGTAAACCAGCTCTGGCCGTAGGCTGTGACTGAATTGAATATCAATATTTGTAAGGGATTCCTGCATGGTAGTGACAGCAGTGACCATGGCATTGTTTCAAGCACCCCTATTCTAATCTGTCAGAGACGTAAAGCACCGTTGGCTGAGTCACTTTGTCAAGGGAAGTTTGTGTGCTTTGGAGAGCTGGTCACGGCCCTTTCTGGGCCGAGGATGCGTGCCGCCTGGCCATGTTGCCTCTCCCCTGGCAGAGGGGTGCAATAAGAGAGCTCAGAGAGCCTGCTCGATGTTGCTAATAACTCTGGCTGCTTCCCTGAGCCAGGAGAGTAAGTAACGATGCCAGAGTTCCTTGACCTTTAGGGGATGCAAAGCTAATTAATCTCATGTTAATTTTTTCAGCCCTGGCCTTGGTGAACAAGCTTCATTCTGATGTGTTTAATTGGGCATGAAATCTATGGAGAGTGTCAGTCCCAGGATCAGGATTAGAGAGCAGGGAGGCAATGGGGGGGGCTCCATTTTATGGGGGTGTGGACTCCCATCCTCTCTCTTCCCCTAATGAAGCCTGCTACTCTAGCACTGGCTGTAACATAGACAATGTGACTGTATTTTTTTTTCAGATAGGATGGAGGATCCTTCTATTTTAATGTGCTGTTTGTGTGAGGCAGGTGTCTTAAGCCAGAGGAAATAAATGCATGCATCAGGAGGATGTCTGGCCTATTGGTCTGGCAGACAGAGAGTTAATGTGCTGGGACAGGATTTCCAGCAGCCCAGATCAGGCACAGTTGAAGTGAAAACCCTTGAGGCCCAATTAATCATTGTGCCACTCCTTGCAATTAGTAAGGAACCGACCACATCCCAGGTACCTGGAGCTCCTGAAAGATGCATCTGACCACTTTGGTAGCATTTTCTCAACTTACTGACCTGGGTTAAATGTGGTCAGGTCATTGGCAGATCCTACTGCCTCTGTCTTAACACAACAAGCATTGCCATATTAACAAAACAGGGCAGACCAGAGTACACAGGTATAGTTGTTTCTGAGCCACTGCTAGACGTGGATAGATATGCACTGCTGGAGAAGAATGACGCTTTTACCAGCAAACCTCTGGCTGCTGGTAGCAATGGGGCACTATATTGTTTTATTTTAAAACCCTTCCTGAAAGCTGCCTTTAGTTTGTCAGGCATCAGGTGTCAAGGGCCTGTAAGAGGCTGATTTTGGTAACATTTTAATTGGCAGAAATGTCACAGTGTTGCCAACCCCAAGCAATCAAAAATCAGGAGACTGGTTTAAACAGCATGAGAATTTCAAAAATAAGAAATATGAGGTTATTTTTGTTTGTCTTTTGGCTTTTGAGCTTTTCAGGGTCACATCTTCGAGCTTTTCTCTGCAACCACAAGGGCTAGAAATTTATTTGGGGGGGGAGGTTAGATGAAAGCTGAAAGTCTCCATTAATCACATGACTCCAAGAGCTGGTGCTTTAAGAGAAAGGCCAAATAAGTAAGATTCATGATAAAGTCTCCAGGACTGACAAGATTGTTAACTCTTCTCACCACCTCCTGAAACAGGAGTTTGGGGAATAACTAAACCTACTTCCCAACCAAGGGAAATGGTTCACAGTGACAATTTTCCTCTGAATATTGATGTTTCTTTAACCAGTCTGGCATTAGAACCGAAGTTCCCCCCCCCCATGGGGCAAGTTCTGTTCTCCATTATACTAGTGTAAATCAAAAGTAACCCCACTGACTTCAGCTGAGCTACCACTGATATACACAAGTATAGCTGAGTACTGAATGGGGCCTTATGTTGCTTGAATTGATTATGAATGACATTACTCTGTTGTATTTCACAGTGGTTGTGTCAGTGTTAAACCACAGGTCAAATGGCATGTGAGCGAACAGATGTTTAAAAAGGCATTAAAGAAATTCTGCTCTTCAGGAAGGAGTTTAAAAAAGATAAAGATCTTCACTCCGGTGACTTAATATGGGGCAGATGTTTCCAATATAAACTTCCTTTTAATTCAATATGATTACAAAGGGAAATAAATATTCCCCTACATTAATGATCTCCCAGGTAGGTACTATTTTAAAGTGATTACGGTATTTATAGGACGGACACACACTTTTTTTTTTAACTAGGATATAGTGGTGTGATGTTAGAACACAGTAACTAGCTCGACCTAACAGTCTCAGTGTTCTCGACTCTCACAATTGTACTGTGAGTCCTGCAATATTTGGTGTTTCTCTTGAAGCCCCAGCCCCCAGGGTCATGAGACTCTCAAATTTTCATTTTGGAAAAGGGTGTTCGTAGCCTCTTGATTGTGAGGGAAAGCTGGAAAATGTGACACCTCCCCCCTAGAACCACAAAACCCAGAAGGTGGGGGGGAGGGAAAGGCCCAACATGTCTTCATTTTTAAAAACTTGTGATTTTTAAGCCAAGTTCATGATTTTGGGGGGGTTGCCTCGTTATGTGTAATGCTTTGGGTGGGCAATGCTGCTTTCTCAAACTCTGAAACAAGGCACAATATGCTAAGCTGATCAAGTTAGAGCCAAGGCTCACGCAGGCTTTATGTCAACTAGTGAACTTGGGCAGCAGTACAATATGCTGTGTTCTGATTACAGATTGAGAAGGTGTTCGTTAGATCGAGCTAGCTCACACGATCTAACATTACGCCTTTAAATCCTGGTCGAGCCAAAGCCATGGAAGTACATGCTTCCAGAGTCTGCTTTATTGACTGCCTCCAGTCTCCTTAGGTGCGTTTCTGAGTCAGGGAACCAGTTATAAGACACATTTAATTCTTTGGTGTCTGAATACTCTACATTGAGACATGGCTAGAAAGGTAAGATTCCAGGGGGCCATCTGTGCTTTCCTGGCTGCTCACACATTGTTTTTTTGCTGCTTTAACACCCCACCATTGGGAAAGATAGAAGTCAGAACCTTGGCCAGGAAAGAAAGGGAGTCCTGAAGATGTAAGAGAGACTCTGGAGCTCATAAGAGGAGACAGATGGGTGAGATAACACCTGAAGGGACCACAGGGACAGTGGAGGGGCAGTGGACCTACCATCCTCCCCTCAACCACTAGAAAGGGAGCAAGGTCTAGATGGGGATATTTGTAAGCTGGTTCCACAAAGCCTGCATATGCTTTGCACGTTCCAGTCC
Source organism: Lepidochelys kempii (assembly GCF_965140285.1). Lineage (NCBI taxonomy): Eukaryota > Metazoa > Chordata > Testudines > Cheloniidae > Lepidochelys > Lepidochelys kempii. Next base: position 27,075,091 of record NC_136392.1, on the reverse strand, counting down.
GTGGGGGATGGCAAGGCCCCGTGGACGGGGCATCCTGCTGAGAGATGCGCATCTTGTCCCAGGCTCTGGCACAGGTTTGCTTCCCCATTTTGTGGCTCAGTTTCCCTACCTGGAACAGAGGGATAGAGGTACTTGCCTGCCTTTGTGATGCACTCTGATCTCTACAGATGAAGCATGCCTGTGTAACTGACAGGTATTATGACAGGAAGTTCATTTCACCCTTTTGTTTCTTTTCTTTTTTCTTCGCCTTTTTTTTTTAACTCAAGTCGAGCATGTTGCAGCCTTCGTTGTGCTGTAGATCAGTATAATGGCTGTGGTAATGTAACATGCCATGAATACAACTGTCACCGTTATAATCGTCATATAGAGTCAGTCTCGGCAGCATGCACCTTTCTAATCAGACCACTGGCACTGGAACTAGGGTTGCCAACCCACGAGGATTGTCCTTTAATTAAAGATTATGTCTTAATGAAATCTCCAGGAATTCGTCCTACCAAAATTGTCAACCCTAGCTGGAACACTTTTAATAGTGGGGGTGCTGAAAGCCACCCCCCTTATCCCTGTCCGCTGCCCACCCTCCACCCCCCCGCCCCTCCAAGCTAGGGCCGGGAGCAGGGCTTTGTCTCCGGGAGGCAGGAACCCGGACAGGGGTAAGAGGGCTGAGGCTGGGGCCACAGCTGGGGGTGGGTGCAAGGCCAGCAGCGGAGCCCCGCATAAAACCTGGGAGTGCTGCAGCACCCCCTGCATCCCTCATCCCCACGCTTATAAATCAGACATATCACCAAGACCCTCTGCTCTTTTTCAAGCCAGGACTCTCCTTGGCCTTTTACTCAACATATCAAAAATAGAACAGCTTGATAAGATGCTGCACAATGTAGATGCTTTCTGGAGAGCTGTACACCCCACCTCCCACCCCCCGTGGAAAGAACCAAAGCCAATGTGGCTGATGAGGTGCTGGATTTAATCTGCATATGCCGTGTAATGCTCACATCACGAGAATGCAATTAGTGGAAGCATGAAATATTAATATGTGATGATTAAAAATGTCCCTTTTTTAGTTGTTACAGTAACAGGGGCATTAAGTGCTATGAAACAAATATTATATGTTAAAGAAAAAGGGAGGAAAGGCCTGCAGTGAAACCTCTGAAAGGGCGCAGAGAAGGTGCTTTCTTTGGGGAACAATAGGCTAGTATGGGCTACTGTCTGACCTGCAGAATTATTCCTCGCACAGGCTTTTTGTCCAAGATCTCAAAGCACTTTGTAAACAGTTCATTAAGACTCAGACAGGCCACTGTTACTAAACTGAGAGGGTAAATGACTTGCCCAAAGTCTCACAGCAAGTTAGAGCTGGAACCCAGGAGCCCTGACTCCCAGTTGCCTCCTGCTCTAACCACTATACAAGACTCCCTGTCAGAGCTAGCATTATAACCCAGAAGTATGTTTGCTTTCTACAGGTTTGGCCCCAGAGCAGAGGTTATTGTTCCTTATCCAGCTTGAAAGAAGAATTTTGATGGGCAGGTTACACTCATGTAGCATCTTGCTTGGCACATCAGTGGAGACTCCAGATCCTTTCTGTCTCCATCCCAAGTCCTTCTTAGTGGCCTGCCCATCATCTGGCCTGACTTTGTGTCCACCATCTGGCGTCTGAGCAGGAGTGTGTGCCTGCCATCCAGACGCCTTTCAATCCCATATCCTATCTCATTCTGCGATCCCTGGACAGCTTCCTCAAGCAAGAGCGGTTACAGGGGACCCTGAAAGAGGTGATCTATTATCCATTCCGTGCAAGCCTACCATATACTGTAACACGTTTCACCACCATATAAAGTAATGGAGCTGTGCCCAGGAGAGGGGAGTAACAGAGTGCCCAGCTTCAGGAGTGAGGCCAGCAGAGTAGGGGGAAGAGCAGAGGAGTGTCACGAGCCAGACTGAGGTAGAGGTAGGTAAGAGAGCCCAGAGGTCAGGTGGAACAGAGGAGTGATGGAGAGATGAGGAGTGGGGTGACTAGATATGGGGCCAGCGGAGGATGGAGACAGAAGTGCAGTGAGCAATAGGAGGTAGGACAATGAAGGACATAAACACCTAGATGGATGAGTGTGAGGAAAGGGTGTAGCTAAGCAGAGAACTAGGATGGAGACTGCAGGGAGAGGGAGATGGCAGGTGAAGTGACATGCTCCAGGGTCAGGGAAGTTGGACAGAGATTGGAGGAAAGGGTGGCACTGTGCGGCAGGTGGGTGAGGGGAGTACAGGGACATGACAGCAGAAACAGAGCTATCGATGGAGGTTCCTTTATGGCTCCTCATCACCATGGCGTCCGAGTTCCTCTCCAAGTAACATGCACACAAAGAGAGGCTTCTCTCATTCCTCTCCTGTCAGCTGGGACTTGATTGTTTACTGTGGATGGGGTTTTTGATTGGTTTCAGGGGCGGGAGTTGTGGTAGTGGTACTCTGGGAATGGTAACAAGAGAAATGGGGTTTGCCTTTGATTCCTACTCATCCTGATGTGGTCTGAGCGTGAGCTCTGGAGGCATGGACCAGGTGCTGAGACAGTCGTCTCCCGCACACTCTGGCCTCGCTCTGAAGGCTGGCAACTCCACTGATGTGGGAGAAGATAACCCTTATGGAAGGCCATAATTATGCAGAGCGATGAGACCCCTCAGGGAATTTGGTCCAATCCCATGGAATCCAATGGTTTCCGGTGAACCCAAAGAAGACAGCAGAGCGCAGGAGTGATGTGGGTCTCGAGAGCTTGTGTTTCTGAGCACATGGGCTATTGAGTTCTCAACCAGCTGCAGCTTTCTTAAGGTTGGTCATTTCACCCCAAGAATTACAATGATCAGATTGCCAGGTGAAGGAGTAGGCAGGTCCAAGGCTCAGAGCAGTTTTATGAAGCAAGTTACAGGGATTTGCTTTGTTTACCATTTCACTTTGTGAGCCAAGGCACATCATGCCATGTGTCCATGCTTCAGTTTCCCCATTTTGTAAGAGGAGAGATAATAGTGATTACCCACCTCTGTGATGAGCTTTGAGATCTGGGGGTGAAAAGTGCGATCTGTAAGAGTGCTAAGTGGTTATTTTATTAGTTAGCAAGGAAGTTAAAATGGCAGAGCACTGATATGTCACTTCTCAGAGTGAAAGACTCGTCAGGCAACAATACTCCCAGAACAAGATGTGCTTTGTCCCCAGCTTTTCCCCTCTTTTACAAAACTAAACACACTCTGTGGATTAGCTCCACTGACTCCAATGGAACTGCCCTGATTTGCACCCGCTAAGGATCTGGCCCAATTGATTTCAATGGAATACGGCCTGCTATTCTGCTGAAAATCATTCGGATGTCATATCCCTCTCTCTATTCAGGCCACATATTTGCTGCACTGAGGCAGCTTTACCCACATTCCTCCTACACAGTCTGAGAGAGCTCAGCTTGCTGACGTTATTAGTGTTTACAGACACAAACAGCTGGTCCGAGATTCAAACATTTGTAAATATCACCGTTCTGGGCTCATTAGAATTTGGAAAGCATTTAGGCTAATAGCAGGCTGAAGCTTTCCTAAGACCGCACCTGAGACATTGGCATTTTCGTTCTTCAGAGATGCTACGGGGAGGGGTGGAGGGCAGGCAGGATTTTATTTGATTTGGTGCTAGGGTTTGGGTGGGTTTTTTTCCTAACCAGGGTTCCCAGGATCCCTGAGAGAGAGGAGAACGAAAAGGCCTGGCTCTACCAAGATAACATGAAGCAGGGAACCTAAGGAGACATTATCTGAGCAGGTTGGGAGCTAAAATAAACCAAATGAAATGCTATGCAAATTCTAAACATCTGATTCTAAAAGCTAATCTGAAACACTGATGGGGGGAGCATTTGTTAATAAGAGCAACCAAATGGACTACTAGTTTTCTGCCCCTTCTACCAAGTGGCTGAATAATGCAATGAGATTCCTACCTGCCTGTGCAAAACCCAAGAGTGACCTTTTCACACACCTCGCTGGTGTGAGGTGGGTGATGGTATTGGATCCTGGCAAACCCAAGCAAGTGGATTAGATTCCCTCCGGAGGGATTTCAGGCTTGCCCAACTCCTGAACCAGGTTTTGAAAAGTACATGCACAAAAGCAAGCGCATCTAACGGGGGGGCATGTGGAACCTGCTGCAAGCACCCAGCGTGAGCTTTTGGATTGCTTTTAGCTATGTGTGTGCTGGTACATGCGGCTAGATCAGGCATACAGGCTTTTCAGAACGCCCCAGGTGAACTCAATGTTATATTATCTCCGGCAAGTTTTCCCACCCTTAACAGAACAGGCACCTCTCCCCCACCCCACCCCCCCACACACACACACTAACTTTAGGTGTCTCCTGGGCTCGGGAGCTCAAGGGCCTCTTTCTTCCTTTATCCTCTCAGGATTAGAAGGGGTTCAGAGATGAAAATGAGCAGGGGCTTGACTAAACTCTCACGTGAAGAGAGATGGGAAAGATTTGGATTGTTCACCTTAGTGAAGAGATGGAGAAGAGGGGACATGGTACAAATATCTAAAACAATGAACAGCCCAGAGAAAGGAGGTTGGGGACTTCTGTTATCCCCATATCACAGCACAAGAACATGGTGGGGGTTGTGGGGGGACATTCAATGCAATTGAAAGTGGCAAATTCACAATTGATAAAAATGAAATGCTTTTATACACAATGTACAGTTAGACTGTGGAACCCACTGCCACCAGATCTCATTGAAACCAAAAGATTAGCAGGATTACAATGGGATCAGAAATTTTACCTGGATAGCAAAAGTACTGAATTATAACAATAAATACCAAAAGAAAAATCAACAAGAAGTTTGGATGGGTCATAAACCCTTCTGCAATCTCTAGCTTTTGGGAGTTTAGAAGAAACTTTCCCTTCCAGGTCCAGGCTATCTTACAACAACCTGCAGCAGGGTTCCTTGCACCTTGCTCTGTGCTTCTCTACACATATAGCACTACTGTGAAGTGTGTAGGTACTCCACCTCCCCGAGAGGCAGTAGCTATGTCAATAGGAGAAGCCCTCCCATTGACACAGTGCAATCCACATCAAGAGTTTGGATGGTATAACTGTGTCGCTCAGGGGAGTGGATTTTGTGTGATGTAGTTACACCGACATAAGTCTGTAATGTAGACCAAGCCTATGAAACATCTGGTGCTCGCCACTGTCAGAGACAGAAACCTGGTCTGGCTGGATCATTAATCTGATCCAGTCTGGCTGTTCCTGTCTTCCTAGGTAATGCTGGTGGTAAGAGTAATTCCAGCAATCTGTAGGTTGAGACCACCCTTCCCCCCTTCAACTCTCTCAGGCCACTGAGCAGCTGCCAAGCTGTAAGGAACAGGCCACGTCTACACTACCCGCCGGATCGGCAGTTAGTGATGGATCTATCGGGGATCGATTTATCACGTCTAGTGTAGAAGCTATAAATCAATCCCCGATTGCTCTGCCGTCGACTCCGGAACTCCACCAGGGCAAGAGGCGGAAGTGGAGTCGACGGGGGAGCGGCGGTGGCCGTCGATCCTGCGCCGCAAGGACGCAAAGTAAATGATTCTAAGTCGATCTAAGATACGTCGACTTCAGCTATGCTATTCTCGTAGCTCAAGTTGCATATCTTAGATCGATCCCCCCCGCCCCAGTGTAGACCAGGCCCAAGGCAAGGCAAGCTTGCTTTCCTGGGAAAAGAATGTGACAGAGGGAGAAAAGCCATTCATACTGGAGCTGGAGCTGTATTAAGACAATAACCTCACTCCTTCCGCGGAGAGTGCCTGAGCATGTCACGCTATAGTGCATGGGACACGGTGAAGATCACAGTTCATCATGTACTAGTCCCTGTGGCCCCTTGTGCTCCCCGTTCCCTAGCAGAGGAAGTCCTATTGATCAGCAATCCCCGGGACTTCTGGCATGTGAGGAAAACTCTTTCTCTCCCTGCAGTTGCCAAAGGCATTTTCTTAAGGCAGGACCTTCTTATGAGGGCCAGAGGCTAAAAAAGGCTGATCGACTACCTAGTCCAAATTATCAGCATCTTCCCTTCACTTCTCCAGGAATCCTAGACGATGGCTAATTACCAGGTTCTGCTTTGCTTAGGGCAGAGTAGCTAAAACCTACAGTTCACAGGCAGGGTGCCAGCCGATAGTGGAAAACTAAGTGAATTCAAACTCTTCGCCCTGGGGACTGGTTTTCCTCTCACACACGGGGTAAATCAAGAGTAGCTCCATTGATTCCAGTTTTATGATGGTTTAAGTGAAATCAGAATCAGGCTCTAAGCCTGGAGTAGGCAAAGAGTAAAGACAACAGGATGTATTCCGGGACCCCAAGCATTCAAAAACCATGAGTCGGGCCCCCCAGAATCACGACTCCAAGTTGGGGCTGTTTGAAAAAGAACAAATATTGTGAGACTGATCACAAAATCACAGGAGTAACCAACACTGAGTTTCTGATACCAGAAACACCAGTGCAATTCTGGAATAACTCCACGGAAGTCGATGGAGACACTCCAGAATTACACCAGGCTAACTGAGGCCAGCACCTGGCCCCTTGTTCATCAGATCTTGTTCATGACCAGAGTGCTCGGTTTGGGCTGTAGAGTCAATAAGGAGTTTTGCTATTAACTTTGGTGAAAACGGGAGGAGGAGGGATATTATTTCAATTGAATTTGGCAGCTCCTGGAGACTGCAAGCTGCTGTTTAGCAACAGGAATCATATACAAGAGCAGTGGTCATGCAAGCTTCCCCCATCCCAGGCCACCAATACACTTCAGCCATGTTCTGGGAGTTGTTGCTGACACGCCAATATGGGGGCCAATCAGTGGCTGGTTATTTGGTTTTAACATGCACGCCTGTCTATCAAAAACTGGCCTCAGAAACCACCAGCTCCTTTCAGCCCAACCCTGATTCCTAGCTCATGTGCCTCTCCTGTGAGACCTGTTACAAGCCAACTGTCACCCTGTTCAACTCAAAGGCAGTTTTGCCCTTGATTTGGAAGGCAGCAGAAGTAGGAGAAGGCATAAGGACCCAAATTTTCCAAAGGGTTCTCAGTGGCTGCTCAGTACTTTCTGAGAAGCAGGCCCTAGATATCTCAAACTGAGGCCCCAGAATTAGGGAGCACATGAAAAAGTTTGGCCCTTAACGTCTCTATTCCTCAGTTTCCCCAACTCTGCTATGCGGATAATGATGCTAACCTATGTAAAGCACTGTGAGAACTTCAACACCTCTGTGTAAGCTCGAAAGCTCGTCTCTGTCACCAGTGTTGGGAATCATTAGCAAAGGGATAGATAATGAGACAGAAAATATCATATTGCCTCAATATAAATTCATGGTATGCCCACATTTTGAATATGCATGCAGATGTGGTTGCCCCATGTCCAAAAAGATATATTGGAATTGGAAAAGATTCAGAAACGGGCAACAAAAATTATTAGGGGTATGGAACAGCTTCCATATGAGGAGAGATTAATAAGACTGAGACTTTTCAGCTTGGAAAAGAGACGAATAAGGGGGGATACACTAGAGGTCTATAAAATCATGACTGGTTTGGAGAAAGTAAATAAGAAAGTGTTATTTACTCCTTCTCATAACACAAGTAGGGGGCACCAAATGAAATTAATAGGCAGCAGGTTTAAAACAAAAAAAAGGAAATATTTCTTCACACAACGCACAGTCAACCTGTGGAACACTTTGCCAGTGGATGTTGTGAAGGCCAAGACTATAACGGGGTTCAAAAAATAACTAGATAAGTTCATGGAGGATAGGTCCATCAATGGCTATTAGCCAGGATGGGCAGGGATGGTGTCCTTGGCCTCTGTTTGCCAGAAGCTGGGAATGGATGACAGGGATCACTTGATGATGACCTGTTCTGTTCATTCCCTCTGGGGCACCTGACAATTGGCCACTGTCAGAAGACAGGATACTAGGCTAGATGGACCTTTGGTCAGACCCAGTATGGCCGTTCTTATATTCTTAAAGAAAACAAACCCCTGGCTATTTTAAGCTCCAGGAATGAAAAGAGAAATTTAATCGTAGCAAACCCAAACTACGTCCAGCTTGTTAAGAGTGGAATCTAGCAGGCACAGTGTTTCCAGTCTTAGTGTTGGGTTAATAGAATCAAAGAGGGTCGAGATGGAAATGATGTATTAGGCCATCAAGTGCCTCCCACTGCACCCAGTAAAGGATTGTTCCCTATGCCATATTTCCAAGCGCTTGGTATAATATGGTTTTAAACAATGAAAGGACCAGACCGTCTCTTCCTTTGTGCTTTTAAGATTAAAGGGCTGGGTCAGGAGTGTTGGACAACATAGGAAGAGGAAGGAAGCATGGAGCTGGTGGGCTCTGCTAAGCAGGCGCTGCATTTTGGCAGAGAGGCAGCTGCGTTTCAGTGGAGGTTGCTGTCTCATTTGTAGCAGAGTGTTTGGTTTGGAAAGTGCTTTGGGAGGAAATGGGCAATGTCCAGGTAAGATCACCAGTCTGGCATACGTAGCAAAGGTACATTTCCTGCCCCCCGAACTCTAAAGTGAAATTCTGAGACAGAGATTTCATGTTCCATCTCTCTGAGCTAGCTTTTCCCATGGAAGTAGCATACAATATGTATGAAACATGCAGTAATGTGTTCCTCATAATCAGACCTGCTTCTGGAAAGAGGGAGGGAAAAACCAGGCTATCACCGGACTGCTGTCATCTTCTTATGTGCTCAGCAACCACCGCAACTGCGTGATGTCAGGCGGATAGAGCAGGACTAGAGATTTGATTTCACAGAACTGTCAATTCAGCCTTCCCCCCTTGTTTTGAGAGATGAGTCCTTTTCTCAGCTGCTGTCTCTGGAATACCACAGGCAAGGCAATCGGAACAGCATGGCTTAGGGTTATGGAAAAGGGATTGGAGTTAGTTAATAGCCAAGTTACTGAGTGGCTGACAGCCTGTCTGTTCCCAAGGTAACAGTGACACCTGCTGTCCATCGGAAACTCAGCTCGTTGCAGCGCTAGGCATTTAGGGAGGCTGAATTCACAAGCTCTGCCACTGAAATGTAAAAGCAAGACTAGAGAGCCAGCAGACTGCCTGAGGCTGCAGAACAGGGAGTTTGACACCTAAATGTCATCATCTGCAGCCACGAAACTGAGCTCCTGGCTGATTGCAAGGGCAAAACCCTGGGTGCAAATGCTGGCTTTCATTTATTTTGAGCGATATAACCATTTTTAAAAGATGCTCGCCGTGCATTAAAGATACAGCCGTAATTGCAGGAGCTGGACTGAGATCACTTTACAAGTTTCAGAGTAGCAGCCGTGTTAGTCTGTATCCGCAAAAAGAAAAGGAGTACTTGTGGCACCTTAGAGACTAACCAACTTATTTGAGTATAAGCTTTCGTGAGCTACAGCTCACTTCATCAGATGCATTCAGTGGAAAATACAGTGAGGAGATTTATATACACACAGAACATGAAAAAAATGGGATTGTAGTTTCCTCAGGAAGTCAGTGGTGTCTCGAAGATAGCTGAACAAGAGGCTGCTCGGCAGCTCTCCAACACCACTTTCTACAAGCCATTACCCTCTGATCCCACTGAGGGTTACCAAAAGAAACTACAGCATTTACTCAAGAAACTCCCTGAAACTGAAATTGTGGAAAAGCAGCATCACTTGCCCCATAACCTCAGCCATGCAGAACACAATGCCATCCACAGCCTCAGAAACAACTCTGACATCGTAATCAAAAAGGCTGACAAAGGAGGTGCTGTTGTCATCATGAATAGGTCGGAATATGAACAAGAGGCTGCTCGGCGGCTCTCCAACACCACTTTCTACAAGCCATTACCCTCTGATCCCACTGAGGGTTACCAAAAGAAACTACAGCATTTGCTCAAGAAACTCCCTGAAAAAGCACAAGAACAAATCCACACAGACACACCCCTGGAACTCTGACCTGGGGTATTCTATCTGCTCCCCAAGATCCATAAACCTGGAAATCCTGGGCGTCCCATCATCTCAGGCATTGGCACCCTGACAGCAGGATTGTCTGGCTATGTTGACTCCCTCCTCAGGCCCTACGCTACCAGCACTCCCAGCTACCTTCGAGACACCACTGACTTCCTGAGGAAACTACAATCCATCGGTGATCTTCCTGATAACACCATGCTGGCCACTATGGATGTAGAAGCCCTCTACACCAACATTCCACACAAAGATGGACTACAAGCCGTCAGGAACAGTATCCCCGATAATGTCACGGCAAACCTGGTGGCTGAACTTTGTGACTTTGTCCTCACCCATAACTATTTCACATTTGGGGACAACGTATACCTTCAAATCAGCGGCACTGCTATGAGTACCCACATGGCCCCACAGTATGCCAACATTTTTACGGCTGACTTAGAACAACGCTTCCTCAGCTCTCGTCCCCTAATGCCCCTACTCTACTTACGCTACATTGATGACATCTTCATCATCTGGACCCATGGAAAAGGAGCCCTTGAGGAATTCCACCATGATTTCAACAATTTCCATCCCACCAACAACTTCAGCCTGGACCAGTCCACACAAGAGATCCACTTCCTGGACACTACGGTTCTAATAAGCTATGGTCACATAAACACCACCCTATACCGTAAACCTACTGACTGCTATTCCTACCTACATGCCTCCAGCTTTCACCCAGACCACACCACACAATCCATTGTCTACAGCCAAGCTCTACGGTACAACCGCATTTGCTCCAACCCCTCAGACAGAAACAAACACCTACAAGATCTCTATCAAGCATTCTTACAACTACAATACCCACCTGCTGAAGTGAAGAAACAGATTGACAGAGCCAGAAGAATACCCAGAAGTCACCTACTACAGGACAGGCCCAACAAAGAAAATAACAGAACGCCACTAGCCGTCACCTTCAGGCCCCAACTAAAACCCCTCCAACGCATTATTAAGGATCTACAACCTATCCTGAAGGATGACCCATCACTCTCACAAATCTTGGGAGACAGGCCAGTCCTTGCCTACAGACAGCCCCCCAGCCTGAAGCAACTACTCACCAGCAACCACACACCACACAACAGAACCACTAACCCAGGAACCTATCCTTTCAACAAAGCCCGTTGCTAACTGTGTCCACATATCTATTCAGGGGACACCATCATAGGGCCTAATCACATCAGCCACACTATCAGAGGCTCGTTCACCTGTACATCTACCAATGTGATACATGCCATCATATATCATATAAGCCAGCAATGCCCCTCTGTCATGTACATTGGTCAAACTGGACAGTCTCTACGTAAAAGAATAAATGGACACAAATCAGACGTCAAGAATTATAACATTCATAAACCAGTCAGAGAACACTTCAATCTCTTTGGTCACTCGATTTCTGACCTAAAAGTGGCAATTTTTCAACAAAAAGACTTCAAAAACAGACTCCAATGAGAGACTGCTGAATTGGAATTAATTTGCAAATTGGATACAATTAACTTAGGCTTGAATAGAGACTGGGAGTGGTTGAGTCATTACACAAAGTAAAACTATTTCCCCTTGTTTATTCCCCCCCCACAACTGTTCCTCAGATGTTATTGTTAACTGCTGGAAATGGCCTACCTTGATTATCACTAAAAGGGTTTTCTCCCCCCCACCCCCACTCTCCTACTGGTAATAGCTCATCTTAAGTGATCACTCTCGTTACAGTGTGCATGATAAACACCCATTTTTTTCATGTTCTGTGTGTATACAAACCTCCTCACTGTATTTTCCACTGAATGCATCCGATGAAGTGAGCTGTAGCTCCTAAAAGCTTATGCTCAAATAAATTGGTTAGTCTCTAAGGTGCCACAAGTCCTCCTTTTCTTTTCACTTTACAAGTGGGGCCCTAGAACTTTCATTAGGTACCAGCAGGTAAAAGCTTTTCTGTATTATTTTTAAAGCTCTGGTTTATGAATAAAAATGGATTTCAATATTGAACGAGATTCCCCGCCAGAGCATCTCACTGAAACCCTAAGTGTCAGATTAGAATCCTGGTAAGCACAGTATAGCTAGCAGCAGTTCCCCCATGGCTGGGGCAGAGCACTTTCCCTCACAGACAGGTTCTGAACCCTGCAACGAGGGGCCACCCGATCCCCACTCTATGGCACTGAGTGTGATGATGTACAGAGGGTCTGCTTGCTCTGTGCTCGTTGGGAACGGTCTTTCCTTTTTTAAGACCATTTTTTCTAAATGTATTTCGTGTTGGCAAAACTCTGCAGCGCGTACAGCCGACATCGCTGGAGACTGGAGCCCTCAGGGCAGGTACAGCACAGGCAGCTGGCGTGTAATCTTAACCTGACTCCATCCCCGAAACGTGCCTGAGTCCTGCTGTAAAGGGACCAACTCTTGGGCTGGGAGAGGATTTCAGGGGTCCATGGCACATTGAACCCTTGGTCTCTCTGAGGAGACTGGCACTGTAGGGCAAGAGGTGATAACTAATGTTAACACCTACCCATTGGGGAACAGAGTTCAGTCACCAACTCCTTCCAGGTGGGCCACTGAACAGCAGTAGAATATGGTAACCGCTTTCCACAACCCCGCACTTACAGATAGCCTAACGGCAGGGAAGTGCAACAATAACTGTTCCTTTAGGATGAAATTCACCCTTGTGCAGAGCATCCATGCAAGGGCTATTCACCACTTAGCTCCCCAAACTAGAGCTTATGTGAAATGTACATGGGCCTAGTGTACTCATGCTACCCTTTGCAGAGGGTGAATTTCACCCTCGGTGACCAAAATCCATTATCCAGTGAAGCAATGTTATGGTATTGTTTTTATTCCATGCTGCATGTTGTTGTGTAGCTGAGATTGCTACTTGTCTGGACCTGTAAGAAGAAAGCTGTTGTTTTGTGGTGTAAACTATAATTCACCAGGAACTGAGTGAAGGCCAACAAATTCACTGGGGCTTTTTACAAGTGACCAGGAGTGGACTGCAATCAATCAGCTCAGAGAAGGATGAAAAGAGAAGCTCCTGGAGTGAGAAATGGCTCCGCTCCATACAGGGTGTCACAGGAATAAGGCTGACAAGACAGAATGGAAACATATCAGATGCTGAAATTCAAGAATAGCTGAGACAGAGATTGTAATGGGGACATGGCACCCGATGCAGATGTGCTGGGAAAGCAACAGATGAATCAATGACATGTTCACCCAAAATCAAAAAGAGCATTGCAGGCAATCTTGTAGCCCCAGCCCATGGCCTGTGTGTGAGGGTAGTTAGCTAACTGGGCTCATCACAAGGACTTCTTGTTTCCAGCCTCAAGAAAGTTCAGAGTCGAACTTTGCAAATATATATATTACAAACCCCCAAACCAAGCCAAACATCCCAGGTCTCGTTACAAACTCAGCCAAAGCTTCATAAGGTTTGCAGCCTTCCAGGCAAACCCAGACCCAGGTCATCAATCTGGATTCAGCATGAATTTAAGCACTTGCCTAACTTTCCCTACTCAGATGCTTAAGCACCCTACTGATTCGGGGCCAGAGTGACAAGGGGCTGAGCTGTGATTTCAAAACCATGCAAAACTTGTCATGAAATCAGCTGATGCCAGGCATTTTTTACTAGGTTGCAGTTTGTGTTCAATGAAATCCAAATCAAATCAAATTTCAAAGGGGCCAGGACTGATAGGATGGGAAACCAAAATAAACTGCTAACCCCATTATAGTCTAAATTCTACCGTCTACCTTTTGAATTTACAAATTATTTACTACAACCAGTAGTTTTGGCTTCCAAGCCAGACTGTCCTGTCAGCCAAGTTACTGGGATGTATTACAAGAGTGTGCAAATATGTTCAGTTCCTGTATGTTTTCCCATACAGCTACTTATATCTGCTGGGTTTTTTTCTCTTTATGATGCAAAAATTATGGATAAATGTATAAATCTATCTATCTGTCTGTCTATCTATCTATCCATCCCCATATACACATTGCTGTCTGTCTGTCTATGTATCCCCGTATACACCATGCTTTCTGTCTATCTATTTTGTCTTTATACCATGATCATCATTTTGGTATCTGAGCTCATTACAAGAATGTGAGCAAGCAGTGAAGAAACTGCCACACAGTGGAGAATGTCTGGTGTGACGCTGGTATATGCTCTACCCAAATAACATATGCACAACCGGATTACTAGCTGACTCTTATATTTCACCTGGCTAGGAATCGGGACTCAGATAGTTTTCCATTCACAGGATTCAGGAAGGGGAAAAAACTCGCCCCTGTGCTGTGAGAAGCAACTGAACTCACTGGTGGACATTTAATACATTGTGCTCCAAGAGGTGTCTGACTCCTCTGGGTCACGTTAAGACTGACCCTTGTGGAGGGAGGCAGCTCCTGTCTGTTACACACATCACACAGGGGCTTGTAACAAGCAGAGTCCCTCTGCTTGGGGGCGTGCAGACTCACATCACTGCAAATGGGATGGGGAAGGAGGAGGGGCCACTCCCCTGTTCCCTCCCCTTCACCTCAGCCACAGAGCCGGCTGGAAATGCCATGGAGAGCAGGTTTCACACCCTCAGTTCAGGCCTGTGCCTAGATGACACCATCTAGTCCTAGTTGTGCCTCCAGAGACATTTAAATACTGTGCAAAACCTGGATTGGATATTCTGTGTGACTGGCAGGACTCACCTGGGCATTACAGGTACCTCTGGTAGCGGAGTGAATTAGGAGAATTTGGGGATTTCAGCACACAGTCTCATAATTTGCACTGCTGAGCGATTCTAGCTGTGGTATGGAATGCCTGTGTTTTATTCCAGCTACAGGATCCCAGAATGGAGCACTTAACTTCACTTTGTTCAGCACATGAGGACTCAGGGCAGGGATTGCATGACAGGAAGGAATTATGCCAAAGGAGAATGGAAAGCCTAAAGTTTGCCTGCAAAAATCCATGTGTAGGGACCTAAATAAGTGGCCCCTGCACAGGTGCATGAGAGAGGGAAGTCACAGCCACCTTCTTCCCAGAGCATCCATTTGAGAGCACTCAAAAACTGGCCCTTGGAGTTTCATTTTGAGATAGTTGTGAAAACACTGCTGTGACTTTTTCTTTAGGTAACTTGAAATCAGACTCAACATGCAAGGGAACAACATCCGATGAAGTGGGCTGTAGCTCACGAAAGCTTATGCTCAAATAAATTTGTTAGTCTCTAAGGCTCCTTTTTTTTTTTTTTTGCGAATACAGACTAACACGGCTGCTACTCAGAATCCTACAATAAGATCTTGCATTATTTTTAATGATTGTGTTTTTATTTGAAATAATTAATAAACCATCACACATGCAAAGTAAAGTGCAGAAAAACTAAATCGGAACACACACACATCTTAGGGGGGTATTCACAACATCACAGACCCTGTTCCCATGGGTTACCAGAAGCCAGAGGAACCTCCTGATACCCCTGTACAGTCTTTATAGATGAAAGAAAGTGAACTTTAGATACGTTTTATCTAAAATTCCCAGATTATAGCTTGTAGCTCTGATAACTGGTATCAAACCTTTAGTCTAGGAAACGACGCTTGCAGGATCTTACACACAAAGTAATCTCGCTCTGGGGCAAACTGCAATATTCCTGGCACTGGCCTAGGTGAGTGATTTTTAGTCCCTGATCCTGAGAAGCGTTGAGCAACCAGAACTCGGTCACTATGTATCTACGTAACTCCAGTGAGAGCTGCGGGCATTCAGTGCTTTCTCAGATGCACTCAGAGTCTCCTTCAGGCTTCTGTAAACACTTGCAGACACCCAGCCAACAGAAGAGGTGGGATTGGCTTCACCACATCTCTGCACCAGCCTGGAGCAGGATGCACCAGAGAAGGGGGAGGCTGTAGGGCACTGGAGGAAAAATGAGCCAAGCCCTGGTACTGGTTTTAGTGACACCAGCACAGAGCTGAGCTGGCACTGGTTATGTTGACTTTGTGTTGTTGAAAAGAAAATGAAAGTGAAAGTCTGGCTGCCTGCTCTGTTTGGCTTTCTAATGCACAGTACAAAGCTGTTCAGATTGATATGGGGGAGTGAATAATGTAGGAGTCGGGAGAGAGAGTGGGAAATGTGAATCTTACATGCCCAGTGGTGTTCCAAGGCAGGCACCGCATTGCATATTAAAAATAGCTTTCAATACTACTGTGCATGTTCAGGTACAGTCTAAGTGGCAGACAAAAGCATCCTGCTGAATAGCGTAGTTCTACAGCAGCTCAGCAAAATATGCACGGCAGACAGAAGGCTGAAGTTTCCATTGACTTTTTTAGGTCTGTCTGAATGAGAAGGACCAGAACTGGGTGAAAGAAATGGCATGGGGACAATCTACTCCACCCACGGGGAGCTGGAGTAATCAAAGTTTACATGGATGGGCCCAGGTGGTGGGGTTGTCACATGCAATCCCCTCAAATACCCAATTCTGGGGTGCAGAACTGCAGTGTAGCCTCTTCCTTCTGCAGCTGTTATTCCAGCCATGCATCTGGGGGCACCTGCAACCCCCACAAACTGCTGCAATGAAGTGATGGGATTGTTTATTGGTTTGCAGTTTGACGAAGGGTTGTAAGCCCCAAATCCCTCTCTCTCTGCCCCCCATTTTTATTACATTCATGCTATTCCCTCTAGCATGTCACACAACCTTCCTGACCCTCCTGACTTGTTCACTCAGGTGTTCAAGATGTCATTGAAGGTGCAGACAAGTAACATCACAAACAAGAACGACCCCAAGTCCATCAACTCCAGAGTCTTCATTGGGAATCTCAACACAGCCGTCGTCAAGAAATCAGATGTGGAGACCATTTTCTCCAAGTATGGCAGAGTGGTGGGCTGCTCCGTTCACAAGGGCTATGCGTTCGTACAGTACTCGAATGAGAGGCATGCACGGGCCGCTGTCCTGGGGGAGAACGGACGAATACTTGCCGGGCAGACGCTAGGTAAGGAGTCCTGATGTCCTCTTTCTACTCCTTGTAATCAAGGCACAAACTCATGTCATGAGCTGCAGCTGCAGAAGCTGTCAGAGGGGAGTCCTGAAAGCACCAGGCCCATGAACAATCACATGCCTTCCTTTAATATATTTTTCTACTGTAGCTGATGTTAAATAACTTCTGCATCGCATAGCAATTCATTCTACATCTGTCAGAGAGTTTGTCTGGAGAAAAATAGATGTTCTCAATCCGTTTGTGTGTCATTTAGTATCTATCTGTATTTATTTTATTTTATTTATCACAGTGGGTGCGCAATAGAGTTTAAAAGTCATAGAAGCAAAAGACCTTGTTATTATTATTTATATTGTGGACACACCTAGAGGCCCAAACTAAGATCAGGGCTCTGTTGTGCTAGGCACTCTACATATACCGAATGAGCTGTCCTGAACTGCTTGGAAACTAAACTGAGAAAGGGTGGGATGGGAAACACGGACACAGATCATAGAATCATAGAATATCAGGATTGGAAGGGACCTCAGGAGGTCATCTAGTCTAACCCCCTGCTCAAAGCAGGACCAATCCCCAACTAAATCATCCCAGCCAGGGCTTTGTCAAGCCTGACCTTAAAAACCTCAAAGGAAGGAGATTCCACCACCTCCCTAGGTAACGCATTCCAATGCTTCACTACCCTCCTAGTGAAAAAGTTTTTCCTAATATCCAATCTAAACCAACCCCACTGCAACTTGAGACCACTACTCCTTGTTCTGTCAGATAAGTAAAGTGACTCACCCAAGGTAATACAGGAGACCAGTGGCAGAGATAATCATACCAGGAGGTCAGCGAAATACATTATGTTAGCCAATAACATGGAACAGAGCACCACGTGAAGGCTGTTGTCTTGTCCTGTGTCATTTGTTAAGAGTCCTTATCTGGGGTGGCCTTGAAGAACTGCAGGATCAGCTCTATGTGTAGATCAACATAATGTGGACGGTCTGTCACATACTAAGGGTGACTATCTTTGAAGAGTTCTTAGGTGAATAACATGGATGTTGCTGCTCTGCAAGAAACTCATGCTGCAGAGTCTGAGCAAGCTGCAAGATCCTAAATGTATAGCTATGAACTCATTGCCACTATGAACAACGCGAAGTACAGCCTTGCCACATCCGTGGTCTTAGAGATGTCACAGTCCTGGAGGAATCCAAGACCATGGGAAACTCTACTGCTTGCAATGAGAATCAGAGAACTGACTGACCATAACAAACATCTACAAACCTCCAAATCTTGAATGGCAGGAGCCCACATTACCATCTTTTCCCCTCCCAGCTGTGTACCCTAGTGGCTTTAATAGCCACCACTCGCAATGGGGCTACAGCAGAAATGGTGAGCAGCTCACAAACTGGGCCTCATTTGTAGATGTCTACCTTTTTACAGCCCTAAACAAGTAGGGAATTTTCACTCAGTCACATGGAACACTAAACACAACCCAGACCTCTGTTTTCTGATGAAGGACAATATTGATGTCCCCCTGCAAGCTTTACAAACAGTGCTTGGAAACTTTTCTTGGAGCCAACCTGACTCCACCATTCTGCAGGTCAGCTGTGGAGTTCTGCTGATTGAATTAATGCTGAAACGGTGTTGGAATTTCTGCAAAGCAAACTGGGTTGCGTGTACCGCAGACATTGAAGACAGGATGCAGCATATCAAGTTTTCCCTAGAATACTATCACCTTGTTCATCTTCTTATCAAAGCTGCTGTGAAACACATTCCTCGTGGCTATGGTGAGGTCTGTATTCCTTGCTGGCAGCCAGAGACAGAGGCACTCTTTAAAAAGGGTGAGAAGAGCAGTGATCCGGACGCAGCAAAAGCACTAGTAGACTCATTGAACTATGTGCGCCTGAGAAGATGGAATGAGACCGTGGAGGGTCTTGACTTCACTCATTGTGGTCGCAAAGCTTGGGCACACCTCCGTGAGCTTGCAGCTGCTGACCCAGCAAAATACCATCCATCAAAAATGACGGCTAATGCTGTCGCCTCACACCTTCTCTGGAATTCAACGACCAAAACTGACAAAGTGACTAGACAGAAGGTGCAGAGAGCACTTTCAAAATGTCTGACAAAGCCCCGGTACTTCACTCTCAGCCCTAGACACTCAAGAAGAAATAATCAAGGCCCACATCACCACTAAAAGTCGGAAGGCTTCTGGCAAGGATGATATATCCCAAATTCATCAAGCATTTGGGAGCAAAGAGAAGAGGATAGTTGGCAGATGTATTCAATGCCATATATTTGACAGAGAAGATCCCAAAATACTGGTGTGAGGTGATAGTCACTGACATCACAAACATGGGAAACCAGCTGTTGCCCAATATCACTCACACCACACCACAACTCACCAGTTAATGGATAGGGTTTCACTGGCCTTCTCACCCCTCTGGTTGAGGCCATCCTGCCAAAGCAATAGGCTGGTTTCAGACTGGGACGAAGTTTCCACAACTTGGTTTTCACCATTACTGGTCACATTGAGGCTGGCTTCAGATGGAATCTAAAAACTGGAACCGTGCTGATAGATTTCTCCTCTGCGTATGACATGGTATGGAGACATGGGCTATTGCTCAAGGCATCAAAGGTTATCAAATGCCATAGCACTATATGACTCCTGGCCACTATGTTGAGCAGCCATAGATACCATTTCCTGGTCAATGGGTATATCAGCGAAGCATGAACCTTCTGTGATAGTCTACTTCCAGAATCTGTGCTGGCTCCTTCACTATTCAACATCTACATTAGCGAGTTACCTGATAAAACTTGGCATAAATTCATCTGTGCCAATAGCATTGCTGTTGTGCCACAAGGCAAAGACCTTACCACCATCTGCAACATTCTCTCCTCCAACCTCAATACTGGAAACTCCATCCCAGTGCCTCCAAAACCTGGGTAATAGTCTTTCACCGAAACAACAAAGCCACCAAGGAACCACTTTATGTCTGCTTTCTCAATCAACGGTCTGAAATGAGCCCTGTCTGAAGTACTTGAGTGTAACCTTGGATAGAAGTCTGACTTCGAAAGCTCATCTGGAAAAGATGTGAAAAAGTAAAAGCAAGGACTAGCCTTGTCCAAAAACTCACAAGCACAACATGGGGTGCCAATGCACACACACTTCAAACAGAAACTCTTGACTAGTATACCTGCCCGCTAAATATTGCATGCCAGTCTGAGCAGGCAGCTCACATACCAATTTTCTGGACAAGCAGCTCAATGCTGCAATGAGTATGAAACCTGGAACATTTAAATGAACACATATCCAATGGTTGCACATTCTGGCACATATACTCCCACCCAAAATCTGGAGATACACACACACACACACACACACAGCCTGTGAGTACAATGGAACCATGGCTGACCTGGATTTACCATTTCATGAGCACCTCCAGAACTTTCCAAAGACACAGCTGAAATCCCCCAAGTCTTCTTGGGATGAGGCTAAAGCTCTTAAGGAGTCCTCATTCAATCCCGAAGTGCACTGGAAAGAATTCTGGGATAATGCTAATCTCCCAAACAAACAACTAATTGCTGACCCCTCAAAATAGTGTCCGGGTTTCAACCTACCCCAGAAGCAATGGCCCGTGGCAAGTGCTGTCATCTCCTACACCTCTGGAAGAGGAGAGACAATGCATAATGTGACTGGGCAGCAGTCACAAGCTATGGACCACATTGTAAATCAGTCCCTGCTTCGATTGCTTGCCAGTGGCATTTCAGAGTTACACCAAGACTCTTCCAAAGCTGCCTCCTGGCTCATTAATCTGGCCTTGGCTGTCCTCTCTTGCCATTTGAGAAGCAGCAGAGCCAGGAATAGAAACCCGTTCTCCTGAGTCCCAGGCCCTGCCCATTGGAGCATGTTTCCTCTTGCAGGTGTCAATGTTTTCTTTAAAAACTTCCGCTGGAGACCTGCCTGTTGTAGCTTTACTGGTGCAGCCATGGGAGCCCTAGCGTAGTAAAGGCACTAGCAGCCACTTGTGTTTTAATCACCAAATCGTGCTGACCTGCTCTGACCAACGGATTGAGATGCCAGCAGCAGGTCTAGGGTAATGCTTCTGCCAGTGACAGACAGATGTAAAAGTCTTTATTCTTCTATTCTGTTCTCCATAAGTCCCTATACCAAGCTCATCCCCATAGCCTCTGGGCGCCTTCCAGCCGTTCATCAAGCAACTTGACTGCACATCTGTCACATGTTGTTTGTTTTCTCATCTTCTCCCCAGAGGGAGAAGCGTGTGCAGGGGAGTGTCTTGTTTTGTAGTTGCTTTTTTAAAAAATAAATATACCTGTTGCTCTGTGTTCATGTTACAGAAGGCAAGGTCAAAGAAATGCACCTGACCTTGGAAAGGAAAGTGGTGAGGTTTGTGATGGTCCCGAATTCTAGAGGGAGTTCCTTCCACAGTCTTGGACCATTCCCAGAGAAAGTTCCGTCTCTCCCACACTGACAGGCTTTACTCTAGAGCATTACCAGTTGCCTGAGACAAACTGTCTCCAGCTGCATCCTTATTTTTCACGTTGCTCTGAAATGCCACATGCTGAGGAGCTCTTGTCACCAGGTACAAACTGAGAATTGGAGTTGCAGACAACATTTTTAATCAAAAATTGGCAATTCTGAGCCTCCAGCAAGCGGGGGTTGTGCTGAGGGTACCAGCTGTGCTAGACACCGAGTATAAGAGATTTGAAAGCCATTCCCACCTTGCTCTGATTTGAGTATGACAATCTGAAATAAGAACATGACTGCTGGACATGTTTTAAAGAGGCTGTGTTGTTATTTACCCTGTGAAAGTCCATCTTGGGTTTGTTCAGACAGATTTTGGCCTGCAATGAAAACTGCTTTTCGTGTGTCTTCCCTTTGAAGCAGAAGCAGAATTGAAGGTCAGAGGTGAAATGCAGCTGCAGTGTCACTTACTCCCGTTCCAGATGTCACCCCGATGGTCACCAGATTCACAGTTGCATGGACAAGACCTTGTTGGGAAAGGGAGGTCATGCATGCATCGGAAGCAACCATTACATAGAATTACTACAAATAGGCAAAAGTTTCCCAGCCATGTTTCCTGCAAGGAGGTCAGAGCAGAGGAACAACTCACAAATTGGGACATTCCGGGATTCTCTAGTTACTATTCTCACTCAGCGACTTCCCCACAAATCAGATCAGCCTATTGTTATAGCGGCCAGCACTGCAAGCTCTACCTAGGAACTGAAAACTGTCTCCCTCATACCTCATCCCCACTAACAAGCTTGCTGCAATTAGAACTCAGCTGACAGGTCTGTGGGTGATGTGAGAGCCAGAACAAACTCCAGCTCACGCCCCTTCCTTATCGGGGGACCATGGGAATCCTGCAAATTCACACACAGCAGGCTGTGTGGAAAGAAAGTGTAGTCCCATGGGACAGTGGACCAGAGTCCCTGCCTGGCACCTGCACGTGGAAAGGCCTTCCAAAAAGGGGAAGTTGCAGCTGCTCCAATAGCCCCCAAAGCCTCTTCCCAAGAGGTAAGCAGGGGTAGACAGGGAAGGCACCTGGCAGATGGCCCTGCTTTCGCTTTCCACTGGCAGACCTCCGTAGAGCCCCAGCCAGAGGATATAGCCTCTGCGTCTGGCAGAGAGCAGCAATGCCATCACCATCTGCTTTCTCGCCAGGGGTGAACACCTCATCTGGCACAGCTGTCTCCACAGACACAGCTGGGAAGGGCTAATTGCCAGTGAAATTCAGCCACTTCCTTGTGCCGTCCATGCCCATTCCTAGACCTCCATAGACAACAGGGTGTGGGAGGGCAGAGGAGAGGTGAGCTGCGTCCACCACTAGCACCACTTAGCATGCCTTGGTTGCCACGTCCAGCCACTGTCCCCTTCCCTGCCCCTTTCCCTCTTTTTCTATGAGTGGCCCTTCCCACTTCCCCCTGATCTTCTCATGTCACATCACACTGAGCCATGATCAGGGGGATGAGCAGTGACTGGGAATTGTCTGAGTGTTGCCTCTTCAAAGGGTTTATAATATTTTATTTTTTAGTGGTGGGGGCAAATTTGGGGTGGATTGAGGTTCAGTACAGTCTCAATTCACCTACGAAAGTGAAACGGCACCTCAAAGAAATCACAGCTTTGGTTCTCTAAACTTAGACTCAGGCCGATATGATGTAGAAATGGGCCTGGAAGTCAAAGCAAGAGCAGTCATTCTTTGGCAGGTTTCCAGTACTGCCAGCCCCAAGTGTTCAAAGACCACAAGTCAAGCCCCCAAAATCACGAGATTGGCTTACAAATCATGAGATCATAAAACAGAAACAACAACAAAAACTTTGGGGCTCTGTTTATTTTCCTTCTTGGTTTTGAATTTTTAAGGTGCATGTTTCAGGCTTTTCTCTGCAGCCATGAGGGCTACACATTTCTTTTTTCTTCCAGGGAAAGCTGAGAATCTCACCTAATCATATGACACGTGCTAGGGCTTAAGAAAAAGCACTATTACCAGACTCATGATAAAAGCATGAGAGTTGGCAACACTGTTCATTTAACAACAGCCACTCTCACTGAGCCAGATAGTCAGCTGGGGTAAACCGGCAGAGCTTCAGCAGAGCTGTGCTGATTACATCCGCTCAGGATCTGGCCCAATACACTTTGAGATTTTTACTTCTGGCTGAGACCAGAAGCACCGATTAAAACAAGAAGTTCAAGCCTCGAAAAAGGCTCCAAGTTTGAGTTGGAGGTGAAGGTTTGGATCTGTTGTTACATTTGATCAGATCGGCGCCTCCATCCTTAGGGGGTCACCCAGGTGCACTGGTTTCTGAACAGCCCGGCCCACTTTCAATAATGACCATACTGGCTTTGCAGGAAACACTGCAGGCACTCTATGAATGAAACAGCCCTTCCCAGAGAGCAGGGTCTTTCCTGCTGCCATTGTTCAGACAAGAAAGGGAATTAACACCAAAGAAGTTGTATTAAATGCT
Organism: Lepidochelys kempii; assembly: GCF_965140285.1. NCBI lineage: Eukaryota > Metazoa > Chordata > Testudines > Cheloniidae > Lepidochelys > Lepidochelys kempii. The sequence continues at coordinate 27,051,240 of NC_136392.1, read as the reverse complement.
GTTGAAAACCCCTGATATTCTGCATGGAATGTCAGTGCTTTGGTGTCTGCCATTCTTGTCTGAGCTGCTACAGTATTCTGCTTATCCCCCTGGCACCTTTCAAGCCCCTCTCTAATAGATCATGTTTCAGTGGGTATAAAATGCTTCCACTCTGATTCAGTAGTGTTTCACACCTGCTTTTGCACAGGGATAAGTGACGGTGCAAGGCAGTGGAAAATTCAGGCTCATTCATTTTAATTTATTTCATAATGTACTATGTCTCCATTGACATGGACGAAACATCAATCTGCCATAGGCTCAGTGGTGCTGCAATACCAACCAACCCTCGTATCAGCCACCCCACCCCACAAGATGAAACAAATCTCCGTAACCTCAGCCCAGGGTCAGACACATGCTTGATTGAGTAGATGAGCCTGGCACTGGACTCTAAACCCAGTGCTGTGAAGTATTACAGGCCTTAGATTCCATAGAAATTGAGTGTCTGGCGAAACTGAGCACCCTGAAGGCCACCAAACAAAGGGGTTGGACAAATGCCATCGAAAGCCTGTTGGCCAGTGAGAGCCCACCAGCCAGAATGCCCACCCTCGAAGTTCTCAAGAGTGCCGATCTAGGGCATACATGTATGGAGGACCCTATTTTGCATTTGGTTCTCTGTCCGTGACCCTCATATGTTCTTGTACAGCCATATTTTGTATGTATAGCCTAGGCACCGTTTTTTCCGGGTTTATGAGCCCTGCAGCTTGCCTGGAGCTCCTGAAAATGATTACAAGTCAACTTGAAATGCAGCTACTTGTGGGTTGTGGGTTGTGCTACTTGTTTATTTGGGCTGTAAGTTCCTAGGGACGGGGCTGTGGATCCTTATTTGTCCGTACAGTACCTAGCACACTTTTTTGCACTATATAAATAATGGAAAAAAATAAGAACAGAAATTTAACTCACTGCATTTCATGCAAAGTGCAATGGGTCCTGACAAATTTAGTCTAAAGACACAAATGTTTCAAGATTTAGTTTCCTGCCAAATCTCGCTGGCATCAGCAGGGCTGCTCCAGGGACACTCATGCCTGTGGCAGCCCATCCCATCATGTTCCCACAGATCAGTGGCTCCTCATGCTTCCAGCTTTGCTGGGGGAAGGCTCCTTGCAGTCATATGAGCTGTCTGCCTCTCCTCTCCATTCTTCACCCTGCTGGATCACCACCAGGAAAAAGGGGGTGGGAGGAGACAGCAGTACAAAGTAAGAGACCCAATACTGGCCCCACCAACAAGCTGCATCGGTTCCCCCATCACAAAGCACCGGCAAACATGCCCCGTGCACCACAGTACTCACTCCTGAGAAGGCAGCCAGCGTATGTTCACCCCTATGACTACCCCAGCAGTTCCAGCTACTCTGCCATTCCCATCTACTCCATCACCCACACACCCAGCACTTCCAGGTACCCCAGTGCTCCGAAGCGCCTCACCCCCACCCACAACGCCCCAGCAACCACCCACTCAGCTATCTCCCAGGCTCTCAATCCAGCACCCACAGCCAGCCTGACACCCAGCTCCAACTTACCCAGCATCTACAGCTACCCCACTGGGCACCGCAGATGCCTCAGTATTCATTCATTCTGCTACCTCCCAGCTGTCCCCCAGCTTCCTCCTCAGATTCCCCCACCCAGCACTGAGCTATCCCCCAGACGTCCAGCACCCACCGCTCCCCCACCGCTCGCTGCAGGTGTCCCAGTGTTCGGCCACCCCCGCAGCCTTCCTCACCCACCCAGGTACCTCCCAGGCTGCCTCCAGGCACCGTCCAGCACCTCCCCCCCAAGCCATCCAGCCACACACCCTTCCCTCTACTGTACCACAGCTGCCAAGTTTTGTGCAGCTCCCCATCCTGTCCCTGTCATTGCTCGAGCCAGGGTGTGTTGACCATAAGATGAAGTTTATGAATATAGGTAAATTATTTGCAAATACCCAAATTAGCCCATTCAGTCATTTGCATAAATGGCACATGTGGAACTGCACAAAATTTGGCGCTATGCATCATTCACAGACTAGGTCTCTAGGCTCAGCTGTACCCTTGTGAGCCCCCGGGAGACCTAAGCAATACCATACCACACAGGGTATGTCTACACTGGAAAACAAAACAAAACACAGCAGCAAGTCTCAGAGCCTGGGTCAACTGACTGGGGCTTGCGCTACAGGGCTCAGAATAGCGGTGTAGAGGGTCCCACGCAGGCTCTGAAATCTGGCCCACGGGGAGTCTCAGAGCCCAGGCTCCAGCCCGAGTAGGAATGTCTACACGACTATTTTTAGCCTCACAGTACACACCCCGCGAGCCCGAGCCAGTTAACCTGGGCTCTGTGACCCGTGGCCTCAGGGTTTTTTTTTTTTGCGGTGCAGACGTACCCACAGAGAACTTAAAAGTGCAGCGGTTTTGTTGACAGTGTGGCCTAATGACAGTGAAAGGGTGACACAATAAATGTCCACAAGGATTGAATGTGTAAGCGGCAAGGAGAATTAGAGGAGGAATTGTACAGGGTAGGCTAACTAAGGGGTTTCTCTTAGCCAATTTCACTTCCACCATCTTGTCTTGTAAGCAAATTGTAAAATCTTTGGGGTACAGACCCGTGTTTGTACAGCGCCTAGCACAATGGGGTGCTGGCCCGGGACTGGGTTTCCTGGCAGCGATGGTAATAAAGATAAGCAATAATAATAATAGTAGAAACCCAGTGTGAATCAAACCCAGCAAACTTAGCACCGTTCTCCTGGGAGTGCTGCCCACGCTGCATGTGCTCCCTCCCTCCATCCTCTCACCCCTCCAAGCATGAGCACACTGATCAAAAGCACCTATCACCCAGCTATCTGGCTGCATTCCCTGGATTCAAAGGAGGGGACTGGTTGGCAGCGCACTGGTTCTTGTGGGTACAAGTCATGAAGAATTGGGAGAGTCCTGGGAAGCTCTGCCAGGCAGAAGAGAATTGCCCCACTCCCAGGCTGGGAAAGTAGGACAGTGCAATATGTCACCTCTCTGATGGATTGTTTCTGTGCAGTTTTGTGTCCATGCCCAGAGTTAGTTTGCTTAGGCTTTGCGCAGATATCATGAAATTGGCCATATCTCTCTATTCTCACGTCCAATGCGCTCGTTCAGCGTGGAGGTTCAGGACAGAGATTTCCTCAGCCGATCAGAAAATTTCATTCTCACCGTCAGTGGAATGAAACCTGCCTCTGAGATCAATTGGGGTGACTGTAGACATGCTTCTGCACCCTGTGCAGCTTTTAGAACAGACCAACTAGAGGAGACCTCAAAGGGGACTTCAGACCTTTCCTTTGTGTTCTATATTTAGTATTAATTTTATACGTGGAAGAAGAGAAATAAATTGCATCTATCAGCCAACAGCAGCGAAGGGCTTACACATTCTCCATGTTTCGTAAAGAGAGCACTGAATTCTCTTTGGAAGCCAATCCTAGAAAGGCATGAGCTGCAAGGGGCTTTAGGAGCCAGGATTAGCATGCGCCCAGTGGGTTCTCTGATTAGAAGCTGATTGTTTGCCAGCTGCTGTAGGTGAGGGAAAAGAGGCTTGTAGAGAGAGCAGCTGCTTTGGACATGTGGACAAGGCCCAGCAGGAGCCCCAAAGTGCTAGCAGAGGCAGCAGAAGCTTAGCAAAACTGTTTGGTTAGCACAATACACAGCTCCCTGCTAGGAGTCTGTGTGGGCAGGTAATTGAACCATATGATGTGGGGATTGCATCTGTGTCAACAAGATGGCTGCATGTACTCAGAGAGCCAGCGCTGTATGAGATGAGTTTTATATGCTGACGTTAATTCAGGGGGTTGATTCATTGCAGATATCAACATGGCTGGAGAACCTAAACCCAACAGACCCAAAGGGCTGAAGAGAGCAACCTCCGCCTTGTACAGGTACGTCTTCAGTACATCACCTCCCCAGAGTGAGACAGCAGGGGGGATGGCTTTTCAGCAGGGGATCCCAACCAGGGCTGATATGTCATGCTCCTCTGGCTGGACTGTCTGAGCTCCCACTCCTGGGCTGCACCATAAATCTCAGTGCCAGGCCCTAATGCTGCCAACTACCCATTCAGTTCTTCCTGCTGCAGTCCACCATAGAGCTGGGCTACTCTGAACCCCAGGCTTGTACCAGAAGCAGCCCAACTTCCACGGTAGGCTACAGCGGCACAAGGGATGATGGGCCAAGGATGCTTGCTGGCATAGCCTAGGTTTGGCCAGACGATACAAGGGGGAAGCAACAGCTTTATGGGAGTCTTCATCAGGCCCCCAGAGGGAGGGAATAAATGATCTATTCAGTTTTGACACAGTGTGAGTCAAAAGAAAACAACTGGCAAATTCAAAGGTTTCCATCCCGCACTGCTGGATCCATAAAACTTCGCTCGCTTTTGATACCAGCTCTCATGTTAATGAACCTTCCCTCCCCGGCCTCCCCCAGCAACTTGCTTTCAAGTCACATAATTGCTTTCAGCAAATCTCCGTGTTCTTTTCAGCGGCTGCTTTTAGGCCCTGCTTCCACACCTTGAAAAGCCCCATCTGGAGATGAAAGTGAAACAAGCTATTGTTCTGCCAAGTGGTTATCCCAGGGCTTTCCTCTTTGCCCAGATCAGGCACCTGGTGCAGTCTTTGTGACAGTGTCTGCCAGCAGCCAGAGACGCATCAAGTGCTGTGGGGCCTGCATTAAAGAGGGTTCGGGGGGGCAGGATAATCATTCCTGATAATGGCATGGAGACATTGAGGTTGCGGGGGGGGACGGGACATTTCCGCTCTCTAGCACAGTCCACCGAGGTGTTCCACTCCCAGAGCCCTCAGGTCCGAAAGCACTGGGTGGCCCGAGTGAGGTACAGAGCCTTTCACTGCTAGAGCAGCAGTTTGCACATGGACTGTGCTGGCAGCAGCTGAAAGCCACGGCTGCAGGAGGAGGGAGAGGGCTCTAGAGCGCTTCTTCAGGTGGGCGGGTCAGTTTTAAAAAACATAGACAGAATGGTCCAAGGGAGTTAGGAGCAGCCCAGCTTTCACTGACTTTAATGGCATTTGGGTGTCAGGCTCCATTCAGCCACTCTGAATATCCCAGGCTCAGCTCTGTCAAGCCAAAGAGGTGCAGGCAGGAAGGAGGCAGCTGCAATGCAGCACCCTGCCTCTAATGGCCACCTCTGACCCCCTGCCAAACCCTCATCCCCTGGCAGCTAAACGTGGATGAGATGGACATAGCCAGGGGAAACCCAGCTGCCAGCTAGTCACCCAGCCCACAGGTCCTCCTCCTCTTCTTCCCTCCAGATCAGAATGAGAGACAGGGGTGGGGGGACGGACAGGAAGGCCTTAAACAGTGGAGGGGGCTTTGTTGGGGGGATTTTGGAGAGAGGAGATGTGGGGGAAATGGAGGGGCAGGGAGGACTTCAGAGTGGGAGACTGTGGGGGCAGAGGGACCTTGAAGGGTGGGGAAGCAGGTGTAGGGGGACAAGGGAGGGGAGTACCAGCAGAAATTTGGTAGGGAAGACCTTGGGGAAAGGGTGAAAGAAATAATGATGGGGAGAGGGAGAGAAGGAGATACAATGGGGAAAGAGAAGAGAGTGAGGGGGCTGGGCAAACAGTGCCGGGGACCCTGACACATGGGGAACCAGGAGAGACTGGGGAATGAGAGGGCAGAACGGAGAAGCCGGGGGAAGGAAGGAAAAATGCAAGGAGAGCAAATAAGGAGGGAGCATGGAGCTGTAGAAAGACAAGGAGGCTAGAGAATGGGACAATGGGAGGAGCCATGGGACATGGGGGCAGGGCCTAAGGCACGTGAAGGAGTGTGGGGTGAATTGGAATGAGACAGCGTTGCCAGCTCTCCAGATTCTATCATGAATCTCATTACTACTGATGGTTTTCTTAAGCCCCTGCGCCTGGAGTCATGTGAATATGGGAGAAACTCAGCTTTTGTTTGAAAATATAGTAGGTTTCTGGTTGCAAAGAAAACACTTTTAAATGTGACCAAGGGAAGACTCAAAAACCAGAAGGCTAATAAAAAGAACCCCAAAATGTGTTGGGTTTTTATAAAATCTCATGATTTTTATGCTAGTCATGTTATGGGGTTTGACTCGTGATTTTTGACTGCTTGGTGTTGGTAACACCTGCAGATAACAAGGGAAGGAGATGTGGTGGGATTTTTTTTTAGACAGGGGAACTAGGAGAGAATAGTGTTTTTTCCCATGAAAAAAAAGTGTGGGGGGGGGAGGTGAGGAAGGGAAAACAAGAGGTACATGAAAGGGAAAACACAAGCGCTGGAGAGAGAGTGGAAAGAAAGGAAATGCAGAGACAGGGAGGTGATGGAACAGGGAGATGGAGCAAAAGAGAAGAACAAAGAAAAGGAGAAATGGAAAAATAAGGAAGAAAACATAACTCTCTGGTTATGGTGAACTAAATGCATTATGTGGGACTTCTGCTGCCTCTCTGCCCTAGCAGGAATTTAACCCAGTGTAAACTGGCTTCTGTTGCTTCCTGTAGCTGTATTTTATTGATATTTACCTGGCAGGCATCCCACTGCTCTGTAATTGTTGGGAGAGAGGACGACAGAATGATGCTGCTTTGGGGATTTGAGTTTTATTACTTGGTGGCTGTTAAAGTAGGGCAGGCGTTTATTTATTATTTTTAATTACATGAAACAGTGGTGGGCAATGGATTTCTTCTGAGCCTAGCGCCTCTGATTTAGGACACTAAGAAACACCCTGAACTAATGAACAGGCCAAAATTAAGAGAAACACCTAAGAGGGAAACAGAACAGTGGGGACGATCTGAGCCAGTTTGCTAACAGGCAGCTCAGAGGGAAACAGACTGCTTCTCTGGTCACCAAGCGGATGGGGAAAGGGCCCGACGAGGTATTTCTCTCCTGGTGTTTGGAGATTCTGGTTACTCTGGGGTAAAATCCTGGCCACACTGAAGTCCGTGGGAGTTTTCCCATTGATCCTGTGTATTTAAGGTACATCAATATTGCTGGCTATGTGCTCTGGCTAGTGAGGTTAAATGGCAAGTATGGTCTGGCTTGCAGCTCCTTTGTTATTGTTACCGCCAGCTGTCTTTGTTGCTTCCCTCCCCAGGGAAATGGTGCCATGTCTCTGAAGTGGATGCTATGGGCCAAGCTTTCAGAAATCTGAGTTTCGAGCCAGGGTTCAAATCTGAGCGCTCGCACCTCTGATCACTCTCTTTGTGTCCACAGTGAGGTGCAGTAGGTGGAGGCTCGTACTCACCCCGGCAGTTCAACAGTGGCACAGATGCCACTACAGATGCTGTCCTCTGCACAACTAAATCTTCTTTCCCTCGCTTCCTCCCTGTTCCCAATCCTGGACAGCATCTTCCTCTCAATTCACTTTCTCCCTAACCCTGCTAGATGAGCTCCTTGATCGTCTACTTCCAGAAGACAGACAGTTTTGCATTGTTGTCTCAAGCTCCCATGGACGCTATTTTCATCCACCCCTGAGTCAGGCAGTGTCCAGAGACGGTACCTCCAAGTCAAAGCTGAACCACATCAGAAAGTTACTTTGGAAGAAGTTCGCGCTGCCACTTCCCTTGCTATAGAAGATTTCAGGTGCCAGGCCTGTCAATCCAAGATCATTCATCAGTACTATAGACCCCGAAAAGAAAAGAACCCACCCAGTCATGGTGGGCGTATCTGATGCCCCTTTCTGAGAATAGCTTCTGCTGAGACCTTTCTAAGTTCAGAGTCCAATAGTTAGCATCTAAACTCAGCAGAGAACCCGTTATAACAATGCACTGTGTTTTGCATACTGTGCCTTTACCCACAGGGATATTCATTGAGAATATGATCTATGATGGCATCATATTGTCTGCCACGGGCTTATCAACTGTTGCAGACAGTTATGGGGTGGATGCCATTAAAGTCTGTGGTCTGTTCTAAACCTTTGTCCCCTGGAATGGAAAGGAAATGAAATTCCAGCAAGTCAGACTGGGCGGGAAGGAGAGGGTGTGAGAGGGAGTTATGGAGTTATAGCACCGTGATTTCAGAGCCATAAAACTCAGCATAGAGGGAAAGATTATGGCTCTGAATGGTGGAAAATCGTTCTTTAACTACTGAGGAAGTAGGATGACCAGGTGTCCAGTTTTTGACCAGAACATCCAGTCAAAAAGGGACCCTGGCGGCTCCGGTCCCACTGGGGTTGTGCTTGGGAGCTGCAGGCCAAGTAGCCTCTCGGAGGTGCCTCCACACCAGTGCAGCCATAGGAAAGCTCTCGGTGCAGCTCCACACAGCCAATCGTGGAGGGCGGTTATCAGGACAGAGTGGGGATGGACTTTGGGATCTGTGTTTATGCAACTCCTCTGGCCCCAAACACCATATGCACAGGGCAAGAAAGGACTGAAGCCAGTATTCCAGCCCATAAATAGGCGTAACTGCCTTGCTGACTGTATCAGGAGATGGACTCCACTTCGCTCACCCTCCCATACTTCTTGCACAGTGTCCAGTTACTTGGGGTGTGTCTTCACTACGGACTAAATTGGCACCACTACCATCGATGCAGCGGGCATCAATTTAGCGGGTCTAGTGAAGACACGATAAGTCAACGGAGGAGTGCTCTCCCGTCAACTTAATTAATCCACCTCAACGAGAGGCGGAAGCTATGTCGATAGGAGAGCATCTCCCGTTGACATAGCATGGTGTAGACATGTAGATGTAACGTCGATTTAAGTTACATAACTTATGTAACTTAATTAGCCTAACTTAGATCAAATTACACCACTAGTGTAGACAAGGCCTTAGTCTTTATGTTGGAGAAGGGACTTTCGTGCCATATGTGGGGAACTAATGGAGCTCAGCAGTGAAATCAACTCAAGACTACCAAAGTATCTTTTCAGCTGATACTTTCTCTACTGCTGGAATAATTATGACACTACAACAATTAATACAGGGAGTAAATCATCACAGCATGCCACTTCTCACTGCCTGTGATGTGCCCTCAGACAGGTCACTAAAGGTGCAACCACTCAGATTCACACCAGCAGGTCAGGTGCATTCTCAAAAAAGGTAACACAAGCTTTGCAGGTGCAAAATGAACCCACAAGGCTAAAAAGATTTTCTCCTCAATCCCTTTTAATTTGCTAGTCATGAACCTGTGTGGATCATAAATAATTAATAAGTTATTTAGCGATTTAAAGCTGAAAAAAGGAATTGAACTGGAGACTATGCCTATCATAGAATTCAGGAATGGTTCTGGCTCTCTCTCTTAAACAGCGTACGTATTACTTTTTAAATACTATATAGCCCTCTTTGTTACCTACTGATTGGAAAATTGCAACAATTATCCCTGAACATAAAGGGAATCATGAGCTGTGAAATTACCGAGCGCACAACTTGCAGCTAAACAGCTCAATCTAGGGCACAAGACAACACTCTCTTTTAATCAGTGCAGTTTGCAGGTAGATAGAAAATATATGTCTGATGCACTGAGACCAGTTTCCAGAGATGCTGGTTCGGTTACCCAGGCCCATGTTCTCACATCTCTCAAGAGGTGCCTAAGGCCCAGTTCTTCTAAGGTATTTGTTGCCTAACTCCCATGGAAGTTAGGTACCTAAATACCTTTGAGTCTCTGTTAAGCGTGTTAGCAATGAGCTGATGGGGACGTCTGCACATCAGCAAATAAGGGTTTTGAATTCTTTATCTGCTGAGCTAATGAGAGCATGATGCTATAAGGTGCTAAACAGCTCACAAGATCAGGCTCCTTCTCTCCAGGTTAAGCCAATTTTCAATTGTTAAATGGCCAGGTTCAAGATTCATAGCCAGGTTGCAGTTGAGGAAGGTCTGTCTATTTTCTCATTTACATTACAGACCTCCCTATTGGGGCAGAATTCACAGAGCCCGCATGAGGTCTATGCAGCTTTAGGGTGGGATTTAGGTACATGCCTATTGGCAGCATGTCTGATAGCAGATGATCCTATGCAGCACAAACACAGTCTCTCCCATCTCCAGAGTTTGTACCATTGTTTGAGCTACTCAAGGGCCATTAACACTCAGGAGGCTACTTTATCTGCAGTTCTGATCACAGAGTTAAAATGGTATTCCATGAGAGTAAACTCCAGGGGAGCCACATGAAAATCTCTGGACTAGCCCAGTTTCCTTCCATCAGTCGCTGGGTCATGGTTGGCAGGTGTTGAACATAGCATTTACCCATGTTGAGACCAGACCAGCTCCCCATCCTACCCTAAAGTTGGACTCTCAGCATTCGAGAGAGTAATGGTCTGGTTTTCAGCCCAGCCTTTATCCAGCTTCTGGTTTTGTACTCCCACTTATTTATAGATGTCAGTGTACTTGACTGCACCTCCAAATCAGATATGTAAATTTCAAAACATCAATTATACCTGCAAATACTGAGGTGCAAAATTGTTCTCATAAATGTTTCCACCACCAAAATGGGAGGGTTTCCAAATCTGCCCTTCCATCTCTAATACCCAAAATGGCACTGAGAGGTGTTCATCACTGAAAACAATATTTCAACTTTTAGCACAGGCCACTTAAAACACCAATTTACTGGTGTGACAATTCTAAGATAGGCATAACTCTTTACAAATGTGTTGTCTTTGGCATTAGAAAAGGCATCCTTCCAGCTGGCTGTGCTAGGGTGGATCCATAAGTGTTTTAGACATGGATTATCCAAGAATACACAATTCTGATTCTGAGAATGAGTCATATAGGTGCTCCAGTGCCACAGGGATGAGAATGATACGATGGATCAATGGATGAGAAAGAAAGAAAGAAAGAAAGAAAGAAAGAAAGAAAGAAAGAAAGAAAGAAAGAAAGAAAGAAAGAAAGAAAGAAAGAAAGAAAGAAAGAAAGAAAGAAAGAAAGAAAAAGATAACTGACTTGGCAAACACTATGGAAACAGTATAGGTTATTGGTTAAAACATCAGACCACCTGCATTCTATTGCTCATTCTGCCCCTGACTCATTGCATACTGGGCAAGTCAGGGTTTTACAAAGACTTCTCTTAGGGTGGGTTAGTGTAACAATAATATTAGCTATCAAAGAGAGAGAACATTGTTTCCTTACAGAGAATAATGATGAGATATGTTTATGTAGTGCCTGGCTCCCCACCTTGGCTCCATGGATTACACAGATTATTTCCCTTGAATGAATAATTCATTGTCAAATTACACCGTGTTGTATTCTAAGTCATTAGTCAGGACCACTAATCCCTCAGGGGAGGGACTCTGATTAAAGAAAGAGGAGCAACAGGTATTTTATGCAGCATCCCCGGGTGAAAATCTGGGGCTGAATGGTAACCATTTAACAAAGGGAGGGCTCCTGCCCTTTCACTAGTACATATGTAGAAATGATGACATTATTGTAAGCACTGGAACTGTGTCCCCCTAGCTGCTCCCCTCCTTGGGAGGAGACTTAATTCGGCCCATCAACAAAATAGGATCAGGTCCTAAAATGAGATCCACCTGGGCTGCCCCTGTGCATATGTGGAACCCCTAGGGCCCTTAGTTCCATCCGCCTGGTTCCGACCGCAGGATCAGGGCCTTAGAGGAACGCTAATTCAGAGCGAGCTTCAAGGACGCGATTAGTAACTAAAGGTACTAAAGGTCGACAGCGATCTGAGAGGAGCAGTGAAAAATCAACTGGCAGGAAAGGAGAGAAGCAAGAATGATTCAAAGAGGTGCTGAGTGTACTGGACTTTCTGCCTCCTGTGATTCCCAGTGTAACCTCCCTTCCTCTACCCCAGCCACTGCAAGCTTCCCACCTGCAAGGTCTGGCAGTGAGCATGCACATGGAATGAATTACTGCGGTGACTAAAGAGAGTGATTTCTCTGGGTTGGAGTTATGGGGGCCATGCAGAGATGCTACCACCTGCCTCCCCAGCCTATGGATGGTGGGAACATTTCCCTCTGTAGAGTCACCCTTCTCCTAACCTTTGGGAACAGGATCCCAGCAAGAGCTGGTATGGTTGGAATCTGCTTTGACTGCCAGGTACAGAAAGGTGTCCAGGGAGAAGAACACAGACCATTTTATAGGTAGGGATAGGAAGATGCTGGAATAGGTGATTCTTCTATATGAGCGCAATAGACAGACTTCGTCCAGGTCTGTTCAGCACTGTGGGTAGATGGTTAAAATTCACTGGTTAGTAACCACTTATAAATCATGTGCTGTGAGGACACAATCTGTAGGCCAGGTTCTCAGCCATGCCACACTCTGCCGCTGAAGATGGGGTGAGGTCAAAGCCTCTTACCAAGCCCATGTTTTTAGCCACAGTTAGTGGTGTGGTAAGTAGTTGTTGAATGGGTGCAGCCTAACTTTGTAAGGTACTTTCTTGTGGGCCATCATCTGTGTTCATCCCATCCATTATCATGGACCACTACAACTAATTCAGTAAGGACAAATGCAAAGTACTCCACTTAGGAAGGAACAATCAGTTGCACACATACAAAACGGGAAATGACTGCCTAGGAAGGAGTACTGCAGAAAGGGATCTGGGGGTCCGAATGGATCACAAGCTAAACATGAGTCAACAGTGTAACACTGTTGCAAAAAAAGCAAATGTCATTGTGGGATGTATTAGCAGGAGTGTTGTAAGCAAGACACGAGAAGTAATTCTTCCGCTCTACTCTGTGCTGATTAGGCCTCTACTGGAGTATTGTGTCCAGTTCTGGGTGCCACCTTTCAGGAAATATGTGGACAAATTGGAGAAAGTCCAAAGAAAAGCAACAAAAATGATTAAAGGTCTAGAAAACATGACGTACGAGGGAAGATTGAAAAAATTGGGTTTGTTTACTCTGGAAGAGTGGACTGAGGGGCGACATGATAACAGTTTTCAAGTACATAAAAGATTGTGACAAAGAGGAGGAGGGAGAAAAATTGTTCTCCTTAACCTCTGAGGATAGGACAAGAAGCACTGGGCTTAAATTGCAGGTTTAGATTGGACATTAGGAAAAACTTCCTAACTGTCAGGATGATTATGCAGTGGAATAAATTATCTAGGGAGGTTGTGGAATCTCCATTATTGGAGGTTTTTAAGAGCAGGTTAGACAAACACCTGTCAGGTGCACTACTATGAGTGCAGGGAGCTGGACTAGATGACCTCTTGAGGTCCCTTCCAGTCCTACGATTCTATGAAACCTTCCATCTCAGAGAGCAGAATCTGAAACCCCAGTGAGCACTGCCCCATTGACTGCAGTCTGTTTCCCAAACCTTCCCTGAACCACAAACCCCATGGCGCCTCCAGCCCCCCCGCAAACAGAGTGCTCCAGGTTCCCCCAGGACAGACGCTGGGTGTGTGAGAGCACAGAGTGTTGTTGTGGAGATACAAGAGAACGTTGGAAGCACAGATGGATGAACCTCTGCCAGAATCATTTTTTATTTTATCCAGCCTGGTTCACCTCTCCGTACTTAAAGCGAACCTGCTATAGTTAGTCAAGAGCATAGTCGCTGCTTTCTCTGTGGATGCACATGTTAATCAGCAGCACAGCGGGTGCGCACCAGATACATTTGGCAGCAGCTGTGTTTTACCTGGACGATCCTGGTACATTCAGCAGCTGCATTTTCCTTGCTGTGCTATGGGCCTTGGCATGCCGGGATATCTGGCCTGAGCAAAGCAGTCACTGTCTCTGAAGTGCTTTGAAAGTCCTCTGCGCGTCTTATGTGTTTTCCTCTTGTGAAAAACAGCTGCAGGGTGGAGAGACTGTTATCGAGTCTCCAGGGTGTACTAAAGACAAGAAATGTAATAGTGACACCTCTGGTGTGCACGTGCACACGTTCACTCTCTCGCTCTCTCTCTGGCCAAGCAAACCACCGCATCTTGATCGAAATTCAGGCCTAAGAGAACAGCACCAGTTTGGTTCTGATGACCATGGCCGGTATCCCAGCTGGGGAAGCAGTGTATTAAACATTCTCTTAGCTGCCGCTGCCCCTTACTCATCCTCCCAGCAGGAGTAAATCGGAGCAGCTCTAGTGATGTCAAAGGAACTGGGCTAGTTTACACCAGCTGGGAATCTAGCCCAAAGTGCCAGGCTTGTTCCTCTGGGGATGTCTTGATACATGGAGAATACAGGAAGGAAGTGCCCAGATCCCACTGGAATTCAAAAGGAGTTGGGTATCTCACTCCCTTAGGCTCCTTGGACAATACCAGCCTGTGTCCATATGGTTCCACCGTGACAGACTGCCGAATCCTACTGCTTTCCTGTTTCACAAGCTTCACGCTTATTTACTCTCTCAATGAGCCTAGCAAGGAGGACTGTGTAATGCAGAAACAAGGAGAATTAGATGCTAGAGAGAGATGATGAAACATGTGAGCGCAGGAGTGTAACCAGGGCCAACAGGCAACGAGATCTAGGACTCTTTCCTCTATTTCCCTTCACTCACACTAGGGCTCGTCTACAGTTGAAACGCTGCAGGGGTGCTGCTGTAGTGCTTCAGTGTGGACACTACGTACGCCAACAGGAGGGGCTCTCCCATCGGTGTAGTTAAACCATCTGCCTGAGAGGTGGTAGCTAGGTCGATGGAAGAATTCTTCTTGACCGAGCATTGTCTACATGGGGACTTAGGTTGGCTTAAGTATGTCACTCAGGGTGTGGATTTTTCACGTGCTTGAGCAACATAGCCAGGTCAAGCTAGTGTAGACCAGCCCTAGAGCTAACTTAGTCCACAAACTCTTGCTGGAACTAGGGGCAGAATGTTTTGAAAGGAGATTTTCAGATAAGCATCCCGAAGTTCCTGTGTTTCTCCAAAGCTCTGCAGTCTAGAAGGAGAGATAGAAATCTTAGGACAGACAGGGCCAGATAAAGGTAACCTGGGTCCCTCCTGACACCACAACACAGGACTCCCCAAGGTTCTGTCCCAGAGAGGCAGTGCCATGGGACCCTCTTTTCTCCCCCAAGGACTAGCAACTGGGGCATCCCAATACTTTGCCTTGCAGCTGGAGTAAATCTGCTTGGCTAGGAGGGATCGGCTTGAAGGACTTTTCTTCCCCTGTCACACACAGAGTTCTTTGTTAGGGTCATGTTGGCAGGGCCTCTCAGAGTAGTGAGCCATTCACACCTCACAGTGCTGCCTGCAGACTCAGGCAGACATCATTGCATCAGATACACTCAGGTTACATTTTCAAGCTTTTATTCACAACAAGGAGGGCTAGAAACGTACTGTTTTAGGTGGTGCTAAAATTCTGATGTAATTCTGTGACTCCAGAAGCTGGGGCCTTAGACACAGGGCTAGACACAAGGCTATAAATGTTATGCCTTAATTCAGCCCTGAGAATAGACTAATGTCCATCCAAGATGGGTACCACTGCAGACAGGGAGTATTTCTGATCATGGTTCAAAGCAGTAATTGCAGAGCTGTGTTGCAAAGAAAATAAGTTAACCATGCTTTGAACTTCTGAAAGAATTTGGGCTGGTTCTGAACATGAGATGAATGCTCGGATTGGCTCCCACTTTATCCAGCCTCATACTCTAGCTAAAGCACTTATGTTTTCCGTAGTGCGGGTGTAAAAGTGTACAATCGCTTTTCCATACAGGCCACACCCCAACCTGCACGCGCTACTCAGACAATGCTTGGGCACCAGTCGAGTGGGCACAAAGTGCATGGATGCTTTGGCATGAACACTTATGCAGCAAGTCCTTGCTGGAGTGCACCGGCTGGGATGCAGGCTGGGGGGTTGTGCTGCAAGCACATGCCGCAGCAGACAAGCATCCTGTCCAGTGCATTCAGCTCCCCAGCCTCCCTCCTCCCAAGTACAGATCACCCTCCCAACTCTGACCTACCTGCCTAGTGTCGGCAGACAGCCACTTTCATCCTTCTTCCCCAGTGCAGACATTGCCTGCTCGTTTGTGTGTATGTGAGGGGTGTTGTCTATGGGGGTAACTGACTTCATGCTTGCAGAAACTAAGCAGATGGGCTGCCTGGTATGGAAAACTGCCTGCCTAGTATTTCCCATGATGTGGGGAGGAAAGAAGCATTTAGAAGTGGGTCTTGCCTTTGAGGAGCTGTAGCTCCTAGCAGACGGTGCTGGGGAAAGCAAAGAGGAGGATTATCAGAGAAAAGGTCAATATCATTTATAAAGGTATCAGGAGCAGGTGTAATGAGGGTGCTGGAGCAGAACTGCATGTCCTCGATAATAAGCATTATACGTATTAAAATAGCAGGGACAAAGGCTGAGGAAGGAAATTGAAATTGATCCATGTTAAGGCTAAATGTGGCAAAGGGCAGCTGTGCAGAAAAGTGCAGGCATGGAGAGAGATTCCAGAGCCACCGGCAGCAGCTTGGGAGAGGGTCCATAATCTCTTAGGCGGAAGAGCAGGGAGGTCTGCACAGAGCAGCGGACGCAAAGGGGGAGAATAAACACAAAGCCAGTGGAAAACTGGCTTGAACTCCCAAGAGGGGGTTACTCAGAGCCAGCCCTAGAAGGAGGGGGCTGTGCAGGAGGAGGCTGCTGCACCAGCTGGGGAGAACCTGAGATGAGAAAGAGAGGCTAGATAAGCAGATGGCGCAACCTACATATTTCTTTCCCAGACCAGGCTGTGCTGACCCAGATCCTTCTGAGCTGGGAGAAGTCAGCCCACCAGCGAATGCTGGACCTGATTCAGAGCTCACTTGCACCAATTTTACACTGGGGTAACTCCAATGACTTTAATAGCATCACCTCTGACTTACCCATGTACGTGAGGGCAGAATCAGTCCCTCATAGCTCATACACAGAGAGATTGAAAAGACTGGGATTGTTTACCTGACAGGAGATGAGTCAGAGGAATCATGATAGAAGTATGTAGAATAATGAAGAGGACAGAGCAGACAGATTGGGAACTTTTGCTCTCCCTGTCTCACAAGAACAACGGGACCTTCAGTGAAACTGGAAAGTGGCAAATTTGAAACTGATGAAAGGAAATTCTTTTCCATGCAATGCATAATTAGCCTATGAAACTCACTGCCACATGATGATGCTGAGGCAAATAACTCAATGAGATGGGTTAGCATGAACACCCAGTTACAACAGTGAATGCCGACAAACAGTTCTGGAAGAGATAAAAACATCACATTTCAGGATTTAACCCAGTATAACTGGTAGGGATTAGGAGGTGACCTTCATGGGGGTAGATTATCCCACAACTGCCTGCCTATTATGGGGTTCTAAAGCCTTCATATGAAGCAACTGGTGCTGGTCACTGTCAGAGCCAAGATACTGGGCTTTATGGAGCCCAGGGGTGACCCAATCTGGAAGGTCCTGTGCTCGTATGCTCCAGAACTGGCCCACTGTGGAAGATGATGTGAGATCCGAGTTACCCAGGAAAGAATTTTCTGTGGTATCTGGCTGATGAATCTTGCCCATATGCTCAGGGTTTAGCTGATTGCCATATTTGGGGTCGGGAAGGAATTTTCCTCCAGGGCAGATTGGAAGAGGCCCTGGAGGTTTTTCACCTTCCTCTGTAGCATGGGGCACGGGTCACTTGCTGGAGGATTCTCTGCTCCTTGAAGTCTTTAAACTACAGTTTGAGGACTTCAATAGCACAGATATAGGTGTGAGGTTTTTTGTAGGAGTGGTGGGTGAAATTCTGTGGCCTGTGTTGTGCAGGAGGTCAGACTAGATGATCATAATGGTCCCTTCTGACCTAAATGTCTATGAATCTATGAATCTATGATTGGTTACATTCACACTTGTAAAACATGGCTCTAGAAAACGATGAAGCTAAAGGACTGGGATTTTTAACAACATAAAATGTTTCATTTGCAGCAGGAATAGATTAATTACAATAGTGCTAGTAACAATGCTAATTAATCAGAGCTTTCCATCTTCTTGTCTCTACAGTGGATACGACTTTGACTATGACTACTACAGAGATGACTTCTACGACAGGTGAGCGGAGAAGCGATCGCCAGCAGTGCTGTATTCTGTGTATGCTTCTCCATGAGCCACAGCCCAAAACACTGGGCAGAGTAGAATAAAGAACAGCAGAGCTGGGGGAGAGAGACTTTGCAAAGGCGAGGCAGTGGCAGAAAAGAGGAGTTTTCAGATGAGGTCTGAAACCAGCTGAGGAGGTACAGGAGACAGGAGCGGTACTAAGTGGGGTGAGATTGAGAGGTGGCCATGCTAGATAAGCAGAAGGAGCAGGTAAGAGGTGAGAGGAGGAGCCCTCTCCATGTTTCCTTCCCAGACCAGGCTGAGCTAGATGGCTCTGAGCTGGGTCAAGTCAACCCACCCCGGAAATGGTAGGGGATGTTATGTGGATGAATACCACACAAGAGGGGCATAGGTTGGGAAGGTGGGAAGGGGGTGAATATCACACTCCACTCTGCAAATCAGTGAAGGAGGGAGAAACAGACCAAATTATTTCCCTGTCTCAGATCTGTAGCTTTTAATGTGCTGCTGTCCTCAGGCAGGGACTGCTGCGCGGCCATGAGTGCCCCCGCAACTTCCACTGACTTTATGCATGCCCCCAGTTCCTCACAGGATCAGTCCCTCTGTGTCCTGAGCGCAAAGCTGCTCAGCAGACAGGTGTGAGGGTGTGTTTTTCTAAATGGCAGCCCTGGGGTGACGTTCCTCCCTGTGCAGAGACAGCACAAGGCCTAGGAACCACTTAGGAGCCCTTCAGCAGCAGTGTAAAAGAAGCCGAGCTGAGACTGGACCTTTGGGTTTTTTGGGTCCATCTGTTACTCTTTGTGATTTCCAAGAACGTATGTAACATTCACCGTCGGTGGCGCCTAGGCCTTGTGCTAGCTGTCTGCATGGGCAGGGGGCGGAGTTTCACCCTCAGCCATGGAGCTGAACCCTCTCTCGGGAATAAATAGTCTGGGATCAGAAATTAACGAACACTTTTGCCAAACACCACACAGAGCAGGGCAGACTCCAGCTTACCCTGCTGGAGCTGCAGGGAGACCAAGGAGCAAACACCTGTTTGCGTCAGTAAAGGAAGCAGCTAGGACTCCTACACAGATCTGCTGAGTAAGGAGGTAGCGTTTCTACATAGTGGGCTCTGTGTCTATGCCTATGCTGCAGTCCAGCCTTCCTCTCCTTCCTCTGCTGCCTGCCTTCCCCTTCCCCCTTACAGCTTGCCATCCCCCAACCAGGCCTTGGGGATTCCTGTTATCCTTGGCTTGCTCAGCACTGCTGAAGCTAGTGGCTACTCATGTTGAAAAGATGCCATTTGGCTGGAGGGCAATGGTTTGGTGGCAGAGAAGAGGGAACAGGGCATCCACCTGTCTGGATGTAGCTTTGATAAATGTAAAGGTATCTCCTCTGCTCATGTCAAATCTCACAATGGTAGAAGCAATGGACAATCTCAAAGGTCACTTGCCCCCTCCGTCCTGCCAGCTTCTTGCGACACAGGGTATAAACAGGGATGGCTGGGAGGTTGGGGGGTGGGGAGAGGAAATGCAAAGGAAGGAGAAGGGGAAGAATGGAAGGGGGGAGAGGAACCAAAGGTCCTTCCCCTGTAAATGCACCCCAGCCCTTCCAGGGTCTTGATCCCCTCAATTATTTCTAAGAATAAAAGCCTTCAGGGGCAGGTTAACAAAACACATTACATAACAGACCACTGCATTTAGCGAGAGTGATCTCAGCATGCAGAGAAATTGCCAGCATAAGGGCTGAAACGTGTACCATCAAACTGTATGCCAGAGTCCTGGTTCCTTTCTGTCACTAGTCAGGGTGTTTGCAGTGGTGTTGTAGCCGTGTTCGTCCCAGGGTACTAGAGAGACAAGGTGGGCGAGGTAATACCTGCTATTGGACCAGCTTCTGTGGGTGAGAGAGACAAGAAGAGCTCTGTGTAAGCTTGAAAGCTTGTCTCTCTCTCTCACCAACACAAGTCTGTCCAATAAAAGATATCACCTCCCCCACCTTGTCTCACTCTTCATGGTGTCATGTAGCAGCAGCTCGTTTGTGTGTAGCGGCAGCAACCTCTAGCGGCATGATTATGCACCGTTCCCCTTTGTGACTATTGCTGGCCTATCTCCCAAGTCCTGTTTCATGCTGAAAGTGCGGCTTTCACTCCACTGTTTGCAGACTGTAACCTGTTTTCACACACACAGGCTTTTCGAGTATCGAGGCCGGGTCTCTCCGGTCCCCAGGGTGGTTCCTGTGAAGCGTCCCCGGGTGACCATCCCCTTAGTCCGACGTGTAAAAGCAACGCTCCCTGTCAAACTTTTCGCCAGATCAGCCGCCATTGCAAACAGCTCTGCCAAATTAAAATGTGAGTACCTATGTACGCAGGTAGATCAAACACAAGGGACAAGGTGCCAACATCCCATCAGATCACCTGTATGATAGATTATAAAACACTGGCCAACTGAGAAACTCCAAGTGTTTCCCAAGCTCTGATCAATTAAGGCTCACAGCCCCCTTGTGAGCTGTAGCTCACGAAAGCTCATGCTCAAATAAATTGGTTAGTCTCTAAGGTGCCACAAGTCCTCCTTTTCTTCTTGTGAATATTATTATCCCCATGTTACAGATGGGGAAACTCTCTAATATGGAGATGGAAAGTGACTTGCCCAAAATCAGTGGACAAGTCATTGATAGAGCTGGGAATAGAACCCAGGTGTCCTACCTCTCAGTCCCATGCTCTAACCATTAGATTGTGCTTCCTCCTTAATTACACTAATTAAATATACCTGGAGCTGACCCGTAATTCAGAGCAGGGTGCTCATTCTTTGGAAGAGCAAGGGCCATATTGGTAATTTGTCAGGAGCCCAGGGACCACAGATTAAAATAAACTATAAAAATACAAAAACCTAATATATGCTTCTACTTGTACCTGCTCGATAGAGTAACTGAATGGGTCTTTGGTTTGGTTCACCAGTAAGAAGGAGTTCTAGCTGTTCACATATAACGGCAGCTGCAATAATAGGGAGCGGGTGGCTGGGAACGATAAGGCGGCAACATGAGATCAAGGCAGCAGAACTCAGAAGAACTGGGTTCTGTTCTTAATTCTACCACTGGCCTACTGCGTGGTAAGTCAGTTTCCCTTTCCTGTGCCTCGGTTCCCCCATCTGTAATATGGGGATAATGACACCAACGTACTTTGTAAGGATCTGCAAAATCTCTAGAGGAAATGCAGTGTGTATACAGGCAAGCCCTTCTAATTCACACTTGGCTACTTTGCACAACCCATCATGCACAGTCATAAAGTCAGATTCACCCCACGTCTCAACCCGGACTCATTGGCACAGATCTATAATGAGGCCTCATATTTCTAAGACATTTACACAATATACCGTGCAACGTGTACTGTGAAGTCTTCTAAATAATTAACATTCAGCTGCTTTTCCAAACAAACCAAGGGCGAATATCCAGGGATGCACTGACCTTCCTTTCTTTTAAATCCTGTTGTTTCACTTTCACTCACCGATATACAACAGTCAGTAGTTGACAAGCGGCGAATTAAGAGAAGCTAGCAAGGTTCCGTGTTGTACAAAGGGTGAAATCCCGGGAGTCAGTGGTTCAGTGGGGCCAGGATTTCACCCAAAGGATTGATTTGATATTATTATTTGTTGGTTACACTTTCTCCTAAGGCTGCACGTGGTTCCCTATTTTACAATCCCCCATCTGAGCATACTCAGTCCTTTCGAAGAACTCAGCCAAAGGCTATTCCTTGCTCACCATTTCCAGGTTCGTACTGCTCGCCAGTGAAGTGGGCAGTATTGGCACATTGTGCACTGAAATGTCCCAGATTACCGAGACCTGAGACTCCTGCACGAGGGGCCAAGAGAGCTGATTTAACTCCCAAAGTCCTGTTCCAGAAGCACTGGGCTCAGCGTAAAACTAGCGCTTTACAGGCAGTCTCCTCTTTGGTCGTTGTAAAGTGTCAGCCTGGAATTTGGAGTGGGTGTTCCCGAGATATACTCTGTTCTGCATGTCAATGGCTACATGTAAATCAGCAGCACTGACTTCACTAAACCATCAGCATGCAGGATTTCACAGGCTCTGATTGCATGGACAATGTCCATAGGCGGCGTCTTTCTTAGTTGCCTGGGGGTGCTTGAACCCCTACTCCACCCCTGGCCGTGCCCCCACTCCACCCCTTCCCCCAAGCCCTACCTCACTTCTTCCCACCCCCGCTCTGCCCTCGCTCCACCCCACCTCACCTCTTCCTGCCCCCGCTCCGCCCCACCCCGCCCTGTTCCACCCCTCACCTGAGCATGCCCTGCCCTCACTCTGCCCCTCCACCCCACACCTCCTGCATGCCGCGGAACAGCTGATCACGGTGGTTGGGAGGAGCTGGGGGGAACAGGAGATGCTGAGAGGAGGGGGAGGCACTAACCGGGGGGGCTGCCGGTGGGTGCTAAGCACCCACTATTTTTCCCTGGTTGCTTCAGCTCTGGAGCACCCACAGAGTCAGCACCTATGGCAATGTCATTCCCTGCCACTCAGGGCCGGATTAAGACCTTTAGAGGCCCTAAGCACTGAAAAGATTATGGTGCCCCCCCATATGTAATTCAAAATAAAAACAATACTATACTGTAAAATAAAATTTTATTTTTTGAAATGACTCAAAACTTACATGTATGCTGAAATTAAAATAGCTTCTTTCTAGATTTTCTGATTGCAAAATTCTGGATAAGTTCATCGAAGCTGACTCAATGAAGCATGTCCGCTTCCATGCACAATAGGGAAAGTGAATCAAGTCTGTCCTGATACATTGTTGTTCTCTGAGGGTTTTTTATTCTTTTCAGCTGAGAAAAAGAGCATTCTGTGGAGCAATTAGTAATCATCAATGTTAGAAAAATACGTCGTGCGATCTCTACATTTGGAAATACACATTGTATTCCCTCTTTCAATATTGTGTCATGAAGATCAATGTGACTGAATTTCATTTTTCCTGTTTCATTAAACTTTGCGTTCATATAACAGTGGAACTGCCGTACTTCTCCACAGAAATTCATGTTCAAGTCAACAGGATATGAGTCAACTAGCTTTTGGGAACCTTGTGAATATTGTTCGTCAGATAAGTCCATATTGTTTAGAAAAGAAAATCTACGTGATATTTCTTTGTACACTTCATCTCTCCTCTTCATATGAGTTTCAAGTGTATCAATTATAGCGTAGTAAGTAGATACGCAAAATTTGCCTCTAGGATTCAATGCTGTTTCTGTTGCACTGCTATCATTTGCTTGTTTTTTCCTGATTCGCTTGCGGGACTGGGCTTCTTTGTAGTTAGTATCAGGCAAGATATCTTTTGATATGTCTTCAAATCTTTCGAAATCATTCCTCAAAGTGTGTAAGTGGTCTGCTAATGATTGACAGATGTCTGCACATGTTTTCAAATCCAATTCAAATCCAATTCTTTTTCTTGGAGAGCTTGACTTGTGTGGTAAAAGTGTTGTAAAATTTCATTCCACATGGTCAACATGAATACAAACTCTAGTTCAGTGTGGCTTTTCAAATTGAGGAATGTTATAAATCGTTCAACTGGTTTTCCATCTGTGGGAGACACATATCTTAGTACAATACTCAATTGTTCAATATGTGAAAGATCAGGTGTAGAGTCAACAGATAAACTGGAGTACCCAGCAGTACTTATTTCATCCACAATAGCTGAACGAACTTTGTCACTCATTAGACCAATGAGTTCATCATATATTGTCTTGGATAAGTATGATGGGTTACCTTTGCCAGCATCCCCATATTTTGAGATATGGCCTGCTAAAAATGGGTCAAACTGACCCACAATCCCAAGAAATTTCCATTATGCAATGTTCCAGATGTGTCATTTGATCCCTGGAAAGGCAGACCACATTCAGCTAATGTTTGAATAAAGGGTATAACACGCTGCAAGACATGTTGCCAGTATTCACGCTCCCCTTTAATTTGTTCTTCCAATTTTTGTGTCAATCCAAAGCACTGTCTTTGATTTAAATATGTCAACATTGAATCTCTGTGAGTAGTGCTGTTTTCATGTTCAATTAAAACAGTGTTCCTCCAGTCACTAGATCCATCTGCAGCAAACCGGGATGTTGAAGGTTTATATGCAAAAATTTTGCAAAGAAAACAGTACACAGACCCTGTTGATGGTGAATACAGTAGCCATTCTTGAGTGTATTTCTCACCATTCACTTTCATGCCACAATGTATTTTTTGTGGACAATATCTTGTTTGTTTGCCATTGGTAAAAGTCCGACGTGATTTCTCAAATGGCCCGGTGTGGTGTTGACAGTCATTTGGTCCATGATCTATCCAGTAAGCAACATCATTGGTACTAAAATCAACCCACATACCAGGATCTTTTCTCCTATTATTTACAGCATGAGCAAGTTCAGTCTCTGACACAGCCATACCTTCTAGAACAATGTCTGTTTTACCACCAGGAGTAGGATGATCAGTTACAGTCTCTGACACATCCACATGTTCTGGAATGGTGTTTGTTTCACCAGTAGAAGAAGAGTCAGTCTCTGAAACAACTACAGGTTTTGGAACAATGTCTGTGCTACTGAGAAAAGATGTTACTTCTGTTGGATTCGCTTTGAAAAATGATGTCCGCTTTGGAAGATTTTGGAAAATTTCACTAGTTTTTTGTTTCTTTTCTTCCACCAGTTTATGTTTCTGTGCTCCACTCAGTTGATTACGTTTCATCCTGCCCCTTATCTCAGTTATCTGAACTTAAAAAAACAAAACAAATTACACAACGTACACTATTTTATGTATATATATATATATATATATATATATATATATATATATGAAAGAAAAAAATGAATCAAGTACGTATAACTCAGAAGAATATAACAATAATAAAACATAAATTTATTGCAATACATGACAGGATCTGATTTCCTCGCATTACTTCAATCTACGTTAGTAGGATGCCCTCCTGGTTTAGGTGGGGATAAGTAATAAAAAGAGAACAGAAAAATGGGGGAAGAGTGTGGAGTGGAGTGTAAGGAAGTCTAACAAAGTTCTGGTTTTTCCCATGATGACTACTTCGACGCTTTTTTTGAAATATTACATTTTTTCCAAAAGAAATCTCTTTTTTTTTTTTTTGGTGCCCCCTGCTTTGCTGGTGCCCTAAGCACGTGCTTAGTCTGCCTATTGGGTAATCCAGCCCTGCTGCTACTCTAAAGTTGGGGCCTGAGGGTGAAGTGTGGAGCTTCCCGCTTGAGGAAATTATTGCAAGGGAAATGAAATGACCATGCACCTGGGCTCTGTGGGTAAGGCCAAGATACCGTGATGACCCGTCCCGGTTGGAACTAGCACAGCTACCTGCTGACAGGTGTGGGCGACATAAACCAAAATCAGGGGGGCAGACATTGCTGCAAGTTGAGTAAGGTACAAAATGTGACCCTCCCGATACCTGTTCCAGGGGCGCCAGCATGTGGGTTCTGGGCCTCTCCCTGCCCTAAGGGGACTGGCAGCAAGTGGGTCCTGACATAATCAGCCCAAGCCTTCTCAGTGGTTTCCAAAGTCAAGGGGTGAAGATGCAGGCTGGATTTTCAAAGGCTCTGTCTAAAATAGACCTAGTAAATGTGCAACTGCATCTGGTACCCCCTCCAGATTTGCTGGCAGCACATTCGTGCATGCCATTTCGGTAGATGTGCACCTCTCCCGTTGGTGCTCAAAGCTGCCCAAGTGTTCACACATATGCCCATTGGCACATGCCAACACAGGGTCCGCATATACAGATCCAACATCCAAAGTCAGTTTGGGACTTTGTAATTGTCCTGGGATGTGGACTTGCAGGCCTGCGCTGGGAACATCAGCGGGCTCCTGTGAGTTCTGGTATGGACAGCAGCAGCCCTGCTCCCAGACTCTGCTGGCCTAAGCAATCAAAGCTCTGTGTGCAGGAATGGGACACAGTAATTTGTTCCGAGAAAGGAAAGTTACAGTGCTGCTGGCTAGTGGCTGGGAATGGGGAGTGTAACATGGAGACTGAGGGGAGCTCTGCTAGCCAGGAACTGTTTGAGCCTGACAACAGTGGTTCCCAGCTCATGCTGGCTTCATACCAGTTCCACCCAGGCCACAGCCTAACCTCCTGTCTCCCCCTTATTGTTGGTACCACCTCGCCCAATGGCATGATCAGTAACTTGCAGCAGGAAGTGAATCACGTCAGAAAGGCAGGCCAGAGAAGGAGGGAGCAGGTTACTGCTGGGACAGCAAAGAGGCAATGGGCTTTTCCCAAAAGTCTCAACCTGTCCCACTTGCCAGTAGTCAGTGTTTCTTGGACAGGGCCCCTGGAATTCCACCTGGCCCCCAGTGAGTGGAGCAGGCTGGCGGGCAGCCCCAGGATTTCCATGCAGTGGGTTTACATGTGTGCATAATATTTATACAGTTACAACAGCCTCCAGCTCTAACTCCTGTTGGGAGTGCACTGCTAGCTGCCCCAGTTATATCCCATCTCATTTCCTAGGATGTCCCATTTAAGCAGTCCCCACCCCGTCTCTTCAGTGGCTCCGAACAGTTTCCGTGTTGACACCCCAGATTATCCCTGATTGCATCCCCACCATCCCAGTCACTGGGAGATTTCCACAGTGTTGCTGTGGCTGCCAAGCTCTGTTAGGGCTGAAGGTTTTGTGACTAATCCAAAATCTTTTTTAAAAACCAATCAAACGCTAATATGTAAAATAACAACATGGAATAAAGCCTGTCCTTCTCCCTCTCTTCTTTGAAGTGAAATGCAATGAGCTGCAGACAATCAAAACCGAGCTGACACAGATCAAATCCAACATAGATGCTCTTCTGGGCAGATTGGAGCAGATTGCTGAAGAACAGAAATCATGCACAGGTCAGTTAGCTGCACATAATGGCACTGAGAGAGGGCAAGGAGGTCAAATGCAGAGCAGCCCATTTCAAAACCAGTTATTTCGACTTTGCAGGCCATTCTTTGGGCACTTGAGACCTGTATTCTTGTATTGGCTGTTACTTTAAGTTATTACCCCATTGGATCACCACTTTCTAAGATGCTGTTATTTTGTGTTTATATAGCACCTAGAGCATGCTGGGTACACTGCAGACCAAAATGGATATGAGGTGCCTGCCCTGAGGAGTTTGAAATCCATATTTCTGCTAACTGGTGAAATTGTCGCACACAATGGTCTTTGCGTGTTTCTGGTATAAATTCAGTTTTGCCTGAAATTGAAATCCACAACTCTGTGGGCTTTAAGCTTCAGACTTGATCCATGTTTGAGTGAAGACTCAATCCATGCTCACTCAAAAATTGTCCTATTTCAAGCAAAAAAGAAAGGAAAAAGAGAAATGGTAAGCTTCCCCTTCCTCTCACCCCCCCACCCCACCATCCACAAATCTGGACCCCCCTTAAAAATCACAACAAAACGTGGTGAATCTTGATTCTGAAATCTAGCACTGCCAACCCCACGAGTTTCAGAAAGCATGTCAGGTCCCCAGAAATCATGAGCTTCACTTTTAAATCAGGAAAATTTCAAAAATAATGAATTGGGGGGCAGGGGTTCCTAGCTTTCTGGTTTCTGAGCCCTGGGGATACACTAGGGTCATGTTTTCAAGCTTTTCTATGTAGCCAAGATGGCTAGAAACAAACTTGCCATTTTAAAAGAAAGCTGAGATATTCACCAAATATTTAAAGACATTTAGGTGCCTAAAGATACAGAGAGGTGCCTAAATGCCTTTTAAAGCATGGGCACTTTTGAAAATCCTGCTAGACACCATTGCATTGTTAGGTGTCTAAATACCTTTGACAATCTAGCTCATCGTCACATGATTCGAGGAGCTGGGGCTTCAAGTATCATGAGACTTGTGATAAAATTGTGAGAATTGGCAATGCTGAGTCATCCTTTCAAATTTCATTGCTAAATGTTCCTATGCCTCCAGTCCCTGCTAACGCTCCCGCCTGAGTTGGCATTCAGGGTTGCCAATTTCGGCTGTAAGTATTACGGGAGGTTTCATAACATGACATAATCTTTAATTTAAAATTAATCTTTAATTCCTGGAAACTCCAGGACAATCCTGGAGGGTTTGCAACCCTAGTTGGCAAAGATTTGGGTGTGGATGCCCTGATAACCCTGACCTGGCTCTCAAGAGTGGCCTGAGCTATGTAGCTGGCCAGGTTGGAAAAAGTTTTCAGAGCCACCCCCCACAGTGGCTGAGCAGAAAACAAACCCAAAACAAAACAACCCAACAAACCCGACAGCTGGCCAATCAGCCGAGAAAAATAAGAATGAAAAAGGCTGGCCAATCAGAGCAGAGCAAGAAAAAAAAGGCACCGCGCAACAGTGCCCCCTGGATGTTGGTGCCCAATGCAACAGCCCTGCTCGCCCTTAGAGCTGGCTCTGTTGAGTTGGTTTAGCTTGAGGCAGAGCCAATGTGCATCCAAGCACTCAGTGATCTCGCTTGCTTTTACTTTTAACAATTCAGGCCCCAGTCCTGCAAAGACTTAAACAGGGGGGTTAACCCTACACACTGCAAATAGCCCCATTGACTTTAAAGAGACGAGTCAAGTCAACTCAGGCATATGAGTCTTTGCATGGTCAGGGCCTCAGTCTAGGGGAAGCATGCTCCCAGCCATAGGCACTAATCGATTTCTCCTTCAGAGTTAGCAGCAGAGACAGCCAACTTCTTTGCCAAAGGGGTAAGATTCCAAATTCTTAAACAGACACTACAATCCAGTTGGTAAACGCCCTGACTGTCAGGGTGCGGTGTAAGTGCCCAGGCTACAGCGCCTTAGTCAATTTGTATTCCTCTGATGATAGGACATGGTGATTCCAGCTACAGCCAGTAGAGTTGTTTTACTCGACTGGTTTGCTGTATTATGTTTTTCACTAAGGCACGGAATTCTCCCCTATTCAGAGGTCAAGCACATGGGCTAGTCACCGCTTCTTAAACCCTATGTGAGGACTTGGGTGGTGCAGAGGGTGAATTTAAGTGTACAAACTTCAGGAGAATGTTGATGGTGTTGGAAAATAGGCCCTTTGTAGCTCAGCCTGAGCTACTGGAATGGAGAAGACTCCTGCTCTTATTCCCATGCAAACGGACATTGGATCATGGAAAAGGGGGGAGAATGCTTAAAATACCCACAGCTGCGGAGCTGGGTGATTCACAGAGTAGCTAACAGGACATGGATCCTGCTATCCCCCGATTTTGCTGGTTCAAATCCAGCCCAGGTCGGTAGTGTAATGACTGAGAGTTGTGAGGAGCTATAGGGCGGGTCTCAGTGCAGATCCTAGTGGACAGGCATCCACCCCACAAAATCACCACTGAAGATTGGATGGCAGTCCCATCCTCGTTTGTGGAAGTGGTTCCTGAAGGTCAGAGTTGAGTCACTGGATCCAGTTCTCCCCCCACACACACACCGGCGTGGGTTAGCTCCAGCCGAGTAAGTGGAGTTATCCCAGTGTGGGAAGAGACGCATGCCGATTATTTATAAACTTGCTCCTCATGGGCTCTGACTATCTGACCCCCATTGGACTATTTGAGTGTAACTCCAAACTGTTCCTTCGCCTCCATTTCCTTTGCATCCTCCTGACCTTGCTGCCCCGGCTCTTGTCTCTCAGAGGTACGAAAGAAGGCAGATGGGAACAAAAGTGAGATCTCCCAGGACGACACAGCATCAGAGGCAGAAATCAATACAGAGGAGCCACTGAACGGGGAGGAGGGAGAAGAGGAGGGACTCACACGAGATGACTGTGAAGACGAACTGGTAAGCAACAATGGGAGAGGAACCCCCACCCTGCTAAGGGAATTAATCAACCAGCTCTAATTTTACTGGTGCTTATTAAAACCACTGGAAAAATTCATTTTTCCTTCTTAAAAATAAATCACTATCTTTAATGCTGTGATTGTTTGCAGCTGTATTCCCCTACCCCAGCCCTTCCTCCATGATGGAAAGCATTACATTAATTGCAGTACGCAGAGATGCTGTAAAAAAATGGCTAGCTTTGCATATTCAGGCCATGTTTATTTGTGCTTTTGTAACAATTAATCCCTGGTTTGTACAAATTGCTTTGCTCCGTAATAAATGATTCTGAGACGTGCTGGAGCACGTAGCACAGATATGTTATTACAGCACCACATTCATAATGATTTGCATTTGCAGAGTGTCTTTCATCCAGACAGAGCCCAAATTCTCACAGCAGGTTGCAAAATCTGTAGAAGCAGAGCCTTCACCCACCACTGAAATGTGGCCACCTCTGGGGAATTATGGCAGCTGTTTCTCAGCACAGGTCCTGGGCCTCAACCCAGCAAAACATTGACACATGCTTAAGTTTAAGCATGTGGGCTCTGATTCAGGAAAGCACTGAAGCATGCACTTATTCCCATCCCAACTAAAGGCAGCACTTAAGCATGTGCTTAACTTTACACATGTGCTTAAGTTCCATTGACTTCAGTGGGATTGAAATATGTGCTTAATATGAAGTACATGTTTAACGGTATGCTGTATGGATCTGGGGTTGTGACTACTCCCATTGAAGCCAACTGGGCTATTCGCCCAGTAGTAGTTAAGCATCTACTTAAGTGCTTTGCAAGATCAGGACCCTGCTTAGATACTACCGTGATAGGAGCCTTTGCAAGGCATATTATAATTAGAGAAAGCTCAGTTGTTTCCCCAAATTAAGGTTAAAGCAAGACTCTGATAATGAACACACACAGTCCTCTAACTTAGTGAAAAAGTTCTCAAAGGCCCTGCCACTTGTCAGGCTGCATCTTACCACCAGATGGCATTTTCTCACAAACTTTAAGGCACAAACTTTAAATCACAAATGCCATTTTCAAGATATTTTAATCCCAAAATTGCAATGTTTAAACATTTCTGCAATAACTTCCAATGGGTTTTTTTACTCCTTCCATTCTATGTATCCCTTGACTTACAAACATCAGAACTAGAGCCAGGTGAAATTTTTCATCTGAAACTTTTTTTGCTGAACATGCAGATTCATGTCAACTGAAATATTTCATGAATTCATGTTGATTTCGCCAAACTGTTTTGGTTGAAAAGAAGCCTAAAAAAATTCTGAAAAAAATCAAAATGTTTCCATTTTTCAGTGCAAAATGACTTTTTGTTCAGAAATGGACTTCTTTTTAAAAAATGTATAGTTTAAAAAAGCTGGAAAATGAAACAAAGCATTCTGTTTCATGTTGAATATAACATTGCCTTCGACCTGCAACAAATGATTTTTCTTTTTGGTTTTCCAAAATTTTCAAAAAAACAATTGTTTCGAGTCAGCCCAAAACATACAATTTTTTTTTTTTAAACAGCCAGTGAACCAAAAAAAATACAGGTATTCACACCACTTTAACCAGAACAGTCCTCATCTGTTGGTGTCCCTGAAGATCGGGGCTTTTTATTACTTTTTCTCAGAAGTCTCTCATACCTAAAAAAGTTATTCACCCCTGGTCTGATTTATAGGTTTGCCACCTTTCTAATTTCTGGTAACCAGACCCCTGAGGCCCTGCCCTTGCTCTGCCTCTTCCCTTAAGTCCCCACTCCCCCTCTCCCGCCCTCTTTGCCACCTCTTCCCCCCAGAGGCTTCACCTCTTTCCCCGAGGCCTGGCCCCCATCGCTCTCTCCTCTCCCCCATCCCCCCATCGCTTGCTGCATTGTCTGAAGGAGCCTGCCTGCAGGTAGGAAGCGGCCCTGGCTGAGCAGGGTCTGGCATGGGTTAATGACCCGGTGCCTCCCCTGCCCCTGCGATAACCAGACTTTTGGTTTGGGTGCCATTTAGGGTTGCCAGGTCCCCAAAAACCAGGCATCAGGCAACCCTAAATGGCACCCAGACCCAGAAACCAAAACCTGGATTGTCTGGGTGAAAGCCAGATGGATGCAACCCCAGTTCAGATAGGCCACATATCTTAAACTGTTAGCTCGTGAGGTGCAGGGACTGAATCTTCCTGTGTGTGTACAGCACCTTGCACAATGAGGCCTTGATCCTGACTGGAGCCTCTGTTCTCTACTGCAATAAGCATCTTCTTTGTTTGACACATAGCTTTACATGTAGCTTCTTTTGCATATGTCATTTACATAGAGAATGTGGGGTGAAGTCCTATGACCGTTGTTATACAAGGAGTCAGAGTAGATGATCATTATGATCTGCTATGGTCTTAAAATCTGAGTCTATGAGCCAATCACTTTATGCCTCAGCAGATACAAATAAGCTTTAGCCAAATGAGTTGCCCTTCTGCACACCTTTTGAGAAGCATCTTCCAAGGGTCTCATCCAAAGCCCATGGAAATGGATGGGATCCCTTCCATTGCCTTTAATGGGCTTTGGGTCAGGCCTGTATTACACAGCTTAGAAGGTGTGTAGGAGGGGAGCTCCATTGCTGCAGACTTCGCAAGATGCTCAATACAGGAGTTGCCCCTGCATGTCTCCTAAGGTGAGGGCGCATCTCTTGTGACCATCCATCTCCTCAGGCGAGGAGTTCATTGAGCAAAAGCTCATGCATCTAAATTTGATGCATAAAACGGACGACACTAGCCACATAAGTAATGTATAGGTGAAGAAGTGAATATTTAGCTCTTATAGAGCACTTTTCCTCAGTAGATTGCAAACATGCTTTACAAAGGAGGTTGATAGTGTTAGCCCCATTTTACAGATGGTGAAACTGAGGCAAGATATGTAAATTGATTTGTCCAAAATTAGAGGCCACTGTCAGAGTTGGGAATAGAACCCATTGGAACAATTTACCTAGGATTGTGGTGGACCCCCTATCACTGGCTATTTTTAAATCAAGATTGGATGTTTTTCTAAATGATCTGCTCTAGGAATTATGTTGGGACAGTTCTCTGGCCTGTGTTATATGGGAGGTCAGACTAGATGATCATAATGGTCCCTTTGGGTCTTGGACTCTACGAATAAATGAACTCAGATCTCCTGAATCTCAGTTCAGTGCACGCTATCCGCTAGGCCACACTGCCAAAAAGCGTATGGAAATATTTAACAATGGTATTGGCTAAAGCTGTAACATTTAAATGAACCTAGGGGAGTTAGACACCAAACACCCATTGAAAGTCAATAGAAGTAGGGCACCTATCTCCTTTGTCCCTGTGGAAATCCCACAATAGAAGTTTAGTAACTACACAAATGCCATATTCTGCCCCTGGTGTTTGTGCCAGTTTCCCCTGGACCCCGGCGGGATTGGGGTGATCAAGCTCTAAATTTAATACCCCAGTCCACAGACCTCAAATAGAAATGGAACTGGGCCCTCTTACAGAATGGGTCAGATGCCCTGGCCTTAGGAAGCATCTCCAGCCCTGCAGAGTTCAGAAGGTGAGCAGGACGGGTGCCTGCAGCAGGTCTGCACGGCCAAGCCGCCAGCGTGGCTTGGTTGGGGTGCCAGAGAAGCAGCGAGCATGGCAATGCAGGGAGAGGCAGTCTGCATGTTTCGGGCCAAATTCCCTGCAGATGTAAATGGCTGCAGCTCCATGGACTTTGATGGAATTTGGCTTATTTACTTGAACAGCGAATTTGGGCCCTCGAGGCTAGATCCACAAAGGGGACTTAGGCTTACCTTAGCAATGGCTAACTTTACGTCCCCTGCTGCCCAGCAGACCTCAGGTCTCCCACCTCCCTTGAGTGCCCTAGCCTTGTTCCACTTTGTCTAAAATACTTAAATGTTCATTGGAGCAGGGATTTGAATGTGACTCACATCCCAGGTGAGTGCCCAGACCACTGAGCTCTAGAGTTATTCTCTCAGAGCTTGTCTACACTTACCGGAGGATCGATGCTGCAGCGATCAACGCATCGGCGGTCGATTTAGCGTGAAGACCCACTAAATTGACCGCCGATCGCTCTCTCGTTGACTCCTGTACTCCACCAGATCAAGAAGAGTAGGGGGAGTCAACGGGAGAGTCGACGTCACATAGTGTGGATCCTGCGGTAAGTAGATCTAAGCTACATCAACTTGAGTTATGCTGTTCACATAACTCAAATTGCGTAGCTTATATCGTCTTTTCCCTTTAGTGTAGACAAGGCCTCACTCTCTCCGGCTTGTGCCTACTTTGATGAGGTCTGGTGCCTTTGCTATGCATGATAAAGAGATCCCGTGGCACCATTTCTTGCTATCACATATTCATCACAAGAATGATCTTTCATTTGATGCAAGAGGGCTGGAACAATTTTTATTGTGGGGGTGCTGCTGATGGAAACCATGGATTTGGTGTTTGTTTTTCCTACTTCAAGCCGGGGTGGGGGGGAAGCAGCACCCCCAACACTCCTAGTTCCAGCACCACTGATTTGATGTGTATTCACTTGCATACCTTTCTGCATTCACTACCAGCCACATTAGGCTTTGCAATGGGCACTTATTCTAGCCAGAATGCACTTATGCATTGCTGTTTTGATTCTAGTTACTGTCAACGTGGCCTCTTCATTCTCAGCCTCTGATTTCAGTAGCTTATAATTTCCTGAAATAACTCCCTTTGGGGTCAAAAATAGAACATGTTTGTTCTCAACCCAGAAGGTGAACGGGTTTGGAGAAGACCTCAGCAGCTGCTCTGGCAAACTGCGGACCCAATTCTCCTTTCACTTACAGAGCTTTTAGAAGGCTGGTTCTCTACTGAGTTCAGTGGAGTTACTCTGATTGATACCCAGAGTGACGGAGATCAGAATTGGACCCTAAATATTTGCCAAGGCAATTTTTGGTCAAATGGAAAAATGCATTTTCCCTATTTATTATCAGAATTATTTTTTGAAAAAGTAAACAAGGACTGTTAAAACAAACTAACCCTGGCTCATATTTGTGAGGTGCATTTCCCACTGCAAGCAATGGGAGCTGTGAGGAAGCAGTCTTTCTTGGGGATTGGCTCTCTGCTAATGCAGTGTTGAGGTTGCCGTTTTAATTGCACAAATGTCTGGGAATTCAGAATTACATTTTCCACATGAAATTTTCACTCATCCCCCCAGCACGTAATCATTACCATCGGGGTCATTGTTACCTGATTTCAGAATAGAGGGTTAAATCCTGCAGACTCAATTAATCCAAAACTCCCATTGCATTGACTGGGTGTTTTACCAGAGTAAAGATTAGGTAAAGACAGCAGCATTAGCCCCCACTGTATGTGCAAGAATATAAATCACTACAGATGAGCATTTACATTTTAGAAAGAGTTTCCAGTTAAATATACTGTAAAATAGTGACTTGGGGGGAAACTTACAAAAATACATACCCCCTTATTTACAAAAACTATGATATTATACAGTAATTGCCCCCAAAATGGCAGTCACATTAATGTAACCCATATTGTTTTGAATATTACTTTTGAATACTATAGTGTTATTGGTTTTGATGGCTGAGTAAAGGCAGAAAACAGGCTCCTGGAGGAGAGAGTTGCAGCGTGAAAAGATGGGTTAAAAAACTGCAGCTCTTACAAGAACCATAAACGGAAAACATCTGGTCCGGCCATGCACTTTGCAGAAGGCAACAAGCGGTAAAAAGACCATTATAGAGTGAAGGCAAATCTAGAACAGGTCCAACAAAAACAGGAAAAAGTCAAAGCCCATCCCTGCAGCAGGATGGAGGAGAGAAAAAGCAAGGGACATACAGGCCAGCGGGAAGACAGAATATAGCAACCACTGAACAGAGTGGAGGCAAAAGGCTGCCACTCTGCTGACTAAATCAATGAGCCCCTGGCCCCCTGCATCTAATGGCAGGAACAACAAAGCAGGGTGCAGCCAGTGGTAACTATTCAAACAAATATGCCTCAGAATCTGATCCAAAAGGCCCGGGGGGGGGGGGGGGGGGGGGCACTAGCCCAGGCCACCTGTGGACACAAGACTGTTGGCAATCAAAACCCATCCCTGAAAAGAGAATCCAGGAAGGAGCCATTTCAGATCTGAAAAAAAAACCCAACCCATTAAACCCAGAGGTGCCCCATTGCAACTGTTGGGTCAACCAAGGGGGACCACAACACTGGCAAGAGCCCAATAAGATTGAATGGCTCTTAGCGCACTTCCTATCTAGCTGACTGGCTGGGACATCAGGAATCAGTGAGGACTCAGAGAGATCTTTGTCCTCTTCATCTCCCTCATGCTCCATCAGCTCAGAAGAACATTGAGCCACCACTCTAATATTCTCACCATTCACAAAGGAGGGAGATTCAGTGGGAGCAGCTGTCACACCAATTGTCCAAGAGTGGCAGGCAGTGCAGTCCCAGGCTGGGACCCAGCATCATCAGTGCAGCATGCAGGATTGGGGGCTTGAGGACTCACCAGGCCAGGGGAAGACAGCACCCCACTGGGAGTTCCAGGCATGGAGCTACCATCCAGTGCAATGCTATCCTCCTTCTTGGGGTACACAGCTCCATCCTCAGCCATTGCCAGCAGGTCAAGGGCCGTCAGAGTCTTAGCCCATTTAGAAACAGCACTGCAAAAGTCCATCTCGTCAATCCGTTCTTCACCCCATCTCTAGAACCTATTTCTGCTTCCTGCAAGGGAGGTGCTCCTCAATCTCCTGGACTCGCATCTGTCCAGCTGCAATTGACAGGGTCACAATAGAGGGTTCCTCTCTGGGGGCTGCTACCTGGACAACGGCAGGCCACATATGCTGAGTGAGGGGATAGAATCTGGCAGTACAGATGCAAGTTAATTGATGTCCCAGCACCCTCCACACTATCCGGGGGTCCCATATTCTAATCAGGAACCCCCGAGCCAGTCATGCATGGACAGGAACCCCTCAAGTGACCAGCAGTACCTCACAGGAAACACCATCTATACGGTGCTTTAAAACCAGGTTCAAGGCTGTTTAGAACCACCTAAACCTAGTGGCAGAATGACATAACATATTTCACATCTGCATACTAACAGGAGAAACTCCCATCCCATAATGGAAGAGATCAGACACTAGCGTCTCACTGAAGGAAGTGGGGACATTACAGGAGTAAACTAGGGAAAAACTTGAACAAAAGATTCCTTGATCGGAGTCCTTCCAGCACCAAATTATTCACAAACTGCTCCTCGGCCAGTAAAATCACTATAGATTTGTTCATTCAAGAGGCATTTTTTATATTAGCATGGCCAATAACCTCACCTACACTCAGCAACACACTTCCCAGTGCAGGAGATAGCAGGCACACACCAAACCTAGTGCTTGCAGGTCAAACCACTAAACCCATCTGAAATCGATCCCATGAACCCGATCTGAACCCCCCACGATGCCCAAGGAGAAGGCCAGGGACCCAACAACGCCCCTAAAACAATGAAACAGCAAGTAACAAAACAGAAACAAACACAGACTAACAGAAGCCCAGTTAGTGTGCACAGCATGTAACAAACATAGCATCACCCTCAGAAGCTCCCACCATCCTGAGAGAGCTAGATCTGTGGTTAGAGCACTCCCTGGGGTGGTAGGAGCCCCAGAATCCAGTCCCCCTGCTCCAACGACTCTAATTTACCCAGAATGCAACAGCTTCAACAGGAGAGACTGAGAGGGCATAAACAACAAGCAACCACCTGTAGGATTTGGCCGTTTGCTATGTTCCCTGCATGCTTTCAGTGCTGTGTGTGAATATCCATGCTAGGGACCCCAACTGTTGCTGCTTCCCAGTGACATTATATATTCCATCCATGTTCCTGGATGATTTGACACCTTCCCCACCCTCCATCTTTTCCACCATGGTCTGAGCTAATCATTGAACTCCCCGTGCTGGAACTGCCCAAGAGGAGGGGCTAATGTTGATTTCCTGTTTCTGTTTCTCTTTGCCTTTTCCCTCCCACCAGGAGAACAGCCATTACAGAGTTATGGAGGACGCCAGCCTACAGTAAGCAGGTACAGCTAGCGCAGCTCTCAAGTCTCCAAGGGTTGCATGCTGGATTCGGGGGAAACGTTTCCCCCTTATGTATCTTAGCTTCTTTGGAAGATGCGTCGCCCAACAAACCCTGTGCATTTTCCCAGCACCAAGCCTGGCTGCTCAGCTGGGCTCTGGATTGACCCCTAAGTTCATCTCCTAAATCACACGGAGAGTGACGCTCCTGTTTTTCTCCCTCCTCTCTCGTAGTAGCACATTCAGAGCAGCGATGAACACCAGTGTGAGGAGAGCACAAGGTTATACCCTGGACTGGCATGCTGAGCCGGACAAGCATAAAATGCAGGGCTGCTGTCATCTCCGCCTGGCATTCCAAAGGAGAAACATGGACCGACATCTTCAACCCATCTGTAAAGCAAAAACAAAGAAAACCAGTCATCCAAGTGGATCCCTGCTCCTCAGAGCCCTGCTGCTGGCCTAGGCAGTGGACAAATACACGCTCCATGACCGTCACTGACCACTCTCTGGGATGGAGGTTGTATTGTAAAATGAATCGGGGACGTTGCAGAGCTGTCCTTAGAGGCGGGAAGACATAGCTAGTCGTAATCCAATAAAGAATTTAGTTCCTGAGGTAGAAGGGGCCGGCGTGTTTGTTAATTGGGGAAATGAGTATGTTGGTCTGGACAATTTGTAGTTTCACACATATGATCATGTTCATGAATGGGGCAGAGGGGCACCTTTCCTCCTCGGACCGATCACCTCGTTCCGAGTCCTTTTTACCCCATGAGCCACCTTGGATGCACGGTCACCTCCAAGTGTAAGGGAATCGGTACCATACCCCTTGTTCTGCACTGGGCTCCTTGGACCACCATGTCAGCACGAAGAGAGAGAAGGAAGCCATCAACAGGAGAATAGGTGAGCCAGAGCAGCAGAAACAGAGCACCTTTAGTCTTCAGAGGTCTGGTTTCTTAGCCATCCGACTGACAATGTGTAACTAAAGGGTAAGCAGGCAAACAGTCACTGTGGAATAAGGGGGTGTGGGTGAAAGTGGACCCAGGTGGCTAGTGTGACACCCTTTTATTGGACAATCAAACAGTTCAGGCTGAGGGGTGCGATGCCACCTCTTCCCCTCTGGCCCAATCCCCTATGGCAGCATGGTCACACACAATCCCTCGCTCCAGCCTCCCTCTGGGCCTTCAAGGTCTGGCTGGGAGGCGGTGCGGGAGAGATGAGCTGGTCCCTGCACCAGACCCTGAAGGCTCCACTCTGCATCGATGTGTATTGCAATGGGGCTGGGGGGGGGGGGGGTGTAGTAACTCACCTGAGCATAAAAGACTTGTGAGGGTTAGTGTCCGGCATGCTGGGCCTGAGGGAATTAGAGCATCCACTTCCCTCTCCACTCCTGAGTTCACACTGCCCTTAGCCCACTCACAGCCCAGAAGACAAAGGTCAGCAGACATGGGTGGTTTCTTCAAATGAAACAGTCTGTAAAAGGACCCCCACTTCCCCATCTGTTGCACGGTCACAGATTCCCTCTTTATTGGGCTTATTCCTAGTCTCTGGCTTCAGAGGTTGATGGGGCTGAGACTCAGTCCACACTGACATGCCAACCGGAGCCCCCCCCCGCACCCTCTCGAGTGCTGCCCATGTCTTCTCCTTGACCAACTCCAAGAAACTGGATGAAACAAAGCAGAACCACAGAGAGCCGCTTGAACAGTTTCCCAGCGGCATCCTGGTTTCTGCTCCAGCACTCAAACCCAGGCCTCTCACAGAGTCTTTAGGAGGGAGACAGAGTGGAAAGCAAGCCATGGGGCCGTGCTTCCCTCCCCGAAAGAGCCTGGCCTGCTTGTAAGCATGGCTTTTGAAGCACAACGTTTTACTTGCATTTCGTCGTTGGAAATAATCATGAGGGCTAAAAGGGACGACCATTCTTTTCTTTTCCTTCTCCTCTTCCTTCCATGTTTCAGTTCTGGTACTATTTGTTTGTCCATTGTGCTGTGCCGAGCCGTTGTAGCATTGTTGTCTAGGCTTTGAGAGATGAGCTGCAATTTTTTGCTATGAACTGACCATGATGCTAATATGTGGGAAGAAGGTGGCCTTGTATATAAAATCCTGTATAATAAAAAAAAGGAAATTACTCCACCTCTGCTGTCTTCTCTCTCACCTTTTCAGGACCTCTGGGACCCATCTGGTGTTTCTGGATTCACTCTTTCCTGTTTCATCTCTGCCAGTGGGTTTGCTTTGCCTGGGATGAGGCATAGTCTGTTGGGTTGAAAAAAACTCTTCTGGATTAGAGGATGTTTTGTCTGTAAGACCCTGATTCTGTTCCACATGGAGATCCCCTCAGTGCAGGACAGCAGGGAGGAGCCATCCAGGAGCCAGTTACAGCTCCTTGGATCTCATGGCACATTTGCACTGGCTCCCAACCCCAACAGCTTAGGACAGGCTAGGTGCTGCTCTAATTTATGCCAACCTGCAATGGTTACAAATGGTCTCTAAGCAAGTGTTGCTAATTCATGATTTTATTGAGAATCTCATGACATTTGATGTTCTTCTTAAAGTCCCACCTCCTGGAGGCATATGAGTCGGTGAGACTCTCATCTTGCTTTTTTTTAAAGTAAGTCGGTAGGCCTCTGGGTTGCAGAGAAAAACTTGAGTGAATGAACTAAAAGCCACCTAAAGGTTCAGAAACCAGAAGGCAAATACAAAGAACCCAAAATGTATTATTATTTTTAATAATCTCATGATTTTTCAAGACAATCTCATTATTTCTGGGTCCTAATTCAATGGCCAGGTTTGGCGTAGCAGATGTAAAACTGGTGTAAGTGAGAGGAGACTCTGACCCATTCAAGTTAATCAGGAGATTGGAGAACCTTTTAATCCCAGCAGAGTGCAGTTCCCTGCCTGGCGACAGCTGGGTCGGAATGCCCTTTGCATCCTGTCCAGACTAGAAAAATTAGAAGTGTTTGGCAAATATCTAAAGTGTTAACTAATCAGCTTTTAAACGCTTCTTAGTATTTAGCGTAGAAAAGCAAGCGGTGTTTAAAAATGCATTAGCTGATCATGGTCAACCCTCCGGTTCCCCCTCCCGCCCAATCATTTTGATGGTCTTGTTTAGAACACATTCTGTCCCACCGAACCTGAATCAGCACGGCTCCTTGTTTGTTACAGAACAGCACAAAGGCATCAGCATACTGGTGGCTCTACAGTGCTTCCAGTTTTTACAGGTCCAGGCCATGCCGATCTGAGTTGTGATTGCACCTAGGAGCTCAGCCAGAGTAATACTTGGCTGGCTAGGCCAAGCTGCTGGCCATGCCACCACGACCAAACTGCTATTTTTAGCATGCTAGCCCAATCAGAGCTAGTGTGAGTATGTCTGCTCGAGCTAAAAATCATGTCACACAGCAGTAGTGTAGCTCTGTCAGAGTCAGCAGTGCAGAGCTCTAACTACACAACCCTGCTGTCATCCCTTAAAAGATACTCTGCTTGTATAAGGTAGTAGTCTGCACAAAATAACAGTACATACATTAACTGAGTTTCAGTCAATATTAAGACTCGTGGTCCCTCAAGGTGCTGTAAATATTCATGAGGCAACAGCTCAGTCAATAATTAGCTCCTGGATAAATAAATGTGGGTATTGAGCCTCTCCAGAAGTCAATTTCCTTTTGACTGTCTCCTCCATGTTCCGATCTCTCATGCTGTGGTCCCTCCTCTCACCTCCCCATGAATTATCCCCAGCTCTTTGCTAATAGCATGCCCCATGACCTTTGTGCCCATTCTTTCTCTCTGCTTTCCCCCTGGGAGACCATTTAAGTCAGCTCCGGAACTTAGCGTTTTGAAGAAAAGCAACCATTGTAACTGCACATTGAACATACGTCAGTGTCTCACCATCTCCATGTTGTGAATTGGAAAAAAAACACTTTTGCTATAACCCTAAATCTAAAGTATGTGTCCTCACCTGTCTCCTCCCTTCCTCCTCCCCCTTGTCCCAAAAAAAGAGCATTTATTAAAACATCTTTTGAATCAAACAGGGATTCAAATGCAGGCTGCTCAGTAGCATTTGCACAATCTACTACTGCGTTTGATGATGATGAGTGATGAATGATGATTGATGTCTTTGCTGAATTTGAAAGCAATGGGCCTGAGTCGCCATTGCCTCACAATGTCTCATCATTTACACCCATGCAAAGTGAGTGTGAAATGCTTTTTCCACTTGCACCATTGTCCTGTTACCCCCTGTTTTGCATAGATGCAAATGATGGCACAAGGTGCAAGGTAAGCAGAGGCCCTGGCCCTGTATGGTTAATATGATTTTTTTTAGAAACTAAGGGGCAAATTCACTGCTGTGGCTGGGATCCACTCAGAGCACCAGAAGTGGGAGGCATCAGGGAGTTCTCTGAGTCTCTGTTCAGTTGTGTCCCAACCCTGGCATAGGTTAGAGCAGCCTTATAAAGTAATTCCATACCTAGAATAATGCAAAGGTGAATTAGGCCCGTTGCCTGTTGAAATGGGCCTTACATGTCTATTGAGACTTATTGGAGGTCCAGGTGTCCAGTCCCCAGGGACGCAAATCCGGAGGTAAAGCAATCACACAGTATAGACTGGAGGGTGGCATATTGCATGATTAATGTTGCTCTGCATTCTGGGTCAATCGGTTAAAAATGTGAATACTGATGAGGTTGGCATACAAAGTGAGACAGATAATCGTTTCATCCAAAGAGCAGCAGGAACATGTTGCAGATCTCAGTGAGAATAGCCTCCCTTCTGAGAGACATACCTGCGTCTAGTCCTATCCTATTCGAGATCCCAAAGAAACATTTAAAACTGGAGATGACATCTAAAAAAAATGTCTGTTGCTGACAGTCCAGAAGAGCATTTCTCAAGATCACCTAAGAAGGGATTTACCAGACAGAAGGAACCAAAGGTTGGTCCATTTCAAGTCTCTCATAATGTTGAGCACATTTTTGGTCACGATACAAAAATCAGTAATTGTGATAATAACGTGGTCAGAATATCCATGAACCACTAGATCAAATATTGTTCATAGAGCGAAGGATCGAAGTGACCCTCTTCCCTTCAGAAAGAGCACTGACGAGGTTCCAGAAGGCAAGAGGAGAGGTGATGTCAAACTGGGATCATGGTACATGAGCTCCTCCAGAACGGAAGGGCCAGATGCTGACCTCACGCAAATCAGTGTCAATCAGGAGCAACTTCACTGG
Source organism: Lepidochelys kempii (assembly GCF_965140285.1). NCBI lineage: Eukaryota > Metazoa > Chordata > Testudines > Cheloniidae > Lepidochelys > Lepidochelys kempii. The sequence goes on along the minus strand of NC_136392.1, from coordinate 27,008,407 downwards.
TGTTACTGTAAATCCACACTGGTGTAACTGGGAGGAGAACTTGTCCCACAGACATTAATCCTTTGTGAAAAGCCTGTCCTACTCCTATGGCTCAAGAAGGCCCAAAGGGCCAGATTTTCAAAACTGCCTACAAGAACAACCTCATGCTCACATTTTTGGCACCTAACAAGGACCACATTTTCAAAAATCCCTAGCACCCAATGCATGCCTGGCACACTGAGATCGTCTGAAAACCTGCTCACTTATGCTGGTGCCTAACTTGGAGCAAGGCTGTTTTGGAACTGTGGCCCTTAGTGACAGCAATAAATCCACATCCTAATAACGGCTGGGCACAGAAAGGGATGCTACTTTGGCCCAAATCCCTGTTGCTCTCTTTATTCTAGGCCCTGGTCTACACTAGGAGTTGAGGTCATATCTAGCAGCGTTAAATCGATTCAACCCTGCACCCATCCACAAAACGAAGCCCTTTTTTTCGACTTAAAGGGCTCTTAAAATTGATTTCCTTACACCCCCGACAACGGGATTAACGCTGAAATCAGCCTTGCTAGGTCGAATTTGGGGTACTGTGGACACAATTAGACAGTATTGGCCTCTGTGAGCTATCCCAGTGTGCTCCATTGTGACCACTCTGGACAGCACTCTCAACTCAGATGCACTGGCCAGGTAGGCAGGAAAAGGCCCGCGAACTTTTGAATTTCAATTTCCTGTTTGGCCAGCGTGGCAACATGGTGACCATGCAGCGCTCATCAGCAGAGGTGACCATGATGGAGTCCCAGAATCGCAAAAGAGCTCCAGCATGGACCAAACGGGAGGTACGGGATCTGATCGCTGTATGGGGAGAGGAATCCGTGCTATCAGAACTCCATTCCAGTTTTCGAAATGCCAAAACATTTGTCAAAATCTCCCAGGGCATGAAGGACAGAGGCCATAACAGGGACCCGAAGCAGTGCCACGTGAAACTTAAGGAGATGAGGCAAGCCTACCAGAAAACCAGAGAGGTGAACGGCCGCTCCGGGTCAGAGCCCAAAACATGCTGCTTCTATGACGAGCTGCATGCCATTTTAGGAGGGTCAGCCACCACTACCCCATCCGTGTTGTTTGACTCTTTCAATGGAGATGGAGGCAACACGGAAGCAGGTTTTGGGGATGAGGAAGATGATGATGATGAGGTTGTAGATAGCTCACAGCAAGCAAGCGGAGAAACTGGTTTTCCCAACAGCCAGGAACTGTTCCTCACCCTGGACCTGGAGCCAGTACCCCCCGAACCCACCCAAGGCTGCCTCCCGGACCCGCCAGGCAGAGAAGGGACCTCTGGTGAGTGTACGTTTTAAAATACTATACATGGTTTAAAAGCAAGCATATTTAATGATTAATTTGCCCTGGCATTCACGGCTCTCATGGATGTACTCCCAAGCCTTTGCAAAAGGTTTCTGGAGAGGGCAGCCTTATTCCATCCACCATGGTAGGACACTTTACCACTCCAGGTCAGTAGCACGTACTCGGGAATTATTGTAGAACAAAGCATTGCAGTGTATGTTTGCTGGTGTTCAAACAACATCTGTTCTTTATCTCTCTGTGTTATCCTCAGGAGAGTGATATCATTCATGGTCACCTGTTTGAAATAGGGTGCTTTTCTTAAGGGGACATTCAGAGGTGCCTGTTCCTGCTGGGCCGTTTGCCTGTGGCTGAACAGAAATGTTCCCCGCTGTTAGCCACGGGGAGGGGGGAGGGGCTAGCCCTACGCTGGGGGGACGCAAAATGCAACCTTGGAACGAAAGCACATGTGCTATGTATGTAATGTTAACAGCAAGGTTTACCGTGAAAGAGTGTACCCACTGTTCTATAAAATGTGTCTTTTTAAATACCACTGTCCCTTTTATTTTCTCCACCAGCTGCATGTGTTTCAAGGATCACAGGATCTTCTCCTTCCCAGAGGCTAGCAAAGATCAGAAGGCGAAAAAAATGCACTCGTGATGAAATGTTGTCTGAGCTCATGCTGTCCTCCTACACTGACAGAGCACAGACGAATGCGTGGAGGCAGACAATGTCAGAGTGCAGGAAAGCACAAAATGACCGGGAGGAGAGATGGCGGGCTGAAGAGAGTAAGTGGCGGGCTGAAGAGAGGGCTGAAGCTGAAAGGTGGCAACAGCGTGATGAGAGGAGGCAGGACTCAATGGTGAGGCTGCTGGAGGATCAAACTAATATGCTCCAGCATATGGTTGAGCTACAGGAAAGGCAGCTGGAGCACAGACCGCCGCTACAGCCCCTGTGTAACCAACCGCCCTCCTCTCCAAGTTCCACAGTCTCCTCACCCAGGCGCCCAAGAACACGGTGGGGGGGGGGGGCCTCCAGCCACCCAGCCACTCCACCCCAGAGGATTGCCCAAGCAACAGAAGGCTGGCATTCAATAAGTTTTAAAGTTTTAAACTTTTAAAGTGCTGTGTGGCCTTGTCCTTCCCTCCTCCACCACCCCTCCTGGGGCTTCTCTCCTCCACGACCCCTCCTGGGCTACCTTGGTAGTTATCCCCCTATTTGTGTGATGAATTAATAAAGAATGCATGAATGTGAAGCAACAATGACTTTATTGCCTCTGCAAGCAGTGATCGAAGGGAAGAGGGGAGGGTGGTTAGCTTACAGGGAAGTAGAATGAACCAAGGGGTGGGCGGTTTCATCAAGGAGAAACAAACAGAACTTTCATACTGTAGCCTGTCCAGTCATGAAACTGGTTTTCAAAGCTTCTCTGATGCACATCGTGCCCTCCTGTGCTCTTCTAACCGCCCTGGTGTCTGGCTGTGCGTAACCAGCAGCCAGGTGATTTGCCTCAACCTCCCACCCCACCATAAATGTCTCCCCCTTACTCTCACAGACATTGTGGAGCTCACAGCAAGCAGTAATAACAGTGGGAATATTGGTTTTGCTGAGGTCTAACTGAGTCAGTAAACTGCACCAGCGCGCTTTTAAATGTCCAAATGCACATTCTACCATCATTCTGCACTTGCTCAGCCTGTAGTTGAACAGCTCCTGACTACTGTCCAGGCTGCCTGTGTATGGTTTCATGAGCCATGGCATTAAGGGGTAGGCTGGGTCCCCAAGGATAGCTAAAGGCATTTCAACATCCCCAACGGTTATTTTCTGGTCTGGGAATAAAGTCCCTTCCTGCAGCTTTTGAAACAGACCAGAGTCCCTGAAGATGCGAGCGCCATGTACCTTTCCCAGCCATCCCACGTTGATGTTGGTGAAACGTCCCTTGTGATCCACCAGTGCTTGCAGCACTATTGAAAAGTACCCCTTGTGGTTTATGTACTTGCCAGCTTGGTGCTCCGGTGCCAAGATAGGGATATGGGTTCCATCTATGGCCCCACCACAGTTAGGGAATCCCATTGCAGCAAAGCCATCCACTATGACCTGTACATTTCCCAGGGTCACTACCCTTGATATCAGCAGATCTTTGATTGCATTGGCTACTTGCATCACAGCAGCCCCCACAGTAGATTTGCCCACTCCAAATTGATTCCCAACTGACCGGTAGCTGTCTGGCGTTGCAAGCTTCCACAGGGCTATTGCCACTTGCTTCTCAACTGTGAGGGCTGCTCTCATCTTGGTATTATTGCGCCTCAGGGCATGGGAAAGCAAGACACAAAGTTCCATGAAAGTGCCCTTACGCATGCGAAAGTTTTGCAGCCACTGGGAATCGTCCCAGACCTGCAACACTATGCGGTCCCACCAGTCTGCGCTTGTTTCCGGAGCCCAGAATCGGCGTGCCACTGCATGAACCTGCCCCATTAGCACCATGATGCCCACATTGCCAGGGCCCATGCTTTGAGAGAAGTCTGTGTCCATGTCCTCATCACTCTTGTCACTGCGCTGACGTTGCCTACTTGCCCGGTTTCGCTTTGCCAGGTTCTGGTGCTGCATATACTGCTGGATAATGCATGTGGTGTTTAATGTGCTCCTAATTGCCAAAGTGATCTGAGCAGGCTCCATGCTTGCCGTGGTATGGCGTCTGCACAGAAAGAAGGTGCAGAACGATTGTCTGCCGTTGCCCTGACGAAGGGAGGGGCGACTGATGACATGGCTTACAGGGTTGGCTTACAGGGAATTAAAATCAACAAAGGGGGTGGCTTTGCGAGAAACTGAATGGCTCCCTCAAGGATAGAGCTCAAAACCTCAAGGATAGAACTCAAAACTGGGTTTAGCAGGCCATTGATTTCACGGAGGGAGGGAGGAGAAAATGAATACAAAACAAATCTGGTCTATTTCTCATTTTGAGCCACTTCATCTATCTTTATACATCTTGCTGGCAGCAGACTGTGCAGTACGACCGCTAGCCATCATCATCTCCTGGGTGCTCGGCAGAAGACGGTGCCGTATGACTACTTGCCATCGTCTTCTGCTGGCTGCTGATTAAAAGACAGTGCACTGCCGGTAGGACTCAATCGCCATGACACGCAACTTAAAAGGGAAATGACCTGGTTGAGTCACTCCCATGTTTACCCAGGCGCCCCGACCTCATTGAGGTCGGTTAAAAGAGCACCCAGGACTACGTTGATGGTGGCTACCAGTCATACTGCACTGTCTGCTGCCAAAAGGCAATAAACTGCTGCTGTGTAGCAATGCAGTACCACATCTGCCAGCACCCAGGAGACATACGGTGATGGTTAGCTGAGCGGGCTCCATGCTTGCCGTGGTATGGCATCTGCACAGGTAACTCAAGAAAAAAGGTGCAAAACGATTGTCTGCCCTTGCTTTCATGGAAGGAGGGAGAGAAGGGGGGCCTGACAATATGTACCCAGAACCACCAGCAACAATGTTTTAGCCCCATCAGGCACTGGGATTTCCACCCAGAATTCAAATGGACGGCGGAGACTGCGGGAACTGTGGGATAGCTACCCATAGTGCAATGCTCCGGAAGTCAATGGTTGCCTCAGTACTGTGGACACACTCCACCGACTACATGCACTTAGAGCATTTGTGTGGGGACACACACAATCGACTGAATAAAAACACTTTCTACAAAACCAACTTCTATAAATTTGACCTAATTTCGTAGTGTAGACATATCCTAGGTTCCTGCTGTATCACTGGGGAAGCAGGTGCACAATACAGCTCCCGCCTACTGCATCTTGCGTATCAGGTTTTGTTCACTTTTTTCTAGTCACTGCAAATTGTTCCCCTCTGCAAAAAGCATAATAATACATTCACTTAAGGAAAGACTTAATATGGGCCAAATGATAGCCTCACAGTAACTCACACTAAGGCAGGCTACCTCACCACGCAACTGTCACGGATCCTCACCAGCCGCCCAAAAGCTTGCTGTGAAGGGAATCCAAGCCTCTGGATCCTCAGGTGTTTTAAGCTTCCGTGGGTCTCTGTAGGCTACAACATTCTTTCTTCTCTTGGCCTCAGTGGCACATTTCCTGGGCGCCAACTCTCAGTCTGTTACCCTCAAGTTGCAGTGGGGGAGGTCTAGGAAAAATTATTTAACTAGGAGGGTAGTGAAGCACTGGAATGGGTTAGCTAGGGAGGTGGTAGAATCTTCATCATAGAGGTTTTTAAGACCCGGCTTGACAAAGCCCTGGCTGGGATGGTTTAGTTGGGGTTGGTCCTGCTTTGAGCAGGGGGTTGGACTAGAACCTCCTGAGGTCTCTTCCAACCCTAACCTTCTATGATTTCTGGAGCCCCCCAGTAACCAAAATGTACCCTTCTCCTAGAACCGCACCTCAAAGGTATGAGGCTTCCAGGATCTCGTTTCACTTGCTGGAGACACACAGTAGCTGTAGCATATATCACACACAGCCATTTCGTGTAGGATTCTAACACCATTGCGCTTTTACTCAACAGCTAACTCACAAGAGAGGCTATAGCATTTAGGACACAGCAAACTTCCTAACCGCAATGCCCCAAGCTAGCTCACCCTTCCCTGAGGAGCTCTTTGGGGCCCATCTGGGTCCAAGTGGGTAGGAAGGTCCCTTGTCTCATCAAGCTCCTACTTCCTGAGTTGCTGACTTCCTTCTCCCTCATCTTGAGCTGGAGAAAAATGGCCCCCTCAGCAAAGTAACCCCTACCCTTTTATAACTGCCAGTCCCTTTGTCCGGTGACATTCTGCTCAGGTGATTTCAGCCCCCTGCCAGGTGACTTTGTTGCCAAGGCGATCTTCCCTTGAAAAACTAGTTTACTGGAGGGAGGTGGGGACTGCCATTTCTGTCATTTTGATGGTCTATCATCAAAGTTTAACGACTCTGTTGTCAGGCCTTTGCCCTCTACCCTGTTAGAATTTCAGTCCAAGCTGGAAGCAAAGAGAAGACAAAGGGCTGAGTGTTCAAAATGGAGTCTGCAGCTTGGTGAAGAAATATACTAGGGTTGCCAACTCTCTAATGTCTGAAAACTGTACACTACAGCAAGAACCCCCCTCTGCCACCACTCTGCCTCTTCCCCCCAAGGCCATCCCCCACTCCACCTTTTCCCCAGGCCCTGCCCCCCACTCACTGCTCTCCCCTCCTCCCCCTTCCTTGTTGCTCAATCCCCTCCACCTCCACCCACCCCCACCCCCCAAGCTGGGCTCCCTCTTCTCCAGGGCTGGGACAGGAATTGCAGGCCCAACATGGAGTCTGCCTGCCCACGAGCTGCAGGTAGGAGATGACCTTGGCGGAGCAGGGCCTGGAGCGGGATGATGACCTGGTGCCTCCCCTGGCCCATGGTAACCGGACTTTTGGAGTCTGGTCAGATGTACTGCACAGGGTCCCTTTTGACCAGACTTTCCGGTTGAAAACCAGCCATCTGGCAACCCTACCTCGCAAAGAATTCATACATTGTACCAGCGGAGTCCCAAACGGTCATAGCAATAGTAATACTTGGAGACAGCTTCAGGAGCAGGGAAGCCAGCAGAAAAGAAAGGATGAGTTAATGACAGAAGACATTTCTATTCACAAGCAGGAGCACAATACCTTTCTTATAGCGCTAGCTCACAATTCAGTCACCATACGGTAAGTTGGTTTTTTTTTTTAAATGATACTCCATGAAATGGCTCGTCTCCTTTGGCATTTCCCTTAACAACCTCAATTATGCCAGCATAACTCAGCGCTGACTCAGTCCCCAATGACTAGGAACTCTGTTTCCTCTGCAGTGTGGCCCACACAAATTATGCAGGATTATGAGAACCTGGAAGTAAAACTGACTAGAAGCAGAAAGTGGAACTGAACAAACGTCCTCGCCGTGGGGAATGAAACTAGATATGGCTCGTGAAAAGTAAATTTGATTTTTTTGATTCTGTTGTCCATCACTCACTAATTTATCATGCCTGTGGCATTTACAGCAGGGGAAGGGACAGGGGACCCTGACCCTTTGTTGCTAAAATTTCAGATGCTTTTGGTAACAACTTAGGGACTGGTTTTATTAAATGATTTTTCAGTTGCCTTTTTAATGGCTCACCGGCCATGATATTATGGAATTGACCATTTCTCAACTCAGAGCTTCACTCAGCATTGTGGGAATATTTATTTAGTTATTTAGATTGCTTGGAGAATCATTGCCAAAGCAAGAGAGTTTCATGGGACTGGAAGTCATTTTTTTACTGAATGAATAATTGCATAGTGTGACTGTGTGTCTCTGGACAGGTTTCACATGCACACAAGAGTTACACACATTCTCACACCACTGGCCAAGTCCCACGTTTAACATTTCCTGCAGCTTAGTCAAGTCTCTAATTTGCAGTTACAAATAATTTGCATGTGGCCATTTAGTGCTGGTGAAAGAGGTCAGATTAAGCCTAGATTTCCCATATAGGGCTCCACTAAGCATTGGCAGCAAGTGTGGGGGGAGGCAGGACCTTATTCCTTGCACTCCTCAGAAGACTGAGCCAAGTGGGAAGCCAGAGACAGTTTGGAGGGCTGGGGGAACTTAGGCAGTCTGATGGAGTAGGTAGGGCTGCTGGGCAGGAAGGGACTTCGGGGGGTGGTGCCCTGGCTCTCAGCCCCCCACACTGCCACGCTTCAGTGGGTGGAAGCGTGCTTGGAGAGGACATGCGCCACGAACAGAAAGGTAATGTGAATATCAGCGATGGCAGTAATTACTGCGGTGGCTGTAAGTCAACCTAACCTAGGTAGATTTAAGATTGTAATGTAGACATGCCCCAAATTGCAGTTGGTTTGGTCCCTCGTTATGAGCCAAGGAAGGCAGGGGGTAGCAGAAGAATAAAAACTGCGTGAGTTTCCAGAGGTGAATGCGGGTGGGACTGAGGGTGTGACCAGTCTGTGAGCAGATACAAAGTTTTTTTTCCAGAAGACTGTGGTGTTACCAAACTCTCCATATTTGGCATTGGAAAGAGTCAAAACACAAGAATGGAAGGGAAGCTAAATCAAGGGATGGGGTAACTATTCTATAACATTATTCTCCTGCAGCTCAGAGTTGTACAATGTGCACTTATTGTGGGAAACTTATGGGTGACAAAAAGCAGGCAACAATTCCTGTTGGGTGCTGTGTGACTTCTGGGTGTAGTGTCTGAACAAGAGCCTAGAGCTGTCTTTTGCAAACTCTGTTGGTATTGATAATGTGTATATGGTCTGTGGTGTCTGTCTGAGAGCTAGAACTCCCGTTTCTTTAGCCTGCTCTGTTAGATTGTCAATATGGAATAAGGCCCTTGGAGACAATTGACTTACTCCAAAATTACCATAGTGTGACAAGGCCATATCCTATAGAGCACACAGAAAAACTTGAGATGTCCCCGTGTGAATCAAGGAGTTGGCAGGTGCATCTTTGCAGCCATGCTGTGAATTAAAAACTGACCTTCTGGTTTCCTTCAGTTTTTAAAGGAGATCCTACAAAGGGAAGTGGGAGGGATGTTGCTGCTGTTCTTTAATGATGTATGAAAAAAGTTTGAAAACTTGTTTAAGGGGGAAGGAGGGTTCTGTGTTTGAAGGGGCAGAAAACACAGGCAGGATTAGTATTTCACGTATGGTTTGTAGACCTTTGTAATTGGGCCAGAGTGAAAGCGGGCTCACATACCCCACCTCCCTCTGTGTCGTCCAGCTCATTGCTGTGGGTTTCCCAATCACTTCTTCCTAATCTGAACATTTTCTCTCTCCTGTTGCTGTATGAAAGAGCCACCCAAAGGCTGTGCTGGGATGCTAGTGAGACTGATGGACAATATCCTGCCGTATCCTCAATAACCTTATGGCATTAAGATACTTTATTGAATTAGGGCTAATACTGTCAGGGTTCATTGCATTAAAAATGCATTTGGGTATGTGTTATTGTGGCCTTTAAGAGGAGGAGGAGGCTAAAAGGCTTCCGGTATTTCTTTGAAGCTACCCCCCGCAGAGGTTTGCGTATACTCATTCAAACTGGATTCTCCATGAACCTGGATGTTTTGGCTAAATAGACTGGTTTTAACAGACACAGGGACTTCCTCTTGATCCAGGAAAGAGACAGAACCCCTGGCCATGGAGGGCCCCAGTCCTTAGGGAAGGGTTGGACTGGGCCTACTGGTCAGAAGACCATGTGCTAGTTCTGAGCTGAAGCTGTGATGGACTTGTCACAAGGAAACCCCTTGGGTGGGTATTTGAAGGACAGCTCCTGCCGGAGCCCAGGGTAAGGTTGGGGTGATCTCTTGTAGGCTTATTAGCATGCGGATAAGGTTCTTCTGTTGTTTTTAATGAGTTTTCTCTGTTATACTTTTACCGTAAGACTGAAATAGGCTTACACCGTCTCCCAGGACCACTATGGGCATTTTCTTGTCCCCCACTGGAATCTTCTGATCTGGAAAGGAAGTCCCAGAGTGCAGCTTTCTATATAGGCCAATGTTCCTGAAGATGCATGTCCTGCACTGATGTCAGTGAAACGACTCTGGTGATCCACCAGCACCTGCAGTGCCATAGAGAAGTAGCTCGTTCTATTGATATACTCCATTCTGGAGCTAAAATTGGGATATGCCTGTCATCTGATGCCTGTCATCAGGGATATGCCTGCTGCAGTTAGGGAATCCCATTGCTGCAAAGCCATCCACTATTCCACACTCATTTCCCAGAGTCACAGTCCTTTGGAGCAGGATGTGATTAATGGCCCTGCACACTTGCATGAATGCAACTCCCGTGGTGGACTTCCCAACTCCAAACTTATTCACGACTGACCAGTAGCAGTCTGGAGTTGCAAAAGATCGCCACTGACTTTTCCACATAAGGGCAGCTGTCATTTTGGTGTCCTTGCACCACAAGGCAGGGGCAAGTTCCGGGAAGGTGGCTTTGTGCATGTGAGTTCTGCAGCCACTGCTCATCACCCCAGACCTGCATAATGATGCGATCCCACCACTCAGTGTTTGTTTCCTGAGCCCAATAGCAATGATCCATTGTGTGCAGCTTCTGTGTGAATGCCAAAAGTAATCTGGAATTGTTTCTTTCCATGGCACACAATAGGGGCAGGTGCCACGGATTTGCAGCTCATGAAGTACTGCATGATCCGCCGCGTTGTGTTCATAGCACTTATCACAAGACTAGAGAGCAGTGCAGGATCCATGCTTTCAGGCAGAGATGGTGGGCGCACAGTTTACAGGCTGTTGAAAAACAGCACAAAATGTAGCCCATGGAATGCTGGGATAGAGAAAAATGCATCATGGGATGGTGAGCTCGCACCCCTGATGCACTGTGATCCATTCTTGCAGAAGGTAGCTAGTTGCACAGTGGGATAGCTACCCACAGTGCACTGCTCTCTCTGTTGAAGCTAAATCACCAACTGTAGACTCGCTCCGCCGACACAAGGAGCAATGTGTGAATATGCACACACACTGTAATTATAGCACTTTATGATCGTTGGCGTAATGTGTGTCGACTTAACGCTGTAGTGTAGACATAGCCTAAATCTCCCTTGCTGCAGACTAAGCCCTTGATCACTGATCTCTTCATAACAGCCCTTAACATATTTGAAGATTTTTATCAGCACCCCTCCTCCCCAAATCTCCTTTTCACAAGACTAAACATGCTCAGGTTTTCTAACCTTTCCTCAGAGGTTAGGCTGTCTAAACTTTTTATCATTTTTGCTGCTCTCCTCTGCACTCTCTCTCTCCAATTTGTCCACAGCTGTCCTAAAGTGTGGCATCCCGAATCAGACACAGTACTCCAGCTCAGTGTTATGTAGGGCAGGACAAATTACCGCCTTTGTTTGACATACAAAACTCCTCTTAATACAGCCAAGCATGGTATCAGCCTTTTTTGCAAGCGCTGCACATTGTTGGCTGATGTTAATTTGGAATCCACTATAATCCTCAGATCCTCTTCAGCAGTACTAAGACCCAGGTATTCCCCATTTTGTAGTTGTGCATTTGATTTTTCCTTCCTAAGTCTATTTTGCACTTGTCATTATTGAATTTCATCTTGTTGATTTCAGACCAGTTCACAAATTTGTTGAAGTTATTGTGAAATCTAATCCTATCCTCCAAAGTCATAGCAACACCTCCTAGCTTGGTATGATCACAAATTTTATAAGCATACTCACCCCTCCACTACCCAAGCCACTAATGAAAATAATGAATCATACCCTATGGGGCGCCTCTAGATAGGCCCTCCCAGTTAGACAGTGAAATATTAATAACTGCTCTTTGACTACAGTATTTCAACCTTTTAGTAATTTTATCTAGACATTTCCTTATGCACATGTCATGTGGGACTGTATCAAAAGCCTTACTAAAGTCAAGCTATATCGGATCTACTGCTTTCCCCCTGCCTCCCATCTACTAGGACAATAACCCTGGCAAAGAAGTAAATTAGGCTGGTTTGGCATGATTTGTTCTTGACAAATCCACGCTGGCTCCTATTATCCTCTAGGTGCCTACAAACTGATTTTTAATCATTTGTTCCTGTACCTTTCCTGGTACTGAAGTTAAGCTGACTGGTCTATAATTCCCTGGGTCCTCTTTGTTCCCTTTTTAAAGATGGCTACTATGTTTGCCCTTCTCCAGTCCTTGGGGATTTCACCCATCTTCCATGAGGTCTTGAAGACAATTGATCACGGTTCTGAGATTGCTTCAGCTACTACCTTAAATACCACAGGATGAATTCCATCAGGGCCTGCCTACTTGAATACATCTGACTTATGTTCTTTTTCTAATTTGGCTTGCACTCCTTTCCCCTGGTTTTAATATAAATTTGTGTTGAGTATTTTGTCACCATTAGCCTTTTTATTGAAGACTGAAGCAATAGAGGCATTAAACACCTCAGCCTTCTTGATGTCAGCAGTTGTTAGCTCTTCTTCCCTGCTAAGCAGAAAACCTATACTTTCCTTTGTCTTTCTCTTTGCTCCTAATGTATAAAAAGAACCTCTTCTTATTGCCTTTTAAATCCCTTGCTAGGTGTAACTCATTTTGTGCCTTAGCCTAATTTTTCCCTACATGCTTATGCTATTCTTCTGTACTCTTCCTTAGCAATTCATCCGTGTTGGTGCTTTTTACTTTCCAGGACATTTAAGAGCTCCTGGTGGAGCCATATAGGATAGTAAAGAGGCACATCTTTCCTTCACATCAGGATAATTTGTAGGTTTGCCTTCAATATTGTCTCCTTGAGAAACTGCCAATTCTATTGAACTCCTTTTAGCCCTTAGACTTCCTTACCCATGGGACCTTATCTACCAGTTCTGAGTTTATTAAAAAGAACAGGAGTACTTGTGGCACCTTAGAGACTAACAAATTTGTTAGTCTCTAAGGTGCCACAAGTACTCCTGTTCTTTTTGCAGATACAGCTGCTACTCTGAAACCTGAGTTTATTAAAGTTACTCTTTTGAGTAACTCTTTTGAGTAAAGTAACTTATTCTGCTGCTCTCACTCCTTCCTTTTCTTAGATTCCGTGAAATCTATCATTTCATGATAACTTTCACGCAAATTGCCTTCCACTTTCAGATTCGCAACCTCCCTGTTGGTCAGAAGCAAGTCTAAAATGGCTCTCTCTCTAGTTACTTCCTCCGCTTTGAGAAACAAAAAGTTGTTCCCCATAAATTCCACAAACTTAACTGAAAACATTGTTTTGCCACATTACTTTTCCAGCAGATGTCTGGATAGTTACAGTTCCCATTACTACCAGGGATGGTTGGGTATTTGTTTGTTCCAGAATTTCCTCATCCACATCCTCTGCCTGGTTTAGAGGTCTACAGTAGACCCACTACCATGATATCATCTCTATTGTTTTTGCTCTGCCCCTGCATCTTTACCTAGAGACTTTCAACTGGTCTTCCTCTCACCTTTCAGAACAAGTGTATATATTCTTGATGCACAACATCTGCCTGTCCTTTCTGAGCAAGCTATGCACGTCTATGCCAATATTCCAGTCATGAGTTTTAGCCCACCAAGTGCGTGTGACTCCAGTTAAGTCATAATTTAGCTTACGTACAAATATTTGGTTTGCTATTATGAATAAATCCAGACTTAGGGGTCTGAACCCATTTCAAGGGCAATGTTAAATCTTCTCTCGCTTTGTTCCGTTGTCACATGCATTGTCCAGCACCCTTGAATAATGGGGGTATTATCTTGTGAAGTTCCATCCAAGGCTTAGCCAGCGAGCATGACTAATGCTTTCCTTGTCTCCCTCGCAAACTGTGGTGGAGATCTCTTTGATTTTGTTGAACTAATTATTGAGGATTTGGGTTGCAGTTGCCATTATAGAAATTCACACGTGAACTGCAGGCTGCTTGGAATGGCTTTCAGCGCAGACATCTGGTTTCTAATTTTTTGCCTTGCTTTTTTATTTTTATTTCCAGCCAAAGGCATATTTTTTACTTGAAAGGAGCATGCTTTGGGTGTGGGACAGCGTCTACATTCCTTCAGGAGCCTATGTGCATGGCTAGCGTGTGGGAATACTGCAAGGCAAGCCCTGCACCAAGTGTTTTGGCTTCTTCTGACCTGGCTAACAGCAAAAGAGAGAGCACGGGCATGAAAATCAACATTCGGTTCCCTTGCTGTTAATGGAAGAAACTCTTCTGAGCATTAAGAAAAGGGTGCGGCTAGCGTTTAGTGCAGGGGTGGCCAACCTGTGGCTCTGGACCCGCATGGGTTAATATGCGGCTCCTTGCACTGGGGTGACTCTGGAGCTACAGGTGCTGGCTTTCCAATGTGCTGGGGGGTGCTCAGTGCTCAACCCCCTGCGTTGCCCCAGGCCCTGCCCCCACTCCTCCCCCCTCCCCACCAGAGCTTCCTGTGCACCATGAAACAGTTGGTCGCAGCAGGCGGGAGGCATGGGGAGGGTGGGGGAGGCGCTGATTGCCGGGCCTGCCAGAGGGTGGGACACACTACAGGTTGGAGTCGGGGGAGCTGATGGGCGGCTGACATAGTATTGTGGCTCTTTGACAATGTACATTGGTAAATTCTGGCTCCTTCTCAGGCTCAGCTAGGCTGCCCCTAATTCAGTGCAAAGGCTGGGGACAAGGTGAGAACTTTAGCTGTCCATATGGCTGTGCCCATCCTTAACCTCGGTTAGCAATAGTCATGCTCCCTTCACCTGAAACAGACCAGCAGCGGTTCTCAAACTGTGGGTCAGGATCCCCATTAAAATAGCATTGCCAGGGCTGGCTTAGGCTTGCTAGGACCTGGGGCCACAGCCCAAGGCCCACTGCCAAGGGCTTCAGCCCTGAGTGGCAGAGCTCTTGTTACAAGCCCCCTGCCTCCGGCTGAAGCCCTTGGCCTTCGGCTTTGGGCCCCCAACCCGGGGTGGCCAGGCTTGGGTGAGCGCAGGCTTCAATTCCCCCTCCTGGGGGTGTGCAGTAATTCTTGTTGTCAGAAGGGGGTTGCGGTGCAATGAAGTTTGAGAACCCCAGGAATAGAGAGATCCTGGCAGAAGGAAAAATATACCTTTAACTGTGAGGAGCCTGAGTTCCGCTCTCTACGCAGGGCCTAGCTCAGGGGTGGGTGAACTACAGCCCGCGAGCCACACCACGCAGCTCGGCCCCACTCTGACGCTCTGGCCGGGGCACTGGGTCGGGGGCCGGACCACACGGCTCGGCCCCGCTCTGGCCGAGGCGCACTCCAAAGCCGCACAGTGAGGCTCCTGGAAGCCGCGGCATGGTCCCACTCCGGCTCCTATGCACTCCAATGGGAGCTGCAGGGGTGGTGCCTGCGGATGGGGCAGCGTTTCAGAGCCGCCTGGCCACGCCTCTGCATAGGAGCCAGAGAAGGGACATGCCATGGCTTCCAGGAGCCACTTGAGGTAAGCGCTGCTCAGAGCCTGCATCCCCTAAGCTCTTCCCATGCCCCAATCCCCTCCCCCAGCCCTGATCCTCCTCCCACTCTCCAAACCCCTCGATTCCAGCCTGGCTCACCCTCCTGCACCCCAAACCTCTCACCCCCAGCTGGAATCTGCACCCCTTCCCACACCCCTGTCCCAGCCTCGATCCCCCTGCTGCTCTCCAAACCCCTCGGTTCCAGCCCAGAGCACCCTCCTACAACTCAAACTCCTCATCCCAAGCCCCACCCCAGAGCCTGCACCCCCTCCAAATTTGTGATCATTCATGGCCAGCCATACAATTTCTATTCCCCGGTGTGGCCCTCGGGCCAAAAAGTTTGCCCAGCCCTGGCCTTGCCCCTGCTCTAATCTAATAGCCTCTCCTTCCTCTTCATAATCAGCTTCCCAGCCCTCAGTAGCCTCCAATCCCCTATCACAGAGGAAGTAGAGTCTTGAGCAGCCTGCAATGACACCCACTGGCCTGCTCTTTGAAGCGACAGGAAAGTCCCCATTCTTTAGCCCCTTCTGCTTCCATGAACTGGCTGCCATGCATGGGAAAGGGGAACGTAGCTAACAGTGAGATGTCCAGCTGGAGACACAGTAACTTCCCTGTAGGGGTGAAGGGAGGCTTGTGGTGTATTGAGAACTGTGTTAAAATTATGATCTCTCTCTCTAACTTCTCAGGTGTTTTCCTAGACCTCTTGCTGGGTAGGGGGCTCTGTAGGGAAGCATGCAATGAGTCAGTTTGCAGCCAGCCAGCCTAGAGTAAGGTGGGGGCAAATTGTGCCTTTCTGTTTCAGGGAGCAGCCTGCTTTGTCTCTCTCTGGATTGGGTTCTTGTGTTTGATCATTCTGAATTCTAAAAACTAAAGTCGTGGCACGTTGCAACCATCCAGCAACGTGTTCTTGTTTGGGTTTTTTTAAATGGTTTTATCTAACCTTTCTGTGTGAATGCCATGAACATGAGGGCTGCTTGCAGGGGCCCTGGGTATATCTACACTACACCAAGCAACACAATTGCAGTGCTGCAGTTATGCTGCTGTAACATAGACACTTGCAACAACAAGGGAAGAGGTTTTCTGTCACTGTAGTAAATCCACCCCTGCAAGAGGCGGTAGCTAGATTGACAGACTAATTCTTCCACTGACCTAGACATGTCTGTATGGGGGTTTAGGTCAGTTTAACTATGTTTGTCAGAGGTGTGAATTCTTCACACCCCAGAATGACAGAGATCAGCCTCTGTTTTAGGTGTAGACTAGGCCACAGCTTTTCCCCCCTCGCAGCCACATGGCTAAATGGCCTGGCCCTGGGTGACAGCCACCTCTGGGTTGGCCAGTTTACTAAGAGGTTGCAATAACTCCATGTGACCTGCCAGGTGTCCCCTAAACACCACGGCCTGCATGCGTGTGTGTCTGCGTCACATGGCAGGTGTCACTCACCTCAGTGTCCCACGCACACCAGGGGCCCCTGTGCATTCCCACAGCACAGCCTGAATGCCACACACCCAGCAGCGCTCGTGGCCTGCAGTTTAGCCTGTCTGCCTCTGCAGCTGCTCTGCTGCCTGCTGAGCTGGCAACCTGGCAGCTTTCTCACCTTCCCCTCTGACTGCGCTGTCCCCTGCACGTCAACCACCGTGTCTACATTGACACTGCAACACCCTAACTACACTGATGATATCCCCGAGAGGCACAGGGCTTGAGTTAGGATGTCTGTATAGTGGGGCCCTTCATCAGCAGGAGCAAGGCTGTAGCATATAAGCTGCCTTATGTTGACCTCGCCGGGTAGCGTAGAGCAGGGTTCTCAACCTTTTTCTTTCTGCCCCCCCCCCACATGCTATAAAAACTCCACAGCCTACTTATGCTACAACCACCGGTTTTCTGCACATAAAAGCCAGGCTGAGCATTAGTGGGTAGCAAGCAGGGCACCTGCCTGGGGCGTCATGCCACAAGGGGCCCTCTGAAGCAAAGTTGCTCAAGCTTCAACTTCAGTCCCGGGCGGCAGGGCTCGGGGTCCCAGGCAGCGGGACTTTGGCCTCTTACCCTTGGCCCAAGAAAGTCTAAGGCAGGGGTCCCCAATGAGGTGCCCACAAGTGCCATGGTGCCCACAGCACACCCCGCCGCCTAAAAGCGTGGCCGTTGCTCAGCGGCATTTTGGCAGCAACGCTTCTTGCTGCTGTCGCGCCTCGCCGGCAGCATGTTTTCTGGGAATAGCAATATGCTATTGCCACAAGCAAGGTTGGGGACCACTGGTCTAAGGCCATCCCTGCTTCGTGGACCCTCTGAAGCCTGCTCACAGCCCCTGGTTGAGAACCACTGGTGTAGACCAGGGCTTTGGCTGCCTGCTGCAGTTTGGCCAATGATTGATAACACCTCTACAGGCGTCTGACTATGCAGGCAGCGTCCTCGATTCTAGATCCCCAAAGTACAGCAATCCCATATGTTAGATTAGGGCCAGGAGAAGCAAATGCTAATTGCACAGAGTTTGCATGGTTCCTACTGTGTAAGCAACCAGGCCCTTAATTTACATAGATGAGGGTTTGGGGATGGAGTATAAATACTTGGACAGAATAACCTGGGCCACAGCCCACTGTGTGAGAAGCCATTGTCCTCACGGGAGTACTGCTAGATGCATCTTCCAGTCATGGAATCAAGATCCACCATCTACAGACCTATCCACCACAGTGGAAGAATTCAAAGACATGCTTTAAGCAGCGTCATCCTTGCTCTGGCAAGCTGGAAAAGAGGTTTGGCCCCACGCCCAGGCTAGGTATTTTAGAGACTCTTTTGGTGAAGGTTTATCCCACCCTTAAGCACTGCTTCTAAGCTATTGGTACACTGGTGTGGATGGTTATTTCAGGGTAGAGCCTTGAACAGCCAGAAGGTACTCATGGATGTGCTCAGATAGGACAGATGGCTCAGATGAGGGTGCTAGTCTGGGACTTTGGTTCAATTCCCTGCTTCACCACTTCCTTTGTAACCTTGGGCAAGTCCCTTAAGGGTCTGTCTACACCACAAATAAAAACCCACAGCGGGCCTGTGCCAGCTGACTCAGGTTAAGAGGCTATTTGATGGCTGTGTAGATGTTTGGGCTCAGGCTGCAGCTTGAGCTCTGGGACCCTCCCACCTCACAGCGTCCTAGAGCCCGGGATCCAGCTCCAACGTCTACACAGCAATTTTACAGCCCTGCAGGCCGAATCAGCTGACCTGGACCAGGTGTGGGGGTTTACTGCTGTACAGACATATCCTAACTGTTTTTAGAGAAGCCTACGCACCACATGTGTGGGCTGGAGCTAACCCTGGTATTTTGCCAAAACTTTTTAGTTCCCAACTTCACCATGACTATGGTGGGTTTCACCTTTGCTGTGCAGCTGAGGTGGCAGGACTAGACTGCTCAACAAGAGCTTGGAGGCTTGGCTCCCACCTCATCACCACAGCCATCCATTGAGAATACTCCCCGAGATGAAAGATTGCTTCAGTGTTAATCATCAATATTCCCCCAAATGAGACTGCTTGCAGAGCACTTGACACTTTTTTTGGGGGTGGGGCTACAGCTGAACTTTGCCCACAGTTTAAATTTAGGATGGGAGAAAATGGAAAGCCTGACACCTCTGAGAAATCAGATAGCAAATTTGTCTCTTATCCAGGGAAACTCCCATGCACTATGTGAGTGTGAATTTATCCTAAGGCAAGCAAAGGTTTGCCCTATCTAAGGTTCCCCTATTCAGTCTAACGAGTATCTTACTCTTCTCCTGCATGAACAGTATCGTACTTCTCCTCCTCCTATTTCACTCATCCTGCATGAATGTGCAACTCCCACGGAAATACATTTCTTTGCATCTGGAAATCTGAATGCACAAGTGTACACCAGCCTGAGAGGTGTCCCAGGAGATACCATAACAGACTTCGAATTGTACATATACATTTTGCCTATACTGGCTTTATCATGCTCATTACAATAGACATATCTCCCCCTCATTCAGATCCCATATACTCCTAAATGCAGAGGAAACTCTTTTCATGGGGACAGTGACTATTGCATCTGCTCAGGGTTTAGTGACTAAACAAAGTCCAGAGCTCCAAACGTAATGATAGGAAGACAAACAAAGTGAACCTACTCTTAAAAGGGTCAAATTCTGAGGCAAACAGAAGCTGGTGTAATTCACATCCTGGTACCCTTCGATTGTAAGTTACATTGATTTCATGTCTTTAAAATCTCACTCAGTGACCACACCTTCTTACCCATCCTCCTGGGTTTCATCCAATGAGCCAACAGGAGGAAGTCTGTACAGTTGGCTAGAGGCTGGAAGACAAGGCACAGCAGGAAACAGCACTGCCAGGAGCATGTAACATGCACATATCCTAGTTTAAGAAACTCCTCTCCATGAATTAAGTTATAAGGGGGCAGAGAGGAGTTAAGCCAAAGACTGTACACTGGATCAAGACAAGGGGGGAGGGCAATGCCAGGAAAAAGCTACAGCAACTTAACCTCTCTGAATTTTCCCCGAAGACTGACCTGGTAATATCACACAATAGAAGTATGCAAACCATTGACGGATACTGTAATTGACTGATAATTCAGTAGCAACATGGTATTCTAAATGCATCCACACTGGGGACCTGGAGGTGAAACATGCTTGTTTAATGCATTACAATATGTCACCAACTCAAGACCAAGCTCATTCCTTTTACTGGATTTCAAAGGAGTCTTTAAAGGTTTCATACCTATGACAAAGCAAGCTTGTTTTCAATGTAACAGCCGTGTTAGTCTGTATTCGCAAAAAGAAAAGGAGTACTTGTGGCACCTTAGAGACTAATCAATTTATTTGAGCATGAGCTTTCGTGAGCTAGTGAGCTGTAGCTCACGAAAGCTCATGCTCAAATAAATTGGTTAGTCTCTAAGGTGCCACAAGTACTCCTTTTCTTGTTTTCAATGTAAATCAGTTTAAAGACTACTTCAGTGCACCCCAACAGCTCTGTGCCGCCCCCACTCCCCAGCCTCATTTCCAATAGAAGAATGCCCCGTACTATTTGTTAAAGAAAACAAGACTACAATACAAGTCTTATGTTACACAAGAGGCACTGATCCTGGTTTTATTCACTTAAAGACACATCCAACATTGGTTACAGCTCACTCTTCAAATTCAAAATGCTTTTAAGAAACGAGCTATAAAACCTTGACTTTAACTGCACTGTATTGTCAAGTAGTTTTCAAATAGCAAATAAAAATGGTTTACCAGCAAAACTGGATTGTATATTAGTATATATACACAAATAAAGATTAAAAAACTCAGAACAGAAACCCTTCAATTTCAGCCTTAAAATGAGTCAGTAATATGGTCATCCACACTTCATTCACTAGGTGCATAGATACTATGGTTACATGCAGGGAAGCCATTCAACTCCCATCAAGCCACCAACCTGCTACCGAATTACTCCCTAGACTGGCACTACACTTCAATTTTAGAGATCAGTTATTCAACTAGAAACCACATTTTTTACGTGACAGTACTATAATGGAAAGCATGCCTTCCTATTCCCAGCTAGTGTTTAAACAGTTTTAACTAGATTCCTAGACAAGAAAGCTGAAGAGGCAGCCGCATTTACTGCATGTACCAGACATTAAGATAGGAGTGTACAGATGTGTGTAGGACCTACACTAAGTTCAGTGGGGTTTTTTTTGTTTTGTTTTTCTTTAAGTGTCAGAATTCTCTTTTCTAAAAAGACCTTCTGCTAGTGGAGAAAGGTGCATGTTTTACACTACACAGCTTTTGTATATTAAATCTGGAACCCAAAATACCTGCTAGTGTCACATTTTAACTCAAGTTACTATTTTTACATTTCCATTGTACTGGAGCTAGTTCGCAATAAAAAGTTACTGATACCCTTTTCATTTAACTTGATTAGTTATTTAAAGTGGTGAAAAGCACAGAGCTAAGCAAGAAGAGATAGATAAATTCATGTAGCAGAATCTGTAAATTTAGTACAGTGACACTGAACGTTTACAATGGTTTACCAACTCACTAGGTGTACGTTCAGGACCAACATGGTATCCAGGGCTGATCTTCTGAACTACCTAAGGGTTATGTTTTCTCCTTAATAAACTGTACCAAACTGTTCAGCTGCATTGATAAAGTGTCCTTAATAGCTGTTATGAACACAAACATTAAGGGAAGCGAACACTGAACAGCTTATCACTTCATAAGCTAGTTCTCATAGTAGCAAAGGATGAAAGTACAGGAGCAGTGAGGGAAAGTAACCAGGAATCCTTACATGTATTAGAAAAAGAACAGTTTTCACATGGACATGACTATTATAGCCATTGGGAATCAGCCAGCATCCCTTTTGTATAACAACTAGTTCATCTGTTCTAGCTATAGGCTCCCTAAAAAGGAGCTTGCTAGATGAAAAAAAACACACTCTGAAGTGTGTGCTTAAGTCTTATACTGCTCTTTGAACATAATTCATTAACATAGTCTGCATGTAGTCATAGTAAAATTGTGTTCATGGCAATTGTCAGGTACAACTTAAGAGAAAAACTGGAGGAAAAATTCAAATGAAAGACCGTCACTGTTATAATAACTTTAATTTATCTTGCATTTTACAGAAGTCTATGAATGGATTAAAAAGCACCTCCTTTCCCATCATGTTTCTCTGACAGTTGGTAAAATATATTCAACGAGCAAATGTATGTGAACAGCTTGAGGATCTGCATCTTGCAAGGATTTCACAGGCCAACCAATCAAAAGCCAAATATCTTGGTATCTTTTACAATCTTGTTTTTAATA
Organism: Lepidochelys kempii; assembly: GCF_965140285.1. Taxonomy (NCBI): domain Eukaryota; kingdom Metazoa; phylum Chordata; order Testudines; family Cheloniidae; genus Lepidochelys; species Lepidochelys kempii. Next base: position 26,986,436 of record NC_136392.1, on the reverse strand, counting down.
CAATGGTAAATCCACTCCGATTGTAAACCTGTCCAGTCACATCTCCCCTGAACACTTTGCAAAAATCCAGTGTCAGTTAGCAATCTAGTTAGCTTTGGCACGGAGCTGTGCTCTCTTGCCTGTGACAGCCTGGAAACCAGTTTTGATGCTGGCAACGGAGCAGCGAGAATGGCAGGTCTCACACTGCAAGAAATATAATCTGGTGTCCTTCTGTAGGATTGTGTCTGGTGACCGACACGTATGACAGGTAACATACTCCTCTGGAGAAAAGAAATTAAGTTGTAATTGAAAGGTACTGCATTAAGACATCACTGGAAGAGGCATCAATTCACTAGTAAATGCTACTTCAATTTTTTTTTAAAACATGACTACTATACCAAACTTTTGCAGTTAAGGAGTGTCGCAGAAGTTGAATGCGGTTAGTACACGGACTTCAAAAGCAGAGCCAAGCTACTGATTATTATTAGTTCCTGGGCTAACAAGGTGTACGTTTTACCTGCCTTGACAACTGACACCAATGCTATAAACAGTGGATTCTAACCAAAATATTTTACTATCTGCAGATGCCTTCCCTCCTGAGGCAGCATTTCCAGATCTCAACACCTTGTTAGGAAAGTAGTGCTTTAAAAAAGTCAGATCTGCATAGAAAGGAATGACAACAACTATAGTGCTAGAGGAGATGATCTCATGAAGCTTCCTTTGAACAGTAGTACACACATTTTATTGGTAAAACGATTAATGTGTACAACATACATTATTCAGAGGTCACTGTTACAGTACCCTCCATCAGCCCTTTGCCATGGCAAGGAAGTAAAAAAGTCACTGAGACTGGCAGGAAGCAATGCTACAATATCATCACTAGCTTTCTCGCCATGTTTTCAGTCCACAGATAGAGCTGAACTAATGCCTCCCTCCAGTCCACTTATTTATTGCTATCAGGACCAAGTAATCTATAATTACTCCATTATAACACAGTGAGAAGTCATGTATTCTTTAGTATCTCCAGCTGTGTAGGTTTATCCTGACCAGAACTGGGCTCGGATGATCCATTTCTTTATACCAGTGACCTAGTTTAAAATAAAGACAGCCTTCTCATGTACAACTTGAAAATAGGTATCAAAATGTATCATAAAGATAGATATGAATCAATGTAGGTGTAACGATTACTTCCATGTAAATGACACTGTACTGAATTTTAGTGGTCATAAGAAACTGAGTAAACTTTAAATGTACAAGACTGAGTAAGGATAAAAGGAATTTTCTAAAGATAACGGAGACGCTAGGAAGAGAAACTTATAGAAGGGGGAATTGTACTTACTGATGTATCTTCTCAAAACATTTTCTATCTGTTTTTGTTGGAATCGTCCTTTGATTACAAGTTGGTTGTTACCGTCTATTGAGCCACTAATTTAAAAGAAAAATGAATTCAGTAATGTGCAAATCAGAACAACATATCAAGTTGTAAAGAAGGGACAAGATCTGAAACATGCAATAAGGTCAATTGATGCACTGTTGGGCACAAAGCTGCTTAATAAAAGCAATCTAATCAGCAAGATTTAATCTGTGCAAAAGAAACTGCTGAAAAATTTCACTAATGGTCAGGGATTCAAAGTACAACTTCATCTGAGCATAAATCCTCAATGCAATAATTATTGTGAATAAGACAGCTTAATTGGCACACCACACGAATCCAGAAAATACTTAAGCTCTTCAATGGTATGGTGAACGTGGTACTTTTGCTGATCTGACAAACAACTTCCTCTGAACCGTGCTGTGGTGGCTGCTATTACAACAAACCATTTTTCTAGCCATGCTGATGCAAGCGAGAAAGAATGTTAGCAGTGATCTTTCAAACCAAGTTTTAGAAGCTTTTGTGTAAGATTAGTTTGAGGTGAAGGGAGCTCAATCCCTGAACTAATAGGCATTAAAAATTAGTCACGCATTTTGTGACCTAGGCTATTCAGTTCTCTGTATATCTGCAGATAATAGCACGTAAGTCTACCCATGCTTGTCTTTTGTAGACAGCTAGTGACTACTGTGCAATCTGAAAACAGGTAATACAAAATCCATCCATAAAGTGTTCTTTTATACAATGATAGATGGTTTATGAACTATCCTGTTAGTTACAACTCCTCCCTGACCTACAAGACCAACTTAACCACACACGGCATAGAGCAGCATTTCTCAAATGTGGCCACCAGCCATGGGGCTTCGAGCTCCATTTCTTGGCTGCGTGGTGATGGGCTCTGGCCCCAAGCTCATCCCCCCATTACCTCTGCCCCCCACTGCCTCCCCCAGTGCCCTATCACTCCTGACTCCTGCTGCCTCTGTACCTACCTCCCCATCCAAGACTTAATTTGTCCCCAGGCTCACTGGGGCTGAGTAAGTCTGTTGTGAAAAGTGATATCTGTATGTTTGTTAATATTACTTTTCATAGCACACTTAGTAGCTAGCAAGTCTAAAAAAAGCAACAGAAACAATAAGAAAAATGACAAGAACGTTCAAAGCACCTTATTTGTGTTTCTATTCTGTTTAGGTCCAATAAAGGATAGAGACAACTGCATACTATTATTATTGAGTCTGTACCAAAAAAAAAAAAAAAAAAACCCCACCACCCTACATAGATAGATTACAATGATTTGGACATGTACCTATGTATATTTGTTTTTCCTAACGTTAATTAAGTATTTTAGGAAAAACTGTCAGAGCAGCCACCAGCAAGAGGTGAGGGCCGCACTCTGAGGCCACCAAAAAATTTGTTGTGAGAACCCCTGGCACAGAGGCTCTTGAAGGGAAAGAAGAGTTACCATGTTGCATCTCCACTCTCACCATTAGAGGGAAGAAAGCATGCTCAAATATGTACATCAGGACCGCTAAACCAAGGCATACTTGGGTAAGAAAAAGGAGTGGGGAGGAGGAAGGCACTCAAAAGCATAAGTACAAGCTACTTACCTTGTACCCAATTCAGCCAACAAAAATGCCAGGAGATGTTTTGGCTGACGATGCAATCTAAAAATAAAAGTAAAGTTATTTTTAACCTCCACCTTTCAGAAGAACTTGATATTTAAGAATCACAATAGATAAGAACTTCTCAGAATGGCAAGCCTGTAAAAGGTGTTGCCACAAACAGGGCTCTGATTTTATCTCTGGAATAGCAAGAATTATAGACCAGTCAGCCTAACTTCAATACCTGGAAAGATACTGTAACAAATTATTAAACAATCAATTCATAAGCACCAAGAGGATAACAGAGTTATAGGGAATTGCCAGCATGGATCTGTCAAGAATGAATTATGCCAAACCAACCTAATTCCCCTTTTTGACAGCGTTACTGGCCTAGTGGATAGGAAACAGCAGAAGTGATATATTGTGATTTTAGTAAGGCTTTTGACACCCTCCCACATGACATTTTCATATATAAACTAGGGAAATGTGGTATAGATGAAATTACTATAAGGTGGGTGCACAACTGCTTGAAAAACTATTAAAAAATAGTCATCCCTGGTTTGCTGTACAACTGGGAGAGCACATCTAGGGGTCAGTCCTGTACTATTCAATCGTTTCATTAATGACCTGGATAATGGAGTAAAGAGTATGCTTATAAAAGACACAAAGCTGGCAGAGGCTACAAGCATTTTGGAGGACAGGATTAGAATTAGGGATGTAAGAGTTCAACCGATTAACCAATAAGCTTGATACTTCCTGGGTTTTGTTAATGGTTAAACTCCACCCAGGGTCCGGGGTTCCTCTGGGCTGCCAGTCGGCAGCCCGGCGTGCCTGGGGTTCCTCCGGGCTGCCGGGACCTCGAGCGTGCCATGATGCCGGGAGGCATCATAGCCCCAGGCACGGGGACAGCAGCGGAGCTCTGTGTAAAACGTGGGGGAGGGGGGGCTGCAGCTCCCCTCCTCCCCCCCCAAAAAGCTCTCGGGGTAAACATTCAACTGTGTAGCTGACAGAATTTTAATCGGTTACATGGTTACTGTTTGAAATGTTGTTATGTACATCCCATTCAAAATGGCCTGGATAAATTGGAGAACTGGTCTGAAATCAACAAAATGAAATTCAATGGAGACAAGTTCAAGTACTAAACTTAGAAAGGAAAAAATCAAATGCACAAAGCAAAATGGGGAATAACTAGCTAAGCAGTGGTACTCCTCACATGGATCTGAGGAGTTTCGATTTGTGATCCACAATTTGTAAGAGCCAAGGTAAAGCAGTTGCAAAAGGCTCTGAGGTGTATTAACAGGAGTGTTGTACAGTAGACCCTCAGAGTTACAAACACCTCAGGAATGGATGTTATTATTAACTATGAAATGTTCATAAATCTGCCCAAAACATTATGGTTTTTTCAAAAGTTTACAACTGAATATTGCTTTAAAACAGCTTTGAAACTTTACTATGCAGAATAAAAATGCTGCTTTCCCCTTTTTTAAATAATTTTCATTTAACACAGTACTATATTTTCTTTTTTTTAGTCTCTGATGCTGATTGTGTACTTCTGGTTCCAAACGAGGTGTGTGGTTGACTAATCAGTTTGTAACTCTGGTGTTTGTAACTCTGAGGCTTTACTGTATATAAAACACAGACGGTAACTGTCCCACTCTGCTTGGCACTGGTGAGGCCTCAAATGGTGTATTGTGTCCAATTGTGTCATTTACCATTTTTAGTGATTAATAGTTTAATATAGCTTTTTGCAAGTCCATGCAGTTAGACAATCACTAACTATGGACTACAGGAAGGCTACAGTATTTCCTGCCTTGAGCCCCCAAGAGATCTTAAAAGCTGCCAAACTTACAGTTTACAGATATCTGTAAAGTTGACAAATGACGTTTTCTTGGTTCCTACTCTTACAACCTGTGGAGGTTTCATGACAAATTTTCTTTTTTCTCCAGCTACCATGTCCGGATTCTTTTCCCGCATTATGTTAAATACTCGATTCAGCAACTGCAGGAACAGACATGTTTACATCAATATGCGTACCTTTAACAATTTATCCTGCCATCCACAAAACGTTTTATATTGCTGTATTTTATGTCTAGAGATGTTTATAATTTTCCCACTACCGTGGAACTAAGTGGTATAGCATTTAAGACCATATTTCTGCCAGACTGAACTTCTAACAATGTACTTTTTTCCCCAGCATACTTTCAACTACATGTTTAAAACACCACAGACACCCCCTCACTAAATTCATCTATTACAATTTTACATTCAACACGCACTTTGTCCAAAACATGGGAACAGCCATAAGTACCATTAGGGCTCCCCAATATGCTATGACCACTTCATGGGTCATCTTGAGGAAGAATTTCTGGAGAAATGCACCACGAAACCAATGATATACCTGAGGTACTTCAATGATATTTGCATCCTCTGGACAAGTGACCCTAAACTCCCTCTGATTTCCACTGCAACTTCAACAACCACCACCCATCCATTCAACTCTCTCTAGCACACTCCAACACTTGCATCAACTTCCTGGACACCATGATCAGCTTCAGACAACCCAGATCGCCACACCTACCTTCACAGATCCAGTAACCACTCCCAGCACACCAAGAAATCTGTTCTCCACAGTCAGGCATTTGGATACACTCCACCACAGAAGTAGATTACATCATGGAACAGACCACCCAAACAGAACCTGCTGCAATATGGAAATAAAAACCCCTCCATCCACCCATCCCTAGTTGTCACCTACCATCCTACACTGGATCCCATACAGGGTATTAAACAGTTACAACCCATAATCAACCAAATCCTGAAAGAAATCTTTCCTAAACCACTCGTCTGGCCTTCAAATAACCGTCTCTCCTCCCTCCCCAACTCCCTCCCAACTTCTCCATGCTCATCAGAAGTAAGCTCCCCACAGACAAGGATACACCAACTAAAAGTGGCACCAGACCCTGCCAGAACAACAGATGCAAAACCTGTAGCTATATCCCCACTGATAAGATGATCAACACTTCCCACAAACACACCTTTTAAGATCCACGGGTCCTACACAAAGCAATCACTCTCTGGCCTCTCAGTCCTCATCTTTACAATACCTTCAAAAGACAAGCCTGGGAGCTTAAATTCATAACTTTGATAAATACTGAAAATCATGGACTGAATAGATACTGGATTTATGGCTTATTATAACGATCTGTAACCAACACACTCCTCCCTTCCCCCCCAAGTTTTTCCCATCCCCCTATGACTGAAGAGGTGTAAACTGGCCACTTCCCCCAAATGGTCCCTGGAAATGTGTGTTAACTACTTATACTCAAAACAATCTGTATTTAGCTGTTACACTCCCAGTACATTTCCCAGACCTAAAGAAAAGCTCTGCATAAGCTCGTAAGCTTGTTTCTTTCATCAACAGAAGTTGGTCCAAAGAAGGTATTACCTCACCCACATTGTCTCTCTAATATCCTGGAACCAACATGCCTGCAACATTGCATATAAAAAGCCCTCTGACACTTAGTTTTTGCACTTTGTTTCCCAAAATGACTTATCTTCCACTATCATGGGAAACACATTTTTAATAATGGGCTCTTCAATCTAGCAAACAAAGGTATAACACAATCCAATAGCTGGAAGTTGAAAATGGAGAAATTCAGACTGGAAATAATGTATAAATTGAGAGAAAAAGTAATTAACCACTGGGAGTAGCTTACCAAGGTCATGAGAGAGTCACCATCACTGACAATTTTTAAATCAAGATCAGATGGTTTTCTAGAAGATCGGCTCTAGGAATTATTTTGGGGAAATTCTATGGCCCGTGTTATACAATAGGTCAGACTAGATGATCACAATGTTACCTTCTGGCTTTGGAATCTATGAATCTTGGTCTAAAACTTGCTCTTAGCATGCATAATACAAATTTGTTTAAATGATTATTGACCTTTCTTGAGGGAAACATTTACACTTTATAAATTAGTTAAAGCAGCACACAAGCTTTTTCACACGTGGGCACAAATCCCATAATTTGATCCACACAAATCCTAATGAAGTCAGTGGTGGAGCACAGGGGTCTTCCCAGATGGATCTGATTACAGGATCAGGTTCTTGTTTTATATTTTTAAAGCAATTTTATGTTTCTAGTTATTTTTGTTAATGTTTCCAGAAATCTTTGATCATATATACCTAAGGATTAAGTTAGAAACAGAATACATGGACATGAATTAATTAGCATTCGTATAGCTGGATTTGGGAAATATTTGGAAAGCATTTTTAACTTTACCTCATCATACGTGTAGTCCCTTTCTGAACCTGCCCATGCAGGTCCAGTATGAAAGCTAAAAGAAATTCCATCATCTTTTTTGCTGTCTTCATCCTCCAGAGCTGTGAACAAGGAAAGTTGTTTGAGATTCACGAAGCACAAGTTGTTAAAAAAGGTGGACTTCTTGTACATGCTGCTAGAAACAAGCATGAGCACTGTGTCCAAAAAAATTCCCAAGAAATGTGTGAGCCGAAGTTTTCCTCCACACATTTACGGAGATGACCAGAATATAAACAAGGACCATATGGCTCCACTACTGAGATATTATTTGCTGCTAAACCTTAAAATGGAAAATCCCAAAACAAGGAGATGGCATTTTAACTAAAAAACTGCCTATTTAGGCAATAAGTATACTTTATTTGCAAGATTACCCACTTTCAGCAGCAGCACAAGCCAGGACTTAAACTCTTGGTAAGTTGGTTGTACTTTTACCTTCATCCTTTTCCAATATTTCTTCTTCATCTGGAAACTTCACATTTTTCTTCTTTTTCTTTTTGTTGCCAAGCATGATATCAAGGTCATCTTCTGGTTCCACCGGTTCTTGCACATCACCTTCGATTTTTAAATCCTACAAAAAGAAAAAAAAATTCAGCCAGAACATAAGAAAGTGACACCCAACATAGCATGCTGGAAGTGAGACAGAATATCCTTAGCAATTCTTAAATATGACAGATTTAAGTTTGAAGGAGCGATCTAGGTTATGCTAAAGGCAGGTGCCTGACTTTCCCTTGCTAGTTACACTATTGAGATGGAATTTGGGCCAGATTTTTAAATGCACAACTTTGCATGCACAGCTGGGGTGCATCTTCTGGTGCACATGTGCAAATCAGCGTTTGTGGATATAAAAGTCTAGCCTTTATTTTTTTAAGAATAGGGTTTATTTTATTTCCTTGGATTGCTGAACAGTTTAGCTAACATGGGGTCACGTGACCAACTATGGCCATTCCCTACTGCAGCCGATTAGTAGTTTTTGAACTATTGACCAGTACAGGGTCACATAATACCTTTGACTTATCAGAGGCTTCCAGCCACACTGACACACAACGAAGGCAAGAGACCTCATGTGTCAGAGAAACTGAAGGCAAAGTTTTCCTCCAATCCTGCTCTCGCTACATGTAAAGAAGTTCTTGAACATCTAAAGAACACAGAACAACAGAGCTTAGATGTGCTGTGAAGGTCAGAGGTGAAGTTTTTTCCCTTTGGGTATAGGGCAGAAAAATGTGCAAATTGTGTAGCATATATTCTTGCTCTGCTGCTCTTTAGGCTTATCAGCCATGTTGAAACGTGATACATTTACTTGTCAGATTTATAAAAACAGGAGTCACGAGTAAAAATACCACACACTCTCCCTGGAGTCCCTGAAGTTGCACCCAATGTTTAAAGAAATCATGAGGACCAGAAACAAAGATTTTACAGGAGAAACTGTTAGCCCTACGTTTGAAAAGTTGACCTTCAGTGAAACTTAATGCATGTGGCTTCTGGTGTTATCCATGTTACTTTTCTCAAATCAAAAAATAATGAAATTATAACCCTGAACACCAGATTGGGGGGGTGGGGTGTGTGTGTGTGTGTGTATGTATGTATGTATGTATGTATTACACACACACAGAGTCCCAAAGTGTACATAAAGGGAACACTGTATATCATTTACTAGTGATCCATTGGCTAATTAAGATGACAGACTGCCAAGGAATTCCTGAATGGTCAATCTTAAAAGAATGGAAGGGTGAGATGCAGGCACAGGACAAGGACACATGTGGATGAGGAAAGGGGGAATTTTCAGTAAGCCCAACTGGATTTAATTATACAAACTAGGTCATATCTTTATAAATTGACCTTTACACCCTCTTCTGCTTCATCTATATCAAACATCTTTTTTGTTTTCTTCTTCTTTTTCTTTTGGTTGAAGAAGTTTAGGTCATCCAGGTCATCTGATGCATCTGAAAAACCAGAAAGTTGAAAAGACCAGGCTTAGTAACCATGTTACCAGTGTAGAAACTAAGGGTATGTCTACATTGCAATGCAAGCCCATGCTTGAGCCCGGATTCAAGCCTAACCTCCCCCCACATCTACACTACAGTTGCACTAACTCAGGGCTTGGACCCATGGTTCCAGGACCCTGTAGGGCTGGAAGGTCTGAGCTTGAGTTTTAAGTTAAGCCAGGACCCAGAGTACGAGCCGTATTGTTTTGCAGTTTAGACACAGTTGGACACGACTCAGGTCCCAGAAGTCAGCTGGGAGTATCCCACCATTTCATGGGACAATTTCCTTAGTCCTCTCTATCCCAACAATCTGCAATCCAGTCCTGAAAACAGAAACCACCACCCCCCCCCCCCACCTTTGCCAATGGCAGCAGCTTAAGTCAGTGTTAACTATCTTCTGATCTCCAATCTGCAAGCACACTATCAGAGAGCCTCCTTGGTTTGTAATGGAGAGCAAAGTGATCAAGCTGCTTCCTGGTAACATTAAGGGCAGGCAGTACACATTTTTCCCCACAGTGCACCACAGTCCTAGGACTAGAGCAGCCATGTGGGGGTGGGAGAAAGGAGAAGAAAGGGGAGGGAGGTGTGTACTAGGGACTCTGGGATATGGTTACTTTGACTCAGGTCTGCGCACTGCAGTGTGGATGCCAGAGCCCTAGATTTGAGCACCTGTTAGAAAAAAGTCTTAACATAGGGTTAAAATAAAATGGGGATGCTCAAGCCCATGGTTCCCTAACATGGGTCAGCTGACTCAAGTCCCACTAACCCTGCGCTTAAATTGCAGTATAGACATACCTTAAGTATTCTGGTTCAGATATGAATTCTAAAAAACATACCTGTGACACCTACTCACTAAGATAAACTAGTCAAGTTAAAAAAAAATAGCTAGTTTAGTAGTTACAAATGCTACACATGCCACAGAATACCCCTTGACAATATTTGTGGCATACTATTTATTTTAAATATTTTTTCATCTTCCCTGTTGCTGTTCTTCACACACAGGGAAACTGACCACAGAAAGGAAAGTTTGTGCTTTTGATAGAGAACCTTGACTTCACAAAAAAATTAATGTGGAAAAAGAGATAAAATTGCCTTTTCAATCATCTTAGGTGTTAAAAGCAACAGGTTAATTTTACACACAAATGTGATTTTAAGTTAGTAACGTCCCTTCAGTTTACTTCATGTTATCAGATCATCTCAATATGGCTAACTTCAGTTAAAGTGAGTCAAATACATCTGCAAGTTATTTCTTGCAAGATCTTGAAGAGTACAATATTAGATTAACTGGCTATTGTCATCAACCAGGGCACCAAGAAAAACTTGTCTTGCAATGGTTTTGAGTATTTCCCATCCTAATTTTTACGGTTACTCTGGAATTATTGCAACTGCTTTCCAGCTCTACATTAAATGGGCTCAGAATACAAAGCACTAGAACTATAATAGAGCACATCACAAGAATTTTGGCAGTTTTAGAGCACCTCTCAATTTTGTTCATGACAAAGACTTCAGTTGCAGTGGAGAAAGAGTTTTTGTAAATTAAGACACCATTTTGCTTATAGGAGTACAGCAGACAAGCTCAAGAAAGAGAGAAGAAATCACACTTTTACATATTTGTGTTACAGCAGTACCTAGAAGCCCAATCAGAACCAGGGCCTCACTGTGGTCAGTTGTCTTCATGTACTTTATACACAGCCCTTGCCCTGAAGACACACAGATGGAAGCTGTGTTTTGAAACTGCCAACTGAAATGTTTCACTATACCTTTCTTCCTACTGTCCTCTTCATCAGCTTCTATATCTTTGTCCTCTGTTGGTTCTGGTTCCACTTCTTTTGTTTCTGACAACTGTGTCTCTTCTGCTTGTGTCTCTCCTCCTTCTTCATCAAGCATGAAGGGCTTCTTCTTTTTCTTCTTCTTCTTGCTCATAGTGGGATCAAAAATCATCTGTAAAAGTCAAGTGTTCATTAGCAACCTTATTTACCATCATTTAATTTGTTACAGTAGCACCAGCAGACTTTATGCAGGTTACTCTGAAAGAGGCTATTGTATAGTACTCTTTTCAGCTAACTCAGTAGTCCTTAAACTTTGGTCCCAAGTGGGAGTTTGTCTAGACTATAATTTATGGTTCTGTTTTAACTTGAGTTAGCTGACAACTAGTCCAAGTTAACATGACTGCAAGTGCTTGTTTAGAAGCACGATGAATATTTGTCCCAGGACACATCTCTAAAGTAACCTTTTATTCTAGTACTAAGGCTCTTTGGTTTTGTCCACACTTAGTGAAATTTTTCAAACGTTTCCAGCTATTTTAAAATCAGTTGAGCCAGGGTGGATTGAGTTAAATGAGGATTTAAATCACACACGTGGAAAGCCTTAAACAGATTTTGATTAACTTTTCCATAGTACAGTGAATTGTCATTGGCTGATATAGCCTCTGAATATGTAGATTTCTAACTAAATGAAGCCTTTACACTATATTTGGTACATCTTTTTGCTACCTAGAGACGAGGTACATGATGGGGTCTCCTGGAGTCAGAGACTGGGTCCCAATGCCTCTGATGTCTTTGCCAGTCTCTTGCACCCAGTAGCACAGCCCCTATATTCCCCCACAGACCAATCCCTTAATATGGCCCATGACCTATTGTGCCATATTTCTGGAGCTTGACCTCAAAAGTCAGAATCAGGAGAACATCTCTCTTTATATAGAAAAGCAACCTTTAACTCAAAGTTTTTAATAGAGGCTCATGGATTCAGCATACTTATTTTTTATTTAAACATTTTGTGATTGTAAGTAGTTTAGGCCTTAACATATTTTGATTTAAATTTCAATGTCATTTTGAACAGGTTTATTTTTAAAGAGAAAAACTTATAATTTTAAACAAAATAAAAAATCTGGATTTAAATTAAAAAAATCTATTTTTATCAACCCTGAGTTCAGCTGAACAGGTATTAGAGTCGGGAGCCTTAGGGTAGATTGGTCTCCAGCTGCATTTCTATTTTCAGCACTATATCAGTTTGTTCCATGTACAAAAAGATGATCTCAACCTAGAATATTTATGTGACCTCAATTAATCAGTACTGGGGCATCTGATGCTCTTTGGCGTATTTATCCTAACACCACCCTTGTGAGACAGTAAAGGATTATTTTCATTTTACAAATGGGGAACTGAGGCACAAAGAAACTATGTGGTTTGCTCAAGGTCACACAAGAAGTCGGGGGCTGAAGAGGAAACTAAATCTGGCCCCGCACATTCCAGACTAGTGCCCTCAATACCGAGCCACCCTTCCACTCCCTCCTCAGGCCCTACGCTACCAGCACTCCCAGCTACCTTCGAGACACCACCGACTTCCTGAGGAAACTACAATCCATCGGTGATCTTCCTGATAACACCATCCTGGCCACTATGGACGCAGAAGCCCTCTACACCAACATTCCACACAAAGATGGACTACAAGCTGTCAAGAACACTATCCCTGGTAATATCACAGCTAACCTGGTGGCTGAACTTTGTGACTTTGTCCTTACTCATAACTATTTTACATTTGGGGACAGTGTATACCTTCAAATCAGCGGCACTGCTATGAGTACCCGCATGGCCCCACAGTATGCCAACACTTTTATGGCTGACTTAGAACAACGCTTCCTCAGCTCTCGTCCCCTAACGCCCCTACTCTACTTGCGCTATATTGATGACATCATCTGGACCCATGGAAAAGAAGCCCTTGAGGAATTCCACCATGATTTCAACAATTTCCATCCCACCATCAACCTCAGCCTGGTCCAGTCCACACAAGAGATCCACTTCCTGGACACTACAGTGCTAATAAACGATGGTCACATAACCACCACCCTATACTGGAAACCTACTGACCGCTATTCCTACCTACATGCCTCCAGCTTTCACCCAGACCACACCACACGATCCATCGTCTACAGCCAAGCTCCGCGATACAACCGCATTTGCTCCAACCCCTCAGACAGAGAAACACCTACAAGATCTCTATCAAGCATTCTTACAACTACAATACTCACCTGCGGAAGTGAAGAAACAGATTGACAGAGCCAGAAGAGTACCCAGAAGTCACCTACTACAGGACAGGCCTAACAAAGAAAATAACAGAACGCCACTAGCCGTCACCTTCAGCCCCCAACTAAAACCCCTCCAACGCATTATTAAGGATCTACAACCTATCCTGAAGGATGACCCAACACTCTCACCAATCTTGGGAGACAGGCCAGTCCTTGCCTAGAGACAGCCCCCCAACCTGAAGCAAATACTCACCAGCAACCACATACCACACAACAGAACCACTAACCCAAGAACCTATCCTTGCAGTTGCCAGTTGCCAACTGTGCCTACATATCTATTCAGGGGACACCATCACAGGGCTTAACAACATCAGCCACACTATCAGAGGCTCGTTCACCTGCACATACACCAATGTGATATATGCCATCATGTGCCAGCAATGCCCCTCTGCTATGTACATTGGTCAAACTGGACAGTCTCTACGTAAAAGAATAAATGGACACAAATCAGATGTCAAGAATTATAACATTCATAGACCAGTTGGAGAACACTTCAATCTCTCTGGTCACGCGATTACAGACATGAAAGTTGCGATATTACAACAAAAAAAACTTCAAATCCAGATTCCAGGGAGAGACTGTTGAATTGGAATTCATTTGCAAATCGGATACAATTAACTTAGGCTTGAATAGAGACTGGGAGTGGCTAAGTCATTATGCAAGGTAACTTATTTCCCCTTGTTTTTTCCTACCCTCCCTCCCCCTCCTCAGACATTCTTGTTAAACCCTGGATTTGTGCTGGAAATGGCCCACCTTAATTGTCATACACATTGTAAGGAAAGTGATCACTTTAGATAAGCTATTACCAGCAGGAGAGTGGGGTGGGGGGAGGTATTTTTTCATGCTTTGTGTGTATAAAAAGATCTTCTACACTTTCCACAGTATGCATCCGATGAAGTGAGCTGTAGCTCACGAAAGCTTATGCTCAAATAAGTTGGTTAGTCTCTAAGGTGCCACAAGTACTCCTTTTCTCCTTCCACTCCAGCATCTGAGGAACATGAGTATTTGGTATAACCACACAGTTTGTTTCTTTTAGAAAGCTGTTAAATTTCTATCGTAGCTTAATATTTTGCCTCTCAGTTTAGTCCTGACCAGGGTAGATTTGATTTAAACCATGATTTAAATCACTAGTCAGGAAGACTCGATTTAATCATGGTTTTCTACATAAAAGTGCATTCTTGTAGGTTGTTATAACCTTAATACATATTCTTCACAACTCAAAGATATTTTTAGAAGGTACACACTATACATTAAGTGATTTATTTCGAAAGCTTTTCAGATTAGTTTTACAGCTATATCAGAAAATGAATGATTGTTTGGTTATTTCATTTACCAAAGGTAATTGAAGCAGATATTTATGAAGTCACTGGGAGATGAACTATCATTAATATTTGGAGGATTTTCTTGCCATGCTGTATTAGGAGGTGAATATCACCAGACAGTTAAATTGTTTTATTTAACTAAAACAACATTATGTATTCTGGATTTTTTTCTTCAACAGCAAACATACAACAAAACAAGTATATGAATTTTTGAATTTAAACAATCAAGTTTTTTAAAATCAGGTTTGTTTTTGTTCAAACTGTTTTTAACTAAAATAGTTAAATAAAATATTTAAAAAAACCCACAAAAATCAAATCAACTATGTCAGCCAGGTCAACATAAGAAACTTAAAATATTGGCTTCTGCAGCTAACTCAGTCATCTTCACCTTCATTTTCCTATTTGTTCATAATCTGGAAAAGAAAAACAAACTTTCCGGCTTTTTCAGGTCCCAAACGATTTCTCAATTTGGAATGAATTAGTCCAAAGGAAGAAAATATTCTTTCTACACCAGCAGAAGCAGCTACTGCTGTTAAAAGTGAGATCATCACTTCAACAGTCTCTGAATCCAAGTACTTAAGTGATGACTTTCACCAGTTCACTGGTATGACTTTCTTTAAAACATCACAAGCAAACATATTTCTTGAATGGTTCTCACTCCCAAACTAGGACTTTAAGGCCTGCTGCCATTTCAGGTTTTCCCTTCTAGTGAGAGAATGGTATGGTAGATCTCAAATCAATGAAGGCTACACTCAGAAAGACCTCAAAACTTCTGGAATATCCTACTCAAACAGTTTCACTTTTGTTTCTACTGCCTGTCCCTCCCTTCTCATATTTATCTCCAGACTTCTTCTTCTTATCCAGATCCATTCCATCACCACCAATCTTCTATTCATTGAACTTTTTGAAACTTTGCACTTTTAGAGAGGTGACGGACTTTGTGTACACAAATTTATAGGGTTGAGGTCTTGTTTTTTTCTCACCTCTATACATTAATTTATTTTAAAACATTTTTGCTGTTAACAAACACGTTATCTCTGGAAGCACAAATCCACAGTTTGAGAACGGTGAAAAACAAGCATCTCTGATGGTATCTTCTAGACCAGTGGTCTCCAAAGTGGGGTGCACAAGACCATCCGTGAGGGTGCGTGGCAGGAGGAGTGCCGCCGACGGCAGCTCGGCTCTCCCCGCTCCATCTTTGGCAGCACGCCGGCAGCAGTTTTTTTTTTTTCTTCCCCAGAGCTAGCCCTGGGGGTGCGCAAGTCAAGAAGTTTGGAGACCACTGTTCTAGACAGATCACCAAGTCCCACCGGGTAGATGGAAAGATTAACCTAAATAATCTACACAGAAGCCCCTGGAACCCTTTAAAATTGAGTCCCTAATCCATGAACAATTGGAAATCATTTAGAAAACTTTTCTTAAATATTACATGAATATATTGTCTCAAACTATAGAATCTACAATCCCTATTCCATGATGAGATATTTGAGCTATAATGCATCTTAATTAAAACTATCTTTAGATAGTTTTCCGCAAAAAGCACTGTATCAAAAAAATCTGATTTAAATAAAAAAAATCCTCCCCCACTTTTTTTTTTTTTTAAATCACTGATTTTTATCCACCCTGCTCCTGACATTATAGACCTATTTGGTCTGCCAGTCATTTTGTTCCACATGGGTATCTACCCTATTATTGGTTTCAGAGTAGCAGCCGTGTTAGTCTGTATTTGTAAAAAGAAGAGGACTTGTGGCACCTCAGAGAATAACCAATTTATTTGAGCATAAGCTTTCGTAAGCTACAGCTCACTGCTCTAAGGTGCCACAAGTACTCCTTTTCTTTTTACCCTATTATTAAATGTGACAGCATCACATTCAGGTTGAGGCCACTGATGTTGTTCTAGTAAGATAATGATTATACAAGATTTTTTTTCATGGACATACCTCTTGTAATTCTACACTGTTCCACACTTTTCCCAATCCCTCATTGCCTGGGTCTCAACACATTTATTACGTAGGCCAGTTCACAGAGCACTGTGCTAAGCTACTGAAGTAAGAAAGACTTCACATGTTGGCTATAATCTGAAGTATAAGCAATATACAGATACTGCATGTGTGCTGCAGGTACATGAGACTGAGGACTGAAGTTCTCAAACTATAAGCTTTTTAAGTGTTTCTGTATAACCGGCTGATAAAGTCTGTGCTTGAATGTCTTTTACAAGATGTTTGCACATTCCAACCCCTTGTAAACTATACTCCTCCTCTAGTAATATTATTAAGCAATACACACTTGTGAATCATTCTCTCCGCCTTGAAGTGCGCAATCATTTGGAATCAACTTTGAAAGTTACATTTTGCCCCAGCTTCCTCAGTTTTGACCAACTGTATGATCAGCTAAGAGGGAAGACATTCTGCATAGATAACATATTCCACAATTCTAGAGTTGGCTGCATATAAACATAATGCTAGTTTCAGGATTGTATCTTCTGACTAGGGCTGTCACTTAATCGCAGTTAACTTGCGATTAACTCAAAAAAATTAACTGTGATTAAAAAAAATTAATTGCAATTAATCGCACTGCTAAATTTCAATTGTTGTTCTATTGTTTATTAGAAATTTTGGATGTTTTTCTACATTTTCAAGTGTATTGATTTCTATTACAACACAGAATACAAAATGTACAGTGATCACTTTATATTATTTTATTACAAATATTAGCACTGTAAAAATGATAACCAAAAGAAATAGTATTTTTCAATTCACCTCGTACAAGTACTGTAGTGCATCTCTTTACCATGAAAGTATAACTTACAAATGTAGATTTCTTTTTGTTACATAACTGCACTCAAAAACAAAACAATGTAAAACTTTAGAGCCTGAAAGTCCACTCAGTCCTACTTCTTGCTCAGCCAATTGCCAAGACAAACAAGTTTGTTTACATTTATGGGAGATACTGCTTATTTATAATGTCACCTGAAAGTGAGAACAGGCGTTCGCATGGCACTTTTGTAGCCGGCGTTGCAAGGTATTTACGTGCGATATTTGCTAAATATTCACATGCCCCTTCATGCTTCGGCCACCATCCCAGAGGACATGCTTCGGCCACCATCCCAGAGGACATGCTTCCATGCTGATGATGCTCGTTAAAAGAATGCGTTAATTAAATTTGTGACTCAACTCCTTGGGGGAGAATTGCACGTCTCCTCTTCTGTTTTACCCACTTTCTGCCATATATTTCATGTTATATGAGTCTCGGATGATGACATACCACACATTCGTTTTAAGTACACTTTCACAGCAGATTTGACAAAACGCAAAGAAGTTACCAACGTGTGATTTCTAAGGACAGATACAGCACTCGACCCAAGGTAGAAGAATCTGAAGTGCCTTCCAAAATCTGAGAGGGACATAGTGTGGAGAATGCTTTCAGATGTCTTAAAAGAGCAACGCTCCAATGTGGAAACTACAGAACCTGAACCACCAAAAAAGAAAATCAACCTTCTGCTGGTGGCATCCGACAGAGATGATGAAAATGAAATTGAGTCAGTCCACTTTGCTTTGGATCATTATCAAGCAGAATCCGTCATCATCACGGACACATATATTCTGGAATGGCGGCTGAAGCATGAAGGGACATATGAATCTTTAGCGCATCTGGCACGTAAATATCTTGCGATGCTGGCTACAACAGTGCCATGCAAACGCCTGTTCTCGCTTTCAGGTGACATTGTAAACAAGACATGGGCAGCGTTATCTCCTGCAAGTTGTAACCAAACTTGTTTGTCTGAGCAGTTGACTGAAGTAGAACTGAGTGGACTTATATGTTCTAAGGTTTTACATGGTTTTATTTTTGAATGCAGTTGTTTTTTGTACATAATTCTACATTTGTAAGTTCAACTTTCATTATAAAGAGATTGCATTACAGTACTTGTATTAGATTAATTGAAATATACTATTTCTTTCATTTTTTACAGTGCAAATATTTGTAATCAAAAATAAGTGAGCACTGCACACTTTGTATTGTGTTGTAACTGAAATCAATATATTTGACAATATAGAAAACATCCAAAAATATTTAAATGATATTCTATTATTAACAGTGCGATTAATAGAGATTAACTTTTTTAATTGCTTGACAGCCCTACTTATGACTCATTTTAATGAGGATATGTTGTAAGACACCAGAAGTAAACCCTTTGTAACTTCTCACATAAATACAAGGCCAAACTCAGCCCTGTTCTGTTCCATAGTTTGTTTTGCCTGCCCAGAAATTCCCCACATCTCCCTACCTGGGGATTCCTATAATTTGGGAGATTCTGCAGTAGGCATCAAGCTGCTATAGGCCGCTCTTCGGACACCACTCCTTCAGCCAATTGTGCAGGTGGCGCATCATGGCAGCGAAAGTCATGCACAGCCAAGCACACTGCACTCTAGCTGCCTCCAGGTGGGAAAGCATCCTTTGGGGGATCTGTAAAGGAAATCCTCCAGGATTTCTTTTAAGACACAGATTTGTTTACGTGAATAAGGGGAAGCCCAATCGTGTACGATGACTTTTACTATCAAATACAAGTTAGGCTACAGAGTCACCCATTCAGAGGCATTTCCCAAGTAACTAAGAGCTCTGTCAAACCCTATATAAAAAGTCAGCTTATTGGATTTTGATCACTAATGTCTTGTTTGCACTAAAACTTCCCAGCTGTAATTCAGCAAGCTCCACCTGTGGTACCAACGGTGGAAAATGTACTGTAGATTTAGACATTTGTCACCAAAAGTTTGCTTATGTAGATCCAGCCTAAGAGGCTTAAATGGATTGCAATGGAGTTTGTCATTTAAAAAGGAGTCAGCTGCATCTCCCTTCTGTAAAGCACTCGAACACTAGAGATGTGTACAATAAAAAAATTTATTGGGAAGACTCATGGCATAATACAAGGTTTCAAATTCTGCTGGGAAGTGCTGCTGCTAAAGACGCACCTGGGAAGCTCACAAGTCAAAATGGAATGAGAGAAAGGCAGGAAGCTTAAGATTTCTGTCCAGAATAAAAACATAATGCTAGATTTGTGGGTAGGAAAGGTATGGTTATAATCTGTAGGTAGATTTGACCACAAACAAAATTCAGAAGTAGCCTGAATCATTGGCGGGGAGGGATAGCTCAGTGGTTTGAGCATTGGCCTGCTAAATACAGGGTTGCGACTTCAATCCTTGGGGGGGCCATTTGAGATCTGGGGCAAAAAACTGGGGACTGGTCCTGCTTTGAGCAGGGGGTTGAACTAGATGACCTCCTGAGGTCCTTTCCAACCCTGATATTCTATGATTCTATGTGCAGATAGCCGAAGGTGGGGAAATGATAACCCACACGCAGAAATACACTAGCCCTATGCCTCAACAGTTACATATCTATTACATGCATTAAAGGAGTGTAAAAACTAATTTAAGTGAAACCAGTGCAATTTCCTGCTTAACAAAGCCTAAGCTGTCACCCTGACTGCTTGGCTATCTGTGCTGCCATCTTTTTTCCCAAGCAAAGTCCCCTGCACTTAAACTTCCTATTGAATACACATTTTTAAAAGTACCTCAATCTTTTCTCTCTTCGCCTACCCCCCACGCTTCACTGCACTTTTTTTCTTTATGATGCATCTTTTCCTGTATTGTTTGCAGTATAATTATTTGTATCACCTAAGAGCTCCAATCAGGGATTGCAATAAGCAGCATGCAAACACTTACTAAATAAGATTATAGAGCTTCCTTGTTTCCTGCTCTCTCCCACTATTTTTATATTTAAATAGTAGTAGCACCTAGAGACCTCATTAGAAACGGCCAACTTCCAAAACTTGTTTACCAAGGCATGCCACTACAAGCCCAGCAATCACAGGGATGCCAAGATTACATGGCATGATAAGATTTCCAGTGAGGGATCTAACTAAATATCCAGCCAGACCACACTAAGGATCTAGCCAGAGACTGATCCAAGTGGCACTTGATCAGCAAGTAGGCAACATCCTATTTGAATTTGCCATGATGATGAGTAACTAAAGATCTTAACCAGGCTGGTCCCATTGTGCTAGGCACTGTACAAACAAAAAGTAACCGTCCCTGTCCCACAGAGCTTACAACCTAAAAGCCACTTACATTATTCTTTCCCTATGCTGCTCTACGTACCATCTCCTCTATTATTTTCTACCCCATTTCTCCTCCCATTTTCCCCCAAAGGCTATGTCTACACGACCGTGTAAATTGTCCTAATAATGTAGCTGGAGTCAACACAGCTTAGGTCGATTTACTGCAGTGTCTACACTGCACCGGGTCGACGGGAGACTCTCCCCCATCGACTTACCTTACTCTTCCCCATTCATGGTGGAATACTGGGATAAACTGGAGAGCGATCTGCAGTCAATTTAGTGGGTTTTCACTAGACCTGCTAAATCAATCGTCAATGCATCAAACCAGCGGTAGCTTAGACATAGCCAAAGTCTCTCAACTACATTAATCCTTCCTAATTCAGACCCTCTCTCTCCCCTGTTCAATCCCACATATATCCACTCCCCCTACTACACCACCCCCCCCAAACTCAGAGTCCTCATAGCCAAAGAAAACTAACTCTACTTAGAGACAATAGGAAAAAGTGAGGGTCCCACTGTCCAAAGGCAACACTCAGGTAAGAAGACAATGCAACTCCCAAATTGCAGGGAATGCAGAACATACTGAGATTCTTATGACAGTGCTGTCGCTGGATCCCATGCCATCTGGCTAATAAATATGAAGACCACCCTCTGCCACACACTATTGTTCCTTCCTCCCAACTAAGAGCCTCTCAACACCGCAAGAGTGGGCTAGTCCCTATGATTTCATCACATGCTGGCTGATTCAGCTGGGGCTTACTTATTCCCTAGTTTCAGTTGGGTTTGTGTCTCTGACTGCTTTAAAAAAAAAAATGAAGGTTAAGCTACTATTGATTGGAGTGTGAACAACCCACATTGCAACCTGTTTCCAGGTCAAGGCTAGCTTCCCACCCAAAATACTCCAGAATTTACTGGCTTCTAACTGCTGCAAGCAGGGGCCAAATGACCACTGAAGACCATGAGCTACACCAGGGGCTAATTCCAAGTGTACGCAAGACCTAAGCTCACTAACTGGAAGTTAGATGCACTTTTTCAGTTTGTATTTTAGGCCTTTAACATCACTCTGATGTGTTTAGCCAGTTTAATTGTTTCAAATATCAAGGTTTGAAAATTCTAGCTGCCTATATCATGTAGGAAATTTTCATAAGTAGCATCACGTTTGCAGAGCCTAAACTATTGTTTATGAAAATGTAACTATCTAGTCCTAGGGGCTCCAAAGAGAATCTTCCAGATGCAGAATTGACAAGTGGCCACATCCATTTGGCAGCCCTGTCACACCTGCTTGCATAATTTGGGGAGGGGGAAGCAGGGGAATCTCAAGTTTTGACTTGTGGGAAGGAGCACTGGGATGGAAGCCAGGAGGTAATGAGTTTTGGTCTTGCCTCTTCCACTGAGTGCTGTTAATATTTCTGTGTGGGTCACAATCCTTGTTACTGACCAAGGCCTAACTCCCTTAGTCTGGGAGATAGGCAACTATCATTCCCTTCATTTTACAAACAAGATGACTAAGAGGAGCATCACAAGGTAACTTCAAGCACAGCTGGGAATAGAACCCAGGTTGCCAATATGACAAAATTAAGTCTTATCCACTCTGCCTTTTAGAATCAATGTACCAAATTATATGCTTAACTAGCCTGGCTGTAACCACAGCTCTACCTACTAGATCACAAAAAGAAAAGGAGTACTTGTGGCACCTTAGAGACTAACAAATTTATTTGAGCATAAGCTTTCGTGAGCTCACTTCATCGGATGCAAGCTTATGCTCAAATAAATTGGTTAGTCTCTAAGGTGCCACAAGTACTCCTTTTCTTTTTGCGAATACAGATTAACACTGCTGCTACTCTGATACTAGATCACAGTTTTCTCCCAAAGCCAGGAGTAAGACCCAGGAATCGTGATGCTAAACATTCCACTGCTGTCTCACAAATAGTTGTGACCCACTGACAAAGAAAGGAAGCTTCATTCTTGAAGGTATGTCAGTAGTTCTTATTTGGGGACTGGATGACCCAGAGCATTATCAAAGAACTGTAGAACCAGTCACCAGTTTGAATCCAGCCCAGCTCAGGCACTAAAAATTGTTCCCATTCAGTGTATATGTGATACGCTCATACTCATTTCATATTGAGGTCCTCTCCTATCACAAATTTTCCACCATGGTTTGCACTAAGTGACAGGTTGACAGAGGCCAGAACTGCATCCATGATGGAGATGAACTGTCCGTGTTAGCCATAGCAAAGTAGTGTGCATGAAACTTGCCCTGCTGCTGCCCTATAGATGAAGGTGACTCCCTTCATCAGAGATCAAATAGTTCTGTACCTTTCATCAACACTATTTTAAAGTTATTTATGCAACACTGTAAATAAGCAAATTAAGTCATTACTGACATAGTGTTACACAAAGCTGCATGAAACTTGGCGTCTAGGTAGATGTGACGAGTGTAAACCAGTGTAATGTCTGCCTAGGACAGTTTTAGTGCCTGTACTGTAGCTTAAAGCTTTTGCAAGCTGCAACAAAGTGAAAACTCCAGAGCTGCAAGTCTGTTTACACTTGTGCTATTCAGAATTCTGTGGGGAGCACTGAAACTGACAAAGCTAGCAGTAGAGGCAAGCCCTGGAGCGGTTCACAAGGGAGGAGAACTCAACTGAAACTAGGGGATATGTTTGGTAGCAACTGAAAAAGTACATCTAACTTCCAGTTAGTGAGCTTAAGTTTTGTCTATACTTGGAATTAGCCCCTATTTGAACCACTGATGTAGC
Source organism: Lepidochelys kempii (assembly GCF_965140285.1). Lineage (NCBI taxonomy): Eukaryota > Metazoa > Chordata > Testudines > Cheloniidae > Lepidochelys > Lepidochelys kempii. The sequence goes on along the minus strand of NC_136392.1, from coordinate 26,962,913 downwards.
TCATGGTCTTCAGTGGTCATTTGGCCCCTGCTTGCATCAGTTAGAAGCCAGTAAATTCTGGAGTATTTGGAGTGAGAAGCTAGCCTTGACCTGGAAACAGGGGTTGCAATGTGTGTGGTTCACCCTCCAATTAATAGTAGCTTAAACTTCATTTTTTTAAAGAAGTTAAAGAGAAACAAACTGAGTTGCACACATACATCCTCCCAGCATGGATAGTGATACCAGTATAAAGGTGCCTTATATCGGTATAGTTTATTCCCATACAGGAATGGGAATAAGCCATATCAGTTAAACACATCTTTATACCATAATATCTGTGTCCACACAAGGAACTGAACTGGTGTAATGATACTGGCAAAAAAAACTCACACCTATACACAAAATAATTATACTAGTACAAACACTGTGTGTAGACCAGGCCTAAATAGGTGTTCTTTAAGTATTAAAAAGGAGGAAGATTAAGGTGCTATCGACTAGAGGAAAGCACCCCTCCCCATTCCACCCACACCATTGCAACTCCTCTGCAAATAAAGGCTTCCTTCCCTCCCAGAAAAAAAAAACAGCAAAACTACTACAAAAAACTGAGTATTATTTCCCGTTATTAACTGATGCAAGCAGGAGCAACACGACATTGTTCGAGGCTCTAGTTTTCATCAATCAACAGTCAAGAAATGCTGTTGGTTTTTAGCAAGTGAAACCAACTTTGTCTGGCCCATATCAAAACAATGTAGCCATTCTCCCCCACATATAATCACTATTACCCATGTTATAAAGCTCACCCACTGACAAACTACTGGGGTGGGAGAGAAGCAGCACTTGGCACCAGAGCAAACACCTTTGTCAATTGCTACACGGTATCCAATGAACGGGTCACATCTCATCTACAAAGACTAGTAGCCAGCCAGGGTCTGGAGTCCAGTTTTTAAAATTCCTTCCGCCCCCCCTCCCTTTTTTTCTGGGAAAGGAAACTATTTCTCTTTAGTATCTCAGAGATCCAGACAGCAAACCCCTTTTTCCAAAAAGGGACACCCCCTTGCCCAGGCAGGCTCCCACCCACCCGTCCTGGGCAGGCCTGAAGCCTCCATTCCCAGCAGAGGCCCTAGCCCATCGTGCAGAGCCGAGGGCCGTCCGCACAGGAAGACAAGCGCAGTCCCCGCCACAATCCCCCCTCCCCCGAGCAGGGGAGGCCAAGCCCCCTCCCACCCGCGGAGCGGCAGGCACCACCCCGCCAGGCCCCGCTCCCACACGCCCAGCAGGGGCCGGGAGAAGAAATACAAGCCCCGCTCCAGCTCCCTCACAACCCCGGGACAAGCCCCGCGCGGAGCAACCCGCGCCCAGCCCCTCCCTGCTCCGGCCCAGGCCCCGGGCCCGGCTCCCCACATGGCGGCGGCGCAGGCCTCAGGCCCAGCTCCCCACATGGCGGCGGCGCAGGCCTGAGGCTGGGAGCCCCTCACCTCGTCTCCCGACATGGCTGAGGGCCGGGCTCGCACAGCGCGCGCTACGGAGACGGAGAAGGGTCAGTCACCGAAGCCGGTCACTACTACGACGCCGCTCACAGAGCCAGTCCGTCGCCTCCCGAAGCTGCTGCAGCCGCCGCGCTCAGCCCTCTTGCATCAGCGACCGTGCAGAGCCGCCGAGCCCCGGATATACGCAAGCGCAGCAGGCACGCCAGCCCGGCCGCAAGGGTTCTCGGGAGCTGTAGTTCTCGTGGTGCGCGTGCGCCCGGGACTAGGCGGTCGCGTGTGAGTGACTCATCGCAGCGCGGAAGGGTGTGGCTGAGAGTCGCTGGGCCGGTGACGGGGCCAGGCGAGGTGGGAGGGGGAGTTCCTGTGACCCCTGGCTGGGGAACAGGCTTTGGGCAGCCCCTGCAAAGGTGAGGCCGCGGGGCTCCCCGGCAGAGCTGGGTAGCGGCGGCTGGGGAGGCCGCGGGGGGTCCCCGCACGGTTGGGGCTGTGGTGGGGGAGAGGCTCCTGGGCGCCCCGGCAGAGATGGGGCAGTAGGGGGGCGGGGTGATGGGGGCAGACTCGGTGCCAGCTCATGCTGAGGCCCCTAGGCCTCAGCTGAGCACTAACAAAGGCAGAGCTGGCCCCCTCTGTGTTAGTGTTGCTAAAATAGGTATTAGATTTATACAGATGTTTAATCTTTAACCTCTGTGAAATGCCCGTAAATTGCTGTATGCGTTAATCTCACTTATAATATCAGTAGCCTGTGTTATAAAGTAGCATTTAAGTGTTTGCTCTGTAACTGTAAAAGTGTTTGTTCTGCAACTGGAAACCACCAGTCAGGAGGGAAAAAAAGCATTACCGAATGTGAAATACCAGACAAACTATTATAGACCATTGGAGGACAAAAGACTTGGTTGATTACTCCCCACACACCTGTGAAGAGGAGACATGCATATAGACTGCCCCCACAGCTCAAACTCGTGGAACAAGGAAATAAAAATCCCTGATTAAAAAAAAAACAAACTATCTTTATGCTACTTGGATCTGAGGGAAAATGATTACTAAGCAAAAGCAACAGATTCTCTGTGATTTGTCTGGGTATCCGTAAAAGACAGATAGAGCTTTCTTATTGCAGAAGTTTCTACCATCTCTTGAAATCTGAGACTGTAACTCATTTGTGTGCATATGTTTACTTGCTTTAACCTTGTAAATAACTCTCACTTCTTTTTCTTAGTTAATAGATCTGTAGTTAGTTTATTATAGGATTGGCTACAAGCACTGGTTTTGGTGTAAGATCTTAAGTGCAATTGACCTGGGGTAAGTGACTGGTCCTTTGGGACTGGGGGTAATCTGAATATTGTTAAGTTTCAGAGTAGCAGCCGTGTTAGTCTGTATCCGCAAAAAGAACAGGAGTACTTGTGGCACCTTAGAGACTAACAAATTTATTAGAGAGTAAGCTTTTGTGGGCTACAGCCCACTTCATCAAATGCATAGCATGGAATTTATAATAAGGGGTGCGTGTGTGTGTGTATACATACACACTCACACCACACATACACAGATAAGTTGGAAGTTACTGCATATTGTTGTGATTTTTGGTGTAAAGGATCATCTATCACAGGCAAGCTTGCCTAGGTGGCAAGATAGACTGGAGTACTCAAGGGGACTGTCTGTGAGTCCATGATTAGGCTATTAAAATGTCTGAAGTGTTTACACATAAGAACATGGCGGGGTGGGGGGGGGGGGGTAGCGCTATATGTGAAAGAAAATGTAAAATCAAATGAAATAAAAATCTTAAATGAATCCACATGTTCCATAGAATACCTTTGCTCTAATAAGAATATAATAGTAGGGCTCTATTATTGACCACCTGACTAGGACAGCGATAATGACAGTGAAATGCTAAGGGAGATTAGAGAGGCTATCAAAAAATAAAGAACTCAATAATAGTGGGGGATATCAATTATCCCCATATTGAGTGGGCACATGTCACCTCAGGACGAAATACAGAGACAAAATTTCTTGATACTTTAAATGACTGCTTCTTGGAGCAGCTGGTACAGGAACCCACAAGGGGAGAGGCAACTCCTGATTTAGTACTGAGTGGAGCGCAGGATCTGGTCCAAGAGGTAACTATAACAGGACCACTTGGAAATAGTGACCATAATATAACAACATTTAACATTCCTGTGGTGGGACGAACACCTCACCAGCCCAACACTGTGGCATGTAATATCAGAAAGGGGAACTATGCAAAAATGAGGAGGTTAGTTAAACAGAAATTTAAAAGGTACTGTGACTAGAGTGAAATCCCTGCAAGCTGCACGGACGCTTTTCAAAGACACCATAATAGAGGCTCAACTTAAATGTATACCCCAAATTTAAAAACACAGTAAAAGAACTAAAAAAGAGCCACTGTGGCTTAACAACCATGTAAAAGAAGAAGTGAGAGATAAAAAGGCATCTTTTAAAAGTGGAAGTCAAATCCTAGTGAGGTAAATAGAAAGGAGGATAAACACTGCCAAATTAAGTTAAAAATGTAATAAAAAAAGCCAAAAAGGAGTTTGAAGAACAGCTAACCAAAAACTCAAAAGGTAGTAACAAAATGTTTAAGTACATCAGAAGCTGGAAGCCTGCTAAACAACCAGTGCGGCCCCTGGATGATCAAGATACAAAAGGAGCACTTAAAGACGATAAAGTCATTGCAGAGAAACTAAATGAATTCTTTGCTTCAGTCTCTATAGCTGAGGATGTTAGGGAGATTCCCCAACCTGAGCCGTCTTTTGTAGGTGACAGATCTGAGGAATTGTCATAGACTGAAGTGTCACTAGAGGAGGTTCTGGAATTAATTGAGAAACTTAACAGTAACAAGTCACCGGGACCAGATGGCATTCACCCAAGAGTTCTGAAAGAACTCAAATGTGAAATTGCGGAACTATTAACTATGGTTTGTAACCTGTCCTTTAAATCAGCTTCTGTCCCCAGTGACTGGAAGATAGTTAATGTAACGCCAATATTTAAAAAGGGCTCTAGAAGTGATCCCCAGCAATTACAGACCGGTAAGTCTAACGTCAGTAGCGGGCAAATTAGTTAAAACAATAGTAAAGAATAAAACTGTCAGTCACATAGAAGAACATAAATTGTTGGGCAAAAGTCATCATGGTTTTTGTAAAGGGAAATCATGTCTTACTAATCTATTAGAGTTCTTTGAAGGGGTCAACAAACGTGGACAAGTGGGATCCAGTGGACATAGTGTACTTAAGGTTTCTAGAAAGCCTTTGACAAGGTCCCTCACCAAAGGCTCTTACGTAAATTAAGTTGTCATGGGATAAGAGGGAAGATCCTTACATGGATTGAGACCTGGTTAAAAGACAGGGAACAAAAGGTAGGAATAAATAGTAAATTTTCAGAATGGAGAAGCGTAATTAGTGGTGTTCCCCAAGGGTCAGTCCTAGGATCAATCCTATTCAACTTATTCATAAATGATCTGGAGAAAGGGATAAACAGTGAGGTGGCAAAGTTTGCAGATGATACTCAACTGCTTAAGATAGTTCAGACCAAAGCAGACTGAAGAACTTCAAAAAGATCTCACAAAACTAAGTGACTGGGCAACAAAATGGCAACTGAAATGTAATGTGGATAAATGTAAAGTAATGTGCATTGGAAAAAATATCCCCAACTATACTTACAATATGATGGGGGCTAATTTAGCTACAACTAATCAGGAAAAAGATCTTGGAGTCATCGTGGATCGTTCTCTGAAGACGTCCATGCAGTGTGCGGTGGCAGTCAAAAAAGCAAACAGGATGTTAGGAATCATTAAAAAAAGGGATAAAGAATAAGATGAATATCTTATTGCCCTTATATAAATCCATGATACGTCCACATCTTAAATACTGTGTACAGATGTGGTCTTCTCATCCCAAAAAAGATATACTGGCATTAGAAAAAGTTCAGAAAAGGACAACTAAAATGATTAGGGGTTTGGAACAGGTCCCATATGAGGAGAGATTAAAGAGGCTAGGACTTTTCAGCTTGGAAAAGAGGAGAGGAGACTAAGGGGGAATATGATAGACGTATATAAAATCATGAGTGGTGTGGAGAAAATGAATAAGGGAAAGTTATTTACTTGTTCCCATAATATAAGAACTAGGGGCCACTGTTAGGATATAGATATTCAGGCCTGTCTGTAAAGGCCTGTACTCTAAGAATTTAGGTGTATTCTTATCACTTAGCTAATTATAGAGGTATAAAAGAATCAAAATCACTGTCTGCTGGTGTAAGGGCCTTCTCTTACTGTGACAGTCTGAGGCTAAGGCCTCTCGCTAAGCAGCAGAGACAGCCATAAGCTGGGAAGCAAATGGTCACATCCTCACTAGTCACATTGAAATAAAGTGCTATTGGGCTGTTAGGAATACAATCCTGTCCTGATAATGCCTATCACCTACAGAGAAAATGTAAAAGGAAACTTAGTTTGATAGCTTCCTGTCTGGCAAGAACTCACTTATCAGTAGCTGGGATGTGAAATCCTCATTTCCTATTGTTTGTGTGTATAACCTCTGTCTGGTTCTGTGATTGTTTCTGTCTGCTGTATAATTAACTTTGCTGGGTGTAAACTAATTAAGGTGGTGGGATATAATTGGTTAAATAATCATATTACAATATGTTAGGATTGGTTAGTTAAATTTCAGTAAAATGATTGCTTAAGGTATAGCTAAGCAGAACTCAAGTTTTACTATATAGTCGGCAGTCAATCAGGAAGGGGGGGGAATGGGAATCATGTTTTGCTAAGGGGGGAAATGGGAACAGGGACACGGGTAAGGTTCTGTGGTGTCAGAGCTGGGAAGGGGGATACTAAGGAAGGAAACGGGAATCATGCTTGCTGGAAGTTCACCCCAATAAACATTGAATTGTTTGCACCTTTCGGGTATTGTTGCTCTCTGTTCATGCGAGAAGGACCAGGGAAATAAGCGGGTGAAGGAATAAGCCCCATAACAGCCACCAAATGAAATTAATGGGCACCAGGTTTAAAACAAATAAAAGGAAGTTCTTCACACAGCGCACAGTCAACCTGTGGAACTCCTTGCCTGAGAAGGTTGTGAAGGCTAGGACTATAACAGGGTTTAAAAGAGAACTGGATAAATTCATGGAGGTTAAGTCCATTAATGGCTATTAGGCAGGATGGGTAAGGAATGGTGTCCCTAGCCTCTGTTTGTCAGAGGGTGGAGATGAATGGCAGGAGAGCGATCACTTGATCATTACCTGTTAGATTCACTCCCTCTGGGGCACCTGGCATTGGCCACTGTCAGTAGACAGGATACTGGGCTGGATGGACCTTTGGTCTGACCCAGTATGGCCATTCTTAGGTTCTTATGTACACTTGATGCTTGGTTGGTGAAATCCAAGTATAGTACTCACAAATAGTTTGGAGTTTGTGCCCTGCTTCTTACCAGTCTGCCCTGAGGTTGGTACTCACGCTACTGAGCCGCTCCAAAAAGCATGCATATGCCACAGTTCAGTTGGGTTTGTAGATCATAACCCAGCACGGTTAAAGTTGAGACTTGATACTGAGAGTTTGAAAGGTTAAAGAGTTGACTGTGGTTCACTCACTGTGTCTTACGATGGTCTTGACAGAAAAGACTTGAGCCATTATGTAAAGAGAGGGGAATCTCCTGTAAAAAGAAAACTCCAGTTCAGGAGCTGAGCGCTTTGCTCATAAATTTTGACCAGCTGTCCAAGGACCCTCCCTGCCCTAGGCACCGCAGAGGGGAACACTGCACTGGAAATGGCCTGATTGCAGGACCTGGCAGCCCAGGAAGAACACAAGCATCAGAGCTGCAGCTCAGGGGGACAGAGGCAGCCCTGGCTGCAGTCAAGACCTAGGAGGAGGAGAGATCCCACCAAAGACATATGGAACAACTAACGGTCGAAGCCAGTGAGAAAGCGAAGGAGGGGGCACACAAGAGGCAAACAGAAGTTCAAACATTGCAGTACAGAGTACTGGAGCAGCAAAAGGAGCTTCCCCAGCCAGCAAGCGTACCCCTCTACAACACAAGGGAGTGGGAGAGCATCTGCTTAATTTCTAAAGAAACTGACTGTATGGAAGAGTACCTGTCCACCTTTTAGAGACTATGTGGGATACACGATATCCCAGAGGATACGCCAGTGCCTATCCTCCTAATCAGATTAACTGGGAAAGACAGTCAAGTTTTTAATGATATCGAAGAGGTGATGCTAAAATGTATAAGAAATTTAAAGAAAATGTACAGAAAAAATGTAAGATTACTCCTGAGACCTGTCAGTTGAAGTATAGAAGTCTCAAAACGTTTGACAATATCACTCATGTTGAATATGTACCTAAAATGTGTAATTTTTGAGAAAATGGATAATGGGGCAGCGGCTGAGAATGATTATGAAAAACTGATCTGAGGGCCCAGGAGTAATTGTTATGGGTAGTTACAAATGAGGTAAAGACAGCCATCTATAACAAAACCAAATCTTCCACAGTTTTATAGGCTGTAGAAATTGCTGATGGATATGAATCAAGGGCTCATGGGGGGAATTCCAGGGGAAGGGAAAGAGGGGTTTGCAAGTAAACCTAACCCCAAGGGAGCACAGGTTTTAAAGCCCCCTACCAAAAGTGAAGGCAAGTAGTCTGCCATCACTGTGGGACTCCTAGGCACATAAAATCAATTTGTCCAAAACTTGAGGTAATCCCAAGACCCACACCCCATCCTGCCATAGCAAGTGGCACTACCATTGTCCCAGAGGCAGTGGACGAGCAGGTTTTTGAACCAAAGAACTATATCAGGACGAGTCCTGGGAGGGTAGTAAAGAAGTTGTTAAGAATGCTAAGGTATAGATATAGCATCCCAAGTCACTCTGGTTAAGGAAAGTTTGGTAAGGGAGGAAGACTGTCTCCCTGGTAAGAGTTTAAATAGATTGGCTTAATTCCCTCTATCTGTACTTCTGGCTAAGGTCCACCTTGAGTGTGAGGATTTTAAGGGAGATATTGTTATAGGTATTAGGACGTACTGTTGATATTTTAATAGATAATGATATTTTATCCATGTCTAAGCAGGTTAGTCATAACTTGCAGCCAGAAAGAGTGTGGCCCTATCTCCCCTCCCAGAATACTTGGGGGGAGGGAGGATTCCTTTCTGACCTCTGCTGGTGGCCAGCCGAAACCTGAAGTAGGTGCTTTAGGAACATAAGACAAACTGGAAATAAGCTGCAGGGCTGTTGAGCCCTGATCCCTACCATCACAAGCAGCCCCATCACACAATTGTACTCATAAATTTCTCTCTCTCTTAACTAATCAAGTTGTTTGCCCCCACAATTCCTATGGGGAGGCTGTTCCAGAACCTCATTCCTGTGATGGTTAGAAACCTTCTAATTTACAGCCTGAATTTGTTTGTGACCAGTTTATTTCAATTTATTCTTGTGCCAGCATTGTCCTTTAGCTTAAATAGCTCTTCCCCCTCCTTTGTATTTATCTCCTAATACAGCGGTTCTCAAACTTTTTTTCTCGTGGACCACTTGAAAATTGCTGAAGGTCTCAGCAGACCACTTAATGATCTTTCCAAATGTTGTTTGTACCGTTAGCTAACTATTGTTAAGCACTTTGGATAAAAGCGCTGTATAAAAAACCCTTAATAATTAACTTTTTTTGTTCTACAAATAAAAGCACACAACTGTTATTTTAATATCAGTAGTCTTACCTTCCTAATGTGATGGATGTGCCCTCTCTCCCCCGCTGCGGCAGCCCCCGAGCTGGGGCTGGGAAGGGGTCTCTCCCCCGAGCTGGGGCTGGGAAGGGGTCTCTCCCCCGAGCTGGGGCTGGGGAAAGTTGCCTCTTTCTCTGACTGCCGCAGCCCTGCACATCCCAAATTCCCTCCACCTCCTCTTCGTACCCCATTACCCCCTCCCACCTACTCCTTATTCCCCCTAAGGCCACCACCTCACCTTACATGTGCGTCTTCTCCAGGGTCCAGGAACCTAATTAGCGGAGCCATGCCTGCATGGCTCCGCTAATTAGGTGGGTGGCCCTTCACTATGTTGTGTGCGGCCGCCCAGGTGCACACCTTAGAGGGAACTATCCGCAGACCACCTGAATGGAGCTTGCGGACCGCTGGTGGTCCGCGGACCGCAGTTTGAGAACTTCTGTCCTAACGTATTTGTAGAAAGCAATAATATTCCCTCAGCTTTCTTTTTGCTAGACTAAACAAACCAAGCTCTTCAAGTATCTTCTTATGAAATAGGTCCTCCATTCCCCTGATCACTGTAGGGACTCTTCTCTGCACCTGGTCCAGTTTAAATTCATCTTTCTTAAACATGGTTGAGCAGAATTGTACACAGTATTCCAAGCGAGGTCTTACCCGTGCCTTGTACAATGGCATTAATATTTCTCTATCCCTAATGAAAATGCCTTGCCTGATGCATCCTAGAATCACATTTGCTTTTTTCACAACTGCATCACATTGGTGGCTCATAGCCATCCTATGATTGACCCGCTCACCCAGGTCTCGCTGACACCCCAGTTTGTATCAAAAATTCTTCTTAAACCCTAAACGCACAACTTCACACTTTGGACTATTGAATTTCATCCCATTTCTGTCATTCCAGTCATCAAGGTCATCCAGATCTTCTGGTGTAATATTTTGATTCTTCTCTGTATTGATGGTGTATACTTTATCTCATCAGCAAATTTCATTAGCACATTCTACTTTTTGTGCCAGGGTCATTAATAAAAATATTGAATAAGACTTCCCAAGACTGATCCTTGAGGAACTCCGCAGGTAACCTACCTCCAGACCAATAATTCACCTTTCAGCACTGCACAACCCATTGCCTTCTCCGCTTTAACCAATTCCTTATCCACCTTACAATGCTTGTACTGATCCCCATCTTCCCTAATTTAACTAGTAGTTTCCCATTTAGTACCATAGGTGATCAGAGCTCTTCTCAAATTCCATCAGTGAAAAGAAAGCCATTTTCTCCAGATTTGCAAACTATGCTCTGTGGGAATAATGATGTCCAAAATCAGGAAACAAAATGCACTGGTTCAGAAACTCTCTCACTCTACCAAATTTAAAATCGGGCCCAGGATGAAGGCTGATGTATTCTGTCTATAAAGTCTACAAAGCTTGACAGCATCATTATAACCTATCTGAATGTGTAATTTTTAATGATCAAACCATTGCTCTGTCTTTGATGCGTGCAAAATAAATCAGTGTTTCTGAATTAGGGTGGTTTGAAATTGTTTTATTGAAAAATCTTCCCTTTGGAAAACATGGTTTTGTCAAAACTGATATGGACTGTTGGGAAAATTGAAACCAAAAAACAGTTCTAATGGACATTATTATAATGTCATTTTAGTGTCAAATAAAATTTTCTCTTAACTGTCAACAAACTTTGATTCAAGAGAAAATGTTGATTTTTTTTGTTGTTTTTACATTTCTGAATATAATTTTTTTGGAACTTTGAAATTATTTGAGATGTAGATGTTTCATCTCAATTTTAGACAAGACAAAATGTTGAAGTATTGGAATTTCCCACAGGTTGGATATTCTATTTCCCAATCAATTCTATTCTGAACTGAAAATCTTTTGGCTTTATTGAAGTGTAAACAGAAAACCAACAAGCAGATAAAGTCCTTCAGGTCAAAGTCAGTGAAGCTTTTACATAGTGTAGACAGTATCTCAATACTCACGGGCTGCTTCCACTCCCATATGGAATTACGTAACATCCCAGTGGCAACCACAGCGGATTCACGGCTGGTGTAAATCAACATAGTTCTGTTGACTACATCCTTTATGTAATTTTTCCTGACTTTAGTAGAAAAGTGAATAAGTGAAAAAGCCAGTCACACCCTTTGCCCTTTACTTCATCTCCCCTTCCCACTTTTTATATCAGCTGAAAACAAGGCAAGCCAGTACCATGTGCACTATAGGCAAGTGCCCTGAGGACCATCAGCGCTTCATGGATCACAGATAATTTTTGAAGTCCCCACAAGGATTGGGCCAGCTTTAACATTTTGGGGCATTCTTGCAAAATGCTTTTCCACATCTGTAACTTAAATACATGATGATTATTTTACACAGACACCACTGTCTCCAGCTATCCACCACTTATGTCAATGAGTTTGTGTGGGAACTCGGGTGGTTCAGTCATCTGCTTAGCTGTCTCAGAGATAGTACACTCAAAGCCACTTTCTCTGTATTCTGTAGCACTGATGGAGACTAACATTTCAGCTGAAACATTCTCCAAACTTTTGCTGACAGTTCCTTTCACCATCTACATCTTACCAAACTTTGGTGCACACACTGAAATTCTCTTCACCTGCATATGGTCTTCCCCTGGGGGCACAGATTGCTACGGTTACAAAGTCTACCTTAGCCTGCTTCCAGCCCATGTCCACTCTGCCCTGTAGGTCAGCCTGTGCAGGCAGAGACCCCTTCCGCACCTTGCAGGGGATCTAGAGGCTCTCCGTGAAGTCACTTTCCCCCAGGGGTGAAGTCATGCAAATATGCCTTTCACAGGTCCTCCAGACTGTGGTGGACTGCAGGACACAATGCACTGCTGAGACAATGATATATCTATGCGGTTTCAGCTTCTGTTGGATGCACTACCACCCTCATCCCTGAGCAATGCATCATAAAACGTGTTCTGCTAATAGTGAACTGCCTTCATAACATCACTCTCTTGGTCAGGAAAAACAAAGTTTGCAAAGCTTCTGTGAAATGTCAAAAGGAAGATTGAGCAATTTTTGAAGATTGGACTTCAAATTGGACAATCAGGTTACGCTATGAAAGACACGTGACATATTAAAACTCTGGAACTCTCTTACGGGAGCCTGTGGTCAAGTTTTCCTTCCTTCCATATTACTCCCGTTCCCAGCATTCCTTACTGCTGGGTCATTCACAGGTCCATATCCCAGACAGTCTTTGAAGCATGGTATATTCTTGGAGAGTTCCACAGATCTCAAGATGCCGGGCATCTGCTGTAGATGGATAATATTAGGTGTAGAGCCCAGGATTATTGGATTAGTGATGAGTGTTCGTGTCATTTTCCCAGCAACCAAAAAAAAAAAAAAAAATTGGCTATTACCTGAGGAAGAGCATCCTGAATACAAACATCTCTCTCTATCCAGGGTGAAATTCACCCACTGCAGAATGTCGGCACATGGGTTAGGCACTACTTCAGTCCTGTTTACGCATTGTGGATTGTGTGATCCCCACACCAGCGACTTGTCTCATTCTCTCTCTCTGGTATTCATAGGTGTTTAAGACCAGAATGGTCCATTATGACAATTTAATCTGACCACCTATATAACATAAGATATAGAATTTCACCAGTGATTCCTGTATCAACGCAGAACATTATGTGCTATCTCATAAAATTACAGTCAGGTTTAAGGTTCCTTCTGCTGCTTCATGCTGGTAAATTGTGATTGTGCTCTGCGAGGTGCCTATGTAAAAATGCCATCTTCTTAATGAAGAGATCTGCTACTTGTATTTAGTTAATCAGATACGTTGATTTTAAAGATGGAAATAAATACTACTCTTTACTCCAGTTAGAAACACTGCAGAGCCAATACAGTTTTGGAGAGGGAGCTGGATTCTGTTTTGGCTTTGCATGCTCAACAGGATGGTTAAATTCCACTTCCATGGCTAAATTATGCTCACAGTTATATTTGTGCAACCTTATTGAAGATAATGGTGATCATGATGTCTGAAAGCGAGGAAAGTACAAAGCTCAGTTAATAATGTGTATTCATTTTTTAAAAGAGGTACACATTAGTATCCTATACAGAAGGGCTTTTCTGTCATTGGTCTTATTAATTTTTGTTTGTTTTACCTCCATCCTCAGTCCTCTGCCGTCTGTTAAGTCAGCTCACTTTTCATAATAGCAACACTCATTTTAATTTAATTAAATTTAAAGGTTCAATGGATGGAAGCTGAAGTTAGACGAATTCAGATGCAAAATAATGTGTGATTTTTTTAGCACTGAAGGCAATTACCTATTGGAACAACTTACTTAAGGATGTGATGGATTCTCCATCTCTTAAAAACTTTAAATCAAGACGGGGTGTCTTTCTACAAGAGATGCTGTGACAGACAGACTGACAATATCCTGAATGAACTCTGTTGAATTAAGTTAAGGTTAATTTAATAAGGTTTAATACATTTGGGGGTACATTGTATTAGAAATGCAAATGTTTATGTACTAATGTGAGATTGTATGGAACTTCTTTATCAAGGAGACAAGATCAATGCAATCTTTGGAAGGTATGAGAGTTCAGAGGTCTTTTAGGAACTGTGTGGGAAGTGGATTTTCTATGAAGTAATTTGAGGCTCACCTCAAATGCAGATTCTTTCCTCCAAAGCCAACCTAACCAAGATACACCCTGGGGAGAGAAACCCATTGTGTACCAATTACCTGCTTCTGGAAGCTCCACATCAAAGACTCCTGATCTGTATGAAAGGGTGGACAACCCTGCATAGACTAAACTTGTCATGAGTGTGCTTATTCTGAGCTGAAGCTGTGTGGAACTGGTAACCACAAGGACTGTCTAGAGTGGGGGAGGGGGTTCAAGGACTGCTTCTACCAGAAGTCGTGTTAGGGTTGGGGTTAATTCTGGTAAGCTTATTAGCATGTATGTAGGTACTTGCATTGTTTTTAATATGTTTGCTTTTTACCTTAAGAATAATGTGGGCTTACTTAGAGCTGTGTGATAGTGTAATTGCTACAGTTGTAACTGTTCTCAATCTCCGAAGAGGAAGCAAGCAGGCGCCCTTGGGTAACGGTTCTGTGCTGGGAAATACACTGTGAAGGCAGTGAGCTGTGCAGCCTGGGAATAGCCCAGTCAGAAGGGAGGGAGACTCACCTCTCCAGCCAGAAAAGCAACAGCTGAGGAGCTGGAAGCTGAGAGTGGGTGCCAGAAGCTGAGAGTGGGTGCCCTTGCTGAACCACTGAGGGGAAATACAGGTGTAGATGTCCTCAACTGACAGATGCTCTAGCTCAGGGATCTCAAAGTCCCGGCCCACAGGCCATCTGCAGCCTGAGAACCTCCCCACCGCGGCCCGCAGAAGAAACACTCATGCAGACATGCTGCCGGCAATGTCTGCTGCAGGCCCTGCTCCCATTGGCTGGGGGAGAGGGACAAAGATACCATCACTAGTCGCCAAGCAGAGGCAGCATCACTTTTTTCCCTACAATGAATATAAACAAGTCAAAATACCGACCACAACTCTCTGATGCTCACCTCCCTGCAATCCTGAAGGTTTCAACCGCTCAGTCACTGAAGCCAAACATCAACAAACTGACAGAACTGAAGCGTTGCCAGCTGTCTGTCAAAACACTAAAAACTCTCTGCCAGGCAAAGAATTATATAAAGTTGTAGGACAGTATTATCTCTAAGAAATACAAAATAAAAAATACAATATAAATGTTCTCTTTTCTGAACACCATTTTCAGTGACATGATTGGCCCGCTGGGAGGATTTGAGGACTGGCACTGGCCCTAAGTTGAGTTTGAGGCCCCTGTTCTAGCTCTACCAGAAATTATGGGCTTGATGCAAGAATTACTGTGTGAAGTTCTCTGGCCTGTGTAATGCAGGAGGTCAGACTAGATGTTTGTACGGGTCCCTTTTTGTCATAAAATCCATATAAGCACTACCATGTTTTCATAAGGGCATTTCTTTTCTTGCACTGACCCTCCCTCCCCAGGGGGCAAAATGCACCCAAAACACTGCTAACCACACAAAGTAAACTGTAGGAGGGGGAGAAAACTCACCCAAACATTGTTCTCCAATCTTCTGATTCCAGGACACAATTCTGACAGGTGCTGTGCACTCTGGTCCTGAGCCTGCAGAGCACTTAAGTACATGCACAAGTGATTTATCAGCATGTAAGTGGCCCCACTCACTTCATAGACTTGAAAGCTAAACACATAGTTTTGTAGTAAGCCAGAAGATGGAGCCCAAGCATAAGCAGCCAAGTCCTAGAGGGCAAGAAGCCAGAGGATTCCATGAGGACCCCTTGGCTATAGCGTGTCTATGGAGGGGGAGGGAAGGGTGCTCTACAGGAGGAAGACAGACTATATTGCTCTGGGAGTAGGTGTGCATGAGCCTGGGGAAAGGACCGTGATAAATGCTGCTAAACCAGAGCTAGTGGTGAGCACTGTGGACTCAGACTCTCAAGCATCTCGGGGGTAGCTTAATGCCCATTAGCCAAAGAGCAATGTATCTTAGCAGGCTGGGAGTCCAGACAGAGCGGCCCCCGGCTGAGTAATGTACCCCACCAGGCTAGCACATCTCAGCTCTATGCAAAGGCCTCAGTGTGGAGAGGGGGCTAGAGGTTTGGGGCACCTCCAGAGGTAGGGGAAGGGATGGTGCTAATGTTTAACTGTTATTGAATTCCCTTCACTCTCCCATCCCCACTTTGGCCCATTGGCCTGTACCCATTCCCTTGCTTAATATTCTTACATATAAGTAATTTCAGAACTCTGTGTTTAAGGGGGTTTTGGTGTGGGGACTTCTAGACCCACTCAAAGAAAGAAGGTCAATGCCCATCCAAAGAGGAAGAGGCAGGCTTGCCCTCTTAAGACATTTACCAGCACCCTTGTCCAGCATGGCATTGGGGTGGGTTGACTTCTGTGTCACCAGATATCTTGAGTCATTGTTTTCTGTCATCTGTTTCATGCTTGCCCTCACACTCTTTAATTCTCTGAAGAGTTTTGACATACAAAATGTATATTTAAAATAAAGTTGTATTTAGGTAAATGCCTCCTGCCACTACTCTGGCTGGCCGGTCATTGGGGTTAGTAAAGTAGGAATATTTAGCATAGATACAGAAAGATACTGGACCATATTATGTATTACTCCTTTCCTGCGCATGCCTGCCTACTTTTGGCCCCTGCCAGGATCCTACTCAGCTACTGGCACAATTTAGAGGACATCCAGAATTGCTTTCAAGTTGCAACAGTTTTCTGTGAGCTGTGTCAGAGGGTAGGTGGCCTTCTGAAATCTTTTATTAAACACAGCAGCCCCTATGACGAAGCCCAGACAAAAAAAACAAAACAAAAATAGACATCCAGAATTGCTTTCAAGTTGCAACAGTTTTCTGTGAGCTGTGTTAGAGGATAGCTGGCCTTCTGAAATCTTTTATTAAACACAGCAGCCACTATAATGAAGCCCAGACAACAAAACAAAAATAGAAACATACATAAAACAGATAAAAGTCAAAAGCAGAGAGCAAATTGATACAAGAAAATGCAACCTTCTCCTCCCTTCCAACATTCACAACTCCGTTGATAGGAGAGCCCCAACACTGATGACTCACTCCATCTTCCAAACACAGTCTACTTGGTGTCCAAAGTCCAATCAAAGCAGAAGTCAACCATGACTAATTGTCTTGGCTCAGTCCCATAACAGGTGCTCCATCCCTCTGTATAGGGTCCGTTACCTAGCGCTCAAGATACTGCTTTTGGGGTCCTCCCAATCTGACCCAAGCCCAGGTCCTTGATACTGTTAAGGAAAAGTTAGCACATGTGACTCCATTTTGGTTTGGGGCCCACCATTGTTTAAATGCCAGCACATCATACACCAGGAAGAGTAATCCTTAAATACTGAATCCCTGTGAAAATCCTCCTCCTCGTCTCCAGCCTGCCTTGACTCCCAGTATCTGGTTTTTGTCAGTCTCTAACTCCCTGTCTCTTGGCCTTGATGTGAGGCCTCCCATCCTGATAATAAAAGTTACTGATACATGGCTTTAGGACCATGCTGTGTAATTAACATACTGGTATAGCACGAGGAATGCACCAAGCAAGGTTAGGTGGTAGATAAGACAAGGGTTTGTTTATTGGCTAAGGTTTCTGATGCACAAGGGCAACATGCTTTGCTAAAAGGTATATAACCTTTGTATAATCTGCTTTCAGGGTCCCCTCCTGGCTAGCAGGGGGCACCACGCTTGAGCGTAATAAACTTAGTGTTTTTTGGGACCTCTGCAGTTGTTGACTTTATTTCTGTGCCTCAGCCTAGATTCAAACTGTGCGTGACCTATCAAGTGTAATTCGTAGCATTGGTGTGCGTGTCCTACAAGGTGTAATTCGTAACAGTTTTGGCGACCCCGAAGGGACTCTAGGCTTGCCCCAACAAGCGAGACTACACTCCTCCTCTCGGACAGCTCCAGCCGGCACAGGGTGAGTTCACCTTTGAGAACTCCAAGGGGGGGGGGGGGTAGGTGAGCCGTCGCTTAGGCGATAAGGTGGCACATTTTGTGTTCTTTTGGTAGCCCATTATGGGTTCTGGGCAGAGTGTAAGTAAGGGGACCCCTTTGGCTGAAATTCTCAAGAATTGGGGGAATATTTCTGGCACCCATGGGTTAGGCAGGAAAAAAGCTGTTATTTTATGTAAGGTTGAGTGGCCAACACTAACAACTCAAACATCTGTTGAATGGCCACCGGATGGGTCCTTTGCTGGGGATACATTAACAGTGCTTAGAAGGAGGCTGGAGGACAAAGCTCCAGCCCAGATGAATTATTGGTATGTATGGGACAACTGGGCTTATGCGCATGCAAAAGGACATCCTCTTTCCTCCTCCTTTTCTTATTCATCTCAGGGGTCTCCAGCCCCACTCTGTGCTATGCCTGCTTCTGCCCCTCCTCCGGCTTACCCTCAGCTTTCTGACTTATGCCCATCACCTCCTTGCTTGCCAATTAGCCGTGCTTTCTGTCCAGGTGACAAGCCTCATGTGGGGAGGACTCGGGTAGCCCTTGTAAGTAAAAATATTTTAAAAAAGAGACCAGGAGGGCTGGGGGCTAGTTAAGAAGCCCACCCTCCTTGTTAATTTGGTAGTGAAACAAAGCTAGTGCTCATGGAAGGGACAGTTCAGAGAAAAAAAAAGGATCGGCCCCAAGCGGGCAGGCAACAGAGAGAGAGATTGGAAAACAGGTTGGAAACTTCAAGGTCATCGTGAAAAAAAGAGGAGTAAATAATTACAGGAATGAAAAACGTAAATCCCGGAATAATACTTGGAATGGTAAAATCCAAATTTTGGGAAATAAACAAGTGATTTAAAAAAAAGTAAGAAGTTAACTCTTTAGTTGCTGAAAACAATTAAGCAGTTAAACTTTGTGAAATACTGGAAAAAAGAATTCTTGGTTTCTTTGCAGCCATTTTGGAAAAAATGGGCCCTTTTCCAAAAAAAATGCAATTATACAGTGCTACTTAATTAATATCTTATTAGGTTCCAAGAGGCTACAATAGGTGGTGTCTTCCTTTTCAGGTCGCTGTGTATTTAACAGCGGGAGTTAAAAGTAAAAGGCAATCAAAAGTCTGGTAGAGTTTATTGTGCCCTTTTTAAAGTAAGAATCTTTAACCTGTGAATCCAAAAGCAAGCCGGAAAGCATTTGTTTTCATGTAAATTACCTAACTAATAAGGTAGAGGCCACTGAAACCTATAAAACAAATACAAGAAAATATGGGTAATTCCTCCGTTTTGTCTGCAATTAACAAAGGTATTTGTATAAAAAGGAAATATTTTAAGCAATGACTGACTGCCAAAAGGGGTAAATCTGTGGGGGGTTTTTGTCTTTCAAAAAAATCAGAAAAAATTAATGCCAGCTGAAAAGCAATTCAACATCTCATGAATTAACTGGCACAATAGGAACTCTGTTCTGTGTTCTATGTGCTGTCTTGTGGTGTGTGTCTTGTGGCCAGAATTGCTGTGTTTAATTTTTCATAAAACAGTTTAATTTAAAACTAAATAAAAAAAATAAAATCAAAATGCAGATACTTGTTTTATTCAACTTGGAATACAAAGTGTTTAAATATCAAAAAATGTAATATACTAAAGTTTAATACATTTGCTTAAATAAAAAAAATTTCATTGGCCAGATCTTTTAATTAAAAAAATTGTTGTTAAAATTTGCACACCATCAAAGGTTAACCCACTCCCCATATTATACACGAGATCCTTCTGGCTACCTCACATTTCTAGCCAGAGAGCTGGGAAGGAAAAAAGCTATTAGACACCAGAAGTTGTACCAAGTGGACTCCTCAAAAGTGGGTGTGCTTGTCCTGGCTTGTTGCTCCAAAGCTCTGTAATAAAGTCATTTTCCTAGAAGGGTATATGTGGCATATATTATACAATAAGACTAAAGTGCTGTATAATGGGCAATGTACATGTGTTCTTTTTTAAACAAAAGGTGTATAAGTAAAAAGTGAAAGTTTCCTTTGCAGGTTAATAAAAGCCAAGAAGGGGAAAAAAAATAAAATGGAGGACGAGCTAATTCAACGCTGTAGCTGGCAGTCTCGGTCCAAAGATAAGACACTGGCCTGCCCAAGGACACTACTCACAGCTAGGATTTGGCTAACAGCCAAGAAAGAGGGGGGCTTAAATGTGCCCAGGCAGCTGTGAGATCTGCAACACACTGCCAGACATTAATGAAATGTGTTAGGTCTCTGTATTTACAGGTAAAAAAAGTCCTGCTTCAAGAATCCTGAGCAAACCTGCCATTTGTTAAAACCAGGTGACTGGGTCTACATAAAGGTCCATCAACAAAAGACGACTCTGGCCCCATGCTGAAAAGGCCCTTATTAAGTCCTGCTAACTACCAACACCGCTGTGAAGTGCCAAGGACTGACTGCCTAGACCCATGCTTCTTACTGCAAGAAGACCCCTCCACCTCAAGGTGACTTCACTTCGACTACTGATCAGCCTGTCCCTCCTTCTGGGTTTTTTTTTTTCTCCTTTCCTCCTTTTGAGCAGCAAAAAAAAACAAAACAAGGTGAAGTGCTAGTAACCTCTCCCTTGTCCACTGACAAAGCTAACCTGCATTCAGTATTTGCTAAAGAAACCAAAGCACTACAGGGTGATGTGCTAGTAACCTCTCCCCTGTATAATGCAAAACCATGCCTGTTCCAAAAGAGAAGGAACGCCTGCTCTGCTAAAACCACCAAAATCCAAGGATTCCTGACTGCAAAAGACACTGAGAATTGGCCTTGATGGCAAAGACGGAGCATTGTACATTGGCAGGGAGAAAGTTGCGGGATGTATTCTTGGGAATGTGAAGTAAAGTGGTGGGGTGGGTTTATTCCAGAGGCTGGAACTGTGCTTGTAGGCAAGTATAAATACCAGAAACGCCTTACAGCCACGAACATTACTCCCACCATCTGCCACCACTCCTTTGCAGGTAAAGGTTCCTGGATCCATCATAGCTACGTTAAGTTGGTGCTGGGACCCCCACCTGACCCTGACAAGCCAGCAGACGAGCCACTTCACGAATGAACACTACAACCAACCCATGGACTGAGCTTTCCAGCTACTGGGACCTTCATAGCCCACCAGGACTTTGTGTGTTCCTGTTTATTGGGCTTACATTGGGGGTAGTGTTTTTTGTATAGTACAGGGGAGGATGTCGACATTGGTATGGTTTGCCGGGGGTGGGGGTTCTCTCCCTATTCCCAAGTCCAGATCAAGGATGGGAGGGCAATAGCTTCTTGAATTTAACCCATGCTATCAAACAGGGTGTAAATCGAACGCAGTGTTGGATTTGTATTCGTACCCCCACATATTTAGGTCAGGGCGTCCCGTTGGTAGGGGTACCTATCCCCCTTAATTGAACACTCCAAGCTAAGCTATGGGCAAACACTACATTTAACTGGAATGTTACAGTCCAAATATGGTCTATTAATATGGTGGCCCAGAGTAATTATGCTTTGTGTGTGTCACAACATAAGGGCATAGAAAATACAGTTTTTGTAGGGAATTTTGTAGGGTGCAAGACCACCACCCAAATCAGCTCTGGTGGGGGAGGCCCCTCTACCTGCTCCAGAACCCTGTGGCCAGTCCCCGAGGGGTCTGGCTGGTATTGGTTATGCAATCACACAGCCTATAAGGTTCTCCCAGCAGGATGGTGTGGTACATGTACCTTAGGGGCTATAGTACCCACCGTGACAGTACACCAGAACCTGACCCGGCGAGAGATCCGCAATCTAGTATGGAGGGACCGACGAAGTATTCCTTTAAACCCCCTTTCTTTATCGGCCCAAAGGCTTTCACTCCTTTGTGCGTTGGTTTCTGCCATGGTTGGGAGTAAGCGAGCTGGAAAAAGCT
This sequence comes from Lepidochelys kempii, assembly GCF_965140285.1. Taxonomy (NCBI): domain Eukaryota; kingdom Metazoa; phylum Chordata; order Testudines; family Cheloniidae; genus Lepidochelys; species Lepidochelys kempii. The sequence continues at coordinate 26,941,348 of NC_136392.1, read as the reverse complement.
ATAGTTAACATTTCAGCGGCTTTGGAATTAATGGCAAATGCTACTGCAGATGCTCTATCTGCCCTTCAAATTGAAGTCACTCAGCTATCCCAAACTACATTGCAAAACCACCTAGCCCTGGATTATCTCCTTGCAAATCAAGGCAGGGTTTGTGCTCTGGTCAACTCAAGCTGTTGTGTTTTTGTAAATCAGCACCATAGGGTGGAAACGGACATCCACATCCTCAAGCAACAGGCAGCCCTATTACACCACATCAGCCTCGACACTACCAGCGCTGGATTCCAGGAGGTCTGGGACTGGCTCACCTCATGGCTACCAGATGTGGGGACGGCGTATTTGGTATTTACTTTTTTTGACTGTTATTGTTTTTGCGTTATTTTTTTAACGCCTACAATGCTGCAGTACGTGCTGTCGGCAGTTGCTAACCCTGCAGCACGGTTACTCAGCCCCGATATAGCTTACTGACGTACAAAAAAAAGGGAGGACTGTTAAGGAAAAGTTAGCACATGTGACTCCATTTTGGTTTGGGGTCCACCATTGTTTAAATGCCAGCACATCATACACCAGGAAGAGTAATCCTTAAATACTGAATCCCTGTGAAAATCCTCCTCCTCGTCTCCAGCCTGCCTTGACTCCCAGTATCTGGTTTTTGTCAGTCTCTAACTCCCTGTCTCTTGGCCTTGATGTGAGGCCTCCCATCCTGATAATAAAAGTTACTGATACATGGCTTTAGGACCATGCTGTGTAATTAACATACTGGTATAGCACGAGGAATGCACCAAGCAAGGTTAGGTGGTAGATAAGACAAGGGTTTGTTTATTGGCTAAGGTTTCTGATGCACAAGGGCAACATGCTTTGCTAAAAGGTATATAACCTTTGTATAATCTGCATTCAGGGTCCCCTCCTGGCTAGCAGGGGGCACCACGCTTGAGCGTAATAAACTTAGTGTTTTTTGGGACCTCTGCAGTTGTTGACTTTATTTCTGTGCCTCAGCCTAGATTCGAACTGTGCGTGACCTATCAGGTGTAATTCACAGCACTGGTGTGCGTGACCTATCAGGTGTAATTCACAGCACTGGTGTGCGTGACCTATCAGGTGTAATTCACAGCACTACACAGAAAGGAATCCCTCCACTGAAAACAAAAGACAGGAAAACAATCATAGCCAACAGCAATAGCTAAATCCTCAGTCATTACACAATACTGGTACCCCATGCTCCTGACATACTGGTCTCTATGATATCTAGGGTAAGTACAATGAACCATACTCTCGGTCCAGCATATTCCCCCTACCCAACACAATCTCTTTCCAATTCCCACCATATCATGAACAAAAACATTCACCAACATCCTCCTACTCCTTCTCTCATTTGCCCCAAGCATGCTGCGAAAGGTGTCTTGACCTATAGTCTGGGCTCCTCCCCAACCCTCAAAGAGAAGTCAGACAAACTCAACCCATATTAAACTTGGATGTGCCTCCACGACTTCCTCTTTTTCTCCAGGCAGCTCTTTATTTCCGCATACCTCAGCGACTTCCAGATTGTGTGTGTGAAATTCTCCAGAGAAGCCCCTGTAAGGGGGTTCATCTGAAATACCGCCTCACACCTTGTCTTCCAGAGGAAGGTACATGGGAGCATGTTGATGAGAGAGGTTCCCCCCAACCATTGCCCATATGCTTGGCTCTTGTCCTAACTTAACTAGCACTTTCAGTACCTTCACTAATCCCACCCTCACCTTCTGAGCCCATGGGCATTCCTCCAGCAGATGCTTCCAAGTCTTCTGGACACCCTCTCCTCTTTATATTTAAAGGGAACCCTATGGGACCATAGAAGTCTCAAAGCCCCTGAAATGACTCATCTGGGCAACCATCCAACTGCAAGGGCTCATATACCTGAGCCTCCAACACCTGTTGATGCATCCCCCATATGGTCTGTCCTCCCTTCCCCCACCATGTCCATAAGGACTGGACTACTCCAAAAAGATGTTCAGAGAGTTGGTTCTGCTCATCTGACTTCTCCATCCTTGCCACAACTTCACAAGCTTCCCTTCCCACCTACCCCCCCCCCACACACACACACCCACCAGTGCTCCCCCAACCCCTCTGCTGACAGCACTGAACCCAGATTGGAATCCTACTCTGGGTAGGACCCTGCTGGTTACTCAGGATCTGCTGCATCCTTTGCAGATAAAAATGCAAATTCAAGGTTCTAGAAAACACCTCTGGGTGTCTCATCCCCAAGCTCCAGTGTTCCACCTCTTGACAGACCAGAGGCCCCTTACTGAATTTATGGGGACAAGAAACATCCAAAGAGGAAAAAGCAACCCATCACTTGGGCCGAGGGTGGGATGTACACTCTAGCCCAAGTGAAGGAAGAGCAGACATAGGTACTGAAGAATCATTTGCACTCTGTAGAATATGAAGGGTGCATGCCAGCTCCTTCATCACCCAATCCCCTGTTCCAGGATCATCCTTTCCCAATTCAGTCTCACAGTCGCTCCTTCCAAACAGGACTCTGTCCCCAAGATCTTCAATACACCTTCCTGCTGTCTACTCTGAGGCCCTTGCAAGGGGGGAATGCTGGACCATTGAACTCATCACCCAGCCATAATGCCTTACTCTTTGTCAAACTAGGCCTGACACTTGCTCATATCACCAGAGGCAAGTCCTCAACCTGTCATTCTCCTCATGATTCAGGACCATAACCGATGTATCATCTGCAAAAGCTACTACCTGAGGGAAACTGAGATGGCCTCGCCCCACCCCCCATCTCGACCACCCACTACCCGGGGATCCACTGAGAACACAGAGCAATGGGCTCAAAGGACAGCCCTGCCTCACCCCAGGCCTCAGCCAGATAGCCCTCCGCCCTAGCCGGCTAGCAACCAAAGGGTAGCTAACAGCCCCCTTGTAGGAGGTCTGCAGCCAGGCAAAGTGCTCAGGATCCTTTAGTGCTATAGCCACCCTACAGATACTCAAGCCACACTCAAAGGCTTTGTTTTGATCCAGGGAATACTCATACCCTTGCTAGGCCCCTGCCTCAATTACCTCCCGAAGACACCACAAATCAGCTAGCAGCTTACCCTAAAGTGCACTGGCCTAGGGCAAATGGATCAGTGTTAGGCTCTGCAGTTGCTCCAGAAGCAGAGTGCTTCCTTTAACTACACTATTTCCTTCTCCACCCAGAGCCTCCTTGTAAAGATTCAGACCCACCCCTGCAGCACCTCCTGCTGGTAGTCATCAGGAATTAGCTCATCCAGCCACCAGAGCACCCTCTGCAGGCCAGTGATCCACCTTACCACCAGCCCTCATGTCCCTCCCAGGACACAGTGCCACTTTCTCTGGGGTGTTGCCCCTCTGGCAGTACCCCCACTCTCAGGTTCTTGGTCTCCCCACCCAGGGGAACCCCCATCCTACCTCAGTCTGGGCTACTGCCAGTCCCCATTTAGCCCCTTGTATCAGAGGCAGACTGTAGTGTATACACCACTCATCACAGGCAAGGGGGTTTTGGATCTGCTGTCTCCACCTACCTTTGGGCTGGCCCTCTCCAACCTGCACCCTGAGGCTTTCCAGGCCAGAGCGCCCAACTCCACACCAATCTGGGTGTCCTACTCAGCACCTTGCAGCCAGGCCCTTCCCCCTCTACAACCAGAGGGAGACTGAGTGGGCTCCTGGCTCACAGCCTTTTATAGGGGCCAGCTGGGCCTGATTGAGCTGGCCACAGCTGCAGCTGCTCCCTTAATCAGCCTGGGCTTTTCCCCACAGCCCCAGCCCTTTCCCAGGCCTGGCCTCAGCCATGTCAGGGCTGGAGCAGGTAACCACCCTGTTCCACTCCTCTTTCTCCAGCAAGAGCAAATGGAACAAATGCCCACTTTTGTCAAAAAAGGGGGGTGTGGTGTGGAGGAACGTGTTGGGGTGCTAAAGGGAGGTGCCAGCTCCTTGCAGTGGGGGAGGGAGGGCTATTGCGGGAGACAGGCAGGGTTCTAGCAACAACCTCTTGTGGGAGGCGCAGGGGCGTTCCAGCGACCCCAGCCTTTTTGGGGAGGGGCAGGCAGGGTTTGAGTGAACAGCGATCCCAACCTTGTGTAAGGGCTCAGGCGAATGGCTTGGGCCAGCCCTGAGTAGGGAGGGGAAGGGGAGGGCTCGGGCCATGGGCCATGGTGACCTGTTTTGACTTTGGGAAATATGGTCACCCTAAGCAGAAGTCTGTAGTGTGGGGGTGGCCTTTATCTTTCATTTAGCAGGCATTGGGCATTTTCCCCAGTGCTTGCTGGCAGAGGACACCCTTGCAAAGGTTTTCTGTCACTCAACAGCCTTTCGCTGGCTTCGAACCACAGATAAAGTGCTCAGTCAGTGCTGATAAATCCACAGGTTCCAAACACTGTCACAGGACACATAAGTGTGATAGAAGTTGTTTTAAATCCACTCTCCATGCATCCCAACTCACAGCTAAGCTCTTGTTCTTTGTCCTGGGATAAGGTTCTGGCAGCCATAAGACGCCATTAATCTTCAATTGTACTAGGAAAATATATATATAATAAGGAACTTTAAACTTTGGTATAAATGTATGTGAAATCACAAAGCCTGGAAACCTGCAAACAGAGACCTTTTTTAACCCCTGGTCAACAAAAATCAAATGAACATTTGAAGCCTGGGGCCTCAGATGCAACCAATGTATCCTGAATGAGAGTAATGTCAAAAAAAATGCTTGGATTCAGAGCCAGCATGTCTACCCTCGCTGCACTGTTGATCCCACAGTTGCTTTCAGGCGGGAAGCTTTCAGGGGGAATCTTGTAGTCCGTTCATAGCAAGAGGTCTCCATCATCAGGTATGAATGTTGCGTGGTTCCCTGCTGTTGTTTAGTGAGTTGTTTAGTCAGATCGCTTTTCCCCAGGTTGTTGAAATTTGGACATACACCAGTTCACTGATCATCTGTCAATTAATATTTAAAGAAAAGATATACATTTGGGTAGCTATTATTTGGAAAGGAAAACTTAACTGCTGAGTGAATGAGTAGCCGTTCTGTCTTGGTGAGAGCAGAGGATGGGCAGTCAGGACTTCTGGGTTCTACTTCTGCCTCTGCCTCCAATTCTGTGTTATCTTGAACAAGCCATTTTGCAAAGGGATATTTCAAAGGGGTCTAAAGGAATTAGCTGCCCAAATCCCATTGAAAGTAAATAGGAATTCAGTGCCTAACTTGTAGGTTCCTTTGAAAACCCCAGCTTTAGTAATCAGAGAGAGGAAAAGACCATTTAAATTGTTGAGCCCCTCTCAGAAAGTTCACGATACAATCCCTGGAGAAATTATCAATCCAATATTAAACACTGCAATATTTCACTTTGATTGCTATTATATGTGTGATAAGTGTGGAGCTGCTATGCAGTAACAAAAGAATACTGCTCTGTTATAATGTAACGTATACCATATGTGACCTGATTATTGGGATAGTCACTGTATGGCTTTATTGGGTTATGGAGATGTTTACAGTATGCATATGTTGGTTTAATTTAATAGCAAACGGTTGGGAACCAAAATGAAACAGTGGCTCCAGATAAAACAACTACAGGACACTTCACTTAGGCCTTGTCTACACCGCCACTTTACAGCGCTACAACTTTCTCGCTCAGGGGTGTGAAAACACACACACACACCCCTGAGCGCTAAAAGTTTCAGCGCTGTAAAGTGCCAGTGTAGACAGTGCCCCAGCACTGGGAGCCACACTCCAAGTGCTGGGAGCTACTCCCCTTGTGGGGGTGGTTTTTTTACAGTGCTGGGAGAGCTCTCTCCCACCCAACGCTATGCCGCGACTACATAGCCAAGGCAGCACTTTAATGTTGCTAGTGAAGCACACCCTAAGAGACAATGCTTGAGCTATTAGCTCTGAGGTTATTACTGCCAGGCCCCAGCCAAGTTGCAAAACTTGTTTTGCCAGTGCTGGGAATGGATCACAAGGAGTACAAACAGCTAAAAAGTCTCCCCCTGCCTAGAGGTCAGGCAATTGTCAGGGAGCTGTTTGTGAGGAGCAGACCGACCTGCTTTGGGAACTGAAGAAGTTAGACCTTCCCAAGGCTTACTAACCCCTGGAACCTTAGGCAGAGTTGTGCATATACACCTTTTATTTAAAATAAAAAACAAGACTTTTTTCTCATGCTATGCTTTCTTCGTACTGTTAAGATGAAACAATACTTGGTTTTGGAAAGGCTCACTGGTCACTGTGAACACCACTGGTCATAAACTCCCAAAGGGAAGAACTGCAGGTACCAAATCCTCTCAGATAAGGGTAAGCATGGTGGATCCACAGAACCTTGCAGCCCAGGACCTATGTAAAAGTGGGAGAATTGCAGGATTTCACCTTGAATGAGGTGAAGATTCAGGGCCTGTCACTGAATGGGTATGCTCAGAGAAAGCAGAAGAGGGGACAGAGGTGTGGCAAGCTCCATATTACGACATTGAATTGTTAAGAATGTGTAACAGTTACAAATCAAAGAAGACAATCCAAATAAAAAATAAGAGTCCAGAGGCAAACAGAGACTGTAGGACAAAATTATGCACTGTACCAAGGCTTATGTAAATTACTAATCCTTGAATAAGGCTTCATAGACATAAAGGCAAACAAGCAAAAGGTAAGAAAACCAAGGATTAAATATTGCGCAGATATATACACATTTACTGGCTTGTTTCAAGACATGCCATTGATAGTGGCTCAGACTTAAATCATGATCAGTGCATTGTTAATCAGCTATCTCTAAAAATAAAGATCAAATATCATCTGATGTTGAAGTCATCTGCAAACTGCTCATTCAAGGGCTGCCTTGTCACTCTCAGCCCTGTATCAGCTTCCAATCCAAGGAGAAACATGAAAAATTCCATTATGGCTTGCAACAACCATTTCCTTGGTGGGTCCACAAGACAGCTTTAAGTTGATGAAGTACAAAATAAACAAAAAGAAGAGGAGTACTTTTGGCACCTTAGAGACTAACCAATTTATTTGAGCAAAGTGAGCTGTAGCTCACGAAAGCTTATGCTCAAATAAATTGGTTAGTCTCTAAGGTGCCACAAGTACTCCTTTTCTTTTTGCGAATACAGACTAACACAGCTGTTACTCTGAAACCTACAAAATAAACAGCTCACACTGAAGTGACAGGCTTGTTCCAAGTATAAAATTATTTTTGATGTGCACCTCTCTCCCAAAACTATATCTGTGTAAGGTAGCTCTATAGCATGTGTGACATTAAGAACAGCCTGAGGTCAGAGGGCAAGGGGCACCCAGATATCTGATGATGAATTGCAGCTGGCTTAACCAGTTCAAGTGTAGCCCAAATCTTCAATATCATGAAATGTATCTGACAACTGTCATGCAAGGTATCAATGGACAAATGTCTCACAGGTTATCAATATCATTGTGTAATGTAGGTGCAAGCGACTGATGCAAAGTTATGGACATCAACTGAAGTTACCATTTTTAAAATGTGTTTGCCAGCCCAGCAGGAGTTACCCCACCCTAGACAAAGGAAAATCGTCTCCCGCACCTGGGAGTTACTTCCAAAGTACTTTGAAAGACAATGAGAATGCATTTACATATCACATAAACAGACCCATCAAGCTAACAAGGGATGGAGGCAAACTTCACACCATCACAGCAGGGAGGAGAAAGACAATCACATTTCTAATATTCATTCAGTTGCACCGGCGGGGGAGCAGGAACTCAATGATTTGCATTTTAGCAGACAACCCCAGCAAAAAAATTCCTTCACTAGAAGACTCCATGTTGCCTTCCTCAAGGCTTGAATGAACTTTATCTAGGGGTAACCCTCAGAAGAATCCATTTCAGCGATTCATTGGAATATAAAGGAGGGGGCAAAGAAATCCCAAGTTATCTATCTTTCACCTAAGAAGACAAAGGCACCTGACCTCTGACTCTGGGGGACAGATCCTGACCCAGGAGTTCAGTCAACCATCTTGCAGGAAACATATGGTGTGGATTTTACCTTGAACCAAGTCTAGCTTGTAAAGTTTTAATTCCTGGAAAGCATTCTATCTTTATTTCTCTTGTAACCATTTCTGACTTTAATCCTTATTATACTTGCACTGACTTAAAATCTGTCTCTTTGGAATTAAATAAACTTGTTTTATTTTTAATCTGAACCAATCCAGTTCTGTGTATGAACTGCACTGTTTGGTAACTCCAGTTAAAGTTACAAAGTACTGAATTTTAACTCTTTAAAGGAGCAACAAACCTTAACATTCCTCCTATTGTCCAAGGACAGGGCTGGACATTTCAGAACACAAGTTTGGGGGAAATTCAGGGCTTGGAAGAGTGTCGGGTTGTCAAGATTCCTTCCTCACTCTGAACTCTAGGGTACAGTTCAAAGTTAACAAAAAACCTCCCCCCACCCATTTGAAAGGATCTTCTTCCCTTATTGGTCCTTTTGGTCAGGTGCCAACCAGCTTATTAACCCCTTATAGGATTTTATGCTACCCTTAGCTGTATGTTTATGACAAGAGTGCAACAGCATAAATAACCGTGTCCACATTTAATGAGAATGCCACATCCCTGACACATTTGGGCACCCATGAATGGCAAAAGAAGACTGGCGGGAGAACTCGAACGACAATCCTCAAATACGTTAAGGACAGTTATAAAGAGGACGGGGATCCATTGTTCTCCATGTTCACACAAGGTAGGACAAGAAGTAATGGGTTTAATTTGCAGCAAGTGAGATTTAGGTTAGACATTAGGGAAAATGTTTAAACTATAAGGGTAGTTAAGCTCTGGAACAGGCTTCCAAAAGAGGTTGTGGCATCCCCATCACTGGAGGATTTTAAGAACAGGTTGGAGAAAAAAACCTGTCAGGGATGGTCTAGGTTTACTTGGTCCTGCCTCAGTGCAGGGGGTTGGACTTGATGATTTCTCAATATCCCACCTAGTCTGATTCTATGATCTTGGCGGGCATCCCTTACCCAGAGATACTTACCGGAATATCATTAGTGAGCCTGGCTAACCATAAGAACATAAGAATGGCCATCCTGGGTCAGACCAAAGGTCCATCTAGCCCAGTATCCTGTCTTCTGACAGTGGCCAGTGCCAGGTGCCCCAGAGAGAATGAACAGAACAGGTAATCATCAAGTGATCCATCCCCTGATGCCCATTCCCAGCTTCTGGCAAACAGAGGCTAGGGACACCATCCCTGTCCATCCTGGCTAACAGCCAAACGTGTGCTCCCCTTTGGCAAGCAATGGGGATGAATCTAATGAGAGAATTACACCAACAAACCAACCAGAAAGCAGAGCAACTGCCAGTGACAGTGAATCTCCAGGAACCATACACATGAACGAGACAGTGCTGTGAAATAAATTATATTTAGCAACAGTCCCAGAGTCTGGGGCAGACACAACAAAGGGCTGCTCTCTGAAACAAAGGCAAGTGTCATCAGGAGATGGAACTGGAAGTGCATATAACAAAACTATCTTCCTGAGGGGCATTAGGATGGAAATGCTGGGTTTTCTTATAGCCTCAAGCCCACTGACTGCCCACTTAACACTTTCTGTCCTTGAGCACGACAGCTAGGAATGCCCCACCAGCATACTGTCAGGGCTCAGGGTTCAACAACAGGCAAAGGAGGGCCACAAAAGAAACTTGGGTGCAGTGAAAAGAGTCATGAGGTGCTCCTTCCTCTCTCCTCCTCCAGTCTGCGTCTGCCACTGATGCAGCATGTGGCTGCTTCTTCTCTGTGACTGCTGGGGACTGCAGCGATTAGGGATGCAGGTGGGATATGTGATAGGTAGGGCCCTAACAAATTCACAGGCCATTTTGGTCAATTTCATGGCCAGGCGTTTTTTAAATTAGTCATTTTCACATTTTCAGAGGTTTCCTGTCTCCCTTGCTCATGCCATGAAAGTTCAGCTCTTTGGCAATGAACCGGAGGGGCTGATTTCTGAATATAGGAGACCACAGTTGCCCACAGCCAGCTCAACAAGGAAAATAGCTTCAGTCTGGTCCCTAATGATAGACAGATAGCAGGGTATTTATGGGGAGGGATGGATAGATAGAGGCATAGGACTAATGCCTGCTGAGTGCCATTGTGACCAGGGTATCCCTGTTCTGATCATTTCGGTAACACCATTGCCAAGCATTTTGCAGCGGATCACTACACCCCCCAGCATCCAAGTAATTGGCTTACCTTGTTCTCTCCAGCCAGGGCCTGTCAGGCCTTGTCTACATAAAGGTGTTTGTGACACTGCCTCCCTGTTGCTCTTGCATGGGTGCGGTTGCACCAGAGCTGGTGGAAATGCTAGAATAGACTGGGCTCAGGTGTGCAATATCGACTCTGTTTGCTCCAGTTACCTGCGCATGTTTAATATTGCAACACCTTTGCTAAGCCTGGATATCTTGTCAGATAGAATTTCTCAACAGACTGGAAATGTACTCTTTGGAAACAAGCAGCTGAACTGACATTTTGAATGGGTTCTCAATGCTCTGGGAAGAAATCAGAGTCCGGTCCCCTATTTTTCCTCTCATGTTCTGATAGGCTGCGGGGGGAAGGCAGCAATTAACATACATGCTTAGAAAAAGTGATAATGCAGCAAGTTTGGGATTTGCCAGTAACTAGCTATACTTTCAAGGCCAGATTTTCAAGTGCTCAGCGTCCGTTTAGTCATTTAAACAGGAGCCGTAGTCTCGAAAGAGCTCAGCATACTGCTGTTGTTCTCAAAAGCACCCAGTACACAAGATGCACCCAAAGAAGTGATGAGCTTTTCTGAAAAGCTGGCCATTGACCTTGGTAATTAATCGGGAGCCGATGAGTCCTTCTAAAAATGCTGACCTTGGGGGTACAATCTGTCACCCTTACTTGTGTTGAGTAGCATCTTCCTCCACGAATTGCCCCAGTGTCTTAATTGCGTAGCAATGTTCTGCTCAATGCGAGCAAAGGTGTCCCAAGCTGATCTTTAGGGCATGTCTCCACTAGAAAGTTGCACTGGCAAGAGTTCTGGTAGCACAGTGGCCCTGCCCAAACTCTAGATTTCACACTGTGCTCTGCTACCTTTTGGTAAGTTTGCCTCAGTCCCTTCACCTTTACCTGGCATGGGCCCCTGTCTCTGGTTTGTCACAGATTCGCCAGTGCTTTCCTGAGGTTGACATATATATCTTTGTACCTTAGGGAGTACCGTAGTTATGCCTGCACATGCTCCTCTCCCCACAGCCCTCGGCACCAGGCAGAGCTATGCATGCAGAACTTGTGAGGCTGGAAGCAGGTGACAGGAACAGATGCGGCTGAAGTGGGTTGTGTGTTTCTCGTCACTGCAACCCCCTGGGCAGGAGAGTTCAGAACTCTGACCAGACAGGTCACTACTGAATAGAGCTGGTCAGGAATTTGTTGGCTAAATGTGTTTTCATACGGCATGCTGATTTGTGAAAATTGAAACTGTTGGTAAGAAAGGGTTGGGGGTCTGCCCATTTCTCACTTTGAAAAACATTTGGGGGAAAAGTTTCAAAACTGTCAAGAGTCCCATTTTGATACAGTAACTTCTCACTTAACATTGTAGTTATGTTCCTGAAAAATGCGGGTGGAGGTGGTCAGGTCAGAGGGTGGAAGAGGGTGGGATATTTCCCAGGGGATGCCTTACTGCTAAGTGATGAACTAGAACAGCTGAGCCCTCAAGGGTTAACATGTTGTTAATGTAGCCTCACACTCTACAAGGCAGCAGAAATGGAGGGAGGGGAGACAGCATGGCAGACAGAGACACACACCCTGTGTGTGTGAGAGAGAGATGCACATTGCCCTTTTAAATACGCTGACTCCACTGTAAGTACATTGCCTTTTTAAGTAGATCAGCAAGTTGAGACAGCCCCAGCTGCCAGCAAGCTCCCCCCACCCCCCACTTTATGGAAATGGGGTAAGCAAGGGGCAGGAGCGGGGGGGGAAGGGGACACCCTGACATTAGTCCCCCGTCCCGACCCCCCCACCCCCCGCACAGCAAGCAGGAGGCTCCCGGGAGCAGCCCCAAGGCAGAGGGCAGGAGCAGCACATGGCAGTGAGGGGAGGGACAGCTGAACTGCCGGCAATTGGTAGCCTGCTGGGTGGCTGCCGCACAGGGAACTTAGGGGAGCAGGGAGCTGATCCCCTGCTGTCCAGTCCCAGCATCTAGCAATCAGAGGTTTAGGGACACCCAGAGCATGGTGTTGCATCCCTGAACATCCTGGCTAATATCCGACGATGGACCTATTGTCCATGAATGTAACTAATTCTTTTTAGAACCCTGTTATAGTTTTGGCCTTCACAACATCCCCTGGCAACAAGCGCCACAGGTTGACTGTGCATTGTGTGAAGAAGTACTTTCTTATGTTTGTTTTAAAACTACTAAGCCCCGCCCCTGTCACGGAGTTCACCGTCTGAGTCCAGGCTGTAGGGAGGCACCTATCTCTGCATGTGATCCACAGCTGGGAACCCTCTCCTGAAGTCAGGAAGTAAGTGTATATCTACAATACAGTGTAAACCCAGGGTTAGTAGAATTTGAGTTAGCAGACCCTGGGTTTCTTAACCTAGGGCTGGAATATCTACACTCTTTGTGATGGCTGGAAATTGTTGAAGCCTGGGTCCCAGCCTGGGACTCCAGCATTTACTGGAGGTGAGAGGTGGGAGGTCCCTGTTAAGTCCCTTCTCATCCTAAGGCCATCTCTGTGGAGACTGTGGGGCTCTCCTTCTGGCCACCACAGCTCCCAGGCTCTATGGGGGGAGATCTGTGATAAGAGCTGTATTAACCACACCTCCTGTGACACGTAAGCTGCATGATAGTCATGTATCTGGCAGCCCAGTGACCCCGGCCTGCATCTCAGGGGAAGGGGATGAGAAAAAGAATTCCCATCCAAACACTCTTTGGCCTGTGGAAGGTGCATGGGTCTAATATGGTAGAGCCTAATATGATCCATTCATCACCCAGGCTGCCTTTCAGAATGAATGTGCCAAATCTATGTGTAGGGCCAAGGCGTTAAAATCACTGCTCTGATTACTTGGATCCCAGAGCAAAGAACAGAACCCACGATAGCCAACATTTCACATCTGTCTCAAAACCAATTGTGTAGCTCACTGGTGAAGTGTGTATCACGTCCCTCTCTAGGGAAGGTCCACACCGAACAGAACAGCCTATGGCTGCTCCTGCTATACTTTAAGTGGGTGAAGTTTACATGACATCCCTTGGTTCATGTCCTGACTGATGACCATGTGCGAAAACATAATATAGGACAATATGCTAATGCATATACATGAGGGGGTCAAATTCAGGCCGTGCTATGCAAATGATCTGTAAATATGAAAATTAAATAATTGGCATAAAATGTCAAATATGGAGGGACACAAAACTTGGTAGCTATGTTTACCTTTTCAAGTCTATGCCATTGGGGCAAGATTGAAGAATGATGCGCATTCCCCCAGCTGCCCCAAACTCTGGAGATAGTGATGCAGGGACATATAAGTAGAGGAAGAGAAATCACACGTGGAGGCCTCCTCCATGCACAGTTCTAAGGGGAATCTGGCCCTGAATTTTGGTCTGTTACAGTGGTATAAATAAGGAGTAATTCTGCTAGCTACTCTGAGCCCCGTTCTCCTCTTCCTCAGGCATAAATCAGGAGTAGCTCCATTGAAATCAAAAGAGAGAATAATGCCCGTAGGAGAGCAGACACAACCCCTTATGCATTTTGCTTTCCTTTTTCCAGAAAAAGCAGAAAATCTCTTTTAATGTGCAACACTCAATCTCACCTCCTCCTCCTTTCATGTCCATATTTATGACTTTTATTAATACAGCAGTAAACAGGCAATACAAAGCACAAAGACTTGGAAAGCGTAGTAACCTTAGCAAATGCAAGACACGTACGCAGTCACGTTTTGCTTGTTAGATTGTTTATAACTGTCCTAAAAAGAAACACATTTCCCCTGTCTCTGACACTCCTCTCTGCCCTGCTTGTCTCTTCCTTTTGTGAACACATTTAATTTAAAACATGTTTTTTGTCCTCCCTGCAGGGATGAATGAGGAGTGTGCAATGTATCAACACCTCTGCTGAGCCACTTGGGCTGGAAAATACATGTTAGAGTGCTAAAGGAGCTATGCTAAAATAAGAATAACCGTATTTGTTGACATATCTTGACCCTCACACACCACAAGGTGCTGCACAGTTACATACAATACAGCTTTACCGATTACCTCACTTTTCCTACTAGTGGTAATTTTTAAGGCCCTAGTTTCAGAGGTGCCAAGCACCCACAACTAACTGACTTTCTTTGGAGCTACAGGTGTATTTATTTGTATTGCATTAGCAACCAATGCCCCAGTCAGGGTCAGGGCCCCATTGTGTTAGACCCTGGCAGACAGGGTCCTTGCCAGACATAGCTTGCAATGTAGTTTGAAACATGACACAATGTGACAAACAAAGAGGGAAGGGGGAAGAGGATAATGGAAATAAGGTCTGATGGTTATAGAGGGAGTTCCTGAAGGATCCAAATAATCTGCAGTGTGGTTTGGGGTTTTTTCATATAAATTAATAAAATCAGCTCTTCTTGATTGCCATGTAACTTAGCGGTCATTGGCTGGCTGGCATCACAGCAGGAATGGGTCCGGAGGAGTGATGTCGCAATGGCAGGAGGGATCAATGCAGGGAAGGTTTTTCATTTGTAAAGAGAAGAAAGCACAGATTTGGCTGTGGCAGAAGCAGATGAATGGGGCCTCAAGCAGGCACCAGTGGAGGAGAGCAGGAGGCCAGGGACTTTGTGCTGGGAGACAAGAGCAAATAAGCAGGGAAGGACAGAGATGGGCAGGCCTTGAAAGTGAGGACGAAAAGCTGGAGTATGATGAAGTGGTGGCTGGGGAGCCTGACTTTACTCTGCAGGTTTGTTCCCTGTGTGTGCGTGCAGAGTTGCAGCTGCTGAGGTTAATGAGTCCTTTAAGTTCCTATACACATTCATCCTATGGTGCTCGCTGCTGGGAAGCTATTAATTGTAACATCCTTTTTGTCACATTTACTTGACATAGAGAAAAATCACACATGAATCCCATAAACTTACAAACTGAACATTCTATTATACCCCCATAAGTTATATATATGACGACAATGACTTTAACGCCAACACTTTTAAAAAAAACTTTAACTAACTAACTCTTAACTTGCTTGGCAGCGAAGCCTTCTTCCTATGGGTTTGGGAAATTTGTTCTTTCTGCCTTAGATTGTACACAGCCTTGTGTATACCACTGATGTTGAAGCGAATGTGAATCTTTCTTGTGATGATCAGAGACTGCCCTGCACACTTGGTTCTTGTGGTGGAGTGGTGTTTTGAGAGTCTGTTTAACTATCTATTGATCACGCATCAGCCTACATTCACTCTGCTTCCTGCTGATCAAGTCTCAGAGGGAATGTTTCACTGACCTCCATATCTGTGTTTTGGTCTTGCGTTCATAATGAGCAAACGTATTTACAGTGCCCTTCTACTACTGCATTACATGAACAAGGATTTATTTGTTCAACAATGAAGCTTGCTTCCAAGTGCATGATTTGTCCGGAGGAAATAGTATGGATCTTGGCAGGGTGTCCTGACTGTAGTTCTGGGAGATCATTAGCTTGTTAGCTGTAGTAGGCTTTGATCTTTGAGCGTCTCTTCCTTTTTGCTATTTATTCTTTTCACTGCTGTTGATTGTGGTAATGCTGTGGCTGTATGTACCGAGGTGCATGTACATCTTGACATCAAGCGTTGTGCCGGGCTGTCATTAAGACCTTCTGTGGGAGTGTTTCTTCATTCAGGAATGGTTTGCTATATACTTTCTTTGCTATTTGCAGCTATCTTAATAGAGTTTTAGCAATTTTAATTGCCAGTGCAACTTTGCCATTTGACTGGTGATATAGTGATGAAGGGATATAATGGGGTATACTGTATTGCACAAACCCACTGTAAGTATGCTAGGATCCATTGTTTGTAAATTTATAGTTTGGCAGATCATGCTTGCTGAAATGCTTCTTTGTTTTGCCTATGATGGTCACTGTTGTAACATCTGACAGTTTATCTAGTCACCAGAAGTGTAATTAGTAGTCTACAATAATGAGGTAATTTGTGTGGGTTGTGGTGAAAAAGTCCATTCCCACTTAGCACCAGTTCTGTTGGGAATGATGTGTATTTTCATAGTCTCTTTTTGCTGCTTGGCCTGCATTTCCCACATGTATCACAACTGTTCACCAGGTCTTGAATATCCTTCATTGTGGTTGGTCCGTATACAGTGTCTCTAGCTTTCCGGATTTATGCATCTATTCCAGAATAATTTTGATGTATTCTTGAGAGAATTTCCATTGGCAGTGATCTGGGTGTTATAATTTGACTGCCTTTGCATATGATGCTATCTTGGATGCTCATCTGTGTACTGCTGACAGGGAGGCCAATCTGAGGGGGAGAAAAAGGAAGACTCACGACAGCATATTTGCAGAACTCATGGCTGAGTCACAGAGGAAAACCAGGCTGGCTGAGAGGTGGTGGCTCTCATGGGGACCCAGAGGAAGAAAGAAATGCAGCTGTCCAAGGAGATCATAGCAGTGTCCAAGGATGGCATCGTAGTGACCAGCAACATCATGGCTATGGTTAAGGACAGCATCACCATGTCAAAGGAGAACAAGGAAAAAGCCAGAGAGATGCAGAGACAGCTCATGGATGCTATCCTGAGTCAGAATGCCCTCTTGCAAAACATGCTCCTGCTAGGCCAGGAGGACCTGAAGCCCTATAATTTGGGACCCAGACATATCCTTCAGCCCCAGGATAATACTAGGTCCTGGGACCAACATCAACTCCTAACTTCTGCATTCTCACAGCAGTGCTCCCAGTGTCTCCCATTCACAACTCAGATCCAACCTCTGGGCACTGAGAACACCTTCAGAGTCCAGGTCTTCTGAGCCCTGCAACATCCCTGAGACTTTTGAGCTGCAGCATTCAACTGCAGAACCCATGCTTTCAGACAAGAAGATCCAGAGGTAAGGTGTGGCCTTTAACTTTATGCCCCTCCCTCAAATGTTGTATTTGAAATGTTCTCAATTTTGCATTTCGAGTTCTGTTTGCATTGTTGCAGTAATTGAAGGTTCGTGTGCAGTTGGTTATTTTGTAGATGGGTTAGCTAACTGTATTCCCCGACATAAATCTTTAATGAAACCAATGGAAAAATGGTTTTTATTGTTGTTTCATAATAAAAACTATTCTCAGTACAACCATTATGACTCATCACTGCAGTTAACATGGAATATCTTTTAAATAAAGATGAAATAACGCATGGGTTTGGCAAAGGCACATAAGGAACACTCACAATGTCTGGTTTCAGAGTAGCAGCCGTGTTAGTCTGTATTCGCAAAAAGAAAAGGAGTACTTGTGGCATCTTCCACCACAGGCAAACATGTTCAGACAGGAGACTCCAAATATGAACAATAGGCATCCCGTACAGCATTCTCCCAGCTGTCTGTGTTCTTCATGGGATGCCTCCCTGGCTGCTGGAACCTCTGAGTAAGTCTTCACCCTTCAGATTCCCACACATCCATAAGGCTTCCCCCCTGGCTCTCACAAATATTGTGCAAAACACAACGTGCAGTTAAAATGGTTTAATGGTTGGACCACTTTTTTCTGCTGCTTCTAACCTATCTGCCTTTCAAACAGACAAACATGCACTGGACTACCAACCTGCAAGTACTCAGGTGATAGTTAAAATGTTCTTTCCTTCTGTCCAAGCAGCCAGCTTATGGCTTCATTCACCAGGGCATCGGGGGATAAACCCAGCCTCTCTAAATAACTGGACCAACCTCCACACCATTAAAGTCCACAGTTCTCCTCAGGCAAACAGTCCTTTCGCCAGTACTGATTACTTTTGTTATAATTTTGACAGATAATATCAATGTTTATTTTTAAGCTTTTTTTCCCCATTTTTATCTATTTAAATGTTCACAGTTGCCAAAAGTTATGGGGGGGGGTAATTATTTAATGATAGCAGGTATTAGGATTCAAAATGTTAAAGTGTGATAGCCATTAAGACACAAATTGACATCACATGTCAAAATATACTAAAAAGAACAGGAATAATTGTGGCACCTTAGAGACAAACAAATTTATGAGAGCATAAGCTTTTGTGGGCTACAGCCCACTTCATCGGATGCATAGAATGGAACATATAGAAAGAAGATATACGTATAGAAAAAAGAAAAGGAGGACTTGTAGCACCTTAGAGACTAACCAATTTATTTGAGCATAAGCTTTCAGCTCACAAAAGCTTATGCTCAGATAAATTTATTAGTCTCTAAGGTGCCACAAGTCCTCCTTTTCTTTTTGTGGATACAGACTAACATGGCTGCTACTCTGAAACCTTTTCCTGATAATAGCTTATCTTAACTAATTAGCCTTTCATAGTTTGTATGGCAACTTCCAACTTATCTGTATGTATACATATTTCTTCTCACTGTATGTTCCATTCTATGCATCTGATGAAGTGGGCTGTAGCCCACGAAAGCCTATGGTCTAATAAATTTGTTAGTCTCTAAGGTGCCACAAGTACTCCTGTTCTTTTTGCGGATACAGACTAACATGCTACTCTGAAACCTGTCAAAATATACTAAGTAAATAGCCTTAAATTAAACTCCAATAAGTTCTCAAGCAGCATTTTTCTTATTTTGCCCATCTGTAAATTTTTATTATCATCAGTAGAATTTATTTATTTATTGATTGATTTTTGCTGGTTTGTGTGTGGACAGTGAAATCAATGTTTACAGACATTTACAGATAAAAATCTAATCTTTCCAAGCCTAATTATTTGCAATATTTTTTGGTCAAGTTGCCTAGGCAACAAAACTTCCTCAAACTGACAGGGTCTGTTCCACAAATGCCTTTAGATTGCTTCAAGTTTCTGATACAGTTCCTTAAATTTTAATTGACACCTTTTAGATTTATTTATTTAGTAACATCATACTTTATGATACTGTATCTCTAGTATAGGTTGATCTGTTGTACCATGAATACACATTTATATGTGTAAAGCATATACAATCAGAGCAAAAGATAAAAGAGGAAGTTATTTCACAGCTTACGAAGGGTTTGTGGTTAAGCCTAGTTATTTAGCAGCTATAGTTACCCAGCCTTCATCTCCTTTGTGTGAAACACCAAAACAGCCTCCGCTGTTTGACATGTTTTGATGGCTTAGGCCTATCTTATGCCAAGATTTTGGCCTATGTGTGGATGTCTATAGCATATGTACCATATCTTCTGTATTGTCACTACAATACTATTGACCCAAAACAACCATTTCCTTAATTCAATTTGATAATGCTATTTTTTGTACATTATCCAGTATGGTCACCCTCAAGCATTCAAAAAGCATGAGTAAAGCCCCCCAAAATCATGAGATTGGCTGGTGCTTAGGGGATGAATCAGGTTGGTACTTTATAATAATAATATCTAGATCTCATATGTCACTTTTCATCTTTGATCGCAAAGTGCTTTACAGAAGAGGCCAGTATAGGTTTGTCTGTGGAACCCCTGCCTCATTTGTTGCAGAAGCTGGGAGGTATATCAGGGAATGAGTCAGGGGCCAGGGCAGAGGCAACCCACACCTGCCGATAGTGGGCGGGGAGAGCAGAGTGAGGCCAGACTGCTTCAGCGGTGTTACCGAGCATGCTCAGTCCGTGTGAGCATGCTCAGTCCAAGCCAAGCAGCAAATCTGGGCACGCTAGATTAGTGGACACTTTTAACATTAGTTTCTCTGTACCTCGTTCCTGTCTGTAAAGGGGGAAAATAATAAAACCCCTCATCTCACAAGAGTGTTGTGAGATAAATGAATTAGGGTGTATGAGGCGTCCAGATGTTGTAATAGGACTCTTTTTTTTTTTTTGCAGGTGTTGTAGTGATGAGCATTGTGGAAAAGCTCACAAAGGAGATTAATAATACTGTCTTCGGAGTAGCAAAGTCAAACATTGAAAATGGGGGTCAAACATTGAAAAATGAGGATTAAAAAAGAATTGAAGAGCTGCTCATTAAGTGAGCAGCATCCATTCTGTGCACTGAATGAGGTAGGGGTCCTCTGGAAAACATAGTATGTGATCATGTAATTAAAGACTTGTATCATAGCACATACATACAAAAGGGCTGAATTAAGGTGACATGAATGAGTAGTAGGACTGAGTAGACTTGTAAGTTTTGCATTGTTTTGTTTTTGAGTGTAGTTATGCAACAACAAAAAAATCTACATCTGTAAATTGCACTTTCACGAGAAAGCAATTGCACTATAGTACTTGTATGAGGTGAATTGAAAAATACTATTTCCTTTGGTTTTTACAGTGCAAATATTTGTAATAAAAATACAAAGAACTGCACACTTTGTGTTCTCTGTTGTAATTGAAATTAGTATATTTGAAACTATAGAAAACATCCAAAAATATTTAAATAAATGGTATCCTATTGTTTAACAGTTTGATTAATTGTGCAATTAATCATAATTATTTTTTTATCTCACAATTAATCACAATTAATTTTTTTAATCGCTTGACAGCCATAGTGTTATATAATACACACACACATGGAGCTATACTATGATATTTTTGTTGTAACCACTTCCTGGGAAGTGAGCAAAGCATTTTTTCAATCTATTCATATATGTATTGAAATTAATAAGTACAAATTAAAACAAATAAAATCCTACTTGAGAGGCTAATTTGAAGGAGCAAGGACAAAATTCCATTCTTAAAGGAACTGGATTATGACGGAAAATACTAAAGCTTGTCCCTGTGATGGGACTTCAGTCACCACACTGGCATCTCCTGCTGGCCATCTTGGGGCTTAGCTCTGCAGGTCAGTATGCCCTCTACCGATGCTGCCTCACCCACCACCATGTCTGCTCTATGACCCACATCACTCCAGGGATCGTGATATCCTCTTCATGACACAGCCCTCCGACCGTGGTCACCATCTGTGCTCTCCCCTTCTAGGGGTTTAGTATGGCAGTCCAACTGCCCAGCCACTTCCCCAGAGAAGAGTGGCGGGGACCTGGACCTGCCCACTATTCCGGGTCCCGGCCCCAAGACCATGGCAGCCATGTTCTATGTCTCCTTAACTCCCCTTATGACTGCTATGCTTCCCTGGGCCTCTTCCCCTGGCCCCCAGTACCTGCTTTGCCCTCACCTCAGGGCCTTCAGGGACTGCTCTGTCCAAGGTACTGGCACTCCTTCCTCTTGCTAGGAGCACAATCTTCCTTTCTGGAACTCCAGGCAGCTACTCTCTGCTCTGCACTTCTTCTTATATGGGCCTGCTGGGCTTGGATTGGCTGTTCCTCACAGCCTCTCTTCTATTGGCCTCTTCCCACGCAGCCTCGCTAGGGCTCTTTTAACCCCTTAGATGCCAGTGTGGGGCAGACACCCCATCCCAATCCCTTCTATGCCCTCCGCTGAAGAATAATACAAGTGTTTTTCTACTTTGTTGTGCATGGCTCCTTATGAGAGCTTGGTGAAGAAAGATTATGTATAAATGCCCCATACAGATGCCTCCTTGGGCCTCTTAAGGTGAGTCAGGCTCATAGATTCAGAGCTCTTTGTTTACATTGCCTTTTCACTCCCTGGGGAGCTGAAATTGTGCCTCTTGGAGCAACAACTGGTTGGCCCTCTATTGGGAAGCAACCATAGTCATGTGAACCAAGTAATCTGACATGTCTTCACTGCAGAGTTAGTTCAGGCTCTTACTTGGGTGTTGCCTACAAACCCCCTTCCGTCTACACACAGCACCCTCTCACCTGAGTTTGGTGATGCTGTTAGACCCTGGCTAGCTCGCCCATCTGGGGGGTGTATGCTATAACTGTGGTACCACTTTCAATCAGGCTGCTAACCTATCTGCTTTGCATTGAGGACACAAGCAAAATCACTCAGATACTGATATTCCTCCAGTGCCTTCCCCACAATTCTCCCATGTGCCCAGAAGGACAGACAAGTTCTCAGATAGAATCACAGAGTGGCTCATCTCACTGCAGCACAAAGAACCAAGGGGAGATGCCACTAAGCATCCTGGTGACGCACACAGGTGAGTGCAGCACCAGTGAGCACACAATAATTTGGATAGGGCTTTGGAGTGTGGCTGCTCACACTTGGGCTAGGCTAACCAGTATGCTGGTAACCCAAATTAACTCTACTGTGAATATTTTCCCAAAGAGAAAAGCCCAGTTCCCTGCTTTGGTTCAGATCCACATTCCAAATTGATATTTCTTTGACAAATTCAGGCAAATTCAAATAAAAAATTATGCACACATTTTTACCCATGAGGGTAATAATCTGCTAGAACAAACTACCACAGGATGTGCTGGCTTCACCATCTCTTGATATCTTCAAGTCAAGTTTGGGTGCCTTTCTGGAAGATATGTTTTAGCCAAAGGCAAATTATTGGACTCAATACAGTCATAACTGGATGAAATGCAATGGCCTGTGATATACCATCAGTCAGATTAAATGATCTCATGGTCCCTTCTGATTTTATGCTCTATGTATCTGTGATAGAAGTCTTGAGGTTGGGGCCCCCTGTAAGAAAAAAGCTGCATTCATACCAATGAAGGTCATTTATAAAAACTGGATACTTTAGTTATTTATCATTCAAAGGAAGTACCAATTGGAGGTATATTCTGGTTTAAATTATCCCTCTTTTTTTCTTTATTAGATCACAAGACATAGGACTCAAGTCATCCCTGATCTTATTCCACTGGAGTTACACAAAGGATAAATTCAGCCCATAGAAACAATCAGTTCAAGGCAGAAATATATTGTGTTTGATAATAACTTGCATGTGTGGATCCTTTACATCATTGCTAATGTTTACTTTCCTGATGGGGTTTGAAAAAAGATGGTGGGGGCTGGCAAGGGGCATGTCTCTGTTTTCTTAAGTGCTTGTAAAAGGCACTGGCCTGAGAACCCTGGAGACGTGACAGCATAGCTGAAAGGCCGTGCAGGTTTTCCCCTCACTGTTGGGCTAATATATCTCTATTCTGCACGCTGCTAGGGGCTCCCAAGGAGTTCCTTCCCCATGATAAATTCAGTTCTTAAACTCACTACTGAGTCTCCAAGGCCTTGATCTAGCTCCCAGTGAAATCAAAAGGAAAGGCTTCCACTGATCTCAATAGGACATGGATCTGTTCTTAAATGAGCTCCAACTGTGACAGTGAGTTTGGTAACGTGGATACACGCCAATAGTGACCAGGACAAGACCATTTTAGAGTATCAGATTTGCAGTTCTTCAGAAACTGACACAGGAACAGACAGGGCCAGATCCAGTGCCAAGTCACGTGAGGCAACCTCCCTTTCTCTGAAGGAAGATGGTAAATCACTACATCCCCTTAACAGACTCCTATGCAGCCCTGGTAGTAACTTAGAACTGCTCCTGCCTTGACAGAGGAGGAGGACAGTGATGGTGAATCTCCCTTCAGGGCACTGGGAACCAGGCAGGACAACAAACAAGCTCCTTACTCCAGCCTCAGGGGATCCATCCTGAGGTCTCCTCCAGAACTGACCTCCTGGTAGACTGGAGGTCAGGCAAACTGAGACCCTCTTAACAAGCAGAATAGGAAACTACTGATTGTGTTACTAATGGACAGTATGGTAGAGAAAGAGTTAACTGAAGCCAGAGACAGTAGTTAGTGCACCCAGTTGCCCCTGGATGGTGTGACAGGCCCAAGTTAGGATTAGGCCCAGTTCTCAAGGAGGTGGGTAGCTGAGTTAGGGAGGAGTGGGGTGACTAATAAAGGAAGGACTTCAGGGCAGTAGAAGGCCCACAGGGAGAGTATGCCTCAGCATCCTCTCCTGAGAAAGTAGCTCTAGGAGAGACACTGGGAAGCCATAGGGGTGGAGTGGAGTGAACTCCAATAGCGAGACTAAACTAAAAGGGCCAGACACCAGGAAGATAGCCCAGAGATTGGGGTTCTGGGACAGGGATGGATGGGAGAGAGAGATGGACACAGAAAGCCTGGCATTCAGGGAGAAAGGAGCCAGGCCTTCAGGGAGAAAGCCCTCAGAGATGTCACTTGCTAGAACAGCTGGAAAGAACTCTGCAGAGTCTGGGAAGGGATGAAGAGTCTGCAAGGAGTGAGCCGAGAGGGAGCGGGGGAAAAGGGCGTAGAGACAGGCTGAGGTAGGAAGGTCTCCACACAGGCAGAAAGGCATCTGAGGGAGCAGACCTCAACTACTTTCTACAGAGTATCTGGAGAGAGAGGGCCCGGGTTGACCTATTGGCCATGGAGGGAGGTGGTATGAAAGCCCCAGATATGAGGCGTGTAAGAATCACTGAGTCCAAAGTTGGTCTGAAGACCACTGTAAGGTCATTGGAACACTATTTTATGGGACTCTGTTACCCCAGAAGGGGTGGGACCGAACATGACCGGGCTGGAGGGCGGAGTCATGAGAAGTTGACTACTGGGGCGGCTGTTGGGGTGCAGGAGGAGTGGATCCAGCTACACTATGCCCAGCCTTGGGTGGGACGTGACAGCTGGGGAGTCACTCTTCTCCAGGTGTGTGATAGGCACCCCACGGGAAAGCAACAACACATCTCTGGTGCTGCGTGGCTGATCGTCCTTGCAGATGCTCCCTTTAGGGAGATGGTTCATGAATTAGTAGAGAGATAATAAGGGGACGGGGATGACGCTGCATCAGCAGGGAAGCAGAGGCACAGCAGTTCCAGGTGTAAATAACGACGGGAACACATTAAGCTCGGTATAACACTCTGCAGAGGGGAGAGCCCTAAACTGTACAGTCACAAAGCCAAGGGGAGGTGCACAGAAATCAGGGTCTGAAAGAGACAGGCACCCCAAACGATGTACACAGGAGAGTCTCACTGTAACACTAACTGTCCAAAAAAACCAAAAAGGCTAAGGCAGGTCCTATTGCAGTGGAAACCACAGGCTACATTGCTGTATTACAATAGCTCCTCAAGCAACCCATCAGGGCCCCATTATGCTGGGCATAGTACAAACAAGTAACACAGAGACTAACCCCACCCCAGAGTGCTCACGGTGGAGAATTATGACAAGAGGAATCAGGAGGATGAACTGGCAAGAAGGCATGAGGGTGGGGGGCAAGGTAACAGTAAAGATAGGTGTTTTTGCATTAGTTAGCAGCCTCGGGGTCATGACAATCGTGCTGTGGGGGTGGTGTTTGCCCACACACACACGAAGTAGAGAGTCCAGCAAGCTAACCCGGCAGATCCACAGAGCTCTCAGGGGATATCCAGTTCTTGTCAGTGTGTGTAAGAGCTGCTGCCAACAAGCTATTATAACATAAGAAAAGATACTGGAGACTAAGTACCTGTAAACACTTGACTTATTATTGAGACCTGTACAGATTGCTTGCACTTGGAGTGAGGTTATGTGCTTCTGCTGATAAGGCTCACTACATAAGGATTCCCTCCATACGACTTTGGTTCATGACATCTTTTCTTAGCACACTGTCTTTAGAGACACAGGAGCCTCAGTGTCCCTTTCCCCCCCCCCCTGTATTTGAACTGACCACTTGAGGATCAGTACATTCAGTAAGTAGACTGGTCCACTATTGCTTGTATTTCTGAGTTGGATGCTGACACGGCTTCTGTTTGTTCCATACTTGAATTCTTCTCCTGCTCAATTCTTTCAGTGCTCATCCTTTCTGTTTCTTTTATGGACCTCTTTCCTCTATC
The DNA here is from genome assembly GCF_965140285.1 of Lepidochelys kempii. NCBI lineage: Eukaryota > Metazoa > Chordata > Testudines > Cheloniidae > Lepidochelys > Lepidochelys kempii. Next base: position 26,915,666 of record NC_136392.1, on the reverse strand, counting down.
GCAGCCAGATAAGATCTTGGAGCAGTGTAACAAAGAAAATCTACATTTGTAAGTTGCACTTTCACAATAAAGGTTTCAGAGTAACAGCCGTGTTAGTCTGTATTCGCAAAAAGAAAAGGAGGACTTGTGGCACCTTAGAGACTAACCGGTTTATTTGAGCATAAGCTTTCGTGAGCTACAGCCCTACATCACTACATCCGATGAAGTGAGCTGTAGCTCACGAAAGCTCATGCTCAAATAAATTGGTTAGTCTCTAAGGTGCCACAAGTACTTTTTTTCCCACAATAAAGAGATTGCACTAGAGTACTTGTATGAAGTGAATGGGAAAATTTTATTTCTTTTGTTTATTTTTTTACAGTGCAAATATTGGTAATAAAAAATAATATAAAGTGAGCACTGTACACTTTGCGTTCTGTGCTGTAACTGAAATCAATATATTTGAAAATGTAGAAAAACATCCAAAAATATTTGTACTAAATTTAAATTGGTATTTCATTGTTGTTTAATAGTGGAATTAAAACTGTGATTAATCATGATTAATTTTTTAAATCAAGTTAATTTGTTTTGAGTTAATCACTTAGTTAACTGCAATTAATTGACAGCCCTATTAATGAGCAATTCCACATGCCACTTGTCCTTGGGATATCCAGGATTCAGCATACTTAGGAACTGATCTTGCAAGTGCTCATCTGCTTTTGAGAGGGTAAAACAGGTTTGCCCTGGGACTTTTCCTTTCCAGAGTTGCACATTTTGGTAAAATGATTGTATTTGCCACATCTTCTGCATTCTTGCCCATACTCAGGGCAGTTCCTTATGGCATGGCTATGGCCAGTCGTGCAAATAAGCCGGTACGGTCAGGTACACCATACCATTATGATATTTATAGCCAGTACCTCGAACTGGAAAGACATTTTCAAGAATGAATTGTAGAGCCCTGCACAGCAATACAGCCATGCTGGAGGAGCTGCCAGCTCCTGAGAGCAGCGGCCCCGCGTCCTTCTCCTTTCACCACTGCGGTTCCCGGGGGAGCCCCGTGGTTCAGCAGATACCAATTTCTATCCACGGATATCCGCATCCACAGGTATAAATTTGTATCCGCACAGGGCTCTAGTCACAGAACATTTTTTGTGAGGAGTGGGTGGGGTCAGCGGGGCGGTACTGTACCGGTAAGAGTTAAAATCTACTTGCACCGCTGGCTATGTCCAAATTCATAACAACCTTTAGTTACTTCCGACTTCTCTTTTCACATCTCTTGATCAGATTATTATCAGCGGGACGCCCTCCAGATCATGCCTGGGTATTTACTGAAGGCAGACTTAAGCTGCAATGAGGCACACGTTTCTCAGTTCACCCAGCCCTTTCAACTGTTTTGCAGTCATTTCATCTGCACAATGTATATCCACAGCACATTCAAGGGTGAGATTAGTCCCCCACAACAATCTAGCTCATGCTTACACAACCACACATGATGCGGTCTTTAATGAATGAATCTCAGTTCTCCAAATTCACAAGATGGTGCCGCCAGTTTTTAATCAGCCACATATTGGTCTGTACGCCTCCCTTCTGTCTGATTTCTAGTGAAAAATGTGTGTCTCTCATATGACATTTCTTTGATGTCCACGGGATGCCTCAAATGTGTTCTTTAAGACCTGTATTTGTTTGTTTTCCTTCTGCATTATCAAACTGAAAAGTATTAAATCTCTTTCTTGTTTCTTCACCTGCCCCATGAAGAAATCACGCTGTTTGCAACTGTTCATCTGTCTTGGCTGTGCCACTGGTAATGAATGCTGTGCAGCTTAAATCCTTGTTTCTACTTTCTTCAGTTTTCTGCTGCATCTCCTTCAAACACTAACTTTCCTGGAGGCTTTTTTTGGTCCATTTTTTTATCTTTGTTCTACTTTAATTTTGTTCTGACATCATACAACAGCTGTTGCCAAATAGCTGTTATAACATGAGAACTGATTCTGGAGACTTTGTGTAATAGTTAACACTTTACTTATCTGTACTATTCTCAATAACAAATATTGTGCTTGCCTGGCTCCAAATGCAAGCTAATAAGGCTCACTACAGAATAATTTTCCCCATGTGACACTATGGGAAACTTTGGTTCCTACTCCAAAGTTCCAGTCATGATAGTGTGTGTCAAGGTTCCTTCCCCACTCTGAACTCTACGATACAGATGTGGGGACCCGCATGAAAGATCCCCTAAGCTTATTCTTACCAGTGTAGGTTAAAAACTTCTGCAAGGTACAAACTTTGCCTTGTCCTTGAACAGTATGCTGCCACCACCAAGCGTTTTAAACAAAGAACAGGGAAAGAGACCAATTGGAGACGTCTTCCCCCGCCTCCCTCCAAATAGCTCCCCCAAGCCCTACACACCCCCTTTCCTGGGGAGGCTTGAGAATAATATCCTAACCAATTGGTTACAAAATCATCAAAGACCCAAACCCCTGGATCTTGGAACAATGGAAAAATCAGTCAGGTTCTTAAAAGAAGGATTTTATTAAAAAAAAAAAAAGAAAGGTAAAAATCATCTCTGTAAAATCAGGATGGAAAATACTTTAGAGGGTATTCAGATTCAAAACACAGAGGATCCCCCTCTGGGCAAAACCTTAAAGTTACAGAAAACAGGAATAAACCTCCCTCTTAACACAGGGACAATTCACATAAAACAAAAGATAAACTAATCCGCCTTGCCTGGCTTACCTATACTGGTTGCAATATTGGAGACTTGGATAAGGATGGGTTGGAGAAGATGGATTTCTCTCTGGCCTCTCTCAGTCCCAAGAGAGATCAACTATGTAAACAAAGAGCACAAACAAAAGCCTTTCCCTCCTCCCCCAAGATTTGAAAGTATCTTGTCCCTTATTGGTTCTTTGGGTCAGATGCCAGCCAGGTTAGCTGAGCTTCTTAACCCTTTACAGGTAACAGGATGTTGCCTCTGGCCAGGAGGGATTTTATAGCACTGTATACAGAAAGGTGGTTACCCTTCCCTTTATATTTATGACAGGGTGGTTGCATTGGAATTGCATTGTCACAGACTCCCACTAGCTAGCTTTAGACCTCCTGCACCCCCATTCCCTTAAAGGGATGATTACTCTGTGTGGACGGTCTCTGCAGGAAAGTTAACACAGCCTTGGGATGCTCCACAGAGCTGATGAGAAAAATAATGCCCATTCCCTCACCTGCTTGGCCCTGTACTCTTCCATCTTTCTCCTTTATCTAGTGCTCCTCACTGAATACATGGACCAATTGAAACTAATAGGGGTACACTTCCTATTAGTTAGAGGCTCAGATACAGGGGACCCTGCCATAGGGCTGGTACCCCCATCACCCTCTGGGGTAGGGGGGCGCTTTATAGCCCCACGGCTGAGTCTGTGGGGTTACCTCTGGTCTCAGGGCCACGTGGACTAGTCGTCTTAGTCAATGGCGCAGCCCTTGCTACCAGGGCAGCGTGGCCTATTGGCCAGAGTCAATGGCGCAGCCCTTGCTACCAGGGCAGCGTGGCCTATTGGCCAGAGTCAATGGCGCAGCCCTTGCTACCAGGGCAGCGTGGCCTATTGGCCAGAGTCAATGGCGCAGCCCTTGCTACCAAGGCCCTCCCCCCTAGGATGGGTGGCGGCCAGGGTAGGGGGATTCAGGCCCTCCCTCTCCACCGGGTCCCGACCCAGGGTCCTAGCAGTGATGGGGTTGTCTGCCACCAGCTCAGCAGGGATGCTACCGCAACACGCCAAGCTTGCATCCGGTTCTGCAGCTGGTCCTCCACAAAGTTCCCCTGGGTCACTTCCTATCTGATTCTCCATCAGCTTTCCCTCTTAGGGTCTCCGTGGTCTCCCCTCCCTCGGTGGCGTCCTGAGTCTGGGGTCATGGTTCATCTCTGGCTGACTGGCCTCTGCATTTTGGAGTTGTGGGCAGTCCCCCTGCAGGAGCTGGTAGCACATCTCCTTCCTCCTCCACAGTCAGCCCAGACTGATCTGCTCTGCTTCCTTTTATACCCTGGTTCCAGGTGGACCATTCCAAACACAGCCAAGGGGGTGGGGCCTCCTCGGCCCAAAGAGAAGGCTTAACCCCTGCTGAACCAGTGTGGGGCTGGCATACCCCAGCACAGACCCCAGCACACATAAGCAACAGGGCACCTTTGAAAATCAGTCCCCTCATGTACATTCATGCACAAGCCCAGCTGAATTCAGAAACATGGTTAGAACACAACATGTGCATAACTCAGATCCCCCCGGCTAAAGGCAATCAGAGTGGAGTCCAGCACAAAACAGAGGAGGCATAAAGGGATGTGGAAAGAATAAATGTGGAGCTGACATTGGCCATAACAAATCACCCCGGAAATAGAAAATTCACTTCCATTGGCATTGTTGGTTTAGGGTATGTCTTCTGTGCATCTGGCAGAGATCCTCCCCGCCCAGGCAGACGTACGCCAGCTAGCATGCTGAAGATAGCACTGTGGAGATTGCAGCTTGAGTGCTCAAGTCCACCCAATCCCCTAGACTTGAGAAAAGCTACAGCCTGAGCCACAGTGTCCACACCGCTATTTTTAGCTTGCTAGCTTGAGCCCCACTTCCACGAATTTGTCTGTCCAGGCTGGGAGGCTTACTTCCAGCTGCAGCATACACATAGCGTATATGCCATGGGCCTAACCCTGATCTCACCTTGGTGGAGTTCCATCCACTCTAAAGGAGTCACGTCTGATCAACTTCCGGGTAGGATCAGAACCAGGCTCTGAGCATTTAGGGCCCTAAAAACCAGCAGTGCCAACTACCCTTTTATAAGCAGCCTTTTGAAAGATGTATTTGCGGGGAGGTTTAACAATCTGGATTAGTAAAAGGCCAAATATTGGATTATGGTGCCCATGTCATGATACTGACAATTGGCACATGTGACATTATAGAGGAGGCAGACTGCATTTCTGTGGGCTGGCCATGTGCCCAGAGCATAGTGCTAGGCAAGGAAAGAATGGACTGATAGTCTTATATACCACCTGGAATTCACACATGACTGACAGCTATGTATTGGAGATGTCCACAATGAGCCGCATGGTGTAGTGAAGGCTGCCTAGTTCTGGCTGGCCACCTGGTGAGTATGCAGCAATTCCAGACAGCAACCAATAAAACCCTTTCTATTAGGGATATTTCTGAACATTAGAGGTGATGGACGCTCTTTGAAGCACTACTCCGCTGGCTTTTGGCCCCCATTTTGGATGCCTCCATTTTCAGAGAACACAGATTTAATAATATTGACAAGTAGACCCTGGCATTGACTGAGCCGACCATTGGGGTCATAGCAGGGGAGTTCAGAAACTGTCAGGCACAGGAAAGTAACTGAAGCTTGCTCTATGGAAAGTCTGCCATGTGGAGGCTGCTAAATGTTGGCTAGTTAAGTAGCCTTTAATGCACAAGAGTGGCACAAGAGATGAATCTGCAGAAGCTTACCGGGAAACAAGCAGAAGTCCCATCAGAAAGGCATGTAGACAGATCAACTAATCAGAAACATCTTCTTAGCTAGGCTTTTGATTTATTTCCAGTACTATACTGAATCAAAACTGTGGTCTGTTTAGCCCTGGGAATGCCAGGGCCTCAGACTTCTCTAGTGGTAAAAAGTGTTTGTTGGTGGAAGGGCCTGGGAGACTGAGGTCCTCTGCCTAGCTACAGAACTGATGTAGTACCAGCTGCAGGATGCCACACACAGTCATGCAAATGTGGCTTGCCTCTAACAGGCGGGATTACTTATATGAACAAGAGAGAAGTCTGGTCCCTATGCCATTCAGTTCTTGATCTTTTGGATGAGCATGCCAGGAAAAGGGGCAGTGCTAACTGCATGGATGGATTTTGTGAGGTGGATGCCTGTCCCCAAGAAACTGGGCTGAACTCACCAATTCATTTCACATAGACCACACTGGAGCTGTTTACTCAACAGTCCAAAGTTAACAGTCCCAAGATGTAGTTAGCATGGGTATTGTATTAAAATCAGGACACAAAATTCCATATTTGTGCTCAGGAAATATCCTGACATTTAATAAATTACCAGACATCAGTGGTGAAAATATTTCTTCAGTATTTGCTTCATCGTTGACCAGCAACTAGAAATGTCTGACTTGCAGAGTCTTAATACTTAATTCTTTCCCAGCAGGATCAACATGTGCTAACAGTGTGTGGTCCTGCAGGGAACCCTTGCCAATCTGTGTAATTTCTCTGTTGGATTGTTTTTGTGGCTTTCAAGAACTGGTGTGGGCAGTTGTCCTTCACCTCAGTTTCCCCACCTTCTGATGAGAATGTGCAGTGGACACCTTGCTCCTTCCCCCTCCATCTTGGTGTACCCCACTCATGGTTAGTTGTTAGTGGTTAGTAAATAGAGGTGGGCAAAAATTTTCAGCCAGGATTTTTTTTCTCCCATTCCTGAAAAATGCAGATTTGGGTCAACCAAACCATTTTTCAAATTCAGGTCGATTTGAGCAAATAGTTTAGGTTAAAACTAAGGAAAAAATTACATGTTGAAATGAATCATTTTGGCATTATCAGAATGAAATGTTTCGATTTTTCCTGCTAGATTCACAAGGGGATTTAGACACTTCTCCCAAAACCAAGGAGGATGGTTGCTCACCTTATACCCAATAGTTAGGGCACTTGCTTTGGTTATGGAAGACTCAGGCTTGAATCCCTGCTCTGCAGCAGGAATTTGAACTCAAGTCTTCTACACTCCAGGTGCAGGCCCTAACCACCAACTTATAGGGTATTCTGGGAGGATGAATCTCTTGCTGAAGCTGTTTCACTTGGTATAAAAAATTAAATACTCATTGGGTCAGACAGAGAGAGTGATGCTAGAGCCTGGTGGTGACGGGGGGAGACACTCAAATTCCAGTCCCTGCAAGAGTGAATATTGAATACTTTGTACCTCCACTTCACCCCACCTCACCCCGGTTTTGTGAATCATTTTTTTTGCTCCCATTCAAAGAGGTTGAAAATACCCACCATGAAATGGTTCTGCTTTGTTTGCGTCACAGAAAATTCTGAAAAAAAATTGGTTTTAGTTTGACCCAAACTGATTTTTCTCTTTGTGTTTGTTTTTCCAGAACTTCCAGCAAATTAAAAAATAAAAAATCAGTGATTTGAACTGTTACACTTTCAGAGTTAACTACACTTCTAACTCCCCCATCTTCCTCAAGGGCATCCACTTAAAGGTTTCAGCTTCCTAGCTGCCTCCTCTCAGGTAGAGACCTGTGTCTCTTTCTCTCACCCCCTCCAGGCCAGGGGTTTAGGTTTATAGTCCTGCACTTCACAGCGATTTCCGCAGCAGGTCTGACCAGGATCTAACACCTGTAGTTAACCTTTCTCCAGGGGCTACAACAGTGTATGCTATTTACCAACCAGCCTTCAAAAAGGGCAAAAAAAAAATAATTGTAGGGTAAAAACGTTAGAGGAAATATATATACAAAATAAATGTTCCTATATGCTTGCTAAAATCTTACCTGAGGTCACCCATTAGTCTTGTGGGGTCCTCCTAAATCAAAATCTTTCCAACCCTTCTATAAGCGTTGGGGCCGCCTTGGACAGAAGGTCCTGTTTGTTTGGTGAATTAAAAGAAGGTTTTGGGTCAGTTTAAACTCAGATTTCAGAGTAACAGCCGTGTTAGTCTGTATTCGCAAAAAGAAAAGGAGTACTTGTGGCACCTTAGAGACTAACCAATTTATTAGAGCATAAGCTTTCGTGAGCTACAGCTCACTTCCTCAGATGCATATCGTGGAAACTGCAGCAGGCTTTATATATACACAGAGAATATGAAACAATACCTATTCCCACCCCACTGTCCTGCTGGTAATAGCTTATCTAAAGTGATCATCAGGTGGGCCATTTCCAGCACAAATCCAGGTTTTCTCACCCTCCACCCCCCCACACAAATTCACTCTCCTGCTGGTGATAGCCCATCCAAAGTGACAACTCTTTACACAATGTGCATGACAATCAAGCTGGGCTATTTCCTGCACAAATCCAGGTTTTCTCACATCCCCCCCACCCCCATACACACACAAACTCACTCTCCTGCTGGTAATAGCTCATCCAAACTGACCACTCTTCAAGTTAAAATCCAAGTTAAACCAGAACATCTGGGGGGGGGGGGTAGGAAAAAACAAGAGGAAACAGGCTACCTTGCATAATGACTTAGCCACTCCAAGTCTCTATTTAAGCCTAAATTAATAGTATCCAATTTGCAAATGAATTCCAATTCAGCAGTTTCTCGCTGGAGTCTGGATTTGAAGTTTTTTTGTTTTAAGATAGCGACCTTCATGTCTGTGATCGCGTGACCAGAGAGATTGAAGTGTTCTCCGACTGGTTTATGAATGTTATAATTCTTGACATCTGATTTGTGTCCATTTATTCTTTTACGTAGAGACTGTCCAGTTTGACCAATGTACATGGCAGAGGGGCATTGCTGGCACATGATGGCATATATCACATTGGTGGATGTGCAGGTGAACGAGCCTCTGATAGTGTGGCTGATGTTATTAGGCCCTGTGATGGTGTCCCCTGAATAGATATGTGGGCACAATTGGCAACGGGCTTTGTTGCAAGGATAAGTTCCTGGGTTAGTGGTTCTGTTGTGTGGTATGTGGTTGTTGGTGAGTATTTGCTTCAGGTTGCGGGGCTGTCTGTAGGCAAGGACTGGCCTGTCTCCCAAGATTTGTGAGAGTGTTGGGTCATCCTTTAGGATAGGTTGTAGATCCTTAATAATGCGTTGGAGGGGTTTTAGTTGGGGGCTGAAGGTGACGGCTAGTGGCGTTCTGTTATTTTCTTTGTTAGGCCTGTCCTGTAGTAGGTAACTTCTGGGAACTCTTCTGGCTCTATCAATCTGTTTCTTTACTTCTGCAGGTGGGTATTGTAGTTGTAAGAAAGCTTGACAGAGATCTTGTAGGTGTTTGTCTCTGTCTGAGGGGTTGGAGCAAATGCGGTTGTATCGCAGAGCTTGGCTGTAGACGATGGATCGTGTGGTGTGGTCAGGGTGAAAGCTGGAGGCATGCAGGTAGGAATAGCGGTCAGTAGGTTTCCGGTATAGGGTGGTGTTTATGTGACCATTGTTTATTAGCACTGTAGTGTCCAGGAAGTGGATCTCTTGTGTGGACTGGACCAGGCTGAGGTTGGTGGTGGGATGGAAATTGTTGAAATCATGGTGGAATTCCTCAAGGGCTTCTTTTCCATGGGTCCAGATGATGAAGATGTCATCAATATAGCGCAGGTAGAGTAGGGGCTTTAGGGGACGAGAGCTGAGGAAGCGTTGTTCTAAATCAGCCATAAAAATGTTGGCATACTGTGGGGCCATGCGGGTACCCATAGCAGTGCCGCTGATCTGAAGGTATACATTGTCCCCAAATGTGAAGTAGTTATGGGTAAGGACAAAGTCACAAAGTTCAGCCACCAGGTTAGCCGTGACATTATCAGGGATAGTGTTCTTGACGGCTTGTAGTCCATCTTTGTGTGGAATGTTGGTGTAGAGGGCTTCTACATCCATAGTGGCCAGGATGGTGTTATCAGGAAGATCACCGATGGATTGAAGTTTCCTCAGGAAGTCAGTGGTGTCTCGAAGGTAGCTGGGAGTGCTGGTAGCGTAGGGCCTGAGGAGGGAGTCTACATAGCCAGACAATCCTGCTGTCAGGGTGCCAATGCCTGAGATGATGGGGCGCCCAGGATTTCCAGGTTTATGGATCTTGGGTAGTAGATAGAATATCCCAGGTCGGGGTTCCAGGGGCGTGTCTGTGCGGATTTGATCTTGTGCTTTTTCAGGAAGTTTCTTGAGCAAATGCTGTAGTTGCTTTTGGTAACTCTCAGTGGGATCAGAGGGTAATGGCTTGTAGAAACTCGTGTTGGAGAGCTGCCGAGCAGCCTCTTGTTCATATTCCGACCTATTCATGATGACAACAGCACCTCCTTTGTCAGCCTTTTTGTCCTTTGTCCTTTGTCAGCCCCTGGAACCCCGACCTGGGATATTCTATCTACTACCCAAGATCCATAAACCTGGAAATCCTGGGCGCCCCATCATCTCAGGCATTGGCACCCTGACAGCAGGATTGTCTGGCTATGTAGACTCCCTCCTCAGGCCCTACGCTACCAGCACTCCCAGCTACCTTCGAGACACCACTGACTTCCTGAGGAAACTTCAATCCATCGGTGATCTTCCTGATAACACCATCCTGGCCACTATGGATGTAGAAGCCCTCTACACCAACATTCCACACAAAGATGGACTACAAGCCGTCAAGAACACTATCCCTGATAATGTCACGGCTAACCTGGTGGCTGAACTTTGTGACTTTGTCCTTACCCATAACTACTTCACATTTGGGGACAATGTATACCTTCAGATCAGCGGCACTGCTATGGGTACCCGCATGGCCCCACAGTATGCCAACATTTTTATGGCTGATTTAGAACAACGCTTCCTCAGCTCTCGTCCCCTAAAGCCCCTACTCTACCTGCGCTATATTGATGACATCTTCATCATCTGGACCCATGGAAAAGAAGCCCTTGAGGAATTCCACCATGATTTCAACAATTTCCATCCCACCACCAACCTCAGCCTGGTCCAGTCCACACAAGAGATCCACTTCCTGGACACTACAGTGCTAATAAACAATGGTCACATAAACACCACCCTATACCGGAAACCTACTGACCGCTATTCCTACCTGCATGCCTCCAGCTTTCACCCTGACCACACCACACGATCCATCGTCTACAGCCAAGCTCTGCGATACAACCGCATTTGCTCCAACCCCTCAGACAGAGACAAACACCTACAAGATCTCTGTCAAGCTTTCTTACAACTACAATACCCACCTGCAGAAGTAAAGAAACAGATTGATAGAGCCAGAAGAGTTCCCAGAAGTTACCTACTACAGGACAGGCCTAACAAAGAAAATAACAGAACGCCACTAGCCGTCACCTTCAGCCCCCAACTAAAACCCCTCCAACGCATTATTAAGGATCTACAACCTATCCTAAAGGATGACCCAACACTCTCACAAATCTTGGGAGACAGGCCAGTCCTTGCCTACAGACAGCCCCGCAACCTGAAGCAAATACTCACCAACAACCACATACCACACAACAGAACCACTAACCCAGGAACTTATCCTTGCAACAAAGCCCGTTGCCAATTGTGCCCACATATCTATTCAGGGGACACCATCACAGGGCCTAATAACATCAGCCACACTATCAGAGGCTCATTCACCTGCACATCCACCAATGTGATATATGCCATCATGTGCCAGCAATGCCCCTCTGCCATGTACATTGGTCAAACTGGACAGTCTCTACGTAAAAGAATAAATGGACACAAATCAGATGTCAAGAATTATAACATTCATAAACCAGTCGGAGAACACTTCAATCTCTCTGGTCACGCGATCACAGACATGAAGGTCGCTATCTTAAAACAAAAAAACTTCAAATCCAGACTCCAGCGAGAAACTGCTGAATTGGAATTCATTTGCAAATTGGATACTATTAATTTAGGCTTAAATAGAGACTTGGAGTGGCTAAGTCATTATGCAAGGTAGCCTGTTTCCTCTTGTTTTTTCCTACCCCCCCCCCCCCAGATGTTCTGGTTTAACTTGGATTTTAACTTGAAGAGTGGTCAGTTTGGATGAGCTATTACCAGCAGGAGAGTGAGTTTGTGTGTGTATGGGGGTGGGGGGGATGTGAGAAAACCTGGATTTGTGCAGGAAATAGCCCAGCTTGATTGTCATGCACATTGTGTAAAGAGTTGTCACTTTGGATGGGCTATCACCAGCAGGAGAGTGAATTTGTGTGGGGGGGTGGAGGGTGAGAAAACCTGGATTTGTGCTGGAAATGGCCCACCTGATGATCACTTTAGATAAGCTATTACCAGCAGGACAGTGGGGTGGGAATAGGTATTGTTTCATATTCTCTGTGTATATATAAAGCCTGCTGCAGTTTCCACGATATGCATCTGAGGAAGTGAGCTGTAGCTCACGAAAGCTTATGCTCTAATAAATTGGTTAGTCTCTAAGGTGCCACAAGTACTCCTTTTCTTTTTAAACTCAGAGCTTTTTATACCAGAAGCCCTTTTTCTGTCTGTTGGTCTCTGGAAACCCCAATTTGAATGAGTATATGCAAACCACCAAAAGGGGTGGTACCCTTCTGGAGTTGTTTATAGATTCACTGAGTAGCTTTAATCACGCCCCACAATTTTAGTTCCCGGAGGATCTGTGGTAACGCTTCCCCCTGGCATTGCATACAGTCCCTGGCCCACAATGACATATAAACCATTCATAAATTTAATAAGAACATAAAAATGGCCATGTTGGGTCAAACAGTGGCCAGTGCCAGATGCTTCAGAGGGAATGAACAGGGCATTATTGAGTGGTCCATCCCCTGTTGTCCAGTCCCAACTTCTGGCATTTGAAGGCTTAGGGACACCCTGACCATCTTGGCTATATGCCACTGATGGACCTATCCTCCATGAACTTATCTAATTCTTTTTTGAACCCACTTATACTTTTGGCTTTCGCAACATCCACTGACAATGAGTTCCACAGGTTGTTATGCATTGTGTGAAGAAGTATTTCCATATGTTTGTTTTAAATATGCTGTCTATTAACTTCAGGTGACCTCTGTTTCTTGTGTTATGTGAAGGGGTAAATAACACTTCCTGATTCACTTTCTCCCCAACATGCATGATATTAAAGATCTCTGTCATATCCCCCTTAGTCTCTTTTCTAAGTGGAACAGTCCTGGTCTTTTTAATCTCTCCCCATATGGAAGCTATTCCATACTCCTAATCATTTGTGTTGCCCTTGTCTGTCCCTTTTCCAGTTCTAATGTATCTCTTTTGATACAGGGCGACCAGAACTGAACCCAGTATTCAAGGTGTGGGTGTACCATGGATTTATATAGTGGCATTATGATATTTTCTGTCATCTTATCTATCCCTTTCCCAATGATTCCTAACATTCTGTTTGCTTTTTTGACTGCTGCTGCACAGTGAACAGGTGTTTTTAGAGAACTATCCAGGATGATTCCAAGATCTTTTCTGAATGGTAACAGCTAATTTAGACCCCATCATTTTCTATGTACAGATGGGAATATGCTTTGAAATGTGCATTACTTTGCATTTATCAACACTGAATTTCACCTGTCCCACTACAGATCCTTGGGGACCTGGCTATTTACCTCTCTCCACTGATAAAAATGACCATTTATTTCTACCCTTTTGTTTCCTATCTTTTAACCATTTACTGAGTGATTGGAGGACCTTCCCTCTTCGCCCATGACTGTTTAATTTGCTTAAGAGCTTTTGGTGAGAGTTCTTCTCCAAGGCATTCTGAAAGTCCAAGAACACTATATCTAGTGAATCAGCCTTATCCACATGTTTGTTGACACCCTCAAAGAATTTTAGATTGGTGAGGCATAATTTCCCTTTACAAAAGCTGTGTGGACTCTTCCCCAATGTACTGTGTTCATCTCTGTGTCTGATAATTCTATTCTTTGCTATAGTTTCAACCAATTTGCCTGGTTCTGAAGTTAGGCTCACTGGCCTGTAATTGCTAGGATCACCTCTGAAGCCTTTTTTACAAATATGTTCCCTCAAAGCTACTGTAATTTGTCACAGGAATAACTCTATTAGAAAAGTCCCAGAGCCTGGGAATGAATTTAGGCAGGTCCATCCCCAGCCCCACAGTGGAAGAACTGTTTCACTTCCATCAGGAGCAGTGGGCCAAGAATCCTAACTTGTTTCAAGGCTGAGCTTGACAAGTTTATGGAGGCATATGGCTGATCTGCGACTACTAGTAGCAAATATCTCCAACAGCTACAGCTGCAATCCTAGAGAGGGAAGGCTCTGAGTTAGTAGAGTTAATTCTCTTCTTACACAGGGAGCTACCATAATCTCTTGCCATGAAGCCAGATCCAGCATTCCCTCATTACATCGTGCAGGAAGTTCAACATACTCTACAGGATCCTTCCAGCAGAGGCCACACCACCAGGAATTAATTCCTCCTACAAATCCCTTTCCCCAGCTCCGTATGCCTTGGTGCATATCCAGCTGCATGCTGCAGCCGTTCAAGAATGAGGTTTTAGTTATGGCAGCTCCTCACACAGTGTTTAGTCAGTAAGGATAACAATATTTCATTACCCCACGCCCAAAACTGAAATTAATTTTAACTGAAACAAAACTGTTTGCACCGGCACAGTGGGTGAAACCCGTGCAAATGAGCTCTGCTCATTCTGCCTCTTCCTTCATTTCATCTATGGATGGCAGACAAGGGTTCCTTCCTCTATGAGTTCTGGACTCCATAAAAGAATGTAAGATATGCTAATATAAAATCAAATCTTAAAGAGTTGTAAAAAAATATTCATAATGCAATTATTTAGAAACAAAACCATTTTTGTTTAATTATTGGAGCACGTTTCCTGTTTAATAATTATTTTCACATTTTTTTCAATATGTCATTGTTAACACTGTGCTTTTCACCATAAACTTTTACTACTTTTCTGAGACTAATAATCCAGCCAGAGGATGTTTTCTGTTACGGTTCTGTGCCCAGCCAAGAGGGATAACCTTGCCCTGCTATACATTTGACATAAAATCACCACCGCTTGTCACTCCAGCTGCCACTTGAAATTCTGCCAAACAAACAAGAGCAGAGCTTTGCCTTTGCAGAGCCAGTAGGAGCTGCTGAAGCACTGTTTCTCTGACACCAGACATACCAAACGTGTTGGAAGTTACCTCAGACCGTTGGAAGGAGGAGCAGGGCAGCTGAGGCTCCTCACCAGAGCTGGGCCAACAATGGATTTTTCAGTTTGCTGTCAGTTCCAAAAAATACAAAATTGATTGGGGTCAAACTAAAATTAACACATTTGAAACATGTTCTGTGACTCAGAAAGTAATCATAATAATTTTTTTAAAATTACTTTGGGTTGAAGATTCATTCAACCCAAACTAAACTGTTTTGTTTTGATTCTCAGCATTTGTCAAATATTTTTGGAATAAAACTAAAGGAATTTTGAAAGTCATTTCAACTAAAAAAAAAATAAAAATAAAAAAAAATCAGAGTGTTTTGTTTCCAAAACATCAACATGAAACATTTACATTTTGGGAATTTTATTTTCTAGGAGTTTTTTTCCAACCAAAACAATCTGGCAAAGATGACACAAGTTCGTGAAATGTTTCGGTGTCACTACCTCTGAAAAAAGCTTCAGTCCAAAAATGTCACTCAGCTCTACTCGTCACACAGTTTATTCTATTAGCTAAAATGTGTATCTCAAACAATTGTACCATTTTAAATTTAAACAAAACTTTGATTTTACCAAAACCTTTAGACCTTCTTGAGCATTACTTGCTTATAGCAAGTATATAGCTTATAGCAGGTATATTGCTTATAGCCGGAGCACTTATCCCCAATATTTTAGAAACTTTCTGCTCCAGGTTGTCATCTTTTCAGATCATTGAGTTTTCTTAAAGGTTGACACTGAAGTTATCATAAGACAAGCCGTTAAGTTAGAAACTTTGAACACCATCTCCCCAACTTCATCCACCGTGAGTTCTTAATTACCCCATAATCTGACTTTTCCCTCTAGTTCATCAACCGCTAGGATTGCCAACTTTCTAATTGCACAAAACCAAACACCCTAGCCCTACCCCTTCCCTGAGGCCCGCGACCCCCTGACCCCACTCCTTCCTGAGGCTCCACCCCTGCTCACTACATTCCCCCTCCCTCGGTGGCTCACTCTCCCCCAACCTCACTCACTTTCACTGAGCTGGGGCAGGGGATTGGGGTCTGGGAGGGGGTGAGGGCTCTAACTGGGGGTGTGGGCTCCATGGTGGGGCCAGAAGTGAGGGGTTCAGAGTACGGGAGGGAGCTCTCAGCTGGGCCAGGGAGTTGGGGATGAGGGCTCTGGATGGGGGTGTGGATCTGGGGTGGGGCTGGGGATGAGGGGTTTGGGGTGCCGGAGGGTGCTCCAGGCTGGGGGGTGGGGCTGAGGGATTTGGAGGGCGGGAGGGGACTGTGGGTTGAGGCAGAGGGCTGTGGTGCAGGAGGGGGTATGGGCTCTGGGCTGGGGGTGTGGGCTCTGGGGTAGGGCTGGGGATGAGGGGTTCAGGGTGTGGGAGGGGCTCTGGGCTGGGGCAGGGGGTTGGGGTGCAGGGGGGTGAGGGCTCTGGGCTTGGGGTTCAGGCTCTGGGGGGCAAGTGATGGGGGTTTGGGGTGCAGGAGGGGACTCTGGGTTTGTGGGGGCTCAGGGCTGGGACAGGGGGTTGGGGTTCAGGGTCAGGACACGGGCTTATCTCGGTCAGCTGCCAGTCAGCAGTGCAGTGGTGCTAAGGCAGGCTCCCTGCCTGTCCTGGAGCCGCACTGCACCCCAGAAGCGGCAAGCAGGTCCGGCTCCTAGGTTGGGGGATCAGGAGGCTCCACGCACTGCTCTCATCCTCAGGTACCACCAATGGGAGTGCGGAGCCGATGCTCAGGGTGGGGACAGCACGTGGGGACCCACATGCCACACAGCTTGCAAAAGAGCAACCCTCTTGAGGTAAAAATAAACAAAGGGTTTATTTAATAGAACAACCACAGGTTCAGAGATGAAAGAGGAATAAAGGGAAGCAAACACCTACAAATTACACAGAAAATAAACATAAAGGTACAGCCTCAGGATTAGATCAAATCCCTTTTCTAATTTAAATTACCTATTGCCCTCGCTCAATTTCCCAATGTGCCCCCCTAGCCCAAAGGGGGGATCCAGTTTTCACACACAGGTCCCTGCCTTTGAGACAGCCCCTCCATTCTGGATAGCCTTCACTTCAAACCCCATTTCTTTTAACTTGGTCTGCACTTTTTTTTCCCCTTTCTCTCAGACTATGGTGATTCGTGATGAGGGAAATTCCTTCCTTTCTTGGAAAACGAAGGGCTTCTCTCCACTTACCGTGATTAACGCTGCAGCAGTCGATTTAGCGGGTCTAGTGAAGACCGGAACGAGAAGCATATGTTTCTCCCATGGACCCAGCGCGGTGTAGACACCGCAATAAGTAGATCTAAGGTACGTTGACTCCAGCTATGTTATTCACATAGCTGGAGTTGCGCAACTTAGGTCGACTTAACCCCATACTGTAGTCCTGCCCTAAGACGGGGCTTTTCTTTTTCAGTTTCAAGTTGTTTCCATGTTTTCCCATTAATTGTAATGGCTCATTGTTTGTTTCTGCCTGGATTGTACAGTGCTAGGTTAGTTTTCTCTGGCTGGAGGGCAGCCCTGAACTGCCTAGCTGACCACCTCCCTGTTGTGAGGTGGAGATGAATGTTGCAATGTGTGTGGTTTTATATCTACACAAATACATAAATTCATCCAGCATAAATTCATCTGTATACATATCTCATAATGACCATCATGTTCAGAACAGTACAAGCTTTTATAAAAGACCTTACTTGATATTTTTTTATGAAATAACATTGATACAACCAGCGGATTCAGTTCCTTATTCTCTGGGGGTTCAGACCTCCTGTTCTCCCCTTACAGAGTCTGGACCCTGATTTTCTAAATTACACTGACTAATAGCATCTAAATCACAGAGCTATGGCAGGCCAAAGACTTTTTTTAAAAAGCAGACATCTTCATGTTTGGTGGCATTCTGACTCCAAAAAAAACGAAAGTTAGAAGTTAAAAAATAATACGGCGGGACCTCAAAGTTGTGAACACCTCAGGAATGGAGATTGTTCGTAGCTCTGAAATGTTAGTAACTCTGAAAAAAATGGTTTGATTGTTCTTTCAAACGTTTACAGCTGGACATTGACGTAATACAATTCTGAAATTTTACTAGGCAGAAGAAAAATGCTGCTTTCCTTTTATTTGTTTAGTAGTTTACGTTTAACACAGTACTCTACTGTATTTGCTTTGTGTGTGTGTGTGTGTCCCTGCTGCTGCCTGATTACGGACTTCCAGTTCCAAATGAGGTGTGTGGTTGACTGGTCAGTTCGTAACGCTGATGTTTGTGACTCTGACGTTCTACTGTACCAATGAGAGAGACACACAGCTAATACAACAAATACAATGTATGATCAGAAATAGCATAAGAAAAAGCCATCACCTAAACATATTATTTACTATGTTACATATGGGAAATGAGATAGCTGAGAGAGAAAAACAACACAGACAGAACATTCCATCAAAACATTAATATCGATGAGCAATTAAGAGACATGTTACTAATAGACATTATGGAATCAGGATTTTCAAAACAATTCCTCCACTTTATGTATGTCTGCCAAGGATGTGTATTAAATGTAAATTTAAGATAAATAAGTATTTTGTATATTTTTAAATAAACGTCTTTTAACAGTAGTTAAGGTTGGTCTCATCAAAAAGTGTTAAACCATCAAAAATCAGGAAATACAGAGTTAAGGATTATAACATTGCAAAGTAAAGGACTCCAAAGAGAATTAAGATAGCCCATGCAACCTTAATTCAGCCCTTGATCAGGTATAAATCCCACACTGGTGTTGAGCAGTGTAACAGGAGCTCAATTAAACACCCGCTGGCATCTGGAGGGGGGTTCAGAAGGTCAATTAGCGGGTCCACCTAGAAAGAAGTCAAATTGAGAAAACTCAGTTAGGGACGCAGCAAGCTGAAAGCCTGAGCCTGGAAGACAGGCCCAGGAGCAATCTGTGGTCGTAGGATTGCCAGGCATCCAGCTTTCGACAGGTATGCCTGGTCAAAAAGGGACCCTGGTGGCTCCGGTCGGCACCACTGACCAGGCCATTAAAAGTCTGAGCATCGGCACACCGGGTTAAGACAGGCTCCCTGCCTGCTCTGGCTCCTCACAGCTCCCGGAAGCAGCCTCCAGGTCCCTGTGACCCCTAGGCGCATGGGTGGCTACAGAGGCTTCACATGCTGACCCCGCCCTGAATGCTGGCTCTGCAGCTCTCATTGACCTGGTAGCCACTTCCTGAGAGCAACGGTAAGCACCACCAGGACCCCGAACCTGCTCCTGCACCCCAAATGCCTGCCCCAGCCTGGAGCCCCCTCCTGCACCCCAAACCCTCATCCTCGGACCCACCCCCAAGCCTGCAACCCCAGCAGGACCCCTCACTACCACCCCACACCTCAACCCCCTGCTCCAGCCCGGAGCCCTCTTCTGCACCCTAAACCCCTCATCCCCGGCCCCATCCCAGACCCCACAACCCCAGGCAGAGCTCTCACCCCCCTTCTGCACCCCAACCCTCTGTCCCCACCCAGAGCCCTCTCACACACACTGAACCCCTCGTATCTGGCCCCACCCAGAGCCCACACCCCCAGCCCAGATCCCATACCCCCCTTCACCCCAACCCCCTGCCCACAGCCCAACTCTCTGATCCCCGGCCCCACCCCAGAGCCCACAACCCCAGCGGAGTTCTCACCCCCGCTCCCGCACCCCAACTCCCTGCCCCAGCCTGGTGAAAGTGGGTGACGGTGGGGGAGAGCAAGCAACAGAGGGAGGGGGGATAGAGCAAGCAGGGGGCAAGGCCTTGGAGAAGGGGCAGGGAGTCAGGGGAAGGGGTGTGGCAGGCACAGGGCAAGGTTGTTTGTTTTGGTGTGATTAGAAAGTTGGCAACCCTGTGTGGTCACTATGGGTCCATCTACGCAGGGATAAAAAACCCGCTGCTGGCCTGGGTCAGCTCAGTCGGGCTCACAGGGCTCAGCCTCCAGTGCTGAAAAATCTCTGTGTAGACATTCAGGCTTGGTCTGAAGCCTGACCTGTGGGACCCTGCAAGGGTGGAGGGTCCCAGATCCCAGTCTGAGCCCCAACATTATAGGACATTATAAACAACTTGACACAGGGTATGGTGGGAGGGGACCCTCTGCCGCCCCAGAAAGCCCCCTGGTCAGAGTTCTTGACATTGAAATAGCTCACCCTTATCTAATGGCATCACAGCCCCAGAGGAGAAATTCCCAACACTTCTACCCTGCACAGCTACAAACATACCTACAAGGGTAGGAAGGATTCCAGACTAGTAGTTTTCCAGTTATGAAATTAAGCAACTTAGAGAAAGAACAAAATAATCTATTCTCATAGAAAGCAAAGCCACTCGTTGGGAGGACGGTTAGGAATTAGCAAGCAGTCCAGCCAGAAAATAAGAGGGAGAAGAGAATGAAAGAGGAAACAAAGGCAGATCTGTTAGACTGACCAAGAGGATGCCATAGCTATTTCTCTACATCTGGTAAAGGTGTGAAGAGATTGCCAGGTGACTGCTCTCCAGATTTCTTTCCATGACACTATAATTCTTTCTGCCTGAGAGGTGGCGGCAGACCTTGTAGAATATGCTTTGAGATTGGAAGGAGGTGTCTTTTGTGAAATTCTTACATGTTTTCAGAATACTTGCGGGACTCACTTGGAGATAGCTGTCTTTGAAGTTTCCAGACCTTTGTTCTTACTAGCACAAGGCATCAGATTTTTCAGAAGGACTATGTCTTGTCTGAGTAGAAACTGATTGTTGTGCAAATAACCAGACTCACACTGCTTCAGCGTAATTAGATTTAGGACAAAATAGAACAATGTCTTGGTTGAGCTACTTAAGGGCTTGTCAAAATCTCGGAATTTGTCTTGAATGTAAATATTCCAAAATACTTCATTTCAACCTTATCAAAACATTTCATTTCAACAAGGTCAAAACTTTTCAACTTTAAAATTTTGATTATTATAGTATATGATGTAGTACATTATAGTCAAAGAGAACGTTGAAACAAAGCAGTTAGATAATTTCCCTTTGAAAAGTTTGACTACATTCCTGCAAAACAATTGGGTTTTGTCAAATCAGTATTTACCACTGAAAAACTGTTCCATCTGAAAATTTTCAACCAGCTCTCATAATAATGTTTATATTGGCAGTGTCAACACATGCTTCTGTTGTTTCTCTATTCTGTTCAACTGTATTTCTAGGGACGTGTGGTATTTGATTTTGACATGTTGTGGTTGTGGCTCTCTAAAACAAGCACAACTGCATCTACCTTGAAGTTTAGCCCATTGGCTGGAATTTTTGTGGCAACTTGTGGCTCACATATGATGCTCCTTCAGAAGCATGATGGGAATGAAACTTGCCTGCGCGCTGGAGGAAGAAATAGGCAACTCATTTGCCACAAATCTGTTTTTTATAAACCTCCATAACATTTGATAGATTGGAGGCTTAACATACTACTCCAGGTTACTGGGAATGAAATGCGATTGGCATAATTGAAATATATTCTGAAATTGTAATAAACAGACTCCAACATTTCTCTTCAACTATATTTGCAGGGCAGGCTTATATTTGCATAGAAATGGACCAGAATTCTGGGCAAGCCTTTCTTCTTTTGTACCAGTTAAAAAAATCTTCCAGGTCCAATGGAATGTATATTTGTATTCAAAGTTAAAAGGCAAGATTAGTTGACTGCAAGCACAGCTGAAGTACTTGCTGGTGAAGAGAATGTTACAAGAGAAATTACTAGGGCCCTACCAAATTCAGGGTCCATTCTGGTCAAGTTCAGGCCAGAGGGTTTTTTAATTGGTCGATTTCATGGTTTCAGACATTTACATCTGAAATTTCAGGGTATTGTAACTGTGAGGGTTGTCCCGACCCAAAATAGGAACATGGGGGAGGGGGTTGCAATGTTGTTGGGGGTGGGGGGTCCCAAGATTGCCACCCTCACCTCTGTGCTGCCTTCAGAGCCGAGCTCTAGAAGGCAGCACCCTCCCAGCTTCCTGCATGGCATGAGGAGACTGTGGACATGGCAAATTCAAAGCAATCCACCTCCAGTGTTACCCTCCCCTCTTCATCAGAGCCCCCCTGTGATAGGACACTGTAGGTCCTGTTTTGCAAGGGACAGTCCCCTTTCTAAGCTCTGTCCTAGACGGCATGACTTTTTTGGCAAAACTGGGCATTTGTCCTGTTTGCTCTTGACAACTGATCATCGTCTGGCAAGAGCAAATTGAACAAATGCCCAGTTTTCAAATGGTGGGGTGCGCCCCCCTAGGGGGGCACAGAGAAACATTCAGAGGGGGAGTGGTGATGCCAGGAGGCTCACGGCAGGGCTTAGAGCACTGACTATCTTTTACCCCCTGTCCCATTTTCAGCTTAGGGAAATATGGCGTCTAGTTAACATATCCAGGAAATCAGCATGAGCACAGGTCAATATGCATGTGTGCATTTGCTTCTGATATTTCTGGTGTATGCAAATATAAATGGTAGAGTTAGTTAAAAAAATTCATTGAAGTAGTTTCAAAGATCTCCCTCTCTTAGGGCTTTATCCTGCCACCCATCCCTGTGGTATCTGAGCATCTTCCAGGTAAATCAATAGCAACAGTGAAGCCCCTAGCGAACTTGATGGCCTCTCTGGCACGTCTCCTTTTACAGGGTCAGAACTGTGCTTGTGTAGGGTTTGGGGTTTTGTTTTGTAAGGGTTTAGAAGCATAAGGGGGTGTCATTGTGTGGTGTGTGGCAGGAAGGCATTCTTGCCCCAGCACTATTCTGTTGAGCTATTGACTTGATATTAAGGACTTGCCGCTCCCCACATTGGAAACAAGATTGGTCGAAAAGTGTTTAGCTGCCAAGACTACGCTGACAGCTTGCAGGACTAGATGAACCAGCAGCCTAATGCAGTGTGGCAGCCCCTATGGATTGATCATTAATAATTCATAACTTGTCAATAACCAATTGACTGAGAAAATCTTTGTCAACTATTCATAAACTGTGCTTGAGAGGACTTCTCTCCAGTCTGGATTAGTTCAATAATAACAAACCTCAGATGAGTCATGTTTGACTGGATTTATTGATTTAAGAGTTAGCAAATACAGCACATACCCAGAGAGGCTTCCAGTTACCCACAGCTGCAGAAGACCTCCCCTGAAGTTCTCTGACACCCTACATCCAATGTGCAGATGGTCTTACTGGCTCATGATGTCTTACAGTACTGATACTCTTTGACACTAACTGTGATTATCACTTTTATCTTTATCTATTTCCTCCTTTCTGTCACACGCTTGTTCTCTTAGTTTATTTTCTCCTGCTACAATATCTGTTACAGCAGTTTTAAAAATACGGCAAAAAGGACTGCTCAACAAAATTCCACTTCTTCAATTAGTTCAAATACTAAGCATCATGCACGCTCCCAGGCAAGTCTTAAATGCTCCTTTTGGCCTATCTTAAATGTCAATGTATGTTATATAGATGGTGGCCTTTATACACTTTTCAGTTGCCTTAGATAACTAAACAGCATTACCCAGTGTTTGCTGGATACCCTAGCTGTTCCCTACAGTAAGTAGAGGTATATATATTACAGTTACAGAGGTAATGTTATGTATGGACTGAGGTTTTCAAAGGAACCTAAGGGAGTTATGTGCTATCCCCAATGAGGGAAACGTTTGGGTAAGGTAATTAGAAACTCTGCAGTGAAAACTGCAAATCTTATATTCAGCTGCATTGCCTGCCCATGGATTGATCTGAACTATTTCCTGAAGCAATTCATGAAAAATGAACCTAACTGAGAATTCTGCCACTCATTCAAACAGCTCTTAGCAGGAATAAAAAGGCCCAGGGCCAGATTCCCAACTGGTGTGAATTGCACAGCTCCGCTGAAGTCAACAGAACTATGCTGATTTATACTAGCTAAGGATTAGACCCTAAAATTCAGCATGTAGATTATTCATTGTGGATTATTCAATCGGCCTGAAATATGTGTTTAATCAGAAAGAGTACAGAGGAGGGAAACTGAAGAGGACACAGATAGGAGAAGAGCTAAGATAAGGTATGGGGGCGGGGTGGGGAGAAAAGAGAAAGAAAGAGCCAGGAAGGGAACAGACATAAGTAGTTTCCAACAAATTTCATGCATCTGCACAGAGTTGGCAAGACAGAGGTATGGGCCAAACTGAAGCTGGGCATCAGAACACCCCTGAAAGCCTGGGACTGGTTCTAGGCCACTTTTTGCAACTGGTCCTCTCTTCATAATTGGCTCCAATATTACCCTGGACCTAAACCATCCTTGAGTGTTAGCGTGCTGGAATTGTGGATCAGGTTCTGAATTCTATGGCTTGACTCTATCACTAATATTTTTCTCTGGACATCTCCTAATGGCTATGAAATACATGTTTTCACAGAGTGCTCGAGAAAAAGGCAAGGGGGGGGGAATCCTGTTATAAAAGTTTTGCTTCCCCTAAACTTCTTGAAGGTTTCCCAACCCCACTCCTAATCCCTCGAGCCTGTCATCTGGTTCTTGGCTCATCCAATTCTTTCTCTAGGCGGCTTCACATAGCTCTCAGCATGAGAAGAAAAGCATTTCTGTTTTCAATTTACATTATTTCCTGCCCACTTTTGCCCTCAAGGAACAATACTATAGCTGGGCTGGGGTTGCCTCTGCTGATTAGGACTTTATATGTGTCTCCTGGGGTCACTCGCAGTTCAGTAGTCTCATAGCTCTTGCCTGGGTTAGGATTTGAGATGAGCCGGGACAGGATCCTTTTATCCAACTCCTCTGAACTATGGTCCCTTCAGTATCCTTAAAACGCTGCCACCAAAAGAATCTGCCTTCCTCAGCAGTCTTTAACATGTGTCTATAATATACTGTAGAGCAGGCTGCTAGCTAGCGGCAGCATTCAGAACAATCCGCAAGACAACTTCAAGCTGCCACAGGGCACCACAAACATCACAGACAAGGAGTTATGCATGGCGTAGCATGGTGCTGCTGGGGCTGGAGTGCTCTTTGGAGTTTATATGCTTAGGTTTTGCTGCTCTGTGCTCCTAACTAGTCTAGCTGTCCTGCTGCTGTTCTGTATGACATGAGGAGACCGTGGACATGGCAAATTCAAAGCAATCCACCTCCAGTGTTACCCTCCCCTCTTCATCAGAAGACAGGACACTGTAGGTCCTGTTTTGCAAGGGACAGTCCCCTTTCTAAGCTCTGTCCTAGACGGCATGACTTTTTTGGAAAAACTGGGCGTTTGTCCTATTTGCCCTTGACAACTGATCATCGTCTGGCAAGAGCAAATTGAACAAATGCCCAGTTTTCAAATGGTGGGGCGCGCCCCCCTAGGGGGGCACAGAGAAACATTCAGAGGGGGAGTGGTGATGCTAGGAGGCTCATGGCAGGGCTTAGAGCACTGACTATCTTTTACCCCCTGTCCCATTTTCAGCTTAGGGAAATATGGTCACCATAACCCTATAAAGAGGTGGCCACAAGAGTGTTACAAAAGGGAGCTGCAGCCGCAGCCTCTTGGCACACTAACAAGAGCAGGGATAAAAGGCTGCTGCCCGACCAGCAAGCCACAGTGAAGGGGCTGCCCAAGGTCAGGCTGGAGGAAGCTGTCTACCAAGACCAGTTCTCTGCCAGAAGGGACCAGAGAAGATTACCAGGCAGGAGTTACCTGCAAGGCCCCAGATAGGAAACAGCCCATGGAAGCAGTACGAGATTTAACCAAACATGTCCCTAATTACACCACCCAAGGTCCCTGGGCTGGCACCCAGAGGAGAGGGTAGCTGGGTTTCTCTCCTGCTTCCACATGAACAGGGGCAGAGAGCCCTAACTGGGGATGGGAACAAGAACAGGAGTATTGGATTTGTCTTTGTGTGCCTCCTTTAACTTATTTTATTCCTGCCTTATTGAAGGATGAAGGGCAGAAATCCGTAAAGGGGGCAGCCCCAGAAAAGGGGTTAGGAGGGGCCCTGAGATTAAATCCCAAACTCCTGGGCCCACTAAGTGAAGGACAAGAAAAGGGGGCAGGTAGAACTTTGGGTGGGGCCAGACTCCTTTCAGTCAGAAAGGCGGGGAGACGCGAGTAACCCAGCTGGGGGACTAGAGTTACAAATGAAGACTGATGGATGGAGGTGCCATCCCTGAACCAACGAAGAGAAACTGAGGGAAGGATGACTGAAGTTCCATGGCAGACCACCAGGCGGACCACCATCAGAGCTCAGATCCCACAGTTACACCTCTGCGACCCCATGTTATAAGTGAAGCAGGACAATGGGTTTAATTCTTTGCAGGCCCTTTCTGAGACTTTAGCTAAGGAGACTGTCATATGTGGAGTGCAGGATAAGGACTTGGGAAAATATATCAGATCTAGTAAAAGTCCATTTGGGACCTAGCAACAGTGTATGTTTGGGGGTGGGTGAAAAGGTGACATATATAGCTGTTTGTGCTGTATTTCCTGGCTCCTGTGGGTTTGAGTGGGGCGTTATTTCTCAGGAAATCTTAACTCTACCCTTTTGTGGCATGCAAGCCCCACAAATGTATTGTTTCTGTCCTTTACTAAGAGTCAGTGACAATTATTGTACAAACCATCCAACAACACATAAACACTCCTTACCCCGCCCCCCACCAGAAAACTCATTGTGGGATAGAAATTCTGTTTCCTGCTAACTCTAGGAAAAACATAGATACGTACGGTAGATACACAGGTCCACTGGGTATTTCTTTCCATGGAGCAGAGAAGCTGGAATAACTTGTGATAATGCAGCCTCTTAAAGGCAAAACCCAGCAACAACAAACCACACCAGCTAACGTGGGATCAAAGGGATAATCAGGAAAGGAGATCATGCAAGGCAGTGGCCCCTGAGGTGGCCCTTGCTATTAGTTGAACCTAACAAGCCTCCAGCAGTGAAGGCAGGGCAAAAGAGCAGCCCTTACAGGAGGCGAGACAGGAAGACCAAGCGGAGATCCAGATGCTGCTCTTATTGCAAAGGCTAGAGGTTTAATGAACTACCAGAATTGAAAACATGGAGCATGCCTGTAGTATCTAAAGGGAGAAATGTAAGGAATTAACCACAGTTTTCTAAGACACTTTTATTATTACAGAAGAAGGAGAGATTTTTTTTTTGAATGGAAGTGGCAGGAATCTTTAAGAGCTCATATTCACATGGAATATATTTTTTCTTATATTCTGCTGCAAACTTAATCCTCAAGATCAAGTGCTATAGGTGAAAAGAAAAGGAGCTACAGAAAAGCTACAGAAAAGCTAAAGAAAAGCTACAGCTCACGAAAGCTTATGCTCTAATAAATTGGTTAGTCTCTAAGGTGCCACAAGTACTCCTTTTCTTTTTGCGAATACAGACTAACACGGCTGTTACTCTGAAACCTGCTATAGGTGAGTCTCACTAACATTCACCTTATCTTCAGAACAGATATTTACATCATCATATCACTTGCTTTTATTAAACTGCAAGAGACCTTACCTTATCAGGACCTCCTATTAAGGCTGCCTGACACTTCCCACTGTAAAACTCTGTTATCAGTTGCTTATAACTTTGCCAAACTGTAACTATTTGGGCTGAAATTTTACATACTGAGTGTGTGCCTCAGGCTGGATACCTCTGGAAAAATTCAACCAAATCTGTTCAGCCATTTCCATAAACAAGGCTAGTGAAGAACACATTGCAAAACAATGTTTAAAAACATTGTCAACTTTGTCTTTGAAACTCTGTAGTGCCCCCAGGCTTTGGCACATGAGCTTGAAATTTGGCAGGCGGTGAACTTTGTCACAGGGATGAGCCTTTTGCTGTTCCGGT
This sequence comes from Lepidochelys kempii, assembly GCF_965140285.1. Taxonomy (NCBI): domain Eukaryota; kingdom Metazoa; phylum Chordata; order Testudines; family Cheloniidae; genus Lepidochelys; species Lepidochelys kempii. Next base: position 26,888,149 of record NC_136392.1, on the reverse strand, counting down.
GCAAAGCCACCCAAATTTGGCCAAGTTATAAACCTTTGAAAAAAATGCAGTTCATACATGTGCAGTAGAAATTTCTGAGATCTTTCGCAGTTAAAATCTCTGAAGATTCCATCTTCACTGAGCATGCTCCATCCCCTCACAGCTCCTGCGTGAGACCAGACTGCACATGTGCCATCCCCACAGGGCAGCTGAGTATATTCCCTCCATCCCTGGGCTACTGGGGTGAAGCTGGACTGTCCTTGTACTGGCTGCTCCTGGCCAGGGGCTGGGGCTGGGCCCTGGGAGTATGTCTGCGCTGCAGAGAAAGGTGTGATTCCCAGCACGGGTAGAAAGACGTGCGCTAACTCTGCTCAAGGTAGCGCACTAAAAATAGCAGTGTGGATGCTGAGGTGCTGCAAGTGGCTTGGGCTAACCAACCAAGTCTAAACCCACTCAGCCCACTGGGTCTGAGCGCTGGCAGCTTAGCCCAAGCTGCCACCAGTGTCCTACGGCTATTTTTAACATGCTAGTTTGAGCAGAGGTCGTGCCTGTCTGTCTACCCAGGCTGGGAGTTATGCAGACAGCTGCAGTGTAAACATACCCTGGAACTGAGAGCAGGGAGGCTGTCTCTGCTGCACCCTCAACGGCTGGTGCTCAGGCGCTGTAGGGGGGGAAGCACCAGCAGACGGCCATTGCAGGTTTAGCAGAGACAGCCTCCCTGCTCTCAGTTCCAGGGTATGTTTACACGGCAGCTGTCTGCATAACTCCCAGCCTAGGTAGACAGACAGGCACGACCTCTGTTCAAACTAGCATGTTAAACAATGAACCAGAGGAGGGGCGTTGTGGGTAAGGATTGTGGGGGGGAATAGATTGGAGCAAGGAGCCCGTGGGGGGAATACTGGGACTGGAGGCTGGCCGTAGTAGGGGAGAGGAAAACTGGGACTAGAAGTCAGAGGATGGAAATTAAGTCTGGGAGCAAGGGAGAATGCGGGGGGAGGGATTGAGAGTCAGTTGATGGGGCAAGAAATTGAGATCTGATGAGGGGCCAAAGGTGAGACTAGGACTGGCTGAGCCAGGAGACTGGGACTAGGAACCAGACAGGAAGGGAGAAGGAAGTGGGAGGAAGGGGAACAGATCTAGTGAGGTAGGATTAAGGGGGAAAACTTGGGCTGACTGGGTAAAAAGTTGAGACAAGGAGCTGAAGGAGCAGGTGACAGTGAGATTGGACCAGAAGCCTAAGGAGGGAGACTGAATTGGGAGCCAGTGGGGATGGAGAAGAACTGGAGGTTGGGGAGAGAGACACAGATCAGAGGTGGGATGGGAGAACTGGGACTGGCTGGGCAAGAAGACTTGGGACAAGGAGCTGGGGAAGGGGCTGGGAATGTCTGGACAAACAGATTGAGGGTTATGGGGGTGACTGTAACAAGCAACCTTAACTCTAGCTTGTCCTATTGTAATTGTCCTAGCAGGAATTTTTTGACTAAATGTATTTTCATTGGAAAATATTGATGCCAGAACATATTGGTTTCAACTAAACTTTCATTGGGAAGGTTTCTCAGGTCCAAAGAAAGATTCACCCCAGAATAGCTAATACCTTGATGGTTAGTGCACTTGACTCTGATGTCGGAGAACCAAATTCAAGTTTCTTGTCTGCCTGATTCATCTCATCCCAGCTGAGTGCCCTAACCACAGGAGTCAGGAATAAGGGCCTGAAGCTAAGCCTGGGACCAGTTAGCTGACCTGCAGCTGAATGTCCTGATCAACCAGACTCCCTGATTGGCTGAGAGGTGTCACGGGCCTGCACATAAACCCAGAAGCAGGACTAGGCCAGTGGCTACTCAGTGCTTATGCCCACAGCTGCGATTGCTCCTGTGCTGCCCTGTTCCCGCCCCACCCCTGTCCTGCTCCTTTTCCTGGTTCTTGACTCCTGGTTCCTGACTCCAGCATCAACCACTAGGCCTGACCATTACTGCATCGAACAAGAGGCCAGACAACCCACACTCCGGTTCATGACAGTTTGAATAGCTCACCCAAAAAAGGGAGAAAGAACATGTTCCTCTACTATGATGGATCCTGCTATTGTCAATATCTTCAGGTCAGGAATAGTGGACATCTTGCAGAACCTGCAGGCCCAGAATGCTGACTGGGAAGGTCTTGGCCTGGGCCGCTCCACTCTTGGAAAAACCTAGCCTTCTCCTGAGCCAGTTTGAAAACTTTGTTCAAGCCATGGTGGTGATTTTCAATTCCTGAGCCATGTGTGTACAGCAGAGGCTGTACTCAGGCTTATAGTTTGGTTTGGATTTGAAAAGGAAACAAGTGGAAGACTGCATTCTGCACATGGTACAGACACTTCAACTGTTTGGTTATGCTGTTCAGCTTGTGCAACACTCCAGCAACTTTCCAACACTTAATTAATTATAGCTGTAGGGACATGCTGGACAAATCTGAGGTTATTTACATCTGTGACATCCATTTCTGAGAATCCAGTTCTCCACAATCAATATGCACACCATGTCTCAGAGAAACTCCACCAAAACCATCTGTATGCAAAGTTCAAGATGTGTGAACTTGAACAGGACATGGTCAAATTTCATGTATATATTATCTTCACCCAAGGGACTAACTATGGATCTACATGAGGCAGTAGCCATATTCGACTGGGCCACTCCAAAAGATCCACTGGGGTAAAGCAATTCCTCAGTTTCACCATCTTTTACCAGTGGTTAATCAGGGATTTTTCTAGCCTGGTCACTCCAATGGTGGCACCCTTGTGAAGAAAAGCCCAGTTCATCTGGTCCTCAAAATTCCAGTCTGCCTTCGATCAACTAAAAAGGGTGTTAGCCACAGCCCCCATCCAGATCTTACTAAACAATTCACCATGGAAGCTGAAGCATCAAGTTTACGATAGGTGCAGTGTTATCCTAACAAACAGCTTTGCCCCTGTTCAGTCACTAAAGTCAGTAGAACTACTTAGGCATAAAATTATACATATGAATTAGTACCTTGCTAAATCAGGGTCATAGTTATATTGCGTATCAGCTGGTTCATCCAAGACAAATGCCCCAGAAATTGTGTCATCTACTTTTTTTAACTTCAGCAAGATAGTAGATATTAATTTCACACCCAGGGAGCGATCAGTATAAGACAGGTTGTTCTTGGGTTTCCTTCCAGAGTGGGATTGGAGGCAGTAAATACTGAAGCAAGGAAAGGAATGTGGGTTAAACACTCATCTTAGTCCCCACTGGTCTTTTCAACAGAGAATGAGAAGACAGTCCATCTATTTAAATCCATTTTCATTCCCTCAAGCAGCAAAATATGAGGTTTCATTTTGCATTGCTTACTCACTTGGAGTAGCACTCACTCATTGACTCCTGGGAGACTATTCATGTAAGAAGTTATTTCTGAGAATAAAATTTTAAGAATGCGTCCTCTAATTATTCTTAAATGGAATCTTCATGGCAAGATGCAAATTAATGCCAGAAAGCCAATATCTACTCTGTGATTAGAGTTGACCAGAGGACAGCAATTCCATTTCATGGCAACTTTTGTTTTCATTCTCCATTGGAATGAAAATTAAGCCTTTTGAACATTTTCATGAAAGCAGAAATGTACGTGTCTATCACTCTATACCATGGTGGCTATAGTACCAGCCTGCTATGTGGGAGACTGAGATTCAATTCTTGTTCTGCCTAATTCAGAGCAGAGGTTTTCATCCCACAGGGACTTGAACCTACCATGCCTACATCCCAAGCCAGTTGCAAACCACAGCTTGTCTCTTGCTGACCTAGAAACAATCCTAATTAATTTTTTATTGAAACCAATGCATTGCTTTGAAAGAGCATATTTCGTCCAAATTTCACTTTGGTAAAAATGATCCAACCACCTGTATCAGTTACATGGGCGCAACTCCCCTGAGAGTTCCCCAAGAACAGCCTGTTTTTTAGGCTCTAAACATATAAAGCTGTTTCCACTCCCCTGTCTTTGGCCAGATCTGGCACTAATCTGGGACTTGGACCTTTTGTCATTAGAACAGCCTTCTTTGACTTATTGTATATCCTGAAATAAGGCAGATATACCAGAATGCATAAAAGACTGTATGATTGGTTTATGTATGTTATGTATAATAAATCTTCTGCCTACAGGATGTTTTTTGTCACCTGTAGGTGAAATTCAGCCCTGTGCACAGGGCCAGTGCAAGGTGTATGCACTGCTTAAGTGCCGCCCCTCTACATGAGGCTGAATTTCACCCAGCAGAAGCAGTTTTGAGTCCAGTGATATTTTTGTTTTCACTTATGGCTGTGGTCAAAGGTTAAGAACCTAATTAATTTTTAAAGGTTAAGAGCCTAATTTTTAAAGGTTAGAGGCCCACCTGTGCTCCAGGCCCGTTGGGGAGCTGCACCTGTCCAAGCTGCAGCCAAGTGAGGCCCAGCCCGGTTCAGTTCGGTTGGGGGAGAACAGGGGTGGATCAACAGCAGGTCTGGTACAGTTTGGTCTGGGGAGGGATGCGGGTCTGGACCAGTTCAGGGGGTCTTTCTGGGGAGGGATGTGGGTCTGCTCTGATTTGAAGGGTCGGCCTGGTCTTTTGGGGGCACAGTTTGTCCTGATCCTAGTTTCTGTGCCTCTCTGCCTGGAGGGAAGGACAAGCAAGGCTAGTATGAATAATGACGCTGTAAATAAAATGGATTAAAGTTTTTTATATTTTTTAAATGTTTTAAACAGTTTTAAATCCACCCCAATTTCATACAAAAATGTAATTGAAGCCCTAGTAGTTCATATGAAAAACGTGAAGGCTGAGAAGTTTCCCTTTCAGTGAGAGCAGCACATGGCTGGTGTTTTGGCTGCTTTGGCTTTTGTTAGCTGTTTTTACCCACTGTGTTTTATTTTGTATTTTTTCTTTTATAATTTATGTTATGTGCACTTGTGTGTATTCTTTTTGCCCTAGAACTACTCCTGCTGGGACCTTAATGGCAGCCATGTCCATCTGCAACTTAATCTTCTAAATATTGTAAATAAAATCTGTGCAGCTGTGCGCTGTGTCAAAGACAACGGCTGTGTCGATCTCCTGTCTTTTACCCTCATTACCCATAGGCGTCCACAAATATGTTTGGGGCTGGGCCCACAAAAGGTTAATCCGGCCCTGAGGCCAACCTGAGGGGGAGAAAAAGGAAGACTCATGACAGCATGTTTGCAGAACTCATGGCTGAGTCACAGATGAAAACCAGGCTGGCAGAGAGGTGGACCCAGAGGGAGAAAGAAATTAATCTCTCCCCGCAGATGGTGGCAGTTGCCAAGGACAGAAGCACCATGGCCAAGGAGAGCATGGAAAAAGGCAGAGAGATGCAGAGGCAGCAGCTCATGGATACTCTCCTGAGTCAGAATGCCCTCCTGCAAAACATGCTTCTGCTTGGCCAGCAGACCCTGCAGTCGCATAATTTGAGACCCAACCACATCCTTCAGCCCCTGGACAGTGTTGGCTACTGGGACCAGCAGCAACTCCTAACCTCTGGATCCCCGCAGCAGTGTTCCAGTGGCTCCTAGTCACCCCTCAGACCCTACTTCTGGGCACAGAGAACACTTGCACCTGGATCTCCAGCTTTTTTAAGCCCTGCAATGCCCCTGAGAATTCTGAGCGGAGGTGCTCAATCCCAGAGCCCAGGCATGCAGACAAGACAAGTCAGAGGCAAGGCGTACACTCACCTTTAATTTGATGCATCCTCCTCCCCACCACACACACACCCAAAATCATTGTATTTGAAATGTTCTTACTGTTCCACTTTGAATTCTGTTTGCACTGTTGTGTTGTCCGCCTGCTCCAGCCTCTGTGAAATTTCCCGGTACAGGTGTATGTTCCTGCTGCTCTGGGAGAAGTCTTGGAGGATGGCATACTCTGTCCACACCCTCATCAGCACCAGGGTGTGATCAGTGGGCCAGGTGGCTGCTCTCAGAGCAGGATCCATGTTCCCCTCTATTGATCTAAAGCATGCAGCAGAAAACTGTTCTTATATGGTCAGAGCAGCTTGCTCCTCCCAGTGATGAAAATGAGGGGACAGGGATCTTTGTAGTTTGAACTATTTTCTTCCTAACTCTTACCAATGTGGGAATGGGGTTAGAGGACGATTGAAACTTGCATCCTGGTACATACCCCATACCCACTCCCACCTCAGGTGTGCTAACTGACTCACCCTCTTCTTGCCTTCAGATGCATGCTTCTGGGGTTTAAGTGTGGATAATAGGGGGTTATGGCACAGCCACAGGCATGGACATATATGCAGTCGCCAGTGTAGATGTACCCACAGATGAGGAACTCAACATTTCAGGGTATGCAGTGAAGGCATGGAAGTATGGCTTGCAGAATCAGCAACACAGTGCAGCATTGCACTGAGCTGAAGGAACATCAATAGAAGAAGGAAATGACAAGGTCAGTGACCCACAGAGCAGACCCCAAACTTGTTTTGCTTAACGGGAGCCCTGACAACTCCAAGGCTGCTTCCACTCCACAGCTCAAATCATCAGTGCTGAAAGGATTTGCTCCACAGCACTGGGGAAGTAAAGGGGAAGATGGTAAATCAGTCTAAGGATACAGAAACCCTGTCCAAACCAAAGCCAAATTCCATAGGGACAAAGGAGGGTTGTAACTGGCCTAAAAAGCTGTAGTTCCAACTCTGACAGAGAGCCAAGAGAGACTGGAACAGAATGTTCTGGAATGGACACCGAGGCAGTTGGTCCCAGGATGACACTGGCCTTCCTGTGCCTCAAGGGCCCAAATCTTTGTAGTGTGGGTGTGTTTGACCTGTGCTGTGCCAGGGATCTGAGACCCAACTGTAGGAATCCATTCACTGTGGTACCTTCAGAGCAATGGTCCCCAACTTGTGGCCCTTGGAGGTGACAGTGTTAGGAAGAACATGTGCATTTGACTATGGTGGGAAATGTGCTCCCTGCACCACATCCTATAAGTGTTAAACAGAAGCCAGAATCAGGTTTGTGGCAATGGGGAGGAGATGGGAGAGCCCCCGCCTCCTTACCTACCTCCCACCACTTCCCCTGAAGCCTCAGGAATGGCTTTGGTGTGAGCTCGGAGTGCTCTGAACTGAGCAGTCGCTGTCCCTTCTCTGCTCCCATGTTGAATTGCAAGGGAGGGAGGAGAGGAAGAGTAGTTGTGACAGCTCCATTGTCTGCTTTCCTGAAGAGTTATGGGAGCCCTAGGGAAAGCAGGAAAAGAGCTCGACTACCTCTTCTAACCCTAGGGCAGTGCCTGGTGAAGGATGGCTCCCCTCTTCCACACAGGGCTGCTCAGGAGAAGCGAAGAACCAATAATCTCTCTGATTCTCTACCCCAGCCCACATTAAAGGAACCTGGGGGCTGCTCTAACTTGTGCCAGCAGGCTCAGATCTCCAAGGAACCATATGCCAGCTGGGGAATGCTGGAGCATAGCAAACTCAGCCATTCTCCCTCTCTACCTCCTGCCATGCTGGCCCTACGCTCCGGGGGATTCCCCACATTTTTCAGACATTGAGGTTCCCTTCTTTGCACAGACTTTAGGGCACTGATCTAGACCAAAAGGCCTGATCCTGGAAACACTTAAGTTACTCAGAGGTGTAATGTTGGCAGGATCAGGCCCAAAGGCAGAAGGAATAATTCTACAAAACAAAAAGCTGTTGGGCTGTAGGGCAGATAAGCCTGGGGAAGGGAGAAACATGGGCTTCCTGCTCTAAACAGAAACACGGGACTTCTGCAGAAAGCAAAGCTGTACCTTGATTTCCAAGAGGCCAGAAATGATTCAGGAGGGCCTGTGAATTTCACTGCAAAGTAGAGGCAGGAAAGAGATACTAAATTATGCTTTATTCTGTGACTACACGGAGCCTGTATCTCGCAGAGAGAGAACTTTTCATATGATTTTATGCTGGCATTTTTCTTTCTCAGATGAGTTAGGATTTGGGGATGGGAGTGTGGGGTTTCTGATTGGGGGTGGGGAGAGATCTGCTGAATTCAAGGCATTGGCCATGTGTGGTTTTTGGTTGTTGGTAGGTTTTTTTTTTGGTTTGAGGGTTTGGGGTTTTTTTGCCATTGCATTACTACATTAGGTTTGACTCTTTCTTTTAATTGGAAGTTGGTGCCAGATTGCTCTTGTTGTCAACTTTCCTCTTTAAGAAGTTGTAAAGCTAATCCGGCTAACCTAGTGAGAATCTGAGGTTTTTCAAGACAGGATAAATAGAGCTGCTTTCTTTTCAGGTAGGAACAGAGCTTCTCACGTATATTCTTACCTTGTGTAACAAAATATTAAGCATTCCTTTCTCTGTCCCCATCCTGCTTTGATAACTCTATATCCTTCCCTCCAGATCCCTTGGCAATATTACAGATTATAAAGCATGTTATCCTCTCTTAATGTTACAAGTGACTGTATATTTGTTTTTCTCTTTTTATTCTTATTTCCAGTCTAAATGTAACAAGTTGGAAATGGTTTTCTAATGGCACATAGCTAGTTGTGATATGTCAGATATATAGGAGTCTAGTTTAAGTAGCGTTACTGAAAGGAATAGTACAGATTATAGCAGGATATGCTTGGTTGGCTCATAGTTTGTCTGAGTAGTCACTGCTGATATTATGTATCATTCATAAAAGGTTTAAAAATAGCATGCGTTTTGTTACAGTTTGCTATGATTTTTAAGAATGAAAAAACAAGGACAAAAATGTACGAGACTAATACGGCTAGGAAAATGCCTATCTATATATTCAAGAAATCATATTACGACTTTAGCTTCATGGTGAAAAATTTAAGCAGAATTTTTAAAATACTGAAGACAGTCGTTTTCTATTTGCTGAAGAAGAATTATTTTTGTTTCTTTAAATTTAGTGAAAGAAACTCTATTTTTAAAACACATTAGTTGTTTTGGAGTATAAGATCAGTAGGCATATATTTTGTTCCTGCATACATGTAAAAGTGTATATACATTTTGAGAGTAGTTAGTGACCTGCAGGTTAAATTCTCTCTTTGTAATGAATACCTTTACTGGACATTGTTTTTGAAAATACCACACGATGCTGTTATATTTAAGTAGGGCTGTACAACAAATTAGCACACAACATGACTTATAGTAATGTAAAAGTATCTCTCTTTGATTGACTAGTAAACTCACAGGACTGTAAACAGAACTCCAGCAGATTGAAATGGGAGTACAAAGAGTGCAGGACCATTACAATGCATTTGGCATGTTTTAACTTTAATTTAAATGCTTGCTCTCTTTCAATGACTTTTTCATATTTTTGGATTTTAAAGGATAGCCTCTTTTACACTTTTTTTCTTTAGATTGATTAGTGTGTGTGTGGGGAGGAGGGGGGATTATTTTATGTTTCTTTGGTTTTTTAATTAACCAAACACATGCAGGACTCTTTACAGAGTTAAAAATACAATCAGAAAGTACCTGCAGGGATATTTTTAATTAAACAAATTGGCTGAAAAAAATTAGCCTTGGTTGTGATTCTTTTCAGCAGTTGTTTCGGCATTTTGCAATAACTACTTTAGTCACAGGCAGGTTTGCCAACATTGTATTTCAAAAATAAGGGGCTGTTTTCTTAGCACCTCTACCCCACCCCTCCTCCTCATATTATTATTATTAATGATAATAATAAATAATAATAAGCAGTACTCACCTACCTTCGCCCGCGGTATTCCTTGCTGCCTTTTGCAGCACTCAACAACTCCCGATCTGTTGTACAGAGATGGAGAAACAAGAGATGTCCCTTGTCAGAGGGGACAGTTGGCAACTCTGTTCACAGCAGTGTTGTGCGGGAATGTTGGGGAAATGATTTGAAATTAAAAATCAATGTATACGGTGCGTGTATGACAATTATTAATATTACTATTAGTGTTTCTTCATTGTTCAAAGAAGCAGAAACATTTCCCATATGTAAAATGGGCCCCATTCTCCTTTTTTTTTTTTTTTTTTAATATCTGTAGACATGAATGAAAAAACTCATCTGAGACGGGAAGTAAACACTATCTGTATTTAATAAATGTCATATACCATTTAGGCATAGGAATAAAACACACACGTATTTAAAGCTGTCTGTAGCATAAAATACCTGAGGAAATGGGGATCGCTGACACATTTTAAAAATGTCTAACTTGTCTTTAACTAATCCTGTATTGTTGCTTTAATACAAATTCATGATAATATTTCATAAAGGACTAATAAATGTCAGGTAATCAATTATATGAAAAAAATAACGTCTTAGAAATCAGACTTCCTTAAAGCACTCTGCTAATAAACACTTACCGTGCAGTACAGGGACACTAGGCAATATAGGCTGTGCAGATTATAAAAGTGCAGATTAGCAAAATCCTATTTACATGTATCTAGATCTATATCCACAGAGCTCTTTGGGAGTGGATCTTAGGGAGAATTGCTTTCAGGTTCCAGGGTCATATATTTGTGCACATACACCCTATATAGAGAGACAGAGAGAAAATAATGTATTGTTGACTGCAGTATTTTCACATTGTGAAAATAAATCTGCCTGACAGTTACACGCCTTTTAAGTGTCTAATAAAAATATGTGCTACTTTACATGAAGTTTCCTTATGAACGCCTAAATGTCTAATCCATGCCCTACGTATCTTTATTTTATCCATGTTGTGTTCCAGATATATAGAGTCTCATATAGAGGCTAATTTGTGATTGAAGGCAATATCCCAGAACATTAGTCTAAAAAACATTAAGATCTTCTTAACGATTAATTTGGTAATGGGCTTTTTTTCCTATTAAGCAAAGCCTGAGAATACACATTGGGTAAATTAACCCGTTAAAGACCTTAGTCTGACTTAAACAAATCATTAGAAGGCATTTATAGTTCTGATTTATGTTTAAAAGATTTTTTTTACTCTGTTTTACATAATCACAAAGATTTCATGGTAGTAAATAAGAACTCTTCATAATTAAGGACAGGCTTGAGCTATTTAAATGGAGCTCTAACAGCTATCATTTCAAAAGCCTTTAATAAAGCACAGTAATCCTAAAATTTAACCTAATTAAAAAATCACATAGAAGATTTCAAACAGACTTTAAAATGTAATTTATTGGGTCTTCCCATCTCATATACAATCTATTAAGAGATCTTTTCTTAAATCTATGGGTGAATATTTTTTCTCCTCTTTCCTTCATATTTCACATAATAGCTTTGACTAATTGTATTCTATGAACATGTAAAATAAAATTCATACATAATCGCATAATATTTAATCCACTAAACAAGATATCATATCTGTCCCTACTTTATGATACGCAGGCCAGTGCAGTTTCATGTTTCAGTATTCTTCATACTAAGGAAATGGAATCTGTAATTACTTCAATGAACTACACATTTTTGCTATTTGGGGTGAGTTAAAAAAATTGTTTGAGTTCTCAAATACATTTTTGATAATTCTATAATTCTTATATGTAAGAATTATAATATATGTTCTTATATAATTTTCATATATATATATAAAAAATTCTTCTTTCCCTTAGACATCTGTGTGACATTAATGCCAACAGTTGCATTTTCACATATTCACTGCAAATGTTGCTGTGCCGTTTTCTGGATTTAACTCTATATTGAAAATGTAGATATAGCACAATAGGGAAACAATTCCAAACTATAATTATGAACTATAAATTCTTGTTCCTTATGATCAAATAAGAATTGCTTATACCAGTTTACAACCTAACACATGTTATATCATGCAACACATGTTATATCACATGTTATATCATGCAACGTTAAAAGAATATTTCAAGATAGACTTGAATAACTTGTCGTATGTATTGCTTAATGCCTCTACCCCATACAATTGATCAAGCTTTGCACAAGAAATGGAAAATTTGGGCCTGGCATGCTCTGAATAATAAACTATTTTGTACAAGAGAGAACTGACTATGATGATACTAAATGATGTTAATAGTGTCCTTTGTATATTTCAAACTTTTAAAAACAACTTTATCTTCCCTCTGAGGCTGTTTCTGCTAATAGGATCAAAAGGACCAGATGCTTTGAAACTGTTTGTAGACTCTTTGCCTTGGAGCTTCTGAGATGTAGGATGTTTCTTTTACACTAATATACAAAACTATTTTAGCTTTGATATGTAACGGTTAAATAAATATCAGTTCAAGTGAAATTTTATTTTCTTGTCTAAGCATATAGCTTGAACACATGATTCAAAGACATCCTTTTAAACAGACAAAAGTTATGAACCTCATCCGAGTGTGCTACAACCTGGTAATTCATGGCATTAATCTCTGGTATAGTCACTATAATCATCTTTGATTACAGTTAGTGATTTGTACGTCATACTCTGCCTCTTCAAGTTACGTTAGTGTGTTTGGAAACAGAATCTGTTCTGAAATACCCTTTTCTGTAAGAGACTGAAGCCCATAAATAACTTGACATTTGCTGATGTTGTTGCCATGTTGGTCCCAGGATATTAGAGAGACAAGATGGGTAAGGTAATATCTTCTATTGGCCCAACTTCTGTTGATGAGAGAGGCAAATTTGATCAGAGCTTATTGAATGCTGCTGGTGTCCTTTAGTACTTTCATGTGCACAAGAACTATCATTAAGAAATATCCAAAGGAGGGAAGCGGAAGGGAAGGGGCTAACATCAGATTTCACTGTCCGAGTCTTCCTCAGGCAAATCAATTCATCCCATCAATAAAAGGGGTGAAATATTTACCGTCTCCACCACACAGGGGTATTGTGCGGCTTAATTCATAAATGACAGATAATATACAAATGCTAAGTATATTGGCCCTGATCCTATAACAGGATCCATTTGGATGAAATCCCATTGAAATCACTGGGGTTTTGCATTGCTGCAGGGATCTGTCTTTTGCAGGAGTGGGCCTGGAAATCCAAGTGATATTAGCTAAGGTCCTGATCCTGCAAAGCCTCAAACACATGCTTAATTTTATGCAATCTGAATAGCCTCATTGACTTAAATCAAGCAGTGTGCACAGTTCAACATGTGCATAAGTCTTTGCTGTTCCACATTCCACAGAGATCAGTCCACACTAAGATCAGAATCAGACCCTCTCTAACAAATGCAGTTGCTACTAGCAGAATTGTAGCCTGGTTACCCAGATCAACACAGACAAGGATTTTTTGAAGGTGAGCTGGGTTAGAAAACTTTGCTTAGGGTAGCAATATGATCTACAACATGGTTCATTAGCACACTTCACAGAACAAATTCCTGCCTGAACCAGTCTGGGATGCTAGAATTCTGGTAAATGTGGACCCAGTTTCATCTCAATTGAAGTCAGAGTGGTGCTGATCACAAGAAGGAGAGGACTTGTTTTATGGCTGCAAACTATCATATGATAAAAATGAAAGCATTGAGAGAAAGGGAGAGGGAATCCTTGTGCATCTTGCAATGAAAGCAAGCAATCTGAACCAGAAAGATGCAACAGTTTGGAGAACAGGATGAAAATTCCACTGAAGTGTCCTCTTTTTAATAGAAAAATGTGTTTTTTCCCATTGATGAGAGTTTAAACATACAGTCTGTGCTGCTGGGAATAAACAGGAAACATTTTCTGCATCAAAAGAAAATAGTTCTGAACCTTTTGATTCATTTCCTACAGTGTATTATTCATTACTCCGAACAATAACAGAGCATGCAGCACTGAACTACCTGTCAAACTGCTGAGATTTATGCTTTTGGTAGTCCTGATCCAATATGGTGTAGTGAAACATTGCTCACTGGTGGGTCAGCCAGAACGGAACAGCATGAGGCATTGAGGAACCACTTTGTGAATTAAACTAAATTGGAAAAAGGCATTCTTATTCTGGAAGAAGAGCATCCACACACAGGGGCTTTTACTGAAATAACTATTCCAAAATAGCTACATTGGTAAATTTCCAAGTGGACAAAGCCAGTTATACACCCACCCCCCGCAATGGTGGGTTTTGGTTCAGTGTAGTTCATGGACTCAAAGATTCAACACAAGGCCAGCTATGATGGCTCCATTCCCCCAATGACTCCTGTATGCCGGGGGAATCCCCATGTAGCTGGACAAAATGGCTTTGAGGCTGCTTTGAATCGCAGCCTTAGACGCTTCCCTTACAAGATCTAGCCCAGCGTGTATGGGCCATAATTTGCCCATAAAAAAAATTCTAAATAACGGAATCATGGTGGGCAGCCACCACAATAAATGACCTGTAGTTTTGTTAGTGGAGCGAGGGCTGTGATGCTCATGCTGATCAGAAACTCTGCTAGAGCTTGTCAAAAAATTTCAACTAAACTCTTTTCTGTGGAAAAACACTTTCCTCTAAACAAAAATGTTTCATGGAAATATATCATTTTCAACAAAATGTACATGTAACTTTAGGCCAAGATGGAATCTGCTCCGCAGGCAGCTCCAGCCAAGAAAAGGCATGCATAGGAACACAGCAGGGAAAGTCTCTCACCCCACGGGCACCTGTTCCAAACCCCCGGGAACGAACACACACACACACACTGGAAGAGTGCAATGAATAGAGGAAAGGGAAATATTTCTTCAGAGGGATGAATGGAGAAAAACAACAGGAGGAAAATAGGGGGAGCAGTAAAAGAGGTTTGCATTCAACACAAGGCCCCACAGGCCCCGCGGTACTACAGTCTGCAAGGGCAGACACTGAGCAATGCGTCTACACTTAGAGTTCAGGAGTCCTGGGCAAAGTTCCAGTCTGGTGGTGAGTCTTGGGTGCTCCTGGTCATCTTCAGCACCAGTAAACATTCCCCAACAAAGCCCTTCAGTGGCCTCTTCTGCAGCTCTCTGCAAACCCATACAGAGCAACAACCTCCCCACTTAGCTAGTTTCAGCCTCCCTCCTTATTCCAAATGCAAAGTCACAAGCCCCGGTACTCATGATCCCATACAACTCTGGGAAACGGTGATACTGGGTCCAGCTTAGGGCCCCCATTGGTCAGGAGCATCCCCATCATCCAACCCAGGTACAGAGAGAATATTTTCTTCATTGCAGTTTATTCAACTAGTTCAGTTAAAGTTGAGAAATCACTTGGGAGTTGAAAAAGCAGGAAAGCTTGTTTTCCTTTTCTAATCTATGAATAAAAACTGGGGGGCGAAAGGATGAGAGGTACTAATTCTAAAATCTTGAAGGACAGGTGACCAGAAACAATCACATTAATTCACTAACTTCAGAGAATACTTCCTTTGTTTAATAAATCAGTTAGTTTTAAATACCAAACACTTTTTGAGCAACTCACTTGTTTTTCTTATGTGTCCAACACATTTAAGGTAGTTTTATTTAACTAATAAAACCATTTTTAAATGCTGTTTTTCTGCATTTTGAATTAAATTACAATTTCCCTCAAAATGCAGCTTGACAAAACTCATGAGTAAAAAATGAATCATCCAGTAAATAAATACATCATTTATTATTTTCTAATATAAAAAATTAAGGATATGAATAAATGTATGTTAAGCTATATAACTTGCTTAAATAAATATGTACAGATATAGTGTATCCTTCTGGTTAGCAAAGGAAATACCAAATTATACCAGTCAATGAGAGTTAATCTTTCTTAAGGAATATATCCAAAAAGTACAAATGCAAAGTGAGATTAAAGTTGATGACTGAAATTAGGGTGTTCTGCTTCCTTGCTGGGCCTGGATTCTGTGGGTGGAGGAGGAATCAGCTTTATCAGTGCTGGGTCCATGTGTGAAATATCCCAGCATCCGCTTGGCATAAGAAGCCTGTTTGGTAAATAGCCTGTTCTGTGACAAGCCAGGTAAAACTGTAGACTGTTTACTAACCCAGCTTTCAGCATCCCAAGTCTTCTGGACCAGTCTGCCCTGAGAAGACCATTCCAGGCAAAGGGGAAGAAAGTTACCAAGCACGGGTGGCAACTCAGCCACAGGGAGAGACCATGGTGCATCATGGGGGATGAAGTCCAGCCTAATTTCCTGCCAGCATGCCCGCCTGGCTCCTTAACAGTCGTCTTTGAAACAGGAGTAGATGAAAGTGCATTAACAAACTGTTAACATGCATCAGCAATGTCCACATGGACAGTTTGTCCACAGCAGGCTAGCGCAGGG
The DNA here is from genome assembly GCF_965140285.1 of Lepidochelys kempii. Taxonomy (NCBI): domain Eukaryota; kingdom Metazoa; phylum Chordata; order Testudines; family Cheloniidae; genus Lepidochelys; species Lepidochelys kempii. The sequence goes on along the minus strand of NC_136392.1, from coordinate 26,872,104 downwards.
TAGGTTCACACCTCAGCTGGCCGCAAACCAAAGGTTGTGACAAAGCAAGCAAGGGCCATCGATAATGAATGACTTTCACCTGCTCAAATAGTGGGGTGTCTGCCAGCAGGGCCTTTGCCTTGGAATGGACACTCTTCACAGACACCTATCTGGAGAGGAGGTCAGGCTAGAATCCTTCCTCGACATGCACCCAGTCTAAGCACATGGCTGAGAGAATTGCAGCTTCTTTGCTTGAAGTTGAACACCAAACCCTGAGGCGGCAGGGACTGATTTAAGAGGTAGCTTGTGACACCAACCACGAGCTTTGCCCAGGCGCAGGGCTTTGCTCACTCAGAATTCAATGCAGGATCAGGGTCTCATTAGTAATCAGTGTAAAGCATAAGTTTTTAAGGAAGCCAACTATATGCATGGAACAGTAACACTATTAACTTTACTTCACACTGGCTATGCAAATAACTGGTGGAATAAAATTCATGTGGGTGAATATGTGCTGCTAATGGTTTTTTTCAAAGGCTCGTAACTACGTAAAAATAGCCTAGAATGTTAAAAAGTTCAAAGAAATGCTAAACTGTCTCTTTTCTTTCCAGTACCATGCTGTGTATTTTTTCTATTAAGATAAACAGAACACAGGCCACATGCTGAGACACTGTAACTTGTCGTCATTTTACATTGATCAAAAGCTCTGGTTTTGTACATATGGAATCCACTGGTAATGGTGTGTTACATGCCCCCTCCCCCATGCCCAATCCATAGAGGATGAGAGTCGATGATAGCCCTTAGAGCGTGCCTCTTTAGACCTAGCTGTAGGGATGTTTACTTTCTAGCTCTGGGGTTCCTTGGTTCAATTCCTGGTGTCAGTCAGGGGATGGTGGCTGTCACCCATACACATTTTCTACATGTAAGGTAGAATTTGCATTTTCCCTGTGAGCGCTCCAGATGCCAGCATGAGCCTGACTCTGCAAACACTTACTATTTAACTTTACTTAGGTGAGTAGTCCCACTGACTTCAGTGGTGTGAATAAATCTGAGCTTGTGTTAGCAGGATAGCTCAAGTTAAGGGTTCTTGTATGTAGATGGAACTCAAGTTAGGGGCCACACTGGAATTATAACTCAAATTAACTTTGCACTGAAGACACAAGTACTTAGATGCAGCTCTTTCCTAACTGAGGTAGGGACAACATGCTGAGTCTTAGGCAGGTTAAGGACCTATTTACAATGCAATAGCACCTGTTTGGGGGAAATATTTTTAAACCCAGGTTTAAAAAATAGTTTCTGTGAACACATTTATGCTGGTGGGTATGGATGGAGCATAGCTGTGTTCAAAGCATGCCCACAAGTGAGGAATATAATACAGTCAGGATTCATCTTCACTTCCTGTTATCAGCAGTGAATTTTGATGCCATTTCATTCCACCTCCCCACTTTCATTCATTTCATTCCAACCTCCCCACTTAGCTAGTTTCAGCCTCCCTCCTTATTCCAAATGCAAAGTCACAAGCCCCGGTACTCATGATCCCATACAACTCTGGGAAACGGTGATACTGGGTCCAGCTTAGGGCCCCCATTGGTCAGGAGCATCCCCATCATCCAACCCAGGTACAGAGAGAATATTTTCTTCATTGCAGTTTATTCAACTAGTTCAGTTAAAGTTGAGAAATCACTTGGGAGTTGAAAAAGCAGGAAAGCTTGTTTTAATGGTGGGTGAAGTGATTTCTGTATCTAAAATCTGTAAGCTTTATGAAGTGGTTTGGAATCTTTAGCGATGAATGGCAGGAGCTATTTGCATGTAAGATCTAATACAGTAGTTATTAAAAATGTTACTGATTTTGCATCAAAACTAAATAAGAGTGAGGGCCAGATTTTTAACAAGTTTGGCTCACAGTTGGGTGCCTGATTTGCAATGACCACAATTGCATATGCTGATCTGGTAATTACATGCACAAATGGTTAATTCTGATCATTTGCACGTGCAATTAGCCAAGTTGTGCATGCAGTACTGATAACTGTACACCCACAGCTTTAAGCAAACTGACCCAGAATACAGGTTTCAGAGTAGCAGCCGTGTTAGTCTGTATTCGCAAAAAGAAAAGGAGGACTTATGGCACCTTAGAGACTAACCAATTTATTTGAGCATAAGCTTTCGTGAGCTACAGCTCACTTCATCAGATGCATACTGTGGAAAGTGTAGAAGATCTTTTTATACACACAAAGCATGAAAAAATACCTCCCCCCACCCCACTCTCCTGCTGGTAATAGCTTATCTAAAGCGATCACTCTCCTTACAGTGTGTATGATAATCAAGGTGGGCCATTTCCAGCACAAATCCAGGTTTTCTCTCCCCTCCCCCAAACCCACTCTCCTGTTGGTAATAGCTTATCTAAAGTGACCACTCTCCTTACAGTGTGTATGATAATCAAGGTGGGCCATTTCCAGCACAAATCCAGGTTTTCTCTCCCCCCCCCCCCCCAAACCCACTCTCCTGTTGGTAATAGCTTATCTAAAGTGACCACTCTCCTTACAATGTGTATGATAATCAAGGTGGGCCATTTCCAGCACAAATCCAGGGTTTAACAAGAACGTCTGGGGGGGAAGGGGGAATAGGCGTAAGAGTCAAAGAGGTGCAGAACTTAGTTACACACAAAAACTAGTTAATACCTAGATATCATCAAGATCCCTCCAAAATCCATTGCTACTGCCTCTTTGAATGTCACAAAAGAGTCCAGTGGAGGGCAACAAAAATTATTAGTGGCCTGGGGCACATGACTTATGAGGAGATGCTGAGGGAATTGGGCTTATTTAGTCTGCAGAAGAGAAGAGTGAGGGGGGATTTGATAGAAGCCTTCAACTACCTGAAGGGGGGTTCCAAAGAGGATGGAGCTGGGCTGTTCTTAGTGATGGCAGATGATAGAACAAGGAGGAATGGTCTCAAGTTGCAGTGGGGGAGGGCTAGGTTGGATAACAGGAAAAACTATTTCACTCGAAGGGTGGTGAAGCACTGGTATGGGTTACCTCGGGAAGTGGTGGAATCAATATCCTTTGAGGTTTTTAAGGCCTGGCTTGACGAATCCCTGGCTGGGATGATTTAGTTGGGTTATGCTACTTTGAGCAGGGGGTTCGACTAGATGACCTTCTGAGTCTCTTCCAACCCTAGTCTTCTACGATTCTATGACCTCAAAAATCTTGCCCTGTGACTATTTTCAAGACAATGCTTTTTTGAGGCCCTCTTTCCCCAATCAACTTTCTCTTACCCTAACCTATGCTGTGGTGCTCCCAGCACTCTGTTCTATTTGTACATGCAAAGGTGGAAAGGGACAAATTTTCACACCCAGATCCAGTCTTTCAGCCCCACAAAGTTGGCCGTTTCCCTAATTTGGGGGGGGGGGGAATAAGGAATATAAAGGATAATTTCATTTTTAAAGGTGATTTGTAAAGGGGCAATAACTGAGACTGTGCCTTTGTTTGATTTTCTTCTGATGTGTAAAGGAGGCACAAAGATTTGGGGACCTGGGTGTTTTTTTGTTTGTATGTTTGTTTTTGTTTGTTTTTTGGGGAGGGAAGATACATTTATGCCTCTTTTTATATTAAAAATCCAGGTCCTGTTTAGCCTGGGGGACTCATGCTTTGTCTTTGTCTAGATTAGAGTTGGTGGTCCTGTTATAATTTGAGCTAATTTCAAAAATGCTAATTATGTTGATAACTAAGGCTCTCCGCAAATGTTTGATCTGGAGCACAAAGTTTTGTGGTTTGCTGGAGGCTGAGCCCCCATGTCCTGATACAAACAAACATTTGCATGTACATTGGTCAAACTGGACAGACTCTATGTAAAAGAAAAATGGACACAAATCAGACATAAAAAATTATAACATTCAAAAACCAGTTGGAGAACACGTCAATCTCTCTGGTCACTCGATTACAGACCTAAAAGTGGCAATACTTCAACCAAAAAAACTTCAGAAACAGACTCTAATGAGAGACTGCTGAATTGGAATTAATTTGCAAACTGGATACAATTAACTTAGGCTTGAATAAAGACTGGGAGTGGATGGGTCATTACACAAAGTAAAACTATTTCCCCATGTTTATTTCTCCCCCTCCCCCCCACATTCCTCAGACGTTCTTCTCAACTGCTGGAAATAGCCCACCTTGATTAGCACTACAAAAGTCCCCCCTCTGCCCCCCGCTCTCCTGCTGGTAATAGCTCACCTTAAGTGATCACTCTCTTGTTACAGTGTGTATGGTAACACCCATTGTTTCATGTTCTCTATGTATATAAATCTCCCCACTGTATTTTCCACTGAATGCATCCGATGAAGTGAGCTGTAGCTCACGAAAGCTTATGCTCAAATAAATTGGTTAGTCTCTAAGGTGCCACAAGTCCTCCTTTTCTTTTTGCGAATACAGACTAACACAGCTGCTACTCTGAAACCAACCATTTGCAGAGTGTCTAGATTAGCATTTACACTCACTTAACAAGCAATTGGCAATCAATTACAATAGGAGTACAAATGCTAATCTAGACAAAGCCTATGACAACAGGAGAACTAGTGAAATGATAACCTCACAAGAATCAAGAGATAGAAAATTGAGCAATGGAGAGGGGAAGGGATTTTAAATCACACTTCAAAAAACTCTGTGGTTTGTCTTATTTTGTTAACATCTATCTAACGTCAGTGCCAAATGAATATTTTGGATAAAGGATGCATGGGTGCAAGGGAGGGATGAGAGAGACAAATTTGCCCCCTAGGAGGCCACAAAACTATCCTGGGGGGCCTGACATTGAATGAGGATATTGATATAACAGGCATCACAGAAATTTGGTGAAATGGGGATAATCAACAGGTAATATCAGTGTATAAAATATATAGGCATGACAGAGTAGGCCATGCTGGTGGGGCAGTGGCATTCTATGTTAAAGAAAGCATAGCATCAAATAAGGTAAAAATATTAAATGAAACAAAGTGTACCATAGAATCTCTAGGGATAAAAATTCCAGGCTTGAATAAAAAGAATATAACAGTAGGAATGACCACCTAGCCAGGATGGTGACAGTGATCGTGAAATGCTAAGGGAGGTTAGAGAGGCTACAAGAACAGAAAACCCAATAATAATGGGGGATTTCAGCTATCCCCATGTTGACCGGGTACATGTCACCTTAGGATGGGATGCAGAGATAAAATTTCTAGACACCATTCATGACTGCTTCTTGGAGCAGCTAGTCCTGGAACCCACAAGGGAGAGGCAATTCTTGATTTAGTCCTAAGTGGTACATGGGATCTGGCCCCAGAGGTGAATATGGCTGAAGTGCTCAGTAATAGTGACCATAATGTAATTAAATTTAACATTCATGTAAGAGGGAAAATACCAAAGAAACTCACCACAGTAGCATTTAACTTCAAAAAGGTGAACTACACAAAAATGAGGAAGCTATTTAAATGGAAATCAATAGGAACAGTCACAAGGGTGAAATGCCTGCAAGCTGCATGGAAACTATTAAAATCACCATAACAGAGGCTCAAACTAAATGTATATCCCAAATAATTTTTTTTTAAACAAGAGGACCAAAAAAATGCAACCATGGCTAAACAATGGAGTAAAAGAGGCGGTTAGGGGCAAAAAGACATCCTTTAAAAATTGGAAGTCAGATCCTACTGAGGAAAATAGAAAGGAGCATAAACTCTGGCAAGTCAAGTTTAAAAGTGTAATTAGTATAATTACTGCACTCAGTATTCAAGGTGTGGGCACCCCATGAATTTATATAGTAGCATTATGATATTGTCAGTATTATTTTCTATCCCTTTCCTAATAGTTCCTAACATTCTGTTAGCTTTTTTGGTTGCTGCTGTGCACTGAGCTGAAGTTTTTAGAGAACTATCCACGGTGATTCCCAAGATCTCTTATTTGAGTGGTAACATTAGAACCCATCATTATATATGTATAGTTGGGAAAATTTTTCCAGTGTGCATTACTTTGCATTTATCACCATTGAATTTCATCTGCCATTTTGTTGACCAGATACCTAGTTTTGGGAGAAACCCTGTAACTCTTTGCTGTCAGCTTTGGAGTTAACTATCTTGTATTATCTGCAAACTTTGCCATTGCATTGTTTACCCCTTTTTCCAGATCATTTATGATTATGTTGAATAGTGTTGGATCATATTAACTAAGTTCTGTATTAAAATCACAAATGAGTTTGATTCCCCATAGTTTAAATTCCAGGGTATTACTAATTAAGAGGTCTCTTGGTTTTTAGTACTGTTTCTCTCCCTCTATGTGTGAAAATTGCAAACTGCTAATTGCGTTAGTACATTCTAAGACAGAGTCTGTTCTCAAAGCAATTCTTTGTAACAACTACTCACACAGAGAGAGACTCCAAGTAATACTCTGTAACAACAGAAACAGTACCCAGAGATTCCTGGCCCTTTTGTTGTATTCATCTCACTTTGTTAACAATTGTGATTAAAATAGAGATAGAGGATGTATGTGCATGGATGCTTGGTGTGGATAATAACTGAATGATCAGGGAGGTGCCAGCCTAAGAATGCAGTGTCCATCAGCTGAAGAAGGCGTCAAGTGGAAATAACCAGAGGACCCCCGGAGGGCAGACTGGAATCCACCCAACAGCCTCAAGAATGGGAGAACGAAAGAACAAGATAACATCTGGCAGCACAGAGCCGTCAGGAATGTGCCATCTGCTGATTGATTCAGCAGCAGCATGATGAAGCAATTCCCATAGACTGGCATAGGAAAAAATTCCTATACAAATGGACTCTAGAAAGTGAGAACTTTGGGGTCTGATTCTGCAAACCAACTTCCAGGAGCATCAGATGTGCATCTGACAAGGCCCCGCTCCCTCCTCATGTCCAGGCCACCTGGCCAGTGGCTTGGCATGAGCAACTCTAAGGCTTGTAACTATGATAACAACCTTGCAGAACCTCTGTTTGTGTGCATGTGTATGAATGAATGTATGAATAAATATGAGATTGAATGGAATGTTATCGCTATAACTAACTGCTTACTAGGATTCTTTCTGTATTCACAATAAATGTGGTGTTTTGCCTTTTCCCCTTTAATAAGATCCTGCTGGTTTTTATTTTATTGGTATAACAATAGCACTGGTGCCAATACAGATCCTTGGGGGATTCTGCTCTTTACCGCTCTCCACTGTGAAAACTGACCATTTAATTCTACCATTCGCTTCCTATCTTTTAACCAGATTCTGATCCATGAGAGGATCTTCCCTCTTATCCCATGTCTGCTTACTTTGCTTAAGACCCTTTGGTGTCAGGGCTAGCAGGTTTGTAGAAATGTTGGTGCCCCACCAACCCGCCCCTGCCTAAACTCTGCCCCCCCAAACTCCGCCCCCCACCTGCCCAAGGCTCTGGGAGGGAGTTTGGGTGGGCGAGGAGGTCTGAGGTGCAGGCCCGAGGCTGGGGCAGGGGATTGGGGTGCAGGCTTTGGGAGGGAGTTTGGGGATGGGAAGGGGTGTGGAGGGAGGGGGTGCAGGTTCTGGGAGGGAATTTGGGGATGGGAGGGGGTGCAGGGCTGTGGGGTGAGGCTGCAGATGAGGGGTTTGGGGTATGGGAAGGGCTCAGGACAAGAGTAGGGGTATAGGGGGTGAGGGCTCTGTCTGGGGCTGGGAAAGAGGGGTTTGGGTGTGGGAGGGGCTCAGGCTGAGAGTAGGAGTGTGTGGGCTCTGTCTGGGGCTGGGAGGTTTGGGGGGTTAGAGAGGCTCAGGGCTGGGGCAGAGGGTTGGAGTGCAGGGGGATGAGGGCTCTGTCTGGGGCTGGAGATGAGGGGTTTATGGTGTTGGAGGGGGCTCAGGGCTAGGGTAGAGGGTGTGGTGGGGGTGTGGCTCTGGGGTGGGGCAGGGCTAGGGATGAGTTTGGGTTGCAGGCAGGCTGCTCTGGGACAGGGGCCAGAGAGGAGGACTCCCCCCAGCTCTTTCTCTGCCAGCAGCAGCGAGCTCTGGGGGAGGAGCCCCTCTTTCCTGCCCCCCAGCAGCACACTCACCCCCACCACTGTCACTGCATGTGCTCCTAGGGCCCCTCTCAGGTTCAGGAATTTCCCTCGCCTCCCCCGTGCTGGGTGCCGGGGGGTGCTGCCCGCATCTCCTCCCCTGCTGTGGCCTCTGACTGTAGCCTCACTGGGGGTGAGGGATGGGGCTTCCTCCTTGCCCAGCATGGGGCAGGAGCAGTGACTGCGGGCATGGGGGGGCCCCTGTGCTAGTGGAGGGGCCCGCCGGAAAAAGGCAGGGTCTGAGGTGGAAGGGCAGGCTCAGTGTGCCCTGGCAGTGGAGATGAGGGGGGGCACTAGGACCCTGTGGCAGCAGTTGCTGCAGGGAGGCAGCATGGATCTTCATGGATGAGGCAATGGCAGGGATGCTCTGTTCCAGGGCCCCAGGAGGCGCGCGGCGGGGGCCGGGGGAGGCAGCAAGAGGGGGGCCGGGGGACACTCGGGGGAGGCACGGGGGGTGGCAGGTGGGACCAGGGGCAACACCCGGCCTCAAATATTGGTGGAGTTGGGCCCCTGGGTTCTGAATATTTCTGGTGCTAAGGCACCACATGGAGATATAACTCCCCGCCCCTGTTTGGTGTGGGACCTTGTCAAAGGCTTTCTGAAAATCCAAGAACACTTTATTTCCTGGAACACCCTTATCCACAGGATTCTTGACAGACCCAAAGAATTCTAATAGATTAGTGAGGTATGATTTCCCTTTACAAAAGCCGTGTTGATGCTTCCCAGCGACAAATAGTATTTATCTCTGTGTCTGATAATTCTGTTCTTTACTATAGTTTCTGCCTATTTGGCTGGTACTAAAGTTAGGCTTACCAGCCTGTAATTGCCAGGATCACCTCTGGATCCTTTTTAAAAAAAAAAATTGATATTACATTAGCTACCCTCCAGTCATCTGGTACAGAGATGGATTTCAGTGATAGGTTACATACTACAGCAAGTACTTCTGCTGTTTTATAGGTGAGTTCCTTCAGAACCCTTGGGTGAATATCATCTGGTCCTGGTGACTTATTTCTGTTTAAATTTAAACCTTTTCCATTGACACATCAGCATCGGACAGTACTTCAGATTTGTCATCCAGAAAGAATGGCTCTGATGTGGGTATCTCCCTCACATCCTCTGCAGTGAAGACCTATGCAAAAAATTCATCTCGCTTCTCTGCAATGGCTTTGTCTTCCTAGAGTGCTCCTTTAACATCCTTTGTCATCTAGTGGCCCCACTGCCTGTTTGGCAGGCTTCCTGCTTCTGAGGTACTTAAAAACTAATAGTAAGAAATTTGTTTAGTGTCTTTAGCAAATTGCTTCTCAAATTCTTTCTTGGCCTGCCTTATTATACTTAACCTGGCAAAGTTTGTGCCCCTTCCTATTATCCTCACTAGGATTTGACTTCCAAATTTTAAAAGATGCCCTTTTGGCGTCTGACAGCCTCCATTACTCTGCTGTTTAGCCACCATGACATTCTTTTGGTCCTCTTACCATCTTTTCTGAGTTGGGATATATATTTAATCAGAGCCTCTATTATGGTGTTTTTAAATTAATCCCCATTCTGCTTGCAGGCATTTAACCCTTGGGACAGCTCTTTTTAATTTCCTTCTTACAAGTGTCCTCATTTTTGTGCAGTTCCCCTTTTTAAATTTAAACGTCACATTCATTCTCTGTCATTCCTATACATTTTGTACCCTGGTATTACCATGCCCCATTGATTATCATCATTCCACCACGTTTCCATGATACCATTATCTCCCTACAAGGATATTAAATTTAATTACATTAATTCCCTGTCATTTCTATACATTTTGTACCCTGGCATTACCATGCCCCATTGATTATCATAATTCCACCACGTTTCCATGATACCTATTATATCGGGGTGGGCAAACTTTTAGGGCCACATCTGGGTGGTGAAATTGTATGTAGGGCCTTGAATGCAGGGCTGGGGTAGCGGGTTAGGGTGCGGGAGGGAGCGTGGGGTGTGGGAGGGGGTGTGGGGTGCAGGAAGGGACTCATGGCAAGGCGTTAGGGTGCAGGAGGGGGTGCGGAGTGCGGGAGGGGGCTCAGGGCAGGGGGTTGGGTGCCGGAGGGGTGCGGCTGGGGGCTCAGGGCAGGGGGTTGGGGTGCAGGAGGGGTTCAGGGTGCAGGCTCCAGCCTGGCGCCGCTTACCTCGAGTGGCTCTGGGGTGGCAGCAGCTTGCACTGCTGCCACTCCCAGAAGTGGCCAGCATGTCCGGCAGTGGCTCCTGGGGTGGGGGTGCCCTCGCCTGTGGGTACCACTCCTGAAGCTCCCATTGGCTGCAGTTCCTCATTTCCGGACAATGGGAGCTGCAGGGGGCTGTGCCCGCAGGCGATGACAGCAAACGGGGCTGCAGTGACTTGGTGCCGGCCGCTTCTGGGAGCGGCGCAGGGCCAGGGCAGGCAGGGAGCTTGCCTTAGCCCCACTGCACCATGAGGCTGGCAATCCCGTGGGCTGAAATCCCTGATGGGCCGGATCCAGCCCGGAGGCCATAGTTTGCCCTCCCCTGTATTATATCAATATCCTCACTTAATATCAGGCACTCAAGTTCACCCATCTTAGTATTTAGACTTCTAGCATTTGTATACAAGAACTTTCAAAATTCATCAATATTTAATTGTCTGACTTAAAGCTGTCATGTGATGTAACTGAATGGCACTCTTTTTCATGCGACTGTTTCTCTTCAATTCCTACCTGTACTTTGTCAATTTCTATCCCTTCCTCTTTACTAGGATATAGAGAATCCCCTTTAATAAATCCTCCCCTAAGGGATATCTCTGTTGGAACTGTGTGCTCTCCGCACCTGTCAGCTTTCCCCCAGCCCTTAGTTTAAAAACTCCTCTATGACCTTTTTAATGTTACTTGCCGGTTCCATTCTGGTTTAGGTGGAGCCCATCCTTCTTACATAGGCTCCTTCTTTCCCAAAAGGGTCCCCAGATCCTAATGAACCTAAAGCCCTCCTCCAAACACCATCGTCTCATCCATACATTGAGTCCGTGCAGTTCTGCCTGTCTAACTGACCCTGCGTGTGGAGACAGCAGCATTTCAGAGAATGTTACCATGGAGATCCTGGACTTTAATCTCTCACCTAGCAGCCTAAATTTGGCCTCCAGGACCTCTCTCCTACCTTTCCCTTTGTCATTGGTACCTACCTGTACTATGACCACCGGCTTCTCCCCAGGACTGCACATAAGCCTGTTTAGATATCTCAAGAGATCAGCAACTTTCGCACCCAGCAGGCAATTCACCATGTGGTTCTCCCAGTCTTCACAAACCGAAGTATCTATATTTCTAATAATCGAATTCCCCATTACTATTACCTGTCTCTTCCTAATAACTGAAGTCCCCTCCCCTGGAGAGGTATCCTCTATGTGAGAGGACACCATGACATTTTCTGGAAGGAGGGTCCCAACTATGGGATCGTTTCCCTCTGCTCCAGCTTAATGTTCTCCTTCTCCGAGACTTTAATACTCTTCAGGAGCACAGAGCCTGTCAGACACAGAGTGGGAACACTCTACTGTGTTCCAGAAAGTCTCCTCTATGTACATCTCCGTGTCCTTTAGCTCCTCCAGTTCCATAGGCACTGGCTTCCTCCAGACCCGGGGGATGCTCTACCCCCAGCCCTGGAGCACCCATGGAGTCGGCACCTATGTCCAATTCAGCCACTCTGATCTCAAGAGCCCGTACTCAAGTCTCTGAGGGCCATGAATGGCTTGCACCAAAGGCACACATATGCCCCTTGCCCACAGGACAGGTAATTGTACATGCTGCATTCATGGAATAAGCTAGATAGCCCCCACTCTGCTGCCGGACTTCTGTCTGCATTGTTTTGGGGGGGCTTTTATTGGCCTATGTTTAAAGTACGTTTGTTTGGCATATCTGGCTCCCACGCTTCCCTGCAAAGTACTTCTGTTTGCTGCCACACAGCCCCAAAGTAGAGCACTCTGTAAACTTCACTCAAGCAGGCACACGGCAGGCAAACAAAGCCCACACCAAACAAACAAACAAGCAGGTAACAAACTCACCCCAAGGGTGTCACAATTGCTCCTCCTCCACCTGCAAAACTCCACCGCAAAACTCCTCTCTTTGCTGTGTTGTGATGTCATTCCTGAGTGCATGTCCAGGTGAAACAGGGCATGAGGGCAGGCAAAGCTCAGGGGACTGTGTCAACATGCTGGAAGAGAAGCCAGCACATTTTTGTTCAACTCCACTTGGAAAGGGGCTCTTGACTGAGCTCCTGCAAACACCCTGTTTGCTTTTGACGCAGCCACTACCTGTCAAGGGAAGTTCAGACTGACTGAGAGAGCGATCAGTAAATATTCGGGAAAAGCTTCCTCAGAGTTAATGACAGGTTTCAGAGTAACAGCCGTGTTAGTCTGTCTTCGCAAAAAGAAAAGGAGGACTTGTGGCACCTTAGAGACTAACCAATTTATTTGAGCATAAGCTTTCGTGAGCTACAGCTCACTTCATCGGATGCATACCGTGGAAACTGCAGCAGACTTTATATACACACAGAGAATATGAAACAATACCTCCTCCCACCCCACTGTCCTGCTGGTAATAGCTTATCTAAAGTGATCATCAGGTTGGGCCATTTCCAGCACAAATCCGGGTTTTCTCACCCTCCACCCCCTGTGCACCTGTATACCAATGTGATCTATGCCATCATGTGCCAGCAATGCCCCTCTGCCATGTACATTGGTCAAACTGGACAGTCTCTACGTAAAAGAATAAATGGACACAAATCAGATGTCAAGAATTATAACATTCATAAACCAGTCGGAGAACACTTCAATCTCTCTGGTCACGCAATCACAGACATGAAGGTCGCTATCTTAAACCAAAAAAACTTCAAATCCAGACTCCAGCGAGAAACTGCTGAATTGGAATTCATTTGCAAATTGGATACCATTAATTTAGGCTTAAATAGAGACTGGGAGTGGCTAAGTCATTATGCAAGGTAGCCTATTTCCCCTTGTTTTTTCCTACCTCCCCTGCCCCCCCCCCCAGATGTTCTGGTTTAACTTGGATTTAAACTTGGAGAGTGGTCAGTTTGGATGAGCTATTACCAGTAGGAGAGTGAGTTTGTGTGTGTATGGGGGTGGAGGGTGTGTGAGAAAACCTGGATTTGTGCTGGAAATGGCCTACCTTGATTATTATGCACATTGCAGGGAGAGTGGTCACTTTGGATGAGCTATTACCAGCAGGATAGTGAGTTTGTGTGTGTGGTTTTTGGGAGGGGGGTGAGAGAACCTGGATTTGTGCAGGAAATGGCCCAACTTGATTATCATGCACATTGTGTAAAGAGTTGTCACTTTGGATGGGCTATCACCAGCAGGAGAGTGAATTTGTGTGTGGGGGGTGGAGGGTGAGAAAACCTGGATTTGTGCTGGAAATGGCCCAACCTGATGATCACTTTAGATAAGCTATTACCAGCAGGACAGTGGGGTGGGAGGAGGTATTGTTTCATATTCTCTGTGTGTATATAAAGTCTGCTGCAGTATCCACGGTATGCATCCGATGAAGTGAGCTGTAGCTCACGAAAGCTCATGCTCAAATAAATTGGTTAGTCTCTAAGGTGCCACAAGTACTCCTTTTCTTTTCTCAGAGTTAATGTGTTTGCCCACAGGAGGAAAGAGTTGTACCCCAAATAAAACAAGGTAGCCTTGAGGTGGTGTGAGGCCACCAGGCCAGCTGTCTTCTAAAGGATGCTTGCAGGGGGCAGAGGTTGGTGGGAGGGGAGAAAAGAAGGATGATGGTGAACAGCTTTCTTCCCCTTCCTTCCCTGGAACATTATGGGCTAAATCCTGGTCCATTCCATTGACTTCAAAGAGGGCTTGGATTTAATCTAATGTGAGAGCACAGGTCCAATTCACCAGTGTCCGTCTATATGACTTGTTACCCTGCTAATGTGTAAAATCTGAGCAAGGAGTCCTGTAATATAAACACAATGACATAGACATGTACTGTGGTTTATTTAGCCAGGCAGCCACTCTGCCTTTGTTTTCTGTGTATTGCGCCTTTAACTCTAAGTATTGTGCAGTCTGCAAAGACCAGCAGCCAACTTGTTGCTCAGTTCAGTGCAGAGGGCAGGATCTTTCATGAGGACTTGCCTTTGCTTGTTTAGGGTGGTGCTGTACTCCTTTTAAAATAAAGGTATTTGTGTCTGTTAGCCTTCTGCAGCCAGAAAAGCAATCTTCTTGCTCCCGGGATTTGGTTAAAGTCCACCAAGTGTAATTTAAACCTTGCAAGCCTCCTATTCCCACTCTAGCAAATACCCTCTAGTCAAAACAAGTGTGTTAGAAATGTTCCCCAGTGTGAGGTGCCTGAATAGATTTAATGCCCTGTGATCTCTCGATACACTACAGTACTGACATGTGCGCTGTCACCCTATCCTATTATTACAAGTAAAGAAAAACATTCCCAGCCTCTGTGCTTTTAGCATAACCAGTAAATGTTTCTTTTTTAAAAATGAAAGATTAGAGGCTCATGTCACATGACTCCAGGAGCAGGGAGTCTAAGGCAAACATCAAAAATTGCAATGCTTGTTATAAAATCATGAAAGTTGCCAACACTGCGTTGTGCTTGACATTATAACTTCCAATTGTGGCCAAGGAAATCTTGTTTAAAGTGGCTTTCATCGCAGTGGGCTCAGCCAACATGGCAGAAAAAATGAAGAGCGAATGAAAGAAAGAGAGAAAAACTCAGAGGAGGGCTCCCTTCATTCACCCGAATAGTCCCACTGCCCTCCATAGAAATGCTTGATAAGTGAGCAGGATTTGGTAACAGGGGTGAAGGAGGTAAGAAGAGACATAAAAAGAAAACAACTGAGTTTCATTCCATCCTTTTGCTATCTAGGGTTTTATTGGGGCTGGTAACTATGTACCAGTAGCTAGAAAATCCCCCAGTGATTTGAGGGAGAGGCATTATTAAGCACCTATGGAATGCTGTAAAATGCATCTGACCTTATGGAATCAGGGACTTGCTGTTTAGCAGAAACACCCCCCACACAATTGAAAACAAGGATAAAAATGTGCTAGCGGATGAAATCGGTATGGAAACAAAATGTACTACAGCAGGATTATGTCTGAACCAGCACAAAATCGCCAGTGGTGAGACTTTTCACTCTGTGGTAGATCTTCTTACATATCAAAGCCATATTGAAATGCTGCACAGTGCATTGCCGCAGTGGGGTGGGACTACAAGTTGAGAAACTTAAGGGAACGGGATAAGAAGAAGGAATTCCATTAAAGCATAGTATTGTCATGACAATACTGATCTCTGAATATACTTCCCATTGACTATCAGGAATTAGGGCCCACAACTGCATTTCTCCGGTCATGAGGCAGCCAATGAGCACACCTGGGCTGCAGCCAAACCACCTGATTGACTAAGACCATCAGGTGGCTTGCTCTTAAGCCCAGCAGCTGCAGAGGTTCACTGGCTGCTCTGTGCAGGTGCCTGTGGATTCTCTGCCTGCCTGTGCTTGCCTCACTGCAAGCCCTGCTCCTGCCTAGACCCTGCTGTAACTGTGCCTTTGTGGGCCACAACTCAGAATACCAAATTCAGGACAAACTGCTGAGAAATAGGGCAGATACACTCCCAAACTAGTGGTTATTCTCCCATGAGATATACCAAACCAGCAACAAAAGTAAATTTCAGTTTCACCACACTGGCTAACAAGAAGTCAGAACAGCCGTTTCCTTAGGCATTCCAGTCCTTGTATCACCACCAAAAACACTAGACTAGACACTAGAGATGAGTGGTTCTTTAAAACCAAGTTAATCAAATAAAAGGTTCTTCTGATCCCGAACGACCAGCCACACACCAGGCTCAATATACAACTCAGATCTTACCCAAAAATCTTGCTGTTGCCAATCCTTTAGTATCTAAAATCTAAAGGTTTATTTATAAAAAGAAAGAAAGAAAGGTGAGAGTTTAAATTGGTTAAAGGAATCGAATACATACAATAATTGCAAAGTTTTTGGTTCAGGCTTGTAGCAGTGATGGAATAAACTTCTGGCTTAAGTCAAGTCTCTGGTTGCTTCCAAACCATTGAAAGGTCCTCATTTCCTTGGTTAGAATGCTCCCATTAGTATAAGTCCATAGTCCAGAGGCTTGAGTAGGAAAGATGCAAAATGGAGATGTTTCCAGGGTCTTTTATAGCTTCTCCCATGTGGAGGGAAACTCATTGTTCTCACTGTGGAAAACTACAATAACAAGATGGTGTTTGGAGTCACATGGGCAAGTCACTTGTCCATGCATGACTTTGCCTAGCCATAGCAGAAGCTATTACCTATACCCCAGACAGACCGTTCACAGAAGAGTCCATTCAGTGTAGATGGGCGTCTTCCATTGTCAATTAAATGTCCTTTTGATGAGCCACTTAACTTGAATAGTCCCTTCAAGATATGCTGGATAAATACCTTGTGGGCGGTACCCCAGGAGCAAACATTTGAAAATCCAGATATAGAGCCAATACTCATAACTTCAAATACAAAAATGACACATGCACACAAATAACATCATAATATTCAGCAAATCATAACCTTTTCATAGACGCCTTACTTGACTACCTTTGTACAATATTTGTTGCAATTATATAACAGTGGTTGCAACAATGATCTACATGGTCATATTTTAATCAGATAACATCACACTTGCCCTGCACCCGGCCATGTTCCAGTCCTGTCCCAGCCTTGCTCCTGCCTTGGAACCAGCCCTGCTCCTGCTTTCCCTGACTCCATGTAATCCACCCTTGGCTCCAATTCCTGGCTCTGACTCTGCCTTGACCCTAGGCTCTGGCATTTGGATGCTGATTCTGACCCTCACTCCAACCAGTAGACAAGATAGCTTATGACCCATTCTCCTGACATTGGCATAGCTCCTTTCATTCACTAATCCTCAAATGCTTTACATACATGAAGGGACAGGTTTTCTTTTGCTGGTGTGTTGAGAAAGCAGGATGGGCATCTGGAACCTTACCCGAAACACACACCAGGAGCAATTGCTGTCTTTGTGCTAAGGGGAGCAATAAACTGCTACCCTCTGTGTGTAACACCAACAGACCCCGGTCATCATCAGCCGGGATCAAACCTGGGACCTCTAGAGCTTAACACACAAGCCTCTACTGCATGAGCTAAAAGACACATGTCTCTTAGCCCAGTGGTTCTCAACTGGAGGTCCATGGCCCCCAAGGGGGTCCACAAGCCCTTTCAGGGGGGCCGCAGAGCCCCGGAGCTGAAGTGCCCGGAGCCCCATTGCTAAAGCTGGGAGCAGTGTGGGGCTGAAGCTGGCAAACCGCCCCCATGCCAAGCCAGGAGGGGGGATGAAGCTGGGAGCCCCAGCACACACACACCCTCCCACTGAAGCAGGTAGCCGCACTTGGAGCACCCCCCCCACACACCCTTACACAGCCCCTAGCTACCCATTGCATGCACCCTGAGCTACCCCCAACACAGCCCCTAGCTAGCCCCTCCCTGCACCCTGAGCTACCCCCTGCCTGCACACAGCCCCTAGCTACCCCCTCCCTGCACCCTGAGCTACCCCCACTGGCTGCACACAGCTCCTAGCTACCCCCTCCCTGCACCCTGAGCTACCCCCACTGTCTGCACACAGCCCCTAGCTACCCCCTCCCTGCACCCTGAGCTACCCCCATGCCTGCACACAGCCCCTAGCTACCCCTTCCCTGCACCCTGAGCTACCCGCTGCCTGCACACAGCCCCTAGTTACTCCCTGCCTGCACCCTGAGCAGGTTTCAAACTTTTTGAACTGAGTCCCCACTTTGAGTTATATTTTTTGGTTGCATCTCCCCGCAGCCAAGACAGACTGGGTGGCCTCCTAAGTGAGTCAGGGGGTGGAGATGGTACTCCCTTTCTGGACCCTGCTCTGTGGAGCTGGCTTGAGCCTCACCAGCTGCCCCCCAAAATAGAAGTAAAACTATACCTATGCCCAAGGATCTCCCTCCCTTCCCCCCCTCCTCCCACCAGGAGCTCCAAGTTCCCCCCGCCCCCTGCTCCTGCTGGGCCCTGGAGTTTGCAAAGCATGTTTGGGCGTGGGGAGGGCCTCAGCAAGAAAAAGGTTGAGAACTACTGTCTTAGCCAAAGCTGTAGCAGGCTCATCAAACTCTAACTGTACTAAGTGCCACACCAAACGGGCATGGGTTACATGTACCCCCAAAGGGTGCAATCTGGGACAGGAACAAGACAGAGCCATGGTCCCACCCCACACTGCAGTGGGGCTACACAGCTGCTTTCCAAGAGATTTTTTAATATTTTTGAGAGTCACCCGATGGGGTTCCCTCCCTGAACTCCCTCTGGGGAGGTGTAGCTTGCCCTAGCCTCTTGTGCAGGGCTATGCCTACATGGCGCAAGTTAGCCTTAATTAGTTAGCGAAATAAAGGTGCTAATGCAGATTGATTTAATGTTCACTGATATGCATCATAGCAATAGATTTCATTTCCATCAGAGATTTGAAATATACACAAATAATTAAGCCTATAAACATTTTCTAGCTATAAGATTACAATAATTCATCCTTAAACTCTACTTCTGACCCAGTGGGGAAACAGGGAATAGGGCACGGTTTTCCATCACAGTACACTAGGCTGCAATTGGACCATCTGTAAAACTACACTGGAATTAAAACCCAGTGTGTTGCTGCTGCAGAGTTGATCTCATTCATTAGGTTTTCTGTGCAGCAAGAATAAAGTACTTTGTTATCTTTGTAGGGGAAAAAAACCCACTTTGAGCAGACTTAGGTGTCTCTATTTTCTGTGTCAGTGGAGTTCAGGCCCATTAAGACAGGAAGTGCAGAGGGGAGGGAAGGCTGTGCAGGGAGGTGGGATGGGTGATGGGAAGGACACTATGCCATTATGGAAGTGGTCAGATGGTGCCACGGCGCAGGTAGGATGCAGCTTCCTGAGTGCTTGCTTGCCTCCTCAGGGGGTTGAATTCTGACCATTTAATGATGTGCCAGAGAAGCATTTCTAATAATAAAAAAGAAAAGTGTACCAGTAATATGTGGGCTCCAGAAATAGCGAGGGCAGGGGCTCAGAGACCCTGGAGAGAATGCTGCCAGCTGGCTCTCATCAGTCACACGCTGATGGAGATAAACTTTGTCAGCCTAACCACTGAGTGCTGGGAGGTGTTGATGGTCTGTGAGGTGCAGGGAGTCAGACTGGAGGACCTGGTGAACCCTTCTGGCCTTGAACTCTATGACTCTAAAGCAAAAGAACCAACTAAAACTGACCTATGAGGGGCCCAACCAGGCAGCTGGAGATTCTCTCGGGTGTGGTGAAATCCTCAGCTGGTGTAGAGCTAACATGGTGACCTCCATGAACTCCCTTCCCAAGGGTAAGGGGAATGTTATATTGGGTGGGGCATGTCAGGGGCTTCTTGAGGACAGATGGGGAATAGCTAGAGTTGCCATAGACTCTAGTGATCTCTGGCTGGTGAAATGGCCTCTATGAGCCAATACAAATCAGCAAAATTTAGAACAGAGTGAGATGTGCAGAATTTAGAGAACAGCTGGACATGAAAAATTAACAGATAATCTGGAGAACCTAAAGAATTGGGGCTGACAGAAAAGATTCTTATGTCGGCATGAATTCCAGACTGACGCACTTAAGACAGGTAGCCCTTGCAGGGTTTAGTTGGAAGATCTAAACAGTGCACTCAGGGTGAAAGGAGTATTTTAAGCCCTTGTAATCTGGATATAGGGTTTGGAGACATGGAAAAGTGCAGAATAATTTTCTAACCATGGTTCCCATAAATTCTCATTCAGGAAACCAGAAATAACTTCATTAAACTTGAGAGAGCCAATCAAATTTTGGTTCCCAGCTCAACTGATGGGAACCATTCCAGTCTTATTATCATTAGATCCCATAATTATGTGAGTAAAGCCACAATCCTGGTAGTTTACTGGGCTGCTCAATGCTTTATTCTACTCTGAAAGAAAATATTAATGTACCAGGAATTCTCAGTAAATTTCACACTAGTCAGACTTTAATCCACCTTGCTAAAAGATGATCATCCTTGGTGTAAATAAACAGTGCTTTACCCTGCTTTTCTTTTCTGGATGTCCTAGAGTCTTTGAAACCTTGCACAAATCAAAAGGAGAATTACAGATGATCTCTAATGAAAGACAGTTAAAGGATTAAGAGGTGGTTGCCCTTGAATAAGTACTGACTGTTCATCCAGCCACATCATCTGTTTTATTTCATTGGACACTATAGCCTAGTCATTGAGGACTGACTGAGAATGATAGATGTGACAGGTTGGATCACAGAAACTCCTTTGGGACTACCACCTGATGTTCCTAGATTACCTCTGAGCCTGTTTTCCCTGCAATCTTGGGACTTCAGTCCCATGCCTGGTTTGAGCCAGACACACTTGCCTTCTGCAAACACAGATCCAAGTCTGAACCACACCCCCACACAAGCTGCAGGCTTAATTGAAAACAGTTTAAGAAATGCTCCTGTCTCCAGAACTCAGATACCCAACTCCCAATGGGGTCCAAACCCCAAATAAATCCATTTTACCCTGTATAAAGCTTATAAAGGCTAAACTCATAAATTGTTGGCCCTCTATAACACTCACAGAGAGATATGCACAGCTGTTTTCCCTCCTCCCCGGTATTAATACATACCAAATTTCCTGGTGCCCTGCACAGCTGCATGCTGCTCCAGCCCTTGCTCCACCTCTTCCCCATGGCCCCTTCTCTGCCCCAGCCTTGCCTCTTCCCACCCCTGCTCCACCCCAGCCCTGCCCCCACTCCACCCCTTCCACACAGCCCCCACCCCTTCTCTGCCCCAGCCCTGCCTCTTCCCACCCCTGCTCCACCTCAGCCCTGCCCCCACTCCCCTGAGGACTGCAGCAGGGGTTGGGCCTGCGCTCACCGGCACGGCAGCAGGTAAGTGCAGCGACCCAGCCCCACCCCGCTCCTCGCTGCTGGCTCCCAGCCGTGATACCAGTGAGTGCTGGGGGGCGGGTCCTCCTTACCCCCAGTCCCAAGGCTGGGGCCGAGTCGCTGTACTTACTCACCGCCGTACCAGTGAGTGCAGGCCCGACCCATGCTGCAGCCCTCAGGCTTGGGGGGCAGGGGAGAAACTGCCCCCCTGCACTCACTGGGCGGCAGGAAGTGGAGCGACCTGGCCCCAACTTCCTCCACTCCGTCAGCTCATGCTGGGGGGCGGTTTCTCCCCTACCCTCCAAGCCTGCTCCTGCCTCCCATGGAGGCCTGGGGCCAGTCCTCCGCCCCGCGGAGGCGGGGGGCCTGCACAGGGCACCAAAATGGCTAGGGACAGCCCTGTCTGGAGCTGGGGAAAGTTGCCTCTTTCTCTGGCCGCTGCAGCCCTGCACATCCCAAATTCCCCCACTCCCTCTTCTCACCCCACTGTCCCCTCCCATCTACTCCCATTCTGCCCAAGCCCACCACCTCACCTTACATATGCGTCTTCTCCAGGGTCCAGGCACCTAATTTGTGGAGCCACACCTGCACGGCTCCACTGATTAGGTGGGTGGCTCTTCATTCTCTTGTGTGCAGCCGCCCAGGTGTGTACCTTAGAGGGAACTATCCGCAGACCACCTGAATGGAGCTTGCGAACCACAGTTTGAGAACCTCTGGTGCAGAACGTATGCAGAGCATTAGGGTCATGAAGACCGCTGAACTCTCAAAACAAGAATGCATATGTTTTTTTAGAAGCATAATAGGCAGATCATAAAATCATAGGATTGGAAGGGACCTTGAGAGATCGTCTAGTCCATTCCCCTGCACTGAGACAGGGCTAAGTATTATCTAGGCCATCCCTGACAGGTGTTTGCCTAACCTGCTCTTAAAAATCTCCAGTGATGGATATTCCACAATCTCCCCAGGCAATTTATTCCAGTGTTTAACCACCCTGACAGTTAGGAAGTTTTTTCCTAATGTCCAACCTAAACCTCCCTTGGCATTCCAAAGTCCTTTCTTCTGTGCCTTCCAGAGGTTTAAATTAGAGACAAAATTTACACCACAGATACAAAATCAAACTGATTGAATTCAACGCACAGGAACGCTGCAACTATGTGTGCTTTGATACCAAGGTGACAGGCACCTTGTCCATTTCCTAGAGAGAGGAACCAAGCAGAGTTGTCCCCTTTCCCTTCTTTTGTTTGGCATCTCAACCAAATGCCTGCTCACATACCTGTTTTTCACCCACCAAGCAAAGAGCCTAACTAGGATTCCAGTCTGAAAACTGTTAGGTGTGCAGACATCATCATCTTTACTACAAACCCCA
Source organism: Lepidochelys kempii (assembly GCF_965140285.1). Taxonomy (NCBI): domain Eukaryota; kingdom Metazoa; phylum Chordata; order Testudines; family Cheloniidae; genus Lepidochelys; species Lepidochelys kempii. The sequence goes on along the minus strand of NC_136392.1, from coordinate 26,849,809 downwards.
GCCCTTCAGTTCTTGCAGTCAGCAAAGCTCCTAGCCACCTGATGGAACTGTCACTTCCACTCATCAGTTACAGCAAAGTAGAGGCTTAGGGTTCCCAATGCATGAGGGGCCCAGACCGAATGAAGAAGGAGAAGGAATATGTGGCTGAATGGGAAGAGAGAATGAAGAAAGGGAATGAGAGGGGAGGAGAGGCTATGCTCAGCACATTCAGAAAGCAATACTGAGCCATCTGTCAAACCTCATTTGCTTCAGAGCTTCCCATTTCAATTGGCAAAGACTCAGAAACATATTCAGGCTTTCAAATTTTGTCCAGCATGCATCACATTTATTATTTAAACATGCAACCACCAATGGAAAAATTATAGAGGAGCATACCCTAAATCAATAGCTCACTCTGGCTATTCTTCTGGGACCATGCTCAACTCATAAAAAAACCAGCATATTTCCCCATGCTTTACATTCATTGCTAATGCTTCCAGCTGTGTCATAAAAGAGACACTAAAGAGACTAACTAAACCCTTGCAAAATAGATAGAGACTGGCAGGGGGACGGGGCAGGAATGGAACCTCAGAAAGACATCAAAGGATTGAAACTTCTTTTTAGTATTGAAGGGTCTGATCTCCCAGTGCCGGGCTATATATCTAATGCTGTGGTTCAATTCATGCTTGTACTGACTAAATTCACCATTTTAACAAAGTTGCACTGGATACTGGCAGAAGAATTAGAAACCTTATTCCCCTGCCTAATAAAAGCCCTTCCTCCTCTGTATGTTGCATTCCAGGAAAGTAGCCTGTGATAAAATGAATATGCCCCGTGTCACCCTCCCTTATGCCACCAAACTAGAGAAAATCCAGTTTTATTGCAGCCATCACAGGGATTAATTTTGTAATCTGAGGGAACCATGAACTACATGAAAGGGCTTGTGGGAGATACATAAGGGCCTTATCCAAGGTCCACTGAAACAATGGAAAGACTCCTATTGTCTTCATTGAGCATTGGAACAAGCCCTGATTTAGTAGCAATTGATTAACGAGTCTCGCATTCTCTGGCCTTCCTAATTCATGCATCCAGTAACAGCATTATGCTCAGGAATACATTAAAGAAGACAGAAAACCTCAAGCAATGCAGCTTATCCCAGGTTCTGAGATGTATTCCTCGCTTTGAGAATCTGAGTTTGGCACCCGCCACAGAATGGGAGAGGCTTAGAGTGCAGTCTACTCTGAAAAATGATTCTGTAAGTATGGCATGATAGCACTCCATGTTTATTGCTCCTCAATGAGTTCTGTATCAAATTGACTCAGTTTACATGTAAAAAGAGGGAGTTCTAACTTCCAGCACTGCAAACGCACCATGGACTCTGAGGATAGGTCTGCACTAGACAACTGAACTGTTCAGTCTAACCAGTTAGATATAAACAGTTAAATGCACACACACTGACCAAGCTGGCTCAGTTTAAGAAGCTTCGAATTTCTGTTCCATGTCCACACGTGGGCTGGTCTAAACCAGTTCAGTCGTACAACCCTGTGTGGATACATATCCCAGAGTCTCCAGTACAACTCCCAGCAGCAGTACCTTGTGAGTGATTTCAAAAGGTCTTCTGACTGCTGCTCAGGGGAACTGTGGGAAGAGAGATCAAATACCCATAAGCACCTGGGAAACTCCCATCAATCCACTGGAGCTCTTGCTATTTCCAAACTGCTTACACAACATGAAGGTCAGGCAGAGCAGTCAAAGAAGGGTTATGCTGTAGCATTTGAGAAACCATCATGACGGATCTGAGGTGGTTGTGGGAAGAAAGCGGAGAGTGTCCCAGCAGTGCCTGCAGAGAATCAGACACTGATACCAGCACTTCACAGAGCTCGCAGACCAGGTAACAGGGTACCACCACTAGCTGAGCCGATGGCTCTGTGCTTTACTCCTGAATGAATTACAGTGGGCTAATCACTGCTTTTGGGTCTTCTCGAAACCCACAGGCTGGTGGAACTCAGTTGTTCTTTAGACTGGCAGTAGCAGCAGAATTTCAGGATGAGGAAGGAGACTTTCCTGCATCTCTGTGCAATGCTTATACCAACCCTGCAGTTGTCAGACCACAAGAAAGAGAGCCCTTTTATCATGGAAAAGTGAGTGGCAGTTGCCCTGTGGAAGCTGGATACCATGAACTGCTACAGGGTCAATGGGGAATCAGTTTGGGGTCAATATGTCCACAGTGGGTGATTCTGTGGTAGAGATTTGCAGGGGTCTGCAAGACTGTTGCAGGGCCATGTGATGAGAGTGGCCGAATATTCTAGAGTTTGTCAATGTATATAAACATTTTGGTTTCCCAAACTGTGCCAGAGCCATTCATGAAGCCTGTGTTCCCATCCCATCCTTGTTCCCACCAGTCATGACAGTACATCAACAGGAAGGGGTACTATTGTATGGTGATACAGGAATTAATGGATCATTGTGGGAGACTCATAGACCATATCAGGTGGCATCGAAGGGTGTAGGATACAAGAATTTTTAAAACTCCAGAGGAAACAGAGTGGAGCTCTGCTCCCACCAAATGATGTTGACATTAATGGTGTGTCTGTCCTCAGTGGTGTAACTCTTCTGCCAGACCGAGCTGATAGCAGCAAGGGCCGGGTTCAGTACACAGGGGTTCTCTCTCAACAAAGCAAATGCAAAACCAGCTCGAGCCCCCACCCAGTGACCTGGGAAAATCTTACACACACCCCTGGGCACCTCAAAGAGGCAATACTTCCCCTCTCGCAAGCACAGAGTCTCGGTGTAGCAGAAAATCTTTAATAACATGAGGTAAACGACATCAGCATTAAACTGGGAAAACATCACAACTAGGGTTCATCAACCAAACCATGAGCAAAGACCCACCCCAGTAGATGGGGCCATGTCTTTTCCCTCTGGTTCTTGAGTCCAACAACCCAAAGATCACCCAAAGCCCCAAAAGTCCAACAACCCAAAAGCCCAGCCCCAGAGTTCAAAAGTTCATTCCCAGTCTGGGGAGTGTGTGCGCGTGCAGGGGCACCTTACATGATCCAAAGTGGATTGCCCCGCTGCTCCAAAGGGCTTCTCTCTGATCTGCTCCGCCAGCCGTCTCGCCAGCCGCTCTGTTCCACCCCTTCCACCAGCCATCCCGCAAGCAGCTCCCACCGTCCCACAAACTGCTCCGCTCCGCTCGCCGTCCCACAAGCAGCTCCTGCCATCCCATGAACTGCTCCACCAGCTGGTCCACGGGCCACTACAGCCATCCCACGAACTGCTCCCCTCCGCTCCCTGCCCAGCAATATATCTTCAGGCTCCCCACTACTTAACACAGTACTCAGTAATTTTAGCTCTTAAGTGATTTCAGCTTGTGGTAGTGGGAGCCTCAGTGCTGGTGCCCCACAAGCCCAAAGCAAATTCAGCTCAGCACCTGTAACTAGACTCCTAATAGGCCCAAAATTAGCTCTGATATTCCACAGTGGAGAGAGACAGAGGTGCAATTGATGTTTCAGGCCCTCACAAAAGGCCTACAGCACCAGGTACTAATACCTATCCCCAGTCTCTTTCAATTCACAGAGTTTTGGAACCCATGTACCTTGCATAGTGAGTGCTACTTAGTTGATGGCGAGTCCCTCCATTATAACAAAAGGCCAAGTACAGTTCCACTGTCCTTGATTCACATAATCAGAATAACAATTTATTCTTGCTGCCCCAATAACAGAGACACTGGGAATCCCAGAGCAGCCAAAGTGACTATTTGGGCAGCTATGGGCTCATACTAGGCGGGGTGGGTGTGCCTATGCAAATGAGATCAGCCCCTGAAGTTCTTTTCCACAACTTGCCACAACTCACCACTAGATGTCAGGGTGGAGCTCATCCTGAATCTGCTTACAGTGGGATCGTAGGAGAACCTGCCTACGTACTATTTACCCTGGCTCATGAAGCCATTCGCACACAGTGCAAAGAAAGAAGATTTAACTACATCCTAGTAAGTTGACAAAAGCAAGCTAGTGTACATTGGAAGGAATAATGTGAACTACTCTTACAGAGTTCTAAACTAAAGGTAACAACTGATAAAGGAGTCGGTTATCATTGCTAATAGGATAATGGAGGCCTGTTCTATATGTAATGTCAGTCAAAGCAGCAAACAAAAATTAGGATACATCTGAACACCCGTACTCACTGCTGCCCCATTTAAATTCAGTTCAACCCTAGGATTAACCATGACCAGCAAATAACAGCTTTAAACACGATTGTCCTTGTACATGCTAAGGGCAAAACTGTGTTTCTCGTCGTGTTAATTCACATGCTTTCCAACAAGATGCATTTTCTAAAGCTAAGTGGGAAACAGATTTTCCATTTTGCAGGAAATGCCACAATTTTGAGAGGTTTTTTCCATCCCAAAGCAGAGCAAAAATAAAATAATTCAAAATTTCCTGCAAAACAAGAGTCCTAAAAATAGTTATTGCAGGTGGCTCTAAATGTTTCGTTTTAATAAAAGCAAAATGGTTCATTCTGATTGCAATTTTTTGAAATATTTTATTTCAAAAAACTGAAACCAAAAGTCATTTTGAAACAGAAAATCAAAAGGTTCCATCCTGTACAGTTCTAAATGGACAGTTTCAACCTTATTGGAACATCTGTTCTTTTTTCTTCTTCTAGATCATAGAATACCAAGGTTGGAAGGGACCTCAGGAAACCATCTAGTCCAACCCCCTGCTTAAGCAGGACCAATCCCCAATTTTTGCCCCAGAGCCCTAAATGGCCCCCTCAAGGATTGAACTCACAACGCCAGGTTTAGCAGGCCAATGCTCAAACCACTGAGCTATCCCTCCCTTCAATAAGAAATTTTGTTGAAATCTACACATTTCCACACAGCATTTTGCTTTTGAAGAATCAGCATTTTCCAACCAAAAAACATCCCACCGGAAAATTTCCAGCCAGCTCTCATGTTTTCGCAGTGTAGACATGCACTCTGTCTTAAACATTCTGAGTAAGTCAAGGATTGGTTTGCCAATTCAATGACCTGACTGGTACAAACAGCTAAGTTTGTAATTGCAAAGCTACAGCAAAGTATTATAGAAGCCATTTCTCTCCTAAAATTAGATCAAGCTGTTTTGCAGGACCAGTTAATCAAACTGTGGTTTATTTTGCTATTAATCCTATTTTGGCAAATTAATCATTTGCCTTTGTGGCAGAAATAACTGCCATTGAATTAATTTGCAGCATCCTGTGGCAGGCAAGACTTAACCTCCCTCTTAAAGTCAAAAAATGTCTTGCAGCAGCTGACAAATTTGCAAGACTCTAAAAATTTCTAAAAAAGAAAAGGAGGACTTGTGGCACCTTAGAGACTAACCAATTTATTTGCGCATAAGCTTGCATCCGATGAAGTGAGCTGTAGCTCACGAAAGCTTATGCGCAAATAAATTGGTTAGTCTCTAAGGTGCCACAAGTCCTCCTTTTCTTTTTGCGGATACAGACTTTAACATGGCTGCTACTCTGAAACCTAAAAATTTCTAGGCAGCCTATTGTGGTTTAACTGAAAAGCTGAACTGTGGCTGGTGTTTGGGGCAAAAATTACTTCCTGTGAATTGCCTGACTATAGCTGAAAAGCTCACTCTTTCAACTCCTGCTGTCATTACTGACCTCTGATCAGAACATTAATGGAAGCTACGACTCAATAACGCACTTCTCCCTGGCCCATCGCCTGTCCCAAACCATTTCTTGTCTGACTGACTTCAAGACATATCCCCTCTGACAGCTCAGCACTATGACCCTGGTCAGCCCCTTCTCCTCCTCCTCACACCCTGGACAGTTCAATTCTCTTTTTTCCACTCTACTTAGCCCCTCTGAGCATCTTTCCCTCCCACTGGCAGCTTTGTGCCACTGTACCCCATAGCACTCAGCCTGTGCCTAGTCACCACTGTTGTCCTTGTCTGACAGAAAAGAAACCTGATACTTTTGCTTGTTCAGATAGCACTTCATTTTTTTCCTCTGGGCTTCTGGTCTATAGGATTTGTACCTACCTGTTGCCAAAAATTCAGTGGGCCTTGAGAGGAGACTCGCAGTCTAACCTCTCTGTGCTGCTCATGGATGACTACCAGTGCCTATGAGCTACCTGTTTCATGGGAAAACAGTGTGCTTCAGTCTCCAGGGCTATCTACCTGACAGTTTCCTAAAGTCAAAAGTTAGCTGAGTTTATTCTAAATGTAGAAATGATGCCAGGTTCCATTTGAATTGTACATGAAGGTTTGTTAGGTCAGTTTGTTTGCCCATCACTAAGAAATATTAAACCACAAGGGACAGAAAGAAGCACTCCGGGACAGACCACTGCAGCATCTAACAAACCTGAATGCTAATGAGGGAGCGGAAAGGGAAATGAGAAAAAAACCAACATGATTAAATGAACAGAGCCACGATCAAGCAATAAAACACTGACACCTTCACAAAGAGTCAAAACAGGAAAACAAAGAGCATCTCTTAACCTAACAACATCTTCTCCAAGCATAAGTCAGGCAAGAGCCATTACACCTCACCTTATGCTCACCATGAGTATATCATTTCAAAATAACATAAAAAGCCATGGTGGAAATAGACTCCATCTCCCATCTAGGCAGAAGTGAGGAGCTTGGTGCAACAAAGATCCCATTTGCCTTTCTTTAACTATGGCAGATGTTCACCCTATATTATATTAGGGCACAACTAACAGATGTCTTCAATGAATTATCAAAAGAAAAAAAAAGATCCCCGATGCTTGGAGAGATGCACAAAGTGTAATTATCCTAAAAACCTAGTGAGCACTCATTCAACTGAGCCTCTTACAGGCCCATCTTCTTATTAAATCAAGCTGCAAACATTTATGCTGCAGTCCTTGCAAACAGACTGAAAAAATTATTACCTACATATACTAACAGAAGCCAGAGAGGGTTTGTATAAAATAGGGGGCTAATGGACAACATTCACAGACTTCTAGAACTGCTCTTATTTGCAGACTCTATCAATGAACCCCATCAATTTTTTTCACTAGATGCAGAAAGAGCTGTTCACAGAGGAAAGTAGCCATTCGTAAAAGATACTATAGATACACTAGATTTTGGTCCTAACTTTCAAAATTGGATTTCCATCTTATATCGCAATCTACATTCTACTATAAGAGCAAATGGATATCTAACAGAAAATTCCCCCCTTTTATAGACAAGGATACCTATTACCATCCCTTCTTTTGGCTGTGGTCATGCAGTTATTTGCCCAATTGACCAGAAATATTCCTAATATAAATGAATTACAATAGAGAACTGGAAACACAAATGAGCCTGATATGCAGACAATGTCATGGCATTTGTTATGAATCCAGCTCAGACCCCACCAGAATTTCAAGAGAAAATCTTAACATTTGGCAAAATGTCAAGATTTAAAATAAACTAGGACAAGTCAGAACCCCTGGGTGTCTATGTGGGCTCTGTTCCGTAGAAAAATATAAGAGAAATATAAATGAGTAACTACTTCAGTAAGACATCTGGGAATGCACATTTCTAAAAGGTGGCAAGACTTATATAATCTTAATTATACTGCTTTGAGTAAGAAAATCAAAACAGACATGGAAAATTGGTCAAAATATGAAATTTCATGGTTAGGGGAAATTGCTACAGTTAAAATGAATATCTTACCTAAGATTACCTATATTTAAATTGTAAAACAAGTTTGGTAAGATTTCTGTTACCAAAACATGGTTCTGTTAATAAAATAATAAATCAACAAAGAACACAGAGGAACTGGTGCACTGCAATACACCCCGGGGACATGCAAGTAGTCAATCGCTATGCACTGCATAGAACTTCCATATAATTTTTGTTCTTCCTGTAGATTCTGAGCAGTCAGGAATGTTAGATCTCCAGCAATAGGCTATTTCCTTGTTTGAAGAGATGTATCCATGCAGGATATTTTATTCCAATCTATGTTCAGAACAGGTGAAACTCCCAGAGTGCACAGTGCCAGCCTAACGTGAGGTCTATGCACCAATTATTTGCCATTTAGGCATCAATTTGAGGGCTTAAGTGGGACATACACCTTGTGCTAACAGGGATGAATTTTAATCCAAAGAAACCTCAAATGGCAAGGAGGCAAGGAGAACAGGAGTACTTGTGGCATCTTAGAGACTAACAAATTTATTAGAGCATAAGCTTTCGTGTGCTCAGCCCACTTCATCAGATGCATAGAATGGAACATATAGTAAAATATATATATATATATACATACAGATAAGTCGGAAGTTACCATACAAACTGTGAGAGGCTAATTAGTTAAGATAAGCTATTATCAGCAGGAGAAAAGAAAAACTTTTGTAGTGATAATCAAGATGGCCCATTTAGACAGTTTTCAAGAAGGTGTGAGAATACTTAACTTAAGGAAATAGATTCAATATGTATAATGACCCAGCCACTCTCAGTCTCTATTCAAACCCAAGTTAATGGTATCTAGTTTGCAAAGGAGGCAAGGGTTATAAAACAATGAAAGACCTGCAATAAAAGGCAATTCAGAACAAATTTTAAAGTATCTTGTGTTCCCCCCATCCCTTCCCAACATCTTTATATACTGTTATTTTGGAATACAAGCAGTAGAGGGCAGGGACCTGTCTTCTTGCTTGTCTGGATGTAAAGCACCATGCAGACCTACTGTGTTGTGTACATGGTTTGCTGAGTAGGATTTTGAACAGCGATATTAGGTGACAAACACAGAAAGCTGAAGTCTCCTGAGCATCTGCCTGTGGTATCCAGACCCTTATCCACTGGACACCCTGGGAATCAGCAGATCCTCTGTTCCCAAAGAAGCAGAATACAGCCCTGCTTAATACATGGCACTTAGTGTTTATAGAGAAAGCAAAGATAAGTTTATTTAACAAAGAACAGAGAGTCATATGCTAGCAAACAGAAATACTGGAAACAAAGGGTTATATATAAAATAAAATCATAACATGCGTTCTTGAGCCTAATCCCAACTAACAAGATGCCCTCTTGTCTAATAAGGTACTGCTCACCCCAAAGTCCTTCTTGCAGTGTTTTTCAACCAGGATGGCATCCACGGAGCAACGCAAACAATGGAGTGCTGCTTCCAGGCCCAAGAAATGGGCACTGACTAGTGGGATCACATTGTAATGGAGGTTTGGGATGAAAAGCAGTGGCTGTTGATTCCTGGATCTGCGTGCCGTGCTTGTCACAGCTCTCCGAGTACAGGAACACCTGAATGAGAGCTACATCGACAGTTGAGAAGTGAGTGGCAATCATGCTCTGGAAGCTTGCAACACTGGATTGCTACCAGTCAGTGGGAATCATTTTGGACTTGGAAAACCCAAAGTGGGAGCCAATATCATGCAAGTGTGTAGGGCCATTAATCATATCCTGCTACACTGGACTGTGACTGTAAGCAATGTGCAAGACATCATGGATGGATTTGCAGCTATGGGGTTCCTGAACCCCTGTGGGACAACAGATGACAAGCACATACCTATTTTTCCCCAGCCTGCCTTGCCACAGAGTACAGCAACTGAAAGGGTGACATTTCTATGGCTATGCAAGAGTTGGTGGATCACTGGACACACTTCACTGATCAGTGTGGGCTGGTTAGAGAAGGTGCATAATGCTCGCATCTTTAAGAAAACAGAAGCTGCAAGCAAGGACATTCTTTCCTAACCAGTGAATTACCGTTGGTGATGCTGAAATGCCAGTAGTGAACCTGGGGGACCCAGCCTACCCCTTGCTCACCTGGCTCATGAAGCTGTACACTGCAACCTTGACAGCTCAAAGGAAAGCTTCAACTACTGGCTCAGCAGATGCAGAATGACAGTTGCATGGGCTTTGGTTAGACTGAAGGGTCACTGGCAGTGTTTACTCACTCAATTAGTTTTTAAGGAAAAAAATATCCCAGTGGTTATAGATGCCTGTTGTGTCCTGCATAACATCTGTAAGGCAAAGTTGCCACTGGGATGGAGAGTTGCCACTGGGATGGAGAGTTGCCACCAAGATGGAGGTGGAATGGCTGTCTGCTGACTTTGAACAGCCAAACACAAGGGCCATTAGACGAGCTCAATGCAAAACTATGCTGCTAAGGCACGTGGTAAAAGAGCACTTTAACAGTCAGCCACAGTAATGTGCTGTGCTGGACAGTGCAGTACCTGGCCCCAAAGTTTTGGGGGTCATTAGGGATTGTGTAGTACTTTGTGTATGTTTATGAATATCACACCATCTTTTAACGAACCTATGAATCATGCGGTGTTTACTGTCCATTTATCAGTACGACACTGTGGTTTTGGTCCTGTTCTATTGCAAGTAAGGAATGCTTTGAGTGGCGATAGGCATTCCATGGGATATGTTAGGAAGTAATCAAATAATGTATAAAAATGTATTGTGTACCAAAATCTGTGCACAAAATAATGTGCAATTAAAAACAATATCATGCAAACTTACCAGATAAATTAACAGAACGGAACTTTAAAATTAGAACAGTAGAAAACATTTGTGTTCATTTCAGCCAAACATACACCGAATGTGGCTAACATGAAGCTCGAGTGCACTAGCGTGGCCAGTGCCTTGAACCAGACTGCCAATCTCTTTTCTCCTCCTTCTTGACCAGCCACACTCCCTTTCTAATCCCCCTTCATGGACGCATTAATGTAAACCTGAGGTCACCAGTCCTTGGTAATGAGGCTCAGCAGCTTTTTTGTCAGCTCTGGACACACTAGGGAGAGATCCATACAATCTGCCCAGGAATAAGAGAACTGCTCTTTCCAATTCTCTGGTTCCAGGCACTGGATTCTTGTGCCACCTCTTGTAGTCCATTTAGAATGGGAGATGGTTATCTCAGAGGTAGCCTGTTTGTAACTGCCCAAATATGTTCACTTTCATGGCACCCTGCAATCCCCAGCAATGTTTCTGGGCTCATAAGGAGATGGGTGATGGCTGAAACTGGGTAGCAGCAGAAGCAGGGACTCTGATGGTGTCAAGGCTGAATCCCCACTCTGGCACTTCGAGTACAGAAGGTGGGGGCCCGCAAGGATTTTAAAAATTAATACAGATGGAAGTTCTGTTTGGAGGGGTTATTCATTTTTTGTTACATTGTTATATTGTTGCCAGAGTATAATGTGGGGATAGTTGAGGGAGTCTGTTTATGAAGTGTGTTTTTAAGAAAAAATTGTCAGGGATGCCCAGAATTTTGTGTGGATGCTCTTTTTATGTAGATTTCAGAGTAGCAGCCGTGTTAGTCCATATTCTCAAAAAGAAAAGGAGGTCTTGTGGCACCTTAGAGACTAACCAATTTATTTGAGCATAAGCTTTCGTGAGCATCCGATGAAGTGAGCTGTAGCTCACGAAAGCTCATGCTCAAATAAATTGGTTAGTCTCGAAGGTGCCACAAGTACTCCTTTTCTTTTTGCGTAGAGTAGCAGAAACTGAAATAAACAAATACACGTCTACAGGATCTAGGTATGTGCACTATCTAGCTACTGTATTAAGGCACAGTCACCACTTATCTAGCACCGTGAGAGGTTCTTGCTCTTTCTTATTAGAGCAGACCACATCCTAATAAAAACAGAGAGGCTGGTGTCATGGACCTCTCTCCTCTCGTTCACTATCCTATCCCATCCTTGAGGCAACTACTGCAGTTGTTTACATTTCTTGGAAGAGTAGTATGGGGAACATGCTTGATGTACTTTTAGCTAAATTTTAATGCAGTATAACAGCTGGAAACACGTAGAGAGAGTGAGCTCCAGGCCACTAGACAGTTTGCCAAGGACCACCAGCGGCCAACGGACCACCATTTGAAAAGCACATCAGTAATATTTGTCTATGGCACATAGACAAAATATCTAGCTAGCCAGCTAGCTCCCTGTCTCATGTACTGTGTATCTACTGTATCTAATCTAGCTAACCAAGCATTTACCCTTCCTCACTGTGGTACCTGAGGCAGGTGTCTATCCCCCTAGTTGAATGTAATAGGATGAGTAATAGGGTTTTCTTGGTGGAGGGCCACCAAATCTGATTTTAGTGCAAGCATATCTGTTTAACCTGTCTTTCAGCGAATAAGCAGAAAATTCTATGGCCGTAGAGTAGGCATTGTGAGAAGTAGTTTTGGGGGGTGAGATGACTATACTGAATACTATACTGAATGGCATGGATACTGTTTGTTTTCTAATCTTTATTTTTGCACTGATATACTGTTGGAGGTGGAAGTTATAATTTAATAGGTAGTCTAAAAAGCATCCCCTCAGTCTGGTTAAACGGCAAAGCCAAAATGATTTAGGCACAAAAGATTTTCCTCTTACAGCCTTGAGAATAAGTGAATATGCTCTCAAGTTCATCTGCTTTGCATGATGAGCAGACAACAATTTCCTCAAATTCATTATTCAAATATAATTAATAGGGGTTTATTGAGACTGTTTTTTGTACTCTCTCTCTCCTGACCACAAACAGTTCTATGTCCAGACAAGCTTGAATTATTCACTGTGAAGAATTTAACCAATGAATTTTGGCATTTTTTCAAATACATTATCAACAAATAATTTTTCCTTTATTTGACCATATTTATGGAAGGTCGCATAATATTTTACTTGTTTTGTCAGTTATTGAGTACATGTTTCACAGATTCATTTTGTTGTTGCAAAACCAGCTTTGTCTGCCATTGGCCCATCTGTAACTGCTGTTAGCAAATATTTCCAGTGGTTGGTAGGGGACACTATTTCGGGAGGGCTCTGAGCAGGGCCGGTTCTAGGCACCAGCAAACAAGCACGTGCTTAGATGACACTTTTCAAGGGGCGGCATTCCGCCCTCCCCCTTTTTTTTTTTTTCTGCTTCGGCAGCACTCCAGCCTGTTTTTTTGTTTGTTTGTTTGTTTTTCTTCGGCGGCATTCCACTTGGGGAGACAAAAATCCTAGAGCCGGCCCTAGCTCTGAGTTACTACAGAAAATTCTTTCCCAGGTGTCTGAATGGTGGGTCTTGCTCACATGCTCAGGGTCTAACTGGTCAGCATATATGAGGTCAGAAAGGAATTTTCCCCCATGTCAGATTGGCAAAGACCCTGGGTATTTTTTCCCTTCCTCTGTAGTGTGGGGCATGGATCACTTGCTGGTTTGAACTAGAGTAAATGGTGGATTCTCTGTAAACTGACGTCTTTAAATCAAGATTTGAGGACTTCAGTAACTTAGCCAGAGGTTACAGGAGTGGGTGGGTGAGGTTCTGTGGCCTGCAATGTGCAGAAGGTCAGACTAGATGATCACGATGGTTCCTTCTGGCCTCAAAGTCTATGAGTCTATTTGTCATTACTCCATATCTGAGCTGTGCTGCTAAGCTGGGGTTGGTCACCTGGCAATGTTCCTATGCATGATTGAACATTCACACATACAAATGGAAAATGTGGTTTCCACCAATATTTGCTCTTATGATTTGAAATTTGCTTTCCTGAGACATTAGTGGTAGCAAAACTTAGTCATTCAAAGGTTTGTGGAAACAAATCACTTTAAAAATTCAGCGAAACTTCAGCGAAACACCTCTCTACAGGGCGTATCTCCCAGGGGCACAGTTGCTGCCCTTTTAAAAAATAACTGTGACAAACCTCTCTAGGAATCAGTTTGATTTTTAAAGTTTTTCTCTTCAAGGAAGAGAACTGCTATAGAGACTTTAATTTTGTTTAAAGGGAAGCTTTGGTGCCTTTTAAAAGACCTCTGAATCCAATGGGCCATTCTGACATTCCTAGTTCACAAAGGAATAACTCCCCAAATATGTCTTTCCTTGTCTCAGAATCAGTCCTGTGTGCTCCACCCATGCCAGGGTCTTTCAAATGAGCCTGCTTAGGAGTTCTAGGATGAGCCATTTCCTAAGCACTAGGAAACATAGATCTCAATCCTCAGCACACTTAGAACTTTCAAGGCCAGATGCTCAACTGGTGTAAATCAGCACAGATCCATCGCAGCTACATCAGGGTACCCCAGCTGAAGATCTAGCCCTCAGTGTTCAGAAAAATATCATAGGTTTGTGCCCAGGTTAACAGGCAAATAAAACACTATAATTCTGTTATAGGGAAGGATACGGAGATAAAATGTGAAGCTTATCGGGAGGATGGCGGAGGGAGCTGGAGATGGGGTTGTCTTATTCTGTCAACCTTTAAAAGTTTTAGAGCAAATGGAGGTTTTGCTGTTAGTGAACTAATTTATCAAAATCATACATTTGACCTCCTCAGGTTAATTTCCATTTTCTTGTAAATATTGAAACTCAGCATGGTACAGAGCTACTTGATTAATACATGATTGCATTCCCTAAGGGAAATTGCAAGTGTAATCAGTGAGATGCAACCATCAGAGGTCTCCGGCAACTTTGAGAAGCCACCAGCTGGTTTTGGCAGAGTTATGTGCTGGCCATATGCTGGGCTGGGTACAGCTTGATTCAAATCAGAAAAGTTCAAACCAAGAGGCAAAGAAAAAGAGGAAATAGAAAAGGATATATGACATGATTCCTCTTTAAAAATATAATGTAAACATTTTACCTGGGTATGTTTCCAAACTGAAACTCAATTGTAGTGAATCATAAACCCAGTGGTGCCTGTTCTTATTTATTTATATTCCTCCCTGGTTCTCTGTATTGGCAGCTTACTGCAAAAGGAAGAGGTTGTTTGTTGCAAAACCCTTTCATAACCTACTGGAATCTTTAAAAGCCTTATTTCAAGTTATTGCCCATTATGCTGGCAAAAGACAGATTTCATCTCACCACAGCACAGAGAGCTTAGAGGGTACCATATATCTCTCCCACCAAAAGCACTGAAATCTTTTCTGACACTATGTTTGCTGAGTCACGACACTCCTCCCACGCCACTCTTGAACAATTATTTGCTAAGTACTTTTTAGCACCTTTGAAGGTCTCTTTGGTTCGGTAGTTAACATTGCTCTGCTTCCTTGTTTCCCCCTCTGGGAGACGTGGAGTACGCTGATTTTGTACATGTGTAGTTGCAGTCATTGGGTTTAGTGACAAATTACAAGCTCTTGCAATGTGTGTGCTGCCGAACGTGACTGAGGGTATGTCTACACTACGGAATAAGGTCGAATTTATAGAAGTCATTTTTTTAGAAATCGGTTTTATATATTCGAGTGTGTGTGTCCCCACAGAAAATGCTCTAAGTGCATTAAGTGCATTAACTCGGCGGAGTGCTTCCACAGTACCGAGTCAAGCGTCGACTTCCAGAGCGTTGCACTGTGGATAGCTATCCCACAGTTCCCACAGTCTCCGCTGCCCATTGGAATTCTGGGTTGAGATCCCAATGCCTGATGGGTCTAAAACATTGTCGCAGGTGGTTCTGGGTACATATCGTCAAGCTCCCGTTCTCTCCCTCCCTCCGTGAAAGCAACAGCAGACAATCGTTTCGCGCCTTTTTTCCTGAGTTACATGTGCAGACGCCATACCACGGCAAGCATGGAGCCCGCTCAGGTAACCGTCACCGTATGTCTCCTGGGTGCTGGCAGACACGGTATGGCATTGCTACACAGTAGCAGCAACCCCTTGCCTTGTGGCAGCAGACAGTACAGTACGACTGGTAGCCGTCATCGTCATGTCCGAGGTGCTCCTGGCCACGTCGGCCATGAGCGCCTGGGCAGACATGGGCGCAGGGACTAAATTTGGAGTGACTTGACCAGGTCATTCTCTTTAGTCCTGCAGTCAGTCCTATTGAACCGTCTTATGGTGAGCAGGCAGGCGATATGGATTGCTAGCAGTCCTATTGCACCATCCTCTGCCGAGCAGCCATGAGATGTGGATGGCATGCAGTCCTTCTGCACCGTCTGCTGCCAGCCAAAGATGTAAAAGATAGATGGAGTGGATCAAAACAAGAAATAGACCAGATTTGTTTTGTACTCATTTGCCTCCTCCCCCGTCTAGGGGACTCATTCCTCTAGGTCACACTGTAGTCACTCACAGAGAAGGTGCAGCGAGGTAAATCTAGCCATGTATCAATCACAGGCCAGACTAACCTCCTTGTTCCAATAAGAACAATAACTTAGATACACCATTTCTTATTGGAACCCTCCGTGAAGTCCTGCCTGAAATATTCCTTGATGTAAAGCCACCCCCTTTGTTGATTTTAGCTCCCTGAAGCCAACCCTGTAAGCCATGTCGTCAGTCGCCCCTCCCTCCGTCAGAGCAACGGCAGACAATCGTTCCGCGCCTTTTTTCTGTGCGGACGCCATACCAAGGCAAGCATGGAGGCCGCTCAGCTCACTTTGGCAATTAGGAGCACATTAAACACCACACGCATTATCCAGCAGTATATGCAGCACCAGAACCTGGCAAAGCAATACCGGGCGAGGAGGCAACGTCAGCGCGGTCACGTGAGTTATCAGGACATGGACACAGATTTCTCTGAAAGCATGGGCCCTGCCAATGCATGCATCATGGTGCTAATGGGGCAGGTTCATGCTGTGGAACGCCGATTCTGGGCTCAGGAAACAAGCACAGACTGGTGGGACCGCATAGTGTTGCAGGTCTGGGACGATTCCCAGTGCTGCGAAACTTTCGCATGCGTAAGGGCACTTTCATGGAACTTTGTGACTTGCTTTCCCCTGCCCTGAAGTGCATGAATACCAAGATGAGAGCAGCCCGCACAGTTGAGAAGCGAGTGACGATAGCCCTGTGGAAGCTTGCAACGCCAGACAGCTACCGGTCAGTTGGGAATCAATTTGGAGTGGGCAAATCTACTGTTGGGGCTGCTGTGATGCAAGTAGCCCATGCAATCAAAGATCTGCTGATATCAAGGGTAGTGACCCTGGGAAATGTGCAGGTCATAGTGGATGGCTTTGCTGCAATGGGATTCCCTAACTGTGGTAGGGCCATAGACGGAACCCATATCCCTATCTTGGCACCGGAGCACCAAGCCGCCAAGTACATAAACCGCAAGGGGTACTTTTCAATAGTGCTGCAAGCTCTGGTGGATCACAAGGGACGTTTCACCAACATCAACGTGGGATGGCCGAGAAAGGTACATGACGCTTGCATCTTCAGGAACTCTGGTCTGTTTCAAAAGCTGCAGGAAGGGACTTTATTCCCAGACCAGAAAATAACCGTTGGGGATGTTGAAATGCCTATAGTTATCCTTGGGGACCGAGCCTACCCCTTAATGCCATGGCTCATGAAGCCGTACACAGGCAGTAGTCAGGAGCTGTTCAACTACAGGCTGAGCAAGTGCAGAATGGTGGTAGAATGTGCATTTGGATGTTTAAAAGTGCGCTGGCGCAGTTTACTGACTCGCTTAGACCTCAGCGAAACCAATATTCCCATTGTTATTACTGCTTGCTGTGTGCTCCACAATATCTGTGAGAGTAAGGGGGAGACATTTATGGTGGGGTGGGAGGTTGAGGCAAACCACCTGGCTGCTGGTTACGCGCAGCCAGACACCAGGGCGGTTAGAAGAGCACAGGAGGGCGCGGTACGCATCAGAGAAGCTTTGAAAACCAGTTTCATGACTGGCCAGGCTACGGTGTGAAAGTTCTGTTTGTTTCTCCTTGATGAAACCCCCCGCCCCTTGGTTCACTCTACTTCCCTGTAAGCTAACCACCCTCCCCTCCTCTCTTCGATCACCACTTGCAGAGGCAATAAAGTCATTGTTGCTTCATATTCATGCATTCTTTATTCATTCATCACACAAATAGGGGGATGACTACCAAGGTAGCCCAGGAGGGGTAGTGGAGGAGGGAAGGAAAATGCCACACAGCACTTTAAAAGTTTACAACTTTAAAATTTATTGAATGTCAGCCTTCTTTTTTTTGGGCAATCCTCTGTGGCGGAGTGGCTGGTTGGCCAGTGGCCCCCCCCACCTTGTCTTGGGCGTCTGGGTGTGGAGGCTATGGAACTTAGGGAGGAGGGCGGTTGGTTACACAAGGGCTGTAGTGGCAGTCTGTGCTCCAGCTGCCTTTGCTGCAGCTCAACCATACACTGGAGCATACTGGTTTGGTCCTCCAGCAGCCTCAGCATTGAATCCTGCCTCCTCTCATCACGCTGCCGCCACATTTGAGCTTCAGCCCTGTCTTCAGCCCGCCACTTACTCTCTTCAGCCCGCCACCTCTCCTCCCGGTCATTTTGTGCTTTCCTGCACTCTGACATTATTTGCCTCCACGCATTCGTCTGTGCTCTGTCAGTGCGGGAGGACAGCATGAGCTCGGAGAACATTTCATCTCGAGTGTGTTTTTTTTTTCTTTCTAATCTTCACTAGCCTCTGGGAAGGAGAAGATCCTGTGATCATTGAAACACATGCAGCTGGTGGAGAAAAAAAAAGGGACAGCGGTATTTAAAAAGACACATTTTATAAAACAGTGGCTACACTCTTTCAGGATAAACCTTGCTGTTAACATTACATACATAGCACATGTGCTTTCGTTACAAGGTCGCATTTTGCCTCCCCCCATTGTGTGGCTACCCCCTCAATCCTCCCCCCTCCCCGTGGCTAACAGCGGGGAACATTTCTGTTTAGCCACAGGCAAACAGCCCAGCAGGAACGGGCACCTCTGAGTGTCCCCTGAAGAAAAGCACTCTATTTCAACCAGGTGACCATGAATTATATCTCACTCTCCTGAGGATAACACAGAGAGATAAAGAACGCCAGCAAACATACACTGCAATGCTTTGTTGTACAATGATTCCCGAGTACGTGTTACTGGCCTGGAGTGGTAAAGTGTCCTACCATGAAGGACGCAATAAGGCTGCCCTCCCCAGAAACCTTTTGCAAAGGCTTTGGGAGTACATCCAGGAGAGCCGCGAATGCCAGGGCAAAGTAATCCTTTCACATGCTTGCTTTTAAACCATGTATAGTATTTTAAAAGGTACACTCACCGGAGGTCCCTTCTCCGCCTGCCGGGTCCAGGAAGCAGCCTTGGGTGGGTTCAGGGGGTACTGGCTCCAGGTCCAGGGTGAGAAACAGTTCCTGGCTGTCGGGAAAACCAGTTTCTCCGCTTGCTTGCTGTGAGCTATCTACAACCTCATCATCATCATCATCATCTTCGTCCCCAAAACCTGCTTCCATGTTGCCTCCATCTCCATTGAAGGAGTCAAACAACACGGCTGGGGTAGTGGTGGCTGAACCCCCTAAAATGGCATGCAGCTCATCATAGAAGCGGCATATTTGGGGCTCTGACCCGGAGTGGCCATTCGCCTTTCTGGTAGGCTTGCCTCAGCTCCTTAAGTTTCATGCAGCACTGCTTCGGGTCCCTGTTATGGCCTCTGTCCTTCATGCCCTGGGAGATTTTGACAAAGGTTTTAGCATTTCGAAAACTGGAACGGAGTTTTGATTCCTCTCCCCAAACAGCGATCAGATCCCGTACCTCCCGTTCGGTCCATGCTGGAGCTCTTTTGCGATTCTGGGACTCCATCATGGTCACCTCTGCTGATGAGCTCTGCATGGTCACCTGCAGCTTGCCACGCTGGCCAAACAGGAAATGAGATTCAAAAGTTCACGGTTCTTTTCCTGTCTACCTGGCCAGTGCATCTGAGTTGAGAGTGCTGTCCAGAGCGGTCACAATGGAGCACTGTGGGATAGCTCCCGGAGGCCAATACCGTCAAATTGTGTCCATAGTACCCCAAATTCAAGCCGGCAAAGCCGATTTAAGCACTAATCCACTTGTCAGGGGTGGAGTAAGGAAATCGATTTTAAGAGCCCTTTAAGTCGAAATAAAGGGCTTCATCATGTGGACGGGTGCAGGTTTACATCGATTTAACACTGCTAAATTCGACCTAACGTCCTAGTGTAGACCAGGGCTGACTTACCTTTTTGAGTGGTGAAAAAACACAGAGCAGTCTGCATGCAGGAAACTAGATAAGGTGTTGGTAATTCTTTGGGCTCTCCTGCTGTCATGGCAGATGCAGATCTCACAATGAAGTCAATTTTCAGAGTAACAGCCATTTTAGTCTTTATTCACAAAAAGAAAAGGAGTACTTGTGGCACCTTAGAGACTAACCAATTTATTTGAGCATAAGCATCTGATGAAGTGAGCTGTAGCTCACGAAAGCTTATGCTCAAATAAATTGGTTAGTCTCTAAGGTGCCACAAGTCCTCCTTTTCTTTTAATGAAATCAATGGAAGTTCTTCACACAAAAGTACTGAGGACAGGGTTCATTAAGGGCTAGATAGTGCAACCCTTACTCATGCTGAGTAGTATTTACTTATACAAGTGTCCCTCTCATGTAAGTATCTACTACAAGCATTAATATGGATTACACAACCTAGCCCTGAACAAATAAGACACAGCTACTCTGCAGGATTCTGTAGGGTCTGGTCAGCACCTCTCTTTCTACAGGGGCTGCCCTGCATTATGGAACAGTGTATGCACAATCACACACATGTGCAGGCACGCACATACACACACACGCCAGTGCTTTGCAGGTCTTTGCACTTACATTGTGCCTTTGTCCCAAGGACTAGAGCATTTCCCTTATATTCTTAACACAAACAATTAAGAATTATAACCCTATTAAGAAGAAGGGGGAAAATAGGGGAAAAAAGCAGTTCAGTGTTTGTTACCACCATGATGTGGCATGACTCAGGCAGATGACAGTTGCCGGAATGGGTTCCATCATTTGGAAAGAAGAATCAGAAGCCAAGAGTAGAAGGAAAGAAAGAGTCTGTCTGTGGAGATTGTGAGGGAGAGTTCATCCCACAAGGAGCAAGGAAAGTCTGCCCAGAGGAGCCCCAAAGTTTTTGAAGAGCCAAAAATTAAGGTGCATTCAGGACTCCTGTTGCCTCAGCCCTGCTGGCTTTAATGTACAATAAGATAGAGGGGTGTCAAGAGGCTAAATCAAAGGAATGGGCATCATATGCCTGGGTTCTGTTCATAACTGTTCCCCACACACAGTGTGACCTGGGACAAGTCACGTCACCGATTTGTGCCTCAGTTTCCCCTACTGTAAAAGGGAGATTATGATACTGACCTGCCTCACAGAGACGATGTAAACTTTAATTCGCTAATTAGTCAGCAAAGCTACTTGAGATCTCTGTGTGAACGGTTCTGCTCAAGTGGATTATTAATAACCCAGAGGACAAGAGTCCTCTTATTCCTTTCCGCTGTCATTAGCTGCCAACGGTAAAGGTAAAACATCTTCTAAATAGAAGAAGCCATCAAGACCACTGTTGTTTTTCCTTCTGAAATGCAGTTGACCGATGGAGCACTAAGTTACATTTTCCATGGACAAAAGAAAAGGGGAATTATTCCAGTCATTTCCTCTTTCAGAGCGGTGCTGCCCTACGTCCTCTAGATCTCACCTATGCGAAGCAGGTGTCTGAACATAGTACATATCTGTGCAACTTCAGAACCCTACAAGATGAAGTCAGCAGTTCCATTCTTGATGTGGATGTTTGAGAGGGAGGGGGCTGAAAAATCACTCTTTTTGAGGTACCACCCCTGCCAGTATGTCTGGGGTATAAGTAAGATCACTTACATCTTTAATTCACTGATTGAACCTTAGCTATTGACTTACAAGCAGAGAGAGGGGAACTGGATTATTAACAGCAGTACATAGGACCAAAGGTTCTGAAAGAAAGGTACATAGCAAATATGTTTGGGATTTCATTTTAATTAATCAGCTGAGCAAATGGTTCATCCAGAATATCAAAAAACTGCTCTCCCCAGCTGCAATCAGATGGAGCACACAGCACCAAGACAGCCCCTCTCTCCCCCCAAGATAGCAATATCTCCCTCTGCAGCGTTGTACTTCATTCTTTTTTTAACAAAAGATAAATATACAGCAGGGCCGCAAAATATAAATTTGCTGTGATGTTTCAGTTACGTCAGAGGATAAATCACAGTGAAATCTCCTGCAATGAGAAAAGGCTTCTAGGGGTTCCAGACAAGCCGCTACGCTTCCGATGTGCTCCTCAAATTTGGAGCTGAACTCAATTTTTCATTATGCTGATCAATCAAAAGAGCCAAGCAAAATGTTCCTCACCCACTCACCTGCGGGGAGTAATGTTTTTGACAGGCAAGTGGATACTTTGCCTGGACTATGAAGAGTTTGCAAGGCTAGCTTAAAATGAGAGGTCGCCTTGAGCTGCTCTGGCCGGCGCTTGGGATACAACTCAATCTAACTATCTCACAAGTAACGGTGTTCATCCGATAAAAGGTAAACTGTGGTTCAGCTGCTCCCAGTTTTATGAGGTCAAAACTGAGTAGGTTAACGGAGAAGGCAAATGCTGGTTTAATGACAACATTCATTTCTGAGAACCTCTGGGATTGGATGGGCGACTGGTTTTCTCTCCCGCTTTTCAATGACCAGCCTGTTTCTGAAAACTTAGAGAGCTGTGATTTGTGTGCATCCTTTGTAATTGTAGACAGCTGTGAGTTTTGTCTTCTACTGGCTGCTAGCATTCTTAAGTTGGATGGGGAAAAGTGACATTTCTTCATGAGTGAAGGAAAATGAACTCTTTGCTTTTCTGACTCATGACTCTTTACCTTTAAATGTGCTAGACAGTTTTCAGAGCTGTTTCCAATATTCTCCTTATCTCTTTTCAAGCACCAGCAGCACTTTTATAAATACTGTACAAGGTATTAGTTCAAATTTAAACAAGAGGTATTTTTTATGAAGTATGTAATATTCTTAAACTTAGACAAATGGATTTCACTAACAAGGACCAGGAATCCTCTGTTTCTCTCTCCTTTTTGGCATGTGGGAAAATTAACAAGAGGTTAGGAGATTAGACCAACAGTCTGCCTTTCAAGTGACTTTGAACCTTTCATTTTATTGAAGGAAAAAGTTAAACGAGACATCATCCAAGTATCCAAAAGATGCTGGATTTCTCCTCAAAGAGATAGTGGGAGATACCAATAGCTCTCCAGTGTATGATGTAAATGGAAAAAAAGCTGGTTTATTTGAATATTATTGCATATTTTAAGGGGTTCTTGTGTTTAATTACAAAATATCTGTATTTGTTCACTTAAACATCCTTGTTCACTTAAAGATTCTAGATTCCAGGGGTACTGTCTGTTTTAAGGCTAGGGAGTCTCTCTCAAACCATGCTGAATCTATCAAAACGTAAGAACATTCGTTAAGTCTCGCCCATGTAGATACCATACAGAAAACTGGATATTTATTTAAACCACTGGCTTTCTATTAATGGAACAGGGAGATAAGTATCATTAATGCTTTTCACTTCAATTAAAAAACAGATTAATGTGAGAATTTAATATTACATTTTCATCCTCAGTGGTCCCAAAGCAGTTTCAAATGGCGGATTTATATGCAATCTATGCAGTGCACAAATGTGGAATAAGAGGGCACAATCCTGCAGCATATATAAATTAGCCAGCGGCTACAAGTGTGCTAGCTGCCTCACAGAACATAGAAGGTGCTTTCCTCAGAAGAGCTTATAGTCTAATGGTGTGTCTACAGTGCAATCAGGAGGCACAACTGCAACATGTGTAGACATAAGGGAGCTAGCTTTGATGGAGCTAGCTTGCTAAAAATAGCGGTGTAGCTCCAGCGGCAGGGGTGGCAGCATGGGCTAGCCATCCGAGTACATTCCCAGGGTTCGGGGCAGGACGGTATTCAGACCACTAGCCTGTCCCACTGCCTGTGCCACCATGGTTATGCTGCTATTTCCCGTGAGCTAGCTAGATCAAAGGTAGCTCGTGTCTGCCTAGACATGCTGCAATCACACCTTCTGACTGCAGTGTAGACATATCCTAAGAGTCCAGTCTTGACACCAGGCACGTGAGTAACTTTACACACAAATAGTTGCACTGAAATCAACAGCACTTCCACTGGACTCCTCGTCTGAGTAAAGGTATTCAGGTGCATCAGTGTTTGCATGATCAGACCCTGAACAAACACAACAAACAACACACAGACAAAATGTTAATGGTGAGGTTAGGTACACATCTTGTTAGTTACTTGATCATTCTTTAGACCTATCCCCTCTTCTCTCCTCCATCTTTGAGATCCCCCAAGTGCCCCAGGGTAATTGTTCTGCGATTGCTGTCCCAATATAAGTCATAATTGTGTCTTCCATCTATCCTCCCTGTCCACCCCACACATACAGGTTTAATGTTAAAAAAAATCTATTGAGTTACACAAGAGTTTTGTCATTGATTTAAGTGTGAGGAGGATCAAGCTGTGTGCATGCATATTATACAAAATTTGAAATATCCATAGCGTCATTACTGTTTGTCTCTAATTGAACCTCATCCCCATTTATTTAATTATGAAACATAATGGGTAAGATTAGTCACTGGTAGAGTTACGCCGGAGATGAATTTTTCCCATAGTGCCCAGTCTGGGATTCCTGTGTATCCAGTGAAGCCAATGGGAGTTTTGAGGACAGAGGGAATGCAGGATCAGGTGAAATACTGTACTGATTAATAATGGAAGTATTATAATAAATTGACCCATTAAAATTGGGTTGGATTTATTTTCAGTTCCTTAATCTGCCAGCAGAAAATTCTATTTGATGACCACTGTGTGTGTATTTTTTTTTCAAAAGAATAAAGAGCTCAAACTGCAAAACAAAAACGGATGTCACATGTGTGGACATATGTCATGGGTGGAAACTCTGAAAGTTAGGGCAATAGGTAAAAAATAATAAGGTCAGGTGATTGAAAGACAAACTCAATCATTTTGATCTGTTCCAGGAGGTGAAAAGCAATCCACTTTATACATTTCACAGTAGTAAAAAGGAATGAGAAAAGATATGATAATCACAATTCCAGCATCAGTCTCATTTGAGCAGCTGAAAAATGTTACATCCATAAGACTTCTTGCAACTTCTTGCTGCATGAACAAAGATGTAAATCTGCAACTGCCATGCAGCCACAGGTGGATTTTACAGGCACTGACTGCAGCTAATGAAATCTTTAGTTTTTGGTTTCTTTTTTAAGTTTGATTATGATAAACTACTAACGATCAGGCTTTTACAGCCACGTAAGTACAAACAGAGACGGCCACCACAGAGAATTAGTATTACTTCACCAAAATATAATGCCATCATTTACATTTTTTCCATCAAAAACTGTAAATCAGACCAAGATCAATTGTGTGGATTATACACATCACTATGCCCCAGAGAGATAGTCTTGCCCTAAACAAGATGTAGCAAAAATGATTACAAAGACATTAGCTTTCAGTGAGTGCACTACTTGGAAACATGAAAGTGAGGGCTCTTTGTCTTTAGAAATGAGGCGGTATTGAAGTGACCTTATTAGAAACCTGGAAAATTATGAAAGGGGATTAATGATCCTGTGATGATTTTTTTAATGCTGAAGGGTTCAAAATTGGCAGGATGCTGCAGTAAAAATCTAACTGAAGCACTAAATATGGGAATTGTAGATGTTTTCTACCACCCGCACAGATGGGTTTTCTGAAGTATTTAGAAATGTGTCTCTTGCCTATTGTTGTCAGAGCAGCACAGTTACAATAACAAACAAAACAATAATGTCATAAAATGCACATAAAATCAACCTCAATATTACCAGCAGGGCATCGCTGTGTGATGAGAAATATTTTTCCAGCCATTGACCCCAAAACCAAAAGCCAGAGTGAATAGCTGTGTTGTGCACTGCATCTTCAAAGCTGCAAAACTCTGGCCCTGCAAGAGTCAATTTCATAACCCAGGCCTCCCTCTGCCCTCCAACAATGCTCTGCCATAAATACCCCGGGATAAAACGCTGTGAATAGATAGCAAGAGTATTCCAGCCAGTTGTAATGGCTGTGACTATTAACATAATTCCATAGCTGCTAAAAAGGACTGTGGCCATTTTTTGCTGTGCAATTTCTTACAAGCTCCTAGGGTATGTCTACACTGCAAATTAAGGTGTGACTGTAACACAGGTAGGCATACCCACACTAGCTTTAATTTAGCTAGCATGAGTAACCACAGCAGTAAAGATGTGGAGGCATCGCTTTCAGTATAGGCTAGCAAGCTGAGTACCTGCCCAGAGTCCCCTGCAGGCTTGAACAGGGCTGGCTAGCCCATGCTCAAACCTGTGCCATCACGTCTAGATTAAAGCTAGTGCAGGTATGTCTCCACTGCAAGTTAAGATGCAATTGGAATAGGCACAGTTGTACGACTACTACACCCTAATGAGCAGTGAAGAGATGCCCTTAGAGATGGTTTCTTTTCTATGGAAATTGTATTAAATGCATGTCCGTGTGTTTCTGCACACGCACAGATGTGCCAAACTGAAGCTGCCAGCTCTTGCACACACACACACACACACTTAATTAGGGTTCTCTGAGGCTTAACTGGTACAAGCTGTGAGAGATTCTTTGTTTTTCTGCTTTCTCCATTGTTGGTATTAGTGATGCATGTATCTTCAAACAATTAAAAGGTTTGTTTCCGATGAGCCTCCTCTCCAAGAATTCACATTTCTCTGAACCTTACCTTCTTGGGCCTGATTCAGCACTGCACTACTCCAGTTTTTTGCCAGGATAACTCCATCATATTAACTGAGGGAATTGTACCAATCTAAAACTGGAGTAATGTAGTGGTGAATCAGGCCCAAATGTGTTTTCAAAGCTGGGCAGGTAATTAGCTGTTCTTGTAGGATTTCTGGTAAGTCCATTCCTATAGGAACATAGGAATTGCCAGATTTGATTCTAAAAGAGGATGAAGGTCTCAGGCAAAAAAGGTTCTTATTTTTCCCAGTCTATTTTTCCCATCCTTTCTCTACACTGCGGCCTAGTCCTTGGGCAAAGACACCAAGCAAACAGCACTGATTCCCCCAGCACTGAGCAGCGAGGACTGATCCTGCTCAAGTGCATGCTAAAGAATTGACCTCTCATCATTCAAATCGTTCCTTAAAACAAACTTCTTTTGTAATGCCTACCACTGCTAATGCACCAAAGCAACAGGGCTCAATCCGTGGGAGTTTTGTATTTGGTTTCATCAGGAGCAAAACTGTGACCATAGTGCATCAAAGTACAGAGACAGAGTTGGGCTCTGTTTTAAGACTAGACTGTCTTTTAGCTATGCAAGGGTACTTTGAGTCTGAAGGTATTGTTGGTCTAATTTAGCTTTTAAATTCTTGGGCATAGGGGCTCTCTCTCTTTGTTTATAGCTATGTCCACAACAGGAGAAAAAGATGCGGTAGCTAACATATGTTGAAAACACATGTTAAACCCTATGCTAGACCAGGCAATTTGCATTTAATATGTGCTATCACCCGTAGGCTCCCTCATAGGGTTTATCTCAACCAACTAAGGGCAGGTCTACACTAGAAGCACTACATTGGCTCAGCTGCACTGCTGTAGCATGCCTGGTGAAGATGCTCTGTCTGATGAGAGAGTGTCTCCTGTTGACAAAACACCAGTGTGAACAGCACTTAGCTCGGTGTCACTTGTATTGCTCGGGGGAAGGGTCTTTTTCACACCCCTGAACGATGTAAGTCAGATCGATGTAAGTGGTAGTGTAGAACGGCCCACAACTCAAACTGCCTTGTCTACTCTAGGATTTTAACAAACAAGCTAACATGTTTTAGCTAACATTAGGGTTGTTGATAAATCGCGGTTAACTCACATGATTAACTCAAAAAAATTAACTGTGATTAAAAAAATTAATCGTGACAAATCGCACAGTTAAACAATAGAATACTAATTGAAATTTATTAAATATGTTTGGATGTTTTTCCGCATTTTCAAATATATTGCTTTCTATTACCACAGAATACAAAGGGTACAGGGCTCACTTTATATTATTATTTTTATTACAAATATTTGCACTGTAAAAATGATAAACAAAGAAATAGTATTTTTCAATTCACTTATACAAGTACTGTAGTGCAATCTCTTTATCATGAAAGTGCAACTTATAGATTTTTTTTGTTACATAACTGCACTCAAAACCAAAACAATGTAAAACTTTAGAGCCTACAAGTCCACTCAGTCCTACTTCTAGTTCAGCCAATTGCTAAGACAAACAAGTTTGTGTACATTTATGGGAGATATTGCTGACTGCTTCTTATTTACAGCGTCACCTGAAAGTGAGAACAGCCATTTGCATGGCACTTCTGTAGCCTGCGTTGCAGGATATTTATGTGCCAGATGTGCTAAACATTCATATGCCCCTTCATGCTTCAGCCACCATTCCAGAGGCCATGCTTCCATGCTGATGATGCTCTTTAAAAAAATAATGTGCTAATTAAACTTGTGACTGAACTCCTTGGGGTCAAATTGTATGTCCCCTGTTCTGTTTTACCTGCATTCTGCCATACAGTTCATGTTACAGCAGTCTAAGATGATGACCCAGCACATGCTCTTTTTAAGAACACTTTCACAGCAGATTTGACAAAACACAAAGAAGGTACCAATGTGAGATTTCTAAGAATAGATATAGCACTCAACCCAAGGTTTAAGAATCTGAAGTGCCTTCGAAAATCTGAGAGGGACAAAGTGTGAAGCATACTTTCAGAAGTCTTAAAAGAGCAACACTCTGATGCAAAAACTACAGCACCCGAACTACCAAAAAAGAAAATCAACCTTCTGCTGGTGGAATCTGACTTAGATAATGAAAATGAACACGTGTCAGTCCGCACTGCTTTGGATTGTTATCGAGCAGAACCCGTCATCAGCATGGATGCATGTCCCCTGGAATGGTGGTTGAAGCACAAAGGGACATCTGGCATGTAAATATCTTGCAAAGCCAGCTACAACAGTGCCATGAAAATGCCTGTTCTCACTTTCAGGTGACATTGTAAACAAGATGTGGGCAACATTATCTCCTGCAAATTATAGCAAACTTGTTTGTCTGAGCGATTGGCTGAAGTAGGACTGAGTGGAATTGTAGGTTCCAAAGTTTTACATTGTTTTATTTTTGAATGCAGTTATTTTTTGTACATAATTCCACATTTGTAAGTTCAACTTACATTACAAAGAGTACTACAGTACTTGCACTATAGTATTTGTATTAGGTGAATTAAAATATACTATTTCTTTTGTTTTTTACAATGCAAATATTTGTAATAAAAATAAATATAAAATGAGCACTATACGTTTTGTATTCTGTGTTGTAAATGAAATTAATATATTTGAAAATGTAGAAAACATCCAAAAATATTTAAATAAATGGTAGTCTACTATTGTTTAACAGTGCAATGAATCACAAGGTTAATTGCAATTAATTTTTTAATGGCACGATTTATCGTGATTAATTTTTTTTTTATCGCTTGACAGCCCTAGCTAATATGTTAAAAAAACCACCTTTTATCCAAATGAAGACAAGTTCTGTGATTTGTGCAGCTCCAAACAGACTACCAGCACTCAATAAATAACAATAACTCCCAAACTAAAATCTTTCTTAAAATCAACTTCTGGCTGAAAGTGTTTTTTCACTACCCATTGAGTCCAGCTACCAACGCCACCCCACTACACCATCTAATAATGGACCAGATTTGCCTCTCTTTTACCCTGATGCGATTGCAGTGAAGTCAATGAGGATGGAACTGAAAGGAGACTTTGGCCCCATACATCCATGAGATGCAACAATTCTTAGAGTAATGAGAGGTGGTTACAAAACAGGATCTCTAGCTTGTAGAATCTCCAACTAACATTATGCACAACTAATGCACAATTAGCAAACACAATGACTAAGAATAACACAACCAGAAAAGGATCCAAGGTGATCCCTTCTTTGATCAGGTATTTATTGTAGTCTCACAGATGTGTGAGCTTCCAAATGTTCCACCCTCTTTATTTGCGGGGAGAACAAACTCCTGCACCAAGTGTACCTGGAGAAAGCAGTGTATGTGGGGGGAATGCACAGTGCATTGTGTGAATCAAGGAGTAAGAAATAGAGTCTGAGTCATAAGGCAGGGGTGGCGGAGTGAGTGTAAATGATGAGGATGAGTGAAGAAAAGAGAGAAGGACTGATGGAGAAGAGAAGAGAGCAAAAAGCAAGGACTGATGGGGAGGCAAGATAGTAAACAAGACTGAAAAAGAGAGGAAGGGAAAATAACAGGATGTATGGGGAGAGAATGAAGTACGGAAAAAAATATATGTAACCCTTTTGCCCGTCAGAGTTGGCAGCAACAAGGGCCGGGTTCAATATCTAGGGGTTCCATTCCAATAGCACAATGCAAACCGGCTCGAGCCCCCACCCAGTGACCTGGGACAAATATATACCACCCCCGCTGGGCGCCTCCAAGAGGCAATACTTCCCCTCTCGCAAGCACATAGTCTGAGTGTAGCAAAAAGCCTTTTAATAACAGAGAGAAACAATGTGGCATTATGTTGGGGAAACACCACCAACAGGATTCATAACACAACCCATGAGCAAAAAACCCACCCCAAGCAAATTGGGACGTGCCCTTTCCCTTTGGTTCTTGAGTCCAGCAACCCCAAATCACCCAAAGTCCCAAAAGTCCAATGACCCAAAAGTCTCTGTCCCTGGTCAGGGCAGCCCCAGAGTTCAAAAGTTTATCTACAGATAAACCTGGGTGGAGATGGGGGTGGAGGTAAGAGGCACCTTACATGATCTGAAGCTGACCGCCCCACAGCTCCATAGGCCTTCGCTCCGCTAGCTGCCCCACAAACTGCTTCGCTCAGCTCTGCTCTGCAGCCCACATGCAGCTCCCGTGCAGCCCACATGCAGGCTCCACCAGCCTGTCCACAAGGCACTCCAGACGTCCCGCAAACTGCTCCACAATATATCTTCAGGCTCCCCCACTGCTTAACACAACACTCAGTGATTTCAGCTCTTAGTCAGTTCAGCTCTTTGGTGCATTCAGCTTGTAGTAGGGGAGCCTCAGTGCTGGTGCACTATTAGCCCAGAGTGAGCTCAGCAGCCTGTAACTAGATTTCTAATGAAAACAAAATTAGCTCTGATATTCTACAGTGGAGAGAGGAGGAAGTGCAATTAGCATGTAAGGCCCTTACCAAGGAGCCCATGCCACCAAGTATCCATACTTGTCCCCAGCCTCTCTCAATTCACAGAGAATTGGAACCCATGACCCTTGCCTAGCGAGTGCTACTTAGTTGATGGTGAGTCCCTCCATAATAACAAAAGGCCAAGTACAGTTCCAAGCACAGTTCCCATAATCAGGGTAATAACAATTTATTCTTCCTGCCCCAATAACAGAGACACTGGGGATCCCACAGCAGCCAAAGTGACCATTTGGGCAGCTATGACCTCATTCTAGGCAGGGTGGGTGTGCCTATGCAAATGAGATCGGCCCCTGAAGTTCTTTTCCACAACTTGCCACACCTCATCACCAGATGTCAGGGTGGAGCTCATCCTGACACTGCTTACATCTACTGCAGAAAAATAAAATTGTGGGACAGAACAGAAAAAGAGGGAGGAAAAGTTAAACCAAGATATGGAGACAGTGGAAAGCAAAGAGGAACAAAGGGAAAGAGAAAGAAGAACAAACACAGAGATATTGTGTGTTTTTAAACGTATGACGTAATAGGGAAAATAATACCAGTGCATGCACCAGACACCGACAAAGTAAAACACGGGTGGGGTCAAACGGAGGAGGAGGAACACACATCCTGAACATTGCATAGCGCAGCTAAATAACGAGGGTGGGTGCTGCAAATGCTGCCCAGCCAACCTGCCTCTTCTAAGGCTATCCCAGCTTGCTTTGCAAGGGGACTGCTGAGTTTTATTTCTGAGATACATAAAGGAGCAAGCCTCTGTCTTTTTTTAAAAGCCCCCTGAGAAATTCCAGAATGGATTAGAAATTCTGTATCACTCTGAGATAAAAACTCTGTATGGCAGTGCATTGGGAATCCAACTGAGATTCCAAGCCTTTGTATTACCTTTGTGAAGAGGGAAGGTCCATGACTTGTGACATCCATGTGGCCATGAATCCTCTGCATTTAGGTTACCCTCCACTCTGTCCACTCCTTCAGCCATATCCCTGCATGCCATTTCATTTTGACTTTTTAAACAAACACACTTTAAAATACTGTTTCAATGGTACATTGTTGTTACTTCAAATCACCCTCCACCACCCACCACTTACCCCACTGAAAAACCCAAACAGTTGGTTACTTTAAATTGTCAGCATCATATTATGTCTTATTTCCTCCCAGTATCAAATGCTGTCCAGCTACCCTGAGGCAGGAAGCTGTACAAATGTCTTTCTGCTGAGGTAATAGGGTTGGTGCTTCTCCAGATCCAGTCTTGGAGGCCATGATGGCGGGAAAGACAGACATTCAAATGCACATTGGGTACGAGACTTCCTTTTTCTGCGTAAGGAGAATGGGTTCTCATGCATAATGCAGTACTGCCAGGTTCTGCAGTGCATCACTCAATCTTGCAGGACTTGAGCTGGAAGATTTTTGCCAGCATAAACCACGCTTCAGTGTCCCCTCTCCCAGGCTGGCCATAGGGGACCAGTGCAGCCCTAAAATTCAGTAGGCCTAGCAAGAAAGGGGATGTGGCGAGAGCAGCCAAGCGATGTGCTCATTCGATGAACAACCAGTGCTGTCGATGGTGAAAAACCCGTGAGGGATACAGCACCCGGGGCTGAGCTGGAGCACCATGGTGTAATTTAAATCTCCCTGCAACAGCTTTGATGCAGATGAGCGAAAAAAGGAGAAAAGAAGAGAGACGAAAGCCAGGCCGGGTAGGGAGGCAAGACACCGAACAAGACTGAAAAAGAGAAGGGGAAAGAACGGAATGAAGGGAGAGAGAATGAAGTACGGAAAAAATATATATTACAGAAACTTCACTTCAACTTAAAGAGGAGTTTTGCCTGAGTTGGCCCCTAATAAAGTATTACGTTTTGACTGGTAGACTCGTAATGTCAGGATAGCACTATGATTCTGCTGAAGGGAGGAGGATGTAAGAGACATACTGGGAGAATCCATGGACTGCTGTGACCTACAACATGGTCCTGAGGCCTGCTGCACTGCCCTTCACACAGGGAAAGGTGTGATGGGAGTGGCTACAGGCACGGCCAGGAGATCTGTGAATTACATGGATCTGCTGCCCCTCCTGTGGAGAGCAGTCGCAGCCGACAGCCGCTACTCTGCTCCTACCCTGCCCATGGTGTGTTGCAGGTCAGTTCCACATCAGCTACTATAAGCTGCAGAAGAAATTCTCTTCCTCAGCCTGGCTCACACATTGCTGAACATATGGTGGTTTACGACAGCTATGTTGCTCTAAATATCCAATAAGTGCCAGGACAGGAATGGACTCACAACCAGGCTTAGCAGAATCCGGGAGTCAACTGAGCTCTCGGCATTATGAGCTTTTGATCTTGGGTTTCAGCAAATGCAAAGCGCCTCTTAGAAACAATGAAGACTTCATGCAATAGCAGATCAGAGCAAGTCATGGAGGGTTCTCCCTCCGTACCACTAAAAAAATACAGTTTATGGAATCAGAGTTTAATTCCTCCCCTGGCTGAGGCTTTTATCGTTCATATTAATTACTAATATACTTAAGCATATAAAGATTTTCTTCATAGCTCTGGGTTGTAAGCCGGATACACTAGCACATTCTGCCTGCTTTCAGCCACTTTGTTGTCATAAAACAACAAAGCCCCAATCTTACCCCACTAAAGGCAATGGGAGTTTTACAAGATTTAAAAGTGTGCAGGATCAGACACCAAGAACATACTGGGGAAACTGAACAACTGGTTGTATTTTAGCTGTTAGTCTAAATCAGCTTTATAGTCTAATTATGATAAAGGATTCCCTTATTTCGGCCTAATTCTTTAGAATTTTGGGTAACATTTTCAAAAGCATCTAAGTGATTTAGGAGCCTCATTCCAAAGTCATTTTTGAAATGTCACTTGGGCACCTATGTGCTTTTGCAAATTTTACTCTTTGTTATTGTTAGTCCCAATTTCATGCATTTCTGAGGAACCTTTTGCCTCTTGCTGCAGGGGTCTTTTGAAAATGAGAGGTTGCAATTTTCCATATTTGCTTTTGTTTAATTCTTGTATTTATTTTCCTTAGTTTTTTTAAATAAATCAAGGTCTTGAAAGAACTACTTAAATAATTTTTTTACATCCCTTTCAGAAAGTGAACCACGTGGCATGCAGAGCTAAATTTTCAGGCACTTTAGTGTTGCAAATGCATCCCTAATTTGTGCACATAATCAGCGTGCTTCTTAAAAACAGAAACAGACTGTGCAAATTGGGTAAGTGTCTGCATTTGCAAAACAATCTGGTAATTTTTGTGTGCAGTTGCAGTGATTCCACATGCATATTATGTGCATTTGCGCAACTCAGATGTACAACTGTACCTTTAACTGTTTGAAAATCTGGCCCACAAACAAAGTACAAATTCTGGTAAATTTATATACATAACTTGTTTGAAAATATTTATACAGAAACCTCAGTAAATGAAGAAAAGGAAGACTGATAATTGATTTAAATTCTAATATCTGTTGTGAGGACATTTGTACCACTCATTTTCTTAGTTGAAGTCCTCTGCATGTGACACAATCAATTCACCAAAAAAAAGAAAAGGAGGACTTGTGGCACCTTAGAGACTACCAAATTTATTTGAGCATAAGCTTTCGTGAGCTACAGCTCACTTCATAGGATGCAATCAATTCACCGTGATCAGTATCTAGTTATGAGTCAAGGTGGCGGTGTTTGGATCTCGGTCACAAGGCTCAAAGTCTTTGAATTTCAATCAAAGCTAGGTTTCATAGTTCAAACAGGAAGGCAACAAAATCTTGCAAGCTGTTTTGACAGACTGGATTGTAGAGCACTCGTGAGAACAGTTATATTGTGAGATTCTGGCTGTCTATGATCTGGAAACAAGAAGTCTTATGATCAAGGCACTGGACTGGGACTCAGGAGCCCATGGTGTCCCCAACTTCATACGTGACCTTCGGCAATTCACTTAATCTCTCTGTGCCATTCCCCACCTGTAAACCTGTGATGCTAATACCTCCTTTCTCAGCTTTTGTCTATTTGGACTGTAAGCTTTTTGGGACAGGGGACGTTTCTTGTTATGTGTATGTCCAGCACCTAGCACAATGGGGCTTCAGTTTCCGTTGGGGTTTCTTAGCACTACTGTAATACAAATATAAATAATAGAAATACTAAATCTTCCCCTTTTAGAATTCAACTTGTACCCAAAACCAGAGGTGGGCTTGGATCTTGGTGTTAGAATCCAAAGCCCTCCAAAATTCCAAGAGGCTACAATTTTAGGCACTAAGCCATCACACTGAGGAGTGCAGTGTTGCTAGATTAGATTGGATAGGGAAAGAAAGTATGTAAATAAATAGAATGAGAGGCAGAACAGTGCTATCATTGATACCATTGCACAAATGAATGATGTCCTGCTTCTAGTCCTGTCACACAGGATTATGTGCTTCCGTGGTGTGATTGTGAGCCGAGAGCAGCACTAAGCCACTAGCAGAGCTGCTAAGTCGAGCTGCTCGAAAAATGGAATATTCCTTTCATGGAAAATTTTGACATTTTGAAATTAATTTCAGTTCCAGTTTTGCACCTGCTTTGTACCCAATTCACACATCTTGGGCTCAAAAATTCAGTACTGGCTACCCCTGAGCGCCATGTTGCTGGTAGTATAAATGTATTCGTAAATCAGCAGTGACAGGTATTTGGGAGGATTACAGGAGGGCAGTGTTTGAAACCAAAGCAGATTGAATGGCTATGATAAAGGGAAATTAGACAATCTGCTAGAGAGGCACAGGCTGGCATGCCTTACTGCCATTATGAAATGGAATCTGTAAATAAAAAATATGGAAGTAAAAGAAGTCAGACCCTTTCCTGAGAATTTCTGACATGGGAAGTGACATCACAGGCAGACACTCACATAGTTAATTGATATTGAGACTTCTAAAGTCATTTTGCAATATGCATTTTCCTTTTTTAAAGTATTTATTAGGGAAAAGAGAGGAAATTTATTTTTTTCAAACTTTGCTGTTTCCAAAGATTTCCAATATTTAGGGCTTTCATTGTCTTTTGTTCCAACTCAAAACTAGGCCTTCCCCACACCCTACTCTGTTGCAATTGCTTAAAATCTTGTAAACACATGTTCCCAGCTCAAGCAATCTTTCTGTCCCTTTCTTTGGCTCCTAACCCTCCATTTCTCACCATCCCAATTTTGAAAAAAATAACAAATCACTAAGCCTAATTTTTTTTCCAAATATTGTGTAGTTGTGAACAAGTTATGAGATCCTAAAGGGCAGACTGGATGGCAAACTGTATGCATCACTGATGATCTGCACAAAAAAAAGAAATTGGGCACAATTCTATTCCAATATCACACAATGGTTTCTAGACTTTTTGGTGTGGGGCAGGGAGGGTTATACAGACATTGTACTGATTAGGCTGTGAAATTAGAGCTTGATCCTTCAGCCACTGAGGTCGCTTGGAGCTTTGCCATTGATTTCAAGGGACTCAGGATCAGACTCTCAGTCCCTGATCCGGCGAACGCTTACACCCATCAGTAGTCCCATCAGGTCGTGGCCATTAAGGATCATATCTGCCATCCAGCTATATGCACACAGATGAGCCAGATGAGTATAAAAGATTGACGGCACACTATGGCCCTAATTTACGATGGGAATCTGGGAATTAACCAGGGAACGCTCAGACTGATCACAGATCATCTTCAAGCAGACGCCCAGGTACTGCATCTCATGTAAGCCCAAGCTGCAGCTCATCAGTCTTTTAAGCAATCAGCCTATTGCTGTGAATTTACCAAAGTGCCTTTTTAAAACATTTTTCTTAGGCTCATGATTTTTGCCAGGTTAGCTCATTACTGGCTGCAGCCTGCCCATCTTTAATCAGGCAAAACAAGCCCGCTGAAGTCAGTAATGACTGGGGATCCCATTGTCATAAATATAAAGGGAAGGGTAAACCCCTTTAAAACCCCTCCTGGCCAGAGGAAAAATCCTCTCACCTGTAAAGGGTTAAGAAGCTAAAGGTAACCTCGCTGGCACCTGACCAAAATGACCAATGAGGAGACAAGATACTTTCAAAAGCTGGGAGGAGGGAGAGAGAAACAAAGGGTCTGTGTCTGTCTATATGCTGCTTTTTCCGGGGATAGACCAGGAATGGAGTCTTAGAACTTTTAGTAAGTAATCTAGCTAGGTATGTGTCAGATTAGGATTTCTTTAAATGGCTGAGAAAAGAATTGTGCTGAATAGAATGACTATTTCTGTCTGTGTGTCTTTTTTGTAATTTAAGGTTTTGCCTAGAGGGATTCTCTATGTTTTGAATCTAATTACCCTGTAAGGTATCTACCATCCTGATTTTACAGGGGTGATTCCTTTACTTCTATTTCTATTACAAGTCTTCTTGTAAGAAAACTGAATGCTTTTTCATTGTTCTCAGATCCAAGGGTTTGGGTCTGTGGTCACCTATGCAAATTGGTGAGGATTTTTACCAAACCTTTCCCAGGAAGTGGGGTGCAAGGGTTGGGAGGATTTTGGGGGGAAAGATGTGTCCAAACTATATTTCCCAGTAAACCCAGTTAGAGTTTGGTGGTGGTAGTGGATATTCCAAGGACAAAGGACAAAATTAATTTCTACCTTGGGGAAGTTTTAACCTAAGCTGGTAAAAGTAAGCTTAGGAGGTTTTCATGCAGGTCCCCACATCTGTACCCTAGAGTTCGGAGTGGGGGAGGAACCTTGACATGGTGGCAGAGTGGTGGGATTAACCTGAAATCATTTTGAGATCAATTTGAGATTTTTTGAACTAGAAATACAGATTTTAAAAAGGAATTTTTTTTCCTTTGGAGCTGCTGGAAAGCAGCTTGTTTTTTCTCCGCTTTGTTGCCAGAGCAGAGACAAAAGGGGATTATCTTTGTGAATTGCAGGTTTTCTTTGCCTGGAGGCAGGGTACTTAACCTCCTTCAGGGAAATTCACAGTCTTGGTAAACCAGAAGTTTTTTTTTTTATCTAAAAGTAAATGGGGGGGGGGGTTCTACCCATTTGCCTGGAGACAAAAGTGGCAGGGGCGCTTTTTTTTTAGGATTTTGATTTTTTTACAAGGAGCACAAGTTTGAAAAGGATTTTTTTTCCTTTGGGCTGCTGGTAAGCAGGTTTCCAAGTAGTTGGAGGTTTTTTGCTTTGATTTGGGGCCAGAGGAGAGACAAGGGAATTGTCTTTTTCTGTAGGCTGACAATCACTATCAGAGAATAGGTATTCTATTCCAGCACAGCAAAATTTTACAGCCAAGTTTTGTTTGTTTATTTCTAAACCTCGGGTGTAAAGTTAGTTAAAAACAGAGAGGTTAGGATGACAAAATCCACGGCTCGACAAAAGCTGGAATTAGCCAGATTTCAGGCTGAGGAAAAACAAAGGGAACATGAAAGACAGATAGAACTCATGCGGCTGAAGGAGGAGGAGAGGAAAAAAGAGAGGAAGCATGCACTGGAGATGGAGAAGGTAAAGGCTCAGCAGAATATACCAACAAACCCTAGCAATCCTTCTCCAGGTACCACTCCCCATCCCAGAAAGTTCCCCACCTACAAGGCAGGTGATGATACTGAGGCCTTCCTAGAAAACTTCGAAAGGGCCTGCCTTGGGTACAACATCTCTACTGACCAATACATGGTAGAGCTGAGGCCGCAGCTCAGTGGACCCTTAGCTGAGGTGGCAGCTGAAATGCCTAAAGAACACATGAACAAGTATGAACTGTTTAAATCCAAGGCGAGAGTCAGAATGGGGATAACACCCGAGCAGTCTCGTCGGAGGTTCAGAGCCCTAAGGTGGAAACCAGACGTGTCATTTACCCGACATGCCTACCACACTGTGAAACATTGGGATGCCTGGATATCAGGAGCAAGTGTTGAATCTCCAGTAAATTTGCCCTTCCTAATGGAAATGGAACAATTCTTAGAGGGTGTTCCTGAGGAAATAGAAAGACACATCCTAGATGGGAAGCCCAAAATTGTAATCAAGGCAGGAGAGATTGGAGCCAGATGGGTGGAGGTGGCAGAGAAGAAGAAAACTGGTCGCAGTTGGAGCGGAGACCAGAAGGGACAACCCCAGACCACACCCTATTACCGGGGGCCGCCCAAAGCCCCACCTACCTCCCAAAGGACCCTCCAGACCCCTTATCGTCCCACCACCCCGTTCTCCAGCAACCCTCCTCGCCCCAGTGACCCGTCAGCTGGACGATGTTTTAAATGTAACGAGCTGGGGCATGTAAAAGCCAAGAACCCCAACAGATTACAGTTCATTGCACTGGAATCACACCAGAGGTCCGCAGGCCCAGATACCTCCCAGATACCCTTGGAGCGGAGGGTAACTGTGAGTGTGGGCGGGAAGAAGGTCACCGCGTGGAGGGACACCGGAGCACAAGTGTCAGCTATCCGTGCTTCCTTAGTGGACCCCAATTTAATCAACGCAGAGATCCAAGTGACGATTCAACCCTTCAAGTCCAACTCTTCTGATTTGCCTACAGCCAAGTTGCCTGTCCAGTACCAGGGCTGGTCAGGAACATGGACTTTTGCAGTCTATGATGATTATCCCATCCCCATGCTGTTGGGGGAAGACTTGGCCAATCATGTGAAGCGGGCCAAGAGGGTGGGAATGGTCACCCGTAGCCAGGCTAAACAAGCCTTGAGGCCTAGCTCTGTTCCGGAAACTTCTATCAGGACCCAGTCAGAGGTGATGGACCCGGACCCCAGGCCAATGTCTGCAACAGCAGTAGTGGATCCAGTCCCAGAGACCCAGATGGAACCAGTCCCAGAACCAGAACCAGCAGAACAACCAATACCAGACCCATTGCCAGCACTGAATCCAGTACTTGCAACCTCAACACCAGAGGGCCCCACTGAACCTGAACCGGCAGCAGCCGATAACCCTACACAAGAGGCTCAGCCGGAGCTTGAATCCCAACATAGTGCACCAGCAGTTCACAGCCAACGGAAACAGCCCCATCCCCTACATCGCTTCCAGAGGGACCAAGCATAGGTCCACAATCCAATGAGGAACTGATGCCTCCAGCATCAAGGGAACAGTTTCAGACCGAACAGGAAGCAGATGAAAGCCTCCAGAGAGCTTGGACGGTGGCACGGAGCAACCCACCGCCTCTCAGCTCTTCTAATCGATCCAGGTTTGTTGTAGAAAGAGGACTTTTATACAAGGAAACTTTCTGGGGGACACCAGGAAGACTGGCATCCTCAGAGACAGTTGGTAGAATCATAGAATATCAGGGTTGGAAGGGACCCCAGAAGGTCATCTAGTCCAACCCCCTGCTCAAAGCAGGACCAATTCCCAGTTAAATCATCCCAGCCAGGGCTTTGTCAAGCCTGACCTTAAAAACCTCTAAGGAAGGAGATTCTACCACCTCCCTAGGTAACGCATTCCAGTGTTTCACCACCCTCTTAGTGAAAAAGTTTTTCCTAATATCCAATCTAAACCTCCCCCACTGCAACTTGAGACCATTACTCCTCGTTCTGTCATCTGCTACCATTGAGAACAGTCTAGAGCCATCCTCTTTGGAACCCCCTTTCAGGTAGTTGAAAGCAGCTATCAAATCCCCCCTCATTCTTCTCTTCTGCAGGCTAAACAATCCCAGCTCCCTCAGCCTCTCCTCATAAGTCATGTGTTCCAGTCCCCTAATCATTTTTGTTGCCCTTCGGTGGACTCTCTCCAATTTATCCACATCCTTCTTGAAGTGTGGGGCCCAAAACTGGACACAATACTCCAGATGAGGCCTCACCAATGTCGAATAGAGGGGAACGATCACGTCCCTCGATCTGCTCGCTATGCCCCTACTTATACATCCCAAAATGCCATTGGCCTTTTTGGCAACAAGGGCACACTGCTGACTCATATCCAGCTTCTCGTCCACTGTCACCCCTAGTCCTTTTCCGCAGAACTGCTGCCTAGCCATTCGGTCCCTAGTCTGTAGCTGTGCATTGGGTTCTTCCGTCCTAAGTGCAGGACCCTGCACTTATCCTTATTGAACCTCATCAGATTTCTTTTGGCCCAATCCTCCAATTTGTCTAGGTCCCTCTGTATCCTATCCCTGCCCTCCAGCGTATCTACCACTCCTCCCAGTTTAGTATCATCCGCAAATTTGCTGAGAGTGCAATCCACACCATCCTCCAGATCATTTATGAAGATATTGAACAAAACCGGCCCCAGGACCGACCCTTGGGGCACTCCACTTGATACCGGCTGCCAACTAGACATGGAGCCATTGATCACTTGGTAGTTCCAACTAAATACCGGGCCAAGCTCTTGAGCTTAGCCCATGATCACCCTAGTGGCCATGCTGGGGTGAACAGGACCAAAGACCGTTTGGGGGGGTCATTCCACTGGGAGGGAATGGGCAAGCATGTTTCTACCTATGTCCGGTCTTTGAAGTATGCCAAAGAGTGGGAAAACCCCAAGTCCAGGTCAAAGCCCCTCTCCAGCCACTCCTCATCATTGAAGTTCCATTTCAGTGAGTAACTGTGGATATTCTGGGTCCTTTTCCGAAAAAGACACCCAGAGGAAAGCAGTACATACTGACTTTCATGGATTTTGCCACCCGATGGCCGGAAGCAGTAGCTCTAAGCAACACCAGGGCTAAAAGTGTGTGCCAGGCACTAGCAGACATTTTTGCCAGG
Source organism: Lepidochelys kempii (assembly GCF_965140285.1). Lineage (NCBI taxonomy): Eukaryota > Metazoa > Chordata > Testudines > Cheloniidae > Lepidochelys > Lepidochelys kempii. The sequence goes on along the minus strand of NC_136392.1, from coordinate 26,808,329 downwards.
GTAGGTTGGCCCTCCGACATCCTCACAGATGCAGGGACTAATTTCCTGGCAGGAACTATGGAAAACCTTTGGGAAGCTCATGGGGTAAATCACTTGGTTGTCACTCCTTACCACCATCAGACAAATGGCATGGTGGAGAAGTTTAATGGAACTTTGGGAGCCATGATACGTAAATTCGTAAATGAGCACTCCAATGATTGGGACCTAGTGTTGCAGCAGTTGCTCTTTGCCTATAGAGCTGTACCACACCCCAGTTTAGGGTTTTCCCCATTTGAACTTGTATATGGCCGTGAGGTTAAGGGGCCATTACAGTTGGTGAAGCAGCAATGGGAGGGATTTACACCTTCTCCAGGAACTAACATTCTGGACTTTGTAACCAACCTACAAAACACCCTCCGAACCTCTTTAGCCCTTGCTAAAGAAAACCTACAGGATGCTCAAAAAGAGCAAAAAGCCTGGTATGATAAACATGCCAGAGAGCGTTCCTTCAAAGTAGGGGATCAGGTTATGGTCTTAAAGGCACTCCAGGCCCATAAAATGGAAGCATCGTGGGAAGGGCCATTCACGGTCCAGGAGCGCCTGGGAGCTGTTAATTATCTCATAGCATTCTCCACCTCCAACCGAAAGCCTAAGGTGTACCATATTAATTCTCTAAAGCCCTTTTATTCCAGAGAATTAAAGGTTTGTCAGTTTACAGCCCAGGGAGGAGACAACGCTGAGTGGCCTGAAGGTGTCTACTATGAACGGAAAAGTGCTGGTGGTGTGGAAGAGGTGAACCTCTCCATGACCCTTGGGCGTATGCAGCGACAGCAGATCAAGGGGTTGTGCACCAGCTACGCACCAACATTCTCAGCCACCCCAGGACTGACTGAATGGACATACCACTCCATTGATACAGGTAATGCTCACCCAATTAGAGTCCAACCTTACCGGGTGTCTCCTCAAGCTAAAACTGCTATAGAACGGGAGATCCAGGATATGTTACAGATGGGGGTAATCTGCCCCTCTGGAAGTGCATGGGCATCTCCAGTGGTTCTAGTTCCCAAACCAGATGGGGAAATAGGTTTTTGCGTGGACTACCGTAAGCTAAATGCTCTAACTCGCCCAGACAACTATCCAATGCCACGCACAGATGAACTATTAGAGAAACTGGGGCGGGCTCAGTTCATCTCTACCTTAGACTTAACCAAGGGGTACTGGCAGGTACCGCTAGATGAATCTGCCAAGGAAAGGTCAGCCTTCACCACGCATCTCGGGCTGTATGAATTTAATATACTCCCTTTTGGGCTGCGAAATGCACCCGCCACCTTCCAAAGACTTGTAGATGGTCTCCTAGCGGGATTAGGAGAATATGCAGTCGCCTACCTTGACAATGTGGCCATATTTTCAGATTCCTGGGCAGACCACCTGGAACATCTACAAAAGTCCTTGAGCGCATAAGGGAGGCAGGACTAACTGTTAAGGCTAAGAAGTGTCAAATAGGCCTAAAAAGAGTGACTTACCTTGGACACCAGGTGGGTCAAGGAACTATCAGCCCCCTACAGGTCAAAGTGGATGCTATCCAACAGTGGCCTGTCCCAAAGTCAAAGAAACAGGTTCAATCCTTCTTAGGCTTGGCCGGTTATTACAGACGATTTGTACCGCAATACAGCCAAATCGCTGCCCCACTGACAGACCTAACCAAAAAGAAACAGCCAAATGCTGTTCAGTGGACCGGAAAGTGTCAGAAGGCCTTTAACAAGCTTAAAGCGACACTCATGTCTGACCCTGTACTAAGGGCCCCAGACTTTGACAAACCGTTCCTAGTAACCACAGATGCATCCGAGCGTGGTGTGGGAGCAGTTTTAATGCAGAAAGGACCTGATCAAGAATTCCACCCTGTAGTGTTTCTCAGCAAAAAACTGTCTGAGAGGGAAAGCAACTGGTCAGTCAGTGAAAGAGAATGTTACGCCATTGTCTACGCTCTGGAAAAGCTACACCCACATGTTTGGGGACGGCGTTTCCACCTGCAAACCGACCATGCTGCACTGAAGTGGCTTCACACCGTCAAAGAAAATAACAAAAAACTTCTTCGGTGGAGTTTAGCTCTCCGAGATTTTGATTTCGACATCCAACACATCCCAGGAGCTTCTAACAAAGTGGCTGGTGCACTCTCCCTTGAAAGTTTCCCAGAATCAACTGGTTAAAATCATCCTTGAGATGTGGAAAATATTGTTAATCTTTATGTACTTGGTAGTATATTTAGAGATGCATGTGTCTTATTAACTCTGTTTTTCCTAGAGCTCCAGGAAGAAATCCCAGCCAGTGTTTCACCCTAGCTGAGATTTGGGGGGCGTGTCATACATATAAAGGGAAGGGTAAACCCCTTTAAAATCCCTCCTGGCCAGAGGAAAAATCCTCTCACCTGTAAAGGGTTAAGAAGCTAAAGGTAACCTTGCTGGCACCTGACCAAAATGACCAATGAGGAGACAAGATACTTTCAAAAGCTGGGAGGAGGGAGAGAAACAAAGGGTCTGTGTCTGTCTATATGCTGCTTTTTCCGGGGATAGACCAGGAATGGAGTCTTAGAACTTTTAGTAAGTAATCTAGCTAGGTATGTGTTAGATTAGGATTTCTTTAAATGGCTGAGAAAAGAATTGTGCTGAATAGAATGACTATTTCTGTCTGTGTGTCTTTTTTGTAACTTAAGGTTTTGCCTAGAGGGATTCTCTATGTTTTGAATCTAATTACCCTGTAAGGTATCTACCATCCTGATTTTACAGGGGTGATTCCTTTACTTCTATTTACTTCTATTTCTATTAAAAGTCTTCTTGTAAGAAAACTGAATGCTTTTTCATTGTTCTCAGATCCAAGGGTTTGGGTCTGTGGTCACCTATGCAAATTGGTGAGGATTTTTACCAAACCTTTCCCAGGAAGTGGGGTGCAAGGGTTGGGAGGATTTTGGGGGGAAAGATGTGTCCAAACTACGTTTCCCAGTAAACCCAGTTAGAGTTTGGTGGTGGCAGTGGATATTCCAAGGACAAAGGACAAAATTAATTTGTACCTTGGGGAAGTTTTAACCTAAGCTGGTAAAAGTAAGCTTAGGAGGTTTTCATGCAGGTCCCCACATCTGTACCCTAGAGTTCAGAGTGGGGGAGGAACCTTGACACCCATCTTGCACTTTTTGCATTCATTATGCCGGTTTGAGTGAACAGGAGGTCAATGCACTGAGGCCTTTCAGGACTGGACTGCTGCAGGATTTAGAATTTACCAACAGACCTTTTTAATTATTTCTTGCTATGTCATTATTTTGACTGCTTAGTAAAGGCAGCTGCTGAACCTGTTCCCATTGAAGTCAATAGGATATTTCCCAGACTCAAGGGCAGGATCAGCCCATTAGAGTATCCTTTCTCTTTGTAGGTGGGGGAGGGAATCCTTTCCATAAAATATGTTCAGGGCAAAACAGTAAATAGCCTCCTGACTGACAGCAGGAATTCAAAGGAGCACGAAAGGAAAAGACTGTCTGCACCAGGAATAACGATTGTGTCGGTTACAACACAGTAAATGTTTCTGCATGGCTTTCCGTGAGGAGGTGATACTTGAAGGGAGGCTGCTCAAAGGGGAGTATTAAAAATTCCAGGAGCTTTGTCCATACTTCTCTGCAGCCCAGTGGGACAAAGGAGACGAGCTGCTTTGATTTGCATTAGATCTGATTAATTGAACGACCACTTGCTCTTTAGGTAGGATACAAATAATTAGTCTCTTCTAGTGGGTGTTTAACTTTGGTCTTATCATTTGGACTTACAAGATTTGCATTTTCGTTCTGAGCACTGGAAATGATTCTCTGATTTTCTCTTCTAGCCAGTCACAAAGAATTCTCTGGATGGGCTGGGAAGCCATGAAATTAAAAATCTCCCTTACTCTAATGTCTTCTATTTCCAAAATTTTGCCTATTTGCTCCAGTTTTATGCATTCGATCTTAAATGTGTTTTCAATATCTACCGTAATTTAGCCTTTTTTGATTCCCGTTTTGTGGCACTCTTTTAGGTTTTCCAAGTTTTGTTGAGGCTTTCTCTTTAATAATTCAGCTCTCTCATTTCTCCAATTTCCCCAAGATCTGCTTTTTGAAAAACCAAAAGGTGTTACATTTTTCATTACTTTTACGACCTACTTATTATATTTTTTTTAATATTAAGTGCTAAACTAATTTTGCACTGCTATGTCTGAAATGATTCCCTGAACGTTATCATTATTGAGGCCAGTTATTTAATTTGTTTAGTTAGTATTTTTGAATACATTTGTTTACTTACATTAAGCTTTCTAAACACCATTTTAATCATTCTGGTTTTTTTTAACTGTGGTTAATTGTTTTAAGTTTTTAGGTTTGATTTGTTTGGTTGGTTTTGAGGGTGTTGTTTCTGTTTATTCTCTGGGTGCCAATAAAAGTAATGTTGGTGTTTTTCTGTATACTTTATTATAGCACACCAAGTAGAGGGTATTTTTATATTAACTGTCAAAACATGTCCAATTTTCTGCTGGGTTTTTTTACATTAGTTTTTCTTTCTTAATTATTTTTTAAATTAAAAAAAGTCATGAATAGAGTAATTCCTTTATTAGGTGAACAATGATTAGCATAAAAGCCTAACACACGTGAAACAATAACTTTAACTTTACTCCAGTACTCTTACCATTAAATAGGTAATGTTCTTATAAAAAGACATTTTCATTTCCATTTACAAGTTTTGCCTTAACTTCTATCCATTGGGATTTAATGACATATCATGTAGTTTGAATTTATATTGACTAGATTTTATTCAATCACTTTATCATCGCTCTAGTTCAGTGCTTTCCCCAATGTTTTCTACAGTTGTTTTTACTTTATTTCTCACACTATACTCCATCTTTCTTGTTTTCAGTCAATTTTGCCATTTGGTCATGTGATAAAAGGAACCTATGCTCTGCATTGTCCAGCAAGAACTGTTTTGTTTTGTTCTGTACTGGCATTTTCACTACTAAGCTTTGGGACTGGATTCTATACTCCATAAAGTCAACAGCAGTTTTAATTTAGTGAGGTGGACGAGTAAGGTCCCTTCGAGGCATAATTTTACAGCCGATTTTGTGACCCTTTTTAAACTTTGTGCTTATTTGCCTGTATATTTTGTTATTGTTTAATTTCTTCATTATGTGTATAGTTTGAGGGATTTTTTTAACTCTTCTATATCTTAGTTTGTGCTAGAGTCTCTTCCTTTTGTGTCTTGTACTGCACTGAGCATATCTTCAGCTCATAAAAATAATAATCTAACACTTTATCGTCGTCCATTTTTCCACCACCTTTTGAAAAAGAATTTGTGGTGTCTTTATGTTCCCAATGCTTGTAATCTAAGTTCTTTCTCTGCTCATTTCTCTATTTTTTCAGCAGGAAAAAAATTATTAGTGAAATACACAGTAAGCATCCTTATAAAATTGCAGAGAAAGTTATCGGGCCCCACACAAAATCTGCTTCCCTGGGCTTTATCGTGGGTATGGATGACAACGGGGAAGAAATTACTCCCCCCAAAAAGTGAATGAAGAGAATTTTGCAAAGCTGCCCTGAAGATGTTTTCATTTATTCATTTTGCCCTAACTAAGCATACTATGTGCAACACTTAGGCACAGGAGTAACTTGACTCTTGGAAGTGGTGCTATTGAAGCCAGGCGAGTAAGGTTATTCTCATGTCTACGGGTTTTTGCAGGATCAGGCCAAAGTGGAAGGTTTTAACATCTTTTAGGATAGAATTTAAAGGCTTTTATCATCTATAGGGTTTTTGCTAAAATGAAATACATACCAAACAATTTTAAAAATGTTGATAACTCACAAACAAAAATATCTCTGCATTTGCTTATGAAATCTGGGTTTCAATTTTCACTTTTCCTTTTAAGTTTTGTTTATAGGAGAAGTTTTTTAGTAGCTCTTAATTTTTTTCTACCAGGAACTTAATTGAAATATTCTGACAATTCTGTGCCACTGTCATATTCTTATAAAACATTTCCTTTTCTTTATGTTTTCATTTTGTTTCAATAAATATCTATGCTAAGAAAAATCAGGGGTTATTTCACACCCACAAATGCATGGGGCATAATTTAATGATTTATAAAATCAGAAGCCAATTCTCTCAGTTTAGGAAGAATCATTCTTATTGTTTAGCAAAATAGTTACTTTTTTTTTTTTTTTTACACTGTCCCTAAAGCTCTTCTTGTCCAAAATACTTGAATGGCATTTGTCAAGGTTCCTCCCCCACTCTGAACTCTAGGGTACAGATGTGGGGACCTGCATGAAAACCTCCTAAGCTTACTTTTACCAGCTTAGGTTAAAACTTCCCCAAGGTACAAATTAATTTTATCCTTTGTCCTTGGAATATCCACTGCCACCACCAAACTCTAACTGGGTTTACTGGGAAACGTAGTTTGGACACATCTTTCCCCCCAAAATCCTCCCAACCTTTGCACCCCACTTCCTGGGAAAGGTTTGGTAAAAATCCTCACCAATTTGCATAGGTGACCACAGACCCAAACCCTTGGATCTGAGAACAATGAAAAAGCATTCAGTTTTCTTACAAGACAACTTTTAATAGAAATAGAAGTGCATTTCTAAGGTGCCTGTGATTGGGACATCTAATCCTGCAGGCTGCTCCATGCAAGCGAACTCCTTCTTCCACACAAAGCCCCGCTTGAAGTCAATAGGCTCTACTCAGAGTAATTGCAGTGTTTGTTTGCAGGCATGCTTTATTGGCCAAATTCTTTGTGAAAATATACGGCCGCAATACATTTATTGAATAATTTGCACAGGAATGGTGACAAACCCTGCTTCGAGGAAATGTACACAGTAGTTCACATTATATTAGCCAGGTTGACCTGAGTCTAATGCATTCCTCTAATCAATTAACAACATCAGCTACAAAGAATCCATTCTGAGGCAGAGTCACACTGAATCGGCACGGATTTAATTCTCATACTCAAACTATTTCTAAACAGATTCCCCCCCACTTTTGGCGCAGAGAATCAATTTGGAGTAGTTTATCTGAAGGCAAATACACTTTGCAGTTGAAATGAGGACAATGTCAGCATGTGCAGTAGTACAAAGCAGAGACCTTAGGCAAAAGAACAGTCTGAATTAGATATTTGTAAAGCAGGGCTCCAATCCTGTGGGCAGATCCCTACACGTAGACAGGGCCATTCTAGCACAGAGCCCATGCAAGGCATGCCTGCATGGATCCATTTGCTAGATGAGAGTGTAAATTTGGGGACTAGAGGGAAAAAAACGCATTTGCAAAAAGAGAATAGCACTGGTATGGTAGGGGGACCAGACAGCAAGTGTGAAAAATTGGGACAGAGGGTGGGGAGTAACATGCACCTCTACAAGACAAAGCCCCAAATATCAGAACTGTCCCTATAAAATTGGGACATCTGGTCACCCTATGGTATGGTTACAGGAAGAATTTATGAGAGCTATCCTGCTACAATTCTGCAGTCCTACAAAACCACTACTAAAATCATCTCAGTATATACAGGTCATTATTCAATTAAATTAAATATTACTTGCATCCCCAGAAGTGATAAAGAGTATGCCCCAGCAACCAATCCCTGGCTTGGACACCACGACCATCCCCATCCTGGCATAGATGGAACCGACCACATGCAGATCTTCCTCCTTTGTGGAAGGGTTGCTCAGCTGTTCCCAGCACTGTCACCAACCTCCCTACTCCAGAATCTGGGGAGACTTGCATATGGGTTTGAGGGGTGCACAGGGAGATGGGGGTGGAGATTATGGTGGCTGCCAGCATGGGAGGCACACCAATATCCCGTTCCCTCCCCTCCCCAACACACACACAGCCCTGCAGCAATGAAGCAGAAAAGATGACAGAACCCTGAGCAGTATTATATTCCACAGGCCCCAGGGGCTGCGAGACCTACAAGCTCCATTGGCATAGCACTATCAGAGATCCTGAGGGGGCACCACCAGGGCCAGAGCCAACACTGGGCCTCTGGAGAGATAATCCTGACCTCCTGTGGATCTTTGGGGATATGCCAGAGCTCCTCCCATAGGGCAGGGTATATCTGGGCCTGTTTGCAATCTCTTTCATGCACTAATGCAGACCGTGTGACCACTTCAGTTCCTCTTTCCCTTTTCTGCATTTTACCCCAAAGATAAAAGACAAGTTGAAAGAAGAGAAATTAATTTGCATTAAGTGCAAAACTGTTTAGTCTGACTGGCAGAGATATAGGATTAGCATTCCTCTGTACCTTGTTCTGGTCTCATTGAATGCACTCAGGTGTTGAGTCTTGGGCCTTCACCTCTCCTGGGGTGGAACCCCATGGTTCTCCCATTCTTAGATTAGGCTCTGGCTACAGTATACTATGCATCTATGAAGATTATTTAGGAGGTCTGACTGGGTTCATTACCTAAGAACATAAGAAGAGCCATATTGGGTGAGACCAACCCTCTATCTAACTCAGTGTCCTGTCTTCCAACAGTAGTCAATGCTGCATGCTTCAGAGAGAATGAACAAAACAAGGCAATTATTGAGTGATTCATCCCCAGTCATCCAGTCCCAGCATCTGGCACTCAGAGGTTTAGGGACACCCACAGCATGGGGTTGCATCCCTGACCATCGTGGCTAATAGCCATTGATGGACCTAGCCTCCATGAACTTATCTAAATCTAATTCGTTTTTGAACCCAGTTATACTTCACAACATCCCTTGCCAATGAGTTCAACGGGTTCACTGTGTGTTGTGTGAAGTAGTACTTTCCTTTCGTTTGCTTTAAACTTGGCCCCTGGTTCTTGTGTTATGTAAAGGGATAAATAACACTTCCTTATTCACACTATTCATGAATTTATAGACCTCTATCATATTCCCCTTTAGTCGTCTCTTTTTCAAGCTGAAAAGTCCCTGTCTTTTTAAACTCTCCTCATATGGAAGCTGTTCCATAACCCTAATCATTTTTGTTGCCCTTCTCTGTACCTTTTCCAATTCTAATGGATCTTTTTTAAGATGGGGAAACCAGAATTGCAAGCAGTATTCAAGGTGTAGGTATACCATGGCATTACAATATTTACTGTCTTATTCTCTATCCCTTTCCTAATGGTTACTAATATTCTGTTCACTTTTTTTTATTACTGCTGCACATTGAGCAGATGTTTTCAGAGAACTATCCACAATGATTTCAAGATCTCTTTCTTGAGTGGTAACAGCTCATTTAGACCCCATCATTTTGTATGTATTGCTGCGATTATGTTTTCCAATGCGCATTACACTGCATTTATCAATTTGCAAGTCTTCTCTCCAGAAGCTTGTGACCAGTGAGTAAAATGGGTGACCAGACATCTTCCTCAGAACACAGTATTGTTTAACATAACAGAGTGAACAAACCATAAGCTAAGGGGGAGAGAATGTTAAGACAGAAGGTCTCTCTATAGGTCTATCTTCCTCTAAGGCCCACCACCCAGAAGTAGTGGCTCCAGCAGTTTGTTTCATCAGCTTCATCGAACTGCCCCCGGCAACTGCCTCCCCCTTTCTCTGTAGGGTCACTTTTTAACTGTTTAGTGCCCTAATGATCTTTTGGCACCCAGGCGCAGCAAAGGAAATCATGTAACTTTGCTGATGCCTGCAAAACTGTCTTCCCACCTAATAGACATTTACTGGGAAGCTGCTTAACTGGCGCCGTTGTGTTGCCTGAACTGCACTGCCATTAAATTAAACCAACATATGCACACAGTAAACATTCCAATAAGGCCATACAGTAATTATCCCAATAACCAGGAGCTATACAGTATTCATAAATTATTACAGATCGGTCCCACATGCTTCCCACTGATCGTTAAAACCAGGCAAACAAATTACAGATTCCCAATACGTCTTTCACGCTGCTGGAACAAATCCCCCAGTTCATCATTGCAGTGTGGCATTTTCTGCCATTCAGCAATAATTAAGAGTGTGTAAATGTTTCCAATACAGTCTTCTAATTTTGGTTTAAAAATTCACTCCATCCTGGAATCTGGCATAGTGTCTCATCATGAAAGTGAATCTCCCAAGAGGAGGGTAAGGGTCCAATTTAAACAAAAAAAACCCTAATCCATTTGGCCACTTTAAGGCTGGAGGGGGATTACCTACGCCACGGGGGAACCTCTCCCATCAGAGTAGGTAGTGTCTACACTGAAGTGCTACAGCGGCATAGTGTTGCTCTAGCATTTTAAGTGCAGACATACCCTAAGACTTTAAAAGACATTAGGAAGGAGTGACAATGTTCTGAGCACAGAGATTTAATGAGCATAGAGGCTTTATTTTCCGTGACATTTTCCAGAGGATTTTTTGCCTATGGGTTTGGCATTCGAGCAGATTTTAGAAAGGCACTGATGTTTAGGAGTTCCCAAATACTCATTAAGAAGACTAATTCCTCTGAAGCAGTTACCAGGCCTCAAAAGTTATTAAAATTGCCATGCGCTACTATTTATGGAATAGAGCTTAAAAGTTGTGAAAGAATCATTTTTCAGATAGTCCCAAAACACATTTATGAAACCTATAATTACAGACAGCCTTTATGTGTCATTTTTATAGCCCTTTGTTGTACATTTTGTATGTGCGATCAAACAAACAAAAGTTGGATGACCTTTCATATGATTAAAGACTTTTTTCTTTTATCATTTTTTTAAAATTAAGAATAGACTAGGAGACACACATTGTTAGAATAATGCCAAAAAGTCTGGCTTGAGTCTCCAAAACCCAAGAAATAGGACGAAATCCAAATTTTTGGTGCCAATGGGAGATAGCAAAGAACACAAATAGGGGCCTGCAAAAGCCTGGGTAATCCTAATCAAACGTATTGTCTGCAAATAATGATGCTTTGCACTGTAGCACTTTCCATCTGTGTTTAGAAACATCAAGGGCAAAATTATGTCTCGCTGTAAAGCCAGGAGGGAGGAGCACAAGGACTTCTCAGTGAGTGTCAGTACCGACACTAGTCTCTCCAGAGTGGTAAGTGAAGGCAGGCAGGGGGCAGAGACACACAGCCCTGCCTCTCTTGGATGTAATGCAGTGGCAATACTCCATCTACACCCCATGGAGCTTGCAGAAGCATTGTACCTGCTTTACAAAGGTCCCACTGGAGTGGTGGGGCTTGGAACTAGTGCCCACGGTGGGCACTGTGCCTGAAGATACAGTGGGACCCTAACAAAGGAAGAACAATGAAGAGTCCTCGTGGCACCTTAGAGACTACGAATTCAGTTCAATTTCCTCCCTTGGTATCCTGAGGTCAATTGAATTGTCTCGTTAGACTTGGTAAGGCAGCTCACATCTTTTCATGTATTTATACCGGCTCCTGTATTTTCCACTCCATGCATCTGATGAAGTGGATTCTAGCTCACGAAAGTTTATGCCCAAATAAATGTGTTAGTCTCTAAGGTGTTTTTGCTGATACGGACTAACACAGCGACCCCTCTGTAACAAAGGAAGGCACATAACAGCCACGTGGGTCACTTTACACCAGCTGGCAGCCTAAACTTAAAAGGGATGGAAACCGACTTCTCTCCTGTAGCATGCTTCTGGCTCACTCAGCCCCTGTCTCCAGCAGCTGGGGTGGCAGTGGGCCCTCCTCCCCTGCCTCAGGCTCTGCTGCCGGGGACATGGGCCGAGTGAGTCAGAGCCCACCCACCCCTGCTTGGCATGCTCAGACTCTGACCCCGGCAGCTGAGCTTGGGAAGGGAGCGTACTGCCACTGCCTCCCAGCCAGGCTCTCTCAGGCAGAAGCAGCTCCGTCCCACTCTCCTGACCCAGCTGCCAGGGAGAGCAGCTGAACGTGTGGGGGAGAGGAGGCGCAGGGAGAGAAGGACAGAGCCCCTCTTTCTCCCCATCCCCAGCAGGCCCCTAGGGGGCACTTGACCCTCCATGCCCCCCCTTGCTGCCCTTCAAAACAAGCTCAAACAAGCCCAACCTCTTTCAGAGGGAGGACACTGGGGGGGTGTCTACAAATTCCATATTTTTAGTAGGTCTAGTTTTGCTGTGTACAACATTAAGTTACACATTAAAAATATTAAAATAATAAATGTGTGTGTCCTTACATTATTTTTAAAAGGCCAGTCTCGCTCTTTGTATCCTCCACGGTCTCTGTTGCCTTAATGTGGTACATTCCCATGTTGAACTGTTGAAGCATACCCTGGTGTGGGAAAAAAAACTGGAACACAGGATATGTCAAGTGGGCGGGCCAGAAAGTTCATGAGTTTGGATGTGTTTTCTTAGTTGAATGGGAGTGGGGATAGGAGGATTCTGAAATTCAAATGACATCACCGACACATTGACACCAGACAAGCACTAAAACCACTTCTATAACAAAACAAGCCCAAAACCCTGGAAAATTAAAGCACCTTTTTTTAAAAACTTGACCAATTCCGCTTATTATGTAGCATAAGCTCTGACAGGAGTCATGGTGGGGGGGAAGCATTGGAGTCACATGCCCTCCCCAGATTTGCTGCTTGACTTTTACTGACCAAGCTCACACAGACTGAGCATGCTCAGTAACACTGCTGAAGCCGACAAGAACGGTGAACCTCAGCCACTGGGAGTTGCAGGTGGCTATGCCTGCAAACAGTCAATGTAAACAAACTGTCTCGCGGCCCGCCAGCGGAATACCCTGATGAGCTGCATGCAGCCCATGGGCCACAGGTTGCCCACCACTACTCTAAGGCCTTCCTCCCCACGGTAAATTTTTACTCTTACCAGGAACAGAATGTATAATGAGGCAAGGTAAAAGGATCATCTCAGGCAAATTCACATCACCTTTGTAACAGACATTGGTGTTCGTTTAGCTAAGGGTGTTCATGCATAAGCAAGAGTTTGTTCCAAGGACACAAAGAGGAGCTGAAAGGAATATTTTTGCACTGACATTTGTATTAGGATTAGATCTTACTATAACATGCGTGGGACAACATTTAGAGAAGCAATTGCTCAACAGCTTAATTGCTGCTTAGAACAACTAGGTCTAGAGCACACACAAAGTAATTAAGAACATAAGAACAGCCATAAGAGTCAGACCAATGGTCCATCTAGCCCAGTGTTCTGTCTTCTGACAGTGGCCAATGCCAGATGCTTCAGAGGGAATAAACAGAACAGGGCCATTATCAAGTGATCCATCCCCTGCCCTCTAGTCCTACCTTCTGGCAGTCAGAGCATGAGGTTGCATCCCTGACCATCTTGGCTAATAGTCATCGGGGGACCTATTATCCATGAGCTTATCTAGTTCATTTTTGAACCCTGTTATATTCTTGGCCTTCACAACATCCTCTGCAAGGAGTTCTATAGGTAGGCTGTGTGTTGCGTAAAGAAGTACTTCTGTTTATTTTAAACCTGCTGCCTAATAATTTCATGTGGTGACCCCTAGTTCTTGTGTTATGTGAAGCAGTATATAACACTTCCTTATTCACTTACTGCACTCCAGTCATGATTTTATAGACTTCTATCATATCGCCCCTTAGTCATCTAATTTCTAAGATGAACAGTCCTAGTCTTTTTAATCTCTCCTCATATGGAAGCTATTCCATCCCTCTAATAATTTGTTGCCCTTCTCTGTACTTTTTCCAATTCTAATATATCTTTTTTAAGATGGGATGACCAGAACTATACACAGTGTTCAAGATAAAACTCAAAAAATAGTCCTACAAAAAGTGGAAACTCAATCAAATTACAAAGGATGACTATAAACAAATAACACAAGTAGGTAGGGACAAAATTCAAAAAGCCAAGGCACAAAATGAGATCAAACTAGCTAGGGACATAAAAGGAAACAAGAAAACATTCTACAACTACATCAAAAGGAAGAGGAAGACCAAGGACAGAGTAGGCCTGTTACTCAATGTGTGTGGGGGGGAGACAATAACAGAAAATGTGGAAATGGCAGAGGTGCTTCATCACTTCTTTGTTTCAGTTTTCACCAAGAAGGTTGGTGGTGATTGGACGTCTAACATAATGAATGCCAGTGAAAATGAGGTAGGATTAGAGTCTAAAATAGGGAAAGAACAGGTCAAAAATTACTTAGACAAGTTAAGGAGTACTTGTGGCACCTTAGAGACTAACAAATTTATTTGAGCATAAGCTTTCATGAGCTACAGCTCACTTCATCGGATGCTCACAAAAGCTTATGCTCAAATAAATTTGTTAGTCTCTAAGGTGCCACAAGTACTCCTTTTCTTTTTGCGGATACAGACTAACATGGCTGCTACTCTGAAACCTATCATTAGACAAGTTTGATGTCTTCAAATCACCAGGGCTTGATTAAATGCATCTTAGAATACTCAAGGAGCTGACTGAGGAGCTCTGAGCCATTAGCAATTATCTTTGAAAAGTCATGGAAGGCGGGAGACGTTCCAGAAGACTGGAAAAGGACAAATATAGTGCCCATCTATAAAAAGGGAAATAGGGACAACCCGGGAAATTACAGACCAGTCAGCTTAACTTCTGTACCCAGAAAGATAATGGAGCAAATAATTAAGCAATCAATTTGCAATCACAAAGATAATAAGGTAATAAATAACAGTCAGCATGGATTTGTCAAGAACAAATCGTGTCAAACCAACCTGATAGTTTTCTTTGACAGGGTAACAAGCCTTGTAGATGGGGGGAAGCAGTAAATGTGGTATATCTTGACTTTAGCAAGGCTTTTGATACTGTCTTGCATGACCTTCTCAAACAAAATAGGGAAATACAACCTAGATGGAGCTACTATAAGGTGGGATTATAACTAGTTGGAAAATAGTTCCCAGAGAGTAGCTATGAGTGGTTCACAGTCATGCTGGAAAGGCATAATAAGTGGGGTCCCGCAGGGACCGGTTCTGTTCAATATCTTCATCAATGATTTAGATAATGGCATAGAGAGTACACTTACAAAGTTTGTGGATGATACCAAGCTGGGAGGGGTTGCAAGTGCTTTGGAGGACAGGATTAAAATTCAAAATGATCTGGACAAACTGGAGAAATGGTCTGAAGTAAACAGGATGAAATTCAATAAGGACAAATGCAAAGTACTCCACTTAGGAAGGAACAATCAGTTGCACACATACAAAATGGGAAATGACTGTCTAGGAAGGAGTACTGCAGAAAGGGATCGGGTGGTCATAGTGGATCACAAGCTAAATATGAGTCAGTGTAGTGCTGTTGCAAAAAAAGCAAACATCATTCTGGGATGTATTAGCAGGAGTATTGTAAGCAAGACATCAGAAGCAATTCTTCCACTCTACTCCATGCTAATTAGGCCTCAACTGAAGTATTGTGTCCAGTTCTGGGCGCCACATTTCAGGAAAGATGTGGACAAATTGGAGAAAGTCCAGAGAAGAGCAACAAAAATGATTAAAGTTCTAGAAAACATGACCTATGAGGGATGATTGAAAAAATTGGGTTTGTTTAGTCTGGAGAAGAGAAGGCTGAGAGGGGACGTGATAACAGTTTTCAAGTACATAAAAGGTTGTTACAAGGAGGAGAGAGAAAACTTGTTCTTCTTAACTTCTGAGGATAGGACAAGAAGCAATGGGCTTAAATTGCAGCAAGGGTGGTTTAGGTTGGACATTAGGAAAAACTTCCTAACTGTCAGAGTGGTTAAGCACTGGAATAAATTGCCTAGGGAGGTTGTAGAATCTCCATCATTGGGTATTTTTAAGAGCAGGTTGGACAAACACTTGTCAGGGATGGTCTAGATCAGTGGTTCCCAAACTCGTTCTGCTGCTTGTGCAAGGAAAGCCCCTGGTGGGCCAGGCCAGTTTGTTTACCTGCCAAGTCCGCAGGTTCGGCCGATTGCGGCTCCCAGTGGCCGCGGTTCGCTGCTCCAGGCCAATGGGAGCTGCTGGAAGCGGCGTGGGCCGAGGGACATACTGGATTGGCCAAACCTGCGAACGCAGCAGGTAAACAAACCGGCCTGGCCCACCAGGGGCTTTCCTTGCACAAGCGGTGGAACAAGTTTGGGAACCACTGGTCTAGATAATACTTAGTCCTGCCTTGAGTGCAGGGGACTGGACTAGATGACCTCTCGAGTTCCCTTCCAGTTTTATGATTCTGTGATATGGGTACACCATGGATTTATATCATGTCATTATGACATTTTCTGTTTTATTATCTATCCATTTCCTAATGGTCCCTAACATTCTGTTAGCTTTTTTTGACCGTTGCTGCACATTGAGCAGATGTTTTCACAGAACTATCCACAATGACTCCAAGATCTCTTTCTTGATTGGTAACAGCTAATTTAGACTCCATCATTTTGTATGTGGGGATTGAATTATGTTTTCCATTCTGCATTACCTTGCATTGAATTTAATTTGCCATTTTGTTGCATAGACACCCAATTCTGTGAGATCTTTCTGAAACTCTTTGAAGTCAGTTTTGGACTTAGCTGTCTTGAGTAATTGCCATCTCACCGTTCACCCCTTTTTCCATATCATTTTTGAATATGTTGAACAGCATTGGTCCCAGTACAGATCCTTGGGGGACCCTGCGGATTTCAAAATACAGCCACCATTATGAGTAAATGATGGTCAAAATACTGCATAGCTTTCTGTGGTAAATCTTCATTAGTACTTACTCCTTTTCCATGATAGAAGAAGTTCCAGAAGTGATTGTGTGGATTTCTGGGGATTCTTGGACCAGGTGGGTATATGAGTATTATCTAAAATTCCAATGCAATTCAAATTTAGAACTAAAGAAATGTCATTATCTGGGAGGTACATCAGGAAAAGGTGGCAATAGTTAATTCCAACAATGAAGACCTCTTATCCTTTCCGAAACTTAAAAAGGATTTATTGCAGAGGAAGTCATATTGGCATATTAAATGTGGTATAGTTAATTCCAGCAATAAAGGCCTTTTATCCTTCCCCAAACCTTGTAGTGATCCTTTACAAAGGAAATTTTGTCATATCAAAAGCACTACACTTACTACACTTAATTCACTGTCTCAAAGAGGCTATATCAGGGGTCGGCAATCTTTCAGAAGTGGTGTGCTGAGGCTTCATTTATTCACTCTAATTTAAGGTTTCACGTGCCAGTAATACATTTTAACATTTTTAGAAGGTCTCTTTCTATAAGTCTTTAATGTATAACTAAATTATTGTTGTATGTAAAGTAAATAAGGTTTTTAAAATGTTTAAGAAGCTTCATTTAAACCTTCCCTGTTACCTTACCCAGGGAAAAGGGACCTACTTAACCTGGGGCTAATATATCTGCCTTCTATTACTCTCCTTTAGCCAACTGGCCTGACCCTGTCACACTTAGACACATTAATAATTTTCAAAGTCACTACAACTGACTTTGCCAGAAGGATGGTGCATTTCTCAGAGATATGCTGTAAGAATCTCTATTTTTCACTAGCCTTTTTGAAATAACTAGGGATCTTTTAAGAACCCCCCTTCCCACTTAAAATTTAACACATTCAAAATACAACATCATAAAACACTTAAATGTATCTACTTTCCTAGATTTTATTAGAGGTTGCTAATTGCAATGCAAGAATTTCATTAAAACATATTACTATCTGGGTATCATTTGAAATATCCTTAAAATTCACTTATTAAAAAGTATATGATTACAAGCTAAGGTTACATAGCCGGTTTTGACATGACACTTAACATTCAGTTCACCCACAGAGAACATTAAATAGAAATGTTCTCAATGAGCCACAGTCAACCTTAATTCTGTCCCTGCATCAAAACACACACAATAACTACATACTCAAAATTACTATGTTGATAAATGCAATTTAATGTCGATAACAATTCAAGAGTACCTGGAATGTCTGTCTGTTTCTCTCTTTGTTATATTTCTCCATAACACCCATCATAGACATATATAGGCACATCTAATTAGCAATATTTTCCTACTGAGTTAAATAATTCCCCCAACTGGAAAAACATAATTAGAGACAAAGCTACTGTATAAACAGAGTAATTATAACTGTTAACCTGGATCATAACATTGTGACCATTAAATTAAACCAGAAACTATTCATGTCATAACAAACTATCAAATTTGCTAGCACAGAATAAATAGTAGACATACATACACCATCATCCAGATTTATGTTATAAAGATAAATAAGGGACCAGCCCAAACTCCCATTAAAATCAAAGGAAATGCTACCATTTATTTCAATGGCATTTGGATTGGGTCACAAAATGCTAAAGCAAATCCAAGGGCAGATTTAACGTTGTTTGGGTGCTGATCATTTAAAGTTTTTCTGTTTAATGGTCTATGTATGTGACCTGAATGAGTATTAGGTTGGTGACAAACTTATATATGTAATCATTTCCTGTGATTTCCATATTTTTTTATGCATGGGATTTTTAAGGATGTATTTGAGGATACCTCTTATCTTCAATTAAACTTAGCAACTTTTGGCCTGATTTTGAACTCACCCCAGTTTTAAATTCAGTCTGGTTAAACCCTAAATATAGATGCACTTAAACTGGTTTAGCCACAATGTTGCCAACTCTTGCCATTTTATCGTGAGTCTTGCAATAATTTGGTTTTCCTTAAATCCCCAAGTCTTGGACATGTGTGAATACCTGAGCATCTCAGCTTTCATTTACAAAAAAAATTAAATCCCTAGTCTTCATGATCAGAGAGTGCTTAAAAATGTGATCCCAATGTGGCGTAAACACTCAAAAACCTGAAGGCAAATAAAAATAAACCAAAATGTATTACTATTTTTAATCTAATGATTTCTAAGCCATTCTGATGATTCTGGATGCCTGACTCCATATCTTTGAATATTTGGGGCTGACAATATTGAAATCCATTTCACTAGTATCCAAATTAAACTAAACTGGTTTTAGCAAGGATTAAGTGTGTCTACATTAGGGTTTTGATCCGATTTAACTAGAGCAATTTAAAATTTAAATTTAAAATTGCTTTAGTTGAACTAGTGCAACTTTTCTTGTATCTTTTCTCTTTGCTCAATATTGAGGACAAAAGGACTAGTATGAATTGAGGTTGGTGTGCAGTTTTCTGCTAGAAGGAGATGGTGTCCCCAGGCTAGAGTGCAAGGATAGGTTTACAAAGTGAAAGAGAACCTGCTGGTAAAAGGAACACAGGTGCTTAGCTCTATCTCTGAAGGTGGAATGTTCCCTATGAAATTTTCCCAGCAAGTCACAAAAGTAGAGTTAAATTCTGGTAGCACCAAATATTACAATATACATGTTCCTTAAAAACACATAGGCAGATGGGAAGCATTAAGACAGTACAGCACATTAAGATAGTCCAGCATCTCTGCATAAGGTTTCTCTTTTGAGGCAGGTTATTGCACTTCTAGTGGTATTTTACATCATCATAGCAACCATAAATATGACAAACGGAGTATCTCTCATGAAAAGCATCGTGTGTCTAATAACTGAAAACTCTTCCCAGTTTTTTTCTACAGACATTTTCTTGAAGCAAAAAGCCATCAGCCCAGACACTGGTTCCAGTATAAACTCAAATGACAAAATGAAATGTAAAGTAGTAAGATACTATAACAATTATACAACAAAAACTATATAAGTGTCCCACTCTAAAGTCCAAACAATATGCATTTTTTCCAGGTCTGAGACTGTTCTGTGAATTTATTGAGTTTCAGTAGAAAATCTTTTTGCAACCCCAAAACTTTCACCATAGTTAGAGCAAGAAATTGTGTGTGTGTTCTGACATGTGCCTCATTCTGCAGCAATTTGATTGCCAACTTACTGCAGAATATTCTGTTATGATTTAACTTAACACTTCCAAACATTTTACTCTATGAAAGCATTGAACACAGTAATATTGTCACAAATTTTCCTTAAATGCATAGTAGCACAAGGCAACCAATTAGCATTTATGAACTACACAGAAACTACTGTTGTTTACTCCTTTACTGGAATAGCAGGTGATCATCCCTGGCAACTTTTTGCAACTCACAGCCTGTCAGCAAAAGCAGAGGGAAACATGAATTGTAAGGGAGTGCCTGAACTGGCAGAGTGAAGGGAGTATTGATGGTAATCATGGCTAGAGCTGATTGGAATATTTTATTATTTGGTCAATTTTATTTTGATTGGTTATTTTCTGTCTTGGGGGGAAGGAGCAGCTGCTGCTTTGCTTTTGATTTGGTTTGTTGTTTTAATTTTTGACAAAGCTCAGTGGGCAAGTGTTTAGGGGTTTTCTGTTCAGTTGGTTGGTTGGTTGCCCTATATTTATTATCAGTTGTTCAAATAAACTGGGTTTGAGGAAACTAATTCTCCTTGGTGGTGCCCACAAACTCCTGCTGCTGACCATTCCTTTGGTTAACCCAACATTCTTCATACAAATGAAGTAATCTTCGATAGTATTGACTTCCTTGAAGACTGTTGCATGGTCCCTTTCCCTTTCTTTGGGGAAACACCACCGTTTCTTCCTTTGACAGCTGTTCACTTGCAGTCCACTCCATCGCTACAACAAGCAGTCAGTGAGGGCCTGTCTACACTTAAAATGCTACAGAGGGGCTGCACCTACATGGACAGCAGGGAGGAAATCCAGTTCCCCAAGAGGCAATAGCTACGTAGACAGAAGAATTCTTCCATTGTCCTAACGCTATCTACACAGCGACGTCGGTCGGCTTAACTACACTGCTCAGAGCTGTGGACTTTTCATACCCCTGACCAATGTAGTTAAACTAACCTAATTTTCTAGTGTAGACCAGGCCTGAGTCTGACCTTCTCCAGTCTCCCATGCAAATGCTCCAAAGAAGTCATTTTCCTTTTTTATTCTTATTCCATTGCCAGGAGCCAAGAGTGGAGCCTCAATAATGCTGCACAGTTAGGGTTAATAGTTCTTGCTGACAGAGTAGAGGGAAATTAAGGTACAAAAATATGTTAAAAACTTCAGGAGCCAGATCATCAATCCCTTGTATTCAGCTCTAAGTTTAACAGTCTTTATCTTTTCACTCTCTCCTCAGCTGGAAGCCTTTTGAGGCTTCTAGTAATTTTTGCCGCCTTTAGCGGAACCCCCTCCATTTCTGCTCTATCCCTTTTGAGATAGGGTGCCCAGAAATGGACACAGTGCTCCAGGTGAGGACATGGCATGCCATTTATTTATAACATTTTCAGCATTATTCTCTATCTCTTTCTTCGTAAAGCGTAACATTTTGTTTGTCTTTTTTATTTCATTCTTCTTAGTGTATGCACAATGTGCCTCAGGTGGCACGTGACCAGGATTCATCACCGACTTTGGTCCGCTGGTTGGATCATTAGCTTCCTTGGCCCAGGCCAGGTATTGGCCGGGAATGCGTTGATCAATGCCCCCCACTGCACATTGAGATGTTTTCATTGAGCTATGCGTGGTGATACACATTTTCCCTAAGTGAGTTAATTTTGTCCTTGTCAATCTGTTTGAAGAGTTCAAATGGAGAATTGTTCCTTCCAATTTCCATTACCAAGATAAACCATGAGCGTGCCAATTTGTTTCACAGTGTTGCTCTACGCACGTGACAATTCTAGTTAGAGTAAATTGGTCTTCGGAGAAAATAACCTCCTTCGAAGAATGTTTCATCATCAAATCCTTTTCAGAGGAAATCAAAACTTTCAGTTTTTTACTAGATATTAAATACCATGAAAATCAGCCGAGTTTCTCATTTTTAAAGTAGTATTTTATACTACTTGTCACGTATTCCAAATTTTGACATATGAAACATTGAACAGGAAATTGATATGTAATAAATTGAATTAAAGGGAATGGCGTACACAGGCTATTTCTTTAGGGCAAAATCTTTCAAGGCACTGAGCACTCCAGTACCCATCTACAAAGCACTTACGTACCTGCTTATTTTTTAGTTGCCCCTTTGACGTCAACAGTTGGATTGTGGTTAGAGTGCTTAGCACCTTGCAGGCTGAGCCTATACAAACAAAAACAAAAGTTGAAGCGAAAGTACACCTATTTTTACTAGGAATCAAAGCTTCCTGGTTTAGAGGCATATATTAACCTCAGTAAAAACAATGAATGGTCACTAAGATAGAAAAATAATAAGGATGTTTCCCTTCTTTAGGGCAATAAATTTCTCCATCGTTAGAACATCCCCTGCTTTATTGAGCTAGCTGCTTATATAGGCCCCGATGTAAAGCCCATTAAAGCCAATGGGAATCCTTCTAACAGGCTTTGGATCAGATCTAAAAAGAACATGAGGACTGCACCATTAAGCAACAATAGAAAGTCTTGCAGTTTTACAAAGGAGGTGAGAATCTGAGCAAGGACTTCAGGCTAGGACACAATTGTAGTGGTGTGGGTGCTCAGAACCTCTCAGGATCACATCCTTCTTTCATCTCACCTTCTACCTCTGATCAACTATAACGGCCTCCTGCCTCCGCCATGCCTCCTCCTCTCATTGTTTATACTGTACACATCCCATTTACATTGTAAGCGCCGTAAGCAGCATTCTGTTTACACAGTGGGTACATTTTTCAATTAGGCCCCCCCATCCCACTTGGGTGCATGCACAAATACTTGCAACCAGCATTTTGGCAGTGGAAATAGTTGCATGCATACTGCAAAATTTCTAACACCTTGTGTGTACATTTTACAGAGTCTAAAATCTGTGCAACACACAAGTGCTAGTATTTACATCTGCAAATCCATTGGAAGTACTGGGTTTTCCTGATATAAAATTCTAAACACTTGAGTATGCTCAGGTGTCACATGTTTAAAGTGCACCCATGCAAGGTTTAGACATTTTAAAATGTGCACACGTGTGTTTGCACTTGCAAAATGCAGGCACGAGTATCCATATGCAATTCTGCAGATATAAAAGTGAGGCGCTCCTCTGCAAATGTAAGCTAGTTTGTTTTGGACAGTGCTATGCACACCTTTTCTACTCTATTACTCAGACCCTGCTAGCACATGTGCTTAATTTTAAGCACACACATAGTCTCACTAACTTCAATGGGATTACTCGTACTCAAAGTTAATCATATATATAAAAATTTTAAGGATTGGCCTAATTAATTCATTATTAATTATTATTATATTATATTTGTGTAATATTACTATTTATACTATGGCAGAAGCCAGAAACACCAATCAGGTTCAAGGACCTTTTGTGCTTGCTGATAAACAAACACATAATAAGACAAGGTCTCTTAACTCCAAAGAGTTTACCATCTAATTTCAGAGTTCAACATCTAACTTTGAACTGCTTGATTTTACACATGTCCATGTCAATTGCATAAAGTTACATATGTGTGTGTTTGCTAGATCAGGGCCTGTGCAATAAATAATGAGGCAGAATATACCATTTTCAACCTGTACTAAATAAATAGCATCATAATAATAATAATAATAAAGCAATGCCAGGAGATCAAGTACCACAAAGCCCTCTATACACATGTGTTTATAATTTGTGTTTTTTGATGGACAAAATGTATTCTGATTTATAATGAATGATTTGCGGTGAAATTAAGGGCTCTACAAAGGCACCTGTTGCATGAACCTTTTTCAGATCTTTTAATGCTGTTGCTAAATGACTTGGCACTGCACAACAGAATGTTTTAAAGACAGGCCACGGTAGATTATGTCAGCTGAGTCGATAAATGACAGTGCAGTGCACGCTTGGTACTTTTATCTACAATTGACATACTGAGCAAACCTTTTTTTCTCCTTTCGTCCACAGCTTCTGCCTCCTTTGTCCCCCCATTGATGTGATCGACTGTGCTTACTGCAACCAACTCAA
Source organism: Lepidochelys kempii (assembly GCF_965140285.1). NCBI lineage: Eukaryota > Metazoa > Chordata > Testudines > Cheloniidae > Lepidochelys > Lepidochelys kempii. The sequence goes on along the minus strand of NC_136392.1, from coordinate 26,784,638 downwards.
GAGAAAAGATTGGCCTCACTGGTTTTGTTCCTTTGAATTTTGTGCTGGCACACACAGCCATCAAGGAATTCACAGGTTGGCAGTGCCTCCAACGTGGGACTCCAATTACTCTGATTACAGCTCAAAGCTAATACACAGTAAAAGTAAAACCTCACTCGGGCCAGCTGCCCAAACAAACGAATGTCAGAACTGCTGGAGGAACTACTGGGATGTGGGATGTCAAAACATGAATCCGGTCTATTGTGAAATTAGGGAGGGTGGTGTATGCCTTTCAGATAAGACATGAAGCTGAAGTCTTGAATACTTGTAGTTGATTAATATCATAATGAGCTTTTTGCAATAGTATGAGGTGCTAAACTAGACTTAGTTCTGGCCAAATTCCAGTGGGTTATAACCATTCATGGCATGAAGTTCCCCTTGCATTTCCAATTGGCTAAACTATTCTTCATTTCCTGTCCACAACGGTTCAGCAGCTACATCACTTCACCCCAGAGGTGGCAGCATTTCAGGAATGGATTAAGTGATTCCTATTTGGCTGTTGGAGCGGTTGGAGATGAAAGTGCTATGTAGAACCATAGAAATGGAGGACTAGAAGGGACTTGGGTAGGTCATCTAGTCCAGTCCCCTGCAGGAAGGCAGGACTAATCCCCAACAGGTGTTAGATATTATCTCATTTCCAGATGTACTGTCAACAGACCACAGTCATTGGTGGCCGGGATCAAACCCGGGACCTCTGGAGCTTAATGCATAAGCCTCTACTCCCTTTTTAAGAAAGGAAAAAAGTGATCCAGGAAACTACAGGCCTGTTACTTTAACCTCAGTTGTATGCAAGGTCTTGGAACCAATTTTGAAAGAGGAAGCAGTTAAGAACAGAGATTAACAATAATTGGAATAAAATACAACTTGGTTTTACAAAAAGGTAGACCATGCCAGACCAATCTGATCTCCTTCTTCGAGAAGATAAGTGATTTTTTAAACAAAGGAAATGCAGTAAATCTAATCTACCTGGATTTCAGTCAGGCATTTATAACACTATTTGGGAAATTATTAAATTGGAGATGATGGGGATTAATATGAGAATTGAAAGGTTGGTAAAGAATTGGTTAAAAGGGAGACTACAATGGATCATACTGAAAGGTGAACTGTCAGGCTGGAGGGAAGTTATTAATGGAATTCCTCAGGGATCCATCTTAGGACCAATCTTATTTAACATTATTATTACTGATCTTGGCACAAAAAGTTGGAGTGTGCTAATAAAATTTGTGGATTACACAAAGTTGGGAGGTATTGCCAATACCGAGGAGGGCCGGAATATCATACAAGACGACCTGGATGACCTTGTAAACTGGAGTAACAGAAATGGGATGAAATGTAATAGTGCAAAGTCTACGGTCATGCATTTAGGGACTAAAAATAAGAATTGTTGCTGTAAACTGGGGACGTATCAGTTGGAAGTGACAGAGGGGGAGAAAGACCTGGGTGTATGGGTTGATCACAGGGCAACTATGAGCCACCAATGTGATGCGGCCATTAAAAAGATTAATGCAGTCCTCGGATGCATCAAGCAAGGTATTTCCAGCAGACACACGGAAGTGTTAGTACCATTATACCAGGCACAGGTTAGACCTCATATGGAACAGTCTGATAATAGGAAATGTTCAAAAACAAGGTGGGGGGGGCAATTAATTTTGAATGAATCCCACCATGTGACTAATGTCAACCAGCCAAAATCATCAACAAAACCCTCCCCTGCCCAAAAAAACCCAAATTCATACACAAACCAACAGCCTAACCTACTTCTTTGCAAGTTTCTGCTGCAATGTTTTGAAAAAGTGAACATTTGGGGGGAAAATGATTTTTAGAAAATGGTGGTTTTCAGCCACATTTTTTTTTATATGAACACTTCCCACCAGCTCTAACAACAACCCCTTCTGGAGCGGATGTACAGCAGAACTTCAGAATTTCAAACACCTCAGGAATGGAGGTTGTTTGTCACTCTGAAATGTTTGTAACTGAACAAAACGTTATGGTGGTTCTTTCAAAAGTTTGCAACTGAACACTGACTTACTACCGCTTTGAAACTTTACTAGGCAGAAGAAAAATGCTGCTTTCCCTTTATTTTTTTTTAGTACTTTACATTTAACTTTGCTTGTTTATTGTTGTTGTTGGTCTCTGCTGCTGCCTGACTGCGTACTTCTGATTCCAAATGAGGGGTGTGGTTGACTGGTCAGTTCATAACTCTGGTGTTCATAACTTTGAGGTTCTTTTGTAACTTGCATCCTATCCTAGGTGTTCCTCTACTAGCAGCAAAATGCTACAAATATATGAAGCAATCCATTCTAAAGACCAAACAATAAGCATGTTTTCCAAGTCTGAGATTCTTCTATTGCATTTCCCTAGAAAATCTTTTGCAATCCCAAAACTTTCACCACAGTTAGAGCAAGAAATTTCATTTGTGTTCTGACATGTGCCTAATTCAGCAACAGTTATGTGATTGCAAACTCATTGCAGAACATACGGTATGATTTAACTTAACACTTCCAAACATTTTATTCTATGAAGGTATTAAACACAGCAATAGTGTGAAATTGAAGGCTATTTTGTCTGTGAACCTGTATCACTTCATAGTAAACCATTTCTAAGCTCTTTTCCCCACTCTTCCCTTGCACCCTCCATAATTTGTGACCGATTTTGGTGTTCATAAAAGCACAATTTCTTTTCTTCCCAGGATGGAAGATAAGAACCTCTTCCTTGCTTTATTTCTCTGCTCCGTTTTGCTTTCAACTGCCTATTCACACATGATCTTTGAGGAGAACAGAGACACCAATCTGGCAACCAACATCAGAATGAAACTCCCAGATCTCCCACCCATCTCTATAGCAGGTTAGTAAAATGCCATTTGGTGGCAAACTGAAGTGCTTTGCAGAAAACAAAGTGTGGTTATAAATTAAGAGGGTGCATGTTGACATCTGACTGCAATGTAGTGTTCTCATCTTGTTGCGACGTACTGCTCCATGCACAGGGTTTCTGGGAATAAGGAAATGCTATAAAGTGCTACAGCACATACCAGCCATGATGTCACAGCACAGGCAGGTCTCTCAGCTTACAAAAGGAATGGGATAAATCAGACATCCCCATCATCCCACAGGCACTTCTACTGCAGCTTCCTATCACAGGGGAATTTTATTTTGATTATTTTAATTTTTTAAACCAAACTTCCTTTCTACTGATATGGAAATTTTTTTCTCTTTATTTTTATTAGCCTTTTTGAAATAAAGATGCACAAGAATGCATGCTTTTAGGGCCTGATCCTGCCCCATGGAAGGCAATGGGAGTTTGGCTATTCTACATACTGTGACAAAGCTCTGTCCTTGCCTCCATGGGTCCCATGTTTCCTGGCAGATTTCCCTAGCCTCAGAGGCTCACTGTGACCCTCCATGTAACCCTTCTCTCTCTAGAGACAAGGGTCACAGTCTACCGAGCCATTCTCATCATAAGCCAGCAAGGGAGGTGAGGAGAAGTTATCCTTCCTTGCACAGTCTCTGTTGTCTCCCAGTCTCAGTGATTAATCAGGGGGCAAAGGGCAGGGTGGAGCCCAGGCCCACCCTCTACGCTGGGCTCCAGCCCAGGGACCCTAATAGTATCAGCTATGGTAGCTGACCTTTTAGAAACATGACATGTACAATTCCCTGGGCTACTTCCCCCACAGCAGCCCTCACTTCCTCAAGCTCCACTTCAGCCTTACCTCAGGGCCGCCTTCCTTGTACCCAATATGGTCTGTACTACTCAGTCTCTCCAACAGCACAAGTTCCTCCCATGGCTCCTGACATGCACACCCACCTGACTGACTGGGAGGCTTTTAACTAGTTTCAGCCAGCCCCTGATTGGCTTCAGGTGTCCCAATCAACCTAGCCTTCTCCCTGCCTTCTGGAAAGTTCTTAATTGGCCTCAGGTGTCTTAATTGACCTGGAGCAGCTGCCATTTCACTTATCCTGGTACCAGGGATTTGTTTAGCCTGGTGCTAATATATCTATCTCCCACTACTTTTCTATAGCCATCTGGCCTTGCCCCGTCACAGCAGGTACTAATATGATGCTCATTACCATAGTAACGGACAGCCCCACAATCCTGCATGGATGTATATCCTCACAACACTCGTGAGAGGTTGGAAGGTACCACTATCCTATTTTCCACATGGGAAACTGGCACAGAGAGGCTAAGTGATTAGCCTAAGGTGGCTGTCTGACAGAACCCAGATCTCCTTATTCTAGCACCATAACCACTGGATCATCCTTCTGCTCTTCCCTGATCCTTCCTCAGGTGATTGCAATGGGGACAGAAGTGGGGCTTTTAATGAGAAAATAGAAGAAGCAGAAAACAAATCACTCAGGAGAAAACAAAGATTTTTTTAAAAGTACATTAAGTCTTGCCAGAAAAAGGGCTTGTCTACACTTAAAACAGTTCTGTGGCACAGCTGCACCGTTGTAGTGCTTCAGTGTAGATGCTACCTGCGCCGATCGGAAGGGTTCTACAATCAGCATAGGTAATACACCTTGCAAGAGGTGGTAGCCACGTCAACTGAAGAACTCTTCTGTCAACCTAGAGCTATCTACTCAGGGACTTAGGTCAGCTTAACGACACTGCTCAGGGGGGTGGAGTTTCATACCCCTCACTGATGTAGTTAAACCAACTTAATTTTCTAGCGTAGACCAGACCAAAGTCCACAAAAATGAGCACTGTGGAGACAGCTAAGTGGGTATCTTTCTGCTAGCATTTTCCGCACAAAGAAAATGTGGATGTGTAATCTACTTTAAATGTCTCCATTAACCAGCATTTCTACTAACAACAGACCCTTAAAGAGCTATTCTCAGGTGGCTATGCCTCTCAAAAGGTCTTCTGTGGCCACATGGATATCTGCCCCTTCTCTATAACCATAGCCATTCAAAGACAAGGGGTCATATTCTCTATTGCCCTGCACCTGGAACAATTTACCAAGGGTTATAGTGGATTCTCCATCACTGACCATTTTTAAATCCAGATGGGATGTTTTGCTAAAAGACCTGCTCTGGGAAATATTTGGGGGGAGTTCTCTGGCCTGTGGGATCCAGGGGGTCAGGCTAGATGGTCACAATGGCCCTTCGGGCATTGCAATCTATGAATTATTATTCTGTTGTAGCCATAAAACCAAAATGAGTGCAAAAGGGGTGTGACTCATGCTCATTATTGTTTAATAGCACTTGTCACTCACTTTGCACCGGTGTAAATTACTACAGAGGGTGCTGGGCAGTGGGGTCCTCTCAAGTCAGGATTGAGGCATATTGGCAGGGAAGGATCTGGGGGGCTCATCCTGTTGCTGCTGTGCTATACAGAGGAGCAAGCATGTGCTGATTGACATAGCAAAGGGCTGGGAGTCTGGAGCTCAGAATTCTCTTCTGGCTCTGCCACTGACTCCCTCTGTGGCCATTAGCAAGTTACCTCACCACTTCCCTGTCTGGAAAATGGGTCTAATAATGCCTGCCTCATGAGGTATGTTGTGAACCCTAAAGATGATACTTAGAGGGCTGCACATTTCATTGCTCATGTGTTCTGAGCTCTGTGTTATCCCAACTTTTTAAGCACAAATGGAGGCCTGGCTGAGCAGGGAGGCTGGCTGGAACTGGAATCGAAAGATCCAGTTCGGGGATCCTAAAGTGGGAGCAAGGAGGAGAATGGCTGGAGTCGGGGAGACAAGGGTGCCAGCTGTAGGGGCTGGCTAGAGAGCAAAGGAAAGGGGCCTGTCTTGGAGGATCAGGCTAGAGTGGGGACAAGGGGCCCACCTGAGTTACCTCCTAGCCTATTTAAGCAAAGAAGTGTGTGATCAAGCCATTGCCTGTGATATGCGTAAGCAATGGCAGAGGATGCCAGAGTTTCATCTGCCTGCAGCACCTATAAAATGAGCTGCCCAATGAAAGGTACTAAAATGTATAAGCTGATATTAATCATTAGTATTATTTATACAAAGTCACTAGTCAAATAGAATGCAGTGTTCCCAGGGTTCTCAAACTGGCCCCTTTCCATATCACAGCATTTACATACAAAATATCAATTGTAAAGAAATCTGAAGGGAAGGTAATCAAGTGATCATGAATAGTTGCTCCCCCTGCTTCTCTCACTTTGCAGGATAGTCAGCTACACAGCTGTATTAGCTTGTGAGATGTGATGAGATGCCAGTGCAAGGTGGCTACATGTATGTATTGTTCCTGTATTTGGGGTACTAGTCACCCTCCCAATTGGAATACCCACATCATCAGTCCGACTGAGAAATACACTGTTGCATGTTTTTCTCTGGGGAGAGCTTGGGTCATTGTCTGTTATTTGGGGAATTTCTCTCAATCATCAGCTGGTCCTAATACCCAATTTCAATGTTTATGATGAAGCTTCTGCCTTCATTAACTCAGTCCCACTTTCCTGATACAAGCCATGTAACTTCTGGTTGGATACACACTAAGCAGAATGGTACAAATTTGTTACCTATTATTTATGCTCTCCCCTCTATACAGCACAACTCTTCAGTCCTTAGCTCTGTGCTTGTATCACCTTACATTTAAAGACACACAGAAAATATGGAACAACATTCCCCAGGCACTTAAATTCAGTGGATAGCAGATGACATCACAATAGGAGGTTGTTGAAACATCAAGGCAAATTGTTTAAAAGTATTCCATGGCTATATTGTATTAAGAAAAATATTTTAACTGGCCTACTGTTCCCAAATCCAAATTCAATTACAGTAGGAAAATTACAAAATAGATTTGATTATGGATGGTCCCCATCAACAAGCAATATCGGGTTTTCATAATTGGCTTGCAATGATTCTACTTTCGGGATCAAATCACGTCTCTCAAGCTAAGCAGGGTTGGACTTGGTTAGTGCTTATAAGATGAATGTGCAATTACTCATCTTATTTGCATGTGCAATTACTGGGACTGCACACAAATTGAAACAATGTGCTCACAAGTGATCACCATTTGCATGCAGATTTTGGAATATGTGGATGGCATTCTTGATCCCCTATATTTTCAATGGAAGGGTTACCTCTCATACACATTATACATCCTGACTTTACTAGGACCGTCATGTTTTTTCATATGATTTATTTTTCAGGGTGCCTGACATGTCCCAGATTTTCATTTCATCAGCCAAAACATTCATTATTATTTTCTTATAATTGCAAGATGTAAGTTCCAGACACCCTACAAAACTGAATAGAATTTGCTCTGATCTTACGAGGAGTAGACATTCCAGCTGAACACTGATTCGAATGTAGAGAAAAGTCAAACAGGCATATACGGAATCAGAACTGTTCATTTTCTCAGAATAAATGTTAATGACACTTGTTCGGTGTTTCATGATAACCTTATTCAGACACTGGAAAAAATCCTCCACTCGGATAAATATGTCCACATTTGTCATATTTGCTGTTAAATCAGAAAGGGCAGTAGCAACACCAGCACATATTGAAAGCAAAACCATGCACTTTTGCCTGTTGTAGAACCCTTTCATAACCCTTAAATATGTTGTTAAATATGTTGTAAAAGTAACCAGTATTTTATTTTGAAAATTTAGCCACTTTAATTAATCTTTGTATCTGTACAAAGCCACAATCTTGATTGGGGTCTTTGGGCACTACAGTGATAGATGTAATAATTAATAATAATTCATTGTAATGCCAAAACAGTTTCACTTTCCTCCCTGTGCAATGGTAGCTTATAGTATGACTTCTGGAGCATGGGGTGACTTTAGACGTTAGCTTTTTCTGTTATTCAGGCTTGTATCCCCTAGGTGGCTCTCATTTTCAAAAGGAGCTCAGAAAGCCTGTTAAATCATGCATGAATTGTGAATGTCAACTCCCAAACAAGCTTCCCATGCTATGGGAACATGAATTACAGAAGAGATAACCAGAGCAGAAGTTAGTATCAGCAAGAGCTCCAGCTTAAGAGGTTGGAATGGTTGAAGGCAGCAAGTGTGTATTAGGCAACATTTGTATATTACATCTAAGAAAACTACATTATAAGAACATTGAGGTTGCAAAGCCAGGCACTCATAAGTTAGAAAATGCCAGACATAAGATTGCCCATCCAACCTTAATTTCCCACACACACACCCCCACCCACCCCCTTGGGCACATTACAGTGTTTGCTTACATGATCACATGCTATTTTTTCCACAGGCCCCTGGCCTCATTCAGTGAATGACGATTTAGTCAATATATTTTTTTATCATCCCCATTCAATGTGTGGGCTCACAGCTTATTTAATGCACACAATCCAATCCACGACCTGAATATAAAATGATTAATTTCCTCCTGGGTGTCTCTGCAGTTCTTATCATAGTATCTGAGTGCTTCATGGACATCGATGAAATTCTCTTCACAGCACCCCTGTGAGGTAAGATGGTATTATTATGCCTCTGATAGGAAATTGAGGCACAGAGCGATTGAAGACAAAATTGTCAGAAGTGCCCACTAATTTAGGTGCCCAGCTTGAGGCCCTTAGCTTGAATTTCAGATTGCCAAGCATTTTGATAGTACTTTTTTATGTTCAAAGCACAACTCCAGTCAACATCAGTTGCAGTTGGGAGTGCTCAGCCCTGGTGCAAATCTGGCCCTCGCTGTCTCAAGATGGGCATGTAGAAAATGAGGAACTCACAATGAGTGCCCATCTGGCAAAAGGTTGGGTTAAAAGACTTGCCACATCACACAGAGGCAGGGATAGAATCCAGTTCTCAAGGGCAGCATTTGACAGCCTGAACCACAAGACCATCCTTTCTGTCTGCAGCTGTCTGCCTCACTCACTACATGCCTTCCAACTTCCGAAAAACAAAAGGATACAGGAGTCCTGCACACAACAGTCTCCTTCACTACAGAGCTCTCATTCATTCCTAGGGCAGGTCAGTTCTGGGTACTGAATAAGGAACACAGCCAGGGGGAAATTAGTGTATGAGCACATAATTAACAACTATCACAATGCATATGCAGAGGGGGACAAGTTAATGTTGCATGGGCAAGTCTGGCAATTCCTAACTTCTGAGTGTTTGACTTTGCTACTTTAACATACTTTGGGGGGTGTAATTGCCTAATAAATCAATTAATTATTTCTTTAAAAATTGAAAAAAAAATGCTATCATGTGGAACCATATTGACCATTGACTTTGGTCATCAGAAGGGTTTGGATCTTTAGCTCCACAGCATAAACATCTACCACTTGAGCTAATGGAGTAGCTGTTAACAGTAGTAAGCTGTTTTCCTCTATGTGGACCATGCCATTAGTGGGAGATGAGACACACACTTTGCCAGTGAGTTCCACAGCTATGCGCTGGCGGTAGAGGACAGTAGAGAGTCAGGACTCCTGGATTCAATTCCAGGTTCTGGAGGCGAGTGTGCTGTAATGGTTATAGACTATTTTGCCCCTGTGCACTCTCCCTGTCTCTGTCTCCCTCGGCTCCTGTTTATCTCCCATCCCCGGCTCCTGCCCCTTGCTGGCTGATCCTATACATCCCCAAACTCCAGCTCCTCCTCCACTCCCCTTCTTCTATCCACTCCCCACCCTTCAGGTCCTACCCTATTTCCACACCCCTGCTCCTGCCCCACTTTCCCCATTCTCCTGTGCACCCTCCCTCTCAACACCTGCAAAATTAGGTTGATGTAAGTCACCTTGTGCCCACCTCGCCATGCATGTCTACACTCAAATTTTTGTCCCACCAATGCAAGCACTCTGGTATGGCGATGCAGTAACACCACCTCCCAGGTGGTGTTGAACCAGGGTCAATATACTGTGGTGGATGCAGTGTGAGTGTAGACACTGCATGATCTGTGTTGACCTAACAGTCCTCCAGCAGCTTTCCCATAATGCCTGACACTGACTGCTTTGGTCACAATTGTGAACTGCCCAAGGGTCACAGAGACCAGGAGCCCCATCCCCATGGGTGGCGGGAGGAGCCCCTTACCCCCCCCCCAGTTCCATCCCTTCCATCTGAGGCCCACTTGTGACCAGAGTCCCCTCCTCCCAGAGAAGCCCTAAACCTCCCCTCCCCGCCATGACTGGAGCTCCGAGCCCCCAGTGACCGGAGGACCCCCAGGCCAGGTGGAGCTCTGAGCCCCACCCGTGGCCAGAGGAGCCCTGGGCTGGCTGGAGCCACACCACACTTTCCGTCCTGAGTCCCCAAGCCACCCCGCGGGAAAAGGTCGTCTCTTCCTGAAGAACCGGAGCTTTTGATATGTGCCATGCAGGTTCCAGGGTGGCTGAGAAGGCAGTATGTGCTACTCAGCTTCCTGGTTTTATCAGCAATTGCCCTGGAGTCCAGGGAAATGGCTGATGAACCCAGGAAGCTGAGTAGCACATACATCCTCCTCAGCCACCCCAGACACTGCATGGGGCATAATAATAAACAAAAACTTCTGTGAAAACCCCACAACCAGCGTCCAGCGACCGACACAACGCTAGGGGAGGCTTAGCTGTCCCTGACCTATTATACCCCCAGCCTATGCTCATCCACCCTTTGAAAACCTCACGCATTTTTGAAATGCCTTTTCCTGATGTCCTAGCCTGGTGAGCACAACTAGCAGAGCAGTTCTGCTTTGTAGGATGCAACTGCCCCGTTGATCATGTTAGTCACAAGCTCCAGCCATGCTCCTGCCTGGAGCAGACAGGAGGTATCGGGTCTCCTGGGCCCGTGGGGAGAAGAGGCTATGCAGGCAAAGCTGTAGAAATGTGGACACCTACGCGCAGAAATGCATGGAGGATGCAGGCAAAGGTGTATGACAGGAATCAGCAGCAGTGCTGTAGGAAAGGGAAGGAACGGTGGTAGGCATACCAGAAGGTCAGGGAGGCCAACAGCTGATGTGGTGCCAAACCACAGATCTGCTGCTTTTACAACGAGCTGAATGTCACACCTGACGGAGACACCACAACCCCCCACAGAGCACCGCCAAGAAGCCCAAGACACAGACCCCTGCTGTGGATAGTGAGGAGGAAAAGGAGGGTGGTGGACATGTGATGGGGGATCCAGCTATGCCATGAGCCAGGACCTGTTCGAGGCTCCACCACAGACTAGCCAGTCCTGGCAGCCAAGCATGGGCATGTCCAATGAAGGGGCAGGAACCTCGGGGAAATGTGCAAATGCATTTCCTGCTACAATGTTTAAATGTACAGATGGCACCCAACTCCAGCTTACCAGGACACAGGTATCAACTTTTCATTAATTTACTTGTACTAGAAGAGGTAGCGGTAAAACAAGCAGAAGTAGAGTTGATATCTGCTTTTCATTCCCCTGTAGGAGTAGACGGGGGGTAGGAGGGGGACGCGGAGCAATTTGTTTGTGAACACAGGGATGTCCCTTGAATCCTCCTAAGAGACCTCAATGAAACTTTCAAGGAGATATTCTGCAATCCTCTCCTAAAGGCTTCTAGTAGGGAAGCCTTATTTCTTCCTTGGCAGTAGGACACTTTCCCATGCCAGCCCATGGTTATTTCAGCAGGCACCACTGCAGAACACAGGCTAGTGGTGTATGGGCCCCGGAGGGAGATACCCGCTAAAATCATCGCTGCCTGTGGGAAATGGTGCCAGTGCTCAGTGCCAGTGCCATGCACTTGTACCTACAGAAACTGGGGTTTCATGCAGGCAAACAATTCCTTCCTCATTCCCCGCATGGCCCTCCTGGGCCATACTTACCATGGCTGGGCTTTGCAGAGGTGCTCCAAGGCTGAAGGGTCAATAAGCAAGCCTTGTTTAAAACTTTAGGGGAGCAAGGGATGGGAGTTCTGAAACTTAACTTTCATTTTCCGTTGTGACTATAAACACAATGGTACCTCTATGTGTTTTATTGGCAGCTGCTGCCATTGCGGCCTCAGGGAGTTCCCCCCTCCCCGCCAATGGAATGCCTGACCATGATACAGAGGAGTAAGAAGAGGACCCAGGCAAGATATGTTCTCAGAGATCCTGCAAGCCAATGCTGCATCAGACCATGAACAAAGGGCCTGGAGGATGAATATTTCAGACACTATGGAGAAGGAAAGAGCAGAGAGGAGAAAGGCCCAGGAGTCCCAGCAGGAAAAGGAGAAGGAGATGCACCAGGACATAATGGGGCTTCTCCAGCAGCAAACACAGATATTACAAACTTCTGTTGACCTGCAAGTTCTGTAAGCACAGGCTCTCCTCCCTTTGCAGTCAATCAATAACTCTGCCATCGCATCTCCCTACACCCCCCAATATTCTTCATGGCTGCATCCTTACCCCTACTACTGCACTCCGGGCAACAGTAAGGACAATCACAATTTCACATACATGGCCTGTGAGAGCCACGGTTGCTGTGCCTGTAGCATAAATGGACTGAAATTGACATGAATGTTCTTTATCTTGTTAAGTTCTGTTCTTATTTATTAATAAATAAATAATTTATTTGAGAAGTTTTTATTACATTTTCTTTTAAATTGCACATATTTTTGCACTGGTTTTGGTACTCAATAAAATTCTATTTTTTGGAAATTAATTCATCATCATTACTACACCACATATGCTGCACAATGCCTAACGGTACTGAAAGCATCTACTATTAGTTATTGTACAGGGCAACAGAACTCATAGGGCCAGTGACAGTGTAATAATTATAAATGTGCAGCAAGCGTCACAACACAAATAGCTGCATTAACAGGCAGTGTTATATTCATCAATGTACACCAAGCACCACACAATATAGCTATACCCATTGGGATATTTTTCTCACTGAGATCCAATCTTGTCAGTAAACACCACCAGCGGCCCTTCAAGCTACTGAAAGCACATTCAACTTTCATTGAATGTTTCCTTGGTGCTGCCAAGCTGGCCCCTGTATGACTTCATGAGTTTGGGGAGCAAGAGATAGGCTAGATCCCCCCAGAATCATTTCAACATCACCAATGGTACTCCACCAGTCTGGAAGAAATGTCCTGGCTTGCATCTTTCTAAACAGTCCTGTGTTCTTAAAAATGCAAGTGACGTGCTTCCATGACCAGCTCATGCTGATATCAGGGAAGCATCCCAGTGACCCAACAATGGTCACATAACCATAAAAAAGTAGCACTTTCTGTTGACAGGCAAGGTGAACTGGGGCCAAAATAGGGATGTGTATCTATCACCCTGCTGCTGTTTGGGAACCCCATTGCTGCAAATCCATGCTCTGTCCCCTGCACATTACTAGGAGTCACAATCCTGCATAGGAGGAGATGATTAATGGCCCTGCACACATGCATGACAACGGCCCCCACTGTGGATTTTCTAACTCCAAAATGATTTCCCTTTGACCAATAGCAATCCAGTGTTGCCATTCCATTCTTTGCAGTCAGAGTAGCTCTCATCTTCGTGTCCTTGTGCTGAAGGGCTGAGGTGAGCTTGACACACAGATCCAAGAATGTGATCCTTCTCATCCAAAAATTCTTGCAGCCACTGCTCATCATCAAAAACTTGCACTACAATGCGATCCCACCAGGCAGTTCTCATTTCTCAGGCCCAGGCATGGCACTCTACCATCTGCAGCTGCTCCATGACCACCACTGACAACCTTGAATTGGTTTGCGCTATGTCCCACAGCAATCTGTCCTCCATAATGGTCATGTTCCCCATCGCTGTGGTTCTCTTCTTGCGGCTCTGCACATACTGGAGGTTCATTCATCCTGTGTTTGCAATGCTTATGACAATAGCGCAGAGCTGTGTGGGATCCAAGTTTCAGTCAGAAATGGTTGCCAGCAAAAATGTCATGCAGGTTTGTGGGGCTTTTTAAAAAGGTGCAAAAATTATGGGCTATGGATGGCATTATGGGATGGAGAAAGTGCATGATGGGAACTTGACCCCTAGCTCTTAATCACCCTTGTATGCCTAATTTCTGTCCCACCATGCACTGCAAAAATTTCCCAAAAGACAGTGCACTAAACGATGGCGAGTTGCATACTGGGATATATAGCTATGGTGCACCGCACTATTAATTGACAAACACTCCTGGTGAGTACATGCTGCGCTGACATAAGCGGCCAGATATGCATGCACACATGCGATATACTAATTGACACCGTATGCTGATATAACTTGCATCGATCAAAGTTTGTTGTATAGACATGACCTCCGACCCACTATGTTTATATAAGAACGGCTCCTTCAGAAGGACTTCCTGAATTTACAAAACCTGTGCTCCAAGAAGATAAGTTAGTGAAGCTACTTTATTTCTTATCAGTAAAGACATCGGCACAAAAACAGTGTTGTATATCTAAATTAAACAATCACATATGCCTCACAGTAAATACACACTTAACTCCATGCTATGTTTTATTTTCTCTTTGAAGAATTAACCAAAACATCCCGGAAAGTAAGCAGGAAAGAGGCAGAGAAGAAGAAAGAATCCAAGGTGCGTGACTATTCTCTTAACACTGTAAGGTTATTATGAAAGAAGTAATAACTCTATACCTTTCCTCATTGTATGTTTTTGACAGATTTCCAGGGCTTCTGCCAGTACTAAATAAAGTCAATTCAATAATTGTACAAAACCACTAGTACAATTCTAAGTAAAATTAAATAAATGCAAAAAGACTTAACACAGAATAAAGGAGAGGTGTTAATATATTAATTCATAACTTTTCAGTGTTTTTAGAGGAAAATATTGTGCAGTTAGCACAAGTCTAGAGAAATTAGATCATGGCATAAAAGCTACAAAATATTAACAGAGAGAGAAAATGTAAACTTATAGTTAGTTACATGTATGTGGCGCATGGTTGTTCTGCAGCTCCCTTTCCGAGATGTCCAAGAAAGCTTAAAAAGATATATATATAGATATATAGATATATCTATATATAAAAGAAAAAAGGCAGAGAAAAGAAAAAAGCAGCTTACCAGACCAATCATCACAAGCCAAAAGGCAGAAAGCCTGTTCGTGGGAGCTTTTAAACAGAACTCATAGGGCCAGTGCTGGTTGAGCCAACCATATGGCCTTTTGTGGAGTCATATGAATCTTAAACTAGATTATGTTTTCCTGAGCCAGTCTGAAGGGTTTTCTAACCCCATTTTATGGAATTATACATTGCAGCATATTACTGTATAATACTGGTATTGTTAAAGCACCAATCTGAAGAAGCATGCATGTAGATTTTTTTAATCAAAATTTTTACAAAACCTATGTAAATTTAGCAGTTAGCCTTATTTATTTATTTTATTTCTGGACCAGGAGTCAAACTTCTTTTTTCTACACAATTCCTTGAGCATTTATCTTTAAAAACTGGCAGACACACCCAGGCCTGACAACAAGGGCAAGGGGGGCAATTGCCCAGGGGTCCGGATGATTTAAAAGGGCCCAGGGGTCCCTGGCCCCCTTAGCATGCTCCACACCTCATCTCTCTCACATTTTGGAAGGTACTTCAGATTCTTAAACTTTGGGCGGAGTACTGTAGCTATCTTGAGAAATCTCACATTGGTACCTTCTTTGCGTTTTGTCAGATCAGCTGTGAACGTGTTCTTAAAACAAACATGTGCTGGGTCATCCGAGACTGCTATAACATGAAATATGTGGCAGAATGCAGGTAAAACTGAACAGGGGACATACAATTCTCCCCCAAGGAGTTCAGTCACAAATTTAATTAATTCATTATTTTTTTAACAAGCATCATCATGGAAGCATGTCCTCTGGAATGGTGGCCAAAGCATGAATGGGCACACGAATGTTTGGCATATCTGACACGTAAATACCTTCCAATGCTGGCTACAAATGTTCCATGCAAACGCCTCTTTCACTTTCAGGTGACATTGTAAATAAGAAGCAAGCAGCAGTATCTCCCGTAAATGTAAACAAACTTGTTTGTCTTAGCAATTGGCTGAACAAGAAGTAGGACTAAGTGGACTTGTAGGCTCTGAAGTTTTACATTGCTTTGTTTTTGAGTGCAGTTATGTAACCAAAAAAAATCTACATTTGTAAGTTACACCTTCACAATAAAGAGATTGCACTACAGTACTTGTATGAGTGAATTGAAAAATACTATTTCTTTTGTTTATCATTTTTACAGTGCAAATATTTGAAATAAAAAATCATGTAAAGTGAGCACTGTATACTTTGTATTCTGTGTTGTAATAGAAATCAGTATATTTGAAAATGTAGAAATACATCCAAAAATATGTAATACATTTCAATTGGTATTCTATTGTCTAACAGTGTGATTAATCGCGATTAATTTTTTAAATCGCGATTCATTTTTTTGAGTCAATCACATGAGTTAACTGTGATTAATTGACAGCCCTACCTCAGATCCTAAACTAAACCCTAACTCTGATAAACTCACCAACTGTGAACCATAACCTAACCCTAATCCAGATCAGAATAGCTCCTCCTTGACCTATCTCTGCCAACAGCCAGTTAGCATGCGTGAACTTAGTTCTGTGCATGCACTGACGTGCCCAAAGGTTTTCAGCGAGGTAAAAAATTCACATTCAAAATTAGAGCCATATCCTGAGACAAGCTGAGCCACTGCCACTTAGTCCGGGACATGTGCTCAGCATCTCTCAAGATCAGGCCCTTACAAAGGATTATTTTTCATGAAAAATGAGCACTTTTATAAACTTTGAGGCATGGGAGAAGATGTTAGCTCTTAGGATATTAACAATAAGCAGGCTAGTGAACCATTGGCTCTCCTCTGGAAGGAATCAGAAATGCTCAGCTGTGTATGATAGCCCCTATACTGCTAACCGTTCAAGGGAATTTATCTTTCACTTAGGGCTCAAGGAATTTTTTTACTTTCATAACTGATGTGGCAAGCCCATTAAGCACGGGCTCAAACCACTCACAGGTTAAAGCTAATATTGAGACTACAGCTCTGTTGCCAATTAAGGCAGCCTGCCCAAATGACAGGTGATTAGAAATTAAGCTCTGCCCCACAACATAAGGTTTCACAAAGCATTCAGTAAAATTTAGGACATCAAAACTTGTTCATTTCAACTAGCAAACAAGAATGTAGATAAAAATAGCCTGGTTTCAATATACAACTCCTAATCCATAAAATACATAGGGATGTATTCTTTCAGACAGCGAGGTTGTTTAACCAAGGGCTGGTTTAGATATTTATGGAACTATTCTAGAGGTGTCGTTCTCAGATAAATTCTGTTTATTCATTGCACACATGCTCTCGCACATGCACGTGTACATACACTCACCACCTGGAGTGAAAAAAGCAAGTGCGAGAATGCCAAGGGAGCGGTGCCTCAGGCAGCTCATAGGTGGTTGAAAAGATTAGCCTGTGGTTTTCTCATCGCAGCTGATTAACGCTGATTGACTTGCTGCTTGGCTAGAGGTTCCTTGCTTGTAAATGTCAAGGCTTAAATGTTGGAAATTGCTGGATTAACGCTGATTGACTTGCTGCTTGGCTAGAGGTTCCTTGCTTGTAAATGTCAAGGCTTAAATGTTGGAAATTGCTGGATACCTACATCTCAGTGGAAGCCAGGAGGAGGGTAGAGAAAGGACAGGCGTCTTTAACAAGCATGATTGCTTTTCATGGCATAGGGGCCCTCAGCCAGAATGAAACTAGGGTATTTGCTTTTCCTTCTCTTTTTGTGGGTAGTGGCCTGCCTGGTCCCTCCCCATTGAAACTTCTCCTCAGGAGCTTGTTGGTGAATTCTTGTGATTTAACTCTGTCAGTTAAGTCTTTTTCCTCCTAAAAATCACAATTTTGGGGGTTCCATTTTCGTATGCAGCTCCATTTGCCTCCCAAAGTCAGAGCCATCCCTTGGGTACAGTGAATTGGGGAGACCGCCCCAGGCCCCATGCTTCAGGGGCCCTGTGCTTCAATAAAATCGTGAGGAAGTGGGCGGGGAGGTGAGGTGGGTGGGTGAGCAGGGTGAGGACGCGAACAGGGAGGTGAGCGGTAGGCAGGCTGGCAGGGGAAGGCGAAGAGGAGCCCCCCTACCAGTCCTCCCCCTCCATCCCCCCAGCACCTCCTGCCCACCGGCGGGCCCTGCCAATCAGCACCTCCCCGTCTCTCTCAGCACCTACCGCCTGCTGCGGATAAGATGTTTTGTGGCGTCAGGAGGCGCTGGGGGGGAGGGGAGAGGAGCGAGGGCGCAGCACGCTTGGGGGAGGGGGCGGAACTGGGTGGAGAAGAGGCGGGGCAGGGGCGGGGTGGGGGCAGGTGTGGAGCAGGGGTGGGAAGAAGCAGGGTGGGGGTTGGACCTTGAGGGAAGGGGTGGAGTGAGGTGGGGCCTAGGTGGAGCCAGGGGGGAGCACCCTCCTGGCAGTATAGAAACTCGGTGCTTATGTCCTGGGCCCCGCATCCCCCTAGGGACAGCCTTGCCCAGAGTCAATAGGATTTAAGCTCCTAAATAACTTAGGCACTTTTGAAAATTTTACCCTCAGTCTTAGCCCTCTGAAAAAAATTGAGGTTAATAATGGAAATCCCACTTGTTATGTACCTGGAGCTTTGGGGTCCCAGGTACCACCCCCTTTTGCATGCTGGGACAGAAAGATTCTGCTTGTAATGACTCATAGACAAAAGGAGCTGCATTTGCAAAATATCTCCACAAGTGGGCCAGAACAGTGGTTCTCAAACTAGGGGCGCCACTTGTTCAGGGAAAGCCCCTGGCAGGCCGGGCCGGGCCGGTTTGTTTACCTGCCACATCCACAGATTCGGCTGATCGCGGCTCCCACTGGCCGCAGTTCACCGCTCCAGGTCAATGGGGGCTGCAGGAAGCGGCGCGGGCTGAGGGATGTGCTGGCCACCCTTCCTGCAGCCCCCATTGGCCTGGAGCGGTGAACCGCGGCCAGTGGGAGCTATGATCAGCCAAACCTACAGATGTGGCAGGTAAACAAATCGGCCCGACCCACCAGGGGCTTTCCCTGAACAAGCGGTACCCCTAGTTTGAGAACCACTGGGCTAGAAGATTTGCAAGAGATTTTGTTTGCTCACCTAAAAACTTGCATTTGTTCTTGCAAATAGGGGTTTCCATGCAGGAATTGGGTGCATACTTGACTAGCAGTTTGCACATGCCTACATGCAGGGTGGTGGCTGTTTTTTTACCCTGCTATTATGGAATAATTTTAAAAGGCTCTAAAAATATGGCCCTAAAAATTGACAAACTCTCTTAAGGGGGCTGTTAGACTTGTGTTTAAAGCACCGGTGTGTGGGCCAGGAAACCTGAGTTCCATTCCCAGGTTTCACTTCACCTCTCTGTGACTCAGTTTCCTTGTTTATAAAACAGGGCTGATATCAACTCTGCAGAGGTGTTGTGAGCTTTGAAACATGTTCTGAGATCTTCACATAAAAAGACATAGATGGGCAAAGTATTATGAGCGACCCTCAGATCATCTGGTCCATCACTTTGCTAATGCAGGATAGCAGTGTATTCTCCAGGGCCCTGTCCAGTGCTGTTTTAAATAACTCAGGCTATTGGGCTTGGGGCTTCCACTAATTCTTCTGAGAGGCTATTCTAATGTCCAATATTGGCCACATTATTAGGTATTTGCTCCTGATCTCAAACCAACATTTCTCTTGGTCAAGTCATGTATTGATGCTTTATTCATGATCTGGGATTGCTGTAGAGTTAATAAAAGTTTTCATTTCTGTCTTGCAGAGAAAAACCGAGACAAGAAAATCCCGCAGGCCCAGGCCCACACACCCACCTAATTGTGTGGCTACTTGGAAAAACTGCAAGCCACCCTCTCCCCCATGCTGTGACTTCTGCACCTTCTGCCACTGCCGGCTTTTTCAGACTGTCTGCTACTGCCGAGTAGGAAACCGAAACTGCTAAACCCACACCAGGAAGGAAGGTAGTGCTGGAACTCTGTCATTAACTGCTCCAGAGTTTGTTTCAACCTGTTTTTCTCGTGTGTATTGCAAGCAAAGTATAGAGTCTTTGAAGCTTTCTGGCTGGCTTTGTGTTCCCCAGACCTGCATGAATGCTTACCTTATGGAGCAAACACTATGATCCACAAGTCAATCATTACAGAGAGTGTGAGGGAGGGGGGATGGAAGCTGATGGGCTGACAGAGTAGTTAAAACAGAACTGAAGGGGTAGGGGCAGTGAGTTGTATGGGCCCGAGGTGCCCATGCTCCACCAATATGAGGGCCCGGGGGCCCGGCTCCACCAAAGTTCGGGGCTGAGTCTCTCCCCTGGCCCCGCCTGCCACCCCCACACACCTCCCATGGAGTGTCCCCCCCAGCCCCACATGCTGCCCTCAGGCAATTTAAAAGGGCCCGAGGCCCCTGCCACCACCACCAGCAGCGCAATGAGGCTAAGGCAGCTTCCTGCTCACCTGCTCCACTTCCGAAAGTGGCCGACATGTCCATGCAACCCCAGGACGGGGGGTGGTGTCTCCGCATGCTGCCCCCCCCACATGCACCGACTCTGTTAACTGTGGCCAATGGGAGCTGTGGGGGTGGTGTCTGCAGGCAGCGGTGCATGGAGACCCCTCTGGCCCCTGCCTAGGAGTCGCTGCCAGAGGGGTGTGTGGGTCACTTTCGGAAGCCACCCAAGGTAAGCGCTGCACCCCTCACCCTCTCCCATACCCCAACCCCCTACCCCAGTCCAGACCCTGCACCCAAACTCCCCCTCAGAGCCCAACCCCTCACCCCTCCTGCACCCAAGTTAAAAGAGAGAAAAACCTAGGTTAAACAGAGACAGACCAACCCCCAATGTGCATTCCTTTTCCTACTGGCTGCCATAAATCTTGCAAGGTTGGAGTCTATTAAAATGTTCATAGTTGTTTCCTTTAATCAGATGTACAGATTCAGGCGTCTATACATAATTTGGGCATGGAAAAAAAGGAGTCCAGAAAAAAACTAGATGCAGGCACATAGGGCCAAATCCTGACACCCTTACTCAGGTTGAGGAGTACCTTACTCTGCCATAGATCCACTCAGCATAAGATTGGCAGAATCTGACCTATAATGTCCCTAAATGGTATTCCCACAGACCAGAAGAAAATGTCCTACGTGGCCATTTACAACCAAAGTAATGGTCAGATGACATTTTGGAATGTGGAGTGCAAAGAAAATGCTTTTCTTGAGTGCAGTGCTCAGATACAATGAGAACCTGACAGAGCCTTCACCCAGAACCTTTACTAAAGCCATATCTACACAGTGCAGCACGCCAGGATGTGAATGTACAGCACACCACCTTGCCACACAGTAACATCTTGTGTGGACACTGCTCGAGTGCAGTGGAAGTCCTGCAGTGCAGCTTGGCTTACCATGCTTTCAAGGAGTAGTTAGCCAAGCCACACTCCAGGACTTCCATTGCACTGCAGCAGGGTGCAAATGGGATGTCACGGCGTACCAGCTTGTATCTTCATAGCACAGCATAGATACCAGTTTGATAAAGAAATGCACATGCATGCACCCTTTGATAGGTATTATAGCTTTAATTTACACTTGAATGCTCTTCAATGTAGATTTCCACAAAGGCCAGTGTTAGAAACTAACTGGAAAATAATGCATATTTTCCTCTAAAAATGAGGAATGGCATGAAATTTATTCACTTATTTTTAATGATTCCCAAAAGGTACATTAAATAAAATGGTTTAAAGAAAAACAGTTGAAAAATTTTACCGCCTCTAGCAAAACCCAAACATGGAATTCTAACTTTGTAATCTATAGCTGCTTATCTGTGATTAGTGGGAAGGTAAAGGCTCATCTCATGCATAGTTGTTTGTGTGTGTGTCTATGCATACTTTATAACAGTATTTACAGTCATTAAGACAAAATAAATAGTGGCTTGTTTGTTTTTATTAATGGCACAAATGAACTTACAATCAATACTATGAAATTGTCATCAACCTTAATTACGTTACTCTTTCAGCAACTGCTCACATTGAATGAACATTTATAGAGTATGGAAAACAATAAAACACATACCTAGCAATTACTTCCCATGTTCCATCTGAAGAGTTTTTTTTTTTAACAGGGAGGAGGGAAATTAATGCCACTTTCTCTGGGGTGGAGGAGCCTCACTCGTAAAATGAAGAGACTGGAATGGGATGTTTTGAAAAGACACGTCAATTATAATGTTTGTGGACTGACAGAGAGTTAGAGCTGTAAATCAGCCTATCTCCTTTGATTTACACCTGCTGAGAATCTTTTCTCCACCGCAGGGGTCAGGCAGAGAAGTTGTGCTTGAACATTCTTCTGGAGGTCTTTCAAGATCTCTGCCATGCCAAGTAGAAGAAGTGAAGTATGGATTTTCAAAGGGTTTTTGGCCAGTATTGGGGAAGAGTTCAATGAGGGGGCTTAATGGAAAACTAGTGGGGAACCACATATGGAATATTTTCAAGGTGCGGGGGCAGTTACTCCAGGACACCATTTTAGGTGGATTGTGAAGACATGCAATTTGGAAGAGGGTATTGAGCACAAAGTAGCCAAGTTTGAAGCTGATACAGAAGCTAAGCAAAATATGAGGAACAATGCTTGTATACTCCAGAGAAATGGTTCTCAATCTTTCCAGACTATTGTACCCCTTTCTGGAGTCTGATTTGTCTTGCATACCCCAAATTTCACATCACTTAAAAGCTACTTGCTTACAAAATCAGACATAAAAATACAAACGTGTCACAGCACACTGTTACTGAAAAATTGCTGACTGTCTCATTTTGTCTGTATGAAATTTTAGTTTCTACTGACTTCGAGAGTGATTTTTATGTAACCTTCTGTAAAACTAGACACATATCTAGATGAGTTGATGTGCCCCCTTGAAGACCTCTGTGTACCCTCAGGGATATGCATACCCCTGGTTGAGAACCACTGCTCCAGAGAATATGAATTTGGGAGATGACTGAGCTTTTCTTTCCAGCATTTTCCTCTTCCCTTTGGTATGCTCTCCCATGCTGCACCCAGCTGCATGGCTTTGAAAAAGTCTCCACTTTTCTGTTCTATGTTGCTGCTAATTCTTTGGCTGGGGAAACTGGGAGGCGACAAATTTGTGTCACCTCTCATCAATCTAGGCAGATATATTGCCAGATTGGTTTATACAGAACCAGTTAGACACCAGGGTGCCCGATGCACCACCGCCGACCACTGTGTGTTATCATTTAAACCAGTGCAAAGTGTGCGCAAAGTGCCACCCTTCTGACTTCGTAGCATTTGACATCCACTTTACATTCTATAATATTGCCAACCTCAGGAGACAAGTTTTCATGAGGCAGGTAGAATAGGACCCCAAAATCACTAGTCAGCCATACTGCATTCACTTTGCACTGGTGTAAACAACCGCTTAAGGTGCATGGCAGTGGAAGATGTTCATTCCCTGTCTGGGCTGGTCCCCATTATGTCTACTTTGCAATCAGGCGTGTGAGTGCAGCAGGTGTAGGGAAACCTGAGCTAGCTTTGCTATAGCTGATCAAACCTAGCTCAAATAATAATACCAGTGGAGATGTAGCAGCAAGCTGGTGGCCACACAAGTATGTACCCAAAGCTCTGAGGAGGCAGGGCTAGCCCATGCTGCTGCATTACTGGAGTTAACTTGGATCTAGCTAAATCAAAGCAATCTTGGTTATGTCTACATGTGCTGCAATCACACCTCCCGACTGTGGTGTAGCCATTCCCACAGTTACTAGGGCTTTCTGGGCAGTACCGGGTTTACAATGGCACCACTGGCACCAGGCCCACGCTCAAAAGGGGCCCGGCCCAGCCCGGTCCACTTAGAATCATGTCATAGAATCTCAGGGTTGGAAGGGACCTCAGGAGGTCATCTAGTCCAATCCCGACCAACCCCCAATTTTTGCCCCAGATCCCTAAATGGCCCCCTCAAGGATTGAGCTCACAACCCTACGTTTAGCAGGCCAATGCTCAAACCACTGCTACCCCTCCCACACTTGCGCTGTGCCCGGAGCAGCTGGCTCCTCTCTACCCCCCGGCTCCTCCCTAGGGTGACCAGATGTCCTGATTATATAGGGACAGTCCCGATTTTTGGGTGTTTTTCTTATATAGGCTCCTATTACCCCCCACCCCCATCCGGTTTTTTCACTTTTGCTGTCTGGTCACCCTACTCCTCCCTCACCCCCTGCTTGCTCCTCTCGGCCAGCCAGCAGGGCTTCTCTCTCTGCCCTGATCCCGCCAACTGGCTCCTCCCCACTCCCTGACCTCTTCTCCCCCCCCCGACCTCTTCTCCCACCCCCACACCCCCGCCCACTGCTTGCTCCTTTTGGCTGGTGGCTGGCTGAGGGCTCCTCTCTGCCCTCGTCACTGGCAGGCAGCCGCCAGGAGAGCTGGGGCAGAGAGGAGCCCTCAGCTGCTGCCGCTCCAGGCCGGTGACCGTCTGATTCGGACTACCCAGGGGTGGGGCCCACCTCTCCCTGCTGCTCTGTGGAAGTGGCGGGCTGGTGAAGTTGGAGGCTGCACCTCCCCCTCCCCCCCGGCAAGGAAACTCCTCCTCCACCATGAGTCCCATCAGCACCAGGTGGGTAGGGCTGGGTGGGGCCCTGGGGCCACTCTCTGCTCCTGAGCTTCAGCTGTCCTGCCCCCTAGCACTGTGCTGGGAGGGGGCATCCCTGCTTTGCGCTAGCTCAGCAGAGCCTGGGAGCAGGGCATGGGGGAGTGGGTCTGTGGGGGGAATGCTGGGATGTGAGAGGGTGGGAGGCGCTGGGCAGTGGGGGAGATTTGTGTATTTTGGGGTGCTAGGCAGTGGGGGGTCTCTTGGGGGGCACTGTGTAGTAGTGGTGAGGCTGTGGGGAAGGGTACTGGGCAGTGGGATGGGGAGATGCATGTTGGGGTGCTGGGCAGTGGGGTGTCTGTGTGGGGTACTGGGCAACTGTGGTGTGGGAGAGTAGTGGTGTTGGGCAGGGGTGGTAATGTTCAGGGCACTGTGCATTTGTGGAGGGGGGGCGTGCTGGGCATAGTGGGTCCAGGAGGTGCTGGGTGGGGGGCCTGTGCAGCAGGGCTTGGACCCACCCCACAGGGAAGGGGCATGCTGGCAGCACAGGGCTGGGTGAGCCAGTGTGCATCTGGCAACTGCCGGCTTGTAAACTGTGCCCTCACCGCGGGAGGAGCAGGGCCATGCCATTGCCCCTGGCTGGCCCCTCGGTCCAAGGACCGACCTCCCCACACCATGTTCCATTGCCCTCATAGGGGCACACAACTATGTTTGGAACCGAGCCCACAAAAAGTTAATCCAGGCCTGTTGCTGGGTGAGAGGCAATAGCTGTGGTACATTTCCTATCTCACAGTAGTAGTCGGAAATCCATTGGGTGCACTACGTTCATCAGAGCATTGACAAGGACATGATCTAATAAGTTATTTGAGAGAGCACAGAAATGGTATGACACAAATAAAGTGGAGATAAAAGAGGTCTAGAGCAAGGCAAGGACAAAGATTAGAGAGCTGGAAAGACTTCCTTATGAGGAAAGAAAGAGTGAAGAGATGTTTGCTTTCAGGAGGAAACGAATAAGAGAGAATATGACAGAGAAGTACAAAATAACCAATGGGATGAAGGGAGAGTGCACTCCTGATCACACCTTCGTTTGTTGCAAGAACAAGGATACAATCAATCAGTGAAATCAAAAGGCACCTATAAAAACACATTGCCTGTGGAACTCATTGACACAAGACACCAACGAGGTCAGTAAATTAGTAGGATTTGAAAAAAGGTTCGATAGATAGATAGATAGATAGATAGATAGATAGATAGATAGATAGATAGATAGATAGATAGATAGATAGATAGATAGATAAGCACACCTGTACTTACACTGGACAGGATAAACATGTAGATAGGTTATAAACTCTCAGCTTGCAGGGCACAAGCCAACCACTACCTGCCTAGAGGTAGAAGAAAAATCCCCTATTGTTTGGTTATTCCATAACGGTCCATTTATGCGGGTTTTCACCTTCCTCTAAAGTACCTGGTCCTGGTCCCTGTCACAGACAGGATACTGACTAAATGGACCATTGGTCTCATCCAGTCTGGCAGTTCCTATGTTTCTACGGCAAATTATGTCTCCATGAGATGAGTAGAGAGGTGAAATATAATATTCCTAAGCAGTTGCTGACTATTGCCCACAGCTGTTGCATTTGCTCTGTTGAGTAAAAATATACTACTTCCCTTCTTATTTTTAAAGACACTTTGGGCTTCCTTTCATACACTGTCTCAACAATTTACAAAAAATTAAGTTCTTTTCTTGCTTGAGGCCATGATTCTGGAAAGCATCCCTGTTCAGGGCAGTAGGTAAGTGCACGGTAAATCCCACTGAAGTTAATCAGACTTCAGCATGAGTCTTGCGCATATTTACTGCCCTGAATAAGGATGGATCTAAACACATGCTTAAGTGCTTTTTCCTAGCCTCTGTGTGTGTGTGTGAGAGAGAGAGAGACAGAGTCATCTGCCACTGGATAAAGGAATCTGCCAGGAGAGCTAGTCAAAGGTCAGTGAAAGGCATTCTAAGTACAATAAATACCTGTCCTTGAAATTGTGTTGCCCCTTTTTGACCCAAGCAGCTAGCCAAAGTTCAGGGCCCTAAGGATCATAGAATCATAGAATATCAGGATTGGAAGGGACCTCAGGAGGTCATCTAGTCCAACCCCCTGCTCAAAGCAGGACCAATCTCCAACTAAATCATCCCAGCCAGGGCTTTGTCAAGCCTGACCTTAAAAATATCTAAGGAAGGAGATTCCACCACCTCCCTAGGTAATGCATTCCAGTGTTTCACCACCCTCTTAGTGAAAAAGTTTTTCCTAATATCCAATCTAAACCTCCCCCACTGCAACTTGAGACCATTACTCCTTGTTCTGTCATCAGCTACCACTGAGAACAGTCTAGATCCATCCTCTTTGGAACCCCCTTTCAGGTAGTTGAAAGCAGCTATCAAATCCCCCTTCATTCTTCTCTTCCGCATACTAAACAATCCCAGTTCCCTCAGCCTCTCCTCATAAGTCATGTGTTCCAGTCCCCTAATCATTTTTGTTGCCCTCCGCTGGACGTTTTCCAATTTTTCCACATCCTTCTTGTAGCGTGGGGCCCAAAACTGGACACAGTACTCCAGATGAGGCCACACCAATGTTGAATAGAGGGGAATGATCACATCCCTCGATCTGCTGGCAATGCCCCTATGTATACATCCCAAAATGCCATTGGCCTTCTTGGCAACAAGGGCACACTGTTGACTCATATCCAGCTTCTCGTCCACTGTTACCCCTAGGTCCTTTTATGCAGAACTGCTGCCGAGCCATTCGGTCCCTAGTCTGTAGCGGTGCATGGGGTTCTTCCGTCCTAAGTGCAGGACTCTGCACTTGTCCTTGTTGAACCTCATCAGATTTCTTTTGGCCCAATCCTCTAATTTGTCTAGGTCCCTCTGTATCCTATCCCTACTCTCCAGCGTATCTACCTCTCCTCCCAGTTTAGTGTCATCTGCAAACTTGCTGAGGGTGCAATCCACACCATCCTCCAGATCATTTATGAAGATATTGAACAAAACCGGCCCCAGGACCGACCCTTGGGGCACTCCACTTGATACCGGCTGCCAACTAGACATGGAGCCATTGATCACTACCCGTTGAGCCCGACAATCTAGCCAACTTTCTAACCACCTTATAGTCCATTCATCCAGCCCATACTTCTTTAACTTGCTGGCAAGAATACTGTGGGAGACCGTGTCAAAAGCTTTGCTAAAGTCAAGGAACAAAACATCCACCGTTTTCCCCTCATCCACAGAGCCAGTTATCTCATCATAGAAGGCAATTAGATTAGTCAGGCATGACTTGCCCTTGGTGAATCCATGCTGACTGTTCTTGATCACTTTCCTCTCCTCTAAGTGTTCCAGCTGGAAGTAGAAATTGATGGAGGCTGGTATTTTCTTTGATGCAGTCTTGATTATTAACAAAGGAATGTACAAGGTCCGGCTCCTCCAAATGCAGGAGGAATCAAGAATAAAAAGGAGCAGTTTCTTAGCTTACAGACCCAAGCTTCTTTATCCAATGCCAGACCCAAAAGCTCACTGACTTTTTCCAGGGTAACGCTGAGTTCACAAGTTGCTGCTTGGCTTTTTGCCTCTTGGTCCCCCTGTGTGTTCTGCCGCTCACAAACACATGTATAACACAAACAGTACTCAGCCAAACAACCTCTCCCCCAAATTCCTGGGGGGTTCACAACCCCCCTTTTGTCTTGGGGGGAGGGGACTTCTGATTAACTCATCCTGACAGTTGAGTGCAAATACTTCCAGTGTCAAAGAGATTTGTGATCCAAGCAGTCACCAGCATTTCTCAGCATAACAATATCAAAAGTAAAGCTAGAAGGAGACTATCTGCAGGCTGCACATTGCAGAGATGATTTCTTCATTCCTTTTACCTTCGTTTGTATTTGTGTCTGCAGCGAGAGGGGACTGTTATGCAATTGTGTGTTGGAGGGTATGGGTAGTTTATCAGTAGAAAGGGAGATTGGCAATGGTAGTTGGAGCTGTGGTGGTGGATCAGAGCACCTAGAGATAGTGTGCACAGGGGACAAGGAAGACCCCACTCAAAAGCAGGCATGGCCACATTTGGCACTAGGTGCAGCTTCTGCCAAAGGTGACTCTAAGCAGGGCAAAAGCACCTTCCTGGAGGTGACAAAGGCATGGATAATTCTGGCAAAGTCTGTATCATAGAGCAAAGGTAACAATCTCAGGGCAGTAAAGCACACTTCAGGCCTTCAGTCGTCTCTGGGAATCCAGACACAGAGATGAACCCAGTAAAACACCAAGACAAAGCCTTATTCTGCTCCCATTGAAGTGAGTGAGTTTTGCCATTGATTGACTACAGGTGGAGCTGGGTAAGGCCCAAAAAGTGGGAATGCCCTTTCAGTGGAGGGAATGCTTATACCTATGAGCTATTAGTCTCCATCTCTACCAGATGTGCTCGTCTGAATTTAAACCAGATGCTGTAGCATCTAATTTAGCTTGGCACTGGGAAATCACGAGACCAGGAAATCTAGACTCAGGGCTTGGCTACACTTGCGAGTTAGAGCGCATTAAAGGAGCCCCGGGTGCACTAGCTCACTACCCATCCACACTGGCAAGGCACGTACAGCACTCTGACTCGGGGGCTAGAGCGCTCCTGGTACTCCATCTTGGCAAGTGGAATAACGTTTTGTGTGCCCCCGCTGGAGCACCACGGTGCCAGTGTGGATGCCCTGGTCTGTTAGTGCGCTCTGAATGGCCTCCGGAAATGTCCCACAATGCCTGTACTAACCATTCTGGTCATCACTTTGAACTCTACTGCCCGGCCCTCAGGTGACCAACCGTCCGACCTGTCCTTTAAATTCTTTGAGAATTTTGTCAATCCCCTTCCTGTTTGCTCAGCCAGGCATGGAGTGTTCTCAGTGAATCTTTCCAGGTGACCATGCCTGTACACGCCAGGCAATCCCCAGTATGGAGCAATGGTGAGTTGCTGGACCTCATCAGTGTTTGGGGGGAGGAAGCTGTCCAGTCCCAGCTGCGCTCCAGCCGTAGGAATTATGATACCTTCAGGCAGATATCAAGGGACAGGATGGAAAGGGGCCATGACCGGGACGCACTGCAGTGCAGGGTTAAAGTGAAGGAGCTGCGGAATGCCTACCGCAAAGCCCGCAAGGCAAACAGCCACTCTGGTGCTGCTCCTGCAACCTGCTGTTTCTACAAAGAGCTGGACGTGATACTTGGGGCCGACCCCACCTCCACTCTGAGTACCACAATGGACACTTCAGAGCCCAGTTCAACAAGGCAGGAGGAGGAGGAGGAGCAGCAAAGCGGGAGCAAGGGTGCTGAGGCGGAGGAAGACATCCCAGAATCCCTAGATGCATGCAGTCAGGAGCTGTTCTCAAGCCAGGAGGAAGGTGGCCAGTCGCAGCAGCCGGTGCTTGGGGAAGGAGAAACACCAGAGGAGGTTCCTGGTAAGCGGCTTTTATTTTGGGAAGGAAGTTATTCAGTGTGGGCTCTTGGGGCAAGGAGGGTTAGGGCTGCATGCATGCCTGAATGCGGAATAGGGCGTTGATGCGCTCTCTCACATTGTGGTAATCAGCCTCAGTGATCTCTTCAAAGGTCTCATCCAGAACTTGGGCAATGCGTTTGCACAGGTTTCTTGGGATAGCCACTCTGGTCCTTGTCACAGTAAGGCTAACTTGTCCACACCACTGTGCCGTGAGGGGCCGGGGGGACCATTGCTGCATACAGGCAAGCTGCATATGGGCCATGGTGGAAGCCGCAT
The DNA here is from genome assembly GCF_965140285.1 of Lepidochelys kempii. Classification (NCBI taxonomy): domain Eukaryota; kingdom Metazoa; phylum Chordata; order Testudines; family Cheloniidae; genus Lepidochelys; species Lepidochelys kempii. The sequence continues at coordinate 26,754,466 of NC_136392.1, read as the reverse complement.
TGCAGTAGAATACCCTCCCTTGCTTCCCAGGTCACCCTCAGCAGTGAAATATCTTCCAGGACTAACTCCTGTGGAAAATGTGGGGACAGTGTTCAGTATAGGGGCCCCCTGCCTCTGTTGGCTCTCCCCAAGGCACAGAAATCCAGAGGACAGTACAGCCGTGAAACAATCAGTCACGCTTGACTCTGTGCTTACTCACCATTTTGGGGCTCCCATGGGTTATGTGTGCTTGCTTTGGCACGGGCAAATTGTGCTATTGTGTAGACTGTGCTTGCCCTTAAGTACAGGGGAATCATTGCGCTGTCTGGTGTGAACAGTGCTGCCTCTGTTAAGTGTTGCATTTTGCCTTTACAGATGCAACCTTGAGATCTCAGTCATCCATGTTATCACTGGCCAAAAGACTCCAAAGAATCAGAAAGAGGCAACGTAGTATCCAAGGTCTTGGAAAAAAATGTTGAAGGAGAAAGTAGCTAAGGACATTGAGGTCAGTGGTAATTGGGACAAAATACAACATGGTTTTACAAAAGGTAGATCGTGTCAAACCAACCTGATCTCCTTCTTTGAGAAGGTAACAGATTTTTTAGGCAAAGGAAATGCAGTGGATCTAATTTACCTCAATTTCAGTAAGGTATTTGATACTGTTCCACATGGATCTGCTTTGAGACCTTTAACAACGCAAAACAGCACAAGAGTGCAGATGAAGCATCAGGCCAGTCCAAACCTCATATACGTCAAACCCAAGGACAAAACAAAACACTCTGGTAAAAAACATCCATGCAAACACAACTCCAGTTCTTTGGTGGTTCTCGGGGAGGTATACTTGTAGCTCCCACTGCAGCCTTGTCAGAAGGGCTGCACATGCCTGATTGGGGCAGGGGGGAAAAAAAGCATTTTACAAAAATGTAACTTTGCCAGCTTTCTCACCCACACCTAAGTATTTACTAAAATAAAAAACCTCATAAATTAACCAGACTAATAAGCAAAATATATTTACCCAGCTTCATCCATCCATCCGTCACTGATACTGGTGAATTTTTCTTTTCAGTTGTCTCTTTCCTTTTCTTTTGAGCATTTTTACCCCCTCATGTTTTGACCGTACTGTAAAGCAAACAACATTCTAATAAAACACATGAAACTGTCTAGTAAATTTTAAAATAAAAAAATATATATTCATTAGGGTGTTTTTTCTATTTAAAAAAGTCATAGCTTTAAAACAAAATAATCCATTTCAGGCTGTACAACAAACACAGGTTTTGAGTTTATTTCTACCACTTTAAAAACAACCCCCACAAATATTTTTTTAAAAAATACATCTCATTTTGCAAAGTAAAACCAAAAGAAACAAACCATTACCATCAGTTTGTAGACATATACTTTTTAAAAACCACCTATGTTTTACACACACACACACACCCCCCAGCAGTTTAAAACACTGTTTGCACCAAAATACTTTTCAATAAACCCACATGCTTTTAAAAAGACCCCCGGTTGTTCTGTCCCCCGCCCCGCCCCAGCCATTTGTGCTTGGGGCCTTTGGGTTAAAAAAACAAGCCAAAATGTTAGTTAGTATTACCCCCTAAATCCTATTCAACCTATGTAATACCTGAAGTTATTAAGCACAACTACAGTTAAAAATGTTTTTTTCCTTGGCCTGGTGATGAACTGCAACTTAAAGTTACTGGTTCCATGCTAAACAGATCACACTGCAATAAAGATAGGCACCATTATTTACTAAGACAGCATGGCCAAAGAATGGCATTATATAATATATACATTTTTTTTCTTTCAGAGTTAACCCCTCCCCCCCCCCCCCCCGTAGTGCCTTCTTACAGTAACTATTTCAAGTGAAGGGCTCTTTGCAGATATCAATGAATGTCTAGGGGCTTGGGGTTTTTTTGTTTGTTTTTTTGTTTGTTTGTTTTTAAAAACATGCTTCTTTCATGCTTAAAGTTTGGTGGGGTGGGGGTGCTTTCTAGAAAAAGTGCCCCATGGCCTTCAACCAACTCCTGGGTCATATTTAAACTGGCCTATAGTGTTCCACCAACTCCTGGCATCATATTTAAACTGTCCAATAGAGTTCTGCCAACTCCAGGGGTTATATTTAAACTGTCCAATAGCATCTGCAAACTCCTGAGGTTTTATTTCATTTCATATTAATCAGAACTCACCATCCTCAGCCACCCACCTCCCTTACTATGGGTGCACTCCCATCAAAATTAACCCTGTGGCAACAAGGGTGAGTAATCACAGTCACCCTGGCTATTCAGTGAGGGGGGTGGTTAAACCCATTCAGTTCAACAGAGTAAGTCAGCTCTATTGTACTCAACCACATGTCTGAACCATCCCTGTTTGTTTTATTGTAAACACATTTTTAGGATATTTTTTCCCCTCCCACAACATACATTTCAGCTTTTTTTTGCTGTAAATGGGTCTCTCTTACACAAAAGACACAAGAACTAGGTTCTCACAAACAAATTTTTTTATTTAAAAGACATACAGCTCCTTGAAAACAAACCAAGATGCTCCATTAAAAAAAAAAAGAAAAAAAAACAAACTTTAAGCTCCCTTAAGGACCTTTTAACAGAAATACAGACAATCACAAAACCCTTTTCAATAGATTTTTTTTTTAATTTACAGCTACCAAGTTTTATATCGCATGTTCGGCCCCTCACCATTTTATAACTTAATCCTTTTAGATTTCTTACAAATAGGCTTTTTCTTAAGCAGGGTTCTGTAACTTTTCGTGCGGACCAGGTGGTCAATATAACGCTCTAAGCGGGCATCTTCCGGTTTGGTCATTTTCTTTAAAACATGGTCAGGGTCTCCACTGAATTGCACAGCATTTATCAAGGTCACCCCTTGCGCTAAATGTTCTTGGGTTAGACACAGACATTGCATAGCATAACCTATGGCAATAATAGTGTTTAATAAGCTTTCCAAACACAGCTCAGCACACAGGCCCCAGAGCTTGCAGTTTATATCCACTGAAGTCCAAGTCACACAGTCATGGTGCAGCTGGCCTGGTGCATCTATGACACAGCCCTCACAATCTTCAAAAAACTTTTCCCTAAGACAGTGATTAAGAACAGCATAAACAGCAACGCATACAATAGTCCGCCTGACTTTTTTACGCTCACGACGTGGCACTGGCTCAGTCAGTTCCATGCCAGCCTCCTCCTAAACTCCTCATTGCCGTCATCCTCGGAGTCCTCTTCAACATTTTGTATCGGCGTTGAGCAAAAACAAGGTGGGCCCGGTTCATCTTCGCTGCTTGATGCAACGCTGTCCAGGGTCTCCGGGTCCTCTAGAAAGGCATCGTCGAGCTGTCGAGAGGTTTTTTTTTTTCAGAAAAGAAACAGTGTAATCACCCCACTGCTTGGTTTTTGATTTACACAATCCCTGGTTCCTAGCCCCATTACACCTCCAACCCTCGACCGTCACTTCTTAAACATTCATTTACCTGAGTGTTGTCTTTTCCGTTCAGCTTGTCCACTAGTGACTCCCCTGAGCTGCGATTGCCTTCTTCCTCCAGGGGGATGGACAAGAGGCCATCATGCTCATCGCGGTGCCTCACAAGCAGCTGGGTTTCGGGTTCCAGTGTATCCATCAATGGCTGAGCCAAAGGCTCCCCTCAGTCGCCCGCTCCTCCTCCTCGGAACTCTCGCTGATGTAGCGCTTTCTCTGCGGTTTGTCAAAGACCCTTGGGGCTAAAACAAAGTCCGAAGTTCTCACGGGGGTGGTGAAGAAGTCCATGTTTCCGCGATTTCTAAAACACACGCTCTTGGTAAAAGATGGCCTCTTCTGCCCGATGCTGGGACTCATGGGGTGATGGTGCTCTGATTGGCAGAGGGATCACACGTCCCTCTTCTGGACGGTTCACCCCATCCCAGAACCTGCCCGATTTTGGTCAGATCTGCTCTCAGTGTGGCTTGATTGGTAGAGGTTGGTGAAAGGAGTTGTTAGAGGGGTCACACGAATCACTTCCGGACGGGTCACCCCGCCCCAGAACTCATCCTGATTGGTCAAATCTCCTCTCTGGGCGGTCCTACAGGGGCGAAACCCATCCTGATTGGTAGAGGGTGGGGGAGGAGTTGTTAGAGGGGTCACATGACCCACTTCTGGAGAGGACACCCCGCCCCAGAACTTGCCCTGATTGGTCAAATCTCCTCTCGGGGCAGTCCTAGAGGGGTGAAACCCCTCCTGATTGGTAGAGGGAAGTGGGAGGAGTTGTTAGAGGGGTCACATGACACACCTTGCTTCCGGTTATGTGGCAGCCTTGACCCCAGAAGTAATACCCCATGGGGTGGGACTTCCGGTGAAGGGGCAGGGGTCAAGGGGTGGGGTTAGGGTTTGATTGACAGTCGGGCCCTTATACTACCTAGCAAAGAAGCAAAGCTAGTATAAGTTAGGCTCTGCCTGCTTGCAAGCTCACAGAATCTGGTAAGAACAGGGCTGATATTGCAAAAACACATATTCCTAGGAAGTACTAGGCAGAGGACACTCATGCAAACACATTCCTGAAAGATGGTACTGGAACACCCCAATAGCAAGTGGGTACAAACACATTCCTTGGAGATAACAGGACCATGTTGACCCTTATTAAAGATAAAGTCAGGATGACAGTGTGATGGATAGAGATGTTTAATGGAACCAACACGTACAAGGTAGAGGGTGGTAAATGACCATGTCAGAGAGGCAATACGTAACTTGTTTGTACTGCTATATAAAATGGAGTCTCATAGGAAGTGTCCTTGGCCAGCCTAGGGAGCAGAGGAATGTCCTGCCACTGACTGAGCTGGTCCATTGTGACGAGCATACATGTGTTAATGGTCCTGTAGAGTCTATGGGATACTAGGACCATGCTTCGTTAACAATAAACCTGACAAAGTTCCTTCACTACAACTGAGTCTGTGGTTATTGGGCAGTTCGAGCAAGATCTGCGCAGAGCTGGGACAGCACAAAGAGAGAACACACACACGCAGACCATCTGATGGCACATGGCACTTTGGAGGTCGCATGGCCGGTCTCATTGGGAGGTGGCAGTCAGATGCCAGTGAGGCTATATACGTTCACAGCACAATAACTCCATAGTTAAATTAGTGGAGTCTCTGCAGAAGCATAAGATTCTTTGGCTGCTCTAACTGTGCATTTCGTTACATGTACTTCTAATAAATTCAGCCTTAACTCTGAATTCCCTGAGTTTGTACCATTTGTCTTGGGCATAATTACAACACCCTTGTAATATATTCTACCCTAAATTACTGATATGGCTCTCAGCCTTAAATCCATTTTAATTTAGCAGTCAGACTGGAAATAGAAACAAAAATAAAGTGTCAACCAAGAAATGTGTCATTGTGGCCTTATTTCTTGCAGCAGTGGTGGCAGAAGCAGCTCTTCCAGAGAGATATGAAATGAGATGAGTTCAGTGGCCCTGGGACCCTGAGCCTACAAAAGGCATCCCACCCAGAGACGGCGGTGTGGCAATCTCTGCATCCACCATTGCATGGACCAATGAGCTCCACAAAGCAAAGGAGAGATTCCAGGAAACCACAGGTGCCACCAGGGTAATCTACTGCACAGGAAGGGATGTGAAAGAGAACAGAGGCAGGAACTGATTCAGGGAATTCCTATGGCTTGTGTTATGCAGGAGGCTAGACTATATTATCACAAGGTGGGTCCCTTCTGGCTTTAATATCTAGGAATCTCTCTGTTAGAGTCTGAGCCACATGATTATGCTAGAGCGACAGGAGGATGGATCCAGCAAAGGGAGAATGTGGGGGGTTACAATTTATTTCCTGCTAGATAACGTGTTACCTCAAAGCAGAATGAAGAGGTTCAAGGTGATTTAGGAATTACTGAAAACTCAGATGACACTTAAGAGCATTAAGGGACAATGCCAGATCTGTTAGCTCTGATGATTCTCTCTCTGGCCAATCTGCAAAGGCTGGTTGTGACTAGGAACAACCAAGGACTCACCAATCACAGAAGAATAAAATGAAGCCAGATTCTTCCCTTGTCATCCAAGGCCAGCTATATTAAGTAGATGGCAGTTATTTTTGGCACGACGCACCACCTCTTCATTGGCATGGGTATGAGAAAACACAACTGTTTGATCATAACATTATTTGCAGCCCAATCCTCTAAACTAAGATGAAGGCTTTATTCAAAAAGCACAGAGGCTGCCTTCTACTCCCTAAAGCCCCTGGCCAGTGCTGCTTCCCATCAGCACCACTGGCTGATAGCTTTTTTTCCTTCCGTTTCATTTCAGTTTGACTCTTTATTCTGGAGCCGTCACTTCAATGCAACTATTTTAGTGCCATGGGTAGATGAGAAGTCGCCTCATTGCAGATCTAGATATACGGGTAAATTAACATTCCTCTGTCTGGGAAAAACTTGTTTATCAACCGTGCTTAGTTACATGGTTTAAACATATTTTTAATACATACTTACAACTTCTTGCCTGACGCGCATGTATACATCTCACAAGGCTTATGATGAGGAGTGTGATATCTTTTATTTGATACCTTACATGACATTCTTTGTAGATAATGTGTTAGGTGTAGTGAGTTTGTCTGGCCTCATAGGAGTTGCCATGTGGCACAAGGCCCAGAGCACCTTAAAGTAGATGGGTTTTGCGGCATTCCCTGTGGGTGAATGGATTTGGCTATTCTGAACCAAGGGGAGATTGGGGGCAGGGGTTGGAATTACAGAGACCAGGGTCCCCCCCAGGAAACATTCTGCAAGCAGACCCCTTCCGTTCTGAACTGAGGGATCTCCAGCTAAAGTGTTTCCACTGATCACAAACTGTGGCAGAGGTCCTGCCCCAAGAATGGCTCTCCCTCCCCCGCCCTGCCCCAATCACCCCCCACCCACGAAGTGCAGCTCTCCCTCCCCCATCTTGCCCCAGTTACTCACCCTTGGAGCATGGCTCTCTCTCCAACATCCTGCTCCAGTCACCGCTCCACCCCTAGAGCCCTGCTTGGCTGGCAGGGTGAGGGTGGTGGAGAGAGCAGCAAGTGACAGTGGGGGGAAAAGAGGAGCAGGGACAGGGACCCAAGGGAAAGTGGTGGAGCAAGGGGCAGGGCCTTGGAGGGAAGAGGTGGAGCAGGGGGTGGGGGAGGTTCCGGCACTCAGTGTCCGGTTTTCACAAATTAGAAAGTTGCCACCCTAGGTAGCGCCCTAGCTATAATGTGCTGAGAATGTGGTCAGTGCTTTACAGCACATGCAACAAAGTCACTCCCTGCCCCAAAGAGCTTCCAACCTAAGATCCTGAGGTCTTCAGAACCTCTCTGTTGAGCACCCCGTGACACACCGAGGACCCCCAATGCCCATTGATTTCAAGGGGAGTTTAGGGTACTGCGCACCCTGAAGTTAGTAGGAATGAAAATTGCTCAGCCTGTTGGCTCCTAACCAGTATTTCCAGTACAATAAAGGGGCAGGACAGGTAACTTTCAGTCATGCACTGGGGCGGGTTTAAGTTCTCCCTGCAGAAAGCATACAGGGAGTGGAAGATGGGAGGGATCAGCAAGGAAAGCTACCTTATTGAGGTCAGAACTGTAGGGATAAAGTGAGACAGGCTAAAGGTCAAGTAGAGTTGGACCTTACAAAGGGAATTAAAACCAATAGTAAAAGGTTCTATAGCCATATAAATAAGAAGAAAACAAACAAAGAAGAAGTGGGACCACTAAACACTGAGGATGGAGTGGAGGTCAAGGATAATCTAGGCATGGCACAATATCTAAACAAATACTTTGCCTCAGTCTTTAATGAGGCTAATGAGGATCTTAGGGATAACGGTAGCATGACAAATGGGAATGAGGATATGGAGGTAGATATTACCATATCTGAGGTAGAAGCAAAACTCAAACAGCTTAATGGGACTAAATCAGGGGCCCAGATAACCTTCATCCAAGAATATTAAAGGAATTGGCACATGAAATTGCAAGCCCATTAGCAAGAATTTTTAATGAATCTGTAAATTCAGGGGTTGTACCGTATGACTGGAGAATTGCTAACATAGTTCCTATCTTTAAGAAAGGGGGGAAAAAGTGATCCGGGTAACTACAGGCCTGTTAGTTTGACATCTGTAGTAGGCAAGGTCTTGGAAAAAATTTTGAAGGAGAAAGTAGTTAAGGCCATTGAGGTCAATGGTAAATGGGACAAAATACAACATAGTTTTACAAAAAGTAGATCATGCCAAACCAACCTGATCTCCTTCTTTGAGAAAGTAACAGATTTTTTAGACAAAGGACACACAGTAAATCTAATTTACCTAGATTTCAGTAAGGCGTTTGATACTGTGCCACATGGGGAATTATTAGTTAAATTGGAAAAGATGGGGATCAATATGAAAATTGAAAGGTGGATAAGGAATTGGTTAACAGGCAGACTACAGCAGGTCATACAGAAAGGTGAACTGTCAGGCTGGAGGGAGGTTACCAGTGGAGTTCCTCAGGGATCAGTTTTGGAACCAATCTTATTTAATCTTTTTATTACTAACCTCGGCACAAAAAGTCAGAGTGGGCAAATAAAGTTTGCAGATGATACAAAGCTGGGAGGTATTGCCAATTTAGAGAGAGATGGGGATATCATACAGGAAGATCTGGATGACCTTGTAAACTGGAGTAATAATAATAGGATAAAATTTAATAGTGAGAAGTGTAAGGTCATGCATTTAGGGATTAATAACAAGAATTTTAGTTATAAGCTGGGGACGCATCAATTAGAAGTAAAGGAGGAGGAGAAGGACCTTGGAGTATTGATTGATCACAGGATGACTGTGAGCCACCAATGTGATATGGCCATGGAAAAAGCTAATGCGGTCTTGGAAATACCTTGCCTAATGCATCCCAGTAGAGATAAGGAGGTGTTAGTACCGTTATACAAGGCACTGGTGAGACCTCACCTGGAATACTGTGTGCAGTTCTGGTCTCCCATGTTTAAGAAGGATGAATTCAAACAGGAACAGGTACAGAGAAGGGCTACTAGGATGATCCGAGGAACGGAAAACCTGTCTTATGAAAGGAGACTCAAGGAGCTTGGCTTGTTTAGCCTAACCAAAAGAAAGTTGAGGGGAGATATGATTGCTCTCTATAAATATATCAGAGGGATAAATACCGGAGAGGGAGAGGAATTATTTAAGCTCAGTACCAATGTGGACACAAGAACAAATGGATATAAATGGGTCATCAGGAAGTTTAGACTTGAAATTAGACGAAGGTTTCTAACCATCAGAGGAGTGAAGTTTTGGAATAGCCTTCCAAGGGAAGCAGTGGGGGCAAAAGACCTATCTGGCTTTAAGATTAAACTCAATAAGTTTATGGAGGAGATGGTATGATGGGATATCATGATTTTGGTAATTAATTGATCTTTAAATATTCATGGTAAATAGGCCCAATGGCCTGTGATGGGATGTTAGATGGGGTGGGATCTGAGTTACTACAGAGAATTCTTTCCTGGGTATCTGGCTGGTGAATCTTGCCCATATGCTCAGGGTTCAGCTGATCGCTATATTTGGGGTCAGGAAGGAATTTTCCTCCAGGGCAGATTGGAAGAGGCCCTGGAGGTTTTTTGCCTTCCTCTGTAGCATGGGGCACGGGTCACTTGCTGGAGGATCTTCTGCTCCTTGAAGTCTTTAAACCATGATTTGAGGACTTCAATAGCTCAGACATCAGTGAGAGGCTTTTCGCAGGAGTAGGTGGGTGAGATTCTGTGGCCTGCATTGTGCAGGAGGTCAGACTAGATGATCATAATGGTCCCTTCTGACTTTAGTATCTATGAATCTATGACTCCCCAGAGCCAGAAATGGGATCTTTCTGCCTCTTCTGCTAAGGCTTGTGCAGCTGCATTCCAGGTGCTGACCAAACCTGGCTTTCTAAGATCAGGGATATGAAAACCAATCATATATTTTGTAACTAAAATGTTCACAAAAAGATGTCATATACAGATTACACAACATGGTGGTATAAAGGCCTTTTTGGCATTCTGCATAATGGGGCCACACCACCATGAATTATTCATTTAATGTACATAAAGACAGAGAAAAACAAATATGTGTTCACTAATGGCTCAATTCAACTCCCCCTGAAGACAATGGAAAAACTTCCATTGATTTAATGAGCATTGGATCAGAGCCTAACGGACAGCTGTATTGGATGGACTTAGCCAACAACGTTGGCTCCTGGACAGCACTCGCTTATCTTTAACAATGTTCATGGTAAAATCTGATCAAAAGCATTGGTGATCTCAGACCTTAATTTCTCCAAACTGACAGTGCAGTTTGCCATCCTCTGGGAATTTCACAAGTAAACAATCAGTTGTGGGAATCCGGATTTGAGGGTGCTAGGGATCTTGCACACATGAATTCTCCATCTCCTCCTACATCCAACTTAAGGCAGCTCCACAATTCTCAACCACAGAGGAGGAAATACACTGTTTGCTTTAACCGCAAAACATTCCAATGGTGACAACGCAAGATACTTACAGGCTATTTTAAAACCAAGAGAGAAAGACAATAAAATCAACTCATTTTGGTCTATTAAAAAAAAAAAAAGCGTGGCACAGAAAACAATGGTGCCTGTAATGTAGCGTATGACATTCACATTTGACAAAACTTCATGCAGTCACAGAATTTGCACTGACTCACACATGGCTTGTAAGGGTTTACTATTTAGTCCACTATACATAATAGTAACTATGGGCTAAATTTTGCCTTGACTTGCACTCAGAGACTAAGTCTACACTGCAATATGGCTACACTGTGGCTGGCCCAGGTCAGCTGACTCAGACTTGTAGGACTTTGGCTGCAGGGCTAAAAATTGCGATGTAGATATTTGGGCTCGGGCTGGAACCTGGGCTCTGAAACCCCACAAGGGGGCTAGGTCTCAGAGCCTGGGCTCCAGCCTGACCCCCAGCCCAAGCATCTACACTGATATTTTTAGCCCTGCAGCCTGAGTTCCACAAGCCTGAGTTGATTGACCTGAGCTTGGAGAGATTGTTTTGTATTGCAATGTAGACGTACCTTCAGCAGCCACACTGATGTCAGCGCACTGTGTGTACGTCCTTTGACACCCAACATGAGCCGTATATAAATCTGGTCATGATACAGACATGTTTAGTCATTGTTTCAGCAGCAAAACGACATTGCCTTCAGAATGCGAGCCCCAAATTTATTAAGACTCACTCTGTGCTGTATGCTTTGGCAGAGGTTTTGGGGGTCTGGGAACAAAATCGGAAATGGACCCCTCACCCCCCAAACTCTTCCAAACAAAAATACAGGGCAGACAGGGCATGGAGAGCAAACTCCCACAGCACTCACCACCTGGTGGTGACTCCTGTCCCATGGTTCTGGGCCCAGGTCCCCACTTCAGGTATTGCATGAGGTCACAGCGTCACTCAGGTTTGGCCTGGTTGCCTCTCTGTCGTGATGGAGGGCTGCCAGCCAAATTTCAGAGAGTGACATTGTGACCCAGCACACAACAGGTTGCAGGGCTCCTCAGGTGTGTGGGCCGTCTCCCCTGGGCAGCCACGGCAAACTGCTTGTCACCAGCTGACTAGCTCTTGGAGGCAAGCTGGGTTCAGCCCTGCTCAGATGTTAGCAGCTGTCCCTCCGCCTCACTGATGAGCTGACAATAGAAGGGCTAATTAGTTACTCCAGCTGGGCATAATGGATTTTAATTAGAAAGACTGACCCAGCTGTGGTGGTGAAGCAAGGTAAGCACTGCTTAAATAGAGCTGGGAACTCAGAGATGGGGAAGGACCTGGAGGGAGGAACAAGGGGAGTTCCCCTCTGGGGACAGAACTGCAGGGTTGCCAACTCCACATTGTGGGCAGTTACCAGACAAACCTTGAGAAGTTGCTAAATGTAGCTGTTCAAGCAGCCAAAAGGAGTCAAAAAATATCACTAAACAAAATGTCCAGAGAATTCAACAGGGAATTCTGGGGAGTTGCTTAATTTCAGCTGAGCCTCCCTTCCTTGACAGCCTGGATTTGAGCCAACAGGTTAGTGAAAGGGAGAGCCCAGAGCCAGGGGGAAGAGGGCATTCACCTGACCTGAGCTTGGTGCTGCAGGGAACCAAGAAAGTAGATTTAAAAACAATAATCCGTCAGCTGGACCCCTTTCCGATCTCCCCGCAGCTGGGCAGTTAACCCCAGGCCAGCCAGGGGAAGGAGTAAAGGGGAGCCAAAACCAAGCTAGCTCCACCTTTGATCCTGTAGTAAGGGCTTCATCCCAGGAGATACGGTGCCCACTGCCCCATTGAGGCACATGGCCCTGTCTTATCCCACCTCACTTTCCATCCGTGCGGCTTGCCTCACCAACTAACCTACCGCCCCTGCCCTGCCCACTTCATTAGCTATCTTTCCCTGCATGACAGGGTGTGCTACCTACTACTACATTTAGCTAAAAACAAGCTCTGGCTAATGCGCTGCTCTCTCCAAAGTGCGCCTGGCTTTAGCAAAGTTTTTAATTAGCCTCCACAGACTTCTTTTCCTTGATAGGAGATTATAGTGAGCGCAGCCCAAGACGCAATAGAATGCGGTTCCTTCCAAGTATATGCTCAATTGGGACATAACTTGGCATTCAACTAAGGGTATGTCTACACTACGAAATTAGGTCGAATTTATAGAAGTCGTTTTTTTAGAAATTGGTTTTATATATTCGAGTGTTTGTGTGTCCCCACAGAAAATGCTCTAAGTGCATTAAGTGCATTAACTTGGCAGAGTGCTTCCACAGTACTGAGTCAAGCGTCAACTTCCGGAGTGTTGCACTGTGGGTAGCTACCCCACAGTTCCCACAGTCTCCGCTGCCCATTGGAATTCTGGGTTGAGATCCCAATGCCTGATGGGGCTAAAACATTGTCGTGGGTGGTTCTGGGTACATATCGTCAGGCCCCCTTCCCTCCCTTCCCTCCCTCTGTGAAAGAAAGGGCAGACAATTGTTTTGTGCCTTTTTTCCTGAGTTACCCGTGCAGACGCCATACCACGGCAAACATGGAGCCCGCTCAGCTCACTGTCACCGTATGTCTCCTGGGTGCTGGCAGACGTGGTACTGCATTGCTACACAGTAGCAGCAATCCATTGCCTTCTGGCAGCAGATGGTGCAATACGACTGGTAGCCGTCATCATCGTGTCCGAGGTGCTCCTGGCCACGTCGGCCAGGAGCGCCTGGGCAGACATGGGCACAGGGACTAAATTTGGAGTGACTTGACCAGGTCATTCTCTTTAGTCCTGCAGTCAGTCCTATTGAACCGTCTTATGGTGAGCAAGCAGGCGATACGGATTGCTAGCAGTCATACTGTACCATCTTCTGCCGAGCAGCCATGAGATGTGGATGGCATGCAGACCTTCTGCACCGTCTGCTGCCAGCCAAAGATGTAAAAGATAGATGGAGTGGATCAAAACAAGAAATCGACCAGATTTGTTTTGTACTCATTTGCAACCTCCCCGCCCCTGCCCAGGGGCTCATTCCTCTAGGTCACACTGCAGTCACTCACAGAGAAGGTGCAGCGAGGTAAATCTAGCCATGTATCAATCACAGGCCAGACCAACCTGCTTGTTCCAATAAGAACAATAACTTAGGTGCACCATTTCTTATTGGAACCCTCCGTGAAGTCCTGCTTGAAATACTCCTTGATGTAAAGCCACCCCCTTTGTTGATTTTAACTCCCTGTAAGCCAACCCTGTAAGCCATGTCGTCAGTCGCCCCTCCCTGCGTCAGAGCAATGGCAGACGATCATGCATCTGAGTTGAGAGTGCTGTCCAGAGCGGTCACAGTGGAGCACTCTGGGATAGCTCCCGGAGGCCAATACCGTCAAATTGTGTCTACAGTACCCCAAATTCGACCCGGCAAGGCCAATTTAAGCGGTAATCCACTTGTCAGGGGTGGAGTAAGGAAATTGATTTTAAGAGCCCTTTAAGTCAAAATAAAGGGCTTCATTGTGTGGACGGGTGCAGGTTTACATTGATTTAACGCTGCTAAATTCGACCTAAAGTCCTAGTGTAGACCAGGGCTAAATGTAGTAAGAAGAGAACGGAATGGATTTTATTAACACTATTGGTGACTTCTTTTTCTGAATATCACTGTAAGTGGCAGTGAAAGTCACTAGATTTGTCACTGGTCACTTTGACACTTATTTTCTCGCTAGGGAAACCAAAAAGTCCCTAAATCGAGTGACAAAGTAGCTAAGTTGAAATGGGCCACATTTCAGAAAGCATTACACATAGTTCAACCTCAGGGCTATTGTATATAGAACCTTGATAAGTAGGTGTTAGTAGTTCCCAGGGAACTTCAAAGAGAGAGTACCTACAGGTTTCTTTAGTAAAGCAAATGTTTCCTGCCTACAGAAAACATTTTAAATAGTATTCAGAATACTGTGAACAACTTTTAAACAAAAAGTATTAGATAGTAAATCTTCTGGTGTTCCTCATACATCCTCCCCCGCCCCTCTTTGTTGCTGTCACACACTTCAATTTTCATTGGAAGGGTTCCATGTAACATTGACACTTCTGTGCTTTAGCATACACAAACACATTCCCCTCAGATCTTCCCTGCCAGATGAGTTCTCAGGCTTCAGAGTGACCATAAGGCTTAGTAAAAAGAAAAGGAGTACTTGTGGCACCTTAGAGACTAACCAATTTATTTGAGCATGAGCTTTCGTGAGCTACAGCTCACTTCATCAGATGCATCCAATGAAGTGAGCTGTAGCTCACGAAAGCTTATGCTCAAATAAATTGGTTAGTCTCTAAGGTGCCACAAGTACTCCTTTTCTTTTTGCAAACACAGACTAACACGGCTGCTACTCTGAAACCTGTCATAAGACTTAGTGTGTGTCACCTGGACGCTTCAGAGCTTGAGGAAAAAAAACGGCATCTCAGGGCAGCCTTTCAGAACCCTGTCAGCAAACAAATGCTACAGTGAGTAGCATTCCAGCCTCTGGGTGAATAGCTGACTGGTCACTCAGTTGCTCGTGAAACAGGAACCTGTAGCCTGTATCCAAAGTGGTACAGGGATTGGGCTCAGCATATAAAATACTTGTTCCCTGGATCTCTATAAGACTCTTGCTCTATAGGATGTTATCTTCATCCCATAAGGGTATTTTTATCCAGCATGGGTAGATAACACAAGCCAGCTGGGCTCAAGCTAGTGTGCTAAAGATAGCAGTGTGGCTATGGAGGCCTGATACCCTGGGTAGGCATTCAGGCCTTCGCCATGCTGCTATTTTAAGCATGCTAGCTCAAGCAGAGGTAGCACATGTACATCTACCTGAGCTGGGAATCACTCAGGTAGATGTACATAGACATCTACTTCTGAGTAGACATATCCTGAGACCAGGTAAGGATGTACCAGCCCTTCCTTGTTCAGCTCTGCCTGGTCGCTTTAAGACCGAATCCTAGTTTAAAGCTGTTGGCAAAGAGCTAAATGTATGTTCCACAAACTCTGTAGCTCCCAGAGCTACATTTACACCACAGCTGGGAGGTGTCATTCCCAGCGTGGGGAGACATACACTCACTAGCTCTGCATTAGTTAGCACCTCATAACTGCCCTGTGCCCATGGTAGCACAGGCTAGCTTGCCCGAGTACATATCCAGGGAGTGAGGCAGGATTATGCTTGTGCGGCAAGCCCGGGGCTGCTGCTTGAGTTGCTGTGGCCATGCGGTTATTGTAGCATACTCGCTTGAGGAGAACTAGTGTGTTTGTCTTCCCCACTGGGAATTATACCTCCCCTCACTGCTGTGTAGACGTAACCTAGGGTTGACATACGCTCCCCTCCCAACTCTCCCTCTAGGTCCACAAAATAAAAGTGGACCAAACATTATCCTAAAGGAGTGCTTCCCTAAGGAAAGCTGGAATGACACTCACCTGTACTCAGAGAAGTACGGGCACTGGGAGCCACCCCTCACAGCAGACTCATTTCTTGGTCCTGGGTGGACCAGTCACTGAACCCACAGAATGGTCTGTAATGCCTATATTTATAACCTTTCCCTCATCCACCACTAGCCCTGTGCTCTCTGACTGGCTCAGCTCTGGGAGAGTGGTTGGGTGTGACCTGCCACATGGATTGTCCACAATGCAAACTTTCTATAGTGCTTCAGAAACCACTACTGAACACATCCAGTAACTGTCATGCCCGACTTCTAGATGTTTCTGGGACCTTCTAGCTTTGTTGTTCTGTCCTCTGCACATGTGCCGAGATGCAAGGATTTTAGCTTGGAAAACTCTGTCTCCTCCCCACTGCTTCTTTCCCTTTCCTTGAGGGGGAAAAGAATGAATCAAATGCTGCAGTACAAGACATGTGGGTTACATGTGGAACTTCAAGCACTGAGGGCGTTTACTGCACTTTTAAGATCTCAAACATCCTGGATGCTGAGCTCAAAAGAACCCTTGTCAGTTGGAAGCAGTAACAGCTGAAGCTGGTTGAAGACTGAACCCATAAATTAAGTGAGACTGGATGTAGTGTGTAAATGACCGAGTCTCTCAGACGATAACCATCTATTTTTGTAGCGTGGCTTTATTTTATTATTGTTGTTATCCTGATCCAATTAAAGTCACTGTAGTTCAATTAAAAGGCACAATTCGATTTTTTGGAGCAACCCTTGACTATAATTTTCAGGATTTATGCACTTCCCCACTCTCAGCCCGAGGTGGCTTCCTAAAGATATATTTCCTGTGGCTCCTTGTATACCTGGCTCATCCCCAGGTCATAAACCAATATCAGTGTGTCTTCAGCATCTGGGTTTAAAATGAAGCCATATTCCTTATGCTTCCCCTCTGAACTACCTTTCTGTTTCTGACTTGGTCCTCATTTCTCTGGTTCCATGGGGAGTCATGTTCCTCATTTCCTCCTTTTGAAATGAACCTACATGGTCTCAGCACTTGCATGAAAGAACATTTTCACAAGCCTGTCTCCAGTGGCTGGTTTTACTATATGTACTCGCAGTTGGCTGCTCTGTTTCTCCACAGCATAAATCTGGCACTCTCAGGGACTGTTTCCTTCCCCCGGCTATATTTTGAATCAGTGCTGCCCGCTCTTCCCAGTGAGGTGCAATCACTTTTGCATCCCTGTAAATTTTGGTAGTCAACTGCTGTGTCTCTGCTTCTTAGTGACTTTAGTTTCCATCTCATTTTCATCCTGGCCATAGAGGGTGTAACAAAGTTCCTGCTCTACCTTGGTGGGTCTTGCGCTTATTGGCGGATTTGCTCGCCTTGGAGCTTCACGGCAGCCCTCAGCTTGGCCGTTTTTCTGAACCCACAGTCCAGGTCGACTCCTCCTGTGTCTGACCAGGAGTTGGGGGGAGAATTTGGGGGGAACCTGGGCCCGCCCTCTACTCCAGGTTCCAGCCCCGGACCCTGTGGAATGCAGCTGTCTAGAGTGCCTCCTGGAACAGCTGTGTGACAGCTACAACTCCCTGGGCTACTTCCCCATGGCCTCCTCCCAACACCTTCTTTATCCTCACCATAGGACCTTCCTCCTGGTGTCTGATAACGTTTGTACTCCTCAGTCCTCCAACAGTCCGCGTTCTCACTCTCAGCTCCTAGTGCCTCTTGCTCCCAGCTCCTCACACGCACGCTACAAACTGAAGTGAGCTCCTTTTTAAAACCCAGGTGCCCTGATTAGCCTGCCTTAACTAATTCTAGCAGCTTCTTGATTGGCTTCAGGTGTTCTAATTAGCCTGTCTTAATTGTCTCCAGAAGGTTCCCGATTGTTCTGGAACCTTCCCTGTTAGGAAACGGAACGTCTTTTGCTTGCTCCTCAGCTATCTGCTTTCTGTTCTTTCCTAAAGCCCCCTGGCCCGGATTTTTCTTACTTTTTGCACCTGCCTTAGTCCCCCCCGACCGGGTCAGACGCTTTTTTGTTTTTCTTTTCATTTTTTGTGTTTTTTTTTTTTGTCTACGTCCTTCGCCGGCCATCCCCCCCACGCCTGCTTTCAGGCGCAGCTATTTGCCTCAGCTGAGCCCCCGGAGGAGGGGGGGGAAGATTGCCGATTTTGCTGTCCGGAGGGGGGAGTGGAAACCCCCAGACCCAGCCGTTTCGCCAGTAGCTCGGACCTTATAGCATTCTTAACATACCGGAGGACTTGGAACACAGCCAACACAGCCGGAGACGGAGATTCCATCGGACAGAAGAAATAATATAAATCATCGTGACGGAGGCCGTGAGATTGAGTAACTTTCTGAATTATGCTCTCGTGGGGGGGAGTTTGACTGTGATTACTTGCGTTTGTGGCGGCACAGGGGGTGTGGCGTGGAGACCCCCACCCCCGATCCATCGGTGCCCCTACCCCCCCATCGTTATTACAACTGTCACGGCCCCCCCGCAGTCTGTCCCTGCTGGCAATCTGCCATCTCCCTTCGGATCCAGCTGTTTGCTTTGAACTTTGCCTTCCGGACCGGACCTAACAACCGACCAACCGAGACTCTTTGGACAAACGTGTGTGGGTCTGCACCCCCCCCCGGACTGCTTATCCTACAACTTGCCCCTTTTACTGGACCCCGATTTTGTTCCCCCCTTCCTCCCAGCCCCCCTCCCTCAGCATTTTTTCCCTTCCCGTCCGCAGCCAGCGGAGGGAGGGGCTATTCTGCCTTCTCCCCTCCCCCCTCCTCCTTCCGGTGTCTCCCTGTCTCTCCCTGCTCACAATGGCGGGGAACGAGAGGGGCGAGACTGCTTTAATAAAATTAGTTGTCCCTTCCCCACCACCACCCCTGCCCAACCCCCAAGGTCCCCCCCCTACTACTATTGTTAAGGTACTTGCCACCCCCCCTGCTGGGGCACCGGTAGCAGGAGGCACCAGGGTGATTGCTGCTGCTGCTGCACCCACCACCCCCCCAGATACTAGGAAACCCCCCCCGGTTCGCAAGAAGGGCCAGGGCGGGTGGAAGGGAAAGGGCCCCGCTAAAACCACTGAGCCCTCCATGGCGGGAGCTGCCCCCACCGCTGCAGCCTCGTCATCAACCGTGGCGCCCCTCCCAGCGTTTCCCTCCACCAGCTCTGCGATTGTCCCTCCCCCGGCCCCCAGGACGTATGCCCGGGCGGCAGCGGGCTCCCCGCTGCCTGCCGCCTCGTCATCTCGCCCCCCCCCTGCCTCTGCCACCATCACCAGCGGCCGAGGCCCTTTCCCCGCCTTGACCAGGAAGCACGGCGTCCGTTGCCTCCTGGTGCCCGCCTCGCCCCACGTGGAGACATACGTGCAGGCGTTGGCGAAGGTGGTGGGACCCACGGCTATTGTGGCGGCCTCCAAGATGTATGGGAAGGTCGTTTTCTTCTTAGCCTCGGAGGATGCCGCCCAGGAGGCGGTGGAGAGGGGCCTGACGGTAGGGGGGGTGTTTGTCCCCCTAGAACCGTTGGAAGACCTGGGCGTTCGCCTCGTCCTTACCTCCGTTCCTCCCTTCTTACCCAATGCTGCCCTGTTACCCGCTCTTTCCACCCTGGGGAAATTTGTTTCTGTCATCAGCCCTCTCCCGTTGGGCTGCAAGGACCCCACCCTCCGTCACATTTTTTCGTTCCGCCGGCAAGTGCAGCTCCTACCACCGGCAGGGGCGCGTGACGGAGAGGCGCTTGAGGGGTCCTTTCTAGTCCCCTACGAGGGAGCCCGCTATTGGGTCTTTTATTCTACCGGAGAGGCCCGGTGCTACCTCTGCCGCTCAGCGGGGCATGTCCGCAGAGACTGCCCTTTGGCTCGAGGGGGAGGGGCACCCGAAACCCCCGAGACCCGGCAGGACATCGGCCCCATCGCTGCCGACGCCCCTGGCTGCCCAGTACCAGAAACCAACCCTCCTCCTACTCGACCCATCGCTGCTCCCGTCCGGGCCCAAGAGATACCTTCCCTACAATGCCCGGGCGAGCAAGGGGTTTCCACCCTTGCTAGTACCACCCCAATAGAGCCCATGGAGGAGGGTGTGGCAAGGATATTATCGGGTATAAGAGAGGGCCCTCCCCAAGGAGAAGCCCCCGCCCCTCATGTTGCCCCACCGCTACCTCCCCGAACCCCTAAACCATCGCCTCCGCCCCCCGACACGACCCCTGCTAACCAGCCCCCAGATGATGCTATGGAGGGATGGACCCTAGTCCAGGGGAAGCGAGGCAAGCGGAAGGCTCGAGCTCCGCTGCATCCACCCGACGCGGAAGCCCCCCGGAAGACCAGGAAAGGAGGCACTGCTATCGAGCCTCCCGCCACGGCCGCAAGCGAGATCCATCCGCCGGTGTCGGGAGGGGAAGACGGACTGGCATTGGAGGGCAGAATCCCCCCTCCACGGGAAACCCTCCCCTCCGAGACTCCTGAGGACACCCCTTCTGCCTGGATGCTACCCGAACCCCACGCGGACCCCGAGGCGGCCGTTGAGGCTGGCCCTAGAGGAGAGGCCCCCGGGGTGGCAGGAGTTGGCCTCTCCTCCGTGTATGCGGAGATTGAGGCCCTAGATTTGACCCCGGTCACCCAGGGAGGGGATGATTTGCTGCCGGCCGGCCTCGAGCTGGGCAGCCTTACCCCAGCCTCCCTTTCCCCATGCTCCCTCCCCGTTTTTGCCTTCCCGGGTGAGCACCCTGCAGAAGGCGGTCCACCACCTGATGCCGTGACCGCTAAAACCACCATGGAGCCAGCACCTAGCATTATTGGGAGCCCCTCCCCTTCCCTCTTAACCCTTGATTCTGCTCAGGAGGCACTTTCCTTTAGCTGCTCGCCTCCTGCACCCCAGAGCCTTACCCCTGCCCCTGCCCCCACCCCTGCCCCTGCCCAAGGTCCCTCCTTCTGCAATGTTAATGCCGCCCCTGGGGTTATTTCCTTTCCGCCTTTTGCAGACTCCCCGCAGGGAGCAGTCTTTGCACTTTCTAGTCGCGACCCGTTAGGAGTGGCAATTTTTCCCCTGCCATCCCCCTCCACCCCAAGGCGTGAAATGAATTTAATAACCCCAGCCTGTCAGACGCCCCGTCGGTGGTCCGCACCCTGTCTACCTGCCTTAGCGGACCACGAGGCTGTATTAAGAGGCTCATCAGGGAATACCTCGGGAATTGTAACCCCACCCCCCCATGAGCTGCGGCATGCGCTACGGAAGTTCCTAGAGCACTCCCGTGGCGCCCGCAATAGGGCACAGCTGGCTCTTCGGCTATGGGGGGACTTTGATCAACTCCTCCAGGCCACAAAGGCCCTTATAAAGGAGGGCAGGGGGCAAGGAAAGCGCGCCCGCAAGCTTCCGAAGCGATCTACTCACCCACGGGATGGGTCATGGGTTGCTGCGCAACCCGCCGGGGGCCCTGAACCCCCCCGCCAATACAAGACCCCCACCCTCCCAGCCCTCCGTATGATGCCTCTTATTATTGCGACCCTGAATACCAGGGGCTGTAGGATGGCTCTCCGCAGGTCCCAGGTGCTCTCTTACCTTCGGGAGGGGAGGTACTCTGTAGTTTTCCTGCAGGAGACCCATACGGACCCAGCCGCCGAGGACAGGTGGCGGCTGGAGTGGGGGGACGGGGTATACTTTAGCCACTTTGCGACCTGGCAGGCTGGAGTAGCAACCCTATTCTCCCCCAACCTACGGCCTGAGGTGCTAGGGGTCAACGAGGCCGTGCCGGGCCACGTGCTGCACCTTCGAGTCCGTATGGAGGGGCTCGTGGTTAATTTTGTTAATATCTATGCCCCGCAAATGAGCTCCAGGCGGCCACAATTTTATCAGCAGGTGTCCGACTTTCTCGGCACCCTGGATTCGCATGAGTGCCTGGTCCTGGGAGGGGACTTTAACACCACCCTCGAGGAACGGGACCGCTCAGGGGCCGAACCGAGTCCGGCCGCCGTGAATATTCTCCAAGGGATAGTTGACCATCACTCCCTAGTGGACGTCTGGCGCGACCATCACCCAGATGACACCTCCACGTTTACCTTTGTCCGGGTGGAGGCCCATCGGTCACACCACTCTCGGTTGGACCGTATTTATTTATCCCGTTTCCATCTTTCACAGGCCCACTCCTCCGCCATTCGGCCGGCCCCATTCTCCGACCATCATTTAGTCGCTGTAACGGTTTCCCTCCGTGCAGAGAGACCGGGGCCGGCCTATTGGCACTTTAATAACAGCCTGTTGGAGGACGAGAGCTTTGTGATGTCCTTCCGGGAGTTCTGGTTGGCCTGGCGAGAGCAGTGGCGTGCCTTTCCCTCGGTGCGGCGATGGTGGGATCTCGGGAAGGTGCGCGCCAAGCTCTTCTGCCGTGACTACACTCGGGGCACCAGCCGACGGCGAAATGCGGCGATAGAGCAGCTGGAACGGGAGGTCTTAGAGATGGAGAGGCGCCTGGCCGCCGATCCCGAGGACCCGTCCCTCTGCGGAGCGTGCCGGGAGAAGCGGGAGGAGCTCCGGGCCCTTGAGGACCACAGGGCCCGAGGTGCCTTCGTTCGATCCCGCATCCGCGTCCTTCGGGAGATGGACCGCGGCTCCCGCTTCTTCTATGCCCTGGAGAAAACGAGGGGGGCCAAGAAACACGTCACCTGCCTTCTTGCGGAAGATGGCACCCCCCTCACGGGTCCGGAGGAGATGTGTGGGAGGGCCCGTGACTTCTACACAAGCCTTTTCTCCCCGGACCCGACCGATCCTGACGCTTGCGAGGTGCTCTGGGAGGAACTCCCCACGGTCAGCGTGGGCGACCGAGACCGACTAGAGCTGCCTCTCACCCTGGCCGAGTTCCCGGAAGCCCTCCGTCGCATGCCCACCAATAAATCTCCGGGCATGGACGGGCTGACCGTGGAGTTTTACCGCGCGTTCTGGGACATTCTCGGCCCAGACCTAGTCACCGTCTGGGCTGAGTCCTTGCAGAGCGGGGTCCTCCCTCTGTCATGCAGGCGAGCGGTGCTCGCTTTGCTGCCGAAGAAGGGGGACCTCCGCGATTTACGAAACTGGCGTCCCGTCTCACTCCTTAGCACGGATTACAAAATCGTAGCGAAAGCAATCTCGCTGCGGCTAGGGTCCGTGATGGCGGACGTGGTCCACCCAGACCAGACCTATACTGTCCCGGGTCGCAGCATTTTTGACAACCTCTTTCTCGTCCGAGACCTTTTGGAACTCGGGCGGAGAGATGGTCTATCGTTCGCCCTCCTGTCTCTTGATCAGGAGAAGGCGTTTGATAGAGTAGACCATGGGTACCTCCTGAGCACTCTGCAGGCGTTTGGATTTGGACCTCAGTTTGTGAGTTTTCTCCGGGTGCTGTATGCCTCCGCGGAGTGTTTGGTTAGGCTCAACTGGACCCTGACTGAACCGGTCAGCTTCGGGCGAGGAGTGCGGCAGGGGTGCCCCCTCTCGGGCCAGTTGTATGCTCTGGCGATCGAGCCTTTCCTCTGTCTTCTCCGCAGGAGGATGACAGGGTTGGTGCTGCGGGAGCCGGAGCTGCGGCTGGTCCTGTCGGCGTACGCCGATGACGTACTTCTCGTGGTCCAGGACCCGGGCGACTTGGCGCGAGTGGAGGCATGCCAAGCCATCTATTCGGCAGCCTCCTCCGCCCGAGTCAACTGGGTCAAGAGCTCTGGCTTGGCGGTGGGGGACTGGCGGCAGGTGAGCTCCCTCCCACCCGCACTTCAGACCATCCGGTGGAGTGCGGGTCCACTGCTCTATCTCGGCGTTTACCTTTCCGCCACGCATCCTTCCCTGCCGGAGAACTGGCAAAATTTAGAGGGCGGGGTGATAGAGCGGATCCGGAGATGGACGAGGCTTCTTCGATGTCTCTCCCTCCGAGGGAGAGCACTGGTGCTTAACCAACTAGTCCTGTCCACGCTCTGGTACCGGCTCAACACCCTGGCCCCGGCCCCGGGTTTCCTGACCCATCTCCGGAGATTGATTCTAGAGTTCTTTTGGTCAGGAATGCACTGGGCCCCTGTTGGAGTTCTTCATCTACCCCTGAAGGAAGGAGGGCAGGGCCTGAAGTGTCTGTACACTCAGGTCCGCGTCTTCCGCCTCCAGGCCCTGCAGAGGCTCTTTTATAGTGCAAGTAGTTCGGCGTGGAGCATACTGGCGCACGCCTTCCTGCGCCGTTTCCAAGGGTTTCGATATGACCGGCAGCTCTTTTATCTTTCTCCGAGGGGTTTTCCGCGAGACCTCTCCGGGCTGCCGGTCTTCTACCAGGACCTCCTCCGGACCTGGAAATTGTTTCTAACAACCAGGTCCGTGGCGGCCACCGTGGGGGCAGATCTCCTCACGGAGCCCCTGCTACACAACCCCCAGCTCCGTGTGCAGGTGGCGGAGTCCCGCTCGGTGCGCCAGAGGTTGGTTCTGGTGGAAGTCACGAGGGTCGGAGACCTCCTGAACTACGGCCGGAGAGACTGGCTGGATCCCCTGATGCTCGCTCGGCGCATGGGGCTCTCCAGCCTTCGTACCCCCGGCGCGTGCTTCAGGAGGTGAAGGCCGCCTTGACCCCCGCTGCTCGGGCTTATGTTAGCCGAGCCTTGTGCGAGGGCGCACCCCGCCCATCCCTTACCCCGGGCCCGCCGGACCTTTCCATCGGGCCCCCACCCCGTAGATCCCAACAAACCCCTCACCCTTTCACTGCAAGCCGGCTGCACAAACTGCAGCCGGTTAGCTTTCAAATTGCTCCACGGAAATACTTATATACACTTACGCTTCACACCCTTCACGCCCACACCCTGGTGTCCCGCCCCGATACAAAGTGGCGGGATCTCCTGCCACCTTTGGAGGGTGAGCAACCTCGGTGGGCCAGCCTGTATTCCACCCTGGTCCCAAGGCCCGTCGGGGACATCAGTTGGCGGCTCCTTCACGGAGCTGTGAGCACGGGCGTGTTTTTGACACGGTTTACCCCCATTCCGGACACTTGTCCTTTTTGTAATGTGAGGGAAACCCTGCCGCACGTGTATTTAGAGTGTGCCAGATTGCAGCCCCTTTTTCGGCTCCTCACAAATATTTTATTACGCTTCTGGCTTCATTTTTCCCCCCACCTTTTTATCTATACACTTCCCATTCGTGGCCCCACAAAGTCGCGGGATCTTCTGGTCAACCTCCTCCTAGCTTTGGCTAAAACAGCCATTTATAAAACCAGAGAGAGGAGGTTGGCCCATGAAGCGTCCTGCGATTGTGGGGCCGTTTTTCGATCCTCAGTACACTCACGTATCCGGGCGGAGTTCCTCTGGGCGGCGTCCACCGACTCCCTTGAAGCCTTCGAGGAGCGGTGGGCGCTGTCTGGGGTTCTCTGCTCGGTGACCCCGTCCGGTTCCCTCCGCCTGACCCTTTGACTGAGGGGCAGAGCGAGAGACGCCAGCCCCAGCCATTGCCGCTGTGGATACCATCATCCCTGTCGTCTAGGAGGGGTCCTATGATACATGGGTGTCTACCCCCCCCTCCCTAAACCGCCCACCCCGCAGCCGTGCCCATCTTACCGGGCACTCTCAGGAGAGGGAGGATCGGTGACACTGGGCGCGGCACTGGGTAACTCGAGGGGGTGGAAGACCACGAGTGTCGAGGAAGCCCCCCCGCTCTAGGCCACCAGGTAACTCAGGAGGGTGGAAGACCACGAGTGTCGAGGAAGCCCCCCCGCTCTGGGCCCAGGCTAGCCTGAATACTTCTCCCTCCTGAAAGCTGCTGTGTTATACCTTCTGATTGCGTTGTTTTGTTGCATAGTTGTTTTGTTTTCTTTGGTAATTCTGTAAGCGTTACCAATAAATTTTCCTTCTGTTTTCAAAAAAAAACCTTCCCTGCTCCCTTACGCAGGGAAAAGGGACCTCCTTCGCTTGCTGCTCAGCTATCTGCTTTCTATTCTCTCCTAAAGCCCCCTGGCCTGGATTTTTCTTACTTTTTGACCCTGCTTCAGTTCCTCCCCAGACGCTTTTTCTTCGTTTTGTTGGGGGTTTTTTGCTGGTTTTTTTGCTGCCATTCGAGTGCTGGTCGGTTGCCAGCTTGCTGCCAGCTCCCCGCCCGCCCCCCGCCCGCTCTCGGACGCCGCTTTTGCTCCAGCTGAAACCCCCGGAGGAGGGGGGGAGGACTGCCGACCCGCTACCCGGAGGAGGGGAGTGGAAGCCCCCAGACCCAGCTGTTTTGCTGTTATCTCTAAACCCGTACCGAGCTAGGAAGATTCTTCTTATCTCTGCAACATTCTTGGCCTGCTGAAAGCCTCATTACAAAGCCGGAAGAGAAGATAGCCGACAGAAAAAATCACCCAGGGAAGCTACGAACCATCATCGTGGAGGGGGCCGTAAGACTGAGTAACTTTTGAATTGTACTCTCATGTGGGGGGAGTTTGACTGTGTTTTAATTGCGTTTGTGGGGGCACAGGGGGTGTGGCACGGAGCTGCCCCCCGATCCATCGGTTCCCCCCCCCCAACACTATTACAACCGTCACAGCCCCCCCGCCATCCGTCCCTGCTGGTAACTTTCCATCTGTCTTTGGATTCAGCTGTTTGCTTTGAATTTTGCCGTTTTGGACCAGACATAACAGCCGACCAAACGAGACTCTTTGGACAAACGTGCATGGGTCCACTACCCCCCCGGACTGTTTACCCCACAGTTTGCCCCTATTACCGGACCCCAACTCCTGTTTTCCTCCCCCGTCCAGTCTGACCCATTTGGCACCCCCCCCCCGCCTGCAGCCCAGCAGGGAGGAGTGGTTAATCTGCTTCCCCCATCCCCCTCCTACCTCTGGTGTCTCCCCGTCTCTCCCTGCTCACAATGGCGGGGAATGAGAGGGGTGAGGCCCCTCTAACAATATCAGTTGCCCCTCCCCCAACTACCCCCCTGCCCAACCCCCCAGCCCTCCCCCCCACCACTGCTGTCAAAACATCTGCCACCACCCCCGCTGGGGCATCGGCAGCAGGAGGCACCCGGGCGATTACTGCCGCTGCAACGCCCACCGCCCCCCCAGATTCTAGGAACCCCCCCCCGCCAGTTGGCCAGAAAGGCCAGGGTGTGAAGAAAGGAAAGGGCCCCGCTAAAACCACCAGGCCCTCCATGGCAGGGGCTGCCCCCACCACTGTGGCCTCATCATCGACCATGGCGTCCCTCCCCGCTGTTCCCTCCACCAGCTCTGCGAGCATCCCTCCCCCGGCCCCCAGGACGTATGCCCGGGCAGTGGCACCCCCCCCCGCCTGCCGCCTCGTCATCTCGCCCATCCACCGCCTCCGCTACCATCAATAGCGACCGGGGCCCCTTTCCCACCATGACCAGGAAGCACGGCGTCCGTTGCCTCCTGGTCCCCGCCTCGCCCCACGTGGAGACATACATGCAGGTGTTGGCGAGGGTGGTAGGACCCACGGCTATCATGGTAGCCTCCAAAATGTACAGGAAGGTCGTCTTTTTCTTAGCATCGGAGGCTGCCACCCAGGAGGCGGTGGAGAAGGGCCTGGGGGGGGGTGTTTGTCCCCCTGGAGCCGCTAGAGGACCTGGGCATTCGCCTAGTCCTCACCTCCGTCCCTCCCTTTCTACCCAATGCCGCCCTGTTACTCGTTCTCACCACCCTGGGGAAACTTGTTTCTGTCATCAGCCCTCTCCCGTTGGGCTGCAAGGACCCCACCCTCCATCACATCCTCTCGTTCCGCCGGCAAGTGCAGCTTCTACTGCCACGGCCGGCGTGTGACGGAGAGGCGCTCGAGGGGTCCTTCCTAGTCCCCTACCAGGGAGCCCGCTATTGGGTCTTTTACTCCACGGGAGAAGCCTGGTGCTACCTCTGCTGCTCAGCGGGGCATGTCCGAAGAGACTGCCCTTTGACCCAGCAGGGAAGGGCACCCAAGACCCCCGAGACCCGGCAGGACGTCGGCTCAGTCGTTGCCGATGCCCCTGGCCGCCCGGCCCCTGAAACCACCTCTCTTCCTGCTTGATCCACCACTGCTCCCGTCCGGGCCCAAGAGACACCTCCCCGACAACGCCCAGACAAGCAAGGAAGTCCCACCCTTGCTATCAACAATCCAGCAGAGCCTATGCAGGAGGGTGCAGCAAAGATATTACCAGGTATAGGAGAAGGCCCGCCCCAAGGAGAACCCCCCGCCCCTCATGCTGCCTCACCGTTACCCCCCCCCCGAACTCCTGAACCATCGCCTCTGCCCCCTGACACGACCCCTGCTAACCAACCCCCAGACCCTAGTCCAGGGGAAGCGAGGCAAGCGGAAGGCTCGAGCTCCGCTGCACCCATCCGATGCGGAGGCCCCCCGGAAGACCAGGAAGGGAGGCACTGATACTGAGCCTTCCGCTATGCCCACGAGTCAGATCCAGCCGCCAGGGTCGGGAGGGGAAGATAGAATGGCATTGGAAGGTAGAATCTCCCCTCCACAGGAGGCCCTCCCCTCCGAGACCCCTGAGAAAGCCCTTTCTACCCAGATACCACCCGAACCCCCCCGCGAATCCTGAAGAGACCGTTGAGGCGGGCTCCAGAGGAGGAGGCCCCGGGGTAGCAGAAGATGACCTCTCCTCCATGTATGAGGAGACTGAGGCCCTAGGCTTGACCCCGATCACCCAGGGAGAGGATGATCTACTGCCAGCTGGCCTCGATCTGGGCAACCTCACCCCAGTCCCCCTTTCCCCATGCTCCCTCCCCCTAACCACCTTCCCAGGCGGGCACCCTACAGAAGGTGGTCTACCACCTGATGCCATGGCCGCCAAATCCACCACAGAGCCTGCGCCTAGCATCACTGAGAGCCCCCTCTCCCACCCCTCCACCCTCGAATCTGCTCAGGAGGCACCACTTTTCACCTGCTTGCCTCCCGAAGCCCAGAGCCTTGCCTCTGCCTCTGCCCCTGCCCCCACCCCTGTCCCTGCCCAATCCACCTCCTCCTGCAATGCTATTGCCACCCCTGGGGTTATTTCTTTCCCGTTTTTTGCGGATTCCCCCCAGGGAGCAGCCTTTGCATTTTCCTGCTGCGACCCATTAGGAGCTGCAATTTTCCCTCCACCATCCTCTTCTACCCCAAGGCTTGAGACAGACCTAATCACTTTAGCCTGTCAGATGCCCTGTCGGTAGTCCGCACCCTGCCTGCCCGCCTCAGCGGACCACGAGGCTGCACCAAGAGCCCCACCAGGGAATAACCCGGAAATCGCAACCCCACCCCCCCAATGAGCTGCGAAACACATTGCGGGAGTTTTTAGAAAACATCCGTGGCTCTCGCAACAGGGTACAGCTGCGGGGGACTTTGATCAACTCCTCCAGGCCACAAGGGCCCTTATAAAGGAGGGTAGAGCGGAAAGGAAGGCACAGTGCTGCAGCCTACAGGTGGGCCCATGGCTTCCATGATGATTTACTCACTTACGGGATGGGTCACGGATTGCTGTGCGACCCGCTGGGGGCCATGAACACCCCCGCCAATAAGGAACCCCCATCCCCCCAGCCTTCCGCATGACACCTCTCATTATCGCAACTTTGAACACCAGGGGCTGTAGGCTGGCTCTCCGCAGGTCCCAGGTGCTCTCTTACCTTCGGGAAGGGGGGTACTCTGTGGTTTTCCTGCAGGAGACCCATACGGATCCGACTGCCGAGGACAGCTGGCGGGTGGAGTGGGGAGACGGGGTCTACTTTAGCCACTTCACGATCCGACAAGCTGGAGTGGCAACCCTGTTCTTCCCCAACCTACGGCCCAAGGTGCTAGGGGTCACTGAGGCCATGCTGGGCCACCTACTGCATCTCCGAGTCCGTATGGAGGGGCTCGTGGTCAACCTTGTTAATATCTATGCCCCGATAACGAGCCCGAAGCCGCCGCAATTCTATCAGCGGGTGTCCGACTTCCTCGGCACCCTTGATTCTCACGAGTGCCTAGTCTTGGGAGGGGACTTTAACACCACCCTCGAGGAACAGGACCGCTCAGGGGCCGAGCTGAGCCCGGCCGCCACGAACATTCTCCGAGGAATAGTCGAACATCACTCCCTCGTAGACGTCTGGAGTGACCACCACCCCGATGACATTTCCACGTTCACCTTTGTCCGGGTGGAGGCCCATCGGTCACACCGCTCTCAGTTGGACCGTATTTATTTATCCCGTTTCCATCTTTCACAAGCCCACTCCAACATTCGGCCGGCCCCATTCGCCGACCATCATCTAGCCACCATAACAGCCTCCCTCCATGCAGAGAGGCCGGGGCCGGCCTATTGGCATTTTAACAACAGCCTGTTGGAGGATGAGGGCTTTGAGACGTCCTTCCGGGAGTTTTGGCTGGCCTGGCGAGAGCAGCGGCGTGCCTTTCCCTCGGCACGACGATGGTGGGATCTCGGGAAGGTGCGCGCCAAGCTCTTCTGCCGTGACTACACTCGGGACACCAGCCGACGGAGAAATGCAGCGATAGAGCAGTTGGAATGGGAGATCTTAGAGATGGAGAGGCGTCTGGCCGCCAGCCCCGAGGACCCGTTCCTCTGCGGAGCGTGCCGGGAGAAGCGGGAGGAGCTCCGGGCCCTCGAGGACCATCGGGCCCGAGGTGCCTTTGTTTGATTCCGCATCCGCCTCCTTCGGGAGATGGACCGTGGCTCCCATTTCTTCTATGCCCTGGAGAAAACGAGGGGGGCCAAGAAACACGTCACCTGCCTTCTAACAGAAGACGGCACCCCCCTCACGGATCCGGTGGAGATGTGTGGGAGGGCCCGTGACTTCTACACAAGCCTTTTCTCCCCGGATCCAACTGATCCTGGTGCTTGCGGGGTGCTCTGGGAGGAACTCCCCACGGTCAGCGTGAGCAACTGAAACCGACTAGAGCTGCCTCTCACCCTGGCAGAGTTCTCGGAAGCCCTCCATCGCATGGCCACCAATAAATCTCCGGGCATGGACGGGCTGACCGTGGAGTTCTATCGTGCGTTCTGGGACATCCTTGGCCCAGACCTAGCCCCTGTCTGGGCCGAGTCTTTGCAGGGCGTGGTCCTCCCTCTTTCGTGCAGGCGAGCGGTGCTCGCCTTTTTGCCGAAAAAGGGGGACCTCCGCAATTTACGAAACTGGCGTCCCGTCTCGCTCCTTAGCACGGACTATAAAATCGTAGCGAAAGCAATCTCGCTGCGGCTAGGGTTCGTGATGGCAGACATGATCCACCCAGACCAGACCTATACTGTCCCAGGTCACAGCATTTTTGACAACCTATTTCTAGTCCGAGACCCTTTGGAACTCGGGCATAGACACGGTCCGTCGTTCGCCCTCCTGTCTCTTGATCAGGGGAAGGCGTTCAATAGAGTAGACCATGGGTACCTCCTGAGCACTCTGCAGGCATTTGGATTCGGACTTCAGTTTGTGAGTTTTCTCCAGGTGCTGTACGCCTCCGCGGAGTGTCTGGTTAGGCTCAACTGGACCCTGACCAAACCGGTCAGCTTCGGGCGAGAAGTGCAGCAGGGGTGCCCCCTCTGGCGATCGAGCCTTTCCTCTGTCTCCTCTGCAGGAGGTTGACAGGGTTGGTGCTGCAGGAGCCGGAGCTGCAGCTGGTCCTGTCAGTGTACGCCGATGATGTGCTCCTCGTGGTCCAGGACCTGGGCGACTTGGCGCGGGTGGAGGCTTGCCAGGCCATCTATTCGGCAGCCTCCTCCGCCCGAGTCAACTGGGTCAAGAGCTCTGGCTTGGCGGTGGGGGACTGGCGGCAGATGAGCTCCCTCCCACCCGCGCTTCAGACCATCCGGTGGAGTGCGAGTCCACTGCTCTACCTAGGCGTTTACCTTTCTGCCATGCACCCTTCTCCGCCAGAGAACTGGCAAAATTTAGAAGGCGGGGTGATAGAGCGGCTCCGGAAATGGACGAGGCTACTCCGATGTCTCTCCCTCCGAGGGAGAGCACTGGTGCTTAACCAATTAGTCCTGTCCACGCTCTGGTACCGGCCGCGGGTTTCCTGACCAACCTCCGGACATCGATTCTAGAGTTCTTTTGGTCAGGAATGCACTGGGCCCCTGTTGCGGTTCTTCATCTACCCCTGAAGGAAGGAGGGCAGGGCCTGAAGTGTCTGCACACTCAGGTCCATGTCTTCTGCCTCCAGGCCCTGCAGAGGCTCCTTTATAGTGCAGGTAGTTCGACATGGAGCATACTGGCGCATGCCTTCCTGCGCCGCTTCCAAGGGCTCCGATACGACCAGCAGCTCTTTTATCTCTGTCCTAGAGGCTTTCCGCGAGACCTCTCCGGGCTGCTGGTCTTCTACCAGGACCTCCTCCGGACCTGGAAACTGTTTTCAACAACCAGGTCCGTGGCGGCCACCTTGGGAGCAGATCTCCTCGTGGAGCCCCCGCTACACAACCCCCAGCTTCGTCTGCAGGTGGCGGAGTTCCGCTCCGAAACTGGCGAAAGTCACAAGAGTTGGAGACCTCCTGGATTACGACCGGGGAGACTGGCTGGATCCCCTGACGCTCGCTTGGTGCATGGGGCTCTCCAGACCTCGTACCCCCCGGTGCGTACTTCAGGAGGTGAAGTCTCCCTTGACGCCCACTGCTCGGGCTTATCTCAACCGAGCCCTGCGCGAGGGCGCACCCCGCCTACCCTCTACCCCAGGCCCGCCAGACCTTTCAGTTGGGCCCCTACCCCGTAGATACCAACAAACCCCTCACCCTTTCACTGCGAGCCGGCTGCTTCCAAATCGTGCCACGGAAACATCTATACACACTCACGCTTCACCCCCTTCATGCACACACCCTGGTGTCCCGCCCCGATACAGAGGACCTCCTGCCACCTTTGGAGGGTGAGCAGCCCCGGTGGGCCAGCCTGTATTCCACCTTGGTCCCGAGGCCCGTCGGGGACATCAGTTGGCGGCTCCTTCACGGAGCTGTGAGCACGGGCATGTTTTTGACGCGGTTCACCCCCATCGCGGATACTTGCCCTTTTTGCAATGTGAGGGAAACCCTGGCACACATATATTTAGAGTGTGCCAGGCTGCAGCCCCTTTTCCGGCTCCTCGCAAATATTTTATTACGCTTTTGGCTACATTTTTCCCCTCCCCCTTTTTATCTATACACTCCCCATCTGTGGCCCCACAAAGTCGTGGGATCTCCTGGTTAACCTCCTCCTAGCCCTAGCTAAAACAGCCATCTATAAAACCAGAGAGGGAAGGTTGGCCAATGAAGCATCCTGCGACTGTAGGGCCGTTTTCCGTTCCTTGGTACATTCACGTATACGGGCGGAGTTCCTCTGGGCGGCATCCACCGACTTCCTTGACACCTTCGAGGAGCGGTGGGCGCTGTCCGAGGTTCTCTGCTCGGTGACCCCATCCAGTTCCCTCCATCTGACCCTTTGATTGAGGGGAAGAGCGAGAGACCCCAGCTCCAGCCGTTGCTGCTGTGGATACCATCATCACTGTCACCTAGGAGGGGTCCTATCACACGTGGGTGTATGTCCCCCCACCTCCAAACTACCCACCCCGCAACCTTGCCCATCTTGTCAGGCACTCTCAGGAGAGGAATAATCGGTGACACTGGGCATGGCACTAGGTAACTCGAGGGGGTGGAAGACCACGAGTATCGAGGAAGCCCCCCGGCTCTAGGCCCAGGCTAGCCTGAACACTTCTCCCTCCTGAAGGCTGCTGTGTTATACCTTGCATTTGCTTTTGTTTTGTTGCATAGTTTTGCTTTATCATCCTTTTTGGTGATTCCTTGTAAGTGTTATGCAATAAAATTCTTCCTGCTTAAAAAAAAAAAAAATTACTCTCCTATAGCCATCTGGCACGACCCTGTCACAAGGGTTATTGCTGAAGTACAGGATTGTAATTTTTCGTCCTTCATGTGGGCTCTTCAGTGCTCTGGCACATCTTCCTTTGACACAGTCCCTGGTGGCAGGCCAGCTGCACCACAACTGAGGCAAATGCTGTAAATCCCAACATTCATCCCACCAACT
This sequence comes from Lepidochelys kempii, assembly GCF_965140285.1. Taxonomy (NCBI): domain Eukaryota; kingdom Metazoa; phylum Chordata; order Testudines; family Cheloniidae; genus Lepidochelys; species Lepidochelys kempii. The sequence goes on along the minus strand of NC_136392.1, from coordinate 26,720,735 downwards.
GCCTTCCACACCACACTCCTCCTAGGGTCCCAGACACTCTGCCTCACCCCACATGACCCCCTAACTGGTGCAGAACATTCCCCTGCTGATGACCATCATCTTCCTGAGCAGGAGGGAAAGAGCAGCGGATTCACCACACTGGCCTCTGCTGGCCCCTCACCATTTAATGGCTTCATCATAGGATGATAAGGAGTCAGCTCTGATCCAAGCTTCATTTTCATCTGGCTTCTAGCCCTGGGATTTCCAACTTTAAGGCAGTCTGTCTAGTGGGCTACTGAGGAGCCAGGCAGGCATGCTGGCAGGAAACCAGGCAGGTTTCCCATGGAATCCTAGCAGGCAGGGCTTTGTCAGAACTTTGGCAAAATCAAACCCTTCTAAAAAATGACAGGTTTCAGAGTAACAGCCGTGTTAGTCTGTATTTGCAAAAAGAAAAGGAGTACTTGTGGCACCTTAGAGACTAACCAATTTATTTGAGCATAAGCTTTCGTGAGCGACAGCTCACTTCATCGGATGCATACTGTGGAAAGTAAAGACGATGTTTTTATACACACAAACCATGAAAAAATGGGTGTTTATCACTACAAAAGGTTCTCTCTCCCCCACCCCACTCTCCTGCTGGTAATAGCTATGTAAAGTGATCACTCGCCTTACAATGTGTATGATAATCAAGGTGGGCCATTTCCAGCACAAATCCAGGGTTTAACAAGAATGTCGGGGGGGGGGGGGGTAGGAAAAAACAAGGGGAAATAGGCTTGAATAGAGACTGGGAGTGGCTAAGTCATTATGCAAGGTAATCTAAGTTAATTGTATCCAATTTGCAAATGAATTCCAATTCAGCAGTCTCTCGCTGGAGTCTGGATTTGAAGTTTTTCTGTTGTAATATCGCAACTTTCATGGCTATAATCGCGTGACCAGAGAGATTGAAGTGTTCTCCGACTGGTTTATGAATGTTATAATTCTTGACATCTGATTTGTGTCCATTTATTCTTTTACGTAGAGACTGTCCAGTTTGACCAATGTACATGGCAGAGGGGCATTGCTGGCACATGATGGCATAGATCACATTGGTAGATGTGCAGGTGAACGAGCCTCTGATAGTGTGGCTGATGTTATTAGGCCCTGTGATGGTGTCCCCTGAATAGATATGTAGGCACAGTTGGCAACGGGCTTTGTTGCAAGGATAGGTTCCTGGGTTAGTGGTTCTGTTGTGTGGTATGTGGTTGCTGGTGAGTATTCGCTTCAGGTTGAGGGGCTGTCTGTAGGCAAGGACTGGCCTGTCTCCCAAGATTTGTGAGAGTGTTGGGTTATCCTTCAGGATAGGTTGTAGATAATGCGTTGGAGGGGTTTTAGTTGGGGGCTGAAGGTGACGGCTAGTGGCATTCTGTTATTTTCTTTGTTAGGCCTGTCCTGTAGTAGGTGACTTCTGGGAACTCTTCTGGCTCTATCAATCTGTTTCTTCACTTCCGCAGGTGGGTATTGTAGTTGTAAGAATGCTTGATAGAGATCTTGTAGGTGTTTGTCTCTGTCTGAGGGGTTGGAGCAAATGCGGTTGTATCGTAGAGCTTGGCTGTAGACAATGGATCGTGTGGTGTGGTCAGGGTGAAAGCTGGAGGCATGTAGGTAGGAATAGCGGTCAGTAGGTTTCTGGTATAGGGTGGTGTTTATGTGACTATCGTTTATTAGCACTGTAATGTCCAGGAAGTGGATCTCTTGTGTGGACTGGACCAGGCTGAGGTTGATGGTGGGATGGAAATTGTTGAAATCATGGTGGAATTCCTCAAGGGCTTCTTTTCCATGGGTCCAGATGAGGAAGATGTCATCAATATAGCGCAAGTAGAGTAGGGGCGTTAGAACAACGCTTCCTCAGCTCTCATCCCCTAAGTCAGTCATAAAAATGTTGGCATACTGTGGGGCCATGCGGGTACCCAGAGCAGTGCCGCTGATCTGAAGGTATACATTGTCCCCAAATGTAAAATAGTTATGGATAAGGACAAAGTCACAAAGTTCAGCCACCACGTTAGCCGTGACATTATCGGGGATAGTGTTCTTGATGGCTTGTAGTCCATCTTTGGGTGGAATGTTGGTGTAGAGGGCTTCTACATCCATAGTGGCCCAAGATGGTGTTATCAGGAAGATCACCGATGGATTGTAGTTTCCTCAGGAAGTCAGTGGTGTCTCGAAGTTAGCTGGGAGTGCTTGTAGCGTAGGGCCTGAGGAGGGAGTCTACATAGCCAGACAATCCTGCTGTCAGGGTGCCAATGCCTGAGATGATGGGGTGTCCAGGATTTCCAGGTTTATGGATCTTGGGTAGTAGATAGAATACCCCAGGTCGGGGTTCCAGGGGTGTGTCTGTGCGGATTTGATCTTGTGCTTTTTCAGGGAGTTTCTTGAGCAAATGCTGTAGTTTCTTTTGGTAGCTCTCAGTGGGATCAGAGGGTAATGGCTTGTAGAAAGTGGTGTTGGAGAGCTGCTGAACAGCCTCTTGTTCATATTCCGACCTATTCATGATGACAACAGCACCTCCTTTGTCAGCCTTTTTGATTATGATGTCAGAGTTGTTTCTGAGGCTGTGGATGGCATTGTGTTCTGCAAGGCTGAGAATATGGGGCAAGTGATGCTGTTTTTCCACAATTTCAGCCCATGCACATCAGCGAAAGCACTCTATGTAGAAGTCCAGTCTGTTGTTTTGACCTTCAGGAGGAGTCCACCTAGAATCCTTCTTTTTGTCGTGTTGGTATGGAGGTCTCTGTGGATTAGTATGTTGTTCAGAGGTGTGTTGGAAATATTCCTTGAGTCGGAGATGTCGAAAATAGGATTCTAGGTCACCACAGAACTGTATCATGTTCGTGGGGGTGGAGGGGCAGAAGGAGAGGCCCTGAGATAGGACAGCTGCTTCTGCTGGGCTAAGAGTATAGTCGGATAGGTTAATAATATTGCTGGGTGGGTTGAGGGAACCATTGCTGTGGCCCCTTGTGGCATGTAGTAGTTTAGAAAGTTTAGTGTCCTTTTTCTTTTGTAGAGAAGCAAAGTAAATATATTGTAAACCATTGTGAAAACCATTGTAAATGGCTTGTCTAGTTTTAGTAAAGTCCAGCCACGAGGAAGTTTGTGTGGAAGGTTGGTTTTTTATGAGAGTATCCAGTTTTGAGAGCTCATTCTTTATCTTTCCCTGTTTGCTGTAGAGGATGTTGATCAGGTGGTTCCGCAGTTTCTTTGAGAGTGTGTGGCACAAGCTGTCAGCATAGTCTGTGTGGTATGTAGATTGTAATGGATTTTTTACCTTCAGTCCTTTTGGTACGATGTCCATCTGTTTGCAAACCTGGATTTGTGCTGGAAATGGCCCACCTTGATCATCATACACATTGTAAGGAGAGTGACCACTTTACATAAGCTATTACCAGCAGGAGAGTGGGGTGGGGGGAGAGAAAACCTTTTGTAGTGATAATCACCCATTTTTTCATGGTTTGTGTGTATAAAAATGTCTTCTGTACTTTCCACAGTATGCATCCGATGAAGTGAGCTGTAGCTCACAAAAGCTTATGCTCAAATAAATTGGTTAGTCTCTAAGGTGCCACAAGTCCTCCTTTTCTTTTTTCTAAAAAATGGTTTCAATTTCAATGAATCTGAAAAATCTGATGAAAAAAACTTGTTGGAAGTTTTCTGACCAGCTTTGGTTTACTGCCTAATTGTTTTGATTAAGAAGTCATTTGAAAGTATTCCAAATAGTGTTTGTCAAGGTTTGTGTATGTATTAAATGTTTGTTCACTAAGGAATTGTATGGAACTCTCTCCTTGAGGCTGACTGGCCATTGTTATTAACACGTACATTCAGGGTTTGGCATCCCATGGCTTTCAGATTTAACTCCATGTAATACTGTTCTCAAAAGACAGAACTCTAAGCTGGGCTTCAGCAGAGAGAGGTGAGCTGAAGGGGAAGAAAAAGGGGAGTGACAGAGGTATCGGAATCCCTCTTGTCTGTTACATCCTTGCAAGCTCGGTTGCCATCCCATTGGAAGGGCAGGCCAAATGGTTCCCGTTAGATCTGAGAAGGGATGACAAATGCACAGAGCAGAAGCAGAAAGGTTTTGGTTGGAGCAATGGGTATAAGTTTGACCAAACTTCAATATAAGCCTGTAATCAATTTGCTAGTGAAAAACATGTTCAAGGAAAACAGAGAATGGGTGTTAGTCTCCAGATATCTACAAGAATTTTTAGCAGGTCTTTAAACCAGCAGATTCTCTTTAGTGGCCTTGGAGTGCACAAGTTTCCTGCAGATTTTCCTACCCATCTGGACTGAGATAAAACATTGTCAAGCTGGTTAGCCACACCCCAAAATCTGACTCCCTGAAATGCAACCAACAAAACCTCCCCCAAAAATTGAGAGAATTTTGCAGAGTTATTGCCTGTGGTATATAGCAACAAAATCAGAACTAGCCTGGGCCGTAGACAACTGGGCATTTGCCTGGTCCCTAGAATGGCCAGTGCTGATCCCTGCTGAATAAATGTGATTCTGGGCCTTCCACACCAAAAGCACAGACCTGTGCCATTTTTGCTAAAGACAAACTCCTTTATCTCTACAAAGGATAGCAAGCTGCACAGCTGCTGGGGTCAGCCCCTAGACTAGGAAGCCAGCCTCACACACACACTAGGCCAATGCATTATTACTACAAATATGACTTTACTACCAGTAAGTCCCTATATATTAGTTGCTCTAGTTAGTATAGTTAAAAATACAAACTTACGTCTATGTATACTTACACAACACAGTTATACCCAACACCAAACACACCAATTCAATTCATAAAAATATTCTTCTCCACCACGAGAAACCCTACAGAACTCAGGTGTAACCTAATACACGCTGCAGCTCCCCTGCTTGTAAAATCTACATACTGAATAAACAAAATATAAACTCAACGGTATCTGGCTTCCTGTATTTATTACTGATGGAAAAATCGACTCAGGGAAAAGAATGCTCCTCCACACAAACACACATTTGCCAAAAGCTTAAAACAAACCAGAAACTGTTTTTCTTTGTCAAACCACTGAGTTACACAACCATTGAGTTAATTCTTTTCTAACTCCCCTTATTTTTAAATTCTTGTGCCTCTGTGCTTCTAGATTCCAGGTGGGAGAGGAAGCAGAAGTGTTAGAAGATGAAGATTTCTATCTAATCCACTGGTTTTAAACCCCAGGGGTCCACAGACTATGTCTAAGATTTCCAAAGGGGTCCACACCTCCCTTTGAAATGTTTTAGGGGTCCGCAAATGAAAAAAGGTTGAAAACTATTGATCTAATCAATTTCTACCACACCCTCACTATAGCAACCAAGCACTGAACAGATACATTACATCGGCATAGTGAAAACCCCTGTTCTCGTAGACACTCCAACTCAGTATTGATGACCCCACAAAGGCTCAGATAGGTAGTCATAATTTTTTGTTTTGGCCCATCCTGTTCTTTTGATGTTCCCTAATCGCTAATATTTAATTGCTAAAATGATTTAAGGCTCAGTTTTCAACCAATAATCAAAAGTCTTTAAAACCTCTAATTTCCAGATGTTATTCATAGGGGTCAGGTATTTTTTCTTGCCATGTAAATATGCACTCACCATGAGCAATGATTTTTTCTGCCTGTATTGTTCAGCTGGCCCTGGCTACATTGTATTCGCCTCACAATAGTGCTCACTTCTCAGTGTGAAACTAGCTGGGAGCAGCATAAACCTGACAGAAAAGCTGTGGGGATCATTGGATTGTGACATTTTCTGTGAACTGCACCTTTAAAATGTGGAAAAATCTGCGAGAGGCAATTGCCATTTTGAGGTCAGTTCAAATACAGCTTCTTACAGAGGAGATACACATACTGTGCTCTCTCCTGGAGACTTTGCTTTTGTTCTTTTACCTTAAGCTATTTTAAAAGTCACAAATACTGACTGGTTTCTCTTTGTGTATGGGAACACACTACAGTTCACACCATTTGTTTGCAGGATGGGGAAGGGAAGTATTTGACTTAAATTAGGACTGAACAGTGAATCTATGGGGGAAGGATGGTGAAAGCTGGTAAGGATTTGCCATTGAATGTTGGTTACAAATTAATAATGGAACTCTTAATGAGGACAGGTACACTTGACTTGCATTTATTGTCACAAGTGCCAATTAAGATGTTAGCTGGGATTCAGGACATGGTGAGAGAGAACAATTGTCTTTTCAACAGGATAAACAGCTGCTGTTCCAAAGACTGTATTTCAAAGTTCTCTCTGCTCTGTAAAGCTTCTGGAACTCAACTGGGGTCAGCGAGGTGGTGTCAGTGTGAAAATAATTCAAAATAACCCAGGAAGAGATAGCAAGCAGCACGTAACAGTCGAGTTAAGAAACTGAACCGTGCTGCTTCTGATTTATGGTGGCATGATACTGGCCAGAGCGCAGAGCATGCCTGCATTAATTCATACAGGCAACAATGAGTGGGAGGGAGGGAATCAGCTCTCAGGGGGAGAGGTGACTGGACCTGAAACACAGCAGGAAGCTGGCGTGTGTGAGAGGACAATTTAGCCTAAAGACTTTGTTAGGCAACACAGGCTTTAGCTCAAGGGACTTCAGTGATGGCAACTGCTGTAGTATGACCTGAGGAGAGAGGCATCTCCTAAATAAGCAAGTCCCCTAAGCCATTTAGGGTTTTATGGGTCAAACCCAACCATTTACATGAACAAAATTTGAAGATGTAGGATAAAATTACGAAAAAGGCAAATTTAGGCTAAATAAATCCCGAGTCAGATCCAGTGGCTAGATACTGTAATTAGGGCCCTAGACTAGACTGTTAAACTCTGAGATGGTTTGCCAAGAGAAGAGGTAGAAATTTCATCCTCAAGACATTTGTAACTAGACAAAGCACTAGAAAAAAAACCTAGATAAACCACTGAATATTCTACAGGCTGATCAAATATACACCATACTAGGTTACTACAATAGTTACTCCAGAGACAGTACATTAGCTGGTCTTTCCCTCTTTAACTAGTATGATTCTTAAATTCTGTGATACTTTAAATAATTGTTTCTATGCAGGCTAAGGAGCAGGGTTTGACAGAAGTGAGGGATGAGGAGTTCCCTCACTATATTTCCAGACTCTGCCAAGGACTTGGTAGAAAGAGGTTTAGACTGATGAAAGGAGACTTCTCCTGTGGTAAGAAGGACAGTGATTTTTCCTGCGCAGCTCTGGTGGGAGGAATTAAACAGACTGGGATAATGCAAAGAAATATCTTGATGCTAATTAATTACTTATGAAAAGAAGCTGTTTATGTTTGGCTCCATACTTGACCCTCCTGGCCTTTAGTGTTTAGCCATTGGCTGTTTGGGAGCACTATCCCGAAAGCCCTCAAGGTATGAAAGAGACCATCTTGTTCAAGAGCATATGTTCAGAAATCAGGGCAATGTGGAGAGGAAACATGGATTCTTTCACCCCATGAGAACTGCAAGATTAGTTTTAGCGCTAATGGTGCATGGGCACCTGCAAAGGAAGAACAACCTTGGCAACAATTCTGAGGTGGAGAAGTGGGAGGTCAAGGGGAGTCCTCTGGTCCAGCTGCTACTGGAGACTCCAGATCCTGATCTGGAGACACAAGCAATCGTGAGGCTATCTGGCAAATGTGATGCCCACCCTTTATCTGATCCCATAAAGCGGGAGACCTCATATGAGGTTGGGGGCTCTCCATGGAATAATTTGAACTGTGGAGCCAAGCTTTGGGTAAATAGGGTATAAAATACCAAGAGGACGAAAATGTTGGCATTAGAAACCTGGATGTTTTCTAAAACTGTGCTTACTGGTGTTTCTTTTCTGAAAATCTCTCAATAGCTGGATGATGCCTTTCTGGACACCCCAGAGAACCAGGACGGCATTAGATCAATAGACACTAATGAAAAAGGACCAAGTTGTTTTTGCCCATTGCCTAGATAGGGTGTTACAGAGGTCACTGAGAGCAAAGGGGAGGCGGGGAAATCTCTCTCTCTCTAAGGAGGGCGCTAGCCATAGAGCTATCTGAATCTGAATCATGCAATAAGCATAAGAGTTAGGCAGTCTATCATGTGTGTTTCTTACCCTTTGTAAGGATATCCATGGTATTCTTAAGCATTCGGTCTTACAGAGAAGCTTTTTGACGACTGTGAGGGGTGTATTAGACATGGCAGGACAGCAGCATCATGACTGCAGTTTATATTCTCTGAAGTGCAGTTCACACAAACGCCAGTGTCTTTGTGCTGAACTGTGCCTGAAAAGCTTATTAAATGCTTGTGCCCCTCAGAGCCCCTCCCCCCATACTATAGCTCACTACCCCAACAGGCTGTCATAGTCCATATCAAATGGTAAAGGTCATGTAAGGTACACTGGTGTCATGCAGGTCCTGAAAATCATTGTATGATGCATGTACGGGTGGTTTACAAAGAGTTACATATGTGGGCTGGAAATATGTTCTTAAAATGCGTTTGGGAGGCAGTGCATAAACCCAACCTGCCCGAGACAAAGGAATGTGGGTTCACCTGTGTGACTGGCTTGATTACAGGTGGAGGACAACGAAAGTACAGTTACATAGAAGGTAAACAAAGCAGTTACCACAAATGTAGGTCTTGATGCTGAGCTCACTAGTAGAATTGGCAAAGCAGCCAGGAACTATGGTCCTTTGCAAGACAGAGTACGGAACAATAACAAATTGCCAACTAAATTGAAAATCCGTATTTATGAGATGTGTTATCCACTTTTCTACATGGCTCAGAAACATAGGCAGCTTACATCAAACATATCAAAAGACTAAACAGCTTTCACATTACAGATATAGGCATCAATATATATTGGCACATGAAGAGAAGGGAGTTACCTTACAAGTAGAGAACCAGGTGTTGAAGGTCAGTTCAGTCAGGGTAGATGTGGTCCACTCCCAATAAATCCAATAAGTGTGTCTACAGGTGTGGACCTGTGCAAGGAATGCAGCGGATGATGCCTGCACTCTTGTGGAGTGTGCCATTAACAGCGGGGCTGGAATTTTAGCTAGGTTGTAGCAGGTTCTGATGCAGGATGTGATCCATGTCGAAATACACTGGGTCAAGATGGGGAGCCCTTTAATCCTCTTGGCGATTACAAAAAAGAGCTGTGGTGACATACAAAACGGCCTAGTGCATTCAATATAGAAGGCTAGGGCATGCCTGATGTCAAGGGAATGGAGTGCTCGCTCTTTGTTGCTGGCATGAGGCTTAGGAAAGAATACCGGTAGAAATATGTCCTGATTCACATGAAAATGCAAGATTAGTTTAGGTAGGAACATTGGCTGTGGGCGTAGCTGTACCTTGTCTTTGTAAAAGACCATGTAGGGGGGCTCGGAAGTAAGTGCTCTGAGCTCGGAGACCCTTCTGGCCAAGCTTATGGCCTGCAGAAAAGCCATTTTCCAGGAGAGGTAGGATAAGGGGCAGGTCACCGGTAGCTCGAAAGGGGGGCCCATAAATCTGTAAAGAACCGGGTTAAGGTCCCACTGGGGAACAGGCTGCCTCACCTGGAGATAAAGCCTATCTAAACCCTTAAGGAACCGGTCCACCATGGGATTGCCAAAGACTGACCTGCCCCCCATGCCCAGGTGGAAGGTAAAGATGGCCGCCAGGTGCACCTTATTAGAAGATATAGCCAGCCCCGGTAGCTTCGGGTACAAGAGGTCGTCTAGCACAAGGGGAATAGAGACTTGTTGCTGTAGAAGCGGGGTGTTACCTTTCTGTCGGGACCAAATACAGAAACGCTTCCACTTTGCCAGGTACGGGGTGTGAGTTGAGGGTTTCCTGCTTCCCAACAGAACTTCCCTAACAGAGTCTGAACACTGGAGTTCAGTTGGGGCCGAAGAGCAGACTCCATTAAGAGGAGCTTGAGACAATAGTGTCTCTCTCTCTCTCAATTCTGGGCTTGAATCCTCTGCAAATGGTGCACTTAGGGTGACCAGATAGAAAGAGTGAAAAGGACAGGATGGGCTGGTAATAGGTGTCAATATAAGAAAAAGCCCCGAATATCAGGACTCTCCCTATAAAATCAGGACATCTGGTCACCCTAGATGCACTTGTCTTGCAAATGGCCCTCTCCTAAGCACTTCAGACAAGCAGCATGCGGATCCCCTTTGAGTATAGGTTTACTGCACCTCTCGCACGGCTTGAATCCCTGGGGGGGTGGCATGCCCCGGTGCCTGGGGAAAATATTGAGGGGGAACCCCCCCAACTTAAACATACTAACTAATAAAACTGACTAACAATCTAGTGAAAAGTAACTATATACACGGAAAAATGCTAGAAAACACTTGCAAAGCAAGAGACCAGTTGCTCCGATGACCGTCACTGGTGGTAAGGAGGAAATGGGCAGGCAGCGGGTTGGCAGGGACCTATATACACCGCCATAAAGGTGCCAGTCCCGGGGGCTCCACAGCCGACGTGAGGGGTACTGCTAGGGTAAAACCTTCTGATGATCATGCACGCAATGCACGCATACACCTATCATGAAGGTTTAGGGCCACTTTGTATTATTTAGAAGTTTTGCTTTGTTAACTTGGACCAGACTGAGTCGTTTATGCAGGCTCTGAAGGCTATTCATAGGAGGTACAACCAGTGCTTGGCGGTGTAAAAGCCTGGGTAGAACCAGATGATTTTATACAGCTGTGTTTGAACAGGGGCAGATCAAGCAGTCTTTTATTTTCAGTGGTTGTCTATACAGCATGCGACAGTGAGCCTCTCTACCCCGGTCAACAGACTTGGGCTTCTGCTAGGACTCTAAAAATAAGGGTGTAGCTTGAATCCTGGTTTCTTACTCCAGTTTCTGGCCCTGACTCTGGCTCCAACATCTAGGCCTGGCTGTCCACATCCCAGACATGACATTTTCACCATGGCCTACATGTGTCTACAGCTGCATGACCTGTGAGACAAGTTGCAGAAGCTCTGCCTGTAGCATGCCACAGGCTCTGTGATAGCGGAGAGGCATGAGCGGGAGCAGAACCTGCCTCCAGGTTATTAGTTAGGGGAGCTCACAAAGGAGGTTCCACCAGATCGGCGCACCGTGGTGTTTGTGTCAGCAGGGCTAAAGACCTCTAGGTAAAAGTTGCCAGGGAGAAAAGCCTCTATGAAAATTAAAGGGGATGAACTGAACGTGTGGACCCATGAAAAGATTAACTTTGTATGTTTGAAAGATCTAGTCCAGGGGCAGGCAAACTTTTTGGCCCAAGGGCCACATCTGGGTATGGAAATTGTATGGTGGGCCATGAATGTTTACAAAATTCGGGTTGGGGGGCAGGAGGGGATGAGGGCTCTGGCTGGGGGTGCGGGCTCTGGGGTGGGACTAGAATGAGGAGTTCAGGGTGTGGGGTGCAGGGGTTGGGGTAGGGGGGCGGGAGAGGGATCAGGACTGGAGGTCAGGGGTGCAGGCTCCGGGTGGTGCTTACCTCAAGCAACTCCTGGAACATCCCCCCTCTGGCTCCTATGTGGAGGTTCGGCTAGGCGGCTCTGCGTGCTGCCCCATCCTCAGTCGCCACTCCTGCAGCTCCCATTAGACGCAGTTCCCAACCAATGGGAGCTCTGGGGGTGGTGCTTGGGGCGGGGGCAGTGCACGGAGCCCCCTCTCTGCCCCTAAACATAGGAGCCAGAGGAGGGACATGCTGCTGCTGCTGCTTCTTCTGGGAGCCTCAGCATACGCGTGTAGAGCAGCCTCCGACCCCGGTCCCCAGCTGGAGCAGGGCAAGCCCCAGACCCTGCTCCCCAGCAGGAGCTCAAGGGCTGGGTTAAACCAGCGGGAGGGCTGTAGTTTGCCCACCCCTGATCTAGTCCCTCTTGCTTGGACCCCACACAGGCCACTCCTAGAGAGATAGTAATGCAACAACAATCTATTGTCTAGAACAAAAGGCAGTGGTTGATACAAATAAAAACACTTTAAAAAAATCCCAGAAAAAGTCAATTACGACAAGAGAGTCACCACTGAGGGTTGTACTCTACAGGATTTTAAAAGGGACAGCTGTTGGAAACACCCTTTTCCAGTTATTCTTATGGGGCCCAGTAACCATGGGAGGAAAGTTTTTTTTATAAAGACTTACTGAAAAATTCCAGTTGAATGTATTCAGTTGGGCCTGAGAAGGACAGCTATCAGCTGCCTTTGTATAAAGAATTTCTTTGTAAGTATTCTTTTACCAACTGTGTGGAGGGTTTACCTGGTACTTTAATGATGATCAGCTGTTTCACTGTGAGCTGGGAAGTTAACAGGTGAGCCAGCCTTCTGATCACTTAGGCACCAATTATATTCCCTGGAGAAGACTGACTAGGGACTGTGTAGCTAATTAGCTGATCATTCTGGGGGTGGATGAACGAATTAGCCATCAGCTAATGGCTATAAAAGAAGAAACTAGGTGATCGTGGCTTAGACTAGATCAGCAGTTCTCCAACTGTGGGTCGGGACCTCAGAGTAGGTCATGACCCCATTTTAATGGGGTTGCCAGGGCTGGCCTTAGTCTTGCTGGGGCTCAGGGCTGAAACCTGAGTCCCACTGCCCAGGGCCAAAGCCCTAGGGCATCAGCTCTGAGTGGCAGGGCTCAGGTTACAGGCCCTCTGTTTGGCACTGAACCCCTTGGGCTTCAGCTTCCCCGCCCAGGCTGGTATGGCTTTGGCTTTGCTGCCCTGCCTGCCCAGTGTGGCAGGACTCAAGCTTTGGACCTCCCCTCCTGGGGTCATGTAGTAATTTTTGTTGTCAGAAGGGGGACATGGTGCAATGTAGTTTGAGAACCCCTGTACTAGATGATCGTGATAGACTTCAAAGTCAGAAGAGGCCATGAGGTGCAGGTGGAGAGGAGTGGGTTAGCTGAGCCCAGTATACTTTGAGATCCCAAGGGAGAAAGAGCTCTGTTCCTCTGTGGCCCTGTGGGAAAGGGCAAGAAACCACTGAAATACTTTGCTGTACAGGACTGTACTGGGGTTCATGAAAATAATGTAAATAAATGATGTGGAGGTAATGTGGCCTCCCTAGGGATATTTCTTGGCCCCAGAGCATGGGGACAGTCCATTACACTGACCAGCAAAGTCAAGAAGATTATTGTGGTTGATCTGATGGACTTTGCTTGTGACAGTAATGAAGTTGAGGAAAGCCTCCACTAAGTATGTGTCACAGTTTACGGCTCCTGCACCTCTACTTCCCTTCTATACTTACCTATACTTTCTAAGCAAGCAGAATTTATTCTTAAGGTGAAAGCATTACAGAGAAAACAGCAAAAAAAAGTACAAGAACTGGAACACAATAAACTTGCTAGAGAACACCCCCTCTAACAGGCAGGAGCAGTCCCTCACAGGGTTTTCCTTGGGTTTCGAGTTCATCATACCCTTTGCTCAGAATGAGAAAACAGTCTTATAGGGCTTCCGCAGGCTGAAGTCCTTCCAACCCTTCTCTAAGCTTGGGGCCCGCTGTGAACTGGAGGTCTGATCCATTTGCTGGACCAGAAAAAAAGCCAGGAGTCAGTTTAAACTCAGGTTATTTATCCCAGCATCCTCTCTTTGCTCGTCTGCTCATCTCTGGAAACGCCAGTTTCAACTTTTGAAGGGAGCATGAGTAGGTAATCAGCCAGACGGAGGGTTTCCTCCCCAGGGCTGAGCATCAAACAGCTGATAACCAGAGGAGAGACATTAGCATACCCTCTCCGCCTAGCAAATTTACATACAATCACACAGTAACACAAACAATTGCATTTTTAATACAATGGACCCTAAAAGTATTAAAGTGAATTCAATATGGTTTAACTTAATTCAGTAAGGTTTATTCTGGATATTGCATACCTGTCAAAATCTGCACCACCAGAGCTGGAGTTGAATGTATATCGTTCAGACTGTATTCTGTCAGGGAAAAACAAGCCACACAATTGACCTAAAAACAAAAGTACACGGTTCTTTTAAAAAACCCTAGAGGTAAGTTACAGATCACAACCCTGGCACAGTAAATGTATCCTGGTAAGGCCCAAGTCCTTCTAAAAGCTCAGGGTGCCAGCAAAAAATACAGATACCTTGTGGTAGATTTAAATGCTTCTATGCAAGAGGTTTACAGATGACGAACAGGGCTTTTCCCTCCAGCATTCTACAGTTGGGGGAGAGGGGGAAACAACAGGGTATAAAAAAAAAAAGAGAGAGAGATGATTTAATCGGCAAGCCTCCTTTTAATAGCCAACCAAAAATATGTCTAGCTGTGTGAAAAGAAACCTGAGCCTTCTAATTCTACTTATGAAATCATCCTCACAGCAGAAGAAGGCTATCCTGTATTCAGCCTTTGAAGATTTACTACCAGTCATCTCAGAAACAGTACCGACTACTTTAAAAGGAAACATCCCTTTGACACAGAACTACGGGCAAATACTGAAAAAAAAGAAAGAAATTTATAAAAACCCTCTGTAATAAAATGGTCTCTCAAAAGAAAGAGACATCTGGTGAAACAGTCTGGGGCGGGGAGGGTTATCAGTCAGTCCTCTTAAGTTTTGTTATCCAATAATGGGGCTTTTAGACTAATTGATAATGGAGTATGCAGGAAAAAAAAAGTGTACCAGATGTCTGACCACCAGCTGGAGCAGTAAATGGCTCCCCCTCCAATGGAGAAAAATATCAGAACTATAGCAACTTACTTACTGGATGCTGAAAAGAAGAATATTCTCCAAAGGACTGATTTAATCAACAGTGAAAAGGCTAAATTTTACACTGCTGTGCTTGAAAGGTATTTAACGTATGTAATCCAGTGTGATGTGAATAAAGGGAAAATAAGTCTGTTTCTTCCAGAACAGGAACAGAGTACGACTACCAAACCCCAAGAAACACTCAAATTCTGACACTGTTGCTCAGGAGGTGTTGAACCCTGTAAATGGATGTTATAAGAAAAATGCTGAAGTATGGTTAAATATACTGGGCCATTATAAAAGCATTACTCAGAATGAGAAAGGAACTTTTGTGTACAAAGGATCCGTTGTTCTTAATGGTTCTAACATGCTAGATTTAATCAGGGGTGTCACACAGGCTCATTCCCTTCCTAACAAGAGCATACCTAAAAGGCTGGGATATTTTTATGAAAGCCATGGCTGAACTGAACACATTATCTTCTCTCATGGGCAGCACTACTAACAGAGATCCTTTGGGACGCCTGCAATCTTCTACCGCAGGGCTGGATCAAGAAACACCACTGTCATCGCCTCTTTTACCTCCTAAAAAGGGGAAATTAGCTAAAAACAGCCGAGGGTGTAATCTTCTTCATGTTTGAAGAACATAATTTTAACAGATGTTACTGGTTTTGCTTTAAACATTTTTGAAAAGTACAGAAAACAATGTTCCAGTGTTTGGTTTCTTTGAGCTGCTCCATGTAAAAACCAAAAACCACCAGTCACTTGTCTGTAAACTCAGTAGGAGCTACTTTATTGAGAAAAGCGGTCATGAAAATCATTGCAAGAAACACTTGTCTGGGCTTGCTGAAACATTTTGAGGGGATTTAGACATGCCTGAGATTTTATGGGTTTTTATTTTATTATTTGCATTGTATTTATTTTTACAAGACTCACCACCCCTTCTGGTCATTTCGTACTAAATCTCTGGAATACATTTTTTTCAATCTGTTCAAAAGCTAAACCCTTGCTATGATGGGGTAAGAACCACACAGTGATTGCTGCCATCAACAGAGAGAGGGGCTTGAAATTGTCCGGTGTGAACTCCTGCTGAGATAGCGCTTTCTTTGTCAGCATCCAAACAACATCTGAGCTAAATTATTGTGTAGTTCTTACCGGGGTGGTGAAGGAATCTGTGTTTCCCTTCCATGTTTGCCTGATTTCTAAAGATGTGCTCTTTAACAAGATGGTCTCTTTCTTACCTCAAGGGCTTGAGGGCTTCCGGGGTGATGCTATCAAACAGCCAATGACTAAGCACTGGAAGCCAGATTTCTGGCCCAGATACATTCTCTGGGGTTTGAAGGTCCTAGTCACACAAGGCCACCTTGATTGGCTCATGCTTTTGATCGGGCCTATGAGGAGACCTAGACTGAGAACAGCTGGTGTAGGGAAGCATAAGCAGGTCTCCGAAGGGACCCAGGGGTTGTCTAACCCCCACAAGTAAAAAAAAACACACCTGTGTTGCATACCCTCTGTGGCAGGGTCTCAGGATACAGCCCTGGGTGTGATCTCCAGTCCAGCATTTTCTTTCCTGGGAGAATTGTGAAAACTGGCTGACAGCTTTACAGCAAGCAGTAAATAAAGCAGCAACAAACTGAATCCACTTTAGGCCAGTGTAAAGATTCTGGTTATCAACCCCAACCCATAAATCCACACAAGAAACCTCCAGCCCTTTCACTAGGGATGGGGCAAACCTCAACCCTTTGGAATGCTTCTCTGAATCAGTCTGGACTGGGCGCTGCCTACGAACTGACTCCCTGTGGGATTTCCCACACTGGCTTGAAACCCCAGCAACAGTAAAGCGAATGATTATGTTGGCACTCTCTCTAGGTTATTTTGGGGCTAGAAGGTTTCATTTGGAGGGTGGTCCAAACATTTTAGTTTTTGAAAGCTAAAATGACTGGTAGAAGTCAAAGAAAAAAAGCTTTGAAAACACCCTACAAAAAAAACCACCCGGCAGTAAACAAAACTCTTATGGGACTTTGTTTGCCGTGTTGGTCCCAGGACGCTAGAGACAAAGTGGATGAAGTGGTATCTTTTATTGGACCACCTTTTGTGGAGCTCAAAAGCGTGTTTATTTCACGAACAGAAGCTGGTCCAATAAAAGAGATTCCCTCACCCACCTTGTCTCGATATTTTGAAACAGGCAATTAACACCCTAACACTAAGTAAACCACAAAACCGCGGCATTTTGTTCCCAAATGGCTGCCTCATTAATCCAGGGCGGCCTGTTTGAATAGTAGTGGTATTGCTTTTTATGCGGACGTTGGGGGTTCCCAGAAGGAGCACAGGATTGCAGAAGGGATCCTTCAAACTTTCCTGTTCCTGGAAGTTTGAGAGGCTGCTCCATGGGAAAGTGCTGTGGAGGGCCACTTATCAGAAAGCGCGGACATCCATTTCCTGGGGGTTGCTTAGTGGTTCTCCATCCTCATATTCAAACACGGGCAAGGAAGCCAGGCCAAAGCATCGGTTAATGATTTAACAACAACAAAAAGACCACCTGCTTCTTCCATGATTCAGTTACATTTGAGAGGCTTTCCCCAATGGGCTCAAACTATCCCAGCTGCCAAACCCCATGACTCTCCGAGTCCTCTGTGGTTGATGTAATGAAGTAGTTCTAGCATGAAAGGTCTTTCCTCACCCTGCACTGCTGATGCTCCAGCTCTCCTGCAAAGGAGAAGTCAGGCTGCAGTGCAAGGGCTCTGTGTTGTGAGCCTCTTGGAGGCAGCCTGCAGGAAGGGAGGATGGCCACCTTTGCATCTTCCCCATTCTGGGATGTGCCAGGGGCTGAAACAGTGCTCTGCTAGCATAACTCAGAGCAGCTTCCTAAGTTACAGCAGCCCACCAGGAGTATGGCAGCACTATAGTGCCTTCCCTGGGCCCAGCCCCTGCACTAGTGACCGTGAGGGGGCTTGCATAGGGCCCCTGATACGGACGTGTGTGTGTTTGTAGAGCCATTGAAACCGCTTCAAGCCAGCTTCCCTCGTTCTAGCACCTATGCCTACTTCAGAAGCATACAGGGCTGTGCCAATCTGTTCTGGATTCAAACCAGAGGTTCCTTTGCCATGTCCAGATATTTCCCACCTGATGCTTGCTTTACTACTTCAAAAGATTCCAGTTATTAGCCCTAGAGGTGGAAGGGAGAGTGGGAAGAGGGGATCAGATTGCTCTCCCCACCTGCAGAGGCCCAGACTCTGCCTTCTGCTCAGTAAGCCTGAAATGAACCACCACAGAACGGTCAGGAATGCCAAGTGCAGCCCCAGGCAGAGACAGCCGTGGTGCAGAAGAGGATAGCGGCCACCTTGTTGCAGGGCAGGTATACCCTGTCACCCCTATGGGCATTATGGCCCTGTGGCCAAGTCCAGCAAACTGCTCTTCCTTTCAGGCCAGTATAGCCTAATGGTCCGAGTCAGACAGACTGTCCTTAGATTCAGGGCAGCGCAGCCTAGCAGCCTAAATCTATAAGGTGGCCCATGGCAGCATGGCACGACTAGAGGCTGGGGGGCTGTCCTAAGAATCAGGGCGGGTAGGACCACCCTTGCATGCTGGACAGTATGGCCTAGTGACCAAAGGAGGGTGGGCTGCCACCCAGGGGTGGGTTGGCAGCTGGGATAGGGGACCCAGGCCCTCCCTACACCACTGGGTCCCAACCCAGGACCCTATCAGCAGCAATCGTATCTGCCGCTGAGTCAGTGGAGATATCTCGGAAACACACTGAGACTGTTTCTGGTACCACAACCAGATCAATATCTGGTCTCCCTGGGCTATTTCCTACCTGGTTTTCCTCCCCCATAGCCCACAGGTTCTCCAAGGTAGTTGGAAGGCAAAGCTCCCAACAACTCTTTCCCCTCGTGGGCTTCTGTGGACAGCTGGATATTTACCTGGGTCTCGGTGTGCCTGGCCTCTGAGGTCTGGGATTCCAACAGCTTCCAGACAGGAGCCTACACCACACATCTTCTCTCCGCCCCAATCAGGGCAGGGCGAGCTGCTCCCTTTTATACTGTGGTTTCATTTGGAGCATGCCCAGGATGGGAGAGAGGGCATGGCTTCCTCCCCTCATAGTATGGGGTTAACCCCTTCCAGCCCAGTGCAGGGCGGGTGTACCCCATCGCACACCTCTATCAGGACTTTGCCACCTTATGAGGCAACATCAGTGCCAAAAGTATCAGCACCAGCCCTGAGGTACCTACATCCAGGCATTCATGCTTTGATCAGTTTCAGGTGATATGTTAATTAATTTAAGATGGATCCAGCCTGCCTCCCTCCCTGGATCAATGTGCTTTTGCCTTCTCTCAGACATTTCAAGCAGCGCATTTCTTAGAATAGGGGCCCTGGGCACTGTCCTTGTATGTAACAATGCATGAATACCAGAGAATTTCCTATTTCATCACCTTTCCAGTGCAATTTCCTCTCTGCAGGTTTTCAGCCTGGCTATCAGCAGGGGCCAACACAGCATTTTTTATTGAGAGGCCTGAAAACCATTGTACTACCCTCATCTTCCAAAAAAATATCACTGACCTGCAGGAAAAAGGGCTAGAAACAATGTAAAAAATAAAGGACAGTTGATTTCTCCTTCACCCTTCTATGTTCCTTGAATACGCAGAGGCAAAGGCAAGTTCCAAGTAGCAGGGATAGCTCAGTGGTTTGAGCATTGGCGCGCTAAACCCAGGGTTGCAAGTTCAATCCTTGAGGGGGCCATTTAGGGATCTGGGGCAAAAATTGGGGATTGGTCCTGCTTTGAGCAGGGGGTTGGACTAGATGACCTCCTGAGGTCCCTTCCAACTCGGATATTCTATGTGCACATCAGCCTGTGATCTCATTAGCTCTCCTAACCGAAGGGACAGGCCTGGCCAGTGCTTGGGACAGAGCCTGCAGAGTGAAGTGGTATTGACAGCTCAGTGTTCAGTATTTCACACTGTACTGACACAGCTGGAGTTGCCTTCTTCTAGCAGAGAGAAGACTTGGACCACTTCTGCTACAATCAGCGCCAGCTGGACTCAGCCCTTTATGGCTGCAAGCAGTAGGAATTCAGAAAAAAGGAGCGCTGATTTGTTTAGGCATGGTGATGATCAGGACTTGTTTCTCGCCCATTACACATACACAATGACCCCTTTAGAAGCCATGAGTTAGTAGCTATCATGCTGGGAAATTAAACCCAGACAATCGAGACATGAACAACAGGGAACACCTCTATCAGGTTTTTTGTTATTGCCTTCTGAAGCCCTAATACACCAGAACAATAAGTTTGAGTCTCTACCGGTGAGTTTCCAGCTGCAAAATAGGGGTACATGATGTAACCAAGGTCACAGAGAAACCTCCAAGCTAAGAGTAAAACTCAGCAGGCCCTGGATGCTGCAACAGACAGTCCAGACCGCTAAATCATACCACTCATCTGGAAGTTAAGGCCCTGGACCAGCAAAGCACTTGAGCAAGGTAGTACTCCTGCGCTTTAAGTTAAGCCTCTACTTAAGGGCTTTGTTGAACAAAGGTCTATGTTTTTAAGTGGGAGTAATTAAGACCCTACTCATTTGACATTTGTCAAACTCGCACAGGCACAGGCTTCCTCCAGGCCCTGGGGATGCTCAACCCACTGTTCTACCCCCACACAACCCTTCCCACCCAGTTCTGCCCCCTCCCCCAAGCATGCACCAACCCTGTTCCTCCCCCTCCTGCCCAGTACCTCCTGTATGCTGTGGATCAGCTGACTGTGGTGGGCGGGAGGCAGTGGGAGGGGTAGGAGTTGATTGGCAGGGCTGGCAGCAGGTGGAAGGTGCAAGGAGGGAGGGAGCTAGCTGCCAGTGGATGCTAAGCACCCGCAAATTTTTTTCTGTGGGTGCTCCAGCCCTATTCTATTCCATACAAGCCTTCTGGTCTTGTTTCCTACTACTGTAACTTGCAGATTCACAAAGTTGCAGAACTTCATGCAAGAAATGAATCCTGCCCATGGCGATCTTGGTTTTGAGGCTCTGTTCCACATTTAGCCCCGAAATGGAGGAGTTGAGATTACACATAGGAATCCAACCTTACCACGTTTGTTTGGTGGATATTCCTTCCCCAGGAAGGCACTGTGCTCTAGGGCTGATGTAGGTTTCTCTCTCCAGCACCTTCGTGAGCTAGGAGTTAGTGATTTTAAGAGTAGATAACCCTAGCATTTTGAGCTTGGTTTGTTAGTTTATTTAGGCTCTACCTTCCTTTCCTTGGATTTAGGGAAGGAATGTGTTATATATACACTGTATAGGAATATAAATGTGGAACAATCACAATGAAGCACTCGTAATGAGAAGATTAAAAGTTATTTGTTATCCTCTCAGCTCCAGCTGCCCTTCTAGCAAGCAGCTTTGCCCCTGTGAATCAGCAGAGCCAGCTGCAGGAGCAGACAGCCTTTCCTACAACAGGACGAGGCGTCAGCTCCTGGAGCCAAACCGCGAGTGTTCTACAGAAAGAGTGCTTTGTGAGGGCTGTGAGAGGCAGTGCAAACAGACGCAGCCATGGCCCAGAAACAGAGACCTCTCCCTCCCGCGACACATGGACCAGAACGATATCAGACCACAGTTGTGGGTTTTTAATAAAAGCGCTTTAAGACATCATGAGCGGCACAAGATGCAGCAGACCTCACCACTTAACAAAACCAAATCAGGGCAGGAGCACACTGCTGGGGGTTTCAGAGAACCAAATATCCTTCCCTCCACCCACCCCTTCAACAGCCAATCACATCAGAAATGAACAGGCTGCTGAGTTACCCATGCCCCTCTAGAATTATGAGGAAGGCTGAATGTAGAGGGATGGAGGCAGCTGGACTAGACCCAGGAAATCAACTGCCAGACTAACATCTTTGATTAAGTAGGTAGGCTGCTCCTAGGGTAAGCGAACCAAGAAGCGTCATGCTAACCTCAGTGGACACAGTGTGCTGTGGAATGCCCCAGGACCCACAGGATATTCGTCTCCTCCATCCAACTTTCATGAACTACTGCACAGAACCAGTGGACTGTCTCTGGTATAAGTCACCGCTTAACCCTCACTATTATTGGTTAAGCCTGTTCCCATATCCAGACTGCAGGCTACTAGCAGGGCACATTTGAAGGACCAGGAGCCTTGTTTTAGAACTCCCGACCCAGCCCCCCTCACATTACAAGGCAATAAGGGTGTGTATGGGATCTGCTAGACAAATGCATTAGCTAAACAGCTGGTTCAAAGAGAGAGAGGATGATGCCTGTACTAGAGAGTCTCCATGTCTGTTTAAGAGCATGGGTGTGTGGTGAGAGGGGGAAGGGGAACGGCTTGTTCTCAGAATCCCAGCACACAGGCGAGAGCTTTGGAAGATTTTTATCCCTGCACATTGTTCTTTGGGTAGCGCCGGCGGCTCAGTATCTGTAGTGGTCTGGCTTGAAGGGCCCTTCTTTCGGCAATCCCAGGTACTTGGCCTGCTTGTCACTCAGTTTTGTCAGCTTCACGCACAGTTTATCCAGATGAGCGGCCGCCACGGCTTCATCCAGCTGAAAGACAACAAGAAAACGTTAAGCTCGGAGGTTCAGTCCAGTGCTGAAGGCTGGTGGAGTCCATGAAGTGGTGCCCACTGGTGGCCATCACACCAGGGAGGCCCAACCGCCAACCCCAAGTGTTAAATGTAACAGGATCTACAGGAGTGAGAATGAGATAGTCCTGCTCTTCCCAGGTCCCCCCCTTTGTCCTGAGTACAGTGATCTCTTTACACCTGAGCAGTCAGTAACGAAATCATTCAGCTGCAGCTTCCCCACATCACCTGGCTCAGTCAATCTAAAGTCCAATCACAAGGCAAGAGATTAACTTGTGGCAGCCTTTCCTGGACTGTACATTTTTGTACCCAATGTAATCTCCATGCATTAGCTCAAGAGCAGGGAGCAAGCTAGTCAGCTAAAAGCAAAAACAAAAAAAGTATCCGGCCTCGTTGTGGTGGACAGAAGAAAAGTTAGGCTGGTAAAGTCAACCATGCTGCCAGCCTCTCTTCCCCAGGCCCTAACAGTATCTCAACAGGGTACTATATTGTCCAACGGGGAGATTTTAGATAAGCCATAAGACTTACAGAAGAGTTCCCCAAAGAAAAGACTATTACCTACCTTTCGTAACAGTTGTTCTTAGAGATGCGTTGCTCATGTCCAATCCAATAGGTGCGTGCGTGCCGCATGCATGATCGTGGGAAGGTTTTACCCTAGCAGTACCCGTTGGATCAGCTGTGGAGCCCCCTGGAGTGGCGCCTTTATGGTGGTGTATATAGGTCCCTTCTGACCTGCAGCCTGCTCAGTTCCTTCTTACCCGAATACTCCAACAGAGGGGAGGTGGGTGGGATTTGGACTAGATATGTGCAGCACATCTCGAAGAACAGCAGTTACGAAAGGTAGGTAACTGTTTTTTCTTCGAGTGATTGCTCATGTCCATTCCAATAGGTGACTCCCAAGCAATTTCAACGGAGAAGGGGTCGGAGTTCACAGAGTTGCTGATTGCAATACTGCCCTGCCAAAGGCCGCATTGTCCCTCGCCTGTTGGGTGATGGCGTAGTGCAACGTAAAGGTATGGATGGAAGACCACGTTGCTGCCTTGCATATGTCTTGGATAGGGACCTGTGCAAGGAATGCAGCAGATGACGTCTGGGCTCTTGTGGAGTGCGCTGTTAACGGCGGGGCTGGAATTTTAGCTCGGTTGTAGCAGGTTCTGATGCAGGACATGATCCATGACGAAATACACTGGGTCAAGATGGGAAGCCCTTTAATCCTCTCGGCAATTACAAAAAAGAGCTGTGGTGACATACAAAACAGCTTAGTGCATTCAATATAGAAGGCTAGGGCATGCCTGACGTCAAGGGAATGGAGTGTTTGCTCTTTGTTGCTGGCATGAGGCTTAGGAAAGAATACCGGTAGAAATATGTCCTGATTCACATGAAAATGCGAAACTAGCGTAGGTAGGAATCCTGGGTGTGGGCGTAGCTGCACCATGTCTTTATAAAAGACCACGTAGGGGGGCTCGGAAGTAAGTGCTCTGAGCTAGGAGACCCTTTTGGCCAAGGTTATGGCCACCAGAAAAGCCATCTTCCAGGAGAGGTAGGATAAGGGGCAGGTCACCAGTGACTCAAAAGGAGGGGCCCATAAATCTGTAAAGAACCAGGTTAAGATCCCACTGGGGAACAGACTGTCTTACCTGGGGATAAAGCCTATCTAAACCCTTAAGGAACCAGCCCACCATGGGATTGCCAAAGACTGACCTGCCCCCACACCCGGGTTGAAGGCCAAGATTGCCGCCAGGTGCACCTTAATAGAAGATATAGCCGGCCCTGGTTGCTTCAGGTAAAAGAGGTTGTCTAGCACAAGGGAAAAAGAAACTTGCTGCTGGGGGTGGGGGGTGTACCTTTCTGTGGGGACCAAAAGGAGAAGCACTTCCACTTCGCCGGGTACGTTGTGCAAGTGGAGGGTTTCCTGCTTCCCAAGAGAACTTTCCTAACAGAGTCCGAACACTGCAGTTCAAGCAGGTTTAGCCATGGAGTTTCCATGCCATGAGGTGGAGACACTCCAGGTTGGGGTGCTGTAGTCTGCCGTGATCCTACGTGATGAGGTCCGGGAGCGTGGGGAGGGCCACGTGGGATGCACCACGCTGGAGTCCTGCCTACTATTCTTGGCAGGGAAGCAGCCCTGCTCTGCCTTCTTCTTTTTGTGCCACACTGGGGATTGTGAACAGTACTGCACCGATGAGCCGGCCTTCCGCGCAGGGGAGCCGTGTCGATGCTCCTTATGCAAGTCCTTCCTTGGTGCCAAAGCGTCCCGCACCGAGGCCGGTGCGTTATGCACTGAGGCTGCCGGTGCAGACTCTTGAGCCGGTTGGGGTCGAAGCACAGACTCCATTAAAAGGAGCTTGAGGCGATAGTTCTGGGCTTGAATCCTCAGCAAGTGATGCACTTGTCTTGCAAATGGCCTCTCCTAAGCACTCCAGACAAGCAACATGCGGCTCCCATTTGGGCATAGGCTTACCGCACCTCTCGCATGGCTTAAATCCCTGGGGCTGCGGCATGCCCCAGTGACGGGGAAAAATATTGCAGGGGGAACCCCCCAACTTAAACGTACTAACTAATAAAACTGTCTAACGATCTAGTGAAAAGTAGTAACTATATACACAGAAAAATGCTAGAAAACACTTGCAAAGCAAGAGACCAGTTGCTCCGATGACCGTCACTGGCAGGAAGAAGGAAACGAACAGGCAGCGGGTCGGCAAGGACCTATACACACCGCCATAAAGGTGCCAGTCCCGGGGGCTCCACAGCTGACCCAACAGGTACTGCTAGAGTAAAACCGTCTGACGACTGCGCACGCGGTGCATGTGCACACCTATTGGAGTGGACATCACTTGAAGATGAACGGAGACTTAACAGGCATTCCAGTTTGGGTACGTGTAGACTAGGAATATACATGAAGGTGAGCTAACTTGATGTAGACCCTGGAAGGTATAAAACTGTGCCGTCACTAGGGAAAAGAGAGCTAAGCTACAGCAAGGAAGCTAAGCTCAATATGCGTTCCTAGTGAAGTAAGCCCTTGGTGCGTTTTATTCCAGAGGTGGTTCCAATGCAGGGTGTCAAACACACCCAAGTGGTTCAGTATTAATCCCCAAATCTCCAGCACAAAAAGGGCTACAGTAATGAGCCGCCCTTTTAGAACAATGCTATTTTCATAAAGCATTTGAAAAAAAAAAAAAAGAAAATGAAGAAGCCCACTCCACAAAAAAAAAAGTCTTTTGCAATCTATTTGGGCTATATATTTGTGCTTTGGGGTTCCTTCGACTGGTTAGGCCATATATCGTCTCCTGTAATGAATGCTACTAACAATATCTGTTCAAGGAAGATTTAAAATACCTGCATTCCTGTTAGAAAAATGGAGGAGAAAAATATATAGGAAGTGGAAGAGGGCTTGAAAAGTAGAGATGAGCAAATCACCAAAGAATGTAAGGGAGCCAAGGGCGTGAAGTGACAATGCTGTGTAAGAGGGTCGCAGGAAAGAAAGATCTAAAAACCTGCAAAAGGGAAGTTAGTGAAGAAGACAGGAATGCTAAAAGATTTAGAAAGTGAGGAGGTAATGGCACCAGTGCTCCAGATGGCTTCAGAATTTGCACTGAAGAAAAAACGTTCTGTAGAGATGCTTGTGGCTGTAATCGGGGAGATGAGGAACAAATGGCAATACCAAAGATGAAAGAAAAAAAAAAAATCTATAGCAAGTTACAGTCTGGATAAAATGCACCTGAATATCAGAGGAACACACAGACTGAAAATAAATCATGGGCGACGAGAGCTATTCGATCAATGTAAAAAGAAGCCCTGTTTTGAAGGAAGAACAAGGAATCATCGTGCTAATCAGCCAGATGTATAACCTGTGCAAAGCACCAAGCCATAAAGTAAGGGGTTTATCAGAACATTTGGAAGAAATGCATCTGAGCACCAACTGTTAGTTTTGAAAAACAGATTTGCTTGGCATGTTCCTGGAAGCAATTACCCTATTTTAGTCTAAAAAGGAACAGAGTGATACAGACTAACACACTTCCTGAACTCAGCCACAGTGAAACTGGATGTGACATCAACATTGTTTCATGCACTGCCATGTGCAAACTGCAATACCAACCACTGGGAGCCCCAGCTGATGAAGAAAGTGTCCATTGTAAGATAACCATGTTTCCATTTCCATGAGACGGTTAATATCACATAACAAAGGAATTCTGAATTCAGGAATAATAGAGGAAAACTATGTGGCGACTATCGAAGTAGTGAACAAACAAGGAACAGAGTGATCAATAAAAGCAGGGATAGGCAATGGAGAAAAAGATCAAGCGGTACATTTTATGGATCTACATTCAGATCTAGATTTTCCCCAGAGAAAGGAGTCCGTAAACACACCCACCCCTTCCACCCACAGAACCAAGATGAAGCACGATCTTTGAGTGAGGAGCACAGTAGGCTATAGGTAATCAAATAAAAATCAATACCAATTAAAGGAGAAGTAAGCAGCCCAGACACAAAACAGAGACCTCTGCTTGATAAGCAGCAGATTTAGAAGAAACTAGTTTGCAGCATGAATCTATTACAAAAAGCAAATGCTGCTATCAGTGTTCACATGCATAGCTGGAGAGGTAGCGATGCCATTGTGCATAGCTCTGGTGCGATTACTCATGGAACCGTGTTCTGGTCCCTGCAGTTAGGAAGAATTCAGCAAAGCTGGAGCAAACCCAAATAATGATAAGAACTGGCAGATAAAGCATCCGGAGAGACTGAAGTAGATAACTTCGTAGCTAGGGCAGCATTAAATCATAAGCACAGGCCCACGCCTCGGGCCCCAGCTCCTGGAAGAGTCCTGCAATGAGGCCTGACTCTAAGCTTCCACTATAAAAAGGAAGTTTCTATCTTACAGGCTGCGGAGAACAGCATGAAAACATGACCTGCCTGGGCCTGCAAAGAGCCTGAAACAATAGCTCTGAAAGGGGTGAAACGTCCTGTGCCTCTCAGTGGGGTGTTAGCTCCATGACCCACTGTTCTAAGGACCTCACCCACCCTATCACAGCAAAGGGCTGTGTGTATGGCAGAAGGTAAAACAGTGCAGAGGACCCAGCCTGCCCTACACACCAAATACACCCCCCTAGAGACTCTCTCTTTCCCTCTTGCTGCCACCACCCCAGCTTGTCCACAGAGGGAAAGGGAAATCCTTCTGCCACCCTTGCTATTCACCAGGGGAGGGTGCCCCTTCTGCTGCTCCTGTGGGGCATCAAAAGGCCCCACGTCACCACCCCTGCCTCTCTGGGAGGGAAAGGAGACCTGGACAGAAGGGGTCCTTTCTGCTGCGGCTATTCCAGGTAGGTGCAAAGCCAAGGCATGAGGGTGGGGCCACAGAGTGGAGTCCTAGGGGACCCCCTGTTGTGGCACGCCTGGGGCCCTGAATTGCCTGGATCCTGCCATGCATATAATGTAGAAGAGTAAGGCAGCAGTTTGTAAGTCCCTACGTTCCCATCTGAAGATGAGAGAACCAGAAGCAAATCACTTGGATTATACTTAGCTCTTCTTTCAGAGACCAGTATCCTCTCCCCATTTTACAAATGGGGAAATGGGGAGGTGAAGTGACTTGCCCTCAGCTGTCACCCCACAGGTCAGTTGCAGAGCCAGGAATAGGACCCCAGTCTCTGGCGCCCTACCCACCAGACCATGCTGCCCTCCTCCTCTAATCAAGAGTTCAGCTAGGGTATTCAGGAAGCATTTTTCCACAGTAAGAGCACCTGGGCAGTAGAAGGAGACAGTCACTGCAGAGACACAGGAACAGGTTCGATAAGCAGTGAACAGGCTTGGAAGTGACAGCAGGCGAGGGGGCCGTTGCATCAGCTGAGTGGCTTTCCCTGGCCCACTTGAAAACAATTTTCAGTTTATTTATTAGAAGCATTTGCTGAAACAGAAAAACTGGCCAAATCTATGCAGAAGAACGCTTCAGTTTACATTTTCAAAAATGCTAAAAAAGAATAAAAAATGTAAACCCCCCCCCCCACTTTCTCTCCAGTGGTGAATAAACAACACGCCCTGTGCACCAAGGGGGTCAGGAGTCACAGGTTTCTCAGGGTAAAAGACGAATCACTGCCACAAAACCCAGAGAGAAGGTGATCCACTTGCAGAGGAGGCGGAACAGAGCCAAGTTTGCTTCCCATGTCCCCAGTGCTATAAACAAAACTCAACAGAAAAGGCCGCTTTCCTCAGGGCTCGGGAAGATGCCCAGAGGAGGCAGCATTCGTGCTGGGGAGGGAGAACTGCTCAGTGCCGCAGACTCCAGCTTCCTGGCCAAGAGGTTCGGCTGGCGGCCCTGTCGGGGAGAGACAGCCCTGTTCAATTTGCACCCCAGCCAGAAAGATGCGAATTGCTGACCGGAAGAGCCACCCCTGACAGGAGCTGCCTTTAGGCTAGTTCACAGCTGCTCCGGTTGCTGGTGCAACAGGCTGTAAAAACAGAAAAGCAATTTATCCACTGAGTTCTCACTTTAAACACAAACCGCCTTTGGCTGAGTGAAGGCTGCTGTCAGAGCCATTCCAGTCGCTCCTCTGGCTGGACCCTCTCTCAATGGTCTTGTCACAGCACCAACAGACGTGCCAAAACTTCAGGTGACAACAGGGGAACGAAGAGTGTTCACACGGGCAGAGTGAGAACGCACGGGGTTTCCTTTACTATATACAGTATCCCAACTGGCTGCTTGACCTAGGCACTCTCCCTCCTCTCCTGGCACCTGGGAGAAAGGAGGTGGTTACTCACCGTGTGCAGTAATGGAGGTTCTTTGAGATGGTTGTCCCTGTGGGTGCTCCACTGTAGGTGTTTTGCACCCCTGCACTTCTAGTCAGAGATCTGCATTAGCAGTGCCCCGGTTGGCTGCTCCAGGCAGCTACCCAGCACATGCAGCCCCCCCCAGTTTCTCTTCAATCCTCTGGGGTAGAGAAGGAACTCTGAAGCAGAGGGGAGGTAGTGGAGCACCCACAGGGACAACCATCTCAAAGAACCTCAGTTACTGCACAAGGTGAGTAACCTTCTCTTCTTCTTCGAGGAGTATCCCTGTGGGTGCTCCACTTTAGGTGACTGTGGAGCAGTGCTCTTTGGAGGGGAGGGGCTTCTGAGTTACTGAATGCATGGTGGATAGCACCGAACATCCAAACTCTCCTTACAATGTGTATGGATAATCAAGGTGGGCCATTTCCAGCACAAATCCAGGTTCTCAACCCCTGCCCTCCCTGCACAAACCCAGTGTGTGTGGGGGGGGGGGGGGAGGGGGGAGTTGAGAAAACCTGGATTTGTGCTGGAAATGGCCCACCTTGATTATCCATACACATTGTAAGGAGAGTGATCACTTTAGATAAGCTATTACCAGCAGGAGAGTGGGGTGGGGGGAGGTATTTTTTCATGCTTTGTGTGTATAAAAAGATCTTCTGCACTTTCCACAGTATGCATCCGATGAAGTGAGCTGTAGCTCACGAAAGCTTATATTCAGGCCCTAGTTTTGTAAACAGGGTTGTAGTGATGTAAAGGGCATCGACTGCAGCCTGGTACGTGGAAGCTTTTAGGAGGCAGTCGTCTAGGTAGGGAAATATTATCACACCCTGTCTGCGAAGGCATGCTGAGATGACGGCAAGGACCTTTGAGAATACCCATGGGGCTGTGGATAATCTGAATGGGAGCACTCAGTACTAGTAGTGGAGGTTCCAGAGTGTGAAACAGAGGATCCTTCTGTGCACCAGATGAATAGTGATATGGAAATCGGTGTCTTGTATGTTGAGGGCCGAGAGCCAATCTCCTTTCTCCAATGCTGGGATTATGGTTGCTAGGGTTATCATCTTGAAGCGCTGTGTTCTGACGAACTTGTTTAGCTTGCGCAAGTCCAAGACGGGCCTCCATCCGCCTGTTTTCTTCTGGGTGAGAAAGTGTGAATAAAATCTGCTCCCCCTGTGCTTGGCAGGTACAGGTTCTACAGCACCTAGTTGCAGGAGGTGGTTTACTTCCTGTTGTAACAGACGGTTGTGAGATGGGTCCTTGAAGAGGGATGGGGAAGGGGGGTGGGTAGGCAGGATAGAGGTAAAAGGGATAGAATAGCCCTTGCCTATAAATTTCCAGAACCCACTTGTCTGATGTAATCATTGCCCAGAATGGATAGAAGGGTGTTGGGTGGTCCCTAAATGGGCAGGAGGTTATGAGGGACTGTAGCAGTGGTGGGGCTCTCGTGCCCTCGACCAGCACTTCAAAATGCTTGTCTGGAAGTGGATGGTTGAGACGTCGCTGACTGCTCTGGGGCTTGTCGGCATCTTGTCTGATGATGTTTGTGGCGCTGGTTATAATGGCTCTGAGGTTGGGTATACAGAGTAGTGCGGAAGCATTGGGTATAAAATCTGCCCTGTTTCTCTTTGTTCCCAGGGGCATATATTCCGAGGGTTTTCAATGTGGCACGGGAATCCTTGAGAGTGTGTAAGGTTGCATTTCTGCCTTTCGCGAACAGGTTTTGACCTTCAAAAGGTAAGTCCCCCGACTGTCGCCTGAAGTTCCTTGGGGAAGCCTGAAAGGTGGAGCCAGGACACCCTTCGCATGACTACACATGTGGCAATGGAGCAGGCTGCCATGTCAGCGGAGTCCAGGGAAGGAGGGAGCCCTTCTGTTAGGTTAGCTTTATACTGTTCTTTATTTGTTGGAAGATGTTCAGTAAAAGTGGTCATTTGTGCAAAAATGTTGTGTGTTCTTGGACAGTAATGCAAAATAGTTTGCTATGTGAAACTGGAGGGTTGCCAAGGAACAGGCCTTCCTGCCAAAGAGGGCTAGGTGCTTCCAATCTTTATCATTAGGGGTGGTCTTAGCCAGCTGTTGCTTTCCCCTTTGATTAACTGCCTCCACCACCAATGAATTAGGGGTGGGGTGAGTGAACAAAACTTGGCTCCCTTAGCTAGGACATAGCCAGTGGTGAGCTGGAGCCAGTTCGCACGAACCAGTTAAATGTTGAAGCTGGTTTAGAACCGCTTGTTAAAGGGGTGGGCAAACTTCGGCCTGCCTGAGCTCTCAGCTGGGGAGGCTCCCCTGAGAATCCCTTTTTAATTTTTACTCACCCGGCAGTGCCCTGGGTCTTCGGTGGCACTGAAAGGCCCACCGCCAAAGTGCCACCGAAGACCCGGAGCAAGTGAAGGAACCGGTTCTTCAGCTTTTGGCAGCTCATCACTGGACATAGTACTTCTTGTCTAATCTTTTAGAAGAAGCTGCAGCTGGCATCTGCCAGACAGTTTTTGCTGGGTCCATGATGGCTGCATCGATGGACAGTGCAATCTTGGCAGCAGATGCATGGAGAATATCCATCAGCATATGTAAGTCTCCAGCAGCTCTGCCAAGGAAACGTCGAGGGAGTCAGCCACTCGTTTAAATAATTCCTGGAAGGATTTGAAGTCATCGCCTGATGTGGGAGGAGGCATTGTTTCATCAGGAGACAAAGAGGAGATGTGGGTTGGTGGGGAATGGTGCCACCGTGGTGGCTCTTCAATTGCTTCTGCTTCCTCTACGAGAGCTTCTGGGGAGGTTACGGCAGAAGGGGAAGAAGACTGTTGTGATCTGGGTGTTCTGGACCTGGATGGGTTGGAGGGTTGTTGCATGTTCTGGGTTCTGTATAATGCCCATGAGTCCCAATATGGCCAGTTTGGTGGGAGGACTATAGGAGGGGGCATCCATTGCAGAGGTTGCCACGCTATTGGCTGCTGTCGTGAGGGTCTAGGTTTGGGCGAGGAATGGCAAGGGGTGCACATTCCTGCTCCCACTTCCTCCTCGTAGTTGAAGAGTGGAGGGGCTGAGGCAGCAGACGTATCAGTCATGCTTGGCCCTGATCTGGCTGGGGTACTGTCAATACCAAAGAGAAGCATTCCTGGAGTGGACGTGAGGAAGAGGTCTGCTTGGCTAACAAACTGCTGCGGCACAGGGAAGCTCAGTGCCGACGGAGGAGGCAGGCTCTGATTAGAAATCGTTGTGATTGCTGCCGGTGCCATAGACCTGCTGCAATGTATTGGTCCAGCAGATGACGCCACTGCACTGCTCGGTGCCGAGGTAGCCTGCCTTCGAGCTAGACCACAGGGGGTCTTTTCCTCCTCGGGCGATCCCGGTGCGGGACGGTCCCCATGCCTCTCGGTCCATGGCTCGAAGTGCCGATGGTACCCGGGCAGATTTGGCAGTCGTACATTGCCTTTTCTGAGGCTATTCTCGCTGAGGCAAGGAGTGAGACCACTTTTTTGTGGTTTTCTATGGGACTGGGTCCTTTGCAGTGGTTTTTGAAGAGGATCCCATGTCTGATGCAGCTGCGGCTCAGCTGCGGGGAGAGGTCCTGCGATCAGGATCAGAAGCAGGTCAAAGGGATTTCTCCAGCATCGTAAAAGTTTCAATTGCAGATCCCTAGCTTTTCTAGTCCTTGCTGTCGGCTCTTTGCAGTGGTGGCACTTTTGTGCCATGTGTCTCTCTCCCCCAAACAATGGACACACTGCAAGTGACCATCTGAGACTGGGATTCACGGTCTACAGGTCAGACAGTGTTTAAAACCTGGAGAATCAGGAATGCCAGAGAGGCTGTTCACAAAGAAGGAATGAGAACAGTCCCTTCCGAGTGCCTCTGGGCTGTGAGGTGGATAGCCACCTCAGGAGGGAAAAAAGAAAAAAGGTTGTGGTTTTTTTTGGTTGGTTTCAATAGAGCAAAAACAAAGGACAAAGTAAATGAAGGATAAAACTAGGAGGGTTGAACTAAAAGAATAGCAAGGTTTTGATGGCACTGCTGTTGTTCTGACCAAAGCCAATGGCAGTAGAGAAGGAACTGGGGGGCGGTTGGCTGTGTGCACTGGTTGGCCATTCGGAGCGGCATGAGATGGCTGCCATGCGTGCGTGGCCAACCAGGGCACTGCTACTGCAAATCTCCAACTAGAAGCGCAGAGCTGCACAATCAGTTAAAGTGGAGCACCCACAGGGACACTCCTCGAAGAACAACAATTGGTACACAGCCCTTGTTAGAGCAGGCTCCTTGCCCAATTGCAAGCAGACAGTTTAAGGTTCACATTCAAGGTTAGCTTTGAAAGTGTTGATTTCAAGTTATTCTAGGGGAACTGATGCACCCCCACTAGATAAGTACACACACTTGCAAAAAATCATCACGCTACCAACCAAGATCTAAAAAGTCTGTCTTCTCTTGCCATGATCACAAAAGGGATTTTTTAAATGCCTGAACAAGCTAACAGAAAAGTTCTTTCTGGATGGGAGAGTAGTTTTCTTGATTACACACAGAAATTCAAAACCATGCACTAGATCATCTGTACAAATCTATCCAATGTTTCTATTGGTAATACTTTAATTTTACCTACATCTTTCTTTTGTTCCGGCACATTAATGCCAACTCCCATTAACCTCCTTGAAAACCTTCCCCTACCGAGTGCCACATTTTTTAACTGGGGTTTCTGGTACTAGGCACTTCCCTAAATCAAACATTGATGCAAATTAGTCCTATCTGAGATACTAAGCCCCACACACTTCATTTTATGTAAGTGGTTAGATCGCAGATCCTCTCCCTTATTCAGTTGGTTTTACTGGGTTTTGTTACTAGGAACAGCATTACAGGGGGCTTGAAGCTGTGTGTTGAGGGGCGGCATTAAAGTAGCATAGCCACTGAATGACTTCATATAAAGGTTTTTTCCTCCCAGGAGAAAGGCAGAGGTGCATTCCCCCACTCTTTGTGGGGGTCAATCACGCCCAATCTCCTCCGAGAACACCTTTCTGGCTCATTATTTTAAATAGGTGGCAGTGGGAGCTTAGAAGTCCTTCAGCAAACCCTTCGTAAGCCATTCCACATCTGTCTAATCTATTGACCAAAGGAAAACCCTTTTTGCATTATCACTTCTGGATCTGGCCATATTTCAAAGGTCCGGGGACTTAACAGCAGAACCTTTCTCAAACAACGACCATCTCGTCCAATTTGCAGGCTTGTTTTCGAAAATTGCAACCAGATGACAGTTTCTTTTGTAAACTTATGACAATTGTGAAACGATCCAGATTCCTCCCCCCATCAAGAACAAAGAATCCACTGATCATTTTAAGCTGAAAAGAGAAAACCCAGGAGAATTTGTAGCAAATCCAAGTCAGACAGAGATTTTGCAGAGACGTGGTGGACATTTAGGCAATTAAGACCAGATTGTGGCTAGCTCTGCTCAGGTGCGCAAGGGGGATGGGAGGGTTGGAAGCTTTCCCTCTCCCTTCTCCATCCTGCTCCTCACAGGAGCCAGCTGCAATTAGAGACTCGCACCACTAGCCATCAAAGGGATAGGGGAGAGCTGGGATGAAGCCAGAGACCTACCCCTGATCCACTAGCCACCAAAGCTGGGCAGGCACAGAAAGAACATGCTACAAACACCTTGACGTGTACAGCATGAACAATTCTACATGAGCCAAAATACAGGTCATGGATTTAAACCACAGTGTGACCCGCAGCGTTCCTGTCACAAGTTCCAGTCCAACTCTGTTGTGAGCAACATTCTGGCTACAAGAGCAGCCCTACTTCAAAGACTGTCAGTGGTGTATGTTTAGCACCCTTAAAACCAACCACACCCTCATGCAATGAAGCTCCTTTAAGCAAATACCTGATAAAAGAATTAGCTTGTTCACAGGTAAGATGCCATATGTAAATGAGATGTCTGCCTCCTGATGGATCCATTTTATCAGATTGTTCACTGCTTCAGGTAATAGAAACACTGACCTCACAAGGCAACTTGTTTCTAAGGATCCCAATCAACATTAACCTAGCCTCAATACCTGTGAGAGAGGGTTGCATTGCTCCCATTTAACTGCTGGGGAAATGGAGGCAGAGGATACCCAAGGACACATGGCAAAGCTAGGTCAGAGCAGAGAGTTCAAATTTTTTCTTTTCTTTGCAAAAATGTCACAATATATATAAAAAAATGTTTTCAAGTTTCCAAAACTGTACAAATCAGAAGGACACAGCTAGAGTGAGCATATCCTACCCAACAGTCAGAATACCACATGACAACGTCACAGCCTGCTCCCAATCAAAAGTTAAATTGAAAAATTATTTGCCGCTGTGTTTTCAAAAAAATCCAAAACCCACCATTGTGAAAGCGTTTGCAAAAAGCAAAGCACCAGAAATGTAGAAACACTGCAACTAAAGTTTCATACAACTGAAAAATTTGTGAAAATTTTCGTTTTCAAATGTGTGTTTTTGGTGCCAAAAGGTTTGAAAAATGTCAACTAGCTCTAGTTGTAGTTAGGGCTAACTGGATAATATTAGAGAGAGAAAAAGGAGGCAAACTTTAGGGAGGGGAAATTTCCCTAACAGTGAGCTGGTAGATTGTGCAATGGCCTCTCAAGGAAAGTGTGCAAATCCTACAGGTTTGGTGATTTCACTGAAAATTACCCAAGACTGGAAGATGTACTATGGAACAACCTTGCACTAGCCAGCCCTGGGGTAGGTCTCATCCACCTTCTGCTTTGTACGGCCATTTTGTCAGCTTCTGAATGAACGCATGCCGAAGTTGGACTTTAGCTCTCTAAACTTAGGTTACTTACAAGTCTATTTGAAGGATTGGGTTGGGTTCACCTGTGCAAGTATATGGAAATAATATTAAAACACTGCACCCTAACCCACCTTCTTTGGCAGGATATGGACTCCCACGGGATACTTGTCAGGATTGGTCCACAGCTCAATCTGCGCCAACACCTGATTGGTGAAGGAGTTGCTCATCACAAAGCTGGGGTGACCCATGGCACAGCCCAAGTTGACAAGTCGGCCTTCTGCTAGAAGTATGATGTGGTGGCCATTCTTCAGTGTATACCGGTCCACCTCCACAGGAAACAAAACAAACACCAATGAGACAAGAGCACGGAGGCAGTGTATTCCACCCAAAGTCTGGCAGTCCCCATCCATCCTGCACAGATGACCAGCAGTTAATATACAACTTAGACTTTGACTGTAATTGAGCTTGATACCACACACCGTCCAAGTCAAAAACATTTGTCTACCCTCTGTAGTCTGGTCTCACCCAGCATGGAACTTAGCAGCTGCTGCTTATTAAGATGGACTTTGAGTCGATCGTTTATCCAGGCCTAGGGTTTCTGCATGTCTACTGCCATTGGAGGGCTACCTAACTCTGGGCTACCTAACAGCACACATCTGACATATGCAGAGCCAGAGTGGTTCTCTGCATACAGCCGAACAGGTGCATCTATGCAGTGTGTCAAGACCACCTGCATACACCTACAGTCTGCCCTCCCTCCCCATCACAATCGTCTCACTACATAGACAAGAAGGCAGTTCCACTTTAGATTGCAAACGCAACTAGTTTTGCTTTCTGGCCCCCCCACACCCCACCCAGGGACAGCTTTCAACTAGATGATGTGCTCTGCCACAAGTCTCTCTCCAGAAACAAGTGATCTTGCAAGTTCATCTGCCGAGAGGAGTGGACAGCAATATAAGATTGACTGAGATGACGAACAGGGTCTCTTTGCCTGTCCCCAAAAGAATGGGCAAAATCCAGGACTTGTGGTATATTTGTCACATGCTTCTCAATGCAAGAGGTTTACTGGGTGCCGCATGACCGTTTATTCAGGCATCGAGGGCACAGGCTAGTCCTGCTATTCATTTCTGCGTTAACACTTTGGCTCCCTCTTTCCTATTGCTTTACCACCTCTGGGAACTTACTTCATTAAAGCCAACAGTGCAATCCTGACCAATTCTGGATCTCAAAGTTATATTGGTGTCATCTCTGGTCACTGCTCAGGCCTTCTGCTGAGTTAGTATGGAATAGATTGGATCTTTGGTATTTATTTGTGTCATTGTTTGGAGGGACGCTGTCACGTTATAGGTCTTTGCCTATGCTATTGATATCTTAAGTTTTTGAAAAGTGAAAGACAAAAACAGTTTCTTGATATTTACACTTTTTAAAATCTTAGCATTTCACTCAGTTTGCACATAAAACACTTTCCGTTTTGATCCGAGTGCTACCATATTTAAGTTTCAAGTCTTCTAAGGCGAAGAGTTAATTTAAATACCACTGTTCTCAGGGGGATTTTTAAAGTTTGAAGAAATATTTCTATTGAGATTTTAAAAAAGCTTGTTCGTACAAAATATAAACTTTTGCACCAAATTTAAACTAACGTGGTCTCTCCCTTTTCATACAAAGGAATTCCATAGGTCGCACTAAAAACCTTACTGGAGAATAGTGATGTAGCTAGGGCATTCTCTCCCTGTGCTTAAATACTAGAGATAGTCTCACTTCAATGCTTTTGTGTAATTTATTTTTAGCACAGTTTGTGTGCAAAGTAAATGTAACTCCCTCAAACAGAAGCCCTAAACAGACTGGCCATAAATCTACCTTCCTACTCCAGTTAGGCTGGGTGGAATTAGCAAGACAGTTCTTTAATGCAGAGGTTCTCAAACTCCGGGTCAGAACCCCGAAGTGGGTCACGCCCCATTTTAATGGGGTCACCAGGGCTGTCATTAAATTTGCTGGGGCCCAGGGCTGAAGCCCTCAAGCTTGGGCACCTCCCAGGGGAGGGTAGAGAGAGTGGGGCTCAGGCTTCGGCCCCCCTTCCTGGAGTCTTGTAGTAATTTTTATTGTTGGAAGGGGGTCATGGTGCAATGTTTGAGAAACCCTGATATAATGCGTAGTTGCAATGTTCCTTCTGGGACAGTAGTTCTCCAGGTGTAATTTGTGGACCATCACTGGTCTGCAGAGCCCTCCCTGGAGCGAAATATTGAAGTGAGAAGGGAGAAGAGGTCATCTATGAAGCACTCATTTGGAGTGGCCAACAGAAGGGAACCGTTTACAAACTGCTATAATGCAGGGAAAAGGATCTCTCTTGGCACTTCCCATCCTGGTGCCAGGCAGAAGCTACAGGAAACTGGTAAGTACAAAGATGGATGTAGCCCCGTGGCTGTACATTCCTCTGGCTTTAACAGGGCCAGCATGTCAGAGGAACCTGGCAAAGAGGCAAAGTGATTGATCTCAGGCACTAAAGGTCACGTTTTCAGAGGAGCTGAGCATTTGTAAAGATCTTGCCCTAAAGCATTCCAAGTTAGCTAATTGAAAACAGATTTGTCACACTCTTAACCACCCTCTCCTAGCGGCCAGTCTACTCTCCAATGGCACTGCGGCAAGAATGGTCAGCCAAGCAATCAGTCACTGGCCTGCAGGCTCCTATAGTGCCTAGCACAGGGTTCAGACCACAGCCTTGGGGAACTGCAGCAACAATAGGGTGGAGCCTGCAACAGTTACTGCCATATTGCTACTGGGGTCCGTTCATGAGTCTTCAGCGCTGGCTGTTTGAGCCCCTTTCCTTAGAGGCCTAGCCAAGCTCTCCTAAACAAAACATTCCGTGAAGGAGCTTCACTCTGGATTTTCTGGATTTTAAATTGCTTTTCTCCATCTGAAAATAGATTGGACACATGACAACTTCTCTCCTCTGTATGTCCCTCCCAATCCCTCTGGATTTTCTTTCTCAACACTGAAAAGGTTTCAGTTACTTTTGTGGAACAGGCTTTCACTCCTAGTTGCTCTGCTCAATCTCCAGGATATCAGCCAGAGTCTGCCCACACCTGAGTGCTCTGCCAGGGCGCTCAGCCACGGCAGGGATGGAACATGGGCAGCATATGACTCGGAGGTTTCGACACAGGAAGGGGATATGGAAGTGGCAAAGACAGCTCAATCGGCTAGGGAGCCAGAGCTCTGGGACCAATAGGGGGCTTCTAGAATCACTGGCACTCTCCAGCTGAATTTTCCTCACTGGTCTGGATGGAAAAGGAAAGACACTGAGGAGACCGGTTGGCTGTGACTGACAGGAAGCTCAAGCCTCCCTCTTCTTGATCCCAGTGCCTTGGGAAAGAGGCAACTCTGTATTTGGCTTGTTGGCAAAGAGGCCCCCTGCTGGTTCCAGTCTATCTGGAGAATCCACCCGGGTGCACTGACACCATGTTCCTTTTAGCCTTCCATTTTGCCAATTCACTCTCTATTCGGGGGTTACTGGGGACCCTGATAGATGCTGAATCACGTTTTCCTTTTTCCTCCATTCTCCTGCCTCCTCTTAGCACCGAGCTCAGTCATTACCGAGTCCAACCACAAAGGGCTGGTCCCTGCCAGGTGCTGCTGACCCCTGGCTGCTTACTCTGGAGACGGCCCTCCGAAGAATCAGAACGGATGCTCCCAGTATGTCTCAGGCTCTGTATATCAGCTGGGCAGGCAATGACCTGGCTGGATCTTCCCAAGCAAACCGTTATATTAGCCTCAAGACAACCTCAGAGGCCTCATCCACAGGAGCCCAGAGGAAGGTTAAATGCCATTTGTCCTAGCCTCTGAACAGCCAGCTCTATTGGAGGACCCCTTCCTGCTTCTCCACGTGGGCACCAATGATACTGCCAAGAATGACCTTGAGCGGATCACTGCGGACTATGTGGCTCTAGGAAGAAGAATAAAGGAGTTGGAGGCGCAAGTGGTGTTCTCGTCCATCCTCCCCGTGGAAGGAAAAGGCCTAGGTAGGGAGCATCGAATCGTGGAAGTCAACGAATGGCTACGCAGATGGTGTCGGAGAGAAGGCTTTGGTTTCTTTGACCATGGGATGGTGTTCCATGAAGGAGGAGTGCTGGGTAGAGACGGGCTCCATCTTACGAAGAGAGGGAAGAGCATCTTTGCCAGCAGGCTGGCTAACCTAGTGAGGAGGGCTTTAAACTAGGTTCACCGGGGGAAGGAGACCAAAGCCCTGAGGTAAGTGGGAAAGCGGGATACCGGGAGGAAGCACAGGCAGGAATGTCTGTGAGGGGAGGGCTCCTGCCTCATACTGGCAATGAGGGGCGATCAACAGGTTATCTCAAGTGCTTATATACAAATGCACAAAGCCTTGGAAACAAGCAGGGAGAACTGGAGGTCCTGGTGATGTCAAGGAACTATGACGTGATCGGAATAACAGAGACTTGGTGGGATAACTCATATGACTGGAGTACTGTCATGGATGGTTATAAACTGTTCAGGAAGGACAGGCAGGGCAGAAAAGGTGGGGGAGTAGCACTGTATGTAAGGGAGCAGTATGACTGCTCAGAGCTCCGGTACGAAACTGCAGAAAAACCTGAGTGTCTCTGGATTAAGTTTAGAAGTGTGTGCAACAAGAGTGATGTAGTGGTGGGAGTCTGCTATAGACCACCGGACCAGGGGGATGAGGTGGATGAGGCTTTCTTCCGGCAGCTCACGGAAGCTACTAGATCGCATGCCCTGATTCTCATGGGTGACTTTAATTTTCCTGATATCTGCTGGGAGAGCAATACAGCGGTGCATAGACAATCCAGGAAGTTTTTGGAAAGCGTAGGGGACAATTTCCTGGCGCAAGTGCTAGAGGAGCCAACTAGGGGGGGTGCTTTTCTTGACCTGCTGCTCACAAACCGGGTAG
Source organism: Lepidochelys kempii (assembly GCF_965140285.1). Classification (NCBI taxonomy): domain Eukaryota; kingdom Metazoa; phylum Chordata; order Testudines; family Cheloniidae; genus Lepidochelys; species Lepidochelys kempii. Next base: position 26,680,112 of record NC_136392.1, on the reverse strand, counting down.
AATTAGTGGGGGAAGCAAAAGTGGATGGGAATCTGGGAGGCAGTGACCATGAGTTGGTTGAGTTCAGGATCCTGACGCAGGGAACAAAGGTAAGCAGCAGGATACGGACCCTGGACTTCAGGAAAGCAGACTTCGACTCCCTCAGGGAACGGATGGCCAGGATCCCCTGGGGGACTAACTTGAAGGGGAAAGGAGTCCAGGAGAGCTGGCTGTATTTCAAGGAATCCCTGTTGAGGTTACAGGGACAAACCATCCCGATGAGTCGAAAGAATAGTAAATATGGCAGGCGACCAACTTGGCTTAATGGTGAAATCCTAGCGGATCTTAAACATAAAAAAGAAGCTTACAAGAAGTGGAAGGTTGGACATATGACCAGGGAAGAGTATAAAAATATTGCTCGGGCATGTAGGAATGTTATCAGGAGGGCCAAATCGCACCTGGAGCTGCAGCTAGCCAGAGATGTCAAGAGTAACAAGAAGGGTTTCTTCAGGTATGTTGGCAACAAGAAGAAAGCCAAGGAATGTGTGGGCCCCTTACTGAATGAGGGAGGCAACCTAGTGACAGAGGATGTGGAAAAAGCTAATGTACTCAATGCTTTTTTTGCCTCTGTTTTCACTAACAAGGTCAGCTCCCAGACTGCTGCGCTGGGCATCACAAAATGCGGAAGAGATGGCCAGCCCTCTGTGGAGATAGAGGCGGTTAGGGACTATTTAGAAAAGCTGGACGTGCACAAGTCCCTGGGGCCGGACGAGTTGCATCCGAGAGTGCTGAAGGAATTGGCGGCTGTGATTGCAGAGCCACTGGCCATTATCTTTGAAAACTCGTGGCGAACCGGGGAAGTCCCGGATGACTGGAAAAAGGCTAATGTAGTGCCAATCTTTAAAAAAGGGAAGAAGGAAGATCCTGGGAACTACAGGCCAGTCAGCCTCACCTCAGTCCCTGGAAAAATCATGGAGCAGGTCCTCAAAGAATCAATCCTGAAGCACTTGCATGAGAGGAAAGTGATCAGGAACAGCCAGCATGGATTCACCAAGGGAAGGTCATGCCTGACTAATCTAATCGCCTTTTATGATGAGATTACTGGTTCTGTGGATGAAGGGAAAGCAGTGGATGTATTGTTTCTTGACTTTAGCAAAGCTTTTGACACGGTCTCCCATAGTATTCTTGTCAGCAAGTTAAGGAAGTATGGGCTGGATGAATGCACTATAAGGTGGGTAGAAAGCTGGCTAAATTGTCGGGCTCAACGGGTAGTGATCAATGGCTCCATGTCTAGTTGGCAGCCGGTATCAAGTGGAGTGCCCCAAGGGTCGGTCCTGGGGCCGGTTTTATTCAATATCTTCATAAATGATCTGGAGGATGGTGTGGATTGCACTCTCAGCAAATTTGCGGATGATACTAAACTGGGAGGAGTGGTAGATACGCTGGAGGGGAGGGATAGGATACAGAAGGACCTAGACCAATTGGAAGATTGGGCCAAAAGGAATCTGATGAGGTTCAATAAGGATAAGTGCAGGGTCCTGCACTTAGGACGGAAGAACCCAATGCACAGCTACAGACTAGGGACCGAATGGCTAGGCAGCAGTTCTGCAGAAAAGGACCTAGGGGTGACAGTGGACGAGAAGCTGGATATGAGTCAGCAGTGTGCCCTTGTTGCCAAGAAGGCCAATGGCATTTTGGGATGTATAAGTAGGGGCATAGCGAGCAGATCGAGGGACGTGATCGTTCCCCTCTATTCGACATTGGTGAGGCCTCATCTGGAGTACTGTGTGCAGTTTTGGGCCCCACACTTCAAGAAGGATGTGGATAAATTGGAGAGAGTCCAGCGAAGGGCAACAAAAATGATTAGGGGTCTGGAACACATGAGTTATGAGGAGAGGCTGAGGGAGCTGGGATTGTTTAGCCTGCAGAAGAGAAGAATGAGGGGGGATTTGATAGCTGCTTTCAACTACCTGAAAGGGGGTTCCAAAGAGGATGGCTCTAGACTGTTCTCAATGGTAGCAGATGACAGAACGAGGAGTAATGGTCTCAAGTTGCAGTGGGGGAGGTTTAGATTGGATATTAGGAAAAACTTTTTCACTAAGAGGGTGGTGAAACACTGGAATGCGTTACCTAGGGAGGTGGTAGAATCTCCTTCCTTAGAGGTTTTTAAGGTCAGGCTTGACAAAGCCCTGGCTGGGATGATTTAACTGGGAATTGGTCCTGCTTCGAGCAGGGGGTTGGACTAGATGACCTTCTGGGGTCCCTTCCAACCCTGATATTCTATGATTCTATGATTCTAAGTGAGCCAGGCCAGAAGCCAGAGACCATGCTCCATGATGGCACTGCAAACAAACACCCTTCCAAGCTCATCTCCTCCAGACATTATTGAAACTGTCTCCTGTAACGAATGGTCTTTATCCAGTTCACAGCCTAAACTAGCACCATTGTAAGTTCTGGGTCTCTCTTTCCCAAAGTGGTCACAATACAAAGAACAAGCCAAACCATGGCTTCCTAGCCAAAGATCATAGAATCATAGAATATCAGGGTTGGAAGGGACCCCAGAAGGTCATCTAGTCCAACCCCCTGCTCAAAGCAGGACCAATTCCCAGTTAAATCATCCCAGCCAGGGCTTTGTCAAGCCTGACCTTAAAAACCTCTAAGGAAGGAGATTCTACCACCTCCCTAGGTAACGCATTCCAGTGTTTCACCACCCTCTTAGTGAAAAAGTTTTTCCTAATATCCAATCTAAACCTCCCCCACTGCAACTTGAGACCATTACTCCTCGTTCTGTCATCTGCTACCATTGAGAACAGTCTAGAGCCATCCTCTTTGGAACCCCCTTTCAGGTAGTTGAAAGCAGCTATCAAATCCCCCCTCATTCTTCTCTTCTGCAGGCTAAACAATCCCAGCTCCCTCAGCCTCTCCTCATAACTCATGTGTTCCAGACCCCTAATCATTTTTGTTGCCCTTCGCTGGACTCTCTCCAATTTATCCACATCCTTCTTGAAGTGTGGGGCCCAAAACTGCACACAGTACTCCAGATGAGGCCTCACCAATGTCGAATAGAGGGGAACGATCACGTCCCTCGATCTGCTCGCTATGCCCCTACTTATACATCCCAAAATGCCATTGGCCTTCTTGGCAACAAGGGCACACTGCTGACTCATATCCAGCTTCTCGTCCACTGTCACCCCTAGGTCCTTTTCTGCAGAACTGCTGCCTAGCCATTCGGTCCCTAGTCTGTAGCTGTGCATTGGGTTCTTCCGTCCTAAGTGCAGGACCCTGCACTTATCCTTATTGAACCTCATCAGATTCCTTTTGGCCCAATCTTATAATTGGTCTAGGTCCTTCTGTATCCTATCCCTCCCCTCCAGCGTATCTACCACTCCTCCCAGTTTAGTATCATCCGCAAATTTGCTGAGAGTGCAATCCACACCATCTTCCAGATCATTTATGAAGATATTGAATAAAACCGGCCCCAGGACCGACCCTTGGGGCACTCCACTTGATACCGGCTGCCAACTAGACATGGAGCCATTGATCACTACCCGTTGAGCCCGACAATTTAGCCAGCTTTCTACCCACCTTATAGTGCATTCATCCAGCCCATACTTCCTTAACTTGCTGACAAGAATACTATGGGAGACCGTGTCAAAAGCTTTGCTAAAGTCAAGAAACAATACATCCACTGCTTTCCCTTCATCCACAGAACCAGTAATCTCATCATAAAAGGCGATTAGATTAGTCAGGCATGACCTTCCCTTGGTGAATCCATGCTGGCTGTTCCTGATCACTTTCCTCTCATGCAAGTGCTTCAGGATTGATTCTTTGAGGACCTGCTCCATGATTTTTCCAGGGACTGAGGTGAGGCTGACTGGCCTGTAGTTCCCAGGATCTTCCTTCTTCCCTTTTTTAAAGATTGGCACTACATTAGCCTTTTTCCAGTCATCCGGGACTTCCCCGGTTCGCCACGAGTTTTCAAAGATAATGGCCAGTGGCTCTGCAATCACAGCCGCCAATTCCTTCAGCACTCTCGGATGCAACTCGTCCGGCCCCAGGGACTTGTGCACGTCCAGCTTTTCTAAATAGTCCCTAACCGCCTCTATCTCCACAGAGGGCTGGCCATCTCTTCCGCATTTTGTGATGCCCAGCGCAGCAGTCTGGGAGCTGACCTTGTTAGTGAAAACAGAGGCAAAAAAAGCATTGAGTACATTAGCTTTTTCCACATCCTCTGTCACTAGGTTGCCTCCCTCATTCAGTAAGGGGCCCACACATTCCTTGGCTTTCTTCTTGTTGCCAACATACCTGAAGAAACCCTTCTTGTTACTCTTGACATCTCTGGCTAGCTGCAGCTCCAGGTGCGATTTGGCCCTCCTGATAACATTCCTACATGCCCGAGCAATATTTTTATACTCTTCCCTGGTCATATGTCCAACCTTCCACTTCTTGTAAGCTTCTTTTTTATGTTTAAGATCCGCTAGGATTTCACCATTAAGCCAAGTTGGTCGCCTGCCATATTTACTATTCTTTCGACTCATCGGGATGGTTTGTCCCTGTAACCTCAACAGGGATTCCTTGAAATACAGCCAGCTCTCCTGGACTCCTTTCCCCTTCAAGTTAGTCCCCCAGGGGATCCTGGCCATCCGTTCCCTGAGGGAGTCGAAGTCTGCTTTCCTGAAGTCCAGGGTCCGTATCCTGCTGCTTACCTTTGTTCCCTGCGTCAGGATCCTGAACTCAACCAACTCATGGTCACTGCCTCCCAGATTCCCATCCACTTTTGCTTCCCCCACTAATTCTACCCGGTTTGTGAGCAGCAGGTCAAGAAAAGCACCCCCCCTAGTTGGCTCCTCTAGCACTTGCGCCAGGAAATTGTCCCCTACGCTTTCCAAAAACTTCCTGGATTGTCTATGCACCGCTGTATTGCTCTCCCAGCAGATATCAGGAAAATTAAAGTCACCCATGAGAATCAGGGCATGCGATCTAGTAGCTTCCGTGAGCTGCCGGAAGAAAGCCTCATCCACCTCATCCCCCTGGTCCGGTGGTCTATAGCAGACTCCCACCACTACATCACTCTTGTTGCACACACTTCTAAACTTAATCCAGAGACACTCAGGTTTTTCTGCAGTTTCGTACCGGAGCTCTGAGCAGTCATACTGCTCCCTTACATACAGTGCTACTCCCCCACCTTTTCTGCCCTGCCTGTCCTTCCTGAACAGTTTATAACCATCCATGACAGTACTCCAGTCATATGAGTTATCCCACCAAGTCTCTGTTATTCCGATCACGTCATAGTTCCTTGACATCACCAGGACCTCCAGTTCTCCCTGCTTGTTTCCAAGGCTTTGTGCATTTGTATATAAGCACTTGAGATAACCTGTTGATCGCCCCTCATTGCCAGTATGAGGCAGGAGCCCTCCCCTCACAGACATTCCTGCCTGTGCTTCCTCCCGGTATCCCGCTTTCCCACTTACCTCAGGGCTTTGGTCTCCTTCCCCCGGTGAACCTAGTTTAAAGCCCTCCTCACTAGGTTAGCCAGCCTGCTGGCAAAGATGCTCTTCCCTGGATGGCCCTGGTCTAACTCGTAGCCATGGTTCCAAATGCCAGGCAATACAACTGTGCATCATTTCTTCTGCCCATTGATCCGATACAGAAGAAAGGAGAACCTGTTCATGTTTTCAACAGCCAGGAGGAAGGCTGGGGGTCTCCAGTTATGGAAAAGATAGTGTCTGAGGGAGAATCAGCCCTCCTATGCATGGGGAAGACACTGATTCTGATTAGTTGCCTCTTCCTCATGCTAGATCCTACTGAGGGCCGACTCACCTGGGGCTTAACATTCACCGTCTCCACTGCGTTATCATTTAGCCACTTCGCATCAACTTCCACGTCAAAGTGGCCGATGTTACATACAATGGAATCGTCCTTCATCTGCTCGAAGTGTCTGCAACGAGAAACCAGGCGCTGTCACAGAGCAGGGCATCGGAGGGTGATGTTCCACTCCACCCGTGCTGGCTGGCAGCACAGCATCATGCAGGGAGAAAGAGGGAACACAAGGTGAATCCTGAGAAAATGGGCTGGCGGCATCCTGTGGGGACCCAGAGTGTAACCTTGAAAGAGGTTTGGGTGGGGGAGTCACCTCATCAACCACCCCTCGTTAATTTCACCTTACGATGTCAATATTCACAGGCACAAGAGCAGCAAGAGGGCAGTGGGACTGCTCCGGATGGAGAGACTTCAAGCTGGGCCTTGTGGGAGGGGCCAACAGGGTATTTGTCAGGCACGACAGGGGCGATGAGCTTGTTTCATTCCTGCCCCATTAGCTCACAAATGGAATCTCTCTCCCGAGAGCCATGGCAAGATCCTGCAACAGGCAGAACGTTCCCCATGGCCATCACTATAGCAACATCTTCGAATCGCAAACCTTCAACAGAATCAGTCATGTCTCTCCTAATGTTGGGGGCAAGAGTAGCAGCAAGAGTAAGACGCAAGCCAGAGATTCTGGCCCAGCTTCCTCCCGCAGCTCTGCCTGTGTGCCTCAGTCTTGACGTACATACCCCCCCACATTACTCTGGTCCTGGATTCCCCCTCCGCCCAACATCTCTGCCAGTGTCCCTCACCACCAACCCCAGCACGCCCTGCTATTCCATTCCAGTGTTCCCTACGGCTCCACCAATGCCCCTCACCCCAGATCACAGCACCCCTCTACTCCTCTTGCCTTGCGCCCCCAAACAAACCATGACTGGGATGTACAAAAATCTCCACTGGAGACTGAAATCCTGACCACCTGTGAACAACACCCAACCCCGCAGAGCTGAACAGCCAGCCACTGTGCTGCCGAGCAGAGTCATGTCCATATCTGAACACCAGTCAGTTTCCATTCAGCCAGGGAATGGACAGTACCTGCCCTGCACGATATCACTGCATCCAGTGGTGGTGACAAAAATGTTCCCTTCTTTGCAAGCCTCTTCCATGGTCGTAACCTCATAACCTGAAGGTCAAAAGAAAATGGTCACTCTCTGTCCTGGCAAGAGCCTCCTCTCCCAGCCAACGCCGGCACATGAAGGTAAGAAGCCCAGTTCTGATACTAAACAGGAACTCCAGCACAAGAGGTTATCATCCCCCACCTGTTACTTCTTCATCCTGAGTGTCCATGCAATGCAATTATTGACATAATACCACATTCTCAAAGGAAGATGCATCTGCAATATTTGCAGGCTCCACGTCTGAGGGAGCACAAAGCCCTACGTGTGTGTGCGTGGACTCATGCACAGAAGTGGGGTGAATGTGGAACAGCCAGGGGGTCCAGGGATCATTGAGTCTGATTTGCTTCCTTGTCACTCTATGAAGCAGGGGCTTCACCTTCCTTAAACAGCCTAGAGCATAATGGAGGTGAATGCTTGGTATTCTCAAGCAGAGAGAGTCCCTTAAAGTCTTAACCCAGGATGGAGGTTAGAGCTGTCTGAGCAGAAGGAGCCCACTCAACACCTGTTCAGAAACTGGGCTACAGCACCATGAAACACAGAGGGCCTAACCCAAATGTTTCAACTATGGTGCAACCTCAAATCCAGGTAGCTATTTGGAGAGGAGAACATCAAGCATCCCAACAGGAGCATGTAGTTTAACTCATTAATGACTCCTCTCCCAACAATCAGAAGGGAACAGACCATTATGGACACCATCACACTAGAGGAGTTGCCTCTGTCAGAGGACTAGGGCTATTCATCCTCCTAGTGACTATTGGCCAAACATCACTTAGTACTCTACAACAGACTACAGAACCCAGAAATGGGTGCACCAAGTTCCGAATCCCCTACCCCAACAATCCGCAGTTGCTCACCTTCCATGGCTGCCTGCAGCGCGTTGATTGGATCAATTTCCGTGATGATGACTCTGGCTCCAAAGTTTCTCAAGGCTTGAGCACAACCTTTGCCAACATCACCGTAGCCTGCCACAACGGCCACTTTCCCAGCAATCATGACATCCGTGGCACGTTTAATGCCATCTATAAGGGACTCTCGGCAACCATAAAGATTATCAAATTTACTCTGGGGAGGAAAGCAGCTGTTTCAGAAGAGCTGAAGCAAACGCTAGGAGACACACATGCTTCCTATTTACAGAGAAGCTAGACAAACTTAGCAAATACCATGAGGCTGATAGTCAGCTAACTGCCTTTAACCACATCAGTGCAACTGAATATGGGTTTGCTTGAATTCCTTTCGCTGGCTTTTGAACCCGGCCCAGATGGCTATAGCAGACATCTGCTGTCAGAACCCTCCTCATCCAGGAGTACTCTAATAAGAGGCATTTCATGTGTGTATTGCGCCTGTTGGCTAGTTCTTGGGCTCCTGAGAACAGCCTCCCTGGGATTACTAAAAGTGACGACAACAGAATAAAGCATGGGAGCTTGTCGCATACAGGGGCATGGATAGCAAGAGGCGTCTCTCATATGTATACAGCAGGGAGCTGTTGTTCACTCAGATTCCATGTTAAACATTTGCTACAGAAGCCTACAGGCTGTTCCAAATGTCAAGGTGGGACACTGAACAGGTAGCTGTAACAAGACAGTTAGCATCAGGGGTGCTGGAACAATTTTTATAGTGGAGGTGCTGAGAGCCCTTGAACCAAACTGTAAAGCCTGTACTATAATGGAAACCACTTCAAGCCAGGGGGTGCTGCAGCCCGCCACCTGTAGTTCCAGCACCTATGGTTAACATGCATGCAGATACTTATAACTCTGCTATCTTTGCAGCAGCATCTTTAAGGAACGCGCGTGTTTGCTCTAGAAGTGACAAGCAGCCAACTGCCTGCGTGCATAACTCCAGGATTCCAAGCCACCAGGTCCCAAAGCACATTCCAGACGCTGCTCCCACACCATCTGCAATGAGCTGAAGTTCCACAGAGTCACCTCAGAGGATACTCAGCCAAGGACAATCAGAGTAAAACTGCTACAAGGTACCATGCAGTCAAAGCAAGGAACCCTGGATTTCATTTATCTCACTCCTGCCTTACAAATCAGTGACACGGGTATCTTGGCTGTGAGCAGCCCAACCCTTAATTTAAAACTCAGCTTAGAAACAGAAGCCAAACATAGTGTCATTTCATGTTTTTATCCTCCTGAGCCTAGTGGGCATTTCTTGCTGAAGTGTCTTTCCCTCTTTATGCTCTTTACCTTTTCCTCCCCACTCTGTGGTTCTGTTTTGACAGGGAAGATGTGAAACTCAATCTGGGCCCTAGATCTCAGTTTGAGAAATTACAGGATGCCAGGAAAGACTCTGGCTGCCCAAGTTTTGCTTTTCTTTACAGGACATGAATAACAAGATCACAGACGAGAAGACAGAGCCAATGAAAACAAGATGACTCCAGTCTCCAAGCCTGTCCTCAAAATGCAGTGGTAAGGTTGAATGGCTAGAACCACCCAAAAGAGGAGATGCATTTTTTTACAACTGAATACACACCTCTAGCCTGGCCCCTTCACGTGTGCACATCACTTGAGGGATCACGAACTGTGTACCAAATACTGCACTATTATAGTGCCTTCTGTCACCTTAGATCTCAACTTACCTTCAACATACAAACTCTGATCTCAATTTAACGTATAGGGATTATAAACCACAGGGAACAGACCTGACATTGTACATTTGGGAGCACAGAACAGATGGCTGTTAGTGGAATAAAATCAAGAGATAAATCTAAAGAAGCGTAGCATTTTAGGATGGGAACTATCTTGCTGCCCTAGATATGGCCGACACTACCAGCTACTCACTACATAAGAGGAACATTATGCTGAAAGGCAAATGCCACGTTTCAGTCCTATTCCAGACAAAAATAAAACTAAGTGAAAGTTAAGGACTGTCTGCAACTTACTGCTGCAAGATGTTCCTACTCAGAATGTTACAGTTAATAGCTGTGAACAAAAGGCGTGGAACTGAGCAATTCAGATGACTAACCCACTATGGCAGAGTGTGGCTCTCTGTCTCCCTCTCGTAGCTTCTCACAGCGAGCTAGGGATGTAAATATTGTTTAAAAATGTTAACCGGTTAAAAGATTAACGTTATATCGTTTATCCGGTTAACCGCTGGGGCTGGAGTCGCTCCGGCCAATCCTTCGTGGTCACCAAGCTGATGGAGGCTGTTCTTCAGTTGGGAGAGTGAAGAGAAAGTGGGCCAAGTAATAGTTAAGGGAAGAGGGAACTAATGCCCCATAAGACAGCAAGTTAAGGTCCCAGTTCAGCCACCTTAGAGGGCAGCAATACAGTCTGGACAATGGGACAATAAACTCCCTAGGGGAACCAAATCTATGTAGCTAGTACAAAAGCCTGTTCTTCAAACTCTCCTGTGCCCAATGAGAAGCTTCTCCCTTCCCAAGGGCAGAGGCACAGATGGGGACCCAGCGACACAACCCAACGGGTAGAGCAGTGCTGACATGCAGCGTGGCACTGGGCAGCGCCATTTCTCATGGACAAGCTACAAGTCAAAGATTCTCTGCCCTGCAAACACCCACATTGGGACAGAAAATCAGTAAGGGCAAGATTTTCAAAGGTATTCAGGTGCCTAATCCACATCACTCCTGATTTCAGTGGGAGTTCGACACCTAGGCGTTTTTGAAAGATGCCTACCTGCATCTTTAGGCACTTAAATACCTTTTGAAAAACTGGTCCCAAGTTCCCCGCCTCCCTCTAGAGCAGGGGCAGGCAAACTTTTTGGCCTGAGAGCCACATCAGGTTTCCAAAATTGTAGGGAGGGCGAGTTAGGGGAGGCTGTCCTCCCCATACAGCCAGGTGTGGCCCAGCCCCCACGGCTTCTTGCCCCCTGACGGCCCCCGCAAGACTCCTGCCCCATCCAGCACCCCCTGTCCCCTGACTGCCCCTGGACCCCCCACCGCCCCATCCCACCCCTCCTCTCATTCCTGACTGCCCCCCCGGGAACCCCTGCCCCATCCAACCACCCCTTCTCCCTGTCCCCTGACTGCCCCCAGAACCCCTGCCCCTGACTGCCCCCTGCCGCCCCATCCAACTCCCACTCCTTCCTGACTGCCCCCGGGACCCCTGCCCCCACTCAACCCCCGTTTCCCGCCCTCTGACCGCCCCGACCCCTATCCACAACCCCCGCCCCCTGACCACCCCCTCGAACTCTCCTACCCTCTCTCCAGCCCTCCCTGCCCCGTTACCGCACTGCCTGGAGCACCGGTGGCTGGCAACGCTACAACCACACCCCGCGTGGCACAGGGCACCGGGTCAGGCCGAGCTCTGCAGCTGCGCTGCCGCCCAGGGCATCGCGCCGGCGGTGCAGTGAGCTGAGGCTGCGGGGGAGAGGAGACAGCAGGGGAGGGCCCGGGGGCTAGCCTCCCGGGCCAGGAGCTCAGGGGCCGGGCAGGAGGGTCCCGCGGGCCATAGTTTAGAGCGGAGGCGGGCAGAGTCACCGCCACAATTCAGCAAGAAGCAAAGCAACACGCACTCACCCCCTGCCCCCCAACCCAACGTCACTTCCAGGAATGGCAGGACAGCTCAACTCCCTTGCCCAACCCTGAGCTTGGGCAAGGGACTCTCCTTTGAGAGGCCTGTGGCAGTAGGCAGGAGAGAGACAGCAAGGTGGTCTAGTGGAGCTGGCACTGGACTGGGAGTAGGAAGACCTGGGTTTTAACCTGAGCTCCTCCACTGTCCTACGGTGACACCTTAGGTAAGTCTCTTGACTTCCACGTCTCTGTTTTCCCTCCCGCCCTTTATCCGTCCTGTCTGTTTAGACCAGTGGTTCTCAACCTGTTTACGACTGTGGGCCGCATATGTAGCTCTGTGTTACGTGAGCCACATCCACAATATATATATATACACACACTACCTGTATGGCCCTAAGGATGTCACATGGGCCGCAAGCAGCCCGCGGGCTAAGAACCACTGGTTTAGACTGTAAGCTCTTCAGGGCAAGGATGGTCTCTCACTGTGGGTTGGCACAAGGACTAGCATAATGGAGCCCTGATCGCCACTGACAACTTTGCGTGCTGCTGTAACACAAATAAATAAGGGGGAATGTGAATGCTTGGACACAGGCAAGACACTGGTGATTTATTCTACATCGCAATTCTTTTGAAGTTGCAAAAAAACACAGAAAAGTTCATTAAGATGCCACACTGCATTAACTCCTTCCACAGCCTCAGCCCACCCACTCCGTGTCAAGATTAATGAGCCACCAGGCCTGAGAACAATCAGCCCCATTCCGCAAGCAGTCTAGCGTAGCACACACACGCCCGGATGCAGTGCAAAGCAGCAGCCTGCGTGGCACTAGCAGATTGCATATCAATGGAACAGGGGGGGGGGAGAAGAGCAGCAGAGCGCTGGCTGCGTTACCTTGGTGACAGAATCATTGACGTTGATGGCTGGCACTTTCAGGCTCCCACTGGCTTTCATCTTATACAGGTTGTGAACCCCGGTAGTCGTCTCCTCCGAGATGCCTTTAATTCCTGCAGGTGAGACCAGAAAAGACATGTTGCAAACGGAAATGTCCAGACTCTGTGGTGGGGCCCAGAGTAGCCTCTGGAAGAATTGTGCTAGTGGGGAGGGGTAAGAGACAAGAACCCCTCTCATATGGGACTGTTTGGGTCTTTAAAGTACAGATTTACATCCCTGTGTTTACCAGATCCTCTCCCAGTGTAAACAGACTAAGTACGGTCTTCAGGGGGCAGCAGTACTTTCAGCACATAAAGAAGTTACCAAGAAAATAGCTTGAGAAAGTCACAGCTCCCCCAAAATAACTTTGCAGATGGCAGCCAGGGATCTTAAGCAGCTGCAGAAGCATTAATGACTTCAGTCTCAACCCCCCTCTGAAGGCATTATCCCCTGTTTACAGATACAGAAACGGAGACGCAGCAATTACATGACTTACCCAAGGCATCAGAGAGGTTGCGGCAGAGCAAAGAATAGAACCCAGTTTTCCAGCCTCCCAGTCCTGTGCTTCAACCACCAGACCAGGCTCCCCATTGCCAATATCATACATTTCATATAATTCATCCCACAGTATATTACAAACTCTGCACGCACAAATCCCTTTACCCACCACTGAAACGGAACCACCTCTGGGTTGGAACATGGCAGCTGTTTAACTTATCACAGCAACACTGGACCCTTTAAGACAGAAAGCGAAGAAGAGTACCATACCCAACTAAAACAGCAGACAGGAGTTTAGGGGAAAAGAAAAGGATTTCACATATTGGAGAGCCCTACGTTGTGAAAAAGGACTAACACATACATGAAGTATCAGGAGGAGCAAGTTAACTAGAAGCTGGTGGAAAATTTTCTATGGAAACTTTTTTCCAGCCAACAGATAAGTTTACAAGAAAAGAAACCAACCAACGACACCACCTTGCATTTAGCTATCTGAAACATTTTGAAACCTTTTTGCAAAGTTTCATTTATAAGGTGTCATAAAAACAGTTTCACAAAAACATTTCAAGTGAAAACTTTTTTGTTTCTTTAAAAGTTGCTTTGCAAAATAGTCTTTCCTGTTTTGGCCAGATCTACATTAACCTGACTGTCAGTATCCCAGGTGAGCTCCTAAGTACCTGGAATAATCGATAGCCTGCACTAAGAAAGCTGCTCAAGACACCTCCCCCTTTACAGTTGCCCCTGCCATCTCTCCAAACACAATTACCTCCATGTCTCTGGAGCCTCATCTTCCTGCAGTGGAGTTGGGGCAGATCAGTGGTGTAACGGAGACAGGCACTATGTACTGAAGGTACTTCTACACCATCACCATGGTATCTGAGCACCCTACAGGCTTCGTGTATTTATCCTCACAACACCCACGTGAGGTAGGGAAGTGCTATGATCCCCATTTGACAGACTGGGAACTGAGGACCAGAAAGACTAAGACTATGTCCACACTATGCAGCTTTTAGTGACATCGCTGTGCCACTAAAGGTGCGCAGGGTAGCCGTTGTCCGTCAGCAGGAGAGAGCTCTCCTGCCAGCAAAGTGCCATTCACACCGGCACTTCTCGTTGGCAAAACATGTGTCTTTCGGGGGGGTGGTGGTGGTGTTTTTTTTTTAAAAAACACTTCTGAATGACAAAAGTTTTGTCTTTCACTTGCCAGTGTAGACAAAGCCTAAGTGACTTGGCCAAGGTCACACAAGAAGTCTGGGGCAGAAAAGGGAACTGAACCCAGGTCTCGGGAGTCCCAGACTAGCTCCCAAACCACCCTTCCTTTTGGCCACCGAGTGGCCAATAATCTGATTCAGGACATGAGTGGCACTGTCAGCAGGCCCAGGTGATGAAAATGTAATATGGGTAGGTCTCCATGTTTGTCATGCAGGTCACAGAAGTCACGGATTCCGCAACTTGCCACGACCTCCGTGATTTCTGTGGAGGCCAGTGTGGCTGAGCCCAGGGCTACCCAAACAGCTGGTTCCGGGACAACTGCTCAGGTGGCCCTGGGGCCAGCCCCACCGGCCACTGTTGGAACAGCCCCGCAGCCAGCCGCTGCTGGAGTGACCCCAGGGCCAGTCACACTGTCCGCTGCTCAGGCAGCCCTGGGCACAGCTAGCCCCTTGGACCGTCAGAGCAGCAGTTCCTGGGCAGCCAGTGCAGCCACTTCCCCAGGCAGCCCCCAGCTGGTGCTACGGCTGCCCCCCCCACAGCAGCCCCTCCAGATGCCCTCCATCCCCAGCAGCAGCCCCCTTAAGATTTAGTCATGGGTATTTTTAGTATAAGTCATGGACAGGTCATGGGCCCGTGAATTTATTGTATCGCCCATGACCTGTCCATGACTTATACTAAAAATACCCATGACTATATCGTAGCCTTAACTGTGGGACAATAAGCAACAGCTTTATTTTGCTCCTTTACGTTTTCCATATGGGAGGGGACCAAAAACTGAAGTCTACAGGGCAACTGACACCTCATGCCCCCAAAAGACAGATTCTCCAGGTAACCTGTAACAGAGAAATACAGCAGTCAGGCCTTATGATTCCATCAGGATGGGCCTTGCATTGCTAGGTGGTAGCTCTCCATTCAGAGACCAGAGCAAAACTAGGCGGATTTCAGACTGGTGCTCTCTGAAGCTCAGGAAGCCATGCAGAGATGCTAATCCCACAAGCTCACCAGCCACCTGCACCTCCAGCCAAGAGAACGTTCACATGTAGCATTCACAGAAACGGCTTTAAAGAGCACAATTCTTGAGGGAATGAAGCCTGGAGTCAGATTGAGTTATTTTGAAAGGCTGAAGGATGGGACCTGTTTTCCTAGCTGAAGGTCACTCTGGGACAGAAATCTGGATTCACTTAACTCACTGGGATTAAATTTCAACACCTTGATCTCAAATTGCTCCCCGGGGCAGCAAACACCACATGTTTGCCTGCTGTGGGACCATGCTCAGGCTTTAGCAGTAAGAGGGTCATGCTGGCAAGGGCAGTCCAGAAAACATCTCAATTATATAGGAAAATAACCTGGCCCCTCTTAAGCAATTAAACAAACCATTGGCTGGCTGGCAAGAGGGATAGTCTCACGGTGCAACGCTCCTTTCCCAGGCAGCATTCTGACGGAGGTCGTATGGTCTTTGAGGTTTTTGTTGTCCCTCCTCCCCCATTTAGTGATTCATGGCCTATGTGCATCCCCGTTCCATGTGAATGTGACAAAGTCCTTCTGGGGGTGGGGAGGGTAACAATTGAACAGCAAGTCCACCCAAGCCTGCTGAGGAGAGGTCCTGGAGGGTAGTGGGAGCTGGAGAATGACCCCACCCTGTACTCACTCTCAGACAACAGCTCCCGTGTCCTAGGGGCTGGCCTTGGCTTCCCACTCCAGTCATACAGGGGCACAGCACAGCTCAGATTTGGCCTGGCTACCCCACCATCATGACGACGGAGGGGCAGCCAGTCCAAACCCAAGAAGCACCGTGACCCGGCAGATCAGGGATTTGTTGTTTTATTTTGGTGGGTTTTTTTAGCACAGGGATCTACCCAGCACCAGTCAGGTCCTTGTGCCCCTCAGATACCCTCCTCATAGACCACTGTTTGAAAACTCTGCTCAACTTGACTGAGCAGGGGCCTGGGAATCAGGAACACCCAGGTTCAAACTTGTTTCGTCACCAATTCAGTGGCCATGCTCTAAACACCTAACCTCAGTTTTCACCTGTGCAAAGAAGAAGACATGCCTCATAGTGATGTTTCTAAGGACTGGTGCAAAGTCTTGGATGGTGATTTGAAGGGATAAAGTGCTATGCAAATGCTAAATATTCCAACACATCCTTAACACATGATTCAAATCAATGAATAGGTCACTACTCAGGTTTCCTCAGTAGAAATAACAGTTCACATGTGCCAGAACCAGAGTGGCCTTTTCTTTCCCTACAGACTTTAGCTATTTCACTAAACATCAGATCCATGGGAATTATACCCAAAGGCACAAGGCCAGATGAAAGATCAACATCAGCAGGCTCTATGAGCCACACAGGGGAACATTTTCAAATGCACCGAAGTCACTTAGGAGCCTAAATTTCATTGAAAGTCAATAAGACTTGGGCTCTTAAGACACAGAGGCACTTTTGAAAGTTTTACCCACAAGGCTTAGGTTTTAATTCGAAATTTCAAGACCGTGGAATTTTTATTTTTATTTTTTTAATTGTGATGTTCTAAAACCCTGGGGAAAAGGAATTGTGAAGTGAGACTGACAAGCCACTAGTGCCTGGGAAAAGGACAGTGACTTGGTTAGGTTTGGCACATTTATTCCATCTAAATGACTGCACTGCTCAAGCAGAGCATGGAGCTGGAGACAGTCAATAGGACTGCTGCTGACCCAGGAAAGAAGCTGTGCTTTGACCATTGCTTAATCCTGAGGCCCAGGGACCAGCCGTGGCAGATTTCAAAGGTAAGTGTCTGTGCTGCTCTGTCAAAGACAGCTTCTTCCATCCCCTCGGATGGCAAGTAGAGCAAGGTCCTGGCAATCAGGAGCAGTGGTGTAAATGCAACACCAGGAGTGGGGATAAAGCTAATGAGCTGCCAGGCCGCCCAGGATGGAGCAATGGGCTTTGCTCACTCTCAGCTGCCCACAGAAGCTGTGAGTGTGGGAGGTTCACGGGGTTAGTGACAGCACAGAGTATTCCAGGCAGAGATCACACTGTGAGGGAGGAACTGGTAGGAGGAGCAGAAGTGGTGAGATAGGCCAGGGACACTTCTCCGGCTCCTGGAAAAAACAGCCTGGAGTGGCTCTAACAGCATCAGCTTCAGCCAGCCTGCCAGGCTCCTGGAAGGAAGGTCGTAGCCTGGGGTCAGACTTGGGGGAAAAGAGGAAGTGGTACTCTTCCCAGTTTCGCCCACATGGAACTCCATAGACGCTCACAATACGGCCACATATGTTCTCAGGGCTCCCCCTCACTGGGGTCCAAATACATCCATGGGCTTTGCTGGGCTCCTCAGGCGAAGCCCTGTTGGGCTTTCAGGGCATGGCTCCCCTGTGAAGGGGCTCAGATATCCCACCGGCATGAGCGGCGGGTGAATGCGCTCTTGGGGGAGGCTAGCCCTTGACCCCACCCTCTCTGCCCAAGGCCCCACCCCTTCTGTTCCCCCACTGGAGCTCGGAGCACACCGCTCTCCCCTGTGGCTGCTGGCCCCCCTGCACGCCCCCAGTGGCCGGAGCACTCCCAGCCCCGGGGCAGGTGGGTGGCACGGCCGGAGCATCCCCGGCCCTAGCATGGTCTTGCATACCATGGCCCCCAGCCTGCCTGCCCCAGCCTCTCAGCCACAGAAAGGAGCAGCAGGCAGAAGGGGGCCTGGTGGAGCATGGGCGGGGCTATGCTAGGCTGTTTGGGGAGGCATGGCCTCCCCCTGCCTATGATACCCAGTGCCCATGCCCACTGGGCTCTGCTAGGATCCTTGAGCTTGGCTGTTTCTTCACTCAGGCTGAAAACAACTGTCCCACCAAGTCCACTCCCTGGCAGTGCCACAGTGAGCATTCACTCTCAGAAGATCATGCAGATCTGCACAAGAGCATCTTCCTTTGCCACTCAGACATGCTCTGATGAAAAGAGGGGCCAGTCACTCATGACCAGCTGAACCAGAGAGGGGATGAGAGAGCAGGGATGTGGCAGGAAAAGGAAGTAAAGAAGAA
Organism: Lepidochelys kempii; assembly: GCF_965140285.1. Taxonomy (NCBI): domain Eukaryota; kingdom Metazoa; phylum Chordata; order Testudines; family Cheloniidae; genus Lepidochelys; species Lepidochelys kempii. The sequence continues at coordinate 26,662,048 of NC_136392.1, read as the reverse complement.
TCCTAGAGAATTCCCAACAGAATTGAGTTAAATGAGGCACCCTTCATGTAGAAGAACCCAGTGTTCATATGCAAGATCTCCCTGAGGTTCTCTTTAAGGGGGAGATGAAGTCAATGATACATAGACCAATTGCCAGCACTGTAGTTTAGACCAGAAGCAATAGGTCTTCTCCTTGCCCCAACATCTGTGGAACACCTGTTACAAAAACAGAGGTCAGCTATTGCCTGGAGTATTCCCTCACTTCAAAAGAAGGAAAGCCAGCAGCTTAATATGCATGTATCTTATGAAGTGGAAAATTCTGCCAACAAATCAAATTTTTCACAGCCCTTGTTTCTGCCTCACATGGAAGTGAAATTGCATAAAATCAAAATGCACTGCAGATTTCCCTCTCACTGCAATCACAAGGGATTCATAAATCAAGACTTGGAGCAGCCCTACCTGAACCTTAGTCTGAGCCATAGCTCGGCAGACACAGCAATGGGCAGTGCAATGCTGCCTTCTAGGGATCCTTTGCAGAGGGACTTTTCTCTTTTTTTTTCCTTTTCTTTTCTTTTTTTCCTTTGGGCGGGGGGTGGGTTCCACTCCCAAAAACACACAAAAGTTTGTGCAAAAAAGTTCAAGACTTTGCCAAACGGCTTCAGGACTTGCACATATGATGGAACAAGAGCTCTAACACCCAAGTGCCTCCAGGGATGCAACCTTGCATTTATGATTTTGGAGACGCTAATGCAAAGACACATCTGTCATAACTTCACTGGAAGATCATGGAAAGAAAACATGCAAATATGGGGAACTCTTGCTTAAACTCAGATTTGGGTAAGAAAGAACGAGCAGGAAAGAAGGAAGTGAGAAAAAAGAATTCATGATGCAGAGATGGGTTTCAATGCTTTCCCCAGTGAGAAAGGGCCAAACTCGGAGGAGTCCAAACAAGTCTAAATCAAGGAAGAACCTAAAACAGTATCCACTAAACACTGATGGGACCAGAAGAAAGTAAATTTATACCACTGTGGGGCTCATTTACGTCAGCAAGTTTCAACAGTTTAACTTCAGGTGTTCTTTCCAACCCATTTAGTTGAACCGGAGCAAAGGGCTGCATGGACACTTGTTTTGGTTTAAACTAGACTTATTTCTAGTAAGTTGAAACAGATCAGGAATCACGATAAGCTAAACCAAAATAAACCACTCTAACCACAATCAGAGCATCTGCACAGCAATTCGCACCAATTTCACTAAACCAGTTTGGAAAACGACACAAGTTAAACTGGTGTATGCAGAGGATGCCTTGGATTCTCCCAGAGTCAAATTCAGAGATGATGAGCAAGTTAGATCCCCTGGCATTAAACCAGACCCAACTAAAGCTGAAGAGGAATGAGTAACTCCCACTCTTTCTATGGACTTCTAGGCTCCCCCTCAGATGTACACCTCATCTGAAAGAGGCCATCTCACTTCATATCTACACCTGCACCAACGCCAGTTATGATGTCCTTACACCTTAATCCTAGCATTTCTGTTCCCGCACTAGCAAGGCGATCAGAATCCTGGCTTCTTTCTGTGCTACCCTTATCCTTTCATGTTCCCAGAGGGCACTTTGATTTAATTGTGGTGTCAGGGAGTTGAAGCATCTGGTGCAGCCTGGAGAGGAAATGGATGGGGAGCCACCTCGTGGCTGAGCTTCTGTAGAAGCACTCTACATCAGTGTTTTTCAAAGTACAGGTCGCAGCCCAGTACTGGGTCACAGAATGTCAGGCACTGGGTCGCCTTGCTGATTCAAATTACTGTATAATGATCGTTGCCACGGAACAGGCCTAAAGGGCCACGCAGCAGGGACCTGGAGAGGAGAGAGGTAGGTAGGGGGTGGGCGGGAACTGGGGAGGGGAGCAAGTTAGGGCTTGCAGGGCTGCTGCGGGCCTCTCCCCTGGCCCCGGGCTTGTTGCTGCCAACAGGGAGAGAGGGACCCTTCCCCCAGAGCTAGCTGCTTCTGGCGGGGAGAGGGTTGGGTGGAGTCCTCTGGCCCCAGCCCTGAGGCAGCCTGCCTGCACCCCTAACTCCTCATCCCTGGCCCCACCCCAGAGCCCACACCCAAACCTGCCCCGCATCCCAACCCTCTGCCCCAGCCCTGAGTACCCTCCTGCACCCTGAACCCCTCATCCCCAGCTCCACCCTAGAGCCCTCACCCGTGCACCCCATGCTCTGCCCTACCTTAACTACACTGCCTTTTTAAGTAGATCAGCAAGGTGAGACAGCAGCTGCTGCCAGCAAGCTCCCTCTGTCCTGAACCCTGTCGTGTCCCCCCAGCTCTATGGAGATGGGGTAAGCGGGGGGCAGGGGCAGGGAGGATGGGGACATCCGGACATTAGCACCCCTCTTCCCGCCACCTACACACACAGCAAGCAGGAGGCTCCCAGGAGCAGCTCCAAGGCAGAGGGCAGGAGCAGCACACAGCAGTGGGGGGAGGGACAGCTGAAGTGCCCAGCAATTGGTAGCCTGCTGGACAGCACAAGGAACTTAGGGGAGCTGATGGGGGGGCTGCTGGCCCTCCCTGGTTCCAAGCCCCCCCAGCTCGCTCCAACGGGCTGCTCTTTCCGCAAACAGTGGACAAAGCAGGCGCCTGCCAAACAATGTTATAAGGAAGCATTGCGCAACTTGAAACGAGCATGTGCCCTAATAGATCAGCGATGTAACAATGAACCAACGTTAACCGGGACGACTTTAAGTGAGGAGTTACTGTACCAATGCATGACCTGTACAGGCAGTGCCTTGCTCTTTCTTGTGGTGACCTCAGAACCGCAGCCTAAGCCTCTGTTTTCACGATGGGGGGAAAAAAATAAAAGGAACGTTTCACGCAGCTCCCACTGAATGTCCTACAGCAGTAAAGCGGTTAAGTGCAGGGTTCTGTTACAGAAAGCGAATTCAAGGCACCTCACACTGATTCAATGTACGCCTTCCAGGAAAGCTCTCCTACTGTTTAGTCCAATGCTCCCTGGAAGCACAACGGCCACAGACCAACCCCATTAGAGTTTCCACAGAGACCAATCTTTGATTAGTGAGCACTGACGCGCTACAAGGAGCGGAGCTGGTGCAGCGGGTTACTGCAGAAGTCTCACCTCTGAGGCCCATGACAAAGGGCAACGAGTTGAATGGTCTCAGTTTAGCCCCCAAGGAACTCTTCTCCACAACCCAATGACATCCGAGCATTTGGCACAATGGGCAGGTTTCTAAGAGGCAGAGGATGGAATGGCAGGGGTGCTTCAGCTCAGGATGTGGTGCATTAGCAGAACTGTCTGAGGGGCTCTCTGGATGGAGCTAGCACTGGGTGTTGCAGGTAAAGAGGAGGTGTGTTTGCATAACTGCAGAGAAGCAGCTGACATTCTTCTTCCCTGGTGCAGTGCTGCCAGTCTGTCACTTCGATGAGCGCTAAATTCACTTGTGAGATAAGCCTCGTTCGGTGGTTGTGTGTCATTAGCTACCCCCCACATTAACGCCACCCATGCTAATCTATCGTTTCTATGGTATAAACACAATGACCTGCTCTGTCAGTTTCACTCTTCACTACATGATCCCGATCACTACTGATTTCACCAGTCCTTTCTACTGCTGACATTAATAGAGTAAGAGCGTGTCCCCTGTATGTTACATCCTGCAGAAAACTGATCTCAGCTCCTTTCTCTGAAGGAAAGCTGCAGGTGGTCACGGCTTCATCCAGTGACCCCAAACAGAGGCAGCAAAGACAATGTATTAAGGTGAAAAAAGCCCGCAACTGCTAGATTGGGGGGGGGGGGGTAGAAAAACCTGAACAGCGACCTATGCGATGGGGGGTACTGCCCACACTGGTTCGAAGAGGGCAGAATTGGGCCAGGTGGGCCAAGTCAGCTGATTAAGCAGCAAACAAGGGCAATATAAGCTGTGTGGAGGGAGTTTATTGGGAGGTAGCTCACCTGTGAAGGAAGAGGAGGGGCCTGTATAAAGCCCAGGAGCTCAGAACAGAAAGGGGCTGGAAAAGTCTGCAGTCACTCCCTGGGAGAAGAGAGGAGTGTCTAGAGGCTGTAGAGACAGCCACTCCCAAGAAGGAGGGAGTTGAGAGGCTGGCAACCCTGGGCAGGGAGTGCTAGATGGTAAGGAAAGGTCTCAGGGAAAAGCAGTAAGGTCTAGAAGGGAACAGACCTCAGCTGCCAACTAGAGGGTCCCTGAGCCGGAACCTGTAGTAGAGGGTGGGCCCAGGCTCCCCTGCCAGTCACTGAGGACATGGCACCATGGGGCAGTGTGTGGGAAGACTGCCTAGGACAGAGGAAGTGGCAATGAGGCAGTGAACGGGAACACTGCTCAAGATTGCTGAAGAATGACTGATAACCCAGAAGGGGAAAACACATAGTGACCTGGCCAGAGGGCCAAGTCACAAAGAAGCAGCAGCAGCTCATGGAGCGAGAGAGGGGCTGGAGCCAGAGTGAGAAGGACTCAGAGATGGTGTGCAACCATGAGAAGGGGCGTCAACCTCACAAAGCTAATCCCCAGAACAGCTAGAAGGGGGCACCATCCTACCAGTGAGTTGAGCAACCTGTCACAAGCTAGATGTCAGCACCACCAAAAGCTCCTATGACAGGTACCCAGGTCATTTCCCACTCCCAGTGTAGGGGCACAGGGAAGGGGGGACAATACAGAGCTGAGCTGAAAACAGAAGTTTGTGTCAATAAGAGGCTAAGTCCTGAATAACCTTTAACAATGTAACAGGCTCGATCAGAGCCTATTGGCACATATCTGTCCTGCCCAACTTGGAGGGAAAGATTCCCACTAAAATGGAAACAGTCTTATTGTCTGGGTGGGGCAGAGTCAAATGTGAACGTCTTTCTCCTTTACAACATCTAATCATAACACAGAGCAGAGTTACCTTTCAGGAGCTGTGGGTGTTTGGTATGAACCAGGTTGGTGAGGTCCCCACCGTCATCTAAAATCATGTTCAATGGCTGCCCATCCTTGAAATAGAGGGTCTGCTCAATGCACCACAAGTACTCCTCGTCCGTCTCCCCTTTCCAGGCAAACACTACACCACAATAAACAGAAGGCATAATTAGTTGGGTCGCTTTCACAAGCATGTGTGTCCATACAAGAGTATAAATCAGAGCTCCATCAGTAGCACTCAGTACCAGAACCAAATGGTACGGGCTGCCCTAGTAGTCAGGAGTAATCCAGCCTGGAGGCAGTGATAAGAAATTACTCTGCCTTTGCAGCTGAAAATTGAAGGATCTCTTAGAGCGAGCAGGATAGAACTAGCTTTGCCTCAGGTTCCAGGCCACAAAATTATGCAACCTTGGTCAGAGCTTGCCAGACACTACTTCCCTCAAAAGCAAATAAGATGACAGAAAAACAAACCTGTACAGACACACTACCATTCCCCACTTTCTCCCAATTTCAGAGCCACTAACAGCTCTCTCTCCTCCCCAGGCATTTGTGCATTTGGCCTCATGCCTTACGAGGCACCCCAGGCATTCAGCTACTGCAGAGGCGCATTCAGTAATGTTTACGTCTCCTGCCACAGGACACATAATACATTGCAAACTCATGCACTCTTCTTTGTTCAGTACAGGCAAGCAGTCCATCTTGCTACTGCTCCTTCCGCAGATGCACTCAGCGAAGCCACAAGTGAGTTGCCATGTATCTATACACCTTGGGGTCTAGTAGGTTCAATACGCAAAGCAAAAGCTAGAAAACCAAAAGAAGGACTTGAACCCAAAAAGAAAGGAAATTCAAGGCAGAGACTGAGCAGCAAGGCCAACACCCCATCTTTAACGTGCTCTCTGGCAATAGGATTCAACTTCCTGAGCTGGAACCGGAGGAGGAGGGGCCATTCCAACCTTGGAGACTCTGACCACAGCATGAGTGACATCATATGCCAGAAAACCAGACCTTGCCTCCCGATTGGTGCACCACCTGTCCGAGTTCCTTGGCATACAAGGACAGGACAAATTAATGAGAAGGACTAGACAGTTTTAAATTACCACAAACAAAAAAAAAATCCTATCTGGGGAGCCTGACCCCTAATGGCCCATGGGAGTTTAATGGTAACAAGCATTACAGCAGGAATGAAAGAGAATCCCTTCACAAAGGGAGGTAGAAAATGAATTTGGCCATTAATACAGCCTGGTCTCATGCCATGGAATTACTGGCATGCACAGCCATGAGTTTGTACAATTTTTGGCTAACAACGAACTCCAGATTTCTGTAACTTCCCTGTCACACACGAGAATGCCAGCATTATGAAAAACACAGACGTTTGAGATGGACAGTCAAACTGCTTTCGTTTAGTTCATTTCTCAGGTCCAGTCTCTACTACAGACCTGTATTGGCATAACTATGTCACTCGGGGGTGTGAAAAATCCACATTCCTGAGCAGCGACGTTATACCAACCTAACCCGCCGTGTAGACAGCGCTGTGTCAGCGGGAGAGCGTCTCAGGGAGGTGGATTAACTACACCAATGGAAGAGCTCTCTACTGTCAGCTTAGAGAGTCTTCATTAAAAGCAGTTCAGTGGCGGTGCAGCTGTGCCGACGCAATGTTTTAAGCGTAGATGCCCTCATTCTCAGTTTGGGGATTTAAATCTGGCCCTTAAACATCATTTCCCCTGGGGACAAAGCAACCATAAAGGCAGATGATCAAACGTCCTCTGCACGTTTTCAGCAAGCCTTTGCGGCAAGGTGCCAACATATTCAGAGGATCCAAAAGACTTTACAAAGGTGAATATCACCCCTGCTTTAGAGGTAGGGAACAGGCACAGGGCACTTACATGACTTGTCTTACATGCTAGAGCAAGTCATTGGTGGAGCTGGGACGAGAGCCCAGTAACCCTGCTTCTCACTGCTCTGCTCTAGCCACTAGAAAATGCTGCTCTGTTTGATCAACAGCATTGGCTGCATTGCCCTTTTCATCACCATCACAGTCTGTGTGAAGAGCTGCTGATAAATCACATTTCTGAAAAACACTGAACTGAAACTATTCTGCTTATATGGCATTTTCTCTTCTCAAATTTTACTACTAGAGGCAGGTGCCTGAGCATAGGAGCCATGTTCCTCAAGAGCTCACGACCTGTTGCTTCTCCTCCTTAGCAAAGCCTTAATCAGATGTCTGTGAGCCACAGTCACTTCAGCAAGAACCTACTGTGATCTCAATGGATTAGGTTCACAGGCAGGAAATAAGCATCAGGAGTGGATGAATGTTTAATGAGCAGCTTTCTTGTGCCATTGTCTCTGGTAGTACAAGAGAAGGAGAAGAAACGGAGGCAGCCACTCCCAACAGATCACTCAGTTTCCCACTGGACATCTGCACTAGGGTGGAGGACAATCCAAGAGGCCAGGGGTGGGCAATAATTTTTGCAGGGGAGCCACTCCACGAATTTTGGTAAGTCGTTATGGGCTGCACATTTCTAATATATTAATGGAGGGGGTGTGGGGTCTGGGAGAGAGTTTGGGTGCAGGAGGGGGTTCTGACCTGGAGCAGGGGTGCAAGGGAGGGTGAGAGGTCTGGGAGGGCGTTTGCACCAGCCCAGAGCTCCCTCCAGCACCCAGCGTTGGGGTGCGGGCTTTCGGACGGAGTTTGGTGCAGGAGGGGGCTCTGGGCTGGGGTAGGGGTGTGGGAGGTCCAGGTTTTGGCCGGGAGGTACTTACCACAGGCAGTTCCTGGCCAGCAGCGCAGCAGGGCTCAGGCAGGCTGCTTGCATGCCATGGCCCCACGCTGCTCCAGAAGCGGCTGTGGCCAGCTGGTGCTGGCACATTTCTGTGTGCCCCTTGGGGAAGGGGGGCAGCAGATCTCTGTGCGCTGCCCGCACCCACAAGCACTGCCCCTGCTGCTCCCATTGGCTGGTTTCTGGCCAATGGGAGCTGGGAGGACAGTGCTGGGGGCGGGGGCAGAGCGCAGACACATCCCAGCAGCAGCCAGCTGCTTCCAGGAGCGGCATCAGGCCACAGCAGGCAGGCAGCCTGCGAGTGCCACGGGACTTTTAGCAGCCCATAGATTGTGAGGGGGCAGCCAAAGAGCCTGGCAGGCGGGACAGAAATGTTAGATGGGCCGGATCCAGCCCGCGTTTTGCCCACCCCGGCAACAGGCCCTACAAATCTGCAAATATCTGCGGACCATATTTACAGACCGTCAATTGGAAAAGGATACACATTTTGCATCCCTGCAGGGCTCTAAGTATCACTCTACATGGTTCTTCACCAGCCATTATTTGGTTCTTACCCTTAGAGGGGACTGGGACCCTCAAGTGTCACTCAGTTCTGAGTTGAAAGGAACCCGGATACTTTGAGGGAAATATGGCTGAAACGGTCAACTTTGGGGGTTGATACCCCAAAGAAATTGCCCAGTTTCACATGACTTCCAAATTAAACCATAACGTGGCCACAGGCCCTGCCTGAAACAGAGCCTCAGACTTGCTCTCACCTGGGTCAGGTTTCAAATTTGTAACAAAACTCACCTGAAGTGGGTTGCATTGAGCGATTTGCCAACAGGGCTTTAAACATAGAACTGCATGATCCCCGAAACCTACATTTCAATGCAAAGTGCCAACTGTGCTAGCTGGAAAATGCAACACTGGGAAACCCCTAACTACTCAGAGCAAATGGCAGCCACACCAAAAGGGACAGAAATATACAACAGAAAACCCCAATCTTCACATCAGTCAGCAGCAAGACCAGGCAAAAATGTAGAAAGTACAAAAAGCAACCAGGAAACTGGGACTGGCCTTCCTTGCCTCCTCTTTTTGTTATGCAAATGATCCCTCACAAGGTTAGTGAGGTTCTGATGGAGCTTTAGTGCAGTGGATTCAAGCATTTGGAGTTACTGCATGCAAAATGCCTGGGATCGTCAACTGCTGCTCTTCCACTAAAGAAGAAAAGTTACTTAAAGCAGGGACTACTCCCAAGCCTGATAAGCCTTGGTCACACTAAGGTATCTTCAGAGCACGTGTTTACATTAAGAAAAGGAGTACTTGTGGCACCTTAGAGACTAACCAATTTATTTGAGCATGAGCTTTCGTGAGCTTGAAGTGAGCTGTAGCTCACGAAAGCTCATGCTCAAATAAATTGGTTAGTCTCTAAGGTGCCACAAGTCCTCCTTTTCTTTTTGCAAAATACAGACTAACACGGCTGTTACTCTGAAACCCGTGTTTACATTGATACCATGGCTTTCAGCTTCTATCACCTTCCAACCTACAGCAGCAGCAAAAGAGCAGAGTTTAGCTGCTAAAGAGTTTCAGGGATGGTAGTCTACACAGCAGGCATAGCTTTGGCCTCAACACATCTCAAATGCTTCCATTGTAGCCAACCAGAAAGGCCACTTCATTGAATATTTTGGGGCCAGCATGTTCTCTTTAGCCAGTTAGCCCTGAGTCTGCTGAAAAGCCCCAGGCACCCCACTCCATAAACACCATATGCAGCTGTCATTTTTATCATCTCTGCCAGTTTAATCACCTTAGGGTTTGTCTACACTGCAGATGGGAATGAGCCTCCAGCCCGGACAGACAGGCTCACCCGAGCTCCGCTTCAGCTAGCACTAGCGGTATGGATGTTGCAGCTCTGGGTGGGCTTCAGAGCCCAACCTGCTGTCTGAGCCACAACGTCCGTGGCTACTATTTTTAGTGCACCAGTTTCAGCTGAGCTACCGGAGGTTGTCTACCCAAGCTGGCTCTCAGCTGTGGTACAGACAACCTCAGTGAACAGAATTAAGAAAGCGGCTAACCTAGCTCCCTTAGCTTGTATTGCAGCACCAGTCATTCTCAAGGTAGCTGGATTGCTGTTGGACACAACCCAGCTTGGATTAAACTCCCTGTGGTGTAACAGACACTACTTCAGAAGGTAATTTCTATCCTGGAGTTTATTCTCAGAGCTTGAGTTGCACATACTTTGATTAGCTAAAACAGGCAGCCTAAACCACTTAGGGCATGGCTACGCTTGCAGATGTAGAGTGCTTTGAGTTAAACCAACGAAGTGGGCTGTAGCTCCCGAAAGCTTATGCTCAAATAAATTTGTTAGTCTCTAAGGTGCCACAAGTCCTCCTTTTCTTTTTGAGTTAAACCAACCTTCGTAGAGCACAGTAGGGAAAGTGCTGCAGTCTGTCCACACTGACAGCTTCAAGCACACTGGCATGGCCACATTTGCGGCCCTTGCAGCAGCATTGGGAGCGGTGCATTATGGGCAGCTATCCCAGCATGCAAGTGGCTGCAACGTGCTTTTCAAATCCGGGGGGGGGGGGAGGGAGGGGGGAGTGTGACAGGGAGTGTGTTGTGTATATGTCGTGGGAGAGAGAGGGTGTTTTTGGGGGGCTGAGAGCATGTCAGCGTGCTGTCTTGTAAGTTCAGACAGCAGCAGACCCTCCCCCCTGCCCCCTCACCTCTCTCTCTCTCACACACACACACAGCATTCCACACTAATGGCTTGCTTTGTCTCGGACAGATAAGCTGCCAGCTGTCAGAAATGGAGCTTTCAAGGGGCATTTCCGCATTCCTGCAGCCGATTCCAAACAATGAGAAGAGTGGCCACTTGACTTAAGGGGATTACGGGGTGTTTCCGGAGGCTGATCAGAGCACAGTAAAGCAACACCTCGTTCGCACTGGCGCTGTGGTGCTCCAGCAAGGGCACAGGAAACGTTATTCCACTCGCCGAGGTGCAGTACCAGCAGCCCTGTAGCTGCAGAGTCAGAGCGCTCTACGTGCCTTGCCAGTGTGGATGGGCAGTGAGCTAGTGTGCCCAGGGCTCCTTTATTGCACTGAAGCTTGCAAGTGTAGCCAAGCCCTTAGTCAGAGTCAAATGAGACCACAGAGGACTTACCAGGAACGCCGGCTTTAGCAACGGCAGCAGCAGCATGGTCCTGAGTGGAGAAAATGTTGCAGCTTGACCATTGTACCTGGAACATAACCCAAGAGTAGTTTTACTTGTTGAGCAAACTCCCTAAACAACAGGCAAAATAAAAGTGGTCTTTGTTCTAGTTTTAGCAGCTAAATGAAGAGGAGCTGGGAGCAGGGAGGAGAGTAAGTCAGCCCAAATTCCTGCCTCATTCACAACGTCTGCAGAGGTTACTGGAGAGACTAGGCACTGAACTAGGACCACTAGAAAAATCACTCAGGGTAGGAGAGCCAGGCTGTTTTAACATAGGTTCCTTTTCTCAGTGATCAAAACCCACAGTGCATCACATGATCAAACCTCCCAACATGTGAGAGATTCCGCTGTACACACATTCCACTGCAGATACTAAGTTTAGATAGGGCCCTACCAAATTCACAGAGGTGAAAAATGCGTCACGGACAGTGAAATCTGGCCTCCCCCGTGAAATCTGAACTTTTGTTTACTTTTACCCTATACTATGCTCTAGGGTAAAAGTATACAGAAGTACACTGTTTCTCAAACTGGGGGTCCTGACCCAAAAGGGACTGCAAGGCTATTATGAGGGGGGTCATGGTATTGCCACCCTTACTTCTGCACTGCCTTCAGAGCTGGGCGGCTGGGGAGTGGCAGCTGCTGGCTAGACGCCCAGCTCTCTGAAGGCTGTGCCACCATCAACAGCAATGCAGAAGTAAGGGTGGCCTGGTATGGTGTATTGCTACCCTTACTTCTGTGTTGCGGCTGGTGCTGGCACTGCCTTCAGAGAGCTGGGCGTCCGGACAGCTGCTCTCCAGCCACCCAGCTCTGAAGGCAGCGCAGAAGGAAAGGTGACAATACCGTGACACCCTCTTTGGGCGGGACTCCCAGTTTGAGAAATGCTGATGTAAGGGCTTTACATGTTTATATTTTGCTGTTTTTAAATACATATTCACGCTTTGTTACAACACCGTGAAATTTAAGATTTAAATACCTGAAACCATGAAATTCAACATTTTTAAAAAATTCTATAACCATGAAATTTCCAAAAATGGACCGTGAGTTTGGTAGGGACCTAGTTATAGATGTTCACAGAATGCAGAATATGGCAGGGTATTAAAAGTTTAGGTAAAGTATGAAGTGGATACATCTGGAATAGATTTTCAAGGAGCGCCTGTTGTGTTGAGCACAAAACAAGGCACATGCAGAAACTTGGAAAAGCCAGAAATACAGCTGAAATGCCACGTGCAGTTGAAGAGTTTAAGATTTTGCTCACCCAGCTCTTCTCTGCTTTTCCTGCTGGCCTAATTGCTTTCCACAAACAAATCTCATTATAACTAGGTTCAGGCACCTAGAAGAGTACCATAACGTAGCTGGGCTGCACTGAACAGAGTGTTTGTGTGCTTATGTTCATGCACCAACCTATTCTAGAATCTCCTATGCATAATGGAGACACACAAGTCATTGCTGAACAGACTGTTTGCTTTTATTCTTACTGCCCTCTCTAAGGAGCACAGTGGTGAGTTTCTGCATGCTTACTCAAACTAATTAGCTCACTAAGGGAGGCAATCCTTCAATTCTTATACAGGTAGTCCCATTAAAGTCACTGGAATGACCCACGCAAGTATAGGCTGCAGTATCAACCCTTAAGTGTCTCCGTATTTGTGCCTACACAGCAGCTATCTGCCCTTGAAAACAAGCACTCAGATGCACATGTATAGGTGGTATGTATGCACCACTTTTATGTGCATAATTGGAAGCATCTTGGAAAATCTGACTCGTTTTCTTTCATCAAAGAGTCAGTTCACTCAGCCTCCTCCTCAATGCTTTTCTCTGAACTCATTCCAATTTGTCACCACGTTCCTGATAATGAGGGACCCACAACCCAAGAATGATATTCCAGGTGTCTCCAACGGGTATGTTAACACTTGGAGGAAAACTCTTACAAACAGTCTACAGGTCACTTTCCAATTATGCACCCTTTGCGACCTGAAAAAAAAAAAAAAAAAAAATCACAACACACTTCTCTGTTGGAGGTTCTTGTATGGTCCCTGTTACCATGGCATCAGCTGCTCAGAATCAAGAATGTATCTTCAGCACCGCATTGATGGAAGGGGAAGTGCTCTTATCTCCATTGTACAGATGGGAAACGGAGGCATACAGAAACCAAGTGACCTGCTCAAGGTCAAACACAGAATTCAACCTAGGCTTCCAGAATCCCAGCCTAGCACTGTATTCACTGGACTCTCCTTTCCTCCCTAACACTGTCATGCCCAGTTTGAAAGCCAGATGCTACACTCAGATGGATTCAGAAACTTGTTTGCTGATCTTCAGGTTCCATGGATTAGTTTTAATGCAGATTCATCTGCTTTGGAGGCAGCCACTTGAGGTTCGGCAGCCTGATAATAGTGCTGGATGTCATGGCTCAGAACCCTGATCTGACAGCGGCCTTTAGCCATGGTGAGGACATGATGGCTCTCATGCTAGAACAGGTTACGGAGATCACGAGCACCCCTTCCTGGCTGAAATGGGCACTGGCATTAGGATTCTAGAGGAGAAAGGCAATGCTTCTGAAGGGAAACAGAAGATGCACCTCATCTGTTTGCAAACAGTCTCTTCAGAAGGGACTGCAGCTGTTTGCTAAGATTTCCTGGTGTAATGACATAAAACAAAACCCATATTCATGCCACCGTGAAGAGGAAACCCGAGATAATACTTTACCTCAGCACCCAGAGCCACCAGAGTATCTATCAGAACTGCGGTCTGCACAGTCATGTGAAGGCAGCCTGCGATACGCGCTCCCTTCAGTGGCTTCGATGCTGCGTACATCTCCCGCATCTTCATCAGCCCTGGCATCTCATTCTCCGCGATCTCGATGGCCTTGCGACCCCATTCTGCTAGGCTGATGTCAGCTGCAACAGAGGGATGACATGTGGTTGGATTGGGGCTCAAATGCATAAAACCACAGTATCCACTCACGTGCAGGTTGGCATTGGCTGCAACTGCTATGGATCCATGAAGAGACATCCTAGCGGGACATGAAGAAGCAGCTGAGAAAGAGGAGGCCCAGCCCCCCCTTCAGCTCCTAAAGTCTTTGCATAGCGTTGTGTAGGTCTTTAGGCAAGGAAGCCTCTTCAGCAAAGTTTTAGAACCCGTGCTTTCAAATGTACCTAAAGCCAAGCATTTAAGGCCCTTCTCTATGTATGTAAATTAGAAGTGACACAATTTTCAATATTACCAACACTTTTCACTTACAAGCTTTTCTGTAAGCATTTGCATTCACAAATTTTTGCCCAAGGGTCTAAAACTGAGTGCGCGGATTTATTTTCAGAGTATACAGATGTGTGTGTGTAAGAATACCTCATGCAAGAGGCCTAATGAGTTGAAAAGGGCCCAGTTCCGCATCCCTTGTGGCTGTTATGACCAACTTAACCACCCAAGAAAAAAAATAACAAGATCAAGCCTAGGTAGGATTACTAGACCCTGTGATTCAAAAGGGTCATTTTCCAAGTCCTACAACTAAAAAAAATTAGTAATTTACTCAACTGTGCAAATAAATTTTACACTAGAGAGAGAACTCATAGAAGTTGTCAGGAGTTCTTCTACCCTAAATCCATGGGGTAGAGAACAGGGCTCAAAAAATCAGAGCTCTGGTGCCAATCTTGCCTATGGAGGCAATTCTCTCCATAACAAATCACGTCAACAGGTTATTCCTAAGTACCTCGCACTGTTGGCCTATGCCGAGCGTCGCCTGCCGCCTTGTTATCCAGTTACCTGGCTTAGTCAGGCTCTTAAGGAACCCTTCACAACACTCTTTAGGTCTGGTCTACACCAGGGTGGAGGGGGGATCGATCTAAGTTACACAACTTCAGCTACGTGAAAATAACGTAGCTGAAGTCAACGTACTTAGATCTACTTACTGCGGTGAGTCAACTGCTGACACTCCCCCGTCGACTCCGCCTCTCGCTCTGGTGGAGTACCGGAGATGATGGGAGAGCGCTCGGCGGTCGATTTATTGTTTCTAGACTAGACACGATAAATGGACCCCTGCTGGATCGATCGCTGCCCGTAGATCTAGCGGGTAACGTAGACAAGCCCTTAGTCTCAAATCTTGATTAACTTAAAGAATTTTGTGTCCTCAGCAACTTGTCACTTCTCTTCCTCCTTCGGTTAGTAAAATATACACAGATTCCTAGATTAAGGTCAGAAGGTACCGTTGTGATCATTAATCCAGAGGTTCTCTCAACAGGTTTTTTGATGGCCTCAGAATTCAGCCACCAACTCTTGCTGGTGGCCGCACTGTCACTTTTTCCTAAAATACTTAACTTTAGGAAAAACAAACAAATATGCACATATACACATCCAAATATCTGTAATTTATTTATGTAGGGTGGGTTTTTTGTGTGTGCAGATTCAATAATAAAAATAATGCTGTGAAAACTTATATTTGTATGTTTGTTAATGACACTTTTCACAGCACACTTAGTAGGGAGCGGAGAGGCTGCGATACATGATACAGTACTTGTATGTTTGTTAATATCACTTATCACAGCCTCCCAGCTAGCTAAGTGTACTGTGAAAAGGGATACTTTCACGTTCGTTAATATCACTTTTCTTAGCAAGCTCCAAGACAAATTAAGCCCTGGATGGGGGGAGGGTTTGAAGGGGAAGGCTGCAGGGGCCAAGGGTGATGGGGGGATGGAGGTGGGGCCAGCATGCTCAGAGCCCAGGGCCGGAGCCGGGCTGCTGAGGCCAGGGGTCAGCACCAGAGGCCAGCTCCTGCCGCTGTGCTGCTGGAGCCCGGTACTGGAGCTGGGGGCCAGCGCCTGCTGCCACACAGCTGGAGCCAGGAGTCTGCACCCAAACCCCCTCAACCAGGCTCCTGAATTCCTGTCGCTGGAACCTGCCGCCCAACTACCCCAGGGCTGAAGCCCGAGCCGCACTGCCCACTTCACCCAAGGTGGGTCACGAACGAACCTTTCTCCAGAGGCGGTACAGGGCGGCACACCGAGGAGCAACAGGGAGGGAGGGGGAGAGGTCGATGTTCTCCCCCCGTTCCCCAATCTCAGCCCAGGAAGTTGTCATGGCCACATCTGAGAAATGCTAACTACTCTGAGTTCTTGTATTAACACAGGCCAGAGAGAATTTTACCCAATAATTCCTGAATTAAGTCCGTAACTTCTGTTTGTGCTAAAGCCTATATTGTATGTTGTGGACCTCTGACCGTGGCCATTACTGACTGCTTGGGAGTGGGGAAACGCCAGGGGAACTGAGCCCAGGCGATTAATGCCAGTTGAGGTCCTGTTTCATGAAAAGAAAAGGAGTACTTGTGGCACCTTAGAGACTAACCAATTTATTTGAGCATGAGCTTTCGTGAGCCCCCCTGTTTCATGGGGACTCTGACCAGACAGTAAGAGCTCAAGAGAGATTTCTGAACAAGCGTGGCAGATAATGAGAGATTGGCAGCTTGGCGGTCAGTCACCATCTTTTGGTTCTGTTTGTACAGGGTCTAGCACAATGGGGTCCTTGTCCATGATTAGGGCTTGCAGGTGCTATGATAACACAAGTAACAGTGGATTTCAATCGGGCTGAGATGCAAAACTGCTGACAGAAACAGCACTTCGGTTGGCTTCCACTAAACCACCACAGCAGGTTGGAAGGGCTCTTTTTGTAATCGTAGATCCCAAAGCTAGAAGCAACCATTGTGATCATCTGACATCCTATATCACACAGGCCAGAGAATTTACCCACATCATTCCTAGAGACTATCTTTGAGAAAAACATCCAAACCTGATTTTAAAATTGCGAGTGATGGAAAATTTGCCACATCCCTTGGTAAATTGTTCCAATGGTTAATTACTCTTACTGTTAAAAATTTACACCTTATTTCCAGTCTCAATCTAACTAGCTTGAAATTCCACCCATTGGATTGTGTTATACCAGTGGCTTTCAACCTGTGGTCCATTGACCCCTGGGGGTCCACAAAAGGTTGTCATTACCACAGAACTGTGGTTTTCAACCTGTGCTCCGTGGACCCTGAGGACTATTTATAAGATTTACAAAAGGGTCCGCACCTCCATTCGAAATTTTTTAGGGGTCTGCAAATGAAAAATTTTAAAACTACTGTGTTATACCTTTCTTGTCTACGATGAAGAGCCCATTATTAAATATTTGCTCCCCGTGTAGCTACTTACAGACTGTAATCAAGTCACTCATTAATCTTCTATTTGTTAAGCTAAATAGAATCCTCGTACAAGAAGGGATCTCGCAAGGTCATCTAGTCCAGTCCCCTGCACTTAAGAGAGGACTAAATATTATCTAGATCAGTGGTCTCCCACCTTTTTATGCCCAAGATCACTTTTTGAACCTAAGGGCAACCCAGGATCTACCCTGCCCCTTCCCCAAGGCCCCGCCGCTTCCCCGAAGTCCCACCCCACTCACTCCATCCCCCCATCTCTCCATCACTCGCTCTCCCCCACCCTCACTCACTTTCGCCAGGCTGAAGTAGGGCGTTGGGGTTCAGGAGGGGGTGCAGGCTCTGGGCTAGGGCTGAGGGGTTCGCAGTGTGGGAGGGGGCTCTGGGCTGAGCATGGGGAAGAGGGTTGGGATGCAGGAGGGGGTGAGGGGTGCAAGCTGTAGGAGGGAGTTTGGGTGCAGGAGGGGGCTCCGGGCTGGGGCAGTGTTGGAGTGCAGAGTGCAGACTCTGGAAGGGAGTTTGGGTGCAGGAGGGGGTACAGGGTGCTGGCTCTGGGAGGTGGGTCAGGGCTGGGGCTTCGGGTGCGGATTCACGGTGCAGAAGGGGGCATGTGGCTCCGCGCGCTGCTCCTGCCTGCAAGCACCAGCCCCACCAATGGGAGCTGCGGGGGCGATGCTTGCAGGCAGGAGCAGCACACAGAGGGAAACCCCTGCCCTCCTGCCCTTGGGGCCACGCTGGCTGCTTCTGAGAGTGGCATGGGGCTGGGATTCTCCATTAGCGTCAGCCACACAGCACCACCGGAGATTGCAATCAACTGGGAGATCCTCTAGGATCGACCAGTCGATCACTATCAACTGGTTGGTGACCACTGATCTAGATCATCCGTGACAGGTGTTTGTCTAACCCACTCTTAAAAATCTCCAATGATGGAGATTCCACAACCTCCCTGGGGCACTTTATTGCAGTGCTTAACCACCCTGACAGTTACAAAGTTTTTCCTAACTTCCAACGTAAACCTCCCTTGCTGCAATTTAAGCCCATTGCTTCTTGTCCTGTCCTCAGAGGTTAAGGAAAACAATTTTTCTCCCTCTTCGTTGTAACTATCTTTTATGTACCTGAAAACAGTTATGTCCCCTCTCTGTCTTCTCTT
This sequence comes from Lepidochelys kempii, assembly GCF_965140285.1. Lineage (NCBI taxonomy): Eukaryota > Metazoa > Chordata > Testudines > Cheloniidae > Lepidochelys > Lepidochelys kempii. Next base: position 26,643,866 of record NC_136392.1, on the reverse strand, counting down.
TTCCAGACAAAACAAACCCAATTTTTTCGATCTTCCCTCACAGGTCATGTTTTCTAGATCTTTAATCATTTTTGTTGCTCTTCTCTGGACTTTCTCCAAGTTGTCCACAGAACTGGACACAATATTCCAGTTGAGGCCCTATCAGCCTGGATTAGGGTAGAAGAATTACTTCTTGTGTTTTGACAGGTTTCAGAGTGGTAGCCGTGTTAGTCTGTATCAGCAAAAACAAGGAGGAGTCCTTGTGAATTTCATCCTATTTACTTCAGACCATTTCTCCAGTTTGTCCAGATCATTTTGGGTTTTAATTGTATCCTCTAGAGCACGGGTGGGCAAACTTTTTGGCCTGAGGGCCACATCGGAGTATAGAAACTGTATGGTGGGCCATGAATGCTCCCGAAATTGGGGTTTGGGTGTGGGAGGGGGTGAGGGCTCTGGCTGGGGGTGAGGGCTCTGTGGTGGGGCCAGAAGTGAGGTGTTCAGGGTGCAGGAGCGGGCTCCAGGCTGGGGTAAGAGGGTTGGGGTGAGGGCTTTGGCTGGGAGTGCAGGCTCTGGGGTGGGGCTGGGGATGAGAGGTTGGAGGTGCAGCAGGGTACTCCGGGCTGGGACCGAGGGGTTCGGAGGGCGGGAGAAGGATCAGGGCTGGGGCAAGGGGTTGGGGTACAGGGGGAGACTCAGGGATGCAGTCTCTGGGTGGCGTTTACCTCAAGCGGCTCCCAGAAGCAGCAGCACGTCCCCCCTCTGGCTCCTACACGGATGCATGGCCAGGCGGCTCTGCTGCGTGCTGCCCCATCCGCAGGCACCACCATTGCAGCTCCCACTGGCCTTGGTTCCTGGCCAATAGGAATTGCAAGGGGCAGCGCTTGGGGTGGGGGCAGTGTGCAGAGCAGAGCCACTTGACTGTCCCTACACATAGGAGCCAGAGAGGGGCCATGCTGTTGCTTCCGGGAGCCGTGTGGAGCGACCCCCAACGCTGCTTCCCGGCTGGAGCAGGGCAAGCCCCAGACCACACTCCCCAACAGGCGCTTGAGGGCCGGATTAAGACTGCAGGAGGGCCATAGTTTGCCCACCCCTGCTCTAGAGCATTTGTAATCTCTCCCAAATAGATTGAGCTCCTTGAGTCTATCATAGTAAGGTATGTGTTCGAGTCCTTTAATCACTCTTGTGGCTCTTCTCCGATTCCTCTGATTTATCAACATCCTTCTTGAATTGTGGACACCCGAATTGGTCACAGTATTTCAGCAGCGGTCGCACCAGTGCCAAATAATTTACCTCAAGGTACTTAATTATTTTCTCACTCTTCCTGGTATTTATATCATTTCTACCCCTTTGCCCATTTCTAAAAGATGCAAAAGTTAGCACACGTCTCTCCTGTGGCGTAGCAACAATTTAAAAACAAAAAAAACAAAAAAAACCTTCAATTCCAGTTCAGAACATTACGTTCTGTCTTGTTAAAACTGCCCCTTCACTTTCAACTGTGGATGCTTTACTTCAGGTCCCATCCTAAACTGCTGCTGTCTTCCACCCCAGAGTGACTGCTGTGCAAAGCCGATACAACAGTATGCTGGGTTTATAAAGCCATCTGGCCTCCTTCAGGATGAAAGGCACTTGGGACTTGCAGAGAATCTCATTCTTCACAGAGGAATCCCAAAGCCATATCATTTACCTAACGTTTGGATCCAAGGCTGGGAGGTCAGGCATAGCTCTAACTGTACATGTTGGGAGCACAGCTGCTGCCATTCTTCAGTTCCTTCTGAGCTACCACACAACCCCCTTCCTCTCCTGCTGATTTCATGCAATCCGCAGCGCCGGAACAATTTGTGTAGTGGGGCGCTGAGCGCCACTGAACCGACGTGTAAACCCTGTATATGACGGAAACCACTTTCAGGCAGGGGGTGCACCCCTAGTTCCAGCACCTATGCATGCAACTCAGCAAGTTATGGGCCAATCTCCTATCCCCGATTTTTTTTTTTTTTTACCCTCCCTAGCTGTCCTGTCCCAGCCTCTCCAGGAAGCGAGCAAGACACTCACGCAAAAAGAAACCCGCCAACGCGCCGAGCAAGTCAGTCGCCCGTGTGTCCCGCGCGCGCGGCCAGGGGCACGCCGGGAAGTGTAGTCTTTTCGGGGCCAGCCGGACACCAGGCAGCGCGGGGTAGAACTGCAAATCCCAGGAGCCGCCCGGCCCGACAGGAGGCACGTGGAGCCTGCTCAGCAGCTCCACGCGGATCGCTCTGAAGTCCAGCCACTGCCAGCCCAGGCAGCGCGCGCTCCGAGACGGCAGGCGGGCCGGGGGCTGGCCGGGGAGCGCTGTGATGTACGCGAAACGGCCCCACCCCACAGCTACAGGGGGTCCGGTGGCGTGTGTGTGCAAAGCGAGGGGCCTCCCCTTGCTGCAGGGGGCCAATGGGGGGGTGCAAAGCGGGAGCCAGTGGAGGGAAGGGTGCAAAGCGAGGGGCCTCCGCTGCAGGGGGCTAATGGGGGGGGGGTTACAAAGCGAGGGGCCTCCCCTATCTGCAAGGGGCCAATGCGGGATGCAAAGCGGGAGCCAGGGAAGGGGAGGGTGCAAAGGGAGGGGCCTCCCCTATCTGCAAGGGGCGAAGGGTGCAAAGCGAGGGGCTTCTCCAAGCTGCAAGGGCGGTCGGTGCAAAGCGCGGCGCCCTTTGCAGAGTGAGCGCCACGTTTCCCCCGGGTGCAAGGAACCGACACGGGAGAAGTTGCTCTGTCCTGTCCCTTGCCACTGAACCGCCCCTATGCAGCGCGGGGCTCTGCCCACAGCGGCACCGGTTTTCACGGCCCCGCGGGGCGCGGATCGGGCCTAGCACAGGCTCACGGAAACCCCCACTTACCGACTTTGTAAGGAAGCTTGTCGGACATGCTGGGGCTCCGGCTTTGCAGACAGCGAGTGCAGGGCAAGGCCTGGGGGAAGGAGCAGGACAGGAGGAGGCGGTGGCGCCGGCGCCGCCAACACTGGCTTTAAATAGACTCGCCTCCTGCTGCATATGCATGAGGCTGCCGATGCCCATGTAGGGAAGGGGGTGCCCGCCCCGCGCCCTGCCCGCTCAGGTTGTGTAACGGAGGGGAAGACGTACAGGCGCCAGGTGTCTCGTGTAGCGGGGGGCTGAAAGTCCCTGACCCCGCAACTGAGCGCCGTGTGGCCGGACCGTGAAATCACTGGGTCTCCGCCCAGCTGTACGGGCCGTGCTCCAATTATCGGGGGCCCTTACTACGTGTAGGGGCCGCCTCTCTTGCCTCTGGTGGCCCCCTTACTTCTCACGACTGTTTATATTAAAGCAACCCACTTGATATTCAGGACATCGCCCCTCTGCTCCCCCCCACACACACACACACAATTTTCCCCCATAAGTTGAGCATTGTTGCCAAATTTGGCTCCCCTTGCAGGAGCGGGGCCCTATGGGAGATAGGAATAAATTAAGCACCTGCGAGCAGGGCCCTACAGCCAGATTTTTAGTTCTAGCTAGACATCTAGGGATGCAAAGAGGGGCCAGGGAGTTAGGTTAGGTGCCTAACTCCTATTGAAATTTTAAAAAAACAAAAACAAAAAAACCTGCAAAAACTTAGGCACTGAATGAATGTAGGTAGTTACAGGGTTAGGCAGCAACCAAGCAGGAGTTATGCATCCAATGAAGTGAGCTGTAGCTCACGAAAGCTTATGCTCAAATAAATTGGTTAGTCTCTAAGGTGCCACAAGTCCTCCTTTTCTTTTTGTCTCACAATGATGCCTAAAAACAGGATTTAGGTGCCTAAAATCCTTTGTGGATTAACACTCAAGGTACCTATCCTGAATAGGTGCTTTTGAAAACCCCTAGGTGCCTATCTGCATCTTTGTGCACCAAAATACCTTTGCAAATCTGGCCCTTAGACTGTAAGTTTTTCAGGGCAGGGAACATGTCTGCTTCTATGTGCAGCACCTCGCAAAACAGAGCCAGGATCCTGATAGGGGCCAATGTAATACAAATAATAATATTTAAAACAATTACAGATGATTAAGGCCGCAAAGTCAACCACCCAAAAGTTGTGAAATGATAGACTATGAAAACAACCTGGACAACTTTTGGTCTTTCATTGTAGGATCACATGCTGTTTTTTTCCCAACAAGATCCTGTCTCCTTAACCACAAGATCACCTACTTTTAAGGGCAAGGAATGATTATAAATTAAAAAACAGAGGGGTAAAAGGAAACACAAAATAACCATAAAACAAAGAGAAAAAGCCCATGCATCATACACACAAAACCAGAAATATTATTAATAATAGAGTAGGCAAAGGTTAAAGGCTTAAAGTACAAAATGCCTCCTCCAGATGAAACAGAGTTTAAGTTAAAATATTTTAAACAAAACAAACAGTCCAGAAGAGGCCATTTGATTAGTTCCCGGTTCTGCAAAGTTTAGGTAACAAACTTTATGCACTGTGAGCCATCCCATTTAACAGCACTATTACACATATGCTGAACTTTACGCACTGTGAAGGCTTTACAGTCCGAGGGCCTTCATTTACATTCCAATGTCCACTCAATATTTAAAAATAGTAAAAAAACAAACAAACAAACAAAAACCACAAATAAAACATTCAATCAAAATTGTGGGGCCAACAAGATGTATGCCAGACTGTGTCACTTTTAGGTTTTGCGTTTATATTGCATCTGTTCCCCCACCATTCAGCTGTTTATATTGTCTAATTTTGGGTATGGTTACACAGCAAAAGCTGTGCACAGGTTAGTCTACCTGAGCTAGCTTCAATCCAGCAAACACGGGTAACAGCACAACATGGACTCAGAGCAGCCTAGGGAGCCAAACACATACCTAGGGCCTGTTCCAGGCTTGGGCTACTGAAACCCCTGCTGTGCTGTCTTCACTGCTATTGTTACCCAACCTAGCTAAATCAAAGCTTGCTCGTACATAGCTTTTGCTCTGCAGACATTTAGGGACTGATCCTGCAGCTTTTACCAGAGTGGTCCCAATGAAGTCAGTTGAACCACTGCCATGAGCAGAGGCTATACGATTGAGTCTTTGAGCTCTGATCTTCAGAGAGATTCATAGATTTTTAAGGCAGCGGGGGCCATTATAATCATCTAGTCTGACCTCCTGCAGAACACAGGCAAAATCTTGCAAAGACCTTTGCAATGCTTCACGTTTTTTACATTCTGAGCAGTCCCACTGAAATCAACAGGAATACTCACATACGTAAAGCAGCACTGTAGCCAGCATGGGATATTTGGGTGGGCCCCCGACTCAGGGTGGGTGGGCAATTATGGGGGTGGCAATTATGGGGTAGGGCTGGGAGTACAGGAGGGATTGGGGGGGCCGCCTCCTACCACGCCCTGCAGCTGGCCTTGCGGGGGGCGATGGATGGACCCTCTGGCCATGGGCTCCCTGGAGCCCCAGGTGTGCACCCAGCTCTTGGAGGAGATGCTGCTCTCTAGTGCTCATGGCTCCCTTCCAGGTCCCACTGCCCCATGCTGGGCCTGGCTCCCCCCGGCGGTGGGCCTGACTTTTTTGAAGATCTCCTCTGCCGCCACCGGCCGCCCACTCACCCTCCTCCCAGTAGCGGATTAGCCACTGGGCCAACCCAGGGCCCCAGGAAAATGGGCGCTCCCGTGTCCCCACCCGCTCCACCCACCTGGCGGGGAGTGGGTTTTGAGCGAGGAGGTTTGCTCCACTCCACTCGCCCCACCAGCTTACATAAAGTTAAACAAATGCAAAAATATTTGCAGGATCAGGACATTAGATTGTAAGCTCTTGAGAACAGAGGCTTTGCATGTCTACAAAGTACCTAGCATGCTATCAGTACTATATAAGGTCTTGTCTGCACCAGGAGGTGTTTTGCTGGTATAATTATACCAGTATAGTTAACTGGCAAACCCTGCCTAGTGTGACACAGTTACACCAGTAAAACTGTGCTTATACCGATATACCTTACAGTGGTTCCCCGAGCAGGCATAAGATATGTTAATATAATAAGCACAGTTATGCTAGTATAACTATATCCACAGTAGGGCTTCTATCCCTATATCTATGTCAGTTAAAAAACTAACACACCTAACAAACATAACTATACCAGATGAAGTGAGCTGTAGCTCACGAAAGCTTATGCTCAAATAAATTTGTTAGTCTCTAAGGTGCCACAAGTCCTCCTTTTCTTTTTGCGAATACAGACTAACACGGCTGCTACTCTTATACCAGTATAATATTTAAGTGTATGCTAGGCCTAAGTAATACATAATATTATTATATAATTCCTACAGATCCAATGGGGTCAAGTGGTTCAAACAAAACAAATCTGATTTGCTTTTTTCAGCAACTCCTGCCCCTGAGGAGAAAGAACAGCTACCTTCCCCATCTCTTGATTTTATTAGTCTGTCTAACTAGCTCATCTATCATACATTTATACCATACTGGTCACCGTGACGGATCACCCATGAATCAAAGTGGTCAATAATTAAAAAGCCAGAGACCCTAAGAATGCCATTCCGGCAAGTGGTGAAATTGCAGATTCAACAATTGCTAATGGCTGATCTGAAGGCATGCAGATTAAGTCAGTGGTCTGTTTTGAACTTTAGACTTGGTCGTTATGTATTTTAATTGGCTAACCTGTTATGAGTGAGTGTGTTTGCAGCAGAGGTTCAGGAGACAGTCAGACCAGATCAGATCATTGGTCCTCCTAGCCTAGGTTCCTACATTCATTAACAGCCAATGCCTGCAGCTCTACGGGGGACAAAATGCCCTGTAATGAACCAGGCCAATTAGGCAATACTGTGCACGTTTACATTGGCTTTGCTTTTGTTCCCCTTACCTTGCTCTGTGAAATGCGCTTTTCACAAACATCAGAGGTAAAGCTAAGAGAATAGATTGCAACTAATATTTTATCTGATAGATTTAGCCTCTTTTTCTGTTTGTGAAATAGCTGCAAGCAGAAGATATTTCCTCAGATGTGTTCATTTTTCAAAAGCTTTTGCTACATTATGTTGCTATTTTTTTTAATTCTGTTAATGGATCACAGTCAGATCCCTATGAGAATTTTGGATTCAGTATTTGCTCTCAGAGCTGCAGAGGATACTCCATGACTGGTCGTTTAAGTCACAGGGTTCAGTTTCAGTTCCCTGATTGGGTGAGCATGCCAGTATCTCTAGCACAAATCCTCTGAGACACAAATCCCAGCCCTTGCTCCCTGCTGCCTCAATGGAGAATAAACTGGTCTGTATCTGTAGCAAATTAGAACATCCCTATGCTGGTTCAGCTATACACAGGGGTGCTGGAACAATTTTTATAGTGGGGGTGCTGAGAGCCATTAAACCACACTGTAAACCCCATATATAATGGAAACCACTTCAAGCCAGGGGGTGCTGCGGCACCCCCCACATCCCAAGTTCCAGCACCTATGGCTATATAGGCTAGCACAAAGGGAGCAGAGCCAAGGCTGTGACAATTCCCCATCCACTCCCTGCCTACCTACTCTGGGAGTGGGACAAATAGCAGCATACAGCATCTACTTCTGTATGCCTGGATGCAAGGTCTGGTAGTCTGTGCAGGGGCATAAGAAACTCCCTTATGTGTGGGCACATAATCTGTAAACTTCATAGTCCACATAGGTCTAGGATTTGCCTTGCAAGTCTTCTAGCCCACAGCCTCCCCAGCAAATATGCAGTCAGTCAATTATTGTTTAACAAGTGTCTTTGTGAATTCTCCCACGGTGACCCTTATGCATGGAATGCTCTCCATGAACTAATTAGCAAGGCCAGCAAACTGACCTGATTTAATACATCTTTGTTCCTTCAAATTCCAGCACAAGACTCATTTCTTCCATGAGGACTATGAGAGATTACCCAACTGATTAAGGGTAGGCTGAGGAGCAGACAGGTACATCTGATGAAGCTACCAGCTCCATCTATTAGAAAGGTTATCTAACACATTCCATTACAAGACCCTGTTTTCAGTAGCTTAAAGTTGCTTATAAGGGGCAGAAGTTGGGGGTGGGAATTGGAACAGAGGGGGACAAGAACAGGTTCCAGGTGGGTTTGATAAGGGTGGGGGGGAGGGATAACCATCATGGAGAGATTGACAGAAGCAGAGAAGGTCTGGGGCAGGAGCCATTGTACTGTAAATAGGAGCAGATAGGGATTCGGACAAGAGTCCAAGGGACAGGAGCAGAAAGGTCTATAACCACTCTAGAGCATACTCCTCTCCAGAACCTGAAACCAAACTCAGGATTTCTATGCCTCAATATTCTTGTGCTCTGTGGCAAATAGTTGTGACACTCATTGGCAGAGTGTGTCTCATTCTGCTCTAGTGGCTGAGCCACATATAGGATAACAGCCTGCTACTCTTATCAGTTACTCCATTGGCTCAAATGGCAGAGGCCTGTACTGTGAATCTAAAAATCCCAACCCTACTAATGACTGTGAAGATCAATAGAGTTCCACATGATGAACTTTCTGGGTTTTTTAGTTTGCTTTTTTAACAATTTAGGAAATTATGTTTTTTAAAAACCTATGTTAAAAGAACATGATGGTTGCAAAGTCAAGCACTCAACACTTAGAAAATGCTAAAATTAAATCAACCCTAATTTGGCTTCCTTGTAATTCATTCATACCTAACTAGATTTTAAAGCCAGAAGGGACCATTAGATCATATAGCCTGACCTCCTGTATACCACAGGCCAGAGAATTTCACCCAGTTACCCCTGTGCTGAGTGCAACGACTTATTTGACAAAAGCATATGGTGCATGATGTGCATTATAAGAAACATATTGTGCATTATGATAGTCTTTAATTCCATAACCATATACTATTTTTTTCACAGAGCCCCTGCCACATTCAGTGCACAGGATTGGACTGTGCTCTGGGAGCAAATCAGGGTTGTGCGGTGAATGAAGCAGGGGCTACTGCAGTAATATAGACAGGATGTTCTCATGACTAAGGCAATTAAATGCCCCCCATGAGAGCTACCATAGAGTTCCTGTGTGATGCTGGGGAAGTCACTTAAACCAGAATCTGCACTAGGGGTCACTAATTGGGTGTTCCTCGTTTTCTGGGTGCTTGTGTTGAGACATCTGAGGCACCCAATGTTAGTGGACACATTTGACCTTACACTCTGTGCCTCAGTTCCCCCTCAATAAAATGGTGATATTAATACCCCCTCATCTCATGAAGATAAATTCATTTATTTGTGTGGTACTCAGATATTACAGTGAGAGCAGTACAGAAACACACATGAGAAAATTAACAGTTCTGTACCCAGTGCAGGGTTTGGATGAGATGCAGTAAACAAGGTACCTATGTGTAAGCAGTGTCAGGATGAGCTCCACCCTGACATCTGGTGGTGAGGTGTGGCAAGTTGTGGAAAAGAACTTCAGGGGCCGATCTCATTTGCATAGGCACACCCACCCCGCCTAGAATGAGGCCATAGCTGCCCAAATGGTCACTTTGGCTGCTGTGGGATCCCCAGTGTCTCTGTTATTGGGGCAGGAAGAATAAATTGTTATTACCCTGATTACGGGAACTGTGCTTGGAACTGTACGTGGCCTTTTGTTATGATGGAGGGACTCACCATCAACTAAGTAGCACTCGCTAGGCAAGGGTCATGGGTTCCAAAACTGTGTGAATAGAGAGAGGCTGGGGACAAGTAGTAATACTTGGTGGTATGGGCCCCTTGGTGAGGGCCTTACATGCTAATTGTGCTTCCTCCTCTCTCCACTGTAGAGTATCAGAGCTAATTTTGATTTCATTAGAAGTCTAGTTATAGGCTGCTGAGCTCACTTTGGGCTGATAGTACACCAGCACTGGGGCTTGCCCTACTACAAGCTGAATTCACCTAAGAGCTGAAATCATTGAGTGTTGTGTTAAGTAGTGGGGGAGCCTGAAGATATATTGTGGAGCAGTTGGCGGGTTGGCTGGTGGAGCAGTTTGTGGATGGCAGGAGCTGCTTGTGGTCCGTGGAGCTGAGCGAAGGAGTTCGTGAGGCGGCTGGCGGAGCGGAGCGCAGCTGAGCGAAGGAGTTCGTGGGGTGGCTGGCGGAGCGGAGCGCTGCTATGGAGCTATGGGGCGGTCAGCTTCAGATCATGTAAGGTGCCTCTTACCCCCGTCCCATTTCCACCCAGGTTGGGAAGTAAAGCTCCGCAGATAAACTTTCGAACTCTGGGGCTGCCCTGACCAGGGACAGAGACTTTTGGGGCATTGGACTTTTGGGACTTTGGGTGATTTGGGGTTGCTGGACTCAAGAACCAAAGGGAAAGGGGCATGCCCCAATTTGCTTGGGGTGGGTTTTTTGCTCATGAGTTGTCTCATAAATATAAAGGGAAGGGTAAACCCCTTTGAAATCCCTCCTGGCCAGGGGAAAGCTCCTCTCACCTGTAAAGGGTTAAGAAGCTAAAGGTAACCTCGCTGGCACCTGACCAAAATGACCAATGAGGAGACAAGATACTTTCAAAAGCTGGGAGGAGGGAGAGAAACAAAGGGTCTGTGTCTGTCTATATGCTGGTCTTTACCGGGGATAGACCAGGAATGGAGTCTTAGAACTTTTAGTAAGTAATCTAGCTAGGTATGTGTTAGATTATGATTTCTTTAAATGGCTGAGAAAAGAATTGTGCTGAATAGAATAACTATTTCTGTCTGTGTATCTTTTTTGTAACTTAAGGTTTTGCCTAGAGGGGTTCTCTATGTTTTTGAATCTAATTACCCTGTAAGATATCTACCATCCTGATTTTACAGGGGGGATTTCTTTATTTCTATTTACTTCTATTTTTTATTAAAAGTCTTCTTGTAAAAAACTGAATGCTTTTTCATTGTTCTCAGATCCAAGGGTTTGGGTCTGTGGTCACCTATGCAAATTGGTGAGGCTTTTTATCCAACATTTCCCAGGAAAGGGGGGGGGGTGCAAGTGTTGGGAGGATTGTTCATTGTTCTTAAGATCCAAGGGTCTGGGTCTGTAGTCACCTAGGCAAATTGGTGAGGCTTTTTACCAAACCTTGTCCAGGAAGTGGGGTGCAAGGTTTTGGGAAGTATTTTGGGGGGGAAGGACGCGTCCAAACAGCTCTTCCCCAGTAACCAGTATTAATTTGGTGGTGGTAGCGGCCAGTCCAAGGACAATGGGTGGAATATTTTGTACCTTGGGGAAGTTTTGACCTAAGCTGGTAAAGATAAGCTTAGGAGGTTTTTCATGCAGGTCCCCACATCTGTACCCTAGAGTTCAGAGTGGAGGAGGAACCTTGACAGGTTGTGTTATGAATCCTGTTGGTGGTGTTTCCCAAACATAATGCCACATTGTTTCTCTCTGTTATTAAAAGGCTTTTGCTACACTCAGACTATGTGCTTGCGAGAGGGGAAGTATTGCCTCTTGGAGGCGCCCAGCGGGGGTGGTATATATTTGTCCCAGGTCACTGGGTGGGGGCTCGAGCCGGTTTGCATTGTGTTATTGGAATGGATCCCCTAGATATTGAACCCGGCCCTTGTTGCTGCCAACTCTGACGGGCAGAAGGGTTACATATGCAACATTTCCTTTTATCCAGTGGACACACACTAAATAATGAGGATAAAAGGAAATATTGAATAGCTACCCATTCAGTGACAACTGTCCATCCTTTGCACTGAATGAGGCAGGGGTTCTCTGGGAATACTAGTGTCTGATCAGCTGATTAAAGACTATTATAATGCATACACACAAAGGAGCCGAATTTGTGTTGCACAAGCACCTTAGTTCTGGCATTTCCTAACTTATAAGTACTTGACTTTGCAATCTTAATGTTCTTTTAACACAGTGCTTTGGTATGTAATGTATTATGTGCACATGATACTGTATTCACAAAAGTATTTAATGTAACAGTTCATATTTTGAATATAACCATCTCCAATATCCTTCATATGTTGCTTATCTTCCAGGAACTGGAGCTTGTATGAGTTTGCACAGCATCCTCACAATGGGGCTCCAGTCCTGACTGGGTCTTTTAGGTTTTTCAATATAAATAACATAAGTAACCAAACTCTGCTCCCAGTTACACTGACGCTAATCTGCAGCACTTTCATCAGTTTCATTGGTGTTAGTCTACATTTACAATGGTGTAACTAAAAGTAACAGTTGTCCCTCGATGTTAAATTAGGTACAAACCTGTTGCCAAACGTAATTGAAGCTGGATTTCACCACAGCCCATCTAATCAGGACTTCTCTATACCACAGATCCCCATTCCACCGGATTCTGATTGTGTGTGTGTGTGTTTCTGAGTAGCTGCTGCTTCCTATTAGTAACTCCCCAACAGAGGGCAGAGGTAACCTTTGTTTCAAAGACCTTGTAAGAGAGGAACTGTCTCCAATTTAGATAAGAGCCTCTATGCTCAAAACACTTGTCACTTTCTCTTTTATGCCACTGCCTGATACAAGTAGCAGAGGTGATCCAAGGATTAAAAAATGGCTGGCTTTTTGTTGCATATCCTCAAGTGATTCATTCTCATGTCTAGGGACTTCCAGCTAGTGAAACAAGCATCCGATGAAGTGAGCTGTAGCTCACGAAAGCTTATGCTCAAATAAATTGGTTAGTCTCTAAGGTGCCACAAGTCCTCCTTTTCTTTTTGCGGATACAGACTTACACGGCTGCTACTCTGAAAAAAGAACCAGAAGAGAATTCTCTGCTGGAGTCAATGGAACTAGTATAAGGGCTCATTCAAACCAATGTGGGATCCTCAGCAAAGGCATTCAACTAGGCTCTGGTCTAACCTCTGTAAATTAGAGCAGCCCTCTTGCACCAGGGGTTGGTTTGGTTCCTAGCCAGCCCCAGGTTCTGTGGAGGTTTAAAGGTTGCTTAGAACCATCTCTGCTCACAGCTGTGCCAAGCATGAGCTCAATGAAGATGAGGATTGAACCTGGGGTCGCAAGTTTAGCTCAATATGGGTTTTTCCCTAATCCAATCTGGTAAACTGTGAGCACCGCATCTGGTATGTTAAGGGCAGGTGCTGGGACAAATATAACAGCTCACTGTTTCCTGGCATCAGTACTGTCTTAACTCTGTGATTCGGTATCCAACGTATTTGCTGTAGAACCAATTGCTGCCCCAGAATGAAGTTAAGGTTGGATACGGAGAGCAAATTGTGCAGGGTTTTAAGGCTTTCGGAATGGTTGGATCCCTGAAGTGTTCATTTCCAGACAGTCTAATACTTCAGGTTTTTAAAAGGTGAAGAATATTTGTTCAGAATTTGAAATTATTATTTATTAATTGTGTTACCGTAGCTCATGGGTGGGCAAACTACGGCCCGAAGGATTGCCAGGGAACTGCAGCCAATGGGAGCTTCAGGGGAGGTATCCACAGGCAAGGGCAGCGCGCGGAGCCCTCTGCCGCCTCCCCCCAACCCCCAAGGGCCGCAGGGATGTGGTGCCGGCCACTTCCAGGAGCGGCACGGGGCCAGGGCAGGCAGGCAGGGAGCCTGGCCTGGTCCCGGTGCACACCACTGCGCACCCCGGAGCCACTGCAGGTAAGCGGCACCAGGCCGGAGCCCGCACCCCAACTCCCTGCCCTGAGCCCCCTGCCTGCACCCCAACCCCCTACCACACCCCACAACCTTGCTGGACCCCAGCCCCCTGCCCCGAGCTCCCTGCCACACCCCAACCCCTTGCCCTGAGCCCCCTCATACACCCTGCACCCCTCCTCTGCCCCAACCCCATGCCCTGAGCCCCTTCCTGCATTCCACACCCCAGCCCCCTGCCCCAGCCCTACAGTCATGGCCCTGCATGCAATTTCCCCACCCAGATGTAGCCCTCGGACCAAAAAGTTTGCCCACCTCTGCCGTAGCTCATAGGAGCCTGATCTATATTGAGAGTTTAGGTGTTAACTGGACTCCAGTGAAACACACTTTCAATCTTAATTTTTTTTTTTTTAAATCAAAGTTGATATATTTTGCATCGTTTCCCGGAACTTAACTGGATGATTTAGCCTTTTGGATGTAGATCATTTACAGCAAAACAAACCAGGGAACTGCAGGCTTGCCTAGGGCAGAAATCAATAGAGGTCTAAAATGAGAGAGGTTTCAGAGTAGCAGCTGTGTTAGTCTGTATTCGCAAAAAGAAAAGGAGGACTTGTGCCACCTTAGAGATTAACAAATTTATTTGAACATAAGCTTTTGTGAGCTACAGCTGCATCCAATGAAGTGAGCTGTAGCTCACGAAAGCTTATACTCAAATAAATTGGTTAGTCTCTAAGGTGCCAGAAGTACTCCTTTTCTTTTTTTAAAATGAGATAAAGTCTCCCTCCTTCCACACCATCTGCATTTCTAAAGCACGTCTCACTGTCTGCTGAAATTTTCAAAGGGGCCTAATGGAGATAGGCAAATGATCCTGAATTGAAGTTCAAGGGGATTTGGGTGCTCCAGTCCCTTAGGCTTCTTTGACAGTCCCAACTCGTCTGTCTATGTCCTTTTAAGCAATATAAAGAGTAAATGTATTGGTGGATAAAGGTGCTGGATTCACAGCCTTGTAGTGTGAAGCCCTCTGACCACACAGACAGACTGGAAGCTCCTTCACACCAACTTGCCTCCAGTTTGACCAGAAAGAAGCATCTCCAAAGTGGGAACGAGTTGTTTCATCTCCTTTGCTCATTCAGCCCTCAATTTCTTTGCTCAGGATACCAGCAACCTTATCAATTAGCCAGAGATGCTGATGGTTTCCATGCTATGACCATGTCTTCTGGCCTGAGACTCATCTCCCGTAAGCCTCCACAGTTATCAGGCAGCAAAGCTTTCACAGATTTAGTTTGTGTAACATTTGTGATCGCTGTGCTGTGAGGTTCAATAACTTACCATTCTTCAGCAATGCCCCATCACCCTGGCTTTCCATTTGCCTTGCAAGTCAGTGATTCTCAAACTTCTTGAGCCTAGAGCTCATTTGTCATCTGCTCCCTCCTCCTTACCAAATTCAGGCAGAGCAGGTTGAAAATAAAAAAAAAAATTATTTTTTAAATCAGTTATTTTCATTCGACAAATTTAGAAAAGGAAAAGTTTTCCATTTTGCAAAGTTTTTATAAACATTTTTATCAAACATGTTGAGTTTTTTCTCCTGCCCTTCCCTTATTTCTCCCCTGAAAAGGGGGTCAGAAGAGGGGACAGAGGGAGAAAGTGAGAGGGAAAGAAACCAAAAAACTGACAATTTTTTATTTGCCACTTTTGTCAACAAAATTGAAAAAATTTGGAAATTTTTTTTTGGCAAAAATTTCTAATTCCAGAAAAGGTCATTTTTCTGCCAAAAAAACCCAACAATAACAACAACAACAAAAACCCTGAAAAATGTGAACTAGCTCTATGCACAGCCTGATGCTTTCATAAATGTCAGTAAAGGTACCCTCTTCCCCTTCTAGCTAGCTGGTGCTGCTGCAGTTGCTCAGGCTCTGGCTTGACATCTCTCCATGCTCCTGACCCTACAATTACTACCTCCCTAAGGTTAAAATGCATATATTTAGACATGCAGGTTTGAGAATTCTGGCCATGCTGTACTGCTAAGGTTCCTAAGAGAATCTACTGTACAAATGCTCAGCTACAGAACAGAGAACATGTCTCAGCAGATCACTGTAACTGCATGCACTCTCTTTCTGACCTAATTTGTCTCTAAAGAGGCCTCAGCAGAGCAGTGATGATGTTTTTAGGTCCCATTTCATATGGAGAAAAATAATGCTCAACTTCCTGTGCAGGGAGGTGAGAAACAATATTCCCAAAATACACAGTGTCTTTCTGTTTAAAATACATACCTTTCTTGGTGGTGTCATTTCCTTCCCCACATTCTGATTATGCATTGGGGAGCAGTTCAACAACACAGTAGTGCTCAATTGCCATACAAAATAACAACTCGTGTTAGGTTTCAGAGTAGCAGCCGTGTTAGTCTGTATTTTTTAGTCTCTAAGGTGCCACAAGTACTCCTTTTCTTTTTACTCATGTGTTAGTTTCGCCCCCATTGATTCTCCTGGAAATGATAGTCTCTTATGTCCCTTGAAGTCTTTGTTAGTACTTTCCAACCATTCGGAAGCCAAGTATCTGTGCCTACTGATATCTAGATCCTGAGTAGCCAAACAGGATTTCAAATGATAATTAACAATTAGCATTCACCCACTTCCTTGTGGGATAGCATTATTCCATCTTCAGGGACAAATTGAGTGTGTTCGGACACAGAAAGAATGGCACATAAGAAATTCTGTTATTACAAATACAAAATTCAAAATCACAAGGGCAATAGTAAAATGTTAATCAGTTGCCATAATAATTATCTACCTAACAGAGAAGCTGTAAGACTTACTTAATAAATGTTAATAAAGTGCTTTGAAATCCTCAGATGAAAAATGTAGTGGAAATACAAATATTACTATTCCTATTCATCAGCAACTTTCCAAAGTCTGAAAGCACGTGAAAGTGCTAAGTTGCTATTTCATATTTAGACTAAATCAGCAGTAACTGAAAATAGGTAAGATCTGATGACTACTCAGGAGCTTATGTGATATTTGGTTGGGGTTCCTAGTCCAATGCCCAAGTAGACAACTGTCCCTATTAGGAAAACTGCTTCCATAACCAGACGTCTGCAGTGGTCTCTTTGGAGCAGGGACCATCTTTTTGTTCTATGTTTGTACAGCAGCTAGCACAATAGGGTCTTGGTTCATGATTGGCCCTCTCAGGGCTGGTCTACACTACCATGGTAAATCAATCTAATTTATGCAACTTCAGTTATGTGAATAACATAACTGAAGTTGACATAGTTAGATCCACTTACTGCAGTGGCTACGCTCTCCCATCTACTTCCCTTATGCTTCTCGGGGAGGTGGAGTACACAAATCGATGAGAGAGTACTCTCCCATCGATTTAGCATGTCTTCACCAGACCTACTAAATCGACACTCTCTGCATTGATTGCAGCAGTGCCAATCTGCCCGTAAGCGTAGACAAGCCCTTACGACCTACGCTAGTACACATAACAAACAACAAAAATACCTTAACAAAGGTCAAGGAGTCAGGAGACCAGGATGCTGTTTCCAACTCTGCCAATGACTTGCTGTGTGATCTTGAATATGTTATTCAACCTCTCCATGCATCGGTTAAAATGGGGATGATCCTTACCCACTTTTGTGAAGTGCTTGGAGATCAGTGGATGAACATGCAATATATTACAGCAGAACCTCAATTTTAAAAAACACCGATATTATGAATGACCAGTTATACAAACCATTTTTCCTTATGGGGGGGTAGGAAGGGGGAGGAAATCACATAATGAAAGTGATGTTGATGAAGAAAAAGTCAACATCCCTTCATGTTCTGATACCGTCAGTGCATTGGAAATTGCTTTGTAGTGGTCTGAAGGACAAGAAAAAAGCAATGTCGTCACCATACTGCAACTTATGCACAGTACTTACTGTAATTTTGAGATGTTCAGTTTTATGAACTGTTTGATTTTATGAATTCCTCACTCTCCAATTAGTTCATAAAAAAGGATTCTACTGTACTTTTAATTGACAGTCTTGTTGGTGCTCTTAGCAGAAGTCCAGGATTGATCATACCATTTTGGAGACTGAACTATTCTCTCACTCTTCTGCCTTGTTTACACTCTCAGCTGTCTTAAAATTTTCCATGATTGCACTACCAATGGTGCACCTCCATGGGCAGCAGTAATGCAGTCAGTCCATCAGTGTTTTAACTACTGTGCTCCAAACAGAATTAGACAACACAGTCTAAACGTCAGCAATGCTCCCGCTGGATCTAACACAGTGCGGGGAATGTGAGTGTAGGCATAGCCATAGAGACAACTCACTTCTCCAGGGGAAGGTTGTGGTACAGTAGGCAGTGTTTGGGAAGGCTGCCCTGCTTCCCTCCTTCTGTAACAGATCTGTGGATGAAAAGGACTTCAGTCTTCAGGGCTCTAAATGCATTTTATTAATTCTTTCTAATGAGGTACACAGATCTATGCAGAACAGAAATCTCTTTTTGAAACTGTATCATTATGTTTCTAGCTCCAATCTAAGGTCCCCAGTTCTGCTATATTTTTATACTGGAGCTGGCTGGAGCAGCACACTTGAAATCTCTAATGCAATCTTACTATTTTTATTATTGTTTACAGCAGCATCTAGAAGCCCCAATTCAAGCTAGATTCTGCACATATATTGTTATAGAGACCACCTTAAGCACCTTGCCAAAAATCGAACCAGATGGCACTTGATTTGCAAGAAGGCCACGTTCCTTTGAGATTTGCCATTATGAAGACGGATTGCGCCTTCAGAGATAAAAAATGGAATCCTTCAATTCCACTTTTCACAGAATAACCATACTCTAGCTTCTCCGTATGAAAAGTGTTCAAAGCACTTCTAAACATGCCCATAGCCCCCTCCCACCAGATTCCTATCTCTGAAGACCCCACTGCCCACACAGAGCCCCCCCAGGATCGCTGTCCGGGAGTCCCCACAGCCCACACAGAGCCCCCCCCCCACAATCGCTGCCCGGGGGTCCCCACTGCCCACACAGAGCCCCCACACAATCGCTGCCCGGGGGTCCCCACTGCCCACACAGAGCCCCCCATAATCGCTGCCCGGGGGTCCCCACTGCCCACACAGAGCCCCCCCCAGGATCGCTGTCCGGGAGTCCCCACAGCCCACACAGAGCCCCCCCCCACAATCGCTGTCCGGGGGTCCCCACTGCCCACACAGAGCCCCCCCACAATCGCTGCCCGGGGGTCCCCACTGCCCACACAGAGCCCCCCCACAATCGCTGCCCGGGGGTCCCCACTGCCCACACAGAGCCCCCCACAATCGCTGCCCGGGGGTCCCCACTGCCCACACAGAGCCCCCCATAATCGCTGCCCGGGGGTCCCCACTGCCCACACAGAGCCCCCCCCAGGATCGCTGTCCGGGAGTCCCCACAGCCCACACAGAGCCCCCCCCCCACAATCGCTGTCCGGGGGTCCCCACTGCCCACACAGAGCCCCCCCACAATCGCTGCCCGGGGGTCCCCACTACCCACACAGAGCCCCCCACAATCGCTGCCCGGGGGTCCCCACTGCCCACACAGAGCCCCTCCTCCAGGATCCCTCACTGCCCAAATAGAGGCCCCCAGGATCTCTGTCTGGGGGTGCCCACGGCTCAGCCCCTTCCCGCCCCCTGAGGGAGCCAAGTCAACGCCCAAATCCCCATAGAGGCGAAACACCCCCGCCCCTACAACGGGCCTGGGCCCAGGCCCAGGCCGCGGCCTAGGAGCCGCCCCGTCCCCTCCACGCGCATGCGTAGGGCCCGCGGGGCACGCTGGGAGTTATAGTTTTCGCCCGCCTCCACCTCCCCCCGCCGTCGCTGACTCTGCGCATGCGGATTGTCCGCCCGACTTTGCGAAGTCGCTGCCTGAGGTTGGGCTCGGACGGGCTGCCATCTTGGCGGAAGGCTTGGGGAGCTGGCACCGCCGCCCTGACCGGTAAGGAGCCCACCGCGGCGGGAGGTGGCAGCGGAGAAGAGACTGTATCCCTCCCGGTCTCCCCTCGAAGTGGCGCGTCGGCTCCGCCGTCGGAGAGGGGCTCGGGGGTGGGGCAGGCCTGGCCCGGCGCGGGGGAGCCGCCGCCCCCTCTCCGGGGGTCACAACATGTGCAGTCGGGGAGGGGGGAGGCATTTCGCTCCTTGCCCCCGTGGGGGCAGCCCCCAGACCGGCTTCCCGCAGGACGTCTGGTCACAACCCCTCCCCCGTCCTGACCAGTCCCCTCTGGCTGCTAGAGCCCTGATCGCTGGCCACAGGCCCGCCCCCAACCAGCCCCCTCTGGCTACCAGAGAGCCCTGATCGCTGGCCACAGCCCCCTCTGGCTACCAGAGAGCCCTGATCGCTGGCCACAGCCCCCTCTGGCTACCAGAGCCAGTGCTCTGACCACCGTCCTCTCCCTGTCCACCCACCAGCCCCCTCTGGCTGCCAGAGCCCTGATCGCTGGCCACAACGCCCTCTGGCTACCAGATCCAGTGCTCTGACCACCGCCCTCTCCCTGTCCACCCACCAGCCCCCTCTGGCTGCCAGAGAGCCCTGATCGCTGGCCACAGCCCCCTCTGGCTACCAGAGCCAGCGCTCTGACCGCCGCCCTCTCCCTGTCCACCCACCAGCCCCCTCTGGCTACCAGAGCCCTGATCGCTGGCCACAACGCCCTCTGGCTACCAGAGCCAGTGCTCTGACCACCGTCCTCTCCCTGTCCACCCACCAGCCCCCTCTGGCTGCCAGAGAGCCCTGATCGCTGGCCACAGCCCCCTCTGGCTACCAGAGCCAGCGCTCTGACCGCCGCCCTCTCCCTGTCCACCCACCAGCCCCCTCTGGCTACCAGAGCCCTGATCGCTGGCCACAACGCCCTCTGGCTACCAGAGCCAGTGCTCTGACCACCGTCCTCTCCCTGTCCACCCACCAGCCCCCTCTGGCTGCCAGAGAGCCCTGATCGCTGGCCACAGCCCCCTCTGGCTACCAGAGCCAGCGCTCTGACCGCCGCCCTCTCCCTGTCCACCCACCAGCCCCCTCTGGCTGCCAGAGAGCCCTGATCGCTGGCCACAGCCCCCTCTGGCTACCAGAGCCAGCGCTCTGACCACCGTCCTCTCCCTGTCCACCCACCAGCCCCCTCTGGCTGCCAGACCCCAGAGCCCTGATCGCTGGCCACAGGCCCACCCCCAACCAGCCCCCTCTGGCTGCCAGACCCCAGAGCCCTGATCGCTGGCCACAGGCCCGCCCCCAACCAGCCCCCTCTGGTTGCCAGATCCAGTGCTTTGACTACAGCCCTCTCCCTGTCTTGCCACCCCTGTGACCAGCCCCCTCTGGGTGCTAGACCGCAGTGCTCTGATCTCTGGCCACAGCCCCGTCTCCAACCAGCCACTCCAGCTGCTAAACCCTAGTGCCCTGACCTCTGGCGACAGCCCCAACCACAACCAGCCTCCTCTGGCTCTGACCAGTGCTCTGACCACAGACCTCTCCCTGTTCACCCACCAGCCCCCTCTGGCTGCTAGACGCCAGTGCCCTGACCTGTGGCCACATAGCACAGTCCTGTCCTGGGGGTGTTCGTAGACTGCTGAGTGGTTCTTCATGATTTGCCAGCCCTGGGGGGTTTCCCTCCTCTTCTAGGTTCCTCTCTCCCACAGGATGCCCATTTTATTGAGACCCTCCAGGTGTTTGGCTTGCGTGAACTGATAATTTATTCCCTCCAACTCATTCCTCTCAATTCAGTAATCCTCTAGCTCAGCCCCTTCCCCAGATCTTTGACTACTAGTGCCTCCACTCTATCCTGGTAAGTCTTGCTAGAGCCTCTTTTGCTGCAGCAATCTAACCCGCGTTTACTTGCTTTGTCCTATAAAAAAAATGTAGTGTTGTAAAGTAATGGTCCAAAACATTAAAGCATAAGTGAGTGTAACTGCAATGTGTGTGGTTATTACTATACAGTAATGTAGTATCTTTAATAAGTAAAGTCATTCTAGAATGGCGGCATCGGTGCCTTCACTTTTAGTCTGGAAACATGGATGGGTCTTTGTTACTTAACCCTCCAGTATCTAAATGTGCACCACTGATCTTGTGTGACAACAAAACATAGGGAGAGGAAGGTTGAAATGATGTGGGAGTCATTATTTAACTGGGTCTGAAATTTTCTGCCACCTGCTTTTCAGGATTTAGCTTGTTTTGATAGCTATAATTTAAAATAGGAAAGACAACACCAGATTGTGAGAGGCAGAAGTAGCATAGGTGTAGAATAAGGGGCCTACCTTGTAATTTGGTATAGTTAGAGACATCCGTTACTCTTTGAATTGGCAAAAGCCTCTCAGCAGAAACAAACTTTTATTGAATCCAAGAAATTAGAGATGGGAAAGGTCTTTTAGGTCATCTTTTCCATTCCTTTGGCTAATACTGGATTGTTTCTTAGAGTGTTTCCCATTATTTTGTCCAGTCTTTATTACTCCGTATCTTCCTCCATTTCCCTTTTACTGGGGGTAATCTTGCCTAATAAATGTAAAGGGCAGACTAGAAGTAATGAAGGAATTAAGGCAGATTGAACCACTGCTGGTTTGCACTACTTGAAAAACAGGCTTAGAAATTTAGGAATAAAGTCCCACCTTGGCTCCGTCTTCCTGTTCAGATCTCATGAGGGTGAGACTAAAAAATTGCTTGAAGGCAGTCAATCAAGTTATGCTCTCTCTTCCAGCTGTGAAAGTTGAGAGCTGTTCTACTGACTTAATTGTGGTTACATTGGTTTGTGCTGCTGTAAAAGAGCCAAACACATTCTAGTTTGTGTTCTTAGTTGCAGTTTGACAGTTTTAACCGTCTCTGTGAATAAGTTCACTTCCAAGTTATCATCAGAATAATATCTGCATTATGATTCAAAGTGAATTTTTTCTTACATCTTTTAAACAAAGATATGGTATAGTAGGTATGAAAGAAGTTGAACTGATGGAGTGGAAAATAACTGAGGCTTCTGAATACTAAGTTTGAAAGCTCCTTACAGATTAAACAGTTATCACAGTGTTTAAAGGTGGAGGGAGAGTGGGGGGAGATTATTTATATGAATAAAACTGTTAAGCAATATAGTTTCTGTTTTCTTCTCTCCTGTTTAGGTATTTATATTCTAATTGTTCATGGTTAAGCAGCCATGGGAATTGAGATTTATTTCCTTGTTTTAGAGATTAGACATCTTTCCCAACGTTTTAAAAGAAGAGATGGGATAACAGGCATTACTGAATGTAGTTTAAGAATTACATGCTTTAAAATATGTCAGGAGTCTGCTTTCGGTTTTAAATCTACCATTCCATTTTCTAGGAAAGTTTAAACTAAAATAATTCCAAAAATAAATGATCCATTTCTCATGAGGCCTACAAAATCCATTTGTTTTTTTTTCCATCTTCTGACTCATCCAATGGTTAATCGACAAACGCTTCACAGAGATGTGTTGATATCAATTAGCAATGTTAGTGCCCAGACAAATATATTTTATATGAATGGATTATAATGCAGTTAATTTGTTAAATAACACTATTCATGTTAACTTAAACCATCTGTTAAAATGTCTCACATGCTGGTAGTATACAAACAATAAATAATTCCACTTTCATTCAAAACAAATGAGGAAAACAATGTGTATAAAAGAAACTGAAAACGATAATCTAGCGTATATATGTGCTATAAACTACACTATGGACATTGTGCTTCTAAGTTTGCTTCTCCAGTTCTGTGCTTTTTTCATGCTAGATTTGTCAGTCTGCTGGTCTGATTATCTTTGTGATAGATGATTGTAGTTTGTGTGCCCTCAAACTTCAAAAGGGAGTGACATTTAGCACAGCACATGTACGTGTAGCTGGGAGAAGAACATTTACAGCTGCTTACTGTAAATGAGCGTTGCCCACATACAGAAGGATTATGATGTGCATGCTTGCTCCAGAAGGCAAAATAGGATGTAATCACAGTTTGCTTATCTATCTTGGAAGTGTTTTTTCTGTTTTTCCAATGTCTGCCACAGAATCAAGCAAATGTGTTGGGGTTGTTTTGTTTTTTTAAAGGTTCCAGACAGTCCATCTGTTTGGCATCATTCATTTGGCTGTGTTTCAGGCATCTGAACTAATTTGGTGCCCACTTTTGGGAAAAGAAAGGGTAGTCTGCATCCTACTTTTCTTCCTTCTAGAGAAGAAAGTAAATAATCTTGCTTCTTTGTGTAGTGTTTAGAACTTGGGTTGCAGAGGAGAGTTCTTGCCATGTCAAAGGCCTCCAAAGGGATTGTTTTATTTCCTTTAAATCTATATTGAACAATCCGTGATTTTTTTCAGAAAGACTCACTGTAAACTGGAAAAGAAACCTTTGAAAACCTGCAAATGAGGTTCCCATTCTTGGAAAATTTCTTATTACCAAGCTCTATACAAACTTTTAAAAACCTCTGACATTTTTCCATTAAACTCTTAAATTATAAATGGAATTTCTACACTAACAGTAGTTAGTTCACAGAACACACTAATAAAAATATTGAGGACATAGATTTTCTCTGAGGAAACATGATATGGGGACATTGACATTGGTTATTCTAACTGTTTAAACAAGCATACAATGCTAATATGGAATTTTGGAATGTTCACAAGTAGGGTATTTTCTTCCAGTTCTTTTGTCTAGAAACACTACTAGCTTCTTCCTCACACCTATTTGAGCTGTTCCAAAATGTATAACTAGGATGTGTCTGTTGCCTTGTACATGAATAGAGTTGCTAATGTTTGCATTTAAATAGTTGGTCCTGAAACAAGCATCTTTAATACATGTGCTCCAGTCAAGCAGAGGTAGGGCTTGAAAAATTCACCCACCATTTACCATCGTGAAATGGGGGAAAAGAGTAAATGTGCCTTTTCTTTTCCATTGGTTGAGCAGAACTAGGAAGTGAGGCATCAAATTTGAAGCCTGACCCATTAGCCAGAACATTATATGAAAGCAGACACTTCTGAGCAGGATCCATTGACACCATCCTGTTAAATTTTTTTTACTGCTTTCCTCTTTGTCAGCGGTTAGAAGTTGAAGGGAAGTCTGAGCATCTCACCAAGAGGTTCCACTTGCATCTCACTGTTTTTCATTTCTCATTTGTATTGGTTTCTGGCTAATGGATGTCTAGTAAATTTTTAAGCCCTGGACTAAGGAAAGATAGCCTGCCCTGTGTTTCAAAAGGCCTTGAATGTGGAGGGCATGGGAAAAAGGAGCACTCCCACTCAAATTCCTTAATCTGGTTATCATCTATTCTATGAATTTGATTAAATTGATAGCCATACAAAATGAACCTTTATCATCAAGAATATTTAGAATTTGTGAATATCTCAGAGAATTAGCAATTTATTTTAAATAAACTGAAGTATTGAGATAGGAGCAATCACAAGCAGCCTGGGTCAAAAGTCTGTCACAGGACTTGTATCCTGGCTATTATGATTACTGAGTGATTTTGGGGCAAGTCACTTATAGCTTCTGCATGGTTGTATCTCAGAACTGAGAATCTGGCTTTGAGCTGCTAACGGAGCAACTAAGGTTTGAGCTTTCTTCCTTCAGCTTCTTTCACTTTATTAGATAGAAAGTGAGCTGCAGACTGGTAAATCGGCATAAACAGCACACATGAGATGTTGGTGAACTTCCTTTGAGAGAGTTCATTTCATTAAAACCCTTGGACATATTTGTGTCTGTGTCCAGCCCTTGTGGCAGTTCTTGTTCTCAGTTTTTTCAAAGAAAAACTTCTTAAGTATGTTCTGGTAACCATTTCTCCTGGTTGGCAGTTGGGGTAACTGAGAATCCAAAAATTGGGCATGCTGGTTTGGTCATTTTTAAACATGTAAAGCTTTAAACCAGCTAGACCATGGTGCCTCAGACTCTGCTTCTCTGCCTTGGTAATATTACTGCAACAGTTGAGATCTGAGGAACATGAGCTAGCAATCCCCTGGTTTATTTACAAGGGGCCTTGACAGATTTTTCTTGGTGAGGAGTCCTCAACTGTGAAATCTGTTTCTCACCTTGGTTAGTCAGGGCCTTAATCTGTTGACCTCAGGTCCCATTGGAAGTTTCTCTCTTTCTCACAGGGCTTTTCTGTACAGTCTGTACTGCTATAACTATATTGGTTTGGAAACTGACATAGTTGAAGTGGTATAACCCCCTCATGTGGACACAGTTATTCTGGTATAAAGGTGCTTATATTGATCTAGTTTAGTTATACCAATATAGCTTTGCCCACAAAAGGGGAGTGTACTGCTTTAATGTTTTAGAAACCAGCATAGTTAAAGTGGTACAAAAACTATGTGTAAACAAGTCTTCAGGTTTATCTTTGGGCTGGATAGTATGAATAAGTGGCTGGCTTGGGGGTGTGAGCCTTGTGAGGGGAATCAGATCGGATTGGAAGAGATGTTTTTTTCCATAGGTCCAAATTGTTTGTTTTGTGTATGCATACAGGTTACTGGATGACACATTTTTAAACAACCAAAATAAAATAACATTATTTATTTGTATTCATTGGAATGTACATAGGGTATGCCTTGTATATATATCCTGTAACCATTATCTCTCTGATCATTGTCCACTTCCTCCTACTTAGTACTCAGGCACTGTGCATGTTGCTGAGCATTTTTCACACACACTTCTCCGTGGTATACAGAACCCTTTCTGAACAGGTGCTTAGTAAACCCTGTGTGCTGAGCATTTTGGCCCTCTGCACTTTCCCTGAACCCTCTCTGTCTATTTCCACACCTAAGAGTGTTGCAAATTTCTTAGTTAATCTGTGCTTTGAAGATAGAAAATGCTAAATAGTATTAATATGTACAATTGGCTGTTAGCTGACTTTTAAATGTAATAAAACTTTGACTTACTATTTTAAAGTTGTACTTATTGCATTTTATTTTTTAAAAGTTCCATTGGTGTATCTTGCCTTTGAATTTAAAAAAAAAGTGTAAAAGGGGTTAACCAGACCCTTTTTATATCCCCCAAAAGCATATTCCATAAATGTGTCACTCAAAACACAAGCTTTTTATCTAGATAATCTTCCCTCAATATGTTTTCAAGTCTACCTTCTGTTTAGGGAAGGAGGAAGCAAATATTCTTATCTATAGATATGTGTATTCCAGATATTAAGAGCATAGTGTTTAGTGTAACCTGTATGTGGTTAGCTAATCCATACTATGTGCTAACCTCACTTTTTAAGCCAGTAAGATGGAGTGTTTATTTTTCTGTTTTTATATATCATACCACACAGCATCAAATTCATATATAAGTGAATTCCTTAGAGAGAAATCATTCTAAATAGTTAAGGAAGTGTAAGCATTTAAAACTGTTGCTTCATACACTATTTAGAATGATTTCTCTCGAAGATATTTTTATTTGTACCTCTGTCTGTATTCTGAGATGCAGTAACACAAGGAACGCAATCTGAAAATACTCATCTTAACGTCTTAATTTTAAAAATTGTCCCATTTTTACTTGATGTTTATTATGATTAAATGGAGTTTTTTGAATATTTGACCAAATGTAATGACCGCTATTTATGAAGTTTTTCTTCGTAAGTCTATGAAAGGCCGAGCAGAACAGCTTCACAAAATTAGTTTAAAAACAAGTTTTTTCTCTTTATATGTCGAGATTTATGTTTAGATTTACTAGCACTTGTTAGCTGGGAATCCATGTAGATCATTTAATCAAGTATAATGTTAAATTCTTATATAGGTATTTTTGTTTTAAGGTAGTTTCAAAAGAAGTCTTCAGTGCAAAAACACTACTTTATTTTTTTTTTTAGAAGCATTTTTTGATTTAGAGGATTTTTACAAATTCTCACAGAACGAAATGAGTATCTTATAAACTGGAAAACCCAGAGGAATGGACAAACTTACTCTTGTCTCATGAAAATAATAGAGTGGCGTCTCCAAATAAGTCTTTAAGAAGTGATAAGTCTAATCTTTTTCTAATTTTGACTTTTCCCTATTTTATGAGTGTGGGGCTTAGATTTATTTGCTGTCAGTAAGTGTTCATATTAAAAATCTTGATTGTAAATTTTAGTGCTCTTGAAATGTGTTGGATTTGTAACAATGAAGACTGAAGGCGACTATTCATAGAGCAGGTCCAGCTTGGCAGGAGTGGCACAAGTTTTCACACAGTACCCTGCCAGTATTCTTCAACTCTGGTTTGGAGGGAACACCCTTAGAGATTAGGGGCTTTGTCTCCATGTTTGCTCAATCCTTTCTCCTCTTCTGAGACTACAAAAGGATGCCAGTTGCGGTGAAGGGATTTGTAAACACGTGTCCACTGGGTGCTTAACTGAGATTGTCAAATCATAGCTAAGGCTGTATTATTATGGTTGTTGAATTGAACAGAAAGTATGCATCTTACTTTGATTTCTATCTACAAAATGTACCTGTCCATAACAGCAATAGGTGCCTACATTTGCTGTGGAAAAATATGCAATTTAAAAAATGAGATTCAACTTTCTGCCACATTTTCACTTACTGTACGCAAAGAGTACCTTTAGGTGCATATGTGATTAGATGACCAATTTCACTGAAGCAGGAGTGCAGGTGTCTGTAGCTGGAGACAGCTGACTTGCTCTTGGACTCTTTGGCTCTGTCTTCATTAGGAAAAAAGATGTGGTAGCTAACTCAAGGTAAAAGTTCTTATGCAGACAAGGCAGTTCATAGTTTTTCTCCGAGTTAGCAGATTGATTTAGACTTTAACTGGCCCTGCAAACTTGTGTGAAAACTGCAAGCTATTTTCACTAGGATTTTAGCTTGTATTCAGAACACACTTTTTCCACCCTAGTGAAGGTGTGTCTTAGGCTATATCTACACTAGCACTTTTGTCAATAAAAATTTTGTTGGTCAGGGGGTGTGAAAAAACACACACCTGACCGACATAAGCTTCACCAACAAGTGCTGGTGTGGACAGTGCTATGTCTGTGGGAAACATTCACCTGTCGTCATAGCTACCGCTGCTTGGTGGTGGTGGTTTAATTATGCTGATAGAAAAGCTCTCCCCCATTGGAATAGAGTGGCTATATGGGAGACCTTACAGTGGTACAGCAGCAGCCCTACACTACAGATCTTGTGCCACTGTAAGATCTGTAGTGTAGCCATAGCCTTAGGCTGCTCTTGCAGACCAGATCATTCAGAGCAGTAGGGAGAGAAGGCACAAGAAAATAAAGGAGTTTGGGAGATAGAAGGCCAACAAAACTGGGCTGTGTTTTGGGAGGAGGGCCAGTCTGCGTTCCTCTTGTGTACATCTCCCTTCCCCATGTATTACTCTTAGTAGTTTAGTCTTTAGTGCAGGTTCCTTATTTCAGCTGTCTGAATGGGGCTAAAGCACTCACTAATAGGAAAAAGGGGAGAAAACATCAAATTGAGGAAGATGATCTGGCCCTCCAATTCACTAGTGAAAACAGTGCCATTAAGACAAAAAACTCCCAATATGCTAAAAAGTGAATGGAAACTCTCTGGGTTTTCGTCTACTAATTTACAATGCATGGTTTAGTCAATATGGACCATTTATCATCTTTCTCCTCTACTCAAAAATGGATGAAGTTTTCATAATCTAAATATGTAGAAAAACTTATCCTGGTAGACAGACAGTTGGTGCATTCTTTTAATTAATTGCCAAATAGAATTGTTAGCAAGAAGTTAATATTCATTTTTTCTGAACCTGTTATGGATCTTTATTTCTGCAGTAATTAAAATTTGAACAGTTAATATCCCATTTTCTAATTTCCTGCTAGTACAAAAAATGGAGTATATACAAATTAAAACATATTTGGAATTAAACAAATCTGTTAATTAATGAAAAACTTCAAATGCTTCCTACCTTCATGAAATAAGTGAGACTGTTTTCTTTGGCAATAAGTGCCATTTTTATGGATCAGAATGGCAAACTTCCAGAGCAACATTACATCTAACATTTTAAAGTATCGGTTCTCAACCCTAGGATGCTTGTGGCCCAATCAGCACACAGCTAAGGTGGCCACAAACTGTCTACGTATCATTGTATAGGCAAAAAATATTTATAAATATATCCCCAAGTTGGTGGGTTTTGCATAGGTGGAGAGAGATGCTCCAATTTAACGGAATTTCTTTGCTTTTTTGACATTTCACATCCTATCCTTAACATAATTTATTCTGTACTTCCTCTTCTATAACTCTAATCCTCCTGCCCTGCAATCAGAGCAAATTCCTGGTTATTTACAAGTTAAATTAAAAACAGCAGAAGCAAATAAAGTTTACAGCTAACATTTTCAAAAGTCCCCAAGTGATTTAGCAGACTCAAGGTTTGTCTACACAGGAAAGTTTTACAAATTGTAGTGATATGGTTATGGCCATATAACCTCCTGGGTAGCCATGTATTATGGTATGAACACCATTTTTCAGTTTAGTGTATGTAAAAAGACACTCATACTGGAATAAGACTGTCAACAAAGGGAGTTACACCGGTATAACTGGTAAAACTTTCCCATGTAGACAAGGCTCAAGACAGGTGCTTTTGTAAACTTTACCCTAGGACTTGTTTTGAAATGGTCAAGGATCTGTGAGTGCCTAATATACCATAGAAAGAACTTTGCAAAGTTGTCAAAATAAATCATCACTACATTTTGGAAAGTTCCTCCAATAGGACCCAGTCCTGAAGATAGCTTTGTCCTATGTTGGTACTGGCTTTGTAGACCAATAGTGCAAATCCTGTGGCAATTAGTGGACTTAAGCAAAAATGAGCTGATGATTTAATCTTTTAAAGCTAATTTAATATATTTAATTTGTCTCATTTTAGCCAAGTGATGCAATTATTTTATTAAATAAAAAATAGATGGAATAGCAAAAATGCAAAGGGAAGATTGGTCATTCTTCAAAGCAATTAAAGATACTGTACTTAGTGATGAGTGACTGAAAATCATGGCTGACTGGTGGGCAGGATGTAGCTATGGCCTTGTGTGGGTGAGGCTGGGTTTCTTTTGAGAGCTCTGTGTAGAGCTGGGTGAACAGAGGTGTGTATGAACAATTAGTGATGATGAAAGGGTAGAGCAGAGGCAAGTATAAAGGCATGTGTCTAACCAAAGTTTGAGCAGTAAATAGGAAGAGAAGATAATAGTGCTTTGGAGGGATAACAGAATCAAACACGCATACCGTACTACACTTACCATAATTAATGAAGGAATATGTTTCTTGTTTCAAGGCTTTTTGTTTGAAAGCTGTGTCTGAAGGGTGTGTGAAAGCAGAGGTGGTTGACCTGTGTATTTTTCTGGGTGTGTGTGTGTGTGTGTGTGTATTAACATTCTCTAAATTGGTAAATATTTTTGCAGTAAATTAAACGGTCACACAAAATACAAACCCAGCAGCTTTTCCTCACCCAAATACACAAATTAACAAGTCAGATTTATTCAAACTCAAGCAGTACCCCCCATCTCATGTGCAAGTGCCAACCTTTATTATGCTCCTCCCTCACCAAAAGGCTGGGTAAACAAAGAGGCCTTACAGTGTCATGCAAGTTAATGGACTCAAGCTGTTTGAAGTAGAAAACTCAATGCAACCTTAATTATGGAGCCATTCGTGCACCTCCATAATAACTGATTGGTTGAGCTGAAGCATGCATCAAGACCTGTGAATGAGTGCACTCTGAGTATGTTTTCAGTGTAGAGTTAACATGGGTGATCAGCACCTGGGTCTGAGCATCCAGGTTAACCTAGCCTGGGTGTGAGTAGCTATACTGAAAAAGCCATGTTTGAATTACTGCGTCCTCACTGGTGCTGCATTCACCTGTGTGGACTGCTAGGATTTTTGGGGGCATATCTCTTGCTTCTTCATGCTGCAGTAAATTGAGCTACTCTGCTTATTTCTCAGTGACTTGTAGGAGAGCTTGTCTGTCCTTATGAGCACATGGGAGAAATTTTGTGAAGCCATTGGATGATGGTTATCGGCACTCAAATGGTCTAGCCTGTGCCCTCACTGCAAAGTGGGCGGGGATTTACAAGCCTGAACCCCAGAATGGGCCAACTAGCTCAGACTGAAAGCACCACTAAACTCTCAATGGAGGCTTTTGGGGGTAGGAGAGAGCTGGATTAGGGGCAACACGCAAGTAAGAGATTGGGTTGACTATACAGTGGAGACCTACCCTGTGTGTGAGAAACAATTGGAGCAGTTCCACAAGGTAGAAGCACCTAGACACTGACAAGTAATAAAAAGTGAAGACATCTTTTTGAGTAAAAAAACGTCAACCATGACACCAAAGGACTCTTCAGAGAACAGATTGTGCAGCTTGTCTGTAATCTTAAGGAGTATTATATAAAAGTTGTATATGGTTCCTTTTTAAGGACAGGCGTGCTACATGTGCATGGTGACTTTTTTTAGAGGGACTTGCAGCTGTTGAAGTCACTGGGCTTGTCCAGTGGGGACAGTATGTATAATGATACTGATCTCCTATGTTAAAGCACTTTGAGATCTGTGGATGAAAACCACTATATAAGAACTAGATGCTATTAGTGTGTTCTAGAGATTTTTACTTCAGGTTAATTGATAGTTAACTTGAGATTGTAAACACTTCTGGGAAGGCTAGTTTGGACACTACACATTTGATTGAAGCTACAAATGTTTGCTGATCCTTATGGTAAAAAAACAATCCATTAACTTGGGATAAAAAAGCATAGTGTAGATGTGCCCATTGGAATTGAATGCAAGCCCTGGGACAAACCGAAGAAGCAGAAGAGAAGACACCATCTGGGACCTATTGAGATAACACCTGACATAATTAAGGAGCAGGAAGAAATATAGTGGAAGAATAAATAAAATGAGCAGAGAGATCTCTGGAACCTTTTAACCTTTATCTTGTTGTATTCTGCTGCTGTGAAGGAGCAGACTGAAGCAACCAAACTCTAATAGTAGCTCAGTTGTGAAAATTAAATTGGAGTCGCTACTTTCCTCCTCCTGTTATTTTGATTAGTAACTTCATAGAAGAAATGTGACACAAGATATAGTGACCCAGATAGACAGCAGGATGCCTGAATAATTGTGACAAGAAGGGTAGATTGTTTCTTAAGAAGTCTCACTAACTGTAGTGGACATGGAAGCAAACGACACTACAGGGGATTCAGTGATCTCAAGGATGACTTCAAGAATCTGTTGAGAAATAGATATTAGTGTGACACAATCTTAGCCAGTGTTGTTCTAGTGTCTAGTATGAGCAAAGAAAGAAGCCTGATCTCAATGGATGCACCAGGCTGCTGCTGAGAGGATTGGTTTATTAATGAAGCAACTGTTTGGATTAAGTGATATCCCAGCCAGTTAAGAGATAAGTGGTACTTGGGCTACTGTGCTTCTTTTCTTCCTACTCTTTCCATACAGAACCAATGGTTCTCTGGTCCCATTCAGCCCACTTGCTCAGTTTAGATGTGTATAAAATGGGAACATGTTAAGGGGTGGCACAGTATGTCAGGTTGGGGGCGGGGGGAATACAATCTGAAAATTCGCAAGTGTGGAACGGGGCTCGGGGAAGGATTCCAAAACACACATAATGAAGGCACAACAGATTCACGCAAGTAGTAAGACGTGCTCATTGTGGTTTGTGTGGTTTCTAAGAGATCTGAATGTAAAAAGAATCCTGTTCTGGAAATGAAAAATGGTGAGGTAGCTAAACAAGAATATCCAGTTAGGCAAGGCTTCCCATGAAAGAGGAGGGCAGCAAGAAAACAAAATGAGTTAATGCAAGCTGAAGGGCTTTCACAAGTATATTTTTGGGAAAATTTCTAATAGTAGAAACTAAGCTTGTTAGTTCCTGTTTAAAAATCTGCCCAACATGAAAAATGGGGGCAATTTGAAAATAATGGACAAAGTCTTTGTAACAATAGCTATTGTAAAGCAGGTAAAGAAATACTTGAACAATCTGAATATATACAGATAAAAGGTCTGGAGGACAGTATATCCTGCTGTGCCAAAAGAATTGGCCAATACATTTACTAAACCTCAAGTTAATTTTGAAAAAGCATAATGAGCTGGAGAAGTGCCAGAAAGAGTAATCTTGGCAATTACACTCTAATTTTAACTTCAAAACCTGATATAAATATTCATACCATATTAAAAAAATCACTAAACATATAAAGAATAATGGAACAGTGAGTAACAAGGAGCAGGGGATTGCAAATTTTGTCAAAGTGCTTTCTTAGATAGAACTATAGAATTAGTGGAAGGAGACTTGGTAGATGATATTTGGAATTTCAGTAAAGCTTTTGTTTGTGTTGCATGAAATCGTATTCACAGAATTCATTCTGATTGGCTTGGATATATGAGCACTGTCCTGTAGATTAAAAAATGACCAAGTCTCTACAAAAAAGGTGGTAATAAACCGCAGTGGAGCTAGTTTTGGATGAGGGCTTGTCTACACTTAAAATGTTACACTTCAGCATAGACACTGTCTACGCCAATCGGAGGGATTTTCCCCATGGCATAGGCAATCCATCTCCCCAAGAGGCAGTAGCTAGGTATCTACCTAGCGCTGTCTACATGAGGACTTAGGTTGACTTAATTATGCCACTCTGAGATATGGATTTTTCACACCTCTGAGCGGTGTAGTTATCCTTCAAGTGCAGAACAGGCCTAAATGTATGAGGTGTCACAAGGGAGAATCTTATCTATGTGGGAAAAGTGACCGGAATAGCTGTCATTGACCTAATGCTGTAGTGTAGACCATGCCTCAGAGCTATTGTTTTAGGCTGTATTAATCTCCATTGGGTATTCTCTTTGAGCTGAGAACACCTCATTGAGATGAATGGAGACCGCTTAATACCTCTCTGAATCTGCAACTTTGATGTTTGAAGCCCGCCTTGGGCAGCAATCTGAGAATGAATTGTAAGCCTTCGGGGAAAATGTCTATCAAAGTTGTGTTTGTTCTGCTGTACTCTGATTACATTTCTCCAAACTAAGAACAGTCAGAAGGTCTTAAAAACTATTTTTGAAAAGAGAATAAATTACCCCAGGAATTCCCAGTGAGAGGGGAGGGATGATTGGGGCGCAAGAGTAGGTGGTAATAGGGGAAGAGGGGCTTGGGCCTGCAGAAAGGGATGAAGATGTTATGGGGAGGGGATAAATGGGAATGGATAGTAGGGGCTCAGGTAAGGTGGGAGAGGGTGCAGAGGAGAGGAAGGGTTGGAGAATACGAGGGGCAGCCGAGGAAGTGTGATGTCCTGTCAGCCCTGAATTCTGCCTTCTGTGTGTGTGCTAGGATCTAGAAGTGCTTTATCTCTCTCTGCAGGAGTATGAGCCCCTTTCCTCGTCTGCTCCATGTTCTGGGATTTGAATGACCCCGCTCTTCTTGAGATTCTGAGTCCCCCTTCCTGCCCCTCCATGTACACAGGAATCTGTGGTGGGAGGGACTGAAGGTAATGCAAACTTAAACATCTGAAACCCAGAAAACAAGTAGTATTCACGTAACTCCTCTTTGAGGTGGGGGGCCTGGCCAGAGTGCCTGGGGGAGGGGTCTGGTTAGCCGCAGAAGGAGGAGCAGACTTAGTGAACCAGTGGCATAGTCGGGGAAGCTTGGCTCAATTCCCTATCAGTAAAATAGGGATAATAGCAATTCCCTGCCTTACAGGGAGAGGATAAATATCTTAAAGATTGTGTGGTGGTCAGATTCTGTGGTAGTTGGGGCCATATAAGTGCTTAAGATAGATACATAGGTGTGGAATGAATTCTAGGGAAAGAGAGAAGGGACCATGCAGGGAAAGTTGGCTGCACAGGATGTATTGACCACCAACCCGTTGCTGCTTTCATTTGTATCTGAACAAAACTCAATGTGGAAGATAGAATATTTGGATAAAAAGGGCTGGGAGGGAGAGCCACACCTCATTTCTTACAGTATGTGCTGAGGAGCATATTACAAATGGCCAGGTTTATATATTTTTTGTCCATTACCACAATAGAGATCATTAACAAGGGTCCAGAGCTGTCTGTCTTCCATGTCCAGGTCTTAATACCAAATTGTGTGAGGAGAAGGAAATCTGAGGATTCCTGGAGGTGCCAGAGTTGCTTTAACATCTTCCCAGAAAAGGCAAGTGGAGGGGCATTGATGACTGCATAAATTGTTAACGTCAAGGGTGATTTCTTGAGTGTACATTGAACAGTCTCCATTGAGAGACTTTGGCATTTTGACCTCTTGAAAGGAAAAATGACAACATCTCATTATTAATCCCAGTGTCCTCTCCAGCTAGACTTAACTAATCATAAGGGTCATGAGTTTAATTTATAGGTTGCAGCCCCAGTCCTGCCTAGAGCATTTAAGAGTAAATTTGCTGAAACTCAACAAGAGAAGACTTCACAGTTGTCTCTCTGTCCCCAAAATGGATCCGCTTTCATGGAGCCAGGTTTTGTGTAAATCCATTGAGTATTGTCTGAAAAAGTAGGTAGAAAACTTCTTGTACTAAGAAATGCTTAACTTGCTTCTGCATGAAGACAGGCCAAATTCCCTCTATTAGCAACTGACCTTGATTAATAGAATGAACTGTATGTAGGCTCCCTGTCATTGTTCCTTGGAAAATGGTCTCCTCCTTTGCCCTTCACAGACCACCCCGCATACTTACCTGCATATTGCCAGACTATGGCAGCAACAACAGCACTTTCAGCCATCATACAGCAACCACCTGAGAGTACGTCTAGACTGCAAAACAACCCCCCAAATCCAGAAAACCCCCAGCAGCAAGTCTGAGCCCAGGTCTACAGACATGGGCTTGCACGGCAGCACTAAAAGTAGCAGCGTAGGCTTTACCATTCAGGCTGGAGCTCAGGTCTGAGTCCTAGCCCCCTCACTGAGTTTCATAGCCTGAGCTCCAGCCATACCAGCAGTCCTGCGAGCCCGAGTCTATGCAAAGATAGTTTGTGACCTGTTGTGGGAGGAGTGAGGTGCCAACTTTCAAGTGTTCTTTCCACCCCAGAATTGATGTTAGTACTGTCACTGCAGTTGTGCTGAAAATGTAAGTACCTTCATGGAAGCTTTGAATTTAAGTGCTTTAAAATTGGTCTCCACTTTGATTGAATACAATCATTGTGTTGCAGTCTTATTAAAATCATATATTTTTAAGGCTGGAAGGGACCAATATGATCTAGTCTAACCTCCTGAAAAGCAAAAGCCATAGAATTTTGTCCCAATAATTTCTTCATGACTGCAAACATTTTTAATTGGTTGTAGCTGCACAGGGTGCAGTTTAGTTATTCCTCCACCCATTCCCCACAATGAATTTGACCCTGTGCGGCACTTCAGCATTTGGGCCTGGATTGACAAAATTTGTTTTTCAGTTGTCCTTTCAGAGCTTGTCATTTTGAGTATTGTCCTGGTGAATCAGTTATAACTAGGCTATTCGTGTATGCAGTATTATGTTTTTCTAAATGACTTGCATCATGACGAGGAAACAACTGAAATAAAAATATACATGCAGTAGTCTGTATGTACCCATATGTTCATCCTTTTTACAAAGCTATGATAAATTTTGTATAAAGTATGCCTTGTGAGGCATCATTTGAAAACTCATCATACGCTGTACATTATTGTCCTGGTAAAAGATATGTGGCAACATTGTGTGTGATGTTATAAAATTCTATTCTATAAGACATGTTCCAGATTTAGAAAAGCAGGCACAAACCAGTTCCTCAGAGGCAGAAGGCAAACTGATGTCTTAGTTAGGGGTCAACATAAGCAAATGGACTATCACCTGGGTAAGTGGCCATTCTTTGGCAGAAAGAAGGGCGTGAGCAATACATTTACATCTTGGCAATAGAACAGCTGGAGGTTCCTGTGCAAACAGACTGTGCTGCCTGAACCCCAGCTGAAGATGATTCTCAAAGAAGAGGGAGAGAGAGGAAAAATGAGGAACAGAGGCCCCAGATTACCCCCTCCCCTCATCTGTACTCATCTGTACTACACTGGAAAGACAAAGGAAGCATCATTGAAGTGGGGGAGGAAGGGTACTGACTGAAATCCAGCCAGGCTGCTGTAAATATATGATGAGAGAAACCTTTTTGCTTTAAATTCAGTTAGCTTGTTAAGTTAGGTATTAGTTTGCATTTTAACTTTTATTTCTTTGTAAACATTTCTGACTTTTATGCCTGATTACTTGTAATCACTTAATCTATCTTTCCGTAGTTAATAAACTTGTTGTTTTATCTGAATCCATTTTGCGATGAGGTTTGTGCATATAATTTTCTATTAATAAAATGATGGATTATGTATGAGCTTGTATTGTCCAGAAGAAAAGAGCTGGGCAGTACAAGGCGCACATTTCTGGGGACAAGTCTGGGACAGGGAATTTGCTGGTGTCACTCTGCAATATAATTCAGGAGCAGCTGGTTAGACCACTCATATCTCAGCTGGAAGTAATGTACATGCTAGAGGCTGTGTGAGAGTAGTGGTTCTCATGGCAAAGTAGTGCAAAAAGCACCCCAGGAGAAATTGAGGGTACACAGCTGTTCAGCAGTCCAGATTGTACTCTAGGGAATGTCACAATACAATTTTTGTTTTCAGAAATGGCTTTAATTATTTTGTGCAGTGCTTTTTGGGGGGCTCTACTTCGCTAGGCTTCAAGAAGCCAACTGTCTTAATGCTATACATGAAAATTGTACCTTTTTTCTGAACGTATATATGTAAAAATCTAATCAGAACTGGTTTTGGAGTAGCAGCTGTGTTAGTCTAATCAGAACGATCACCCTTTTAACTCTTTCATTCGTTTGCTGTTATTTTCAAGGTACAGAAAATAAATTATAGGCTCCAAATTAGTTTCTTATCTCAGAGTGTGTGTGTAATAAGTGATGCGCTGCCCCTTCCTTCCTCCCCTAATTTATCCACTTTCTGTCTCCCCATGAGCAGTTCACTGCTGGGTGATAGTATTATGCTACCAAGAGGATATCGTCTAGTCATCATTTTCCCCTTATTTCTCTTCTGTTCCTTTCTTTCCTCTTTTTTCCTCTTTTAATTTTATATGCTGCAGTTCTAATGGTTAAAATGCCTTACTTTTAAATTTTTACTCAGACCAAATCATGCATATCTATAGAAGATGTAATTCATGTCATGTGACCTTGTACTAATTGCATGCAAGCTACAGAATTAGTTTTCTGTGCATAGAAATGTAAATTAATGAATATTACATAAGCTGTTGAATTCAGGAAACTTGTAGTCATCATAATGCAGTTTGGAGTTCAACAAGGCTCTTATTAGGGTATCTTTCTCCAGGCATATAGAGTTGGTTGACCAGTTTTACTAATCTGTATAATCTGTAGAGAGAACATGTCTGATCTCTAGGAATTTAGATCAAAAGTTGCAAGTTGGGCCAATTCTGAGTATCTGGTTACAATGTCACTGAAGTATTTTCTCTGTATGTTTCATAAAGAAGGGCATTCTTTTCCCCCTTTTGGTAATCAGGACATGCATTTCCCCCCCACCACCCCTTTTCCTTATCTAACCCGTCAGCTTGTGCTGCGTTCAGAAAGGTTTTCCTGTTCTCACATCCTTCTCTTCAGGTGGGTGTGAGTGTGGAAATTCAGAAAAGCAAAGAAACTCTTGATGACAATCTTGCCAGGAATTGACACTTTTTAGGAAAAGTTGTGGAGAAGGTGAGTATGGACCCGCAGTCTTCACTGGAGTCCATAAACTTCCTTGATCTTTATCAGTGTAGTTTTACATCTGGGTATTACACAGACAATACTGCTGCTTTTGGATGATCTATTGCTAGTGAAGGATGCCAGAAAGGTGTCAGGCTGATGATTTGATTTGTTGCATGTATTGCTTGATTACTTGCTGGTGGAAGAAATGGGAACAGAGATTCAGCAGGTGTATAAAGAACCAGACTGTCATCAGTCTCATCCACCACATACAGTTACAGGGCAACTGGCTTAAAGGAAAAGTTGCTGTGGTGTGTAACGTGACATTACACATTGGAAAGGTGGGCGGGGGGGAAGCCAGGCCTGTAGGTAGGTTGATCAAGGTGAAAGGACTGCCACCTGTCTCAAAACAATAGGGTGGTTTTGTGTGTGTGTCTCAAAATCTCTATCTCTATATATCTGTATATGTGAGAGAGAGGTAGAAACGTTGCTACTCTTGAAGTAGGAACCTCTTTTCAATACACATTCTTAAGAGTTTTTAAGATCTATTTTAAAACATCAGATGTTTCTTCCATAGGCAGTAAACAGTTCGAGAAAATATGGGAGGAGTTGGGCAGGTTTTCACCATTTTCTTCTGCTTTATACTCTTTCCTTTTCTCCATGTTACAGCCACTGTCATCCTGAATGTCAGTGCCTTTTTATTCGATCACAGGAGAGCATCTCAAAACTTTCCTCTTTTTCTCACTGGTACTTTATTATGGCTCTGAAATTACCAGTGTTGTCTTTGAAGCTGCACCTGACTGATTATACCAGAAGAGTAACTTACACGTTGACTCAGTAAGCAGAGTTAAACTATGATACTGCTTTTCTGTATTGGTTTAAAAAAATTCAAGTATTTGAGACATGTTTTGGTTTCTTTAATAATCATATTATTTAATAATTTAACAATTTAATAATAAGCTGAGTTGTACCTGAATCTAGACACTGTAATAGCTGGTTTTATTTGTGCCTATTTCTTCTAAATTACCTGATATAAATAAGTCTTAATTTTAAATTCAGGGGCCAACTGTTGTGTAATAAAACACCAATTATCTTACTTCTGATGCCTCTAATAATGTTTTAAAATTCCTTTTGGCTTGAAAGTGTTCTGGCTTCATCTCAGATGAGCATTGTTTTTGAAAAGTTTGAAAAATTTAGAACACTGTTGTTGAATTACAGGGCTGTCTCCTTTCTTTCTTGCACTCAAATCACACTAAGCTCTTTTTAACCACTTACACTGACCTCTTTTTGGGTATTCGTAACTTAAGCATCTGGATTTTAGGTTTTAACTTGTAGTCCTTGAGTACTAGGGCACAGGCTACTTTGAACAAAATAAATCTGTTTAGAAATTAAAACTGATTAACTGGCTGACTGTTGTGGCAGTGTATTGGTTAAGTGAAGTACATATAAAGGCGTGGGTGGGGAAACTGGACAGGCTGCATTTTGCTGTAAAAGACCTCCTTGATCCTTTCACTGACCCCAGTTACAACCTGATGCAGAAACTCTCCTGAATCCTATTTCTTTCCAAGCATTTTTTTAACTCTTTTTTTTACACTAAAAGATTGTAAAAGGCACTCAACTACTATGGGAATTGATAGGTAGAAGACGTAATGTCAAATCTGTTTTGTTTTTCTTAGTATTCTGGTAGTGCCAATAATGTGCTAGATCAGGGATGTAAATTTTATTTACAGTCCCTTATGGACTTCCCCTTCTGTTCTTTATGATGTAGGCTACCTCCTGTTTTTGTTATTGTATTGTGTTTTAACATCTGGAAACACAGAACAGAACCAGAATCATATGGCTTACCAGCTCTCCCTGGACTTCAGTTTGGTAACCTCTGTGCTAAACACTTTCTATACACAAGGTAGACAAACTCTGTTGGATAGCTTTTATCTTTTCAGAAATACTTCAAATCAATGGTGTCATACAAATCTCAAGGAGACGGGGAAAGACATAAATGAGACTTTTTAAGGCAGTCCAACCTATCAACCTAAAGTTGGGGTTACATACAATATTGAAACTATTGATACATGGGGCTTGAAAAATTTCCACGATACCTCAGCCTACTCGGCAAGGTGTAATGAACATGTGCCACCACTCTCCGAAGATGAGCATACTTGATTTCCATTGGCACGTTTTCACTCCCACTCAACAAATCAGTTCGTTCACTCCCCCCAAAATATTAATTTTTTCTTTCTCTCCAAAATAAATCCATTCTGTCCCCAGTCAGTCTTTCCCCCTTCCAAATTAATTCTGCCCCTAGATAAAATGAGTTAATGCTATGCCCAGAGTGAATCCACACTGCTCTCTCCACCACTCCAAAATAGCCTTTTGCAGG
Source organism: Lepidochelys kempii (assembly GCF_965140285.1). Lineage (NCBI taxonomy): Eukaryota > Metazoa > Chordata > Testudines > Cheloniidae > Lepidochelys > Lepidochelys kempii. Next base: position 26,602,459 of record NC_136392.1, on the reverse strand, counting down.
GCCTTTCAGCTGCTTGTGCCCTTGTTCCTGCATATGTAAGAGGCCCTTGGCTTTCCAGCTCCACTTTCCACCTGGACTCTCTGCTTCTCACTTCCCACTTTTTCCTCTTAAATGAGAAGTGGCTCAGAAGCTGCTCTTCTCATTTCCTGCCAACTATGTGAAAAGAGGAGTAGCTAAGAAGTCACTCTTCTCCCTGCCTCCTTCCCCTCCTGAAAAAGAGCTAGTGGTGGCTGCTCTGCTGTGTTCCCTCTTGGCCCTCTCTCTTCCTGTCAAATTAGAATCAGTACTTGAGATGATCTGGTCCCTGCCTCCTTGCTCCTCTCCAGAGAAGGAGCCAGTGGTTCAAGGCCAAAAGTTCAACTCACCCTGCCTGAGTTGGTTTTTCAAGCCCCGATAGCAGTTCTGTTATGGAACTTTCATCTTCAAGCACTTCAAACATCAATCCTCCCAATTCCTATTGCTCAAGTAAGTATTGGCTCCATTTTACAGATGGGGGAAAAGTTAAGCAATAAGGTTAAATGACTTGCCCAAGGCCACCGAAGGAGCCAAGTTCAGAGCTGGAATTAAAACAACTCTTGATTGTGTGTGTGTGTGTGGACCAAGTTCCTTACCCCTTTGAAGTTATGGCATTTTGCACACCAGATTGAAGAGGGGTGATATGATAGATTGTATTTGATATGCACAGGATCACATGGAATTTATGGAGCATAATTAGCCACAATTTGCCTTTTTGTCCAGATATTGCATACATCTGTTATGATGCTGCTGCTTTGTGCACCTGAGTTTCATTGACCACCGTTTTGCTTGTCCTGCCCTCTTCTGTTCTTCTGTCTTTTCCCTATGCTAGAGAGTTTAATGAATTCCCTGTGTCTGCTCCAGCATTCTGCCCTCAAAAGGCAGCAATTTGATAAGAGAAGGGGGAGTCTTTTCAGACTGAACAGCAGCAAGGACAGGAGAGTAGCAATATCAAGCAATCACTCGCCTGCCTAAAATTTCTGTAGTAGGAGTTCTTCCTTGCATTTTATCGTTTGGTTTGGTTTAGAGGAGGCATGAGGTCCCACTTTACACTGCTCTACACAAGTGAGGCTAAGGAGTTCTGCAGATGGGGAGACTGGCCATTTAAAGGAGTGAAGCAGCAGGGCCAGCTAGCAACAGAGATGCTCCAATACTTGTGCCAAAGACAGGCGTACAGGAGTTGTATAGAGTTTTTGAGTCTCACTGGATCTGCTAGCCTCTTGTTCTGTTGCTCCCCAGCTTTGCATGACAGAACTGTGTCTTCAAATAACCACCCTGCTTCAAATAACTCCCATCCTACGTACTTGAATAAGTGCGAACTTCTGAAGGTGAACTGTTCACTTAATGTAGTTTTATCTTCTAAAGTTAATCTTGAATAATGCATCTACTGCCATTACTTTCTTTTCACAAACCTCTTACCTAGAGTCTAACTATTCCTGATTCATTATGTGTGTGAATTTGAAGGATAAAATTCACAAAGGATAAAAAATGAAAGCTGTCTGTGAATTCCGGAAGTTCCAGAAAATGTTAGGCTGCATAACATTAAAGATTGTCAAATGGTTTAAAATCATTTAGCATTCCTTCAGAATTCAGTGCATCCTATCTGCCTCTAAATTAGGGAGCACTGCAGAATAGTTTATCTAAATTCCACATACTACAAGGGGCGTGGGTCATGAAGGTGAACTTCCTGGAGAAAATCCTTAACTGTGAGAGGTCAAAAGCAACCATTGATATTACCCAGTCAAGCACTGAATTATTAATTCTGCTGGATGTCTAAAAGCACTGATTCCCTGGTTGTCCTAATGTATCCTTCTCTATGCCAAACAAGACTTCGTGCAATATTCTTCATTTTCAGTTTTTAAGAAATATATTTGATTACTCAGCTGACTTACAATGAAAAGTTTCCTAAATGGTTACCTTTTATATCATGGAGTCATATAACAGTGTTTCAAAGCAAACTGGTTTCTGCTTCTAGCTATCACAGACCCTGGAAAATGTTAATATTTTTATAAAAAATAAATACAAAAATGGAGTCATTATTAGTTGCATTATAATAGCAAACATGAGGGCCTAGTCACATTCAGTTTACTGGGAATTGTTAGTTATAGCTTTAAGATTTTTTCTCTTTTATTACAATATTAACAATTAGCATATTTTAAATATTCTAAGCTTTGGTAATTAAGCATGGGAGACAGCAAGAAGACACCCCAGATACTCTGGAATGCCTAATTGTGATAGTAAAATAGCTCTATGCAATCATTACAAAATAAATATATATTTTAAAGGAAATTCAGTTCTTCTTGAAACATTAATCTAAATATAATTCTTCCCTACTTAAGTCGTCTTCCTTGTGTATATTTAGTCATTAGTGGTTCACAGTCATGCTGGAAGGGCATAATGAGTGGGGTCCCGCAGGGATCAGTTTTGGATCCGGTTCTGTTCAGTATCTTCTTCAATGATTTAGATAATATCATACAGGGTACACTTATAAAGTTTGCAGACAATACCAACCTGGGAAGGGGTTGCAAGTGCTTTGGAGAATAGGATTAAATTTCAAAATGATCTGGACAAACTGGAGAAATGGTCTGAAGTAAATAGGATGAAATTCAATAAGGACAAATGGAGTACTTTGCATTTAGGAAGGAACAATCAGTTGCACACACAAAAAATGGGAAATGACTGCCTAGGAAGGAGTACTGTGGAAAGGGATCTGGGGGTCATAGTGGACCACAAGCTAAATATGAGTCAACAGTGTAATGCTGTTGCAAAAAAAAGCAAACATCATTCTGGGATGTATTATCAGGAGTGTTGTAAGTAAGACATGAGAAGTAATTTTTCCTCTCTGATTAGGCCTCAGCTGGAGTATTATGTCCAGTTCTGTGTGCCATATTTCAGAAAGGGTGTGGACAAACTGGAGAGAGTCCAGAGAAGAGCAACAAAAATTATTAAAGGTCTAGAAAACATGACCTAACTGGTCATGATGATTTAACTGGGAATGATGATTTAACTGGGAATTGGTCCTGCTTTGAGCAGGGGGTTGGACTAGATGACCTTCTGGGGTCCCTTCCAACCCTGATATTCTATGATTCTATGACCTATGAGGGAAGATTGAAAAAATTGGGTTTGTTTAGTCTGGAAAATGAAAACTGTTATGTCCCCTCTCAGTCTTCTAAGTATGTAAAAGGTTGTTACAAGAAGGAGGAAGAAAAATTGTTCTTAACCTCTGAGGATAGTACAAGAAGCAATGGGCTTAAATTGCAGCAAGGGAGGTTTATGTTGGACGTTAGGAAAAACTTTGTGACTGTCAGGTGGTTAAGCACTGGAATAAAGTGCCCCAGGGAGGTTGTGAAATCTTCTCCATTGGAGATTTTGAAGAGCAGGTTAGACAAACACCTGTCAGGAATAGTCTATATAATTAGTCCTGCCATGAGTGCAGTGGACTGGACTAGATGATCTCTCGAGGTCCCTTCCAGTTCTATGATTATCTGCTGACGTTAGTGGTAGGAAGTTCTTGCTACTGTTAACCCATAAAAGAGCCATGACCTCTAGGGATGAGTAATCTGGATTCTGTCCATTGTGCGTCAACAGGATTGTTTATGGAGTTAATTCAGTTACACCTGTGCAACCCAATCTTCACTATTGATGATGATGATGCCCAAGATGGAAAAGTCCGGAAACGATGGAAAGACTTGCAGGGTGGTTTTTATTTTGAAAGCCTGTTTTTGTAAAATTGAGAATGTATGTTTGCTTGTTTGTTTTGATACAGAAAACATTGATACAATAACATAGAGTTCTATGATGCCAGCTAGGAAGTGATCTACATTCTCTTATTCCTTTAGCATCCATCAACAAAATAGTAAGGACTTGTCTACATGAGGAAATTGTACTAATTTTAACTTAAGATGTGATTTTTAAAGCCCATAGCTCAACCAGTGCAAAAGCTTGTATGGAAACTCTTACTGCAGATGAGACCATGGTTATTTCAATTTAGGTTAAGTCAGGTGAGAACTGAGTTAAGCTGTTCCAAAAAAGTGCTATACAACCTTTTGTACCTGTTCAACTATACATTGATTTAAAAACAGTTTCAGTTAAACTATTGCAACTTGTGTGTAGACTAGGCCTAATTTCTAGTCAGTTCCACTTGGGCATACCCCCCGCAGACTGTGGGGCTGCATGGTTCTCGGTGTGGTTGTGTAGTCTTTATTACTGGTGGTGACATGTGAGATGGAAAAGAACTGAAGTTGAGTTTGCAAGGCTGACAGTCATCTGATTATTCTTTAATGTATTGGTACGGTAATCATTCAGACAATAAACATATAACCTTCCTATGCTGCTGTTAGTCATTTTCCAGAATAGCTCATGCTTTAATTGGTAAGTGTTCTTATACCAGTTAAAATAGTTAAAAAATTAAAATGTCGTTTAAAAAAATTAAAATACTTCCCTCTATGACTAATTAATTCTTAATATAGAGGCTTCACACATTGATTGAGGCCACTCAACTGGCACATTAAGTTGATAAGGACATTTTTCATGGGTTCAAGGATCTACCTTAACAGAACGGCTTGCAGAATCCTGCCAAGAGATGCAGGTACAGACCCTTATCTCTGTGCAGGTGTCAGGATCTGTAGTGCACCTGTTTGTAGGACCAGGGCTGACATTTTTTATCTATTTTTGGCAAGCAATTGAAGCTTTTGCAAAAGTTTCTGTTACCTGTTCATCACTGAAAACATGGTTACAGTAGAAATGAAAATATTACAAGGCATAATTCACCTACCTGTCTCAAATCTAATTTTTTAAATGATGTTATGTTGGATTTTTTTTTTCCTTTAGGTTAGGGAAATGATCCAAAGACTTAAATTATACAGCTAAGTTGTTGTTTAGCACAAAATGGGTGGGAATTTTTAATGAATATATTTAATTTGTATTAAACCAGAGGTGTTATGTGCTTAAAAATAAGTCTAACTATTGCCACCAGCTGGGATATTCTTTCTTCCTCAAAGGTTGTTCATTAACAGTTTTGGATTTTTATTTAAGCATTTCATTAGGTTGATTATTATAATTTTTCTAATTCAGTAATGATACTTGATTTGTGTCATGTTACCCACATGCAACAACAGACCAATGGCTTTTATGAAATTTTAGAAAACATCCAACAAAAGTATCTCAGGTTTCAGATTTGATTGACAGAGCCACCGAAAACTGAGATTTCACTGAAGTTTGGAGAACTACCCAATATACAACAGACTCTGGTCTATCATTTTTAATAATGATTAATGGAATTATAGTCACCTGAAACTCATCAGTAAGCAAGTTGCTTGTAAAAGTTTTAGGTCTTGATCCTGAAAATACTTACACATGTGAATAAATCCCATTTAATTAAATAGGACTGCTCACTACAGTACTTATTCAACCATGCACTGTATTCTCGGTGAAAATGAGGTCACATATTTTCAGGTCTTTTAATACTGAGTATTTTGCAAGCATCTAAATTAAAATTTGCCATGAGAGAGATTTTAGGATTAAATTTTTATGCTTTATGTACTTACTGTCTGTGAATTCAAACATCAGGTAATTATCACATTTAGTAGAGATGCATTATGTGCATGGAAAATAGCAGCTTCACTCTTTAGTGCAAATACCTCCAAGCTGTCTGGTATGTCTGCTTTGGTCTAGACTTTTTGGTCTGCTGCTTTCTTAAAGTATAAAAGATCCTTAAGTTTTTAATTTTGCTAGACTTAAATCGTTGTTCTGATATGAATGGAGCTGCTCTATAAATGTCGATTAAATGTCTTATCCGTTTTAATTAATTTAATTTCTTTTAAAATATTTACATTGAAAGAACACTCACACTGTACAAGATTATTAGAAAGGTTTGCTTCATAACTAGTAAAAACAAATATTAATTGCATTAATGGCAGGATATAGTACTGTGACATATAGCGTTGTTGTAGCCGTGTCAGTGCCAGGATATTAGAAAATATGGACCAACAGAAGTTAGTCCAATAAAAGATATTACCTCACCCACCTTGCCTCTCTGATACTGTAACAGTCAATAGTACATTAATATTTCTGCTTTGCCATACTTTTCACTTCACACTGTAACCTGCAAGCAAGGAAGTTCATGTCGTTTTTATATATTTAGTCTCCTTATCCATATTCTACACTGCACAATACATAATCTAAAATGTTTATTGAATAGACATGTTCATGTGTAATTGAGCCTGCTTGGAGTGTCCTGAAAGTGAACAAACCTGGAACCTTTTGCACTAAGTGCATAAGCATCCACTGCTAAAGGTTTACATCTCTTCGCTGGAAGCTGTGGTAGACTCATTAACATTGTGTATGGCCTAGCCAGTAGAGAAGGGACAGATACCTACTTACCTCCTTGTCCCTTCAGATTGAACAGTGCGCTTTAAAATCTGTGGGAGACTAGCATAACCGGACATTTCCTTCACATCTTCCACTGTTTATTAAATAAGCACCACACATTTATCACTTAGATCTCTTGGCATATCAGAGCCACTGATCTGATGCATTGTTTTTTTCAGGACAGGTACTTTGCCTTTGAATCAGTGGTGTAAGGAGACTCTCTCTCCACTCCAGTGTGCCCTGGGAGTAGACAGAGGAGAGCCCAAAGGTTGAAAGAGCAAGGGAAAACTGTGTTGGAGTTGTGATCTAAATAAAGGGCATCTCCACAGCATGAGAGGAAACTGCTTTGTTTGCTCTTTGAATAGTGCTTTGTAGAGCCAGGAGCCACAGCTGTAGATTGGACCCGATTTAGTACAAACAAAATATTTGTCTTCCACTGAATTTTTATTTGTAAGTTACATTACATTTACAAGATAAATAGCAAGAATAATCTTCTTTTGGGAGTGCAGAGGAAGGGGAGGAGCAGCCATTCTGCCTCTTAATGCTCTTAAAGTGTTTGCCACTGAACTTGACTGTTCTTGATTTCTGGCATCAAGAGGGTGGAGATATCCATACATTAGATGGGTGGCAACCCTTCTGAGGATTAGGAGAACCTTCTTTTTGGGAGTGGGGAAGTAGAGAGGGATGACCACACGAAACAGGAATGATGACAGCCAGGTGTGATGGTGTAGCCCTGGGTACTATGTGACGAGCTAATAAATAGAGTTGATCTTATACCCAGGCAAAATGGAAACATAGTTTCCATCGCAAGGAAAGCAAATGTCTTGTGTTTATCCTCAATATATTGTATATGTATGCCAAAAAATAGATAATTTGATTTCAGACTCTACTATTGAGTTTTTAATGTCTTCTTTGCTTCCTCATTCAGAGTCAAGGCCCAGCTCATATTATGGCTGGCAGTGGGCCAAGATCAGGAACTGTCAGTGGATTTGCCATGAAATCACAGCTTCAGATTACTGGTAAGTCTTTTAAAAGATTAAATGTTTTCTCCCAATTCCTGGGGGGGGGGGAGGTGGATAACAAACAAAAAGGTTGTGTACATAGTTAAGTAATAAGATGCTACTGGCGGTATGTTGTGCTTTGGATGTGAAGAGGACAAGACATTCAACTTTGTTCTGCAATGAAACCAGCAGTGTTGCTGTAATTCCCTGACAGAAATGCCATCTTATTATTTACATCTTTTTGTTAGATGTATCTTTTTCTTCCTAAAGTCTAGTTGATAACATGATAAAAACTAGATGGGAAACTTCTTTATTTTTCTCATATTCCTCCATACACTTATATTTAAAGGGAAATTGTGAGGTTAAGAATTGTATGCATAAAACATTTTCCTTACTGATAACACTTTAAAAATTGAAAAATGATTAAATCTTAATATTTTTATTGCCTTTTATAATATACTCTGAACATTTCAGGTTGAGTAAATTTAAACTGCTCTCTTTCTAATCATGTTCTCTTGTTGATTCTCATGCAGTAGTATGTTATAGCTGTTGGGCTGCAAGTACTATAGGGGAATATTTAAATACAAGGTTTCACATTTAAATTTGGGAATAATACTCTGTTTAAGTACTTGTGAGGCAGGTTGGTTAAAGAGCTCACACAGTGGATTTGTATGTCTCGCTCTCATACACAATGCCTCCCCAGCAGTGCGGCAATTGATAACTTGCCAATTCAGCTTCATTGCTCTAGTGCGTCTGACAATATTAGTGAAATGTCATAAGATCTTTTGCATACTCATGGATGCAGAAGACCTTGCCAGTGGAATTGGTGTGGATTCTCTGCAGAGTAGAGTGAGATGTAGAACCTTTTCTTTGAGTGTGCACCTCTGTGTGTGCCTGCGAGGGGCTCTGTACATGTTCAATGGGGATTTGGAACAGAGACTGTGGTGAATCGACCACTGCACACATTCACTGGCAGTCCTCCCATAGAGATGCTACAGGCCCAGAGGTTACTCCAGCCATGAAACTGGAGGAGTATCCATGGAGCAGCAGCTGCACCTCTGTAACCTATGGAGGAGGATTCCTCTCCACCACCACCCACCTTTTCCCAGAGAGATACAATCCAACTGCTTCATTTGGGGTTATGTGCAGAAACTACACAGACTTGAGTTTGGGGAGGATGGAAGGAATAGATTGAAAAAGGCGCACAGAAATAACAAGAAGAGTGACAAAAGAAGGGATAACAGCAGCCAGAGGCAATGCATGTTAGATTGGGACTAATTTTGCCCCCTTACTGAGTGAACCAACAGGAACTGGAAGGAGCACTTCGCCCTCTGCAAGCTGACTTGAAAAAGCAATGATGACAAACTTCAGAGAGCGCTACATTCCCTCTTCCATCTGGCGAAGGAGATCACTGTAAGACCATGGCAAACGTTTTTTGGAAGGGAGTAAAATGTTATGGCAAAAAAATTGAGCATCCACTCTCCACCCAGAAAGGGCGGCAGGTTAATTTAAAAAAAAAAAAAAAAGATGAAGACTGTAGTGAGGGATGAGACAAACTGGGATATTTTACATACAAAAAAAGTTATCAGAACGTTAAGGTTTTGAAGTCAAATACTCAAAAGTTAGGAAATGCCAGAAATAATTTTTTTCCAATGCAACCTTAATTCAGACCTCTTCTGAATATGCTTTGTGATAAACTTAAATTGCATGATTGCATGCTATTTTTCCCCAACATTCCACATCCTCTGCTCATTCTCGGATCACACTCCTTCCTGAGACTGTTATATGAAGACCCCTGCTTCATTTGTTGCAGAAGTTGGAAGATGTGTTCTGAATGAGGCAGGGGACTGCAGGAAGAGGGACGGATGGTCTCATGGTTAAGGCAGTTGAACGCCAACCAGAAGAACTGTAATTTATCCTTTCCTCTTCTGCAAAGCTCCTATTTGGTATTGGCAAGTCACGTAAACCAATTTTTTTGTAGGTGGCCACTGTGTTCCTCATTGTCTGGATACCCAATTTGGTTTACAAAAGTATTTGGTTTACCAGATGTGGTCACCCCATATCTTGGTTTACCAGAAATGGTTGCCACATCTCAAAAAAGATATATTGGAATTGGAAAAGGTTCAGAAAAGGGCAACAAAAATCGTTAGGGGTATGAAAGGGCTTCTGTATGAGGAGAGATTAGTAAGACTGGCACTTTTTAGCTTGGAAAAGAGACCACTATGGGGAGATATGATTTGAAGTCTATAAAATCATGACTGGTGTAGAGGAAGTGTTTACTACTTCTCATAACACAAGAACTAGGGGCCACCAAGTGAAATTAATAGGCAGCAGGTTTAAAACAAATAAAAGGAAGTATTTTTTCACATAACGTACAGTCAACCTGTGGAACTCCTTGCCAGAGGAAGTTGTGAAGGCCAAGACCATAACAGGGTTGAAAAAAGAACTAGATAAATTCATGGAGGAAATCAATAGCTATTAGGTAGGGTGAGTAGGAACGGTGTCCCTAGCCTGTTTGCCAGAAGCTAGGAATGAGCAAGAGGGGATGGATCACTTGATGATTACCTGTTCTGTTCATTCCCTCTGGGGCACCTGGCACTGGCCACTGTTGGAAGATAGGATACTAGGCTAGATGGACCTTTTGGTCTGACCCAGTAGAGACATTCTTATGTTCTTCTTACGTCTATGGCTATAGAAGCCCTCTACACCAACATTCCACACAAAGATGGACTACAAGCCGTCAGGAACAGTATCCCCGATAATGTCACGGCAGACCTGGTGGCTGAACTTTGTGACTTTGTTCTCACCCATAACTATTTTACATTTGGGGACAACGTATACCTTCAAATCAGCAGCACTGCTATGGGTACCCGCATGGCCCCACAGTATGCCAACATTTTTATGGCTGACTTAGAACAACGCTTCCTCAGCTCTCATCCCCTAATGCCCCTACTCGACTTGCACTACATTGACGACATCTTCATCATCTGGATCCATGGAAAAGAAGCCCTTGAGGAATTCTACCATGATTTCAACAATTTCCATCCCACCATCAACCTCAGCCTGGACCAGTCCACACAAGAGATCCACTTCCTGGACACTAAGGTGCTAATAAGCGATGGTCACATAACCACCACCCTATACCGGAAACCTACTGACTGCTGTATTTACCTACATGCCTCCAGCTTTCATCTAGACCATACCACACAATCCATTGTCTACAGCCAAGTTCCACCATACAACCGCATTTGCTCCAACCCCTCAGACAGAGACAAACACCTACAAGATCTCTATCAAGAATTCTTACAACTACAATACCCACCTGCTGAAGTGAAGAAACAGATTGACAGAGCCAAAGAGTACCCAGAAGTCACCTACTACAGGACAGGCCCAACAAAGAAAATAACAGAACGCCACTAGCCATCACCTTCAGCCCCCAACTAAAACCTCTCCAGCGCATCATCAAGGATCTACAACCTATCCTGAAGGACGACCCATCACTCTCTCAGATCTTGGGAGACAGGCCAGTCCTTGCTTACAGACAGCCCCCCAACCTGAAGCAAATACTCACCAGCAACCACACAACAGAACCACTAACCCAAGAACCTATCCTTGCAACAAAGCCCGTTGCCACACTGTGTCCCACATTCAGGGGACACCATCATAGGGCCTAATCACATCAGCCACACTATCAGAGGCTCGTTCACCTGCACATCTATCAATGTGATATATACCATCATGTGCCAGCAATGCCCCTCTGCCATGTACATTGGTCAAACTGGACAGTCTCTACGTAAAAGAATAAATGGACACAAATCAGACGTCAAGAACTATAACATTCAAAAACCAGTCGGAGAACACTTCAGTCTCTCTGGTCACTCGATTACAGACGTAAAAGTCACAATATTACAACAAAAAAACTTCAAAAATAAACTCCAACAAGAGACTGCTGAATTGGAATTAATTTGCAAACTGGACACCATTAAATTAGGCTTGAGTAAAGACTGGGAGTGGATGTGTCATTACACAAAGTAAAACTATTTCCCCATGTTTATTTTTCCCCCCTTACTATTCCTCACACGTTCTTGTCAACTGCTGGAAATGGCCCATCTTGATTATCACTACAAAAGGTTTTTTTTCTCTCCTGCTAGTAATAGCTCACCTTAAGTGATCACTCTTGTTACAGTGTGTATGGTAACACCCATTGTTTCATGTTCTCTGTGTATATAAAATCGTCCTACTGTATTTTCCACCGCATGCATCCGATGAAGTGGGCTGTAGCCCACGAAAGCTTATGCTCAAATAAATTTGTTAGTCTCTAAGGTGCCACAAGTACTTCTGTTCTTTTTGCGGATACAGACTAACACAGCTGCTACTCTGAAACCTGTCGTCATGTTCTTATGTATTCAGCACTCACAAAAGAGGCTGAGGTCAGTGGGCACTGTGCTCTGAACTTAAAGCGCTATAAGATGCTAATTACTCTGAAAAATCAGGCACCAGGCATCTACAATTGCGCATACAAAATTCATGGACACTTTTGATAATTTTAGCTGTAAGGAACTGAGACACAGCTATCAGTTGAGGATAATACCATCATCCTCTACCACATGGGGGTGTTGTAAAGATAAGTTTATTAATTCTTGTGAAATACTAAGATGTTACTGTGATGTGTGCCATGAAAACCCATGATGAAATTCATAATTCTGTTTTCAGTGCAACGTTTGAATGTAATGTTGTAAATAAGGCTGCGGAAAAAATAGCATGTGATCGTGTCATTAAAGACTGTATGCATACAATCCAATTAAGAGCTGAATTAAGTGGGAGGGAAGTGTGTGCAGTGGAGTGCTTTTTTATGGATTTTTTTTATAGTAAACATTTTGCGATGTGTAACTAGATATCTTTTAGAGAAGGCAAGGTCAAAGAAATGCACCTGGCACTTAGAGCAGAATGTGGTGAGGTTTGTTATGGCCCTTAGTTCCTGTGCGGGAGTTCACTCCATGTTCTTGGACCAGCCCCAGAAAGCTCTGTCTTCTGAACAGGCGAGCCTTACCCTCATCCTCATTGTAGAATGTCTTGTGCTGGAGGAGTGAAATTGTTGACCACTGTCTTCATGCAGGGAACTTCTATGATCTTTTGGATACCCTGGGCTATTGAGAGAAGATAAGGACTGAGACCTCGAACTCGATTTGATATCCTGAGGGAAACTAGTGTAGAGAGCAGAGGACAGGTTTGCTAGGTTTGTGGTCGCTTGTGTTGCTGAGATGTGTTGCAGTGTTCTGTATTAGGAGTTTAAGTGCTGAAGATCAGGCTCAGCCTTATTGTATTGCTGTATTCCAGCCAAGAAGTGACAATGATCTGAGATCAGGCTGAGGTCAAACTATCATTTGCCAGGATGGGATGCCTCTCGCTAATCAGATATGATAGAAAGCATTACTCATGAATGCTGCTATATGAAAGTTTTGTATCAGGGAGGAATCCAAGAGCATTCCTAACGGGTAGATTGAATTGACTAATTGTGGGCGTGTACTTTCAACCAAAGGAGACTGCACTGTAGCTGCAAACTCTTCAAAATGCTTTCCTCTGCCACCCAGTACCACTTCTCCAATTGCTAGGTTCAGCGTTAATCAGCTGTTCTTCATCAACAAGCTGACCTCATCCAAGAATTCGGCCATCTTGTAGTATAGTCGTATGTAGTTCAGGATAGGTAGAGCTGTGTGTCATTGCATATTGATGACTGCCTGTAGCTGTTGAATGGGACCAGAGAGAGAATTGATCCTTGTGTAGGACTCCATAGTAGAGGGGTCTGCTAGTGAAGAGGCAGTTTCCCATTATTACTCATTGGGTGTATCCCTCCATGAGGGATTTGACCCATTTTAGCATATTACCTTGTATGGTTGAGAATGTCAAATGCTGCTGAGAGGCTCAGGAGAATGAGAACAAATATCTGCCTTCTAGCCACTGACATCAGGAGATCATCCATCAAGTGCCACTAAAGCAGTTTCAGTTCCTTGTCCAGGCCTGAATCCAGATTGTTAGGTCGAGGATATTGGCTTCAATTAGATGATCTTGAAGTTGGCCTTTGATTACCTTCTCAATGAGCTTGCTCAGGAATGGAATATTTGACACTGGGCAATAGTTGGCTATAATTGATGTATCCAGGTAGGTTTCCTTCTTCCTTGAGGCATGGAAGCAAAATGAAGAAAGATTTCTTCTCTGAATCAGTCCTCTAGTTGTGCCAGAATGCCTCAGAACACTATTCCAGCACCTTTTTAGGAGCTGGAATTGTGTTCCAATTAGGGCTGTTGATTAATTGCAGAAAACGCACGCGATAACTCAAAAAAATTAATCATTATTTAAAAAATTAATCACGATTAATCAGTTTTAATTGTACTGTTAAACAATAGAATACCAATTTAAAATTTATTAAGTATTTTGGATGGTTTTCTACATTTTCAAATATATTGATTTCAATTACAACCCAGTATACAAAGTAGACAATGCTCACTTTATTTTTTATTACAAATATTTGCACTGTAAAAATGATAAACAAAAGAAATAGTATTTTTCAATTCACCTCATACAAGTACTGTAGTGTAATCTCTTCATCGTGAAAGTGCAACTTACAAATGTAGTTGTTGTTGTTACATAACTGCACTCAAAACCAAAACAATGTAAAACTTTAGAGCCTACAAGTCCACTCAGTCCTACTTCTTGTTCAGGCAATCGCTAAGACAAACAAGTTTGTTTACATTTGCAGGACATAATGCTGCCCGCTTCTTGTTTACAATATCGCCTGAAAGTGAGAACAGGCGTTCGCATGGCACTGTTGTAGCTAGCATTACAAGGTCTTTACATGCCAGGTATGCTAAACATTCATATGCCCCTTCATGCTTTAGCCACCATTCCAGAGGACATGCTGATGATGCTCATTAAAAAAAAAATTACATTAATTTAATTTGTGACTAAACTCCTTGGGGGAGAATTGTATGTCTCCTAGTCTGTTTTACCCGCATTCTGCATATATTTCATGTTATAGCAATCTCAAATGATGAGCTAGCACATGTTGTTCGTTTTAAGAACACTTTCACTGCAGATTTGACAAAACGCAAAGAAGGTACCAATGTGAGATTTCTAAAGATAGCTACATCAGTTTACCCAAGGTTTAAGAATCCGAAGTGCCTTCCAAAATCTGAGCGGGACGAGGTGTAGAGCATTCTTTCACAAGTCTTAAAGGAGCAACACTCTGATGCAGAAACTATAGAACCCAACCACCAAAAAAGAGAATCAACCTTCTGCTGGTGGCATCTGATTGACTCAGATAATGAAAATGAACATGCGTCAGTCCACAATGCTTTGGATGGTTATCGAGCAGAACCAGTTATCAGCATGTACGCCTGTCCTCTGGAATGGTGGTTGAAGCATGAAGGGACATATGAATCTTTAATGCATTTGGCGCATAAATGTCTAGCGAAGCCAGCTATGGCAGTACCATGCAAATGCCTGTTCTTGCTTTCAGATGGTGTTGTAAACAAGAAGCGGGCAGCATTATGTCCTGCAGATGTAAACAGACTTGTTCGTCTGAGTAATTGGCTGAACAAAAAGGAGGACTGAGTGGACTTGTAGGCTCTAAAGTTTTACATTGTTTTATTTTTGAATGCAGTTAGTTTTTGTATGTAATTCTACGTTTGTAAGTTCAGCTTTAATGATAGAGATTGCACTACTGTACTAGTATTAGGTGAATTGAAAAATACTATTTCTTTTGTTTTTTACAGTGAAAACATTTGTAATAAAAATAAATAAAAGTGAGCACTGCACACTTTGTGTATTCTGTGTTGTAATTAAAATCAATATATTTGAAAATGTAGAAAACTATTTAAATAAATGGAATCCTATTATTGTTTAACAGTGCTATTTAATTTTTTTAATCGCTTGACAGCCCTAGGTCCAATATTTCTGCAGGTCTTAGGCCAGGTATTTCCTTTCTCTCCCCAGCTGCAGAGCATCATCAGAGCTGGCAGGTGTCTGTGCCAGGCTCATGTGGCAGTGGGTCAGCATGGAGGGAGCCAGGAATGCTACAGCTGGGACCAAGTTATGGGGGCTGGAAGCCCAGGGCAGAGCTAGAGCCAGGCTATGTCAGGAGCAGGGTAGTGGGGCTGCCTGGACAGCGGAGCCATCCATGGGAAGCAGGAGCCAGGGACAGGATGGGTTCTGTGCGGAGTCACCTCCTTTTCCCCTGGGCCTCTCCCAGCTCATCTGCTGCCCCTGCCTTTCTCCCAGCTCCCCTGTGCTCCTTCCCGGGTCCTCCCACTGCCCTGTGTTCCAGCACTTCTTTTTTAGGATGCCAGCACTGTCCTGAATGAGGTATTGGCTATTTTGCTTATGAGTGACACTAGTTGCTCATGACTCTTTCACAAGCCATAAAGAGCATGCATCAGATTCAGAGGTCTTGGGTTCAGACTCTTTTTAGGGTATACAGAACTTCTTCATGAGTGAATATATTGAACTCTGAGAATGTAGGCTTGGTGGAAGCAGGTGGGGCAAATCCAGGTT
Organism: Lepidochelys kempii; assembly: GCF_965140285.1. Taxonomy (NCBI): domain Eukaryota; kingdom Metazoa; phylum Chordata; order Testudines; family Cheloniidae; genus Lepidochelys; species Lepidochelys kempii. The sequence continues at coordinate 26,586,524 of NC_136392.1, read as the reverse complement.
GTATTGAAAGCATTCCTGAATGTGCATAGTCTTTTCAGCAAAACAGGATGATAGTTCTTCCCAGCACTTGGTGCTCAGACTGTACAGACTGTAGACAGTAGTACAGACTGTACTGTAGACAGTCAGGGTTGATGAAGTAATTTACTTTGGGGCAGGATTACCAGTGGAGGCTGAAAGAAAGATTCTCTTGGCCTGTAGTACAACCTCTGGATAGGCTTAGAGGAATTAATTGTTTCATCCAGTTGTATCAGCTTTTATTTTCTGCCACTGTTGAGTTTCCATCCCTCTCTCTCCATGTGGCACAGGGTGTTGGAAAACTGAGATCACCTGTGGGGCCAAAAGGCAGGAAGGGGCCATCTAGGGACCACGTATTGATGGTCGAGGTTAACATACAATGATGATGATTCACCAGATCCTTGACTCCTTGTCCTGTGAGTGAAGTGCTGTTGTCTTTTAGCATGCTTTTAGAATTTGGTGGAGAGCATGTGTCTTTGTGGTTGAATCAGGATCCTGGGTCTGTCTTGTTAACTGGGAGTTGGAAGAACTCTGACTACTGTGTTAATGAGGTGAAGGCCTGTCCAAGACTGACTGGTTTATGGTGTCCTTGATATTGATTTATTTTAACTCATTTTTGAATGCTTGACTTTGCAACCTTTAATGTACATCTGACAGTTCTTGTATGTAATTTCCTAACTTTAAAAAACAAACGCGCACGCACACACGCCCCATGAGTCATCAGTGGGACTGGAATCTTTTAGAGCAACAGAATAGACCTCTGTCACTTGAGCTAACTATCTTGTAGCTGTTATAGAAAGCTGTTATCTTCTCGTGGCTGATCCACTTAGAGGAGGATGAAATGCACACTTTGTCCGTGGATTTCATAACTATTTGATAGAAGGCAAAGGAACGTTGAGACTCAAAAATCCTGAGTTAAGTTTCAGGCTCTAAAGGGAAATGTGCTCTCGAAACCCTCCTACCTCTTTGTTCTCCTCTCCCCTAAGCCTGCCCTCACTTCCAGCCCCTGGCCTCTGCTCCTGTCCCTGTCCCCCTGCCTTTGGATCCTCACATATGTGCATTAGTCAGGCAGCTTTCTCATTCTCCTCATTTCTGGGCACCAGCAGGGGGAGCTTTGAGAGCAAAGGAGAGATAATCTACCTGCCCTTAGTTCTGATGGCCAGTGCCATCTAGACCCCTGGTAGCTTGGAGGGGCAAGTGCATGGAAGTCCTGCTCAGCCTCTGCAGCCCTAGGATGGCACATGCTCAGTGACTCTGGAGTGCACACATGCTCATCCCCACAGTCAGTAGGTAGGAGCTATGTTGGTTTGAGATACGATCACTGCATATGGAATCTTTGGATAATTTAGCTACCAAACAAGCTTCTACTGAGCATGTGGGAACTGCTCTTTTCAGGACTTACAACTTGGCCAATTTGGGTGGATTTTCACAGGGACAAGGAAAGCATATCCCTGACAACAGTGTGACCCTTCTGTCAAATTCCAAGTCCATGCTCCAAAGCGTGGTAGAGCAGTGGTAGAGCTCAATCAACAGTTGTCAGATATTTAACATGAACAAAACACATTTTCTCTTATCTTTGTGCTTAGAAACAGCAGAACCATGGTTCAGCCTAACAACTATTGTCCCCACATGAAATCAGATGACTGGTTTGCTGACTTTGACCTTCAGGATGCTTATTTCCACATAATAATTTTCCCGAGCCACAGGATGTCTCTCCAGTTTGTTGTAGTGGATCGGCACTATCAGTAAAATGTGCATCCTTTTTTTGTCTGTTTTCCACTCCCAGGGTTTTTACCAAATACATGATTGTGGTGACAGCTTACTCAGGAAGAGGGGAATTCATCTTCCCATATCTGGATGACTGGTTACTGAGGGACAAGTCCAGAGAAGAAGTCCTCTCTCATGTTCAGTTCATGTTACACTTACTGAGTCACCTAGGTCTTATCCCAAATAGTGGGAAGTCAGCACTGGTTCCAACTCAAAAAATCAAGTTCATTGGTACCCTGCTAGATGCTACAAGTTCAAAAGTGTTTTTGCTGACAGACCAGTTCCACATGATTTGCCAACTATGCCTAACTGTAGTCTCAACCCTCAACTACAGCCCAAGTATGCCTGAGGTTGTTAGGCCATATGGTTGCATGCACACACATACTCCAATGTGCCAGATTGCACCTTCGTCCTCTTCAACTGTGGCTGAAGTGGGTGTGTCATCCTAGCTATCATCCATTGGACAAACTGATCCAACTTCATGCGTCAATTCTGGGCTCCTTTTGGTGGACAGCTCAGGGCAATGTGTCCCAGGGTATTCCCTTAGCTCAGTTCCCACTGACCAGGACTGTTGTCACTGATGTCTCTTTAATAGGTTGGGGAGCACATATGGGGTTGCTGAAAGTTCAAGGCCTGTGATCATAACAGGAAGCTTCTCTGCATATCAGTGTCCTGGAGATTCATGCCATCTACAGTGCCTTTCAGGGCTTTTGAGGTCACATCAGGGACTCGGTGGTGCACAAACTTACCGACAATACCACTATGATGTATTATATGACAAATAGGGGAGCACACTCCAACATGCTGTGTCAGAGGTGATAGGGCTCTGGGATTTTTGCATCGGGGAAAATGCCCTGTGGCAGATTATTTACCTGGGTTCCAGAATCACCTCGTATGTCACCTCAGTAAAAACTTGTCCCTGAATCACAAGTGGTCTCTGAAGTCCCACGTCTTGCAGTCCATCTTTACAGTTTGGCGCATCCTAAAGATTGATCTCTTCATCTCAAGAGACATCAAAAAATGCATCTGTTTTGCTCTTGAGGGGATCTCAGTCTGGGCTCCCTGATGGATGCTTTTCACCGGAGCTGGGAAATGGCACTCCGTATGCTCTTCCTCCAGTTCCAATCATCCCGCAATCATTCTCAAAATGAAATTGGATTGTCCCAAGTTAATTCCCATTGCTCCAGTGTGGCTGAGACAGTGTTAACAAGGAGTCCAGTGGCACCTTAAAGACTGACAGTTTTATTTGGTCAAAGTCTTTAAGGTGCCACCAGACTCCTCATTGTTTTTGTGGATACAGACTAACACGGCTACTCCTCTGATACTTGAGACAATGTTGGTTCTTTGACCTCTTCACATTATCAGTTCAGCCTCCCATATCTCTTCCTCTTCACCCCAACCTCCTGACTCCACATCAGTCAGATTTTGCATCCAGCGTTCAGCTCCCTGCATCTCACAGCATAGATGCTGCATGGTTAGATGAGATGGAGGAATGATATTTGGAGGTGGTCCGGCAAATCTTGCTTAGTAGTAGGAAGCCCTGCGCTAAAGTGGTCTATTTGGCCAAGTGGAAGTGGTTGTCAGTGTGATTTGTTAGCTTGGTGAGTTCAACCAAAGATGGCTTGTATCCAGGATGTCTTGGATTACCTGTGACACCTCCAGTCTTCTGGTCTTGCATTTAGTTCGACAGTGCACCTGGAAGTGACTTTGGAATTTGATTCACCTGTCCATGGGAAGTCAGTGTGTTCGAATTGCAGGGTGGTGACGGTCTTGAAAGGGAAATGCTTGTCTCCACCTGTTGATTAAATAACTGGTTCCTTTGTGGGACCTTAATACTGCTTTAGCAGTTTTTATGGGACCTCTGTTCGAGTCTCTGGCAACTTCTTTCTCCCTTGTAGCAATAGCATCTGCAAGGAGAGAGAGAGAATTGCTGGCAGAGCCTCTTTTACGCGCAGTTTTCCAGAGACAAAGTAACCCTGCAGCCGCACCCTACGTTTTTATCTAAAGTGGTTTCTCGGTTTCACTTGAATAGAGTTATTTATCTACCAGGGTTCTTTCCTAAGATGCATTCAACCCCAGATGAGTAGCGTTGTCACACATTGGCTGTCAGATGATGCTTGGCTTTCTACCTGAATAGAATCTTTCTGTTCTTCTTCTCGTCCATATGCTTCATATGTGGACCGAATGAAGGGGCAAGTAGCCTCTTCACAGACAACCTCCAGGTGCATAACTTCCTATATCATGACAGCTTACGAAGTATCTCAGACTGTGCCTCCTCAAGGGTGTGAGCTCATTCCACAAAGGCCCAGGCAACATCGATGCCATTTCTAAGGGCTAGTAGTCTACACTGGAAGTGCTAGAGTTGTGCTGCTGTAGCGCATCTGGTGAGGCTGATGGGAGAGAGCTCCACCTCTGCGAGAGGTGGTAGCTCTGGAGGCGAGAAAAGCTCTCCTGCTGACGTAGCGCTGTCCAAGCTAGCACTTAAGGCAGTGTAACTTATGTCATTTAGGGGCATTGATTATTCACACCCCTGAGCAACGTAAGTTATAACAAAGTAAGAGCTAGTGTATACCAAGCCTTAGCGACGTTCCTATACTGGACATTTGTAGGGCTGCCACTTGGTCCTGCGCACCTAGGTTTACAAACCATTTTGCCACTACTGCTGCATCTAGATCAGATGCAAACTTTGGGAAGGCAATCCTGTAGTCCTTTTTTAAATAGACTCCAAGCCCCACTTCCTGTGAGTACTGATTGAGTCACCTGCATGGAATACATGGCTGCATCTACTCAGAGGTGAAAAACAGTTCCATACTTGTTTTGCAATGGTTATTCTTCAAGATGTGACATAGACATGTTATTTCACAACCCATCCTCCATCCTGTCTGCATCAGAGACTGTACTCTTGAAATTCAGTGTGAAAGAACTGATGGGGTTGTAGTAGGAAGAGAGCCTAGGGTAGCACACAGAGGGAACACATGCAGCCAAACATCCGACTACAAGGGGTTGGGGTGGCGCGATCCTTACAAAACCAGGGTAGGAGCTAGGGCCACAGGGTGTAATGCGCACCCCTACTGGTGCTGCCAGGCAAAGTTCTCCAGCTTTGGTGTGCTGGGTGCGCTCACTCCTACTTGGAATACACATCTGCATTTGTTACAACCGGAACATGGACAGTCTGACTTAGTGGTCAGAGTGGGAGTCTGGCTGGGTCAGATACCAGGAGATCAGAGTCCGAAACAGGCCAGAGGGCAAACCAAGAGTCAGTTGTCAGGAGGCAGGCAGGGTCAGGTTACCAGGAGATCAGAAGCAGAAAACAAACTTGAGAGCAGAACCACAGATTGATAACCAGAGTTAGGCCAAGTCAGGATATCAGGAAGTCAAGCCAGGGGACCAGGAGCAGGAAGTAGAAGGATCACAGTCCAGAGCAAGGTGGATTCCAGTTGCATGGACAGCTTCCTGTTCCGGGTTTGAATAGGAACTGTGGACCAGTCAGCTTCCAGGATTGAGATCCTCAATCTGAGTTCAGCTCCTATTTTGCCAGCAGTTAGCACATTTCTGTGTGGCAGGTTGGAAGCTACTGGCTCCGAAGAGCCCTGTGGGCCAGGGTTCAAGACCCACGGTCCCTGATAGCATCACATCTTGAACAACAGTTACAGTACAAGTAAGTAACTGTTTTTTATCTGAATGCCATGGGGTGACATTAATTTCCTTTGAATAATCAAGGGTAAATATGGGTTGCTGCTGCCAGGATGCTACACAGCTACTAAATGTTGCAGAGTTTAAACACTTAAGGATTCTGATTATAAAGCTTCCTATATAGAAGATTTCACATGCCTTATGTCAAACTTTAAGGGACCCCTCTGATCTTTCGCTAACCAAGAGCTTCAGTCAATGAGCTTCATGTTCAAATAATGGAGGTCCCGTTGTCGTAGTAATAGACTAGAGGAAATTTAGATTTTCAGGTAATGAACTTGCAAATAACATGAATTCATCTGTTCCTGAGCACATACAGGTCTTCGAGTCAAATTGCCTCTAAAGAGATTGGCATTGTACACATATGCATATCTAATAATGTTATAAGGAAACTGACAAGCCAAATAAAGTGTCTAATAATGTGTAAACACACTGGTAAAAGTTAGTGCAAATCTTGTTCTTTGTTCAAATCACCAAAAAACCTAACTCTCTTTGGATGTGCATTTTAAATGCACTGGTGAAATTTTCTACTGGAGTCATCCTAAGCAATTTCATGTGCGATCTTATCCAGGCAGGGAAGGATGAACCAAGGCAGGCAGCTGCAGTATGAGGCAGGGTCTGAACATTGTAGCCTCTTTGAAGAGGGCAACATGCACCTCCCTAACTAGTATGACCTGGAGACACCAAACACGTTAGCTTCCTGGAGGTCATCTGCAGCTGTTATTTTCTAGCCATGTTGGTGTGAGAATACTTTCATGTACTCAGCTAGTGTTTGCAGAAAGAAAAGGAGGACTTGTGGCACCTTAGAGACTAACCAATTTATTTATCTCTAAGGTGCCACAGGTACTTCTTTTTTGTTTGTGGATACAGACTAACACGGCTGCTGCTCTGAAACCTGTCATTATATCAGCTGGTGTTGGAGCAGTGATCTTTCTGCTCTCAGAGCAGCTGAATTCTTCAAATCCAGTGTCTGCGTAAAATTCTTCTTTGATTTGAAATCACAGTATGCAAAAGTGTGATTTGTCATACCAGTGAATCTAGTTCAAGGTAAAGATAATTCTTGTGCAGTAGTCTTGTGGGGTTTATTTTATTTGAGCTGTATTACATATCAGTGTATTTTAGGTTATAACAGCCATAGCTACTTCCAATAGTAAGGAGAACAATGTTGTATGCATTTTTAAAAAATTAGTTTCTTACAGGAATGCAGCTAGTTTTCAAAGTGCATTTTTAACAGTTAGCTTATTGAATAGAATAAAATATTCATTGTTTTCCCCTTTTTTAACAGTTATCTCAGCAAAATTAAAAGAAAATAAAAATAAATGGTTTGGACCTAGCCCTTATGTGGAAGTCTCAGTGGATGGACAGTCAAAGAAGACAGAAAAATGCAACAATACAAATAGTCCGAAGTGGAAGCAACATCTTACAGTGTAGGTTTGGAGCTGTTTTTGCTTTACAGATCAATATATGAAATGTAATCATTATTATGTTATAGGCAATTAATGTAAAGAATCATTTCTAAACAGTGTGCTCTGTGTTGTAACAACACAATATGACAAAACCAGTATTTTTCATATTAAAGAAAAAGGTGGTACACTTCTACCCCGCTAGAGCGTGGTCCTCAGGAGCCAAAAAATCTTACTGCGTTATAGGTGAAACCACGTTACATCGAACTTGCTTTGGCCTTTAGCATTTCCGTTACTAACAGTCACTTCCCATCCACATTCCCGCCCCCTGATAGGCCCGCTGGGACTCCCACGCCCTATCCAATGCCCCCATCCCCTGACCGTCCCACCCCCAGAACCTCCGAACCATCCAACCCCCCATTCTCCCTGTCCCCTGACTGCCCCCCAAGACCCTCTGCCCCTTATCCAATCCCTCGGCCGCAGGCCAGCACCCTTAACACACCGCTCAGAGCAGCGTGTCAGAGCCAGAAGCACTGATCCGCCGGAGCACGCAGCGCCGCCGACACCCCCCCCCCCCCCCCGGCGCTGCTTTACCACATTATATCCGAATTCATGTTTTATTGGGTCGCGTTATATCAGGGTAAAGGTGTACTGTAATACGGCTGCTATAGTATGGACTGCTGAGGACCTGGGAGTTGGTGCTTCCAGGAAGTTGGGCCCCCACAAGGCAGGCTGCCAAGGAACCAGGCAGGTTTCTTTCATAATTCTACTGGGTCCTGTCAGAATTTTGTCAAAATCAAACCGTCTTTGTGAAATGTTTAGATTTCAATGAATCGACAAATACTAATGAAAACCTTTTCATGTTCTCTGTGTGTGTGTGTGTGTATATGTGTGTGTGTGTGTGTATATCTCCTATGTTCCATTCTATGCATCCGATGAAGTGGGCTGTAGCCCACGAAAGCTTATGCTCAAATAAATTTTAGTCTCTAAGGTGCCACAAGTCCTCCTGTTCTTTTTGCAGATACAGACTAACACGGCTGCTGCTCTGAAACCTGATGAAAAGGTGTTTTTTCTGGTCCGTTTTAGCTCCTACTTTGCTGTGGTAGCCACAAATTACTTTTTTTCTCCTTGGACGTTCTAAAACTAGTAGAAATGTATGCAGTTTAATTGTTCGTGTTGGTTTCTTCCATGACACCTTAGAGGAGAAAAGAGGCCAAAATAAGCTGATCGTCTTTTAATGTCACTTAACCCTTTGTCTAAAGATCTTCTGTCCTACCCGCTGTGCTGCTGCCATTTCAACAGAATGTGGTCGGACTCAGTAAAACGTTAAGGCGTGGCCACATGAGCTGGAATGTATAGTAAGGTATTCATAATGTTGTAAAGACCTATTAAAAAAAGCATGTCCCTTCCTCTAAGAAATTAGTCTACGTCAGGTCAATAGCGCAGCAAAAATGACCTCAAGTGGTAGTGGGCAGAAAGGACCACAAAAGACAATGTTAGACTGCAGGGAGTCTAAGGAAGTGCTTTGCCGGGATAGTGTACCTATTTTTTTTCCCCCTCACTCCCCAGAGAGAGTAGTGAATGAAAAATTAACTTGAAAGGAGACATTTGGAGGAGAGCAGAGATGCTTGGGAATAAATATCACCTCTTTTGTAAAGCACTTGGAGAATTACTTATGAAAAGTGCTATATAACCGCTAGGTATTAGTCTTACATAATGGAACAGAAACTGTTCCAGATCTAGGTGACAATGTGAAGAAAAAACTGTTGTAAATGGGAGGAGGAGACAGAGAACAGAGGCTTAGGCAGAGTGTAAGACCTAATCAGATGTTGTTGTGGAAATAGCATTTGAGATTCAGAAGCCACATGAGCACTGTGATATTAGTGGTGTTATGGGTGTTATCTATACCAGCAAATATAGGACCCCTAATTCAGCAAGGTAGGAGGTTGCAGAGCAGGTTAGAGGATATGATGATATTTTATTTAGACTGGAAACACTTGATACAATGCCTAACGATATCAGTTGGGGCTTCTGTGCTACCATACTGCAAATACATAAAAATAGCCAAGTTTTCTCTACACTGCAGCCTCCACCATTGCCGATGCTGGTAGAGGAGCATTGGTGGAGAATTCTAGGTCTTAATTTTCTTATGGTAGACAATGCCTGAAAAAGACAGCCAGCACAGTAGAGTCTTGCTGGAGAAGAGACAACTGAATGTGAAGTGGAACAAAGTATAAACAGTTGATGGAATTAAGGGGAAAGGGTGATGAGTAGCAGAATAGGTAGACGTTATTTATTTTATGTCAGCGATGTTTTTAGAATGGACTGGACGGGATAGGTGAATACCAGGAAGATGAGTAGCAGTCAGGATTCACATGTGGGTTTTAACAGTAGAAACAATGTCACAGTATTTTACAAAGGTTAGGAGGAAAAAGCCATGATCCTCAGCTCACCCTTACAGTGTGCAGTGTGACAAATTAATGCCGAAAAGTTCAGGCCTCTAATGCACACACCCTCACAAAGGGAATTCTCCTTCCTTACTGGAGGAAGGCCAGCAGTCCAAATCAAAGTTAGAGAATCAAGTATTTAAAATATATATTTAGCCAAAACCCCCAAACAGACCCCTTTCAGGTAAGGGTATACAGAGTTTAGTAAACTAAACTTAAAGGTCTACAGATGCCCTAGTTGAGCTATAGCCTCCACATATCCCTCTGAGAAAGTAATAGTGGGATAGGGATTTCCTCCCACTCGTAAAAGACTGGGAAAGTATCAGTTTGTCATTCTCAGTTACTGTGGGTTACCATGCCCTAATGTCCAGGTTATTGTTCCTAGATTCTGTAGTAGGTTACAGTGCCTCTCCACTTCCTCCCCTCTAGCAAGTGGCTTTGGAGCGTAGAGAGGGATAGCAACACAAATGGGAAAGAACCAGCAGGCAGTAAAGGGTCTCTTGGCCCACTCTTTATTTATCTCTGTCCTCTCCCCCACCCCACCTCCATTCATAAGTTCCAGAAGGTTCCTTAGCGTGCACCAGTCAAAATTTATCCTGGTATCAATACTTGAGATAAATGTGCCTATTTTTCTCGTTGTCAGGGACTCGTAGTTTCTAACTGGGAGAGAGTTTTATCTGAAAGAGTGGCCACCTAAGTATACTGGCCTTCGCAGGTAGCCAGGTACAGGCAGGCATAGGTTTTATGATTGAAAGAGGGGACTGAGACAATCAGGGGATATTAGGTCAACAATATTAAAGTCAAAAATATGAAATGTCATCTGACCCTTCAAGTGCCCCGCATGCTTTCACAAGAAGTGCTAATGCTGGTGGACAGTATTTCAAGTGTGGCCCCTCTCAACCTAAAAAGAGAGAGAGAGAAAAATCACATGGCCTAAGGGCTTCTCCCTGAGTTAGAGGGAGGAGTAAGGGCATGCAGATAGCCTTTCTTATTATCCTATGAATGGAATTAATAGAATCAGGCCTTTATTCCAAACTGTGCCTAGTTCTCTGCCCCCCAACCCCCATCTCCCCAAAACTAAAAAATTTCAGAAGGCCACAACAGTTTTTGACCCTAAATATCTCAGTAGATCAAGGAAGAAATCAAAATTCAATATGGAGGCCTTGAAATCTGTATTGGCCACTATCAGCAAAAGAAACTTCATGAAGAATGCCTATCTCATAGTTTCACAGATGCTCCTATATTTTGTTTTTGAACCACAACACTACCAGTACAGGTCCTTGTCCTTTGATTTAGCAACAGCCCAGAAGTATGTTTACCTCACATGTTTACAGAAGTGCTGGTAGTGTTAATAGGAGCTCTCAGCCAGGAGAGGATCCATGTCATCCTCTTCCTGGACAATTTTTTTATCTGAGCCTTATTCAGAACTAGGGTTACGGATAGCACCATCCTGACAATAAGGGTGCTGCAGACTGAGTCAATTAACATAGTCTCAGCAGATTCCCCATCATAGAGTGGAGACAGATAATGTCCTCCACAAAGTTTGTGTGTTGCAGGAAAGATGGGAGAAGCTGAGGAGTCTTATCAAAATCATCAACCACTCAAGGGATGTATTCATTCATACACTTCAATGGCTTCTTGAAAAGACATTCTTAGTGGGCCAGTGCTCACAGGAGGCCACTACAGAGCTTCCTCTTATCCCTCCCTGAACTATCTCTTACCTTCACTGAGGGATGGGTCTCTCTCCCCAGTGGGATTTGCAGGTTATTGAATGAGTGAATAAGGTGAATGAGTTCAAGCAGATTCAAGTTGGGGTTCCCAATAGGACAGTTATCACCACAGATGCAGGCCTGGAGAGATGGGGTGTTCATGTGAGATCAAGATATGTGGTCCAAGTAAAAGAACGAGCACAGTATAAACTGGTGAGAGCTCATGGCAATCCAGTATGGTGTCAAGTCTCTGCTCCCATATCTGGACTCCCTCCTGTGCTCATCATAACAGGCAACACCTCAGCCATGTTATACATCAACAGATATAGCAGAACAAGGATGACTGCCAGTCAAAGAGAAGCTTATCTCCTGATGACTTGGAGAGGAGAGAAGCAGCCAATTCACTCCCTTCCTTCTCATCCAAGGGAAAAAGAATCATATGGCCAACTGGCTCAGCATGCAAAAATTAGATAATTTAGAATTGGACGTATACCCAGAGGCATTTCATTTCCTGGTGAAAGAATTTGGTCTTCTAGCAACAGATCTGTTTGCCTCCCACTTAAATCACAAGGTTTCAGTGTCTTCTCTTTTTGGCCTTCCCTCCACTCTCCTGATCGTCTGTAGCATTTTTGTGAGACACAGCACTGGTACTTCTGATAGCCCTGTACGGGGCAAGAAGGCCTTGGTTCTCTGAGCTCCTCGACATGGCATAAAAACTTCCCATACTCTTTCCATCAAGATGGGACCTAATATTACAAGGGCCAATCATGTATCTGAATCCAGACAGTCTGCGCCTAGCTGCCTGGCTCTTGAATGGAGATTCTTAAGTCAGAAAGGTTGTTCATGACAGGTAAAATACACACTTTTATTTTCCAGAAAGAAAACTAACTCAGTAAATTCAAGAGCCTGTTTGAGCTCTACCCCTTGCTGCCAAGACTAGGGTCTCACCCCTACATGATGTGTGTCCATCAATTCTCTTCAGGATGGACTTAGGTTAGGCCTTGCAGTTCCAAAATTCAAACCTCAAGGTGCTGCATTGTCTCGCATCCTGACTGCAGTAGGCAGGTGGTAGATTGCATCTTACCCAGGTGCCTGAACTTTTTTTCTTTTTTCTCTTTTCTCTTTTCTTTTCTTTTCTTTTTCTTTTCTTGAGAGCAGCATCTCTTCTACATCCTCTTGAGGAGGAGCACAGAGTTATTTCAAGGGATTTTAACCTGGTTCTCAGTGCCAATTGAGGTCCTCCATTTGAGCCACTCATGAAGGTGTGTCATTACTTTCTAGCCATTAAGGTAGCCTTTTGGTAGCAACCATGTCAGTTCACGGGGTACCTGAGTTGAGAGTTCTTTTCCTGGAGTCTCAGTACTACACCTTCCATAAAGATAAAGTGGTACTCAGAACTTACCCTGCCCTTTATTCCCAAAGAGTGATTCCAGGGTCCCAAACACAAGAAATTGTCCTTCCATCCTTCTGCCCAGCTCCATCTCACCCCAAAGAGAGAACGTGGTATACTTTGAGAGCTCTGGAGATGTCTCAGGTAACATCTCCACTGCACAGCTCAGTTCAGAAAGGCAAATGCTTTTGTTTGTTGCTTTATCATCTGGGGTCAAAAGGGAAAGAAGGCTTCAAAATCTTCCATTTCCAGGTGGCTAAACTATTGTATATCAGAAGCATGCAGAGCAAAAATCATAACTCCATCTTCAAAATCACTCCCTCATGGCTATGGTGGTTGAAAAGATCATATGCCTCATACGAGGAAATCTGTAAAGCAGCCAGCTGCTCGTCTGTTCATACCTTCTCCAAATTCTACAAACTAGATATGCAGTCATCATCTGATGCTGCCTTTGGTAGACAGGTGCTCCTTGCTGTAATATCCCAGTGACTGTTGGGAAAGGGATACACTCTTTGACATCACAAAACTGATGTGTTTATATGTAGGTGTTAAATACATACATATAACACGTGTATATCGTTCCTCCCCCCTCAGCCTGAGTGAATGCTACTATGAAAATCCCAGTGTCTTAGATCTTTAGATTTCACTACAAATGAGAATAGACAAATATTTTTCTCTAATATTTTGGTTATAGCAATTTTAGGTATTAATTGTAACAGTTAATATCAATTTTCAAGTATGATTAAGTTGATTATTTCTGAGTTTAAGAGGCACACCATCTCCACTTTCTGACCCAAGCATGGACAGTTTTAGCAACAATTTTGATTTCTCTTTATCTTTGACTGGTATCTTGCTTTCCTGTCATCCACATAACAAGAAAATTAATACATTTTAAGCTGTTATTTAAAAAAAATCTTTGACGTTTGGTGTGGCAATATTACCATTTTTATTTTCAATAAGCTTTGTTTTTTAAATGAAGGCTGATGTGTATCACAGTTTGTTTGTGACACTTTGCCTAGTGTTCACCATTGTCCTGTTCTCTGTACGTTTCCAACAGAATTGTCACTCCTGTCAGTACATTAAACTTTCGAGTCTGGAGCCATCAGACATTAAAGTCTGATATTCTACTGGGTAGTGCTACTCTGGAGGTTCATGAGACATTGAAATCAAACAATATGAAACGTAAGTATGTAACTAAAAAAATTTACCTTATTTGTGTGAAATTTTCCAGACTTGCATTATATGGTAGTTCAAGGTGCTGTGTTTAACCCTTTCAGGAGTTCCAAACAATAATATGACAATTTATCTAAAGTATATCTTCTCTTTTTTGTTTACTGATTCTATTTAAGGGCTTTCTCTCGCAATTTATTTCATTCTGGCTGATCATGCAGTGTAGTCTTACTTATAATACACTGTTTTTATAGTGATATTACAAACATGGTATTTTACACCTCACTGGTGTGGAGTAAGAGATGGAATGTGGGAGTGAAAAATCAAACTGAAGATTGGAAAAGAATTATTTTAACGTTAAACATTGTCTGAGTCGTGTTCCTGGCACCAGACACACAAATATGCACGTGAAGGTTGTTTTTGTTTGCTTGTTTGTTTAAATTGATTAGATGCTATATCATTTCAGAATATTCAAATATCTTATGTAGCTGAATATGTGCACCTCCCACGTTGTTTGAAAGGGAAGCACATTGAATACTGTATTACAAAAACCCTCCTCAGAGAATCCACATTACTATTGCACATACCTTTGCATTGGCTCCATTTTGTTTTGGCTTTCCAAAGAGTTATTTGTTTGGGGTTTTTCAAATGTCTGTACTGTAATTGCAGGACTTATAGGTATCCGTGTAACAGTGCAGAACAGGCCAGTGCCCTGACAGGTGTGTGATTCCACTGCTAAAGTTGGAAGAAAGTTAACTTGGGGACTCTTGCTCTATGTAGCATCAGATATTCTGTTGTGATATTGCAAAGATATTTATCCTAAACTGTGTTCCATTGTGACCTGATGCAGAGGCTTAGCCTGTAAAAGTAAATACCCTTCCTTCTGTAGATACAGGATAAAAGCTTCATGTTTTTAAATGTACATTTTTTCAATGACTGGATAAATATTCTTGTCTGTATATGAAACTTGTATATGCACTTAATGAGGAATATTATGAATTCTGGTTCTTAAAGGTGTTCTGGAGGTCAGCTCTAGGAGTTGTTTGAGAGATGTGGTCCAGTGGTCTAAACACAAGACAGCCAGAAACTCCAGAATTCTGACTTCTGCTCTAATTCTGGTTCTTTCTGTGTTCAAGCCACTTCACAGTTCTACCTCAGTCTCCCCATCTTTAAGGGAATAATGCCTACTTACAGGAGGTTTGGGAGGATTGTTTGCAAAAAGCATAAATATTATTAACATTAGTCCTATGGGGATTCAGAACTGTTCTATTTTATAATACTTTCCTTTGGATTTATGATAATTTCTTTAATAAAATGTAACAATATGTTAACATAAAGGGAAGCTTCTAATTTTTCTGTACTTTTTCTTTTCTAGTTGAGCAAGTGGTAGTGACGTTGCAGCTTGTCGGTTACCGAGAACCAGCAGAGGTGATAGGAGACTTGTCTGTTTGTCTGGATGGGATGCAGGTAGATCCTGAGCTCTTGATTAATGGTGATGCCACGACTATAAGAAGTGAGTGTTTAAGTATTATAGGGTGTGTAGTCTCTGCTTATCTAAAGCTGTTTACTGGAAGATAGTACAACATTTTATTTATAATAATTTACAACATTTTATTGATAATAAATACTTATATTGCACTCTTGTAAAGACTAAACTCTTCCATTAACCTTTGTTTCTTTTGAAGTTTGAATTTGTGATCCATAAAATAACTCAATAAAAGGAGTGATGGGACTTCAAAATATTTTATTTCAAGATTCATTCCAATGTTCAGTCTGACTTTCCTTTCTTTGTGTCATCTGTTTCATTCACAGTTTTCTGAATTCTTTGTTCTTTCTGTTTCATTTTTTTAAAGCTGAACAGATTATTACAGACTCATAGCCAAGTGTGCTAGTTACTTTATTATGCAGCTCGTGTCTGCATGTTTGTAGAATATCAGTAAATGAAATGGTTTTTTTCCTAGGAGCCTACCATTTAGGCACTTTGGGTTTCTTATTTCCTCGCAAAGCTTTTTATTTATCTGTAGATTATAAAGTCAGCTGTTTGGGTGTCTGGAGTTGCGCTCTCCTTGTCATTTAACTGTATTTTATCCATGTCTGTCTTTCCCTGTGGTTCTTTTTTTTTTTTAATGGATCTTAAAGTATGAGCAGCTGACACAGTACTTTGAGTTGGAGCTGCTGTGTACTGCATAGAGATGTCAGATGGACTCTGCCTTCAGCATCTGATAATCTGCAGATTAACTGCATTAATCATTAATTTTTTTACACTCTGCACTTTGAACTAACAGCATATTCCAGTATTCAGATGAGCACTTTCAAGAATGCTCTTTCTACCAGAAAATAATCTAGAAGCTTGAATAGTGAATCAGTGTAGCAATAGTCATACTATGACCTAAACTGCCTTAATGTAATTCTGAGGAGACACCATTGTGGGCAGTAGTCTCACATCCTGAATTTTCAGAGTCCCAGTTTTGAAAATGCTTTTACATAGTTCACCCAGCTCTTCAAGAAGGAGCCACAAATATATTATAATGGAGGTTTTGCAAATCTTTTGGTCCCTACCTCTAACACAAGGGCCCTCCCATGTGTTTTACTTTCATCCTAAGTTCTGTGTGTGTGTTCAGTGCATAGTGCCCTGGAGTCCTAGTCCATGACTGGGGCTCGTAGATATTAGTGCAGTACCAATAATATTGGGCACCTATTCTCTGGACCATGCTACTTTATCTCTCAATCCCAAACTATCTTCCATGCCTTCCTTGATGTCAAAATACGTCTATCCAGCTGTCAAAACCACCAGCTTTCCTAACTGACATAGTCTTCAACGTAGTTGAACATCATCAGTACGTAAATCTGTGGCATTTGAAAACATAGGAGTAATGCAAAATAATCTGAATTTAATAACAAAATAAAAGGAATACTGTAATTACTGCATTACTCACTTTCATATTTCATTTCTAATTATACCTTTTCTTAATTTATCTAAAGTTGCCACGATGTACAGTGCTGCAGAACACAGGGTGTGGCCTTTTGGATTCGTCAGGGAGAGACAGCTTTTAAATAGTACCTCAGGGTTATGGTAGTCTTGTTTAAAAGTCTTTCAGTTTCGAAAGGCTTGTGTACACCATGGGGTAATGCTGACTACAGGGGTATGATTTCTAAAGCATACTAACATACTCTGTATTAATTGGTCTGTGTAGACCTTGCTGGTTTCAAACAGGACGATGTTAAAGAGCACTAGGGAACCATTAGTGCACGCCAGTAGGGTCTACATGGATCAATTAATGCACAGTACATTTCACTTTAGAAATCAGAACCCCATAGTCTGCATTACCCCACTGTGTAGACAAGCCCTAAATCAAACAGAGTACTTTAAAGTCCACCACTTTTGTCACTGATTATTCGAAACAAGAGCTGCTGTTCATGAAGAATCTATAATTGCTGCTTGCTAAAAAGCCAGAAGAGGGAGCACAAATTGCATTCCCAATGTTTTGCTGACCTCTTCAGTGGCAAATAGCTTAATACAATATTTTTAAGATTAAAAACCTTGAAGAATAAGAGCAGCATTTGCAGTTACGCTACAATAAAAATAGGGGTTCTCAGCACTGATGGTTGAGAGCAATAAGATAAAAATTTCTCCTGTAGAGCAGGACAAGGGGCATTGTGAAAGGTTTATCCTTTCTTCAGAGAAGTCCAATATTGGCTGCTGTCGGAGATTATGTACCAGATTAGGTGGATCATTGGCAATTGCAAGCTTGGCAATTCATATGATGCTGTTACTGCAAAACCAAAAGGAGGTGAACAATAAATGTCATGTTAATTTCAAGTGTCATTTAAATATCATAAGAAATCAGAGAGAGAATTAGCATATTAGCCTTTTACGTTTACTTACTACTTCTGAAGACGTCTGTGCTCAAACCTGACTCCCTGGTCACAAGTGAAAATAAGTTGTTTTTTGTTGGTATCATCCCTCCCCCTATTTACCATGTTATCACGTTGTGACGGGTTAGATCACAGAAACCCCCTGGGGGCTGCCAATTGATGTGCCAAGACTACTTCTGCCCCTGCTTTCCCTGCCCTCCAAGCTTGGCACTTCAGTGCCCTGCCTGGTTTGAGCCAGGCCCGCTAGCCTGCTGCAAACCCAGACCCAGGTCTGAACCATGTCCCCTAATAGCTGTAGGCTTAAACTGAAAGAAGCTTTAGAAGTGTTCCTGTCTTTAACACTCAGATGCTCAACTCCCAGTGGGTCCAAACCCCAAATAAATCTGCTTTAAAGCTTATACAGGGTAAACTCATAAATTGTTCACCGTCTATAACACACACAGAGAGAGAGAGAGAGAGATGTACAGCTGTTTGCCCCTCCAGGTTTTAATGCATACTCTGGGTTAATTAATAAGTAAAAAGTGATTTTTATTAAATACAGAAAGTAGGATTTAAGTGGTTCCAAGTAGTAACAGATAGAACAAAGTGAATTACCAAGCAAAATAAAATAGAACATGCAAATCTATGTCTAATACAGTAAGAAAACTGAATACAGATAAAAAGAAAAGGAGTACTTGTGGCACCTTAGAGACGAACAAATTTATTTGAGTATTAATAAATTTGTTAGTCTCTAAGGTGCCACAAGTACTCCTTTTTTCTTTTTGCGGATACAGACTAACGCGGCTGCTACTCTGAAACCTGAATACAGATAAAACCTCACACTCAGAGGTGTTCCAGTAAACTTCCTTTTACAGACTAGTCTCCTTCTAGTCTGGGTCTAGCAATCACTCACACCCCCTGTAGTTCCTGACCTTTGTTCCAGTTTCTTTCAGGTAGCCTCTCCACCACAAAGGATCTCTCTTGAGCCAGCTGAAGACAAAATGGAGGGGCCTCTGTCACAGGCTTAAATAGATTTTCTCTTGTGGATGGAGACTCCCTCCTATGCAAAGTCCAGCTCCAAGATGGAGTTTTGGAGTCACCTAGGCAAGTCACATGTCCATGCATTACTCGGTTTTTATAGGCAGCAGCCATTGTTTGCATGCTACCTTGAATGTCCTCATGTAGACTTCTTTTGTGGATTGGAATCTTACAAGATCCATTGTGCGTTAAGTGCTTCTTGATTGGGCACTTAATTTGCACATTCCTTTCTCAAGAAGCTGACCAAATGCTTTACAAAGGCTACTTAAAAATCAAGCAAGTACACAGCCAATATTCATAACTTCAAATACAAAGATGATACATGCATACAAATAGGATGAATAGATTCAGTAGATCATAACCTTTAGAGACATGTTACATGGCATATGTAGCATAAAATATATTCCAGTTATGTCATATATACATTCATAAGCATATTTCCCTAAAGCCTTATGGGCTGCACCGTCACACACACGTTATCACATAGCTTGCCCAGATGGGAATTTCTTCTAAAGAAAGGACAAGGACTGGAATTGCATGGGATTTGCAGTGCGTGGTCTAGGTATGTTGATAGAATTAGGCAGGAAAACTTGCACGCCTCTTTCTGTACTGCATTTGGTTTGAGCTTGTGCTTCTAGTTTCTCCCTTTCCTGAGCACTGAATTCACTCACTAAATTAAAAAATGTATACTTGTAAATGGAAAGAGGAAAAATTAGATAGGGAAATTAATTTTTATTTTCAAACGCCTAGGAACAATATCAGAAATCGCACAGAGCCTGAAGTACCAGCATAAATGACTAAACGTGATATTGGGCAACTATGAAGTAAAATGTTCAAAAATTTTACCTGTGCTGCCGACTCTGTGTTTAATATGTTTAAGAGTTGGAGGTTAGCAGAATTTTTGATGCTTTTTAAAAATGTGGTTCTGCCCTAAGACACTGTAAAATGACACCACCTTACTCTGCAGATCTACTTCCTGTGTGTATTTAGATTCAGATCTTCTCACTTTTGTGATGAAATAAATTCTTTTTTTTTTTCTTACGCTTCATCATTCATAAGTTCCAAACAGTTACACCAATGTCAGTAGTACAATGGACTGCACAGATGTTAAATTTTATTGCTGTATAAGCTGGATAGCCCAGGCTCAGTTTGCAGGGCTAGAGGTCAACAACAACAAAAAATCATTATACTTTTAAGTGGAGCATGTTTGTTACAGTAATCAGTAAACATGAAGCCCATGATGCCACTTGTGAGTCCTTTATCAGAGTTAGGTCTTCACTGTGCAAACATTATCTGTATCATAGCATCCGAGTAGATCAGCCAAAACAGTCTTCTAATGTCAAGTCCACCTTGACTAACTTGGTGACTCTAAATTTTTTATGTAGGGCTGTATAAAACTGACTTAGCTGGCTCATTCTACCAAAGTATTGAGACTAATGCTGAATTCGTAATTCTGAAAGAGATTTCTGCTTTCCTAAGAAAACTTAGAGCCAGATTTAGAACAGTGAAGACAAGAGGAAACAGTGGGTCTCAACGCTTCTTGAGATTTCATGCCTTTTCATGACTCAGCAAAAAATACATTTAAAAATAGGTGCCATTGACATTAATTTTCCTCCTTGTTTTTGGCAGCTATTCCTTCCGGTTATTGCTCCTTACTACTTTGTGTTCTTCTTCACAGCTGTGCCTTGGTAATGTGTGAAATGGATTAATTGAAATGAATTCCTTGATAGAGAATCTTCATTATAGTTTTCATTTAGGTTCCTTTTTTCTTCAAATTAGAGTAAACAAACTTTTGCTTTCATTGAGACAGTGCATTAACTATTCATTCTTTTTAGACGAGTCAAGTATAAAATCAAGGATTCTTTCCAATGTTTTAGAAAGTCACCTCATGTTATTGGCAGACGTCAGCTATCCTATTCTTAAAGGCTTGCTGGGGGGAGAAAGAAGGAAACAAATATCTAACGTGCTTTACTTTGTTGATTAATGAGATTCTTTAAGGACCTCTAACTTTAAAAAAAAAAAATTTTAAAAATGAAAATGCATAGTATCTTTGTCTTCTCCTTACTGTTGTAACCCAGGTTTACAGACTGTGGTGCTCTGTCCCCCTCTAGTAGCTGGACCATGCGTATAGATTTTTTGAGTGCACTAAGGGCCTTGAGCTAACAGACCCAGGTCTTTTATCTCAGGCAGTGGAGGCTCAGGTCCCTGGTTTGACTTCCCACCTGCTCCCCACAGGCATCAAGTTACACTATTATTTTGGATCTTCCTTGAATAAAAGCTCTCCCCCCTACTGATCCTTCAAGAAAAATAGTCCTCCTCTGCTTAGCTCCCAATCCATAGACCTACAGGTGACTTAAGAAGTTACACATTCAGTGTTATAACTTCACTGCAGGATCAACGAGGAAGAGCAAGGCTGTAGAGGAACAAACTCTTGTTTAAATACAGATGTTATTGGAAACTAACAAGATAAAAACATAAATATGAAGGGCCACTATTTGAGAGGAGGAAAAGTAACCAATACATTCTTATTATGCACTCTAAGGGAATAGTTATATATGTAGTTGTGGGAAGTACTTGCAATATTCTATATATACGTCATGTGTTTTTTCTGTTCTTGGAATTACAATTGCTTGCTTTCTCGATCTGATTAAATTAATATATTATATTACATATGTGCTTATTTCTGCCTAGATTTCTTTTTTTATATTGTCCCCATCATAGTGATATCTGAGCATTTGGTTAACTTTATATTTCTCTGTGGAAGCCAGACATAGGCTAATGTGCAGTCAGTACTACCAACTCACAGTATCACAAGTGCTGTGCTTTGGGGCCAGATTTGTACAAGGCAGTTGCATGAAGAGCTACAAGAAACTCTGGAGTTTAGACTGATCTGCTACAGTTCTGTTTGAGGCCACCAGGAACTGCTGTTCTGCTTGGAGAGTAGCCAACTGCTAAAGCTCTCAATGGTTCCTCTGTTATTCTCTCTGAGTAACCTACAGAGCAATGGGGAAAGTGCCCAGGTTAAGAGAGCACCAGAGAGGTGGCCCAGCAAAGCAGCAGGAACCAACCCCACACCTGTTGTCACCAAGGGAGGAATCCATGAAGCAGAGAAAGGAAAAATTCCAGAAGTACAGCTTGCTTTCTGCTGTCTTCTCCTGCCACCTGGAGAGCAGGGAGAGAAGGACATTAAAAATAGCTCTGCAAGGTGGAGTTTGGCGGTGGAAGGTTGCTTGAATCTGTCATGGGGATAGGAAACAAAAGTGATTTCTCATGATTGATGAACTTATGCAATTGGCAATATCACGCAGTAGCTGAATAATATTCAGAGTCTGTGTTACACCTTTGAGGGGAAAGAATATATTGCTCTTTTCTTGTGCTCCTCAGTACTAATAGCTTAAAATGTGACTGGTACATAGATTTGTGTGAAAGAAGCTTTCACAAATGGGAAGGTGCTCTTCATTTAACCTCAACGTTAGAAATGAATTTGAGTGTTGAATATTTTCTACCTTGAAATCTACACTAAATAAGTTCATTGCTTTTCTTTTTCCGGTGTTTAAGGTCCCACGCAGAACGATGGTTCCAGAGCAAGAAGCGACACAAGGTAGGAGTTCGTTTCTTGCCTGAGTTGTTAATGTGCTTCTTTTAGATTATTATAGCTGTGCAGCAGCATCATTATACTTAAGCTTGCATTATGACTTTTGTTTAAAGGTCAACCTTTCTAAGTACTCTAAAATCAATATGCTCAATTGGATTCCTTTGAAGTTAGGTGCACCGTGGGAGAGTGCAGGGTAAGGTTAGTAGTCCAAATTTGAGGTCATTCGAGCTAGGGGTTGCAGAGACAAATCCCGAAAAAAATAGCCACTATTTCTAAAATTTACAGCTAAAGAAAGCTTATTCTCAAATAAATTTGTTAGTCTCTAAGGTGCCACAAGTACTCCTTTTCTTTTTATGTTCTTATTAGTGATACAAATTTGGCTTCATTTGACCAAGAGGTTCCTTGAGTTACAAGCCCCCTCCAAAAAAAAAAAAAAAAAAGAGGTTTCCTTCTGCTGCCTTGTATTGTTAAACTGATAAGTACTTAATGATTGAATGAATCCCAGACCTTGCTGAGATTAATGGCTGTGAGTTCACAAGGCTGTGCCTGTGTAACTGATTTGGCCAGTTCTTCCTTCTCCCAGGTCTTGGGCCTTATCCATACACAGACCTGCTCTGGTTAAATAAAGTGGTTTAGTTAAATCAGTGCAAACTCATGTGTTGATATTCTTAATATGGTTTAAAAATGTTTATTTTGGTTTCGTTTAATCCTGCTCCTAATTGATTTAGATTAAATTGAAACAAGTATGTTCATTGCTCCAATACAATTCAGTTCTTATAGGAGGTCTTGATCTTATTGAAACCATCTCTTTCAACATCTGGGGCCAGTTCTGTGAGGGCTCTGAAGACAAAGAACTGAAACTTTGAAATTGACTGTGTGTTCAGTAGACAAGCTACTGCATTTTGAACCAGTTGGATATGTAAAGGGGGATGTTTTCCTTCTTAGGTACCAAGGCTATGTTTCATCCTATCACATGTTGAAAGCCATCTCTGCTGCTGAGGCAATATGTTCTGTATGCCTCCAAACAGAAGGACCTCTCTGCCCTCTGAGAGCTGCTTTTATCAAATATATGAGCATCTGAATTACTTAAACAATCTCCATACCAGCTACAATTATATGATGCTCAGTGAGGGTTTAACTTGGGACAGCCTATGTGTTGCTTATATAATGAACTGATTCAGAATGTGTGGGTAGCGTAGGTGTTCTTATATATCACATAACATCTTTTTATACATTGTACCCCCCATCCCAGGCTGATTTTGATAATGTATGCAAGAGTATAAAATATAATGCTCTTGACCTTAATGTTCAAAACCAGAGTAATGTGTTCTGGGACTGAGCGAAAACTAGGCTTTAGCGCTAGTAAATTTCAAATCACTGTTGATTAGCACATGATCAAATAGTCACTTATTTTTAAATTCTTTGGGGGCAATAAGGCATAGTAACTTAAATTATCACGAGCACTGTCCCTGATACAGAGCAGAAGTAGTGCTGTATATTTAGGTCAAACATGTATGTAATTAGGCTTGATTCCACATATCTTATGAAATACAACTTGGGTTCCTAGCCTCTTTCTTTTTTTGAATAAAAAATTCCAAGTTGCAAATAATATGTTTGTTATAGAGATACTTGGTTATGATTCCCTAGATGAGATTGCAAGTAGTGGTCCACTGTAAAACTTATTCTGAGCCATCCATACTGGTCAATGAACAATCTACATTTACAGAATTTTATTTTCAGAAGTGTTGAGTCTGATTAGTTTATATAGCAGCAATTCTAATATCTGGTACAAAAAAGGTCTTCAGTTATTGAGTCATTTATATCTGAATTATGACTTATGTAAAAGTTTTTGAAAATCCATGATAGGCAGAGGCAGTGAAGCCTGCAGTTAAAGTTGTCAAACATTTTCCATAAGTCCCTGTTTTCAGTTGCTTGTAATTTTGTCAGATTTGAATAATTCAGGCTGAAATTTTCTATGCTTGGTTTCTGCCTCAGGCTGAATTTTTTTAGAAAGTTTCAGAAAAACAGTTCAACCATTTCCAAAATTAAGATTAAGAAAAAATAGGTAATTTAGCCCCGTTATGCTTTTCTACCCATTTTTCTGAAGAGCACAAGTGCCTCAGTGCTTTAGAGCAAGCACTTGAAATTTGGCACAGGGACTGTGCCAGGGAGAAGTGCCTTTGCTGTCCCTGTGAAAAACCACCCAGCTACATCCGAATTATAAGCCTCCGATTTGAAATGTGTACATGCTAAGTATAGACTTTAAAGAGGTTGCTGCTAAAATCTTCGAACACTGTATGTGCATTGAGAATGGTCCAGTTAGGGTGACTGGTCCCGATTTTAGATGTCCCGATTTTATAGGGACAGTCCCAATTTTTGGGTCTTTTTCTTATATAGGCTCCTATTACACCCCCCCTCCCGTCCCGATTTTTCACACTTGCTGTCTGGTCACCCTAGGTCCAATCCCATGGAGGTCTTAAATGCAATATGTTCTTGAGCGTGTTGCCAAGGTCCATTCAGTCTCCTACATGATAGGCACAGAGCTACAGTTCAAGATAGAAGGTGTGGTCTCTTGTGTTCAGAGCACTGTCCTGGAAACCAGGAGGACTGAGTTCTCCCCAGCATATACATAAGGGGCCAAATTAAAGTTGTACAGATGGCATTAATTTTTCTGGCATTTACTAACTTTCAGTGCTTGACTTGCAACCTTAACATACTTTCAACGTAGTTTTTGTATTTATATATGTGTATTTTAACTCGCTGTTGTGATCGTTATAAACCAGTTCTCCTTAATTTCTGTTTTTGTAAATAGTCTCATTTGTTGGAGGTTATGCAGGGATGCCATCACATAATAATTGTCAAATCAGCGTGACGACCAGTTGGTATGATGGCCAATATATCTTAAAAATTTGTGTTGTCTTAAGGTTTAACAGAACTTTACAATTCAAACGTAAAAAAGCAATGCCATATTGTTACCCATAACAAAGAAAGCTTTCAAATTAAAGCAGCCAGTAGGAGCACATTACAAACTCTTTTGAGTACTTTGTGGCTTTCTCTAATGCTTCCTCTTTAATGTTTTTTCCATTTCTGATGGAAGGAGCTTCACAAATTGTTAGTACCTTGGGAAGATCCTTGTATCAGAAGGGGGCACAAACACTATCTAAAAATCTATGGCAATTCAGTTGTTGGATT
Organism: Lepidochelys kempii; assembly: GCF_965140285.1. Taxonomy (NCBI): domain Eukaryota; kingdom Metazoa; phylum Chordata; order Testudines; family Cheloniidae; genus Lepidochelys; species Lepidochelys kempii. Next base: position 26,561,253 of record NC_136392.1, on the reverse strand, counting down.
ATAGAATTGTCATGTGATCCCTTTGGAAATGAAGTTCTTGTTTCCTTTTCCAAACCCCTCAGCAATCCATTGTCAAGGAAATTACATTGGTTTTTTAAAAGGAGTGCAGTTAGTTTGGTTTATTACAGAGGCTATATTTACAAGTAAATTTCTCTGATATAGCAAAAATGTGACACTTAGTGTCAGGATTGTTTTACATAATCTTAGCTTGTGATTTCTCTACTATTTAATATTGTTAAACAAGTGTTTCCAGTGTATCTTCTCTTGAATTGCACTTAGCAACCTTAACTCTAAGTTAACAGAAGTTTTTTGTTTGTTTTGATAAATTTAGGCACGGTGTATTAAACAGTCTGAAAAATGGGGATAATGCCTGCTTTTCAGGAATGATGTTAGCTTAATTCCTTAATTTTTATTAAGATCTTTTAGATCTATAAAACGGCACTAGAGAAATACAAATATTGTATAAGTGTAACCTGCAAATACTGAAAATAACTCTAAATTGTGCTTTCCATTTATTAATTTCCCTTTACATAAACTCATGTGTTTAATTCATAAGTATTTCCTCTGATGATGGATTACTTTATTTATTAAGGTTATGCTGAAAAATTTCATCAGTATCCTAGTACAAAACTGATTTTTATAAGATGTGTTCACACTGGTGTGAAAATCGTTTAATTAAAAAAAAAGTTTTGAAAGCAAACTGAGAATTTTATACAGATTTCCAATCCCCATCTGTTCTGCTGTTTCCAATATTCCTAGTCCATCCTTCCAAACATGGCCTCTTGCTTTTCTTTACCTCTGTTTAAACTCCTCTGCAAGTGCTTCCTGTTAAATATATTGCAACCAACTTAAATTCTGTATAGTTGTATGTCTGGATTGTGAAGAGGTTTATTGCTATAACAAATATGTAAACATATTGTACAAAAACTGTTTGTTTTGTATAATATGTTTATAATCTATAAGATTTTCAGAATTTCCTCTATTTAAAGCCATAATAGTTTAACTTTTCAGTTCTAATATCTTCTACAAATTCCTAAGAATTCTTGTTTCTGTTTTTCCCCCACAAAGGGCTAATGCAAATGGCCTTGAAAGCTATGAGGATGCAGGATCCAGTGAAAGCAAGTCTGTTAATGGCAGTGATTCTCCGTTACTCACAAATGGGGTCTTTAAACCTGCTAGGCCTCCCAGGCCCTCCCGACCACCTCCACCCACTCCTCGTAGACCCTCTTCTGCAGCTGGTATGTATTGCAGTGCCAAACATCCATTTAAAAGCTATTTGTAAGTTACATTCTATTTGAACAGTCATGACCATTTCTAATATCTTTTCCTCAGATGTACTGATCACATTTTTTTAACAAGTCCCCTTAAGAAATGCTCTGCCACCGAGAATTGATCTTGCTTCCTGTCTTTGTACATTCTTGCTTAATTGCTATTTTTATCATTAGAAATCTCTCATTTCATGTCTGTGAAAGAACGGCTATATTGCAACCACTAACAAGTGCAGAAAGCCCCCAAAGGGCCTGATCATGCAAATACTACCAAGGATAATGCTTACTACTGTAACATGTCCAATTGACTTTGATGTAACTACACTAGGTAGTAAGTGTTGGAAAGACTGGTGTCTAAAACAGCCTTCCTGAGTAGGTAGCAGCATTGGGTCTGGTAGATTACAGTGGGTGTTTGTTACAAATCTGATCATCTATAGTGTCAAAAACTGTCATATAATAGCAAAAGACTGCCAAATTCTTAATATTTTTTTTTGCCTTAAAATAGAGTAGACGTTTTGTTACTTTTTATCATATGCCAGTTGCTTACAAAAGGCCATGACATTCAGGCTTCTCTGATTAAGTTTAAGTGACATCCTAGAGTTTCTTAGGAGACATTATCTTGAGCTGTGGACAAGTGTAGGTAGTATCTATGAAATGTATGTATGATGTGTTATATAATCTGTATTCAGAGATAGAGTGCTTAGAAAACCATATTTGTAGAAGAAAACGCAATTTTTCTTAAAGGGACGTTTGTGGGAGTCGGTTTCCTCATTGGAGCAAAGACCAGGCCATCCCAGCAGCCCACTGAGAAGTGGGAATAGTATTTGATTGAATAGCCAGTTGCAGGTGCAGCATGGAATCTTCTCAGGAAAGCATCTATAGTGAATGCTGTCCCCTACGGAGCTCAGGAAGTAGATTGAATCAAGACTTGGCTTCTTCTTTTTCATCCACTAAACTACACTGCATCCCTCATTTATAATATTTTAATATAGCTACATGGGCAGTGCGGCTCTTTTATCTCTTACAATGCTGAGATCATTGTTAAGATTATTGCAGTGTTTGTTTAAAAAAAAAAAATACGGCGAATGTGCATCTCAACTTTTCAAACCTACTTATCTTGACCAAATCAAACACAATTTTTGTTTTCTGTTTTTTCCTAAATAACAATATGCTGCTGACCAAGTTGAAACTCTAAATGCTTCCCTTTAAAGTTTTCCACCCATTGTTGTTGGGTTTTTTTTCTTCTTTCTCTCGAGTGAAGTTTCTTTCCAGATAGATGTCGTCTAATTTCCTTTTTTGGAAATTTGCATTGTTCATTTGTAAAATAATAAAAACTAAGTTTTTAAAAAAAAGTTTGTTTAATAAGAAGGGATTTATTTACATACCTTCAATATTTATTGAAAGTAGATAACTTGCTATTATAAAGATAATGAAGTGTTCCATCATAGAAATATAAAAGCTGTCTGCTGGTTCATGATACTACTAGGAATGTAGCATTCCTGCAAGGTAGGAAAGAACTGCCTCTGAGTTCCAGTAAGGTAAAATATGTGGTTTTACACCTTCACTTTTTTGACAGTCCTATTTTACTAGCCTTTGTTTTTGTGGATTAACAATTTTCTAAAACAGATTTCTTGGGTTTTAAACAATAATGAGAGAAAACCAACTAAGAACCTTTCTTCCATTTTTGTTTTCTCTGATTTCATAGGATGTGTCAATGGTCCTTCATCTATGTCCATAGAAAATGATGAGTCCAGTGCAGGATCCTCACCAAGTACAACTCCAAATGCACCTTCAGAACAGAGCCTTGAGGGGGCAACAGCTGGAACAACAGTTCCTGCAGCTTCCGCTTTGACCACGCCTCCAGTATCCAGACAAGTTCAGCCAGTAAATCCTCCGTCTCAGACACACAGTACTGTCAGTCAGGGTCCTCTTCCACCTGGGTAGGAGTTCAGTACTATTGTACAGTTTAGTTCTGTTTTATCTCACGTAATGCAAACAACCACAGCTTCTGTATTTTGCCTGGTAAGACTATCTGTGTGGTTTGATTGGTTTTCAGGCATAGGTTATGCAAGTAAGAAATTAAATTTGTTGGTATTTCTGTTGTCTTTGATAACATGCCCTCAAACTTTTGAGCTTTTATTCATCTGGCAACCTTTGTCTTCAAATCGGGATGTGATCACTTAGTAGGATATAGGTCTTAGTGAGCTAACATTGTTATTTTGAGGAAAGCAGTTATTGCTTAGGGTAATCAGGATCTAGAAGCCATTCTAAAGTTCTTAATTCCAAATAGCCCAAGTCCTGTGAACACTGTAGCCGTGATCCTACGTAGTCTTCAGTTGTAGAATTTGCCAGAGAATCAACCCCTTGCCACAGAATTGTGCTTCAGAATGTAAGCATTTTTTTCTTCAAAACTGCGTATCTAAACTTCATGATTGTGAAGAAAACCTTTCCAAGGTGACCAGTGTAATTTATTAAGTGTTGCCTGCCTTAATTTGTAGGCAGCCTGAAACAATAGCTCTGAGAGTGTGAATTGCCCCATTCACCATACTTGTATGTAAACTCTGAAATCAAATGATAGTACTGGAAATGTCAACCTCGAATATTTCACTGCTGATCATTTCAGCAGAAATGTAAAGCTATTATAGTTATTCCCGAATACCAAGTTGTCTCATTCTTCAGATGTTAAAAGTCCCAAATGCTGTATAACCAGTTACCCACTGACAACTTCTGTGATGCAGATATGTGCTGTCTGCAAAAATCTGTGGCAAAATGAACATTTAGGGACTTAATAAAATTGAATTTAATGACAAAAACTATAACACATGGGGTACAGCTGTTCTAATTGTATTATTAATTTTTAAATTTAATTAAATAAAAAGCTCAGTGTTTTAATTTACCTGTTGTTGCCACAAAATTTACATGCAGTTGGCCGCACAGTAAACAGGGTCTTGTGTATATCTTTTATTGCACCAAGATCACAGGTGTGTTGATCCTGGAATACTGCTCAGACCAGCTCCAGTTTAAGGACTTGGGACTCCTAAGATGCTTTCTTTTCAGGACTCATTGCCTGCAGTGCTTTTCCCATTCATCAGGCAGCTCCCAAGATGCTGGCTAAGAAGTGCAATTTTACTAGATTCCCAATCTCTGAAATTTCTAGCATTTCATAGGTGAGGATTTTATTGAATTTCACTCTGTTGCCAGTACACCAAAACACTTAGTAGTAGCCTGGTACAAGAGTCCCCATAGAATGGTTGGGGGAAAGGGGAACAAACAAGTAGGAGAGGATTTGAAAAAATATTTTAATCTGTGGGCACTTTAGTCTTTTCAAGAGTTAACTCCTTTTTGGATCTCCAAACGGAGGGAAAGTTACCAAGAAAACTTAGGACCCTGTCTCTTTGTTCCTGTTCCTGTCCCTGCCCCATCACTGACCACTCTTTCAGTTTCTCTTCCTCTCACTTCCCTAGTCATCCTTTGACCTCTGCCAAACAGCAGACAATGCCATATGCTCTCACTCACATTCAGTCACACATCTGGCAGCTTCCTCTTCATCATAGAGATGCTTCCTGGCTCCATGCCACCAAGTTTTCATCTTTGGTTCGTTCTGCTGTGAGCTATTCACCCATTGCCGCTCTTCAAGTCAAAAGAAGATGGTGTGCAGGGTTGGACTGTCTTCATAGAGGGTTTCCTGAAGCGTCCTTCCTTAGCCATAGAGGCACCCTCTTTCCAGACTTTGCCACAACCCGAAGAAACTAGCCTGAAGGCATAAAGCACCTCAAGACTAGATGGTATCCATAGGGTCAAAGAAACATTTTTAGTGTCTTACAGAATTAAAAAGCAGTATTTGTGCTATATGTCTTAAATAGCAAGTTGTATAATTGCATTGAAGTTTGCTGCACTGCAGTAAATAACTAGATGTTTACATTATGCTGATCTTAGAGCCTCAGCATCTGGGCTAGAATAGTTTCCCTACAGTTCTGAACCATTCTGTTAGTTTACTGTGGATAAACTGAGCTGTATGCAGTTTGTCATTCTTTTCCATTTCGTGCCATTTTGTCACCCTCCTATTCTTTCAGATATTTACATTATCTTGCTGTGCATCTAGAGAATTAGTGATAAAGTTTAAAATTTTAAAATAGTTCAGCTCCTAATTTCAGTGTCTGCAAAGTTTTATTCGGGTTTATGTGCCAGCTTGCTCTTTTCATATTATGGATCCAGTGCCACTGACATGACATGGATAAAAATTGGATTCAGACTAATTGCTCCTAATTGACTTCTGTCATCTTTGTGGCGCACGCTTCAGATATGGGGTGTTAGTTCTCTTAGTACTTAGTGGGTAGAATTCCATCCCTAGCCTATTTGGAATTTGATTGTTCATTCTGCTTTTGAAGTGTTTGAAAATGTTTCCTTTTAAATTCCCCTTTTAAGTATTATGTTGTACCACTGCCTCCTGTACACAGTTTTAATAGATCCAGTGAACAAGGTACTAGTTATAAAAGTGCTTTGCAAATAATAAATACTTTATACAAAGTAATTATAGTATTTCCGTTAGCTTTAAACTGCAAATGCATGATTTGAATAATTTTCTACCTGAAACTAGAAACACACTGTTGTTGTTCTTCGAGTAGTGTCCATCTGGGTGCTCCACTTCAGGTGTGCATGCGCCCCATGAGCCTTTGATCAGAGATTTTTGATGGTAGTATCTGTTCATCCTGCACATGTGCCCTACATATCCTTATGCCCGGTACCAAAGACCTGGGGCTGCATGGACGAACCACCCTCAGTTCCTTCTCAGCCACCTCAGCCTATGACAGCATCTACCACTCAAAGTTTAGCTTTAGAATGTGCTAGTTTTTAGTTTAGTTTAATGTAGTTATTTACTTCTTTTTTAATTTATGCTTGCACTTTATTTTTTGTGTGACGCTTGTTTTATGCTTATTTTAATCCTTGGGGTTCATCGCCAGGATATGTCAGGATCTCCAGGATTTAGGTGCTGCTTTACCTGCTGGGAGTCTGTTGGACATTCCTGGTGTATTCACTGTTTAGGGGATACTACACTTTTGAGGGAAGTGTGTATCTGCTCAGCCTTTAAAAGCAGAGCTAATAAAACCTGGGAGATTAGAGTCGGGCTCCTAGTGATGGCCTCAAATCCAGGCCAAGAGAACTACCTTGTACATTGGCCTCCAGGTGAGATTAGTGCTTTGTCAATCTTTGCACCGCATTCACCCAGGCCTTTGCAGGACAGACAGTCAGAGATTACTGGAAGGACTCATAAAAGGAAGAGTACTAGTTCTCCTCATAAAGCGCCTATATCAAAAAAGCCTGTCTCCTCAGAAGAAGACTGTTGGAGATCTCAGGTCCCGGTCTGGGTACCGCTGAGTCTCCAGACTCCTTTGGTGTACTGTATCTAGGGCTCTGAAGTCTTCCAAAGGTCACGGTATCGAACATGGTTTAATACTAAAGGCATCCTCTGTACTGCCCGAGAATGACCATACTACAAAAGAGTCTAAACCTCTACCTCCAGAAAGGCAGTACCTACAGACTCCATGCTACACTCAGTACCTAAACAAGTCACCCAGGCTCCCTTGCTACCGATGAAGAAACAAGCATCTCACGCTATTTTGGCACCCCCAAAGCAGTCATTGTCTTTGGTACCAGCAACATCCACTAGATGGAATCCACCAAAACAGTTTCAGCCCCTGGTACTGACACTGGAAACTTGCTCCTTTTCAGTACTAATCTACATCAGTCATCATGGGGGAGTGAGGTTCCTCATTCTCTGTTCCAAAGCAAATAAGTTATGGAACTCTGAAGTATAGCCAACCACATCCTCATTTCAACCTCTTACCTTCCAGGCATACAAAACACCATGGCAGACTCTCCCAGCCGACATTTCTCCTGTGGTTATGAATTGGAACTGGAATTGTGGGGTTCTCAATCACATTTTTCTGGCTTGAGCCCTTCAAGACCTGTATGCTGCCACCGCCAATGGGAAATACAAAAAGCTCTGTTTGAGAGGAAGCTTTGGCCTTCACTTCCTCGGGGATGCCTTCCTTGTTCCTTGGTGGAGAGGTCTCTACTATGTATTTTCTCCAATGCCACTGATCGTTGAACAATATCAAATGAGATTGAGCCAAAATCATATTGATTGTTCCAACATGGGTAAGACCAGTCTAGTACCCTTACCTAATTTGTCTAGGTTTTTGTCCAGCATGGAGTCTTCTGCCCATTCCCCATTTGCTATCTCCGGACTTCGTTCAGACTCTTCATTCCAACCTGGAGATTCCTCATCTCAGAGTTTGATGGTTCTTGGATATAGAGACTTTCTGTTCTGCAGAGGTGTGAAAGGTACTATTAAATACTAGAAAAACATCCACACAAAAGTGTTATCTTCAGAAATGAAGGAGATTTCATCACAACGTTCCACTGTTCACTCTCCCATCTCAGCTGTCCTTGATTTACTTGTTGGAATTAAAAAACTCAGGACTCTTTCTGTTCTGTCAAGGTTCATTTAGTGGCTATAATAATCTTTTATTCCTCAACTGAGGGATTCTCAGTGTTTGCTCATCCCACAAAAGTAAGATTCCTTAAAGAATTGATGCACCTTTTCCCTCCAGTTAGGAACGGTGCTCTCGTATGGGATCTAAACTTGCTCCTTAATTGTCTCATGAAAACCCCCTTTGAGCCAATGGCCACCTGTTCTCTTCTTCCCCTGACATTGAAAGTGCCGTTCTTGTTGGCCATTGTTTCTGCCTGAAGAGTCAGGGAAATGGGCGGTTGAATGGTGGACCCTTCGTTTACAGTTTTTTCAAGGACGCAGTTTCATTGCGACCCTATCTTAAATTTCTACGTAAGGTGTCCTCTGTATTTCACATCAACCAAGTCAATCCATCTCCCAGTTTTTGTCCCAAAGCGAAATCGGACTGATCAGGATGCTACTCTCCATGCCTTGGATCTCAGAAGGGCATTAGCTTTCTATTTGGGCAGAACCATTTAGAAAGTCTCCCAAACTGTTTCGATCAGTCAGCAATTGAAGGAAACAGAGGATCCACAATCTCCACCCAAAGATTCTCAAGGATCTCTGGATGTATTATCTCCTGCTGTAAATTTGTCAGTGTATCCACTCTCCTTCTAGAGTTCTAGCCCATTCTCCATCTACCTCTGTGGCATTAGTCATACACGCTGGAAATCTGCAAGGTTTCAATCTGGACCTTGATATATACTCTTTCCAAAAATTATGTGACAGTTTATTCCTTTAGAACTTATGCTGCAGTTGATAATGTAGTCATATATCTTCGGTATTAGATTCGTCTCCAAAGCTCCTTCCTCCTGATGGGGATACTGCTTGGAAGTCATCTGATGTGGAGCACCCAGTGGGACACTACTCAAAGGAGGAGGAGAGGGTACTCATCTTGTGCAATAATTGGAGTTCAAGATGTGTGTCCCTATGGGTGCTCCACTACCCAGTCTCCTTACTCTTTTTTTTTAGTGTTTCCTCCACGGGGCTTTGCCGCGGAGAAGGAGCTGAGATGGTTCACCCATGCAGCCCTGTATGCTCTTGACAAAGAGCATGAGAATGTGTAGGGCGCATGCACGGACTGAACAGGTACTACTACCGAAAATCTCTGATCAAAGGCACGTGGGATGTACACGCCTGAAGTGAAGCACCTATAGGGGGACACATCTCAAAGAACTCCACTTACTACACAAGCTGAGTAACATTTCCTTTTTTAATTCTAGATGGGAGCAAAGGGTGGACCAGCATGGTCGAGTATACTACGTAGATCATGTTGAAAAAAGGACAACATGGGATCGGCCGGAACCTCTTCCCCAAGGGTGAGTCTGTGGAAGACATCTAGCCTCTGGTGATATGTCTAGGCTATAGTTTAGCTCAAGTTAATTGATTATTAATTAACTTGAGCTAGCGGACACTTTGGATATTACACACTTATTCCAAGGCACACACATTTGTGGTTTGTACTAAGCTGAGCCCTAACGTAAATACCAAACACTAGTGGAATGTCCAGACTAGCAGGTATAAACATGTTGGCTAGCTCCAGTTAAATTTCTAGTGTAGATAAACCCCAGGAGACTTTGTGACCCGCTTAAGAGCTTGCATGTGCTTTTTTGGACCATCTCTATCCCTATATGAGTGGCACATGCTGGTGCCTTGGACATGAGGCTCAGATTTTTATTTTTATTTTTTAAATCTTTGGAGAATAAGAGAGAAGAAATGGCTATCTGCATTGTATCTGTTGTGTAGGGTTGGTGGAGAGGGAGAAGGTATAGGAAAAAGAGGAGTAGGGAAGTTTTACTAACAATCAGACACCAAGCAGCTGTGTCTGCTTAATAAAGAAAAAAGGTGCTCAAGATCAGTCATGGGAAAAGAAAATAGATTGTTTGTCTTCCCCGCTCTGGGGAAAGGAACCAAAACCGAAAAACCACAGCAAAGGCTACCACAAATAACAGCACATGGGTCTTAGCCCCCAAAAATACTATGTTCACTAGTCAGCTCTGAATAAGTGCTTCCCTGATTAGCTCTTTCTCCTGAGGTCTCTGGTTTCTATCCTGTTACCAAAGCTCAGGTTCCCATCTGCTAACCTTGCTGCACACCTGCACCTTAAGCAGAGCTTTGCTAATCATACTCTTCCAGTCATTAATAGACCAGCAGCCAACAGCATTAGCTTTTACACAGGAGCACACATTTGTATATTTGTCCTTTTTCCTGGTTTTCTGGGGACACTGCATCTTTTAACCAAAAAACTATTTTTTTCCTTCACACTTTATTCGTATCACATTCACACTCACTCATGTCACGCACACAACAAGAAAATGTAGAACTGCCGAGAGAACTGATCTCAAAGGGGAAAATACACTCCCCCACCCCCAACAGACACCAACCTGTTGCACTATACTTTATGGCTTTTACATTGATATAGTGGAGAGAGTTTATCAGGTATTGATCAATACAGGTATTGCACCAGACCTTGCTCAATACTTGACCACTGCTCATTTGAGTTTTTTGATGAATGTCACTTATTTCAAATTGATATGAAGTGGAAACCAAGTAAAATGTGGGCACTCTTTTGGTTTTCTGAGGTTAGACTAGAAGTGTGCCAGAAAGTGCATGAGAGTATCTCACGTTTTGCAGCCAGAGCTAGCAATGTTACTTTAATTTTTTTTAAAAGAGACCAGTAGACTGCAATTACTTCACGCGTCCATCCTATCCCTCAAATATATAATGTATAACAACAGTAATGACTTATCCAGAGCCAGCCAGATGTATAAAGCAGCTCCTGAGCACCACTTAAAAGCATTGCAAGTAGGTGACTGACTAGATGGTGGTATTGTGGAACAAAGTGAGGCTATGTCTACACTACTGCAGTAAGTCAACCTATGCTACACAACTCCAGCTATGTGAATAATATAGCTGGACTCGAGTTACCGCGGGGTCTACACCGCGGGAGGTCGATGGGAGAAACTCTCCCGTCGACTTACCTTACTCTTCTCGTCGGGGGTAGATAACGGGTCAACTGGAGAGCGATCTGTTGTCGATTTGGTAGGTCTTCACTAGACCCGCTAAATTGGCTGCCGGTGGATCGATCTCAGAGACTCAGTCCCAGCTGTAGTGTAGACCTGCCCTGAGAATAATTCTCTCATTTTAGATAGCACTTTTCTCTAGCTCTTTAGATTGTTTCAGCAGGAGCTGTAAGGGGGAGATAGGCACTGACCACATTGAACTTTTCATTTAACAAAGCTCCACGTCCAATTCCATATTTATCTCCTGCTTGCCTTGCTCCTTGTCTGACTCTAAAATCGTTCTGAGGCTTTGAGTGCTGCATGCTGTTGAGACTCCTTGTTTGCATTGTTTAGCTGGGAGCGACGAGTTGACAACATGGGGAGAATTTATTATGTCGACCACTTCACTAGAACGACAACATGGCAACGACCAACATTGGAATCTGTCCGGAATTATGAGCAATGGCAACTTCAACGCAGTCAGCTTCAAGGAGCTATGCAACAGTTTAACCAGAGGTTCATATACGGGGTGAGAAGTCTATTCTGATATAGAGGAAAAAACGTGTTCTGGAGGAGAACCCCCACTCCCAAATTCCACCCATCCACCTCCACTACAAACAGATCAAACTTCCTTCCCCTTCTTCTGCATCCCTTCTGCACAGCTTTGTGAAGGTGCACACACTTGGGCTTGGCAAGGGGCTGCCAGAAGATTGTGCCCTGAAGGATACCAGAGTTAAAGTTGTGCATTCTTTGAGGTGTATGGTGGCTGTGTGTTTGTTTCTCTTGATGTGGGAGTAGAGGGTGGTATGTACAATTGGTAACCTTAATTTATTTCCTTGCTTTTTGTTGTTAGGTATGGCACAACTATAACTGACAAACGGTAGTGTTTGCTGTATTGTATATATCTTGTGAAATATTCCTCATGTAGCAAAGTCCATTGATTTACTGAGAAAGGTCAAAGTGGTGAGAAAATGGTTCAAAACCAGCTGTGGTTTAGATGTTGTGGCCAGCTAGCAGATGTAGTGGCTGTTTATGCTGGTAATGTTTGGAGACTTGTTCAGGTTAATTCTATTTGTATTCAGTCTTAAATGAATTCTAAATCTTAGTCACTTCACTGTGTTCTGTCTTCTATTGGTTGGCCAAAGATTAGTATGGGAAGTTCACCCAGAGGAAGCAATTGAGGGATTTTATGCAGGTAAAATGCAATTATAGCATGTGATTGGGAGGAAAACAAGGGGAGTTAAGCAATCCAAAATCCACCAAATACTAAGGAATGGTAGACTTTGACTGGACATCTCCAAATACTGCTTGCAGTTAGTTTAGCAAGACAGGTGATGTAGGTTTTTAGTAGCTACTTAAATACTCATGTTAAGCCTCAAAAACAGAGCAGTGTGTTTCCCTGATTGTGTTAGGCTTTCATGTATTGGATTCTGAGGCTGTGTTTACACAAGCACTTCTGTCTGTATAATTAAGTTGCTCGAGGGTGTGATGCCCTGTGTAGCACTAGCAAGAATGCATTTGCTTGACTGATGTTATGGTTAAATTAGAGGTCTGGAAAGAAAATTGGTGGTGGGTGGTCATGATTGATGCACCATTTTTGTGTGTGATCTGCAGAACCAAGACGCTACCCCCACACAGAAGACAGAGTTTGATCCTCTTGGCACCCTGCCACATGGATGGGGTAAGTCTTGTTCAAATGGTGTTTTATAACATAACTTAAACATTAATACATACATCTGGCATTTTTTTTACCAAATGTTTTTGATCGTACTTTGCTTTTTTTTCTTTTATGAAATCTGAATTTAAATTCCCTTTTTATTAAAAATAATCAAAAGTACTGTTTAAGAACCAGCTTCTGATACGGTGTATATGCAGTTCCATAAATAGATTAAAAAAGTACACCGTATTATTCTGTTACACTTCTAAGTTGCAACTGACTTTCTTTTAGTGTCCTTATCATACAATGTGGACTTTTCCCTGCTGCTGTTACTGTCTTAACCATTTTAGTCATACAGATTGTTTTGTTTTGTTTCTGCTAGAGAGCCAGTGCTTGGAAAGTTTTTGTTGGTCTTGAAAGCGTTTGTACAGGTCTGCCAGCCCCTTATTAAAAATATTTCCAGCATAATTTCAGCAGTCAATATCATTGCATTAATTTGTTTGAAAGATAATATAAAAGTTGTCAGGATTTGTCTACACTACAAACTTTGTCGTCATAGCTATAGTGGATTAGCTATACCAGCAGAGTGCCCAAGTGGAGATGCTGATAAGGTGACAGAAGTTCTCCTGCCAGTATAGCTAAACCACCTCCCCAAATGACAGGAACTATGCTGACAGAAGCACTCTTCTGTCGGCATAGTTGTGTCTACACTTGGGGTTTTGCTGGCATAGCTTTGTCAGATGGGGTGTGATGATTTTTTTTTCCCCACGCTCCTAAATAATAGACCTATGCTGGCAAAACTTTGTAATGTAGACTAAGCCTTGTATTCAGGTGGTGGGGTGGGGAAAACAAGATGATAATCAGAATGATGTCATTTTAAGGTTGAATACCTTTTACTTGGCAGATCTAGACATGGATTTTTTTTATAACATTTCAAAAGTTTGATTTGCAATTTTTTAAAGGTTCAAACATTATTTGGATTTCTAGTCTTGGATGTATGCAAAATATCAGTGCATTAAACTGGCAGGCCCACATGGCACCTTATTCTACATGTGTGGTATTTCAAAGAACATTGCTAATTAGTTGGTTTGCTCCGCTCCCCCTGGCAAAATCAAATCTCCGTGTACAGTAGAGTTCTGCTACTTTTATAACCTACTTACAAACATGCCTCTGCACGTAGGCGTTTCCTATAAAGCTGGACAGAAATGCTTATTACCTGCCATGGCTTGATTTCAAGGCTCTGTTTTTCTCCTGCAACATCTAAAACATAGTGAGGCGCTTATATGCTGTGCTTATCTAACGTTGTCAAATTGCAGAAGACTGAATCTTGGTGTTAAGTAAAGGAGAAATGGATTTTCAACAGAATGTGTGTATAAGTGTTTGCATATGTGCCTAAACATATTTTAACTGTGTGAGACAATAAACATCCATATTTATTTACTTGGGGTGTAAACATTATTTTTCTCTTGCTGCAGTTTTGGCTCATACTTTAACAGTGGAACGGCTTTCACATTCATACTCTGCCGTACTTGTATACATGTCTGGTGTACCCGGGCACGTTTCTTCATTCTTCCATTAATCAGTTAAACTATATTTGAGGTCCCATGGCAATAATCCAGGGAGTTGGGATTTATAATGGCTCATGATGGAAAATGGTTTTCCTGTGGAGAAAACCACTTCCTTTTTTTCATCTCCAACTAAAAGTAGGTTTTTTTTCCCACCTTTCTCAATGGAAAAATAAATAGTATAATAAATAACTGTACATATGTGGATGTTTTTAAGTATAGTTTTTGTTGAAGATGGAAGGCTCAGATTGATTTAAAAATAAAAAGATCAATATTGGTATTTTAATTTTTAAACAAGGGGGAAATATCTACATGAGCATTCCAGAACAACCAAAAAAAGTAAGAGAAATTAAGGTAAAATGCAAATCTGGTTCTTCCATAAGTTATCTTTCTTTGGGCATCTGCTAAAGAAACCTATTTTTAAAATAATGGGAGGGGGGGAAAAGGCTTTTCTACTTTTATTATTATTATTGTTTGTTGTTGTTATAATTAGTCATAGTAAATATATTATGCTGTTGCCCAAAAGCCCCACTTGTGTTTGGGGCCCCATTGTGTTAGGTGCTGTAGAAACACACAAGTGAGACAAGTCCCTAAAGAATATCAGATGAACACCCTGAATGTTGTTTTTTGCTGAGGGTAAGTTATGGTACACTTCAAAACATTACACTAGTACTTGAATTAAAATAGATTTCTGGTGCTGAGAAACTGGTAAGAAATGATGAGTTTGGAGAGATGATGAAGAATCAGATACGTTAAATTTGAGATTGAGGTGCCAAGAGCACCTAAAGAAAACACACTGCCACAAGATGTCCAGCTAATTGGTTATTTTAAGCACAGTTAGTGTGAGGAGTAAATTTGCTGGAACTAAAATTTCTTCACTTTTTATTTCTCCTTAGAAAAGAGAACTGACAGCAATGGCAGAGTGTATTTTGTCAATCACAACACACGTATCACACAATGGGAAGACCCCAGAAATCAGGGGTAAGAATTTTTAAATCAGTTAAATAATTTCAAATGGATTTTTAATATAAGTGTTATAATTATTATTATTTTAGTTGAGAGCTTAAGTTCCCTCTAAGCGCGGCCGTGCAGCAGGCTATCAAGGACCGTGCACACACGCAGCCACAGGGCCTGGAGAGCATAGAGGTAGGGGGTGGGTGGGGGAGCAAGTTGGGTCGTGCAGGGCTGCGGCGGGGAGAGGCGCCTCTCCCCCAGCCCAGGTGCTGCTGCACAGAGAGGGCTATGGGGAGTTCTCTCTACCCACCACAACTCCGGGGCAGCCTGCACCCCAAACCCCTCATCCCTGGCTCCACCCAGAGTCCTCACCCCCAGCTGGAGCCTTCAGGCCCCACACCCTAAGCCCAACCCTCAGCCCCAAGCCCCCTCGCGCACCCCATACCCTTTGTCCCTGGGCCCATGCCAGGGCCCTCGTCTCCTCCCCCCCCGCACCCCAAGCCCAACCCTCTGCCCTAGCCCTGAGCCGCCTCCTGTACCCCAAACCCTTCATCCCCAGCCACAGTCCTCAGTCCCCGGCACCCTAACCCTCTGCCCCAGCATTGAGCCCCCTACCTCACTTCAAACCCCTCAGCCCCATCCCCACCATGCATCACCTCCATATTGGTGCACATAACAAAATTCATTCTGCACATGGATGTAAAAAATTAGAGGGAACATTGGTTGAAAGTGAGAATTAGGAGGCATTTCTGAAAACTGAAGCCTTGGATTGAACCTTGCTGCCTTCTATCGGCTTTTCAGACAAGACTCACTTACAATGTAGAAAATGATACAGAACTAAAGCAAAAAGAAAAGGAGTACTTGTGGCACCTTAGAGACTAACAAATTTATTTGAGCGTAAGCTTTCATGAGCTACAGCTCACTTCGTTCGGCTGCTACTCTGAAACCAGAACTAAAGCAGGAATTACTAAAAGGAACATTGCTTGCATAACAGGAAAACCATTAGGAAAGTCCCAGTTAACAGCAACACCTCTTTGCAAAAAAAACCCCAAACACACAAACAACTATTACAAAGTCAAAGACCAACCGGAAACATTTCCAGTAATAGAGAAAATTAAATAGAAATAAGCAACCCTGCCCTTAGTGCTTGTAATTCTCACTTTACAGCAGCGGTTCTCAAACTTTAACAGCCCACAAACCCCTTTCACTAAATTGTGAAATCTCGTGAACCCCCTCCTAAAAATGAATATTTCCAGGGATTTAAGTTTAAATTTCCTCAGTGTGATGGATGCACTTGCTTTACTCTGCATAGCTCTTGGAGGTCTGGAACCACTGGACAAAGATAAAGTCTCGGGTCTGTTTCTGTATCAAGTCTGTTTTTGTATTTGGTTTTCAGATGTGCAAACGAGAAAAACGCTTTCTCGCATAAGTATGTTGTCGAAAATGGTAACAAAACTGCAGCAGCTTTTTCTGCCAGAAGGGGGTCCTCATTTCTTAAACTCAACCAAAAGTTGATCAGTGACAGATTTCTGAAACTCCTTTTCAGTTCATAATCACAGGAGGTCTCAATCAATTTCTCTTTTTCCTCCGTGTTCAATATCTGTGTTGAGAAAGTGGTATCATCAAAAGGGTTGCGAATCCAGTCATCGCCTGACATAGCTGGAAAGTATTCCCTGAAAGTTGTGCAAGGTCCTTTTAGGTGTGTAGTTATATTTGTTTTAGTGCACTGATCCAACTGAAATTTATGTTCTGCCAGGAAGTCATGAAGATTACTGAAACACTCAGTTTGATCGTTTTCCAAACAACTTTCCCAGAACTGAAACTTCTTTATCATGGATTCAGCTCCTTCTTGCACGTTGAAAACTGTTATATTGTGGCCTTGAAGAGATAAATTTAGGTCATTAATTCTTGAGAAAATATCTACTAAATAAGCTAGGCTCTGGAGCCAGACATTATTTTCCATACAGCTGGCAAGGTGCAAAGAGTGGCTGTTGGGGGGGGGGGGGGACCTAGGATTTCTGTTCTAAGCTCAGACAAGCGCACAAGGATTTTGCCCCGTGAGAGCCATCTAACTTCAGTATGTGTCAACAGACAGTTGTGTATACTACCCATTTCTTCACAAAGTATGTGAAATATTCTGGAATTTGTTGACCGTGATTTTATGAAGTTCACCATTTTCACTGCATTGTCCAGCACTTCCTTCAGTCCATCAGGCATGCAATTTGTTGCGAGGGCTTGTCTGTGGATGCTGCAATGAGTCCAAGAGACTTTTGATGCAACCTTTTTTGTTCGAGCTACAAATCCAGTATACTTCCCCGTCATTGATGTGGCCCCATCAATGCAAATGCCTAAGCAACTAGACCAATCTGTTTCCTTTTCTTGAAAATATGCATTAGTCAATGTGGCAAAGTACCTTGTTCTCCTCAACAGACTCAGTCCTTTTTAGCCTTGGAGACATCGGCTTGGGCAAGGTAAATCCTTACAGGTAACATAGGGTCCGGTTATTCCTTTTCCTGATCCGTCCTTTGTGTTTGTTTTTCTTCCCTTCTGGGGCGGGGGGAGTGTAGTCTCTCTTCCTTGACGGGTTCGGTGGCTTGCTGCCCTTAGCCTACTGGCAGCTTCCCTCCTTCTCTCACTCTCTCCTCCCTCTCCTTCCACGCTGGGGAGGGTTTAAAAAGGTCTCCACCAGTTGGAGTCAGCTGAACCTAATTAGCTCCCTAGCAACCCCTTCTCCACCTAAACCTTATTTCCCTGTGGTTATTTCCTCAGTGGACAGGGAGGGGCCTTTTAATCCCCTGGGTCTAATTACTACCCCTCCCTTTTTTGTAGCTGTTTGTCATGGGTTGACCACATATCCCATTTCCCCCCCGCTCAACACTACAGGGTTGGGCTACTTGGGTCGGAAAGCAGTGCACTCTTGATAGGCCATCCGCATCGCCATGTTGGATTCCAGACCTATGTTGTATTGTGAAGTGGAAGGGTTGAAGCGACAGGAACTATCTCTTTACTCTCACATTTTTGTCTTTCTTTTGGTGCATCCACTGCAGAGGGGCATGGTCAAGGGTAAACCTCCATCCCAGTAGATAGTAGCGTAGGCTTTCTACGGCCTCTTTTACCACCAGACATTCCTTTTCCACTCCGGCATACTTCCGTTCCCTAGGCAGGAGCTTCCTACTGAGGAAGAGGACGGGGTGTTCGTCGTCTCCGACCATTTGTGAAAGTACAGCTCCCAACCCTACTTCAGAGGCTTTGGTTTGCAGGATAAACTCCTTCCCCCAGTCTGGTGCTGCTACAAGTCTGGGATCTGTGCACAGGGCCGTCTTCAGATCCCCAAGAGCGCCTTCGTCTGCAGCAGACCAATTTATTATGTCTGGGCCCCTAGCTTTGGTTAGGTCCGTTAATGGGCATGCCCTGGTGGCGAAGTGGGGAATGAACCATCTATAGTACCCCACTAGTCTCAAGAAGGCTCTGACCTGTTTTTTCCAGAGGGGTCAGGGCCACTTCTGTATAGCTTCTAACTTGTTGAGTTGGGGCTTCACCATGCCCCTCCCCACTATATACCCGAGGTACTTGGCCTCAGCTAACCTGATCGAACATTTGGAGGGATTCGCCATCAGCCCCACCTTCCTCAGGGTGTCCAGGACTGCTTCCACCTTCTCCAAGTGCGTCTCCCAGTCGGGTCTATATACAGTGATGATGTCGAGAGAGGCCACCGCGTACTTGCCATGGGGTCGCAACAGCTTGTCCATGAGTCGTTGAAATGTAGCAGGAGTGCCGTGCAACCCAAAGGGGAAGACAGTGTATGGATACAGACCTTCTGGAGTTGCAAAGGCCGTATTTTCTTTGTCGGCCTTGGCCAGTGGGATCTTGCCAATAGCCCTTGGTCAGGTCAAGGGTAGACATAAACCATGCTTTTCCCAGTCTGTCAGTTAGCTCATCTATCCGGGGTATAGGGTATGCATCAAATTGGGATACCTCATTCAACTTGCTGAAGTTGTTACAGAACATCCTACTGCCGTCAGGCTTAGACACTAATACCACGGGACTTGACCATTGGCTATGAGACTCTTCAGTGACTCCTAAGGTCAGCATTTTCTGGACCTCTGTCCTGATCTCTTCTCTTTTTTGGCCTCTGGGATCCGGTATGGCTTGATGTTCACTTTCACTCCAGGCTCTGTGAGGATGTGGTGGTGAACCTCAGTATTCCTGCCTGGCTTTTCCAAGAACACATCCTAGTTGCGTTTGATCAGGCTGATCACTTCCAATCGTTGTTCCGGAGTCAACTTCGGAGATATCCCCACCTGGTCGGGCTGGTTGCTTTTAGGGGATGGCGCCCCCAGCGCAACCACCAGATTTCTCTATCCTACCGAGGTTTCAGCAGATTTATATGTTAGATCTGCTTCTGGCGGCCCGGTTGTCGACTTACAGTCGACTTCTCCTATAGCGTCTATTATTTCATATGGCCCCTGCCACCTGACCAGGAGCTTGCTCTCTGCCGTGGGTATGAGCACCATTATTCAGTCTCCCACCTGGAACTTCTGGGTCGCCTCTTAGCGATTGTAGTATGTCTGTTTCGCCTCTTGTGCCTTCTCCATGTGTTCGTGTACAAGGGGGGGCAACTTGGGCTATCCTGTCTTTCATCTGTAACACATGTTCAATGATGTTTCTCCCTGGGTTCAGCTGTTCTTCCCAGCCCTCTTTAGCCAGGTCCAGTATGCCTCTGGGGTGGCAACCATATAACAGCTCAAAGGGGGAGAATCCCATGGAAGCCTGGGGTACTTCCTGTACGGCAAACAGCAAGTAGGGCAGCAGAGTGTCCCAGTCTTTTCCACCACGACTAACCACTTTCCGCAACATGTTCTTCTATGTCCTATTGAAGCATTCGACAAGACTATCGGTCTGGGGATGGTAGACCGATGTCCTGAGGGTCCGTATGTGGAGCATTGTACATAGGTCCTTCATCAGCTTAGACACAAAGGGTGTCCCTTGGTCCGTCAGGATCTCCTTGGGTATCCCTACTCTGGAAATCTGGACTAATTCTTTGGCTATGGTCTTGGTCAGGGCGTTCCGCAGGGGTATGGCCTCGAAGTATCTCGTGGCATAATTTAGTATTACCGGAATATTCTGGTGGTTCCTGGCTGACTTCTCCAATGGCCCTACTAGGTCCATAGCTATTCGCTCAAATGGGATCTCAAGGGCCCCTTTGGTACCTCTACCAATTATTAAGTGTGGACGGGGCCCATGTATCTGGCATTCGGGACAGGACGTACAATATTGTAGGACCGCCGCGTAAATGCCAGGCCAAAAAAACCTCTGCAGGATCTGATCAAGGGTGACCTAGGTGGCCCCGGAACAAATGGCTGTGGGCCAGATCCATCCCACCCCTCTGATGCTTCTGTGGGACCAAGAGTTGTTCTACAACTTGCTCTTGGACCCGGAGTACTCTGTATAGTAGATCGTTCTTAATCACATAACATGGCCCTGGGCCCTTAACTCTCCTCTCCACAGAGACCCCATTTACCTCGACTGCTTCTTTACGAATATTGTTGTGTATTGGATCATTGGCCTGATCCTGACGAAAATTCCTGAGTGTGATCCCCATTTGTCCAAACTCAGGGGGGTCTACCTCAGTCTCCCCTTTGGGGAAAGCCCCTGGGGAACCCGGTTCGACGATATGGTTGTTGATTGCCGGCCCAGTCCCGCTGTTCGTTGAGCCACCTCTTTCCCCTACAAGTGTAGACTTCTGGTATTGGGTCAGGATCTTCGTCCCCCTCCTTTTACCTTCCTTCCGGGGCTTCCCCCGTGGGGAGAACAAATCCTGATCAAATTCATGGAAGGCCGGGGGTGGGGGGGTAGGGAACTGGGTAGGGGAGTTTCGGAACTACTCCCACCGTCACCTTAGTGGGGTTTTCGCGAACTTCTGTTTTTACGGGGATGGTTGGGTAATAGTTGACATCCCCATGCACACAGGATATTCCTGAGCACTAGGCCCAGGATAGTTGGTCCTGCCCTACCAGCTTCCCCGAGATCAACGTGATTGCACTCCCCGAGTCTTAACAACTCGGTGGTCTCTATACCATTCATCTTAACGGGTTTAGTGTATCTATGAGGGACCATTGCAACCCCGACTAGACTTATTAGATCACATGGTCCCCCTATATCTCCCAGTTCACATTTCATGGGCTCTTCTAGATTTGGGCATTGGGCAGCGAAATGCCCTAATTTGCCACAGGTGTAACATCAGTACCCCACTAGGGGCAGCCGCCTATCTTTCAGGATGCTGGGCTTTATCCCCCGAGTCTTTATCCCCCAGTCCTCAAGTTTCTCTGGGACCGCCGGCTGCTTTTCTGCCTCCTTCCTCCCATCCGTTGTCCGGCCTGGCACTCGGGCAAACCGGGGCCTCGGCACGAAGACTTGTCTCCGATTCTGACGCCTGCCTTCCTTCCCCAGTGATCCGAGAAAGTTCTTGGGCTGCTAAGTGCCTCTCTACGTGGGCAACTAGTTCATCATAGGAGGAGGGATCATTTTGACGGACCCATCCTCGTATGTCCAGCGGCAACCCCCTCATGTACCTGTCCAAGATTAGGATTTCCACTACCTTTTCCGGCCCATGGGTCTCGGGGCGGAGCCACTTCTGGGCAAGGCGGATTAAGTCAAAAAGTTGGGACATTGGTGCTTTGTTGTCCCACTCGTGGAAGCACTGGGCCCTTATGGCTGGCGTCACGCCTGACCTTGCCAAGATTTCCGCCTTCAGCTGGGGGTAATCCATAGCTGCTTCCATGGTCATGTCAAAATAGGCCTTCTGGGCTTCCCCTTACAGAAATGGATCCCTGCCCACTGGTCTTGGGGCCAGTCCTCCTGTAGAGCCGTTCTCTCGAACGCGAGGAGATATGCTTCTATATCGTCGTCTGTTGTCATCTTCTGTGAATAGTTGTTTACCCGCAGCGGCCGGGTCCCTTGGGGTCCGTGCGTCAGGGCTTTCAACTGGTTCACTGCTTCAGTCAGGGTGGCTCAATCTTGGGCCGCTTGGCTCATCAGTAATTGGTTCATCTCCTGTTGGATATCTACTGCCTCTTGCTGGGTCACCATCTTTACCCTGGTAGCTTCTTGTTGGGCCACAGTGCCTGTATCAATGCCTTCACTACATCCTTTTTAAAGCCCTGCCCTTAGATGGCTTGCCTCCAAGCCTTACTCACTCACCACATCCCACTGCTGACACCACGTGTGGCAAAGTACCTTGTTCTCCTCAGCAGACTCCGTCCTTTTTAGCCTTGGAGACATCGGCCTGAGCAAGGCAAATCCTTACAGGTAGCACAGGGTCCGGTTATTCCTTTCTCTGATCCGTCCCTTGTGTTTGTTTTCCTTCCCTTCTGGGGCTGGGGGAGTGTAGTCTCTCTTCCTTGACAGGTTCGGTGTCTTGCTGCCCTTAGCCTACTGGCAGCTTCCCTCCTTCTCTCACTCTCTCCTCCCTCTCCTTCGATGCTGGGGAGGGTTTAAAAAGGTCTCCACCAGTTGGAGCTGGCTGAACCTAATTAGCTCCCTAGCAACCCCTTCTCCACCTGAACCTTATTTCCCTGTGATTATTTCCTCAGTGGACAGGGAGGGGCCTTTTAATCCTCTGGGACTAATTACTACCCCTCCCTTTTTTGTAGCTGTTTGTCCTGGGTTTACCACACTGTTTGTCCTGGGTTTACCACATCAGATTGTAGATATCTTCTCCAGTTGTACGTTCTTGCAATGGTCGGCAAAACAAGAAGTCGTCTTCAACCATACTTTCATTCACATAACGTACACACAGTAGCAGAATATCTAGATTAGCTACATCAGTTGATTCATCCAACTGTATAGCATAATGTGGACTATTTTTCACTCTACGTACAATTGTGGTCTCTACATTATTTGACATGTCATTAATTCTTCGTGACAACGTATTATTGAACAAAGGTACCATGTCAATCCTTTCTGCAGCCTTTTCTCCGAGCATGCAATGAACTACGTCTTTTATACATGGACCAATCAAGCTCTCTGCTATGGTATGGGCTTCTGATGCTTTTGCTACTCAGTAGCTCACGCAGTATGATGCTTCAAGGGCATTTTCATTATCAGTACTTGCTTTGGATATAAAACTGGTAATGTCACTTTTCCTCTCAGCTAATTTTCACCTGAAAAAATCAACGGGCTTGTCGAGTTGTGCAGGATGCCTAGTTTCTAAATGGCACTGAAGTAGAGAAAGTTTGAGGTTTCTGTTTGCTAGAACATCACCACAAATCTCTCTCACTGGTTTTGGACATCTTGATCATAGAATCATAGAATATCAGGGTTGGAAGGGACCCCAGAAGGTCATCTAGTCCAACCCCCTGCTCGAAGCAGGACCAATTCCCAGTTAAATCAAAATCAACTGAGCTCCACAGATCACCAGTGCATGTAAAGCCATATTTTATATAATCATTGTCATATTTTCTTTTCTTTGTAAGTGACTTTCCAGGACCATCATGATCATTAGATTTAGATTTTCCACAGTGTGGACTTGAGGAAACACTAGCGGATTCTTGCGTCTTTACACTTTCCTTTTTCAGCGACTTATCCATTGAACTTGTGTACAAAAGTTCTAATAAAAATAAGACTGCTAACAACCAACAAACTAGAAAATGAGAAGATTCACTCAAGTCTCACTGAAGCAAAACAGCACTCCAGAGAGAATGACCATTACTGAGGCACCTTAAATACTGCTACACTGTCTACAACGTGCTTCCTGCTAGTTTGGCTCGCAAACAGCTTTTCTTCCGCCATAAGCTCCGTCCCTATGAGGGTGCCCTGTGAGGGACAAATTAGCTTGGACCACTCCCCACGTCCAGTGTGGCTCCTGCTCACTCTGCCCTCGATGCCAGCTTCCCCTGTCTGACAAGGACAGGAGTCCAAGCTGCCACCTGTGCGCCTGGGGTCTCAGCTCCTGTCCTGCCCACCATAGGACTCAGGCTACTGGCCCCGCACTGGGGTCTGGGCTGCCAGCTCCGCACTCCGTGGGGCTCCAGCTGTTGGACCCCATTGACTACCCCAGTCAACTGAGCTCCACTGAGCTTGGGCTGCAGGTCCCACTGACCGCTGGGGCTCGGGCTGCCAGCCCCAGCTGCCCAGCTCCACTCTCCCTGGGGCTCGGGCTGCCAGCCCCACAAGGAGCCCTGGGGTTCGGGCTTCCGGCTCCCCCGCTGACAGGGGCAGGGCTCGGGCGCCAGTCCCAACTGCCCTCCCCGCTCTCCCGCTGTCTGCCCTGCAACCAGGTCTCACCTGCTGCCTCCAATGCCCAGGGTTCCCTGGCCGCCATTAGTGAAATTTTTCTGGTAAACCCCCAGGGGTTCACGAACCCCAGTTTGGGAACCACTGCTTTACAGCATAGCACTAGAGCAGGGGTTCTCAAATTCCATTGCAGCGCAGTCCCCTTCTGACAACAACAATTACTACACATCCTCAGGAGGCAAGGACTGAAGTCTGAGCCCGCATGAGCTCGGCTGCACCGGACAGGAGGGGCCAAAGCCAGCTCTGGCGACACCATTAAAACAGAGTTGCAACCCACTTTGTGATCCTGACCCACAGTTTGCAAACTGCTGCTCTAGAGCATGAGAACCCAAAAGTTAAACATACGTGTCTTTTTAAATTATTTATTGTCCAAGCTGAAAGAGCTGCATAAAGTAGACAGGAAGCATAAATAACAAATGTTAATTTAAAAAAAAATCTGTCAGATTATTAAGATGAAGGTAGAGTGGAACTGAAGTTCCCTTAAAGAAGGTGGAGTATTTCTATATATACTTTTTAGTTTATGAAATATAGAACTTGAGGGAAATGTGCAAGCCTCCTGTTAGGAAATAATACAAATAAGTAGTAACTACAAACTACTGCTCAAAATCTCTTGACCTCCTGATGAGACATGCAATACCTTCAGAGTGGCTGTGTGGAAACAATATGTTCTGAGAGCAAGAGTTACTGCAGGGATGTTACCATTCAGATCCTCCAGTTATCATCACCGGGACTTCCAGCAAAGTGTGAAATGAGAACCCCTGATATTTTTGATTGTTAAATTTACCACACAATGTTTGAAGCCATCCTAAATGATAATGGGTCAGTATAAAGGGGACAGTATTATTTTGATTTTGCTTTGAAGTTGTCTTACTATTTCTTGGCAATTTTTTCAAAGATCTGTGCAGATATTAATGGGGTGGTGATATCTCTGACATGCTATATCTTTCCTCTTTGACCGCCGTAATTATATGAATAATAGCAAATGCTGTTTAATAAAATTACTGTGATTTTTAAAAAATCTGGTTACACTGTCAAACAAAATTCTGTATGTTGAGGAGAGAAAACATCCAGAAACTTTACCAGTTTTCTTCAGATTGCTATTAGATATTGGTTTTTCCTTCTTTGTAGTTGAATTTACCAAGCTGATATTGATTATTCTGGTCTCACTGTGGTATCTGACATTAAAATTTAAGAGTAAAGCCAAGTAGAAACAAATCAAACAGAAAATTCCTCAGAGAAATCACCACAAGTTTTCCAGAATTTCAGCTAATTTGTGTTGTCCCTATCCATGATCAGTTGACAGAATATATTAACTTGATCAATTATCTTTGTATTTTCTTGTGTCCCATAGTCAATTAAACGAGAAACCCTTGCCAGAGGGCTGGGAAATGAGATTTACTGTGGATGGCATTCCCTATTTTGTGGATCACAATAGAAGAACTACAACGTATATAGATCCCCGCACTGGAAAATCTGCTCTGTAAGCCTTTATTCAAGAAGACAAACTATATTACACTGAGATTTTTTTACATATGCTTTGTTTAACAGGTATTGCCAAGTATGGTTTTTGTTTTTTTTTGTTTAGTGTTTTTTTGCAGAAGGTTTTTGGCATACCAGTAGAGCTTTTAATTTCCCATTATCTCTTCTACTGAGAATCTTCAACATCCCTGAATATTTTTTTCCCCCTACGTACACCGTATTTTGAATGCTTTACAATTCCTAATTCTTGAGGCCCCTCTGATGGCTTGGATCTTTCCAGCCGAGTACTAGATAAGACTCTTTGGCCTCTAACTAAGCCACTCAGTCAATAAAAACTATTGTGCTAATGCTGTGTCCTCCCTTCTCCTTCTGTGTATTTTAGTGTGCAGGTAGATGCAAATTCAGTCCTTTAATATATTCTAGCATCCAGAGAACCAGGAAGTGGATGTATGCAGAATTGACATGCCAATTTAAGTCAGGTTGGATACAAGTAGATTGGAAATTGGGGTTGGCATTTAGTTAATTTATTGAAAGAATCTTCTTGTTAACTTTGGGTCAACAAGACATCATTTTTTAAAAATTGCATATGAACCCAGAATCTTTCTAATAGATGCATTTTGCAAGTTAAAAATAAATGTAAAGTAAATTACTCTTAAGGATTTTTTTTAAAAAAAGAAAAAAAAACTTTTGTGAATGATGGCCTTTCCGAAGCATTCACACAATTAGAAAACTGGTTTGTTTAACCAGCCAGGTAAACCACATAGCTTCATAATTGTAGTATTTTGAAGCTGTTATCTTGACTTTCAGCAGTGTTTCAGAAATTTATTTTTTCTTCCTGTTTCCAGAGACAATGGGCCCCAGATAGCCTATGTGCGTGACTTCAAAGCGAAGGTCCAGTATTTCCGGTTCTGGTGTCAGGTAAAAAAAAAAAAAATTAACCTTGGGAATGGCTTTGTTGAAATGTGTCCTCTAAAGCTGCATCCAAACAGCTTCAGCTGGGACCATCTAAAAACATTTGAAGCAATTTAGATTAATACAGCTGGCCAGCATGCACTGGCATAAGCTTTAAAACTGAGTAACTATCAGGCTTCAACATGGTTTTAAAACTTTTTAAAACAAAGAAGCGTTCAGTTTTGTCTTCCACAATTATTTTTGTGGTAACATTTCTAAAAGGCTCAATACAACAACTTATTTCTGCTCTTCTTGTACAGAAGTTTGCATGAAGACATTTAATGGAATTCAGTGTAGATAATGTGGAGTTAGTTTCTGCTTTAATTCCATACTTACAAGGCAGGAAGTCTAAGTCTTCCTAAGTATTTTTGTACTTTGATATATCCTTGAAGCGTCAAACAAATGTACTATGTGGCAAATTAGCTCATTCTGGTGATTAGACATACATATTGATATGCAGGTCTTTATACTCAAAACTTCCCACTTATCAAGAGAATAAATCCCTTGGTCTGTAGCATAAGACC
The DNA here is from genome assembly GCF_965140285.1 of Lepidochelys kempii. NCBI lineage: Eukaryota > Metazoa > Chordata > Testudines > Cheloniidae > Lepidochelys > Lepidochelys kempii. The sequence continues at coordinate 26,534,045 of NC_136392.1, read as the reverse complement.
AAAAAAGTCTTAGGCTATGTCTATATTAGATACCTTACAGCAGCACAGCTGAACCACTGCAAGGTCTCCCGTGTAGGTGCTCTGAGCCAACGGGAGCGAGCTCTCTTGTCGGCATAATTAAACCACCCCAACGAGCGGCCATAAATATGTCAGCGGGAGAGCGTCTCCCACTGACATAGCACTGTACGCACTGGTGTGTCTGGTGGTGGTGAAACTTATGTTGGTCAGGGTTTGTTCTTTTGTTTTGTTTTTTCTCACACCCCTGACCAACAAAAGTTGTATGGACAAAAGTACTAGTGTGGACATGGCCTTAGGCTCGAAGGATAACATTCTCAAAAGTGTGAAGTGACTTAAACGCCTGAGGAGCTGTCTACAGGAACAGATAGTTTGCAGCAAGCTGTAGTGTGGTCTACCCCGCACTAACCTGCCAAGGACTAGCAGCCTCTATGAGCCCTGGTGATGTACATTAACAGTTAATGTACTTTGATCTAGTCCTCTTTGAAAAGGAACCTAGATCAAAGCGCATTAACAGGCTGTTAGCGTGCGTCAGCAGGGTCTGCAAGAACAGTTCATCCACATTGGGCTAGTGCAGGGTAGATCACATCCCCACTTGCCAGGAACCAGTTGTTCATGTAGGCAGGCCCTCAGCTTCATTGACTTTTATAACTTAAGCCAGGTCTACACTACAGAACTCTATTGGTATAACTGTCGCTCACGGGTGTGAAAAATTTGCACCCTGAGCAATGTAGTTATACCGACCTAACCCCCCCTGTAGATTGAACCTATGTAGACAGGAGAGCTTCTCCCATTGATGTACCTACTGCCTCTCAAGAAGGTGGATTAACTACACTGATGGGAGAAGGTTTCCCATAGGCATAGTAACATCTTCACTAAAGCGCTACAGTGGCGCAGCTGCACCACTGTAGCGCTTTAGTGAAGACAAGCCCTTAAGCCAGTGGTCCCCAAACTGTGGGATGTGCCCCCTGTGAGGGGAACATCTTCGGGGGGGGCCCAGGCCGGCCTCCATGGGGGGCAGAGAGGGAGCACCACCCAGCTCTGCTCCGGCCCCTGCACACAGTACCAGCTCCACTCCTGGCCCAAGCCCTGCTCCCAGCTGTGGCTAGGCTCCCCGTTCTCGGCTGCTAGCTCCTGGCCGCAGCCCCCAGCCTGGCCACGACTCCGCTCCTGACCCAGGGGGGTATGGACACATTCCATTCCTGGGGAGGAGGGGGGCACAAGAGGAAAAGTTCGGGCACCAATGTCTTAGGCTCATAAGTCACTCAGGATCTACTTTGAAAATTAACAGAGACACTGGCATCGATAATTTTGCAGTTTGTATTTTTTGTGAGGAAAATAAATTTAAATATAAATCAGTTTAAAACTGAACAGCTTTCAATTAAATTTGGGTGAGCAGTTTGTCTTGTTGAGAAGGGACTATAGATCTAGGCAAATTATCACATTGTGCTAGGTTATTATATTAGAACCTGTTTAAAACTATATCATGGGATCATACATGTCGTAGTGATATCAAAAGCAAATATTTATATTACCATAGTGCCTTAGGCCCCATTGTGCTAGGTGTTGTACAATGAACAAAAGGACAGTCCTACCGCCCCCAGTTTTGATTTTGTTTTTCTGTTTCACATAGGCCAGACAGATTCACCAGTCCCTTTTCTAATTTCTGTTAATTTTGTCTGAATGCTTATTCAAAACACTTATTTAAAAGCTGTATATATATATTTCACTTTTGAAACATTTTGCATTTCAGCAACTGGCTATGCCACAACACATAAAGATTACAGTGTCCAGAAAGACATTGTTTGAGGACTCATTTCAGCAGGTATTGTATTGTTAACACATGCTTGCTTGCTTTTGTATACAAAGCAGTACTGGGCAAATTTTTTGAACTTTGTAGCTGAAAGAGAACATCACCCTTAATCTTTCGATATCTTAGGACTTGTCTACACTACCCGCCGGATTGGCGGGCAGCAATCAATCGAGCAGGGGTCAATTTATCACGCGATAAATCAAGTGCTCTCCCATTGACTCCGGTACTCCACCAGAATGAGAAGCACAAACGGAGTCGATGGGAGAGCGTCAGCTGTCGACTTACCGCAGTGAAGACACCACGGTCAGTAGATCTAAGTACATCAACTTCAACTTCCCTATTCACATAGCTGAAGTTGTGTATCTTGGATCGACCCCATGCAGTAGTGTAGACAAGCCTCATTAATGATGGTTAAAGTGATGATTTTTTTAAAAAGCACTCATTATGCTATTCCTGGAGTAAATGCATAATTGGATACACAAGGCAATGTTAAAAACTTAGCATACAGCTGATATCTCTGTTTGGTGCTTGTGTGTATCAAAAAGATTACATCATAATTGTTTTGCCTCTCTTCTACTGCTCTGACAAGAATACATGTATCATTAACTGGTGTTTTAATTATTCAGGTTTGCTATACAGAAAACCACAGTCTTTAGCTGGAAGTAAATCCGTTTAAAGAATATTTAAAAGGTTTTTAAGAAAAATAAATCTTCCTTCAAATGATAGTCCACATGGATTCGACTTCTGGTGTGCATGCACGTTCTTTTGGCCAGCAGTGTCTGTGGGGGCCACACCTGCACCTTAGACATCCTTCCTTTCCTCCGTCCTCCCCAGAAAAAAAAACACTAGAGGGCATAAAGAGTGGAGAGGGCCCAGCCATCCCTCCGTTCCTTCTTTCTGCCTGTAGCAATGAGACAGAACTACTGCAATATCTCCTGCTTGGTGCACTATATTTAATTTTTTTCTTGGCTAGTTCATCAGTTCGTACAGTTTTCCTTGTTATAATGTCCACTGCCATTTTAAAAAAAAACTAAAACAAAAGCAAACTTTTTTTCTGTTAGGTTGAGAGACAACACCTCGTACTAGGGTCTAGCTGCTATGAATGAAACAAAGTCTTCAGCATTCAAAATCTGCTGTTCTTGTGACACAGCTATTCTGCTTTAATGGTGATCACTGCCCGTGCCTTTTTTGCCTTGGAGAGGGGTACATCCCCAATAAATGCTCGATCTGTCACTCCTCCAAGAGACCACAGAAAGCAGGAGGTCCATCTCAAACTTTTTCTTCTGGAGTGCTCAGTGAGTGCCTTCTCAAGACTTGGTGGGCCCTTTCTTCTCAGCTTCTAAGAGTCGTCGTCTTCTTCTAGTGCTCCTGTGAGCTGTAGCTCAGCTTCAAGCTCCCTGGCTAACTCTTCATTGAAGAGATCAAACCCTTTAGCTGCTAAGACCTCTTCCATCCAGTCATCAGAAAGGGGTAGGAGTGCAGTGAGTGCAGACCTAGGTCACCATCTCTGGTGCCTACTAAAAGGAGGCAAAAAACTTCACCAAGCCACTGTTTAACCTCATGCTGCAATTCATGGTCCAAATTGAGTCTCTCTGATGCCTCCGCAAGACCAGTCACCAGGTATCTACGGTACTACTTGAAACTACTACTTATTCTGGGACTCCAGACAGGGTATCTCCTCTTTTGGAGGAAAAACTTCCTGTCCTTCTGAACGTAGCAAGGAGTTATTCCCCATCCATTCACCTCACAGTCACTCTTATGGGCCATACTGGTCTGAGAGGGACTTCAGGACTCTCTATTACAAACATAGACCCCAGGGGTCTCCTGGGGAATATTGACCAAGTTATCCAACCTATCGCCCCAGCCCCTTACCTCTGCAATGTGCAGTCTTTCCCTTATTGGGCTCCTCGGGGTATTCAATTTCCTTCCTCTACAGGATGTTGTAGTTCTACTCAAGAGGACCAATTGTACAGTCCCATTCTCTGTACTGGCAAGATCATAATAGCAAGAAAGAACATCTGCAGGATGCAGAAGGGCAATTGATTCCAGTAGCAGTATCCTCTTCCTTACCAGACAAGGCAGTAGTCTCTTCTATTCCTAGCAAGCCTGATGATTTTAAGATTTTTCCAGGTCTTCTATGTGATATGGCAGAGATCTTGGAGATTCCTGTGGAGGTAGTTCAAGCAAATTCCAAAAATTATTGGATATTCTGCACTCCTCCATACCTGGTAGACTTGCTATGCCTATTAATGAAGGGCTTTTGGAACTGGCAAAAGAAAAAAACTATGGCAGACCACAGAATCAGTGGTATCCATGGCTTAAAGAGCAGATAGATTTTGTCAGATCCTTTCCCAAGTGGTTGAATATTTCTACACCCACCCAGTTCCAGGATCCCTGGTATTGATGGTGGTGCACAGGGGGTCCAATAACAACACAAAGAAACTTGCATTTTTTGGAAGGAAGACCTATTCCTCTGCAAGTCTGCAGATGTGTATTTCAAACTATCAGGCACTTTTGTCAATACATGACTACATCAGTTGGGAGAAGGTATCACAATTTTATAGGACAGCTCTCACAAGAATGTAGAGAGGGTTTGAAATCCATTTTGTCTGAAGGTCAGCCCGAACATTCCTCAGGCTGTTGCGTGCTTATGATACAGTAGCATGTTCAATGGCTACTTCCATCACAATGCACAAGGCTTCATGGCTCCATTCTTCTGGAATACTAAACAAGGTCCAAACAATGATTGAGGACCTCCCATTTGAAGGTTTGCGACCTATTTAATGCCCGTACTGATGAAGCCTTGCATCCTTTGAAGGATTCAAGAGCCATTTTCTTCTCCTTGGGACTACATGCCAGTGTCTAGTAGGAAACAGGCCAGATCCAAAGCTTCATGAGACAGAGACCCTCTGCTTATTACTACAATCCAGAGAGGACACTGAAGCCACTAAATAGGGAGCAGACATTCCAATGCAGGAGACCTTCTGTCTTTTCCTTCTCTACTGTGTGTCCCATGTGTACTTGACAGCAGTAAGTTTGACACCATTGTTGAGAACTAGTCCGAACCATTCCAAGATCTCTTTTCCCCCCATTTGGCAACTGCCATTTTATTTTGGGAAGCCTGGACTCTGATTACCTTAGACCAGTAGGTCTTCAAAATTTATAAGCAAAGGGGTATTTTATCCAATTTCAGTCACTTACTATCCCTACTCTCTTTCCCCATCCATCTTCAAGGACCCCTCTCACAAGACATTATTAAAACAAGAAGTGGATTCCCATCTAAATTTCAGAACAGTGGAAGAGGTGCTTCTGGAATTCAGAGGGAAGAGGTTTTACTTCCATTATTTCTTTAACCCCGAAGAACAAGGGAGACTGGTACATGCTTCTAGATTTGAGAGATCCAACAAGTTCAACCATCACTTCAAATTCAGGATGGTAACTCTGGCAACCCTAATTCCCTCCTTAGATCTCCACGGCTGGCTTGTGGCTCTTGGCCTGCAAGATGCCTACTTTCACATTTTGACTCACCTGGCACATAGAAAATAACCCAGATTCCAAATAGGAGCCTCTCACTACCAGTACAGAGTCCTGTCCTGTCATCTTTCAGCAGCACCAAGAATTTTCATTAATAGCGGTTGAATTTCGTGGAAGTATAGAATTTAGCATCGCAACTGCGGATAGCTAGGAAAGCTCTTAAAATATGGCTTTCATTCCAAATTCAAGGTCTCATGGGAGAGCACAAACTGGTTGTCCTTGGACAAAGATTTATATGAAATCACCACATCGACTGGATTGTTGTGAATGTCTGCTGTCTGACCAAATCAGCACAGTCACAAATTTGGTATTATGCCAAAAATAGCACTAAGGAAATTGCTTTGTAGAATCCAACTTTCTTCTTGGAACCAGAAATAAATATGGCCTGTCTGTAAAGATGAGTTTTATCTTGAAAATTATATTGCATCTACTTGTGGGCAGAAACTGTGGAATGGAAAATGTGAATTTGTAAACACATTTTAAAGAATTTATATTGTGGCTTTTTTAGTTGTTTAGCATGTCTGTTAGAGACTTCTCTCGTATTCTTCCTGGCTAGCTTACTATTTAGTGTGACATCTTGGTGGTCCTCAATAGCCCCGTTTTCTTTTTGGATTAGCCACTGATTTGGGGTCCAGATTTTCATCCTTTTTATAGTTGAAAGACTATACTTGTTAGACTAATACATTCCATTTAACAATTCTTATATTCCTTTCTGTCTCACTTTTACACCTTTCATCTTCTGATCCGCTGGATAGAAATGTTTCTGCCAAGCCCTCAAACATTTCCTTAAATATTGCTTTATTCACTGCACCTAGTTCACTTCATGGTCAATGAAAAATGTGATTTACACACTATTGGATAGCAAATAGTAATATTCCAAGACCAGCTGCTTTTATTCTTTATAACCATGTTTTTTCTTTCACTAAGATAATGAGCTTCAGCCCTCAGGATCTGCGAAGACGCCTGTGGGTCATTTTTCCTGGAGAAGAAGGTTTAGATTATGGAGGTGTTGCAAGGTAAACTAAAGAAATGTGTGTTTCACATAACAAATCAATCTGAACACCTCATTCTATGAATATTTGGTGTGAAAGATTCCCACAAGGAGATGTTTTGTTTGCTGTCTTTTTAATATGCCAATGAGAGTTTTCCCCTCTCTCTCTATAATATCACCTCTCCAATTCTAAAATGCATTGTCAAAACTATTGTAGGAGGATGCGTCTTCCTGTGTGAACATATATAAAGTTTAAAGTGCCTCAGTAAAGTTTAGAGCAAGCATTTATGCAACTCTGCACAACTCATAAGACAAAACCATGAACTGCAGATTAGAGATTTATTGAAATACCTACTAAATGCTTGCTTATTCATTATTCTCAAAATTTGCTTCATGTGCAAGTCTTTTTATAGTACTTAAAATGAATATGCACAGACTACTTGCAGATCTGTTTTTGCTATACTTTGTTTTCTTTATATGCAACATTACAAATGTAACCTTATTTAGTATTGTCAATGTGATGTAAAATGCAAGATGACAATATTGTGACGGGAGAGACAGTAGTATATTTCATGCGATTTGCTTTTTAACCTTGGGATTATACTTGAATTTTAATTTGAAAATAAATATCAAACACACATGCTTCCTACCAGGAAATTCTAATTTGTATTTAGTCTTAAGGTTAAAAAGTGAATTCTTGAACTTATGCTGCCAGCAAAGAATTGGAACCAAGTTGTAGTATAATATGGATACCTCTTCCGCAAAAGGTGATAGTGATAATTTTTTTAAAATATGAACCTGTCAGAATTGATCTCTACCAGATTTCCTGCTTCTCTTTGAAAAGCAGCCCTTGTAAATATCTGCCACAGAAAAAAGAAATTAACTTTCTAAACGAGAAATGCTCACTGAACATAAGCACCCAGGCATATGTTAATGGGTACAATAAACTAAAGCTTAATTCAGTGATGTCCTCATTTGAGAACTAGCCAACTCTGGGCATTAGACGTTCTACTTTTTTGAGCTGCATTAGTAAACCATGTAGCGTACTGACACCTACTGTCTGTTAGCAATTGGTAACTTAATAATTTTCTGGACAGGCCAGTTTTACCAGTTGAGCACCAGCCAATCCCTAAAATAATTTTTAGCATATGTAGTAGCAAGGATACTTTCTAATGTCATCCCATTTTCTTTTGAAGTCTTCATGATTTTTTTGTTTTTTGTGTGGTTTCAGGGAATGGTTCTTTCTGTTGTCACATGAAGTGTTGAATCCAATGTATTGCCTGTTTGAATATGCAGGGAAGGATAACTACTGCTTACAGATAAACCCAGCTTCTTACATTAATCCAGACCACCTGAAATACTTCCGTTTTATTGGCAGATTTATTGCCATGGTAAGTTCAGATAATCAGTGCTCATCCACCATAGTGTGTGTTTATTTTTAAATGGTTAGTTTAAAACACAGCAGTTGTTTCAAATCAAGAGATGAACTATTTAGTGCTTTGTTGCCAGATGGCTGGCTGTAACAGCTAATACATTCAGATCACATTTTGAGGTGTGCCATTAGTAGTGATGGTATTACAGAACATCTTACAACACCTTTGGGCTCCAGGGTTTATTTGATACACTATACTGGAATATTAGGTAACCAAGCATCCTTTGGATCATTCCTGGTCTGTTTTCATGTTTTTTAGGCTTTGTTCCATGTGAGATTCATAGATACAGGTTTCTCTTTGCCATTCTATAAGCGTATCCTAAACAAGCCGACAGGACTCAAGGATTTAGAATCTGTTGATCCAGAGTTTTACAACTCTCTCATCTGGGTAAAGTGAGTTTCTAACTTTCTAATTCGTTCTTTAAATAAAAATCCAGATGTTTTTGATGTTTCATTTTATTTGTGTAATTTAGATGTAAATTTGAAATGTTTTGCAGACAGATTTTGAATAACAGAACTGTATAAATTGCAGACCAGCACTGAACTTCTTGCATTTTACTATAATTCCAACCTACATGTTCAGTAGTTCGGTAATGCTAAGGTTAACTGTCCTCCATAATTCACTAAATATTGCATAAACTAGAATTCTGTTTCTGCTTGTTTTCCCATTGAATTAATCTGAGCATAAGCAGTCTTACACATTGTTGGAAATAGAAATGTCTGAATAGATAATCAAATATTGTTTCCCTAACAGTAGATTCAATATTTTAAAAAAAACATCTTCAGTGTAAGTTAATGTAAAAGGTGTTTCAGTGGAATCAGCTAATACCCAAGCCCAGTATTACTTTTCTTTTTATGAAAAAACAAAACCAAAAATAGGCCAAGTATTAGGATGTCTGAAATGAACAGTTAGTGGATCTCAACTTATCCTCACTTCCATCTAATCCTTCATCAGTCACCCCATCCAAATTCTACTTGTCTCATAAAACTTTCAAAAAAATATGCTCCATAGTGTGTAAAAAAAAAAAAAAAAAAAAGTATTTCTAAAGCATTTAAAGCACTTCAAAGTTAAACTTGATTAAAACCCCTCTGCCTCTTCGTATCCTTGACTCCTCTGCTTCCTTGCACCCCCTCCTTTGACCCCATGACCTTTCACCTCTTTTCTCTCCCATCTATGCCCTCTCAATATCCTGTCCATGCTCTATGCACCCGTACCTCATAGTTTTCCCCTACCTTGAAGGGCCCTTCTCCCCTGCAAGGGAGACAAAACAAATTTAGAGTTTGTTGGCCCAAGTCATTTTGGAAAGTTGAGTAAAAACAAGTTATAAAACTTCAGGTGTATTTAGAAAACATCATAACTTTAAGATTTTTTTTAAGCAAACTTCCAGAAAAAACTCTATTCTTGATTGAGGTGTAATATTAAAAATTTCAGTAAGATTAATTACTTTCTGGGGAAAGTGGAGGAAGATTTGAAAATAACGCCAAAAAATGGAAAGCTAGATTCAACCTGATGATTAACAAGGAGCTGATCCATAATAATGTAAATATAAGAGAAAAATGGGCCCTGTGGATGTCATCAGTAGCAAAAACTATAGGATTGTAGTTATTATTTATAAAGCATCTGCATTGCTGGAGCACTCAAGATGCTTTATTTTATAATAAAATAATATGAAGAATGTAGTTTTAAAACGCCTTATAAACTTAACAAATAAAAACAGGGAGGAGTCTCTTTAAAATGAAGGAAATGGAAACTGGGAGTAGGAAACAATAATTACAAGTATTTTAAGGGTCAAACTTAAAAACACTTTTTGGAATAATAAATTTTAATAAAAAGACAATACTTACTTAGTTCTACTTGAGTGCAGGGGACTGGACTGGAAGACCCCTTGAAGTTCCTTCCAGTCCTACATTCCTATGATTCTGTGACACTGAGCTATATTTAAAACTAGGGAGAAATTGATTGAGACAGGTTTCATAAAGAAGTCAGTCCCACACCTGCAGAGTCACCACAGAAAGGCCCAGTGGCTTAGCAGTTTAAGACTGAGTGAAGGGAACTTTAGCTAGTAATTGGGGTTTGAGCAAGGTACCCATGAAACTGAGGCTTAGAAAGGAAGTATAATCACTAGAGCTTATATATTTATCAGCTTTAAAGTCAAAAGTTCCATCATAAAATCAGCTTGGTATATCATCATCAGCTAAAGGGGGGGAATGCAGGGATGCATTTTTTGATACAGTACGATCACGTTAACTCCAGATATCAAGTACTTCACTCTGCATAAGCTGAAAATGGCAGAAAAGCCCTGCTGAAAGACCTACAAGAGGGAAATAACAATAAACGATCCTTGTAATCATGAGAGGGCATGTGTTGCTGATGCAAAGCCATCCAACTAAATTACTGTTTAGCCTGCACACATTGTACAAGTAGAAAAGTGTACATGTAGCATTAGAGACATAGCTTTTATTGGAAAGTAGTCAAAAGTGATTCTTAACTTGAGTCATGAACTCCAAAAAAGTTTATTTAATAAGACTCTTGATTAAAAACCTCATCTAATTGGCACAGGATTTCTTTGCAGTTCTTTACAATACGTGGTGTTTGCTTCTTGCAGAGAAAACAATATTGAAGAATGTGGCTTGGAAATGTATTTCTCAGTGGATAAAGAAATTCTAGGCGAAATAAAGAGCCATGATTTGAAACCTAATGGTAGCAACATTCTGGTCACAGAAGAAAATAAAGACGAATATATTAGGTAAGAACAAATGAAGTTTTTTTTAATCTATTCCTTTACCTCCATCTATTTCTTTCCCTAGTTAAAGCAGGAATTGAATTTGTCTAGCTACATAATTTAAAGCCCACAGAAATACTTTAAATGAACAACTCATAATGTTAGCAGCAAGTGACTGTTCTGGATGTTGTTTCTGAAAAGTGACTTTTAAAAGAAGCTGAAGAGCCACTTTTATACTGAAGATGTTCAAGCTTAATGTCCAATATGCTCTGGTAGTCAAAAATCTGAACGTTAGATTATAAACCATTTCAGAGTCTACTGAGATACTAGCCTACCACTTTTATACTGTCAGATTTAAAACTTTTGTTTACATGTCATGTGTTTTTTAATGTTTCTTTCTTATTGTCTGTTTATCAAAAATATGTTTAGAAGTTCTGTTCTCAGCCAGTTGTCTGTTAGTTGCACCTGTAGTGCAGTCAAAATGCTTATTTTGTGATGTCACAGTCAGAGGTCTGGAAAACATGGTGGTAAATATGAGATTGACTTCACCACAGGAACATTCTGAAGCTGTGTTGGGTGGGAGGGATTCTTTATTTGAAAAAGACACTGTTATGTTGAATACTAGCAAAGGGAATGCAGGAGTGTATGGGCCAAGTGAACTTGTTAATATTGAAGTCAATTCCTCCAAATTTGCTGTAGTACGAAAACCCTCCTTACAGATATGGACTTTCTGAAATAATACCTTACACCAGTGATGTGTATTGGAGGCAGAGAATAAACTCAATCTCATTTTTTCATTTCTAAATGATTTATTCTATTAAGATTACTGTTGGTTGGCAGGTCTTGGTATAATTACATGACTGAGCTGTGATAGTGTCGAACATTTCTAAATAAATAACACCAAGTCACACAAAGGGTAACACATTAGATAGGGAACACTTTTATATTTTGGAAGATATTAATAGAAAAACCCCTGAACAGAATCTGCAAAAAAAAAACCCTTCTCTTCTAGCTTCCAGCAGCCCAGGTAAAGCTTGGATTCCTATTGCACTCCCACTTCTCTGTCTCTTCCTCTGTACCCTGCTTTGTCTCCTGAGTTGCTAGGATTGATATCCGAAATTAGCCTTCTCTCCTCTAGACTCCAATTCTCCAGGTTAGGCTTGAATTCAGCATAATATCTGCTTCTCCCTGGGTTCAGGTTCTCCGGGTCTCCTGCCTGCTTTTCACCCTTTTATTTATGGAGAGTGGAATTTCTGACACAGAGCAAAGTTTCATGATTAACAGACACAAATATGGAACTTTCCAAATGGACATAGTCGTTTCTTGGTAAGCTAGCAGTCCTCATTATCTTCACCAGTACAACTTGACCTAGTTTTTCCCTTTTCATGGTTAATGACTGAGATTTCTGGGGAGAATATTGGACAAAAATACAGTTTTTTGCTTTTTTCTTGAATACCTGGGGACTGCTGTGCACTCATTAGTATAATCGCTGGATAGATACCGCCTTCTCTTTGATCATGTAAGCTTTTTCTTAGCGGAATGGTCAGAAATGAAAGGTTTTAACTTTCACTTCAATGCTGGTTTGCACTGTATTGAGATAAGGTTACAAATTATGTGGTGTTTGGTCCTCAGAACTTTCCATAATACTCTTTAACATAGTTCACAGTTCATCACAAAGTGGGCTAACAAAAGAAATGTGGATCTGGGCAGCTTGGGACAGTTTAAATGACAGATTACCTTATCTTCTTCCTTTTCCAGGTTGGTAGCAGAATGGAGACTTTCCCGAGGTGTTGAAGAACAGACACAAGCTTTCTTTGAAGGCTTCAATGAAATTCTTCCACAGCAGTACTTGCAGTACTTTGATGCCAAGGAACTAGAGGTGAGGGACTTATTTGGGTATGGGTAAGTACGGTTGCAATTAAAGTGAACAAGACTCAATGGGAATCCAGCCCTCAATTTGCAAAACAGAGCTGTGTGATTGTTGAAGAAACTGTTGGTTAGTGGTGAAAATTTTTCCTAAACAGTTTCTTTGGTTAATACATTTCCCCCAGGAAGCATTTTTTATTTAAAAACAAAAATATGGAGAAGTTATATACACAGAAGAGAGCAGTGTTACTGTTCACACTGGGTAGTCATTTTTAATATTTCTTTTAACCGAGCTCTATATTTGAGGTCCAAAAACAGGCAGTTGTTCATCTTTTCATTAGGGAAGATTATCCCATTCTGTCTGGTTTCTTCATAATCAGAGATTACCCTTTCCTATAGTAGGTCTGAATAAAGCTCTGTGTCTGTGAGGTCACCAGCATTACTGCTTATTGATAGGTGGAAGCAAGCAGCTACTTTAAAATAAAAAGTGAATATACAGTCATAGTAGGTGTTTCCAAGTGCAAGCACAGATGTCCTTTGCTGCCACTCTATAGAAGCCATTGAAACAAAATATTAGCTTATACTTCTATATTCTCCCCCGAAAAAGGTGCTTTTATGCGGAATGCAAGAGATTGACTTGAATGACTGGCAGAGACACACCATCTATCGGCACTACACCAGGACCAGCAAACACATTATGTGGTTTTGGCAGGTTTGTGGTTGATTTTTCCTTTATCTTTAAAAGTAAGAATTACAGAAGGAGTGGGACGATGCTACAGCACGATGAGTAAAAACCAAAATCACAAAGCAAGTCTGTGCTACCATAATAGGTCCAGTTCCACTTTATTTGTGCAAAGTAATGCACATTGGAAAACATAATCCCAACTATACATACAAAAAGATGGAGTCTAAATTAGTTGTTACCACTCAAGAAAGAGAGCATGGTTGGCTCTCTGAAAACGTCTGCTCAATGTGCGGTGGCAATCAAATAAACTAACAGAATGATGGAACCACTGGGAAAGGGATGGATAGGACAGTAATTATCTTAATGCCACCATATAAATCCGTGGTACACCCACACCTTAAGTACTGCATGCAGTTCTGGTCACCCCATCAAAAAAAAAGATATTAGAATTGAAAAAAGTATAAAGAAGGGCAACAAATTTGGTTATGGGGATGGAACAGCTTCCATATGACGAGAGAGAGTAAAAAGACTGGCTGTTCAGCTTAGAAAAGAGACGACTAAGGGGGAATATGACAGAGGTCTATGAAATCATAACTGCTGTGGGGAAAGTGAATAAGGAAGTGTTGCTTACCCCGTCATATAACACAAATACTAGGGGTCATCCAATGAAAATTATTAAGCAGCAGGTTTAAAATTAACAGAAGGAAGTACTTCACACAACACAGTCAACCTGTGGAACTCATTGTCAGGGGATATTGCGAAAGCCAAAACTATAATGGCGTTCAAAAAACAAATTAGACAAGTTCATGGTGAATAGTTCCATCGATGGCTATTTGTCAAGATGGTCAGGGATGCAACTCCTAGCCTCTGACTACCAGAAGCTGGGAGTGGACGACAGGGTGGATCACTCAATTGCCTGTTCTGTTCATTCCCTCTGAAGCACCTGGCATTGGCCACGGACAGAAGACAGGAGACTGGGCTAGGTGGATCATTAGTCTGATCCAGTGTGTTCGTTCTTATGTTTTTTATGTTAGGCTATCATGCAGCCAGACAAAATGATCTGGCTGACACCTTCCTCCATTCTCCGGTTGTCAGACAAGCAGAACGAAAATACCAGGTTCCATCCCAGGATTTGAGCAGTTCTATCTACATCCACTCCTGACTTTTTAGATGGATCCATAATGAATGAGAAAATTTGTCAGAGCTGTGCTAGGTCACCCCAAGACAGACACTAAAAAGCTTGGTGTTTTTGGCGGAAAAATTTATTCCAAGGAAATCTATAACTTCAGATTGCCAACTGTCACACCTGATTGTTGCAGTATGACTTCTCCAAGTAGGAAGCCATATCCTGTTTAGTCACCAAGCTGCCTGAAGATTCAAGGGAGCAGTTTCAGTCACTCATGGCTGAGGATTGCCTCATAGCTTATTCAGTGCTGCACACTTCTCAGTCTATGGCAACGGATGTAATGATGCAATTCTTGGGAATCCCAGTAGAGGTGCAACCAACGATTAAGGGGCTTCCCCTTAGAAAGGTGTGCCTTGTTCTTTTCCAGAACAGATAAGACTGCACACTCTAAAGCACTCCATAGAAATAGAGAACACAGCAATGGCTGAAGTGTTAAATGCCTTTTTTGTTTGTTTTCAGCAAAAAGATTAGCAGTGATCAGACGAATAACATAGTAAACATCAGTGTAAATGGGATAGTTTCTAAGGCTAAATCTGGGAAAGAACAAGTTAAGAATTACTGTACTTAGACAAGTTAGATGTCTTCAAGTTGGCAGTGCCAGACAAAATACATCCTGGAATACTTAAGAAACTGACTGAAGAGATCTCTGAGCCATTAGCAATTGTTGAGAACTCATGGAGGACTGCAGAGATCCCAGATGACTGGAAAAGGGCAAATATAGTACCTATCTATAAAGTAGGAATAAGGACAACCCAGGGAAATATAGACCTGTCAGCTTAACTTCAGTACCTGGAAAGATTATGGAGCAAATAAACAATTAATTTGTAAGCACCTAGAAGATAATAAGGTGATAAATAACAGTCAACATGAATTTGTCAAGAACAAATCATGTCACGCCAACCTAATATCTTTCCTTGACAGAGTAACAAACCTTGTAGATGGGGGGCGAAGCAGTTGATGTGATATATCTCAATTTTCTTAAGGTTTTTGCTACTGTCTCTCATGACCTTCTCATAAGCAAACTAGGGAAATTTGCCTAGATGAAACTACTATATGGTGAGTGCACGATTGGTTGGACAGTTGTACTGTTTTAGTTCACTGTCACGTTGAAAGGTCATATCAAGTGGGGTCCCACAGGGATCTGTCCTAGGTCTTGTTCTATTCAGTATCTTCATGAATGATTTGGACAATGGCATAAAGAGTGCACTTATAAAGTTTGCGGTTCTAGGAGGGGTTACAGGCACTTTGGAGAACAGGATTGGAATTCTATATGATGACAAACTGGAGAAATAGTCTGAAATAAATAGGCTAAAATTCAGTTGGGACAAATGCAAAGTAGTACACTTAGGAAGGAAGAATTGATTGCACAAATACAAAATGGAAAATGACTGCCTAGGAAGGAGTACTGCAGAGAAGAATCTGGGGTTATAGTGGATCATAAACAAAATGAGAATCAACACTTGCAAAAAAAGCAAACATCATTCTGGGATGCATTTGTGGGAGTGTTGGAAGCAAGACATGAGAAGTAATTCTTCCACTCTACTCAACACTGTTAAGATCTCAACTGGAGTATTGTGTCCAGTTCTGGGCACCACACTTCAGAAAAGATGTGGACAGATTGGAAAAAGTCCGGAGAAGAACAACAACAATGATTAAAGGTCTAGAAAACATGACCTATGTGGAAAAATTGAAAACACTGGGTTTCTTTAGTCAGAAGAAGAGAAGACTGAGGGGGGAAGTACCTAAAGGGTTGCTCTAAAGAAGAGGGTGATAAATTGTTCTCCTTATTCACTGAGAACAGGAAAGAAGTAATTGCCTTTAATTGCAGCATGGGAGATTTAAATTAGACATTAGGAAACTGTCAGGGCAGTTAAGCACTGGAATGGATTACCTAGGAAGGTTGTTGAATCTCTGTCATTGGATGTTTTTAAGATCAGGTTAGACAAACCCCTGTCAGGGGATGGGCTAGATAATAGGTGGTCCTGCCTCAGTGCAGGGGACTGGACTAGATGACCTCTTGAGGTCCCTTCCAGGCCTGCATTTCTATGATTCTCTGATAAGAATAGTTCTGAAGTGCTTGGGACTCTACACCCCCACAATGAAAAGGACACTATATCATCCTCTATACCAGCCTAGACAGCAATATTACCATCAGGCAGACCAACCTAAGAAGAGGAAAAGATCACAGAGGAGGCAGCAGATGCCTGCCTTTTCCTCAGGTAAAGGCATCCCCAGTCCTCAAAATAGCAGATTTGACTCATTTGAGGACAGCGTGCCAGTTGACCTGGATCCATCTGGCCCTTTCCTGCCTTTCTGGAACAGTTTACCCCATTTCCTGCAGACGTTTGTAGAGCAACAGCATGGTCCTCGGTCTGTACTTTTACCAGACATTCCAGACTGTTGCTTCAAGGAAAGATCCAGACGTAGGCAAGGCAGTCCTACAGTCCCTCTTCTGATGAGACTTGGAGCCCCACCTCCTGAGGTAACAGCTTGGGAGTCACCTACAATGTAATGGACATATGTAAGCACTCAAAGAAGAAAAAGCAGTTAGTGACCTTCTTGTGACTGCTGTTTTTCTAAATGTGTTGCATGTGTCTGTTACACGACCCACCCTTCTACCCCAGTGCATCAGAGTCTACCACTGGATTCTAGAGCAAAGGAACTGGAGGAGGGATGAGGCTTTTCTGCCCTCTGAGGAGCTGAGCAGTGGGCAGGGCTGCCCAGTGGGTATTGCTGGGGAAAATTCTCCAGCACCAGTGCAGATGCCTACAGTGTAATGGACATATGCAACACAACTCAGAACAACAGTTAGGAGAAAGTAAGTAGCCTTTCTTTCTATCTAAGAACTTGCAGCAAAACCCACCCTTCTATCATGCATCTTATTAATAAAGCCCTACACAGATCAGGAAAACATGCTACCTGCTAAAAGAAAGAAATGGCCATAAGGTGTGAAGAAGTAGTTGCCCTAGCAGTGCTGATGGTTTTCAGCTTTATGATAAAGTATTTCACAACTTCTGCTGGGATGGACCTAAGATCAGAGAGACTTGTTAACAGGTTTCCTCAATTTAGGAGTAAAAACCTGCCTTGTAGGGGCAGCTAGTGACTGGCGCTACTGACCATTCTGAACCCCAAAGCACTAAAGGTACTCCAGTATCCTGCCCAGCTGTCCCTCTGCGTCCCCTGGGCTTTATTACAAAGTGTGAATCTGAAATGGAGACAGAGCATTAGTGATGCTACTGTCAGTCCCTGCATACAGCAAGCCTGGAAATACATATTTTCCTGCAGGTTCTGGAGACATTAATTCCCTTATGACTGCCATGACCCTTGGAGAACTAGATGTTTGGCTGTTGGCAATAGGCACTACAGCTTAGTTATTCAACCGGAGTTTAATTTTTCTGTTATCAAAATTACATTCTGCTCTCTTCCCTCCTCCCCCAGTATATTAATACTGCCACCAACATGGGAATATAGTCCCAGGAAGGGTATGTTTCCTGTTACACCAGTAGAAAGCCGATCTTTCAGACGTTAGCATGTCAAATGTTGGATACTGAGTGTCTGATCTTCAAAATGAAGATTAGAACGGTGTAGTATTAAATGATGATCACCTTTTGGACAGTTAGTATTTTAGAATATTTTTCAGAAACCTATTTTCTGTCTTTCCTAAAATAAAAATATTTAGGAGCTATCTTGATGCGCTCCAAAGAAAATTCTGGTAGTCACTTATGCAGACAGAAACCTAACATGTTCTTAATTCTGAATAAAGAAACCAAGTAACTTAAATGTAACATAACATGTAACTTTTTATGTTCCTCTTCACCTAACTCATGTTCTTTCGGGCAAGTAATTTAACCTCTCTATTCAGTGCCTTATTTGTGAAATGGGGATCATAATGCTTCCCTAACTTTGTAAGGTGCTGAGAGAGACTTTATTAATGCATACTATTACTGCTCCAGAGGATTTTCACAGTAATATAACTAATTGGTTAATTTATGGTCATAGATGTTCTTTGTGAAAATAATTGTGTGTAGAAGGCGCACCTACATATCTGTTTTATATTCGTTCCCTTTCAGTTTGTGAAAGAAATAGACAATGAGAAGAGAATGCGACTATTGCAGTTTGTTACAGGAACATGCAGATTACCAGTTGGAGGATTTGCTGACCTCATGGGTATGTAGAATAATCCTTCTAATGTATTAGCTCATTTTTTAAAAGGACAAATTGTATTTTGTGATTGTTTATGAACAGCTTTTTTGTAATGAATCAAATCAAATACATTTCACTAGCTATTCTCATAATTCCCCATTATATTTCAACCATGGCAGGGTGGAGAAAAACATACACTGATCTCGAGTGCTCCCAGACTGCCTTCAAAACCATTTCTTTAAGTTTGTGCACTTCACCATGTAAATGGTTTGATCTGGCTGGAGATGAGTGATTGAAGGCAGACTTCTTTATTCTTCTATTGCCAGTAAAGATAATCTTGTCTTTTTGGGGTGCTTTAGATTTGATGTGTAGAATATTATCTACTGCATTAAGGAAAGCTAGCTATGTCCCACACTTTCTCATGCCAGTTGCAAATATGGGTATCACTTTAAAATACTTGATTTTTATTGCAGGGAGCAATGGACCCCAAAAGTTTTGTATTGAAAAAGTTGGAAAAGAAAACTGGTTACCCAGAAGTCATACTTGGTGAGTACTCGTTAGATTAGAATATTATTGTCCTTCTAATAATCCTTTGTTAGACTACTTTAATATTTTAGCAAGGGTTAATATAGCAACAGTTTATTTTGGGACTCTAAGCATAAGTGATGCTCAAATATATAGGGGTCCAGAGATTACAAAGAAAAATTAACTCTGGCCTGGAATCTGCTTTACAGCCATAATCACCCTGTATTCTGCAAATCCTACATTAGCTTTAGCGAAAGTGGAGAATGCCCAGGACCTTTTGGAGTCGAGCCTTAAGTATGGATAATCATTTTGAACTGAATCGTAGTTTAGTATAGAACCAAAACAATTTTATAGTTCGTACTCTAAACCTTAGTGATCCACATATTTGTTTCCAGTGGGTAATCAACCATTTATTTTTTTAACTTGATTTACATATTTATTGCCCTCCATTTGTTTTTCTGGCCAGCTGTAGCAAACAATACCCTCTGCAAAAGTGGAACTGCCTGTAAAAGGAAACTGACCCCACACTTCAAGAAGGATGTGGGAAAATTGGAAAGAGTCCAGCGGAGGGCAACAAAAATGATTAGGGGGCTGGAGCACATGACTTATGAGGAGAAGGCTGAGGGAACTGGGATTATTTAGTGTGCAGACAAGAAGAATGGGGGGGGGGGGGGGGTTGATAGCTGCTTTCAACTACCTGAAAGGGGGTTCCAAAGAGAATGTATCTAGACTGTTCTCAGTGGTACCAGATGACAGAACAAGGAGTAATGGTCTCAAGTCTAGGTTGGATATTAGGAAAAACTTTTTCACTAGAGGGTGGTGAAGCACTGGAATGGATTATCTAGGGAGGTGGTAGAATCTCCTTCCTAAGAGGTTTTTAAGGTCAGGCTTGACAAAGCCGTGGCTGGGATGATTTAGTTGGGGATTGGTTCTGCTTTGAGCAGGGGGTTGGACTAGATGACCTCCTGAGGTCCCTTCCAACCCTTATATTCTATGATGAGCATCACATAATCCTAGTTATTTTCCTTCTACAGCTAGATCCAGATAGAAAGCATTTCTTCCGGCACTGGTTGTGCCTCAGTTGATAGTTTGGTGCTTGGCATGTTTTGATGGACATGTTAGGAGTCAAGTATTTATATTGCATGAAATGTATAAATGCTTTGGAGTATGGCAGGGAGGGCACAAATGATATTGAGACTGCTTTTTGGGGTGTGGTATGGGGGATACATTGGACTAGTGCTCTACAGCTGAGATAGATGTTTCAGTAAAAATAAAGTATTGACACAAAATGGAGCCAGGATAGTCAGAAATTATGAATAGCTGTAACTCTGACTTCAAGTTTCAGAGTAACAGCCGTGTTAGTCTGTATTCGCAAAAAGAAAAGGAGTACTTGTGGCACCTTAGAGACTAAACAGTTTATTTGAGCATAAGCTTTCGTGAGCTACAGCTCACTTCATGCGATGAAGTGAGCTGTAGCTCACGAAAGCTTATGCTCAAATAAATTGGTTAGTCTCTAAGGTGCCACAAGTACTCCTTTTCTTTTTCTGACTTCAAGTTGTTTCTTATATACCAATTTTTTTCTTTGTAACTGCACTTTCTATAAATAAAGCTTTAATCTTAGCTCATAGCCAGCTGTCTTTTGTAAGAATATCCTTGGGCAAGTCACCTGCAGTCATTGAACCCGGAACCTCCAGATCTAAAAGCATGAGCTTCTACTGCTTGAGCTAAAAGACAAAATCTGTTAGCACAGAGGCAAGGACCCGTAACTCTGTCTATGTGGTGCAGTCACTATCAGGAGACAGTGTCATGCTGTTAGTGTGGTTACATAAACATCTGGCCAAAGGAATGTCTCAATTAGTTGCCAGTTTCGAAAGCTGTAAGGGTCTCTGGAATTGTTTCCTACTGTGGTAAATCTTATATAAAGATGATTGAATGCCAGCACAGTCTGACTGTTGCCATTTTAACATACTAAATTTGTTCCTTCCTGCATCAAGAGAAGCTCAAATTTTTCATGACTTTAAAGTTTAGTTGATTATTATATATTGTTAGAATCCTGCCCTTATTCACTCCAAAATAACTTGAACCTTTCAACAGCCAGAACCTGTCTTTAACGTACAGCATGGTCTCCATATTCTGTGGCATTGTCGTACAGCATACAGAAAATTCTATGGCAGCTTCATTTATTTTTTTTGAAATACTGTGAATAAATCATGAGGATCTGTTTGTTATGATATTTAAATTCTCTGCCTGTAAAGGCATGGGGAGGCAGTTCGGGATTGGGTAAGCATTTTAGCTTTATATTCCTGCTAAAATGTTTAGTGGTGAAATAGTTGAGTGTGGACATTGAAACATATAGATGCCAATTTTAGAATCGACATATCATTGAGATAAAGGTCAATTGAAACCTCACAAAGCTGCTGTCTGCAAATTGAGGGAGAGAATACTGCTTCTCTTTTATACGTGAGTCGCATTTTCAAGGTTATTTTCACAAAAATGTATTTAATTTAAAGTTGAAAGTCAGACAAATATACTGTGGCAAGGGGTAGTTGTCTCTGCAAATTCTACAGCTGCACAACTAGACTACACAGCTATTGTGTAACTTAATTTAAAAATTGCATATAAACTTACTTCCAAAAAAGTCAGCATTAATCTGGTCTCATTCCATCAATCACAATGCATTTATATTAGAAAATTTCCCCTTTGACTTAAAAAAATAAAAACAGAAAAGATGCAACTTACTCTCTTTGGTAGACCCTTTCCTTCAGCCATTTTCATTTTTCTCAGGGGGAAAAAAATAAGCAGTTTTAAGTAGAGTAATATTACCAGTGCATACACTTTTAAAAGTGACTAATGATTTTGGGTGCCCAGCTTAACACTTTAAAGGGATCAGATTTTTAGTCAATGGATAAGTGCACCACACTTCTGGAAATCCAATCTCTTTCAAGTGTGTCAAGATTTGCACCCAAAAATAGGGACATGTGAAATCACTGGTCACCTTTTGAAAATGTGTAGACCCAGGCTATCAGTGGATTTTTTTTCTTTCTCCATCTAAATATAAAATAAATAGCTGTGTAATAAGTGTGATTTCTACTCTGGATAGTGGGGAGTTGAGTACCCTGGATTTATGTTCAAGGTGCATCTGTTAGTAAAATGATTGGTTTTGTTGTGTTTTAATTTTTTTAAATTCTTTTTTAGAAGTTGTTTAATTTTTATTTTCAGTTTCAATCGCTTGGACCTGCCACCCTACAAGAGTTATGAGCAGTTGAAGGAAAAATTATTATTTGCAATTGAAGAAACAGAAGGATTTGGGCAAGAGTAATCACATGTGTGAATTTGCACCCCGAAGAACATGAACTTGTGTGATGTATGTTCTTCTCTTCCTCTGCTTGTTGCACATCTCATTGTAAAGTAAACTTGACTAGGATTTATTTAAACAATTACTAGTGTGTAAGTAAATGGATGTTATCCTGAGACTTTATCCCCACTAACTCTGGATTTCTACAGAGCCCTTCCAGAAATCAAATCAGCAAATTATTCATCTACAAATGAAATGTGACCTAACTAGAGATTTAATACAGCTCTCAGCTCTGCTTTGTTTCACAATTCATTAATTAGAATGTGTCCTCCTTAATGACCGTTTTTTAAAAACTGGGCTCTGTCTTTCCTTTTTAGTAGCATTTCTTTTGCTACTGATGCACTGGGAAGTGCAATGCTGCAGCATCCTCATAAGCCTCTTTACAACAGTGTTATTAGAGCCAGCTTGTAGCCAGCTTCTGGGTACTATGAGCAGATCCATTGCTTGGCTGTTGTGTCTTACTCAAGTGTGGCCTGACTGTTTGTTTGTTTTTTCCCCTCCTGGAGCTTGTTCACATTTCATTTTGATTCAGATCATTGCTAAGGGGGGTGTAGAACTACTGCACATGTCCAGAGTATACCTTGTTTTGTTTTTTAAATCCTGTTAATTCTGGCATGATAACCTGTCTGAGGTTGTTGCCATGTTTGAGCTCCCTCTCCTATCTCAGAAGAATTTTGATCCATTTCCATATAATACACACACTTAATGTCAGATACAATATTAACACTGTGGTACTTCAACACTCATTTTGCAAAAGATGAGACCATCTGGGATTTCAAGTAAATGCACTGAATACATTTGCAGATTGCTGTTTCTTATCAAATGCGTTAATGGAAAGTAGACTTGATGTTGCTGTTAAGTGCCCAATCAAATAGTTTTCTTCTAGGATTTTATCCTGTTGTCAGGAAGAGGTATACCATGTAACTGGATTCTAAAACATGGCTATAAAGCAGCCTCAAAATTGTATTGCTTTATAATTTTAGTGGAGAACTGATGTGCTATAATTGGCTAAGAAATAGTCAGTCCTAGAAAGTTTAGTCAAGGATTGCAGACGTCCAAATGTTGATATATCAGTAAATTCAGTAACTCCGTAGAGGTTAGAACTAATGTGTTCAGACTAACTCGGCCCTGAGTTGCTTCTGAGCAGTAACTTCTGTAGTGTGTGTATTCTTTCTGATTTGGACGGATAACACCTTTCACTTCCTGTTATCTATTAGTATTACAATTTTCTAACAGCATACAATAGTATTTTACATTATACTTCCTCTTTTGGAATTAATGCACTTTCTGTATATGGTCAGCTCTCTCCCTGGCCTTCCTTCCTCCGGTTGATTAAACTTCAATGGGATGAGTTTCTAACTATGGGAAGAGAGATGACGCTTGAAACGGCAGTAGTGCATGTTAATGCATACCTGCTTCTGCCTCCAGAGTGTCACAGTGCCCTTTGGAAGGCTACTAATATTAGAGTTGGAAGAGGACAGATGGGCACTGTCCAATCGAACTTCCATCTGGGAAGAAAATGTTTCTTAACATTTATTGTGAGGGCTTTTCTGTACCAGGTCATGCAAAGGGATCAGTTGTTCCTCAGCATGTGCTTGTAAGAAGGGGGAATGGCTTAGACCTCTAGTGTTTTTACTTTTTTTGCCATGCATAGTCCAAGAAATGCATGTAAACATGTTGCTGGTTTTCGAGAAATTGACCCACTTTTATCTTTTCCCTGGTGGATGAGAAGTGAACTGACTTTATCTTATCTGGAGGAATGTCTGCCAACTCCCAAAACATCTGATGAATATCTTGCAACATATGGCTCATGGAACAAAAGCCTGATAAATATTTTCTGTTGATGATTCTTACAATGAAGCCTAGTTATCTAACATATTTACGAGAAAGATTAGATTAAGTGAGATAATGGGAGATTAAGCTATGGAAAATAGTTTTTGTGTTCTGCATAATGATTCATGTTTCATGTAGGGACCTAGATATATTAATGTATAAATATCACCCAGAAGGCTTTCTGCCCTATATTTTTAAAATAAAGAATAGTTATAGTTGAAATAGCCATAGCCCTAGTTCTATAGGGTGAGGCTGTTTAATATTTTTATGGTTGAAATGTTTAGTTCAGGAAAAAGGTAAATGCTTGTATATATTTTTGCAGTCCGGGGTCTCACTTACTCCATTTCTTCCTTTAATTTAAATGGCATGTTTATATGTCTTTACTGCTGTATTAGGGAAGGGGAAAGGGGGCTGGATATCCCAAGCACCAGAAGTCATGTTATAAAATATTGCAAATAAGAAATATTTCACTGAAAAATTAATCTGTAAAATGAAATATTGAATTTTGGCCAAAATGTTAACATTTAAAAATAGGTTTATAGTAAATGTTTAAATTAGCAATATTTATGAAAACCATACTAAAAATTGCTTTTAAAATACATTCTGCTTTGTAAGCATTGTAAATGCTAACAGATCTGTTAATTTTTTACAGCATGTTTTGTTGAAATAAAAAGGAATTAATACGAGCAACTAATGCTCTCTTCTGCTCTTTACGGGGATCTGGGGAAACCATCATGTGTGCAAGCACACGGTTTGGCACACCATGTGATGGGCAGAGTGACTTTGGACTCCAAGTGATCTTTGGTAGAGATTAATGAACATGTATCTGCCTTCCTTAAGTTGATTTAGCAGCCTGTAAATTGCAGTAAACTGATACTTTGTCTATACTGTATGCACGTGAGAATGTCAGTGGATCCAGTTACGTGAGATTTACAATAACGCTATTTAGGATTTGGCTTTATGAAGATGTTAATTTTGATTAACATAAGTTCAGTGGATCAAAATTGTTACCGCTAACACAGTCTGGTATTTCTGGGTAGTTCAGAAAATGTTAACATATTAATGAAATGTGTCGTAAAAGAGTCATGACTTAAAATTTGCTGCAGTATAAATAGGGCCTACCAAATTTACGGTCCATTTTGGTCAATTTCAGTCACAGGATTTTTAAAATTATAAATTTTATGATTTCAGCTATTTAAATCTGAATTTTCATGGTGTTGTAATTGTAGGGGGCCTGACCCAAAAAGGAGTTGGGGGGGGGTCGCAATGTTATTGTAGAGGGGGTTGCGGTACTGCTACCCTTATATCTGCTCTGCTGCCGGTGGCAGCGCAGCCTTCAGAGCTGGGCATCCAGAGAGCAGCCGCTGCTGGCCAGGAGCCCAGCTCTGTAGACAGAGCCGCTGCCAGCAGCAGCGCAGAAGTAAGGATGGCCTGGTATGGTATTGCTACGCTTACTTCTGCGGTGCTGCCTACTGAGCTGGGACCTCAGTCAGCAGATGCCACTCTCCAGCTGCCCCCCTCTGACGGCAGCAGGACAGAAGTAAAGGTGGTATGATGTGGCATTGCCACCCTTACTTCTGCCCTGCTGCTGGCAGGGCGCTGCCTTCAGAGCTGGGCACCCAGCCAACAGCCACCACTCTCCAGCCACCCAGCTCTGAAGGTAGTGCAGAAGTAAGGGTGGCAATACAGCAACCCCCATAAAATAGCCTTATGACCCCCCCCCCCGCAACTCCCTTTTGGGTCAGGACTCCCAATTTGAGAAACACTGGTCTCACCTGTGAAATCTGTTTAGTGTAAGGTAAAAGCACACACAAGACCAGATTTCACTGTGGGCTGGGGGGAGGTTGGGGAGACAAGATTTCACTGTCTGTGATGGGTTTTTATCATGGCCATGAATTTGGTAGGGCTCTAAGTATAAAATTTTTTATATATTTTTTTTTAATTTATCCAGTTGATTTGTGTAAAAGAAAAAATAATTTGTGACCAAATATATTGCAGTTTTTAATATATGACAAAAAAGCAAACTGTGGTATAACCCACCATTTATTTGTTTCATGTTTTCCTAACATTCTGCACTGGATTTGTAATCTAAACATCTTCCACTCCGTTGGTATCTCCAGCCCCCCTTCCTGTTTTTGTGTGTGTGTGGTGGCTTTTCATTTTCTTTCAGAATCATAGTTTGTAAATATGTGCTCTAGTGAACTAGTATATGAACTAGGATCAGCAGCACTGGATTGTAAAATACTGTACTGAAATTCCATTGTTGAATTTTCCTTGAACTGTAATTTTAAATACTCAGGTAACTGTAAAAGTATCTCAGAAAGTCAAATACTTTTATAAAAGTACTTCAAGAGCTGGTCTTCCTGTCATCATTTCCTTTCCTGATATGAAACTTAAGTTTGTAATTACATGTTCCCTTTACAGTGGAAGCTGTAAGGTTGGTTTGTTGTCAGTTCACTTCTAGGAACGGTTCTGCCATGGTTAATCTCAAAGGAACTCAGCAGTGTGATCACATTATTGTGGGTTTTATGATTGGTTTCATCACAGCCAGATGTCCCATGTCCTGACTTTTAGGAATTATTTTATTTAAAGTTTAGTGCTGTACCTGGATCCTGTGCCTAGAGCATAGTGAGAATGATGGTCCGAAGAAGCAAGATCTAGGTCACTGGGCTGCTTGGAGGAAAGGGGCAAGGCATTGGTGGGGGGGAGATAGGATTAAATGAACTGTCATTCACCTTGGCTCTACACTACAGAAGTGACCAAGGTGAAATATGATTGTGACCCAACTGTTTATAATTTCTTCTTGCCTGAGTGGACAGGAGGGGGAAAAATCTACTAAGGAACAAAGCTTTAGTATAAGAATCTCCCCAGGGTTGAATCTCAGTCTCCCAGTGGGATCACAGCCAGAGTTTATGGTACTAATCTGTACTTAAATATGGTAACTTTTGTAATGTAGAAAGAGCCTTGGATGTAGCCCTCATCTTTATCAACATTTGCCATGACATGAGGTTTTGCTGATGTTTCTGTGATGAAGCCTCTGCTCCTTAGATCTTTATTTATAAAAATGAAGTGAAAAAATGATATTTTAGTGGGTCTAGTTGCCCTTTTTTGTTTTTCTTGTACATCACCACCTGGTTTGGTACAAACTGACGCAACTGAGTCTCCTCAAGAGTGACCCAAGACCAGAATACTAGGGGTGTGGCAGACAAAGTGCATATGGGATGAGAAGTGAAGATGAAGACACGCAAGACTAAAATCGGAGAGGGGTGTTGCAGTCCAGGATTGAGGTGCATTAGTCTATACTAGAGATGGCAACTAATTAATTAGATTCAGTCTAATTAGTGACATTATAATTAGTCTAATTTCAATTAGCTATGTAATTACATTCTTTGCTATGATTTAGCACTTCACGTCTGGGCTGATCACCTAATGAGATTCTTCTTCGAGTGATTGCTCATATTGATTCCAATTAGGTGTGCGCACTGCTTGCACATTCGGAAAGTTTCTCCCCTAGCAGCACCTGCCAGGTCGGCTGTGGAGCCCCCTGGAGTGGTACCTCCATGGCTCTCAATATATGACCCTGCCGACCCGGCACTGCCTCAGTGCCTTTTTACCACCAGTGACGGTCGTTGGAACTGTGCCATCTTGCTTTGCAAGCTCTCCACCTTTCCCTAGCTTCTCTTTTGGACTGTTTGTATTTTACAGTTGTTCAGTTAGTTCTTAGTTATTGTAGTTCTAGTTAGTAGTTAGCTAGCTGTCGGGCTGGGTGGTTTACCTTCCACCCTGAATGCTTTCTCCTTGGGGGACTTGCCTGCCTAAATCCCAGGGGTTCAAGTCCTGCAACAAGCCCATGCCAACAGGCGAACCTGATGACGCTTATTTAAAGTGTCTGGGGAAAGCACATCTGTCAGAAAGGTGCAGGATTTGTAAGGGCTTTCAGCCCCGAACCAAGGAAGAGCGTGACTTTAGATTGAAGCAGCTCCTTATGGAGGCGGCACTTTGACTGCAACCCGGATCGGTGCAGCAGGACTCTGCACCAAGTTCCTCAGTGCACAGTGCCCCAACGGCAGTGGTGGAGGCGACACTGTGAAAGGACTCTGGTAGAGACCGACGGCATTGTCACTCCCCGGCACCAAAGACGGCAGGACTGGCCTGGCACCGATCCCGTTCACTGAGGTGGTAGAGTCGGAGGACCCTATGGTGGACATCCCGGCACCAGCAGGACCATCCACGGTCGCTGTACCCCTTATCAAAACTATACAAGCCAATGCAAAGACCATTTGGCAGATCCTGGCCTTCATTCCCTCTCACCGCTAAGGGTGTGGAGAAGAATTACTTTGTGCCCTCCAAGGGGTTCGACTACCTGTTCACATGCCCACAGCCTTGCTCGTTGGTGGTGTCAAAGTTTGACTCAGACTCACAATTTATCAGACCACTCTGTTTTATCAGCAAAGCTGCTCTGCTAATACATTTAGAAGTGAGCCCCCCGAGTGGGGCTTGTGTCTTTTAATTTATACAGTTTTTTGGAGAACAAGTTACAGAGAAGTTACAGACAAAAGAAGAAAAAGATTTTAGTCACCACCCTTCGAGATCCCTGAGACCAGTCACGTATTTTCAATTACCTGCCACCCTTAACAATCTCCTTTAACAGCTTCCAGTTAACTTAACTAATTGCCCTTCACACCTTCCATTCTGATGCCTGCTTCTTAGACGTGCTGGCTCTATCTTAATTGCTTCTCCATTCAAAAGCTAACTGTCCCTACGTGTGCTCCCTCAGATACTTTGTATCATGTTTTGGTATGCCTCTCATATACAATGTATCCAGCATGTCCCCTTATACAATGTTATACTTCCATAATAGTGTCAGCAGTAAATGAGAGGGACAGTCAGGGTCAGCAAGTCCCAGCACCTAAATCTAAGGACGCCAAGCGCCTGGACTTATTCAGATGCAAAATTTACTCCACCGGGGGCTTGCAATTTAGGATTGTCAACTAGCAGCCAATCCTGAGCAGGTACAGTTTTAACTCCTGCAACTCAATGCTGAATTTTAGGGAGCTGGTACCAGCAGAGACCAGGGAGGAGTTTGGAGCTACGTAGAGGAGGGCAAGGCAGTGGCATGGAGCTCTTTACAGGCCTTACTGGACACTGCGGCCTCGACAGCGTGCACCTCGTCCTCAGGGATAGTTATGTGGCGTAGTTCATGGCTGCAGGCCTCAGGGCTCCCGCCCGAGGTTCAGCAAACTATGCAAGACCTACCCTTTGAGGGGGTGGGCCTGTTTGCGGAACAGACGGACTCCAGACTGCATAGCCTCGAAGACTGCAGGGTGACAATGAAATCTTTGGCTATGCATACTGCGGCAACCCAACGAAAGCCCTTTAAGCCCCAACTGCCGCAACAGTGCCTTTATCCTCAGCCAAGGCAGGATGTTTACAGGTGCAGGAGTAGGAATGACAGGTGTAAGCCTTCCCATTTCCTGTCCAGTCAGGGCCAGACTAAGCCTTCGTCGGGCTCAAAACACATTTTGAAGATGTGCCCGAGGATGGAGCACCTGTCTCAATGCCAGATCCTTCCCTGTGGTTGTATTTTTTGGAACCGTCGATCCCACTTCTACCATGCATGGTCCCAAATAACTTCGGACCATTGGGTTCTTCACACGGTAGAAATGGGATATTCTCTCAAATTCTGCTCCTACCCTCCCTCCCAACCCCCTTCCCCGTCCCTCTTCAGGGACCTTTCTCACGAGCATCTCCTAATCCAGGAGGTGCAGGCACTCCTCGCCATGGGAGTGATGGAGGAGGTTCCTCAGGGGCTACGGGGCAAGGAATTCTATTCCTGCCATTTCCTAATCCCCAAGGCAAAGGCGGGAGGGTGGGGTCTCCAATCCATTCTAGACCTGCGAGGACTCAACAAGTTCATGGTAAAGTTGAAGTTCTGCATGGTCTCCCTCAATACAATCATCCTTCCCTGAATCCAGGAGACTGGTTTGCCGCCTTCGACGTGACAGACGCGTACTTTCACATAGTGATTCACCCTGCTCACAGACCCTTCTTGAGGTTTGTGATCGACCAAAAACGTTATCAGTTCATGATCCTTCCCTTCAGCCTGTCGACAGCCTAACGAGTGCTGACTAAGTTGATGGTGGTGGTAGCCAGGCCTTTCAGTCTCATCTGCAAGCCCAGCACGTGGCAGTCATGACAGACAATACCACAGGTATACCCTTACCTAGATGACTAGCTACTCAGAGCTCACCAGAGAGCAGATGGGGTCACAGGTCAGCCTGGTCACATCCACTTTCGAGAGATTCTGTCTCCTCCGCAGAGTGAACAAGTCAATCTTATCACTGACCCAGAGAATAGAATTTATTGGGGCAGTGTTGGACTCGGTCCAGGCAAGAGCATGTCTGCCAGAGTCCTGATTACAAACCATGTCATGCATCATTCAGTGCATGAGAGAGTACCCAACTACTCGGTCACATGGCCACCTGCACATATGTGGTACGGCTGCCAGGCTGAAGCCCAGGCCTCTACAGACGTGGCTCACTTCGACATACTCCCTGCGGCTTAACAGTCTGAGCTTAGTGGTTGTGATATCACAGAAGGACCTAGAGTCACTCCAGGGGTGGCTCAATGCTTGGATAGTCTGCGAGGGAGTCTGCGAGGGAGTCCCTCAACTCTCCTTGTCTCTAGTTACAGACGTGTCAGCTCGTGGTTGGGGTGCACATCTGGGAGATCTCCGAATGCAGGGCCTCGGCACAGGATGAGTTCTCTCTCTCCATATCCCTATCAAGGAGCTCAGAGTGGTGCGACTCACATGCCAGGCCTTTGTCTAGTCTGCAAGCCCAACATGTGGCAGTCGTGACGGACAACATCACTGCAATATTTTACATCAACAAGCAGGGTGGTTGTCCTTGCCCCTCTGCCACGAGGCTCTCAGGCTCTAGGAATTCTGTATAGCCCACTCCATTCACCTGGAAGCATCATATCTGCCAGGAGTCCAGAACATACTGGCTTACCACCTCAGCAGGTCCTTCCACAGCCACGAATGGTCCATCCGGCTGGATGTCATTCACTCCATTTTCCAGAGGTGGGGATTTTCCCAGGTCGACGGAGCAACAGGAAGTGCCCAGTGTTTTGTTCCCTCCAGAAAAGCAGCCCGGGCTCAATTGCAGACACATTCCTGCTACCCTGGGAAGGCAGTCTCCTCTGCGCCTCTCCCCCAATCCCTCTCATGCACAAGGTCCTGCTCAAGATCCTCACAGGTGGGGTGCCAGCCCCTGAGATCTCCCTGACACAGCAAGCCAATCCCTGGTATAAAAAAAAACCCACTAATGTAGAGTCTCATAAATCCAGGGAAGGTAGTTTGAGCATTTAAAGCAGGGGTGGGCAAACTTTTTGGCCCGAGGGCCACATCAGGGTTGTGAAACTATATGGAGGGCCGGGTAGGGAAGGCTGTGCCTCCCCAAACAGCCTGGGCTCTGCCCCTTCCCACTTCCTGCCCTCTGACTGCCCCCCTCAGAACCTCCAACCCAGCCACCACCCCCACCCCCTATTCAACTCCCTTCTCCTCCCTGTCCCCTGACTGCCCCAACCCGAATCCACACCCCGCCCCCTGACAGGCCCCCTGCAACTCCCATCCCTTAGCTGCCCCCCACCAGAACCTCCATCCTATCCAACCGCTCCCTGTCTCCTGACTGCCACCCGGGGACCCCCTATCCCTTATCCAACCTCCCCGTCCCCTTACCATGCTGCTCAGAGCAGCAGGAACTCGCAGCCCCCCCACTCTGCCTGGCAGGAGCAGCAGGCCAGGGCGCTGGTGGTGTGGTGAGCTGAGGCTGTGGGGGAGGGGGGACAGCGCAGGAGGGGCCGGGGGCTAGCCTCAAGGGCTGGGCAGGACGGTCCTGTGGGCTGGATGTGGCCCACAGACCCTAGTTTGCCCACCTCTGGTTTAAAGAGTCAGAGCAGATCTGGATGTAAGTTAAATCCTTGCTCATCTGAAGTAGACCAGTTACAAAACATAGCTGGCATGAATTGTGTCAAGAACCAGTGTAAAAGATCTACTCTGGCCAATGTGGAAAAGGCATTAGTTAGTCTGTGGTCCAGAGGTGTGACCTGGTCATCTATTGCAAGAAGGCAGCTGAGGGTTTGGAAATCTGATTTGAGTGTTTCAGCTGTGTTAGAAAATACCATCAATGTCATAAGACATACGATTGCAGTAAGTGTCCCTGGGATGTTGGACTGCAAGGCTAAGACCACTCTCTTCTCAGCAGTGCAGGCTGAGGCCTGATTTGTCTTTTGTAGGGTGTAATGGAGGCCAAGTTGCACCCAAATTCTGAATGGTACAACTCTTTTTTTTTCCCCTTGGGACACACCCCCTCCCCCCTACAGCCATTCTAAAGCATAGCTGTCATCACACAATTGAGAATAAACCTCCTTCCTACGCTCCTGTTACTGCTGCTGTGACAGAGAGGGCAGAATAAACTCATACTGAAGACGAAACTAGAATACTGGCTAATGGAGGAAGGCAGTGAATAGCACCAGAAAGCTGTGGATGTATTGACAGACTGACAGACTCAGACCGGGGGCTACAGGAGTCTCGTAGAAGGCAACTATACTGGCCACTGGATGAACAGGTTTCTGTTCCCTGAGTGACCAGAGCAGGGGCTGCCCTAGAGCAATCAAGAACTGGTGAGAACCCATTAAGACAGGCAAGCTAATTAAGACACCTGGAGCCAATTAAAAACAAACTAGAATCAATTATGGCAGGCAGACTAATCAGGACACCTGGTTTAAAAAGGACCTCCCAGCATGGGGAAAAGAATGTGAACCAGTCACTCCTTGATCTGCACAAGCTGGCAACTGACAAGAATGACCCTCATTTGTGTGACTTCATTGAAACTCACCCCATGGGGGGGGGTGCATACAAGGAGCAGGGAGTGAGAGGGCATGCTGCTGGAGGAACTGAGGAGTACAAGCGTCATCAGGCTTCAGGAGGAGGATCCTGCGGTGAGGGTAAAGAAGGTGTTGGGAGGGAAGTAGCCCTGGGAGTTGTAGCTGTCATGCAGCTGTTAAAAGAGACCCTGTAGACAGTTGCAATCCACAGGGCCCTGGGCTGGAACCCGGAGTAGAGAGTGGGCCTGGGCTCCCCCCATCTCCTCCCAACTCCCTATTTGAGGCAAGAGGAAGTGACCTGGCCTGTGGGTCCCATGAGAGAGGAAGGTCCCTGGCCTATCCCTCAACCCACTAGGTGGGTCAGCAGAGACTACGGGGATTGTTCTCCTCCTTTTCCCCATGCTGGCCAGTGATGAGGTTAGCTGAGTGAACAGCAGGTTTGAGCCACTAGCAAAAGTGGCCAAACTGAGGGCTGCCGTGAATCTCTGAGGCAAGAAAATCCACCAATAAGCACAGGACCCACCAAGGCAGAGGATGGATTTTGTCACATGCAGTAGGTAGAAATTCAGTGGGACAAATCCAAGAGCAATAGACCTGGCGTATTGCATGTTAGCAGAGTACAGTAACTCCTCACTTAACGTCGTCCTTGTTAACATTGTTTCACTGTCTCCTTGCTGATCAATTAGGGAACATGGTTGTTTAAAGTTGTGCAATCCTCCCTTATAACATTGCTTGGCAGCCACCTGCTTTGTCCACTGCTTGCAGGAAGAGCACCCTGTTGGAGCGAGCGGGGGGGGCTGGAACCAGGCTGGACCAGCAGCCCCCCTCAGCTCCCCTAAGTTCCCTGTGCGGCAGCCACCCAACTGACTATCAATTGCTGGGCAGTTCAGCTGTCCCTCCCCCCACTGCCGTGTGCTGCTCCTGCCCTCTGCCTTGGGGCTGCTCCTGGGAACCTCCTGCTTGCGGTGCAAGGCGGTGGGGGGGGGGGGGAAGAGGGGGGCTAATGTCAGGGTGTCCCCTTCCCCCAGCTCCTTTACCCCATCCAGAGAGCGGGGGGTGGGGGGACAGAGGGAGCTTGCTGGCAGCAGCTGCTGTCTCCAGTTATTTCAAAAGGCAGTGGACAGTAACTCCTCATTTAACGGTGTGGTTCTGTTCCTGGAAAATGCGACTTTAAGCGAAACGATGTTAAGCAAATCCAATTTCCCCATAAGAATTAATGTAAATGGGGGCGGTTAGGTTCCAGGGAAATTTTTTTCACCAGACAAGACTATATATATATACACACACACGCACACACACACCGAGAGAGAGAGAGTATAAGTTTTAAACAACATAATACTGTGCACAGCAATGATGATTGTGCAGCTTGGTTGAGGGGGAGTCAGCGGGTGGGATATTCCCCAGGGAATGCCTTACTGCTAAGTGATGAAGGAGCACTCGGCTGAGCCCTCAAGGGTTAACACATCGTTGTTAATGTAGCCTCACACTCTACAAGGCAGCACAAATGGAGGGAGGGGAGACAGCATGGCAGACAGAGAGACACACCCGTGCGTGTGAGAGAGAGATGTGCATTGCCCCTTTAAGTACGCTGACCCCATTCTAAGTACATTGCCTTTTTAAATCTATCAGGAAGTTGAGATGGCAGCTGCAGCCAGCAAGCTCCCTCTGTCCTGAGCCTTGTCGTGTCTCCTCCCTGCTCCCCCCATCCATAGAGCAGGGGGGAAACACCCTGACATTAGCCCCCCTCGACCCCTCCTCCCCCCGCAAGCAGGAGGCTCCCGGGAGCAGCCCCAAGGCAGAGGGCACTGATAGCCCAGTGGTTTGAGCATTGGCCTGCTAAACCCAGGGTTGTAAGTTCAATCCTTGAGGGGGCCATTTAGGGATCTGGGGAAAAAATTGGGGATTGATCCTGCTTTGAGCAGGGGGTTGGACTAGATGACCTCCTGAGGTCCCTTCCAACTCTGATATTCTATGATACATTGGGCAGGAGCAGCATATGGCGGTAGGGGGAGGGACAGCTGAACTGCCGGCAATTGGTAGCCTGCTGGGCGGCTGCTGCACGGGGAACTTAGGGGAGCTGATGGGGGGCTGCTGGTCCACCCTGGTTCCAAGCCCCCCCAGCTCGCTCCAGTGGGCTGCTTTTCCTGCAAGCAGTGGACAAAGCAAGCGGCTGCCAAACAATTATAAGGGAGCATTGCGCAACTTTAAAGGAGCCTGTTCCCTAATTGATCAGCAATGAAACAAAGTTAACTGGGATGACTTTAAGTGAGGAGTTACTGTACTTAGAGTGGGGTCAGCGTACTTAAAGGGGCAATGCAGTCTGTCTGTCTCTGCTGTGCTGGGTCTCCTCCCTCTATGTATGCGTGCTGCCTTGTAGAGTGTGAGGCTACATTAACAACGATGTGTTAACCCTTAAGGGCTCAGCCCAGTGCTTGTTCATCACTTAGCAGTAAGGCATCCCCTGGGGAATATCCCACCCGTTGACTCCTCCTCAACCAAGCTGCACAATCATCATTGCTGTGCACAGTATTACATTGTTTAAAACTTATACTCTGTGTGTGTGTGTGTGTGATATATATATATATATATATAATGTGTGTATGTCTTTTGTGTGGCAAAATTTTTTTCACTGGCACCTAACTCCCCCTATTTACATTAATTCTTATGGGAAAATTGGATTTGCTTAACATCATTTCGCTTAAAGTAGCATTTTTCAGGAACAGAACTACACCGTTAAGCTAGGAGTTACTGTACAGCAGTTTCTTTGCCAAAGGGTGATTCAAAAAGAGGTCTGGGCCAAAATCCCTGAGGTTCCTGAGAGGCTCACTCTGCTTCCCACAGCTGCCTTGCCCTTGTTCCAGGAGGGGCTGGGGCTTGCAGCCTCAGAAGCAGTGGAATGCACGTGTATCCAGAAGTGGTTCCATGCTCCAGGGCAGGTGCATTGGGAGTGGAAGATTTTGCATCTGCTTTACAATAGCTTAAATGGGGGCCTGTAGGGGAAGGACTGGCTGAGAAGCAGAGGAAGTACCCAGAAAGAGCAAACTGGTGGGGAGGAGAGAAACAGGAGTGGAGTTGGCTCTGCTCCCATCCCTCAGCCCACAGGTCCTTGGGTGCAACTGGTTAAAGCTCAGGTCTTCCACAAGTTAGTGCTCCAGGACTCAAGCTGCTTCCACCTCCCAGAACTAGGGTAGGTTTCTCTCCACTTGGGAAACCAACAGCAGCCCGAGACTCACCTAGGAACTCATCTACATTTGGGTGAGGGCACTTGGAGCAGGAGGCTGCTGCTGGGATGGGATGGAGGCTTTGCCAGGACACATTTGTATCTATCCCACGCCAGGCCTCCCTGAAAAACCCCTGAGTTGTTTATGGAGCTCAAGGCTCTTGGGTTTCAAAGAGGCTCTTGGGCCAAGGGCTGCTCTGCTGGAGCTCCTTCCCCTTGCTTAGCTCTCATGTAGCAGTGCTGTGCGCTATGCAGGCTGGGGAGCGGGAGCGTGCAGTAAGCGCGGTGCACTTTGGGGGTGAGAGCTTCTGTGGAGATCTGGAAGAGATTTTATGACGATATGTACAGCTAAGTCATCAGTGCATAGTAGAGGGTAAGAAACTGCAGGTGATAAACCAGCCCAGCATGGTCTAGTGGATGAAGCATGATGCTGGGCCTTAGTTGACCTGGGCTCTGTTCCCAGCTCTGTCCATGGGTGACCTTGGGGAAGCCACTTCACTTCTCTGTGCCTTGGTTTCTGTAAAATGGGAACAGTGCTTCTGCTCTCCCTTGTAACGTGCTTTGTGAGCACTAGGTGGTGGTATTCTTCAGGCCAGTCAGACCTACTTCCCCCCCCCTTCCCCTCCAAGCCAAGGGGTACATGCTTAGCCCCCGATGGGAGAGGTTGGCTTGTGTTACAGTTTGTGTTGCCAAGAGGGGAGGGGTGCTGCCTGTGAGAAATCAGGAAATGTTTCTGGATCCTGGTCTCTTCCCCCTGAGTGAGAGGTTTGGGCTGGGCCTTTCTTCCTGCAAATGTTGCACTAATGGACAGCAGAGATGCTGTGGGGGGTGTAGAGAGGCAAGCGGGGCCATGACAGAATCATGTGTATCACACACACACAGAACATGTAACCTATCAAGAATGTTGATATCCTGTCCATGCTTTGCCATTTGGATGGGCTTCTTGACTCCCCAAAGTGCCATTAACCTGCTAGTCAGTAGAGGTAGCTGTTCCTGCATCAAAAGAGCGCTGGAGTTTTCTGGTACCCGGCTCTGCCCCTGGGCGACCTTGAAAAAAGCTTTTAAAAACAGCTGCCCAGGATTCTCTTCTTACCACAGGGTTGGATGCGTAACACAGTAGAGCTGTGATAAAAAGCCAGCAGAAAGTGCCAGGGAGAGTGGATGGAGCGTTTCCATGTGAGTCAGCCCAAAACGGCCCAGGAGGAGGCTGCTTGTACTGATCTCTCCAGCATGGGTCAGCCAAGCACTTGAACCTAGGCCCTTTAGGGGTATAAAGCACAGGTCTCTACCCTCTGTGTTAAGGGAATGCCTCTGTGAGCTGCTAGCTAAAGTAGACACTGAGCCTCTTACCTGAGCCAGCCACGAGAAAGGGCCATATGGCACACACTGAACTACTGGTTTTACACAGACAGCAGTTTGTGTATAGCCTCAAACTGACATGTGGGACTAACCAGGTGAGGCCAGTTCTTCAGCAGGCTCCTTTGCTTGCCCTGCCCTTCATCTGTCTGTGTTTAGACTGCACGGCCTCCAAGGCATGGATTGTGTCTCTTCGGTGTTCATACAGCACCCAGCACAATGGGCCCTAATCCCAGCTATGCCCTGGGCACCGCCATAAGATAACTATTTACTACTAATAAAGAATAGATTGAAAGGAGCACAGTCCACTGAAAAGCCAGGTGTTGCTGTAGCTGCGTTGGTCCCAGGTCTTAGAGAGACAAGGTGGGTGAGGACCTTTCCCAGAACTGAGAAAGAGCTCTGTGTAGCTCAAAAATTTCTCTCCCCCTCCAACAGAAGTTGGTCTGATTAAAGATATTACCTCCCCCACCTTGCCTCTCTAGGCTGTCGCCTGAACATTTATGAGTAGCACACAAGATCCTTATAAGTAAAATGTGCTAGAGGGAGAAAAAAATCTCTGCTCAGGTTGCGTTTAGTCTGTTTCACCCTGTGCAGAGTCTGTTTCACCCTGTCACCCCTGGAGTTAGTCAGTTTCTCCTGTTGTGTTTGTGGGAGAGAACAACACAATCCGAACATGTTGGTAAAATCACTGCCCCAGACAGCGAGATGCTGGGGCAAGTGCACAGAAAGGTGTGGTGTTTGTGTTTTTAAAATGGGCAGTTCTGCCATTGGAAGAAAAAAATCATTTGAAATCCAAAGAAAAATAGCCAACTTAAGCAAAAAATAACAGCAGTAATTTCTACCTCATTCCACTACTGCAGAGCGCTGCCCGTTGGCTCCCCTCCAGCTCAGAAGCTGGCCTGGGGTGTAGGGCCTCAACACAAATAGCTGCTGCCTGTAACTTTCTCTGACCTGCATTGTGGATGTGTGGTTGTAACGTTACCACACAGGTACAGCTGCAAGTCCTCCTTGATTAAGAGGAAAATAAGTATTACAAAGAGTGAGCCGTGCTGTGGAACTGGAAGTAGGTGTGTAATTAAACACTCTGGGCTGCCAGCTCAGGGGGGTTTCCCCAGTCTTGCTCTACTTGGTGGTTTTCTTGAAGCCCGAGCTCCAGGAGTCATGTGACTGCACGTGACTCTCAGCTTTCTTTTTTAACCAGGTACGTGTTTAGCCCTCATGGCTGGAGAAAAGCATGCAAATGTGAAGTGAATGCACTCCAAAGGCTGAGAAACCAGAGACAAATCAACTCCCACCCCAAACTTTTTTAAAAGCTCAGGAGTTTTAAGCCAGTCTTGGGATTTTGGGGGCCTGGTTTATGATTTATGAGGAGAGGCTGAGGGAACTGGGATTTGACTTATGAGGAGAGGCTGAGGGAACTGGGATTGTTTAGTCTGCAGAAGAGAAGAATGAGGGGGGATTTGATAGCTGCTTTCAACTACCTGAGAGGTGGTTCCAGAGAGGATGGTTCTAGACTATTCTCAGTGGTAGAAGAGGACAGGACAAGGAGTAATGGTCTCAAGTTGCAGTGGGGGAGGTTTAGGTTGGATATTAGGAAAAACTTTTTCACTAAGAGGGTGGTGAAACACTGGAATGCGTTACCTAGGGCGGTGGTAGAATCTCCTTCCTTAGAAGTTTTTAAGGTCAGGCTTGACAAAGCCCTGGCTGGGATGATTTAATTGGAGATTGGTCCTGCTTCGAGCAGGGGGTTGGACTAGATGACCTCCTGAGGTCCCTTCCAACCCTGATATTCTATGATTCTATTTCTGAACGCTTGAGGTGGGTGATCCTGTGTGCTGCTGAGCCAAAGGAGTATGGTGCTTCCGGGGCTTCAGCGGGCCTGTTAAGGTACGTCTCCACTGCACAAATCTGACAGCAGCGGGTAGAGGACATACACTGCGGTCCCCCAGCACAGGTATAAACAGCACTATGGCCACTGAGGCGCTGCTTAGGCAGGTAAAGACATACCTGAATCCTGTGGTTATGTATCCTACCTCCCTACACACTCAAGCCAGGCCTACCAAGTCTCCACTGCTATTTTTAGCAGCATTCTGTCCTGCTGACTCTCAAGGAAAGCCTCTGGCAGGAAGGAGACAGCAGGAAAAGGCTCCCTACATCCACCATTTCACTGAAGGGCGCAGCCACACACTACAGTGTGGACACAGCCTGCTTGTCACACACCCTACACCACAGTACGAGTGGCGTGCAGTGTAGACCTAGCCTCAGTGTTATCTAGTAAACCCGGACAATGTGCTAGGCGCTGTACAAACATATGAGACAATCCCTGCTCAGAAGAGCTCTCCGGCTAAGGAGAAAGCAATCCAAGGAAAGCCCTGAGGAAGCTCTCCCATTCTCATTTTTTACGTGTGTTTCCCTTCTTGTGGGTCATTACAGAAGAGCTGAGACTGGGGATCTCAAAGGAGTCTTTGCAAAAAGAAAAGGAGGACTTGTGGCACCTTAGAGACTAACCAATTTATTTGAGCATAAGCTTTCGTGAGCTACAGCTCACTTCATCGGATGCCTTTGGGAGTTAGGCACCGAACTCCCACTGGAATCTGGATGCCAACGTCCCAGCCTGAACCCTTAGTGGTGGCTCAGCTATGAAGGGAGGTGGCTTGGTGCACTGGACTGGGGAGGGCGTTCCATGCCACAGGGGGTGGATGGAAAATGGCACAGGGGCAGGCATGGGCGAGGCAGATGAATGGGGCATTAAGTAATGCCTAGAGAACTGAAAGGGCTATTGTACAGAGCCATGACAGGCAGCATTGTACCCTTCCCCCACAACGCAGCTGATGGCATGAGGCATTCAGGAGGAGACGGCTCGCTGCAGTTCATTGAACTAGTTATGTGCTCTGAATAGGACAGCCTATGCCACTAGCCGGAATGGTTACATGCCTCCAGGTGACTGGGACTCTGTGAAGGATTTAAGTGGGTAAACAGGAAGTAATAAAGCCAGAGCCCCTTGATCCCAGAAGCTGAGCAGCGCCCGGCCTTGTCAGACTAGCTTGGCAAAAGCATGTGCTGCAGGAAATGGCGTTGCTGATTCCGAAGGTGGCCAGCGCGAACACACACTCCCCAGCATGGCGTGAGGGGTGCTGGGCTGTCTTTCAAACGGCTTGGAAATCTGAGACCCTTCAAATCTGGGGTCATCAAAGACCCTCATGGTGGTTTTTGCAGGTGCAGGATTCCCCACCTCCATGTCTTGGTCAAACTGCATTTTGAGTAATTACATTCTTCCTGCCTAAATTTGCATCTGTAGTTTTACTGACTAGATACTGTGTTCTTCACTGCCTGTCCTAAACTGCTGTGCAGCTTTTCTCTAGGCTGTTAAATAACTGTTATGTTGACTCCGGGGGGCAGCTGCATTTCAGCACTAGGGGAAACGATGTTTGGGTTGGAAGTTTGGGATGTGTCAGGCCCAGGTACAAGGTCTTATATGGAGACGAGTACAGTATTACTCATAGTTATGATGCCTCTGACAGCCCCTCTACAGATGGATCACTAGGAGGCAGCATTGCACTTCGATCCCATTTGGCTGCGTTCACTAAGTGCTGAATGAGTAAGGGACGTGGCTGCAGTCCCTCCCTGCCACCATCCTATGCACTTTTCATCTGCCAGACAAACAACGCCCTATGTCTTGTGCACATCACTAGTGACCTGGTGGGTCTTATTGCTGCAGCCCTCGTCCTGCTCCCTCCAGCCCCTGCATCTGTCACTGTCCTCCCTTACGTCTCGGCGTAGGGACTCAGGGCTCCTCTGGGCTGGGTCACTGTCTATAAAATGTCCAGCTGCTCCTGTCCGAGGCACTGCTAGACATGAGGGAGATGGATGCTAGAGTGAGATGTGAGATCCTTGGGCAGCTGCCAGGAGGGCTGAAGATGGGGGAGGAAAAGGGGGAAGTAACAAGGTTCTGGGCTCAGGAGGCCCCCAAAACATCTGTAACATCTGGGTAAATGATTAAATGGGGGGAAGCAAATGATATACCAGGGCCTGAAATTTCTCTCCAGGGGCCTGGCTGCCAGCACCTGCTGGTCATTCCCCAGTTACATTCCTCATCCCTCCTTGTACCTTCCCCTTGTCTTGGATGCACAATGCCTCAGAGCCAGTTGCACCTGGGCCTCCGGCTGGCCAACCAGGGCCTTGGGCAGACCCCAGGACAAGTGCCTGTTGAGTGCTGAAGGGCCAGTGGGACGCCGTCCTCTTGCCCTTCAGGGCGCTTGAGAGCCACAATTAGCGTTGCTTCTTTCTAGAGCTCCAGGGTTAATTCCTGGCCATGGCCAGCGGGACTCTAAGCAACCCTCCGTGTCAGCTGGCAGAGGGACTCCCGTCCTGTGACTCCAGTCAGACCTGACACGCTCACCAAACCTGCTGCATTGCTGTCCTCACACTCAGCTGTAAGGTGTGCAGTGCAAAGGGTCAGAGGAAAGCTGGTGACACACAGATCGTTAATGACACTGCAGGACGGACGGATGGGTGGTGTGGAAGGAGTTATGTAGGTGCACTGGAAATACATTTGTTTTAGGGGCAGACTGGGTAAGCAAGCTTGTCCTAGACAAAAGAATGCCGCTTTGCTTGCATCTCTGATGTAAACCGAACAGGGTCTTGCCAGACTCAATGGGCAGTTCATCTGCATTTGTGGGAAACAGCCATTAGTTATCAAGAGGCTAAGGAACCAGCCTGTCGTCAGCCCATTGGAGCACACCGGGCAGTCTGATCCCAGGGATTATCCTGTCTCTTGAGACAAAGACAATGAACTTTGGGGAATATAAGAAGCAGAAGGGTATCTGATTATCGATCACTGCGGGAAACAAGGGGCTCTTCGCATCTAAGAACGGTGGGTCCCCAGCCTTGTGGGTCGGGGACAGTGAGTAGTTGAAGGTGAGACAATTGCTGTAGACAAAGCTTGGAGCCTGCTAAGGTTACATGTCGTCTCTTTACAGTATTCAGAGTAACAGCCGTGTTAGTCTGTATTCGCAAAAAGAAAAGGAGGACTTGTGGCACCTTAGAGACTAACCAATTTATTAGAGCATAAGCTTTCGTGAGCTACAGCTCACTTCATCGGATGCATATCGTGGAAACTGCAGCAGACTTTATATATACACAGAGAATATGAACCAATACCTCCTCCCACCCCACTGTCCTGCTGGTAATAGCTTATCTAAAGTGATCATCAGGTGGGCCATTTCCAGCACAAATCCAGGTTTTCTCACCCTCCACCCCCCCACACAAATTCACTCTCCTGCTGGTGATAGCCCATCCAAAGTAGGAGAGTGAGTTTGTGTGTGTATGGGGGTGGGGGGGATGTGAGAAAACCTGGATTTGTGCAGGAAATAGCCCAACTTGATTGTCATGCACATTGTGTAAAGAGTTGTCACTTTGGATGAGCTATCACCAGCAGAAGAGTGAATTTGTGTGGGGGGGTGGAGGGTGAGAAAACCTGGATTTGTGCTGGAAATGGCCCACCTGATGATCACTTTAGATAAGCTATTACCAGCAGGACAGTGGGGTGGGAGGAGGTATTGGTTCATATTCTCTGTGTATATATAAAGTCTGCTGCAGTTTCCACGATATGCATCTGATGAAGTGAGCTGTAGCTCACGAAAGCTTATG
Organism: Lepidochelys kempii; assembly: GCF_965140285.1. NCBI lineage: Eukaryota > Metazoa > Chordata > Testudines > Cheloniidae > Lepidochelys > Lepidochelys kempii. The sequence goes on along the minus strand of NC_136392.1, from coordinate 26,490,830 downwards.
CTCTAATAAATTGGTTAGTCTCTAAGGTGCCACAAGTACTCCTTTTCTCTTTACAGTATGTTACACTTTTGTTTTTTTGTCAACTATTTTCTGTTTCCATTACCTCTGAGTTTGAATTCAGGCTCAAGCCAACCCCCCCTTCTATCTACACACAAATCATGCTAACCAGCCAGGGCTTAGATCCAGGGTACCAGGATCCCATGGGGGTGGAGGGCCTGAGCCTGAATCAAGCCAGAACCCAGGGTTCAAGCTCTATCGCTTCACTTTGTAGAACCTGCCCCATTATACTTGTGCTCTGGGAATCCACCAAAAATATTCTACAATCCCAAGGGCCAACTTCCTTTGTCCTCTGATTTGGTGGACAGTCAAGTTTTCCCACACTGCACCACGAACAAAGGGCTAGATGGCCACATTTGGGGAGGAGGCTAGGAAGTCTGGGATATGGATGATTGGACTCAGGCCCACATAATGCAGCTTAGACACTGGAGCCATAGCTTGGGACCCAAGGTTCAACAATTCCTAACCTGGGGTTACAAATGAGTGTAAATGTTCAAACTCTAGGTAAACAAACCCAGGGTCTGCTAACTGGAGTTCTACCAACCCTGGGCTTATGTTGTAGTGTAGATATACCCTACTAGTGTGAGGGTGTTTCTGCCAAAGGAACAATTTCATGCAATTTGTCACCTGTCTGTCCCTCCACTCTCACCCTTCAGCTACGAGCTGTGTATGCCTAAAGTTGTTAGGTCACTTGGCTGCATGAACTTAAATGGCACCTTTTTCCTCTACAGGGCTGTTCTCTGCTTTTCTTGTTGCTTTGAAATCTGCAAGGTAAGTGAGCCGCAGGCCTTAATGGCACAGCCCCCAGATATGCAGTTTTTCAAAGACAAAGTGGCTCTATAGCTGCATCCAAATTTTTTGTCTAAAGTGGTTTCAGAGTTACACCTGAGCCACATAATATACTTTACTGGCATACTTTCCTAACCACATTCAAACGCAGATGAGCAGCACCTACACTGGATGTGAGATGATGCTTGGCGTTTTTATTCATCACCTTTCATTCATCACCTTGACTTTTTGTCTTCTATGTGGATCAAATTAAGGGTCCGGTGGTTTCCATGCCAATGATTTCTAGGTGGATAACTTCCTGAATTATGACGGCTTATGGAGTAACTCAGACCATACCTTTACAGAGGCTACAGGCTCCTGCAACGAGGGCCCAAGCGCCTTCAGTTGCATTCCTCAGCAATGTTTTGATATTGAAGAAATGCAGGGTTGCTACCTGCTCTTCTGTACATACTTTTACCAAGCACTATGGTATCACAGCTGTATCTAGATCAGATGCAAACTTGGGGAAGGCACTTAGTTCCGTAGCCATTCTCTAATTACACCGAGTCCCACCTCCTACCAAGATGGCTTGTGAGCCACCAGTGGAATACACATCTGTAAGTACTTGAAGAAATAAACGGCTACCTACCGGTTCTAGAACTGTGGTTCTCTGAGTTGTGGGTGCAGATTTATATTCCACAACCCACCCTCCATCCCCTCTGCACCAGTTTCAACTCTTCGTGTACAATGCAAAGGAACTGAGGCGGGTCAGGAGGTGCTGCCCTTCAATAGTCATGGGAGGGGCGACAGGACCAGAGGGCACAAGTGCTGCCCCGAAGGGTACTGCCGGCAGAGTTCTCTGGCTTCAGTGCACTAGGCCTATATGGAATAAACGTCTGCACCCACATCTCAAAGAACAAGTTACAGTAAAGGTCGGTAAGTGGCTTTCTTAGGCACTCTGGAGAGTTCCTGATCTGCTGTTTGAATGCAGAGAGGGGATGGGAAGAGTCTGCTGACACCCCTCAAGTAGTGCAAGGGCAGCCCCTACCCCTGTATCATTACAGGAAATGCTGGGGGAGATGAATTCTCACCATGTGTCGTAGCTCAAGGTCTGTGCAGAAGGTGATTATCTGTGCAATACAGTGAAGCTCAGGAGGGGATGGCATGGGGCTTTTGTATGGTTACTCTCGATTCTGTAGGCAGTTTGATGCAGGAACTGAGTCCATTAATCTCCCCATCTCTGGATGTAACATCAGTATTTCCCTGCTCATTGCAGATGGTGGAGGATTTGACTGGAATGCGCCATGGGAGCTGTGAGAATCCTGATGGCTTAGATGCCTGGAATTGAGCATGCAGCATGGTGCTTTTGCATTCTCTTTCTGTGTTGAAAGAATAATGGCTGAGGTGATCATGTGTCTCCTGACTGGGAGAGCTGTATGAATTCATTACAAATAATTTCTCCTGTGGATTTTTATTGTTCATGAATTACGTGTCACCCCGTTGTGATTTTTATTCACTGGTTTGGTGAGAGAGATTGCATTTTGGTCTCTAATTTGTTTGCAAATTAATTGCAGTGAGCATTCAATACTCATTATTAGAGCTGATCAAAAACGGGTGAAAAAAATTTTGCAAAAATAGTTTTATGATTTTTCATTGAATTTTAAAAGTTTCAAGCAAAGTGGCCTGGCTCTGTTTGGTGTTCAGGCAGTGTGCCCTCTTGTGTTTCAAAAGATCAATGAAATTCACAATTGTCCGATGACTCCATAGTTAGGGCCCTACCAAATTCACAGCAATGAAAAACGGACCATGAAATCTGGTCTTTTGTATTCTTTTACCCTATACTATATAGATTTCACGGCGAAGACCAGCGTTTCTAAAAATGGGGGATTCTGACCCAAAAGAGAGTTGCGGAGGGTCACAAGGTTATTTTAGGGGGTCGCAGTATTGCCACCTTTACTTCCGTGCTGCCTTCAGAGCAGGGCGGCCAGAGAGCTGTGGCTGTTGGCCGGGTGCCCAGCTCTGAAGGCAGCGCCCCACCGGCAGCAGCGCAGAAGTAAAGGTAGTGGTACCACAATCCCCCCTCCCCAACACAATAACCTTGTGACCCCACTCACAATGCTTTTTCGGGCCAGGACCCCTACAATTACAATATTGTGACATTTCAGATTTAAATACCTGAAATCATTAAATTTACAATTTTTAAAATCCTCCGATAGTGTAATTGATCAAAATAGACTGTGAATCCGGTTGGGCCCTACCCATAGTGTAACAGATAAAGCTCTTCAAAATGGTGGCAGGTCTCCTCTCTGGAGTGATTGTTCTTCCTAGTAGTTATTTGTACCAGTATTCAGGATTCTGTGAACAACGTGGTGAATAAAACACTCATTTACAGAAATCATGAACTCATCCAATCAATGACAGAGATGGAATGCGGTCAGAACATGAAACAGAGCAAGTCTTCATAAACTAAACTCAGCCAAGGTGAATAAGGCATTTTCCTAGTCAGTGGACTTGTACTCCAGAGCTGAATTCTGCCATATGGCCTTTATATTGCCTTCTCAGTCCCTATCCCCAGCGTGAATTTTCTTCCCTGAGGCTAACAGCATGGTCATTCCTTGAGCCTGGGAACCCAACTATCTATCTATTTTAGGTACATCCGTGCCCCATTCTCAATCTTGAATGTATTTATCCTCACAATACAAGTGCTGGTTTCAGAGTAGCAGCCGTGTGAGTCTGTATTCACAAAAAGAAAAGGAGTACTTGTGGCACCTTATTGAATTTTCCACTGAATGCATCCGATGAAGTGAGCTGTAGCTCACAAAAGCTTATGCTCAAATAAATTTGTTAGTCTCTAAGGTGCCACAAGTACTCCTTTTCTTAATACAAGTGCTATTATCCCCATTGTACAGAATGGGAATTAAGGCACAAAGAGACTAAGGCTATGGCTATACTAGAGACCTTCCAGCAGCACCACTGTACTGATGCAGCTGCACCACCGTAAGATCTCCAGTGTAGCTGCTCTATGCCGATGGGAGGGAGCTCTCCCATGGACATAATTAAACCTCTCCCAACAAGAAGTAAGAATGTGTGTGCTGGGGGACCACATGTCTTGACTGTCAAAGAGGCACAACTGAACAATCAGCCACCGGAATGTGATGTCTTTTGGAGAAGGGTGTCTTCTTAGCCACACCACTTGGTTTCACCCGGCCGCAGGACTTCAGGCAGGCTCCAGCTTGGCACTCTGAACTGGGCAAGGCAGAACCTTAGACTAGATGATCCCAAGACTCCAGTTGGCCCAGAAATGTCTACAAGGGCGAGGGAGGGACCCTACAAAACAGCCCCCACGACCCCTGTAGCCCCCCCAGGCCACGTCCCCAGACCTCCGTACCCCCCCCAGGTACCCCTCCCCAGCCAGCGCCCCAGACCCCAGTGTCCCCCCCAACCCAGGTACCCCTCCCCAGCCAGCCCCCCAGACCCCTGTGCCCTCCCATGCAGCCTCCCCAACCCAGGTACCCCGACCCAGGCCAGGTCCCCAGAGCCCTGTGCCCCCCCAGCCAGCCCCTCCAACCCAGGTACCCCTCCCCAGCCTGTGCCCCCAGAGCCCTGTGCCCCCCCAGCCAGCCCCTCCAACCCAGGTACCCCTCCCCAGGCCACGTCCCCAGAGCCCTGTGCCCCCCCAGCCAGTCTCCCCGACCCAGGTACCCCTCCCCAGCCTGTGCCCCCAGAGCCCTGTGCCCCCTCAGCCAGCCCCTCCAACCCAGGTACCCCTCCCCAGGCCACGTCCCCAGAGCCCTGTGCCCCCCCAGCCAGTCTCCCCGACCCAGGTACCCCTCCCCAGCCTGTGCCCCCAGAGCCCTGTGCCCCCCCAGCCAGCCCCTCCAACCCAGGTACCCCTCCCCAGCCTGTGCCCCCGCAGCCAGCGCCCCAAGACCCAGATAGCGAAGAAACCCCTAGGCGACCCCACCCGTGACAACCGAGGCATTCCCCCCGAACACTTCCGGGGCAACCAGCACCGGGGGAAATGACGACACCCGCTCCCTTGGCTCGAGTCGAACCCCCCCGCTCGCTGCCTCAGCCCATTGGCCGATGGAGCTGCCCATCCCCAGCTCGGGGCCGCGCATGCGTGCTGGTGCTGTGACGGGTCTGCGTGCCGCTGGGGACCGGTGGCTGCTTCAGGCGAAGATCCCCCAACATGGTGAGTGGAGGGCGGGGCCGCACCCCTGCCCCGCGGCCGCCGTCTCACCTGCGGCAGGGGCGGGGCTGGGGCAGAGGGGCCGGGCCGCAGCCCAGGGCGTTGGTTCGAGACCCCGTGTCAGCCCAAGGAGCCCCGGGCTCGGGGACCCGGGTGCGGAGTTAAAGGCGGGGCCGGGGGTTGTGGGGGGAACCTGGAGCCACATGAGGGGGGTTGGGGGCCTGAGGCTCACGGGAGGGAAGTGGGGGCTCCCTGGGGGGCTCAGTCAGGAGGGGTCACCCCAGATCAGTCCGGAGTGACAGCACCACACCATTAGTTATGCGGATCAGTTAAACCGCATTCAGCCCCTGCGTGAGCACCCTCATTCCGAACAAAAGGGGCCTTAAATTGGGTTAGTCTGAGTCACTTCCAAAGTGAATGAAGACAAACTGAATTAAGGCCACTGTAATTCTCGATAGCAGCAGCCACACAGGGGTTGAATGGGGTTTAGCGAATCCACTTCAAATTCACAGCTTTAGTTAATTCGGAGCGATTCATTTTCCTGCTGTCCCCATCTGTACGAGCCCTCCGAAGTGGACTTCAGGGTACGTCTGGGCAGCAACATGAGCCCAGGGTTAGTAGAACTGGAGTGAGCGGCCCCTGGGTTTGTTAATCTAGGCATAGGGCCGACTCCGTGGGTGCCCCAGTTCTGGAGCACCCATGGAAAAAAATTAGTGGGTGCTGAGCACCCACCGACAGCCAGCTTCCCCCTCGCACTGCCAGTGCCTCCTGCCCGCCCAGATCAGCTGCTTCAGGGCATGCAGGAGGCTCTGGGAGGGAGCGGGAGGAGTGGGGACCTGGTACGCTCAGGGAATGGAGGGGAAGAGGCAGGGTTGGGGGCAAGGGATGGGGCGGGAGCAGGAAAAGGGGCAGGGTTGGGGGCAAGGGATGGGGCGGGAGCAGGAAAAGGCAGGATGGGGGCTTGGGGGAAGGGATGGGGCGGGGTCAGGGCCTGGGGCAGGAACAGGAAAAGGAAAAGGCAGGATGGGGGCTTGGGGGAAGGGGTTGGATGGGAGTGGGGTCTCGGGTGGAGCAGAGCGGTGGATTGAGCACCCTCCCGGGCCCGGAGGAAGCCAGTGCCTATGAATCTAGGGCTTGAATATTTGCCTTTATTTGTAACCCCCAGGTTAGGAATTGTTGAACCCTGGGTCCTGCATAACATAGACAAGGGGCTCCAGTGTCTACACTGCATGATGCCGGCCCGAGTCCAGCCACCCATATCCAGACTTTTTAGTGCCCTCCCAAATTGTGGCAGCTCTACGCCTTTGTTCGTGGTGCAGTGTGAGAAAACTTGATTGTCCTCCAAACTTGACTCCCCAAAGGACCAAAAGAGTTGGCCCATGGGATTGTGGGATACCCTTGGCAAACTCCCAGAGCACAAGTCCAGTGGGGCTGTATCTACCCTTCAAAGCAATAGGGCTTGAACCCTGGGTCTCAGCTTTACTCAGGCTCGGACCCTCCACCCCGATGGGCTCCTGGTAGCCTGCGTCTGAGCCTTGGGTTAGCACAATTTGTATGTAGACAGAAGGGGAGTTAGGCTTGAGCCTGAGTTTGAACCCTGGGCTTACATGGCAGTGCAGATTGCACTCTTTGATAATCTGTACACTATTCCCTGATAACCAGAAATTTCTACGCTTAAACTCTGTACCATTCACTATTTTTTTAAAACACCATCTTAATAAAATTTTTATACCCTCTTGTGGGCTTCCAGAGCCCAGGTACCAGCCCAAGCCTAAACATCTACCCTGCAGTTTTGTAGCCCCACAGCCCAGTGAGCCTTAGTCTGCTGAAAAGGACCAGCCACAGGTGTTTTATTGCAGTGTAGACATATCCTCAGAGTCCTAGATTTCAAGGCCTGAAAGGACCACAATGATTATTGAGTTTGACTTCCTGCATAACACAGACCATAAAATTCTACACAGTAACTCTTACAAGGGAAGGAATTATTCTTCCATGATACATAATTGAATGTTATCAAGCCAATAATTTGTGAGTGAGCACCTTACAAAGGAAGACAAGTGAAATCCCTGTTTTACACATGGGGAAATGAAGAGGTTCTGTAAATTTTCCAAGACCACACAGGGAGTCAGTGACACAGCCAGGGATAGAACCCAGACTCCTAACTCCCAGTCCAATGCACTATCCCTTAACTGCATGGCTTTGGGTGAGCGAAAAAAAAAATCTCATTTTAATTAATGCCATTGACTGTATGGCTTGGGTGTCTTTTTTCAAAGAAGCGTGGGCACTGGGATGTACCAAGTCAACAGGGATGTTGGTCTACGAGGTGCTTCCCTGAGGAAATCTTAGGGATTGGGAGGGAAGGGTTATTGTTGTTTTTTATTGTAATTCTATTAAAGGAGACACTGAAAACAGACTTTTACAAAGATCACCATAAACTGTTTCTGTTTACAAAAAATACAGCTGAAATATTTTCTTAAGAAACAGATGTTTCCCTGCATTGCAGATGAGAACCTGAAAATGAAATAGTCTACAGCTGGGATTTTCAGTTGAGCCCAAGGGAGTTAGGCACCCAACTCCTATTGAATTGGTGTTTGAGCACCACACTCCCTTTGATCCTTTTAAAATCTCAGTCTGGGTGTGAGCTAAAAACAAAGAGAGAGTGACTAGTCTTGCTTGCTATGTGAGAAGAAATGCAAAATTAGATGATGATCTGCACGGATGGATCCTTATGCTCAGGCAACACTCTTTGGAAGTCAGTAGGGCCCGGATGCCTGGAACAGGTTGTAGGGTTGGGGCTTTAAACCGGAATAATAGCACTTACTTTCAGATTTAATAGCAGTCACCAGCTGTTTATTTTTCCACTTCTCCAGCATACAACTCATTTGTTACAATCTCCTTTTAGTTACCATTCCGTTTCCTTCATTTTGAAATTTGCACTGTGATTTTCCATGCCTGATAATCATTTTAAAACAGCTCTTGATTTTCCATGCTGGATAAGACCAACTGTAGTTTGCAGACACAAAACAAATCCAATGTTGTATGGTTCCCATAGTTGGCAGCAGTTAGTATTGTTTTAGACTTAGTTGCTTAGTCTCCTGTGCAGTTGTTTCCTTGTTCCTGTGAAGACAAGCATGTTTCTTTGTTTGAAGAAGTCTGTTTTGCCCGACATTGCATTATGGAGCTCGGTCAGTCAAGGTGCTGAGTGCTCCAGCCCCCCATTCTCTTTAATGGGAGTTCACAGTGCCCAGCACCTCTCAAGTAGCGCTCAGCACCATGCAGAATCACACCTCGGCCACTCAGATCATTAGGCGCCATTATCGAGATCCCCAGTGAGTTGTAATTGATGTAAGAGCGAGCATTGCTAAGAAAACTTTCAAAATCTTTCAGAGTTGACACTAATTTTACAGAGACAACAAACGGATAATAATACCTTTGCAGATTTCTTTGTATATTGACTTTTTAACATAGTAGAATAAACTGTTAGCAATAGATAACAATAGCCCATCCACCATGAATCGTTATTGTAGGCTAATGGTTGTAAACCAGACTCTTTCCCCTCGTTTGCTTTGTTTATTGCCTTTAGCATATTTTTGATAAATGGAGTTTAACCCAAAACTCGATGTTTTTTCTTTCTTGTTTGTAAATTCCATGTATTTTTTCAAAACAAGTGCTGCAGCCCTGTCCTTTGTATAACTGTAAAATAGTAAGAAGTGCTAGCAGCCCTAATGAGCAATCCCACAGTAACAAAATAGTGTGTGTGTGGCCTTGTGCCCATGAGCGAACCTGTAATGAGAAACCAGTGTTGCAGTGAGGGGTGGGGAGAAAGGGTGAGGGATGTATTGGGGAACAGGTTTCAGGCTTCCAAAGGCTTGTTATGGCAAATGACTGATGGACAACAAGGGGCTTGAAAACAACTAAAAAGGCCTTGGTAATATGATGGTGCAAAAGATAGCTGTGCTTTGCTCTGAGAAAATGAGTAATATCTATTGGAATCATCTTGGCTCAGTTGTATTTCCAGATATATTATTACAAAGCATTATTTGAAGGCAGATTGCACCTTCAAGACATCATGTTGCCTAATCTGTTTGTTTGTTTGTTTTTTTCAGGCTGAGGTGGAAGAAACACTGAAGCGAATTCAGAGCCAAAAGGGCGTCCAAGGAATCATTGTTGTTAATTCGGAAGGTATTGTGCCACTCTGGCTATATTTCCTAAGGATGTTACTTTTTCAGAACAGGGCACTTTAAAGATCAATGTATTTGCTATTTAGAAAGAGATTAAATGTCTCTCTAGATATGTTTTCTTCCCTTAGAGAGGCAGGTTAAGTCAAGCTGTCTCTCTGCAAGCCTATTGAAGTCAGTGGCATTGAGCGGATGTATCTGAGAGCAAAATTTGCCCCCATGCATTTTAAGAATAACTTTACAGCCAAGAGGAAAAATATCAGTGTATAGAATGTAGAACAAGGCAAGCTCATTTTGCCAGTACAATGAAAAGGTTTTTCTGATCATATGTAATGTACAGTAAATCTTCCAACACTTAATTTTAATTTAACTGATAAGTGTCTTAGAAAAAAGACATTTGGTAAATACGTGGAGGCTCTATTGAAGATCTGATAATTGGTGACCTCATTTACAAATCAGCATTCGGCTTTCCCTTCCTTGGTAGTGCTGGTGTCTTAGGACTGGGAGGAAGGTCAAATGTTTGGGTTGTGCTTGTGGGGTATACATCTTCAGTGTACTAGAAAAACAGATAGATCAAATGTTAGCAATTTGCTACTGCATCCGTCCCATACTACAACGTACGACAAATGTGGATTGAGTTTGGCTTTTTGGCTTCTGCCAGGGCACTGGTACTGGAAAGCCCCCTCAGGAGGAGGTTGTGGAGCAGGAGAGCAACTGCTACCTCCCCATCCTTACAGATCGGTCCTAACCAAGGTGATGCACAGAGTCAGTGCATCCCGTCAGCAGCCTCCAGCGGACCGGCTCATATGGCACCTGGCTATAAAGCACTCCCCCCCCCCCGAGAAAAACAATGAAAAACTCTCAATGTTACACAAGCCTATGGAGGGCTCTGGTCCCAGTGGTGGTGAGCAACTCTTCTCTGCTACCATCTATGTTCCTTGAGGGCTTTTCTTATATGTTCTCTTTTTTGTATGTATTAGTGGCTCCTAGTGGAAGTTTCTCCTTGTTTCCAGCTGCTTTTTGGAAGGAAGGCTGGTGGTCTGCAGAAGCAGCCAGCCCCTCCCCCCCCCACATGTTTCTGCACCACTCACAGAAGGGTTTCTAGTCACACTTTGTTTCAAAAAATTTTTTTTTAAATATGCTAAATTTTAAGCATAAAATCTACTGAGGTTTAAAGGGACTGTACAGATGTGTCTAGTGGGTAGCCAGGAATTAAGTTAGTCTCAGAGGTTACCATCATTAACTATCTCACCACACTTACCTTCTCTCTTTGCAGGTATTCCTATCAAAAGCACGGTGGACAACTCCACAACAGTGCAATACGCAGGCCTAATGCACAGCTTCATCATGAAGGCAAGGAGCACTGTGCGAGACATTGATCCCCAGAACGACCTGACATTCCTGCGAATCCGCTCCAAGAAAAACGAGATCATGATTGCTCCAGGTAAAAGCCCCTAAGCATCAGGCTTCAAAGCCTCCTGTTGAAATTCCTTTCTCGCGGCATGTGTCTCATCCTTCCCTGTCAAGCTTTCCATGGCACAAAATCTATACAGCCTGAAGAAGTGAATCCTACCAGTGATTGAGGGAGGGATAACTCAGTGGTTTGAGCATTGGCTTGCTAAACCCAGAGTTGTGAGTTCAATCCTTGAGGGGGCCATTTAGGGATCTGGGGCAAAAATTGGGGATTGGTCCTGCTTTTAGCAGGGAGTTGGACTAGATGACCTCCTGAGGTCCTTTCCAACCCGATATTCTATGATTCTGTGACTGTCTAATTTAGTATGCTGTAGCCAAAGAATTTCTGGTGGTATACTCGGTTCAGAGATGGGTCTATTTCTGTTAAACTGAGACTCCCTCTTCATGGTGGGGTGTGGGAAGGAACCAGTTTTCCCATCTCACTGCCAGTCAAACTGTACATTTGAAAGAAGGTTCTCTTGTGTTTTGCCTTCTTCAAGATAAGATCAGAAGAGTCTGAAATTAGCGGAACACATTTTATGAGCTGCTTCAGGCCAGCACTGCTAGCATAACTACTGAAACGAACCAGAGTGGGAGGCTGGCGTCTTTCTCAGAATTGGAGGAGCACGCATATTGTTACAGTACTTGCTGGTCCTAGAATCTCTCAATTTGAGTCTGTGTCTGCACTAGACTCTGTTAATTTTTCGCCACTGGTCAGAGCGTGTCTAGACAACGTAGTGGTTAAAACACCAGTAGCCTGGAAACACTGGAACTTGCAATGATGTAGCATTGGTGGGACATGTCGAGAGAAAATGCCTCATGCCGAGGAGGCCAGAATGTTTCATGAAATCACCAGATAGTGTCACGGAGGGAACTGGTGCAATATGAGTGCAGTTCACCCAGGTGTAGAGGGCTCATATATGCCCCTCCACATCACTTAAGACCTGTGGTGGAGCTGTGATGAGTAGGGAGCTGTTCACGATGAGTGACTGCACAGGGCAAGGGGTCCTCTTTGTATAACAACCTATTTGTGCTGGCAAAGAGGCGCTGGTTGTGGCTGCAGTGGGGGAATGGCTGAGAGATTTATGCTTATGTGGATCTAGTGGTCCAGAATCCCCATGTGGAAGATGCAGAGGGGTAGTGGGTGTTGTTCCAGAATGTAGGAATGTGCATTAAATTACATCAGCTTGGTACATCCCGTTCTCTAGAGAGGCTGGAACTATTCCCCCACAGTAGGATTAGAGAGACTGACCTGATTTATCCATGGGAAATACCTGTCAAGCCCACCTCGCTCACTAAGGAACACTTGCTGTCAGGTATTTTTATTTTCTCACACTACTTTAAAATTGAAGTGGAGCTGATGAACATTTAAGTAGGTGACATTTACTGTCACTAGTCAATGTCTGATAAACGTGCAAGGTAAAAAACAAAACAAGAAAACAACTTTTCTTAATCTGTGAATGAGCATTAGCAATGGAGGAATAACTTCCTTTTTTTCCCTTGCAGATAAAGACTATTTCCTGATCGTCATCCAGAATCCAACAGAATGAGAATGAGATCCTAAATTAGTATGTTTTTTTCCCCCAGTACCCAATATTTTTAAATTTAATAGCCAAAAACAAAGCATTAGGGTTAATTCTATTGTGCCACCTTAATAATGACCAGGAGGACCACCTTGTGCTCTTTTGTTGTTTACAAAGAAGTAAAAGTACCTTTCTTTTGTATCACTAAAATGGCATTCCGTGGAAGGGGTCTGAGGATTGAAATCAAGTGACTTGGGCAGCCAGAAATGGACAGATTTCTTTTAGTGTTCAAGAAGATAATATAATAGAAATTCTAATAGTGTGATCTAAAAAATGAATCTTTGTGGTTTGCACACTCCTGTCAATTCTGACTGAAGTATGGTTTTACCTTCTTGGTTTTGAATGACTGTAAATATGAAGCTTGATTACTCATAACTTACCTTCTTGTTTTTTGTTTTTTTTTTTGTTGCCGCTTTTATGATTTATTTTGAAAAGGTCTTGCCTTATCAACTCAATAAAAGTGTCATCAATGATTATTTTTGTCATGTCTCTATTCCTTCTCTTGTGAAATTTTCAATGGCCCTTTGATGACTGAACTTCTTACTGCAAATCTTTAGAAGCTCTGAACTCTCCCTGAGGATGTCCCTACCTCACAATGTTATCTCTCTGAATGGTGACTTTTTCGAAGCGAACGGGCTCTGTACTAGTAGTGGTCCATTATTTTCATCCATTTTCACCCTATGCACTTGCTTTTAAACCAGGGACAAAGAAGAAAAATACAATTGACTTATTAGGGGTTTGTCCTGAGTAACAGCAGCAGGATTTCATCTGTTGGAATTGCCGTTCCAGTACAGTCCAATAATCTGTCTAATCAGGTATTCAGTCTTGAGGTATTCAGGATTTGGTTTGTAAACAATTGAGGCATGCAAATTGGATACCTACCTGTGCAAATGGTTACAGTAACCTGCAAACATGATGTGAATATACAATTGCAGTAATTCTTCAGGCGAATTAGATGCACAAATGCATGTGTCAGAGCATGCCTCTTGTTTTAAAAACAAGGCTCTGAATTTCGAATGAGTATTTTAAAATCTTGTTTTATCTGCCTCAATACCCTATATAGTGAGTTCTCGTGGTAACTATATATAGATAATTTTTTTTAAATGTTGACTTTAGTTTTGTACATCCTCTTGTCCCTGTATTATGGGAAAGGGTAAATAGGGATACCTAAGTGGACTTCTCTGTACCATTTATTATGTCTGATTTTACTCTTCTTTACAAATGAAATATCCCTGATTTTTAATCTCTCCTATATGAGAGACCATTCGTCTTCCAGGTGTGTGTTCACTTATCCTTTTTTGACAGGTTTCAGAGTAACAGCCGTGTTAGTCTGTATTCGCAAAAAGAAAAGGAGTACTTGTGGCACCTTAGAGACTAACCAATTTATTTGAGCATAATCTTTCGTGAGCTACAGCTCACTTCATCGGATGCATACTGTGGAAAGTACAGAAGACGTTTTTATACACACAAACCATGAAAAAATGGGTGTTTATCACTACAAAAGGTTTTCTCTCCCCCCACCCCACTCTCCTGCTGATAATAGCTTATCTAAAGTGATCACTCTCCTTACAATGTGTATGATAATCAAGGTGGGCCATTTCCAGCACAAATCCAGGTTTTCTCCCCCCTCCCCAACACACACACACACACACACAAACCCACTCTCCTGTTGGTAATAGCTTATCTAAAGTGATAACTCTCCTTACAATATGTATGATAATCAAGGTGGGCCATTTCCAGCACAAATCCAGGGTTTAACAAGAACATCTGAGGGGGGAGGGGGGATATGAAAAAACAAGGGGAAATAGGTTACCTTGCATAATAACTTAGCCACTCCCAGTCTCTATTCAAGTCTAAGTCATTATGCAAGGTAACCTATTTCCCCTTGTTTTTTCCTACCCCCGCCCCCCCGACGTTCTTGTTAAACCCTGGATTTGTGCTGGAAATGGCCCACCTTGATTATCATACACATTGTAAGGATAGTGATCACTTTAGATAAGCTATTACCAGCAGGAGAGTGGGGTGGGGGGAGAGAAAACCTTTTGTAGTGATAAACACCCATTTTTTCATGGTTTGTGTGTATAAAAACGTCTTCTGTACTTTCCACAGTATGCATCCGATGAAGTGAGCTGTCGCTCATGAAAGCTTATGCTCAAATAAATTGGTTAGTCTCTAAGGTGCCACAAGTACTCCTTTTCTTTTTGAGAAAACTATTCAGCGTGAAGATGTGCCATTGATGGCCTTAATGGCCTCTGTAATAGACCCAGTATGTTTGTTTGTTCCCTACCTTGGTCACAGTTTTGGCTGGCACAACCTATTGAATGCTATTTGTTAGTCATGTTGGCAACCATCGTTTGTGCTAGGGGCTATCATATATGTGCATAGACCAGGGGTGGCCAAACCGTGACTCACAGGCCACATGCTGCTCTTTTATAGTTAAAGTGTGGCTCCCAGAGCCCCCCAGACCCAACCCCCTCATTCTTCACCTACCAGACTGCAGCCCTGGGAGCTCAGGGCTACTGCCCTGCAGCAGTGCTGGGGGACTAGAGGCTACTGCCAGAGATAACTGGTACCTGCTGAGAGTGGGTGGCACAATTTAAAGGATAAGCCATTGGGGGGGGTGTGAGGAACTGGAGTCACACACCTCCAGGCATGTGCCCCCTCTTACCCTCAGTGGTCTCTCCCTGCAGCTCCCAGCTGTTTGCTGCTGCCTCTCACCACCTAAATCAGCAACCCTTCCCTGCGGTCCCAAGCGGTTTACTGCTGCCTCTCCCCACAGCTGGCTCCAGCAGCTGCCATGCAGGGAGGGGTCCTGGGCACATCATGTGACCGAGTGGAGCCAGCAAACCCTGGCAAAAATCAGGGGTGGGGGCACAGTGTGCCCCAGCTCTCAAATTTCTGAAGATTGTTGTATGGAGGACCGGTAAGTTTGGCCATCCCAATATAGATGGTGGGATGTGTAGGACAGCCCCTAGCACATTTTAGTTAGTGTGTGGGGGTGTGGCTAGATAGGAAGACAGTCCCTGCCCCCAGGAGTTCACAATATAAGAATAGGGTTGTCAACCCTCCTGGTATGGCCGGGAGTCTCCCGGAATCAGGCTCGATTGGCTTCAGTAGCCTTCAGGAAATCTAGGAGATTTTAGGCTGCTAAAAGTGTGGCAGCACAGCAGGGCTAAGGCAGGCTCCCTACCTGCCCTGGCTCTGCGCCGCTCCCAGAAGCGGCCCGCATGTCCAGCAGCGGCTCCTAGAAGGAGGCAAAGCCAGGGTTGTCTCTGCAGGCTGCCCCCATCCCGATTGCGGACTCTGCAGCTCCCATTGGCCAGGAATGGGGAACCATGGCCAAATGGGAGCTGCGAGGGTGATACTTGCAGGCAGAGGCAGCGCACAGAGCTGCCTGGCCGCCCATGAGCCTAGGAGCCACTGCTGGACATGCCGCTGCTTCCAGGAGCCGCCTGAGGTAAGCACTGCCTGGCCGGAGCCTGCACCCTGAACCCCCGCCTGCACCCCAAACCGCTTACCCCACCCCAACCCCCTGCCCTAGTCTCAGCCCGGAGCCCCCTCCACACTCGGCCCCAGCCCAGAGCCCGCACCTCGTCCTGCACCACTGCCCCAGCCCTGTGAAAGTGAGTGAGGGTGGGGGAGAGTGAGCGATGGAGGGAGGGGAGCTAGAGTGAGTGGGGGCGGAGCCTCAGAAAAGGGAGGGGAAGGGGCAGGGCATAGGTGTTTGGATTTGTGTGATTAGACAGTTGTCAACTCTATATAAGAGCAGTAAACATCTTGTTCTTAATGGGTTACTAATTCAGAACCCATCATTTGATAGCAGCCTTCAACTACCTAAAGGCGGGTTCCAAAGAGGATGGAGCTCGGCTGTTCTCAGTGATGCAGATAACAGAACAAGGAGCAATGGTCTCAAGTTGCAGTGGGGGAGATCTAGGTTGGATATTAAGAAAAACTATTTCACTAGGAGGGTGGTGAAGCACTGGAATGGGTTATCTAGGGAGGTGATGGAATCTCCCTCCTTGGAGGTTTTTAAGGCCCATCTTGACAAACCCTGGCTGGGATGATTTAGTTGGCTTTGAGCAGGGGGTTGGACAAGATGACCTCCTGAAGGCTCTTCCAACCCTAATCTATGATTTTATGATTGTGCACAAGCTGTTGAAACTGTC
This sequence comes from Lepidochelys kempii, assembly GCF_965140285.1. NCBI lineage: Eukaryota > Metazoa > Chordata > Testudines > Cheloniidae > Lepidochelys > Lepidochelys kempii. Next base: position 26,474,434 of record NC_136392.1, on the reverse strand, counting down.
CACTGCTGTGTGTTGTAGTTAGGGCCTCGTGTACTACTTGGCACAATAGGACACAGTTCTGCAGCAAACGGACCTAAATTCTGCAGCAAAGTTAATTTATTATTGTAGCTCCATGAAATACTCTTCATCCCCTTCCCCCCAGCTCATAGTTTGAAGATACTCAATGATGTGCAGTTAACCAGTGATTATGTTCAGCAATGATTATTTTAGATGGTGGATTTTTTTTTTTTTTGCACTGCATATTGTGGATGACTCAGCTCTGGATATCAGCAGTTATGATGTTGCCTGAACAGTTCCCATCTCGTGTGTGCCAGGGAAGAGGGGAGCTTGCAAACAGCTCCATCTTCTCAGCTCCCCAGGCCTCAGCTGCTGCTCTGTTCTCTAGGCAGTATAGTTTCCCTGTTTGCACTTCTGGCTTCCCCTGCTCCAGAGCTTCAAATTGGACTCGAACTCTGGCTCCTTACCCCCCTTACTGCCTGGTATTAGGGTTGCCAGGCATCCAGTTTTCAACCAGAATGCCCGGTTGAAAAGGGACCCTGGCGGATCTGGTCAGCACCCTTGACCAATCTGTTAAAAGTCTGGTCAGCAGCGCGGCGGGGCTAAGGCAGGCTCCCAGCCTGCCCTGGTTCTGTGCAGCTCCCCGGAAATGGCCAGCATGTCCCCGCAGCCCCTAGGCACAGGGGTGATCAGGGAAGCTCTGAATGCTGCCCCAGTGCTGGCACTACAGGTCCGATTGGCCAGGAACCGTGGCCAATGGGAGCTGTGGGGCCAGTGCCTGTGGTCGCGGGCAGCGTGCACTGTACAGACCCGCCTGGCCGCGCCTCTGCCTAGGGGCCGCAGGGACATGCTGGCCGCTTCTGGAGAACTGCACAGAGCCAGGTCAGGCAGAGAACTTGCCTTAGCCCTGCTGCGCCACCAACTGGGAGGTAAGCGCCGCCCGGTTGGAGCCCAATGCACCCCTGCCCCAGGTCAGAACCCTCTCCTGCACCCAAACTGCTTTCCGGAGCCCGCACCCTGCATCCCCTGCTGCACCCCAATACCCTTCCCCAGCCCTGAGCACCCTCCTGTACCCCAAACACCTCATCCCTGGCCCCACCACAGAGCCCACATTCCCAGCCAGAGCCTTCACCCCCCTAACCCTCTGCCCCAGACCTGAGCCCCTTCCTGTACTCCAAACTTCTTGGTCCCAGCACTAATCCCCTTCCTGCACCCCTCATTTTTGGCCCCACCCCAGAGCCCACACTCCCAGCTGGAGTCCTCACCCATTCCCACACCCCAACCCCTTGCGCCAGCCCAGTGAAAATGAGTGAGGGTGAGGGAAAGCAAGCAATGGAAGGAGAGAGGCTGGAGGGAGGGGGGCCTCAGAGAAGGGGCAGGGGCGGGGCTTCAGGGAAGCAGGGTCAGGAGGCAGGGTAAGGGTGTTCAATTTTGTGCTCTTAGAGAGTTGGCAACCCTAGCCTAGTTCTAGAATAGTGAAGGGAACAGGCATTGTGATTATGTGGGGAAAGGTGTGGAGCCAGAGGTGGTTGCAGGCAGGTCCCTGAAAACAAAAGCCAAGTGCCTGGCTGCAGCAAAATACTGAGTTTTACAGCAAAAAGGCTGAATTCTGTGGTATGTTTGGAAAACTGCCAAATTCAATGGCTGCAAAATGATAGAGTCTGCAGGGCTCTTTGCAGTGAGATGACTCGGACGGTTCACACCTCTGAGAACCATTTTAGGGGGCTCTTTGCAGACTCAGGCTGGCATCAATTTACAATTTTTGAGATTATCTTTGCAAAGATAAGGGCTAGAAACTTTTTTTTTTTTTTTTAAAGACAAGCTGAGATTCTGTAGCTCAACACTGCACGAAGGGGCAGATGCTGCAGCAAATTTCATTATTACAGAATACATGAAACTCTGGTCTTAGTAGTTTGCATTTGACTATACTGAATGTCTCAACTGCCATGTTGTTGTCTTGCCTTGTTTTTCTATGTCCATCAGCTGGTCCCCATGCACCATAATTCTGACCAAACATGTTTAATCTAAATAATTTTTTTAAATCAAATTTTGGGTCAGGTGCGCAACTAGGTGAATGTTGTAAACAAGGGTCTTCTATGTATCCAGTCCTGCCTAGGTAGCTTACCAAATGTGTTGCCTGTTATCTTTGATTCCTACCTCGGATGTGATGGGAGCTCATTTACAATTTGTTAGGAAACCTGGTTGCTAATTATTGTAGAGTATGCCAGTCCTCAAAACTCAGTACCCCTCCTCTTTAATGAGTCTCTGTAGCTTCAACCATGCATCAGGCAGTGGCTTCATAGAAACGGTTAATTTTGCAGCTAGAGCAGCTCTTAATATACAGCAGAGATTACATACTGCATGTAAATGGTCATAACTTATCTGAATTGAATTTTCACTCCATAAAACAATGTTGAACAGACTGGAGTCTCAGTGTTTCAACTGAATGTGGAGACAAGATAGAAGAAAACAATTTAGTACAAGCCTCATGAATATGCGTTATCATTCATAACCAGATAAATGTTTCTGGCTGGAGATTATGGCCTGTTCTTTGGTTTTCACACATTGTTGGCAATGTTACTGCTGTGCATAGTAAAAAATTTCTTTAATGCAGTATTCAGTAACTTGGTTTTAGTATGTTCCCTTAGGATAATTAGCCTTTCTGATGGTCTTGCATCTGTTTTAAAAAAAAAATACCCAGTAGCTCTGCTGCAGAATTAAGGGCCCAGTCTGACAAAGTGATGCACACTTCTTGTGAGGTGCTGAGCACCAGCAGTGAAATCAATAGGGTCCCTCAAAGGGCTTTTGGTGCCTAACTCTCACTGATTTCAATGGGCGTTAGGTGCCTAAATCTCTTTGAGGATCTAGGCCTCTGTGTTCAAAGGCAGAAAGAAGGTCTCAAAGGCAGGAAAGAATGTTCAATGCAGGTAAAGAACATCACAGGTTATGGGAGTGACACCTCGTTTCCTGGCTTTGATGATAGTTCTTTCACAAGGGCTGTTTCCTGTGAAAAGTTAGCAGCAGCTGCAAAAGGAGGAAGATAAATATGAAAATAGGTATTGTAGCCCCAGTCCTTGACTCTGGCTGAAAAGTGGTTGATGCATCTTGGGTGGAGGCACAAAGGTAGGATTTACCTTGTACTCCCCTGCACCTACAGTTGGTCTGTGCTAGGCTAGTCCCTGGGGATAAATTGCTGTTCTAATTTGTACCAGCTACAAGAGCCACAAGTGGCAATTATGGCAGCCTGAGATTGCTGAGGTGCAAGGAAGACCTACTCCAGGCCTACACTAGCAAAGTACTCCTAGTACGGACACAGATTATCAGCAAAACTGTACCTTTGCCGTATAGCTGCGTCTGCACTACGGGCTTCTGCAGCCCCAACCATGTTGGTTAGGGACCACATCACCTCACACCCCTGTCCAACGTAGCTTTGCTGATAAATGTTTCTAGTGTAGACCTGGCCTTACTCTCTCCTCCTCTCTTCTGGTTTAAGGAGGTGGCGTACAAGGCCCAAAGGCCTAATCTACACTCAAATTTTAACAGCATAGCTAAATCAGTGAGGGTGTGATTTTATTTTTAAACTGGGATAGCTCTATCAGTAAAAGCCCCCGTCTAGATGCAGTTATACCAGTATATCTGCTTATAACGGTGTCGAAAAATACAGCAGTCCCCTGCACCAGCATAAATAATACTGGTATAAGCAATTCACAGACAAAACTGCGTCCAAACCAGAAGGTTCGCCCATATATAAACAAAGCCTAAATTGGTTCTAGGTCACCCAAGGATCCTCCTATACTAGCTAGTAGGAATAGCTGGACCCCTCCCTCCTATACTTTTGTGTATTTGTTTTTAATCTAATCTCATTCCCACTGAAGTTGTTGGGAGATTTGCCGGTGGCTTCAATAGGAGCAGAACAAAGCCCTGGATTACTGTACTGCTTTTCAGGAAGGCTGAAGGCTATTGGAATTTAGAGATGCAGAAATCACTAGAAATGTTATACTGTTGTGTTAGCAGTAGAACCTCATTTATCTGAGCCTCTCTTATGCAAAAGCACCCACTATAGGAAGCTGGATTGTCATCTCCTGGCATGCCTGAATAAATATCAGGTCTCCTGATTTATTTGGATGGAGCTTTATAGAATTACTGTCCCAATGCCACAACCAGATCTGCATGGGTGGACTTTGGGGCACTGAAAGGGACTGATTACATAAATTTGACTGCGGGATCAGTGTAGCCAGACAGCCAGCCCCCCCCCCACTCCCCCTCAGACCAGCATTGCTGGAAACACAGGAGGAAGCCGGAACAGGGCACTTAACATATATTCCAGCACAGCCTTTGAAGCTGTGAAAGCACAGGTGTGCTGCTACAATGTGCCTCTGGGAACAGATACGACGATTAAGCTCACAGCAGGCAGAGGCCCTGTGACAGACATGGCTCTTAGTCCCTACTAAATAGCGTGATGCACACACACCAACATCCTAGGTGGGAAAATATTTACCCTGATAAAAGAAATGTCCAGTAGTCGAAACTTATTGTTTCTCTCCCTTGCAAGTGTAAACTACTCTTGCAAAAGCTGGCGTCACCCCGACAGACCAGCCTCAATTTGGCATAAGAAAGGAGAAAGAGAATAAAGGAGTACAGAGGTATAAGTAGGGGACCTACAGCACCATGATTTTTGAGTGCTTTTCACTATCTATCTGCTGGTCAGATAAGTGACAGCCTCCCAAGGCTTCTGCAGCTAAGAGGGTCCCTACACCTTGTCCCTTATTCGTCTTTCCGCGGAATTGAGTGACCGATCCTGGCTTGGCACCGCTGGAATCGAGAGATGCAAGGAGGGTAAGAAGCACCCACACCTGATCTCCTATCTTTAGTGTACACATATTTTGAAATAGAGCTCTATACTTTGTTTTCTTTCTTTGGGATTGTGGCTTCAGTTTTGTAACTTGTTTGTGTGTGTAACATCTCTACATTTAAATAAGTAGGCACTAGCAATTTTGTAACCACATGATTAGAATCTAGCTTAATAAATTTTGGTAACCATTTATGCATAAGCCTGACTTGTTTTCTCTGGTTTACTGTAAAGCAGCCGACACAATTAAAGAACCTCAGCCGTTTTGGCTCTAAAGCCTGGCCATTAGGTGAGAGTACTAAGAGCCTAGCGTTGAGTTGTGCCGCCTCCACGGGGCAAACTCTTGGGGCACCTGTCAGTCAATCCTGGCTGCCCGCTGCGAAGGAGCTCTGAGCTCTAGCAGTTAAAGTCACGGGTGTGGAGAGGCTCTTAGTGCTGCCATTGGGGCACCTGTCAGTCAGTATTGACTGCCCGCTGCGAAGGAGCTCTGAGCTCTAGCAGTTAAAGTCACGGGTGGTTAGGACCTTGGGGCATCCGTCAGCCTAGCCCGGGCTGCCCGCCGCGAAGGGACAGTGCGTCCTAGCGGTTAAAGTCACGGATGGTATAAACGGGCATAGCTGGCACCTCACCAAACATCCTTGGCCGTCGGCTAACAATCAGGGACCAAATCAATAAGCAAGAAAGCTAACTCCTTCCTAATGAAAAGAAGAAAACTCCACACAAAAAAGGAACTTGCCTGTGTATGCAGGGCATACAGCTATTTAGTTTGCTTGGTCAAATTCACTACGACTAGTTTGCTTTTCTGTGTTAAGGTTTAAGGAACCTCCAACTTTAAATCCTATATGGGGGAGGGGAGGTCTTTGCTTGTATTTTTAACATCACCTTAGGTTTAGTCAAACTCAATTCAAAGAGTCAAGCTTACTTTTCACTACTTAAGATTTTTTTTTTTTTATATTTTATCTTGGACATTGAAAATCAGTTATGTCAGTTTCTTCTGTTTATAATCAATTTCAGTTCATCTAATATAAACACTAGAAGAGATCATTTGTTTTAAAACAGCTGTTCCTTTGGGATTTTTTTTTCTGTTAATGGTAACATTTTTACTATTTTAGGTTTTGCCAGCTTTGAGAAGTGTCCATTTTAAAAAAGATTGGGATGTTTAATGGAATGGCTTTAGTGTCAATATTTTTATCCTTGAATACTATACACACACACAGAGTTCTTGATGAAGATAGTTTGTAAACAATGATACATTAAAGCAGCATAACATTGCCTTTGCTGCAGCATATGCTTACAAGGAAAATTAAATAGCTTAATTTTTCAGGAAGTAGCATATTTTCCTTTTTAAATGTAGTTATATTATGCTCTTTAAAATGTTCAAAACAGAAGTAGCTGTAAACTTATCAGGCAAAATAAAAGCATGACAGACTGATTAGTTCATAAATTGTAGAGACACGAGGCAGGTGAAATAATATCTACTCCTGAGGGAATTCTGCTCCAAAAGAAATTTAAAATTCTGCACCAAAAAAAAATAAATTCTGCACACGATATTTTAAAATTCTGCATATTTTATTTGTCAATAAATAAATGTGGAGGCTCCCGCATGGCAATGGGAAGCACAAGCCACTGGCTGCTCACGAGATCACCCTACAGGCCCCCCTGCCACTTTCCCAGACAGGGACTTGCTGGTGAGACTGCACACAGTGCAAGGGCCAGGCCTCCCCCAGAAACACTGTGGGGCCCTGCCCCTCAGTGCCAGGCACGCTAAGATAAAGAGCATGAGGGACAGAGTCTCGCATGCACACCAGCCCTGGCACCTGATCCAGCTGTGGGCAGGCAGGCTCAGTCCCGCAGGATCCAAGTGTGGAGGGGCTTAGTGTGAGGGCATCCCAGAATGTGGTGAGAGGGTTCTGTGTGGGGCAGTCAGAGTTTGGGGGTGGATCTGGATGCACAGGGGCTTACTGGTGGGGTGTGGGGGGGTGTTCTGAGTGCAGGGGGAATGGGACTCTGCAAGGTGAAGGTGGTTGGGGCTCAACAGGGGGGCAAGGGCAGGGTATAGAAGGCTGAGCGGGGAGGGGGTCTGGGTGTTAGGGGAGTGGAGCTTGGTAGGGTGGGGATCTGAGTGTACCCAGTTGGGACTCAGGAGGTGGGGGTCCAGGTACAGGGGACTTCTCAGGGTGTTCCAGATGTAGGGGGTGTGGGGCTCATTGGGGTGGTGGTTTGAGTGCAGGGTGGTGGTCTGGGTGCAGGGGGAGGGGCTCAGTAGGGGGTTTGGGTGCAGGGTGTGTGGCTTGGTGGGGATTCTGGGTATGGGGGGGTCTGGATGTACGGTAGTTGGGCAGATGGGAGAGCAGCTCCCCATAGATTGGCTCCTCCCCCTGCAGCTGGGGAGTGATGGGGGCAGGAAGCAGGGGAGATATGCAGTGGGGGGGAAGATTCTGGGGGTGGGTCTGACCTTGCCCACATTGCTCCTTGCAGAGGAAGAAGTCCCATCCTCCCCTGCCCCCAGCCCAGCCCAGCCCAGCCGGCCAGGACTAGCAGCTGAGGGGACATGAATTCTGTGCACACGCAGTGGTGCAGAATTCCCCCAGGAGTAAATATCTTTTATATGTTGGACCAATAAAAGATATTACCTTGTCTCTCTAATATCCTGCAACCAACACGGCTATAACCCTGCAAACATAAATTATAGACGAATGCATCCGATGAAGTGAGCTGTAGCTCACGAAAGCTCATGCTCAAATAAATTGGTTAGTCTCTAAGGTGCCACAAGTCCTCCTTTTCTTTTTGCGAATACAGACTCACACGGCTGCTACTCTGAAATCTGTCATGAATTATAGAGACAGCCATGAAGAGTACAAATATTTGAACAGATCCACAACCCTAGTTCATGTCTTGTTTTATCAAGCTCAGGGGTTCCCATACTTGCTCAGTCTGGACTGCACTGCAATAGATTGTCTCATGGACGTTTCATCTCCCCTCCCCTTCAGAATCACATCCATCCCTGTGCTGGCTACAGCAATTACTTAAGTGCAAAAGCAATCTTCTTCTTCTCCTATGAATTTCTTTGGCAAAGTTTGACAGCTGGCTGCCAGCCTGATGTCAACCCCCCTCCTTTTTCAACTGGTGTTGGTACTAGCCATGATGAAGTTAACTGTGTGTGGGGGGCGGGGTGGAAGCAATAACGTTATTAATGTATTTGGGCTTGAATTTTCAAAGGTGAAGGAGGAAGTCAGGTACCCAATTCTCATTGGCACCTTGCTCCTTGCTGATTTCCAGCCCAAATATCTTTAGCTATCCCTACAGAAGAAGCAACGTCAGCTTTCCATAGACTGCAGCTTGGGAACCATTGATCTTCCTGGTCTGTCTTAATAAATAATACAGTGTGGTTGATAGTAAAGAGGCTAGATGAACAATTTACCAATCATATTATTGACTGGAAATGACCTTACTGCCAACTTCAAAGTAGTTATCTATAGTATTTATAGAAGTGCCAGTCACTGTAATATCTAGGCATGGATTAATAACAATACTTCTCTCGTGCTTTCCATCTGGTGAGCTCGAAGCACCCTGTAACTATTAGTGAATTAAAGCCACACCATCAGAAAATGTACCTACTATTGTTACAAGAAGCCTCAAGGTAACTAGAACAGAAAGAGATCAGAGACAAGAATTATTTCACACAAACACCCCCCATCTCCATAGTTTACATATTCTGTGCATTTGACACACTTGATATATAGTCAGTATCACTCTCTTGTTGATGGTCAGTTGCACTTCCTGTCTCTTTTGCTAGCCTGATGACCTTGCTCCCATACTCTGCACTTGGAGTGAGTTCACATTCATACTCTTCTCCGAGAATATTTCCCACTAACAGCAGCAGGCAGCTGTGTGCACAGAGTAAGAGAAGTGGGGAGAAAGGACGAATCAAAGAATGGCCCTGCAGAGAAGGGCCCATCTTTTAAAGTGTTTGCAGGGTTGAGGCCTGTTTTGGTGGTGGTAAGCTCAGGGCCAGCCAGAAGAGCTTCACACTTCAACGGAGGAGGGGAAAACCCCCCCCCCCGGAATTTGTTAAATTACTTTAAAAAATGTTATAAGACTACACTCATTAAAGAAAGCACTATCAGAAATTAAATTATCAGAAATAGAATTATTTCAGCTTAGTCTGTAATGATGCCTCTGGGTGGGTCATCTACGAGGATTGAATGCAGGATCTTTGGATCTAAGATCAAAAGCATCCATTGCGTGAGCTGAAGAACTAGGTCTGCTAGCCCAGAGGCAGTCACAGGATCATAAACTGCAGCGTGCTGTCATCCACTAGGAGACAAAGAGCTATGCTGTGTCAGCATGAGTTGCAAGTCCAAAATTCAAGATGACAACGTCCCTTTGAGGTTCACAGTTGTACTGGTGAGGCTCAGAGAAACTGAGGGTTTTGTCCCAGGCCACAGGACAAGAGTGTGGCTGGGCTGGAATGTCATATTGCTCATCCTAAGCATATAAAGAATATGAAATCTAATAATAATAATGATGATGATGAATAATAATTTCCATGGGATTTTTTTTGCCATCCTCCTGAGTTTTGAGTTTATTAAGTGGAAACCACCTGCCCCCAATTTGGGTCTAACCATTTTAGCCTTCAATACGCACAAAATGTGGGCTGCTCAGAGAGGATTCATCCCCTCCCACTAAGGCCATGTCTACGCTACCATTTTTGTCAGTATAACTTATGTCGCTCGGGGGGGGGGGGTGAAAAAAACCACACCCCTGCGGGACATAAGTTCTCCTGACAGAAGCACTGGTGTGGAAGCTCTGCCGCCGACATAGCTACTGCCACTAGTGGAGGTGGTTTATTATGTCGATGGGGGACATAGAGCAGCTACCTGAGTGACCTCACGGTGATGCAGCTGCATCGGGACAGCCGTGCTGCCATAAGCTCACTAGTGTAGACTTGGTCTAAAACCCCTCTCTTTCCCCTTCTGCCCTTCTCCTCCTCAGCCTCCTCTGTGTCACACCCACTTTCCAGCTGCACTCAAATTCTTGCTCCAGTAATCTCCTGTTGCAGACTTGCCCCATTCTCTTCAGTCACCTGCCAGTCCCTGTCCCATTCTACTCCATCTCAACAGCCTGCCTTCTGGGCCCCCACATTTCCTTGCCCCTATTCTCTGCACTTCCTGTCCGACTCCTTCCTGTTCCCCATCTGCCTCGCAGTTTCCAAACCACGGAGTCCAAGGGGCAGCCTGGCTTCAGTCCCACAAGAAGCAGGGAGAAATGGTGGGCAGCTGCAGTAGGATATAAGCCCAGGCCTGCTTGGCAAAGGAGGTATGGAAGCAGCAGCCGCCTTAACTGAGGACACGATGGATGTGAGGTCATCATGCTAGCGAATGCCCTTAGTATGAGGGTAGCTTGGGCCTCCAGTCCCCTTGAAAGTAATGGAGCCTGTGGCCATTGTGAATCACCTGTGTAGGGAAGAGATCCCTCCCCCCAAAAAAGAGAGACAAGAGGAGAAACAGAAATCTGTGACCCAGCAGGAGACAGACGGCCAGGAAGAGGAGTAGAGGCCGGGCGGGGGTCTGTGGCCCAGCAGCAGAGGAGATAAGAGTGGGGGAGAAGAGACCTGTGGCTCAGCAAGGAAGAAGCACTAGAGTGGAGTAGAGGCCTGGGGTCTCAGGGGGATGGGGAGGGGGGGAAACAAAGGCTGTGGGGGGATTTGGAGGGGGGAAGTAGAGGTCGGGGTGGGATATAGAGGGTGGAAGTAGAGGCCTGGGGAGGTATGGAGGAGGGAAGTAGAGGCATGTGGGAGGGATATGGAGGGGGAGAGTAGAGCTTGTGATTGGGGGTGGGGGGAGAATATAGAGGGGTGAAGTAGAGGCCTGTGGGGGGGAATTTGGAGGGGGGAAGTAGAGCCTGGGGGGCAGGGAATATAGAGGGGGGAAGTAGAGGCATGGGGAGTGTCAAGTTTCCTTTCCCACTCTGAACTCTAGGGACCTGCATGAAAACCTCCTAAGCTTATTTTTACCAGCTAAGGTTAAAACTTCCCCAAGGTACAAACTATTTTCCCTTTTGCCCTTGGACTTTATTGCTGCCACCACCAAGCATCTAACAAATATATAACAGGGAAAGAGCCCTCTTGGAAATGTCTTTCCCCCCAAAATCCTCCCCAAACTCTACACCCCCTTTCCTGGGGAAGGCTTGATAAAAATCCTCACCAATTTGCATAGGTGAACACAGACCCAAACCCTTGGATCTTAAGAACAATGAAAAAGCAATCAGGTTCTTAAAAGAAGAATTTTAATTGAAGTAAAAGAATCACCTCTGTAAAATCAGGATGGTAAATACCTTACAGGGTAATCGGATTCAAAACATAGAGAATCCCTCTAGGCAAAACCTTAAGTTACAAAAAGACACAAAAGCAGGAATATCCATTCCATTCAGTACAGCTTATTTTCTCAGCCATTTAAACAAAACAGAATCTAACGCATATCTAGCTAGATTACTTACTAAGTTCTAAGACTCTATTCCTTTTCTGTTCCCGGCAAAAGCATCACACAGGTAGAGAGAGCCTTTGTTTCTCCCCCCTCCAGCTTTGAAAGTATCTTGTCTCCTCATTGGTCATTCTGGTCAGGTGCCAGCGAGGTTATCCTAGCTTCTTAACCCTTTACAGGTGAAAGGGTTTTTCCTTTGGCCAGGAGGGATTTTAAAGGTGTTTACCCTTCCCTTTATATTTATGACAGGGAGGTATGGAGGAGGGAAATAGAGGCCCGTGGGGGGGATTTGGAGGGAGAAGTAGAGCCTGTCTGAGGGTGGGGGAATATAGAGAGGAGAAGTAGAGACCTATAGGGGGGATTTGGAGGGGGGGAATAGAGCCTATGGTCTGTGGGGGGGAATATAGAGCGGGGAAGTAGAGGACTGGGGAGGGGATATGGAAGGGGGAAGTAGAGACTGTGGGAGGATATGAAGAGGGGGAGTAGAGCCTGTGGTCTGGGAGGGGTGGGAAGTAGGGTCCTGGGGAGGTAGGGAGGAGGAAAGTAGAGGCCTGTGGGGGAGATATAGAAGGGGAAAGTAGAGACTGTAGTCTGGGGTGGGGGGGAGTAGCTCCCTTTGATGGACACCCAGCTGGCCAGTTAGCTCTAAAATCCCTCGTGGTCTTTTCTCTGCTTGCTTTACCTGTAAAGGGTTAACAAGCCCACAGGTAAAAGAAAAGGAGTGGGCACCTGACCAAAAGAGCCAATGGGAAGGTAGAACTTTTTAAAATTGGGAAAGAAACTTTCCTTTTGTCTGTTGCTCTCCTGGCTGAAGAGAGAGGGCAGCAGGAATGCTGTGTAAAGTTTGAACCAGATATGAAAATCATCAGATCATATCTAGAACTACTTTTAACAACCCAAAGGTGTAAGTAGATCAGAATGTTTAGCTAGACGTGATCAGGTTTATTTCTGTGTATTTTTTAAGGCTTGTGGATCTCCTCTGTGCTAACCCCAGATGCTTTTGTTTGCTTGTAACCTTTAAGCTGAACCCCCAAGAAAGCTATTTTGGGTACTTGCTTTTTGGAATTGCTCTTTTAAAATCTAGGAAAAGCCTAAGTTCCAGATGTATTTTCTTTGTTTTTAAAAAAAATTACTTTTTTTTTAAGAACAGGATTGGATTTTTGGTGTCCTAAGAGGTTTGTGCATATGTTGTTTGATTAGCTGGTAGCCACAGCTAATTTCCTTTGTTTCTTTCTCAGCTCTTCCCTGGAGGGGTGGTGAAAGGGCTTGAGGGTACCCCACAGGGAGGAATTCCCAAGTGCTCTTTCCTGGGTTCAAAGGGTTTTTTTGCCTTTGGGTGGTGGCAGTGTTTACCACAACAAGGTCAGAGAGAAGCTGTAACCTTAGAAGTTTAATACAAGCCTGGAGTGGCAAGTATTAATTTTTAAAATCCTTGTGGGTCCCTACTTCCTGAACTCGGAGTGACAGAGTGGGGATTGAGCCTTGACATGGTGGCAGAGCAGTGGGATCATTTTGAACCAGAAGCACAGGCCTCAGGATTTTTTAAGGACACATTTTTCCTTTTGTCTGCTTGAAAGCCAGGGAGGTTTTTGCTTTGCTTTGCTCTGCTTCCTGTGGGGGAACAGGCACACCAAAGGAGCGAGGGAGTCCAACAAGCAGTTATTTTGTCTGTTTTCCAACTTTGTGGCAACGAAATAATTAGGCTAGAGTAGGGCAGTCTGTGCATGAGGTTGAGGTTAGGTACTGAAACCCTAGAGAAACCAGTCTTCCCAAAGCGGCACGCCACAGAGAAGACAGACCCAGCTCAAGCCCAGACATCCAGCCCCATGTCAGAAATGAAGGGTGGGGATGGGGGACTGGGAACTTCCGATGAGGGAAGGGTCAGCCCTCCCCCGACCAAGATCCAGGTGCCAAGCTGGAGGGATGCCCCTAACCCAGACCAAGTTCTGACTGTGGAAGACCGGGATTTCTTCCTACAGATGATGCGCTTAGAAGCGGAGGACAAAAGAGTGGCGAAGCGCTTGGAGTTGGAAGTGGAGGAGAGGAGAGAGGCAAAACGCTTGGAGGCGGAAATGCAGGCGAAGTGCTTGGAGGTGGAGTTAGAGATGACGCGCTTAGAGCTGGAAAAGGCTAAGCTGGGTCCACTAGGTAACTCTAACAGTCCTTCAACAGGTACCGCTCCCCATTCCAAGGTAGGCCTGGAATATATATACTTTATATATACACAGAGAATATGAAACAATACCTCCTCCCACCCCACTGTCCTGCTGGTAATCACTTTAGATAAGCTATTACCAGCAGGACAGTGGGGTGGGAGGAGGTATTGTTTCATATTCTCTGTGTATATATAAAGTCTGCTGCAGTTTCCACGGTATGCATCCGATGAAGTGAGCTGTAGCTCACGAAAGCTTATGCTCAAATAAATTGGTTAGTCTCTAAGGTGCCACAAGTACTCCTTTTCTTTTTGCGAATACAGACTAACACGGCTGTTACTCTGAAACCTGTTTGCTTAGCTGGTAGCCACAGCTAATTTCCTTTGTTTCTTTCTCAGCTCTTCCCCAGAGGGCGGTTGCAAGGGCTTGAGGGTACCCCACAGGGAGGAATTCCCAAATGCTCTTTCCTGGGTTCAAAGGGGTTTTTTTGCCTTTGGGTGGTGGCAGCATTTACCACGCCAAGGTCAGAAAGAAGCTGTAACCTTGGGAGTTTAATACAAGCCTGGAGTGGTAAGTATTAATTTTTAAAATCCTTGTGGGTCCCTACTTCCTGAACTCAGAGTGACAGAGTGGGGATTCAGCCTCAAGGGGGAGGAATATAGAGGGGGAAAGTAGAGGCCTGGGGAGGCATGGAGGAGGGAAGTAGAGGCCTTGGGTGGGAGGGATATAGAGGGGGGGAAGTAGAGACTGTGGTTTGGGTGGGGATATAGAAGGGGGACATAGAGGACTGGGGAGGTATGGAGAGGGGGAAGTAGAGCTAGAGGGGGGATGTAGAGGCCTGGGGAGGTCTGGATGGGGGGAAGTAGAGCCTGTGGGGGGGAGGGGGATATGGAAGGGGGGAAGTAGAGCCTGTGTTCTGGGGGGGTGACGGGGATGTAGAGGCCTGGGGGGGGGATATGGAGGGGGGGACGTAGAGGCCAGGGGGGATATGGAAGGGGGAAAGCAGAGCCTGTGTTCTGGGGGGTGACGGGGATGTAGAGGCCTGGGGGGGGGATATGGAGGGGGGGACGTAGAGGCCGGGGGGGATATGGAAGGGGGAAAGCAGAGCCTGTGTTCTGGGGGGCTGACGGGGTTGTAGAGGCCTGGGGGGGATATGGAGGGGGGGACGTAGAGGCCAGGGGGGATATGGAAGGGGGAAAGCAGAGCCTGTGTTCTGGGGGATGACGGGGATGTAGAGGCCTGGGGGGGGATATGGAGGGGGGGACGTAGAGGCCAGGGGGGATATGGAAGGGGGAAAGCAGAGCCTGTGTTCTGGGGGGTGACGGGGATGTAGAGGCCTGGGGGGGGGATATGGAGGGGGGGACGTAGAGGCCGGGGGGGATATGGAAGGGGGAAAGCAGAGCCTGTGTTCTGGGGGGGTGACGGGGATGTAGAGGCCTGGGGGGGGGATATGGAGGGGGGGACGTAGAGGCCGGGGGGGATATGGAAGGGGGAAAGCAGAGCCTGTGTTCTGGGGGGGTGACGGGGATGTAGAGGCCTGGGGGGGGGATATGGAGGGGGGGACGTAGAGGCCGGGGGGGATATGGAAGGGGGAAAGCAGAGCCTGTGTTCTGGGGGCTGACGGGGATGTAGAGGCCTGGGGGGGATATGGAGGGGGGGACGTAGAGGCCAGGGGGGATATGGAAGGGGGAAAGCAGAGCCTGTGTTCTGGGGGCTGACGGGGATGTAGAGGCCTGGGGGGGGGATATGGAGGGAGGGACGTAGAGGCCAGGGGGGATATGGAAGGGGGAAAGCAGAGCCTGTGTTCTGGGGGGTGACGGGGATGTAGAGGCCTGGGGGGGGATATGGAGGGAGGGACGTAGAGGCCAGGGGGGATATGGAAGGGGGAAAGCAGAGCCTGTGTTCTGGGGGGTGACGGGGATGTAGAGGCCTGGGGGGGTGGTATGGAGGGGGGGACGTAGAGGCCAGGGGGGATATGGAAGGGGGAAAGCAGAGCCTGTGTTCTGGGGGCTGACGGGGATGTAGAGGCCTGGGGGGGGATATGGAGGGGGGGACGTAGAGGCCAGGGGGGATATGGAAGGGGGAAAGCAGAGCCTGTGTTCTGGGGGGGTGACGGGGATGTAGAGGCCTGGGGGGGATATGGAGGGGGGGACGTAGAGGCCAGGGGGGATATGGAAGGGGGAAAGCAGAGCCTGTGTTCTGGGGGGTGACGGGGATGTAGAGGCCTGGGGGGGGGATATGGAGGGGGGGACGTAGAGGCCAGGGGGGATATGGAAGGGGGAAAGCAGAGCCTGTGTTCTGGGGGCTGACGGGGATGTAGAGGCCTGGGGGGGATATGGAGGGGGGGACGTAGAGGCCAGGGGGGATATGGAAGGGGGAAAGCAGAGCCTGTGTTCTGGGGGGTGACGGGGATGTAGAGGCCTGGGGGGGATATGGAGGGGGGGACGTAGAGGCCAGGGGGGATATGGAAGGGGGAAAGCAGAGCCTGTGTTCTGGGGGGTGACGGGGATGTAGAGGCCTGGGGGGGGATATGGAGGGGGGGACGTAGAGGCCTGGGGGGATATGGAAGGGGGAAAGCAGAGCCTGTGTTCTGGGGGGTGACGGGGATGTAGAGGCCTGGGGGGGGGGATATGGAGGGGGAAAGCAGAGCCGGGGGGGGGGAGATGGAAGGGGAAGCCGAGCCTGTGTTCTGGGGGGTGACGGGGATGTAGAGGCCTGGGGGGGGATATGGAGGGGGAAAGCAGAGCCGGGGGGGGGGAGATGGAAGGGGAAGCCGAGCCTGTGGTCCAGCAGGGGGAAGCCTTGAGGGGGGAGTAAGGGCCAGGGCTACAGCGGAGGAGGCGAGGGGAAGTGAATCGTGGCCGGTGGCCCAGGTCGAGGGGCCCCTGGGCCAGGAGGGAGGCGCGAGTCGAGGGCCTGTGGCCTTGCAGCGGGAGGGGGAGCAGGGGCCTGGCGGAGACCAGGAGGGGGCGTAGGGGATGAGGAGGGGCGGGGTCACTGCAGGCGAAGGGTGTCGGCCAAACGCGCTTTGCGCCTCCCCTTTAAGGGCCGGCGGTGACGTCACCGCCGCGGGCTCGGGGCGGGCAGTTGCTCCCGGAGCCCGGGTGCCGGACGGCGGCTGAGGTGCTGAACGGGCGCCCCGGGCACCTGCACCAGGAGCCCCCCCCCCTTCTCCGCGCGCCCCGCTGCGCCTCGCGCCGCGCCCGGGGCTGTCGGGCTCCCGCCCCGAGCGGCTCTCGCTGCAGCGCTGCGCGGAGCCCGGCCGGCCGCGATGCCGTCGGACCGGCCCTT
Source organism: Lepidochelys kempii (assembly GCF_965140285.1). Taxonomy (NCBI): domain Eukaryota; kingdom Metazoa; phylum Chordata; order Testudines; family Cheloniidae; genus Lepidochelys; species Lepidochelys kempii. The sequence continues at coordinate 26,457,662 of NC_136392.1, read as the reverse complement.
CAAGCAGCGGCGGAGCTTCGGTGAGTGCGGCGGGGGGCGCGGCCGCGGGGGGGACCGAGCCCCGGGGCCCCTCGGTCCGAGCCCCGCGCGGCTGCCCGCGCCGCGCCGCGCCCCGGCCCGCCGGTGGGAGCAGGGGGTGGATGAGGGGGCTCAGCCGCCGCTCGCCCGGGGAGCGACCCGCGCCAGGGGCGCTGGGACAGTTTGTGGGAGGGGCTGAGAGCCACTGACCCAAACTGTACCCCCGGGATAGGCTGGAAACCGCTTCAGCCCCCCAGGCCCAGCACCTGTGCGCCGCGACCCCCGCCCCTGCCGGTCCGGCCTGGGGCAAGATCCGCCCCCCCGGCCATGGGGCCGTCCGTGGGACCCAGAGCAGGGGCCCGAGAGCCAGCCAGCCAAGCTCCTGGGGTGCCCTGCCAGTGCGCGGGGGTGCGGGCGAGACCCTGCGCTGATCTGCCTCTACGGTGCAGCCCTGGTGTCGCTGAGTTTTCCACTTCGAAACCCGTGCAGAGCCGGTGCTCCATGGGCAGCCTGTCGCCTGTCCTAAGGGACCACCCTGTTCTCTCCCCCGCATCCCAGGCAGCTCCTCTCCACCTTTATTGTTATTAGAAGGCCACCTCCGATGAGCAGCCATTTATTTATAATTTTTTCTGGGCTGGTTCCTGCAGTGGTGGTTTAAGACAGGTTTTATTGTCTGTTTATCCTTTAAGAGCGCTGTGCGTTCAGGGGTTCAGCTCTTGGGGGGGCTGGGAGCTTGGCTGCGGCGTGGCTGTAGCAAGGTGGTGTGCCTCTTTGTTTTGTTTTCAAATTGAAGTTCAGTTGTGCAGAGAAGGGGATGAGAAGGGAGGAAGGAAGCCAGAGGTAATTAGCAGCTGCAGCCGTGCCCTAGTGGTGATGTAATCCCTGCAACAACAACAAAAAAAATGTTGATTTGCTCAAGTCACTGCAATGGTGGGGCATGGAGTGCCGGCTCCGAGTGCCAAGTTCATGAAGCAAGGAACCTAGAAGGAGCCAATATTTAATGGGTGGTCTCCAGCACATTTTTTCAGGGGAGGTAGTAATGATGCTATAAGCGGTTTGCTTTTCCTTCAGTGATAATCTTCCTGTTCCTGTTGGATCAGGGGGAGCAAACGTGGTTCCTTTTACTGTTTGTCATTTTTAAAGACTCTATGCTTTCCTTGATGTGCACTTAGAAATCTGTGTGCAGTGTAGGGAGTAATGTTTTTTTTTTTAAAATCCATTGTATTGTGTAGCTATTCCAGTTGTTGCTTCTTTTTAGAGGCTCACAAAAATACCCACAAATCTGCAGCAGTTATCTCTCTTAACAGTCGCTCTTGATGGATAATACTGTTCCTACGTCCTTAATACAGCACACGAGTATTGCTACATGTCCAGTAACTTGTTTTTTTTTTTCTCTGCCACCTCCTTTCAGAAAGAGAGGTTTTCTTAAGCAAAGATGATGTCAAGACCCCAGCCCATCTATTTATGATGTATTCCGAAAGCTTCCTTTCTAATCCCAGAAGGCAATCAGTTAAGGTCTAAAACAAGCTTTCCAAATCATGGAGTCTGTCCTATTCAAAAAAGAAGGGGATTGCTGCCTTGCGGTCTGTTGTGTCACTGATGTGGTTGGCAAAATGCGTGAGAAGCAGTAATACGTTCTTATGTTCCCTTGTGCACCATGTAATAAGTATAGGAAACAAATCTGTGATGTAAATGAGTATGCTGTAAATATATTGACAGTAATGGAAGGCATGCTTGGTTTTACATTTGAGTGAAATTTAACTTCATGTAACTTAGTGTTGTATTGTAAGAAATAAGTGATAGTCCTGATCTTATATTTCCATTCTTTTGAGGAAAATACTGATAAGGCGGGCTTACATTTCATCCTGTTTTCTCTGCTAGGGGATAAAGAATTGCTGATGTCAGATCAGTAATTTTTCTTTTACCTTAAATGTTCTGCTTCAGGGAGGAGAGAGTTAATAATTGCTGTACGTAGAGTTTTCATAAACCTCCATTTATGACCTTGTATTTCCCAATTCTGACAGATAAATGGAACCCAGGAATTTTGATGATGGGCACTTTAAAATGCAAGTAATAAATACAATGAGAGTATATGAAATGTAGGCCATGGTGAATGTACCAGGCCCCAACTGGCATAGTGAACGAGGCTTGAGAACACACTGGCCTGGAAAAATTTAGTTTTAAGATGGGCCTTAGTTGTAATTTTCAGCTCCAGCTCTTACTTAGCTCATGGGAGTTGTTCTGGCTTGGGGCCCATCGCTAATATATAAACAAGCCTTGGAGGACCAGACTTACAAAAATGTTGTGCAGAAATGCATTTTGGTACAATTATGACAGTTACGTGTGCAGAACAGGTATCTGCAAAAACAGATGACAACTGTGTGTTTGAAATTACACACATGCACCTACCTTATGTGTGAATATGGTGGGGGTAATTGCATGTGCAAATTAATCACACCCACATTCTTGTATACATGTTTTAAATGTGTGCCACTATTTTTAAATATCTGTTCCAAAAGGGTAAAGGTGGTTCTCTCTTTATGCAATATCTACGTATATATTTTATTTGAACTTAGCTCTTTGTATTTGTCCTTTTGAAAAACTTTACCATGCAAGTCCCAAATCGGGGGCTTGGGCGTGGTTTACCATGAGAAAAAGAGTCCTGTCTTGAAGTGTGTTCTAGTGGATAAGGCACTGGATTGGGACCTGAGACTTGCATTCTGTATTCAGCTGTACCAGCAACTTGCTGCATGACTTTTTCTTCAGTGCCTCAGTTTCCCAGTTGGCAAAATAGGACTAATGCTGCTTACTCCTCTTTATAAGGTTTTTTGAAATTTTTCCATCACTTTTCATCAATACATTTAGCCTTTATGACCTGGGTGCCTTTTCCAACCGTTCAACCCTAGTGAGATGAACAGAGCCTTCCCTTTACTTTTAGAGATCCTGTTGGTACTGTTCTTCCTGAAAATATTTTTGAAGTTCAGAATGTATATTGCTCAAACCATACAGCTGTTTTTTGTAACAATGCACAGAAGGCGCTGTGATGATGCAGATATTCAATAATAATAAGAAAATTAAAATAAAGCGATAGGCAGACTGAAGGAAGGCAGAAAGCAAGAGAACAGTAAAACTGCTATAAACGTGTAATGTTTGACCAGAATGTTATTTATGGGTATCAGTGGAAGCTGTTGAAACTGTCTCAAACGTCTTTTTCTTCAGCCTTTTTCCATAGGCAGAAATTTGTCATGCTGTAGGTTCACGGAAGTTTTCCATGCTGGCGTGCAATATCGACTGTTTGTTTTTATATTTTTATTATGATAATAGAGGCCTCTGTCAGGAGTCTTGTGCTAGGCACTGCAGAAACATGCATGAGGAGACAGCCCCACCTCATAGTTTACACAATAAACTCCCCCCTGCCCCCAGTCAAAATGCTGATCTGACTCTCAAATCACCAGACTCTTGGGAACTATAATTTTTTAAAAATAGCTTGTTATCACAAAACCTTATGTTCTTGGACACTTGCCTGCTCTTTGTATAATGCAGCTAATCAAAGGTGACTCTAAACAAACAAGAATAGCATACATGATATGTGCTTGGTTGGGCTGTTGCTGTATTTTATACTCTTTCTTTAATTGCATATCAAAAGCTGATAAAGTCCTTCAGAAAAACATGTTGATTCCTTTAGCAAATGCCTGCTTGTAATGTGTTGGGGGCAGCTGCTTATGCTTCAGAAACCATGGACAGACCTGATAACTATAGTTTGCTCAGCCTTAATGAAGGCCCCCCCAAAAAGGCTCCTTGTGTTTGAAAGAAAACAGGATTAAAATAGCCGGGTAGGGGTAGGGGTGGGGTAGGGAGGTTGGATCAGGCAGCTTCAAGTGCTGCTTGTTTCTGTGTACTTTCCATTTGCCCTTTTGCTCCCTCAGCTGACTGGCTGACTGAGCACTTTGGGAGAGGAGGATCGGGTGGCCCATGCATCTGCATTGGTTCAGGGCTGGAAGTGTCTGTTGGAGAAAGTAAATACAGCATGTTTTCTTCTTGGAATCCTTGCACAACTGGAGCAGGAAGCGATTGTTTACAGTGTAGGGGGGGAGGATGTTATGGAAAACATCTCCACCCAAGCTATATTCCCAGCATGTCTCTCTTCAGAAGACTCAAAGTTACAGAAGTCTACCAGTCTCAAAAAGTGAGGAGCAAAGTTATGAAAATAACTGATTACTAAACACACACACACTGTCCTTCTAATCTAGTGCTTTGCATGTGATTTTGCTTTTTGTGACATATCGCCCTTGCTTGTTGACATTGGTTGTATGATTCCTGGATGCGATCTTGTGGAGTATTCCACCGCCCCTTGGGTCATATACCGCTTTTCCTATAATTTATTTTCCCCCTTTTTAGTGTTCTTAAGATTAAGGTTTAATTTTTCCACAAATTTCCTCTTGTTCCTAACAGCTTGCCAGACTGTTTTCAACTATAACCCTGGGAGTGATTCTGCAGTTCTGGACTGATGGATTATGATGGGGAATCTTGAGTGACTGGACAGAGGTCCCCAAAGCCATTTTGGGGTAACCCTGAGAGACTTTTGGAAACTAACAGACGTTACATCTCTGCTATCAACTGGACTTACAAAGGCTGACTCACCTGTTATATACTTTACCTTCTCATATTTTTCTTAGCTAATAAATCTTTAGTTTAGTTTACTAGAGAAATTGGCTGTCAGCATTGTCTTTGGTGTGTGTGATCTGGAGCATCTGTTGATCTGGGGTGAGTGACTGAACCTTTGGGGTTGGAAGAACCTGAGGTGAGGTGATTTTTAGTTTTAGTAACCTTTTATAAAGAAGTCCAGTTTGTCTGAATGGCAAGATGTGCTGGAACGCCAAAGAGGACCCTCTGTGGTAAGGCTAATGTAGTAATCCAGGAGTGCATGCTTTTTACTGGTTTGATAAAATCTAATTATCGAATATACCACCAGTTTGGCTGTCTGCCGTTTTCTGCCAGCCTGACCTGAGTCTGGCATCTCAGTTCTGAGTCACATATCTGACTGCATGACAGAGGTAATGGACTAACTTCTCTTGGTGAGAGAGACAAGCTTTCAAGTTTACACAGAACTCTTCTTCAGGTCTGGAAAATGTACTCAGAGTGTCACAGCTAAATATAAGGTAGAACAGATTGTTTAGCATAAGTAGTTAAAACGTAAAAAGTGAAGTGGCCAGTTAACACCGTTCTAGTCATAGTAGGAGTGGCAGTTCATGGTATATCAGATCTTTCCTTTAGACTTACTTTTCTTTCCAGCTAGCAAATTCTTTAAGATATACACTCAGCTATTTTAATAAAATAAATTTAGTATTTTCTTTTCTTTCTGCCATTCTGCCTCCCTGCTATTCCTGCCTTCCTCCTGGAAGCTTGAAAACATCACTTTTTCTTATTTAGTTCATCAGTTTCCCTTTGGATGGCTGTGTCTTGAACAGAATGGCTCCCACTTAGAAAAGTGTTGAACTTGTCCCTGTATGCAGGCCTGGTCCTGCATGCCCTTTCACAGACTCCAGCAGGGTGTCTGCAGGTACAGGACTTGCAGAGCCAGGCCCTGAGAATTGTTTGCTTTGCTGGTGAAAGGTATTGGCGTCTGAAGGCCTCCAAGCCAAGGTACAGCAGCTGTGCAAGCTTCTCCCACTCCCACTGGCAGGGCAGCCTCAATCCTGGTCTGGAGGGACTATCCTTTGAATACTTTTGTCATTAATCTCCTTAGCCCATTGACTCCTTGGTACATCTGCTGAAGCAGCCAATGTAGGTGCCCTACAGGACCAGCTCTAGGCACTAGCAAAGCAAGCATGTGCTTGGGGTGGCACGATTCCAGGGGCGGCGTTCTGGCCATCCTTTTTTTTTTTTTTTTTGCTTGGGCAGTTGCGCTCTTGGAGCGGCAAATTTTTTGCTTGGGGTGGCAAAAAACCTAGAGGCGGCCCTGGTGCCATACGTAGGTGAGGTGGACGCTTGGAAGAAGGACCTGAAACTAGTCCGCCAAATTCAGTGTAGTAGTTTGGCCCAAACTTTGGTTACTTTTATTAGTTGTGTGGTTCTCTTATGTATGTAGCATAGTTGTAGCCGTGTTGGTCCCAGGATATTAACGACAAGGTGGGTGAAGTAATATATCTTTTATTGGACCAACTTTCAAGCATTCCAGCCGCACAGAGCTCTTCTTCAGGTCTGGAAAAGGTACTTCCAGTATCACCGCAAAATGCAAGATGGACAGATTGTTTATCACAAGTAGTTAGCACATATTGTAAGGGACCATTCAAGGTAGAGTGGCTCGTTAACGTCTCTGGACACAAAAAACGCATCACAGATAGTGAAATATGATCCCTCTCCCTCCCACCCCCGTAAAATCTACTCTTCTGTGTGTTTTTACCCTATACTGTACAAATTTCATGGGGGAGACCAGGGTTTATCAAATTGGGGGTCCTGACCCAACGGGGAGTTGCAAGGGGGGGTGTCGCAAATTTATTTTAGGGGGGTTGTGGTATTGCAACCCTTACTTCTGTGCTACCTTCAGGCCTGGGCAACTGGAGAGTGGCAGCTGTTGGCTGGGTGCCCAGCTCTGAAGGCAGCGCCCTGCCAGCAGCAGAGCAGAAGTAAGGGCGGCATTGCCATATGATGCCATCCTTACTGCCGCACTGTTACCTTCAGAGCTGGGTAGCTGGAGAGTGTCGGCTGCTGACTGGGCCCAGCTCTGCAGGCAGCAGCACAGAAGTAAAGGTGGCAATACCATACCATGTCATCCATACTTCTGTGCTGCTGGTGGTGGAAGCTCTGCCTTCATAGCTGGGCTCCTGGCCAGCAGTCGCCGCTCTCCAGTTGCCCAGCTCTGAAGGCAGCGCCGCCGCCAGCAGCAGCCCAGAAGTAAGGGTAGCAGTACCACAAAACTCTCCTACAACAACCTTGCAATGCCCCCCCCTCTCCCCCACACCTCTTTTTTGGGTCAGGACCCCTACAATTACAACACTGAAATTTCAGATTTAAATACCTATGACCATGAAATTGACCAAAAAGGACTGTGAATTTGGTAGGCCCCTAGTCATAGGACAAAAAGGGGGTGTTTGGGTGACAGATTGTTGAAATGGATTTATGGTTTATTACATCACATCCATTATTGCAACGATCTGTTGGTCTAATAAAAGATATTACCTCACCCACATCCTGCAGGGGGTAACCAGAGCAAGGTGATAGCCACATCAGCAAATCACATCAGACTACCTTAGCCATATTCCAGGCTGTGGGTCACATGTTCCCATCCCAGATCCATTTCTCTGGCTGATCATCAGCCTTTAGCACTGGGAATCCAAACCCTTCTTTTATTTTTGTTTGGTGAAAAGGTGGTAGTTGATACAGAAAACATGTAGGGTCAAATTCTGCCCTGTGTGGAGTGGTAAGGATCCTGCTAACTGGGACAGGTTTTCCCATGGTGAGGTTGAAGGAGGTGGCTGGGAGGAATGGTGAGAACTAAATGTAGCTCCCTGTCTTTGAATTAGCTTTCCCTTGCTTTATATGTTGCACATGCGCGCACACACTGAAAACTCTGCTATAGAGAAATAGCTTGATTAGTTGGAGCAAGGCTCACTGTTATTTTCAGTTTAGGCAGGACTTTAGTTGAGTGCAGAATTTTAAAGCCATGCTTGTTTATATAGATCTGTTAATAGCAATGACGATAGAGGTTATCTCCACCACAGTTTTATGTTGTATGATGCAAGGTTGATGATTAATGATGCTAAGAAAATACTGAGTACAAGAAAAACTAAACACATCTCTCTCGTTCCAGTTAAATCAATATCCATGTTCCAGAAGTCTGTCTGATAACAAGAGCACAGGACACAAACTACAAACTTGACAGACATTCAAGCCTTATTTTTCCTTGCAGTCATTTGTTCTTTGGAGGCGTATGTTGCGGTCAGACAGATCTATTGCTCCAGTGACTCAGCAACAGGAAAAGGGTGATCCAATGAATGGGGCTCCAGGCTAGGAGGCAGGAGACTTGGGAGCTGTTCCTGCCTCTGCTACTGGCTTTGTGTGCCATAGGGGAAGTGGCATCACTTCCTGTCTGTTTCTCCATCTTGGAGACACATTCCCACTTCTGAAAAGCATGGTCCGTGGATGAATGGTGCTGTATAAGGGTACTGATGATCATCAGTTGTGCAGAAATTATTTGATGCCTTTTGTGCTCAGTTAGATGGCTTGGAGATATGTTGGCAAAGGCAAAAAAGAAGAGTAAACTTGAGACTTTAAAGGCTGGATTTTTCAATAGGTTTACCCAGAACAGGCCCTGAAAATGTGAGCATGCAGTCTGGCATGTTTGTGTGCAAAGCAAATAGTTCAGATCCTCTCTAGTAATTACTAAATGTGAGTTTTTGCACATATGGATTTGAGCTGGTCTGTGCTTAAAATATTGCCCTAGAAATGAAACAGTTTCTTTGTCCATTAGGTTAGAAGCTGTCCTGGGCACTGGGCCTCTGTGCTACTGTTTGTTTTGCTCTTGATATTGGTAAGTTTTAAAGCTGTCTGTTTGGAAGTGGTTTTCTGCTTTGAAGAAGTAACCTTTAAGTTTATAAATATCTTGAAAATAAAGAGACAGAGGAGCAGTCCAGCAAAAGCTACAGAGAGGCACTTGCAGATGACAACCTTTTGTCTGTTTTTCAGGGAGGGAACTTGCTCTTCCCCTGTCTTTGAAATAGGAACAATGATATCGACTGAGTTAAAGCCCAGCTAATCTGTATCCAGAGCACTTTTGTAAATTATCCAAACCCAGTTCAAACACTGCAGAGACCATTAGCTCTTGCCATCCCTGCTTAGCAAGATGGGCTGGAGATAGTGCGTTCCAACTTTGGTTTTCCACACGTTTGTCGTCTTGTTCCACAGCCCATCCATGTCTTAAACTTCCTTTGCTCCCCACTTTTCATGAGAAAAGTCTGTGTTTGCCACGCAGATTAGTTCCATGCTGTCTCTTGTACTGAGGCATGTGGGGATTTGGTGAGAGGAATGAACATATATATTAGGAAAAATCATTTCTGGTTGAGAATCTAGTGGTTTTTTAACGTATCTGAGCACCACACACCCATCCTTTTCCTAGCATGAGCCTAGATGCTGCCAGCTCCACTTACCTAGAGTGGCTCCAGGGTGGCAGCAATATGCACCGAGGCCAGGGCAGACTCCCTGCCTGCTCTGGCCATGCTCCGCTCCAGGAAGCAGCCGGAACCAGATCCCAGGGGGAGGGGGCAGAGGGCTCCATGTTGCTCTCACTTCCAGGTACCTCCCCCGAAGCTCCCATTGGCCAAGGTTAACCGTTCCTGGCCAATGGGAGCTGCAGTTGGCGGTGCCTGGAAGCAAGAGCAATGCATGGAGTCCTCTGCACACCCCACCCCCCCCCCGGTTGCAGGGACATGATTCCACACGGGGGTGATCCCATGGCTGGATTCGGCCCGTGGGCTGTAGTTTGCCCACCCCTGGCCTGGAGGTAGGCAGAGGAGCACTGGGAGGGGTGGGGGGCAGAGGGAGCTTGGCGGGCCGCACGAAAGAACCCTTTGGGCCGCATGTTTGAGACCCCTGATTTATTTCATTGCTGAGAATCCGGACTCGTGATGCTCCCACTACCACCACATGCCCTCCTGTTGTCTTCTGCTCTTTTACTCTTTCCTCTCCTTTCTACTTGCAGTCTAATCACTTTCCACTGAGAAAGGTAATAGCTACAAGACGATGATGGATTCAGTTCCAGTCTGTATCTGCTTCCCTTCATTCATCCCTCCTGATTTCAGGCTGCCTGACTCATGTGGCAGCATTTTGTAAATTGCCTTCTGCAAAGAGGCAGGTGAGCGTTTTCCTCTGCTCTCCAGTAACTTATGTAGGTTAAGCTTTTATATGGTCGTGTGAGAAAAATGGAGCAGTAAAGCTTCAACTACATTGAGCAGATGTCACTTAACCACAACTTGGTGCAGAACCCCCGAGGGATAGATTAAGAATCCTTTTCAGAGGTATATTAATAATGACTGATGTTTCTGTAATTCCTCACATCTAAATGGATCCAGAAGTGCTTTTCAGAATGTACTGTCTCGGTTCATATTTTAAAATGCATACTGGAACATACAATATTTATGTGGCTATAAATTAGTTATAGGGGTTCTGTGACACGCATACAGTAGTGTGTAGAACAACTATGTGAATTGTGTTGGTGTAAAAACACATACATGTATAGTGCCTGTGTGTATTCTCTATATAATGTTAGGGAGAATACGTGATGGAATGGTGTGGTACAATGGTTACAGTGACATGAGTTTGGGTTGCACGACTTATTTGTGAACTGGCTCATTATTTATGAGCAAAGCCACCAATGTAGGTTTGCCAATTCTAAACATTCAAAAATCATGTCTGGCCCCCAAAATAACAAGATTGGCTTAAAGTCCATGAGACTGTAAGACAGGGGTAGGCAACCTATGGCACACGTGCCAAAGGCGGCACGTGAGGTGATTTTCAGTGGCACTCATGCTGCCCGGGTCCTGGCCACCAGTCCAGGGGCTCTGCATTTTAATTGAGTTTTAAATGAAGCTTTTTAAACATTTTAAAAAACCTTATTTACTTTGCATACAACAATAGTTTAGTTATATATTAAAGTCTTATAGAAAGAGACCTTCTAAAAACATTGAAATGTATTACTGGCATGCGAAACCTTAAATTAGAGTGAATAAATGAAGACTCGGCACACCACTTGTGAAAGGTTGCCGACCCCTGCTCTAAGAAAATAATAAATTGGGGGTTCTTTATTTACATTCTGGTTTTTGAGCTCTTGGGGCACACACAAGTCATCTTTTTTTCCTCAGGCTTTTCTCCACAGCCTTGAGGGCTAGAAAGTTACCTATGTGTAAAAATGAAATTGCATGAGAATCTCAGTTCGCTTGACTCCAGGAGCTGATTTGACCAGTAACATGACACCCACTCTCTAAGTGCTTTTGCATTGATTGCGGGTGACAGAGACAGTCTGTGCATCCCATTGTAGCAATAGCTTTAAAATACTCACAGCTTAAAAATATCTGACCTCTTCCCAGTGTTTCTGACAGCCGTCAGCAAATTAAAATGGAAAGAAATTAAACAACCAGATTTGATGCTCCCTATTTCTGGATGGAGTGTTTACTTTTTTATTTTATACCTCAGTCAGTTTAGACAATGGAAGTACAGGTCACTTTAAACATTTGTTTTAGAATCAGTCTCCCTTCCCTTCCGTTAGCACAACGCAGCTGCTTTGGGATTCTCTGCAGAGGGAGCAACCTGCACTTTTTTCATTGAAATACAATCATTCCTTGAAAACTAACGCTTTTGTACTACCCCTGAATTCCAGCCCTGCCCTAAGTTGTCATTGTCCCCTTGCTTGTTCTCTGAATTACTTCATTTTGTGCACTCTGTAAATGCTGCTGTAGTGGCTGTAAACGCCCTAGTAGCTGAAGTGGCAGTTGGAAGAGAAATAAGCCGTTTTCCTTGTTTATGTAATGTTACAAGAATATTCCTGGCTTCCAAAGGGGTTTAGCAATAAAGTCTCACCTGGCAGAACCAATCAGAAGCTTATGTGTTCTTCTTGTTGCCATGTTGAACTCTTACACCATGGAGAGCTATCCGAAGGTCTAATCTCCTAATTATTAATGTATGTGTGAGCAAGGAAACAGGCTGCTTTCACTCAGCCTGTGTGCTCAGGATCTTACTGTTTCACTCAGGAGTCTCAGTGACATCTGAGTTTGGTGCTCCTCTTTGGTGGTCCCAGGAGCATTCCTGAGCTGCTGACATGCCCCTTCAGTGAGCAGGCCTCGGGAAGTGTGTGTAGCTGCAGCTCTGATAATGTAAAGGTTTCTGGTTTTGTGACATGTAGGTCAAGGATAAATTGTCTGGGATCCTTGCATTAATTAACTGCAATTAACAAACACTGCCACCTGTCTACAGAGGTCTGATGGCACTTGCTGCTTTTGCCCAGTAGCTGCTGTCCTTAGCATGCAGATCTTTCCACTATGCCATGTGAAAACTCATCCAAACGCCTGTTAAACAGATGTGTTTTATACTGTGCCCTGAAGCCGAGTGAATTTTCAGAAGAAAGGGTGCTGCACTGCACAGACCCTGAAGCGATCGGTCCCAGGAACTGACAGCAGTCAGGACGTGATGGGACACAAAGATAGAGGTGACTTCTTAACTAATCTGCAGCTAGACCTTGCAGACTCTGACCACCAGCCCTTGGAATTTCACCCCAAGGTGAAGGGACATCCAGAAAAGCCCAGCATGAGCGCGACGCAGAAGTCTGCTTGCTTAGTTGGAATGGGCAGCAGCTCCCAGTGCTAGCTGAAGCCTCTGTGTGGTGCCTGATGGGTAGCCCTTGGTATAGTGTATTATAGAGTGACAAAGGCAGGGCTGTGACAGATCTGGATTGGAGAGGAAAGGCTGCAGCCTCTTAGCCAGCTCTGTAATGTAGGTACTTACATGGTCCCCATCACCACAGTAGCTGAGCTTCTCATGGTCTTCGATGTTCTTATCCTCACAATACCCCTGGGAGGGAGGGCAGAGCTGTTGTTCCAATTCTGCAGATAGGATACTAAGGCAAAGAAAGACCCAGTGACTTGGCCAAGGTGCCATGCACAGTCTGTTGCGGAGTGGAGAATTGAACTTGAGTCTCCGATGGCCCAGGTTAGCACCCTAACCACTAGGCCATCCTTCTCTCTGGGCCACATGCAGAGAGAGCATCACTGTGGCATGCTGTTGCTACCTGATAAGAGCAGCAGCTGAGACACATCTTGGCAAAGGAAGGGCACTGCCCCCCTTCCCCGCTGCCAGGTAGAAGGGGCAGCCATAACACCTGCCTGCTTCTAGGGATAGGGTTCTCTGCCAATTAGCATTGCTTCAGGATTGAGTTGAAAGAGACTTTATTGTCTCCAGCCAATAAAGAGGGGGTCTGAAGTGCTCAGAAGACATGGTGTATGTGCTGAAGTTTCTGATGGACTTGGCGGTGGGAGCACCTATGTGCACTAGTCTGACACCATAATGAAATTATTTACATTGCTAGTCCTAAGGAATAATAAAATGCCGGTGTTCAGAATCTGCCGTAACAGAATGTTTCTCCTTCTGACTCTCTGATGATCTCTTAGCAACTGATTTCAAAGGGGGACTTAAGTCTTGCTAAATCGGCATATGCAGCTGCCTGGGGTTGTATGTAATTATCTGAATCTCACATTGAAATAGTGGCGGCTGTGGCACAAATACACTTCGGACTTGATCCTGTATGTTGACTTAGAGTGTGGCCAACAACTCTTGCTGGTGGCTGCTCTGAGAATTTTTCCTAAAATACTTTAGGAAAAACAAACAAATATGCACATATATATACCTGTCCATATCATTTAAATTTATTTAGGTAGGTTTTTTTGCAGACTCAATAATAAAAATAATGTACAGTTTCTCTATTCATTACTGGACCTACCCAGAATAGAAACAAAAATACGGTGCTTGCATGTTTTGATTTTTTTTTTTTTAGATTGCTAGTTAGTAAGTCTGCTACTGTGAAAAGTGATACTTGTTTAGTATCACTTTTCACAGCAGGCTTACTCGGCCCTGGCATGCTGGGGGACAAATTAAGCCCTGGATGAGAAGGAGGGGGGGGGCAGGGGCAATGGGGGTCTGGAGGAGGCAGCAGGGGTCAAGGTGATGGCTCCCAAAACCTTGCGGCTGGGGGACAGAGCCCTCTGCCACATGGCTAGAGTCTGCCGCCCACCACCCCAGGGCAGAAGCCTGAGCCACACCACCCCGGGAAGGTGGGGAACTCTCACTGGTTTCCTGCTCCTTTGTGTTTGTTTGTGGCTTCGGAAGGGAGCAGGGACCAACCCCTGAAGGCAGCCCCAGGGGAGGAGCTGCGGCTTTGCCAACACCGCCCCCCGCCCCTCCCCCCAGCTCAGGCGGCTGTGGCTGCAAGAAAAGCCCCTGGTGGCCGCATTTGAGAAACACTGCTCTAGGGTCTATGGAATGGGTGTGTTGCTAGGGTTGTGTCTTAGTGTTTGGATAAACATGAATAAACCCAAATATCTTGGTATTAACATTTGGCTTTTATGGATATAAAAGGGCTATTTTCCCCAAGGAGAGGCACTTTTGGGGTGAAATATCATGAGATCTGGTTGTCTTGTGATATTTTCACCATCCAGGAACTGGAATACCACCCTGCTTTATTTGGCCCCATAAATGGCTCTCAGAAGCATTAATAAAAGCTCCAAAAGATGAAAAACATAAAACAAACATTAGAAACATAACTGCTTTATCTTGTGCATACCTGCTGATTGGTATAGGATGGGCTGTTTAGCCTTTCCTAAGAATGGAGCAGGTGGTCACTCTGTTTTCTAAACTGATCGAGAGTCTGTGTTCTCCATTGATCGCTCCCCGCATTGTCCAGCAATGTGTTTGGTGGCTGTGTCTGGGGCATCCATTTTGGTAGTCCCATTGTTTCTAAAGGTACTGAAGGAATGGGGAACGTCCTGAGCCAAAGGCGGCTCTGAAATTCTCAAATAAATATGGAAAATCTGAATTTTTGCATGTTGCTTTCACTGGAATAAGAGCCACGCCTTGTGGGAAATCAGATTTTGAAGAGCACAGAACTGAAATGGAGAAGATGTTTGTGCAAAAATTTCCTCTCCTTCACCTCTTTCTCTCTCTCTGTTATGTCCTGCTTCAGTGGTAAGATTGGGAGTGAATTCTCTCATGGCCAACAGAAGGTGCTCGTAGCTGTAAATTGGTGATGGTGAGCCAAGTGGTTCTTGCCAAGAAGCATCATTTAGGATGCCAGATTGGGCTGTAAGTAGGCTGTGGCATCTAAAACCCTGCTAGCGGGTATCAAAGTTGAGGCCAGTTCTTCATTTGGGGAAGCAACATGGGTGTGTAGATGGAATGTGGGCCTGGGAGCCAGGAAGTTGAGGGTTGAAACCTTCATAAATTAGGACCCAGAAGTTTGGGCTGTTGCCTGACTTGGAAAAGGACTCGATGTTGGGTGCTCAGCACTCTTGGAAATCAGAGTGGTTGCTAGGTCTGGATTTAGGAGACTGACTTTATATTCCTGCTCCTGAAAATCCAGGTGCCCTGTGGAATATTTTAAATCACTTCACCTAGCTGTCTCTCCCCATTTTATGCAATGGGATAATGCGTCCCCATCTCTCAGAGGTGTTCAGTATTGTAGAAAGTTTTGGAGCTATGAAGGGCTGTGGAAGTGCTAAGTGGTCTTCTGTACATTTGGAGCTTGTCTGTCTGCCTGTCTTATGGTTCCGCTTGTTTGATCCCAGTATTAATAAATATTGCTTCCATTTCTGCTTCTGTCTGCAACATGTCCCTCTCTTTCGAGTTCAGCTCTTATGGATATTGTTTTGTTTTGGTCTGAAACACCCATCTGTGCTGGTTCAAACTCCCTTCTCAAAGCTTTGTTCTCTTTCCTTCCCAGCGGATCGTTCGAAAGAGGTGCAGCAGATCCGAGAGCAACATCCAAGCAAAATCCCGGTAAGTGCCAGACCGCCTCTTGTGTTTCTTGTTCAATTATTTTGACTGGGTATCTGAGCAGAGCTGTCTCTTAGACAGTGCTGGGTAGGGCACAGCCCTTGCAGCCAGTAGCTAAGGTTATAATGATTTGGCCCCCAAAGCCAACGCTCAACTGTTTAAATGACTTTTCTCTCGTCTTTTTTGTGTACATGAGCTGCTCAGTGCTAGAGAACCTCATTGTGAACAGAACAAACCAATGGCCATTACTGTTTCTGCTTCCTGCACCAGCCTTACTAAGGGATCTGATCTACAAACTATCTGAGAACAAGACTTTAAAATGCCCTGCTTGATTATTGCAGTAACTGACCCTTTAACCTGTCCTGGGTAATTTGGCCCCTCCTTTCAGCCTGATCAACTGAGGACAGGGGGAGGGTATCTTCTATTTAAGAGTTTTGTCTGGATAATTCTTTGCATCCTCTGCCCCCCATCAATTGCATAATTGGACATAACATGGCCTAATAGAACATACAGATGACACCCAGGATTGAATGGCATCGAAGCGAAGTGCTGGCCAAAAGCCTTGCTATTGACACACCAGAAGGTGTTCAAGAGCCTCCGTTGCTTTTTGACTGTCTAGACTTGTCCCTGTTAGATTATGTCCTGGCTTCCCGCACGTTTCTTAGGATATTGTCAGCAATTGAAGGATTCATGTGCACTCTCACTCCCTCACTTCCTTTTCTCTCTGGCCTGTCTGAACTTGTTCTAGCCCCTCAGTGGGAGGAATAGTCTCTGCTCAGGAGCTGCTTGCTTTTTGAACTCCACTAAAACAGGCCCAGGACTGGCTTGAATTGGCATGCGTGATGCTGTGGCACATGCCACATGAAAGTATAGGGTCTGCTTCTTGTCTGGTTGGCATCTGTCTTTGGACGGCCTCAGACTTGTGGTTCCATCTCATCTGGGTTCAGTTCCCAGCTCAGACTCTTTATGTGACCTTAGGCAAAGTCACTGAATCGCTGTCTCGGTTGGGGATACTACTGCTTCCCTCCTCCCACACGTTGTCTGTCTTGTCTACTTGCATGGTAAGCTCTTTAAGGCAGGAACTGCTTCTTGTTCTGTGTGTCCCATGCCTCCTGCCATGGGCAATTTCACCCCATTATTAATACAGGGATGGTACTTAGCTCATAGGCATAGCACCTTACGCTCAAGGATCTCCAAGTCAAAGCACTTCACAAATACTAATTTGTCCATCCTGCAAATAGGTAACTATCCGTTGTAGTGAGACTGATGTATAGGGAGGTTATGTGACTTGCCCAATGCCACAAAGTGGCAGAGCCAGGAATAGAGTCTGGGAAACCTTAATTGTCAATCTTGTGCTCTTGCCTTGAGTGAAAAAATCCATCTCTACAGTTAGAGTGCTTTGGGACCCATGTTATTGTAATTTGTATTACACTATCAACTGAAATCTTCAGCTGAAATGAGGGTCTCAGTTTCAAGTGGACAGGAGTTACTTGACATGGCAGGAAATCGAAGTACGTTTGCCTCAGCAAAACTTTTTGCTAATGGAAAGAATTAACAATATGATTCTCTATGAAGAGGAGAGTTAGGTTTGTATTAGCGTTGCTCCTGAAGGTCTAACCAAAACTAAAGGTAGGTAACACATCATGCAGATGGTTCCGATTTACCCTATCTAGTGAAGTGCTTGTAGGTTACTATGTGTTGTGTTTAGCCCTTGTAGAAGAAACCTTGGCATAGTGAGTGAACAGGCAGGGTGCTAGGGTCCCCCCCATCCACATTCAGTCCAAGATCTGGCTAAGACCCTTGTCACAAGTGGAGAGCGCTATTTACTGAATGGTCTGCTTCCCCAGAAAAGCATTTGAGATGAGCAAGGAGGATCAAATCCACTACCCTGGGAAATTTTCCTACCTCTTCCCGTGACTGCTTTGAACGACATCCCTCTTGCTGGAGTAGTTAAGATGATGTGATTTTCACTATCTGATAGTTGCTATCCTTCTCTAATTCCCCGTCTGAGATCTCTCTGGTAAAGTCGCCTTGGTATTTCCTTTTGCTTTTTAACAGCACCTGAAGGAGATGATGGAGCGTGTTTGATTTGTGGTTATACTCCTGGGACGATTCTGCACCAAAAAATTAAAAACTCTGCAAATTTTATTTGTCAAAATAGTGCAATATAATCACACCAGTTTTAATTGTTTTGGTAAGTTATTTAAACTACAATACAGAAAAAAGTCACAATAACTGTTCAGCATTTCCTAAACATATGGAAGTTTAGTTACAAACATTTGGTAACTAATACCCTGCATTCCGGTTATAATCCTGGATTTTCATTTAAATTACATTACAGAACAGTGCCAAAAAGAAAAAGTAGAATGTCATTTTAAATTGCTCAGACTTTTAAACATAAGTCATACAGTTTTGCTAATCATTGTCCTGGACCTGGCTGGGTACTTTGGGAAGTGCTTGGTCCTGATTGTCCTGACATTTTATTGACTGCTTGGTAAATGTTTTATTTGCCTTCAGTCTTTTTTTCAAATGGGTTAGTAAAACAAATCCTGAGCTTAATCTAACCCATTGTGCCACTTTGGCACAGAAAAAAAGTGAGAAAGCACATAAATCTTCCTAGTTGATTCCCTTACTGTCATTTTTAAGGCTTTACATCATTCTGACAATGTAGGGGCCTTAAAACTTTTACAGGTTTTATGCTCCTGGGGGAATAGACTGAGAATGGGAACAGTTAACTAACAATAGAAACATTAAAAATGTTACTGTGCAGGCAGGCTGCTACATTTCGGCCTCTGGAATGAGATTAATTAACCATTGACAGCAACGTTAACAAAATGTGGGGGTTATTTTACGAAAGCAATTTTTCTTTAATTTAAAAACAAACAATTTTCAGTAACATGATACTAATATTTAATTAAGTGTGTTTTTGATTCTCAAGAAGTAACAGACGTTACTAGGCAAGCAGGCTGCTATATTTCTGCCTCAGAGAATGATCAATTAGCTAGTAGGCAGGCTGCTACATTTCTGCCTCAGGGACAGAGCATTTCTTGTGCATAATAAATAGACCTCCCGCCCTCCATGCCCGGCGAGCTGCAGTAGCAAGCAAGAGTCCCCCTCGCTTGTTGGCCAGCCCCACCCCCTGACAGTGATCAATGTCTCCCCCACAGGCACGCACGCCCAGCCCCTTTCCCCCACAGTGATTTGCCTGTCTTAGGCTGCTCCAGGCACACTGGAACAGACGCGCTGACTGGGCTGCCAGGGAAGAGGCATGTATCCCCCGGCAGCTTTATTTTGCATTTTTCTGTGTTCCCCCCGCAGAAAATATGTAGTACATATGAATTCTGTCAGGAGTAGTGGTTTCAGGAAAGGTATTTCTCTCCTCCACACAGAGATTTCCCTGTGAGATGGGGAGGATTTTAGGTGTGTATTTCACTTGCTCTGCATTGTCTGATTGACGCTACTTCCTAGTTTGCAGGTCTGAGTTTCAAAGAATGCATTTTAATCACGCAGTTAAGGGCAATGACATTCTAAAATGTAGCTCTGCACAGATACTGAAGATCCCTTGGCACTTCTGATAAAAAGAGGCTTGAGCCAGGGTCTTTAGGCAATATTTTTCTTTCCCCTCACTCTTAATGTTGTGCCGGTTGGCTGTCTTGCTCCTCCCCAGAGGACTCTTCAGGTCCGCGACGAAAGTTCCATCTCTGACTATGTGAATGTAAAGGATATATGAATAAAGCAATAGAATTATTCTCAGAAATGCAGTTGGCATACTTAGTAAACTGAAAATAAATCCTAAATTGGCAATCCCAGTTAACTGTCTGATCACTGCTTATCAGATCTGCATGGAAAATGCAGAGTACAAAAGCATTTTGCATCCTTCGGACCTGGGAATCTCTTATCTAGCTCCTGAAGTATATCCTCCTTCAGTATGGAATACAATGACCTTTAAACAGTGTGCACCAGTGCTACACAACTGTTCCTAAAAGGGCAATTAACCCCTAGAACAGGGCTGTGGTGGATTCTCTGGCAATTTTAAAATCAGATTGGATCTTTTGCTATAAGACCTTGCTCTAGTGAGACTGGAATCAATTCAGGGAGGCCTATGATATACAGCAGTTCAAATGCAACCATCCATTCTGGCTTTATAATCTGTGGATGAAGTGTCCTATCGAAATTGCTGGCTGGAATTTAATTCCCTAAACAAAACTTGGTGGGACACTGAGGTTAGCAGTTAAGGTGCTAGGGGATCTTTCTGGGCAATAAGTTGTCAGCATGTCAACTTTTCTCATCCAGGAGCTGGTACCAGCCGCAAAGGCTCTCTCAACAGACCTGTGGAGAAGAGTGCCCGCCCCGAGTCACCAAACCCATTTCTTGCAGCTGCTTTTCTTTGGGCTCCCATCCAAATTCCGATAAGAAAACTCTACAGCCATGCATCTCTTCATGGCTGAGCCCCAGTTCCATCTCTGACTGTGCTTCCAGGCTGCTTATCTGTCCAAACTCTACTGCCAACCCAAAACATACTTCAGCACTTCTACTGATTGGGTAGAATCTTCTTCCTCTGGTCTCCTCCAATACTTTCCACATCAGGCTGCTCACTTACCCTGTCTTTCCTTTCCTTCTGGTTTTCCATACCCCCAGCGCCATCGCTACTTGCTGAACTGGCCATGGTTGCCGGCTTCCAAATATATAACCACGTGGAATTCTCTTGTGTAAATTCCCTGCAGTCTCATGGAGTCATGGCATGAAGGTAATCAGTGGCGGTTGACTTGAGTCCATCTCCCCTCCCTCCAGCTCCCCTGTGCACAGCTGGGTTCTAGTACCTGATTTATAGGCATAGTGTGGGGTGCTAATGGGATAGGATATCTTTCCTGCCGTTCCCAGAGAAATGTGAGCTGGTCACATGCTGCTTTCTCAGAAACAGCACAGAGAGCCCTTGTGGCTAGTGAACTCCAAAGACGCGTTAATGTGTTTTAACAAAGTACTGCCCGTTCACCGTTCAACTTTATCTGCGTGGCTCTTAGTGCAGTATGCAGGGAAATGACTAGCAAAGCTGAAAGTTGCTCTTGTTGTTTTTGAGGGGTGCTTAACATCAATTGTTCAAGTTTTTTTTAATGCCTGTAGTCACATCACTCTGGGCTGTGATCTTGTCACATCTCAAAAGCAAAGCATACTAAGGTCATTGTTTAGATGGGAAACCCAAGGAAATCCCCGATTTCTAAGCGGCTACCATCCTACTGGGCTCCTGCCCCAGTTTGGTATTAGGCAGTGCTTTTGTTGGGAAGTGCCAGTTCAGATGTAAGACAGAGCTCCTGTTCACACTGAGCCTGATTTTTAACTAGGCCTCAGCCCTTCTGCTATTGCACATGTTTTTTTTGTGCTTGCAAGTAGATTCAGGTGCAGTTATGTCGTCCAGTTTCTAAATGGGAGTGATTGTGGGCCCAGTTGATTCCAGTTTTTCACCTGCATTTAATTGTGGATACAAAATTGCTCCAGTAATGTTGGGGGGGGGTCTCTGAAAATTTAGGCATGTATCGATAATACTGCATCAACGCTATTGTAAGGTAGTGTTTGGGACCATTTAACTGATGATTCCTTGTGCCGAGTCCTTTTGCACTGCAGTGAACCTGGTACTTGAGCTTTGTGAGGTTTTGACTTCCTTGGGGGAGTACAACAGGCTTGTTTTCTGTCCAGCCTGAGCAGTAGATGGCTTCTAAGGAGTTGGCCAAGCTACTCTCCCTCTGCTCCAATTCATTGTTTTTCTCCATAGGCTCTTCCCTTGAGTCTGAGTCCATGCTCTTTAGGCAGCCACTCCAGATTCTAAGCCTGTTCATGGGAGGCTTGTGCGGCTTAAAATATCTTCTGAGCGAGCTGCTGTATTCCGCTCAGCATGCAAGTCTGTGGCTACAGTAGGAAACCTGCCTCCCAAAGGAATGTGATGTATATGCCCTGCATAATACACTGTCTTCATACAATGTATTTATGTGCTTCTGAGGGGTGCTCAGAGACTTGGGGGAAAAGGGCAATATCTGAACTGGAGTAGAGTGAAATAGGATGTTTACCCCTCTTCAGTACAGAGTGGGCTGGGACAAACCACCGTTAGAACAGAGAGGCCAAGGATTGGATGGGCCATGAAAATATTGGGTTTGTTTAGCCTGGAAAAGAAAAGGCTGAAAGGGGACATAAGTTTTCAAGTTTGTTACAAGGAGGAGGGAGAAAAATCTTTGTTCTTAACCTCTGAGGATAGGACAAGAAGCAATAGGCTTAAATTGCAGCCAGGGAGGTTTAGGTTGGCCATTAGGAAAAACTTCCTAACTGTTGGGGGGGGTTAAGCACTGGAATAAATTGCCTAGCGTGGTTGTGGAATCTCTTTCATTGGAGATTTTTAAGAGCAGGTTAGACAAACATCTGTCATGGATGATCCTGCCATGAGTGCAGTGGACTGGACTAGATGACCTCTCGAGGTCCCTTCCAGTCCTATGATTCTATGAAGATGGCAATATCCCCTCTTGCCCCCAAAACCAGGGCGAGGAGGTGTGAGGCTGCACCTGTTATTTGTAGTGTTGGCTCAGGGCTCTGCCCTTCAGGGGCTCTGTTCAGGGCCTTTCACCTGCACTTCATTCCCATTATTTCTAAGGTAACACCCCGATGCCTTGATCAGGATCTGGGCTGCTTTGTGCTAAGCACTATACAGAGTAGACACTGAGAAACGTGAAATCTAAGATGATGAGCAACGTGCAAAAGGAGGAAGGAGGCACTTTTATATGCTTCTTTTGTGGTCCTTTTAGGGTGTAAACTTTGGCTTTATAATTCCATCCGTAGCTGGTAAGGCATGTTCCAGTCGCCTCCCTTGAAACAAAATCCCTAGAAGTTGTTGCTTGTCATGTAAAACGACAGACCATAAGCTGGAGGCACTAACCAGCTGCTGCCCCAGCAGCCAGGCATCTTTCTCAGGCTGGTGTCATTGTAATCGAGATGCCAGTCTGTATCGGATGTAGTGGCTGATAATTAGAGATGTCTGACTCCATTCCAGTTGGACATGATTGAGAACCAAGCCACAGCCAGATGGATGGACCATGTCCATAAAGAAAAGTAATGCAGGCACTAGAGAGTGCAGAGTTGTGCTATTGTTCTCTGGTCTGTAGTCCTAGCATATGAATTACCTATGCCTGCAGGATCTGCTGCTGTTTGCATCTATTTGAATCCCAGACAATAACTAGAGCAGCATCCATACATGCAGATCCTCTTATTTTGGCTGCCACTTTCTAATAGCTTCTTCCCTGCAGTCAAAGAACTTGGCTGCCAAAGTCAAGTGCAGATGGAAAGGAAGGGAGGGAGCAGCCATAAAAAAGGGACCATTCTTTAGAGCCCACCCCCCTTTGCAATTCCAAGATTCTCCCTAAATTCTCTATTGGTTTGTCACAGAAAATCAGCCCATCAGAAAATCTTGTAACCTCAAGGGGACCCCAGGCCTGTCTTATGTAAGGGTCAGTGCTGTCATCAGACCTTGTAATAGAGCAGTCCTCTGCTAGATTCAGCATTCTGTTCAGCACCATAGTTCTGCCCCTCTATCCGTTATGGAGAGGCTCTGTGACGAGGGTGGAAATTGACTTGTCTCAGGGCTCATGTGGGAGGTTAGAGCCTATGACATGCCTGGTGAATAGTCAGTGATTGTCTCATGACCTATAACTTCACTCCCTTGGACACACTGATCTGGGGAATGTTTTCAAAGGTACAGAGGGCAGTCGGGCATGCAACTTCCTCTGGAAGCCTCTGAAAATCATCTCTGTTATTCAGATGTAAGCTCAGTCCACCCAGTGTGTGTCTGAGTGGAAGGTGGTGATGAAGTTCCAGTTGACCTGCTGGAGGGTTGGAGGCGGCCTGGCTGGCCAAGATGCTAGGTAGAAGTTACCAGCATGTTTGTAGTATTATAGTTTCATAATGAATTTGAGATGAGCCAGTTTTAGTGAGAACGGGGAGCAGTGCACCCAGTGGGACCCGAATGCATCCCACGATCATGCATGTGTCCTGTTCAGCTGAGTGTTGGTGGAGCAGGGGCTCTCAACCTTTTTCATATTGGGATCTGCCTAGCACCCTCCTCCCACTCCAGACTACATCTGTCTGGGGTCTGGCCAAGACCACCTCATCCTTTAGCAACCTCAGATGGGCAGGGTGGTTCTGACACCTGTCTGCACCTGCAGGTTCAGGACCCCAATCTAGAGTAACAGCAGGGTACGTGACGAACAGGCACAGGGTGAGAGAATGCCTTGATCTGGAGGCTGTACTGTCCTCTTGCCCAGGTATGGTACAGCTGGAAAAGTCCAGCCAGGATCTAAAGGCTCAGACAAGTCCGGAAGTGTAGAGAGTTCCAGACTCTACTGCCAACCATGTCTTCCATAGAGATGAGCTTGCGTGGGCTGTGCTGTGTGGGGGATTGGAGCCAGGATTGTCTTTTTGTTCTGTGTTTGTACAGTGCCTAACACACTGATCCTGATTCAGATCAGCACTCTTGCATGCTACAATAATGCAGATAACTAATAATCCTCCCACAGGCAGATAAGAACGGACGGACGGCCATACTGGATCAGACCAGTGGTCCATCTAGCCCAGTATCCTGTCTCTGGCAGTGACTGGTGATGGATGATTCAGAGGGAATGAACAGATCAAGGCAATTTACTGAGTGATCTATCCCGTCGTCCAGTCCCAGTTTCTGGCAATCAGAGACTTAGGGACACCCAGAGCATGGGGTTGCGTTGTTAAGTGAGGTGAACAGGAGTATTCCTGTGCACAGCGGTGTTCGGAAAGTTGCAATAAAGCTGTGGGTTAAGCTAAAAAGAGGGAAGCTTCAATCCCAGCTGAATGACTTCTCGGCCCTTGCTGAGGAGAAGTGAGTCGGACTCCGCTCTAGATTATCCAAAGTCCATCCTCTCCCTCTCGACCGGCCGTTCTGACTGACTGGTTTCGAGACTGTAATGCCCTGCACCCTCGTAGGACACTACAGCTGGCTGTCAGTAGGCATTATCTGAAAGATGCACACTGCTCTTTGTAACCTTTCCTCACAAAGCCCCTTAGCTGTTGCTACTGTCTGAATCCCTTCAAACTAAGGGGCACCCCTGAGCTGGGGTGAGTAGTCCTAGCTCCACTGACTTACACAGAGCTGTGACAATCTAGAACATAGTGAATTCCCTGGAGACTTGTCTTGCATGTCATGATCAGGAAGTCCTAGAATCCCACCAGTCAGGGATGGGAAAGACCCCGTTCGCTTCTCGTGTCTCTCACTTCAGGCCCGGATTTATTCCCTGGTGCAATGACTTGAGTGACAGGGATTCCTTCCATGATGGCCTTTGCGGGATTATTCCCCAGTTGAGTAAATCTCTTTCATGGCAAGTGTTCCCTGCTAGTCTGCTTTTTGCTCCATTTTCATCCCCTCTTGCTCCTAATTACATTTGAACTCCCCCAGGTTTTTGTACCATACATGTTGCTAGCGGGGTGTCTGAGTGCCTTTCTCTCCTGTATCAGCAAGGACAGCACGGGAAGCATGTCAGCGAGGCCCAGCCCGTGGGAGGGGGGAGCAGAGACCCTTTCTCAGCTTGCTGGATCTTGATCAGAGGTTCCAGGGAGTTTGTCTGCTTCCCTCTTCACTACATGTTAAGCTCAGCCAAAACCATCCTTCTGAACAGACCGAGAACAGTCACTTCTGCTGCACTAGTGTGTCTCTGTCCCTGTGCAGCTGTTATCTGCCTGTTTCCCTATACTGCTGACCCAATGACAAGAATGATGAAAGAGGGACCAGACCCTTGTGCTCCCCAAACATGGAGTGAGAGCTGATCCCCCCCCTTCATGAGCTAAAGGAACGAATGGCGAGGGGGTCAAACAGTCTTCTGTAAGATGAAACAAGTTAGTGTCTTTCTTTAGTCTTTCTGAATTGATGTTCATATTGAGCTAGTGCCATGCTGTCCTTGCATATTGCAGGATTACACAGATCATGCAACAAGGGGTAATAACTGTAAATGTTTTATTTCAGATTATTATAATGGGTGGCTTTACAAAAGCAGAATATAGTGTATGAATTAAAGTGCGTGTATCCTGGAGGGTGGGGGCAGAATTAAGGTGGTTGAAATTCTAAGGTGAATGTTAACGTATCAGTATTGTTAACTGAGAGTCTGGAGCTGTAGTGGTAATGGAATATTTATTTAAGTTACCTTGACTGGCTACAGCCATACTTCTTAAGGCCTAGGGTATTTGAATTATAAAGTTCTTGTTATGTGTGTTGTACAAGGGTCATATGTAGCATAGCAATCTCCGTTGTCAGCTAACCTGTATAATAATTAAAACCCCTTTGTTAAACATTTGACTGTAACTTGCAGTAAGTTTTAAAAAATAAACAATAAAATTAAAGGGACAAGATAGGTGAGGTAATATCTTTTATTGGAACAACTTCTGTTGATGAGAGACAAGCTTTCGAGCTACACAGAGCTCTTCAGGTCTGGGAAATGTACTCAGTGTTGCAGCTAAATACAAACTGGAACACATAGTTTAGAATAAGCAGTTAACACATTTCAAGGGATCACTCAAAGGTAAGTGGCCAGTTAACATCCCTCTGGGTGTGTGGTGGGGGAAGGGGAGGGAGATGTCAGTGGGTTATAGATGATTGTAATAAGCCATAAATCCAGTGTCTCTATTCAGTCCATGAGTTTTAGCGTCTAGCAAAATTAAGCTTTCGAGCCTGGGAGCTTAAATTCATTTCTCTCACCAACAGAAGTTGGTCCAATAAAAGATACTGCCTCCCCCACCTTGTGTGTCTAATATCCTGGGACCAACACTGCATGTTTGGTTTGATCACCATTAATTTTATTACAAGTTTGGGCTAGATGAGAACTTTTCCAAAATCGGGGTCTGTTGCATCCTGAGGGCTCGATAGGTTTGGACTCCTGTCTCAGTCATGCTATTATGAAGTAATTTCCTATCATGCAAAGGGAGTGGTTACTGAATGAACAAGCACTCTGCAAAACTGTCGTTGGGTTTTTGTGGAGGAATCTCTGCTAGGCAGCATGTTCTGTTTGTTGCATTTGTAATTAGCCAGAGGAATCTACCCCTAAACATTCATGACAACTTTTGTGGAGAACAAGAGTCTTCAGTTAAATTCAAAACTAATTTTTACTGCACAGACTATAAACATCTCATAAGAGATTTATAGCAGTAAGTAAAAACCGTGCTGTGGACACAACCCTAAGTAAGTTCTCCTGCACCCTCTAAATCTAGCCTTTCCCCCTGTGGCATGCCCCAGGAGCTTCAGAAGTGTCTCTTCAGAGCCCTCCTTGACACTATTTTGTGTGGCCCCAGTGGCCTAATGGATAAAGCATTGGCCTCCTAAGCCAGAGATTGTTGGTTTAAGTCCCATGTGGGGTGAACAGCTACTTTCTTTCTCTTTATTGCCACTCATCTTCCCTTTCATTTTTCTCTCTTCCTCAGAAGTGGGGATAAAGACTTATCCAGCCACACATTCATTTCCCCTTTGGATTGGGGATGAATGGGGAGGAGGGAATGACCAGCTCCTATCTGCCCAGGGGACTTAAGGAAGAATCTCCAGCTTCATTTTTGCTTTCGTTTGAGATACTGTGATGTGATTTTATTTTGAAATGCATGCAAAAAATTACTACTACAAAACAGCCTCTTACCACCAGCACCCTCCCCTTGCTTGCATCCTGTATCTGATCCCAGTTTTCCTCATCGTTTCTCTTTCTACAGTATTCATTTTCTTCCATGGTTTTATTTTTAAAGACATTTTGAAGTTGCTATTCTTGTGGATTTTTAAGTACATTTTTTTTTCTGGTGTGTGTTTCTGGCTACCTCATTTTAATTTATTTTTTCCTCAAAAGTCCTGGAATTCTTACAAGAGAGAGATTTTGAGACTAAAACATTTTTGTGCCTAGATGGAAAGATGCCCATTGGTTTGTAATTTTGTTGTTGTTTTGTTTTCCCTAATGTGCCCCACCTTCACATTCTCACTGTGCCTCTCCACTGGGGCTTGAGGATCCAACTGTGATTCTGCAATTTTATTCCTCTAGCACAAACGTATAACATGTGAGAATCCATACTGAGGATTGAGGTATTGAAATGCATGTTCAGTTTCATATAATATATGTAATCTAATATGCAAATATTCCCCTCTCGTTCCCAAATCACCTTTATGCATCCGATGAAGTGAGCTGTAGCTCACGAAAGCTTATGCTCAAATAAATTGGTTAGTCTCTAAGGTGCCACAAGTACTCTTTTTCTTTTTGCAGATACAGACTAACACGGCTGCTACTCTGAAACCTACAATAAAAGGTTACTGTGTGAGGCTTCCTGTTTGTAAGTGGGGAGAGGAGCAGAGGCCTGAGGCTGCAATGTGAAGGGGAGGAAACTGAAATTCTTCTCTTACCTCTGTTCTGTCAGTAAAATGGAGCTGGTTCTTTAGATTTCTTTAATTATTTTAAAGAGGAAGAATAAGTGATGAAGTTTTAAAGAAACAAATCTTGGCCTTTTTTCTTTACTGTTTTTTTGTTTGTTTGTTTATTTCAAAAATCTCTGTCTATAGTCTGTGATGCTTTAGAGGAAGCAGCTTTCATATAACTCTCTAAACTGAAATTAAGGTTTGTAGCATGACAGGGTGGAGGGAAATCGATGAATACTAACAGGGAAACACCCTGACGCTAGTTGCTGGGAAGAGGATCCATGAAAATATCAGCATGAACTTCCAAATACTTTCCTTCTTTTTAATAAACACCCTGCATGGTCCTAGCACTGAAAGGTGGGAGGAGACCTCAAGAAGGCAGCCAGTGCAGCCCCCTGTGCTGAAGCAGGATTTGGGAATTGCTGCAACATCAACAGGCATCAAAGACTCTTGGTGGCCTCTGCATCTTCTGGCCTTGGGAGATGGTACTAGGCTGGGGCAGTAGAAGGGAAGGGTCGCTTATATACACACTCTACTCTCAGACCACTGGGAAAAATTCCTGCTTCTCCTGGCTGCCTAAGCTACTTCCGGCTTTCCATCCTGGCCTTCTCCACCTCAGACGCTCTCCTCTGTGCTGCCATTTGCTGACTAGTTGGAATCCAGTGGCCCACTTCCAGTTTGCGGATGGAAATACTGAAACCAGGCCAGAAGGGAAAGAGTCCAGATGGCTGTACAAGGAGTGAGGAGACTATTGCAGAGATTTTGTGCCTGGAACGCTCTTGTATTATGCCCTTGCGGGGTCAGAAACCGTGACTCGCCCTTCAGGGTTTCAGCAGCATGGGCCCTGGTCCTAAATGCAGTGCTGGACAGAGCAACTCCCCACTGCCCATTTCTTAGTGCTCTCTGAACATCGCTGATCACTTGCATCTCAAACCACTCTTCTTCTGTGCACTGCATCCCTACTCTGTTCTCTTCCCATTGCCTGGCAGTTGTGGCTGGTGTCATCTGAAAGCGGGCAGGCACCCTACAGGTGGCTAGTCCTAGATCCTACTGTCTGCCTTGATAGAGGGTAAGCTAAAATCCCCACTTTGGCCCGGGGAGGCGTTTCTAGTGGGATATTTAATGCAGAGTTTGGTTGCTCCACGCCCGTTTGCTTGTTTTGCCCCATTGGGATGTGGGTACTGCTCTGTTCAGTAGGGAGTGAGGCTCCATGGGAAACGATACAGGTTGGGGCCTTCAGTCAGTTTTCCGTCTGCCCCAAGCCCCTTCCAGCTGCGTGCTGTAATATTTTACCTGTGCTCTTCCTGCCTGCTGACTTCCTTCCTGACTGCAGGCTGCTAAACTCCGGTGTTCCCCATGGCTCTGCCAGGTGTGATGCTTGCTCTGCTCCCATGGAGGGGCCAGGAATGCCCCTCTGGGATTTGCAAAACAAAGTAACCTCATCAGAGAGTCAGGAAACTGATAGCAGGGATCAGACCAGAAAATAACGGGGTAGTACTTGATCTCTTCCTAAATCCCAGGCCCTGCCCTCAGGCCCAGAGTAGCTGGGTATTCTGCTAAAACAGTCAGTGAAATAGTTGTGTGGTGACATGTAGTCATTAGTAGCTTTCAGTATCAACCACACCCCATTTGTATAACTAGGGTAGCCAATGTCTGGTGTGCAGCTGTTTTTCCAGGCTATTTGCAGAGTCAGGAAAACAGCACTGCATTGCTTCACATTAGGGAGGGTTCCTTCACAGCCCTGTGAGCTAAAATCTTGCCTAACAGAAGCTCAGATTCTTCAGAAACTCTGGATCCTCCTTGAGCCGAGTGCTGGTTGCCCTAGAGCCAGTCCAGTCCAGCCCAGCCTGGGCTGCAGTGTGCTCTTTAGGGGAGAGATTTTTGTCTGAGCGTGATGGTAGACGGTCATCAGTCCATTGCATGGTTTGTATGCAGTGGGAAGGGCATGCCACAGATTCCCTGTAACTGGATTGTGTGATAAGAGACTAATAAGTCTCTAAACGGGGGGGCGTGTCCAGCTCTGTGCCTGGTGTGCCTTTTCTGCATCTCTTTGATTTCTAAGCTCTCTTCCATCTGCAGAACCGACAGCTGGTTGTGTTCATTCCAGTGCACACTCAACTGGGAGCCCCATCACATGCTCTCAGAGCAAATGTAAAGTTGCCACTTCTTGGTATTGATCTAAAATAAGTCATTCAGTGGAGGGGCGCTGGGGGGAGATTCTCAGTACCGTGGGGCTCAGGGACAAAACGTTCGGGAGGGAAACTTGCTGAAAAACTTTGTTGCTGGAGGAGCTGCTGCTCTTCTCCGGCTTTCAGAGGGTTAATGCAGGCACTTACCTTCATGGAGATGGTAGCACCCGTTATAGTGGCCTTTTGGCAGCTGCAGGTTGGGCCTGACTCTGCCCTTTTCTCTCACCAGGTCATCATTGAAAGATACAAGGGGGAAAAGCAGCTGCCTGTGCTGGATAAGACCAAATTTCTAGTCCCCGACCACGTCAATATGAGTGAATTGGTAAAAATTATCCGGTAAGTGAAACAGCCCAAAGTGAATGTGCCATGAACCCTCCTGTCCCGCCTTGGCAGTGTGACCTGTGCAGGATGGGGCGGCTGTGCTGGGTGGGGAAAACAGGTACTGGCTAGTAATGTTGGGGAAGGGAGCAATGGACAAGCTGGCTGGCTGTCACTAAGTGGTGGATGGATTCTAGGGCCTGGGAGGGGTTCAGAACCGAGGCCCTGCAGCCATCTCCTTACAAAAGGAAGCAATGTGTCTGCTGCCTGGTGTGATGGGCTTGGGCTATACTAAAGCACCAGCATCCTCCTCCCTCCATCCCCATCCTCCTGCTATGGGTGCCTGTGCTGAGCTTCCAATAGCTGAGCTAGGAGCAAAGCCACCTCCTCCTCTCCAATTCCTTGCCCTTTGCCGTGCACTGGGAGGCCAGAGTGTGATAGTCGTCATTCTTCTGGCTGGCAAGAGAGGGGTTCTTGGGAGGGCAGCATGGGGGTGGGAGAGCCTTATTCTGCAGCATGCCCTGCATTGATGGCACATGAGTTGGCTCCCTGGTAACGGAGGTGGGAGCAGAAAGGGAGGGCTGTGCCCCAGGCCACAGAGCGGGTTGATTTCCAAGCCAGGATTGGAGCTCGGGAGTTGCCGATTCCCCTTCCAGCGCTCAGATCCCTTGATGCTGCCTTGCTTGGAAAGCCCATTCAGCGAGCGTAGCTCTGAGGCCATAAGCATTGTGTGAGGATGCTGCTAGTCTCGTGGAGCTGCCCAGGGGAAGGGGTACAATGGGACAGGGTGCAGCAGGCTGGGATGGAGAGTCTTTCAGGAGGCAGTAAGGGCTGGCACCACAAAAGGACTTAGGCACCTAAGTTCCACTTTAGTGGGCAGGGAGTGCTCTGACCACGAGCTCAGCGTTGCTCTCTCTGGTCCAGGAATTGTATCCGCAGTGGAACAGCTTCAACACGGGGCCACAGAGAGAGTGAGCAGGAGAGTGACTGAATAGTCTGGTGGTTAGAGCCCTCACCTGGGAAGTGGGAGATCCCGGATCCACTTCCCCTGCTCCAGTAATTCTTTTCATGATCCACCATGAAGCGATTGAGGGAGTCCACATCACAATAGCCCAGGTGGCAGATCCCGCTTCAAATCCTTCCTGCCGTCCGGTGGAGGGGAGACTTGAACCAGACCTCTCCCACGGGCCAGGTCTGTGCCTGAACCACTGGGCTGAAAGGGAGATGTTCCTTTCAGAGCAGGGCGGGACACCCCCTTGATTTGGCATCTCCCATTGGCTAGCTGAGGTGAGGCACCCTGTTGCTCCCCGTTAGTTGTACTGGGAGGCCGGGCACCCGGCTCAGGCTTCGGGGATCCTTTGTGAATGCTGCCCTAAATACTGCATTACCAGGAGCCCTGGGAACGCGATGGGGCTGAGCGTGATGGCTCAAACCTGGAGAGAGCTCGGCCTGAGAGGGCAGCTGGTACCTTCCTGCCCCATGCCCTGCCAGAAGCTGTGGTGCTTGTGGGACCATGGCAGAAGGGGTCCCGAGTCCCTCGGTTGCACCAGCACCAGAGCAGCTCAGCCCTTCTCCCCCAGAAGCACGGGGAGCGCCATGTATCTGAGCAAGAGCCTTGGTAGAAGGTGGCCCTGGCTGGGCAAGCTGGAATGGGCCCAGCTTAGTGGGAAAAGGTTCCCTTCCCACAAGGGCAGTTCTGGGTCACACCAGGGAGGCTGAGTGCCCGGGCCTGGCCTTGTTGAACAGATGGGGGGCCTCCAGCCCGCCAGCTCCCCTGGGAGGTCACTGCTCCGTTGCCTTCCCTGCCATTCCTCGTTTGGTCTAACCACCCCTCCCTTGTCTGTCGCCCTCAGGCGCCGCCTGCAGCTGAACCCTACCCAGGCCTTCTTCCTGCTGGTGAACCAGCACAGCATGGTGAGTGTCTCCACCCCCATCTCGGAGATCTACGAGCAGGAGAAGGACGAGGACGGTTTCCTCTACATGGTCTATGCCTCGCAGGAGACCTTCGGCTACTGAGACAGATGCACAGCACGCGGGGACAAACTGAAACTGTTGCACACGGCCCCCACCCCCTCACCCTGGGAAGATGACGTGGCCAGAGGCTCACGGCGCAGGAGCTGTGCAGACACCCCTCTCCCCGCCCCCATTAACTTCACCCCTGTAGAGGCACAGACAAAGCTAGTGCGGTGTGTTTGACTCATGCCTCCCCTCCCTTTGTGTAGTTTGGCCCTATCCCCCTGCCCCATGTACAGCACTAATCCCTCACCTCCCCATCCCACCTCCTCCTCAGCAGGAACTTCAGCTGCTCTCACTGTGCTGTGTGTGTGTAATTGTTCTTAGTCTAATGCCAAATCAGCTGGGGCTGGTGATGGGGAGTTGAAGGAGGGGGCCCATCTCCTTGACCTGTAGTGCGGGGAGGGGCTTGTCCTCTGAAAATCTAATAAAGGACAGGAAGTCTGCAAAAAAAACAAGCCAACAAACAAACAAAATCATTGCTCTTGAGTTTTGATTGATTTTAATTACACGCATATCAAATTCTTGGTGCTACCGAGTAGGTGTAGGCGTCTGTAGGACTGTGGATAATGTATATCTGTTAGATTTATTTTATTATTGTTTTTTATTTTTTAACCAGGGGGTGGGAGGGAATAATTTGCCTGTATTCTGTAGATAAATAAACTGAGCTTCTTTGCACTTTAAAATGTAGCAGAGTGGAGTTAGCCTAATTTATACAGCTCTGACACATACAGCACTGCTTCTCTGGCAACTTTTGGACCTTGATTTCCTTTGTTCTTCTTTGAATAGTTCAAAAAAAAAAACAACCCTTCCCCTTCTCTCCATTGCATGGGGTGTTTTGGTCCCGTTGTGGCAGAGACCCTTTACTTGAGGAATGTACTGATTTACATTTTTTCCTTTTTTCATGTATTCTTCCAAAAGAAATGTATATGAAAAAACCCCACCCAGTTAAAGCGATACAAAAGTCTATATACATATACATACAAATAAATATGAATTCAAGTTGTGTCTTGCAGGAATGTTCTTTTCCCGTCTCATTCATTTTCACTGTGAGCATCCCCCAGCAGTTGGGGAGGGGGAGATCCAAAGCCCATGGTGATAGCTGAGCCATGCCAGCTGCACCTGGGTTTAAACAAGGCCTGTGTGGCCAAGGGCGGCAGTGTTGCCTAGGGGACAGAACACAGTGCTGGCATGCAGGAGTCCTGGATTCTATTCCTGACTCTGCCACTGCCATGCTGGATGACCTTGGACCAGACACTTCACCGGCTTGTGCCTCTGTTTCCCCATATATAAAATGGGATAATGATCCTGCCCTACTTTGTAAAGCGCCGACTTCTATTGCTGAAAAGTGCTCTGTAAACACTAAGGATTACATACTTCTCCTGTGCTCAGTTCTAGGGAGTCCACTTCTGAACCAAGCCATTAAGCTGCATTGGCATCTGCAGACCAGAGAAGGCCTGTGTGCAGTGGGGGAGGGAAATGAGGCTGCTCGCTTGCTAACTCATACTTTGTTTAAACCTGCTGGCAGATTCATGTAGGATCCCTGCTAATGACCTGACTTCCTCTACAACAAAGGGGCCTGATTCTTCTCTCCCACTGGTCTCAGGCAGAAGTAACCCCCCTGAATTCACTGGAATTACCCTAGTGCCAGAGGAAGATTGGGCCTAGGGGAGGAAGCCATTAGAATCCCCCACTTTTCTCCCAGGCAGGATTGGTCCTTATTCATATTCTTGTGCTCAATCACATGCTAGTTTTAGATGGGTCCCCCAAGCCAAGGGGTTTGCGTCCCTTGGCCAGCAGTTTCAGGTCGTGCTGCAGCTCACTGCTCAGAAGCCTCGCTTAATGCTGAGCCTAACTTATCCCCCTTTTTAAAAAATCTTCATCCAACCCCTGCTACTCCTCCCACTCCAAAGTCTGTGCTTGGAAAAGTTACCAGGTGTCTCCTCACTCCAAGCCAATAGGGAAGCTAAGGGCCAGGGAGAAGCTGGGGTAAGAATCTCCCATCCCCGGGGGGCTAAAATTCCTCTGAAGATGCTTCCCCTTGCTGCCATTCAGTCGCTTTGATGTAAGCTACTGGCTAGTGGGTGTCTGGTACGTTTGAAGCCTTACTCAGTCCTGGCTTCTGGAACAGAGAAGGCGCTTTATTCATGGCTCTTCCTTCAGAGCAGCTGTAAGGAGGAACAGGGGTGGAGGGGATCACACTGCTTTACTGGAGCTGTTCCCCCAACCTTTAATTTCTGGTCCCCTTTCCCTGTGACTAACGCCTGCCTTCCGTTGCTGCTGCTCCTACCTTCCATTGCAATGTCAGAGTAAAACCAACCCACGTCTTGTTCCTTTCACTGCTGGCTACAGCATTGCCTCAGTGCACTAAGTGGCGTTTTGTCCCAAAGCTCCAGGAGTCATATGATTATGTGAGAATCTCAATGGAAAATCAAAGTGTGTTTCTAGCCCTTGGGGCAGTGGAGAAAAACTTGGGGGGGGGGAGGGATGTGAGTTAGGCCCAAAGCAGAAGGCCAAGAACAGATGTGAGGTTCTGTCTGGCTTAGAAATCATGAGATTTTAAAGAACAATCTCATGCTTGTTCAGTGCTCAGGCCTGGCAACATTCACCTGGGGTCCTGCATGGTGGCACAGAGTAGCTGGGTGAGGGGGTGACTCTTACAATTGCACTGTGCTGTTAAGGGAAGCCCTGAGCAGGAGCAGTTGCCTTGTATCGGGGTTGTAGTTTGGAAAGTTTCCTCAAAACCACGTGGGCTAGCCACTTAAAACTGGAAGCTTAAATGCTGCCTACGCCACTGCTCTGGGCATGATTTCTCACCCGTTTGACCCCTCTCCTCCAGTGTTTTTCAAGCCCTGGCTTATATCAACCTAAATAATTCCTCTCCTGCCATCCTACTGTTAATATATTTGTAGAGACTGTCCTCACTGTCACTGCTTCACCCTGCTATACAGTCTTTTAAAAGGTACAGCCAGGCCCACGGCCACTTGAAAATACTGCAGCCGCACTGACCTTTTCACCGAGCCCTCAGCCCGCCCGCCCACACACTCTGTGTCTTGCTGAGAACCAGCAGCTCGTGATGGAGCATAGCATTGCAGCATAGGCCACTCTACCTGTGCAACCCCAAACTGTACTGGCCTCTTGCCACCATCTTGCATTACGGTGTCACGTAGGAGTTACCAGCAGACCCCCCCATGGGCTAGGTCTCACAACGCTGGTTATTCTTCCCCTCACATGTGGACCTGCAGCTTCCCAAACCAAATCATAGTTGTCTCTTGCTCCCTTGTGTTCTGTCTCTCCTCACGGGCACGTTGAGCCCTCTGCAGTCCATGTGGGCTTAGTGGTTCATTACCTTGCTGCTTATGCTCGCTGCCACATCTTTAATGATGACGTTAAAAAATCCTGGTCCTAACACCAATCCCTGCCATTCATATACGCACCTACTTTCCCCTCCCGCTCGCTCCCAGCCCCCGGGCCAATAGATCCACTGGCTTGCTTGTGCCCCGCTGTTTTGTGGCCTTCAGCCTCTTTTCAATTTATACCGGACTATGAGCCATACCAAACCCATCTGAACTGGCGTAAGGTTGCAATCTGGTGTAGCGTATGACTGCTCTACTGAGTTTAGAGTTTAGAGTTGTTGTAGCCATGGCCCCAAGGTATGAGGGACTGTTTATTGCACCAGCTGCTGTTGGTGCCAGGTCCAAGTGTTCAAACTCACAATGATGGGCAGCAGAGTGCTGTGTAAGCTTGAAAGGTGGGCCAATAACAATTATTACCTCACCCAGCCACTCTCTGCTCCAGCAGGGGCATTTACAGGCGACCCATCACCAGGCTCAGGCCGCGGTAGACCCGGCCGGTCCATTATCGCTGACCCTTTCATGGCCCTCGTCTTAATCAGTTCATGCACCAACCCCTAAAAGCAGCTTATTTGTTGGGCAAGCTGGTTACCCACCATCATGCACAGTTCAAGCTGCCATGCCCGAGTAAATCGCGCTGGGTGAAAAATTTGTATAGGGCCTTGTACATTTGCCTCCCTTGCCCCCTACAAAAAAAATGTGTGTGTGTGGGGGGGGGTGTGTGCGTGCGTGCGTGCGTGCACAACTATTTGCATGATTGGGTCAAATTTGGTGACAAAGTTTGAAACAAAAATTTCAGAAGTGGCAAAAAAAACCGGTTGCGTGACTGTTACTTTGCTGGTGTAGCAGTCACACAAAAAATTGTTGGCTCATAGTCATGCAGCTCAATTGTCACACTTGCGCTCTCACAGACACCCCCCCACCCTGCCATTTGTTACCAAAGGGGTCGGCCTTGCCAGGCGCATGTTGTGTGCCACTTTGACACAGCCCTACCCATTTGCTGGCCTCTTTTCCTGTGCATGTCTGTCATTCTTCGTGAGCTCATTCTGGTAGCCCTCAAGGGTGCACCGGGGATACCCTGCTTGCTTCAGTCCCACTTCCGTATGCTGGACATAGCAGGCAGGTGAGCCCTTGGAGCATGGCTCCTGCTGGATAAGGGCTGAGCTCACGTTTTGTGGGAGGCGGGGGACAGGACGACACACACTTTGTGGCAGGTGCATGAGGCGAGTGCGGGCCCCGGAATTGGAAACCTGCTTGTGCCCATTGTGCTAAGCCATTGGGTCACACAGTACAGCCTGATCTGCAAGTTCAGCTCTGGCAGCCACCAGCCACAAAGCCCCGCCCGACCCCCGGCCCAACTCACCATCTGAGGGCACTGGGGGTGCAGCTCCGTGCACCACAGCCAGGGAACTGGCCAGCCAGGTGTGGTAGGGCGCTGCCCTTGTCCTGACACAGCCCCATCCACGACTCCCTGGCATAGTACAATCGCCCCTGCCTTGCTCTCCCCCGCCTGGCCAAGGAGCCTCCTGAGGGATTTTCCCACACTCTTACTTTTTGTTGTGTAGATTATTTTAGTGGTTTACTGTGACATTTAGTATTTTCTGACCAATTGGCACCATTGAGTAAAATGGCTGGCCAGGGCCTCACCCTGCCTCATGCTTGGGCATCCGCCTTGGTGCTCTGCATCATGCCTGGCATGTGTGAAGGCCTGAGTGGCTCCTGCTAGCAGCCACCTCTGCCCCCAGGCCTGCCCCTTGAGTTGCCAGCACTTCTCCCATCCGACTCCTTGTGCCAGGGCAGTTGCTTCACACTTCTTTTTTTTTTTTTTTTTTTGGGCGGGGGGCGGCAAGTTCCAGTAAAGCTCTATATTGTGAAAGCATCCAAAGGGCCCAGTCAGAGCCCTCCCCCAAGAGTGTCAGGTGCTGTATAAATACAGCACGGAACACAATCCCTGCTGTGACGGGCTCCACAGTCTAAAGCAGGGGTCGGCAACCTTTGAGAAGTGGCGTGCCAAGTCTTCATTTATTTACTGTAATTTAAGGTTTCGCGTGCCTGTAATACATTTACAGGGGGTGGCGGACGGAACCCCAGCCTGGCTGCTTTTATGAAGGGAGTTTGTCACTTTAGACCAGGGGTCAGCAACCTGCGGCACACGTGCGGCCCTCTGCCGGTCTCGGGTTCCATGTGCCGGCCCCTGCCAGCCGGGGTCCCGGCCGCCGGCCCCGCTCAGCCCGCTGCCAGGCTGGGGTTCTGTCCACTGGCCCCTGCCAGCCGGGGTCCCGGCCGCCGGCCCCGCTCAGCCCGCTGCCAGGCTGGGGTTCTGTCCACTGGCCCCTGCCAGCCGGGGTCCCGGCCGCCGGCCCCGCTCAGCCCGCTGCCAGGCTGGGGTTCTGTCCACTGGCCCCTGCCAGCCGGGGTCCCGGCCGCCGGCCCCGCTCAGCCCGCTGCCAGGCTGGGGTTCTGTCCACTGGCCCCTGCCAGCCGGGGTCCCGGCCGCCGGCCCCGCTCAGCCCGCTGCCAGGCTGGGGTTCTGTCCACTGGCCCCTGCCAGCCGGGGTCCCGCCCGCCGGCCCCGCTCAGCCCGCTGCCAGGCTGGGGTTCTGTCCACTGGCCCCTGCCAGCCGGGGTCCCGCCTGCCGGCCCCGCTCAGCCCGCTGCCAGGCTGGGGTTCTGTCCACTGGCCCCTGCCAGCCGGGGTCCCGCCCGCCGGCCCCGCTCAGCCTGGGGTTCCGTTCATCGCAGTGGGCTGAGCGGGGCCAGCGGCCGGGACCCCAGCTGGCAGCAGAGAGCCACTAAAAATCAGCTCACGTGCTGCCTTGCGCATGTGTGCCGTAGGTTGCCGACCCCTGCTCTAAAGTGACAAACTCCCTTCATGGGAGCAGCCGATGGAGGCACCCTTCACCCAGGCCTGCGCCTCACTGAGCCTGAATGAGCTGCCAGGCAGCCCACATGGGGCATGCTTCTGGCCCCGCTAGGTTTCAGTGGAGGAAGAGCTCCTAGTGGGCGAGTAAAAGTCCCTGCCCCGAGCGGCCTGGGAAGCTGTGAAGGGAAATAAGCTTTAAGAACAGCAAGCCCCACGCGACCCTAGGAGCATTTAGACCACCCCCCGATAATGCACCTCTTTATTCCCAGCTGCCTAATGCTGCCCAGCTGACCTTTTCGCAGGGCCTAGTCCCCCTACGAGCTGTTTCGATGTGCCCCCCCCTGCTGTCTCCTCATTAAAACAACACAGTCCCACTAGTTAAGGGGTGCTGGGGGGAGAGGCAGAGAGTTTTACAGCAGTTTTTACAAAGGAGCATGTGTAGACCCTAAATGAGGGGGATTTACAGACTCTAATAGGAATAATGCTTTCATGCATTATTCCTATTAGAAACATACAGGTGTCAGCTAGGCAATCGCTTTCTGTTCAGACTCTCCCAGAAGAGCTGGAAACCTGAACATAAGAACAGCCATGCTGGGTCAGACCCAAGGTCCATTTAGCCCAGCGTCCTGTCTTCCGCCAGTGACCAATGTTAGGTGCTTCAGAAGAAACAAACAGAACAGGTAATCACTCAGTGTCCCATCCTGTCGGCCATGCCCTGGGGTTGCATCCCTGACCATCTTGGCAACAGCCAGTCATGGACCCATCCTCCGTTAACTGACCTAGTTCTTTTTTTAACCCAGTTATAGGTTTGGCCTTTACAGCATGCCCTGGCAACAAGTTCCACAGGTTGACTGCAGTGTGTGAAGAAATACTTCTTTTTGTGTATTTTAAATCTGCTGTCTATGAATTTTATCAGGTGACCCATGGCTCTTGTATTATGTGAACAAATAAACACCACTTCCCTAGTCACTTTTTTGTCACCAATCACGATTTTATAGCTCTCTATCATACACCCCCTTAGTTGTCTCTTTTCCAAGCTGAAAAGTCCCCATCTTTTTAATCTCTCTTCCGACAGAAGCTGGTCCACACTCTTAATAATTTTTGTTGCCCTTCTATGATGCATGGCTAGAAAGGGTTAAACATCCTGAAAAATAAAGAACCTTCAAAAGACATGGGGGAAGATGATGTTTGTGGTTTTGTGTATTTAAATATGTATGAGTAGGGTCAACAGTGTAATTAACAGTTCCTGCCTATGCTGTATTCTGATCATTCAGAGATCAAAAGAACATCCTAGCATTTAAATGAATTGTAAACACGGGATATCTCTGTGTTCATCTCTCTTTGAGATGTATAGCAAATAATCTGTGAATGGTGGAGGAACAAGCAAATTGCCTTATGTTAATTCTATAGCTAAGTACTGGTGATGGACCTCCTTCAAAGTCATCCTAATTACCTTTTGTTCCAAATGGAACTCCCAACTTGTCAAAGAGGACATGAAATTGTATAAAAGATCCTGGGGCCCTGATTCTGTCATCTCAAATCTGCTTAAGCTTCATCAGGGGAAGTCTGAGTGGCAAGGCTGAGGTCCCAGTTATGCTGTTACACCCTTGTCATAAATATAAAGGGAAGGGTAAACACCTTTAAAATCTCTCCTGGCCCGAGGAAAAACCCTTTCACTTGTAAAGGGTTAAGAAGTTAGGATAACCTCGCTGGCACCTGACCAAAATGACCAATGAGGAGACAAGATATTTTAAAAGCTGGAGGGGGGAGAAACGAAGGCTCTCTCTGTCTGTGTGATGCTTTTTGAGGATGATACTAAACTGGGAGGAGTGGTAGATACGCTGGAGGGCAGGGATAGGATACAGAGGGACCTAGACAAATTGGAGGATTGGGCCAAAAGAAATCTGATGAGGTTCAATAAGGATAAGTGCAGGGTCCTGCACTTAGGACGCAAGAACCTAATGCACAGCTACAGACTAGGGACCGAATGGCTAGGCAGCAGTTCTGTGGAAAAGGACCTAGGAGTGACAGTGGACGAGAGGCTGGATATGAGTCAGCAGTGTGCCCTTGTTGCCAAGAAGGCCAACGGCATTTTGGGATGTATAAGTAGGGGCATAGTGAGCAGATCGAGGGACGTGATCGTCCCCCTCTATTCGACATTGGTGAGGCCTCATCTGGAGTACTGTGTCCAGTTTTGGGCCCCGCACTACAAGAAGGATGTGGATAAATTGGAGAGAGTCCAGCGAAGGGCAACAAAAATGATTAGGGGTCTGGAACACATGACTTATGAGGAGAGGCTGAGGGAACTGGGATTGTTTAGTCTGCAGAAGAGAAGAATGAGGGGGGATTTGATAGCTGCTTTCAACTACCTGAGAGGTGGTTCCAGAGAGGATGGTTCTAGACTATTCTCAGTGGTAGAAGAGGACAGGACAAGGAGTAATGGTCTCAAGTTGCAGTGGGGGAGGTTTAGGTTGGATATTAGGAAAAACTTGTTCACTAGGAGGGTGGTGAAACACTGGAATGCGTTGCCTAGGGAGGTGGTGGAATCTCCTTCCTTAGAAGTTTTTAAGGTCAGGCTTGACAAAGCCCTGGCTGGGATGATTTAATTGGGGATTGGTCCTGCTTTTGAGCAGGGGATTGGACTAGATGACCTCCTGAGGTCCCTTCCAACCCTGATATTCTAGGATTCTATGATTTTGCTGGGAACAGAAAAGGAATGGAGTCTTAGAACTTAGTAAGTAATCTAGCTAGATATGCGTTAGATTCTGTTTTGTTTAAATGGCTGATAAAATAGCTGTGCTGAATGGAATGGATATTCCTGTTTTTGTGTCTTTTTGTAACTTAAGGTTTTGCCTAGAGGGATTCTCTATGTTTTGAATCCGATTACCCTGTAAGATATTTACCATCCTGCTTTTACAGAGGTGATTCTTTTACTTTTTCTTCTATTAAAATTCTTCTTTTAAGAACCTGATTGCTTTTTCATTTTTCTTAAGATCCAAGGGTTTGGGTCTGTGTTCACCTATGCAAATTGGTGAGGATTTTTATCAAGCCTTCCCCAGGAAAGGGGGTGTAGGGTTTGGGGAGGATTTTTCGGGGGAAGGACGTTTCCAAGTGGGCTTTCTCCCTGTTATATATTTGTTGGACTTTATTGCTGCCACCACCAAGTGTCTAAGGGGAAAAGGTAAAATAGTTTGTACCTTGGGGAAGTTTTAACCTAAGCTGGTAAAAATAAGCTTAGGGGGTTTTCATGCAGATCCCCCCCCCACATCTGTACCCTAGAGTTCAGAGAGGTGAAGGAACCTTGACAGCCATGAATATGATATTTGGACATTGGACTATAACCTATGAACTGAATTCTAAAGGCACTCTTTGCAACTACAAAGCTCACCATCTCTATGAATCTAAACCTCAATTAACTGAACTCTTGTCTGTATGTATATTGATCTTTTAACCATTCTCTCTCTCTTTTGTTGTTTAATAAATTTTAGTTTAGTTAATAAGAATTGGCTGCAGTGTGGTATTTTGGGTAAGATCCAAACCTATACTGATCTGGTGACATGGCTGACCCTTTGGGGTCAGAAGAACATTTTGTAGATGTGAGCAGAGTTTAAAATAACTTCTCAGTGTACTGGACCTAGGTGCTGATTGGGAGCCAGAGACTGGAAGGCAATAAAGGGGACGAGGTGGGTTTTTTTTTTTTTTTTTTGCTTTTGGATAACCAGTGTGGGGGATCAGAAGCAGTTTGTGACTGATTGGGAGGTTTAACTTCAGTGTTACCCACCAGCCTTGGGAGTATCTGCTCCCCCTTTTGCAGCCTGCCCTGACCTTGACATTACCAGTAAGGGCTGCCCAGGGCACCCCCAGTCACATTGGCATAGTCGGCAGGATCTACAAAACCAGATCACTTGGGTTTTGGATCAGAACCCCAAGTTATTCCAAATTTTAAATTTAAAACAGAGAGGGTTAAAGGTTAAAGTTAGTCACAATGAGTGATCCACAATCATATGAAGCTATGAATACAAAAGACCTTAAAACAACTGCAAGCCCCAGAAGATTTGTGCTCACAGAAGGCTTTATCCTTTAAGAAGAAAGCCACTGATCAAGAACTGAAAAATCTGCTAATGGACCTTGACCAGAAAGAGGTCAACCAAATATACCCCAACACTGCCACCTTTTATGTAAATGCTGTTACTGTGAGCTCAGGAGGAGGTAACCCCATAAATGGTGCCAATCCTATGTATGGGGGCGGTAATAGGAAATTCCTAAAGAGTGTAAAAATCAATGGTAAAAGCTTCTAACATCACTCTAGTTAAAGCAGATTTTGTCAGAGAGGACGATTATTTACCAGATAAGAGTGTGAATATTGTAATCCTCTACGAGTTTACTGCGAGTGTGCCTTTAGCCGAAATCCACATTGAATGGAATGGAATTAGTTATAGTTGGTGTAAGGAAGCTATTGCCTACAGATCTTTTTATTGGGAATGACATTAAAGTGATGTTTAATCAGAGTAAGGTCATAACCGAGTCCCAGAAAAAGTATAAATGTGAATCCTCTGTATTGTCTGTAACAGACAGGGAAATTTGTGAAAGGGGCGGGGGGAGGGGGGGTTTGACTCTAAGAAGTTGCATATGTTTAACCAGGTATGCTATAACTAGGAAGAGTTTCTCTAGCCTTGGGATTGTGGAAAATAGCTGTTTGTCCAGTCAGAAAAGCAGTTTATATGGTGAAGAAATTTCTGAATGTCTGTCTAGTGTCTCAGAAGTGAGTCTAGGACTAGATGATGCGCAGAAAGAATCTCCGGGAAACACTTCTTTGGAGCACATTAATGTTGATGGTCAGTTTGAAGCCCTAACTGAGGAAGGTAAGGGTAGATTTCTGGCAGGTGATGGATTGCTGGCAAGTGAAGTTTGTAAAAGTGAGCCTGAACCAGGTAAAAGTGATGTACTTAAAGTAGCTCTGTCTGATGAGCTACTGTTTGTGGAAAGCAAGAATTTATTTGTTGAAGGAAAAACTGTTTCCAATTGTGTGCCTAATGAAGGAGAATGCACCTCCAGCCCTTTGTCTGTGGAGCAGACAGAAGGTGCCTCAGCCTATGAAGGCTGAGGATATTTCAGTTGTCCCAGAGGTGGTTCTGGACTTAACTGAAACTGAGGAAGAAAGCGTTCCTAAGCTTGTATGTGGTAACCTGGTAATATTGCCAGTGAGGAAAGATTGGGTTACTGTTTTTTCAGAGCAGAACAGCCTTATAACTGAACCCACAAGGATGCAGGGGAGAGCAGGCAAACTCTCAGCTCTAGCTACTTTGGATATGACTTGTAGTTTCCTAGTGGACTTGACATCTGATCGCGGCTCCCACTGACCGCGGTTTGCTGCTCCAGGCCAATGGGGGCTGCGGGAAGGGCGGCCAGCATAATTCCTCAGCCCATGCTGCTTCCCACAGCCCCCCTTGGCCTGGAACGGAGAACTGCGGCCAGTGGGAGCCGCGATCAGCCGAACGTGCGGACACGGCAGGTAAACAAACCGTCCGGCCCACCAGGGGGCTTACCCCAGCGGGCCGCGTACCCAAGGTTGCCGATCCCTGGTTTAA
The DNA here is from genome assembly GCF_965140285.1 of Lepidochelys kempii. Taxonomy (NCBI): domain Eukaryota; kingdom Metazoa; phylum Chordata; order Testudines; family Cheloniidae; genus Lepidochelys; species Lepidochelys kempii. Next base: position 26,413,356 of record NC_136392.1, on the reverse strand, counting down.
TAGGTTATTGATTTAACACAGAAGATGCCCAGAGATTATAGTGATGGGCATCAGTATAAAGCTCCAAGCTAGAAGGCAAATAGTGCCATGCCCCAAGCCAGCTCTCTGCAGGCCACTGGTGATCCCTAGAGCAGTTTGGGACCCTCAAGCACCAATGTTAAATCACTCACTTTCTGAAATTACACAAGATGTAGATGTGAGGACCAGATTACAAGTGAGATTCAAAATCCACCCTCCAATGCTGGAAGCTAATGTAGCTGCCCAGAATAAGACCTGCTAGTATAAGGCCATGGAGCTGAAAGCAGCAAAAATGTCATTGCAAGAGAAAATCCATTACACGTTCCATGATGGGGGAGTCCCAGCCAGAGGGCAGTTTGTGCCCCACACATTGGAGCTGCCACTCAAACATTCAGCTGGCCAGCTCCAGCATCCGACAGGCTGCATAGAGCCTTTTCTGCAACATGGTGGGGGTTTAAAGCAATCAAGCCAAGGCTGCGAAAACGTGACCCCAGCCGCAGGCCTGGAGAGATCTCAGTTAAGATTTCAGCCATTCTGAGGGGAAAAAGGTGGGTGTTTCTGATTTTGACCCCAATAGACACACATGTAAGCTCTGTTTCATACCCACAACTCACCCCTCCCTCCAGCCCAGATGGGGCCCAGTTCTTGGAGGAAACATGCCCATTCTGGGTAATCCGACAGAAAGAGATCGAGGCTGCTGGGCTTCCCTGTGTGTCTAATTCTGCAAACCTCAAGGATGTCCAAGATGGGCAGAAATGTTTTCTAAAAAAGCATCAACAAAGGGTCAGCCAATTACCCTAGGTTTTATATAATCCGCCAGAGCAGCTGGGTCTGAACTCAGGATCCTGCCTTCCACAGGTCAGGGGGAGGTGCCTCATGAGAAGAAGCCTGTGCCAGGCAATCCGCTTTGGAACAAAACAAACCTCCTTTATCCCACACTGAGACCCTGTAACACATGGGAGAGAAAGTGGCTGCTGCCATGACAACTGCCCATGGCAGGACACTGCAGCTCCAGAGCTCCCGTGTGCCAGCCGAGATTAGGATTAAGAGGATGAAAGGGGGAAGGGGGGGGAAGAGGGAGACCCATGGTAAAACTGGGACACATTTCAACTAGGCAGGGAAGCCAGACTGTCAGTTACATTAACGATTGGCTTTAGCAGAGCTCTGTGTGGCTTGAAAGCTTGTCTCCCCCTCCCCAGCAGAACTTGCTCCAATAAAGGCTATCCCCTCACTCAACTTGTCATTCTAATAGTGCCCAAGTCTCACCCCCAAAGAGCACTCTGGGACACCTTTTGCCACGGCAGTATCTCCTGCCGTCACTTGCTCTGACTTGGCCTTTGGAGGCTGCCATTTGGGCAGGACTAACCAGCTCGCCCTCGCAGAGCAGGAAAAGCTGATGACTTGGAAGGCCGAGTTTCAGACAACTTTCAAGGGTGCAAATTCAGTTGGCCTAAGCACCTGTGCTGGGACCATACCAGCCGGGAATCTAGCCCAAAGCCACCTGCTTGCCCCACTCCTGGAAGTTGGTCCTGCTCCCTTCCTGCCAGATAGGGCAGCCTCTGGGCTCCTTACCTAGAATTACATTAAGCACAATTTAAGGCAATTCAGACCTTGGAACAAGAAGAGTCCTGGATTTATTTAAACCGCGGGACCCTGAGGTTTCCTCCAAGCACAAGCCCAAAACAATGGCCTGGGGCAGAGGGTAAGGAGCCCCTCGTCCCCGCAGCATCACTGCTGCACAGAGCACTCGGGAAGCATTTGAAACTTGCATGATTTATTATCCACTTTGTGATGTGTCCCAAACACCTGAGAGCCGAGGGGAGAGCTGGTTCTGAGCGCCCTTCTGCAGCTGGGGCCAGGAGCCGGTCTCTTCCGGGGGAATTCCCACGCGGGAGTGGCTGGGTGTTGTGTACAGCAGGTTGGACTCGGCCCAAAACCGCCTACCCAAGTGCCAACAGTAGTGCAGTAAGGCAAGAGTTTGTAGTTTTCTTACAAAAAGCCATTTGAACACCGGCCTGACGAGACAGCAAATGTAGGAGAAAGGGCACCACGGCCAGCGGAGTGACTCTGTAAAAGGGGCCTGGGCAGGGGTGTGCATGACCATGTCTCAATCGTTCTCCGCTTAACGTGCTCGGTGTAAAACCAAAACGATGAAAGGGGGTTTCGAATGAGCAGCCCTTCGCGCCCCCTTGGGTTCTGAGAGGTGAGCTGGGTTCTCTCTGGCTTGTGTTGCCGGCACCAGTGCCAAGGACCCTGGCTCGGATCCTGCTTGGTTTCTTGGAGCTGTGTCAGGTCTGAAGAGTTAAGAGCAGCAGCAAAACTTATCTTGGTCCCTACAGCGGGTGGCTCTGGCACACAGGGACCAGCGCTGGGGAGTGAGATGCCGTTTTTGCATAGTCACTTTTCTGAGAGTAGCCCCATTTTAATGCTGCTCTAGGTGCGAGGGAATAACACTTTGGGTAAATGGCTCTCCTTGCTAAGAGGCTGCAGCCCATTTGGAGCCCAGGCACCCCAAAGTACTAAGAGGCGCCTTCTGGTTTGGATTTGTATTTCTAGAGAGAGGAATTCTCCCTCCTGGCCTCTCTCCCAAAATCCCAGAGCGGGGCAGCTCAAGGATCTAAACACAAGCCCCAAATAATAAAAGAGGGGGTGGGGTGACACTCTGTATTCCACATGCAGCCACGCTCTGCATGGATTCAATAAGTGATGTTATTTCTATTATTTTGTCTGTTCCCCTGAAACCTCCCAGTGCTGCTGTCCAGCTTCCAAAGGGATGGTCTCTCTTTTCCCTTAAAGGGAAACCCCCAGACTATCCCCAACCCTCCCTCTCCCTGCATTCACTTCCCTTCCCCCTCTTCCTGGTGGTTTGTGTTTCAGTTTGGTGATTTTACTGTAAATCCCTCCCAGATGGTTCATGCTATCACTTTCTCTCTGCTATGGAAAGCCAATAGGTTGTCCCCTGGATCCTCTATTCACTGCAGGAGCTGTCCACTGTTTAAGAGACACACTGATTTCCAGATGCAACGACAGAATGAAGAAACAAGTGTCTAAGTCAGTCAAAGCCAAGTCCCCAGAGCTTGCTGCACGCCAAGCAGGAGCATTACTGAGGAAAGCAATGAAGGAGGAGGAACAAAAGCAGTCTATGAAGAGATTTCCAGTGGCATTCAGTTCCAGAAAGAGAAACATACATCTCCAGTGACTTTCCCCACAAGTGATGATAATAAATTAAAGGGTTTATGGCCTTAACTCTCTGGGCCTGAGATGCAGCCCTGGGACTGCCCAGGACTGATGGTTGGTGTAGTAGCAGAAAGCACAGCTGAAGGAGGAAGGGAGGTGCTTCAACAGAGGCCACGTGGCCCTAGCAGCGCAGGTTTTGGCCAGTTATTATGGTCTTGGCTCTGAACTCAACGTCACTGCCAAAGAGGGTAATCCCATCCAAACCTCAGCCCTTTCTTCCTCCGCAGTAGGTAACATCCCACCAGTCAGACCACTCTCAGGGAACCCTCCCCACCCACCCCAAGCTTTGCGTGTTTTGTATAGAGGTCCATCCCCCAAGTCATGCAGGGCAGGGTGATTATTTCAGAACCAGCATGGCCTCCGTCCCGTCTTTCCTTGTCAAGTACAGGCCGTGAGTGAGGTAGTACTCTCGCCGGAGGAAGGCGTAGAAATAATCAGAGATGAGCAGGATCTGCAGAAGTGAAATGTACAGGGTGTAAGTGACACTTCATACCAAAGACTAGCTAGTTTTACAGACCACTGATGCAAAGCTCTCTTTCCCATATCATTCCCAACCTTGTCTCTCATTCAGGAGAGCAGTGACGACCCAATCCGACCTCTCCCAACTCAGAACCCCACGCTGATTACTTCTAATGGTCTTTAGTTTAAGGTCTGATCACTTCTGAGTTACTGTTTTATTCAGAGAGGACAAGAGCCTAGGAAGGACTAGAAGAAAAGCCACAAATGCTCAGGGTCTAATACAAAATGAAACGAGATAGAGGCTTTTGGAACTTCAATGTTTCCAATACACATTGTACTGACGGGTAAATTACAGGAAGACTAAGGCCCAGCTTTTTAAAGGTATTTAGGTGTCGCATACTGAGCAAAGCAATGCCTATACACCTTTCAAAATTTGGGCCTAAGTGACTTGCCCAGGTTAGTATAGCAAGTCAGTGGCAGAGTGGGAAAGAGACCACAGGAGTCCCAGCCACTAACAACTACCCTCTCTCCCCAATGAATCTATATTTTGCAGTGAGGCCCCATTGTGCTGGGTCCTGTACAAGTGTACTTTACAAGGCACCGTTGTTTGTGAAAACTCAAGAGCTGACTCAATGAACAGTTCCATGGGGAAGGCCTGAACTCCAGCATTTAGGGAGGGCTTGTTTTCTGTAACTGCCAACCCGGGCAGCTCCCACAACAGGGACTGGCTTTCGGTGAGTGCCAAAGTTTGGTCATTCTTAAAACACTATTTATTATTTACCCACTTGCCATTCATCCACTGATACCATTGTCCCCATATCTGCCCATCAGCGCTTGGATGCAGTCTGCCTGGGAACAAAGCAGTCACATTCACCAGTGACCCTGACCCATTCTGGAGCTGGAGGCCTTTATAGCACTGTACAGGGGTAGTAATCACTGTAACCACCGAACAACAGCGTGTCACAGCTGCAAAGCACTTCCCGAGCATTCATTATGCTACTCAGTGAATTCATTCAAGATGGAATTTCACCTGACAGCCCTTCTGGGTGCTGACTGGATCAAGGGAATGGGGTGATGGGCTGGGTGTGAGAGGTACGAAGGGAGCTGCACTGTCAGCAGGTGGCAGCTTGGTGGTGGGGCAGGTCATGTGGCTGCAGATGGGCGGGCTGGGGCGGGTCTGATGGAGTGGGAAGTGCAGGGGATTGCGGAAGTTTGGGTGGTCAGTGGGGCTGGCGGAGACGGAAGGGGAAAGCACAAGGCAGCAGAGAGCTAGGGCAAGGCTGGGAGAGAAGGAGCTGGGAGGCAGTGCCTGAAGTGGGGTGTGGAAGAAGGCTGGAGAAGGCTGGCTGTGCCCAAGGAGAAGAGAAAGCAGGAGCCAGGTGCAGCTGCTGTCAGACTGCAGTGCCAACAGGAGCACAGCTACTCTTTGATCCGAGGCCCTCAGCAGCCCCTCGCTGCAACGACATGTTGCAATCATGGACTTAACATTCCCCACACACCTACGGGAGGTGCATACTTTACACACGGCTGTATTTGAGGCACAGATGGCTTGTGTGTCTTGCCTATAGCCACAGACAGAAGCTGTGTCAAAGCTGCGTTCAGGAGTCTGTCAACAGCATTCACCCATCGCCATGGTATTTGAGCACAAGTTCCTGGCTTCTGGTCACAGGCTCAGATCTCCCACTCTCTCCCGCAGTGCTCACTTCACTAAGATGAGTCAACACTTCCCCGGAAGGCTGTAAAAGCCTTTTGATCTGAAAAAACAATTCGGCTTCTAGCTCCTACATCTCCTGCATCCCCTTCCCCACCCTGACTCTTTATCCCTGAAGAGATCTGCAGCTTAAGGATCTCATCTCTAACACCCTGCGACAACACAGCGGCTTGCTGACAAGGATGACGCTGCTCCCAGCCAAGGCCGATTCCTTCAAGCAGGGGCTAGGGCACGGCTCGTTGGACAGGCCGCTCTCACTAGTGAACAGCCACACAGGAGGTGTCAACAGCCTCAAGCAAAAGAGGTTCTAAGTCCCATGCGCGGCAGTGGCAAAGACACCCGTAGTTAATGTTATCTGCTTCCAGGGGAAATCAGTGTTCCCTTGCATGAAGGATGCTGACAACAGGTGATCCCCCAGGGCTGCAACACCTTCCAGGAAGGTAATCTACTCATTAGCTGCACCAGCACAAAGCTTCCACTAATCTTCCCTTCGACTGGCAGCCTTGCTTATGCATGGACATGCCAAGACACAAGCCCGGACCTTATGTGTAGTAAATACACACCCTCTTTCCAAGGGTTTCTTCCTGGAATATTTATTTTCTCTAGCACAGATGGGGAAATAATTCCCATCCATTGTCACCACAAACGACTCCAGCTGTATGGAACTTTTAGGAGCCCCATGTAGCTAACTAATTAAGTAATGAGTAATTAACTCCTGGAAGGAGGACTCATTTCTTGGAGGACAGAATTAAGGAGGTAAACGGATCATTAGGTTGAAACACACACTATGTCTGAGCCAGCGAAGATAAGAGGGAGAACACCCAGGGAACCATTTACTAACAATGGACAAGATTAGTTATGGATGTAAAGATGAGGTAAGGAGTAGGTCGAATGTGGACATGCATGGACAGACCATGCTGCACAGGGACTGGTTCCTGCAAAGTAAACACGCCAGTCCAAAAATGTATGATGTAATATATAGTAAATGCAATGAGATGTGTAAATGTATATGAAGGGAAAGGATTTCTGTGTAACTTTGGGTGTGTGGTACACTCTATACCCATTGATGGATAGGTCCATCAATGGCTATTAGCAGAATGGGCAGGGATGGTGTCCCTAGCCTTTGTTTGCCAGAAGCTGGGAATGGGCAACAGGGGATTGATCACTTGATGATTACCTGTTCTGATCATTCCCTCTGGGGCACCTGGCATTGGCCACTGTCAGAAGACAGGATACTGGGCTAGATGGACAATTGATCTGACGCAGCATGGCCGTTCTTATGTACTCATTATGCTTGAGTCTGATCATCTCAGAGCAGTTTTGCTGTATGCCAAATAAAGACACCTGAGTGATGAAATCTGGAGTCAAACTGAGTTTTTTTGGATCCCAGAGAACTGGATGAAGTTTTCTCCCGGTACTGGACAAGGTGTCTGAATAAGCTGAAAAAGATCTCGGAGGGAATCCCAACACGCCAGACTCGCTGCAGTGGAAGAAGCTAATGCTCCGTCTCATGTGGCATCCCATCTCTAATAATGGGCAAAGCTGGATGCTTCAGAAGAAAGTGTAAAACCCAAAATACCACCCTTCGCTCTGCAATGTCTTATGGGGGGGGAGTTTCTGTCAAACTCCACTTGTTTAAGCCTTGAGAGCTGGCGATTTTCAATTGGTTAAAGTCCTGAGCAGGGAAGCTACACGTGTTTAATTTAGGCCATTTCCCTCTCCTAGCATCTTGCTAAGAAATACCTGGGCAGAGGAAGGAAGAAAAGTGACTCAGGAAGGGTTTGCAGTCGTACTGGCCACAAGGGTGACCTGTCAGACACTGCAATATTCTAGTAAAAGAGAGACGCACACGACAGCTGGTCCCACTCTCTCCAGAGCTGCCAGTAACAGCCACCTCAGGTTTTCCCCACAGGGTAATTTCAGTGATGACAGGAATGCCTAGCACTTACATGATACTCTTCTTTTGCAGGGTGCTGTACAGACATTAATGAAGCCTCAGAACAGTCCCATTTCACAGTTGGGGAAACAGAAGTTAAGTGGCTTTCTCCAGACCCCACACCAAGCCATGGCAGTGCCAGGACTAGAACTCAGAACCTAGGCAAGTCACAGCCCCTGCGTTCCCCAGATTCTCCATATGAGGTTAAATCACCTCAGCCATGAGATTGTGAGGCTCAACTCATTAACATCTGGAAAACGCTTCAACAGCCTCATACAGAGGCACCACAGAAATGTATAATATTGTCTATAAATCTGCCTTGTCCTGAACTACCAGGTTAGTCCACAAATCACTCATTTGCTGCAAGACTTGTTTTGGCCCGTGACTGAAATATTCACATCTTCCAACTGTTAAAAGCACGAGCGCTCCTGTGAACACACAGCTCTGCTGCAGCCAAACAACTCTGAGAGCGGCATCATATGTGCAATGAGAAAACATCTCCGTGCTAGAGAGCTGAGAGTCCCTGGATGGCATTTCTACCTCTCAGCTATCCTTGGAAGTGTAACATGGGGCTCTATGGGGCAATACACCTCTCTGCCTGCAGCATCCTCTTGCTATTAATGACAGGGCAGACCGACTGTAAGGGCCAGTCTACACTGCGAAACAGAACGGGGACAATTGTGTTGTAACTGGTTTCCATCACAGGTTGTATGTGTAATTTTGCTGGCGCCCTAAGGAGTCCCAGAGGTGTGGCAGAATTGTTGGTGAGGGAGGCAGTGTTGCCTAGTGGCCAGAACTCTGGTCTGGGACTCAGGAGGCCTAGGATCTATTCCTGCCTCTGCCAAAGGGCAGTTGGGTGACCTCGGGCAAGTCATTTCACTGCTCTGTGCCTCAGTTTCCCCATCTGTAAAATACGGATAAGGAAACTGACCTCATTTGTAAAATGCTTTGCGATCTACTAACAAAAAGCGATACATCAGAGCTAGGTACTATTACTAGTGACAGTGCATTTTAATGTGCACCAACCAGGCTGTCTGCTGAAATAAATACACAAGTGAGTGGGTGCTCTGATGAGCACACATTAAGTTCAAGGTCAGATTGTTCCGGGGCTGAATCTCCCATGTGTGACAGCACAGCGAATAGGCTGCCAGCCCCAAGGAGGGACTGGCACTGCAAAGCTCAGATGGGAGGGTGGGGGGGCACATGGCCACAGGGTGGGTAATCTTTCCCTCCAATAGCACAGTCCCCTATCACACAGGCACTTCTCACCTGCCTCCCTTCAGATTTCACCCCCTCATGGAGCATGCAGGGATACTTCCCACAGGAACAGCACAGCTATATTAAAAGCCCTAGAGTCACCACTACCTAGAATACAAATTTTATACAATGGCCATCTTAGAAAGTCGATAATCAGTTACCACACAGCAGTATACTTAGAACAGGAGGTAAGCGGGGTATCTTAGACACCATGGTACGGTGGGAAGTGTTGATTTTAATGGAACCTTTTTAATGCACAGAAGGGGTCTGAGTTATGACTGCTGCAGGGAACATAACTTTGATTTCTTGATTTCTGTGCCTTTATAATCTAAGCCACAGTGTTATATTAATACAGCTTTTTGCATGCAACAATAGCGCTAATCTGGCATTGATTAGCATGTGAGTAACGGTTAAAACAATACTGCTGCCCTGACAGAAGGACAGAACAGGTAGAGTCCCAGGGTGGACCAACTCCCTGCAACCCTCAACCCCAAGTAGGGGGGAGGGCTTCTCCCTGGAAAAGGCAGGCCCAAGAGGGGACTGAAGCTCACAAAATAATGGTAAAAGTAATCCAAGACCATGGCCAAGGCGCTGTCGGAATATCAGCCCTCACCATTCTCCAGTGAGGTGGGTGAGTGTTGTTATCCATCGTCTACAGATGAAGACTCTAAGGCACAAAGAGATGAAGCGATTTGGCTACAGTAACTCCTCAGTACACTGTGACTGTACAATGCCCTGACTGGGGCCGTTACATGTTGCTCTCACATAAATTCTTAAAAACGCCCATGACAGAGCCAAGGCTAGATCTCAGGGCTTCCTGAATCCCAACCTTTTGCTCCTTTGCCATTCCTCACAGCCCTTCGCCTTTCTGAGAAGCGAGGCCAGTCACTTCAGATAACCAGCTCTGGCCAAGTCAAGCTGCAGATGCCCTGGCTTCCCTGCCAGTGTGAATGAAGACATCACAAATGCCAAAAACAAAGGCACAAGAAACAACCCTTTGGGAATCCCTATTTTCATTCCTTCCCTTTATGGACCTCGGTGACATGTCGCTCTCACGGACAGTAACCAAAGCGCTAGTCACAGCTCCTTTTTGGGAAGGCTCCCAAAGAAGTCCGCCTGTGACATTACAGCAACATGTTAGCTCTTGTTAAAACAGCCAAGAGTTATGGGATCTTACAAAGAGGTGGTTTATTTCCCATACCCTTTAAACTTTGTGCTGATACGCTGCAGCTTGTGAAAAACTGCTGCACGCACCTTACACTAAAAGCCCACGGGTTAAAAGAGGACAGCACCCCGGGGAACAGATGTGATGTGAACGTGGGTAACAGGCAACTTCTAATGTATCTTGAGCAGGACAGCAAAAGCTTTAAACTGCTTCCTGTGTTTTGTTTGAATTTAGCCTTAGGGTTTTTGCTTAGAGATTGCTCTTGTTCTTCCTTTAGAAAATGAGTACAATCCAGTAGAGGTTTTAGGAGCCCGTATGATTCTGAGACACACAGCAACCAACCATTGCTCCTTCAACTAGACAGAGCGTGAGAGGCTGCTACTTGTGGGGAAGGTTCCAATCTCCCCCACATCCCAACTTTAGCCTAAAACTTGCTCTGGATATAAATAAATAATAATAAAAAAAATCCCGCCATCTTTTCTGGCTTCTCCTCAAAACTGAAATCTCCAAGCAATCTGCAGAGTTTGGATTAAAGTGGTCTAAGCCCTACTGTATTTCACTTTAAGGCATAAAATGCATTCAACTGATTGAAGAACCGTTAAAGAAATACAAACATAACTAAAGGAAAGTTGTGCAAATCTTGTCTTTACACAATCTTGCCACTGTTGACACAAGAGCCTTCTCCTGTGCAGCCCTTGGAGTCCTGTATCTGAACGTCTCATCCACTTATACTCTAACATAACTCATAACTCCTCCACTTTCATAACCTACCTGAAAATGGATCTTTTCTCCTTGTTTAATATATCTGATTTCTCTCTGTCTTTACTTGTTATTTACACTCTGAAAAGCATTTTAAGACACAGATGAAAGAATTTTCACAAAACAAAGGTTAACTTTGTATTCTATTTTGAATAATTTTGTGTTAAAATGCATTTGATCAATGGATTTAATGCAATATAAACTGAAGATCCTCCTTTGTTAAGGAAATAACTTTGTGAGATAGATGATTCTCATATGACAAACACATACTTCCTGGGTGATGAGATGACTAAGGAAACATTTTCAAAAGCGCCCAAGTCCTGTTGATCTTCTCTGAGACTCTGGCTCTTAAGTAACTTAGGTGCTTTTGAAATTGTACTTAAGTCTCATAAGGCCTGTACAAAAGTCTCATAATGGCCCTTTTGCCATTGACCTCAATGGATGCAGATATGTAGTATTTATAGCTTTATGACCACCCTAGGTATTATTTTTTATGTAACTGCTGTTATTCTTGGTAATGCATCTTGCTGAGGAGGGGGAAGTTACAAATGCAGCTGGCCAGTTTGGAAAGTCTACATGAAAACAACTCAAGATAACTGTTAAATGACAGAAAACCACTGCTCCCCCCAGACCACATCAGTGGGCAAATAATTAGTTGCCTTCAACTCAAGCTTTGCTGGCTTGCTGTATCACTGGCTAGGAAATCTGTGCACAAGGATCTCAAGAAAGGTTTACACAGCAACACTCTGGAGGGGTAAAAGGGTTTTTGGCAGTTCAGCAAACAAAGGTCGCACACAGACAATTCATGCTCTTGCATTACTATCACGTTATTTTTCACCCTGTTGGCTCCCCAGGCATGCTGCAAACTGAAATGGAGATGGAGACTATATACAAGGGAGAACTCCATCCACTAGTGAAGTGATGATAAGATGCAGGGTGAAACAAGGAAGCTGTTTAACAACATGCAGCAAAGCTATACAACCGGTTAGCAAGTGAAGAAGAATTCTTTGTCTTGCTGAAACTGCAAGGGAATTAAAGAGAGCAGAACATAATTACCCATGCTGGAATGTGGCCAAGTCACTTTTACGACCGTTCCCTCTCCAAAGATTTCCATGCAAACTTTAATGATCACAAGTGGCCAGGACCTCAACAGCACCTGCAACAGCCTAGTACCATGCCGATGTATTGGTTCTGCACTCACTCAGAAAGAAGCAGTGTCACCATGGCCCACATCTCTAGCATCACTACCTGCAGCACCTAGGCATCCCTTGGAGGTCTCCTATTCAAGCACTGACCTGGCCTGACCTTCTAACAACATCACAGCACAAAGTGATATTGTCTGCTGCCTGACCCTACACAGTCACTTAATCAAACTGAAGGTGCCAGGCAGAAAAACGGATTCCAATTTGTTTTCTTGAATGTAATAGCAAAATAATTCTAGATACCTTGCAGACACAGCACCCTCCCAAAAATAAATAAAAGGATAGATGTCCAAGGAACTGCTCATTTCAGGAGAGCAATTATTTCTGTTTAAAGCTTTAATGGGTATTGTGTGTTTGTGTTTTGGAACTTTAAGATGATGGCTGGCCAGAATGCAGCTTGGTCAGTCATTAACAGCCCTCTGATGACTGCAACATACTATCTGCAGGACAGCACTGAAGGCCAGAATTATTAAAGCCCAGGGACGCGCCAGTTTTGAGAACCTGAAAGTCAAGACAGGAAGGGAATCCTTAAAAAGCCAACAGGAATGCTGAGGTCACAGACAAGACTGCTTTGGTGCTACCCTTCCTGCCTTTTAAAGCAGACCTGACAAGAAAAGCTGAGAGAGTAACTAATTTTTCAATTCGCTGTCAATTCCAGGAATAGGGTTGAACTCAAAACAAACTTTTTCAGAATTTTCAGAGAATTGAAAAAGTCAGAAAAATTCCATTTTGGATCAGACAAAAACGTTTTGGGTATTTTAAACTTTGTTTTTATAAAGGGAAAGGAAATGAAGGCCTAGATGGTGGTGACATCCCTTATGCCCAATAGCCCAGTAGGATTGGCACTCACTTGGGATGGGAGAGGGTACTCCCCTAGGGGAGTACCCTAACCACCAGGATATGGAGTCACTCTCTCCCCCTGTCTGGCACATTAGCCATTCAAGAATTTTATACAAAGTGGAACAGCTTCAACAGGACAGCCAGAGAGAATCCCACCCCAGGATACCCTAGAGTCTAGGGGTTAGGGCACTAACCTGGGGGAAGCCTGGGTTCAAGTCCCTACAACTCCAGAGCAGGTTTCAAACGTGGGTCTCCCACATCCCCAGTGAGAGCCCTAACTACAGGGCTAGTGGTAGGGGGGAAGTGATGGCAGCTCCTCCCCTCCTCCATTTTGTGAATAGCACCTTATTCCTCTTGTGAATCTAGCCCCACAAAATGAAATGTTTTGTTTTGATACAATTTGTTCTGACATTTCTGGAATTTTTCTTTTTTTAATTTCAGCTGAAACGAGCTGCCAATCTGACCTGAAACTGCATTCTTTGGGGAAAAAACAAGTTTTGTCTGAAGCATTTCACTCAGCTCTATTGAAAAGTGACAAGACTGAGGATGAGCACTGCAGAGGGTCTTCTGTTGACTGAGTCTCCCACCAGACTCTGCCAACAGGGAAAGAATCACAGAAAGGGGTGATGGTCATGCGAAGGGATACAACATTCAGGGATCTATGTGGGAGAAGGACTATGTGCCAATATGTGGCATGTGACACTGGGCAGTTCTCGCTAACAGCGGGGAAGCTGGTCTCTGTAGCTCTTATGCTATCTGCAACAGAAAATCCCCGCTCTTGATGTCAAGTCATAAAAGCAGCCAAGACTGTGGATGCCTCTCTAACAAGTTAGGGATGCTACACATCACATCACATTCTGCTGAACAGAATGCCAAGTGAAGATTCAAGGTACCCGACTGGTGAATGTTGTTGACTTGTAGGCAAGGCTCTCCCAGAGGCTTTATAGCATGTTTGTAAGCAAGAGTCTTATGATGCGTTGTAGTAACGTTAAGAGTGGAAAAGTACTGGCTTATGACAACCTTTGTCATATTTCCTAAGACTAATATGTATTTTTAAACATACTAACCACAATAACAGAGGTATGAGTTAGCCAAATGTGAAGGACAAATCACAGATGTTCAGTCATGTAGTTAGACATTTATAAATGTAATGAGTTAGGAAATATACTAAAATAAAATATTTGCAGGCTGGGGGAAAAAAACCTACAGTAATGAAACTTAAACAAGTTGGGTATAATAGACAAAACCAAGACAGTATTTAAAAAAATTGTCATCAGGTTGCAAGGCATGGTTCTACAAACTTGGTAATATATACTTCTCTTTTGTGTTAACCATCGCTTAATAAATCAAATCAAGCTAAGTTACTTAAGGTCCCCTTAATTATATTCAAACCTGTAATACTTAATTAAATTGATTAAAAATGTATAGGGCATTTATTATCTAGTAATACTCTATACATTCCAACTGAACCAACGTCATCAGTAAAGAGATCCCTGCTTTCAGCTTGCAATACTCATGCTATTGCATGGCAATTCCTGGAGATTAATGACCTGAGGGGAGCAGTTCACGTGACTATTAACCCCAGAAAAACCCTGAAGTTACTGCCAAGTCAGCATATTCCTGTCCCAAAAAGGGAGACATTGCAGCATTTCTTGAAGATTTCTAGGATGAACGGTTCACAGTGGCAGAAAGCTCAGCAAGCCCCACTGTGGATACCTTCCAGCTGCATGAGTAATACAGTGTAAAGAACCCAACGTTTAGAACCAAGAATAAAAATGGAAAAGTTACTGAGAGAATGAGAGTGAACTGAAAAGGGAAGCGAGCGTGCCTTTGCCATTATAAATAAGGCGACAGAGACAGGAAGGTACAACTCTCACTGGGGCAACTCCTACCCTATCATGAGTGCTTAGGGCTTGGGTGCAATGGAACTGATGTGGCTCTGTCTGCATGGAGGATCAGGGAGTTCACATACAGGGTTCCACACATTCTACCTTCCACTAAGCACAGAGGGTCCCTGGAGATTGCGGGGTAAGGTAGGTCAAATCAGATGGGGAGACTACAGGGATCCACTGGACATAAACATGTGTGGGAGGGGAAAAAAGGGAGGCACGCAGTAGGAGTGCCTACAGAACTCCGTCTGCAGCTCTGAGGGCTTAGTGACAGCTAGAGAACCACTCTATCATCTGTTTGTGACCTGAAGGGCAAAAGAAACATCTTGCTTTTAGAAAAGGAGTACTTGTGGCACCTTAGAGACTAACAAATTTATCTGAGCATGCTTGGGGGTCGCAAAGTTATGCGACCCCCGAGCATGCTCAAATAAATTTATTAGTCTCTAAGGTGCCACAAGTACTCCTTTTCTTTTTGTGAATACAGACTAACACAGCTGCTACTCTGAAATCTTGCTTTTAGTGAGTCATCACTTTTAATAATGCGCTAACTTGCTATGTCAGGTATTGGGAACATTGTTGAGGCAATCCAACTCCCTGACTCCAGCAGAGATATGGGTCTTTCCACAAACTAAACCCATCCCTTCCAGCAATAGGGACAATTTCTCTCATGGTGCTGTGTTACAAACAAGCAGAATCTCACTGGATGTGAGAAGATTGCTGCCTACCATTGTTTCATTGGAGGTCCCACTGGACCTGTAGGCTATACTTCAACAGCAGGAATGGTGGGCATGTTAACGTGCGCAGCTGGAGTCTGCCACTCAGCAGACAAATGTGCTTCCTACAGTGATCATCAGTCAACTGTTAATTTTCAGTCCCAGCTGGGACCGTTAAGACATCAGCACGATTAAATCACCATCCTTAGCATCACTAAGTGCTATCCACGTCTAACAGCAGTAAGTGGACACTGGTGCTGACTCAGACCACACACCTGTGTTTGGGCTTGTTTTTGGACAGAAGCACTAGTGGGAGCATAAGAAGGAGGCCTGCCAACCCTTCTGTTGTGTCTCCCCAGCCCACCAGAAAGAAAGATACATTAGTCAATGTGGGCCACTGATTCCTGTCTTAAACCTGATGATCCTTCCAGCTAGCAGGCAAATACTCCTGCTCTGTATGTCCACATCAACTTTCATCCAGGATCACAAAGTGCTTTCCAACTGTTAATTTAAGTCAGTCCCCGCAACACCCCTGTGAGACAGGTAAGTATTATTCCCATTTTACAGAGGGAGAAACGGAGGCAGAAAGAATGGAAATGACTTGCCTAAAGTTACAGACAGAGGAAGAATTGGGAACAAAATTCAGGAATTCATGACTTTCAACCTTGTGGTCCTCTCTCCAGACCAATCATCTCTGCTGATTTGGACAGCCTTTCCTTGCACACCTACTCCTCTGCACAAGAGGTGAAACTGCTTACTGCACTAGGGATTGGTTGTTTCTGACAGGTGTTCAGAAAAGTGTTTGGGAGAACAGACAGCCAAAATTTCTGAGCATAGAAATTGCACAAGAAACTATGGAAGTCTGAAGTGATCCAGTAAGACTGAGAACACAACCCTCTATGCATTCTCTTTCCATTTACAAAACTACATGAAATTGCAATTTTACTGCTCCCCTCATACATTAGCAACGTGCATATTTAGAGGGCTAAAGAACCACCATCTGCCCCTGATTTCTCCTATGACCCACTGATTATGCTATTTTGATCAGTATCTTTATAGCCATTACCCCCACTCTTACCACTGTTTGCTTTCAGGTTTCAGAACTTTCACCCTTTATAAATCTACTGTGTTTCAACTGCACAAAAGGCTCATTTCTGGCCTCTCAGTAAGCTTGCCTGTCTAGTACAAGGTGACGCACACACACCCAGAGTGCCAAAATGTTAGAGGTGGTCTAATTTTTAACATGAAAAGAACATTCAGTTTCTTCAAAGGAGGAACAAAGTCTAATTGTTCTGCATGTGAAATTGACGCAAGGCTCGGTGAAGATCAGCAATATGAAATGGCTTAGTTACTCCTTTAAGTTTTCTGCACACAAGCTGTAAATGGGAGAAGTGTGGACGAAGTTTGGGGGATCTGTCTATTGCCGGCAAATACTAGTTTACAAAGAGGAAAAAGAAATTAGCAGGTTGCCGAAATTGTGGACAAGGGTCTCAATCCCATGAGGTGCTGAGCATGTTCAATCTCAGTGAAGTCAATGGGAACTGGGGATGACCAGCACCTTGCAGAACTTGAGCTCAAGAGGAGGAAAGAAGATTATCTGGGTGCTTTTGGGTATGAACTTTCCTTTTTAGGACGTTAACTTAAATAGAAGCTTTTACTGCTGTTTTACAAATCTGCCAGCTTCCAAACCAGGCACCTGGGATCCTTCCTCTGTTTCCAAGCTACAGGCTGTATATTTTGCAGCATAAACTGCACAGAACATTAAGATATGGTTCAAGTAATCAGACAGAACAGTTCTGCTTCTTCTTAATGTGTTAGAGCCTCGTGACTAAGCTCTTGGCAGTGACAATCTCAGCTTGACAAGAGAGCCAGGATGCTTGCTACAATCAGTGCAGGATGCACAAAATGGACCATATTCTGTAACAAAGGAGTTCTCAACCTTTTTCTTTCTGAGGCCCGCCCGCCCCCCAGCACGCTATAAAAGCCTCCATGGCCCACCTCTACCACAACTGTTTTTATGCATATACAGTAGATTAAAAGCCAGGGCTGGCACTAGAGGGTATCAAGCAGAGCAACACCCTGTGGCCCTGCACCACAGGACGCCCTGCAAAGCAGAGTTGCTCGGGCTTTGGCTTCAGCCCCCCACAGCTTGGGCTTCGGCTTTCTGCCCCGAGCCCCAGTGAGTCTAATGCTGGCCCTGTTTCTGGTTTATTTTGGAGGATCCCTTGAAACCTGCTCATGGCCCCCCAGGGGGCCCCGGACCCCTAGTTGAGAGCCAGATATCGCTTATTTGACAGTCACGTAACCAGGCACCCAGCTGTGCTGCACAAGTGTTGCCAATTGCCTCATTTTACTAACCTGCCCTACATTGAACGTCAACGTGATGGCATAATAAAAATTGGAATTGGCACTTCCTGCGTAAATCCAGAGATGCCAGAGCACTGGGAACAGCAGGGAGCAGACAATGAGCACGCAGGAGAGGATAAAGATGTTCCGAAGGACTGTAAGAAAAAACAAGGATATTATAACAGTGTAGTTGAGATACTAACAAGCAGCTGACCTCATGTCATCTGAGGATGGTGCTTAGCATGTCTACAGCACCACCCAGCAACTTGGAGGCACTAATTAGAGGGTGTTTCTCTCCACCAGCACAACCTTTCATAATGATAAATATTTGCTATAATAATCCCGCTATTGCGGATAATAAAACAACTGGGATTTTTCTTTAAAAGAAAATAATTTTGCCTGTTTAATTTTAGATTGAATCCCCCCTTTTGAGGCTCTTGCTTCTACTTCCTGGTTTCCAGCAAGTGCTGCTCTGATGACAGCAAAAGCGAGAGACCCCTCAACAGCAGCAGGGGCAGTGAGCCCCTGCTCACTGTTTAATGAGCCATTAAAGCTCATTCTCTGAGAGGGATATTACACCTCACCCCAGCATCCAATCAGGTTACTGTGCTTACCTACAGGAGAGCCGAAGTGATCAATTATTGAAGGTACCCAAATCACTTTGGATTAGCCTGGAACCCAGGGGAGCTTTCCAACTGGCTGCCAATGTTGTCATAAAGGATGCAGACTATTCTCCCCTTAATATATGAATTCCCTTTTCATAACTATAATAGGACATTGCAGGATAATAGAATCATAGAAGTGTAGGACTGGAAAAGACTTCAACAGGCCATGTAATCCACCCTTCTGCACTTAAGGCAGGACTACGTAATAACTAGACCATTCCTGACCAGTGTTTGTCTAACCTGTTCTTAAAAGCCTCCAGTGAGGTACTGAACCATGATTGTCCTTCTCGGGTAGCCATGGTCCCTTGGCTGTATGTGCCTGGAGCTCCCAGCTCACCCACGCTGAACCAAGATGTTTTGGAAACGTGCTGCCTTGGTCTATCAGGCCTGGCTGCCTAAGGGATCAAGTCTAACTGATGGAGTTACTGGGCTATATTATCAAGGCTGTTTTATCCTCTGCTATAGTAATTCCAAGACTGGAGGAGCAGCTGTCCTCAAAGGAGGTAAAAAGCCCCACCTACTAGTAGCTAGTGCTGCTACAGAGAACCAGCCATGGGTCACTATAATGAAGCCCTGACTACATAACCTTTCAATCCTCTTCATTCTTCTTCTTGTTCCTTTTTGAGGTTTTAGGATTAGCTTGGATTTTCAAACAACATGTAATGATTTCAAAAGCTTCATAGAAATAACCGGAGCGGAGAGGCGAGGGTGTGAGTCTTGTGAACCAAACCCCCCGTTTTGGATTACAAAAGCCAAAGGGAAACAAAGATGGGAGGTTTCACATTTCCAGGCCTAACTAGGCCCCTTTGTCTTAAGGCTGAAATTGCTTATTAAGGAGATTGAGGTCATGTTTGGGTTAGCAATGGATTGACACAATCCAAAGAACAGCCAGGCACGGTTGGCTGGTACTGACTGCCATAGCCACCCCAAACCAGTCACTCCAGGAAGCAACACAAATTTTCCTGGAATGTTACACTGCCAGGCTCATTAGCTGCTGAAACATTATCTCAGCAGACATTGAAAGTCATCCTGAGGTGGTACGTCATGGAATAGGAGCCTGTGAAAATGAGCTGTAAGCTACCTGACAGTTATACCAAGTCCAATGCTCAGGGGCTAGAAACGGTCTTTGTGGTCTAAGAGAGGCCAATGGCTTGGCTAAATGGGGTGATCCAGTCAGCACACATTTTGAGTGTGATCTCTCTCACACAACAAACTGACAACTGTGAATTATCATTTGTATTACTGTAGCACCTAGGAGCCCTCATCCTGGACCAGGACACCAATGTTCCAGGCACTGTACAAAACACAGAACTAAGTGTTAGAATGGAGAGTTTAGTGACTGGATTAACTGTGGGACTGGTGCTCAGATTACCAGAGCCAGAAACTGAGATTAGAGACACTCCCAACCCAATTCAAAGGGTGCCTGTACTTTATATCAATGATATGATGATAAATACTTTGCACTCATGAAGCATCCTTCATGCAAGGATCTCAAAGAACTTTACAGACAAGCAATTAATCCTCAGAACAACCTGGGCAAGGAAGGAGGGAAAGTTGCTCACAGAAGTCAGAAACTCTCCCCACAAAGTTCATGGTTTGTATTGATCAGACTTGTTTCCTTCCAAGCAATGAACAGTCCAAGAGGGACAGTGCCCCCTGTGGCATGCAGTTGTATTGCATAGCCCCAGGCCTCTTCTGGTTTTCCTATCTTCATCCTGCAATGAAGAGTTTTGGGGCAGGTCTACTCTTAAAACACTTCACTGGCGCAGTTGCACTGCTGTAGCGCTTAAGTGAAGATGCTTCTACTCTGATGGGAGAGCTTCTCCCGTCGGCGTAGTTAACTCACCTCCATGAGAGCAGTAGTTATGTCAATGGGAGAAGCTCTCCTGCCGACATAGCACTCTCAACCCTGGGGGTTAGGTCGGTATAACTACATTGCTCAGGAGTGTGGATTTTGCATACTCCTGAGCAATGCTGTTATACCGATGTAAGTCTGGAGTGTAGAGCTGACCTAAGCCCCTCACCTCAGCCATGTCAACAAACCAAGGTTTGGATTGAGAGTGCCGCAGGGACTGTGGAAGAATGGAGGGAGGGAAGAATCAAACACAAAGAACTTACATCTGTAAAGGTGGCTCCAGAGCGGAAGGAAGGCCATGTATAGCGCTACGTCTCCCACGGTTGGGTAGGACTTGAAGATAGAAATGATGGCAAGCTGAACGAACAAGAAGAAGATGGGGTGCTCCCTAGAGAAAGGAAAAAGGCAGTGACTGGATATGACAGGTACTGGAGGAGCAGCAGCATTTGTCTCTGAAAGCTGGTGCCCAGGATTGGCAGGACACATGAACATACACGCTCTTGATCTGTTTCCCCAGCAAATCTCCCAGTGCGCTGGGCTGCAAGCATTGAGTCAACTTGCAGAGGAGTATTCCAAGGGCATTTGTGTACCTACACATGGATACTTTGGGCACACACATTGCACACATTTACACAATCATCCTGTTGTGTCCAGGCCTTTCAAGTGCTGCCTTCTGTTGTGGTAGGAAGAGCAACCAATGCTACTTCACTCGGAGATGCTTTTGCCCCACAAGGACTGTTTTGAGAAGCTCCCTGCCTGACAGATTCACCCTATGGCATATGAGAACAGCAGCTGAATACATTCCAAGTCATCATATAACAGTACCATCTGAAATCCAGACAGTTACTGGG
This sequence comes from Lepidochelys kempii, assembly GCF_965140285.1. Lineage (NCBI taxonomy): Eukaryota > Metazoa > Chordata > Testudines > Cheloniidae > Lepidochelys > Lepidochelys kempii. The sequence goes on along the minus strand of NC_136392.1, from coordinate 26,392,453 downwards.
CTGCTTTCAAACAGAATGGCACAGTTCTTATCACAACCCTTTAGTAACTTTCCTGAACCTTTTACTTTACTTTTGCAATGAAGGACTTTACAGAACTGGCTTTGAGTGTCCTGATGTCCAATCCACAGCATGATCCATCTTAACTGCCAGCTGTGATCAAGCATCCCCTCCAGCTGCCCCCCCACTCCCAAGTCCATGTTTTTGACTACTGTATGACATAACCCTACCTATGGGTCAATATGTATTAGGGTAAGAATTCAGCATCTCCTCAATCAGAAATATTCAGCCAGCTTCCTGCATAACTACTCCAACACAAGCATATGCATGGGTATTTTACAATTCACATTCCACAGATAGACCTCTTCCTCCAGGAATGAAAGTATGTGTCACAGACAAAGGCTGTAGGTGAAAATAATGACCTATATATTGAATTTATGACAGTGCAAGCATTTGGTACATGTGTAAGAGACATATTTACAAGGATCTCCACAGTGCAGCATTCTGCCTGTTTTACAAGCATAAGTAGTTGTAGCCGTGTCGGACCTGAAGAAGAGCACTGCGTGGTTCAAAAGCTTTTCTCTCTCATCAACAGCTTGTTCCAATAAGAGATATTACCTCACTCACCTGGTCTCCCTTACAAGCATGAGACAGAGGGCCAGAGTATGTAGAAAGCATCAGGCTCTAAAGCACAGTTTGTTTTTAATTAGGGCTGTTGATTAACTGCAGTTAACTCACATGATTAAAAATTAATCATGATTAATCGCTGTTTTAATCACACTGTTAAAACAACAGAATACCAATTGAAATTATTTAAATATTTTGCATATTATTCTACATACTTTATATATATTCTATTCTGTGTTGTAATTGAAATTAGTGTATATTATTTTTTAATACAAATATTTGCATTGTAAAAATGATAAACAAAAGAAACAGTATTTTTCAATTCACCTCATACAAGTTCTGTAGTGCAATCTCTTTGTCGTGAAAGTGGAACTTAAAAATGCAGATTTTTTTGTTGTTACATAACTGCACTCAAAAACAAAACAATGTAAAACTTCAGAGCCTACAAGTCCACTCAGTCCTACTTCTGTTCATCCAATCGCTCAGACAAAAGTTTGTTTACATTTACAGGCGAAAATGTTGCCCTCGTCTTATTTACAAATAAGTCACCACAAAGTGAGAACAGACATTTGGCATGGCACATTTGTAGCCAGCATTCCAAGGTATTTATGTGCCAGATATGCTAAACATTCATATGCTCCTTCATGCTTCGGCCACCATTCCAGAGGACATGTTTCCATGCTGATGATGCTCATTAAAAAAAAAAATAGCGTTAATGAAATTTGTGACTGAACTCCTTGAGGGAGAATTGTACGTCCCCTGTTCTGTTTTACCTGCATTTTGCCATACAGTTCATGTTACAGCAGTCTCGGATGATGACCCAGCACATGTTCGTTTTAAGAACATGTTCACAGCAGAGTTGACAAAACGCAAAGAAGGTACCAATGTGAGATTTCTAAGGATAGACACAGCACTTGACACAAGGTTTAAGAATCTGAAGTGCCTTTCAAAATCTGAGAGGGACAAGGTGTGGAGCTTGCTTTCAGAAGTCTTAAAAGAGCAACACTCCGATGTGGAAACTACAGAACCCGAACCACCAAAAAAGAAAATCAACCTTCTACTGGTGGCATCTGACTCAGATAATGAAAATGAACATGCGTTGGTCCACACTGCTTTGGACTGTTATCCAGCAAAACCCGTCACCAGCATGGATACATGTCCTCTGGAATGGTTGTTGAAGCAGGAAGGGATATGAATATTTAGTGCATCTGGCAAGTAAATATCTTACAATGCTGGCTACAACAGTGCCATGAGAATGCCTGTTCTCACTTTCAGGTGACACTGTAAACAAGACCTGGGCAGCATTATCTCCTGCAAATGTAAACAATCTTGTTTGTCTGAGCAATTGGCTGAACAAGAAATAGGACTGAGTGGGTTTGCAGGCTCTAAAATTTTACATCGTTTTATTTTTGAATGCAGTTTTTTTTTGGTACACAATTCTACATTTGTAAGTTCAACTTTCATGATAAAGAGATTGCACTACAGTACTTGTATTAGGTGAATTGAAAAAATACTATTTCTTTTGTTTTTTTACAGTGCAAATACTTGTAATAAAAAAATATAAAGTGAGCACTGTACACTTTGTATTCCATGTTGTAATTGAAATCAATATATTTGAAAACGTACAAAACATCCAAAAATATTCAAATAAATGGTATTCTATTATTGTTTAACAGTGCGATTAATTGCACGATTAATTTTTAATTGTGCCATTAATCACAATTATATTTTTAATCTCATGACAGCCCTATTTTTAATTCAAACGAACTGGCTTTGCAGTACTGAAAAAAAATTAAAATAAAGAAGAGACACTGAATGTTCCAGAATGACCTTCATATTTGACTTTCAGACTATGGCACTGGAACCTTGCATGCTTTAGGCACAATGAGAGCTTTTTTTTTTTTTTTTGGTCTTTAGAGCTGTTTATACAACATTCAAAAAGCAAGGCTGAAACTGGACTGACATGTTCTTAAAAAGAGAGGACTCCTAAAGCACAGACAGCAGCCAGTTCCCAGACAGCTGTAAGAACGGGCCCAGCACAGCTATTCTTGGTACTGGTGAAGAAGGGGAGAGGATGCTGTGAAATATCCTGGAGAAGTGGTTCACCGCAGCAGCCTCTTGGGCAGGGGCAGGCAAACTTTTTGGCCTGAGGGCCACATCAGGAAATTGTATGGAGGGCCGGTTAGGGGAGGCTGTGTCGTTCCAAACAGCCAGGCATGACCTGGCCCCTGCCCCCATCCCCCGCTTCTCACCCCCTGATGCCCCCTCCCCCAGACTCCTGCCCCATCCAACCCCCCTGTTCCCTGATGGCCCCCCCAGGACTCCTGCCCCATCCCCCCCTCCGTTCCCTGATGGCCCCCCCCAGGACTCCTGCCCCATCCCCCCCTCCGTTCCCTGATGGCCCCCCCCAGGACTCCTGCCCCATCCACCCCCCCGTTCCCTGATGGCCCCCCGACCCCTGCCCCATCCACACACCCCAGCTCCCTGTACCCTGACTGCCCCCAGAACCCCTGCCCCTGACTGCTCCCTGCTGCCCCATCCTCTCCTCCTCTCATTCCTGACTGCCCCCCTGGGATCCCTGCCCCATCCAACCACCCCTTCTCCCTGTCCCCTGACTGTTCCTGGAACCCCTGCCCCTGACTGCCCCCATTCATTCAACCTCCCTGTTCCCCGCCCTCTGACCGCCCCGACCCCATCCACACCCCATGCCCCCTGACCACACACCCCCACTCCCTGCTCCTTACAGCGCTGCCTGGAGCACCGGTGGCTGGTGGTGCAGCTGCACCAGGACAGGCAGCAGCCAGCCACGCACGGCGCAGCACGGAGCACCGGCTCAGGCCACGGCTCTGCAGCTGCGCTGCCCCAGGAGCTCACAGCCCTGCCGCCCAGAGCATCGCGCCGGCGGTGCAGTGAGCTGAGGCTGCGGGGGAGAGGGGACAGCAGGGGAGGGGCCGGGGGCTAGCCTCCTGGACCAGGAGCTCAGGGGGCCAGGCAGGAGGGTCCCACTGGCCAGATGTGGCCCGTGGGCCATATAGTTTGCCCACCTCTGGTCTTGGGAAACGCTGGTCCTGGGAAGCCCTGCATAGGGATGCTGGAAAGACTGCAAAAGTGGGGGGGAACAACTGGAGTTGTGACTCTTATGCATCAGGTCACAACGCCACTCACTCTAATTTGGCCCAGCTGCCCTCTGTCATGCCAGCAGGGAAGGGACTTTGCCATTACGCCACCCAGCTCTGATCCAGGGCCAAGTGGGGGGCCTGGACCCTCAGGGTCCCCACTCGTGCCCCTGCCAAGCCTAAGTTCTCAAAAGTGGAGGGGCACCGGCACTCCCCACTCCTCCCCCCCGGCTCCAGCACCTATGGCCCCACAGTGATGCTAATGCCTTACAGCCAAGAGATACAAAGATGTTTCCTCACCCTGAATTCGCAGGGCACGGTTGTGTTTGCCTGTCACCACCCATGATCACACACTATTCTTAGCCTTCCAGACTGGCAGACAGGGAGGGAATGGCATGGCTCCAACGGAGGCAGGAAACACACATCAGCTATTACCTCAGAAAACTGCCTGCACGTCTAGGGCAATCTGCAATGAAACAATCTTCATAGCTCCATAGCAGAAGAGGACAGTGCATGCTAGGAGGGGAGAAGTGTGGGAGCTTCCACGATTCCCCATACAGGAGCAGCAACAGTCTCAAGCCTTGACACAGGCAACGAGGGCAGCACCTTCTTCAGAAAACTAGGTATTAAGACGATCTTGTCCTTGCACAGAGAATTTCATGAAAGCACTTTACAAACATTAATGGACTGAGCCGCACACAGCTTCTGCCTTGAAGGTGGTATATTCTTATCCCCATTTTATCAATGGGGAAACTAAGGCACGGGACGAGGTAGCAGAATTGTTCCAGGCCACAGAGCTGATTCAGAGCCAGGAACAGAATCCATGAAGTCCTGGCAACCAGTCCCTTGCTCTAACCATTCTGCAGTATTACCTCCCTGGAAAGTTTGAGTATCTTGTACATCCCAGTGTTACATGAAGCAATGTGCTTCTCTACAGAAAAGGCTGCATCCCACTATTCTAGGGAACAAGTAAAAAGGTTCTTAAAGGATATGCAGGGTTCTTAAAGGATATGAGGTACATTTTCAGTACACCAAAGACTTAACACCCTTCCCTCCTTGAGAGAAGAGCACCATCACTTTAGGAAGTGAGAAGGAAAGAGCTGATATAAAACCTAATTCTGCTCTTTTTCATTTCACAGCTCCAGATGTCCGACACTGACCTACACGGGTCTTTACTGGACAGTGACATAACAGCGGGCTTTGTGGGCCGAAATCATTTTTGGTGTAGGAAGTATATCAAGAAGAGAAAGCCTCTATCATTCCCACTCCTGCCAACAGAGACAGAATAGTAGCGACTCCTTAGGTTGGCAGATCACAGAGACAAAAGGGATAGCAAATAAATACACTTACTTTAGCTTTACTGCTAAAGGAATGGTGTAGAAGAAGACATTGATCTGAAATACACACACGAAGAACAGACTGAAGTGTTCAAACATCTCTGCAAAGAAGTACCAGAAGAGGCCAATGTTGGGAGTCAGATCTGGAACGGAAAGGCTGAAATTTAAAGAGAAAAATCAAGGTAACATTTTAAAGCAGTTGGTATTTGACTTACTTGCTTCTATGAAATTACTGAATCATTGTGTGCCACTGGAAGGAGACGTAGTGGTGGGGTGCTATGTCTAACAACGCATTGTGAGGAAACCAAAGGGGAGAAAACTCAGGGAGGGAAATCACCCTCCATAATTGGCGTCAGTCCTTCTAACTGTCAGCACTAGTTGCATCTTTAACTAGTCGGAGAAAGTTCATCGCAGCAGTACAAAACTGAAGGTGACACATGAAACTGAGGCAGAGTGTACAAGAAAAAGGCTGTATCCACTTATTGAACATCTATGATCCCCAAGATATTTAAACATCAGCATCTAACTTTTTCCTTAATGTCTCTTTAAGGCCATTTTATACAGTTAAACACACTTACAGTTTTACTCCTGTGGAGTCCACCAACAGTGACACCTACTGGTCAATTTGGCTAATCCAAAGCACATGCCAAGAAACTTCTAGTTAATTAAAGGGAGACTGAAGAAACTCAGTACCTTCTCTCCACCTAGTTAGTCTTCTCTAGTTCAGTGGCTCTCAACCTTTCCAGACGACTGTACCCCTTGCAGGAGTCTGATTTGTCTTGTGTACCCCAAGTTTCACCTCACTTAAAAACTACTTGCTTACAAAATCAGACAACAAAATACAGAAGTGTCACAGCACACGGTTACTGAAAAATTGTTTACTCTCATTTTTACCATATAATGATAAAATAAATCAACTGGAATATAAATATTGTACTTATATTTCAGTATATAGTACATAGAGCAGTATAAACAAGTCACTGTCTGTATGAAATTTTAGTTTGAACTGACTTTGCTAGGGCTTTTTATGTAGCCTGTTGTAAAATTAGGCAAATATCTAGATGAGTTGACGTCCCCTTGGAAGACCGCTGCACACTCAGGGGTACACGTACCCCTCGTTAAGTGCCACTGCTTTAGTTCTTGCTGTGATGGTTTAATGGAACTTGGGTTATATATTTTTGTTCTTAGTGTGTGGGTTTGTTTCCCCTGCATTGCTGGTACATTTTTCCTGAGACTGAAAACTCTTTGGGACAGGGAATGGGTCTCTGGTATGCATGAATAATGCCTATCATAATATGGGCATTCCCAGAAAACAAATTACAACTACTTACATGAAACCATACACAGATGGGATAAAGTCCCAGGAGTTGAGGAGGAAGAACGAGAGGCAGACAATCACCACCAAGCTACAGAGATACAGCGCTGCATATTGCGTGGTGTACAACCAGAAGCCTTTGCTTTTCAGTTTCACTGGTATGAACTGACTCTGGAAACAAAACACAAACAAGGAAAATAAGAGGACATCCTGTGGCTTTCTATTAACAAGACCTGCCCTGCTGACAGAAAGCAGCAAATACTGGCCCTGCTACAATGGGAGTAGCAGCATTCAGCACACTCTGCTCCAGTGTGCTCTGCCTTGGCCAATCAAATCACACACTCTACCTAGTACTTTCAGAACTGTGCCTGAAAAGTCAGGTAATTTCGCATTCAAGTAACCATAAGGGACCATGTGGTGTGTGTGATTCCCTGATGTATGTGCAGAATTTTGGTAACTCTGCAGCCAAGCAGGCACGCCAGGTTTGGAAATCTGGGTCACCTCTGACAGAAGCTCTACCAGAATTCAGCAGCTCTAAATCAGTGAAGCTGCTTTGCCATTTGGCACCCACATTTGTACTGTACATGCCTTGCCAGGGTCCTGAGAGGCTATTCTGACTCATGGCTGTAAAGGGCTCTGATGGAAGGGTGCTCTGTTCCTCTGAACCATGGCAGATTTAACATCAGAAAACTTTCCGGAACATCTCAAGCCAATTTACACAGACTTCTTGGCAGGATAGACAGAAAGTGCAGGAGAGCACCCATTTAATTCTGCACTGCCTCCCTTGTGAGGTTTGTAAAGTTCAACAAGAAATCCTGATAAACAGAACATCCTTTGGCAGCTCTGAATGCTTTTGAAAGTCCCCTTATAAACCCAAAGTCATTAGATGTTCGCGTATCATCCCAGGTAACCATCTCTGGAAACACTACGCTTATGCTCTGCCACTGCCATGCAGATGTTTTGCTTAAAATAAAGAGAAGTGCATAACTGGGACCATATGCAGGGAACTCACAGCTCCCCAAAGAACAGCAGGGTCTCTTTTCAGATTTAACAAATAGTTTTGACTTTGTAGATGCTCCATTACAGCAAAGATTTAAAACAACAATGAAATTTTCTGGATGTTTTGGAGAAAACTGAAAGACATTTACACGGGGGAAGGAGGAAGAGTCTGTAAGTGACTCTTCTCCATTTTCTTTCAGAGTTAAAGAAATTGAAAATGGGCTTCAGGGAAATCTGTAATGAACATCCACTGTAAAATCACAGAGGGAGTCATGTCAGTAGAAAAGTATGACGGACAGTCATCTGGGACCTGGCAAGATTTTTTCAGACACTACTGATAAATCTCTGTACAGATGCTGGGTAAGAGTCCTTTCACTAGCATCCAAAGCCTTTCCTTGGAGCATCCCCTTGCTTTCCCAGCTAGATGAAATGAGCAACTGATCAGTTTCCATATGGCCCTTTATGATTTAGGCTCTTGGTCAAGTCACCTCTCACAACATCAGCAGAAGACTTAAGACAGGTATAAAGCCACCTGAAACCCCAGACACAGGGAAAGGAAAGGGAGATACTGAATACCATGGTGATGGGTACGGTAGGAGCACCTAGAGCAGAGGTGGGCAAACTGTGGCCCGCAGGACCCTCCTGCCCGGCCCCTGAGCTCCTGGCCTGGGAGACTAGCCCCGCCCCACCCCGCGCAGCCTCAGCTCACTGCGCCGCCGGCGCGATGCTCTGGGCGGCGGGGCTGTGAGCTCCTGGGACAGCGCAGCTGCAGAGCCGTGGCCTGAGCCGGTGCTCCGTGCTGCGCCGTGCGTGGCTGGCTGCTGCCTGTCCTGGTGCAGCTGCGCCACCAGCCACCGGTGCTCCAGGCAGCGCGGTAAGGGGGCGGGGGGGTTGAATAGAGGGCAGGGGAGTTCGGGGGGGTGGTCAGGGGGCATGGGTGTGGATGGGGTTGGGGCGGTCAGGGAACAGGGGGGTTGAATGGGGGCAGTCAGGAATGAGAGGAGGGGTTGGATGGGGCAGTGGGGGCAGTCAGGGGACAGGGAGCGGGTGGGGTGTGTGTGTGTGGATGGGTCAGGGGTTCCGGGGGGGGGTGGCAGTCAGGAATGAGAGGAGGGGTTGGATGGGGAGGCATGGGGCAGTCAAGGGTGGGGGCAGTCAGGGGACAGGGAGCGGGTGGGGTGTGTGTGTGTGGATGGGGCAGGAGTCTCGGGAGGGGGAGGGGGGGCCAGGCCACGCCTGGCTGTTTGCGGACCAGCCCTCCATACAATTTCCAAAACCTGATGCGGCCGTAAGGCCAAAAAGTTTGCCTGCCGCTGACCTAGAGAAACAGATTAGATTAGTAGGGAGACACCCATTTCCAGTGAATTATCATTTCTTCCAGTGAACATGAATAGTCTCTTTACATCATCCTCTCTATTCCACAGCTTCGTGCTCTCTGCAGTAGCTATCAGCATGCATTTTCTTTTACATCATTACCAAAGAGTTGCCTTCGCTTTAATACCCCTTTCCAGTCTTGGGAAGGTGGCTCTTGGCCTATTGATGAATTAATCTGCTTTGCGGCTCAGTGTTCGTCTTGCAGTACTTTGGGCATCCATGAATAATTAAGGATACCATCTTCTTCAGAATCCCTGGTGCAATCTGATCAACATTCTGTTAATGGAGGAGGAATGAGGCTGGGGAAAGCAGATATTTGCAAGTACCGCAAGTGTATGCCTGGCACTGTGGGGCAAGTTAGACATTATCACTGCCTTTTGCAGTGCATTGTTGGGCCTGGATAATTCAGGCAAAAGGACTGTCACTATACCTCATGGCACTGAGGCGGAGTCACTATAGAAGAAACTCTGCTGCTCCAAAATTCTCTTTGGTGGTCACGTAACACCAAACACAGCTTTGTGTTTCAGTAAGGAGAACTGCCTGCAAATTTGCAGGCAGGGAGTAAATGAGTTTCTGCTTTCCTCCTCCTATCCATGTGACTCCTGCAAGATGTTAAACCTCCACTGGCCTGGGGAAGGATGAGATTTTTTTTTTCCTTCCAGATTTTGAGAACTGGCCACTGAATCTCACAGCAACCATCTCCTCCCACCACCTAGACACAGGACCACCATTGCTGGCTGATAGGAATTGGCCCTGCATAGGATGTCAGAGGTTACAGCCAATACAGTTACTCTTAAGAGACTATTTACCTGTAGAAGATACAGCAATGCTGGTGCAAACAAGGTGAGAGGATACAATGACTGATATGTTGCTAAAGCCAGGAATATAGCACTGAGGAGGTTACTACCTGCAGGGAAGAAACAAACCTCAGTTAACAAACCATGATCATAAAGAGGGTCATATTCAAAGAGTCCTTTAAATATCGAGTCACTGCTCAAATTGGAGGAAGTACTGCACAGTACCAGCTGTGATCATCGGAACATCACAACCAATTAGAAGGGGTAAAAATAACTATTTCAGCATGTTCTGGAGCTTGTCCCTCTCTATATTACAGGGACATTGAGACAAGAAGAATGGCTCTGACAAACAGCCAATAGCACGAAACAATAATTGATGCAAGTGGTTTATATCCCTATAATCTACCTAGAGAGATTCATATAACCCAAGTCTCATACATAGAGGTCAGTCACTATTTATGTGGGAGAATGTGTAGTCTGGAGTCATTTCTGCATGAAGCAGCTGTTCTACTAACACTGTGCACTTGAGAGCCCGTTTTCACTGGAATGTCTCAGAGTGCTCTGCGAACATTACTTGAGCCTCACAAGTCAGGGTAGGGAAGTAGCATTAGCCCTATTTTACAGATGTGGAAATTTAGGCACAGAGCTGAATTAAAAATGTTAAAAGTGACCTCTAATTTTGAATGCCTACATTTTTGGTTGCCCAATTTCAGACACCTTTGGGCTGAGCTAACTGCTGAGTACCTGCACTGCTCATCAACTTCAACTGAAATTGTGGGTGCTCAGATCAGGCCCAAGGCATCTCCAGTTGGACACCAATAAAAGAAAGCACCCCTGACCAGGAGCTACTTCTGAACATTTTGGCCTAATTAATTTGTTCAAAGTTAGTGGCAAAGAAAGGACTGGAAAGCAGGAGTCGTGGCTCAGTCCAAAGGGCTAACTAGTCTATCACACTAGTTCACTCCGCATCACAAACAGAAATAAGCTTCTCTCCTTCACTTCCATCCTCTTTAAGAGAATGAGCAGCACAGACCCTTCACTGGGATTTCTAAAATGAAGAATCCTCTCCCTTTCACAACTACATTCTCCTAGACAGAAACCTACATGTCCTCTGCTTCAGCGAGTATTAGATTAGAGATATCTATGTGCAAAGGCTTGCTATGCAGAAATCTATTGTTATATCAAAAACTTCCAAGAAAATCTTTTACCCATAATCTGAGTCTCCCCCTGAACACACTTTCAACACTAGAGGTTGCCACATACTGATTCAGGAAACAAGCACATGGGACAATTACTACAGAGCAGTGTTTCTTAACCTTTTGATACTGGGGACTGGCTTGTTGTCTTTCTAAAATATGTCAGGGAGCTCTGAAGGACTGGCATCAGTTCATCGACCAGTCGTTGGGAAACACTGCTATAGAGCAGCTCACTGGGAATTATTCGACTTTGTGTATCAATAAGTAGGTGAACAATTATAGAGCAATACACCAAAGTGGATCTTGTTCACTTATTTTTGCAAATGTAGTTTCAAATATAAACGCTCCTGCTTCAATGGCATAGTCCAACCACTAACCAAATAGGGGTGTAGGAAGAACCTTCCCTTACAGGTATATTAGCTTGTAATTGTTTATTCTGAAGTTTGTCCCTTCTTCCTCTGAGGCATCTGGTACTGGCCACTATTGGACACAAGATAACAGAATAGACTGACCACTGGTCTGGGCCACTAGAGAAATCCCTATCTTCTTATGCAAATATTACAGAGCCGCCCAGATGCTCTGCTGATGCTGACTTAGACTAGAAAGAGAAATTTAGCTTTAACTATGAGATTAAAGGAACATTATGCCAGTGTCCCTAATTTTTTTAAATAGTAGAAGATATAGAATAGATTACACTAGGCTGGCAGCTACCTTAGAGTTCATCTGCTCCTGCTGCTTCTCTCTCCTCTGAAGCTACAGATGTCTGTAACACCACAATTTGCCGATATCAAACAAGGTTATGATTGCAGGTGAGAGTTAAACAATAGAAACAGGTGAACTCTCATGCAAATATCCTTAAGAAGAAGAAGAAGAAGAAAAAAAAAGGAAGTAACAGTGCCCCACCTCCTCCCCAAAATATAAAAGACAGAGGCAGACTGGTTTCTAAATAGAAAAATAATCAAAGTTGTCCAAGAGAGGGCACCATCCATAAGAATCAATCAATATTTAGGGAACGTCTTCACTGCATTGTGAACTTGTGTCACTGAGATCCAGGCTTGTGGACTCATTTCCCAGGCTGCGCTCGAGCGGCCACACTGATTGTAAATAACTGCAATTGCTGGACTTGAATCTAATAGCTGTTCCAATGGGTCCACAGTGCACCATGCAGACCTTTTGACTGGGGACTGTGGCTTGAGCTGTGTCCACACTGCAAAATGACAGGGGTTGGACTCGAGTCACTGCAGGACTCGGACTCTGACCCTCCCACACCTACCAGGGTGTTAGGACCCAGGGTCCCAAGTCCTTGCTGACCCGATTCAGACTGTGTGTGTCTGTGTGGATGGAAGGATGGCTTCAGCTCAAACGTGAGTCCGAGCCTGAGCTGAGCGTGTAGTGTAGACACACCTCACAAGACCAGAGACTTTTACACATATTGGGATGACAGACCTTGTACTTAACTATGCATTTGCCTTTTGCTTCAGTGATTCAAAGCAGACCTTTGACATTGCCTTGACCCAGTCTGTGATGTGTCTAGTATTAACTGCATTTCCAATAGCTCACAGTTCAAATATTTATAGAAAGATGTGAGCCGGGGCAAGATTGTCCCAGTGCATTACCTTTTATTGTAGCCAAAATGAAGAATGCAATGACAGTATTGTTGATGGCACAGGTGGACTTTGCAACACAAGACATCACTGTGTACGGATTTAAGAGATAACTGAAAAAGAATAAAAACTCAATTACACTCATGCCATTAAACAAAAAAAAAAAAAAAGAAAAAAGAAAAATACCAAAGCAAAGGGAGAAATATCAAAGGAAAATGGAAACGATGTGCTGTTTCTTTTTGATTATTTAAAACGTTTACATTGTATGGTTTCCTCTCAACCTCAAAGGGATGCAGCTGAATTGATGCCTTTCAAATGGTGCAAAATCAGATGCTGCACTTGTATGTAAACAGGACTTCATGTCATGGCTAAGGATGGGATGATTGTGGGAGAGCAGAGTGGGAAGCAGGAGATGACAGAAGGAAAAGAGCTCATTTAAAATGCAATTCTGTTCTGAAACGTGATCAAATAAAAATGGCCCTCGTTACTCAGCTGGTCTGCTCCCCCTTTGTATTCGAAGTCACATATGCTGACTTTAGTGACTGAAATAAGTTCCTGCTGCATTTTTTACTCCTGTTAGCCCTGAGGAGCCAACATGGCTAAACAGACAGCAAGATGGATTCTATTCCTTCTTGTGCATAAACAGAACTGTTTCCTATGTCCAAGTCCGTTACACCTGTGCAACCCCACTGAAGGCAATGTGACTGCATAGGTGCCCAGCAGGGCCTAATTTGGTCTGACAAACCTTTATTGCAGGTGGGATGTGCAAGAAGCAGAGAACCCAGGCTGATGCTCAGATCCCAGGGTAACTCTGCAGGGCTAGCAGTTTAAAATTTTTACTTGTAAACTGAGCACATCTGAGCTGTAATCACTGAGAGATAGCAAACACAGAACCCCACAATGCTCTTTGAGAGTCACTCTTCAGAATGCAACCATATTTTAAAGATACCAGCTCCTCTCTGAAAATTTGAAATGAATGATGCAGCGGTCTAATTTATCTGGGCTCCAAGGAGCAAAGAAACGCTCTGATAGTTTATTGATTCAATAAACAAGACAGCAGATCAACCAACCTCCATTGTAACAAGTCAGTCCTTGGAGACAGGAGAGGGGATTATGATTTGCCAGCTGTTCTCTCCTATGAATATTTATCATACTACTGGGTTCTCACAGTCCAAGGTTGGCCTTTTCATAGGCCTGAAATTAATGGCTACTTCAAATACCAGAGAGATATTACATGCAGCAGGTTATGCTAAGATGCAGTTCCAGTATTCCTTTGTGATATTGTGCACCAAGTGTAATAAAAAGGAGAAATAGTCTACCTTGTTAAGAAAAAAAAGAGGAAAGTTTCAGCTTTCTCACCCTGGGGGAGTTGGTGGTTTACTAACCTATACAATTCATATCAGGACAGGAAAGAATCATTAATGTTTCTTTTATGAAAAACCTTCTTCTGATCAAAGGACATCAATGGTAAGGGAAAGCCAAGAGGCAGATCCCTTTTGATTAATTCCAGACTCCAGGTTTATCTGATTTATTCAGATCAAGAAAGATAGATTTGTTTCTTTTCATTTTAAGTACCTGTCTCCTATACTGTGTTTTAATTAGAGCTTTACTTACTCCAAAAACTTAGAGCATGTGGTCTGAATAATGGGGTTTTTTATAATGTCTCAGAGGAATGTTATTAAAGATGACTAGGTGAAAACCGAGTACCCCAGACCCTTAAAAATAATTTCTGGGTTTTCAAAATAGTCATGTCCTGGGAATACCTTGCCCAATTACCCCTAAACTTTCACCAAAAAAAAAAAAAAAAAAAGAGCTCTCTTCTGGAAGGGGAACACAACAGACATTTTGGATGCACTGGTTTAGTTTTGAAGAAGTTAGAAGATGGGAAAAATTGGGCTTTTAACACAAACCTAAACAACAGAGACACTACAATCTCTCCATATTAGAGACTGTACATTGTCAACCCCAAAAGAAAGGGGTTGAAAAAAAATGTATTTTACTATGTGAAACAAATTTGGAGAAGCATTAGCGGTCTGTTGCTCGACTATGGAGACACAGTGCTTGGCACATTTTTTCTGTGTACCTAGAAAGAGAAAGCAACTAAAGAGAATACTTAACTAAAATGCTGAAACCCCTACACAGAAAAATTAAAACATGGGATGATTTGGAATCTAAGTTTCTTGCATCTGCTTACAAGAAGCAATACTTACAACAGTGCTACCTTGAGGGGGATGTAGTGCATTTCCATCGGGGTCCGGATGAGTTCAGCCACATCTGATGCATACCGATCCAGTTCTATTAGAAGTTTCTGTTTTTTAAACTGAACAAGAGAGAGAGACCGAAAGCTGTCAGACATGGAAATACACTGTATCTATCTAGGGTCTTCAACCATGTCCATCACCATGATGTCTATATAGAGATGCTAGTCACCTGATACTTAGGACAAAGGTATGCTTAACAAGCCCAATTTTGACTCCCCTCCCTACTGACTTTGCCTGACCCAAACCATTCTGCTTGAAATTGCAGAGACATGATTGAATGCCAGACTTGGATTTTTCTGTCAAGTCAGGGAAATCAGAAGAGGTACTGGGGAGATATAGGAGCTCGAATAAAAACAAAGTGTTTGCACTTCCTGGACAATTTCCTAATGCTTTTTCAGCTCATAGTTCCAAAATAGCTTCCAGTTTAGTTTATTTTGTTGCCCTAAGTAACGGTAATAGTGATATTTGCTCGATTTGCGTGTGCAACGAGGGAGTTATTGAATCAGTTATTAAGAGTCATTTCGATGTACATTTTGAATGCACAGTGTGTTTTCAAATGCAACATGGCAGCTTTCGTGCACTCTCTAAAGCCTGCATTGTCACCAAAGAATGGTGAACTTTACAAACCCCCCAATGTAACATCTAAGTTCTACACAAACAAAGCCATTCACTACGCTACACTCAGGATTGTGCATCTCTGTGTATGCCCGTTGCTTCAGAGCATCTGTCAGAGATCTCCTCTGGGCACCCAAAATATATTTCATATCTCCCCCACTAAAAATATATGTTCTCCAGAGAAGTGAAGAAGGTGATCTGTAAATCTACTGAAACTTCCCACAGAGAGTCTGAAGAACTGCTGTACTGGTAAGGATTTTTAGACACCAGGAACCATATCACCTTGTGCTATTATTTCTTCAGCTCTCCCAAGCTAAGCAAGGTTAGGCCAGGTCCCTGCTTAGATGAGAGACCTCCAATGAACACATAGGTGCCGCAGAAAATGGTAATACCCTTCCTTTAAATTGGTAATGAATCAATGTCCCAGCATGATACTAGGGAACACTGTACTGCCGTTACAGACACAGAGTCTCCTATTTGCAAAGATTGCCTCAATTAAATTATTTATGAAAGAAAGCACTCCTTCCTCAGGGAGAGCCACTAGCTTCAAATTCCATATATTAATATTTTGAAGGGAACGATAGGGATTAAATCACTCCGGTGTCAGATTTCTTGCCCAGTGCAGCAGAATTATCGGTCCTCCACCATTCTGGATTATGTGAACTCAAACTACAACCTTCTTTACAGCTAATAAATCTTATAGTTACTGTTAGGTACTTTTTGGTCTGTAAATTAACCATGCTGCGTGTGGAGACAAAGCCAACCATGTGAGTAACTGGTTAAAAGCTGTAGTGGGAACAGGCCTAAGACTGAGAGCTCCACTGTCCTGCCAAATCCCTACAGCAGTAATTAGTTTTGCACACCTAAAATTCTCACTACAACTGAAAAGGAGTCCTCAATTCCTGTCTTAAACTTAAACTTAAATTCCTGTCATACCATCACTGTGTACGGTCAACCAGCTACCATGTTTCACCCCAGAAGAGGCTGCATTTCACTTATGGTTGACCTGATCCCAAGGTATACTTTCAATATCAGTTTCTCAAATGCTTGAAGATCCTTTCAGATGAAAGGAGGTATGCATGTGAGAGATAGTCATTAAAACTATGAGTGCACAGCCATTACGTTAACTTGAGTAACACCACAATACCTACATCATGCTTAGAAGCCACCCCCGTGAAACACATGTAACAGCAGAAGTTAACAGGGTCAATGGTGACTCATCCACATTCTGCATCCATGTTTGCTGACCTTTTTGCTGATTTCGTAGCTATTGCTAATCAGTAGATATTGATAAGCGCATTGTCTGAGTAGACCTGGACTTGCTTCACATTTTCATTTAATGAAATACACTTGCACTGGTCGAGAGAACAAAGATCGGCAGATTCTGCAAGTCTGCTTACCACAACTTTGTTGAAGTCCTGGACGGCCAAGTAGAGGGCAACAGCAGTTAGCACATCAGTTATCTAAAGAAAGGAAAGCAAGCAAAGACTGACTGGTCACTCAAACAAGGAAAACAGTAGCAAATGCAACCACCACATGCCATATTGCACCAATACTCTGAATTGAACATTCACCATAGTTACTATTGGTAATAGTTCAGGGTGTGAGATGGAAACATCTCTGCAGATTCTAGCCCTGTGGGTCTTAAGCTATGGCCAATGAAGTAGCAGTGTTTCTTTAAGCCCTTCCTGGTGGGTACAGAGAAGTGAATATTTTGAGAAGCAAGAAGTGCTTCCTCCGGAAGAGGAGAAATTGTTCACAAAATAGGAGGTCTCTCATCAAGTGGCCCAAAAGATAAGAGAGTTACAGAACCACTGATCTAGCCACAGCAGAGACAGCATGTTAGACACTGCACATATGGCTAAGAACACATTCACCAATGAACCAGAAGAGCAGCCTCCTGAATTGACCCACTGCTCACCAGATAACAGTATCAATTGTCTAGGGCTCATAGCAAATAATTTGAAATGGTTGCCATACATGTGTTATAATCAATTTTTAGCCCTTGTGAGAGGTGTTAGATTGCCTTTGTCATCAGAGCTGCAGAGAATAGATGCAATTAGCTGGGTGATTTTTGTTTATTTGTATTATGGAATAGACAAAATAATTTACCGTTACACATGAGTGTTTTTAACTCTAATGTGCTCAGACAGAACCTGCTCCTACTCCCACTAAACTCCCCAGAGCATTGCCATTGATTTCTATAAGAAGCTCACAATTTGAAAATATAATCTCTACATACTTCACTAAAAGTCACTTGCAGTGGAAAACCAGAGTTTGTACCCTATTTATTTAGGACAGTGGTTTTCAGCCTGGGAGTCTGCAGACCATATCTAAAATTTCCAAAGGGATCCAAACCTCCATTTGAAATTTTTTTAGGGATCTGCAAATGAAAAAAATGTTGAAAACCACTGCTATAGGGCACAAAACTCTCCCTCCCCTACCTTTTCAGGTCAGCGTTAGGGGTTTGTGTCAAGTCCCTGTTTTTCCCCTTGATGACATTTATCCAGGCAGGAAGTTCTAATGAAGATTAGTATTTGGAGGGAGAGGGAGGTGCAAACTGAGCATGCTTATGTATAGACATGTCTTTCTTTCTAAATAGCTCTTGGGCTCATTAGGGGCCTAATCCACATAGCTGCTGATTGCCCTTAATTCTCACTGACGTGAATGGTGGAAGCTTTGGGAACTGCGCACTCTCAACACTTCACTGATCTCAATGATCCCTCAGCTGGGCTAGGATTTGGTGGATAAAAATCAATAATTTTAAAAAATTAAATATATTTTTGCTTTTAAAAAGAAGGGCATTCCTCCTGGAACAGGTTATTTTGTTTTTTAAAATAAGATTGAAGCAACACTTACCATGAACACCAATTCAGAATATTCAATCAGGAAATGAAACAAGTATATTATTAACGGGGTCTAAGAGAGAGTGAAAGAGAAAGACACAGTCAAATTTTATCAATCCCCTACAAACTCAGGCCCCAAGCCTGCAAACTCTTAGTACCATGAGAAGTATGAATTACTTCACTGAGACTATTCACAACATTAAGAGCTATACTCAGTAGCATTCACAAAATCAGGCCATTAAAAAGGAAAGAAAATGTTTGCCCCAAGAAGGCAATGAATTAATCAGTTTATAGGGTGTCACTACACTGATGCTGGCACCACAGGTTTATTTCTGAACCCTTCTCCTCCAGCTGACCATAGCCTTGATCTTGCAAGCATTTACACTTTTATGCATATGAGCTTTGCTGGCGTATATACACTGCAGCTGGGATCTGTGATTCCCAGCATGGGTAGACAGACTTGCGCTAGCTCACCCTGAGCTAGCATGCTAAAAATAGCAGCGTGGATGTTGTTGCGTAGGTAGCAGCTCAGACTAGCTGCCCGCATCCAAGCCCACCCAATCCACTGGTCCAAGTTCAAGCAGCTAGCTCAAGCTGCTGCCCATGCCACAACATCTACAATGCTATGTTTAGCATGTTAGCTCGAGCTGAGCTAGCGTGAGTCTGTCTGCCCATGCTAGGAATCATACCTCCCAGCTGCAATGTCCACATACAACTACCCATGTGAACAAATTTTCTCAGATGCATAAGTGCTTGAAGGATAAAGGCCCTCACATGGAGGAGCAGGAAGAGCACCAGGATGTCAAAGGTGGCATTGATATTACTGCAAAATATAGGAGGGACATGCAGGAGCACACCACCCAATAACCGTACCAGTGTTACTAGTGCTAGCCTGGATGACACACAGCACATGCATGATCACGGATAACCCAACACCGATATGTTGATGACGCCTGTGAATTGAGTCATAACCTGATGTTTGTTTCTTATCTTGATACACTAGTGCATTACGTTTAGAAAATGAAAATAATTCTGTCCAAAACAATTCTGTTCAGACTGCCAATAACACCGATATCTGCATTTCTATGATCTCTTTTCTACTAGGAAAATTTGCATGTGAACAGAATATTTGCAGCTAATGAAGTCCCCTGGTCTTAATTTTGCATATGCAGTAATAATCACCAGTTACAATGTCAATCAATTTTGCAGCAGCCAGCTGTGCTGTCATGAACGGTACTTTGTAGCAGGGCTACTCAATGCATATATTTGTTACACAGACAACTACATGATTCTGAAGTTTATAAATCAAGTTATTTATTTTTTGAAATTCACACAGTAGTACACACACACACATAGCTGGACATTTAAAGGCACTGTGTATGTATATAAGATAAAATAATATGAATTATTATCCTAGAAAAATGAAACACGTTCACTTACTTCATGGAAGACATCTCCAGAATAGGGTGAGACACCCAAATCCAGCAAAGCTAGCCCTTCAACAACTGAAACACACAAGATATCCACGTTAGGATTCTGTGGACTGGAGATATAGCAAATCTCACAAATGGCAGAATTATAGCTTTTAAAATATCTGTGATCATAAGAATTTCAAAATGAATCTCTGTCTGAACAGATCACACAAAATCATACAAAACTGACAGAGCAACTAGAATTAGGTGTTTTCTGGTTTATTTCTACCATGCAAATTTGTCAAAACTGACACCACCTGCTATGATGTAATGATTTGTTTCAGGCAGTTAAAAATATTACAGTTGGAATGTTTTTCAATTAACTGTACACAGAATTCTCATGTGTCTGATTGATAAGGCATGCTACTGTCTCTGATTTTCTCACATTACATTTCTGAAATAACAGCCACACCCACAAAACTAATACCTAGTCCATGCTGATAAAAGCTTCCATTCCCTAAGCAGGCATCAAGCCATTAGTAAGTTGCACATCTTGAAGGGAAACTACATTTTGAATGGAACTACTGTGTTTGGCTAGAGAGACATGGGACAGCCTTGAAAGTCACTTTTACAGTCCTGAACCAGATGCACACAATACAAAAAAATATTATATTAATAATTATTATAGGTTGGGCTGGTAGCACTGCCTATTTTTAAGGCTGCCCACCACTTCCAATTATAAGACCGTTTCCAGTTGCTTACAATTCGGACAAACTTCAAGCATTCAGGCTGAAATTTTCCTTAATAGGTGCATACCTCAGGCTGAATGTTTTAAGGAAATTTCAGCTAAAATGGTTCAGCTGTTTCCAAGAATGGGGCTTCTGAAAAAAATATGTAGTTTTGCCCACATTAAAAAATTCTGGCGACCTTTTCTTTGAGAAACTCTGTGTTCTTATCAATGGCTATTAGCAAAGATAATCAAGGATGAAATTCCATTTTCCGGGTGTCCCTACACCTCCAACTTGCAGAAGCTGGGACTGGATGAGAGGGGAAGGAATCACTCAAAATGGCCCTATTCTGTTCATTCTCTCTAAAGCGCCTGGCACTGGCCACTTTTAGAAGACAGGATACTGGGCTAGATGGATCACTGGTTTGACTCAGTGTGGCTGTTCTTATCCCCATGCTTTAGTGCACGGTCTTGAAATTTGGCAGCAGAGCCTTAGTGTCAGGGATGTGTCTTTTGTTGAACCAGTGAAAGTTTGGCCAAGTTATAAGCCTTTGAAAGATCATAGATCACACATGTTCAGTAAGGACTTGCTAGAGCTTCACAGTTAAATTTCTCAAAGACTCCATCTGCACTGAGCATGCTCCAGCATGGAGCTGAGCACAACCTTCCTTGTAATTGCAGCTCAGGGATGCTGCAACATGGGCACTGGAATTGAGACGGTTTCTCCTGTGCTCTCAATGACCTCCATGCTGGGCTCAGGACATGGTGGATGAAAAAAAAAATTAGTAATTAAAAAACTGACTTTTTTATATAAAAGTAAATATATTTTTGCTTTGAAAAATAAAGCAATTTAAAATTAAATATGAAGTTAAGACAACTTGTTAAGGCC
The DNA here is from genome assembly GCF_965140285.1 of Lepidochelys kempii. NCBI lineage: Eukaryota > Metazoa > Chordata > Testudines > Cheloniidae > Lepidochelys > Lepidochelys kempii. The sequence goes on along the minus strand of NC_136392.1, from coordinate 26,371,341 downwards.
TAAACTTACTGTACTCTTAAAATTAAAGAAAAATAATATTAAGCTGTACATGATTGCTGCTGATGCTTTAAAGAAAGTCAAACCACTGAACTGGTGGAAGTCACACCAGTGCTAAACCAGCTTTGGATAGCATTGGTCTCCACAAAGCCTGAGTTAGGCACCTAGGCTCCGAATGGGAAGAGACAGGCACCTATAGAATGCAATCCATAAAAGCCAGCAAGCTTTGTGGCTTCCCACCTTGGCTAGCCAATGGAAGAGGACAAGAAGAGGGGCATATACTAAAACTCTCCTCTCTCAGCCAGAGTTAGCTACCTCTTTCTGCTAGTGATCCACAACTAGGAACCTCTCTCCTGGAGTCAGGCGGCTTAGGTGTCTAAGCCGTTTCTTCCGACAACAAGCCATGGCCGACGCTGTAGAGTTAGGTCAACAACTCTGTAAGCGTCTACGCTACAACGTTGCTCCCACTGATGTGGGTCACCCACTACACCAAACTAATAACTCCACCTCCGCAAGAGGCATAGTGCTTAGGTCAACGTAGTGAGGTCGATGCAGCATCAGCGTAGACACTGTGTTGTTTACATCACCCCAGGCTCCGGCTGTCAGCCCACGGTGACCATATATCAATGTAACTTAAATCAACTTAATTTTGTAATATAGGCTTTCCCTGAGTTAGGCACCTATCATGCACCACACAAAATAGCAGGAGGTGGTGGTGCTGCCCACCTTATCACTTTAAGCCTAGTGGGATGTGGGAGACCCAGGTTCAATTTGCCTCCCCTCCCTGTAGCCAAAGAGAGAGAAAAGACTTGAACAGGGTCTCCCACCTCCAGGAGAACTCGCTAAACAGGGGCCTATTCTGGGGTGGGGCTCACAAGCTGTTCCAGACCAGAAAAGAAGAGATGGCATCAAGCCTCTTTTGGCCACTGAATCCGGTTTTATAAGAAGAACCAGAAACAGTGAAATTACTCTGAGATTTCTTGTCTCCCCCCACCCCCGCGACTGCCAGCCCCAGTCCAAGGGCTTCTGCAAAGAGCCTCGGCCTCCTGCCTACAGGGGGTACTTTGATCCCGTCTCTACTCTCACGCCCAGGGTTTGCACCCAGCGACAAACACACGCGCCGGTTTCCAGCTCGAGAGAGCCGCATCTTGCCGGGCTCTAGCCCCTCGCAGCTTAGCCCCAACGCCCCCGGCCCAGGAAGTCCTGCTGGCAGGGGCCTGTCACGCTGCTTGTCTGCAAAGCGCTGCACGCTCGGGACCGCGTGTTAACCGACACTCCTGTCAGCGAGGCTCACGGCCCTGCAGGGCTCGCCTCCGGCCGGGGCAGCCTCTCGCAGCCCATTCATCCAGCCCGGGGCGGTGCCGGGTGCTGGGGGGCTGCTCCCCCGGGGCCGGGGGTGCGGGGCGGTGCTCCCCCGGGGCCGGGGGAAGGAGGGGGGCGGGGGAGGGGCCGGGGCGGTGCTCCCCCGGGGCCGGGGGGCGGGGAGGTGCGGGGGGGGCGGTGCTCCCTCGGGACCGGGAGGAGGAGGGGGGTGGTGCTCCGCCGGGGCCGGGAGGAGGAGGGGGGCTGCTGCCCCGCAGGTCTCACCTCGCTTCCAGGCGTTTAAAGGGGACGCCACCTCGACCCGCTCGGAGATGAACCCGGCCAGGCTGGAGCGATACAGCACGGCACGGACCGTGACGGCCACCACAATCCCCAGCACCAAGGGAGCTGCCATCTTAGCGGGGGAACAACGACCTCGGCGCGGGTTGTAGTTCCCAGCTTGGGCTAAGGAGCGGGGCGCCTATGGGTCAGTCTCGTACAAAAGACTACAACTCCCAAGATCCTCTGCTACTCAGTCGCCTTCCGCTTCCCGAGACATCGCTCAAGCTACGGGCAGTGCAATGGGACAAGCCTAGGAGGGATGCGAATTAGTGGGTGGGTCCCCAGACCAGCTGCTTCCAATCCCTGCTGAGTGCGGTTGCAACACTTAGGGCAGAGAGGAGCCCTTCAGCCTCAAGGGGCTTCCAGGGAGAGTGCCCCTGGTTAGAGCCCTGCAAATCTATCTGTGGACTGTGCTTGCAGATCGGATGCAGATACACATTTCGTATCCATGGAGGGGTCTACCCATGGTTCTGCTCTCTTCTAGCCCTCTTCCTGGCTTCTCATTGCAGCAGCCTGGTGGGTGGCTCTCCCCTCTGCCATGGCCACAACCCCTGCTCCCCCTCTCTGGATGAAGCACTCTCAGTAGGGTTGCCAACTTTCTGTTTGCAGAAAACCAAACACCATTGCCCCAACCCCTGCCCTGAGCCCCCGTCCCGTCTCCAAGGTCCCTCCCCCTGCTTGCCCCATCCCTCTGTCGCTCACTTTCCCCTACCTTCACTCACTTGCTCATTTTCACGGGGCTGGGGCAGAGGAACGGGAGGAGACAAGCGCTCCGGCTGGGGATGCAAGCTCTGGGGTAGGACCAGAAATAAGAGGATCAGGGTATAGGAGGGGGCTCTGGGCTGGAGCAGGAGATTGGGATGGGGGGGTGAGGGCTCTGCGGTAGGGAGGGGGATGAGACATTTAGGGCGAAGGAGGGGGCTCAGGGCTGGGGCAGGTGTGCTGGCTCTGGTGTGGGGCCAGAGATGAGGGGTTCAAAGTGCAGGAGGGGGTTCCAAATGCAGGAGGGGGTTGCAGGCTGGGGCAGGTGGTTGGGGTGCAGGAGGGGTTGCAGGAGGGGGTGTGGGCTCTGGGAGGGAGTTTGGGTGTGGGAGGGGTCTCAGGTAGGCAGTTGGGGTGCAGGCTCCAGGAGGGAGTTGGAGTGCGAGCGGGGGTTTGTGGTGCGGGGCGGGCTCCAGGTGGCACTTACCTGAGGTGGCTCCTGGAAGTGGCGACGTCCTCTGGCTCCTAGGCCCAGGGGCTGTCAGGGAGGCTCTGCGCCCTGCCCTTGGCCCACAGGCGGCGCCCCCGCAGCTCCCATTGGCTGTGGTTCCTGATCAATGGGAGCTGGCAAGCTGTGGAGCTGGCTCTCAGGGCGGGGGCAGCACCAGGAACCCCCTGACCGCTCCTACACCTAGGGACATGTCGCCGCTTCTGGGTACTGCGCGGATCCAAGGAGCCTGCCTTAGCCCCTCTGTGCCTCTGACCAGACTTTGAATGTGCCGGTTAGCGGCCACCAGGGTCCCTTTTCGACCAGATGTTCTGGTCAAAAACTGGACACCTGGCAACCCTAAGGCCTGGTCTACACTATGAATCTAGGTCAAATTTAGCAGCGTTACCTCAATTTAACACTGCACCTGTCCACACGATGAAGCCCTTTTTTTCGACTTAAAGGGCTCTTACAATCGATTTCTTTACTCCACGCCGTCGAGGGGATTAGCGCTGAAATCGGCCTTGCTGGGTCGAATTTGGGGTACTCTGGATGCAATTCAACAGTATTGGCCTCCGGGAGCTATCCCAGAGTGCTCACTTGTGACCGCTCTGGACAGCGCTCTCAACTCAGATGCGCTGGCCAGGTAGACAGGAAAAGGCCCGCGAACTTTTGAATCTCATTTCCTGTTTGGCCAGAGTGGCGAGCTCACCTGCACAGGTGACCATGCAGTCCCAGAATAGCTGAAGAGCTCCAGCATGGTCCGACCGGGAGATACGGGATCTGATCACTGTATGGGGAGACGAATCTGTGCTGGCAGAATGCCGTTTGAAAAGACGAAATGCCAAAATATTTGAAAAAAATCTCCAGTGGCATGAAGGACAGAGGCTATAACAGGGACCCGCAGCAGTGCTGCGTGAAAATTAAGGAGCTCAGGCAAGCCTACCAAAAAACCAGAGAGGCAAATGGCCGCTCCGATTCAGAGCCCCAGACATGCCGCTTCTATGATGAGCTGCATGCCATTCTAGGGAGTGCAGCTACCACTACCCCAACCCTGTGCTTTGACTCTGTCCAAGGCAACACGGAAGCGGGTTTTGAGGGTGAGGAAGATAACTCACAGCAAGGAAGCGGAGAAACCGGTTTCCCCAACAGCCAGGATCTGTTTGTCACCCTGACCTGGAGCCTGTACCCCCCAAACCCACCCAAGGCGGGCTCCCGGACCCTGAAGGCGGAGAAGGGACCTCTGGTGAGTGTACCTTTGTAAATATTATACATGGTTTAAAAGCAAGTGTGTTTAATGATTAATTTGCCCTGGCATTTGCGGCCAGTAAAGCTACTGGAAAAGTCTGCTAACGTGTCTGGGGATGAAGCGGAAATCCTCCAGGGTCATCTCCATAAAGCTCTCCTGGATGTACTCCCAAAGCCTTTGCAAAAGGTTTCTGGGGAGGGCAGTCTTATTCCATCCTCCTCGGTAGGACACTTTACCACGCCAGGCCAGTAGCACGTAGTCGGGAATAATTGCAGAACAAAGCATTGCAGCGTATGGTCCCGGTGTTTGCTGGCATTCAAAAAACATCCATTCTTTCTCTCTCTGTGTTACCCTCAGAAGAGTGATATCATTCATGGCCACCTGGTTGAAATAGGGTGGTTTTAGTAAGCAGACATTCAGAGGTGCCCGTTCCTGCTGGGCTGTTTGCCTGTGGCTGAACAGAAATCTTCCCCACTGTTAGCCACATGGTGGGGGGAGGGGTGAAGCCATCATCCAAGAGAATTGGGTGTGGGGAAGGGGGTTAGTTGGGTTTCTGCTGCACGTTAACCCGGAAACCGCAGCCCCTCCTTTTAAAATGCCAACCCATTTTAAATGGCCAACCCAACAGCTACTTCGTATGAGAAATGAGGGTGCTGCTGTTTGAAACCATTTCCACATGTTATGAAAGTTAAAGAAGCCAAAAGACTGTGGCTTACCATGGCTGCCTGCAAGCTGAATTCTGTTGCCCGGCCCTGCGGGAGTGATCTCTCACACCAAACCGGCATACCCTCAATAAGAGGCAAAATGCAACCTTGTAATGAAAGCACATGTGCTATGTAATGTTAACAGTAAGGTTTACCATGAAAGTGTACCCATTGTTCTATAAAATGTGTCTTTTTAACTACCACTCTCCCTTTTTTTCCCTCCACCAGCTGCATATGTTTCTCCTTCCCAGAGGCTAGCGAAGATTAGAAGGCAAAAAAACCGCACTCATGATGAAATATTCTCTGACCTCATGCTGTCCTCCCACACTGACAGAGCACAGCAAAATACGTGGAGGCAGACAATCTCAGAGTGCAGGAAAACACAATATGACTGCGAGGAGAGGTGGCGGGCTGAAGATGGTAGGTGGCGTCAGCTTGCTGAAAGAAGGCAGAAGTCAATGCTCAGGCTTCTGGAGGATCAAACTCATATACTCCAGCATATCGTTGAGCTGCAGGAAGGGCAGCAGGACCACAGACCGCCGCTACAGCCCCTGTGTATCCAACCGCCCTCCTCCCCAAGTTCCATAGCCTCCTTACCCAGATGCCCAAGAATGCAGTGGGGGGGGGCCCCCTCTGGCCACCCAGCCACTCCACCCCAGAGGATTGCCCAAGCAACAGAAGGCTGGCATTCAATAAGTTTTAAAGTGCTGTGTGGCCTTGTCCTTCCCTCCTCCACCACCCCTCCCGAGCTACCTTGGCAGTTATCCCCCTATTTGTGTGATGAATAAATAAAGAATGCATGAATGTGAAGCAACAATGACTTTATTGCCTCTGCAAGCGGTGATTGAAGCGGGGAGGGGAGGGCGCTTAGCTTACAGGAAAGTAGAGTGAACCTGGGAGTGCGGGGGGGTTTCCGTCAAGGAGAAACAAACAGAACTTTCACACCATAGCCTGGCCATTCCTGAAACTGGTTCTCAAAGCTTCTCTGATGTGCATCGCACCCTCCTGTACTCTTCTAACCGCCCCGGTGTAAGGCTGCGCATAATCAGCAGCCAGGCGATTTGCCTCAACCTCCCACCCGCCATAAACATTTCCCCCTTACTGTCACAGATATTGTGGAGCGCACAGCAAGCAGTAATAACAATGGGAATATTGGTTTCGCTGAGGTCTAAACGACTCAGTAAACTGCTCCAGCGCACTTTTAAACGCCCAAATGCACATTCTACCACCATTCTGCACTTGCTCAGCCTATAGTTGAACAGCTCCTGACTACTGTCCAGGCTGCTTGTGTATGGCTTTATGAGCCATGGCATTAAGGGGTAGGCTGGGTCCCCAAGGATAACTATAGGCATTTCAACATCCCCAATGGTTATTTTCTGGTCTGGAAAGTAAGTCCTTTGCTGCAGCTGTTGAAACAGACCAGAGTTCCTGAAGATGTGAGCATCCTGTACCTTTCCTGGCCATCCCACATTGATGTTGGTGAAATGTCCCTTGTGATCCACCAGTGCTTGCAGCACCATTGAAAAGTACCCTTCGGTTTATGAACTCGCTGCCTTGGTGCTCCGGTGCCAAGATAGGGATATGGGTTCCGTCTATCGCCCCACCACAGTTAGGGAATCCCATTGCAGCAAAGCCATCCACTATGACCTGCACATTTCCCAGGGTCACTACCCTTGATATCAGCAGCTCAGTGATTGCATGGGCTGCTTGCATCACAGCAGCCCCCACAGTAGATTTGCCCACTCCAAATTGATTCCCGACTGACTGGTAGCTGTCTGGCATTGCAAGCTTCCACAGGGCTATCGCCACTCGCTTCTCAACTGTGAGGGCTGCTCTCATCTTGGTATTCTTGCGTTTCAGGGCAGGGGAAAGTAAGTCACAAAGTTCCATGAAAGTGCCCTTATGCATGCGAAAGTTTTGCAGCCACTGGGAATCGTCCCAGACCTGTAACACTATGCGGTCCCACCAGTCTGTGCTTGTTTCCTGGGCCCAGAATCGGTGTTCCAGGCCATGAACCTGCCCAACTGACAACATGATGGGCACATTGCAGGGGCCCGTACTTTGTGAGAAGTCTATGTCCATGTCCTCATCACTCTCGTCACCGCGCTGCAGTTGCCTCCTCCTCTCCTGGTTTTCCTTTTCTTGCAGGTTATGGTTCTGCATATCCTTCTGAATAAGGCGTACGGTGTTTGCAGTGCTCATAATTGCCGTGGTGATCTGAGCGGGTTCCATATTCCCAGTGCTATGGCATCTGCGCTGAAAAAAGGCGCAAAACGATTGTCTGCCATTGCTCTGATCAAGGGAGGGGCGACTGACAACATTGCTTACAGGGTTGGCTTACAGGGAATTAAAATCAATAAAGGGAGTGGCTTTGCATCAAGGAGAAACAGAATGCCCCCGCCCCCAAGGACAGAACTCAAAACCCTGGGTTTAGCAGGCCGTTGATTTCACAGAGGGAGGAGAAAATGAATACAAATGAATAAAAAACAAATCTGGTCTATTTCTTGTTTTGATCCACTTCATCTATCTTTATACATCTTGCTGGCAGCAGACGGTGCAGTACAACTGCTAGCCATCATCATCTCCTGGATGCTCGGCAGAAGACAGTGCAGTACGACTGCCAGCAGGACTGAATCTCCATGAGACGAAACTTAAAAGGTAAATGACCTGGCTGAGTCACTCCCATGTCTGCCCAGGCGCCCCTGACTGACTTCACCGAGATCGGCTAAAAGAGCACCGTGGAGTACAGCGGCGATGGCTACCAGTCATACTGCACAGTATGCTGCCAAAAGGCAATGAGCTGCTGCTGTGTAGCAATGCAGTACCGCGTCTGCCAGCACCCAGGAGACATACGGTGACAGTGAGCTGAGCGGGATCCATGCTTGCCGTGGTATGGCGTCTGCAGGGGTAACCCAGGAAAAAAGGCGCGAAACGATTGTCTGCCATTGCTTTCACGGAGGGAGGGAGGGAAGGGGGAGCCTGATGATATGTACCCAGACCCACCCACGACAATGTTTTTGCCCCATCAGGCATGGGGATTTCTACCCAGAATTCAAATGAGTGGCAGAGACTGCGGGAATTGTGGGATAGCTACCCACAGTGCAATGCTCTGGAAGTCGACGGTTGCCTCAGTACTGTGGACGCACTCCGCTGACTAAATGCACTTAGAGCATTTGTGTGGGGACACACAGAATTGACTTTATAAAAACGCTTTCTACAAAACTGACTTCTATAAATTCGACCTAATTTCGTAGTGTAGACATACCCTCCCTATTCTTAATGTTCAACAAGATTCTCAGAGGAATCAACTTCCAGCTGCCATCTGTCTGCCTCCTGGCCCCATTGCACCCAACAAGACTCTGGGGCATATACCTCAGGTGGGATAAGAGCACTGAACTGCTCTCTGCACAGGTTGAGAGACCATTGCAGACTAGGTGCCCTTCAGAGGTCCCAGAAAGGAGGAAAAGTATTGAGGTCAACAAGAGATGAGTGGCTGGTCACACAGACAAACAAAACCTCTTTGGCTGAGTTTCCCTTTTCACCCTGGGCATGAAAGCTCATTCCAGTAAGGACATAGCTTCCCTCAGCTCAGGACAAGGCCATCTCAGGGTTCACCTCTGCCAGGCAGCAACCATGGATCTCCATCCAGCCCTTCATTCACCAGTATGTGAGTGCCTCTGGAACTGTGGCCTTTGGGCTTAGAGTCTTGGGAACCATTGTCCAAGAGGTTCCATGGTCTGCTGTCCAGGTGCTGGTATGGGTACTGCTAGGCATAGCCCATTGTGTTTCTCTCTCACACATCCAGAAACATTTTGGTCTTACTTGTAAATACAGTTTCTGAGTGGGATACCCCCCCCCCCCCAGTCTGTAAACCCATCTGAGTCTCCGTCCAGGTAGTGTTGGGTTAGATTGGTAAAAGCAGTGCAAATTCTTTCCAGGGGCACCAAAATCTCAACAAGGAAGTGGGGGAAAAAAACAGTTCATTCCAAAATTGGTGGAGGGGCCTCACGCAGAAAATGAATCTACAAGGGTAAAAACCCAAATCCCACCTTTTCTAGTTTATCCTTCAGATGCTGATAAACAACCTGCCTGTAGGATAAACCTGGGCTGAAAGAGCTTTGTGTATGGCTGCTGCTTTGACGACAGGTGGCATCGTGTCCTTATTCTGCAGACCTTCCATAGAGGAGATCTCTAAGCCACAGCCAGCCAGCCACTGTAATCCATTTAATTCCTGTCATCTCTAGGTTGCAGAGACAGTATGGGGTTTGGAAATTATGTCCTTTATTTCTTTGCTGAATCAAGGTACTCAAGCCCTTTCATGTTTGAAGGAAATGATTCTAAAGAGCACAATTTTTATTCAGATCTCCTCAAAACCCAAGCACTGTTACATCCTTCCACAGACCACTGGTGATTTAGGATTGGATCTCAGTGTTTTGTGAAGCGATGTATAAAGGTGGGTAGTTTGCCCTTTATTAATAAGTAAGATATATTTTCTTAATTTACAGGCTTATAACTAGCAAATGGAAAACTCTGATGTTAGATATTCCTGGATATTTGTTAAGAAAGCTCTTTGGATTACATTTTCTAGTACTTTTGCCAAAACTAGGAGATCAATCATTTAGTCCGGAAACAAGAAGAAGGGACTTAAGTAATCTGTTAAAAAAACTTGAAAGACAGGGTAAAAACCTCAGCCCCTCTGTTCTACTCAGATGTTAGAAAACAGAGACATACTTCACATGGTGGTAAATACTAAATCAGCCAAAGAAAATACTTATTTTCATAGCATCCAGTCGTCCTGTGGAATTCTCGGTCAAATAATGTGGCCACATTTATAAATCCTGACCACAATATTCGTACTGTAGTTATACAATCTTAGATCTAGATTGTAGAACTGTGGCCACTTGTGGGGATGGAGAGGGAGAAATGCACCATTTCTGCGCCTCTGCAGTTGCTGAGAAAGGCAGAATGCTTCTGGGACAAAGTCAGCACAGGTAAGAGCCTTTAAAAGGGTGCTGCATGCTTTCTCCCCACCACCAGCTGACAAGCGTTAATGGGTGTAGAAAGTAGATTGTTAGCCCTTTGGGGCAGGGGCCATCTCTTTGTTCTGTGTTTGTACAGCGCCTAGAACAGAGAGGCCCTCATTCATGATCAGAGCCCCTAGATGCTACCACAATACAAACAGTAATAATAATATGGTAGGCAGGGACCTGCAAACCTCCAGCCACTCCCCATTTGGGGCATGGAGCACTTCTAACGGAGCTCACCCATCTGCCCCATAGTCCGTCTGCTTCCCACATGGGTGTACAAAGAGCAGATGGCTCCCTGCATCCTGGTTACATTCCCCCTTTTGTGCCTGTACAATGGCAGATACAATCTGGCCAGAAAATAATAAGGATTATCCATTGTCATGCTTCAGGGGAACACAGTTCACTCAGTCAAGCAGGAAACGTTCCTCCCAAGGACCAGAGAGGGCTTGGTGCATCATGATGGCGGTGGAAGCAATTTGTAGAGTTTGCCTCCTATTAGCATTGGGTATTGCATGGGCACTGCTGGAAGCAGCATACTGGACTAAATGGCCCCAAGGATGGATCAGGGCTGACAAATCCTAGGAGTCAGATTTGATTTATTCTGTAAAGAGCGAGTAGAAAATGCTGACTGTTTTGTTTGCAGCACAGCACCGTGCTCACATTTGTGAACCATGTTCCCCTGAGATTTCTGATCAGACTCACATTTGTCCTTTCTAGAACTGGTCGCTAACTGAATAACACAATTCTGAACCAGCTTCCTGGATAGCAATCCCCAAAGAACCCTACTTTGCTGGATAGCCAGAATACAGCGTCATGATTAAACCCACCACATCGATGTTGATTTTGACAGCCTCAGATATACCATGTGCACTGCGCAGAAGCAGGGACTGACTCGCCCCTGAGAGATGAGGGGGAATAGAAATAACCCAGAGACGAGCCCGTGAGTCAGATGGAAAATCATGCCCCTAGCAGTTTTTCCTTAATTGGAGCACAAAAGCCAACTATAGATAAAGGTCAAAATAGTAATTCATGACAAATGCAGCCATTATTTCTGGAGCATAGGTTTGCTCAGATACTCCTCCAGTAGGAGATCCCAGGGCTAATCAACACCTTGGTCCCTTGCAGTTATTAAAGACCCATGGTTCTTTTCACAAGACTTTGGGAATTGCCCCAGTTTCCTGCCACAGGTGTACAGGAAAGATCAATTTCTTCCTCCTTAAAACTCCCTCATTTGGAGACGTTATTTTGTGCTTCATCTCCTGAAGAACCTGTTGTGTACCTTGCTGATGCAGAAAGTTTGCTACCTACGAATGTTACAGTATTATTAAAAATGGACATTAAAATGGCGCCTTTCATCCCAAGGTCCCAAAGCATTTGAGGAGTTTCACAGATTGGCTAGGTATGTACTGAGCTTTTTGTTAAAATCATTTTACTACTATCAGTGGCTGGAATGCTGGAAGTGCTTGCAGGCCCAGACAAAATGCCAGTGGCTGGTCTACATTTGGGCTCCCCCTAACTCTACCACCAATGGAAGATCTCAGTTTAAAGCTCCTGGAGGCAAGGCTATTCACTATAGCCTCGTTAGGAATTAGTTAGTTAATCCAATAGCCTTGTGTAAACGAGAGTACTCTGGTATTGCCAGCAGTGGTGAACACTGCTGAGCATGCCTGTAACGCACCACACAACCACACACAAAAGTGCCCGCAGTGGTGCACAGGGCTTCACATCACCATTGTGAATGCAGTTGGGCTGTGTTTACGCTGAACTTTTTAGCATAGGTGCCAACTCTGTGGGTGCTCCGGGGCTGGAGCAACCACAGGGAAAAAATGGTGGGTGCTGAGCACCCATTGGCAGCCCCCCATCAGCTCCCTCCCACCCCCCTCAGCGCTTCATGCCTGCTGGGGGGCCCTGCAGATCAGCACCTCCCCATCCCAGCCTGTACCGCCCACTCACCGCGATCAGTTGTTTTGCTGCGTGCAGGAGGTTGGGAGGGAGGGGGAGAAGTGAGGACCCGTTGCGCTCCGGGGAAGGGGGTGGAGCAGGGGTGAGAAGAGGCAGGGTGGCACCAGGGCCTGGAGCAGAGCCGGAAGGTCAAGCACCCCCCGGCACATTGGAAAGTCGGTGGCCTGTACTTTTTAGCTTTGTCCTTGTAGGTTGTAACCTGCCATCTGCCTTGGGTAGTCCCTCCATTGTTTGTAGCTGTCTCATCTTCATAAAGGGGCTTGATTGCTCCTTCTGTGTGGTATGTGAACACTTTGGGCTGGAGGTGTGATTTCCAGCTAAAGGAGACATACTGGCTGTGACCCTGAGGGCACCCTAATGCCAGAAGGCAAGGAGTTCCCTGGTATGTAGCAGCGAGTCTCAGCTGGTCTGACCATCTCAGTGCACCTCACACACTGCGGTCATGATATTTATCCGAAACGCGACGTGTAATATAGCATTGGAAAACCAGTAACTCACTGATCATTCATATTCTTGCATGGTGTGTGTACAGTTAACCTACAAAGAATGATACAGATGTGCTGGAAATATGTGACTAAAATGTGTTTAAACTAGGCAAAGGAAAAGGGCTGACACCCCAAGTGAGATGTGGCCAAGAACAGTGGGCTATTCATTTGTATTGGAGATTGGAGGAAGGTCATCTGCATTGATGACCAATCTCCCCAATCACCAGTGGAGGAGAAGCCAGCATGGTGTCTACACCCAGCAGAGGAAAGGAACCTTCTTCTGAAGTGTATCCCAGATAACACATTTCTAAGGTTTACTGGACTATACAGAGATGGGGAGAGAACCTCAAAGTTATCCATCACCTAAGGAGACAAAAAAACCCAAGAACTGTGAACTCTACCTTTGGATCCTGGCTAAGGACTACCCAGCCATGCTGGAAGATTGACTATGGTGAGGAAACGTCTGTGAATAAAAGACACTAATTCTTTTGGTTGAGTTTCAGCCTTAGTAGCATATTTTCACTTTTGTTTGTTTGTAACCATCTCTATCCTTATTCCTTCTACTTGGTACCAGTTAAACCTATGCCCTTTTGTTAACAAACATCTTTGACTTTTACGGTAAGCCAGCTCAGTGCTATGATTGAAGGGGCGGGTGTTTTAACCCCCAGTTAAGCTAAAAGGCTGCTGCGTACCGTCTCTTTAAAGGAGCCGTGAACTGGATAAGGTTTTGGGAGCTCTACAGTGAGAGAGGATGTGCACCGCAGGAGGACATGTTGTGGGAACAACTCGGGGATGGAAGGGTTGTTGAGGTCCCCCTGCAAAGAGCAACTGGGCAGTGGAAGCCTTGCTGAGAGCTCCATGCGTGTCAGATAGCAATAGGTGTCAGGGCGGTGAGCCACAGCAGTGTAGCACTCTAGGCACCCAGAGTTACAAGGCCACTGTTGATTGAACCCCTTAATGGCCCAGGTGAATCTCAAATGTCACACCAGGGTTAGCTCTAGTGCACTAAAAATAGAGCACAGCATGGGCGGTGGTGGCTGCCCAGAGTACATCCCCATCTGAGACACCAGGCAAGCGTTTGGGACCCGCTGATTTTCGACGCTTACAGTGCACTGTTTTTAGCATGCTAGCTCCATCAGAGCTAGCGCAGACCTGTCTCCTCGAGCTGGAAATTACACCCCCCATCTCAAAGTGTGGATGTACCCTTAGGATTTGTCAGAGCCCGGGGCACATTCACTGAGTAAGTCTGTGAGTGTCTCTGAATCAAAGACTCACCTGAGGACAGCCATGGGCACCTTTCCATGTAAAGAAGTCACACACACACACACACACACACACGCGTGCCAGTTGAGGCAGTAATGCTGTACTGACCCTACCAGTTCCACAAGTGAAGGGTAAACAAGAGCAAGAGCTGTAAGGCACGTGTCCGAGGTAGACGCAATCAGCTCAGGGTAAAGCTGCAAGTTACAGCACACACTCATGTTCCGTTTCAGAGTAACAGCCGTGTTAGTCTGTATTCGCAAAAAGAAAAGGAGGACTTGTGGCACCTTAGAGACTAACCAATTTATTTGAGCATGAGCTTTCGTGAGCTACAGCTCACTTCATCGGATGCATGCCGTGGAAACTGCAGCAGACTTTATTTATACACAGAGAATATGAAAAAATACCTCCTCCCACCCCACTGTCCTGCTGGTAATAGCTTATCTAAAGTGATCATCAGGTGGGCCATTTCCAGCACAAATCCAGGTTCTCTCACCCTCCACCCCCCCACACAAATTCACTCTCCTGCTGGTGATAGCCCATCCAAAGTGACAACTCTTTACACAATGTGCATGATAATAAAGTTGGGCCAATCATGCACATTGTGTAAAGAGTTGTCACTTTGGATGGGCTATCACCAGCAGGAGAGTGAATTTGTGTGGGGGGGTGGAGGGTGAGAAAACCTGGATTTGTGCTGGAAATGGCCCACCTGATGATCACTTTAGATAAGCTATTACCAGCAGGACAGTGGGGTGGGAGGAGGTATTTTTTCATATTCTCTGTGTATAAATAAAGTCTGCTGCAGTTTCCACGGCATGCATCCGATGAAGTGAGCTGTAGCTCACGAAAGCTCATGCTCAAAAAAATTGGTTAGTCTCTAAGGTGCCACAAGTATTCCTTTTCTTTTTACTCATGTTCCGGAATCCCACTGGTAATCAGATTGGAACAGGATGAGTTTTCATTTCTATTACATTCTTGCTCCAGGGTTTTCGAAAAAACATTTTGCAAGATGGTCATGGTGTTGTGATCCCAGGGCACGACTCAGTGTTTGAATCTGAATCTTTCCAAAAAGTTACGTTTCGTTACTCTTCTGTTCCAAATGAAAATACACTGTTACTGTGCAGTCCTTGTATGCAGTATGGGCAGTTATAGTGTTCTGCTATCAAAGTCGTGCATTCCCTGCATTGTGCGTGTGTGCAGTGTGGCAGAGCTCCGACCTTGTCCCCGTGGGTCCCGTGCTTCCAGGCAATTTACGCTAGCCTCAGAGGCTCACTGTGACCCTCCACGTAGCCCTTCTCTCTCTAGGGCCAGGGTACAGTCTACTGAGCCCTTTTCATCATAAGCCAGCAAGAAGGTTGGTGAGAGAACTCCCACAGTCTCTGTTGTCCCTACGAGCTATATTCAAGAACAGTTTAGCTTCCTGTCCTGACAGGGGCCTGTCTTCCCCTCCCAGATGGTGTTTCTGTAGTGGCAGGTTGGGGGGAACCTGGGCCCATCCTCTACTCCGGGTTCCGGCCCAGGGACCCTACTGGTAGCAGCTGTTGGCAGCCGACCTTTCACTGCCAGAGTTGTTACATTTCCCTTGGCCACTTCCCCACAGCTCCCCCACTTCTCTCTCTTAACACCTTCTTCACCCTTACCTTAGGGCTCCCTTTCCAGTGCTTTGAGGGTGTCTTCATTACCCAGCCCTTCAGCTGCACTTCCTCTCTTCTGGTTCCCCGGCTCTCTTCGGCCTGACTGGAGTGAGCCCTTTTATAGTATCAGAGGGGCCTTAATTAGAGTCAGGTGTTCACATTAGCCTAACTGCTTCAACTGACTCTTTGCAGGCTAATTGGAGTCATGTGTCCACCATAGCCTGAAGCAGCCCCTGCTCTGGTCAGTCAGGGAACAGAAAACTGCTTATCCAGTGTCCAGTATATCTGCCTTCGAATACTCTGCTGTACCCAACTGGCCTGAGTCTATCACAGTAGGGGTTATATTATTCTGCTATGAAGGACTAATTAATCAGCCCATTATTTAGGTCCTGATCTTACACCATTAAAGTCAATGAACAGAGCATCAAGATATTCTTCAACGATTAGCAAAATGTAATTAGTTTTTCAGGCATTACGTGAGTGGAAGGGATGGATGGAAAAAGAAATATATTGAGCAGAGTACTGAAGTATGAGTAATCTAGATAGCCTGCAAACACAAATACACCTTTTCAATATGCTATTCATCTCTCTCTCGCTTCTTAACCACACTACCCAGTGCATGAATAATTCTCTTTCAGGTCAGTATTGTGCAATCCATTTACATAATAGGCAGTTTATTCAGAGTGTAACTTTTTTTTTTTAACAAAAGCATAAAAAACTGGGTTAGTGCTTTTGTTGTGTGGTGTGTAGTTGCTGGTGAGTATTTGCTTCAGGTTGGGGGGCTGCCTGTAAGCGAGGACTGGCCTTTCTCCCACTGTCTGTGAGAGTAAGGGATCGTCCTTCAGGATAGGTTGTAGATCCTTGATGATGCGCTGGAGAGGTTTTAGTTGGGGGCTGAAGGTGATGGCTAGTGGCTTTCTGTTACTTTCTTTGTTGGACCTCTCCTGTAGTAGGTGACTTCTGGGTACCCTTCTGGGGTACCTCACCAGCAACTACACACCACGCAACAAAAACACTAACTCAGGAACCAATCCCTGCAACAAACCCTGTGGCCAACTCTGTCCACATATCTATTCAGGGGACACCATCATAGTACCTAACCACATCAGCCACACCATCAGGGGCTCATTCACCTGCACATCTACCAATGTGATATATGCCATCATGTGCCAGCAATGCCCCTCTGCCATGGATGTTGGCCAAACCGGACAGTCTCTACGCAGAAGAATAAATGGACACAAATCAGACATCAAGAATTGTAACATTCAAAAACCAGTAGGAGAGCACTTCAATCTCCCTGGACATTCAATAACAGACTTAAACATGGCAATTCTTCAACAACAAAAAAACAAAAACAGACTTCAACGAGAAATTGCAGAGCTGGAATTAATTTGCAAACTGGACACCATCAAATTAGGCCTGAATAAAGACAGAGTGGATGGGTCACTACAAAAAGTAATTTTCCCTCTGCTGATACTCACACCTTCTTGTCAACTGTTGGAAATGAGCGATATTCACCTTGATTGCATTGGCCTCGTTAGCACTATAGAAGTAATTTTCCCTCTCTTGATATTCACCCCTTCTTGCCAACTGTTGAGAATAGGCTACTTTCACCTTAATTGAATTGGCCTGGTTAGCACTGACCCCCCACACTTGGTAAGGCAACTTCCATCTTTTCGTGTGCTGTATATATATACTGATTACTGTATTTTTCACTCCATGCATCTGATGAAGTGGGTTTTAGCCCACAAAAGCTTATGCCCAAATAAATTTGCTAGTCTCTAAGGTGCCACAAGGACTCCTTGTTATTTATAGGACTGTCATCCCAGTGTTGTAACAATACTTTATCTTCCCATAGCATCTTTCATCCAGAAGTTTCCCAGAACTGTTTGTCTGTCTGTCTATTTGATCTCCCAGCAGCACGGTACCTGAGTGCAGATTACCATGCATGGCAACTACTATGCTCACCACTGATATACAGCCCCCGGGTTGTAGAAACCTTTATTCAGGTGGAGGGTCATCCACTGCACGGCACTGGATGTAGGGAGCAGAAACGGAAGGGAAGGTTAAGATGTACGTCTGGGATGTGTGTGCCATTCCACCATAAATGAAGGTTTTAAGCTACATAGGATCTTTTTCTTCTACAGAAGGAATTCAGCGTTGGCCGCAGTGGGGCTCTTATTTGATGCCAAGGGAAGTTGACTGATGGAAGAGAAACAGGCACTGCATCTGTTAAAACTGAAAGTTCCTTTTCCTTAGTGTTCACAAGCCAGGATGGGAACACGTGGCTGAGACAGACAGAGCTGTATCTCCCATGGGAAGGAAAAGAAATGCGGAGGGAAATCAGAACGCCTCTGGAACCATGTACCCAGTTGAAGGCTAACAAAACTTCAAGCTGCCTCAATGCCACACAGGCTCATCCTCAGCCCACCCACACATCTTGAATGTGTTCTCGGTGTTCTGCTCTGACAAGCGCTCACATCACAATACCAGCCTCTCTGCCATCTTTCAAATTCTCACCTAGTCACTTAATTAGCACCCTGCTACTTCTCCAGCTGCAGTGCATCCTCAGTGCTCCCACAACGGCACCGTGGTGTTTAATGAACCCTTGGTTGCGGTAAATTCTTATTCATAGCCTAGTGGTCAGTATGCCTGAGCCCTGCCTGTTCTACAGTTTCCCCTACTGCTCCCACAGGGTGGGCTGCAATGCTGAATTTTGGGTCCAGTGTTCATCAGCATAGACAAGGCATCCACCTGTTGAAAGCTGCAACTTGATCCCTCATGCAGAGTGCTTGAGCGTTATTGTGATCTCCATCCAGCCTCCGTACAGCCTGCTCCTCATCCAGCCTGGAGGAAGCTGTTACCTGCTATGAAAGGGAATCAGATTTTTGAAAATTGGCTGGTTGCCACTGGGGAAAAAAGGCTTCCTGGCAGCAGTAATAGCCAAGGACAGCCCCTTTGAATGCCCTGCTATGGCTTTGGAGTGCTGCCTTCCCATCACAAGGGGCTTTTATCTCATCTGGACCTTTCAATGATGACCCACTACCTTGGTGGGACCACAGCACTGATGAATGCTTCAAGCCCTGCTGAGTTGGAGTGGACAAAACAGCTCCTCGGAAAACCGTTAGAGTTACTGGTACATCTTCTCTTTGTGTAGAGCCATATCAAGTCCCTGATCAATAAGCCTGATTGACTGGCCCAGGTCTCTCTCTAGATACCAGACATCTTTGCCATTGAGAGCACTGTGGAGGCCATGTGGACCCCAGGTGGATGCACAATTGGCAATTACATTAATACAGAGAGAAACTCCAGGAGCCAACGATTTTCTTTGAAATGATGCAGTACAATAGGTCTTCAGGGCCGAGCCTGCAAGCCGTACGTGTGTTGCTTTCAGCCCCAAGCTGAGCAATGGCTGCTTGCTTTGCAGGATCTGGCCCTTATTTTGCATAGTGTCTAAACTATAGCCCAAAATTGAAGAGGTGCAGGGGGAGAGGAGAGAGAGACCAGGGCTATGAGCGTGGGGAGGAGGTCCAAAAACAGCAAGGGAAATTTTGAATGGAGCCATATCTCCTGCCACGGAGAAAAGGCAGAAACAGTAGCTGATCCTTTTTAGTGGGCCCAGATGTGGCCTCCAAGCTTTCATGCCGTCCTGGCTGGAAGACAGATGCATGGCAGCGAAAACCCCTTTGTCAGAAACGCAATTCCTTCCAGTCCCCCTAAGGGAATGGGCTGATGCAGAGAGCACGCTAAGAGACTTCTATAACAAAAAGACTCAGTCCTAGCTCCGCTGAGCTGTGCGCCCCTCCTCACCTCACCTCAGCAACCAGAGAAAGCGCAGCTCTTCTTCTTACCGGCCGCCAGACCAGAACCACGGTGCCACCTTGAGAGAGAAATCTTCCTCTAATTGTCCCGCCTCAAAGAATACAATGCAGAGAGATGCCAAATCCCACAGGTCTTAGTCTCATCTTAAAACCACCAGAGTGCAGCCCAAAGCATAGCCAAGCTTAAGCCAAGAGATCCAATTCTGACCGAACTGGAGGACGGACAATATGGGACACTTCCAGCTATCGTCATTGGGGATAGCAGCCCCCTGGTCCAAGCCAGAGCGGATATAGAATGGTTGAAGTAGCAGCCATCCATGGATGCGGCTGATCAAAGTGATCAGTAGAGCAGGAGTAGGAAGCTCCTTCAGCTGCTTCCAAACCCAGCTGCCATGAGCTTTCACTAGCAATGGTACTCACCCCACAGCCATAGCGAGGGGACCCTTCCAAACTGAACTAAACCTACAGAATGGGAGGTTACACCTTTGAGAGCCGAGACCAACCCTTCTGAAGGTCACAAAATGCCCAGACATAGAGGAGCGAGGAAGCTGGTGATTTGTCTGGATCTATCATTTGGTGTTAAGTATGCATTCATCTTTTAAAAGGAAAATAAGTGGAGGGCATAAGATGGGAGGATGTGTGGGCTGTTTATTTAATACTCCAGCAGGAAACTTCCAGGCATGAGGAAGAGGGGGAGCTCTACAGCAAAGCAAAGAGAGACAGGGGGCTTGTCTACATGGCAAGTTGCTGCGCTGCGAGCCAGGGTGTGAATCTACTGTGGGCCAGCTTCCTGCCCAGTGACGTCCTGCGTAGACCCTGCTCCAGCACAGTGAAAGTCCCGGAGAGCAGCTCAGGTGTAGCAGGCATGTTGGTGTGTTGTGGAGTCACACCCTGGCTCGCAGAACAGTAACTGAGAGTTTGCCAGGAAGGTGGGGTGGGAGGGGTTAATCCACATCTTGTCCAAATTAATACACTTTGAAAATATTTGCGTTCACATGACCCAATTCATTGCAGTGCACTGACCCCACATTTATCGCAAGCTCTAGAGGCCTCTTTCAAAGTGAACTAACTTGGCTGTGAAGTGAGTTAATCTGGTCTATAGTTTGTGTGCATCTGAGGCTGCCGAGCACTGCTTTGGCAGTCCTCCAATGGCTATCCCACGCAGCTCTGCAGGCAGCTATTACAGATGTGTCTATTTACCTCTGCGTCCTCCCTTGCTCTGGGGTCAAGTTGACCAGATGTCCCCTCTCCTGTTTATAAGATGGTGCAGAGCCAGATTTTTGTCCATCTGCTCCTGGATTCTAGTTTTATCACGATTTCTGTGATAATACTCCAGAAGCTCAGCAACATGCCTCGAGCAGCCACCTTGAGCCGCACTGAGACCCCGAGAAGAAGCATAGGTGCAGGACACTTTTGTGGCCAGCCCCCTCAATAAAGATCTTTGTGGGCATACCTAGGCAGACATCCATGAGGGGCCACAGCCGGGCTGCTCCACATGGCTGGATGACGAGCAAACAGTTCAGCAGCACCAACATGAAAACGAGGGCTAACTGGGAGATGTCCAGCAGGGAACGTGTCACCCGTCTATTTTGGGGGGAGCTGCACCAGATTTTACACAACTGGACCACCCACGCCGCTCGTGGAGCCTTGTGGTTACCTTCCCCCATCAGAGGATGACCAACAAGACTCATTGGGGCATACACACTAGGGGGCCAGTGAAGAGATCTCCCTGGAAAGCCAGGCTCTGTTTGGGACTCAGGACCCTGATGCCAGCCAGGTAGAAGGTGAGCCCAATCCCTGCCTCATAACAACCAGCCCCAATTCCCAGGTAGGAAACCAGATGTGGACTGAGGATGCTGATCCTATGGAGCGACCCCCGGCATGAAAGATTTTAATAATTTACTATTTACGTTTTAATTTATTATGATGATGCAGCACTGGTTTGCTAGCTTCTGTCCCAGGTGCTCCCCCAGCTGCAGCCATTGTAGATGGGTATGAGCTAGAAGGTTTCTGAGTCCAAGATCCCTGCCTCCCTCCTTCAGCCCACGCTGTCCATTCTCCCATCCATGCCCCTTTCTTAAATGGTGTCTACTCATGGCCAGGCAATCGACCTCTGTCTCAAGCTAAAGCCCCATCTACCGACTGTTTTCAGGCCCATGCCGTGGAAGGCACATGCCCATGATGTACCTATTTGCCTTTTGCATTTCCACAGCTGTCCTGTCCGACGTATGCCACCCACTCCCTGAGCCCCGTTCGCCACCTTAAAATGGCAGCTGGCAAGCATGATGCAGCCCTTGCCTCTACCCCACCCCATCCCGTGGCAGAGTTGAAGAAGAAAACATTCTTTTGTGTATACTGCCAAGTTTACTGAGACAGGGGTTACAGGAAAGGAAGTTTGGTTGGTGTTCTCGCTGCACATGAGGCAGACAGGGACATTGTGGCCCTGTGAAGCCACACAGAGTACAGCTCCCCGTAAGTGTCCTGGAACATGCATTCTTTCAGACTGGTAACAAGGAATGCTTCCGGCAATCGCTGCAGAACCCTAGCTGTTTTCTCTGCACTTTCAACATGGCTGCAGGGGAGAGAACGCAAAATTTCAGACTGAGAAATGTTTCTGTTTTTGTTTGGCGATTATGAGGAATAGCTGCCTGGCCAGCCGCATCGGCAGAGCTCGTGACTCCCTTCCACTCCTGCAACACTTCTGGAGGGACCCACCTTGGGGAAAGACTTGGCAGAGTAGCCATTCTCTGCCTCCCAGTCTCCTGCCTCAGTGCAGTGTCATGAAGAGTCAGGAGAGCCCAAAAGGAACATAGAAGGGATTGACCTCCAGCTCGCCCCAGATTCATTCCACTAACCTCTCCGACCCCGTACAGGAACCTCCAAGGCACAGCAAAACTGCAAAGCCAGGCCAGGAACGTAATTCCCAACCCCTTCCCCACCCCTGCGCGCCAAGGCACAATGGCAAAGCTGTACAGCACGGACACAAAATCCCAGCGCACGCACCACTTTCCATCTCCCAGGTTCCCCCAAGCCGGGGAAGAATCTCAGGGAGGTAAAGGCAGAAATGGATGTAAAAAAAAATGTTATTACGGCCTCTCTAACAGTTTGGCATTTTTGGTAATACTCTCCACAGCTATGGCCCCTCCACTGGCCAGACCCTCAAGGGCAGGGCCCTTTTCAATGGCAGACAGGAGACCCTGGAAGACTCCTGATGAAGTGTTTGCAGACATCACCACAGAGCCCTCCCCAGAACACCTGAAGAACCCAGAGCGATGGTGGCAGCATCTGCGGACTGAGGGGGAATCCGACAAGGAGGCTTCCAGGGAGATGGCTGCAGTGGCAAAGGACAGTGGGTGGCAGTTGCCAGGGAAAGCATTGCCATGGCCAAAGATAGTATGGAAAGAGGCAGGGAGATGCAGAGCCAATACAAAGCCAGACTTCCCTGCTGCGGCACATGGTATTATCAGGGAAGCAGGCGCTACCCTACCTGCAAACCCACACCTAGCCATGTTATGCAGCCTTGGGACAACACAGGCTTCTGGGAACAGCTACAGCTCCTCCCTGTTGTACCCACGCTGCATTGCTCCCAGAGGCTGCACCCCTCCCAGACACCGAGAACGGTGATGACTGGGACCCCAGCTCTTTGGAAACCTTTACTACCCCTGGTAACGTCAAGCCTTAGCACTTCAGGCCAGAAGGCCCATGAACCAGAAGAGGCAGACACGAGACAAAGTCACAGGTGAGTTTAAGCCTGGTATTATGCCCTGCCCTGTCGCAGTTTACTGTTCTGTTTCACTTCTGGTGCAATGGAAGGGTTCTTTGGAGGCAGAGAATTGGCAGATTTTAATACGTTGTGTCATACTTAAAAGCTGTTTCATTTTCATTTCCTTTGAAGGTTGGTTTCTGTTCACTACTTAATCGATTGTTACGTAATAACAACCTACAAACTGTCATTCATAAGGAGTATTTTACATGGAAGATCATTACTTTACCACTAATTGATAAGGTTTTACACATACATGCAGACAGACACAAAGTACAACTGGGATTGCCACAATGCTGCATTTCCACAGCCCACAAAACACGGAACTGTCCAAAAAGACTTCCAAACTCTGCTCTCCCCCTCCCAGTTTAACAGCTGGAGGTTCAGCTGCACCGTTTCAGGCCTGAGACTCAGCACAAGAGCAATAGGCATCCTGGACAATATTTGCCCCAGTCATTTGCATTTTGTACTGGACGCTTTGCTGGCCACTCAAACGGCTGAGCAAGTCTCTGCGCCTCAGCATCTCACCTATCGCTAAGGATTTCTCCCTCACTCTCACAAATATTGTGCAAAATACAACATGCTGCTATGATCATTGGCACTTTTTCCCTGCTGCTGCCACCCTAGCCCACAAACAGCACCAGCTCCCTTTCAAATGGCCAAACGTACATGCCCCTGTCATTCTGCAGCTGGTAGTTCAATTCCTTCCTTCTGTCCAATGGGCCTGTGAATGGCTTCCTTAGCCAGGGAAGCATGGGGTAAACCAGGTGTCCCAGGATAACTGGAGCAGTGTCCATTATTGTGCATAGTGTTTCTGGGGGCAAATAGCCCATTTTCCACTAATTTAAATAGAGCTGAGGTCCAAAACATCCTGGCATCATGGACCTTCCCAGACCACCCAGCATTTATGCCCATGCACCTGCCACAGTGGTTGACAAGCAGCCCTTTGAGCACCACGGAGAAATACCCCTTTCTGTTTACAAATTCTGAGCCTGATGGGCGGGGACAAATAATAGGCTTGTGGCTCCCGTTTGCCCCAGTACCGTTTGGAGATCCCATGTGTGCAAAGCCATCAATAACCTCTGGACACCGCATGCTGGTACACTGCCACTGTAGCTCCGGGATCAGTACTGTACATAGCTCCAGAAACGTTGCCATCCGCATCCTGGAAATTCTCTCGCTGCTGCTGGTCATCCCAGATCTGCAGAATGATTCTTTCCCACCAATCTGTACTGGTCTCCCCAGCCCAGAAATGGCTCTGCAGGCCATGAAGCTGCTCCGGAAACCAGTCCTGTACTGTCAGTGGCTCAAGACGTTCCTCTTCTACTTCGTCTGCATCCTGGTTCCTTACCACGGAAGACTGTCCTGCTGCTGGAGGAGATGCTGCTGCATATTACCCGCTCAGTGGTGCGGCTGGCCAAGTCCCAAGCTGAATTCATAGGCGCCGACTCCGTGGGTGCTCCAGGGCTGAAATACCCCGGGAACTGAGGAAGCCGGCACTTATGGCTGAATTCATCGGGCTTGGAGGGCTGAAATACAGCCCAGGCAGCCCCTGCATATTGGAGGCTGCCAGGATAACAGCGTGGCGCATGGTTGGGTCCATGCTGGCCGACCACAACTTGAAAATGGCGCTAGCCTGCCCACAAAGAGCACCAGGCAGGGACAGATGAATCATGGGAACTTTTAAAAAATTTAAACTCTCCTGGCTTCTGCTCTGCAGCCCACAATGCCCAGAAAGAAAAATCCCAGAATGCACCCTGCTCAACTGCGAAGCAAAGGAGCATGGGATACCCGCTGAGAACACCATGCTTTCAGGTCGCCGCAAACTGCCACATGTCTACAGTGATGTGCAGTGAATGAGGGTGCACCGTCCCGTGGGCCGACTGTTAGTGCGGCTTGCAGAATGCATGTTACTTGACACGCAGAGAAAAGCTGTGGATTAGTCGCCCTCCCCACTGCCCTGTGTAGACAAGCCCCAAGTTCTGCATCTCTAAGGAGAATGCTGTTTTCTTTGTTGTCAGAAAGTTCCTTGTTCAGAATGAGAACCGGGCACCTCTCCTTGTGATTCTTTGCCTTGGTCAGATGACAGCTCCAGCCCGTTTGAGCATGATCTCTGTGCCAATGGTGCCAGCCTCTCCCTCCCCACTCCCCAGCCCTCTCCACACCCGGCACCTCCTCCTCCCCTGCCCCATGCAGTGCCCAGCCCCCGCTCCAGCCATGCCCCACGCTGGGGAAGCAGGGCGCTGGTAGTGCTCCCCCCGCCGTGGGGGTGTCAGCCCCTCTGCCCCACGCCTTGCCGCCAGGCGGGACTTTTGACCGATGAGACGGCCGAGTCGCCGGCTGGCTTTGTCTCTCTTGGGGATCCTGTGGATCACTGCGGATCACTGCTCTCCTCTTCTTGGGGGCGAGGAGGAGACTGGAGGTGGCAGGACTCGAAGGGCAGATGCCAAAGGTAACGAGCACCTGCTTCTCTTCGGGGACTGATGGCTGGGGTCCAGCCTGGATCGGCGTGAGGGGGCTTTGCAACAGCACTGTGGTGTGCCCAGCTGTCCCGCAGGCTAGAGCCCCTGCAAGTGGCCGCGGGGAAATGCCCCGAGCACACATGCAGCTTTGAGAACAGTCACGTGTGGGAGAACCGCTTGGTTCGGTGCCCTCCCTCCCCCTGTGCTCATGCTGTACACCAGGCTTGGGGAACTGAGTGCCAACTTCTTTGCAACAGTTTCCCAGTGAAGTCCCTTAGGCGCTTACTTCCCGTAGAGAAGGCAACCAAACCAGGGCATGATGCACTGAGAGCATCATCACCAGTGCCTTACATTTCTCCATTAAACTCCTGCCACCATCTCTTCCTGTCCCCCCCGCCAAGGGTTTTTAATGTAGGGCTGGAGGAGTGAACAGGATTGCACGGCAGCCTAGCGATAGCCCAAAGGCCAGCCGCGTTTGCTGTGATGGGGCTGGAGATTAGCTCGCTGGGTTCCTTGCAATCTGCGGGAGTTTTGCCTGAGTAAGACCTGAAGTGCTCAGCATCTCTGAAAATCAAGCCCAGAATAACACTGACGCCCCTGTCCTGGGCCAGACGCTCTGAGTAAGGGGCTTCAGCAGCGATTGGCGGTGGGCAGAGTAAAGCAACCAGGACGGTCATGACGGAGGCTGGAACTCTGTCCTCACCTCACACCTGTGGGGAAGACAGGCCTTCAGACACCCCCTCCCGCCTGCATTGCACTGTCCAGCCCAGGAGCAAGGAACCATTTCACACCTTAATGCTGGGGGGAGCTGAAGCCCAGAACAGGGAAGTAACTTACCTGAAATCATCCAGTGAGTTGGCGCCAGGGTGGAGAATAGAAGTCAGATCCTGACTCCCAGCTCTGTGCTCTGATCCCCGAAACAGCCCTTTCCAGATCCATGGCGGGGGGAGGCGGGGGGCAGGAGGGACTCTAGCCTCCTGCAGGAGACCCAAGGCCATTTATTTTCATTAAATATGTAAACTAAATAATGAAATTAATAAATTTTCAAGCCGAACATACATTAATTTTAATGAACAATGCCACATTATGCAGTATTCATTTTTGAAAGTTTATAATAAGCGATGCTCTGGGGGGAGGGGACAGGGAGCACAAGGTAGAAGTTTCGCCTTGAGCGCAAAATATCCTTGCACCGACCCTGGCTGGAAGGGACCTCAAGGAGCATTTAGATCATTGTCCTGCTCTGAGACAGGATTAAGGATACTTGTCCAACCTGTTCTTAAAAACCTCCAGTGACAGGGGTTCCAAAACCTCCCTAGGTCACCTGTTCCTGTGCTTAACTATCCTCAACTTTCCTAGTATCAAATCAAAATCTCCCTTGCTGCAAACTAAGTGGACTGCTTCTTGTCCGACCCTCAGTGGACATGGAGAGCAAACGATCCCTGTCCTCTTTATAACTCCTTTTTACATATTTGAGGTTTTATCCATGTAGACTTTTTTAATACTTCTCTACCTATAGGGAGGGTTGTGAGGATTGTGACATGTCCAGGCACTATGGCAACAGGGCCATACAAGCACCCAAGGTGGCTCGGGTCACAGCTAGGATTAGACCACTGGAATCTCTGCTTTGCAGAGCTGTGCTAAAACCACCATGTCCTTGTGGAAGGGCTGGAAGAATGACCCTATTTTGTGAATAAGT
This sequence comes from Lepidochelys kempii, assembly GCF_965140285.1. Taxonomy (NCBI): domain Eukaryota; kingdom Metazoa; phylum Chordata; order Testudines; family Cheloniidae; genus Lepidochelys; species Lepidochelys kempii. The sequence goes on along the minus strand of NC_136392.1, from coordinate 26,344,448 downwards.
GATTATGTGGCTTTGGCATTCCAGCAGGTCTCTTAGCCTTAGGTGGATCACTCTCCTCCTCCTCCTCCCTGCCCCGCTCTCTAACCCTCCGAACAGTTCCACAAATTCCATCTCACTTCCATGGGACTCTCACGTCCCCAGGGTAGTGAATCTACACCAAAATAACCAACTCTCCCCACCGACTAAGGCTGTGTCTACACTTGTGTGCGTGGCCCAATACTGGCTCATGTAAATGCTCCCTGGGGCTCCCCACACCTGTGCCTGAGAGTCCACATATGCTGTGCTGGATGCAGGTATAAAGCTGCTTAGAGGCGTATACCTGTGTCCACACTGCCACTATAGGTATGAGACATTAGTTCTACCATTACAGGGGTGGTATCTCAGGGTTCTGTGTATCACAGGGAGACACTCTAGGAACTGTTTTGTTGTGGGTTGTTGGTCCTGTCCCCACCTTGATGCAGTTGCTGATAGTAGTTCCTGATGGCAGTTCCTGACCACGTCACCCCTCCTTGTTATTCCCTACAAAACTGTGTAGAAGACATGGAGCAATGGGATGACGATGTGGTTCTACTCCTGCTCCTCATTGTGGGATAAATGGTCATGCCGTACAACAGGTGCTCAGTGTGGTGCTGGATAGAACTTGGGCAGCATTTACTGATCTGTCAAAGATGGCGGACCTTGAGGGTCAATGACAATTCATTTGGATTATACCGGACAGATAAGGTGAATGCCAATATAGCCACAGTAGGCCCTCGTGTGGAGCACTTAAACTTTTAACATGAGCTTATGACGGTTTGCTTTTGCAGTGGAGGGGATAGTATTGCAGCTATGGTGGTTTTGGACTTTTATTGTCAGCAGAGCTAGATGCAATCAATGGCTGTTACAGAGCACTGATCCCTGGTACAGTTTAAACTGCTTAAACTCTTGGGGGCAGAAGGGAGATGCTTCTGTACAAGGTACTGGCAGATGTTGTTATTGACAGTATATTCCCCCTCTTGCTTGGTTACTCTTCTTGGGGTTTGATTTTCAACATGTTTGATAAAGCCACTAAGAGACTGATCAACCCCTTTTCTGTGTTTTAGGCATCTGCTATGTTGAAAAATAGTAGTATTTTTTAACGCACATAATGGCTACGCTGCACTACCCCATCCCTCCCATGTATCCGTAGGACTTCAGAAAGATTTTAACACGGGGAAGAAGAGACTCAAATCGTATTTGCATGATCATGGTGCCAGATTTTTACACACCATTCCATTGTGTAGGAAGCTTGCAGCCCATTCCAGAACCCAGACACCTTCAGTTCGTCATCATTGGGAAGGAGGCCGCACACCCAGCGAAACAAAGCACAATTATTAGAAGTCTAAGGTAGAAGTTGTCATGGAAAGATCAACATATTTGTAAGCAGAGACAGGGTGGGCTCCACCCTGACATCTGGTGGTGAGGTGTGGCAAGTTGTGGAAAAGAACTTCAGGGGCTGATCTCATTTGCATAGGCACACCCACCCTGCCTAGAATGAGGCCATAACTGCCCAAATCGTTACTTTGGCTGCTGTGGGATCCCCAGTGTCTCTGTTATTGGGGCGGGAAGAATAAATTGTTAGTACCCTGATTATGGGAACTGTGCTTGGAACTGTACTTGGCCTTTTTGTTATGATGGAGGACTCACCATCAACTGAGTAGCACTCACTAGGCAAGGGACATGGGTTCCAAAACTCTGTGAATTGAGAGAGACTTGAGACAGGTATTAGTGCCTGGTGGTGTAGGCCCCTTTTGTGAGGGCCTGAAGCACCAATTGCACCTCTGTCTCTCTCCACTGTGGAATGTCAGAGCTAATTTTGGGTCTATTAAGAGTTTTGTTACAGGTATTGTGCTGAATTCACTTCAGCCTTATAGTGCACCAGCACTAAGGCTCCCACTACTATGAGCTGAAATCACTGAGAGCTGAAATCACTGAGCACTGTGTCAAGTAGGGGGGAGCCGGAAGTTCTAGTGTGCAGTGGAGCCGGTCGTGAGACAGCAGTGTGTTCGTGAGACGGCGAGCTGAGCGGAGCCGGTCGTGAGACAGCAGTGTGTTCGTGAGACGGCGAGCTGAGCGGAGCCGGTCGTGAGACAGCGGTGTGTTCGTGAGACGGCGAGCTGAGCGGAGCCGGTCGTGAGACAGCGGTGTGTTCGTGAGACGGCGAGCTGTCTGGAGCCGGTCGTGAGACAGCGGTGTGTTCGTGAGACGGCGAGCTGAGCGGAGCCGGTCGTGAGACGGTGAGCTGTGCAGAGCGGAGCCGGTCGTGGTGGAGCGGAGCAGAGCCCTGTGGGGCAGTCAGCTTCAGGACACGTAAGGTGCCCCTTACCTCTTTCCCCCACACCCAGGCACATTTTAGCCAGATTGGGGAGTAACACTCTGCAGGTGAACTTTTGAACTCCGGGGCTGGACTTTTTTTGGACTTTGGGCGATTAGTGGATTGCTGGACTCAAGAGACGTTTGGGTTCTGGGACTCAAGAGCCTGAGGGAAAGGATGTGGCCCAAATTTTCTGGGGTGGGTCAGTGTTCATGGTTTGGTTAATGAACACTAGTTGTGGTGTTTCCCCAATTTAATGCTGATGTTGTTTGCCTCATGTTATTAAAGATTCTCTACTACACCAAGACTCTGTGCTTGCGAGAGGGGAAGTATTGCCTCCTTGAGGCGCCCAGGGGGTGTGTAAGATTTTCCCAGGTCACTGGGTGGGGGCTCGAGCCAGTTTTGCATTTGCTTTAATGAGAGGGAACCCCTGTGTATTGAACCCGGCCCTTGCTGCTATCAACTTGGCCTGGCAGAAGGGTTACATATTTATAAACAAATTCACTGGTCACAATGGAGAACACTGCAGCTTGCGCCTGTCTCCTTCCCCTCCTCATCAGAAGGGGTGAGCAACAGAGGAAGAGGACTCAGTGAAACCTGGGGACTTCTCTTGCAAGGAGCATCAGAGGCTGATTTTTGGTGGTATTCCAGGACTCCTGCAGGCTCAGTGTTCGCCTCCTGATTGGCCAGTTGGTTAATGCTCCAGTGCTCTACTCACACAGTGGTGAGTGAGGGGAGAACTGGGTTTCAGAGAGGCTTGTCCAGAGGGCGTGTACTGAAGGAAAAGGCACAATGTGCCACCGTAATAAAGAATTGACCACATGGGGCAGGTTGTTACAAATTGGCAATTCAGAAACATACTCAGAGGCACAGATAGCTTTGCTGAAAAGTGCCACATGGCAATACGTTCTCCTGCTGATCCTAAGCAAATTTTATCTTGTTCTGTCTGCAGCAAACAAGCTGAGTTTGGACAGATGCCGTTGGCCACAATGCCCTCCTCCCAACAGAGCAGGAAACTGCCACAATAACTTAAACCTTCAAACACTGGGCCAGCCCTGGCATCTCCTTGATGCCTCCTGAGTTTTGGAACGCGGAGCCAAACTCCCTCCTCAACATTAATAACTTTATCATGGCAAGGGAGCCTCTCCACAGCTAAGGTTGCAACCACTTTTGATTGTAAGCTCTTAATTTATACCCGCTGTAACTTGGGCTTGGAAAATTACTTTGGCTGGAAATTGCCTGGTTTACTGTCAAGGTAAAGGAGATTCCTTCAGACTTTGCAGAAACAGACTCAGCTCAGGTGGTCTGAGTTACCAGTCATTGCAGAAACATACTTCTCTCTATTGTTTCCTTAGTCTATATATTGCAGTATGGCCCAGAAGCCCAAATTAGGCTCAAGGTCTCACTGTTTCAAGTTGCAGTGGGGGAGGTTTAGATTGGATATTAGGAAAAACTTTTTCAGTAAGAGGGTGGTGAAACACTGGAATGCGTTACCTAGGGAGGTGGTAGAATCTCCTTCCTTAGAGGTTTTTAAGGTCAGGCTTGACAAAGCCCTGGCTGGGATGATTTAACTGGGAATTGGTCCTGCTTTGAGCAGGGGGTTGGACTAGATGACCTTCTGGGGTCCCTTCCAACCCTGATATTCTATGATTCTATGATGCTATGATTCTAGGTGCAGCACAAATACAGATGAAGAGACAAAGCCACCATGCCAAGGGGGCTGCCATCTTCATTCCCTCCCCAAAGGGGACAAATGAGGCACAGAGGAAAGTTGTGGCAGACTCAGGAATAGAACTGGCACCTCAGCAGACCCCTTGCTATCCACTAGACAATGATGCTTCTCATTCCCTTTGGTTTAAATCTCTATACTTGGTTATAACTAACTATAAAACATGGCTAGTGATCCATGCTCACTTTGTTAACATGCTCTGAGGACTGCAGATGACAGAGCTCTGTGCAAGGGCAAACTAGTATTGCTAGTCACATTCGGCAGTCACTAACAGATGCTTACCTGCAATGGCAGTCAAGGTAAGATGGGCTGTGCTCATATGCATGGTTGGTTTTGCTGTTTATTGACATGATGGTGCATTTATCTTTTCAGGGGCAGATAGGAGACAGTGAGCACAGCAAAGATAGTGGGAAGAGGTGTTCCTTGTTCCCAGTACACTTTGCAGATGTGTGTATAATCCTGCGGCCAGTCACCAGCTAGCATGACATCAAAGGGTTGTGGACCACAACATGACTACCAGGGGAAGGCGAAGGGGCTGGAGGAGCAAGCAGCAGTCTCACTGTGGCCTGGCTAAGCAGATAATACCACGTTTTGCACAGCTTCCTGAATCATAGAACCATGATACAATTAGATAGAACTGGATACAATTAACTTAGGCTTGATAGAAATGGGGAGTGGATGGGTCATTACACAAAGTAAAACTATTTCCCCATGTTTATTCCACCCCCACTCCCCACCATTCCTCAGACGTTCTTGTCAACTGCTGGAAATGGCCCACCTTGTTTATCACTACAAAAGTTACAAAAGGTTTTCCCACCCCCACCCCCACCCCTGCTCCGCTCTCCTGCTGGTAATAGCTCACCTTAAGTGATCACTCTGGTTACAGTGTGTATGGTAACACCCATTGTTTCATGTTCTCTACGTATATAAATCTCCCCACTGTATTTTCCACTGAATGCATCTGATGAAGTGAGCTGTAGCTCACGAAAGCTTATGCTCAAATAAATTGTTAGTCTCTAAGGTGCCACAAGTACTCCTCTTCTTTTTGCGAATACAGACTCACACGGCTGCTACTGTGAAACCTGTCATTATGCAAGGCTCTGCATTTAGCCGTATGGAGTGGAAATCTATCAACTTCATGAAAAAACTCGTACAGATACAGACAGACATCATCTTCCTTTCCAAATGCAAACAGATGGACATCGTACCAAAAGGACTGAAGGTAAAAAATCCATTACAATCTACATACCACACAGACTATGCTGACAGCTTGTGCCACATGCTCTCAAAGAAACTGCGGAACCACCTGATCAACATCCTCTATAGCAAACAGGGAAAGATTAAGAATGAGCTCTCAAAACTGGATACTCTCATAAAAAACCAACCTTCCACACAAACTTCCTCGTGGCTGGACTTTACTAAAACTAGACAAGCCATTTACAACACACTTTGCTTCTCTACAAAAGAAAAACGACACTAAACTCTCTAAACTACTATATGCCACAAGGGGCTACAACAGTGGTTCCCTTAACCCACCCAGCAATATTGTTAATCTATCCAACTATACTCTTAGCCCAGCAGAAGAATCTGTCCTATCTCAGGGCCTCTCCTTCTGCCCCTCCACCTCCATGAACATGATACAGTTCTGTGGTGACCTAGAATCCTATTTTCGACGTCTCCGACTCAAGGAATATTTCCAACACACCTCTGAACAACATACTAACCCACAGAGACCTTCCTACCAAGACTACAAAAAGAAGGATTCTGGGTGGACTCCTCCTGAAGGTCGAAACAACAGACTGGACTGCTACATAGAGTGCTTCCGCCGACGTGCACGGGCTGAAATTGTGGAAAAGCAACATCACTTGCCCCATAACCTCAGCCGTGCTGAACACAATGCCATCCACAGCCTCAGAAACAACTCTGACATCATAATCAAAAAGGCTGACAAAGGAGGTGCTGTCGTCATCATGAATAGATCGGAATATGAACAAGAGGCTGCTAGGCAGCTCTCCAACACCACTTTCTACAAGCCATTACCCTCTGATCCCACCGAGGGTTACCAAAAGAAACTACATCATTTGCTCAAGAAACTCCCTGAAAAAGCACAAGTACAAATTAACACAGACACACCCCTGGAACCCCGAGCAGGGGTATTCTATCTGCTACCCAAGATCCATAAACCTGGAAATCCTGGACGCCCCATCGTCTCAGGCATTGGCACCCTGACAGCAGGATTGTCTGGCTATGTAGACTCCCTCCTCAGGCCCTACGCTACCAGCACTCCCAGCTATCTTCGAGACACCACTGACTTCCTGAGGAAACTACAATCCATCGGTGATCTTCCTGATAACACCATCCTGGCCACTATGGATGTAGAAGCCCTCTACACCAACATTCCACCCAAAGATGGACTACAAGCCGTCAGGAACAGTATCCCTGATAATTTCACAGCAAACCTGGTGGCTGAACTTTGTGACTTTGTCCTCACCCATAACTATTTCACATTTGGGGACAGTGTATACCTTCAGATCAGCGGCACTGCTCTGGGTACCCGCATGGCCCCACAGTATGCCAACATTTTTATGGCTGACTTAGAACAACGCTTCCTCAGCTCTCGTCCCCTAATGCCCCTACTCTACTTGCGCTATATTGATGACATCTTCATCATCTGGACCCATGGAAAAGAAGCCCCTGAGGAATTCCACCATGATTTCAACAATTTCAATCCCACCATCAACCTCAGCCTGGTCCAGTCCACACAAGAGATCCACTTCCTGGACACTACAGTGCTAATAAGCGATGGTCACATAAACACCACCCTATACCGGAAACCTTCTGACCGCTATTCCTACCTAAATGCCTCCAGCTTTCATCCAGACCACACCACATGATCCATTGTCTACAGCCAAGCTCTACTTCTTTTTTCATAGAACCATAGAATCAGATGGGACCACAAGGGTCATCTCATCTAACTACCTGGCAAGATGCAGGATTTGAAGCTATCAAATGGACTAGTACACAGTGATTTCCCACTACAGTTCATCAATTGCTGGTACAGCTCTCAGAGTAGCAGCCGTGTGAGTCTGTATTCGAAAAAAGAAAAGGAGGAATTGTGGCACCTTAGAGACTAACAAATGTATTTGAGCATAAGCTTTTGTGAGCTACAGCTCACTTCATCGGATGCATTCAGTGGAAAATACAGTGGGGAGATTTATATACACAGAGAACACGAAACAATGGGTGTTACCATACACACTGTAACCAGAGTGATCACTTAAGATGAGCTATTACCAGCAGGAGAGCTGGGGGCGGGGTGGGTGACCAGAGAGATTGAAGTGTTCTCCGACTGGTTTTTGAATGTTATAATTCTTGACGTCTGATTTGTGTCCATTTATTCTTTTACGTAGAGACTGTCCAGTTTGACCAATGTACATGGCAGAGGGGCATTGCTGGCACATGATGCCATATATCACATTGGTAGATGTGCAGGTGAACAAGCCTCTGATATTGTGGCTGATGTGGCTTGATTATCACTACAAAAAGCCCCCCCCCACCCTCCCACACCCCCCCCCCCCCCGCTCTCCTGCTGGTAATAGCTCACCTTAAGTGATCACTCTGGTTACAGTGTGTATGGTAACACCCATTGTTTCATGTTCTCTATGTATATAAATCTCCCCACTGTATTTTCCACTGAATGCATCCGATGAAGTGAGCTGTAGCTCACAAAAGCTTATGCTTAAATACATGTGTCAGTCTCTAAGGTGCCACAAGTCCTCCTTTTCTTTTTGGTACAGCTCTGACTTCAGTGGAGTTGCAGCCACTTACACAAGGTCTGAATTTGACCTTGAAAGGCTGAAGCTCAGCTACTCATATCTAAGGAGCAAACTGTTTCATGACCACTCCAAGAGGAGACACTTTGATCTAGAAAAGATGATAAAACGTTTAAGTAGCAGCTGCCCTTAATTATTTGAAAGATAAAAATTAAATTAAAAGAGAATATTTCAACTGGTAGTCATCATGAGGTAAAATAGTGTATAATAATATACAAATAAAAATATAAAAATGAAACAACGTTGAAGCAAATTTCAGAATTCTGAAATACGTTTTTTCCCCCCAAAACCTAATTTTTTCTGAAATTCCAACTCATGGGAAATTTCTAGAATATTCATTTTGGTTCTGATTCAAACCGAAGATGAATTTTTTTGAAGTGTCAATATTTCCCACAAACTGAAAATTCCAAATTTTGACCAGGTACACACGAGTTCCTGTCCAGGGCTTTGACACCAGACAGTCTTCTTCCCTTTCCATGTGGCTATTGGGTAATTGTTGTATTAGGTAACTGAGCAAGTCTGTCAAGTAAAATCAAAGAGGTCACTGAGGTAGATGCACCTGTTGACTGAGGCAGCTAACTGTAATAAGCCTGCTTCCATAGATTAGGAAATAACAGGGCAGGCTGATAAGACAAGGAGACCCTGCAGAGAGGGTGAATGATCTGGAAGGGAGTGGAGGAGCTCTGCATTACATTGCCATTGTTTCCCTGATCTCAGTGCAATTACTGAACCCTTTGGAAACTAAAGCAAATCTTGAGTTTGTGGAAAAGCAATTTGCTTTTCTTAACTGTCCAGATTCCCAATTCTGGCCTTTTTATGAATGGTCTCGAGAGCTTTACTTACACAGACACACTGGATGTATTTGATGGGATTGCAAGCACCAGAAACACAGGCAAGCTGGAAGGTCACATGCCGCATGAGAAGGGTTGAAAGCGGAGAGCCACGGTGAATGTTGCTGCTGTACCTATGTGCTGTGTGGACGCTCTGTGCTGTGTTTGTGAGTGGCGTCCTTTCCTGTAACTAACCCTTAGAAATACATTGGGGGGTTGGGGGGGGACTGAAAAGCGAAGATGGGGGAGGGGGGATTTTCCCTGTGTTACAGGAGACTGAGGTAAGACGGTGAAGCACTGAACAAGCCCGCCCCATCCTTCTTGCATGGCCGTATGAACTGCACCCTCTGACCTGGTGTCCCCCTGGAGGGAAGAGCTCTCTGACCCCAGTAGGCAACAGGTTAGCCCACGCTGTTGTGAGGCAGCGTGACATCGTCAGCCATCTATGACGTCACATCCCTTGCACACACAGACGCTAAAATGAGCTTCTTTACTCCCACCCACTGGGCTTCCCTGAGTGCAAGGGCTGCTCTGAGAGTGAGGCAGAGTCCAGGCCATGGGCTGGCTCCACCCCAACTGCACTGGCCAGTAGAAGAACAAATGTTGAACACCTTCCTATACACCATCCCTTGTGCCTTCTCCTGGGGAGATAGAGCTCCATGCCGCCTCCAAAATGGGCTGATGCCATGCAAACCCTAGAGGCCTTCCTCAGCATAGAGGAGATCCATATTCACCTTCTTGCCAAGCCGTATGGTTAAGGACCCTGGGCAAGACAATTGTGTTATTTGTGTTGCCCTCCAGCCGTAGGGTCCCATCTCACAGCACATGGGAAGGGCCATCGTGGGAGCCACAGGTGCTGACTCCGTGAGTGCTCCAGGGCTGAAGCACCCACCAAAAAAAAAAAATAGTGAGTGCTCAGCACCCACTAGCCACAGCTGGTTGGCGGCTTGGGGAGGGCGGACAGCAGCGAGGGGCAGGCAGGGGTCCTCAGGGGAGAAGGTGCAGCAAGAGTGGAGCACCCCTGGGGAAAAATAAAGTCAGCACCTATGGTGGGAGTGATGCCTTTTCCGCAGTTGCAGATGGGGTAGTGGAAGTGGTGATGTGATAACTAGGCCTACAGATTTACCCTAATTAGGAGCTCACTTGTGAAGAGTGAGTGAAAGTTCACAAAGTGGCACAAGAAAGGGTCAGAAGGGCTTCAGAGTACAACAAGGCCTCCTGCTAGAACTCAAGGACTGTGTTAAGATCTCACATCTTGAACAAAAGAAGTGTGGAACTGGAAATCAATTAGTGTGTCAGAAATTAAGCCTAATTGGTGGACAAAATAATGAGCGTGGTGGGCTATTCTGTCCATCACTCCCTTTGGGGGTCCTTAAAAAGAGCCTTTTGGGGGGAAAGGCTGGCTACTGTGACGCTGGCTAACTAGAAGAAGGGGAAGGAACCACCACTGAATCCTGGGACTCAGCCTGACACATTGTGCTGATCCTGAGAGATATCCTGACCAGACCAGGCCAAAGAGAGGGGCCTAGATGACATGGTCACCTCCCCCAGCTCTGGGCTGAATCCTGACCACCAGTGGTCTGAGAGACTTTGTCACTCCCCACCCCCAATGTGTCCTTCTCTTTCCTATCGTTCTCCTTTTGCCTTCTCTCTAATAAAAGTCTGGCTCAGCTGGTGAAAACTGTATATTTTGCAACATTGCTGTAAGTCCATAACCGGAAAGAGGCAGCTGAATGAAAATCCCCTAAACAGCCCCATGTTTGCCAGATATCGGAATGACTTATAAGTCTGTGGCTGTGTTTTTCCACCAGTAAAACTGCAAGTAAGTCAACACCAAAGACAGAAGCTGCATTTTCTCTTTGCTGTTCTTTCCTCTCCCCTTTTGTGTATATTAGTCTTGTTTTATTTTCCAGAAAACAGGATCTAACTTCAAAAGCAATAACAACAGCTCCAGCTCAGCCAATGTCTCTTTTTGCCAAAAAATTTGGTAGTCAGAGGTCTCTGCATGCCAAACGCTAAGCCTTGTTTAAAACTGTTTAATGTTGGGCCGTTTCAGGGTCATGGTAACACCTTTGCCTCTTTGGTTCCCTTTATTCCATCTAAGTTGATGCAACAGTGGATCTGCTCTGTAATTCAGGAGTACAGTTTGTAGGAATACATTGGTTTAATTTAATAAGGGGCTGCAAGAAAAAACAAGCATAAGGAAAAACAGCTCCAGCTAAGCCACTTCACTGTAAACACTGGAGGGCTGTTAAGGGGCAATGCCCCAACTGTTCGCTTTTCAGATTTTATGCCTCCCCAGCCAACCTTCAAAATGAGCTTTGTATGGAAGGGTCAAAACCCAGGAACACAGAAGAAAAAGAAGAAGAGGACTATAGCAACTTAAAGACAAACGGAAAGAGAATCATACAGAGGAACCCAGAGTAAGATCCAGGAACCCACTGGGGTGTTGGAAGAAGCTTGGCCTGACTGTGTTACCATCAGTGATGGTAAGCTGTTGGGGAAGATAGGCATGTTTGTAGATGGTTAAAACCCTTCTCTCTCTAAATGCTTTGTTCCTACTGTGAAAACAAGCAATACTTTGGTGTAAGAGCAGGCTGTCTGGTCACGATACTCACCACTAATCACAAACTCCCAGAGGGAAGGACTGCAGAGGTCTGAACTCAGTGGACCTGCTGGGTAAGCATGGCAGATAGGCAGCATCTTGTAGCCCAGGGTCCTGTCTAATAGTGAGGAAATTGTGGAATTTCACCCTTGAGGTATAAAAGCACAAGGCCAATGGTAATGCCCAAAGAGGTGCACTCCTAGAGAGCAGAAAGGGGACAGATGGTGCTAGCCCTGCAACTGTGACAATCATTTTTATTTGTACTGTGGTATCCCCAATCAGGGATCACGGCCCTATTATGCTAGGCGCTGTACAAATGCAGACCAAAAAGCACAGTCCCTAATCCAAGCTCCAGTGTGGCCTTACTGGAACTTTCTTGCACTGTAATCTTTAAAATGTTTTAAATGTAACAATATGCCCAACTCCTACAACAATCGATTTCTATGCGTCTATTGTCTGGCTGCACCTGAGAAAACACATTACAGTTGTCATCCTGATTCTGTGCTTTTGTTATGCCAAAAGCAAATTATAGTATTGGCTCCTGCTTTTTTAAATTTAAGTGCCATTGTTCACAACACCAGAAGAACAAAGCACAAGGCGGCAGAAGTTAATGTTCCCTTCAGACAGAAGTTCACTGTGCAATGCTTTTCGAGAACAGCTATCTACTTCTACAAGAGCGTTTAAATATTATCATGGTGATTTTAAGGGGACAGCAACTTAAAAAATAATCAGACCGCTGTCGGAAAATGGTGTAATCACTTTCACTGTGTCTCCTGAACAGCCATTTTGTTTTCCCTTGTTGTTTGTGTGGATCTTTCCCCACAGCAACAAGCGACAGAAGAGCATAGGAAGAGGGGACTGTGAAACCATAATAATCCCTTGTAGAGACACAGATGCAGGTGCCAGACTTGCAACTACATTTGACTCAGTGTTTGAAACTGACTAGATTTCAAGCAGATGGTGCCATCAGGATGCATCTTTCAAAGTGTTATGTTCATGGCATACACAGTGAGAAGTTAGCATGTAACACTTTGTGGTTCAACCCAGACCAGTAAGGGAGTTGTCATAACCTGCCCTGTAACTCTGGTTCCCTCTGTGCTGTGCAACAGCGGCTTAGAGCCCTTATAATGTAACATTGATTTTTTTTTTTAAATGTCTCCAGAGGCAATCCTGGCAATTACAGGCCAGTACTCCTAGCTTCAGTACCAGGTAAACTGGTTGAAATGATAGTAAAGAACAGAATTATTAGATACACAGATGAACACAATTTGTCAGGGAAGAGTCAACATGGCTTTAGTAAAGGGAAATCATGCCACACCAATTAGAATTCTGTGAGGGGACCAACAAATGTGGACAAGGGTGATCCAATGGATATAGTGTACTTAGACCTTCCAAAAGCCTTTGACAAGGTCCTCATAAAAGGATCTTAAGAAAATTAAAGTAGTCATGAGAGAAGATGGAAGGTCCTCTCATGGATCAGTAAATGGTTAAAAGATAGGAAACAAAAGGGTAGGAATAAATGGTCAGTTTTCACAATGGAGAGAGGTAAATAGCGGGGACCCCCAAGGATCCGTATTGGGACCTGAGCTGTTCAACCTATTCATAAATGGTCTGGAAAAAGGGGTAAACAGTGAGGTTGCAAAATTTGCCAATGATCCAAAATTATTACCCAAGATATTAAGTGATAATACCTCATCAAAAAAATGAAACCTGGTTTCTTTGTGGGACCTATTTTCCATAAAACTATGTTGAGCGGCATTGATTATATCCCTATCCTTTAGTTCTTTATAGATTGAATCCTGTAGCAGCTTTTCCATTATTTTGCCTGGGGTTGATGTCAAGCCAAACAGCCTATAATTACTGGAGTCATCCTGCTTGGCCATTTTGAATACTAGCATGACATTATCACTCTGCCAAGCTTCTGGAATTACCCTGCTACTCCAAGATGTATTAAAAACTAACATAAATGGGCAAGAGATCTCCTCAAACAACTCTTTGGCTGTTCTCTCAGGTAAAGACGACAACTGGAAGAAGAGCTCCGTGTGAGCTTGAAAGATTGCCAAGAAACAATATTATCCCCTGGGACCAACATGGCTACCACAACACTGCATACAGAGATTATTCTAGAAATTAATGGTGCAAGTTCTACTGATTCAGAAAAAATTGGAAAACCACAATGGGGAAAATGGTGGACTGGGGGCTTGTCTAATATGGAGAGTTAGTGTACAGTAAGTTAGGCTGTAAATCTACAATGCATTAGTCTGTTGCACGCTAACTGGCCATGACAGAGTCCGTGACATGGAGAGGAAGGTGCAAATGGGGGCAGGGAAAGAATGAAAGCCCCTGAAATGGGGTGAGGCAGGAATGGGGGGGAATACTAAGAACTCCGAGTCCTGGTGAGGGGTCAATTGAGGGAACCAAACAGAACCCCCGCATGGGGAAAATGGGGTTGCACACAGAGCTGCTTGTATGAGGAAAAATGGAGGACCATGGTAGGGAAAAACAGAGAGGAGCTGCAGGGAGTCCCTGAAATATAGGGGCATAGGAAGATAGCCCACAGGGAGCTCCCAATGTGAGCAAGGAGCTCAGCCTATACAAGCTATAAAGTGCGTGACCCTTTAGTAGGGATCTTGGGTACAAGTTACCAGGGCCTGCTGATTTAAAAATGTTTATCCTTAGTAGATATATAACATCCGCCATAGTCACTAATGAACTGGAAAGTACTTCATTGTCTTGCAACCAGTATACCATCCTGTTTCTTTCCAAATACAGCACAGCAATATTTACTGAACACTTTCACCTCTTCTGCATCATTAACAAATTTACCATCTCCCACTAGTAAGATGGTATAATGGGCCTATATCAGTTAGAATTTCTTTTGTTCCTGACATACTTAAACTGCTTTCTATTATCCTTAGTCATCAATATAAGTTAGAAAATGTAGAAAATTGATAAGGGAAGCTAAAGACAGGGAAATATCCATAAGGCTGACTTCCCTCTTTTTCCAAATCTCATATATTTTATATATATTATCTATAATTATTTTTAATTGCTGCCTTCACTTCCCCCCTGAACAGGATGGGACAATGGCTACATTGCAGCACCATAGAATTTAAACCTGAAACTATGGGCTGTCTATCTGCCTCCAATCATGGAGACAATTAATCAGTTGAATAACAGCCCCATTGAATTCAAAGGGATTATTCATGTGAGTAAGGTTACTCACATGCATGAGTGTTGGGATCAGGCCCAGTACTAGTATAAAAAAACCCCCCAAAACATTAGAGAACATGGGTTCTAGATATCAAAGACAGACATTGGCTGACAGTCCTATGCCAAGCCAGTGGCAGGTAAACACTGAATGAAACATTTGTAAGGCACCCATTCAGTGTGTTTCTCGTTGTCTGTAACTGGAAAAGCATCATTTTGAATAATGGTGCAGTGATTGGAGCTGCGTGGAGAGTTCAGCGATTAACAAGAAACTGCAAAAGCATATTTTAAAAGAGACTGTCTTTCTACTGAATGATTCATTGATTTCCAGTGCTATTAAAATCTCGTAAATATCAGCGATTTCTGAACATCCCTGTGATAATCTTCTCTTACCACTGATGTTACATAAATGCTACTTTCCATTCACTCTCCAAAGTGAAGCTCTTGGCTGTGACCATGTACAGAGTCAATCATTTTTCTGTCTGTTTTCAAGTGAAGATCTATTTTTAGTCTGGCCACACAATGACTGTCGCATGCTACTGTAGCCTCTTAAACACGTCTTCACTGATGTTATCTCCAGCACTCCACAAAAGGAGTAAGAAGCCTGTTCCTAGGGGCATTGGACCAGGATGGGGTGTGTGTGTGGGAGCACGCCCCCCCCACTTTTTCACAGGCCATAAGGGTGAGTGACAGAGGGAGAGGACAGAGAGGAGTGAGCGGGGAGGGGGCAGGGTCTTGTCGGGAGAATGGACGGTGGGGGCAGGGCCTTGGTTCGGGCACCTGTGGGCCCCCTCCTCCCCAATTTTAAGGCGCTTCCTCTGCTCCTAGTAGAGCAGCATTTTTAAAGCAGAAGGTTTGGTATTTTTGTTTGTTCAGGACAAGATTTTTATTTGCCCAACATGCCCATGCAGGGTGGTAAATCAGCACAAAGTGCCTGGTTATCTTTACCTGTGAGGCACAGCACAGCTCACAAAGGAGGAGAGCAGGAAGAATGAAGCCGCTACGCCCCTGACATGCAGATAGCAAAAAGCGGTGGGCAGGCAAGGGAAAGGAATGTACAGAGCCTAGCCCCCACATGTTGCAAAGCAGCGATGAGCAGTGCTTCAAGTGGTCTGAAAAAAGTGTGTGTGTGGGGCGTGGGGGAAGGTCTTTCACAATGTGGGAGCAGTAGCTTTAGAAGACAGTCCTTCAAGTGCAACCCTCAGCAAGTCAGTTCCATTACATTTTTTCCCCTGGGTTTGCAATCCACTTTAAGCATTCGTGACCAGCAGAGCTGCCTGATGTGGAAAGGGAAGTAACCCATCACTGGATGAGCAGCAGATCAGGGAAAGAGGGCAACCAGGGAAGAAACTGTGAATACTTTAGTGTTTGCCAGTTTGAGACATTGGCACAATAAAAAGCACAACATGGAGAAAGCAATTCTGTGGAGGCCTTCCAAATTATAGCACAGTTTGTGCTGTGGCTGCTCCTATGTAAATATCCCACCCCAAACAGTGAGGGTCCCAGAAGCTTATAGACCTCAGCAGCAGCATTTAGTACATGGTGTCATATGTTCATTCAGATATTCCCATAAATCACCTACTACCTAGTGGGGTTGGTTCCAAAGTAACCACTGCCATGGGCATTACGTGGTCATGTTGTGGCATTTGCTATGGACAAGCACCAGCAAACGCTGGATTCAAAGGAATGGAAACAAGGACCTAGCCGGCACAATGTTAATTTAAATTAATGATGGATTTTCCATGCACAAAGAGTCAAGGATGCCCCTTTTAGGGCTAGCTGAAGTGCTGAACACTCAGGGCGTTACTTAAAGCCAGTAGGAGCTTGGGAAACTCGCAACTCTGAAAATCCGGCCCATGAGAGAGAAAGCCCTGCATGACCCTCACTGTACAATAAGTGCCCCTCATCTGCAGCCTTGTAGAACACAAGCAGGCTGCCTTCTTCTGTGTGGGAGAGCAGCACATACATAGCATTGGTTCTTAATTTGTTTTCAGACAGGCAGGGAGAGGAAAACTGTCTGTTTTCAGAGGCTGGAGCAAGATAGTGGAGACCATAGAGACTAGGGCCCAGATCCACAAAGGTTCACAGAGGTCTCGGTGCTTAAGTCTGGGCTTTAGGCACCCCCATCATCCACAAAACCCCTGTTTGGCTGCCACGAACCCTGTGGACACCTAAACTCACTCGGTGTCTCAATTTTCACTGTAAAAGGCACCTAGGTTTTGCCTCTAGGCACGGGCACTGCTGTTTCCCTCTAGGTGCCTGGATGCTTATCACGAGCCGGGGGGAGACAGGCACTTCTCCACCAAGCTCACCCATGGGCCACAATCTGGTAGGCTTGCTCAGAGGCCACCTACTGGATAAGGTCTCCCACTTCTCAAGGGACGGCCCTAATCATGGAGCTAAAGTTATAAAGGTCACCACCTTCTCCTTTGCCTGTAGTGAGGCCAATGCCTGACTCATTCAGACAGGAACGAACTCTGGCTCCTATCCTGCCTGGCGCCAGGCAGCGGGTTTCCATTAGTGGATTGCTAGGTACCTTCTGCATCCAAACTCAGAGAGAAGCAAGGCTGAGAACACACCCCTCGTCAGTATCTACATTGGCTAACTTAGGCAGCTCCCCAGCTAGTGCGCTGGCTTGTGCAGATTGCATTGTAAGGCGCGTCTCTTCCTGTTCGTTGTACAGAAGCCTACAGGCCTACCACAGGCTGTGTGGACTGCAGCGTTGTTCTTGTGATTTTCTAGGCCCCTAAGCCCCTTTGTGGATCCAGGCCTCAGAGTGTTGTGGAGAGAGCATCTTGTCCCCAAACCCCCTTCCTGTATAAGCATCCTTGTTTCCCCAGGAGATTCAGACTTTCAGAAGGGAACACAAAAGATCAGGAGTTTCCCCCAAGGAAACAGAAGGCTCAACTTGTCTGAATCACCCTGTAACTGACCAAGCAAGGCAGCAGCCAAGGGGTTGGTTTTAAACCCAGACTAATGAGCTCCAATCCATCCACCACAACCATAGTCCATTCATAAGGTAACTGGACCACTAAGGACCTCAAGTTGTCAGAGCCTTCGATCTAGGCTCCACCTCCAACAGCCTAGTGCTTCTACCTTTGCAAAGGGCAGCACCTTCAATACAGCCACAGCTCCTGCCAGCTCAGCGTCCCCCCATCACAGGGCAGGGCTGGAAGGACCCCGCATCCCAGAGGCGAGAGCGCCATGTGCCCAACTGAGCCCCTGCAATTACATGCCCATGTTCCCCATGGCAAAGGATACTGTCAAGCAGCAACCCCCATTGCTGTTTTAGTCTATGCATCGTGGTGGATCTTTTGTTGACTTAACTTTCGGGCCAGTTTCCCTCCCACCCCACAGACAATGCTTCGGTGATTGTTGCCAGTGGTAACTGCTGCTTGGAGAGGAGCCAGAGGAAAGCACTTTATCACAGCGAAGCAGGAGAAAAACAAGGTTTCACGCACATGCTCCCACCTGCCCCCAGCCCTCCAGCTGCCCAGTGCAGAATTCTTCTCATCGCTGTAATTACCAGCCTGCGTTCATGGCTGAGCACTCCCAAGGACTTGCTGGTGGGGCTTGAGCACAGACAGTGCATCTCCGTCAGTGTATCTGAGGTGCTTGGATTCCTGGCTGAGGGTAACTGGTGCTGGATTCAGGACCCCAATCCTGCCCCTCAAGGACCAGTCTGAGCAATGCAGTTGGAGGTTTTGGAACTTCGCGGCGGGGGAAGGGCTATATCTGCCTAGGTGGCCATGGCTCCTCGTCGTCAGGGCTGAAGGCCAGGGCAGGACGATTTGTGCAGAAGTGGACCTTCTAGCTTGAAGCCCCCATAGAGCAGCATGTGGTATGTGGGAGGGCTCCCCACCCCTTACACAGCCTCCTGGCATCCTACTGGCTCCCGGGCAGCAGAACTGGGGCAGTTGGTGTCTCCACAGCTGTCAGTCAGCTGCAGAGACTCCACCCACCCCCACAAGAATGCCAGACAGTCCACTGCCGTATATAGGGATAGGGAGCAGGGCCAAAGCCATAGGCTACCTTGGGTGGGAGGAGGGGAAAAGGGTGTGCAGCCACAGAGCAACTCATGGCTATAGCCAAGAGGTCCTGGCTCATGTAGGTCCACCTGTGGGTGCTAAGTTGGGCTGCGCCTTAGCTCCCGGCCCACCCACTGACAGGGTCAAGATTTACCCCTGGGAAATAACGGAGAGAAGAGTGAGGGGCTAGGAAAAAGGGACGATGCCGCATTTCTCCGAATACAGTGTGTACATGTTGCATGGCCATTTTGAAGTGTACGATCATCACTGCAACGCCGTTACCAGGGGACCTTTCCATTACAATCACGCTATGAAGTAGTTCTTTTGTCATGACGTTTCCTGTTATTGTGAGAACAGCTCCTGCCCTTTTTGATCCTGATTATTTTGCTAAATTAATTTGCCATAATGTACGGGAGCAGTTTAGACTATTTCCCCATCAGCAAACACACAAGTAAAGCAGCATTAGAGGCTTCTAACTGAGAGAGCAGTTGCCTCAATGAGCTTCAGGGTAAGAGGTCCTTATAGCGGGCCAGATTCTCAGCTGGTGTCTGGCTCTTGAGCAAGGCAGTGCTATGCCAATTAACAGCTGCTGAGAATCTGGCCCAGTGCCTTTAAGGCAGGGGTCCCCAACGCAGAGCCGGTGGGCGCAATAGCGTCTGTCGGGGCAGTTGTGTGCGCCCGCAAGACACTGCGCCGCCGAAAAACCGCTGGCAGAGAACCGCCTGCCGAAATGCCACCTAGAAGCTTTAAGGTGTTCTGCATAATACTTTCTCCCTCCACAGACCAATCCCCACGTTAGGTGATACTAACCGTACAAAGAATAATGAAGTGCTTAAAATAATCAAGCAGGATCTAAATTTTAAATAGTCAGCTACTCAACTCTATGTGCTTGACTAAATTTAGTATGTCTTTATTCGTGTAGAAACACCTGAGCACTCATCTTCGCCCCATTATTCTCCTGCTTCTGACTAGGGTTTTTAAAGCTGCACAGCTCCCTGCCTTAGGTTGTGTCATAGGCCTAGTGGTCAGCACCTGTGCTTTGCTTTCTCCCTGAGAGCTAGGCAGTCTATTGCCAGTAATTACTAGTGTCACACAACTCCTTCAAAGCCAGGCTTTGCCTTTATTCTTAAGGGGAAAGCATTACAGAGCAAATAAAATAAATAAATAAAATAAAATCAATATAAATTCCACTACACCTGCTAAAAGCTTATCAGTCTTATAGGGCCCTTGTAGGTCAAAGTCTTTCCAACCCTTCCAGAAGAGTTCGGTCCTTTGGACCTGTCCGTTTGCTGGATCAGACAGAACCCCCTGAATCAGTTTCAGCACAGTTGGTTTTTTTAAGCCAAAAGCTGTTTTCTTAGTCTCTGGAAACCCACTTAGAACCCATATGTGCGACTGTCTCCAGGGTGTGGAACCTCTGACACACCAGGCTGCAATCCAGACCAGCGAGGGGCTGGGTCACCACTTGTTCTACAACCTGGGGTACATCACAACATTTTGCTGCTGTCGCTCCCAACCTGGGCTCCTCACAAATGGCATGCGGGTCACCCCCGAGTGTCTGTGTACAGCCATAGCCCTGGTCCAGCCGCTCTGAGCCCAGCAGCCTCTTGGCAAATGGTAGCCACACTCTGGCTTACAGCAGCCTTGGTTACTACTACTTCCCCTTAGACACCCCCATGGTTTTAGTTTCTGAAGCAGCTGGGGTACCTCACCCCCCACATGGTAGAACACACACAATCCCACCATGATACATAAACTTAATGCAATATGTTCCCCTAAAGATACTGCATGTAGTTGCAATCTGTCACATCACAGCCTGACAATTACACTCAGGCCAAACCAGAGCAAGGCTGTAGAACAGGCCAGAGGTGCATCTGTGGGAGCCACAGGACTAGGTGATTGGGGCAGGTCAGGGCTAAGGTGCATTAGCCCAGCTGTGAGAGGTCCCTCCCAGGACTGCAATGACAGGAAGTGCTATGAGTCAGGACACTGCACAGGCAGAGCTGTGTGTATAGGAAGCCTGCGCGCAGCTGGGCTTGAAGCCATGCTATTTGTGCACTTTAATGACAACTAAAATAGTGTCCATTGATAATAAGAGCTCAATGCATCGTGTGGAACTAGCACTACGATGAAGCTGCAGAACAAAACTCAGAGCAAGCACAGTCAGCTGGGAAACATCTTCATTCAACTCTCTCTATTAAACCGTTGCCAGTAGCAATGGGGACTCAGGCTTGCAGCAAATCAGCAGTGAGAGCACAATGCTGTAACGCCTTGCAGAGACCTCAGTATTCGAGACCTCCTGCATTGTTATACATTCAGTTTTTGTCTAATGGTGATGCACAGGTATGCATGACATAGAGAGTCCACCATCTCAGCTCTCTTTGGTACAAGGGGATGCTTACTGGCTTGTGAGTCATTGGCCATCATGGGAGAAAAAAACCCATTGTTATGAAGCTGACTAATGAAATGCAGAACGGGAAGATATTCAGGGCAAGGACTAGGTCTGTACAATGACTAGTGCAATAGGGCACCAAGCCTGATGGGTGCCTCTGGGTCTGTTTACACTGCAAATGGACACCTGCAGCTGGCCTGGGTCCATGGGGCTCTGGCTCACAGGGCTGTAATATTGTGGTGTAGATAGTCAGGCTCAAGATGGAGCTAAAGCATTAGGATCCCACAAGAGGAGAGGGTCCTGGAGCAGAAGCCCACTTGTCTACACTGCAATTTCATAGCCCTGCAGCTGAGCCAGCTGACACATGCCAGCAGCAGGTGTTTAATTGCAAGGTAGGCCCTCTTGGTCCTACTGTAACGTACCAATAATAAATGTAGGTTATTCCATACAAGGCAAGAGTGGATGTGGTGGGAAAGATGTCCTGCATATACTGCAGGGATGATGGTGAGCTGAATCAAAACAAAAAAAGGGGAACCATTAACTTGAGAAGCACCACAGTATACTTATGCCCTATCGTACAAGTGTATGAGATGGGTCATATGGGATACATGCATCAAATTAGCTTGATGCAGAAGAAGAAGATGAGGGAAACTAAATAAGATGGCTATTAATACTGCCCGAGGAGAAATCATAGCCCAATCCAATTCATTCAGTACTGCATGGACTGGATCCAAAACTCATTGAAATTAATGGGAGTCTATTGACTTCCCCTGGGGTTCGAATCAGACCCCCATCTGAACAAGGATAATCCATAGCTAGGTATCATGTCCCATGGTTACCAACACTATGCAAGCATTTGGTAATTCTCTTCCCCCATCCCAGCAAGGTGGATTCTGGACTCAAAACATTTGTATAAAGTCTGTAAACACTTTAAACAAGACATAAAATGCACAGGGGCAATTGGGTGTTTTCTCTTTTCACAGCAGGAAAGCTGCACCACCTTTTGCTTAATAGTGGAGGGACAAGTAAATAGTAGACTTCAACGCAAAGCTAAAGTGACCTAGTCTATTTAATACTTTGCTCCGATCCTGAATGTCTGAAAGAGTCATGAATCAAAATTTCTCTGGGGAAAATGACAAACGCACCTGTAATTCCACATGGGCAGTTCAACTTCAACTGCAAACTGGGGGAGTTAGAACATTTAATGAGTATAATTAATTTTGACTGCTATAATCCTTTCAGGGGTCAGGAATATTTCTGGTGACATGGAAAGAAATTCTTTCAGAAATAAGCAGGAATGTAAGTTAAACCTCTCTAACGGCGACTGTGAATGTCACACAGATTATTCCTAGCCAGGGTGGGAAACCTGCCTTGGACACAATAATCAGCTCAAATCTTTGCCGTAAGAGAATTCAGCATCTTGGTGCATCTCTGCACTTCCTGATTACATGTGGGATTGAAAGTTTTGCTCTTTTCCCCTGGAGATCTCACAGCCCATAGGTGATGCTTCTCTTAAGAGCCATGACGGAAGATTAGAGCAGCCTGGCAGCCTTTGTAGAGGTTCTCCCAGCTACTTTCTATTTACTAGGTCCCTTTTTCTCTCATTATGGCAGGAGTGACAGTCTGGCCTGCCTGCCACACATCAGCACCTGCAGGAGCTCTACAAGCATATTACATGAAAACAACCAAAACAAAAACAGATTGATCAGTACTAGAATTAAAGTAAATCCAGAGTATAAATGCCACAGGTCAGTAGAGTAGCAGACGAAGGAATTGGTCAGGGTAGCCCTGAAAAACATCCCATGCCTATCTTAGGCATAATTCCAGCCGACAGCAGCTAAATTAGCTGGAGTGCACGTAAATTGAACTTTGCCAGTGTGACTGATTTGTTAAATCCACCTGTTCTCTTGTCTCATACTTGGAATGTAAGTCCTGTGAGATGGAGACCTCTTGGCACCATTGGCTTGTACATCTAGCAAGATGAGGGCCCAGATCAGCTGCTGCAATACAAGTTAATACTTTTTCAAAAGCAGAAGGGCAGAGAGACCCCAAGACAGGCTGTTAACCAGACAAGGCTGGACAGCTTGTGGGAAGCTGATCTAAGGCAATCCATCCAGATCCCCACATTACCGGGGGTCAGAAGACCCATCCTCCTGTTCCCAGCTCTTTTAGCACTGCAGCTGCTCCTGGATAGCACCCCCTACGCAGCCCTACACCGCACCTGCCACAGAAGAATTCTCCCCAGCCACTGGCAGCCCCTATCCATTATCAGAGGGGGGAACTTTATCTACCTTCCCCCATGGGACACTACTGAGAACCTCTACTGGTTACAAGTCCCAGAATGAGAATCTCTTTCCAGAACCCTTTGCTGTCAGCCTTCCTGGATGATGGACGATAACATTTGATTGTTGACAGACAGGACAACCATGGCCCACAAATAAGGGGAGAGAAAAGATCAGCAAAGACAGAAAATGCAACTGCTGTCTCTGGCATTGACTTTCACTTGCAACCTCACTACTTGAGGAGCACCAGCTCGGTACATGGTTTTACCA
Source organism: Lepidochelys kempii (assembly GCF_965140285.1). Classification (NCBI taxonomy): domain Eukaryota; kingdom Metazoa; phylum Chordata; order Testudines; family Cheloniidae; genus Lepidochelys; species Lepidochelys kempii. The sequence goes on along the minus strand of NC_136392.1, from coordinate 26,320,937 downwards.
GCCACTCTGCAACCTGGCAAACTTGTACCAGCACTGGGCTGTTTAGGGCAGTGCTTTTAGCTGCTTAGAGGCTTACAGCAGTGTTGCAAAATAGGCAGTCTTGGCCAGCTAAGCCAGACTTACTAGACAGAAGAAAAGAGCAGAGGGACAGGAAAGAAGAAATAAGGTGGGGATGGAAAAGGACAGATGGGGGCAGGGCAGGCACAAAGATTCACATCCTAGGTGGGGTCTGGGATTCAGAAGGAGCCAGTGGAAGTGGCGATGTCCTCTAGGTCCCTCTCTTGGCTGGGTTGATCCGGACATCTCTCTGGAGTAGGACAGAGTCCCAGCAGTGTCATGGTGGATCCTGGGCTCCCTGGAGACAGCGAGAGTGGCAGCCATAACAACAGTGAAGCTCTTTCTGTCAGTGACTGCTGTGTTCATGCTCACTTTGCTTTTAAGGGAGGGAGTGAGGGGCAGAATAGCCCAGCCTCATTATTCTGTCTACCAGGTATACCTAATTTCTGACATGCCTGTTTTGATTCACTGATCTCAGGTCCCACACGCCTCTTGTTTGAAACATGATCTTAAACAGTCCTTGGGCTATAGCTGAGGCCCTTTTGCACCTTAGCCAATCACGTGATGATTGATGTAAGCTTTTTTTTTTTTTGGGGGGGGGGGACTGTTGATAAGATATTCCACTTTCCCCCACAGTTGAGCCTATGCATTTACCCCCAATTACTACAAGAGACCATCACTGCAAATAAGGCGGTGAAGTTTATTGATTGGATTAATACAAGTGCCACCAGACATTAAGCACTCCACAAATTCATGCAGCTGAAGTTTTGTGACCCCATAATTTTGCAGTGGGAAGGCACATGCATCTGATTGTGCTGGAAGTGAGTGAATTTGCAATGGATTGAGAGGCTCTTTCGTTAGGGTCTATTGCATACTCACCTGCTAACATATGCTGTTGACTGGATGAGACACACAGAATCCTGCCTCCCGCTTCGGTGAATACTTAATGCTTCAGAGAAATGACAAGGGACATCATAGTGCTCCTGACCCATTGAGCAGCACTGCTGAGTGGGTATAAGAATGCCCATGGCAATCAATCAGTTTGCTCACAGAATGATGGGATTTGATTACTTTCACTCAAATACAGTGCTTTTCACCAGGTAAAATGCCTCACTAATATAAATGGAAGAGCTCACCCTCTGGATACTGTGACGAAGTGGGACTGTTCTTAATGTTTTCTCTGAATATTGTGGGGGTGCCTCAGTTTCCCCTATGCAGTTCTTAAGTATCTAGGTGGTGGGATAAGGGTGTATGATCATTGCAGAGCCCTAGAGGGCAGGTGTGTGCAGGGGTCTGGACACAGAGAATGGCCAACACCGTTTCCTGGCAACTAATGGCCTGGCCCTTCCCCACTGCAAAGTGATAGCTAAAGGGTTAAAGACAAAGAGATCAGGTGACCTCCTGGCCCGGGAAAGGGACAAAGCCCAGAGGAGGAGGGGTGGGAGAGAGTTTCAGTTTGGGCTGGCTGGGGACATGGAGTGAAGTGCAGACGGGGTTGTCTGGCTCACTGCCCCCCAAAATGGACCCGGCTGAGGGGTCCTGTTCTCTGTACCTACAAGCTCTGTGTTAGACCATGTTTCTGTCATCTAATAAACCTCTGTTTTACTGGCTGGCTGAGAGTCCCGTCTGACTGCGAAGTTGGGGTGCAGGACCCTCTGGCTTCCCCAGGACTCCGCCTGGGCGGACTCACTGTGGGAAGCGCATGCAGGGGCAGAGGATGCTGAATGCTCCGAGGTCAGACCCAGGAAGGTGGAAGCTGTGTGTCCTGGAGACAGTCTGCTCGCAGAGAGGAGACCTCACCAGAGTCCTGACTGGCTTCGTAGGGAGCAGTTCCAGAGCATCGCCCTGGGACTCCGTGACAGTTACCAACTGGGATATAGATACAATGGACCTCCATCCTAGAGAGCAGATCTGTTTGTTGGCAGGGAACTTGCCTGATGAACAGTATTTAAGTAACCTGCACCCCTGCTAAAAACAGCATGAAGCAGAGGTGCCCCCATTGCTGTGATTGAGCCCTTGTCTTCAGGCAGGAGCAGACCATTCACAAGAGGACAGAGATGGGACATTAATATCTCAGTTATCAGACTGAGGCAGGTTAAAGGATATTTATCAAATGGCTGTTTTAAAATGTGCTACAATGTGTTTCTGGCCACTCCAGCAGAGAGTGCCTTGATAAGCAGGCAGGTGAAATACATACCTGGAGAAACACCCCATGGGGGTTTGCAGAGCACCCAACAGGGTTTGCAGGGGTGGATTCAGCCATTAGTGACAGCCTAGCCTGAGCAAAGGGAAACAGCAGAAGCAGGGCAGACCGAGATCAATTTAAGGACTGAATCTGCTCCCCTCATCTATGCAACCCACTGAAGAGCTATTGAACCAGATCCTCAGAGGTTACAAACTGGCATAGAACTATGTTGATTTACACCAGGTTTGTGTTTGGCTCTGTACTTTGTCCTTCTGTAACCCCTTCCATCCACAGACCTAAGAGCACTTTACCAACTACAGCTATTAACAAATTATATCTCAACACCCCTGTGAGGCAGAAAATTAATATGTCAGTTTTGCAGATGGGGAAGCGAAAAGGCTAAGGCACATCTTCAGGCTGAGTGCAGGAGCACTTATCACAATTGCGCATGCTCCACTTCATATGAATATTTAAATAGCCATTGAAGCAGGGACTCCTAAGTCTCCCAGGCAGAGCACTAACCACTAGACTGCACAGTCACACACTCTCTGACGCAATGAATAGTGAGGTATTTTATACCAAGTGGAACGACTTCACCAGGACAAATTGAGAGAGACTCACCCCATAATTCCCCATAGCCCAACTCAGTAAGGAAGCAGGAGACCAAACTTCAAAGCCCTGCTCCAAATCAGGCAGAGTGGGGATTTGAACCCTGCTTTCCCATATCCCAGCTGAGTTCTTGACCCACTGGGCTATTGGGAAGGAGGAGAAATTACCACCTGTCATGAATATGCGTGGGGGGAAAGAGTAGCAATCTTTATGTATGCCAGCCATTCAGTAATATAAAATCCCTCCTTGGCAGCTGTACTGGATTGCCTTACCTGTAAAGGGTTAAGCAGTTCAAATAACCTAGTTGGCACCTGACCAGAAGGACCAATGAGGAAGAAAGATACTTTCAAATCTTGTGGGGGGAGGATTTATTTGTTGTTCTGTGTGGTGTTCTCTCTCTGGACGGAGGGAGAAGCCAAGCAGGTAAAATATCTCCTGAAACATACCTGGAATAATCCATCTAAAACCACAGAAACTGAGTAGGACAAGGAAATGCATTAGGTTATCTCTTGTTTTGGCTTGTGAATTTCCCTATGCTAAAGAGGTAGTTTCATTCCTGTTTTGTAATTGTGAAGCTGAGCCCAGAGGGGAATCCTCTGTGTTTTAAAATCTTATTACCCTGTAAAAGTTACCTTCCATCCTGATTTTGCAGGTGTGAGTCTTTTACTTTTTTCTTTATAAATAAAGTTTTTCTTTTAAGAACTTGATTGATTTCAGTGTCCTGAAGACAAAGGGTCTGGTCTGTGCTCACACTGCTAAGGCAACTTGTTGGTATTTTATTCTCAAGCCTCCCCAGGAAAGGGGAGGACAGGGCTTGGGGGGATAGGGATTCCAAATGACTCTTCCCTAAATATTTTGTGTAAATCACTTGGTGGTGGCAGCAGTATCAGTCTAAGGAATTGGTGCCTTTAGAGAAGTTTTAACTTGAGCTGGTAGAATATAAGTTTAGGGGGTCTTTCATGCAGGTCCCCACATCTGTATCCCAGAGTTCAAAGTGTGGGGGGGAACCCTGACACCACCACACCTCAGATGTGTTTTGTGCAGTGCCCAGTGGACCTGCTCTGAGATGGCCTCTAAACACACCTCTGAGATGGGGCCCTACAAGCAGGATAGGCAGGGAAATGCCTAGCTGAGGATTCTGCTAGGGTTTAAGCACAGAGCAGCTTGGCAGGGTCAGGACTTAGACCTGGTGCACACACCCACCAGCAGAAGTTTAGGTGCTTAAGGGATTTTAGTATCAGAAATTTAAGCATGTAGGGAATTTAGGTACCAACAGGGTTAGGGGGGCACCTGAGCAGCAGTTCTGAGGATCTAAATTTTGGACTTAGGCACCTAAACCCTTTATGGAGCTAGCTCCAGGCCATCTTTCCTCTCACATAATCAGACCAGACATGTCATGTTTAGGCAATACAAATGCAGCAACATCATATGAATGGCTTGATTTCCATCACCTCCCAATCCCATTCACCACAGTTCTGTTTCATGGCTGACAAAGCAGTTTCCACTCCTTTGTCTACCTACCCCACTCCAGGACTTGTGCAATATTCCTTGTTTACTCCTGCACAGAGCACCAGCTGCAGGCCCATGTGCCACTGAACCCTCGGTGTTTGAATGGAGCTCAAGGGATGCTTTGAGGTGGTGAATTCATACCAGCCCGAGAGAGTTTAGCAGACAGCCCCCCCAGCTCAGTCACAAAACCCCACTACTCCAAATGTCACCAATCCATTGCCAGAGTGACCAGACCACCACAGAGAGGATGGTAGGGGGAAAGAAAAAAAACAACAACAAAACAACAACCCAGAAATAACAAAGTCACTGTAAAAAAAGTGGGGTAGGTAATCAGTCTTTAGTACCATTATCTACACCCAAAGTCTTCAGCCCCATTTCCATACAAGTTCACAGTCTCCTAGGGAGGCGGGTCCAGCCTATACCCCCTCCCTCCAAAGTCAGTACCTTTTGTCCAAGGTGATTGCTTCCCCTCCTGACCCTTTCTGGGGCAGCTTTCCCCCCTTAGTGTGCCTACCACATCCCAACCTCTTTGGGTGTTACCTTTCCTGCTCTAGGCTGTGCTGCATCTCTCTTTTAGAAGACCCACCCCCTCCCATTCTCAGCAGCCTTAGAAAGTTGGGTCATTGGGGCCAGCTGTGTCGGATTGGGGTTTTTTCTCCCACTGTGGGACAGTTCACTCTGTCACAGATGCAGAGGCTTTGTGCTAGCCCTAAATTCCACTTAAACCAGGGGCCAAAGGCTCATGCTGGCTCTCTGCACAGGGCTGAATTTCGGCTTTGCTAAGCACCTGAGCAGCCTTTAACCAGCTACTAAATCTTCCCAACCAGCTACTAAACTTTCCTGGCCAATGTAAACCACCCACCCACCCTCCTTCCAGCCTAAACAGAGCTCAGTTGTTGCAGTCTTGCATAGACTAGAAGAGACCAGCACGACCATCTAGTCTGAACACCTGCACGTTGCAGGCCACAGAACCTCGCCCACCCACTCCTGTAATAGACCCCCTAACCTCTGGCTGAGTTATTGACGTCCTCACATCATGATTTAAAGACTTCCAGTTACATAGAACCCACCATTTACACCAGCTTAAACCTGCAAGTGACCCATGCCCCATGCTGAAGAGGAAGGTTGACCCCCACCCCAGGCCTCTGCCAATCTGACCTAGGGGAAAATTCCTTCCAGACCCCAAATATGGTGATCAGTTAGACTCTGAGCATGCAGGCAAGATCCACCAGCCAGACATCAGGGAAAGAATTCTCTGAGGTAACCCAGTGCCTTCCCCATCTAGCATCCTATTTCTGGCCATTGGAGATATTTGCTACTAGCAATTGCAGATCAGCTATATGCCATTGTAGGCAGTCCCATCACAGAATCATAGAATTGTAGGACTGGAAGGAATCTCAAGAGGTCATCTAGTTCTCAAGAGGTCATCTAGCAGTCTGGTGGTCTGCACTTGAACAGGACTAAGTATTATCTAAACCATCCTTGACAGGTGTTTGTCTAACCTGCTCTTAAAAATCTCCAATGATGAAGATTCCACAAACTTCCTAGGCAATTTATTCCACTACTTAACCACCCTGACAGTTAGGAAGTTTTTCCTAATGTCCAACCTAAACCACCCAACTGCAATTTAAGCCCATTGCTTCTTGTCCTATCCTCAGAGGTTAAGGAGAACAATATTTCTCCCTCCTCCTAGTAGCAACCTTTTATGCACTTGAAAACTGTTTTCATGTCCCCCTCAGTCTTCTCTTCTCCAAACTAAACAAACCCAATTTTTTCAGTCTTCCTTAGGTTATTTTTCTAGACCTTTAATCATTTTATTGCTCTTCTCTGGACTTTCTCCAATTTGTCCACATCTTTCCTGAAGTGTGGCACCCAGAACTGGACATAATACTTCAGTTGAGGCCTAATCAGTGCATAGTACAGTGGAAGAATTGTTGTGTCTTGCTTACAACACTCTTGCTAATACATTCCAGAATGATGTTTGCTTTTTTTGCAACAGTGTTACACTGTTGACTGATCTTTAGCTTGTGATCCACTTTGACCCCCAGATCCCTTTCCTCAGTACTCCATCCTAGGCAGTCATGTCCCATTTTGTATGTGTGCAAAGGATTGTTTCTTCCTCCATGGAGTACTTTTCATTTGTCCTTATTAAATTTCATTCTATTTACTTCAGACCATTTCTCCAGTTTTGTCCAAATCAGTTTGAATTTTAAACCTATCCTCCAAAGCACTTGCAACCCCTCCCAGCTTGGTATCTTCTATGCCATTGTCTAAATCAGGTATTCTCAAACTTCATTGCACCGCAACCCCCTTCTGACAAGAAAAATTACTACATGGCCCCAGGAGGAGGGTGTGACATTCTGTACCTCAGGGGAACACCCTGCACCCCCATGTTCATCCTTATAATATGATTGTGTGGTATCTAATTCAAAGTTTGTCATGTCAGGTGCCTTCGGAAGGCTCACGATGTACTGAGCATTGTTGTTATAGTAATGTTATACGTTGTAATTTCATGTATATAGTTATGAGGCTGAAAATGTGTCCTCATCACTTAAAACAAGCCCAGGCAAAACTCTCCAGGAGCAGAGGGGCAGTGCACACCTTATCAGGGCATGTGTGGGACAAACCCAGCACAGCCTCACAGGAACAAAGGATCTATTGGACTCTCGAGTGAGTCACCCCCCTTCCCTTGGTCAGTTTGGGACTATGATGAGGTAATGCTCACCTGACTCTGAAGGGGGGGCAAAGCCAAGAGGGAAGAAAGGACATGATAAAAGGGAGAGACTTTTGCCATGCTCTTCCTCCTTCTTCCACCTCTATCTACAGACACCACCACAAAGCGCTGATCAAAGGGGACAACCTGGCTGAAGGGTAACCAGCCAGCATGTGGTGAGAAGCATCTAAGTTTGTAAGGGCACTGAAAATGTTCAGATCAGCTTAGAATGCATTTTGCTTTTATTTCATTTGACCAAATCTGACTTGTTGTGCTTTTGACTTATAATCACTTACAATCTATTTTTTGTAGTTAATAAATCTGTTAGTTTATTCCACCCGAAGCAGTGCATTTGGTTTGAAGCATGTCAGAGACTCCCCTTGGGATAACAAGCCTGATACATAGCAATTTCTTTGTTAAATTGATGAACTCATATAAGCTTCCGGGATCCAGCGAGCATAACTGGACACTGCAAGATGGAGGTTCCTAGGGTTGTGTCTGGGACCGGAGATATTGGTTAGTGTCATTCGGTTGCACGATCCAAGCAGCGGCTGGCCAAAAGCACTCACTCATACAGCTGGGACCAGCTTACATGCTAGAGGCTGTGCGTGAATGGCCTGGGAGTGGGGGTTCTCACAGCAGAGCAGGGTAAGTCTGGCTCCCAGAGTCGAGGATTGGAGTGACCTAGCAGATCACCAGTCCAGATTACACCAGGGAAACATCACAGTGACATAGCGAGCAGGGTTTATGTATGGCTTGTTACTCCAAGTGGAGTTTGTGATGGGTTCAGTCACAGAGACCCCCTTGAGACTGTCACCGGATGTGCCAAGATTACCTCTGAACCTGTTTTCCCTGCCAGCTTGGGACTCCAGAAACCTGTTTTGTTGAGCCAGACACATTAGCCTGCTGCAATCCAGACCCAGGGTCTGGTCCTTGCCCCCAAAAGCTGCAGACTTTAATCAAAAACTGTTCAGCATGTCACCTATCTCCAGCACCCAGACACCCAGCTCCCAGTGGGATCCAAACCCCAAATAAATCTGTTTTACTCTGTATAAAGCTTATACAGGGTAAACTCATAAATTGTCCGCCTCTATAACACCGATAGAGAGATATGCACAGCTGTTTGCTCCCCCAGGTGTTAATCACTTACTCTGGGTTTATCAATAAACAAAAGTGATCTCATTAAGTATAAAAAGTAGGATTTAAGTGGTTCCAAGTAATAACAGACAGAACAAAATAAGTTACCAAGCAAAATAAAACAAAACATGCAAGTCTAAGTCTAATATATTAAGAAACTGCATACAGGTAAATCTCACCCTCAGGGATGTTCCAATAAGCTTCTTTCATAGACTAGACTCCTTCCTAGTCTGGGCCCAATCCTTTCCCCTGGTACAAAGTCCTTGTCAGTTCCAGCTCACGTGGTAACTAGGAGATTTTTCATGACTGGCAGCCCCCTTTGTTCTGTTCCACCCCCTTTTATATCTTTGGCACAAGGCAGGAATCCTTTGTCTCTCTCTGGGTTCCCACCCTTCCTTCTCAATGGAAAAGCACCAGGTTTAAGCAGGATTCCAGTATCATGTGACATTTTCACATGTCCTGTGAGACTTCATTACCTACTAGCTGGCACACAGGTATACAGGAAGGCTTACAAGTAAACAGAGCCATCTACAACCAATTGTCCTAGTCAATGGGAGCCATCAAGATTCTAAACCACCATTAATGGCCCACATTTTGCATAACTACAGTAGGACCTCAGAGTTATATTTCATATTCCTAGTTTCAGGTACAAGAAAGATACATTCATACAGATAGGATGACCACACTCAGTAGATTATAAGCTTTGTAATGATACCTTACAAGAAAACTTTTGCATAAAACATATGCCAGTTACATCATATCGACACTTATAAACATATTTTTATAAAACATATGGAGTGCAACGTCACAGAGTTCACACTTTAAGCACTGATATTTGTGATTATAAGTGAGTCTTAAGTGCAGTGGCTAAGAACAGTCAGGAGGAGGTCACAGTTTTGTTATTTTCTGTTTGCTTCTTTCGGGAAAGGGAAGTAGGAACAGAAAAGCAGAAAGATGGGTGAAAGCAGTGAAACAATTGTGAAGTTGGAGCTTTTTAGGCTGCAGGTTGCAGAAAAAGAGAGGGAGCACCAGAGATTCTTGCAACTGAAAGAACTGGAGATAAAAGAAAAAAGAGAGAGAGAGAGAGAACACCAGCTGGACCTGCCAGAGAAACAGACCTAGAGGCCCCCAAACCCAACAACTCCCATCGCTCCAAAAAATCCACAAGTGGGAACACTTATGTCCTGCATACAGTGAGGAAGATGGTATTGCTGAATATCTGACTACCTTTGGAAGGCTGTGTGTAATACATGAAATCCCTGACGATAAGACAGTTCCTACCCTGATTGCAAAATTAACTGGTAAAGCTTGAAATGTATTCAATGGAATGCTTATTGAAGATGCTTTAGACTATTGTAAATTTAAAAATACTGTTTTGTGAAGTTTTCAGATTACCCCCAAAACATATAGAATTAAATTTAGGAATCTTAAAAGGGATTTTGGGATGAGTAATGGGGAATACGTAAAGAAAATGAAAGATTTGTTGAGAAAATGGGTGAGGGGTAAAGAGGTGGCAAGTTTTGAAGGAATACTTGATCTTGTTACTCAAGAGCATTTCCTAAGCATATGTAAGGCCAAAGTAAAGCAGTGTCTAGGGGATAAAAATGTAAAGACTGTGGCTGAGGTGATGTTTTTAAGCCGATGGGAGAGCTCTCTCCTGTCACCTTAGAGTGTCTTCATCAGACGTGCTACAGTGTGCAAGTTTGTAGGGTAGGCCTGCCCTCTGTGATTCAGCTTAATCACCTCCCACTGTTTTTAGTTCCTGGAGGAGCTGTGGTAACCCTCCCCACATGGAGTAGAACACAATCAAACCCAAACCATTAATAGATTTAGTACAATATGCCTCCCAAAGATATTGCATACAACTGTCATATCTATACACAGTGATCACGTCACCTCTCAACCTGCTCTTTGACGAGCTGAATAGGCTGAAAGCCTTCAGCCTCACATTGTAAGGCTTGTTTTCCAGCTCCTCAGTCATGTCTGTGGTCCTCCGTTGAACTCTATCCAGTATTTCCACATCCTTCTCAAAGCATAAACACTGGTATTCGACATGCTGTGTGAACAGATAGGAAAGACCAGGATGAAGATGATGCCCGGGTTACGGGCTGGAGTGACAGACAGGATGGAGTAGTGTCCACAGTGACTGAAAAAGGAGGAGTGGGGAGGGGGGTTTTATGGGATGGGGGAGATTAGGATCTCTATATTAGTTATGTTGAACTTGTGTGGCTAGCTAGACAGCCACAAGGAGGTGTCAGAGAAACAGGCCAGGCGTTGGACTGAAGGAGACATGTCTGGGGTAGAGATGTAGATCTGTGAGTTGTTGGCCTAGAGATGGCAGTTGAATTTGTGTTTGGGGGTGAGATTACTCAGGGATAAAGTGAAGACTGAATAGAGAAGAGGACCAAGGACTGAGCCCAGTGGAACCCCCTCAGAAATTTAGAAGGGGGATGTGGAGGATCCTCTGATGGACACACTGAGGGAGCAATTAGAGAGGTAGGAGAAGCAGGAGAGCACACTATCATGGCAGCCAAGGGGACAAAAGTGTGGTTGATGGGGTTGCAGGCAGACGACTGGCCAAGGAGAATGAGGATGGAGTCCTAGTTCTGACCTCTGGCAAGGAAGACATCACTGGAGACTTTGGTGAGAGTGTTTTTTCCATTCTCCTTTTGGCCCGCTATCAACTCTAGACCACTGTCTGCCAAAGCATCATCCCATTCCCCTGCCCAGGGCATATCCCTTGGGCCTTGGTCTATTAATCACAATTTTAGGTCAGGGGAGCAGCATTTATGAAATTGCTCCAGACTTATAAGCCTCTTTAACATGTGGAGCTCCCCAACCAGCCTCCCCTCATTTTCACATGTAACCCCTTATCTGGATTGCCCCTCAATATAGCTCACATCCCTTTCCTCTGACCCCCCTGGGGTTTCTTCCTGTATGCCTCAGGTGTCAGTTTGAACTTTTGTAGCACAGCCTGTTTACAGTGTCCATAACTGCCACAGACCTCCGTAGGCATCTGGGTGAACGCGTCTAGTGCCTGGAGAGCCACTGGACCTGGTCCTTGTCAGCCACTCAGTTTAACTTACAGCTCCACTCAAAAGCATTTATAGACTCATCCATACCATCCCCATCCCTATAGCGAGGTAACCATTCAGAATTGATGCACCTGCGGGGCCAGGTGACTGTGGTCTGGTCCCACCTACCGCTAAGGGTGCTGCTCGCATGCTGTCTCCATGTCCAGTCCATGTGGCCTCTGCCTCTCTCGGGCACTGAGCCATCTGGCCTCCAGTTGCAGCTGATCTCTCTGAAGCTATAGTGGTTCATATCATTTCTGATATGTTCAACGTAAGCCTAAGAATTTTACAAAGCAAAGAGCGAGGGTCTGGAACAAAGTTATTTTTATGTAGCCAGTGCAGCAGCCATTATGTGCTCAGCAGCAGCTCACACACTGCCCTAGACATTAGAACCAGTTTTTTTTTTTTTTTTGCCAAAGGCTTAATCTTTATTGTATTTGCTTATATATAAAATGCCCCTCCAGTGCTCAGGGCATTGTATAGTCTTGGCACAGAGTGCAAACGGTGGGCCTGTCCTGCTATCAATACAACACACACTCACAAGAGACCTCCACCCTTCCAGGAGTTTTCCTTCATTCTTAGGAAACAGCAGATGTAAACCTTAGCCAGAACTCCCTCCTGAGTCGGCTCTTGGTAGGGTTTCTCCATGCATGACCTCTTCATCCCTCCCCCAAAGCTTTCCATTGCCTTAGAGCAGTGGTTTTCAAACTTTTAAGGCTGCATATCCCTTTCCAAATAATGTAGTCTACCATGTACTCCCATCTGAGATAGGGTCATAATATACCTATGATTAGCTTGCCAAGTCTTACTAAATAAAGTGCGTTGTCCGCCATTACAGGATATTTCTTGCGTATCCCCGACAAGAACATTCATACCACTAAGGGTCTGCGTACCCCAGCTTGAAAACCACATCCTTAGAGTGACACTCAACCAGTTAACTCCTCCACTAGGGCTAAGGAAGCCCAGTATGACTGCCAAGGTGAATCAGTAAAATCGAGAGATACAGGGAGGCTGTTAACTGGCAGTTGCTACAAAGGAGAAGGCTCTTGCACCAACAGTGACAAGGTTGTGAAAAGGGATGCTGGTGCCAAAGGAGCAGAAGGAGATGGGGAGGGGAGATGAGGAAGACGAGAGCCTTAAGACAGGATGGGGAACATTCATGGAGGGTTTTAAAATCCTTGAACTGGATCCTGAAGTGAATCCCAATGTGACTGCATTTGAGGGTGAAGATGATATGGTCCCACTTCTTCACCTGTACAGTGGTCGCAGCATTCTGCTCACACCAGCTGATGTTGGGAAGATCACAGAACACGGGACTTCAATAGCCAAGGTGAGAAAAACTGAAGAGGTGGTTGAGAATTTCGGTAGAGATGGAGTAGAGCAGCCACAGACAATGCTGAAGAGGGGGAGTTACAGACATGGAAGATGTGATGGAAGAAGAAATGTTCAGGGTCAGGAATGATGCCAAAGCTATGGAGAGCTGAGGCAAGGGGAAAATCTGTGTCAAGGAGGGTGTTAAAGGAAATAGATCGATCTTGAGGAGGCTTCTCTTGCCCAGGAGAAGCACTTTCGTCTTCACACTATTTTGTTAAATAAAGTTTAGATGAAGCCACAACTTTAGTTGATCATGACAGGTAGCGTGGGTGAACAAGGAGAACTGACTAATGGTGTCTGGCAACTCCTGCCATCCTTGGGCAGGGATTGAGCCACCCCATGCTCAGCGCAGGACTCAAGAGTTGACTGCAAAGGTCATTTTAAGCCAAATTTACATCTCATGGTCCTGGAGCAAACCAAGGGCCAGGTCACCCCCTGGCACAAGCCTGAGCAGCTTCAGGGCTGCACAAACTTGGGCTGGTCTATAATAGCCCCAGAGGGGATGTCATGGTGACTGAGGATTACTAGACTGCACTGGCCACCCTTGGCCCTTTTAGTCACACCCTCATACCAAGGGCTGAAGGGGTTGGCATAAAGGTGGTCCACACCACCCAGGGGTTCCCCTACATTGTGGGAATTCCCATGTAGCTGCTGATGCCAACTTTATGGCTGCTTGCCACTGCTTGTACAGGGCCAGGCGTTGACCTATACGGAGTCAGAGGCCTGAAAGAACTAACCTGGCCCCTCCACCCAAGTGGGAGGGAGGGGATTTGAAAACAGACTGGAAAATGGTCAAATCTAACCCTAAAGGCCAGCCAAATCAAGGAGGAGAGATTTAAAGTGCAGGAAAGGCCAAGCACCCAGGCTCAGGGCACCACCCATGGGATCGCTGGGCAGCAGCAGAGTTACCGGGGGCCAGCCACCTTCTTCCAGGAAAGCATTTCAAACGCAGAGACAGGACTTGCCCTCCAGTGGCTCACCTGGTGGGGCCGGGGGGAATGCTGGGGGACCTCAGGGGGCAGTTTTCTGTCTAGTTCTGCCAAGCCCCGGATTGCTGGACTCGGAACCTCTCCCCCCACCTCCCCTTCGCTCCAGCCTCTGGCTGCTTGCTCCGATCTGCATGTGAGCTTGGCTCGGGCCCCAGCGGCTCTGCCGGCTGACGGCGAGTGCGTGGGAAGCCCGGTTCCAGCATCGCCGCCTTGCAGCCCTGCAGGCAGGACAGTGAAGCGCAGCCGGCTCCGCTCCGCGGCAGCCCAGGGTGAGCGCGCAGCAGGGGCCAGAGCCGCAGCGCCGAGCAGGGAGCTGGGTGCAAACTCCAGAGTTGCTTCCGCCGCTCGGATGCGCCTGGGAGCTGTCTGCAGCCGGGCGAGGGAGACAGCTCTCGGCCAGGCACCTCTTGCCTGCGCTCTTGGGAAGAGTTGGCGCTGGAAGACGGCGAGAGCCCCTGCCGTCAGCCTGAGCACCGCCGCGGGGCGTTCCGCAGCTCCGGGCGGCGTGTCAGAGAGGCGTATCATAGCCCTGCACAGCTGGTGAGGAGGCGGGAGAGGCGCGTGGGGCCAGAGCCCCGAGCGGGATGGGTGCGGGGGCTGCAGGGTGTTTCCGCGCGGGCACGTGGGGGGGAGACAGGGAGTGGGACCGCTCGCTGCTGGAGTGCGCCTGTTGTGGGACGCTCCCAGTCCCAGGGCAACAACCAGGAGGTCTTTGTGGGGCTGCCTGTGTGTGTGTGAGAGAGAGAGAGTGTGTGTGTTGGAGGAGTGTGTGTGTGTGTGTGAGGGGGAGTGTGTGACTGTGTGTGAGAGAGAGGGAGACAGTGTATGTTGGGGAGTGAGTGTGTGAGAGAGTGTGTCTGTGTGTTAGGGGAGTGTGTGTGTGTGAGAGAGAGAGATTGTGTGTTGGAGGAGTGTATGTGTGTGTGTGTTGGGGCAGTGAGTGTGTGTGTGAGAGAGAGAGGGAGACAGTGTATGTTGGGGAGTGAGTGTGTGTGAGAGAGAGAGATTGTGTGTTGGAGGAGTGTGTGTGTGTGAGGGGGAGTGTGTGACTGTGTGTGAGAGAGAGGGAGACAGTGTATGTTGGGGAGTGAGTGTGTGAGAGAGTGTGTCTGTGTGTTAGGGGAGTGTGTGTGTGAGAGAGAGAGAGATTGTGTGTTGGAGGAGTGTATGTGTGTGTGTGTGTTGGGGCAGTGAGTGTGTGTGTGTGAGAGAGAGAGATTGTGTGTTGGAGGAGTGTGTGTGTGTGTCGGGGGAGTGAGTGTGTGCCTGAGTGCGTGTATTAGTGCGCTGTCTCTCTAAGAAGAGGCACCAGGACACAGACACGCTCCCCTTGACCCCCACTGCAGCTCAGCAGAGACCAGGTACAAAGGCTGGGGGAGAGGGACACTCCGACATAAGCAACGTCCCCCCTCCGCCCCCCACTCCCACAGGCTCCAGCTCCTGAGCTTGGTCAGGGATGGCTCCATGGATGGGGGGCGGGGGGTGAGGCAGGAGCAGTGGGGGCTAGAGATGGCCGTGAAGCAGGGCAGTGGGGGAGTAGGTGCCCCCCCTGCAGCTCAGTCTGTCCACTCTCTCCAGGTGCTGCTGCACTTGCCTGGTTCCCTCTAAGCCCCACTGGCTGTCGGAAGGTTGGATGAGGAGGTACCAGCACGATGCCACGTTGAGTACCATGCCCTGGGCAGCAGCCCAGACTGCTCTCCCCTAAGGCCGGCCCGGGTAATATCTCTGTGTGTGGGTGTGTGCGTGCCACTCCCCAAGTGTAATATTCTCAACGTACGTGTTTGTGATCCAACAGGCCTAGGCCCTTCTCTGGGGCATCCTCCGGATCACTGCAGGAAGCCTGGCCATGCCAGCCCTGACTGTGTGTGCGCATCGTGCACCGATGTGACCCGTTTGTCTGGATATTTGCCCATGGCTCGCCCCTCTCAGGAGGAGTTTCTGGAGACTCAGCATGTGAGGAGTCAGAGAACCAGCACCTGAAGAGAACTGGAGGAGCCCAGCTCACCACCCTGTCCCAGCCCGTCTGCCTTGTGAAGAGAAGAACCTGGCCAATGTTGGGTAACAGCAGCAGCCCCAATTGCACTCTCTCCAGCCCACCTCTTCTGGGGGAGATCTGCAAGCTCTTCGTCATGGTCCTGCTGATCGTTGCCATCACCCTGGGCAATGTGGTGAGTCTCCTGGTCTTCCTGCAAGCCAGGCAGTTCAGGACCTCTCAGCGCTACCTGAAAACCTCCTTGGCCCTGGCTGACCTGGCTGTGGGGCTCATTGTGGTGCCCTACTCCATATACAGGGAGGCGAGCAGTCTAGCCTCTGGCATGGGGCAGGGAAGCAGCAGTTATTCTATCCCATCCTTGCCCTGCTTCATCACCGGACCCATCTTCGCCGGCTGCACCTTCGTCTCCATCACCACCATCTTTCTGCTGTCAGTGGAGAGGAGCGTGGCGGTGCTGAAGCCCCTGCACAAGAGGGCGGTGATTACCAAGCGGCGGACGGTCTGGCTCATCCTGCTCTCGTGGTCCGTGAGCTTCTTGCTGGCAGTGGTGCCTATGATCTCCAGGTCGGACATCACCTTGCAGTATAACCCCTGCAGCAAGATGTGCACCTACACCTTCCCAGCAGGCAGGCTGCCTGGCTCCGCCTGGAACGTCATGCTGCTCTTCCCAGCCTTCGACTTCTCCCTGCTGGGGGGCACCTTCGTCATCAACTTCATCACCTTCGCCGCCATCCACCAGTACTGCAAGGCCCGCAGGCAGCTGGGCAGTGAGGCACAGCATGGCAGCCACCTCTCCTCTGACATCACCGCGGCCAAGACCATTGGCATCCTGACCTTTACCTTCTCGGCCTCCTTCAGCCCTGTCGCCGTCTTCGTGGTGGGCTCCGTGCTGGGCTACCAGTGGTGTCAGTTCTCCTTCTACGCCTTCTGGATTCTGACCTCCAACAGCTGCTGGAACGTGGCCATCTACAGCGCCTGGGACCCCAAGTTCCGGCAAGGAGTCAGGGAGCTGTTCAGCAAGCCGGTGCTGAACTCTGCCTCCCAGCGCCCCAGCCGCTCCACGGAAGGGGACAGCTCAGCTCCAGCCTGTGTGGCTGTCCTCAAGGAGATGTTTCACCCAGAGAATGCCTGATGTGAGCTCTATGCACAACACTTTGCCAGGAAGGCCCCTGTGTTCCTATCATACAGGCACCTGCAGCCACAGGAAGTCAGTGCAATCTGGGTTTGTGCCAGCAGCTCAGCTCTGCCCCACCAGCTGGGGCTGATGGGGAAGTCTTTATTAGGCTACTTATTTTTGCAGAGCGATGTCATGAGCTGGGATCTTGGGGAAAGGCATATTTTCAGTGCTGTTATGTGTGTATGGATAACTCGGTAACCATTTAACTCTTGCAGAGACAGGTTTTCTACCCCATGGATTGAAATTGCAGGAGTACATGGCTAAAACATAAACAAGGAGGGGGCAAAATATGATTTCAGACTGTTTGTGACAGCACTAATCTTCCAGAAATGAATGGAAATATGTTTGTCAGGATTTCTTCCCCACTCTGAACTCTAGGGTACTGATGTGGGGACCGGCATGAAAGACCCCCTAAGCTTATTCTTACCAGCTTAGGTTAAAAATTTCCCCAAGGTACAAACTTTGCCTTGGCCTTGAGCCCTATGCTGCCACCACCAAGCTTCTTACACAAAGACCAGGGAAAGAGCCCACTTGGAGACATCTTTCCCCAAAATATCCCCCCAAGCCCTACACCCCCTTTCCTGGGGAAGGCTTGATAATAATCCTCACCAATTTGTACAGGTGAACACAGACCCAAACCCTTGGATCTTAAGAACAATGAAAAATCAATCAGGGTCTAAAAAGAAGAATTTTAATTAAAGAAAAGGTAAAGGAATCACCTCTGTAAAATCAGGATGGAAAATACTTTACAGGGTATTCAGATTCAAAACACAGAGGATCCCCCTCTGGGCAAAACCTTAAAGTTACAGAAAACAGGAATAAACCTCCCTCTTAACACAGGGAAACTTCACATAAAACAAAAGATAAACTAATCCGCCTTGCCTGGCTTACCTATACTGGTTATAATATTGGAGACTTGGATTAGGATGGGTTGGAGAAGATGGATTTCTGTCTGGCCTCTCTCAGTCCCAAGAGAGAACAACCACGTAAACAAAGAGCACAAACAAAAACCTCCCCCCCCATCCCCCTGCAAGATTTGAAAGTATCTTGTTTCCTTATTGGTCTTTTGGGTCAGATGCCAGCCAGGTTAGCTGAGCTTCTTAACCCTTTACAGGTAACAGGATGTTGCCTCTGGGCAGGAGGGATTTTATAGCACTGTATACAGAAAGGTGGTTACCCTTCCTTTAATATTTATGACAATGTTTCTGCTCTGTGCTGAGCTACAGGGTGGCCATATAATGTAAGGAATCCACCATACCATGTAATTAACATCCCTTACATCGTTATTGCTAATTTTAAAATGGTTTTTAGAGATGCCATAAATGTGCAAGATCCTTTACAACTAGGGGGAAAACAGATTTCCCTACCCTGAGCCAACTTCTCTCTTTCCCCCAACCACTCACACTTCCACTCTTATAACACCAATAAAGCATTGGCAGGGTTTACCTTGAAGGTCCTGTGTACAGTAACAGGCTTACAGTGGCACAGCTGTTAGATGAGATAAAACTCTGGACAGCGGATCAAGTAAGAAAAGGAGAATGCAATTCTGGGGCCTGCGGTGTGAAGTGGTGCTCGCTGATGTTGACAGAGTGGAAAACATTGCTGGAAGAAGGAGGTTTTAAGTCTTCTGTGAAATGCTGCTCTATAGCTGTTGTTTGTAGAATGCCTATTTGACATGCCACGGGACAGATGCAGTATCTTTGGGGGACCATATATTGTATTAAGTTTATGGATGTTTTAGATCTCATTGTGAGCCAGAGAGTCTATGCAACTCTGTGGGGGGTTACCACAGCTCCTCTGGGAACTGAAATGAATCACTCAGGCTGTAAACACCTCCAGAGAGGTACCACCCAGTAGGGAGGTTTGCCTAGACTGGTTCAGGCTGGGTGTTCCAGGAAGCGAAGAAAGGGCTTTTGGTATACAAAGGCTGAGTTTGGGGTGACTCAGGGGCCTCCTTTATGATTCAACAAACAAACAGACAGGACCTTCTGTCCAAGGGGGAGCCAACGCTTGCAGAAGGGTTGGAAAGACTTTGGCTTGCTACAGCCCCATAAGACTGATGGGTGATCTCGGAACAGTCATTGTTTTTTATGTATTTTCTCAGTAATGATTTTGCCTTAAGAACAGATGCTTTGCTTTGTTAAGGTTAGTTGGTAACTAGTGTACACTTCTTGTAGCCCACAGAGAAAGGTTAACCACAAGAGGAAATCAGAGTGAAGTGCAGAGGGCCTACTGCAAGCCCTCTGTCTGGAGGGAGCTAGAGAAGCAGGTCTCTGCCTGAGAGAGGTGATGTCTAGGAAGCCTGAAAACTTTAAGTGGGTGCCCTCGAGGAAGACCAGGAGTGGAGTCAAAGGAACAGTTAACCCTGCAACTGTGACATGCTGTGGCAGCGGGACAGTGGGAAACTGCTAGTAAAGGGCCAACAGCAGAGAACGCAAAAAGCACAGTGAAAAGTCTCATTGTCTTTTCTGGAAAGAAACAGTGAAGCTAGAATCAGGGGGAAATAAGAACATAAGAATGGCCAAACTGAGTCAGACCAATGGTTCATTTAGCCCAGTATCCTGTCCTCTGACAGTGGCCAGTGCCAGGTGTTTCAGAGGAAATGAACGGAATAGATCCATCCTACGTCATCCAGTCCCAACTTCCCCCATGGCCCCATTTCATGGAGTTGTACTCACCTCTCGTGAGCGCCCCCCCTGGCCGAGTGCATGTGTTTGCACTCTCTCTCTCTCTTGGTGGTGTGTCTTTGGAGACTCAGCCTTCTGTCCGAGTCACACACAATCTGTCTGTGCAATGAAAGCAAAGCAAAACCCCTTCTGGGGTACAAGTCCAACAGGGATCTCTCTCAGTTCCCCCTGTAATGTCTTCCACAAGTTGTCCCTGCTCTGGGATAGAGCAGCGCTCTGGGATAGAGCAGTGCTCCAAGGCTCCCTCCCTGGAGGTAATGTCTTTGCCCTTTAGGACCTTTCTGGCCACAACTCTCTAGCAGGGCCACTGCAGTTCAGTTCCCACCTCTGGGGGTGCCTCAATGTCCAGGCCACTTACCCTAGTGACTAATGGGAGTTGGGGGGGACCCAGGCCCACACACTACTCCAGGTCAAAGCCCAGAGACCCTGTAGAGAGCAGCCATCTGCTGTGTCCCTTTAACTAGATCACACGGCTTCTCTAAATTCCCTGGGCCACTTCCCCGTGCTGTCTTCACCCTTACCTCAGGGCATTGTTCTAATGGGAGTCCCAGTAGCTAGCCCCGAGCCATCCACTCTCGTCCAGCTCTAGCAAGGACCTGTTCTCAGTCTGGCTCTGCAGATCTTCTTATACTAGCCTGCTTGGTTGCTTGGGCCTTGATTGGTTGCTTCCCACACAGCCATTCTAGGCAGCTTGGAGGACGTCTCTACTGCCCTTTTCTGGGGTGGGGTGTGTCGGGGCCACAAGTCCTCCAGCAGGGACATCAGGGCCTAGTCCACCCCATCACACCCCCACCCTTGCTCCACCTCTTCCCCAGAGGCCTCGGTGGAAGAGGTGGAGCAGGAAGGGGTGGAGCAGGGGGAAGAGGTGGAGTGGGGAAGGACCTTGTGATGGAGCAGGGGGCAGGGCCATCATCAAGGTGCCGGTGGCCCCTCCCATTTCTAGGGAGCTTCTGGAGCTCACGTCCAGCATCCCCAAACTCTTAAAAACTTCCTTTTGGTCTGTGCTGAATTACAGCTGTGAAACATGGACATTCAAACAATCAATAATTAAGAGACTACAATCCTTCAAATTATGGTGTTCCAGAAGAATTCTGAAAATATCAAGGCTAGACCATGTAACCAGTGGAAAAGTACTGGAGATTATTGGAACTCAGCAAATGGTAGTTAGATATTTTATGAAAAGAGAGATTTGTAGGGCATATTTTAAGAAGGTCAGAGGGCAATGCATGTGTATGGGCACTGGAAGGGAATGTTGATGGCAGAAGAACACAAGTCAGGAAAAGATGATCTTAGATAAAAAATGCGGTACCCTGGGTTGATCAAAGGATTATTCATCCACAAAGAGATTAGCAGAGGACTCTACAGAATGGGTTACCATGGTTGCAAACCTCCAGTAATGGAGATGTCACATAAGGAGGAATCATAGAATCATAGAATATCAGGGTTGGAAGGGACCTCAGGAGGTCATCTAGTCCAACCCCCTGCTCAAAGCAGGACCAATCCCCAATTTTTGCCCCAGATCCCTAAATGGCCCCCTCAAGGATTGAACTCACAATCCTGGGTTTAGCAGGCCAAGGCTCAAACCACTGAGCAGTAAGCAGTGTAGCTCCACTGAGGTCAAACGGGCTATGCTCATCCCCATCAGCCAAAGAGCTTGTGCTACCTGTTTGTCTCTGGTTCATCAGTTTTGCTCATCTTTCTAGTACAACAACACTGCCAAAATATGACGAGTGCGGAGTGGTCTGCATTCCAGCGGCAAAGATCAGATGCCATGGACTGCGCAGAGTTACAGATAAAATTAAGGTTTCAGAGTAGCAGTCGTGTGAGTCTGTATTCGCAAAAAGAAAAGGAGGACTTGTGGCACCTTAGAGACTAACCAATTTATTTGAGCATAAGCTTTCGTGAGCCACAGCTCACTTCATCGGACGCATTCAGTGGAAAATACCGTGGGGAGATTTATATACACAGAGAACATGAAACAATGGGTGTTACCATACACACTGTAACCAGAGTGATCACTTAAGGTGACCTATTACCAGCAGGAGAGCCGGGGGGAGCGGGAGGGAAGCACCTTTTGTAGCAATAATCAAGGTGGGCCATTTCCAGCAGTTGACAAGAACGTCTGAGGAACAGTGGGGGGTGGGGGGTGGAATAAGCTATTAATCAGCATTCAGAAATGCCCTAGTCCCTACATAATTTGTGTTTTGGGGACTATATCTCCCCCTTCCACAAATACAAAAGTAGCAATTAAGGATGCACCTAGGTGACCAGAGAAGTGTGAGAAATCAGGACAGAGGGTGGATGCACCTCCTATTGAAAGACAATGAGAGCTGGGTGCCTGCTCTACTTGAGTGTCCCTGAAAATCTCCCCCTTCCTGCCCTGAACACCATAGACATGAGGAGCACTTTTAGCTCTTTATATCTATCAAGCAACTTACATGTTTCCAGGCTGGAGCCAGGAACTTGCTCTTGACTGTGAGGCATCAATGGAAACTTTGCAATCAATTTGTTTTGGCAGCCATTCATTTTCACATTAGAAGAGGTTATTTCAGAAGTTCATCTTCTAAGGGATTCCCAGCTTTCTGAAGTTAGCTGAGCTTCTGTTCACACACACTGACAGAGAGACAAGGAAATGTACATTTTTCCTTTGACAGCTATTAAACCTGAGCTCATCACTGAGCTAAACCATTGTATTAATTTCCATTGCAAATGAGATGAGTGTCTACACCTACTCTAGTGATAAAAGGCCAAACATTTCTACTACTTAATTAAATGAACACATGTTTGAATCATGAAGCTGGTAAGTGATTCCATCAGAATAGCATCATTACCAATTGTAACATATTGTTATGGGTAACTAGACATCTTTTGAATGTTTTTGGCAGCAGCATGTAATACTGTCAAACTTTGTCATTCCTTTCACCTGGTATACAGTTGATGTTCTTGTAAAATTTGAAATGCAAATTTAGATGCAGTAACCCTTGGAAATAAAACCAGTGAGGATGCAGATTCATATGCTGGATACTTGTACATATTTTTATTTATTGTGGGCAAATACTGTTTGTGTTACAGTAATGAATGGATTGAGGAGATAGATTTAGTACCACAAAATCATATGTACAAAGCTGAGAGCCATACAGTACAGACATAGGGTCTGATTTAGTGCCGCCCTATACCTGGTGTCATTATTTACACTAGTGCAAAGCTACCATTTTGATTTGCACTTGGTTTGAACTGACAAAAATGACAACATGAGATGCAGAACAACAATGAAGTGGGCCTACATTATTTAAACTTAACTCTCCCCATTTTTACAAGCAAAACCTTAATACCCAACAGTCAAACAATTGACCATTGCTGCTACTTGAGTGTATTCATTTAAATGTGATTTGCTTACAATGTGTGCATGTTCCTTTCTAGTATTTCTTTTATTCCTGCCTGGAAAAAATCTTCTTCCCCCCTCATCTTGAAAGAGAACCATTTTTAAGCGGAATAAAGTGTCTCTGAATAGCTTTTGTGAACCACCAACATCCCACAATGAACAGGTGAATTCGGAGAGATTTGGGGGTTTCTAAAGAGCGATTCTAGAAAGAGCACCAGATTACCTAGGAACTTATGTCCAAGAGCAATTCAAAAGTACATTACAAGCAAGTTATCAAAGTGCACTAGACTTACTAGCTCATCCTTGATTATAATAGCCAACAAAAAATAATAATAGATTCTTATTGGAAATTGTTAATATACCAATTTCTTACCTTATTTCCTAGGATTCTTTGTATCAGTTATCAGTTTCTGTGACCTTAAAGTAACTACTTTGAACCAGATCCTGCCACCCTTACTTTTCCACACTCCTGTCTGATATAGCTCTGCCAGCAAAACTTTCCAGTGGCTGAATGTCAATGTCATTGAATTTCAATAAGACTCAGGAGCCTAAGGCCCAGATCCACAAACAGATCTCGGATTTGGGTGCCACTGAGATTCTCAAAGCCCCACTCAGCTGGCACCTACACAGGGAGGTGCCTACATTTCCACTGTTAATGACCCGGCGGCACCTAAGTTTCTGCTACTGGGCATGCACACTGCCATCTCAGTCCTAAGTCCCAGTAGGAGTCTCCCTCTAGGCATTTCCCCACCTATCTCATCTCTGCGGCCCATCCTGGAGGCATTCTCAGAGCACACCAGGTGGTGGGCAGGCGGGGGAGGGTGAGGCAGTAGCCTCACCGAACACACTTTAGCCCAGTGCTTAAGGTACTCACCCAGGATGTGGGTTCAACTTCCCTTTCTGCCTGATGTGGCAAAGGGATCTGAATTCAGGTTGCCACCTCTCAGCTGACTACGCCTCAGCCACTGGATCACAGTGTCTTTCTCACTTCCATTTTTGCCCAGAACGTCCCATAGTTCAGGCACAAATGTCAGGGTTTGTCTACATGTGGAATTACAATCTTGTGTTAACACATGCTAATGATCACGCTTGTCAGGTCTAGCATAAGCAGGGCACTAGCATTTGCTGCTGGTCCATATTTAACCCTAGGGGAGCTGACTTGACTAGGAAAAAATGTGGGTTTAACATTCAAAGTAGCTACAATATTTCAAAACACCATTAGCACCCAGTGTGGGCACTGTGTAACCACTTTAAAATCCTGCTAGCTGGCTGTGTAATGACAAGGTTGGCGCCACAGTTTAAACACAGCTAGCAGCAAACGTGTCTGTCCTCTGGACTGTGAAGTGATGCTCTCAGCTCTGGCATCCCTGTCCTGCTTAACTTTCCCGCAGCCCAGCTGGATCCTCATGCAGCCAGAGGGGCATCAGGGATGGCCTGCAGCTTCTGCTCCCCATCTCTGCTGGAGGCTGCTTCAGCATCTGTTCTGCAGGTAGCAAGGTGGCCTCTTTGCATCTCATCTCTCTGTTACCCTGCTGGATCTGAGTGGGTAAGGAAGGAGCAGCTGGAGGGGAGGAGGCGACAGAAGGAAAAGATAGACAGTGAGGGTCTCAGTCCTGGCCCTAGACTCCCAATTCTAGGCCTGCAGATGCTGTCACCCAGCACCTAGCCACAGCCCCTCCGAGTACCCTGCCACTGCTGCCTGAGGCAGGGGGTGTGCCGGAGGATCAATGACTTGTCAGGCACAGAGCTGCATAAAACTAGGCAGCTGTGTGTCTTGTCTGCACTAGTTGTTACAGTTGCATTAGTTACCAAGATTATAATTCAAGATACATAGACAATTCCCAAGGGAAGAAGGAGGCCCCAGGTATGCTCAACTCAATTTGTTCTTTTAAAGGCCACATCCTGACCCCATCAAATTGCAGTCAATTGCAAAACTCTCCTTTGACGTCAAAAGAATCTGGATTTAGTTCTTATTGCTTTTATAGTTTATTGATTTGGTTTTGCACTCTGACAGCAAATGTATCTGGATTGCAACCAGATCTTGAGAAGGAGAGAGAATCCCTCTGGATTCTTCTCCTTTTCCCATTTATAAGGGCACAGTCAGATTTAAATCAAATCAAATCACAGGGTCAAATCCATCCCTGCTGTAAGCCCCAATGGAGTTACAACAGGGGTGAACTTGCACCATGCTTTAAAATCATTAAGTGTCTATGCTACTAACATTCAGTCAAAATTTCCAAATCTGGCAACCTAAAGTTAGACTCCTGTCAAGGTTCCTTCTGCACTCTGAACTCTAGGGACGTGCATGAAGGACCCCCTAAGCTTATTCTTACCAGCTTAAGTTAAAAACTTCCCCAAGGTACAAACTTTGCCTTGTCCTTGAACCCTATGCTGCCACCACCAAGTGTGTTAAACAAATAACAGGGAAAGAGACCACTTGGAGATGTCTTCCCCCAATATATCCCCCCAAGCCCTTACACCCCCTTTCCTGGGGAAGGCTTGGTAATAATCCTCACCAATTTGTACAGGTGAACACAGACCCAAACCCTTGGATCTTAAGAACAATGAAAAATCAATCAGGTTCTAAAAAGAAGAATTTTAATGAAAGAAAAGGTAAAAGAATCACCTCTGTAAAATCAGGATGGTAAATACCTTACAGGGTAATCAGATTCAAAACATAGAGAATCCCTCTAGGCAAAACCTTAAGTTACAAAAAGACATAAAAACAGGAATATACATTCCATTTAGCACAGTTTATTTTACCAGCCACTTAACAAAAGGAAATCTAATACATTTCTAGCTAGATTACTTACTAACTTAACAGAGTTTCTGAGACTGCATTCCTGATCTGTTCCCGGCAAAAGCATCACACAGACAGACAGACCCTTTGTTCCCGCCCCTCCATCCCAACTTTGAAAGTATTTTGTCTCCTCATTGGTCATTTTGGTCAGCGAGGTTATCCTAGCTTCTTAACCCCTTACAGGTGAAAGGGTTCTGCCTCTGGCCAGGAGAGATTTTATAGCACTGTATACAGAAAGGTGGTTACCCTTCCCTTTATTTTTATGACAACTCCCAAACTCATATTTAGCACCAAAGTAAATTTTATTTGTAGATGCCTAACTATAGATTTAGGAGCCTAATTTTAGGCACCTAGCTTTGAAATTTTTGTCTTTGGGGTACTAAAACTGAATTAAAACCAGATTAATTTACCTTTTACCATCCAAGCTGTTGGCTTACTTTCTACATTTCTTTCCATTTAGACAGCAAAAGCAACCTGGTTGGTTTCACCCGTGAATATATGTTTCATTTTCCGGCTCTCCTGCACTAGCTCAGTGTTGCAATGGTTGCAAGGGAAGGCTTACATTGGAATTGTTCTTCTTCCACTTAATTTAAACCCATTTGCACATTAATTGAAAGACAGGGTAAGAAATGGAGCAGAGACAGGGCAGAGTGAAATAACACAGGGACACTGAAAAAAGGAGTAGACAGAAAAACCTTAATGAGAACATAAATAGTCTGTATATTGTACATAGGGTTCCTGCTTGTGGCAGTCTCACTGGGAGAGTTCTGGCCCTACGCAGAACAGCCTTTAGTTAGAAAGACAAGGAGAATGAGAGAATATCTTTTATTGGACCAACACATTTCAGACCAGACGCTGACGTGCTGTAAATTAGCATATGCCGATTTGCACCAGCTAAGGATCTGACGCTATATTTTTACACTGCATCTCCTTTGGGGGAAAAATGGGTTTACATTAAAGGATGGAAAGGTTTGCAAGTCGAGCTAGGTTTGTGAACCCTGTGACCCTCCCTGCAAAAAGAGATAGGGACCGACTTTCAGCAGTGCTGAGAATCCATGGCCCCAGTCAAACTCTGTCGGGTTGGGGGCACCCAGAAGCTCTGAGAATCAGGCCTGTGGTTGGTATAATTCACCTAAGCATGGTTCAAATCCCAACTTCCAACCAAAAGTATCTCCACATGTTCTCACTGATTGGTCATGAAAAGACCATTTTTAGTTCCAGGGAGCTTCCGACAGAAATTCAGTTCACGCATTGATCATCAGAATGTGCCATATGGGTTTTCAAATGGCCACCGGGCTGCTATGATAACAACTAAGTGGTGGGATTTGGTCCAGCACAGAACACAACATTATAAAAGCTGTGAGCCCTAATGCTTTTAGGAATAAGCTGATCACTGGCTCGGCTAAGGAAGAATTTCCCCTCTTCTCCGGTATTGTTGTAGGTTGCAGGTTTTATGCTTTCTCCGAAACATCCAGCATTAGCTGGAGTGAGAGACTTACTAGACACTGTGTAGTAATACCTCTGCCCTTATATTATTCCATTTTGAACCATTAGCCTCCCTGTGGCGCTGGCTCAGAAGAGGTGGAAAGGTGCGGAGTGGTGTGCACATAGACATGTTCAAGCTACTTTCTGCTATTGTCAGGGATGATCTGACAGCTGGAAATGGGGTTGAGTGGCTGATGTCGATCCAGGGACAAGTAAATGGCCACCTTCTTCAAGGCAAGAGACACATTTCTTTATAAAGTGCTCCTCGCTCACATGCTCGGAAATTACTAGGTTCAGGCTTTGTTTGTGAAAGGTGCTTGCTTTACAGCTCCGGAATCCAGAGTGCAGTATTTATCCATAGAAGAGCATGGACAGCAGCAGAACAAGCTTCATGCCCCTACACCCCGCCTCCCTCCTTGGTCAACATGCCCCACTTCTTACCTCAAGGATCAGAGAGGTGTTCAAACCTCAATGCCCATTCAGTGCTTGAGCTCTAGTCTTAGCTAATACTGCTGAGGGGGGTGGGGCATTGTAGTGTTGGGTACTGTGATGTGGTCACTCATTCAGGTGAGACCACCAACTCGTTTCACACAGGATTTACTAAGGCGCCACTGGAGGTCAGCGACCCCCAGCCGCTACTGACCTGTTCCACATTCAGCCATGTGATCTTCTAGAGTAGACACAGTATTCCATGGCCAATCGCCATAACTATCCAGGCTACCGAGCTACCCAGGCTTCACCACTGAAGTGCATCCCTAGAAGTGGATGGTGAGAATTTAAATACTAGTGTCACATGATGGGCCCTGCCTGCAGCAGACTATGGCACAAGTGGTGCCCCTGCCTCACTTCCCCTTTTCTTCCAGAGACTCCAGGAACTCCATGGCAAGCTTTCAGAGCATACGTAGCCCTTAGTGGGGTGAATTTATTACAAAAGGTCCCACAACCATACCAATAGTGCCCAGCACAGTCAAAAACAAGTCCCAACAGTCCATCAACACCAAGAAAAGTTCTGGCATCTCTCCCCACAGTCCAGCTCTCAGCTATGGCTCTGATAGTTCTCACCCCAGCCCCTCTAGCTGGGGTGCTTCTCCATCTTGTCTCCTTCTCAGGTATGTTTCCACCTCTTGCCTGGAGACACAGCAGACTCACCTCTCCATCCTTCCCCCATCATCAGCCCTTTGGGGCCTCCAGCTTCTGGCTCAAAGAGCCAGCAGGCATCTCCCTCTGCATCTCCCAGCCTTCAGCTCCCTCTGGCCTGGGGAAGTTTGTACGTGGGCCCCACACAAATGCCTTCTGCTATGACCTCTCTCACCACTAAGCTCTCAGGCCAACTCCACTCTTCTTCTGCACTCTCTCCCCTTCACTGGATGCCCCCTGGTCTTCCCTCACTTGCCTTTGGGCTGTTGTCTCTCATTTATAACAGCCCCGCCCGCGTCATCACACTAAACTCAGATGCACCTGGTAGAACCGGAGCTCTGGGCCCCATTTAATTTAAGGGACCACTAACCCTGTTTCAACTGAGGCATCTGAGATCACAAAGTGCTTTGAGTCTCCTGCAGTGGGAAGCAAGCTGATTTTAGGAGCTGGAATGGCGAAGGGCCTATGAAATCACATGAGCTTTCTGGTCACCCTTTCGTGGAGGTTGGCATAGATTTATTTGAATTAAATAGGGAAAGATGACCTCTTATTACGGAACTACTCCTGTATGTTTTTAATTGAGCCATTTCACCACACAGTGTGTAGCTATGTAACAAGGCATTGCAAATTGTAGCTTCCTTGTCATGGAATTCAGGCTCTGTTAAAAAACCAGTAAGGGCCCACAATTCACAAATAAAAGGCCAGTGCTTATGTCGAGAATGCAGTGGGCGCCCTACTCAGATTATTCTGTCTATACAGCACTGTTTGCAATCAGGGAGAACTCCTTTCTGACACAGATATCTCTCAGCAGGTATTTCATCCACCCAATTACTCCACTGACAAAAGAGGCAGCTTGCTGGGCCAGATTCTGCTCCCACTTATCTTGGCGTAAAATCAACAGAGCGACTCCAGATTGGTAAAAGTCTGGTTTATGGTGTGTTGGTTTCCCGGAACATTTGCTCCAAGTCCCGGAAGGGACGGACAAACAGAAGGACATCAGAGAATGCCTAATTTGGGGTTTGAAGCACCTTCATGGGAGGCTGTTATAGACCCAGCTATTCTCATTAGGGTTCTTACTCACATTGCCAGCAACCTGTAAGGAATAATCAGAATTTATTTTGTTCTATTGGGGGATAAAACCCCTTATGCTGACGAATGGCTCAGAGGCCCTTCGTTTGGGTTAAATGTAAGAAGTGATCTTCAAGAAGCAGTAGCGGTCTCCAGGACAAAGGCCACACGGGAATGCTAATGCCTCGGGAGGAGGGGTGTTTACTGAATTTGCTTTGGGGATAAAGAGGTGTGGGGGACAGATATGGGACAAGGAGAGAGAGAGAGAGAAACAATCAGAAACAGACTGAGAAGGGTAGAAAACACACACAGCTAGGACAAAGGGGTTTGGAGCATGCTGCCCCATTAGCAGGTGCTGCCCCTGCAGCTCCCATTGGCCACGGTTGCCAGCCAATGGGAGCTGTGGGGATAGTGTGCGGAGCTGGCTGCCCCTATGCGCAGAAGGCAGAGGCGGGACATGCCGCTGCTTCTGGGAGCTGCGCGGAGAAGCTATAGGAGAAGTCACGGTTGGGCATTCGTGGAGAAGGGAGCGGGAGCTTTAGTTACATCCATATAATTCTATAGAGAAGTTTGCAAAGGGAATTCTGAAAGCAAGGAGCCAGGTGAGTTTCTTGTGATGTAACCTGTGAACTGCCCCTCCCTGGATGCCCTGCTGTGCTGTAAGTGACCGTAGAAAGGAAACCACCCTCACACCAGGATTTGGCACTAAGGGCTCAGTCCTGACCCCAGCGTTACTGCCCACCTGCAACTATTTTAAAGGCACCAGAGCTGCCCATCTGCAGGCCAGCAAGCTGGGATTCTAAGCCATTGAAAGCCGGGGCGTTCAAAGTGAAGGCCGACGCTTGGACTGCAGCCTAGCCCTGAGAACGAGGCACGGGCTTCCCCAGGGCTGCGGGGCCCAGCACGGTGCCTGAGCTGGGGACGGAGCAGCAGCCTCGTCTCTTTTCTGTCTGAGACTCTGAACGTCGTGCTCGCGAAAGGCTGGATCGTTAGCCCCGGAGACCAAGCTTCTGTGCCTAGAATAGGGGCGACCGGGGCTGCAGCCATGCAAGCTTCCCCCAGGCCATTGTGCCTCAAGTGCCTGCTCCGACTGCCGGGCTGGGACAGTTGCCTCTCCCCTCCCTCCTGTCATAGGCCTCACCAGCTCCCTCCCCAATGCCCACTGCCCTCCACACACCTGCCTCCTTCTCCCCTGCCCTCGGGCGCCCCTTCCACCACACTGCCTTCACCCCCTGGCTGTCCCGTCTCCCTCACACAGCACAGGAACCTCCCCACCCCACAGCACAGCCCCCTGGCTCACCCCCCAGCTGGATTCCCCTCAGTCTCTTCCCCAGGCCAGTTTGGGTTTCCCTGTAACACTCAGTTTATCCCCCTGACACAGTCACTTTCTGAGTTGTCCGCAGGCACGTTAGATCCGTTGCTCGCCAGCTCCCGGCTGGGGGGAAACCCGTAACACGAGGCCTCTGTAACCACTGATGCTCGGGGAGCCAGTTCAGCACATTAGCACTCGTCAACACCCCGCGGTGTCCACCCCAGGGAGGAGCGCTGCTCCCTGCAGACTACCTCCTAGCACGGATGCTGCAAGGCACCAACCACCAATCCGGCAGCGCTCTGATGCGTTACTGGGGCCTCGACTTCACTGCTCAAAACGGTGCCTTTTTTTTAAACCTCAGGGTAAGTCACACACGTAGGACAGTGAAGCCAGCCACTGACGTCAGCTCGGTCTGCACGCAGAAGCGTATGGCGTACAGGCATGGCGTGTGAGCTGTACGCCCCAGGGAACGGCTCTGGCTACGGGGCAGGGCACTAGCAGTTGGGCAGGCCTCTTGGCTGGTTTGAAGCCAGCCAGTCTCAGTTTTCTGAGGTTTGTCCCTGTCCGGTACTGATAGAAAAGGGGCCATGGTCTGGGTTCATTGTGGGAGACACAGGATGCCATTTTGCAGTGCATGCTGCTCTGCCCCCAACCCCACTGGCGTGACCTGGCATGCACCATGCATGCCGAGCCACACTGGCAGGGCTGGGGCCATGCCCTTCCGGAAGTACCTGGATGTCCTGTATTCTGGGGCTGCATCACCCTCCCGTGGCAGGGGAAGAAGGGACAGCCGGAGGCAACAGGATATTATCCTGCTAAAAATAGCAGGGTAGGCATGGGAAGCCAGGCGTGGGCATGTAGAGAGCCGGGGAGGGTATATATCTGAGGGGTTCGGACATGCAGGGCACGCAACTTGCCAAAGCCGTGTCTGACCGGCTACGCTGCTGTTGATAGGTAGGCCTTCTCTTCACGGCTTTGAGTCGGGCATGTCCTTGTTCTACTGCAATGGGAGTTTTATTTCAGTGGACCGTGATCTCTAAGTAACCTCCAGCAAGAGGTTGTTCAGGGAGGAATAAGCAGCCGTGTACTGCTGGAGCGGACCAGTATGCAGCAGAAACTCTTAAAAATGTAGGCTAGATTTCGGACAAAGGGAGGGGCCTGTCCCTTAAATGCTGCCACCGGGGGTAGCTGTGCATTGGCTCATTTGTAGGCTCTTTGGGGGTGAGGACTGTCTTTTTTATCATGCGTGTGCACTGCACTTAGCACAATCTTTGGTCAGGGCCTCTGGGTGCCACCACAATACAACTCCTCCTGCGGAGGCTTGTACTGCCTGGAGGTAATTGTTCCACTCTGCTCTGCGCTGGTGAGGCCTCAGCTGGAGTACTGGGTCCAATTCTGGGCCCCGCACTTTAGAAAGGTGGGGACAAATTGGAGAGTGTCCAGAGGAGAGCAACAAAAATGAGAAAAGGTTTAGAAAACCTGACCTATGGAGAAAGGCTTAAAAACCTGGGCATGTTTAGTCTTCAGATAAAAAGACTGAGAGGGCATCTAATATTAGTCTTGAAATCCTTTATGGGTTGTTCTAAAAAGGACGGGGATCAATTGGTCTCCATGTCCACTGAAGGTAGGACAAGAAGTAATGGGCTTAGACTGCAGCAAAGGAGACTGAGGTTGGATATTAGGAAAAACTGTCTAACAATAAGGATAGTTAAACACTGGAACAGGCTTCCAAGGGAGGTGGTGGAATCCCCGTCATTGGAGGGTTTTAAGAACAGGCTGAACAAATATCTGTCAGGGATAATCTAGGTTTACTCAGGGCCGGTGCAAGGATATTTTGCACTCTATGCGAAACTTCCACCTTGTGCTCCCTGTCCCCTCCCCCCGGAGCATCGCTTATTATAAACTTTCAAAAATGAATACTGCATAATGTGGCATTGTTCATTAAAATTAATACACGTTCGGCTTGAAAATTTATTAATTTAATTATTTAGTCTACATATTTAATGAAAATAAATGGCCTTGGGCCTCTTGCAGGTGGCTAGAGTCCCTCCTGCCCTCCCCTCCCCCTGCCATGGATCTGGAAAGGGCTGTTTTGGGGATCAGAGCACAGAGCTGGGATCTGACTTCTATTCTCCACCCTGGCGCCAACTCACTGGATGACTTCAGGCAAGTTACTTCCCTGTTCTGGGCTTCAGCTCCCCCCAGCACTAAGGTGTGAAATGGTTCCTTGCTCCTGGGCTGGAAAGTGTAATGCAGGCAGGAGTGGGTGTCTGAAGGCCTGTCTTCCCCACAGGTGTGAGGTGAGGACAGAGTTCCAGCCTCCATCATGACCGTCCTGGTTGCTTTACTCTGCCCCCCGCCAATCGCTGCTGAAGCCCCTTACTCAGAGCGTCTGGCCCAGGGCAGAGACGTCAGTGTCATTCTGGGCCTGATTTTCAGAGATGCTGAGCACTTCAGGTCTTACTCAGGCAAAACTCCCACGGATTGCAAGGAATCCAGCGAGCTAATCTCCAGCCCCGTCACAGCAAAAGCTGCTGGCCTTTGGGCTATCGCTAGGCTGCCGTGCAATCCTGTTCACTCCTCCAGCCCTACATTAAAAACCCTTCGGGGTGGGGTGGGAACAGGAAGAAATGGTGGCAGGGGTTTAATGGAGAAATGTAAGGCACTGGTGATGATGCTCTCAGTGCATCATGCCCTGGTTTGGTTGCCTTCTCTAAGGGAAGTAAGAGCCTAAGGGACTTCACTGGGAAACTGTTGCAAAGAAGTTGGCACTCAGTTCCCCAAGCCTGGCGTACAGCATGAGCACAGGGGGAGGGAGGGCACCGAACCAAGCGGTTCTCCCACATGTGACTGTTCTCAAAGCTGCATGTGTGCTCGGGGCATTTCCCTGTGGCCACTTGCAGGGGCTCTAGCCTGCGGGACAGCTGGGCACACCACAGTGCTCTTGCAAAGCCCCCTCACGCCGATCCAGGCTGGACCCCAGCCACCAGTCCCTGAAGAGAAGCAGGTGCTTGTTACCTTTGGCATCTGCCCTTCGAGTCCTGCCACCTCCAGTCTCCTCCTTGCCCCCAAGAAGAGGAGAGCAGTGATCCACAGGATCCCCAAGAGAGACAAAGCCAGCTGGAGATTCGGCCATCTCATCGGTCAAAAGTCCCGCCTGGCTGGGCGCTGCGTGGGGCGGGGGAGGAGGAGGTACCAGGTGTGGAGGGGGTTGGGGAGTGGGGAGGGAGAGGCTGGCTCAGAGCAGGAGGCAGGAAGATGTAGGTGTGTGTCTGGCTGTGTCACCCTGGCTGGCAGCCCCCCAGGAGCAGGGGGAGGTGCTGCCGGCTGCACTGTTTCCCCTGCCGCTGTCAGCCACGGCGTCCCCCAGCTGGGAGCTATAGCGTAAAAAAAAATTGGGGGGCACCGCTTTTTGTCACCCCCAAATCTTGGTGCCCTAGGCGGCTGCCTAGTTCGCCTAGTGGTTACACTGGCCCTGGGTTTACTTGGTCCTGCCTCAGGGCAGGAAGCTGGACTAGATGACCTCTGGAGGTCCTTTCCAGCCTGACATTTCTATGATACTATGATCATCCCTATCAGCAGATCAAGGCCGGCAGGACCTAATTACATGTGATTAGGGACTGGAACAATAGAGACTGCCATTAGAAAACCAATCAGAACCATTCTGTATCTTATCTGCACAGAAAGCTGGCAAAATGCCTAGGAGGCAGTTTACAAAAAAAAAAAAAAAAATGAATTAAAGCAACAAAAGAGATTAAGGGAGAGGGGACGCCGACAGGAGAAATCAGAACAGGAGACTGGTTCACGTCAAAGTGAAGGCAATTATGAGGAATTGAGAGTCGGAATGTCAAATTCCCCCCATATGCATTCAGATCACGTCCCACTCCCTATTTCTCAGCAAAAGGGACTGTTCCAAAATGAAACGGCATTCATACATCAGAGTAAAAAACACAGGGAGACCCTGAATGCTACGTTCCACCTCCAAAGCAACGCTTTATGGACAAATGATGATACAGGAACATCGAGCTCTCTATACTCAAAACAGACCATTTAATATTGAAGGTAGACAGGGGTACTGTTTCTTGAGGAAGTGGGTGCAGCCATGGCTCTGCCCTTGCCCCCCCGCTTCGCAGACTATACCACCAGCAGCAGCCCTAGACTATCATGGTTCTTGCATTCAGTCCTTCCTTTGCAATGCTCCTGTTAACTTCAGCAGGGTCTTGTCTGAGTAAATGCTGGAAGATTTGGCCCCAAAGCAGACTAGGGTAGGACTCTGCTTCCTGGCCATTCCAATACCTCAATGAGTTTTAATAGAGGGGTTGTCTATGGGCATTACTAAACACAGCGGTCCAAGGATCCTACAGAGCCTGTGAGAGAGCTCTCAGTGATTTCTATCACTTCCGCTTCCCCAGTGGGACAGGCCTGGTGACATGCACAGGACAGAGCCAGATTCTCCACTTCAGCTGTTGGAAATCAGGACAGCTGATAGCATAACACATCTGTGAATAGCCAGGATTTCCTAGTTGTCTGTATCCTGTTCCCTGTGATCACTTGGTACATCAGTGTCAGCCAGGGGAGCACTCCAGTTCTCCTGCTCCATAGAGCACAAGCTGCTTGAGCTAACGGAGACGCTGAGCAGCAAAGAGTCAGCTGCCACACAGCCAAGCACTTCTGATTCTATCCAGTGGAGGGCGATGGTGTGCAAGCATGTGCACACACGTGCATGCCAGGTCACGACAACTGGCTGACAAGAATGATGCACCAAGACTTGCTGAGGAGCAATCCCTGCATCCAGCACATATCCTATAGAGTGGGGCGCTCTTCCCCACGCCCTCAGCAATTCAATACAGAGTTCTTCAGGGCCGAACTTTCCAAACAATGAAGGGCTGGCGGACACATGTGGGGAAAATACCATTCACTGTTCTGGTTTGCAAACCAAAGGAGGACAATCCCCCAGCCAGTGCATGAAATACATCCTGAGCATTTGCACAGGGAGTGAGAGGTTCGGGGAACTCTTGGGCAATGCAGCTACTCAGCACAGCCATCAGATGCGGGGGTTCATCCCTGGCTGCTCCGTCCTCCGTGAGAGGCAGCTCCTTGCTCTCCAACTTGGTTAATTGACAATGGTAACAGGGCAGATGTGTTGTGTGCCACCCAAAGATGGGGAATGAGGTCACAAGACAAGTTTCCAGTGGGGACCCACGATTTAAAGTTACAGAACAGAAAATACCCAAGCAAGTCTGTGCTGTCATGTCAGCTTTCTTTTTGGGCCTGTCATATCTGGCTGGAGCTGCAGCTTCAAACAACTTGGTTCCATGGCAACACAAAGAGAAGGTCCGAATTAGGTACAATGTGTGCTCTGCTTGGACGACTGTTGGAGCAACACAAGCCCACCAGTGCTTTAGAATGGGGTGGAAGGGTGAAAAGGGAGGAGTTTCCTCTGTCGATCAGAAGGACAGACTCATGGAAAGCCATTTTTTGAACTCTTCAAGGCAGAGGCTGCCTCTGTGTGCTTGCACCTAGCATGACAGGGCCTTGATCTTAACTGGGGCTTCTAAACACTACAATAAAACAAATAATTAATAAGGTTATGATGGGTGGCATGTTACACATGGACTTCAAAGTTCTTTTTCTTACCGTGCGAGCAAATGTTCAGTCTTGGGAAGACGTACTGTGGTGTTAGTTGGGTATTTTCATGGTTCCATGTAGAGGGAGCCACATGAACAGCAGGAAAGTTTGCACTGTTCTGGGCTTTGATCAGAGTCCATAGGTCCTGGAACTAGGGGTGCTGGGGCTGCTGCCGCACCCTCTGGTTTGAAGTGGCTCCCATCATACACAGGGTTTACAATTTGGTTCAATGGATCTCAGCACCCCCACTACGCACATTGTTCTACCACTGCTGTCAGAGTCAATTCTTGAGGCAGAGTTACTCTCTGGCAATTGGATATTGATGTTGGGCTGAGATTCCTAAAAGAAGGGATTCCCTGCCTGCTGTTTGTGACCACCTCTGTTCCAGGACTAATGTAAATAAAAAGCTGCACTTAGAATATACTGAGACTCCCCATCATTGAGTGCTGATTTCTTCCCCACTGGGATGCTTACCTGCAAGACCCTGGATAACTGATACCACTTAGCAGCGGGGCGAGAATAATCATCGTAATTTCAGCCACACTTCCTTTCACCCTTACTGTTTGGATCTTTAACTGCACCATGAACACTTGCCCTGTGCCCTTGTGAGGCAAGTGTGGTGAATGCTCTCATCTGGTTCTGTACCTGCTGTGAACACCATGCAAACAGTAACTAATTCACCTCACCGTGGCGTGTGCGGGAGGTAAGCATTGTCACCATACGGAGGGGAGAGCTGAGATAGAGAAGTGGTAGGCTGCCTCAGCCAAGGTCACCCAGTGAATCTATCTTATTGGAGGATTTTATACTGCCCTCTATCACCACGCCAGATTTCTCAGTCTGGTTTTCTCTTCTCTTACACTTTTCCCAATCCCTTCCTCCTCAACCATCTTCACTGGAAGAGAAAAAAGATGTTACCCCTCATGTAAGTAGAACCGAATAATACAGAGCAGTTACTCATGTCTGCAAAGCACTTCCAACAACAGCTGGACTACTGAGACTAGTAATTCCTCTCAAATAGTTCCCCAAATTGCTGTCAGACCAGACTAATTCCAAATCACGACCAAACTGGCCTGGATCCAGATGGTGACTTAGAGGTGAAAGACTTTGCAGATACTCAGGTGCTTGTTTATCCATTTGGCATAGCCCTGATTTAAATGTTTGCTAAATACCCTGGAGCACGGGAATGAGAAACCTATGGCACAGGTGTCAGGCTGCAATGTTTGCCAGAGAATACATAACAGACAGCACTGCCCAGTGCACACGTCTTTAATCTACACTTCAGGAAATAACTGGAAGTGGAGCCTTTTGGAAAGATAATATCCTTAGACAGAAATTAAATTGCTCTGGCTCGATACAGATTCCCCTTGCATTTTTCCTGGTGGTAGGGTCAGAGTATTCTTGTGATGTGAAGCTTTTTACAAAGCAATTTAAAAAAAGACTATAATAAGCCATGCAGCACCTGTATTTATGTTCAGCTTCAGCAGCTATCACCTTTCCCAAATCCCTAACAGCATTGATGGAAGGAGGGACTAGTGGTTCAGGTATTGGACAGGGCCTCAGGAGGTTTGCAGTCAGGTCCTGGCCCTGCCACAGACTTTGTGGGTGATCTTGGGCAACTCACTTAGACCAAGATTTCCAAAAGCAGCTAGTGATTTTTGGTGCCCTATGAGACCTATTACAGGGGCTGATTTGCAGAAAGCATAGAGCATCCACACCCTGACAATCAGGCCTCCTTGGGTCTCAGCTAGGGTTCTTACTGTGCATTAGAAGTGCCCTCAGGGAGTTTAGCTCTGCACACTTTAAAGAGTATTATGCTAAAGCAGACAAAGGCACTTTTAGTGTGCAATGAGTGTCCACAGGAGGAGTTAGTGCAGAGCAACTAGTGCACTGCAAATTCACACCCTGCCTTGCTACTCCCATTTTAAAGTGGGGCAAATCAAAGCATACTAGGGAACTGGTTAGTGTGCATCAGCAGGGTCCACATGGATTCCTAGTGCGCAGCCAGCTGGTGCAGGGTACATTTACATCCTGGTTTGCATGAATTAAGCAATAGTGTAGATAAGTCCTTAGTCTTTCTGTGCCTCACTTGCTCATCTGTAAAATGGGGATGATAATCTCTCCTTTCTCCCACCCATTATCTGCCTTCTTACCTCGTAAACTCTTTGTGGCAGGGGATGTCTCTTACTGTGTGCTTACAGCCTTGATCTGGGGCACAGCCTCTAGGCTACTTCAGTACTAATAAATAAGAGTAACTGGAAATATTTTGGCCTGAGGACGCTATTTAGAAGAGCCCTGATAACACTAATACATTTCACAGGGAGAAGGTCACCCAACTTTGTCCCATCCCCTGACTTGCGGTGCAGCACTCAGGAAGTCATTTTAATAATCAGGATCTCTAGGCTTAGTCTATTTGCTTCATTTAGTGTAATTCTTACTTGAGACTCTATGCGACTCTTCTTTTCCCCCCTCTTCACCTATTGGCTATGTTGTCACAGCCCTGCTGACAAAAATACATAAGAGAAAGGCATTAGATACAGTTGCTCCATGGAAACATAAGCTTCAGGCAACTCTAAGCTGTTTCTTCACTGTTCAGTGGTTGTGAGGTTGCCGCTTGTCCTGTTTTGGAATAGTATGTGTTTTATTCACTACAGCACCCTAGGGGCCTGAGCAAATCAGTAAACTAACACTGAGATTAAAAATGAAAAAAGGTCTGGAGAGTTCAGGAATAAACTGAAACAGGAGAGAACCACAGGGCTTGGGAGGCAGTGTTTTAGAGACAACATGGTATTTTTGGATTTCACCCCAGCACTCATTTTTCAGGAGCCCTTGGACTTCCGGGGGGCAGTACTGCTGAAAAACGGATGGTGCTCGTGTAGAGGAGGGGACAGCTGCTGTTTCACTCAGAGCCCAGGCTGGAACCAAAGGTGATGAGCGGCAGGTTGTTTTTGCTGGGGAGCTGTCATAGACTCCTCCCAGAGCGCCCCCTGATGGTATGACCTAGCACTGCAGCACTCCCACCTCAGTTTCCCACAGCAGTGACCAGCCAACTCCTGCCATACAGGTGACCTAGCCAAGCAGCTTTAGAGAGTTCCACCCCTTCTGGGCTAGCAGCATCCCCAAAGTAACCACAAAGTCTTCACTCCAGCATCACACCAGGCCCAGCCCATCCATCCCCACGTGGCTGCGTTCTCTCCTCAGCCCCTCCTGGGAGTTACTCCCTGGCCTTTCCACAGGCCTCTGCCTGCCGTGTGCTCCTGCCTTCTGGCTCTGCACAGCCTCTGCTCTCCCCCCAGCCAGCCCTTAACTGCCAGGCTGTCCTCCTTCTAGCTCAGTCCACAAGCCTCTGACTCCCCTCGGGCCCAGTCTTTATACCCCTTCCCCCATCTGGCCTCACCAGCTTCCTCCTGGCCCAGACATCCCAGCTTCAGCTCCCCTGTTCTTCTGGTTCCTCAGACCAGCACAAGCCCATATGCTCTCCTCCCCCGCCAACAGCCATCCCAGGGCTTTGCTCCTCTAATCTCACGCCTTGCACAGGTGTAGCAGGGCAGGGCCAATGGAGCCAGGCAGACTGGCCCCAAGCCCCTTGGTCTTTAAAGGGACAGGCCACCCCATTACAGACCCACGCAACTTTAGTTCATCTGGAAGATCCAGCACAAGCAGATATTAGGGCTGCTTGTAGATGTAAGTACAACTCAGGGGCCAGATCCTCCAGGCCATTAAGGCTGCTTCATGCTGCTCTCTGAAGCCAACTTAACCAGCCACTTGAGGATTCCCCCAGTGCAAGGGAACCCTTTGGCGGAGTAGAGCTGCTGGAGCAATTTCTGTGCCACCCCTCCCTCCCAGCGACTCCTGGCTGGCATGGCACAGGTGATGTGACCACCGAGTGCTGGCGATGTAAAGGGAAGGGTCTCCAGCAATGTCCCCGTGACATTGGGATACCAACCCAGAAAAGCCCTGCACTCTACAGCCCACCCCCAGCATGCAGGGTTTGGGAGGCGCTTGGTATCTTCACCACTTACCCAGTGTTCTCCTGGTCCCTGCATCCTTCCTGTCTGTGCTGGAATCCTCAGCTCCGGCTGGGCATGGCCCCACATTGCCAGAACTTTGCTTCTCAGACTCCCTGAGGGTCACCCTGCCCCGGGTCCCCAATGTCCAGGTTACTATTTCATAGAATCATAGAATATCAGGATTGGAAGGGACCTCAGGAGGTCATCTAGTCCAACCCCCTTTCATTTTCCCCTTTGCACCAGACCAGCAGACGGTGTAAACCGGCCTTGATTTCAGTGGAGCTGAGGATTGGCCTGCTGGATGCTTCCTGAGCAAACCTCTTAGATTGCAGCTTTGTCTCCGTCACATACGCACTTGTCTGTAGTTGTCAAGCCGCTCGCATCCCCTGCCTCAAATGCTGTGCCGGGTTCCAGCTGTAATTGGACAAGAGTGAGGGACAGGCTCAGACTGTATGCACCACGGGGCTTGTTTGCCTCCTGTCACCATTCAGCTTTCTACCACCTTCATGCTCTGCAATCAATGCAGTCCTGCCGGGGGTGGGGGGGTGATCAATGCACAGGAGGCTCTGTCTGCCCTCTTAGTAGGGCCAAACTGAAGCCCTGGAGATTGACTCTGTCTCTGTACAGAACAAGCAGAGCAGAGGCAAGCTGCCCTTACCCTGCTCCAGCCCTGTGCTTCAAGGGGATCTAGCTCTGTCTTGCTGCATGAACTTGGGCTGCATGGACAGTCGTAGAGTCACAACTGACTCTGGACTCCCAGTTCCATGGTCCCAGTTCAGGAAACCATCCCTAGTTAGGACGGCATTTAAGCACATGCTTAAGTCTCAAGTAAATAGTACTTAAATGCATGCTTAAAGTTAAGCACATGCATATGTGCTGTCCCAAATAGGGGTGGTGTCCGGCATGGGGGCTGAGATTAGTATAGTCTCCTAGCCCTTTTAATCCCAAATCACTTCACAAGCTATCTACACACAGGTACAGCTGCTGCTGAAATGCAGTCTCCCCTACCGTGGGAAGGGACCAGGCAGGACCCCACAGAAACAGCGGGGAGAAGAGGGGTTTTTTTCTTGGCCAGGATGACATCAGAATCTATTTAGAGTCTAAAGCTGTTTGGGGCAGGGACCGTCAGGGCCCCATTCTCAGTGGGGCCTTTGTCATTACCTTAATAAATTTGATTAACAAGCAAGCTGAAGGGGAGGAATGGCCATACAGCTTTGGGTTGTTTCTAGCTAATATTTCTTTCGCTCTGCATCCTCCTGGCGCATCCCACTTTGCTTTTTGGCTGCTGTTATTGCGCTTGCAAACAGCACAGCCTGTTTTACTTCTCTGGCCTTTCAAATAAGAAGTTTAGTCCTTAATATACTCAGTATTAAATTCAGATTTCATTTCAAAACAGATTTTCAAAAACTATGGTAGATTTTTATCCAGCCTGGGGGAGAGAGAGAGACAGGACAGACCATTTTCTAGCAATGTCTTTGACAAGATGTGAAATCTGATCTTCATTTTAAAAGGAGGTGCAGAGATGCCTCTTCAGACCTGAAGAAGAGCTCTGTGTAGCTTGACCGTTTGCCTCCCTCAACAACAGAAGTTGGTTCAATAAAAGACATTACCACCCCCACCTGGTCTTTCTATAGAAAAGTGACCATTTTCTATTGAATTTTATAGGACTCTCCCATAATTTAATTAAATCAATTTAGTTGCATCTGTGCAACCCCTTGTGTGGGCACTCAAACTGGTTTCAGAGTGGCTGATACCAATTTAGCTTAATTTGATAACCCTTGATAATCCTGCCTAGGTCTTGATGGTGTGAAGGGTTGGGTTCTGGTGCCCTCTTCTGTTCCAAAGCCAGTAAAGCCAATTGCATAAGGAAAGCGAAGGCTTTGTTCACACAGATCTCACTGGAGGCTGCACTGACCTCATCAGAGCTCTCTTTGGCAGGGCTCTAGTTGGGTCACTCCCTGGCAGGAAGCAGTAGCGAAGGGCCTTGCAACTCATGGGACTTTTTGACATGTGATCCGATTCGGTGAGCAGCATGAAATCCCAAACTGCAGGGCAACCCCGAATTTTGGGACTGAGCACGTGGGAGGCACGTTCTTGGAGATACAAGGAGGTCATCCCTCTCCTTGGTGTCCAGATGACCCCATCACAGGAGCCTTAGCTAACCTCAGAGTAGGCAGACACCAGGTCTCCCATCATCAGAGGAAATTCACACTGATTATGCCAAGATCCACAGAGAATTATAATGCACCAAGGACAGAGAGCCAGAGATGTAAGGAAATGAGGCCCTTCTAGAGAGTTGGCCAGGTTCCTGGGGCATGGCCGCCTCCTGCTTTTTTCCCCAGGCAGGGGGTGCTGTACCAGGGATCATGGAGGGCATCCAGTTGTGGGGAGGTACAACATGCCAGTACTCTTGCCTGGAGTAATGAACCATCCCCCCACATGGCAGCAGCAACCCCCCTGCCCTGCCTGCCCTATGAGACCCACCTTTTACTGATGTTGCTTCTCAATCCAGCCATTAGGCCAAGGCCCAGTCGGTAGGAGGCGGGATAGCTAGGAGCACAGGATGGTGTGGTTGCAGAAGGAACCAGCGGGAGAAGTGCAGTGGGTAGCTGGTGGGGCAAGGGATGCAATTAACTCCAGGATCCTTCAGGCTGCGGCCATGTCTGGAGGTACAGCAGGCTCAGATCTTGCAGGGGAGGAAGAGGAGGGATTAGAAGCTGAGTGGGGCCCGGGCAAGTGCTGGGGACAGGAAAGGAGGGTGAAACAAAGCATTCAGTTCTTGAACGAGCTGTACAGCCAACTCAAATGAGTGTGGAGGAGACGGGCCCATGGTCTTACTCCTTCTGCAGGCACCAGGGGCACAGACCCAGCACCCTGCTAAGGGGTGTAGCA
The DNA here is from genome assembly GCF_965140285.1 of Lepidochelys kempii. Taxonomy (NCBI): domain Eukaryota; kingdom Metazoa; phylum Chordata; order Testudines; family Cheloniidae; genus Lepidochelys; species Lepidochelys kempii. The sequence continues at coordinate 26,277,722 of NC_136392.1, read as the reverse complement.
GCAGGCAACCTCCTCTGTGCACTGGGGAGCCTGACTTTAGTTATGGGCCAGTGCAGAGTCTGGGGGAGATTACTGTTGCCTCCCTTAGCCTGGGGTTATAGAAGGCCAGTCCAGCTGAGCAACAGCCACGGCTGCCATAACTTGTGTCCCTGCAGCGATGGCCCTGTGCAATGCTACAGAGGCACATCCCAGCCATTCCACCTGCTGTGCCTCACCCGGCCTGCCTCCCACACCTGGCAGAATTCCTCAGGGCAGCTTTGTGGGTGGTGCAAAAGGTACTAGAGAATTATCTGCATTGTAGACACAGCCCCAAGTTGGGACACAAGGCACAGCCTAGCAGGGTGTTGTGAATGTCAGCCCACAAGGTGATGTAATACCCTGGTATGTGTTATGGTGTAAGGGTTTGATTAACATGTTTAGAGTGTGCAAAGGGCTCGGGTGGAGCATCCTGCTGTGTGCATCGGAATTGTTGTTATTAATCACACTCAGCTGTTATGTGTGGAGTAACAACAGCGATTCACCCAATGACCAAAGGCTTCCTGGTGGAGATAACCCCAGAGACGCACCTGCATGTGGCCAGAATACACAGCTGCTTATCGTCCGGTCTGACTCGAGCCTCCTGCCTGCACGGCCCTGGGATAATGAAGCGAGTGGATTAGATTTCAGCCTTGGCTGTGTCTCAGCAGGTCCTTGAGGTCCTCTGGGGGGAGCCTACTGAACCTGAACTCTGAATTCGTGTGGGGAGATAAGTTCATGGAGGCTAGGTCTATCAATAGCTATTAACCAAGATGGTCAGGGAGGCAACCCCGTGCTCTGGGTGTCCCTAAGCCACTAATTGCCAGAAGCTGGGACTGGATAACAGGGGATGGATCCCTTGATAATACCCTGTTCTGTTCATTCCCCTTTGAAACAGCTGGAATTGGCCACTGTTGGCAGACAGACTACTGGGCTAGGTGGACTATTCGTTTGACCCAGCATGGCCATTCTTGTGTTCTGGGAAGTTGCACGGAATTAATATGCCTGCGCACTGCTGCCCTCTACTGGATGGACTTCTGTGTGACGCTCCCACTATTGTGTGGCTGGAGGGCAATAAAGGGGTACAGGGGTTCTCAAACTTCATTGCGCCGCGACCCCCCGTTGACAACAAAAATTACTGCACAACCCCAGGACGGGGACCAAAACCTGAGCTTGCCTAAGCCCCGCTGCCCGGGTGAGGGAGCCAAAGCTGAAGCCCAAGGGTTTCAACTCCAGGCAGTGGGGCTTGGGCTTTGACCCTGGGCCCCAGCAAGTCTAAGCCAGTCCTGGGGACCCCATTAAAATGGGGTCATGACCCAGTTTCGGGTCCCAACCCACAGTTTGAGAACAGCTGCCCTGGTATGATGCATTAGTAATGGGAATTCTCCTTTAGCTCAGGTAGCCGAGGTCTGTGTTTTGGAAATGAAGGTCAGGTGAGGTCTCTTTTCCCCCTGCAATAGAGGAGGGATGTCTAGAGGAAATAGAAGCAACATCTATGTCCCAGCTACGGGGCAGACAGGCTTGGTCACAGTTGTACATTAGGAGACAATATTCCTCTAGGCAGGAATGGAGTGTGCTCTGGTGCTTAGTGCAACCAATAGGGAGGCAAGATTCCAGAGTTTTAATCTTGTCTCTGCCATTGACTCGGTCTGTGGCCTCCTCTGCATCAATTTACGCCTGTGTAAAACGGGAATACTAATATTTATGTACCTCACACATGTTGTGAAGTTTAATCTTCGAGGGCCTGGTTCTGTCACCCTTACACTGAGCAGTCGCCGAGTTTGCAAAGCCCCCTATGAACTGCTCTCAGAGTAAGTGGCTACTCACATTAAGGCTCGCACTGCCTGAGAATCCAGGGCTTTGAAGTGTGCAGTAATTTTATTATTACGCAGCAGGTAACCCAGCCAATAGACTGCCTTGGGTGGAGGATGCTGTGAAATATAAGTCATTCATCAATTGTGGACCGTGGTGCCCACTAGCTCTTTTTTTCTCCTTCGAAGGAGATAGAAAATTGGGCATGAGGCTACAGCTGTATAAATGTAAAGGTACCCAAATGATCAGTGTCTGATACGGGACTTCCATCAGGACCACGCGTGCTCTACGTGAAGATCACACCCCTATATCAACAAGCCACGGCAGAGGTGTTTTTTGTCTAGGTGGGAAGGAGTATATGGATAACATCTATCTTTGTCACCAGCTTGAGACCCCCCCCATAGATGAGATGACAGGTGGCCAATAACACGCCTGACTCTGCCTTCGCTCTTCAGCACGGCCTTAGTGATGGGTCTTGCAGGCCACAGACTGCTTCGAAAGAATGACATTTACCTTGTAACGACAGAAAAACCTCCCTCTCCCAATTCCCTACTTTGGGTGCACTGAGCACACTCACCCAAACTGAGCACGCACGGTCACCTTCACCGTTGTCACTGCCCTCTCTCTGCTGAAGCAGGCAGGTCGTTGGGGGGGAAGGGAGAAGTCACTGTAACGGTTTTCCCTTGAAGAAACTGAGGTTCTCCTGAAGCATCTGGAGTTTGTGTCAATAGAAACCAGGGGTAGAAATCGGGGGGGAACACGCAAATGCTTTGTTTTGATAAAAATTGAAAGAAAAATCTGGCCGCTTTCCTGGCAAAGAGATTCCCACCCACCCCCTGGCTTTCGCGGCACACTTACAAACTCTCACGTTTTCTCACTTCTGTCGATCGTTATTTGTGTTGGGGTAGCACCTTGGGCCCCAGGCAGGGATCAGGTCCCCACTGTGCTAGGCACTATCCAACAGATAACAAGGTGGGCCCTGATCCAAAGCAGTTACAGGGCTTGTCTGTGTGTGAGTCCGGACCAGAGGGGTGTAAATTCTAGTGCACACCAGAGTGTCACGTGCTAAGTGGCCTGCGTAACCCCTGCTGATGCACACTGAAACATCCTTGTGCACAATGCAGTAGTGTCTGAAATGGGACGAGATTCCTGGGTGCTAGGGAACTTTCAGTGGGTGCCACATGGGCCAATTAGTGCACAACACATGGGTGCATACTAGAATTTACCCCCCCTCTGTTGCAGAGTCACACACTGTTTAAACAAGCCTATAATCGAAGTAGATTACTTCCAATCTTCCCATTGTATGCCTGCTAAGAAACCTCTCCTCTTGGAAATTCCCAGGGTACCATTCTCCTCCCAATGAAACTGGTGTAAAACTCCACTGATTTCAGTGGGGTTACTCCTGTTTTACACCAGTCTAAATGAGAAGGCAAATCAGGCTCCCCAGGCCTTGTCTACACTGGGGAAGTTCCTTCCCAACTTCAAACTGGTATTAAAACCAGTTTGGGAAAAATTTCCCCAGTGTAGACAAAGCCTGAGGGTCCCATTCTGCTCTGTTTGCCTGACATCTCCAGCTATCTTTAATTAGACCACACATGGCCACAGTTGCCAACTTTCATGCGGTAAATAAGCACCCCGACTTTCACAATAAACCACAAAACAAGCTAATCCCATTTCAAAACAAGGCCAAACTCAGCCAATCCCTAAGAACCCCAACACTCTATGTGACTAGATCCCCCCCAGCGTGCAGTCTGGGACTGTGGTGGGCCCGCTGTGCACCCCTGACTCTCTCCTACGCTTGCCCCTGGCCCCTGCTTGCCCCCCCTTGCCGGGAACCAATCAAAAAAAGAAGCAACAAGCTACAAACCAAAAACTAGCCAACAAGCAACTCACAAGCCAATTAAGCCAAAAACAAGCCCAATTTTTGCATTTTTTCTGCAGGTTTGGCATGTCTGCACGTGGCACAATCATCTTGTGACCTGCTCTTTGTAAAGATCTGTTTGTTGGGTAAAGAGCTGTCTGTGCCTCTCTAGCATAGCATTATCCTTTGCAGAGGCTGAGCACGGATGGGTCAATACACATTCAGCACCCCCCCCTCTCTGGATGCAGGGCCACATGTTCAGCGTTTATGTTTCACTGGATTACGGTGGGTCATGCCAACAGCAAAGCCTAACTGATCATCTACTAGTGCATTTCTCAGCTGGTGCATTTCTTGGCCTAGTGTGCCAAGCCTATGCCAAAAAATGCTTGCAGCACTCTGCTAGGAAGGAGAAGAACAAAAGGATACTGCAGCTTTTTTCTTCTGTCATTGCATTTTCATATCCCGTTGCTTTCCTGCTGGTCTCCAATGCAGCATCTGTGCATTGGTACATTGTGGTGGCAGCATTTCTTTACGTGCCCGTGTTCCAGTGGGGTCTATCAGTGGAGGGAGGTATGTTTTGCCCCATGTATATGATACTTTAGGTAGCACTGAAATGATTAGTCCAGGGTGGCCAAAACCTTCCAGGCTTATGGAGCACACATTGTTACTACTCAGCCTCCTTCTCACTAACTCCTTCCCCTCACATTCCCTCCCTTTCTTCAGGGTCAGACACTTTGTTATGGGTTGAGCCTGTTGTCTGACCCTGGTCCCATTAACTCACAGCAACAGGAGCAGTGAGCAAAGGCAGGGAGGTAGTGTTGCTTAGTGGATAGAACACTGGACTGGGCTGCAGAAGAGCTCGGTTCTAGTCCTGGTTCAGCCACTGGTTTTCTGGGTGAGTGTCACTTCCCTGTGCCTCTGTTTCTCTATCTGTAAAAAAAGGGATAATGACACTGACTTCTCTTGTAAAGCGCTTTGAGATCTACTGATGAAAGAGGGGGGTATTGTTGTGTGCACTCATGCTGAGTGCTAGCTTCTGCCCTATGGCTGCACATGTGCGAAGTTCTAATGCAGTCTGAGCGGTGCACAAACCCCGGCAGCAGTGCTGGTCCAGAGATTAGGAGCGGGAATGTAGCATCCCTGATTTAGGAGGGTACTTCAGCATATGTTTAATTTTAAGCAAGTACTTAATTCCTATTGACTTCATATGCAGCTGCTTAAAGTTGAGCATATATTAAAGTGCTGTCCTGAACACTGCTGACTTCCTGAATCAGAGCCCCTGACATGAGCCTAATAACAGAAGGTGACAAATCATAGAATCATCATAGAATATCAGAGTTGGAAGGGACCTCAGGAGGTCATCTAGTCCAACCTCCTGCTCAAAGCAGGACCAGTCCCCAATGTTTGCCCCAGATCCCTAAATGGCCTCCTCCAGGATTGAACTCACAACCCTGGGTTTAGCAGGCCAATGCTCAAAATGTTACTATCCCACATTAATGCTTTATTAGATTAATCCCTAACATGCAGGCACTTCCTGGATGGCTAGCCAACCAACTGCTGAGTCAGATATCTGTAGCTACACACACACCGTACTCATGGGTAAGATAATACAGCACTGTCAGAAAGAAGAGGAGGTGATGGCTCCACTGTCAGTCAAAACCGGTTCCCGGATGCATTGTGAAAGAAGTCATTTCCTGGATGATTTTTTGGTTTGTTTTACGTTCTATTGTGAGTTTCGAGACATCTGCAAAGCACTGTCATTTAGGGAAAGAAAAGGCCCAAAGGGAGGTCCTAGCACACGGTCTCGTTTCTTTGCTAAGGTACAGCCTGATCCCATGCCCATGGAAATGAATGGAAGTCTTTCCTCTGACTCAGTGGGCGTTGGATCAGAACCTTGGCAAGGCATTGTCCATTTTGCTTGTAACACTTAAGGTGTGTAGGACTAGATCTGCAGGCCTGGTCGAGCAGTGCTCAGCACAGGACCAGAGAATATGGGAAGCAAGTGACTGTACACCACCTTTACACCCCTTCAATCCTGAGGTTATGCCAAGAGGAAAACCTAACTGACCCTTTACAATGTTGCCAACTCTCATGATTTTGTCATGAGTTTCATGATAATGATTGTTTTCCTTAAAGCCCCAGCTCCTGGAGTCAAGTGGATCTGTGATGATTTCAGCCTTCATTCTTAAAGAAAATGGAAATTTCTAGCCCTCGTGGCTGTGGAGGAAGCATCCAGATATGACCCCAGTGTACCCAAAAGGCTCAAAAAGCAGAAGGCAAATAAAAAGAACCCCCAATCTATTATTTTTCCATAATCTCATGATTTGAAAGCCAATCTCATGATTTTTGGCAAGTCTGACTTGTGATTTTTGAGCATTTGGGGTTGGCCGTACTGCTTTTACCAGTTCACTTCCCGGCTGAAGATGGCAGGAGTAGTGTGCCAAGCTTGTGCCTGTGTGTTCGCATTGGTTCAAGAGTAGAAGGATTTTAAGTCAGTATCGTCCCAGAAATTCTATCCCATGCATTTCCTTCAGTAGCTCCCCTGGTGTAATTGTTTTAATTCAGATGAGACCAGAGAAAGATTTTCAAAGATAACAGTACTGAAGCAAGCCCTGTTCCCGCTAGCACATTAAAAGCATGCTACAGAACCATTAGGGGCAGTTGTCCAGTGGCTTTGTGTTGCTTGAGCAGCACAAAATGGCCAGAAGTGGAGGGCCAAGGCTCTGGCCCTTATTTTTCCTTTGGACTCCCTTATTTTGGATGAACCCCCTCTTGTAATATCTTACCCCCATGGGCTATCCCCTTTTTCTTCCCCAATTCAGCAGAGCACGGAGTAGCTGTACATTGGAGTCGGAGACTGGAAGACCCCTTTGCGTCTCTACCGTACACTGCATGGCAAATGAGACGTAGCACATAGCACTATCAGACCTAACAAAAGCACTTCCTGCAAACCTGATTCTAGCCTAGAGCCAGGCACCAAGAGCCCAATTCTGAGCACATTTACACTGGCTTTACACCCATATAATTGCAATGACTTCAGTGGAGTTATTCCTGATTTGAGGCTCGATCCTACAAGAGTGCTGAGTGCCCTGTCCCCAACCCAAAACTGACATGCTTAAGTCCAAGCACAAGCATCGTTCCCCCTGAAATCAGCACTTCATTAGGACTGCGCACTTGCTAGTGTTTTGCCAGAACGCTCTGCACCTTGCAGGATGTAGCCCTTGTATGGATCTGAGGTCAGAATCAGGCCCAAACCTTTCCAAGGTGGATGGAGCAAAGATCTGGGCATCGGAGGCTCTATTTCTGACTCAGGCCATGATTTGTTGTTTGATTGTGGGCGAGTCACTCCCCGCCCTGTGCCTGTACAATGAGTGATAACAACATACCTAACAATCTCACAAGGGCGTGGAAGGATTCCTCAATAAACGTTGGTGAAGTACTCCAAGATCCACTGAGGAAAGGACTTTAAAATTTCGTTGCTGTTTTACTATATAACATTCCACTCAATATAGATTGGTGCTGTAACACCAGGCCTCTCTGAAGAGCAAAGGTGAGATGGAAGGAGGGAGACAATGCCAAAGGGTGAGGGCCCAGGATGGAAATCAGTGACAGGTAAACTTCTCTGGGGAAGGCAAGAGCCCATCTGACCCTTCATCCCCAGAAACACTCCCCGGGGGCGGAGGGGAGGTAGAACAGAGTCCAGATCTAAAATCACCCCAAGTTTGGCTTCGCAAAACTAAAACCCAACTGGCTAAAGTTTTTGCACAATCAGTCCCCTCCCCAATCTAGGTTTTCTGTCTACTTCTAATGCTACTTAATGATTCGTAATAACTGATCACAATAGCACTAAGCAGGCCTATCATCCCCAAAGTACAACACCAACATTAACTCATTCATAGCACCCCAGGATGCTGTCAAGTTACTGCGCTCCTCATTTTATTATTGAGGTGAAGAGATTTGCCCGAGGTCATAAAGCAAGTCACTGAATGGACATTTGCCCTGGCTTAATTATTTGAAAAAAGAAAAGGAGGACTTGTGGCACCTTAGAGACTAACCAATTTATTAGAGCATAAGCTTTCGTGAGCTACAACTCTGAAACCTGTTAATTATTTGAGTGACTCAGAATTTTTCTCCCCTTAGCCTCTGCCCGTTCCTCCTCCTTATTGGGTGTGCATGTCCTCTGTTTGTCAAATACCTGTGGGACAATAACTCAGCTACACACAGTGTGACTGTGCGACCTAGGACAGTAACAAAAGGAACCTGCTCGGCAGTTCACACAACTGGTGCCTCCTGTCACATTCTTTCCTAGGGTTCTTATAATTATAGGGCATTGCAATGTTGACAGAAAGAACAAGAACAGGCATGTCTGCCATATGACACCGAGAGTGTGAGTTGATCCTCTCATCGTGTCAATGAAGTTTTGAAAAAAACAAACAACTCCCCCCCTCCCAAAATGTGTAGACGGACCCTCAGGGCTTAAGGGATCAGCAGCAGCTTCTGGCCTCAGACATTACTGTCTGCACTCAACCCAGGATGCTCGTGTGATCAGATGAGCTCTCCCGACAGAAGGAAATATTTATCTCTGTCCCATCCACGAGTAGACACATAAGCATTAGCGCTGGTTCAAAACTAGGACAAAAAATAATCTGCCAAACTAGCAGCTGTTGGTGATGGAATTCAACATAGGAAAATTTCCTGCCGATAGTTGGTCAAAAACAGGGAGGGGGGAAAAAAACATGGAATTTTTTCCTCAATTTTTCCCACTGAAATGTTGATGATTTTTTAAAATGCAATTGCAGCATTCAAAACATTTTGACCTGCTGCAATAACACCACCATCACCACAGCGTTTTTGCCTTCCAAGCAGGGAGGTGAAGGAGTCCTCCCTGTTTCAGATGGGCAAACTCTGGCAAAGAGAGGTGACCCCACTTGCCACAGACTAGACCATAAGCTTTATAACAGGGGTTCTCAACTTCATTGCACTGATACCCACTTCTGACAACAAAAATTACTACACAACCCCACGAGGGGGACTGAAACCTGAGCCCTCCCAAGCCCCACTACCCCAGGGTGGGGAGACAAAACCAAAGCCCAAGGGCTTCAGCCCCTGTAATTTGAGCCTCGCTGCCCAGGGCTGAAGCTGAAGCCTGAGCCCCACCACTCAGCTGAAGCCCTTGGGCTTTGGCTTTGGTCCCGGGACCCAGCAATCCAATGCCAGCCTGGCAACCCCATTAAAACGGGGTCATGACCCACTAATACAGCATCATCCGAAACATCCCCTGTCCACAGAAATGTACGTCAAGTGGCTTCCACCTTTATCATAAGGGGACACATGTTTTGTTCGCATTATCTGCCTATTGAGGACAGTGTAAAAGACATGGTTGCAGATGGTATGCTCCAAACTGGACCCACTTCTTTCCTTAAATATATGTTTGTAAAGTGCATACATAAGTGTAAGTTATCTGATGAAGTTCGCCTCTCTTTCTGTTTGTGACTCACTCAAGAAGCAAGCCCGATTGCTACAGATGGATTCATCATCCACAAGCATTCGCCAAATAGTTGATGCAAACAAATTCCAGCTGTTGGGTTGTCGGAGATCTGTTTGCTCCAAATGGGTCACCATTCATTGCTATTAGCTGTTTGTTATTTGCAGCATTTGATTTGTCACCTAAATCATATGGCATTGTCTCTGGCTCCTGATTGGAACATTTTAAACAGAAGAATAACAAAAAGCGCTGAATAGGAAATAACCAATAGTAATGGTTAATTAGGCTTTGCAGAATATGATTATTTTAAAAAATTGTAACACATGCATGGATGTTTATTTTTAAGCTTTTTTCAATTTTTATTGATTTAAATTGTTACAATTGTGGGAAAGTAGGGGTGGTGTAGACAATAATTATTTAATGACAGTCCACACTGAGAATCACAACTTTAAAGTGTGATAACCATTAAAACACAAATTGTCAACAGCACATGGCAAAATATTCAAAGTCAATAGTCTTAAATCTAACACTCATGAGTTCACAAGCAGCTTTTTTCTTACTTTGTCTGTCTGTACATTCTGATGATCATTGATGGAAATATTTTCTCATCAGTTTGGGTGTGTATAGTGAAATTGACATTTACCGATATAATAATCTAATGCTTCCAAGCCTATGAATAGTGCACTCCCTGGTACGAATGTCCATGTATGCTACAATTAATGAATGTTGGGGGTCTGCAAACACCAGGGCCCCCCTCATACAGACCCAGAGAGTCCTTTGTGGGGTACCAGGCCCTATGATCTTCATTCCTCCTGCACAAGGGAAGCAGCAACAGGCAGGCGGTGCTTGCAAGGTGGACTATTGAATTTGGAGCACCATCTCTAAAGCAGCACACACTAGCTCCTGCCAAGGTGTATGGGGTAGGCCTGGGCTTTGCCACCTGTCCTCGTTCTCCCACTGGACTCAAATGGACACACCAGGCCCAATGGCCCTGTCTCCACAGAGCCTGCCAAGGGGGGAAGACTATTAAAATTATAGAATCGTAGAATATCAGGGTTGGAAGGGACCTCAGGAGGTCCTCTAGTCCAACCCCCTGCTCAAAGCAGGACCAATCCCCAACTAAATCATCCCAGCCAGGGCTTTGTCAAGCCTGACCTTAAAAATATCTAAGGAAGGAGATTCCACCACCTCCCTAGGTAACGCATTCCAGTGTTTCACCACCCTCCTAGTGAGAAAGTTTTCCCTAATATCCAACCTAAACCTCCCCCACTGCAACTTGAGACCATTACTCCTTGTTCTGTCATCAGCTACCACTGAGAACAGTCTAGATCCATCCTCTTTGGAACCCCCTTTCAGGTAGTTGAAAGCAGCTATCAAATCCCCCCTCATTCTTCTCTTCCACAGACTAAACAATCCCAGTTCCCTCAGCCTCTCCTCATAAGTCATGTGTTCCAGTCCCCTAATCATTTTTGTTGCCCTCCGCTGGACGTTTTCCAATTTTTCCACATCCTTCTTGTAGTGTGGGGCTCAAAACTGGACACAGTACTCCAGATGAGGCCACACCAATGTTGAATAGAGGGGAACGATCACGTCCCTCGATATGCTGGCAATGCCCCTATGTATACATCCCAAAATGCCATTGGCCTTCTTGGCAACAAGGGCACATTGTTGACTCATATCCAGCTTCTCGTCCACTGTAACCCCTAGGTCCTTTTCTGCAGAACTGCTGCCGAGCCATTCGGTCCCTAGTCTGTAGCGGTGCATGGGGTTCTTCCATCCTAAGTGCAGGACTCTGCACTTGTCCTTGTTGAACCTCATCAGATTTCTTTTGGCCCAATCCTCTAATTTGCCTAGATCCCTCTGTATCCTATCCCTACCCTCCAGCATATCTACCTCTCCTCCCAGTTTAGTGTCATCTGCAAACTTGCTGAGGGTGCAATCCACACCATCCTCCAGATCATTTATGAAGATATTGAACAAAACCGGCCCCAGGACTGACCCTTGGGGCACTCCACTTGATACCGGCTGCCAACTAGACATGGAGCCATTGATCACTACCCATTGAGCCCGACAATCTAGCCAACTTTCTAACCACCTTATAGTCCATTCATCCAGCCCATACTTCTTTAACTTGCTGGCAAGAATACTGTCGGAGACCATGTCAAAAGTTTTGCTAAAGTCAAGGAACAACACGTCCACCGCTTTCCCCTCATCCACAGAGCCAGTTATCTCGTCATAGAAGGCAATCCCCAGACCCTTGGAGCTCCCTTGTCAAAGCAGTCTACCTAAGCCAGTAACTCAGCACCTTCCAAGCCTTTCTGCCCAGACAGGGACCTGGTGACAGAGATTGAAGTACTCATCCCAGACACGGCTGCTGTAACTCACTAGATCTGGATCTGAGGGTGGAAGCAGTGCAGAGGCTCCAGAAGGCTGATTAATGCCTTCAACAGGTGCCACAACCACTCACCGTGCCCTGTGCTATGCTCTGTTGTATGAATTCGGATGGACTACATGGGCCCAAAAAGTCAACAGTGTTAATGTGAGCCTGAAACTGTCCAACCTTAAACAGTGTGTTTGCGGTTTGGCACACAGAGACCTTCGCCTGGTTAGTACGATGGCAAATGCACCATTAACAATCTTTTCAACTTTGTATTAAAGATACAGAAAAAGTGGGGAAAAACAGTTAAAACATTTGAAATGTCAATGATTAGGTAAGGCTGTAATTTTAAGAGCAACCCTCGTTCCCTTTCTCTTTAGCTAGAGAGAGTCTTTATACGAAACCCCCCCTTGTTTGACAGTCTCTTAAGGCTATAGCTATGCTAGAGAACTTACAGCAGCCCCGCTGCACCGCTGTAAGCTCTCCAGTGTATCCATTCTATGCTGATGGGAGAGAGCTCTTAATTAATTAATCCACCCCCAACAAGCAGCCATAGCTTTTTATTACAAGTCCACTCTGAGACCTGGCAAACTTGTTCCAGCATTGAACTGTTTAGGCATTGCTTTTAGCTGCCTCTTTCTTGTCACAGGCTTAGAGCAGTCTTGCAAAGTTACAGTCTTGGCTGGCTAACGCAGACTCTGAGACAGAAGGCACATGGAGAAGGATAGGAAAGAGAAGAAACAAGATGGCGATGGAAAAGGACATCCTGGGGGTTAGGTGTGGGTGTGACAAAAGTCTTATATCCCTGGTGGTTGGGATTCAGCCAGAGCCAGTGGAGGTGGTGTTGTCATCTGGGTCCCTCTCTTGGCTCAGTCTGGTCAGGACATCTCTTAGGATCAGGGCAATGAAGGCCCAGTGCTGTTACTGTGGATCCCAGAGTCCCAGGAGATGTTGGTGGTGGAAGCCATGATAGTGAAGCTTGCTCCTTCCCCTTCTTTCAGTCAGCCATTTTCCCCTTTTGCTTCCTCTCTGCCAATTTTCCTCTCAAAGTCTCTTATTTCCAAAAGGGAGCGATGGGCAGCACAGCCCATCCTCTCATTATTTTGTTCACCAACAGGCCTAATTTCCAACACACCCCTTTAATTCACTGGTTTCCAGTCTCATGCTGGGCTTGGTTACCCAGTGTGTTCTCCACACAGTCCTTGAGTTGTAGCAGTAAAGCCAAACTCAGTCTGGTTTTCGCTTTTTCTGAACAACCTTGTGTAACACTCCTAGCTAGACCTTTGTTACTTTTCTCCCAATCAAAAATGTGTTACCCTTTGTTATTACAAGGGACTAAACCATAGACTTCCATCCATTTTCCCCACAGATGGGCTCACAACTGAGGTAGGCCTTCTAGGTCCCAATTATTGCAGCAGGTCACTTTCCAGATTCCCATTCGTTCCACTTCCAGTGTTAGTCCTTTGACCCTGACCTCTAAAGCCATTGAGTCAAAATCTAGCCACATCAGCGACTGTCCTCTGGGCTCCCAATGGCTGCACAGCTCCAGAACCATGCAGGACAGCTGTACCAAGACAGGGGGAGGGGAAGTGGTGCTAGCAATCTAAAACCTGCCTAATCATGGGGAAATGTTGCACAAGGCAGCTACTCCCTGCTCCCCCACAGGACCCTGGAGCATCTGCCAGGTGAGAGCTTTCTGTTCTGTCTGGGAAACAGACACCTACCTTGGTGCTGACTAATCTGCCAGGGACTGAGCATCAAGAGACACTAGCGGGCAGACTGAGCCCTAGGCGGTAATGACAGACAGGTAAGGGCACCATAATGACTGGGCTGCTTTACAAAGCATCAAGGGGCAGATTTCCAAATGGTCCCTCAGTGCCTAACACTAATTGATTTCAATGGGAGTTGAGTGGCTCATTGGTTTTTCCAAGCTTCTATCTGGATCTTCAGACTCTAATTACCTTTGGAAATCTGGCCCAATGTCTCTACACGCAGTCCTCCTGCATCTCCAGCACTTTGAGACGGACTTCTGATGACTGGGTAGCAGCCACAGGGGCAGCTGGAGGAAGAGGTGACAAGCCAGGTCAGAAGAGTATGACTGGGGTGAGATGAGGTGAGGCAAGCCATCATGTGGGCTGTAAGCGAACCATCAAGAGAAACTCAAAGTTGCTCCCATCCCATCCCAGCTGAGAGGCGAGAGGGTCCCGATAACCATAACCACAAAGTTATATTTAGGTCAAATGTGCCTCTGATTCCAAAGCTGCCCTCACCCTGTCATAGCTAGCAGTGTCCTTCACCTCCTCCCGGGAGAGCTTATCACACAACTATAAACCAAAGTGCAACTACAAAAATAAACATTCTCCGTGGAACAGCCTCAGGGCGAGATCAGAACTTTAAAAGGCCATGGAAAGCCGATCCCCCCAAGGACAAAGCAATCAGCAGTGCTAGACACTAATCTGAAATGCCACCTTAACATTATTTAAAATAATTTAAACAGGATCATAAAGTTACCTTGTGCTTAGCGTAGATTAAGATGAATTTCCTCCACTGAAGGCTTTACAGCCCAGGAATCCATTTTCATGCACTGTGTTGTATAACATAAATCTATATGGAAAGTTTTATGTTTTATGCTGTAAAAAGGCTGGGTGAACTGGTTCAGATAAAATGAGAACCAGCCTGATCTTTCATCCTAGGTTAAGTGGCCATTGATCCCCTTTCTGAGATTCGAATGGGTCCAGGAAACATTTCAGCAGTTGGGCTTTAATTTTTCATGTGCAAGGTGGGACTAGAAGCCAAGACTGCCAAAAAGCTAGTACAAGCAGCCACATAGTCCAGCGACTCCAGCACTAGACTAGGAGCCAGGAGACCGAGCGGTTCCAGTCTTGTCTCTGCTGGTTTAGCATAATGTCTCTGGTTTACTCATCCCAGCCTCCTTCTGTTCTATTTCCCCGACCTGAAATAAACAAACAGCAAATAACAAACTGTACCTTTTTCTTTATTTGATTCCGACCTTCTCGCTTGTGAATCTCTCACTATCTAACCAGCAACCTGGGTGTAGATCCTGCTGACTGTGCCACTGTGACAATTCCCAGGGGTACACAGGATTCTGAAGCAACTGGCTGCCACCTGCCCTTCACGTGAGGAAACCTGGTGTGTGTCTGGCAGGGGTCAGCTCCCTGACTCTCCAGGCCCCTCATCCCACGTGAGTTCCGCTGCCCTCCTGCAGGCTAGGGATGGGCACACTCCAACCTGAGTCTTCTGAGCATCCCCCTGCAGCATCCAGCCCTTTATCCACTGCACAGTCACAGAATCACTCTTTCCCAAAGGCACAGTACACCACAGATTACTAGCTACAGTTTAGACACGCCCTCCTCCCCGCTCCACTCAACAGACAGCCCTTTGACAGGTTTATAATGAAAACAAGAATAAGTTTAATGAACGAATAGAGAATTAAATGATAGCAAGTGGGATTAATGGAAGCAAAGGGTTAAATATATAATAAAATCATAATGCACATTGTAGATCTTACACTTTAATTAACACAATGCCCTCCGGTCTAATAAGGTCCTGCTTACCCAAAGTCCTCCTCTCCCAGTGGTTTTCAACCAGGAGGGCTGAGACCCTCCTTTCACAAGGATCAAGCCTGTTGGCAGCGTGTCTCCCACAGATGAAGAATGTCAAGGCATCTTTCTGCACCCCTAGATACATTAGGCCAGTCCTTTGTTCTATACCTGTAAACAGGGTGCCCTCCATGGCTGTTCACCTCTTCCTGTTAATTTTTTCTCTTGAAGTCCCCACCATGTGTCCATTAGCACTGGACTCAGTAGGCAAATCATCTGCCATCGTAAGACGCACAATGTGCAATGGTCACCCAGGGAGAGAATGTCTCCCAGCACCTCCTGCCTGGTGGAACCTGTAACGAAGCACGCTGTCGCTGGATGACCTGCCTTTAAGTACAAGGCCTTAGGAACGGAATTACCAATATACGTATCAGCCGCACGTACATGTTGCAAAGGTTATGATGATTTGTGTGAGACAGGCTTTCAGTAGAAACCTTACACAATACTGTGGTGAACTTGAATGTAAATATGAAACCCAAAGGCTCCCTGTAACCCTTGTGCCCTCTGGCAGTTGGCATCAAGAGGTCTGAGGGAGCGTCACAGCTGGTCACTCATTCTGTGACCTTGGGCAGGTCACATAGGCCAAAATTTTCAGACGTGACCTCTCTCTGAAAATCCCTCAGTTTCTGAGTGCTCAACCTGAGCTGCTTTGGGCCTGATTTTGAGATGCAGTGAACACAACTCAACCCCAGTTAAAGTCAAGGCAAGTGGGGAGGGTTCAAAATCTCAGCAAAACAAACCGTTTCAAGGGGCCTCAAGGTGGGGACCCAAAATCAGCAGCTCCTTTGGCAAATGTGGGCCTCAGCCTGTTTCTGTTCCCCAGTATCTGTAAAATGGAGACAATAATGTTTAGCCACCTTTGTTAAAAGCTTGAGATCGAGGGATTAAAAATGCGAAGCAGCATCAAATTATGGCACTTCTGATCCAGCCGCTGCCAGAAAGTGCTAGATAACTCGTGGGAAAATGTTAATTTCAGACCACTTTTGAGAGCAGCATGCAGCCTTTCAGGTCTTTATCCTAATGCAACCTTCTGAAATTTCCCCATCATCATCCATCAACTCCACTGCTGTTAGAGTTTGCATGAAAAGGGGCGGGGGGGCGGGGGGGCTGGGAAATCGGTAGTTTTTTTACACAGACACCTGGGAAAACATTTTTGTTTTGATCCACATGCATTCACACCTCCCATGTCAGCCCAAAGCTCCAAGTTGGAGCTGCTGGGTTTCCTCTGCTTTTGTGTCAGACCCAACAATCCGAGCTTCACTTGAAACGAGACCCAGCCTCCCCAAAAGGGTTGTGAACGGTAGTGAACCTTTTGGTGAATCTGGTGTGAGTTTACAGGCTGCCCGAGTCCCTCGCCAATTAAGGCTGCAGTTACAGCAGAAGGCTTTTGTGATATGAATAAACCCCTGCATGGTTCACATTCATAACTTATCATTTGCCATGTCCCCAGGACCCTCTGAGGATACAAATATGCGGGAGTCTTTCATCGGACTGTTCAGCAGATCATTTTTTATATCTGTGTGTGTATAAAGAATGCGGGATGGCTGATGCCTGTCTACAAGTGACTACATGAGAGAAGATGACCGAGTTCCCCTGTGCTTTTGCTTCGAGTCTAACTGTATAGTCTATATTTAGTGCATTTTAAAGATAACCCTTTTGTTCTATTTCCAGCCCCCCCGATTTCCTGGACTTTTTGTATGTCGCTGGATTGCAGCTTCAGACTTTTTATTTTCTAATATCCATCCGTAGCGGGGGGCGTCACCCACTCCTGCCCTAAAGGGCTTGAAATCAGCCCTGGGAGAGGGCTGAGGCTGCGAGAGGGCTGCTGCTAGGGAAAGCAAAAAGCCTTGGCTGTTTGGGGAAACAGCCACAGCTGCGGCCACGCCTCAATCAGGGCCCAGCTGGCCTTTATAAGAGGGCACTTGGCCAGGAGGACACAGTCTCTCTCTAGATGGTGAGAGGGAGGGGCCTGACTGTTGGGAGCAGAGTGGAGCAGGGTTGGGGAAAGGCCAGAGGAGTTGGGGAGCTCTGGCCTGAGAAACCCCCAGGCTGCAGGCCTTGATGAAAGCCTAGGAAAAGGGTACTTGGGGTTGCAGAGGGCAGCCTAAGGGTAGGTAGAAGCAGCAGGTCCAGACTCTCCTTGCCGATGATGGGTGGCAATTATACTGCAGTTTGCCCCAGGGAGTGGGGGCTAGATGGTGACTGGCAGTAACCAGACTGAGGTGAGGTGGGGATAGAGGGTGGGGGTTCCTGGGGGGAGACCCAGATTTGTGGGGGTATTGCCAGGGGGCAGCACCCTGGTGTGAAAGGGGCATTGGGGTCTGAGAGGGACTCAGGGCCCAGTAGCAAGCAGGGCACTGGCCTGCAGAGGGTGCTCTGGAGGCTGGAAACGCTAATTCTCTGGACTACCAGCAGGAGGTGCCGCAGGGGGGAGTCCCACCCCACTACACCATCGATTTAAACATTTAAAGGTGACTTAAAAGGGGGAGGGGAAATAGGGTTTGTGCTATTTTGGGCTTCTTTATAATTTACAGAGAAGGCCAAAAAAGAAGTAAGTTGTTTTTTCCCTGCTTGATTTTTTTACAATAAGAATTCAAGTCTTGCCTACCCTGCTTTTCCTGGAAGTTTCTATGGATGACTAGTAGGATTACAGCATCATAGGTACTAAGCCAGCAAACCTTGCTCAAGTGACAGGGGACATTATTTTTGTTAAAACTCTTTTAAATGAGTGGGGTGGGGGGGAGAATTGTGAATATATTTTATTTAACTCCAATGCCTGCCAAAGAGCTGGGAGGAAAGTTCTCTATATGAAAGATGCAACATCCCATCCCTTCGAACAGGGACGTGAAAGCTCCCACCCAGTCCTCTAGTTCTCCAAAGAGATCTCCAGCAAAAACAGAGCATACAAGGCTTGATGTTCCTGATTGTCACAAAACAAAAAAATTCCTTTTCTTTTTATTTTAGAACAAAAACGTTCACACAGATCCCTGTGCATCATGAAGAAGGACTCAGGCTCTCAATTTTATTATTTCTTTAAGCTGGTGCTCAGAAGTGACAAAACCTCCCTTTCAGCAGTGTTTAGATGAAGCTGCTGCTAGGGCTCTGTGCTGCCCCTTCCCCCTCCCCCACCCACAGGAAATGTAAATGTAAAAGCTTTAAAAAAAATCTTGCTTCCCAGTTTTTGTTCTTTTCAATGACTCTTTATTGGAAAGATTGGGACTCAGGTAGGGTTGCCAACTTTTGTAATATTTAAAAACTGGACACTCCAGCAGGAGTTCTGGAACCTCCCTCACCCCACCTCTTCTCCCCCCACCCCCCAAGACCCCACCCCATCCTGTCCCTTCCCCTCAAAGCCCCACCCCCGATTTGCTCCTCTTCACCTCTCCCCCGCTGCTTACTGCTCTTCCCCTGTTTCCCCTCTCTCTCCTTGGGTTGGGAGGGACTTATCTGCGGAGCCAGGGCTGGGAGCTGTAGCTGCCTGACTCAGGTAGGAGGTGGCCCTGGATGATTAAGGGCTGGTGTGGGTGATGACCCAGTGCCTTCCTACCTCCCCCGCCTGCAGTAACTGGGCTTTGGGTGTCCAATCAGTAGATCTGTTATGTTCCCTTTTCAATCAGACTTTCCAGTTGAAAACTGGAAACCTGGCCACCCTAGACGCAGGTGTTCCATCCTCTGATGTGAAACCTGAATGGGTGGGGATTTGTGCATACCTCCAACACCAACCCCCGAAGAATAGAACCTTTGGGTGGGAACAGATTATGTCACTTCTAAGCTCCTGGTTTTCTTTCTGGTTAGCTGTTAAGGGAGTATTACTATCTTAGAACATTGAAGTGGGTTCAATGAGATTAGACAATGATAAATGGATAGAAAAAAATCAAGCTAAGTTAGAAAGCTGGGGTCTCCATCCAGCTATTCTTGTAATTTTAAATTTACTATTTTTTCTTAGTGCTGCAAAATCCAGACATCTGCAGGTCACCAATTCTCACTGGGCATTACAGCTGATCAAATCATAGAACCATAACAATAAATAAATGACTGAATATGTCAAACACTAGACTTTTGGTTGATTCAATCGCTTTAGTATTGGCGGTTCATGAATCATTGGAGGTGGTTTGGATGATTCGAGATTATGTGGTGATGGATAAATGTACGTGTGCATTCAACACTGAATTTGTGTCTTTGACTGGGCCCTAATGGGTTGTGTTCCAGCACCGCCTCGTGTGTAGGTCATCCAAGCAGGAACCAGAATAAGTCATGTGACGTGAGTGACAATGTTCAAAGTTTGAATAGCAAATTGGAACCTTTTCTTGCAATACTTGTGGGATATGTTGTAAAATTATTGTTGTTTATTATTTAGGACGATGCCCAAAGACCCCAATCAGAATCAGTACAAGGCACTGTACAAGCAAGTAAACTGACAGTTTCTGCCTTGGAAAGCTTGCAATATAAAGCCAGAGTGTCAAGAACCTTGAGTTCTAATCACAGCTCTACAAAGACCTCCTTTTGTGACCTTGAACGAGACAGCAGATTTCTCTCTCTGTGCTTCAGTTTCCCTAAGTTCAGCATGATAGCCATCTGCTTTCCAGGGGTGTTGTGACAATGAGACAATGTCTGCACATAAAGCTCTATATACAGTAAGCAAAAGTGCCAAGTTCTGTACGGAAGCTCTCTGGCTGGCAGGTAACCACCTAAACTAGTCATTTGGCATGGGATTTTCAAAAGCACCAATGATTTATGAGCAAAGTCCCATTGAGTTGTATGCCTAAATCACTTAGACACTTTTGAAAAAAATCTCACCCTTAGTGCTGAAGCCAATCTGAGCTTCCAAATGTAGGATCAGGCGCCCTGACTTAGGCGCCCAAGTCCAGAAGTAGGGCCCTAGGTGTAAATGGTTTGGATACAATTAGAATCAGCCCAAGATTCAAACTCACCTTGAACCCTTTGTGAGGTTTGCTTCCTCTTTCCTAATTGCCACTTTTCTCTGTATGCCTTGATTTCAGAAGGGAGGGGCTGTGTCGGTTCTGAAATACCATGCATCAGAGCGACAAGGTGGATGCACTTCTGTTGGAGAGAGACGCAAGCTTTCAAGCTCGAAAGCTTGTCTCTTATTGGACCAGCTTCTGTTGGTGAGAAAGTTATGACCTCAGCCCCCTTGTCTCTCTAATAGCCTGGGACTGACACAGCTACAACACTACATACGTTGATCGAAGCATCTGTTCTCATAGAGTGGCTGTGAAAGCTTTTTGGGCCTGATCCTGAAAAGCACTGCTCACGCACCTGGCCCTATCCTGCTTCCATTGCCATGAAAGGCAAAACTCCTGTGACTGTAACAGGGTAAAAGCAGTTCAATTCCTGTTCCGGCACAAAACCTGGGGTAGTCCCTCACTCATGCTGGCATTCAGTTTCCCCAGGGATAAAATGGGAATAATACTTCCTTTCTCCCCAACTTTATCTTCTGCATTTAGTAATCCCTAGCTCTTATCAGCACTTTTCATCCATTTTTAATGGATGATCACCCCCATTTTACCGATGGGCAACTGAGGCAGAGAGGCTAAATGACTTGGCCAAGGCCATGCAGGAAGTCTGTCTCCCATGTCCTAGGTCACTGCCTTAGCCACTGGACCTTTCTTCCTCTCCTGAGTCCTTCCTCTGTTTAGATCATCAGCTCTGCAGGACATTGACTGGCTCTTGGGATGTGTTTGTGTCTGCTGTACTCCTGTTATACAAATCATTAGTCATCACAATAAAAGGGGCCAGCGAGAGCCTGAGCCTGCTCCCATTGAGGTCTCTGGCTAGCTTCCCATTGATTTCACAGGGTGCAGCAACACAGACAGCAGCCCAGGATAAAAATGGCCCGTTTCTCAACGTCAGTATAGACGCAAGTGTACTCCATGCTTGGGCCCCTGACAGTGACAAGGTCACAACTCCCCTGGGGGTTTAATGGCAGTGACAGAGCAGAAATGGGCAGTGCTTCCAGCCCCCAGCGGCTCTCAGATCAGAGTAACTGTGCTAATAACCAAGTTCCTGTCTGCTTCCTGCTGCTATTCTGGGGAGTGCAGCTTTTCATGTCGAATGCGCCAGACTTTCACCAACACTACAGCTGGCTCGCAAGGTGGGAAATGCCCCGTGCTGCCCACCTGGGGTGGGAGGGTCTGGTTCCATGGCCCCATTTGCTTTTTAAACCTCAATTCCTCTATGCTCAGTCCATGGGAAGTAGGGGCAGCAGGCTTCCCTCGTGTACTGCCCTGCCAATGCGTGCCAGCCGCCTCGAGGCAAAAGAGGGATTCGGCCTCCATTGCTTTTTAGTCCTACGGCTCCTCTGTTGAGACCACTAGGCAGTGTGGTGGTTTTCCTGAGGAGGCATTTGAGCTTCTCCTTGGAAAACTCCAAATCAATGTCACTGCTTTACCCTTGTCTTGACATTTCCATACCAAGCGGATCTGCCACAGCAATACCAATGGCAGCCCAATGGGTCTGTGTCAATTCCATTGGGACACCAGTATAAAAACACTATGGGCTAAAGGAATCCCATGTGTAACACTGATGAAGCCAAAGGAGTTACACCAGTGATGAATTCAAACCTCTGATGCCACTTGGGCCAGTAGTAGTAAGAGGAAGGGGCGTTCCATCTCACTACTGGGGTTCCCTTATGCTTAGTCTTATCCAGGATGTGTGGGAATGAGAACACTCTTATGCCCACTAACCACCACCCTACCCCTGCTCCTACAACCTGCCCCTACCTTTGGCTACTGGCGTTCCACTGGCTAGCAGCGGTACGGGAAAACCGACTGCTCGGCGACTGTAAGGCCACGGCTTCATGCGTACAGAACAGCCCATGTCAATCAGGAGCCATATATTTGCAAATTACCGGCCGCCCCTGGATGTGGAATGAGAAGCCCTGGCAGCAACCACTCATTACGAGAAGCCGCATAGTCAGGAGGTTAGAACAGGTAACGGAGATTCCAGCCACCAATCTATGTGAGTTTGAGGCAAATCGCGGTGATGTGGTTTGCCCAGTTTCCCCATCCGCCACTCAGTGATCATACCCAGCTAACGGGTGTTGTCAGATTTAATTCAGTAATGTTTGACGATTGCTTGAGAATTCGGGATGGACGGGAGTCTAGAAGGGCAGAACAGGATTATACCAACACAACTGGCTCTTTCAATGTCCCTTTCACCCTGACTTCTGTGTAGTATCCAAAATAACTCGGGCAAACACTGAGTTCAGCAGACTTCACCCAACTCCTCCTCTTTTCCAAGGATCATTATGTTCATTTTCCAAGATAACAAATATATACTCTGAGTCACTGAATCAAGCAACTGATAGAAATGATACTGGATAAGCAGGAGATACTCAATCCCTGAGCACTTCTGCTTTGGCTGGGAACACATAAGGGCAGCAGGAGAAGATCTCAGACATGACCTGCACGGCAACAGCATTTCAGCCTGCTCACAATAACACTAGCTAGGCTCAGAGCAGAGGATGCGATAAAAGGAAGCTCATTGCCAGTGCCTAATAACAGGGACGACAAATTAATCACATAGGGTCGAACCCTGCCCTCCCGCTCCCCAAAACCACCGCCACATGGGGCCTCATGGAATTGCTCCGATTCCACTGCAGAAAGGGTGGCAGGATATGGGGACCCCATGTCAGGGGCTGTATCACCCTACATGCTGCTGAGCTCTGCTGAGGCTCCACGTGTATGGGGGCTTGGGGGCCGCGCGTTGCCAATAGCCTCATGACTATGCAGATCCATCAGCTGTTCCCTGCCTGTGAAGGAGAAGCACACAGCTGCTAGAGACAGGATAGCCTTTAGACAACTGCCTGCGGCCTGAAGTTTCCTTTCCATGGAGAAGGGTGGCCTATGGCTAGTGCTGGGCTGAGGACTTGGCCCACACTCATTGCTGGGTAATAACACACATTATTAAGCAGTAACACCCCAGTTGCTAAATGGTCATTGCCCTGCAAGGGACAGTCACTGAAGGGATCTCCTTGCCTGAGATCTTGGAAGAGAGATTCTTTTGCTGAAAAGGCCTTCTGGGAATCACTAGGGACCATTCTCTGCCCACAGCATTCCAGAGCCGGGTTGCAGCCGGGAGTGGCTCTGGGATGATTCACAGCTAGCGGACCAGACTCCTTCCTACCACATCCAATAATTCCCTGTGGCTCAAATCTGAAGCCCTTAAACTCCCCCTGCAGTCAATGTCAGTCAAGGTGGAGACTGGTAACGGCTAAGTCAGAGCCTCAGGATCTGGCCCAATCAAACAAAGACACAAAAAGGCCAGTGTGCCCAAAGCACCAGGAGGGGACGTAGGGACTGCTGGGCACCTCGAGCACCATTCTGGGATGGCTGGTGAGGGCAGCAGCTTGTCCTAATTTGGTCACCCTGCAGTGCCATGTTTACAGGTAGAACTATTTATAAGCGCTATCCCAGGACACGTGTCTGTGACCTTCACAAGCACAGCCATCAAACTGAATAGCTGCTTGCTTAGCATTCACAGGGACTCGCACCGGCCTTTTAAGAGCCAGACCGTGCCATCAGGGCCCAGTCCCGCATTGGGGGGGCTAGAGGGCAAGCTCCAGGAAGCACAATGTTCCCAGGTGGGCAGGCAGACAGCACCTTCAGCACCACCCCGTAGGGAGAGGCAGTGTGCACCCCCGCAGTGACCTTTTGGTTCCACTGGCTGATATAAGGGGGGCCGGAACCCTGCCTCCTTTGGGGTGGCTGCCACCTCCAGGGTCATAGAATATCATAGAATATCAGGGTTGGAAGGGACCCCAGAAGGTCATCTAGTCCAACCCCCAATCTCTCTAACTGTGCTGAGACCCCAGGCTATTAAATCCTGACACCACCAGCTCAGTTTGCTCAGGACACCGAGAACACAGCAGCAGCTGGTAACTTTGCCTCACTGTGACAGAGGCCTAGATTTGAGCCCTCACGCTACCATTGAAAAACCTCCAAAGCTCAGGCCCAGCCCCTCAAGCCACCCAATCTCCGCACCTACTGATTACTAAACCACCCCCCCCCATTTATGTATCGGAAATCGCCGGAGATTTAATCTACCTTGATTTCTCTGCATCATCTCTGATATGGAAACACAGAACCCTTTGCAATCATGTCAGAGGGTCTGTTCAGAAAGCTCATCTGCAGGGTCAGAAACTAACAGAAGCTGGCAACATATGTTTCTATAAATGCTGAAATAGAGAACTCGCAGCTGTTTGAGCAAGGCAAAAGAAGAAGGCACTATGTGGGGGGACGGGGAGGGAACCAATAGAAAGTTTGTTCAGCAAAAGCTTTCCATGGGAAAAAAAGCATGGAATGCAGAAATCAAGGGATCAGATGATGTCTCTTTGCAACTGTATATCCCAAAGAGCTGGTTAAGGGTTATCCCCATTTAATCAATGGGGAAACAGAGGCACAGAGAGATTTAACAGCTAGACTGGCACTTTGCAATCCACGCTGAGCTAAAGGCAGAGCATACTTGTGCTGCCCCAAGAAGGGTAGAAGTGGCACCAGTCCTTTACCTGGCACAGTTTCCATCCCCTGCTTTGCAGCTCAGCTGCACTAGCCAGAGCGCCCAGGGAGGAGGCCCACCACTTCCCCACCCACGTAGGTAGCATAGGGAAAAACAGCCTGGCAGCAGCCAATGCTCTTCTTCCTTCCCACCATGATGGTTAGCAAACACAAGGGCATTCTCTTTATTGACACTGCATAAGCATCCAGCAAGGGTCACAGTCTGGACAGCCCCAGGAAACTTGTGCAAGGTCACACAGCAAATCAGTGAGAGAGCTAGGAACAGAACCCATCTCTCCTGGGTCCCAGCCCAGTACCTTAACCTCTGGCCAGCCCACCAGACCTCTTGCACCTCCGCTCAGAGGATCTCAATTTTTTTTAAAAGACAAACACAGGGGTTATCTCCCTTTTAGGACCTGCATTGACTGCACAGAAAGGGTTAAAAGTGCATTTCCTCTGGTATTTTTACTGCAGCCGAGAAATGTCACTGGCACGACTCCAAATGTACCAAAGTTAATTTTAGCCCCTACATTTTTCAGCTCAGACAGGACGGGTGGTGGGGAGCAGGCGGGGGCATGTGTATGTGTGCGGGGGGAGCGAGTAGGGAGTAGTCTGTGCACACATGCCAACAAGTACGCATGATGCACACAACATAAAATCCACTTCTACCTTCTGAGCACAAGCAGCTGCTGGATTAGGCAAGGACTTTAGTGTTCCTTTCCTGCCTTTTCTGTGGCAAAGGCTACTGAGACCTGGACATTTATAGCTACCCAGATCCTGGAGTTGCTGTCTAATTCTCTTAGGTTTCTCTCCTCAGTGGGACCGTGCAAGCAGATGTGTCTCACCAGCAGTGATGTTGGAGACTTGACCTGAAGGCGACAGTGAGCTGGAAACAGATGACTGCCTTTTCCTGTTTTGGGCTGCAGCAGCGGGCCGCTCTGCAGTACATAGGGCCAGAGTGCCCGTCATGCCATCTGGAGCTGCTCTACCAGGAGAGAAGTACCCGCTGTTTAAAGAGAGGCCATGCACAAAGGTCTTGATTTTCCCTGGTTCTCTGCAGGCCCCCAAGGATCCCTTCTCCATATTTTAGTCTGGTTTCCTCCTTCCCAGACCTTGCTTTCTGGTTACCGCCTTCCTGGGTAATGAGGACCGGATAGGATCCCAGCAGTGCTTTAAGATTAATTGTATGGTAGAGACCCTATGCAGATTATCCCTGCTCCTATAAGAAAGCTGTCAAGAGGTTTGTGTGGAAAGAGAAGGGCAGGGACACGCCAAAGTCAGAGATCAAAGCAGTGACAAAGCTGGGAATACAAGGCACGTGTCCCGAGTCCCACTCCCGTGCCCTATCCACTAGACCACTCTGCCTCTCAGTACTGCCCTTGCATTAGCTCGAGGAGACACTGCAGAGCAGTGCAAGTTGCTCTTCCTTCTCCTTCACCATCCCCAAAGGTCACACATGCTGCCACCAGCATTCTTCCAGGCCTTGATAACCAGTGGCTAGAGCAGGGGGATGCTCTCACCACACTGGCGAGGGAGGAAGGAAGGTGGGGAAGTATTGCTCAGCCATGCCAGGGAGAAGAGATGGAGCTGTGCTCTCCCCATCTTCCCCTTCCTTTAACCACTGCTGACAAATTGAGGGGCAGACTAAGAATTTGAACCTGGGTCTCACACATGCCATGGCACCACCCCAGAAAAGGGATTTTTTTTACCAGATGTTATTCCCATTGGGTTGCGCCTCTCCCCGTCCAATGCACTGCCTTTAAGAAGCCCATCTGCATTCACCTGAAGAGGGGAACAAACTGCACCTGTTCCCAGGGCTGCTGAAAGGGTACGTCGATGTGGGATTTCAGCTCGGTCAGATATACCGGCACTAGCTGTCATAGAGCTAGCAGGCTAAAAATAGCAGCGTAGCTGCAGCTGCTCGGGTGGCAGGCCAAGTTAGGCACTCTGAATACGCACCTAGGGTGTCAGACGGCAGCCAGCCTATCTCACTGTCTGTGCAGCTGCCTAGCTCAAGCGTGGACAGAGGTTCCCTTAGGAAACGTGGTGCCTCTGAAAGGTGCCAGCTTGGCAGCCCTGCAGACTGATGCCCACTAGTTGTTCTCAGGACAGACTCAGCACAGGGAACACAGTGCAAGCTGCCCCCCACTACCCTGACAGTGTGCCTTACTCCTCCCACCGTGTAAGGGCCCACCGCCAGGTCACAAAGGCAGCTGGCCATATTTTGGGACAAACAAATTGCCTGCTATTCTCATATCCCTCCCCAATCTCTCTGCCACAACTTGACACACCACTAACCACCAGGAGGCTGTGGGGGAGCGGGGAGAGGACTACACTAAAGCAGCTGGACGAGGCTGCTGGGTTTCAGTGAGAGCCAACCACATGGCGATGGCTTGCTGCAGATTGTTCTGTGCAATCGTACATGCGAGTCTGTTAATCAAACCAGGACTTGCTCCATCTGGGATGTAACTGGGCCTCAGAAATTGCAGATTAGTTCTCCACTTTGATACTATTCAAAACACACACACAGGCCACGGTCCAGGGAAACAGTTGGCCAGAAGGGCAGATGTTCTGAAACACAGCTGCGTGCTCAGAGCCCTGCTGCTCTTTCATGTACAGCATTTCACGGGTTAAAGCCAGTGGAAAAGGAAATGGAGTAAACATTCTGCAAGAATTTAGCTGTGCAATTGCCTGCTCAATGACAGTGCTACTAAGGCCCCCTGTGTATTGCACTGAAGAGTTATCTCAGTATTATTTGCTGAGGTCCTATGTTGTCCTCTGCATTGGAAAAGCCCATTCCTGCCCTGAGGAACCTAAGATCTAAGGGTGAAATCCTGGCCCAATTAAACTCAGTGGGAGTTTTGCCATTGACTTCCATTGTAGCCAGGATTTCATCCTATTAACAGGAAAACACAGAACACTCTGGGAGACCCTGAGTCAGAGATCTTGTTTTTCTAAGATAGATTCAGGGCACCAGTTTTTACTGACTATGGTTAAGGTTTGTGGGCTTCACAGCAGAAGGCCAACACAATCAATTGGACCAAACAAGACTGATCAGAAAAACAACTGTCTGCACCAGGTGATAAGAACCTTCCTGAAAGCAGCTTTAGTAAATTTGGTGAGCTCCTTAGTCAGCAGCCTGCCAGTCTCCTGAAATCCTTCTATCCCTCTTAAGAGGTGTGTGAGCAGCGAGGCTTGGAAGCAGCAGTTAGGCAGGCACGCGGGGTGGGTAGGACAGAAGTCTTGCTCATTCAAGAGGATCTCTCTAGAACGCCCAGGATCCAGGGACTTCCCCACTTCTGTTTCCTCCTTGCTCTTTTCCCCAATGTTGCTGTTAAGCCAAGGCAGCAGGAGATAAAATAACTAGGAGCTACCTGGCTGCTGAGCAAATCCCGGAAAAAGCCGCAATCTTGGGCCCTTACTGTTCTTTTTGAAAGCCAACAGCCCCAGGCTTCAGACACAAGGGAGGATCGAAAGAGTCCTTTGAGAACATGCCAGGGCTTAGGGAAGAAAGAGGAAGATAAAAGCCCAAGCCCAAGAAAGGCAATTGTTTTAGAGATCAATGTGTCAAGCATTTGTTCACTGCAGCGAGCTCAGCTTGTAAGTGTATGACCAAGCAGCCCAGTGGAAATGACTAGCACCAAGAAATCAGCAGTGTTACAGAAGAAGCATAGAGAAGCAGGGCCAACGCATTCCTCTACCATCAACACAGCCAAGAGCTAATAAAGACAGAACTCTCAAGAGTGAAAGAGCAGGAGTCCTACAAAATGGGCCAAACCTAATGTTGGTGAAAGGGGCTAATATGAATGGCTGGGGCAAGTGATAACATGGGCAGATGCTATGCAATCTTCCCTCTGCCAAAGCACCTCAGTCTTGACTGGCCACAGGTCCTTGTTATTCCATCTCCGGACTCCTTTACTGCTTTGCCAATATACTTCAGCACTGAACTGCAGCACCTCTCTGCTATCCTAGTTATAGGGCCCGCCCACAAACTTCTGTCAATATGCCTCAGTCCTGACCTGCATCATCCCTTGCTATTCCGGTCCTGGGCCTCCACGCTTCAATCCTAGCTGGTTGCTAAAGCAGCACTGGAAGTGTCATGCTGCCATTGTGATGTCAACAATTGACAACTAGGATGAGGGCAGTGAGCTCATCTTGCTTGTGAGCAGAGACAGGATTTGTACTCTTGTCTCTGTGGGTAGAAGTCAGTGCTGCAGCTGATCGGAAAAATTCCGACAAACATATTGGGTAAGAATTTGCCAATTTGTTAAAATCTAAATGTTTTGTGAAATGGTTCTGTTGGGATGAAGTTGCCTCATTAACCAGGAGGGAACTCAGGGCCTCCAAAGTGCACAGTTCCGGGGCATCCAGCAACTGGGGCTCTATGACAGCCCACCAGGTGGACAACCCCAAAGCTGGGGCTCCATTACCTGTCCACTGAGAATTTTGAAATTTGGGGGTTTGGGTCCAAATCAGAATGAAACCACATTTCAGAATAGTTAAATTCTCTGTGAAACCCCATTATCTTTCTCCACCCAGCCCACATTAGTGCTCTGGGACTAGGATCCCATCAGCAAGTAGGGTTAGGCCAGGTCACTACTGAGATAGGAGACCTCCAAGCAGAAGCCAGGTACTACAAAAAGCAGCACCGGCTATTTGTTAGGTAGCGCTCTGTCATGCAAGTCAAAACTGAACCAATATCCCTTGCAAGGCGGCAGGCACTTGGAGCCACCATCCTTTCGATAAGATGCAAAACCAATATAATGAAACATCATGTGATGCTTTGGAAAGAGAAGAGGTGCTAGTTCCCATCTCCTGATCAGATTCTTATCTGGGAGATTAAACCCTGCCTCCTTGAATTCCCCTGCCGTCACATCTGGATACGGTATACTTCACCACTTCCAGGCCCAAGCCATCGTGTAATGCCCCTGTGTGCTGTAGAGCACTTGATGTGTTTTTAGCCGAGAGGTAGCTGCATTTCGGTGGCAAATGAAGCAATCCCTCCGTATATCCATTTGTAAAATGCTTTTGCATCCTTCTGGCTGGCTGGTGCTATAGAGAATGTTAAGAGACGATTGTTATTCCCATGACTGCAGCAAAGCAATCTGCAAACCACTGAGACCGGATGAAATCGACACAGGAGCAGGTCACGCAAAAGAGCTGAACAATTTTCTCGCCTGCTGGGAGAACAGGGTCATTTCATATAGAACCGTGAAATGGAAAAAATAAGCTTGATGTTATTGGTTCCTAATTACTCTAAGGGAAATGTTGGTCCGGGGGCATCCCCCTTGCTCCAAACTGCAAGCAATGTAAAGTAAAATTAAGCATGTTGATGGGAATATGTTACCACTCTACTAACTAGCACTGACCACGTTAGATCTTTGTGTCTCTCACACTGACTGCACCCCAGCAAGCATGTCACCATTCTGGCTGCGTTCTTTGTAGAGCTGCTATTACTGTTTCTCTTTATGTCGGTGCCTAACTGGCACTCGAATTGAAAAAGAGAAATGGAAAAAAAGGGGCGGGGTTCATTTACAATCACAGCATGCCAGAGCAGGCCGCTCAGGGGTTCGCTGCTCAGTACATTTGGGAGAGTGTGCAGAATTGGACAGACCCCCCTCAGAAATTGGTCCTTTTAGCTGTAGATTCTTCCTACAGTTTGGTTTAACTTTTGCCCCTTGTCCCAAGGAAGCAGTGAAATACCACAGGCCCAGTTCTGATCTCAGTTAGGTCAGTTTTCCCCAGATGGAATTCCATTGATTTCAGTGGAGTTGCTCCTGATTGACATCAATGTGACAGAGACCTGCCTCAAGCCTAACGAGCTGGCACTGAACTCCTGCTCTAAAAAAGTCACCAAAAGTGCCAGTGATCCTCTCATGAGAGCCCTGACCAGATCTGGTGGCTCAAGGAAGGCCTCCATCCGGGCCCAGAAATGCACAGGTCTAGAATCAATCAGGATCAGCTCCCAGTATGACCTGGCTTACCCCAATGAAATGCAAACACTGACCATGTGGTAAGGGAGACGTTGAACTTGTGTTGACCCTGCCTCACCTTGAGCCGGGGTTAAGCCCATCCTAAGGGCAGATTGAGAGTTGAGTCTGGGGTCAACATTTGAACGAGGAGCCTCAGTCACCTTTTATGCCACTCTCCAGCCCAGAGCAACTGTCAGCAGCTGCTAATAAACCCTTGAAAATGAGGGGTTTATAATGGGAGTGATGGGACCTCTAACTAGCATTAGAGCAAACCCTCTGCTATCTCTCGCAGGCTCAGGGAAACAGGCTCCTCTGGCACAATGCAGGTCACAATGCTTGGACTGAAGCAAGCAAGAGCTGGAGGTCAAGTATTCTCTGTCAATGGGATCTGGGCTATAGACCGAACTTCCAGAGCAGAATCAACGAATCAAGATGCTGATCAGCCTCAGGGAACATGACAGAACTTTCCCCTCACATAAAGCTTTTCCATCATAAACGACACAACTTTCACAGCAGCCACTGCCTTCCTCCAAAATAAACAGAAACCCTACCTAAGCAGAGCTTCCTATAACACGGAGAAAGGGAGATGTCTCTACCGAGTCCACTAGGGACCTTGCTATGCTGATCTAATCTCCAGGATATCTGTGCTCCTCCCATATTAATGGGGCAGCAGCAGGACAAAGACCTTCAATCGATAGGAGATCGGCATATATTCATCCATCCTTTCACCCTGGCTAAGGCACAGCAATTCTATTTGTTCTGATTTTATCCTGCTGACAACCGCCACACATACTAAATAGGGCCTGCTTATTGCCAGGCATGAACTCTCTACCACTTTTCATTCCACTCAGTTTTCAGTATACTGGAAATCTCATTTTTGCTGGGTTCCCAGGTGGCATGTGTTATTTCTAAAACCAGACAGAGCTGGGTACAAAGGAAGGAGAGACTCTTGTCTTCAGAACAATGCACATGACACATTCTTGCTATGATGACTAGTTCAAACAATTTGTTTTTAAGTTTCAAATGAAAATAGTAATTATAATACCAGCACTTTTCTTCCACAGATCTCCTTGCACTTCCAAGAAGTGGAGAAGTATCATTATCCAGCTTTTTTCCTGCTATGGAAATTGAGGCACAGGAAGGTTAAGTGTCTTGCACAAGGTTATAAAGCAAGGCAGTGGCAAAGGTGCAGATAGAGCACAGGATGGGGTTCTGACTGCTAAGCCATGCTACCTTTGACCTATCCACTGAGCCTGGCTCCATCCCTGTACATAAGCTAAAAAGGGGAATTTAAAACGGAGGTGTCCGTGGCTATTAACAGTCTCATAATTCATCCAGATTAAAATGAAGTACTACTTTTCAACTTTATTTCACTTCCCCCTTTCCCTGCATTTTGCTTTCCGTGTTGGGTTCACACCCAAAACACAAACCAAAACTCAGCTGAAACTGCAAAATTTCATCGGCAAAATTTTAGCTTAAATTAAGCCTCTGTTACATACATTTCCAGGAGAAACCCTGCACCAGTTTAAGGCCACTCAAAACTCAACACAGCTTTGCTGAGAAGTTTGTAAATATGGATGAACCTGGCCTGAGGTTGGGCCTTTTAATTTTAAACTGGTGACAAAGGAGCTTCCCTTAAAATGGAGGTCCTTTTCCTTTGGGGAATAAAGGTCAGTTCAAAATAAAAGTCCTAAAGTGAACAGATGGTCCAAGGCCCTAGTTCTGCAATGTCTCGGTATTGTTCTCGGACAACTGTACACCAATTTCTGCCCTGAGACACAGCCAGGCAGATCCCCCTAGGACAGGGGAGTCGTGCAGGAAGCCTTGGGCACAGTCTGGCTCTGGAACCAGATATGTCAGCCAGAGAGATTCAAAATCTCCAGCAGCAATCCTCCAAACTGATTATTCTCGGACAAGACAGGGATTAGGTACCAATGGTTCAACCCTGGCATTTATTTTACACGTCCAAACCAACAAGCCTCCCGTAAACAAAGCCCACATTCAATGACAAGAACAAAGGGAGTTGTATTATGAAGTTATCGGTTGCCTTTTTGCTTTTCAGTACACTATAAACTAGAGAAGGCAAAAGCCATAAACTTTGCTGATAAATTACTCTCATTTTCAAAACAATTGACAACAGGTGGGCAGCTGTTTAAGGATTTTTCCATTGCAGGTCATTTTCCCAGACTCGTTTATGCCACCATTATCCTGGAGGTGGTTTTTTGTGCCTCTTATGAGAGACAACTGCCTATGCCGATGGGCACTAAGTTATTCAACTTTCTGCCTGGGGATGGTTCCAACTCTAAGCAAGGCTGAATGCAGAACAGTTTGCTTTACTATTATTGAATATTATCCTACCCCTTTCCACTGGGCTCAGAACCTCCATTTGCCATGGAGTCCAACCAACCTGTGTTTCAAGCCTCCAGACCAGCTAGCTAAATATTCAGATAATGACCATTACAGCTATTTGTCATAAGAGGAGCAGCAAGAAGAGATAACTCCATCTTTTTGCCCTCCCCAGTCTAATCTTAAAAAGGCAGTGTGGTTTAGCAGTTAGAGTGGAGGACCTGGCATCAGGAAGCATGGGGGGGGGGTTTCTATTCCATACTGACACTCACTTACAATGCAAGCTGAAGCAAGTCACTGTACTACTCCGTGCCTCAGTCTCCCCACCTGTAAAATGGGGAGGACACTTGTCAATCCCACAAAGTTTATCAAGTGAGTTGAGAATGTTGGAGGAAAGGTGCTGTCAAAGAAAATGCAACTCAGGACGCACCTCTGGAGCCCTTTCTTTTCCCCCTCCCCCAGCGTTAAACCTATATCCATGAGCAGGAGAGAGGGAAATGGAGGTTAAAGATTGAAGCTGAGTGTTAGACCAACAGAGAAGCCAAGTAGAGTTATAGGTAAACCAAGGACCAAATTCCAGCCTTGGCTGCTAGCAGAGATCTCTCACTAAAGTCTATGGCAGGGGTTCTCCACCTTTTTCTTTCTGAGGCCTCCCCGCCCCCAACATGCTATAAAAATCCCACGGCAATTGCCCAGGGCCCCACACCACAGGGGGCCCCATGAAGCTAAGTTGCTCCGGCTTTGGCTTTCAGCTCTGGGTGCTAGGACTTGGGCCTCTGCCTTTTGCCCTGGGCCCCAGAGAGTCTAACGCTGGCCCTGCTCTCTGGTTTATTTTGGCAGACCCCCTGAAACCTGCTTGCGGCCCCTCATGGGGCCCCAGACTCCCGGTTGAGAACTGCTGGCCTATGGGGTCTGTGCCTGTACAGAATTTGGCTGAAGGGTCTGCTGGAATTTAGGACACATTGCCGAGGGAGCACAAGGAAGGACCCACAGAGATCAGACTGAGGATGATGCAGGCCTTTTAAGAAAGGGAGGATACAAAAGCCATTGATATTTTTATAGCAGCTTTTGGCAACATTCCCAACTACACCCCAACTGGTTATCATTTATATGCACAGAGAAAAGGGATTTAGGTGCTAGGTGTAACTAGAAGGTTAAGAGGATGAAGTATAGAGATTTGGATTTCCAGGTCTTCTTCTGGAGGGAATAACTCATGGTCTAAGTATCAGGTTCCAAGTAGCTAGATTCCTGGATCCCATGGCTTCAGTCCCACTAACATCAACTCAGTCCTGCATCCTTCCAATGTAGTTAAGTTGAATTGCACACAATTTAACATGTCCGGGAGACTTGGGCACGAGACTTTAAAATGCATGGTCAGTGAAGATCCCATGGCACTTTTCATAAGGGCAAAATTTACCCATGTCCTTCTGCAAAATTTCCCTGTACAATGCTCTTGATAGTTGTATAGCTGATAGTTGTGTTTCACACCAGAGCTAGCTGGTTTCCGGGGAAAAGTGATTATGTATGGATCGTAAAGCACTTTGGGATGCGAGCAGGTGCTATGTAAATATAAAACAGAAGAGCTTAGGGGCCAAAGGGTCTGTTTCTAGCCCTTACTTTTCTCTCCTCTCCCAGCCTATCAAATCACAAGAGATTGAAAGAACGATGCCTGAGTAATGAAAAGATTACAAAGGGCTATTCAGTCAGCTACTTTCTGCTCAGACAGGTTTTATCTAGACCTATGAGTTCATAACCCTTCCTTATACTGTACTGCCACTGTTTACACAGAAGTTATTGTATATGTACCTTTCCGTCCTCCAACAAGTTTTAGTGCAACAAATAAAAACCACCTGCGTTACCATGGGGAGCCAAGCACCTGGTAGAGGAGCTAAGCACAGGCAGAAGTGGTGGAATCTGTAAGATAAATACCGGTGCCACATAAAAGACAGACACCCTTCGTAAGAGAGGGAGCGATGAGGGTTCAGGACAAGGACGTCAGGAATGAAAAACAAAGAGGAGGACAAGGTGGCCACCTTTCAACGAAGGGAGGGCGAGCAGACAGTTAAGGGATGAGACCAATATAACAGACGACCTTTCATCTGCTACAATTAAGTTCCCGCTCCATTCCTTGTTGGCCAACTCGGGGCCTTGTTCGAGGTGTTGCAGTGCCGTACAATGGGACTTCTGGAGCGTGTACGTGTCTGACAAATCCTCTTGAAAGCAACAGAGCTACAATAGGCCCGGAGCTGGAGGTTTCTAAAGGTCCATGCCTACTGTGAGATACTCTCTCCTTTATTCTGCCTTGTGGGCTCAGAGAGGACATAAAGAAAAGTGTTTTCATTGCTCAGGAAAGCTACTTCATTAGCAGCACCAAGAAGCAAAGTCTTGTGTTTCTCCCCGGAACAGGAGCAGCATGAGCAGCAGCAAAGAAGATATCCCCCAGCTGTGACAATATGTCTCTGCGATAGCCTGGCTGGACCAAACCAAGCGAGAAGTTCAGTCTCTGTGACCCGTGCAGCCATTGGCCTCTTTGCTGAGGCTGCCAATAAGATTGCTGATTAATGCCAGCTGGGAGGTGGGCAGTTGTCACACACAAACAAAAGACCATTAATTTATTTCGCACAAAGCAAGGAAAAGATCAGAGCCAGAGAGATGATATGAAGGGAAAAAACACCCATCCCCCTTCTCTACCCTATGCTTCCAACACTGGGTGGAAGATGCATCAAAACACATTATGCAAAGGATGTAAGGTTATGCAGCATCAAGATGCGTGCCCCCAAATTGCCCCAGGTATAATTAGTGGGATCATCTCCCTGGCTCAGGTTTCCTTTTGTCCAGGCGCCCAAAAGAGGCTTGTACAGAACAAGACGACATTGCCAATCCAGCTGCTTAGAATGCTTGTCTACAGAGTCAACTAATCTTGTGCTTGCCTCTCCCCATCATGCGGCTCCGGCACAGCCTCTGTGAAAGGACCTTTTGCAGAGGCCCTAACATGGAGAGAATCCAACTAGAAGGACAGCATACTATTGTGTGACTCCCCGCCCCGCTTTTCCATAACGAATCCCCAGAAATAGCTGCATCTGACTGTGCAGACTTCACAAAGGGAGCCTTGTGTTCATGATTGAAACGTGTTTTACAATCCTTATTTCTACAGGCATTTCAATGATGGATGGCAGAAAGCTGCTGTCATCTCAAATGAGTGAGTGTCGGGACAATTGACCAAAGCCGGAAACATGCAAGCTACATTTGAGTTTAGGCCCTGCCACTTCACATTAAAATATGGGCATAGGGAATGGCAAATACTCAGGAGAACATAACTGTAGCACCCAATATTATTTCTAGGAGCATTTTTAGCTCTTTGCTGTATGTAAGCTCCTTAGCACCATATCATTGCTAGAGAGGTATATCTGGTGCTTGCCAGGGAACACTACGTCTCATGGAACGAACATATGCTGGATTTCCCCTCTTTCGTTTAATGGAAAACTCAAACAGTTGAGCTGTTGACCAACGGTTGCACAAACTGTCACAGACACTAGCTAAAGCCACCACGGCCAGAAGGAGCCGTTCACTCCAGACCATGATTTGAGGTAGACGTGACCAGAACACCAGATCTGATCCAATCCCCCACACTTTGGGGACGTTCAGATTCAAGCTTTGTGTCTGGGGTTTCTCTCTCTTATGGGCCCAACTTGAACATTACACCTTGAGTCACTGTCCTCCGGGAAGATCAGAACTTCATGACTTAGGCCCATCTCTTAGGTTTCCAAGTGGATCCCGGTTTGACTGAGTCTGGCCTCTTCCCACAGTAAAAGCCAAATGGAGGTTTCTCGGGGCCAAATGACTGAAATTGCAAAATAGCCAAGATGTGTCCTAGAGGTGGAATCCATTTGTCACTGAGAAACCTCTATCTGGACATCCCGGTCTTGAGAGCAGAAACCAGCAGAGCAAGATTCCCATCCAGCTGAGCAGAGTAATTATCTCGGCTGAAACATCTTTAAAGTTTTGACATCTAATTCCCTTCTACAAACATGCAAGGTGTCACAAGGTCAGGACTGAGGAGGAGCCCATTACATAAGCCATCTTTGAAATACTCACTGATTTCCCAACTACAATATGGGATAAACCCCAGGCCTAACAGAGTCTGAGGACAAGTTTCCAAACTGTCTCTATTGAACACAATGGCCTGGACCAGAGGATGGATGACCTGGACACACACATGGGGAGAACTGAGAAGATTATACCAGCACTGGAAGAAGTGGAACAGGAGGGTAAGGGCTTTACCCTCTTGGCTAAGGAATTTGGTCATATAGCAAGGAGGCTGGAGGAAGAGAAACAGCTGAGAGATGGGAATAATAGACAATTAGCTTCCCTGATAGAGTTGATGGTACTTGTTTATTACTATTTTTATTTAATAAGCACCCCCAGGCTGCCAGTCAGGAACAAGGACCCATTGTTCTGGACTCCGTACAAACATCAACAGACATGGTCCCTGCCCCCAAAAGCTTACAATCCCTCACTGAAAAATACCTTATTTATTTCGGCTGGAACTTTTCAGAGCAGCGTAGCTCACTTAAGCCCTTTGAAAAGCCTCTATATCTAATTCTTTGTACTTAATACATCTCGACATTAGAGCTGGGTGTCATTGTTTTGGTGAATAGTAAATTTGCTGAAAAATGCAATTTCGGGCAGTCAAAACTATTCACAAATTCAGGTCGAATTCGGCAAAGAGTTACAGCTGAATTTTTTTTAAAAGGGGACAGTTTTTTTTCAAAACTATTTTTTAAACAAACTGTTTCAACATTTTGTTTTGAAACTAACATTTTCAAAATGAAATGGTTACTTTGTTCAACCCCAATGAACTTGTTTTCGCTGTTTTACTTCAGTGAGAAAAATGGGGGCGGGGGGACTCAGTTTCTGTTCAAAAGGAAACTTTTTGTCCCCTGGATTTTTCGGTTTGGCCGTTGAACTAAATGACCATACTACATCTAAGGGAACAAAAGCCAGACTATGCATGAAGGGTGTCTTTTGTTTCATAAAAAAATGTTTGATTTGCTAAGGATAAATCAATTACTCCCTCTGCAGAGCATTTATCTGTTATTTTACTTGCAATGTTATTCAACGATCACTCCAGATTTACATGGTTTTCTCAAAAGGGCAGAAGGATGAATTTGTGGTTAGAACACAGGACTATGAGTCAGAAGATCCTGGTTCTGCTACAAGTTCCCATGTGAAATGAAGCAAGTCATTTAATCTGTTCTCAGTTTCCTTCATCTTTAAAAAGAAGGACAATACCCCCTTCCTAAGTCATGGATCCACTTTAACAGTAAAAGATGTAAATTCTCATCCTAACAACCCACCCCCAGCCTGTTTGTTTCATCCACGTAATGCATCCTGCCTGTCAAGTAGATTGTAGTCTCTCTGAGGCAGTGACGGTCTTTCTTATGACATGTCTGTACAGCACCTAACACACTGGCATCCTGACCCTTGACTAGGATTCTTAGGTGCTACCATAATACCAGCAATGAAGAATCTTTTGGAAAACAGGTCTAAACACTCCTTGAACCAGGGGATCTCTGCTCTACTAAATACTTAAAAATTTGAAAAGAGATAACGTGCAGGGAAATGAAATAATGGAACTAGTTTTCTTTTAACAGGACCCCAAATGGCATGGATGATGGAACATCACAGGCTTTTTGGACACTCACATAATGGGTGACTCAAGACCCCATTACAAAGAATAGTTCAAAAATGCAATAAATATGTCCCTTTGGGGAGCAAGGAGTTGAAGGTTGTTCATTTCATTTTCCTTATTTATTACTCTGATCTTGTATGGAGTGTGTATATTTAGGCTCTAAGTATGTTGTGTGTGTAAATTATGTATATCAACTAACTAAAATCTCTGACCACTTCTAATTGCAAGGAACAGCAATATGGTCTACACAATTAATAGAGCAGACTCCAGACACAAACATCAGATCCAGAGTTTGAATAGCCCAAAGTTCAGAGCTGCTAAGATCCCAGGTTTCAGTTCAGACACATCTATGGGCCTCTGTTTCCAGGCCAGATTGTGAACCCCTTCCTCACAAAATGAGCAGTTACTCTCCACAAGTAGTCCCATTGACTCCAGTGGCATTACTTGGGTGAGTAACTGCTCAACAGACTGAACAATGAGTTTATAATCTGCCCCACACAGCTAGCGGAGCCCTGAACAGCATGATGTTACGGCCAACGTCTTTAGAATCCTACAGTAGGGACTATCATGGTACTGGCTTGGGTGAAGTCAGAGTAACCTGATATGATATCTACAGGACTAGACCAGACAGGGAATATTTTATTTGACCTGACAGTACCAAGCCCTGAAGCCTTATTCTTTGTGGGCTTAGTGCAAACCTAATCAAACCATTGTTTATAGGGTCCCTATTTGTACATAAGTGTATGGCTAAACTACTCAAAATTCCTTGTGCATTTTTTCTTTTCTTAATTAAAGGGAAAATAACATAGAGGGTTGAGACTGTGATGTCTACCGGTTTGTTTGGATGTCACTATTAAAACAAACCAGAGAAGCACACGTTGGCCCCAATCCTTCAATGATCTCCAGCTCCTTTTGCCCACAAAGTCAGTGGGGGTTGTGAGCAAATGCAGAGGTCTGTCCATTTCATTGCCAGATCAGTGTCTTCGTTGGAACTCTGCAGCCCCTAGAGTAGATTCTATATGAATTCTTCCTTGCAAATTACAACATGTTTTATTACGATTAAACACTTATATCGCGGCAGCCCCCAGAGGCCACTCAGCTCGGAGACCCATTTACAACACAGTCATCCAAAACGTTCTGCACTGAAAATATCTTTTTAAACCCTGTTAAGGAGCAAAATGTTATACACCATAGTCTGTCTGTGCAGGAAGCTTGCACGGAGGCCCTTAGTATGAACTAAGAAAACCTCTTCGGCCCTGACTCTAGAATCCGATCCACCAGCATAAATCCCTGCATGCAGTACCCAGTCCCAGTATCCTCAGATTACAGGAGAGGGGCTTCAGTCTGAATGTGACAAACCACTACACCTGTACAGGATTTTTATTCCAACTCACCGTATGTTTCCTTTGCATTCAGGGGATAATAGAGGAACCTTCCTAGAGTAATACATTGCAATGGCCAATAACAAAAGACTTAGCAGTCAACTGGTAAAGAGTCTGCCTCCTCTTACAAACATTAGGGCCCAATCCTCAATTTGTGTAAATCATCAGAGCTCAGTTGAAGTCAATGGAACTACAGCAATTTACATCAGCTGAGGAGAGGGGTTCAAATCCCATTAAGGTTATAGTCTTAATACGATATTTTCTATTCACTCCCCTGCACACCAATATGCCTATAGACTAGTTTCTACCACTCTTCTAAAAGCAAAATGAAATCAGATCCCCATCATTTGACTTTATTAGAAAAAACTGAAGTGAATATTTGAGTGCAATAAAGCCAGGGTACTCTCAAAACAGCCTAATCCAGTGGTCCTCAAACTGTGGGGCATGTACCCCTAGGGGGTCTGGAGGAATGTTCGGGGAAGAGGGGTGGTGCGGCAGGGCCCAGGCCAGACCCCATGGGGAAGCGGGGAGGGAGCGCCATCCAGCCCCCAGCATCCAGCTGCAACCATGGTCCCCACCCCCGTCCTAGTGCCCAGCCATGGCCCTGCTCCTGACTGTAGTCCCGGCACGCGGCTGCGGCGCCCATCCGCGGCCCCGTGCTCAATCCCACTCCTGATTCCCCAGGTGCAGACCAGGTAAGGGGTGGCGTGCCAGCAAAAAAGTTTGGGGACCACTGGCCTAATCAAAAAAGGCTGCCATGTGACCTAGTGTGTTAAGGTGGAGAGTGGGGTGCAGGACTTCTAGGTTCTAATCCCTGTTCAGCCACTGTCAAATTGTGTAATCCTGGGCAAACTACATTAACTCCCTTCATTTGGGGGCTCCACTACAGACACCCTGGGCATAATTTTCAGTGCTGCTGGGCACCTACAGTTCCAATTAGTCACCAGATCATCATGCCCTAAGCACTTCAAGGGGAGCACCCAAAAGGAGCGACACTTGGACTTTAGAACATTCTGATGTTAGCTTTCTGTGCCTCAGTTTACCTTGCAGTAAAATAGGGATAATAGCTATCTCATGTGGCTGCAGCAATGCTTAACTGGTGTTTTTACACCGCTTAAAGATCCTTCAATTAAAAGGTGGCAGGTGTCCAAAGTATTATTTAAATTGTTAAAGTTAAATAAGACTCAATTAGGGTTAATTTGGCCTTGTCTCCCACTCAAGGAATTCTGGCTTGCAAAAGAAGAGATGCCCATTTAGCCCTAATGCTACCATATTTGACTCAGCCATTTAAATGGCTTTGCTAAGAGGGTTGTTTTTACAGACGTCCCATCCCTGTATTGCTTCCTGCTGTCCTCCAGCGTGGGAAGCGTTCAGGATCAGGTGAAATAACATATAGGTTCGGCCTTTGATCAAACAGTGCTCTGGGCAAATCAGAATCTGGGGCCACCAAACATGTCGAGTTCTTGTTGTTACTGTGGTTGGGGCACCAAAGCCGGGACGAGTTGCCCAGGCTGCAGTTGTGGGGGCAGAGCGGGGGGTTCGTGAAAGCACTTTGCACGTTCCCTCTGAAGCTCTCAAAACTCTTCCCATTAGCTCGTCTCGTCTGACCTCCTGTATAGCGCAGGCCAGAGAATCTCGCCATTTACCCCTGTGTTCAGCCCAGTGACTTGTATTTGACTAAGGCAGACCTCACAGAACGGTGCACTATCGTTATCGTGGTTTTAATCCTGGGGAAACCGAAGCAGAGCAGGGAAGCGAGTTGTCCACCATGAGTCTGGAGGCTGTTTCGCCCCAAGAAACCTCATGTTTTTGTGCCTTGCAGTCCACACCCCGCACGCACACTGCTTTCTTCGGCTTCTGGCCATGCAAGCTGGGACTCGCCTGAAGTGCCCAGAGGGATAATGGGAGATTCACGGGGGAGACGTAGACACCAAAGTCCAACATCTAGGCACCTGTGGAGTTCATAACACCCTTGCTCAGATGCTGCCAGACGCTGCAGGCGCCCACGTTTCCATTGATGGAGTCCTCAAGGCTACTCATTTTGGCAGCTGGTCACATGTACAGCCTCGTAAGCCCTGACATTGCACACCTAACTCATGCTTAAGCCCTGGAGGGATTCACAAACCACGTGTTTCCCTGCCTGTCTTGAGCTCGGGGCCTGATCCAGTGGGCACACACTGAGCACATCTAAACCCACACCAGAGACACCCATGGAGGAGGAGGAGGAGGACGACGAAGCAGCAGCACATCCCCCTAATAACCTTTAGCCCAGTGGTTCAAGCACTCATACAGGACATGGGAAACCCAGGTTCAAATCCCCACTCCGCCTGAGGTAGATTAGGGATTTGAATGTGCGTATGCTACCTCTCCTGAGTGCGCTCTGACCACAGGGCTATGGGGTACTCTGAGGTATATCGCTCTGTTGAAGATGTTCCACGATGTATAAATAACTAAATATTCATTGGAGCAGGGAAAGTGCTGGGTCTCCCATGTGCAAGATGAGCGCCCTAACCCCAGGGCTATAGAGTCATTCTCACTCCAGCTCAGGGCATACTGAAGTATTTCTACACAGTGGAACAGAGATCACAGCTAGAGATAGCTGCTGCCCTGTCTGTCTGGCACCTAACACCCAGCTCAAAGGGAGTTAGGTACCTAAGCCCCTTTAAGGGCAGGGCTTAGGCATTATTGCCCCTCAGTCTCCCTTATGATTCCCACCCTCCCCGAATGCACAGCTGGTTTCCTCTGGGAGCTGCATTCCCTGCCTGTCATGGACACAGAGCGGGGGCCAGCAGGACAGGGTTTATCTCCTCAGCAGTTTCTCTCTCTCTCTCCCCCATTATTTCCCAACCCATGTGATTTCCTTTCCCCACTCACCCCCACCACTTGCTTCTTCTCCCCGACTCTCCTTGTGTTAAACAGTGGCTGATTAAAGTGCAAGCGACCAAGATCACTGATAGATTTAGGCTGCCTGCTCCCTTTCTACTATGGTTTGCCTTAGGCTCCTTGCTTGGGAGCTGTGGAAATCCTACTAGGCTTCCAAAAGCTCACGTCTTTTCCTCCAGGCCCACTAATGGACAGTGAGTTGTTTGCCTCTCAGGTCTTGCTGCTAAAGAGACAAGAAGAAATCTGACTGTGGATCATAGACCCTCTCCTTTATCTCCCTTAAATAATAATATTTCATCATCAGTATAGCACGTAGGAGCCGCAGTCACGGACCAGGACCCTAGATGCTGTACAAACACAGGAGGGAGGAAAAGGCCCTACCTAAAAGCACCTCCCCTAGTGCAACGGCAAAGCACTTCACAAACACTAGTGAATTTAGAATCACTGCAAGTATC
This sequence comes from Lepidochelys kempii, assembly GCF_965140285.1. Lineage (NCBI taxonomy): Eukaryota > Metazoa > Chordata > Testudines > Cheloniidae > Lepidochelys > Lepidochelys kempii. The sequence continues at coordinate 26,234,307 of NC_136392.1, read as the reverse complement.
ATAATACCCATTTTACAGATGGTCCAGCAGCCACTCTGGGCAACCTTGCTTTGGGGTCCATACAAGGGTGGGGTGTCTTTGGTGTGGATTCTGTATCTCAAAGCCCATACTTTTAAGAGTCCACCTGACGACACGATCACTCTTTAGCATTTTGACATACTGAACCTTTCCCACACCATCCACCCTAACGAGGGAGAGTTTTTAGGATTTGGGGCATACAAAAATCTGGCAGAAGCGTTCCCGTACGTGAAATGCAGGGTCAGTTAACATGGTCAGTCTCAATAGCAATACGTATTTGAATGACAGGGACAGAAAACAAGAGAGACTGGGAGTACAGCACAGGCCTCAATTTTCATTTGATACACTGACCCCTCTTTTTAAGGTGAAAAATGTTCAAATGATAAATGTATATCGTCAACAACAACCATGAATTGTAACCAAATATAATGATTCCAAAATGCAGTAAATGATTACTAGTTTCTCTCTCATGCAAACTAGAGTTTAGTGTCCGGATAGAAGTAATGTGGGTGAGTACTTGTCACCCCCATTTTCATCTGCCAATGCTAAAGCTGATTTTGTGAGCTCATTGCAACACACCATGCCTCCTTCCCATGCCCAGAACACAGTACATGGCAGTTTGGTACGGCTAGATCCACATCTAGAAGGTGCATCACACACAAAAGAGCACTTGCTTAATTTCAAAATATTTGGAGGAACAAGCCAGACGTTGTCAGGTACAGTTTTTGGAAACAGACACCGCGTACCCATCCACACTGCAATGGGTCAGGTGGTGGTGCATCTAGATCCAAAGCACTTTTCCACACGCATGCCTGAAGATGAGCTCGTTTTCTAGAAATGCTTCAGTTGGTGGTAAAGTGCTAAGCTCTGGTGCTGATGAGGTACGCTTGCTGAATTTTGCTGCCCGTGATTTCTACCATGCTTCTGACATGGTGGCACAATTTAATTGTCCGTAGCCTGCAGGCATGAATTCAGTTGCCTGTCCAATGGCATCAGGCATTGCTGCACTGATGTCAGCAGAGAGAGGGAGTATCCAGTTCACACAATCTGCAACACAGTGACTTTGCTGAAGCCAACATAGGTAGCTACCATCTCACAGCCTGAGTGTGCAGTCCTGGTACAGTGTTCTGGTGGTGCTCTGCAGCAGCATGGGATGTCTATTACTGCTCGCTCTTGGACTAGGGGTTCTATCGTCACTAAAGATGTTAGGCCCTGTTCAAGGTAATGGTGCAAGAGTAAGATATACGTCAGTGTCATCTAATAATACATCTACCATTTGCTGTACAAGGATGTTGTCAGCTTCCTCATGCAAGATGGCCACATCTTCCCTGTTGATCACCACATCTTCCTGGTTTGTTTCAGCGGGGTGTTGTCTCTGCCTGTGATGACTAGCTTGTGGTTTAGTGTGTCATTGCTGCAACTTCTTGTCTTGATTGAGTTCTGTACCAAACGTGCCAATCAACAGTTTCTTATTTTCAGTAACTGTCAAGATGACTTTCTGTGGAGGGAACTGTGTATTTTGCACTCAACTCAGGCACTCTGCTTGCTTCTGTAGCTCCGCAGCTCTGTAGATTTCGTGACACCCTTTGTGCTGAAGTCTTTGTACTTGTCAAAAACAAGATATGCAACATCTTCTACTAACTCGTGTACAGTGTCGACTCTGAAATCAGTCACAAAGTCCTTGAAACAATTTGCTGGCCAGTGTACTACCCAAAGAACTGTGGAACTGGCAAAGACTATGCAAGGGACTTCTTCTGAAGTTTGTCTAATTGACACCTCTCTCTTCAGCTGCTTCTTTAGGTTAGACTTAGCCTTGGCAGTCCTCATGTCACCAGTCCCTGCACACTGACATTAGTACAGGAGCCAACTCATGGTGTTGAAATATTCTTGATATCAATCTGTCATGAACTTGCTTATAGGCCTAACATTCTTTAATATATAAGGTTAGTGTCAAATACCTTTGTTGGTTCAACAAATTGGGGGGAGGGATAGCTCAGTGGTTTGCGCATTGGCCTGCTAAAGCCATGCTTGTGAGTTCAATCCTTGAGGGGACCATTTAGGGATCTGGGGCAAAACTTGGGGATTGGTCCCCCTTTGAGCAGGGGGTTGGACTAGATGACCTCCTGAGGTCCCTTCCAACCCTGATATTCTATGATTCAACCTACACATGCTTTTTTTGTCACTGCCAGTGTCTCTAGTAGCCTTGGCATTGTGTCATAGAACCCTGTAGGCCAGCTAAGTTCAAATTCTTGCATTTGGTGAATTCAAACTGTAAGCATGTCATCTACATAGAGTGGCACCACCCGTCAACCACAGACAATGTTTACTATTGCCTCTGGGTGCTTAGTGGGGTCTCAAGGATCAATGCACAACTCTAGCCTCTTAGTAATGGCCTCTCTATCAACTGCATCTGCAGCAATCCTTGACTTCATTTCCTCTTTGAGGATCTCCTGTATTTGTGCCTCATTGGTGTCGTTTATGTTTGCAGTGTCTTCCACCAGCCTGCTGCCTGAGTGGAGGCTAGGAGCATGGTTCTTGATAGTCTCTGGCTTCACGAAGGTGGTTTCAATGTACATGTCACTCCATATATAATATTCCATATTCCTCAAAGTGGTTCATGATACGGTACGTGCTCATCCTTCAGAGAATCATGGAAATGAAGGGCTGGAAGGGACCTCAAGACGTCATCAAGTCCAGCCCCCTGCACTGAGGCAGGACCAAGTAAACCTGGACAATCTCTGTCATGTACTTGTCTATCCTTTTTCTTAAAAAGCCTCCTGTAATGGGGATTCCACAACCTCCCTTGGAAGCCTATTCCAGAGTTCAGTTAGAAAGATTTTCCTTAATATCTAACCTACATCTCCCTTGCTGCAGATTACGCCCATTAGTTCTTGTCCTTCCTTCAGTGGACCTGGAGAACAATTGATCCCCGTCCTCTTTATAACAGTCCTTAATGTATTTGAAGACTTAACAGGTCCTGCCTCAGTCTTCTTTTCTCAAAACTAAACATGCCCAGTTTTTTTTAATCTTTTCTCAGAGATCAGGTTTAATAAAACTCTTACCATTTTTGTAGCTCTCCTCTGGTCTCTCTCAAATCTGTCCATATCTTTCTCAAAATGTGGCACCCAGAACTGAACCCAGTACTCCAGCTGAGGTCTCACCAGTACAGAATAGAGCAGGACAATTATCTCCTGTATCACACTCCTGTGAATACACCCCAGAATGATATTAGCCTTTTTTGTGGTTGCATCACATTGTTGACTTGTGTCCAGTCTGTGATCATAAACTATTCTAAGACGATCACAAGATTTGAAGACAAAAATGCATCTCCCTACATTACAATTCTGTAAAAAAAATTATATAAATAGGATTCAAGCGACCCACATTATCCAAACCAAATTATTTTAGTAGATAAAACACATATACCAAGTGAAGAGCAAACAAGCCTGCAAATTGCAACTAGGTAGTGATAGCTCGCATGGAAATTAATGAAAAGCATAAAACAAAACAAAAACAAAAGGGCAATGAAGAAAACAGCTGACCGTGGGTGTGGTTTATAATCAGTTAAAGTCTATAATTTTCCAATATTTCCAAATTAATTTGCAGACGTGAATATGTAAGAATCTGTTAAGTAAGCATGTTCGGAGAGCACAAGACAAATATACCTCGTGTCTCAGGTGCGGAGGGGAGGGAAGGTGCATTAGCAGCTAGGTGTATGGCTAGAACAGGGACTAATACAGAGACACATGTGCCTCCTGGCTAATTATGCTCCATAACAAAATACTAGTGCGAAGTTTCCAGGAAAAAGCAACTGAAATTCAATTGAAGTGGGTTCACCCTCACCTACCTTGGGACTGGTAATAAGTGCTCATATTTCAAACCGCTCAACAGTCACAGGATGGCAGGAGGCAGTTGCTTCTAAATTCAGCATCCACAACCACACACACACACACACAACCACACAACCCCACACACACACACACACAACCACACACACAACCCCACACACACACACTCTCTCTCTCTCTCTCTCTCTCTCTCTCTCTATGGGCACTCCAACAAGGTACTGCCCAACCCCTGCATTTGGCTACTGGGCTGAAATGGGAAAGCAGAGGCCACCCAGCGTGCCCAAGGTCAGACGGAGAAGAAGAAGGGAGTCCCGTGTGGGTGGGACGGGCAGAAGGCGGGGGCTGGGCTGCCCTTTATCCTGCTTGCAAGGGGGCGAAGGAGCAGATTCCTGGGAAGCCCACTGAAGACCTGGCATTTGGGGTCAGGGGAGGCTGCTGCTCTCTCCCGAAGACAGAGTGGGGAGGAGGCGCATGCTCAGTTCCGCACCCCCAGCCCGGACCTTGCCTAGTGCCACGCTGCAGCCGGCAATCGGAAGCCCCCCACAGCCGCACCCCAGACTCCACACGGGTCCCGGCTCTTACGAGGAGCAGCTCCGACTCCTCCCCCATCCCCTCGGAGGGGCGCGTCCTTGAAGCCCAGCCCCAACTCAGCTCTGCCTCCCATTGGCTGCTTGTCCGCCGGGTTACGCCCTCGACGGGCTGGCCCCTTTGTGACGCCACAATCAGCTGTTTGGACGTTCTAATTTCTGATCTGGTCTGAGATCAGCAGCAATAACAGAAAATAATAATAATCACCCTGAAGCCAGTGGAGGGAGGGTCCGGCCCCAACTGCAGCCGCCGCCAACAGCTTGCAATGGTGCATATCTTCTGAGAAGAACAGACACACCACCACCACCACCTCCTGCATCTTTTTTTTTTAATTTCCATTTATAATATTGTTGTTGATTTTAATTAAAACTACCTCACAGACTGCCTGAAGCTGGTGCTTTACGATATTTTAAAAATCTTGTGGGTTTCTTGCGGTGTTGTTTACAAAATAATTGCTGACATTAAAGGCAAGGTAAGTGCCATCCTCTGTTCTGAAATGTGGCCGGCTAAATTCAAACTTGAGAGCCATCTCTTTGTACTGCGGGCAGTATATATATATACACACATATATAATGTTGTTTACGTTTTTAAGATCTCTCTCTCTCTCTCTGAATTGAATGGGTTGGGTGTTTGTTAAAATCTCGGTGTGAGGGTGTATTAAGATTTAAGAGCCATCTATTTTCTCGCTGGTGTGTGATTTAAGGTCCCTTTGTATTTAGCTGGCTGTGTGCAGGCAGGAGCATCTCTTTGTGTTTTAGTACGTTGTGTGCATTACGATTTGAAGTGGCTGTTGGGTGGAAGGGAGAAAAGAGCTCATTACCTTGTTGGGTTTCAGAGTAGCAGCTGTGTTAGTCTGTATCCGCAAAAAGAAAAGGAGGACTTGTGGCACCTTAGAGACTAATAAATTTATTTGAGCATAAGCTTTCCTGAGCTACAGCAAACGGAGACTATTAAGCTATGAAGAGGGGTTGGTCTTTTGTTGTTTTTATACATCAGCCGTGGCCTGTAGTGACTAGGGTGAAAGAACAGGGTCATTTTGGATCTGGAGAGAGGCTCTTACTTCAACCACACAAGAGTCTCTCTCTCTCTCTCTCCTTGGCTTCCCAATAATGGGGCGGCGGGGGGGGGGTGATCATAATGTCGAGGCAGGTTTGTGAGAGCAAACGGCTCCAGCTAAACCTCAATCCTCCTAACTACATAAGATGGTGATTTTGCTTGGATTTGGTACTAAACAAAAGACATACGAGGTCGCCAAAAACAATGCACTGGGACTCGGGATCCGGCGGGTGTATTCCTCTCTTTCCAGCTCATATGCAGGAGGAGCCGTTTGTCTCGACTCCCTTTTGCCACAAGCAGTGGGGTTTAAATCAGTACTGCACACGAAGAGAAGGGGAGGGGAGCAGAGAGCCCGTTTAGGTCATAGCAGGCGAGTGGGAAGTGTACACCCCAATCAACTGCAGGTCAGAGGGGTGACGTGCTGCGGCTGCTGCTTTGGCTCAAGCTGTTTCTCCGAGCCAGAGACAGCGGCTTATGCTGAGACGATCCAAATCGGGCCTGTCTCTGTTCGGCTAATACACTTCTCTCCCGCAGGCGTTTACAGTGGATGGGCAAAGCGAAGTTGGTGTCTGGCTTGTTTCCTGATCGATTTCCCATTTCTTCCCTCCCCCCGCCCCCTGCTTCACTGCAGGGTTAGCATTGCTCGCTTGCATGCACAAGAGAGCGCGAATTGCACCAGATCCGCTCGGGTTTTGGCAACCAAGCCTGCCTAGGGAAGGACAGAGGCTGTCCAGAGCCGTGGTATGGGCACCACGGGGCTGGGTGTTTGTCCAACCCTTCTTTGGAAACTGGCAGTGGTGCCAAGGAGGGTGGCTCCTGGCTCGCCTCCTCCTCGAGAACATAAACAGGAACAAAGCCCCGGCTCCTGGAAGGGGGCAGATTTCTCCACCCCCCGTCCCCCCCCCCCCTCCCCCGCGTCTGCAGAAAAAAACAACTGGTGGCCAGTTGCACCGCTCCAGTCAATACCCCCTTGTCTCTATTTGTTGTTTGTTTCTCCACCAACGGATTAAGATTAAAGGCGGATCTCTATTCCCATTGGCTGGAAGCCTGTGGTGACGTGCGCGTGATTTGCATATGACATTGGAACCCAGCCCTCCTCCACAACACATACTGAAGTTGTCCTCTTTTGACCTGTGCTGAGGGATGTAATGTCCTCAGTGCTGGTTTGCAGAACATTCCTTTGACAGCTTTGTAGGCAAAAGACAGTGGGTAATATTTTTATCTTTGCCTTACCGAGCAAGGCAAGGTCAGGCTGCTCAACTGAATAAGGCTGAGCAAGGGGGGAGAGGGGGGGAGATATTAATGCTCACCTTTGATCTAGGAAGTTATCCTTAGCGCTAGCTACACTGCTAGCCAGAACTCAGAGGTTGCTTCACTGAGCTATATTAATGGCTATATATAATTTGGTATTGTCACATGCAGATTAGCAAACCTAACCTATTTTTTTTCATACCATTAAGATGACAAAATGTTCAGCTATGCCATAGTACTTGAGTGAAATGAAACGCTACGGCTGGATAAAAATGTTCCACATTAAATATCCTTTAATACCTAATCAGTAATGCAGATCCTAGATTGCTTCATTAACTAGAAAAAATAAATAGGAAAGTTATTTTAGTGGTATGGCGGCTCCATAAATATAGCTAATAGGGGAGGGGAGAGAGAAAATACTTTAAAACATTATTTGCAACTGCTTGAGTAGGTCTGAAACTCAAAAACTTTTTGAGATCAAACAACTTTCAAATGGATCCCATACAAAACTGGTGTAATCCCTTTCTTATAAGTTATTTGGGCTGGAAATGCTGCCATCATGAAATGCTAGTTATAGATTTATTTAAGCTAAATCCTGTACATCCCATATTATTGAAGTTTTGACTAGTTAGATTTTTAGACCCCGATTCAGCAAAGCACTTAAGTGCATGCATGAGGAGGGATAGCTCAGTGGTTTGAGCATTGGCCTGCTAAACCCAGGGTTGTGAGTTCAATCCTTGAGGGGGCCACTTAGAGATCTGGGGCAAAAATTGGAGATTGGTCCTGCTTTGAGCAGGGGGTTGGACTAGATGACCTCCTAAGGTCCCTTCCAACCCTGATATTCTATGATTCTATGAAGTCTTATTAACTTCAGTGGGATTTAGGCATAGGCTTAAATGCTCTGCTGAAGGCCCTGGTGTCTTTCATGTTAGGCCTGAGCAGATTGACCGATGCAAATACCAGCACTGGCCCATTGAAGTGTATGCTACAAACCTCTCTGCACTATGGAAGTTTACAGGAACAGCCACAAATCTCACTGTTCAGCTGAACTTGTTTAGATGCACATTAGCCCTACGGCAGGCAAATTCTGGCTGCTGGACTTGTTCTTACCACTTGCTTTTCAGGTGGTTAGAAGTCATTAGATCATCGTCTACTCTAGGGGCCAGATTTTCATAAGGGCTTAGCAGTCAGCAGCTTCCTTTAAGTCACCTACATTATTAACTGGCCAGAGCAATAGAAGCTGCGAGATGCTGAGCCCTTGAAAATCTGGCTCTAGTTGTGGGTTCTTAGCAATGGGGAAAGGGAGTTTAGCTTCGGTTCAGCAGTGCTAGAACTAGTAGAAGCCCTGGGGTCAGAAGTGTGGGGGGGAATCATTTTGTAAATTTCCCTATTGTAGACAGAATCTAAGGGCTAGATACATCCCCCACCCACTCAGAGCCCAAACTAAGGGCTAGATGCCATTTAAGCGTAGGGAGATTAAAGCACTGTCCCCGCTACAAGAAATACCCACTGCTGACCAGGGATGTCAATAATGGGCACATCTGAACAGGTATTGACCATGGTTTTCTGCAAGCGTAGACAAGGACATGCTCTGTATCAGAAGCCGTGATTAAAATTTCTGTGGGGCTTTGTGTTCTGCCCAGGGGCGAGTTTCACCCTAGTCCTTCCCTTCCTTAAAAAGCTCTCCTTTTCCACAATACCTACAAACAAAAAACTTGACAATGGCTGGCCACTGGTGCACTGGGACCACAGCCTATCAAACTAACCAATATTGTCACCGTGTTTCCTTGTGTTCCCCCATCAGCTGGTGTCCATCTGTTGGATCATATTTCGATTGTAAACTCTTTGGGGCAGGGACTGTCTTTTTGTTCTGTTTGTACAGCACTTCACACAGTGGGGACCTGGTTCATGACCAGGGCGCCTAGGTGTTCCAGTAATAGAATAATCTAGTTTATAATTCTGCCACATTTAGTCTCAGATGTATTAAAAAAACAAACAAAAACACAGCAACTTTGCCCTTCAGTAAGTTCCCCCCCACCCTTCTTCCCAATAGCAGCAGAGAGACCTGCTTTAAAAAAAAAATTCCAATTGTCACAGTAAACATTCCATGGTTTACATCAAAATCACTGAATATCTGAATGAATGTATGAGATGCCAGCAGTTTTTCTTTAAGGAATAATTTTGCACTAACATCTAGTGCTTGCCGCCAAGAGTAAAGACATCTGAGTTATAATAAATGATTTCTTTGGCCCTGATCCTACAATAAGCTCAGCCCACACAGATCAACCATGCACCCACAGAGCCCTACTTGGGTGCTGTGCAGATACAGGGCTCCAAGCCCATGGTACTCATTGCAGGATTGAGACCTTTGTATCTTGAAAGTAAAATGTTCCAGATTAGCATTCAGGCTTATGCTTTTACATAAAAATGAGCTATTGGCTTGTTCATCCCTTGATATACATATACACAGGTACTCCTATTAATATTGTTACATATCTGCATCAAAAGGAGACCAAGGTGGCTTCCAAAAATCCACACGCTAAACCATGGTGCTTTTAGAAAAGGAGTACTTGTGGCACCTTAGAGACTAACAATTTATTTGAGCATAAGCTTTCGTGAGCTACAGCTCACTTCATCGGATGCATTCAGTGGAAAATACAGTGGGGAGATTTATATACATAGAGAACATGAAACAATGGGTGTTACCATACACACTGTAAGGAGAGTGATCACTTAAGGTGAGCTATTACCAGCAGGAGAGTGGGGGCGGGGGAAGGGGAACCTTTTATAGTGATAATCAAGGTGGGCCATTTCCAGCAGTTGACAAGAAAGTCTGAGGAACAGTGGGGGGTGGGAATAAACATGGGGAAATAGTTTTACTTTGTGTAATGACCCATCCACTCCCAGTCTCTATTCAAGCCTAAGTTAATCGTATCCAGTTTGCAAATTAATTCAAATTCAGCAGTCTCTCATTGGAGTCTGTTTTTGAAGTTTTTTTGTTGAAGAATTGCAACTTTTAGGTCTATAATCGAGTGACCAAAGAGATTGAGGTGTTCTCCGACTGGTTTTTGAATGTTATAATTCTTGACGTCTAATTTGTGTCCATTTATTCTTTTACATAGAGACTGTCCAGTTTGACCAATGTACATGGCAGAGGGGCATTGCTGGCACATGATGGTATATATCACATTGGTAGATGTGCAGGTGAACAAGCCTCTGATAGTGTGGCTGATGTGATTAGGCCCTACAATGGTGTCCCCTGAATAGATATATGGACATAGTTGGCAACAGGCTTTGTTGCAAGGATAGGTTCCTGGGTTAGTGGTTCTGTTATATGGTGTGTGGTTGCTGGTATTTGCTTCAGGTTGGGGGGCTGTCTGTAAGCAAGGACTGGCCGGTCTCCCAAGATTTGTGAGAGTGATGAATTGTCCTTCAGGATAGGTTGTAGATCCTTGATGATGCGATGGAGAGGTTTTAGTTGGGGGCTGAAGGTGATGGCTAGTGGCGTTCTGTTATTTTCTTTGTTGGGCCTGTCCTGTAGTAGGTGACTTCTGGGTACTCTTCTGGCTCTATCAATCTGTTTCTTCACTTCAGCAGGTGGGTATTGTAGTTGTAAGAACGCTTGATAGAGATCTTGTAGGTGTTTGTCTCTGTCTGAGGGGTTGGAGCAAATGTGGTTGTATCGTAGAGCTTGGCTGTAGACAATGGATCGTGTGGTGTGGTCTGGATGAAAGCTGGAGGCATGTAGGTAAATACAGCGGTCAGTAGGTTTCCAGTACAGGGTGGTGGTTATGTGACCATCGCTTATTAGCACTGTAGTGTCCAGGAAGTGGATCTCTTGTGTGGACTGGACCAGGCTGAGGTTGATGGTGGGATGGAAATTGTTGAAATCATGGTGGAATTCCTCAAGGGCTTCTTTTCCATGGGTCCAGATGATGAAGATGTCATCAATGTAGCGCAAGTAGAGCAGGGGCATTAGGGGATGAGAGCTGAGGAAGCGTTGTTCTAAGTCAGCCATAAAAATGTTGGCATACTGTGGGGCCATGCGGGTACCCATAGCAGTGCCGCTGATTTGAAGGTATAAATTGTCCCCAAATGTGAAATAGTTATGGGTGAGGACAAAGTCACAAAGTTCAGCCACCGGGTTTGCTGTGACATTATTGGGGATACTGTTCCTGACGGCTTGTAGTCCATCTTTGTGTGGAATGTTGGTGTAGAGGGCTTCTACATCCATAGTGGCCAGGATGGTGTTATCAGGAAGATCACCGATGGATTGTAGTTTCCTCAGGAAGTCAGTGGTGTCTCGAAGATAGCTGGGAGTGCTGGTAGCGTAGGGCCTGAGGAGGGAGTCTACATAGCCAGACAATCCTGCTGTCAGGGTGCCAATGCCTGAGATGATGGGGCGTCCAGGATTTCCAGGTTTATGGATCTTGGGTAGCAGATAGAATACCCCTGCTTGGGGTTCCAGGGGTATGTCTGTGTGAATTTGTTCTTGTGCTTTTTCAGGAAGTTTCTTGAGCAAATGGTATAGTTTCTTTTGGTAACCCTCAGCGGAATCAGAGGGTAATGGCTTGTAAAAAGTGTTGGAGAGCTGCCGAGCAGCCTCTTGTTCATATTCCGACCTATTCATGATGACGACAGCACCTCCTTTGTCAGCCTTTTTGATTATGATGTCAGAGTTGTTTCTGAGGCCGTGGATGGCATTGGGTTCTGCACGGCTGAGAATATGGGGCAAGTGATGCTGTTTTTCCACAATTTCAGCCCGTGCACGTCGGCGGAAGCACTCTATGTAGAAGTCCAGTCTGTTGTTTCGACCTTCAGGAGGAGTCCACCCAGAATCCTTCTTTTTGTAGTCTTGGTAGGAAGGTCTCTGTGGGTTAGTATGTTGTTCAGAGGTGTGTTGGAAATATTCCTTGAGTCAGAGACGTCGAAAATAGGATTCTAGGTCACCACAGAACTGTATCATGTTTGTGGGGGTGGAGGGGCAGAAGGAGAGGCCCTGAGATAGGACAGATTCTTCTGCTGGGCGAAGAGTATAGTTGGATAGATTAACAATATTGCTGGGTGGGTTAAGGGAACCACTGTTGTGGCCCCTTGTGGCATGTAGTAGTTTAGAGAGCTTAGTGTCCTTTTTCTTTTGTAGAGAAGCAAAGTGTGTGTTGTAAATGGCTTGTCTAGTTTTTGTAAAGTCCAGCCATGAGGAAGTTTGTGTGGAAGGTTGGTTTTTTCTGAGAGTATCCAGTTTTGAGATCTCATTCTTAATCTTTCCCTGTTTGCTGTAGAGGATGTTGATCAGGTGGTTCCGCAGTTTCTTTGAGAGCGTGTGGCACAAGCTGTCAGCATAGTCTGTGTGGTAGGTAGATTGTAATGGATTTTTTACCTTCAGTCCTTTTGGTACGATGTCCATCTGTTTGCATTTGGAAAGGAAGAGGATGTCTGTCTGTATCTGTACGAGTTTTTTCATGAAGTTGATAGATTTCCATTCCATACGGCTAAATTCAGTGTCTTGCATAATGACAGGTTTCAGAGTAACAGCCGTGTTAGTCTGTATTCGCAAAAAGAAAAGGAGGACTTGTGGCACCTTAGAGACTAACCAATTTATTTGCACATAAGCTTTCGTGAGCTACAGCTCACCTCATCGGATGCATACTGTGGAAAATAGAGTGGGGAGATTAATATACACAGAGAACATGAAACAATGGGTGTTACCATACACACTGTAAGGAGAGCGATCACTTAAGGTGAGCTATTACCGGCAGGAGAGCGGGGGGTGGGGTGGGGGGGACCTTTTGTAGTGATAATCAAGTTGGGCCATTTCCAACAGTTGACAAGAACGTCTGAGGAACAGTCGGGGGTGGGGGTGGGGGGAATAAACATGGGGAAATAATTTTACTTTGTGTAATGACACATCCACTCCCAGTCTCTATCCCAGCCTGTTGAAGAAACCCCAGACTTCTGGGTAATAACTTGAAGTCCACTGTTGACTTTTCTCTGCATACAGCATGTAATGCATTAAATTTATCCTCAGTGAAGTGCCACTGACTCCAGTGGATTTATATCAGGGACAAATTTGACCCATTGGGTGTTGCTTTCAGCAAAGCTGTTTTCACTGTGGGAGTTGCGGTGTATTTGTGTGCCCAGGGTTTGTACTTCCCTCAACTTCTCACCCACAAGGGTGAGAATACCCCTATGCCCACTTCAGTGACAGAACAAAACCTATCAACTTCAGCGAGGTGTTGGGACAGGATTCTTAAAGGGATGCTGCCAAGCATGACATTTCTGGGGAGGGTGAAAAACCCCCCACACCTTTCTTTCCCTCCACCACAAGTTATTTAGAGTGGTTATTTTGTCACTTGAAATAGCTATAAAACTCATGTATGATGTTTGTTTGCGTTCTGCATTTCACTCAGCTTGGGGAAAAACTCAATAGTTTCATTTTTCTGGTTCTCCTGCACAATGCCAGAGTGTCTTGGTCCACAGTATGTGAGCGATCAAAGCAAAAGTGGTCTTCTCCACTGAATGTAAAACTTACTGATAAAAAACATTTTTCTTCATATTAGATTTCCCAACTTCAGAGCATCTCTTCAGCATTTAATAACTGATAAGGCCCCGAGCCTGAATTCAATCTTCACAGACTGACCCTTGAGCCCAAGTGACATGCCACTGGAGTCGATGGCTCTACATAGATCCTAATCCTGAAATTGGCTAACTTTGGGCATCAATTAACATGGACAAAGTTCCCTTTGGGAAATGCATTAGTGGATTTAGTTCACTGTTAGTTGGCAGCCACTTATGGACACTGAGGTTGAGCTGCAGAGATTTTTTAAATAATGATGGACTAAATGCACTAACCCAGCCTTGCAAAGCTGCTCTGAAAACTTACGAGCCCAGGAACAAGGTCTTCTCCCCCACCCTTTGCTGTGAAGACTGATGCTAATGAAGATATTGATATGTCACTCACCCGTCCAAAAAACTTATTACTGTCTGGGTGACCACAATGCTGGAAGGCGGCATAGAGCTTCTCACCCTATCTCGTTTGCTAGAGCAATAAACGTAAAGTATGTATTGCATCCCCCTTCAGCAGCTATTAGCCTTACTGCTGTTGCCATATAATGGAGTTTTTCCTTTAGCTAGTGGTGTTTAGAGGTGTGTGCCATGGCATCAAAGGTCCCATGCTCAAGTGCTGCTGCTGACCTACGGGTGAGGGCGATTACTCAAGCACATAAAACACAGGTGTGGTCTTGAAGAGCTATGGGGTTAATATAGTTCCCAAAACCATCTGCTTAAGAATCCTGTTCTTGTTAAATGTCACAATCCCAAGATGTTCTTTCATGGCATAGCATTTTGATCTCCAAGAATAGGACGATTATAGGCACCAAAGGGAAGAATTATTTGTGTGTCTTTTTTTGTAGACATAGCTGAAAACAGCATTTCCCAAGAGCATCATAGGCATGCACTCGATTGGTGCCTCCAATGCATTATACTGACGACTGTACGGGGTATTCTTAGCTCAGCTTCGGAAGAATGTAGTGTTTGTCGTCAGTCCCTGTCCTGCTGTGTAGTATTTATGGAAAGTTTCTGGGATCCTGGTGCCATTTTCTGAATAGTATTACAGCCTGTGATTTGAAATCTGCTGCCCCTGTTAGCTACGAAGAAACAGACTCCCACTCCTAGCTTCAGCAGCATTCCTATGCATCATAGGTCTTTGTTGCCATTCCTTTCTCCTATTCTTAGCTTCTAGGGCTATTTGCAGAGACAGTGATTCACAAAACAAAGCTAATTATGTATGCAGATCTATGGGAAAAAATAAAGCCTATAAACAAGCTCTTATCTGAATCTGTTTAAGTGCTTAAAAATATGGAATGGTTAGAGTTTTCAGAAGAGTGATGACAAACGTAACCCTTAAGAAGCAAGTTTAACCTTCAGGGGGTGTCATTTGAAGACTGCTTATTTTCCGCGATGGGTCCGGCCACTGGGAATTGCTGTGGCAGGGAAGAGGTAGCCTCTTGGTGCTGGAAACCGAGGACGGGCCAGGATTCAGAATTCTGACTGGTCCTCTTCCTTCTGTTGGGGCCACTCCAGTTGGCCCACCTTCCTTTGCTGCCAGTTCCTGAGTCAGTCTTAAGGGTAAGGGCCAACCTAGGGAAAAGGCAGTACTGACTGGAGAACAACCTATACAAAACTGTGGAAAATTCTGCATGGGATTAGCAGAGTGGCACGTGGAGAGGAGAAAAACCCAGAGGAATTTATAATCCTTTGAGGGCAGATAAGGGTTAAGGTAGGTCAGGTCATATCTTGTGCCTTGAGACCACAATAACAGTCTCCCGCCTCTGGAGCCCCAGCCAAAACCAAGTGTCAGCCAAAATGTTGTACCACAATGATTGTACTTGCTCGTATACAGGGGAGAATGGGGTGTTTCTTCTGCATACAGTGAGTTGCCGCTCTGAGGCTTGAGGTCGATGTCTCACAGATGGCACCTTGTATCACACAGAACTTGGTGGCACCAGCCCCATCTGTGTTTGTTTTTTTCCCCCCTCTCTCTCCAGCCCAAACACAACGAAGATTTTGTCCATTCACCCTTAACTGTCAGACTGTGAGCAGATGTCCCCTACCCAGGGTCATCCACAGATAGTCTGAACTGTCACTCCATGGCTAGCTTCCTTTGCAGCTGGGAAGAGGGAGTAGATTTATGTACTCCAGTCCCTACTTCACACTATGACACTTTGCTCCTAGACTCGAGGAAGCGATGCACAGGCAGGGCCAAGGCCGGACTGCTCACCTAGCCAAGTGATGGGATGCTGTCCCAAGCCTACAGGAGTCTGCAAACCTGTGCGGTTTCTTGGAGGAGTTTTCCCTGGGTGCCCTACACAGTGCTCCACAAAGCAGCTGTGGAGTTCTGTTAAGAGGGAAGAGTTTGTGGGGAGTTTATCACTGTCTTTTACACTGTGCTAAACACTAGAACTGGTTGGAAAGAATTAGGGGAGGAGTCTTTCCCCTGTGGAAAAAGTTTGACTTTTTTTCCCAATCAAAAGTCAAAAATTGGAACTGTCCATTTAGGAATGCCATCATAGTGCCTCTTGGAAGTTGTAGTTCATTCTCCCATTCTCCTCTGTATGCTGGCCTCAGTGATACGACTGCATCTCCCACAATATGCCAAAAAGTGTGTCCCCTTTTAGGGAAGTTTCCACACACCCACCTTTAATTTCAGTTAGATGGATGTAGGTTTTGCAGTTGCCAAATGTTGTTAAACCATGTTGTACCCCAGAATTAGCTGCATTTCACCGGTGGGTGAACTGATTCCTGCGTATCTATTTGGAGACAAGAGACTGTCGTTACTCTGAACACTGGAGTGGACAAAGCATCTAAGGCCATCTACATTACAAGAATGGACTCTGGGGACCTAGTTACAACAGATGCAACTTAGTGTAGACAGGACCCAGCAGCGTCTCCACAACTGCGATAAAAACCCAGACAGCAGAAGAGCTGAAAACCAGCTCCCTTTGACAGAAGAGAGTATTTTTTTCAGCCATATTGGCAACCGAGCCCCACTCTGGCAGCTCCTCTGGCACGGCTATACCATCCCCAGCCCTGCTATGCAGCTGCATCTTCTGAGTCCTGTCTGGGGTCTGTACAGCAGCCCCGCCGGAGGACAGGGCTCGGGGGGAGGGGAAGGGGTACAGCTGTGCCAGAGGAGCTGCCGGCATGGGGTTCTGCTCCTTTCGCCGCTGCGGTTCCCAGGATCGCCCTGAACCGCAGGCCTCTCCTGGGAACCGCGGGCCGAAGGAGCTGAACGTGGGACTGCTGGGTGGCCGCACGCCGGTAGCTCCTCTGGTGGGGCTGCTGTACAGATCCCGGACAGGACTCAGGAGACACAGCTGTGTGGAAGCCCCACCCGGCAGCCCCATGTTCTGCTGCTCCTTGTTTTTCCGGTACGCCGTACCGGCTGTAAATAACTTATTGGTACAACAAACTGCACTACCCTACTTGCACCACTGGTGGGCTGTACTGGCAAAAGTGCAAGAATCACACACAACACAAACATGCCCAGAAGCGTCCTTCATTAAGCATGACCCTTGTGCATTCTTTACAGTCAACCTTGAATGACCAAGCTTGGCATCAGTTATGCCTGATGTTGCAATAGGAGTTAAAAAAAAACAAACAAAAAACCTGCTGTTTTGGCCAAGGACACCCAAGCAACCCTATCTCTTATGACAGGTCTTTCAGGCTCTTATCTCTCTGTGCAGGAGAGATAAGGACCTCAGTTTGAGGTTTCACTTAAGAGATCATCAACTAGATGGAATTCAGTTTCTCTGCCTTGGAAGGTTGCCTCTGAAAGCCCAAACCTGAGATTCCAGGGCATTTCAAACCTGATCCCTAGGCAACTGAGCCACCCAAGTCATTCTGCATTATCTTGTAGGGCATCCCCTGGATTACACTATGTAAGATTGGCAGGCCACTCAGGAGGTCTTCACATAAAGCGGAACCTGTTGCTGTAAGTGCCTTTTGTTAACTACTTCCCACTTCCATTCATTGTGGAGGTTCATAGATGGGAGTAGGGAGCAGGAAATGAAAGGAACCTGCTCACCCATAAAGTAGTAACTAGTCTGCTGACGGTGGGCATGTCTTCACTGCAGAAGTAACCCTGATGGCTGGCACCTGGTTAACTGAGCTTAGGTGTGAGCAGCCATACTGCCAGGTTCTACCCAGGTTACCAGTACTGCACTCCCCCCATGTGTCATTAGGACTCCTGGGGACAGGGCTGATGAAAGGGGGACAACTTTATTAGGGCCCCAAGCTAAACAGCCCCCCCCCGAACATCTCAGGTCTGTGTAAATAAAGTGGGGGAAGTGGGCCGCAGATTTCTCTTGATGGGCTTGTCTGGGGGCATATCCCATGGGTCTTTGCACTACAGTAAGCTTAGCAGCTGAATTCCTGGTGAATTGTCAGATAACTAGTCTGTTTGCCTGGGCCCAGGTGGAATTGTGGAAGGCTCTGGAGGACAATCATAACTTAAGTGATTTAATTTGTGTCCTCAATGCTAGGTGATCCAGTTACCAGCCTAAGTGAAAGCAGCACCTAGGTTTTAGTTTACAGCTCCAGGTGGGCCAAAAGCACCACCAAACCTGGGCAAGAGGATGGCGTGTGGGGAAGGAGGAGGGCTCAGCAGTAACTCCCAGGTTTACTTTGCAGTGAAGACAAACCTTGTGTGTGTAGAAGTGGCCGTACTAGTGCCCCATCTTCTCTCCTTGTGTTTATTTTGCTTTAGGCTCAGGTAATTGTAACAAACCATGTGGGTCTAATTCCTTCAGGCAAGGAGCTGAGACCTACTCACCAGGGGGGATTCCCTGACTCTATGGGGGAAAGGAGCAAGTTGGAGGACTTAAGTGTTAAACTCTAGCTTGGAAAAATGCAGCACTCAGAATCCCCTCCACCAGGTGCATCACCAGGGTTTTTAAGGCCCCTTTACAGACAAACTGAGGAAACAATTTGCTGCTCTTTCTTTAGCATCCAGTGGTTCAGAATAAAACACTTGGTGAGGGAGCGAGGCGGGGCACCGTCACTTTAAGACACAAGTAGCATGTTACTGCTATCCCATCTTCCCCAAAGGGGGAACCAGTCGACAGCAATTTCTGAGGGTGTTGCTTAGTTGGTGTCAGTATGGGCAGGTTCCATAAGAATAAGCCAAAGGCCACCCCACTTTCTCTTTTGCCTTGAGCCAGGCCTGGTGACTATCCTCACACAACCACTTATTTCACACTAGCAAGACCCCCCGTCAAGCCAGTCTACAGTTAATACCATGGGGGCCAATTCATCAGCTGGTTTAAGTCAGGAGAGCTCCATTGAAGTCAGTGGCACTATACTGATTTACAACAGCTGGAGATTTGGCCCAGAGTCTGCATTCCCATTAGTAAGAATCCCTTGTGCCCTTACTGAAATCGGTCTTCCACTGGACACGCTGACTGGTTTGTTGTTCCGGGATTGCTCAGAAACATGATTGCCTACACAGGTTTGTTATTGTAGGGTTGCTCATGGCAAGCACTGGGCTACTGATAATTATTAAACACTTAAGACATCGTTCCATGGCCTTTAACAACGGATAAGAAAAAGCAATTTTGGGGCCTACTAGACCTAATTGTAGCTGCCTAGCTGGCAAAGGCAATAGCTTCAGGAATATAGAGCCTTAGACAGTGGCTAAAGCAGGGGTCCGGGAACCAAGAATTTTAGTGTCCGACTCTGCCAAACTCACTGTGTAACTTTGGACATCCAACTTAACCTATCTGTGCCTTGTTCCCCCCCCCCCCCCCCCAAACTGAGAAATAGGGATACCACTTCCCTGCTTGGAGGAAGGTTGAGCATCCGTTAAAGTCTATATTCTAGAGTGTTGGGGGTTTTTTTGTGAGGTTGGGTTTTTTTGGGGGGGTGGGGAATGAGATTTCCATTATATACTCAGATGGCCTAGTTTATAACTCAGCCCTAAAATTCACACAGGCAAGAAACTTGCTATCTTGGGGCAAATCTCTGAGCAAAATGCAGACTTTAAAGCAACAAAAGAGAAGGTCTGTGCTTTCAAACACTCTTCAGTTCTAGGATCTCAGAAAACTCCTAGGTTCTTTAAACCAGAATGCTTTGGGCTATTCGTCTGGTGTTTCCAGAGAGGCCATGTAGAGCTGTGTTGCATCTTACAAAAACCTGGACAAGATTGCCCCTTCACCATGGTATCCAAGTGCATTTCGTTCTTATTCCAGTGATGGACTGATTTTAGACGCATTTCACATGGCTGTAAATTATAAGACAAAAGACTGCCTCCTACTTTGGGCCCCGATTCAGCAATGTACTTAAGCACCTGCTAAGCTTTACGAATATGCTCAAGCCCATCCCTATTTAGCAAAATGCTTCAGCCCATGTTTAAGTTCTGCTGAAGCCAATGAACATGCTTCTGTGCTTTGTAGAAGTAGGGTCCTTGTAAATTAACTCGTAGAGGACCACCAGACTCTTCCTCTTCACAGACTCGACCTAGCTCTCCATCCCCGTCTTCCTTTTGCAGGACCAGTCAGTGTGCAGTAGATTGCAGAATGGGCTAGACGTTAAGTTTGCATGTTGTTCTGCAGCAAACATCAGTTAAAAAAAATAACCTATGGCTGCAATTCAATATGGGACAACTGCCAAGGGAAGTCCACGTGTAGGCCTAAAAGATTGTCAGTGACCTTATAACTTAGGCCATTTTCACAAGCAGTGCAATTTAAGGACACAGCAACCCCCATGGCCCTGGTTATCAACCAAATTCAACCCCGGTGTAACACCTCTGAAAGTAATGGAGTTACACCAGGGATCAGTTTGGACTTAGAAGTATACTCGTGTACAAACACCATGTTGTTTAACAGTTAAGGCGGCTCAAGATAAACAGCCAGCAACATAAGCAGAAAAGAACCTAAGCAACCAACAGTTACCTTCTGTTGTATAGTCAACAAAACACCGAACCTGTGACAATTGATAGAAGGCATATGACCAGGTCCTCATCCTGCTTAAACCAACTGAGGATCTGGCCCATAACCCTTAACCAAGCCTTTCAACATATTTGTTTTAGATCTTCTCTCCTGATCAGTTTTGTTAATTAGAAGGAAAAATCTTAAGATTTAGAGGGCAATTTAATTGGAGTGATAGAGAGAGAGAGAGAATTCTCTCTCACACACATCTATCCATCACTAGGGTTGCCAATCCTCCAGGATTGTCCTGGAATCTCCAGGAATGAAAGATTATCATGTGATGAAGCCTCCAGGAATACATCCAACCTAAACTGGCAACCCTACGTTCACATCGGGTCACAGATTGGGCTGTGTTAGTTCTAAACTTTCTGTACAACTTGCTCACATGACAGAGGACATGCAAAAAGACATGATAAAGTTTCAGTGCTATATTGCTAGAAGGCGGGGCACAGTGGTAAAATTCAGCTGACTTCTGCTCTTGGCAACATGTGCCTTTAGCAAACGTAGACATGTTCATGAGCCTTCAGATGACTTGCTGATGGAATCTAGTACCTGCCATGCTGTAAAGAGGAGCCACCCGCATTAAGCCATTGTAACAAAACCATGGCAACTCAGGAATGATCACTTAGATCTTCCAATGCTGCTGTTGATGGGAACTTAGATCCTCCTGCTGCAAAAGCAAGCTGCACTACGCTTGATCTACCCTGCACACTTTTGTCAGTATAACTACGTCCACTCCCCCACCCCACAAGGGACACAGCTATACTGACCAAACTCCCTATGTAGGCAGTGGTACGTCACCAGGTGGGCACTGCCCATTGACATAGCTATCGCTTCTCAGGGAGGTGGAACACCTACACCCATGGGAGAAGCATTAGATAGAGTAGTCATCAAGCTCTACTGCAACGTGTATGTGTAAACAAGCCCTAAAGCAGGGTTGGATTAAAGCAATCTGGCATCCTAGGTACACCCCTGTTTGGGCTCCTACTTGCAAGCCATCTGATGGGTTGGTGGGATGGGGTGGGCAGGTTGCCACATCATCTCCTTTGGGGGCCTGCTGGATCTCCCTGGACCACCCAGGCATCAGGGAGTTCGGGTCTGTCAGGAAGGAGGGGGTATTTGTGCCCCAGCCACCCAGAGGCCTGTGTGGTGTGTGAGGGCTCCGGCAAATACCAACCTAGTACAGCCAGGATGGAGTGGTGGCAACAAGGGACCCCTGGAAAAACCCCAATACCACTCACCTCATTCTCTGCTGGGGCAGTGTTGTTAGGGCTCCTTAGAGCAGCACCTCTGAAATCAACACCGTGGAGACACACAGGGTAGGACACACCTCAGAGCTTTTTTCCTGGCTTCCAGCGCAGTCAAGCAGGCAGCTCTGCATCAGTTACGCTCAGGTTGTGTTTTCAGGCTTGTCTTCGCCTCCATGAGAACTAGTCGTTTTCTCCTTTCACCTGAAAGCCGGGAGTCAGACATTGCCTGACTCCATGGCACTCTGCACAGCCTTGTGCCTCAACCCAGCTCTGCATGAAGGAGCTGGACAGGGGGTAGCATGCAGATCACCGTTCTCAGACTAACTACAGACATCTCTTGCTGGTGGGCAAGATGCTCCCAGGCTGTGTCCTTGGTCCACTCAGCCTCCCTCCCACTCTGGCAGGGCCTCCTTCACTTTGCTGGCTGCTGTAGCCACTGCATGTGGAGGAGGAGTTGAGGAGCCACGGCTCCTTTTCCTGGGTGTGTGGATGCGGAGCCATGCTGAGGAGCAGCCAGGAGCCACTGAGGAAAGAGCCAAAGGAGAAAGGGAACAAGAGTGAGGAGAGGTGGCTGGATGGGAAAGACTGAGGGGCTAAATAGGAAAGGAGAAGAGAATGAGACATTTTGAGGGGAGGTCCTGGAGAAAGATGCACTTCCCTCTTTCCCTGCACTGAGCGAGACGGAGGGAAAGAGAGAGGAGTGAAAGAAAACCAAACACTAGCTAGGAAGGACGCACCATGGTAGGAGCAGAAGGAAGGAGTGGGGTGAAGGCTGGGAAAGCAGGTATAATGCAGGATATAGAGTAAACTCAGTTTAAAACAAATTATTCACTAGACACTCAGCAATGTGATATTAGACCCAGGGCCTGTGGAAATGCAGACAGCTTGTAGAGCTATCTGCCTCTGGAGTGTAGCAGATTGGACCAATGCCACACATCACAAAAACAAGAGTCCAGGGAGCAGCTTACAAGCTTTATTTCGGCCTGCCTCCTACAGCCTGCAACTTACTAAAATACTGTGGCTGGACTGCTTGGACCTGCCTGTGTCCCATGGACTCACCAGGGGGCTGGCAGCTGCCCCTCTGATCTCCTGACTGGAAGCAGGAGTGCTACAGGCCTGTCCCAAGAAGGGGAGAGCCCTCTTAAGTCAAGCCTCTTTTGGGGCCTGACCCTTTGCCCATTGATGTTAATGGTGCAAGATCATACCCAGGCGGCAGCAGGGGTCTGCCACACGCCCCTAGAAGTCAGGGGAAGACTCCCATTGATTTCAGAGGCTTTGGATCAGGCTCTAAGTCTGTGTGCGCTCCAAAGCAAGGAACCAGCAACCCAAAGTAGGTGGCTCCTCTGAAGGTGGATAAATGCCGGTAGCGTTGAAGCCTGGTTAAAGGAACAACTGCCTGAACTGACAGCACTAGTAACTGACTCAGCGTTAAGCTCTTAGACTTTCTGGGGCCAGTGTGAGGGCACTGGGGTGTAATCAGAGGCAATGTTCTAGACACCCTGCCCCCCATGCCAATGTTCACACTGCAGAACCACTATGGGGACACCTATAAGAACAGACAAAGGGTGCTGGATTTTTCCACTCTTTGGTTGGAAGGAGCCAGTCTCATGAACAAGCTGGATTCATAGGAGTCCAGCGTCAGTCTAGTCCACTCAGAAGCGTGGAGGCTCACAAGCCAAAATGCAATAGGTTGGTCTTATTTCCACCCTGAGCAGCTTGGCATGTTCCCTTTCAAGGGCTGGTTATGTGCCAGCTCTGAAGTCCACAGGAGCCCACCATGAACAGCCTCTGTCATCTGCATCAGGTCAGAATGGGTCAGTTCCTTACCTCTCATGGAAATGGCTTCCCCTTCTCCCCCAGCCAGGCCAAGTACTGTGGGAGAGCCACGTTCAGTTGCATCCCACTCTGCTCAGGAAGTTGGTAGCCAAGGCCTCTCTATAATGTGAACCACAGATCCTATTCCAACCCTCCCTATGCCCTTCAGAGGAGCTCTGTGCTCCGGACAGGTGCCAACTGCGTTACCCAAGTTGCTACTTCCAGCCCAGTCCACACCATGGCACGAACACAGCTCCTTCCTCCATCGCCTTTTCCAGGGTCACTAAGTAATGGTGTCAGGAGGGAGTTGCTGACTGGACTAGGGGCTTAAAATCCTTCACTGCTCTTAATAAGGGCCCAGCTGGGCTCGTTGTAAGCAATTTCAAAGGCTGGGATAGAGCAGGTTTTAAAGAGACTCAGAGACTCAGAGAAGAGTCATTTCACTCACCAACATCCTTTCCTCCCAGCCCCCCTCATTGCTGATCTGAGCCGTCAACAACTGTCACTTCTGATCCAGAACAATGCTCTGCAGTTATCTAGTGACCTCCAGCTTCAGACATGGGGAGTGGAGTGGGAATTCATCCCAGGGCAGAGGGCCGATACAAGCAACAAGTCACTGCTTACCCCCCGCCCCATGCTGAGGCCTGTTCTGGTGCAGGTTTCTCTCTTGAGAGGGCGGTCACTTCTTCCCCCTCGCCCCCGCTTTACAGATGGGGATGTGTGTGTGTAGGGGGCAGGGGGGTTATGCCAATATTTTCAGAAGTGGCCACTGATTTGGGGCACCTGAGTTCCTGAGTGCTCAGCTTGTGCCCCCTGGGAGGTGGTTTGCAGAGCTGTGGAGCACCCACAGCTCCTCTTCAAGTCAGTGGGAGCTAAAGATGCTGAGAACCTCTGCACATCAAGCCCAAACTGTGTCTTAACACCCAACACCTGAGCTGCTCCCCCAGAATCTCCCCCCCCTTTGGAGGACTCAGCAATAAGTGACTTGCCCAAGGTTGCACAGAACCCAGCTCTCCTGACTCATGGACCAATGCGTTCACTGCTGAACCAGCCTTTGCTCTTCCTGCAGCCTCTGCTCAGTTCACCTACCAATGCCATGTGCCTCTGTATGTGGTCATCATGATTGCCTCCCTCACAGTGCTGCACTCTCTGGGCTTTCATTATGCCCCATCATGTCCATATAAAGCACCAGCAGACACTTGACTGACGGGTTTAAGAGGCAGGAGATGGCTCATTGTAAACAAGGAAGTGTTTCTTTTTGGGCTGAATCTTGCCATTGTTCCATGGAAACCCTACGAAGGCAGCAAGAGTTTGTGGGATCAGCCACTAGTGATGGGAAAAGCCAGGAAGACACCAAGTCAGGGACATCTGGGTCAAGTATTAATCTATTTCTGAACGGTTGCCAGAGTGAGATGGTGGTTCTTCCATTGGCCTGGGAATGAGAGCTGGGTTCTCTAATGCTAAGTCCCTGTACGAAGCTGGGTTGGCACTTTCTGTCTCGGCCTCACAATACCCTTATATAGGATTGGTAGATTCACGCTTCTGAAGGACTGTACTGTCTGCATTTGCAGAGTAAACTCATAGAGTGCTAATCCTGGGGCTGATCCTGCAGCATGAGCTCATGGGAGTAATCCCGTACATGTCAGTGGGCCTATTCTGGATAGAGCTCCATGCAAGGAATGTTATATGGATTCTCCTCTTCTCAGTACATGGAGGGACTCCACAATTTAAATGAGACGCTCTAATGGTTTGTAACATGCAGAGGGCTGCTACAGGAACTCTAACAGGGGCAGCTTGAGTGCATGTGTATTGAGATCAGGAACTAACGTAGACCAAACATGTAGAATCAGGCATGTGATGGTTGGAGATACCAGCAGCTTTGTAGATGAGAGAAGATGGCCCTCTTCTCATAGGGAGAATGACATTGTTACCGGAGTGATGCGACCCTCCTTCTTCCCTAGCTCTACAACCCCATTTCTCAAATTCTGTAAGACTTCAAGCACAACTTTTTTCTAATTGAAAGCTGAGTTCCACCCATCTCTTGTGTCCTCTCCACGTCGCCTGCATAGCCGTTCCCATCAAGGTGTTTATGTGCCATATTGATTAGCTTTGATGCTGCCAGTTACACAGTGTTCTCCAGCCTTTCATAAACAACGGAGCAAGTCATTAAAGTGCTCCATTGTGCTAGTTAAATAGACTGTGCTTAAGCCGTGCCCCTATCTGGAGACCAGGCCTGAAGGGCATTTGTAGCCAGTGAATGGAAAGCTTCCTGAATGCTTTTTTAAAATAGTTGAATGCAAAAAAGTCCAGCTTTACTGCAGCACCAGGGATCAAGTGCTCCATGGTCAGCAGTTCAGGTGGTTCATATGACCACGTCATGCCTTTGCAGTATTTTCTGTTCCTCTGTGTTAAGTGTGAGCTGTAAGGTGTCTATCAGGTTATTAAATAGGATGAGGTTTAAAGCCCTAGATTTGCGGAAGGCTGAATGTCAACATTTGTGTTGACACAAACCAGGAAAGTGTCAGGTGGCTTTACATCCAGAATGAGTTTATAGACCAAATGACCACAAACAGGGATGCCAGACCTTAGCCTTCCCAAGGAATGCAGCCCAGAGCCTATGGCGGGGGTCAGGGCAGATTTAAGGGCCAGTCTATACTCCAAAGTGGAACCATGTCAAACAGAGAAACCATATTGTAACTGGCTCCCCCAAAGCAATTACATCTGCACTGGAGATTGGTACTACCAGGGCACAGCAGGCCTTTGCAGCAGATAAGAGGAAGCAGAGTGCAGTGGGCTAAATCCTGGCCCATGGCTCTATCCCGTCCGGACACACAGAGAAGATGGAAAGTGGCTCTAACCGGGCAGCTGGACCTTCATAAGAATAGCCATACTGGGTCAGACCCAAGATCCATCTCGCCCAGTATCCTGTCTTCCAACAGTGGTCAATGCCAAGTGCCTCAAAGGAAATGAGCGGAACAGGTAATCACCAAGTGATCCACGTCCTGTCACTCATTCCCAGCTTCTGGCAAACAAAGGCTAGGGACACCATCCCTGCCCATCCTGGCTATCCATTGATGGACCTATCCTCCATGAACTTATCTAGTTCTTTTTTGAACCCTGTTATAGTCTTGGCCTTCACAACATCATCTGGCAAGGAGTTCCACAGGTTGACTCTGCATTGTGTGAAAAAATACTTCCTTTTGTTTGTTATAAAATGATGAGGAGCAGGTTTAAATGTATAGTTGGGATTATATTTTTCAATATGCATTACTTTGTCAGGTAGTCTGCTGTACACTGTGTTACTTGATTTACTGTACCTGGGAGAGGTGTGCATACATGGGTCTAAACCTGGGACTCAGCCTAAGATCCTGTGGCCACAGCATTTGCCCGAGAGCTGTGCTTCAGTCTCTCAGCTTTGTTATGTTTCTAGCCCTCATAGTTGAGAGGAAAGCCTTGAAAGCGTGAACTGAGTGTAACTGGTGCAATATTATCTTTCCGAGCCTGCAAGATTCACCACAATGACCTAGAAGTCCGTGTACAAAAATCCACATTCGATTTTTTTTTTTAAAAGAGAGATGAGGCTAGTCTAAAACAAGTTGGATTTACTAACACAAGAGGTCCTGCCTTCTTCATTTCCATGCTTAGTACATTAAGCCTCTGTTTGTAAATATTTAGATGACGTGCTGCAGAATTTCCAGCCTACTGCACCAGAGCACCTCAGAATCCTGGAATCTTGTTACATCTAGATCTAGCTCATCTCAGACTACCCCGGTACTTACTGCATGCTCGGTGGTTTCATGTGGGCCAACAACCCACCTCTAAGAAAGCACTGCACCCTGCAATAGCTCAGTCCAGGTTGGTACCATAACCCCCCCCCCCATACATGTACAAATATATCAAACCATGGCCACAGATTCTCCATTGTTGGTGAGCCTTAAATATAGAACCTTAGCACCACACACTCCAGCCCCTACCAACCACATGAGCTAGAAAGCCAGCTTGTAGGAGAGTCACGGTTCACTGAACCTCATTACGGACCTGATCCAGAGCCCATGAAGGTCAATGGAAGTCTCTCAGTGGTCTTTGAATCAGGATGCTTAAGAGGAGAGGCAATGCAGTGTTAGTGGAGGTTGCTCAGGTGAAGGGACAGCTCACCTGGGGTTTGACTGTGCAGGAGAGGTCGTAAGCGTGGAACGAGAAAAGCACTGAGCTGCTGCCCAGTTGCTCTTGCAGCCCCAACTCTGGCTGCACAAGCTCAGGAAGAGGCTCTGAAGAGCTGCTTTGCAGGCAGGGCAGGCTGTAAGTAACAAGTTCTGGGGCCAGACACTAGCAAGGGACAGGGACACCATCAGGCCAGCGTGTTACACAAAGCTGTTGTGGGATGGCTGGTTACACAAGCCAGTTACCACTTCTGTCCCCCAGATCTTTGTGTTAGCAGCTTTCAGGTCACTCTGCCTCAGAAGGGATAAGGGCCAGTGCCTCACCTTCACCTGCTTAGAGTACCCACTTCCCTTCAGGTCCACCATCTCCCTCGGCAGAATGGGTGGGTTGGTGCACTGGGATCTCTGGTTATTTCATAAGCTCCCCTTCGCAGGGATGCGGGGGTGGGGGTGGGGCGCAAGGAACAAGAGAGTTCACACAAGGCATAGAAACAAGTTCTGTCACTTGCTGTCATGGCCTCAGTGGTCTGTCTGGCCCTCTTCAGACCCAAATGTCTATCACCTGAGGGGCACTGGTTTAGTCCTTGGCCTCTCAATGCGAGGACTCCCCATGCCTCAGGGCTGGGCTGCCATTCTGCTCAAGAGTCCTTCTCACCCTCTCCCCTGCCTCAGCAGTCCCTCAGCCCTGGATGAAAAGCTCCAACAAGTCACTCTGCAGGCAGGGGTCCCTCACAGCCTTCTCCCTAGGCCTGTAGTCCGTCCACCACCCTTGGCCAGCGTTGTCTACTCACCCCTCCAGGAGGCACAACTGAAGGTGCAGGGGAGTCTGCTCCCTCCCTCTACACCAGGCTCCAGCTCTGAGGCCCTAAATAAGGGAACAGCCATCTGCTCCAAAGTCTTCCATCCCCACAACTGTCCCCTCAGGTCTGCTTCCCACACTGCGCAGGTGGGGCCTCTTTGGCGTTTACTTCAGGCCTTCTTCCCACCACACTTCCCTAAGTCTGCCCCAGACCCTTCCTGGCTAAGCCCCCGTCACGTTCTGCCCTCAGGTCTCTCTCCACAGAAATGGGGGGAGGGGGGTTAGACCAGGCAGCATTTTTAATAGCAAGAACGGCATCCAGCCCGATCATCAGACCCAGCCACGTGATCCCACTCCTATGCGGGATTCAGGGAACCCCAAACACAAGGGACCCAATTCCCTTTGAGGGGCAGCTCACCCTATGACAGCCACCTTCTCAAGCTAGAGTCCTCACTTACACAAACATATGCATGCAAAGCAGGGAGATGCATGCAGAACTGTGTCTTGTGGATGCAACTTCAATTTCCCAAAATCTAGCCCCGACGTGGTTTTAAATTAACTTTTAATCCCTGTTTTTGTCTCATTTGAATGTTTTTTTCCTATTAATACGTCACACCTCCCTTCTGTAGGTCTTCAAGATCTTTATTGACAATAATAAAGTTCACCTCACCCCCCCTCCAAGTTAGAGAATTAGTTTCCCCATCAGTAAAATTGGGATGATAACAAGGCATAATATGGTGAAATGCCCTGCCCAGGGCTAGAGGCAGGAACTGAACAATGATTGCCTGGCTCTGAACACTATGCTGTAATCACTAGACAATGCTTCCTCCCAGATCTAGAAAGAGACAGACAAACTCAAGTATTCAGCATTGGAGTGTAACTCTGTTTATTTGACCTTCTCTCCCCTTTAACGTAATGGAGTTGTCAGAGGTTGTTCTGAAGGAGCCAATTCTATGCTGTGCCCCCAGGAGATGCAGCCACGGGGAAGAGGCGAGGGAAAGGTGGCATTAAGTCACCTTTACACCCTCTGAACTCTGTGGTGTTCAAAGGATTCAAATGACCCCTGATATAAATGAGAGCAGCCCCAGCTGTTTAAGTTATCGCAGTCCTTGAGCTGCCTATAGACTGTAGTGCACCCCAGAGTCCCTGGAGCATTACAGGCCTGGCCGAGTCTCATTCCTAAGCTGTTCTCTCACCTTCTTTTGTCTTTCCGTTCAGTTTGTCTCCTCCTAAAACCATCACATGCAAAAAAAACCAAACCACCAGGATAGTCCCACAAGTTCCATCAGGACATTGACAAACCACCACTCATTTCTCTCTGCTTGGGCATTAGACCCTTTCCCCTAGCCCCTTTGTCTTGTTTATTTAAATGATAAGCTGCTTGGGGCAGGGACGGGACTACTTTGTTTGTCCTAGTACAATGGGGCATTGATCATGGCTGGTCTCAAGGCACTACCATAATAGACAATATCCCAGGGTTTGGCACAGGGGCATATTGGGGCTGCTTATGGCAGGCCAGTTCTTGCCCAGCCATCTGGGACACATTAACTGGCCCTTTGCTCTGCCAGAGGAACCAGATCTTGTCTCAGTTGTTCATAGCGTAGCCGAGACTCTGCTCTATTCTGCTACGTAGTTTATTGATTTGGGAAGAATATGTACGACAAGGTTTGTATTACACACCAAGGTCGTTGTAGAACTTGACTATAACATCACTGTAGCGAACTAGCTCATGGGCTTTTTGTCGGGTTATTTTCTTCTTACTACTATACAGAATTCTAATTACATGTACAAAACCGCATTACAAGAGTGGTATTAAAGTAGCATAGCCAAGATTGCAGTAGCTAGGAAATGCCAGGCATTGCCTATGCATTTTCTGTCACCTCCTCATAGCCTGGGAAGGTGCTGCAACTCCCCTGCCTTAGTTTCCCTTCACTCAGAGCTCCTCAAATACTCCACACAGGCCAGAGGTACCAAAACAAAAAGTGTTTCCCTTCTGGGGTCCTCCCCCAGTCAAGGGATCCCACAGCCCTCCACCAGAGGCTGTCCTCTGCTCCAGGCCAGCTTCTTCCAGCTGGCCCCTCTATCTTCCTCTACTCCAGCTCCCCCTGGCCCTACACAAGCAGCAGAGACTCACAAAATAAGCTCAAAAGGAAGAGTCCTCACCCAGCGTCTAGCTAGCAGAGCCTCTCCTTCCCAAGGGTCTGTCTTCCTGCTCGCCAGCAGCAACTCCTCAACTTCACCCACAGAAACCTTCTTCCTCTCTATAGCCATCTGGTAGCCCAGGCCTCTTCCTTATCCACCAGAGACCTGATCCAGTGTGGTGGCCCACAGGTCACATGACTTGGTTAATTTTCCCAACCTGGGGAGGAGAGTTGGCCTCCAGTCTCCTTGCCCAGCTAGTCCCAGTTCCTTTCTTCCTTCCTGGTTCCTTGTCCAATCGCTCTCTTTCCCTCCTCTGGCCTCCAATCTCCCCCGCCACGTTCTCCACCTCCACAGGCTCCTGGTCCCAGTCTCACCCTGCAATCTCAGTGTGCCTCCTCCCGGCCACTCCCATTTCTCCCCCTGTGCCCCAGCTCATCAGCAGATCCGTCTCAACCCCTCCTTCCTCCACCCCACAGGTTCTCAGTCCTAGTCTCCGTGCCAGGCAGTCTGACTCTTTCCTCTGGATCCTTATCCGGTCTCCGTCTCCACCCCACCCCAAGCTCTCTCTTTGATCTCCCCAGCTCCCAGGCCTAGTCTCCTTGCCCAGCCAGACCCAGCCTTCTTGTCTGATTCCCACTCCCAGTTTCCCTCCCACCCCAGGCCCCAGTTTCTCACTCAGCCCTGCCAACCTGTATTTAGTCTCCCCCTTCCCCCAGCTCCTTGGCCCACCTCCCCCCCGACATTGAATGAGGCAGCTTCCTCTTCCACACTGTTCCTTTCTGTCCAAGGTATGAATGCAAATGCAATGGAGATGGGCCAGCACACACATGCTTTTGGTTCTGCAAAACCCCATTGGTTCATTTTCTTTCCAAACCCAGGGTGTCTTGGATGTGGGTCCAATTTATATCAGCCTGAAAAATCTGGGCAAGAGGGTGGTCAGATTAGTGGCTATGCCATGTTTTCTGCACTCCAGCAGGGAAAGGGCTGCTTTGAGGGCATGGAGCAATGAAGCACTTTTCCTGCAATCTTTCATTACTCATTGTTCCCAGGGTAGATAAATATTAAATTAAAACCCACCCCATCCAACCACAGGGACCTCATCCCTTAGCACAGCCATTGGTAGAGGTAGTTAGCTCTTGGGCAGCAGCCTATCCAGTGGAGAGAGCAATGGACTAGGAATTGGGAAGTCTGTTCTCACTTCTGTCACTTAGCAGCTCTATGCCTCAGTTTCCCCAGCTGTAAAATGGGGATAATGATACACAGCTTTGCAAAGTGTTTTGAGGTCTAAATATTTATTAGAGCTGGACAGAACTGGTGGACTGACTCAACACATTTCAGTGAAAAATGGGGAGAACATGGCTATTTGTAGTTGCTATTTATTATTTCCTTGTGTGAAGCTACTTCTCTGTCTGCA
Source organism: Lepidochelys kempii (assembly GCF_965140285.1). Lineage (NCBI taxonomy): Eukaryota > Metazoa > Chordata > Testudines > Cheloniidae > Lepidochelys > Lepidochelys kempii. Next base: position 26,202,482 of record NC_136392.1, on the reverse strand, counting down.
AAAGAGACATTCAGCCAGTTTAACAATCCTGCTGGCTGAGATTTACAGGCCAGGAGTTGCCTGTCAGTAGATGCCTGCTCCAGGTATATATATTTAGTGTCTCGTCTGTTTCCTCTTGATAAGAGGTGAATTCTGTTGACCAAACCCCAAGACCTAATTCTAATCAGCTTCCCAATAGGATCATGCCGTTATGTCCTTTCAAATCCCTTTCCAGTTTTTCATCTGCTGCCACAGATTCTGCTGTGTAAATCTGGAGTAACTCCATTGAAATCAACAGGCTCCAGATTTATGCCAGGGGGATGGAGATCAGAACCTAGCTCAGGGTCTAATTTCCACCACTGTAATTAAGATTTATTGGACCCCCCTCCCTCCAACACCTCCAACTCTCACCCAAGTAGGAGCACACAGTGGGAAGACACGAGGATGTGCATGACTCAAGGGGTGACTATCCCCCCCCCAATAGCTGTGAACCAAACCTTAATCCTTGTTTGGTTAACTCACCGTGGGGGAAAGGGATAGAGGGTGGCCTGGTCATTTTCACTGCCTTTTGGCTTCCTGCTGCTGCACAGAGGAAGCAGCACTGACATAATACAGGAAAGTCTGTTCTCATGCATTTTCCAGCCCAGCTCTGCAGTTAGGACTGCATCATGTGCTCCGTGTGATCATCTGAACTCTTGAGTGTTTGTCCAGTCCAGCCCCTTTGCCCATTCCTAGCTTTTCATAATGATAATATTTGCCACGATATCATACTTTTCACCCCTAGATCTCACAACACTTTTCACAGATGGGCAAGTGTCAACAGCCCCATTTTAGAGAGGGAAACTGAGGCACAGCAAGGGAAAGTGACTTGCCCGAGGTCACACAGCAGATCAGTGGCATGGCGAGTATTAGAACCCAGGTCTCCTGACTTACAGTCTGCTCATCGCTTATTCCTTATATAGTGCCAGAGAGCTAGACTGCACTTTGCAAACTCTGTGCGAGCACCAGTACTAGGCTGGTTTGTTTGCTTTCGAGGAAAATAGGTCAAAATGAATAAAAGCAAAAGGGAGTGAGGGGAAGGTTATTGCTTGAGGCACGGGGAGGGGAAGGGGAACGCTGAGTGAACTCGGCATTGCAGGAGGTGTCTGGGTGGTAAAAGGGTGATGCTATCAGAGAACAAGGGGCTGCAGCAACTTGTCCTTGAGATCCACATCAGGGTTTCTTCTCCCTCCTCCCTGCAGCCCATCTGAATCCCTCGTGATGCAGGAAGCTTTGGTTTTCCACAGGGCATGAATGAATTTCTCCTTTCTTCGCAGGCCTTTGCACTGAAGCCAAGTGAAGAACCTCATGATTGCACTATACATAACTAGACTCAGCTAAGCTTTCGCTAGGAAGGAAGGGGTTCCTGCCCTTCGGAAGGACTCGCCCACCCAGACAGGACTCTTAAGCGTCACTCTCCCACCCAGCACCACCAGCAACGTCCATCTCCATCTCTGAGGCAGGCACTGGACGCTGGGTTTTCCCTCTCTCTTCCCATCAAAGCTCACCTTGGAAACCATTCCCCAGCCATGTTCCAACGCCTCACCAGCCTCTTCTTCAGTGACAGCAGCACACCCGAGGGCCTGGAGGAACCCAAACCCTTTGTCTCTGAGGAGGAAGAAGAGGATGGATGGCTCATTATTGACCTTCCAGGTGAGAAAAGCAGAGGGCGGGAGAGGGGGGGCACCACTTAAGAGGCCTCTTGTTTCACCATAGGCCTAATAATGAGTGAACAACTTCAGATAATATCCATCCCTTCCCACCCCTGCCTCTGAAGCTTTGACCCAAGCCCCAGCTGAACCTCCAAGGTTCTGAAGGGTCTGGTTAACTGCCCCCCACGCCCCGTTATTATCTTTCATCCTTACTCTTCCTCTGGCCAAGGCAGGTCCCACTTCCAGGTCAGTGAGAGGAAGGGTTGTTCAGTGGTTAGAGTGCTAGTGTAGGATTTGGGAGGTCTGGGTTCAAGCCCCTGCACCCCAACAGACTTCCTGCGTGACCTTGAGCAAGTCACTTAGTCTCTCTGTGCCTCAGGCTGCCAGGGGTGTTGCGGGGCTAGCTAAATATTATAAGATGCTGTGGTGATGGAGGCCACGCATGTACAGGAGAGAGCTGATGGGCAGTGGAGGGGTAGCTTGCCCTGCTGCTATCTGGGCTACATCTGGAAAAGCAAAGCACCTCATGGCGAAAGTACTTTAGGTTGGTACCGCGGTCGTTCCCAGCCCTACAGCTCACAGTAGTGACGCTGCAGCCCTTGGGGCTGTAGTAACCCTGCGGACTTTGAGGATTACACAGCTGTGAGTGCCGGACCTTGCGACGTGTCTCTTTTGCAGTGCCTGGAGGGGGTGTTTGAAGGAGACAAGAAGAATGAGGGGAATTTCACCCAACACATGTGCTCTGAGTATGCGGAGAGAATGTGGGTTTCTCTCCCTATCTGCCCTGCCCCACTATCCCTCTGCTGGTTATAAATCATCTGGAGGCTAGTGCTGCAGGAGTTACCTCCAAGGGGTGTGAGGAGAGGAGACCTTCAGGATCTGGAGAGCAGCTGGGAGCCTGGGATCAACCCCACTAAAGCTGACAGTGCCACACACCACCTGCTCCTGGTTTGTTTGCTTGGAGAGTTCCTAGCACGGCAGCGAATTGCAAAGCAAGAGGCTGGAGTTATGTTTCTAACTTCACTGCCAAGCCAAACACAGTGAATCTGGAATCAGTCATTCGATCGCTCTCCTAAACTGACCCAATCAAGAGCAACAATCTGGGTTGGACACTCTGCAGCTGGGTCATTCAGGATTGCGCAAGAGAAAGCTGCAAGCTCCCAGTGGCATTACTATCACAGAGAGCGAGAGCATGCAGGCAAAGTGCCAAGGGATCTCTCACCCGCGCTGGGGATGCCCAGAAAGCATTTTCAGGTTAGCATCTTGCCTGAAGGATGAACATCCAAAGGATTCTGAAACCCATCCAGAAATCGAGGCCCCGCTAATTCACATACAAATCAATTGGGCAAAGGTTCTGAGGTATTAACTTTACCTGTACGATGAGCCCTCTGTTGGGTGTAATCTGATTTAAAAGGTTACCGAAGATCTCTTTATGTTCGTTTAATCAAAGAGTATTTTACCCTGGTGACCTAACACAAACTCATTTGGCACTTACTTGTTTGTGGACTGTTCTCCCAGAGTTGGGAACAGACATGAAGGATACGGAGAATGCCCATCCTCTCCCATGACCCTTTTAAAAACCAGTGTCTTATTGAAAGCTAATGTTTCCCAGGCCTTTCATTTCTTATTGCTTTGTTCATTTAATAAGAAACAAATTTTAAGATTGGAAAATACTGTTGTTTTTGCCAATATGTTTGGTTTTTTACCCTATTTTCATTTTCCAAGCCATTGGGAGCGAAGCATGATTTAAGAAAGTTTGGCTGCACCCCACAGTTAGAATTTATATATTTTATCCAAGCCTCTTAATTAAATTGTTGTGCCCAGAGGAAACTGTGAACACAAATGAGTAGTGTGTAAACACTTATCTGCCAAATTTGGGGGTACAAATGGGTGTCTAAGAGCTGCCAGCTGCCCAGGTAATTTGTTGTGGGCAAAACGTTGTGATCAAAGTTCGTGGGCCAAGTTGCTCCTGGGGCAACAAATGATTCTATCTCTGACCAGAGACTCTATCAACTCAAAGTCACAGATCTGAGTCTTCTTAATTTCGTGACATATTGCTCTATAGCATCATCAGTTTTTGCATGCATGTAAAAAAATGGTCTCTCTCAAAGGTTTTATTCCTTTTTGGCATGCAATGTTCCTCAGATTTAGTCAGTATTTTATTTAACTCCATGCTTTCACCATCTTCAAACATTCATTTGTGGCATTAAAGCCAATGTGTTAAGAGAGAGACTGCTCTGTGAAGGAGATTTAACTTTAGAAAAAGCTCTCCAGATATGCAGGGCAGCAGAAGCTGTGAAAGCACAAGCTAAAGAGCTGGATTCACCAGAAGAGGTGATCCATGTATTAAGTACAAAAGAATATAGCTAGAATAGGTCAAATCAGAAAGTGGAACTACTTGTTATGAAAACCACTGCTAGGGGGAAGACTGGGTACAAACTGTCATGTGGAAGGTGTGGATCACAGCATGGCCCCAAATAGTGTGTTGCCTTTGGGAAATGCTGTCATAAATGTGGGGCAAATAATCATTTTGCAAAATGCTGCAGATGCCAAATGCAGAAAGCATTCGGTTGAAGACAACATGATTGAGGAGAAGAATTTTTCATAAACATACTGAAATCAAGCAAGCCTGATGAAAGGGACTGGATACTGCCTATGACAGTGAATGGAACGATTATTCCACTGAAACTGGACACAGGAGCTCAGGTTAACATTCCGTCTGAACAAGATCATGAGAGACTGAAGATAAGGCCAAAACTGGAACCAACAAAAATAAAAGTAGCTGGTTATTCTGGAACAAATATACCAGTGAAGGGGAGGTGCATTGCTAGCATCAACCATAAAAACACCACGTACTGGCTCCCATTCATTGTTGTGCCAAAGGAGGTGACACCAGTTTTAGGCCTGGCTGAGGTTGAAAAACTCAGTCTGACAAAACAGGTGCTCTCACTACATGATCGTACCGTACCTGGCTAGGAGGCACTCTTTTGGAAATACCATGATCTGTTCCAAGAGCTGGGCTGCTTGCAGGGTGAACATACAATTCGGATAAACAAGGAAGTCCCTCCAGTTGTCCATCCATGTAGAAAAGTGCCATTTGCACTCTGTGATAAACTCAAGATTGAGCTTGCAAGGATGGAAGCAACGCAAGTAAGACAAAAAATTGAGGAGCCAACAGAATGGGTGAGCTCGCTGGACATGGTGGAGAAAAGGAATGGCCACCTACGCATATGCTTAGAACCTAGAGCCCTCAAAAAGGCTATAATAAGAGAACATTTCAAACTACCAACCAGAGAAGAGATTATGGCTCAATTTGCAAATGCACAATATTTCAGCAGAGGGGGCTGGAATGATTTGTATAGTGGGGGTGCTGAGAGCCATTGAACCAAACTGTAAACCCTGTATATGATGGAAACCACTTCAAGCCTGGGGGTGCAACAGCACTCCCAGCACCCCTAGTTCCAGCACCTATGTTTCAGTAAATTGGATGCATCCTCAGGATTTTGGCAGCTAAAATTAACTGAAGAATGCTCAAAATTATGCACATTTAATACCCCATTTGGAAGATATACATTCTTACGCTTACCCTTTAGCAAAGCTTCAGCCCCAGAAGTGTACCACAAAACCATACGTATGATCTATGAATGTATTAATGGTGTTGACACCTCAATGGATGATGTCATCATCATCTGGGGCTCAGCGTAAAAGGACTTTGGGAAGTACTGGATGCAACTGCAGCTGCAAACCTCAAACTAAACAGGGAGAAATGTGTTTTAGGGGTTACAGAACTGACTTTTGTTGGGGATGTTATTTCCAATGAAGGTATAAAACTTGATAAGAGGAAGATTTCAGCCATTGAAATGATGCCACATCCCCAGTTGAAGAAAGATGTCCAGCAGTTCTTGGGAATGGTGAATTATCATGGAAAGTTCATACCTAACCTATCTACAAAAGCAGCAGCTTTGAGAAAACTCCTAGAGAATAAAAATGAATGGTGTTGGGGTGCAGAACAGGAGGAATCATGGGAAGGTTTAAAACAACAACTGATACAAAAACCAGTGTTGAAATTCTATGCACCAGAAAGCCCTATTAAAATCTCAGCAGATGCTTCACAGTCTGGGTTAGGTGCCATGATTTTACAGAAGTATGAGGATTGTTGGCAACCAGTGGCATATGCATCCCAATCACAGACTGAGGCAGAAACCAGATATGCACAGATTGAGAGGGAGCTTTTAGAAATATTGTTTGCCTGTGAGAGATTCAATCAGTATATTTATGGACAGACAGTGGAAGTTGAAATGGACCATAAGCCCTTGATAGAGTTATTTAGTGAACCGCTAAATGATTGTACCTTAAGGATTCAAAGAATGATGGTAAAGCTGCAAAAGTATGATTTGATTGTGACCTACATGCCCAGTAAATTCACGTTCACTGCAGATGCACTTTCCAGAGCAGTGCCTCCCACGAAACCAGAGAAGACTTTAGAGACAGAGATACAAATCTATGTAGATCTGATTATAAAGTCAGTTCCCGCAGCTAACAGGAAACTGCGCCAAATAAGAGGGGAAACAGAGAAAGATGAATCACTGGGGCTAATAAAAGAAGTGATCGTTAAAGAGTGGCCTGAAAAAGTAAGGCATTGCTGTCCAAGTATGAGGGACTATTGAAATGGCAGACATGAACATCCTCTGATAGATGGCGTGATTTTCAAGGGCAGTAAGGTCGTAATTCCAATGAACCGCCAAAAAGAAATGCTACAGAAGATCCACGAGGGTCATTTATGAATTGTTAAGTGCAAACAACGAACACAAGAAGTGCTGTATTGGCCGTGGATCAATCACGGCATTACTAATTTGGTAGGAAACTGCTTTTCCTGCTTGAAATACAAGCCATGTCAACCAGCAGAGCCTCCGAGACCTCATCCAGTTCCACAAAGGCCTTATGAGAAGGTTGGCGCTGACTTATTTACCTGGCAATTAAAGGATTATTTAATAATCCCAGATTATTATTCTCTGTATCCAGAAATTCACTCACTGCACCGTACTAATAGTAAGTCAGTGATAGTCAGCATGAAGGGAATCTTCTCCAGACATGGATTCCAGATGAAATCTTTAGTGATAATAGGCTGCAATTTTCCAGGGCAGATTTTAGGCAATTTTGTCATAAATTGGAATTTTCATCACAAAACATCAAGTCCAAACGATCCCCCATCAGACGGACTTGTGGAAAGGTCTATATGGACAGTAAAGAACCTTATGAAAAAGATTTTTAACAGTGGGGGTGATTTGTATAAAGCTGTACTGGTTTACTGAAGTACACCTCTGAAGAATGGCTTTTCTCCAGTTCAGCGGTTAACGGGAAGAAGGATCAGACCTAATTTACCAATCACTGATAACTTGCTGAAATCTCATAACAATGAAACCATATGGAAGGTGAAAGAAAATCATAAATGGAAGCAGATATTTTATTTTGACAAAAGGGTCTGTGACCTCCCCTCTCCTAACCCAGGTGATAGAGTGTGCCTGAGGAATCACACCTCTATTGGGGCCAAAGAGGTAACATTAAAGAACAGCTGCATCCAAGGTCTTAGGTGTTCCAGACAGACCAGGAGGACACATTTCAACAGTAATCGAAGAGATCTAAGACTAATCCCAGAAAGTTCCAAAACATTGACAGTCAATGTGGACTTTGGCATTTCCCAACTGACTGATCATTTATCATCAATGGGAGAAGGAGAAACGGGCTGGAAGCAAGAGAACAACTCAGCCTCTAATGAAAGGCTGATACTGAGAAGATCAGAGAAGGAGATTAAACATCCTGAAAGACTCAGAGACTTGCCAACCTGTCAGAAGAAGGGGTATTTGAGGAAAGTGAGTGGTAAAGACTCACTCTAGAGTGATGTGCTGGTAATCTCTTCTCTCTAGATAGTTGACATATTGGTTTATGGAAATGTACTAGATGGGCTGCGAATTTAATGCATGTGTTATTAGATAGTCGTTAACTGTTTATATATATGGATAGAAGAGCTAATTGGGCTTTTTTAAGAGGGAAGATGTAGAGATATGTTTGTGGAAGATTATAATTTAGAGACACTCCCTTATAAGGGACAGTATTATGAATAGAGGAATTTAGAGGTGTGCCCTGGAAGCTGGGGTTGAGAACCCAGTGCAGCTGTGCGCAGCAGTTCACCACAGAAGTTCTCTAGTTTATTTGATTCCTTTTTCATTCACTGGTTTGTTGTTTAATGAACCCCAAGCTCATTACATGCATCAGCTGATCTCTGTCGGGATGGTGCACAATGGAGGCTCTCAGAAATCATGCTTCCCCTCCCCCGGAAGCTCTGGCACTGCCCACAGGTTACTGGGCTAGATGGACCATTGGTCCAACCCAATATGGCACTTCTTGTGCGCTTATGAAGGCAGTTTTGTTCGCCTAGAAGTGAAACTATTCCCAACACCGCTTCAGGCCGCACGATGGCTGGCAGTCCTTTGCAGCAGTGATTGGGAATAGTTTCACTTCTAAGGCCATTTTGTTCCCCTAGAAGTGAAAGTGAAACTATTCTCAACACAGCTTCAGGCCACGCTGCCGTGTCTAGGTGATAACACTGAGTCGCACTTAGAGATTGCTATTTAAGGTTTACCATTTTCAGCCCTGACCTTGCCCACAGCAGTTGTCAGCAGCAGGTCCAGGGAGACGGGGCTTCTCCATCTTAATTAAAATGGTTTGTGCCTTTTCATTTTGGCGGTAGATCAGCTCACTCAGCCATTTGCAATGACTGCTTAGGACCGTTTGCACAACTTAAGCAGAGAACTTGAGAAACAACCCTCTGTGCACTGCCTTTCTATTCCTGCCGCTGCCTCGGCAGCCTCTTTATTACCAGAGTTACTCTTCCTTTTCAGATATTTTTAGATATCCTGGAAAGAGACTAAGAATAAAGCTACCAACTGGCACAAAGAGCAAGTCCTGGTTGTCTTATCATCAGGGCACCCTTTGCTTGATGGAAGGAGACTGAAGAGAGCTAGTCTCTCTAACCGTGAGCTAGACCCCTGGGATCAGGTGTTGCCCCTCCCTCAGAAGTATTGGGCTGGCCTCGCTCTTATGAAAGTGCCCAGGTGGTGGTGATGGGTCTAAAAGCCACAGCACGGATGAGACTTTAACCTTCCCTCCCAGTTTTTTAGCAAGCACTGACATTTGACACCAGAAACAAGCTGGAACACGGCGACCAGATTTTTCCAAGTGAGAAACTGGGCTACATGTCTTGGGAAGGAGGAGACAGTGCAGTGCATGGCTCGGAGAGTGTTCCTGGGGAATCAAGAGGGTGTACATGGGACTGCGGTGGGCAAGGACTGACTGGGAGGCTGGTCTGGCCTGCAAATGCCCGATGATTCCTTGGTTCTGTGGGATGTCTGATGACTCATTGGGTGGAGGAGGTGAGGTCTGCAGCATGTGGGGAGGTCTCTGAGGCAACCAGGCTCAGCCACCCTGCTGTGAGTGTCTCTGGCTCAGCTAACCAGAAGCTCCTTCAGGTAGCCTAAGCCTGTGATGGTTTACAGGGATGGGGAGAGGAATGGGGAACATCAGATTTTGTCAAACTGACAGAAACTCCAGGACAGGCCCTGAATGCCCACTTGTCAGGTGCATGCACACATCCTAAACAGTCCCCTTAACAACCAGCAGTTGATGTCGTGCAGGCCACAGCCTTCCTGCTAGAACCCCACCAATGGGCCCCTGAATATAAATCCATGGTACACCCATATCTTCAATACTTCATTCAGATGTGGTCACCCCATCTCAAAAACGATATATTGGAATTGGAAAAGGTTCAGAAAGGGGCAACAAAAATTATTACGGGTATGGAACAGCTGCCATATGAGGAGAGATTAATAAGACTGGGACTTTTCAGCTTGGAAAAGAGACAACTAAGGGAGGATATGATTGAAGTGTATGAAATCATGACTGGTGTAGAGAAAGTTCTTATGCATCAAAGGCTGATGAGCTTTTCCTCTGCATTCTGCCTGCCTGTCAGGTATCAATTTATTCCAGCCCTCTTTTGGAGCCTGGAGTTATTCAAAACACTTGAAGGCTAAGCTGGCCAGGTCCACCCTATGAGCTAAAACTGTAAGGACAAAAGCCCAATAAGCCACCTACATAGGGTTAAATGTTACTCACGTCTTTGTCCCTTGCTCACTGCCTCGTTTCTGTGTGCCGAGTCACTTAGCTAGATCATTTCAAATGGGTCCCTCCTTTCCTTCTCCAGCCCCAACCTGGGCTTTGCTTTGTGAGACCCTCACACAACTGATGAACCACTTGGACCCTGAGGGTCCAGGCCCAGCTTTCAGAGGGGGTTGGGTGTAGCAGCCAGTAGCGAATTGGGGCAGACCAGGAGAGCAGCAGTAGGCAGCTTGAGCCGGAATGGACAGAAGCATCTTCAAGCTTCAGTGGGGGTAGGATGGGGAAGAAGAGTCTATTGGGATAGGTGGAGAGAGGGGAAAGCTATGTGGCTGGGTATGCTGCCTCCTAAGCACTCCTTGTGGCCCAGAGTGGCTCTGCCACATCCTGCCTAAGTTTCCTCTTCTGCTCAGGACCCCTTAAGAACTCCACACAATCCAAATGGTTTAAGACAAAATTCCTCTGCTCAGCTTCTACTTTGCTGAGCCCAAATAAACTCTTTTCCACGCAGAGGCCAGCTGCGCCCAGTTCCCCCTACTAGAGGGTCTGTTGTCTGTAGTTCTCCACCATCACTCCCCATTGAGGCACGGCACAGGCCTTCTCCCCCAAGCTGTGCAGATTCACATAGGTTCCTGATCCTGGAGAGGAGCCTTCTTCACCCCAACATCAGAGGCTGCCTCTTCCTGCTCTCTGAGCTGCTGGAGGCCACACCCCACATCTTCCCTCTTCTCCAGCTTCTGACCGTCTCCCCCTGGCTGTCCACCACGCCTCTGTTTGTCTAACCCTCCCATCCTGGTTTAATCACGTGACCGTCTCTCACATGACTGAATTCATTCTCTCCACCTGGGGCAGCAAATCAGTGGTGTCACAGGTGGGCTGAGCCCTTTCTCCCTTTAAAGGGCCAGCCCCCCTGTCCCAGGCTGGGAAAGGAGGCAGGAAGAGTCTGTGCAAAAAGCAGAGTCCTACATGCCTGTGACCTGGCAGGATCACGCACATGGTGCTGGTTGCCCAGCCTGAATACCACAAGTGCAAAACCAGAGGCCAGTCTGACCTATGTGCGCAGTGGAAACTGCAGCTCACCTGGGAATTTTCGGTTCCTCTTCCACTTCATGTCACAGTTACACTTATTGCCTGTCTGGAAGGAAGCCTCCATGGGAACCCAAGTGCTTGGGGGATCAGAGGGTTGTTTAGCCAGGATCCTCCCCTCTCCTCTCAGTTACACAACTGGTTTGAGCAGTAGAGGTTCCAAGAAGAAAAGAAAAACAAGCAACCCGAACCACTCCAAACTCTCTAAATAATCTCCAGTCAGGCCTCTCGGCAGCTATTAATAGCCCAACATCCAGGGACCGAGAGAATGACTCCCTGCTGCATGGAAGTCTAATTCTGGACCAGCGTAAGCCCTTTGGAAATATGTCCCCTGAAATGAAGTCTCCCATTGGGAAGTCTCTCCCAGCCCAAACGGCATCGCCCCTTTCGCCCTGGCTGATGAACAATTGACCCAGCATTTTTTAAATGATTATTTTCCCAGAATTTAAAAAAAAAGACGATGGCTGTTAAGGATCTCCAGTCCTTTTACAACCGCCTGTAAGGAAAGAGTTATTCCGCCCTTTGTACAGAAGGAAAAACTGAGGCATGGAGGGTATAAGTCATTTGCCAAAGGTTGCACAGGAAGTTAGTGGCAAAACAGAGGATAGCAGCCAGGATTTTGATTGTGACTTGACTTTGCTTTAACCACTACTTCACACTGCCTCCCATTGTTATTATGGTCATCCATAAAATTCATGCTGGCCTTAAAGAAATTAATACAGAACACCTATATAGCACTTTTCATCCGTCAATCTCCAAGCAGTCTACAAAGGAGGCTAAGGGTTTCTAACCATGCCTTACAGCTGGGGTAAGTGAGGCAGAGAGATCAATGGTCTTTCCCAAGGTCACCTAGTGATTCAGTGACAAGGGCAAGCAGTAAATCCGGGTCTCAGCTCTCCCAGCCCCCACTGGACCACAGTGGCTCACTGTAGGCAGATGCATCATTGATGGGACTAATTGAAGCCATTAGTGTCAAACTAGGGATGGAAAGTCTGCCCAGCACCTTGTGCTTTCATATTTCTTTCTTCCCTTTGTCCTGCTGCAGACATGCATTCCGCTCAGATTTCACTCACCCCGCCAACCCGCAGAGGGGTTGAACACTAGACTGCACAAGTAGATCTTTGCTCAGGGCTCCCCCTTCCCTAGACCAGCCCCCCAGTAATCTCTTGATGCCTGAAGCACACTGAGGAGCTCAGCAGAGGTCGGGGCAGTCCTGACTGAACCTAGCCATAATAACATCTTCCTTCGCTATAACACAGCCAATATGAGAGCGAGAGCGCCCTGGAATCACACTCTTCCACCGGAGCTGCAACAAACTGATGACGAGAAACAGGGAGAGGAACTAACAGACGAGAGACAGTCTGAGCAGCTCCATAAATTATGACACGGCTGCCATTTAGGTTTAGGAAGGCCCCATCAACATCACAGCTATGATGGGGTCCGGGGACCTGGTTAGAACACAGTGCTAAGTTACAGGGTTGGCCACATCACCTTAGACTGTCCAGGTTTAGAATCCAGTTCCAATATGCCGTTAAACTCCATCTCCACCACCAGTTCAGGGAGCCCGCGCCTTGGAAGGGAGTCTCCTGTCTCGAGGCTGGCGCTGCCATAACCATGTAGCCTAGCACTTGGGAATGCTCCGCTTGGATACAGGAAGGCGGAAGAAGCCCTGCAGGCACAGTTATGGGATAAGGTTCCTCCTGACTCCTGCCAGTCCGCGACTGGGTTAGGTGGGGTGGACAGAGCACGTCTATCCGAGAGCAAAGCACAAGCGAGACCAGTCCCCCATGCTTTTCCCTATCGGTGCTCTCATCATTCTTAGCGGTCCCTCGGGCACACGGATGCTTGGCCGAATCGAGGTGGCCGTGCTCTGCTGTGGTGGTGTTTTTATTTTGCACGGTGGGTTATACTTCAGTAAAGGTTTTATCGTTTGAAAAGAAAGAAATCAATAATGCAGTTGGGGTGTCATTTTTACTAATAATGCCCCCTTTTTCTCCCTCCCTTCCCCCCCACCCCCACTGTATATTGTATGTGTGTGTCTCTCTCTGCTTCTTTATTCTTCCCCCTGCCTGCCCTGCCCCCACTCTGCATGGCTTCAAACTACGGTGGTTTTTTTGGCTGCTCCCACCTTGTGGATGGTGGTTCTTGTCTCTCATTAGATAGTTACACTTCAGCCCCAAGCAAAGAGCAGCGGGTAGGTGAGAGGGATTCCGTTTGCACTTTCAAGTCCCGTCCTGGGTCCCCCACACCTACCACTTCGTCGCCCCACTCACTCAGTGACTGTGTCAGCAGGCCTGTGCCCTCCCAGCCCGACCCCTGCTTGATGGACGAGAGTTGGTTTGTCACCCCTCCCCCCTGTTTTACTGCAGAAGGCCCTGGCCCCGTCAGGTTGGAGAGCAGCCCCATGGAGGACCTCTTGATTGAACACCCCAGCATGTCCGTCTACGTCACCAGCAACAGCATTGTGGTGGAAAGGGAGAGCCCTGACGAACCGATCAGTGAAGGGTGAGTCCAGCCTGGGTTGCTGTGGATAGTAATGATAGTACATGGTGTGTCTGTACCTCATGGCAAAGGCAGACAGGTGTCATCATCTCCGCTTTCCAGCTGGAGAGGCGGAGGAATGGAGGCGTTAAGAGACTAGCCCAAGGTCACACTGCAAATCAGTGGCAGAGCTGGGATTAGCGCTGCAGTTTTGGGGGACAGGCCTTGCCCAGTGGCTAGGGCGCTCTAGGTATCCACGCAATGCCATCTGGCTAAAACACTAAAGAGAGACTTTCATATTAAGGGTGGGAGGATCGTCCATGGTCTCTACAACCTTGTCTCCAGGGGAATGTTCTTTCCTTACAACATTAATTTTTGGCACCCACAAAAGGATTTTTGTTTGTTTTGCTTTTTTCATCTGGGATCCTATCCCACTTTCATTCATTGGCTTCGAAAGTGACCAAACTCTACACTGGAAAGAGTTAACATGGTCTAAGATTCATGCGGGTGCCTCCCTATTTCGGATTAACTACACCAGTCCTGGCAGTTCTCCCACTGCTGTCCCACATTGCATAGCTCCATGCCTGGACTGGCTCGTCTGTTTCCCTGCCTGCCCTCTGTTGCTCTGGGGGCACCTGGACTGGCTGTCCTCTCCCTGTTTAACTGGCAGCCAGGCATGCCCCTCTGCAATTCCAGCTTGTGGAGAGTTTACACTCAGCCACATACCAAACCATGCCTTGTGGTTCCACACGGACCTGGCAGGAGGGCCTGGACTTCTCGCTTTCTGGGGAGAGGAGCATGTCCAGGACCTTCTGAACAGCAGTTAATTGAATGCCAAGATCAACAAGCTGGCAGAGAAAATGCAGGAGATGGGGCACCCCTTGGTCATGGCCAGGGCAATGGGAAAGCAAAGGAGCTCTGCTATCATGGACCTACCCAGACCACCCCATATTCATATTGGTGAACGTTCCACAGTAATCACCTTGACCTTGCTGTTGTTGAACTCGGAGGACTGATATGGGGGCAAGGAACAGGCACATGGGTCCCACCCATGGCTTCTATACAATTTGGGAACCCTCCATTCACAGCCCTAATAGTTGATCTACCCCCACCAGCCTGACCAGCAATTGAGAGTGGCAAGCTTCCAGATGTTGGTGACCCGGCACTTCTCCGTGCCGAGAGGAGCTCTCCTGTTCCACCACCGCAGCTCCGGAGCGAACTCCACAGAGCTCTCCGGGAAAGGACCTTCCCACAGCCTGAAGTACTGCCTCCACCAGTTCTCCATTACTCTCCTGTCCCACCAGTCAGTGCTGTAACGTTGTTAGCAGGCCCCTGGCCAAGCTGTCAGGATTGTCCTCCCCCCTTCCTGGGGAGTTAATGGTAGAAGCCAGCATGAAGCATCCTGATATGTCCCCCATGTCCCCTTATGTTGTGGTCATGGGCAGTTTAACTTACATCTTTACTGTGGGGCTTCTTGATCTCCCTGTCCCATCCCTGTGGAGCTCAAGAACAAAGAGCTTGCCATCTGGTTATGGACTTCCCTCCTTATCGTCTTGATGATGGATGGATGCGTTGATGTCCCTGGATGATGCTACAGTGACAGAGTGGCTACATCACTTACCCAACATCTAATTCATTGTGCAGTCAGAAGTCATAAACCAGAAGAAGTCAGAACTAGTTTGCCAAGCCCAGAAGCAGAGCTCAGTCCGGTGAAGTCACTCCAGGAAGGAGTCATACCGAAATAACTGTTCAGTTTCATCCTCCTCCTCTAGCCATATTGACAC
Source organism: Lepidochelys kempii (assembly GCF_965140285.1). Taxonomy (NCBI): domain Eukaryota; kingdom Metazoa; phylum Chordata; order Testudines; family Cheloniidae; genus Lepidochelys; species Lepidochelys kempii. The sequence continues at coordinate 26,187,292 of NC_136392.1, read as the reverse complement.
AGCATCACTGTGTGTGAATGATTCCCCTTTATCCCCAAGTGCCCCTTGGTACCCTAACACCTTGCTTACCATCACTTCCCCTCTCAGCTCGAAGGACTCCATGACAGGCTATCTTGCCTCAGTCATAACCCCACCCTCCCCCTTGGGGCAGGTTTATTACAAACAGTGAAAATAATCCATAGCAAAAGTCCCCAAACATAGTCCATTTATCACCCCAGTGCACCTAGTCCATTGACACAACACGTACTGCGCTCCAGCATCTTCCACAGCACCTGGGCTCTTCATACGTCCTCTCCTGTCCTTCTGTCAGGACACCCTTCCAGCTGGAGTGCAACTCTGCTCTTCCCAGTGCCAATCCCCCTGTCCCTCGCTGGCTTCTCAGCTGGGAGTTCGTCCTCACTTGGGGAACATTCATTATCCCCCCGTTTCATTAATCTCTCATCTCAGGCAAGCCAGCAGGGAGATGCTTCCACTGTTCCCCTGGGTACTCTGGCTCCAGTTCTCCAGGAAGGAGAGGTCAGCTGATAAGCCCCTCCGGCTGCTCCCCTGCTCTCTTCAGAGATCTCCTCCCTCATCCTTATTAGCCCCAGGTGCTGCTCTGCCCTCTGAACTGGCCAAAGGTGGAGCACCTGTTCTGGCACAGGGGGACAGGACCTGCTTCATTTAAAGGGGCCAGCACTCCTGTGACACTGCAGCTCTCCTAACCCACCCAAAGCTACCTGGCTGTGCGGCTGCCCGTGCGTGTGTGGAGCAGTCTGTTCATATTAATGACAGGGTCACAGCACTCAGCCGTGTTTCCTCCACGCTGCCGGGCAGCGCTTTGTAAATAGTCCTTGTTCTCAAGCAATGGACCAATTATGGGATACTAGGGAGCTTGTTCGTTTGAGCCCAAATCCCAGAATTCCAGTGGGTTCCAATAGACACCCCACAATGCACTGCAAGAAAAAGCCCAGAATGCCGGGCCCCTAGCTGCAGAACATTGCACCGGGGATATCTGTCCAGAATGGTGCGCAGTTATTTCCAGAAAGTACAAAGCTTTGTGAATGCAGTGATTGAGAAGGGAAGTAGCTTAAGATGGCATAAACAACGCAGTGTGGGCACACTCTTTCAGTCATACCACCTGTATCATTACAGCAGAAAACCAGACACCGAGAAAACGATCCTGTGGCAATAAGGCTTTGGAGTAGACATGGCTCCACTCACTTTTCGCTGGTGTCTCGGAATTTACCACGTTTGCTCTTTAGGAAGGATATTTGTTGGCTTTTCCTCCTCATCTCATCCACGTCTCCTCCACCCTGGTCCTGCAGTGCAGTTCTAGTTCTGAGTGCAAAATTATCCACTCTGGAATGCTGTTCTTCCTGCAAATTGAGCTCTCCTGGGCATCGAACCTTTCCCCCCCACCCACTTCTAGGCAGAAAAATAACCCCAGAGAGGGGACTGAAGCCCACTCCTTTTCCAGGAAAGGGGACCCTCCTGGGAGACAGCAGCAATCCTTACTTCCAGTCCCACACATTCTCCCATCAGCAGCCTCAGAGTTCACAACCAATGCCCGGAAGTGCAGCCACATGGCAAGTTACAAGCCACACAGGCTGCTCAGTGTTTCGGGACATGTTACCAGAGTATCACAACAGCACATACACACCAAAGGCAAACTGGGCTAAGGCCCAGCCGTGAGCTCAATGGCTTTTGGCATTAACACTCCATGGGAGTGTGGGCCATATACATCGTTATTGTTTATACAACACCACAGAGGGGCATTGCCCAGTTCAAGAGCAAATTCCCCAGGGCAAGTCTCAGACGACGACACTGAGCATCATCGGCTGGGATTTCATTTGCCCTTTGCAAACTCCGCTTTCATCGGGCCAAATTCTGATCCGGCTAGAGTCAGTGGAAGTTTGAAAGCAGAGGGTGAAATATAAAGCAAAATGGCTACAAATAATAGTTAAAAGTAGGGAGGAAATGAGGAAAGCTCAATTTGCCCTTGATTTCTCTCATTGTTGGAGGAGCACTTCTGCTGACCCAGCAGCTGGCTTGGAACCTCTCTTCTCCCCCTGAGTCATCTGTGCTAAAGGAACCTGGATTAACCACGCCAGTCATTTGATCCGGGCAAGTCCTGTTCCTTTTAACAACTCTGCTTATTGCAGACTGGCCTATGGACCAGTTCACTCATAATTCCATTGGCCTTCTAAAGGGCTTTTAACAGCATTGCTTACAGGAGACAGCAGGCCAAATTCAGAGGTGATGAGTAGGGGAAGGGTCTCAATTAAATGCCGATTACTAAATCAAAGGGAGCGTAAGATGGAATAATTTGCATGCTGAGCGGTTAGAAGAAACCACCTTAGAATCGCCTCTAAATTTGTCCCTGTCTGTGTGTTTGTCTATAAGACACACGTGCAAAGCCAGCTACGTGGCTATTAAGGGGATGTCAGCCTGGTTAATACGAACATTTTAAAGAATTAACCGCCATACTGATCTTGGAAAAATAGCTTTATTTCCATGATGCTATCACCATAGTACCACATGCCACCTCCAACGGAACGATTGTTGGTTGTGCTGAGCAGGACGTGGGGCTCATCTCTTCTTTTGTTGTGTGAGCATTTTCACATTTGACTCAGAAGGGAGCTGTCAGGAGTCTCGTGTGACTCCAGTTGGCAGTTGACCCCTTCGTGCCCAGGGGAAATGCAAAGCGGTGTCTCTCCTATCTGAGGTCATCCTGAGCTTGACCATTAATGAACGTGTCTCTCTCTCTAGGGATGTGCCTGAACCCCGGCTGGAGCGCCGCACCCCACACCACCCCACCTCCCTCACGGCAAAAGCTGCCATCTTGGAGAAAGTCAGCCAGGTCCGTCGGATCCAGCGGGCAAAGCAGCTGGCGGAGAAGCACAAGCTCAGTCAGAAGGTCATGCAGCGGCAGAACCGTGCCAGAGAGCGCCACCCCCGGTGGGCCAAACACCAGGGCAGCTTTGTCTACCAACCATGCCAGCGCCATTCCAACTACTAAACTACTGCCGGAAGTCTGCACCGTGGGGCATTACCCTTTTAACTCTCAAGCTTCACCTCCCCTCTCGCGATGCTTTCCCCAGCAGAGGTGTCTTCATCCTTTCTCTGGAATAAACCTATCCTCATGAGAGATGCGTTTCAATTTCTTCTGAACTGGTGATGCTCCACCACGGATCCTTGCTGGGCTCTCCTTTGGTTTCACTCCCCTTTTTACACTAGTGTGTACATTTACTTACCTATTATTTTCTTCCTTCTCCACTTCAATACCTTGCCCTCCTCTCCTCCCCACCACTGCAGCTTTCGCTTTGGTGCTGAGCAGGAGAGAAAGGCGGCACGTCACCCTCACGTAACCTAACGACACGGGGGGACAGCTTTTAAATGCCAAGAAATGGTTTAAAAGAATCAGTGCTAAAGTGTCTGGAAAAACTTGTGTCCAACCAGTTACCCTCAGAAAAACTATTCCTAATGAGAGGTATTTCCCCAGCTCCCTGCCTCTCTCCTCAATACTTGAGTAGGTTCTTCCAGCTACTCTTGCAACGCTTACCAGTATTTGAATTTGAATTTGGTGTTCCCAATGAATGCTCTACTTTTCACTAAGCTTAACACCAATGTTACGCTGAATTTATGGGAAGGTGAAGATGCCCCGTCATTTCCTTTGTCCCTTACCGTTGTATTGGGAGCCTGTGACATCAGTGCCTTTCTTTATGACATCACACTCTTCTCCACGGAACAGATTGTGATGTCACAAATGGAGATACCAGGTTCAAGTGCAAACTGGAATGAAATAACAAAATTGGCCCAAATTCCAGGAAAATGTAATAATTTATGTGGAATAAGGACCATTCCCTTCTCCCACTTTAAAAACTGGACTGTATATCAGATCCTGTCTTTGAATTAACCTGGGAGCTGGGATTGTGGTCCTGATGATCCTTACTTGCATGCTGTTATTATCTAGCTGTCTGTTCAGAGGTGCCATGCTGGAGTAAAAGGAACCCTGCGTGAGCATCTCCTAGCAAATCTTTAAGACCTGATTTTCAGAAGTGTTGAGGATCCACAACTCCAGCTGAAATCCGTGGCAGCTGCAGCTACTCAGTGCTTCTGGAAATCAAGCCTGTGCAGTATTACTGTAGCCCTTAATTCCCCACAGCCTTTTAAAAAGAGTGCAAAGTCCATTTTATTATTCCGGTGCTTTCAGGTTACAGTCAGGTGTCTTACAATGTGTTTGGCCCACCCACCCCAAACAGCTTTGCTTAATGGACAAGTGTCACAGCTCTAAGCAGATTATTGCGTGTGGAACACAAGGTAGAGATCAGGTGGTCTTTAGAAAGGCTGAACAAATCTGCCTCGTGAAATGGTCAGGAACATTCACTAGCTTAAGCAAAAAACAACAAGAACCAACCCCCCCACAATGACTTACTTTCATTTTACAATGATGAAGCCCTTAAAAAGCTCTCATCCACTGAAATAAAGAATTCTCATCCCAGGCAACAGGCTGGGCAGAAATCTGTGGGGGAGGATTATCTGATTGATTGTAAACACCATATTAGATCTTCAGAGCCAATGGTTGAGCAATGAACGAGGCGGCCTACCCACTAGACTGGGTGGTCGTTTCCTCGGTCTGTCCAAATCACTGGATTTCTGGCAAAAGGCTCTCCCTGGGCTTTTCTGGTTTTGATGCCCCGGGGAAGCCAATGATCTGTGTGTGTCCAAACAGGTCTTGGTGTTTTTTACTTTCAGTCAAAATCTGGACCCTTGGAAAACAAACCCACAAAGCAGCATTGTGTAAATCCCACCACCTCCAGGGAGCTGTTAGAGGAGCCACTCCCAGCGGACGGGTCCAGCCTCAGTGCCAGGGAAGGGCTAGGGGAGAGCAGTCCCACCATCCAACTCTGAGACATCCACAGAACAGCTGCAGGGCCACCACAGCACTATCAGGCCAAGTTAGTGCATGGAAATAATGGCCTCTGAGTAAACCCCAGCTCCCTGTGTGTCCTCCCTAAGGGGCCCTCTTTGGGCTGACGCATCTTTCTGACAGAAGAGAACTGGGCATAACTCCGTACCTGCAGCTCTCGGATTGGCCAGAAGGCTTCACTCAAAAGAGACAAGGCAGCAGTGAATCCCAAGGGCTCCTAGCATTGTCATCTCAGTGCTTCCAGCCCACCATTCGGATGATGATACTTCTTCAGCATGATCCTCAAGCTAATGCTAGGACATAACCCATCACTCAGACCCCCAGGCGTGGCAATTCTCCTTCACGCTAGTTTAATGGCCTGTGATTTGCTGCCCCGTCCAGGGCTCGAGAGGACAGTACAGAAAGGGGCTTGTGCATTAGTCACAGAGGTGGTAAAGTATGTCAAAGCTGGTAGCGAAAGGATGTGAAACAAGAGAGGAAGCGAGAGAGATTGGGGAGAAAAGAAAGGCAGGAGAGAGGGGGGGAGACAAGAAACGAGGATGGAAACTGGAGCCGTTGAGAAGGTGCAAGCCCAAGGCTGAGAACTGCATAGCACAGAACTTGTGTCTACTTGGATGGAAAAAGATACAAGTCTCCCAAGAAGAGGTATATATGGCAGCGCCCCTATTCCACAGTTACAGGCAGGGCTAACGCTCACTAGACTGATAGTCCCTACAGGACTATAGGGAGTTTCTGATGGGAAATAAAGTTCCAGGCGTTCAGCCCAGTTGAGGAATTTCATCTCCATAGTCAGAATGGGCTAATAGAGTAACCCCCGGTTAACTGCACTAAAGATTGTGCCCTGTGACATGAATAGCCATATTCGTCCCTGGTGGTTTTAATACTGCTACACCACAGCTGGGTTTGGATCAACATGTTTATCCTTAAAAGGCCACTATCAAGATTAAAAAAATCGTACATTAATAATACGAGATTAGTAAAACCACAAAGCTGTCTGAAAATCACATTCCTCCATTAATGCTCTTTCTTTACTGCTTGCACTTCACTCCCCGGGGGAATGAAACTAGACTATCCACTTCCCATTCACAGGCAGGCTCGCGTTCCAGTGCTCAGCATTTGCACAATGCTGTTGAGTTTGAGTTTCCACCATGCAAGGCCATGTTGAGCTCCAAAAATAAACCACTTTCACTGGAATTTCTTCTATGAACCGTGATTCAAACCTTTACCTTCATAGTAGGTTTTGTGAAATTGCGTTTTTAAAAATAATTGTAAACAGTGGGCCTCCACCATGTGAGAGCCGCTTTTAAAATGTCTAATAACTGAGCTCTTGAGACTTTTGAGAGGCAATAAACTTACAATTACCAGCCTCCAGGAATGGAGGCTAACAGACCTGGTTAGCCCAGAGAGTGGCTAATATCATTGTGCCTGCAGGATCTAGCTAAAATGCCGGTGCCATGGGAGCTTCTAAAAATACGGAGACAAATGGGATTACTTTAAACATATTTTATATTTGTTGTTCTTCAGCGTAATCAACCCCTGTTTGAAGCAGCCCTACTGTCTCTATCACTCTCCCAGTTTGGCTTTTGTTAAGTTCTGCACACGACTATTGTTAGTGTCTCCAAACTCAATGCCCTGCGGCCCTCATGACACAACTGAACAGAAAGTTCTCACACAGCATGGAAATAAATTCTAACCCGCCTAGAGAAATAAGAGCAGTGCCTGGCAAAGATTAAAAACCAGTAACATCATCCTGTACTAATGGAAAGGATGCTTGAGGCAGCTATTTCTGATTGAATCATTGGTGACTATAGTAACGAGAGATAGCTCCCAACCAATATGCTGGACCCGAACACCTCCCCACCCCCAACACACACAAACCTTGTTGACGTTCCAGCTGGCTCAGAGCTCTGTAGCTTGGGCCCCTATCTAATAGGGACCTGATTTTTAGAACCTGATCCCTGCTTTCATTGAAGTCAACGGCAAAATTCCCACAGAGCTAGCTAGGATCAGCTGTTTGTTCCTCTTTGCTTTTGCACCCTTGTCAGCAACTGGAGAGGCAGCTGAGCTCATGTGCACAATCTCTTGGCAAGACGGTTTAACAGCAGTTAAGAGAAAGAGAGAGAAGCCAGTGTTATTTCCCATGGTCTGGATGATCCCCACCCCTGTCGGTTGTTTGATTCCAGCTCCACATTGTCTCCACGTGTTGGAGCAGGGAGTAGCGTGATAGAACTTCATCTGCTCACTGCTGAAGGTCCTACCAGGTTAAAGATGGCAACACGTCTATTATTTCATTTGCAGCCAACTCCTTACCGGAGACTGGCAACGTCTTGACTTAATGGGACATTTACAGCTGTTCACATCCTTGGTTTCCTATTAAATGCCTTTTTCTCAAGTGAGCCCTGACGCAAGTTGGGACTGGTGCATTTTACATGAATGCCGACTCAAGTTCCTGCAGAGGCGAGGAGAAGCTATTGCCTAAGCACGTCAATGTCCATAGTAGAGTTAAGAATTTTTTAAGCAGCAGTGTAGGAACAGGGTTAAATTTTGGATGCTCATCAAGTCTCCTCCCCCCTGCATCCCCTGTTCAGTTCTCCTTTCCATAGGCTGTTTGGTCAATGTGTTTTGCAGCATTAGGCTGTTCCATGCAGATAAGGTGGCTTTAGAGGGAGATTTCCTTGCTGGAGCAGCCACCAATAAAGAGCGGTATGAGGTCAGTAATTTTCTGCCTCCCGGCCAGCTACCACCTGTTACTGTTACACAGTTCTACACCTCCACTTACGACATGCCTCAGGCACTCTGCAAATGACAGTGATGTCACAAATTTAACATGCTGATGTCACCCGGGCCCAGAGCCCCCATAACGCTTGTGATATTTGGAGCTGACCATTGTGTCTTGCAGACCAAACAGGTGCCGAATGGCTGCAAGAGAGAGAGAGAGAGCAAAGCTTCTTAGAAACACAAATTGCTTTGGGGAATGCTACTCACCTTGTATACCTTACAATGCCCGTGTCTGCTAAGCTGCTCGCAAACATTTCTCCCAGTAAGAGAAGTCCCTCTTTAAAAGCCTCCCACACTTGCTAATTGTCCAAGACAGTGAAGCAGAAACTACCCAATTAGGACTTGATCCAGCAGCAATTGAAGTCAATGGCAAAGCTCTAGTCACCCTCAGACTAGACCTTTAAGTGCTGTTAAAACAGAGGCACTGAGTCCAATAGCCCGACAATTGCCTGTTTCAGTGGTGGTTCATTTTTAATGTTTAATGTTGTTACTTAAGTTCTATTCTTTTTAGACGGAGAATGCAAGGAACTTTGCTTGGATGTCATCGTTCTGCACAACTGCATCATATTATCCCTAGTCAGCAGGGGAAACCAAGCAAAACTACCATCCCACTTTATATTAAAAGAGTTTAGAAAGGGTTAATCAATGATTAATAATGTTTTACTGAGCGGTCAAACCATTGTTAGACAGGTCACTAGGTTACTATTACCATGGCTTACAAGCATCTAACACAGACTGTCCTCTCTGTAATGTGTTTATAGTATCTATGAATCATGTATTAACCCTTTATAAGTTGATTATAAATGCACCTGCTATAAAGTGTGACCAAATATCTAATGCTGTGGCAGAGGTGTGTTCACACTGTGCTTGGAGGTGCCCTGCAATTTGCCTGTCTTATAAAAGAGCGATCACTAGGAGTATTGGTCTGCTACCAAATTTCCTGTCCTAGTTCTTTAACGATCGAGCAGAGCCCCTCATGCTGAGGTTGGATGGCTCTCCTTTTATCTTAAAGCAAACAAAAGGTGCTTAAAACACAGAACCTTTGTGTGCATGTGTGTACATATTTTAAAAACCCAGAGTGGATGTACGGTGTTGGTGTTGGTTTTGCGTTCAGTATTTCCAGTTGGCGGTTAGTTGTGTGATTCTCCCAGCTGAAAGGTTAAACAAACCAACCAACCTCTGGCTGGGAGAGTGTTGTTCTGATCTCCTACTTTAATGGCTATGCTGAGGTTTCAGTTTCTTTTTTATTTGTGTAGGGGAAATTCCAGCATGGACTCAGGGACAAACAGGTGCATTGGGATCTTTAAAAGTCCATATTTCAGAACCATTTGATTCTGATGCATTCTTTTATTTCCTGGGAGGCTGTGGATAGTAATCTGCATGTCCTAAAGGAATCTGTGAAACCTACTGGGATGTCTTTTTATTTTCTTAGCATGAATTGCTAGTACAGGCTTCCTTTTGGAGGAGGAAAAGGATTCGACTGGCACCCGTGTAACAGATTTAAAGTTACAAGTGTCCATATACTAGCTATGGGGCCACCCAACTCACTCATGTGGGTCCCAGGAATCACATGGAAGTTATTAAAATGCAATTTATTCCTCCTCTAGGCCAGTGTCATTGGAAATATCTAGCTAGCTATTTTTAAGCAATATATTTTGAGAGGGCATCAAAGCCCCCCAAGGGTTTGGGGGCAATGCCAAAAGCTCAGAGGCAGAGGTAACAACGGATCTGTGCTCTATACAAATCACAAACTCTGAGCTAGATCTTGCTCCCAGCGGAGTCCATGGGAGCAGGATGGGGTCAGGCGGGTGCAAAATGGTTTGGAAAAAGTGCGTTGAGAGTAGTGAGGGAGCACTGCGACGGTTGTTCGCTCTCTTAGGAATAATGTCATTTCTGATTTTTTTTTTTAATATTTAAAAAAATAGACACTGGATGGAAAATAAAGTGCTGGGGGCACGTCTGTTTAGAAAGTAAGGTTGGTTTGGCTCTTGCTTTCTCAGCGGGCTAGTGCCGAGGACACAGCTGGCATGGGCAGTGCAATGGAGTAGATCCTCTAATAGGTCTTGCCCATCTTTAGAGCCCAGGAGCCAGATCCCTGTGAGGTACTATCTCCCCCACATGACCCAGGAGAGCTCTCTCAGCCTGTCAGGCTCTATGCAAGGGGCAGGGTAGACGGGGGGCAGGGGGGAGGAGCCAGGGGGATGACTGTCATTCCCCCTCCAACTGGGTGGAATGTACATGGAAAGGGCAAGATGGCCCCAGGCCAGATTCTCTCTTCTGCAGAGCTCCTCTCCAGGGGAGCCAGGGCCAGAGCCAGTGTGGAAATACAGCCTCTGCCTGGCTGACCCTGGCTGCCCAGAGATTCTCCCACAATTAGCCTGGTGTAGAATCAGAACCCATATCCTCTGCCATGCAGCAGTAAATCCTGCCCTTCTTAATAGCAGGGGGTGTGGGAATCTCAACCTCTTCCCCCGCACACCACTGGCCCTACTTTTTTGAAGTCAACAAGAGGTTAGCCGTTGGCTTCAGTTGGGCCCCAGGCAGCCCTTCAGCATCCATCAGAAAGCTGGCGAAATGCGCCCTCCCCCCCCTTTTTGTTTTAAAACATGAATGTAGGGCTAAGTCTGAAGCCACATATTCTAGCATTCTGCATATAACATACCTCCGAGGCAGCCCTAGCAAAGTGATCCTGGTTCAGGGGCTGAATTCAAAAGCAGGTCACAGCAGCCATTTCAACCACTTGGTCCTTGGTCACAAACGCACAAGCAGTCCGTGATGCTAGAGTCTGCCTCCTACATTTTGCCCGTGTTCCATTTGCATTTAAAGGGTGGTGAGGAGCTGCTGGGCGACAAGCTGGGTGCCATGGAAAGCACATCCGCCAGCAGAGCTGTCCTGGAAATCCAGTACTTCAACACCAGCACCTACAAGTACCACTTCTGTGAGGCATCCACGCTGCTGGGAAAGCCCAGCCTTGAGGAAAGTCAATTCATTCTAGCATGGCCCCTTTCTTTTAATATTGCAAAGTATAAGTTTAGGTATGTAGCTGATCCCAAAGTTCCTCTCTTTAGGACCCTGTTATTTCTCTTTGTATATTTTAAAGTAGTGTATAGCTGTATGTGGAGCAGTTTTCTTTTCTCCCCCCCCAACCCCATGTGGGGAGGAAATCCATTAATGTTTCGTGAAGACCATGCAAATTCCCCTCAGATGTAAAAAGGCCATGTTTGCAGGGGCGCCTGGCTAGGATAATTCCCAGCCCAAATCCCTTGCATGGACTGGAGCTGAAATTGATGGTTTCCAGTCATGGAAGAAAGGTGGGTTTTTTTAACAAAAGAGAAGGGCAGATATTTTTGTTATTTAATAAATAGACAAATATGACTGCAGTAAAAAGTGAAGGTTTGGCAATGGTCACTAAACTGTAGCTAACAAAGCGGTCACTTCCCTTGATAGTGGTTCTCCACCGTTTCCATAGTGTAACGCTATATTACAACAGAAACAATCTTTGGGACACCTCACCCATCTAGCTAATGACACACACGGCTTGTTGGAGAGCCCCAGGTTAAGCACACATGATTTAAAATAAGATGGGAGACCAGCATATGTCTGGATGATGCATCTACTCCCCCAAGCTCTGAACTTCTTCAGGAATGCAGCCATTCTTTCATGGCATGGATACCTAACAGTACAGAGAATAGTATGATGCCATTGCCTGCACTGAGGGCTCACCGCATGCTGTAGTCAGCTGGTTACTTTCTTTTTAAACAGATTGAATTGGAAAAGAGGAGGAGAAGTTAAACTGCTTGAGGTCAAGCGTGTGGAATTTCTTCTGTAGCCCTAGGGTACCTTTGGAGCCTCTTCTGTAGACTCTCTGGGCCGTATCCTCCTTGTCCACCACTTTAACCCCACTGACCTCTCTCTGGCCACTTTGACTCCCATGTAGGATCAAAGTCAGGCCAACCATAGTCTTTCCTCCTTTAGTTTCAGCTGCTTCCTCTAGGCCATTCTAGAAGAACCTTTGACTATTATGCAGTTTGGTGACAAAAGTGGCTCATAGGCAGGGCTTGCTTTCACATCAGGATTGACCCGTTCTGGAAGGGAAGTTAAAGTAATTCCCCAGTGTGGTCAAAGCTGTTTCCAAAGCTTGAGGGAAGGGGCAGGCAAGGGCAAACTGGTTATGTTCACCGCTGTCCATTTCTCCTGCAGTGCAGCTGTTCCTGTGAGCTATCAGAGATACAGCCATTCTGTGAACACCTCCTTGGCCCAGCTCTCATTCCACTGAACTGTCTGGGAGTTTTGCCAATGGGAGGGGGAAGAGGGAGATCAGAAGAAAGTCTATTTTTAAATAGAAGGGGGGGGGAGAAGAGGAGGAAGATCTCTGGCATAGTTAGTAAATCACTTTTGTTTTGACGTGTGAGAGTTTTGTGAACCCTCATAACCAGAGGAGATGCTGCCTCCCCGTCTGCTCACCCCCCAAAAGGCAGCCTGGCACCTGCAGCCTGGCAACAGCGGGCAGCTCTCGGAGTGCAGAAGTGAAAGGGTGATAGCACTCTTGACAATCAGAAACACAGGGTCAGATTTTTAAAGGGCCTCGCTGTAGCCTCTGGCTTTATGCCTTGATGCAGGTGCAAAAAGGCTCTTTCTAAAAACGTTAGCTCATGAAACTTAATTTAAAAAATAACTCTCTCATTTTCCCCAAAAAGACGGTTATACAAAAAAGGAACAGCTCCATCTAGTATCCAAGCTGATGCTGACTTATTCCTTCTTTGCTCAATAAACACCTGTAGCTTCAAGTTCTTTCCACCTCCCTACCCCCTTTGTTTACAAGGAGGTAGAGGATGTGGGTTAGTACCTGATGAAATATTCAGCCCTTACCAGTCTAAACCCACTTGGGCTGCACCAACTTCCCTAATAATAGGTCTGCCTGATTAGGCTCGGAGATCTGTCAGGCTCATTGTTCTAGCTCAGCACCTGCTGCTTCTCCACACTAGCTGCCTGCACCTAGGGGGTTCTTCTGTCAGAGGGAGTCTACGCTAGCCCTCCTCGTTAACAGCCTGCTCAGCCTTCCCCCAGGGAGACTCAGATTCTAGATGAAAGCCTGGCTCCAGTGAAGTCAATAGCAAAGCTTCCTTTGACTTAAGTGGAGCCAGGGTTTTACCCTTTATCTCCAGGATGTGGGAGATCCTATTCCTTGTGGGTAGAGCAGTAGCATGTAACTTATACAGGGTTCACCTGTATGAGAAACCCCAAACAACTTTGCTGTTCCAACTCCTTCGTGCCTAAGAGCGAGCGGGGGAGCAAAGCTGCCCATAAATACAAACTATTTTAAACACCCAATTCTCACTGCAAACAACGTGTATCTAATTCACTTTTGTGCTTTCAAAATCCGGCTTCTACCGCTCCTGAGACAAGGGTACAACTCACACTGTAACAGCAACATAGTAATATTCTTTTCTACTGTATCATAACTGTATCTGTAATGTAGCATTTGAGTGTTGCAATATCTTGTGTGTGTGTGTATATATATATATATATCTACAAATCTATAGATATAGATATAGATATATATATCTATCTCAACTCCCACAACTAGGTATTATACTCATAATACTCTCCTATATGCATTATACCTCTTCATAGTGTATTGACTGTGTATGTGCCTTTCACCCTTTTGCATGGTTTGGTAACCAATTAGGGAACCATAGTTAAAAGTCCTATGCAAAAAGCGACTGGGAATTTAAATTAAAAAAAAATAAAAAGAAATAAATCTGCAGCTGTATGTTATTTTGAAAAAAATAGATCTGGGATTTTCAAAGGAGCCAACAGAGTTAGGCCCCCAAATACCCTTTATTTTGGTACCTAAATCCCCTATACACCTTTGGGAACTCTTGCTTAAAATTGGATTTCCCACCAGCTTGAGGGTGAAGAGAGAGTATAAAGATGACATGACTACCACCAGCGCTCTGCCAAAACACACTGTGTATTAAAAATCCATTTTTTCTCCCTTCTAAAGGCTTATCTAAAGAGAAGGTACTATTTGGTTTGAAAGGGTTGCCTTAGACCTTCTTAAAATGAGTTTGAGAACATTTTCTGGTTTTGCCACCTCCTTTCCCCTCCCTCCACACCACCCCCAACACTCTGACAAGCAGCACATTTTGAGTGTGTGCGCATTTGACCTGCTTAGAGCACAACCCAGATGACCAAGCAGATTAAACTCCTAGTAGGGTTTTTCCCCCAGCTCTGTTCAGCTGAGAGGGTGATTTAAACCTTAGAATCTATTGTATGCCTTACAATAGCAGGAGAACTTTTAAAACAGGGGTTTTGAGAAGACCAAAAAAAAAAAAAGCCCCATTTTCTACATCACTTATACTGTAGGAACGGAAACCTAGTTCAAACCAGGAAGCTAACAAAATACTTCCTTATTGTGTGTTACATGTTAAAGCAATGCAAGCAAGGCTCGTAGAAAGAGGGAGTCTACTTCATGTAGAATACTGTTTAAACATTTGCAACATGTTGACAGAGTGAAGGACATGACTTCCTGGGATATGTTATGTGGTGTGTGTGTGTGTGTGTGTGTATGTAACATGGTTTTGGTTGTTAGATTGTAATGCTGTCCTGAAAAAAAAAATCTAATATAAAGGAAAACCACAAGAAATTAAAAAAAAAATTCTATATATTTAAAGCATACTTTGTGTGCGTGTTTTAAATCATAAAGGGAACCAGGTGCAGTAAAACTGGTTACATCCACCATTCAAAATCCGGTAGGATATTTCACTGACTGTAGCAAGTATTTGTTCCCTGAGGATGGTTAAGCACTGCCCTAATGAGGGAAGCACCAGCGTTTTACATGTCTGTACAGGTCAGAACACAGGATTTCAATTTCACAAGCCTGCAAGAAGTTTAAATAAAAAGTAGTAAAGTGTCATGCTGCTAATCACAGTTCTTGTCCATGCAGACAGTGGGAATCTGTTGGAAGATGTTAAAATAAAAACCTTCAGCTCAAAGTGATGCATTCTTGATACAACACATCTCAGTCTGGGTACAATGGCAGGAGACCTTAAACTGAGTTAATAGCCTTCGTACTAATGGCCTTTTCTGAGGCTTGATGGAGAATACTGTCATTAAACAAAAGAATAGTAAGCTGCAGAATTTTGCTGCCATCCAAAGTGGAGGGTAGGTTTTTTTTCTAAGCTATCTCCGCACAATCATATGTTTATCTTTATCACAGCATCCCACTCACATGATGGGTTTCATTTTAACATGTTTACAGGAGGCATCTGGGCTTAGTGAACTCCGGAGAATGGCACACTGGACTCTCTGGAAGGGAGACAGCACCCTCAGCAGTACAGCAGGAATCAGAAACAAAGCTGGTTAGGCTGAATATGGACAGGAGAAGGCAAAGAAAATGGGATAGAGACGAAAGGATGCAAAGCAGACAAACCTCAGTGACAGGGTGGAAAAGAATGAACTTGACACTAGCTAGTAGACTGACTATAGCAGTAAAATTATATAGGTCTAGTAATATTGGTAAATTTCCCTGCATAAATGAGCCCTATGGGTTGGTAGGAAACTCAGACTAGATTTGTTTTTTCCTCTCCCACAAGCCAGGTGGCAACCCTACACTGATCATATCCACAAGGCTGCCTCTTTGATCAAACAATTTCCACCCTATGTAAATCCCAAACTAGCGCTACCAGCAGAGGTTCATCAGCTCCCCTTGCCTACAGAGCACACGGAGGGATAAATAATGCAAAAGGTTAGTGCATTTGCACCATCCACCACAGCCCAGAAGGGTGCAGAGAAGAAAGAGGGTGTCTACTTCCCTAGAATACTGTTTAAACATTTGCAACATGTTGACAGCTAACTGCCCTAGAGTCAGAACAGAACGTGGCAGTCCAAAGACACATTCTGCAACATTTTATATGTGGAAATCCTAACCACAGGTGCCGGTTGAGTTACACACAGTCAGAGTCTAGGATCTCCAACCAGTGGTGAGAGGTGCTTCAGGAATAAGGAGACACGTTTTATATTAGATATCCAGAACAAAAATGGGGACTAAGTCACAGCCATTCTCACAGGAAAAGCAAATTTAGGGGGATTGAATGACTTAGCGGACTGGTTATGAGATACAGCACTTCTCACCTCAAGGTCAAAAGTGTCCAAAATAGTTCACATCTGAGGATGATTTAGGGGCCTCTAAGTCTTGTGGTTTTGCTACAGCTTCCATTCATAAAAAAATTCACCATAACTGACTGCCTTGCTGGCAACCTCAGCAGCAAGGCCAAGAATGGCACGGTAAGAAACCAGATTACCCCTTCCTCATAGGTCTGGTCCCTCAAGTTTTAGGCCCATTGGTAGGGTTGTGTGGTGAAGACTGCACTGCCATTACACAACTTGCATCTGTTCTGTGGAAAAAGGGGAGCTTAGTTTCCACAAATATCACCCCAAGAGTTTTCACCAGCATAACAAATAAAATGTAAGGCAAGACTTAAAGAACCTATAAATAAACCCAAGGTTCCCACTTACACTAAGGTTTTAGGGAAACTGACACGTATGACATGTTGAGCTCTTCCTGGGTCTGATCCTGGTCTCATTGAAGTCACTGGGAGTTTTGCCATCAACTTCAATAAGAACAAAATCAGGTGCAGTGTGATCTCATAAGCAGGAAAACACAGAAATAATAAAACAGCTTAGTTTTACATCTTACCTCGTTGAAGATGGTAGGATTTCAAGGAAGCAGAAGTGTGGAGGTTGGAAGTGAAAAGGTAGAATAATTGCCCCTTTTCAGGGTTTTGGCAAAATCTCTGTGAGCCATATTGCCTGCCACTGGCTCTTCAATATCCCTGCATCAGGAGTGGGTAGATGTTTTTGGGGAGAAACTGATTTTATACAGTAATCCAAGGTATCAAAAGAGCATGACTGAATGTGACTCTCTGGGGGAAGTTAGCAGTTTCAGAACACAGGTAACATATACTGCCCTTTGGCCCTAGCCCAGGACAGAATTTTTCCCTCTGAAGTTTTATATGCAAAAAGTTCAGCTTTCTGGGGCAGCCCCTGACCAATCAACATTTAGCATTTTTGGCACAAGACAGCTTATTTACCACTTTATGTTCCACAGACCATTTTTTACAAGGTGCAATATTTGTCAGAATCACTTGTGTGCAAGGTAACAGGAAACCTAGGAAGACTTGTGTCTGAGGCCATGCCTACACTTACCTAGATCGGCACTGCTGCGATCGATGCAGCGGTGTCAATTTAGCAGGTCTACTGTAGACCCACTATATCGATCGCAGAGTGCTCTCCAGACAACTCCAGTAGGTACTCCAGCTCCCTGAGAAGAGTAAGCGACGTCGGCGGGCCAGCATCTCCCAGCGACACAGTGCGGTAAGTCAACCTAAGCTACGTCGACTTCAGTTACGTTATTCACGTAACTAGAGTAGCGTAACTTAGGTTGACTTACCGCGGTAGTATAGACAAGGCCTCAATTTCTTACCATGAAAGATTCCCAGCACACTAAGGCTGACCTGCTTTCTCATGTAGTACATGTGAACAAGTCACCACTGAGCGCAGAATACTTTTCCAGATAAAACTTCCAGGTACCAGATTTCAGAAAGTCTCCAGACCGCATTCTTCTGTGCAGTATCGTCCTCTTGGTGAACACTTGGACATGGAGAAAGCTATCTTTTGGGACTCTTTGGTCCACATTAAATGCATGCATCCTGAAGGCTGGGGTAGTAGGCTTTGAATATTTTCGTGCTTTGCAACAACAGCTGCACTAGTTAATTCATTTGTGGTTAAACAAATTCCTCTTTAAAGCTCCAAATAAGGAGCTTGTAGGCCTAGAGCTTCAAGTAATCCACTCAATCTTCCTGTACAGTACTATGCTGCTGCTAATAATAATACAACCCAAATTATAGGGCAACAACATTTATTTAGAGCATTAGGGATTCCACATTATACAAACCCTTCAATTTATTTGTATTTCACTGGTCCGTTTCTACAACAAATACATCAGATCTACTTTATAATAAAAATATTTACATTTCCAAACAAGACAGGGTTTGCCTGTAACCCTCTTACTGCTATTCACATACAGTACTTAAAACAACAGCACAATACATCGTTTTAATACCTAAAAATGGCAACCCTGTAATCTAATTTTTTTTTTTAATGAAAAGTGCAAACTTAGAAATAAGTTTACAACTGCCTTTCCCTCCCTCCTCCCTTGCATTTCTTACAACACATTATCCTAATGCGCTAACTCTGGACTTCACCTTCCCATACCAGAGGGTTTAACAATAACCCAATTTTATATCCATTTATTTGTTTTTAGAAAAAAAACTTGTACTTACTGGGAACAGTATAATATTCAGATGACTCTACTGTACATAATTTTATTCTTTTTTCAAAAAAAAGAAAAAAATCACAACTCAAAATTGCTACTGGTAAATTCACACTCATTTGCAAGTCTTGTGTTTCCATGCAGTACTTTACTTGGATTTTCTTCTTTTTGACTGCATTGCACTGGCATTCGTTTCTGAAATTAAAAGGAAAAACCTGTGGATGCTAAGCTAGTAAGCCTGTCAAGAGAGGCACACACATTGCTTTTTTTTTTTTGTTTACATGTTAAGAAAAAACACTGTGGGGGAGGAAAATTCAGACTGTGAGCACCAGAGAGGAGGGATTGTTTCTCATCTTGAGTTTGTACAGCACCTAACCCGTTGGGTCCCTGATCCTGACTGAGGCTGTTAGGGAGATAGAGTTTATTATCATTATTTATTTGGGATTGTCCTAAGTAGCTTCTCTTACAAGGATGTGTGCAAACAGCTTCCCCGCTCACAGGGGTGTTTGAAGGCTTAACATTTGCAAAGCTCTAAGATCCTTGGCTGAAAGATGCTGTGTAAGTATTATTACCGTATTAGCTCTAGTTATGATTCTGCCATCTTGCAAAGCACTGCCACAAGAAGAAACCCATAAAACATTACACATGGCTTCAAGAACTTGAACTACACAGTTCCAGGTGCAGTGCTTAGGCACTACAGAGATGGGTGCAATAGGAAAAAAGTGAATGGTTTTTGGAATGTGCCTTTTAAGTGCAGAATCTGTTGGTCCCACTATAGAGAGGGCTTGAGCCCTGATGTAACACAACTGTGTATTAAACTCTTGCTTTTGCTTAATGTATGGCTTCTGTAGGGAGAATCCACTATGTCTCACTAATAACTTGCATAGCAAGTTACAAAATACTGTAGCACTTCAGCAGAGGAAACAGAAGTACTTACAGAAGCTAGAGAGAAAGCAGAGGTCATTTCAAGTGCACTTAAAGTGCACTCACAATTTCCATTTTAAAGTGGTAAGAAAAATATTGAGCAAGGACGGAGGGAACCTACATCCTTACAATTTTAACTAAGTACAACATAGTAAAAGTTTGTGATGGTTCTTTGGCTCTTTACAATGTCTTCTGAAGACTATCCTTCTGTAACAATCTGCATTTTAAAACCACTGGGGAAAAACAGTGTTGCAAGGCAACAAAGCAAAAAACCAAATACTGTGTGCAATTCGGTCTCTCATGTTTAAGAAAGATGAATTTGAACTGGAATAGATGCAGAGAAGGGCTACCAGGATTATCACAGAAATGGAGAACCTTCCTGACAAGAGGAGACTTGGCCTGTTTAGCCTAACAAAACAAAGGCTTAGTGGAGATATGTTTGCTCCCCATAAATACATCAGAGGAATAAATGCCAGGGAGAGAGAGGAGTTATTTAAGTGAAGGGCCAATGTTGGCACAAGAACAAATGGATATAAACTGTCCATGAACAAGTTTAGGCTTGGAATTAGACAAAGGTTTCTAATCATCAGAGGGGTGAAGTTCTAAAACACCCTTCCAAGGGGAGCAGTGGGGGCAAAAAACCTAATTTATTTCAAGACCGAGTTCAATACATTTATGGAGGGGATGGTACAATGAGATTGCCTACAATGGCATATGGCCCATTCGTGACTGTTATTAGCACATATCTCCAATGGCTAGAAATGGGACTCTAGATGGGGAGGGCTCTGAGTCCCCAACAGAACTTCACCCATTCAACCCCAACCCCAGATATAGCAGTCAGTTGTACACTGAGCATTTCAGCAAGATCCAACAGCCAGAGAATTGTTTCCCAGATATCTATGTGTAGGAGCCAGAGGGGGGACATGCCGCTGCTTCTGGGAGCCGCACAGAGCAGCCCCTTACCCGGCTCCCTGGCTGGAGCGCTAAAGCGGGGCAAGCCTCAGACCCAGCGGGAGCTCGAGGGCCAGATTAAAATGGTTGGTGGGCCGGATGCGGCCCATGGGCTGTAGTTTGCCCACCCCTGCTGTAGAGCCACTTCTTCCAAAATACCTAGAAGAACTAGCAAAGTATTTCTCTTCCAACAATCTCTTTTACTCCATCTTACTGTGCACTAGATTCTGTTTAAAGAACTTGCATCACCTCTCCTATCCCTCACTGCACAGTGTCTGAAGTCAGTCTGTATGTTTCTTAGTGCACAGATTGTGTTTTCATTTGTAATGAAAGGCACCTAACACGTTCCCGAGTGCATTTAAAATAATAAATACACTTAAAAAAAAAGTTCTCAATCACTATTAAAAGGTAGAACAGACAGGAGTATGCACAAATGACAAACTTCTTCCGGTTCCATCAGTTAGGTGAACGTATGTATGCTAGTCAAGGGTGTGAAAAAGCCATACCCTGACTGATGTAGCTATGCTGACCTAACTCCCAGTGTAGATGCTGCTATGTCAAAGGAAGAATGTTTATGTCAACATATGGCCTGGTCCACACCTAAAACAGGTCAACCTAGCTATCTCACTCAGGGCTGCGAAAATGCCCTGTGCAGTGTCATTAGGTCAACCTGACCCCCACTATAAAACAGCTTGGCTGACAGAAGAATTCTTCGTCGATCTGCATATGATCTCTCAAAGGGGTGGATTTATTACAGAAATGGAAAAACCCCTTCTGTTGCTGTAGTAAACGTAGAGCTACCCATAGCTACTGTCATTTGGGGATGTTGTGTTCTTAAACCAACAGGAAACAATGAAAAGCAGTACAGCAGTTACTCGAAGTATTCACCTATGGCTGCGATAGCTCCTGTACCTGCTTGGGCCCAGCTCTGCTCCTGCCTTTGACCCAGCCTTGCCTCACTCCAGGTAACCCAGCTCTGACTTCTGCTCTGACCTGCGACTCCAACCACTAGGACTGACCACCCACGTCTCACTCACTGACATCACGATCCAGGCATTCTACTAGTGAACATGTATGTGCCACACACATGCTGCATACTTTGTTCTAGACTACAGGCCTTAGAGAAATAAGACACTCCAGCAACTGCTGATGCCATGGGTTAATATCTGTAACTTTAGGATTTCACGTATTCTTGGACAGAACAGCTGAGGATCTGTGTACTAGCACACGTCACTCTTAGATGGTCATCGAGGCAGAATTCTAAGAATGCCTGAGCAGCATAACAAGACAATTTGGATTTCCAAAAGCAGATCACACACACGAAGTGAGACAAATGCTTACATCTTCTTTCAGACTGTAGGAAAAATGTCACTGTCTTGCTTGAGTAGAGTTCTTTCAATGTCTGCCCATTACTGCCAATAGTACTATATTTTAAGAGTACTAAGTTTTTTTGGAATGCTATGTGAATGAGTACTGCAGAAAAACTTAACAGTGGAAAATGTGCATACAAACAGATGTACTGCAGGTACTGAACTATGTAAACTTCGAAACTCCAGCCTGTGTCTAACTCATCAGTACTAACTCTAGGGTTAGGAGCATACACTGCACACAATATTTACTGGCTGTAAAGTATAGACACGGTACACTTATTCAAACAACATTATTCTTTTGGAAACTACTTCACTTCCTACCCACTCCACAGTAAAGATGTCTGTGCATTTTACCTTTTGCGGTGCTAGAGGCAGATGATGGCCTGGAGGACCTCTTGCGCTGTCCATTCTCCACTGTTTCCTGTGAGGCAGCAGATTCCTCTGTTCTTGAATTTCTTCTACTCGGAGTTTTAGACTTTTCACAACTCTCTTTTGCCTCATTACTAATAAAGTGAGACAAAATAGTTCTGGTGAAGAGCAAGAATCATTTTTTAATGCAGTTCATTAGACAAGCATATTGGTACCAGTTCCGGACCCTTAGCACCGAAGATATGAAATGCTATGGATACGGGTAGAGAATATTTGCAACATTCAAAAGACCGAGAAATTAGGTATCTTTTAAATGGTCAGCAGATATCACCATTCCTGAAGTCTAGGAAAAGCCTTAAGTTACATAAGAAACTGCTATAATAAGGAAATACAGAACTGAAGTCACAGATGAACACAAGGGAGAATTGTGAACTTTTAAGAAGGGATTGTTGTCAACTGTTCTGTACAACTAAGAGTTGCTTCACTAATTTTTCTAAATGATTTATTCCGAGACCAAAACAGGCTTTAGTAAGGTGGGTTTAATGCTTTAAAAGAATTAACAACGAAGTGCAGTTCTGCCATGAAAAGTTATTCTACAATGGTACGGTGGGGCACCACATTTATTTTCCCTCACACCAGATTAGCAGTGCCGTATTTACATTTAAAACTGTTTACTCATTTCTACCAGCCTTGCAAACTCATCTTGTGCTCTGGGAATTAAGCGAAGTTATTTTCTTCTCATACACGGACACTAGTAAATTTCACGGTTGTATGCAGTGGTTTTGCAGCCATGTCGGCCACAGGATATTAGAGAGACAAGGTGGGTGAGGTAATACCTTTCATTGGACCAATTTCTGTTGGTGAGAGACACCCACTTTTGAGCTACACAGAGCTCTTCCTCAGGTCTGGGCAAGGTACTCAGATTGTCACAGCTAAATACAAGGTTGAACAGATAGTTCAGCACGTATTCTAAGGGACCATTCAAGATGTAGTGCCCCGTCAACACCCCCTGCAATCATCGGATAAAAAGGGGAGTCAGTGGGTTACAGATTGTTGTCATAAGCCATAAAAATCCAGTGTCTTTATTAAGACCATGACCAGACCCTAGCAGAACAGATGCAAAACCTGCAGACATCTCTCCACTGCTACAATGATCAACATCCCACACAACACACCTTTCAAGGTCCGTGGATCCTACACATGCTATGGTGTACCTCCTCCAGTGCACTAAATGCCCCAACAAGTATGTGGGTGAAACCAGACAATCTCTGTGCTCTTGAATGAACTCACAGAGAAAAATTATAAAAGACATAACACCCTTCCCCATATCACCTATGGGTGAACACTTTTCACGAAGCGATCACTCTATGTCTGACCTATTAGTCCTCATCCTCAAAGGAAACCTGCACAACACTTTCAAAAGGTGAGCCTGATGCAAGACACTAAAAATCCT
This sequence comes from Lepidochelys kempii, assembly GCF_965140285.1. NCBI lineage: Eukaryota > Metazoa > Chordata > Testudines > Cheloniidae > Lepidochelys > Lepidochelys kempii. The sequence continues at coordinate 26,164,199 of NC_136392.1, read as the reverse complement.
GATTTTAATAAAGATGCTGGATTTATAGCTTATTACAACAATCTGTAACCCACTAACCCCCCTTTTTGTCCTAAGACTACAGGGATGTTAACAGGGCACTTCACCTTTAGAATATGGGCTAACTACTCATGCTAAACTATCTATTCAACCTTGTATTTAGCTATGGCACTCTAAGTTACCTTTCCCAGACTTGAGGAAGAGCTCTGTGTAGCTCGAAAGCTTGTCTGTCTCACCAACAGAATTTGGTCCGATAAAAGATATTACCTCACCCACCTTGTCTCACCAGTAAATTTCAACAGGCCAAATGAAGCCCTCAGTGACATCTATGCAACCCTATTGTCTTCTGTGGGTTCACAAGGTAACTAAGTGAAACCAATTAAACAACTCTGTTGATTAACATACAAGGAACAGAATTCACTTCATGCCCTCTTCATGTGACGTCTCTGCAGGACTAACAAGAATAAAAATGTATTTTAGTCAGCAGTCCTGAGTCTGAAAAAACACACAGAGGAGATCTGTAGAGTACAAAGGTTCTATTTTTACATAGTCACTTCTAAGAGGAAATCCTCATTTTAAGAGAGAAAACTTATACAAGTTCGTAATTTTAACAGCTGATGTCTGAAAGCCAAGGAATTCAACAGTCAAGTTACAAAGACAAAAAGGCACAGAACATTGGCAAGCATGGAAGGGCAGAGAGAACATAATCAGGTAGGCAAATAAGTATCCCCATTTTACATATGGGAATACAGTGACACAGAAAAGCTAAATGACTTGCCTAAAACATAAAACAAGTGTCAACACTAGGCTTCAACCCAGTTCGCCAGATCTCATATCTAACCCACTAGATCAGTGTTTCTCAACGTGTGGGCTGCAACCCCCAGTGGGGTCACCGGAAGGATTTAGGAGGAAGCAAGTAGGGCCAGCACTAAGGAGTAGGTTTCAGAGTAGCAGTTGTGTTAGTCTGTATTAGCAAAAAGAAAAGGAGTACTTGTGGCACCTTAGAGACTAACCAATTTATTTGAGCATAAGCTTTCGTGAGCTACAGCTCACTTCATTGGATGCATTCAGTGGAAAATACAGTGGGGAGATTTATATACATAGAGACCATGAAACAATGGGTGTTATCATACACACTGTAACCAGAGTGATCACTTAAGGTGAGCTATTACCAGCAGGAGAGCGGGGGCCGAGGGGGAACCTTTTGCAGTGATAATCAAGGTGGGCCATTTCCAGCAGTTGACAAGAATGTCTGAGGAACAGTGGGGGGGGCGGGCGGGGGGATAAACATGGGGAAATAGTTTTACTTTGTGTAATGACCCATCCACTCCCAGTCTCTATTCAAGCTTAAGTTAATTGTATCCAGTTTGCAAATTAATTCTAATTCAGCAGTCTTTCGTTGGAGTCTGTTTTTGAAGTTTTTTTGTTGAAGAATTGCAACTTTTAGGTCTATAATCGAGTGACCAAAGAGATTGAAGTGTTCTCCAACTGGCTTTTGAATGTTATAACTCTTGACATCTGATTTGTGTCCATTTATTCTTTTACGTAGAGACTGTCCAGTTTGACCAATGTACATGGCAGAGGGGCATTGCTGGCACATGATGGCATACATCACATTGGTAGATGTGTAGGTGAACGAGCCTCTGATAGTGTGGCTGATGTGATTAGGCCCTACGATGGTGTCCCCTGAATAGATATGTGGACACAGCTGGCAATGGGCTTTGTTGCAAGGATAGGTTCCTGGGTTAGTGGCTCTGTTGTGTGGTGTGTGGTTGCTGGTGAGTATTTGCTTCAGGTTGGGGGGCTGTGTGTAAGCAAGGACTGGCCTGTCTCCCAAGATCTGTGAGAGCGATGGGTCGTCCTTCAGGATAGGTTGTAGATCCTTGATGATGCATTGGAGAGGTTTTAGTTGGGGGCTGAAGGTGATGGCTAGTGGCTTTGTTATTTTCTTTGTTGGGCCTGTTCTATAGTTGGTGACTTCTGGGTACTCTTCTGGCTCTGTCAATCTGTTTCTTCAATTCAGCAGGTGGGTATTGTAGTTGTAAGAATACTTGATAGAAATCTTGTAGGTGTTTGTCTCTGTCTGAGGGGTTGGAGCAAATGCGGTTGTATCGTGGAGCTTGGCTGCAGACAATGCATCGTGTGGTGTGGTGTGGTCTGGATGAAAGCTGGAGGCATGTAGGTAGGAATAGCGGTCAGTAGGTTTCCGGTATAGGGTGGTGGTTATGTGACCATCGCTTATTAGCACTGTAGTGTCCAGGAAGTGGATCTCTTGTGTGGACTGATCCAGGCTGAGGTTGATGGTGGGATGGAAATTGTTGAAATCATGGTGGAATTCATCAAGGGCTTCTTTTCCATGGGTCCAGATGATGAAGATGTCATCAATGTAGCAGGAGTAGGGGCATTAGGGGACGAGAGCTGTAATAACTCGATTACAGATCTAAAAGTGGCAATACGTCAACAAAAAAACTTCAAAAACAGACTCCAACGAGAGACTGCTGAATTGGAATTAATTTCCAAACTGGATACAATTAACTTAGGCTTGAATAGAGACTGGGAGTGGATGGGTCATTACAAACAAAGTAAAACTATTTCCCCATGTTTATCCCCCCCCACACTCCACTGTTCCTCAGAGGTTCTTGTCAACTGCTGGAAATGGCCCACCTTGATTAGCACTACAAAAGGTCCTCTCCCCTGCCCCCCCACCGCTCTCCTGTTGGTAATAGATCACTCTGGTTACAGTGTGTATGGTAACACCCATTGTTTCATGTTCTCTATGTATATAGATGTCCCCACTGTATTTTCCACTGAATGCATCCAATGAAGTGAGCTGTAGCTCACGAAAGCTTATGCTCAAATAAATTTGTTAGTCTCTAAGGTGCCACAAGTCCTCCTTTTCTTTTCACTAAGGAGTAGGAAGCAGGGAAATTGCCTGGGGCCCTACACTACAGGGCCAATTTACATGTTTCAGTCCCATGGGGGGCTGAAGCCTTGTGCCTCCAGCTGCGGGGGGCTGAAGCCCGAAGCCCTGAGCTTAAAGGTAGGCCATCACAATTTTTTCTAGGGGAGTCATGGTTGGTTTTTTTTAAGTCCAAAATGGGTTACCAGCAGAAAAAGATTGAGAAACATTGCACTCTAGACTAATCCATTAGATTAGCGTTCCACATGTAGGTCCCTTAGCTTCTGTTTTGCCATCTGTAATTAGTAAAATAAAGATAAGGCTAATTTTCTACTTCGGAGGAGTGTTGTGAGGCCTACCCAAATAACATTTGTAAATGTTTGTAAGTACGATGTCTAGTCACTGGCAGAAGTGGAAATGGAACTCCAGAGGTCTGACTCCCCATGCCTCTGATTAATGCACAAGCCTGTGTGACATCTGAAGGTGCCACTACAGCCCCTGCCCTTGTTGCTTTCCCAGGGATAAGGAAATCCGAAACAGCCAGAGAAAACCCTTCCTGAACTGCGTATGACCTTTAGTACTCTGTATGAGGCAGGGCTCTCCTAATGTGTGCGATACCTATGCACAGTTCTGAAAGTCCACATTCAGCTTGGGAGGATTCCTTAACGCCATAAAAACCTGACTTGCAGAACTTCAGTGGGGTTCATAAAGTGACACGCTGCCAAAAAAGGCATTACCCGTTTCCAAGTCACTGATAACTCAGAAGAAAGTTCTCTTGAATGCTTTTAGATCAATGTCCTAGAACAGTGGTTCCCAAACTTGTTCCGCCGCTTGTGCGGGGAAAGCCCCTGGCGGGCCGGCCGGTTTGTTTACCTGCCGTGTCTGCAGGTTCGGCTGATCATAGCTCCCAGTGTCTGTGGTTCGCTGCTCCAGGCCAATGGGAGCTGCTGGAAGCACCAGGGAAGAGTATGAAAATATTGCTCGGGCATGTAGGAATGAAATCAGGAGGGCCAAATCGCACCTGGAGCTGCAGCTAGCAAGAGATGTCAAGAGTAACAAGATGGGTTTCCTCAAGTATGTTGGCAACAAGAAGAAAGCCAAGGAAAGCATGGGCCCCTTACTGAATGAGGGAGGCAACCTAGTGACAGAGGATGTGGAAAAAGCTAATGTGCTCAATGCTTTTTTTGCCTCTGTCTTCACTAACAAGGACAGCTCGCAGACTGCTGCGCTGGGCATCACAACATGGGGAGTAGATGGCCAGCCCTCTGTGGAGGAAGAGGTGGTTAGGGACTATTTAGAAAAGCTGCACGTGCACAAGTCCATGGGGCCGGACGAGTTGCATCCGAGAGTGCTAAAGAAATTGGCGGCTGTGATTGCAGAGCCATTGGCCATTATCTTTGAAAACTCGTGGCGAACGGGGGAAGTCCCAGATGACTGGAAAAAGGCTAATGTAGTGCCAATCTTTAAAAAAGGGAAGAAGGAGGATCCTGGGAACTACAGGCCAGACAGCCTCATTTCAGTCCCCGGAAAAATCATGGAGCAGGTCCTCAAAGAATCAATCCTGAAGCACTTACATGAGAGGAAAGTGATCAGGAACAGTCAGCATGGATTCACCAAGGGAAGGTCATGCCTGACTAATCTAATCGCCTTCTATAATGAGATGACTGGTTCTGTGGATGAAGGGAAAGCAGTGGATGTATTGTTTCTTGACTTTAGCAAAGCTTTTGACACGGTCTCCCACAGTATTCTTGTCAGCAAGTTAAAGAAGTATGGGCTGGATGAATGCACTATAAGGTGGGTAGAAAGTTGGCTAGATTGTCGGGCTCAACGGCTCCATGTCTAGTTGGCAGCCGGTGTCAAGTGGAGTGCCCCAGGGGTCGGTCCTGGGGCCGGTTTTGTTCAATATCTTATAAATGATCTGGAGGATGGTGTGGATTGCACTCTCAGCAAATTTGCAGATGATACTAAACTGGGAGGAGTGGTAGATATGCTGGAGGGCAGGGATAGGATACAGAGGGACCTAGACAAATTGGAGGATTGGGCCAAAAGAAATCTGATGAGGTTCAATAAGGATAAGTGCAGGGTCCTGCACTTAGGACAGAAGAACCCAATGCACAGCTACAGACTAGGGACCAAATGGCTCGGCAGCAGTTCTGCGGAAAAGGACCTGGGGTGACAGTGGACGAGAAGCTGGATATGAGTCAGCAGTGTGCCCTTGTTGCCAAGAAGGCCAATGGCATTTTGGGATGTATAAGTAGGGGCATAGCAAGCAGATCGAGGGACGTGATCGTCCCCCTCTATTCGACATTGGTGAGGCCTCATCTGGAGTACTGTGTCCAGTTTTCGGCCCCACACTACAAGGAGGATGTGGATAAATTGGAGAGAGTCCAGCGAAGGGCAACAAAAATGATTAGGGGTCTGGAACACATGATTTATGAGGAGAGGCTGAGGGAACTGGGATTGTTTAGTCTGCAGAAGAGAAGAATGAGGGGGGATTTGATAGCTACCTGAGAGGTGGTTCCAGAGAGGATGGTTCTAGACTATTCTCAGTGGTAGAAGAGGACAGGACAAGGAGTAATGGTCTCAAGTTGCAGTGGGGGAGGTTTAGGTTGGATATTAGGAAAAACTTTTTCACTAGGAGGGTGGTGAAACACTGGAATGCGTTACCTAGGGAGGTGGTAGAATCTCCTTCCTTAGAAGTTTTTAAGGTCATGCTTGACAAAGCCCTGGCTGGGATGATTTAATTGGGGATTGGTCCTGCTTTGAGCAGGGGGTTGGACTAGATGATCTCCTGAGGTCCCTTCCAACCCTGATATTCTATGATTCTATGAATATAAATCAGAATTTAGGAACCGTAGACAAATCATAGGGGACACAAGGAGAACTTTATGGCCAGCAGAGTGAAGGACAATAAGAATTGTGGGTTTTTTTAAAGTATATTAGGAACAAAAAGAAACCTAACAATGGTATTGGACCATTACTGGATGAAAATGGTAGAATTATCAATAATAATAATGCAGAAGTGGAAATGTCCAATAAAAATTCTGTTCTGTATTTGGACAGATGAAGTAGTCATATCATATAACACTCTCTCCATTCCATTAGTATCTCAGGAGGATGTTCAACAGCTGCTACTAAAGTCAGACATTTTAAAATTGGCTGGTCCAGATAACTTGCATCCAAGAGTTTTACAAGAGCTCGCAGAGGAGTTCACTAGACCAGTGGTTCCCAAACTTATTCCACCACTTGTGCAGGTAAAGCCCCTAGCGGGCCGGGCCGGTTTGTTTACCTGCCGCGTCCACAGGTTCGGCTGATCGCGGCTCCAGGCCAATGGGAGCTGCTGGAAGCAGCAGCCAGCGTGTCCCTCGGCCCGCACTGCTTCCTGCAGCTCCCATTGGCCTGGAGCAGCGAACTGCGGCCACTGGGAGCTGCGATTTGTTTACCTGCTGCGTCTGCAGGTTCGGCCAATCGGCTCGGCCCGCCAGGGGCTTTCCCTGCACAAGCAGCGGTTCTCAAACTGGAGGTCATGACCCCTCAGGAGGTCATGAGGTTATTACATGGGGGGTTGCGAGCTGTCAGCCTCCACCCGCAGACCCCGCTTCACCTCCAGCATTTATAATAGTGTTAATTATTTAAAAATGTGTTTTTAATTTATAAGGGGGGGGTCACAGTCAAAGGCTTGCTGTTGAAAGGGGTCACCAAACAAAAGTTTGAGAGCCACTGGATTATAAGCTGGCTAACTGATAGGGCTCAACATGCAGTTGTAAACAGGGAATCATCATATAACAAGTGCGTTTCTACTGGGGTCCCACAGGGATCGGTTCTTGGTCCTACCCTATTAACATTTTTATAGATGACTTGGAAGAAAACAAAATCATCCCTGATAAAGTTTGCAGATGACAAGACTGTGGGAATAGAAAATAATAAAGAGGACAGGTCACTGAGTGATCTGGACTGCTTGGCAAGCTGGGCACAAGCAAAAAATATGTGTTTTAATAGGGCTATATGTAAACATATACATCTAGGAACAAAGAACATGGCCATACTTACAGGATAGAGGACTCTACCCTGAGAAGCACTGACTCTGAAAAAGATGTGGGGGCTGTAATGGATAATCAGCTGACCATGAGTTCCCAATGCGATGCTATGGCCCAAAGGGTAATGCAATCTTTGGATGCATAAATGGTGAATCTTGAGTAGGAGTAGAGAGGTTATTTTATCTCTCTATTTAGCAATGGTGTAACTGCTGCTGGAATACTGTGTCTGGTGTCCACAATTCAAGAAGGATGTTGATAAATTGAGAAGATTCAGAGAAGAGCCAGGAGAATGATTAAAGGCTTGGAAAACATGGCTTATAGTTAGGGACCTACCAAATTCACAGCCATGAAAAATGCATCACAGACTGTGAAATCTGGTTTCCCCCTGTGAAATCTGGTCTTTTGTGTACTTTTACCCTATACTATACAGATTTCACTGGGGGAGACCAGCATTTCTCAAATTGGGGGTCCTGACACAAAAGGGAGTTGCGGGGGGGGGGTCGCAAGGTTATTTTAAGGGGGTCGCAGTATTGCCACCCTTACTTCTGCGCTGCCTTCAGAGCTGGGCGGCCAGAGAGTGGTGGCTGTTGGCTGGGCGCCCAGCTCTGAAGGCAGCGCCCTGCCAGCAGCAGTGTGGAAGTAAGGGTGGCAATACAATACCATGCCACCCTTATTACTATGCTGCTGACTTCAGACCTGGGTGGCTGCTGTCTGACGGTCCAGCTCTGAAAGCGGCAGCACAGAAGTAAGGGTGGCAATACTATACCATGGCATCCTTACTTCTGCACTGCTGCGAGCGGCAGCTCTGACTTCAGAGCTGGGATCCCAGCCCAGAAGCCACCGCTCTCCAGCTGCCCAGCTCTGAAGGCAGCGCCGCCGCCAGCAGCAGCACAAAAGTAAGGGTAGCAGTACCGCAACCCTCTTCTACAATAATCTTGAGACCACCCACAACTCCTTTTTGAGTCAGGACCCCTACAATTACAACACCATGAAATTTCAGATTTCAAGAGCTGAAATCATGACATTTATGATTTTTAAAATCCTATGACCAGGAAATCGACCAAAATGGACCGTGAATTTGGTAGGGCCCTACTTATAGTGATAGGCCCAAGGAGATCAATTTATTTAGTTTAACAAAGAAAAGGTTAAGGGGTGACCTGCTTACAGTCTGTAAGTACCTACTTGGTGAACAAATATTGGATAATAAGCTCTTAAATCTAGCAGAGGAAGTTCTGACATGATCCAATGGCTGGAAGTTGAAGGTGGAAAAATTCACACCAGAAATAAGGTGTAAATTTTTAATAGTGAGGATAATGAGCCATTGAAACAATGTACTAAGGGTGGTGGTGCATTCTCCATCGCTGGCAATTTTTAAATCGAGATTGGATGGTTTTTCTAAAAGATATGCTGTAGGAATTATTTTGGGGAAATAATCTGACCTGTATTATACAGGAGGCTAGACTAGATAATCACTATGGTCCCTTCTGGCTTTGGAATCTATGAAGAAGACAAACAAGCATATTTGGAGTTCCGAGACACTTTGGAGTCACATAATGTGCCAAAAAGAGTTAGGAAAATGTTCAAGTGTGGTAACCTCATTTTGTGAGCCCTCATATCTCCCATATGTCTAGTTTGTTAGCCTCATTTTTTCAGAAAAATTCTGCACTAGAAGACTCTCTCACCCACGAAATTTCAATTTAGCTTTGCTGAAGCTAAAGGGAGATTATAACGGTAGGCAATCTCCAAACTTAACTATGCAATTACGGTGAGAGCCCAGTGCATGCAACAAGATCGTTTATTTTAAATAATTAACTCAGCAACAGCCCCTGGAACTCTCCATTTTTTTTCTGCTGCCTTTGAGGAGGGCTACCTAAGGAGGATTCTGGGAGGTGGCTCCGACGGCCAAAGGCAGCTCCGGTTCCCCCCTCCCGGCCAGGAGAAGCCCCAGAGCCCGCAGAGGTTTATAGCGTTAGCCCCCATTTAGAGGTTGGTTCTCCCCGCTATCCCAATGAGCCCAATGTGGGCAAGGTTTACCATTTGTCCTGGCTAACAGCTATTCTGTTGTAGTTAGAAAAGCATGAAAGATATGATCACTAGTCTCAGCATAACTATCTTCTCTCTGTCAAAAGTCTAGCAATATTTTTATCGTTAAATACCCCAAGAGTCAATTTAAGGTCCCCACTATTAAAAGGTGTGGCCCAAAACATCAATAGACCAGAACTATCATGAAAATCATACTTCATCCTGATGTTTAACCACCTGAGTTACATGGACAGGTACTGGCTAATGTATTCAGTATGTTTTACAAGACTCTGCCAATATCAGTTTTCGGCAGAATAAACGCTAGCAATCATACCCAAAGTTCTGTTCAGGCTGACATACAGAAGGGGTTCCCTGACCTGCATCTGAAGGAGGTCTCATGGTGACCTCCATGAGATGCTTCCTGAGGCAGAGAGCCCGACCCTTCTTCCGTATGGTTGAGGAAGTACTGATAGATACTGCACCTGGCCCTCTCCCAAGCAGAAGAGCCAGTATTGATGTTCGTCACTGACAGAGAAGGAATGCGGGCAGGAGGCACAGATTTTAAAGCCTGGGGCATAGTACAGTACCCATGTTTGGGTACCGGGGCAGGGAGAGCAGAGGCAAAAAACAGGCCCCCAAACTAGCTATTCTACTCTAAAATGACTAGAAACTACCTAAAAACAATAAAAACAGTACACACCTATAAAAAACTAACTATATACAAGTTACTGGGTACAGGGGCGTGTACCTATAATCCCAGATATTTGGGAGGCTGGTGGATTGCTTGAGCTCAGGTGTTCTGGGCTGTGATGCGCTATGCCAATCGGGTGTCCAGTACCACTGACAGCCCGGCCAGTGGGTGACTAAGGGAATGGCTAGAACAACACGATGTGTTGTGATTAGCGCTCTCTCTCTGTGAGGGCTGATGGACCGATTGGACAAGGTGACAAGGCAATATACAAGTTTGTTTGAGGAAGTGCATCACAAGCAAACAGACACCAATCATTCTGACCTGGACCGTGCAGTGATGAGAGGGAACTGGAGACGCAATCAGTCCACCCCACCCTTTATCACCTGGGAGGAAACCATGAGTCGAGTCAGGGTACCTGTGCAGACCAACAGACACTACTACTTTTAAATTCTTTGGCTCTGGACGCATGGTGCACATGCATAAACCCTCAGTGAAATATAATAGGGACCATCACTCGAAGAAGAACTGATTAATAATGCTAAGGTATATAAACTACTTTTAAAATTGCCTCTGCAGATCCCCATTTTTGGGAAGTACACACCTACAATGATGCTGGTCTGGAATTTTTTGGAAAGCAGTGACCATTGGAACCCTACAAGGATCCTCCCATAGAGTAGAACCTAAATGTATATAAGGGAATGCTGTCCAGAGGTGTTGGGGCACATTTGGGAGTCTTAATGCAACAGTATCCCACTTAAATAACACCTGGGCGAACCAGTCTGTTCAGTAGAGAAAACAGATGTGTAGCCAGGGAGAATAAAGAGGCTGTGGCAATAAAGAATTTCTTGAAAGTAGTGTGATTAAGGCAAAGTCAAAGAGAAACAGACATCCTCCAAAGATAGCTACATTCATCCTGAATCTATAGCGACTATCTACTTACCTTTGGCAAGCAACTATTGCAGCATTTGTTTCAAGTTCTGCAAGAGAAAAAGATATATTTCTAACCCTCTGCCAAAATATATACACATTAAAAATCAGATATCTGGAAGGTATGTGACTGCTACCTGTAATATACCCTTTGGGGGAAAACTATGAAACACACTGTAGGATTCTCTCACAACATTTCATGGTAATGTTAAAACACAGCAGAAATACACACAGGCACAGCTATAGTTTAAGAAACCTAGACTAGTTTTAAATATTCTCAGTGTAACATCCAGTATAACTTTTTTCTCATTAGAATAACTTGATCCCACCCTTTGCCTCAAAACACACACAACCCTTCAGGCACCATTACTTATCTCACATCACTTACCCTAAACTAGGTTGGTAAAATAATTTCCCCACTTTACAAGACAATCGTTGCTCTCAAACTAAACAACCCTATAGCTAGAAAATGCCATACTGGATCAGACCAGCGGTCCAGCTAGCCCAGTATCACATCTCTGACGATGGCCATCACCAACTACATCAGAGAGAGGTACAAAAAACCATGGAGAAGGCAACTGTAGAATAGCCTACCGACGGGGAAAGGTTTTTCTTAACCTTCATTTGAGTTAGTCTTTGCCTTATGCCATGAGGCATGAAGGCTTATATCCCTTCCAAAGGGGTTTCTTTTTTAAATCTTGAAAGTATAAGTCAGGATAGTCTTCATATAAATGTACAATCCTTTTTTGAGTCTTGCTAAGCTCCTGGCCTCAAAGATAGCTTGTAGCTATCAGTTCCACAGTCTTATTGTGTATTGTATGAAAAAGTATTTCCTTTTTTCAATTTTAAACTTGACATCTTTCAATTTTATTGAATGTCCTCCTTGTTCTTATATTATGAGAAAGGATGACTAGAAGCTGCTGGTCTACCTTCTTCATACCATTCATCATTTTTTATAACTTTTGCATGTGCTCCTCTTGTATGTCTCCTCTCTATGGTAACCAGTCCCATTTAATGAGATTTTTTCCAGGTCTCTAATCTTCTTGTTGCCAGTTTCTGAATCTCCTCTCCTTTAGCTAAGTCTTTACTGAGACAGGGTGCCCAGATCTGGGCACAGTATTCCAGAGCAGGACATGCCATTGATTGATATAATAGTGTTCTAATTTAATATAGTTTCAGTATTATTTTCCACTCCATCCTTAAATATCCTAAAATTTTGTTCACCTTTCTTAGCCACTGCTGCACAAAGAACTGACAAGCTTTTCCTTTAAGAATGCTTTAACAATGGCTGTTAACTTCTGAATTAAATGTAATTTTTCTACAGTGTGTATCAAACCTGACAGTTAGAAAAAGAATTTTTTAAAAACTCACCAAGAAATAAGGGGAGTTGGCTTATCAAACCATTGGATTTATATTCTTGTCTGACCCGCAACAACAGAAAAGCAAAACAGACTGAATATACTAATCTAGAGAAACAGACTGAATTTTGAAATTACTAGAAATTTTCCTTCCATGCAGAATTCTATGGGCAAGGATAATATTCCATAGTAAAAAATCAGAATAGCAGTTTCTTCATGTGAACTCCCTGTGACACCCACATCCCCCTGGCCTGATGAGCAGAACATAACCCCAAAGGCATGCCTGCCTGTAATTGTTTTCTTTCATTAAAATTGATGTTTTTGAACAAGTCAGTGCAGTCTTTTCTTCAGGTCCCAATTTCCAATCACACTAAGGCCTCAATCCTGCAAACACACGTGCTGAACTGCACACATATTAATGGTCCCATCAATGAGAGTGGAGCGACTCACGTGTGTGTGTTTTTAGGATTAAGGTTTGTTTGGGTTTTTAAACAGAATTTAATGTGTTTATTATCTTAGATAATAGCAAATAGCTCTTCCCAAAGGCAGCAAGAAAAATTGATCAGTGCAAACACTGCTATGGGCTCACTAAAAAAAGGGTAGAAAAGAAGTTAGATTTTAGGGCCGGAAGTTCCAAAAGGATCAGGTACCCAGCAGCACATATTTAGGTCTCTAAGGATGCGGACAGATTTTCAAGAGCACTCAGTTTCCCATTTAGGCACCTAAATGGATTTCAAGGGTCTTCAGCACCCAGGAGCTCCCATTTAACACCTCTGAAAATCATCTAGGTATCTAAATGGGAGAACTGAGCTCTTTGGAAAATCCAGCTCTTAAAGTTGATGGCTGAGACTTTCAAAGCTGTCCTGGGAGATTTAAATATACCACCATTAAAATAAATGGAAAATGTGTCTAAATCCCCCATCACTACTTTGAAAATTTCAACCTACATTTCAAAAAACAATAGTCTGTTCACATAAACTAAAATTAAGGCATGCAGGACAAAATGCTTAAACAGCAGGAGCCACCCCAAGCTATCATGCTGATCATTCCCATAAATTTATGAAATAACTGTTTCAATGATTAACAGTATCAAAATTGTTTCAATAAGGAAATGCTTACAATCAACAGAAGGCAACTGCTTCCCAGAAATGCAAAATAATGCAAAGTTGTATATATAACGCATAGGTATATGCTGATTTCCACAGTAAAAATTACCTGTTCTTTGAATAGCACTTTCTGGTGTTGCAACTGGAGTTTCCTTTTGGGTTAAATGTTGTGAAGACGCTAAGATAAAAGGGAGGGAAAAGTCAGCACTGGTTCACTTTTCTTTCAAAAGCAATTACAGAACTTTTTGCCTTGCACAATCAGCCCAGCCCACACAGCAATATGGTAACCTAAGACACTGCATCTAAGACTTTTCTTTTTTGGGGTCGGGGGGAACGGGTGGTGGTACAAAAACATAGGAGAAAAAAAATCTCTGCTTGTTTTTTGCATTCAAAATTTTGGATTTCTCCAATCCATATAGAGTTTGTTAGGTTGGAGAATTGGTGAAGTTAGACATCACAAGAGATAAAGGACTGAAAAAGTGAAGGGATTTTCATTTAGATTTTTTAAAATTCTGGTCTCTCTGCAGTTTTAACAATGATATGACTCTAATACCTAATGAACATTTGGGAGAAAGGATGCCTGTTAATGTTCAACACTCTTACTCTTTCAATTAAATTGCAAAAGTTCAAAATACATTGCAGAGATTCTCAAGAAGGCCTCCAGAAAAACCAACGAAGATCTGACTTAATATTCTTTATGCTACTAAGTTAAAAATAAGCAGGGGAAAACAGCCTTGTTAGAAAAAAGCATGCTAAATAATTCAAAAAGAAAATAAACCCAAAAGTGTTTAGGTCCGACTTAAACAATTGACTATATAACTTTAACGCCATAAAATTATACATACATTTTGAGAGAAAACTGAAAACTCAGTTCTTCCTTTAACTACATGGCAAGTCTAATTGAAATTCTGTGTTCTTCCTTCAGTGGCTGATCCCTCCGCCAAAATCTAAAGCGGCACAGAATACGTAGCTATCTACCTCTGCTTTTCAAGTCGGTGAACTCAAGTTGCAGGATAAAGACAATCTTGAACTCAGCTTCTTCACATATAAAAAGGCTTTTGCTTTCACCTTTAAAATACCATCATCTCTGGTGTGGAACTGGTGCAGCAATCATCAGCCCTTTTAGTATTTCAAAGTTAAATGTTGCCACACCACATTATGGGTTTGCAATTACTGCCTATGTTACATAACCAGGTGGGCTGAAAAAGGTTACATGGCCTTCAGAATGTTAAAAAAAAAAGGGTGGGGGGGTTCCTGTTACTTTTCAGTGAGATGTGGAGTTTTCAAGTGTGGAACTGCAGCTTTCTGGAAACATTAGAACTATCTATTTTGTACTCTTGATATAAAACCTACATAATTCCAGGGGTTATATTCCCACGAACTAACAAGGTCACTCTACCATATTATATTTTATGCTTCCAATGAAAGCTCCTCTCTCTGTAACTAGATTACCCATCTGCTCCCATTCCTCTTCTCGGTATTTATTCCACATACTGAAGAAAAGGAGCAGCAGCAAAGTCACTTGGAAAGTAACACAACATTGTTTGCTACTAATGTTTTAGAGGAAGATTGTCATGGCTAATTTTTGTTACCAGCTTTTTTTCCCCATTGTGGAATAATGTTAAGACATACTTCTAATTATCTGATAAAGCTATCAATAATACTTCAGGTGAAATTGTGGCCCCATTCACATCTATGGAAAAATTCCCATTCAATGGTGTCACGATTTCAATCCTGGTGTCCAAATATCATGATATAAAGCACTAATGGGAAACGCTTCTGAGAATTTACTTCAGAAGCTATTTTATTTCTATTCCATTTTCAGGGGGACTATGAAAAGGACAGCAAAAATTAGCTGGATCATCTTAAAACCTGTTCAGTTGCTTGAATAGTAACCGTGACCAAAAACCCCAGGTTAGACATCTTTTCGTACTCAAATGAAATTTACTCATAATTACATCTCGCTGTTTGTCTCTCTGAAACGTGGATATTTAAACTCACTCCTTTTAAGTGAAAAAAGAGATTATTAAAAAAGGTGCTGCACATGTATGGGAATTAACCGGTTCCGGAAAGGGTTACCGTGTTTAGAATGGGGACCCCCCTGTGCTCATGCTCACAGTTAAGTCTTCTTACCCACATTTACTTCTTTGGGACAAAAATTGTACTTCATATCGTACTTTGAAAGAAAAATCACTCTAAATGTAATACAAAAACATAATTGCGTTCTCTGGCAAGAATATTTCCAATCCATGCAGAGTTTTCCTGGTTGGAGAATTGGTGAAATTAGAGGTCACAAGAGATTAAACAACAGAAATCGTATGTACACCTTTTATCATCTTTACAGGTGTTCAAATATAACTTTTCTCCCTACTTTTGATCTTTAAGTGAAATTACTCATGTATTATAGCATCAGAGCATACCTCAATTGAAATCTCATGTTAAGTATTTTGCTTCACAAGAGGATTAAGGGGAAGAAATGGTTTTGAGCAAGTAAACTTGTATTTTGAACACAAATATCTTTCAGAACTACTGCAGGTAGCAAGAAAAACTATGAATTTCATGTAATAAAATTATTTTAAAATTGGGACTATTTTCAAAAGCTCAGCAAGTAGAAAAAATTAATGCAGCCTCTTAATACACTCAAAGACTCACATAAAACTGAACTGAAATCACAATTTTTATGAAGACACTTTTTGTTTCTGTTCCAAGAGGTGACAGAGAGCAATTCTCTTAGGTAAGAATTGAGTTAAATGTGGGAATGAGAAAGCTTATTTCCATTTAAAAAAGTGTATTTTCAGTGTAATGTTACAAGCACAGTTATACCATTCAGATGCTATAAAAACAATGCTCCAGGAGCAGCAACTGGGTTATATTACCCTCTGTTGAACTGTCTGGATTTTATGTTAATTGCAAATGCATATTCCTAAAGCTCCACGTATCAGCTGAATTTCTGATTCATAATCGTAAGAGGTGGTGGGAGAATAACAGTGCACACAGAGTACGTACCTATATTCTGTGGCAATTCCTGATGTGCTCCTCCTTTTTCCTCCACTAAGCCAATCCCAATTTGCTCATCTGGTAAACCACCACGGTTACTATTAGTGCTTGGAGCGGTGGGTGCAAGCTCTGAGATTACAGGAGTGGTTACTACCGACAGTACATTTGTGGGAGGAGTGTTGCTTGATAAGCTTGGAGATACAGAAGCAGATACAGTAGCAGCCGTGCTAACACTCAAATTCCCAGGCCCAGAAGTGCTCTGTCTTAGAAGACTGAGTGCTGGAGGTGTTACAGTTCTATTGTCTAGTTCTACAGGTATTTGCTCTGTTCCCAGACTATTAGGGACTGATATTTCTAGCCCCTGGCCTTCAACTTCTCCATCCAAAGAATGTTGTTCCTCCCCTTTTTCAAGGGAGCCTGTAACTTTTTTACATGCTTTGGTCAGCAAAAATTGACCAATCTTGTCCACTTTTCCCTTTCCCTTACCGGATGAAACTGGACTTCGCCTGTTTCCAGAAGATCCCGGACTACTTGTTAGAAGAGATGAAACCACAGCTCCAGACTGTGTCACCGTTACAGAGCACTGATCAGCTGATACACTAGCTTGAGAACTGGACTCATCTGGGTTAAAATCTTTGACTTGTTGAACATGAGGATGTGGAAGAACATTTGAAGATGCCATAGACGGGGGAGAAGGAAGCTGAATAGGAGCTGCCAGTGGATTAAGAACCAGTGACCTGCTTGTTGGTATACTAGGGACAGGACTATTAGGAGGAGCAGGCCCTGATGAAAACTTTATGTTCTGTGGTATGTGCAGAGGACCAACAACTGCAACTGACTGAGGCATTAAATTAGAGTTAGAGGTCAATGGTGCAGTTGGAATTGTACTTGGCTGAGATCCTTTCATAACCTGAATGATTGAAGATGAGTTTATAAAAACTGGTGTAATGAACTGAGGCCGGGAATTAGACTGAACTGCTGATTGTCCCTCAGAAACCATAACTTTGTTACCTACATTGGGCATTGTGACGACAGTAGAGACTAATGTAGGCTGCAAATGAGATGGCAATGGTGTTGATGTGTTAGCAGAAGATGTAATGGGGTTTGAAGTTACAAAAACTGTTATCTGATTGGGTGGTAAAGAAGTCGAAATAGAGGAGGAGCTAACAGGTCTTTGTATTACTGGAGGGACATTCTGTGTAACATTTAAATTCATCTCTCCTAGTTCTTGGTGCACTTGAGTTGAACAAGCTTCATTATTCTGAGGCAAGCTTAAGGAACTAGAAAGTTCTTTACTTGAAGAGGAATCCTGTAGTGGAGGAACAACAGCTATCTTCTTTAGCTCTTCGCCAGAGGTTACCATTGATGGTAATTCAAGACTGGTGAGCCCAGGGGGTTTAATGGTTACATTGGGAGCTCCAGAATTATCAAGAAGTTGACTTAAGGAAGTTGGTGCCTCTCTCATAGACTTATTTTCCTCTAAGCCGGGAAGCCTGTTGGTATCTAAAGATGGCCCATCTTTTTTTGATTGTTCTTCAGGGACCAACATTTTGATTTCTTGGCTGGGAATGCCTTTTAGTTCAATATTAGGCTGGTCTTTGTTACCCTGGACAGCCTGTGTACTCTGGCATTCATTATCTTGAGAAACATTAAGGGTCTCTTTGCTGTCCTCAGGAATGCCAGTCATAACAGATACAGAAATTGCAGGATTCTGAGTATTCAGCATGTTGTTATTTGGAAAACTTGTTGTCGCAGGCGTTGGCAAAGAAGTTGGACCAACTACCATGTTTCTTTGTAATTCCATGTTTTGCAAAAGTGATGGGTTCTGTGGAGTCGGCAATGCTAATTTAGCTGCTTTTGAATTTTGTCTGCCAGGACTTGGCGTGGTTTTCCTACTAGATCCAGGACTGGACCTTCTGCTATTGCTTGGACTTGCTCGCTTTGTTCCTCCAGTGTTGGCTTGCTTTCCTGAATTGACAACAACAGTATCCAACTTGTGTGACTGTGGAGCAGCAAAACCAGACTGATTGTTAATTGTGAGATTTGATGGGGCTTGTCCAATGGCCTTCAAGGTAGTTGGATTAAGACCCTGCTGATCAAATCCTCTGTTAAGATTAGGCCTTGGAGGCAAAGGAATATTAATTTGGGGAGGAAAGAGTCCCGCAATAGAAGCATTAAGTCTCTCTGGAGATAAGCTTATTTCTGAAGGTTCTGTGCTAGGTGGACGATTATTAGGAGTCTGAGGATAGTATGGTCTTGGGCTTGCTCTGTTTGGGGTTTTAGGCCTTGAAGTTTGAGATGGGGTGGCAACATTTGGGAAATGGTGTGTATGAGAGCCAGGTAAAGAATTAGATTGTTGTTGAGGACTTGCACCTTGGGAAGCTGAAAGTGGAGAAGGTCCAGGTTTTGGCCCCGTCATCATTAACTGAGTTTGTGAAACTACTAAATGAGAGGTCATATTATTTTGAGCCCCTGATGCTGGCAGCCCATCAGCTCCATTTCCTTCTGCGAGAGAGGGTACTGATGAGACTTCTCCCAGGGGTGAACTGGAAGGATTCTGTACATTATCTTGGTAAACCATCTTTCTTGCACTATTCCCCAGAGGAGGATTGCCTGGCAAAGAAATTCTCTGCTTATCAGGAGATGGAGGTACTGATCCAGGACCTTGTAAACTAACCATTACTGACATGTTACCACTCTGCTGCATTGGCATTCTTTGAGTCTCTGGATTTAAAGGGCCCCTAGGTGGATGAACACCATGTGGCACAGGAAGCCTGACTGATTTAGGATCCTGTTGCATCATAAGCATCATCATCATTTGTTGCTGTTGCTGCTGAGTTGGTGGCTGTGCCTGGGGTGGGGGCGGCTGCTGCTGCTGCTGCTGCTGTGCATGTTGCATAAGTTGAGGTGGCATTTGCTGAAGAGGCCTTTGTTCAGCTGGCTGAGACGGATAACCTAAAAACAGACCCAAAAAGACCTATAAGTTATTCATTCTTAGACACTTCAGAAAAAACAGTATTTGTGTGGCCAGCTCCAACAGATAAATAATGTTCCTTTTGTATCACTGTAACATGACAGTGTTCTCTTTAATTAATAGCTACAAGTTTATACTCACACCTGGGTTACAAACCACCCCGGACAAGAGCCATTTTACTGAGGGAAAAGATTTAACAAAAACAAACAAAAAACCCACATGGCATTTATCAGTGCCTTGACGGGGCTCCAGGACCTTGAATTGAAGGAGGCATGTAATTTTACTACAGCAATCAGTGGCTACCACTCTGGGTCTACTTCACCTGAAGAGAAAAGTCTCTGCAGTGGCTTTTATACCCATGTTTTCACAGGCGAGGGTGGAGGTGAACATTGCCTGTATTTACACGTCTTTGAAATGGTGAAAAAAATTAACAGAAACTGCGGGACTCTGAAGATCACACTCGTGACTGCAATTCGATACCTTCAGGGGTACATTGCAAAATCCCACACCATATCACATAGCCAAACAGCAAAAATGGTGTGGTGGTCCTAATGGCCAGTATGGTTTAACATCTGAAATATCCTCTATCTGCGGTCTGTATCCTGTATAAGCTGGGAGGATAAACCCAATTAGGTCTTTTACTTGTACTTCTAATTTCTCCATGGCATTATTTAAGAAATACATAACATATCAATTTGATGTACTATAGGCCCTAATGTTAACAATTAGATCGCTTCTAAAAAAAAGACAATGAGCAAGTCTGTCTCCATCAATAATATCTTTCAAAAATAAGCAACAAAATAAACAAAAACTTCTACTTTAGGTAAAGAAATCAGTCTTTAAAGACAAATGTTATCTCTGACTCTATGCCCTCTAAGACCAAGAAGACAAAGACTTAAAAATACAAGCACAAAGAAAAAAAAACAGGTAAAATAATAAAAATAAGTCCCAAATGGATTTCCAAATCAAATACAAATCTCTAAGTTTCACTGAAAGAAACATGAAAGCAAAATGAATATTGGCCAAATAATTATAGTAAATTTCACAGGTTAAAATGTTATCCCTGTATAATCCTATTTAATTCAATAGGATACTCCAGGTATAATGCAGACCAGAATTTGGCCTTAAGTGTTCAAATACAGATTAAAGCTTTAAATAAAACAAAACATTTAGACAACAAGCACCAATTATTTGCTAATGCCTGATGTCAGTTAAGAAACAATATATATCCCCATATAAAATATTCCCATAGTCAAAAAATACCGTATCTCATATTTGTTTACTACATTATATGATCGTGTTAAGAAACTTATCACCTGGTGGTCTGTTTGTGAAATCTGAAAGTTTGGGGCCAGTGTTCTCTAAATTCATTCCTTGCTCTCCAGGCAACGGTGGCTGATCAGTCTCCTCCAGGCCAGCTGGACGTGTTTCTGAAGAACTTAAACAGAAATAATAAATAGTAATTAAATGAACATTCACCGGTTCCAGAGCCAGTGCCCAATTTTGTTCCAAATTTGCTTGAATTATTTAGGATTGAATAATAAAAAATCCTTAGCATTTATGTAGTATTTTTCATTCATAGATCTCGAAGTGCTTTACTTAAGTTGGTAAACATTCCCATTTCACAGCTAGGTAGACACAAACACAGGTTAAATGACATGCCCAAGATCACACACAGAAAAAGGAGTAGAGGAAAACAGAACCCATGTCCCCAGATTGCTTGAATAGTTCTCTAATAACACAGTGACAGCTATAGTGTAACTGCATATGGTTGGTAGAAGAGTTTAATTTTTGTAAAGGTCCTGTACCATGATTTCCCATATTATACTCATAACAGACTAGTTCCATATCTCACAGTCCTCTATCGAGATTCCAGAAAAAATTTGTTGAGATACTAGACTTCAAAGGCTGTTTATTCAGAATGTAGAGATCTGTAGATGGTGAATACAGAGGCTCTGCAACTTGGTCACCAGGAACTCAATTATACATGGT
Source organism: Lepidochelys kempii (assembly GCF_965140285.1). NCBI lineage: Eukaryota > Metazoa > Chordata > Testudines > Cheloniidae > Lepidochelys > Lepidochelys kempii. Next base: position 26,143,199 of record NC_136392.1, on the reverse strand, counting down.
TAAACTCTGCAGAAACAGTACCAAAATAGTCAGTTTGGCCATTGTATCTAATCCTTTCACAGACACTGAAAACAGCCTTTTCCTAATATAGAAAACAGCCAATTCTATGGACATCAAACATACCCAGAGGGTGTCCACTGCCAATATAACCTATCTGTGAGAAAGCTAGGGCAGAGATGGAGACTGAAGGACCTCAACTGCTTGACAGCTATGCATATACATTTAAGATGAGGAGAACCTTAACTATATGAAAGCTCCAAGTTAAAATTAAAGTGAGATCACTTCAGCAAAAGAGGGGAGCTGTTACAGTAGTGAAGAGGTTCCCCGCCCTTCCCCTACTCCCCCAATAATCTGAGCTGGAAGTGAATGTCAGTGGAATCCATTCTCTTCCTCAGCAACTTACCTTAGAGCCAGGGAGAGAAGTAGGGAGGTTGCAAGGTAGGGGCTGCAATGCTAGCAATTAGAGCTAGTACAATGGTCTATAATGTGATGCACCATTTGTTAAATTGGTTATTTTGCTATTCATAATTTTGACAAGTATAAAACACTCATATAAATGTTTATACTTAGGTAGCTAACCAGAAATGTCAAGTTTTTGGATTATAATAGGTAAAAAAAGCAACATGGCATCTCTATGCAAGAAAGAGCCTTAAACCCAACCAAATAACCCTGTTTGTAAGTCAGTTCCTAAAGATCATCGTCAGACAACTGCTGATCTACAAAGTATGTTGTGGAGAGCTTTACAAACACACAGCTAAGATTTTTGTTTGCTGTGTGTATAGCAATGACTAATAACTTATTTGAACCTTAAATAGTGTGTATGGCTGAAGTTCACTATGCACACTAAGGCCATGTGTGCATTATGGGAACTATAGTGGCACAGCTACGACACCAAAGCTATGCTGACATAACCCTGTAGTGTAGACAAAGCCTACAGCGACAGAAGGGTTTTTCCATCACTGTAGAAACCCCACCACCTAGTAGCTAGGTTGACAGAATCCTTATTCTGTCACTCTATCTGCATCTACTCCAGCAGCTGGGTCAGCAAAGTTACAGTGCTTAGGGGAGTGGATTTGGCACATCCCAGTGCGCTGTAGCTATGTTGACCTACATTTTAAGTGTAGATTAGGTCAAAGAAACAAATGATTAATTACATACAGAAGTACTGACATGTGGATGGTAGAGAGGCAGAATGAAATATTGATTATTTGAATTTTACCCACACTCATTTGGATTTAAAAAAACCATTAACAGATTATGACAAATCCAAAAATCTGGACCTAATGTTTCAGAATATGCAAACCCTTCACTACAGAGCTTCAGCTCTGAAACAAAACATTTAATTTCAAAAATCCTATTCTGAGAAACAAAAGGCAGGGAGTACCCCTCCATAAAGGGAAAGAATATAATAAATAATAATAAAATCCAGCTGTTATCCAGTGCTTATCATCAGTAGAGCTCAAAGCACTTTATGAAAGAGATAAAAATATCATTACCCCTCTTGTATAGATGGGAAAACAGACACAGTGAGGTGAAGTGACTTGACCATGATCACTCAGCAGGCCAATGGCAGAGCTGGGAATAGATCCCTGATCTCCCAAGCGCAGTCCTCTACCTACTAGACCACACTGCCCCACTCTCACTTTGGCTCACTAGGCACTACTGAAATATACATACAGCAATTAAAAAAAGATTGAATTAAGACATGCAAAAGTAAGATCAGAGGAAAGGCACAGACAGCAACAGCCCTAGGCATCCGGCATACACATGGCTCTAAAGTGACCCACCCTTTTGTACGAGGGCTCACATTTGCAGCATTTGGTTGTGGTAAAAATCTTTGGTTTTCTATGCATTCTGGGAAACCACGACCTCCCCACACCAATCACCTTGAGTGTAACCAGGAACGTTCCCTTCCACTTCCAGTTAAAAGCACTCTGACCCTTTATCAAATGACAAAATCCTCCTTCTGTCCAGCAGTGCTTATGACTCCATCACCTCATAGCTGCTAAATCCTTCTTACCAATATGTACTATATTATTGCAGGTGTCATCTCCACATAACTTGCTTCATACAGAGTTCTGCAAATCCTAAAGCCTTAGGTGCAGATTTATACAGTGCATTATTGTTTACATCCTGTTGGTGCCTTTGATGTGCGCTGTCCCTACACAGGGGAACATTCACTGAGCTGTAAGGAAAATGTCTAATTAAACTTAGATTTAGTAATACTAAGCCTATTTAAAAAGTTTGCACTAATGAGCAAAATTTCTCATAGCTGAGCTATGTAGTCATCCTATGAAGTAGCCCTTTTTTTCTCCCGCTACTCCTCAACATCCTTCTACACTGACCTCTTAAGGCTGCAGGTCAAATATTTCTCTTAGAATAAATCTTCATTCAAGTGTTCTGCTCACTCATGAACTGACCCTCAAAACTGCATATTGGACAAACTATTTTTAAAGACACAGTTAGGCATTTTCATACTCTAATATGGTTTCAGTTCACATACCAATAACTATTATAACTTTTGGCCACTGAATTAATACAAGTGTAATTTCCAAAAGAAAAAAGAGACATGGAAACCTTTTTAAGGACCATCTTTTAGTTCTGTGTCTGTACAGCATCTGGCACCACAGGGCCCTGGTACATGATGAAGTTCCTTAGGTGCAATGATCATTTTATACATATAAAAATAAAAAAGTGCAGATCACACTAGTACTGTTTTTAGTCAAAGTTCACTGCTCTACATTCTTCCCTATGACTTGCATGGAAACTGCTCTGTAGCTTTTAAGGAGAAACTCTCTGCAAAGAAATCCTTCTGGTGTCTGATGCATGAGGAGTTAATACAAGCCAAGTAAATTAAGAGTAAAAAATTTTAGGCAATCACTGGAAGGACGGATTTCAAGACAAACCAAGTATAAAGCTTCTCTAAGCAGCTCCAAGTAGCTAGATGGAGAGGAAGGGCAGAAAGAGAGAACAAACCTGTTTTAGCTATGAGAGTAAAACTATGCTGAAGGACAGCAAGGCAAAAGTTTGGAATAAAATGGAGTACAGCCATACTCTTACAATACTACTGACTGCTCAATACTAAGCCAAACAAAATTTAGAATCAAAATGCTATGCTGTATAAAGGTTATAGAATTGTACTTTGTAACAGCCAGGCAATGATATCAAAGCACTACAAGAAAATTCAGTACAGTAGTAAAACAAATCTAAAGATAGTAATAATCATTGCCACAGCTTAATACAAACAAGGTGCACGTAGAATTTTTTATCCCTATTTAGAAGGCTATCAAGAGAACAAATAGCTTTATGTGGCATTGTAATTCCAGAGGACAGCTTTACAAATCCATATATTGATGTCTTCTAGGCTCATAATGAAGACCAGTGACCATCAAGGTGGCAACCAATGAAAACAAAATATTAACATTGGCTTTCTTTAAAGTAATGTTAATTATTAACAACTTTACTTTTCAGAAAACATGCCACTTTTTTGTTTTGTTCTGCATTATTATTTTGTTGTTGCTGAGGGAAACAAGAAGGGCAACTAAAGCTTCTGTTATTTTAAATTGCCGTACAGTGCTACTGGGTGCTGTTAAACAGCTGCTGTGTTTTATCCAAGTGGTGGCTGAAGTGATATCAACAAATTCCTCTCCTATAGCGAGTAATAATTAACTACTGTTTGTAAAACACTTGGAAATCTTTGGACGCCAGGTGCTGGATAAAAGTGAAACATTCTGATAAAAGGGAAAACAATTATTTGCAACAAATAAATTAGATCCTTTTCAAGAAGGTCATTGTATTAACTGAAAGTGTGATTCTTTCTATGGAATGTAGAAAGATTCAGACATTTCATAAGATTGTTAGAACACTCTTTGATACCGGGATATGATACCATATTCGGTGCATTTAATTCCACTATAAGCCGCTTTTGTTGTAACACTTCAGTTGCTTTCGTTCTCAAGGATTAGTTCTGAAGAATGCAACAGGAGTTTGAGACACTGTACAAACATACATACACAAAATACATTAAAAAGATACATTGCAAGGTCAAACACTCAGCAATTAAGATATGCCAAAATTAAGGTTGCCTGCGCAGCCTTGATTTGTCCCCCTTGTGCATATGCATTATGATGCAGCCTTAAATTACATGAACATATAGTATTCTTTCCACAGGACCCCTGCCTCATTCATTGCACATGATGAACCTGTTCTGGGGATAAATTAGGGTTGTGTAGTGAAAGAGAGTGTTGTCTGTAGGACCCCTGCTTCATTTGTTAATGAAATTGGAAAGCATGCAGTGAACGAAGCAGGGAATTGCAGGAAAAGAAAGGATGGGCTCATGGGTAAGGAAGTTAAATGCTGCCTTGGAGAAACTGATTTGATCCCTGCCTCTACCATAGAACTCCTACATGGTGCTGGGCAAGCCACTTGAACCAATAACTTTTCACAGGTGATCACTGATCAAGTATTCCTAATTTTCTGGTGCCTGATTTGAGACCCTGGAGTCTGATTTGCAGAAGTGCTGAGCACTCAAGGCTGCAACTGAAGTCAATGGGAACTGTGCCTGGCACCTGAAAAATCCATATCCTTAGTGTCTCAATTTGGGCACCCAAAATTAGTGGGTACTTCTGACCTTAATCAAGCTGTGCCTCAGCTCCCTATCTGTAAAAAGGCGATAAAAATCACATCTCAAAGGGGTGTTGTAAAAATAAATTCATTAATGTGTGTGAAGCACTCAGATACTGTAGTGATAACTATAGATCATCCCATGAGGAAATTAATAATTCTGTCTTCAGAGCAGGATTTGGATAGTGTGGAGTAAGGCAGATCCGGGGCCACATATTGAACAATGAGGAGAACACAAAATATCCAACAGCTTCTCATTAAGTGAGCACCATGCATTCTGTGCAAGACAGGGCTCTTGTGGGGGAAAAAATGTGTGTGATATCATGTAATTAAAAACTGTACCATAATGCATATGCAGAAGAGGGACAAATTAAAGTTTTCACAGGCAACCTTAATTCTGGCATGTGCTAACTTCTGAGTGCTTGTCTTTGCAACCTTGATAATATTCTTTTAATGTAGCTTGTGTGTGTATGTAATTTCCAAGGTTTTTAAAAAGTAAACAGAAAAATCAGAAATTCTATCATGTGGCTTCATACTGAAACCAACATGGGTCACAAGCAAGGCTGAAACCCTCAGATCCATCACGGATCTTTTCACTTGAACTAACAGAATTAACTGATAGCAGTAGTAGACTATCATCCTGTATGTGGACCAGTACTAAAGGAGGATGGGATACTTTGCCAGTGGGTTGCTGACAGCAGAGGAATGGTCAGATTCAGGATCTTGTGGGCACAAACTCTTCTGACCATTCCTCCCAAGCATGACCCTTTGTGCCCTCTCTCTTCCAACCTGCCCCTGTCCCAGTCTTGTCTCTTCCCCACCCCTGACTCTTCATTCCAATCCCATTCCCCTCTCCTACCCATTCCTAGTCTCCACCCCTCAGACTTGTCATCTTCCAAGTCCCAGGCTTCTACCCCAGCCCCTCCCCCAATTTCCCTCTTCCCTGTCAGCCTCCACTCCCAGTTCCCTCTCTTCCCTGCCATAGGCCCAGCTCTTGCCCCTCTGCATTTGAATCAGATAGCTTCCTCCTCAATACTGCCTGGGCCCACCAGTGGGGATATTAAGAGTAGAGAAGAAACAGTCTCTCTGCTCTCACTTCAGGTGTCCAGACCTGGCACAGCCTGCAGCATCTCAGAGCTGCAATTGCAGGGAAAGCCCTATTTTGTCCCAGGCTGAAGCATGTCCAGTGAGCACAGAATCTTTGGAGAATTTAGCTGCTAAAATTTAAGAAGTTTCAACTGAGCATGTGCAACTTTGATTTTTTCAAGGCTTATAACTTGTCCAAATTCAGACAGATATCCATGAGAACAGCAAATGGCATATCCCTGACACAAATACCACTCGTGCCAATGTCAATCCCGGCCTCAAAGAATGGGAGCACCAGACCTTTCCAAAGAAAAGGTTGCCAGAACTGTTTTTTAACGTGTAAGCAAAACTATGTATTTTTCTTTAGCCTTTTTCTTTGAAATGGCTGAACCATTTTGGCTAAAGTTTCCCAAAACATTTTACACTTAGACATAGCATGGAAAGTTTGCCAAACTAACCATTTAGGTTCAAAGTTATATGTGATTGAAAACAGGATCTTATAATGGAATAAGTTGAGCAATCTTAATAACAGCCAGCCTAATTTTAAGAAGATTTGCTCATTACAATATTTTATAGCTACAAATAAGGGGTTTATTGATGAATGAAGCTGAGGTTCTATCATCCCTGATCCACTCTAGGGGGAAAAGGCACCAGGTTGAACAGCTTTAAGATAATGACGGCTCACGATCATTATTTTAGGTGTGGCATTGGAACCCTCAACAGATGTATGCACACTAATTAGCAGCACTTCTGAAAGTGCCCCTCAACCCTTCTCACTGTGGCTGTCATGCTGTATAAGCACGAATGCTCCCTCCAAAGTCCTGCAGAGCTGCTGCTTCTGTTGCTGTTATAGAACAACTTGTACACCTTCGATTCCCCTCAGTCGGAGGCACTGACACAGCAGTCTCCCATAGGCCCTTCAGCTGGAAGATGCCAACATTACGGTAACAGTTGTGAGCGATGCACAAAACTGAGATGATGACCAATTTATTTTTGTAGTTTAATTCCCTACCCACGCTCACCCTGAATGAGGCAGAGCTGTATCATTTAATCTTCCTTCAAAAATACTTTTGCTGCAACATGCAAACGTCTAGGATGGAGAGACACACACACACACACACACACACACGTCGTCTTGCTGAAAACAAGAGAATGTTAAACTTACTTAGTTTGTTCTACTTGCTGATTATTTTTCTTCTTCCTTGGAGGCTTTTTCTTTTTGGGTTTATTGGCATTCTGATTGTTCTGTTTGTTGTTCACACCAAAATGTCCAGCAGATATATCACTTTGTAGCAAGTTTACCAACAGCGGACTTGTTAGAGTGACATCTTTATTCACTGGAAAACCAGGATTTTGTCCACAGGAAATCTGATTCCCATTTGGTGGTCCACTAAAAGAGGCATTAAAAGGTAGCCCATGTCCAGTAAAATGACTCCCCGAATTATTATTGTTTCCTTGCATTGCCTGCAAGTGGGAAGGCACCATATTTGGTTGCTGTATGGGAACTTCAGGTAACATCTGTGTCAAGCTTACATCACTGTTTGTTGTAGTAACAGAATCCCCATGTTGCTGAGACACGTGGGGGCCAGGTACTGTGGGTCTTAAAACCTGTCCTTGAATTCCCATAACCTGAGAAGGATTGCCATTTACAGGGCCTTGCTGTGCCATGGTGAACTGCACCATGTTTCCTTGCATATTTGGGGTTGGTCCTCGCATTATTTGAGCTGGCCCCGTCATAACATTAGATTGGTTTTGAGTATTAAATGGTTGTTTATTGCCTTGCATCTGATTGGTCATCATCTGTTCCATCATTGAGTTTTGCTGTAGCAAGACCTGCCCTTGAGGTCCCATCATTTGATTATGTGTCGTCATCATCTGTTGGCCCTGCTGGGGAATCATTTGCTTGGGTGGAGTCATCCTTTGTGGTGAAGGACCAAGATTTTGGTTTTGGGGTGTTACCATCATTTGGCCTTGTGGCATAAGCTGGGCTCGAGAAAGTATCATCTGGTTTTGAGGATTTAGAGATCCTTGAGCCTGAATGTTCACCATTTGTGCTTGGGAGGGTACAATTTGCTGATGCATTCCCATAAGCTGAGACTGTGGTCCTTGCTGAGGCTGTCCCTGCATGTTGCCCAGATTAACTTGTGGAACTCCACTAGCACCAGCCTGCTGGTTGTTTATATTTCCATGAAGTCCCATTAAACCGGTCTGCATCAGATTTGGTGGGCCATGTGGTACCTGCATCTGATTTTGAGGAGGGCCTCCTTGACCGCCTTACAAAATATGAAAAATTAAAAGTTAAACATTAAAACTTGCACTGGCATTAGACACACAAATAACTTAGTTAAAAGAGAAACACACCAATTTAGTTACTTTATCATTTATTTTACCAGTGATTTAAAATATTTGTCAACACATTCACAAATTTCTGCCACAACATTTGACACTATGGCAGATAGTCACATGGAAGTGAAAAGGGCCAGGACTTAATCCAATCCAGTAAAAGTGAGTTAGTTCCTACATAAACAAGCTTCAAATCTTGAAGCTATTCCATAATATGTTTCATAATAAAGACAGCAACATATGAGGAATACTGACAAGATGACATGATCAGAGCTTGCAGAACTGAGAAGAAAAGTCAGCCTAGAGGACTATATTTGGCTCGTGATTGAAGCATTAGAAAGGAAATTGCCTGTAATCAAAAGAGACAAAAATGTGACTGTCTCTAAACAGGGGTAGCTTTAAAAGTTTATTGGAAGATGAAAAGTTTTAATAGAGAATACGCGGGACTATATTTCTTCTATGACAAAGATAACACATATTGTTTTAAACTATACCCAAGATTCTTCTTGTGGGGAGGACATCCCTTCTGGATCTTCCCTTTACTGTTTCTATACTCAGAGACCCAGTGTTGAGGAACAATCTTCTTTTCAGACAAAGAAGGCTGGATGCAGTTACCTCTGGAGCTCACAAGCAACACCACTCTGAGCAATGGCAGATGGGGTTGTTTGAGAAATGAGGAACTTCCTGTGCTTGCTGTCACCCTGGAAGCTAAGCATACTGCCTCTGCAGTATTCCCAGCCCCAGCTAGCAGAAATTATATAAAATTGGCAAGAGTAGAACATTTTTGCTGTACAAAACTGCCTACATTACAGGAGTAAAAGTTAATTACAGAATAAAGACAAGTAAACAAATTTTGAGGCATACAGAAGAAAAATACACTTGACACACCTGGATGTTGCACATTTTGACTTGTTTGTAGCTGAGGGGCTCCACTGCTCACAGGTGTACCGGGTACTGTTGAAGGCACCTGACTTTGCATGAAGTTTTGATTAGTTTGCCCTCCAGGGAAGCCAGGTGGGAGGCGCTTGGGCATTCCTTAATACAAAACATTTATTTATTAGTTTCTGTAATTTGGTTACACGAGCGCAGACTGACAGAGTAGCTCTTCCCATCAAGTTAGCAAGGACAGGTATCAACAATCAGGAACCAATGAAAATCAAAATATTCTAGCAGCTCAGTTCTTGCCCATCTTCAGTTTAGGAATTTCCAAAAAGGCAATGTAATTTAAGATTAAACAGGAAACTATAGCAACTTTGAGTTACTGGAAAAAAAGATGTTTGTGCTGGTGTACTTATAACCTTGAGCACAGTTTATAACAGCTGTCCGCTTTAACAAACCTGGGTAAGAAGCTACTGTGTCTTGAATCAAGTTGTGATTACCTACATTGTATTTCCTACGTACACCATTATTCATTCACAAAGGGCAGATTTTCTAAAAACTGAAAACAAAGTATGATGCTTTACAGTACTCTTATCTCCTTATTTTTTATTGAATCTTTTCCTTCCTAATCACGCCCGGTATACAGTCAACATACACACTGAGTGTGTGGCAATTTCTTGTGTTCTTTAGCATTGATTATGAACTCCTGGGGGCAGAAACTTTGTCTGTTTACAAGGCCCCATGCACACACCTTTTGTCACTATTTGTGTGTGTTTGGAGGGAGGGGTAGTTTTGGGGTTTTTTTTTAATCGCAACTTCTAGCCCAGGGGTGGGCAAACTTTTTGGCCTATGGGCCACATCAGGTTTCCAAAATTGTATAGAGGGCCAGTTAGGGGAGGCTGTGCCTCCCCAAACAACCAGGCGTGGCCCAGCCCTCACCCCCTATCCGACACACCCCCGCGTCTCGCCCCCTGGTGGCCCCCCAGGACTCCTGCCCCATCCACAAACTCCCGTGCCCTGTCCCCTGACCGTCCCGGGACCCCCCACCCCTGACTGCCCCCTGCCACCCCATCCAACCCCTCCTCTCATTCCTGACTGCCCGCAGGGACCCCTGCCCCCGTTCAACCCCCCTGCTCCTGGCCCTCTGACCGCCCCAATCCCTATCCACGCCCCCGCCCCCTGACCACCACTTCCAACTCCCCCACCCTCTATCCAACTGGTGGCTGGCAGCGCTGCAGCCGCACCGCCCAAGCACCAGGACAGGCAGCTGCGCTGCCCGGCTGGAGCCTGCCACGCCACCGCGCGGCACAGAGCACCGGGTCAGGCCGCGGCTCTGCAGCTGTGCTGCTGCCCAGAGCATTGTGCCGGTGGCGTAGTGGCTGAGGCTGTGGCTGCGGGGGAGGGGGAACAGCAGGTGAGGGGCTGGGGGCTAGCCTCCCGAGCCAGGAGCCGGGCAGGAGGGTCCCGCGGGCCAAATGTGGCCTGCAGGCCATCATTTGCCCACCTCTATCCTAGCCTCAGAAGAAGATGGAATTTAGCAGTCACTGCTTTCCATTTATCCCTATATATCAAAATAAGCACAATCTAATAAAAAGACTCAGGGATAGATTTAACTCAGATGTTGACAATTGCTTGGTCTTCCATCTCTATATTAAACATATTATTTTAACAATTTTTTCCTCACATTGATCAGGCTACATTTGTCTTCCTTCATACAACAAAACATATACACAAAATAAAGACGTCTACTTTATTTACAGGTTATTTTTCAGGTTGGTAACTCTGCTTGGTTACACTTAACCTTTAAACTGTGAGAATGAGTGAGTTCTACTAATTGTAGTCATGATCTAAACCCAGTGTAAGGGGTAGTGCAGCATTGTGCTGCCCCTGGAGTAACCCAGGAGGGCAACTGTAATTCACAAGTCACAATCTTCTTCCTGTTTTCCCTGCTACTCCAAGAGGGAGTAACTGTGCAGAATCTATACCTGGCATAGCACACATTCGCTGGTATGCCAGCACAGCTATGCCAGTTGGTATATTGGGGTAATAGAGCCAAGGCTCTACCTAGTCCCTGCCCCATTTTCACCCACCTTAGCGAGGGGTGGTGTAAACGACTCTGCAGGGCCCACTTCCTCCTCTTGCACATCCTGTGTTGTGGGTAGCTGGCACACAGGGCATAAGGAGGAGCCTTGCACCTACTTAAGCCTCTGTACCATTGAGCTAGCAAGCCACAATTTGACACTCTGGCCCCACTGAGTTCCTTGTAAATTAACAACATTCTAGCACATTTAAATAAATCACTGGGACATATATAAACTTATAAGTCAATCATTAATATTTCATGACATCAAGATTACTGGTCAAGTCTGAGACCTAGCTGCAAATCTTGAACAGACACTCTTTGAAATAAACTATGGAAGGACTGTCAACTCCTAGTAATTTAGCAGGAGTGAAAGTTCAACCACTCAGAACTCAAACACAGAAAAGTAAAATCTTAAATAATTTTGCTATATATTAAATCTAACCTACAGTTTTTACTATGCTAAATTAAGTAAGCATTGAATAAAATATATGCATATATTTGAATTATTTATAAAGCAACATAGATGTATATGGTGCTATGTAAACAATGACAGATCCCTACCCCCACCCCGATGTGCTTACAATTTAATTCAGACGTAATGCAGCAAGGGATAACTATGAACAAAGGAAAGAGATAAGAAGCAAGATCCTCAGCAGGTGTAAGTCAGCGTGGCTCCACTGAAATCAATAGAACTATGTCAATTTAAACCAGGTGAGAATACAGTAACCCATGTCCTCACCGTGGACAATAAGAAAATCTGGAAATAAGTTCAAATTATATTAATATCTTGCTAGTTGGTTGTGTCTTTATGTGAGATGTTTAAATAGTTATTAGAAAGAGTAGGATTTTGTGTTTTTATTAAGTTAACATATTAAGAATTAAGGGGAAATATTTGACAAGATTATAGGAGTAGAGGTCAAGGTTAAGACTACCTATCTGGAAATAGTGAATCCTGATGAGGAATGAGGAGACGACAGTGGCTATTCTAGGTAAAAGGGGATCTGGCATCAGAAAGGGTAAAGAATTGCCTGTGGGTGTTGGAGATGAGGGAAGTTGCAAGACACAGGCCCATGAACAAGAGCATGAAGAATTTGAATCTGACACAGAAGGAAATCAGACACAAAGTGCAAAGACTAAACAGATGAGAGATTTGGTTGGAGCAAGAGGCATGGAACAGCCTATTGGATAGACTTGAGGTGTACGATATGAGAACCTGGGAAGCCACAGTGGATGGTGCATTAGGCAAGGAAAGAGATTACTAGAGTATTGACAAAAGTTTTAGCAGTAGGGATGGAGTTAGATGGATGTTTTTGGAAATAAAAAAACGCAGCAGGATTTAGCAACAACTTGAATGTTGAGGAGAACAGACATGATGAACTGAATGCTGCCATTCAGGGAAATGCTGAAGGAATGTTCAGAGAAAGTATGAGATCCAGTCTAGCACAAAAACTACAAACGCCTAAAGAGTAGAAAAAGTCTAGGAGGAGGCTCTTGAAGGCAACAGACAGGTGGAAGACAACAAGAAAAGGGATGTGGGATCTGGCCAAAAACAGGTCCTTAGTGCCTGTAGTTAAAGTAGTGTCTGGAGTGATGCAGTAGAAGCAGAGGACCAAGAAGAGAGCTAAAGAGGAGAAAACTGAGGAAGCATGAGTAGACAAAAGAGAAGGAAGAAGATAGTGAGGGAGGTGACGTCAAAGGAGGTGTGAATTTTAGAAAAGAATACAGTAGCATACCTTGAAGGCAGAGAGAAAAGAGTGCAAATGTTAGGAAGGGGATGACATGGAGCAAAACAAGTGAGGAGAGAGTCATGGGGATACATCAGCAGTTTGAAAGGGGAAAGCTGAGACAAGTTATGTACTTATTCAATGGAAAGGGTTTTTAAACTACCTTTTTTAAAGTAACAGTCTGGATATAAGAAGAAAAGGAGTACTTGTGGCACCTTAGAGACTAACCAATTTATTAGAGCATAAGCTTTCGTGAGCTACAGCGAGCTGTAGCTCACGAAAGCTTATGCTCTAATAAATTGGTTAGTCTCTAAGGTGCCACAAGTACTCCTTTTCTTTTTGCGAATACAGACTAACACGGCTGTTACTCTGAAGTCTGGATATAAGTTCTAGCTGTCTTTTTATAATGTAACTTTTATTTTTGATGACAGAAAGGTCTGATTTTCTTACCTCCTAAGCCAGGATGTAAACCTTGTGGACCTTGGTTTTGCTGCTGCATCACCATGAAGTTGGGGGGTACATTCCCCTGTTGCACCATAGGATTACGACCAGGAGAACTGACAGGCTGTTGAAATCCCTGGGGAAGTGCATTATTCTGAGGAGGCCTTGGTCCCATCTGCTGCTGTGTTTGGTTAACTGTTGGAGAAGATGCAGGAGATCCCTGCTGGAAGGAGGAGGGAGAAGAAGCAGGAGATTTGCTGGTCAGGTGGGGTTGCTGTAGTGGTGTAGGAACCCGTGAGGGCCCTCCCTGGAGATTTTTCATCTGCGGAGCAGTAAATTGACCAGGGTTGTTCATTTGAGAAAAGTTTGGATGAGCCTGAGAGGCTTGCTGGCTTCCAAAAGGGTATGGAGGTGGAGGGTGGGAGGGAGTCTGGACTGTTGCTAAAGATGGCCTTGCTTGGAGTTGTTGCTGCATTTGTCCAGGCAATGGGGCCTTTTTCCATCCCTGGTTTACTGTCAAAGTACCCATTGTTCCTTGGCTTGGTGGAGGTTGAAGTGCTCCTGAAGGCAGCTGGTTCCAACCAGGAGGAACTGGAACCTGAGCTGGGGTAGTAAATGAAGGTCGAATACCCTGTTGTGGCTGCTGATGTTGCTGGGGGGGACGTGGCTGCAGCTGTGGCTGTTGCTGCAGTTGTTGAAAGTTAGCTGGGTTCATTTGTCTGTTTACAGGAACTGATTGCATTGAATGGATCTGAGGTGCTAAAGAGCCAGATGGATGATTTTGCTGCTGGATAGTTAGTCCAGACAAGAGTGGATCCATTGAATCTATTAAAATAGCAAACAAATGTGACAATAAATAATACACTGCAGCCAAAGATAGAAAACAAGAAAGAGTAAGTTACTTGCTTGCGTTTGTTTTCTCCTCTGAACTTGAAATCCAATAAAAATTCACATTCCAGCATTCCAATTTTCCGATGTAGACAATAATTAGTACACTAAAAGAAGCCAGAATTTCTGGCAACCTTAAGAATCTAATCATAAGCATTGTGAAAGGTATAAATACAGTACTGTGGTCTCCAAGAACCTATTCTTATATAAGACATATATATTTACTGGGACCAAAAAACCTCCCAACTCTGAAGTGAAGATGAAATAACAAGAAATTATGAAGGTAGTGTAATTAGATAACATTTCCAGAGAAGTAGTTAATATTTTCTGTAAAGAAAAATGATAATGTTTTGCTTTTGCTTTGTGCCTTACATCAAAAGGATTTTAGAAGCACTTTACAAAACTGGACAAGAATACTGACTATTTTAAAAAGGGGCAAGTCACTTAACCTTTCTGTGCCTCAATAGTCCAAAACTCACACAACTTGCAGTGGCAAAACTAGGCAGAGAAAATCAGGCCTTCAACTTCCAGTCGACTTGTATTGAAAAATTGTACTTCCCAAAGAGGCGTATTTGCTTCTCATTTTTGCCTCAACCTACACATCCTTTTCCTAGCCCTACCTACCATAGTATTCATGATCGTTAATTTATTATAGATTCATATATAATTATATCGAAATGTAAGCTCCCCAAAGTGATAAGGTCCCCATGCTGAGAAGTGCCACACCCACCAATGGCAGTGTATAAAATAAGAATTCTAATGCAAAAGGCCAAGGAAAGGAGACTCTAGTAGGAGCTGCACCTCTGGGGGGTTGAGGGTGGGGGGGAAGAAGGGAAATCAGGCCACTTATTTAGGTGCCTAAATATCTTATTTAGATAGTAGCAAAGCTGAAAATATATTAGATGTTTCCAAACATAACATCCCTATCCTAAAGAGTCTAAAAAGACAAAGGTAGACAGATCCACATCACAAAAATGCCATCACCTTAGCTGGTAGTCTCAGTAATGAGACTAACAGTACGTCTATACAAAAAAAAAAAAAAAAACAAACACAAACACCCAAAAAAGAAAACACCATGGCATCAAGTCTCAGAACCTGAAGTCTACAGACTTGGGTTTGTGGGGCTCAGGCTATAGTGCTAAAAATAGCCGTGTGGATGTTCTGAGGCGGGTGGGTCTCATAGCCCCATCAGGAACATCAACATGGCGATTTTCAGAGCTGCAGTGCAAGCCCAAGTTTGTAGACCTGGGTGACACACCCTGGCATCCCAATATTCACCACAATCATTTAATTAGGATATGTTTTATACAAAGTGTGCCTTGTGAGGTATCATGCTAGAAGTCTTGATTTGTTAGACATTAATATCTCGTTGGATTGTATGTGCTATCGTCATATGTGAAGTTATGAACGTGTTACTGAAACATGTTGCAAGACTGAAAACACCCACAAGCAGCCTTTTGGGTACAACAGTAAAAAAGACCAAACAATCCTAAAAGCTTATTGAGGAAATGCAAACAAGCACAAGGATTACCCCAGGAACTGTGTACAATAGAAACCTCTCAGAAACAGCACTACAGAATGGGAACTGTTTGACCCAGGTCACAGCAAAAGAGCTTTCCAGCAAGTGGAAAGAAGATACAAAAGGGGGACAATGACATCATGATAAGACCTCACTCTCCCTACAAAAACACACTTGGAAACACCTGAGGGGCAAGGATTGAACTGTTGCAAGTGATGATCCCAGGCTAGAGGAATTTTTAGCTTGTGCATGAAAACCTGGGAAAGCCAAGCTGCAAAGCCAAGGCAGCTTGTGCCTTAAGAATCTGCCAGCCTGTTTAGGGTGAGAATTTGCTAATTCATATCCTACCTGTCTACTGTGTTAAACTCAATTTGCGGTTTTGTTTATTTACTAAGGTAATCTGCCTTGATCACTTATAATCACTTAAAATCTATCTTTTGTAGTTAATAAACTTGTTTTTGTTTTGTCTAAAACCAGTGTGTGAGGAAATTATACCTTGGGGCAGAAAGCTGTTGCATATCTCTCTCCACATTGAGGGAGGGGGGTGAATTTTAGGAGCTTACGCTGTACAGTTTCCTGTGCAGTGCAAGACGGTACAACTTGGGGTTTACATTCAAGAGGGGCATGTCCTAACAACTGGGAGGTGCCTTAGCTGAGCCTTCCCAGGCAGAGCTGATCTCAGCATTTGTGTGAGAAGCTGCAGGGGGGGTGTCCCTATCTGTGTGTATGCTGGTGAAAGAGGAGAGCGTGGCAACTTATCACAGCACCACAGTGTGAAAGGAAGCCCAGGCTGGTGGGTCAGGCGGGCTCAGTGGTACCCCGGTTCCAAGTGGCACCCTGTTATACTGGGCTCTGGGATGCGCTGCCGCTGGTGTGTTTTTGCAGTGTAGATATACCCTAAGAATTGACAGCACACAAAAACTATATTATTCTCTGACCCTGAGTGGTGATCCCTCCAGGCAGAGAGGAGGAACAACAGTGTGGGGAAGCTTTCCTTTCCAGATGCAACTAAAAATATTTTAACAGTACTACAGTAAGAAACAATTCTGACAATGGTCATCAAGATTTCTGTTACTAAAGGTTTTTCTAATGTTTAAAACCTGTAGAAGAAACCTTTCCAGGTAATGACAATACTTTCTTCCAGTGAAGAAATCATTCAAGGAGGGGTGTCTGTTAGAAAAGTAGGGGGACAGCCCTGGACAAAATGTTGGTGATATCCTTCAGAGTGTACTCATGTCCCTGTATGCTGAAGGAAAAAGAAGTCAGAAGTACTTTGCGGTAAAAAACTGTCAATAACAATAGTTGTATGTAGTGTTGTTGTAATCTCTTTTATTCAACCAACTTCTGTTGGTGAGAGGGACTAGGTTTTGAGCTTACCAAGAGCTGAAGAAGGGCTCTGTAAGCTGTGTGTAACTTTGAAAGCTTGTCTCTCTCACCAACAGAAGTTGGTCCAATAAAAGATATCGCCTCCCCCTCCTTGTCTCTGTAACAGCGATAGTGACAGACAAATGCTATTGCTGTACATGTTCTTTTTTACCTGACTGTGAAGCAGGTCGAGGTGTCCTGGGCTGCAGCTCTGCATTAGCTCCACTTGCCATCATAGAAGAGGAAACATTTCCACTCTGGGACATCATAACAGTTGCAGGGTTGTTCATTCTTATTAACCCTAGAAAATTAAAAATCATTATTTGTTAGATCTTAGATGCAGTTGGTCATATTACTGTACCTACAATGGATAACACTGGTTTCAAAACAAAAACAGTTAGAATAGCATTATCAATTTTTCATTAAACAAAACATTTCTTTAAACGTAAAGAATTCTTCCCCAAGAAAAGACTCAAATTGAACTTACTTAATGAAAACTCCACTCATTTTAGTCAGCTTATCAGTCTGAAAGTTTGCGAAGTATGAAAATTCTCACTAGTAATAAAAGGAGGTATTTATACAAAGAATATTTCGAAATACTATTGGAATTTCTGAACCTACCACTGGTGGCATCTACTGTGCTAAAAAAAAAAAAGTGATATCTGACTCAATGGCAATATGAAAGCTTCACATGAGAAACTGAAAAATGTGCTTAGCTACCAGAGCAGAGGTGGGCAAACTACGGCCCGCAGGACCCTCCTGCCCAGCCCCTGAGCTCCTGGCCCAAGAGGCTAGCCCCCCGGCCCCTCCCCAGCAGCCTCAGCTAACTGCACCGCCGGCGCAATGCTCTGGGCGGCAGGGCTGCAAAGCCGCGGCTGCCTGTCCTGGTGCTCTGGGTGGTGCATCTGTAGAGCCGCCAGCCACCGGTGCTCCAGGCAGCGCGGTAAGCGGGCAGAAGGCAGGGAGCACGGATGATTGGATAGAGGGCAAGGGAGTTCAGGGAGGGTGGTCAGGTGGTGGGGGTGTGGATAGGGGTCAGTGCGGTCAGAGGGCGGGGAACAGAGGGGTTGAATGGGGACAGGGGTCAGAGGGCAGTCAGGAAGGAGAAGGGGGGGTTGGATGGGGTGGCGGGGGGCAGTCAGGGGCAGGGATCTGGGGACAGTCAGGGCACAGGGAGAAGGGGTGGTTGGATGGAACAGGAGTCCCAGGGGGACAGTCAGAATGAGAGGAGGGGTTGGATGGGGCGGCGGGGAGCAGTCAGGGGCAGGGGTTCCGGGGGTGGTCAGGGGACGGGGAAGGGCGGGGTCGGATAGGGGGTGGTGGCCAGCCCACACCTGGCTGTTTGGGGAGGCTCAGCCTCCCCTAACCAGCCGTCCATACAATTTCGGAAACGCGATGCAGCCCTCAGGCCAAAAAGTTTGCCCGCCCCTGTACCAGAGTGAGGAGCAGGATATAAAAATAGATTAGATGAACTAATATTTCTCTAGGATGGAAACTGGCATAAACTTTTGATTAATTTTTAAAGTGCTTTATGACTGTTAAGCTAATATTTTACTGGGATGGCAATTTAGTCTCTTACATGTGACTTCCATATTGACATTGATTTGCTTATCACTTTTTCCAGCAAGATGGTCACCTCCCTTAGTGTGTTCAGAAATACCAAAAGGCCATTCAAAGCATGTTTTCATGTGTCTAGATCTGTAAATAAAACAAAACATCTACAATGTAAATAAAACATTTAAGTTTAACTTATTGCTTTGGTACTGAATCAACAGGAAAAAAAAATCTGTAGCAGCCTAAATCTTACAGTGACTGAACTATTAACCAACAAAGCTATATATATTCCTCCTTTTATTTCTGGGGAGAAGCATTTCTTACCCTGAAAACTTCAGATTCTAGGGTAAACAGACAACTTTATTCCAAATGTATTCATTAGCTTCTCTCTTCAAAGAAAAATTAGCTTTAATTAAAGTAAAAATTTGAACTCAGAAGACCTTTGAAAAATGTGCAGCTGACGTTTTTGGTAATATTGAACCAAGTAATAATGTATAATGCACTTTACACATTCAAAAAGCTGTACAAACATTATCAAAATACACCTTGCAAAGTATTCATATGTATTTTCTTTATGTTACAGATGAGAGGCAAAAGAGGTAAAGTGACTTGCTCAAAGCCACACTCCAAATCAGTGGCAGAACCAAAATTAGAACTCAGGACCTGAGGATTACAAATTCTCATGTCATTCCTCCAGACTACATAGATTCCTCATTGACAGAATTATTATTTTAAAATCAGAATATGTTAATTCAAAGTGATTTCTTTCCTGAAGTCTTCAACCTCTCTGCAGAATGGATTTGTAGTGGGAATGGTAGATTCTTCCCTTTTCTTGTGTTAGGAAAAAATGGCCACAAGCATCATTGGCAGCCCTATCCTCCAAATAATAAAAAAGTCATAAAGTTCAAGGAAAAAAAGGGAATGGAGAACCAGTCTCACTTCCATGAGCCTGTGGCAAATATACTCTAGTTACAATAATGTACCTTTGATTTTTTTTTCTGTGCTACACAGAAGGTAAAAACAAAACAAAACAAAACACTTATCTAAGTGAACTTTTGGGAAAGTATTCTGAATCCCACACATACAAATCTAGCTCCTAATCCCATAAAGCTTTAACCATGTGCATAACTTTACACAAATGTAATCCCATTGACTTGAACAGGACTACTCACTTGTAAAAAGTTACACATATACTCTGGGCTCTAGAAAAGCATTAAGGAGATGGAGAGAAAAGGACCATATGAAGAGATATTTGGAGGAAAAAACTTCATGGTTTCACTCAGGCTGAGATTTTTCAAAAATGTCTACGGGAATTAGGCACCCAAATCTCTAACTTTCTATGCAAAGTACACTGAGACCTAGGAAATGAAGCTCAAAGATTTTCATAGTGGAAGTAATAGTCTATTTTACATTTTTTGTTAATTACAGTGATTTAACTACTCTTAAATTAACCAGATTTCCACCCACAATGTAAATTTCTTTTCCATTCATTCCAGTGGATAGCTACATTTCTCTTGTCCAAATCTACTGTACATTAGAATGTCAATGAAAGCTCCCTATTTGTTAATTTTTTAAAAAGTTGTATTAAATCCTATTTTAATTGTTTTAAAATTATTTACTTTGCTTTGTAATTCAATACAACTATTAGAATACTTTATTACAGAACGATTTTCCTTTAACTTATTCAGTAGTGTGACTTCCTGCAATTTATGAGTTATACTGGCATGATAGGATAATGGATGGCATATATGCAGTTTTTGTTTAAGCATACAACTTGGATGAGAAATAGTTCTCCATTACAACAGTGTTAATGTACAGGAAAACAGCCATACTAAAGCAGCAGTAAAACTGAATGAATAATGCAAAAATGTATTGTGGGAATCTGTGCTAATTTTCATATGAGTTCACTTTTCTGTGATCATTCACCTTTTGTATTCACTATCTGGACATTCAACTGAAATTTACTAGCATGGCTACTTGTGGGAAGTAACAACATACAAGTATTCACACACTGGATATTTTACATGGGATGGGACACTGACAGCAGGGAAACTGGTATGCATATTGCTTATTGGAGTTACAACTCTACTAGCAACTGTTGCTACAATCACAATAAGCTTAGTAATAAATGTAATAATGTGTAACACTAAATTTAACTTACCTTGGCCACTCTGAATGGGAAATCCTGTCTCCATTCGTATTGAATTGCCTGCTCCCATGGGCCCATTAATCCTGACATCTTGACTTCTATTTTGACCTAAAGCCAAGTTGATGGCACCTTCACCTGGAAGTAATACACAATCTATGAAGTTAAATTATATACATGGGGTGGGAGGACAAGGGAGAGGAAGGAACCAACCTACAAAGCAGCATTTAAAGATGGTGTCAAATTTTGAGCTACTTTGCACTTTGGAATATAGGGTGATTATGTAACACACACTACTCTTGCCCACTCCTCAAGTATGCAGTCAATATATTGAAAATTGAATTGTGGTCTTTAATAAGCGAAGAATGGAGCATCCTGAGGCAAAAAGACTGACAAGCTACATGCCCTGGGTTTGAACCTTGCATACTGTGCCCTGGGCTTGTTCTTGTAGGATCAGCCAGGAGTGCAACTCTAATTATGAAAGCCACTGATTTTAAGAGGAAAGCTTCATCTTAGACAACAGCATGAAAATATGCAATTTTTTTAAAAAAAGATAAGGGCTAATCTACATTAGAAGCACTACAGTGGCACCGATGCAACTGCGCCGCTGTACCACATCTGGGGAAGATGCTCTATGATGTCAGGAGAGAGCTCTCCCGTCAACATGATAAAACCACCTCTACAAGACGCAGTAGCTATATTAGTGGGAGAAGCTCTCCTGCCGACACAGCACTATCCACACCAGAGCTTAGGTTGGTGTAACTTACGTCGCTTATTCACACCCATGAGCAACATAAATTATACTGACATAAGCGGTTGTGTGTACAATCCCTCAGTAACATGTTGGTAATGACATTCAGAAACACCTTCTACAGAATTTCAAACTCAAGTAACTATTACATGTAAACTTACCCCTGAAGGAACAAACAAAGTAAGTGTTGTTTCAATACAGCTACAGAAAAATGGACTGCTTCAGAAAACAAAGGAAGACATTTCTCGAAACTAAAGTTTCAGAAGGTCTGTGAAGCCCATTCTCAAGCACAAAAATTGTTTATCAATATTGCAGTTTTAGCACAGCCACAATTTTAGCACCTCTTAACAAGAGATGTGACGTACCTTCAATCTGAACAGAGAGAATTCCCAAGTCACGGAGCTGCTGGTTGTTGCTCTGAGCCAGAATTCGCAGCCGCTCTGCAGCTTCACGGGGTATATTAAATGTAACACGTACACTGTTCCAGGGTTCTACCTTCTGCAATTTTAACTTGTTGGATTCTTAGTTAAAAGAAAAATAAAATGGAGTATTAAGTCATTTTTTAAACAAACAATGTAATAGCGTACCAGAACAAAGATGAAAACCGAGCTACCTATTTGGCTTTCAAGATTGTCAATGGTTATTCCAATATGTGGAGATGGGGAAGTTTTCTATACAGCTGTGTAATCATGCCAAACCATACCAGTTATTTTCCCAAAAAGTCAACTTCATAAAGAACCACAGAGATGAAAACCAGCACACCATGGCCAACATAGTAACTCAGAGAGGCTATCAGAAAATTAAAACTTTTTTTGTGTAGACTGGTTTGAAACGGTGTAACTATTCAAAATAAATGGCTATTCAGAGAAGCAGAGTTCCAGACTGAGTCAGTTTTTCATTCCTGTAATAGTCTTCACTATATATGTGGCTCTGAAACTTACCAGTAGCATCTATGAAGAATACACATCCTTAACTTCAACTAACTTGCTTAACCTCCTTTGGTATACTCAACTCATATTTAGACAGCATATACAACAAACATATGTAAAACCTACAAGTTTTTCAGAAAGCTAGCTACATTGAATCTATTCAGTCCCCTCTACGTAGATCATCAATT
This sequence comes from Lepidochelys kempii, assembly GCF_965140285.1. Classification (NCBI taxonomy): domain Eukaryota; kingdom Metazoa; phylum Chordata; order Testudines; family Cheloniidae; genus Lepidochelys; species Lepidochelys kempii. Next base: position 26,120,680 of record NC_136392.1, on the reverse strand, counting down.
ATTGGAAAAGTAATAGGTAGGAACCAGAATAGATAGGTGAAAGGCAAATCATCCTGGATACAGTTATTTAAGATATACTTATCCAAAGCATGTCACTATGCAATACATTAAAATCATCTACAAATTTTATTCCTAATATAGATGTACAGAGCTATAATTTTTAACTTGTTCAAGAAAGTCTCTTTACAATTTGGACCTATGGTTGCTGTTTCCCAATCACTTGATATTTCCCCTAGTGACAAAAGACTTACTAAATTTGTTAATTATTTATTCCTTAATATCATATCACTTGTGAATGTAATAATCCATCACTACCAAGTGCTTAGTGTCTCAGCCAAATGGTTAGTGTAACAGCAGAAAGACATCTCTATTGTACTGTTTATCCTCTTTCGTATCTGCAGACATTGCCTCAAGGGTAAATTATTTAATCCTCCCTTTCACATTGATGTAAAGAACTAATTCTTCTGCCATTTCCTTTTCTTTCATCAATAGCTCTTTATTGTTCTATCCTATCAAAAACCTTGTTGGATCTCATTTTATACTTCTAAAAAACATTTAAAAGATCTCATTACTGGTTTTAATATACCTAGTTATTAGTGATTCATTTTCCCTTCTTGCTTTTCAAATACTATTTATCTCAGGTTCTTACACATGTCTCACAAAGATGCAGTTTATTTCCCCTATACTTTCGGAGCTCTATTTTGTTCTAAAAATCAGCTTAAACAATTTGCCACTCGTTCACATTAATTTTAAAAGTTTTAGTTTCACACAGAACCATGCATTTTTAAAACCAATTCCTTCACTTCTTCTAAAGCACCTATTGCCATAGTTTATAATATATGCTATAATAGAGTGGGATTTGCTCAAATTAAATACAGATCCACTCTAGTTCTTAAAGGCAATGAAAAGACTCCCAATGTTGGATCATATTAAAGAAGTTCTGTATTAAAATCACAAATGTGTTTGATTCCCCATAGTTTAAATTCCAGGGTATTACTAATTAAGAGGTCTCCTGGTTTTTGGTACTGTTTCTCTCCCTCTATGTGTGAAACTTGCAAGCTGCTAATTGTGTTAGTACATTCTAAGACAGAGTCTGTTCTCAAAGCAAGTCTCTGTAACAACAACTACTCACACAGAGAGAGACTCAAAGCAATACTCTGTAACAACAGAAACAGCACCCAGAGACTCCCCACCCTTTTGTTGTATTCATCTCGCTTTGTTAACAATTGTGATTAAAATAGAGATAGAGGATGTATGTGGATGGATGCTTGGTGTGGATAATAACTGAATGACCAGGGAGGTGCCAGCCTAAGAATCCAGTGTCCATCGGCTGAAGAAGGCGTCAAGTGGAAATAACCAGGGGGCCCCCGGAGGGCAGACTGGAATCCACCCAACAGCCTCAAGAATGGGAGAACCAAAGAACAGGATAACATCTGGCAGCACAGAGCAGTCAGGAATGAGCCATCTGCTGATTGATTGAGCAACAGCACGATGAAGCAATTCCCATAGATTGGCACAGGAAGAAATTCCTATAAAAATGCACTCTAGAAAGTGAGAACTTTGGGGTCTGATTCTGCAAACCAACTTCCAGGAGCATCAGATGAGCAGCTGGCAAGGACCTGCTCCCTCCTCATGTCCAGGCCACTTGGCCAGTGGCTTGGCATGAGCAACTCTAAGGCTGGTAACTATGATAACAACCTTGCAGAACGTATGTGTGAGAATAAATATGAAATTGAATGGAATGTTATAGCTGTAACTAACTGCTTACTAGAATTCTTTCTGTATTCACAATAAATGTGGCATTTTGCCTTTTCCCCTTTAATAAGATCCTGCTGGTTTTTATTTTATTGGTAGAACACCAATTCCCACTGAAACTGATGGATCAGTTCCTGACTAAGGTACAGAAGGAGGAGATTAACGCGAGGTGAAAAGGATTTTTTGGGGGAGCACTCTAGAATTGGTAGATCAATTACATTATAATTACTAATGACCCTACACTGCGGAAAGAGGTCCAGGATAACGCAGGAAATATTTAAAACTCTGACCGATAGCGTAAATGGGCCAATATTCAAACACACAAAATTGACTAGATGGAATAGAGGGGTCGAATCTTAATTCAAACATGTGGAGCGAGAAAAAGAATCTTCCACAGAATCTGAGACAGATTTCTGAGAGTCTACCTCCCAGAGAATCCAAAGGGGTGTAGCACAAAAATATTCCATAGGGGAAATGCATTAAGGAGAAAGAGCCTCTTACAATAAAGCATGTCTTCATGGGGAAATTATACTGGTGTAAAAAAAGGTGTCATTTTAAACTGCTATACTTATATAGGTATAGCCTCCTTATTCAGTTTATCTTATGTTGCTTGGGAAGAGGTTTAAGCTAAACCAAAAAATCCACTTATATTGGAATAAGAACATCCACACAGGGGTTCATACCATTAAAAAACTTAAATTTCGTTTATAGCTTAATTTAATTATATGTGGTACAACTGGTAAAACTTTGTTTAGACAAACCCAAAAAAGAGTAAAATTCCTTACACAGATCTTTATTCTAGAGAACTAAAGTTCTCTAATAGCTGGAAAGAACCTTAAAAAGTCATAGTAAGCCTGGTATCTACAAAAAGTATGCAATAAAAACTATTTTATAAGACTATAAGAAATGACTGACAAAAATAGTGAAGATCCTGGGGAAAACCAGCACATATTATGGACCTCTTTGCTGGTATTAATAGCCACATTAAAGGGAAGCTGTAGGACGTTTTCAGCTGCATACACAATTCCAAGGTATCTCAGAAAATCTATGGGTGCAGACAGGACATGGGCCAAAATACTATAAAACAAAGATGTATGTAACTTTTGGTGAAAAGAGAGTTAAAAAGTTGACAGTAGGATAGGGGAATTCAATAAGTGGGAGGAAAAATGCTGAACTAATAATACAATCATAATGATATTAAGCAGCTAAAGAATTTCAGAACACGTTTTCACTCTATGCTGTCCAGAGGAAAAAGCACTGTAAACTTTTACAAAAAAAATAATCACAATAATTTATTACAGTCTAGAGCAGTGGTTCCCAAACTAGGGGGGGCCGCTTGTTCAAGGAAAGCCCCTGGCGGGCCGGGCCGGTTGTTTACCTGCCACGTCCACAGGTTCGGGCTATCGCGGCTCCCGCTGGCCACGATTTGCCGTTCTCAGCCAATGGGGGCTGTGGGGAAGCGGCACAGGCCGAGAAATGTGCTGGCCGCCCTTCCGGCAGCCCCCATTGGCCTGGAGCGGCGAACAGCGGCCAGTGGGACCTGCGATCAGCTGAACCTGCAGATGCGGCAAGTAAACAAACCAGCCCGGCCCGCCTGGGGCTTTCCCTGAACAAGCGGCGCCCCTAGTTTGGGAACCACTGGTCTAGAGTACCTTAATTTAGAATAGGATGTGCATGTGTGAGAGAGAGAAAAGGAAACAGAAGTTGAAAAGTGACAAGAAAATGGATTACCCATGTGTAAGAGACCAGGTACATTCTTCAATATGATATCCAGTTTCTGTTTAAAGTCTCTGTCATCTATATTTCCTTTAAAAGCGACAAAGATGGTGGAACCTTCACAAGTACCATCCTGTTTCAGGTCATCTTCTTCCAGTCTGGAGTCAAAATCCACCTCTAAGTCTTCCATAGTTGAGGAGAGCAAGGAAGTGTAGGTTTCTTTTAAGTTAGGTAGATCATCCAAAACCATGGCTATTTTCCAGCAATGCAAGCCAGTCAGACGTTAAGGAGATGCTTTGAAGGAAATAATAATAATAATGCATTGTAAAATAGGTACAACTGGGCAACTAAACCAAAACCATGATACATAATCTGAGCACTAGAAATTATTTTCTAGGGGAACAAGGACAGTAAAGTGCTATTGTGTTACATTTCTTACATGTGATCCCAGTGCAGATTATTCTAAGATACTGTGGTACAACAGTAACTGTCTGTTGGTCCAATAAAAGATATTCTTTCACCCTCCTGGTCTCTTCAAAAGAAAGCAGAACTGGAAGAGAGGGAGAAGGGCAGCAACCCTGAAGCTGCTCAGAAGACCACCAATGGCCTCCACTACAGCTGGAGATATCATTGCTACTCCACCATAGTGTCTTCACCACTACCACAACTCCACACACACCATTTTGAGCAACAGATGGTAGGATACAGGTAGCAGCAGTAAAACTAAGGCAGCATGCTTCCAATTTTTTTCCCTTCTCTCTCTAGCCACAAATATTTAAAGCGTTAAAGAGGAGACATGAATCAGGCAGGAAGAGTTATGGTAGACAGATAGAATGGTCCTTGCACTCTGATGTAACTTTTCTTAATTTTATGCAGCTATATATGTAGCACTAACAGTATGCTTTATAATTTTATATTGATATTGGCCCTCAAAAACTTCTATTATAGCTAATACCTGTAGTAAGATTTTCCTAAAGCATTACTAGAGGGGGACCAGCCAGTTTGATAAAGAAAACCAATACGGATTCAAATTTAGAGGCAACCATTGCAAGAGAGTTAGGTGTGAGTGTCAAGGTGGCCTTGTCAACAGATATTTTGAGCAGTTCAGGGCACCTTGGAGAAGACTAATTATAAAAATGAAAACAATAGATGCCAAATCAGAGAAGGCTACAGAACTCTTTGAAACCCTGGCTGCTAAAGTTACAAGAATACAGACAGAATAAAGGAGCCAACTTTTCCATTGCCACCATGGAAAGCACACAGAGGCTGCCAACAAGAAAATAAACAACTCACCAGGCGACCCAATATCAGGGGCTGCAAGACAAACAAGCTGATCTTGAAAATCGTAGCCATCGTAATATCAGGATTGTTGGTCTGCCAGAGAAAACTCAAGGGAGTTGGTTCACAGAATTCTTCAGAACTTGACTATAAGAAGTACTCAAGTTGACCTGTAAAGGTAACCAGTTAAAAATCAATTACACTCTCATCCCAGTACCAGAAAAGGGAGAGCACCTGGTATTGATCCCAAAGCACTACTTTGCAGACAAAATGCTTGTGGTTAGACACTGCCAGGAAATTGTAAAATTTAAAAACATTCCTTAAATAGTTAGTTAGTTCTCCAATATTTTTATATGGAGATAGAATGAAATGGCAAGTTTTTAACCAAGCCAAAGGCAATTCCAGGGTTTGAAAATGCAATAGGTACTCCTTTACCCAGGAGTCATAACAAAAGTCATAGCGAATGGAAGTCCACAATCACCATCTTACCCAACAAAGCTTACCCTTTGGCTAGCTATGCTGATCTATGAACAGATGAGACTTGAACCATCCTTCTTTACAAACTGCAATACACATATTTGGATTTGACAAAGATCTTCGGATTCCTGACAGACCTAGAATCTATTTGGGTCCTTAATGCTTGGTTCTTTCCACTTGGTTTTGCGTGGCTGACATTCTACTAATTCTTGTTTAATGTTCCTGATATTTTTATTTTATGCAATTTGTAGCTCCAGCAATAAACCCTACTAGGATACAGTTAGGTCACAACTGTAATGTAAGAGCTTGTCTAAATGGCAAGGTAAAGGGCATTAGAAGGGTGTGATTCGTAAATTGCTTTAATATGCTAAGCTCTGACTGTCCTGGGTAGACCGTGCTGGTGCAAACTAAAAGGTACCTAGAACACACCAGCAAGTTCTACATGGAGCAGTTATCACACAGCACATTACAGCACTTGACAAATCACACTCTTCTAATGTGCTTTGACCAGTTAAGAGGACCCAATTCCTGAAAGTCATTGTTAGCAACAGATGAAATTTCCTAACATAGACAGGATTGTAAGGAACACACCGTTTCAAGGTTAATACGATATTCAGAAGCTCCTATCAAAACCTTTATAGCTCAGAACTGCTGACTTCACGTCAGGATATACATCAGTTTTTGGTAGCAGTCCAGTCTCTTAGTCTGCATGAAAACTACAGGGCAGAGCTTAAAGGTCATTTGCGAAACGGGGGGGCGGGAGAAATGAGTTGACCCCTTTCTTAAAAGGAAAAGAAAAACCCACCACCATCTGGAAGAGCTTTTTTAAAAAAATAAGATGAGCTTAGACTTCTGTTGTATATATATTATGTATATATTTAAAATACACCCAAAAAGTATGCCAACAAACTATTAAGGCTGTAAAGTCCAGCACTCAGAAGTTAGGAATGCCAGAATTAAGACTGTACCTTAGTTCACGCCCCGTGTGTGGATACATTAAGATACAGTCGTTAATTACATAATTGCATACTAATTTTACTATAGGACCTCTGCCTCATTCAAGGCACAGGATTGATGGTGTTCAGTGAAACCTTGTTCTGAAAACAGAATGATGATCTCCTCATGGGCTTTTCCATGGTGCTCATCACTACAGTATCAGAATGCTTCACAAACACTAATGAATTTATTTTCACAACACCCTTGTGAAGTGAGTTAGCATATTACCATTTTACAGATAAGGAACTGAGGCACAGAGCGATTAATGTCATAATGTCAACTAATTTTGAGCGCTCAATTAGGATCCGATTTTTCGGAATACTCAGCATTATATATTGCCAAAGAACAGCTTCCATTGACTTCAGTTGCAGCTGAGTGTGCAAGTCAGGCACTCAGAAAATGAGGAATACACATGCAGTGCCCACTTGTGAAAAATCTGGTTTAACTGACTTACGTAGGAACTCTGGTAGAGGCAGGAATAGAATCCAGTTCTCTAAGGCAGCATTTAACTGCCAGAACCATGAGACCATTCTTTCTCTTCCTGCCATAGGCACCAACTCCATGGGTGCTCCGGGGCTGGAGCACCCACAGCGAAAAATTAGTGGGTATTCTGCACCCACTGGCAGCCAAGCTCCCCCCACTCACCCTGACCGCACCACGTCCCTACTCCTCTGCCTACCTCTCAGTGCTTCCTGCCTAGCTGCTGCCAAACAGCTGTTTGGCGGCATGCTGGGAGGGAGGAGGAGGATCAGGAACGTGGTGTGCTCAGGGGAGGAGAGGGGAAAGAGGCGGGGCCAGGACAGGGATTTGAGGAAGGTGTTGGACTAGGGGCAGGGCAGAAGTGGGAGGGGGCGGGGCCTCGTGGATGGGGTGGAGTGGGCGCAGGGCCAGGGGCTGATGGGAGTTGAGCACCCGCCAGCAGGAGCAGAAGTCAGCGCCTATGCTTCCTGCAGTCCCCTACTTAATTCGCTACACATCTTTCAGCTTCTGCAGCAAACAAAGCAGGAGGCCTAAAGACAACATCCTCTTTCCCTATAGAACCTTGATTCATCCCCAGGGCGGGCCCATCCTATGTACTGAATGAGGGAGGGGGCCTGCGCAAAATAGCATGCGATCATGTAATTAAAGACTTTATTATAATGCATACTCACAAGAGAACTGAATTAAGAATGCACAGGCAACTATAGGCCTACCATTTCTTAACTATGCAACCTTAATGTTATTTCAATATAGTTGTGTGTGTGATACAATATGCACACATATGCAGGTCTTGTTTATATTCCTCCTGGAAGACACTAGAGACAATCAAATGCCAAGGTCCAGTAGCATGACAACGCACATATTAAAAGGAGTGAGGAAACAAAACCTGGAACAATTAAGAGATTTTTAGTTACTGTTTAAAACTGTGGTTTTTGTTTTATTGTGTATTTTTGTTTTGTTTACACTTATTAAACTGACTAAATGCCTGAATAAACTTCTGGGGGAAAAGATCTCTAGAATTCAATACACCTGCCTTAAATTAAGACTTGAGAAAGCCCCACTATCCTTCTCTGCACCTTCAGCAGGAAAGTAATAAGAACATAAAAACTGCCATACTGGGTCAGATCAAAGGTCCATCCAGCCCAGTATCCTGTCTGCCGACAGTGGCCAATGCCAGGTGCCCCAGATGGAGTGAACCTAACAGGTAATGATCAAGTGATCTTTCTCCTGCCATCCATCTCCACCCTCTGACAAACAGAGGCTAGGGACACCATTCCCTACCCATCCTGGCTAATAGCCATTAATGGACTTAACCTCCATGAATTTATCTAGTTCTCTTTTAAACCCTGTTATAGTCCTAGCCTTCACAACCTCCTCACATAAGGAGTTCCACAGGTTGACTCTGCTGTGTGAAGAACTTTTATTTGTTTTAAAACTGCTGCCCATTAATTTCATTTGGTGGCCCTTTGTTCTTATATAATGGGAACAAGTAAATAACTTTTCCTTTTTCACTTTCTCCACACCACTCATGATTTTATATACCTCTATCATATCCCCCCTTAGTCTCCTCTTTTCCAAGATGAAAAGTCCGAGCCTCTTTAATCTCTCCTCATATAGAACCCGTTCCAAACCCCTAATCATTTTAGTTGCCCTTCTCTGAACCTTTTCTTATGCCAGTATATCTTTTTTGAGATGAGGAGAGCACATCTGTAAGCAATATTCAAGATGTGGGCGTACCATGGATTTATATAAGGGCAATAAGATATTCTCCACCTTATTCTCTATCCCTTTTTTAATGATTCCTAAAATCCTGTTTGCTTTTTTGACTGCCGCTGCACACTGCGTGGATGTATTCAGAGAACTATCCACGATGACTCCAAGATCTGTTTCCTGATTAGTTGTTGCCAAATTAGCCCCTCATATTGTATGTGTAGTTCAGGTTATTTTTTCCAATGTGCATTACTTTACATTTATTCACACTAAAATTCATTTGCCATTTTGTTGCCCAATCACTTAGTTTTGTGAGATCTTTTTGAAGTTCTTCACAATCTGCTTTGGTCTTAGCTATCTTGAGCAGTTTAGTATCATCTGCAAACTTTGCCACCTCACTGTTTACCCCTTTCTCCAGATCATTTATGGATAAGTTGAATAGGATTGATCCTAGGACTGACCCTTGGGGAACACCACTAGTTACCCCCAGTGATGAGCTGCCAAAATCTTAACAACCGGTTCCCAATAAAAAGTTCTGATTTAAGGGATGTGCCCCAGTATGTATTTTTTGTACCAATAGGGTTACCATACTTCCATATTTTCCCAGGAGGAATTTTTAAAATTTAAAAATTTAAGCGATTTAAGAACCAAAAAGCCTGACTTGTCCGGGAAAATACGGATGTATGTTAACCCTGCCTAAAGTACTTTTTTTAAAAAGATGGGCCTGAACTAGAAATGAGCTCCGTTTCACATGTGTGGGTCCCCGCCACTCCCTGGGGGTGTGCTAGGGTGACCAGATGTCCCGATTTTATAGGGACAATCCCGATTTTGGGGTCTTTTTCTTATATAGGCTCCTATTACCCCCCCACCCTCTGTCCTGATTTTTCACTGGTAAATATCTTGCGACGACGGCTACAGCAGGGCCATGCGAATGCCTCTTCTCACTTTTAGGTGACATTGTGAACAAGAAGCAGGCAATAACTTCATCTCCTGCTGTCTGGTCACCCTAGGATATGCACATGTGTGGGTCCCAGCTGCTCCCTGCCCCCCTCATTGAAGCAGGTGTGCAGGGTTACTGTCCTGGGAACTGCAGGGCACCAGTGGACATGGGGCCAGCTGCAGACAGGGGTGTGGGGCAGGGCTGGCTGTGGGCAGGAAAGGGGGTGCAGAGTTAGCTGGAGGCAGGGGGTGCAGGGCTGGCTGCGGGCAGGGCAGGGGGTGTAGAGCTGGCTGGAGACAGGAGGGTGTGGGGCTGGCTGCGGGCAGGGGCTGCAGGGGTGGCTGGAGACAGGGGCAGGCTGTGGGCAGGGGCGGCTGGAGACAGGGGCTGGCTGCAGGCAGGGGGTGCCTGGAGACAGGGCAAGGGGTGCGGGGGTGGCTGGAGGCAGGGACTGGCTGCGGGCAGAGTGGTGGGTACTCACAGGGAGAGCAGCAGGACACAGCCCAGGCCCAGCAGAGCAGCCGGGGACCCACCAGGCAGCAGCAGGAGCCCCAGGGCCAGGGGAGCAGCAGCAGCAACAGGGCTCGTGCCCAGGGCCAGGCGGCAGCCCACATGCCAGCACCCCTGGCAGCCGGAGGAGGAATTACATCACTTCCCAGCCAGAGCCCATCAAAGCCTCAGCGGCCCCTGCAGGGAAGCAGGTTAACAACCAGTTCCAAAACTGCTTCAAAATTTAACCACTGGTTCGCGCGAACCGGCTCCAGCTCACCACTGGTTACCCCTCTCCATTCTGAAAATTTACCATTTATTATTGGTCAGACACGATATTGCATGTATTTCTAAAGCTTTTTTTTTTTCCTCCCCAAAACAACTTTCAGGCCTTCTTAGTACTCATGAAGAATTAAATAAATAAAATAAAGGCAAAACCCAATATTCCTTCTTTGCAAATCTCTTTCAATAGGCAAACAGGAAGAGGCGTTGGAGGTAATTACAATGATGCAGCAAGCAAAGTGTGGTGGAGTTCAATCAATGTTCCACAACATACAGAACTCATTCCATTCTAAATAGCTGTTTAATCCTGTGATTTCTCTTTCAGTCTCTCCCATTATATCTGAAGCAGCAATCCTTCACAGACTGTGGGTCAAACAAACCCATGGCCCTTTTAAATTGTGATATTAGAATCTTCAGAAGAATGCTGCAGCTCAAATTGCAATACATCATCCTGATCTTAACATACCCAGATTTGACAGGATTTGTGAAAATTAGGGATGCCAAGCGATTAAAAAAATTAATCACAATTAACTGTGTGATTAAAAAGATTAAATGCACTGTTAAACATTAATAGAATGTCATTTATTTAAATATTTTTGGATGTTTTCTACATTTTCAATTATGTTGATTTAAATTACAACACAGAATACAAAGTATACAGCGCTCACTTTATATTTATTTCTGATTACAAATATTTGCACTGTAAAAAACAAAAATAGTATTTTTCAATTCACCTAAGTACTGTAGTGCAATTTATCATGAAAATTGAACTTACAAATGTAGAATTATGTACAAAAAATTACTATATTCAAAAATAAAACAATGCAAAACTTTAGAGCCTACAAGTCACTCAGTCCTATTTCTTGTTCAGCCAATCGCTCAGACAAACAAGTTTGTTTACATTTGCAGGAGATGATGTTATTGCCTGCTTCTTGTTCACAATGTCACCTAAAAGTGAGAAGAGGCATTCGCATGGCCCTGCTGTAGCCATCGTCGCAAGATATTTACATGCCAGATGCGCTAAAGATTCATATGTTCCTTCATGTTTCAACCACCATCCCAGAGAACATGCGTCCATGCGGATGACAGGTTCTGCTTGATAACAATCCAAAGCAGTGCAGACCGATGCATGTTCATTTTCATCATCTGAGCCAGATGCCACAAGCAGAAGGTTGATTTTCGTTTTTGGTGGTTTGGATTTTGTAGTTTCCGCATTGGAGTATTGCTCTTTTAAGACTTCTGAAAACAGGCTGCGCACCTCCTCCCTCAAATTTTGGAAGGCACTTCATATTCTTAAACCTTGGGTCGAGTGCTGTACCTATCTTTAGAAATCTCACATTGGTGCCTTCTTTGCGTTTTGTCAAATCTGCAGCGAAAGTGTTCTTAAAGCGAACAACATCTAGTGAGTCATCATCCGAGACTACTATAACATAAAATCAATGGCAGAATGCAGGTAAAACACAGCCAGAGACCTATAATTCTCCCCCAAGGAGTTCAGTCACAAAAGTAATTAACACATTTGAGTGTCATCAGCATGGAAGCATATCCTCTGGAATGGTGGCTGAAGTATGAAGGGACATATGAACGTTTAGCATATCTGGCACGTAAATACCTTGCAATGCTGGCTTCAAAAGTCCCATATGAATGCCTGTTCTCACTTTCTGGTGACACTGTAAATAAGAAGTGGGCAGCATTATCTCCCATAAATGTAAACAAACTTGTCTGTCTGAGCCATTGGCTGAACAAGGAGTAGGACTGAGTGGACTTGTAGGCTCCGAAGTTTTGCATTGTTTTGGTTTTGACCTTAGTTATGTAACACAAAAATTGACATATGAAAGTTCAAGTTTCATGATAAAGAGGTTGCACTACAGTACTTGTATGAGGTGAATTGAAAAATACCATTATTATTTCCTAAATCTGAAAGGATCACAGGCATTGTTTCACTTGAAAAGGAAAAATCATGCTGAATGGGCGTTTTGAGCTTTTCTTTACATTTGGGTTATAATCTAAGACTACATCTACACTGTACCATAGTGCGGACTATGGGGTGTGATTTGCAGAGGGCACCAACGGGTTGTGCACTAACTGCCACATGTGGACACTGCTCACACAAACTAAAAGGTTTGCATTAACTACCTGGTTTGCATTAACACAGTCTTGTTAGAAAGAGAAAGAAAATGACTGTTCCACTGAGGATACATGTGTAAACAGTTACTGGACCAGAGGCTGCAGTCCAGTGATTAGGGCACCCACATGGGAGATAGGAGACGCAGGGTCCACTCCTTGTTCTCCAATCACTCTTTCATTATTTATCCACAGTGGAACAGCTCCAACAGGAGAGACTGAGGGAGCCCCTCATCAGAATATCTCACAGCTCAGTGGTTAGAGCACTCTCCTGAGGGGTAGGAGACCCCTGTTCAATTTTCTCCCCCAGCAGGGAGGAGAGACTTGATCCTGGGTCTCAGATATCCCAGGTGGGTGCTCTAGCCACTGGCCTAAAAAGTTAGAAAGTGGGTACCACAACCTCCTCCTCTTCTGGAGGTTTTCTGTGGATTGAGGCAGGCGCCTAACTCACTCCTGCTAAGAAACTACTTAGGCCCCTAAGCTGCCTGATTCTAGGAGAGGGGTTCCCACTTGTGGATTGCTAAAGAGAGATAAGCATGGAAGCCGGACAGCAGAGAGTTGCCTATCTCTGAGAGAGGGAGGGGGGTTAGCACACACCCCACTGTCAGTACCTCCCACTGGCTAGCTTAGGCAGCTCACCACCCTGTATACTGACCTTTTTGGATTGCATTCTAAAATGTCTCTCTCTCCTCTTTCACTGCATAGGGTGCCTAACTCAGAGTTTGTGGATTGCACTGTTATTCCTGTGATACTCTAGACACCTAAAGGTTGTAAAAGTTGCCTGCTGTGATACTCAGTGTTGTAATGCCCAAGTTCCTTCCTGAGCCCCACCCTCACTACCTAATCAAGTCTACAAAACACAACACCACCACCACACTTAGACAACTGACTGTCCATGACCACATTGTATGGCTTTATTCCAGGCATCTAAGAGCACCACAGTTATAACACACCTAATCTATTAAAACTTTCGCCATATTGCATCACTTTTGGCACAAATCCTGTAAAAACTTTAAAGAAGTAAACTGCAGTCTGCTCTGTATTAATACTGCATGCACAAAAAGCAGAGGCAAAGAGGAACCAATGTTATAATGCATAAAAATTTCTGAAAAGAAAAACTCAAGTATATACTAGATTTCACTTTAGGAAAAAATGTTAACGAGTGTTTCGTTTCAGAAATGTATACAAACTGTCACTTACTGAGCTCTAACCTTTGCTCCCCATGGCAATAGGGACTGGGAACATCATGCAAGCAGCACAGTCCCTCTCACTGAAAGGAGGGTGTACAGGTACATACTTCATGTTTCAGAGTAACAGCCATGTTAGTCTGTATTCGCAAAAAGAAAAGGAGTACTTGTGGCACCTTAGAGACGAACCAATTTATTTGAGCATAAGCTTTCGTGAGCTACAGCTCACTTCATCGGATGCAACGGTTGCAGTTTCCACGGTATGCATCCGATGAAGTGAGCTGTAGCTCACGAAAGCTCATGCTCAAATAAATTGGTTAGTCTCTAAGCTGCAACAAGTACTCCTTTTCTTTTTGCGTATACTTCATGTTGATCACTTGTAACCCCATGTGGCAGACTGAAAAACCAGCTCCAGAGAGAACAGATTCCTGACCTCCACTTCAAAAATGAAGTCACTGTGACCAAGGACCATCGAGTTGAAAAAAGGTTTTTTGTTTTTTTTTAAGAATGGAAAACAGAAGACCTCAAAAAGCCACACATACGCTTTTACTTACCAAGATGATCCCCCCAGAGACTTCCTTAATTTATGCCATTTATGCAGCTCTTTGTTAACCCCAGACTACTAAGTATTTTTAAACAATAGTATCCTCCAGCAGTGCTCAAGCGAAAACCCTGAAAGAAAACACAAAACAAAAGAAGTAGTCTATATGATACAAATCTATTCCAAAATAGCCAGTGTTTTTAGTGAAAAAACTTTTTTAAAATAATAAAACACTGAAATATTTTACTGCAAAAACCAAAACTGCTTACCACTTGTATTTATAATACAAAATATTTTGTAGATGGTAGGAACATAATTATTGTGCTGATATTAGAATATAAATGGTATAATTCATAAAAATTGAAACTCAGTAATTGTGACAATTTCAGGATATTCTCTAGGAAAATTCTGTGCCTGCCTCTACTGTTCCTCTGGAGTTGCTCACTAGGAAGGATGACCTCAAAAACAGAAACTGAGAAAGAGGTAAGAAGAGACTGAAAGCTCAGAAAGGTGGAGAGCTTCAAGTTTATATGACATCTACTAGCCAGACACCAATACAAAACAGGATCCAGGGCTACCACCAAAGCAGAAAGCCAACACTGTCTCCTTCCCAGCAGCTGGCAGCAGGGAGATAGGAACCTCACTAGAACACTGCCCTTGGAACTAGTTAGTGGAGCTCTGGTCTCCCTCCCTATCTTTCACATGTATCTTTGAGCTCTCCCTCTGGGTAGATGTTTAGTAAATTTTTCAAGCCCTGCATACTTAGAAACACGAGTCAAAAAACACTGCAGAAGAAATTACCATCTTGGCCTGGGAGGTGAGGTATTAGGGCTGTTGATTAATTGCAGTTAACTCAAGTGATTAACTAAAAAAAATTAATCATAATTAATCGCAGTTTCAATCACACTGTTAAACAATAGAATAACAATTTACATTTATTAAATATTTTGGAATTTTTAACATATATATTTTCAATTATATTGATTTCAGTTACAACACAGAATGCAAAGTGTACACTGCTCAATATATTATTTTTATTACAAATATTTACACTGTAAAATAACAAAAGAAACGGTATTTTTCAATTCACCTCATACAAGTACTGTAGTGCAACCTCTTTATCATGAAACTTGAACTTTCATATGTCAATTTTTTTGTGTTACATAACTACAGTCAAAAACAAAACAATGCAAAACTTCAGAGCCTACAAGTCCACTCAGTCCTACTCCTTGTTCAGCCAATTGCTCAGACAAACAAGTTTGTTTACATTTATGGGAAATAATGCTGCCCACTTCTTATTTACAGTGTCACCAGAAAGTGAGAACAGGCATTCATATGGGACTTTTGTAGCCAGCATTGCAAGGTATTTACATGCCAGATATGCTAAACGTTCATATGTCCCTTCATGCTTCAGCCACCATTCCAGAGGATATGCTTCCATGCTGATGACTCTAGTTAAAAAAATAATGCGTTAATTACATTTGTGACTGAACTCCTTGGGGGAGAATTATAGGTCTCTGGCTGTGTTTTACCTGCATTCTGCCATTGATTTTATGTTATAGTAGTCTCGGATGATGACTCACTAGATGTTGTTCGCTTTAAGAACACTTTCGCTGCAGATTTGACAAAACGCAAAGAAGGCACCAATGTGAGATTTCTAAAGATAGGTACAGCACTCGACCCAAGGTTTAAGAATATGAAGTGCCTTCCAAAATTTGAGGGAGGAGGTGCGCAGCCTGTTTTCAGAAGTCTTAAAAGAGCAACACACCAATGCGGAAACTACAAAACCCAAACCACCAAAAACGAAAATCAACCTTCTGCTTGTGGCATCTGATTCAGATGATGAAAATGAACATGCATCGGCCCGCACTGCTTTGGATTGTTATTGAGCAGAACCTGTCATCCGCATGGACGCATGTCCTCTGGGATGGTGGTTGAAACATGAAGGAACATATGAATCTTTAGCGCATCTGGCATGTAAATATCTTGCGACGATGGCTACAGCAGGGCCATGCGAATGCCTCTTCTCACTTTTAGGTGACATTGTGAACAAGAAGCAGGCAATAACATCGTCTCCTGCAAATGTAAACAAACTTGTTTGTCTGAGCGATTGGCTGAACAAGAAATAGGACTGAGTGACTTGTAGGCTCTAAAGTTTTGCATTGTTTTATTTTTGAATATAGTAATTTTTTGTACATAATTCTACATTTGTAAGTTCAACTTTCATGATAAATAGATTGCACTACAGTATTTAGGTGAATTGAAAAATACTATTTTTGTTTTTTACAGTGCAAATATTTGTAATCAGAAATAAATATAAAGTGAGCGCTGTATACTTTGTATTCTGTGTTGTAATTTAAATCAATATAATTGAAAATGTAGAAAACATCCAAAAATATTTAAATAAATGACATTCTATTATTGTTTAACAGTGCAATTAATCCTGCAATTAACCACGATTATTTTTTTTTATTGTGAAATTAATCACAATTAATTTTTTTAATTGTTTGACAGCCCTAGATGTAATGTTAAACACAAATTGAGTCTTGAAGTGGCAAAAATCTACAGGGTCTCCACCTAAGATGACACAGTGCCAGGATTAAGTAACAGTTTAGGTAGAAGGTCACGTGCATAAAGACTGGTCTCTCTCTCCAAATAATGTAGTAAGAGGGATGGCCAGAGACATTGTGAGACAGTGAAATAATCTTAAAGATCTTAGGTACAATTATGATACAGTTGAGAGAAGTGCAGTTGATGTTTAATACTTTATTTTAAACACACATCAATATTAGATGTAACTGATCACTTGCCAGGAATTTGCTATGTGAACTGCAGAGGCTGAGGTGAATTGTTATGAAGTTCCCACAGTGGATGTTTTACACTTCCCCTTTATGCCTAGCATTAATGGTATAAGCCACCATGGCTAAACTTAACTTAAAATATTAGGAAAAGATAAGTTCTTGGCAACCATCCAGAAGTTAATGGCTACAATTAAGATTATCATAATGTTTAGAGTTTGTAGCAATAAATATTAAACAGGTTCGAGAACTGTTGACTGTTTATATTATTCAGCCAACAGCTCTTCCCATAATCCTGGTTTCAGAGTAACAGCCGTGTTAGTCTGTATTTGCAAAAAGAAAAGGAGTACTTGTGGCACCTTAGAGACTAACCAATTTATCTGAGCATAAGCTTTCGTGAGCTACAGCTCACAACTCACGAAAGCTTATGCTCAAATAAATTGGTTAGTCTCTAAGGCGCCACAAGTACTCCTTTTCTTTTTCCCATAATCCTGAAACAATAAAATTTTGCAAAAAATAATAATAATAATAATAATCTTTCTTCCATATTTCCACAATGTGTGAAGATGCAATTTGTTAGGATGTAGGTGATCTTGGGTGTGAGGCATATTGATATGCTTTAGTGGAATTGTATTATGTTTTAAAATTCCATAATCTTCTTTGAAATTCACTGAAAAGAGTGATTCTAGATGATGTCCCTTGACATAGTTCCATCACCTGAGACATTGTAACTTTTATTGTACATAAAGCCAACTGATCAACTCTCCAGGGGTGACCAAAGAATAAGGAAGAGAGGACGTAACTTTGGAAACAAATTCCAATTGCAACTAGTCACTTACCTAAAAAGACTAATATTTTCACAGGTTAGGTCCAAATAAAGGGAGATTTCCCACCTACCCTACCCTGCCCAACCCTGCCCATTTATCACAAATTAATTTAAAGTGTCACCATTGTTCTTGGAACTGGCATCCTGTAAAACTGAATACCCGAATTGTGAATTACAATTAGCCAAATTGTTAGCGTCATGTGAAAGAGAACATTTCCATTTGGAAACCATACAAATACAATTTTCTGTTCCATAAGAAAGCCAGGGTTTTATAGTAATGCAGCATTTCATTAAGATACACAGGCACACTCAAACAGTCATTAAACATACACAGTGAAATAATCAGTTAATTAAAATTACATGTATTTTTCTGAAAATAAACTGTGCTTTAGTTTGATTTTCCAAGTGCAGCTAAGGAACTAATTTTTAATTATGGAGAGATAGCTTGTCACAACATTGACTATGGACTTTCTACTGAAAGGTCACTTTACCCACAACTAAACAGATTTGGCTCAAGGTTCTCATAATTACTTCTGCCAGAAAAGTCTTGGTAGTATTTATAAAATTTGGGTGTAATCAGACCAGGAATTCATGTTTTGAAATAAAAAGGTTTTAACTGCAAGCTTTTTTGCCAACTATTAAGGACAGCTTGGCTGAAGAACTCCAAATCTGATTTATTCTGCTGTCCCCACTGTGAAAGTATTCTATGAACAAGTCTGCAAAAGTCCAGAAATTCTAAAATAGTCCATGTTTTAATGTACAAAAATACAGCACTAAGATACTACGAACAATTTGAACATCAAAGCTTCTGCATGAGACTGACAAATCCAATTGCCAGCAGCAACTAAGAGAATTTTCCCTGACAAGTAAGAAGGCATGTCAATTTTTGCACAATGTTAGCGTTCATTTTTAAATACATGTATTTTTAAGCTTCAAAGTTAAGGTCTTTTTGTACCTGAGCCCACATACTGATGTGTTCCTGATTCTGCAAACAACACTAGTGTCTTCTACTGCTTCAGCTTTGTCAGACAGAGGAAGAGTGAAATTAGCAAGACTGTTTTAAGAAAGCTGTGATCAGCAGTGAAGCTGAGAAGAATCATGTCAATTTCATTTTGCTACTGTCTAGGAAACCTATGACCCATAGGAGAGGCAAACACTGAAGCTGTTCACATGAGAGGACCAAAAGAAACAGAGAGAGAGAAAGAGGGAGTAAGAGATTTTCCTATGCTGCAGCCAAGAGACTAGGCAAGGAGCATCATAGCAGAAAGCTCCAAATGCACAACTGTCAAGAAGCTCCAGAGTGGAGGGAAAAGAGTTAGAATTCTCTCTCTCTCTCTTCCCAACAACCAGAAGCAAGTTTGAGAGGACTGAAAAGGGAGAGGCGGTGAAGTGCAAGGAGACTTAAAATTTTTCAGATGCCTATTAGTGCGATACAAAAGGTACAGTCCCACAGAGGGCCCAGCACAATGTTGGATTTATTTTTCAAAATTATTTTATTTACACTTATCTAAAATTGCATATCCAAGGCTTGCAGTTACACAGCACTTAGTAGTCAGAGTGAAAAATATCTGTACCCCTCCCACACATGCACACAAATTGAACAAAATCAAAATAGGGCACTCTCAATCCAAAATAAGCACATTATACTAACAGGTGTTAGTTTTAACTTTTTAAACGCTAAACAAGTTGTCACCTGGTTATATAAGAGACTGCCCTCCTTTCTGTGTCATACTGCATCAATAAAAGTAAACTGAGGCACTTAATCTGGAGCTCCCTCATGATAAAAAAAGAGACAGCTATTACCAGGGCATTATCCATGCATTCCCCTCCATTCTCAAACTTCCTCCAAGTCCATTCAGATGCATTAACCTTCCAGTTACACTGCAATGTTCCACTATTTTTCTTTCTTTATTTTTGTTGTAGTAGTAGTAAATGTATTTACTGCTAGTGCAACCAGGAAGTTAGCAATTTAGCTATGATGGAATGAGCATGTTTTTGTTATTTTGGATTAAGGTAGGATACTGTCCATTTTAATTGTATGGGTTTCCAGAGCAAAGGATGGGGGGCCTGCAAAAAACCCAACACTAATAATAACATCCGCACTGAAAGGATAAAAAAAAATATTGAACTCTGGTGGACTAGTGGGTTGGAAGGGATTCAAGAATCAAGGATCTCACCTTAAAAACCCTGCCACCAGCCCTCCTGTTAAATCAGAATCTTGTCTGATCTCAACTCCAGCAGTATCACACAAGGAGAGAGACTGATTTTAAAAGATAGAATCCAAAATAGTTAGAGCTTCATGAATTTAACACGCCACCTTGGATTAGACCTAAAAAAGCAATTATAAACTAGCATGCACCAAGGAGCACTGCCCAAAACACACCTTCTGCAAGAAGCACTGCTACTCTAGACAATCACAGAGCTGAAAAGGGGTGGCAAGGTTACTACTTGGAAGGAGAAGTCAGTGCCCTCCGAAGCAGAGATGAAAAATGTATATGCTTGGCCACTTCTACTATCTAGACAGCAGCTGGAGGTGGGAGGCATGGTTTCTCAGCAGGGTGCTGCCCCCCTGGACCTCAATGATGCACATTCATTGACATCTTTTGTATTGGCCTCAGGCTTACCAGATCTAGCATGTTTCAAGCCAGTCTTCCCCCAATGTTCCCAAAAGTTATTAAACGACCTTATGCCTGCACACAGTATAATGGGGTGAGAGACTCATTTTCAGCGTTGAGTATTATACTGTCCAATGTTCTACATATTAGCATGTATACAAATTCACCACGGGAACAACCTATATAACTACAAATTAGCTTCTAAATAATGTAGTCTCTCTTGCGTAGGACAGAAACAAAAGCATCTTACCTACTGTACTTCAAATACACACCAACAACCTGTGCAACCCCTCTTTCCCAAATACAACCAAGTGATATCAGAATCTTCCAGTCATATTAACCCTTTGGCATCCTCAACAGTGCGGTTCCCTGCCGCTGCACACATCACAAACCCAGTACACCTACACAACTCAACTATGATTCAAACCATTACCTAAAATGCAGTGGATCTAGTACAAGACATCTAATATTATAGACTTTTTAGATATTATAGATTAACTGACAAAACATACTGGTTTTAATATGTTTAAACATTCATACTCAAGGTATACAGGGTTTAGTGGTGTCAACTCAGTGTCTTACTCAGACTTTTACTTACCTTGCATGGACAGTGTCCAGGGCAGCATTGAGGTTGTTTGTTGAAATGTAACTGTGCAGTTCCACATTTTTAAGTGTTAGGCCATTGAACGTTTAATCTTAGTTTAGAAATGCCTGGCTTTCCAACGTGTTTTGATTTTTGTTTTTAAGGGAGTAAATAACTATACCCCTCAGATTTGCCACTGTTATTAATGTAAGATTACCACATAAGCAGCAAGGCCACCACAGACAGTTCCTCTCCTGTAAGTTCTACCCAGGGGCAAGTTTGTCAGAGCATTACTGCCCCCAGAAGTAGCAACTGCAGGTCTCTCTCTAGGGTAAGTTTTAAGCCTGCTGAGGGACACTTTTATAAGTCCCAAGAGAATAGGAGGACTGTGAGCAGAAGCCAGAGTACGGTGCAGAAACCATGAAATATGACCTTAGTAGCAAAAGTTAGGATCACAGAACTACCACGCAAAAATGTCATGGTAAAGCCAGGACATTCTACATTAATGTTAAAAGGAAGCAATACAGTTCAATGGATAGGATAGTAACATAAGGAGTCATGAGATTCATGTTCTAATTCCCAGCTCTGCTGTGAACTTGCTGTGTAACTGTAGGCAATGAGCCCAAAATGATCAAAAGCAACCACGAATTTTGGGTGCCTGACTTGAACATCGACTATGTTCCTGAGGTGTTGACACACAACACTCCACATGAAGTCTATGGGAGCTCAAAGTACTCACCACCTCTGGAAAACAAAACCAAAAAAATAGACCATACGTGTCTAAAAGCTGAGCACGCAGAAGTTGCTGTTTCCATAATTAGAGGCCACTTTTGATCATTTCACTCTTTGTGGCCCAATTTCCCCATCTGTGAAGGATGAAGAATGATGCTTAGGTCCTGGATACCTTAATATCACCTTTGTAAAGCTACAATGAAAAATGCTCATGAGGGTTTAATATCATTATGATAACAACTTCACCATTATAGAAAAGACTGTATCTGAGATATTTTCCCTTTAAACTTTAAGTTATGCTAAGTATTTGCATCTTAATTAAGATGTGCAATATGCAACTTTAAAATCCAGACAAGGCTCACAGGACTAAAATTGAACTTGTCATAACCAGAATAGGGAGCACAACTGCCCAAGCAGGACACCCTTATGAAATCAGAGAAACCCAGAACCCACCATTTTCTATGACCAGGTCACTTAAGGCAGTTAACGTTCTAAAAATAATGCAGACCTTACAACAAGAGGACAGAAAGTTGCTCTATTAATTTATTTTTAAAAGGGGTGAAGGAGGATTAAAATAAATGCATGAAATATTGCCTGCATTTGTTCAGAAACTAGAAATAGGAAGGATAATGGATCAAGAAAGAAAAGTTACAGGATCCACCAATCCCCATATGCAACAGTGTCACTGACACAAGTAAAGGCAGGATACTGGATCTGAGGGTTGAACAACCTGTACCAGCCCAGCAATGCTATGTTCTTTGAAGTTTAAGTGATGACATGAACATGAATGGTCTAGTCAGTTCAACATTCAACACCCTCCTACTAAACTGTGCTGGATCCAGTTTAAGGTGTCCATAACTGCAAACTGCAGATGTAAGAAAGCCAGTAGACAGACTGACAAGACATGTACCGATTCACAAACAAAGCATACCAAGTGTGCTGCAAAGCTACAGTGCTGTGTTAACCCCCTAGGGAGAATGCTAGGAAACTGACACAAGTCCTCATCTCCCAGGTGGCTCTGGCTCAGACCGGGTCAAGCTGCTGACTGTGAATAACTGAGCCAGCTTTGTTCAGGGATCCAGGAGCACCACGACAGCGCAGGTGTGGACACTGCTGGGGCACCGAGCAGGGGGGCAGCCCCATCTCAGACCTGCAGTTTCTATACACGCTGGGACTTTCACAGGACCCTACGGGAGTTCGGCACCCAAGCCACACTGAAATTCAACAGGAGAAGGGCGCCCCACGCCCTTAGGGTCCTTTACAAATCCCCGCCTTTAGCCCACCTAAGGGGCACCCCGCAAGGAGCGAAACCCAAGCGAGAGCCCAGCCCCGCTACCCGCAGGAGCCGGGCCCGGGCAGCAAGAGCGGGGCCAGCCCCCACGCGCGGGGCCAGGCCTCGGCCCCCTCCCCCAGCCCCACGCTCCCCCCTTCCCCGGCCCGGGGCACCCCCGAGCCAGCCCGCTCTCCGGGCGCAGCCCCGCTCCGTGCCCGGCCTCTGCCCTCCTCGGGCCGGGCCCACTCCCGCTGACACTCCCGGCCCCGCCTCCGCCCCCCGGCCCTGTCAGGCCTACTCCCCGCGATCCCGCGGCCCGGCCCCGCCCTCACCTGGGGGAGCCTCCGCCGTGTCCGCGGCGGGCAGCGGACGGAGGACCCGGCCTTGGGCCCGTCGCACCGCGGGGGGGGGTCGGCCCGCTAGCTGCCAAGCGCCCAGGACACCCACGGCAGCCCGGCCGCAGCTCCGCCTCCTCCAGGCCACGTGACCGAGCGGGAGCGCGCCGGGAGACTGGCCAGCGCGCGCGTCGCGGCCGCGAGGAGCGCGCCTGTCGCCGGCCCTGGCTCTGCGCGCGCCGGGGCCGGAGAGTCGGGGAGCGTCTGACCCCCCCCGCCCAGTCACCCCCAAAACACACAGCCTGACCCCCTCCCCCGCTGAGAACCTGACCGCCCCGCCCAGACACCCCAAAACACACAGCCTGACCCCCTCCCCCGCTGAGAACCTGACCGCCCCGCCCAGACACCCCAAAACACACAGCCTGACCCCCTCCCCCGCTGAGAACCTGACCGCCCCGCCCAGACACCCCAAAACACACAGCCTGACCCCCTCCCCCGCTGAGAACCTGACCGCCCCGCCCAGTCACCCCCAAAACACACAGCCTGACCCCCTCCCCCGCTGAGAACCTGACCGCCCCGCCCAGACACACCCAAAACACACACCCTGACCCCCTCCCCCGCTGAGAACCTGACCGCCCCGCCCAGTCACCCCCAAAACACATAGCCTGACCCCACCCCCCGCTGAGAATCTGATCACCCCGCCCAGACACACCCAAAACACACACCCTGACCCCCTTCCCCGCTGAGAACCTGACCGCCCCGCCCAGACACCCCAAAACACACAGCCTGACCCCCTCCCCCGCTGAGAACCTGACCGCCCCGCCCAGACACCCCAAAACACATAGCCTGACCCCCTCCCCCGCTGAGAACCTGACCGCCCCGCCCAGACACCCCAAAACACACAGCCTGACCCCCTCCCCCGCTGAGAACCTGACCGCCCCGCCCAGTCACCCCCAAAGCACACAGCCTGACCCCCTCCCCCGCTGAGAACCTGACCGCCCCGCCCAGACACCCCAAAACACACAGCCTGACCCCCTCCCCCGCTGAGAACCTGACCGCCCCACCCAGACACCCCCAAAACACACAGCCTGACCCCCTCCCCCGCTGAGAACCTGACCGCCCCGCCCAGTCACCCCCAAAGCACACAGCCTAACCCCCTCCCCCGCTGAGAACCTGACCGCCCCGCCCAGACACCCCAAAACACACAGCCTGACCCCCTCCCCCGCTGAGAACCTGACCGCCCGGCCCAGTCACCCCAAAACACACAGCCTGACCCCCTCCCCCGCTGAGAACCTGACCGCCCCGCCCAGTCACCCCCAAAGCACACAGCCTGACCCCCTCCCCCGCTGAGAACCTGACCGCCCCGCCCAGACACCCCCAAAACACACAGCCTGACCCCCTTCCCCGCTGAGAACCTGACCGCCCCACCCAGACACCCCCAAAACACACAGCCTGACCCCCTCCCCTGCTGAGAACCTGACCGCCCCGCCCAGTCACCCCCAAAACACATAGCCTGACCCCACCCCCACTGAGAATCTGATCACCCCGCCCAGACACACCCAAAACACACACCCTGACCCCCTTCCCCGCTGAGAACCTGACCGCCCCGCCCAGTCACCCCCAAAGCACACAGCCTGACCCCCTCCCCCGCTGAGAACCTGACCGCCCCGCCCAGACACCCCCAAAACACACAGCCTGACCCCCTTCCCCGCTGAGAACCTGACCGCCCCGCCCAGACACCCCCAAAACACACAGCCTGACCCCCTCCCCCGCTGAGAACCTGACCGCCCCGCCCAGACACCCCAAAACACACAGCCTGACCCCCTCCCCTGCTGAGAACCTGACCGCCCCGCCCAGTCACCCCCAAAACACACAGCCTGACCCCACCCCCACTGAGAATCTGATCACCCCGCCCAGACACACCCAAAACACACACCCTGACCCCCTTCCCCGCTGAGAACCTGACCGCCCCGCCCAGACACCCCCAAAACACACAGCCTGACCCCTCCCCCGCTGAGAACCTGACTGCCCCACCCAGACACCCCCAAAACACACAGCCTGACCCCACCCCCACTGAGAGCATGACCGCCCTGCCCAGAGACCCCCAAAACACATAGCCTAAACCCCACCCACTGAGAACCTGACCGCCCCACCCAGATGCCCCCAAAACACACACCCTGACCCCCTTCCCCGCTGAGAACCTGACCGCCCCGCCCAGACACCCCCAAAACACACAGCCTGACCCCACCCCCACTGAGAGCATGACCGCCCTGCCCAGACACCCCCAAGGCACAGTCTGACCCACCCCATGAGCCCGACCACCCTGCCCAAAGACCCCCAAAACACATAGCCTAAACCCCCCCCACTGAGAACCTGACTGCCCCGCCCAGACACCCCCAGGGCACAGCCTGACCCGCCCCGTGAGCCTGACTGGGCCCACCCAGACACCCGCAAAACACACAGCCTAACCCCCCCCCCCCATTGAGAATCTGACCACCCCGCCCAGACACACCCAAAACACACAGCCTGACCCCTCCCCCACTGAAAACCTGACTGCCCCGCCCAGACACCCCCAAAACACACAGCCTGAGCCCCACCCACTGAGAACCTGACTGCCCCGCCCAGACACCCCCAAAACACACAGCCTGACCCCCCCGCACTGAGAGCCTGACCGCCCTGCCCAGACATCCCAGGGCACAGCCTGACCCCCCGCCACCCGGACAGCCTGACCCCACTCACAGACAACCTGACCGACCCACCAGACACCCCCAGGGCACAACCTGCCCCTGCCCCCCTGAGAGCCTGACCGTCCCGCCCAGACACCCCCAGGGCACAGCCTGACCCCACTCACAGACAATCTGATTGCCCTGCCAGACACCCTCAGGGCACAACCTGCCCCCCGCCCGAGAGCCTGACCACCCCACCCAGACACCCCCAGGGCACAGCCTGACCCCCACTGAAAGCCTAACCCCCCTAATGTCCCAGGGCAGTGTCTGACCCCCCTGAGTGTGCCCCCGACACCCGCAGGGCACAGCCTGACCCCCCCACCGAGAACCTGACTCACCAGATTCCACCTGGAGCATAGTCTGACCCCCCTCAAGTGGGCCCCTGAGACCCCCAGGGCACAGTCTGACCCCTCCACTTGGAGAAACTCCTGACACCCCCAGGGCACTGCCTGACATTCCCCCCACCCCCAGCATCAAAGACATCCCTTGGGTTGGGGACCTCCCCTCCAGCTGCTTGGGAGGACCCCTCAGTCCACACAGTGGAGAGGAGCAGGAAGGAAGATCATTCCTCTTCTCCATGGAGATAGCACCACTCCACAGCCACCTCCATTCACCCAAAACTCCCTCCCTCCCCCCCATACACCACCCACTTAGCCTGAAATTATGAGAGATTCCCGCCCCATCCCTGCTGAGAGATCTGCACCCCAACATACATCCCTTCACCCCACTGAGCCAGGCTTTGCAATGAAACCCACATTAAAAGCCCTTCCCACACCAATGAGTGAGACTTGAGGAGAACACCCATCCTGCTCGGCACTTAGAGTGACCAGATGTCCCAATTTTTTACCAGCAGTCCCGATATTTGGGACTTTTTTTTATATGGGCTCCTATTACCCCCCATCCCCATCCTGATTTTTCACACTTGCTATCTGGTCACCCTATAGGCACCCCTGATAACTACACACCACACCCTATGGCAGAATTGTACCTTTAACAACAGTATATCTACGTGAGAGGAAAATCTCCCTCCCACTCAGTGGAACAACAAAAGTTTTAAATACTGCCCTAAAATGTATCTCACTTGAGGAGCAGCCCCCCATAACTCCAAGGCACTGAGACTTGCCTCATACCTTATGACTTAGGATGCTGTTGGTTTTGTAACCAATTCTGCAAATAAACAGAAGGCATTTCCTGGACCATGCTGTAAAGGAAAATGGAAACCTTTACAGAAAACTAGTAGGTAGTAATATGTGAATACCAATAGTGCTTCCCTCTGAGGATCTCAAAGCACTTAATAAACATTATTAGATCATGCCTCACAACATCTCTCGGGGGTAAGTATTGTTAGCTCTGTTTTACAGATGGGTAAACTGAGACACTTAGGCCATGTCTAAGTTACACTGACAGAAGCGCCGGTGTGGACAGAGCTAAGTCAGAGGGAGAGCTTCTCCTGTGACATAGCTACTGCCGCTGCTGAAGGTGAATTTATGATGTCCATGAGAGAGCTCTCTCCTGCCTGCATAGAGTGTCTACACATGCGATCTTACAGTGGTGCAGCTGCATTGGTACAGCTGTGCCGCTGTAAACTCGCTAGTGTAGACATGGTCTTAGACTTGTCAAAGGTCACAATGGGGATTTTTAAAATGTGTGTGTATGGAGCTAATTAGTAGGTCCTCAGTACTGCAAACTGTTCCATATGGGCAGATCTCTGCACTTGTATGGAGAGCCAGTGACTTCAGTGAGTCTTTGCAAAGGATAAAGGTCTACCACCGCAGAATAGTTTGAAAGATCAGCAGCTATAGGATTTTGTGCCTAATGCTACAAACCTGTATTCATATGAGTAGTGCTAAGGTGATACAGGACGTCTGTGACATTGGGAACAGAAGTCAGATCTTCTGCATGAACTCTCAGGCAACCAAGACTCAAATAGGGATTTAGGCCCAGATCCGCAGAGGTATTTAAGCTCCTAACTTCTGTTGAAATCAATGTAAGTTAGGAACCTAGCTACCATTGTGGATCTGGGCCTTATAGCTCAAGTCAACACCCTTTCTGGAGGTGTGTTCTTGGTGCTTTTCATTGGAGAACATTTGTTCATCTAGTCCCTTGGGCCCTGATCATCAAAGGATCTAGGCCTTTGGGAGTTAGGCACCTAAATACCTTTGAGGATCTGGGCTTTAGTACCTGTTTTTTTCCTCTGGGTCATACTGGCAGCCTTTGTCTGCCTACAGCCTGCTGAAAAATGAAGGAAAACTCGCTATGAGGGGATTCCTTCTGACATCTCAACAGAAGAGAGGGAGGGAGCCTCATTCAGAATCTGAGAAGAAGAGGAGTTTTAGGCACATTTAATTTTACGCCAGTGAGTTCCTGTTTGCCTGGAATATTGTTCATAAGAATAGCAGCTTCCTATGCTCTGGTTTATTCAATTTCCTATCTATTAAGGCAATTTACACATCAAACGTTTGCAATCCTGAGAAGCCAGCAATACTTAAATTTAGACCGGACCTCTTTAGGGTCTGTCATAAATATAAAGGGAAAGGTAAACCCCTTTAAAATCCCTCCTGGCCAGAGGAAAAATCCTCTCACCTGTAAAAGGTTAAGAAGCTAAAGGTAACCTTGCTGGCACCTGACCAAAATGACCAATGAGGAGACAAGATACTTTCAAAAGCTGGGAGGAGGGAGAGAAACAAAGGGTCTGTGTCTGTCAGTATGCTGCTTTTGCCTGGGATAGAACAGGAATGGAGTCTTAGAACTTTTAGTAAGTAATCTAGCTAGGTATGTGTTAGATTAGGATTTCTTTAAATGGCTGGGAAAAGAACTGTGCTGAATAGAATGACTATTTTTGTCTGTGTGCCTTTTGTAACTTAAGGTTTTGCCTGGAGGAGTTCTCTATGTTTTGAATCTAATTACCCTGTAAGGTATCTACCATCCTGATTTTACAGAGGTGATTCCTTTACTTCTATTTCTATTAAAAGTCTTCTTGTAAGAAAACTGAATGCTTTTTCATTGTTCTCAGATCCAAGGGTTTGGGTCTATGGTCACCTATGCAAATTGGTGAGGATTTTTACCAAACCTTTCCCAGGAAGTGGGGTGCAAGGGTTGGGAGGATTTTGGGGGGGAAAGACGTGTCCGAACTACGTTTCCCAGTAAACCCAGTTAGAGTTTGGTGGTGGCAGTGGATATTCCAAGGACAAAGGATAAAATTAATTTGTACCTTGGGGAAGTTTTAACCTAAGCTGGTAAAAGTAAGCTTAGGAGGTTTTCATGCAGGTCCCCACATCTATACCCTAGAGTTCAGAGTGGGGGACGAAAATGACAGGGTCTGAAAATCCTCCTTTTACCACTCCTGTTTTCATACCTTCTTCTGTGCTGCCCCCAATGTGGGAAGCCCCTCTTCA
Source organism: Lepidochelys kempii (assembly GCF_965140285.1). Taxonomy (NCBI): domain Eukaryota; kingdom Metazoa; phylum Chordata; order Testudines; family Cheloniidae; genus Lepidochelys; species Lepidochelys kempii. The sequence continues at coordinate 26,091,422 of NC_136392.1, read as the reverse complement.
TGTTCTAATCTCCACCAAACCCACAAAACCAGTCCACACTGAAAGAAATTAAGTATTAGATTTTAATCTTTTTTTTTTAAAAAAAAAACAATCAAAAAACCCCTACCTTCTCTAGGTTTCCTTCTGCACCCTGTATTCTCGTGTCTAGGTTGCAAACTCCTTGAGGCAGATACTGTTGTAATTTGTGTGTCTAGGTTAGCACCCAACACATTATCAATGCATAAATAACAATAACTAGCCAGATGCATTATTTTTCAATGGAAGAGTTTAACTGATGGTATGATACCATATGTAATGATTTGTCATCACTCTACCCTTTGAGCTAATCATGTAAGTGCTCTAACTTCATGATCTGGCCCTGGGAGACTTGTCTATGTAGACAAGCTGGCTTCATAGAATCATAAATATCAGGGTTGGAAGGGACCTCAGGAGGTCATCTAGTCCAACCCCCTGCTCAAAGCAGGACCAATCCCCAATTAAATCATCCCAGCCAGGGCTTTGTCAAGCCTGACCTTAAAAACTTCTAAGGAAGGAGATTCTACCACCTCCCTAGGTAATGCATTCCAGTGTTTCACCACCCTCCTAGTGAAAAAGTTTTTCCTAATATCCAACCTAAACCTCCCCCACTGCAACTTGAGACCATTACTCCTTGTCCTGTCCTCTTCTACCACTGAGAATAGTCTAGAACCATCCTCTCTGGAACCACCTCTCAGGTAGTTGAAAGCAGCTATCAAATCCCCTCTCATTCTTCTCTTCTGCAGACTAAACAATCCCAGTTCCCTCAGCCTCTCCTCATAAATCATGTGTTCCAGACCCCTAATCATTTTTGTTGCCCTTCGCTGGACTCTCTCCAATTTATCCACATCCTTCTTCTAGTGCGGGGCCCAAAACTGGATACAGTACTCCAGATGAGGCCTCACCAATGTCGAATAGAGGTGAACGATCACGTCCCTCGATCTGCTCGCTATGCCCCTACTTATACATCCCAAAATGCCATTGGCCTTCTTGGCAACAAGGACACACTGCTGACTCATATCCAGCTTCTCGTCCACTATCACCCCTTGGTCCTTTTCCGCAGAACTGCTGCCTAGCCATTTGGTCCCTAGTCTGTAGCTGTGCATTGGGTTCTTCTGTCCTAAGTGCAGGACCCTGCACTTATCCTTATTGAACCTCATCAGATTTCTTTTGGCCCAATCCTCCAATTTGTCTAGGTCCCTCTGTATCCTATCCCTGCCCTCCAGCGTATCAACCACTCCTCCCAGTTTAGTATCATCCACAAATTTGCTGAGAGTGCAATCCACACCATCCTCCAGATCATTTATGAAGATATTGAACAAAACCGGCCCCAGGACCGACCCCTGGGGCACTCCACTTGACACCGGCTGCCAACTAGACATGGAGCCATTGATCACTACCCGTTGAGCCCGACAATCTAGCCAACTTTCTACCCACCTTATAGTGCATTCATCCAGCCCATACTTCCTTAACTTGCTGACAAGAATACTGTGGGAGACTGTGTCAAAAGCTTTGCTAAAGTCAAGAAATAATACATCCACTGCTTTCCCTTCATCCACAGAACCGGTAATCTCATTATAGAAGGCGATTAGATTAGTCAGGCATGACCTTCCCTTGGTGAATCCATGCTGACTGTTCCTGATCACTTTCCTCTCATGTAAATGCTTCAGGATTGATTCTTTGAGGACCTGCTCCATGATTTTTCCAGGGACTGAGGTGAGGCTGACTGGCCTGTAGTTCCCAGGATCCTCCTTCTTCCCTTTTTTAAAGATTGGCACTACATTAGCCTTTTTCCAGTCATCTGGGACTTCCCCCGTTCGCCACGAGTTTTCAAAGATAATGGCCAATGGCTTTGCAATCACAGCCACCAATTCCTTTAGCACTCTCGGATGCAACTCGTCCAGCTCCATGGATTTGTGCACGTGCAGCTTTTCTAAATAGTCCCTAACCACCTCTTTCTCCACAGAGGGCTTGCCATCTACTCCCCATGTTGTGATGCCCAGCACAGCAGTCTGCGAGCTGTCCTTGTTAGTGAAGAGAGAGGCAAAAAAAGAATTGAGCACATTAGCTTTTTCCACATCCTCTGTCACTAGGTTGCCTCCCTCATTCAGTAAGGGGCCCACACTTTCCTTGGCTTTCTTCTTGTTGCCAACATACTTGAGGAAACCCATCTTGTTACTCTTGACATCTCTTGCTAGCTGCAGCTCCAGGTGCGATTTGGCCCTCCTGATTTCATTCCTACATGCCTGAGCAATATTTTTATACTCTTCCCTGGTCATATGTCCAACCTTCCACTTCTTGTGAGCTTCTTTTTTATGTTTAAGATCCGCTAGGATTTCACCGTTAAGCCAAGCTGGTCGCCTGCCATATTTACTATTCTTTCGACTCATCGGGATGGTTTGTCCCTGTAATCTCAACAGGGATTCCTTGAAATACAGCCAGCTCTCCTGGACTCCTTCCCCTTCATGTTAGTCCCCCAGGGGATCCTACCCATCTGTTCCCTGAGGGAGTCGAAGTCTGCTTTCCTGAAGTCCAGGGTCTGTATCCTGCTGCTTACCTTTCTTCCCTGTGTCAGGATCCTGAATTCAACCAACTCATGGTCACTGCCTCCCAGATTCCCGTCCACTTTTGCTTCCCCCACTAATTCTTCCTTATTTGTGAGCAGCAGGTCAAGAAAAGCTCCCCCCCCCCATAGTTGGCACGTGGAATCAGAGTCCAACTGTGAGGTTTTGAGTGCCCTTAGCATCTTAAAGAATTGGAACCTTTGTAGAGAGTAGAGGATGACGCTTTTCCGTATATTGTCTAATTGGGGCTCTGTAAAATACCTTTTCCTGTGGGCTGTATATCCCTGTAAAGAATGCCGGAGCTGCCACGAACACTATACGATTAAAATTAAGCAGCCTTTTTTTGACAAAGAACCAGTTCTCCATCAGAGAATCCAGAGATCAGCTTCTCCATGCAGGTGAAGGGAAACATTCCCTAAGGCTGGAGTGGGGGGAGGTGGCATCAGGGTGAAGTGGGTTGGTCTGAATGGGAGACTCCCAATGCAGGACTATGTAGAAAGCATCTGTAGCTGGCAGTCCAACTGTGGTGTCTTGTTGACAGTCTGAGTTTCACCTTAATTTGTCAGACCAATATTTGCAGCCAGCAAATCAAATGTGATTCATCAGTTGCAGACACACTTGAGTGGGAGTCAGGGCCATTGCAGGAGGCTCAGAGTCAGAGGGATTTTAAGTGGGGGAATAATAAGGAGTAATAGATGGAGGAGAGGGGAAATTATTTGGGGGGAGGGAGAAAGGAGACTTTCTGTCAGTGAACTAAAGGAGGGTTGCAGGCTGAGGCAGCTGTGAAAGGAGCAGTACTGGTTGTTTCTCTCCCAACAGTACATCTTTATGCTCAGACAGGCCAGCTCTACAGTGACTTGTGCATTGTGGGACAGATTCCCAGAGTGCATTGCAACTGAACTGATTTAGGAAAGCACTAGTGTGTTCATGGGGCTGCAATGCATGGCTTCTCAAAAGGTTCAGCATGGCTAGTGTGGACAAACAGAATCATTTGTCCTTTAACCAGTTGTATCTGAGCAGGTAAAATACAAACCGCTCAGTTCTCTACTATAGGTCTATCCAATGGTGTCACTTCAGTGCTGCTCCTCCGCTTTCCCCCAGTAGCTGAATTTCACTCCTGAGGCTGTTCTAATTTGAGCCAAAGGGACCCAAAATATGAAGAAGTACAAAGGTGGCCGAAGGCTCCTCCATTCTGTTCCTGTGCTGAGCACTGCTTGAGCCTATGGCTTTAGTAGGGTTACTCCTGATTTACCCAGGTGGGAGTGAGATCAGAATCAGGCCCAGTGTTTTTAAGAACAGCCACAGGGATGTGTAGCCTAGGAGGGAAATTTGAGCATAGTCCCAAGAGAGGCTCTTTCTCACCTGTTTGTAAGAAAAGAGTAAATATTTCTTTTTTTTTTTAAACGTTAAGAGCAGTATCCCCTTTAACATGTCGACATATACCATTTGTTTTTCCATTTGAAACAAATGTACCACAACACTGGAAAGACATTCGTGATATGAGAAATAGAAGTGCACATTTATTAACCTTGCAAACTAAATCTTATTTAGTTTAGTTGAAAAAGTAGAGCCTCAAAATGTGGACCCAAATTGGGGATGTTTGGATCTGGGGCTCCTGTACTGGCTCCTTCTATAAAATACACTGAGATCTAGGTTCTTTGGGGCAGAGATTGTTTCTCACTAGATCGGGGTTGGCAACCTTTCAGAAGGGGTGTGCCGAGTCTTTGTTTATTCACTCTAATTTAAGGTTTCACGTGCCAGTAATAATAATGCATGCGATCCATGCTGAGCTGCACCCCCTCTTGGCCCTGACTGCACCCCTCACTGCCCCAGGCTGGGGCCAGAAGGCCACAGCTGGGGGCAGCTGCAGAGCCCAGGGCCAGTGGCCTGGACCCCAGGTCAGCAGCAGAGCCCCCCAGACCAGTGGCCAGGACCCAGGACCGGCAGTGGGCTGAGAGGGACCAGGGGCCAGAACCCCAGCTGGCAGGGGGCCGGCAGCTGGTACCCCGGGCCGGCAGCTGGTACCCCAGGCCAGCAGTGGAGCCCCTGGGACTGGTGGCTGTGACCCGGGGCCAGCAGCGAGCTGAGTGGGGCTGGCGGATGGAACCCCGGCTGGCAGGGGGCTGGCAGCCGGTATCCCAGGCCGGCAGCGGAGCCCCCGGGACCAGTGGCCAGGCCCCGGGTAGTGTGCCACTGAAAAATCGACATGTGTGCCATAGGTTGCTGACCCCTGCACTAAATGTACATAGAGTCCCTAGTGCAATGGGGCCCCGATCTCAATTTTGGGCCTCTAGGTGCTACAGTGATATAAATAATACAATGCAATCTATCAATAGAACACTGTAAAGGATGAAACAAGTACATTGTGAGTGCATAATACAAAAAGAAAACTGCATTTATTTCAGCCTTTTTTCATTGTATGTGAAAAAATACACAGATACATGTGATTTCAATACAATCAAAGTCACGGCTATGATTACAATGCATTTTCATAGGTCAGTATTTTCAAAAAAAAAAAAAAAAAGATCCTGTATAGTAAATGTGACATCGTTACACTTGTATTCATGACCATGTATGGATTTTCCAAAATGAAATACTATGTTACAATTTTGTTCTAAGAACTTAATCTCTCCATGCCCCCAATGGAACCGCAAAGAGCAATTCCTAGTCTAGAATATGTACGTGGCCTCTTGGACAAATGTGGGGAGAGGGAGTGGGAGGCAGATATATTTTGATGAGATTTTAATTGCTTTCTTACCAATCTGCACATATTTCTGTCTAGGTAGGAAAAAGGAAGCTGAGCATGTAGCTATCGAAGTGATGGGCACAGTATTGGTTAGCTATACTAGAAGGACCAGCTCTGTGAAGTGTTCTTGCAGCTGCTGATCTGAGACCCCTCTTGTGGAGGATTTGCACAAAGCTGAGGGACTGTCCTCAGTTGGATGAACTTCCTCATTATCTTGAAGGGCTTCAGCCTGCAAGAAGCTACTGCCGTTGGGGGACTTTCTCCCTCCTAAGTATCCTTGTGGAAATCATTCCCTTCTGCACAAGGGCTGAACAGTGGAGGGCTCTTTGTTGGCAGATAGCCTCATTATTGGAGGTGCCACCATTGAACCTCCTCATCTGCTCTATACACAGAGGCTTTTTTTTTTTTAAGGCTCATTACAATCTGTTACTCCTTCTGAAAGCTGCCCTGGCCCTCCCAATGTGCTCTTTTCTCTGGCCTATAACAACGAGAAGCCCTTTGCTGATGTATAGAACTTTCTCAAAACCATTGCAAAGTAAACATTCACCCACTATAACAGCACTTTCCACTAAGTCAGATTTTTAATAGGTAAAAAAACCCAACCTTCTTATTGCTGATTTGTGCTATAATTTTGTCCTCTATGAAAAAGTTATGAGTTTTATCTAGTTATGCTTAAGAGGCCTGATTCGTCTTTCCCTCAAACTAATGTAAACTCAGAGTAAATCTACTGAAGTCCCTGGAGTTGCACTGGTGTGAAACTGATGGAAGTGAGGGGAAAATCGGGCCCCAAATCCTTCTTCAGTTTCTGGGGTAGGCCTTGGAGTCTACAACATTTTTGAGCAGAACTGTTCCAGAGAAAAAAGAAAAGGAGGACTTGTGGCACCTTAGAGACTAACCAATTTATTTGAGTATAAGCTTTCGTGAGCTACAGCTCACTTCAGTCGGATGCATAAAAGTGGAAAATGCAGTGAGGATATTTTTATACACACAGACCATGAAAAAATGGGTGGTTTATCACGACAAAAGGTTTTCTCCCCCCCCCCCCCCGCCCCACTCTCCTGCTGGTAATAGCTTATTAAAAGCTAAAGCTATTACCAGCAGGAGAGTGGGGCGGGGGGGGGGGAGGGGGAGAAAACCTTTTGTCGTGATAAACCACCCATTTTTTCATGGTCTGTGTGTATAAAAATATCCTCACTGCATTTTCCACTTTTATGCATCCGACTGAAGTGAGCTGTAGCTCACGAAAGCTTATACTCAAATAAATTGGTTAGTCTCTAAGGTGCCACAAGTCCTCCTTTTCTTTTTGCGAATACAGACTAACATGGCTGTTACCTGAAACCTGTTCTAGAGAAAACCACCAGCAATTCAGAGAGAATCCCCACTGCAAATCCGATAGCTAACAGCTGTGCCACTTAATACAGGAAAAGGGCTTCATAATTTTCCAGTCTTAGTCAAGGAACCAAGAGCTCACTAAGAAAGGTATTAGCACAGCTATTTTGAAAACCGATTGACGGTGCTCTGACTTCCCTTATACCATTTTACATCAACATAAACTCTACTGATTTCAGTGAAGTTGCTCCCGATTTACACAGGTGTGAAATCAGAATTAGACCCATTCACTGTTTGTAGACTTGAGTGGCGGAATGAGGAAGGCAAAATTCATAGAGGTATAGATTCCAAGGCCAGAAGGGACCATTGTGATAATCTAGTTTGACCTCCTGTGTAACACAGGCCAGAGAACTTCCCCAAAATAATTCATAGAGCAGATCGTTTAGAAAAACATGCAATCTTGATTTTAAAATTGTCAGTGATTGACAAATGGCTGTACTCAGTGCTTAAGCTGTGCCTGAGCTGAGCTCTGGCATCTCTAGACTTGGCAGTTCATAGTCCCAGCACCTCTGGGCTTGCTGAACCTGTTATGAATATAAAAAAAATTTACCGGAGCCCCAGCACCTCTTTCATTACAAATTAAGCACTGGCTGTACTGGTAGAACAGATTCTCCAGAACAGAAGAGGGAATGTAAGGTAAAACAAAATAATTGTTACACATACACAGGTTGCTTAATGTCATTCTTACCCATTGTATATATCCTTACCTTTAGAGCTTTATACATAGCAGTCTGTGTTTCACACAATTGGGAGTGCAAATGCACTACTGTATTTAAAACCACTGAAATGTTGCTCTGAAGCTGCATTCGTTAACTGCATTGAGCTTCTGTGGGAAATTATTAATTAATTGACTCCATGCTCACGGCCAGATTCTGATCTCCGTTATTCCTGATGTACAATAGAGTATTACTCTAATTTTACAACATTGTAAAGGGGTGGTAAAGAGTTTGACCCTCATTACTTTTTCTGTCACTTCGAAGATCATGATACAAATGGTAAAGGCATTTTTTACCAAAATGTAACGTCAACTGTCTTCATAACACTTCGGGCCATGTCTTACTATTGTTCTCTGCGGAGAGCTCCCCAGTGATATCAAGGCTGAATTCTGCATAAAGACAACAGGTCAAATTCTGCTCTCATGTTGTAGCAAATTGAGAGTAACTCCACTGAAGTCAATGGAATTACTGCATATTAACATATATATTCCTAAAAGCAGAATTTGTCTCTAAGGTTAGAATATGGCCCTTTAATTTCACAATGTTTGTCTCATTTCTACATGAGGAAATAGTACGCATTTTCTAGTACAATTAATTAAACTGAAATTAACTAGAATGAAATTCAGTGGATCTTGCCATACTAGATTGACTACCAAGATTAGAGATGCTGGTCCTAGCAGAAATTTTCTGACCAAGCTTCAATGACCAGTGACTCTTTGTCAAATATATGCTATCCTGACACCACTTTTTAACCAGAGTGAATAGGAAACTATTCATAAGACCTTTGTTTCTGTTAGATGTGGCCTTTGGGTATAATACCATCTCCCTGTTTCTTTTCATTTTCTCACCTTTGCAGTATAGGCCCTGATCCAGCAGAGCACTTAGGAAAATGCTTTAATTTTACTGCATTTGAATAATCCTACTGAAACTCCACATTGGGACACTTAAGTGCTCTGTTGGATCAGAACCAGTGTCTTTACTTGTAAAAGGACCTTCAGGGCTCAGCGTCAGAACTATACTGGTGAAAAGAAGAATTCAATTGGCACATAGGACTTTTATCTTTCCAACTGAGCTGTTAAGTAATGTGCACTCTTTTGGAGCACTATAAAGAACAATTCCTGGAACGCTTGTTTTACAATCATGTTCAGTAAACCTCCATATATGGGGGATAGATCATTGCTGTCACTGTCCTAGAAAAATCCCAGATTTCAGCCCATGAGGATCAAGGCACAAAAATGCCTCCCTCCCTTCCCTAGTAAGCCTTACGAAGTCTGCTCCAAACCATGCGTAGTGTTATGAAAGCGGCATGCTGCTTTCACTACAGCACTTCTCCTTTCTCCTGCAGAACTTCTTGGCTGATGACTGACCCACACTGAGTCATAGGAATTAGACTAGATAAGGGGGTTAGACTAGATGACCCTTGCAGTCCCTTCTAACCCTATGATTCTATGATTTGTGATGGAAAATATTTTTGCTTATTCATGTCTGCTTAATAGCCACCTTGTTCTACCTTAGAGGTGTCTGCATTTCAGTAGTGCATGAAAGGGATCTCTCTGGTATGTCTTTCCTACCACAACAGGGTGTTGTGTGACTTTATTAGTTCATGTCTGTAAAATTTTGAGATACTCGGCTAACAGAAACTACATAAGTGCAAAGAATTATTAGTTTGATAATCTGTTAGTTCATTGATCCCCTGAAGAAGATACTGCATACTCCCGTCATTAAACCGCATTTGAGCCATAAAAAGGTATAATACAGGGATGGCCAAACTTACTGATCCTCTGAGCCACATACGACAATCTTCAGAAGTTTGAGAGACAGGGTGCGCCTGCCAGGGCCCAGGACTTCATCCCCGCGAGAGGCGCCTGACAGGGCTCAGGGCTTCAGCCCTGCTCCTGCTGAATCCCTGAGCCCTGGCAGGTGTGCTCTGCAGGGCTGAAGCCCCCTCCCCACTGGGCAGAAACCCATACCTCACCACCCCGCTGCAAGGCAGAGGTCCCAAGCTCCCCTCCCCCAGTCTGGTAGGTAGAGAATGGGCAGGCTCCTCAAACCGCAGTATAACAGTCAAAGAGCCGCATGTGGCTCGCGAGCCAGTGTGGCCACCCCTGATATAATATGAACAAAACAGTATTCACAAGATTCCAGCTCATTGGTCTCTCCGGGGTGACAAGAGCTGGAATCCTTTTCATAAAAGCATCATATGAAATACCAAGACAACCATAAGCAGACATACATATATAGTATGTACAGTGGCCATAGATATATTAACATCATGAAGGAAACCAGTACACGATAGGCTGTGAAAACAATGACAAAAATCATTTTAAAAAAGCTTAAAGTGCTGGGTGACTGTCTAGAACTGACTGGTGGAAAGAAAAGGAGGTGCTCAAAAGGTGACCAGAATCAATCTCTGCAATGATCATGATCACGCTGTTTATTTCCTCATTTTTATTGACAGGTCAAATGCTGAATGCTTCCTTCAGCCTGTCTTGGATGTTGGGGACTCTAAAAAATATTACGTAAGTAGTTTTTGCTTTGTTTCCTGTCTTATCTCTATAACTTACATTATAACTTAAGCACTGGTTTGAAGTGTTGGCATGAATTTGGGGCTCAATCAAGCAAGGGACTCACGTTTTCAGAGCAGGGTTAGCTGAGACAGTGTTAAAAAAACCCTGACTCTACACGAACTCTTTCTACATTACAACTTGCACTGTGGCCACCCCCAGTGGGCCTCTTTTGGGGGCACTAGTGGTAAATTCTGGGTGCCACTTTTGCCAGTGTAGATGTAGTCTGACTCCAAGTTCAGATCCCCAGTGAGTCTATGCAGTAAATTAATTCAAAACATTGAGGGTGAAGGAGACATAAGGGTACTAAAGATGTGTAGTGATGCATGAATGGGAATTGATATAGGAATATCCATGCTAGTAAAAATCAGCTGACCCACAGGGAATATTAAAGAAATCCCTGAAGTTCCATGTATGACTGCCTAGAGCCAGTACATCAATCTGTATTATATATTGATTTATGTGAGATAAGGGTGTCAAGCCAGGGAAAGGAGGGAGTTGAAAATTACAGCCACAGCAGTAATTGTTTGTTTGGCACAAAATATTTTGTTCTCTTTGTCATCTTCTTTGCTAATGTTTCTGTTGGTAAAATTAAAATGTTTAATTTGAAAATGACTGAAATCACTAATGGGGCATTGTCAAAGTAAAAGTGTTTTCCCTGCATTCCTTTAATAACAACTGAGATTATTACAACTCAAATTATTTTTTTACAAAATCAAAGAGCTGTGTTGTGGCTTTCCCAGCCACTGTTGCATTGTTTGAGGTGGGGAATGCAGAAGGTCTATTCAACAATGCAGAAACCCACAGCAAACACTGCTCGTTCCTCTCTGGGCCATTTCAGAACATGCACATAATTTTTGTTGTTGTTTAAAGCTTTATCCAATGAACGCACCAAATGGAGGTTGCTATAATATTGTTGCTCCTGCAGCATCCATGCTTCTTGGGTCTTTCACACCAATGATGAAGTTGTTGGTTCTCCTGGCTCCATGAACCAGGGAAAGCACATCGACTTTATCTACTTGATGACCCCTGGCTTCAAGAAATTTAATATCTTCTTCGGGAAATTCACCTGTTAAGATTTTAGACAAAGTTATTCTAATTGAAGCCATTATTGCATGAGTTCCAAGTTCTTACCTTAAATGTCTAATCCATTGTGCCAATGAACCTGCCCATCAGTGTCCTACTCTTAGGGATCTGGAAGGCAGAGAGGCATCACAAGAGTACAAATTCAATGGCCTAGTAAGAAGCAGTGTCTCAAGAGAGCACACCCAATTCTCAGCAGCAAAGACAGTGTCTAATGGGGCATTGTCAAGGTAGGCAGTGTTGAGTGAGGGTGGGGGTGGGAATGGGAGATATGTGAGGATCACTGAGGGATGTGGAGGATGCTCCTTCTCAACAAAAGGGGAAAATAAACTGCTGCCATTGCAAAAATTGACAATAAGATAAATGTGGGGCAAGAAAATGAAAATCCAGCAGACAGAACTTCACTGTAGGCTTCACTGTAGGCCTTTGGGATTAATTCGGGATAAAATATTAGGGCTATCAGAATTAAACAGGAGTATGGGGAAAGCTATAGTCCACCTTAAAAGTAGGTTTAGAAGCAGCACCATTCAGATTCTTCACATAACCAATAGAAACTAGCACCCCTTTTCCTAAGCTCAAGAGGAGAAGTCTTTCATGCCCCTTATAAACTGTGTGGCAAAAAGTACTAATGGGTGAACTTCAGAAGGTTCAGAGATTTGGGTCAAAAGTTGAGATGCTTCTCTGAATCTCTCGAGCCTGTAAAGCCAAAGTGGAAATCTCTTTGCCTGGAACAAGAAAGTGCTCCCTACTTGGCATGCTTCAGGTTTTGAGTGCCCCGCTTAAGATAACTGGGGCCTGATTTTCCAAGCAGCCAAGTACCTGCAACTTCAGTTGAAGGCAATTGGAGCTCCAGGTGCTCAGCTATTTCTGAAAATCAAGGCCCCATTCAGGAGTCTCAAATTGGGCCCCCCAAATCACTTCTTGTTTTTGATAATTTAAGACATATTTTTTTACACCAAGATTATTTAAGAGCTGAGACACACCTGAATTTCACCTATAATTTATTATTTGTATTCCAGTAGTGCTGAAGGGCCCCAGCCAGAGTTGGAGGCCGCACTGTACACACACAGAACAGAAGACAGTGTCTGCCCCAAGAACTCACAGTTACAAAGGCAAGACAGACACACAACAAAAAATGCAAGCTGCCAAGAAGTACAAGCCTTATAAACTACAGTGCAATTTCTTCCCTAGCTCTCTTCATATAACCCTGCCTTTCTCTACCTACCTCCCCTGCTTTGTTATTTGTTGTGCTTTCACAATTTTAATATAAATACTGCAGTGTGGTTGCAAATTGGCTCAGGATACAACATCACAAACTAAGTAGATAAGTAAAAATCTTATGGTAACTATACCTATATAAAGTGTAGGTAAGAGTATGGTTTAGAGTATTATCTACCTGAAGCATTCAAAAATCACAACTCAGGCCGCAAAAAAACCATGAAGTTTTTTTAAATAGTAAATTTTGGATATTTTTTATTGTCTTCTGGTTTCTGAGCTTTTAAATTACATTCCAGTCCCATTTTCAGGCTTTTCTCTGCAACTATGAGGGCTAGAAACTTTGGGGAGGGGGGTGGTGTTGTTTTTTAATGAAAGCAGAGATCTTCACATAATTACAGGATTCTAGGACATGGAGCTTCAAGAAAAATACCGAATAATGTGAAACTCACAATAAACTTGGGAAAGTTGGCAACATTGCAAGGACATCTAGACTGGTAGAGTTCTAGGCACATAACAACCAGAAAGATATTATCATGGGTTTCCTCTTCCTGCCAGCTAGGTTGTAGGTGAGCAGAGATATGGGCACGGGGAATGGAAAGTAAAAGAAAAAGTATTTGGGGGGGTAACGCTGCCTGTAGCTAGCTCTAGGAGAGGCAGACACCACTGTGTATGAAGACTGGCTACATTAAAGGACTGCCAGTTTGAAGACATGTTCTTGGTCTTGCCTCATTCATTTGGATACACATGGTGCCACGATCTCAGTACACTGGAGGTGTCTTCAGAGAAGAGCAAAACAATTATTAAGAGCCAGGTGAATGGTTTAGGAGGAAAGACTGGAAGACGCTGAACACATACAGGTTGGCCAAATGATGATGGAGGGGAAAATGAGTATTTGAAGGGTGTGACCACCAAGAAAGGAGAGGAATTGGTGAGAATAAAGGGCTGTAGCTAGAAAGAGTGGGATGACATTAAGCAAAGGAGAAATGTGCTAATGGTGAGATCTACCAGACTATGGAAAACTCTTCAATAGAGGGATGGGGGTAACTGGGAAATTGGTTGGGAAAATAATATGTTAGCCCAATATATCTTTGCCATCTCCAATGTCTATGATACTTCATTATTGTTTTGTTTCAATTCAGTGTGGTCACTATTATATCTCATTGCTGAGCATAATGTACAAGTACTGCTTATCCTATACACAAGGGGCTCAAAAATGCCTGCTCATAATGACTGTCTCTTTGGATATACACTTCACGGTTTGCATGTGATGAAGACTTAAAATGGTTAAGTATGGCGATGCATAGACACAGGAACAGAAAGCAAGACTTCTGCGTAAAACTGTCAGCTCTGTGGGATGTTTCTGCGTGGAGGCCTCCGGGCTGTACTGAAACTGGACATACGGATAACACGAGAGCACAGCTCTTCTATGGCACGTGCCATCTCTTTTCTGCACACCAGGATTCATCCTAACCACTCCACACCAAGCTGGGAACACACAGTCCCTTTTATAATTCAAAACATTAAATTAGAACTTGTCTATTTCTTTAGCTTTTACCTACAGAAACAAAATCCACCAACTGGTGACTTGTCCTGTGATCTCCAAATCCTTTGCTTTCTTTGATGCACATGAGACAATGTTCTAAAATGCTGGATCCCATGTCCAACAAGAATGACAAGAAGGATTTGGGAATCATGGAATAAGTAATGCCAATCAATTTCACCCATATTGGTGAAAGTTGAAGGAGTAAAAGAAATTGACTAAATTGCTAGAATTTTAAATTTGACTTTGTGTCCCTTAAATTTGTCCCTCCTACCCACCAATCCTTATTCCTAATCACACTGTAATTTGAAATGGACTTCCTCTCCCCACCAGCCGCATCGTACATTTAAACAGATGCAGTCTCCTTGAAGCAGACTGCAGAGCAAACACAGATGTACAAGAAAATTCCCGTTCTTTTTTGCCATGATAGAAATGTTGTCTACCAAGATCGGTGCTGATCTCCATACTCACTGTCAACTTGCAGGATGTTGGATTGAAGCTGTGGGTGCAGCCGACCCAGTGACAGACTCTCACTCAGGTTCTTGTTAAGTGTTAAAACATTTACTAAAACCTACAGAAGAAAAAGACTCCAAATTTAACAACTTGATTCAAACACTAAGGAATAAGCATCCAAAGCAGCTTCCTAATTTGCAACCCCAACATTTTCAAATGTACCAATGTACACAGGCAAACAGACTTTTTTTGCACAATTACCCACTTTGCATGAACAAAATGCATGTTTTTATATATGTAAATAGGTGCACCTGAAGATACTGCAGGCAAATTTTTGGAGGCCTTTTTTTAAAAAAATTAGTCCCTAAGGGATATATTTCTAGAATTGCATGAGGTTTTGCAAATAGTTCCCATTAAATAAGCAGGAGTCATGAGGCTGAAACTCCAGGAAAATCTCTGAAAAGGTCTTTTTATGACCAAAAAGTGAACCCTTCTGACAGAACATTAGGAGGCAAGTGGGTGGCTTTAATCTTCCTCTGACTAATGCCTTCGATGAGGTAAAGTCCCTCAGAGTAAAGTTGAGTTCTGCCTTGCCTTTTAATAATCCAGTGCTGTTCTATATACAGTCATGCCATCAGCAAGTGCTCCGTCTCATTACAAGTGATAAATTAGGAAGAGCTATTTGCAGAACTCACAATAGGAAGGATTTCTTGAAGGAATGTGCTAAACTGAACTTCTGTTGGGGATAAGAACCAAAATTCCATTCCCATCCTCCTGCAGTTCTCACAACACAACAGTTCTATTTTCTACAATTCTTTAAGAATATGATCTTTAAATAGGTCATAGAAGGTCATAAAACCTTTATGGAGGTTGCTAAGATTCTGTCTTCCCATATTTCTGAGAGCCGTCATCAGAGAAGGCACACAACTTTGTTCCAGGGCTTGTCTACACAGCTAGTTAGCGCGCAGCAAGCCAGGTTGTGGATGTACACCACACTAGCCTGTCGTGAACTAACTAGCCTTATGGACCTTGGTACCGTGCACGAAAAGCTCCATAGTGCTGTACATTCACACCCTAACTAGCCATGTAGACAAGCCCTTAGTGAAAAGAATGGACAAACCACAGCAAATGTAGCTTTAGTTTACCAATTAACCAGGACTGCATGGCTCAGAGGACTGATCTGACCACTTCTAGATCACCAGTTTGGATCCAGACTGACTAGTAGCAACAGAAAGTTGTTGCTCATTGACAACAGTTAACATTTTTCTTGGTAGCCTCAGCAGAAAGTACAAAGATTGAATGGGGGAAACAGAGCTCTCTTTTCTACCCTGGTGACTCTCCCTCTAGATCAGATGCGAGGTGCTTTGGGACAGCAGGTGGGGGAAGAGGAAGCTTAACCTATGCTCACACAGTGTGGCCTGACCATATATGAGCCAACAGCTTCCACTGGACTATTAGACATGCTCCTTTAGCTCAACTAGTAGAGCTCATGCTTTTAGACCCACAGGTCCTACATTCATGCCCTGAAGATAACTCAACCGGGAGTATCGTTTCAAGTGAAACTCATCTGCCACATCACACCACCGCCTGTGTTTTACCAGAGGACTTCAGTCTCCATGGGCTGTTACCTTGAAGCAGAACTAAATGCACATTAGGACAATATTCTAACCTCTTCAAAACCAGGAATTGTGTATTTCATGTTTGTTCTGGTAACCAACATGTTGGAGTAGGAAACCCTCAGGGCAGAGCATGCAGCTGTGGGACACTGAACTGGAGCTGCTCTGGCCCCAGCCTGGCTGGCATGGCTGGGACTGCTCCGGCTGGGGCTTGGATCAGTTGGCAGGCTGGAGCCGGCCCCGGGCTCCTCTGGAGGCGGGGGTTGGGAGGGCGGCTCGGGGTTCCGTCTGGCTATGGCTGGGGGAAGGGAGAGGCGTAGGGGCTCAGGGCTCTGGCCGTGGGGGCTCATGCGGAAGGGGTAGGGTTGTGGGGCTAGCCTCCCCGAAGGGGTGGTCCACCCGCTGCCCATGGGGCAGAGAATGCAAATGCCAACATGAAGAAACACTGGAACATAGCTTGGGCCGTCCCCATTGCAGGTGGTTCAGAATATGCTCAGATGCAGTACTCAAAACTGACCTGCGTAATGCTGCTCAAGGCTTTGTCGCCATTGTTAGCTCCCAGACAAAGATAAGTCCCACACATCCCTTCTGATGGTCGAACAATAGTGGGCAGTAAAAAGGAAAGGGGTCTTTTTCCAGGCTGAATGAGATTCCTCTGTTGGTGAATAAAATAAAATACCCCCCAAAACTAGTAAACAGATCAGAACAAAGATTTTCCATAGCCCAAATTGCTTGTTAACTTGTTTCTCTTTTCATTTCTGAGTCAGTAACCCTAATACTATTGGCTTGATTATGATGCCATTCTCACTGCTATAAGAACATAAGAATTGCCATACTGGGTCAGACCAAAGGTCCATCTAGCCTAGTACCCTGGCTTCTGAGAGCAGCCAATGCCAGGTGCCCCAGAGCGAATGAACAGAACAGGTAATCATCAAGTGATCTAGTTTACTAGTTTACATTTATCTAGTACCTTTCATTCCAAGGCACTCAAAGCCCTTTACAAACTATACACAGAAGTCATTTTACCCACTGCTAAAATACAGCCACCTCTGGGGTGGAAAGTGGCAACTGTTTAACAGTGCATAGCAAAACCACCCAACAGTTTAGCACAGGAAGTGACCAGCAGTGGTCAATGCTGTTCTCTGTCTGAGACCTTAGGATGTGGTTTCCATTGTTTATCACTTTTTCAAGCTGGAGAGCAATAATTTTCAAATATAATCCTTAATTCCAATCAATATAATGTGCGATCAGCCTGGGGGAAGTGTGCTTTCTACATGGCAGTCATGCTAGACTCTATATGGTTTCCTTGCAATACTATGATATTTCATATAGCAAGATCACACATACAGGTAACCTCCTCCTGTAGTCTATATTCTATTTCTCTGCTGGATAGCATGGAAAGTGAAGAGAAAGCTAGAGAGCTCAGCCTGTATAAATAGCCTCTTTTTTTTTGTGTGGAAGTTATTTGAGAATAAAAATAGTCAAAATCAAAAGAGTTCAAATTCATGGAATTCATTACCAGGCCAGGAGAGGAGTAGTTCAATGTACTATTCAGCCAGGAAAAGTCCAACATCTGACTGTTTAGAAGGATTCCAGAGGGTGTTATTATTCCACTTCCAAATGGACGATTGAGGGAACTGAAAAGGAAGACAAAGAAACCCTCTGAAAAACCTTCCAATAATTCATATAACACTCCAAGACTCGGTACTGTCAGAGCACTACCCCAGATTCCCCCTTCAACCTTGGTGGGGAATCTTCCATAGGTTTTTTTAAGGATGGTGAAAGGTGCCAGCCTGATAACCCCAAACAATGAAGGTCTCTGTGTGTCTATAGAACAGGTACAGCATGGGTAGCAGCAGTGCAAGATTCTTCCACAGCCCTGTCAACAGGCCTGGAGCTGTCACCTCTAAGTGAGAAGCTATTTCAGGCTTCATGCTCCCGTCATCTTGGGACGCTCTGCTAAGGATGGCAGGTAGAGGTGGAAATCTGTGATATGAACACCTCTCCATTAGGAACTAGACTAAGACCACCAAGTTATTTCAGATAGGCCATTGAACAGCCATAGATGGCAATGACTTGCAATCACCAAGGATCTAGGCTGAACCAGTGAGCATTAGGTGATGGGGATAGGTCTGTCATGACCAATCTCTAGAGTCATTCCTCTCATCACTACACTGAATGAACTTTCTTTTCTCTGCTCTCCCATCTCTAAACCCACCCGGGCTGAAAAACTAAATCCTTTACCTTACAACTGCAACAATGTAGTCATCGGGTCCCATAACAAGGACCTGGCTAGCAGGGGGGCCACTCTCCATGGAGAAGTGTGGAATATTGATACCAGAAGGGAAGGACTGGGAGTCATTAATCAGCTGACGCAGGAAACCTGCCTTTGATTTACTGCAATGACAAGAGAGGATATGGGGGTGAAAAAGCAGTGAGCTTAGAAAGCAGAGCATCTTCTCTTTAGGGCCCATCTAACATATAAATCCATTGGGCAGTACTCATCACAGGCCCCTTGGATGTGCCTGGAAGGAATGGAGGTTATTCAATTTCACTGTGAAAAGCAGGCTCCTCTGGCGTATCAAATGGAAGGAAATGAGACGTCTCAGCCACCACATCGGGGAGGCAACTCTGTGGTCATTGCTCCGGACCATTCGTTCGCCGGACGGTAGGCTGAAGCACCCGCCCTGTTTCCCAGAGTTCAGTGAGGTTCAGTGGACGCGTGGCGGGCGAGAAGGATGGAGCATCATTATGACTTTACCATGGGGTCCTGGTCCATGATTAGGGTTCCTGGGTGCTACCACAATATAAATAATAGTCATGTGAGGCTGTCAAAAGGAAGGAAGGTGACGACTCCCGCGGGTCTTTGTCGGGACACCCTAAGAATGGATACACAAAAGCAGCTGACACATAGTTGTGTTGTAAAAAAAAGGTGCTGTGCTACCCTACTATGATTTTTGTAATCAAATGTATCCGGCAACCCCTGCCAGCTGGGAACACCCCACCTTCTTAGCAGGTGTTGATTCTGCTACAGGTTAATTTATTTTCTACTAACTCAGTGAGGTACACATTACTGTGCTCATGACCCCACCTGGCTATAAATGAGGTGGGAGGGCCTCTGAAGAAAGAGAATCTAGGGAAGGGGTGGGCAAACTTTTTGGCCCGAGGGCCACATTGGGGTGCGAAATTGTATGGAGGGCCGGGTAGGGAAGGCTGTGCATCCCCAAACGGCCTGGCCCCCCGTCTCCTATCCGCCCCCTCCCACTTCCCACACCCCTCAGAACACTCCACCCATCCAACCCCTCCCCACTCCTTGTCCCCTCACCGCCCCCTCCCAGGACCCCTGCCCCTAACCGCCCCCCGGGACTCCACCCCCTGTATAACCCCCCCACTCCCCGTCCCCTGACTGCCCCCCCCAAACCTCTGCCCTATCCAACCGCCCTCTATTCCCCATCCCCTGACCGCCCCATCCTGGGACCCCCTGCCCCTAAGCGCCCCCCCAGGACCCCACCCTCTATTCAACCGCCCTCTGCTCCCTGACTGGCCCCCAGGACTCCCTGCCCCTTATCCAACCCCCCGGCCCCGGCCCCCTTACCATGCCGCTCAGAGCAGCATGTCTGGGAGCCATGCCAGAGTCAGACATGCTACCGCTCGGCCCTGCATGAGCGCGCAGCCCCGCCGCCCAGAGCACAGCCCACACGGCGGCGTGGCTGCTGGGGGGGGGGGGGGGAAGACAGCAGGGGAGGGGCCGGGGGCTAGCCTCCCAGGCCAGAAGCTCAGGGGCCAGGCAGGACAGTCCCGCGGGCCGATGTGGCCCACGGGCCATAGTTTGCCCACCTCTGATCTAGGGTGTGTGCTGAGCAGCCTTGAGGGAGGAACGCTAGGAGCAGTCAGGTCTGGGAAGAAGGTTTGAGCTAATTTTATGTGGTATTATTGTTAATTTCTTTGTTAATAAAGCCAAACCCCAGGAAGGGCTTTGTACAGCATACAGGCTTTCTTTTACAGCAGAATGGGAAAGGCTTTGATTGATAGGGGCCAGTCGAAAGCATTGCATCCTGGTTACAGTTATCTTTGCAGTGGGATTGGGCCCTTAGGCCATATTTTAATGAGTTTGTAAGTAGGTTATAGCATAGTTTGTTCCTGATCAAACTATGTCCACACACAACATGGTTTAGGCACAGCTCCTAATGGTGTCACTGTGCTTTGACCTATTCATGGAAGAGCTGTAGCATGTCTCTCCAACAGGAATCAGACCTTAGCATGATTCGTCTGATGTGTAAATAAGACCTTACTTCACTGTGTTCTTGTTATACAGAAAGGCCTTGTCTACACTAGCAAAATTACCCATTGTTGACCATAGGGGTCAGCAATGGCTGCCGCTGAACCAGCACTGAACATGGTGCAGCTGCAAGTGTAGTCGTAGATGAACTGCATCCAGCACCATTGCATTGATCATGGCTAAAACCTGCTTTGAGATAGGAGAGAGAATGTTTCAATCCCAGATTTGGCAGACAGCATTAGGGAGACAGGAAGTGCCATTCTGGGAGTTGAGGGAGGGAGGGATCACAGACAGTGTCCTTTGCGTACAACTTCTGATTGGCACTGAATGGGCTCAGATAGGAGCTAGGTGCCTCCGCCTGAGCCTCAGAGAAGGGATTTTAGAGAATTAAAAATGGATCATAAACATCAGGGTTTAGCCTGTTACAGAAAGAATCTAAATTAGGAAACCACATTGCAACGCCCAAATTTGTTTTTGCTCCAGTGAATACGGGCTGTGAAATAAGTGGATACATTGGTCACCCCTGAATACAGCACAGCCTTTCATCAGTGGAACATAAAAAGACACACAGAACAAGGACCAGATTGAATTGTACAACAGGATTATTACAATGATTCATATTCATTTATTCACCAAAGCATTCCTCAGACTCAGACGTACCTGACCATGTCTTCTACACTATGGTAGACGGATGCGTCACAGACTGGGTCTCCCAAGCTGTTAGCTAGGTCCAGTGCTATTTTTAATGTCTAAATTGAACACAAAGAAAGAAACAAAGAGAAACATTTAGGTGGCCCTGGAAGTCTCACCTTCTCCAGATGGAGAGTGGCACTTACTCTTCTGGCATGTCGGATCCAGCTTCCATTTTGCCCCAACTCCCTACAGTAACCACCATCTTGAGCAGCAAGCTTCCACGGGTATTATAAAGTGTTGTTGCCTCAAAGGCAGATCTAGCTGACGAAGACTGCCTTTCCACAGGCCAGGTGTATGAAGCCAAGATTTCTTGCTACCCCTCAATGCGCAGAAGTAAAGCGTACAGACAAGACAACCAAGGGACACGAGCTTTACATTGCAGGCAGCATTACATGAAAGTGGGGTATACCCAACAACATTTGTACAGTTGATGGCCAAGGTGAAATGTACGTACGCACTATCTGGTCATCTGACTCGTGCTAGCACACTCCCGTGTAAGAAACACAATCATTAGATCTGTTACCTTCCCTCTATCTTCCAGCTGGTAATCACCACTTCGTGGTGCACTCATCACAACACCAAATATCATGCCGGATTCCCGTGAGACTCCTGCTGCAGGAGCAGCACATGTTCTTAATGCACAGTTCCACCAGCATCCCATTGCCACAAAACAGGAATTCTTTTCTTTTTTTGCTACCACTATTTCTAATTATATATCACCCACGTGGCTTGAATGGAAAATTTTAACCCCAGAACATTTAAAGGGCCAGCATTTTAAAAGGACAATGGAGACATGCATGGGCGGTGCGTGACTCCTGCATTTGGGGAGCCTGGGCATGAGCACCGGAAGCTCCCTAGAAGTGTGGGGGGGGGCCCACTGATGCCTGGACCATGACCCCCCCCCCCCCCCGCTCTGCCCTGAGGCCCTCCCCCAGCTTGGCCTCCTCCTCCGAGGCTCTGCCCACGCTCCACCCCCATGCCACCCCAGGCCCCACTCCCACTCAGCCCTCTCCCCCAAAGTCCCCCTGCCCGTGCCTCTCCACCCCCTCCCCCAAGTGCCCCCCACCCACCGCTCGCACCTCTCTGCCCCACCCCCAAGGTCCCCCCAACTACTGCTCTTTGGTGGGCAGGGGGCGGAGAGGTGCAAGTGCTGGGTGGGGGACAGTCCTTTGGGGAAGAGGAGCAATGCAGGCAGTGCCATAGAGGAAGAGGACGACTTGAAGCGGGGCCTCGGGGCAAAGCGCGGGCACGGTTTTATGGCCCAGGTGCCTCTTATACCCACCGCCCCAGAGACAGGACATCTTCACGAATACAGAAGCTTGCCAGGTAGGCCAAGCTTTCACACATGGGCAAAGAAGATGTGCCACCAAGAGCCAACTTATCCACCCACGTTTTAAAATGCAGTTTAGATTGATAAGCTGGTTTCAATTAACTACAGAAAGGAGGGAGAAGTGTTAGCCCACAGCTAGTGTACATGCACATTTTGTTCCCTTTGTGATGAAGGGGGAATGTTCTTAATGTTTTCTCTGAATACTGTGGGGGTGCCTCAGTTTCCCATATGGAGTTCTTAAGTATCTAAGTGGTGGGATAAGGGTGTGTGACTGTTGCAGGGCCCTAGAGGGCAGGTGTGTGCAGGGGTCTGCAGAGAGAATGGCCGACGCCCTGTCTTCCTGGCAACTGATGGCCTGGGCCCCTCCTCTGCAAAGGTGCCAACTGAAGGTTGGAGACAAAGAGATCAGGTGACCTCCTGGCCCGGGAAAGGGACAAAGGTGAGGAGGGGCTGGAGAGAGCTTCAGTTTGGGCTGGCTGGGGACGTGGAGTGAAGTGCAGACGTGGTTGTCTGGCTCACTGCCCCCCAAAATGGACCCGGCTGAGAGGTCCTGTTCTCTGTACCTACAAGCTCTGTTTTAGACCATGTTCCTGTCATCTAATAAACCTCTGTTTTACTGGCTGGCTGAGAGTCACATCTGACTGAGAAGTTGGGGTGCAGGACCCTCTGGCTTCCCCAGGACCCGGCCTGGGCGGACTCGCTGTGGGAAGCGCACGGAGGGGAAGAAGATGCTAAATGCTCCGAGGTCAGACCCAGGAAGGTGGAAGCCGTGTGAGCTTTTTGCCCTGAAGACAGTCTGTCCACAAAGAGGAGACTTCACCAGGGTCCTGACTGGCTTCGTAGGGAGCAGTTCCAGAGCATTGCCCAGGGACTCCGTGACACCCTTCCACAACTGTTGTGATTTGACTCAGGTTGATTGACAGCTTCTTAGGATCATGACAGCTTTATGATCCATTGCCAAAGGCAGAGTTACAAGAACAAACGTGCTTTTCAGTCAAATGGGCAGGGGACTAAGACAATTTATTGGGAGATTTCAGTTTCAAGTTGGTGTTGCTTTCATTCTAGGTTCAAGTCACTGCTTAATCCTTTAGATTTATAGCCAAAATGTCTATTATGTTTTGTCATGTGTGGTGCCTAAACAATTCCTCTTTATGAGTCATAATTTATCTTCTGATGTACAATACAAAAAGTTCACAGTTGGAAAACTGCTGCTTTCCACTAGTCAAGACACTATGGGAGGGATTTTCCTTTGTGCGAGCTAGCAGCCAAGGGCAAGGGTTGTAAAAGCCCCTTAGGCGCCCAGAAATGAATTCCCCCAGCTCCCCCAGAACAGGCAGGACACAGGACAGCTAAGGCCCAGCTGGCAAGCCTTACTTAAAGGAACTTTTCCTTCTGCTGCACCTGGCCTGCACCTTCTGTGCTGCATTTCCAGTGGGTGCAGCACAGAACCTCAGCCAACAGCTTAGCAACTCTGCAATTTGCTTTAAGGCCCCAATACCAACAGGTGTGTTGTAGACATCTGTGCTCACAGATCAGGTAGTTAGGTGTCTGTGTGGCTGCATACGAAACTGCAATTATTTGCAGGGGCAAACTGCAGTCATAAAAAGGGAGACCAACAATATTGGCAACCCCAAGCACTCAAAAAACATGACTCAAGCCCCCAAAATCAGGAGATTGGCTTAAAAACCATGACATTTTAAAAATAATAAACATTGGTTCTTTTTATTTGTGCTCTGGGTTTGGTGGTCTTGGGGTGCACTCGGGTCACATTTTCAGGCTTTTCTCCACAAGTATGAGGGCTAGAATTTATTTTTAAAAAATGACAGCTGAGGTTCTCAAATGATCACATGACTTCAGAACCTGGGCTCTAAGGAAAAATAAACCCACACCAAATATTGCTAGACTCACAATAAAATTGCCAGAGTTGGTACCACTGGAACAAATTAAGGCCCCTTTAAAAATCAGGCCCCCAAAGTCTTTGCATTGCCACCAATATTAGAATAGCTGTGTTTTAAAGGTAAACTGCAAAGCCTTAAAAAAGGTTTTTGAAAATCACCCACTGTTGTGTTCACTGAGTTACTTCTCTGACTATAGCTGCACTTTGAATATTGTCTATTTACATCAGCTTATTTTACTCCAAATACCTGTTACGTCTCTGGTTACTGCTTCCTCCTCAGTTCAAGGCACTGAGTCTGGATGCAAATCTCACTTACACCCTGCCTTAAAAGCCAAATGCTTCAGACCTTGCTCAAGACTTATACAGGTCTTAAATAGTAAGGAGGGCCCTTTGCAAGGTGATGAATTCCATCCTGTACGGGTATCTATCTACACCAGTGGTTCTCCAACTTTTGTACTGGTGACCCCTTTCACATAGCAAGCCTCTGAGTGCGACCCCCCCCTTATAAATTAATAACACTTTTTAATATATTTAACACTATTATAAATGCTGGAGGCAAAGCAGGGTTTGGGATGGAGGCTGACAGCTTGTGACCCCCCATGTAATAACCTTGTGACCCCCTCAGGGGTCCCGACCCCCACTTTGAGAACCCCTGGTCAACACAGTGCTCACTAAAACTCCCGAAGTCCTATCCAGCAGGCACTGGGCTCACTGTAAACCTGGGAAGGATTGAATGGCATAGGCTTTCCTCTTGACTTCCAAATCCCAGTCACAAACATGAAGCACACAGGCTATTATACCGCCATCTGCTAAGAGTCCTCTGTTAAAGTCAATAACTAAGTGGCTCGTCACACTGATCTAACAATGAGGAAATAGACAGGACTGTCCTCAGCTGTGGCAATGACTGCATACAGGAAATAAATGGCAATATAGCTGCTCCTTTGCAAGGAGTTTTGTTCAAGCAAAAGGGGCTCAGATAATCAAGAGACTCAGTAGCTGCATGTGTCTGGTACAACGTCAAAGCCCAGATTTAAATCTTAGCAGGCTGTTTTCCCATAAACGCCAGCAGGAGTTACCTATGTAAATTCTCTGCACAATCTTTAGGCAAATAAAGCCTTTTTACATCAACACAGAAAACTTAGCCAAGTGGTTAGCCCAGTCTTACCTCTGCTATCCAATGGAGGGTATTTTCCCTGGTTACCTGGCTTGTGATATTAAAGCCCTCCAGGATATTTAGAGCTGTGATCAGTGCAGGACCCGCATGTGGAGGTGGAGGGCTGAGAACAAGGTGACCTGTCAAGGTGAGAGGAGAGGAATACAGTTACTCACATTAGAAGCTACTTTGTCAAGGTTTTATAGGACTGTTCTATCTTTAACACTTTACTGTGAGCTGTCATCCAAGGAAAGGAAAACAATAATTTCAAATGTAGGAAGGTAATTATAGGAGATTTGAAAAAGATTTCTTAAAAGACAGGTGTCCCAGGGTAGCTGGTCCCTGTGAGTAGACCAGGCCCAGCTCCCCTGTGTCAGAGCAGGTGAGCCCAACTGAGACAGGGGACAGAGCTACACCTGTGCTCTAAAGGCCAGTCAGAGGGTAGGAAGAGGAGAAGCAACTGGGGCAGATTGTGCCCGGGGGAGAGGAATCACAGAGGAGTGGCGCTAACTCTGGTGGTGGGTTCCTGGGGAGGTAGCCTTGGGGCTGGTATTCCAGAAAGGAAACTGAGCTAGCAGAATGAGAGGCAGGGGGCTACAGAGTGATCACTTGGCCACCAGGGAGTACTTGGGTAGCAGCCACCCTATTCCAATAGGATAATGACACATTTTTCTCCTTTTTGATGGATAAAGACGACCTGGAAGGATTTTTTCCTGCTTGTTTCTTATATCAGACATTCAAATCTTGTCTATGTTATGGGGTGAGGTTGTGAAAGACACTCTGGGTGACTCCTGAACCTGTAGGTTTATGCCCTCACAGACCCAAGGAAGTAAAAGACAACTGAGTGTGAGGGAAGGGATTTGTATTCATTTTGTTTAAAACTCTTTGAGTCAGGTTGCCAGTTGCTGCAAACCAATGTAACCCCATGGACTCCAATGAAGATACACTGATCTATACTAGCTGAGAATCTGGCCCTTTACCTTTTGTTTGTTTTTGTTAAGAAACCTGTGTCTCAAATGCCCGAATGAGCAGAAAAAGAAGAAAGGGTCATTTGTTAAAGATTCAACACCCTTCCTCTGCAATTAAAGGATGAGGAAGTTAAGGGATGTGTGGCCCCTCCAAGAAAGACCGCCAGCAAAACAGAATGACCAGATTTCACAGTTCTGTTATTTTTACAATAAATGAAAAACAGGAAAAAATATTATTCTTCAGGCCTTCTCTATCCACCATAAAGAGGCTCAAAAGGGCATAACCCTGTGTTTTTCCCCTTTGCAGACCACCTTTAAGGGCCATTTGCAAGCTATACAAAATTCATGGGCTATGACATGGCCTGGCTTACATCAGGATACGATATGGCATCAACACGTGGTCAAGTTGCGGCTCTGTGTGATGACGTTACATCAAAATGTCATCACTTGCTTTCACAAGTCCCAAAGCTATCTGAGGGCTTGCTAATATTTCACAAGCAAAGATCAGAGTATACGGGCTTGTTCTGTCCAGGAAAACATGAACCTATGTCAAATGCTGGAAGCATTCTTAACTTACCGAGATGCATCACAGTCACTAGTTTGCAGCAGGAAGGTGACTGGGACAGTCTTAATGCCCTAGGTGGATCTGTACCCTGCGGACACAAGCCTGTAGTTTGACGGGGGTTACAGCTCAGCGGGCTTTGCTGCCTCACACTCATTTCTCCTCTAGTTTGGGGGGCAGTTCAGATTTATAGTTGCTAATTGATGCTACCACTTGCCATAGGATGTAGCAGCCTGTGCATCGGAGAGGCAGGGCTGTCAGGACACTTTACCTTGATACACCGTGTGGACTGGATTCTCCACTAGGGCGTTGTAGTTACTGAAGTCTTCTTCTAACAGAACTCCCCCATAGTTGTGGACCTGAACAAAAGGGCAAGGCAAAGCAAACCAAAGCAGCCGAGTCAATGAGTTATTGCAGTCAGCCTGCCACCCCAGCAAACAACATTGTCTTCCGACTTTGGTTAAACACCAGTTCACCTCTTATTATGATTTTTGGCTGTGGTGTTCAGAGCCTAAGGGAGTTAGGAGCCCATTGAATTTCAATGGGATCTGAGTGCCTAACTGCCTTAGGTTTCCTTTGAAAATCCCATCCTTTATGACTAAAAACCTCTGTGGTCCCTCCCCCTATGCCCCAGTGTCAACACATTGAGAAGTTCTGTAGCCCAGCCCCCATAGCATGCCCATGTGATGGACACTATGAAACAGCTCTGCATCTCTCTCTATGGCATGACGGGGTGACAGGCACTGCTACAGCTCTGCAGACTTCCATGGGGTGACCCAAGGGATGAATCTGCCCCATTGCCTTTAGTATTCCTTCTCACGTTTTCTGGAGCATGCACTTTTCTTACTCATTCTTCAAAAGAGACCTTTCCCCCAGGTTCCTTGCAGCATAAGAGAGTTCTCTCTCCTTTCATCCTTGGTTCTTTTCCTGTTTATTTCCCAGTCTCCTCTTCTCTATAGCAATGCCAGTGAAAGAGGAACATCTGGCTCCTTTTGTTTTTAACTCCTCCTACCGATTGCTTGTTGCATATATCACTTAGACAAAGCTATTCCATGGAGTAATGAGGCCTGCATCTCAGCCCTGGAGCCCGTTAGATACCTCTGCAGTAACATTATTATAATGAGGATACTTGGCTCTTCTCTAGTGCTTTTCATCTGCGGATCTCAAAGTGCTTGACAAATATTAATGAATTATGCCTCAGAACTACTGCAGAGACAGGCATGACCTGAAATGTTCAGCTCTGGTTCTGCTTGGAAGTGTCTGGATGTGGGGTTTTGGTTCTGGGAAGAAAATGCAATTTTTTTAAACAGTGAAGGTGATCGGAACAGATTGTCAAGGTGAGGAAGGCTGGTCCAGTGGTTAGGGCACTAGGACTTGGGAAACCCGGATTCAATTCCCTGCTCTGCCACAGACTTCCTGTGTGACCTGGGCCAAGTCACTTAGCTTCTCTGAACTTCAATCCCACATCTGTAAAATGGAGATAATAGCACTGCCCTACCCCCTTGGCGTGGTGTGAAGCTAAATAGATTAAATATTGTGAGGTGCACGGATAATACTGCCATGGAGGCCATGTCAATGTGATACTCTGCGCCCCATAGTCACCATGGTGGTATAATTATTATGTTTGTACAAAATATGCCTTGTGAGATATCATTTTAAAAGTTTCAATCTGTTGAACATTAACATCCTGTTAAATTGTAAGTGCTCTCATTGCATAGGAAGTTATGACGTTTGGCTCTGTATGTGCCACTGAAACATGTTGTGAGGTTGGGAACACCCATGAGCAGCCTTTCAGTTACAACAATAAAAAGGCCAAACAATGTGAATGGCCCATTGAGGAGAACACAAACACTTACAAGGATTACCCCCCGGAACTGTGTACAATGGAAACCTCTCAGAGATAGCACAGAGCCAAATGGAGACTGTTTGACTCATATCTCAGCAAAAGATCTTTCCAGCAAGCTGGAGAAACATATAAAAGGGGGAAGTGACATCATCACTTGGCCTTACTCGCCCTGCAACCCAACACCTGAAAACACCTGAGGAACAAAGACTGAACTGGGGGAATAAGAGTCCCAGGCGGGACAGAAGAATTCCTGTCTGTGTATGCAAAAGCTATAATCTGCTTATATAGCTAACAGGGTGAGACACTGCTTGATTCAAATCCTATCTACTTTATAAAGCTTGGATTATGTTTTTGTTTATTTCTTAGGTAATCTGCTTTGATCTGTACATTCACTACTTATAATAACTTAAAATCTATCTTTCTGTAGTTAATAAATCTGTTTTATATTTTATCTACAACAGTGTGATTTGCTTGAAGTGCTTAAGGGAATCTGCTCAGGAACAAAAACTGGTGCTTTGTCCTCTCTACTTTGAGGGAGGGGCAGACTGGGTAATAAACTTATACTGGTCAGGCTTTTGACCAGGGCAAGACAGTACAGCTCTGGGGTCCCAGGCTGTGGAGCTGGGGGAGAAGCCTTCATAGAAGTGCAGCTGGGTGTGCCCCTGCCCGTGTAAAGGTTTGTGTAAATGCAGGACCGGAAGCAGTCTGCAGCTTGTCACAGCATCACAGTGAGTAAGGGAGCCCAGGCTGGTATGCCAGAGGGTTCCACGGTACCCCAGTTCCAGGTTGTACCTCAGGGAAATCCATCACAGTCAGTACAAAAGACAGAAAGGCAAGAGATGTGATGGATGCTCCATCACTTGGCATCTTTGACTCAAGACCAGATGCCTTTCTTGAAGATATGCTCTAGTTCAAGTACAAATTTTTGGGCTCAAGAGGGCTTACCGACAGGGAAGGGAGGGACAGCTCCCTTCACTACAGGAGTGATTGTATGAAATTCCATGACCTGTGTTTTACAGAAGGTCAGAGCAGATGAATCTGGCCTTAAAGTCTGAGTGCGTGTACTCACAAAAACCCTCGGTCTTTTCCAACGACACACACCAACTCCCTTCACTTACATCAGTATAAATGAGAGTAACTCCACTGAAGTCAATGGAGTGACACCACCGTAGGATGCGGTCCGAGACTCAGGCCCATGGCTGCTCTAGCTAGTGCTTTGGTTCTCCACCCCAAAAATCAGACTAAGCAGACTGTGCAGTTCTGGGATCTGGTTTTTCATAATGAAGCACTCAACGTAGCGAGAGGATGCCGTCTCAGGTGGAGCCACTAACAGATGAAGCACAGGAGCAGGAGAGTTAATGCTTTCCCATGCGGGGCATGTTCACCTAGAGCACAAATAGCCAGAAGGGCACGTGCAAGTCAGGGTTTGCACTCACATGCAGCGCTGCATGTATAAGCATCATCTCGTCTGCCCAAGAGGTGCAAATTCCCACCTGCGCTTGCCCCCTTTGAAAATGCGGTCCATAGTTTTAATCCCCACTCCCTGCACAAAGCAAGAGATACATCCCAAAAGATAAAGGCCCTAATTCAACTGTGTTACACTCCAGTAGCGCCACTGAAATCACTTGGCCACTGATTCGCACCAGCTGAGGTTCTAGCCCAGTGGAATTACATCAGCATAAAACTGAGTACAGCAGCTGCTCATCAGGCAAAAGGAGTGTGAATGATATGCAAAGGGGAGCAGGCATCTGATAAACAAACAGAGGTCATATCCAGTTCCCAGAACAACACTCTTCCCACCTGTGCCTTTCTGCATTAGGAGGGGAAAAAGGGATCCAGTGTCTTGCAGATTTACCCGACTGCACATCTTAAATGTTGTTTGTTCAATCAGAACAACAAACCACATTAAGCTTATCTGTGCACTCAGCACTTTGCTCTTCTGTGCAGAGTAGGCTTTAACTAGGAGCTTAACTCTATTGCCTGGCATATTTTTCTGTGCTCCCAATCCTTTGCTTTACTCCTGTTTACAGAGCTCCCTTTCTTTGCCTGGCAGCCACTTCTTTGCACTTCCGCAGCAGCACAGTGTTGTGGGGAGGGGGGGTAACAAAACAGGGATTAGCACAGCATAGAGATGTGAGCTGTTCCCCCTTCTTGCGGATATAGAGAAAGGCCCAAGAACTTGTTGCAAGTTCTATGTGATTACTCTACAAACAGCAGCTTTTCACACTCAGGCCATGGCATTTTGGGAGCACTTGCAAAATGAATGTAACCCTGGGAAGGAATAACTTTCAGGGTCATATGGATAGGATCACCACTCTCCAGTGAAATCTGGAAGTGCAGCTTTTGTGCGTGTGCTTTATTCTTTAGCGCTTATTTTAACACGGATGACAAAAGATAACAAAAAATAGCAAAGATAAGAAAGCTATCTAAGCTGGAGTAGAGAGTCAATATCAGATTTTAAAACAAGATAGGTAAGATCAAGCATCTTCATTACTAAAGGCAAAGAGTAAAATATAACAAACAATCTTTGATGGGTTAAATAGATTTGCTATATTGCGAAACAATGGTTATTTTGCAATTCAGCCCCAGTCTGGAGTTCTATGTAAAGAAAGATCATATGTTAATCTCCAGAATTATTCCTTTTCGGGAAAAGGAAGAGGAAGAAAAAGACCTAAGAAAAGCCCAATAACTAAGTAAAAGAAGATAGGAGAGGAATGATAGGACAGAGAGGAGAGGGGGGAAAGGGAGAGAAGGAGGGGATACATTGGAACTATGATCTCAGGGAGCACTACAAAACACAAGGACAGGTTTCAGAGTAACAGCCGTGTTAGTCTCTATCCACAAAAAAAACAAGAGTACTTGTGGCATGGCAACTTCCACCTTCTCTGTATGTGTATATATATATATATATATCTTCTTACTATATGTTCCATTCTATGCATCTGATGAAGTGGGCTGTAGCCCACGAAAGCCCATGCTCTAATAAATTTGTTAGTCTCTAAGGTGCCACAAGTACTCCTGTTCTTTTTACAAAACACAAGGTTACCTGATGGGTACGGCTACGATTTAGTCAGATATTTTTAGTAAAAGTCATGGACAGGTCATGGGCAATAAACAAAAATTCACAGCCCTGACTTATCCATGACTTATACTATACCCCTGACTAAATCTTGGCCAGGGTGGGGGGGGCGGGTGCTGCTGCCTGGGGGCATGCGGAGGACACTACTGAGAGAGGTGCCCTGGGGGGCTGCTGCTGTGGGAAGGGCTGGGAGGCCGCTGCTGGGGTGGGTGCTAGGGTGGTCCCCAGGGCCAGCCGCACTGGCCACTACTAGGGTGGGTCACTGGGGCCAGCTGCCCAGGGCTGTCCAAGCAGCAGCCAGTGTACATGGCCCCGGAACCAGCTGCTTGGGCGGCCCTGGGGTCAGCCACACTGGCTGCTGCAGAAGTCACGTCGGTCAGAGAAAGTCACGGAACCGTGACTTCCGCAACCTCCGTGACAGACACGGAGCCCTGCTGACGGGCAATTTAATTGATTATTCTGATACTTCCAGAAATGGGGACCCTACATCCATACACTTATCTTGCTTGTGTCTACGGCAAACCGTTATTGGTTCCATTGCCGCCAGGCTCCCCAAGTCAGAGTACCGTTCTGCGATAGGTGGGTGCACTTAGGACTTCCACCAGGTGGAGTTAAACATTTGGCTCTGATCAGAGCTCTATGCAGCCCACATTTTTTTCCAAGGATTTGAGGTTCCAAGATGGATTGGTTAGGCCTAGGATGGTATGGCCAGCCTGCATTTCCACTGGGGTGGAGAGAAAGGCATTTCCCTATTTACCTCAGTCCAGAAAAGACGGATCACAGGGCAATCCCATAATATGTGGTGTAAGTTAGCACTGAAGTGCACCAATTTTAAACATGAAGTCACTTAGAAACTGGAACTTTTCATCTTTGTTCCTTTTCTTCAGACCTCCCTTCCCACTGTGGCACTGCCAAACCAGAGGGGGCAACAGAGAACTTTCTGAACATGGTAGCCTCCTTACAGCACGTAGAACGCAGCTCAGAGCAGTCCAAGATGGTGGCTGAATAACTGAATGAGTCATTGAGGACAGGCTCTGAGACCACAGGCTATCCTGACCACTTGTTTGTGTATCAGACTGGCAAATAATAATACATGCTGCTTCCCTAGTGCTGTTCGTTGAGAATCCCAAAGCATTAGTTAAACATCACAACAGCCCTGATTACCATCCCCCTTTTACAGATGGAGAAACTGAGGCACAGAGCGATTAAGCCCCATATTTTCAAGACAGCCCCCTAATTTTGGTTGTGCAACGTTAGACCCTCTGGTCTGATTTCCAGAGGTGCTAAGCATTTATACATCCCATTGATCTCAGCTGGGGATGCAGGTGTCCGAGGTAGGTCAGGCCGTATATATATATAAAGTTAGGGGCACCTAAAATTAGAGGCCACTTTTGAAAGTTGGTGCCTAAGTGACTTGCGCAGGGTCACACAGTGAGGCAATGGCAAGGCCAGGAGAAAACCCAGAATTCCTGACTCATAGTTCAGTGTTCTAACCAAAAGGTAAGGCTCCCTTCTTTATAAATCAAGCCTGTATTTTTAGGACTCCTGGAATCTCCGGTCTTTAGAAGTTACTAACATATCAAAACTAACGCAGAGCAGCTGAGTAATGAATTGAGAGTGTGGCCAAAGGCCTGGGTAGCACGGGCACTTCTCTGAGCAGTAACTTACAGAAAACCACATCAGTGGTCCCCAGGGAAAATTTGGCTACATTAACTGTGGTTGTGACTCTGATTCAGATGCTTTGAAAAGGTTCAGGGAATGGCGTCTTCATGGGTGAGGACTTTCACCTCAAGGTCCCCAGTTCACATAAAGCTGTTACTGACTGAAAATCATTACCATCCGATAGCTTTTTGGTGTGCAAAGAGTTAGTAGCCCCATTTAGTGGCCAAATGGAGGACTGTTCTCTAAGGCTTTCCAGCACTTTTCCTAGGACCTAAATTTCCTCCAAAACTTTAACCATTCAATCCTTACAGACTAGTCCTATCAAATGTAATAGGGATTAATGGGGTTCTACAGACATGATTGTAAAAACGTATAAAATTTAAGAGAATTAGATCCTTTCTTGTGTTTCTCTGGGACATTTCAATAAAGGAAAGAGTAGATTTCATTTTCATAGGTGATGGTGCTGCTTCATTGGTCACTTATCCTGGTTTAAGTAGGATTTGCTCCACTGAAATCAAGGGAGTTACACACAGGAGGGAGAAAAACTGAGCGCCAAATTTTTATTTTTAATCACTCAAGTCAAAACTAGCTACTGCTCACCCTCCGCATGCATCCACATTTAAAACAAGGAACAGCTAGTGGCACCATTATCTGTGCTAGGTTGCACTAACTATGCAATAATCCATGTGCAGGTAAGTACAGACATAGCTCACCTCAGAAATGATCTCCTGGGTCAGGTTTCCACCATAGAAGGCCGAGGCCCCTTCTGAGCCAACCAGATCCAAAATGGTGGCTAGATCAAGTCGCCTCACAAACATTCCAGGCAACAAAGGCTGGCCGTCTGGAAGGAAAGTCTCTCTGAATTTGTCAGAGTAGTTCAGCTCCTTCAGTTCAGTGATAGCTCTGGCTGTAGCAAGAAAGGTAACAGCAGTATTACAGGATGAAACCACCTAGGACATTCAGATCATCCCCAGAGACCAGCTGAAGAAGATGGCCGCCAATGATGCATCTGCAGCCTGTATAGTTCTGCTCGCTGGTTTGTTAAGAGGGCGGGGGGGTGTGCGCGCGTGCATGCATGAACGTGAGTGGGATTCCCATCCATTGCCCTCTTTGAAAAGTGACAGATAGTCATGGATCATGAGGGCAATAGGACCATCATGTGACCAGTCGACAGTAGAAGATGGGTTGTCTTGTGGCTATAGTGTGAGATTTGGATTAGGGGTCAGGATTGCATTGCTGGATCTGCCATGGATTTGCTGTGTGTCTTTGGGAAAGACACACCGGTCTGCATTTTTTGTGCACGCTTCAGTGCACATCCTGCAATTTCCCACATTGCGCGCGGAGAGTGTTTGAGGCATGAACATAAAGGCAAGCGTAAGTGTGCAAGTCCCCCGCCTGGAGTTGGTCTAGTAGAGCCACACGCACTGTGCCTGGCACTAGAAGGTCTAATTTGCTTCTTGCTCTCCTAGCCTGGCCTGTTGCACCTTGACCTCCATCCACTAAGACAGAGGTGGCCAAACTACTGCCCGCGGGCCACATCCGGCCCACAGGACCATCCTGCCAGGCCCTTGAGCGCCCCGCTGGGGAGGCTAGCCCCCGGCCCCTCCCCTGCTGCCCCCCCTCCCCCACAGCTAAGCCGCCATGCAGGCAGCGCTCTGGGCGGCGGGGCTGCGCGCTCCTGCAGGGCAGCGCAGCAGCATGTCTGGCTCCGGCCGGGCGGCACGGCTGCCAGACATGCCGCTCTGAGTGGCATGGTAAGGGGGCCGGGGGCGGTGGATCCTGGGGGGCAGTCAGGGGGCAGTTGGATGGAGTGGAGGTTCTGGGGGGGGCAGTCAGGGGATGGGGAATGGGGGGGGGGGTTGGAAAGGCGTAGGAGTCCCGGGGGGCCTGTTAGGGGGTGGACGTGTGGATAGGGGGCAGGGCAGTCAGGGGACAAGGAGCAGGGGGGCTGGATGAGTGTGGGGTTCTGAGGGGGGCAGTCAGGGGGCGGGAAGTGGGAGGGGGCAGATACGGGAGTGGAGGCCAGGCTGTTTGGGGAGGCACAGCCTTCCCTACCCGGCCCTCCATACACAGTTTTGCAACCGCAATGTGGCCCTCGGTCCAAAAAGTTTGCCCACCCCTGTACTAAGAACTCTACTGCTAGAGGCACCATAGGAATGCCCAGTATAAGTGCAGTCCCTGCCTGCTACCAATGCTCATAAGAACGGCCATACCGGATCAGACCAATGGTCCTTCTAGCCCAGTGTCTTGTCTTCTGCCAGTGGCCAATACCAGATGCTTCAGAAGGGAATGAACAGGACAGGTAATCATTGAGTGATCCATCCCATCATCCATGCCCAGCTTCTGGTAAATAGAGGCTAGCGACATGTCAAAGCATGGTGTTGCATCTCCGCCCATCCTGGCCAATAGCCATTGGTGGACCTATCCTCCATGAACTTGTCCAGTTCTTTTTGGAGCCCAGTTATAGTCTTGGCCTTCACAACATCCCGTCAATGAGATCCACAGGTTGACTGTGTGTTTGTTGTGTGAAGTAGTATTTCCTTCAGTTTGTTTTAAACCTGCTGCCTATTAATTTCATTGGGTGACCCCTACTTCTTGGGTTATGTGAAGGAGTAAATAACACTTCCTGATTCATTTTCTTCACACCACTCAAGACTGTATAGACCTCTAGCATATCCCCGCTTCGTCGTCTCTCTTCCAAGCTGAAAAGTCCCAGTCTTTTTAATCTCTCCTCAGATCGAAGTTGTTCCATAACCCTAATCATGCTCTATTCCAGCAGGTCAGCTTTCTTTGGGTATGTCTACACTGCAGCTACAAACCTGTGGCTGGCGCGTGTTCACTGACTCAGACTCATGGAGCTCCGGCTGCAGGGCTGTTTAATTGCAGTGGAGACATTCGGACTCTAGGACCCTGCGAGGTGGGAGGGTCCCAGAGCTCAGGCTACAGCCTGAGCCCAAAGATCTACACTGCAATTAAACGGCCCCACAGCCTGAGCCCCACAAGTCCAAGCCAGCTGGCACGGGCCAGCCGTGGATGTCTAATTGCAGTGTAGACAGACCCTTTTTGACACAGTCTGGCCACCTGCAGCCTCCCCAGGAGAGGGGCCCTGTTCTAGTGAACGTGCCAGTGTAAAGTGAATCAGGACTCCAGCTTCAGTTCAGGAGAAGTCTAATGCTAGCCTAGGAGCGTCCACACTGAAAAGTTATGGGAAAGATGTGTTTGAACATTAGGGTGAGAGGTGCCTCAGTAACAAGACAGATTAGATCAGACAGATACATGGATTTGCATTACACCCGCCTGCACTAACAATGGGAGAACTCCCAGAGACTCCAATAGTGCAGGATCTGACTCCATGTTTCCAACACACTATTTCTAACTAGAGATCAGCCCAAACCAAAGAGTCCACCTCGGAAAGATCCACTCTGGATCTTTCATTCTCTGCTGTTCGGGTCTAGCTTGATTTCTAACCCTGACACAGTGCATTTCCCTGTCTGAAGAGCAGTAAATTTCTGGAAGTTAACCCCCATTCACATTCCAAACACATAAATGCAGTCCCCTTCTTCCTTAACATATGCAGGAGGAAAAACTTCCTGGCATACATCACATAGGACCCTTTTGCTGCGTTAAGGCGCTCACCCAAGTCATGCGTGACATTGAATCCATCCTGAGCAATATTTGCAGTAAGGCCCAACAGTTCTGACCATGGGAGTCTGGCGAAGAGAAAACACAAAGAGAAATCTGCATTTGAAATGGAGCATAGTAAAAGCAGAGCTGTCTTCAGGGGACTAGCACTGGGGCTAGGACAGGGGTACAGTCAGAATATGTTTTGTTGGAAGTCTCTTTGTTGCAGCCAGAGAACAGAACTGAGACACTGCACCCCTCGGTAGCCTTGGGAAGTCACTTAACACCTCCCCTCCATGCTCCATCTATAAAATGGAGGTAATACTATTGATCTACTATACAGGGGTGGATGCGAGGATTAATTGAGTAGAGCTGATCAGAAAACACAATGCTTTCCATGAACATTTTTGAACAAAGCGGGGAAACAATTTCATTTGAAAATTTTTGCAGAATTTTTTGAGAAAATGAAAATCAGAAAAAAAACAGTTTTTGAAAAGTTACATTTTTTTCATTTTATACTCAGTTCCTCGGTTCTTTTTCCCCTGCAAATGGCAAAGAGAAATGGATGGATCCCAAACTTTTCAATTTTCATTTCTTTGTCAAAAACCCAGAAAATGTCAACCAAAATGAAATGTTTTGTTTTGGCCAAACATTCTTTTGTGGGGGGGAAACAAAATCAATCTGTTCTATTAGTTAATTAGACTTTTATCTGAGTTTGTGGTCTGGTTTTCACAGGGCTCAAGTGCCCTTAGCTGCCACTGAATTCAATGAGAGTTGAAGTGCTCGGGTCATCTGAAAACTGGGCCACAGACATGCGACTGCAGAAGACACATCTGTGATAACTGCACATGCAAATCAGTCCTGTGATTGCATGTGTGAAATTCTGAAAACCCCAGCCAGTGTTTGTAAAGTGCACTAGGGACAAAAAGTGCTATAAAAGTGCTGCACTTCAAAGGGAGAGACCTGGTAAACAACATGTTCCAAAGAAAAGTGAATCAATAGCCTATCCAAGAACATCAAGAGAGTCCTGTGCCATGGTGAGCTGGGGCAGAGCTTACAGGGCCCTGCCAACAGCAAGATCTTTGGCCATGGAACCCACACGAGAGCTGAATCCGCCACTGACTGGAGATTACAGCATGAGCAGCTGACGAGCTGGAATAAGTGGGTGTTTTATCCTGCAACACCTTTCAGTAGAGTGCACTCTGTGCAGAGCTAAACCATATGAAATATTCTTACCTCCCATGTAACTGATGTGCCTTGTGCATCCCTTGTATCATGCCTGGCACCCCCACCAGGAGACCCGGCTGGACAAAAGAAAGCACAGAAAGGAAGAGTCAAATCGCCCTAAGGACACCATCTCCAATTACCATAACGGAGAGGCCATCGCTCATCACACAGAGGGGTCCCAGCATATTTTCCATACAAAGTGAAAGACGCTAAAGATGCCAGAAATTTAGATACAAGGCTTGGTGACAACACAGTTAAGGAGTAAAAGCCTTTGGGAACAAAGTGGGGCAACTTCATTCCTGATGTAACCCCAATGAAGCCAATGGGATGAACTCAGTCCCATGACATGTAGCCTTTGCTATTTATCTGTCTATCATTTTGAATATTTCTAAAAGTATGTCAACATGGGAGCAAAAAAAAAATCCCAGAGCAGTGAGTCACAGAGCCTGGGTCTACAGCCTCTGGCTCACGATGCTTGTGCTATGGTGCTAAAAATAGCCATGTAGACATTCACACTCAGGCTGGAGCTCAGGCTCTGAAACCCAAACCCCTCCTTGGGCTTCAGAGCCCAGGCCCATATGTCTACATGGCTATTCTCAACTCCATAGTGTGAGTCCAAATCTGTAGACCCAGGCTCTGAGACTCTCTACCACCCGGGTTTTTGCCATGTAGACATACCCTCAGGCTCCTATCTCCTTTGTATCTCACTTTCTGAAGTAGACTGTTCTTACTTAATTTCCCTTATCCCCAAGAATGGCTCAGTTTACTCATTTCCAGTCAGACTTGCTGGCTCAAGGGATTTCTACGTTACACATGAAATATTTCCCCTCTAGGCCATCAGGGCTAATCTGGACTGGCTCAATAATGGAAAGACGGTCGTCATCACATAAGTGTTCTGTGGCCTGTGTAGATCAAGTGAGTGAGTCTCCATTCAGCTCCTAGTGGACAAAAACATAGAGCTCTTTGTGGGCAGTTACAAAAACCAACATCAGAACTGCCAAACCCTCCCTTGCTGTTGGCAGGCTCAGGAGAGCGGGCCATGGAGACCCAACTCCCCTCTCAGCCCTGGAACAAACGGCTCCAGAGTCGGACTGAGGAGCAGTGTGGGGGTGAGGATGCTTGACCTGTGTTTGTACCTGTTCTATGAAGAGGGGATTTGATACGCCAGCACCTTTCAACAGGGCTAAATTCCCCTCTGAGTAACAGGCATCCCACCGCTCGCTGCACATACATTATTGCTGGGAATCGGGGTTAGTGGGGAATAGAAGGAGAAGACATGGGAACATTAGCAAGGAAGCCCCACGAAAGAAAATATAAAGGTTCTCTGGCCCACCTTCAGCTCCCAGGCCTTCTGAAGGCCTTCCTCCTGGATCCCAAAGGGGGCTGTCTCTCGGAAGTCAATCACCTGACTCTTGTTCTTCCGGATGTCGTGGACCAGCATCACTCCCCCGCTGCAAAGAGAGAGCGCCTTGGGCATACAGAGCACCTTGCTGTCCACTGGACTCCCCGAGCACTTACTAATGCAGCCCTGAGCCTGTACCCCACCCGTACCACCAAATGCCCTCTGTGGGTACATGAGGAGAGCACAGAGATCTGGGGTTTGGTGCCACTGAGCTTGTACAAATGGCATCCTCTTACTCAGCTGTTCAACTCTTCTGCTCCCTGCACACTGGGTCCTATCTGCTGACTTCATGGGTGCACACAAGCATTTACTCCTGGCAGGCAGGCACAGCCCTCACAGCCAGGGGAGAGTGACTTGGAGGCTGTTCGGTTCTGTGCAACTTCACCTAACCTGTTAGCTGATGCCAGTGACAGAATCTTTATCACCGGTGATGATATAAGAGGCGGAAAGAGCTCAATCTGCATTTCAGATCCCGATCTCTGATCTCGGATTTGTAAACTGAGTACATTTGATCTACAGGTGAGCACAAGCTAAAATCCTGGAGAGGGGGTGTATTTGAAATCTAAAGCAAGGCCCACATTTTGCAAACGGCCCTATTTTTATAGTGGGCCAGAGCAAAACACTGGCTCCAAACACATCAGCTCAGACATGGGGGTGTACGAAATCCAGATCTAAAAGGTACTTCATGAGCCTATTTCTAACTTGTTCTGGAATCCTTATTAACTCTGATAATGACTGGTTGTTTGTTAAGCATCACCGTTATCAGCTCTGCACAACACACGCAAACCACAATTATTTGTCACTCTTAATTATTTACAGAACAGGGAAAATCCCAATGTCCTTGGCAGATGCCCACAGGGAAAAGCAGGGTTTGGTGTGAAGGCCTGGACTGGGATTCACGAGACCTCAGTTGACTTCCCAGCTCTGTCACAGACTTCCTGTGCGATCTTGGCTGAGACCCCAGATCTGTGTCTCAGTGCCCTCTCTGTAAAACAGAGAGGGCAGCACTTCCTTTCTCCCGTTCTCTGCCTGTCTTCTCTGTTTCAATGGTAAGCTCTTTGGGGCAGGGACTGTCTCTCCTATGTGTGTGCATAGATCCTAGCACACTGGGGCCCGCTCCTTGGCTTCTATGGCTATACAAACAACAATGCAACTCCACTTTGCGATGGAGTTATTACAGGAACTTGTTCAGCTATGGGTTTTACCAGGTTCCTTTAATACAACCTTCCCTTTACACCAATATAGCAACTCTGTGTGTCCTAACTGTTTATATGACCCAATAGAAATCAGTTTCATCCGAGAAATGACTTATTTATAATCTCTACCATACTCGAGCTCCAGAATAAACATTTAGATCAAGAATGGGCTTGTGTCATCCTAGGAAATTATGCTTCTGTGTGTACAATGTGGCCTGTTCTGCTGCAGCTGAGATCACAGGAATCATTTTACATTTAGTGACCCAAGTACTCAGAGGGCCACATGTCATAATGGGCACAATCTACCATGCATTAGAAACCATTACAATACATCTAAAAGTTTAACAAATAAAACCTGGTGTGTGGGGTGGGGGGGAAATCAGGAAGAAAGGTGTGAGATATTAGAGAGGAAGGTGATGAACACAGGACCAGCAGCACTGAAACTAAAAACACCTTCGGAATCCAAAATGTTGAAGGTTTTTTTTGAAAGTGAGATTATTCATTACTGCTCATAGATTCAAAGACCAGCCTAGTCTGACTTCCTCCACAACACAGACCATAGATTTCACCAAGTGATTCCTGCATTGATCCCTAAAGCTTCTGGTTGGACTAGTGCATATTTTAGAAAGGCAACTAATTTTGATTGAAAGACTGCAAGTGATGGGGAATCCACATCCCATGGTACATTGTTCCATTTGCTAATTATTTGTGCATGTCAGTTTAAAATTTAGTTGTTCACTTGATGCTTTAATCCCCAATTAGAACACTGGAACTCTGTGCCTTGGAAGTCTTGGGTAAATTGCACATTTCCTAAATCCATTCCCAAGTAGTCCATCCATTTGTGGTTTGTTTTGTTTTGTTTTTTAATCCTAAACAGAGATTTAGTAACAGGCTTTGGGATCAAACCGGGGTTTCCACTTACAACAAAAGATTCTCAAATCCAAGTTGATGAGACATTATCAGGTGACAGCATTTATGTAACATTCCCTGGGACTTCCTGGTGTCCTGGCGAGTGGAAGGTTCAAGTCTCACTTGCATAACATCTTTCGAAACGGACATCAAAGGGAGGCAGCAGCTCCAGACAGTAGGCTAGACTCAGGGGTACGGGGGTCACATGGAGTCCAAGATGGTGCAGTTGGCACTTTCCTCCAGCCCCCTCACTCTGCACATTCCTCCAGTTTAGATCTCCTTACATTCACTTTGCCCCACCATGAGTTGAGGGAACCCCCATACAGTACATGCTGCTGCTGCTGCTGTTGTAACAGGGCCATGATTTACAGGTGTAACAAATCTTATTCAGTTCTCCAAAAACACCAGGACAGATCCACTCAGCATACCTGGGGTTGGGGATTAGGGAGCATTCCACCACCTTTTAACCTCTGCCGATCCTGGAGGCCAGATCCACCCCTACACATGCTAGAGCAGGCTCAGGGCTGCTCTAGCTTGTGCTTGCTGGAATAACCTTCTGGGGACCCTTCAACTGGTCCTGGATCACCAGAATGCAGCACTCTCCAGCCATGCCTCTCTCCTGCCACTGGCCCACCTTAGTAATGCAAAGCTGCCAGAAGGATGGGAGAAAGGATCTGGTCTACCACTGTCACAATGATTTGGTAGCCACCCTTGCCTCCCTACCAGCAGCCAGCATGACAGTTTAGACTAAGGACTAGATTGCATCTGTAAAGCCACTAACTGTGTTGGGGGGCGGGGGTGCAATGGCAAACCTCCGCAGCAGGAGATCCTAGAAGCAGCATGCATGACTCAGGGGAGCATGTGTCAGATTGGCTCCCAAAAACTCTCCCCACACTCCCCCGGCTCTGCTGGCTGCTGCAGAGGGGGTAAGGCCATAGCCCT
The DNA here is from genome assembly GCF_965140285.1 of Lepidochelys kempii. NCBI lineage: Eukaryota > Metazoa > Chordata > Testudines > Cheloniidae > Lepidochelys > Lepidochelys kempii. The sequence continues at coordinate 26,048,752 of NC_136392.1, read as the reverse complement.
CTCCCTTTGGGGAGGCTAATATCACCATCAGCACTAGCCTTGAGCAGTCCTTTTGCGCAGGAAGAGCAAGCAGGGAGGGATAGCTCCGTGGTTTGAGCATTGGCCTGCTAAACCCAGGGTTGTGAGTTCAGTCCTTGAGGGGGCCGTTTAGGGATCTGGGGCAAAACTGGGGACTGGTCCTGCTTTGAGCAGAGGGTTGGACTAGATGACCTCCCGAAGTCCCTTCCCACCCTGAGATTCTATGATTCTAAGGACAGAGCATTACCAGCCAGTAGGGAGGTACACAGAGGAGAAGGATCTTTGTAGCCTCTCCCCTACTTTCAGGGCTGCGAAGGGCTCATCGGGCTCCATCCCTGCAATGAGGATGTAGTGAAAGCCTTCCCCATTTCCAGCCGGCAGGTGCACAAAGGAGGCAAGAAGCACTGAGTCAAATGACACTTTGTGATCCCAATTCCTCCTGTGCCCATCCCCGGAGCACAGGGTAGCCCTGGGCTGCAACACAGAGAGGAACCCTGCACCACCTGCCTGAACAGACTCCTGACCCAACACTGGCCCCATTGCCCAGACCCAGTGCCCTCCTGGTTCTGCCCCCTCAGCATGCCGCCACACCGAGCAGGCCCTCTCAGCAAAGGGGAGCACAGCGACCGGTTTGCACCTACCCGCCAATGCCGGATGTGTGGGGGTTGATTATTCCTGCGCACAGAGCTGCGGCGATGGCTGCGTCCACGGAGGATCCCTGCTTGTTGAGCACCTCGATGCCCAGCGCCGTGCAGCGGGCAGCGTCGGTGACCACAGCACCCTGGTGGAATATCTAGGAGAAGCAAAGCCATGCGGTACTGTAGGAGAAAGGCAGTGCCATCTGCTAGCAGAAGGAGCATTTCCCACACTTTCAGTCAAGCCCACGGCAGGGCCTGGTCTGGGGCCCAGAACGAACATGGGCAGCAGAAGATGGATTGTGTCTGGGTGCAATTCAAGGGGTTGGTTTTGACCTGTGAATTGCTGAGCAGCTGGATTCCCGACTACGCCACTCCTCGGGCTGGAGCTAAGACTGCCTGGAGACAAAAGGCCTCCAGCCACTGCTACCGGTGAAGTGCCCCCTGGCCAAATGTTCTAATGCAGCAGATCATTCCTACAGCCACGCTCTAGCCCTAGGTATACCATGTTATGTCACGATCACAAATGGCACCTGGACAGGGCTGAGAACAGCTAGCCTCTTTGTTCTACTCAAACCTCTTCATGTTTTGTACGTTTTCAAAATCCCATAAAAACTTTTAAGAAAACACAAAGGCAGACACCACAAGCAACCCCCACAGCACAGCCTTCATCCCACCCACACACCTAAACACAACCCCATAGCAGGGTCCCCATCCTCCCCCACACACACCTAAACACAACCCCGATAGCAGGGTCCCCATCCCCCCCCACACACCTAAACACAATCCCCGCAGCAGGGCCCCTATCTTCCTACACACACCTAAACACAACCCCCGCACCCCGGCCCTCATTTCCCCCCCCACACCTAGACACAATCCCCACAGCAGAGCCCCCCCATCACCTCCAGGCACCTAAACACAACCCCTGCAGCAAGGCCCCCCATCCCCCTGCACACACCTAAACACAATCCCCACAGCAGCCCCCTCCCCTCCCATCATCCCCCTGCACCTAAATAAAACCCCTACAGCAGGGCTCCCATCCCCACACACACACCTAAACACAACCCCTATAGCAGGTCTCCTCATCCCTCTGCACACACCTAAACACAACCCCCACAGCATGTCCTGGCTATTTGTCAAGGGTGATCAGGAAACAGTTTGCTTTTACTATGTTCAGCACCTAGGTACAGTACTCTAACTGTGGGCACTCTAAAAATACACGACAGACAGACAGACAAGTGGTTAGACAGACTGCTATCTAAACAGATATCTATTGCAAGTGAACTTTGAGCATCAGCAAGAGTCCAAATAATTGAAAGAGCAAGGCTGCTCCTTTCCCACTCTGAGACCTGCCCCAGGACATCTAGCCAGGACCTCCCCTCTCATTGAGCAGTATGGGGAGGACAGCGTGGTCAAGACCCCCTGACACCTGTTTGCGACACACACACACCCCAGTTACCTGACATGACAGCACACTAGTAAATGTTCTGTAGCCTTGTCATAAATATAAAGGGAAGGGTAAACACCTTTAAAATCCCCCCTGGCCAGAGGAAAATCCCTTTCACCTGTAAAGGGTTAAGAAGCTAGGATAACCTCGCTGGCACCTGACCAAAATGACCAATGAGGAGACAAGATACTTTAAAAGCTGGAGGGGGGGAGAAATGAAGGCTCTCTCTATCTGTGTGATGCTTCTGCCGGGAACAGAAAAGGAATGGAGTCTTAGAACTTAGTAAGTAATCTAGCTAGATATGCGTTAGATTCTGTTTTGTTTAAATGGCTGAGAAAATAAGCTGCACTGAATGGAATGGATATTCCTGTTTTCTGTCTTTTTGTAACTTAAGGTTTTGAATAGAGGGATTCTCTGTTTTGAATCTGATTACCCTGTAAGGTATTTACCATCCTGCTTTTACAGAGGTGATTCTTTTCCTTTTTTTCTTCAATTAAAATTCTTCTTTTAAGAACCTGATTGCTTTTTCATTGTTCTTAAGATCCAAAGGTTTGGGTCTGTGTTCACCTATGCAAATTGGTGAGGATCTTTATAACGCCTTCCCCAGGAAAGGGGGTGTAGGGTTTGGGGAGAAAGACGTTTCCAAGCGGGCTCTTTCCCTGTTATATATTTGTTAGACGCTTGGTGGTGGCAGCAATAAAGTCCAAGGGCAAATGGTAAAATAGTTTGTACTTTGGGAAAGTTTTAACCTAAGCTGGTAAAAATAAACTTAGGGGTTTTCATGCAGGTCCCCACATCTGTACCCTAGAGTTCAGAGTGGGGAGGGAACCTTGACAAGCCTATTTTGTCAAAGCAACAAAGTCTCAGTAAAATGGGCCTGCACAACAGTGCTGCCTTTCCTGTGAAACCCTTGCAGTGAAGTGGGGCGAGACCGCCCGTATGTAAAATGAGACACGGGCAGGGAATAGCAGGGGGTTCCACTGTCATTTAAACCATTACACTGCCTAATCCCAGTTAAGAATTATACCCCTCAATGACAGATGTGCCACACAATATACAGACCAGCAACACTATCATTTTGCCCTGTGATTGTCAGAAAAGTGACTATGTACCAATGGTGCACTCTGCCTTAATAATAGAGCTGCTCGCTGCATTTATTCAGGTTTGGGTTTTTCTCCTGCTTGAACCACAGAGCCAGCCAGGGCAGGATGAGCTGGATTCTGTTCTCTCCAGTGCATCATCATCAAAACCTCACAGATAAATCTGGTTGCAGAATCTCTGCCTGCAGCGATGATGCAAAAGCAGAGAGTACCCAGCTTGATTCTCAGATCCTGCAGGGAGTTTACAGCATTGGCTGGTAGAAAAAGCTTTTGCTGTGTAAACGGTTCTGATTTGATGTGGAATCACTGAGAGGGAATCGGTATGGAGGCTCCCAGTCTCAATTCTACAGTCCCTTTTTGACATTACCAGCATTTGCTGGGTTTCTTAACTGATAAGCGCAAAGGAGGAAGCTGTAGTTCCCAGCAGGCAATTGTTCCCATAGCTAGATTATCGTCCTTTTTAAAAACAAAAAAAACAAAAAAAAAAACCCTCCGCTTACCTGTGGGTCCCCAAAGTAGATCTGCATGATCAGGGCCACCGTGACTCCCATCGCAAAGGTTAAGCAGGCTGTGATGATCACCGTCAGTCCATCCTGGCGGCAGCTGCAGTCTGCAGAGAATGGGTCTTTGCTGGTCTCCCGCAGCGGCGAGACATCCTGACTGCCCATCTCCGATGAAGATGACGGCAGGCGCTGGAGGCGAGCTGATTTCAGGAAAGAATCTGGATCTTCAGAGGCAGGAAGGAAAGGGAATGAGGGTTAGGTATTGAGGAAGCTTGGGTTCTTATTCCAGTGCATACACTGCACTAGTATTACACCTGTACCTGTTCCAACAAAGCTATTATCTTCCCTATTGAGCTTTCAATAGATTTTTCTGGCTCACATACTGCTTTGGGTTGTTCTACTCCTACCTTCCTTTAACACTTGTTAGCCTTAAGGGGACTTTTCCCTGGAAACAGTGAGATTTAGACAGCTAAGATGTCTGAATTTTTCCTGATGCAGCAGATGGATGGACAGACTGAGGACACCAACATTTCCAGCAATGAACCCATGATTAGTGCCCTTTTGGGCTTGGTTGTAACACAGATCCCATGTTATTCTGCTTGCAGATCAGTCTCAGAAATGCTGCAGAAGATGCAGTTAAGACCAAAAACCCATTGACATTACTTGGGCTCTGTGCTTAAGGTAAAGCAACTCAATCAAACATACCCACATCAAAATAGTAGGCACCAACATTATAATTACTGTGATCAAAGGCTGGCAAAGTGGGAGTAGGGAAACTCTATCTACCTGTCTGTCTGTCTATGGTACATTAGCGGTTCACAGCAACTCAACTAAATCTAAAGGCATTCAGGAAGCAAGGAGACTGTTTCACTTTCCCACTACTTAAGGCTTTTGAACAATGACGAGGAGAAATGCAAAATCTGGTGACTCAATGTAATTACAATATCAGAAATGATACAGTCAACAGAAGGCAGTCATGTGTCCCACTGCCAGGATTTAACTGGGAGGAAAAGGCCAGAACAGCAAACAAAGTGCACATCACTTCCACGTGACTTTGAAAACAATTTACCTTACTGTTCAAGGTTCTTCAGATCTATATTTTCTTCATCTGTTATTTTCCCAGAGTTGATGATTGTGAGAAGAGCCTGCACAGAGGGCATTACCTGGGAGTTAAAATAGCCACTTGGGACATGGGCCGGACTCAGCTGCTATTTAAATCCTGCTTCAAATAGAGATTTATGAGAGGTGTGCTGTCACCAGCATTCCCTGCTCAAACACACTCCAGTTGGCTGAGATGAGGTCATGTGCCCAATGGAAATTTTACACCATTCCAAGGCTGACCACATTATTTACCACTTAGTCACCATTGGCTGCCTTTTTAAATTTTTTTACCATGTCCTAGCCAGTGATTGGCTGAGATTAATTACATGGGCCTATCACACCCAATCCAATTGTCTATGGTCATCTAAGAGTGGGACCTTTCAGTGCTCTCTTGTTCCTGTCCCTCCGGGTGGTTCTGGGGGCAGTGGGTATTAGAGCTGTTACAGTTGTCTTCCCTGTGCTTCCTCTCTTGTTCAGGTGAAGCAAGTTCCTCTTGAGTTGCAAATGCTGGCATCGTCAGAGCTCAGGTGCAGCTAGGGTTGCCAACAGTCCCTTATTACAAGGGACGTCCCTTATTTTTCCATCTCTGTACAACGAAATCGGGAGTTGCTGAGTGCTGCAAAAAGCAGCAAGAAATGCCCCTGGCAAATATAGGTGAGTACTGCTTATTGATGATGATGATAATTAATTATACATAAGGTCAGATTCTCCTCCCACTTATACCAGGCTTTCATCAGTGAAACACCATTGATTCAAATGGGATCACTCCTGGTTTGCACTAGTGTGAGAGGAGAGTCAGGCCCAGAGATGGGGGGGTGGGGAGAGGAGACTGTGGATGGAAGAGAAGAGCTGTTCTCTCGCCCTGTGGTAAAAAGGCTGCATATTAATGGGATTTGGTGGTTCACAATTAAAATGATTGGCTCTTGGTTCGAATATGTGATCAGCAGGCCTCCTGCAGCTGAGTACTATCTGCAACTAGTCATCATTTTTATTAACCCAAGGGGCAGCAGGTTCCACACCATCTCCCTGGAAAAGAGAGAGAGGCACAGAGCTGCCACCAGTCACTGCAGGGGGAAGGGACTGGCCAAGAGGGGCCTCTGCCCCCTTGCCCCTGGGGGAGTAGGCCAGGAGCCCTGAGACATTCTTTGTCAGTCTGTAAAATTGTAGCTATTTTTCCTCTTGAGCCTAATGCTATTTCTGCGGGGTGAGCAGATTGGGATGAGGGGACCCTGCATCAGCAATATTTTAGCAGGTTGGCTGGGGCAGCCCAAGAGAGGGGAGGGAATGGGGTTGAGGGATGATCTGGAAAATAATAAAATAAAACCAAACGTAACAAGTTGTGTCCCTCTGCCCTTTTATTTCACTCGGCTGTTATCTGTCTGGTACTGTCGGTCAGTCTTGCCAATGCAGCTTGTAAACTCTTTGAGGCAAGGCCTGTCTCTTCCTATATGATTGTACAGCACCTAGCCCAATGAGGGCCCTCATCCTGACTGGGGTGTTTGGGCACCACTGTAATATAAATGATTAATAAAATACATAATAATAATATACCTCAGCTCCAGTCAGTACCTAACTCAATCAGCTAAGAGGGAGCATGACTGCTGGCAGCCTGGTCTCTGCCTCATCTTCAGCCCCATTTGTCAGGGGAGCAGGAATAGTCCGGAGCTAACATTAGGCTGTCCCTGCTCATCCTGTACTAAGGACACATTCCCCTGTCCTCACTGGTGGGCTTGGCTCACTAGCCAAGCTGAACAGGTGGAGATGAAAGGCCCCAATTAACCTCTTCATGTCTTTACCAGCCTCCTCCCACGTGCTCCTAGGGAAAGCAGCAGTTATGAGTTTTCCAGGTCCTGTCTCATTTCTGACATTTAAAAACCACTAGGCCAAATTGAGACCTGGGGTAAACAGGTGCAACTCCACTGCGGTCAGCATGGGCCCCAATTCTAATCTCAGTTACACTGCACTAAATCAGGAGTATCTGCACTGGAGTTAATAAAGTTATAACTTCTTACACCAATCTCATTTACTCTGGAGCAACTCAGGAGTCAGGGCACTGCCAGGGCAAAGCATAAGAGATCAAGCTTGGCCCGCTGTATTTATTTACCAACTTATAAAAGCACCCTTATCCCCTAAGGCGAGGGTGGGGGAGGCATGCAACCTACAGCCCGTAAGCCATACACAGCCCACCAGAGCATTTCATAAGGTCCCAGCCTGCTTTGACACAATATACTAACAGCCAATTCATTAGCTTTTTGTGGGACTGTTTACATCATTTTTCCTGTTTTCTATAATTGATACACATTTTATGCACTCATTTCTTTATTTGTTTTTAAATAGACAATACTGCACATAGAAACAACCTATCTAAATACATACAAAACAAGACAAACAAACTAATAATCAGTACAGGTGACTTTAAATCTTATTGAAATATGTAGAATCCATTTGGCCCCCACAAGGTGGTGCTTAGGTTTATGTGGCCCTCCTGTGTAATAAGGCTGGGCGCCATTGCTCTAAGGACTAGGCACCTATACAACCTTCAACCAAGACATGACTCATTAATAATACCAGACAGTAACTCAGTCAAAACCCTCCCCCTGCATTTCACCTCTAGAGACCAGGGCTGCAATCCTGCCTCAGGTCACCCATGAAACTGTGTTTGATGTTCTCATCTGAGTCCCCAGTGGATGTTGGTCCACAGCAAAGAAACCCCACACAGTGCAACACAGCTGGGTGCCTCTTCTCAACAGGAGCTCAAGTTGGACAGGGCAGTCAGGGCGGGCAGTGGCTGCGTATAGGCTGGGGCGATGGGAAGAGGCCCAAGACTGGAACATCAAAAGATGCTGCAGGTCAGGATTGGAGTGTTTTGGCAGAGCCAGGTGGAAGCCCAGAATTGGAAGAGTAGAAGGGCATAGGTCAGGATAAGCTGAACTGTATGGGGGGGCCCACAACTGGACTAGCAGGGGAGGTAATTACTTTTGCAGAGCTGGGGCAAAAGTGGGGGGCAAATTGTGCACATCCCCTGGCTCCAGCCAGCATTCACACTTCTCTCAGTTCCACCAGCACCACATTCATCTATAGCAAGAAAATCAAATGACAACTACCAATGCTCTCTTACTTGGAGAATAAAAGCAGCAGGAATCTCTGTGCAAAACCGTGGATGTCTCCAATCTCAATGCTAAGCCACGCTTCTCTTGTACTACTATAGAGCTCTGGAACTGAGACTGCGGGACTGAAAATTAGACCTCAGCCATGCCTATAGTTGGGATGACAGAGCTCAACACATGCCCCATTCTTTCCCCAGTAAAACCCAGGCTCTTGGTGCTCCTCCTACCCCTGCTCAAACATTGCCCATCACTTGGGAAGACACCCCCTGTGGAGACTTCCAAAGCAAACAGTTACACCAGGGCGGGTCATTTGTTCCTTGGGGCCCCAGGCACACTTTGATACCCCACGTATTATACACTCAGGAGTTGGGAGGAGAGGTAGGCAGGTGAATGTGGGAGGGTTTTGCAGCTGAAAAATGGGATTTGAGCACTTGTCAGTCAGGGGAATTTCAGCAACTGGTGGGGCTTTGGCATCTGTCATGGGTCAGTCTGAGAGAGCCAGGCTGTGGGGCTGGTCCCGAGGAAGGGTCCACGGGGAGCCAGTGTTCAGAGGAAGTTGAAGGTGAATGTAGGGAAAAGCTGCTGCAAGAGCAGCACCCTCCAACAGGTACGGCCTGGTGTAACCACCCTTTAGCCCAGGGGTTCTCAAACTGGGGTTTGTGACCCCTCAGGGGGTCCCGAGGTGGTTACGTGGGGGTCATGAGCTGCCAGCCCCAAGCCCAGCCATGCATGGGGCTGAGAGCCCAGAGCCCCAACAGCCCAGATCCACCCTTACCACCGTTCACCTCCAGCCCCGCTCCTCCTCCAAAGAAAGGACACCAAAATAGAAATTTGCCCAGAGTGCCATTTTTCCTAAGGCCGGCCCTGAGACTGACACAGCATTAGAGGGTTTGATTAATTCAGCTCTTCAGCTGCTGAATAAACTGCATGAATGTGTTTTTAATTTATAAGGGGGGGTCCCACTCAGAGGCTTGCTGCGTGAAAGGCGTTACCAATACAAAAAGTTTGAGAACCACTTCTTTAGCCCATACAGTATTGGCCTGTCCCTACACCGCTCAGAGCTCTAAACCCTGTGTCACCCTGGAGCTTTTAATCCTTGTTTGGCCCTGTACATTAATATAGTGACAGGCAAATAATCCAAATACTGGGCGGGTGCACAGTGCCTGCTATCCAAGGATCTCAGAGACCTTCACAGGCATTAATGAATTCAGCCTCAAAACACAACTTGCAGGCAGGGATGCACTTGTACCCCAGTGTAGCGATGGGGAAACCAGAGAATAGAGAGATGACCTTGGGCCAGTCATGTCACACGGGATGTCCATGGCAGAGCTGGGAACAGCCGCCTGAGAGAAAGAACACTCCAGTGGTTTGGGCATTAGCCCATGAGCTGGGTTCAATTTCTTGCTCTGCCACAGACTTCCTGTGTGAAACTGGGCAAGTCATTCGGCCTCAATTTCCTATCTGTGAAAGGGGGATAACAGCAATGCCCTGCCTCACAGGGATGCTGTGAGGATAAACACATTAATGATTGAGAAGTGCTCAGATAATGTGGTAATGGGGGGCCATATAAATACCTCAGTTAGAATCCAACCCTCCTCATTCCCCGCACTGGAGTGGCCTGTCTATAGGCTCAGAAAGACAGCGCTCGTCTGGTTCCATCTGATTCTCGCTGGAAGGTGCTCTTCACAACCACAGGGAATACAATTTTTTATTAAATGAGAGCTTAGATTGGGCAGACAACGAAGACCTAGATTAGCACTTCCTCAATCTTCCAAATAATGTCTCCTAGTTGACACTGGTGAGTGTACAAGTAGATTTTTCAAAGCCACTTGATGTTACACTCATGTAAGCTTTTAGATTTTCATTTATACAATGGAATACGGGAGTAGGACCATGAAACATTCAAAAATGTCAGCTGCGCAATTGTGTAACAGATTTCTGCATGAAACTACTGCAGCGTGGTGGGGAAATTCAGTACCTGTGCACACAAATAGCCAGATTTGCATGCACCATCACGATAATGGCATACATCAAATCATAGAACTGTAGGGCTGGAAGGGGCCTCAAGAGGTCATCTAGACCGGCCCCCTGTACTGAGGCAGGACCAAGTATACCTAGAGACCATCCCTGACAGGTGTTTGTCTAACCTGTTCTTAAAAACCTCCACAACCTCCCATGGAAGCCTATTCCAGTATTTAACTCCCTTTTAGTTAGAAATCAGAGGGGTAGCCGTGTTAGTCTGTATCCACAAAAACAACGAGGAGTCCAGCGGCACCTTAAAGACTAATCGATTTATTTGGGCATAAGCTTTCATGAGTAAAAAAACCCCACTTTAAAGCGTTTTTTACCCACGAAAGCTTATGCCCAAATAAATCTGTTAGTCTTTAAGGTGCCACCAGACTCTTTGTTTTTTTAGTTTGAAAGTTTTTCCTAATATCTAACTTAAATATCCCTTGTTGCAGTTAAGCTGATTACTTCTTATCCTACCTTCAGTGGCCCTGGAGAACAATTCATCACCCTCCTCTTCATAACAGCCCTTACCTTATTTGAAGACAGTGATCAGGTCCCCCCCAGTCTTCTTTTCTCAAGACTAAACATGCTTGGTTTTTTAACCTTCCCTCAGAAGTCAGGTTTTCTAAACCATTGTCATTTTGGTTGCCCTTCTCGGGACTCTTTCCAATTTGTCCACATCTTTCCTAACGTGTGACACCCAAACGGGACACAGAACTCCAGCTGAGGCCTCACCAGTGCTGAGTAGAGCAGGACAATTACCTCCTTTGTCTTACATACAATGCTCCTATTAATACATCCCACAATGATGTTAGCCTTTTTCACAGCTGCATCACACTGGTGGCTCATATGTGATTTGTGACCCACTTATAACCCCAAGATCTTTTTCTGCAGTGTTACTGCCCAGCCAGTTATTCCCCATTTTGTAGCTGTATATTTCATTTTGCCTTTCTAGGAGTAGCACTTTCCGTTTGTCTTTATTGAATGTCATCATGTTGATTTCAGACCAGTGCTCCAATTTGTAAAGGTCATGTTGAATCCTGTCCTCACAAAGTGCTAGCAACCCCTCCCAGCTTAGCGTCATCCGCAAATTTTATCAGCATACTCTCCACTCCATCATCCAAGTTATTAATGAAAATACTGAATAGCATTGGACCCAGGACAGACCCCTGTGGAACCTCACTACATAGGTGACGCATGAAATTGTGCTTGCATTTTGCACACACAATGACATACCTAAAGTTTTTGGAAAATCTTTCCCATAGACTCCAAGGTAAAGTAACAAAGGAGACATTTCTCTCTTGGGCCTGAAAGTGAAAGTGACATGGAATGGCATGAAATGAAAATGGATTATGAAAACTTAGTCATTTATTAGAACGTGATCAAGGAAATTAAAAGGTAAAAACCATGACCCCTTGCAAATTAGCTTTCAGTCCTCAAAGTCAGTGGGTCAAAGACTTGACTGGGAGCTATACAAAACAGTCCTTGCCTTGACAGAGAGATGCATGTACAGTATTTGTTCTCAGTCTGGTGACTCAGTGGTAGCAGCCCTGACCATCTGATACTGTCCAGTCATCACTGGGAATCAAATACTTTGCTGGTCTGAGGGAGGGAAGCAACAGCTAGTTACATGGATCGTTGTCACATCAGGAAGGTATTAATGGACTAGGGGCCAAATTAATCCCTAGCGTAAATCTACTAACGTCAACAGAGTCTATAGAACTCTCTATAGTTACACTGGGGATGAATCTGACCTACAGTCTCTATACCACTTGGTTTCACTTAGACATGAGTTGGAGCTGGGGTGTGCGTGGGGCAGGGGACAGTCACAGAGGCGGCGCTGGGGCAGGTGGAGGGAGTGAATTTGGATCCATTGGAGAAAAATATGACTTTGATCATCTGTAAGGAAACAATTTTTTAAAAAGAGTTAATCAAGAATAATTTAAAACCCAACCAATTTTATTAAAACCAGGCAGTTGACAGGAACAATTCACAGCTCTTTGCAAGTGTCTGTGTGTCTTTGCAGCTGCTATTACACTACCAAACTGGAGACCCCAGCAAACTAAAGTGGGGAAAGAGGGCAGACGATGGTAAAGATGATGACACAAGATCTTAGCAAGATCCTCCTGAGCCTAATAAGATATAGGGAATACTAATAATTAAGAATAAAAAGGGTAGTGACATTCCATGTGCTTGCTGTGAATGAGAGGGGGAGATGGGCTGATCAATGGGTATGAGGATGTTTGGATGAAGGGATAATGCAGGGCAGTAATGAACTAAGTGGAGGGGCTGGTAAGAGTGAGGGGAGTTGAGGGCAGGGTAACACAAAAGCAGATGAGGTGTTCCCCTGGGAAAGGCTGAAATGTCAGACTCAGTTGCCTAAATTCTAGAAGATTCTGAGAGTGAGCGACACGCCCCAGTGTGGTATTTTTTGGGAAAGTGAGTAACAGGACATAACTGTGTTTTAATTATGACCCCAAACCATTTCCAAGGACTCAGCATGGATCAAGGACGTAGTTCAGTCTTGTCTACAGTACAAGACCAAGCTGTACTTCAACCATCTTGGGAGACAGCCACAAGAAAAGAAGTGATCACTGGGTGGATCTGGGCAGTATCTGCCATGTTCTGGCTAGCACTGGGAGGCAGGTTTGGGCCTGCCTTGTGTCAGAGAGAGCCCCACTCCCCAGTAGCTGGGTTTTGCCTGCGTTCTGAGAGCTTCCCTCCCTGCATGAGGAGATTCCCCACTGCACAGGGAAATCCTACCCCCAAGGGCCAAGGGCGTAGGACTCCCACAGGCTCTGGCCAATCTGCCCTGCAAGGTGAGGGAAGATCAACAGCCCAGCCACTGAAGAATGCCAAGTCCTGTGTGAATTGAGAGAAGGAAAGGGGTGGTCCCCTTGGCAGATCCCTGAAGGGCAGGGGAAAGACCAGCCAGCCACACCCCGAAGACAGTGGGTGAAAGAACACCCAACCCCGTTCCCCAAAAGGCTCCAAGAGTGAATCCTGAGTGGAACCAGGGCCAGGGGCTTTCAAGAGACCTGAAACTGGGAAACTGAGGGGGCTAGTGAGGGGTGGGCTGCCTGGTCCAGATTTGGAGCAGCTGCGATGGGAGTGCTGGAGTCTTTGGGAGCCAGGCCCAGAGAGGAGTGGGGGCGAGGGAGGGGGCCAGCAGTGAGAAGGGGCAGGGAGAGGAGAGATGGAGGCAGGAATGAGGGAAGGGTCTGAGGAAAGGAAGGGATCGGAAGAAGCAGAAAATAGGGAAGGGGGGAAGGAGGCAGCAGCGGCCGTGGAGGCGGGCGTGCAGGCAGGGGGCGGGCTGCAGACGGGGATAGCGAGGGGTGCACGGCTTGGTGCAATGGGGGGGTGCGGGTGGGCGAAGCTGGATACAGAACCCGGTGAAGGGCAGCCCCGGCTGGAGGCGTGCGGGGGAAGGGCCGGTCCTGGAGCGGGTGGCTGCAGGGAGGGCCGGCGGGGCGGGAGCTGCAGCGAAGGGCGGGCAGCCGGGATGCAGGGAGCAAAGCAGGGGCGGCTGCCGGGCTGGCTGGAGAGAGGCGGCGCGGCGCGGGAGGGATGCAGGAGGCGGCCGGGAGGGAGGGACCGGAGGCGCGGAAGGATGCTGGGCCGAGGGGAGGGGGCGCCGGGGGCTGCCGGCCGGCTCCTCTCACCCGTGTCCTGCTCGCCCAGGAACGCGTCCTCCTCCTTCCTGGAGCGCAGGCAGCCCTCGGCCGCCGCGCCGGCCGGCTCCTCCTCGGGCAGGCGGGGGAAGCTGGTGATGCTCATGTAGTCCACGGGCGAGTAGGCGCCCAGGGTGCTCTGCTGGCTCGCCTCCTTCTCCGCGGCCGCCGCCGCCATCCTGCCCCGGCTCGGCCCGGCTCGGCTCGGCTCAGCCCCGCTCCGGAAGTGACTGAGGCCAGCGGCAGGGAGGGGAGGGAGGAGCGGGCGCCCGGCCCCCGGCTGCGTAGCGCAGGGACAACAGGTGCCCGGGATCCGCCTCTGCAAGGGAAAGGCCCCGGGGGTGGGGGGCTCTCGCACCTGTGAGGGAGGATCCCCCGGGGAGCGGGGATCCCCCAGCCTCTTCACCTGGCAGGGATGCCCCTGCCCCGGGAGAGGGGAGATACAGCTGCCCCTAGCCTGGAATCCAGCTATTATCCTTGCATGGGAGCAGCGCCCCTGTTCCTGGACCAGGGGCATCCAAGGCACGATCACCCCCGTTTCTGCACCCTCTCATAGACTATCAGGGTTGGAAGGGACCTCAGGAGATCATCTAGTCCAACTGCTCAAAGCAGGCACAATCCCCAATTTTTTTGACCCAGATCCCTAAATGGCCCCCTCAAGGATTGAACTCACAACCCTGGGTTTAGCAGGCCAATGCTCAAACCACTGAGCTATCCCTCCCCCTCCCCAGCCAAAGACACCACCAGGAGTCAGGGGCCATGGAGGGTGCAAGGGAGCTGGGTGTCTACCTGCCCCTTGTGCTGGGTGGCTAACCAGGCTGGTGAACCCTAGGCCCTTTGCAGTTAGGGGGAGTTCTGCCCGTGACTGCACTGGTGCCAGGATGTCAGTCCGGGCTAAGCAGATGTGACCCCTCAGTACCGCTGTGGGCACAGTCTGCACCTGCCTTAGGGGAGCTGCCCTGGTAGAAGTGTGTTACCGAACGGCCCGGCTCAGCCTTTGTACAGGCCTCAGGCAGTGGGTAACAGTGTAATTAGCTGAACTTGTCCTTCCCGCCCTTCCAAAAGGAGCCATATGGTTGTGTCTTTCTGGCCCAAGCTGCTAGCCATGCGGGGTTGTTTCCATTATGGTGCCCCAGGTATGTTGTTTGGTGCAATCCTGTTTATGGACAAAGGATAGACACACCAGCCTGGTTCCCTGAACGCAGTAGAACCAAACAGCAGCACGCAGTTCCCTTGCTCAGAAATCCCCAAGCCTGCCTTTCCAAAGTATTCCATGCTCAAGGAGATCTGTCTGTCTGCTTCTCTGGCTCGTAGTTGGCTTTCCTCTCACCCATACAGCCTGCCAAACAACCCCACAGCCTCTGTGTTTGCAATCAGGGAACCCCACAGCCCATATATCTTACCTTCTGCTCAGGCCTTGCCCCCTGGCCCATTGCCTTGGGCGGTAGCTTCTTTTGTTTCCAGATCTCTTTCTACATAAAGGGGCTTCCTTGCTGCTTCCACTGAGTCTGAAAGAAGAGTGCTTAGCACACCTATTGACTTTAACTGGGCTGTGATTGTCTAGTCTAGTGATCAGAGACTCACCTGATGGCAGCTGTAAGCACTTTCCAGCATAACAATATCTATTTATCCTTTCCCCATTCAGGAAGGTTAGGCCTGGGGCAGGCTGTGGCTTCTCACATCTTCAGTACAGACATATGGCCACTGAGCCTATGGGCCCCAGCCTGCAATGCTCCCGCATATCTGAGCAGCCAGCCTAGCCACTTGGGCCACACACCTTTCAATATGGAACTTCACTTTGAGGCCCAGTGTTGCAGTACAGTTCCTTCTGGCCAAAGAAGCCTAAAGATGCATGGAATGTACACATAGGGCCACATTTTAACGCACCAGCTCCTAAATTGTACTTCCAACACCAACACATTATCACAAAACAGACAAGAGGTGTGCGTGCACACAGACGTTCCCATGCACACATTCAGTGGCATGTGGACGGTGCACAGTTGCTTCTCCACCGCTGCTTGTTTCACATATCTGATGCACGGTTAAAGTGACTGTTTGCACAAGCAAGTTCTGTTCTGGGGTTCATCTTAGCAAATGTGTTTGGAAATGTGACCCCTCCTGATCAGCATCGCAGACAGCGAGCAGCCCACAGCTGTCAACTTTTACATCCAGAAGGGGAACAAATCTAGAATTTCAGCTAGAGTTTGCTAAAACATTTTTTCCACAACAAAGGTCAAGAAAATTTGTCTCTCTTTGACCAGCTCTTGTTTAATCTCTTTTTACCCATCTGAATATTTTAATCTACATTTTTAATAATAAAATGTTGCAAATTAGTAGCTCCATGACTGAGATTGGATTCTTTTATAGTTAAGCCCCACACATGACGAGCCTAAACTGAAATGGCATGGTTATGTAAGCGATCAGAGGCTAATGGGTATGCACAATAACTGCACATTGCATTTTATGACTGAGCAACATAAACTAGCCTATGTATCCCCATGTAAATTATGATTATGGCTGCTACTTATTACAATCATTCATGTGCACAGTATGCAAAACTCCCACTGAATTAATTGACCAGAATGTTTTGTATTGTGGGTTACATCAAAACAGGTTCTACTACCCTGTCAGACTCCACAGGATTTGCATAATAATTGGAGAGGGGAAATTTCATTGTCATGGTGGGATTTAAATAGCCTTTAAGTGTATCCCAAAAGGCCCAGATGGCTCAGGACTGGGAGTGAGATAAAGAGCCTTTCATCTGCAACGTAGGTCAAATAGTGAATGAAACATGTATTCTTTTTATTATTTGTTTTATGGTATCACCCAAAGTCTCTGCTCAGGATCAAGGTCCCGTTGTGCCAGGTGCTGTACAAACAAATAGGAAGACACAGTTCCTGCCTTGAAGACCTTGCACGATAAGGCTCCAATCCTACAAACACTTTATGCAAGTTAATAGTGGAATTTAAGCACATGCCTAAGTGGTTGTAGAAGCCAGGTTGAATTTACAATAGGATGGTTGCTGAGTGGCCTCCATGGGAAATAACCTGTTTTTGTGTGGGAGTGGGGGGGGGTTCCTCAGTTCATTTCTTAGCAGACAGACATCAGCATCACAAAAATCACGCACTTCTTGTCAGTCTCAGAAAGAGGCCATGGACTGAATGAACTACAGAGCCTGGGCTCCCCCTCTTGGTGCTCCTTGCAGCTCAGGATTGAGGTATGTTGCTGGTGCCAGGCTTGCCCTGCCACTGTCCATCCTGTACCTAGTGGGTGGACAGAAGGGTACAGTTTACAAGGCATCAGCACCTTTCACCTGCATTAAATTCACATATAAAAAGGAGCAGGGTGAGGGAAGGGAGACAGAAAATGCATTTCTGAAGGAAGCCCAAAATCCCATCCAATGAATTGAATGGAAATGGGTAGAGGAAGGAATACGTTGCAGCATCTGCATGAAAGGTTGTAATATTAGAGGGGAAGCAGAATAGCTCCCTTCACATCTTTCTTTATCTGAAGTATGCACAGATCCCATAAAAGGCCTGGAAAACTGGGGATATTGTACTTTCCGTAAATGTAAGCTGAGATTTAAAAAAAGTAAACAGAGGTGGGGAGGGAGAGAGGGAGAGAATGAAATACAATCCACAAAGTCAAAGCCACGTTAAGCAGTGCTTGCATTTCACATCTGGATTCAGCTATTCACCTAGAGATGTCCATGCACCCCTTGCACCTATAAAATCCTCTCTTTGCATGCACAAAGACGAGGTTTCTTAAGAGCCTTCCTTTTGCATGTGCCCCATTGCACAAAGTTTGAAATTTTGATTCAGAGAAGCAAAAATTTGGGCCTTTTGAGGCTGGCACTTTTTCTTAATGGATGCTCACCTGTTTATAGACTGGGACTGCATCTCATACTGTATAAGGAGCATTTTCTCTTCTGGGATCACTGTGCCTAGCTTCCAGGCAAAGCACCGAGAACTTAAGAGGCTTTACTACTGTAACTCCTTCATAGTGGGGATTCCACCAGGGCTCTTCTGATGCATGCAGCTTATGCAAGATGTACATCAGCATCCTGTCTCACGGGATGGAACAGCTATGGTCACACTACGCCTGCCAGGTGCTTTCTGCAATCACAGCTTAAAAGGGTAGGTTGGCTTTAAAACAATCCTTTTGGTTGGTTATTTGAAACCTGAATGGGACAATGTCTAGTCAAATCTGGCCACAACTTCAGGTTCTGCAAAAATAAATTATTACAAGAAACAGTCAAAATGTTCGGGGGAGGGGGAACATTTCTACAAGAAGAGTTTTTGTGAAACAAATAAACCCTATGGTCCAGTGTTTGCAACTCAGACTTCGCAGGGTCTGCTGGGGTGGGAGAACCTGACGTGAAATTAACTCAAAATTTACTATGACCTATAGTGAAACTGACTGGCACCCATTGGGAGGAATGCAGCATCTGTGCTCCAAGCAAGAAGACAGTAGCAATCTTCTCCCTCTTCCTAGACTGTTGAGCAGTAGTAGAGATGTATCAAAATGACTGCTGCATCCTGAGGTCTTCAGGAGCCTCCATCACCAGGAGGAAATTAACCCCAATGTGGAGGGCCAGCATAAAGTCTATGTGCTACTTAACTCCTGTTTAAGAGCTCTGGGTAAGCTCATTTCCCTCAGCAACAGAAGTTAGCCCAATAAAAGATACTGCCTCGCCCACTTTGCCTCTCTAATATCCTGGGACCAACAAGGCTACAACAACCCTGCATTAAAAGGGCAACACATTTCACATAGTACCACAGAGATTTCTTATATACAATGGAGGCAGGACAGTGAGATCTGACATACTACTGCTAAACTGAGTGGTGTTTTGGTGTAACTTCATAAATAGCCCACAGTATCATAGCTTGGCAAGTCCTTTCGTACTCCAGCTTTTCTCTGGATCTTCTTCATGCTGTGGTCTCCTGTGAACTAGCTGGGACTATAGCATAAGACACTGCAATGGTGCTCATTCGAAAGGCTCATTTGCACGAGAGCAGTGTTTTTAAAAGAGAGAGAAAGAAAACAGGCAGATTTTATCACCACCTGTTACAGGAGTGATTAGATATACAGTTAAGGTGCCAGTCGGTGATGCTCAAGAACATTTTGCACAGTTCCTAGGTTTCATAGGACAAAGCAAAGGTTTTAATGCTGGTGTCTGATGTTGGGGCAACAGTGCCATGCGCTTCAGCATGTCTCATGCTGGATTGGACTCTGAAATACTGACAAGGCCCCATTGCTGGTCTGATGCCCATTTCAGTTTTTAGAGCCAGAGGAATTCTTCAAAACACTCCTAGGGGACAACCTGGCTGTCAAACCCTTGCTAAAAGCCAGGTTTGCTTTGTTTGCTAATCCAGAATTGCCCCCACCTTTTCTTGCTCTTCCCACCCTATTAATACACATGGACTCGAGTGAATAATTGATTTTTCTTTTGGTGTCTGAACCAAAATAGCTGAAAAAAGGTCAGTTTTGAACCAAAACTGAGTTTTTCTGTCCCAAAAGAAAAATCAAAGAAGTTGTCAATGAAACATTTTGGACGTCTGTTCAAATAGATTGGAAAATATAATTTCAAAATGGACATTCCCAAAGTTTCCAAATTCACAAATAGCTTCATTCCCCCCCAAAATGCAATTTATGATTCATCAGAAAAAAGTTTCACCCCAGTCCACACACAAAGGCTACTGATTTTAGAACAAGGGCTGCTGTCTACCGTAGATGTGGGAAGTGAGTCTTAGTGGCAGACTAGGCAACAGAGGTACCATTTTTACTCATGTGTTGCAGGAAGGCTATAGCTTGCATTGCCAAGGATTGGATCACACATTTATTAGCAGGGGATTTGTTCTTGCTGTTTCACTGAGCATGCTGGGGTCATCCACTTGAAGGGTGTCTGTGTCTTCGTCCCCCGCTGATCCAGATCTGAAGTTGGAGTCTGCTGTTCCTGCTAGTTAATGCACATAGACCCAGGTTTTTAGCGGTATTTACATGTTGCTCTGCTCATTGCCAGTCCCCTGGAACCCATCCAAGACATTGCTAATGGCAGTTAGAAGCAGATACACACAGCTGTCAGAGGAAGCAATTTGTGATACACAAGGACACGTTTAATTGGCCCTACAGAACCCAGGAGCTGTGCTGTATATTCTAGAGAACCATCTACTGGCACCTTACCTATGAACTCTACATCTATACAGACACTGAGCACTCTTGTACCAGCTGTAAGTCACCTTGCTCTCTGCATGCACCCATTCCCCTACCACAAACACCCCCTCTAAGGAGCAAAAATAGACTTTGCAGCCTTCAGGGTGCTTCTCCAACTCTCACTAGTGCCTTTCAGCTTTTGCAACGAGAGCGTTCCCCTTCCTGTTAGCTTAGCCTGTCTCCCCCTTTAGGGGATGAGAAAGCAATCAGCATCCCCTGGTACAGGCCTGCCCTCAACCTGGCCTCAACTCCAGAAGAGTTTGCCACCATGGATCTCAAGCAGGTGGAAGAGTTTTCAAGGAGATTCTTCGGAGATGTTTCACGTGCATGTACCTTACACACTGCTTGTTCAGACAACTATCCCGAAATCAAGGTGGTCTTTCACTTATTGCTACCAGACTTTGTTTCATGGGGCTACAGGTACTACAGTGAGGAGGGCAGTCTAAGAACCTACATAGAATAGAACGTAGAATAGTCATGGGAGAAAATAGCAATGAAAGCGTAGCAGGGCCAGCAATTCACTTCTGAGTTTGTGAGAGATCAGCAGCATTATAGCCCTACTAAGCTGAAACACACAAAGACTATGTTGTAAAACAGATTTATGCTTCACAATTAGAAGGGCCTTTTGCATTCTGAAGGCAACTCCTGCGGCTTGGGTTTTGGCTGGAGCCCCAATTGTTTACGCAGTGGGATCTGTGACCACCACAAACAGGCCATTGAATTCCCTTTCGTACCAGACTTGGGTATGGTCTTCATTTGGTCAATCGTTGGAAGGACAGTTCGTTCACTTCTACCTAAAGCGATATGGAGTTGGAGAGGGGTGCTTTCTGTAGCAGGAATAATTTTAGTGCTGCGCCTTTTGAGTATGACATCAGGCCAAATTCAGCCCTGGCACAAGCAGCTGCAGCTCCCATTAACAACAATGCAAGCTGAACTCCTGCCAACATTGAGCCAACACATGGTGTAGACTCATGCTGAAGCAAAGCAGCATGGGACTGGGAAGCTAGAAGGGAGGGACAGCTCAGTGGTTTGAGCATTGGCCTGCTAAACCCAGGGTTGTGAGCTCAATCCTTGAGGGGGTAGGGTTCTGGGGCAAAAATTGGGGATTGGTCCTGCTTTGAGCAGGGGGTTGGACTAGATGACCTCCTGAGGTCCCTTCCAACCCTGATATTCTATGATTCTATAAGTGCTGTGTTCTAACCTGGCTTTGTCTCTCATTAATCCTGGCTGAGTCACTTAAACACTATGGGCTAAATTCATGTTTATGGGGCTCCTGAGTCCCAGTCCAGTGCTCTCTCCCGTAGGCCACACTACCTGATGTTACAGGAGTGATTCCTGCACTTATGGGGATGACTTTAAATACAGGGCAGGTCTCCATTGAATTTTGCAGTTTATTAATCTAGGGCATCAGTTGCTTTTGGAAACAAGACAGGGTCGAACATCCAGCTGCTTGGTCTTGAGGAAGTCACTTAAGTTAGCCACGTCTTGGTTTCTCCATCCTGAAATGGAACTGCTGCTGCTCTTTGCCCTTCTTTGTACACGGCTGTGTGATACTCAGATCACTGATGAGGTGCTCAGGATCATTTATTAATGGGGGATGCAAGTCTTCCATTGCTCAGCGGAGTTCAGTTTGTGCTCTTCAGTAGCCAGAGAATGTCTGGAAAGGCCCATCACAGCAAGAACTACATCTCTAACTGAGCTGTGACATTGTTCAAGGGCAGAAATGGGAGCAGGTTAGAAGCTTACCTGGCAAAGGTGCCAGCACTGAGCTGCAAATCCCAGGAAGGGAAATTTATAGCCTTATAGCTTCCTGCCCCCAGCCACCTCCCAGGCTGAACCAACACAGCTCATTGTATTGGCATTAGAAGCACAGCCAAACATGGGCCAGATACATCTCTGCTACAAAAGCAGTGAAGTCAATAGATTTACCCTGGGGTGAACCTACTGTAATCACGTGTTTACCTAAAGCAGAGCTATGCCATGGGGCAGTGTCTCACCGCCACCCTCTTGGTATGGTTGTTACTCACTGATAATGTGCCTGGCAATGCCACTTCCTCAGCACAGCTCCTTACTATATAATTTGCACGGACCAGGGCTGTTTGCTTTGCTGCTGGCTCGAAAATGCCACCCTGGAAGGGTTAATAGATTTTACACTTGGCTTTCCATCCCTGCAAATTTCCACATCCCAGCCAGCACGCTTGGCTGAGTGGGAGGAAGTCACCTGATTTCATCTCATGGCAGAAGCTCAGTTGGGCCCAGATGTCGGACACTCTCCTTCCCTCCCACCAACCATCTGCTGCCTTCTGCAGAGGCACAATCCCATGGCCATGCAACTGGCAGAGCGATTCATTCCTTTGGCCTAAAGACTCATCCCAGTTCCTGGCTGCGTTTATTAGGGCTGGCTTGAAGCTGGAATGCAGAGAGCCAGTCGGGGCTCGGGAGACTCACTTCCACAAACTCAGCATCTCATTCCTGCTGCCCACAGCTTGGTTGTCAGTAGCTGGAAAGGTCTTTATTCTCCCCTTAACTCTGCTTCCAGCTGAGGCAGTGTTGGCAGTGTGCTCCTGCCTGCAAGTCTCTGACATCAAGTGGCTGCTGGGTAGCGTGGCAGATAATATGGAACCAATAAATGTAAGTGCTCTGTAAATTTATACCACCTCTTGCTCCTGTGTTATAGGCCCAGGGTGCAGAATCAGGGACTGCTGACCTTCTGCTATTTGGAGTATAAAAATCCATCTCCCACTCAGACCCACTCCACTTTGTGTCACCACCACAAACAGTGCTGCCCTTTACAGACTGCCTTTCCCCAGAGAACCTCAGTGATACAAAGGAGACCATTAGGCTATGGCTACACTAGAGTTTACAGCCGCACCACTGTAAGCTCTCTAGTGCAGCTGCTCTAAGCTGACAGGAGAGAGCTCTCCCGTTGACATAATTAATCCACCCACAATGAGTGGCCATAGCTACGTTGGTGGGAGAAGCTCTCTCACCACCATAGTGCTGTCCACACTGGCGCTTAGGTTGATGTAACTTACGTCGCTCAAGGGGGATGGCTTATTCACCCCGCTGAGTCACATAAGTTATACTGGTTTCAGAGTAACAGCCGTGTTAGTCTGTATTCGCAAAAAGAAAAGGAGGACTTGTGGCACCTTAGAGACTAACCAATTTATTTGAGCATGAGCTTTCGTGAACTACAGCTCATTTCATCGGATGCATGCTGTGGAAACTGCAGAAGACATTATATACACAGAGACCATGAAACAATACCTCCTCCCACCCCACTCTCCTGCTGGTAATAGCTTATCTAAAGTGATCATCAAGTTGGGCCATTTCCAGCACAAATCCAGGCTTTCTCACCCTCCACCCCCCCACACACAAACTCACTCTCCTGCTGGTAATAGTTATACTAATAATAAGTTATACTAATGTAAGTGGCAGCGTAGACACAGCCTTAGCTCCATTTTCAAGGCACAGAGGCTAAGGCCAACATTTTCCAAACTGGGATTCTTAAAGGTGGGCACCTATCTAGAAGACACCAGACTCCCCAGAGGTGCTAAACAGTCGAGTTTTGCTGGGTTCTGCAGGTACTCTGTCAGGGAGCTAGGTGCTATTTATTTCATTTGACCATTCGGTGCCCAAACTGGCCTACAGTGACTGGCCTCAGTTCCACAGCCTCTGTTCCCACTTCTCCAGCCTCCCTCTCTACTCCAGCTTCTCCCCAGGCTCCTTTCCTGTCTCCACCACACCCTCCTACCTCTTCCTCCAACACCACACAGCTAGAACAGGGCTCCTGATTGCTCCTAAGCCCTCTGCATTGTTGTTAGCCGACGGCCAAGGATGTTTGGTGAGGTGCCAGCTATGCCCGTTTATACCATCCGTGACTTTAACCGCTAGGACACACTGTCCCTTCGCGGCGGGCAGCCCAGGCTAGGCTGACAGATGCCCCAAGGTCCTAACCACCCGTGACTTTAACTGCTAGAGCTCAGAGCTCCTTCGCAGCGGGCAGCCAGGATTGACTGACAGGTGCCCCAAGAGTTTGCCCCGTGGAGGCGGCACAACTCAACGCTAGGCTCTTAGTACTCTCACCTAATGGCCAGGCTTTAGAGCCAAAATGGCTGAGGTTCTTTAATTGTGTTGGCTGCTTTACAGTAAACCAGAGAAAACAAGTCAGGCTTATGCATAAATGGTTACCAAAATTTATTAAGCTAGATTCTAATCATGTGGTTACAAAATTGCTAGTGCCTACTTATTTAAATGTAGAGATGTTACACACACAAGCAAGTTACAAAACGGAAGCCACAATCCCAAAGAAAAGAAAAACAAAGTATAGAGCTCTATTTCAAAATATGTGTACACTAAAGATAGGAGATCAGGTGTGGGTGCTTCTTACCCTCCTTGCATCTCTCGATTCCAGCGGTGCCAAGCCAGGATCGGTCACTCAATTCCGCAGAAAGACGAATAAGGGACAAGGCGTAGAGACCCTCTTAGCTGCAGAAGCCTTGGGAGGCTGTCACTTATCTGACCAGCAGATAGATAGTGAAAAGCACTCAAAAATCATGGTGCTGTAGGTCCCCTACTTATACCTCTGTACTCCTTTATTCTCTTTCTCCTTTCTTATGCCAAATTGAGGCTGGTCTGTCGGGGTGACGCCAGCTTTCGCAAGAGTAGTTTACACTTGCAAGGGAGAGAAACAATAAGTTTTGACTACTGGACATTTCTTTTATCAGGGTAAATATTTTCCCACCTAGGATGTTGGTGTGTGTGCATCACGCTATTTAGTAGGGGCTAAGAGCCATGTCTGTCACAGGGCCTCTGCCTGCTGTGAGCTTAATCGTCGTATCTGTTCCCAGAGGCACATTGTAGCAGCACACCTGTGCTTTCACAGCTTCAAAGGCTGTGCTGGAATATATGTTAAGTGCCCTGTTCCGGCTTCCTCCTGTGTTTCCAGCAATGCTGGTCTGAGAGGGGGGGGGCTGGCTGTCTGGCTACAATTGTCAATCCACCAACCTCCTTGCTCGCCAGGCTCACATTCACGCGGTTATTTTTAAATCCTCTCTGTGCACAGATCCAGGCTGTTGTCAAACCTCTCCACAACAACATCTCGCTAACACATCTCTGCCTCACTCATCCTTAAATGAGCAGTCACCTGAGTTATTTACTACCTAGACTAGGATACGCCTCCGCCTCCTCCTCCTCCATCCAACTGCAGCAGCTGAAATCCGCTTCATTGCTGGCTACTCAGACCGTGCTGCTCTCCTCCACTGCCTCCTCATCACCTACTAAATCAGCGATAACATCCCTGACCTCTAAGACACTGCACAGTGCTGCCCAGCTTTCATATTGTTTCACTGACCAACATATGCTCTCTTTTCACTACTACTGCCCATCACCGAGCTCCTCCTTTTCCTTCTCCCACTCTGAGATTCATGATCTTTTCCAGGCTGTCCCCTATGCCCAGACTGACCCACCTTGCCCTGTGCTCCGGGCCACCACACTTCTTCCTTTAAATCTCTCCTGAATTCTCAAGACATACCCCACTTCCATCTCCCTCCACACCATCCTCTGGGTCACTCAGGGCATTCTTATCCATCTTTCAACTTTTGGGTGGTAAGCTTCTTGGGGAAGGCTTCTCCATCCTTACACCCTGAACTGCACCAAAAATGAGCTTTTAATAATCAAGAGTTGGCAATAGGACCTAGCAGGTCTGCCTTCTAGCTCTAACCATTGGAGAGCACTGCATCAAGACAGATTGCAGATACTGTCCCCAAGCATCTCCCCTTCTTGAAAGGAATAACCCTATCAATACATTTCAGTCCACTGGGGTTTGAACACACGGGACTGTATCTGTCTCAATCATGGTTGTATTTTTGCACATCATGTTTCTGTATCTATTTCACTTTGAAAAGTCAAACCAGAAGACTTCATAAAAATCCCTTCCTATGTTTACCTCACTTTTACCATGAGCATTCACTGGCCAGTTCTTGAGTGTTCCAAAGTCAGTTGCCATGTAAGGGTAATAGCATGGCTCTACCTCATTGGGGTGTTGTGAGGATACATACACTAGAGACTGGGAGGTGCTCTGGTACCAAAGTGATGGGGGCCAGATGAAGTACTTCAGATCTCACTCAGTCCAACAGCAAGGTAAGGAGATGGGCAGAGTCATTCTCTCCAGCTCCTATCTTCTCCACTCAGGATGATAAAAAGGGACAGTTCATGGGTCAACAATAGCTATGCACCAATTTACACTTCGCAAGTTTTACAGCAATGCACCGAGTCACAAAGAAAATGCACAAACCTGGGGCAAACTTACAGAGAACCCAGCCTGCAGGGCTCCCACAGCGCTTCTGTGCCCAGCTCCAAAGCGCCACCAGAGCTTGCCAACCACAGCACAAGAACCGGTATGCTACAGGGATGCAAGGCTTGCAGTGAGGGAAGTGGTCAGTTCTCGTTTCATTACCAGTGAAGATGAGCTTTTAAATCCCAGCGGCTGCCTTGCCCCTCTGGAGGGTATATGTCGACACAGATCTGAGACACAGATCCAAGAGACAAATTATACACCGTGGGCTCCAGATCAAGATTAGTGGTCACAAAACAGGGTATTAAAAAAGCCCCATGCTCCCAACATTCTGTAATACTCAGAAGACAGAGGATAGAAGCCACACAACTGGTTAGTCAGGTGACATTATTTAATAGATTGCTTTCAAGTATACAATGGTTTATTTTATTGATGGGTGGGGATAATTAAGGAAACGCACAAACTGATGATAGCAAAGAATAACTTAAAACTAGTGGACAGGTCATTTCTCAAAGGAAATTAATGCTTACAGCTGAGGAGGAGAAAATCATAGCAGGGTTTAAATCTTACACACACAAGAGAGCAGCATGTTTAGGAGTCTGCATGAGATCATTCACTTTTTAAGCTGGCAACTCAGACTGCAATAGCAGCAAGCCTCAGCTCCTCTTTTTCCACAGCTCGCAGGGACCTAGTAGTTAACCATCTCTCCCTTCCCAAAGTAGATATCCTCCCTATTAAAGTTTTGGGGGAAATGCATGGGAAACTTTCCTACTTTCCGCACTGAAAACTGTTATTTAGGTGCCTAACTTTATATGCAAACATAAGAATTCTGGGCTCTTGAGCTTTCAGAAGAGAGGGACAAGGAAACAATGTAGGATTTCAACAAGAGAATATTAAAAGTAGGTCAAGTTCTCATCATAAGGCAATCTTGGTACAAACCTTCCCCAAGTTTATGTGAACTATAGGTTAGAACAGCAGGGATGATTCTACAACCAAACCACATGGTGGCACTGCTTCCTGGAGATAACTGCGTAGGC
Organism: Lepidochelys kempii; assembly: GCF_965140285.1. Classification (NCBI taxonomy): domain Eukaryota; kingdom Metazoa; phylum Chordata; order Testudines; family Cheloniidae; genus Lepidochelys; species Lepidochelys kempii. Next base: position 26,021,612 of record NC_136392.1, on the reverse strand, counting down.
AGCACTGTGCATGTTACTGCTGTCAATACAAGTTGTGAAAAGATATATACTTAAGCATTTTAGAGAAGTAAACAGCCCCCAGCTTACCTCTATGGCAACACTCAGGAGTAGCTCTAAACTGACGGGATAGCTCAGCAATATCTGGTTTAGATGGTGCTTTGCTCAGTATCATGAAGAGATCAACACTGAAATCTGGAGGCCATCTGCTCCTGGGAAAATGCCTCTTTTAAAAGAGTTCATAATTCTGCATCTATGACATTAGCTGCCTCAATTGTACTTATTTTTAGTCTCCTGCATTTGTCAATAAACAGAATTTGAACCCCGTTAACTTATATATACACCACAGAAAAAAATTAAGATTTTAAGCAGTTAAACTCAGACATTTAAAAGTATGCCTCTGGAATTATTTTGTCCGTCTAGACTACTGAACTCTGAGGTAGGCTCCGGGAACGGAGTTAGTAGCCCTCTGGGCTAGCAGAAACATGATGAAGGTCCTAAACATGATGAACACTGTTTACAAGTTAAACATTCCCAAAGCAGATGACTAACTCTCCCCAGCAAAATTATTTAAAAAATCCATGTTTTTAGCCAAGAGCATTTGAAAATTCTGGTGAACAAATGATTCTTAATTTAAAAAATATGGTAACAATAGTCATTTTACTCAAATAAATCACATCTTTAATTATCTTCAAAGAAGCCAAGGGCAATCATTGAACTCCATGTACTACTTGAATGCTGCAGTGTTCTCCACTGAAAGTAACTTAGTGACTGCTGTTTTAAAACTATGTCTGAAGGACAACAATGGAAGACAAGTCACAATTTAATGACAGATTTCATCCAGAGGGTGAGGTAACTTACACAAATTAAATTAATAGATTCACCCTTTAGCACACAGGAGGTTGTTACAGTTATTGAATAAAGTCATGGAAAAAGTTCAAAAGTTGAATAGTCTTGAACGGCTTTCAAAAATTGTGATGGCTTTTTAAAAAGTTCCAATAAGCAACACTTGTATAAAATCAAGACAGACTGGCTTCTCTGTTAGGGGAGCTGGGGCTGTTCCAGGCTCCTCGGACCACTGGTACAAAAAGGTGGCTGATTTTCATCTCCCACCAGTCCATTACAGGCTCTGATTTATTAAAATGTTCCTGGATTTATTGAAGACCGGAATGGGAGGCAAGGGCTGCAGGCTGTCAGTCGTAGTGGATGGCAGTGTAAAAGATTATCCAAACAACCTGAAGAGGGGACAAACAAGGAGAGAAAGTGAAGGTTAATCAAGCCCCTGTGGAAAAGTTTCAAACATTTACTGCCCTCCCTCTTATCACAAAAAAGGATGAATTTTTCCATGAGCCCTGCCAGTACTGTGAGTGGTGCTAAAGGCACAACCACAAACAGAATCCAAGCTGCAACTTCATGGGGCGAGTCATTTTTACCATCAAAAATCCCTCACTGTTCTCAACAAGAGGCCACTTTACTTGACAGGAAACTCAATTTCAACTTTGGGGCCACTGCAGACAGCTATAAGGAATGTCACATACCACAGACAAGTGCAGTCTGCCATCTGATTGGCTTGCCCCAGACTGAAGTGCCACCAAAGAATCTATGCAGCTTCAAAACAGCCGCAAATGGGATCACAGGTACTTTTTTTTTCAGGGGCGGGGGGGGGGGGGGGGGGAAGAGGTGCACAGAAGAAAAATTTTAAAAGTGCAGTATTACCAAGTCATAGCAAAGACCCTGAAAGATAAGAGCAGTGAATTCAATATAACACATGCCAATGCTCTAGATTACACCCTGATGGAAATGGGGAGCAGATTTTAAAAATAGTTGCACTGCCATCATCATAGAACCACAGGGTTAGAAGGGTCAAGTCAACCCCCCTGCCAAGATGCAGGATTTGTTGTGTCTACACCATCCAAGACAGATGGCTACCCAGCCTCCTTTTGAAAACCTCCAATGGAAGAGCTTCCACAACCTCCCCAGATAGTCTGTTCCATTGTCCTACTGTTCTTACAGTTAGGAAATGTTTCTTGAGATTTAATCTAAATCTGCTGTGGTTTGAACCCATTGCCTCTTGTCCTGCCCTCTGTGGCAAGAACAACTTTTCTCCATCTTTTTTATGGCAGCCTTTTCCATACTAAAGATACCTAGTTCCTACAGCCTTTGCTCATATGGCTGGCATTCCATCCCTATAGCTGGCATTCCATCCCTTTGATCTTTGCTGCTCACCTCTGGATCCTTTCCAGTTTCTCTACATTCTTTCTATACACTGGTGACCAAAACTGGACACTGTACTCCAGCCGAGGCCTAACCAGCACTGAGTAGAGCAGTATTATCACCTCCTGTGACTTGCAACCTAAAATTGCATTTGCTTCTTTTGCAACAGCATCACATTGCTGACTCGTGTTGAGGTTGTGATCCACCACAATCCCCAGATCCTTCTCAGCTGTGCTGCCGCCAAGCCAGTTATCCTTCTGTATTTGTGCATTGGGTTTTTCTTCCTTAAGCGTAACACCTTACATTTCTTTGTTGGATTCATTTTGTCGTCTACAGTCCAGTTTTACAATTTATCAAGATCCCTCTGAATTTTAACTCTATCCTCCAAAGTGTTGGCAACCTCCCCTAGCTTTGTGTCACCTGTATGCTGGAGAGGGGGAACACTCAGAATAAACTGACCTTACAACTGCTAACGTGCAGCCTTTCCCCTTGCTGTGAAGTTTCTGCCCCTTATCCCTCCCTTACCTAGGATTCCATGGTGCGTTCCTACTCACTCACATCTCATCTCATCACTACTACTCCACAGGCAGTAACTGGAACAATTGGAAAGGAAGCGGGGAGGAAGGGAGGGAATTACCAAAAACAGTGCAAACGATGTCATGAATCCTTCTTTCGTTAACTCCCATGTGCCTCCATACTCCTCCTCGTCTATCTGCTGAAAGCTACTAAAATAGAGGTATAGGACGCCAGCGTTGATCAGGCAGAATCTGGGGACAAAGATATTACAGGATAAAACCGTCTAATGATCTAATCAACATTACAGCCAAGGAGTAGGATGTTCTCCTCCTGTCCCCAGCTTGCTAGAGGCTTCAGTTCAAATTCTTCCGCCTTCTGGAAAGAAAGCATACAAGAGCGGACTCTCTCCAGTGCAGGGAATGTTAACTCTACCCACTTTTTCCCCAGCCTGTCAAGTGCTGGATCTACAAGTACATGTACAGTCTGGCTTCATATAGTTGTAGCAGGGAACAAGTTCTTATCCAAACCTAAGATTACCACCATCACACACTGACAGTAGAGCACAGATTTGTGGCCCTAGAGGCAGGGATTGGTTCTTAAATGCTCAGGAGATCACCAGCATAAAAGCTAAAACCCAAGGACTTAAATACACTATCAGCCTCTCTGTCTTAGCACCAGTTGAGTTTAGTAAAGTAAACCCAAGCCTAACAGAACTCATCTCACCCTAAAACACCCAGGGCCCAACCTGCTGTTTTCCTGGAACCGCACTTTATTGCCTCCTAAGCTAGTGTGAAGGGGGTCACTACAGCCAGGTACAGCACGGAGACAGGCATGGACAGGCCAGAGGGGGGATCTGATGTGGCCTGGGCACATTCTGTGCTTCTGGCAAGCGCTAAGGGCCACCACAGCTAGGGTGTAACTTCGGGCAACCATCAGCCTGTCCCAGAGATCACATAAGCTCCAGTGCAGAGTTAAATCTGGCCTCAAGAGACTCAGGATTGGGATAACCTGGGAAGTGAAAACTTGCCTTCAAACAGTGCACTTCTTGCAAGAAAAGTTGTGTGGGATGAAAGGATAAGGGTGGAAAAAGACTGGAGCTCTGTGCCAGATACACTCAGGACTCTTGCCTTCCATGTTGCTCTTAAAAGAGAACATGCACAACATTTGCCAGAGAACCTACAATAATCGTAGTTGCATTAAATGTTTCTGGCACATTAAGAAACTGTTAAACACAAGCTCCCCAGTGTGGAAGACTCCACTGTTCACCAAATATCAGCTTCAGTTACTTTTATAACCTTCCACACGAACTCATTTACACAAACAGATGGAAGACACACTAAAATAGTAAGTGAACAGAAGCAAGAACAGTGTATTTCTCATCTATTGTAACTGTAGTTTAGTTTTAACTATTTATAACAGGGACTGAAAAAACAGTTCTTCAGTGGTTAATATAAAGCTTTCCCTGGGGCTCTTACCCCTCAATTTCTGCAGAATTTAAGTAAATTTCCAGTAAAACAAAGTGTTTCTAGCCCTAAGAGTTGTGAAGATGATCTTCAAGATGCAAAACAATGTAGCATTTTCTTCCCGAGTCTGCAAACAGCCTCAATGTCTCTGCTGCTCAGAGCTTTCCCATGCGGTTTCACAATGGTATTAACAAGACTAGTCAGGTTCAGTGCTACTGTTATGAACCATGTGAGCAACAATGCAACTCTCCAAAATTGTATCAATGTCACACTGCTGCTGCTGGGAAAAATACGAGCACCAGCAGAAGCAGGAACTGGAGAAGACCGACCCACCCACGCCCTGCCCCATGGTCAAAAACAGTCTGAAAGTGTAGAGAACCAGAGACTACCTTCTCTCCCCCTTGCCTTCTTGCAGCACCTAAGATGTGCTGAGAGAGGGGAGGAGACAGAAAACTTCCCTTCCAGCACCTAGAGGGGAGTAAAGCTAAGTTTTCAAGACATCAACTAGTCACAGGCAGATAGAAATACAGAGTCCCCCATCAGAACTGAGGGACAGCACCCCATATAAAATCCTAGTACTACCCTGCTTCAACACCTAGAGCACCGCCCCTGGTGCCCCTCCCATCTTCTGCATTTACTTCTGTCTAGCAGGCTTTGTCCTTTAACTCATAGGTGGCTGGTAAATTTTCCAAACCCTGTTATAACATTTTAATTAATTAGTGTGCTCACTATAACACTGTGATATCTTTGCTAAAAAGGGAACAAGGATCCCATACATCTAGCCAGATTACAGGTTTTACTATATATATGCATGGATATAATTTTTCTTTTTAAAAAAAGTTAATTTTCGATGCCCCTTCCCCTTACAATGATATTAAAGGTACACGTTTTGGTAAAATAGTATCTCTCATGAGAGAACAGCAGAAGACCCCCAAGAATGATGTTTTGCTTGTTACAATTTACATTTTCTACTGTTTTGGAGACACTTTTTTGATTTCAAAAGGAATAAACACCCTTCGTGGGATTGTACAGAACACACTGTACAACAAGGGTACTCAACTGGATGCTGCAAACAATTATCGGGGTCATAACCACCCTGCCTTTCCCATACGGATCCCAGTTACACGGGACAGGGGGTCCCAGTATGGGGAAAAGTCATCATGGTATGGAAAATATTCAGAATCACTGCTCTAAAAGACAGAAGTTGGACATTTTTCCAGTAATTCCAAGAGGTTTTTAAAGCAAAAAAAGAACTATTCAGAATGGGGGATGGAGGGAAAGAGTTACAGGTACCAATTGGCTCATGAGGTCACATGATTTATCCTTTGGACTATGAAACAGTATTTAAAGGAAATGTCAGACTTTAATGCATTTCCAGCACCCCATTGCTTTGCTGTTTTAAAATGGCCTAGAGTTATTGTGACCTCCACATCTGAAAAAAAATAAATAAATACATGTCAGATAAGAGGAAAGAAACCTTACATTGCTATTCCCACAAATCCCTTCAGCGGAACTACGCCCCAGATGACTCCCAAAATAACTGCAATGATCTGTCGGAACCAGTAGATCACGTCTAAAAACTCATCCTGAAGAGAGAGAAAAAACAGCAAAGTTTGATATCTCACATATAATATCTAGTTTAGATAAAACATTTATAAGAACCCCTCATGCAACTAACTTGGAAAAAATCAAGGCACTGAACACAGATTGCTTTTCAAAAGAAAAAATATTTTAAGAAACTATAAAGTATCTGAAAGTATCTAATGGCAATAGATGGATCCCCCCCACCCCCTTTTCTAAGTTCTGGCTTCAGTTTACAGTTCTCCCACTAGTGGGACACACAGAGAACAGATATTTAGTCCATTTGTTTTAGAATTAGATACTAAAAATGTTCATAGCTCCAACTTTTCAGCTATTTATATTCTTTACCACTTGTAAAAGCCTACATCATTCTTGAATTCTTTCCCCATCACCCACAAACAACTGTTGCCAGCAAATCAGCACTCTCAAGCAACCACAAATGACAAACAGGTGTGTATGAATCATGGAGATAAAAAAACCATCATCAGCAAGGAAAGATTTTGATTTTGAGTCTCCACGGGACTGTTAAAAAAAAGGGGGGGGGGAATCAGTTATGAAAAAAGCATTGTTTAAAATTCAATTCTATTCCAAAGAGACTAAAAATGGCACCTACTGGTACGAAAACTGCATCCCATGTCTGTATTCAGAGTCATAGCTGAGTGACAGTAATGTGTAACTTTCTATTCCTGTTCTCCTTGTAGACTTTATGAAGCTATGAATGCTTGTATCCTATTCTGCCACATGCTTCAAATCAAAATTCAATTCTGCTCTCAAATACACCTTTGCAACTTCACTAAAGACAGGATGCACTACCATAACTTAATAAAAATTCTGTAGGCCAAATTCTGTCCTATGGGGTTGTAAAAGGTCGTTTGGTTTTCCACACTTCCCAGCATCTCAACTTGTTTGAAGCCAGTCAGGTGAAATAATGCAGTAACATCCTCTCTCCATGCACTGATATTATACTGAAGTCAATTTTTCCAAAAAGCTCAATATTTCTTATTCGAATGATGCAATCTTCATAATCAATTCACCTTCTATCATGTTCAGAGTATTTTTTTTTTTTTAAAAAAACATTTGCACACAGAAGAAAGATGCTCAGGTGACTCAACCGTGGCAGCATCCTCAGGAGCGCTAATGATTCCTTTGCCATGTTGGCAGTGGCACCTCAGAGAAGGCCTTTTATGTGCACGATGACGGACAGCACTGAAAACTCAAGCCATTGCCCTGCTGACTGCGCTGTTACCACAAAGCGCTCCGAGTCACAGCTTGTTTATAGCAAGAAATGCAAAAATGTCACAATTCTAGCTAAAAATCACAGCCCACATTCTTCCAAATGTATTGTTATTTTTTTTAAATTGCTAAAAAAAGTATCTGATTCAAATGGAAAAAATACTGATTTTTAATATAAAATGATACAAAGGCTTATTTTAATAGGAATGGGTAACATGCCTAAATTACATGGTTTTACAGGTTTTCTGTCATCTCCAAATACAACTTTACAAAAACAGAAAATAACTGCTCTCGGAGTTACAGCGGCAGCCCTGCATTATTTATGCTCTGCTCCCATTTGGAAGATCACAGCTCTGACTCTGCAAACACATATGCATGAACTTAATTTACACATGCAAGTAGTCCCAGTGACTTCAGTAGAACAATTTATGGTACATGTATCCATTTTGCAGAATCCAGGCCTTAATGAGTTGTTTTAATTAAAGCTTAATGAAAGAAAACCACAACCAATTATTGAGCAGTCATGACATTTATAATTGAAAAAATTTGCAGAAGAGTTAAGCCATGACAGCGTGACAGACACTCTGGCAGCATCAATTTAGCAGGTCTAGTGAAGACAAGCTCAGTTGATGAAAGAACGCTCTCCCATCAATTTCTGTATTCCACCTCAATGAGAGGCGGAAGCAATATCGGCGGGAGAGCATCTCCCCTCGACATAGTGTAGTGTGAACCCTGCAGTAAGTAGATCTAAGCTGCGTCAATTAAGTCACGCTACTAACATAACACAAATTGCGCAGCTTAGATTGACCGGCAGTGGTAGTGTAGACCTGCCCTCAGCCTCACCAGTTATGCTGTGCTACTCCCCAAATAGCCCACCTGGATGACCATCATCTTACAAGAGACAATCAAAGGAAACATCCAAATGTTTATTCCTCGTTTTGATTTTTGGATTGTGCAGGTAGAAATCTGATTTAAATTTAAAAACAGAGTCAATGAGCTGAATCCTGCTCTTAGGGCTTGTCTACACTACCCGCCGGTTTGGCAGGCAGCGATTGATCCAGCGGGGGTCAATCTAAAATCGACTGCGGAGCACTCTCCTGTCAACTCCGGTACTCCACTAGAATGAGGAGCGCAAGTGGAGTCGATGGGAGAGCGTCAGCTGTCAACTTACCGCAGTGAAGACACTGTGGTAAGTAGATCTAAGTACGTCGACTTCAGCTACGCTATTCACGTAGCTGAAGTTGCATATCTTAGATAGACCCCACGCGGTAGCGTAGACAAGCCCTTAGTTATCTTTGTATAATCCAGAGTCCACTGTGGTCAGTGTAGTTACTCTGGATTTATACTGGTGTAACAGAGCAGACTTTGGTCCTCTATAAATACGTAAGTTGTAGAACTCACACTGAACATTTGTAACCAGTTACATGCTAAGATCTGAACAACAGGAGCAAATAACCCTTTTAAACCAGTAGTCTAAACAAATGATTGACATAAAAGGGGTAACTGCACTGAGAATATGGAGTTGTATTCACTTGGGACACTCACAAGGTGACAGTAAGACTAGCCTGATGTACAGACAGAGCGCGAAGCAAAAGGAAGCTGGAGATCTACTTATATCAACGCCATAGTATCTGAGCACCTCACAGATAATAAGTTCATTCTCACAGCACTCCTGTGAGGTAGGAAGGTATTACTCTCATTTACTACAGATAGGGAATTAATGCAGAGAAAGATTAAATGACTTGTTTTACATAAAATTACAGGGGAACCGTCTATTTCTGTAGTAGAGGTGATATATATTACCAAATGAAACTCACCTAGCCTTAGGTCTGGTCTACAGTTTAAAAATTTGCCAGTACAGCTATGCCAGTCAGGAGTGCAACTTTTTCACCACTTCAACTGACATAGCTATATCCTAATGTAGACACAGGCCTACCAGCAAAGAAGCCCTTTTGCCTGTACAGACCACCCTGTTCAGGTAACTGGTTTAAGCTATACTGACAAAGCAACTTTTCCTAGTACATGCCATCTCTCCACTAGCAGGGTTTGCCAATATTCCACTACTGCAGCAAGCATTTTTAAGCCAAGACAAGTCCACCGCAAGCACTAGTGCAAAGGTGGGCAAACTACGGCCCGCGGGACCATTCTGCCCGGCCCCTGAGCCCCTTGCTGTGGAGGCTAGCCCCTGGCCGCCCCGCCGTCCCCCCTGGCTGCCCCCCCCCCACATCATGCCGCTGCACAGGCAGCGCTCTGGCCTGCCACTCCTGTCCAGCAGTGCAGCGGTGTGGCTGGCTCCAGCATGGTAAGGGGGTGGGGAGCGGGGTTGCATATGGGGTAGGGGGTCCCCAGAGGTAGTTGGATGGGGCAGAGGTTCTGGGACAGGGGGCGGGCAGTCAGGGAACAGGGGGAGTTGGATAGGGGGTGGCGTCCCGGGGGCGGGGACGGGGATAGGGGTCATGGCAGTCAGGGGACAGGGAGTAGGGGGGGTTAGGGAGGGGGTAGGGTCCCGGGGCAGCTGGGGGAGGGGGTTCTGGGACAGGGCAGTCAGGGGTCAAGGAGCAGGGGGGGTGGATGGGTCAGGGGTTCTGAGGGGGGCAGGAAGTGGAAGGGGATGGATAGGGGGCAGGGGCCAGGCTGTTTGGGGAGGCACAGCCTTCCCTACCCAGCCCTCCATACAGCTGCGCAATCCCAATGTGGCCCTTGTGCCAAAAAGTTTGCCCACCCCTGCACTAGAGGCTACATCTATGGTAGAAGTTTTCTGAAATCCACCCTCTGTTCTTTTAGCACTGCTGTAGCATTATCAGCACCAGTAGAAGGGCCAGTGTAGACTAGCCACTGACATTTTTTTTTACTAACATTGCATGCTTCAGAACTAGTCTAGACCACCATGCAATACTTAACACGTTCCCACATATGCCTCTCGTTGTGAAAGACATGGTGGGAGAGGTAATATCTTTTATTGAAAGATTTATTGCAACTTCTGTTGGTGAGAGAGACAAACTTTCAAGCCTCACAGAGTTCTTCTTCATGTCTGTGTGGTTCAAATGCTTGTCTCTCTTACCAACAGAAGTTGGTTCAATAAAAGATCTTACCTCACCCACCCTCTCTCTCTAATATCATAGGACTGATATGGCTACAACTACATCTCATTACAACAGACGTGTATGGAGAGATTTTCTTTTAACAATTTCCTTCCTTCCCTTTTTATGCATGCAAAACATGAGATTGCTTGTATGTGTGTGATGTTAGGTGCCCTATTCAGTAAGCATCCTCTACCTGCTTCTAGATCATTCTAAAATCTCAGCTTCCTCCCAGCTCACACCATTCATCAGACATGGCTCACTGATACAGGTAAGGACAGGTCTACACTTAAAATGGTGCAGCTGTGCCACTGTAGTGTTTAAGTGAAGATGCTGCTATGCCAATGGCAGAGCTTCTCCTGTCAACACAGTTAATCCACCTCCATGAGAGGTGGTAGTTATGTGGACAAAAGCCCTCCCATCGACAGCACTGGTTAGGTTGGTATAACTGCATCATTCAGGGCTGTGGACTTTTCACACCTCTGAGCAACGTAGTTATACCAATATAAGCTCAAAGCATAGACCCGGCCTAAATGAGCACAAATTAATTCATGGTGTCCTAAAGAGCAGGGTCGGTTGGAAAATGCCTTTAGCTGCTTCCATGGGAAGTTTTATAGCTCTAATTATTAAAGAAAAGTTACAAAATCAGCACATAGACTGTCTCCAACACAGAGCACTGCAATTTCACCTCAAGTCTCTGTGCCTTCGTCTCACCGGGAAGAAATGACTAGTCTGATTTCTGAAAAATACTCAAAATAGAGTTTCTGAGGATGTGCCAAAAAAAATGCCAGATTAAAAACAAACAAACAAAGGCTTCCCCAGCTCATGGGGCTACAAGTATCCTCAACCCGCCCAGCGCCCACGGGCGACCCCCAGCGGGCGGCAGCAGCAGCCCCCCCCCAACCCGCCCAGCGCCCACGGGCGACCCCCAGCGGGCTGCGGCAGCAGCCCCCCCCCCAACCCGCCCAGCGCCCAAGGGTGACCCCCAGCGGGCGGCGGCAGCAGGCCCCCCCCCCAACCCGCCCAGCGCCCACGGGCGACCCCCAGCGGGCGGCGGCAGCAGGCCCCCCCCCAACCCGCCCAGCGCCCACGGGCGACCCCCAGCGGGCTGCGGCAGCAGCCCCCCCCAACCCGCCCAGCGCCCACGGGCGACCCCCAGCGGGCGGCGGCAGCAGCCCCCCCCCCCACCCGCCCAGCGCCCACGGGCGACCCCCAGCGGGCGGCGGCGGCAGCCCCCCCAACCCGCCCAGCGCCCACGGGCGACCCCCAGCGGGCGGCGGCAGCAGCCCCCCCCCAACCCGCCCAGCGCCCACGGGCGACCCCCAGCGGGCGGCGGCAGCCCCCCCCAGCGCCCGTGGGGAGACGAGCACCGCCCCCTCTCTCCCCGCCCAGCCAGGCCGGGCCACCCCGCGCGGGCCCCGGCCGCACCTTGTCCTCCCAGGCGGAGTCGCTCCGCAGCGCCTTGCCCCACACCGAGCCGCGCAGCGCGCCGCCGCCGTTGGCCACCAGGTGCTGCTGCGGGTGCGACGGCGGCGGCTCTTCCTTCCGCCGGGCGCCGCTCATCTTCCCCAGGCCCCAGCACAGGCCGCCCCGCCACCCTCAGGCCCCGCGGTCACTGCAAGGGAAGCAGCGCACGTGACGGCCGGCTTTTGGGCTCAGCCAATCACACCAATCCCTGCCGGGGAGGGGAGGGGCGGGGCTGAAGCCGGACCGCCCCCTGTCGCACGATGGGGAGGGGCCGTCTCCTTCCCTACGGCAAGAGGGAGGGGTCATTCTGAAAAGCGTTGCTGCTATTCCCTGGAGGGTGGGACCTGAGAGACGAGCTGCAGAATGGGGCGGGGCTTCGGGAAAGAGCGGAGGGGACCTTCTGCCAGAGGGAGGAGGGGAGCTGCAGGGGCATAAGGGGCAGATCATAGAATATAATCATAGAATAGGGACCATAGGAGGTCATCTAGTCCAGCCCCCTTCTCAAAGCAGGACCAGTCCCCAGTTTTTGCCCCACCTTCCTAAATGGCCCCCTCAAGGATTGAACTAACAACCCTGGGTTTAGCAGGCCAATGCTCAAACCACTGAGCCCACAGTCCCTCCTGAGCTTCCCATGCTCTCTGATCCCTCCAGGGGAGCTGTACTCCACACTGGGGAGCTGCCCCCTCTGGGGTGGGGCGTAGCCACACGTTAACCCCCCACAGCAGCTTCTCAGATCACTACTACCTCTGCCAGCCTCTAGCGCCTCCCCTCCGCTCCCCTCCAAGCCTCAATTCAGGTAAGAACAGAAGATGGGCCATACTGGGTCAGACCAACGGTCCTTCTAGCCCAGTATCCTGTCTTCTGACAGTGTCCAATGCCAGGTGCCCCAGAGGGAATGAACAGAACAGGTAATCATCTAGTGATCCATCCCCTGTTGCCCATTCCCAGCTTCTGGCAAACAGAGGCTAGGGACATAGGTGCCGACTCCGTGGGTGCTCTGGGGCTGGAGCACCCATGGGCAAAAATTAACCCAGGGCAGCCAAGCTCCCCACTCCTTGCCTCCTTCTCCCCCTCCCCCCTCCCCCCGCCAGCATGCCATGTCCCCACTTCCCGCCATCTAACAGCTGTTTGGCAGTGCTTAGGACTTTCTGGGAGGGAGGTGGAGGAGCGGGGACACGGCACGCTCAGGGGAGGAGGTGGAGAAGAGGCAGGGCAGGGGCAGGGACTCGGGAGAAGGGGGTGGAATGGGGGCAGGATGGGGCAGGGACTTTGGGGAAGGGGTGGAATGGGGGTGGGGCGAAGGCAGTGCAGGGGCGGGAAGAGGCGGGGCAGGGACGGGGGTGGGGGTCAAGCACCCACTGGGCTAGGGTGACCAGATATCCCGATTTTATAGGGACAGTCCCAATATTTGGAGCTTTGTCTTATATAGGTGCCTATTACACCTCCACCCTGTCCCGATTTCTCACACTTGCTGTCTGGTCACCCTACACCTGGCAGAGGGGAAGCTGGCACCTATGGCTAGGGACACCATCCTTGCCAATTCATAGACACCAACCGTCCCTCCCAACAGAGACCTTTTGTAAGGGGGTGCTCACAGGACAGGCAGCACCAGTCATTTGCCTGGGAGGTGGGGAGGAAGTATTTGTGAGAGATATGGCAATATCATTAAGAGATCATATTGAATTAAGTTTAAATAGCTTTGGTGTCCATGGCATTATAAATGCAAAATTTATGTATTATTGTGGGATTGCACGTAAATTCCCTAGGGGAGACATGTGGCCAGTGTATACCTTGGGAAGTGTTCAGAGCTTCAAGGGACTGTTTTAAACAATGTGCCATGCAAGAGGGAACTTTTAGGAAAAACAAAATTAAGTGGCTTTCCTAGGAAATATCTGAGGGGAGGAAAATGCAAATTCTCACCTCCAGACCCAACCTTTTAAAGCTACGCTCTGAGAAGAGAACTACTGTCTGACTGATTACCTAGTCATGGTCTCTGACGATCAAAGACGATCAAAATTGGGTTGCCAGTTTTGGTTAGACGTATTTCTGGAGGTTTTATCACATGACATAATCTTTAATTAAAGATTAATCTTTAATTCCTGGAGACTCCAGGACAATCCTGAGGAGTTGGCAACCCTATCAAAGACCCAAGCTATATAAAGGAAAGGTTAACCTATGCAGGAGCAGCAGGTTTGTATAATTTTTGGTGGTGCCCAGAATGGGTCCAAGTTCCATCCCGACACACACACACCTACCTAAGGCTCTGGGAGGGAGTTTGGGTGCTGGGTGCAGGCTCGGGGTTGGGCTGTGGGAGGGGGTGCAGGGCATGGGGCAGTACCGGGGATGAGGAGTTTGGAGTGCAGCAGACAGGCTACCCCAGGGCTGGGGGCCAGAGAGGACTCCCCCCAGCTCTCTCCCTGCTGGCAGCAGTGAGTTCTGAGGGGGAGAGGGTCCCCTCCCTGGCCCTCCCCAGCACGACACTCACCCAAGCCACCCCAGGCTGCTGCTCAGGAGGTCCAGCCAGGATAACCCTTCCCCCGCCCCCGGAGTCAACTCGGAGTCGCCTGCTGGGGTGTGTGGGTGGCTGCCATGCGCCTCCTCCCCTCTTCCCTCCACAGGCGCCTCAGCCTGCCCCCAGCAGCACTCCCTTGTAACCGGCCGCAGCAGCGAGGGAGCACAGTGCGGAACTGTAGGGGGCAGACGCCTGCTGCCCCAGGCAGGCAGGGATACTCGGGGGAGGCACGTGGGGGTGGCAGGCATGTGGGGGTGGCAGGCGAGGGCTGGGGAGAGACCCAGCCCTGAACACTGTTGGATCCGGGCCCCTTGGGCCCTGAATTTGCTGGAGCCCATATAACTCACGGGCCCATATAACTCGCCGCCCCTTAACTTATGCATATGTGTTCTTGTTCTGATAAAAAAGCATGCATCCGATGAAGTGAGCTGTAGCTCACGAAAGCTTATGCTCAAATAAATTGGTTAGTCTCTAAGGTGCCAGAAGTACTCCTTTTCTTTTTGCGAATACAGACTAACACGGCTGCTACTCTGAAACCTGTTATGAAGTTGTAACCACAAAGGTTTGAATGACTGATCACCTACCAGAGCTCTTGTTGGAGTTGGGGGTGATCCCCAGTAAGCTTATTAGCATGTCTGTAATTTATTTTATTGTTTTCTCTGTAAGGCTTTCACCTTAAGAATAAATATGCTTGCTTAGACAGGGCTTTTAACTGTGGGCAATTACACTGTTTATAACCTCTGGAGAGAAAACAAAGTGCAGACACTTGCCATTTAGACAGTCTGACTTGCTGGGGTACTCGCCCTCTAGGCCGGGAACTGTGCACCCTGGAAATATCCCTATCAGGAGGGAGAGAGATGTGGATCTCTGGCTAAGAGAGGTGGTGGCTGAGGAACCGGGAGTATAGAGTGGATGTCCTTGCTGGACCACAAGGGGGAAATACAAGTGCAGTTGCCCTGAACCATGACAGTATTATTTATTCCTGTTTTACAGATAGACTCTGAGGCACAGAGAAAAAGTTATTTGCCCAAAGTTACACACAGCCACTGGCAGAACTGGTAATAGAATACAGCAGTGCTGACTCCCAGTCCTACAGTCTAAACATTAGGCCACATTGTCTTCCCTCTGCAGCCGCTATAGGACATTCAGGAGAGGCCCCATAGTTGATTTACACTGTTGGGTAATTTGGAGAAGCAGAATGTAGTTTCCTACAAATCAAGGGCAAGGCATCTGCATTAACACTCCAGTTTTGACATAAAGTACCCAGGGGTTCTGAAGAACCACAAGCAATCAGGCTCCCAGTATGATGTGTCTTCCAACAGATGACACCTCGGACAGGCTATCAGAGGAAACAGAGGACAACTGTATGAAAAACACTGGACCAGGCTTATTCTGAGGTATTAAGAAGGATGGTTTAGTGATTTGAGCACTCAAGATACCTGCCTTCCATTCCTAGCTCAACCATAGACTTCTTGTGTGACCTTAAGCAAGTTGCTGTAAAATCCAGATAGCACTTCCCTATCTTACTGGGATATTGCAAGGATAAAATCTCTTAATGATGGTGAGGCACTCAGGTACTAAGGTGATGAGGATCACATGTGTGGAGAAAATTTTTTAGGGGACAGCTCCCCACAATGTTTATTCGTATTACAAAATCCTGCATGTATATCACCGTGTATGGTCTGTTACATGACTGTTACTTGAAATGACACGCATTTAATCTGATCAAATGTTTCTTAGCAGGTCCTTATTGAATACAGGACTTGAGGCACTCAAGAAGGAATGTCCTTTAAAATAGAAAATGTGGGGTGAGTCAAAAGGAGTTCTGTCTGTGTCCCAGTTAATTCAATCAGACACCCATGCAATCAATCTGAGGCCTGCAAGGCACATTCCAGCTCCAGAAATCATGCTGCTGGTTGTATCTGCAATTAAAGCAATAACCGGAATATCAATTGGGTCCTAATAACTTGGCCATTATTATATAATATTCCTGCTTTACGAAAGCAACAGCATTAAGCCTAGATCAGTTGTATTTCTTGAGAAAGTGAGCTGGGAATCACTTTAACTGCATCCCAGTGGAATAATGTGGGAATAATAAACCGTCCTTGGCTGACCTATATTATGGTTGATTCAACTGAAGATTCTCTTTAGGATGTACTCTGCATCCTCAGGCAGTCATAAAAGAGGCTGATAGAAATTGTCGGGTGGAGAGGGATTGCAGATTTACATCTGAGCTGAAAGCTATGTCCACAGCCACAGACCAGACTTGCATGGTTTGGGTTTGTCTTGACTAGGAAAAGTGCTTGAGTTTATGTCAGGTTTAGCTCAGATATGCTACTCAGACATGCTAGTCCTCACCTGAATTTGACCTCTTTTCCTAGTAGAGATGCAGGGTAACTGCAAGTGACAAAGTGTTACCTTGCATCTACAAAAGGAAAATGGACAAGTTTAGTTCTGACTGAGCTAGCACATGGCAGCTAAGCCCGGTCCAGACTCAACCACTTTTCCTAGTCAAGACAAACCCTTTAACAGAGAGGTGTCTCTCTGATACCTGAATCCAAATGTCAAACCTTAAGGGCTGATTGGGGATGTGATCTGGCCCTGAAGCATCTAAGTATGCTTTTCAGCTCCAGCAAACCATAATTTGGTGACCAATGAGAGCAGCTGAGCTAGCTCAGAGGGCTTCACATGCATCGCATCTTTGCTGTTGTTAAGGCTTACTAGGTTTGGGGAGGAGAGGGACCCCATTAAGCTTGCTTTTCGGCCCATAATGGAGCATGCAATATGTTTATAAACTATATGGCTGGAGAGAGAAATGTATATGGTTCTTCCATTGATCTGCTTATATGACACTCATCACCATAATGTCTGAGCACCTCACAGCACTCCTGGGAGGCACGAAGGACACACACAATCTGTGGCAGGCCAAGGAATGGAATCCAGATTTCCTGAGTTCCAGTCTGGCACCTTGGCCATGAGATTATCCTCCCTGTTTTTAGCAGGCCTACCAGTCTAACTCAACAAAATGTCCAACTGGTCTAAATGGTCTTGGGGTTAAATCAGAGGACTAGGAGTCAGGAGAGCTGAGTTTTATTCTTAATTCTGCCAATTGCTTACATTGTGACTTTGGGCAAGACATAGAGTCTCTGTACCTCTGATTCCTGATCTGTTAAATGGAGATGATGACACACATCTGCCTGGTTGACTGCTGGGAGTTACTCTCCCACTGTGGGGAGAATCAGGCCCATGTGACCTGTGCATTACTACTATCGAGCAGAACCCATTTGTCCGCTAGATGGCAGGAAATTTACATCTTTAGCTGCCTGTTCTGCTAACTGCTCTGCTGTCTCACCCTGGGAATTTCTTTCAGCTGGGATCCGACATGCAGTCATTAGAGTAAAAAGATACCGTGGAGTCTGCAGTATTTGCTTAAACTATAGCTCACGCAGTGAGAAGGAAGCTGGCTATACCTCTGCCATACAGATCAATTAAATGGATTAAGAACTGGCTAACTGACAGATCTCAAAAAGGGGATGTCAATGGGGAATCATCATCAAATGGGGGTTTTCTAAGGGAGTTCTGCAGAGATCAGTACTAGGCCTGATGCTAGTCAACATTTTCATTAGTGATCTGGAGTACATATAAAGTCACTGCTGGAAAAATTCATGGATGACACAAAGATTGGTGGAGTGGTAAATAATGAGGAGGACGGGGCAGTCATACAGAGTGATCTGGATCGCTGGGTAAGCTGGGCCCGTTCAAACAAAATGCATTTCAGTGCAACCAAAATGCAGAGTTTCCCACCTAGGAACCAGGGCTACAGGCCACACCTACTAAATGCAGGACTGTCTCCTGGAAAGCAGTGACTCGGAAAAAGAATGAGGAAGCAATAGTGGACTAGTAACAGAACATGAGACCCCACTGCGCCGTTGAGGCAAAAAGGGTTAACACGCTCCATGGAGGTATGAACAGGGGAGGAGTGAGTGGGAAGAGGGAGGTGATTTTACCTCTGTATCCAGCGGTGGCGAGACCAATGCTGGAATATTACATACAGTTCTGGTGTCTACGTTCTTAAAAGGATGTTGAAAAATTGGGGAGAGTGCAGAAAAGAGCCACAGAGGTGATTCAATGGTTGGAAAAAATGCCTTATAGTGAGAGATGTCAAGAGCTTAGTCTGTTTATTTTATCAAAAAGAAGATTGAAAGGTGACTGGATTACAGTGTAGCAGTACCTTGATGAGAAGGAAACACTGGGGTACTAAAGGGCTCTAATCTCTCAGCAAAAGGCATATCAAGAACCAATAGCTGAAAGCTGAAGCCGGACAAACTCAAATGAGAAATTAGGCACATTTTTAACAGTGACGCTCATTAATCACTGAAACAAACTCCCAAGGGAAGTGGCAGATTATACAGCACTTGATGTCTTCAAATCAAGATTGAATGACTTTCTGGAGGATGCTTTAGCCAAACACAAGGTATTAAGCTCAATACAGGGATAACTGGGTGAAATTTAATGGCCTGTGTTATAGAGAAGGTCAGTTTAGACAATCTAACGGTCCCGCCTCACCTTAAACTCAATGACTCTATAAAAACAACACTGCTTTCAGGTTCTGTTAAAATGCCAAATATAAAAGAAATGAGAAAGCTGATCTTCCTACAGTTTCAGGCAAATTAAAACCATCCCCCTGCATTCTGTGTGATGGCCTCTGTGTGCTGAAGGAGCTGCAATAATACAAACTGGAACATGTCAGAAGCTCTTTGATGATTTAGGATTAAGGGGGGGAAGGACAGAGTGTGCCAAGGCTGCATCGGCCACTTGCCAGGAGCCCAAAGTATACCTACATTTTACAGTAAACAGGTGCACATAACTGAGATATTTGCTTCCCTTTGTAGCGTCCTTGAGAGATGAACAGAAAGAGTTTTGTGTTTGAATTCACCAGCCGTAAAGTATGTTATGCGTAGGGTGCTCAGCTGTAGAACAAGCTACCTGGGGTGGGAAGGTGAGAGAGAACCAAAAATGATCTGTCCTCAGTGCACACTGCTAAATATAGGAATTGCCAGACTGGATCAGATCCAAGGTCCATCTAGCCCAGTATCCTGCCTCTGACAGTGGCTAGTACCAGACACTGCAGAGGAAGGTGCAAGAACTCCATTGGAGGCAGATGTGTGATAACCTGCCCCTACACAAGTGTCATCCTGGTCTCTAATAGATAGATATAAATGCACCTGTCCACAATGGCTTTCCCACCTGAACAAAGACAAGGTACTTCCAACACTCCCCATACCTGACCCACAGGAACCAAAGCCTCCCAGTCCATGCGAGAGGTGAAGAGCAGAACCCTCTGAGGTCCTCTATAGAGAATGCTATGCAAATCTGAACCCCTGTATTTAACACCTGGATACTCTGTTGAGGGGCCCTCTATAGATACTGAGGTGCTGAGCACCCAACCTTACCCAGCTGGAATGCTAAACGTCAATACTGCACCATTTGTTTGCTTTCTTTGTGGTTCTTTTTGTCCATCCACCATTTGTTCAGGGGGAGGAAGACAAGGATATAAAAGGCCAGGCCAAACTGTGAACCCGGGGCCTGATTTGCCACAGCACAGTGGGATCACGCCACTGATGTCAGAGGAGTTAGACCAGCATAGAACCCCTGGAATGCAGGAGGCCTCAGGCTCCAGGGTATTCTTATGCTCGCCTCTTACTCGTCTTCCTGTCTGTCTCAGCATCAGAGAGGCCCTCCAAGCCACCTGCCCATCTTCTCTGAGCTAGGCACAGTTTAATAACTGATGGAACTGCTCAGGTCTTATGTGCATTGGTCTGTTTTGGGGGCACCCCTTTCCCTGCACGTTTGCACACACACACCCCTCAGTTTACTAACAGTACTGCAGCTCCACCAGAAGCAGCAGCAGTAATAATCCCCAGCTCTTACATTGTGCTTTTCACCTGTAGTGTGGATGGGCCTGAAGTGGCTGCATGAGCTTTACCCCTGTGTCACCTAGGTCTGCCCTGAGCAGGGTTTGGCGACATGGTAATACAAATGCTGGTGACTTCTCTACACTCGTTCTCCCACCTCCCTGGCTACCACCTGTGGAGATGCACAAGCGCTAATGTAAGGCTCCAGCGTGTGCAGTGCACTGCCTATCAGTAGATCTCGTAGCAGGTCAGTACCATTATCCCCATTTTAGAGATGGGGAAACTGAGGCACTGGGAGGCAAAGTGACTTGCCCACAGTCACCCTGCAGGACAGTAGCAGAGCCAGCAATAGAACCCATTTCTCCTGAGTTCCGGTCCATTGCTCTATCCACTAGCCCACACTGCCTCTCCATGACATTGGCCCATCACCCTCCTGACTCTGGCCTTTCACTACTCTATATTTTGCAACTGAAGTCAAAGCCGTCAGACTTGTAGCCTGGAGACCAGGGTACCTTCTGTGCAGATCAGAGAGGAAAAGTGGCCCTGTAGGCCCAGTCCTTAAATCCTTACTTCTGTAAAACTCCCCAGGAAGTCCATGGATATGTTGTTGGAGTGATGCCTTTGGTCTTTTCTGGCTGCCCTGGCTTCACGAGAAGCAACAGGATGTCTCAGAATGACCAGTAGGTGTCAGCATTGATTTTCATTTTCCCTATGATGTTTTTAAAGCCAAAAGCTAATGTTATAGAACAACCACAGGACAGAGCTCAAATGTAACCGAGGCTCTGCAGTGGAGAGAGATAAAGTCTGGATCTCTGAGTCGCTGGCCTGAGCCAACGGATAATAATGACTAACCACCCTCTGGCTCTTCCTGCATCAGTCCCCCACACTGCAGAACCATTGACATTTAAGGGCAACATTTCCTGGAACTCCTCAGGCTTGTGTTTCATTGATGCTTCTCCTGGGGGCCGTCCATCTGCGAAGCCTGGCTCATCTTCCAGCCAGGTCTCTTTCATGGGAAAGGATACTGTCGAGCAGAGCACTGAATTGTTTTCATTTGTCATCTGCTTTCCCTCTCCGCAGTTCCTTGTGCTTTGAATGAAGCCGAAAAGAATCTGTTTGCTTTTCTTTAGCAGCAGCTTCACCATATGGGGCATGAGCCATCCAAAGCCTGCCCCCTCGGGCAGCAGTCCTGTCAGACTTCGCAAGGGATTCAACATCAGGCCTTGTCATTTCCTGGCTAGGAAGCCTCCAAAGAAAACTCAGGGTTTGGCAGGAAGTGGTTGTAGTGAGTCAGTGAGCAGGGCTCTTCCCTGCGATTCAGTCAGCCCTGAATCACTGGCCCTGTGTGCTGGAGATGGTGTCTTTTGTCTGAGACATAAAACACAGGCCCCCATCACTGCTCATTGAAGAGAAAATGGTTTGGTTTTTGTTCGGTTTTTTACACAAGAGTAAAAGTGCTGAGCACAGTGTCCTATCCAAATCCCTATTTATTTAGGTAACTGCATTTTTGCTTCTCTAAAATTCCCCTGGCAGTGTCAACAGTGCTATACTATTCTCAAAAAGAAAAGGAGGACTTGTGGCACCTTAGAGACTAACCAATTTATTTGAGCATGAGCTTTCGTGAGCTACAGCCCACTTAATCGGAAGCTTATGCTCAAATAAATTGGTTAGTCTCTAAGGTGCCACAAGTACTCCTTTTCTTTTTGCGAATACAGACTGACACGGCTGCTACTCTGAAACCTGACTATTCTCAAGTATTTGCATCAAGGCAGCACCAAGAAGCCCCAACTGCGAGAGGGTCCTGTTGCACTAGGCACTGCAGAGACACATCGTGAGAGACAGTCCCTACGCCAGAGAGTTTATAGTCTTATGGCTCTGATCCAACAGTGCATGGGTGGGCTTGCGGCAGACAGACAGAGTAGCATTGATGTCAGTTTCAAAGTTGGGAGCGGGGGGGAAGGAATCTAAAAAACCCCCAAACAAACCAAATCTCAATAGCATGTCCCCCTTGGCTCCCCACATTTTTCTTCCGCTCTAATTCTGGTCCTATGAGGCGCTGAGCATCCTCCACTTCCATCAGAGTCAAAGGGAATGGAGAGACCTGCAGCTGGCAGGATCAAAACCAAGAGGCCTGATCCAGCAAAACCACCTGGTGCCATCTCAGTGGCCGTACCCCTCACTGTGGGCGTTTGCAGGATCGGACCCCACATTCCTCACTTTCAAAATGTAACCCAGTCTCTCGGGTTGAACGGCTGGGGCTGCAGCAGAGCAAGCCAGCCAACAGGAAGGGAATGTGGGTGACAAGCTGCTGCCATCTGGATCTGAGTCCACTAACCACCAGCTTCGCACACCCTGCCAGTTTCCCTGAGCTGTAAACAGGAGTGATGGAGCCTGCAGTGCAATGGGAAAACACACCAAAATCAGCTCCACTGGGGCAGGACTTCTTTAGCGCTCCCCAAGAGATGCCTTGGAGGCCTGGACAGCACAGCACTCCTCAGAGGGGACATGGGCCCGTAATAACATTGCACATGGACTGGAAATACATAGCACCAGGGCCAAGTTGTCAGAGGCAGATTAAGGTTTCCTGGGGCCCTGAGCCACAGCAAGTGCCCCCCATTCCACATGCAGCCCCATCCCTGTTCCACCCCTTCCGCCCGCGGCCCACCTCTTTCTGCCCCTTCCCCGGGGGTGAGGCCAGCTCCTGTTCCACTGAGGGTCCCCCACATTCTGCCGCCCCCCCCCCTGCAGACCCCCCCAACCTCCTCTAGTGGTCAGGTCACTACAAGAGGTTTATGAGTAGGCCTGGAAGGATTAGGTTTTTATTGGTAAATGTTGATAAATGTCAATTTCAAAGTGTGCCCAGTGAAAAGATATTTCCATCTATAATAATTGAAATTTACAGATAGGCAAAGTAAGAAAAATGAGAACCTTGAGAACCTATCAGAGTTTGATTTAAGGATGTTAACTTTGTATATTTTGCCATGTGATGTTGACAATTTGTGTTGTAGTTGTTATAAAGTTTTAACTTTTTTAATCTCAACATCTACTCTCATTAAATAATTATTGTCTAACCTCCTCCCCACATCATTTCCTGCAACTGTGAAAATTTAAATGGATACAAATAAAAAAACTATGAAAAATTATATCGATAAAAATTGGGGGGAAATGCTTAAAAATAAACATCAATATCTATCACAATTATTTTAAAAATGAATTCTGCCAAGCCTGTTTATGAGTCTAGTACTGTCATCAAGCTAACACAGCTGGTCCGTTAACTCAAGCATGAGAAGCTTTCAGATCCAGACATTTCAAACAGGGGCATCAGTGCAGTTTTAGAGGAGTCTATAGCTGAACCAGGTGTTTAGCGCAGCTATTAATGGGGAAACACGTGCACATAAATAAGGTGTATTTATGTACCTCTACGTACTTAAGTAGCATTCTTCACTGTAGTGTCTCTCACTCATTAATGGATTTTATCTTCACATCTGTACAATGCAGGAAAATATTATCCCCTTTGTAGAGATGGGGAAACCGAGGCACAGGCTAGTTTAAGTGATTTGCCCATGGTTTCACAGAAAGTGAGTGGCTGAGCCACAAATGGTACGTGGATCTTCTGAGCCCCAGTCCTGTGCCCTATCCACTAGATCATCGATCCTCTCATAGACCAGCATGAACATGGAGAGCTATATATCGCAAATAAAGACAGGCTGCTGACCTGCTAGGGAGCAAAAAACTTTCTAACAGTCTGCAAAAGCCTTTTCTACACCAGGTTTCTTTGCTCCAGATTTCCCATTGTTAGCCTCAGTGGTTCAGCTCCCCTGGAGGTACCAGCAGTTCCAGCACGAATATAGACAAGGCACTGGCAACAGCCAGCATTTTGACCACTGTGTTATGTAATAATGAGAATACCTACCTCTTATACCGCACTCTTCATCAATAGATCTCTGAGTGCTTTACAAAGCATCATTGCCATTTTATAGATGGGGAAACTGAGGCACAGAGCAATACAGTGACATGCCCTAGGTCACCCAGAAAGCCAGTGGCAGAACTAGGAAGAGACCCCAGGTCGCTTGAGGCCCCAGGGTCAGATAGGGAGGTCACCCATCTGGTTTTAACATGGACAGTCTTTTTTTTGGGTAGCTTGTCCCCACCCAGTACTCAGATAAAAGTGGACATGGTGTTGTCCGGTATCGGATGGGGGGCACCATTTGAAAGAGCACGCTGCTCTGCCGCCCCCACTAGCGTAACTTTGCATGCACTGTGTGTGTGTCAGGTCATGCCATGGGGGAGGGGGTGTCATGCTGGCTGGGGAGGACCCATGTCATTCCTGGAACGTCCGGGAATGCGAGAGTGGCCACCCTAGGCTTAGAGGACTTGGTGCTTTAACTCCCGATAGACACCAGGAATCTTATCTATGGGGAAGCTCGCAGCTACTCCACTCCCAGTGTCTCCCAGCAAGAGTCACTGCAGGTAACGGAGCCGGAGCACTAGCTGTGGGGCTAATATAAACCTGACCTTTTCTCAACAGCACCTTTACTGTGCAAGGAAACAGCTGGAAGACCCTGCACGCTATCTATACACTGGAAATACCTCTCCGAGCAGCACGTCCTTTTATTTTTGGACCTTTGTTTAAAAGTCCCGTACCAAAAAAACAACCTGAAGTTCTCCTTGCAAGCCCCTTATAAAGGAAGCTGCATCTCCCCCCAGGAGTTGGGCTCTCACTGCAGAGCATTGCTCACCAGGCTGCCTGCAGGCCCTCTGCTGCTTTTTCCGTCAGCATTTCATCTATATAAGGCAGAATCATCTCTTTCCCTGGAGCCCTCTTTCCCCCCCTCCACTCTTGTTCTCATATCCCAAACTCCAGCGTCCCACAGCTGGGCTGCTGCCACAGGCTCGCAGCATTCTTTTGCCTTGTATGGCCAAATCCTTGGGGGTGGGTGGGAACAATTTAGGTAAGCTCCATTCTCCATTGGCTGCCTTTCCCATATGACCCAGCTCCTTCCAGCCAGGGAGATTAAAACAGCTAGTTAATTTCTTCTATTTGCAGGAGTCAGAAACGCCTTTGGGATCTCTGGGTTTTTAACTGTTTCTGACACAGGTAAGAGCTTTTTCCATTGATTCACTTTCCATGTGGTGTGGTTTCCTGGGGGCAGCTAAGGTGTGTCACGGATTAAATCAGAGGGTGCGGGAAGATTCCCAGAAAACTGAGCGCTTACATTTTCCGGTCTCAAGTTAAAAGCTTCCAGCAGTTTTAGGGATGAACGCAACTTAGTGGACCAAGACCAGAGCTCTGTAGCGTCAGAACCTCTCAGGGAAAGAAGTGGGATCCAGTCAAGAACACCCTCTTTGCTGAAATAGACTCTGATATCCTGAAATGGGTTGTGCGAGTACTTGTCCTCCATCACAGGAAGGGGTATTTTGGCAGAGGGTTCCTGGTGCTTTTAGCATTTCACTGCAGAAAAGGAAAGAAAGTTGGAGTCAGATAAGAAGGCTGCCCACTGTGCTGTCAGAAGTTACATGGGAGGAAATGCATCTGTGCCGTGGCTAATTGTTTATCAGTCTAGGGAGCAAATACACATGCATGGAAGGAAATAAACCCAACCTATGTCTGAGTTCTTATACAGCTGGCATGGTCTGGGACGTGGGCAACACCCTGGAGCAGAGCCCTCAGCAGGGGATGGGAACTTGAGGAGTACAGACACTCTGCTGGTTGTCTTCTCACAATGCCAGTTGCCCGGTAGAGAGATTCACATTCCATGGAGTCCTGTCTGAGCCTGCATGAGAAGGGAAGGAAACCTCCAGATCTGTATTCCAGCTGCTTAACCTCTTACCTTTCCTCAGGCAAGATGTTGAAGCAAGGTGTGCTTTGCGGGGCAGGTGTATGGTCTTGGGTGCTGCCGTGGCGGGGTGTTTGCCTACCAACACCTGTTATGGCAGCAAAGAACCCTGGCAGGCGTCCCCAGGGAGCGAGAACAGGCGGGCGAACCCAGGCAGCACCGTCACCGCTGGGATGTGACAGGAGGGAGACAGTGACAGTAACAGGAGGAGCTCTCCACTCTCACAGCAGGGCCCTTACCCTGCGGAGCACTTGGCTCCCCCAGACAGTCCCACTGACATCAGTGGCACTGTGTTTGGGAGTAACTACTTGCCAGAGTAAGTAAAGGCTGCGCAGCCTGGCCCCGTAGCCGTAACAGAGATGAGATGAGCGGGACACAGCCGTGGTTACTGAACGGCTGACTCGCGGCCTTGGCAGGTGTTGACTGTGCTCTCTCTTGGGGACCGCGGAGCGCTCTATTAGTCAGGGGGGCTTCTCCCAGGAAGCGTCAATCTCATATAAGCAAAACCGGGCCTGGAATCAGAGCTGTTGTGAGCACACTGCAATGCACTGAAAGAAGCTGGGCTTTTCCGTCTGCTTCCCTGCTCTGAGCTTGCTGTCGGGGCCTGCCTCTGGGTTTCTTGGGCAAGATTCATTTTTGTCTGGAATGTTGTTTTCTCCCATGTCCTTCTGCAGATGGCACAAGACAAGATCCTGGCAAACATGTATACTGCCCTCTCTCAGGTGATCCCCTAGTGATCTTAGAGATCTCCTTAGTGCTCTATTGAGTGATCTGATGTTAGTGGCGGATTAGCCACTGGGGCAACGGGGCCTTGCCCAGGGGCCCCAGGCATTTGGGGGCCCCTGGAAAAATGGGTGCCCCTGCACCCCGACCCCACTCCCCAGCTGGAGCGCCTGATGGGCGGAGCAGGGCAAGCCCCCAGGCCCTGATTCCATTTCCCCAGCAGGAGCATGCTGGGGGGGGGGAGGGAGGGAGGAGGGAATGACTGCAGGAGCAAGGGGTGGGGAGGGGCCCTAGCTTGCTCTGGCCCAGGGGCCCCACAAAACCCTAGTCCACCCCTGCCTGAAGCAATAAATTCTCTTGAGTAAGAAAAACTTCATTTACCTCCCTTTTGCTTTCTCAACCCTAAAGCCTGATCTACACCTAAAACTTCAGACAATCTAGCTAAGCTGCTTAGGGCTCTGAAAAACATTGCACGCTGAGCAGTGAAGTTAGGTCGACCCAACGTCCTGTGTAGGCACAGGTAGGTCACTGGAAGGATTTTTCCATCAGCTTAGCTACCCCTCCTCGAGGAGGTGGATTTACTGCAACGACGGGAAAAACCCCTTCGCTCCACGGCAAGTGTCTCGCGGCGTTGCTGCAGCTATGCTGCTGGAGTGCTAGTAGCGTCTACCACGCCTGGGGTAACTTTTCTCCTGTTCAGACAATGCCCCTCAGAACCCGAGATCAGGCGGCTTCCTAGTCCCAGGTGCTTTCCACCATCGGGCCCCTTGCAGAGTATCTGTATTTGCGGAATGTTAGAGGGGTGTTAAAATAGCATTGAGAAGGCTCTGTAACATGTAACCCTGGGAGGAAGAGGAGGCAGGGATAGTGTTGGCCAGTGTATGAGACAGCTCCAGGAGTGAACAGTCACTGGTTACCAAAGATGGCTGTGTTTCCTTGGGCATTTAAATTCTTTACCCATTGCTGTTGGCATTTTCTATCGCCAGTGGGAGGAGCTAAATATCTCGCTGTGCTCCCAAATCAGTGCTTAATCTGTACCAGGGCTCTGGGCCTGGCCGGTCACAGCCCCGGCACCTCTGGGCCTGGCCGGTCACAGCCCCGGCACCTCTGGGCCTGGCCGGTCACAGCCCCGGCACCTCTGGGCTTGCCACATCAGTTATGAAAGTAAAAAAGGTTGCTTGAGCCCCGGCACCTCTTTCATTATAAATTAAGCACCGTTCCAAATCAGCCCTCTCTCTCATTTGCCTGGGCCAGGTTCCCCTCCCTGGGCGTAGCCCCAGTATTTCTTCAAGGAGGGAATAAAAATCCAAGTTCAGGATCTTCTGCATGGCAAGGACAAGGTCAACAGAAGCCCCTCCCTTAAAACCCAGGGCAAACCGTTTGCCTTCCAGAGCTTTAAAAGGAACATATAAAAGGTTATTTCAGACTGTTCGGAGAGTGGCCAATAGCACACACCCATCTCCCTGCTCCCAGGTACTACACCCAGACCCTCATGAGGTGGGCACAGAAATCCAGCTTTGGTTCTTGGCTCCCAAAGGTCTTGCCCAGGAGCTGGCTGCATGAGTGCACAGAAAAGGTAGTCGGGGCCCTCTCCTTCTTTATTCAAAAAGAATTGACCGTAGCGCAGATGCCTCCTGCTCAGCTGGCGCTGGGACTGTGGGGGCTGTTCCTTATGAAACAGGCACAGGAAAAGCCCAGACTGGTCTATTTTGTGCTCAGCTGGAATCCGATTGTGGCATCCCACACAAGGATCGTAGAAGGCGAAGGGTCCCAATGGGCTTTCGTACAGCAAGGATCCCCAAGGGAGGGGGGTGGCAAGGGCAGTGGCGTTCCTGGTGAGGAGTTCCTGTTGATTTCTGGGGTGGCTTCTATCAGGTGACACTCCCTGCAGCAAGGATGATCGGGCCCTCTGAAGACACCGTTTGTGTGGATTATGAAAGAGCCACAGTCACGCTCTGGCAAGCTTTGACTGGTGTATTATTTTATCAGCAACCCCATTAATCTGCCCTGAGTTTCCTTCCCCGAGTGGGGCTGGCAGCCTGCAAGCTGGGGTTAGCTGTATTTTGTACCTTTAAAGTGCTGCCTACACAGTAGTAATTTCTCTACCATCACCCCGTTTTACTGAGCCACAGAGAGGGGTCACATCCTGACCTGGGGCTACACAACGAGCTGGGATTAGGTTTTTGGGGTCCAGCTGCTCAATCCTGCACTCATCCCATGCATCCACACAGCCTGCTTTGAACGCCTTCATCTTCCTACCCTGCCTCCTCCTGATTCTCACTGCATAGTTAGCCTGGGCTCTTACCTTGGTGTTGCCCCTAACCCTCTTCTCTCCACACACAAAACCCTCTTACCCAAGTTCGATGGTGCTTTCAACCTGAGCTAGCTGGCCCGGCGGGGGGTGAGTTAGAGCCTGGGTCCTGCTTTCGCTCAGAGCTGGTAACCCGCCTGCTTTGCAGTGTGGATGCAGGCTAAATCGTTGGAGGGCTGGGTGTGCTCCTGTGCCTTCCCACAATTCCCTGTGTGCCCAGAGGACAGACAGGATCTCCCACAGTTCGCTGGGAAAGTGTCAGAGAATGGCTCAGCTCACTGCAGCACAAAGAAATGTGGGAGAGGCCCCCAGAAGCCCTGGCTGACACACACACGGGAGCACAGCACCAGTGAGGACACAGTCGCTCCAGACAGACTTTGCAGTGTGGCTGCTCACACCCAGGCCAGGCTAGCCCTGGTGCCAATCACCCAGTGAAGACACTCTCTCAGCGACGCCACGTTGCTGTGGCTGATGTCACAGTCGTTTGCCACAGTGAGGGCAGATTGTGGCATCAGTAGCTGGGGAAGGAGAGGAAACGGCTGGTTTAAAAAAAAAAATAAGGCAGGGAATGAGGGGGGATCATCTTGGTGCCCAAATACCGTCCTAGTTGGGTCTGTGAGAGGTGTCTCACTGGAGCAGTCAGCAAAGCATGATGGGAAAAGAAGCACATCTCATGTGCCCCAGCAGGTCACACCTGGTCCCCACTGCCGATATCTGAAGTTTCAAAGGACAACAGGAATCCCCCACCATGCAGCTTTGGGGATAGTGCTCCCTGCCACCGTGCAACTCAGTGCCCTGCAGCATGACATCTGGTGACCCCTCTGTTACCTGAAGTTACTTGTCATTACGCTTTACAACCCTGTTAGAGTGTGTGGCTCAGACCTAGGGCAGCAATGGGGCTTGCTCACTACGGCCGATCTGACAAAATACTGCTTGGTCCTGGTTTTGAACATTCTGGCCACAAACTTCATTGATCTGCTGAGAGTTTGACTGGGTTTTAGTAAGAGACCGGATTGTTTCCCCCAACACTTAGCCGAAAGTGTCACTTACACGGCAAGAACCTAAGCTTGGGTCATCCCGGTCATTTGGTTATTTATCCTCACTACCCCATGAAGCCCAGTGGAAAGTTAGCAGAAAACAAACCCCGCCTTCCACTGGCTTTAGATGCCGACTGTCCAGCCTAGCCAGGCGGAAAGGGGCTTTCAGCAGCATGTGGCAGCAGAAAGAGAGGGGCTGTCAGCAGCGACGTGCAGAGTGCTGCATGCAGGCCCCAAACTGCTGGAAGCCCACGGTCAACATTTTCAAAAGGGAGCCCGGCCTGAGGCTCCTTACAGAGGCCTCGTTTCCCAGAAGAGCTGAGAAGCTGCCCACAGAAAAGCAGGTGTTTAAGGTGTTTCACATTGGGCACACAACCTCACTAGCCGCTTGAAAATCTTGGCCTATATGCCTATATCTGTGGGCCATCTACACTCCAAGTCTCACGGTAGCAGGGCACAGCTGCCTTGCAGTGCTAGGGGTGCCCATGTTCTAACATCCCTCTTTGTTTGTAGCACCGATGGGATGACACAGTGATAGGATCAGGGCAGCTTGGTTGGTATTACAGCTCAGTCCAGCTGGGTTGTTAGACTGCACCCCAAACCCACCCTCTCCCATAACTGTGTTGTCCCATCCACTCCACAAATAGAAACTCTGGTAGAATAGACCTCCCGCCCCAAGGCTGTGTCTACACTAGAAGTTTTGCCCTTTGAATTTCCCACCGTTGCAGCCCCAGAAGTGGTAGCAGTGGCTGGCGCCATAGTGTAGGCTAGGCACTGCTTTGATTGACAGTAGAGCTATTCTGAGCTGGGTTAGATGACTTGGTGTTAAATCCACCAGTGGCAGCCACTAGGCCACCTACCCTGGGGCTCTGAGTGTTGCTTGCACTGGTGGAGCTGAGCCAGCGCTGGCAGAAGTGGGAAAGGTTTGCAACATTTCTCTAGTGTAGACAAGGCTTGAGTGGGTCCAGGTCCAACCCCAGCTACCTTCCTCCTCGCATCATCAAAGCAGAGGGGGGGAAGCAACTGAATTACTGCTGGTGGCTTTCTTCTCCTCCCCCTCCTACCTTTGTGGGTGTTTGTGATCCTAGAGAGACCTCCACCTTGGCTCCCTAGAGGACCTGTACACCTGACTGCAAATATCAAACCGCTTTCCTGAAAGGGACCTTGTAGCCATTGAGCTACAATATAACCAGGGACGACAGAAAATGGGAGTACACATGGCAGACTCTATAGCCAGGCCTACTGA
Organism: Lepidochelys kempii; assembly: GCF_965140285.1. NCBI lineage: Eukaryota > Metazoa > Chordata > Testudines > Cheloniidae > Lepidochelys > Lepidochelys kempii. The sequence continues at coordinate 25,990,480 of NC_136392.1, read as the reverse complement.
CACAGTGGCTCTCAGAGGTGTGAACTCCCCTGCTCTCTCATTCATCACAATGACACATTAACACTGCAGCCCACTTATTAACTTTACCTCTGAAACACTAAGATTGTTCACCATTAAATTGCTGATCCCCATAGGAGGAATGCTCAGCTCAGGGGCTTGGCAATTTAGACCAGATGTCGCCATCATATTTTGGCCTCCTTGGTGCCTGTTTCACACACGCACCTCCCGCATCCATCCGGCTGTTTTGTTTGTTTAGAGTCACTGTAAGCTCTTTAGGTGCTGTACAAACACAATGCCCCAGCGTCATGGGGCCTCCATCTTGGCTGAGGCCTCTAAGTCTCTCTGCAGTGCAATTAACTATTAACAACCCCAGCAAAGCAATAACGTTGCACATTTGGACTATGCCAATAAGCAGACACTGAGTATTCAGATAGCTGAGATCTTCACTACTGCTCTTAGAAACTAATTTACAAGCTTTTGAGGCTCTAGCTCCTGGAGTTGGAATGCTCGGTCCTAGTAATATTAGGAGCAACGTCTCCATGGGTTGCTCCAGCGGGGGGCCCTACTATTGAGACAGAGATAACATACTGCAGAGGGAGCGAAGCTCCCACAAAAGAGAAGAGAATGATGGCTAGATACAGTGCTTTGGAAGTGCTGCTCACAGAGGAAGCATGGTCAAGCGGATTATGCATAGGGCTGGAGACGTCTGCGTTCTAATCCCACTCAGCTGCTGACATATGGCTTGACCCAAAGGCCACTGAAGTCAGTGGAAAGTCGCCCTTTAACGTCAATGGGTTTTCGATCCTTCCCTACCATTTGGCCGACATGACTTGCCTATTTTCAAGCCTCAAACTGGGCACCCAAAATCAGTGGCGACTTTGGAACAAGTTAGGCTTCCCCTGTCCAGCATTCACACTGGGTGAGAAGGTACTCTATTGTAAATAATACCCCACCAATTACAAGCCCTTCTTTGAAGTCTGGACATCACAGTTGTCCCAGATGATTAGCAAGTGCTGCTTGTACCCACTGGGCACAATACCTGGGATGAGGGCTTTTGTTCAGGTCTGGCTTAGTGGGTGGCATCTACTTCAGTTTTTCCCCATAGTGAATGGGAAGCCACAGGGTTTACGGCTACACCAGTTCATCTGGTCCCCTTAACTCTGCAGCACAGGGTGTTTGGAAATGACTCAAAAGTCCCTGCTCCCAGACACAGTGCTGGACACTAGGAAAAGAGTCCCCGAGAATATCGGTACAGACACAGTTGGGCGGCATGTGGACATGCCAAAAGAGGGCTGTTGAAAATCTCATTGCTGCATGGATGTGTTGACACAGTCCAAGAACAAGCCAGACAAATGGCACTTCCCTGCCATCACACCCCTCCTGCTTTAGGAAATTGACCCGTTTATGCTATGTGATGCTTAGAACTACTCACCCAGATGGCACCAGGTTTTCAACACCGGTACAGAAGAATGGTCTTCTGCCAATTTCCTGCATGCATGAAGCTGTTTCCAGCACTGGTTCAGGAGAACCCATTATTAATTACCATTGCCAATAGCAGGCTCAACTTCCTAGGGTAGCTGGGATGACAGAGTCCCATTGACTGCAACGGTTTAGATGCTCTGAAGTGCAGTTGAGGTAAGCTACTTGATCTTTCCCTGCTCAGCCACATCATTTATTAGGTGGGTCTGTTTGCAAAAACCCTCCAGGAATTTCATTTAAATAGCTCTATGGAGACTTATGGTGTTGTTTTAAAAAGCTAGAATGTTGTGAGTAAGCCAAGCCAGGCCCAGATATTGAGCATTCTGCCAGGGAACATTTTGGTCTAAGGCCCCTGAGCAACAAAAATCTGTGCCATCAAAACCACGTTCCAGCAACATAACGATAACCATCGAGCAGGGAAAACAATCCAAGTTGTTCTTTTGTCCCCAAAGCACCAAGGGTGCAGGGAAAATATTTGGATAATGTTAATTCACAAGGTTAGAGCACAACCGGTGTTTATTTTCCTAGCCTTTTGCTACTTTTTGCAGTGTATTTTTAAGGTGTTGTACAGGCCTGGTCCAAAGCCCGTCATAGGCAACAGAAGCCTTTCCAGTGACTTCATCAGGCTGTAGATCAGGCCCCAGGTGATTCGTGCACCTCAGTTGAACTCTCCTGTTGGCAGACTGGAGTTTCTGCAGCCATCTGGACCTCCAGTTATTGTTACAGGGACCCAGCATGTCCTGGGTGCTCTCCAAGACATGCAGATCGACACTGTCCGTGCCACAAAGCGCCTGACAATCTAACTGGGGCATGACGAGCAGGGGCATCAAGCGTTGGGAAGAGGGTGGGATGAGGAAGGAGGAGATCAGATGTGAACATGTTAGTGCTTCAGTTATGTTATCATCTCCCCGTGGGCCTCGGGGGAGGAGCAAGTGTTCTAGGAGGAATCTGAGTGGACCAAGGTGGCAGCTGGGAGGACTTGGTTACTGTCCCTTATTCATTCTGCGCCATAGATTTGCATGGTGCTAAGGGATGACCGCAGCCAAGGAGTTTGCCACTCAAGGGAGCCCTATTCCTACACCTTTCCTCCCACTGATTAGCACCCGCTTGCCTACATAGTCCCTCGAGTGCAATGCATTGCTCATTGTAAGTGAGAGCTGCAGAGTCAGGCCCCGTGCTGGGCACCACATCCCGAGGTGACGACAACCAGTGGGGAGGGCGGAATAAGGAAAGGGGAAGGGGTTACCTCCATTTGTGAGCCCCAGATCGTTAGCTGCAGGAATGCAGGATAGTCTGTAAATGCTACTGCGCTTCCTCCAGCTTGCCCCATGGAGAAGGGCTCCTGGTACACTTCCCGCTGCCCCCCCCACCCCCCGGCCCCTGCAGCTCTTGGCATTGTGGGTGAACACATGTCTATAGTAGGAGTGTATTCCCCAGTGCCCAGCCAGAGGGCAGAGAGCTTCTCCTGGGAAGTCACTGTTAGGTGCTCCAAGTCTTCTCCCTGCAGTCAGTGATCTGGCACCGAGAAACATACCCCCACGTCGCAGCGGGCACAGGGCAGCCCCCAGGCCAGAGATGAGCCGGCACCTCTCGGAGGGAAGCTGTGTTACCGGATTGGCACTTAAATGTGTCATTCCTCTAAAAGGGGCTAACTCGCAGTACCATTTCCCTGGTCGGAGCCCTCCCCAGGCTGTCCAAACACTAAGGTCTCTTGTAGCGTTTCCTCAGTCTAGAGCTGGGGCCCGGGGCAATAACGGGTGCTCTTCATGTAGCAGATATAAGGGGCAAGAGCACCAGAGCACGGTGGTAAGAGGCAGGATGAGCAGATGGGTTCAGGGAAGCAGCAGCAGGAGATTGCTGCAGTCACAACAGCCCTGCCCCAATGCAATACTCAGGGGCACCCTAGCCATGTCAGTAGGTACTGGGGTGCAGAGAAGTAACGGCGGTAAAACAGCGGTTGGGGCTCAGAGGCCTGTTGCGCCACGTCGGTGGGGCCGTCTCTGGCCAACGCAGCTCCAGCGAGAGGAGGCTGCTCCCAAAGGATGCTCGTGTGAGGCAAGGGCCAGGCAGCGGGGAGCGCTTTCAGGCTCCATGGTGTGGTTCACACCCCTGCACCCTGACTGCCCTCGCGCCCCCCACCAATGCAGCTTCGCTGGGAAAGGGAAGGGGAACAGGAGCCGCGAAAGAAGAAAGAAAGGGGGAAATACACCACAAACGGAGGAGGAGAAAGAAAATAGAATGAGAGAAGAAAAAACAGGAGTGAGGGGCTAGGCAGCGGCAGCTGTGCCACGGCATGGCAGGAAAGGCAAGAGAAGGGTGCCCACGTGCCAGTCCATCACGTGGGGACAGGCTCTCCTGCTCTGGGTGCATCCTGTCCAACCTTGGCTTGCAGACTCTGAGGAGATCCTGGTCCTATGGTTGTCCCAAAGGCCTTGTTAGGTTTGTCCGTAGCAATGCCCCAGTTGCAAAGCGTGGATGGCCTTTCCCAGAACAGCTCACATGAGGTGGCCAAAACAGCCGGGGTGTGTTTTCTGGCACATAGCACTGAGCGGCATCGTGCAGCCTAATGCAACATGACATGGTGCCTTAACTGCTTTGTGACCCATGCCACATAAGCCAGGAATGCAGGTGGGCGTGTTCCCCAGCCTGGCATAGGGGGCACACACCAATCATAACAATACTCTACACTTCCCCCCATGGAGCTTAAAGCACTTTCCAAACAGGCATGAATTCAGCCTCACACCTCCCCCCGCACAGCAGGTGCGTGCTAACATCCACGCTTCACTGATGGAGAAACTGAGGCACAGAGCAATGATGTGACTTGCCCAAGGTCATCGCATGGAAGGCTATAAACAGCATGCAGATCTTCTGACTCCCAGTTCTGTGCTTTAACCACTAGGACATTCTGAACTTGATCAGCCAGCAGGCCTGAGGCACAGATCCATGCACAAGGGGCTCGGAACCAGGAGGCCCCCAGTTCTCATCCTGTCTCTCCTGCTGGTTGTTGAGTTATGCTAGGCAAGTTGCTTGGAAATGTGGGGCTAACCATCTGCATTAACTCTGGGTGCCCCACTTGAGATATCTTAAAGGAAGCGGTCTGGCTTTCAGAGAAGCACCCTAGTCTCCCGCTGAAGACAATGGCAGTTGTGGGTGCACAGCACCTCTGAAAATCAGATCCTTGACAACTCAGTTTGGGCACCCAGAATGAGGGAATGCTTGGAAATATGGGCTCCCGCCTCTGCCTCAGTTTTCCCATCTGCAAAATGGGGGTAAAACGCACTTGCTGCAAAATGGGGTGATGAGACCAACCTACTTCCCCAGAGGCGTTGGGAGGACTCAGCTGTGTGAAGCACAATATAAGTGCCTGGTATTATTGCAACTAATCGGTTAGTAACATTACCGGGTTACGGTCTCCTGCGATGACGGGTGAGGGAGAGGAAGCAGTTGTGACTCATCAGTGCCATCCTGTGGCAAACATAACAGTGGATTCATCCCTAGCTGTGGGCTGTTACCTGCATGTAGTGAGAGGCTGTCGCAGCCTTAAACTAAGTCTCTACCTCCAGCTGCTATGAGATTGACTGAATGAGCCTCTCCTGGAGCCCTCTTGCTGCATTAGGCAGCTGGGCTTTGAACTTGCTATTGCCGTGGGCCTAGTGTTTGCTCCTGCTGTACAGGCCTAGCAGCCGCCCCAAGGCCTTGTCTACACAAGAATGCTGCACTGATTAGTAGGTGAATTTGTATAAAAATTAGGTCAGTTAAATAGGTGCCAGGTCCTGGGTAGATGCTCATGTCCCGGTTTAAGAGTGGCTTACTGCAGTTTAGCTGAAGTCAATAGGGAAGACATGTGCTAAGCGGATATACGACACTCTTAAACTAGCACCAAACCCTTTTCAGTATAACAGAGTCAGTTTAAAACCACACCTGTAACCAAACCACTGCAAGTTTGTGTGCAGACATGAAGGTAGAAACCTCCAGGGGTCAGGAAGTTCCTGTGACCTTTGGGATCATTGACCTTCCCGCACCCCAGCAGCAGAGTAATGAGTTTAAGCTCTTTTGACAGTGCTGTGCGGGTTTCCTTTGCGGCCGAGGACTGAGAGGTTTATGGAGCAGTTGCTTTGTGAGAAGTGCTCACCCTCAAATGATAGGGTGTGTGTGTCTTTTATCATGGCCCATGTGAGTTCATTTGGCAGCCACAGTAACTCCCACTCTTGTTACAACAGCCGCTGCGGGGTGCTGGTATTCCCTGGCCATGATTCCTGCACCCACCCACAGCTCTCGGTGGAGGAAATGCATGGGCCCCCCGGAACGAAGGATTTTTCCCTGGAGAGGCAGGTGACACCTGTCCTACCTCCCCTGTGCAGGAGCCTGAAAAGGGATAGCTCAGTGGTTTGAGCATTGGCCTGCTAAACCCAGGGTTGTGAGTTCAATCCTTGAGGGGGCCATTTAGGGATCAGGGCAAAAATTGGGGATTGGTCCTGCTTTGAGCAGGGGGTTGGACTAGATGACCTCCTGAGGTCCCTTCCAACCCTGATATTCTATGATTCTATGAAAGGGGCAATGATGACTCGAGTCCCTCAGTTGGCAGGTGAGGTGCAGCCATGTGGGAATCAGTCAGTTAGGGTGGGCTGATGATGGTACCCTGAACTGAGCCCTTGGGCGGTAACTGACCAGGTGAAATGGACCAGGTAGGTGGGGAGTCCATCCAGCAGCAAGATGCGTTGCACCATTAGGGATACCAAGCAGGTGATGTGACTGGAACTTACCAGAGCAATTAAATCCCTAAGCAGATGATCAGAGGAAGAGCCACAACCAGGCTACAGGGAAAAAATATTCAACTATGTAGCGGACTGCGGACTGTTCACCTACTGAAGATCTGGGGAGAGCAGCCTGTTCCCACCCAGCTGATACAGTAACAGGATAGGTTTCAGAGGAACAGCCGTGTTAGTCTGTATTCGCAAAAAGAAAAGGAGGACTTGTGGCACCTTAGAGACTAACCAATTTATTTGAGCATGAGCTTTCGTGAGCTACAGCTCACTTCATCAGATGTTTACCGTGGAAACTGCAGCAGACTTTATATACACACAGAAATCATGAAACAATACCTGTACATACAATACATGTAACAGGATAGCGAGTCATGTGACCCGTGCAGGAATGATGGGCAGGCACCTGGCTGGGGGCAATCCCCAGCCAGGGGAGTTGCTAGGAGACTTGCTGGGGTTTAGAAAGCAGGCCTGGCATGATGGTATCAGCAGCCCCCATGGCAAATGCTCAGCAAAGGTGCTGGCATGAAGGGGCCAGGCCTCTCCCCTGCAGGCTGCAATGCCGCACCCTGCTTAGGAGCTGGGAGACATAGCGGCTGTTCTCTGAGCTGAGTCTCGTGGCCTTGCTAGGGGAGGGGATGGGGGCAGCGTGAGTGAGCTCAGGGCCAGGTGCTCTGAGATCTGTAACTGTTAACCCTCTCCCTGCCGTGACAGAGCCCACCCATGCAAGAGTGGCTGCTGCTCTCCTGCACGGGGCTGCTGGATATGCTCATTAGGCCATCCTGGGTGTAAATCAGAGCCCCGTCCCCTGCCCCAGATTACAGCTCAGTGTGCTGGAACCCCCTAGCCCTAGGTCACAAGCTGCTGCTGCGGGGGTGAGCCCAGCTCTGCAAACGGCTTTCTGGCGAAACAAAGAGGGCAGGGGGCGGGGAGTGGAATGCTAGGAATCTGCAAGGAGCAGATAACCAACTTCCTGCTTGTTCCTAACAGGGCCTGCACTGGGAAGGCAGCCCAGAGCCCAGGTCTTCGTTTGTGAGCCTTTCTTTGTGTGTTTAAAGTGTACAAGGCAAGCAGATCACTGCAAGGCTTTGTGATGGAGGGGAGGATGGCCGGGCTCTTGCCCTGGTATTGGGAACTCTCTGCACATCTATAACCCCTTCCGTGCAAGAATCCTAAAGACGGGGACACTCTGCTTGACCTGAGGGGTTGCCCTTGGGCTCAGGGGACTGGGGTCAGTAACAGGCAGCTCTGCAGCACGCCATCTGCTGGGCCCCCTCTGACCAGGGAGCCCCCCTCTCCCCAGTATCCTGAGAGATGCTTGTCTATTGCACAGGGCTCTTCTGGTTAAGGATGGGCCAAATTCTGCTTTCAGGCACATACACTAGGGGTGGTGGAGTTACACCGAGCTTACACCCGCAGCAAGTGGGGCAAAGTCTGGCACACTCCAAGTGCCCATAGCGTGGAGTCCCTCCCTGGAGGGGCGATGGGGGATTTGTCACATAAGCCCCATGACACTTGAGACTTGATCCAGGACCCTCACAGCCCCTAGCAAGCTGCTGTAGCAGGGGAGGCGGGTCCCCATGGCGGAGCCGGGGGGGGGGGAGGGGCTCTACCAATTTTGCCGCCCCAAGCAGCCACCGCCGAATCGCCGCCTCCACAACAGCAACGGAGCTGCCGCCGAATTGCCGCCGCGGGACACGGACGGCCGCCCCATTCTAAAAGCCGCCCCGAGCACCTGCTTGGAAAGCTGGTGCCTGGAGGCAGCCCTGGATGGAGCTGCTGGATGCTCAGCTAGAAGCCTCTCTCTGCAGACTGGGCTAAAGAGAAAGGCCCCAAAGGACAGTTTGGAGTCTGAGACCAGCGGGTACAGCTGGTGGCCTGGTGACTGCACACCAGAAGCGGCTGCAGGGGCAGATCTCGGCCGAGAAGGCTGCTAGCTCGCTTCCTGGAGTATTTTTCTCTTCTCACATTCTTAATGTCTTACATGGAGGGAGCGTGGGTGGGTCAGTGTAAGAGCGGACTCTGGAAAAGGCCTAGAAAAAGGCCAGTGTCGATGCAGGCAGAGGAGCGGCTCCGCCTGTGCGTCAGCAGCTGTAGGGCCTAGAGGCGGGCATGCTAGTCCCGGCTCCTCACAGTGCTGTCACCATTAGCCCTGCTCAGCGTCAGCTCAGACGGCCCTGGGGCCTACCGAAAGGAGCGCTGCTACCAGGGCTCGGACTGGTGCTGGTGCAACCACGGGGAAACTTATCTCCCGTTCGCTGCCCTGTAGGAACCTCACATCAGGCTGTGGCTGTTCACCTTCACGGCACACAGAGAAAAAATCATAAATACTCTTGTCGGAAGGTTGCACCGTAGCACGACGTCATTTCTTAGAATTTAGAATCCTAAGGCACACGAACCAAAACCAGAGCGAGACAGCGCAGAGAGCCACCACTCACCTCCACGCTGACTCTCTGCAGACTGCACCAGGAAACCCAGACCACCACATGGCTTCCCTCAGAGACCCCTGGGCTGCAAGCAGGACCCGGAAACCCCTTACAATTTAAAGTGATGTCTTGTCATTTTAACAATTTCCAATACATCACAATAACTAAACTTCCCTGCCACATACAAGAGCAGTGGAGCTCACCCTCTTCCATACCACCCCCCCATGCAACCACAGAAAACAGCTTCAGCCCCACCCCACCCCAGAGCTATAAGGAGACAGATGGTCAGGGGGAACCCCATTTTGCAACACAAAGAGGCATGAGCCGCTGAAATTCACAAGGGACTGTTTTACCTGCTGGGGTCAGTGTCGGAATTCAGGGTCTTCTTCGGGGGGGAGGAAACAGGTGTTTGCTCTTGCATCCATGCACCAATTACAGCAAAACTGAATCTAAGGGAGTAGTCACCCCTAGCTTCCCCTACAATCATCACTTTGCAAGGATCACAGGATGATTTACCAGCTAATTAATTAAATCACCCCCCTCCTGTGTGATGAAAGTTAGGGAAATATGATTATCCCCATTTTACAGATGGGGAAACTGTTAAATGACTGGTCTGATTGCAAGGCCAGCAGCCAAATCAGGAACAGAACCCACTTGGCCTGTCTCCCAGCCCTGCCCCTGCTGAAATCACTCAGATAGATTGCTCCACTCCATTCCTGTTGAGTCTGTCTGTTCCCCTGGTTGGTCAGTCTCCTTTCTGCTTTCCCTGTCTCACTCAGGAGGTAGATCACCAGCTGCCAAGATGTCCAGCAAGAGAGCCAAGGCCAAAACCACCAAGAAGCGCCCCCAGCGTGCTACTTCCAATGTCTTTGCCATGTTTGACCAGTCGCAAATCCAGGAGTTCAAGGAGGCTTTCAACATGATTGACCAGAACCGCGATGGCTTCATCGACAAGGAGGATCTGCATGACATGCTGGCGTCTCTAGGTAACAAGTGCCAATCCAACAGGGTGCCTGCACTGGTCAGCTGGTAGGCCACAGGGACTGTGCTTGGGGAACGGGGAGTAGCCCTTTCCTCCTATAGGTATTTGACAGTTACTCTATGTTGAAGGTCTCTGTCCTCTTCAGCCCTCTCTTCTGCTTCACCCTCCTATTTAAATAAACGATCCCCTCAGGGAAACTGGCAGCACAGTTCAGTAAAGGCTGGGGCTTGTCTATCCCAGGAACCCTTTGCGCTGGGGAAGCAACACTAACACTGCTCCACCCGTGCAAATCCCTAGTGCAGGTGAGCAACACAGGTGAAAAAAGTGACTTGTCACTTTTCACACTGCTGCAGTGTGTCTGCACAAGGAATCTGTACTGGTACAGCTACGTTGGTGCAGAATACTCCCCTGCAGAGGTAACACTGTCCCTGGGTTGGTGTGTCTTTGGGAATCAAACACGGGACCTCTGGGTCTGAAAGCAGGAGCCTTTACTCCTTGAGCTAACAGAGCAGAATCAAACTGCTATACACACGCTGGCCACTGGGGGGTGACAGCTACCTGTTCGTTGTGGGTTATGTAGGTGAACCCTGTTGTTCGGCTGCTCCACTTCGGGCACCATCACCCTCTCCAGGGAGAGACCCTCAGGAGTAGGGGTGGGAAAACACTCCAGCCCAATCCCTGTCACAGTCCCCTCTATGCAGGGAAATGTGCCGAGTTCTGAATCCGCACCCAGCTATTGAAATCTATTTGAGGCCACCCCAGGGTGCTGCCCCCCAGGGCCAGACAAAACCTTTTACCCACCCCTTTGGTTGTGTTAGTCCAGCACTCGTGATCTCTCCCTCCCTCTTCCACCGGCGGGGCTGGACGGGTTGTGACTCAAAGCTCCGCTCCCTGCCTCCCACGGACCCGAGGCCCGACTGTTTATAGCACAGTCTGAGCCACGGTGGCTCTAAAGACTGTCCCTGGGTTTGGTTTACTCTAGGATCTGCCCTGACTACATTGGCTCCCTGGTTGTGGCCCAGAGGGGGTCATTGGTCACTGAGGCCAGTCTGGGCTGCAAATCACCTGACTTCCCTTGCAAGAACCCTGAGGCTGAGTGGCAGCACCCTGGGGTGGGGGCCAGTATCTCTGGGGCACAGCAGAGCCCTCATTGGCACAGGGTTTCCCATCCCTGTCCCAAAGAAGTGTGTGTAAATGCAGCCCCCAGGCCATGCTAATACCTTATGGGTCCTGATTCCCGCTTGTTGCTAGCACGGGTCAAGCTGCAGGGCAGACAGGGCTCTGCGCTGTAAGAGAGAAGCCAGGTAGGCTGAAATACAAATATTCTGGCTGTGGTATAGAGCCAGTGCCCTGGAAATCTCACCACATGCTGCAGGGGTCTCTCCCCTCCCAGGGCATATAGAAAGTGGCTGATTATGGTTTACGTTTCTACTGCAGTAGTGTCCAGAGGCCTACAGGTTGGGCCCCACTGTGGTTGGTGCTGCACAGACAGCTCCCCAAAGAGCTTCCTTCCTATCCCCCTCCCACTGGGTTTTGCCCTTGAATGTCTTCCCCTTCCCCCTTCCTTTGTCCTGTGTTAAGGCCCACCCCCCGCCCCACCAAATATGTGCTAAACCATTCATCCCTATGGACCATCCTTTCAAATCAACCTAACCACATGGGGGGAGCGTAATAACTGGAGGCTTCTCCTTAAAGTGCCAGCACTGAAATAGTTAATGCAGCTACTTCTCAGTTAGACCCATGTTCACATCCCTTTGGTGTGGAAGGAGCAGGCCCCACCTCCCAGCTGTTTGTCTGTGGGCAGACGCAGGCCCAGTCAACACTTGAAAAGTTTTACTGGCATGGCTCTGTTGGGCAGAGGCGGGCGGCACACACACGTGTGTTTTTGCCAGCACAGTTATGCCAGTAAAGCTCTAGCATAGTGATAGTGGTATGAGGCTCTTTATGCCGGCTTTGCTGAACTGCAGTAAGCTACACTGGTCTAAGCACTTTAATAACAGTATAATTGCACCCACACTTGGATTTTGGGTTTTTTTTCCCCTTTTACTATAATTAAAGTGGCAAAACATAATGTAGACAAGGCTGCAGGAAAACAGCATTGCCTTGGGCCATGTTCTGAAGGTCTTTGGAAGAGCTAATACTCCTCCTCCTCCCTCCCCCAATTGCTTGCATTCAGCTAACAATAAAGGAAATGCCAATACTCCACAAGAAATCGCAGTGGTGGGTATTTCCAGGACACCGGGTGAGGAGACCTGGGTTTCTATTCCCAGCTCTGCCATCAAGTTGCTGTGTATCCTTGAGCAAATCCCTTCCCTTCTGTACCTCAGTTTCCCCATCTGTAGAAGGGGGACAATGATTCCCCTGCCTCCTTAGTAAACTGCACTGAGATCCATGGGCGAAAAGGTCTGCGTAAGCACAAAGTATTATTACTGTTTGTACCCTATTGTTCATTACTTCTCCGCTCCGCCCGAGCACTAAAGTTCACAGCCACAACAGCCTGAGCCGGAGAGGAAGGAGGGTTATGGGACTGTTTTCTTTGGAGACGCTGCTCTCCAGAGCTTTCGGAAAGGTGTACGTGTGTGACTGAGATTCCCAGCCAGCGCTGCCCTGGCTTGTTTAGCAGGTCAGCCAGCACAAAAAAGGCTCTCTGGGGATAGGAGCAGAGCCCAAGGCTCCAGCTCGTTTTGACTTGCAAGTTTTGCCAAGTTCCCCCACCCAAAGTTCTTTCTGCTTAGCTGCAGGCCAGGTAGATTTCAACCTCCTCTCTCCTCTTTCCTTCCTGCCTCCGCAGTCCCCCCCACTACCCAGGAGGTCTGTCAATTATTGACCTGGCTACCAAACCTGTTCTGAAGTCCTAGTGCAGCCAGGAGGCAGAGCTCCCCCCATTCCCCACCTAACTGCACACAAAAGTGAGGGGAAGAGGGGCTGGGCTCAGACTGTAAAACGTGTGTTTTGAAGCCGGACACAAAGAGAGCTTTTTGCAGCTGCACCCACCAGAGGGCACTGAGCTGTACAGGCCGGCACCCGCTGAGGGAAAAGCGGTCTGATGGAATGGGAAGAGCTGAATGAAGGGGTCTGGGTGAGGAATAGATTGTCAGACAAGGTTGCCCCTCTCTCTGGGCAGCAGGCAGGGGCAGACTGGGATTCTCTCCACTCTGCAGGTTAATCAAACTTCCTGGGGGACACGTGTCAGGAATTTAGCTTCCCCGGAGGCCAGCCATTCGGAATTTGCATGCCAGCGCTCCAGCCCTCAGGCTGTCGGCGGTCATGCGGTCCATGTCCTTGAGCGGGCTGGCGGGAACCCTTATGGTCCTGTATCTGTGGTGAACCCTGCTGGAAAGCAAGTGGAATGCTGGCACTGCAGGGACACACGTGCTGGCACAATTCAGCCTTCTGATTGTGACAAATGGATGCCCCGGGTGTGTGAACATGGCCGAAGCGAGCCCATTTAGAAGTGAAGACAAATATTCATGAGCACTTCTTTGCACTACTCAGCTGGCCGGGATACTCAGCGAGAAAGGCGAACCCATAATGTTTTCAGAAGGACCTAAGGCCCAGATCCTCACGGGCGTTAGGGAGCTGGGTGCCTTAATACCTTTGAGGATCTGGGCCATTGACTTCCAGTGAGACCCAGGCTGCTGAGTGCCTCAGTCACTTTGGAAGATGGGACTCGGGTGCTTTTGAAGAACTTAAATAGGCCCAATGGCCTGTGATGGGCTATTAGATGGGGTGAGATCTGAGTTACCCAGGAAAGAATTTTCTGTAGTATCTGGCTGATGAATCTTGCCCATGTGCTCAGGGTTTAGCTGATCGCCATATTTGGGGACGGGAAGGAATTTTCCTCCAGGGCAGATTGGAAGAGGCCCTGGAGGTTTTTCGCCTTCCTCTGTAGCATGGGGCACGGGTCACTTGCTGGAGGATTCTCTGCTCCTTGAAGTCTTTAAACTACGATTTGAGGACTTCAATAGCACAGGTGTGAGGTTTTTTTTGTAGGAGTGGTGGGTGAAATTCTGTGGCCTGCGTTGTGCAGGAGGTCAGACTAGATGATCATAATGGTCCCTTCTGACCTAAATATCTATGAATCTATGAACTTACCTGCTGCTTTTGTCCAGTCAGGACACATGGGGTTTAGAACAGGGGGGGCAGAGAAGATACAGACTGGGGGATCCTCCAGATGCACCTGGAATGCAGGCTGAGGGCCAACGGGACCAGCTGCTTAAGGTCCCCGTTTGTCTGACTACCCAGAAAGATCCAGTGAGATCCTGGCCCCTCCATGCTGACATTTCTGACCAGCGAACAGCTGGGCTGTGGGCCTCATTTCTGCCTCCCAAAGAGCGATTTTGGTGTCCCCGAGCCATGCGCTTGCCTTGGGTTTGGGTCTAATCTAGTGATTAGAACAGGGACCTGGGAATCAGGACTCCTGGGTTCTAGTCCTGGCTCTGTCACTGACTTGCTGGGTGATCTTGGACCAGTTGCTTCACTTCCGTACCTCAGTTTCCCCACCTGTAAAATGGGGAACAATCATTCCCATGTGTCATGAGGCTTTAGTCATGTTTCAAGTACCCAGAGCCCCTCAGCTGAGCAGGCATAGGAGTGCAGCGGCTCACCCTGCGCTGGTTCTGTATGGCAGGGAAGAACCCCACTGACGAGTACCTGGAGGGCATGATGAGCGAGGCGCCAGGTCCCATCAACTTCACCATGTTCCTCACCATGTTCGGAGAGAAGCTGAACGGCACCGACCCAGAAGACGTCATCCGCAATGCCTTTGCCTGCTTCGACGAGGACGCGACAGGTATGGTAACGGGGGCCAGGCTGGCTGCTCAGTCAGCCCCACGCCAGCCAGGGATGCTGGGCTGAGCCAGCCAGTGGAGCAGGCAGCATTGCTCCCCCAGTGCCTGGCTCCCAGTGTGGGGCTGGCCAGGGTGGCTGCCTTTAACCCGGGGCTGAGGGCCCAGAAGGGAGAGAGGCTCCTACGTATCATTGAGGATCCGGGCCTAAGCCAGTTTTCTGGGGCCCATCCAATGCCCAGCCCGAAGGAGGAGCCTTTTGCTCTAGTTCAAAAGCCTGGCAAGCTCATAGAGTGGGACCCAGCATCCTTGTCCTCCCTTGGTTTGTCTGCAGAACAAAGGCATGATGCTGCCTTTGCTCAGATCCACCTGGGAAGGGAATAACGGGGGGTCCCGAGAGCTGCGATTGAGGGGCACTGTCCAGGCTGCAGGATCACAGAACCACTGACTCAGAGAATGCTGTCTGCTGAGGGATACCCTTCCTGCAGGGGATGCTGATCCACTGAGCTCCTTCTGAGACCCACGCTCTCCCCTTCAGCCCCTCACGAATCCCCCTGGCAGTGTGAATCCCGGGTGCGGGCACTATCCCACTCTCTGTGGCCTCCAGGGTCGCTTTGCATACTGCGCTGACTGGGAAGAGGCCATCCTGTTCCTAAGGGGCTCAGATTTGAATCTCCGGCCACCTGTTCACGGCAGCTCTCGTCCCATGGCGGTGCCACTGTTAACATTTGCAGCCCAGTGTCCTGGGTCCCTGGAATCGCGACACCATGTAGCAAGGGCTGCCAAATCCTTGGACCAGTCTCTTTAGAAACACCCCATTCTCCCGGTGCTAGGTCATCCCGGGCTCTCCCTGGCCAGTGCTTCCCAGGAGCCAGTTCAGAGTTCTGTTCCCCAGCTCCATTCACTCGGGCACTCCAGCTGCATTAACTCCACCTCCTTTGTCTTTCCTCTTCCCTGCCATTCATTGCCCCCTTGCAGGTTTCATTCACGAAGACCATTTGCGCGAGCTGCTCACCACCATGGGGGACAGGTTCACAGACGAGGAGGTGGACGAGATGTACCGAGAGGCCCCCATCGACAAGAAAGGCAACTTCAACTACGTGGAGTTCACCCGCATCCTCAAGCACGGAGCCAAAGACAAAGACGACTAGAGCCGGGAGGCGCCCGTCCCACCTTCTGTACACATGCTGTGCCCCTCCTCCCTGAGCACCCGTGCTGCCTCTGGCCCAGAGTCCCAGCGGGCCGACCCCATGGAAAATGCCTTAAAGCACATGCCATGAGGAGTTAACCCTGCTCTGCATTAGGGACGAGCTGGCCCCCTCACAAATGCCCCTCCCAGGAGAAGATGAATCTTCACACTCCCGTCCCTCAGCCCTTGGAGCATGTCAACCATTCCTAGCCTCAGTCGATCCTGTTCGCAGCAGGTCAGTCCAGATGGCTCCCATTCCCCCAAAGATCTGACCTCCTGAATTCAAGTGCTGTGTGGAGGAGGTGACCAGAGGAAAGGGGGATAGTTACCATGGGCTCAGCTCACCAGTGCTGTAGCATCTGGCAATGTGCATATGATCCATGGCCATCCAGAGTGTAAACCCCTGAGGGGGCCTGTTGAGGTTGCTGCCTACCCCCTGGCCATTGACTCTCTTCCCAGCGACGCCACCCCAACTCTCTCCCTTTATATCAGAGCTGGCTTATACTGGAGCTACAAGTTCTGTTCTTCTAACCCACTGGGAATCCCTCCTTGCCCTGGCCCTGCCTGCCTGGCCCCATTCTGCACTCATAATAATTTGCACTTAGATAGCACCTTTCATCTGAGAATAGCAGAGCACGTGGACCCCTGTGTATTTTCCCTGCCACGCTCCAGCCTGTCCTTGCAGTGGGGTGGACTGGGAGGGGTAGGGGTCCCTCTACTGGGTGGTGCTGGTGGTCGTGGTGGTCAGGGCTGCATGGCAGATGGAGCATGCACACAAGGCATTCCGGCGGGTGGCTTTGCCATGCAGAGATCTTGCAATCACACCAGCTAAGGGTGGTCAAACCATTCTGCTGGGGATTAACATTTGTGCATCTAATTAGCCCCTCTCAATGAGGAACAATAAAATCCTGCTCTGCATTTTACCTTGTTGACCATGTTTACCCATAATCCCCAGCAGCTAGCCTGCCATTTCAGAGCTGACTTTCTCCAGTGTTGCAGTCCATAAGACAAGAGCCCTCTCCACATTAAGCCAGTCACAGCTGCTGCCATCAGTATGGGTCTGTCACCCACTGGAATGAACGAATGGAAGTTCCCGATGTGCGCGCTACACTTGGACTCAAGAGACAGCAGAACATGGGATTTGCCAGAATGGATATGAGCCTTGATCCATCCAATCCCAGGTCCTGCCTCCCATCTCGGCCAATATCCAGGGCTTGAGAGGCAGGTGGGACCTACCCAGGACACACCTCACCAGCTGTGCCATGCTGGGTATGTAAAGTAGAAAACTTCCTGCATTCCACTAGACAGCCATTTTTCACCCTGACACACAAGCTTTGATCACCCCCCTCTCCTTACACACATACCCTCAGATATTACCCAGCCTGATTCCCAGGGTATATTACGTAACATGCAGCGGATCATAAACCCATATAGACCATCTCCATTCATTTTCCAGCAGTTATTATCCAGTACAAATCCAGATCCTAAGAACATTGACAAGGAAAGAAATATACAACTGCCCCCTCTTTTTAAAAAAAAAATGTTTCCTATTTGAATAATTGTGTTTTGTGGCTTTAGAATCTGTGATTTAAGGGATTCAGAAAATTGAAATTACTTATAAAATATAAAAGATATAATACCAATGAGTGCATGTGCACAGTTACCTTATTTACCAGGTCATCTTCTTGTTTTACGGCACATGGTACATTTCTGTCCTTGATTAACTTGTCCTAAGCAGTCATCTGTAGCATCAGCCGGGTTGGAAGAGCCCGCTCTGATGGGTCATCCACTGCGTCCTCCCAACGCTGTGCCCCAGTTGGCAGCCTCAATCCTGTGCTGTCCTGGAGAGATGGGTCTGCCCATGACTTACACCAACAACGTCAGCTTCACCTCCCCTCATGGCAGCGTGTTCTGTGGCAGAGTTGCTTCTGTACTCTAGCTGTGAACGTCTTCTGAACATTCACCCCACATTTTTGCTCTTGCAGCTTAAGTTGCGAGGTCCACCCTTGTCAACCGATGGAGCTGGTCACTCCCTGTACAACACACAGCCCATTGCAGAGGAGAGGCCGTTTTTAAACACAGGGAGCTGATTTGAAAAGCTGCCAGTTTAAATCAAGAGTCACCAAGGCATGCTGAAAACTGGCTGTGAGACACAGACCCATCTCTACAGCTATGAGGGTTCCTAAGTGCTGCACCTGCCACCCAGCCAATTAGACGCCTCTATCTTAAGCTCTATTTCAGTGTCCATGGTTTCAGACCTGCTAGAATATTTGCAATAGCAAACGCCTTGTTAATGTCCAACAATGGTCTATAAACTGGATGCTAAGGTGATAGGCACTAGTGTGTCAGCCTGGATGGATGCATGCATGCAGTCCTTAATTTGTAATGAAAAAGCAATTTTTTTACATTCATAACTGATGCAACAAGCCCAGAGATCCTGGGGCTATGAACTGCCAGGCCTAGAGGTGCCGGGTCTCAGCCCTGGCAAGTCCTGGCATAAAGTAAGCACTGGATGCATGCCCGATATATGAACGTAGATAGCCCTGACTGTTTGCCCCACAGGGAGAAGACGCATTCTATCTCCTCTTGCATGACAGTTCCCCATAGTAACAGAGAATACACCCTAACTGTTCTTGCAAACCATAGGGAGATTATTTTCTGAGGCATGGTGAAGCACAGGGCTCACAGGGAATAATCTGACAACAGTGATGATAGAATCCACATGAAAAGCTCTCACTAAACACAGCTGCCTTGAGATGCCAGATCACAGCTTGTGGGCATTGAACTCTAGATCTGGCCTCCTCTGGACCTCTGCTACAAATTGTGGGTGGGTATCCTGAAGGGATGGGAGCCACAAGTGTTTAGCAGGCAAATGTTCTTTTGCACCTCTTGGTCTTTGCAATAGCAGCATGAGCTCAAGCTGTAAGAAGACAAGAATCAGGTGATGTCAGTAACTCCTGTTAAAATAACTACAGCTCTCTTCCTTTCAGCAATTAAGACCCTGGACCTGCAAGGACTTATGCACATGATGAGTCCCATTAACTTCCCTGGGACAATTAACATGTTAATGGCCTTGCAAGATCTGGACTTAAGTCCCCTTCCACACTACACATCACCAGTTTGTGACCCCAGAGACTTGAAGTGTAGAGAAACCCCAGCTCTGTTTTAACAGCATCTCTGCAGCATGCTGAAGCCTTCAACATGTCCAGAGCTTTGGGTCCCACAAAATGAAGTCATATGGTTGCCAACCTAGGAGACGACAATGTTGTAACTTGGTCTCCTGGCCCAGCTGGAGTTGTGTAGACAGGGTCTAAGGGATGGAACTACAACTTTAAAAACAAAGTTCACTTTACATGCTTGGGGAGCTCCTGGGGATCTCCTCCTTTTAACGAAGCAGAGTTGTTCCACGTTAGATTAGCCAGAAACCTGCTGGAGGTTTCAGCACTGCATCTACGCAGATGCTGGAGTGCAGAAGGACGTGTTACCCAGCCTGCAGTGCCATGAGATGCCGGGATGTGGATTAGCCCAAGCACAGAAGTGCCTGCCCAGGACAATCCCCATGGGCATCAACTGAAAGGCACAGGCATTCCCTTGAACAAACACTCCTTCTTTTGACCTGCTCATGAAAGGACCCCGCAGGCTCCCTGGGACTGATTGCTGACTCATGGGCCCAGGTGTGGGGGAGGGGCAGAAAGGGTTCATTTCTGAGAGGTTCTTCCCCACAGGTATCTCTGTGTGTGAGCATGTGCACGAACTCGAGCCTTGTCTATAGTCAGAATTGCACCATTTTAGCTCAATTCCTTTTTTACACTGATTGAGTTAAACTAGCACAAACCCCTTTGGGGGTGCGCTTAGATTGACTTTAGCCTGGTTTATATTGATTTTGATAAATCCCGTCACTTTCAGGCTATTCCAATTCATGACATTTTTACCTCACACTTCACATGCGTCTTCACCAGCTCCTTGCGTGTGCTTCTCGGGACCCCGACATTTCCAGGGCACAGGAATTCTCCATATCCCTCTCACCACCAATCACTTTGCAAATCTACTTCCAGCTCAATATTGCTCCATTGCACAGCTTGCAAATTTCACCCAGAAGCCCCCCCCTTAATAACAAAGACTATTGTTTTGTCCTCTCTGCTCAAAGAGACAGGCAGCTGGTCAGAGTGGCCAGGAGTTGGTACACGCTAGACAAGGGGCTGTCTCTTACTATGGCCCTGCCTACACTACGGGTGCTATTGCAGCACTAAGAATAAGGAATAATAAATGCACTCTGGTTCCACCTCCAGAAGCAGCATGGGAGTCTGTGCTGGGCCGTGCACCCTCCTGCTGTGGGACCCTAAACTGGATATTTTGGGGAGGCCACAAAGGGAAAATCAAGATCCTCTTCTTCCCTGATCAGCCCTGCCCCTGCTCCTCCTCCCCCTGGTATCTGTGGCTCCCCACGCTGCTGTGCCCTGCGGGGTAGCAGAAAGCCAAGAGCACAGGAGCAGCCCCAAGGGGGGCCACTAGTGGCTAGAGGTAAAAACTGGCCAGAGAGAACTTTTATTTTTTATTCCTTCACTCTTTCCTCCGCAAATAAGTCCCAGAGCTGAGCGCTTCACTCTCACCTCTTCTCTCGGCAGAGAGTATAACTTGAGCAGAGGGTGGCCCTGAGAACCGGGCAGGCAAGGACTTCACCACTGAGAGCAGTGCATCTTGTTAGGCCCTGCCTACACTGCGGCCTGTCACAGGACCTGGTTGCAAGAGTTAAATGAGGGACCGTAGCTGTAAATAGTGGGTTGCCAGAACCTAGGTTAAACCCCAGACAACCCCATTCCCACCCAGGTTTCCATATTGTGTCCATCACCCTAACATACATGGGCCTGAATGGTTACAGCTCACTTTACTGGGACGTAGCTAGGTCCTGTATAATCTACAGTTTTTAAACTGTTGTAACCATGTCCCCAACTTGGGTATAACTGTAGTGCAGATGGAGGCTAGCTATATGTCCTCCTGTCTTCGCTGCTGCGTCCAACAGCACCAGATAAGCCCATTAGCTGGAGGTTTGTGCTAAAATTAACAGAGACAGGGAGTTAAAAATATTGACGTTTAAAAATCAGGCATCTGAGCTAAAGACACAGTCAACTGAAAATAACCTCACTTCTGTTGATAGCATTGTTCCCACTGTTGATACAAATAACCCTTGAAAACCCTTAGAACTGAAAGGGATTAGAAGGAAGAATATTTCTCCCCCCCCCCACCCCCAGTTTGTTTATTTAGTGCATTTGACAGCACTTTGGCCTGGTCTACACTAGAAAAGTTTTACTACTATAACTATGTTTGTTGAGGGTGTGTGTGATTTTTTTACTGCTACTTATATTGATATAAGTCCTAGTGTGGAAACAGTTATACCAGTATAGTCTTCAACTGAACTAAACTATACTAATATAAGCACTTCAAAGGCATTCGTACAAGGGTTTTTTTAGTGCCTTAACTACACTGGTTTAGTTAAAGTGGCAAAAATTTTAGACACTCCCTTTATGTATAGTCAGTTTCACTGTTCCGCTTGTAGGGTAAGTTTCCTTGGGGGAGTGAAAAACACTTATTTAAAAATTAAGAAAATGTGATTGTAAAACCACAACAATTGGTCGGGGCTGCAGAGCTGGTTTAGTACCTGAAATACTTTGAACTCATTTATTAAATTGACTAGATTTCAAGGTGATGCTGTCCCTTTGACACTCTGTTGATATGAACGAGATAATTAACACATCTCAGAGCTACTGTTTTTTAGATTGTCTACATGGAACATAGTCATTCTATTTCCATTCTGGGTTGCACTCAGAAAGCTAGAAATTTAGGCCCAAATTTTACAAAGTGTCCCCTGATTTTAGGTGCCTCCGTTTTTGTGTACCCTTGAAGCAGGTATGTGTCAACTTGATTTTATAGAGGGGAAACTGAGGCACAAAGAAGTCAAAGGATTTACAGACGATCACAGTCAGTGCCATAACTGGCAATGGAACACAAATTCCCAGCTCCTAGTTTCTAACGCCTGCACCACACTGCCTCCCAGAAACAGCTAATTATAAAGTAACCTAATTCAACTACAGGAGCATCCCAAAGCAGGAAATCTCCTCCCATTCCCTCACTCCACCCAGACACTAGAGTGACAATATTCTCAACCCATGAAACACAACATAAAAAAGTTATATCCTCAGAAAAAACTCCCAGTGGATGAAGATAGCATGAGGATTGGACACTGTTCCATAGTAACTTCTGAGATCACATTTATCCAGGCATAGCTGTCACATACACCAAAACCAAAGCAAATATTTTACAGTCAATCCAAGGGCAGGTTGGTTCATCCAAAACATTATGTTTTTAATTACAAAGCGCTCATGTGGCTTTCTTTAGGCAAATGGTTAATTTACCATCTCCACACAGAAAAAGATCTGCAAGAACAAAGGGATCTCACTAAATTGGATGACTGGACAACAAAGTGGCAAATTAAATTCAGTGATGATAAGCACAAAGTAATGCACATTGGAAAAAAATAATCCCAACTATACATGCAAAATGATGGGGTCTAAATTAGCTGTTGCCACTCAAGAAAGGTCTTGGAGTCATTGTGGATAGTTCTCTGAAAATATCTACTCAATGTGCAGCGGCAGCCAAAAAAGTGAACAGAATGTTAGGGACCATTAGGAAAGGATAGATCAGCAATTCTCAAACAGTGGGTCGAGACACCATTTTAATGGGGTTGCCAGGGCTGGTGTTAGGCTTGCTGGGGCACAGGGCTGAAACACAAGCCCCACTGACCGGGCCCAAAGCCAAAGCCCGAGAGCTTCAGCCCTGGGTGGCAGGGCCCAGGGTTACAGGCCTCCCGCCTAGGGCTGAAGCCCTTGGGCTGCTGCTTTACCCCAGCACCTGCCTACTGGGGGCAGCAGGGCTTGGGCGAGCTCAGGCTTCAATCCCTCATCCTGGGGTCATGTAGTAATTTTTGTTGTCAGAAAGGGGTCGTGAGGCAATGAAGTTTGAGAACCCCTGGGATAGATAATATAAAAGGGACAGAAAAGATCATAACACCACTATATAAATCTATGGTCTGCCCATCTTGAATATTGTGTACAGCTCTGGTCACCCCATCTCAAAAACCATATATTATAATTGGAAAGGGTACAGAGAAGGGCAACAAAAATGATTAGGGCTCTGGAACAGCTTCCATATGACAAGAGATTTAAAAGACTGGGGCCGTTCAGTTTAGAAAAGAGACGACTAAGGGGGGGATACGATGGAGGACTATAAAATCATGATGGGTGCAGAGACAGTGAATCAGGAAGTGTTATTTACCCCTTCACATAACACAAGAACTAGGGGTCACCCGATGAAATGAATAGGCAGCAGGTCTAAAACAAACAAAAGGAAGTATTTCTTCACACAACGCACCGTCAACCTGTGGCATTCATTGTCATGTGATGTGATGGAGGCCAAAAGCATAACTGGGTTCAAAAGAGAATTTGATAACTTCATGGAGGCTAGGTCCATTAAAGGCTATTAACCGAGATGGTCAGGGATGCAACCCCCATGCTCTGAGTGTCCCTAAACCTATGACAGGCAGAAACTGGGACTGGACAACAGGGGATGGATCACTTGAAATTGCCCTGTTCTTTTCATTCCCTCTGAAGCATCTGGCACTGGCCACTGTCAGAAGACAGGATATCGGGTTAGATGAACCACTGACCCAGTATGGTCATTCTTAAGTAGAAAGAGATCAAAAGAGCAGCCTAACCAGCCTCAGAACAGCTTAAAAAACAAAATTTTTCTCAGCTTCTCTTGCAGGCTTATACACAGGCGCAATGTAGATTATATGTTACAACAATGCAACCTTTGAATGTCCCTGGGTGCTTGTAGCCAATCGGAATACAGTAGCACATATGAATTTAGTCCATAGGCTTCCTCTTTAGAACTCATTAACTCTTCAGGTGCTTGATTAAAACATAACGTTCTGCAAAGCACCTTTTTAAGCAGGTTTCCTTGCAAGGGAAACTGCTTTGAAAATGGTAGTGCATGTTTCCCTCTGGGATCTATACAAAATTCATGGACACAGCTAGTCGGGGTAGCTAATGAATGAACTGAAATGATGATGATAATAATAACATCTAGCTCTTATTAGGCATTGTCTGTACTCAAAGGTTGCACCAGGTTAACAATGAATTTAGTTTGGCCATAGCAAACCCCTTCTGTGACACACTTAAATCAGTTTACACCTGGTTTAAATCCATTTAACTTAATTCAATAAATTAAATTGATTGAAACCAGGTGTAAACTGATTTAACTGTGTCTACATTGGAAGTTTACACCATTTAAACTGCAATGATTTAGGTCAGGCTTGTCTACACTAGAAGGCTTTGCTGCTTTAACAATACTGGTATAGTAAACCAGCAAAACACCTCAAAGCTACGTCTGCACTACAGCCGGAAGGTGTAATTCCCAGCTCCGGTAGATGTACACATGCTAGCTCGGCTCAAGCTACTTCACTAAAAAAAGCCGTGTGGCTGGAGTGACCTGGGTGTCGACTTTGGCTAGCCACCCAAGTGCAACTGAGGGCACGTCTACACTACAAACTTAAGTCGACCTATGTTAGGTCAACTTACAGCCACCACAGTATTCACTGCGGTGGTTCATGTCCATGCTGCCCTCCTTCTGTTGGTGCGCGTCCTCAGCAGGAGCGCTTCCACTGACTTAAGAGGGGTGGCGGGGAAAGCCTGGGCCTTCAGCTTCGCGTAGCTCCCTGCTGGGAGCCCAGCTGCACTGAGGGAGAGCAGGGAGAAGAAGGAGCTCAGGCAGCAGCTCAGCAGGGAGCCGGGAACCCAGGGGCAGCCCGGCTCCAAGTGGGGAGCCCAGGCAGTGGGCAGCAGCTGGCTGGGATCAGGGAGCCAGGATCCAGGAGCTGGGGAGGGGACAGCTGGGCTCTGGCTGGAGCCCCCCACCTATCCCTGGCTGACAGCCCAAGCGGAGCTGTGAAATTGACAAGAATGACAGAGAACAGCTGATGTAAGTAACTGGCAGCATCTACAGCGACACTGCATCGCCCTACCTGCACCAACATAGGCCCTACGCCTCTCGCGGAGGAGGGCATTTACATCGGTGGGAGCAGGCCTTAGTGTGGACACTGACATAATTAGGTAGACATAAACTGCCTTACATTGACCTAACTCTGTAGCGTAGACCAGCAGTTCCCAACAGGGGGGCTGCAGGGCCCCGTGGCTAAAATCCAGAGCCTGAGCCCCAGTACCTCCCTCAGGGCTAAAGTCAGGAGCCATGGGGCTGAAGCCCTGATCCCCAGCACCCTTTGCGGGGCTAAAGCCCCAATCCTCATCACCCTGCGCTGGGCTAAAGCCAGGAGCCACGGGGCTGAATTCTGGAGCCCTGGGTGCTGGTGCTCCCAATGCAGCAGAAGCCCTTAGCCCATGGGCTGAGTTGGGGGGACATGGGGGTGTTCCCCCCCCCCCCCAACTCCATCTCTCCCTGGCCAGATTGGAGGCAGGAAGCCAGAGCCGGCCAGTGCAGGGCAGCTGCTGCTCTGGTTGGTGCCATGGAGCAGGCAGCTGCAGGGTTCCCTTGTCTCCTCCTGGTGCCCCAGGTTGAAACTGCTCCTCAGCTCCCAGCCCCCTTCTCTCCCGCAGCAGCGCAGAGGCAGCCGGTAAGAGCCTCCTGGATGGGGAGACCCGGCTCCATGGCTGGCAGAGTCCTGGGGGAACAGGGACCACAGGGGAGCCCTCCTGGCACACAGCCCCTAATACCCCTCTCCCTGCACCCTGAGCTACCCCCTGCCCGCACACAGCCCCTAGCAACCCCCTCCCTGCATCCTGAGCTACCCCCTGCCTGCATACAGCCCCTAGCTACCCCTCTCCCTGCACCCTGAGCTACCCCCTACCCGCACACAGCCCCTAGCTACCCCCTCCCTGCACCCTGAGCTACCCTCCTGCCTGCACACAGCCCCTAGCTCCCCCACTCCCTGCACCCTGAGCTACCCCCTGCCTGCACCCTGAGCTGTTTTCAAACTTTTTGAGCTGAGCCTCCCACCTTTGAGTTATAATTTTTGGTTGCGTCCCCATCCCCCGCCCCAACCCAGACAGGGTGGGTGGCCTGCTGAGGTGAGTCAGGGGGTGGAGGTGGCACTCCCTCCCTGGACCGTGCCTTGCGGAGCTGGCTCGAGCCCCACTGGCCCCTGCCCACCCAAACTAGAAGTCAAACTACACCTCTGCCTGGGCCCCCCCCTCCATGCTGGGCCCTGGTGTTTTTATAGCATGTTGTGGGGGGCCTGAGGAAGAAAAAGGTTGAGGACCCCTGGTGTAGACCAGGTCTGAGATCCTACATACTTACTCGGGGGCTAGCCCAAGCCTCTGCCTGTACCTGCATGGCCACACTGATATTGTTAGCAGGCTAGCTTGAGCAGAGCTGGAAATTACACCTTCCGCTGCAGTGTAGACATACCCCTAATGTGGCCAAGAATTTAAATAAGTTCTACCGGCATCAGGCACCTTTGTACTGGTTTAACTGTGTCTACACTAGGGCTTTTCCCAGTATAACCACGAGGACCAAAGAAACCACGCCCCTACTGACATAGTTATACCAGTAAAATATAAATGTGGACTGCCCCTTAAAGTGCGATTTATGTGTACAGACAAGGCCATAGGTTGGAAATGCCCCACTGGCAGGACTGAGTCGAGGTTCTGAAATACCCTCCAACACAGTGTCTGAATGGTGCTGCAATCCAAGCAGCTCACTGTCAGACTGATTCACCTCTGTTCTGTCCCGCAGTCCCGCTTCAGTCACACAGCTGTGGACGCCTCCTGTGGCCACTGAGCGAGGGTTCCTTTCTGTGCTCGGTACGGACATGCTCAGCACATCACACCCTTTCATTCTGTTCTCCCACTGCTGTCTGTGAGTCACTGTCCATGCACCCACCGTCTACCTGGAATCCCCTACCTAACCTGATCCACCACAGCTCTGCCCTCTAGCACACTTCCCGAAATTCACTACTGCCAGCAGGGTTACAAGCCTGGGCCCACCCCTCTTAGGAATGGTACCATTACAAATACACTAGTTCTGTAATCTTCCTACTGAGGATGGATGGTCCAGTGGTCAGGACGCTGCTTAGTATATATGGGATTAGTTCGCAGCTTCCTGGGTGACCCTGGGCAAGTCATTTAGCCCTAGTCTACACTACGGGGTTAGATTGAATTTAGTCACGTTAGGTCGATTTTAAAATGGATGCATCCACACAACCAACCCTATTCCGTCGACTTAAAGGGCTCTTAAAATCAACTTCTGTACTCCTCCCCGGCGAGGGGAGTAGTGCTAAAATTGACCTTGCTGAGTTGAATTTGGGGTTGTGCGGACGCAAATCAACGGCATTGCCCTCCAGGAGCTATCCCAGAGTGCTCCAATGTGACCGCTCTGGACAGCACTTTGAATTCCGATGCACTAGCCAGGTACACAGGAAAAGCCCTGGGAAATTTTGAATTTCATTTCCTGTTTGGTCAGTGTGGCGAGCTCAGCAGCACAGGTGACCATGCAGTCCCCCCAGAATCGCAAACGAGCTCCATCATGGACCGAGAGGGAGACACTGGATCTGATTGCTGTATGGGGAGAAGAATCTATGCAGGCCGAACTCCGATCAAAAAGAAGAAATGCAAATATATTTGCCAAAATCTCACAGGGCATGATGGAGAGAGGCTACAACAGGGACACACAGCAGTGCTGCGTGAAAGTCAAGGAGCTCAGGCAAGCCTACCAAAAGACAAAGGAGGCAAACGGGTGCTCCGGGTCAGACCCCCATACATGCCGCTTCTATGATCAGCTGCATGCTATTCTAGGGGGGGACCCTACCACTACCCCACCACAGTCCGTGGACACCTGCAAGGGGGGAGTCTCACGCAACAGGAAGGAAGATTTTGTGGATGAGGAAGAGGAGGAGGAGAAGGAGAATGCACAGCAGGCAAGCGGCGAATCCATTCTCCCTGGCAGCCAGGACCTTTTCATCACCCTGGAGCCAATACCCTCCGAATCCCTGACCCTGAAGCCGGAGAAGGCAGCTCTGGTAAGTGCACATTTGTAACTACAGTACAGGGTTTAAAAAAAACAGTGTTTAATGTCTGATTTGCCCTGAAGAATTGGGATGCATTCGCAGCCAGTACAGCTACTGGAAAAGTCTGTTCACATGTCTGGGGATGGAGCGGGAATCCTCCAAGGACATCTCCATGAAGCTCTCCTGGAGGTACTCTGCAAACCTTTGCAGAAGGTTTCTGGGGCGGGCTGCCTTATTTCGTCCTCCATGGTAGGACACTTTACCACAGCAAGCCAGTAGCACGTAGTCTGGAATCACTGCAGCACAAAGCATGGCAGCGAATGGTTCTGGGTTTTGGTCACATTCAAGCAACATTCGGTCTATATCTTTCTGTGTTAGCCTCAGGAGAGTGATATCATTCATGGTCACCTGGTTGAAATAGGGGAATTTTTGTAAGGGAACAGTAAAAGGACCCCATTCATGCTGGGCTGTTTGTGCTTGGCTAAAGGGATCATCCCGGAGAATAGCCATGCGGTGGTGGGAGGGGTGAAGGAATCATCCCAGAGAATAGCCACGTGGTGGGGCGAGGGAGGTGTGTGCTGCGCATCCACCCGAAAACCACAGCCCCTCCTTTAAAATGTGAAACCCAACCCATTGCTTGCTATGGGAAAGGATGGCGCTGCAGTTTGAAACCATTCCCACATGTTATGCGTAAGAAGCCAACCCCGCGTACCCTGTTCCTTACCATGGCTGCCTGGAAACCAAATTCTGTTGCCCAGCCATGTGTGATGTGTCACCATACCGGCAGGCGGTCAATATAAAAGGCAAAATGCGACCTTGTACTTAAAGTACATGTGCTGTCTGCTGTGAATTGCTTGATTCACTGTGAAAGTGTCTCCCTTTTGTTCTTAGAAATGTATCATATTAAACTTTTACTCTCCTTTTTTATCTCCCCCCCAGATGCAAATGTTTCTATGCTCCCCCTAGCATCTCTGTCCCTGAGGTTATTGCAGATTAGAAGGCGAAAAAAACGCACTTGCGATGACATGTTTTCTGAGCTCATGCAGTCCTCCCGGACTGATAGGGCACAGCTGAATGCATGGAGGCATTCAGTGTTAGAGGCCAGGAAAGCATTACGTGAGCATGAAGAGTGGAGGCAGGAGCGTAAAGAGAGGAGGCAGGAGATGATGCTAAGGCTAATGGGGGAGCAAACGGACATGATGAAGCATCTGGAGCAGCTGCAGGAAAGCCAACAGGAGCACAGACCCCCGCTGCACCCATTGTATTACTGCCTGACCTCCTCCCCAAGTTCCATATCCTCCTCACCCAGACACCCAAAAACATGGGGGGGAGGCTCCGGGCACCGAGCCACTCCACTCCAGAGGATGGCCCAAGCAACAGAAGGCTGTCATTCAAACGGTTTAATTTGTGCTGTGGCTACAAAAAGCAATGTGGCCTTGTCCTTCCCTCCTCCACCACCCCACCCCACATGGGCTACCTTGTCAGTTATCTCACTTTTTTTTAATGAATAAAGAAAGAATGCATGGTTTCAAAACAATAGTTACTTTATTTTGAAGGAGAGAGGGAGGGTGGTTTGGTTACAGGGAATTAAAATCAACCAAGGGGGGCAGGTTTGCATCAAGGAGAAACACACACAATGGTCACATCGTAGCCTGGCCAGTCATGAAACTGGTTTTCAAAGCCTCTCTGATGCGCAGTGCACCCAGCTGTGCTCTTCTAACTGCCCTGGTGTCTGGCTGCTCAAAATCGGACACCAGGCAATTTGCCTCAACCTCCCACCCCATTATAAACGTCTCCCCCCTACTCTCACAGATATTATGGAGCACACAGCAAGCAGCAATAACAATGGGAATGTTGGTTGCGCTGAGGTCTGACCTAGTCAGCAAACAGTGCCAGCGAGCTTTTAAACGTCCAAAGGCACATTCTACCACTGTAGCTCACAAAAGCTTATGTTCAAATAAATTTGTTAGTCTCTAAGGTGCCACAAGTCCTCTTTTTCTTTCTACCACCATTCTGCACTTGCTCAGCCTATGGTTGAACTGCTCCTTACTACTGTCCAGGCTGCCTGTGTAAGGCTTCATGAACCATGGGAGCAAGGGGTAGGCTGGGTCCCCAAGGATAACTATTGGCATTTCAACATCCCCAATGGTAATTTTGTGGTCTGGGAAGTAAATCCCTTCTTGCAGCGGCTCGAACAGCCCGGAGTTCCTAAATATGCGAGCATCATGCACCTTTCCCGGCCATCCCACATTGATGTCGGTGAAACGTCCCTTGTGATCCACCAGTGCTTGCAGCACCGTTGAGAAGTACCCCTTGCGGTTTATGTACTGGTTGGCAAGGTGATCCAGTGCCAAGATGGGGATATGCGTTCTGTCTATCGCCCCACCACAGTTAGGGAACTCCATTGCAGCAAAGCTATTCAGTATGACCTACACATTTCCCAGAGTCACTACCCTTGATAACAGAACGTCAATGATTGCATTGGCTACTTGGATCACAGCAGCCTCCACAGTAGATTTGCCCACTCCATATTGATTCCCGACTGAACGGCAGCAGTCAGGCATTGCAAGTTTCCAAAGGGCTATCGCCACTTGCTTCTCAAAGGCCAGGGCAGCTCTGATCTTGGTATTCCTGTGTTTCAGGGTGGGGGAAAGCAACTCACAGAGTTCCAGGAAAGTGGCCTTACGCATGCGAAAGTTTCACAGCCTCTGTGAATCATCCCATACCTCCAACACTATGTGGTCCCACCAATCCATGCTTGTTTGCCGGGCCCAGAATCAGCGTTTCACTGTATCAACCAGCCCCACTGCTGCCATGATGTCCCAATTGCCACAGCCCATGCTTTCAGGAATGTCTGTGTCCATGTCCTCATCAAAAATCCTCCTTGTGCTGGCATCTCTTAGCCCGGTTCTGCATATACTCCAGGATAACACGCAAGGTGTTTACAATGCTCACAACAGCAGTGACGGTGAGTTGAGTGGGCTCCATGCTTCCTGTGGTATGGCGTCTGCAGGAGAGCAGGAGAGCACAGTTGCAGCAGAAGCAGTGGATGACGACGGTTAGCAGCACCCAGGAGGACCAGAACAGATCCCCCAAGCTGCAGGAGAGCAGAGTTGCAGCGGAAGAGGTGGATGATGACGGTTAGCAGTTGTAATGCACCATCTGCTGACAGCAGCATCCAGGACACAACAGCAGCAGTGATGGTGAGCTGAGCTGAGCGGGCTCCATGCTTGCCGTGGTATGGTGTCTACACAGAAAAAAGGCATGAAACAATTATCTGCCATTGCTTTCATGGAGGGAGGGGCGACTGACGACATGTACCCAAAACCACCCATGACAATGTTTTTGCCCCATCAGGCATTGGGAGCTTAACCTGGAATTCCAATGGGCGGTGGAGACTGTGGGAACTGTGGGATAGCTACCCACATTGCACTGCTCCATAAGTTGATGCTAGCCACGGTAGTAAGGACGCACTCCGCCTACTTAATGCGCTTAGTGTGGACATACGCAATCGACTGTAAAAAATTGATTTCTAAAAATTGACTTCTATAAAATCAACCTAATTTTGTAGTGTAGACATACCCTTAGGCCTGAGTTTCTGTACTGATTTCACTATTTTGATTTGGGGCATGATTTTGATCTGGATAGAGTTAAATCAGTACAACCCCTAATGCATTAGCTGCACTAGACTAAAGGGTACTTATATCAGGATAGCTTACTCCTAGACATTTCAGGACATGAGCTTTATATCACATCCCGAACTGACATCTTTATACCAGCCTAAAACGGTGTGCAGATCAGGCCTAAACTGATATCGTTAAAGCAGTACAAAAATAGATGTCCATGGCTCAGTTCCCCAGGTGTCTATCAACCAGGATAATAGATAAATGGTCAGGATAAACACAGTAGATGGTGAGTCACTTAGTTACTTTGGTAATGGGGGACCAAGAGGGAGCGTTAGTAATGAAAGCAATTGTATGATCTTATTGCTGTTTCCCTGAGCTTCCCTCTCCAAACTTGCATCCATCTTTTTCTAGAGGTGCTCAGCTCCCATGGTGACAGAGACTCGATTAAAACCTAGGTGGACAGATTGGCTCTCATCTTGTAGACTGTGCACTCTTAGGGCAAGGACATTGTGTCCCTTCTCTGTAATGTGCCCTACACATTCAGGGGGCTTTATAAATCATAATCTCGTTAGGTGTATCTAGAATGGGAAGTTCCACCTCCTATTTTACCAATACCAGTAGCCTCCGTGAGGCTGTAGTGTAGACAGGGTGCATGCATTTCCCCCCTGTGGTATCTAACCCACAGAGCTGTAAAAATGCCCGAGCCCTTTTTGTGTTACTTTTCCCACCGCTGTAACCAGCAATGGATAACGATGGGGTCTGATCTTTTTCCTGGAAAAGATCCTGATGAAAGCCCTTACAATCCAAACGGGGCCCAGAAGTGGAGTCACTTGACTCAAGTCACAGGCACAGGGCTGCCACTAGAGCTCTCCTGACTCCGATATGCAGAGCTCCTAGTGCAGTGACTACACCGCACCCAACTTACACCTCCCAGCCGCTCTGCCTGTCACTAGTGCTAGCAGCCAATGGGAGCCCAAGAGCATTCTCATTGGCCGATGGCACTGTGACCCACTCCTCAAAGCCCTAGGATGCTGTCATCTTGAAATACCCCTGGCTGTTTACAAGCCAGTCATCAAGGTGGGTTATAAGCTGTCTAGGGCGGGGCCAGGTTCCTTTTATGTCCTACCTAGTGCAGAGCATATTGTCTGCACTTAAATAACAACAATAAACAATAATCAAGCTGCCCACACTCCATGCCATCTGCCTCTATTTATTTCAACTAGTTACCATTCCTCCATGCTGTTCATCTCAAACACTCCCCGGGCCCCAGGATTTCTATGGTGTTACTTGATGTGCCCCATTTCCCTCCCTGTACGCTAGTCCTAGCATTCCGATGCCAGCTGGTGTGTACAAAGAACACAGGTGCCAACCTGCCCTATTCCTGCCAGGTACCCATTACTTTTTAAACACTTTTCTCTTTCTGTCCTCATGTTATAATAAAGACCAGCTGCTCCCAAGGCTTTTCAGAGGGAGCTAAATCTGTGCCCATTTCCCCTCCCAAACACCCCTATTAATTGCCATTCAATGTTTGGCGTCTGTGCCAGCCATACAGGCACCCCTGAGGAGTTTATGGAGCGATGCTGCCAAGTTTGGATGGGCTCTTCCTTACCCCTTCAACGCTCTTTTGCCTCTCACCTTTCCACCTCAGGCCTAAAGTCACTCATTAACTCCTCAATCACTTAAGTCTGGAGCCCAATCTCCCCCTATCCTCAGGAGGTCAGAAAGCAAACAGGGAGCTCTCAGGGGGCCATGATCTCCCAGCTCCTCAGTACACACAAAATGAATGAGCAAACAGAACCGGGGAAAACATTTGATCAATCCCATCATGGCTGTGGCATGGGAGGAGGCTCTCAGAAAGCTTGGGTAAGTCACTTTGATTCCCATGTCTCTGAACCTCTGGCTGCAAACCTGGTCCAGTTGTCACATGTGGACAGGCCTTCTCATGAGCTTTCTGTCACCCTGGCCCCTGCTGTAGCTGGAGCCAGGAAACGAAGAGGGGTATAAAATGTGGGCCCAGGCAGTGCCGAGAGGCAGAGCTAGGTTAGGGGGAGAGGAAAGGATTTTGGTTCAAGGGGGAATTGTGACTCGGGTTCAGGATTGGATTCAACAGAGCCGAAATGCTGCTAGCTGCTCTTAGGAGATGTCTGCCCCCGAATCGTGGAAATTTCCTGGCTCTAGCTGATCTAGCAAGGTCTCCGCCAAGTCAGATCTTGCAAGGTCAGATTCCCCTGCAACAGTTCTGCTGTCTTGGACCGTTCTGACGAGATTTCAGCCAGATCTGAAACAGAACCAGAAAACAAGCCTTTTCTCTTTGTGGGGCTGCCCTGGACAGGGCCGTAACCAGGGCGGGGCAAGTGGGGCAGCCCCCCAGGGCACAAAGCCGCTGGGGTGGGAAAACGGGGTGCAGTGCAGGCACATGGGGTAACATGCCCCCTCAGATTTCTGCCTTCCATTTAGCACAGAACTTTTCAAACTGAGGCGTCCCCGACAGTTTAAAAACCATCTCCGCCTGCCAGGAGCCGGTGGATCAGAAGTCGGTGGGAGCTGTGCGGCCCACTTGGGCCCCTGGCTCTCCACACTGTGAGAGCTGGTTGGCCCCCTAGCAGCCCTCCCTGTCACGTTCCCTTAGCCGGGCTGCCCCTGCACTTCCGGGCACTCCCCTGGCAAGGCAGGTGGCAGAAATCTGAAGTGCGCCCCCAACACGCTCTTGCCTCTCCTCCGACGGCGCCCAGTGCCAGCCAGTGATGCCTCCTGGAGCTGGCCCTGGCCTGGCTGCCGTGAGATGCTCCCCGAGGTGTTCATTTGCTGCTGCCCTGGCACTCCTGGCTCTGCGGCTGCTCCTCAGTCCAGAGGCGACATGTGGGGTGGTCACATGCCCCCTCCTGAACTTTTAAATTGTGTCCCCACACCCCCCATCAAGAGTTATTCTTCAGTCAACCTGGCTACCGCCTGTTGAGGGGGGTGGATTAACTACAGTGACGAGAAAGACCCTTCCCCTGCTGAAGCAAGTGTCTTCACTACAGCAGTGCGGCTGCCGCTGCAGTGTAGACACAGTCTAAACGAGCAGGACCAACAAAGGGCGGGAGGGGAAACCGAGGCACACAGGTTCAGTGACTGCCTTGCCCAAACTCACACAGCAGGTCAGGGTAGGCTCTCATAGCGGCTGACCTTTTAAACACTGTACAGAGACCTGCTCTCAGTAAATATGCCCAGGTCCTCCCTCCACTACAGCTCCCCACGCCTGTTGCTATCACCAGTGGGGAGTTACGGGTTCCAGTAGGCCCAGAGTGGACAAGACCCTAAGGATGCTGCAGCCCAGCCAGTGTCCCTCTCCAATATCCCTTTTCAGGTGCCCCTTGACCCAGCTGGTTGATTGTTTCTTCAATTGCCTGGTCTTAAGGGCATTCGCATTTCAATGAGCCTCATTAGGCTTTGCACTGAGGTAGACAGGGTGTGGGAGGTGCTATTGTTTACTGGAGACTGTTTTCTGCAAAGCTGGGCTCAAGGCAGTAGCCTGCTGGTTTCATCAGGAGGACCCTGAAAAAGCAGCAACATCCTTTAAAGAAAATCCAGCCTGAAGATTTATATTCTGTGCCACCCTGGAACCCTGGGAAAAGATTGAATCTTCATGGCTCTTTACCAACATGCTTTGGAAAAGACCCTCCTTCTGCCCTCTCCTCTGAACAGGAAACTCTGACACGTCCACTGGTGAACATGCCACTCAGTGAGAGTCTACAGAAGCACAAGCCCTGCCCCAACTCTACCTCATATTCTCCATCACTCAGTAACAAAGGTGCAGCTCAGCTTGCCTTTGTGACACTCCTTATATTTTCTCATCCGACTGAGATTCCTGTCTTCTTCTCCTTGCCCGTGCAGCACGTAGACACCCGGCTTTTGGAGCTGATAATTTTCAAAGGCAGAATTGGCAGCTGGGTGCCTGGGTGACATTTTCAACAGTTCTAAGTGACTTAGGACCCTAAATCCCATTGCAAGTCAATGAGGTATGCGTTAAACATCTCCTTCAAAGTGCCTAGGACCCTGAACTGAATTATAGGAGTGCCTACAGGGTCCACGTAATGGGTTATTAATAATAAGCAAAAGCTCTCAACCTAGCCACTTTGGGTCAGATTTTTAGAGGTATTTAGGCACCTAAAATGCAGACAGGCCGCCACTGAGATTTTCAAAAGCTTCTTCCTTCCTACCTAGATTTTCCCATCCTACCTTCTGTCAAAAGTTCTGCTGGCTGGAGCTCACATGATTGTGGTAAGGGCTAGGTAGACCTCAGGAGGCTTTTGCCACGGCTAGTCAGACAGACATCTTTGGGTGGCTGAAAATTTCGCCTCTAATTTTTCTCCAGGTCTGATTCAATTTAGAAAACAAAATAGCTGGGGGAGGGTCGTTTGCATTGTAAGGAGAGTGGTCACTTTGGATAAGCTATTACCAGCAGGAGAGTGAGTTTGTGTGTGTGGTTTTTGGAAAAAGGGGCAGGGGGTGAGAAAACCTGGATTTGTGCTGGAAATGGCCTACCTTGATTATCAAACACATTGTAAAGAGAGTGGTCACTTTGGATGGGCTATTACCAGCAGGAGAGTGAGTTTGTGTAGGGGGGGGGGGGGCGGAGGGTGAGAAAACCTGGATTTGTGCTGGAAATGGCCCAACTTGATTATCATACTCATTGTAAGGAGAGTGATCACTTTAGATAAGCTATTACCAGCAAGAGAGTGGGGTGGGAGGAGGTATTGTTTCATGGTCTCTGTGTATATAATGTCTTCTGCAGTTTCCACAGTATGCATCCGATGAAGTGAGCTGTAGCTCACGAAAGCTTATTCTCAAATAAATTGGTTAGTCTCTAAGGTGCCACAAGTACTCCTTTTCTTTTTGCAAATACAGACTAACACGGCTGTTACTCTGAAACCTGCCAGCTAAAGAGAAAACCAGTGCGGTGATTAGAAACATGGGACTGTGCCTGCTACAAGAGATGGTTCGGGGGGACTTACGGCCTTGTCCACACACCAAAATTGTGCTGCTTCAGCTACAGGGGTATAGTTACAGCAGTACAATCCCCTGGTGTGGATGCAGTTATACCAGTATAAATGTGCTTATTCACGAAAGTAGCTTTATACCCGTATGATTCTGAGACCTACGGACAGATTTCACAACGCAGGACAGACAGGGGCCGTGACCGGGACGCACTGCAGTGCAGGGTCAAAGGGAAGGAGCTGTGGAACGCCTGCCACAAGGCGCGGGAGGCAAACCACCGCTCCGGTGCTGCACCCAGGAGCTGCCGCTTCTACAAAGAGCTGGACGTGATACTCGGTGGCGACCCCACCTCCACGGCGAAGGCCACTGTGGATACTTCAGTGGCTCACGTGCCAGTCAAGAGTGGACCGAGCCAGGAGGAGGAAATCTTGGACAAGGATGTGGAGGGTGAGGGGACCCAAAGGCAGAGGAAGACTCGGAGGTCAGAGATGCATGCAGCCAGGAGCTCTTCTCTACCCCAGAGGAGGCTAGCCAGTCACAACAGTCGGAGCTTGGTGAAGGGCAAACAGGAGAGGAGGCCCTTGGTAAGTGGCTGTGATTTTGAGAATCGCTGAGGTGAGTTGTCGGAGGCAGGAGGGTTGCAGAAAGCAGGCTCGTGTCTGTATGATGCATGTACCACCTAGTCTGAGCGGTGGAACAGGGTGTTGATGGACTCCCTCACTTCATGGGAATCTGCCTCAGAGATCTCCATGAAACTCTCATGGAGATACTGGGCAATCCACTGCTGCAGGTTCTTTGGCAGAGCTGCTTTGTTTCTTGCCCCATTAAGGGTAACTTTCCCGCACCACTCTGCTGTCACTGGGAGGGGGGGACAGGACCATTGCTGCACACAGGTGAGCCGCATAAGGGCCAGGGCAGAAGCCACAGTCTTAGAGAAGACCCTCCCTTGAATCCCTGCTCACCCTCACCAGCGAGATATCTTCCATAATGAACACAGCCTGTGCAAAATGTGGGGACAGTAATGATTATAAGGCCCCCCCACAGTGCAGGCTCTCCCCAAGAGCCGTGTGCCCAGTGTACAGTATGGTCCTGGAACACTGATTTCCCCTTCCCCTGCGGTCACACATCATTTGAGGGGGTCTTGTGGCTCATGTATGCTTGCCTGGGGTCAGCCAGTTAGTGACAGGTATGTGAATAGTGGCTGTGTTTTAAATCACTGAATCAGTGGTCTCTGTGTTGCAAACAATACTGCTTCTGTAAAATGTTGCATTTTGGCTTCACAGATATGACCTTGGGAGCCCAGCCTCCCTCTTTGTTATCGCCAACTGAACTGCTTTACAGAATTAGAAAGCAGCCACAAAGAACTAAAGAGGACTTTCTGCATGAGGTTATGATGCACTCTGTGGCTGAAAAACAAGAACTGAAGGAGTGGTGGGACAGTGAGAAGAGGGACCAAAAGGACAACACGGCATGCAAGAACGAAGTCACGGAGTGGCTCTTAAAAGTTATGGTGCGCCAAGTGGACATGCTCCAGGCCCTACTAGCATTGCAAACCAAGCAGCTCCGCACCTGCCCTCCCCTGCAGCTGCTGTCGCAAAACTCTTTCCCATGCGCCCCCCAGACATCGCCAACACACTCTTATCAACCTCCTGGCTCCAGTCTGTACCTGCTGTATTCCACTCCTGCCCATCACAGTCCAGCCCTGCAGACTCCCAGGACCCACTGCACTCAAAACCCGTTGCTCTGCAGTTTAGCCCTGCTGAAGTACAGTACCTGCTGCACTGTACTCCAAAGGACAAGGTTGCATATGATACCTGGACATACACAAATTTTAACTGTCTCAGGACACCTCCTCCTCCTGGAACCCTCCCTTCCCCCATCCCCCACAGTGTTCTTTTGTTTGTCTCTCTCCTCTGGTTGTTGCTTTTTAATAAAAGAATTGTTTTGGTTTGAAAGCAATCTTTATTCCATTAATTGAAAGCAAACAGAGCCCTGCAAACCAACAGGCAATATTCTTAAACCTTCATAGTGCATCGTCTGCACCAATCACAGTCACCTCCTGGCATTACAAGCACTGCACTCCTGAGGATAGCAACAAATATTAGTGAATTTCAGCTTCAAATTGCTGCCTCAAGGCATCCCTGATCCTTATGGCTCCGCACTGCACCCCTCTAATAGCCCTAGTTTCTGGCTGTTGAAATTCAGCCTCCAGGCACTGACCTCAGTGGTCCAGCCCTCAGTGAAGCTTTGACCCTTCCCTTCACAAATATTATGGAGCGTAGAGCACGCGGCTATAAGCATAGGAATATTGTCATCGGCCAGGTCCAGCCTCCCATATAGGCAGCACCAGCGGGCTTTTAAATGGTCAAAAGCACACTCCACAGTCATTCTGCACGTGCTCATCCTGTTGTTGAACCACTCCTTGCTGCTGTTAAGGTGCCCCGTGTATAGCTTCATAAGCCATGGCATTAAGGCAGAGTCTCTGAGGATCACAATGGGCATTTCGACTTCCCCTACAGTGATCTTCTGGACCGTGAAGAAAGTTCCTGCTTGCAGCTTCCTGAACAGGCCAGTGTTCCGAAAGATGTGTGTGTCATGTACCTTTCCAGACCAGCCTGCGTTAATGTCCACGAAACACCCATGGTGATCCACAAGCACCTGGAGAACCATAGAGAAATACCCCTTCCAATTAATGTACTTGGTGGCTTTGTGCCAGAATTGGAATATGCATCTGTTACCCCTCCGCAGTTCAGGAAACCCATTTGTGCAAAGCCATCCACAATGTCACGCACGTTGCCCAGAGTCACGGTCTTTCGGAGCAGGATGTAATTAACAGCCCTGACACTTCCGTCAACATGAGTCCAATGGTCAACTTTCCCACTCCAAACTGGTTAGTGACCAAGCAGTAGCAGTCTGGAGTATCCAGCTTCCACAGTGCAATTGCCACATGCTTCTCCAGTGACAGGGCAGCTCTCATTCTCGTGTCCTTGCACCACAGGGCTGGGGCGAGCTCATCGCACAGTCCCATGAATGTGGCTTTCCTCATGCGAAAGTTCTGCAGCCACTGCTCATCATCCCAGACGTGCATGACGATGTGATCCCATCACTCAGTGCTTGTTTCCCGAGCCCAAAAGCGGCGTTCCACTGTGGTCAGCACAAGCAATTTCGTGTCTAGCTAGTACACGTTGCGAGATCAGTGTCGAACTCCTCTTGCCTTTGTAGTTTAAGGAATAACTCCACTGCCACTCATGACGTGTGGGTCAGAGCAAGCAGCATATTGGTCAGCAGTGCCGGATCCATTCCCGCAGCCCGAAGAGGCAGAGCGCGCAGTACACAAACCGTTGAAAGATGGCGCCAAATGCGGACGGAAGCACAGGGACTGCTGGGATGCGAAGCAATGCACTGGGACAGGACCCAGGATGCCCCGTGATCCCCTCCGCCTTCCCACAGCTCTTAGAGACAGAAGAGGAAGAGGTGCTCGGTGGGATAGCTGCCCAGAGTGCACTGCTCCGAATACTGCCGCAAGTGTGAACACGCGATTGCGCAGGCAGCTGACAGTGTGAACACACAACAGCGGTTTCCCTTCAGCGCTCTCTGAGCGGCACCGTAACTGCCAGTGCTGTAACTCTGCCAATGTAGACATACCCTAAGCCAGTGGCTCTCAAAGCCGGTCCGCTGCTTGTTCAGGGAAAGCCCCTGGCGGGTCGGACCGGTTTGTTTACCTGCCGTGTCCACAGGTTCGGCCGATCGCAGCTCCCACTGGGCTCAGTTCGCCGCTCCAGGCCAACGGGGGCTGTGGAAAGGGCGGCCAGCATGTCCCTTGGCCCGCGCCGCTTCCCGCAGCCCACATTGGCCTGGAGCGGCGAACCACAGCCAGTGGGAGCCGTGATCGGCCGAACCTGCGGACGCGGCAGGTAAACAAACCGGCCGGCCCACCCGGGACTTTCCCTGCACACCAACCACTGCCCTAAGCTACCGCACTACAGCTGTGCTGCTGTAGCACCATAGGGTAAAGGCTTCCTATGCTGGCCGAAGGGGTTTTTCCATCACTTTGCTAACCCATCTCTCTGAGAGGCAGTAGCTCGGTCAACAGAAGAAGAGAACAACCACCTCCCACTTGAGAGACAAGCTGTCCTAGTTACAACACAACTTTATGTTTCAGGACTTTACATTTCTAGGGACTTTTTTTTGTGATGCGATGCAACAGCTGGAATTTCCTTCTCTCCCCTCTGCCGGTCACTGCCCATCACCGCCCTCCCTGACTCACTAGGACTCCTCAGGAGAAGGCTTTTGCTATCTTCTGGTTCCCCTTCCAGACCTTCTCTGTGTAGCCCTCAGTGAATCACTCAGCACCTTCCCCACTCCCAGACTGACCAGTCAGCAGCACATTCAGGACAATCAGCTCAGTTTGCACATCCCTAGGCAGCCAAACTCCAGACTAGGGGCCGGGCCTCGATCTTGTTCCCACTGAAACCAATGGCAAAACCCCACTGTCCTCAAAAGTGCAGGGTTGGCTTTACATGAGCTGCTGCCCTGAACAAGCTTTGAACCAGACCTTCAGAAACAGCTGCAAGTTTACGGCTTGTCCATTTTTACTCTTTCCCTAACAAGCCCGATCCTGCCAGGTGTTGAGCGCCACAGACGGAGGGGAGCAACATTGTGCAGCATTAGGCCCCAAACCACTGAGGTCAGTCTCACGCTGCTGCTGCTGTGGTCAGCCCCCTCAATCTAAATTGAGCTCTAAACAGCCCGCTACAGTTCTGAGATGTCCCAGTGGGTGTACCATGCA
Source organism: Lepidochelys kempii (assembly GCF_965140285.1). Classification (NCBI taxonomy): domain Eukaryota; kingdom Metazoa; phylum Chordata; order Testudines; family Cheloniidae; genus Lepidochelys; species Lepidochelys kempii. The sequence continues at coordinate 25,949,386 of NC_136392.1, read as the reverse complement.
GGGAACTCAGACCATCGCTGGTTCTCTTTTTTGCTGAGTGGCAGGAAGGTGGCAAATGATAATGTAACAAAACCTCTGACCATCCAGGACTTCAACATAGTTGCTATGCTGGCCACTGGACACCTAGTACAAGAGCAGGGATAGAATCCCAGGCCTCCTGGTTCAAAGGGTACAAGCAATTTAGGCCCAGATCCTCAAAGGTATATAGGCACAATGGGAGTTAGGCGCCTGACCCGAAGATCTGGGCCCTAGGCTAAAGGAGAACTTCTGCTTGCATAGCAGAATAGTATTGTGTGGAGATGGTCTTGTATCTTGGTAGATGAGGTTATGACGATCCATGTGTGTAGCCTGTCAAAACATACGTCTTCCTTTGGGCTGCTCTACACTGGAGAGTTACACTGGCAGAGCTACGTCTCTCAGGTGTGTGAAAAATCCACACCCCTGTGAGATGCAATTAAACCGACCTAACCATGGTACAGACAGGACTAGGTCAACGGAAGAATTCTTCAGTCGATATCTTCGGGAGGTGGGTTAACGACACCGACGAGAGACACCCCTCCACCCCCGCCATCGCTGTAGTAAGTGTCTACACTGAGGTGCTTCAGCAACACAGCTGCAGCGGGGCCACTGTAGCGTTTTAAGTGTAGATATGGCCTTAATCTGACTGCTGTCGCAAGGCATAGCAAAACTTGCAGTGATCGCTTTACCTTTGGGTCTCTATTTATTTTTTTATTAAGCTACCATAAGAGAATGCCCATTCAATACTCTGGGGGCCCTTGATAATCTTTTAAAAATATCGCAGTAATTAAACAGACTCATCATTTATCCCAGTAACAAATCAAATAACCCAGGGACAGCATAACTAGAATGAATCAGCCCCTCCACGCCATCCCCATCGGAGTGCAACACCAAAGCTCGCCCGTCCTACCCACCTCCTCCTGGGCCAGGGAGAGAATGTGGGCATTGCAGGTCCCGTGATGGCTGTCACAGATCTCCGGCCGAAGTGAGATCCAAAGGTCTCATATCCACATTCCATTCCATAATCCTGTCAAACATCCATGGCTAACAAGTGCCTACTCTTGAGTCTTTACAAAAAGAAAATCATCTCCACCCCAGCTTTGCTAATGACTCCCTGCCACTGGTCTTTCTTTTCAAAAGTCCTTTAATTTTAATGCAATCCAGGGATGTACACAGAGCTCTGATTTTCCATGTTAATGGATATAAAGTGACAAAGCTAACCCCCGAAGGCCAGGTTTTTACTATTCAGTTAAATAAAAAGGTCTGTTTTTACAGAGAGAGATTTTACTCAACTTTCTTTTGCAAGATTCTGTCCCTGAATTTGTTGTTGAGAAGTTAGGCCTTACTCCTGAAACACAGCAACCTGCTGCTCCACCCAGCTCCCCAGTGACATCAAAAGAGTCGCATGGATTCCCTTGCAGGTTGGGGCCTTCATAGGCCTAGAGATGAAGGAAGCTGTGTGATGCAGTTTTGCTGCTGTCAGCTTCTCCTGCTTTAAATGCCTTGCTGCTGCAAACAGTTATGCATGGGCTTCATTTTAAGCACACGGGTAATGGTCTTGAAGTCAGGGGGACTGCTGTGGGGCTTAAAATGAAGCATGTGCATTCCTGAATCAGGGCCTGAAGGAGACCGCCTCCTCCCAACCGAGAAGTGATGGGAGGAAAATCTGGGTTGAAAAGTTTGGAGCATGCTTTGGGAAGAAATGTTTTCCATTAAAAACAACCCAATATATACAGCTTGAAAATTGCCCACGATTTGCATAAACTAAGCACCAAAAACACAGGTATTATCGGAACCTTGTGAGCTCCTCCTCTCAAGCTCGTTTACATGGGTTGGCTCCAGTGCAGTTAGTCCGGATTCGCAGGCGCCCGCTAACAATCAGACCTCGTGTGCTTACACTGCTCTTCTGCTGGGTTTTATCTGTATAATGTTCTGCACCGAGGCTTGGGCAGCAGCGGCTACACGAGTGGGCTGGTGGTTCCTCTCTGACAGGCTAGAGGAGGCAACTTGCCCTCTGCATTCTCCAGAGAGAGGGGAGGAGGAGATTCTCTGCCGTGTACCACCCACCCTTCCTCCTCTCCCCTCCCCCACATTTCAGATCTCATGGGGGGCGAACTGCCTGCGGTTGCTTTGCTGCCCCTAAAACTGTGAACCAGCCCTGGGAAGGGGGGATCTGACGTCAAGCCCCAGAGGTGGCTTCCAGCCGGAGCTGTCAGGCAGCGTGTCAGGTATTAAAGACCCAACCAACAGCCCCAGACCCCTCCTCTTTAAAAGCCTCCGCAGGCTACACAAAGGGAGAGGGGGGCAACTCTCCTCCCCGAGCCAGGAGCACCCATCAGCTGCGCGGACTCCCCTCCGGCCCAGAGCTGGACTGAACCCGGGCGGGGACATGAAACCGACGAGGAAAAGTAAGTCTGGGAAGTTGAGTGTCTTTCGGGAAAACTTTGTGCTTGGCGAAGCGTGGCTTGCCCATCCGGCTCCCATGTACTGGTTGCCGGGGGGGGGGGGCAGCAACCCCCCCCCCCATCCTCGTGGTTTGGAGGAAGCCACCAAACTCTGCAGAAACTCCTGCATCGCCCTGAAAAGAAAAGGCACTGGGGGGAGAGGAGGGGAAAAATACCTTCAAAGCACTGAACTATGGAGAGCGGGGAGGGGGGAGGAATCTTTTGTTTGATCACACTTCTTGCAACATTTCAGGAGGACGAGCAAACCCGACCGCATGCCTCCCCCTGCCTTGCTTTCCCCCGAATGAATGATCCTCTTGCACACCACCACCCCCCCTTCCAGGAAAAAAAACCACCAGGGTATTTTTTCCTCTTTGCGGATTTTTTATCCCCTCTGGATCTCCAAATCTCTCGCCCCAGCCCCGTCTTAACTCAGCAATCCATGTTTGCGGGGAATTTTTGTTGTTTGCTGAGCTTGTAAAGTGACAGCTGGGGGGGTGTTGGAGAAAGGGGGGGTGGAGGTTAGGTGGTGGTGTGGGGGGGGGGGAAACCGCGCAAGTTCCTGTTTCTTTTGGAACAAAGAGAACTCTGTCTAGGCATCTGTCACTCCGGGAAAGAGACAGAGAAACTTTCTCCGTGTCTCTCTGCCTCGCCCTCCGAGCTCTGCTCCCCTCTGGGCGTGTTTTTTTGGTTTTTTGGGGGGGAATCCCCCCCTTTTTTTTTACCGAGGGAGGGGTGCAGCTGGACCCGGGGGAGCCCCTCCCCATGCCATGGAAGGGCCGAGGAGAAAGAGGAGGTCTGGGGGTAAGATCGCAGATGTAACAGGCAGAAAACATGGAGTCCCAGTTTGTTTTGTGTGTGTGTGTGTGTGTGTGAGAGAGAGGCAGGGATTTAAAGAAAGGGGGAATTCCCCGCCCCCCGCCTTGCACCCGGATTCAACCCGCAACTTTCCAAACTAGCCAGCCCCCTCCCCGCACCCAGAGCTGGGGGTTCGTTTATAAACTCAGGTTTTGAAGAAAAAGGGGGATTTGATTTTGCTTTGGCTGCTTTTTTTGGTCTCTTACCCAGAGGGGGAACTTTACTTGGGACACGTGATTTCTCCTTTTTGTGTGTGTCTCTTTCTTTTGAATCCAAGCGGAGGAGAGAAGTTTCGGGGGCGGGGGGGTCTGAAGGGTCTCGCCGGTCGAGAGCTGCCCGGGCTGGTGTGTCCACTCGCACTCCCTTTGTGCGGGGGCGCGGCCGCTGGCTGGAGAAGATGTTGGACTTTTGGAAACCCGGCTTTGCAGAGTGTTTGGGGTTTTGCATGTGGAGGGGCTGGGCAGAACTTAGATCAAACCAGCGTGTTTTAAATCTGCTACTGCGATTAACCCCCCGCCCCCCTGGGTGTTTTGGATTTCTCCTCGGGCTGGGTCGCGCTTCCCCGGGGCAGCTCAGGGCCAAAGGGAACCAGCAGACCCTCCTCCATCCCGGCTCAGTTACAGAGCGCCTTGAAGCGGAGCACAGCAGAGGGCCTCTCTGTCTCTCACGTAGCCAGCAGCTCCCCGTGGTCCCTGGGCCACTCAGGGCTGCAGGCAGGAGCCGGCCAGGGATCCATTTGCTTTTCCAATTAGGGAGACAGCTTTGCCATTTTCTCCTCTTGAAGGGAGGAAGGGGCTTGCATGGCAGTGGACTTGAATCTGCTTTGTGGTGTGCGTGCGTGTTGGGGAGCAGAGAGCAGCGCCGCGGTTTTGAATGCCATCTCCAGACCAACTCTGCCACATGGCCGGGAAGGGTAATGAGCTAACTGGAGGAATCAACCTTAGGGCAGTTTGAATTTTGCCCATTGGGTTGTGTATCAATTAAGGAAGATGTCTGCAGCTGCACGGGGGAGGGAGAGTAGCAAATGAGCTTGGAGACTTTTTTTTGTTTAAAGCAAACCAAGAAATGACTTTGAGCGTTCTCATGTCTGCGCTCTGCCGAGGGCTAACACGCTCAGGGGGTGACAATGGGCTTCTGTAAACACTTTGCAGGGTAGGCAGAGGGGTTTAGATTTATATTCAAAGTCTTACCTCGAATTATATGCAAGATCAAAGGGTATTTCTTCTAACTGCTGTCACAACTTTGAATTGTGAGGCTGACTAACACAAGTTTGGCACATTCCTTGGAGTCCAGACACTCATAATGCATGGTTGGCTTTGTGTTGTTTTCTTAAAGCGGCCAGTGCTGGGCCCTGATCCTGCAAAAGTTTACAGGTGTGCTTAACTCCTTAATACACTGAGTTGTTCCAGGGGAATGGGAGTGTTAAGCCCATGCTTAGCTTGAAGCACGTGAAATCTGCAGGATCAGGGCCTTGGGGACTAATGTTAGGCTTCTGAACAAATGGTCTGTTGTACAGAGCACCCTGTAACTTCTGTTTATTTCACATTTTGGCCTCTAAGGGGGTTATATTATAAATGTGAACCAGTTACTGTGGGGAATACAAGGCAATAAACCCCTCTAAAGGAGGAGATGGAGGTGCAGTGCCTTTGAGTTGCTGTTTGGGGTCTGCATGGGACTAGATTGAACATGATGGCTTCATCTTGATCTTTGAGCCACTCTCAAGGTTGGGATTCTGCCCAAAACAGGGCTCAGCTGAGGGACTGCTTGTTAATTTAACCCCTTTGCATCAGGCCAGTCACAAAATGGAATGCGGCATAACCTGTGCCTTGTTTTGTTTTCCCTCTGCTAGGCTTTAACCAGGAGCGGTCTGCAGGCAGCTCCACCATGTCAGACAGTGACCTCGGAGAAGATGATGGGACTGCCTCTCTGGACCTCTTGCAGTCGAATAAGAGGAAAAGAAGGGGGAACCTCCCGAAGGAATCGGTGAAGATCCTCCGAGACTGGCTGTATGAGCATAGGTTCAATGCATATCCATCTGAGCAAGAGAAACTCAGTCTGTCTGGACAGACCAACCTCTCTGTGCTGCAGGTGAGAGCTTCTCTCAACCTTTCCTATCCCCCCAAGAGGATGTATTTCTGGTGACCGGAGGGGGTTTAAATGCATGGCACATGGGGGTTGGGACCTGGCCCTGCCTAAAAGTATTTGGCAGAAAAGTGCTTTGCATTTGTATTGTGCAAGGAGAACTCGTTTGAAGATCTCCAAGAGCATTGCGTACTCTAATGCTTTAAACGTGGCACCACTCCCGTGAGACAGGTTGTAGGTATTGGGGGGGGGGGGGGCATTTTACGGCAGTAAACTGAGGCAGAGAGGTTAAGCAGCAAAGCTATTTTTACATGTACAGCACCTTTCCTCCTGAAAGACCCCAGAGTGATCCATAACCCCAACACCTGCTGCCCAGTTCTGTGGCAGTGGAGTGCAACCACAATGCAAAACTGTAAGGGGGGCGGGGTTGGCCTTTTGGACAGGGTGTAACCTCTACTCTTACAAAAATTGCCTTGGGGTCTTATTCCTATTTGTTTATAAGGTTTTTCTAGTGAGTGCTACTGGACTATTGCTCTCATGAGTGCTAAGTTAAAGGGCAGATGCTGCTACCTGTACTCCTATCAAATAGTGCCTTTGAAAAATTGCTGGATTTACTAGAGGAGACAGGTGAAATGTGATTAGACTTTAGTTGCAGCAGCAGCTCCACTGGAGGGTTGTGCAGTGACCCCCACTCACACCTGGTCTGAATCTGAACCCACTGCATTAGAAGAGGGTGCAGCACAGCTGGGGAGTTACTGTGGGCAGAGTGCTACTCCAGAGACTCGGATATCAGAATGAGTGTGATGGTTTCGTCCCAGTAACCTAGTCTGGGGAAGCTGGCATGGGGAGCAGCAGCATCCCAGAGCAATTCTCCATCCATCTGTGCAAGGCTGGAAGATTACGATGCCTCTTTTTGAATGTGGGCTGTGCCAGGGGGACCCATGCCTTGGTCACTCCCGCAGGGTCACTGCAGAGTGATTCACATGAGGCACATCTGAAGGCAAATGTTGGCTAGTGCAGGAGGAGGCTGGGGCATTAATGCCTCTTCTGCACTCAGCACTGATTTCTTAGCCATCTTGGGGTGCAGTTCAAGGTGCTGGGTTTGACTGGGTCCCTCCCTGTTCCCTGTCTCCCTGTGTGGTATGATGGCAATTGAGATCAGCTAAGGCATGCTAGCTGCCAGCCCCCAAACTTAAATGGGATGGGGCTGTAGATGGGGAGGGGCCCCAATCCTGTGATCCAACAGAGCTAAAGCCCATTGCTGGGTGATATTTAAGCACATTCAGGGCTGACCTGTCTCTGTGGGGCTCTTTCGCCCCACACTTTCCTTTTCTTGCCGTGGAACTCCAGCTCGGACATGTCCCAGCATCATGAGTATTCTCTGGACTGTGATGCTCTGAGAGACTTCCCTCTTCTTGCCCCCTGGAAGTCTTGATTTGTGCGTTCTGTGGCAAACCATATCCCTACCGGTGGGGGTGGGGAGGGGGCATTCTGCAAGGTGAGTTTGAGTGCTGCTAGATTGTGGGATGTGCCCACTCCAGCCCTGTCAGTTTGGCCTCTCTAGAGATGTCCTGACAGCACCCGGCTCAGCAGGATCACTCTGTTGGGGCAGAGGCTGAGCTGGCTGCAGCTTCCGTATGCCAGGCCCAGAGAGGCTGGCCTGTGCTACAACCAGTGGTGGACGCAGGTTCTTCCCCCCCCCTTCCCTTACCTGTGCTGCAGGATGAGCAGCAGACTACAGGACATTCTGACATGCGAAGCTGCCTATACCCCAATTATGCTGGGGAACACCCCTCCCCTCGCGAATGGTGCGGTCCTAGTCATACCCCTCCCGTTGTGTGGAGAATACTCTTGATCACAGCAGGAGTTGTACTGCTAGGTCCTCCCTCCAGCCACGCCACCCCCCCACCCCAACCCTGTAGGACAAAGAGAGAAGAAACCAAAGGATGGTGATGGGGGTTTTCCTTGTAATGTGGACAGAGTGTAAGTCCCCCACCAGGAATCTGGCCAGTGTGCTGGCCTTCAATATCCCAACTCTGGTGAAAAGCGCTGGGGATCCTTCATGGCAGCAAGTGATGATTAACTGTGATTTTTGCAGAGTATTTTGAAGATGGCATCTCCAGTAGCATAGGGCTCCTTGGAGCCAGTGTACTGGTGCTGGCTTAGAGGAAAAGTGCCACCTGCCAAATAGCCCCCACTCCTTCTGTAGTGCTCTGGTCTTCCTTCCATGTCTCCCAGCTACTTGCCGATAAGGCCTGACCCTGCCGAAGTGGAAGATCAGAAGCCAAGATTATGCTGTTAAGCTCTGTCTTGCTGCTGTTCCTATAAAGACTCGGCTAATATTATTTGTTTTAAGAAAGAAAAGGAGGACTTGTGGCACCTTAGAGACTAACCAATTTATTTGAGCATAAGCTTTCGTGAGCCACAGCCCCACTTCATCGGATGCAAGTGAGCTGTGGCTCACGAAAGCTTATGCTCAAATACATTGGTTAGTCTCTAAGGTGCCACAAGTCCTCCTTTTCTTTTTGCGAATACAGACTAACATGGCTGTTACTCTGAAACCTGTCATTATTTGTTTTCTGTCTCACTTACAACTTGCTGGCGAACAGAACCTAGAAGTTCAAGGTTCTCAAGTCTGAAAGGTGATTTTTGTTGTTGTTGGTTGTTTTTTATTCTTATTTAAAAACTGAAAGGCCAGATTTTTCAAATAAACCAGGTGCCAGTTATCACCTAATTTCAGGGCACGGTCACGTGACTGGATGTCCTAACTGTACATTTGGATGTGCACAGTGACTTGCTTTGCACATGCACTTGTGATAATTGTGTAGGCAGCTTCTGCACAACACTTGGACAATCTGGCCGTGTATTTTGTTACGGCTGACTGACCCACCCCCCCGCAGCAGGGCAGACATACACTCAGCATGTGACTCTCTCTAAACTTGTCTTCCCTTTCATTTTGGGAACGCTGCAGCTGCTCTGGTGATGCTAGAGAGCTATGGAGCTGGCTCAGTGGTGCTTGGGCCAGTGGCTATCCATTATCTGGTGCAGACAAAGTTGATGATAAGTTTGGGATGTAGGCATAATAATAATACAAAGGGTATCAAATAGTGCATAAGTGCCCCAAAGCAGTGCCTTGTGTACTAACATTGTCACTTCCAGTGGCTCTTCTTCCCCCAGCCTTCCATGGCGGGGGGAGCTCTGAGGTAGCACCCGTCACATCGTGGTGTGATGGCAGTGACTCAGGGTGTGGGGAGGATCTGAGCAAACCTCTCTCTTTGCAATCACAGAGAAAACGAAATGTACTAAGCCCTGAATGCACCCCAGAGGTGGCATTGGAGGTTCAGACTTGACATTTCCATTTGAACCGCTGCCAGTCGCCCAGGCTCTTAGAGTCTCTTAAAAATCGGGTTAAGTACCAGCCACCACCCAGTCCAGTGCATGTGATTATATATTTCTGTCCACCATCTCTCAGAGCAGGGGGCCAGTGGCTGGCAGACAAGGAATGTGAGAGCAGCAGTGCTCGGTCTCCAGGGAAACCAGGAAGCCATGTATCTCAACTTTTTGCAAAGTAGATAAGACTCTTGTGCCTGGTCCCAGGAAACCTGCAGATTCAACAAAAGCTTTGTTGCCTGTGAGTTTGAAATTGACTTAACACCCCCCACCGGCTCCTTCCTTACCCATCCCCCAAACAAACAAACAAATCTAGAGGAACCCAACAGGCCTACTCCATAGAAGTGTGTGTGTGTACACACACCCCAGCCATCCATAATGGGGCCTGATTCTGAGAGGTACTGAGCACTTGTAACTCCCAGGGACCTCAGTGGGAGCTCTTGCTTTTGGCTTGTCTGGGGCCAGTAGTGTGAAGTGCTGAAACCGTCAGTGATTGCCAAGCTCCCACCTCTCTGTGTGCTGTAATGGTGAATAGCAAAAGAACTGGTGCTAGGGAAACCACTGGCCTTACTTAAAAATAAGCTGGGGGTTACCCTTTAAAGGGGAACGGGGTAGTTAAGGTTGGTCCCTGCGTTAGCTGGTTAGTTACAAAACCTACTGGATACTAATGCTTGCTTGAAGTGTGTTTTGTCTAATCCAAGCCATGCTGTATGGCAGGGGTCCCCAAAGCGCTGTCCGCCGGGCATTTTTGTGCACCTGCAGGACACCCCGCTGCCAAGTGTGGCTGCCAGAGAACCCCCCCGGTGGCATTTCAGAGGTGATGCATCTTAATTGGCTGCGGCATTTTGGCACCCGCCACAGTCTTCTGGGAATACCAATGTGCTATTCCCACTAGAAAGGTTGGGGACCACTGCTGTATGGTGTGAATCCAGGCACACCACAACCTAGTGCCAGTGTCCAACACACAGAGGGCAGCTGACTAGAAACCGAACATAACCACTCTAATTACCTTGTTAGGGGTCAGATCCTCAGCTGCTGTTACTTAGCAGAGCCCCAGTGATCTCAGAAGAGTGCTGTAGATTTACGTCAGCTGAGGATCTGGCCCTAATCTGTTGCCTGCAATTATCCTGGTAAAGCAGAGAGAAAACTCCCCTCTCTAGTTGTGCTATCCACACTGAGTTATATGTATAAAGGAAAACAAACAAGATGAATGGTACAAAGTCAATAGGTTTTTGGTATTTTTTTATTTAAAGGCTTTTTCTGTTGAATACTCTACATCATTGCTTATAGCCTTTAAGAAGTGTGGGTGTTAAATGATGGGTCCCAGTCCTGCTATGACTTAAGTGGGAGCACAGGATAGGATGGGGCCTATGATTTTTGTGACAGTGCCCCTTTAAGAAAATCAGACTAGAATCTAGAGACATTGTCTGATCCTTGAAGCCTTCCACATGCAGAACTTCAGAGAGAGCTCTCACACAGCTTGCAAGATTAGGGCCTGTGTGGCATGAAATAGTGACTTTTGTAAAAGTGTCAGATGCAAACTATTGTCTGAAAGTCACAAAAAAACAGAGCTCTTGATAATAGTGATCCAAGTTGCAGTAACTTTTTTGTCCTTGGCGGTATATTTTGCACAGCTGTTGATTCGGAAGAGATCAGTCATTTTGCTTCATACTCTTCTAATTGCTTTCTATGTAGAACACAGTGATTTTCATCTAGCTTTTTATTGTTTTAGATCTTGATATACATTGCAGAGCAAATTGAATAAATGGCAGCTGCATTTCCAAGGGGCTTGCAAACATCTACCCATGAGCCTTGCTCAGTTAGTGCACATATTTTTGAATGCTCCTTTGAGAGTTTGACCATAATTCTGCTGGTTGGCAAAATAAATGCTAATATGTTAGTACCACTTTTATAGTGCACTGTAGTATTAATTAGATCAAGGGTGGAAAGGGCCATCTTTCTGTAAAGAAATGGAAACCCTAAATAGCAAACAAATCCTTACTACTTCTTCTTAGCTGTAGAGTTGCTATGCACAGTTAACAGCCTCTGCACTTCACCCCAGAGATGGCCATATTTCAGTGGTCCGTGTGAAATGATTCCTACATATATACATTTTGAGAAGTGTGCTGGGATGAAAGGCATCGTATAAATAGACTTGCCAGAATTCAAGTTTTATGGTAATATGGTAATATGATAATATCGGTTTGTTTTTAAGAACTCTGATCTATTTAAATCTTCACAACGATGGGAAATATGGGGGGGAGACAATTATTCATTGATTGTCGACATTGAGATTGAAAAAGTTAAAGCTTTATAACTGTTAAAAGCCACATTGTCAACATTGTATTAGCAGGCGAGTCTTGGATTGTGATTGCCCTAACAGCAGTCATGTGGAGGAGTGTCTCTTCCATGCCTGAGTGTTGCTGACCTGCATCCAGGCGGGCAAGAATGTTACACTAATCTGCCTGTGTTTGTTTAACAAAGTCCTTGCATTACATGAGGGAAATCTGTCTCCGGATCTGGGATGTATGGGCCCATTGAGCTAGAGTGAGTCTTATGGCAGGAGTTGGCCATGTACAAATGCTGCATCCTCTACTTCCTATCCATCCTTCTGATCAGATCTGGAGCAAGGGAAAGCATGTTAGGCGTCTTGGAAGACTCCCTTTCAGCTTTGCCCTGGGTTGACTGGGTAGTATGTCAGAGTAGGAGACGTGTTCAGGTGACAAGGACACAGCTGGTCTTTTGGGCCAAACCAGTTGGACCTTACTGCCCCCCTCCTCCTGCTTATTTTGAAGAGGGACATACAGGAAAACTTGTGCAATCTGATTACTGCAGTGAGTGGTTCTCCCAGAATGGTTCAAATGACCTTTGTTCTTACAGGTTTCAGAATGACATGGTTTGCTAAGGGCCAATTGGCATGGATGGCAAAGCTCTCATTGGCTTTGGGAGCAGGACTGGACCCTTGAGCCTCTCCCCACAGTGGGCTCAGAGCCATGTTAGCTGCAGCCATCCTGAACCATTCTTGTCAGCAGGGCTCTAGCTTTGTCTGAGGCAGGGCTACAAGTGTTATAACCGTGTCCTGAATCGCTGCTGTAGAGTTATTGACGGAGGTTAGTCTGCAGCTCAGCCTGTATCAAAGTTTTGCCATGAGCCAGAGTGTAACATGGTCTTTGTGGGGGGGAACCCTAAATCCCTGCCCCTGAGGCAGCAGAGTAACAGCACAAAGAGGCACAGCCTCCCATCTGCTAGGCCAGCTGTGCACGGAGCTGGCCCAGGCCCCAAAGTGGGCTATGCTGGCCAGGAAACAGGTGAATCAGCTCCCCTGAGCAGCCTGGGCCCCCTGGAGCGCTGGCTCCACCTCAGACCTGCCTGGGCCATCAGCAACTCGAAGGGAAGGAGGGCAGATGGCAGCAGCTCAGCCTGCCCTCCCTGAGGGTAGTGCTGAAGGGAAGTTTACACCTCTCTGCTTGAGTTGGGGGAAGTGAAGGATAGGGAGGTGTCATGGCTCTGGCCGGAGGGCAGCCACATCCCTGTCATGGCTGTTCTCTTTCCCTCCGCAAAGAGGCGTTCTTGTCCTGCCTGGCTCCGTGGTGCCTTGGCCTCTCACCCGCAGGACTGCACTGTCAGACGACCTGACTGAGCTGTGTTTTGTCTCCCCAGATCTGTAACTGGTTCATCAATGCCCGGCGACGGCTCCTCCCCGACATGCTGCGCAAGGACGGCAAGGACCCCAACCAGTTCACCATCTCTCGCCGAGGGGGCAAGACCGCAGACGTGGCCCTGCCCCGTGGGGCTGCCACAGGCTCTGGGGGGCCGGTGATGCCTCCTGTGGCTCCTGCTACGGCTGCCACCACCCCCAAGGTGATGTCCATGTCTGTCTGCCCGCAGGTGATCTGCTCCTCCACGCAGCCGCTGGCCAGCAGCCTGACAGTGGTGAGCTCCCATGGGGCTGAGCAGGAGAAGCAGGCTCCCTTCCCCAGGACGGAGCCGGACCTCCACCCCAAGCCTCAGCTGAGCACAAGCAGCACCATGGCGCTGCTGGCCAGGACGGACGCGGCCAGCCCCACCAGCGGACTCTTTAACACCCCGCCCCCCACGCCGCCCGAGCTCTTCGGAGAGGACTTCAGCAGCTTCCAGCTGCTGGTGGAGGTGGCTCTGCAGAAGGCGGCTGAGCTGGAATCGCAGCGGCAGAATGGGCAGCTGCCCCCGTTATGGCACACGGAGCCCCAGGCTGCCCCAGTCTCCAAGTAACCTGCTCTGTGCTGGCTCCAGCTGGGTCTGCCCACCCTTCCTGTCTTCTAGGGTTCTGTCGGGTTTGGCCTCTGCCGGCTGAAGGTGTGTTTTTTTTGTTTTGTTTTGTTTTTTCCCCCTATTGTTTTTCTCAGCAGTGAAGATCCTCATCCCAGACATTATACGTCCTTCTCCCACCAGGAGGGAACCCAAGGAGCCTGACGGCATTCGGACCTCCGCAAAGCAGCCCTTGTGGACTGCAGTATCTTCATCTGGGGGGACACATGACCCTTCTCATTGTCACGGTGTTCGGAAGCTGTCAAGCATCCCTTGCACCTTTGATTCCACCCTGGGTTTCTTATATCATGCTGGTGACATCACCTCTCTTCAGGTGCCTAAAGGAGGGAGGCCTGGCTCCTTGGAAGGATCTTAGTGGCTGATGTGGAGCGAGAGCTTTGTAGCTGGCTGACCTCTTACTAGATGACTATTTTGCTGTGTAAAACCTGCTGACTTTATGGGAGAAAAACAGACGAAGTGTCCAGCCAAAACTACATCTAAAGGGGAGAGAAACCATCTGGGTTTTGAACACCCAGGAGGAAAAGACTTTCCCCTAAACTTCTCTGGCCCACTTCTTTGTTTCTGCCTTGTATATATTTTGTGAACGGAGAGTTTAGTCACAGAGCCTTGAGCAGCCCTGGAGAGCCTGTGGAAAGGCAAAGATCAAAGTAACTGGAAAACTTAAATCTGTGGCTTTTTTTTTTTTTTCCATTGAAACAAACAAAAACCCCTAATGTTGTTGTTGCCAGTAAAATCTCTGAGGTGCTGTTCAGCAATCTTATATGCTGAAAACATTTCTTGATTGACTCTTTTTCCTTTGGGAAACACTTCACCGTTTCTCGTGCGTTCCTGCTGAAGATGTGCACTTCCTATCATGGGAGGAAGACAGGAATGTACTGATGTCCTGGGAGGATACCGACCAAGAGCAGAGGAAAGGGCATTTGAATGGGGTTGGAGATTGATCTTGACTGTGAAATAACTTGTACTTTTTTTTTCTTTTATAAATACCCTCTTTCCAGCAGAAGAGGGAATCTTTGTGGGCGTGGACTGCCTGCTTGTTCTCTTGCTGTTGTAACATTTGCAGCCTGCATGAGGCATTCCCTGGAAAGCAGAGTCTTGGTGAAGCTAGTGATGTACTAACAACAAACTGCCTACGTGCAGGTTGGAAATCGCTTTCATCGTGCTGAATGTAGTTCCCTCCATACTGGTGAAGCAATGGTGACCTCCCGTGGCCAGCTGGCTTGTTGCGCAGAGCAGGGTCTCTCGTGCGCTTTGAGCCTGCAATCTCTTCTGTGGCCACAACCACAAAAGCAAAACAAAAAACCTACGTAGCCCTGTGAATAGTTGCAGTTGCCAACGGGAGTATAGGGGGTGGGGTGGGGTGGGGTGGGCCACAACCTGCACGTGGAGCAGTTATGAATCCAAATAGCTGTGAGTTACAGGCCATGCACCTTTCATTTGAATTGTAACTCTTGGAGCCTGCAGAAATGGGAACAACATGGGTTGAATGAACATCCCCGTGTTTAATATTGCTGTTTCACTGTAAATGTAAGTTAAATAGCGATATATACGTACCTATATATCTATCTTGAGAAACACTAATCCTAGGTTGTTAGCCTAATTATTATGTTGCATGAATAGTGATGTTAATGTCAGCAGGATACGACTGGCATCCGTGCCTGATGCTCATGCAGATGGGAACTTGTGGGCAGTGGAAGGAGAGCAGTACATTGTGGGATTTGGGGCGATAAAGGGAAAAGTGGTGACTTATCAGGGAATTCCCCCCCCACACACATCTTTTTAAATAACCTTTTGCTTAGACCAAAATGGGGCCATGAGAAGGAGCAATGCAACTTGTAGCAGTTGGGAGAAATCCCTTCCCATGTCCTGTAGATAAGTCAAGAGATCTGACTTCCTGTTACCCTACACCGTGTGTGCGGTCCTTAACAGTGGGTATAAGATGTTCCCATTCTGGTTTGATTAGTGTCTCACGCCCACTGTGTGCTGGTACAAAGGACCACACGTGGTGCAGGGCAGGGAAAGCACCCTGACTCTGTCCTGACAGATTCCTTTCCCAGAGGAGGTAATGCTGCAGTGCTCCAGGCAGCTGCCCAGCCTGGGTTTCTATTCATAGTGATGTTCCCTGCAGAGCTGTGTGGTGTTGGGGGTTGGTTTTTTTTGTTTTTTGTTTTTTTAGGAACAAAAGTGATCAATTTAGGCTTTTTTTTTTTCTCTCTCTCTCTTCTACTCTTTCCCCCTTCTTTCCCCCCGTGCCCGTCCCATCTGTTCCTGGATGGAGGATGCGAACCTTGCTTTGCTCACAATCTCCTGGCCATCCTAGAAGGGAAAGGCTTTACCATTGGCTTCTTGGGGGGGGGGGGGGGGTGGAGAGTTCTCACCTTCTTGTTTTCCTTCCTCTCTGCCCCATTCTAGAGGATCAAACTTCCTGGGACTGGGCTGAGAAGCATTGGGGCTGGTGTATATAATAGAAGGGGGGCGGGGGGGGGGGGGGAAGAGAACTGCAATTCCCATAATGCACTGCTCCATCCAGCATGGGCACCACACAGCGGTATCCTGTTTGGCATCTTGATGGTGAAGCCCCTCCTGGTTGGGCTTGGATGTTTGTGGAGATTGAAGCAACAAAGGGGAGGGAAGAATCCTCTGAATGAAATTTATGGAGCAAAAAACTACTGTAAATAACTTTTTGGGTTTTCTTGTTAAATAAAGGTGGTTTTTTTTAAAAAAAAAATACATAATGGGTGTGCTGTGTCTTGTTTTCTAGGTTTCTAGCCGCTTATTAAATCCAGTATTTATAAATCAGGGCTAAGGGTAGGCCAGGTGATTCAAAATCTTGTGCTGAACTGCTGCAACTTTAACAAGCAGGATTCAGGGTTAAAATGCAGCTCAGATCTGAAAAGTAACCTAATAAAATGGGCATTGGTCCATATTATCCTCTGTCTTCCATATCAAATGTCCTGAATTTGCACCATTCTAACTGCCAGGCCTGCATGCTTCTCCTGGGAGGTGAGCTGGCTTCTTTCCTGGCCTCATTGCCATGGTGGGAAAAGGTCTGGCAGGGGGCCCGTCTTGCTCTTGGTAAGCCTGGTAGAAACCTGTTGCCTCCATTGCTGAAGTAGGAGCCAAAGTGATTAGCTTGCTCGCCTGTGGCTGTGTCCGCTCTCATAGCTAAAGCTGGCAGACCGCGCCCGCCCCCAGGCCCTTGGCAGCTGGGGGTAAGAGGTTTCTATTGTTTGTCGCTCTGCTGTGGCTCTGAATGGCACATGAAGCTACTGGGGGCCAGGAAAAGGGCCTAAAGCGAGCTGAACCTGTGAGTCACTGTGACAATATCATTATCCAGCTTCCTCCAACCCCAGCAACCTCTCTCTGCCCCAGGAACTCCAGGGCTGGGGCCTGGTAGAGAGAGAGGAGAAACAGGCAGTGAGGGCATGCATAGAGCTGCCCTTTTTCCATTCTCCTGCGCAATATCCCAGGTCCCCACTTGCCTTAGAACGCTGCCCACTAGGTCCAGGACAGGGAAGCAGGGCCAGCACTGTTGCTGCTGGAAGATGCCATCTTGGCCCCACAGGGATTGGACCTGGATGTGGCTGGGGTGTAGCCTCAGCCCCCATGCTGGCAGAAATGCAGCACTACAGCCTCCCACTGAGCCAAAAGGGAAATGGTAACAACCTAGCTAGGGTTGGGGTTCTCTTTTCTCTGCTTCCCCCTTTCTGGATGGATGAAGGGGGTTTCCCTTGGCTTTCAGTTACCTGGAACTGACTGATGCCTGGGCCAAGGTCAACTGGCTTATAAATACACACCTCCACCGCAGGTGTGAGCTCCTACCTGGATAATCTGCCTAGGGGCTTATAGTGAATGCACCCGGTGCTGCCTGATTCATCACCTGGACTGCTGCAGAGTGATTTAATCGGTCTTGTTTCTAAGGCAGCTGTGAACCAGCCTATTGTGCATATAACAGCATCCATCCTTCTGTCCTGTGCTGAACTAACAGTAGTGTATAACCCTGGGTTCTGCCCTACATACCTGCCTTGTGCTCCCCGTAGCTCTGTTAGTTCTGGCTGTTCTGGGTCCAGGGCAGATGTGGACAGAGACGGGTGCTTCCCCCTGGAATCTAGTAATCAGCACATGATCATTTTGTTTCTCTCCATCAGCCACAGCCTAAAGGGCTTTTCTCCAGTGGGGAAGAGGCACCTCCCTCAGCCTGAAATTAAGAGACAGCAGCATTGACTTTTAGGGCTTGGCTATACAGGGACAGTTGGGACACTTATGCTGATTTAACTAAAGGCATGACATTAAAGAAGATTAGTTAAATCCCTGTGTGGATGCTCTGATTCAGAATTAAACTGATCTTAATTCAGTTCAGTTTAAGGATTCTTAAAAATCACTAATAATACCTAGGGGTAGCATTGGGGGTAGAGGTTGGGGGGATTCTAGGAGGCTTGTGGGGGCAGAGGCAATGAACGCTTCCAGGGGGAGGGAACTATGTAGCAGATAGGCCAGGGGGGCTCTCCCCACTGGCTCAACATCCCCAAGGTCCTGCAGGAGCAGCATTTTTGATACCCTGGCTGTGATCCAATGCTGGAGCTGAGCGGGCCCTGGAGAGAGATGGCAGTAATAAAGATGGCATGGCGGTGAGTGGAAAGGAAGAGGCGAGAGGACTGAGCACCAGAAGCTGGGGCAGGGGCAAAGGCAGGGCCAGCAGCACTCATTCACCCAGGGATGCAGTCTGGAGCTGAGCTTATGGCTGGGGGGAGAGGCGGCTCTGGGGCAGGACAGAGGAGGAGAAGGACCTGCTGCCTAGGCAGCGATAGCAGGGGGGGAATGATGAACATGTCAGGAATTAAACAAGGCAGAATGGCAGGCTCAGGGCACAGGGTCATGAGGTGCGCCTCTTCTTCCTGACCCCCACTGCACCAGGCTTTCCCTGGCTTTAGCCCCTGGAGCCTGGCAGATGTGTTGGCTGGAATGATCTTTCCAGCCGGGGGTGACTTAGCTGTAGGCCTGTAGGGACTGCTTTCTACCGACATGTCACACCCTGCTCTATACAGCCCCAGAGCATGGGATACAAGCAGCTACATAAGGCAGGGAGGTGTGTAAAAGGCATCCTACAGCCTACCTGCAGACATCTACTGCTCACTTACCCCCACTCCCATGGCAGTGGCTTCTCCCACTAAAGTGAGGCTATCTGTACTGCTGCTTGGAAAACTAGTACCTAATGGTAGGATGACAAATGGGAATGAGGCTATGGAGCTAGATATTACCACATCCGCAGTAGAAGCCAAACTTGAACAGCTTAATGGGACTAAATTGGCGGGGGTGGAGGTCAGATAATCTTCATCCAAGAATATTAAAGGAACTGGCACATGAAAATTGCACGCCCATTAGCAAGAATTTTTAATGAATCTGTAAAGGGGTTGTACTGTATGACTGGAGAATTGCTAACATAGTTCCTATTTTTAAGAAAGGGAAAAAAAAGTGATCCAGGTAACTACAGGCCTGTTAGTTTGACATCTGTAGTATGCAAGATCTTGGAAAAAAAATGGAAGGAGAAAGTAATTAAGGCCATTGAGGTCAATGGTAATTGGGACAAAATACAACATGGTTTTACAAAAGGTAGATTGTGCCAAATCAACCTGATCGCCTTCTTTGGGAAAGTAACAGATTTTTCAGACAAAGGAAATGCAGTGGATCTAATTTACTGTGATTTCAGTAAGGCATTTGATACAGTTCCACATGGGGAATTATTAGCTAAATTGGAATAGATGGGGGAGCAATATGAAAATTGAAAGGTGGATAAGGAACTGGTTAAAGGGGAGACTACAACTGGTCATACTTAAAGGTGAACTGTCAGGCTGGAAGGAGGGTACTAGTGGAGTTCCTCAGGGATTGGGTTTGGGACCAATCTTATTTAATCTTTTTATTACTGACCTTGGCACAAAAAAGTGGAAATGTGCTAATAAAGTTTGCGGATGCCACAAAGCTGGGAGTTATTGCCAAGACAGAGAGGGACAGGGATATCATACAGGAAGATCTGGATGACTTATAAATTGGAATAATAGGTTGAAATTTAATAGTGAAAAGTGCTAGGTCATGCATTTGGGATGAATAATAAGAATTTTTGTTACGAACTGAGGACGGATCACTTGGCAGAAACAGAGGAGGAGAAGGACCTCGGTGTATTGGTTGATCACAGGATGACTATGAGCCGGCAATGTGATATGGCTGTGAAAAAAGCTAATGCAGTCTTGGGCTGCATCAGGCGAGGTATTTCCAGTAGAGATAAGGCAGTGTTAGTACTGTTATACAAGGCACTGGTGAGACCTCACCTGGAATAGTGTGTGCAGTTCTGGTCTCCCATGTTTAAGAAAGATGAATTCAAACTGGAACAGATACAGAGAAGGGCTACTAGGATGATCCGAGGAATGGAAAACCTGTTTTACGAAAGGAGCCTCAAAGAGTTTGGCTTGTGTAGCCTAACCAAAAGATGGCTGAGGGAACATATGATTGCTCTCTATAAATATATCAGAGGGATAAATACCAGGGAGGGAAAGGAATTATTTAAGCTCAGTACCAATGTGGACACAAGAACAAATGGATATAAACTGGCCATCAGGCAGTTTAGACTTGAAATTAGATGAAGGTTTCTAACCATCAGAGGAGTGAAGGTCTGGAATAGCCTTCCAAGGGGAGCAGTGGAAGCAAAAGACATATCTGGCTTCAAGATGAAGCTTGATAAATTTACGGAGGGGATGGTATGATGGAATAGCCTAATTTTGGCAATTAATTTATCTTTGACTATTAGTGGTAAATATGCCTAATGACCAGTGATGGGACACTAGATAGGGTGGGATCTGAGTTACTACAGAGCATTCTTTCCTGGGTGTCTGGCTGGTGAGTCTTGCCCACATGCTCAGGGTTTAGCTGTTTGCCATATTTGGAGTTGGGAAGGAATTTTCCTCCAGGGCAGATTGGCCCTGTAGGGTTTTTCGCCTTACTCTGCAGCATGGGGCACGGGGGTGGGGAGATCACTTGCTGGCGGATTCTCTCCACCTTGAAGTCTTTAAACCACAAGTTGAGGACTTCAATAGCTCAGACATAGGTCAGGGGTTTGTTACAGGAGTGGGTGGGTGAGATTCTGTGGCTGCGTTGTGCAGGAGGTCAGACTAGATGATAATAATGGTCCCTTCTGGCCTCAAAGGCTATGAGTCTATGACAGGGGTTCGCAAACTGGGGGTTGGGACCCCCTCAGGGAGTCGCGAGGTTATTACATAGGGGGTCGCGAGCTGTCAGCCTCCACCCCAAACCCCGCTTTGCCTCCAGCATTTATAATGGTATTAAATATATAAACAAGTGTTTTTAATTTATAAGGGGGGGGGGGTTGCACTCAGAGGCTTGCTATGTGAAAGGGGTCACCAGTACAGTAGTTTGAGAACCACTGGTCTATGAGACTTGGCTGGAAAAAATCTCTTGGTGTCCACTGAACATAACATATGTGGTGCACTAGGGGGCAGCGTTCATCTGATCTCAGTCACTGAGCAAGTGGCTGTAATTTATGTTTGTGTTAGAAGGCATTAGCACAGAGGTGGACAAACTACGGCCTGCAGGCCACATCCAGCCTGTGGGACCATCCTGCCAGGCCCCTGAGCTCCTGGCCCGGGAGGCTAGCCCTCGGCCCCTCCCGCAGCCACGCCGCCGTGTGGGCAGTGCTCTGGGCGGCCGGGCTACGCGCTCATGCAGGGCAGCGTGGCAGCATGTCTGGCTCCGGCGCAGCTCCCAGACATGCTGCTCTGAGCGGCATGCTACGGGGGCCGGGGGGTTGGCTAAGGGGCAGGGGGTCCTGGGGGCCAGTCAGGGAGCAGGAAGTTGGATGGGGGGTGCTTTCCTTTTGGCCACGCCCTGCGGCAGGCCTGTTAGTCCATTACCGTGCAGCACTTGAGCAGAGAGCCAAATATACCAGATTGTAGAGCAGGCTTCTGACATGGCCAAATATCCCACAGTGACCTCGCTTCAGCTGCTACCCTTCTCTTGTGAAATGCCCCAGGCCTTCCAGCTATAAAAGGATAGTGCATTTACAGACTGGGTTAGAAATAATGCCCCTACTGAGTTTATTAAGGTTTCCACGCAGGCATGGCCTTTGTTAGGCCAAAGGACACGTAGTGTTCGTTACATCCATAATAGCAAGATACGCATACACTCTCATCTGCTATACCCTAGCAACACCACGGTTACAGCACTGGTCAAAATCCAGGCCTGGGCGACACCTTCCCACCATGGCGTGACTCCAGCGGGGGAAGGAAAAGCTCTGACAAAGAACCCCCTAGAAACTCTTGCTTTTTATACACTGTAACAAACAAGGGATGATGTCATTGCTGGTTATTGACCCTTAGCTAAGGCCACATAACACAGCTCAGGAGGGCCGAACCTGTCCTCTGGCCTGGTCAAGACCAAATTAAAGACTGCCCTCTTCCCCCAGGCAAGGGCACAAAATGCAGAGGGGGCCCAACCGCTGCAGCTCCTGCAGCAGGGCAGAATCCCAAAGCCAGAGGCCTGCGCAGTAGGAGGGAGGGTGAGCAGGGCAGGGGAGCCAAGTGGACAAACTATCTGGCAGAGCAAATACTGTAGGGTAAGTAACTGTTCACTCTTGGTGCCTTGCAAACCATCAGCTCTCTGCTTGGCGGTGGGTGCCAGGGGTCCTAGTTCAAGAAGGATTGCATCACAGCCCTACCAGAACAGGCCTCTGCTGTGGCCGCCTCAGCTAAGGTCTAGCGCTGGGTAAAAGCCTGGACTGAGCTCCAGGGAGCTGCCCTACGGACTTCAGAAACAGGGACATTTTTCAAGCAGGCAGTGGTTACTCCGAACAGGCTCTGACCCAGTTTGATCATCTGAGGGTGGGACTGACCTGACCCATCGTCCTGTCTACCACCGCTAGAGACAATGCAGGGGAATGCCTGAAAGGTTTCACCTTCGTACGACAGAGCTCTCTCCCCGGCTCTGCCCCCGGCCCCACCAAATGTGTGAGGGTTAGTGTCCCCCAGGGTTGAGGTAGTAAACTGGGATGAGCAGCAGAGGGGTTGGCAGGCAGGAGGCCCAAAGGTTGGGCGAGCGTAGCTGCTTGGGAGCAGTGGTACAGCAGGGGAGGGGGGGGATTGAGCCCTTCCATGTCTTCTCTCTCCTGGGGGTACAGAGGACTGCTCCTGCGGCATCAGCAGGTGTGCCTGAGATACAGCCGCTCCTGCCGCAGAGGTGCGGCACAGGGCGATTGTGCCCCCCACGTTCTCACTGACAATGCCCCACACGCCCCCTTGTAACCTCTCCTGTTATGGAAAGGACTAGGCTTGCCAATTTTGGTTGGACATATTCCTGGAGGTTTCATCACAGGATAATCTTTAATTAACGATCGATCTTTAATTCCTGGCGACTCCTGGAGGGTTGGTAATCCTAGAAAAGACTCCAGGTGCAGGTTTAGGGTGAGGAAGTGGGCTAGTTTCAGCCAGTACAGAGTAGAGCTGGTCTGAATCTTCTTTCCCCCTGTGGAAGTGTTTAATGAAAACACAAAAAAACTTTACAATTTCCATGGACTAAAGTCTTAGGCCAAAAGAACAACGGTTCCATCATGAGCAGCCGCTTCCTGCCAAAAAATTCATGGTGTCAAAAACCCAATTTTCTGTTGGACAAACTATTCTGAGGGAAAGTTATGGTTGCCAGCTTTCTAATCCCTTAAAACCGAATACCCTAGCCCTGCCCCTTCCCCCAGGCCTTGCCCCCTAGAGGGTTCCACCGTCTGCTGTCTCTGGGGCTCAGAGCAGAACTGCCCCAGCTAAGGTGTGTGCAGCCCTTCTATAGCCTCTGGTCCCTGAACACTCAGTGCCACCACTTTAAAGCACCAGCATGGCACTAGGGACAAGCTAGCTCTGGTACTTTTGTGGCCCTCACCACCTCACAATCCTTAGTGCATTTACCTTCATGCGCCCCCGGGAGCAAGGGCAGTGCTAATAGCCCCATTGCGCGGGAAACCAAGGCACAGAGCAGCTAAGGGACTTGCGTAGGGTCACACAGACCACTATAGGACTTTTTGTTTTAATGGTGATGGAAAAATTGAACTGAGGCCTCCTGCAGCCCAGGAAAGTGCTCTAACCGGTGGCCCGTTGTGCTACAGGCTGGGATTGGGGTAGCTCAGTAGGGGGTGCTCTGCCTTCAGACTCAGTGCTGACCCCCACACCCCCTCTACCTCTTCACCCTCAAAGTCTGGGACTGGGTAAGCTGTACAGGCGCAAACAATCTCCACCCCTGGGGGACGGCTGTCCCGCCTCCACAACCCGCTGAAATCCTAGTGTGGCTGAAGCCCCAGGCAAAAATCAGGGTAGTGAGACTCCTGTATCAAAGGGGGATCAGCCCCAAACAGCTTTCAGGCTCCGCTTGCCTAGTGAGGCTCAGACTTTACCCTCGTGCTCCTCCTTCCCATGGGCTAGCAGCAGTGGCCACAGCACTCAGCTGTTCGAGTCCTACATGCAAGTATCAGAGCAGTCACAATTCCACCTGGCCTCCAAGTGCCCCCTCGTGGCTGGGTGCAATAATACCAGGTAACCATCTTAGTGTCCCTTCATAGGATCCTTAAAGATGCCAATGCAAGAACGGGGGGGGGGGGCAATATTACCCCCTAGCTGAGGCTGATTTACTATCCCATGTAGCAAAAATAGTTCTTGAAAGCCCCAACCAGTCCCGGTCTCTCTCATCCAGTGTACACTGACAGTCTCCAACCTCAGTCCAACAACATGCCTCATACCCCAGCTCCAGCACCTCCTGGGCTTTCCTTACGAAAACTGCCACCCCAGCCCTTCCAGACGGCGTCCTGCCCAGGCTTCCAAAGCTCTGCAAGCTAGGGTCCCTTCATTGCTCTCCTTCAGCCTCCTGGCCCTGCCCCTCCAGCTACTGCTGCCTTGGTTCGTAATTGCCCTCATTACGGTCCTGCTGATGCATCACATGCCGGCCGCAGTCAGCGCACAAGGCGGCTGCTCTGTACAGCGCGATGGCACGTTCGTGCCAGGCCAGCACACAAAGAAATCAGACATTTGCTTTCATCTGCAGGGAACACTGAGGGAGGTGACAGCGGGAAGGGTGGGGCGGCAGCTTGACTGACGGAATCAGTGCAGCCTTGGCTTCTGCTTCAAAGGTGGCCATGTTCGAGGGGGCCTTTTAAGATGCTGAATTTGGCAACTGCTCAAGATTTCCAATGAGGCCTTTCTGACAAAGGAAGTATGTGTCCTAAGCATCGCGGTCATGCAGCCAGCCTCAGCCCCCAGGCATGGAAACTAGGCCGGCCTATGTACCACTTAGGTCCCGCTGAAGTCCTCAAAATAGGGCTGACACGGGATTAAATTGTGCACATGTCCTCTGTCTGAAGGTGAATTTCACCAAAAGTCTGGGACCTCATTCTAGCACACTATGATCTCTTACTGAGGCGAACAAACCTTCATTAGCAGCTGCTCAGAGATTGTGTTGTTATTAAAATACATAGCACCTTAGGGTTTATAAATTACACTTTAGACTATTTGTTTAACCAGATGCTCACACACTCATTATAATCTTACGGTTATTAAATAATCTTTAAGAAAATTTAAAAATTAGGAAAGGCCCAAATTAAGGATGGGCCTGCGCAACCTTAACTCTGCTCCCTTGTGAGTATGCATTATGCTACAGGCTTTCATGTTACATGAGCACATATTCCCCCCTCCCCCCGAAGCCTCCTGCTTCTTTCAGTGCACAGAATGGACAGTGCTCATATTTCTCTTTATTCTCTTCATTCAGTGGGTGGTCCCAGGTCTTACGGACAGCATGCCATTCAAACCTTGCCTTAAATACAGAATTAGTGATTGCCTCATGCGCTTTGCTACAGTGCTCTATCGGAGTATCTTATGTCTCTCTCCAAACATTAAGGAGCATGTCTTTACAGCACCCTGCTGAGTGAGGTGGCCTTATTGGTCCCATTTTACACCAGGTGATCTGAGGCACAGAGATGAACTTCACAGTGGTCATAAGTGCAAGCTAATTGTAGAGGTCTAATTTGAGCCACACAGGGCTTGATTTTTCAGCATACTTAGCATTACCTAGCACTTCATATATTCAGCCCAGCCCTCCCGCTGACCTCCGTTACAGCTGTGACCGAGCAGCATGTCTGGAAATCAGGCCCCCCAAGTCTCAAGTCAGACATGCAGAAAACAAATAGTTTGGTTTAAATGACTTGCCCAGGGGCTGTGGCACATGCAGGGATAGAATCCAGTTCTCCATGGCAGCATTCCAGTGCCTTACCCATAAGACCAGCTTGTCTCTTCCTGTAATTCCCTGCCTCGGTCACTACTCACTCTCCAAGCCTTTGAAGAGTAGTGGGCCCTTGGCAAGGGGAGGGCGGGGGTGTCTGCGCAGGCTCCCGCTCTGGATCCCTGATTCTCAACCTTTGACCTCATTCCTGTCCCTGTTTTTTTTCCCATTTGGTGTCCCCAGTATTTAGTTGCAGCCTGCATCTAATGGCTCCTCCCCCTCAGTTGGGGGAGGAGGGGCAGGGCTCTAGCTTTGGGCAGGCCTAGACCCAATTATCTCAGTACCTGCAAATAGTGCCAGTTTCTACCCCAAATGAAGCTGGGTATCCTGGGGACAACAGCCTCCTTCCTCCACACCCTGGTCCAGCCTATGCATGGAATGAGGCAGCAGCTGAGTGGAATTAGAGCAGGGATTAACCTCAAGCCCCACGAATCCTTTATTTGCTATATGGTGGATAAAGGGATGGACTGTTGCCAAGCAACTATAAATCAGTTGTTCTTCCATGTTTAGCGATTTCACAAAGGACATTCCCGTCCGGTACCGTTCCAGCAGAATGCATGCCAGAGGTGTCTGTCTTTGGGGTCCTCCGTGGGGCACCATGCTTTCCAAAGGAAGCGTGCATGGGGCGGATAGGGTGCAGCCTGTAAGCTGCTTCTGATGCTCCCTGCTTGGAGCAGCAGCTGTTGAGGGTGGTGGTGGGAGGGCAGGGGAGGGAGTTGAATATTATTTTCATGTACCTGTGTTTGCTACAGATTATCCCCGGTCAGGTTTCAGGAAGAAGCCAAGTGATGGCTCTTCAAATAAGACAGTTACCTTTTCCGTAACTGGTGTTCCTGGAGATGTGTTGCTCATGTCTATTCCACAATAGGTGTGTGTGCTCGCCACGTGCACCGGTGGTTTTTCCCCAGCAGTACCCATGGGGGGAGCGCCCCCCACAACCCCTGGAGTGGCGCCTGCCTGGTGCGGTATAAGGGGAGCTGCGCGCTTCCCCCACCCTCAGTTCCTTCTTGCCAGACAACTCCGACGGAGGGGAAGGAGGGTGGGATATAGAATAGACATGAGCAGCGCATCTCAAAGAACATCAGTTACGGAAATGGTAACCGTCTTTTCTTCTTCGAGTGATTGCTCATGTGTATTCCACAATAGGTGATTCCAAGCTATATCCGTTGGAGGTGGGTAGGAGTTCACAAGTTCCCAGGACGGAGGACAGCCCTGCCGAACCCAGCGTCGGCCCTGGTTTGGGAAACGATCACATAGCGTGAGGTGAATGTGTGAACTGAAGACCACATGACGGCCCTACAGATATCCTGGATGGGGATGTGGGCCACGAAGGCAGCTGACGAGGTCTGAGCCCGAGTCGAGTGTGCCCTCACAATGGGCAGCGGGGGGATCCCCGCCAGCTCGTAACAGGAATGGATGCACGAAGTGATCCGCTTGGAAAGCTGCTGAGTGGAAATCGGCTGGCCCCTTGCGCGCTTGGCCGAGGCGACGAACAGTTACAGGGACTTTCTGAATGGCTTGGTCCACTCGAGGTAGAAGGCGAGAGCCCGCCACACATTGAGCGCGTGGAGACGGCGCTCCTCACTGGATGCATGAGGCTTGGGGCAGAGGACCGGTAGAAAAAAGTCCTGACCCATGTGGTAGGCGGAGACCACCTTCGGGAGGAATGCAGGGTGTGGGCAGAGCTGGACCTTGTCTTTATGAAAGGACTATGTACAGCAGCTTGGGCCCTGAGCTCCGAGACTTGCCTGGCCAACGTGATTGTAACCAGGAAGGCCACCTTCCATGAGAGGTGAGACCAGGAGCATGTGGCCAGCGGTTCAAATGGGGGCCCCATGAGACAAGCCAACACCAGGTTTAGGTCCCACTGCGGGACCAGGGGGGTCTAGAATACAGAAAAAGATGGTCCAAATCCTTAAGGAACCGGCCAGTCATAGCATGAGAAAATACCGTGTTCCCCTGCACCAGTGGATGGAAGACCGACAGGGCTGCCAGGTGCACCTTGACTGACAAGGGTGCCAGACCCTGGGCTCTCAAGTGGAGGAGGTAATCAAGGATAAGCTGGATCAGGGCGGTCACTGGGGAGACACCCTGGTCTGCCGCCCACCTAGAAAACCAGGACCACTTCGCCAAATAAGTGCGGCAAGTGGAGGGCTGTCTGCTTTCGAGGATGACACGCTGAACCTGCTCTGAGCACGTCCTTTCCTCTCCACCTAGCCACTGAGCAGCGACGCGGCGAGGTGAAAAGCTGCCAGGTTGGGGTGGAGGAGGTAGCCCTGGTCCTGAGAGAGCAGGTCCAGGCGGAGCAGCAACGGCCAAGGCAGAGCTACTGCCAGGCCCGTGAGGGTCCCATACCAATGCTGCCTGGGCCATGCCGGGGCAATCAAGAGGACCCGGGCCTTGTTCATCTTTATCTTCTCCAGGACCCTCCTGATTAGAAGGAACAGGGGAAAGGCGTAGAGAAGCTGGCCTGACCAGGACAGGAGAAAGGCATCTGAGATAGCGCCCCTCCCCAGGTCCCCCCTGGAGCAGAACCAGGGGCATTGCCGGTTTTGCTGAGTCTGGACTTGGTGTTGTTTACCAACAGGCCCAAGGTGGTGCACATGGACAGGAGTAGCACCACGTGATCCCTCACCTGCAATCAGGAGGTGCCCCTGACAAGCCAATTGTCCAGATAGGGAAATATCTGGACCCCCTGCTGTCTGAGGTAGGCTGCTACCACTGGCTTGCATTTTGTAAACACCCTGGGGGCAGAGATCAGACCAAACGGGAGGACCGTGAATTGGTAATGATTCTGTCCCACCATGAAATGGAGGAAGGGCCTGTGCCCCTCGAATATGTGGATGTGGAAGTACACATCCTATAGATCGAGGGCAGCGTACCAGTCCCTGGGATCCAGGGTGGGGATGATGGAGGCCCAGGAGACCATGCGGAACTTGAGCTTCACCATGTACTGGTTCAGACCTCGGAGGTCCAGGATGGGCCTGAGCCCCCCTGTGGGATAAGAAAACAACAGGAGTAATACCCCTTGCCCATGAACTCCTCGGGCACCGCCTCTATCTCTCCTAGACCTAGGAGCTGCCCCACCTCCTGCTTGAGCAGAGCTTCATGTGAGGGTTCCCCTGGGGGGTGCTTGGGCAGGGAGGAAGTAAACTGGAGGGTGTAACCCTGGGAGATGGTGTTGAGGACCCATTGGTCCGAGGTTAGTCGTGACCATTCCGGGAGGAAAGCTCACAACCAATTGGAGAAGGGGAGCTTTATTGGGGGTGGATACCTGATGAGGACTGCTGGGGTGCCCCTAAGCGTCCCGTCAAAAACGCCTTTTCCCCGCCTGCTTGCCCTTGGAGGCCCCAGGCTCGGGGGCAGGCTGAGGCTGCCTCTGAGGGAGTCTCTTATAGTCCCGCTGCTTCTTATGGGAAGCCTCATACTTTGGGAGGGCAGCCTGGATGGGAGTCTGCTGCAGCTTGAACTTAGGTTTTGCCGGAGCCGGGACACAGAGGCCCAGAGTCTGGAGGGTCGCGCAGGAGTCTTTCATGCCGTGCAGCCTTGTATCTGTTTCCTCCGCAAACAGAGCTTTCCTGTCAAACGGGAGATCCTGCATGGAAGACTGTGCCGTGCTGGGACAGCCCAGAGAGCAGGAGCCGTGACGCCCATCCCATGGACACTGCGGAGGCCACTGATCGTGCGGCCGTGTCCGCAGCATCCGAGGCTGCCTGCAGGGACGCCCTAGTGGCCGCTGCCCCTTCCTCCACTAGCACTTTGAACTCCTTCCTCTCGCACTCCTGGAGGGAGTCCCGGTGACTAGTGAAAGCAATGCAGGAGATTTTAATGGGCTGTTTTAAGAAAATGACATTATGTCATGTTGGGGGGGGGTGGGGTGGGGTGGAAGGAATCTCCCAGAATAGCTGCAGTCAGAGTTGGCAATTCTAGGTAAGAGGTCAGGCAGATTTTTCTTCTTTAATCACATACTCACTAGGGTAGAGGGTGTTACACCTCCCCTTGGAGCGTCTGTTTTTGTCCGGTGTTGAAAGGGAGAGACCAGACAAGATGGAGGCACTGGCCTGACAGGGGTAAATAAAGGAAGGCAACCAACTGCTCTGTATCTCAGAGATGACAATCGGGGCCCTGATCCAAGAACTCTCACTGGACTCCCGATTAGTAAGGGCCAGCTTTGCAGAAGAACTCAGAACATTTGGTGCACAATGGACATTGAGTTCTTTGGAAAACGTGGCTCCCAGTATTAGGAATAAATTGAGCATAAATAAATTGGAGAATTGGTCTGAAATGAACAAGATGAAATCCAGTAAAGTCCAGTGCAAAGTGCTATACTTCAGAAAGAAAAATCAAATGCACAACTACAAAATGGGGAACCACCATCCAGGCCAGGGGTGAGCAAACTATGGCCCATCAGACCTTTTAATCTGGCCGTCGAGCTCTTGCCAGAGAGTGGGGTCGGGGGCTGGCCCCGCGCTGCCCATCCAGCGCACCCCAGCCCCCGACTCACAATTCCTTGATGAGCACCATCTTCCCACACGTAGAGCCACGCTGCGCAGGCGTGACCGGCCCTGCTTACCCAGATTTCACCACGCTATTTCTGGAATTGGAACCCCGCCCCTAGATGGCAGCACATGCAATCCCCAAAGCATCAGCCTCCTTGCTCCAGTGTCCGCCCAAACTAGCCAATGATCAAGGCCAGCAGCATCACAGGACACCGCCCCTAATCAAGTCCAATTAGGAGCTGCAAGCTCCTTCATGGACCAATCCCTGAGGCACCACTCCTCCAAGAGACTCACCTCATTCCTCATCAGCCAATCATTGCAGCCCAGACCCTCCCAGTCTCCTATGACCCCACTCTCGAAACTGCCCAGGGGCCGCACCTGTCCCAGCTACAGTGCCTCGGCCTGTGGTGGTGGTTGGTATGGCTGCCTTGGTGTCCCTGCTGGCCTAGGAGTCCCCAGTACTGCTCCTGTAGAGCCCTCCCCTCCCCCCACTGTGCCACACCCCATGAGTCCCCCTCCCCCCACCTTGGTAATTTTGTGAGCATTCATGGTCCACCATACAATTTCCATACCCAGTTGTGGCCCTCAGGCCAAAAAGTTTGCCCACCCCTGGTCTAGGCAGTAGTACTGCTGAAGAGCATCTAGGAGGAGCAAATTGAATATGAGCCACATGTGATGTATTTGCCAAAAAAAAAAAAAGGCTAATGTCATTCTGGGGTGTATTTACTGGGGTGTTGTATGGAAGATACAGGAGGCAATTGTCCTGCTCTACTTGGTGCTGGTGAGGCCTCACCTGGAATACTGTGTCCGATTCTGGGCACCACACTTAAGATGTGGACAAACTGGAGACAATCCAGAGAAGAGCAACAAAAAAAAGTGATACAAAACCTGACCTATGAGGAAAGGTTAAAAGAAACTGGGCATGTTTAGTCTTGAGACAAGACTGAGTGAGGACCCGATGACCATCTTCAAATATAAAAGGGGTACTTGTGGCACCTTAGAGACTAACCAATTTATTTGAGCATAAGCTTTCGTGAGCTACAGCTCACTTCATTGGATGCATACTGTGGAAAGTGTAGAAGATCTTTTTATACACACAAAAGATGAAAAAATACCTCCCCCCACCCCACTCTCCTGCTGGTAATAGCTTATCTAAAGTGATCACTCTCCTTACAATGTGTATGATAATCAAGTTGGGCCATTTCCAGCACAAATCCAGGGTTTAACAAGAACGTCTGAGGGGAGGAAGTAGGAAAAAACAAGGGGAAATAGGTTACCTTGCATAATGACTTAGCCACTCCCAGTCTCTATTCAAGCCTAAGTTAATTGTATCCAATTTGCAAATGAATTCCAATTCACCAGTCTCTCGCTGGAGTCTGGATTTGAAGTTTTTTTGTTGTAATATCGCAACTTTCACTGTTGTAATCGCTTGACCAGAGAGATTGAAGTGTTCTCCGACTGGTTTATGAATGTTATAATTCTTGACATCTGATTTGTGTCCATTTATTCTTTTACGTAGAGACTGTCCAGTTTGACCAATGTACATGGCAGAGGGGCATTGCTGGCACATGATGGCATAGATCACATTGGTGGATGTGCAGGTGAACGAGCCTCTGATAGTGTGGCTGATGTTAGTAGGCCCTGTGATGGTGTCCCCTGAATAGATATGTGGGCACAGTTGGCAACAGGCTTTGTTGCAAGGATAGGTTCCTGGGTTTGTGTGTATAAAAAGGTCTTCTACACTGTCCACAGTATGCATCCGATGAAGTGAGCTGTAGCTCACGAAAGCTTATGCTCAAATAAATTGGTTAGTCTCTAAGGTGCCACAAGTACTCCTTTTCTTTTTGCGAATACAGACTAACACGGCTGTTAACATATTTGAAGATTTCAGAGTAACTATTATGAAGAGGGCTGTGATCAACTGTTCATGTCCACTGAAAGTAGGGCAAGTAATCAGTAATCTGCAGCATGGGAAATTCAGGTTAGATATTAGGAAACAAACTTTCTAACAAGGATAGTTAAGCACTGAAATAGGGATTCCACAAGCTCCCTTGGAAGCCTGTCACTAGAGGTTTTTAGAAACAGGGTGGACAAACGTCTGCCAGGGATGGTCTAGGGGGTTACTTAGTCCTGCCTCAGGACATTGATGGCCCTTCCAGTCCTACATTTCTTGGATTCTGTGTGTATGAACAAATTGAAAAAAAGCAATACTGTTTTAACCTGAAACTCCTCTACCTTGAGAGAGAGAAAGAGAAAGAGAAAGAAGCTGTGTTTCTATAGAGGATAGCCATAGCTTGTGGCTCATTTTTAAGCAGCCTCCCTGATTATCCTCTGTCTTTGAATGTCCGACCTTTCGGGTTAAGAAATTTTTTTATCTTAACTGTATTTAATAAAAATCTACCTTCTAGTTTATTTTCACCGTATTACTTGATAAGATCCCCCTCGGTGTGGGAGGATAGATGTAATTACAGGCTCGATGACTTAACTCAGCTACATGTTGCCCTGCCATAAGCAGGAGACAAGAAAGTAAAGGATGGTGCAGGAACTGGTGATTATTAGTGTTGAGACAAAAAGCAAACGACGCTATTTTCAGTTGAAGTTACACTATCACAAAGGAAGGGACCAGCACTCAAAGAAGAAAGGAAGGTTACTTACCTGTCAGTAACTGCAGTTCTTCAAGAGGTGTGGTTCCTGTAGGTATTCACAGTGAGTAGGTATGTGTTTCAAGCACCCAGGACCAGACATTTTTCAATAGCTGGGCCCAGTGGTCTGTACCTGCGCCTTTCACTTCCTTACTCCCCCATCCGAGGGCACGGGGATGGCGCGGACTGACCACCTCTCCAGTTCCTACTTTACCACCAACCTGATAGAATCAGAGCAGAGGAAGGAGGACAGGACATGAATATCCACAGGGACTGCATATCTCTAAGAACTCCACTTACCATAAGAGAAGTAACCTTCTTTTCTTTTTGAAGCCCTGGTCCCCATGGATAATTCACTCTGGGTGACTCCTAAGTTGTATTAATTGAGGCCAGTGGGAGGATGTGCTCTGCACCCCAGTTTGGAGGATTGCTGAACCTTAAGGAAGCATCCCCGGCGAAGCTTAAATCAAGGCATAGTGCCTGGTAAATGAATAGGAGGACTTGTGGCACCTTAGAGGGTAACAAATTTGAGCATAAGCTTTCGTGAGCTACAGGAATGCATCCGATGAAGTGAGCTGTAGCTCATGAAAGCTTATGCTCAAATAAATTGGTTAGTCTCTAAGGTGCCACAAGTCCTCCTTTTCTTTTTGCGGATACAGACTAACACGGCTGCTACTCTGAAACCTGGTAAATGAATGGAGCCCCAGGTGGCTGCTCTACAGCTCTCCAAGAGTGGGGTTCCTTGCAGGTGAGCCACAGAGGCAGCCTGAGCTCTGGTACAATGAGCCCGGCCAGACTGAGGGGGGAGGGGATTCCACAAGATCAAAGCAGAGGCGGATGCAGATGGATTGTCAGCTGAGGGCTGAGCCAAAAGTTGAATAATGAAGTCTGTCACTGTGGCAAACCTGTCTTGAGGTAAGTAGCCCGTCTCGGAGAGAGTCTAGATTTGCTCCAAACAATTTTATAGTAGTTGTGGGTGTTAAAGCTGACTTTCCTAGATTTCCCAGAAGCCCCAAGGAGTGACACAGGTCAAGTAAGGTGGTGACTGCTACCTGTACCTCCTGATACGATCGTCCCATGAACAGCCAGTTGTCTAGGTAGAGAAATACAGGGATACAAAGGTGCATTGCCCTCACAGCCATGATGTTGGTAAAAACCCTCGGGGCCTCTGAAAGGCTGAAGGGGAACACCTTGTTTTGGAAATGCTCTAGGTCCACCGTAAAACCCAGGTATCTCCTGTGCACTGAGTGAAGGTCTATATGAAAATACTGTAGGCATCTTTCAAACTGAGACCTGCAAAAAGTCACCTTTGTTCAGGGAGGGGATTGTGTTGCCGAGGACAACTATCCTGAATCTTGAGGGGCAGATGAAGTCATTCACCTACCTTAGGTCCAGGATGGGTCTCCAGCCCCTCTTCTTTTGGGGGATTAGGAAGTATTTGGAGTTAAAGTCCCTCCCCTTGTAATGAGGAGGTACTGGCTCCCTAGCCCCTAAATGAATTGGAGAGTCCAGCTCCTGTTTGAGAATGCTCTTGGGAGAGGAGTCCCTGAATAGGGACAGGGAAATGAGTTTTGGGTGGCATAGGGAAGGAATTTGATCATATTGCTGGATGCAATGATGTCTAAAAACCCCATTTGTTTGATGTCAAACTGCCTCATCAGAAGGAAATGTGCCAGGCAGCCACCAAGAGGTGGGGGAGAGTCATGATGTGTGGATTGGTTGATAGCTCTTGAACATCCCCTTGGTAGACTGCTGAATCTACAGAGGGAATAGTGGTGGGGTGGGTGTGCCTGCCAGACTGCATGCACTGGCATTTTCTCAGTGGCTCATAGGTCCTCTGGTGACACGATAGTGTTAAAAAGAAACTCGAGAGGCGGTCGGTCCATGCCACCTCCTATGTCCTTGGTTGCAAACACAAGGCGGTGAAGGCATGGATCAACAGACACTGCTATTGAAAAATTTCTGGTCCTGGGTGCAGAGTGCATGCACAGCCACTACGAATACTCACAGGGATCAGCACATGAAAACCTTTGTAGGATTGTTTAGCCTTCTTGATGTCTTACCATTCTGCACTGTCCATCATATTTTGACCAAGGGTCTGAGTACACCTCCACCTAATTAGCACTTGTGCTTTTAAAAGCTGGGAATATATTCATATAAACTCCACTCCACAGTGCTCACCACCCAGCAATTATCTTCAGCATACTCTGATGTAACTACCTCAATACCATGTGCTTCTGGCACCACTGGGGTTGAAGACATGGGTGAGATCTTTACACAGGAGAGTGATCACACAGATAGAATTAGACCAGGAACCATAGCCATCAGCCCCATGGTGAAAGCTGTGGCATAGACAAACTCACCACGTCCCCTAACCCTACCGATTCTGCTAGTACAAAAGGCCAGAGAACAAGAGCCAAGATATACGCGCACACTCCTACTGATAAAACAGAAAGGAGCTCCAAGTAATAATGTAATACCATTAGAGTGGCCATGCGCATTGGAAAAAAGCTGATTACCATATCCATATAATTACCAGAGTTTTATTCATTTATTCTAAATGGCATATGTAGAGATTCAATTTGAACTTGGAGAAGCCTTTCTGTTCTCTAAAGTAGCCGTTCGCAAGTCTACGTAACACCAAGTCTAAAATGCAAGAAATGGACCAGGATCAAGCTGGAAGAGACCTGCATTTTCTAGTCTAAAAACCTCCAAATGCAAGGACATCATCTAGTAGGTCGGCCAGGTCATTTTCACCACTGGGGCACAGTGCTTAGGATGACATGCCATGTATCTAAGCACTCCAGAAGCTTTGAGTCACATTCCACTGACTGTCCTATTTTTCCACACAGGGAGAGGTTTTCTTAAACCGTGTGGCACAGTCGGTTCTCTAACTCCAGGAGGGCATTAACAAGCACGTATCTGGCAGCAGGGAAGTGAGTTAAGGGCAAAAGAGCAGATGAAGGCATGGAACCTTTGATCCCTCTTTGCCATCCCACCATTATGCCTTGTCCAAGCTTGGCAGACGCAAACAGGTGTAAGACCCAGAGCTTTGCTTGTAGATATATACCAGCTTACACGTGCCATCGTTACATTTTAGAAATGCACTTTGTTACTGCTAGAGCATTTTTTTAAAAAAATGTATTTGTTGCTGCTTTCGTTTCAGAGTGCACCCAATTTGTAGCGGCATAAGAGAGGGACCTACCAAAGCACACTATGATCACAGAAGCTTGTAGAAGCAGCCTTGAGTGAGTCCCATACGCTACAGCCAAGTAGAG
Organism: Lepidochelys kempii; assembly: GCF_965140285.1. Taxonomy (NCBI): domain Eukaryota; kingdom Metazoa; phylum Chordata; order Testudines; family Cheloniidae; genus Lepidochelys; species Lepidochelys kempii. The sequence goes on along the minus strand of NC_136392.1, from coordinate 25,913,555 downwards.
AGCGAGATTATACATCAGAACATACAAGAAAGGGTATCTAACAAACCATACATAGTATATTACTGTTTCCCTCCCCAAACACATTAAATAAAGACTACCTCTTTAGGCAGTGGGAAGTAACAGGCAGGAGGATACTTTCACCCTTTAAAACAGAGCGCTCTTGTGAAGCCAGATCTTCAGTCTACACGAAGTAGGAGTGCCCAGTAACCAGACTGCTAGCTTCTTTACCAACAGAAGGGCCCCACTTACACTGAAAAGTTTGCTACGGTAGAGAATCACAACAGAGACAATGCCACATCCTCCTTCATATGACTTTCCTCTCCCACAATGCCTAGAAAACTCTTTTGGACCATGGCTTGGCAGATGGTAGGTAGACTACTGCTCATTATACACTGCATCTTTCATTTACCATCACCTTATGCTTCTACCCACTCACAGAATCACAGAGTATCAGGGTTGGAAGGGACCTCAGGAGGTCATCTAGTCCAACCCCCTGCTCAAAGCAGGGCCAATCCCCAATTTTTGCCCCAGATCCCTAAATGGCCCCCTCAAGGATTGAGCTCACAACCCTGGGTTTAGCAGGCCAATGCTCAAACCACTGAGCTATCCCTCCCCCACTTGCTCTATCCCTCCCCCACTTTCTCAAAGCAGGACCAATCCCCAATTTTTGCCCCAGATCCCTAAACGGCCCCCTCAAGGATTGAACTCACAACCCTGGGTTTAGCAGGCCAATGCTCAAACCATTGAGCTATTCCAAGGCTGGGTCAGACACTGTTTTGCATGTTATCATAATCATAGTGAGCAAGCTCTCTACGGAAGGGAATGTACCTCTATGGCACCTAGCGAACTAAGGCCCTGATCCTTGCTTGGGGCTTAAGCGCTACTGTAATACAACCAACATAACAGCAGCTCAGGCCAATTTATAACTTGTTTGGTCACCTGTGCAGACTGCAGCAAACCATTAATCCTCCTGTGTTAGAGTATGACTCCCTGCCATTGTAGGTTTTCCTATGCATATGGACCCACCCTAGGAAGCTGATGCGTAGATTGGAAGTCACAAAGTGCAAGAGACAAAAGCAAAAGGGCACCAGCAAGGTGCCATCTTTTTACTAGTCTACAATGGCAGCAAGGTTCGCATTACAAAGTGTTGGGCATCAGTCTAGATATAAGGCTTCCTGTGGAATTCAAGTCACATTTTAAAAAAACAACTTAGGGAAGATTAACAAACATGGGGCTAGACAGCTCCTTACTTCTGCCCTGGAGCTAAAGTGAAGTAAAGGAGACTAGATCATTGCAGGAAGTTTCGCACAATTCAAGATTTAAGAACAAGATCATGTTAATTGTAGCACTGTATGTACAATTAAAAAAAATCACATCGACATAGTATTAGATAATTAGAGCTATAGAAACCTCTATTAAGCACAGTTTCAAGAAATAGGGTTTAGGTTTAGGATTTTCATAACCACTATAGATTTCCTGTAATTCCAATCACTTCAGTTGTGGCTGTTTCCTTCGAGAATCTCCTTAGACTACTAAAAACAAGAAGCTCCGTCTGTGAAAGGGAAAAATACTCAGCATTATTCCTTCTCCCTCCCCTCCACCCCCCAAATTATTAACACTATTGCTATATTATTAGGCTGATCTTAAACTAGAGGTTGGGAACAGTCTTTCCTCTTTTCCCACTACCTTGAGAACAGAGGTTGTACCTACTTTCCATTTGGGGGCTGACTGGGGAAAATGAGAGTGGTCAAGCGGTAAGGACACCTGAAACGGAACTGTTTCTGCACTGAATGGACCAGAACCACTCCCAAGATGAAACAAAGTTGCCCGCCTCCCAGCGTTTATAGTCAAAATGACAAGGATCAGCACAGGGCTGTGGGAGGCACAAGGAGAGAGTTTATTTATTAGGTTTGATGTATTGCTGCCCTTTGAATAAATCAAAATGACTTGAGCCTAGGAGGCCAGCTGGATCGTATCTTCATAACACCTAAAACCAAATTTAATTCCTGGACTCAAGAATAATCGAGGTGGTGATAACATCCCCTTTCATGGTCAGAAGCCTATTTCAATGTCAATGACTGTGCTATTAGCTCTAGATCAGGAGGTAGGTCTGTTGCTACCACGTCACCCTATTAGGGGGGAAAAAAAATTAATTTGCATGTGCAAATTACATCTCCCCAACTGTTGACCGGCTCTCAAGGGGTTACGAGGTATGCTGGAGAAATGGGAGACTTAGATTGCATTCAAACCCTTGAAGTGAACACTGAAATACACTAGTACACAATCACACACATACAGTACGTCTACAGACCCACAGTCTAGTGCATCAGTTCACAGATATTACAGAGAAGTCACGTCCATGTCGTTTAAACAACTCAACTGTGCCCTAGAGGTTAAGAAGCCCATTAAAAAAACAAAAACCAAGAATATGGTCTTTTTTTTTTTTTTTAAAGGGGGGAAATATCAGAGCTATAAACTGAGGTTAGTTTTGAATTTTGTTTTATCAGCCAACTGTCCTTGCTCTATTAAACCTTATTCCTGCAGGAAAGTAAGGAGATACTGATATAACAAAAGTCTGGCAGAGAGGCATACACTTGCTTCTGATTATCTACCATGGCTTGAGACACTGACAATATATCTTACCCACCATAAACTCATTATACATGCCCTGCTTCACTGTGCCTGGCCAGAACCCAGGGAATATGCTTGGAACTCTTTGGGCAGTAGACCAGGTATGATTGACTGAGGCAGTGTGAATGGTCCCCACGCCATTTAAAGAGGTTTTTCAGCTCAGCAAAACAGGCTACAGCCCCTAACACTGAGCCCAGAAAACAACTGCTCAACTGCTTTGGGGAGAGTACCCCAGCAGTCTGGGTACCTTTGGAAACGTGATTAAGATGAACTCACATTCTACATGTTCCTAGTTTTAGAATGCTAAGAAACTCTAAAAAGCCTTATTTAAAAAAAAAATCCAGCAAGTCAACATCTTCTACCCATAAAGTTAAAAGCCAATGCTAGATTTGAGCCACTGTTTATGGTCATTGCAGGCTACGAGATTTATATGGTAGGAGGAGAAATCTTTCATACTATATATGCATAAACACAGTATACAGTGTTCACTTAGATAGGATTTAGCTTTTTATTTTATTTTTTTCTCCTTTTTGATCACCAACACCCTGATTTAAATTCCTCTGGGATTTCCCCCACATGAAACAGACAAGATCTCCCCACTCAAACAACATGATTGCTTAACTTGGGGGCAAGTATTCCTTTTGGGGAGGGTGGAAAAGAATGCGCTGCTGGCATTCAGTCCCGACTCCAAGAAGCTAAACTGAAGAGGAGGAGTGAGGCGGAAGAAGGAGCTAAAAAGGATCAAAATATTTAGCAACCCCTCCCTCCCCACCAAAAAAAGCACGGGATACAAGGAAAAATAATCTGATTACACACAGGGTATATATTTTTACACACACTTTTACACACATCTAGATATAGTACATGTAAAAATATATGCTATACATACATCCACTCTCACTGAGGTGCTTTTAATACACCACTTGCACGTGTGTATGGGTATGTATACGTGTGTATGCATTAAATATACAGATCCTAGTAAGTGTATATGTGCATATGTACACATACATACAGGTAGGCCGGCTGCCAGCCTGCCATTAGCCACCCTCCCCCTTCTTTTTGTAGAAAACCCAGTCCTCCACCCTGAAATACCCTATCATTACCCTCTTCCTCCCCCTTCCAACAGGTCTCCACTGTGTAGCAACTGCTTTTATAACAAGTGATTCTCAGGAAAATAAAATGTGTAGAAGGGGACAAAATAAGTGTATGTGTGCGTGTGTGTGTATGTACAGGGGTCACATTGTTCCACCACATCATCCTTCCAGCTCCCATCCTGTGCCTGGAGTGGGGCCCTCTTTCTTTTGGAATCAGACAACGAAGCGCTGCACCCATCACCATCTTATTGCACACATTTGCTTCCAGGCTGCATTAAGGACTCTGCATTACATTCCACAGAGCTTTTCCTCCTTCCGTTTCAAACAAATACATCGATATGTGAACCCTGCTGCCCTGCCCCTGCACTTTGCCCCTCTACCCTCCCCCCCACTAAAGGAAAAAGAAAGAAAGGCTGCTTGCTAGCAGAGTGCAACAACAGTACAGGCTGAACAGATGTTCTCTTCGGGAGCTCTGTGGAAGAGAGGTTATTTCTAACACAGTAAACAAAGCCATGCAAAAAGTGGGAGAGAGGGGGTGGACAGGGTAGAATAAGAGGTAGAAGAAAAAAACCCTAAGGATAAGGAAGAACAGAGCTGAGGAGAAGGAGAAAGAACACAGCATGGCAAGTGCTCAAGGCTTCATTTTTTTGTCGTCCTCTTCTTGTAAACAAGCTAATAATTCTCATTAGATTGAACAAGTAAAAAGATTGAAGTTCCAAGTCTGAGGGGCTGGGGCTTCCAGGAGTCTTTTCAGTCTGTTCAGCAACACCATAGCCAGTGAGAGAAAACAAGAGGGGGAATTTTTGTTCTTGTTATGTGTGGAATTTTTTTAAAATCTTCATTACTTAAAGCTGAGAGAAAAAAAGCCGAATTGGGAGCCCTTTGCCAGGTTGGCTCAGCGTCTCTAGACTGAATAAATCACACTAAGTTCAGAGAGAATTTTTTTTCCTCTTTAATGATTTAGAAAAACATGTGTTTCCTTCCTCTTCCCCTTTGCTCAAAGGCGGGTCTGTGCCTCAGGGACGTAGATTTCAATGCTGTCCGCGCTCTCCGTGGCAGAATTCTGCCGGACAGAAGCAGCCCGCTTGGCTGCCATGAGACGCTTGCGAGCTTCCTGGCGTTGCTTATCCACAGAGTCAGAGGCTTTGTCCCGGTTCAGTGGGGTTTTGGGCTTGGCTGGCTTCTTTGGCACTGGAGGGGGTGGTTTCTTCTCTTCCTTTAAGAGACAGTAAGAAGACAGACAAAACATAAAATAAAAATGCTCATACAAAAGTTCTCTCGCTTCTGAGACAACAAGGAGAGGGAATGGTTTGTGGCCCAAAGGGGGACATGCCTTTCAGCAACGGAGCATCAAGTGAATGAGGAGAAAGGATTCTGGTCCAAGACACTTCTGTTACATACAGTTTTTACTCTCTGCTTTCCATTTAACAGACAATGCATTTAGTCTCACTCTCTGGTGGCACAGAATCCCACCCCAGGAAGCAGATATGGGTTTGAAGGTTGCTCCTAGGGCTTAATGATGGGTCAGAGCACATTGAGAAGATTAACACAGCTGGACTTTAAGAGGCAGACCTACAGTGTGCAATATAAGCTTTATAATACATAGTGAGCTGCAACTCATGTCCCCCCACATTGCAGAACTGATGTAGGCATAGAAATAAAGCACACACATTGGTTTAAAGTGACATGGTTCTCACAGGTACTGATTACAGCCTATTCAGTAAAAACTTAGCCTCTTTATCCAACATCCATTTAACAAAGAGCCTGTCACCTCCCGCTATGTAAATGTGTGCTATTTACTCATCTACCCTTGACCCCCCCAAACACTTTTCCCCTGAAGGTTTAAGGAGTTTCTAAAACTCATTTTAATTTATTCTATAGGAATCTTCTTGATGCACCTCACAGGAGATTACATGTAGGGGTAATCTTTTCTGCTTTTGAACATGCAGAAAACATTATTATGATTACATGCATTAAGAAAAGGTAGAGAGTACGCAGCAAGCAGAAGACAGCAGCAGTTTCAGAAATCTAATCCATGAAATGGTAGTTTAAGAACACAGAGCTACAACAGAAGGGCTATTGCTGACTCAGCAGAGTGCACAATAGTTTGGCCTCTCTGAACTGCCCCATGCTCACCTTCTTCTCCGGTGTTTCTGCCAGTTGCCAGCTGTTAGCCTTTAGGTGGTAGAGCTCATCAAATTTCATGCTGATGTCTTCAATGGACAACTGCAAGAGATCCCAAAACCCAGCCAGGTCCTGGGCTGTGGGTCTGGGATTGGCATTGGGGTTCTGCAAGGGAGAGGGTATCAACAAGAAAATCAGAAACAGCATGTCACCGAAGTCATGAGATTACAGTAGTCTGTGCTACATTACACTTTTACCCTTTGCAATTCTCAGCTCATGTCGACATCTACTGGCTGGGACTGAAACTGCAGACATTTCTCTAAAGTATCCATAGGAAGAGGACAACCAAAATGTCTCATCTTCACCACACAGTGCATGTTCTCTTCTCTATAGGTTCTTGTACTGTACCCATCAGCATAGTATGAGCACATTCCAACAGTGCAATAAGCAATGTGACTACATATCGGTCTTTTTTCCCCCCACTCTCATTCTCTCTCCAGGAGAGACGTGTGTGCAGTGGAATATCTTGTTTTGATAGGGATTTTCAAAAATATACATGTTGCTATATGTTTACATTACAGAAGACAGACAAAAAATTGTGCCTTGCACTTGGAGTGAAGGTGGTGATGTTTATGCTGTTCCTTAGTACTTGGGGGAGTTCATTCCACAGCTTCTGATCAGCCCCAGAGAAAGTTCTGTCTCCCGTAGACAGACAGATGTCACTTACAATGCCTTGGTCATGGCCAACCCTGACAACATTTACCACAGGAGAGACCCAGTCTAGAATCCAAGTACATGTTGGTAGCAGGAAGAAAGACGGCTGCTTAGCCTAGTGCTAATCCCGCAGAGCTACCATACCAGAAGTCCTAAGTTTGAGTTCAGAGACCAGAAAATTTGTGGTTTCTTTTTTAGGCATCCAGATGCTATGGTAATACTTGAAACAACAAAACTGGACAAACCATAATCAGACCAAATGGGATAAAGCCTGAGAACCTGAGTGCCACTTGATACACAGAAATACAAACAAGCTGTTTGTTTCTGCTAGAACTTGGTCAGAAGTAAAACACATTCTCTCTGAAATGGAACTGTGGGAGTTTAACAGTAACCCACAACTGGTTTGAAAGATTCTAAATAGATGACAGAAGTTTCTCCAAACAGCTAGCTGTTCCAAGTGAACTGGAGTTGGGTCCCTGAAGAATCTGAGCTCTACACATGGACCTGGTTTTCAGAGTGCTCAGCACACACATCTGGTGTCAGATTTTTAAAAGATCTCCATACTCAGCATGCACCCAACATGCTGAGCTTTCCAGAAAGTCTGGCCCCTGGATTCTCTGCCAGTGCAAATGTCATTACAGCTATCAGCACAACCAAAAGCAGTCATTCAGCACTACCCCTTATTTTCATGGCCCATAAAACTTTTCCAAGAAATGTCCACTGGGGCTGCAGTTTGACTCATACCTCACCCTGAAGGCTAAATTATTTTCCCCAGAAGGTTTCAATAAAAGCTACTGAGCCCTGACTGAAGTGTTCCTTAAACATCAGAAGGGCTTTCACCCTCGGATAAATCTAAAAATACATTTTAAAAATTTTAAGTTGGTCCTGTTGAGACCTAAGCCAGGACAAGCAACTTCGCCACATTTGAAGAAGTCTGAGTCACACACAGCATTTTACAAGCAACTGGAATCAGTACTGTGGGGATGGTTCCATCAGCCATGCAGGGTAAGCGTATTCTGAGAGGATTTGGGGGCTTTTTATAAACACTTCATTTTTGGCTAACCCTTTGCAGTTCATCTTAAAAAATATTTCAGAATAATAAAATACATGGCTCAAGCAGGCATTCGGAATGCAGAATCTCTCTGCAGCCGACCAGGATTCAAGCCTCGAGCAAATTACAGACAGACATTTGTTTCAATCCTCTCTGATAAATACTCGAGCCAAATTATGCCTCCCAATAGGTGTGCTTGGCTACCACTGATATCAGTGAGAATCACGAGCAGGCATCCCAGGGCAGAACATGGCTTTAATGTTGCACACATACAACAAGAAAATGTGTGAGGTGCCCAAGCTACCCCTCTTCGGTTGCTACACTGACAGTAAGTGCATGTTAAGAAAGTCAGCCTCCTGTTACCGCATAGCTTGTGAGACCCACTTAGTTTTTATTTTAAAAAGCATCATCCATCTTTAGCACCAGGAAACAGCCCGGTTGTATTATACACAGAGCTGCTTCAGCTTAGCAGTACAGAGCTGTGGTTAGACTACTGCCATTTTACAAAGTTACTTCTACTCACCAAGTTTTGCTCACAGAGGCCCCGGAACTGCTGGAACTTTTGTGACATTAGTAACTGTGCGCTGCCCACTGCGCTGAGGACTTTCCCTAAGACTAAAGAAAGAAAAAGAAATTTGAGACGTTAGATACGAAATAAAAACATCTGAATGTAGCAAACAAGAATTTTTCAAAACGTTAAGATGCTTCCTAGCATATATACACATTGGCTTATACTCGTTCTACGAGCAAAATTGTGTTTTACACTCATGTTTTAAACAAGCCATGTCACGAACGATCTATTGTTACAAATGGATGCATTGCCCCTAGGTCTCTGTATACTTTGTTTTCCCTTGTTCTACTGCCAAGAGACCCATCAAGGATGGCAGACAGCCACGCTGCCACAAGATTCTGTTTTTGCAGTAGAGTTTTACTGAAGTTCCTAGGCAGAGGAATCGTTTTTGGGTATGCTTTACACTGCAAAGAGAGACCTGTGGCAGCAAGTCTCAGAGTCCGGTCAACTGACTTGGGCTCGAGCTACGGGGCTAAAAACAGCAGTGTAGATGTTTGGGGGTTGGGCCGGAGCCACCTGAGCCTAAACATCTACACTGCTATTTTCAGTCCCATAGTGTGAGACCGCAAGTCCAAGTCAGCTGACCCGGATTCTGAGACTCACCTGCTGCAGGTTTTTTGTTTTGTACCATAGACTTGTCCCTAGAAGCCAGTTTGATATCCTCTAGAACCCCTCTTCCCCAATATGTATTTAGAGAAAGTGAATTCCAGAGACCCCTAATTCTACAGAGAAGGGAAGCCGCATTCCAGCTGTGATAGATTGCTTCACCTATTGTCCAATTTGTACACAGTACTATTGATATCTATAGCGCGATGCTTCCTAAAACAGAGGGCACTAAAATCATTAGATTAGAGCCTACAGCAAGGTTGGATGACAAGCCTTTTAAGGCACAATCTATAGGCGAGCCACCATTGAATGTGCAATGCCCCTGACCTGCAGGCACATGCAGTCAGACAGACCTTAACCCACTCTTCCAAAATACAAGAGGATCATGAGGAGGGCAAATCAACCATCTCTTTTCACAGAAAGGTTTAAACATTGAGCAGTTCATAAATATTTAGCAGAACGAAGTGTTGAAGTCCCAGGATTTAAAGACTCTTCCTCAGCGTGCTCAGCGGTGCTCTTAGGTGTGGAAACATTGTCCTCTCTTGCCACCAATAGAGGCGTTTGGGCTTTTTACTACTGGAGGTTCAGCTGAAGACAAAGCAAGAACTCTCAAATGCACTGCAGGATCATATGGCAGTGAGGAGCTCAATGACAGATCCTTTACCTATTCATTTTCTGGGCTTTAACTGTTTTTAGTATTTGGGTCTGGTTTGCTGGGCATGAGCTGGACTCTCCAAACACACTTTCAGACTTAGTTCAGCATTAAAGAATTTGCTGGGAAATATTTACTAAGGGCTAGATGGACCCCATCCCCTATTACTCCCTTGCTCAAATGAGTAAGGGCTGCTCAGAGCACAGCTCCTGCCATGGGGGGGAGAGCAAAGCTGGTCCCTGATACTGCCCCTGCAAGCAACCAGGTGAGGAAGGTCTAAGAGTAGGAACAGCCCTGCCCTGCTTGTCCAACTTGCCAGCCAGAACAGCTGGCCTGATGTATGGACGCTGGGGGAGGGGAAATGAAGAGTAAATGGGATGATGTAAGCCATCCCATACCTCCCAAACAACGGAGCAGTGATTTGTGTCTGAGTCACTCCTAGGGCAGTGCAGCTTGTGGCGTTACAACCCAGCCCTAGGTAAAGATCATGCCCACTGTAGCAATACCACCCACATTTACTTTCCTAAGTAACCTCACTCTGTGCCTGCTCCGTGTGATTCTAGAATCAGACTAACACTTATCCCATCTAGTCCCTTCCTGGCCAGCACCACCCCTTTCCTTTGTCAGGGTGTTCCACACGGTAGCAAGTCTCAAGGTATCTCCGCTCTCGCAGGGGTTTTAGCCCCGCAGCCTGAGACAGCTGACCCAGCCCAGACGGGGGTTTTTTATCCCAGTGAAAACCTACCCTCACTGCCAGGAACATTCTCCAGTTACTCAGCTTCAATTCTTGTTTTCTTAAATTTTATCCCACCACAAGTTTATCAGGCCACTACAAATAAGTTTTCCCCATTCCAGTTACACCCCCATGTTCCTCCCGAGTGCCATGCAGTTCTCAACACCCACCTTCTTCAGAGAGATTGTTCTCTTTGGTCTCCTGGTCCATCTGACGGCACCATCCTTCTAACCTTTCTGTTTCTGCCTGCAGCAGTTTCAGAAACCAGTACCCATCCCGCCTGCAGGCTCCTGGTTGTGTTGGTTCTGATGGTGAGTTGGAGGACATCTCAAGCCAAGGGTCTGGAGGAGGGAGAGAGGAAGGCTCTAGGGCTGGGTCACTACTATCTCCATAGGAGAGATTTCTCTTGAACTGGGAGGGCTTGGCTGGTTGCCTGGTACTGGCATCAACGCTGACGGAGTTGTGGCGCGGGGGACAATCAGCAAGGCTTCTCTCCGACGATTTACAGCTTGAGTGATTCGGTTCCTGTGCATCGGAATCGGCGTCCTGTTTGGAGGACATACTGCGAGAATGGCTGTTTCTGCAGAAAGAGCAGGAGCAAGAGAATGAAGGGGAGCCCTCCAACTGGCCGGATTCACACACTGGTGCACAATGCAACGGGTTTGTTTACGGTGCCTGCAGCTGAGCCTTGTTCCCCCTCAGCCCCACCGCCTTAAACACAAATACCCACACCGCACATGCAGACAGCCAAAATTATAAGGCTGCCTGCTTACTGCACTAGGCCATTCAGACGAAATGACTGACGTGCATCTCTAATTACATCTTGGGTTCAGTTTTTATTTCAAGCGCCCATTGATTTAGCTGTTTACATTACAGAGCAAGTACTTTTTTTTGATAAAAGTACATGCTGCTGCTCAGCACAGTTAGTATTGAGACATGGGTCTCAGGTAATTGGCAAAGTGCAGTTTAAAGGGATAAAATAAAAGAGCCTGCGTCTTTCACTTACCGCCACTCGTCCTCTACCTGTACTCCGATGGACTGGAATTTGGTGGTTGGCGTAGGGGGCTCCTCCTTTGCCACCGGCTGAAGGCAGTCAACCTTATTAAACAAAAACAAAAAACAAACAAACAAACAAAAACAAACAAAAACTTGCTGCTAGAATTCATGTTAGTAGAACAAGAGAGTTGCAACCACACACAGAGCATACAGATGCTGTAAACCAATTCAAAGGCTGTTTTAGGATGGATGGCACAATACTGCTAGCCTAAGGAGAAGTCACCAGTGCCCCAATCTGCTGAGGACATTGGAGTTTATCCCTAGCCCTGCAGTAATCAGACAGCCACTCTGGATCTGGCTTTATCAACTGCCACAATAGAAACACGTAGGCGAAGGGTTTTGGTGCCTCAGAGCAGCTGCATGTACAAGGCAGGCAGGCAGGCAGATGGCCGTTCTGAGGCTCAAGAGAGGGCAGCAGCTTGACTGTCAAAGCGGCATCCCTAGAACAGGGGCTCTCAAACTTTCTGAAGCCTAGTATCCTCTCATCAACTTTCCCTCTGCCCACCCAAGAACAACATGGAAGCCCTAAGGAGTTAGTTGCAGCCGTAGGTGAAACCCAGGTACTGGAGGTAGGGTAGGTCACAGCATGAGAACCTCAACCCGAGAATAGGGTCGGGGGGAGCAGGTCAAAACGGTCAGACTCTTTAAAAAGGGAATTCTTCCTCTACCCCTCTCCCGCACCATTGTTTGCTCCAACTCCCACTATTTCTGTGGGGAAGAATCAATATCAAAGTGACATTGGATGAAGTGAGCTGTTCGTCTCTAAGGTGCCACAAGTACTCCTTTTCTTTCTGCCAGCTAGATTTCAGCAGCAGAACAATTCACAACCCAAAGTAAAACCTCATGTTGAAGGTACAGTTTGCACTGCCGAACTTCCATGGCATTCAGAATGATTAACTGTGGACAAGATGGTAAGCAAGGACTAACTTGTTTGCTTTGGGTATGGCTTCAACACAGAAGAATTTAACCTGGTTATATCGAGATGCATATTACGTTGGATAAAGGGTTGTTTCTACAGGATGAAGAAAACTGGGAAGCCTGATGCTATAGAAGATGCGTTTTAAACTGCACTTTCAAACCCATAGTCACACCTGCCGAACCCACATGTTTTGCATTTAAACTAGCAAGTGGGAAGGTTACTACTTCAGCATGTCATAAGGTGACGTTCAGCAGGCGCTTGTGGATACAACAGATGAACATAAAGCTTAGCCACCTGCATTTGAAAGGTTGTCCACAAGCAAAAGGCAAATAGATTAGTAGTTTTTTTTTTTTTTTTTTTTTAATTTATTAAACTTCTCCAAAAGAAGCCCTTGCAGGACAAAGCTTGGATACACACTCTTCTCCCTGAGCAGTTTTCACTGGGCTATAAAGCTAGCAACTGGTTTTCATTAGTTTGTATTTTCTGTTTGCTTTCAGCAACAGAAGTTCTCACAGAGCCAACAGGGGTGAAGGAGGGGCACTCCCATAGGTAGACTGCATCAGATCCATGGTGCCATAATCATTACAGCCCCAAACATGCTTACAGTTCTGGAATAGAAGAGTTGGAATTTTAAATGAAGCTTGACAGTATTGACAGTATGCAGACTGACCTGAAAATACAGTCCATGGCGCACAAACTCTAGCATTTGTGCATATGTACTTTTGGCAAGAAGCCCCTTTAAAGAGAATTACCCATTTAACAGAGCTCCATTATTTTATGACATTTTTATTTTGTACTAAACACATTCCTGTTATAGCAACATTTTGTTGTATTTCACCTCTGAGTGCACTGGATGATTGTTCTACAAAATGGTTAATTTCTTTAGCTATTTGGGGGGGTTCAGCTGCATGTTTAATTACAATACACATGCTAAACAGATAAGTTAAGAACATTTAAGAACATTCTCTGTTACACAACGGAGTACAAACTATTCCATACTTGTATTCCTATAGACGACAGCTTCCTTTTGGGGATATTCTCCACCTTAGGCTCTTCACTTGTCAGAGTTCCTTTGTCACTTTTCAAGGTTGCATTTTTCTGGGGTAACTCTGGAGCATCTCTGGCTGGAGTCACAAGGCTGCCTCTTGTCACACTGGGTGTTCTGGTACTGTCTAAGCTGTCTGAAGAATTACTCAGTCCCGACTGGCTGTTGACGTCGCTCTTGTGGTCCTGGCTATCCAGGTAGGTGTCCTGGGCTGATTCAGTGCTGCTCTGCACGGTGACAGAGATGAACGGCTTTGAGGTGGTCCGAGGTGGGACGGGGGGAGGTGTCTTTTTATATGCCACTAGGCATGATGAACCTGCAACAGCGGAGGTGGGAAGGAGCAAGAGAATAGAATTGAAGAGAACGGGACAGAGATACAGTGAAAGAAAAAGAAAAAGCAGGTCAATAATAATATTCAGGAGAAATCTCCAAGTAGAAATTTGAAGAAATGCAGAAACACCAATCTAATGCCAACAGCTTGCACTGAGTGACCCACACCAAAGCATTTAAAGGGGGGGGAGGGGGATGGAAGCCAGCACTATCCTGCAATAAAGTTCAAGAGAAACAACATGATGTGAGAGAGCCGGGAAGGTGGAAACGTAGTAAAGAAGATCCTGCCAAACTGCTAGAGTGTTTGACAGGGAAAGGCCACCACAAAGCAGAAGTTCTGTGGAACCCTGATTTTTTTTTTTTTAAATCGTGTTTAATGTCTTGGTAAAGCCAAATCGCTCAGTTCTTTGTTCCCATCAGTTGACAAGTTTCTGTATCCGGACCAGGCTGGCGTTTGTTCCTATAAAAGGGAAAGAGGCCATAAGGGTTTCTTCCAGCAGGCAGTAGCTATAATGGTCACAAAGCACTTTACAAACCCTGAAGGGTTGGTTTTTAATCTTTAAAGGTATTTAGGTGCCTAAAGATGCAGAGATGCCAGGATTTTCAGAAGGGCCTATCTACGTATTTAGGTCCCTAAATACCTTTACAAGTCTGGCTCTGAGTGCACAGTACATTATTTGCCATGACTGATTTGAGAGTTGGAAACAGGTATCCAGCATCTTCCCCAGCATGCAGCTCAGTTCAGGGAACTGAAAGTCATCTTGGATTCACGAGGATAAAACACCACCATCCCACAACACATGCCAGTACAGTGGTTCGGAATAAAGAAGAGTCCTAGAAATAAATTAGTCAGTGGCCATCCACATGTCAGCATTCAGCAAATCTGACATAGAAAAAGACTTAAAACACAAGACACCCAGGAGATACTGTATGTACCAGTCAGGCTTTGGTATGTCCAAACAAGAGATGTAGGTGTACACTACAACCGCTAGAAGAGAGCCGGAATCCTTGCAGAACCTCACACAGGAGGCAAGACTACTTTGCTGCTCTAACCATTTAGGAGCTTAGACTAGGATTCTGAAGCTGTTAGTAGCCTAGCGTAGACATAACTGTGTGCCTTAGGACGCCCCAAGGTTATAACTTGATCATTTTAACGTGTTAAAGGCACACAGTTATGTCCAAATTCAAATCAGGACAAGGCTTTTCATGTTAACAGTCTTCCTAATAGCATCTCTCGCGCACACCCCAGCTGTGACAGTAAAAATCTACTAGCGGTAGTAGGTGTGGGAATTTAACAATCGCTAAGAAACATTTTCCCAAGGCCGAGTACAAGAGTTCCAGCTTTCCACTTCTGCAAACCAAAAGTAACCATGTGCCCATCCTTCAGCCAGTTAGTTTATTCCCACTAAGTCACCCAAACTAAGTGCCGAATGGCACTGAAAGATAGCAACAGGACAATACCAGAGAATTAACCAGTGGGACAGAAATAGCCTAAATCAGCACTCATGCCTTTGCATGGTGGCACCCAGTAAAGATGGGACAGTGGGCAGCCTTCGTTGTGGAGACTGGAGTAGCATGCAGTCAGTATAGGAGAACCTGCATGTTTTGTTTCAAGTGTTTTTAGATACCCTGCTGGAAGGGCAGATTTTATTCTCCAGTCACCTCCTTTAAATTCCTGGCAGTTTCTGTATACCGGGGTTCTCAAACTTCATTGCACCGTGATTCCCTTGTGACAACAACAATTACTACACCACCCGAGGAGTGGGGACCGAAGCCTGACCCCGCCTGAGCTCTACCACCTCAGGTGGGGCCAAAACCAAAGCCTGAGACCCAGGTGCTGGGTCTTAGGCTTTGGCTTCAGCCCCAGGTTTTGGGGCTCAGGCTTTGGCCCTGGGCCCCAGCAAGTCTAATGCCAGTCCTGGAGAACCCATTACAATGGGGTCCTAACCCACTTTGGGGTCCTGACCCACAGTTTGAGAACCGTTGCTGTAGATGATTATGTGACAAACCATTATTTTGCTGTGACCAGGTCTACACTAGAAAAGTTTTGCCAACAATTCTATACTGGCAGAAGTTCCTGCATAGATGCAGCTTACACTGGCAAGGAAGTGCTTTCGCCTAAGTAGCTTACAAGTGAAATAAGCTATACCCACAGAAGTTCTTTTATGCTGCTATAAACTGTGCCTATGCTACGACTTCTTCTGGTATAGAAATATTGTAAGAGAAGTTACACCCCTAACAAATATGGCTATACTGACAAAAGTTTCTAATGCAGACCTGGCCTAAATTTGGGACAAGCAGAAGCCATCCTGCCGGGCTTTTCCCACCCAGCCTGACAGTAATACTACTATAACCCCTTTCCTAAATACCTGGGTCTCTCCCATGCAGACTCTTCATCCTTCTGGAGCTAGATACAACACTAGTAATACTATTAAAAAGTTGCTTAAGTTTAACCAGGTACTTTAACTTAGATGAGGTCATCTGCTATCGTAACAGTGGGGTCCTATGACATAGCCTGGATTACAGCAACATTACAATGAGTAGCTCCTGTTTTACTGCTGGGCTGTGAACGTATCCAAAGAGTACTGATCATTTTCTGGCTGCTGTTTCAGCCTACCATGCTTCAGTGTGATTGGGACAGTAAATCAATTACTAGCCTACTGATGTTAATCCTTACTTGTAAGCAAAACAAAAGAGGGGGTTGGACTTCTGCAAACCAGTCACTATTTGTGTACAGAACAGGAACATGCAGGGGAGGGAAACCTGCACTGGGAAAACATTTTATTTGGGGTTATCAAAGTAGACAAACATGAGGCCCAGTAGTCCAGCTTCCACAGGCTGCAAGGACACTGTTTTGGGTGCCCTGTAGATTCATTTTGAAGGTTGGTATTTCCTCTCAATCTTGTTCCCAGTGATCACCAAAGGAACTGGTCTTGATGTGTGGGACAGTGAATGCAAGACTTCACAGGGAAAGGAAGTCTCTAGAAAGTGAGTAGGAAGATACTCAGAATGCGGACATCAATGGAGAATAAGTAATGCTATAAAGAGGTTGTGAATTCAATAGTAAAAGCAGAACAAACAACTGGAAATGAATCAGGGAGTCAAGGGCAACAGAGGATATTCAGGGAAACAATACGATTAAAAGTTAAACATACTCAAGTACTTTGCAGAACCTTAGAACAAGCAATTCCCACCCCTGCAGCAAACGGAGCAAAATCTATGTTGTCAAGCAGAGGCTAAAAGAAAGTAAACTGCAAAGTAAATAGTTAGATCTTAGTCTCTAAGCCAGCATCTTTCCCTCCCTCAATTTATGCTAAATTAAACTACAGCAATTTTAGTCAAGTAAATTTCATAGCTCTGATATTCAGCAACATTTAGAAGACACTGGAGAGCATTTTTTGGAATGGTTAAGTAATTTCACAAATCAAAACAAAGGTGGTGCTTGGTCACTTGCAGAAACATGCCCACTTCATCATGCTTCAAGAAGCGTTTCATGTCAACTGGTTAACGGGCCCATCCCAGAAAGGGTGGCTCAATTCTGAACAAGACAATGCCAGTGGGATCCCCTCCCCACTGCAGACATTCCCCTCCTCCCTCTTCTCCCCCTCCCTGCACACCCTCATCCAGCAAAGTTGTTTCAGCTGCTGCCAGCTCTCCACCCAAAAATGAGCTCACTGCTGTTATATCATCTCAATCTAGCTAGAGCGGAGCATTTACAAAGGAAGAGGACTTACCATCTTTTGGCTGTGTGCGTATAGTGCCTAGCACAACAGCTCTCTGGTGGGAGCCTCTAGGCGCTATGGCAGCACAAATATGAAATGATTTTAAATTGCAGATTGTTTTGCAGCGATAACATAACACTGCGGAACTGTTTACAGGCCAAGTTAATTTCTGTCAGGGAGATGCTGAGTCTGGGGCAAACTGCAAGATAGGACAGTGTAACTAGGACTGGGAATCATGATGCTTAAAGGGTCCTCATCAGCTCTCTGCACTGCTGGCAGAATGTATTAGTTAAAAAAAACTAAGAACAGTCCCAGGCAAAGAGCAAGAACAGTGATGAAAATGTTTCTACAGCAAGATTTCTGGTTTGCAGCATTGTAATCTTCCCATTCAAAGGTATTTTTTGCTTTTGAGTCCTAGCTAAACAAGTTACTAGAATTTGTAGGCTAGGTCTACACTACAGCCTATGCCGGCATAAATGTCGCTAAGGGGTGTGAATTAACCACCCCTGTGCGACATAAATTACACCAACATAAGTGCTCGTGTGCACAGTGCTATGTTGGCAGGAGAGCTTCTCCCACCAACACAACTTCTGCGACTCATGGAGGTGGGTTTTTTATGCTTATGGGAGAGCTCTCTCCCATCAACAGAGAGGGTCTTCACCAGATGTGGTGCAGCTGAGCTGCAGTGCTGTACATATACACATGGCCTTGGCCACGCTGTAGTTAACAATTGATTGGCGGAAGGGGGTCTTTGGGCTTTTATAGCTTTCCTGACAGAGCTATTTTTAGAATGAAAAACACTCAGAAGTTGACATCTTCTATTTGAATTCATCTGCTGTTTCCAGCCAGTCTTTGCCAATATCTACTGGCTCACCCTCAGCCAATTTTAGTTTTTGCCTTTAAGATTCTGAACACAGTCTATGCCTAACCTTTATAATTTTCTCAATTCCTAAGGGACAGCATGCTGATTGCTTGTTAAAGGCTAAAGTGCATGAGCTTTTTAAAAAAATATCCAACACTACCTAACCAATATTTTCAGAGGTCCTTATTCTTCACAGCACCATTCCATGACTTGCCTGCAACATGCCTTTGTTCAAGGCTAAGCTGCCAGGATCACAACCAGTGTTTTATTTTCTATTTAAATAGATCTAAACTGCTGCTGCTGTAAAGAACACAATAGGCACCGCAGGATGTTAGCTTTGTTGTTCCTGTTTACAGAGCCAGCACAGTCATAGTGGATCACCTGCCCATTTCTCAGTGACCTCAAGGGACAATGGCCATTACTCTGAGTTTTAATTTTTTATTATTTGATTCTTTTAAGAGCACCAAACCCATAATTTGTAAGGTAATACAAAGACTTTCCATGAGTGATTTGTCACTTGGTTTCTTTTCTGCTGTATGCATCCCCCCCATTCAACTCACAAACATCTGAAGGAAACAAAAAAACAAACAAACATACATACATCTAATTTTCTGGTGCACAGAGGCCCATCCACTTCCCCTGCCACACAGAACCTGCATGGGGGAAGTAGGTGGGGCTGCACAGAAGGGCCAAGGTCAGGAGGGGGCCAGTACTCATGGGGTGCAGCATGGTTCGCTTCTCCTGCATGGGGTGGGGTGGGGAGGAAGTGAGACAGGTAGGGTCTCAGCTGTGGAGACACCCTACCATGGCAGGGAGTGGAAGGCTCTCATCTCCTACATGGTGACTACCCAGCCCCCCGGGGGTACTGGGCACCCCTCCTCACCACGGTCACCGAAGGACAATGGGAGAGGCATGTGCATGGATCTCCAAAGGGGAACAAGCAAAAAAAGGTTGGGAACCTCTGCACTAGCACAGTGCTTCAAGGTCTAAGTTGCAATAAACCAGATGTGAATTTAAAACGGGCTGCGCCCCACCGGCCTCTCCCCCCACCAAAAAGCTATAGCAAAAAAAAATTTATTTCCAATGAAAATTCTGAACATTCCATGGTTAGGGTTTGCAGCAGCAACCCCGCCCCCCCCCCCCCCCCCCCCCCGTGGTCAGTGGTACTAGGTTTGAATCCCCTGCCCCTCATGGCTGTGGAGATGGATTTGAATACGTGAATCATAGCACCTACCTGAATCTACATACAGACTTGAAACAACTGCTTTAATACATGGCTTCTCGGATTAGGGGGGTCAAAGTCCCTAGGGCTCCTGAAACCTACAGGTAATAGGGGAGAAGGGTATAACCACTCTATCCTTTGTGTCTTGCTTAAATGAGAGAGTGGTCACTGTGCCCATTCACCTGCAGCAGTGCATAATGCCATGCTATATTGTATTTTATAAGCACCGTGCATCCTGAAGGATTGAAGAAGATACATTTATAGTGCATCCCTGACATGAAGCCAGCGCTGTTGGTGGATGATGGCAACAAACTGGCACAGATCAAGGCACAACAGCTTGTGCGAGGGAATTTTGGACTTGGAATTTGTAAAGAAGTTGAACGCGCTGTTTTGTTACGTGACAATATACAAGTCTAGTCACTGAAGCATATTTATATAAACAGTTACACAGAGTTTGTCTAGCTTTTATATAGTGGTTTTCATCTCTAGCTCTCAATGTGCTTTACTAAATAGACAAGTATCATTCTCATTTTACAGAGAAAAAAAAACTCAAGCAGATTTAAGCGATTTGTCCAAGGTTACCCAGTAAGCCACTGCCAAAACTAAGAACTGACCCAGACTTATGGGTCTCAGTCCAGTGCCAGCCACTGTATCATATATATTCGCAGCAGGTATGAAGAGACATCTAAGTATCTCCCATTAGCAGATTCGTTTTTTGTTTGTTTTTTTTTAAATAAAAACTGTCTGGGAGCAAGTTTAGTGTATCTATATTTGTGTGTGGAATGTGTGATGTGCTAAACTTCCTTAGAAATATAACAGAAGTCTGCCACCAAGTCTGCATTGCAAAGATTTTCTACAGTATACGCAGTCAGCCACTCACAGTAGCTTCATCATGCATGTAACCTGCCTCCCTACAGTTGTCTCAGCCTTTACTCGCTGTATCTGCTTGTTTCCTGTTAATTACATGCGGATGATTCAGATCTAGCCTTGCTTGCAAGTCAAATTGCAAGTCAAATTACAGACTGCACTCCAAGTACTGCTGATTAACAATCTACCTCACAGGGAGCTGAAAGAAGGGAGAAATATATACACAGCTGAAGCCTGTGAGAAAGTCTAGCACTCCTGCTATAGTGTGAACACACTGGGGCTAGAAGAAAAGGAGTACTTGTGGCACCTTAGAGACTAACCAATTTATTTGAGCATAAGCTTTCGTGAGCTACAGCTCACTTCATTAGATGCATTCAGTGGAAAAATACAGTGGGGAGATTTATATACATAGAGAACATGAAACAATGGGTACCCATATGCTGAAATAAATTGGTTAGTCTCTAAGGTGCCACAAGTACTCCATTTCTTTTTGCGAATACAGACTAACATGGCTGCTACTCTGAAAACTGGGGCTAGAGGCACCCTTAATCTTCTGGCTTTCACCATAAATTTCCAGTACACCAGTGGCACTTGGCTAAGTAGTTGTGCAGAATGAGTTTTAAATTCTGCATCTCTTCCCACTTATGTTTGTTCTAACCATTTATTGACCTTCAATACAGTGACTTTGCCATTAAATGGGGGGAGGCCAAAGGAACCAGTGATTGAACAACTCTGAAATTCACAGACCTTTCAAATGTGAGATATGATTTATTTATTTATTACCCAAGACCCCACCTATCACCTCATTCTTGCGACATATGGATGTCAACAAGGTACCTGGGATTCCCCCACCTTACTACACTCTGGGCAGAACTTACTCTCATATACAAAGTTTCAGAGTAGCAGCCGTGTTAGTCTGTATCTGCAAAAAGAAAAGGAGGACTTGTGGCACCTTAGAGACCAACAAATTTGAGCATAAGCTTTCGTGAGCTACAGCTCACTTCACTGGATGTATTCTTATGTACAAGTGATCAATGGCCAGAAGGAGATGGCCCTTCCAATTCTCTGTGACTAGCACTGTAAAATTGTTTCCTCCCCCTCACTGGTACAGCCTCTACTGAGGAAGATGATACATTCTTGCTTCTAAAACAGATGCAAATGAGATGTGGAGCTGGTGTGATTTTTGTCTTTATATGGGCAAAACTGAGACTGTTTGTATATGTTCTTACAAGCCTAGCTAAGATCAAAGATGAAATATTAATCAGCATGTCACTCTAGGCACCACAACTCCCAATTAGAGGTGACAGCAACTCCAGAGAGCAACACGGTAACAGTAAAAGAAAGTGTAGCTAAAGAGTCAACAAGCAGAGCAGGAGAAAAGAAAAAAAACCCACCCAAACACAAAAAACAAGTCCATCCAAACCAAAGAGAGATTATTAGAGAAGCAGCCTTCCTCCTCCTCCCATCCCTATCTCTTCACATATATAAACTGAAGGTCAGGCTCAAAACAATTCCAAGCAGCAGATGTTACTAAAAGCAACTATGCAAGACACCCAAAGTCCATTTCTTCAAATCCCATTTATTCATTTCCTTGAATTAAATAACTATGGAGAGTGGCTATTTCCACCTTAATAAGATCAGCAACATTATCCCACCTCCTAAGAGGAGTGCATTAAAAAGGGAGGGGCCCAGCTGTCATTTATTTGTAATCTCTCCTCTCACAGACACACAGCACAGTGGGTTTAATTTCCTCTGGGTACACCCACAATAATTACATCAGCCTACAATGTCTTGACCTACATTCTCTGTTGCCAGGGCCTGTATTAGGTTTCTTCTCTGTTACCAACTACCTTGCTTTTCTTTGTAAAGAAGGACATCACTTTCCTCAGCCTTCAATGGAAGAAAAAGAAGAGTGGTTGCCATATATAGGGCCCCATAAACTACACCATGAAGGGAATGTCAGGGGGACAGGCCAAGAAGCTAGCCTAACCTGAATATTATAGAGCTCTGTCATTCCCTCTCCAATATTTTAAGTAGTTAGCACATTTCCTATATGAATATAACAAACCCTTCTAAAACAAGAGCTGCAATACACATAAAAATCTCAGCTTCCCAGCTGGGTAACAGCTCACCAGTGCATGGTGTTAAAACTTATGACACAATAGGTGCGTGTTACATATAGGTTTCCATTCTGCCTGCACCAGTTTTGTAAGTGTCAATACCCTGTCCTAGGTCAAACAGGAAAGCAGATCAGAGGGATAGTGTTTAGGGATCCACCAGCCTGTGACCAATCTGAGTGACTTTATGCAAACACAGCTGTCTCTACCCGTATCACTTACGCCACTGCTTCATACTGTATAAACCCAAGAATGTGCTCTCTCTGGAGGGGGACTGGCCCTGTATTATTTGTTTGTACAGCACCTAATAGAAGGGGCCTAATCCCCCATCTGGGATCCTTGGGCACTGTTGAAATAGAAATAATAGTGTACACACACACACGCACATAAAATAAACCAAAGCTACTCCAAGTTTACATTTGCCAACCCTGATAGTGTCCTTTTCAAAGGAGAGGACATAGCCCCAGTAAGAGGTTTTCAACAAAAAGTGAAATGTTTACTTAGAAGTCCAGGAACAAACATAAGGCTGCTCTGAAGGTTGTAAACCCCTCTATTTTCATACTATACCATACAGCTTTCATTCAGGAGGACCCCAATGTAATTCCCAAAAAACAGAAGTCATCTAATCCATGACTGTATGCAGCCACCTATATGAAATACAGTAGTAGCACACAGCAACTATACACAGAGGTTAAAAAAACATTGTACATAAGCAAAACTAAAGATGTGAGGATGGAGAAAGAGCAAAGTCTCTCCCTCCTCCCCCCAAAGAGTGCCATGGGACCCTCTTCTAAGGACTTAACAGAAGAAACACTCAATTCTTCCTATACTACAGCAAAGCATATACAATTCTCTGAAAAAGAGCACCTTAAAGATTCAAAAACATGTTTTGCAGATGCCCTAGGTTCTCAAGGATGTTCCCAATTTGCCATCATGATTTAAGGGTATTTGATGTGTAACATCTTGTAAGGGAACAAGCATTTATGTTACTTTCTCTGCAAGAGATTTGTGCTGGGTTTCTGGCATTCACTAATGCCCCCCCTAGCTCAGAAGTCTTCCTACCCCACAAGGGCCCGAGGTCTACAAGAACATTTCCCACCTGGTTAAAAAAAGAAGGGTTTTTTTTTTTTTTTTTTTTTAAATCAGAACATTTCTAAGAAAATCCAGTATCCAGACATGTGCTTTTAACTGTTAGACACCCACAAACGTCAAGGATTTAAAGGAGTGAAGTGTCAGATCATACCACCCATGAGAGCTTCAATTTAAAATATGCTATCCCACACTGCAGGGATTCACACCAATATGTTCATCTCTTTTCAGATGGAATCACAATTTTCTTTGGCAGGGCTGACGAGTGCCCCATATGTGAAATCTTAGGAGAAACACTGAGGAATGAGATACATACTTAAGTTAGCTAGCCACAGCCACTCCCAGGCCCATCTGCAGTAACTATTACTGGAACTTCTAGTGGCATTTTAAGTCTGATATTTTCAGTTCCTAACCATCCTTCCAAAAGTAGTTTTCAGTGCAGACTTTAAAGCAAGCTGGGGCAGAGGGATGTAATTCAACTCTATACCCTAAAGTTAGGCTTAGTAGAATTTGATTTTTAATATTACTATTATATAATATTATATATATTTGACAGACATTGATGTTTATTTTAGGCTTTTTTTCTATTTTTAGAGATTTACATTTTCACAGTTGTAGGAAATTATGGGGGGAAGATTCAGACAATTTAATGACAGTAGGTACTGATTTAAAAAAAGTTAACGTTTTATAACAGTGAAAACACCAATTGTCAACATCACATGTCAAAATATACAGAGTGATCATCCTTTAATCAAACTCTAATAAGTTCTCAAGCAGCATTTTCCTTACTTTGCCTATCTACATTTCAATGGTCATCAATGGAAATATTTTTTCAGTGGTTTGTGTGTACGGTTAAACAGACATTTACCAACATTTACTGATAAAAATCTAATACTTCAAAGCCTACCTAAGGTAACTTTTAGACATGAATCTTCATTTTGGGAAACAGACAGGGCTCTAATTCAGCTGGCATGCAGCAATACGGCATATTGGCACCTCTCAAGCAGCTACCTTATTCTTCAGAATCTCAGCTTTCATTAAAAAAAATTACGTCTCTAGAAGTTTCAGTTGGAGAAAATCTTAATTGTGAACCAAACAACTGATTCAGCGATGCCTACGCACAGAAGTCTGCAGGAAGCCTGGAATGATATAGTAGAGATGCGATCTAATGTATTAAAAATTGTGAAGTGCTCAGATGCTGTGGTAATGGAACCAGGCAGGTACCTGAAAGTGATAGTACTGCCCCTTTCATCTCAACGAGCTGCTCCATTTTTATTACCTGGTATCAGAATCAGGTGTCCACATTGTTTATTTCATTCCTCAAGCAGAAAGCATGGTGGGTCACAGATCTGCACATTTTACTGGGAATGACTCTTTTTGGTACCGTGGCATTTAGGAGAGACACCACTAGCATCCCCACAGGAAAAGAGGAAGACCCAGGCTCAACTAGCCTAGCAGCGCCTAAAAGCACACTGAAGCTCCACTGGAGGGGAAGACAGAGCGGCATGATCATATTTTAAACACTTGCACAATTTGAGAACTCACACGGGTGGAATTTGAAAGAGTACCGTACTGCTGTCCCCAATGTGACCCCTTTATGCCTGGTAAAAAATGCTTCACAGACTAGAATCCCTGGAGCTATGGTCAATAAGCGTACCAGACACACAGTAACCACTGCCAGAAAAATGTTAGCACAGTCCTCTGCCCACAGCAGGTTTTCCAAATTGTAAAAGGTTTGCAGTGTCAAAAGTTCAGCTTGCCCCTAAAGCTAAACTTAAGTGTGCCAACAACTCGATAGTTTGCAGAGGAGGATGGGGAGAGAGGAAAAAAGCAAGGAAGTGAGAGAGTTGAGGGAACCAATTAAAAAAGGACAGCTGTCCTTTAAAAACAGCATCGTCCACGTGACAGAATTAATTCCCTCATTCTAAGGCTGTGCACGGTTTGTTTACTACACAGTTTCTGCTTTAGACACAACATGAGAGTTTATGCTAATATCTAACTCCCCCCACCCCTTACACACACCCCAAAGTGATGCTTTCATTCAGAGCAGTGATGAGCTGGCTCTGTCCCAGCCATGAGTCACCCCTGTCACAGAAGGAGGAAGTGATTTATTTGGCTGCCTTGACAGAGGAAGGATGCTGACAAAGGGACCAAGGAGTGTGGACCACTTAGCTAGAAGCCATTAGCACTCATGGGGAACCATACATTGCACCTTGAGTGTTATCCAGATAGACATATTACTGTAGTTTGTTTCACTCTTCAATGTTTGTAGTAGTTCACTTGTCTACACGTTTTGGGAAATCTCTTGCTGTTGCAGCTCCAATGACCCCATCACAAATCATCAGCCAGGAATGAACCTAGGGACTTTTAGCACTGAAGTCACAGACCACTATAACCAGACTTAAAGCCATGGTTACACTTGGAGCGCTTTGTCTGGACAGGGTCACCATGTGCTATACCAGCAAAGAACTCCTAGTATGGACAACTTACATCAGCAAAACTGTTCTTCCCTGCAAGCAAAATAAGGTACACCAGAAAAAGTGCTGTTTGATCAATAGAGCTATATCTACACTAGGGGCTTTTGCCAATACAGCTCTGTTGGTCAGGGATCACACCTCTTCATACCCAGGACAGATAGATGTTTGTACTGTAGACAGAATCTAAAGAAGTAACTATTGGCTGGCATCAGTAGACAACTTATCTGGGGACTAGCTAGGGCTGGATTAACCTTTTTTAGCCCCCCCCCACTCCCTAAGGCCCCACCCCTGCATGACCTCTTCCCCCCTGCCTGCCGCTCGCTCCTCTCCCCCATGCGAGTGGTGGGCGGGGCCTCGAGGGGAAGAGGAGCAAGCGACAGGTGGGAACTTGGAGTGGGGCTCAAGCGGAGCAGGGCCACGGTCTGGGTGCTGGAGTCCCCTCTAAGCGTGGGCCCGGCGCAACTGTAAACCCAGAATTGGGACTAGCCACTAGACTGGGGTGGAGGAGACACACTTGGAACATGGCCAGTTCTACATTTATAAATCAGATCAACTAAACTACATCATACAGGGCTGTGAAAAAGTCTGTGTCCTGTACACCATACTGAAGCTGACCTAATCCCTTGTGTAGACACGGCTAGATTGACAGAAGCTACCGCCTCTTGGAGATCTGGATTAACTACATTGAATGGAAACCCCCCTTGACTGACATAGGAAGCGTCTACTTTAAGGCACTACATTGATACAGCTATAGTGTAGTGTAGACATACCCCATGACAGTAGCCAACATGGAAGTACAAGTATATAGACCTCAAAAAGTTTCCAGCACTGACACTGCCATGCTACACAAACATCTCTTAAGAGAGACCAGTGATGGGTTGACATGAGTGTTCCTATCATTGTACCACAGGTGGGAGCAACAGTGAGAAAGTTGTATGCATTATATCATGTTGACAAAGGTACAGATATTGCAGAACAACTCCACTTCGCAGCCCGCTAGTCTAAAGGTGACTATGCAAATTCCAGTCCTATTCACACCACCACTTTGCCCTCTCACTTTCAAATATGCTTCACAGCAATTTAAAAATATGCCTTCCCTAAAAATACACCTTCCCTAAAAATATAGGGGCTCTGCAATAAAAAAATCCTTCCCAAAGCAGTCCACTGGGCTGCTCTTTTGTCCAGTGACATATACCAGGAGTCTTTCACCACCACAAAGGCCTTGTACGCACTGAGGACTGTAAGAGTTCTCAGCATTGCTACACTACTGATGTGCACATCAATGAGCGCACTAGTTTTAAAGTGTCTGACAGCATTTTTTACTGCCATGTCATCAGATGTGCTCTGAGCAGTGTTAAATGACGGATGCAAAAGAGCTGGAGGCCAGCCTATGTGAGCATTCAACTTCTGTGGAACTAAAGCTTTTGAACCTTTTTTGGTTGTGAAAGCTTTTAAAGAAATTTGGAAGGTTAGTTTATAGTCCAAGTATAAACTGATGCACTGTCATTTTAAGCTTGCAGATAGTTTTCTCCAAGGAACAGCAGGAATTGTAAGTTTCCCTGCTGCTGCCCAGAACTGGTCTTTTGGCTTTATCACTAGTTATTAGGCAAATGTTAACTTTCACTGACCAAAGCAAGATCACAAGAAGAAAAGTATAATCCTTCTGTTACTCCATTTCCCGTACAAAAAATCCCAAACCAACCCCCTTCCTCCCCCCGACATACACACAGAGGGATTAGCTGGGCAGAATTATGTCACTAGATAAATTTCTTCCTTACCCATGCCAGTGCTTTAAGTCAGTGGTTCTCAATCAGGGGTACGTGTACCCATGGGGTATGCAGAGGTCCTCCAGGGGGTACATCAACTCATCCAGATATTTGCCTAGTTTTACAACAGGCTATATAAAAAGCTCTAGCGAAGTCAGAACAAACGAAAATTTCATACAATGACTTGTTTATGCTATTCAGTGGTTCTCAAACTGTGATCATTTTAATGGGGTTGCCAGGACCAGCGTTAGACTTGCTGGGGCCCAGGGCAGAAAGCCAAAGCCTGAGCCTTGCTGTGTGGGGCTGAAGCTAAAATCAGAGTTTTTAAGTGAAGTGAAATGTGGGATATGAAGGCAAATCACACTTCTGAAAGGTTGAGAGTCACTGCTCTAAATATGGAATTGAAGACCTCACAATTTTATATCCTGCAACATAATCGAAGACAAACACTTGACATTCTTTATGCATTTAATTTTCAAAACACTTACTAAAACTAGCCAGTTAATTGTGTTTACTCCATGCTAATCATTTCAAGACTATCTTGCAGCAGCAGTTCCACCAGTTAGTTATGTGTTGCATAAAAATGCATTGCCTTTTGTTGTTTTAAAATTTGCTGCCTTTTAGTTTCATGTAATGCCCTCTTATTCTTATATTACGGGATGGGATGAGGAGCACTCAACAGACCTTTGCTTTACTGCTTATTATTTTAACACTGAAAAGGGAATAAGAGGACAGAAGATCCACACAAAGTAATTAATCCCCATTCAAGAAATGCAAGGAGGCTGAAGACCATTGGTAAATTCCAATACAGAGAAGGTCCGGCTTAGGTTAAATTAACGGTGCCCAAACTTTTCTTGTGGTCCCCCCGCCCTCCAGTAATGGAATCTGTCTGCACCTCCCCTCCAAGGGGAGGTACTGCACAGCCAAGCCTTCCTCAGCAGTGGAGCTTGGCCTGGGGTCGGAGCTGGGGGCCAGGCTGGGAGCAGAGCGGGCTGGGTGGAGCTCCCTCCTCCCCCTGTTGGGAGCTGGCCTGGGCCCCACTGCACCGAACATTCCTCTGTGCCCCCCTGGGGAGGGTGTGTCCCACAGTTTGGGAACCACTGGGTTAAACAAAGTGACAGAGGAAAACTGAATTTAGTTTGAAATGTATTAATTCTGTGTAAACTACTAAAGACAGGCAGACAGCGCTCACTTTTTTAATTTGCTGGTCTCTTGAGGAGAGAAAGAAAGTCATTCCCCATAAAACTTTTTCACATACAGGTGGATGAGGTTTTTTTTATTTAGAGGTTCAATTATACAAAGATGACTGGGAACACGATTGCTAGACACCAAGGCACAGATGCAACACAATGAAAATCTAGGCTCTGACATCTAAGGAGAGAGCACTTCTCTTGCAAAGGTCCCTCTTCCTCATGTCAGTGGTTGTCCTTCAGCCCACCACTCGCTCAAGACCTTCTGTTCTGTAGCCTTCTTCCCACGGCCCCAGAAGCTTAAGGGAGAGTCCCAATTCTTGCACAGGAAAACATGTTTACACTAGCTCAGTCAGTCAGTCAAGCCTTAGCAACTGTGGGAAGTTTCTGAAAAACTGCGAAGTTGCAAAGACTACACTGGTTCAGTTCCACCAATATTTTGAATCTTTGGGACCTCTAGTGTAGATGGGTTACCATTACTTTAAGCCTAAAATTTAACAGCGCTTGGAGCAGATCTACCTGACAATGCTAAAAAGGCTTGTCAACACAAGGCTCTCAGTGTTATCAGCAGTGGAGCTGAATCAGTGTTAGCAATGGTAGGAAATTTTGTGCAACTGTTTCCCTAGAGTATGCATGGTTTTGTGGAATTGTCTCCATTTGCTGAGAGAACAGAAAATAATTTGGGAAAGCCTGTAATTCTCCAAGCCACTTTAAATAAGTGATCCATCTAAGTTTCTGTTAAACTTTCTGGAAAGAGGCATATAAGGAAAAAGATGAAGAAATTTCTTCTCTTTGCTTATTCAGCCCTGAGGTTCCCTACCCACTGTTCCACAAGTATATCCCAGTTCTACCCTTACAGGTAACCTTCCTCTAGACTCTGCCATTTGCTCACAGGTTGCAATTGCAGCTGCTGCGTTTATAGATGGGACCATTCAATAATGTCAATGTGACACATCAGCTACCAAAAGATATTGCAGAACTACTGCCAGAAAACTATGCCAACAGTTCTCCACACCCATATGACTTTAAATTCTTCATAAGCTAAAAATCCAAACCACACCCAGTAACAGAGAGAACATGTGTGTCAGCAAACAATATGAAGGAAAACAATGCAACAGAACCTCTCCACAAGCGAAAAAGGGAAATTTAGCATGTGGAGAACCCCTGCTCTCACCCACCCAATTAAAAAACCCCAAACATTAGTCAAGGCTGTCTGCCTAACAGCAAATGTCCAACTGAACAATCAATGCCCAAAATTTAGGTTTTGCAAGGTTTTTACCGTTCATAAAAGTTTTACGTTTTTGTTTATATTTAAGCCATTTCCCCCATTAAGTGTTTGCAACCCAAGACATGGCAGCATTATACTAGTGCAGAAGAAGTAGAAGCTGACTAGGATATCTTCTTTGCCCAAAGCTGACAGTAGTAAAGTTAGTAGAAAAGCAAATAAAATTAGTAGAAAAGTAAAACTTATAATTAAAAAAAAACCACTTTAACAAGCTAGCATGTTAGTTACAAAGGATATAAATAAAATAAAGGGACAACTGCTCACTAGACTGTAGAAACCTACATGATAACCAAAACGCACAACAAACAGAGTTCCCAACTTGCCTGACACACTAGTTCTGACAATTTTTAGGCCTTGAAACTCACGCACTACACCAACACTATAGAAAAGGACAAGCAATACATTTTCAAATGATATGGACTGTTTTTAGCAATGCAACTCCTTACTGTAACAGGAAATTGACCATGTACCTTGGCCCCACAACACCTTGGCAAAGGCTTTGAAAGCTGAGGAAAATGTAGCTACCTCCAACATACACAGCAGAGCACAGCTGGGTTAATTTGGAATATCCCTAATTTCTTAGTAGCATGGTACATAAAGTAGTGGCGCAGAGAAAGCTATAATTTAAGTCTGCTGAGGTTTTCTTGGTGTCCCCCAACTTAGATTTTCTAAGAATTTTAACCAAACATTTTAAAAAACAATGGTTCCTTGTTATTTAGAGTGGGGTAGCACCCAAAGCTTACAAGGTGCTTTCTGGAAGTGAGGGGGCAATTTCATTTTACAAAGGAGCCACTGTGCATGCTGCAGCTTACAATGCAGTTTAGAGAACAAACCCCCAAGCATTAATTGGAATTCTAACACATCAGCAGAATACTTATCTGTGACCCAAATGGCCCTGAGCAAGAGATAAGTTTTTCATCTTTACAGCCTGTACTAAAGTCTCTCGTACTAAAGTCTCCACAAATGCCAAACTACTTGCTCACAATTTACAGACTCCCTATAACGTTTTAGGTAAGGACCCAGATCACCACATTTTACAGCAAGTGGAAGCAGCCGAAGAACGTTTGGCATCACATATGCACGCAGTAGTACATTTCCATCCACACCCATATCAAATTGAACCTGCAGCTTACATGAGGCTGGGTGCAGCTGTTTTAGTGCAAACCTTTCCAACAGGGGGAAGGCGGTGTTAGAAGGCTAACACATTTTCACCCCCTTATTTGATTTAGCAGATCGAAAGGAACAAGATTGAAAGATGAGCTCCCTGCCTCACTGCAGTGCTATTTTGTATCTGCTGTTATTCCGAGTTCTTTCTAGGACCTCCCCCATTTTCTTTCTGCCATTATGCATTCAGTGTCTTCTGTCGGACTTGCTAACCATTTGGCCTCCCAGGAGGATTAACAATAAACCACAGAGAAGGGCCATACCAGAAATATTAAAGCATTGGCAGCACTGTGCATATGATGGGTTGGTAGAATTTTACTTTTTATAATTGACAGATAATATAGATGTTTGTTTTTAAGCATTTTATTTTTACCAATTAATTTTGTACAACTTGCACAATTATGAGGTTAAAGAATTTTTTTTATTTGGATCTATTTTCACAGTTTTGGAAACTTACAGAGGTCAGATAATTATTTAACAGCTGAGCTGAGATTCAAAAAGTTAAAGCTTCAAAACCATTAGAACACAAAATGTCAGATTCACATGTCAAAATATATGAAGTAAATATCCTTAAATCAAGCTCTTGTAGGTTCTCAAGCAGCATTTTACTTACTCTGCCTAGCTGTAAATTTTGACTATTATCAGTGGAAAGATTTCTTCATTGTTTTGTACAGTGAAATAGATGTTTACTGACATTTAGCAACAAAAATCTAAATCCCCCAAAACTGTGCATATACTGCTTTTGGCAATTTACATATTCCCACAGAGCAGTCCATCCCTCTTTCCTGACTTCAAAGAAATACAACAAAGGACTTCCAGCCTTCCCCATATTCTTATTCCAACTGCAGTGTTGCTCCCTTCCCCCCAAATCTTTTAGCTCCAACAGAAAACAGCTGTCTCCAAAACAAAGCCAATGGAATTCCATAGTTATTCTGCAGGGGACTGTGGAAGCTTTTTGCCCAAGACTGTAAAGTGCTGGGGAACAAGAGCAGAGTCTATCAGTAAGCACAGATCTATCCTAATATTATCAAGCAATGTTGCTGACTTAGTTTTTCTTGATCTGATCCACAACATTAAAGTGTAATAGGTTAGTAGGACTGGGATTGGGGAAATGGGAAGGAAAAGTACCAGGACTCATTTACAGGGGGGTGAGGGGAAAGGTGCTGAAGAAGAGAGCTCTGGAGGTGGAGAATATTATAAAGTGACTCCAGAAGAAAGAGTTCACTGTACAGGTTTTCAGAACTGAACCACTCCGTGCTCCAGGACAACTATGAAGCATCTCTGAAGAAAGCTGCTCATTGGTTGTCCCAGAGAAGGACATATTCTGGGGAAATAAGACTGAAGTAAAATAGCCTTTTGGAGGCTATGAATAAGGCTATGTTTTAATCACAGTAAATTTTTAATTTTTAGTAAAAGTCATGGACAGGTCGCGGGCAGTAAACAAAATTTCACAGCCTGTGACCTGTCCATGACTTTTACTAAAAATACCAGTGAATAAAATGCCAGGGGGGCGGGGGGGAGGGAGGGGAAGGAGAGCAGAGGAGGTGCTGCAGGAGGGCGGCCTGGCTGCTGGGGGGAGGGAGCATGCTGTAGCATGCGGCCCAGGACCCTCGCTAGTGCAGGGGGGCTTGGTGGGGCCAGCAGGCTCCCTACCTGGCTCTGTGCCTCCCCACACCAGCAGAGTTGGGGTGTGTGAGGTGGCAGAGGGTTGGGGCATGCGACAGGGTGAGGTGGGCTCTGGGCAGCGCTTACCTGGTGGGCTCCCGGAAAGTGGAGCCCCTCCCCCTCGCTCAGCTGCTAGGTGGAGGCATGGCCAGGCAGCTCTGCACTGCATGCTGCCTCTGCGGTTCCTGGGGGGGTGGGGCATGCTGCGGGGGCCCAAGACTGCCCCAGCAGCAGCCGGTGCACCTGGTGCAGGTGCTGCCTGAGCTGCCCCTGAGCCAGGTACACTGGCTGTGGCAGAAGTTACAGAGGTCATGGAATCCGTGACAAACTTGCAGCCTTAGCTATGAACATTGAATAATATGTATACAGTCTTCATATGGCTAGCAGTCTAGAAACCAATAGCTGAGGGGTGTCAGATCTGAGAAGACCTGTATATATTCTTTATCTATTCTGTTGATCTTTAGTTTTCTCTCTACACCCATCATCAATGTATCCAAGTGCTGTATAACCCATCTGCTTTTCGTAGTAATGCAAGCAGTACACAAAAGTCAATGCTTTTTGGCTCGACAGGGCAACAGAAACTGTTGATTATAAAGTAAGCCTGAACCCAGTGGCAAACAGTGCCATGACAACAGTACAGCTCTTATTCTAACACACAGGCCATAAAACGAATGCTGAAGCTAATGAAATAGTTAAGATCCGAACTGCTGGTGCCACTCAGATTGGGAACTAGCCTGAAAAATTCTGAAGACAAAACCTGTCACAATGAAGAAAACTAGCAAAAGTCCCAATCCTACAAACAGTCGTGCTGTTGTTTCCATGAAGACCTTCATCGACATAATCTCAGACTTGTGACCGTTAGGACTAATGCTCACCATGTGACAATCTGCCTCTTGCCCTTCTTTCTCTCCACAACCATGCATCCAAGCTGCTGTTAAAGCACTGAGAAACAGGCTTAAGGCTTGAAAATATAGCTCAGTTAAGTTACCCTCCAATCACTCTCCTTCACCATGAGAAGAAAAAAGAAACTGTACCTTGCAGACTAGGAACGCAGCACTGTTTCCATAGAGTCTGCTTTGGAGATGAACCAGCTGGGATTTTCAGAAGAGCTTAAGGGAGTCATGTGCTGGACTCCCTTAGTGCATTTTCAAAAGCCCTGAGTGATAGCCTAACCCTGCTTCCAAAGTTGTGATAAAGCTCCCATTGACTTCAATATGGACAGATCAACACTGAAGACTTTTGAAAATGCCACCCTTTGAAAGTCCCAGCCATGCCAGACATTTTGAAGACTGCCTGAGGTTGGAGGAATAAAGGAAAATTGTTGGCCCTGAGCATCTCACTTGCTTTCAAGCAGTTAGTCCTGTTCACGCCAATTGTTGCTCAATTGCCAGGCTGGTTTTAGGATGA
The DNA here is from genome assembly GCF_965140285.1 of Lepidochelys kempii. Classification (NCBI taxonomy): domain Eukaryota; kingdom Metazoa; phylum Chordata; order Testudines; family Cheloniidae; genus Lepidochelys; species Lepidochelys kempii. The sequence continues at coordinate 25,879,196 of NC_136392.1, read as the reverse complement.
AAATTCAAAGTCTCAGCAATTTATATTGCCAGTTGGGATGTCAGCCATCTGTTGCAGTGATTTCCAGAGTTACTATCAAGTCTCACAGCATTCACCTGGGGTACCCCAAAGGGATCGGTCTGCTTGAGAGAAGTGTACAGCAGGGGGAAATGAAGGTTTGTCCTTGTCAGGCCAGTTTGATTAAGGATTTAACACATCTTGTTTCTTATCAATCTAGAATACTTATACACTAACGATCGCTGTACTAGTCGAGAACCTGAATCTTTAATGTATTTATCCTCCCTACCGCACAAGGGTTTTATTAAGTGATATTATCTCCATTTTACAGATGGGAAACTGAACCACAGACACACTAAGGCCACGTCTACACTAGCAAGCTTACAGTGGAACAGCTGTACTGATGCGGCTGTGCCGCTGTAAAGTCGCTTGTGTAGCTGCACTATGCCCACAGGAGAGAGCTCTTCCGTCAGCATAAGAAAATCACCTCAACAAAGGGCAGTAGCTATGTTGGCGGAAGAAGCTCTCCCATCAACATGGCACTTCGCACACTCCCACTTATGCCAGCAAAACTTATGTCGTTCAGGGATGTGTGTTTTTTCACAACCCTGAGCGACACAGTTTTGCTGAAATAAGTGGTAGTGTAGAAGTGGAGCAAGTCACTTAGGCCAGGTCACACAGGAAGTCTGAGGGAGTAGGGAATTGGAGCTGGATCTCCTGAGTCGTAGGCTAGTGCCCTAACCATTGGACCATCCTTTCTGTGAGACAATATCAGGAGTTTTATTTACGTCAAATTTCTTAAATTAACAGAAACCTTCAGAGAGAAAAGAACAAACGAATCTCTAGGATCTAGCTGTCACAGCTAGAGTTAAGAGATAATTAAAAAGAAAAATTTGAGTTACCAACCACTGACTAACTGAACAAAGATACATCATAACCGATGGTTAACACATCAGAATGGTGTCCCTCCTCAGAAGAGGAAAGTTATGCTTAAATCTCAGCCAAGATTAAGGTAGAAAGACCAGTGGGGCAGGAATGAGTCAACCTCAATCACTTGTGTCAACGGACTAGCAGATGTGATTTAAACTTTATTGCAAAAGCAGACTGAGAAGAGACCAATATTTCCAAAAAGAGGAACCCATATGAAGTATTCCTAATCTATTAGAGGTAAAATCAAGACTGGAGTGCATGCAATGGGACTTTGTTTTTCTAAGAGGAGAAATTAAGGGGGGAAAAAATCTCCTACCCAGTCACTGACAATCTCCAGCTGAAAAACCCTTTGCAATATTAGTAGTAGAGGGCATTTACCACCAAAAAACATCACTGCGGAGAAATGAATAAACCAGGAGAAAAAAACCTGCAAAGACCATTGTTTGTCTAATTTCTATTGCCTTAGAATCACATGAACCTGCTAAAATGCTGAAGTTGTCTTTTCTTCCACTCTCAGCTACAACTGTATGTTAATTCTTAGCCAGCCAAATGGGCTGGTACATTCCAGGAAACACAAACTGGGTTCCAGATGGTTGTTGCCTAGCAGCAGCCCACATACTTGGTTGCTTAGGGAACGGGTTCCTTGCATTCTCATTACACAGCTGTCTGCTGGAACTGTTACTCTTGTCTGGGAAGATTACTCACTCAGCTACAAGCTGAGGCAGGAATTTCAGTCAGAACATGTCATTGAATAGAGATGTGGCCAGCCAGCAGCTAAACTGAAGCAGAGTGTTTGGGGGCAGGGTGGATGGCAGTGAAAGTGAGAAAAGATTATTCTTCCTATGTGAAAAACCAAACAATATTCGTAATGTCAAGTTTTTCTTTTTTAAAAAGGCCCACCACCACGAGTAAGAAAATTTGGGATGTTAACAACATAAATTAAAGACAGACTGACCTTCACAGAAAAAGTGGCCCTTAAAGGCAGCGTAATTTATTAGTGCCTGCCCCCAGAATGGAGCATTTTTTATAGGACTATGTTTATATACTTAGAGCTAAGTTACGGCTCCCACATGACAGACTGAGAATTAATCCAATTTTTATACAGTGAGTTAGGGACAGTCTGTTTTCTCCACTGATCGAGACACATTATACATTTCATTACTTTTTGAAATTAATTAATATTTTTAAAGCTTGACACACTAATGCTGTGCCCACTCACACACTGAATTTAACAATTTTATTAAGATGTTAAAATAAAAAAAATGGTACAGAGTTTAATCGTAGAAGTTTCTGGTTATCAGGGAATAAGGTACAGATTATCAAGGGGTGCAAAATTCGGTTTAGGATTGGATGGCGTAAAGAATACATAATCTGCAATATCCCCAATTGGAGGTAAAAGGTTAACGGGTCAAAGTACAGACATTGAGATATGAGGGTATGTTCAGTTGTTGAGTACAATGAATGGATATGATGATGAGGATGGATTTACCCTCATTTGGCGAGATTTAATGTTCAGTGAGTCCAATCAAGACTACAGTATTTTTTAATTTTGCCATTCTGCTGACAGCTAGTTTAGCCATAGCCAAGATGCATTATTGCTGATTTTGTTAAATCAACAAAGTATTTTGCAGTAACTACACTTAGTAATTAGATAAGCATCAATTTACAAATCATCGACTCCTGGGAATGTTACGATTAGGAAGCCCTGAAAGGTAAAGGCAAAGCACTCCCAGGGTTACATAATCATGAGCTTTCATCAGCTTGCATCATTACAGTCTGTACATTTCCATAAGTCTGCCAGGCCAACATCTTACATCAATACATCTAGAGGAATTTTTGGTGTGCTACCTCCCTCTAAAGTGCCAGCATTGTCTATTGCTCCCTCTTACCATACCACCCAAAAGCAGCTCCATCTCTCCACCATGGACACCCTTCCTTCAACTGGGAAGTTTACATGCCCTTTAAGGCTACTCTCTCAGAAGTGCTCCCTGTAGAGCCAAATAGCTCCCAAGATACTTACAAGTCTTGGTTGGCCAAATTTGACTTTGGAGGTTTTCCCTACCACATCACACAGCTGATGGGATGTGGCACTGCAATGTGTCCCTACCTCAAAAATAAATGTGAGTCATTCTGCATACAAAACCCACTCAATCCAATACTATTAATCGTTAACATAGTACCTTTCACATGCAGAGGTTACTACTGGGAACATTTTAGAGAACTGGGGACAAAAGAAAGAAGATGTACATAAAGAAACAAATTTAAGAAGCACTAAAGTCTTTGTGCTGATCATTTAGTGAGAAGAGAGCTAAGGACAGTATTAAGCTACACAAGGTAGTGTGCACAGGACAGAAATCCACAGCAGTCTACTGTTGACCACACCTGTGAAAACAAAAATATTTCCTGTTCTCTTTACGGAGTGTTTCTTTTGGGGTGAAGGGAGCAGAAGAACAAGAGTTCTCATTTCTGCAGCAAGACAGCTAAAACCTAAGAACTGGAAAGGTAGGACTACTAGAATAATCAAAAGATTTTCAGAGACGCTCATAACCCCATACCTCTTTCATTCTATCCCTACGACGGCCACTTAACTGTGCTGTAACTATCTTTGTCTCTCTGCCCTTCCCTGCTCTCCAGCACACATGCAGTATTGCTCAGTCCTTGGCTGAAGATGTTACTTAGATACATCACTGCGCACCACACAGCAAGAAATCACACTTGTTTGAAGTGCCTAGAAGTGTGGCAGCATGTGTGAAAAGGGTCACAGATGTTTCCAACAGCAAATGGAGAACAAAATAGTCTAGAGGAGAAGATTTGCACAATTTGTGGTCTTTGTCCTTGTGGATCAGGAAGATGGGGTATGGGTATTAAACAGCCTAGATATTAATATTTATGTGGAAGCAGCTTAAGTACCATTATATATTTCAATATGACAAGAATTCTAGTACCACTCTCCTCTAAAACACAGATCCTGCTTTTCTCTGGAAAAAACATTAAGTCCCCATTCTATCCCCTAAAAGTAATTATAAAAAATCCTTCCCATTCTACTGTCACCACACTGCATTGCTCAGAGGAGGAGCTCAGACACCACAACGATGGAGGCAGAAGTGCCTAGAAAGATTACACCAGAAATGGTCATCTTAAAGGAGGAATACATAATGAAAAAAGGCAAATCAGTAAACTGCTTACTCCGGTGCAGAAAAAAAATATGAACTAAATTTACTTTTGTAGATTTTTTAAAAAAAACTTTCTAGCAAAAGCTTTCATGAAGACATCTTGCAACAATCTAAACTTAGAAGAAAGTTAGTGATACCGTTCAGTCATGTCAGGTGACTCTGAGGTTAGAGTGTAGGAACCCGGAGCTTGTCTTTCAACCAATGCAACCTTGAAAACTTTACTACAAATGAATAACCAAAATTCAGAGGAAAGTATTGACAGACTGCCAAGAGGTACTGCTATTTGGAACTAAGAGCCAGATTTTTAAATGTATTTCAGTATCTAACTCCATTGATATCACCTTAGAAATCTGGCCCTAAGTTTTCTGTTCTGAATTTCTACTCACTTGATAGGAACAACCATGTTTTTGAAGAGATTCACTCCTTCAACAGTCTGGCCTACGTTTTATTTTGGAGTCACTTCTGAATAGAAAATGACAAGAAGCTACAAAAGATAACATTCAAAGATAGCATGAGGGCTGAGATCGCTTGCAGTTCAGGGGTCAAAGATCTTAATCATAGAATCCCCTTGTTATTCTGTTAGATTACTGACGAGAAATTTTTTTTTATAGTTTAGTTCAGTAGCTCTTACCAGAATGACTGAGTTTGCCTTGGGTTTATGTTCCTTTACTTTAGATGCATGAAACCTCAGAAGGACTATGAAATATTTGACACTTCCTTTCCATTTTGCATCTAGAATGCAATCTGCATGCATTTTAATACCAGACTGCTTATTAGTTTCTATTGGGCTTGTTTGTGTGTGAAAGTTACAAGTGCAAACAGTAATAGGATGTAGTAATAGTAGTATCAGCAATTTAAAGCTGGCCTCCACCCTGACTTATCCCTTATGAGAGACAAGTTTCAAGCTATCATGTCCCATTGTTACTTTGAGAAGTGCTTACTGCCCCAGCAGAGATACAGGAGTTGAGCTGCTGTCTATCTGACAGAGCCAGTGGTGACCGAAGGAAGAAACGGAGGATGGGAATAAACAGCAGAAGCCACAATTTCAGATTCTGCAGGGAAACTGCAGAAAGATTAAGCATTTATAAAAGAAATAAAGCATTTGAGGTTATGAAGTTACAGTTCCCCTTCCTCTCCTTGCACTTGTTAGTGAACCCTGCAAGAGATGGTGCACAGCCTAACAAGACCTGCAGCAAGTACCCACCACTTCTCAATCAAGTGAGGAACTTGAAGCCTAGATGGAAACATTTCAGTAACAGTTAATCCACTAAAGTCTAAGAAATCCGTGCTCAGCTAGAGTCATGGCATTTAAGACACTGAGCCAGATTCAGCCCTGGTGTAACTATGATAATCTGGACCACTGGCCAAAATTCAGCCGTGGGTGCTTAACAGGTTACAGAGTATATGTTTAGGTGCCTAAATAAGCAGCCTGGTTTTTGGAAGTGAGAGATGCTCAGTGTTCAACACTTAATATGGACTTGAGAACTTAACTTTACACAAAGTTAATTTTCTTTCTTCCCTTCTTCCCCATCACCACATTTCCCTAGGATGCACCCTTTGTTCACTTGTTCTTTTACATGAGATTTTTCCCATTGATCCCTCTCCCTTAGATGGAAGTTTTTCTGAAACCTCATCCTGAAATAAAGCAGAAATTCTAGTTTCTCCTGGAAATAATGAGGATGGGAACATGGCTCTTCTTTTAAAAGAACTTCTGTACAAGTCCCCTGACTCTGCATTCATGTGTACACAAGCACATGCCCTCTACTGATGTGGAGTCACAAGAACTCCCTGTAAGCAGATACTTAATGGATATATAACATTAAAGACAGAGTCCAAACTTAAACTTCAGTCTCTTGCTTTGCAGCCAGATGATAGTTACACAGAGACCCCTAGCTGCTGATCTTCACTGCTTTAAAAGATATAGAACGTAACACGACAGTGACTTTGAACGATTACCACACTGTGGGCAGATGTGCAGAAAATTTTGTTTTTACAAGTTTCATCAATATTCTACTGGTCCTGGCAATAGTTTTCTTTAACACAATGATTTGTCTAGATGTACGATATACAAATGAATACACTGTCCAAACGAACAGCAACAAGGGTAGCCTTTGGAATTCTTTATAGGGTGTTGAGCCCGTAAGTACAGTTTCAAAGAATGATCTTTTGCCCAATATCTATTTGGGAAAGCTGTGGGATAACCATGGAAATGGACCAATATAGGAGCAGTGTCATCAGTATCTTCTTCCAACCAGAAACTGCGGATATCACTCTGATCACACATGCTCTAGGACCCAAGAGTAATTTTACACAGATTCTTCTGTGATGCCAACTGTGTTATCTGGCAAGGAGTCACAGAAATTACTCTCCTCTCCCCACTCTCCTGTTACTCCCAAGTTCTTGGCCCTGAATCCCTGACAGGATGCAAGGTCAGAGGCTGGGTAGGAGATACAGGAAGCCCCTTCCCCAAGGTGAAGACAATAGCTGCCTTCTTTGGAAAGAAAGTTCAAGGATTCAAGCCTGCCCTCACTTCTCTCCTTATGCACATTTGTGGCATACTTGGGGGAGGGGAAGAAGGCAGCCTGCTTCTCATCAGCCAGAGCGATGGAAGGAAACTGGATGGAGGATTTAGGAGGCTGTCATTGACTATTTTAAAAGCCTTCAGCTATTGGTAACTAGAGTTTAGAGTGTGCACTTGTTTTTTTAAAAATGTCAATTATTACAAAATTGTTTTCTGTGAAGGATATAAATTGTACTGCCTCATGAGAGGGACAAGCTCCCAATATACACGGGGAATCTATGGGGTCTACCAGGCACCCCCTTCCACAACCAACTTTCAACCCCACCAACAACTGAAGTGCCAGGTAATCTCACTATGAAAAACCTATTCAAGTGTTTTGCTTCAGGTGGTTTTTGTACGAGAAGTGTGAAAACAGAAACCCAATTGACAATATTCTTAGGCTGTGTCCATACCAGCCTTTTTTAAAACGCCTATTTTTGCGCTATTGAGAGTGTGGCACCAGGTGCAAATGATATGGTGGTTAAAAAAATAATCCCACCACATGTACCATTTGTCGACTAATGCTCCCACTGTTAAAGCTGCATCAGTGGTAATAAGCCAAGGAAATCTGAAAAATGAAGACAATCCGGTGCCTACCCTAGCAATTTTGAACTTTCCCTTCCATTTGTCCCTCTATTAAGCAGGTTTCCAGACTTAAGAAATGGTGCTCAACTGCAAAAACTGGACAAGTGCAGACCTGCCCTGATATTTGTAATGCTAGATGACATATTGTCCTTCCAGGACAACATTTGTCATCCTAGGAAGAAGAGTTCTCAGCTTTGTTTTGGGTCATTCCCTTTTGCCCTTCACTGACCCTTAGTTACTGAATGGAGATTAAACAGTCCACCAGAATCTATTTAACCGATTTGCTTGCCTTTCATTAGGAAGTCTTTTTGCAGCATAGCTAAAAGACAGCCTGTGGTAAAATTTTCAAACATGATTGCTTTTGAAAAATTTTACCGTTGGTCTACAACATTGTTCACTTAGGAATGTAAAATCGTACCTTGTTATACCAGATCTCTGCTCTGTGTTTGAGAACTATTTGCTTACATTCAAACAAGTGTATACTATTATTAGCACTGCAGGATCAGACATCACTAGCTGCAGAATCTTTATCACAAAGGACAGTGTAAGACAGATAGAAAAAGGGTTGATTTTCACAACACTAGAAGCCAGATACTTGTTCAGTTTGTGTGTCAACAAGTTACTCTAAGTACCGTCACAGTCTCATACCAGCTCTCAATGAATGAATACCTGGAACCTCAATGAAGAGATACATAGAGCAAGTTGTACTGATTTCTATTTGTCTACCTTTCGGCAGGACAGTCATTTCCTGTTCTACAGAGTCACTCTGCACTATAAAGTGAAGCCAATACCCCATGTGTTCCCTAATGCCTCTAAGTTCTGAGGCTGCCTGCTGTATAGCAGGTGACGCTTCCTCCGATTTAAAAACATTTCTCTGATGATTTTAGATTTCTACACCTTTCATCTCAAGACAAACCACGGGCCAGTTTTTTTGAAGCCAAAATACAATGATTTCTAGAAGGCTTCACTAGTGTCAAGGTTCCTTCCCCACTCTGAACTCTAAGGTACACATGTGGGGACCTGCATGAAAACCCCCTAAGCTTATTTTTAGCAACTTAGGTTAAAACTTCCCCAAGGTACAAACTGATTTACTTTTTGTCCCTGGACCTTATTGCTGCCACCACCAAGCGTCTAACAAAAACAACAGGGAAAGAGCCCACTTGGAAACGTCTTTTCCCTCCAAAATCCCCCCAAGCCCTACACCCCCTTTACTGGGGAAGGCTTGATAAAAAATCCTCACCAATTTGCATAGGTGAACACAGACCCAAACCCTTGGATCTTAAGAACAATGAAAAAGCAATCAGGTTCCTAAAAGAAGAATTTTAATAGAAGAAAAAGTAAAAGAATCACCTCTGTAAAATCAGGATGGTAAATACCTTACAGGGTAATCAAAAAAAGACACAAAAACAGAAATATACATTCCATTCAGCACAACTTATTTTATCAGCCATTTAAACAAAACAGAATCTAACACATATCTAACTAGATTGCTTATTAACCCTTTACAGGAGTTAAGACCTGCATTCCTGCTCTGGTAAAAGACAACACAGACAGAGAGAACCCTTTGTTTCCCCCCCCCCCTCAGCTTTGAAAGTATCTTGTCTCCTCATTGGTCATTTTGGGTCAGGTGCCAGCGAGGTTATCTTAGCTTCTTAACCCTTTATAGGTGAAAGGGTTTTTTCCCTGGCCCCATGAGGGATTTAAAGGTGTTTAGCCTTCCCTTTATGACAACTAGGATATGCATTTCCAAGCTACTGTGCACACCACTGGCTCAGTGTGCAGAGAATGCACAGCTGCTAGCTCAGTTGTCTTCACTATTACTGTGCATTATTGCTTATGGAATCCAACCCATCCCAGTTTCAGAGAAAGCATTCACCTAAGATTCCTGTGACTGCAAAGGAAAGGAAGAGGGGATGCTGCATAGTAAGCCAACAGAACCACAGACTTCAATTCCTTGCCACAGAGGTCCAGGCAATAACCCCTTCAGGTGGAAGGAGGTTTGGGGAGCATGGACAGACCTTGAAATCTTGGGTAAGGAAACCTCCAGGAGTCCCTGAGGGAAAAGCATCTGATGGCTGGCTTTTCTTGGCTACCCATATGATGCCTGCTCAGTGAGGCAGCACAGCTGCTGACCCAATCATTCCCATTCACAAAACCAAATGAGAAAGGAAGTAAAAAAAACAAAAAACCACTTGGACTATTGAAAAGTTTGTTGAAAGCAGCATTTCATAAAATGTTTCAACTTTGACAAAAGCGTGTTTTCCGATGAAAAACTGTCAAAAACTTTTTGACGGTTCCATTTAACTAGTCTAATTTTAGTCCCTTAGATGTTTGATCACAATACACAATGTGGGCCAGCGGTGCATAAGTTAGCAATAGATAAACTCTAAGAGATCAAGTATGCACAGCGCCCGCCCCACTATGTAACACTCTCGCCCTACCTGGAAGCCTCACAACCTAGATATACTAAATTGTAAGATAAACACACATTGGTGACTCCAGTCACTATGACCGGTAATGGAAACAGAACACATTTAGCTTAACGTCTTGACCATAACAAGTTGAGACATTTCAGAAAGTGGTAAGAAAATGTTTTACAAAAGAAATGATTTCCGCAATCTCTAACCAATCCACAGTTGTAAGAGTAATTTGTAAACAGTATAGCAATAAGCAAGTTCACCGCTACCATTCCCATCTCTATTCAGCTCATCCATTATGACATGCAGCAAGTTAAATCACGTTAGTATCTGTGACCTCAGATCACATCACAGGTACCTTGACAGCATGGCTTCTACACTGTGTGGGTAAGCATTACCACAGGGGAGATGGAAATCCTTCTACAATGAAGAGAAGGTAACAAAAAGCCACCCTGCAAACTACTTAACAACTGTGGTGTCCTTTGTCCCTCAACAAGTATCAAAGATCTGCTGTTTGTCTCTAAAAAAGCTGAAGTCAATCACGTACTGTATCCAACTACTATAGCTGGAATGCAGCCTAACATACTTTTCATCAAACAAATAGTTAACAGGTTGAGCGAACCAGTATTTGGTTCTTAAGGATTTTGGGCTTCCTGCCACGTTCTCCTTTAAATGTGATTTCAACAGAAACTTAAAGGGCAGCGAACACGGTTTCCAAAGTAAGCGCAATGTAACTATTTCAAACCTTCTTCCCCTCCACAGAAGGCCTTAAAACTAGAGTCATAACTTAAACAAATTTAAAAACTTCACACTTTATTTGAACTCCATTGATCCATTTTGTACTCTCTCTCCATCCATCAATTCCCAACAGTGGGGGAAATAAACAGAAGCTTTGCTGCCCAACCAGCCTCCTGTCTGATTCATTCACTGATGCCACAAGTTTGACATCACAATTGTTTCCATGACGACAGACTGACAGGACTGAATCAAACAGGAAAAGGCAGTTAGAAAGAAAGAAAGCTCTCTTAGGGCACCAAGACCTTGGTAACTGACAGCAATGAGAGAAGATATTACAGAGAGTACATGATAGCTTAATGGTTTCAACAATAAATACATTATATTTAACTTTTGCCCATGTCCTTTACAAAAAAATCAAACCTTGGCTTAACATAAAAATAAAACACCCTATAATGGAAACCAGTCATTTTAATTACACCATTAGCTTCAGCCTGACTCCATGAAGAGCAGGTGTCCAGGACCAGGAAGTAGCCATTGTTTTCTCTTAGCTCAAGCCAGGATCCTCTTATTCATAGATATTTAGGTCAGAAGGGACCATTATGATCATCTAGTCTGACCTCCTGCACACTTTCCATCATAAAGAAAGCACAGGAGAAATATTTTAAAAAAACCCTTTGAGGGTACACAACAGGAACATGAGTACTTGTGGCACCTTAGAGACTAACTAAGTTTTCTTTTTGCAAATACAGACTAACATGGCTGCTACTCTGAAACAGGAAGATGGTTGATTCCACACAGAAGTTCCATGTATACAACAGTTTTGAGTGGAAATCTAAGATGGACACGCTGGACAGATTCTCATCTGGTGTAAATTGGCATGACTTCAACAGAGTTATGCCAATTTATATGAACAGAGAATCTGGCCCATTGACTACTTCTACACTGTTGCAAGCATCTTGTATACAACGCACCGCACCCACACGTAGCACTCTCCGCAAACATTAGTGGGCTTGTGGATTAGAGAGAGTGTTTTCTACATTTTATATTACCTTTGTGTTCCTTCAATGCTATTCTGTGGGTAAAGATTTCAGAGGTGATGAGGCCAGATCAAGCTGAAAGCAGTTAAGTACTGCCTCAGCTGCCCTCAGGTCTGTCCTCAATAGGTGGGGGAAAGGTAGGTAAGCCAAGAGCAGCCAAAGCCTCATGCAGTCAGCTTTACAGGTAGAGCTAATGCCCAGAACTGGCAAAATCGGTACTGAAGAGTGGGCAGGAATATTCTAGTTTGCACTGGGAGGAACAACTGCATTGGTGTAGTTGCTACTCCAGGAGACTGCCCTGTCAACAAACTAATGCAGAGTCAGGCAACAGTGGATGCTCAGAGCAACAGCAATTCTAAAAGTTGCATGAGCCTGTGCACCTCTGGTAGCAACTGTGTGGGTTAAAAGGATGTTAGGATGCAGTGCCATTTCGCCAGCATAGATTTGGCCCTGTAGAGGAACTGGTGCAGTTCTGCTACACAGGAGGTAGGGCAAGATTTGGGAATCCTAAGCAGAGGATATGAGGCCTCAGAAATACGAGGGAAGGACACATGGCTGTGCCACTACCCTAATCCACATAGTGCACATGCCAATAATGAGGAAGTTTCTCCAACCCGAAGGGAGGAGAAGCAGCTCTATTGCTTCAGAGTGGCCAGGGCAAGGCCCAGCAAGGCTAAAAACAAAACCGAATCCAACATCCCACAGAACAGCCTGGCTGCTGAGGGTGCATACTGTGGTCAGGATTTAGGCTACTCTCTCTTCAGACTGTCTACACTACAGATTCAGCAAAGCAGCACTAGTTACATTCAGGGGGTTTTCTAATTTTTTGGATTCATTTTTTTTTTAAAACAAATTGCTTAAGTATTGCAGAAACAGTTGTGTAAGCCCAAGCTATGTCTTCACTGTGGAGTTAACTTGGATTACCTACATTTGATTTACGCCTCTTCAGTTAACCCAGCTCACATAATAGCAACCACACTCACTCAAGCTGTCATGTTCAGGGGCATGTGCCATGATTCTGCATGCTGCAATAATCTGAGCTGCCCTGAGGTCTTTCCCTGTGAAACATGGATGAACCTGACTGCCCCTTCTGGGCACGTATGAGGGGAGGGATTTTTCAAGCCACAATCAATACCTGACATTTCTTCCTCAAATACATGTTGTCATAAATATAAAGGGAAGGGTAAACCCCTTTGAAATCCCTCCTGGCCAGGGGAAAGCTCCTCTCACCTGTAAAGGGTTAAGAAGCTAAAGGTAACCTCGCTGGCACCTGACCAAAATGACCAATGAGGAGACAAGATACTTTCAAAAGCTGGGAGGAGGGAGAGAAACAAAGGGTCTGTGTCTGTCTGTATGCTGGTCTTTGCTGGGGATAGACCAGGAATGGAGTCTTAGAACTTTTAGTAAGTAATCTAGCTAGGTATGTGTTAGATTATGATTTCTTTAAATGGCTGAGAAAAGAATTGTGCTGAATAGAATAACTATTTCTGTCTGTGTATCTTTTTTGTAACTTAAGGTTTTGCCTAGAGGGGTTCTCTATGTTTTTGAATCTAATTACCCTGTAAGATATCTACCATCCTGATTTTACAGAGGGGATTTCTTTATTTCTATTTACTTCTATTTTTTATTAAAAGTCTTCTTGTAAAAAACTGAATGCTTTTTCATTGTTCTCAGATCCAAGGGTTTGGGTCTGTGGTCACCTATGCAAATTGGTGAGGCTTTTTATCCAACATTTCCCAGGAAAGGGGGGGTGCAAGTGTTGGGAGGATTGTTCATTGTTCTTAATATCCAAGGGTCTGGGTCTGTAGTCACCTAGGCAAATTGGTGAGGCTTTTTACCAAACCTTGTCCAGGAAGTGGGGTGCAAGGTTTTGGGAAGTATTTTGGGGGGAAGGACGCGTCCAAACAGCTCTTCCCCAGTAACCAGTATTAGTTTGGTGGTGGTAGCGGCCAGTCCAAGGATAACGGGTGTAATATTTTGTACCTTGGGGAAGTTTTGACCTAAGCTGGTAAAGATAAGCTTAGGAGGTTTTTCATGCAGGTCCCCACATCTGTACCCTAGAGTTCAGAGTGGGGGAGGAACCTTGACACATGTATACATAGATTTTTAGCAGTACAAAAGGAGGCCATCACAACCATCGTCTGAACTATTCTTTACTCTCCTGAAGAGGGACATAAGTGGCAGCGCAGACATAGCCTATGCCAGCAAAGTGTATGTTGCTCAGGGTTGTGAATATTCCACCCCACGCAGCAACATAAATTAAGCTGGCATAAGTGGTAGCGTGCACAACACTGCGTCGGCAGGAGAGCTTCTCCCGCCAACATAGCTTACTGCCGCTCCTTGGGGCTGGATTAATTATGTCAATGGGAGAGCTCTCTCCATTGGCATAGAGCAGCTACATGAGAAATAATACAGCTGCACCACTGTAAGCTCTCTAGTGTAGACATAGCCGCAGTCTACACACAAAACAAGTTTCAGAATACCAAAACAGTTAGGAAATATTGCTGTGACACTGAACATAAGAATGGCCATACTGGGTCAGACCAAAGGTCCATCTAGCCCAATATCATGCCTCCCGACAGCGGCCAATGCCAGGTGTCCCAGAGGAAATGAACAGGTAATCCATTCCCTGTTGCTCATTCCCAGCTTCTGGCAAACAGAGGCTAGGGACACCATCCCTGCCCATCCTGGCTAATAACCATTGATGGACCGATCCTCCATGAATTTACCTAGTTTTTTTTTTAACCCTGTTATAGTCTTGGCCTTCAGAACATCCTCTGGCAAGGAGTTCCACAGGCTGACTATGCACTGTGTGAAAAAATACTTCCTTTTGTTTGTTTTAAACCTGCTGCCTATTAATTTCATTTGGTGCCTCCTAGTTTTTGTGCTAGGAGATAGAATAAATAATACTTCCTTCTTATTTACTTTACATGGTGCCAGTCATGATTTTATAGACCTCGGTCACATCCCCCCTTAGTCGTCTCTTTTCCAAGCTGAAAAGTCCCAGTCTTATTAGTCTTTCCTCATACGGAAGCCATTCCATATCCCTAATAATTTTGGTTGCCCTTTTCTGAACCTTTTCCAATTCTAATATATCTTTTTGGAGATGGGGCGACCACATCTGCACTCAGTATTCAAGAAATGGGCATACCATGGATTTACATAGAGGCAATATGATATTTTCTGTCCTATTACCTATCCCTTTCTCAATGATTCCCAACATTCTGTTCACTTTTTTGACTGCTGCTGCACATTGAGTGGATGTTTTCAGAGAACTATCCACAATGACTCCAAGATCTCTTTCTTGAGTGGTAACAGCTAATTTAGACCCCATCATTTTATATGTATAGTTGGGATTGTGTTTTCCAATGTGCATTACTTTGCATTTATCAACATTGAATTTCATCTGCCATTTTGTTGCCCAGTCACCCAGTTTTGAGAGATCCTTTTATAGCTCTTCACAGTCTGCCTGGGACTTAACTGCTTCCCATATTTTTTATAGTAATATTATGATATGATTGTGTCAATTATAATGTATTTTGTGCAAGATAAGGCACGTGAGATATCTTTGGAAAGGTTATGATTTGCTGAATATGATTATCTTATTTGTATGCACGTGTCATTTTTCTATCTAAAGTTAGGAATATTGAACTATACATTCTGACTACAAAAGTGTTTGCACCCGGGGAATGCCCACCAGACAAAACGCAATCAGTCTGGCTGGCTAGCTGGGAACTAGTCAATGGACCATTAGGGAAAACAACGGATCTTTGAAGAGGCTAATCTCCCACCTTACTGAGAAGCTTTCCTGGGATGCTACAAACAGCCTTTGACTCATTGCTGCTTTGACACTGCAGGGTCATGTGATCATGTCACCTAGTACTGGACTCCATGACAGAATACCAGTTTGTTTTTTTGGGCGGGGGGAGAGAATCATCCCAAATAAATTTGCTAGTCTCTAAGGTGCCACAAGTTTTCCTAGCTGTTTTTGGAAAACAAAGGATTCCTGCCATATGTAATACCTATTTAGGGCAGGGGAGTGACATGATCAATGGTTGTTCTTCACTGAATCCTTACCCAAGATGACTGCTGTGAACATCTAAGAAACAAAGACAAGGGGGGAGGGAGGGGCGCAGAGAGAGAGAGGTGAGTCCAGGCTGGAAAAGGTGTCTGGCCTGTGAAAAATACCTGGAGTTTTAAGCTGCAAGCAAGAACAGCTTGCCTTCAAGAACTTCTGCAATCTGCCTAAATCAACATTTAGGGTGAGAAACCAGTTTCGGTAGTATCTTAAGCTTATATTGCATTTTTGTTTTATTTGCTGGGTCATCTGCTTTGATCTGTTTGCTAACCCTTATAATCACTCAAAATCTATCTTTTTTAGTTAATAAACTTGTTTTAGTTCTCTCTAAAACTAAATTTGTGGAATTCATAACTCGGGGGCAAAAAGCTGTGCTTATCTTCGTCCACACTGAGGGAGGGAGCAAGCAAAATTTATGAGCTTACACCGTACAGTTCTCTGTGCAGCGCAAGACGATACAATTCTGGGTTTACACTCCAGAGGGGGTGTGCACTTGAATGCTGTGCAGTCCTTTAGCTGAGCTTTCTCATGCAGAGCTGATCTCAGCATCTGTGTAAAATTGCAGCTGGGTGTGTCCGCAGGAAGGGGGCTTGAGAGCCTGTCACAGCAGCACAGTGTAAAGGAAACCCAGGCTGGTGGGTCAGGCAAGCTCAGTGGTACCCCAGTACATCAGGTGGCGCCCCGGAGGTGGGTGCAGGTAACTCATCACAAGTACTTCATAGCACTGAACTGGACACAATTTAACATTCAGGAATCAGGAAAAGCTTATGTGCAAGTGAAAAGTACACAGAGAGGAAAACAGAGAAGTCCGGGTGTTTATTTTTCTCTATCAGCCTCTACAAATTTGTTCTAGGGAAACCAGAAGTAAAGGGATACAGAAGCTATATCCTTTCCTCCCTCATTATTTCATGAGACATTCACAGCCCCTTAGACTCAAGGTGGGAGCACAGACAAACTGAACTGTCAGAAGAAAGCAATCTCAATATAAAGATTACTTCAAAGCTTACAGTCGTCAACATCAGCCTTCATAAACAATTGGCCCAATTCTGTCCTATAACTCAAGAATGCAACTCATTAGCTCAAGTTTTGCTAAGTTTAACAACTGTAAATATGCCACAACTTTGCTGACTTCAATGAAGTCATGTCGTACTTACAGCCGTGTAACTGAACACAGAATTTTGCTCATTCACTTCAATGGGACATGTAAACTTATGGGGGAAGCAGAATTGGCCTCAGTGCTTTAAAGAAATACCATCAACTTAGTAACATCAAATAATAACTTCCTTTGAAGATTTTGTTACCTTATTGCAAGTAACATCAAGATAACTATAGATGAGACAGAAAAAAATATTCTCAAATTTCCAAGCTTGATTACTTTGCATATCTGACAGCCCTTTGTATGTAGTCATTTTCACAATTTTCCCTGTATAGTCTGTTTGTTTGATTTCATCAAAGCTAGTAAGAAAAGTACCAGATACCTTATTCACCACTAGGGTAGGTCTGTTGTTGGTAGCAACAGAATAGTTGGTAGAAACTATTGTTACAGGCAGGTCTCTAGTGTTTGTCACCATGTTACCTAGTCCAACCCAAACTCTCAGTGCAGATGAGTTGCATCAGTGTAATAAGGGACTTGCACTGGTAGGCTTACCCTGGTTTGAAACATTTATGCTGGGGATTTGCACCAGTGGTAAAATGTCTGAGCCCTTCCTGTAGTGTAGCTTCCACCACTACAAGAAGTTTATGGGTCTGAGTTTTGCTAGTATAGATAACAGCCTTTGGATCTCTTTACAACAAGAGAAAAAAAATGGGCCAAAAAAGAAAGCAAGAGACTACATAACTTGACAGGAGGATACAGAGGCAGGTGTAGTATCCAAAACCACTTCTCATAAACTGGAAAAATTAGTTGCGGTGACAGTGTCCCTTCAAGCTATCAGAGAGGAAAAAATAGCAGAGCAATGTAAGGACAACCACCTAAAAAACCAAACAGACAAATCCCTACTCTTATTGTAAAGATCAAACTAAACAGTGTTTCAACCAATGCATCATGTATTTAATCACATATTTATGAGATATTAATAATCACATCACATTGAACAGTATATTGGATTAAAAACGGATTATGGTGCATTTGACAATCTGTAAATGGACATCATCTATTCCAGGCTCAAGGAGCAAAGTTAACAAGAAGAGTCAATGATCAAAGCAGTTTTTAATCCTACATAATTACATTTTTTAAAATTTTCTCTACCACTGTTACTGCTATGTGTAGTGTGCAAGTGACACCACTTACAAGTAAGAAAGCATTTGATAAATCAAAAAACATAGCTCAAAGTAATTTGATATATATTTCACATACAAATAAGATATAAGACTGCACTAAAGAAAAAATGTCACAAGACAATTTTAAGGAACTGAAAATTATAACCCTCTAGGCATCTTTTGAAACTTCTATAAATGTGATAGAATCCAGATGACAAATTTGGGTTGCCTCACAGGGACAGCAACACACTGTGTTTTTAGAAATATCTGGTTATGGGATTCACTAAACAAGTTCTTATAAAAAACATCCAGGGAAACCAGTGATAAAGCAACAATACGTCTCAACGCCAACATTCTTAACTCAGTATTCCTGAAGTCCTAATAAATACTTCCTGGCTAAAAGAAGTTTTACCCATAAACATTTACTATCTTCATAGTCTCAACTGCTGCCAACCTAAGAGTTTCACACCTCCCAAGCTACCCTCTTGAAACACAAACACACTCACTACCTATTAGGGTATACCCTTCGGTTTTGCAACCACCACCCATTCTCCCTTTTCCCAGGAGTTTTTGCACAGCAACAGCACGCTCCAGATGAGCATGATGCAAACACAGGTAGTGTAGGCACCCGCGCCCACCCCCAACTCATACAGAGAAGTCAAACGGGGAGTAGGCTACCCCCACACCCAGAGGGGTCAAAAGTGGGGTGTGTAGACTACCAACCCTCCCTTCCCACCCCCGCACAGAGGAGCCGGTGGTGTGTGTAGGCTACTCCCTCCCCACACGCACCGGGGGGGGGGGGGGGCGGACAGACGGACATCCGCTACCCCCTGCACATGCAGAGCGGCGGGCGGGGGAGGGATGTACGCTCCCTCCCCCTGCACGGAGGAGCCGCGTGTGTGTGTCCAGGCTCCCCCTCGGCACATACAGAGGGATCAGGTGTGTTTAGGCTGCCAAACTCTGCCGCCCCCCCCCCAACGCACAGGGGTCAGGGGAATGGACGCTACCCCCCCCCCACGGGCCGGTGGGGGGGGGAGATGTACGCTTCTTTCCCCCATACACAGAGGCCGGAGGGGCGTGAGGATGTAGCCCCCCCCCCGGGCCTTCGTTTCTTCCCCCCGCGGGGAGAGGCCGGAGGGAACCCACACGCGCTCTCACCCGCGGTCCGCAGGGCCGTCTCCGGGCCGGAGCGGGGCTGGCTGCGCTCCGCGCCGGGCGAACAGGAACGGGAGGCGGGGCCGGGAGGACCCGGGGGCGGCCTCTGCTCCCCTCCCCGCTCGGGCCCCGGGAAAGAGGAGGGGAGGGGAGGGGAGGGGGGGAAGCAGCGAACACGCTGCCGACCTCTCCCCTACTGCCCGCCCCCGCCGCGGGCCAGCCGGAGAGCGCGGGGCCCAGGCGGCGCCGGGCCCGAGCCAGGCCGCCCGTCCCCGGCGGGCGGGGCGCCGCTCACCTCGTTTTGCGGCCTGCTGTAAACTCCCTCCCCGACCCCCGGCCGGAAAGCGCGGAAGGGGGCGGGGGGCCCAGGGTCCCTCAAGGGGAGGGCGGGATGTGAGCCGGGCCCGGCGGCGGGGGGGAGGGGGGAATGGACCTAAGCCCGGGGATGAGGGGAGAGAAAAATCCCACACGCTTTTTTGTGGGGTGGGGGTGGGGGTGAGAAAATGTAGCCTGGAGAAGCCCCTCCCTCACGCCTGCACATTTTAGGGACGCTGGCATGAACCCCCGCCCCCAGCACTGCCCCCCTCTATCCGCACAGCCCTGTTGGGACCAGGCAGGAGGGGCCCGGCCGGGGGCAGCAGAGAGGACAGAGGGCACAAAATGCCTAGCAGCCAGAGAGGGAGGCAGATGGCAGGGGGTGCCCTTCTCACAGGAGCCCCGGCCCTATGAACAGTACCGCAAGAAGTGGAAGGGGGTTTTGTGGGATATCCACATAGAGCAGGCCCCAGTGTACAGCACCTGGCACAACAATCCTGACTGGAGTAAAGCTTAGGGACCCCCGGGGCACGTAAATCAGGCTCAACAGCCACCTCACTGCCGAGGTTCAAGTGAACCCGTTCTACACACCCGAGTTGGTCAGTGCAGGGATTTATTACACCTCTTATCCAGCTTTTGATACGGTCATACACAATCCCTCCATTTATACAGGGTAGGATCTCATTTTATTCTTTTAATTAGTGGTCAAATATAGCATGACAGTTTTATTGTTCAGGAGCACCAGATGGTAATTGGCTAGTGGAGTATTAATTTTGGGGCCCATAACATATGCCTTTTTAAGTTGTATGTTAAAAAAAATCCTTAAGAGAAACAGTCTGGGTTTGATGAACGACCTATACACCTCTTCATTTTTTGTTCTTGTAACATATATAGGGTTAGAGCTAAAGGCCACTGAAGTCTGGCCGTCAAATATTTACAAGTGTGGCATTCTATATGATGGAGGGGTGTGCTGAAGTTGCAACTGGCATGGTACAGAATGCTTCAGAGGCATCAAGTCAAACATTCTAGGTATTTTCACAATATAGCCTAAAGACACTACTAGGATATAGCAAGGAAAATGCTAGTTTAAAGGATGTTAACCTATTTTAAGTCCCTATTTTTAACTTTCTAAATGGAAGCATACTCAATGTAGCATAGCAGAAGAATGAATGGTACAATATGTACAATTCCCAGACAAGAGCATTTACTCAGAGTGGGGATTTAATTAACTCATCTATGTTTACAGGGTTATTAGAATGTTGTAGTTGTATAAGCATGAAAACTGGAAATTGTATTACCCATATGGTGCAACTCTAGCGTGTCAACAAAATAAGATATTTGCAGGGAGGCTAGAAGTAGGACAATATTGGTATTTTGAGATGTGTAAGATGCCATCTGTATTTTAGCCAAGACATAAAACTCAAGACTCTGATCACTGTGTGATCAGAGGATTCCCTGGCACTTTTCACAAGAGTTCCCTGGCCAAAATTCCAGCTTGTTCAATTATGATCTGAGAGTCTAGGTATCCTACAGTTTCCATTGGATTTAGTGTCCTTTGTGCACAGAAAGAGTTTACATCAGAAAACAGTCTTAAATATTTGCACAATAGACTGTACTTTACTGTGCTTACTACATTAAAATGAAGCGGAAGTTTCGTTCTAGGGCTTGTGTATTTCTTCATTTATCTAGTCATCATGGACATTCATTGATAATGATTCTAAATCCCGAGAGCCATAAAATGAAAAAAAAAACCAAAGCACAAGATATGCCATCAGCTAAAGAGCTAATGTCTCATTCTTTGGTGCCCTAGTTTCCATTTGGTGATTAGTTAGTGGCCACTTCACGTTTGAGTCTCAGGCCAGTTCCTGGTGGACAGGTGTCCACTTCATAAACAGCATGCATTTTGTACCATTGCTTGCAGGCTTAGCAGCAAGGGCAGTCCTACACTTACTTAAAGGTAGTCCTGGTGTTCAGGTAGATGGGCAGGGCAGGAGAGCGGAAATTTGCGCTAACAACATTGCTATACCTGTCCTGTATATAGAGGATTAAGGAGCTCACATATGCAACGATTGCCTCTCCACTTTTACAGGGATCTCACTTGCACAAGCCATTCAAAGTTGTTACTGCATTGGGGAGCCAGAATGCCATCTACTCTGGACAGAGTGGATTGTAAGAGCTTACTTTAGCAGTCTCCACTTAGTAATCAGGAGTGTTTTTTTGGCCTTGGCATCGCTCGTAAGCATACTGGCACAAGAACAATAAATGTTAACATGCAGTGTAATACTTAATGCCCATAATTAGCTGTGGAAATCTCCATAATCCATGAAGAGATTTTACTGGCACTTTGCAACTATACTTCCCAACAAACATCAGAACCTGGTGCAAAGCATAAAGCTGAGCCTGTTACTATGCATGACCCATGCTGCTCCCCACACAATGGGTTGGCTTGCTGATGAAGCAGCAATGCTAGGTGCCAGTACAATGTGCTGCCATTTGGCAGACCCCAGCTAGTTTCCTTGTGCCCAGGCTTTTGCTCCCAAGAGGCCCTGAACACCTGCAACGTTACTTCAATTAGAGCTGCAAGTGCCAAGAACTTCAGAATTAAACCCCAAGTTGGAAAGAGCTGAGATTGTTGTAGAGGGGGAAGCTCAGAAAGTGCAATCCAGGGTAGATGTGGCTTTAAACCATTTTATGCCTCCTGAATTCTGGGCCTGCCCAGGCCGCAGCGTAAGATTACAGCAATCCCTGGGGTTGCTGTCAAAGCTTTCCACAGCCTACTGGATACTCCACTCCCAGAATGCTCTAGCTATGGTCCTGCCCATCCCCAGAATCTCCCCTTTTGTCCCTGGTACACTTCTAGAAGCTGCAAGGGATTATGCCAGCTCTATGTTGTCCAGGGAGCTACACTGCTCAGAGTAGCAGCATAAAGGGGACAGAATGCAGACCAGGAGTGAAAGAGATCACACTGGAGGGGACAGGAGTGTTGTGTCAGTCCAGCCAGTAAATCTGCAGCACTGATGAGCTCCACAGGGCTCTTTACAGGCTTCATGAGCAAGGAGGACATGACTGTGACTCAGGGCCTCATGTCTGAGCAGAGGTGGCAAGCTGGGAAGAAGTGAAGTTTCCTACACGGAAAAGATAAGGAGTCCGATCACAGGGTAGCTGGTCCCTGTGAATAGGCCAGGTTCAGTGCCCCTTTGTCTGAGCAGGTGGGGGCAACAGAGACAATTAAAGGAGGCAGGGCTACTCCATGGGCCTATAAATGCATGTCAGAGGACAGGAAGAGGAGTGATTGGGGCAGGTTGTGCCTGGAGAGAGGAACCACAGAAGAGTGATGCCCAGGAATAAGAGGCCAGGTGTTCTGGGAAGCGGCCCTCTGGCAGGTGTTCCAGAAGGGAAGCAGAGCTGGCTGAATGAGAACTGGCTGAGAGAAGGGAGCTGGCTAAGACTGGGAAGCTGCAAGAAGCAGGATTACTAAAGACCCCTCGGAGGGGAGGCGGTGAAATTCCAGGACAAAGGGTGAGCTGAAGGACTGTTTTAGTCTATTATGGGCTTATATTTGGACAAAGAAACATACTTAAAAGGAGCCTGGGCATTGCAGTGAGTGTTGTTAAGCTGGGGAGAAACCCTGCCATGTCACACATGGTGCAGAATGCAGAAGGGGAGAGCGAGGTGGATCTCTGTTGCCTGGCGAAGAGAGGGAAAACGCAGGCAGGGGGATGCAGAAGCTATCTTTGGCCATGAGGTGGCAGCCCCTCTATTACAGGTCCCCCTAGAAAAGCCCAACTCTTTTCTTACGGGAGGACTAACTCTAAGAAGAGTTTCAGAGTAACAGCCGTGTTAGTCTGTATTCGCAAAAAGAAAACGAGTACTTGTGGCACCTTAGAGACTAACCAATTTATTTGAGCATAAGCTTTCGTGAGCTACAGCTCACTTCATCCAAAAGCTTATGCTCAAATAAATTGGTTAGTCTCTAAGGTGCCACAAGTACTCGTTTTCTTTCTAAGAGGAGTCACACACAGTAGTGCACTGTATATTAACACATGAACATAGCAATTACCATACCCTATCAGTGCTCCCTCTAGTCCATCATCCTGTCTCCGACAGTGGCCTTCCCCTGAAGCTTCTGGTACATGAATCTTCATATGGGACAATTATGGAATAACTTGTCTGTTGTGGAAAATCTCTTCCCAATCTCAGGCAAGAAGTGGTGGCTTTATGTCCTGAAGTATGAGGATTTACATCCCTTCTAAGTTTGTACAGTGGCTAGCACAATGGGACTGTGATCCACGACTGGAATCCTTAGGTGCTACCACATAAGTAACCATATAAATGTCTAATCCCTTTTTGAATCCTAAACTCTTGGCCTCACGGATATCTTATGACATTGTGCAAAATCATTTCCTTTCATTAATATGAAGTATGTTGCCTTTCAGTTTCATTAACATCCCCTATTTACCCTCTGTCATAACATGAGGAAAAGGAGTGTCTAATTTACCCTCTCTATACCCTTCATTCTGTATATCTCTTTCATGTCTCTTCATCTCCTCTCTAAACCAAGAGACCCAGTCTTCCAACTCTCCTCATACAGAAGGCCTTTGCCTTTCTCCAATCTATTTTTTCCAGATCCATTGAGACAGGGCAAGGGGACCAAAGACAGGGGGTAGTTTAATAAGCAAGTTAGCCACCTAGGTGGCTAAATCCTATTGACAGAATGAAAACGGGGCTTACGTGATTTAAGCATGTAGGTATTCTTGAACACTTTACCTAGTGTTCCAGATGAATGTGCATACCACCAATTGGTATCATGGCATTACAACACTAATTATTTCTATACCCCATTCTTTAGACATCCTAACGCTGTTTGCGCTTCGATTTTTTTGAGAATGCCTGTGACTTCCTCAGGCTGTGAAGGTCAATCTAGTCTGAGATTTTTCACCATCCAGCTGGGGACATAAAGAGAACTGACAGGCTTAACCCACAGAACGCCAACAGGGTAACGAGAATAACTAAGTTCCTGTGTGCACTGGCTGATAAGAGGAAGGAGCAGCAGGGCAGGCAATGGTATTTTGGTTGATGCAGTTCTAAGACAATGCTTCCCGCTGCATCACAGCACAGGCACCAGTGACTCTGAAAAGCCACCGCTACATCATTATCCTTTGTACTGCATTACAGACCAAGGCTAACAGCAAAAATGCAAGGGAAGGAGGGAGAGGCAGCAAAACTTTTTGCTATTTCCCTCTGATAACTGCCTCTGAATTATTTAAATGCTTTACAAAGGAGGATTAAGAAAAAAATTGGAGTCAAATCGCTCTCTCCTCCTTAGTGAGTCAATCAGACCTACCCTAAGCCACGAGAAATATCAGTCTTTTCCTAGCCTGAAGTGAAGTCTATTCTGTAAGTGTCAAAAGCTACAAGTGTCACTGTTCTATAGGTCACAGCTTAGATGACATGAGGCACCACAGGCTCTGTTACTCAGTCTGTGAGCGAGAACCCCAGTGCACTGCTAATGCCTCAGCCTGCATCCAGAGTTATCTCTGGATTGTCAAAATCCTGTCCCTCCCATCCATGAGATGCTGCTGTATCCTTGGGGCTGTGAACTGCACTCATTGGAATGAGCATGCAATTCCACTAGGGCAGTGAGTCCCAGACTTCTGTATGCCATGACCCTCTTTGGGCTCACCTCTGTTAACACACTCCCCAGGGGTCTGACACAGAGCCCTGCAACGAGACACTACCTGACTACAAATGTTGGCTTCAGATCGGAAAAGAACCCAAGCCCCGGGGTTCAGATCTGGTGGGCTCCTCTCTTCCTACCCATAGGGTTGGCGCAGCAGCAGCTGCGGCCAGCTCACTGTGCCGCGTGTGCTGATGAATCCCAGTGCCTCTCAGCGTGCAGCACACAGTGCAGCGAGTTGGGGGCGGCCAGGAGCATGCAGCCACCTCTTGCTCATCAGCATGCATGTCTCGGGGTCACAACACCCGTCTGGGAAAGGCTGCACTAGGAAGCTTTAAAGGTAATATGTCCTTTTCAATTAGGACACAGCTATATTAGCTCAGAGCAAAAGCTTTCCTACCTCCTCACCATCCTTGCATTGCAAACCATTCCAATCCATATGGATGTGTGCCATTCTGCTTTCCGCCTCATCCCCCCCATGGGTCCTGTTATCTCCATATGGCTACCATTGCTGTAGTATCCACGCACTTTGCAATCTTTATTGCATTTATCCCTACATCAGCCCTGTGAGGCAGGACAGTGCTATTACCCCCATCTGTAAAACGGAGACGTGAGGCAGAGAGGGAGTGACTTGCTCAAGGTCACCCAGGAAGTCTGTAGCAAGAAGGGCACATCTTTTTGGCACATCCTTATTGGCATATCTGAGGGGCCACTCAAGAGGACCGTACGGAGACTTAAATGCAATCATTGGGGACAAAGTGCCTACAAGTCATTAATCTGGCTGATCCCACCAGTCTTGACAGCATTCCCACGCTGTGTGGACTTGCAGATTAAACAATTTAAAAAACACACACACACACACCATTTAAGCAAACACATTAAATTTCCACCCCCAATCTGATTTTTTTTAAAAATGATGTGAGCCAGGGTACAGGTTGCAGAGAGGAGCCCATTTTTCAGTATCTTCCTGAAGAGCAAACCAGAGTTCATCACTGTCTTGATTACAACCCGTTGTAGAACTTGATCCTGACAGCATGGACTCTAATCTGCTTTCAGAGGGAACTGCAATTATACTTATCGATAATTTTGTAAAATCTGCTTTGACAGACCGTGTACTGACAACTTTTCCTGGCAGAAATTAAAGTGGATTTTTCTTCAAGAAGGCCACCCGTCTACACAACCCTAATCCTCCTAGCTCACATATGTTACTGTAACTTGCACTGCACTGAATCCAATTACACAGCCTCAACCCAGGAAAAATCTGCAGCCGTTTAAGAGCAGAAAGCATCAGATGAAAGGGTGTGTATGGGGGGGAGAAGCCTTACTGCAATTTGGTTCTGAAATCTCACCTCTGCAGACAGGTAAATGGGCACTGTCATGAGGAAAATATACCATTCTCCATCATATTAACAATGTGATCCAAACTGCCTGGGTGACATACATTTGAGTGAAGCATGGACAACAGAAAAACCTATGGAAGCCAAGCTGGTGTTACTCCTGGGGGGATTCTGCGTGACTGCGCGCCTGCAGAAAACGGGTTCCCCTGCAGAATTCCAGTGCTTCCCTGACAAAAACGGCAGGAAAGCCACACGAGCGGTGCAGGGGGAGACCATGGGCACAGTTTTTTTTTGGGGGGGGACTGCCCCCCTCCAAACAGAGGCAAGGCATAGGGGGCACATGGGGTTATGTGTCACTACCTCCCCCTCATTTCTGCAAGCGCAGAGCTGCCCAGCTGAAGAAGGCTGAGTCTTGACTCTGATGCTGAACGCTGCCCCCTTGATCCTAGTGACAGTTGTGTTCCCCCACTGCCATGCTGGAGCCACATTTATGTACTGACAAATAAAATTTGCAGAATTTT
Source organism: Lepidochelys kempii (assembly GCF_965140285.1). Classification (NCBI taxonomy): domain Eukaryota; kingdom Metazoa; phylum Chordata; order Testudines; family Cheloniidae; genus Lepidochelys; species Lepidochelys kempii. The sequence goes on along the minus strand of NC_136392.1, from coordinate 25,852,417 downwards.
AAAATATTGTGCGCATAATTTTTTTTTTTTTGGTGCATAATTCTCTCAGGAGTACAACTGCAATCTGGAAATGCCTCACAATTGTTATTTATTCTACGTTAAAAGCAACTTTAAAGTACATTGCTCTGGCGGTACGAACAAGCCAGCAGTGAGCGCCACCAAGCAGCAGGTCTCACATACATTGTGCATGCAGGATTGAAGAAGCAGACAAATAAACTTGGGTTAAATTGTCAGAAATGGCCTTAAAAAAAGCGAGCAAAATTACATGCAAAAAGTGGGTAATGGTTTGTCTAACTATCTGACATGCACCTGGTCACACAAGCTAATGTAAGTTGTGGTTGGATGGTAAAAGGGGAAGGGTATAATGATTTTTGCCAGTTTGTGGACAGCTGAAATTTTTCCCTTTCATGTCCAGAAACTGTGGCTTCAAAATCACAACTCAACCCTTCTTAAGAAGAATATTGAAGCCACCTGTTGACCTCAGTAGGGACAGGCAGTGTTGCCCTTAGTCAGTGGCTAAATATTACATTTGCAGTGTTCTCCATATCGCAGAGACTTCTAAGGGCCAGATCCTACGACCCTCACTTACATTTAGCACTTACTCTGCCAACAGTTAAACTGAAAAGAGCGGGACTGCATGGGGGGTCAGGGGGAGGGGTTAGAATCTGTTCCTAATCTGGTTAGAGATCTAGTGGATTTTTGGCATATTGGTGGGAACACACCTGTCTATTAGTGCAGTTTACACAAGCTGAAGATCTGGCTCATTGCTTCCTAAAGGACAGGTGCATTTTCAAGACTCCAAAATTGCATGTTACCTCTTTGTAGGCAGATTTTGGACTGGAAGTCAGGACATCAGAGTTCCATTCTTGCCTCAGTCAGACTTCCTGTGTGACCTTGGGCAAGCTACTTACAAGTCCGCTTCTCCAACTTGTAAAATAAGGATAATTATACTTCCTCTACCTGAAGGGACATTGTGAGGCTTAACTCATTAGTATTTCAGTGCTTTGGAATTCTGGAATGGAAACAGCTATCGAGATGCAAATAATTGGCAAATTTCCACAGTGCTTTTCAAGCAGAAGGACAGAGTGCTTTACAAACTGACTATAGCAAGGAATAATTCCCTCACCCACCCCGCATACTCCACTCAAGTAGTCAGTCACCTCTTTGGTGGAACATAGTTCCTGCATGACATTGTACAGCAACACCAAATAGTTTAAGAAAGAAATAAAAATCATACACAAGTGACTCTGAAGGCAGAAAGAAAAGGAGTACTTGTGGCACCTTAGAGACTCAAGTACTCCTTTTCTTTTTGCGAATACAGACTAACACGGCTGTTACTCTGAAATCTGAAGGCAGAATTCGCAATTGGTAAATCTGTTACCCCCTCTGGCTAGAACACTGCTAACAGTCATAGGCCTTAACAGCCACAAGCACTCAAGGCCTCAACTTTTATGTTTCATCCATCACCCATCCTGCCCCCAAACAAACCAAACCCAAAACAGCACTTCCAACAGCAACCAGGGTCCTCCAGGGAAGAGTGCAACCTAATAAAACAACAATATCCCTTCTGCAGCACCTATATACCCCTAAGAGATCTTTAGTATTAATCTGGTATCCTGCAATATTGACTGGCATGACCCTGCTTAGCTCACGAGATGCACGGAAATCAGAACACACAGCTGGCAAAGCTTTAGCCTAGCTTCGGGCTTCACCATGTCTGAACTAGTCCAATATCTATAGCAGAAGTAGTAAACTAATGCATTTCTTCTTCATGCTGTTGATGAGTCTGGGTATTAGTTCTTGTATTCTACAAATACAAGGAGAGTACAGACAGACATCCTGAAGTAACAAACTCTATAGCATTGTAAAGCTCTCTCAGTTTCTCATGTCCCTTACCTGGGGAAGTACTGTCACCCACCCCTGCAAACAGGAGGCCCTGATAGAAGCAGCATTATGGAATGCCATGCAGGGCATCCCGAACCCAGCAGCAGAGGAGTTGGCATCGCAATGCACAGGTGAGTTGGGGAGACACTGGTGGATTCACCACTCGGCTGACGCTCTTGTTATTCCATCAATGTGACAGTAAGGCCATATGGTGGCCACAAAGCCTTGAGCCGAAAATAGCATACTTGGGGAAAAGGATGCTTTTTGCATAGGCTCTGGCAAGTCTCCCCGGCACACAGCCTGGCTTCTCACCCTGTGCACTGTAGACAATTTATTTCTTGGTCTCTCCTAGTTTGGGGGAGGAATGGGTCAGTTCAGAAGAAAACACAGGATTCCAACCAAAAATGTGAAGTATCTTCTGCTCAGGGACGGGGGTGTGTGTGTGAGAGATCTTAAACTGCTCAAGACACATTTTCATAACATCCCCACCCAGATAATAGGGTAGGAGGGACAAGATTAAGCCTTAGGCTCACTTGCCCATCCATAGTAACTACCCCTGTAAGCAACCTAAGAACGGCCCTACTGGGTCAGACCAAAGGTCCATCTAGCCCAGTATCCTGTCTTCCGACCTGGCCAATGCCAGGTGCCCCGGCTGGAATGAACAGGTGATCCCTTCCCTGTTGCTCATTCCTAGTGTCTGGCAAACAGAAGCTAGGGACACCATCCCTGCCCATCCTGGCTAATAGCCATTGATTGACCTATCCTCCATAAATGTATCTAGTTCTTTTTTGAACCCTGTTATAGTCTTGGCCTTCACAACATCCATATATCTCCCTGAAGCAAGATTGTTCAGGGAGATATATGGGCGAGGGGAAAAGAAGAGAAACTAAATCAAAACAGAAGGCAATACAGTCCCATGTGGGATGTACTTAGCCAGCTATCCAAGCCTCACATACACCACGGCCCCTTTGTGTGTACAGACTTCATCATGCCTTAGTTATACAGCAAAACACTAATTAGAATAGATGTGCAGAGCCAGAGTGATATCACCCTGGAAGAGTTCTATAGATTGTAACCCTACAATAATCCCACAAACTTCACTTAGGGGATTTAATAGAGACAGTTTCTAAGACCTGTATATAAAGAGCTCATTCTCTTAGTGTCTATAGAAACATACTCAGTTTTTATAGGAGCCTATTGTTTTCATACTGATTGGAGCCGGTCAGACTTTTCCATAAGGGAAACCAGGAACTACTGTCCTCTGCTTTTGTAAAAATATATCCCCCCTTTTTAAACCTTACCTCCTGTGTCAAGTGACAGGAACCCATTTCAGAGGTTTCCCATTCAAAAGAAAACCCGTATTCATTCCAGGTGACCCTGCAGCAGTTACCTTACAAGGGACCCGGCCGGACAGCAACGGCCTGAGCACTGACAGACCCAGCCGCCCCAGCTGGCAGCGGGAGGGCGAAACTCGCCGCGTAACCCAGGCAAAGGCGAGCGAGCACCGCGCATCCGAATGTCATTACTCGGAGCGAGAAAAATCCATCTCGGCCGAGCTTGGGACGGCACAGTACAAATATAGGCCAATGAGCTCACATCCTGCCCGGATCCGGGCGACCAGGGCCGGGTCGGAACATCGCAGGGAAAACACCAACCCGGCCCAGCAGCCCCTCGCCGCGCGGCAAGGCTGGGGTCCGTCCCCCGCCCCCCAAGGCGCCACGCCACACAAAGCAACCCCGCTTCCCCAGCGCCGCTCCAGCCAGCGGAGCGGCTCAGGGTCCAAACCCAAAGCCCCCCGCCTGGGGCGGCGCGTCGCACCCGGGGGCCCGGCCCCCAGCCCCGGGGAACCCCGGCCGGCGAGCCCCGCACTCACATCGCTTGCACAGCTCCAGACACAAAGCCATGGGAGACACAAAGCAGGGGCGGCGGCGGCTCTTCCCTCCTGCGGGGGGCGGCGGACGGGCCACGGCAGCCGAGGGGGGAGTCGCTCTGCTCGCGGGCCCGGGCAAGGCGGGGGGCGGCAGGGCAAGGGCAGAGCCGCACGGGCCTGGCTCGCTACCTCCCTTTGCCTCGCCCCGCCGCGGCAGCTGTGCACCGCCCCAGGGCGGGGCTCCGGGGTAGCCGGGATGGCCACGCCCCCGAGCCCGGCGCTGTTGGGGGCGGAGACGTCACGCCGGATCCAGCTGGACTCCCGCACGTGCTCACCGGGCAGTCCGACCTGAGGCCTCCCCCCACCCTCGCTCTGCCCTGGGGCTGGGCTGCCAGTGGGGGGCTCGGGGGTCCCAGAACAGGGAGCTGGTCCACCGCCTGGTGTGGCAACAAAGCCCCTGGGCTTCAGGGCCCCCAAACACAACCTCCCCCCAAAAAGCACAGGTCCTCTGGTGTCCCCAAGGCAGGGTCAGCTGGTCCCCAACTGTCTGGCTGCTAGATGGGGAACTGGGCTTGGGTGCTCCAGTGGCCTTGCTGCCAGCAGCGCTTAATGTGCGTGTGGGAGAAGGGGGGTGGGAGGTTGTCCTAGACCCAGCAAACCAAAACTAAACGGGGAGCCAGGTGGCCAAGGGGCACGCTTTGATCCCAATTATGGTAGATCCCCCTCCCCCTTTTTTCAGACCACATTCAGCAGTGGCTGCTGGCAGGGGAAATCAGGGATTATGTCACTTCCCCTTCATCTGTATTTATTCCATGCATTACTGGGTCACTGAGAGGTTAATGACTCTGGCCTGGCCCTGCTCTAGGTACTGCTGATATATTAAGAAGGGGAGGACCCCATATTACACACAAACAGCTGAGATCTTACAGTAGTTAGTGAATTACCAGTGCAACATTCTCACCAACAGCCGAACAATCCAGTGGTTAGGGCCCAAACCTAGGACCCAAGAGATTTGTGTTCAATTCCCTGCTCCACCATCAACTTCCTGTGAAGTTGGACAACAATAGGGGACAACAGCACTGCCCTGCCTCACGGGGATAGTGTGAAATGCTTTGAGTGCTGTACTAGATAAGAGCTAAGAATTATTACCTACCTAATAGCAGCTGATTGTCCAGCTACCTCCCAAACTGGCGAAAATAAATGGGCTCTGCAGACAGTGTGCCCAGAAAGTTAGCCGTCCTGGGCTCTGTGGGAGCAAAGTCAAGGGGCCTTTATGGCACCTCCCTTCCTTCTCATTTATAACAAAGGGGTCCAGTTCAAGACCTCTGCCAATCTCAGTTGTGCTTTATAGCATGGAGAGAAAGTTGCTCTCCCAGGTTGAAACCATGTAGGGATTTGTAGGTTAAAACCAGCACCACCTGGAAACATTGGCAGCCCATGCAGCTCCCAGAGCACTGGTGTCATATCTTCCTGGTTTGAAATTCCACTTTATAAGTGGGCAGCTGCATTTTGCATTAGCTGCACATTCTCAATGATGTCAAGGTGTAGCATTAAGAGAGCACATTAGAGGAATCTAGCTTCAAAGTAACAAAGGATGGATGATTGTGGTTAAGGTCCCTTCATGAGCAAGAAGAGGATGCATATGGTGAAGAGCACTCCTGGCTCCAACTGACCCCTGGTGGCCCAGAAAGAAATAACCCAGGATCTGAACAAAGGATGCAAATGGCAGATACACTCCTTCAGTCAATGGCACTACAGTAAGCTTCTGCTCTTTTAGGTGCTTCCCCAAACCTACTAACATTATCTCCATTTTATCCAGACTGAATTGTACCCAGCTAATCTTCTCCAAGCCCCAAGCTCACATAGACACTGGATCATTTGTTCCACCGCACTGGCTGGGACAGGAGTGATGGAGACATAGAACAGGGTGTCATCAAGCATACTGAATACACTGCTGCCTGTATCACCTCATTAACTCTCCCAATGTCCTTGTACATATGTTGAACAGGAGGAATGACAAACCAGGCCATTCTGGCACCCCATAGGAGTCACTGATGCCACAGGAGTAAATGCCCAACACTATCTTAAGATAGGAGAGAACCCAACCACTCAAGTAACTCCATCTATATTTGCTGGTGACTACAGGTATTGAGGGCAGGACGGACAAGGAGGGTGACACACAGATATGTCAATAAAACCTCATGATTAGTGGTATCAAAGACAGCAGACAGATCTAGAAAGGACAGCATGGACTCTTGATCATCCTCCATCGTTCAAGGAGATCACCAACCAAATCCCCGCCCTGAATAGTTTACAGTCTACGGCTCAGATCCTAAAATGTATTTAGACTCCTAACTTCCACTGATTTCAATGGCTGTTAGGAGCCTAAATATCTTTCAGAATCTGGACCAAAGTGTAGGTAAATGTGAACAAAGAAACAGGAGAAAGGGTGAGAAACAATTACTGATTAATTAAATCCTATTAACCTCTCTGATATTCCATCCAGTCCTTAAACTTTGCCCAAACAGGCTCTTCCCAAACTTTTTCACAATGTGGAACATATGTTAATAGACTGTCTTGTGGATCCAACCCTTCACATTCACACGTCTCTCAGATCATCTCCATGGCAACATTTTCTTACATGGAGCAGTCAGATTAGCGCAGTGTTTAGTGGACGTTTAACACTTCAGGGCTGTAAGTCTTGTCCTTTGTGAATAGTGTTAACCCCAGTGTCTGTTTTTTCTCCCCCTTCCATATATTCTGTTACTCTTACCTGGAAACCCGGCAACATGTAACCAGCCAGCTCCCAGTGGATCACTGGCAAGTGCTCCATGAACCCCGGCTTGGGAACCTCTGGCCTTAACTAACTTAGAGTTGACCCCAGGTCTCATCCGCTTGGGCACACGGCACCTGGTTACATACACCTCACTCCACAGCCTGGCTGGGCTTATGCCATGGTCTGTGGTGCAGGAAAATACACCCGTAAGTAAGAGAGCGAGGAGGGAGAGAAGCAGCATGGCATCTGGAAGTGGGATACTGCCTGGAACTGGAGCCCACGCTCACGAGAACTGAGGCACTTGCAAGGAGGCTCCGTGCAGACTGGGGAGGGCAGAGGGAAAGTGTCACCGCTCTGCATGCACACACTGACTGAGGTGCAGGACAGTCGTCACGACACACAAACTGGCTTGATGTTCAAGGCGTTCTGTATCACATTTGGGATGGGAAAATGTGCGAAGATGGCTTCCAAAAACAGCTCTTCCTTGGGGGTTCAGTGGGTTTGGGGAGAGAGCGGGACACAGATCACTGCAAACAAAATTGGGAGTTTGGAGGTGAAATTCTGCCAAACAAAAACTGCCTTTCCCACCCCAGCTCTGCAGCCGAGACGAATTGTCCCGGAGCTGCCAGCCAAGCTCAGGCGCACTGAGCTGACAGCTCCAGTGAGTGACAAAGAGCGGGGTGCCATGGTGACAACTTCCTCAGCACGACTCTTCGCCCAGAGAATCTTGCACACACACAAAAGGCTTTTTGGCTGAGGGGCCGCTTCCAAGACCCATTCTTCTCAAGCTGCTCCTTTCCCCACGGATGGGGGAGGGGATATATAATCCCAAGATTTCTCAGTGGGAAGGGCTGAGTTCTGCTGGGGATGGCCCAACTCCCTGCAAGATTTCCTCACTACTCTCCTCTTTTGAGAGACAGGCACAGACTTTTGGGACTCGGTCAGACCTGTGTTTCTACTCGTGGCTTTTTGTGCAGGGCCAGATTCAGGTCACACTTGATGCTGGACTTCATGCTCACACTGGGGGTCTGGATTCTGCTCACAGCTGCAGTGGTGTAAATCTAGAGCAACTCCAGTAAGAAGAATGGGGTTACTCCTGGTTTATGGTGGTGTAACTGAGAGCAGGGTCTGGCCTTTCAAGTTCTGGCATAGAGGAAAGTCTTTCTCTAGAGGAGAGACAGACAGACAGGAAAGGAAAGGAAAGTGGAAGTGTCTGGGTCTTTGTGTTCACTGCTTCTCCCTCCCGTGCACCTCCATCCAAGGAGGCCTCCGTCATGGGGGGAGAATTTAGCTTAATTCTCATTTGACTTGACACCACCTGCAGTCACATGTGGCCCTGGTTTTACATTAAACCCTCTGAGATGCAGCCCTGAAACATGAGGTTACAGTTAGGATTGATGGAGTGGGAGGAAGGGAATCCATAAAACAAGCTTCCAGCCCTTCCAGGAACACAATGGCTGACCCAAATCAACCCACACATAAGCCTCGCTCACCCAGGAGCAGAACTGAACCATGAAAACCCAAACAGCCCCCTTGGGAACAGACTCACTAACCACTGGAGTCTGGGACTCCTGGAACAGAGAGTTCCACCTCGGTAGGGTCCAAATCTGGGCGTCTAGCTGCTTCTGTCCTGGCTCTGCTGCAACTGCTCCTGAGAAATGAAAATCTATGTGCTGAGGCTGGTAGGATCCTAGTAGATGGGGAAGGTCTGTTTGATCATCAAGGTAATGCCCTTGCAAGACCAGATGATTTTCTGACTACACCCATGCCACAGTCTGACCAGGATGGCTGCGACTATGTTCCTAGGCTGCCATGCTAGTGACCATGGTTGTGTGAGCAGCAGCTCTGCCTTGACAAGCTTGTTTACAGGAGGTCTTGCCTGTCATGGGATTCTGGCTCCACAGGTAGTCTGGTTCCCTGGATTGCCCAGGCAGGGAGTGTGTGTACTGCTTGAATTACTTGCTGTTACAATAAGTCCTTGAGAGCTCTGATTTATTTATGACTTTGATTGCACTACTCTCTGCAGAGATGAGCAAACTGGCTTTCGAAGTGAAGAGAAATCAGAGAGTCCATTGGTAACTGCCCCCACTCGACTCAGACACTTCCTATTCAAGGCAGGCATTAGTGAGATAGGATCTGTACTTTGGACATGCTTTCTGATTTCCAGCAATGGAATCATTATTGATGTGTCTGAGCGCGTATCAAAAGCCAAATAGGAAGATGGGCCCAAAGGAGAACCCTGCCTAGGACCCAGCCACCCTTTTCTGAGCTCTGCAGAGGCTCAGATCCAGACCTGAACCACACAACTTTGGATCTGAGTGTGATCCTAGCAGCTCCAGCACCTCACTACAGTTTGCCAAGGAAAACAAAGCACATGTCGATTCAATTGCTTCCTGCCTATGAGACAGGTGCAGATCCTAGAAATTCAGAATGACCCCTGGTGGAGGGATTGTTACATACACAGGGCTCTGTCTGGCTTTTAAAATATCTAACTTGTTCTCTTTCTGAGTCCTTATTGATACTCAGACAGTGACTCATCAGATGGAAAAAAGCAACAGGAAGGCACTGAAGCAAGAGAGAGAAACAGCCCAGCGGGAGAGAGAGGACAGAGCAAGGGAGAGAAAAACACGTGTATGCACGGGACAGACTCATGAAGAGTAATTCCCATTCAGCCTTACGACCCTGGGAGATGCATGCACTCAGCTCCTGCTGAATGAACTGGGAGGTACTTGCATGAATTTCCCAGTACGATCAGACTCTATGAACTTTAGCATTTCATAGCAGGCACATTTGGTTTTCTTAGGTGCCTGTAAGTGCAAAGTACAATCATGGCAGTGCCATAGCAGAGAGGCCCCAAAGAGGAGACACAGAGATGGAAGTTGGGCACAGCTCAGAGGAAGGCTGCACAGAAGCCAGTTGTGGCTCCCTGATTCTGGCAGCCCAGATCTCTTGGCCCCAGTGTACAGCAGAGCAGCACTGGGGCTGCTTTACACAATGCCAGCAGGCCATGGCCCTTAAGGGCCTCTACCCAGTTGAGAAGAGGCAGAGTGCAACTGCGGTGAGGTCAAGTCCCTTCCCACATGACCCCTGCAGGAGGGGGTGGCGTAGGAGCTGGTAGTGCTGGCCCCGCAGTCGCTGAGGAGATCCAGTTGCTTTCCAGCTCCTTTGTGCCACTAAGGCAGTGTAATGAGGCCAGATCACAAGAGAGAATCTGGCACAGGGGAACAGAGAGAAAGACCCATCTACCCACAGCAGCAGGGGGGACACACAGACAGAAAGGAACGTGCATGCTGAGAGCAGAGGTAGAATTACATGAGGTAAGTGCAGAAGCCACAAACATGCCCATAAAGGGTGCGCGCAGCACCTCGGACCAGCCACCTCCCAAACAGTGTGGAATGGTGCAGGCACAAGCAGCCCCGTGCTCACTGCTGTTAGAAGGTGAAAGGGAAGGCAGCTCATACCACAATCTCGGAGACCAGTTCAAGGGGCACAGCAACAACATGGAACATCACGAGCGGGACCCAGGCCAGCCTGTGACCAGCAGCGGGGAGTGGTGAATAGCAGGCTCGGACTCTGCCCCTGCTGGTAACTGCATTGGTCAGGAGGCAGCATGGCCTGGCGGTAGCAGTCAGGAAGAGACTGAGAGCAGCTCAACAGCACAGTGAGCTGCATCAAAGTGACACATAAGTGCAACTTACGTGTACTGCAACTGTGAGCCTGGCAAAACAGCCATAAAGGCTACTCTATCTCCAGGCGTGTTAGCCCTGCAGACCCCCTGGAGGCTCCATAAGAATGGCCACATTCACAACGTTTCATCTAGCCCAGTATCCCATCTAGAGTAGCCAGTTCCAGTGCCTTCAGAGGGAATGAACAACACAGGGCAATTTATCCATGATCCATCCCCTGTCCTCCAGTCCTAGCTTCTCACAGTCAGAGGCTTAGGGACATCCAGAACATGGTGTTGTGTCCCTGATCATCCTGGCTAATAGCCATTGATGGACCCACCCATCCTCCATGAACTTATCTCGTTCCATTTTGAACCAGTTATACTTTTGGCCTTCACAACATCCCCTGGCAACAAGTTCCACAGGTTGACAGTGCGTTGTGTGAAGAAGTACTTTCTTATGTTTGTTTTAAACCTGCTGTCTATTCATTTCATTGGGTGATCTCTAGGTCTAGTGCTATGTGAAGGGGTAAACAACACTTCCTTATTCACTTTCTCCACAGCATTCATGATTTTATAGATCTCTATCATCACTCCCCTTAGTCATCTCTTTTCTAAGCAGAACAGTCCCAGACTTTATGATCTCTCCTCGTATAGAAGGTCCTGGGATGTTATACTACTGTCTGAGCCTCTGATCCCTCTGTGGCTTCCACTCTCCAGGGGCACCAGTCTCCCATAGTTATAACATCTAACGTAAAGTGTCCCCAACTGCTTCATTTCCATCCTGTCTGCAATGCGCACACTGCTGGGGCAAACATGCAGTGCTGGCCTGGATCCTGTGGCCACAACCACTTTTCCCTGCGTGTGCTCCTTCTGTGGGCAGCTACTCTGCATGCTGAACTGATACTGTCTGTGCCTGGGGGTGCAATGCAGAGTCCCCTGTTGACTGCAACTTGTTACCATTTGCAGGGGATTCTGTGTAAGTTACGCATTTTCCCCCCCACTGCTCCAGACCACGTACCAGCCAGGATGCTGGGGTCCCAGAAACACCCACACGGACACAGAGCACCAAGGAGAAAATGTTCTCAAATAGAGGTCCAGTCCACACTAAGACTGAAACCGTGAAAGCAAAGTGCAGTTCGAACTTGGTTTCACTGACCCGGGGGGACAGAGATTTTTTTGTTGATGGCTGAAAGTGCCATTTTAACTATGCAACAGAACAATGCTATTGACTTCCTGGGGAAAGGGAGCGTTTAGAGCACAGTTATTGCTAGCCTAGTTTCCACCATCATAGGGAAAGGGCACAAGAGAGAAAAATATACATAAAAATACACACAGATCTCATTCTTCTACACACACAGCATGGAACATACAGACCTCTCTGTGTCCCTTATACACACACAGCATGGGACATAAATTGCTCTCTCTCTCTCTCGCTCTCTCTCTCACACACACACACACAAAACCTAATCCCTTTCTGCTGGTATGCCAGAGAAAGGTATTTCTGGAACGTGAAATCTAGGTCAACAAGAAGAAGAAAATCTGAAGGGAAAAATAATTTCTCCCTTTGAAGGCTGGCATGGGTCAGCTCTGGTTGATATGAGTAGTAATGGGGCTGCTATGGTCTCTGCTCCTGAGCTTCAGTCTTTCACCGACAGCTGCTGAACTGCGCTCTCTGATGAGTGTGCACAGTACAGCTGCTTCTCACTTTTGATTCCTCAAATGAGAGGGATTAGGGGACCCCCATTATATACCCAGACAGGCCAGGAAGGGAAGATCCCTTAATTCTGCCTCCTGTCACCTCATGGATGCTCAGCAGGCCCCTACATAGCCCAGTGCTTCTGGAGCAGGGTCACAAGCACAGACTGGTGGGATCACATCATCATGTGGACCTGGGACCACCAGCAGTGGGCCCAGGAAGGAACTTTCACATGAAGAAAGCTACATTTCTGGAGCTTTATGAGCAGCTTGCTCAGAGCCTCCAGAGTCATGACACACCCGTGAGGGTGGCCTGGCCCATTCAGAAGCAGGTTGCTATAACCATCTCTGGAAGCTGATTACCCCACACTGCTACAGATCCATTGCTAACCAGTTAGGTGCTGGAAAGTTGACTGTGGTGGAGGTTTCTGACGCGTTCAGGCATGTGATTTACCCAGAGGTGGCTGGTATAATCAATATCCTTGAAGTAACTGCTGGTTTTGAGAGAATGGGGTTTCCAAGTTGTGCCAGAGCCCCTTGCTTGCCCTTCTCAAGGAGCATGCACACCAAAAAGGGCACTACTCCATTATTACGCAGGCTCTGGTGGACTACAGAGGACGATTTACGGACACCAGGATGGGCTGTCCTGGAAAAAAGAAAAGGAGGACTTGTGGCACCTTAGAGACTAACAAATTTATTTGAGCATAAGCTTTCGTGAGCTACAGCCCCACTTCATCGGATGCATACTGTGGAAAATACAGTGGGGAGATTTATATACACAGAGAACATGAAACAATGGGTGTTACCATACACACTGTAACCAGAGTGATCACTTAAGGTGATCTATTACCAGCCTGAGGGAGGGGGGGAACCTTTTATAGTGATAATCAAGGTGGGCCATTTCCAGCAGTTGACAAGAACGTCTGAGGAACAGTGGCGGGGGTGGGGGGAGAATAAACATGGGGAAATAGTTTTACTTTGTGTAATGACCCATCCACTCCCAGTCTCTATTCAAGCCTAAGTTAATTGTATCCAGTTTGCAAATTAATTCCAGTTCAGCAGTCTCTAGTTGGAGTCTGTTTTTGAAGGTTTTTTGTTGAAGAATTGCCACTTTTAGGTCTGTAATCGAGTGACCAAAGAGATTGAAGTGTTCTCAGACTGGTTTTTGAATGTTATAATTCTTGACGTCTGATTTGTGTCCATTTATTCTATTACGTAGAGACATTCCAGTTTGACCAATGTACATGGCAGAGGGGCATTGCTGGCTCATGATGGCATATATCACATTGGTGGATGTGCAGGTGAACAATCAATCTCTCTAGTCACTTGATTAGAGACTTAAAAGTGACAATTCTTCAACAAAAAAACTTCAAAAACAGACTCCAACGAGAGACTGCTGAACTGGAATTAATTTGCAAACTGGATACAATTAACTTAGGCTTGAATAGAGACTGGGAGTGGATGGGTCATTACACAAAGTAAAACTATTTCCCCATGTTTATTCTCCCCCCACCCCCGCCACTGTTCCTCAGACGTTCTTGTCAACTGCTGGAAATGGCCCACCTTGATTATCACTATAAAAGGTTCCCCCCCCCACCTCAGGCTGGTAATAGATCACCTTAAGTGATCACTCTCGTTACAGTGTGTATGGTAACACCCATTGTTTCATGTTCTCTGTGTATATAAATCTCCCCACTGTATTTTCCACTGAATGCATCCAATGAAGTGAGCTGTAGCTCACGAAAGCTTATGCTCAAATAAATTTGTTAGTCTCTAAGGTGCCACAAGTACTCCTTTTCTTTTTGCGAATACAGACTAACATGGCTGCTACTCTGAAACCTGTCCTGGAAAAGTCGATGATGCCAGGGTTCCCCGGGAGTCTACCTTCATGGACCAGGCCAGGACATTATTCCCACCAAATGATGTTGCCATAAATAGAATTACCCCACTGTTATTCTAGAAGACCCCTCCTTTTGGCTAGGCTTATGAAGCTGTAACCCAGAAGGCCTGGCAAAAGCAGGTTTAATTACTCTCAGTAGGTGTATTTGCCATAGTCCATCAGTGGCTTTTGCTCCTGTGGCAGGAAGGCTGAAGGCATGTGTGTTTCCTTTCTGTCACAGGGTTGGGAGTTCTGAGAGCGGGCAGGTGGGAAGTTCCTTTTGTCCAGGTTCTTTGTGCTGTTTCAGGTGTTTGATGAGGAGATGGAGTCCGTGGAACTGGGATTTCACCTTGTCAGGTAACTGTCAAAGAAAATCTTCCTCCGCCCCCCAGACAGAAACATTTGGCAGCCCTCTCTGAACATGGCTCTCTCTGCTGTTCAGCAGAGGAATATTGGGCATGCAATTGCCCAGCTCTGCTCCTAATGAGAGGGAACTAGGGCTGGGAATGAGAGGGAGCTCTTTGTTATAGCAAAGCATCCAGAATGGCGGTCGGCAGAACTCCTGGCAATTAGCTGAATAGCTTTCACCAGGGCTTTGTTCATCTCACGCTTTGCAAGGCACAGAGACACTGTTTGAGGCTAGATCAAGGGTAGCTCATCATCTCTCTTGCTGGCTGTGAAATGTGAGCTAATTGCCATGTAATGTGCAACTGACACATGCATTTGCAGGAGGAACTGGAGTGGTACATCTGATCAAAGGTGTGATGGCTGCCAAACCTCACCCCCACTCCCAACACACTCACACACACACACACGCCCACGCCCATGCACACACCTACCCAACAGGTGGAAAGCTGCGAGTACTCCATGAAATCAGGCAGGAGGGAGAGCACGCAGGCTTTAATCAGCTGGGGACTGAGGCTCAGTGATGCTGTTCAATTTTAAAGTTTGGCTCCCCGACATCACTTATATTCCCTTATCTCCCTCTTTCCCAAATCACCCCCAATCCCAGAACCAAGGGCCTTGAGTCAGAGGTGTGAGTGAATGGGTGTTTTCATGGCCATCCCTGATACAGCTCTGCTGATGTACACAACACTTCACAGCACACCCATACAGACAGGAGGCCTGCTTCTCCTCCCACCTACACTGGTGCAAAGCAGGGCCATTCCTGGACTCACATCAGTGTCACCCTGGCCCAAGTGAGAGGAGATTTAGGCTCACTCAACTAGTCTAACTCAGCCCAGCAGTGTACACAGATGACAGGTAAGGTTCAGCATGGCATAGACACTGTGCCTGACTCTGAGTCCCATACACTAGTCTTAGTCACTGATTTAGGTTGATACAACCTGGTTAAGAGGAACCTGTCCAAGGCTCTAGGTGCCCCCGCCAGCAGACATAGAAACAGAGCCAATTAATCCGGGGGACCCAGTGCAAGCCCCACCACTGGGAAGCACCACTGTGATGTCCACAGATGTCAGTGGAGTTCATCCTGATATACAGCAGTGCTGAGACCAGTGTCAGGCTCGCTTTGGGGGAGGAGATGGTGCTGGCAGGTTTGAAGGAGGAGAGGCAGCAGGCTGGGCTCACAGGGAGCGGCAAGCTCCAGGCAAACAGAGGGGCATGAGAGAAGGTGGGAAGCTGAGAAGGCGGGAAGCTGAGAAGGCGATAACCTAAGGGGAGCAATAAGGAGAGCAGACGCAGAGATAAGCAGGGCTGGGGGAGGGGTGCAGGCAGGAGTGGAGATGTGCAGGGCCTGGAAGGGGAGCATGCAATGTGGGAAGCAACCCAGCAGCTCCATTAGGGTGACCCGACAACAAATATGAAAAATCGGGACAGAGTGTGGAGGGTAATAGGTGCCCATATAAGAAAAAGCCCCGAAAATTGGGACTGTCCCTATAAAATCGGGACATCTGGTCACCCTAAGCCCCATAACCTTCCTCTCTTTATCCCACCCGTCCCTGTTATCTCTTCCAGGGCCCTGTCTCACCTTGATTGGTATCGCCTGTAATCTCTTCGGAGCAGGGACTGTCATTACTCGCTAGGGGAAGTGCTGCGTGCAGCTGCGGAGCGATAGACAAGCGAAGAAGAAGAGAAGCAGGAAAGGGACTGTGCGCTTGTCTCCGTGGGCTAGTGGGCATGGCAGCTGCCAGGCTCGCCCATCACCGCTGTTACTAGGCTGCCCTTCAAGTTCCTCATTAACAGAAGGGATTGCTGCTGGCTCTCTGTGTTACCATAGTTTGGCATATGTTAATGCAGGGGTCTGGCATTGCTGGCTGTTCTTAGTGTTACTGCAGAATCCCGGGGCTGGAATTACTGTATGCTCCTGCATGGTCCCAGCACTGCTGTAGGTTCTTGTCAATACTGCAGTCTTCTAGTGCTCCTGCATGCTACAGGACCCTGGCTGGCATGACTGCGGGCCTCGGGGATGACCACGCCCCAAGTGCCAGTGGTAGGCCCTCTGGTTATTTCAGGTTTCTGATCCTGCTGTACATGGTCAGGTGCTGTTAGCATCTAGGAATCTCATCCCCTATCCTGTGTTCCCAAAACGCTTCCTTGCATGCTGTCCATCCTGATTTTACAGAGGGCTTCTTTTACTTTTTTTCCCTTTATAATAAAGTTCTGTTTTTTTAAGAATCTGGTTTACCTATTTGGTTGATATATTATTCTCAAGCCTCTCCAGGAAAGGGGGTGAAAGGGCTTGGGGGGGATATTTTAGGGAAACAGAAACTCCAAGTGGTCCTTTTCCTGAATCTTTGTCTAACTCACTTGGTGGTGGCAGCAGTATCCATCCAAGGACAAAGAAGGATTTGTGCCTTGGGGAAGTTTTTAACCTAAGCTGGTAGAAATAAGCTTGGGGGTCTTTCATGTGGGTCCCCACATCTGTACCCCAGAGTTCAGAGTGGGGACGGAACCCGGACACACGCCCAGAGCATGTGCTGTGGCCACCACTTGGGAGGACCAGAACTAGCATCTCAGAACAGCCGACTCTCTCCTTTCTGCAAAGCTGAGCAGTGGATGTTGCTGTTTCCCACTGCCAAAGTGACAAGCCAAATCTAGAAACTGAAAAGCCACAAAATCCGGAACTTCTGTCTGCAGACAACACTGCTGTCTGCCATGCCAAACAACGTGACGCACCCTGAACTTTGTGAGGCAATGGAAAATGACAACAGCAAGTGTGCTGGGGGTGGGTGGGTGAGTGGGGGGGCAAAGGAACCAAACCGACTGTGCTCCCAGTTACCCAGGAACAGCTGAGAGGCACGACCGAGATGCCATTGCGTCAAGGGATTTAAAGAGATACACACACTTTTGGGTGTTCCGAAGGAAGTTGAGATAAAGGTACCAAACTGACCCCTCCCCCACCAACCCACTGGCAAATTAAAACTTTGGGGGAAGTACTCTGGTCACATCATCACCCAAGACATCTGAACGATTTCCGTATTGAAGAGGCAAATGTTGGTGGTAATAATCTGATCTCTCTGCAAATCTCAGTCCTATTATAGCATAGTCCTCTGAAACCTGGGAGTACTCCCTCCCCAGTTTGCCACATCTTCCTGAACATGTAGGGTGGCATTTTCCAAAGGGTGCCCAGTTGGCACCACTGACATCCATAGGAGCAGAGTTAGGCCAACAGTGGGCACTTTTGAAAATATCACCATTAGGTTGTGCTTACTCTGCAAACAGCTGTCAGCCCAGTCTGGGGAAACAGACCTTTCCATTTGGAGTGAGACCTTGGGGGGAGGGGGAGGGTGGTAAGATAGGAAGGTGTGCAATGAATCGTGCTCAAGATCAGCGCTTCCTTGACTAAGAACAGACGCAGGTTAGTCCTTGTTCTGCTAAGACAGTGATATGACATTGATACACATACAGGTGTGGTTCCAGCCTATCTCCGTGGCCATGCCGTCTTGAGGAGTGCTTGTCATAAGCTAAAAGCATCAAGATCAGTTACAATTGGAATGGGAGACCTCCTAGCCACACCTAGCAGCCGGTGGTGCCGGTTGTGCAATAAGCATCCTTCCCACGAGTCAGTACTGAATGAATCACCATTCCCCAGCACGGTGCTGGCAGGCCAGGCAGGCTGCCTTTTGGATGAGATGTAAAACGGATGCCTTGGTCACTTCCACCCTGCCTTGATAGGGGGCCCATCACTACAGAATCAAAGTGCACTCGTAATCATTAAACATGCCATGACACTTTTTGCAAGACTGCTATTCCTGCTGATCTGGCCGAATTCCAACGTGGCTCATAGCATTCCACCTACCTAAATTTCCACGGTGGTTTCAACTGCATAGAGTGTTCCTCACTTCTTGCCCTACATTATTAGTTTCAGTATTCTTCACTTCCTATCCTAAATTGTCCTGTCCTAAAGAGTTGCTGTGTAGTGTTAACAGTGGCTGTGTATCACCTCAGAGCTGGCTGCGTTTCAGTGATAAGTGAAACCATTCCTGTATGTAAAATATACCAAGCCCTTTGGAGGAAAATTGCCATCTAAGTGCAACATAGTCTGAGCATCACAGCCACTTCCTGTGGACTGCCCGACAACAGAACCATTATTATTACAATCTTCCTGGAATACCTGAGAATTGCCTTTTGCTAATCACAACACAGATCAGAAGTATGTCAGGTCTCTTACATATGCCAGGGTAATGGAGCTACTCCTGATTTACACCAAATATACTAGTAATTATAGAGACGGGTCTGTCTGGAACCAATAATGCTGCATCCAAGAGCAGTAAAGATGAGCAGAGGAATTTGGATCTGAACGTATTATTATTTGCTAAGTGACGATGATGAGCCAAATTCGCGGGGCACTGGGAGTCTAAGGTTTGGGTTGTTTCAATGTTGCCTTGAAGTTTGGAGTTAGATCTGGCTCCCATCTGACCCCCTGTTCAGGGATGTTTGTATCCGGGGCTTTGGTTCCAGCCCATCACACAGTGGATAATACATGTATTGAGTATGTAGCACTTCTATAGGCAAAGTTCACCACAGACATGAAGGAACTGGTGCCTGTTCAGACAGCAGATAAATTCCCTGCTGTCTGGTGGTTAAAGGGTACGTCTTCACTACCCACCGGCTTGGCGGGTAGTGATCGATCTATCGGGGATCGATTTATCGCATCTCGTCTAGACACGATAAATCGATCCCTGAATCGACGCCTGTACTCCACCTCGGCAGGAGGAGTAAGCGGAGTCGACGGGGGAGCCGCCACGGTCGACTCGCCGCCGTGAGGACGGCCAGGTAACTCAAACTAAGATACTTCGACTGCAGCTACGCGAATAGTGTAGCGGAAGTTGCGTATCTTAGTTCGAACCGCCCCGCAGTGCAGCCCAGGCCAAAGCACCTTTGACAGAGGACTAGCCTCAAAGGTACATAAGGCCCTAACTTCCATTGATCTAGGCCTAAGCTATCACCAGCCACTCCCACCTCTCTTCCTCTAATCTGTCACCTGCTTCTCTGCCTCTTCACTTTGCCAGCTCTCCACATCCTGAGATATGCAAAATGTTCACAACAAACTGGGAAGTTTACCTGCATTTAGTCTACTAGACTCATAGAATTTAAGGCTAGAAGGGACCAACATGATCATCTAGTTCTAGTCTGACCGTCAGCACATCACAGGCCACAGAACCTCACCCACCCACTCCCACAATAGACCCCTGACCTCAGCCTGAGTCACTGAAATCCTCAAATAATGATTTAAAGACTTTGTGTTACAGAGAATCTACTAGTTACACTAGTTTGGGTTGTGTTGCAAACCCTGCCCAGGTCTGCCATCTTCAAGGCCCTGAGCCCAGCAAACATGGACTGGTTCATGTCTCTGCATAGGAATTCAAGGCTGCACTTGGAGGTTCAAGGGCTTGTTTGGCCTTGAAATTCAGAGTGAGACTCAGAGGGTGCAAAGGCAGGTGGTTCAAAACCTGCTGTTCCCACAATCTCCCTGTGAAGTGGAACCAATGAGTTTTGCAGGGCTCTCTGGTGGCCTTTGTGAAAGGAGGACAATGAGTCTTAGGCCAGGGCCTCGTGGGTAAATGTCCACACCACAAAACCATCCTCATCTCCAGTTAGTGCTAATGGGCCCCTTGTCAAGAATGCCCTGGCTTGAATGGACCATGGAAGCTGAGCTCCCCCACCATCACTAAAGGTGGTCCCTCTGGATCACAGCTGGGGCCCATTGGTGGAGTAACATGAGGGATGCTTTCACTGCTGCTGCCCGATCTGTTGCTGGATGAATACAGGGCTTGTCTGCAGGGCTGTCAATCTTTCACCTTTCATTAGTACTATATTCACAAGAAACACTTTAACTGAGCCCTAAGTGTGACCCATACAGAGCTCCTATGGGGAGACCCCACAGGAGTTACCATGCTAGTAACAAATGCCATCTCTCTTCCATTATCACCCAGGAAATGGGGGGCCAAACCTTCTAAACTCTACTCCGTCCATTATCCACATGCTTCTGCATCTTGTTTAAATGCCAGTTCCTTGTAGCCATGAGACTCGCTGAGATCTCACCCCTTGGGAAAACAGACACCTGGGGCAAAATCACTTTCACCCTCTTAGGTCTCAAGGTGAATGCTCTGAGCAAGGTTTCACCCTCTGTCTGCTGCACCAAGCTAGCTCCGTGAATGACAGTCAGGCGCACGGGAGAGAGGAGGAGGAGGGAGATAAGGATGATGAAGGATTTAACTTGCTGGCTAGTGTATCCCAACCTGATCCATATACCAAGGTATATTAAGGAATGGACCCCTCCCTCTGGTTTCAAAGTCCGATGGTATACAAAATGGGGTCATCTATGAAGCTCAGGTACAAGCATCCCCAATTATTAGCAGTGCTTGGAACATCTCTAACTTCAGCTCCTGTATCAATGGGATCCACAACCTCTGTCAATGGCAGGCAATACCCTGCGGTCCCTGACTTAGTACAGCTGCTACTGGCTCAGCCAGAGCCTCACACAGAACAGAGGCTTTCTACGGCCCTGGTTCAATCCCCAGCTGGTGTACAGAGCATGAGGCAAACTCAGCAAGTCTGGCTGTCACGGCAAAGGCTCTGTTAGGTGGCTAAGGCCACGTTGGTGTCTGGGCACCCGTTGACGTAGACAGCTCAGTTGCACCAAACAAGGACATCTTGGCTGCACCTAGCACACCCAGCAGCATTGAAGTAACTAACCCCAGACCCGACAGCTCTGTTTCCATTTTGATGCAGCCCCAGGTAGCTAACTTAGTTGCTGCCCAATGGGGCAACATTCCAGCAGGGTATCAGACACTAGCTGTTCTTGGCCCTGCAGCTCCCATCTCATTCGGAGCATGCTTCCCCAATCCCAAGTCCCAGTGCCAAGGCTCCCCTGCCACCCCAGGCTCCTCCACCATGCACACCCCATGGCACTTACTGCTGTTGCTGGGGAGCGTCCTGCTGCCACTGATGCTGCTGGCGGGAGGCGGCGAGAGGGATCGGAGGGAGGCCATGTCTTCTTCCTGGGAACAGCCTGCCTGGATGGCTCGGAGGTAGCTGTGGCTCCGGGAGCGGAAGTAGCTGGGCAGAGGCAGATCCAGCACCTCCACAGCAGCTGATTCGGCTTCACTGTAGGCTGATTCACAGACTGTCTCATACTGGTCGCTCAGCTCTGCCTCCCTTGTCTGCAGGGGAAGAGAGGCAGGGTCAGCTGCCCTCCTATTCAGAACCTGCTCCCTCCCTTCTACCACCTGAAACAACCCTGTCTTGCCCAGTGCATAGCTCTATCAGGGCAGTTTTTATCAAGGTGTTGTGTTTATACATGGATTTAATTTTATCTGTAGCAAGGCAGCATGGTGTAGTGGTCAGAGCCAGCGGGGGGACAGGTTCTATGCCAAAATCTTCCATTCACTGGGATTTTTGGCCTGACACAAGTCACCTATTTGCCTGTCTTGCTGGGGTGTTGAGAGACTTAATTCACTGGCGTCTGCAAAGTGCTTTGAGATCCTCAGTGGAAGGTCCCAGGGAAGTTCCACGCATTATGAATTATTGTACAGCACCCTGAGTGGCTCAGCAGGGGCATGAAGGGCGTGGGTTACAATTAAATTCCTTGATCAGTGCTCAAAAACCTGCTGAGGTTCCTACCAATGTGCCCTGTGGGGGAGTCCCTTCCTGACCCCAAATCCAGTGATCAGTTTGATCCTACATCCCTGAGTACCCCTGTAGTGAAGACCTCAGCCAGGCCATCAATGGCTAAATGAATGGCTGTGAATAGTCAGGTAGAAGGCAGGGACCCAGAGAGCAGGCAGTGCAACCTCTCTGAAGGCTGCTCCATTCTCTGCTTCCCAATTCATCACTCCAGCTCCTTCCCAGCTTCCCCTGCTTCCTGTATGCCCTGGGTCTATCCCAGGCTGGCATTTGCTTGCCCTAGAAGCAGATAATCATGTCAGATTTTAACTAAGGAGGGGTTCAGATGAAATAAGAGCTGGACTGAAATTAATAAACATACCAGTAAATACAGATAAGTGATTAGTCAAAGAGGTGTTCTGATCTGACTGCAAGAATAATAATTATCTCTCTCTTAGCCCCTCCTCTGTAATTTACCTCCATGCCCAGCTGTCTGCTCTTTCTCACCCTTTTTCCAATGTCTCCCGGGAGTTATTCAAAGTGCCCCCAACCCTGATCTCCAGGGGTCTGATCAATTTTCACTGGAGCCCCACTGACCTCAGCGGGAGCTGGATCAGAAAGGTTGAGTGGGAGATGAGACTCTGGGGTGTTCTCACACCTACACTCAGCCACACCCATTCCCTCTCTCACACATACACTCTTGTAGTCTTTCACATGCACAGAAGCACACTCCCAAGTACACACGCAATCTCATGGATGCTGCTTGGCTCCCATCTGAGCTCCAAAGCAAGCTAGGCTGGGAAGATCCAGGCTGGAGATTTGAATGCTGATCATTTTGGCTCAGTCAAATCCAGGACACCAGGATCATGCAAGCACCAGACAGTACATGCCCTGCTCATGTCCCAAAGCTTTTATCGTGTCAAACGACTGGCTAAAGGGTTGTGACCAAGGAACACAAAGAGACTTTCTCTGAAGATGCATTAGTGGCTTCAGTGTAGCAAATATTTCACTCCCTGTCCTGACACCAGAGGCTTCTGCAGAACATTTATTGCGTCTCCCCCCATCCCCCCCGCAACATTTCTCTACCCCTCCCTACAGGCCACTCCCTGATACAATTTCTTATGACATGCTGCACCCTCAGACACACGGCCTTTATTAAACTGGTCCAGGGGGAGACATCCATAGAAGGCAACAGAAAAAAACATCCACAGGGGGCGACAGGAAAATGTCAGAGGGACGGTACCTGCTCTCCATGTGTAAATATCTGTGGGATAAATGAGGACTGTCCAAATATCTGGAAGAAAGAGTTGGAGAAGGTTAAAGCACAAGACCCGGGGCCTTGTTAAACACAGAGTCATTCCACAGGAACTGCAGACAGTGGGGGACAAACAGATGTTCCCCCCGAGAACTGCAGCTGCTACCCTCTCTGTTGCCACCTATCTGGAGACCCCTTGAAGTGTCAGAATAGCAGAATCTGCCCCCTCCTTGCTGGCTGCTAAGATGGCTGCACAGATACAACAAGACAAAGCTCCACAGGATTCTTCCAGGCCACAAAGAAGCCGCTGGACACATTTAGTTGATCATAATACACAGATGCAAATGCTGAAGGCCCAACAACTACCAGTGACTGTAACAAACTGGACAAAATCCCAGCAGACAACCTGCACCGACAGGCCAGCATCCACAGGAACTCTGTGCACACAGGAGTAGAGTCAGGACCATTCCCACAGCTGATTGCAACATGTGCACGAAGGCTCAGCTTCTGGCACCAGCTCAGCCAACACTTCAGATTCTCCCTCCACCCCAAAGCTCTGCCAGATGCAAACCAGCAATCGGATGAGGAGACACTCCATTCTTACCAACTTGTGTCTGCCCCGAGCATTCGCAGCCCATCTGCTGCCTCTGCTCTGGGATCAGCTCAGCTCCACTGGCGCTAGCAAGAGTGGGAGCACTGGTGTAGACAGGGAGAGGGTATTTTAATCAGCTTATCACCTAACCCTGCTCAGAACAAGGCTATACAACAGCCTGAGCCTGGTCTATGCCCACACTACCACCACTGAACCAGAGTTACCACAGCCTGGCCTGGCTGCACTAACCCCCCAATATCACAACAACGGTGCCACGACACAACCAATCCTATTCAAAGCCAAACAGTATTTGCTTCACCTTAAAAACAAAACATGCTGCCTGCTGGAGTGAACGCTGCAAAGACACAAAATGCTGGTTCCTCTATTCTAGTCTATTCGTATGTTGTGCCCATTACCACAGGATCTGAGACCCTACTCAGAATATTGTCTCCGGCAGATACCTAACTACAAGATGCATCACTGTGAGAATCTGGATTCAGAATCTCCCCACAGTTAAGAGGGGTCAGATCTGGGGCTTTGGTTTGGCCCGTTACACAGATGGGGTCAGCTGCAAAATGTGGATGTTCCGAATTTGGAAAGATTCGGGTCTGGATCATTCTCAGATCAGAACTTGGCTGTCTGTACCCATAGCTAGAAAGGGCCGAACCAGAAACCAAAACCTGCAGAGCCTCAGACTTTAGGGAAGTTTGGATATATATCCAAATCTGCATAAAACTCGGTGACTTGGGCTCATCTCTGTTGGCTAGTTGGCAGCCTTGCAAATCAGCATGACATGAGAGACACTGGAATGGAGAGAAACTGTTGTCTGCTTCACTGGACAAAGTATGAAAAATGCTTTGGGGAGCTCTTAGAAACGGTCAAAGAGAGGAAGAAAAACTGTGCTCAACTTTGGGAGGACAACAGGCAACATCACAAATGGCCTCACAACCTGCCACCGAATCACACATGGCCAGACACACAAGATGGACAGGCTGGGACAAGTCCTGCATTAGCATCAGTTCTTGCTGTCACTTGGTGGGTGGGTCAATGGTCTACGGAATCCCATCACTGCTGCAAAACACATCTCAAGTTCAGAGGGACAAAGTCAGCCCTTGTTTAGGCAGGTCGAACTCCAGTGAAGCAGCAGAGTTACACCAGGGCTGAGTTTGATCAAGACACTTGGTGTGTTCCCTTTGGTAACATTGGTACCCTTTGTCATGCCAATAAAGCTATTGAAATAGAAGTGAATCCCCCCGCACATCTCAGAGATCATTCATACTTAGTGTCTGGATCAACTCCTAGTGAAGGCCAGGGAAAGTCTCCCATTGACTTAATTGGGAGCTGGGGTTGAGATTTTAGACAGTACTCTTAGTCTGAGGTTGAGCACAAGCTAAGTATTCCCTCTGCCCCAGCTGTTCCCACTAGAGATCTGGGTTCAAACATAGGGTATGGCTGTACTGGAGTTGGAAGGTGCAGTCTCCAACTCAGAACCAGAGAAGTGTAGGATTGGAAGGTCATTAAGTCCAGTCCCCTGCACTCAAGGCAGGACTCCGTAATAGCTAGACCATTCAGACAGGTGTTTGTCTAACCTGTTCTTAAAAACCTCCAATGACAGAGATTCTACAGCCTCCCTAGGCAATTTCTTCTGGTGCTTAACTATCCTGACACTGAAGTTTTTCCTAATGTCCAGCCTAAACCTCCCGTGCTGCAATTAAAGCCCATTGCTTCTTGTCCCATCCTCAGAAGTTAACAAGAACATTTTTTCTCCCTCCTTGTAACAACCTTGTATGTAGTTGAAAACTGTTATTATGTCCCCCCTTCAGTCTTCTCTTCTCCAGACTAAACAAACCCAATTTTTTCAATCTTCCCTCATAGGTCATGTTTTCTAGACCTTTAATCATTTTTGTTGCTCTTCTCTGGATTTTCTCCAATTTGTCCACATCTTTCCTGAAATGTGACACCCAGAACTGGACACTGTACTCTAGTTATCAGCATGGAGTAGAGAGGAAGAATTAATTCTTGTGTCTTGTTTACAACACTCCTGTTAATACATGCCAGAATGATGTTTGGGGTTTTTTGCAACAGTGTTACACTGTTGACTCATATTTAGCTTGAGATCCACTATGACCCCCAGATCCCTTTCTGCAGTACTGCTTCCTAGGCAGTCATTTCCCATTTTGTATGTGTGCAATTGATTGTTCCTTCCTAAGTGGAGTACTTTGCATTTGTCCTTATTGAATTTCATCCTATTTACTTCAGACCCTTTCTTCAGTTTGTCCAGATCATTTTGAATTTTCTTCCAAAGCGCTTGCAACCCCTCCCAGCTTGGTATTGTCTGTACACTTTAGAAGCGTACTCTCTATGCCATTATCCAAATCATTGATGAAGATATTGAACAGACATATCCCTGCTAGCTCTGATCTAGCTAGTCCGATAAAAATAGCTGCAGCGACATAAGTGCCAGGAGAGGCTAGCTGCCACAAGGGCAGCCCTGTCCAAGACACTACTAGGTACACACTCAGAGTGGCTAGCCCGTCCCACTGCTCACCCCACCATGGCTGCTCTTCTCTTTTTAAGGCGCAATCTCAGTCAGAGCTAATGCAGATATGTCTGCCTGAGCTGCAGTGTAGACATCCCCAGAGATTAGTTCACATATGAAATGAGTGTGCTGGTCCCTAGCTAAGTGTCCGGATAGCCAAACACCCAGCACGTTGTTGGTGATCTACAAAGTATGATGAAGATCCGATGAAGTGAGCTGTAGCTCATGAAAGCTTATGCTCAAATAAATTTGTGAGTCTCTAAGATGCCACAAGTCCTCCTTTTCTTTTTGCGGATACAGACTAACACAGCTGCTACTCTGAAAAAAGAATAATAATTAACTGTAATAAATACTCCCTGGTGGATAATGTTTGACGTCTATTTAGCATCTTTCCTTGAGGATCTCAAAGTGCTTTACAAAGAACTATCCCCATTTTACAGATAGAGAAACTGAGAGGTAAAGGAACTACAATCCTGAATCTGAACACCTGGATTTGAGTGTTTAGAGTGTTGGCCTGTCTTGCTCTCTGGCACCCACTAGTGACTGGGAACAGAACTCTGATTGCCTGATGTCCAGCCCCAGGCTCGAATCACCACACCAGGCTGCCTTCACCCAGCACATGCTATGGCAAACTTGGCAGTGTGTGAGCAGGGCAGGCTCAGGAGAAGCATGATGTGTGTGTGTCTGTGTGTGCATGTGTGTAGAGAGACACGGTCTGCTGTTACTGATGGAGGCCTGGTGTGACTGGGTAAAACAGTCTGGAAAGGGATAAGGGCTACCTGCCTGTCTAATCTCCAGCAAGGGATTTAAGGGAAGGGGGTGTCCTCTAAGGGCTGAGATAATGAGTTGTGTCCTGAGGCGAGGGCCTGCACTACACACTTGGCTATAGCTAAGTCACTCAAGGGTGTGAAAAATCCACCCTCCTGAAGGACGTAGTTATAGTGACCGTAACTCTCCATGTAGACAGTGCTGTGTAGGTGGGAGAGCTTCTCTCCCCGACACAGCTACCACCTCTCCCGGAGGTGGAGCTGACGGGAGAGCTCTCTCCCCTCCGTTTAGAGCATCTTCACCCGAAGCATGACAGTGGCGTAGCGACATCAGTGCGGCTGCGCTGATGCAAGTCTGTAGTGCAGACCTGTCCTGAGGCAGAGCACTTACTCTTTCCTGGGCTGGTGAAGGAGCCCACCCATTTAGACCTGGCCTGCACACAAAGTTGCACGAGTTCCAGGGTTTCATTGTGTGCTCAAGGACACCCCGTTAGAACTCAGGCCTCCAGCCATCCCCCCTCTATAGGTGGCGACCCACGTCCCTCTCCCTTCACACTGGGACTTTAAGCTTGCCGTGCCCCTGCAATTCACTGTGCTTATCCCAGCAGGCCTAACCTTGGTCCAGTGGCTGCCGCTCACTCTCTCCCCGGGACAATGACAATGGTTCCCAGCTTTCACAAAGCACAGTACATTTATTTTAGGACAAAAGCATTACAGAGAAAACAGAGAATAAAACAACAGTCTACATGCATGCTGTGCTTACCAGGGGTTACCCATCTTCCACAGGGAGACCCTAGGAGGCTTCCAGTTTTTCAAACCCTTCCAGCAGGGGTTTGCCCTCTTGGTTACAGTCTCATGTCAGTCTGTGGCTCAGAAAGAGCCCCCCACCCCCAGTCAGTTCAGGCTAGCCCTTTTCATCACAAGCTTTTTCTTTGTCTCCTGGTCCTCTTGAACCAGTCTGAAGCAGTCTCTGCAGTTCTCCCAGTCAGTGGTACTTCCCAGAAGAGGGAACAGCTCCAGGGATTTGCAGTAATTAACCCCCACTGATTTTGGTTCCTGGAGGATGTTTGGTAGCCCTCCCTAATGGAGCTAGAATACAACATCTCCCAAAGATATAGATACCATTTCCAGATACAAAAGTTTATTACTAATCCCGGTGGCTATGGCATCTAGCACATCTCACTATAATAGAAGTTTCCTCACTTCCAAGGTCTCACATCTCTCACAGCACCAACTGAGTTAAAGCCATGCAGTGCTGTGTGCAGACACTCTTACATCTGTGTAAACTGGGCTCACTTCGGCATAGGTTGCACCGGTTAATTTGCAAGCTAAATGGATATAAACCAGGTTTGAAGTGCTGCACAGTGTTCCCACTCAAAGCAGCACTGGTTTAATTCAATCGCTGCAACATCACACCTTTAGCTAAACCAGTGCAACTCTGTGTGTAGACAAGCCCTGAGCTGGATTGGCAGAGATGTGCAGATGCCAAGGCCTAGGGCAGCATTGTAATGATGGTATTTCATCATTAATGTCCATTTACAGGGCTGTGGTGGGCCCCAGGACTGAAATCCCACTGGGTAGCTGGGTCTGAATTCAATGGCATTGGCAGAGCTGTGTGGAGGCCCAGGACTGGAACCAGGGGGCTACTACAGATCAGGATTCCAGTGCATTAGCAGAGCTGTTTGCTGGCCTAGCCGGGGGGTTACATGCCTGAATTTGGGTGCGCTGGCAATGCTGAAAGAGAGTAGCTTCCCATCAGCTGCATGCACCCTGCTTGATTTTGTGGCGCAAAGGAAAATCCCTTCCCATCACCCACCCTACTGTCTCCTTCCGCCTACCAATCCCCTTCCTCTTCCTCTGGGACCACCCCTACCTGCGTCCTGCCCGCCCTGTTGCGGCTGGCTCTGGGTGGAACTGATGCTGCTCACGCTCACCTGGCTGATGCAGCTGGACTCATCGATGTTGTCAGTGAGCTGGTTGTATTCTTCCTCCCAACTTGGGAACTTTGGAGGTAAGAGGATCTCGACAGAGTCCAGGCGGTCCAGGCTCCTGCAGGGCAAAGGGAGAGAGAGTCTGAGAGGAAGCCCCAGGCTAGCAGGAGATGAGAGAGGCAGCCGTGGGGGTTGGCAAATAACCCTCAAGGCAACTAGCCAAGCCTTCCATCTGCAGGAAAGGGCAAGTGCTCAGGCAGACGTCACCCTCTGGCACCCTCCGCTGGGCTCATTTATGCAGTGCAAGGAAATCCAGAAGCCAATCAGGCCCAAGAATGCAGGGCTCAGCCCCATATTCAGTGCTGGGAGGACAGGAGTAGAAGGAAAGCACCTTGCTGAGCTTTTGAGAGCTGCCTGAGGCTTGGCTATGCTGAGTTAGGGAAGACAGATCCATGGCTGGCACAGATGTGAGGCCTTTCAGCATGCTGAAATGGAAGGGTGGGGGGAGAGGATGGATGCCAGACCTCCCTCCCGTCTGTGTCCCTGTCCCCCAAATTAACCAAGCACAGTGATGGGGGTTAGCCTAGGCACTGACTGCCACTCTGGACTCTCCTCCACTCCTCTGGGGCACAGCATGAACAGCAAGCATCAGACACAAAGGCAGTGTGGGCCAGTGGCTAGGGAGTGAGCCTGGGAGTCAGGGAACCTGGGGTCTTTTCCTAGCTGTGTTACTGCTGACCTAGGCAAGTCACCTCCCAGCTCTGGGCCTCTTCTCTGCCTGTAGACTGCAACTGGGACTGGTCAGAAAAAGGGGGGTTGATGGAAAATGGCTTATTCTATGAAATTCCTGAGCACAACTCTTCTGGGCAGGGCCTCACTGTGTGTGTGCAGGGCACCTAGCACAAGGGGACCGTGAGCTCATCTGGCACTGCGAGGGACTGCTGTAACACACAGGATAAAATGGGCCCTGTGGCACCACAGTTACCCAACGCCACGCACATTGCTTATCGACGCTCTTTTATGACAGTCTTCTTGCAACTTGTGCCCTGCCCAGGAGTCAGGGCTCAGATCCAAGTTTGGATACTGGGAGGTGTTTGCCTACATGAAATGATACTCTGTTGCTTTGATGGGGTAGAGGATATCATGGACATTCTCGGATCTATCCACCTCTAGCATTATATTGGCTCTCATGATCATTGCATGGGGACACACAGTGTTGCTGACTCTTGTGATTTTGTTGCAAGACTTGCAACATTGGTGGTTTTTCTTAAAGCCCTAGGTTATGAGCTGACCCTTTCAGTTTTCATCTCTAGCCTTTGTGGCTGCAGAGAAAAGCTTGAAAACGTGACCCCTAAAGGCTCCAACACCATGAGGCAAATTCTAAAGACACCTCCCACCTCATGATTTTGGGGCACTGAGTCATGATTTCTGAATGTTTGGGGTTGGCATTGCTGGACACGCATTGGCTACTCACGAGGATTTCACCCCTCCAGTGTGAGAGCTGAACCTAGGAAGGAGCAATCATGAAACAGGGCAACAGCTTATTTATCTGTGTTCATCTCAGTTCCTAGGAAGGAACAAGAGCGGGTGAGGGGAGGGGGAGGGTCCTCCTTTCTGCTTTTCAGGTATGGGATGGGATGTGGTTTGGGGGAAGGTGACTCATTTATGCAGGAGACAGGGAAAACAGCAGGTACAGCAGCGTCTTTACTCCTGCCACATACATGCGAGGCCATGTTATACATGTCCTAGGCCATATCCCAGACATGCTAGGCCACGCCACAGGTGTGGTAGGCTAATTCAGGTGCTGGTAAATATCCGTTTCAAATTAATTCTGATTTCTCTGAGCCTCTGATCCATGATGGATAAATTCCCCTTGCCATACCATATAGACGGTGTTGGAACGAATCTGTGCCTAACCTGGGCAGCCCCTGGGATGATTCAGGAACACTGGGTTATCTCTTAACAACAGAAGAACGGCCATACAGGGTCAGATCAAAGGTCCATCTAGCTCAGTATCCTGTCTTCCGACAGTGGCAATGCCAGGTGCCCCAGAGGGAATGAACAGAACAGGTCATCATCAAGTGATCCACCCCCTGTTGCCCATTGCCAGCTTCTGGCAAACAAAGGCTAGGGTGGGACACTCTCCCTACCCATCCTGGCTAACAGCCATTGATGGACCTATCCTCCGTGAACTTATCCAATTCTTTTTTGAACCCTATTATAGTCTTGGCCTTCCCAGCATCCTCTGGCAAAATTGTTCCACAGGGACTCTCTTGGGACGTTGGTTTATACAGACATATACACCTGGGCAGGATAACTCTGGATGGCCACTGGGTGGCAATACTGCTCCACAGAATTGCACCTCAGGCACTGCTGGGCATGCTGAAGCTGCGGGGAAGCGGAAGCGCAGAGGTCCCTCCCCAAACTCATCTTGCTAAGAGACTCTCATGGGCCATATTTTAAAGGAACGCCTAGTGCCGCTTCTGGATGGCTGATTGTGGGCAGTGCCACGCAGTGACCCCCAGAGCCTGCAATGCAGGACACTCTGCTGCAGGCCTGGGAAAGCGGGCAGCTGGGTTCAACCTGCAGGCCTCTGTGCAGCCACCAGCACGTAACTCAGGGCCTCTTCAAGGATCCAGGAAACAAACTGGGCCTGGACCTACGCCCACTGGAGTCCATGACCAACCTTGCCATTGAGGGCCCAGTCCAAAGCCCTCTGACATCAACAAGAGTTTTCTCATTGACTCTAATGAGCTTTGGATCTGGCCCCGATGCCCCTCGTCCTGATGTGATCGTTTGTCATGGAGGTCAGCGTAATCCCCTCTCTTCCGGTCAGAGCTCTGATGAATAGCCCAGCCCCCCAGCAGGGTACTTTGGCAAGTCTTTGTGTCCAGCCAACTAATAGAGGTGCTGATGGGCATGAGTAAGGAAGGATCCTGTGGCTGTTTATCCATCACTCTTCACTCATCCTGTTTCCAAACAGATTGCGAGGGAAATGCACTGGGAATGGAGGCCACAGGGTTTACTTTAGTCCTAGGGTGTAATACTGTCCCCTTACACTGTCTTCGGGCTTGTCAGATGCACCAATAAAAAGTAACAGCAACATTGCCCCCCTCACGGTTCCCCTCCAACACTCCCCACCACCTACCCAGGCCGACCGCCTACCAGGAGAGAGAGCTGGGCCCAAACTGATGGGTGGTTTACTCAGTCAGTGCTTCCTTAGACAAATCTCCCACGGAGGGGCTTGCCTGAGTGTGGACAGCAGGGTTTGACTTCACGCTGTGCCCTGGAAGTTAACAGCCTTGGACCAACAGAGGAGGCAAGCTCCAGATGAGGGCTCTGCCCAAGACAGCTCAGCTCAGACAATGGGAACCCACTGGCTGAGCTCAGGTGGCCTGCAGGAAGAGGTGTCCCTTACCCTCTGCTCGACAGTGTTTGGCACTTTCACCAAACTGCTGAGATGACTCTGCCCAAGGGGGCTCTCTCCAGCTGTTTGGGGAACACGGATACCTCTCTTTGCTGGAGCAGGAGTAGTGTGATGGGTAGGAGCAGTCAGGAGAATTAGCAGCAGCATTTTGCAAATGCATAGTGCCTTCCACTCCAGGATCCCCATGCACTTGATCCACACTTCCCCCGCCCCCCATAAGGTAGGTCAATACTACTAAGACTATTTTTCCATTGGGGAAACTGAGGCAGAATGTGGGCAAGTGCTTTGCCCAGGATCACACAGTGAGTCTGTAGCAGAGCTGAGATTAGAACCCAGGAGACCTGACTCATTGTTCTGCACCTCCATTCAATCTATCAAGATACTGAGGTTCCTCATCTCCCTGTTTCTACTTGGACTCCACCCCTATACCGCAGTACTGCAGGTCAGATCCCCCTTTAGGTTGGCCAAGACTGGAGACTCAACCCGCTGGTCTTGCTGCAGATAAACAGTCTCGTCCATTGACATTTTCACCAAACACAGGCCAGTTTTAATGGGCAACTCAGGGAAGGTTTCCCCAAAGCTGGTGAGAATCCCTGAATGGGCAGGATCAGCAGCAGGTGCTATTTATGCTTGTTGGCCAGTCTGGATCTGAATGGCCCACTCCTGATAAGTGACAGGACTCTAAACAGGAGGTACCTAAAAATAACTGGAGGTGATGGAAAAGCAAGGCAGAGCAGCCAGCAGATGGCGTTCGGCCTCACACGGTTGCTAAGAGAGGGGTGGATTCCTTTATTCACCAGTTAGTCCCGTGGCAGCCCTTCGCCTGGGTGGGGTGTTTTATTGAGTTTGGATACGTTCAGTTTGTGCCCAGAACCTCCCATTTCTCTTGCCCACTTGGGAATGAGGGAGCAGGGCAAAGGTCAGAAGTACAGAGCTAGGCACAGGACAGAACGTGGGACATGTGACTTTATTCACTCAGGTACAGGCGCTGGAGAGGGAACAGACCCAGGGCTAGTCTACACTAGAAGTGCAACAGCTGTCCCGGTGCAGCTGGGCCACTGTAGCTCGTCTGGTGAAAATGCTCTTCCGCTGGCATAACCACTCCTCCTCCACCAGAGGGGGTAGAGCTGTCCCTGCTGGTGCTTAGGTCGGTGTAACTTATGTCACGCAGGGGGTGGCTTATTCACACCCCGTGTGACACAAATTACACTGACCCAACCCGCAGTGTAGACAAGCCCCTATTCACCCCCCTCTAGTCCAGTCACCTAGGGCCAGTGCACGGGGTCTCTATAGTGCAGTGTAGTCATAGCCGGTCCGGTCCCTGTGATGCCCAGCCCTGAAGAAGAGCTCTGTGGCTCGAAACCTTGTCTCTCCCCCCAACAGAAGCTGGTCCAACAAAAGATATCACTGCCTCCACCTTGTCTCTCTAATGGTCCCTAGAGCACGTTTTCTAGTGCTTTGGCTTACCCACCCCAAGTGATAGGTCTTGCACCGCTCCCCTCGGGACACTCGAGCGCAGCCTGACAGAGCTCACTGCCTGAGAGCCAGGCAACACTTTCCTTGGTTCAGTGTCATCCTGTGCCTCCATATAACTCCTCCCTGCTCCTGGGTGGCCTTACGGAAAACACCTCTCTTGCCATTCCACTCTTGATCTCGCCTCTGAGTCACGGCATTGCTGAACTCCCCCCAGTTTGTCCTCTTTTTCCTGGGACTGAGGCATGCAGAGATGAATGCGATACCCAAGGGCCGGACGCCCCAGAGCTGTGCAGGGTCTGATTCTCCTCTCCTACGTTGCTGTGAATCAGGAGAACCCGTACGGAAGTCACTGGGTTCACAGCGGTGTAGTAAGAGGAGAGCCAAGCCAAGAGCTGGTCAGGGGCTGTTACCTCCCTGTTTGGTGACCAGATGCTCTCACAATGCCACCCTCCAAACCGCATTCTTGTTCCCGCCGTATCACGCGGTAAAGCTGCATCTAATTTGCAATCCACTACTGCGCCGAGGTCTCTGCACATTGCTGCTCCCCAGCGCTCCCTGCCCTGCTGGCGTCTCTGATTACTTCCCCCCGGACATATTAGCTTGTATTATTTCAAGCCGAATCACATTCAGTTAATTTTCTGTCTCCACGTCTACCCCCTCCTGGTCCCTTTGTGCTCGCTGTCTGTCCTCACTGGAGTTGGCAGTGTCTCCCACTTTTTGTCTCCTCTGTGAATTTCAATCCAGTGCTGTTAAAGGGCTCAGGGAATCAGCACCAGGACAGCTAGTCAGGGGAGAGCACACGGGCTGCTGAGGGAGCAGCTGTTTACAGGGTGTATGTAGCAGCACCTACTCCATATACAGGTGGGACCTTCTTACATCTCACTCTCCCTTGCTACACTCCAGTTGCTTCACTTTCTGTTTGGGTCCCAGATAGCTGGTACCTCCCCACCCCGAATACTTGGCCTTGGCTCCCCTCTCCTGGTCTCATCTTTTCTTGCTGTTGTCCTCCATCCAGCTTGGCAACCCACCCGGTCCCCTATCCCATCCCATGCAAGTTGTTGTGGGTGCCTTTCACTTACAGATGCTCCCCAGAATCCTTCAGATTAGCTACAGTAGCACATCAAAGGAGGTGCCACAGTGAAAAGGGATTCTGGGATCCAAAGGCCGGCATATGAATGTGAACATGTGGCCATGCTGGGAGACACCCTGCTACAAGTCATCTTCCATGTCTAAGCAGCTTCGCCTTGTTTAAGCTTCACTCCTCTTTAAGAGTCAGATCCTCTTAGGTGTAAACCCGTGTAGCTCCACTGAAGGCAAGGTACACCGCCAAAATACACTGCCTCAGGACCTGTCCCTATGTCTTATTCCTACTCTCTGAACCAACACGCCTTGGGGACAGAGATCCTGTGCAATTTCACACACTTAGGGTTAGTTTAGAATCACTGGGGAACAATGCTCCATTCCTCCACCTTATCTTTGTCTTCCCCATTTTTATCCTCCTCTCACTCCCTGCTTCCCAACCTGCCCCTCCCAGGGTGCCCAACCGCTGCCCAAATGAAGGCAGCATTGATAACTTCCCATGAGGCTGAAGGTCACACTCAGCTGGAAAAAAATGAAGGAGATGGCACCCCGACCCATCTTCAACATGGATTTTGGAAGGCCCAGCATGCAATGCGCCAGGTTAGATGTGGATGCCATCGTCAGAACTCCATGGACCACCCTGGGATTGCCCCTGGGTGCAAAGGAGCCCTGAGCTGGTTACCTGTGTGCGGTGCTCTGCTCACTCAGGGACTGTTGGGTGGCCTTGAGGTAACTCTGCCTCCGAGCCGCAGTTTTCGGGGAAGGTTTGGGGCTGGTTTCTGAATCTTCACTGTCGTCGTCCCCCATGGCTTTGATGTAGCTCCCACTCCGCATGCGCCGGCACGGGATCTCGTTGTCTTTGTCCCGAGACAGCGTATTGTTCCACTCTCCCTGAGGCACCTGGAAGAACAATGCAGCACCTGTGTCTAGGAAGGAAGGAAGGAACCTCTGGGGGGAAGAGGAACCTGGGAGTTGGAGGAACCATAGCTGGCCCCTGAAGTCTGGTATCCTGGCTCCAGCCATGGCTAATAGCTGATGCATCAGAGGAATGGAGAACCCCCTCATACTAATATGCACCTGGCCGGCTATGCTATGTTGTGTATGGGCAAAGCAAGTCCTTCCGGACTCCTAGAGTCATCACCTTATGGCATGAAGCATGAAGTTTGATGACGCATATCTTAGCATGTAGCATTATGCCAGTTAGCCAGCCCCTCCTTAAGCCCAGCTACCCGACTTCCTGAGGCAGAAAATGCTGCAGGCTGGCCCCGCCCTGCAGATGAGATTCACCCTGGTGCAACAGGCCAGCGCCTTCTGAGTCCCACCGGAGCCTGACTGAGCTAGTATGGGGTGCAGAGATTGTGCCGGGCCCGCAGCACGGGGCTGAATTGCACCTGGGCAGAAAAAATAGGTTGCTTTTCTGAATACTGCATTTCCTGGCCACTGATTTAATGGAGTGACGCTCCCTTGCTATGGAACTGGGTACAGGGCTGTAGAGATCTTCACCAACAGCCCTGAATTGTCAAGTAAGGCTTGATTCACAGAGCTGTCAGTGGACTAAAACCTGAGATGAGACAGATACAAGGAGAATAAAGGCCATTGGCTTAGGGGGATCTCAATTTCTAATATCCCCTAACAAGCTCACAGATTTCCAGCTGAAAGGCTCAGTTCTACCATCTTAAGGTTGATTAATCCCTTACTAGACAAACAGTCCCACTGAAATCAATGGGGGTAAGGGAGGATGAATTGGTCCTGAGAGCTCCTGATGGCTGTCAAAACCTTCTAATAAGGAAAGCTAGGGGCTTACTAGACAGAGAAGGGTGGTCCTGTGGATAAGGCACTGGCCTTGGACTTAGGACACCTGGGTTCAATTTCCTGCTGTACCACAGACTTCCTGCATCACCTTGGGCAAGTCACTCTGTGTCTCAGTTCCTCACCTGTAACATTTTCCCCACCCTTTGTCTGTCTCTTTCCCTTAGATTGAAAGCTCTTTGTGCAAGAGGGACTGTCTCTTACCGTGTGTACTTGCAGCACCCAGGACAATGGGGCTCTAGTGTTATGGGGGGGGGGGGCTGCTACATGCTACCACAATGTAATAAAGAATAGTCTGGACATGGGCCAAGGAGCCAGGGACTCCCGAGTTCGGACTCCAGCTCTTCCTTACGGAAATGTGCGTGACTGTAACCTTCTCAAGCCCTGCAGCATTGCTGCTGCTGGAAGCTGCTGGGTTGGGACCAGCACTGGAGAGTAGTGAAGTGCTGCCATTGGCCTTGGGCAAGTCACTTCACCAGAGCTGGTGATTCCGCCTCTGCAGAAGGGTGAGTCCGATTTACCTACCTCCAGGCTGCGGGGAGGATTAAGCAGTTAATGTTTGCTCAGTGACTAGAAATGCCGAGTGCGGTATCATGGCTAAGTGCTGTCAAACCGAAGGGCTAATCTGAAGCCACTCTCCTTTTCTCGTTTGCATCGTCCAATCCAAAAGCCTAGTTCCAGGAGAATGAGCTTTTCTCTTGAAATCCCCTAGGGATGTTTGTGTGCGCTAATCAATACCTGTGACACAGGAGTTCCCAATGTGGGGCCACAAACAGGTATCGGGGGTCACGGCCACCCCGTCCTCCCCATATTGCTAAACAGGAGGGGAGGATGCTGGGGTGGGGGTCCAAGTACGGGAAGGTTTCAGAGCTGCTGTTTTAACCAAGCGCGGATGCCATTTGCTCGAGCAGCATTGCTACTCTGTTGGCATTTTCTCACTTTGCTTTGTGACCACAAGCAGCCGGGTTCCTAGTCAGGCGGCTTGCCAGGCTCGCTATCTTTTTTCACTGAGAAAAGAGACAACCAGACTGAGTCCTGGAGTGTCCCCTTTGGGTAGCAGGTGGGAATTCAGGGGCCTTATGGAGAGCAACAAGCTTAAGGGGGAAAGAGACCCGAGGTAGGGACACAGGAATTGTCAGAGCAGATCAGTCCAATGGTCCATCTCATTTAGATCGGGTGTCCAAAGACCAGCTGCCTTCGAGAAGAGGGAAGATGCAGGAAAGCTCCAAATGGCCCAGGATGCACGAAGCTGACCTTGTGGCACTGCTGCCTGCCCCTGGCAGTTAGCAAGTGGCCTATGCCTGGCGCAGGAGGGTGGAGAGTGTTATGGGGCTGTCATAAATATAAAGGGAAGGATAAACACCTTTAAAATCCCTCCTGGCCAGAGGAAAAACCCTTTCACCCTGTAAAGGGTTAAGAAGCTAGGATAACCTCACTGGCACCTGACCAAAATGACCAATGAGGAGACAAGATATTTTCAAAGCTGGAGGTGGGGAGAAACAAAGGCTCTCTCTACCTGTGTGATGCTTTTGCCGGGGACAGAAAAGAAATGGAGTCTTAGAACTTAGTAAGCAATCTAGCTAGATATGCGTTAGATTCTACTTTGTTTAAATGGCTGAGAAAATAAGCTGCGCTGAATGGAATGGATATTCCTGTTTTTGTGTCTTTTTGTAACTGAAGGTTTTGCCTAGAAGGATTCTCTATGTTTTGAATCTGATTACCCTGTAAGGTATTACCATCCTGCTTTTTACAGAGGTGATTCTTTTACTTTTTTTCAATTAAAATTCTTCTTTTAAGAACCTGATTGCTTTTTCATTGTTCTTAAGATCCCAGGGTTTGGGTCTGTGTTCACCTATGCAAATTGGTGAGGATTTTTATCAAGCCTTCCCCAGGAAAGGGGGTGTAGGGTTTGGGAGGATTTTTTGGGGGGAAAGACGTTTCCAAGCGGGCTCTTTCCCTTCTATATATTTGTTAGACGCTTGGTGGTGGCAGCAATAAAGTCCAAGGGCAAAAGGTAAAATAATTTGTACCTTGGGGAAGTTTTAATCTAAGCTGGTAAAAGTAAGCTTAGGGGGTTTTCATGCAGGTCCCCACATCTGTACCCTAGAGTTCAGAGTGGGGAAGGAACCTTGACAGGGGCCAATGTTATGGGGTACTATTATCTCTCGTACGCAGTCTAATTCCTGGCGTGTCTCTTTACAGCTGGGCAAAGGGTACCTGGGGCCCAGAACAGTGTGTCAATGCAGAAGGCTGCATTGGGCCCATATCATTGGGAGGGCTGGGCTGGATAATGCCCCCTGAGGTGCCCCTACAGCTTCTACTGGGGGCTCTGGCTGAAATCCCAGCAAAGTCACTGGCAAAACTCCCATGAAATCCAGCCCGGCCAGGCCCAACTCCCTGAGGGGGTGAGTGGGCCCTGGCGGTTATTCCGCGCTGGGTCTCTCCCCATCAGAGAGGCAGAGGCCCAGAGCCAGAGAGACGGCACCATTTGTGCCAGATGAGGTCAAACCTGTGGGGCTTTACAGCGGTGACAAACACCACTGGGGAGTAGAGGCCTCTCCAGGCCCTCACTTTTGGGTGGGGTTTGGTTCCAGGTTTCTTGGCCTTCCTGAGACTCCCTGGCCCTCTCTCTGTCAGTTCCCTGCAAAACCCACTGGCCCACTGGGTTCATCCAGCTGTTTGGTATGTTGCCTCCCGAAGGGGAGGTGATCAGCTGCTGCCACAGCATTGGGCTCTGTGCCGAATCCCTGCTGGAGTCCAGGCTGAGGCTGCCCAACTCCCCACACTCGTGACACACTCAGTGCAAACCTCCAGTGGGGACAGGTTTGTGTGTCACCCGCCCCAGCCTCAATTGTTAGCTCAGCGTCAGGAGGTGCTTTGCCTCTGTGACCTGCACTCCAGCTGCGTGCTCCGGCTTGGAGTGTGCGCCTCAGAGCAGGATGGCCGTCCAAACAGACCACAGGGCAGAGAGGCTATTGGGGAGTGGCCACTGTCTCTGGAACATGCTGCTGCTAGCTGCTGCATGTCCCTGGGGATGGCGAGCTGGCTCTGGTGACAGATCACCCTAATAACAGCCCTGTTCTCCTCAAATCACTGCCGGGGTGATTGGCTTTGGCCTTTCCTAATGAAGGTGACAAAAGGCTTCTGGAAGCACTTTTACACCAGCCACCTCCGAGTCACGTCTGACTGGAGATTGGATTTCTCTGCCTGCCTTGTCCTCACCTTGTTAATTGCACGTCAGGAGCACTCACCCGCCTGGCACTGACAGCACTTACGGCACCCGTGTGCACAGCTCCGGGCCCACCGCGGGGCAGGTGGGTCGGGAGCAGAGGGAGTCCGAGACCCAGCTGGGGAAATGGAAATGCTGCTTTCTAGGCTTGCTACCTGCCCTGGACACACGGTGGGAATGCAAAGCAGAGGAGGGCCCATGCAAAGAGGCAGCTAATCACCCTCCCTGATGGACAAATGCAGGCCCCTGAATGTAGGGACTTGAGGTCCCAACCAAGATCAGAGCTCTATAGTCCTTGGTACATATACACCGTGAGAGATGGTCCCTGCCTCCGAGAGCATCCCAGCTGGGTAAGGCAAAGGCTGGGAGAAAGGAAGGATTGCTGGCCCCACTTTACAGGTGGGAGCTGCAGCACAGAGAGGTTAAAGCCATGATTTTCCAAACTGACTTGTGATTTTGGGTGCTCAACCTAAGACACCTTAAAGAGGCCTGAATTTACAAAGGCAGCTGCTCAGCACTTTCTGAACCCCCTCTAGGATGTACTGGACTCGCACCGTCACAAACCACTGGAAAATCTTGACCTATGTGACTCACCCAGATTCATCCTACAGGTTCAGTGGTAGGGTAGAGACAAGAACTCAGGTCTCCCTATGCCCAGGTCCCTGGTCTAAGCACTACATCATGCTGTGTCAGAATCGGCTGCTAGCTAGGCTTGTGCAGTGCAAGCTAACATGGCCACGTATGAAGCAGGGTGTTGGATATTCTGAGATTCCAACTGCCCCAATATCTCTTTTCTGGGGCAGTCCTTTGCCAAAGCCATGTGAAAAACCATCAGTGCCAGAACACCAACACAATATATTTACCATGAAGCACTGTCCTATCGACAATCTCCATCAACTTCACTGATGAGAAACTAATGGACACGCTGCAGCAACCATCCACTTCTAGCCACGTTTTCTGTCACTTCTCTCCCCCTCTCCCCCCACACTACTCTGTGTCCTGCAAAAGCAGAAATCCAGATGCAAAGTTCAAAGCCATCGTGAGGTGCTCAAACAACCAATTGAGGGGCATCAAAGGCAAAAAGCTCTTTTGATGGAAATCGGTTGAATTTGATGCACCAGAGTGGAACAAACAGTTTTAGTTGTTAGTGACTGCACAAGGCTGATAGAAAGCTCCTGCTCAGATTCCCAGATATCACTCATTGGCAGAGTGGCAGGTTTTTAAAAGGATTTAGGCACCTCAAGATTCAGCGAGGTGCCAAGTGGGATTTTCAAACACGCCTAGACACCGCAGGTGGTTTTGAGAATCCCACTGGGCAACTGTCTGCATCCAAATTCCTTTAAACACCTGGCTCACGGCCTCTAAAGCTCTGCTCCCTTGAGACATGGATGAAGATCCAGTCCCAGATCCTCAGCTGATGTAAACGGATGCAGCACCACCGAAACCTACGCTGACTGACAACAGCTGAGAATCTGGCCCCTAGGTGCAGCCTCTGGTGTTAAAGAAAACATGATAAGGAAACAGAACTCCAGTGCCCTAAACCAGCACACACACCTGCGTGGGACAAACAAGACGGTATTCATTGGGGTTCTGTTTCTCTGTTACACCATCTTGTTTTCTGCTTCCATGTCAATATGAAAAGCAGGGCTGATGCTCCTATCACTTATACTGGAGTAAATCAGGAGTAACTCTCCAGAGGTCAGTGACGTAGACTCTGACATAGCCTCTGACATAAACTCATAGACTTAAGGTCAGAAGAGACCATCATGATCATCTAGTCTAACCTCCTGCAGGTTGCAGGTCACAGAACCCACCCACTCCTGTAATAGATCTCTAACCTCTGGCTGAGTCACTGATATCCTCACATCATGATTTAAAGACTTCAACATACAGAGAATCCACCAGTTACACTAGTTTAAGCCTGCAAGTAACCTGTGGCCTGTGCATGAATTAGAGCAGCCTGAAGGGGATGTTCTCCCAGCAGGGGATGATAATGCACACACCACCCAGGGGTGGCTGTGAGCTCTTAGACAGAAGGGTGCTAGGTTTTTTCAAAAATATTAACATTTCTATTGCCCCTCACCTTGTACATACCCCAGCACTGTCTGCAATTTACCACGGGCCCATCCCTGCTCCCACTGCAGTCTGGAGAGGTTTTGCCATTGACAGGAACAGGGGTTCAGTCAGGATCCAGGTATCAGGCAAATCCTGATCCCAGTGACAAGCGGGAGTGGCAAACGCCCACGGACTCCCTGGAGAGCAGGGCCCCATGTAAGTAAAGGGAACTCCCATGGGATTTATGGTGTCACCTTAGTTTCTTTTCCACTTCTTTGCCATTATTTGGCTTCCCCTGGACGTGGCTCTCTCTGACCCCGAGACCCCAGAGAGGGGGGTCACACAAACGCTATTCTCCCTTGTAAACTGCAGCCTCAGATCTTGACTGCTGGCTGAAACCCTATCCCGGCGCTCGTGACCCTATCCCTGCAGAGCGCCGGGGCAAGCGGACGTGTTCCAGCACCACTACAGCCATTCAGCAGCTGTATTCTGTTTCTCGGGCAAATAGTCCCCCATTCTTAGCCAAAGGATAATGAGTGGAGGGGGGAGGGGGCTTTGAACACTGCAGAGGGCTCCCCTGCCATGAGTCTGCCAAAAGCATTCCCTAATCACCCAAACAAACAGAGCGTTAACATAAAGGGAAAGGCAGCGAAGTGGAAAATCCACCTTCCAGGCTGTGGGCATATACAGAAGAGCCACTCTGTGACCATTGCTTCAGCTAGAGCCAGATAGATGGAGGAGTTTTAGGGACAACCAGCAATTCTGAAAGTGCACGTACACCACCCACACAAACATGCGCTCCCACTCGTGCATCCCTGCCATGTTTACACACACAGAAGCACGCACACAAACACACGTGCAGGTGCAAACATGCATACAGACAAAGGGACGCATCACATAGACAATGGCATGCGCGTATACGTTCAAAGGAACACATGCCCAGACACAAACACGCATGCATGCAAATATAAGCATGCACATCTGTGTGCACACACAAGCATTCAGATGCATATATGTACATGCACCACACACAGGTGAAGAGAATGGCCCAGGCTTCCTGTGGGGAACAAGCAGGAAGACACAAAGAGGGCGCAGCCTGGTTGCGGCGGGCAGGTAGGGTGACCAGGTGTCCGGTTTTCGGCAGAAACACCCGGTTGAAAAGGGACCTTGGTGTCTCTGGCCAGCACCACCAACTGGGCCATTAAAAGTCCGGTCAGCTGTGCTGTGGAGCCAAGTCGTGCTAGTCCCTACTTGTCCTGGGGCACTGCTCTGCACCTCGGAAGCAGCCAGCAGGTCCGGCTCCTCGGCGGGGTCAGGCAGAAGGCTCCACGGGTGCGTGCTGCCCCTGCTCCGAGCACCGGTTCAGCTGAATTCCTGCATTCTGAATTCCTTGACCTCATCCCCAGCCTGGAGCCCCCTCCTGCACCCCTACTCCTCATTCCCAGTCCCACTCCAGAGCCTTCACTCCCAGCCAGAGCCCTCACCCCCCCGGCACTCCAACTCCCTGCCCCAGTCCAGATCCCCCTCCTGCATCCTGAACCCCTCATTTCTGGCCTCACCCCGGAACCCGCACCCACATTTAGAGCCCCCCCGCTCCCACACCCCAACCCTCTGCCCCAGCCCAGTGGAAGTGAGTGAGGGTGAGAGAGAGCGAGCCACTGAGGGAGGGGGAATGCAGGGAGTGGGGGGGGTGGGGCCTTGGGGAAGGGGCAGGGCCTCAGAGAAGGGGCGGGGCTAGGGTGTTCGGTTTTGTGCCAATAGAAAGTTGGCAAGCCAAAGGGCAGGGCTGGGTAGCCACTTGCAGGTCTGCTAAGTGTGGGAGAGGGCAAAGGGCTGCATGACACTAGGGGTACTAAAACGAGGCCCCAGGGGCCTAGTGCTTAATACACCCCAAGGAGATAAACTCCTACGATATGAAGCTGCTGCTTCCATACCAAGGGCCCTGCTATAATGGGGGGATCGGAGGGAACCACAGGAACAAAGTATCAGCTGAATGGTCTCTAAATGGGCTGCTTCTCAGCAAGAGTCACCAGGCCCCCTCTTTATCAGGGCCACCTGACTACCCCACCCACACAGCCAAGCATGCCCCTCTCTTAGGCTTTCTGCCACCGCATGGAGGGCAGCCACGGAGCCCCAGCTCTCCCCTGGTAGGGAGAGAAGGAGGACGGACACCTGCTCCCAGCCCCATGCTCCAGTCCCAGACTCTGTCTCTGGGAGGAAGCTTGGCACCTTCTACTCACAAGCAGCTCTCTGTCCAAGGAGAAGCTGACGTGCTTTGTCAGGTCCCACCTTCCCCAGTGGTCAGCTCCCCTCCAGGCTTGGTGGCTAATGCAGTCCCTATGAGTTTAACCCTTCCTGGCTCAGCTGAGGACAGGATATATCCCCTGGTCGGAGAGTCC
This sequence comes from Lepidochelys kempii, assembly GCF_965140285.1. Lineage (NCBI taxonomy): Eukaryota > Metazoa > Chordata > Testudines > Cheloniidae > Lepidochelys > Lepidochelys kempii. The sequence goes on along the minus strand of NC_136392.1, from coordinate 25,808,020 downwards.
GTCAAGCCCTTCGGGATCCTTACTGAGGAATCCTCCGCACTGCCAGCCTACCTCTCAGTCACTACATGCTTTATGCCCACGGGCAAGCAGGGAGAGGGACTGGCCCAGGGTCATACAGCCAGTCTACAGAAGAGCTCCCCTGGCTCCCGGGCAGTGCTCTAACCCCTGAGCTGTGCACACGGTTGTCTGGGATGCTGGGCATTTGAGTGCTGTGGGAACCATTCTGATGGTCAGGCTGGTTATTCTGGGAGAGCCATACCCAGTAATCCTGGCAACCTGCCATCATTTCACAAAGGCATGAAGCAAGCTCAATGGGGTGGGGGAGGGGAAGAGGCACATAACTGCCACTGAGCGTTCATAAATAAAAGAGGCTGGAGAAGTGCTGGCTGCAGCTTCTGATTGGCTTGGGAGCTTCCTGCTTCATCTGGGCCCATCGATGTTATCGCGGCCCCAGGGCGCGGGGCACTGAAGCTGCTGATCGACCCGCACTTGCATGCCACCGAGCCCAGACCAACAGCAACACGCAGCCCCTCGCTTTGGACACTTGCAGTCAATGTTCACTGCCTGCTCAGCAGCTTTATGGCTTCTGACGCCTCTCATTGCAGTAAAGCTTCTTCAGTTCCCGCCCCCACGCCCGCCTCCTTCCCCGTACACAGAGTCCTTCTTGTAACGGGACAGCCAGGTGCACAAGAAACACTCTCTACTTACAGTGCTGCAAGATGGGAACCTGCTGCTGCATGCAGTCATGTCAGGGTGGGGGGAAACACCCCCCTCCTAAACACGAAGTAAGAGAGAGGTAGAGCATAGCAGAGCTCTAGCCCATAGTATTCTGAGTCACCCCATTAACCCCTTGATGACCACTTTACTACAGTCCTCCTAGCTAGAAGGGGAGGGGAGAGAAGGGGCAACAGGTAGGAATCAGTCATCAGGGACCATCCCTCTGCACCTGGCAACTTATTCGTCACCTCTTCAGTGTGAGGCCGATGACATAGCTCTCATCCACAGGTCTCACCCAGGGCCCACTCCAGCGCCCATCGGAAGAGTCCCATGGACTTTGATGGGAGCGAGATCAGGCACCGGCAGCTGGGTAAAAGCTCTGAAGGGCCAGAGGAACACCTGGCAACATGGCTGTGGAGCTGACCCTCACCCAAAGCCTTTGGGGCTTGAACCCTCAGGAAGACTAGCTTCCTGGTGAGACTTTGAGGCCCTTCTGGCCAGGCTGTGAATGACTCCAGGCCGGGCTCCTAGTGTTTGGGGGCCCTGTGTCCGAGCCTGGCAGCGCAGAGCATAACATGCCGAATTGAAGGGAAAGGGGAGGGTTTAAAAAAATTCAGTGACCTTTTTCAGTGCTCAAACCAGGCCTGTGCCGGTGCTCAGGGTAGGGGCTTGGTGTAGCCACACTGTTTCCTGCCCCTCCCCCCAGTAACTGCTCCTTAGTTTTTGGAGCAGATAGCTCAGGATTGAAATTTCTCCTCTGAAGACCCTCTTGAGCCCAAGACCCAGACCTGCACACCCTCGAGCTGTGGGGAAGATTGGCTCTGTGTCTGGACTCTGGAGCCTGACTTTGCTCCTCGGGCCCATTTCCAGTTTTAACCACGACTCCTGCACAGCTCAGCTGCCTTCCGGCCTGAGTTCGGGGCACACAGAGCTCCTTTGGGAGCCAGGGTTATGTCACCTCAGTCACCGCACCACTCCCCAGCCACTGGAGGGAGGCACACGAGGGCAGGGCACTCAGTAGCAAACCGGACAGTAGGGTCTGTTTGGATTTTGCACATGTCCTTGACCGAGGATGCTCCTCCCTGCCTTTTGGTGTTCAATGCATGACCTTTTCTGGCTGAGAATGACTAGACGGGGCTCTTGGCACTGCTGCTCACTTAGCTATTCATCTAGGTTACATGGGGGACGCGACCCTCTCCCGCCCACTAGATCTCCCTGAGAGGGCTGTACAGAAATTGGCCGGTTGAGTGCTCAGGGCTTGAAGCAGACTCTTTCTCTGGGTTGGCTTTGCAGAGGGTTATGCTTGGAATTTGCGGTTGGAACTCTAAAAGCCCAAAGGGAAACTCAGCCCAAACCACTAGGCTTTGCCTGGCTTTGGGCAGCAAGTGTGGGGGGGAATGCACATAACCACCAAGTCTCACCTACTGCCACCTGAACCCACACAGATGGCCCAAGGCCACTCCATGCTCAGCCAAGTTTGCCAGTGAACTTACAGAGCACAGTTTGGTAACAGCTTTTGAACTACACCTCTGCTCTGAGCCCCCCTTGGTGTGAGGTCCCGGTCTCTCTCGTGTCAAAGTCAGATTCAGCCCACGAATTTCATTTCCATAGAAAGTGTGGGGAGTAAACCCCCGATCCTAGGCTGATACTACCTAGCAGTTCAAGGAGCAGCCCCTTGGTGCACGCTGGCTGGTGGGATGTGGCCCTGGCTGCTGCTGCTCATACACTTGCAGGGACAGCAATGCCCTGAAACTATCCTGCCAGGTGTAGCCCTAAAGATTCTGTGCCCTGGGCAGCTGCCTACGCAGATTGGAGTGGGACTAAGGAACCATGTCCCAGCTGCTGCGACTCTAACAGTTTCAGTGGAGCGGCACCGATTTATACCAGCCGAGGATCTGGGCTGGGGACACAGTTGTGGCCACAACCCAGGAGCGGTTCATTATTTATTTCACAAAGTAATGCGTCCTTTTACCCTGAGATCCTCTCGCAGGCCAAACTTCCAGTGAAGCGGTAATAACTTAGGAAGGGCCTGGAAGATCTGGCCAGCTGACTTCAACAAGGCTGGTGGCTGGGAACCCTGGTGTGTTGGAGTGGTTTTCATTTCTCTCTGTTATTTCATTCTGCTCTCATCTGCACTCTGGCTTTTCCCATGTTGTGTATTTAGTGTTGGGTGGCTTGGAGTATTTTGTGGCTGCCTGTTTAACCTGGTAACACTTTAACACAAAGGAAAACAACTACCGACATTCCTGATCCAATAAATTCCTCAGTAATTTGATTTGCGGGAAGTGGAAAGCAAGACTTGAGGAGCAGGCTGCTTTTCAGTAATTAATCTGCCTTGAACACCACAAACCCACTGCCAGAAGAGCCACTGATGCCTCTGTGTTAAAAATGCACTCTGTGATTTACAAACACTGCCCAGCTGATTACGCCCCCAGGCCTAGCCATTTATTTTTATTCCCCTGTCTAAGCATGCGTTAGGTTTTGTGTTCTTAAGTGGAGCCTGTTGAAATATCGACCTGTGTCTAAACATACTTATGCAATGATCCAGCACAATTTGAACCAGAGACCCTGCAACATTAAATTATCAGCTGCTACCACTAGAGGACTAACTGGTGGTAGCAGTAGGCTTTTATCTTTTTATGTGGATTAGCCACTTAGGGAAACACACACCACATAGTGAACCAGTGGTTTATAGTGCTGGTCCTGAACAGGTGTGTCATTGTGGGCACAAATCAGATGCCCCTTTATGGAACATTTGGCTTGTGGTAAATTATTTTCATTGTATTGCAGTAGGACCGAGCAGCAGCCCCACTCCTGCACCCAGCACCCACTGGACTAGATGCTGTACAGACACAAAACACATCAAGTTAGTTTTAGGGATAGGTGCATCCTAATGAACCGAGCATAGAACTGGGTCATTTTCCTGGGAACAAGAGCTTTGCTCTGAAGAGTCACATTTGCAATGGGCCTTCGGCATGAAAAAGATATTGGGCAGGTGCACCTGAATCAGCCGAGGGAGCCACCCCCTTCCAGGCAAGCAATCTTGGGGCACCATGGGCACACATGGCTGCTCCAATGCCCTTTGCAGGTATGCTTTGAGAGGCCGGTGGAGTATTTGACTCAGACTTCACCTGCAGTTGCTGTTTATTCCCCCGGTAACACCTCCACGGGCTGCTCTGTAAATTATGCTGTTATAAAGTGGGAGGGGAGAAATCAGAATGACTTGTGCTGATGGATAGAGTAGCAGGAGTGGATTAATTTTTTGGTCAGACCAAAGCAGTGCCCCAGGGCTAGGGTGACCAGATAGCAAATGTGAAAAATCAAGACAGGGAGTGGAGGGTAATAGGCACCCATATAAGAAACAGCCCTGAATATCGGGACTGTCCCTATAAAATTGAGACATCTGGTCACCCTACCCAGGGCTCACCGAGCCAGAGCCCTCCTTACCACGTGGAACATCACCCCCATCAGAGAGCAGAAGCAAACCCCAGTGCGGCACCCACCTGCAAGTAATGATAGGCTAAGTCTTGCTGGCAGGACTTGGATTTCAGCAGGGCTTTGTCGATGGTGGCAGAAGCCTTTTGGCACACTTCCCGGGCATGGCTAAGGGTGAGCGTGGACCAGGAGCCCCGTTTGATGTAGTTGGACTCGTTGCTGATGGGGATATTGGTGCAGGGGGTGACCTTGAGGTCGTTATTGCTCTTGGAGGATTTCAGCATGTGCTCACTGATGGTGTTATACGCGTGCATGAAGTACCTAGGCTGGCTGTGGTCAGGTTGCCTGCCCAGGGTCATGAGGCCCATTGGATTGCGATAGCTGCAGGTGTCGCTGTCTAAGTTGTCATCCGAGCTCCACCAGCCTGATATGTTGGACCTGGGCCTGCGTTTGGTCTCGGTGGTCTTTGCCCGGTCTTTGCTCTTGCTCCTTCGGTTCTGCTTCGGGTCCTCCGTTCCCTTCTTGCCATTCACGCTGCCCTTGGTGGGGCCCTCCAGGGACTGCGACTTGGCAAAGAGCTTCTGGACGGAGTGCACCAGGTGTCGGATGCGCCCGGGGCTCTCGCTCCGGTGCTTGGAGTCACTCCTCTGGAACTGGAGGGTGCTGAAGCCGTCCCGGTGGATGGGCAGCTGCTTCTCAAATTGGTCTAAGAGGTTTGCGGGGAGGCGGTTGATCTTAGTGGCTTGGGCATGGCTCGGGAAGGGGTTCTCGTCTGGGACCTCGAAGTGGGAGTTGTAATGGATCCGGGGGAAAGTGCTGCTGTTGGAAATCTGGTTGTTGAGTGGGAGCAGACAGTCACTATGGAGGGAATTCTGGGCTGGAAACCGGGGGTCCACGGGGTAGGAGTCAGTGGGACTGAGGAGGTAAGGGTTCCTGTCTTGGGCTGCATAAAGAGAGTCCTGAGGGGAGTCCAGGTTATCGGAGAGGTGGCGGCTTCTGTTATCTCCTAACCCCTTCATGGTCCCGGGTTTCCTACAGCATCACTTCACGGGTGACACCGAGGAGCCTTCCTGCTAGTTCTCCCTTTGGTCCCTCTCCCTCTGGAGATGATCCTGCAGCCACAGAGACAAGAAACACGCACACATCACTGAAAGGAAAGCTCTCCCCAGGCTCTCTCTATCCCTTTAAGCGTTTCCACCCTGCTCCTTCCCAAAGCATCCGAGCCAGTGCCTTGCAAGTTCTAAAAGCCAAGACAATGAAGGTTATTATAGAGCTGAGAGAGTCAGGAGAGGAGGAGGAGAAAGGGATGGGAGGCAGGACACAACGAGCAGAAGAAGGGAGCAGGAAGAGATGGCACATGGGAGGCTGAGATGTGGAAGAACGGTCAGGCTGAGGTGTTAGGGTTAGAACAGGAAAAAGGGATGATTAACATTCCCTAGCCACATTTAAGAGCCGTGTAGACCCCAGAGCTCAAATTCAAACTACTTAATACAAGCAGGCTGCTATTTTTTGGCCTCTGCGTGGCTTCATTTAATAGCACTCGGTCCCCAGCTTAGCAGTTGGACTGTCAGCAAATCATGGGCGCCTGTCCCATTATTTTAGGGGGCTGAATAAAAACCTGTCAAATACTGTGCCCGGGCCTTGCTGGAGTCGAGGGAAATGAGCTGAGGATCAGATTGGCTGTCTGTCATGTGGCCATTTGTGTTTCCGTGGTTATCAGACCTCTTAATGGGGACGATGGACCGGATGTGTGTGTTGCACGGAGCTATGGTAATGTGATGGGATGGCAAACGTCTCTTCTCGGACAAGTGCCCAGGTTTATGTCCATGTTAGCCTGTACCCCTGAGGAAAATGCTGCAACACATATGACCAGAACAGTGGTTTTACTGAGACACTCATGGGCCTGGCCTGAGAAGTCTTTTGTTGTTCAGTCACAGCTTCAAGGTTGAGGTCCCCGCTGCCAGGCTAGATCACCATTGCTTGGGCTGCTTTGCTTCAGGGTCAGGGCTATAATTTGCCAGATTTTTCTGGAAATGAAGACCCTGTTACATTGGGAAACAGAATCAAAAATCCCAGCCGGTAATATGGGCTAGTAGCTGAAGCACAGGCCTGGTAATCGGGACCACTGGGTTCTGCACCCAGCCCTGAAACACACCCGCTGTCTGACTTAAACTCTCCCTCCTCATGCATGGGATCTTGAAAGTGAAACTGATTCAAAGTGGAATTGATTCAGTGGGCAGCAAATTATGAAATAATCATAGCAACTTACTAGCCAGTTTCCCTTGCCATGCTGAGAAAAAATTGTATTAATGCTGAAAAGCAAATGAGATTTTTAATAAGTGTTTCAATGCTAACACTCAAAGATGGGATTCCTAACATAGCTAAGGAAACTTGGTTATTTAAACGCGCACTGTTAAAACAGCATCCTTTTACCCCTCATTGCTCTCAGAAGAAAGATCTTCTTCAATCAGAGAGAAAGCACCGTACCTTATTCACCAGCTGAGATCAAACTGATCTCTGGCCTCCATTTGAATCCATATGATTCCCACCCAGTGGCAGTCCAGCTGATCCCTCCCCAGAGGGAATCCTGCTGATCATCCCAACAGTGATGCCGTTTGATCGCACTCCTTGGCAACTCCAGCTGACCCCTTGGCAGAGCCAGTTGACCCCCCAGTACTGTAAATTCAGCTGTTCACCCTCTAGTGTGACTCTAGTTGATCCTTGGAGGTGAGGCCGATTGAACACCCCACACAGGCAGATGATCTCACCTCATAGCAAAGATGGTTAAGCCTACCCTATGGCAACGCCAGTCAATCCCTCCCACCTTCAGCCTATTTTAGTGGGCAGGCAGGTGTATTTAATGATCGTGTTTGGAGCATTTTGAGCCATAGATTAGAAGCAAACGACCAGTCAAGACTTGTCCCTGCAGTGAAAGTCACTTTACCCCAGCCCTATAAAACAGAGGGTTCTGACATTGCCCGGAGAGCTCACTTGAACCTCAATGGATCTGTCTTTCCAGGGAACCTCGTGTTCAGCCACTAGAGCTGACTGTGGGTGGGAGTGGAGAGAAGATGGGCAGTGTGGCTATACGGAAAACATTCGATGAATGGCCAAGCATCCATTCCTCTTTCCACTCAGGCACCTTTAAGGAATTGCTTGTGTCACTAATGAAAGATAATGTTACCTGTCTATTTTGCAAGCCTGGAGCCAGCCTGTCACCATATGCAGAGCTGCTTGAGCAGCAAGGGTGGTGCGTTGATGACAACCCAGGCATGGCTTGCAGAAATACAAAAGGCGAGATTATCTTTTATTAGCATCCCTAAAAACCTTGGCTTTCACCAGCTTTCATTTGGCTCCTTTTCCTACCCCATCACATTGTTTTGCAGATTGGTGCGTCAGATGCTCTGGAGCATCTCAGCAGATGGGGACACTCTCTCATGTGCTGGAAGGGCAATGATAGACCAGGGACAGGAGCATGCTGGAGAAGTGACAGGAAGAGGCAGTGCAGCCTCAGCTCAGACAATTGGATAGGCATAAAGGCCAAGGACAGTTGAGGAGAATAAATTATACAGTCAGGTTGTGGCCCAGCCAAATGGATGTGCCAATGCATATGCATAGAACAGAGAGAATAACAGACAACAGGATCCTACATTAGCAAGAACGTTTTCAGCTATTCATGTTAAGATAATAGCAATCAAATCTCCTGCTGCTCTGGGTGAAAGCTAATTGCTTGAGGCAATCAGAGAAGAATTAATTCCCCTGTGTGTGTGATTGGCCAGGTGCATTATGGGCATGTGACACCTGCCTTCTCCTGAGGTAGCAGGTATTGTCCACAGCCAGAGGTGGGGCAGTGAGCTTGATGGTCCACCCATCCACTCCATGCCCAGGGCCACCCAACAGGCCAGTGGCAGAGCCAGGCCGAGAACCCAGGTCTCCTGAGTGCCAATGCTGAGCTCTATCTTGTAGGACAAGGCTAAAAATAGCATCAGTGGGGTCCTATTATCCAGGGATGGAACTCCACTGACTTCCCTGGAGCTCCAACATTTTACAGCAGCTGAGGATTTGGCCCCTAGCCCCTCGTACAGACTAGGATTTCCCTCTAGCCCAGCTCTTCTGGGGTTTTATTTAATGTCTCAGCCACCTCCCCACATTGCTCACACTCCATTGCCAAACCACTTTTTGTCTGCAAGGCAGCAGATGGCCCAGCCCCTCTGCAGGGAAGATGCCCAACTAGTCTGTTTCCCCATATAAAGCACTTTCCTGGCTTTCTGGGTTTTATGAGGGCTCCTAGCAGACCAATGAGCATGGCTCATCCTGCCAGCCCTCCCCCCGTGACCTGGGGACTGCCAAGCCAGTAGGAGGGCCATTCTCCTCCCCCTCCAGGAAGATATATAAAGGGGACAGGGAAACTGGAGGCTAGATCTGAACCTGGGCGTTTCCTATGCTGCAAGCAAGCGCATCACACGTAAGCTGCCCTTGTGGAGCATGTTATGAGGCAGGGCAGCCTAATGGTTAGCAGCTAGGATCTTGGAGAATCTTTCGGTTCTAATCCCATCCTGAGTCCCTGGCTCTGTGGGTGACCTTCGGTCAGTCGCTTAAGCTCCTTGGCCTCAGTCAAAGCCAGCTGTACAGCTGGGTAAGAGCAGGAGCCCCACTGACAGACAGCTGCTGCCTAAGTGCAGAGCTTTCCTGAGGAAATAAATCACACACATGTTAGGAGAGGGCAGGAGAAGCAGCAATCTATGGTGAACTGAAGCAGAAACTCTGACGGGAATGGGGTGAAATGCACAGCTCTGGCTTTATGACACTCTCCACCAACCGGGGAGGGATGGGTAGCACTAGGGATAGAGAAATGTCAACCTTTAATACAGCATTATTTTACCCCAATCGCTCCCCCCCATGGCTCACAGAAGAAAGATTTTCTTAAATGTTAATATACGATAGGTGAAGGCTAGGGCTAGGGCTCGTCATTTGCAGTGTGTTTTTTAGAGGCACCAGGAATAGAGAGAGTGAACTGCATGGCAAACTCCCTTATCTGCAACCCATGTGGGCTCTTGCGCCAGAGTTTATCACACCATCTAGCAGTGCGGCATCACATGGCTTTCCCTCTGAACTCATCTCTCATAGGGGGCACTTCAATGGTGTTGCTCCAGATTCACGTACCCTCCTCCCCTCATGTACCTGAGAATCAAACTTGAGTCATAGTGTTATATAGAGTACATACATACTCCACCCTCCTCATATAATGCGCTAGGCATAGTGTATATTCACTGTGCATGACGTGATGGGGGTATATATACTCTAGCCACATCACACAGTGCATGTAGGCATGGCAGAATTAGGGTTTTTTTAAAATAATTGATGGATAATATTGATGTTTATTTTCAAGCATTTTTTCCCCAATTTTTATCTATTTAAATTTTCATACTTGCAAGACATTGGGGGGGGGGGTGTCAGACAGTTATTTAATGACAGGAGACAGATTCAGAAAGTTAGTTTTATAACCATTAAAATCCATGGTCAACGTCACACATCAAAATATACAAAGGAAATAGCCTTAAATCAAACACTAATTCGTTCTTAAGCAGCATTTTTCTTCCCTTTCCATCTGTACGTTTCTATTACCCATCGAAATATTTTTGTTGATTTGTGTGTATACAGCGAAATCAATATTTACTGATAAAACTCTAATCTTTCCAAGGACACGCTCTGCCCACATCGCATCGCATCTATACACTGTGCGTTATAGCGACATCACGTCGTGCACAGTACAGCGAAATGGCCATGATATACTCACACAGCAATTTTATAGATGTAGCTAGACACACACAAGGCCAAGTAGAGAGAGGAGTCCGCATGAGACTAAGCTGCTGTTACTTTAACCTTCTTTCAGCCTCCTCGCTGTGCTTGTTACAATATCTTGGACTCACACGCAGAGCAGGAGTGTAATGGACACTCCCCCACACATGACCTCTGTGTCTGACCCAGCGCAAGGGTAAGTGGAGGTGCTGAAGAGAGATGTGCTGCTCCCAGGAGGGGCTAGGTGGCAGGGAAAGTAGTAGCCCTCTCCCTGATTTAATTTACACCTTGTTCCAGCTCCTCAGCATGTGCCTCCACCGGCTTAGAGTCCTGTCCCGACACCTGGGTGTGAGTAGGGCTGAGAAGGAAGGAAAGGGAGTCGAACTTATCACATGATCTCACGCATCACCTGTGCACTGGGTCCGCTGCCTGCAGGAAACTCTGGGGTCTGGTTCTTCACAACACCAGGCAGGACAGAAATGGCATTACCCTGCCTGGGTCAGAAATTGTTCCCCTCATTCTGCCTCAGATTCTCCTCCCACTTGCTGCTACAGGTTTGCATTGCTCCTTTAAAGCAAGAGCCCAGTCCTGTGTTTCGGGAGATTTCATCCTCCTCCCCAAACTCCATATCTTCAGGTGGGTCCAGCAGGACTGTGCCACCTGGAGCCAATCCCTGGCAGGAATGGGAATCCGGGTTAGGTTTCTGCATCCCCTTTTAAAGGACTGGAAAGCCGTGGGATGCCCAGCAAAGGTACTCCTTAGCTAACACTTTTCACCTGTGATGGTCACAGAGAAATCCTGGACTGGAGTTTTTCAAGCTTGGTCTATCTCAGTGGGTCTCAAACATTTGTACTGGCGACTCCTTTCACAACAGCAAGCCTCTGAGTGTGACTCCCCCTTATACATTAAATTTTTTTTTATATTTAACACTATTAGCAATACTGGAGGTGAAGCGGGGCTTGGGGGTGGAGGCTGACAGCTCACGACCCCCACGTAATAACCTTGTGACCCTCTGAGAGGTCATGACCCCCAGTTTGAGAACCCCTGGTCTATCTGCATGTAATAGCCACCTACTTGCAGGTGCCCCTGCTCCCAGCACAAGGAGGTAGTCAGATCTGCTTTGGAACCAGCATGGGGACCCAAGGGCAAGAGACAGACCAGGCTGTAGGGTCCCTTGGGGAGTGAAAGGCTCAGTGCACTTGGTTTCCAGCTCCTCCAGGGGATTTCTGTACTCTGGATGTCCTTGATTTCTCCCTCTCTCGCTCCAGGCCCAGCCCATCTGAGCTGCAGGAATTTTAGGAGCTCAGAGGGATTAGGACTTTACTCCTGATAGTGCAACCTCCAGCCTGATTCCTTGCTGCCCTTGTCCCTGAAGCATAATGAGACAACATAGTCTGCAGCAGGCTGAAATTAAACCCAGCTGCAGCGTGGCCACTCTCCTGCCCAGGAGGACCCAGTTCCACTGTGCCAGGGATGGAAAGGACACATTACCTTTAGTAACTCCTGCTCCAGCCTGGTGGACAGACAAGTTCCCATCTTTTAGGTTCCCCAAAAGAGGACACTGCAGGGGAAAAGGAGGAGGAGTTGGAGGAGGGGGTACAGTTAGGGGTGCTGGAGGTGTGTGTGAGTACTGGGAAGGGTATTTGGCGGCATAGGTGGAGTTGGGGGGACATAGGAAGGCATTGCACCCAGGGCTGTCCCTAGCCATTTCGGTGCCCTACACAGCCCCCTGCAGGGGTCTCTGTGGGGCCCCAGGCCTCCACGAGGGGGGGGAACTGCCCCCCGGCCCCAACCCACTCCACTCTGCTCCCCTGGCTCCCGGCCTTGGGGGGCAGGGGAGACCCACCCTCCAGTACTCACTGGCAGCATAGCTGGGAACCAGGGGAGCGGAGCAGGCTGGGGCTGGGTTGCTCCACTTACCACGTCGTGAGTGCAGGCCCGACCCCTGCAGCAGGCCTCAGGGGAGTAGGGGCGGGGCTGGGGTGGAGCAGGGGGGGGAAGAGGTGGGGTGGGGGCTTGGGGAAGGGGTGGAGTGGAAGCGGGGTGGGGACACAGCAGGGGCGGGAAGAGGCGAGGTGGGGCAGAACAGGGGCGGGGGCCATGGGGAAGAGCCAGAGCAGGGCTGGAGCAGCATGCAGCTGCGCGCAGGGCACCAGGAAATGTGGTGCCCCAAATTTCCTGGTGCCCTGCGCAGCTGCGTACTTTGTGTATGGGTAGGGATGGCCCCGATTGCACCCCCAAATGTAATGAGTTCTGCAGAGGAGACATGCTGCTGCTTGTGCCCCTGAGGCAGGGAGTCAGAATTTTATTTATTAACAGGTGATTAAGATAAGAAAGGGCTGTTATGATATTTCCTAAAGTTAAATGATCTGTTCCAAGCTTGGTGAAACTGCGGAAAGCAAGTAGCCTAAATGATAGAAAGTAATTGTAGATTTTTCTACAATTGTTTCAATTGTTATATTCAAGAGGTGATAACAAAGTTACTAATATCTTTCTTTGAGACCATAACTGATTTTTTAGACAAAGGAAATGCAGTAGACCTAATCTAGCTGGATGTCAGTAAGGCATTTGATACAGTTCCACATGAGAAATTATTAGTTAAATTGGAGAAGATGGGGATTAACGTGAGAATTGAAAGGTGGATAAAGACCTAGTTAAAGGGAAGCCTACAAGAGGTCATACTGAAAGGTGAACTGTCAGGCTATAGGGTGGTTACTAGTGGAGTTCCTCAGTGATCACTCTTGGGACCAATCTTATTTAACATTTTTTATTACTGACGGTGGCACAAAAAGTGGGAGTGTGCTAATAAAATTTGCAGATGACAAAATTGGGAGGTATTGCCAATATGGAGGAGGACCAGAATATCATACAAGAAGATCTGGATGACCTTGGAAACTGGAGTAATAGAAATGGGATGATATTTAATAGTGCAAAGTCCAAAGTCATGCATTTAGGGACTAACCACAAGAATTTTTGCTATAAGCTGGGGACTTATCAGTTGGAAGTGACAGAGGAGGAGATAGAGTTGGGTGTAATGGTTGATCACAGGATGAGTATGAGCCGTCAATGTGATGCGGCTGTGAAAAAGGCTAATGCAGTTCTAGGCTGTAACAGCCGAGGTGTTTCCAGTAGAGACAGGGAAGTGTTAGTACCATTATACAAGGCACTGGTGAGACCTCATCTGGAGTATTGTGTGCAATTCTTTTCTTCCATGTTTAAGAAAGATGAATTCAAACTGGAACAGGTGCAGAGAAGGGCTACTAGGATGATCTGAGGAATGGAAAACCTATCTCATGAGAGGAGACTCAGAGACCTTGGCTTGTTTAGCCTAATTCAAAGAAGGCTAAGGGGAGATATGATTGCTCTCTATAAATACATGAGAGGGATAAATCCAGGGAGGGAAAATACCAGTGGGGGCAAAAATCTAACTGGTTTCAAGACTGAGCTTGATAAGTTTACGGAGGGGATGGTAGGATGAGACTGCCTACAATGGCACTTGGCCCATCAGCAACTACCTGTAGCAAAACCCCACAATGGCTGGAGATGGGTCACTAGATGGGGAGGGCTCGGAGTTACTACAGAGAATTATTTCCTAGGTATCTTCCTGGTGGGTCTTGCCCACATGCTCACAGTCTAACTGATCATCATATTTGGGGTCAGATTGGCAGAGACCCTGGGGTTTTTTCACCTTCTTCTGCTGCATGGGGGTCACTTGCAGGTTTAAACTAGTGTAAATGGTGAATTCTCTGTAACTTGAACTCTTTAAACCTTGATCTGAGGACTTCAGTTACTCAGCCAGAGTTTAGGGGTCTATTACTGCAGAGAATTGGTGAGGTTCTGTGGCCTGCAATGTTCAAGAGGTCAGACTAGATGATCATAATAGTCCTTTCTGACTTTAGTAAGAGTATCTAAGTAAGAATATACATTACAATTTTAAACCTAACCAGTGTCCCATAAGTGACTTGCCACAAAAAGTCAGAACATGTTAGTATTAAAGCTGAGTGGGTCTAATATTTCTTTAATTTTCTTTCTTGATATAGAAATTAGATACAATGCTCCTGTCAGATATTTTTAAGTTATTATCTGCAAAAACACTACAGTTTTCAGTTGCCTAAGTAGCCCCTGGAATCACAGTTGAAGTTGCCTCCCCCCAAATCTAAAATGGCACCCCTGTGGGCAGGCACAGAATTTCTCTCCCCCCCCCCATGGCCCTGTTGGCCTGTCCAAAGCCACACACCCAAATATAGAAGTCAAACTACGCCTATGTTTGGCGGGTCCTGGAGGGGATACCTGGAGCCTCACTCTTGAGGTGGGGGCACTGTTGCTCCTTGTCACAGTGGCAGGGCAGCTGGCGCAGGCCCAGGACACAGCACCAGCTGTCCATCAGTGCCTTCCTAGGGGACCCCCTCCCCAGGGCAGGGAGCTGAGGCCTTGGTGGGCAGGATCTAGCAACTGTAGGTAGTGGAGGGACCAATCGGGGCACAGAGCCAGCTCTTTCTGAGCTGCAACGTCTGCACCACAAAAATTCCCAGACATTTCTTCTCATTTGAGAAATCCACCAGAGCAGAGGATCACAAAAGAGGAAATGTCCAGGAAAACCCAGAAGTAGGGTAACCCCATGGAGAGACTCCAGTTCAGCACCTGACCATGGGGCAAGGATGTCACATCCACAACAGAGGGAAACTACATCCCTCCATGTCCCTGTGAGAGGGACCTGTCCTCCAGCATGGCCTCAGCTCCTTCGTGGTGCCTGCAGTCATTCGCTCAGACCCAGCATGCTCACTTATTAACGCCTTTCACAGAACATAAACACCCTCCTCCTTAGCCTCTCAAAGACAGTGCTTCTTCTGGCCCTGGGGCTAACGGTGAAAGCATCCTCTCCTGCATTCAGGAGACCCCAGTCCTTCCCCCAGAGTGGGGTTCCAAAACAGACTCACGGTCCTGCCCTCTGCCTGGGGCTTGGTTACAATTTAGGCCAGTCATAGTTCTCAGTCAGCTTCTTCCCTGCAAGCCCCTTCTATCCAATCCTTTCACTCACCAGCCTGGAGAGGCTAGCAGCCAGCTATGTTCTGCTAGCCTCTAGGAGCTCCTCTCTCTACGAGCACCTCCCGCCAAGTGACCATTGGTCAACTTTTATCAGACTCAGGTGCTCATTAGTCAGTTAGCTGTCACCCAGGCAGTTTGCTTACAGGTGGGCCAGAGGGATTTCTGGGGCCTGACGCCCCTTAAAGGGGTCCATCCCCCTTGACAGTCCCCCTGTGCTGCTGGAGAAGCAAAGCTCTGATTTTTTTACTGTTACATTGTTTCTATTAGTGCTCTTGATGTTTGCTGGACGGATCACCCTGGAGATCTCAGGCCTACGCTCACACTAGGAGCAGAGACAGAGCTAGCTTCCTCCAGGTGGTCCTGCTGTCATGCCTTAGTTCTGATATGGGGAGATTGTAGTAGTAGGGTTTTATGTTTGTATTTTGTATAATTTAGAATGAAGGATAAAGAATAATAAGATATTAATGTAGCATGTATTAAATGTATTAATGTATGATTTGACTATATCCTGCCAGCCACCCTTTTTGAATAGCAGAAAGGAATGGCCTACACGTGATCAACCTAGCTGGCCACTAGATTGATCCGGACTCTGGACGGGTAACTATAACATCGACTGGTGGGAGAGAGTGTATGTGTGAGATTGAATGCATACGCTAATTGCTGTGTCTTCAATAAACGCGGCATGTTGCCTTTTCCCCTGAAAAAGATCCCATGTGCTTCTTATAAGCATAACAAGATCACCTCTGGTGGGGAGAGGCTAATTCAATCCCCATGGCCCATTCTGTCCTTGGCCTCTATGTTGACTAGTGCTGGGGGGATGGTGGGTTTTGTGATGTGGACACCTGGCAACCTGGAACTGAACTGAGACTCTCAACTATCTCACAGCCTAGTGGATGTCTACTCTGTAATGTAAACCTGTGGCTCCAACACTCAAAGGCCAATTGAAACAGGCTCAGCTTCAGGCTGGAGCCCGGGCTCTGAGACCCCATGGGGGGCCCCGAACATCAGCCTGAGCCCCACGAGCCCATGTCAATTGACCCGGGCACCAAGTGTCCGTGCCATGGGTCTTCTATTGCAGCGTAGACATACCCCTAGAGCCTAGAGATGGAAAAGGCTGATTGGGCTCTATCTAGTGCGTGCCAGGGGCCAATGGCTGCTTGTTCCCAGCAGTGAGTGTTTCATTAAGATGACTCAGGCAATGAGATTTCTACTAAAGATCAGCCAGCAGCTATCAGGTGGCTATGACTTTTAGTCTCTGCTGCGCACTGGGTGGAGTTGGGTCGCACTGTGGAAGCCTGCTTGTCCCTTTACCAGTGCCTTGAGCCATCCAGCCATCCCAAGCTCTTATTTTTAAGGGGCCAGTGCTTTGGAAAGTCCCTTCCTGCCCTCTGAGCACAGCAAACTCAGGACACGGGAAAGGGACATGTGAACTCCTGTGGAGCAAATGTTTCACTCCATTATCACTCCATCTGAGCTGAGCAGCTGCAGTCACTTCCTGCCATGGAGAAGGGGGCAGGATGGTGGGGTTTGTTTCCTTTCAGTCTCCCGAGAGGATCTCGGCCCCATCTCCATCAGGGGCGGTTTCCACCTGCATTCTGGAACACATCAGCAGGGATGAAGTGAGGTAAGATGCAGCAGGAGTCTGGCCAAGGGGAGAAGCAACTGAACGTACCTATTCACGAGAGGGACAAGTGACAGCAGGTCACTGAGTCTGGGCAGCCCCCAACTGGCTCCCTGTGGGGAGGGCTGCTCAGCACCGTAGCTGGGGAAAAGAGGGCACTATGGCTTGTTTTGTGACCTGGCCTAGCCAGGCCTAGCCAGCTGCTCCTTTCCTGGCTCAGTATGGATGTGACCAGTGACTGTACCTGAAACTCTGGAGTGAATTAATTATTAATGAAAGTGAGGGGGCCATGTGATATGTTTGCCACCTCCCCCAGCTCTGCCAATGCCCCCCAGTCCTGACTTGCAGCCCTACCTCCCCCAGCTCTGCCAATTTACCTCCCTCCTGACCCCCAGCTCTCCCAATACTCCTCACTCTGGACCCACAGCCCCCTGACCTGCAGGGGGCCCTGGGTGTGCACATAGTTTTAGAGGGATCCGCTAGGTCAGATAGCTGCATAATAGTTCAGCAAAGGGTGGCAGGTGAGGTCTCTACCGAAAGCCAGTACCCCCTAGTCATCATAAGCATTGTGAGATATATGTATGGATAATATTTATGGAGTTATGTATCTACACTGAAATTATCTCCTGAAGGTCTTGGCGTTAAGGCAAGTCACCAGGAGGTGATGTACCTCAGAGATCTTCCTTTCAGGCAGGAGGTAACTGACATCGCTCTCCCTGTCTGGCTGTCTGCATGTTGTCTGCCTCACACCATTTGTCTTTTGCATACTGAGCCCGACGCTGACTGAGAGATTGCAAAGTATCTCTCGGTGCCCTGGTTATGGGGGTGCCCTGGTTAGGAATAAAGACAAAAGGTGTCTGGTATATCTTGGAATGCAAAGAGACATACTGAGTCCTTCACCTAGGAGGCAAACTGACAGTGTGCTTTGGGGGCACAAAGGGAGGGTCATAGCCAGCCTAGCTGTAAACCACTGCAAGGATCTGGGGTGAGCAAGGCTTTACTAGACATGAGATTATCTTGTCAATTAAGTCCAGGCTCTAGAATGCGTGTGATGGTTTGATTTTATAGGAACCATTTGTTTCCAATGCTCCTATCTGCCGTTACTCGACTCCCTCAGCTTTGTTAAATACGCCTCAACTTGATTTCACTCTAAACAAATCCAAGCGCCATGTGTTAGGTGGAGCAGTGACCTGAGGTGACCCTGGGAAGCTGTGCTGAGCCACTTCCTTGACAGAGCGGATTGGTGAACGCTGCAAGTGGCCAGGGACCAGGCACTGATACACCAGAGGACATTCGGCAGGCTCGAGGGTTGGAGTGGGGCTGTCACTAACCTGCGGAGGGACAGCAGGGCCTGTCAGGCCTACGGGGGAGGGCTTGTGCTGTGTGTGGCTGGTGGTAACAGGGAGCTGACCCCTGGCAGGCACAGACCAGGCTTCCTCATGCTAAGGGCAGATGGTAGCGAGGTGCCTCTCTGCCTCTCTGCCCTGGTGCCGTCCTCCTACCACATGTGGGGTTTTAATACATTACTCTTCCGTAGCACTGCCAACCCCGGGGCCCTGTGTGCACCCAGAACTGGTACAGCATGCGTGAGTAGTGGAGTGGGAGCTTTCCCAGCCCGCAGCAGAAGGAGCAGTGCTGTGTTCCCAAACAGAGCTTTGAGCCAGGTGAGGGTCAGAAACATACATATTCTTGTGAGACTTCCAGCTGGAGCTCACTGGCTCTAGGGGAAGCAGATAAAGTTCAGATCCAAGTCAGTCACAGCCCTTGCTGTCAGTCACAGCCACAGACCCTCTCTGTCAGTCACAACTGCAGCTCTGCACTGTCAGCCGCAGCCCCTCACTGCTGGTCACAACTGCAGCCCCTCATTGTCAGCTGCAGCCCCTCACTGTCAGTCACAGCCACAGCCCCTCACTGCTGGTCACAACCTCAGCCCAGCACCGTCAGCCGCAGCCCCTCGCTGTCAGTCACAACTGCAGCTCAGCACTGTCAGCCGTAGCCCCTCACTGCTGGTCACAACCACAGCCCCTCACTGTCAGCCGCAGCCACAGCCCCTCACTGCTGGTCAGAACTGCAGCCCAGCACCGTCAGCCGCAGCCCCTCGCTGTCAGTCACAACTGCAGCTCAGCACTGTCAGCCGCAGCCCCTCACTGCTGGTCACAACCGCAGCCCCTCACTGTCAGCCGCAGCCCCTCACTGCCAGCCGCAGCCACAGCCCCTCACTGCTGGTCACAACTGCAGCCCAGCACCGTCAGCTGCAGCCCCTCGCTGTCATTCACAACCACAACCCCTCACTGTCAGCTGCAGCCTCAACTCCATTCTTGAGCTGAATTTTGATTCTTTTATTTTCTGTCTGCCCACAGACTGCTCTCCAGACATTCACGGGTCAGCACCCATCTCATGCATGGAACTCCTTCCAAGGGTCCAGCTTACCCAACAAAGAGGCGTGATGTGTTTGAAGCTGCTAGGCAGAGGACGGGAGGATACATGGTGAAGAATCAGAGCAATCCCCCTCACCCTGCCCTCACTGACAGCCTGTCCTGAACTGCACCTGCCTGCCCTGGAACACTTCCCGCAGCACCAACTGCCTAGCAGAAGATGGGGTTCAAAGAGGGGCCTGGCTATCCCGTCCCCACTGGGGTTGCTGAGAACTGCAGCAGGGGCTGCACTGGCTCTCTCAGCCTCCTGTTCATAGATTCATCTATTCCAAAGCCAGAAGGGATCACTGAGATCATCTAGTCTGATCTCCTGTATAACACAGGCCAGAGACCTGCCCCCAAATAATTCCCAGAGCAGAGCTTTTAGAAAAACAGCCAATCTTGATTTTAAAGTTGCCAGTGATCGAGACTCCACCACAACCCTTGGTAAGTTGTTCCAATGGTTAATTACCCTCACTGTTAAAAATTTACACTTTATTTCCAGTCTGAATTGGTCTAGTTTAACTGCCAGCCATTGGATCATGTTATACTTTTCTCTGTTAGGATGGAGAGCCCAGTATTAAATATTTGTTCCCCATGTAGATACTTATAGTCTGTAATCAAGCCACCCCTTAACCTTCATTTTGTTAAACTAAGCAGATTGAGCTCCTTGATCTATCACTATACGGCATATTTTCTAATCCTTTAAGCATTCTTGTGGCTCCTCTCTGACCCCTCTCCAATTAGTCAACACCCTTCTCAAATTGTGGGCACCAGAACTGAACACAGGATCCCAGCAGCAGTCCAGTGCCAAATACAGAGGGAAAAAATAACCTCTCTATTCCTACTCAAAATTCCCCTCTTTATGCGTCCCAGACTAATATTAGCCCTTTCTGCCACAGCGTCACATTGGAAGCTTCTGTTTAGCTGGTTATCCAACACAAGCCCTCCAAATCTTTTTCAAAGTTGCTGCTGCCTACATAGGTATGGCCTACATTCCTTCTTCTTAGATGTGTACATTTATATTTAGCCCTATTAAAACACATATTGTTTGCTTGCACCCAGCTTACCAAGTGATCCAAGTCACTCTGTAGTAGTGACCTGTCCTCTTCATTATTCCCCCCCCCCCGCCAACTTCTGTGTCATCTGCAAACTTTATCAGTGATAATTTTATGTTTTCTTCCAGGTCATCGATAAAAAAAGTTCACTAGCGTTGTGCCAAGAACCGATGATCCCCGCAGGACCCCACTGGAAACACACACATTTGATGAAAAGTCTCCATTTACGTACATTTTGAGACCTATCAGTTAGCCAACCTTTAATCCATTCAATGTGGACCATGTTCATGTTATATTGTTCTAGGTTTTTAGTCGAAATGTCATGTGGTACCAAGTCCAGCTAGTCTAAGCAGCCTCTTTAATCAGACTGATTCCACAATCACATCCAGTTGGGCAGGGGGTGGGGGACAACAGCCAAGCTACAAAGCAAGCACTATTCAGCCCAGCAGGGTTGGGAAAGCAGAGCTTGGGAGATTGTCCTGGAGGGGCTTTTGCCCACTTGGGCAGGAGATCAGGCTCTGGGGTGCACTCAGACCCACACTCAGATCAACCCATTCCCTCTCTCTCACACACACTCTTCTTCTCTTTCATATGCACAGAGGCACACTGCAAAATACATACACAATCTCCCTTTGGCGCTCTCATTACTCTGGGAGACTTCTGCGCCACTGCGCATGTGCAGAATTCATGTCCCCCGCAGATTTTTCTCTCTGCAGAAAATACATTCTGTCAGAAAGGTGCTGCAATTATGCCTTTCTCCCACCAGGAGCTGTTCTGGCACCAGAACAGAGGGCAACTGGCTCACTGGTCACAGCAGGCAGCAACTGATAGGGAGGAGGGGAGGCTGCATTCCTCACAGTGCCCTACATGTGGGGCCAGGTATGGAGGCTTGGGATATCAGGGGGATGGACAGACTGGGACACATGGGGATGTTGGGGGGGTCACATAGACTGGGGTTCAGAAGGGCTAGTCAGTGGGACAGACTGGGGCAGGGGCTGAATGGGATTGAGGTTGCAGGGACACCAGGGGTGGGGTATGGGTGCAGGGCCAAAGGGGAATGGGTGACAGGGGTGCGGAAGTGGCTGAGTGGGGGGTGCAAGTGCACATGGGAACAGGGGGAGGGGGTGCAGGGACATATGGGGCCAAAGAGGTGGGGGTGCATGGGAGAACAAGGGATTATTTAGTTCGTTGGCCATTTAAAAAAAAACTAAAAAGAAAATTTGCTTTGGATCACAAACAAAAACAAAAATTGTCAAAATTTTCAGTGACTCAAGAAGTTAAAAAAATGGCTTTGGGTCCAATGAAATATTTGTTTTTTGACTCTGAGGATTTTAAAACATTTTCAAATCAAAATGACAGGACATTTCAAAGCAAAAAGTTGTTTCAAACCAAAACAAATAAAAACTTTCTGACTTTTTAAAAATTTTGTTTTAAAAACAAGCAACGCGGTGAAACTGACACAAATTCAGGAAATGTTTGGGTAGTGCCAAAGCTGCATTTTTTTTATTTAAAAAGATTTGCCCCATAATTTTTGCCCAGCTCTAGTGGGGAGGAGACAGCTTCCTCCCTTGCCCGTGGGGTGAGAACAGATGGGCCAGGTACACCAGGGACCCGTGGACCACCTAGCAAAGCCCAGCCACTCTCTAAGTACACATCAACCTGCCCCTCCAGAGATCCACCAGAGAGCACGGCTTTGTGGCATTCAGATGGCTGCAGTCCCCCAATAGGGTTCCTTCTGCTGTCTGGCCCCTCAGCTCTACTCAACCCCATAGTCCCGCACAGGGCCGATGGCTCAAGCAGGGCTGACATTGAGAACGAAATGAAGAACTCTCTGTACTGAGCTCCCACTACAATTATATAAGCATTAAGAACATAATCGAAAGCGCTAGCCAGATCTATATATTTATTGGCTATAACAGGACCTGATTGCAATTGAGCAGCTTCCATAATATTGCCCTGGAGGATATTCCCTAAGGGAAACTTAATGCAGATGTTGATTTGCCTCTAATGGGATTTCTCTTGATATTGACAGTAAATGTGCTTTTTATGATCCAGCGAAAAGGAATCAATATTTCAGGCAGAAATCTGCTGATTAGTATTGTGAGAGACTTCAGTTGTTGCATGTTTAGCCAATATATGAGCCATATAGCACAATATCAGCTTCACTTGCTATTATCCGTCTGCCACAGGCACTGCGTCTCAGTATTAAATAAAACAGTAACAGCCTTAAATTCAGACTCAGGGCAGCAGTGGGAAAGAGAACTGGGTAAGGACGAGAAAGAAGGAAAGGCTCAGCTGCAATATGGAAAGGAATGTAGAGGCACAGAGTTGATGTTCCAGCTGGCAGAAGCTGCGGCAAAAATTTTTGGGCAAAACTTTTTCAATCAAAAAATGCAGCTTTGGCACCCAAACATTATCCACTGATAATGCGGTAAAGGGACACAGGTGTGGGGAGGGGGCAGTGCTTGCCAGGTGAGGGGGGCAGAGGGAAGGTGAGGCCGGTGCAGTGGGCTGGAGGGTTAGAACGAAGCTTGGCAGAATTTTGATTTTTACTTTGTTACAATTTTGATGAATAAGAAGCATCAAGGTTTAGTTTTAAATTTTGTTATCAATTTAAATGTTCAGTTACAGGAAATTATGGGCGTGTCAGACAATGAGGGGGGTCAGGCAATAATTAATTACAGTAGATGTTGCAATTCAGAAAGCTAAAGCTTCATAACCATTCAAACACAAATGATCAAATGTCAAAAATATACGAAGGAAGCATCCTCAAATCAAACTCTGATAAGTTCTCAAGCTGCATTTTTCTTACTTTGCCTATCGATTATCATGAATGGAAATATTTTTCTGCTGGTTTGTGTGTGTGCATGGTGCAATCGATACTTACTGACATAGACTGGTACAAATCTAATTCTTCTGAGCCTAGTTATACAAGGAGGGCAATTTTGAAATGAACGGGGAGCCAGTGGCTCTGGCCAGAGCCCCTAGCTGGCTCTCTAACTCAGGCTGAAACCCTGGAATGATGCTCAGAAAGCAACGGAACCACATCTGATTTCTGGCAGAGATTACAAGTCAGTTCCCCCTACACTGTCGGCGTTGCTATACACTACAGTTTTGCTTTCTCCTTAGGGAGGCGGCCCACCCCCCACCCTGAGCCTGCTCACAGCTACTTCCTAGGACAGGATCCTTCCCACACGCGTGAGGGGCTGTTGGTGGAAGTGTCAAGACACACTCACCCAGCCAGCACAGGAGCTCCGACCGACAGTCTCCTGCTCTCTCTCTGCACTGGCTATGCCTGCACTGCAATTGGAGGGGTGACGCAGCAGGTGGAGATCTCCCTGAGCTAGCTTCGACCTAGCAGCTCGGGTACCCATAGCGCTTGGCAGCACGGGCTTCAGCGTAGACTAGCTGCCCGAGTAACACCCAGCACCCTGGGCAGGCTTGGACAGTCCCCGCTGAAGCCCAGGCTGCTGCAGCTGCACTGCTACCAGCTCCTGCGCTAGCCGGATCAAAGCTAGTTCAAGTCTGTCTACACGCTGCACTCACACCTCGGGCTGCGGCACAGGCAAACCCTCAGAGTCTCGCTCTTATACAGCAGCCATTCCTGCAGCGAGGGCCTTTGGGCTCGGTTACAAGCTGAGTGCCCTCATTCAGGACCCCAAATACAGTGTTGCTTGCCATAAGAGGGCACTCGAGCTGGAGCCGTTTTATTCCCACAGCCTTGTCTGTCACTGTGAACTGCTGGTTTTTATTCTTGTGATAGCCATGGGAATTGCGGGATACAATAAAGCCTTTGAATACATCCAAATCCTTCACCTTTGCTGTACACAAAGGAAAGAGAGACTAGATGCCAGGGAAGCCATTCATTCTAATGGAGACTGATCAGATGTGGGGACAATGTCTGCTCTTCCTTAGGCTGGTGCAGCCCCAGAGGAGTCAGCCCTAGCAGCAGGGAGGGCAGAAATAAAAGGATTAATCTTCCGGCCTGGCTGAGCTAATCCAAACCAGGTCTGTATAGCGTCATGTGAGAACATTCCAGCTGACAGGGGTTTGCCTGCCAGGTAAGCAGAGTGGATTAGCAAAGCAGGGCTGAGTACTGAAGGCCCTAGCGGACTCGCAGGAGACTACAAGAGCAGCTACTTATTTCACAGAGGAAGGGTATTGAGAAAGGAGAGCACCATCATCAGGCCCAGCTGCTGCAGGGCTGGGAAGGCCATTGAGCACCTCTTGCACTCATAACCTTGCTAAGCCCTCAAGAACAGCACTTAGTAGAGGACACCTGGCTGACTGACGGGCTGTTCCTTTAGTCACTGAGGCATTGTCTCTCGCACAAGCTCACAGGAGGGGTTTGTGTGTTCACACTGGGAATAAACTCTTGGCTCAGAGTCAGTTACAAAACTCTTTGCTTGGCCCTTACGTCAACCAGCGCCTGCTCAGTTCCTGCAGGCATTTGCATATCCCCAACACGAGGCAATTCTAAGAGAATATTCAATGCAATCTCTGAGCACCCAAGAGGGTGATAACATTGATGCAGGCCATTTAAATGTGTATACTCATATACCTTCCCATCCACGCCAGAGGCAGGTTGGAAAGCAATTGACGGCACCCAGGCCCCACTCACAATCCCAGAATAACTGCACACTTCTAGCAAATAGTCAACAATGCTGGCATGCAGTCCACTGCCATTAGGGTTCAGAGTTAATACATCACTGAAATGAATGGAGTGGCTCAGACTTTTCTTAGTGCTACTGTTAGAAAGTTTGGGCCCAGTTACGGGTTTGCAATTTGGACTCTTTTTGGAATTTGCACAGTACAATGACTTCAGTGGGAGTTGCAGCACCTTGCAGGACTGGACTCTAAGTATATGTGCATGTATATATATCTGGAATGTCCTTAAAGGCAATTGTAAGTTCTGCAGGCTGCTGGTGCCCCCAGCAATATGTCTGTGTGGCCTGCTGCTGGCTCACTCCTACCCCTGACATCTCCCTCCCTTCCCAGTCCAGTCGCCCCTGACTCGGGCAGGCTGCTGGGAAGAGCATCAGTGAGTTGAGAGCCTGGCAGAAGGAAGGACCAAATGGGACATGCGTGCAAAATCCAAATGCAATAACCAAATCAGGAACTACGGGGAGGCAGCAGGGTTTATTTCTGCAGCTTGTGCAGCAGCTCTCTCCAACTCAATTTCCTGCGGTGGGAGAAGGAGGTTCTGCAGCCAGGACCATCTGGTCAGTGGGCCCTGCTGTGTCTTTGGGATGCAAAGCTTTGGCAGCATTTCCCTCCTCCATTCCTCCCTCCCCCCAGCTGGCCCTTTAACCTGGATATAATTCCCTCTCCCTGCTTGGCCAGTGCTAGCATTTCTTTTTCAGCAAGGAAAATGGAATTTGTCATTGATAAAAGGCCCACTGAGCTACAATGCCTCTGATGGCACATGGGCCCCGCCCAGCCACCGCTACTCCTCCTGACTGAAGAGGCTCATGGCATGTGGCATGACGGGACGTCTCTGTTTGGAAGGATCCCACGCCCCCCCTTGGATTCCCTTGGCACAGTGACTCATTTTATGAAGCAGAGATCCCAAGGAGGCAGTGGACTAACCAGCAACCTAATCAGTTGTTGAGAAGCCAGCACACGTCTCACTAGCAATGCTTGAACCGCTCTGCTGTCTCTCTCGCCTGTAACAGACTGGGGCTAATTAAACAGACGGCTTCAAGCAAGCAAAAGTCCCTATGATGTACCTGTTTTTGCTGTCTGGGGACTCTTCCAGCGAGCAGAAAGGGCCCAATGTAGCCCATGAACATGAAGTCTAAAACAGCAACTCCTTAGCTGCTGGATTAAACACTACCCAAAACACACCTAGAAACCTTTTCACCCGTAAATGAGGAAGAAGCAAATCCGGAGGCTCTTACTCAGTAAGGACTGAGTCAAAATGAATAAGGAGTCTAAATACATGCTCCTGGCATCTGGAAGAGCTTGCCAGCCCTTGTCCAATCCCGTAATAATTCCACCACTTTAAAATCATCTGGTACTTATTTTTAAAGTGTCCTGCAATGTAATTCAGGACCAGGGGTCAGACAGCTAGTCAGATTTTTTTTTTAATCAGGCTTGTGAGGCATGCAGAAAGCTGAGCCTTTCATCTAGGCACATCAGCTTTCAGATGTGTATGAGGATGCCTGGCTAGGGACATGTCTGTATGTGTGTGGGGCGGGGTGGTGGGGAGGACGGGAATGTCCATGCGGCTGGATGAGGATGGGGTGGGTGAGTGGAGGTGTACTTGTGGTTTTGAGGGTGTCTGACTGTAATGGGCTGTGTGGCTGGATGCGGCTAAGTGCATATGTGGAGGGATGCATGCATGGGTGTAGTTTTGTGGGTGAGTTGCAGAGGGCTGCTGGATGTTGTGTGTCTGTGCAGGTTTCTGTGTGCGTGAGTGTTTCCAGAGGTCTGTGGAGGGGCTAAGGATAAGAACATCTGTGAGTACGTATGCGTAAGTCGTAGTCACGTCACCACTCCATTCCTCAGTTTCCCCAGCTGTAAAATGGGGAGAACACTAATGATCTCCGCTGTAAAGCGCTTTGAGGTCTATGGATGACTAGTGCTATGTCAGTATTACTGTTACTATTATTGATGTAAGGGGCAGACTTCCCTGGGAATTGGTGAGGCTCAGGACCGCACAGGATTGGGCTCCAACTATACCAACAGCTGCATGAGTTTGGTGCTTTGGAGAGCTCGGCTGGGCAGGTGGCCCAGTCCTAGCCCTGCAGTGTTCTGTGGCTTTCTGGGCTGGGGAGGTGGACGCTGCTCTTGGCTACCTGCAGGCTGGGGATCAAATCTGCATGGTAGTGGGGACAGTTTAGCTGCAAAGGTTTTACTGGAATAACTCTCTGACAGGACTTCATATTTCAGCCCTTTGCTTTTCACCTCTGTTGTTTTCCTGAGGTTAATTGAAGGCTTCAGACTGGCTGGGCCAATACCTAGGGGAGCCAGCCGAGCATCCTTACACCACACATAAACACTCATCACAAGTCTCCCAGGCAGTGCACCCTTGGCCTATCTCTTGATCCCACATTCTGTGCTGTGAACACAGCAGGCTGCACCAGGACGGAGAGCTGAGTGTGCTCCGGATCCCTGCCCCTATGTGGAAAAACTTGGACTTCAGAAAGATTTCAGCTTCCCTGCAGCCTTCCGAAGTGGATCTTATTCTGAGCCATTATCTTCCCATGTCTGCCTGTGCCTCTGTCCTTCCCTCTCTGCCCCACCCCTTCCCTGGCTGTCTGTATGACACTATGTCCCTCTTCCCTCCGTATACCTTTTTCTCAGCTCTTGTCTTTCATTCTCTTTGGTTTGATGATGTTCCTGGGTGCTGGTGGCTGAGTTTTATTGGCAGCCTCTGGGTTTTGCTCCATGCAGAAATACCATTAAGCACGAACACGGCCATGTTCTGAAAGAGCTGTGCAAAGCAGCTGTTTGCCTTGGCATCCCCAATAGATTAGCTCCTGGTAAAATGGAAAGGCTGCAGGGGGGACCTGGCATTTAGTCTCTTTGGCAGCTCTTCAGTGTTTTATGTGAAGTCAGGTAGGGTGCCCAGGTACCATGGCTAGTGCCACATAAATAATCTAATGCACCATGGTACCATTGGGTCCCCATGAAGACAATGAGGAAAAATGAACATAATCTAAATCCATGAACAATCTGGTCTCCTTAACAGGGGGCAGTCACCAATTCGGGATGTGTGTGCACACTGTACTGGCCGTGCCTTGGTCTCATATGCCCATAATTGCCCGGAGGTAGCCACGCCGAAATCCTCCATTTGGACTGCTACCACGAGGGGGCGGCTTTTATATATAGCAACCTGGCAGCATATTAATAAATAGCTAGATAAGGAACAAACAACTTGCCAACTGGCATAAGGAACGCTACCCACCCTGACCCCCCAAAATTAAAAAGACCACATGCGGTGGCATAGGTGACGTAGGTCTGCCTACACGAATGATTTCAAGGCTCCCCAAATTAGCCTAGAACACTGCGCAGAATTCAATGAGGCTGCAGCCTGCTTCCACGGCAATAAATTAATGATGAGTCAAAGAGTTCAGAATCTAATCACAGGGATAAAAATAGAAAATGTCTAACTTATAACAATTCATTATACAACAGGTTTTCCTCCAGCCGCTCATTATCTTGCTGTACAGTTCCCCCTAGAATCCGGGGCGTTTTCTCTTGTTTTTGTGTGTGTGTGTGTATGAGATGTTGTGAGGACTAAAAATATAACTAGGTTCAGAAAAAGAATGGGATAAGTTCCTGGAGGATAGGTCCATCGATAACTATTAGCCCAGATGGTCAGGGACGCAAGCCCATGCTTGGGGCAACCCTAAAACCTCTGACTGTCCGAAACCGGGAGTGGAAGATGGGTGGAACCATTCCAAAACTGCCCTGTTTTATACACTCCCCCTGAAGCACTAGTATGGGTCACTGCCAGAAGACAGGACACGGGACTAAATGGCCCATGGTCTGACCCAGTATGGCAGCTCTTATGTTCTTATGAAACTCCTTTGCTTCGCTACTTTTTAAAATCAACACAGATTCCTTCTAGGCATGACATCCTGCTCAGCAGCAATGGATTTAAGAAGCAAGATGTGGCATTTGTTTCACAATCACACGTGGTTTTTTGGGGGGAGGGGCTGGGGAAAGGCAACAAGAGCAGCTACAAATAAACCAGATAGCTATGCTCGTGGGAGGCAGAGACCGGGCGCTATGCAGGCTGACAAAAGGCATCAGGCCGTTGGTAGCTCCCTTCCAGCCCTGTGGAGAAGGCACAAAGTCACACCGGTGAGGAACAAGGACAATGCAGGATGTTACGACCCGTGCTGGGGTAACACAGGTCGGCTGGCTGGGACGCAGAGTCCTGGGCTTGAAGGCCACCAGGACCATTATGATCATCTTGTCTGACCACCTGCACAACATAGGACAGAGAACCTCCCCCTCCCCCTCTGAGGCTCAGGCCCTCAAAGTACAAGACTGATGCACTACCATCTGCGCTAAGGAGGCATGGGGGGGGGGAGATAGACGATCTCTGCCTCCTCCCCCCTCCCCACTCACATGCTCCGAGGCGGGGAGCAGCCATGCAACACCTGCTGATCCCGGCCTGCTCAAACCCAAGGCAGCCAGACAGGGATATAAGAGGATTTCTTACTTCCCCTTGCCCCCCAGCGGGGGGGCAAGGGCAGACTGTGCTGATGATTTAAATGCCCTAGAGGTTTTGTGTCATAGTGATATTTTGTTGTGCTTATTAAAGCTGTCCACACAATTTGAATGGTGAGTCCCGCAAGGAGGGCAAGTTTCCCCTATATTGGAATTGGAAAAGGTTCAGAAAAGGGCAACAAAATGATTAGGGGTAGGGATCAGCTGCCGTATAAGGTGAGATTAATAAGACTGGGACTTTTCAGCTTGGAAAAGAGACTACTAAGGGGGAATATGACAGAGGTCTATAAAATCATGACCGGTGTGGAGAAAGTAAATAAGGAAGTATTATTTACTCCTCATAACACATGAACTAGGGGTCACCAAATGAAATTAATAGGCAGGAGGTTTAAAACAGACAAAAGGAGGTTTAAAACAGACAAAACACACAGTCAACCTGTGGAACTCTTTGCCAGAGGATGTTGTGAAGGCCAAGACTATAACAGGGTTCAAAAAAGAACTAGATAAATTCATGGAGTATAGGTCCATCAATGGCTATTAGCCAAGATGGGCAGGGATGGTGTCCCTAGCCTCTGTTTGCCAGAAGCTGGGAATGGGCGACAGGGGGATGGATCACTTGATGATGACCTGTTCTGTTCATTCTCCCTGGGGCACTTGGCATTGGCCACTGTCAGAGACAGGATACTGGGCTAGATGGACCTTTGGTCTGACCCACTATGGCTGTTCTTACATTCTTATGTTCAGTGTACCTCACCGCTAACCCGGCAGAGATTACCTTGAGGAGAGCCTCGATTTCCCCTTCACCCGCTAACATTGGCTAAAATGTAACTTTCCCTGTCTACACTAGGGGTTTAAAACATCACAGTGAAATTATCTCCCATGCAGAGGTCTAAACACCACTCAAGTCCCCACAATAGGGCCCACCTGGAACTTAAAGTGGCGCACTGGCCTTCCGCACATTGCATTTCATCCTTTGTGAAAGGGTGGCTCAGTGCCCAAAAGCCATTCAAGCTTGGACTGCCAATTGCAATCAATTGTGGTGGTGGTGACTTTGACTGATACCATCATGTAGGATGGAAAAAATAATCTTGGATCTTTAGGAGCTTAAGTGCCACCAAAGCTGGTTGCTGTGGAAATACGTGGTTGCAATCTGACAAAGGATTTTGACTTCAGGTGTTGAGAAAGCTGCAGGAGCAGATGAACTCTTAAGAAAGGGGGAACCTATTTTCATACAAATGTCTCTGGTAATAAAATAAAATCTGAGGGAACAAAAAAGCCAGAAATGATCCTATCTATTTGATTGTCCCTAAATAGCATGTTTCTCAAAGTTCCCCAGGAGATGTCATCTCCTCTGGAGGGGGGAACATGTTAAGTAGGTCAGATCAGAACAGAGAGGGGAAAAAAAGGAGATATGAAAAAAGAGATTTGAAAATGAAAGACGGAGCACTGATGAACTGGAGAGGAAGGGTTGTGTGAGACCTACAACACTGTTAAACTTGGAAACTTAACTAGGCTCTCCAGCACATCAAAGGACACACCAGCAATAGGTTAGCTACAAACTCCTGTGTATTTAATTGCTCAGAAGAATCAGTAATGAAAGAAGTCAGGACTGGAACTGATTTTAACTGGTTGGTATAATTCCATAAGCCTTGAGGTAGACTGTTCAAATGGATGGCATACACTCTGCAAAACCACACGGAACTCTGGTCCAGAACAAACGGAAGACTCAAAGCACTCAACATGTGTCTGTTTTGAGTGTGCGGAGCTTCCATGACCATGCGATGGATTTGAAGGATGTTTTTCTTGCATCAGCAGAATATTCACTGAAGTTAGGCATGATTTTTTTGCACTGTTGGGATGCCCTGGTTTGTGGTGCGTTCTGAACATCAGATTTCAAACTGGGGTGGGTAGCCTGGCTGGATTTGATCTGCTGACTGGCTGAATTTGCCCGTAATGGGGTGGTAGGGCTCCTAGATCCACTTTCTTAGAATCTCACATAAAACTTCTGGGTGATTCCTGTTGACTCATTGTGGCAGGTGAGGCTTGTGATCACCACTTGTGATATAAAAGGTGGGAGTAGGGCTCTGGGGAGAAGGAAGTAGGAAGCTAGGACAGGAGAAGTCCTGGAGGGAAACCTCTGAGACAGCTAAACTCAGGCTGAGGGCTGAGTTGTGTTATGGTTACTGAGTCACCAGTAAAGCCAAAGCCTAGGAAGGAGGGTTGGGACACTGGTTCAGGGTCTGCATGTTCCTCTGCAGCCAGGGTGCAGAGTCAGCCCATTCATCTACCCCAGGTGTTCAGGAAGGTTAGCAGAAGACACTATGAAGTGTTTTTTCAGAAGCAGTGGCTCCATTCTACATGCTTTCCCTGAACCAGTGAGACATACACATAGCAGCTCTGGATCTGCTCTCATGTACGTGGTATGATGCTGTTGATGTCAGTGGGGCCACTCCTGACTTACCCAGGGGGAAATGAGCAGCGAATCGGGCCCAATGTCTCTGGTATTTTCCAGGGACCTGAGCAAGGAGATTTCACTAGTAAGTACTCACAAAGGGCTTGCTAAGTGGTGCAGCAATGTGCATTAAAGTGCACCATGTTGTATATTACCGGGCTTGTGCAGACCCTGCTGGTGCACCATGTTAACGTGCCCTGGGAAACTTTTAGCTTGCACCAGCAGGGTCTGCATAGGCCAGTCAGTGAGCAGCATGCTGGTGTACTTCGGACTTGGCAGCCCTCTAGTGCACACTGCTGTACTGCATGGAGAAGCCCCCAGTTCCCAGATTGCTAGACCTCGCTGCCTGTGACTGGGAAGCACTATCCAGCTTTGCAGAGGTTTGCTGTGGTTGCTGGACTGCCCTTGTGGCTCCTTCAGGCTCCACCCATCCATCCACCCTGCACATCTCAGCCCTGTGTCCCCACCCGCAAGGGAAAGCAAAGTCAGTTCATTTCCCCTAGCTAGTAGCTTCATAACTGATGATGCGACTAGTTTCCCTGTTTCTCCATGGGCATTGCCTTTTTACTGCTGCGGATCTGATGCTAGCTAACCTCATTAGGGATGCAGAATGGGCCCCACAGTTTTGGGATAGATTTTATGTTATGGCATGAGTCTTGTTTTCACAAGGGTCCCTGTGAGAGGGGAAGCGGGCACGGAAAATCTATACAGCATTATTCATAGCTAATAGAAGCAAATTCTAATCAATCACAGAGCCTGCCTTCCAGCAGCCTCTGGTGCGCTCAGATGCTGTGGAGAACTTCCTTTGTCTCAAACTAGGTCAGCACACAGATGCCACATTGCTAGAGCAATTTATAGTAGATTTCAGGACTTTATTATAGTGACTGGTGATTTACATAGTTCCTCAGCTAGAGGAAGGGAGGGTCGCTACTGAAACACATTTCAGCCTCCCATTTCCACAGCTCCCCGCATAACCCCAGTCCTGCCTTCCCTGGTACCAGCACTAAACCAGGCAGGTTGCAACAGCTCCCTCTCCCCGACCCTTCTGCTGTTTTTGACGGAATAGCTCAAACTGCAGACCTGGGCCATACCGTACCTCTCACGTCTCGCTGAGCTTCAGGGACAGACCTGACTCAGCGTCCAGCACTCTTCCGACTCGTCTGCGTTCCAGAGATGTCCTGCATGAAGATCTAGGATTCAAAGAGAAAAGGGAGAAATGTCATTACATGTAAGAGAACGTGGTGGCATTTCCTCTCTGTACCATCCGGGCCTGACCACCTGCTGATGTCAGTCTGTGTAAATCTACTGACTTCCATGGCGCTACGCTGATTGACACCAGACTGAGAATCGGTCCCTCTTTATTTACAGCCCAACCAAAAACACATGGAAAATGCTGAAAAACATCCTGTGAAAAGGTGTGTGTGGGTGAGGGGGGGTCGGGCTCACATGGTACCTGTAAGGAAGATGGCTGCTGAGTCCCAGGCCACTGCACTCCCCATGTATTGATTTGTCTCTAGTAATTATGTTCCTAGCAAATTGGCAATAAGCTTCTGTCAAACAGGTTTAAATTAATCCCCTGGATAAACTTCAAGCTGTTGACTATGGATTCCAATATGAAAATGAAAGGCAACAAAAGACCTCAGCCTGCGTCATCGCAGCAGCTGAAGGGGGAAACTGCAAGGCCACAGCAGAACCTCGCCCAGGCCCTGGAAGAATTCCTCACAGACCAACTGGATTCAATCTCCAAAGATATTCATGTGCTCTCTAAAGATGTATATGATATAAAATCCCAAATGGCTCACTTAGAAAGTAAGCTACAAAAGATGGCTATTGAAACCAGGGAACTTAAAGAAGAAACTGGCTCATTAAAGCTTAGACTAGACAAACCGGAAGAAAAACACGATGACTTAGAAAACAGATCTTGAAGAAACAACCTTCGCCTCTTGGGCTTTGCTGAGGGTCTAGAGGAGGAGATTATCAGCTTCTTCAGAAGCTGCTCCATGACATATTTAAATTGGACACCCAGCTGCCCCTAGTGGATATTGAAAGGGCTCATCTAATGCCTCACACTAGAAGGCCGGAGTCTGGCCGGCCCAAACCCATCATCTTCAAGCTGCTGATGTTCAGTAATAAAGTAATGTTAATGAATGCTGCCAGAAAAGCTGAAACCTCTATGCACAAAGGCCACAACATTTCTTTTTCCTGACTTCTCAGCTGAGCTTAACAAAAAGAGGGCTGCATTCAATGGCATAAAGCAAATCCTGAGGGGAACTAATGTCAGATACAGCATCAAGTCCCCATCCACCTTCACTATGGATTTAGCAGGCACCACAAGACTTTGCAAAACGTGCCTCTAATGCTTGGTAGACACTTGAAAGACTGAGACCAAAAATAACAGAATGGTTTCTTCATCAAGAGAAGCAAACCACAGCGAATTTAAACATCAGTTTGTTTTCCTATGTATCCTGGTAGATATGGTAATATTCACTTATATAATCTTCTAGTAGATAACCAGCTAGATTGAACTCTTCTGTTAATCTCCTTTGGAACTAAGCAATAACAATAACTGTATATCACTGCAATGCCTAGAGTAATAGTATGACACTAAGCTGGGGTTTACAGCACCGTCTACTGACTGAAGTATTATCTACACTAAGCATCACAACTTGCACTGCTAGACAGAATCTCTTCACCAGCTCTGCCTCTGAGGGATTGTGTTAGAGACATGGAAGCTAAGATACCCCAAAGAGCGTGACTATACATGTTTCTCTACACTACATTCATCTTACTCCAGAATTGACTTTTTTGTTGTGCCTTCAGAACTGATTCAAGCATGCCTAGAAGCAGCTATTAATAATATGTTAATTTCAGATCATGCTCCAATGATACTTACCATCAACACTGGTTATACCTCATTAATATCTTCTAGGTGGAAGCTAAACACTGTGCTACTAAAAGGTGCAAAGCTTTGTTCCACAATTCTCAGATACCGTCTTTTGGGAAGCTCTGAAAGCTACCATAAGGGGTGAATGCTTAAAGAATGCCTCCCGAAAGAAGAGAGAAAGACTCAAATTACTAGATTCTCTGCACACAGAAATAGATGAGTTGCAGAGACAGCGTAAAATTGACCCAAACAATGAAAACCACCTACATTCCCCAATCAACGCCAAATGCAAATATAATGAATGCTTATTCAGCCAAGTCCCATTTTCACTCAGCAGGGTCAAACAAAGACATTATGAATGGGGTGAGAAAGCAGGTAAACTACTTGCCAGAAGACTTAAAATGGAACTAACCATCAACAGTATTTCTTCCTTATTACAAGAAGATGGGAGTGCCATCCTGGAACCAATAGATATAAATCATCAATTTAAGCAATTCTATAAAGCTGGATATAAATCAGACAACCAATTTGATGCTAATAAATTTGATCATTTTGTTGAAGGCCTGCCTTTTAACACCCTAACTTCAGAACAAGTGTTGTTTATGGACAAAGCAACCACAGCACAAGAGATCGAACAGGCTATACAAATATGAGTTCTAGCAAAGGTCCCGAGGATGAATGGCTTTCAGGCACATTTCATAATCAACTATCTTCTATTCTTTCAAAGGTCTTCACTGAAACATTCCAAAAAGGAACCAGGACTTATGACATGATTACTTTGTTTACTTTAATGTTGAAGAAGAACAAAGATGGTTGCAAATGTGGGGACTACCACCCTATATCTCTATTGAAAACAGATTGCAAAATAATTGCAAAGATGCTAGCCACATGACTGATCACATCATCAATTACAGGCACAGGTCAGGTTGGTTTAATTAAAAGAAGAGTGGCTGCTGCTAATACAAGAAAAATTTCGCACTTGATCCATCAAGTTAAGCTGTCAGATATTCCCTCTATAGCCTTATCTTTAGATGCAGAGAACATCTTTGATAGGGTTGAATCGCCTTATCTAGTGGCTGTCCTAAAAAACTTGGGATTTGGACCAATATTCCTGAATTGGGTCAGCGTATTATACAACTCTCCCTTCGCTTCAGTATCAACTAATGGAATTATTTTGCTCACATTTCAACTAGAAAGAGGGACATAACAGAGCTGTCCCCTCTGGCAGCCCACCCCCTTTTAATGTC
This sequence comes from Lepidochelys kempii, assembly GCF_965140285.1. Taxonomy (NCBI): domain Eukaryota; kingdom Metazoa; phylum Chordata; order Testudines; family Cheloniidae; genus Lepidochelys; species Lepidochelys kempii. The sequence goes on along the minus strand of NC_136392.1, from coordinate 25,772,161 downwards.
ATTCTTGAACCACTGGCAATGTACATATGTCAGCATTCAGCCACTGAAGGTGTGACTATAAACAAGAAAGAATATAAAATCAATTTATATGCTGATGACATTTTTGTACTTTTGAAGAATCCATCCTCATCAATCTCATAATATGCAAGGAAATAACTAATCTAGGTGTTAAAATTTGTCCTAATCTTCCCAAAATTGTTTTATAAATATGTACTATATATTAAAAGAAATTTCCAAAGATGTAGAGAGATGGCATCTCCTTTCTCGATCCTTACTGGGAAGAACAGAAATAGCCAAAATGAATATCTGCCTCCAAATGACTTATATCATTAGCCTTTGCCTTTCAAGGTCTCTCTCTTGCTTTCTGCTCGATTAAATAGGCATATCATGCAATTTATATGGGATAAAAAACAACCTTACTTGTTACACCAGACCATTAAAAAAATCCTGTGGTTGCCATATTTGTATCTACATTATCTAGCATTCCAAATGAGTCATAATGTAAAGTGGTTCCCCTCCAGTTGCTCTGCATACATACCAGCATGGTTTGAGATAGAAAAGACTTAGCTATGCCATTTGGGTCCCTCTCTTCTTTTATATACCTTAAGAAGCTACCCACACCCTTAAGGAAAAATCCAATCTTTGCATCTACACAGGGCATCCTGCAACACGTTAAAATGCTTAATGCTTAATTCTCTTCTCATACCACTATGGAATAACCCATACCTCAGGATCCAGGCCAACGCTACGCTTCAGATAATTTGGATAGAAAAAGGATTAAAAAAATTAAAGATATAATACAAGATGATAGACTGGCCTCCTTTGATTACATATGCAACAAAAATCTCACAGTTCCTTCTTTCAGTGCCTATACTCAAGGATTCATGCAAGGATAGGGGACAAGTGGTCTGTTTCAACTCTCTCACCTCTAGAAAATGTTAAGAAATATGGACACTAAAGTCATTTTTGTAGGAATTATTTATAGGTGGCTTAACATTTTGCATTACCCTCTCAATATCAGTCTCAAAGAAAAATGGGGAAAAGAATTTGGCTTTATTATCACAACTGGAAGGCGATCTGGCTTAATGTGACAGGCACTTCAAGTTCCTTATTCTAGCTGTCCTTCCAGAACAAGATGTTAAACAGGTATTATTGGTCTCTAGAATGCTAGTTTAAGGCTAGTTTGGCAACACATCCTCTATACTTGTCAAAAAATGCATGTGTTCTGGACCACCATATTTAGTGCTCTTTCCAAAACTTGATATGTTGCTAATTTTCCTTCTTCAAGCCTGTGTATTTTAGGGGTGCTGGATAAGTTGGTATTACCAATTAACATTAAGAAATGGATTGCAGTAACTATTTTAGTGGCTGTGATGGGGTGCACCTACCCTGCCCTGGCCCTGCAAGAGTTAACTGTGCATTGCAGGCTGAGGAAGCCACACCCTTTTGCCTCTGCTGGGCACGCTCAGCTGGAGCCAAGATATAAAAGGAAGCAGCTCAGCTCAGCTCAGTTTGGGCAGGCTGCTGAAGGGAGAGGATGCAGATTGTAGGCTCTCACCAGGTTGCTGCTACAGCTCCTGACCACCCAAGCCAAGGCTCGCAGAGCTCCAGACAAATTCCAGGCTGCCTGATGAACCCAGAGAGGAGGCTGCGCCATCAGGAGCTACACTTCCCGAGGACCCCAGAGGTCCATGGGAACCGTGGACCATCGCTGGCAAAGAAAGGGTAGGAAGCAGCCCAGGGGACTTAGACCTTGCTCCGCTGGGTGAACTGGGGAACCAGTCAGTGTGTTTCAAGAGGATCCCCACTGACTTGGTGGTGAGTAACCCTGCCAATGCCAGGGCCCTGGGGTGGGGCTTAGAGGAGCAGGGAGAGCCTGAAGTCCCCCTACCCTGGGCACCACGCACCCTGCAGTAGCACCCCACTTCTCCAATGGGCCAATAGGCTACACAATCCCATGGAGGAGTGCAACTTTATTGACTCTGGCCATTTGGCCATGCTATCCTGTCTGTAAGGGGCTTCTTTATTGACTCATGCTGCCCTGAGCGGAAGGGTTGCTCTATTGACTCTGACCATTAGGCCACACTGGGGAAGGGCTGCCCTATTGACTTCAGCCATTAGGCCACACTGCCCAGAGCAGAAGCATTGTTCTATTGACTCTGGCCATTAGGCCGTACAACCATGTTTTATAGTAAGCGTCATCAGCATGGGCCCTAACCGGCGGCAGTACAGCCTCTTCCCTTTCTTTGACCACACATGACCTGACACCCCATGGTGGGGAGTACCTCCCCTGCGACTGTAGCAAAAAGAGTTATTCTGGGAGAATGGAAATCTGCAATTCCTCCCTCGTACAGACTGGTTTAGTGAGCTCTCCACTTCTGCATTAATGGAAAAAATGACTTCATCAAATAGAGATGCTTGGAAAAAATGAGGATCTCTGGTCACACATGCATACTTTTGCAGGTTAGTGTATATTAGTCTCTAGTACTCACAGGTTATGTTCTCATTTATTTATCTAGTTAATCACTTTAACAGCTGATGCCCTGCATGACCTCTACAAGTTCAGGGTTTTGTTGGTTGGTTTTACAAATAACGAAGATTGAATTTTGTTATTTATATGGTATTTCCATCCTGTGAATGTCTATTTTTATAGATTTGGTTTAGCTGTGTGTTTATATTTTATATAAAAACAATAAAAAAGAGATGCAGAAGCAATGCTTGGTGCTTGCTGCACCGGGGCTAACTCAACTCAGACTTAGGGCTAGATGGAAAACAAAAATTCTGGCTTGCACAGCTTTTCAAGATTTCGTTTAGTTCCTCATTGGAATGAAACCAAGACCCTTCTAAATTTTTCATGAAAAAAATCTGAGCGAGAAACTCCGTGCAGAATAGCCAATACCTGGTGGAGAGGGCACTTATCTAGAGTGTGCAAGAAAGATTCAAGGCCCAAATTTGCATGATTCAGAGCAAAGGCATATTAAATATTCCTTGGGCTAGAGAATCAGGCAGAGGCACAGCTGGAATCTGTGCCTGAGATCACAGGTCGTGCCCTGACCCCCAGGTTTTTGGCTATTCTGGGGTGGGTCTCTCTCTGAGCAGAAATTTGATGCTGGACTAGAGAAACCTTCTTGAAAAAAGTTTAATCAGAATTGATGTGTTCCTCAAACTGTTCCCAACCAGCTGCACTCAGTATGCCCTCGCTCGGCAGCTCAGAGTATACACTGGCTGCTTGGGAGAGATAGGAAGGTGAATTTGTCTCAAGTCATGAAACTGGCTCGAACCCCACCACTGGGAGTTTTTTGTCCTCTTCTGCTTATGAGAATTTATTTTGCTTTTTTTGTTATACAATGTATCCCTTGGGAAAAGCCTTTGCTGATTGCAGCTGTGTTTTTTTTTCTGCCGAGTCATTCCGCCAGCTCTCAACCCTAGTCAGGAATGGCTCTTGCCTAGGTCTGTCGCCTAGTCGCTGCTTTTGCTGCTTTCTGATTACTGGGGACAATTTGCATGGAAACAGGATCTCTCTTTCTTAAGCGCTGGGAAGGAAGGACAGGCTTGTGGCTAAAGCTGTGGCGTAGGAGATCAGGATTCCATTCCTGACTCTGCCACTAGTTGTGTCTGACCATGGGCAAGTCACTTTTGTGTCCCCTCCCACCTTTAATCTACCTTGTCTATAAAGATTTTGAACTCTTTAGGGCAGCTCCTAACACAACTGAAGCCTACTTGTTCAGTATTACTACGTCCTACTGGAACACAATCTAACTTTGTGGTTTTCCACTATAATTCAGCAGCTGCCGCCGCTGCCAACAGGGAGTGGGGGAAGTAGTCCTGACACAAACAATAAACAAATGAATGTTAAAAATAGCCAGTGTTTGATAAGCTCATTCAAAACCCGAATGTTGAAACAGAGAAGGGAGCCCAAGTTTCTTTATCAGTCAGATTAAACACTCTTGAGTTTATATCAGATACTTTCAAAACTATTTTCTGGGTGTGTTTCCACTGTTTGGTGCTACAGGAGTGGTATAAGAACAAGGAAGATATTGAAGTCTTTCCACTGTTCTTGTTGGACTAGGCATATGTAGAAATGATACCAGTGGGTAGCCAGTGCTCTTCTGTTGAGAATCAGACAATACAAATATCAGTGGCTGACCATTCTGGTGCCACTGTGCTATTTGACAAAACTGTCTTGTGATTTTGTTGCTATTGCTTCCCCTTCACTAACATTGATGGGACCAAGAAGCATCAGAATCTGGAACAGAACTTCCCAAAAGCCCAAGGTTTTTTAAAAGAGCCTTGGGGCTGTTTCAACAGCAAAGGACCAAGTGGAAGGCCAGATCAGCATATTAACTCCACCCAATTTGGTGGTGGTTTGGAGCTAGGGATTTGGTTCAGATTAATCTGTTTGGTAAGAAGAGGAAGAACAAACGTGCGCTAGATAAGATAATGGCATTTTTATCATTAGAAAGGGGAGCTGGACAGCCAGGTTTCCAGTGGAACAGTCTATAGGGCAACCCTCCTGGCACAGAAATTATCTGGGTGTTTGCACTTTGCAAATGGATCCACCTAATTCAGTTTTTTCCTCCTGTTACCATACAGCATGAGACGTTTTTTTCCTGGGGTAACTGGCTCATGGCTGACTTACAAACATCACAAAGAGGGGGAAACCTGCTACAGAATTGACCATATATATATAATATGGGCAGGATTCCTTCCAGATATGCTCAACACCTTCCTAAAAACCTGGTCCAAGGAGTGAAAGCCCTGTAGCATAGGCCTGGTCTGCCCTACAAAGTTAGGTTGACACAAGGTGACTTGTGTTGACCTATGCGTGCATGTGTCTATGTTCAAAGTTGTCTCTAGTGGATGTAAACACCCCATTACAGTGACACAATAAAACCATCTCCCGAAACTGGCTTAGAGCCATGGTCAGTCTGCTGAAGTTGACACAGTGTGTGTGTACACACTGTGACCAGTCTCAATCCTAGAAGTCCTCCAGAAGCCGTCCCACAGTGCCTCATTCCTGGTGACAGTGAGTGCTCTGGTCACAAGTTTAAATGCTACTACCCAGGGGTTATAGACACTCGAAGCCACCCTCTCCCCTCTTTAACCCCTCCCCACGTGTTTTTGAAATGCCTTTTCCTGATTGCCCACTTTGGAAAGCACATCTAGCAGCTCACCTTTGTTATGTATCACTACCCAACCAACCACGCCAGCTCCACGCACTAAACACATTCCTGCTTGGAGGAGACGGGAGGTATTGGTCCTGGAAACAGGACCATCTACTAGCAGATTGTGGGGGGTACAGGCAAAGGAGTACAACAGGGATCAGCACCAGTGCCCCATGAAGCAAAGAAACTTTGCCAGGGATTGCAGAAAGCCAGGGAGTGCCACAGTAGAGCTGGTGGCGGCCTGCAGATCTGCCACTTCTACAACGAACTGCATTCCATACTTGACAAAGACCCCACCAGCACCCTACAGGCCACTGTGGATACCTTAGAGAAGCCAGGGACTGAGACCCCCCTGCTGTGAACAGGCAGGAGTGGGGGGACTCAGTCATTTCGGTCTCTACTACAGTTTAACCAGTCCTGCCAGACGAGCGCGGATGAACCTGATGAAAGGGGAGGGACCTCGGGTAACTGCGTGCACAAATTTATCCTTATCATGTTTACCATGGAAAGATGCCAGCCAGCCAGCCCCCATATTCACAAGACACAGGTATTGACCTTTCACTGCTTCCCTTGTATGAGAAGAGGTAGTGGTACAACAAACAGAGGAAGAGTTGACATCTGCTGGGTTAAGTGGGGTGGGAGGGGCATGCAGAGCTCAGTTTTATGTGCATAGGAATGTCCCTTTTATCCTCGAGAGATCTTGATGAAGCTTTCATGGAGATACTCTGCATTCCTCTTCTGAAGGTTTCTAGGGCTGTCTGTCTTATATCTCCCTCCATGGTGGGACATTTTCCCCTGCCACTCTGATAACTTTGGCTGGCACCATTGCAGTAAACAGGCTAATGGCATATGAGCTCAGGCAGCTTCAGATGCGAGCAGTGACTGTGCTCTCTGTGCCTTTGTTACCTTCAGGAGTGAAGTATCAGCTAAAATCACCATTGCCTGGAGAAAACAGTGCCAATATTCAATGCCATTGCCCTACACTCCTACCCATGGAATAGGGACTGAAATCTTACTGTTTCATGCAATGGACCAAAGTCTGTAGCAGAGACGTGGCCTTAGATAGCATAGAGGAGGTGGGGTTAAGATGACAGTATTTGGGAGGAGTCCAGATACTATGGTGATGGGTGCCAGTACAAAATCCTAATACAGATCAATAGACAGACTTTCCCACTAAATCCAGCCCTGATCTTTCCTCCTCACCCCATTCTTGTATGCTGTCCTCACCCACGTAGAAACTCTGTGCAAGCCCAAGTTAGAAGCAGAAATGACTAGAGGAATGTTATGATGCTTTGGAATCACGTGTGTCCCTAACCTCTGATTTTCTGTTCATTCCCTCTGGGGCACCTGGTATTGGCCACTGTCGGACGACAGGATACTGGGCTAGATGGACCTTTGGTTTGACCCAGTATGGCCGTTCTTATGGCATGTTGCTGCTGCCCAGTAGAGTCCAGTCATTGTCATTTAGGTAAGACAGTCCCATTGTCTTTTAAAGGTCACCTGACCATCTCGCCTGTCTGACATTTCAACCAACCCTCTCCTTTTTATTGCATGCTGGTGCAAGGGGCTGGATTGAGAGCTCTTGAGAATGATATCCCAGGCAACTCCACCAAATATGCCTCCCCTCTCTGTTTTGGAGCGACCACTTTTTGGAGACCCAGGGATGTTCTGTCTCCATGGCCCATACCCTCCTGGGCCTCTCTGCTAAGACTGCCAACAAGGATATCAGTTAGTGCTGACAGCTGGTGCACACTTCTCACTAACCAACAACAGCAGTACCAGCAGGCATAACAACAAAAGGAATGAGGCCTTTGTTCTGCAGTGTCAATCTGGCAGGAGTTTATTCATTTAATAAACACCACTGACCAGGCACCACAGACAGTAATGATTTGAGCCACTAGGGGATAAAGTTAGATTTGAACAGGTGACCTAGAAGTGAAACGGTGGTAGCACCCATTAACACCACCAGTATCCCTTCCTACTGCTACCAGGATCCAGGAGCAATGTTCCCGGCATTCTGCACGAATGCCATTAGCATACATCTCTAATGCTACCAGCCTCCATTAGCAAAGTCACCATTATCCCTTGCTACTACCAACCTCCATTCACACCACCACTGGCATCCATCAACCTTGCTACCAGCATCCTTCCTGATCAGCATCCACTGAGGCTGTCAAGCAATGCAGCCAGCATGACCACCACCTTTGTCACGGCAGCCATGAGCATCCATCACAAATGCCACTGACACCCATCCCCAGTCACATCCATCGATAACCAGCATCCCTCACCACTGCTGCCCTCCAGCATCCATCAGCTACAGCCTCACCGGTGCCACCAGCAGAGCTTAGCACAGCTGTGACAGGGGATGGGGCCCCATCCTTCCACTCACCTTGGAGTTTTCTTAAAATAAACGCTCCATTGAGACTCTGAAGGAAGAGCCTATTGTTTGTAAGGTTGCCTTTGTCTTTGCATGCTGCAGTTGCACAAGTATAGCAGTGCTATAATTACCTTTAATTAATTTCAGCATCACCGCCCCAAGGAAATGCAAATTAACAACTGTGCCTGGGTTATATTAGCAACCAACTGTACTTTTCCCCTCAAACCCCCTCATTTCTGCTCTCCAAATCTGCCTGCTCACCCAACAGCTGTTGGGCTGAGGGGGTGGGAGCGGGGACCGTGAATGTTTGTGATACGGAAGGTGCATGTTTAACCTTTGCGAAAACACTTCCCAGCCTTGGGGGTCAGACTGAGTCCTCCATAGCTCCCGGATTTCCAGGTGGCAGTGGTGGCATGCCACGCCTGAAGGCTGTGATTGTTCCAGTCTGACGAAGAACTCCCAGGGTGATCCACCCCTTTTTAAAGGTCAGGTCACTGCATGGTGCTGAAAGCACCAGGAAACTGCATGCAGTGGCTTGTCCCTGGAGTGGAGCAAGCTGGGATGAGGAGCACATGCCATTTGTGCTCTGCAGGGGTCACCAGTTCACATCCAAGAGTGGTTCAAGATGTGGGTGGCATCCTTTAAATGATTAGGATCCAGTTACACGGCAGCTCACCTCTCGTCATTATGATCCACGGGGGGCAGAGAGGGCTCCCTCTTCCAGATACCAGGTTTGCCAGCACCCCGCCATAGCTGAAGTCTGGCAAGCTGCAGCCCAGATTCGGTGAGCTTCCAATTAGCCCAGAGGCTATTTTCAATAATGGGGGAGTGGGGCAGGTTTGATAGGGACTGCCCAAACCCGACCCAACTGTAGCCAATAGGAGTTCTGCTAGTGATGTCAGAGGGAGCAGGATTGCACCCCTGAGTCTTTTATTCCAAAGGACCCTCCAGATTGTTTTAACTGATGTCAGTTGCCAGCCAAAAGAATAAATACACAATAAACACATTATTCATGTGTCTCCAACTACCACCCTAGAAGAAGGGGGAATGGCCTGTCCCTAGCAGTCTATATCCCACATCATCTAACCTTAGTGCTCACAATGGAAATGAAGCATGATCTCGTTGGCCTTATGGGGAGGGATTAACCAGTGGAAGACAATCACCATTCCTGTTCAGCGTTACTCCTCAGAGGTGGCTGCACCTAAATGGTAGGTGAAGGGACTTCTGCATTTATAAAGGTTCAGTTGTGCCCAGTCAGCCGCTGCCCTTTCCTGCTGGGCTCTGGCTTTAGGCCATGACTTATCCCAAAGCTTGCAAAGTGCTTTGGGATCTTTTGGGCTGAAAGGCCCCCCAGGAAGCTTTCTATGAGAACCATGCACGCCTACTGTGCTGTATGAAACAAGGGGGCTGGTGAAAGTGCCATGAAATTTTAATGGTTTGAGAGGCAGATTTCAGTCCAGAGAGCCTTGGAGGAAGGAGAAAACAACTAGCTAAGAAGCAGCTGGAGACTTCAGTGCTTCTTCTCCAAACTTCAAAAGAACCTCAGCAAATTCCCTGTCTCTACTTCTCATTAAATGTGAAAGGAAAACAGAGTTCCTCATGCCGGAGAATCAAGCAAAGCAACCTCCCGTTCATCAATTTTTCACAATCAGACCCATGCTAGCTATGGCTGCAATGGGAAGAAATGAAAGAAAGTGACTGAATTAAGTCATCAAGCCATTTCAATATGTGAAAAATGTCTTTGAGCTTGGGTTGGAACATTGTGGGAGGAAGGTAACCCCTGCAGAGAGAAGACAAGTGGCTACGCATTGCATGAAATGGGTTAGGATCATACACCGTGGGTGGGAGCTTAGCCCTGCAGTGGGTTCAATTCAAAATACAACATTCACCTCTCCCCTCTGTCCGTACATAATGTGTCAAGGCACCTCCTTCATCTCGCCAGACTTAGCACTTCCCCCTCTGGCAGTGGCGGGCCTGGGGTAAATCAGCCTCTCTCTGGGCAGTGTTTGTCTTCCCCCCCATGTGCTCCTCTGGCCGTATTTTCAGGGTAAGCCTCGGGGTTGGCCTCAGGGGTGATCCTCCACCAAACAAAAAGGAAACAGTCTCACAAAAACAAAGGGGGATACCTTTCCCTGCCTCCTCGCTGGGGCAGGGTGTTGTCCTGTTCTTTACTCTGGGGTGTCAGTCCTTCCCCTAGCAGACACTCAGGTTTGGCTGTTTCCCTATGGGAAGGAGCACAGCCTCTCACCCTGGAGCAGCTAATTTCCTTGCTGCCACTAGCCTGGCAGCAGCTTCTCTCTCTCTCTTTCCTTTCTCTCACCAGAGGAGGGGTTTTAGAAGGTCTCAGGCAGCCCTTAATTGGATGCAGGTGTCCCTAATTGACCTGAGGTAACCCCTTCTCAGCTTGTGGGGAAAAAAGAGCCTTCAACATTCTAGGACCTTGGTTCTCAATCATTTGTACTGGTGCCCCCTTTCGCACAGCAAGCCTCTCAGTGCGCCCTCCCTTATACATTAAAAACACGTTTTTATATTTAACACTATTATAAATGCTGAAGGTGAAGTAGGGCTGGGGATGGAGGCTGACACCTTGTGACCCCCCCCCACATGATAACCTCACGACCCCCTGAAGGGTCATGACCCCCAGTTTGAGAACCTCTGGGCTAACGTATCAGCCCTCCACCACCTTTCTGCAAGGGAGAGGATGTTGGCTGAGGAGGTTCTTTGTGACTGTGGGGCCTATTTCCGTTCCTCAGGGCGGCGTTCGCTGGCTCCCTTGACACCTTTGAGACACAGTGGGTGCTGTCTGGGGTTTTCTGCTCAGTGTCCCCTTCAAGTTCCCTACTTTTGACCCTCTGACCTTCACACTTGTCCTCGTTATTTTTTCTGTTGTCCCCTATACTTGTGTCCTGGGCTCAGTGGATCCTCCCCATAGGCTGGGAGAGGGTCCTTTAGCTGTGGGTGGGCTTGTGCCCACCCACTTCCCAGAACCCAACAGGACCACCCTCCTACAGCCATCCAGCCTGACTTTGTCACAGTAACTAAAGTAGCTTCTAACACTCAGATTCACAGATTCATATGATGTTAAGGTTGGAAGGAACTGTTATGATCATCTAGTCTGACCTCCTGTGTAACACAGACCAGTTAATTTCACCCACTGATTCCAGCATCAAGACCATAGCCTTTGTCTACTAGATTAAATGGTAGAGTTGGTCAGGAATCTTGCAATTAAATGATTGTTAGTGGAAAAATAGAGATTTGTCTAATCCAAAACTTTGTGCTGGAAAAGGTCAGTTTTGGTGAATTTCTTGGCTTGAAAAATATTTGGGTAAATTTTTTTCAAAATTGTTGAAATAACCCACTATGATATTTTCAAAATTAAAAATGTTGGCTATCCAGTTCAGAATAACTTTTGTTTAGAAATTTAAGCTAATTATAATACATTTAAAATGAAAATGCATCAAAATTTTTGCTTGTCCTGGAACAATTTTATTTTTAGGATTTTCAATTCATAAACACTTTTGAACTTTCAACCTAATTTGGGATGGGAAATTATTCCAAAATCTCAAACATTTTTGGGGCACAGGAAAACCATTTCCTGCCAAGCTCTATTAAACAGTCTTCTAATGCCTGACTAATCTAATCGCCTTCTATGATGAGATTACTGGTTCTGTGGATGAAGGGAAAGCAGTGGATGTATTGTTTCTTGACTTTAGCAAAGCTTTTGACACGGTCTGCCACAGTACTCTTGTCAGCAAGTTAAAGAAATATGGGCTGGATGAATGCACTATAAGGTGGGTAGAAAGTTGGCTAGATTGTCGGGCTCAACGGGTAGTGATCAATGGCTCCATGTCTAGTTGGCAGCCGGTGTCAAGTGGAGTGCCCCAGGGGTCGGTCCTGGGGCCGGTTTTGTTCAATATCTTCATAAATGATCTGGAGGATGGTGTGGATTGCACTCTCAGCAAATTTGCGGATGATACTAAACTGGGAGGAGCGGTAGATACGCTGGAGGGCAGGGATAGGATACAGAGGGACCTAGACAAATTGGAGGATTGGGCCAAAAGAAATCTGATGAGGTTCAATAAGGATAAATGCAGGACCCTGCACTTAGGACGGAAGAACCCAGTGCACAGCTACAGACTAGGGACCGAATGGCTCGGCAGCAGTTCTACGGAAAAGGACCTAGGGGTGACAGTGGACGAGAAGCTGGATATGAGTCAGCAGTGTGCCCTTGTTGCCAAGAAGGCCAATGGCATTTTAGGATGTATAAGTAGGGGCATAGTGAGCAGATCGAGGGACGTGATCGTCCCCCTCTATTCGACATTGGTGAGGCCTCATCTGGAGTAGTGTGTCCAGTTTTGGGCCCCATACTACAAGAAGGATGTGGATAAATTGGAGAGAGTCCAGCGAAGGGCAACAAAAATGATTAGGGGTCTGGAACACATGACTTATGAGGAGAGGCTGAGGGAACTGGGATTGTTTAGTCTGCAGAAGAGAAGAATGAGGGGGGATTTGATAGCTGCTTTCAACTACCTGAGAGGTAGTTCCAGAGAGGATGGTTCTAGACTATTCTCAGTGGTAGAAGAGGACAGGACAAGGAGTAATGGTCTCAAGTTGCAGTGGGGGAGGTTTAGGTTGGATATTAGGAAAAACTTTTTCACTAGGAGGGTGGTGAAACACTGGAATGCGTTACGTAGGGAGGTGGTAGAATCTCCTTCCTTAGAAGTTTTTAAGGTCAGGCTTGACAAAGCCCTGGCTGGGATGATTTAATTGGGGATTGGTCCTGCTTTGAGCAGTGGGTTGGACTAGATGACCTCCTGAGGTCCCTTCCAACCCTGATATTCTATGATTCTACTTGCAGAAAAATTCACCCACGTAGGTACTTGGACTGTAATCAAGTAACCTTTTAACCTTCTTTTGGAGAAACGAAATAGATTGAGTTTTTTGAATCTCTCCTGGTAAAGCAGTTTTCCAGACTGTGAATCACTCTTGCAGCTCTTTGCTGGCAAACTGGAAAGGTTGCAGCATCTTTTAAACAGTTGTTTTACTTGGGGTAGGTGGTATTGTGGGACAGCAATCACTGAAGAGAGGCAATTGGGGAGCCCCCATGCTAGTGCTAGACAATTCTTATGAGATTCCCCGACTGCAGGTAATGGTGCAGGAGCACTGGCTGGGGAGGAGCTCACAGCTAATCCAGTTCCAGCTTCTCCCAGTCAGTGTCGCTGTACGAATCAGTGCAGGAGTGCTGGTGGCTGCTGGAGGTGTTCTAGGAAGTGGAATGGGAATAGCGGCTGTGGCGCGGCTGGACGTGCATGGCAGGGAAAGGGGTTGGAGTTAGATCGGCTCCGGAGGTGCTCACAGGTGTCTCTGGTCCCAGCCTTCCGTAGGAGAAATCGGCACAGGTAGTGCTGCAAGAGCATTAGCTCGAGAGAGGTCTTAGCTAATCCCATCCCTGCCTCTCCCAGTGGGAATCATTACAGCAATAAAGGGTAAAGCTATTTACTAAGTCTCCTATAAAGCAAATATTGTCCCCTCTGAATGACTCTGCTATTGATTATAAGAGAAAGGAATAAAGGACAAATACAGGGTAGCATTTTTGTGCCTGATTGCTGAAAAATGGTATTTACTTTCTCCAGTGCTTTAGTCTGAAGACTGTGTCACAGGGGAGGCCTCTGGAGACCACTTTGAGCTCTATAGTGACAAACAGTCTCAATGAAATCCCAGCTCTGGCCACGGTCAGGGTATCTGACAGCGCCTGGAACAGTATGCCCCTGAGAAAGTAGTCGGAGTAATGCAGGCAGCTGTCTCTCCAAAAACTCGCCTGTAGGAAGGCTGGCACGGCCAAGGCCTGTTGGGGTCCTGAAACCAATTCTCTTCTCTTCCCTGGGATATTAATATACCAGAGTTGCGCAATCAGACTGAAATCCAGGTCCCTTGATTTCTTGGCTACGTCTTCCAGGAGACAGTCCAGATTTATGGTATCATAAAGACATGATTCATTTTCTTAAAATAGCATTCAGAGTGTCACAAATAAAGAGCAATACAAAACAGCAACAACAGCCCCGCACAGCCAAGCCCCGTGGACAGAAGGGGAATGAAAGCCAGTGCCCTGGTGCCAGGAAACAAAGTACTATAAAGAACAGTGTGAGAATGCCCCTGCCCCTGGCTAATCTCAGCGGCCGTCCCGGGGGGATGGTGCAAGGGTGCTGGCTCTGAGGGAATTGTGGTATAGTTCTCCGCTGCAGCATTCCTATATTTCTGTAGGAAATGCTATTGGAGCACAGGCTGTTGGGGAGTTGCAGGGAGCTCACAGTTACACCAATTCATAGAATCACAGAATCATAGAATATCAGGGTTGGAAGCGACCTCAGGAGGTCATCTAGTCCAAGCCCCTGCTCAAAGCAGGACCAATCCCCAACTAAATCATCCCAGCCAGGGCTTTGTCAAGCCTGACCTTAAAAATATCTAAGGAAGGAGATTCCACCACCTCCCTAGGTAATCCACCCTCCTCGTGAAAAAGTTTTTCCTAATATCCAACCTAAACCTCCCTCACTGCAACTTGAGACCATTACTCCTTGTTCTGTCATCAGCTACCACTGAGAACAGTCTAGATCCATCCTCTTTGGAACCCCCTTTCAGGTAGTTGAAAGCAGCTATCAAATCCCCCCCTCATTCTTCTCTTCTGCAGGCTAAACAATCCCAGTTCCCTCCATTTCTGTTGGTCTCAGTGCAGAGAACGGTACGGAAGTGTTAGGGGTTTTTTTATTTCTTTAAATCATAGCTCCCAGCCTCACCCAGAAAGAGTCACATTTATGACATAACAGTGTGAGAGTCCATAGCCAGAGATTTCAGAGCAGTGTGCATTCTGCTTTCATGCACATCTAGTAGCAGGAGAGCATGGTCATATAAACAGGAAGCTTTCAGTGGTTCTCCGCTTTTTCCTTTCCGGGATCCTGCTCCCCTCAAGCTGGGACCCCCTTCCCATCTAGCCGTATAGGAAGGCCGGGGAGTCATGACTTCTGACACCTGTTTGTGACCCCTCCGGATGTTTGGCACCCCAAGCTGAGAACTGCTATATTACAATGTAAACATTACATGTGCGCTACTGATCTCAGACCATATATGGCTGACACAGTCTGAAAACTGATTTACAGCTCCTTCCATTGGACTCCCTGACTTCTTGAGTCACAAATGAGATCCATTCTCGTAGTGGCTGCTGACAGGAAACTCACACATGGTTAGGGTGACCATATGTCCTATTTTGGTTGGGACAGTCCCTTTTTTAGGCCCTGTCCCAGCCGCCCTGATTTTTTTGACAAAACTGGGTATATGTCTCATTTACTCTTGCAAGAGCAATTTTTTTTTGTAAAAAAAGTGGGGTGGAACCCCTAACAGGGCATGGAGGAACCTGTGTGTGTGGAAGAGTGGCTAAGCCAGCCCTGCATGGAAGGAGGGCTAGGGAGAGCAGTTTGGGCTGGCCGGCCTGCCCTGCTTGCAGGGAGGAGAGGGGGGCGTCGGGCAGCCCTGCACACAAATGTGTGTTGAGGGGAAAGGACCACCAGCCCCATGGGCAGGCAGCCTCGGAGGACCAGCCCCGCACACGAAGGGGGCCACTGGGTGAGCTTGGAGGACCAGCCCTGAACACGAAGTGGGGGGGGAAGGGTGGCCTTGGACCAGCCCTGCATGAGGGGAGTCACGGGCAGGCAGCGGGGGTGCTCAGAGGATCAGCCCCATAAACAGGCAGCAGAGGGGAGAGGGGTGCTCAGAGGATCAGCCATAAACAGGCAGCAGAGGAGAGAGGGGTGCTCAGAGGATCAGCCCCATAAACAGGCAGCAGAGGGGAGAGGGGGGCTCAGAGGACCAGGCCCCCATATAGGCAGTGCGGGGTCAGAGGGAAAGGGTGCTGTGAGGGGGCCTCAGGCAGGCCCCGGTCACCAGTGGGAAGAGGGATCTCAGTCTGGTCCCGCATGGGCAGGAGGCAGGGAGGGCTCGGGCAGCCCCATGCGTGGGGTGGTGGCAGGGGTAGCAGCGGAGGGGCGGGGGTGGGGCAGGGGTGTCCTGTTTCTCCTTTTGGGAAAATATGGTCACCCTACACATGGTGATTATAACGGGGTAGGCATTGGGGAGTTTAGGCTCCCAACTTTAGATTTTGTATAGAAATGGGATTCCCAAAAAGCTACGGTAGCTTTCATTATTACTTCCATTTTTGGATCTAAACGTTCCCCTGCGGTTCTAGAAACTAAAATACAACAGCATAGAGAACCCAGTCCAGCAAAGCTCTCCAGCACATCTTCACTTTAAGCACGAGTTCAAACTGAGAAGCTGCTTCTGTCGCCTGGCTGTATGGCTGTAAGTCTCAGCATCCGACAGCCGGGGTGGACACACCTTCCTTCTAACTCTGTTACACTGCTGCTGGGTGAGAATGTTGAGATCCCTGGATGATGTATAGGTGCCAAAGCATTATCAATAATGCTGTCATATCCTCACGATCAGACACCCCTGCCACTCTCCTGGGGTCTCAAGCAAGTGGATGTTGACTCTACCATGACTGGGGCATCACCAGGGAAAGCGGATGGGCAGTGCATGGGAATGCCTTGTTTTGAATGTGTCCGGGGCTATTCTTTCACTGAGATTCTTGTAAGACACCTTGTTTTTTTGCTCTCTGCAATGATCAGAAAGTTTGCACAGGGAAGCTCTTTACTCTTTCCCTGGAGAACCTCTGAGCAGTGCAGAAAGGGAAGACAGGGAGGTGTCTGTCACAAGTGTTTGTTCTTGGCTGGTTTAACCCTAGGCTGATCAGGACCGAACACCGGTATCCTGTCCAGGTTAGAATTTACAGTGGGGTGAGTGAGCACTTGCTGAAACATGACTGTAAAGTCACATGTAGCTGCCCCTGGGGGGGTGGGAGGGGGTCTGAATAGGAACCTTTTCCCAGGGAACAGACTCCCCTCCCCTGTCCTCAAGGGACAGACTAACACGGCTGCTACTCTGAAACCTCTCCTGACCTGTGTCTGCCCAGACCTTGCTCTGCTCCGCATAGCCTCCCTTCCCACCATTGCCTGACCCCTCCTTTGGTGTATCGACACTAGGATAATTAGTCCCCACTTTTCAGCAGCAGTGCAGGGACTCCACGCAGGTTTTCATGGCACAGGGCCATGTCTACACTAGTGCCGCGCCCATTGGGAGCAAGTGCGGCAGCATCCCTGCAGCAAGAGGGTACTAATCTCCTTAGTGCAGAAAAGCCCTATGTGTTGGTCTCCTTCCTGTTGTTTCTCATCTCTAGTTCCTACCTCATTTCCCCGCTGCTCTGCCATTCACCTGCACCTGCGAGAAACAGGCAACTGTCTGGCATCCCTCTCTGGAGCTGGGCGGTGGTAAGAAGCAGGGGGGACCATTTCAGCTCACAGGTTGCCTCAGAGTAGGGTGACCATATGTCCATTTTTGGCCAGGACAATCCCTTTTATAAGCCCCGTCCTGGCCATCCTGCCCTTTTTGGCAAAAGTGGGCATTTGTCCCATTTGCGCTTGCCAACTTGATCAGTTGGCAAGAGCAAACAGGACAAATGCTCACTTTTATCGAAAAGGTGGGGTGTGGCGGAACATGTGTGCGTGGGGGGAGCGGCAATGCCAGCCCCGCACAGGAAGTGGGGCTTGGGTCAGCCCTGGGAGGGAAGGGGCCTTGGGCTAGACCCACCACTGTGTCCTGTTTTCCCTTTGGGAAATATGCTCACCCTACCTCACAGCAAAGAGGCCGCAGGCCCACATCCATATCGGCATTTATCTCCCTCCGCCAGCAGCAGCTCCTGAGTTCAGTGTGTCAGGAAGCGGCTCACTGCTCCGGCTCACAAAAGCTGTTTCCCTAGAGAATCTCTTTACCCTCTTTCCACTCCCTCTGCCTTTCCCCTCCCTCCCCAAGGACCCGCTGCACTGTTAAGAGGCAAATTAACCTCGCAGTGCATTGAGGAAGCCTTGGAGACAGTAAAGTCCCCTGAGTGGCACATGGGATAATCCCCTTCTCCTCCGATCAGGGAGATGTATGGAGCAAGGCAGCACTTGAGACACATGGAGGTACGTCTCTCTTCTGTGCTCCCAGCCCAGTCTTTGATCTCATGAGGATCCCAGCTGCTTCTTCACAAGGAGGCCAGAGGCTAACAGCACCGTGAAGCCATCCGTGATGACGTGACTGGAGCCAAAGCAGAATCTACAAGGTTAGGCCAAAACGTTAACTCTTAAAGTGCATTGCTACCCTGCAAACGTGTGTGTGCACATGTGTATGTGTGTTCAGTGTCAGATCTGTTGACTCTAGTGACAAAAAATAAGGGTCTGATTCTCAACTGCCTTCTGCTGTACTTGATTTGTACCGCAGCCAATTGGTTTGTGGGGCGTTGCATTGCTCTGACTGGTGCTGTATTATATCACTTTGCCTTCTTTGGCAGTTCATTGTTTGGCAGTGTGTTGTGTTTCGCTGATTTGTGTTGTGTTGTATTGTCTGGTGTTGTATTGTAGTTCATTGATTTGTGTGATGCTATATCGACTGTCTTTCATTGTTTTGCGGTGCTTTGTGTTGCATTGATTAAAATTGCATTGCAGTGCTTCGTATGGCATTTGCATCTATTCCTTTGATGAGCAGGTGCAATCTTCATTCTGTGGTATGAGACACCATTCCTCTGATAGCAACAGCAGTTCTGCAGGTGTCTTCCTTTAACAAGATGAGTTATTCCCTTTTACTCCTTTAATCAGCTGCTTTTAATTAGCGTAACAATTGTTTTCTTTGGTGAACAACTCTTTGGAGAAGGGATTTTTGCTGCATTTGCCAGTTTGGTATGAAACTAGTACCCTGAGGGGCTGCATCTTAGGTCTTTATCAGGAATTTATTTAAGTGGACTCTGTGGGGCAGTCCAAACACGCTGAAGATGCTGGGAAGCTGGTTTTTGGGACTCAGGCCAGCCATCTGGACCTTGGATCCAAATTTCTGCAGACACAATAAGCAAAGGATAAACGTCAAGGGAGCCAAGCTTTCTGCTCTTGTATCTCTGGGATGGAATCCATAAAATGTATGCATGGAAATAATGTGTCATTCCGGCCAGGTGCCTGATCCTATCTTCTTACTGACTTCAGTAGGGTCTCAGGAGGGGAAGGGCCAAAACACAGCATGAAAGACTGTCCCCTTGCTGTATCCAGCCCATCTGGATCTTGGAACTCTTAGGGAAGGGCCAGCTCTTGGGAGATGATTTGTCCTCCAGGCCCAGCTTCTGTCGGTCAGAGATTTAGAGACACTTGGAGCATGGGGCTGTATCCCTGAAAGATTGTATGACCCCTTTTAGTGCTAGCGGGCATTCAGGGGGAGTGTACACACTGTACTGTCCCTCCAAAGGGTGCTGCATGCATTCCCTTACTCAGCCATCCGGCAATACTGTGTAGCATGGAGGGTGGCTGGGGTCCTGGCCATGCCCCTCCCTTCCTGCTTTGGGGTGGCATGTGCTTCTGGGGGCTTCTTGCAGTCCTTGCACTCCCGAAGCACAGGCAAAGGCACTGTCCTTGGTCCTTATATGGGGGCACAAGGGAGGAAGGCTTCATGTGCACTCTCTGGCACAAATCCATATCCTGACTGGGGACGATGGGGCTCCATTGTACAGTAATGGAAACATACACAGCATCCATCCCCAGTGTGTGCAGGGTCCAGTTCCACTGCCCATTGGGCACAGTGTCCATTCCACTGCACACAACGTCCATCCCCACTGCGTGCAGGGTCCAGTTCCACTGCCCACTGCATCCATCCCACTGCACACAGCATCCATCCCCATGTGTGCAGGGTCCAGTTCCACTGCCCACTGAGAACAGTGTCCATCCCACTGCACACAGTATTCAACCTCACTGCCCACATTATCCATGCCCACTGCACCCTTCTTCACTGCACACAGCATCCTGCCCTACTACCCGTGTCATCCATGCTCATTGCATCCCTCTTCACTGCACACAGCATCCATCCCTATTGCACACAGCGTTCAACCCCACTGCACCCAGAATCCATGCCCACTGCACCCCTCTTCACTGCACACAGCATCCTGCCCTACTACCCGTGTCATCCATGCTCATTGCATCCCTCTTCACTGCACACAGCATCCATCCCTACTGCACACAGTGTTCAACCCCACTGCCCATGGCATCCCTGGCCTTTTCACTGTGCACAGCGTCCATCTCCACTGGCCACTGCACACAGCGTCCAACCCCACTGTACACTTCCCACAGCATCTATCCCCATTGAACCCCTCACCATGCACACTGTCCAACCCCACTGGATGCAGCATCCAGTCTTACTGTATCTCTCTCCACCGCACACAGTGTCCATCCCCTCTGGCTGCTGCATCCCTCCCCACTGCGCATGGCGCACCCATCCCCACTGCGCATGGCATACCCATCCCCACTGCCCACTAGCATGAGACTGGAAATATTGGTCACACAAAGGCTGCTTAAAGAGCATGAGTTTGTCTCTCTCACCAACAGAAGTTAGTCCAATAAAAGATTCCCTCCCCAACTGCGAATGTTCTTTTTTTTCCATATAACTATCTGATCCTTTTTGGAACCCTACTAAGCTCTTGTGATATCCTGTGGCTCTGAGTCCCACAGGTTAATTATCCGTTGTATAAAACCAGATTTCCCTTTATCAGTTTGCCTTTTTTCCTCTTTCAGGGTAACCCAACACCACCTTGTTCTTGTACTCTGAGACAGAGTAAACCATGGAGCCTGATTTACTCCTCTGGGCCATTCCTTGTTCCACAGTCTCTCCCATAACCCCCCTCTCATTTGTCTGCTCACTAAACTAACCAGTCCCAGCCTTTATGTGGGAATCTTTCCATGAGCCAATCACCTCTGACCCCCCGCCCCTATTCCTGCTCTCTCTTTTTTGAGACCCAGTGACACAGCTGCGTGCCATATTCCAGGGGAGGTCCCGCGCTGGATTATACAATGGCATTATCATTTTTTCCCGTACAGTTCTCCATTTCATTCCTTCTGCTCCCGTCTGTCCTGTTGGAATGTTACTGCATGCTGAGCAGTGCTTCTCAATGAGCTGCTCTGTGAAACCAGAGGCTTTTTTCTGAAAGCTTCTACACTCTGGAAAAGCAGATCTGGATCTGGCTCCAGACTTTGCCACTGACTCATAGGAAAGCAACCGCCCCATTGATTCTTTTGAGAGAAGACACTTCTGTGGTTCCTAATGTCCTATAATCTGCATCCAGTGAGGGCTGTCCTAGGATGCATGTGATCAGATAAAAAGCATGTTTCCAAGAAATAATTGCACATGGGGTGACACAAATTTAGCAAAACATTATGGGGTAGTGGCCCTTCATAATCTCTCTTTTTGCCAATCTGCACAGAAATCAGGTGCTCAAGCTGTGTCCTGTCTCTTTCATACAATGCTCCTTTATTTCCTGGATACATACAAGGCCATCTTACCTCGGTCTCCACTTTGGGTTGGACCAAAAGCCTGGATCCAAACACCCCAACGTCAGCAGGGGCTTTGGGGTGCACAAAGAATGTGGGATCAGACCCTGCCAGCAAATGATTATGTGACAAGCTCCAAAAAGCAAATGTATGGAAAATAATAAAGTCGTATGTCATGATACACTTTTCCCCATGTGGGTGATATGTTAGTGACCTCTCAGCAATGAGCACTTTGCAGTGAATGGACATCACTGTATAGCACTCACTCAGCACAGCAGGGTGTATTGACAGGCCTTTGTTAAACATGCAATAGATAAGTGCCCACTGGGGTAGTGCTGGTCATATTCCTCTTTGCTCCCCTATCAGATTAGTTGCAGAGAGGAGTAATGCACAGAACCATTATCAGATCAAAGCTCTATTCACTGGGGGCTCTCCACTTACTCAGATTCAGTGGAGAGTTCTTGGAGAGATGGGGCTTTTATATTTGCACGGCATCAACAAACTCATCCGCTGTGCTCCTCTTAGCCCTGTGGTTAGGGGGCCTCATGCTGATCTGTCTCGTGATGGTGTAAATCAGGAGTAGCACCTGTGTAATAGATGGAGCTGGGCCAGCAAAAAACAGGTGAGAGAGAAGAATCAGGCCCTCAGTTCTCCAAAGCCATATTTTCAAAGACTGGCAGCTAAACTGTACCTGCATCTGCCAGTCAGGTACTCATTTATGCAAATATCTATCCTGCATATGGAAACACCCATTTCTGTGAGCAAACAACAGGCAGGTATCATGCTCTCAAGGGGTTTGCTGATCTTTGTGGTTTGGGTCCATGTGCCCCTTCTCCTCTTACTCAGCCACGGAGGTGCTCAAGCAATAGCCCGTAGCTGAGTTCATGTGAGCGATCAGCAGGGAGTTCTTGATGGAGGGTCTTTGACTCTGGACCCTGATCCCTTCCTTATTCCAGCTGACTCCAAGCTTGGTGACCTTGAGGGCTTCTGACAAAGACTATGGGTGAAATCCTGGCCCCATCGAAGTCAGGGGCAAAGCTCCCATTGACTTCAATAGGGCCAAGGTTTCACCCTATCTGGTCACTCAGGTGAAACGGGAAGGTAACTTACTGAGGAGCCCCTATTTCACACACATTTATCAAAAATGTAGGGCCAGATCCTCAGCTGGTGTAACTCCATTGAAGTTAATGAGATTTTTGCCATTGACTTCTGTGGGACCTGGATTTCACCCATTATTTTCATCAGCTGTCCTAAAGGTTCCTAGTGGATA
This sequence comes from Lepidochelys kempii, assembly GCF_965140285.1. NCBI lineage: Eukaryota > Metazoa > Chordata > Testudines > Cheloniidae > Lepidochelys > Lepidochelys kempii. Next base: position 25,749,910 of record NC_136392.1, on the reverse strand, counting down.
GAGCACTGGACTGGGACTCAGGTGACCCGGGTATAGATTCATAGAGTTTAAGGCCAGAAGGGATCATCAGATCATCTAGTCTGACCTCCTGTATATCACAGGCCAAGAAATGTCACCCAGTTACTGCTGGAGTCCAACAATTTGTGCTTGGCTAAAACGGATCTGCCTGGACGGCATCCAGTCTGGACTGGAAGCCTTCATGGGTTGGAGTATCCCCCACCTCCCTTGGCAATTTGTCCAAGGTTGATCGCCCTGAGTATTAGAAATGTGCGCCTTACTTCTACTCTGAATTTGGCTGGCTTTGGCTTGCAGCCACTTTTGTTTCTTGTTCTGCCTTTTGCTACCAGATGAAAGAGCCTTGAGTACCCAGTACTTGGGTTCCATTCCTGGCTCTGCCACTGATCTGCTGGGTGATCTCAGGCAAGTCATAGCACTGCCTCTGTGCCTCAGTTTCCCCATCTGTAAAATGGGGGAAATGACACTGACCTGCTTTGTAAAGTGCTTTGAGACTAACTGAGGAGAAGTGTGAAGTCACCACCCTACCTATCCTTCTAAGAGAAGTCCCTTATTTGGTGCTGAATGTCCTGTGAGCTGTCTCCAGTGAGGAGCTACTGCCCCAGGAGGCGTGTGACCAGATTCAAAGTAGGCTTCCAAGAAATAATCATATAAGATCTGGCCTAATATTTAAATGGCCTAATATTTAAATCTCCACAGCTTCAATGTTTCTTTCCTCATTTGCTCACCAAAGTTTTCATTCACCAGGTGAAACCCTCCCATGTCTCAGCAGCCTCCTCTTGCTGTCAAGCCCCAACTACAGCGTGTTGGAAAACAACCCCACCCCTCTCCTAGGGACCAACCAAGATGTCTGAAACAACGGACTGCGGGAGGAGGAGGCAGCCCAAGGGAGACAACTTCCGTCTGTGCACAAACACTGGGAAAGGAAATGAGGAAAAAGATGTGCCTGGCTGTGAAACAAGACGTGCTATTAACAGGATCGTGTCTGAAATCAACCTGAGTGTAGCCACTGAGGATCTACTAACTCTAAAGAGGACTCACTGAATGATGGATCCCTGTTAGCAAACTCCTGTTACAGGGCACGCACGGCGAGTTCTGGAAACCTGGGGTCTGCTCTGCTTCACCACTGTGTTACTCCAGTATGACAGAGGCAAAGCTCCTTTGATCTCAGCATCAACCGTGCAAACCTGCAGTGGTGAATCAGCTCTCAGGGAACAAATGGGAGATGGAGTCACAGATATTACAGGTTGAAGAGACCTGTTAGGTCCCATCCAGTCCATCATGCAGGGGCTGATACAGCACTTTTTCCTAGGGGTTGATTCATTCTATTTTTCAACAGTCCAAGGGATGGGACTCCCTTCGCTTCCTTGGGAGACAACTGATTCACCGGGGAGCTGAGAGATTTTAAACGCGCCACAGCTCAGGAAGATCCTCTGCAAATATTCAGGCCCCAAAACATTTCATTTCAGCCGACTCTTTAGATCATCCTTCTCTCTCCCAGGTTACCAGTGCGATTCTATGGTTAACAACAGATGTCTGACAGAAATACTTTGGGATCTGATCCAAACTTATTGCCTTCTTGGGACTTGCCTGCCTGGGACTTAACCAACAACAAAATATAAAGTTCAGCCTAAGTTTCCCCCAGAGATTTTTCCTCTGCAGGATCTTTACCCCACTTTTGGTTCCCTTCTACCTCACAGAGACATTAAAACCCTTTTATACTCCTGGCTTGGAACTAGTAGGACCCCTAGAGTGAGTCAGCAGCAAAGCTCTGTCTCTTTATGCAGGGTCTGAGAACCTGGCCCCTGGTTGAAGGCAATACCCATGAAAAGAAGTGTCCTATTTATAATGCTCATGAAAATTAACCGTGGCTCTCTCCCCTTTCTAACAGGAGTAGCCTTCTAAAGAAAGCAGATTTGTATGTAGAGAAGAGCAGGCCAGAGTTCTGCAGGGCTGCTTCCTCCTCTGGCACTAGGCCAGGGGTGGGCAAACTATGGCCCACGGGCTGCGTCCAGCCCATCAGATGTTTTAATCCAGCCCTCAAGCTCCTGCCAGGGTTTGGGGCTTGCCCCGCTCCACGCGGCTCTTGAAAGCAGCAGCATGTCCCATCTCCGGCTCCTACGTGTAGGGGCAGCCAGGGGGCTCCACATGCCACCCCCACAGCTTCCATTGGTCGGGAACCGTGGACAATGGAAGCTGCAGGGGCAGACAGGGTAGTGTGCAGAGCCGCCTGGCTGGTGCCACGCCACTGTGTAGGAGCTGGAGGGGGGACACGCCGCTGCTTCCTGGAGGTGCTTGAGGTAAGCGCCGCCCCACCCTGCACCCCTGACCTCCTCCCACACCCCAACCCCCTGCCCTAGCCCTGATCCCCCTCCTGCCCTCCAAACCCCTCAGTCCCAGCCCGGAGCACCCTCCTGCACCCCAAACCCCTCATCTCCAGAGCCTGCACCCGCAGCTGGAGCCCTCACCCTCCCTGCATCCTAACCCCCTGCCCCAGCCCAGAGCCCTCCCCCCCGACACTCTGAAGTCCTCATTTCTGGCCCCACGCCAAAGCCCGCACCCCCAGCCAGAGCCCTGACCCCCTCCTGCATCCCAGCCCCCAATTTCGTGAGCATTCATGGCCCGCCAGGCAATATCCATACCCAGATGTGGCCCTCAGGCCAAAAAGTTTGCCCACCCCTGCACTAGGCAGAGGATTTTGGTGCACTGCACCATGGATTTGGTTTGCAGGCCCCCTGCACATAAAGGGGTAACAGCTTCCCAAAAGCCAGCATGCTCCTGCTTCCCTCCCCTGCATCCTTCCTCCCCTGCAGCACTCTGCTGCCGTCCAATCAGCTTGCTGACTTGTGGAGCAGATGGAATGGGCTGCCCCCAACGTTAGGCCAGACATCATGTACATCCCCCTGGTCCTGTTCCAGACATCTGCTGCTTCCACCAGAGCCTGAACTCCTTTTGCACAGCCTGCCTTCCTGCGTCCGCAGTGCTACTGAACATAGGGAAAGGAAAGGAGAGGGGAAGGGGCACGGTTTCATCCTGGGCTTGCAGCAGCTCACTGCCGGGGAGGATGCAAGCTCTTAGACAAGGGACAACAACTTGGGTTGCCCCTGTGGGTCCATTTGGCTCAGGAGGAGCTCCAAAAGCCACCAACAGCTGTGGATCCAGGTCAGCTGGGTGAAGCGTGGGTGGGCAGGGGGAAAGTGAGGGAGAGAGACAGAGAATCTTTGTGAATCCAGAATGAAGACAATATGTCATCAGGTAGCTAGGGTGTGAACAGGGCTGGGAAAAGAGCACTCTGCACCATATGCTCTGGAGCCAATAACAACACTCAGCTCACACCTGGCATGGTTCGCCCACAGATTTCAAGGGACGGTACCATTATCCCAAGTGTACAGGCTGGGAAACTGAGGCACAGAGCAGGGAAGTGATTTAGCAGCTCAGTAGCACAGACAGGAATAGAACCTCACTCTCCAGATGCCCTGCTCCACTGGAGCACACGCCCTCTCAGATGGAAGCCACCCGAGAAGCAGCGGTGAGGGCCCCAGTCCTGCATTCCTTGTGCACCCAGATCTCTCACTGACTTCCACAGGCATCTTGACCACTCAAGAAAACCAGGCTTGGTCTTAAGACATCGAATCTGCCCCCTGCTAGTGCAGGACTGTCCCCTACAGTACATCTTTGAGTGCTTTGGCCCGCCCAGTTTTAAACGTCCCACGCGATGGAGCTTCCCTCCCTCTCCCCCAGAAGACTTCCTCACACCCTGATGGATCTCACTAATATACTGTACCAGGGGCTGCCTTTTACAACATTTGCTTCACTCATTCTCCCTTGCTCTGCACATCCAGACTGCATCCAAATCCTGCCACTTCTTCCTTCCTAACCTAAGATCCTTCAATTCGTTTCTGTCCCAAAAACTAACTCACTCATCCAGGCCCCCACATTTTATGCTTTGATGGCAGCGACCTCTGCCTCCCTCATACCCCCCTTGCCACCTGAGCCTCTTATGCATTCAAGCACAGATAATCTCCCTTGCCCATCGCTCTGGCCACGTCACCTCCCTCCCCACTGGCTCAAACCCCTTCCCCACAGCGTGAGTTCAAATTGTTGTCCTCCCCTTCAAGACCTGCCCCTCCCCAGCCCTGCCACACCCTCTCCTGACTGAGGCGAGGGCAACTGCCTGAAACCCGATTGGAGAGAAATGGTGGCACGATGAGGAAATGGGGGAGCAGCGCAGCAAGGGAACAGGAGAGGGGGACTAAGGTGCAAGGAAGGCAGCCAGAAATCCGGCCTTCTCTTTTACGTAGGGGAAGCCAGAAAGGGGGGAGAGCACAGAGGGAATGTGGGGAGTGGGGCTGGGTAGAGCTTGGGAGATGAGGACAAGAAGCTGCAGTGAGGGGCAGCCAATAATGGCATCAGGAAGTCTGGCAGCAAAGGGAGCAGCTTTCTGAGCAGCCCAGGGGAGAAGCAGGAAGCAGTTCTAGGAGCCAGGGCAAGCCATGGCCCAGGTGAGCTCTAGGCGGTTGCTGGCACCAACCAAGGGGAAGGACAGTGACTCAGAGGTGTTGTGCAAGTCGAGCTGATGGGAACTGCCAGGCTTGGATGTGGGAGGCAAACAAGAGCAGGGAGTGGGTCGTGGTCCAAGACTTGCTGACTGGCTAGCGGGGAGGAGGAAGGCGTTGCTGACTGGGGGGGCAGGGAGTGCAACGGGGGGCATAGTGAAGGGTCTAGCATGGAGGGGAATTAATTATTCCAGGTGAGGAATGAGGTAAATGGATGGAATCAAGAACAAGGAAAATTAGCCGGAACATTAAGAGAAATTTCCAAGCAGTGAGGTGGATCCAGCTGTGGAGCCATCGCTCAAGGGAAAGGCAGGGTATCCCCTTCGTTAGGGTATTCCCTTCGTTAGGGCAATTAAACCTCTGTGGGACAGGGCACAGGGACACAGACTGTGAAGAGCAGTCCTGCACTGGCCCAGGAAAAAGACTGGGTGGTTTAATCGGCCTCTTCAGTCTGGATTCCCCCTCCTACTGGTTGTAAGTCAAGTCACCGGAGTTACTCCTGATGGATCCAGCGCAGGGGAGCAGAGGATCAGGCCCCGTGATATTTTGACTGGCAGAGATAATCCCTGTCCTGGCAGGGAGGGACAGGCTAGGGTGGGGGTGCTCACTGAGGTGACAGCTTGCCTGGTAGTTCATTCAGGTTAGTGCAATAATTATCGATCCCTTTAGAGCTGAGAGGAAATGAACAAGGAGGCCAATTTTCAATTTCCAAGCTGTGTAAAACCAGTTTCTAGCTAATAGCCTGTGAATAAATCTCTGCCAGCCCGATTACTCCTTAATTAATATTATTAGCTATGATAAACATTTCTTGGCCTTCACAAGGCTGGAGCTCATCTGTTGCTGACTTCCCACCCAGTCAACCTGGAGGTGCTGACACTGCCAGAAAGAACACTCTCTCTCTTGCCCCCAAGTTGGGGTCACCTCCCCTCTCAGAACCCTGGGCAAATTCCCGTTCAGGTGATTAAGTTCTGCCCACTTATGATAAATGGTTCCTTTATTTTCAGCTGGTAATATAAACAGCTGCCATGTTCCACTGCATTTCAGTGGTGGGTGGTGTCGATCAGAAATTGGTTTTGTGAAGGATTTTGGAATTTGACAGGTGTTTCCATTTTGCAGGGTTTGAAATGGAGCTGTTTTCTCGGTTGTGTGTGAAATTTTCCACTACATTTTAATAGAATTTTTTTGGAAATCTTTTGTTCACTGACTTGTAAGGAATCAGTGCTCAGTTTTGTATTTAGAAATGCAGTTCTCAGCAAATAAAAGATGTAGATCATTGTGGAAAATGACTGATAAATACTATGGTAAAAATATTGCAGAAAATGTCACAAAAACCTGAAAATGTTGATAATTTTTCTATTGTTTGGAAAAAAAAGAGCCATTTTTCAACACAAACACAGTGTGATAAAATTCGACCCACTAATGATGGCTTGAGTGATTCCTGGATATATATCTTATCATATATGCTAGGACCCCGTCAAAGACAATGCACTAAAACCAAATACAGTGGAGCCCCCAACCCTCTACAGGAGGCTCAAAGATGGGAAATCTCCATTCTCAGCACAGATAGTTTGAGGGGCCAGTGTTTAGGTTCTGATCTGTACAAGGTGCAGACCAGGGCTGTTTTGGTTTGAGAATGAATCAGAGTTCAGCATCTGATCCAAAAACAGTGAAACCTCATGAGCTGCTTTCTTGAGAGCGCAGCCCCAAATGTCTGAGATCCCGTGAGATCAGCTGTTCTCATGAAAGTCTCACTGCCGGGAGTTGAAATTTCCCAAGGTTCCATCCACATCTGAGTCATCAACATCATCAAATGCGCATAGTCTACCGAGGAGCCCACTTGACTATGGTTGATAGCACTGAACCAGTATCGGAATGGCAGACCAGAAATGAAGTCCCATCCTGGTGTGGATCCAATGCCCCACTCCAATCACCCACATTCCAGAAGTGTACAGATGTGAAGTACCAGGTCTGGCCTGTCTCCAGATTACAGTGAAGCTGAAGCCTGAATCCTTTGCATGAGCCCACATCAAAATCCAGATGCCACCCCCTAGATCTCTGGGGAAAGTCAAAGCCAGGGTGAGATCTGAACTCTGTACTTCGTTGCATTACTTCACACTGCGCAAATGTCAATTGCAGTGACTGTTAAACCTCAAGTGAAAGGGAAGTTTTTCTATGGGGAAAAATAATCCAGAAAGTACAATACAGTCACAGAGATCTACCAGACTATCTGCATTCTTATATCGGCACCCATCACTGCAGCACCTGAGCCTAAGCCACAAAGTTCAGAGCGGGATTCAGAACCAGACTTTCCCAACTTCTCCCCAGACTGGAGTGTTTCATCTCCAGCTTCTTGGGCCAGGCCCCTCTCAATACAAAAGCAAATCAATCTCTGATTGATCCATTTTGTGTGTGCATCATAGTGAACAGGAAACAAGTTGCTGGGTGAATATTTTCCACAGCAGAATAGTTTGCTCACTCTGATTCGTGGGGTCAGATTATTCAGATTTGGGCACCACATTCCCAAATCCTCCATGTTCTATGCATTTCAGCATGAAAACTCATGCCACAAAAGGTCCTGTTCCTATGTCTCCTGCCATGCATCCAATCAGGGCACAGCATAAGGCCTTGCTTATACATAAAAGTTGCACTGCTTTAACCATACAGGTGGAAGCAGTTAATGCTGGTATAAAAGTGCTTATTCTAGTTTATCTTATTCCGATATGGGAAGGGGACTAAGCTATAACACAGAATAGCTGCATCCATACTAGGGGTTGTACCAGTGTAATTATATGAGTAGAAAACCACGTCCCTACCTTAGGTAATCAACAACAAAGGGTCAACAAAAAACAGTTTACAAACATCCTATGGGCCCAAAATGATTTATTCAACTATTGAGCAGACAATTCTACTCCGACGCCATTGTCAAGATTCAGCTCTGTACAAGGTACAGACCAGGGCTGTTTAGGTTTGAGAATGAATCAAAGTTCAGCGTCAGATCCAAAGACAGTGAAACTGCAGCGATTCAAGATTGGGGAGCCATTGCTTATGCCTAGAAAACCAAGCAGCACAGAGATCCAGTTCCTTCTTGTTAGGAGGTTTTATCCCCCTCCCATGCTCTAAGCTACAAACTCAGCTGATGGAGGAATCCACATGAACGATTCATCTTCATGAGGGGAAGAGCAGAGCTACAAAGTCTTTTGCCCTCTTTAATGTTCCACAATAGTCTGTCTAGTGTTGATGGGCTTTTCTTCCTGGCCAGGACGTAATACCTTCTGTTGGAGATCAGCGCTTCACACTAGTTAATGTCTCTCTGCTGCCTGGTGAGTTGCAATGTCACAGAGGCTAATAACACAAATACTTAAATATTACCTTACAATATGGGATACAGACACTACAAGTGAGATTAATTCAGGCGGCAACTCACAAACATTAACTAAAGTCTAAACACTAAACATGCTCTTATCATTCTAATCCCTATTTTAACAACGCTACACACAGGGGAGCCAGACTGTGTTCAGGGAGGACATGGGGACCTTGACATGAGCTGGCACCTGGTCTGCCAGCATCACAGCCACAGTGACAGGTGACCCTATACAAGCCTAATCAGTTAAAAGGAAACTGGGATCAGTTCACAGACGATTCATTAACCTAAACAGGGGTGACATTCATTATGCACATAGCAAATAGTTTGATCGTCTCTATGAAGTATGCACAATTCCTTAGCACAGTGAGTATTGCTGTGCATAAACAGGGCTGGAAAAGAAAGAGAGACAGTTAAGGAATATTGTGTGAGGCAGCGTTTAGACAGAGAGGTATTTTAAGTGTTAGCCATGAAGATTCCTGCACCCAGAATATCCCTCTCCCGTACCTCTTTCTCTCCTTAGCTTGATGTTATACAGAACAGAGCTCTGTTGTTAGCACAAATCCACTCTCAGAGTTTGTTTAGAAAGTCTATTAACATGGTGTACATTCTTGCGAAGATGTACACATTTGGTGCTGGACGTGCTCCGAGTTCATGCTTTACAAAGCAGATGAGGAGCGAACACATCTCATTACAACCTCAGCGCAACCTCACACCCTGTCAAGTTTTATTCCCTCTTTAATGCTCCCGGGACTTAGACTCAATGTGAGTGCCTATTCAATGTCTCCATCCAGCTCTCTGATCCATCTGGGTGTGCCTCACTGTCCATATCAATCAGGCAGCCAGTATGTCAGGATCTGGAGAAGCAGAAGTCAGCCTCCATGGTTTATTCAAACTAAGGCTTGCCAACAGAGCTGTATTATCAGATCTCCACCACTCTCTTCAGCATGGCATACTGTACTCTCCACCAGTGCACCCGCACACTACACCACATGGGATGGCAGAGGGGTACATTGTTAACATTAGGTGAGCAAAAAGAATGGAGACGAGATGAAAAAATCCATTCCCACTACTATAATAATTATACTTAGCACTTATCTTCAAAGCACTGTACCAACATTAACTAATTAATCCTCCCAAAGCCCTCTGGGAGGAAGAGAAGAATTACAAGTTCCATTTTAGGAACAAATATGAATGATAGATAGTTTGATAGATACATATATACACCGAGGCGAGATCTTTATGATAGTTCTGTACTTCAGACTGCGGGTTTTTAAATATTGTAAAAGTGCCCAGGCCAATTACCCTTATATTTGAAATGAAATAGAACAGGTTGGAGGGAATAGATAGACAGGATGAATAGCTAAATCAGATAGATTGGATAGGTAAATAGATCAGATAGAAAGGCTGGATAGGTAGTTAGACAGAACAGATAGATGGGATGGCTGGATTAGAAAGACGAGTCAGACAGACAGGTCTACAAGTCGGATCCAGTAGTGGAATACAAATAAGGTCAGTAACCCCCACCCCAAAAGTGCCAGAGGAGTGCGGAGTTCTGCGTGGATATGTCTGCTGGGTTAGAATGCAGCAGCTGGTATATGGCACCCGTTAGTTTCTAATCATCAGAATGTATGTACAAGCAGGAACAGCCCTAGCCATTTTGCTGGTTAGGGCAAAAAATGTTTTGAGTGCCCTTCCCCAAGCAGCTGAGCCAAGAAATCCCCAAAACCCATCCTCCCATTGCCAATCAGCCGAGCAAAAACAGCCAGCCAATCACAGCAAACTAAAATACCAAAAAAAGAGCAGCACTGCAGTCTGGCACCCAGGGCAGCTGCCCTGCTCGCCTGCCCCAGAACCGTCCCTCAGTACAGACCTGATGCCTGTTAGCAGAACAGTATTTTGTGATGCAGAGAGAGATCCTGGTAATCCTGGTAAGTGGATGGAGTCAGCCAGCGTGATCCAAGAGCCAAGCGGGCTTCACCAAAGGGCTCGTCTTCCAGATCTTTATAATTGGATTTGAAGAGCCCCAGCAAAACGCTGCTAACAAAGCCGACAAGCCTTGCTCAGCCTGGAGACTGGGGTGTCTCTTACAGGAGAGGAGAGCCAGGCTCTGATGTAATGGTGACAGGGCCTGATCCAACACCCACTGAAGTCAGGAGAAAGACTAATTGCACCGGGCTTTGGATCAGGTCTATAAAGGGGATGTGCTATTCAGGCTGCTGGACACAGCCAGGACCCTACAGTTCTCTCTTCTGGGCTCCCTAGCGCATGGACTGACTGCATTGCCCAGTGTCTTTTGTAAATCCTGGCCTGGATTTAGCAGTCATACAATGGACTGCTGGGTACACTACAGAGATCAACCATCAGGTGCACATTCTAGCTCCTCAGAGGCTTTGGACTATCATGGAGTGGATGCGCTCTGCACTGCTTCAGCCAGTTGTTCTGCCTCCCGACCCTGCCTGCTATGTCTGCAGATCAGGATGAGGCTTTCTTCCGGCAGCTCGCGGAAGCTACTAGATCGCATGCCCTGGTTCTCATGGGTGACTTTAATTTTCCTGATATCTGCTGGGAGAGCAATACAACGGTGCATAGACAATCCAGGAAGTTTTTGGAAAGCATAGGGGACAATTTCCTGGTGCAAGTGCTAGAGGAGCCAACTGGGGGGGAGCTTTTCTTGACCTGCTGCTCACAAACCGGGAAGAATTAGTGGGGGAAGCAAAAGTGGACGGGAATCTGGGAGACAGTGACCATGAGTTGGTTGAGTTCAGGATCCTGACACAGGGAAGAAAGGTAAGCAGCAGGATACAGACCCTGGACTTCAGGAAAGCAGACTTCGACTTCCTCAGGGAACGGATGGGTAGGATCCCCTGGGGGACTAACATGAAGGGGAAAGGAGTCCAGGAGAGCTGGCTGTATTTCAAGGAATCCCTGTTGAGGTTACAGGAACAAACCATCCCGATGTGTCGAAAGAATAGTAAATATGGCAGGCGACCAGCTTGGCTTAACGGTGAAATCCTAGCGGATCTTAAGCATAAAAAAGAAGCTTACAAGAAGTGGAAGGTTGGACATATGACCAGGGAAGAGTATACAAATATTGCTCGGGCATGTAGGAATGAAATTAGGAGGGCCAAATCACACCTGGAGCTGCAGCTAGCGAGAGATGTCAAGAGTAACAAGAAGGGTTTCTTCAGGTATGTTGGCAACAAGAAGAAAGCCAAGGAAAGTGTGGGCCCCTTAATGAATGAGGGAGGCAACCTAGTGACAGAGGATGTGGAAAAAGCTAATGTACTCAATGCTTTTTTTGCCTCTGTCTTCACGAACGAGGTCAGCTCCCAGACTGCTGAGCTGGGCATCACAACATGGGGAATAGATGGCCAGCCCTCTGTGGAGATAGAGGTGGTTAGGGACTATTTAGAAAAGCTGGACATGCACAAGTCCATGGGGCCGGACGAGTTGCATCCGAGAGTGCTAAAGGAACTGGCGGCTGTGATTGCAGAGCCATTGGCCATTACCTTTGAAAACTCGTGGTGAACGGGGGAAGTCCCGGATGACTGGAAAAAGGCTAATGTAGTGCCAATCTTTAAAAAAGGGAAGAAGGAGGATCCTGGGAACTACAGGCCAGTCAGCCTCATTTCAGTCCCCGGAAAAATCATGGAGCAGGTCCTCAAAGAATCAATCCTGAAGCACTTACATGAGAGGAAAGTGATCAGGAACAGTCAGCATGGATTCACCAAGGGAAGGTCATGCCTGACTAATCTAATCGCCTTCTATGATGAGATTACTGGTTCTGTGGATGAAGGGAAAGCAGTGGATGTATTGTATCTTGACTAGCAAAGCTTTTGACACGGTCTCCCACAGTATTCTTGTCAGCAAGTTAAAGAAGTATGGGCTGGATGAATGCACTGTAAGGTGGGTAGAAAGTTGGCTAGATTGTCGGGCTCAACGGGTAGTGATCAATGGCTCCATGTCTAGTTGGCAGCCGGTGTCAAGTGGAGTGCCCCAGGGGTCGGTCCTGGGGCCGGTTTTGTTCAATATCTTCATAAATGATCTGGAGGATGGTGTGGATTGCACTCTCAGCAAATTTGCCGATGATACTAAACTGGGAGGAGTGGTAGATATGCTGGAGGGCAGGGATAGGATACAGAGGGACCTAGACAAATTGGAGGATTGGGCCAAAAGAAATCTGATGAGGTTCAATAAGGATAAGTGCAGGGTCCTGCACTTAGGACGGAAGAACCCAATGCACAGCTACAGACTAGGGACCGAATGGCTAGGCAGCAGTTCTGCAGAAAAGGACCTAGGGGTGACAGTGGACGAGAAGCTGGATATGAGTCAGCAGTGTGCCCTTGTTGCCAAGAAGGCCAATGGCATTTTGGGATGTATAAGTAGGGGCATAGCGAGCAGATCGAGGGACATGATCGTCCCCCTCTATTTGACATTGGTGAGGCCTCATCTGGAGTAGTGTGTCCAGTTTTGGGCCCCACACTACAAGAAGGATGTGGATAAATTGGAGAGAGTCCAGTGAAGGGCAACAAAAATGATTAGGGGTCTGGAACACATGACTTATGAGGAGAGGCTGAGGGAACTGGGATTGTTTAGTCTGCAGAAGAGAAGAATGAGGGGGGATTTGATAGCTGCTTTCAACTACCTGAGAGGTGGTTCCAGAGAGGATGGTTCTAGACTATTCTCAGTGGTAGAAGAGGACAGGACAAGGAGTAATGGTCTCAAGTTGCAGTGGGGGAGGTTTAGGTTGGATATTAGGAAAAACTTTTTCACTAGGAGGGTGGTGAAACACTGGAATGCGTTGCCTAGGGAGGTGGTGGAATCTCCTTCCTTAGAAGTTTTTAAGGTCAGGCTTGACAAAGCCCTGGCTGGGATGATTTAATTGGGGATGGGTCCTGCTTTTGAGCAGGGGGTTGGACTAGATGACGTCCTGAGGTTCCTTCCAACCCTGATATTCTATGATCACAGACGGTGCATGTTGCCCCACTATTTGATAGGAGGCTTTGCTCAGACACCACCACAACAGAGGCTGACCAAGGCAAGGTCAGAGAAACTGTTCCAATATCACCTCCGAGCATCTCAGCCCAGACCCTCAGTTACACAAAGGCCCCGTTATGCTGCTCTGGCAACATGAAGGGACCAAAATGAGACCTCTGAGAATGCCCCTGGCACAGGGGTCTCCCTGGCTAGTGTGGAGCTGGTGGGAGGGTTCTATGCCAGCCCCACGGCCAGCTTCTGCTGTGGGGGGTGGATGAGCAGCATGGATGGGTGCACTGAGCCATAGCTACTCCCTGTTTGCTCTGTTTTCCAGGGTCCATAAGGGGCCATGGGAAGCAGAGTGTAGGTTAGAGCAGCCCTGAGGGCTGGGGGCTGGGCAGGTCCTGCATGGCCCCAGAATTCAAGGGGTCTGATTCTCTGTTGCCCAACCCCTAGCAAAGCCATTCACACCAGAGTGTTTTACACCAACTTTGCACAGTGTAGATCAGTGGTTCTCAAAGCCGGTCCGCCGCTTGTTAGATGCGGTGGGATCTGAGTTACTACAGATAATTCTTTCCTGGGTATCTGGCTGGTGAATCTTGCCCACATGCTCAGGGTTTAGCTGATCGCCATATTTGGGGTTGGGAAGGAATTTTCCTCCAGAGCAGATTGGAAGAGGCCCTGGGGTTTTTTTGCCTTCCTCTGTAGCATGGGACATGGGTCACTTGCTGGAGGATTCTCTGCACCTTGACGTCTTTAAACCAAGATTTGAGGACTTCAGTAGCTCAGACATAGGTGAGAGGTTTATTGCAGGAGTGGATAGGTGAGATTCTGTGGCCTGCATTGTGCAGGAGGTCAAACTAGATGATCATGGTGGTCCCTTCTGACCTTAATATCTATGAATCTATGAAAAGCTCCAGGTGTGCTGGACCGGTTTGTTTACCTGCTGCTCCTGCAGGTTCAGCCAATTGCGGCACCCACTGGCCGCGGTTCGCCGCTCCAGACCAATGGGGGCTGCGGGAAGTGGCGCAGGCCAAGGGACGGGCTGGCCGCACTTCCCGCAGCCCCCATTGGCCTGGAGTGGGAGCCGCAGTTGACCGAACCTGCGGATGCGGTAGGTAAACAAACCAGTCAGGCCCGCCAGGGGCTTTCTCTGCACAAGCGGCGGACCGGCTTTGACAACCACTGGTGTAGATGACTCCTCAAGGGGCAGGCCCAGGCAGTGTTAGCATGGCTTAAAGCCACCTCTGCTCTCCCTCCGCCCCTCTTCAAGCCCTGTCCCACGTGCAGGAACAGAGTAACTGAGAATCAGTGGTGTAGGCACCACTGACTTCAGGAGAGTCACCCATAGGCTGTGGTGGGCAGAATCAGGCCCCTGCTATTTGTGTGTTAGGAGCCCCCTGCTCTTTCAGATGTGTTTGCTGCGTGGGACTCTCCCATAGGCCACTTTCCCAAAGGAGACAACTGTCCCCCACCCCCTCAAATCCGGAATAGTAGCAGCTCAACACCCAGCATGGAACGGAAACAGAAGTGAGGCAGCTTCTCTGTTGTGAGTGGTCACGAGACTCCTTAGCGAGTTTAACAGGCTGGCCTTTCTCGGTGGGATAAGACATGTTAACTGCTCCTCATCTCATGACCTGCTGCAGCTCCCCCCAGTTTGGTTAGATCCATGGGAAACAAAGGGAGACAGCGCTGCTAAGACAGTCCTCATAACACCTGCCAAAGGCCGTTTATGTGGCTCCTGCACTGTGGTGAGAAGCAGAGTCCTCCTTTCTCTCTCCTCGCCCTCCACCCCCATCTGCATAGGTTCTTGCCTGCTGTCCTGATGGGATTGTTGGCTGCCTGCTCTGACACTGGTCAGAAGCTGGTGGAAGTACAGCGCAGGGGATGATGTCGATGGGGAGAGTGGAAACAATTTTAGTCCCTGTCGCCACCAGCCCTTGAGCAGAGCGGAATGGGTTATCTACATAGCCCCTGACGGGTCCCCTGCACAACTGCCTGATTTGTGCTCTGATGGCCAGACCCAGAAATGCTCGTGATCTGCATAGACTCCCAATATCTGAAAAAAGACAGGAGATAAATTCTTCTGGAGGCAGGGTGGCTGCTGTGTGGGTGTTTGTCCCTTATTCCCTCCTTCCAGTTAATTATTATTAATTATTGTAATTTGTATTGCAGCAGCGTCTATGATGCCCAGTCATGGACCATTGTGCAAGGAGCTGTGCAAACACAGACCTAAAGACAGTCCCCCCCCTTAAGAGAGCTTGCAATCTAAGTGGTTTTAATTATATTTTGTTAGTCCCACCTTGACTTTAAGAGGCAACTTGTCCAGTGGAGACAGCTCTGGGCTAGGAGTGAGGAGACCAGGTATCTATTTCTACCTTGCCTTGCTGTGTAACCTTGGGCAAGTCATTTCAGCTCTCTGTGCTTCTTTCCCCCATCTAGTTAAAATGAGGAGAAGCGTTCTGTTCCCAGCTTTCTAAAACTGCAGAAGTAGAGTAGAAACCTGCTATGGTTCATGTAGGAAGTCATGTCGTTATAGAAACAAAAGGCGGCGTCATTATGGAGGAAGCATTGCAGGGGGAACACAGCTTCTTGCAGAACGATGACAGAATCCAAATTTCTCTCAGTGTTCGCATGAATAAATCTGCAAGGCGCTGAGATACCACAGGGAGAGGGGAGCTAGATTAGATAGATGTCCAGCAGGCATGTTCTGACATTCCAAACCAGGCAATGTGCAAAGAGAAGGCTCCTGCTGTCTGATGGTCTATTCAAGCTGGGCGGATATCTGGTATACCGCTACGACTACTACTTTGCACTTACATTGCACCTTTCATCCAAGGCTCGCAAAGTGTTTTACTAAATTTAATTAATGAACGCCCCCCCCCAAGCTCCCCTTCATGCTGGTAAGTATCACTGTTCCAGTTTATGGAGGATGGATCCAGGCGGCAGTCAGAGGTGTAACTGCACGCGTAGACATACCTGTGCTAGCTTTGATCTAGCTAGCTCGATTAACAACACTAGCGAAGAGGCAGCAGTATGGGCTGCATAACCCCACCCAGGATCCTGGATGGGTACTTAGGTGGCTGGCCCATGCTGCCATCCAGGCCACTGCAGTTTCACTGCTATTGTTCTTCAAGCTCGGCTAGATCAAGGCTGGCTCACCCATGTGAACACAAACTGCAGTCACACCTCTGATTACAGTGTAGACATACCCAGAGATAGGAAGGGCCTTGCCCAAGCTCAGAGAATGAGTCACTGAGAGCTAGGAACAGAGCCCAGGAGTCCTGATACCTATTCCACTGCTCTTGACTATTAGGCTATGTTGCCTGTACAGGCTCCTGCAGGTCTGCAAGATACCTGGCCCTCTCAGGAGGTGAGGCACTGGAATTATGCAGGTATCCAATAGACCCTGGCACCAGGTTCTGGTGCTACTGGTCACACAGAAGGCAGATGTAGGGCCTATTAATTGCTGACGTGTGTCTCTTTTACGCCAGCTGGGGACCATAGGGCAGCCATAAGTCACACCCTCTGGGAATAAGTTGGCGCAAGGGATCTCTCCATCCAGGTGCTGAACTAGGGTGTTCTGGGGGCAGGTTGGATGAGAAACGCAGCAATTCTGGGAGTGGGCCAGAGGAAGGATGGGTAGGCTAGGAGGATGGCCAGGCCAGACCTGGCAACGTTCTGCAGGGGTCATTGAAACCAGACTCCAACTTGGGCTGCCTTAGCCTGTGCTGGGGCTGTACCGGCTCTCGTGAACCCTGGCTAGATGCAAGTGCACGCTGCACCAATACAGACATGAGTCTCCCTTATAAAATTCCCTTTAAGAACATAAGAGCTGCCCTACTGGGTCAGATCATGGTCCCCCTAATCCAGTGTCCTGTTTTCCGACAGTGGCCTATACCAGAGCTTCAGGGGGAGTGTCCAGAACAGGGCAATTATAGAATGATCCTCCCACATCTTCCACTCCCAGCTTCGGGCAGTCAGAGGTTCAGTGTCCTCCCAAGCATGGAGTTGCATCCCTGATCCTCTTGGCCAATAGCTATTGGTGGACCTATCCTCCATGAACATATCCAGTTCTTCTCTGAACCCAGTTATACTTTTTGCCATCAGAGCACCACATGGCAATGAATTCCACAGGATAATTGTGCAAGGTGTGAAAGAGCACTGCTTGTTTGTATTAAACCTGCTGCATATTCATTTCATCAGCTCACCCCTGGTTTTTGAATTGTGTGAAAGGATAAATAACACTTCTCTGGTCACTTTTTCCACATCATTCGTGATTTTATAGACCTCTCTAAAATCCCCTCTTTGTTGTCTCTGTACTAAGATGAACAACCATAAGCTTTTTAGTCCCCACTCATATGGAAGCCATTCCATATGCTTGATCATCTTTGCTGTCCTCTGAACCTTCTCCAGTTCCACTATATTCTTTATGAGATGGAGTGACCAGAATTGGACACAGTATTCAAGATGTGGGCTCACCATGTATTTATATAACGGCATTATGATATTTTCTGTGTTCTTTTGTATCCTTTTCTTAATAGTTCCTAAATAATGCTTAAGCTTTTTGACCACTACTGTGCATGAAGTAGACATTTTCAGAGAAGTATCCACAGTGACTCCAAGATGTCTTTCTTGAGTGGTAACAGCTAATTTAGAATCCATCATTGTATATGTATAGTTGGGATTATGTTTTTCAAGGTGCATTACTTTGCATTTATCAATATTGAATTTCATTTGCCATTTTGTTGTCCAGTCACACACCTCTGTAACTCCTCACAGTCAGCTTTGGACTTTACTATCTTGAATGATTTTGTATCATATGCAAACTTTGCCACCTCACTGTTTACCCCTTTTCCCATTATGAATATGTTGAACAGCACTGGTCCCAGTACAGACCCCTGGGGAACACCACTATTTCCCCCTCTCCATTGTGAAAATGGCCATTTATTCCTACCCTTTGTCTCTTATCCTTCAACCAGTTACTGAACCATGAGAAGGACCTTTCCTCCTATACTATAGCTACTTAGTTTCCTTAAGAGCCTTTGGTGAGGAACCTTGTCACAGGCTTTCTGAATATCTAAGTACACTATATTGACTGGATCACCCTTATCCACATGCTTGTTGACTCCCTCAAAGAATTCTAATAGATTGGTGAGGCATGATTTCCCTTTACAAAAGCTGGGTTGACTTTTCCTCAACATATTGTGTTCATCTATATGTGTGATAATTCTGCTCTTTACCTTAGTTTCTACCAATTTACCTAGTACTGAACTTAGGCCTGCAATTGCCAGAATCACCGCTGGAGACCTTTCTGAAGATCAGCATTACATTAGCTACCCTCCAGTCATCCGGTACAGAGGTTGATTTCAGTGATAAGGTTGCATACTGTAGTTAGGAGTTTTGCAAGTTTGTATTTGAGCTCCTTCAGAACTCTTGAGTGAATACCATCTGGTCTGGGTGACTTATTACTTTTTAGTTTATCACTTTGTTCTAAAACATCTTCTATTGGCATCAGTTTGAGATAGTACTTCAGATCTGTCGCCCCAAAAGAATAGCAGTGATATGGGACTCTCCCTCACCCCCATGCTTTTCAGTGAAGTCTGATAAAAGAATTCATTAACTTCCCTGCAATAGCCTTCTCTTCCCTGAGTCCCTCTTCTCTTTTTCTCCTTTAACACTGCTGTCATCTAGCAGCCCCTCTGCCTGTATGGTAGCAGGAAACAGGGAAACATGTAAACAAGGGAGTTTGTTTCTTAAGTAGAAAAGGAAGACTTGTGGCACCTTAGAGACTAACCAATTTATTTGAGCATAAGCTTTCGTGAGCTACACCTCACTTCCTCTACCCACTGTATTTTCCACAGTATGCATCTGATGAAGTGAGTTGTAGCTCACGAAAGCTTATGCTCAAATAAATTGGTTAGTCTCTAAGGTGCCACAAGTCCTCCTTTTCTTTTTGCGAATACAGACTAACACGGCTGCTACTCTGAAACCTGTTTCTTAAGTATAATTTTGATTGTGAATTTAATCAGGAGCTTGTCCCTTTGGTGGCAGGCTCTGCTCAGGTACAGGGGTTGCCCTCAGCACCAGCAGGGTAACCAAGAGAGCTGAGAGCTGAAAAGCCGGGGCGCAGTTTTGCTATGCAGAGTTCACAAGAGATGATGCCCCCACCCCATCCCCAATTAGCCAGAAGATGGCCAGAGCATGCGCTGCAATAGGTAAAAAAACACTCTCTGTTATTTTAATGAATACTTTCTAAAGAATCCAAACTCCATGTTTGTGAAATAAAGACAGGCCAGATTCTCCAGTATGATCCAGCCCCTTTGTGCCACTCAGGGCATGCCAAGGGGCTGGATTTCAGCTATAAGCAGCCAGCAAAGAATGCTCTAAACCTGGCAGTGGCAGTTCCTGTACCAGCCACTCCTCACCCAACACAGGGAGGGGGGAGGCTGAGGGACACAGTGAGGGTATGCTGAAGGGATGCTCCACACTGCCAAACTTCCATGGGGATAGGGTCCATTAGCTCCTGGGTTGCTGTACCAGATGCCAGGACTGGGCTGGAGCAGAGACAAGGACTTGTAACCAGCTTCCTGCCAGATCTCCCTGTCCTTTGTATGGAGTAGAGCTCAGGCCCAGGGACGACGTGAGCCCTAAAAGGTTCAGGGCCAGATTCAGGCACAACGCAAGGGAGTGCAGTGCTTTTGACTTCACACTTACACCAGGATGGGGCATCTCCCGTGAAGGCAATGACTCAGGCTACGGGTCTGAGCTGGCTTTATGCATCACAGGCCTGCTTGGCAGACCAACCTCATTGACACCCCTTAGAGCACAGGAGCATCTCGCACTTGTGGCAGAAATGGGCCTAGTCAGTTCTCCCCCAGGAGAAGGCCTAGAGCTGTCTGACCAGGCATCGTCTTGCTCCCTCTAAGCTCGCGATGCAGCATGATCCCACCCACCCCAGGACAGGGACTGTAGGTGTGTGTGCTGAGCAGGAGACCACCCACCCCACTCTGGGTGACCTATGTCCCTCCAGAGGTAATTACAGATATAACACAGATACAAGCTGAGTCAAACACTGGGTTTGTCAAAGGGCTGGCCCATGGGATGACCATCTGTACAGTACTTACACAAGCCAAGGAGTGGACATTGAGATCCCATTCTCTGGAGCTGAAGTTAATTGCCCCCAGGTGACAGGGAAGAAATTTCCTACCCTGCACAGCATGGCACAGCTGGGTGGAGCATTAGGAGGGTTTATCTGCCTGGTTCTGAGGCACCAGAGACTCTGGACTGGACAGGACAATGGTTGATCTAGGGTGGCACATTTTGTGCTCCTATCAGAAAGGTTTTGTGGCACCCTCTGAGGCAGTGGCTGCTAATTGGCTTTGGTTCATCACTGGTTTTCTTCAAGGAAAAGCATTGTGGCCTGAAACCTGTAGCAAGGGGCTTAGGTTTCTAAAACCAGAAAGGGAGTGAGCTCCAAGTCAAGGATGGATGCCCTGTGAAGACAGGAACTGGCAGGGGATAGGCCAGAAGATCTAGTACAGGGGTGTCCAACCTGTGGCTCCGGAGCCACATGCGGCTCTTCAGAGGTTAATATGCAGCTCCTTGCATAGGTGCTGACTCTGGGGCTGGAGCTACAGACACTAACTTTCCAACATGGGGGGCTGCTGACGTATTATTGTGGCTCTTTGGCAATGTACACTGGTGAATTCTGGCTCCTTCTCAGGCTCTGGTTGGCCACCCCTGATCTAGCAGATCACTTTCAGCTCTAACTTCTATGGTACCAGAGTCAAGGGAAGCCTGCTGAGCCTTGAAACCCTTTTATGCCTAACAAATGTAAAAAAGGGGGTTCTGGTTTGGTCCTTTTGCTGCCTTATTTCTGCAGGATGCGCAGAGGCACTGGGAATAAATTTACCAATGCTATTACTGCCCTGTCTTCTCTGCCATTTTATAACAAACACCCTAATTAGAACATAATAATCATAATTGTAATTACATCTCATTATTGGTACAATTTATTATTACTCTCTCACAGTCATCGTGTAACTGTAAGATTCATGTAGCAATAACAGAACATGGCCTCTGAGCCTTTGAAGGGCCATTTTAATCACCGACATTCCCTCCAACACAGACTTTGCTGTACCAGAACAGATCAATGGGCCATCTAGCTTGGTGTCGCGTTTCCTATCTCTGACTGTGACCAATGCCAGATGCTGCCACTGAAGACATAAAGCTCCCATAATCATCTAATTGTGCAATCCCATGCTGCGTATGCAAAGGGAATGTCTTCCTGACGCAGCTGGTGATCATCTTATGTCCTGAAGCATGAGGATTAATAGCCCTTGTAATTTTATTCCAGGAACTGTAACTGCAGCAGCTGCTGCTACCTGTATAACTGTCTAATCTTCTTTGAAATGCGCTAAGTGGTTTTCCAGAATAATATACTGTGGCGGTGAGTTCCATAGGTTTTCATAGATTCATACATTGTAAGGCGAGAAGAGATCATCATGATCATCTAGTCTGACCTCCCAAGCACAGGCCAGAAAACCAACCCAATAATTTCTGTAGCAAGCCCATAATGTCTGTTTGCACTAGACCAACACTTTTAGAAAGATATCCAGTCTTCATTAAAAGACTGTGAGCACGGGAGATTCTACTACATCCCTCAGGAAGTTGTTCCAATGCTTAATTACCCTCACAATTAAAAAACACATCTTATTTCTCATCTAAACGTGTCCAGCTTCAGTCTCCAACCACTGGATCTCATTATGCCCTTTTTGCTAGATTAAAGAGCCATCTACTCTCAAGAAAACTCTTCCCTATGAAGTTGCTTGTAGACTGCAATCAAGACACTTCTTAACCTTCTCTTGGCTAAAGTAAATAAACTGAACTTCTTAATGGTCTCTCTATAACGAGACTTTGAAAGATTCAAAGTAAGGACTGCAGGATCAGACCTACAGTGTACATCATCCCAGACAGTATACAAAACATGTTAAATTGTTTAAAATCAATACACAATAATTCTTCAAATAACCAAAATTGATACTGTGAAGCACAAAAAAGCTTACTAGTCTCAAGAAACTTGTAGTTCTTCACACACACACAGAGAAAATATCCTGAACTAGCTACACAGTAATGTGAGTCTATATTTAGATCACCAGAAGCTTAAAATTTAAATTTTCACACTTGTGTAAATTACAGGGGACACACAATGGGGTCAAGGATTAATTATTTCATGACAGTAGACGTTGAGATTCTAAAAGTTAAAGCTTTGTAAACTGTTAAAACACCAATTGTCAACATCACACGTCAAAATATACAAAGTAAATATCTGTAGGTCAAATGCTAATAAGTTTTCAAGCAGCATTTTTCTTACTTTGCTTATCCGTAAATTTCAATTATCATCACTGAAAATCATTCCCGTAGCTCTTTACTGACCCTTTCCCATTTTTCAACATTCTTTTTCAAAATGTGGACATCAGAATTGGACAGTATCCTGTACAAATCTTACACAGCGGTAACACTACCTCCCTCCTCTGACTTAGTAATCCCCTGCTTATACAACCAAGCACTGTGTTCATCCTCTTAGCTAGAGCATCGCAAAGGAAGCTCATGTTCAACTGGTTATCTACAGACACCTAAGTCCTTTTCAGTATTACGGCTTCCCTGGATACAGTCCTCCATCTTGTATGACCTACATTCTTTGTTCCCATGACCCCAGAAACTCATCATGCCAACCTACAAGGGGAAGGGGGGGAGGCTGAGGAGTTACAGAAAACTCCTGAGTCTGGTGAGTACATTCATGTTCACCAGAGTATGTCCTGGAAGGTCTCAAAAGAAAGTTGGGGTCATACTGGTCATTCAGATCATTGTGAGATGTATGTACAGATACTGTGTAAGGACTTCTGTGAATAAACATGTTCTTAACGTCTGCATCAAAGTATTAGTCACCAGCAAAGGTGAAAAACAGATTCTCCTCCAGACAGGAGGTAAGAAACTGTCTCTCTCTGTTGGGATGTAAATTAAGCAGTGTAAGCTACCCCAATGGATGCCCATTTACATACAATGTCAAACGTTAATGAAGAGATGTGAAGTCAACAGGAATGGTGCACACAGGAAAAAAACAAGCCCTGAGGCAGTATCCTGTTTCTGAGGAAAGACAATGAACTTTGCGGGTATTTCTAGAAGGTAAAGATGATGCCCTGGAACCCGGCACCTAGGAAGTAAACAGAGCACATTTGCATCCGTGAAAGTAGGGTCTCAGCCAACCTTGGTTGAAAACACTGCAGAGGACTTTGGTGATGAGATCTTTCTTTTTTTAGTTGGAGGTTAACCTGTCAGTTAAGTTCAGTCTCTAGAAAGCGTGTTATGATTTTGTTTTACATGTAATCATTTGTTTCCAATATTCTTACTCACTATCACTTGAATCTTTGATAATAAACTTATTCTTGTTGCCACTATAAATATTTCTGTGCTGTGATGTTAAGCAAAATGCTGGTCCCAAGTTGACACTTACAAGCTGGTGTGTACTGTTCCTTTGGGAAAAGCAGACCTGTTAATTCTGCGAGTGCCAAGTGGATCAAAGGCTGGACAATGCAGGGAACAGTCCGAGAACTTGGGGATTGGTGTGTGCCTATCACTAACCTGTACAGAGGGGTGAGGCCTGGGTGTCAGTACTGGTGCTGCCAGAGGCTGTTTGTTTCAGGGAGCTGATTCACTGCAAGCACAGACATGACTCCTTCATGCTAAGGGCGGGGCCCCCGGTTGAGCATGCCGTTTCCTAGATGTCTGACCTTGCATTTAGCTGTGTTAAAACACACGGTGTTCAAATGAACTACCTTACCAAGTGATCCAGGTCGGTCTATATAACTGACCTGCCCCCATCATTCCTTACGACTCCACCAAGTTTAGTGTCACCTGCAAATTGTATCATCCATATTCAGGGAAAGCAGCTTTCTCTGCACCATTCATTAGTTCATGTTCCTCTATCCCAGCTCCTCTTTTTCTAAGCAAAATACTTCTGTGGTGAAATTCTGGCCTTATTGAAGTCGATGCCAAAAGGCTCACTGACTTCCGTGGGGTCCGGATTTCACCCTAGTCTTTTTAATTGCTTCATATATGGTAGCCCTTCATGCCTGTAATTATTACGGTGGAGTATTTATACTGTAGTAGAGCCCAGAGGCCACAGTGGGGGATCAGAGCCCCATTGTGCGAGGTGCAGTACAAAGGCTGTACGTAGTCCCCGCACAGAGGATCTTACAATCTTCACATTGATTTTCGCTGGACATGGTTTTCTTCAGTTGCTACAAGGATCTATATGACTGGGTGCACATGTAGGAACTTGGAGAGATCCCTTGCATACAGCAGACCAAGCAAACTGTAGCCCTGACCCTGCATAGACATACACAGGTGGTGAACTGAAAGGATGGGAATAGTCCCACTGAATGGAGCCATGTATATCTTTTTTCAGCTCGTGGGCTTAGGTGGAGCCAATTCCTGGAGAATCCATTCCTGTTACCATACAAGACCCAGCGCCTTTTGGTACCAGGCCACTGATACACTTACATTGCTCCCATGGCCTCTCACTGACCACCCAGCTGCCATGGGATCATTAACTCCAAGGGTGCCACAAGGGGCTGTGCAATCAGCTCAGGAGTTTGCTCTGTCACATGTCAGTGCAATGTGCAGGCATTCAGCCTACCTTCCTTGGGTCGTGACGAGAGGTACAGGTCTACCGGTATCCCCTGCATGTGACGCTGAAGCCCTGGCACACCCTGGTCTAGCTTTGTCCCCATCAGAGGCCGCCCTGAGCCAGCCAACTACCTGTGGTTTCAGAGGTTAATTCCTACCCAGGGTTTAGATTCAGCTCAGGTGGCAGTAGCAGCTGGGAGCCAAGTGCAGCGGTGCCCATTTTAAACCAGGGGTGGATTGCTTCCAGCAGGTCAGCCCCACCTCCCTCTGCTGTGGTGAAATGCCCCTCATGCAGAGAGCCAGCACAAGGCCTATGCACAACTTAGGTCCAATTGTGAGGGTTTAAGTGGCACACAGCTTTTATGAAGCCCCTGTGCATGAGGTGCATTTCAGGGAGACAGGCTGTCCTAGCCAGGAGTGGGCTGGGAATCACAGTACCCCTGAAGGGTACTTTGGGCGGTTTGGTTTTTGAGTTTGCACGGAAAGAGATGCAGGCGGAGACTTGTGCCAGGCAAGTGTCAATGTTGGGGTCCCGCTAGAACCTCTGCAATGAAACCCCAACACAGGCAGGATGATTTGGGTCAAACATGAACTTCCGGTGAACTTTCTCTTGCCGTGCCACAGTCCAGGAGCACCCCATTTCTGGGCATGCACTAGATGTCTGCACTGAACAGTGACATACTGTCCAGAAATAATAATGCAAAGAAATGGCTCAGGTAGCAACTCCTTGCATTTCAAACCCCACTGCTTCAAGGGATCTCCCAGATCTCATTATTTTCAAGAGGCCCCCAAGTCACACACTGGGTCTCTTAATGGACCGTGTGGGCTGATTACTTTTTTTAGGTGAATTTCATGCTGATGGAAGATGCCAGTTTGATGGTGCTGCCAACTGTAGTCCTTTGTTCAACCACAAAGCAAGCTTCCTGCCTGCTACCCTGATGAAATGCATCAGACCCAGCCTGGTCCCCCACCAAGGATGTGCAATGGTTCCACTTCCACCTCCATGCCTGCTCGGTCCGTACCCTTCCTTCTGAGAGGGGCCAACGCCATCAACTGACATGGTGGGTCTTGTGACAGAGACACTTGCCTGCTAGGGCCTGATCTCAGAACCGCCCAAACTGGGGCTGCTTATACACATAGTCAGACTCAGTCCCTGCCCCAAAGAGCATGCAATCTAAATAGATGAGACAGACCAGGGTGGGAGGGCAAACAGTGGGGTGTCTTGTCCAAGCTCACACAGCAGATCAGTGGTGAAGCCAGCACAGACAGTTCTCCTGATGCCCAGACCAGTGCTTTACCCGCTGGACCAGGCTGCCTTTCCAACACTTTCACACACTATTACCAGTCCCCAGAGCAACCCGCCCTGCCACCAGCTTGGGCATCCCACTCCAATTCTCTACTCTCACTGTTTATCTAGTGTTCCTGTGTCTAGCTCTGAGGAATTAAAAATCCAGCCCATGTGCTGTATTTGTGTGACTCATGGGACAGGCTCAGTTTGGGAAAAATCTCAGCTTTCATTCAAAAGTAGGCATCCAGCCCTCATGGTTGCAGAGAAAACCTTCTGAATGTGATCTGAGTGACACCGAATGCATGGAGGTCTGCCTGAGTCTGCAGCCTGCCTGGAACAATGACTCAGAGGTGAGAACTCTCCAGTCCCCTCTTGATTGCACTGGGGTAAACATTAACTATTTCATTGCTGACCATTTTATAGCAAGGAAGGGGGAAAGGGAGGAGGAACTGCTGTAGGGAAGGAAAAGCAGGGGGACAGAAGGCAGGAGACAGAAAGGAAGTTGGGGGAAGGGAGAGAAACACAGGGCAGAAGTAGCAGTTGCCCGACAGGGGGAGAGAGTATTTTCTGAATGTGACCAATAGTAAAGAAGAAAAAGCTTAGTTGCTCCACAAAGGCTGTGACCCTCCCTTGACCTCAGTGCAATGCTTCCACTGAGATCAATGTATTGCTAGGTATTAGGAGAGGTACGTCACCCTGGGTTTACATCCCGGCCCACACGGCATCCTTAAACATGGAATTCATCCCTCTGCTCCCAATGAATTTGATGTTCCTGAGCTAGCTCAAAAGGTGTCCTCAACACAGGGTGGGGAAATATGCTCGTGATGGGTTTTGAAGAGACTCAGAGGGCATCTCACTCACAGTTAAAGGCTCACCGCTTAAAATACTGTGGCCCAGCCCAGGAGCCTGCATTCAACAGGTACAGCCATCACAAAGACATGGAAAATGTAACTGGAAACACAAACCAAAGCAGCTTAAAATAGAACAAGGGCAGAGACAAGCCAAGGTGATGCTCTCTGTGTGTGGTGACTCACTTACACTTCAGCAGGCAAATACCCATGGTAACCAGCCTGGGCACATTAGACATTAAAGCACAAACATGAGAGGGAGCACGCACCTCAAGCACCAATCAGTGTCAGGGGAGCTGCTGTTGAATCTGCTGGGATCTTTGCACTTAGCTGCCCACAGCGAGAGAAGGAGTAGTGGGCAGCAGCCTTCCTGAAAGAGATGTGGCAAGGAGGAGAGTCGGATGGGCCCATCAGAGGTCGTACTGATCATGCATACGGACACCTTGGCTCAGCTGTATCAAATCTAATGAGATGAGACATTCCTGAGGGATCTCAGTGAGGAAATCCCACCTGGGCATGAGGTGCATACCAGCCACACTGCCCTCTAGGGGGCAAGTCCCTGTGCTTCCCTGGCTGGAGCAATGCAAATGTTGGCATTAAACTTTGCACCAAAATTTTCTCTCTGTCATTTCAGGCCATTCCCAGCAAAGCAGGATGTCACCACCAGCCTGGGCTTGCTGGCAAGTCTGTCTGGCAGAAGCAGCCATGCTCGCCAGGCTCCAGCAGGAAATCTGATGCCGTCGTTTGCATTGTCACTGTGACAGGTTTGAGCACTTCATCACTGTAAACTTCAGTGCAGGCTGAGCCATAGTGAAACCATTCATCACTGGGATACAGCTCCTCCCACCCCTTCATGCAATCATCACCAGTCACTAAGCTGCAGACAACATTTTGGCCCCCTCTCTTCCAGCCACATCTTGTAGAGGACTCCATCTGCCTGCTTTTCCTGATGAAAACTCTCCAGCTCTGCAGTACATGGTGCTGCATTTTCCCCATCTCCAGCAGCTACCTCGCACGTCCCCCCAGGAGTGGTGGCCCTCCAGCTCCGAGGCGTCTGCCATTCCATCCTGTAGAGTGGGTGCTTTAGAAGTGAGCACTTGCATTTAGCTCTCTAGCTTCCTCCCACTTCACCCCAGCTTCTGGCTGGCTGGCTGGTTCCCCAAGAGACAGGGCACACGATGCTGAGAGCATACGGAGCCAGCACTGTGCACACAGGTGTCAGGCTGTATGCGGGCTCTAGCCCGGACACCGTTGCAAGTCTGCTCACAGGGTTGGCGATGCTGCTTCACCACCCTAGTGTATGTTCCTTTACTGTCATGGGAAATGGGCAGTGGTTTTAGGGCACGGGTATTTTCCTGCAATAAATACAATTAACCTGCCTTTTCCCTGAAGAACATACACAGCTTTGTCCACGAGTCACACATACTTTGGGTCCATACTGATGCCTGTGCAGTGACAGCCGCCTACTCTTTCTGTTCCTCAGCTGCAACCCTCTCTCTCTCTTTCTTTCTCACCCCCTTGCTTCTTTCCTCTGTTGCTAGGAAAGGACCGTTGCCAGGTGATGAGATGCTGGATCCAGCATGTGGAAACAGAGAACCCAGAGCATTCTAAAATGCTGAAGGGGTCTTCCCAGTCCCACATCCCACTACAGAACACCAGCCTCTGGGACAGGAGTTTTTGAGTGATGCTCGAGCAGAGAAAAAGCCATAGCTCTTGTGAGAGCAAAAATATCCTAAGCTCCAGGGCTGCAGATGGCCCTTGCTGTTTCATCCTGGTCATCAGAAAATGTAGTTACTCCAGGCCGCCCATTGCGAAATAGAGAAACAAATACCACAAACACCCAGTAGGTGACAGGGAGATGCAGTGAATGGCTCAAACACTCCAGGGCCAAATCTGGATTCAGTGGGACCACATCAAAGTCAGTGGGAGCTTGCCAGTGAGAGGACTTACGTGATTTGGTGCTCAGATCACTACCAAAGGGCCTGATTCTGCGTCCGTTCCTCAGGTAAACGGTCCCATTGAAGTCACTAAGTACGTGATGCTACCCCGGCGCGAGAGTTACAGGACCTAACTAAGAACACGCAGACCCAACAATGCGGGGTTTCAGAGCCAGTAACAGTGCTTCCCAACCAGGTACCCAGAGAGTAGAACTAAGGGAATGCAGCTCTGGATTGAGGTGCATGGGAAACCAGTGAACGAGGTAATATCTTTTATGGGTCCAACTTCTGTTGGTGAGCGAGACAAGCTTTCGAGCTACACAAGGCTTCAGAAGACCTGAGCAAGAGCTCTGTGTGAGCGCAAAAGCTTGTCTCTCTCACCAACAGAAGCTAGTCCAATACAAGTTATTACCTCACCCACCTCGTCTCTCTAATATCTTGGGACCAACACGGCTACAACGACACTGCAACCAACAATGGGAAACCAGACACTTTCCAAGCTGTAGGGAAAATACTATTAAAAACCAGTGTTTTCTAACTCAGCTGTGTTTAAACCCGCTGTTGCATGAATGGCTTCCCGATGCCTCTGAATGGCCAGTTCTACTCTGGGCTGTCAAACGGGCAGTTTGCTGCTGTTTGTTAATCATTCTCCACTGTTATATTTAAACAACTGCGAAATACCCTGTTCTTGGGATTTCCCTTTTTCCCCGAACGAAACATAGTGACCAGAATGGGTTTATATTGCACTAGTGTTTTCTTTACTCTTGTATTTTTAAAGCATTAAGAATATCAGGGCTCATATAGGCTGTTTGGCTGAAAGGCTCTGTGGGTGACTAGAGAATTAGTGGGATTATGACATCAAGAGGCAATCTGAGCCATTGAGAAGGGGAGAAATTTTGAGTGAGATCATTTAAAAGGCTTTTTTGTTTGTTTTTGTCAATAGCTATTTAACTCAAACTCCTGGCAAACTCCCTGGAGAAAATTCTCTTTGGGAAAGGCTCAGTGTCTCTGCTCTTTAAGTTAATGGCTGATAACTCTCCGGGCCTCCAAGGAATCCCTTCACAAAAACAGGGAAGATGAAACTCGACATTCCTGCTATTTCTAAAGAAAAAACCCAAACGAAAAGAAAACCCAATTTTTGTTTTAAACAGACAACTTTTCAGGCTTTCCTTATGGCACTGGAAAGCCATAGAGGTAACAATGTTCTCCTTCCCTGGTAACCTTTAAGCAATTCAGTCCATCATCACAGTCTCTTAACAGAATGGTGACTCATCTTGATTAAGGAATGTTTAAGACTGCCAAAGCTATAGTTTGCTTGGTTACGTGGAATGAGGATTTCCACTCTAACCAGGAGTGCCCCACAACCCACTGTGCCCAGTCCTGCGGTGTCATCTCTGCCCAGCTCACAATCTGACTTCTTTGGGGCAGGGACTTTCTCCCCCCAGCCACGTTTGTACAGCACCTAGCACAATGGCATCCTGTTGCATGACTGGGGCTCTTAGCTCCTAACACAATCCAAATTCTAAGGATAATAATAAGTGTAATGGGAACCAGTGCAAAGGTTTGTGGATCTTATCAGAAGAA
This sequence comes from Lepidochelys kempii, assembly GCF_965140285.1. Lineage (NCBI taxonomy): Eukaryota > Metazoa > Chordata > Testudines > Cheloniidae > Lepidochelys > Lepidochelys kempii. The sequence continues at coordinate 25,719,650 of NC_136392.1, read as the reverse complement.
GGCTGTTCATATGTGGGATTGTGGGTGGGATGGGGAAAAGCTGAGGAGCGCTATACGCTCCCTCTGATTAGGAACCAGGAAAGCACAATAGCTCTCCCTCCAAGTGAAGCCAATTTCCTGCTGGTCTGGAAATGGAAGTGCTGATGAAAGCCCTGCAGACTGAATCCTCTCTTTATGCACAGAACTGCTGTAGAGAGAGGAGAGAACGCACCATTCTACCCTGGACCCCTTCTGAGACTCCCAACAAAGCAGCCAGTTTGCCGTCCAGGCCACGTGGCCATCCGTCCACTCTGAACAGAAGGGAAACTCCTCAGGTCATTTCATATAGGGCACCACGCACCCTGGACGTCAGGCATCTTTCACTGGCACAAAATCAAAAAGCCAGTCACATGGCTCTGGGGAGCTCATTCACTCAAGTTGTTTGGGATGCTAATAGTAGCTACTTCTGATTGTTACAGTAGGTCTCAGCACTTGTCACCTGGAGCACTTAAAGCACTTCACACACGTGAGTAATAACCAGTCTCCCCTTTTACAGAGAGGGAAACCGAGGCACAGAAAGGTGGAGTGATTTGCCCAAGGTCACCCAGTTGGTCAGGACTAGATTCAGCAAGGGGACACAGGTCCCCTGCCTCCCGCACTGTATAATCAGTCCAATACACAAAAGTGGCCCCACTGGAGTCCCAAAAACTCTGGTTTCTTCTTTGTATTTTTAAATATGCCTTATTTTAAAAAAACACAATCCAAACCTACCCCTCTGCTGTTAAAACCCAAACCAGTGATCATCATTTTTGTGGGACCCACCAAAAACTAGTGTGTGAGCTCCCTCTGTTGGACATGCTCTAAGTAGTTACCTGACAATCTACTATGCACTGCACACAGTCTGGCTGGTCACAGTGGCGCTGAGGCAGAAGCAAGGAAGGAAGCCATGTTGGTCTCAGCTGCAGTAGAGAAGGATAAGCCCACCTGCGCTATGGAAAAGAGCAGGTTTTAGGGGGGCAATGCCCAGCTCCCATCAGATCTTAGGTGATCCCTGTCATTTTCTCCTTCCCTCCTACTCAGGAATCTGTCTGCCAGCGTGGAGGACTGGACATGGCTCCCTCCAGAGCCCAGCAACCTCATTCTTTGTGCTAACCGGAGAGTTCAACAGTCAAGAATATGAGGTTTTCCTGGCCTTGCCCCTCAGGGCTTGAGATCATTGCTTCTGAGGTGCTCTACATCCCCACTGGCATATGCAACGAGCCGCCACCAAGCCAGTGGTTTCTGAGCACTAACACATTGTAGACAAGCCCCGGTACTGCAGCACTTACGTGACTGCTCCTCCAAACTCCTCCTCCTTATCTTAACAATGAGCTTCTAGACTGGGTGCTGGTGTGTCCCAGCACCCCCCTCCTTTGATCCTTCATGCACACCCTACCTGGCAATGACAAGCTGGTATCCGGAGCAGCCTGAGCTCCAGGAGGGGTCAGAGAGGGGAGAGCTGACGGTTGGCAGTGGGCCTTAGCCTGGGAAATTGGTACAGTTGCCTGAACTGATTGGGAACCAGTGCACCCACTCACAGGGCCAGTGGATCTAGGTATAGTGGCTGCACAGGTGACTGTCATAGCCTCATAAAAGTTAGAAAGAGAAAAAGGGACTGATTAGGGCCCATCCAGTCCATCTGCCTGAGGCCAACGCAGGATGCTTCCCTACTGCACTGGAGCTACGTGCTTCGTCAAGACTAGTTTTCAATGTCGCAGATCCACATCCTGCCCAGTGCCAGCCCACAGCCTTGGCCTGTCTCTGCTCCCACTGGCCTCAGTGGGAGTAGGACCAGGTCAATGCTGAGCACTTGAAAGTCCCACCCTTAGCTCACATGCTGTGGACCTGAAGAGGCTTGTTCCCAGACACTAGGACAGTGTGATTTCTAGGCCCACAGATCTGCAGATTTGTGCTTTTCCACCAGGGATTCTCTCTCTGGGGCTGGATAAGCTGCCAGGTAGTAGCTGAGCCCCCAAACCAGAGAACAGACTTCCAGTAACAGTATTTAATATTTATGGACAGCAACAAACACACAATGCCAAAGAAACTCTTACAGCCATAAAGGAGGATTATCATAAGCAACACTAGATCCTGGGAGAACAAGGGACATTACATTCTGCTGAAACAAGCCCAAGGCACTGAACTCCCAAGCAGGGTAAGAAGTTTACAAGCCATCTATCTCCCTTCTCCCAAACTTCTCCCAGAAAAGCAGCTCTCTCTCTCTCTCTCATGCTCCTTCTGATCCAGCATTTAAATTCAAAAATACCTGCTTGCCTGAGGGTCCTTACAAAAGATTTCTAGAACACCGTGTAGTCCCCACACGGCACTAACATGACTGCAGGCAAAGCATGCTGAATACTTTAAAAAAAGAAAATAACAATAAACGGATTCACCAATATTTTTGCAAATAAAAGCACTGTATCCTCAGCTGGTGTAAACTGGCTGGAGTGACTCACCTAGACTTTAACCATGGAGTTGGTGTGTACATCACACAGCCAGGGAAGGGATAAGTCCCATGGAATCATTGGGACGTAGGCTCCAAAATACCCTTGTGGATCTTGGCCTAAGGGTCTTTTAAACATTCCGGATGAGCTAATACAGGGTTTATGATCAAGATGGGATCCTCCACCTGTCTCTTACTAGTCACCTTATCAACTGGTTTACGTAAATCAGGTTAAATGTTATTCACTGGGTAACAAACCACACTTTAGTAATCTCAAATCACAGGAGCCCTCATGACCAGTTCAGTTTAACTCCCGGCTATCTCTTGTCTTTTGGCTGAAGTAAGGAGGGACTCAGTAGGATCTCACGGAGCTTGCTATTCAAGCTTGCAGCATTGCAATGAAGTTTTGGGGCCTCTTGCTTTCTGTGTACTTCCCCAGGAAATTCCCAAGCACTTTCTCCGGGTGCAGTGCTCAGCAGTCATTTTGTTCTCAGTGCTCAGCGCAGACTGTCAGAGGAGACAGCACTGCCAACTCTTGCAATTTTATCGTCTCATGGTATTTGGTAGGTTTACAAAGCCCCATCTCCTGGAATCAAGTGGTTACACAAGAATTTTAGCTTTCATTTAAAAATATAGTACGCTTCCAGAGCTCATGGTTGCAGAGTAAAACTAGAAAGTGTGACCCCAAAAGTCTCAAAATCTCAAAGGCAGACAAAAAGAACCCCACATTTATTTATTTAAAAAACCTCATCATTTTGAAGCTAATCTCATGATGCTTGGGGACCTGACTCGTGATTTTGGAACACCTGGAGCTAGCAATACTGCATGCATGCTGGACATTTGTCCTTTCTTGTTTTGCTGTTTCCCCTTAATCCAAGAAAGGCTGTCGGGACCGAAAGTGTCTAGCTGCTTTTTGTGGCTGGAGAAAATAACCCCCACGCTAACTCACCAGCTGTCATAACACCACCGGTTTGTCGTTCTCCTCTCTCCCTCCCCACCCAGCACCTTCTAGTGTGCTGACATCTGCCCAGCACACATTCACACCTGCTTTGTTCAACTAGGGCCTGATCCAAAGTCTTTCCAGAGTCTCCAAAGGCTTGGGATCCAGCCCCTTGTCTTGGGTGCAGTCCATCCACAACACTTCACAAGACATTCTATTAGCTCTTCCTTTTACACCTACACAGAGATGCTGAGAAGGCTGGCACGTCTCCCTGAGAGGAAACCAAGAGAGAGGGCACGAGAGAAAGCGGAACCAAGAAAGAGAGAGCACAGAGCCAGGAATCCACGGAGGGGACCCAGAGAGGGAAAGAGGCGGACTGGGGAAGTGAGATTTCTCCTCCTCTGAAGGAAATGCTCCAAGGCGCTTGATAACAAAACCTCTTTTCAGCGTTTCAAGCCATCCTCGTATGCTTAAAAGAAACCCAAGGCGTATGCCTGGAGATACCAGTCGCATTAACGAGCTTTGTTAGTGCTGGATGGTAACCTCTGTGCCACCATCACCTTCCATTTACGTGGCTGCTCATCCACTCGTGGGGCTGCTGCTCAATGGCACGGCGCTGGCTCTGCGAGTAGAGAGTGTGGGGGCGGGGAAGGGGGGAGAGTACTCTCTAATGGTGAATGATTCAGAAATGACCAGAGAGGTGAGACACAAAACAGGCGCAGATTCTAGTGTGTGTCAGTAGGTCAGAGTCCCCTGGGCAGTTACCTACTGCAGGACTGGTCCCGCGTGCCTCATGCAGACAAGGCTTCCTTTGAAGTCAACAAGAGTGGTGTCTGCAGACACTAGCTCTGGAAAATAGCGCGACATCCACTTATGTCAACGCCATTCCCTTTGTATGGCCAAGTCCCATTTCCCACACGCTGCATAGCTTTTACAGGCTTGATACAGTGTAGCAGGATGGTTGTGTAGTCAAAGCACTCGATTGGGAGTCAGGAGAGCATCTGTAAGATCTTGGGTAAGTTACTTCATCGCTCTGAGCCTCAGCACCCCAGCTGTAAATTGAGCATCATAATACTTCCTTGGTCTGTTTGGTCGGGATAGACTGTAGGATCTTTGGGACAGGAACCGTCTCTTACTATGGATTGTACAGGGCCTGACACAACAAGCCCCTGATCCTGGTTGGCATTTCTAGGGGTTATTACAATAAATTAGTGGTTCTCAACCAAGGGTACACATACCCTTTGGGTACACAGAGGTCTTCCTCGGGGTACATCAACTCATCTAAATATTTGCCTAGTTTTACAACAGGCTACATAAAAATCCTAGTGAAGTCCGTACAAACTAAAATTTCATAAAGACAAAATGAGAAAGTCAGCAATTATTCAGTACCTGTGTGCTGTGACACTTTGGAATTTTTATGTCTGATTTTGTAAGCAAGTAGTTTTTATGTGAGGTGGAACTTGGGGTATGCAAGACAAATCAGACTCCTGAAAGGGATACAGTATTCTGAAAAGTGCAGTAAATCACCACACATACAGATCAGACCAATGTGACACTGTATAAAATGAGTTCTCTAGTGTTCCAAAAGGGAGTGCAGTGGGGGTATTACATTCCTCATTCATCTCAAGGTCAAAGTGTAATTCTAAGCTGGCTCACACGTGAAATGAGTTTATTGGTCTCAGCTTAGTCCCTAACAGACATTTGTCCACATTGCAAAAGCACAGCACGCTTTCGCTTAATCGGTATAGTAGTTTCTGCTGATGGGCTCAGACCTATCTCTAGTTAAGAAATATGCTGCAGAAACCTGTCTGGTTATATGTATTTTACATACAAGTGCAACACACCAGACGAAACGTATAATGCATGCAAAAGAGATACAATCTGCTGGGTTTAATGTGTACCTCTTACATTTTCATTGCTCTTTTTCTTGTGGTTGTCTGCATGTAGGACATTCAGAAGAACAATATCTGTGTTGTGCCATGGTGAAATTACTATTAGTTCTTTAGAGGCTCTTAGGTTGGCTGGTTGGTGTGTGCGTGTATACATGTAAAAGCTAAAGCCAAGTAGCTGAACTGGCACAACTGGCCCTGAAAACAGCACCAGAGAAGCTGATTTTGGCACCTGATGTTATTTGTTAATGGACTTACATGTTGTGAGGATAATAAATCTATCCCTGCCCACATCACTGGGGCATTTTGTGCTGCTCACAGTTACGTGTAAAATATCATCAATTGAGCCAACATGGGCTGAGGATGTATTATTAGAAACACATGGTTGCATCTGAAGACAAGCTGTATGATGAGACTGCTGACTGCACACCTGACATGGACAGCAGGTTTCAAACAAACATAAGGAAGCACTTCTTCATACAACGCATAGGCAACCTGTGGAACTCATTGTCACAGGATGTTGTGAAGGCCAAAAGTATAATTGGGTTAAAAAAAGAATTAGCTAAGTTCATGGAGGACAGGTCCATCAATGGCTTTTAGCCAAGATAGTCAGGGACAAAACCCCATGGTCTGGGTGTCCTAAGCCTCTGACTGCCAGAAGCTGGGACTGGATGACAGGGGATGGATCAGTCGACATTATTGCCCTGTCCTGTTCATTCCATCTGAAGCATCTGGCAGCAGCCACTGTCAGAAGACAGGATACCGGACTAGATGGACCATTGGTGTGACCCAGTATGGCAAGTCTTATGTTTTTTTTGTCCACCTCAATAATAGGCCTGTTCCCAAATTCAAACACCTCTAAGCCCAGATCTGTCTGTCTAGGAATTAATCTGGCTCTCCCCCGCAGAATAGCTGAGCGCTTCACACTCGCTGGTGGATTTTACCCTCACTACACCCCTGGGAGGTAGGAAGTGCTACCCCCATTTTACAGGTGGGGAAAGGGGGTCCGTGGCTGGTGAAGTGACTTACTCAAGGTCATGTAGGAAGACTGTGGCTGAACTAGGAATTAAACTTCAGCCCCCCCCCCGGTCCCAGCATCCTACCCACTAGATCCTTCCTCCCATTCCAGGGCTGAGCTTGGGGACTCTCTGGTTGAATGTTTAACCCTGAGCAGAAATGCAGGTTCAGTGTTACTTGGAGTAATGCAACTGCCTGAGAGGGTTCCCCACCCCTTTACTGGCAAGTCCCATCAGGGCCTGGCTGCCTGTTAAGACGGCCAGCCTTCTCCTTGCTGATTAGGGAGGCTAAAAGGGGAGGAAGGGGGCAGGCTGGCGCATGGCTCTGAAATGATCTGCTGCCGCAGTTCTCGGCTCCTGGGCAGTATCCTGGGCATCTGTGCCCACTGGCCTTCATCTGTCAACAGCTCAGATAGCGTGATTTAAAGCCAACATCCAAACAGATGTTTGTGCACAGGGCATGAGGAGTGGCGGGTGGATGCCCAGAGATGTTTCCATGGAGGCTGACATTGAAAGAGGTGGGTGAATGTCAGGATTGACCGGAGGGTGCCTGTGTGTGACAGACAGACAGAAGCGTGCATGCACATGCATAAATACATGCCAGGGGCCGGGAAGACTTTAGAAGCCATAGACTCATTTGGGGCCCAATTCTGCCTTTCTGACATCGAAACTGGTTCAGCAAAGGGCTTAAATGTGCTCCTGAGTTTTGCTGCACATGGGACTTAGACAGAAGTCCCAGTGACGTCCACAAGTGCTTTGACAGCAGTGGAAGATTTGCCCGATTAGGGAGTGCAGGATCAGGGGCAGAACAAGACCACGTTGCTTCTAAATTTCACAGAGCCATTTCGGCCCTCACCCAGTTCACAGCACCCACCCCTTCTCTGAGGTGGGGGATAAAAGTGAAGGTGAGGAACTCGGTCATAAAATAAATAATAATAATACAAAACAAGGTCGTTTAAAATATTTGTAGCACTGCTTGATCCCCAAATACTGTTCAAACTAACTACAAATGATACAAGGAAACATCAATTTCCCCTTCACTGAGATGCAGCCAGCTCTGGGGTGGAAGCCAACAGAGTGTTTCAAGTGTTTGTACCAACAGCATGCAGCAGTTTAGGCAGAAAGCAAAGAATGATTCAGTTGGACCTACAGGGGGGAATTCTAGGTGGGCCGGGGTATGCCAGTGGAATTCACCCAGGACACTGGGGTTGATTGTTTCTCTTTGTGAAAAGCACCATGGGGTTTTTAATGGCCACAAATGGTCAGCAGCTGGGTTTTACAGTTCCTCTGAAAGATGGTACGTCCAGCAGCACAGCACCCCACCATCAAGATGGGTCACTGATGAGGGAGAGGGAAGCGTGCCATCCACTCAGTCACCAACACCACTTCCTGCTTCTGCTTCATTGCAAATCCAATGGATAATTACATCTGGGTTCAGTGAGGATCAGGGCTCTCAGGAACTACCATGAACCTGGCATTCAGGCTCAGAAGGCCTTTAATTGACATGCAAAACTCTGGCACTGCATTTAGGGAGCGGGTAAGGCAGAAGATAAGCTGCTTTTGATTCTAGTTATTCCACTCCTTAATACACCAACCAGCTCTGGAAAATTGTGTGCTCACTCTTAGGCCAGTGGGAACAGACACTCTCTCTCTCATACACATATGCAGAGGGAAAGAGAGATGCACATATGCGTAACCCACTGGTCTGTGTGTTACTTGTCCCCCAGTGTGTCCAATCGAGAGGAGATGTGTCTGGTATAATTCTCAGCTCTAAGGTTCTTTCCTTTAGCTTGAGCCAGAGGTGATGGACATGGTGTGAGGTGGGAGAAAGGGGGCTGGCACCTCACTGTGGAAATATTATGGGGGGGTCTATGCTTATTTGGGGGGGCAGTGTCGCAACCTCAGGGGTTCCCCTGGGGAAGGCAGATCAGCACTGCATGTTGCTAACGCTGTTGCAAGCATCGCAAAGCATTTTGGGGAGGGGCAAATGTGTGAACGGGGAGTGGAAGATTCTTTTGCACGCAGCAAGAGGCCAAAGGGGGAAGGAGAAAGAGATCAGAGAACGGGTTAACTCAACACTGCAGCTAGCAAGCTCAGTCCAACGATAAGACGCTGGCCCCAGTCCAAGGTCACAGCGCTATACGAGAAGTTTATCTCTCACCCAGTCACAGCCAGCCATGAGAAAACCAGGGCTACAGAGATGGAAAACACAGGTGAGACGACGAGGGGTGGGGGAGCAGAGCTTCGTGTCCCTGGAGCCATTGTGTTTTGGGAAAGCGAAGAAGACCACAGAAAACCGGTTTGGACTGGCACAAAGAGCATCAGGAACAGAGGTCACGGAATGGAACACTCCCAAAGGAACCCAGGACTTAAAACTCTCCTAAGAGCTGGAGTAATTTGGAGATTGGCAGCAAACCCTGGACAACCTGTGCACACAGGACAGAACTCCCGTCCACCCCTCCCCCTCTTCTTCTTACGTTACACCCAGGCCTGGCCAGCCTTGGGTAGTACGGGTGTGAGTATGGAAGTGGATTAGGGCTTGGGGCATTAACGCTTTCTTCCTTCCTCTGAGTGACGTGGTGGACACCCATCACGCTCTGCTGTTATTTTATTATTTTATCAATAAAGCTTTAAAACTTCGACACTTGGTGTGTTCCGTCATCTCCTCCTTTAATGATCCTGTGGCCTCAGCCTGATCACCTGACGCCTCAGGCAGATTGGTAACAGAAATCTGTCACAGCGCAGGGGCAAAAGTGGGATCCAGAGGGGTTGGAACCTGCCTGTGAGCCAGTAGAAACCCTTGGGACCCTCCTTCCCAGCTGGGAGCTGTCCCCCCGCTGAGTCTCGTACTGCCTCTCATTCCCCCTCCTATCCGTCTGCCCTCCATTTGCAGCGAGCTTCCTCCCTGCACCCAGCTTGAACTGTGGAGGCTCATGGCTTCAGAACTGGAAAGCCTGGTTCTGTCCCAGACCGTTACCAAAATGGTTGTCAGAAGTGAGCAAAGAACTGATTTGCCCAGTTCGCTGGCCGAACCAAAAAAATCCCCCCCAGAGGGTGTTTCATTTCAAACCAAAATGGAATTTTTTCATTTTTTTCTTGATGAAACAAAAACAAAACACACACACACAAAAATGCCATCCAGGGTGAACAAAACGTTTCAAATGTCAACTCGAAGTAACATTTCCTAAACGAAATGTCAATTCACACTGGCATTTCATTTCAAAAACGCTGTTTCAAAACTAAAATGTTGAAATAATATACGTCAAAAAGGTTGAAACGAACCACTCTGACAGTTCTGATTTTTTTCCCCCACAGGTTCCCCCCCCAAGCTGAAACTATTTGCCAAATTCAACCTGAATTCATAAATAATTTCAGAGCCTCCCCCCACAAGGCATTTTTGGTGAAATTTCTACTCCCCCACCTCTGCTTGTCATGGCACACCCCCATAAAGAGCAGACATACTGAAGCGCTTCCCGGTTGCACCCCAACCCCACCACAGCAGCACTTCTGGCTCAGCCAAGCAGGCATGTCACACAAAATGGCACAGCAGCATTGCCAACCCCAAGTGCTCCAAAAGCAGGAGTCAGGCCTCAGGAGAACTGGGATACGTCTGAATAATTTTGAAGAAGGAATGCACGTGACTCAGTTTCCCTGCTCACATTGTACTGTTAACTGCCGGGTGTGAAAGAGTTAATTTCTTTCGCTTTCAGTGGGGGAGAGGTGACAGATATGAGACCTTAGAAGTGGGGTGCCTTCTTCACAGACTATCATATTGACATGTGCCAGCCACTATGAGCTCATAGAATATCCTCAGACTATTAGATCTATAAATGTGATATGTATCTTTGGGAGCCAGGGATGGTATTCTGGTTCTACGGAGAGGGATACTGAGCTTTCCCCAGGAACTAAAATCAGTTGGGGGATAATTAAAGCAAAAGCTAGGCCAGGTAAACAGTTCAGGAGAAGCACCACCCATTGTGGGGAATTTTATAAACTGGTTCAGACGGTCCAGCAAACAAAGGAGGAAGAATGATATACAGAGTCAGCCAACTCTGACTCAGGAGACCCTCACTTGATCCACAAACTGACATGAGACTTTAACCAAGAGCGCAAAAGTCTGCTGGCAGGGTTTGAAGGCTTTGGGGACCATGTGGAAGATGGGCGACACTGGTAAGCTAGGTGTGTGTCTAGACTGCCTATTGTTTTCCACAATGGTTTCTCTGTAATCCTTGTCCTAAGTAAATGCACTGTGCTCTGTGAAGGCTGGTCACTGGTAGACACCGTCGCAGCCTCTGGGAGAGAGCAGAATGGCTGGGACTGGACTAAGGTCAGATACGGACAGTGAATTCAAAAGGGAATTGCACCCTAATTCCTGGTCTGGAGGGAGAGGAACATGAGTTCCTGCCCCAAGGCCTGAGACCTGGGTCAAAGTACCCTCAAGAAGGCCACAAAGGGCTCCGAGGTGCAGTTGCCCTGGAACTGTGACAAAGCCCTCCCAAAAATCATAAGATTGGCTTAATAATCAGGAGATTATAAACGTTAAAAAATCTGGAGTTCTTTCCATTTCCCTTCTCATGATTACACCATTAGGGGTCACGTTTTCATGCTTTCAGATGCACTCAGGTCACATTTCCAAGCTTTTCTCTGCCACCACAAGAGCTAGAAACTTCTTTTTAAAAAACAAGAAAGGAAGCTGAAATTCTCGCCCAGCCACGTGACTCCAGGAGCTGAGGCTTTAGGAAAAATAGCTAATAACAGGAGAATCGCAGTGAAACCATGAGACTGGCCACACTGCATCATCGCTGTCTGATCCTGACCATAAACAACCGTCTCTGTTACTGTATTTCTGTCAGTAATTGAGCATATAATTTTGGGGAGAGGCAGAAAAGGTGAAACACACACACACACACACACACACACACACACACACTGATGTTAGCTGGCTTCACTTCCTGTACATCTGTGCTTATCTAAGAACATCTGTTAATTTCATGCATGGCAAAAAAAGGGACCCGGAAACACGGGAGCAGAATGAAAAAAACAAATGAGTGTGCACGTGTGAGAGGAAGAGGGATCCAATGTCACGCCCCTTTAATCACTTTCCTTTCAACCCTGGCCAGCCATTTCCCGGGGCTGAGTAAGGGAAGGGCTACAGCAGAGAAAAGCGCATTTCCCCCTGCTCTGCAGCACACAGGCTGGAGAGGATGTCTCACTCAGTCAATGGGATCGATACAAGCTCTTCCTAAAAGACAAACATTGGAAGCAGCAGAGGTGAAGCCTCCAAGGGACAAGGTTTCGAATGTAGACAGGAGTGAAACACGGAGTTAAGACAACCTAGAGAAGGTGAGACAGGCTCTGAGCACCTACAATGCCACTGACTTCAATGGGAGAGGAAGGGTTCTCAGTACCTCTCAGGTACACAGTGCTTGTGCCATCTTCTGCAGGCTGCTGAGTGCCCTCAGTGAAGACAAGCAACACCCAGGACGGTGATTTGACTCAGCAAAGCCAGAGGGCAGACCAGCCGCTATGGAAGATAGCACTTGGTGGTATTAGCCCACTTGGAACACTGGACCTGTATGTCCTTTCCAGGACAAAGAGGTGGGGGCATCCTTCGTCCAGAGGAGCCAGCAGACTAGATGCTGCGGGGACAGAGAGAGAGAGAGGAAAAGCCCGGACAATGTCTCGTTTCTTAAGAGTTCCCAGAGGCAGAGTGTGACGAGTTGCACAGTGGGATAGCTACCCACGATGCAGTGCTCTCTCTCTGTCAATACAAGAGCACCGTCTGTGGGCGCGCTCTGCCGACACAAGGAGCATTGTGTGGGTGTGCACATCCGCTGTAATGCTTAAGTCAATTTAACTCTGTAGTGTGGACATGGCCTTAATCTCCACTTAATTTATCCTTCTGAATGTGATGAGTTTCCAATATGACAGCCAAGCCCTGCGCACCGAAGAGCCCAGCTGCCTTCTTACCTATGCAAAAAAGAGCGCATATAGCCTAACCGTTTTTAATTGGCTATTGACAAATGCAGACAGTAATTACATTAGCTGCTACCTGCCTTTTGATTAGGGCTCCAGTGCAGATGTTTCTTTTCTGATGCTGAAATAACCATGCTCATTTATCTTCATCAGAGGCAGAAAGAAGCAAGCTGCGCCCTCCAGACCTGGCCTGGCATTTGGCACTGCATCTCCTCACAAACAATGCTGGCTAGCACTGAAAGGCTCTCTCGCCTCAGAAGAGGATGGGGAAGAGAAGGGGAAATGCCCCCTGCATGCTCACAGCCAACACCTTGACTTCACTTCCAACCTTCATCCTTCGGAAACAGGTAGCTCCACAAGCAAGATGCTGAGCCTGGTAGCAAACATATGCCTCTGCCCAAATGTTCATCTCCATGGAAGTGCGGGACAATTAGCACTGGCCAGAGCCCGAGTTTGTGAGAGAGACGCTCCAAGCTCCCTTCGCCCATCAGCTCTGCCAGTGCAGCTCACTCTTGCTCTGCAGCTCCCCTGCTATTCAGCTCTGCCAATCTAACCTGTACCATCCCGTTATCCTGCTCCTCGGCCACCACCGACCTCTGCAATGCACCTCAGTTTCAATCCACATCCCCCTGCAATTTCATTCCTGAGCCCCTAAGCAGCCCTGTCAATCCATGTCTTCCCTGACCTGCAGTGACATCTGCTGTTCCAGTCGTCACCCTCTCCAGTGCAGGAAGAACCAAGGGTGCTGACCTGTGTGGTGGCGAGGGTCAGGTGGATATAGTCTGGCACTTCCAAGCTCACTTTGCTGTGAGCCAAAGCAGGCTTGTCCTTGGGAAGTGAAAGACTAGTGCACTGGGTAGTCGAGGCTGGAACTGTTCTCAGGAGATAATAACTGACTCCAAGAAAACCCAGCCCTTGCACAACTTCTGATTAGGGCAAGTAAGTAACCTCCTTCTCCCCAACATGCCCCTCCAGGGGAGTGATCCCCCTGGCCTTTCAGCTGGTCTCTCCGTTGTGACTAAGTTGGCTGCTCTGTTCAAATCATATGGGCCAGATCTGAAGAGAACAGCGGGCACTGGTTTTGCAGAGCTAGGCCAGTCCGGTTGAGAGCCTGGCATGCAGCTTGTGTCCTAATGAGGAATAAGAAAAGGCAAGAGAGGCATTCCCAGAAGGCCTCCTTAGCTGAGTTTGGTGGAGATCTGTGTTTGGGAGCAGAAGGTCCTGAGTTCCAGTCCCTGGCCTACCAGTAGCTCAGTATCAGACAGTGGCAGACGTATTCCACGTTGCAGCCAGAGGGACTGGGTATTAGCAAGGGGGGAAATGAAACCATAAGCTCTGGAGCCACGGGAAGAGCTTATTCCCACAACCCATTTTAGTCCTAGCAGATCAGCTAAAGCTGCGAGAGTAGAGTGTGCAGTGGGGCTGGGCACGGCTCCCTCTCTGCCATGTACAGTCGAACTGTGCGCTGGGCATGACTCCTGGAGGACTGATCACTATGAACAACGCTGGATGACATAGAGAAATGGGGAAAGGCGTTGGGGTGGGAAGTCTGGGAACTCACTTTCCAAAGACAATGGAGCAACTAGGGGCCCCCGTCCTGCGCTAACTTAGGTAAACAGGAAATCTCCCGCTGACTTCTATGGTGGAGGAGCAGGCTTCACATCAAGTAGAAAAGGTTAACGTGGAAGAAATCCCACAGGGAATATGGAGGAGAAAAGCTGCAAGACAGTTTGAGCGAAGGTCAAATGTAGGGCCTGGGAAGGATCAAAACCCTGAAGCTAATGAGAAGGCCAACGCCCCAAGTCCTGTGGGTGTAATTCCACGGAGCGCATCAAATGAATGACAAGAGCTATGAAGTGCTAGGGACATACCAATCCACTGTCACACTTTAGTGCTCTGCCCACTAATTCTGCTCAGGCTATGCAGGGGGAATACTGGGGTCCTGGGATGGGGTAGGGAGCCAGGCTAATCTGCAGTGGCACATGACAGACATCAGGGTCTGCTTCCGACTCACTGATCAGAGTTCTCTTAATTCTGTCTGCTCCAGAAGTGTTGGCCAGTGCGTGCCCAGCTCTGCAATGCCAAAGCTTTCGCCCTTTCACGTAAAGCAGTGTTCAGCAACCTTTGGGGAGCTCGGTTAGGAAGGGGGGCACCGGACTTGTCTATGGGAGCTCAGGGCAGAGAGGAGGAGCAGAGGGGGAAGAGAAAGCTGCCTGAATCTGTATCCAATCAGTTCCCAGCTGAGTGCTGAACATCTCAGAACGGGACAGGGTCCCAATGCTGGCTCTCCCAAAAGGCCCATGTTGGGACCCCTCATGCATACCCTTACTCTGGGCACTACAGAGGAGCAAGTGCTATGGCTGTAGAAAGGACTTGGGTCATTACACAAAGTAAAACTATTTTCCCATGCTTATTCCCCCCTCCACCCTCGCCACTGTTACTCTCACCTTCTTGTCAACTGTTGGAAATGGGCCATCCTGATTATCATGACAAAAGGTTTTTTTCTCCTGCTGATAACAGCTCACCTTAATTGATCACTCTCATTATAGTGTGTATGGCAACACCCATTTTTCCATGTTCTCTGTGTGTATATCTATATCTTCCTACTGTATTTTCCACTGCATACATCCGATGAAGTGGGTTTTAGCCCATGAAAGTTCATGCTCAAATAAATTTGTTTGTCTCTAAGGTGTCACAGGTACTCCTCGGTTTTTTTGCTGATACAGACTAACATGGCTACCACTCTGAAACCAAAAAGGACTTGGGCGTGAGTTAGGAAGTCAAAGACAATGATGGGCTGAAGCAACAATGTCTGGATTCAGCTCTGGACCTGGATTTCAAATGCCCAAGGTGCTCAGATCTGGGATTTTGATTCGTCTTGTTATAGAGGGGACAGCTGCAGCAGATCTGGCTCCAGATTTGGGTTCCAACTCCTTTCAAAGTTTGGAAGGAGCCCAAAGGGATGAGAGTCATGGATGAGAGGCATGGCCCTTTGCGTCTGCTTCCATCTCTACAATAGTCTATGTTCCAGGCCAGGGCATAGGACAGTCACAGAGGAAGCAGGGACATCTAACTCTGCTTTGCAATGCCAAGGAAGATGAAAAAGGAATGGACCAAATTCCTGCCTAAGCCGACTCTAGTGATGACAGTGCGATGTTCCATCCCAGGTAAACCTGGCTCGGTTTCAGCCCCAGGCTTATGTTGCAAACATTGAGTAGCAGCAGCTCCCCAGTCCCAAATTTGTTTAGAAAATTTCCTCACGTTGGCAAAGGGGAAAGTTTTTCCCTAGCAGCACAATTCCACATGCTCCTTAGCTGGAGCCTGCAACAGCCCCTAAACTCTGGAGCAGGGGAGGGTGGGTGGGAAAGCCAGACTTCCTAGCTGACCCATAACTCCCAAAGTGAAAGGAGAATCACCCCCATGAGCCTGACTGTCAAACAGCCCCTTGGAAAAAAGGGCTATTGATGACAGATCTCAAGCAGAAATTGATTGCTTGGATGAAGTTGTATTCACCACCATTTAATCTACAGCTTGGGAGAGAGAAAAAAAATTAATAACTATCGTCTTGCAACATGCCCTCCACAATATATTTCCCCATCTGCCTGGGAACAGGGAAAAGGTGCCATTTCTGCCTTTAGTGAGGAGATGTTCAGACCACGCAGACTTCATTCAATATATTTCAATTACAATTTGTAAAAAAAATAGAAGCCAAGGTGAAGAACGAGAGGGAGGGAGCGAGAACACAGCGCTTTGAAAGGTTTGCTGCTTGCTTGGCAATGCTACAGGCCCACTGAGTCAATGAACTCCCCTCTGTGAGGGGGCTTTGCTTGGTAGCACATTATTTTAAGAGCCCCATCATTACCAATTCATTCTGTGTGCGTCGCGGTACCACCGAGCCTAATGAATTCATTTGGCCTTAATGGGAAAATCATATGTGCTTCCATAAGTATTCCAACACAATTCCACATGAACGCATGGACCATGAAATTAAAAATAAGGGCCCACAGCCAACGAAGAGTAATTCCACTGAAGTCAGTGGAGTTACTCCAGACATGCACCAGTGGAACTGAGAGCAGAATCTGGCCCTGGTAGCTTTAGCAATCACTAGTGTCAAAGGATCACTCCCCCTTACCCCACTCCTGAGGTCCCTTCCAACCCTGATATTCTATGATTCTATGTCACTTCATGATTTGCAATGAGCAAATCTGAGAAGCACGAATCATTTGCCATTTAGACACAGAGGTCCTGATCCTATAAAGTGCTCAGCACCTTCATTTCTCATTGGAGTTGAATGGGAGGGCACGCAGCATCTTACAGGACCTTGACCGTGGTCATCTGAGTGGGAATGGCCCCCCTAGTCCTCCCCTCCCCACTATGGCAAGTCTGATCACACTGTGCCCAAGTTATCCTGAGCACGGTCTTTCTCCAGAGATTGTAGTCCCACTCCGTCCTGCTTAGCTGTCCACGTGGGGCCTGACCCTGTGAGGGGCTGCACAGCCGCAACTCCCATTCATTCCACCACCTCTCAGGATCGGTTCCATGGATACAGTATAGAGCTTTGCCTAGTAGTTAAACTATATATTCCTCACTGTGCCTTACGTTTCTAGCTCATCCCTTCTTGACGAATAGAAAGGACCAACCCCTGTCCCAGCAGTAATATCGCACACTAGCTAAAGCGTTGCTGTAATTTCACATCCTTGCTGTTTTGTGTATGTTGGATGCACGTCTAAGGGCCTGTCTACACTGCAGTCCGAGGTGTGACGGCAGCATAACAGCATATTGGCGAGCCGCTTGAATACATGCCCAGGGCCCCAGGCAGGGTTGTGCAGCCCATGCTGCAGCAGCTTCATTGCTAGGGATGCTCTACCACCACCCTGGCTGATTGACACTCCAGATGGTTAGCAGCCCCAGCCTCCTCCTCATGCCATGCCTCCTCCAACACACACATTCCTCCTCAGCCCTGCAGGGGGTGCCATTTCAAATTTTGGTGTCGGGGGAGGAGAGGCAACTTTAACCGTGAATCCAGGGGCCACTTAGGCACCTGAAAACTCTAGGTTTTTGGCAGATGAGTTATCAGTTAGCTGACAGGAGCACTGTATCTAATACCTATATAAAAGAAAAAAAATTAAATACATATTAGACCCACTCAGTTCTAATACTAACCATGTTCTGACATCTTGTGGCAAGTCATTTAAGGGACCCTGGTTAGGTTTAAAATGTTAATGTACATTCTTACTTTGTTACTAACTCTGTAGAGAGAGAGACCCCCTCAGGATTCCTTGGTTAAATCTCAGCTCTGGGTGGGGATTGAGGTCTATTGGGTTACAGCGGGGGGCAGATATATCGGGGTTACATATAAGAACATCAGAATGGCCATACTCGGTAAGACCAATGGTCCATCTAACCCAGTGTCCTGTCTTCCGACAGTGATCAGTGCCAGGTGCTTCAGAGGGAATGAACAGAACAGGGAATCATCAAGTGATTCATCCCCAGACATGCCAAACCCACAAAAAAAAATGCAGAAATTGGGCTTGTTTTTGGCTTAATTGGCTTGTGAGTTGCTTGTTGGCTAGTTTTTGGCTTGTAGCTTGTTGCTTCTTTTTTTTGATTGGCTCCCGGCAAGCAGGGGCAAAGGGGGAGAGAGCTAGGGGTGCACAGCGGGCCCACCACAGTCCCAGACTGCATACCAAGGGGGATCTAGTAGAGTGTTGGGATTCTTAAACATTGGCTTGTTTTGGCTTTGTTTTGAAATGGGATTAGCTTGTTTTTTGGCTTATTGTGAAAGTTGGGGTGCTGATTTACTGCATGAAAGTTGGCAACTGTGTTCATCCCCTGTTGCTAGGGTGACCAGATGTCCTGATAAAATCAGGACTGTCCCGATATTTAACCCTTTGTCCTGCGTCCTGACCGATGTACAATCATGACCCCATTTGTCCTGACATTCAGGTAAGGAGGCAAGTGGGATGGGGTGAGTAGGTGAGTGGCAGGCTGGGGCGGGGGGAGGTGAGGAGGCAAGCAGCGAGCCAACAGCAGGCAGCGGGAGGCTGGCGGTGGAGTAAGGAGGTGAGTGGTAGGTGCGGGGGGGGGGGGGTGAGAGGAGGCGAGGCGTGGTGGGTGGGGGACTGAGGCAGGATGCAGCAAGCCAGTGGTGGGCTGGGTGATGAGGAAGATTGTGGTGGCGGGGGGCGGCAGAGCGGGGAGGGGGCAGGACCTGGGGCAGAGTGGGGGCAGAGCTTGAGAGGAGCGGGGCTGGGCTGTGGGCAGAGCCAACAGCACCCCAATGTGTCCTGATATTTTACTGTTGTGATCTGGTCACCCTACCTGTCGCCCACTCCCAGCTTCTGGCAAACAGAGGCTAGGGACACTCAGAACATGCTGTTGCATCCCTGCCCATCCTGGCTAAGAGCCATTGATGGACCTATCCTCCATGAACTTATCTAATTCTTTTTTGAACCCTGGTATAGTTTTGGCCTTCACAACATCCTCTGGCAAAGAGTTCCAGAGGTTGACTGTGCGTTGTTTGTTTTAAATCTGTAGCCTATTGATTTTATTGGGTGACCCCCTAGTTGTTATATTATGTGAAGGAGTAAATAACACTTCCTTATTCATTTTCTCCACACCACTCATGCTTTTCTAGACCTCTATCATAACCCCCCTTAGCCATCTCTTTTCCAAGCTGAAAAGTCCCAGTCTTTTTAATCTCTCCTCAGACAGAAGCTGTTCCATACCCCTCAGCATTTCTGTTGCCCTTCTCTGTACTTTTTTCAGATCCAATATATCTTTTTTGAGATAGGGTGACCAGATCTGCATGCAGCATTCAAGATGTGGGCGTACCATGGATTTATATAGATGCAAAATGATATTTTCTGTTTTATTCTCTATCCCTTTCCTAATGGTTCCCAGTATTCTGTTCGCTTTTTTGACTGCTGCTGCACACTGAGCAGATGTTTTCAGAGAACTATCCACAATGACTCCAAAATCTCTTTCTTGACGAGTAACAGCTAATTTAGACCTCATCATTTTGTATGTATAGGTGGGATTATATTTTGCCATGTGTATTACTTTGCCTTTGTCAACACTGAATTTCAGCTACCATTTTGTTACCCCATCACCCAGTTTTGTGAGATCCCTTTGTAACTCTTTGCAGTCAGCTTTGGATTTAACTATCTTGAGTAATATTGACAGGTTTCAGAGTAGCAGCCGTGTTAGTCTGTATCCGCAAAAAGAAAAGGAGGACTTGTGGCACCTTAGAGACTAACCAATTTATTTGCGCATAAGCTTTCGTGAGCTACAGCTCACCTCATCGGATGCATTCAGTGGAAAATACAGTGGGGAGATTTATATACACTGAGAACATGAAACAATGGGTGTTACCATACACACTGTAACAAGAGTGATCAGGTAAGGTGAGCTATTACCAGCAGGAGAGCGGGTGTGGGAGCGGGGAACCTTTTGTAGTGATAATCAAGGTGAGCCATTTCCAGCAGTTGACAAGAACGTGTGAGGAACAGTAGGGGGAGGGGGGGAATGTGCATTGGCCAAACTGGACAGTCTCTACGTAAAAGAATAAATGGACACCAATCAGACGTCAAGAATTATAACATTCAAAAACCAGTCGGAGAACACTTCAATCTCTTTGGTCACTCGATAACAGACCTAAAAGTGGCAATTCTTCAACCAAAAAACTTCAAAAACAGACTCCAACGAGAGACTGCTGAATTGGAATTAATTTGCAAACTGGATACAATTAATTTAGGCTTGAATAAAGACTGAGAGCAGATGTGTCATTACACAAAGTAAAACTATTTCCCCCCCCACCCCACCCCGTTCCTCACATGTTCTTGTCAACCGCTGGAAATGGCCCACCTTGATTATCACTACAAAAGGTTCCCCTACCCTGCTCTCCTGCTGGTAATAGCTCACCTTACCTGATCACTCTTGTTACAGTGTGTATGGTAACACTCATTGTTTCATGTTCTCTGTGTATATAAATCTCCCCACTCTATTTTCCACTGCATGCATCCGATGAAGTGAGCTGTAGCTCACGAAAGCTTATGCTCAAATAAATTTGTTAGTCTCTAAGGTGCCACAAGTCCTCCTTTTCTTTTTGAGTAATATTGTATCATCTGCAAATTTTTCTAGCTCAATGTTTACCCCTTTTCCAGATTATTTATGAATATGTTTAACAGCACTAGTCCCAGAATAGCCCCTGGAGGATACCACTATTTATTTCTCTCCATTCTGAAATCTGAGCATTTATTCTTACCCTTTGTTTCCTATCTTTTAACTGGAGTGCCTGGCAATGCTTTCATGATCATCTAACAATCCTTAATTTAATTTAATGACAAGCCTTTCGTGATCTTAATCACCCTGCCTCTGTTTATAAACAAACTCCCTGCCCCACGGGCGGAAGCTGGGAGCAGCACAGAACTCACACTCCACACTCAAGCTGTGTTGCAGTTGAGCTCCGTCTGGGGCTAGAGCGTGCGCTGTGAACAGACCTCCGGTACGAAACTTGGGGAGGGGCAGGAGCCCCCTGCCCCCCCTAAATGGTGCCCCTGCAGCCCTGGCCACTTTGCTCACTGTCTGAGTGTCACTGGCCACTGCGGCTATTGTTCAACGCGCAGACGAGAACAACTGTTGTTGAGTTCCCAGCCACGCTCTGTTCCATTGGATCTTTTCTGTCTGGGCAACTGATTTAATGACGCAAGGCAAAACAAACAAACAAGCAAGCAAAGCTCTCTGAGATCCAAGACAGATGTCTCTGGAGAGGGGCTGGCTCGCAGATGAGATTGGGATGATTGTTAAGAAAGATAAACTGCTTAATTAAAACTCTTTTCCTATTTTTGGGGCTGTGTTTAAAACTAGGCTTATATTTCTCCCTCCCTCATATTGTACCATCTTCTCTGCTTCTACTTTTCTTTTGTCCTCACTATGGGACTCTCTCTGTTGTGAGCTTCCTTACGACAGTGCCCAGACCATCTGTTAATAACTCTCCTGACAAGCAGTTGTTAACCATGCAGGCATAGGAGCCAACTTCATGGGTGCTCTGGGGCTGGAGCACTCATGGAAAAAAAATAGTGGGTGCTCTGCACCCACCGGCAGCCAGCTCCCTGCCCCGCCTCACCTCCGCCTCCACCTCCTCCCCTGCATGCACCGCATCCCTGCTCTTCTGCCTACCTCCCAGCGCTTGCCGGCCGCCGCCAAACAGCTGTAGCAAGCTCTGGGAGGAAGGCGAGAGGAGCG
The DNA here is from genome assembly GCF_965140285.1 of Lepidochelys kempii. Taxonomy (NCBI): domain Eukaryota; kingdom Metazoa; phylum Chordata; order Testudines; family Cheloniidae; genus Lepidochelys; species Lepidochelys kempii. The sequence goes on along the minus strand of NC_136392.1, from coordinate 25,698,122 downwards.
GGAACGTGGCGTGTTCAGGGGAGGAGGCAGGGAAGAGGTGGGGCTGGGGCAGGGATTGGGGAAGGGGTTGGAATGGGGGCGGGGGGGGTGGGGCAGGGGTGGAGTCAGGGCGGGGCCAGGGGCAGAGAGGGGTCAAGCACCCACCAGCACCAGCAGAAGTTGGCACCTAGGCACGCAGACTCTAGGCCAATTCAGCAAAGCATTTAAATAGATGCTTAAGTCCATCCCTGTTCAACAAAGCAGTTAAGCCAGTCCTTCATTTATAGCACATGCTTAAATGCTATTGGAGTCAATAGGATCTGGTCACATTGTAAAACGGAAGCATGTGCTACGATGCTTTGCGGAACTGGGATGGGATGGCTCATCTGCTTTCAGTTAAGCGTATGGTTTGGTCCTGGGCTGTTGCTTAAGCAAAGCCTCTCGATCTGATTTTTTCCGGCCGTATGCCGTGGGTTGTCACTTACACCACCGCACCAGGGTGTGAAATCCTGCCAGATCAGAACGCTAGCCTTTCCCTCTTTCATTGCACAGGTGCAGATGACAACACAAGGTGCAAAGTGGGGGAGAATTAGGCCCACTGCCTCGGACTCCCATGCAGCGTGCAGCCGGGAAAGGAAGGCCCATGCTTGCCCTTTTCAAATTCTTCAAACAGCAGTGCCAGTTCCTCAGATTTCTCAGAAAGCCATACAAGGTAATGACATAGTCACTTGCTTTTTATGGGGCTACTGCAAAGCCATCAACCACTTGAGCGAAGCTAGCCTAGATACAGGGGCTGATTGGACGGTCTTAGAGGATTTTTTGGCTCCCCTGTAGGCTGGGATACACATTTTTTCCAGTAGTGCCTATTAAAAAGCAAGCCAGTGCATATGAACTTGTTTGGTTGTTCTAGGGGGTAATGCAGATCCACAGGTGAAATAAAACATGAAAGGGTTAGTGGCAGACCTCAGGTTAGAGGCACCAGTGCTCTGTTCACTCAGTGCATTGTAGAACAGTGATGGGTTAATTGTGCAAAGAGGCAGAGAAAATGCAAGGGACATGGACTGAACCGTTCTCAGGGGAGTAGATCACCCCCAAAGACCTGCCATGTGTAACTTTTGGCTTCATGCTGTGGCTGGCTTTAGGGTCTGATCCACAGGTCATTTAAGCCAATAGAAAGACTCCCACTGACTTCAGTGGATTTTGGATCAGGCCCCTAATGAAGCCAATGGACCAAATCTGAGATCCTGACTGCGCAAATTCTCACTGGCTTCCATGGGAGTTTGGCTGGATAAAGACCATGTGAAGACCTCAGGGTGTGGCCCAGTGCTTTTTAAGAAGCATAAACTGGCTCATCGGTGAAGATGGTGGAGCCAACTGGGATGGGAATCCCAAAGTTTGCTACCCTCAGACTCCTCCTCAGTGGGACAGACACATTGGCATTCTGGCTGCCTTTCAATCTATATTTCCCATCCCCAGGCTGGTGTGCTTTATAATGTAATTGCTTCTCGGAGAATCATGGGGCCAAAACCACCCCACACAACTGCACTGACATCAGAGGGTATAAGCCAGGCTATGTCTACACTACAGCTTATGTTGACAGAACTTATGTCGCTCTGGGGTGTGAATAAACCACTCTCCTGAGCAACACAGTTACACCGACAGAAGCGCTCATATGCTCAGCACCATGTTGGCGGGAGAGCTTCTCCTGCTGACATAGCTTCTGCTGCTTGCGGAGGTGGTTTTATTATGCTGATGGGAAAGCTGTCTTCCATCAGTATAGAGTGTCTCCACCAGACATAATGCAGAGGCACTGCTGCAATGCTGTATGTGTAGACATGCCCCAAGTGCAGATTTTGGCCCACAGAAGCTAGAGATGGAAAAGACCTGTTACATCCTATAAAGCTCATCCCCAAGGCCTGGTGCAGGACCGATCCCTACAGTACATTCTCCAGCACTTTGTCTTGTTCAGCATTAAATGATTCAAGTAATGTGGCTTCCACCCCTTTCTTTGGGAATCTATTGCACAGGCCGTATTTCTTTCCTCTTGATATGCTTGTAAAAACCCTTCTAATTACCCACAGCCCTTTGGCAAGCATTAAACCATTTGACTTTCTGTGCTCTACCCTTATCTTTCCCCTCTATGGCTCCTCTCCTCACTTTTTCATGTCTAATACACAGAGATTATTTACCCCTCAGATCTCAGAACACTCCCTCAGGGACCTGCAGTGGCTGGTTCTTGTTCTTTTGCTTTTTGCTTTTTCAGTGACCTTGTATTGCATTATGTCTTCATTGCGGTGCTTTTTAGTATTCCCTGTTCTTCTTCCACACAGGTTAGTTCTTATGCCTGCTCCACTGCACCATGAACAGTAGGTTTCTTAATTCCCTCACCATTGTCTTCCTGAACTCCAACAACTTTGTACCACAAAGTTCTCAGAAACCCCTTCTTTTCCATTTTGAGTTCAAGAAGCTTTTGGCCAGTAGCACATAGCTTCTCCGCTTCGCTTGTCTCCTCAATTAGATCCTCTTAACTCGTAAGAAAAAGACCGAGGATGACTTCTACTCTAGCTGAATTATCTGCTGTCCAGATCAAAAGCTAATTTTGGAACCTTTTGATTATCCAGGTTTAGCTGTATTTGTGATGCCTTGTGAATTAACATTCCCCCCAGGAATAAAAATTGAGATTATCAACGGAATCTAAGGGAATTAGGCACCAATTTCCATTGAATTTCACAGGGATCTGTGCATCTAATTCCCTTAGGGTCCTTGCAGCTACAGTATCCTGCAGTTTCAAGCTCCTTGGATTTTTCATCTATTCTATCTGTCAGTGCTGTGGGGATGTCTGGAAAGTCTGCTCACTCTAGCTTTACACCTATTTGTCATCTAGAACAGAAGAGCTGCCATACTGGGTCAGACCCTGGTCTATCTTGCCCAGTATCCCCCCTCCAACAGTTGGGGGAGTGTGCAGAACAGGGCAATTACGGAGTGATCCACCCCTGGCTTCCACTCCTGGCTTCTGGTAGTCAGACAGCTAGGGACATCCTGAGCATGGGGTTGTATCCCTGACCACCTTGGCTAACAGCCATTGACAAACCTGTTCTCTATGAATTTATCCAGTTCTTTTTTTAACTTTTCCTGTATCCTCGCCCACATGACCTTCCCCATTATTTAGACTATCTCACAGGCTGTGTAAATATTTCTGACATAGAAAGTGGATTTCTTCCCTTTCTAGCTCTCCTGGCTCTGCTTTTGCCATCAAAGATGATATTCCAGTTGTGAGAGACACCCCCTCAAGTTTCATCTCTTTGCCCTGGATCATACTCAGTCATTTAGTATCACTTCTAGTCCAGCTTGCTTATTTCCCATACTCCTTCCATTTGCTTATATCCGTCTTTTATTCTTACCCATCTTCTGATTCGCAGCACTGGTCTTCTACTTATTGGTCAAGTTGGAAGCACGTACAGGATTGCATTCTTAGCCAAAAGCTCCCTTCTATCCCTGTTCTATGGGCTTTAAAGCCACCTGAGGAATCCATATCTCCCCTTTGGTCACCAACAGAAACAAACATATCAGAAGGCTCAAGGCAACAGTCATTTGGTCAACTTTTGTCCTTCTGCAGTGGGGTGGCCTGGGTGTAACTGATGGCAGGATTTCAGCCAGCTCTCTGAACACAAAGAATTTACTGGCAAGCATAAATACTAGGGTGGAAGTGGGACAAAGGCACTGGACTTGGACCTTTCTTCACAAATGGGTCTTCTGCCCTTCTGTCTCCAATGCTCACCAAGCTGGCCTACTGGTTAATCCTTCCTCATGCTAGTTTAGTCTCCATCCTGTTCCTCACCGAGCCTAAGTATTATGGGGCAAATCCAACCCCTTCCACTGCAGCCCCTGAGGTTCCAACCTTTTGTTGCTCAGTCACCCAGTTTAGTGAGATCCATTTGTAACTCTTCGCAGTCAACTTTGGACTTAAGATTTTGAGTAATTTTGTATCATCTGCAAATTTTGCCACCTCACTGTTTACCCACTTTCCTAGATCATTCATGAATATGTTGAACAGTGCACATCCCTGTATAGATTCTTTGGGGACTCTGCTATTTACCTCTCTCCTTTGTGAAAAATGACCATTTATTCCTACCCTTTGTTTCCTATCTTTTAACCAGTTACTGATTCATGAGAGGACCTTTCCTCTTATCCCATGACAACTTACTTTGCTTAAGAACCTTTCATGAGGGACCTTGTCAAAGGCTTTCTGAAAAACTAAGTACACCATATCTGCTGGATCACCCTTGTCCACATGCTTGTTGACCCCCCCAAAGAATTCTAGTAGATTGGTGAGGCATGATTTCTCTTTACAAAAGCCATGTTGGCTCTCTCCCAACCTACTGTGTTCATCTATGTGTCTGATAATTCTATTCTTTACTACAGTTTCAAACAATTTGCCTGGTACTTAAGTTAGGTTTACCAGACTGTAACTGCCTAGATCACCTCTGGAGACTTTTAAAAAAACCCAGCTTTAAATTAGCTACTCTCCAGTCATCTGATACAGAGACTGATTTAAGCAATAGTTACACACCACAGTTAGTAGTTCTGCAATTTCACATTTGAGTTCCTTCTTGGGTGAATACCATTTGGTTCTGGTGGTTTTAATTTATCAATTTGTTCTAAACCTCCTCTGTTGACACCTCAATCTGGGACAGTTCTTCAGATTTGCCATCTACAAAGAATGGCTCAGGTGTGGGAATCTCCCCCACATCCTCTGCAGTGAAGGCAAATGCAAAGAATTCATTCTCTTTTCTACAATTGCCTTGGCTCCCGTGAGTGCTCCTTTTAGCACCTCCGTCATCCAGCGGCCTATTGGCTGTTTGACAGGGGTCCTGCTTCTGAAGTACTTAAAAAAATTGCTGTTAGTTTTTGTGTCTTTCACTAGTTGCTCTTAAAATTCTTTCTTGGCCTGCCTTATTATACTTTTTCACTTGTTTTGCCAGAGTTTACTCTCCTTTCTATTTTCCTCACTAATATTTGACTTCCAATTTTTATAGGATGCCTTTTTACCTCTAACCACCTCCTTTATTCTGCTGTTTAGCCATGGTGGCATTTGTTTGGTACTCTTACTGTTTTTTTTTATTTGGGGTCCACATTTAGTTTGAACCTCTAGTATGGTGTTTTTAAATAATCTTCATGCAGTTTGCAGGCATTTCAGCCTTGTGACTGTTCCTTTTAAACTCCGTTCAACTAGCTTCCTCATTTTTGTGTAGTTTCCCTTTCTGAAGTTAAATGCTACTAACTGTGGTGGGTTTCTTTAGCATTTTTCCTCCAGACAAGGAAGTTACATTTCATTACTTTAGGAGGATTATTAGAGTTTAATTATGTCAAAGGAGAGTGAGCCCCATTTACATTTCAAGAGGCTTAAAAATAATTCCTGTTACTCTCCTGCACCACATGCTGCTTTTCCCAGGCACCAAACCTATTAATTAATCCTCCTAGACCAAGCAGATTGTGAAGAGGGGAGAACAAGCACATGTAGTTGACAAAGGTGTTGATGAAGATCAAGTGATGTAAATGGCTGGTCAGCTGTGGAAATGCTTATTGTTCCATACTAGTGTTTTCCTCACACTTGTGAGGAAATGCTCCTGAACTGTATGTATTAAATATAGGTACATTTCCAAAAGGTGTGAGCCATGCAGTCAACCCGACTACACAGACAAATTGGGTAATTGTGCATGCAAATTGGCAGCTAGATATCTAACTGGCCACTTATGTGGGCAACCAAACTGCACATGCAGTAGGGGAGGTAATAATAAAATAAAACAATAAAATAATAATAATAATAATAATAATTAAATGTTAGCTATGTATCCTATCTCTGATCTAGCACTTTTCACCAGTAGACCTCAAAGCGCTTTACAAAGAAGCTCAGTATCCTCTGTTTATCCACGGAGGCTGGCATAGCCTGGCTAATTTCCACTCCTACCCCTCCCACTCTAGTTTACCCCTTAGCTGTGGGAGCGCATCTGGAGAGGAAAGACCTGCTCATTCTCCAAACCCATTAATTACTTGGTATTTCTGCTGAGAACACCAATTAATGTCACTTGTCATCAGGGTCTTTGCGATGTGCGTCCTGTCTGCTGGGAACTAGACTGGCATAAGTAACTTTTCGCCCACTAGCCAGTGAACAGCCACGAGATAGTAAAGCCTTTCAATCATTCCCAGCCTGGATGAGGTTCAAGCTAGTGATCTAGAGGTTAGATGGTGCAGTATCCACTATCAGTCTCCTGAGCCACCTCATCCTGTGAAAGAACTGACAGATCCATCACTTCAGTGGCTCTTCACTGTTTTACTCAGCTGAGGAAGTGGCCCCACAGCTTTAAAAAATGCTGATACTGTGGCCCAGTACAATGGTAATCGACGTCTGTTTGCCACGTTGATGGTGTTAAGGGTAACGTGTGATACTCTATATTTACTACTGTTGCCAATAAGGATCCTGAGAATTATGCTACTGTATCCTACAATATTGGAATAAACGTGTGCTCGTGCTGTAAATTACCCAACAGCATGATATTACACAGGTAATCAACTCCTAGCTCAGCAGTTCAGAAAAATGTCCTATGCTTATCTATCTCTCTGTTGAACCGATACATACCCTGCTATCTATCTGATCAGTGTTTGGAATTTATCAGATTTTCTAAATATTTTTCACTGGCACTAGTTAGATTCCCTCCTCAAGTCTTCTACAGAACAGAGGCAAAATAAATTAAAAGTCCTGTCGCATCCACTTTTGTGGGAGTCACCCAAACAATTATACACTCCTCTTCTACCTAGGAAGTAAAAGTTTAAACAATGAACCTCAATCCCAGAGTCATGGACATTCGTGCTGACTGCAACCACACTGGTATGGAAACAAGTAAGAAAACAGAAAGAAACACAGGTGGAAGGATGGAAAATGTGGTAAGGACAGAAATGTATTTGTAATATTGATTTTGAAGCTCTTGTGGGAGATATTACAAATAATAAATGGAACAAGAAACTATAACATATGAACTTGACAGTACCCTTTTAATCAGATATTACTTCAAGTTTCTGAACCCATTATTTGGTTTTGCACTCCAGAAAGCATAAGTGCTAACCAAGCCAAGGAAGAAAGAGGCAAGATAACACTAGTAAATTATTATTCCCTAGCAAACTTTTTAATGGTCTATTTTAAAACTGTATAGTGGAGCTTTGCAATAGCCTTTTAACAAACTGAAAGCTTAACCAAGTCATTAATTTACTCTTGGATTACAGTGAGCTGTCCTTCAGCACCTCGGACAGCTCTCAATGCAGCATTAACCTATCACACAGCTCTGCAAACTCTACCTTTCAAAGCAGCAAGCGAAGGTTAACTCTACACTTGTGTCTCCATAATGATGTAAATGATTTCTTTCCCTCCAGAAATGTTAGGTCAATAATTTCAACTGAGTCTTTCTAGTTGCTGACAGAACAGAGGAGACACGGTGCAGAATTCAGAATTCAAAGCCTCCCATTCACATCACCACAACACCCTCTGAAACAGAAGCACAGAGTTCATAACTCCACTGGAATAACAAGCACTGAAATGTGGCACAGAAAGAGGAAGCATTCTGCTCTCAGGTTTAAGTCTGGGGTAAGAGTCAGAGTTACTCCAGTTTTATATCTGTACAACAGAGTAGAATGTGACCCAGGGCTCAGTACAGCAGTGAATTTTTTTTTAACACCATTAGAAATTATTTTAAAAACACAAAAAGCACAAAAAGTTTTTGTTCTTAATTCTATGGTGAAATTTACCCCTATGATGAGGTCTCCCACAAGGGCTGTGCACCACTTATGTCTTGCTTCCATGCCAGTTTCTAGCAGAGCCCAAGCTAGTGTGGCTTCTTTCTGTTTGTTTCCTTTAATATATGTGTAATTCATGTCTTCCAGAATACACCTAGGTCTGGAACTAAGGTTTGGTCTTCAAATTTGGTGCCTAGCCAGAAGAGGGAGTGCAGTGCATACATTTGTTTAGGTGGATCCCACAACAATGATTGCTAGAGGACTTTTCATTGTTCTGTCCTGCCAGAGACCTGGGGAGGCAGCAGGCTTGAAATTTAAGTGGTACATAGATAGCACTGGCATGAGCCCTCTTCACAGGCCTGACTTTCACCTGGAAGGAGTAAGATTAAAGGGGCTGCTTCATTTCATAAGCCATTTTGCATTTCAGCTACTTCTAATCAACTTTGCATATGACAACAGAAGGTAGCAGGTAGATATTTAGTCCTTAACATAGATTAGGTATTTGGGGGCACTTTAAAACAGCTGTTTTAATAATGCAGAAACAGGGCCAAATCCTAAGAGGTGCTGAGCACCTGTAACTCACTGTAATTGATGGGACTTGTAGGTGCTCAGCAGCTATAAGCATTTATCCCATCGTGAGATCTCAAAGGTAGCTAATGGACATGCATTCAGCATGATATCCTCCTGTGGATGATTATTATTATACTATCCCTGCACACTGTAATGACTCATGAAGTTCTATATATATATACATATGGGAATAAAAGACCCATCAAGTGATTTACAATATTCAGTCTGGGTATAGAGGACACGCATTTCCCACATGGTCCTTAAGTTGTTATTGCTTCTCCAGTTGTTCAGAGTACATTGGTGAATCCAATCTCTCTCCCAGCAACACTCTCACATGTCCCCATGCATCTTTGTGTCAACTGTACAGAAAAATACGTTTTTCCTCTGTTCAAAAGTTGACAGCGTAACAGAGGAGAGAAAAAGATTCCAATTTTCAAGATACAAAAGAATTTAAATATTTAAAGTACTCTAGTAGGCTGAAGGACACCCAGATCTCCCGCTCCCTGCCTTTTCCCTCCTCCTTCCTCTCTCTCCCCCCTTCCCTGCCCCCCCCGCCTGGCACGTCTAGGCAATACAAAACAACATGCAACCTTAACTACCATGACTGAGGTAAGATCTAGGCATAATAGGTAAATCTCAAGGATGTAATGGCAGCCTGTAGTGTCAGCCTCGGTTCTGAACAGTCTTGCATCTGTGGATGTGTCATAGCTTCAGTGTTACTTGAATGTGGTTTTTAGTGATTTAATGCACAGCACAGAGCTCTTTTCTGGGCGGTTAATGATATAAAAGATGCCTTTCCTGATTCTGGGCTGTGAACAAAGACTGAGATAGTCACACTTTATCAACAGAGCAAGACCCTTTCTGTAGAAGTCACTATAATTGCAGGTTTAAATAGAAAGCTAAATTTCGGAGGCCTTGATAACAGCTTCTTGGATCACAGCAGTGACTGCACTATGATAAGAAAAGAATTCAGTTGCTTACACAAACCTTTAATTGACTCAGGTAATCTCTTGGCACTTGATTTGACAAGCTTCTGAGCACATCCTGTCAAGGGCTGAGGTCCCTCAACTCCCATTGACTTCACTGGGCACTGAAGCAACTCAGCATCTGGCAAGATCAGTCCCCTTGGGATGAACTTTTAGCCCCATGATGTTGCTTTGTAAAGTCAAAAGGTAGAGAAAAATCAACATTTTGCTTCAAGTTAGATCCCTCCATTGTCGTGACAGAAGGAAATGACAGCATACTTTTGGATCCCACCAGATTTCATACAAATTCTCTTAGGACAGTAGCAAACTGCTTCTCAAACGATCTCAGTGCCTTTGCTTTAGCACTCTAGCCCAGCCAGCCATTTGAAACATTTTTTCAATGTAAAACATTTCCATGTTGCTGCTGAAAATTTGTTTATCTTTATCTTTGGGTTTATGTCCCCAGGCTAACATCTATGCTGTGTTGAAAGCAGCGACTCACATTCATTCTATCACAACACTTGAAATTTGATACACTTGACTTAGACTCCCTTTTGAACCTTTGATTTTATTTCTGTTTGCAGACCTCTGATTAAGTTCTTTGAACTTGGCTCCAAGAAAGATGGCTGAGGAGATTTTTCTTAAATGATAAGTAATACAAAGGGAAATTAAAGATATAAATTGGTGATAGGAAGCCAGTGTCCAAGTTACACATAATACATTATCCCAGTCTTCATCTGGGCTATTACTTCATCATTATTTCTATTGCATTAGCACTTAAGGACTCCCAACAGGCTATCTTGTACTAGGCACTGAGCAAACAAACAACACAGAGACTGCTTCTGTCCCTGAGAACTCCGAATCTAGGATTTAGACAATACACAACACAATCCCAGTTCAGGAAAGCATTAAACCCTAAGTCCATCCATATTCAGCAAAGCACACTTAACTTGAATATACTCAAGTCTCATGGAAATCAGTGGGATTTAAGCACATCTTTAACTTTAGGTACATACTTAAGTACTTTGCTGAATAGGGACCTGGATTGTTGATTTGGGGCCAAGGTAACAGCAGAGACAGGTGCGTTTGCAATAAAACTATTGCATTTCTAAGGGTATGTGAACTATGCACCAGGACCAAACTCCACCCCCCTCCCACCCCCTCAGCAACATTATAATTTTGCCTAATATTTCATAGCTGAATAAATAAGTTTCACTATAACTGCAATAAAAGTGACATTAACTCTCTGGAAAACACTGTCCTTGGGGCACCTTGAGCGGATGAAACAGGACTACTTTGAACGGCATTGCACAAGTACTCCTGACAAGCCAAACTGTTCTCTTTAGACAATTAAATCTTTATTTCCATTGGTATCATTTTGATATTTTGCCTCATGTTAACCATTTTCCAGATGATATTTTAACAAGTCTTCTTTCGCCCAATTAGATATGATGCTAGAACAAAGTCCAATGGAGGAAATACAGCTCCTAGAAACCCAGGAGCCTCGTTTGCATGCACCTGGCTCCTCCGAGTCATTGCTAAGCTCACAGAGCAGCCTTTGGTTGGCGTCTCTATGCTGATTTGTTTCCCAGTGTGTTATTCATAGGCTTCATTCTCCAGCACAGTGATAGCTTTGCAAATAATAATAAAAGACGATGAATGGGGTATAATGAACAAATAGGATTTCCAGAGTAGCGATCAGGATTGCCAGGGCTCTGTGCATGTCAGAAACAGCTAACTTTTAACACCAATTCAATTACAAAAGACAACACAAGAGTGGGCAAGATTCCTGCAGACACCTGCACGTTAAATATATTAGTAGACAATGGTTATCCAGTGACATAATGTCAAACCGTAGATTGAATTTGTATTTTTATAATCAGCCCCTTTTTTCCTTCTTACTGTAGGAATGCTTAGATTTATTTATGCTGTCTGAAGGCAGCACCAGAACAGTTGGGGTTTTATGCCACTATAATCTTTTTGGACTATAAAAAACAACTCATGTCTTTCCATAGCATATGGTTCTCTCCTTATAACAACATACCAGAACTTTCAATTAAGTTTTTGGAAACAGTGCTGCTATACACATGACTCATTTCAAAAGTGCATTAACAAGTGAAATAATCCCTCTTTGCCAAGTCTTTTTTCATCAGGAAACAAAACAGTACCTGGTGTCTTTCTTTCTTTATGCATTGACAAAAACACCCCCCCCCCCTCAGATCTCGTTCCATTGACACTGAACCTGAGTGGAAATCATCCAGCTACATATTATAATATTTTATAATGGTCCTGCCAGCACTGACCTGATTAATGCAATGTGCTGTTCCCTGATGATTGCTTTTGAATACAGGAAACATTTAGCCTATTCATTCATCCGAGCTTGAGAATGGTCGATACTTACAGGATCCAGGACAGTTTCCTACTCCAAGTGGATCTATCAACCCCTGCAGTATTTTCTCCTGTCATGAATCTTATGTCACCCTCCTAATGTGTGTCCATGTGTGCCTGCATGCACACACACACATGCATATATATGTTGGTTAACATACAGTTCCTGTTTCTCAATCGCTTTTCCTGAATGCAGTCAGTAAAAGTGACCCTGGTAATCACCAGATAAGGCAACCCTAACACCCAGATCATTCTTTACACCAGTGGATCTAGAAGTTTTTATCATCAGGCCCCATTTCTGCAAAGCAAATGGCCTCAAGCTCCAGGCTCCCATATGCTAATGGCAATGGGCCAGATCCTCACCTGGTGTAAGGCAGCGTCACTCCACTGAAGTCAATGGAGCTGAAGCTCTGGTCCAATATTCATATAGATCAACTGTTTGTGGAATAGAGCATACTGCAAACTTAATCTTGATGTGTTTGAGTAAGATGGGGAGCTTGTTTCTGTGTGTGGTGCTTGCTGACGAACTCAGACTGGAACTGGAGCGTAGGTTGTGAAATTCCCGAGGGCACAGGGACTCCACGGGAGGGACAGAATGGGTGGGGAGGTGGAGTGCCATAGCAGGTGCTCCCCACAGCCTTTTCACTGCTGAGACTGTCTCCCTCTGGGTTTCCTCCTCCTTGAGGTCCCCCATTGCCATTCTGTCCCCTTCTCTACCAACAAGGCTTTCTGACTCATGACTGCTACTCCTCCTTGCCCAAAGTCTCCACCCCAGCTGGGTACCCGCAGGTGGGGCAGTGGAGGAGAGACGCTCGCCTGCTCTTAGTGCTGGAGCCACGGTGACCCCGGCCGGGAGTAGCGGGTACCACAGGATGTGCCCACCTCAGACCCTGCCCTCTGCTGGGCATGTGGGAGAGATCGCAGGAGCTCTAGCTGTCCCAAGGGTCAGGAAATGTAAAAGAAAACCCTGTACAGTGATTGGCATATTTTTATACGCAACATTGTTAAGTAAAAATGTAAAACAAAGAATTTCAGGCCCCACACAGACATCATCCAGCTGCAGCATGGGACCTGACCCCTTGCTCGTGAAACCGTGCCTCCCACTGCACCTCCCACCGACACACTCGCTAACCCCTCACATACCCTGCCCCCCGGTGCCCCCCCACCATGTTCACTAACTCCCCTCACACCCTGCCTTACACCACCCTGCCACCGACACTCTCGCTAATCCCACTCACACCCTGCCTTACACCACCCACCGCACCAACGCGCTCACTAACTCCCATCACACCCTGCCTCACATCACCCCTCCCACCAACACGCTTGCTAACTCCCCTCACACCCTGCCTTACACCATCCTCCCACGGACACTCGCTAACTCCCCTCACACCCTACTTTACACCCTCCTCCCACCGACACCCTTGCTAACTCCTCTCACACCCTGCCTTACACTGCCCACTGACACACTCTCTTACTCCCCTCACACCCTGCCTTACACCATCCTCCCATGGACACACTCGCTAACTCCCCTCACACCCTGCTTTACACCCTCCTCCCACCAACACACTTGCTAACTCCCCTCATACCCTGCCTTACACTGCCCACTGACACACTCTCTAACTCCCCTCACACCCTGCCTTACACCATCCTCCCATGGACACACTCGCTAACTCCCCTCACACCCTGCTTTACACCCTCCTCCCACCGACACACTTGCTAATTCCCCTCATACCCTGCCTTACACTGCCCACTGACACACTCTCTAACTCCCCTCACACCCTGCCTTACACCGTCTTCCCATGGACACCCTCGCTAACTTCCCTCACACCCTGCTTTACACCCTCCTCCCAAGGACACCCTTGCTAACTCCTCTCACACCCTGCCTTACACCATCCACTGACACACTCTCTAACTCCTCTCACACCCTGCCTTACACCATCCTCCTATGGACACCCTTGCTAACTTCTCTCACACCCTGCTTTTCACCCCCCTCCCACCGACACTCTCTCTAACTCCCCTCACTGCACCACCCCTCGCACTGACATGCCTGCACATATTCTCTAACTCCACACACGCTCCCTTTGAGCTCCAACAGATAGGCGCCCCACTCTGCATGTTCCATTTCTCACAATCTTACTCAAATGAACGTTCTTAACTCTGATCTCCTGTGACCACGGGCATCCTGGGTGTTGTTAATAACAGCACTGATACCATTTTCATATACTGCATTCTCATCTGTAGATCTCAAAGTGCCTTACAAAGTCAAAGTGAATATCATTACCCTTATTTTACAGATGGAGAAACTGAGGCACAGAGAGGGGAGACACTTGCCCAAGGTCACACAGTGAGCATTATCATCATTTTATATGGTGAGATCTAGGATTTTTAGTCACAGCATTTAGGATATGCATGAGAAGGAGCTTAGCTATGAGGTCCTTGTTAATACCTCCATAACCTCTACCTGTTTATATTGCAATAATCGGACTCCACGTTGACATTACTATTATGACTCAGCAATTATGCAAATACACTGCAAAGGTAAGAAGTATTTGGATAGCAGCTGAGGACCAAACTGGTACCCTATCTACCTTGCCTTCCAGGTTTGATGGTCGGAAATGGAGGGGAGGGACTGTTTCCAGATCTAAACCTTGGTGTTTTGCAGCTGGAGCTCAGATGTAATTTGAACTTTCTCATCTCAAGTAATTCCTCTTGGAGAGTTTTCAGGAATGCTATCAGTGCTCCAGTCTTTCCTGGGGTGCCTGCATTTTAAAGATCATGGAGAGAAAAATGGCAGCTGCCATGCATGGGCAGCCATGTATCTTCCCTCTTTTGCAAGCCAAAATGGCGGCAACTGTCATTTTCCTTAGATTCGTGCTGCAACAGAAGATTTATTTTCATGCGTTTGTCACTGCGATCGTTGGTAGCGCTGAACACACTGGCCTCCCCATTCAGACATACAGTTTAGCAATGCGCTTATCTGCAGCATCCTTGTAATTATTACCAAAATGTACACCATGGAAACCAGAATGAAGGGGAACTCCCTGTGCAATATGAGATTACCGTCTGTCTGTTTTAGGGGGGAGAGCGGAGGGGACCACCTACATTTTGAACGCCTTTGGCATTGGCTCTTGACTCTTTCCAAAGGGCAACACACAATGCAGACAACAGCATGTGGGCCCCAGGAGCCAGTCCATAATGCAGCCTGAAGGGGAAATAATAAACAGGAGTCGGGGCGGGGGAACACCCTAAAACTAAAGGAAGCAGCCTTCCCTTCCTCCATCAAGACTGTGCCCACACCAGCTCTGCGGGGTGGTGGCAAGGAATAGCATCAGGATCAGCTGTGCTGTCTGGCATATCCCTCTAAAAGACCCCTGGATTCCCAGAAGAAACATGGATGGAAGGTACTGCTGCAATGGGCAATATTCATTCCCACACAGTCCCCTCCACAGCTTCTAATGCACATCTTCTGATGGCAACACAGCACAATGCCCCTAGGGGAAGGAAGGCCTCCAAGCCCAGTATCTGAGAACTGCAGAGATCTGGTGTTCTGATAATTTCCCCATGGTGGCTGGGGATTGGCACAATTTGAGGACATAGCCCCAGCCTCTGCGGTAAAGAGAGTATCTCTGGATCTCTGTGGCTTTAAAGCCAGGGACATTTCAGCTATGTACCTGCAGTGAAGCCAGCATAAAGTGACCACCCAAGAGACCAGCAAACATCCATTGCCTGGAATAAAGAACAAGCACAATTGCCTGGGAACTCTTAAGGATACAGACTGGAATAGCACAGGCCAGGAGGTGGAGTCCTTAGGGCAGTGTTCAGACATGGCACGAGTGGGCAACGTCCCACACGTTCTCCCCACTGAGCTGTCCTTTACTTTCTCTATGAGCCAGTCAAGCTGCCTCTCCCTCCAGCACCTGTTCTCACTATGCAGCACAGGGTGATGAACTAAAATATTCATAAACAACACAAGGCCAGATTGTGCCTTGACATTACTGGTGCCCACGAGGGGTGCTGTGGAGCTGCTCTGCCCTGCCACAAGCTCTAGGAGGGAGTGTACCTCAAGCAGGCGCAGAGCTCTAAAGCATGCAGCACGTGCTCCCCAGTACGTGTTAGCCAGGGGCCGCAAGGTCGTGCCCTAGAGGGTCCTAGGAAGATGCAGTCCTGTCTTATGCTCAGTGCAGCAGGGGTCGGACAAGGAGGGTAAAAGACTCCTAGTTCTGCCTACACTGCCCATGCACACAAGGGCCAGGCTCAGCCTAGCCCATGATTTTTTGCATGTCTATAGAGCCTTCCAGCTGCAGCTCTCTATGCCCTTTACAAGCATGATGAATAACTCTTCCCAGCCTCGCCACTGGCAAAGATGGGCTTCCACCAGGAGCTAATTTGGCCTATTATCCCTATATGGAGATGAAGAACCTGATGCTAAATGACTTGCTTACGGTCACATAGCAGGGCACTGGCAGAGCAGGACCAGAACGCAGCTCTCTTGACTCTCAGTCCTCTTCTTTATCCGTAAGGCCAGTTGAATTTTTGACAGCCCCATATTTGTTGCTCCTACTCCCGACTCCTGGTGACCTTATAGGAATTAGAGTCCTGTACAGCCCTCGAAGGTTGATGGTTATTACTTATGCATTTTGACAAGCAAGGCTCGGAGTCATCTACTGATGAAAAGTGCTATATAAGCTAGACATTAGTATTATTACAACCGTGTCCTGTCTTATGATGTGAATTGTCACAAATTGCATAACTTTTCCATGCCTCAGTTTCCCTGTAAAACAGGGACAATTGTTAGAGTTGGTCAAAATTTGTCATCTGGAAAGTGTTTTCATCATAAAATGGCCTTTAAAAAAAACAAAAAACTTTTTGCAAAAAAATTGATATCTTCTGTTTTTCACAAAATTGCACAATGGCATTGTTTTTTTGTTTTTTTTTACCAAAATCGTTAACAAAATTGTGATTCAAAATTTTTTTAAAACTATTTTTTAACTGAAAACTGGCTTTAGAAAATGATTTCAGCTTTGGTAAGAAATATCACCAAAAAGGTCAGGAGAAGTATAAAATGGGTTCATTTCGAGCCCTGTGAAATGGAAACCATTTTGAATTTTTTTGGCAAAATTGGTTTCCTGTATTTTGCACAGCTCTAACAATGATATTTGTAAGAATACAAGAAGAAATGCTAGACTATCTAGAGTTGTAACATTTAATGCAAAAACATAGTTTTGGAAGGAAAACCTCACACTTCAGAGTTAAAGCCAATCTCCAACTATTAGGGATTGGGATGAGAACTTCATGGGGACTGATTATCCCATTTCTCTCTATGGCAGGGTTCTTGCACTTTCCTCTGAATCGTCTGGTGCTGGGCATTATCTGAGCCAGGATATTGGGCTACATAAATGGTGAGTCTGAGACAGACTGGCAATTCCTATGCTCCTTTGCACTATAAAAAATTGGCCGTTTTGCTATGGTTGTTCTGGTGCCCTGGTTGTGTTTGCTTTCCGCAGATATTTGTGCCGCTGAGTTTCAGCCATGGCATGAGTGTTCCTGAAGAGTGAATTTCAAAAGCACATGCCAAGCTTCCTGGAAAGCAAATAGTCTCTCTCAGTGAGAGCTGACTCCAGAAGCAATTGTGGACTCATCCAGACCTTGACTTAACAAAGCACTTAAACACATGCTTAACTTTAAGCATGTGAACAATCCCATTGGCATCACTTGGGACTGCTCACACAGTTAAAATTAATCATATGCTTTAGGGCTGAAGCCTGCAAAGCACACTCTAACCCAGATCCAGCTGTGCTCTTAAGCACACGCATTCTTTTTAGGAAGGTAAGTAGTCCCATTGACAGAACCAGCGATACTCATGTTTAAAATTAAGCAGGTGTTTAAGTGGTTTGCAGGACTGGGATCAAAGTGCTCAGCACTTTGCAGGATATGAGTCTAAGGCCCAGATCTACAAAGGCATTTAGGCATCTAACTATGATTTCAATGGGAGTTAGGTACCAAAATAGCTTTGAGGATCTGAGCCTAAGTGCTTTGCTGAATCAGAGCCCCAGTCAGGGAACTGAAACAATGCCATGTGGCTTATCTGACCCAAACACAGCTTGACTATTGAATATTCACAGAGAACAGTTTGCCATTCCTTCTGCGTTAAAAATATTGACCTTCAACACTGGATAAATCAAAGGAAACTGCAATCAGCTCACAGGTATTCCATGGCAGAAGCAGCAGCAAAATTAACCCAGTGGTTATTACTGTGTAACATTTGTATTGAGGGACCAGGTGAATAATGTTTGCTTGGCTCTGCACACTGCGGTTGTGAGGCATAATTCATTAGCACTTGTAAAGTGACTTGTACTTGGGAGATGAAAGGGAGTCTCCATGCGCCAAGTATTATTATTGCTCTGGTACCTCAGCTTTTTAATAAGGATATTGAATGTCTCCTCCAAGTCAGCGCATTGCTTTTTAACGTCTCGATGGCTGTTTTCACAAGCGCCATCCTAGCGTGCCAAAAAATAAGTTACTAGCAAAAAAATCATAAACAATGCACAAAGCTTAATGCCTCTGCCAGTTGCTTCGTGGTAGGAGAATAAATGTCCTGCTGTTTACATTCACTTGGTTAAGAACCCAGACACAGTAATCTACCAATTAGAGAGTGACCTGAAACCGCACGTTCTACGCAAGTGGTTGACATTCATGTTGCACTGACTTGTGCTACCTACTTGGCATTAACCATGTGTTTAGATGATTGATTTCATTAGTCCTACCACTCCTTGCTTATTAAAGTGCATCCATTTCAACCTCTGGGAGCCCATCCAACTTCAGACGACCACGTTACCAACTGAAGGAGAGGCTCCAGCCCAGTCCCAGCAGGATCCATCCTGATCGTACAAAAGCCAGAGTGAACAGTTCAGCCTCACATGATCATCTCTGGCTTTGTTGAACAAGCTGGGGGTAAGGGTGGGGGTGGATGAGTGCCAGAATCAAGGGACTCTGCTGAGAACACCTGGCCACTGGCACCCCTGACTGTCAGCAGATGCACGCCCGCTGATTGCAACTGCCAGAAGGGAAGGCAAGGAGAGCCTGTCTGGAACATGGGAAGGACTCAGACTATTAGAGCTATATAATTCAGCTGGAAAACTAGGCAGAGTGACTGAGCTTTGTAGAGAGGAGCTCCAGAGGGCCCTGGGGGCAGGGGCGGAACAGAAATCTAGTCTTAGAAGCTGTGGAACTCCTGTGCAGATTTCGTTCTATCCTTTAGGCTGTGATGAAGGCTGGAACCCTTGTGCCTCCCCTTACATGAAGAATTTTGGCCTGTGTGGGGATGGCTAGCCATGGAGTCTTTCGTCCTAGGTCACTTGCTGAAATCCAGCCGAAGGTGGTGACGGCTTTTGGCTGCCTGTATGAAATGCATTTGATGTCCAGTTCTAAGGGGACAGGAGCCTGTAACACAAAAATCCAGTGGCACCGATTAGCCCCCTTGTTGGCAGTCCCAGCAAACAGGCCATGGATAATAGAAACTGAACTCAGCTTTCTTTCCTAGAGGTGACCCCTCCAGGGGGATGCTAAGGGAGTAGGGGAAACTTGCCCTGCTTCTACCCATGCATCTTACCCGTCCTGATTTAGGCTGACTTCTGTCTCCTGGGCTGTCAAGTCAATGACTTTCAATGCATTCACTTCAAATTTGTTTTTTGAAGGGATGGGCTGGATGCTAATATCCTTACTCCAGTTTAGTGGTCCCTTACTCCACTGACATCACTGACTAGGAGGGTGGTGAAGCACTGGAACGGGTTACCTAGGGAGGTGGTGGAATCTCCTTCCTTAGAAGTTTTTAAGGTCAGGCTTGACAAAGCCTTGGCTGGGATGATTTAGTTGGGGATTGGTCCTGCTTTGAGCAGGAGGTTGGACTAGATGACCTCCTGAGGTCACTCTTCCAACCCCGATATTCTATGATTCTATGATCATGCAGGGAGGTGCTATCTGGAGAAAGTGCAATTCTGCATAAGTAAGGCTATTGGAAACTGACCCTATGTGATTCCCAAAGATCATGGGGCTCTGGAATGCTAAAGGCACTTGGACTTTGAATTATTCTAGGTGAAACATACTGAGATTCCACTGGCCTCCTCCTGGTTTATTCTCAGCCAATACAAACCTTGTTGGTCTACCTGCTTTATTGGCTGTGGAGACATTTTTATGCTATTTGAATTGCCTCATGCCCAGTGTGGACTTTTCTGGGCTGTCTGCTGAGATTTTATAGCAATATCATTCTGCTGCACAACCATTTTGCTTCACAGCAAACCCGTTCTAACATGGCAAAGCTTCACTGAGCTAAGACGTACTGTGGAATCCTGACTTGTTCTGCTTTCTAAAATCCATTTCCTCTACATTTATCTTCCCAGATCTAACATTTTCCAGGTAAGAAGCAGAGGGCTATGAAACCACTGAAAACTTTTCCCCTGCCTTAGCAAGCATAGAGGGGTTCTCCCCTATCTAAACTTCCACATATTGAACTTCTAAATGACAATGGTTTCCCATAAACAGCGATTAACATGGGGTTTTCAAAACCCTCTTTCTGATGCTTCCACTGTCTGAGTGGAGCAGAAAGGATCAACCAAGTGCACTGAACAAAGCAAGGCATCAATGGTGCAAACATACTCTCCAAATGACCAAGGGAATAGCAGCTGCTTTCCTCTAGGTAGAAACGAAGACTCTGCAAAGAGCAGTGACCTTCTCATCTGCCTTTTTCTCCGCCCCCTGCAAATGTTCCTGCATCCAGCAAAACTCTCTCTCATTATCCACAGAGGCATTTTCTACAAATTGTCTAATAGGGCACACTGAGCAGAGAAACAAGCTGGCTGGTCTTGTGCTCATCTTGCCATGCTGATGATAATGTGAGAGAGGGAGAGAGTGAGAGCTCTGTGCTGAAAGCAGATGCCCGCAACTTGGGTTTGAACTGAACGAAGGAGCTGGCATTCTCTTTAAATATTCCAAACCGTCTTTGCTTGGAGGGAAATAAAATATTTAACAGAGACTCATGGTTTTTGCAAAGGACATTAAAGATAAAATTTTTGATGCCTGTAAAATTTAATTGGCTTCAGTGTATGATAGTTTGTGTCTCTGAAGGATACCCTGGCCAATACCATCAGCATTAACCTCATCTTGGATCATCTGCACGTGTCCTGAGAGTTGCCAGTGAGTCCTTCTGTTTGTTCAGTTGTCTCTTGTAACCACACCTTGGCATGTCCATCCTTTCAAAAGGTGCTGCAATCACAGACTGAAGCACCATCAAATATGGAAGAGATGCTGCAGGGTGACAGGAGGGCCTTTTATCTCATAAAAGATTATGATCGACACTTGTTATTAGAGTATGTAATCATGGCACCAAACCTCCTGGGGAGAGTGTTAAAATAGGAGTTTTCTGAAATGATCATGGGATTGCCATACTAGATGACTGATCTACTATCTGCCTGCTTTTGTCGGCTGCAACAGCCTTCACAGTGCAACAACTGAAGCAGCTACAATCCCAGCTCAAGTCAATGGGGAGTTTTGCTATTGATTTCTATGGGGCTGGGAATTGGGCCTATTTGCAAAGACCGCCTATGGCTCTGCTCCTGCCATCTGATCTACCTGGGTGGACACCTGCACCCACGCAGAACCCAGCTGAGGTCTAGTGGGCCCTGGATGGGCTCAATCCTGCAGAGTGCTGAGCCCTCTGGCCACGATTTAGCAAACATACTGGGACACTGATGCCAGTGGGACTATTCCGGAAATTAAAGGCTTTGTTGGGTCAGGGCTGGAGTACTTGGCCTCTTGCAGGGTCTTCAAGGTCTATGCGTGGTGATCAGAGCAGGGTTGAGGCCCATTGCTCTAAAGCCTACCTCTCTTCTGAACCTTTCGGTAGTGGAGGTGGCTTGGGTGGGTGGGAGAGAGCAATGGGAAAGTTTCAGTGTGGGTGGGTTGAAAAGGATCAGCCTATGGACACGTGTCACTTGAAGTGTGCATGTGCTTATAGGCCTGGCAGGTGAACTTTTACAAAGCAAAGCACATAAACAGATGCAATACACCAGCATTAAGCTACTTAGTACAGAGACAATAATTCCTCTGACACTTTCATTCCTGGCTTTCTTAAAGTCGCTTTTAGCCTCTCTTACAAATTAACCTCTCTCGCCTTTAATCTGGCTCACCAATTAATTCATCCCAAACCTTTTAAATAATTGATCTTTCTATCTTTCAATCTTTCAATGTAAATGCATCAGTGCTGTTGTTGTGGCATCCGTTTTAGCACAGCAAACTGCACACAAAGAATGAGAACGCCATCTAAATGAATGAATAAAAAACAAACCCTAATCTGACAATTGTACAGCAAAAGCTGTTAGTGCAGGTGTCCTGGGGCAGCTGTCTATTGATTGGCAAAAGATCTGAATCTGTGATCGTAAGTCTATGTGATGGTACATGCGGAGCCCAAACAGAAAGCAGGGAAACAAAGAAAGTGCCGAGGAATTCCCAGGACCTGGGTCGATCAGGTCCAATGAGACTGGGCTGTACAAGGGTTCAGTGTTGTTAAAATTTGTACTGATATAGCAACTTTTGCAGGAGGATCTCAAAGCATTTCCAGTCATTGACTCAAGCAGCTCTATCTATTTGGCTTAACAAAGAGAAGGTTAAGGGGCGATATGATCCTAGTCTGTAAATACCTACACAGGGAACCGCTTTTTGATGATGGACTCTTCACCCTAGCAAAGGCCTCACATGATCCAATGGCTGGAAGATGAAGCTAGACAAATTCAGGGGGAAAATAAGGTGTGAAGTTTTAACAGTGAGTATAATTAACCATTGGAACAAATTGCCAAGGGTTGAGGTAGATTCACCATTACTGGCAATTTTAAAAACCAAGACTGGATGTTTTCTTAAGAGAGATGCTTTCATTCAAGCAGGAGTGATTTTCCCCTGTGGCCTGTGCTATACAAGGGTCTCTCTAGATGATCACAGTGGTCCCTTCTGGCCTTGGAATCTAGGAATTAGGGGAGCCCCTCAGCTCATTCTGTTTGGGGGAGGAACTGGGAGGAAGTGCTTGACCTCCCATGGGACAGGCTGCAGAACCCCATAGAAGCTCTAGCTCTGGGCGGCACCATCTGGTTACTGATAGCAGGAACCCTTTCTAAAGGCAAATCCCCACTGCACTGGCTAAGATAATACAAGCCCCTCTGTGTAACTGGAGGGAGGAAAAAGCCTTTCTTCCCAACCACCTCTGCACCCCTGTCCTGGCCACTTCTCCACTAACCTGCCCAATTCCTTGCATCTCTGTCCTCTCACCCCAAATCCCTGGAGCAGCAGAGAGGCTTTGGCAGGATCCACATGAAAGGGGGATAGTGCAGCCAAGTGATCTGAGCCCCCCACTCCTTTTGTGCAAGGGGCTAGAGACCATTGCACAGAAGTCTGGGAGATATGATCCACCCAGGGAGATGGAATACTTCAGGGAGCAGAGAGATGTTCATTTGCTGTGACTGTACAGACTGGGGTGGGATGGGGAATATCAGATTGTAGCAACCAAACTCCTAATTATCCTTTGCCAGTCTTGCAGAAAATCTGCTGGCTCTCTCGCGCTCGCCTAGCAATGCACTCTCCCCTCCTTTCCGGAACCCCTTATGTCTGAATAAAGACAGGGGAAAGGGAAATCATGCTATTCAAAGTGCTGCAGACCAATTGTCTTTCTCTGGGATTTTTCCTTTCAGGCAGAGTTTCTGCTGATGTTGTACTTATCCAACTGCACTCCGCAGAGAGCCCAAGCCGGCTGATTATTCTCAGCTTGCCACCGCTGCATCAGCGCAGAGAGGAACTGAGCTCTGTCAACCTTCAACCAAGTTGCTCTCATAACATACATTTCCTGTTGATGCCGTGGGCTTTGCAAAAGCTTTAAAAAAATTCCACCACTCCTGTCCACTGAGCAGAAACTTACAAGTGCCAAAATAAATACCTAGCCAGGCTGTACTGCAAACCCCACAACTCAGTCAGCTCCAAAGCCAATGCCCTGGATTCAGATCTCTGGTGCAAATTAGCAGTTGCTCTACTGAAATCAGTGGAATGATCCCAGTGTAAGAGAGATCAGAAACAGCCCAAATGAGTTTTAAAAGGTATCATCTACATCCCTTCACAGTCTATAGTCTAATCTTCCCATAACCCTTATATTCCAAGGCCTACATGTGCTACTTTGATACTCTATCTTCCCCTCAGCAGCTGGGTTTCCAATGTTTTACTGATTTCCTTTTTCAGCCAACCTTGTCAATGCAAACAGCAATTTTTTTGCTTCGAAATTAATCTCTCGCTTCTTCCTCCTCCACTTCCGAAGAAGGCTTGCACAGACCTCAGAGAAGTAACTCTTTGCTTCCCAGCAGTCAAAGCCCTCCAAGCTCCACATAATTGAATTTGTAAAAAAGCCATTGAGAGAACATGTCAAATAAGATGTGACCAAACAACTAGTGGATGTCAGATAAGCATTAAGGCAAAGCAGATATTCAGGGTGTTTTTCCTGGAATGACTTAAAAGGAGAAAATCCCAACAATATTTATATTCTTAAAGCATAAATACTGGGCAGGAAAAATAAAATAAATGTGTAAGGAATTCAATAGATTATTAATTTTAATTATTATGGTAACACCCCACGGCCCATTGTGGTAGGCCCTGTACAAACATATAACAAAGAAACAGTCCCTGTTGTGAGGAGTTTACAGTCTAAGATCACTAATACTTTACATCTCTCTAGTACTGTCCATCTGAGCAGCTCAAACCTCTTTACAGACAAATGAACCTTCCCATCTGCTCCAAGAGGTAGGTCAGTGTGGTGATCACTATCGTACAGATAAGGAAACCTAGGCACAGAGAGGAGAACTGACTTGCTCAAGGTCATTCAGTAGGTCATTGGTGCTGCCAGAAGTAGGACCCAGAAGTCCTCGCTTTCAGTGCCATGCACTGACACTAGCCATTGCCTCCTGGTCTCATAATTCCAGTAGGATCTTCCCCAGGTCAACAGAGCACTTCACCATGCACTGAGATTCCACAGACATCAAAATAAGCTTAAAACTAAGCATGGTCTTAAATGTCTTCCTGCATCACAACTATAATCCTTTCCCAGAGTCATAGAAGTTAAGGCCATAAGGGCCCACCAGGTCATCCAATCTGACCCCCAGTATATCACCGGCCTCCCCACCACCCAGCCCCCGCATACCAAGACCAACAACCAGAATCAGATCTAAGCATTACAGCCCTCAAGGGGATGTACTGAATATACCATACAGCCTGCCTTGCTGTAAAATGTTACTTATATGAATATAAAGCACATTTTCTAAGGCCAGATGAGGCAAAGCAGAGAGGGAAGGATGGTGAGTACTGAGGACGTAATAACCAAGCTCCTCCTCTGGACTGGCGGATGTGCGGCACATTCACCCACTGCTCCTCCCGTGTGTGTGCAGCAGTACTGATTGCTTATTACTTGCAGTGCAAATCACTGAGAAGCAATGGAGTTCAAACAGAGAGGGCGATGGGAAACTGAAGTGGGTGAGGCTTCCTGACCTTAGTGGGAGCTGTAAAGGGCTCAGCATCTTGGGAAATCAGCCAGGTGCCCAATTATGAATTTAGGGCCTAACTTTAGACTCCTATTTTTGAAAACCTTGACCTCCCTTATTAGCATTATAATCTTTAGAAAGGTAATCAGCAAGAATCTGACCAACCTACCCCAGGTGTGCAGAACGGGTTACAAGGACGAATTCATTACCCTCAAGCCCTCCCTCTTGTGAGGCAGGGGACTGTTATTGTCTCGGAGTCAAAGAGGAGCAAACTGAGGCACAAGAGAGATTAAGTGACCTGACTGAGGTCACAACAGCAAGTCAGAGGCAGGGGCCAATGAAGTCCTTGAACTAGTCACTTGGTCCAAGCAGTAGATAATATCCAATGATACCCAATGAATATCAGAGGCATTCAAAAGTAACAGCAAATTAAAGGAGACAGGAGGGGACAGTGGCATCAGAGGCCTTAATTATTCCATGTGACAGGGAAATCTCTATTTATTTTCACAAGTTTGTAAGCTCAGTGTGGCAGGGACTATCTTTTTGTTCACAATGGGGTCCTGGTCCATGACTGGGTTCCTAGGTGCTACTTAATAACAACAACAAACAGGGAGGTCAATAAAGAAGTTTGTCGATCCCTTCACAATCCAAAACATCTACAGAATGAAAACTGCCAATCATATGACTCAGTGTCAACATGATAGTTTCAAATCCAACAGCCTGAGATTAAGTGCATTTCCTCTTGTACGAGGCTTTATCAGCAGAGCAGTGCCTACCTCAGCTTTGCAGGACCACAGACAGCTCCTCACATGTCACCAGAAACTGTTTCAGCACTTTGGACAGGTCAGCACAAAATTTCCACTGCAGCCTATTTGCAAACTTTTTTTTAAAAAAGTGTGTGTGTGTGTATGCCCACGTGTGTATATGGGCCATAATGATAAAAGACCCCAGAGCATGAGATTCCTGATAATTTACAATGTAGAAGACTGGATTACAGAAACCATTCTGCATGAGAGAAGCCCAAGGGTTGCAACAAACCTCCATCAATAGCTTATTCTTTGGGCCCTCGGACACAAAGTGAGACTGGCATATGCACCAGTGTATTTGCAGGTTGCATATGGCCCTTTATATTGTAGGATTAATTATATATTCCAGCTAATCTGCCCTATAGGATCACTGGGATATTATCTGCATGAATTATAAAGTTAGCTTTAAAACAGCAAGCATTGCTGGGACTGGGATTTAATTTTAGGGGGGGAAATATGAATAAAACAAAATGTCGTTGCTCAGTGCATCTGTTTAATCTCTGTTAGATGCTTGTTACTGTCCAGGCTAAGAACACAACCAACAGTGACAGTCCCTTCACTCCTGCCACATAACATTACAGAGATTAAGATTAATTGTTAACAAACTTTCCTTCCTCTACGTTCCTAGCCCACTAGCCAGGTCCTTAGCACAAAATGTCTCAGTGCTCCTGCTACAGTGGTGGGTGGCTCACAGATGTCCAAGATAGACAGAACATGCATTTTAATTACAGTCATTTTTAGTAACTGGTTCATTTACAAATTCTGGACAAATCAGTTTCCATTGAACTTTCACTATATAATCTCACCCACGGGAATTCTTTAAAGCAGTCTTTCCAAAATGCTTAGCAGCTCCTCACCCTTTAGAAACCGATCACATACACTCATCCCTTCCCCCCACCGCCCTGCCACATGCTACCATAGATGGACACATCTTAATTTAAACACCTTCCACAGCCCCCTCAGCTAGTCCTTCATGCCCCCTGCCCCATGACGGGGCATCCTGTCCTTTGGGAAACACTGGAGTATATTTTCATAAGATAATCATTCTCTCCTTTTCTTATGTGGTTTGCTGAACAATGTTGACATTTAATGCATCACCACTGACATCAGAGTTAGCACTCATGGATATGAATGGAGCAGTTTAGACTGCAGAGCTATTGTTTCAGGCTCTCTGCAAACTCAGGCAGACATTGTTGAACTGGTTACATTTGG
Source organism: Lepidochelys kempii (assembly GCF_965140285.1). Taxonomy (NCBI): domain Eukaryota; kingdom Metazoa; phylum Chordata; order Testudines; family Cheloniidae; genus Lepidochelys; species Lepidochelys kempii. The sequence goes on along the minus strand of NC_136392.1, from coordinate 25,670,861 downwards.
ATCATGTTTTGAAGGTTTGTTCAGAAACCGTCACAGCTAAAGACTAACTGATGTGACCAAAGACAAGGAGAGAGAAGACAGATGGCTTCATTCTAATTATAATCCCTGGTAACAGTGTCTGTGTTGCCAGGATCCATGGGTGGGTGGAAGGCATTGAGAGCATCTTCCTCTGCCACCTCCCAACCCAGCACACTCATATGGGAGCAGGGCAGAATATAGAACTAGCTCCCTTGAGAGCTAGGCAGGTGCCTGGCTCACTTACCCTCATGGTGCACCACAGCCCCAGGAATGCAGCTGACCATCTTGGGTGCATGGTGCCCTCAGCAGCAGACATTCTGGGGAGTGTGCATGGTGGAAATAAGTGCCATGGAACATATTGGTCCCCAAACCATCCTATTGTGGGCAAACAGGGTGGCTCTGGGCTGCTGCACTTTGTTATCGTTGTAGCAATCTCACCGAGGACTTTATGGGGAATGCGGTGGGTGTTTCCCCCTAAGAGACTGGACTGAGAGCAGTGATCAATCCAAAAGCGGTCTGCATGCCCCAGGATGATATCGCTCCCCAGCCACACATGGCAGCAGGCTTTCTCACACACAAACAATCACCATACAAAAGAGCATATGCGAGCGCCAAGAAATGGAAAACTCCCACAGCCATAATGGATTGCGTTGGTTATTGTCACCTTACCCTGCAAAGGACTGACACTGAGATCCTATAGTGCAAGAAGGATAATGTATGGTGTGGATGCAGGCAGAGGGAGGGAGGGAATGGATCTTTATTTACAAAGCAGCCACGCAGATGGATGATAAAGCGACTACAAGTTTGCAGTCTGATGCTGGCCCACTTAAAGGCTGAGCTAGAGGCATGTAAACAGAAGGACAACACAGGTTATAGTGCCATTTGGATAGTGTGATTGTAGGCATGCACCTAGAATACTCAATGTGGTTTTCAGCTTGGTATCATACAGACAGAAAAAAGCAGAGCAACTGAAACGATGGAAGGACTAGAGAGGCTGACTTATGAGGAGAGACTAAGGGAATTTAATTTGTGTAGCCTAGAAAAATATGCCTAAGGGGCACAGGATAACACTATATAAATATCTAAAGGGCAATCATATGAAGAAGGGGAAGGAGTTATTTCGGCACTAGCAGCAAGGTGAGGAGAGATGATGCCGGAGCAGAGAGAGGGAAGAGCGCAGCCTAACTATCAAGAGAGACTTTTACTATAGGGCTGAGGAGGTAGCAGAACACTTTGCCTGTCTTATGGCACAGTCATCAGAAGAGTTCAGAGCCTGATCAGCTAGATTTAGGGAAGGAATAGTGTAGGGCGATGGGTCAAGCTACTGTGCCAACATAGCAGGGTATGATGGTGACTGGCCCAGCCAGTGTTCCCCACCTTTCAGCTGCTGAAGTCAGACATCAACCATGACTACTGGACAGACATAGGGCTGAATCAGAATTTTTCCAAAGTCCAAGATTTTGGGCTTCAAGCCCATCTCTAAAGTCACCTTAGTCTGGAGCCTTCTAATTGCATTGCCAGCAGTTTAGCTACTAAGGCTGGGATTTTCAAAGGATCCTAAGGGACTTAGGCACCCAAATCACACTGGATTTCAACACAAGATGAGCACTTAACTCCCTAAGCCTCCTTTGAAAACTCCAGCCTGCAAGAACCAAAAGGCTCATGTGCATAGACATCTGGCTCAGCCAATATTAACCCCCCTTGGGCAGCTCTTGTAGCACACCAGACACTCAGACCTCTTTTGGGATGACCTTGGAGCAACATGGCAAGCCTCCATGAGACGTCTGTCCCAGGATCTTGGAAGGGACACCAGCAAAAGAAATCTAGTCAATTAAAAAAAAAAAAGGAATTAAAAGTAATTTCCATCCCTACACCTGCCATGTTGGTTTTACAGATGTATGTGCCTATATATATGTATATAAATGTCTATCCCCTGTTGTCCTGTGAAAAATCCACACAAACAACACTAACTATTGGCAGGACAGAAAGTGCTGTCAAATGCACAATGGAAGCTCACTGAAAAAAAAAAAAGAGAGAGAGAGAGAGAATAGATTTTCCTTTAAGCCCTTTTAGATACATGACTCTCTTGAGTTTTCTTTTAATAACAACATATGAAAGACCTTCAGACAAAAGGGTGATACTTTTACACTCACAATGTCCCTTTAGTAATTAAGGTCCAAAAGTAAAGATAATGGGACCAGATTCTGGTCTCCGCTACTCTTGTGAAAATCTAGAGTAGCCCTGTTCAAGCGGAAGGAGTTACTCTGGATTTACACCAGGGTATCTGAGATCTGACTCTGGTCCTTAATATGAGACATGTCCATGTTGTAAATCTCACATAAACCTGCCATTCATTGTTTTACACCTAGAGTAGCTAATTTACTTGGAACAGTGCCCAGAACATTCTTTGCAAACCACCAGTTTACCAAACACACAGATACAAAAGCCCCATGTGCCAGCTTGACAGACTGTATCCTCCTCCAGCCAAACCCTTTGAAGAACATACAGATGGGATTTCACCATTAAAATTCATGGAAGAAAAATGACCATGGGGCAGCAAACTGAAGGAAGCCAGGAAGAAAAGATCCACTGGAAGAAAAGCTTTTTGGATTATTATTCCTGCATTAGTTTATCTCCAAAGGGCTCAACATGAGAACACGTTTGGATCTGAACATTTTCATGTGCGCCTGTAATTATCAAGTTACTAGCACTAGATTAAAGCAAGTGTGCTGACACTTCATGGAAGTGGGTTGCCCTTTCATTCCTTTCTAGCCAGCTGTGGGGGTTGTCATGGCGACACTACGTCTGTCACCCGTTTGTTCATGGACTTTTCAAATTAACCAAGACCAGAGACTTTTTTCCCTGAGGTGTGCCTGTCCTGGGTTCTGTTTTCCCCGCCTCTTTTATGTACAGAAGTTAACAATACCCCTGATGAACAGAGCCTACTGCCACACTGAGGGAGGCAGGTCCAGCCTGCACATGGGCACAGTCACCGCAATCCACACTGGAGCCTTTTCTTGGGACCGATATCGGAGTCTGGGATGAGGCATCGGTCCCATCACAATATCTGGTCTGGGTGAGGCCTGGGAGAATCTATGGACGTTTGTTGGTGCTTTCAACGGGAACATGGTTTAGTGTCATCCTCTTTGTGGGCAGCCACGTCCTGCCCAGAAACACAGAGATATTGTGCCAGCTGCTGCCCTCATTCATAATGAAGTCCAGTGGGCTACTCTGAATTGACATCAGTGGCACTGAGAGCAGAGTCAGGCCCAGCGTTTCTGTGTCTGATGCCAAAGAAACCATTCCGAACTAGAAGTGCTCCACCCTCATTCTGAGCTTTTGTACTATTGCCTCTTGTATTGATTCCCTCTATCATAGAATCATAGAATATCAGGGTTGGAAGGGACCTCAGGAGGTCATCTAGTCCAACCCCCTGCTCAAAGCAGGACCAATCCCCAATTTTTGCCCCAGATCCCTAAATGGCCCCCTCAAGGATTGAACTCACAACCCTGGGTTTAGCAGGCCAATGCTCAAACCACTGAGCTATCCCTCTCCCTCCCATCCCCCTATCCCTTCTGCTCACTGAATACTAACCAGGGGATCTTCTGTGGGAGCCTGAATCCATGGTTCACAGCAGCGCAGTGAGGTGACGGGATATAATTATAACCTTAGTAAGGCACCTTGGCATCTTTCCATGGATGGTGCTACTAAAGTGCCAGAAATTCTTATTCTGAGAGCGGTGATGCTCTGTGTCAATACCAAGACTCATTGCTTCCCATGATGATAACTCAGTGACACAACAAGTGACAGCTAGGTGCAAATGAAAGTTTTGTGGCTAGTGAAGATGGTGGAGAGGCAGGAGGCCTGTATTCTATTCCTGGGTGGGCCACAGATTTGCTGGGTGACCTTGGGCAAGTCAATTCCCCGCCCCCACACTGTGCCTTAGTTTCCCCATCTGCAGAATGGGGATGATGATACCGAGCTACACGACAGAAGGGCTGTAAAGCTCTTTGAAATCCCTGGATGGAAGATGCCACAGAAGTACCAAGTGTTGTATATATTTCCAAACAGCTGCCTTACGCCAACACTGTTCAGGGATACAGGGAATAAAAGAGCTTGAACCCTTAGCTACAGCAGGCAGCTTATAGCCTGATACTAAAAAGAACATCAGCAACAACTAAACAATACCAGGGAAACTTCACTCTTCATTTAATCTGGATGGATCTGTTGCAGTGAAGCAGTGAATAAAAAGGGTCGTGAACATGTTTGGGTTTCTCTGGGCAATACTCAGACCCCTTTGGTTTTATGATTCAGCAGCACTTGCCACTTAACGCTCCTACTGTCCAGCCCAGCAGCAGCGCTCTGGGGGGGGGGGGGGGGGGAGGGGAGGCTGCAGTGGTGCGGGAAGACAGTGCACTCGCTGCAGCTCAGTACAGCACCGCTTTGCAACTACAGGTTCCTACAGGAGACTTTAACTCTTTCTGTGCCTAGTGGCACAATGCCCCCAGCTCAACCCCTCTCGATTTCATTCAGTACCTGAAGGGGATCTAACGACTACAGGCAGGGTGCCCAGCTGTCATCATCTCTTTTTTTTTTAAGTGCCAAATTTAAATTGGATCTGTTCTAAGTATTTACTCAAGGCCAGTTTAAGTGCCTATAAACTAGACTCAACGAAGGCAGACTTTTAAAATGGGGCTCATGAGAGCATAATTAGTTGGCATGGCTCTCCATACGGTTTGGGAATACCCAGGTATAATGTGAATTAGATTCTTAAAAGGCTGTCATCAAGGTTGTTGAGCCAGGACTTTTTTTTTGCTCTGTTAGTAGAGTCTTTGTCATTCTTCAACTCTGGGTGTGGCTGTTTTACCAAACCAGTGTTGCAGCATTCTTTTATTTCATTAAAGAGTCTGTAAATGCTGGCAACCAGGCACTTGTGAGCCACCCTACAACGACAAACCAACAACGACAAACCAACACACATGGCTCACCGCTTACGAATAACCCCGTAATAATGGACTAGGGTATGCAGCAAAGCTCTCCTAGGCAACCCTACAATAACAGAGCTGGTGCACAGCCCCGGGTGCGGTCGCAACCCTACAATAACAGTGTACACAACATTTGCACAACTTACAAAAAACCTTATAATAATCCAGTGTGTACAGGCCAGTGAACTTGAGTAAACCTACAATAAACTAGTATGTACAGCTAAGCCTGCCTGGGCAACCGTACGGTAACACAGTAGGATGTGCATCCCCGAACTCATGGTGTAACATACCAATGTGTCCAACCCAGCTTTCATGAGCAGCCTGACAGTAAGAGAACAGCACAGACAGTTCAGCACCCATGAGCAAGCCCCATAATGAACTGGTATTTATATGTGATGGAGGTGGGGCTGAACTGCAGTAAGGGAACATGTCAGCTTACAGACTTCTAGCAGTTCTCAGAAATACCCAGAGGGGAGAAGCTGCTGCTTTTTCAATGATGAACGACAGTGGGTTGGTGTCCTTCCCTGGTGGTGGCAAAATGACTAAATTCTGATCCCCGGAAATGTTTGTTGTATCCCGAGTGGGATATCACCAGGGAAGGGAATGGGACATTTGTGGCTCCTCATGGTTGCTGGATTTACACCAATGTGGAGGAGATGGAAATCTGATCCAGTCAGATACTGGGTGGAAGACATGAGACCTGATCCAGAGTCCACTGAAGTTAATGTGCATCCTTCTATTGGCTTCAATGGACTTTGCATCAGGCCCAGCTCCAGAGAAGTGCTCTGCAGAAGCAATCGGGCCTAGAGGTCTAGGGCAGAACTGTCTGGACTCAAACCAACCGGCTTCATGCATGTGAGAGGTTTCGAGATTAAGGAGCACACTTTCAGCCCTGGCCAATAGAGTGAGAACGTATGGTGTGTCTTTGGGGGGAGGTCTGTCTTTTTTAGAACCTGACCCCTCTATGACCTTACTTGTGTCTACCCCACCACTCCGTCTCCTCCTCTGTGTTAGGGTACTTCTGTGCTGCACCTGGGACTGTGCTTCCCAGCTCAGGTAGACAGACACATGCTAGCTCGGCTTGAGCTAGTGTGCTAAAAATAGCAGGGGAGCTGAGGGTAGCATGGGCAGTGACTCAGGCCAGCCACGTGAGCACATACCCACAGGGTTCAGATGGCTTTGTACTCAGGGCAGCTGGCCTATGCCGCTGCTCCCTGCTCCTCATGCTACGCTATTATGTTTAGCATGCCAGCTTGATGAGAGCTAGCGTGAGTATGTCTACTCGAGCTGGAAATCACACCCCTGGTTCCAAGTGCAGATGTAGCATTGGTGTTGTCCTTGTTAACTCACCCTGAATCTGCAACGCGCCTCTTTCCCTGCTGACATAATAGCCTCCTCTCCTGCACCTGCAACAATGGGCATGCTTCTAATGGGCATGCACAAATGGGGCAGCTGGCCACCCCACTACCCACTTCCCATGCAGAAGTGGGCTTGTTTTCCATGCATCATTAGGTTTGCTGATGCCTCTCTCCCGGGGCAGAAGTGACCAGGCAAAACCAAAGGCCAGCTTCGGGATGGATAAAATTTTGCCCCACCCACATTTCTCTTCCAGCTATTATGAACGAACGGTAACTTCATATACTTGAACACCAGCACTCATGCATACAGGGAAAGCTCCCACCTCCACCTGCCTGTCTCAGGTCAGCACATCAAAGGAAATGGGGAGAACAAAGTCCTGACAGAAAAGTCCTCAAGGTGCATAGCACTTACATGCAGCTGGGGCTGCGGAATGTGAAATATAAGAAGCTTTCAACAAATGTCTTTGGAGATAAAACTCAGGAGAATTCCCCCCTCCCTTTTTCCCCCTCTCTTTTTTTGCAACAAAAACACAAGAGAGTGACAGTGGAGTCAAATATCAGTGAGAGCCGGAGAGGGTGAGACAGCGAGTGAACGACAGCCCATCCGCCTGCCAAGGGCTCCTCAGCGAAGCAGGATCTGAGAGATGTGCCGAAGGTACAATCCAGCACTGACTTTAAGCGCATGCAAAGGCAGCAGCCCTTGATGTCCCACCGCAGTCTCTGCAACTCACGCACCAGGCCATGCCTCATTCTGGATGGGACCAGACAGGAAGGTACCAACTCATGTGCTAGGCCATGCCTCATTCTGGAATGGGACCAGACAGGAACGTATGAACTCATGTGTCAGGCCCTCCCTTTTACTGGACCGATCATGGAGCTAACAATTTTTTCTCCCACTTCTACACCCTGAACAGGTTGCAGGTCTGCTTTGTAACAGCCCCTGTAGTTATACCACCATTAATGCTGTGACCCTCTGAGACACTGCAAGCTAAGCAGTGTTAGGTTAAGTCAAAATATGGAAAGGAGACCTTAGAAGAAATCTCAGTGTGCAGCAGGTGGTTTTTTTGTTTTTTTTCAAAGGGAGTGCTCTTCCCGTGCTGCACCTGGATACTATTATGGGGTGCTCTGCAGGTAGGTGGCCAGAGACCATGGTGATGGGCACGATATAAGAAGCTGCACAGAATAGCATTTTACAGAGAGACACAACACAGGTCTGGGTCACTGGTGATCACTAATGTTCCCAGGCCACTTACCCTAAGAGAGGGCAGGAACTTAATCCTGATTTCTTGCCCAAGCCCCAGCTTGGGTCGGTACGTTCTGACTCCATGAATCCCCCCTCCACCCAACTGGTCAAGTTGTTCTCCTCTGCTTTCCTGTCCTAACACTTCCATTGGCTGCTGCCTTCCTCCCCAGAGATGGCTGCATTTCAGCAGGCCAGGGGAAGGAAACAATCTCCATGTATCAGTTAAATGAGGCACTTTCAACTCCTGCAGAATGTGAATCTAATCAGTTGCAAGCCCAGACACCTCCTGCCAGTGAGACCACTGTGCGTGGTTCCCTTGTCTCCCTGGTCTTCCAGCCATTCCTTGCTACTACCTTTTGACAGCATAGCAGTGGAAAGGACACATCACAGCTCCCTTTCCTCCCCCACCCTGATCTGTGACTGGTTGTTTACATAGGCTCTACAAAGCTCAACAGAAGAAGGCAGTAACTCTGGGTGTTTACAGCCCGATGGCTGGGGGCCTAACAAGACTCTGTTTGAGCATCTAACTAGATCAGAGTAAACCTCTGGAGTGGCAAAGTTACAGTGTTTTTCCCTGGAGACACTGGGCCCTGTCAGGATTGCAGTTTAATTCTGATCTACATAATTCGCAATAATCCTTAGAACTGACTCAAGCAATGAGATTCATTGCACAGCTCACTGGATTTAATCCACCACTCTTGCGGCTCTAACGAAGCTAATGGCACAGACAACGCCGGAACACATGTATAGCTCGGAGGCAGAGATAAAGTGCTAATCCTACCATATGCATTCAACCTGCTTTCTTCTTCGGCTCTCAGCCGGATGTCCCTCAAGAGCAGAAGGAAAGAGGGAGATGCTGTGCCAAGAGAAGGAGATCAAAGCAGATTCCTCCGTGTGTGCGTGCGATCGGCCTATGACTCTGGAACCAGTCCCACTCCTTCATGGTGCTGTTTGTTTATTGGTCACATCAGCATGTCGTTATCGGGGCGTGGGGTGGCTGCAGCATGGCCCATGGCCTGTCCAGGATGGTGGGCGCAGACAACGAGGGAGGGTCCATCCACTAAATGGGTGATGGCTTCCAAGCACCTCCACATGAAACTGCAACTTTGCCTGAGTTTAGTGAAGCGCTCTAGGCTGGTTTGGTGTCCCTGGAAGCCCAGCAGCTGCTCCACAGGGCTAGCCACAGCTAGCTAACGTGTTCTTAAACCTGACTGTGTTTGTCCACCCTAAGCTGTGTTAGTTAAAGTTCCTAATACAGAGTGTTCCCCAATGCAGACATATAGCCAGGGGGGCATTGCCTATTTAGCATCTTTCATCTGTGGATCTAAAAAAGCCCTGTCAGCATCAAGTCATTAAGCCTCAGCACCCCTGTGGGGTAGGTGGCTTTGTCTCCATTTAACACAGTGGCACAGAGCAGGAAAGTGACTTGCCCAGGATCACCTAGTGAGTCAGTGACAGAGCTGGGAACAGAACCCAGCTCTCCTGACACCTAGGACTGTGCTCCACAAAGCCACCTGTCCTCTCCCTCATGTACCTGCCTGCTTGTGCAAAGCTGACAACGGGGAGAGTGGAGGTGGATTCCTCTTGGATCCCACCAGTCCTGCAGTTTACACCCAGAGGTACAAGAATGGCCTCTCTCCCTCCACCCCTTTATCTAGCAAGCACAACTAGAAATATCCACCTTTGGATCAAACAACTACAGTGTTTGCATTTCTCTCCTCCTGGGAAGTGAATCCCGCAGGCAACGTCCCACAGTGGTTCCCTTTTGTTGGGGTGGCCTTCCCCAGGTCTCACTAAGAACTCAGGGATCTAGAAGAAGCTGGGGCAGGGAGGTGACTCAGCCTAGGGTCTGAAACTAATGAATGGGGTCTGGCTGTGGGGGCACCGGGAGGCGAGCTGGAGATGAACACACATGCATGCACGGTCTGGGATAGGAAGTGAAGCTGCGAACTCTCTAAAGGCCAGGAAACCATCCCCATTTTAATTCCTCCTGCTAACAACTTTGCCCTTTGAAACCTCCCCCATCCCCACCAGCCAGTCCCTTCTCCCACCCCCAATACTCAGGGGAAAGCTTGTTAAATGCACAAGGAAGATACGGGGCCAAGAGAATGCTAAAAGGAGCAGCACACACAGTAACCTCCTTGGGGGGAATTCGTTTGTTTAAACCAAAACGAGGAGCTGGCTGAAGACACTGCAAGCATTTGTTTGGCTGCTGGAGAGCAGAGCCCTCCTGGTATTCTCATGAGCTGCTTGCAAAGTGGTGCGTTCGTTTCCCATAAATACGAGTGGAGAAACAATCATGGGAGATAGCATTCATCTTAAATCTAGGAGCTTTCAGTTCCCAGGGCTGCAGCCCCGGGTTTTGCTTTTTCGGATTTCCCTTTATATTCTAAATGTGGGTAACCCAGAGATGGGTTATGGACACTGTTGGACCAGAGTCATGGACACTGATTAGACTCGGCGGGAGCTGGGACCCCTGCTTTTCTGCTTGCCTTAGTGGTACATTGTCCTTTCTACTCACCTCCATGTGTCTGTTTTGTCCATCTAATGTGTGCTAGACCTAGATTGCAGGTAATCTGGGGCAGGGATGTCTCTGTACAGCACCTAGCACAGTGCAGCCCCGATCCTTGAGAGGTGCTAGGTGCTCAGGTATTGTTGGGCTACCAGCTCAGACTATCACGTATAGTGTACACAGCACCAGGAGTATGCTGGGTGCTCTGGGTCCACTCACACCAGCTCTGTCTGCCACTGATATGGAGCAAGGAGGGCCATGTTCCTCTTCCAGGGGAGTGGTACCTATCAGGGGCCTGATCCAAAGCCTGCTGGTCAATGAGAGGTTTTTTGATAGATTTCAATGAGCTTTGGATCAGTTCCCAAATGCACCTCCGGAATGCACAAGGCACCAGTGTATCCACCCCCTCTGCTCCTCATCTGTAATCTACTCCTGGGCTGCTCGCCATATAGCTGGGAGCCCGGGTGACTGCAGGATGTAGCCTGTTTAGGCTCTGGGGTGCTGATTTGGGGCTGAGAGGGACAGGAATCTTGCAGGGGCCGCTGTTGGAAAGGCTTCTGGGCAGCAGCGTGCTTTGAGGAGGGATCTGGAGGAGAAGGGAAGTGGGGTGGGTTTGGTGCCTGAGAAAGAGGAGACTGTTCCAGCTCTTCCCATGAAACATGTATGATCATATGGCAGGGCAGAGGTGGCAGAGTTTGTGCCTGTCTGCTCCTTCCATCTCAGTGCCACACACTGGTTTAAACCAGCCTGAGTCCTGGAGGACGGGGACAGCCAAGAACGGAGGGGGAGGATCAGGAAAGGTAAACCCCAGGTGGGGCCCAGATCCAAGCCCCATGAACTGATAAGCCTTTGGTCTCAATGGGAGTCAGCTCACGGCCTCAGACACAAGCTGGCAACCAGCCTGGTAAGCAAAGTAGAGACTTCTTTGAAAATGTGGCGTGTAAAGACTTGCAATCATATTCCCACCAAATCTGGGTCTGCTTGGGGTCTCGCAGGCTTGGACTGGCTCAGCGTTTGGATGGGAGCCATCCAAGGCAGAGCCAGGGCACTGGAGAAAGTGGTTCTTGTGACTCTGTAAGAGGTGCTCTTCCGGCTGAAGCCTTACTGACCTAGTGCCCCAGGAGGGTGCTATGCTGCAGACATTGGTGTCTTTTCATCACAACTGATTGTCGCAAGGAAGGCTGTTGTTCCTGGAGTCCCAGCCAAATCCTGACACAGGGCATTACATCCTCGCTGCCTGCATTCGCCCTGCGGTGTCAGCTGGAGAGGGCATTCTTCACTTGCTCGTGATGAGTGCTGCTGAACATGCCACCCAAATGCTGCATTCCAGCCCAGAGGCAGCTGCATTAGAGCACCCGGAGAAGCCAGCCTTGTAAGGACAGCATTTGGGAGCCTGCGGCGTGAAAGGTGCTTGTCAGCTGCAAGCTATTCACATGATCATTAAGCGAAAAATCACCCGTATTGTGCTCAAGCTGAAGTTTCGGCAGCCGATGCCAAATTTATTTCTAACTCTACTTGGGAGCATATTTAAGCTTCCTTTGGAAATGTCAGTGCGCTGGTCGGAAGAAGTTGGGGACAATTTCCTTTTAAATAGAATCTAGCATATGGGAGGAGGATGATTATATCTGTCCCAAGCTGCCAAATTTCTTCTATGGAGCTAAAATCTTCCCCAACGTGTCCCAGCCCACAATGTTCCTGAGTGGTGATGCTGGTGCTGAGACTTTTACATTAGCAGATTACTGCGTGTGCGAAAATACATCTATCCAGCCACCTCCCAGGTGGCTCCAGTTCTGAGAGGGTTGCAGTGGTTGAGTGAGTCCCTCCCCTTACTGGCTGGGATAACTTTATCATCTGAGATGACTTTAAATTAAACTGGTTTTAGGCCATAAGAATCCAATAGAATGGTGCCTTGTACTATAAAACACACTGGCCCCCTTCCCCTACGCACCACTCCAAAGAGATTTAGGGGCTGCTGTAGGCTGGGTGAGAATTCCCCCAGTGCAGGAGCAACATGTATGTAGCCTCCGGCACAAGGGAGCATGGGGCGTGGTCGGAGGGGTTGTGCAGGACTGCTCAATGCTACAGGGATACCGGATGGCAGAGCAACCCAGAGGTGCTGCAGGGAGGTGGCCATAAGTTGGAGCAGCCCTTGTATCTGAGCAAACCGACCCCCCAGTTTGGGGATCGCACAACTTCAATGCCATACTGCAGGAACCGATGCGGGTATTGTTAGTAAGTGGCACGTTTCTCTCTGAGCTAGTGCGAAACCTGTGCCGTAGCTGGGCGTGAGGAGGTAATGGGGGTTCCATAAGTTCTCATTCCATAATCACTCATCATCTAACCACCTGTGTCCATTGAAGATCTCATGGCATTTTTCAAGTGTCCTGGCAGGACTGTGTTTCAGTAACAGCATCCTGTATCGCTGATTTCCCCCTGTAATTTCAACAGGATACAACAGTGTTCTCCACAGCCCCACCCAGATCATGTGACTTTGCTGTTGTGTGATGGAGAAGGTGATCCCAAAAGGTGTGTTTCTTCCTCTGTTTATAATTTTATAATAGTTTATAAAGTGCTCTGCAATCTTTAGGGCTGAAATGCAGTGTGTGAAATATTATCAGCTCCCATCACAAATGGTTTCTGCTAACCATCTTATCCACCATCCGATGGCAGACTTTACTTCCTAAGTTTACTTAGTTGAGATGCCATCTGCTAGTTATCAGATGTTAAGAAACAGTGGGTTTTTGAAAGCACATTTATTGCTTAGTTGTTAGAAGTGACAAAACCCAAGTGTTTCAGTATACACTCACTCAACACAGTGACTTCTGCAGTTAAGAACATAAGAACGGCCATATTCCATCAGACCAAAGGTCCATCTAGCCCAGCATCTTGTCTTCTGACAGTGGCAAATGATCGGTGCCCCAGAGGGAATCAACACAACAGTTAATCATCAAGTGAGCCATCCCCTGTTGCCCATTCCCAGCTTCTGGCAAACAGAGGCTCAGGACACCATCTCTGCCTATCCTGGCTTATAGCCATTGATGGACCGATCCTCCATGAACTTATCTAGCTCTATTTTTGAACCTGTTAAAGTCTTGGCCTTCCCAACATCCTCTGGCAAGGAGTTCCAAGGTTGGCCATCAAAAGCAGCCCGACTATCCATGGCAGTCTTGCAAGTGTCGATGCTAGTTTCTCAAGAGACACAAGGACCCACATGGCTCCTCCCAAGTCTCAATGGCTTGGAAGATGGGATCGGAAGTGCTCCCTCTGTTTCTGTCGCTGATAGCAGGGATTCAGGGTTTGTGTCATGATTAGGATGGTAACGAGGATGGTGGAAGGGCTTGGACCATTCCCCTGACCTCCTCAGCTCCCATCATTGTGAGACTAGATTCCTGTTCCGCCCTTTCTGGGTCTCATCAGGGCCTGGGCCAAGCAAACGTGGTGTTTAACCCGGTGTGTGATGGCTTGTGGCAGCCTGCAGTAGGCAGCCATGCAAAAGGCAATGGAAGCACCCCCCCCCCCCGGCACCAGCAGTTGAGCCTGGTTCCTTCAGGTGGGGAAAGCACAGCTAGGAATGGATCTACCTACCACACAGCTGCAGATGCAGAATAACTGACTCTTCACAGTGCAGAAAGGGAGCTCCTCACCACAGCCCCAGCAAAAAGGCTGGAGAGGTCGTTCTTGGGAGCTCCTGGTTCAGTTTCTGCCTCCAAACCATTGTTTGGAGTTGGGGTGATTTCCCTGCCTCTGGGGTGTTGCCCTCTCTGTGGATATTGCTGGGCCACCCCTGGCAGAGAGGACTTATGCTGGGGAGGCTAAATATAAAATAGTTCTGAAAAGTAAATGTGCCACCCCTTTGGAATACATCAGCTTGGGGATTTTCTGGGCAACGTTTGTTATCCCTACATTCCTCCCCCCACTCCCTCATCACCCGAGGTCAGTGCTGCTGTTCCATCAGGACCCTCAGTCTGCCTGCCAGGACCAAGTCCACAGAACGTAGCAGTACTGCACTCTGCAGTGTTTCCCATCCACAGATCTCCCAGAACTCAGCAAAGGAAGGAGCGGATCATTCCCCCAAACCCCGATTTTACAGACGGGGAAACAAGTACAGGGAGGCAAAATGACTTGCCCATGGTCACCCAGCAAGCCAGTGGCTCAATCAGAGCTCCTGACTCCCAGCCATGACCACTGGACCCCGCTGCCTCACTTCTTGAGTGTCTGCTTAAGGGAAAGCATTTTGGTTTGGCTGGGAAAACACCGGGCTAGATCCTCCCTGTTCATCACCCTGGATTTGCAGCAAAGCCCAGTAACAGCCTGATCTCTATGCTAGGGGGCTCCTTTCAGCTGGCTGGGCAGCCTCCTGCCTCCCAGCAACAGAGAGATGTCCTATGAGTTCTTCCAGTTGGATGCTTGGAGGTGCAACCTGTCCTGGAGTCACAGGCTAGGAAATGGCTGACTGTCCTCCACCCGAGCCTCACCAAGAGAAGCTCACTCACAAGGAAGGTTAAATCTTCTCAGCCCTGCCACAGATGAGACCACAGGGTTGTGAATACTTAGCCAGAGCACCCAGGTCATCTCTTGGCTACAGACCATATATCTAGCCCCCCAGCAAGGACTGGAAGGCAGAGAGCCCTGGGAATGGGCACTGAAGGACTGCCGTGAAGGCTAGCTTCACTCAATTGCATTATCGCCTGTGAATTCTACAGTGAAATGTACAAAAAACCCACAAGGGACAAACAAAGACATGCATGTGGAATCTGCAGAGGTCCTGGGTCTATATTCAGCCATCCTCCCCAGCTGCCTACATGATCCTGAGGGGCCAGCAGGTGGTGCTTTCCCTTTGAACTCAGAACTGAACCAGAGTGGCAGCATGGTGCTGGGGGAGCAGAGGCCCTGCCTACTCCCGGCCATTAGAATCCCATGGCACTCACGACAAGAGTAGGGATTTTTAGTTCCGGGGGTCTTGGCCAAATGCCAGTTTGGGATTTCAGACCAGCTAATTTCCCCCTATATTTTCAACTAGAGGAACCGTTTTTCATTTTCCCCGCTCAATAACTGGTGAGTTGCTGTGCGCTCTTACACAGCTGTCACTTTGCACCTAGAGACAGCTGTATTTCAGTGCTGGGTGAAGGGAATTCCATCTATACATCAGGATGAAACACACTTTGTGAAGGTTTATATGTTGGGACTCATACCCGCCGCATGCCCGTACACTCAATCCCCTTCCTGGGGTTCATCTTTGTTCCTAACTTAAGCAATAAATAACCAAAGGCAGATGTTAGCCCCAAGCACCCTCCTGAGCCGGCTTTTCTCTACAGGACTCCTGTCCTTTCTTCTAGCTATTTTTTGCCTTGGAGATTACCTTCAATGCAGTGATGGAGTTTTAATCAGCGACTCCTATCCCCCCAGTCCAGCATTTTATTGCTCCAAGTGCTAACCACTGTGCCACCAATCTTCTAGGAGGCTGTAGTCCAGATAATACAATACAATACTAATACCTAACTTTCATATATTGCTTATCACCCATAGTTCTCAAAATGTGTTCTCATTTTACAGATGGGGAAACTGAGGTACAGAGCAGTGATGTGACATGCCCATGGTCCCTCAGCAGGCCAGTGGCAGAACTGGGAATAGAACCCAGGCCTTCCAAGTGCCAGTCCTCTAGCCACTAGGCAACACTGTCTCTTCAAATGTACATAAGGGGCACAAGGATTCAGATTCATCCACCCACTCGCCTGGCTTACACTGCATTCGGTCTCAGGAACTGCCCCGGGGCATGCTGCAGTGGGTCCAAGTCCTGCTGGCCCAGGCAGCCCCAAGGGGAACGGAAGGTGAACACACTGAACAAAACACAGCAAAACCAGAGTCTTTTTCCGGCAGGTCTGGTGAGAGGGTGCCAAGCAGAGCAGCTGTGCTCCGGCTCCTCTCTCCTCCCACCAGCCACTCCTGAGCGTGTGGGCTGCTTTTCTCTGCGCTGCAAATCCCTTCGTACAGTATTTGAGCTGATAGCATTATACCGCAGTGCTCTGCGAAAGAGAAGGGAAAACAGAACTCCAGGTAGTGTGATAAGAATGGGGATGGGGGAGGGTTACAGAAATATTGCCTTCAGCTTCTCTCCTCCTCCTCACACACATCCTGAAGCTGGCCTGTGCTGGTGAGAGAAGGCTCCTGATCCATCACAATGAATAGGATGGTGCTAGAAACTCTATCCAGCCCAGGTTACACGGATACTACAGGGGAGAGAAGGCATGAGGGACAGCGATGCCTTAGGTCCAGCCTCATTGACTCTATCTTCAACCATGAAGTAAATGATCCCAGGAACAGTGGGAACCAAGTGGGAAAGTCAATGGTACCATGATCCACTAAGGGCAGTGGAAGTTCCTCTAACAGGTGTGGGCAAAGCATGGCTGGAGGTGTAGGAGCGAAGGGATTAAATACCACGGAAACACAGTGGGTCCACATCACCATCTCCCTGCTACTGGGCTCAATCCTGCCCAATGCTCAAAATCAATGGGCCGACTTGCAGAGCCAGGTGCTTCTCAATGTGAGTGAGGGTGGCAGGATCTGGTCCATTATAAGTAAGGCCCCGATTCTACAACTGGATCTACATAGCCGAGGCTCACCGAGAGGATTGGGACCTATGTGTGCTCCAGGGACTGAAGTAGGGAACCAGAGTCAGGATTATTGGGTTTTGTTCTCAATTCTCTGCCACTTATTCACTGAGACACCTTGGGGAACTCACTTCACCTCCCTGTGCTTCAGTTTCCCAACCGACAAAACGAGGATAACACCTCTTTATTGCACAGGGAATGTAGTTGTATGTTTTGCCACACACAGGCACTTCCAGTCCGAACGACGTCTATTTTAGATGACGGGGAAACAACAAAAATAAAGTCTCTGCAAGAGAGAGCACAGCATGCATGTCTCTCACTGCAACGTGCTACCTCTGTATTGAACACAGAACTGCAGCCACCTCCAGCAGGAATCATGCTAAAGGGCAGGGCTATCACAGAATTGCCATCCCAGCACATGCCGTTGTAGCTGGGCATGGCAATGCGGAAGCTCTGCTTCAGTGTGCCCACAATGATCCAAGCCACTTTAATGCATTCAGCCCCTTCTGGGGTAACGGCGTCCCTGAGCCCAAATCCAATAAATGTACAAACAAAAGACTCCTCAGTCCAGCCAGGCTCAGTCACCCGCTTCCTAGTGGACAGGCCCCAGCTACAATAGCCTGTCTTAGCAACTGGCTCTGTGGCTCTTCTCAGTCAAACATCTGGGCTCAGCCTACCCTCCTCCCCAGGGCTCCAGCAGGCCACGCTCCTCCTACATCTGTGGTCTTCCCCACACAGGAGTAGCCTGTCTGCTCTCCTCCCCTGCTAGCCCTCTCCTGCTGGAATTTCCTCTTCTAAATCCAACACTCAGAACAGGTGTAGTGGGCGGGGCTAATTGAACCCAGGGCTGCTCTTTAACCCTTTCCTATCTGGTGCAGGGTTTGTCTACCCTGACATGGAAAGCAAAACCGTGACTGTTACCTAGATACAGTCACGGTAGTTAATAGATGCGTTCACAGATAAATAATGTTTGTGATGCACTTGGAGAACCTCTGAAATATTCAAAACCAGCAAACAGGGAGGGGCAAATTTCCCAAAGAGCCCAGAGCCAGACTGTCAAACCTTCAATACTGACAACCAGGGCCAGATTTTTCTGAGAGCTCAGAAGCTGAGCTACACCCAACATACTGACAAACTCTGAATAGCTGGCCACTTGTTTTGGTGTGTAAGTGGAAGGTGTGGGTGCTAAGCCCTTTGGAAATTTCTGCCCTATGGTGACTAAAGATGGGCCAAAGCTGTGAAATCTGGATCCAGTTCCATACTGAAAGTTCAAGGTGGTCCAGTTTGGATCAACATCTGGCAACCAGGGTGCTGTCCCCAAAGGAGCCATCCTTCCCAAATTCCATCCTGATCAGGGACAAATAAAACTGGGACATAGAAATGGACCAACGTTCTCTGTAACTCCTCCCAGCCAAAGGATATAAATTGGTTATGCAGTGAGCAGGAGAGACTTTCTGTCAGGCTTTTCATTAGATTTGACTGTCTCAGAATGGGCCTGTTCCTGCTAATGGGAGCTCAAGGTGAAACAGAGTTATCAAAAGAGAGTAAGACCTGAGAGTAAGCATGAAATGGACTCTGCTGGAAAATGCAGCAGGAGAACACAGGCAGCAACCCCCAGCAGCAGGGACTGCTCTTCACTGGAGGAGACTGAGGAACATGGCTCCAAGGCAAGTCCTTATTCTCTCTCTCTTTCAACAGGAACCAACACCAACAGGCCACCTGTGCTGAGTTATACATGGCAGGACTGCACTTGGGTCTCTGCCAGCAGAGGACACCATGTTCATGGTGTAGAAAACAAATGTAGTGATTGACAGGCAGGTGCGTTCTCCAGCTTTCTGTTAATGGCATATTCCTTCACTGTCAGTCAGAAGGTGGAACTGATGGGCTAGTCCTGGATTTAATGCACCTGTTTCTTTAGATGCTCTCAACAAAAGCATGACTCGGTCTTGAGGGGTCTGGAGAATCTACCTAATCTATTTTACCTTATCTAATCTATCCCTCCAGCTTATCCTTCCTATCAAATCTAGCCATGCAAATCTGTCTCCCCATCCAGCCCACACCATCATTTCAAACGCAGCCATCACTTTCACTTATCAGAATTTATTCTGCCCATCTTGTTAAAAAAACCATCCATCCATCCATCCATCAAGTTTTTTATATGCAATCCAAATCCCTCCACCTGTCTAGATTGTTATTTATCACACAGCGCAGCCAGACAACTATCAGTATCCCCATCCATCAGGCTGGGAAAGCTTTGCCTGCGTGTTAGGCTTCTATACAGGAAAGAAAATGTGCTCTAGTGTTGGACCCCGATATAAGCCACTGTCTGGAGTGTTGCATTCAGTGCTGGTCATTGCATCTAGGAAGAATATTAATATTGCTTTGGGAGTGAGCAGTGTGGGCAATGAAGTTTCTATACTCCTGAGCCCTTATTTAATTTTCACTAAGCCTCTACTCAGGCAAACTCCCATAAGGAACAATGGATTTGCCATATACAATCACACCAGCAGCTTTACTCCACTACCCTGCCTCCAACAATGAATATACAGCACTTCAGAGGAAGGTGCAAAAAACTCCTCATAATGAACCAACTGTAGCATAACTTGCCATAGCTATCCCTTCTCCATTAGCGGTTGCCTTATGCTGTGATGCATGAGGGTTTATAGTCTATGTTTTAATCCTACCTAATACAACCACATGGGTAGTCCAGTGGGGTGCAAGGGTTGATGCTTTGCGGATCAGTGGCCAGTGGTTGTCTCCACCTCAGTCCTAGGAGACCTTTCCTGATTTCACACCACGGCTTTGGAATCACCTCTCTCCGGGCAGCCCCTGAAGTAACCCGGGCACATTACTGAGTCAGCGCTACACAGCCCTCCAGCCTAGCTGACGCAGCCAAGAAAGTTCCTACCCTAAAATACTGAGTCTTATACCCAAACCTGCCTTGTTAGCATGAGGGATGGAAGAAGGGCTAGGGCCCCACCCCAGTCCTGTGCACCCCAGCAGGAATCCAGCCGAGCACTCAAGGGAGTGCTGGGAAGAGGGCCCCATTACCAGTGCCACCAGCGCTCCATGGCTCCAGCGGAGGAGGATTCGGAGAGGCTTCCCATCCCCAGTGGGCATGCTGCTATTGGCAACAGGGGCTAGCCAGACCACAAGCACTAATAAGGTGTGCCCCCCCCCGTGCCCATCCCACCCAGCTCTGCAGCAGCAGGATGATTGTAGGGCCACACCATGGCTAACAACGCACTCTTCCCCAGCCCACGGTGCCAGTGGATTGCTCCAGAGTGTTCATTAAAAGCTCAAAGTCTCTCAGGGCACAACACGAGGTTCTCGTTTTCAGCTGGACGCAGGAAATGTGATGAAGCACCAGGCTAATGCAGCAGCTTCCCCCTTGGGCTCATTCAAATCACAGTGTCACACAGAGAACCAGTCTGGGGCTCTCATTCTGGTGCATTTGGCCAGGGGCAGCAGCATGGTCTGGTGGTGAGAGAACCTGGCTTGGCGGCAGAAAACCTGGGTTTTAATCAAGGCTTTCTCAGTAGCTCAGAATGATGCCTTGGGCAAGTCCCTTACACACTCAGTTTGGTGTGATGTGCAGGCGTCTAATGGGGCCTCAGTTTCTCCACAGGACTGATACAAATGTGGGTACATTGTAACATGTTTTCAGCCCCTCCAATGAAAGGTGTTTGGTGTATACACACTATCGTTATTTGTCTGGCCCTTCACCCCAGATTTGACGTGACTGGCTATCCTCGCTCAGGGAAGCTGTTGTAGCGTGATGCCAGACAGGGCTGCAAAGCCTTTTCTCTCTGGAGCAGCTTGCAGGGAGCCCACAACAGAAACACCAAGGAGAGGAAACGGGACCAAGAGCTCATTTCAGCCCCTGCCTCCTGCTCCATTACCTAGCTCTGGCTGCTCCTCTACCCCGCTGCAAACACCTCACCACTTATGGCATGGGAGCCTTCTCCTCCTCCACAGGCCCGACGGAGCTCCCTGCCTCACCTCTCCTTCTCATTTCTGACCTAACCGAACAGATCTCTCATCGCCCTGGCCTGTATCTCTTAGCCTCTGTCTCTCTCTGCTCCGCTTCATTATTAACTCAGCGAGTGCATAATTGACACACAATCGGAGTAGCGGCTGAGTGAGAAGGCCCTGAGCCGCAACATACCTAGGTGCCTGTCTCCCACTGAAATCAATAGGAATCAGCCACCAAAATACTTCAGAGGATCTGGGCCCAAGACCCTAGCTGCAGCCTCTGGCCAAACAGGAGGAGCAGCAGAGCCCTAACCCCGCCCTGCTCCGGGGGGCAAGTAATTACATCTCCCCTAATTAGGATGTGGCTTCCCTCCCACTCATGCCAGGAGATCTCTGGTGGTTGGTGCATGGGGGTGGGGTAACACCAGCCCTTGCTCTGCCTAGAGTTGCCAGGCATCTGGTTTTTGACCAGAATGCCTGGTCAAAAAGGGACTCTGGTGGCTCCGGTTGGCACAGCCAACCAGGAAGTTAAAAGTCCAGTTGGTGGCACAGTGAGGACCCAGGGCTAAGGCAAGCTCCCTACCTGCCCTAGCTCCGCGCAGCTCCCGGAAGCAGCCACCAGGTCCCTGCAACCCCTAGATGCATGGGCATCCAGGGAGGCTCCATGCGCAGCCCCTGTCCTGAGGGTCAGCTCCGCAGCTCCCATTGGTCGGGAACCATCTCCCACACCCCAACCCCCTGCCCCAGCCCAGAGTCCCCTCCTGCATCCGAACTCCCTGCTGGAGCCTGCATGCCCCAACCCCATGCACCAGTCCCCTCCTGCACCCCAAACCCCTCATCTCTGGCCCCACCCCAGAGCCTGCACCCACAGCCGGAGTCCTCACCCCCACAACCCTCTGCTCCAGCCCAGAGCCCTCTCCCTCACCCTGAACCACTCATTTCTTGTCCCACCTGGAGCCTGCACCCCCCAGGCCAGAGCCCATACCCACCCCTCACACCCCAACCCCCTGTCCTAGCCTGGAGCCCTCTTCTGCACCCCTCATCCCCGGCCCCACCCCAGAGCCCACACCCCCAGCCAGAGCCCTCACCCCCCTCCTGTACCCCTACCCCCTATCCCAGCCCGGTGAAAGTGAGTGAGGGTGGGGGAGAGCGAGCGACACAGGGAGGGGGATGGAGTGGGTGGGGGCAGGGCCTTGGAGAAGGGGCGGGGCAGGGGTGTTCAGTTTTGTGCGATTGGAAAGTTGGCAACCCTAGCTCTGCCCATTTCCTTGGTAGGGGTGAGTATCGGGTGCCCAACTCCTCCCCCACCCCTCCTGGAGCCCCAGCTGCCATCTGCGCAGACGCAACCGGGAAGAGGAAAAAGCTTTATCCCCCACTTCCCTCCTGTACAGCCACATTAGGGCTCACCCCAAAACTGTGTCCCACATGGCTGCCCGCCTGACACCCAGCCACAGATCAGTCACTCCCAAGCACCTACCAGCACGTGGGGGGTGCTGGCAATCAGGGAGCCCCCCCTCTCAGCACCTAGCCCTCCTTGAGGCCAGCTGTGCCATCACTTCACCACCCACAGAGCTGAGCCGCCCAAGGGGGAACCTGTGCTGTGACCGAGGGAACGTTATGCAGAGAGCACCTAGGGGAGGCTGCCAATTTCCCATTGACAACCCTCCGTCACTCTGTTCCTATGACTACAGATGGAGCAGGCAGGTGGAGGTGGCTTCAAGCCCTCTGTGCATGGCCTATTGTCTGGGGCTGAGCAGGGGCCGTCGTGGCTCCTGCTGAAAATTACAGCAGTCTCAGGGCTGCTGTAACCTTCATGTTACTTTGCCTGGCCCCCACTGTGCCCTGAGAAGCAGAGGAGAGCTGCAGCTCAGCATATTACGTGCCCCTAATCCGCCCCTTACACTTGGGCTGACAGCAGCGCTGGCTGCACAGGGGTTACTCTTAGGAGGGCATTTCTGCCCATTTCAAGGCCCCTTTAGGCTTCCGGGGCAGTATCAGAGCCTTGCTGTAATGGAGACTCAAGCGCAGTGCTTGGAAGAAGCGAGAGAAACCTGTATGTATCTGCACATATAGCATGAAAGACTAGAGCCAGGAAAGACCAAAACAGACCACTCCATTGCACTTCCCCTCCCTCAGCTCCTGCATCTCTTCGGCCATTCACAGGAACCACAGAACCAGTGTGCAGGGACTTAGGAGCCTGGGTTTGCCTCTCCGCTGTTCTTTTAAGACCCACATTGTGATAGTCACCTAAAGTTCTGGGAGACAATTCTTCCCCTGTGGTGCCTACTCATGAGAAGAGAGGGAGGGGTGGCCAGACTTGTGGGCTCTATTTCCTAGAGCTGACCACAAAGCCGTGCAATCACATCAATCCCATTTGTTTGCCCAGCTCCATTCGGTGCACCCTACGGGCTGGCTCTTTTTGGTTTCTTCTCCGTCGGCGCGCCAGTCGGATTGAGGTCGTCGGCAGGAATGCATGCAGCTCTGGGGAGAGTGTTTGCTAATCAGCAGCCGCTGCAGAGAGAGAGAGCCATCGACCTCCAGGAGAGCCGCTCTCAGGAGCAGGCCTGGGGATCTCTGGACCAGTTCTGCTCCTAATCCCTAGCTTTGCAGTACGAGCCTTTCTCTAGGGTCAGGCACACTAGGAAGGGGCAGGCTGCTGGCTGGTTACGGCAGGGGAGGAAGGTCGCCTGTCTGCCCTTCTCCGCTAGCCCTACCTTCACGCGTGGAGCAGCTCCCCTGAAGTCAATGAGGTTGCAGATCAGAGGTGGGGGAAGGCAGCAGAGTCACAGGTTGGGTGGCAGCTCAGAGTTAGGGGAAAGATCAAGCCCTGTAAGTGCTCTGCTCTCTCTGGCCTGGTCTACACTACGAGTTTATGTTGGATTTAGCAGCATTACATTGAATTAACCCTGCACCCGTCCACACAACAAAGCCATTTTTTCCGACATAAAGGGCTCTTAAAACCAATTTCTGTAGTCCTCCCCAAGGAGGGGATTAGCGCTGAAATCAACATCGCTGTTTCGAATTAGGGTTAGTGTGGACACAATTCGAAGGCATTGGCCTCCGGGTGCTATCCCACAGTGCACCATTGTGACCGCTCTGGACAGCACTCTGAACTTGGATGCACTGGCCAGGTGTACAGGAAAAGCCCCGGGAACTTTTGAATCTCATTTCCTGTTTGGCCAGGTGAGCTCATCAGCACAGGTGACCAGGCAGAGCTCATCAGCACAGGAGACCATGCAGTCCCAGAATCGAAAAAGAGCTCCAGCATGGACCAAACGGGAGGTACTGGATCTGATCGCTGTATGGGGAGAGGAATCCGTGCTATCAGAACTACGTTCCAAAAGACGAAATGCCAAAACATTTAAAAAAATCTCAGAGGCCATGAGGGACAGAGGCTACAGCAGGGACGCAACACAGTTCTGCGTGAAACTTAAGGAGCTCAGACAAGCGTACCAGAAAACCAAAGAATCAAATGGACGCTCCGGGACAGAGCCCCAGACATGCCGCTTCTACGCGGAGCTGCATGCAATTCTAGGGGAGGCCGCCACCACTACCCCACCCCTGTCCGTGGACTCCAATGATGGGGTACTCTCTGCCATGCCTGAGGATTTTGCGGACGGGGAAGATGAGGAGGAGGAGGACGACGAGCTTGAGGAGCATACACAGCACACCGTTCTCCCTGACAGCCAGGATCTTTTTATCACCCTGACTGAAATACCCTCCAAACCCAACGAAGCCGGAGAAGGGACCTCTGGTGGGTGTACCTTTTTAAATATAATATATGTTATAAAAGCAAGCGGTTTTTAATGATTAAGTAGCCCTGAGGACTTGGGATGCTTTCATGGCCAGTACAGCTACTGGAAAAGTCTATTAACGTGTCTGGGGATGGAGCGGAAATCATCTAGGGTCATCTCCAGGAAGCTCTCCTAGAGGTACTCTAAAAGCCTTTGCAGAAGGTTTCTGGGAAGAGCAGCCTTATTCCATCCTCCATGGTAGGACACTTTACCACGCCATGCTAGTAGCAAGTAATCTGGTATCATTGCATGACAAACCCTGGCAGCGTATGGTCCCAGTGTTTGCTGGTATTCAAGCAACATCCGTTCTTTATCTCTCTGTGTTATCCTTAGGAGAGTGATATCATTCATGGTAACCTGGTTGAAATAGGGGAATTTAATTAAGGGGACATTCAGAGGTGGCCGTTCCTACTGGGCTGTTTGCTTGTGGCCGAAAAGAAATCCTCCCCGCAGTTAGCCACGTGGTGTTGTGGGGCGTGGGGGGGGGGCATTGGTGCTGAGCTGTTCGCATTTGGTTAGCAGGGATCTTCCCTGATACCAGCCACACGGTGGGGTGAGGGGTAAAGCAATCGTCCCAGAGAATTGGATAGCGGGGGGTGAGGGGGAAGAGGAGCGGGAGTTAGTTAACACATTAACAGGAAAACCGCAGCACTAAATGGCCAACTCAACGTGCTTTGCTTGGTATGGGAGAGGAGGGTGCTGCTGTTATGAAGGTTGCAGAAGCCGAAAGACTATGGCTTATCATGGCCACCTGCAATCCAAATTCTGTTGCCTGGCCCTGCATGTGTGATCTCTAACACCAAAGCCGCAGGCACTCACTATAAGATGCAAAATGCGACCTTGCACCAAAATCATATGTGCTATGTAATGTGAATAGCGTTGTTCACCGTGAAAGAGTATAGCCATTATTCTGTAAAATGTATCTTTTAAAATACTTCATTCCCTTTTGTCCTCCAGCAGCTGCAAATGTTTCAACCCTCCCTCCTCTGTCCCAAAGGCTATCTCAGATAAGGTGGTGAAAAAAACGCACGCACAGCGAAATGTTCTCTGAGCTCATGCAGTCGTCCGGCACTGACAGAGCTCAGCAGAATGCGTGGAGGGACACAATAGCAGCGTACAGGAAAGTGGCCGATGAACGTGAGGAGAGGTGGCAGCAGGAAGATCAGAGGAGGCAGGAGGCAACACTGAGGCTACTGCGGGATCAAACGGACATGATCTGGCGCCTGGTGGAGGTTCAGGAACGGCAGCAGGATCACAGACTGTCGCTGCAGCCCCTGTTTAACCACCCTCCCTCCTCCCCAAGTTCCATCATCCTCACCCAGACGCCCAAGAATGCGAGGAGAGAGGCTCTGGGCACCCAACCGCTCCACCCCAGTGCACAGCCCAAGCAACAGAAGGCTGGCACTCAACAAGTTTTAAAGTGGCCTTTTCCTTCACTCCTCCCCTCCTCCCACACCCCACCCAGGCTACCTTGTGCGTTATCTCCCTATTTTTATAATCAATTAATACATGTTTTTTAAACGATAGTGACTTTATTTCCTTTACAAGCAAGCTGTGATCGAAGGGGGGAGGGCAGGTGGCTTACAGGGAATGTAGAGGCAACCAAGGGGGCGGGTTTTCATCAAGGAGAAATGAATAGAAGTGTCACACAGTACCTTGGCCAGTCATGAAACTGGTTTTCAAAGCTTCTCTGATGCGCCGCGCTTCCTGCTTTGCTCTTCTAACCGCCCTGGTGTCTGGCTGGTCATATCCAGCGGCCAGGCGATTTGCCTCAACCTCCCACCCCACCATAAACATCTCCCCCTTACTCTCACAGAGACTATGGAGTACACAGCAAGCAGCAATAACAATGGGAATATTGGTTTCGCTGAGGTCTGAGTGAGTCAGTAAACTGCGCCAGCGCACCTTTAAACGTCCAAATGCACATTCTACCACCTTTCTGCACTTGCTCAGCCTGTAGTTGAACAGCTCCTGACTACTGTCCAGGGTGCCTGTGTACGGCTTCATGAGCCAGGGCATTAAGGGGTAGGCTGGGTCCCTAAGGATAGCTGTAGGCATTTCAACATCCCCAACAGTTATTTTCTGGTCTAGGAAGTAAATCCCTTCCTGCAGCTGTTTAAACAGACCAGAGTTCCTGAAGATGCGAGCGTCATGAACCTTTACCGACCATCCCACGTTGATGTTGGTGAAACGTCCCTTATGATCCACCAGTGCTTGCAGCACCATTGAAAAGTACCCCTTGCGGTTTATGGCTGCCATGGTGCTCCGGTCCCAAGA
Source organism: Lepidochelys kempii (assembly GCF_965140285.1). Classification (NCBI taxonomy): domain Eukaryota; kingdom Metazoa; phylum Chordata; order Testudines; family Cheloniidae; genus Lepidochelys; species Lepidochelys kempii. The sequence continues at coordinate 25,644,091 of NC_136392.1, read as the reverse complement.
TAGGGATATGGGTTCCGTGTATAGCCCCAGCACAGTTAGGGAATCCCATTGCAGCAAAGCCATCTACTATGACCTGCACATTTCCCAGAGTCACTACCTTTGATAGCAGCAGCTCAATGATTGCGTTGGCTACTTGCATCACAGCAACCTCCACAGTAGATTTGCCCACTCCAAATTGATTACCCACTGACCGGTAGCTGTCTGGCGTTGCAAGCTTCCACAGGGATATTGCCACTCACTTGTGAACTGTGAGGGCTGCTCTTATCTTGGTATTCTTGCACTTCAGGGCAGGGGAAAGCAAGTCACAAAGTTCCATGAAAGTGCCCTTACGCATGCGAAAGTTTTGGAGCCACTGGGAATCACCCCAAACCTGCAACACTATGCAGTGCCACCACTCTGTGCTTTTCCCGGGCCCAGAATCGGCGTTCCACAATATGAGCCTGCCCCAGTAACACCATGATCTCCAAATTGCAGAGGACCGCGGTTTTAGAGAAATCTGTGTTCATGTCCTCATCACCACATTGCCGTTGCCTCCTTGCCTGGTTTTTCAGGTGCTGTTTCTGCATAAACTGCACGATAATGCATGAGGTGTTTACAATGGTCATAACTGCTGCAGTGAGCTGAACGGGGTCCAGGCTTGCCATGCTATGGCGTCTGCTCGGGCAATCCAGGGAAAAGGGCGCGAAATGATTGTCTGCTGTTGCTTTCACGGAGGGAGGGAGGGTTGACTGATGACATTTACCCATAACCACCCGCGACAAATTTTTGGCCCCATCAGGCATTGGGAGCTCAGCCCAGAATTCCAATGGGCAGCAGGGACAGTGGGATAGCTACCCACAGTACACTGCTCGGAATATCGACGCTTGCCACGTACTGTGGACGCACACCTCCGACTTAATGTGCTTAATGTGGACACATGCACTCGAGTTTATACCATCCGTTCCCAAAAATCGACTTCTGTAAAATCGGAGTACTTTCCTAGTGTAGACATGACCTTAGTTCCAACCCCCACCCTGCCCCCGCCACCTGCTTCCCCTTTGCTTCCCTCTACTGCTGGCAGCTGTCCGGTGAGTCCCAGAAGACCAGAAGGGGACCAGGAGTATGGCTTTATTCCCCCGCCTCCCCCCAGCTACCTGCTGTCATGTGACATTGCGGGATGAAGGGGAGGCAGCATCTTACGTGCTGGCTTTGTCCGCAAGAGCCAGTGGGCAGCTCTGGCTCTCTTGCAAGGCTGTGAGCCGCACGCCAGGACATTTGGCACCTGGCTCCCAGTTTCTATGCTGGCTCTCGAGTGGGGGCTTGGCACAAACCAGTGACATGATTCACCTTCCAATTTGCAGTGGCCTCTGCCTGCCAAAAAAAGACACTCCCAACCTCACAAGTGAGACTTCATCTCCCCGGGGCGCTAGAGCAGCCAGACAGAGGAGGTCTCAGGGAGGCTGGGAGTGAGGGGCTGGTCAAACAGATTTATTTGCTGAAGTTTTTTTTAAAAGGGGAAAAATATAGTAAAATAAAGTGAAAGCGACAGCTCCAATTTCTGCGTTAATGAATAAATTAAACACATCCCAAGAGGATAATTAAAACGCTTTGAACCAAATATTTGTCAACTAAATAAAAAAAAAAAAGCCAGAGACAAATCAAGCAACTGCAATTAAGGGGAAGAGACGTATGTGTGATTACAGAGGGGAGGGGGAGAAGACGGAGACTACCCGCAAGCAGATGCGTGCCTGCGAGTCACCCCAGCCTCCTGCAGGGCCCGTGCTCTCCACTCTCCAACCATTACACTGCATGCTGAGGTTGGTAACTAGGGTAGCTTGTGAAGATCCTCCCTGTCCCATAGTACCTGCATTTTGTTCCCATCTGAAAGGTACCAGCAGGAGCAAAGGAGTCAGTAGGAAAAACTTTTTCACTAGGAGGGTGGTGAAGGACGGGAATGCGTTACTTAGGGAGGTGGTGGAATCTCCTTCCTTAGAGGTTTTTAAGGTCAGGCTTGACAAAGCCCTGGCTAGGATGATTTCATTGGGGATTGGTCCTGCTCGAGCAGGGGGTTGGACTAGATGACCTCCTGAGGTCCCTTCCTACCCTGATTTTCTATGATTCTATGAATTCCAACCCATTGGGTAGAATTAAAAACCCTGGGAGGAAAATCTGGTGTGTCCTCCACTTAACCCTACCCCCTCATATTTTCTTTCCCTTACTTCTGTCCTCAGACCCATGCTCAAGCCCCTGTACTGTGACAAACATCCACGAACTACCCTGCAGTCTCTCAGTCAGCTAATGGACGTTCCCAGGTAACATTCCCGCCCCCCTCCCGCCCGCCCTCTTGTTCCAGATCTGCAACAGGCAGCAGTGTTCCCCACCCCATTGTGCTTTACATTTCTCTGCCCTGCTACCACTTTCTCACTGCTGTTGCAGCCTGTTCCAAAGGAGAGCAGCACACTGCGTTCTCTCTTATGGAGACTTAGCTTTTGTTCTTTCTTGTGGATTTCCCTTTGTTTAAAATAAAAGTCATTTTCAACTGAAGAGACAGCTTTTGCTCTTGGGCTATGGAAAGCATGACAAATGTGGCACAGCACCATCAGGGACCGCACAGTATCGAACAGGAAGCAGGCTCAAGCAAGACTTGGGGACAGACAAGACTTTAGGAGTTCTCCCGGTCACACTCTGAATTTGGTCTCATCCATTCTGTTGCTGATGGCACAATTAGACTGCTACCATTCTACACAGGTTCTTATCCACCTTGAACACCACCCTATCTGAGCGCCTTCAAGCAGTGCATTAAGCAATGGGACTAATGTCAGTCACAGGTGGTTCATTCTTTCACGTCCGCTCCCCACTGGAGGACTGGTTTGGCAGGGTGTTTTGGGGTTTCGGTCCACATCACTCTGGATTTATAGCAGAGAGCATGGGTCCAAGAAGCAGGCCTGGACCTCGGAGCAGAAGATGGCAAGGTTTGTGATGGTGCTTAGGCCCAGTTCCTTAGTCAGACACCCAATACTCCCTGCTTCTTTGGAACCCATTTCCCTCAGCCACATAAAAGAATCTTTCCAAAGGACCTTCCCACAATTTCAATGTCACAGTTGGCAGGCAAAAAAAGAAAAAGGAACCATCCAATACATTAACACTACACTTGCTATAAAAGACACACACACACCCTGTTAATCATTTTAAATGACACTGTGGGACTACAAATAAGTCCTTTTACTGGCACAGGCGGTGGGCAAAAAAAAGTAATTCTGTGCAAAATGCCATAGATTCTCCTGCAGTGATAGCTCAGGAAAATGTGATGAGAGGTTATAACTGCTGAAGAAGCAATTTGCTGTCAAGGATGCAGATCTAAATTGTTCTCCGCTTTCTGGGATGAAGTAATTGGGCATCTCACCTGCATACAAGGCAGCGTCTTGTTCAGCGCTGCCAACTCTTGCGATGTTAGCACAAGTCTTGCCATTTTTACTGCTCATCTTAAAACCCAAGCCTCCAGAGATGAGAATCTCAGCTTTTATTAAAAAGAGTAAGTTTCTAGTGTTAAGGAAAAGTGAGCACATGTGACTCCATTTTGGTTTGGGGCCCACCATTGTTTAAATGCCAGCACATCATACACCAGGAGGAGTGATCCTTAGATACTGAATCACTGTGAAAATCCTCCTCCTTGTCTCCAGCCTGCCTTCACTCCCAGTATCTGGTTTTTGTTAGTCTCTAACTCCCTGTCTCTTGGCCTTGATGTGAGGCCTCCCATTCTGATAATAAAAGTTACTGATGCATGGCTTTAGGACCATGCTGTGTAATTAACATACTGGTATAGCACGAGGAATGCACCAAGCAGGGATAGGTGGTAGATAAGACAAGGGTTTGTTTATTGGCTAAGGTTTCCGATGCCCGAGGGCAACATGCTTTGCTAAAAAGTATATAACCTTTGTATAATCTGTATTCAGGGTCCCCCCCCTGGCTAGCAGGGGGGCACCACGCTCGAGCGTAATAAACTTTGTGTCTTTTGGGAACTCTGCAGTTGTGGACTTTGTTTTTGTGCCTCAGCCTAGATTCGAACTGTGCGTGTCCTATCAGGTATAATTCGCAGCATTGGTGTGCGTGTCCTACAAGGTGTAATTCATAACACTAGTCTACGTGTTTGCAGAGAAAAACCTGAAAATGTGATTCACGTCCACCCTGAAGGCACAGCAACTATGTAGGCAACCAAAAAACCCACCATATATTATTTTTTTTTAAATTTCATTATTTTTGAGGCACTCATGATTTTTGGAGTCCTGGAATACTTGGGGTTGCCTGGAGCTGGTTTTGCCACATGGCAGGAGGTTAATTTGGAGGCTTTGAGTCTGTTTTATAGATGTCATTTTTCCTCCTCTTTATTTCCTTCGCTAGCCCTTGGAAAAGCACGACTAATGAATGCTCCTTATCAGGCTCTGTAAGGCCTATTGATCCCATCATGTAGATCCCATCATCACCGCGCCTCTGTATGGATCTCACAGGCTCCGGGACAGAATACGTTGTTAGTGGGCTTCCTCGTACAGTTCCCCAGGCTTTGTTCTACATTATAGGAGCGATCGCATTGATCCTTGGGAAACGGAGGAAAACGCAAGCAACAAGGCTGAGTGGGCTGCAACATTAGAAAGACGGGCTCACGGGGCTTTTTGTAATGACCCTGCTGGAGGCTGCTGTTACCAACCATTTCCCACACCCAGACACCATCTCAGTCCCCCAGATACACGTCTAAAGCACACGGCTCTGTTTGGTCATCTGAGGGTGCAACTCAACTGGCAGATGGTGGCACCACAGTGGTTCATAACCACTGCATACCAGGGCCCTCCTCCACATCACCAGAGGCCTCACCCCATTTAGCAACATGGGAGGGGCAGAGTGCTCAGGAACCTTGGACCCACCTGCCCAGCACAGAGCAGTCTGTGCAGCTAGAGAAGCCAAAGCATCCTGCTTTTCCCCTCGGGGAAGAGATGGCCTGGCTGGGATTTCACACAGCTCCTTGGCAGGCCACTGGTATCCGGGGGGGGCGGGAGGGGAAGGGAGACAGGCACCTTGGTATCCAGCCAACAGCGTGCGCAAAGGTGTAGAATTTGAACTCTGGGCCCCGGCTTCCACCTTGCACGGCGGGAGCAGGAGAGCTGGGTGCCCAGCAGAAACGGGGCCATGCTACCACATGCTGAGCACAGACCCCGCTGCTCCCGGTGCTCTGCTCCACCAGGAAATGGATGGCCACCCCCGCCCCCCACGGCACAGCCACCAGGAACACAGAGCCCTCACCAGCACAACCCCCTCTTGCTCACCACACCCTTCACGGCGCCACTCTCTAGGCCTCGTCCCACCACGGCCAGCAAGTTCATGCAGCCAAGCCATATACCCTGCCGGGGGCTGTCTTGGTGTGGGCAGCCTAGCCACTGCATGCAGAGCAGAAACAGGCCCCAACTTGCAGGATTACTGCAGCCTTCCTGGCTTCACACATCCCACAGCAGATCCCTTCAGATGTAGATCTAGCACACGGACACCCCAATGATGAGCTCATTAGAAGACCCATCTGCTCTCTCCTCTTTGACCCATGCATACTCCTCCTTTCCTGATCCAGACTCCCCCACCAATGCAGCAGCTATTTATATAGGCCCATCATCTTCAGAGCAGCACTTCAGTTGGCATCTCCTGACATTTGAACCCAATGCTTTTGCCTGCCGGTTTCCTAGGCAATGCCCTGAGGGTGCTGGTCGGGCTGTGCTCCGGCTCAGTCCCTCAAAACTCCTTGCTACGCTACGGGCAAGAGATAGCAGGAGGATGGCATGTGGGGGTTGCATTTCCAGTCGTGGGGGAAGGGAGAATAACCAGCAATCACTTTAACCCTCTTCCCCACAGAGAAGCCATCCAGGTGCTGGAAACACCTGGGTCAATGGCACCGTGTGTCTGGTTCGGTTTGTGCTGCTGTGCTGGGGATCACACTCCCCAGCTGGCCGTGGATGCCGTGCCCCCAACTAACAGGAATCGCTCACAGCCTGAGGGACTCTGCAGGGGGTGCCTACCTCACACCAGGGTCCCGCTCTCGTTCACAGCCTGCAGGTTGTGCATGTCCACATGGTCACCGTGTGGGGTCCCCGGGGTGGGCGGCGAGCGAGGCACTGGCTGCTACAACAGGGCCAGCTGCTGTCCTCGAGCTGGGGAGGAGAATGGAAAACAAGAGTCAGAGGGGTCATAAAGCAAACCCAGCATGGGAGGTGTAGCTGCACTGATCACCCCAGGGCCCTCTCTGCCCCCTCACATTCCCAACACCCCCTCCACCCCACACAAGGAAGGGTGGTCTTCACCCCTCTCTCTCAGACACACCCTGGACCCACATGCGCAGGGGTCTGTCTCCTCCTCCTCTCACCCCCAGAACTCTCACCATTTCTTAAGGGAGCAAATTCGTTCTGTTATAACCTCTGTCCTACATTGGGTCCCCAGCCACTCGCTGCATCTCGGGCTGCCCTCACCCCCAGTCCACCCTTCCAACAGGCCTGAACAGGCACTTGGCGTTACTGAGCAGGCACCTAGTGTGTTTGCTGACACCTGGGGAGGATGAAGGGACACGGGTCTGGTTTACCTACCCTGAGGGGCTGTGAGCTGCCAGTCCAATGGGAAACATTGCCACCTGTGACAGACAACCACTCCTCCGGATACCCCTTGTGGCATGGCTTGGCCTGGCCGGTGCGCTGCCCTCTACTGCCCTGGCTAGCTCTTAGAATATCATAGAATCTCAGGGTTGGAAGGGATCTCAGGGGGTCATCTAGTCCAACCCCCTGCTCAAAGCAGGACTAATCCCCAATTTTTGCCCCAGATCCCTGAATAGCCCCCTCAAAGATTGAACTCACAACCCTGGGTTTAGCAAGCCAATGCTCAAACCACTGAGCTATCCCTCCCCCCAGACACCCCTCCCAAGCAGAATAGTTTAAATGGAGACTCCCCCTGTGAGAGTTTCATTGGTTAAGTCTCTTACAGCATATCAATTAGACATTAGCCTCTCAAGTCCAACACTGGTTTCCCAGAGCCCTCCTTCTAGGGGCGGGGAGGGGGAATTTAGGCTAGCTATAATCATCACTCATCTATTCTGGGCGAGCTCCTGTTAACTCTGTCTTTCCCCCTTGCAAGCTGTCTGTCCCACTCTCTCTCCTCCTCTGTCTCCCAGGAGGCTTCTCTTTAATCTCCCGGGCAGGGCTGATTTAGCCACCTATTGCTATGGAGCACTGATTTTCCCCACCTGGGGAGGAGAGCCAACTGAGCCACAGGTGGGGCAGGGCCCATCACCCCTTAAAGGGACCAGTCATCTTCTGACACTTCCCTTTGCCTCCCAGCTGGTGCCTAGCCCCATAGCTTTAGTTCTTGCTCTTGGAATCAGAGTGCCTTCTTCACCACCTCCTGCTTTGCCGAAGCAGCAAGAAGTGATGGGAAGCAGGAGAGCTTCTCTTCCCAGGATGGCTGGTTGACACAGCAGCTCCTCGGTTTTCCATCGCGAAGGCTAAGGCTCCCCTGGCCCGCACGCCCTGGTGTTTTATGAAGAGCCTTTGCAGCTAGATCCCCACAATATGGGGCGGCGTTCTAAGCACCCCAGTGCACAGGCACAGCCTGAGACCAAGGCAAGGAGCAACATGCTCAGCCTGAGTCTAGGCTCCCAAACCCCAGCTTCTCTAAGGAGAAACCTCACTGCCCCACTGCAGCAAACCCTACCCTCCTCCCCTCATACCCCATCTAGCCAGCTCTCTGTCACCTCCCCCCAGGACTGTGCTTGCCCCCTCATTATTATGCCCTGTCTGTAGTGAGGTATAATCCAGAGGCCTCAAGCATGGTAGGAAGCACTGTACTGACACTCACTGAGAGACAGTCCCTGCCCCAAAGGGCTTACAGGCTAAACAGACTATCCTACTTCCCCAAACTCCATCAGCCCCAGGCCTCCCTCTCCTGGGACCGTCACCTACAGGGCTCCAGCTTGGCCAGGAGCACTAGAAAAAACAAATGGCTCTAGTTCTCTGGACAAATACTAATTCCTCATGAGCAAGGCAAGGTACTGGGGCCCCATCCAGCTCTGGTTCAGTGGAGTTACTCCCACTTTGGCCGAAACCGACCCCCTTCCTTATTTGCCTGTGAAGTTCCCAGGCCCCTAAATGACACTGTATCAATCCTCATGGGAATAAGAGCAAGGAGATTGCTGCCTCGGAGAATAGCACCCTGGAAGGAGTAGGAGGGGTTCCAAAAGGATCTGAAATATGCCCCCACCTCAGAGAGTGCATGGGAGATGGACACACAAAAAACTATCAGCCCCCTTCTGCTTCCACTGGCCCTCCCAGCTCACGCTATGAACACCCGTTCGCTTCTTTCCTATGCATTCAATAAGCCTCTTATACCACGCCCACATTAGAAAGAGCAAAGTACATAGACACAGACCTGCCCTGCTGCAATTTAACCTGTGCTGAGTTTTCAAGACCAAATGTTGCAAATGGGGCAGGAGCAGCCAACCATAGCTAATCTAGTCCCAGCCTCTCCCAGCAGGCATTGCTGTGGGGATTAGTGCAAGAGCACTGGTTGGGGAAGACTTGTGATCTGAGATGCAGGAGCACCAGCTCCTGGCACCTGTAAGCTGCCTCTTTTCAAGTACCAATCCTGCTCCTGGAGCCTCTGGTGAATCCACTGGAACGGTAAAGAGACTGGATCCCCATTCAGTGTGTTCTGTGAAGCCTCGGCATCTCACAGTGGAAGGCTCAAAGCCGAGCATGGAGACGGGGTGTCTTTTCTGTCAGAGCATCTCATTGCAAGGAGTGCAGGGTAAGAAGGGCTGGTTCTGAGATCGGCTCTTTTATTCCACAAGGGATGCCTTGTCCTGTTCACCACCCCTGCCTCCACATCACCTAGCATGTCTCCTTGTAGGACAATGCTGTCGTTACATTGCTTTTTCCACACCAAGGGCCCCATCTCTCCCCCCAAAGTCAGTGACAAGCTTCCACTACCTCCCTTGGGAGCAGGACTGCGTCCCTACCAGCCTCTACCCTGAGCCAACAACAGACACGCTCCTCAGCCGTCACTTAGGGGTTGATTCTGCAGGGCATGGGGGGCCCTGATCCCCTATGAGTCAAGGGCTCTTAGCACCATGCAGGACTGGGCCTTGAGGGGCAGACTGACTCTGGGTTACATACATGTAAATCATAGAAGATTAGGGTTGGAAGAGACCTCAGGAGGTTCTAGTCCAACCCCCTGCTCAAAGCAGGACCAATCCCAACTAAATCATCCCAGCCAGGGCTTTGTCAAGCGGGCCTTAAAAACCTCTAAGGATAGAGGTTCCACCACCTCCCTAGGTAACCCATTCCAGTGCTTCACCACCCTCCTAGTGAAATAGTGTTTCCTAATATCCAACCTAGACCTCCCCCACTGCAACCTCAGACCATTGCTCCTTGTTCTGCGGCCGCAGCAGCACTGTGAGGTGGGCAGTGTAGTTACACTTTATCGCCAGGGGACAGCTCTCCCAGCGATCAAAAATAACCATCCCAAACGAGGGGTGGTAGCTTTATCGCCAGGAGCGCGGCTCCCCTCACTAAAGCGCTGTCTATACTGGGGCTTTTCAGTGCCAACATTTTGTCGCTCGGGGGGGTGGTTTATTCACACCCCTCACCAACGATAGTTTTAGCGCTGAAAGTGGCAGTGTAGACATTGCCTAAACAAGCCCAGTTCCCTCAGTCTCTCCTGGAAAGCCATGTGCCCCAGCCCCCTAATCATTTCCGTTGCCCTCCGCTGGACTCTCTCCGATTTGTCCACATCCCTTCTGTAGTTCCCCAAAACTGCACGCAATACTCCAGATGTGGCCTCACCAGTGCCGAATAGAGGGGAATAATCACTTCCCTCGATCTGCTGGCAAGGCTCCTACTAATGCGGCCCAATAGGCCGTTAGCCTTCTTGGCAATGAGGATACACTGCTGACTCATATCCAGCTTCTTGTCCACTGTAATCCCCAGGTCCTTTTCTGCAAAACTGCCGCTTAGCCAGTCGGTCCCCAGCCTGTAGCGGTGCATGGGATTCTTCCATCCTAAGTGCTCTGCACTTGTCAAACCTCATCAGATTTCTTTTAGCCCAATCCTCCAATTTGTCTAGGTCACTCTGGACCCTAACCCTACCCTCCAGGGTATCTACCTCTCCCCCCAGCTTAGTATCATTTGCGAACTTACTAAGGGTGCAATCCATCCCATCATCCAGATCATTAATGAAAATGTTGAACAAAACCAGCCCTAGGACTGACTTCTGGGGCACTCCGCTTGATACCGGCTGCCAACTAGACACTGAGTCGTTGATCACTACCCTTGCAGGTGTAATGCTGACAGACCCCAGACGTCGGCGGGTGGGATCAAAGCTGGGACCTTTGGAGATTAGTGCAGGAGCCTCTACCGCATGAACTAAAAGCTAACTGGCTGTAAAGCAGACTCATTTAGCTCTCTCTCTCTTTAAGTGGTCTTGGTGCCACTAGATGGGACAGACCACCACACCCAGAAGATGTGTGGGTTACAGAGCAGCCTGGCATGGTACTGCAGGTGCGCCCCACCTTCATCTTCCCCTATGGGGGCAGCAGTAGGTCCACTTTAGCAGCCTAGAGCCAGGAGCAGCCAACACAGACTAACAAAACAGCATGTCCCTTGTTCAATAAGATTTCAGGACAGGAGCAAGCACAATAAACAGCTCACAAGGGCCTCACCTCAGGACCCTGCTTCACAACTTAAAGCCCACAAAGTGAGCCTCTGGTTAGGCTGGTCTGGAGCCTGAGATGAACCAACCATTACTTACTGCCACCTACAGAGCTTCGACTCCCACTTCTCTTTTGCTCGGCTGCCTGTAGCTGTTTACGTAGCCCAGCTGTAGGGAGGGTGGCACCTCCTTGATTACATCCCAGGCTGATCCAGTTGCCTTTAAAGGTGTAGTACGCTCCTTTGCAACAGGTGTAAACCACTGAAATCATTTGGGTTACCCCAGTGTAACCGAGATCAAAATCTGGGCTTAGGCCTGGCCTGCTGCCATGGAAGCCAATGGAAATTTTTGCCAGCATCCTCAGTGGGAGCAGGGCCAGGCTCTTAGGGTCTGTCTACACTGTACTTAGACATCCACGGCTGGCCCGGGATCTAAGGGGCTGTTTAATTGTGGTGTGGCCATTAGGCTCAGTCGCATCCCAAGCTCTGGGATCCTCCTATCTTGCAGGGTCCTACAGCCCGGCCTCCAGCCCGAGCCTGGTCGTCTATACCACAGTTAAACAGCCCCTTAGCCCGAGCCCCGTGAGCCCAAGTCATCTGTCCCGGGCCAGCCACGGGTGTCTAACTGCAGTGGAGGCATACTCTTAGTTTCTGTTTTCAGCCTGTAGCTTAGGACTTAGTGCTCCAGAGAAACCCAAGCCTGAGAAACCTCAGAACTTACCCTTCCTCCCCACTGTCCTTCTGACAGTTCTCAATAAGGTGTTGCCTCTGGATCTGTCCCAGTGAGGGCTGCAGTGGGCTCAGAGGATATAGGATGACTTTACAGCTTGGACTATGATACAGGCTGCTCCTTTACCAAACACAGGCTGAACCAGATTCCACATCACATGGTCAGGGGAAGTCAGGCTGGAATTTACCCAGCATGGCCCTCACCAGCAAAACACCTGAACTGGGTCCAGGCGTCACAAAAACGTAAGCTGCTTGGCACATGCAGGAGGAAGACAAGAGCCAGGGCTGAATGGTGGGGCCTTCCTGGGGAGGAAATGAGTGATCTTCCGGAACGCTGTGTTATTCAGTGAAGTTGCCAGGCCCAGCGGACTCCTCAGTGCCAATCTTTCTTTCGCACTCCAGTGATGAATGGAAGGTCCTGCAGCTTGGGCGAGTAACTGAGGAAAGAGTATTTGTAAAGCAGGAGACAGCTGGATTCAAACAGGGAGACCCACAAAGCAGATGAAAAGGGAATCACTGGTGATGGATGAGAAAGTGGCACTGTCATAAGGTGCCCCCCACCTGGAGTGCTCTCCTGTGGCAGGCTGGGGCACGCCAGGTGTGCCAGCCTCACTATCCCTCCTTCAGAGCCCCCGGAAATAGTCCAGTCTTTTGAGTACAAATGGCTTTTGTGGCTTAATTTATTACAAAAGAAAGCCCTGGGCACATAGACCATAACAAAGCAAGTGCCACAACTATAGGTCAGACAGTAGATCAAGTAGAGCCCAGGTTCACCCTGCCCCACTCTCTGGTACGACTCCGGCGCCCCTTGCCCTGCCCTGCCTCTCCGGTATGGCTCCGGCACCCCTCAACCCCACCCCACCTCTCCGGTATGGCTCCGGCACCCCTCAACCTCCCCCAGGTATGATTCCAGCGCCCCTTGCCCCACCCCACCTCTCCAGTGTGGCTCCAGCACCCTCAACCTCACCCCACCCCCAGCTCTCCGGTATGGATCCAGCACCCCTTGACCCTGCCCCGCCTCTCCAGTACAGCTCTGGCACACCTCAACCCCACCCCACCTCTCTGGTATGGATCTGGTACACCTTGACCCCACCCCACCTCTCCAGTATGGCTCTGGCACCCCTCGACCCTGCTCCGCCTTTCTGGTACGGCTCCGCCACCCCTCAACCCCACCCTGCCTCTCCAGCATGGCTCTGGCACACCTCGACCCCACCCCACCTCTCTGGAATGGCTCCGGCACCCCTCAACCCTGCCCCGCCTGGCCGGTCTGTGGATCTGGTTTGTGCACTGCATGTTTCCAAGCCCACACATGGGCATCACACTGGATTATAAACCTGATTTTACAATGGCTGGATCCAGGTCTCACAGCTGTACTAATGTGTCCACACTGAACTGCACGGACCTTCTGACTTGGGTCTGCAGCTTGATCTGCATCCACACTACAAAATGACAGGGTTTGGACCAAAGTCGCAGTGGGACTTGGGCTCTGACCCCACCCCTGCTCTCGAGTGCTTGCTGACCAGAGTTGGACTGATTTGTGTATGGACAGAAGGGGAGCTTGGGCTCAAACCTGAATCAGAGCCCAGGCTTAGGGTTCGTCAAAAGAAACCCCCAAACCAATCCCCCTCTCCTCCCCTTCAGCAGCAAATTTCAGAGCCCAGGTCAACTGACTTGGGCTTGCACTACAGGGCTAGAAATAGCCGTGTAGGGTAGGCCCTTCCCCCCGTGCTTAGGCCAAGACTTAGTGCGGTCCAGTTTCAACCGAAACTCAGTCCCAGATGGCTCCCTTTCCTCCTACATTTCTGTCCCCCTGCTTTCATCTGGGACAGGAGACTGATCTTCCTTTCAAACCCCAGTGAGAGAGGCTAGGGAAGGAAAAGAAATCAGTGCTTTGACGAGGGCACACGATCTCATCACACTGGACAAGTGGAGTCCCAGCCCGTGAGGAGAGAACGGCAATAAGCCAAGGCCTTTCTAAGAAGCCGTCTCTGCTTCACAAGCATGATCCATGTAAGGCTCCCAAGTGACGGTCACACCTCAAGCACGCCACAGCCCTATCCCAGGCAGGAGTCTGCAACAGGCCCCCAAACCATTCAGCCTTCGCCGAAACAGCCTCACCTTCCCTGTGTCTCACAAACGGCCATTTCCATACTGCAGATCTGAACTGGATCGAACACCTAACCCCCCCGCCCCCCTCCCAAAAGCTCCTCTAGCTCAACAGAAGCTAAACTAGGATGGCATTGGGCCTTCAAGGCCCTGTGCATGGATGTTACGAGGGTTATTTAGCATTCCCAGAAGAATGGTGTCTGGGTAGGAGGAGCTCTGAAGTGACACAGCTGCTGGTTAGGGTCAAGCTCTGTGCAGCAGGATCCATGGCCCAGAGAACCAGTGCCAGGACTCGGACTCTGAGCTACTGAGCACAGCACAAACTGTGTGTGTTGGTGCAGGAGTCAGGATCCGTGCCACAGCACTAGTGCCTGGATTTGGACTCCCAGCATCTGAGTGCCCCACGATCCACCCACTGGAGCACTCGTGCCAGGATCCTCTCACCGGCACTCCTTACTCAGGCAAATCTCTCATTGATTTCAAGTGGCATTTTGCCCGTGTAAGGAATCCAGGATCAATTCCCTCCATTTCACTGCAGTGCGATCCACCCAGCAGGACACGACGTGCCGGGATTCAGCCCGCCAGCCAGCCTCCTAATGCAGTAGCAGCCGCTCCAGGAGAGACCGTTTGTGCTTAGTCTGACCAGCTGCTTGCTCCTTGCTGTAGCCGATGTTTGATTGTGCCTTCCACCAGGCAGCTAGCTGCTGACACAGCAAGCTGCAGTGCCTGAGTGTGCCCATTGCAGCACTCCATCGAATAACGGCCAGCACTTGCAGCGAGACAGGAAGTAAGGAGGGGGATGGCAATACGGGCAGCGCCAGAGAGGAACACGACAATCAAAGATTTAAAACAACAGTATGGTTAATTGGGTAAAAACACAGCGGGTTGGATCCTGCTTTCATCCACGCTAGCGTAAATCCAGAGTGGCCCTACTGAAGTCAATGGAAATGCTCCTGGTTGTGCCAGTGTAACTGAGAACAGAATTTGGCCCCCTAGCTCTCCAGCTGCTACTGGGCTGGAGTGGGTGACTAGAGCTCGTCCCATGCTGCTAGCCCAGCATCCCCTGCTGCCTACAGGAAGGCTGGACCGCTGCTGGAGTCTCCTTGGCTTGTGGATCACACCCGACTGTAGTGGTCACTTTCCCTGGAGCAGGGAGGGACAGATCCCCCAGGCGGTGGAAGGAGTGGGATGCTGAGGAGATGTTGGGAGTCACTGCAGGAGTTGCAATTGGGGCAGGATTTCGGGATCAAGTCAGTGCCTAGATACCCCAGGGATGGGAGCACAAAGATTAGAACAGATTAATTAGATCAGATGATGCTAGACTGGACTGAGTAGGCAGGCAGTCATGCTAGCCTAGGCTCGATGGGACTAGATTAGAGGAGGACTAGAGTTAGACAGGGTTAAACAGCTAAAGGAGGTGAGAGCAAACGGGGGATTTGCCATGCTAGGATTTGGCTTGGCAGGATTTTCTCCTAGTCAGGCTGGATCTGCCTGCCCTCTCGCTCAGCGCCCTCCCAACAAAACCACTCAGCAATTAAGCCCCAGCATGAGAAGACCTAGGCAAACACACACCTGTCTCTGCTCTACCAAGAATGGCCCCAGCAGGGCAGGGTACAGCAAAGATGTGATGAACAGATGGGGGAGAGTGGCTTCGAAAGAAAAGAACATCAACTAAAAACAAAAATCACCAGCAAGAACCAAAGGTCTCTCTGGGCAGATGGAATCTGCTCCTCCTTCCCCTCAGGCCAAGACAGAAAGATCCCATCTCTGCAAGGCAATGGTCCCAAGATGCTTCTGCCCTCAGGAAACCAACATGCAAAACCCAGGAGGGAGAGAGGTGCTAAAGCCCCCAAACTGTGGCTGTGAGCTAAGCTGTGATTTGCGAAGGGGCATAAGGGAGGTGCCCAAATCCCACCAAAATGCTGTGGGACTTGGGCACCTAATTCCCCCAGGCACCTTTGAACAACCCAGCTTAAAGACCTTCTCCTTAGCAAATCAAACCAAGCACTGTGCTCGGGAGCATGGTGAGCCAGGGAGCTGCATCCAGCAATTGAAGGGGGGATGCATCTTTCCTTCCTCAGCCTCCTCTCAATCCCCGCCCGCTCACCTCCTGTGCGTTCCCTTCCCCCAGCAGAGCAGGGAAATCCCAGCCCAGCCGCTATTATGGAAGTTGTACAAATGAAGGCCCCAACACCACCAGATGCAGCGCTCCCTCAACCCCCCTTGAAGTCAGTGGGAGATGAAAGAGCTCAGCATCTCAGACTCTGGGGACTATATTATGGTCCCACCGTCTGGGACATGAGTGTTCAGAACATCACAAAAAGAAAAGGAGTACTTGTGGCACCTTAGAGACTAACCAATTTATTTGAGCATGAGCTGCTCAAATAAATTGGTTAGTCTCTAAGGTGCCACAAGTACTCCTTTTCTTTTTGCGAATACAGACTAACACGGCTGTTCCTCTGAAACAGAACATCACAGTTATTGTGCGATCAAGGTCCCTGGTCAAATCCAGGCCTTACTGCAAATGCAGGGGAAATTTCCTTTCAACTGACACCTTACGTGACTTTCATCTCCCAATGGCCCAGGGAGAATTCAGGTCTGATGGCTCATATTCCTCGGTATAATTTTCTTTCTCCAGTGGAAAGATGAAACACACCTGATTGTACTTTTCCCCCAGGGCTCTGGGGACATTGCGAACCATGACAGCAAACCTGGTGGCGGTTCTCTGTGTTGCAGACCCTGAGAAGGAAGTACAGCTTCCAGGGAAGATAGAAATGAACAAAAGGCACGCTCTTCACTGGATAAATCTTGATAGATCCCTTGTTGATGGACAAGGACTTACTTTCCCACAGATATTTGGGTCTTAACCAGGCAGAATATATTAGGTTCCCATGAGAAAGCAGGCACAGCAGAATTCCTTTAAGCTAAACCACATTCACAACAGATTCAGAGTTCTTTAGGGCAGGGACTCGCTTTTTGTTCTGTGTTTGCAGAGCACCTGCCCAATGGATTCCTGCTCCAGCTGGATTCCAGGTCCAAGGTGCTATGCTAATATAGATAGCTAGATAGATAGATGTTCCTGCAGAAATAAGTTAATGTATAGATACTGATGCGTTCTACTAATTGATTTCACCCTTGAACATCAAAATTCTAGCAAATCAACCAACATGCATCTCTCAGTTTGCCTGTATGTTACCAGCAGGTGGATCATTAACATGCTCATCATTACTAAGGTCCATCAGCAAATCTGAATCCTTATTTCACATCCAAGGGGAAAACTACCTTTTGTGGCATATGGTACTGCCTTCACCTCCTAACAGTCCAGGAGGCATTCAAGTCCAGCTGTTCGTATGTTCAGAATGCCCAAATTAGACACACAGATAGATCGGGGGAGAGAGAGAGAGCTGGAAACATGTGGACAAGGAGGAATGCTGCAAAGCAGCTGTTGTGAGAGCGCGCTGTGGGTTCCTGCCATTATTTGGATGTTTTACCAGACTGTTTCCTCCATCTGCTGAACCTGGCAAATTTATTTTAGTACTTTGTTCAGATCAACTCTTCCTCTTGCATATAATGGGAGCACTGGGCTGAAGCAATCACAGTCCATCTACTGAGAAACCTGGGAACAATGGGGAATGAGGGGGGGGCTTCAAACCCAAGGAGACATTGGGGATTTGCAGTTGCCCTGGGGAGCTGAAGGAAACCATTTTAATGGTGAACCCTCCTTTCAACCCCCCACCCCAACTGTTTGAGATTCCAAATCATGAACAGAAAAGGAGGCCAGAACCTCATCTGGTGTAAACTGACACTGACCTCAGTGAGCTGTGCTGATCTGCACCCCACTCATTACAAATGGGTATAGTTTAAATCCAAGTCGTTTAAAAGCAATTCCCCCTTCACCCACCTAATTCATCATACTGGGAAAAAATGTTTTTAGGCAAATGTTGCCTTTTTGTGAAATGTCTGAAATACTGGTATTTTTTTCATCCTTGCAACAACTAGTGACCCCCCCCTCACCCTCCTGCAAAGGTTTTTCACTCTTGGGATGTCAGGGACATACCAAATATACTTTCAGCCAAGGCTTCCCACCAGCAAATTTCTGACAGGGAGGGCAGAGCCTCCCTGACTAGCCAAAAGGTCTGATGGAGTGAGCAGAGAGGTCTAGGAGACAAAGCAGCCTGAACTCTGTTCCCACAGCTTGGGTTTAACAGCAGTTTCTACTTATATGTCTCACATTACTGGGAAACTGAGGCATGGAGAGGCTAAATGACTTGGATGAAGGACTAGGCAACAGCAGATATAAGGTTCTAATCCTGGGACAAATGTCTAGGTCTCCAAAATTTGACAAAACCCCACCCCACCTGTGTTTGCATGGACACCCGAACCAGGGAGGGAACTTGCATCCTTTTATTTCATCACCGAGAATCACAGACCCAATGAGAGAGAAAGAAGGGGATAAGCTGCAGCCGCTGCTGTTCTTCCTTCAGCTGTTAGAATGAGACACATCGGGGGACCAGGGGGGTTCAACAAAACAGGAATCGCTGGCAGAGGGCAAAGAACAGACCATATGGCTGAGCAGACAGCTGCACATACAGAGAGGTTTGTACCTTCATGCCATCACCGGGAGCTGAGAGGGAGAGTTTGTCACAGTGATGACCCAGACTTATCCCTGCTCCCTGCCATAACACTCTGGAACTTCATGGCTCATGCACCCCGGAGCTCTGGGTCCCCCGATGTTTGGAGGGAACTTGCATCGGATTGGCAGCAGCTACCAGCACCAGAGCCATGGTAAGCTCCCTGTCGGCCACTCAGCTGCCTGGCAGCAGCTCAGCTGGCTCCTCCACCATGCTGACCATTCGGCCTCCAGCCACAAGTGGGGACAGCTGGGTGGAGAAGGCTCAGCTGCAAGCAGTTGGCACAGTGGAGGCAGATGAGGAGGAGGGCTGGCCTTTCCCTCTGCATCAGCTCCTGTGGGGGGCTGATGGGTGGGAGAGAATAGAAGGTGCATGGGGAACAAAAAAGGGGAACAGCCGAGTCCCCACAAACCCTCAGCAACCCTCCCACGAGGGGACGGAAGAAAAGGCAGCCCAGGGACCAGTGACAGAGACCTGCTGTGGGGAGAGGAAGGCAGGGCCAATCCCCCCCACAGAGGAGGGAAGAAAGGGAGAACCCTACTGAAGGGAGAGAGCAAGGGGCCCCGCCAGGTGGGGGAAATGGAGGACGAGAGCCTGGGTACCCGAAGGTGCTGAAGAGAAGAGCTGGGAGAGGCCCATGGAAGGTGTTGGAATACAAACAGTGTATGCAGAGGAGAGGGCTCCTCATTAGCATTTGGGGGCAGGGCTTGAAAAGAGTGTACGTTCATTGTAGGTAGGGCACTGGCTGAGGACTTCAGAGACCTGACTTCTAGCCCCAGTTCTGCCACTATCCTGCTGGGTGACCTGGGGCAAGTCCCTGGTAGCTTCCATTCCCCATGCGTACCGTGGGGATAACACAGGGGTGGGCAAACTTTTTGGGCCGAGGACCACATCTGGGTGGGGAAATTGTATGCAGGGCTGGGGCAGGGGGTTGGGGTGCGGGAGGGGTTGTGGTGTGCAGGAACGGGCTCAGGGTAAGGGATTGTGGCAGAGAAGGGGTGTGGGGTGTATGACGGGGCTCAGGGAAGGGGGTTGGGGTGCACGGGAGTGCAGGGTGCAGCAGGGGGCTCAGAGCAGGGGGTTGGAGTGCAGGCAGGGAGCTCAGAGCAGGGGGTTGGGGGGCGGGGTGTAGGAGGGGGGCGGGCTCCAGCCCGGCACTGCTTACCTAAAGCAGCTCCGGGGTGGCAGTCACGCACACCAGGGCCAAGGTAGCTCCTGCGGGGGATGGGGGGCACAGGGCTCCGCGTGCTGCCCTTGCCACACCTCCAGGTACCTCCCCCAAAGCTTCCATTGGCCACGGTTCCCCATTCCCGGCCAATGGGAGCTGTGGGGGGTGGTGCCTGAAGCAAAGGCAACGCACGGAGCCCTCTGCCCCCCCCACTCCGTGCTGCAGGGACGTGGTGCTGGCCACTTCTGAGAGCTGCGCAGGGCCTGCGGCACCAGGGGGGCAATCCCACAGGCCAGATCCAAAGCCCTGAGGGGCTGGATCCGGCCCGTGGGCTGTAGTTTGCCCACCACAGGGATAACAGCACTGCCCTACCTCCCGGGGGGGCTGGGAGGCACTCCAATTCTACGGTAATGGGGAGTCTCGTAGGTAGATTCTCATGCCTTAGACATGTTCCCTCCAGGGCAGGGCTTGAGGCATGCTGACAGGGTGAGGGTGGCACACACTTGCACAGCCAGGGTTGTGTACAGAGGCCAAGGCTCCCTAAGGCTGGCAGCATGTCAGCTCTACGTTAACTTTTTTAAAAGATAGTTTTGAGAAGAACAAAATGGAGCTATCGACGCCTCTGGGTCTCCCGAACAGTGGTAACAGGTGCAGAAGCCTTCCTAGGGTAACCAGACAGCAAGTGTGAAAAATCAGGACGGGGGTGGGGGGTAATAGGAGCCTATATAAGAAAAAGAAATCGGGACTGTCCCTATAAAATTAGGACATCTGGTCACCCTAAACCTTCCCTATATTCACACACAGGTTTCAGCTTGTTGCATGGGATTGCCCTTCTCGTCCCTCTCAGGGCTCTCTGTTCTTGCTCACTCTGCTGTATTTACAAGTGAATTTTCAGAGGCAGGGTTTGTAGGCAGCAAAGCGGGGGGCTCAGGGCAGGGAGTTGGGGAGCGGGGAATGGATGCAACCAGGATACACTGCATTGGCACTTCTAGGCCCAGATCTTCGACTGGTGTAAACTGCAATGGCGCGATGCTGACTCACACACCTGGGGACCTAGCCCCTGACTGGGGTCCTGGTGAAACCATTGGAAAAGTCCAACACTACCCCCCAAGAGGAGAATCTGAACCAGGGAACAAAATAGTCTAGGGGGCTCAAATATTGCCCTGACCCAGATAGCACCATTCAAGGTTAGAACTAAGGGGAGTGGAGTGACCTGGCTTTGAGGTCTGCACTCAAATCCCCAGAGTTGATGAGGACCAGACCTCAGGTTTCAGGGATTTCCAGGGATTTCCACATTGTTATGCAAAAAAAAAAAAGAGGAGGATTTCGCAGATCTAAGCCTCCTCGGGATTGCCATAGAAACGTCACTGGAAAGAGTTTTGTCCTTCCACGAGGAATGTCTCCCCGTCTTGAGAGGCAATTTAAAGTGATGGATCATGTCCCCAGCTGATGGGATTTGTAACATATCAAAGCGTCTCCTTATGGTTCATCCCCGGTGCTGATCTGCATGAAGGAGCAGGGGCTGCGGCTCTGGTCCCTGATCGCACAGCGCAGTGCGAGGCTGAAATCGACAATGTACTGGCCATGAGTAACAGCCACCTCCCCCACCTTCTCCACACTGGCTGTTACCATCCTGACACCCTAACACAATTTCCTCAGTGCACCTCAATCCTGCCCTTTAGCACCCCTGCTAAACTGCTGCTTCCAGCAGCTCTGCCAATGGACCCCATTTTGACCCACAACCTCCTCTCCTATTCCAGTCCTTCCCAACCCTCACCTACTGCCAGCTAGGCTGATGCACCTCATCCCAGGCCTGCAGCATGCCGGGTCTCAGGTGCATACACAGCGCAAACCTTTTGATGTCCACTGAGGATCAGGGAGAAGCCACTAGACTCTCTTCACCTGGGATGAGTGAGGACGTGAGCTGAGGTCTCCAGACTTTCAAAGGAAATAAAAGTCCAGGGTGCGAATGGCCCCTTGCTCCTGGCACTGCTCTTTGAAGCACCTGCTTTGTGCTTTCTGGCCCTTATGCCTCACCTGGACGTTCTGGGCAACTTTGGTTCCATTTGTTTCTCAAAGCGTCTCAGTCTCCAAAGCCACAGAGGGTGCACATGGAAGGCTATCCTGCCTCGGTACCCAGTGCTTCGCGCTTAGCATATGGCTGCAGCTGGTTAGCATGTGGCTGCACCATCCTGCTGGGTTTGCTGTTCAGTTCACCCTCAGCGGGGCACCCGTGTGTAAACGCACTGGAAATCAAGGGAAGTGCTGCTTGGGTATTTGCTGAATCTGGCTCCGTTCGCCTTGCCCCTGCTCAAGCTAAAACTGGGACTTTGGGGTTTCCTTTGTAGCTGGGAAATCATTGGTGATTATTATTAATTATCTTATATTTAAAGGCCTAAAGAAATACTTGCTAATCAGCCCCCACCTCACCGCATCTGAGACAGGCACCTAAGTATTAGGAACTCAATGTTACAAATGGGGAAAAGAGACCCAACTGGCCAGTTCCCCCAGGAGTTCCTGACTCCCAGCCTTTTACTCATACGGTGAGATCACAACTCCTCCCAGTGTCCATCAGCCCTGACCTGGAATCAAGACTGCTTCCCTCTCCTCTAGCCCACAGAGAAACTCCCTTTCATCCTGCACCACAAAGCCCATATCCAGGGTTGATTTAAATGGGCCACCCACTCATTGGTGCCAGGGGTGGGGGCTTCCGTGTTTCCTTAACCCTAAGCCCAGATGCAGTCAAGCTTTGTGTGAAATGGGTAGAAAGGTTTTTTCCCCCCACCGGCTAGATCTAAACTCTCCAAGGTTCTCCCCTTGTCACTCATGCACAGTTTTCATTTAAAAAAAAATGCAAGGAGAGGTTATCTTGCTCTCAATTTAATAAAGGAGGGGACATGAAAAGGCCACGAGACAATTTGATTCTGTGGCTTCCCAGCATAATTTCAATCTCTGCTCTCTGTCCTCATTTCCTATTCTCCTTCCCAGGAGGTGTTTGAAAATCTTCAATAATAGCCTTTCCTTTCTGAACAGCCGACAGTGTCCTTTCTTCCCTACATAGAAAGAGAAATGTCCCATTTTCCTTTTGATGTCAAGATAAAATATTACACACACACACACACACAGAGCCAGCTCTCTATCCCAGATCTGGTATTTTAGGAAGAAAAATGAAAAGCTATAATATATTCTAAATCAATTCCTCACACAAGTGACCATTTCCCCTTTAAATGGGAATGTTTAGTCCTCTTCCCCTTTAGTGGGAAATTCCTCCTCACCCTTTCATTCATTGCTTTGGTTTCCTTCCCCACAATTATAGCTCTCCAGGGTTGCATAAACCTGTGATCTTAGCCGGAGGAAGGCCCGAAGCTGAGTGGTCTCCTCACCTCAAGATCACGGGCTGCCAACCCTTCTGCTTAGCTACTAGATGTGGCTATAAGGGGTGAAGGGGACTTCAACAGCTGGATCAAAGGTTCTGGAACTGATATCCCTGGATCATGGGTGCTCTAGGGAGAGCTGTCTGCTCACATGGTGCCGGCTCCTTCCTCCTTATTTCCAATTCCAGCAGCTAGATCACATTAAAAGACACTAAAACAGACTACATCTGAAGATCTGGCACAACACATTACCAATGTGGAATGTTGACCAATGAGGGGTTAAAGTCAGGAAACATGGGAAGGAAGGAGCTACTCACAGCTCTTCTTAAAGCTGAGCTTCCCTTCCCCCTGGATTGGTGCTGCTGAATATGGAGAGCTCCCCCGCCTAGTTGCTCCTACAATCAGCACAGCGGATTGGTTAGTTACCCCGAGATCCACCCCTGCCTGGTGTGCTGAGAGCTCCCCCTCTCTTTTCAGTCTGTTTTAACCCCTGAGAATAATAAACCACCCTCTTGGACGGCCTTCCCCAATGGCTTAACTTTTCTTAAACAAAGTAACAATTCCTAAGGAATGACAGAAATCAGAACAGTGACTCTGTTCTACTGACTTCCGGAAGCTGCTTTCTTTGTCTGAGCACCGCTGGCTTTCGGGTCTTCTGCACAGTGATGTGTCCCAGATGACGGCATACAGGCAAAAACAAATCAATGGTTGCAACATTTTATCATGTTTATGCTGTTCCCAGATTCTAGCCAATAGGAACCAAGCAACTGTCATGGTCGCCAGGTCTGCTCATCCATGAACACGGGCCATCCCTCTTTTTGTTAGAGGATTAACACACTAAGCAAAGCACACAGCTACTATGACTTTGGAAATGCCTGTAGCCCCAATGCCTAGATGTGATGCCCGTCTGTCTCCTTACAGGATTCCTTACCAGCCTGTGATCACTGGACATAGAAAACCAAACCACGTTAGTTGCTTCCTCTGACTTAGACATGAAGGGAATAGCAGAACTAGGAAAGGGTGGGATGGTTAATTGTCCTCTTAAATTTTATGCCTTTGTGCTTTTGGGTTATTGACCCGTACTGATATAGGTCGTCTTCAGGGAAGTAACAAAGCCATCTAGCAACTGTCACAATTCAAGTGAGGTGGTCAGGATGGAGTGAGTGGTTGAATCTTTCTCCCTTTCCTGGCCACATTAGCAAAGCTGGACATGTAAAAAAACCTGGAGAGTGGAAGCTTGTGTCTTTGTCTGCTTTGGTCTCATTAGAAGCCCAGTTGTTTCCTGCAATACAGATGTGAATTCAAGGGAGCTTTTCAATTGCAGGCTCAGCAGCAGTTTCGCAGGATCCCTGCACACCTGTGGAGTTCTGACCCAGACCCCACCACATGTGGCTTGGTCTACAAATAGGAACCATTTTCAACTCACTGAGCTGCTGTGGGGTCTGGCCACCAGAGACACTGGCACAGATGCCCAGGAGCGGGAGTGAAATTGATTAATATTGGTTTCTAATTCTGTACCACAAGGCCTTGCCATTCCCAGTCCCTTCATCCTCTCCTTGAACCATGAAAGCCTCCTTCTAGCTCATTCCCTTGACTCCTTTTGATCTCTCCCTCCTTCCTTCCGCACCCCATTCCGGGCTTTTAAGAAGACAGGGTCGTCTTGTGGTTATCATGGGTATAGTATCATAAGGCAGCCATCCAGGAGCACTCTCCAGTGGTAGACCATAGCAAGACAAGTGTGCATGCCTCAGTTTCCCCTTTCTTCTGCCCACTAAAGGAACATAGTCCCTCAGAATCTGATACAAAGCCCTCCTCTCGGCATAATTTATTCACCTATTCAGTACTTCCTCCAAGCCTTGTAATAAGATCATTTTCCAGTCACCACAATAAACAAACACACAGCAGGTTTTTCTCATTCCCCTCTCCCGGGACAGCACCAACAAGTCACCCACGTGAGAGTCAGAAGCAGCACTTGGATCCCACTTCCTTTAGCCCTTGCCCCAGGCCTCTCGCCTGAGAGTGACCAGTCTTCCCAAGGCTCTGCACTCAGGTCATCAACCCGAGGGTTCCCCCTTCTGCTATGTTCCACTCCTACGGGCCTCCCTGCCTGTGAGTCCTACCCCTGATCAGGGGACCCCCCCTTCTTGTTTCTGGGCTCAGCCCCCCTGAGCAAGCTGGATCTTCCCTTCCTCCTCTGGACCACTGCCCAACCCTTCCGCTCCTCAGGGGTCTCCAGCTTTGGTCAGTTCTCACGAGCAGCTTTCCTCCAAGCTCCTCCTCTCTTTCCAAACTCAGCTTTCCCACGCAGCTCCTGGTTACGTCCCGTTCCCCTGGGTTTCAGACAGCTCGCACCTGCCCCGCTGACTCACCAGGTCTTCCTCTGTCTCCTCGCACACCACAGGTGTTGTGGACCTTGCTGCCTCTTAAAAGGGACAGGTCCACCATGTGACCTATAGGGACCCAGGATTCATTCATTCCTGACTCTGCCGATAGTTTGCTGTTGGACCTTGGGCTGGCTACATAGGCCCAAGGTTTTCAAAAGTGGCTTTAATCTTGGGCATGTCACATTTGGGATGCCCATTTTGAGAGAGCAAGCTGTCTCAAAGCGGGCACTCAAAATTACAGGCCATTTTTTGAAAATCTTACCCACAACGTCCCTGTGCCTCAGTTTCCTCACATTAGCAACGAGGGAACATTTTTTGGTAACAATCCCTTTGTGTAGACAAAGCTGGAAAGGGTGAGATGTAATTCTTAACAGTGTAGAGGGAGAGGGGGAGCCTTTTAATCCAGCCAGGTGATGTCGCTTCCTGTGTGCGTGTCAGAGCATACAACTGATGGGGTCATTTTAAATCAACCTGCTAGGGTAACTCCTGGGAGCTGCAGCAAGGGATTATCCCAGGTACAGCATGGGGCGGGGGGGGGGTAGGAAAAGAGATCAGCAGAGGGAATACCATGTGGCAGATCTCTTTCTTTCCAGCCTTCAGAGAACATGACCTCTAGAGACACCCAGGGATGGATGAACTCTCACAGCCAATGGGCTTGTATGTCATATTGATCATGGGTGAGATTTTCAAAAGTGCCAGTGGGACTTAGGAATATAAATCCCACTGATATGGCATCCGTCCTCCTAAGTTACTTAGGCACATTTGAAAATCCCCCCCTCTATCTTCATCCGTTCCTTTGTACCTAAGCTTCCTGCCAGCATTACCAAACCTGTAGGGCTGATTTGCAAGAATCCATTTTCTGTACATCCTCTTTATTTTAAGATTTCCTCTGCTTTGCACCTCGCAATCAGTGGGAGGGACCGGGAGTGCCAGATCTATCATCCTCTCGGACACTATAGTATGCTAAGTCTCTCTCGGCCTCCCTCACAAAAACACAAACCCTGCTCAGCACGGACTGAGCTCTCTGGCTCTTCATTAGCTCGAACGCTGAGGAAATTGTTTGTCCTAAGGAGTTTAAGTTCAAGAGAAGCCAGGGAATTTGGTCTGCTGTGGTGTAATCATGTGTGATGCAGTGGTTGGGGTGTATGTACGTATGGTATTATCCTTTCTCTAAGTAAGGGATCTGCTATTAGTACTAGCAGCTAGGATATAGGGTACTTGTTTAGCTCAGGAGGTAAAGGCCTGTGTTTGAAGTGCTGTATAAAGCAGGGCTCTAGTTCTGGACACCTATCTATCATCCATCTATGCCCCCCCAATCACCCTAGTATCTGAGCACCTCAGAACCTTTACTGTATTGATATTGTGGCAAATTGCCGGCACTACTATGATGGGTCTCACGCTTTCTCTTCTTGGGGTGGGGGGGGAGGTTTGAGGGCACCGTTTCTTGCCCCTGAACTGGGGTATTAACTGCCCCACTAGTGTCCTCGAGGAGGGGAGTGGAGAGGGAGGGACCCGGGCCCGCCCTCTCCTCCGGGTCCCAGCCCAGGAGCCCTAGGAATAGCGGTAAACCACTTGAACTAGCGGTTCCTTCCCCTGGGCTACTTCCCTCTCCTACCCTTCAGCTTGTGGGGCTTCCTGCCCTCCCTCTGCACAAACCAGGTATCCCTTTACCAGGTGTCCCTTTATCTTGGTCTTCTTAGCTCACCACAGCACTTCTCCAAACACTCCTCTGCTCCCCTCCAAACTGATTTCTGCTCTAACACCAATCCACTCTGCTTCAACTCCACCTCTTGTGATTGAAGCAGGGGGGTTTTATCAGGTGACTGGCTTCAGGTGCTCTAATTGGCTTTAGGTGCTTTAATTAGAATTTACTGTAGTATCTGGCTGATGAATCTTGCCCATATGCTCAGGGTTTAGCTGATCGCCATATTTGGGGTCGGGAAGGAATTTTCCTCCAGGGCAGATTGGAAGGCCCTGGAGGTTTTTCGCCTTCCTCTGTAGCATGGGGCACGGGTCACTTGCTGGAGGATTCTCTGCTCCTTGAGGTCTTCAAACTACAATTTGAGGACTTCAATAGCACAGATATAGGTGTGAGGTCTTTTTTAGGAGTGGTGGGTGAAATTCTATGGCCTGCATTGTGCAGGAGGTCAGACTAGATGATCATAATGGTCCCTTCTGACCTAAATATCTATGAATCTATGAATCTATGAATTAATCTATAGCAAACTTTCTTCCCGCTATAGGGAATAAGGCTCCCTTCTAACACTCTCCGGCTGCCCTCTGGCCATGCTGTATCACTTAACTAACAATGCCCCTGTAAGGTAGGGCAATGCTACTATCCGCATCATACAGAGGGGGAACTGAGGGGCAAAGTGACTTGCCCAAGTCACACAGGAAATCTGTGGTGGAGCAGAAAATTGATCCCGGGTCTTCCAAGACCTACATTATGCCCTAACCACTGACGCCCCTTCCTCTCCCAACCATCTGTATGATTTAGACTCGCAATTGTGTCTGCTACCTGCCACAAGGCCTAAGCATAACCCATTGCTTTATCTACATAAGAAAGTTGCATCAGTTTAACTTAAATCACTTCAGGTAAAATGACACTAAACCCTGTGTGGACACGCTTGTTTTTGTTTAAGAGTAGCTTATTTTGGTTTAGCTTAAATCCATAAGGAATCAACTTAAGCGAACTCAGTGTAGGATGCTAATAAGCTGAAAAGTGTCCACACTGATTTGGGCACTGGTTTGCCTAAACCAGTTTCAAACCCACTTCATCAAGAAACCTTATGCTCAGATAAAATTTGTTAGTCTCTAAGGTGCCACAAGGACTCCTCCTTGTTTTTGGTGATACAGACTAACATGGCTACCATTCTGAAACCAGTTTCTACCCATGATTCTTGTCAGACCAGTGCAAAGTCTGCATGTAGCCAGGCCTTACACGTCCATCTGTGGTTTCAGGCTGTCACAAGGGTAAGCGTTGAAGGGCGAGTGGGCAAGGTGCGGGGGAAGGGTGAAGCCAGTGACAGCAAGGCCTTTTGTCTCTCGAATACCTCTCAAGCTCTCTCTCACCCCGGCTTTCTGATTCACCGCTCAAGTACCGCGCAGTGGGCTAACAGCCCAGGCTGTGCCAGGTGGAGGGGAAGGTGGGTGTGACAGGAGTGACACACCACAGCTTGTAATCATGCTCAGCGAAGAGGAACGAGTCAGGCAGCCTGCTGGGAACTAGCGAGTGAGTTATTCCCCACTGCGCTACGCTGATTAGGGGAGCCAGAGTTCACATGAAACACCTGCCCACCGATCGCTGACGGGCCCCCTGGCTGGCCAGGTTCAGCAGAGAAGCTGAGCGGTGAATGAAATATCCTTTTGGCGGCAGGGGTGATCTCCCCAGGTCAGGGCTGAGGCTCCCTCGCGGGATGAAGTGGGAAAGCTTGCCCTGGCGGAGCCCCCGTTCCAGCCTGCAGGGTGTGACTCTGAAATCTTTCCTTGACTCAATGGGCGACATGTGCTCTTCTCCACCGCCCCTACAAAAGGGGATGGCCTGGGCGCGAGGGTTTGTGTGCAGGGGCTCTTGAGGGATGAGCAAACCTCCAGAGGGTCAGAGTTTTAGTCTGACAGCACTGGAGATGAAAGCCCTCAATTTGTCCATGGAACAGGTATGGTACAGGGCAGGAACAGCGCATGCAGTTCTCCCACCAGAGTGGCTCATTCCTCCTCCAGAGGGGCAACTCTCTGGCTGAGAAGGGACTTTCTTCTCCCCTGTCCATTCAGTCCCAAGCCCCTCCACTGAGAGTGCCTTCAGCAGCGGGGGTAACTGTGATGGGGATACCTGTCTCCTGGGAACTGGATGGAAACCACCAGACTCATTCCACATAAGATACTCACAGCAATACAATCTCTAGTCACTACCAGTCGAGGCTGGCTTTGAACTAGCAGTGACAGTCTTTGGGAGTCCATTTTTAGCCCCTGGGCCATCCATCCCCTCAAGACTCAAGTCCTTATTAATCCAGAGCTTCCACTGACTTCAGTTGAGCCAGGATTTCCTCCTAGGTCTCCTGCCTCTCCTGTTCCCTTCCCAGGCCCTCCTGCTGCTGCTCCTCCATGCCTCTGTGTTCTTTTTCCACTTATTCATTTCCTGATGCCCGAAGGAAAAGCTCCTCTGGGTTCCTGGCTTCTTTGGTCTGCAGGGAGTTTGTTTTCTCGGCTCTCATTTTTCTACTCCCTTTTCTTTTTAAAAGAAATGAAAGCAGTCGCTCCCCTGAGTCTGGGCAGGCCTAAGCCACACGCAGCTCAGCATACTGTGCAGTGTTTAACTGACCAGGAGGGTGCGTATTCTATGGAGACTGTGGGATGGGAAGTGGTGCTTTCTTCACACGCTTTGTATACCATACTGTCAACTCCCTCTAACTGCATCTGCTGGCTGAGTGTCCAGACCGCGTGTGGCAACATGTCCACCACAGGAGATTACGGAGATCCCGTTTGCAAGAAGCAATGGCTCAACCTGAGTGTGAGAACACTGCAGGTTGCTAGTCCAGTCTTCACATAAAGGACACGGCCTACTGCAGCTCTGATGCAGGAACTGGCAAGCACTGCAGCAGTCCACTGATCTCCAGCGGAGGAGCCCCTCAGAAGTATCAAGGGGGCTGTCAGGGTTTTGTGGTGGCAGAGAAGTTGGACACCATAGTTCCCGTGCCCAGGATCAGAGCTTTGCAGCAGGCCTGTCTGGAATGCAAAGTACTGCAGGGAACTGCTCACCACCCTCTGGAGAGATCAGGAACAGCTCAGATTGGATGAAAGAAGAATATTAATGGAAATCTGGGCGAAAGGATGAGTTTATTTAAGCCAGAGTAGCTAAGAGCCCTTGAAACTCTGCTCAGTCATTAACTGGTGAGTAAAGAGCTCTGAATGAGTCACTGATGCTATTATAAACCATTTATTTTAAAGGTTGGAGAAATGCAATTGAAAAGTGAAGTGTTCCTTGAAGTCACTGATAGTTGCTCCTCCTCTGCATCAAGATCCTTTCCCTGGGAGGTCGCAAAGGACTCAGTTCTTGAACCTCGGCTCTTTCCATCTCCCTTCTCCCTGCTGGTCATCGCGCCTCTCCTTGTAACCTTAGCTCCTTCTTCTGTGCTAATGAACTCCACTGTCCATGTTCTTCTCCTCTGATGTCTCCTCTCTGTCCACTCTCTCTGCCTTGCAGAACTTGAAACTTCACCTACTCTTCTTTCAGGCACAGCTGAAGTTGAGGTTTCATTTATAAACAGTTTATAAAGGGTTAATGGATTTTGTAATAAACAGTTCATCTATTGTTATAGAGTGCAACAGGTCATTAAGTTGCTTATAACCCAGCCTTATAACCATCTATATCATGTACCAGCCGTGTCTGTAACATGCTTAGAACTGGCCAAAACATGGGGAAGTCAGACTTTTGGAATTGAATTGGTTTCATTCTGGTTTGGGGATGGGGCAGCATGGGGACCAAGCTCGCCCAGGGGTCTGGAAGCTCTGGGGTCCCCAGCCCTGGGGACAGTCCACAAGGTGGAGCTGCCTTGAAGCTGTGGACCCTGGGAACCTGCCCCAGAAACTCTGTTGGAAAATTCCCAACCCGCTCTACTTGTACCATCTGTATAATCATCCGTTAACCCTTTGTAAGCCTTTCTAAATGGCACCTGAATGCAAAGTGTGACTCTACCTTCAGGTAAATGTCAGACAGAAGAGCCTCCGTAGACACAGCTCCTCTATTTTCCACCCATGTCAAAGTTTTCACTTACCCCCCATCCATGAGCTTGGTTTGACCCTCGACACTGAACTGTCCCTGTCCACCCATGTCTCTTACTTCAGCAGATCTGCCTGGCCCCACCTCCCAACACCATCCAGGTTGCCAGTGACTCAGTGCCCCCTCTGCTCAAGTCCTCACCATCCCTTTAGCTCCCCACATCTTGACAGCTGCAACCCCTTCATGACGGCCCCCCTGGGCCCCAGCTCTCCATTCTCCAGCTCGTGCAGAATCCCTGCTTGCCAACCTTCTCACACATCCTTCGCCCCGGCCCAGCTCTTTGGAGCAGGGTCTGTCTCTTCTAAGTGTATGGACAGCACCTAGCATAATGGGGCCCTGATCCCGACTGGGTCCTTCAGCTGTTCCCGCAAAGCAAAATAAATAATAATAATCCTCAGACAACGTCACTAGCTCCCCAGCCATTTCAGAATCCAGGTCAGAATCGCCCTGCTTAGGTGAAGTCCAGACTCTGTTGAAGTCAATGGGAGTTTTCCTTCTGACATCAATGGAACCAGAATTTCATCCTTTATTTTTAAGAGCATCTCTCCCACTGTTTATCTGGCAATAGTCCCTCCTCACTCAGTGTGGGAGGCTTCTGCACAGCACCTGCAATCTGAAGTGTGCCTCAGGGGTGGGGGCCTCAGGGTGGAAGAGGCAGAGTGGAGGCAGAAGGAGGTGGGCTTACGGGGAAGAGGTGGAATGGGGAGGGGCCATAGGCAGAACAGTGGCGGGGCTGTGGGGAAGGTGCAGAATGGGATGGGGTCAGGGGCTGGGCCATGGGCAGAAGGGGCAGGGGGCTAGCCTCCCCAATGGGAAGCTTCACCCACCACCCCTGGTAAGCACCATGTCTGGTAAGTGTTTGCAGGATCAGATCTTGAAGTTGTATCACATTACACTACTGTTAAACCTTGCCTGGCAGGTAACATCCAGAGAACCCCAGTTCCTGAGTTCCCTGGAGCTGTCTGCCTGCAGTGTCCAGTCCCTCTCACTGGACGCTCACAGAAATTATTACGTTCGCTGCCTCCAAAGGGACAGAGCACAGCTCAGCGTGTTACGTTAGCTGAAGACTCAACACTTCACTTTACTACACAGCACTAAGCTGGTTTTGTAATTAAAACAAAAATAAGTTCATTAACAAAGACCAGTGATATAAAGCAAGAATAAGAGAGACAGTTATGGTTATAAATAAAACACATCAATACACAATAGTCTAGTGTTTAAAACTTAATTTTAGCAAATTTTAATTGCCTAAGCAATTTTCTTAATTACATCAAGTTATCAGCATCCCCAGTCCTCCAGACTGGGAGATCCAACTTTCACAGGGTGCTGTACCCTGTGTGGGTACATCTATACTGCAATGAGATTCCCATGGGTGGCCCATGCCAGCTGACTCAGGCTCACAGGGCTCGGGCTAAGCAACTGTCTAACTGTGGTGTAGACATTTGGGCCCAGGCTGCCACCTAAGCTGCGGGACCTTCCCCGCTCACAGAGCCCAGGCTCCATCCCAAGCCTGAACATCTACACCACAATTAAACAGCCCCTGAGCCCGAGCCCAAGCCCCGCAAACCTGAGTCAGCTGGCATGGGCCAGTCATGGTTTTTAATTGCAGAGTAGATATACCCTAAGTCTCCTCAGTGATGGATAACTAGAATGCTTTTTGCTCCCCTTATATTACGCACTGTCCATTGTCTCTGCCTCTAGAGCCACAAAGAACTTCCTGGGGTGCAGATTCTGTCCCCCAGCATGATTCTTAAATGATCTTCTCCCCTGCATGTTTAGCTTGATGACTTTGTTTACCTTATAGGTAAATATCCTTCCATTGTCCTCTGCCAGTACAAAGTCGGTCAGACAGGTAAATACACATTCCTTTGTCTCGGGCAGGCTGGGTTTTATGCTTTGCCTCCCAAACATATTTTACAAACCCATAACTTTTTGTACACCACCCAGCACAAACCTCATAACTCTTTGTACACCACCCGTACAGATGTCACGTCATGATTTTTGGGATCAGTGTGTCTTCGGTTTACATATGGTACCTTACGTGACACCTCTATATTATGACAACAATATGCTGGGGCAACGAGTGTGTCAGGGCTGATCTGAACTACAGCATACGGGGGCCCTCTGCCAGCTGGCCTTGAGGGGCTCCTGGAATCACAACTACATTGTAGGGAAGGTTGGTGCTGCATTGCTGGGCCTGGCTCTTTGCTCCTCTGAGAACAATCATGGCTCGACAGGCCAAATTCTTCCCCCCTTCCCGTGTTAGCAGCACATTCCCAGTGTTGGGGGGGGGTGTCTTTTCACGTAAGAGCTATTATCACGGCACCATCGATAGGAAATGTAAAAGATATCCTCAGAGGCAGGACTGGGGCAGTGAAGAAATTACAGGATAACTGAAATCCATAAGGAAAAGCACCTGTTGGAATTCAACATTCAATACCACACATGCATTCTCATAAGATAGTCCCAGATAACTGGAGAATGTTGTTCAATAATATAGGCATCCTTCCACGGTCAGTATGCTGGAAGGGCTTAAGCCAAAAGCAATGCAATGGGCCCAGCCTGCTGCTGAATGGCATTTGCAATCCCCAGGTTCAACTCGCTTTTCTATGCTTGGCTGCTGAGCAAGGATGGATGAGCCAGTTTGGATGAAGGAGAAACAGCCCAAACTTTTGCCCCAAACTCAAGCTGAACTTGAACCTTATCTGGGGTTTGGAAACAATTTTTCTTTATTCCCCATTAATTTCTTTCAAATCCCTCCACGTCCCCCCACTCCATCTCTCTCCCCAAATAGTGTTTATTTGTAGCCTTTCTGAACCTCTGGCCAAGACCAAATACTACAAAAGGATTTGCAGCTTCTCTGAAGAAAAAAAAAGGTCCTAGAAAGTGCAAGGATTTCCCTGTCTGGCGATGTCCAGCCCCGTTTTGTAGTCTCAACAGGCTCAGGTACAATTTGGATAAGGATCAGAACTTTGTGGGGGTAAAAGGTTAATTTGGGTTTGGTTTGAAGACAGCTTCAGGTCCCTTCTTATTTAATGCAGAGAACCAAGCAATGAGGCACTCCCACTACATCCCACCCAAGTGATTCCCCTGGCTAGGGCTTGCAGGTGAGAAGACCTTTCAGTCCGTGGCCTCTCCACTGAGGGGGAGAACTAGAAAGCCAGTTAGTATCAGCCAGGATGTTGGAATTTTTGTCTATGTGAATACCTCTCTACCTGTGACAGGAGAGAGGCCACTGGTTCATTACATGCAGGCCACTGAGCACCTGTTGGATGGTAATGACTTTCAGTTACAACCGACCTGGGCTGGGTTGAAGCCATGTGATCTACTTCGGGGATCTCTGATGCATTTTTATGATGTGGACCTTAGTTTAATAAATACTGTCTTGTGGGCACCACCCTTCCTCCCAGTCATAATCACAGGGACCTGCCTCCCCTCCCATTCACGATCGCATGGTCTCCAGCCTCTCTCCATTCACAGTCACACGGACCCCAGCCCCTCCCATTCATGACCCCACCCCTTCTCCATTCACAGTCACACTGACCCTCCCCCCATTCATGATCACATAGGCCCCACCCCCTCCCCATTCACAGTTGCACAGACACCCCCTCCTATTCAGAGTCATGTAACATGCCAGTGGCAACTATGATTTAGTGTTTCAGATCCCACTATGCCAAGCTGCCTCGTGCCTGACCTAAGCCAGCGTTATTAGTCTTCCACTTTCTTGGAGAGATAGTGGTCTGGTAGTTGGAGCACGGTGGTGAGAGACAGGCCTCCTGAATACTATTCCCCATCTCTGCCCCCCAGATGGATCACTGTGTGCCCTTGAGGAAGTCACTTCACTCCCTTTGTCCCGATATAAAATTGAAACAACATTTCCCAGCCACTGGTGCAAGTTGAAGGCCTTAATAAATTAATGTTTATAACGACCTTTCAGATCTACACATGACAAAGCAATATTCTGTGCCCTTAAATCACATGGTTTTACACCCCCTTTTATAATGCGCTTTGAGATGGATCGATGAAATATGCTACATGCATACTAAGTAATATCAATTAAATTGTACACAAGAGGAAAATATGTTACCAGCCCACATTACAAGATCTGAGAATTACTTGGGAAGGCAAAAGGAGCCAGGCAGATTGCAGGAGGAAGTTCCTGCCTGGAAAATAAAGTGTTTTATGCAGCATGCCCTCCACTTCACCCCACCTGAAAGCCAGGCCCAACAGGGCAACTCTGGCTCGTGTTTATGCAGCTCAAGTCCAGACCAATTTACAGTGCTAGACGCTGAAATCTGCCTATTCAAAAGATTATAAATTACTGTCTGATCTACTAATTAGGAATGGGAGATATGACAGCCACTGTTAACAGCCATTTAGAAACTGTTCAGAAGGCATTTAGGTGTCATTAGTGCACAGCATTGTGGCTCTGCATATGCTTTCCAAGAGATTAACCATGGATCCACGAGGCCACCCAAGTGCCCCTGTGTCCCTCTGCTCTCCAGCTCAGAGAAGGCTCAGGAGCTGAGGCTTAGTTCTCCACAGGGGAGCTGTGGGCAGGGACCGACAACACTGGGCTTGGGATGCCTCCAGGCAAGCTGGCTCCCAGCCCCACTGCCATTGCTTTATATTTATTTAACCAAATTAAAGTCTGCTAAGCAGGGCCATCTCAGGCAAGGGAGACAAATCCCATCTTCATGCTGCTCCCAAAGCCCAGAGATATTGGATGGATCCAGGAGGCAAGGTCGCCTGCATTTCACCAGCAATAACATCAGTTCCTGGGGGATTCGAAAGCCCGAATTTACAGTCTTTCCCAAGTTGCACAACTCTTTCCCCCTCCAGGCTCTTTCTAATGCTCTTTCTTCCCCCAAACAATTTTTTGTCCTTGGAAGAGAACAGAGACGGGTCTGGCTACTGAATGATTCAAAGGACCAAACAAAGAGGCTAATTTGCCACTGTCCTGAGCCTGGTGGTGTCATTCACACTAAGGCAAAGTGGGTGTAAATCACTCCCATTCTGATCAGCATGTATTTTAACGCCCCCCCCTTTTGCACCGGCATCAATTGTTATCTATATTTTCTATTGTGGGGGCAGCCAGTTATAATGGTCAAGGGCTCAGGACTCCATTCTGCCAGGCACTGCACAGATACGTGCAGTCTTGCCCCAATCTGCATGACAAATGGGATGATACCAAGCGCAGGACAATGGATAATCAGGCCCCATGTGAATGTACTTGGCTGATCAATGGGAGCTGGGTTCTGCAAGGTGCTAAGGGCCTCCTCTGAGCCTCACCTACGAGCTCATGAAGATACCAAGGAGCAGAATGGGTCAGGGTGGTTGTTGCATCAAACGCTAATTGAATACAGAGGGCTGAGGAGATACTACACATACCTGAGAACACTAGAAGCAGCAATCCAGGGGGCTAGAACCAGGAACTACAGAGATTCATTAAATACCAAAAAAAAAAAAAAAGTGTGGCTGAAATGCGTCCTCACAGTGACAGCTAATAGACTGTGGAATAGCCAAGGCTGTCAGGAGCTTGCAGTCATGCAATAGACAAGGGACGGTGGACATGACATGATCCATTAGTTTTTTTCCTGCTTGAAGTTCTATGGTTTGTAGCAATTGATTCCTTCACCCCTGTGTTTGGGCTGAAGGAGGTGAGAACACGGCTCCAGTTTCATTGTGCACTGGCATCATGAAAACCGTCAGCTGCACCGCTCTGGGAACTGTGCTTCCTTGCTACTGGCTATTCCAACACCAGGCTTGTGAGCTGGGCTCCGTCTGAAGAATGGGTATTTTGGAGGGGAGGGTATTTCCCTTAACTATGGAGAACTGGGAATAGTAATAATAATCCTTGCACTTAACGCCTGTCATCAGAGTATCTCAGACACTTTACAAACACAACCCGCTTTGTATGGAAATTGTTAATGCCTCCTTCAGAGAAGCACATCTGCCAAGCTCCTGGAACAACGCGATGGTTTCCTGGTGACTGGGCAAACTATCACTTGACCCTGAGGATCTGTCCAAACCACCATCTTGTCTCCACCTCCTGTTCCTAGGCAAAGTAATAATGAAAGGAATAACCACCAAGCTCCAACAGCATGTAACATCAGCCAACATCCCAGATGTCTCAAAATCAGGGCTCAGACTGGGTCACAGCACAGAGACGTCTCTAGTGGCACTAAAAGATGACTTCCTCATGGCCATGGGTACAGGTAAGATCTCCACGCTCAGACTCCTGGACCCCTCTGCAGCCTTTGACACAGTGGACCACAAGGTACTACTATCATGCCTACATGACACAGCAGAGGTAGGCAGTCCCATGGCCCTGATCATTCCTCTCCAGCAGAACTTAGAGAGGTGGTGCTGCTCCTTGCCAAAGGCCCTCACCTGTGGGGTCCCACAGGGATCCAGACTATCCCTGTTCCTCTTCAATAGCTACATGAGGGCATGGGGAGAGCTTGTGAGATGCCACGGGCTTAGCTGCCAATAGGATGCCGACAGCACTCAAGTGTAAACTTCATTCTCCACCAATGCAACCGCCACCACGGCAAAGCTTCAGAATGCCTCCAGGAGATCAGCTCTTGGGTGACAAGCAGATGGGTCAAGCTGAACCCAGGTAAAACTGACGTGATGCTGGTCTGAAGGGGACATCGCTTTGAAGAACTAAGGTGGAGGTGCACAGCCTCCATTCATCAAAGAGATGCAAAACCTCAGAGCCCTTCTTTCATCACAACTCACTCTGAAACTCTGCCCCTTTCTCTGGGACGAGAACTTGGCTACCTGACAAGCTTCCAGAGGAGATTAGGCAAATCCAGTCCCATCTTTAGGAGACACTCTAAAACAGGAATGTCACTGCAAGAACGTCCCCAATACCATGGACACCCCTGATAACTCTCACACACCCCTCAAAAAACAATCAACAGATCCATCAACCAATGAACAAACCCCTCATAACCCAACATAAACCCCTCATACCCCAGGCGGAAATTTGACACCAAAAAGAGAAAACAGCCAGAGACTGCATGAAGTCATAGAATCATAGAAGGTTAGGGTTGGAAGAGACCTCAGGAGGTCATCTAGTCCAACCCACTGCACAAAGCAGGAAAACCACCAACTAAATCATCCCAGCCAGGGCTTTGTCAAGTGGGACTTAAAAACCTCTAAGGATGGAGATTCCACCACCTCCCTAGGTAACCCATTCCAGTGCTTCACCACACTCCTCATGAAATAGTGTTTCCTAATGTCCATCCTAGACCTCCCCCACTGCAACTTCAGACCATTGCTTCTTGTTCTGTCATGTGCCACCACTGAGAACATCCTAGTTCCATCCTCTTTGCAACCTCCCTTCACGTAGTTGAAGACTGCTATCAAATCCCCCCTCACTCTTCTCTTCTGCAGACTAAATAAGCCCAGCTCCCTCAGCCTCTCCTTATAAATCATGTGCCCCAGCCCCCTAATCATTTTTGTTGCCCTCCGTTGGACTCTCTCCAATTTTTCCACATCCCTTCTGTAGTGGGGGGCCCAAAATTGGACGCAATACTCCAGGTGTGGCCTACCAGTGCCGAATAGAGAGGAATTATCAACATTTCCCTTGATCGGCTGGCAATGCTCCTACGAATACAACCCAATATGCCGTTGGCCTTCTTGGCAACAAGGGCACATTGTTGACTCATATCCAGCTTCTCGTCCACTGTAATCCCCAGGTCCTTTTCTGCAGAATTCCTGCTTAGCCAGTCGGTCCCCAGCCTGTAGCGGTGCATGGGTTTCTTCCTTCCTAAGTGCAGGACTCTGCACTTGTCTGTGTTGAACCCTATCAGATTTCTTTTGGCCCAATCCTCCAATTTGTCTAGGTCACTCTAGACCCTATCCCCACCTTCCAGCTTATCTACCTCTCCCCCCAGCTTAGTGTCATCTGCGAACTTGCTGAGGGTGCAATTAATCCCATCATCCAGATCATTAATAAAGATGAACAAAACTGGCCACAGGACCGACCCCTAGGGCACTCTGCTTGATACCAGCTGCCAACTAGACATCGAGCCGTTGATCACTACCCGTTGAGTCTGACAATCTATCCAGTGTTCTATCCATCTTATAGTCCACCCAGGACTTTGCTGTTGCTATTGATTGTACTTGGAAAGCACTCAGCTACTTGGGCAGCAGTATAAAACCCTATGGTAGATATGCCCCAGCCGTGTGCCCATGATTCTCTGGTTATGTAGTGCAACTGCGAGCATTAAAGGCCAGATTTCCAAACGAGCTCGGTACCCAATATGCACCCAACATGCTGCGCTCTTTTGGAAATCTGGCTCTCATTTACGAAGCCCTCTAATATCTTTATTATTCATCTTTTTTATGGCAGTGCCCAAGGGCCAACCAAGAAGGGGGGCCCATTGTGCTGGGTGCGGTACAAACACAGAATGGTAGTTGGCCCTGGCCCATAGAGCTTACAATCTAAATGGATAAGCCAGACACAGGATGGGGGTAGAATGTGCAAGCAGAATGAACAATGGGATGGCAGCAAATGCTCCTTTATTTATTTTTGATTGGGTTTAGTTCGCAGGCATCAGTTAAACGGAATGAATACGGGGACAGGGCAGTGTGGAAGGGGCAGATGTAGAGTGAAGCAATAGCAAGGGAGGAGGAATTATTATCCTCAGTTGACCCAGTCAGGCCCAAAGAAGGTAGGTGACTTGTCCCAAACTACACTGAGAGTTGGTGGCAAAGCTGGGAATAGAACCCAGGAGGTCTGGTGACCAGTCGCATGCTCTACCCACTAGCCAACACTCCCTCCCTGTTCCTGAACTTTTCTCCTCCCTTCTATCTTATGTATGTTCCTCTCTCCTGGCAGCGGGTACCAAATCTCCCTGGGCGACTTCCCAGCAATGATCTATTTCCACTGATCC
Source organism: Lepidochelys kempii (assembly GCF_965140285.1). NCBI lineage: Eukaryota > Metazoa > Chordata > Testudines > Cheloniidae > Lepidochelys > Lepidochelys kempii. Next base: position 25,604,311 of record NC_136392.1, on the reverse strand, counting down.
CAGACAGTGGGACTGAGAGGGGGCTGAAGAGACTCACGCAACTTGAACACTGACATGCTCTGAAAGGAGGGAGGAAATAGACCACCCATCATGACTGAGCAGGACTGACTGAAAGCTAAGTCAGAGACCTGCTTCTGCCTACCCTGATGGGAGGACAATCGAGTCCAATTTTATCTCCTCCAGGGTGATTGAGGGAGAGACTGCAATAGCCAGACTACAGCTTTGTGGCAGGCAGTATCAAAGTCAAACAGTTGCCTCACAGAGTATCTGCCTGCGTTTAAGAAATATCTCACTCTCGCTGTCAGTGGTCCGAGGCATTTAGATTCTATCAGACTCTCTTAATATTGGGGCCTGGTGGGCTGAGGAATGACGAGAGAAACTGGCAGTAAGGGATATATCTCGTTCCAATTTCTATGGCAAGAAACATGTCAGGGATTCAGGAACTAGCAAGGTCTCTCCTGCACATTTCTTGGCAATGGACAAGTCGTTCTCCCTTATTCAAGGTGATTTGCAAAGGGGGAAAAAATGGCCTCTGTAGAGGCCTGAAATAATGTCTTTTCCTTTATTTGTAATCTTTAATTCCTCTTTTTTACTTCATTTAATTCTATTTTGTTTTGGAAGGGTTTTTTCTTGCTTATTCCACATTGAATATTCAGGCCTGGTCTTCCCTGAGTTTCTTCCTGACTCCATCCCCACTGGAAGAGTCTATGGATGACTGGAGAGCTAACAGGATTGTGACTTCAGAGGTCCCCTGCAAGTGAAACTCATCAACTGAGGCCATGTGTACATCAGCCAAAGAAGTGCTTTTACCAACCAATGTAGTTCAAGAAACGTCCCCCCATTAAAACTTTTTGACACAGGCCTGGTCTACACTAGAAAATTAAGTCGTCTTAATTATGTCGCTCAGAGGTGTGAAAAATCCACCCCTCAGAGCAGTGTTATTAAGCCAACCTAACCCCTGGTGTAGACAACGCTTGCTCAATGATAGAATACTTCCTATCAGTGTAGGTAGGGTCTACACTGAAGCGCTATTGTGCTGCTGTAGCAGAGTGAGTGTAGACCTTTCAAAATTAAGCTCTGGGTGTCTAGGCTATGACTTGACTCACTCAAATGATATAAATGGATAAATAATAAATAATTAAATTCTCCCTCTGAATTAATGGATCTGTCCCTGAATGATCAATTGGCTCACCTGGCCCTTGGTTTCTTGTAAAGACAACGTGTCTTTCCCAAGTCACATTACTTCCTGGATCAAAGTAGTCTCAAAAGTTCGGAACAACTTTGTCCAGCAGTTTTCATGCTTCTCCTAGAGCTTCAGTATTGCCAAAGCTTTGCCTCCAGTTTGTAGATTCCTCAGCTTGTCCAGTTCCATCCATTGATGTGAGCCATCACTGTTTTTTCCTCAGTTTCCCTCAAGGTGCACATATGCTAGACTGTGCATCTCCCTTTGTCGTATGTGTCAATGGTAGCCTTCCAGCCCTTTCAGCACATCCTCACATTTCTCTAGTGAAGTTGTGACAATCTGTCAGATCTTGCTGTATAGCAAAGCACTTGCCTATCAGATCCAACCCTTGGCTTGTCTCCCGGCCCTCTATAGGTGTTCTGTCCTTGTAACAACAACAAAGGTATGTCTGCTTATTAGAGTGAGATTGCATCTGCCCACTGTGTAAACATGGAGGCCTTTGTCTGCTTCACTAGCAGAGGTGTCTTTGTCAGATTGCACCAGAGTCGTGCTGGGAGTATGTGGCTTTCAGCACTCTTGTCTGCACCTTGTGGGCCATCCCTGTTAAATGCAATAGACCATTGTGGGTGATGCCTGGATCCCACGCACATCACTGCAACTAGCCTGGATTCCTTCACGCCACTCACCGGTTCGTTTTGTCCACCTTGGAGAACAAATGGTTGCAAGCAGTGGCAAAATCTGCACTGATGCCTGGATGCTGGACAGTGCCCCGATGCATTACTCACTCCCCCAGTCCCCACAGTTGTCTAGTCTGGCCGTCGGCTCTTCTTTGCACTGACTGTTCAGTACGCCTCTTCCTTTTCTATGCCTCCGGTGTGCCCGCTGTGCAGTACCTCGCATGCTTTCTTGATTATCTTAGGTCCAGTATTTGTAAGACTCCTATTACCTTGGCATCTTCTGTATTCAGATGCTGCCTCGGTAATTTTGCCTCTTCCGCCGCTTGGCAGGTTCCTGTGGCTTTTTCCAGAATTAACTCAGTCTTTCAGCAAACACTCATGTACCTCCCCATCCCTGCCCCCAGCCTCTCTAATCACCAAATCTCTTAGGGGGGCAAAACTGCAAGACTGGCTGCTGAACTTCAAGTCAGACACATTCCTCAGTGCTTTCTCGTGTCTTGGGGTGTCACACTGCAGCTTCCATTCTTCCAGGGAATGCCCTGGGCCAGATTTACTGGCCTACTCCATTCCCTTTGGGAGACTCAGGCAGTGCAAAGGGAGCAGAAAGGCAGGGGTGCCTCAGGGTCAAGGAGAGGAAGCTGTATCCCAGCCAGCCCCCAGCTGTCTGACAGGCTGCACTATGGCAGAAGCCCAGTAGACAATCAGGCAGCTGCATCTGACTCCCTTTAAAACCACCACCACATACACACTGTATCTAGCAGATCTCAGTCACAGCTGAGAATTGACTCCTCTTTGCCTCAGACTGTGTGATAGAACTCCATCAAAAGCCACGCTGTGTGCAGGAGAGAGCAGAAAACTAGTGGAAATGTCCAGGCTCGCCACAACGCGACTGGAGAACTGCATCCTCAAGACCCTTTTACTGTGTGACCTGATATGGCTACACTGCAGCCATGAGGTGTGACTGAAGATCAGGTACACATACCCAAGTTGGCTTTAATCTAGCCATCTTGGAGACTGGTTTCTGGGGAAGTTACGTGCTTCAGCACAGACTGTACCAGCCCACCCAGGAGCTTGGGTAATTATTCACATGACTTCGCTGCCATGACTTCACTGGTCTGCACCCAAGCTAACTAGATTAAAGCTAGCTCAGGTATGTCCATGTAATGGGGTAGGACTCACCCCTGCGGCGCCTCCTGCTGGTCTCTCAGGAAATTAGCATTCCAGCATCCTGCACACCCACTGCAGGCCGGTGTCCCGCTTGCCGCTGGCCCCCCATGTCCCTCCCAGACCCCCTCTCCCTGGGGTGCTGTCCCCTGGCAGTGCCCCCACAGTCTCTGGGTCTCCCCCTCCCAGAGGAACCCCCAACCCCTTATCCCCACCTCACCTCAGTATATGGCTACTGCCCAGTCACCATCTAGCCCCCGTTCACTGGGGCAGACTGCAGTACATAAGCCACACATCACCAACAAAGGGGGTTTGGACCTGCTGCCTCTGCCTACCTGTGGGCTGCCCCCTGCAACCCCAGTACCCCTTTTGGCCTTCCACTAGGCCTGCAGGGTTTCCAGGCCAGAGCTCCCCAGCTCCTCTGGCCTTCCCCCAGCCCTGCTCCACCTTGGGTGCCTAGGTACACTCCCCAGCAGCCAGACTCCGACTCCTACTCCTTCTTCTTCTAAGGCAGAGAGAGAGCAGCTGCTCCTGGCCCACTGCCCTTTTATAAGGGCCAGCTGAGCCCTGACTGGGAAGTGGCCACAGCTGAGCCTGCTTTCCCCAATCAGCCTGGGAACTGCTTGCTCCCAGCCACAGCCCTCTCCTGGGCTGTTTTAAGCCCTTTAAGGCCGGAGCAGGTGACCACCCCGCTACTGTCCCCCTGAGCTGCAGTCACCCCTCATGCTTGCAGAATAGACATACTTTGAGATGTGCCAAATGCAACCCAATTCAGCCAAAGCTAGAGACAGGCAATACAATATTGACAGATATTTAGGGAAAGGATAGCTGTCAAGATAGAGTCCTTGGGTCTGGCTACACTGAGGTTACACACCCACGGCTGGCCTGTGCCAGTTGACTGTGGCTCAGGCTAAGGGCTGTTTAACTGTGGTGTAGACGTGCAGACTCGGACTGCAGCCTGAGCTCTGGGATCCTCCCACCTCGTGGGGTCCAAAAGTCAGAACGTCTCCACTGCAATTAAACAGCCCCTTAGCCTGAGCCCCGCAAGCCTCAGTCAGCTGGCATAGGCCAGCCACGGGTGTCTAATTGCAGCGTAGATGTACCCTTCGAGACTAGCCTCCTGAACTCCTGTGAGCTGAGTGGCAATGGATGCCCCGTATCTGGCACAGGAACTGGACAGATTCTACTCTCAGTTTCTCCAGTATAAATCCAGAGTAATCCTCAAGAGTGATGGAGTATCAGAGAGGCATACATGGGAACTGCGTGCAGCCTAGTGAGTGTCAAGTAATCTCAGCTCTTATCAGCAAAGGCAATGGTGGATAATTTCATAAGAACGGCCATACTAGGTCAGACGAACAGTCCATGTAGCCAAGTATCCTGTCTTCTGACAGTGGCCAGTGCCAGGTGCTTCAGAGGGAATGAACAGAACAGGTCATCATCAGGTGATCCATTCCCTGTCGTACACCCCCAACTTCTGGCAAACTCAAAGCATGGTGTTGCATCCCTGACCGTCCTTGCCAAGAGCCATTGATGGACCTATCCTCAATTATCTTATCTAGTTCTTTTTTGAACTGTGTTATAGTTTTGGCCTCCACAACATCCCCGGGCAAAGAGTTCCACAGATTGACCATTGTTTTGTTTGTTTTAGCCCTGCTGCCTATTAATTTCATTGAGTGATCCCTAGTTCCTGTGTTACATGAATGAGTAAATAACACTTCCTGATTCACTTTCTCCGCACCAGTCTAGATTTTATAGACCTCTACCATATCCCCCCTCAGTCGTTTCTTTTCCAAGCTGAAAAGTCCAAGTCTTTCTAATCTCTCCTCATGGAAGCTGTTCCAGCCCCCTCATCATTTTTATTGCCTTTCTCTGAACCTTTTTCAATCCCAATTTATCTTTTTTGAGATGGGACAACCAGAACTGCATGCAGTATTCAAGATGTGGGCATACCATGGATTTATAGAGAGGCATTATGATATTTTCTGTCTTATTATCTATCCCTTTCCTAACGGTTCCTCACATTGTTAGCTTTTTAGAGTCCCACTGCACAGTGAGTGGATGTTTTCAGAGAACTCTCCACCATGACTCCAAGATCTTTTCTTGAGTGGTAACCATTTAGACCCAATCATTTTGTATGTATAGTTGGGACTATATTTTCCAGTGTGCATTACTTTGCATTTATCAACATTGAATTTCATCTGTCATTTTGTTGCCCAATCACATTGTTTTGTGAGATCCCTTTGTAACTCTTTGCAGTCAGTTTTGGACTTAACTATCTTGAGTAATTTAGTAGCATCTGCAAATTTTGCCACCTCACTGTTTACCCCTTTTCCAGATCATTTATAAATATGTTGAATAGGACTGGGCCCAGTACAGACCCTTGGGGGACACTCCATTCTGAAAACTGACCATTTATTCCTACCCTCTGTTTCTTATCTTTTAACCAGTTACTGATCCAATGAGAGGACCTTCCCTCTTATCCCATGACAGCTTACTTTGCTTAAAAGCCTTTGATGAGACCTTGTCAAAGGCTTTCTGAAAAACTAAGTACACCATATCTGCTGGATCACCCTTGTCCACATGCTTGTTGACCCCCCTCCCGAAAGAATTCTAGTAGATTAGTGAGGCATGATGTCCCTTTACAAAAGCTTGCTGACTCTTCCCCATCATATTGTGTTCATCTGTGTGTCAGATAATTCTGTTCTTTACTATAGTTTCAACCAATTTGCCTGGTATTAAAATTAGGTTTAGCAGCCTGTAATTGCCGGGATCGCCTCTGGAGCCTTTTAAAAAAATTGAGGTCACTTTAGCTATCTGCCAGTCATCTGGTGCAGAAGCTGATTTAAATGATAGGTTAGATACCACACTCCAACATAAAGCCTTCAGCACCAAAAATAAAGTGCAAAAGTAAAAGTACACTTCCAGAGTAAAGGAAGTGAGCAGGAGGTCAGCAGCCGGAGCAAGAAGGATCGAGCAGGGATCAAAGGAGGGGAGACAGCTAAGATAATCGCTGGTTAGGGCTCACTCAGGGGCACAGTGCAGGCTGCAAGGCATTGGCCCTGAAGGATGCAATGTAAGTGATCCTGAAAGAATCTGCCTGGGAGCGATCCCAGGATGTGGCTGCTCGTGCAGCAATTTCTGCTCTGAAAAGCAGCTAGAGGAGGAGTTGGGCTTTCCGGGTGAAAACAGGCAAATCAGAGCCTAATTCAAAGCTGGGATAACTCCATGACGTCCGCAGCTAGAAAGGATCTTGGGTGCCGGTGAAAACCCCCTCCCCTGCAATGCTCCCAGACAAAGCTTGGGCACCAGTTAAGTCCCTACGAAGTAGGACTTAAGTAATGCCCAGGCCTGGGCCGGCCCTCCACAACGGCGGGGATTTCACCCTTGGTGTCTCTGTAGAACCTACACCTCCAAGTAGCATAAGGAACAAACAACCCCTCTCTACACTGCTATGTCCCTATCCCCCACTCCCGAAGCAGAGGAGGGCCCAGCGTAAAGAACAGGAACAACACTGACAATTCAAATGTCTGAAGGAAAACAGCAGCCTGTTCTGCCAGGGAAGAACTCCATGCTCTGCGGGTGCTTCCGGGCCTGGCCTGCGGTCTCACCCATTTGGGGTTTAAAGGGGATCTGATCCGGGCATAAATTGTGGGCCCCTCTTCTGCTTGGTAGGAGGAGAGCTTAATGAATGCTGGGAGGGGTGCTGAAGAGGAGGGAGCTGCATTCCAGGAATTACTTGTGCCACGGATGAGCAATGGGACATTGCCAGGTGACCTGCTGAAGAGGGGCTCCTCAGAGCTACAGCTTGGCCCCAGACATGTTGCCTTCCATGGCTGAACAACCTTGCACCCCTGATCTTCCTGCAGCCAGTTCCGCTTCACACTTTACTGCACAGCTGCAAGAGCCTCAGCCAGGGGGCAGGTGAGAGGCGTTGGATTTTCCTAACCTCCTCGCCATTGCAGAAGGGCCTTTTGCGAAGTAACTTCACACTGACCTAGCGCAAAAGCTCACGGGCCCAAATTCACTTCTTTGCTGGTGCAGGGACAGAGGGGAGGCAGCTGGCGCCTTCTCCCATCAGCCAATGAAGCCTGCCCTAATTTGCATCCATGCTGCCAAGGCCCTCTAGAATACTGCAAAAGCACAGCATGGCCAGGGAGTATGAACCTCCAGCCACTCCTGCTCCTGACCCTAGAACACACCCCATGCCATGGCCTCCTTCACCATGGCCTGTTTCCATATGGCGAGCCTGAATCAGGCCCACAGCACTCAGTTCTCCATTGCAGGGCTATAACTATCCACAGATGAGGTACAATGCAGACAGCAGCAACCCAAGCTTCCCTCTTCCTTGCTGCCCCACCTGTGTGCCTCACCCCTGATCTGGCGGTAATGTATCAAGAGGCGAGAGTGTAACAGACTCCATGGCTCCTTCGGTCCTTGGTCTGTCTCCTGAGACTGCCAACAACAGTGCCACTAATGATGATGACCAGCTCCCCTCCTCCGCCCAGAAACAGAACCTAGCCCATCAACTTGTGCCAACCAGCCTCCAGCTGGTAATAATGTGGGATCACTTCCAACTGGGCTCAGATCAGAACCAGATACCTAGAGGCGCAACTGGCCGGCTGCCATTCCTCACAGCCATGATGAAATCTTTCTAGGAGCAGTAATTTGCACATCTGAAGAGTGAGGCACCGGTTGGGATGAAGGCACATTTGGGCAAAGATAAGAGAATCCAGTAAATGTTGAGAGGGGCGGGGTAGAGCTGAAATGTTTCATCACCATGGAAATATTTAAAACCAACCAGACTCAGATGAGCATAATACCATCAGTGAGATCGTAGGCCCATCAGCTAAGCTGTTGTCTCTTTAAGAGATGCCCCCTGCTACTGAATATTTCAGCTACACTGGGCAGGAGCCCTGGAGAAGACCGAAGGCCTCAAGACAGTCCCGCTCCAGAAGAGGCACTGTGTGGGCTTATGCAACCCTAAGCCAAGGAGTCAGTAATTTGAGGCCTATGGCACATTTGCACGTGGTCATGAAGGATTCAGGTTTAAGGTCATTATCTCCCAAGTGGTAAAACCTGCAAAAGGCTGGTGCTGTGGGTGATCTGCTAAAGCAGCAGTTCTCAACCAGGGGTCCGGGGCCCCATGGTGGGCTATGAGCAGGTTTCAGGGGGTCTACCAAGCAGGGCCAGTGTTAGACTCACTGGAGCCCAGGGCAGAAAGCCAAAGCCCCGCTGTGCAGAGATGAAGCCCGGGACCCTGAGCTCTGCCACCTGGGGCTGAAGTTGAAGCCTGAGCAACTTAGCTTTGCGGGGCCTGCTGTGGCACGGAGCCCCGGGCAATTGCCCTGCTTCCTAACCCTGGCCCTGGCTTTTCTATGCAGAAACCCAGTTGTGGTGGCACAGGTGGGCCGTGGAGTTTTTATAGCATATTAGGCAGGCCTCAGACAGAAAAAGGTCGAGAGCCCCTCTACTAAAGTTTGGTCTCTGTGGTGCCACACAGAAAATGAGGTGCATTTTAGGGCCAATAAATAAGCAAATATTCCCTCCAGTAGGGAATATTTAAGAGTAAATCTGAACTGATGAAAGGGCCTGGAGGGAAGGTATTTGTGCTTTGGAAAAGTTGGCATTCCTCAGTTTCTCCCCTCCTTTCCTCTCCCTGCTGCTGGGAGGAGCGGGGCAGGGGGGTCTGCTGTGCATTCATTCAGCTCTGAATTGGGAACCCAATGAGGGAGGCCCAGGATAGCCAGGGAGCATCTTTGTTTTGCATGGACCAATCCAGGAGAGACCCAGCATTCAAATGCAACCACTCTGGGATATGCAGGAAGCTTTGGGGCAGAAATCAATCGATTGCCACTTAGTGCATAGGCTTGAGAATGGATTACTTTGTGGCCATTAATCAGTCAACAAGTTACCAACCAGAAATCACAATGGGTTTAAAGAAAAGCCTTGGCACAGACACAGAATAGATCCAGGCTGGGTCAGAGCCAGCCAAGGGCTTTTGCACCACCCACATAATGTGTACAAGGCTAAGCAAGGCTACTCCATGCATCAGCACCACCGGAGTCACCCCAAAAGACAGTAATATGGACTAGGAGAAACAGTGCAATAAAAATGCAACAGGGGTGAATTTGGGATACTTTGCTAATGACATTAACAGTCTTTACTTATTTATATAAAGTATCACCACATCTTCTCACCCTTCCACTGGCTCCCCATTTATTTCAGGAGTCAGCCCAGCATTCTGCTGCTTTGCAACAAACACTGCATGGACTTGCTCCTGCACGCTTTATGGATCTTCTGCAAACACAAGATCCCTTTTACCCTGTCCCTGTTGGCTCCCGCAGCCACTGAAGCTCAGAGCTGGGCAGTGCCATTTCACTCAGGGCACTGACCTCCTATGCACTATTGTTAAGAGCGTCCATCGGAAATGCAGAATCATAAAATGGGGAGCAGAGGAAACATCCTCACACTGGACCAGCAGCCTGGAATTCGAACCTCCCTATTCTGTTATTAACCTTTTATCTGTCACTCTGGGTCTGCATCCCACAACTGGAACTTGGCGGGCGGTGACTGACGGCCAGTGGCCAACGAATCCCAGACATGCAGGTTGGCTGAACCTAGGTACCTCTGGGACTGTCCTGCTCTGGGAAAAGCAGCCTTGCATGTGGCTCTGTCTGCTCCCTGCGATTGAGTGGCTGCGGCAGCAGCACGTGGATTCCCAGAGTAGGGCAACACGTTGCTTTTAAGACCTCATCAAGGGCTTTTGTTGTGGCACCAAATGCCCAGTGAACACAGCGTACACCTCCTGGAGTGCGCCCTTGTGCCTCCAGAAGCAGGGCTGCTGCCGCACTTCTAGGAACAGCTGTGCCCAGTGAAGGCATGTGGTAACAGGGGATGTACAACTCGGCTGAAAATCTATAACCTTCAGTGTTACAAGCAGCCAGCTACCACGGGACTTGCTCTCTGCCTTTGGACCAGCACCAGCACAGGGGTTTCTTAGGACGCTGCACAGAACACAGGGTGGTGGATAATGATATCAGCTCCCCAGCTCACAAAGAGGAACTTGGGTGGGTGGGTGTCCTCCTTTCGCAGACTCTCATTGCTAATCCCATTGTGGTTTCTGCTGTAGTGCCGATCCCAACTGACGCTCACGTTATCATTTAAAACCATTCATAAGAAACTCTTCCCCGTCCTGTGTCCTGCTAGGGAGACCCGCTCCAACCACCCCACGTCGCTGGCTGCAGCAGCCCAGGGCTTTGGGCAGAGTGCCACGGATGACCCCGTCAGACAGCACTAGGGACAGTCCTGCACTGCAGCTGCACGGGTGGTGAGTCATGTCTCCGAATGCAGACGAGGCCACGTGGACATCGGTGGGAGTTCTGACAGAAGCCAAGTGCAAAAGAATAACAAAGGGTAACCCACCATTTTCTCTGCCCCGGTGAGACTCTCTTTGAGTGCAAGGGAGGCTCAGATGCTACTCTCTTTGCCCATCTCTGAGACGTGTATTTTGAATTTGCACCGGTTAGCGGAGTTAAGGACAGGAAGGGATGGATAGCACCAGTCCTCGCGGGTAGGTACCATGCAAGCTCCGACCAGCGTGTCTCCGTTCCAGCCTGCAGCACCCCAGGCTAGCCCACTGTTGTGTCCACACACAGTCTCTCACTCATAGGTGCTGAGTTTTTCTTTTCCCCAGGGGTGTGCCAAGGCCCTGCCCCCACTCCACCGCTCCCCAAGGCCCCGCTGTCACTCCACCTCTTCCTGCCCCGGCTCCGCCCCCTCCCCAAGGTCCCCATCCACTCACCGCTCTCCACCCTCCCGCAGGCCTGTTTGCTGGCGCCCTGATCAGCTAACTGGGGGGCAACGCCAAACAGCTGACTGGGGGTGACGCCGAAGAGCAGGAGCTGGTGGGTGCCGAGCACTTACTATTTTTTTCCCATGGGTGCTCCAGGCCCAGAGCACCTATGGAGTCGGCGCCTGGGCTCTCTGTTTCGGTCCACGGCCATAACGCCGCCCTGCCAGCTCATTTCACTTCTGAACTCCAGCCTGTGCTGCTGTTCCATTGCGGGTCTCGCACGCAGCTCAGTTGATGCACCTGAACCCTGACCCGCAATGCCAGCCACTGTTCCAGCTCCGGGCCTCTCCTGAGCACATCGTGACAATGCCATTGAGCGGAGTGATGCTTTTGTTACGTTTCAAACATGTTCACTGGTTGAGCTCAACAGACTCACTTCCCTTTGGTCCTGTGTCTCCAGACCCAGCTGAGCAGTACTCTCCCCCGCCACTCCTGGATTCAACACTCCTCGCGCACTCTGACTGAAATGGGGCTTCACATGCGATCCTGGGGCTTAAACAGAGAGATCCATCTCAAGGAGAAGGGAAAAGGCGCTCCAAGCACTGGGATGTGTGTGGTTGCTGCTGTGTTGGTTTCCAGCCACCGCCGTGCAGAGCACAGGCATTTCACTGGCTAGGGGGCGTTTTCGTTCACAGCACACGTGCTGCTTTGAGTGTAACTAGGCCAGCTCCTGTCAGTTCGTGAGAGCGCTCCCTAGCCCAAGAATGACCGTGGCTAAATGTCCCTGTGGCCTGTCCCCGCAGTGCTGTGCACGTGTGGGAAGGAGGGTGGGAGAAGGATTCAGCCAGCACTGCTGCTAAACGGCCCCATCATTCATTCATTAACAGCAGCAAGGGTCACTGGAGAGGAAGGGAGCGAGAGCAGGACCACTGTGCCGCTCCCAGGGGACTCAGAGCTGGCACCTCACTCCCCCGGGGGCAGACAAAAGAAACGAATTCTAACAAGGGCCTCTGCTTCCCTGGCAGCGAAGGGGCACAAGGAAACAAACACACACAGACACTAATTGCTGGGGCTAGGCCCTCCCTTGGAAGGAGCCCATGTCAGGTGACTAGACAGTGAAGAAACCAGGGCACTTTGGGGCTGGCTCCATAGTTGTGCAGGGAGAGAAGGGAATCCTGTGTTACCCAGCTTGAGACCCCCTTCCAGACCACACTGGGTCGTGGGGATCGCCTCCAAAGATCCTACTGTTATTGGACATGAGGTCCTCTCAACGATTCCTCTCTGTTATGGGGATCCCCTCTAACAACCCCATCGTTCATGGGCATGAGATCCCCTCCAAAGACCCCACGGTGCTATGGAGAAGTTGGCAACCCTCCAAATGCCTGCTGTGCTATTGGGGTCTCCTCCTATCACACCCCTATATTTTGGGAGGTCCCTGGGTAGTTTGTTGAGGCTGACCCTCTAAACCACCAAGTGCCTAGCAGTGGACTTTCCTCCCCACATCCAGCTGCATTTCAGTGGGCCCCAGTTGTTGGCTTTTAGCAGGGGGCGGGGGGGGAGGTTACTATCCACTAGGGCTCCAACTGCAATACAGGAAATACACCCCAAGGCCCCCATTGTATTTTGGGAAGGGTGAGGCATGCTGCGTTACCCTCTGTGCCTCCAGTATAATTACGGGGGGTTGCAGTGTGTATTTAAATGGGCCTGGGAATCAGTTTGTGATTCACCAAGGACCCTGCTGCTGCTGTTAGGAAGGAATTGTGAGATCTGAATATTTTGGGAACTGCTCCACACCTGACGTTAGTGTGGTTGCTAGGTGATTAAACCATCCATCTGTTTATGACAGCACAGGAGAACAGTGAGTCAGTCCCTTTTTGTAGGAGAAAGGGAATGACTCTTTCAATTCAGCATCATTCCCCACCCTGCTACTCCCCAATTGGGATGGGCCCTGTCCTCACTGGACATTCACAAAGAGCTACTGGAAAGGGGCCCCTACCTAGCAGATGTGACTGCAGGCTGACACCTCTCTGAATGCACTGCAACAGCTACACGCCATCTCAACAGCATGCTGCTCCATCACCACTCAGTACCCCGGCCTGGCAACACAGCAGAAGAACCACGGTGGTCAGGGTTGAAGCCAACCAGCTATAAAATTACAGGAATTGAAAAACATTTATTCTGGGCGAGAAAGACTTAAAGATCTTGTGACTGAGAATGAAGCTGCTCAGCAGAAGACTACGGATGACCTCCTAGCCCCATGGAAGTCAAGGAGAGTTTGACTGTTGGCTTCAATGGAACCAGGATTTCACCATCTGAAAACGTAGGAGTACTTGGGCAGTCTTAGCATTTGGCATCCATATGTTGGTCTCTGCTATCTCAGGGGCCCAAAGCGGATCCTTCTAAATCAATCAGAGTGTAGATACCTTCAGATATATTGGGCTGTTTGTAACAATGTAACTCAATACCAGAGCAGGGTGAAAAAGGGCAAGTTGGTTTAGTGACAAATTTCAAAGTTTCTCAAGTTTGACAAATCCAAATAAATGTTTCTGGTTTTGTTTTTAGTCCTCCCCCCTCCTCCACCCTTTTCTTTTTCTTCCTCCAACCACTTTGTAGTGGCAAAATGGACAAAGGATAAAGATTGGGAAAGGGAACAAAAACAACCGCCCAAAATTTGGTTCCTCAGTTTTGGGGCATTTTGGTTGAAAAACTGAAAAATTTCCAACAAATGAAAAAAGGTCCACCCAAAAATGTTATTTTTAAAGGCCACATTTCAACCACAAAAAAATTTTGAACAATTTTTTTTAAGAGCTCTACTAAATCACACAGAGAATATGATTGAAGGTCAGCCACAATGTGCAGACTCTGTTTGTATTTCAGTGCAGAGGCACGGTTGTGTGCAAATACGGACAAATCAGAAACCATCAAGACTTTGTTGTTGTCACTTTACTGCACACTATGGGCCCAATCCCATTGAAGTCCATGGAAAGACTCCTCTTAATTTCACTGGCATTTGGATCAGACCCCATGGCCATTAGGAACTTCACATCAGCAGCGTATGTGAACAGATGAGCTAGAGCAGTGGTTCTCAGCCAGGCATACGCCTACCTCTGGGGTACGCACAGGTCTTCCAGGAGAGACATCAACTCATCTAAATATTTGCCTAGTTTTACAACAGGCTACATAAAAAGCAGTAGCGAAGTCAGTACAAACTAAAATTTCATACAATGACTTGTTTATACTGCTCTATATACTATACACCGAAATGTAAGTACAGTATTTATATTCCAGTTGGTTTATTTTATAAATATAGGGTAAAAATGAGAACATGAGCAATTGTTCAGTACCTGTGTGCTGTGACTCTTTTGTATTTTCATGTCTGATTTTGTAAGCAAGTAGTTTTTAAGTGAGGTGAAACTTGGGGGTATGCAAGACAAAGACTCCTGCAAGGGGTACTATAGTCTGGAAAGATTGAGAGCCACCAAGCTAGAGCAGTGGTTCCCAAACTGCGACCCATGGAGCACTGGTTGGTTACAGTGTGATACCGCTCCTCCTTGTTTCCAATTGCTTCTGTAGTTGTCCAGGCTCCTCACTGCCGCCAGAAAGGAGGAGGAGGAGCTGGCCTTGCTACTAGGGGATACTACTTCCTAAGAGGAGGATAGGGCACAAGAGTTGCTCTCAGAGTCTATAGATACCATGTCCAGGCAGGAATGAGGTAGCTGGGCAATATGTGCAGGAAAGAAGGGGTGGCCAGGCAGGCGTGCAGGAGAGAAGGGAACTGAGTGCCGGGGACGCAGGTGCACAGAGGGGAGAAGTGGGCCAGGTGACAGAGGCAGGAGCAGGGGGAACAGATGGAACAAAGGGGGATGGGAGACAGCAGACCAAGTTCTCTGCTGCTGTAACTTGCTGACTTCAGCGAAAATATGTCAGCAGAGTCTGGCCCAGCGTGGGGCCAGGCCAAACCGGTATCACAGTAACAACAGTTGATCCTATACTAGATCCTTCCCTAGTGTTGGTTCCACCTAAGCAATTGCTGCAGCTGCAAAAGGCACACCCGGGAGGGGAGGAGGAGCCTGCCCAACCCCAAATGGGAGGATCGGTCTCCAGGAGACCATCAGCCATTAAACTGGTGCGTGCACCACGTGTAAGTCTGGGAACCCCTCCCCTAGAGCTACAGGTTCCATCTCTCTTTCCCAGTCCCCTGAGCCCGCCCATCCCCATTGTCACCCACCTTTCAGTCTTCAGATGGCCCCATCTGCATTGCATTTGCTCCCTAGCACTCCCACAGAGCCAGAAATGCCAGTACTCAGCTCCCAAACGTGAGCACTGGCTGGGGGAGGAAGACAGGCCGGGCTGCGTGGGAAGGACATTTTTCTTTAGCACATCCATTCCCAGTTTTCAATCTGCCTCCAAAGTTACTGGCTGCTGCGTTGATAAGCGATGCTAACAGGACTGGGTGCTGGGAGGCAGGGAGTGAGCGGGCCCATCACTCAGCAGCTGCTGGCAGAAAGCAATGGGAAGGCGTGTGGCGCAGGCAGACGGAGTGGAGGTACTACAGACGGGAGGGAGCGGGGAGCAGGAGTTTGCATCACACCTGTGCATCTCCTGTGCGGGGCGGGGGAGACACTGAAGCAGCAGCCAGGCTCAAAGGAGGCAGTGTCCCTCTCCGGCTCCTCTCAGCTACATGGAGGAGCAAGGCAGAGTGATCAGAGGCGGAAGGAAGAGCTCCTGGCTTGTCACCCATCTCCATCTGACCTCTGTTGAGAGGGCCCACAGTGCCGTTCAAGTTCCACTGTCCCAATGCCTTGAAGATACACAGCCTGGCGAAGGGTATTCCATGTGCCCGGCCCTCTGTGGTGTGGGAGAGGGAGCTTTGGAGCACGCGGGCCAGGAAGGCGTCACAAAATGAGTCTCCGTACTGCTCCATCTGCTCCTCAGATTTATTACTTGGGTTACTGGAGCCCCAAGAAGCCCCGTCACAGGTCAGAACCCCGCTGTGCTCGGTCCCTCAGGCTGCTCTGCCTGGGAAAGGGCCCCAGCGCACACTCACTGCAGAGAATGACTGCTGTGCTTGGAATGGCGGCAGCTGGTGATGGCTGAGCCACACACCTGCAGATTAGTCACCGCCGGCCGGCAGGATTCCACACACTGTCTGTCTATCTGTCTGTCTGCCCTGAGCCCGGCCAGGTCTGACATCGTGTTAGCAACAGAGGGCGTTCCCCAGCATAGACAAGCCCCTCTGCACACATGGCATTGCGCCTCCTCTGGCCACTGTTTCCCCCTCTCGGTTCTACCCTGTCATAAATATAAAGGGAAGGGTAACCACCTTTCTGTATACAGTGCTATAAAATCCCTCCTGGCCAGAGGTAAAATCCTTTCACCCGTAAAGGGTTAAGAAACTACGGTAACCCTGCTGGCACCTGACCCAAAATGGCCAATGAGGGGACAAGATACTTTCATATCTGGAGGTGGGGGGGAAAGGCTTTTGTCTGTCTGTGTGATACCTTTGCTGGGAACAGATCAAGGATGCAAGCTCTCCAACTCCTGTAAAGTTAGTAAGTAATCTAGCTAGAAAATGTGTTAGGTTTTCTTTGTTTTGGCTTGTGAATTCACTGTGCTGGAGGGAATGTGTATTCCTGTTTTTGTGTCTTTTTGTAACTTAAGATTTTGCCTAGAGGGATTCTCTATGTTTTGAATCTGACTGCCTGTGAGATTATCTTCCATTCTGATCTTACAGAGTTGTTCTCTTATCTTTTTTTTTTTTTTTTTTTTTTTTTGTTCTTCTAATAAAGTTCTGATTTTTAAGAAACTGATTGGGTTTTTGGGGTCTTAAAAATCCAAGGCTGGTTTGTGCTCACCTTGTTTATTCTCAAGCCTCCCCAGGAAACGGGGTGTAAGGGCTTGGGGGGATATTTTGGGGAAATAGGAACTCCAAGTGGTCCTTTCCCTGTTCTTTGTCTAAATCACTTGGTGGTGGCAGCATACTGTTCAAGGACAAGGCAAAGTTTGTGCCTTGGGAAAGTTTTTAACCTAAGCTGGTAAAAATAAGCTTAGGAGGTTTTTCATGCAGGTCCCCACACCTGTACCCCAGAGTTCAGAGTGGGGAGGGAACCCTGACACACCCCACTCTGCCTTTGGAGAGGAAACACTCCGTTTGTCACCTGGACCCAGGCTCATCTCAGTCCTATGGCTCATGGCAACAGGAGAGAAGGGGATCAGAGGGGAGGACATCTGCAGCTGCAAAGAGCCATGTGCCGTGACAATGTAAATACCTTGAGGCTGGGTACTCAGTACCATGTGGGGGCTAACAGAAGCAAAGCCAGGCCTGCCTTTGTACAAACACTGTGCAGAGAGCTCCAAATACTGCACAAACAGCAGGCCTCAAAGCTAGAGCTGGGTAGGAAATGATTTTCCTGTCCTGGGAAACTTTTTGAGATTTAGAAAATGTTCCCATCCCAAATCAGGACAAAGAGCTGAAATCCCAAAAACGTTCACACAGAGACAATCAGGAAAAAAATCCAGCTGCGGTCAATCAAAACGTCCCTTTTTGATTTCAACCTTTGGGGATTTTTGTACCACAATTAGCTTAAACTTTGGAACAAAACGTCATTGTGAATAAAGAAAACAAGATTTTCAGTTTCAAACATGTCAGAACGGGGAAACTGAAAGAAAAGGGGCTGATACCATCGCAACTGGTCTTTGGAATGAGCAGGTTGCTGCACCGGCCCTTCCCCATGCACAGCTGCAGTTACAATGAAGCAGCATGTTCTGACGAAAAAATGTCTCGCCGAAAACTTCCCAACCAGTTCTACTCCAGTCACTCCAGAGAGGCAGGTCAATACCCCCATTTTACAGACTAGGAAACTGAGGCCCAGAAAGTTGCAGTCACTTGACCAAAGTCTCATAACTAGTCAGCAGCTGCTTCAGCAGCGATCCCCCCCAATCCCTGATCAAACCACTAGCAAATGTCTTGTGCAAGAGCAGCTACGACTCTGGGATAACCACAGGAGGTGTCAAGGCCCAGCTAGTCACTCCACCACAGCACAGCTGGTTGAAGAGGCATATCACTCCACGAAGGGACCAGCCAGTTAGGAGCAATGCTGTCCATCCAAATGGCAGTTAAAAACCCAGTTGCAACGCAGTGTGGATGTTGCCATAGATTACTGTGCCTGGCTTAGTCCCTGAAACACTCTCTTAGGAACTTATATGGCCCCCATCACCACCGTATCTCATCACCTCACTCTAGCCTATTTATCCTGACAATATTCCGATGAGGTAGGGCAATGCTATTATCCCCCTGGAAAGCTGTCACTGAGAGACTCGGGATGCATCTGCACTGCAATCAGAGGGGCAGGCTAGCTTTAATGTCGTTAGCACAACTAAAAATAGCAGTGAAGACACGGGGAGAGGCTGTACAAGCCTTGCCGGGGTAGATACATTGCTAGTTCATGCTGAAGGAGAAAGCTTCAGGGCCCACCTGGGCACCGCAGCCTACCTGAGATTGCAGTGGAGACGTACCTTAAGTGAATGGCCCAAGGTCACACAGGGAGTATGTCAGATCAGGCTTTTCCACAGCCCAAGCTAGCACCCTAACCATGGGACCATCCTTTCCCTCCAAGCCTTCCTAGTGTCAGCCCATGGGAAAGACGAGTTGGATTAAGGAACTAGTTAGCAAGGAAGTGTAAATTCCATTCCCCATGGTAAAGAAACTGTGCCATTAAAATTCTCTCTCCTATGACACACTCAGAGCCTATTTCAGTAATAGCTTGGCAGGGGAATAACATTAGTGAACCTATAAATATCTCCTGGGATGCTGCTTTGCTGAGAGAGATGGCAGGAGCCAGGCTTGCCAAGCACAAGTTCTGCCACGCTGGCAGCCTCCGTGGGGTTTAGATAAGCAACCAGAAATGTGGACACTTCCGCAAAGCTCAGGGTCAGCCCAAGCTATTGGGATGTCCTGGGTCTCTCCCATTGGTCAGGAGATCTCATGAGCATGAACTGCCGAAAGGCTGCTTCAGGATGGGACAACCATTCTGTGAGCAGCCACCTGGCTGTTTTCAGCTCCAAGCAAAACTTAGAAGGGAATCAAACAAGAGCTGAGGCCAAGGACTGTGTAATGGGGAGGGTAGGAGGAGGGAGGGGCGGGACTTACTGTGGTAGGAGTGAGTGTGGAGAAGAGATGGTGGGAACCATTACAAGCTAGTTGGGGCATTTCCTAGGTGGCAGTCGTGCTGGCCTGGCTAGCTGGCTATGCAGACACCTTCATGGGCACTGCCAGTGCAGAGTGGAAGACACACTCATCCTAGAGGCTGATTTAGTGCAAAGCAAGACTCCTCTGGGATGAGCAGAGGGCTCTCGTTCCAAGTTCCATGGCTGCCAGGTTTCCCGGTTGGCGTATGAATATTCCCGAGCAGGGATGGGCTAGTCGGTTTGGTTACAATAACCCAGTGATACTAGAAATCTCCTGAGAAACAACTCACAAGATTTTTCAGACCAATCTGAATGTCCAGAATAAGCAGCAGGCTAAGTGTCCTGATGCTGCTTATCCAACCTGAACTGACCCTCCAAATCACCCTCACCTCCCAGCACAGGGAGCCCATTTAGGAGGTGGGAGCCCATTGAGCAGCGAGAGCTCCCCTTTCTCTGTTCCATTGCAGTCCTAAGGAGTGGGGCAGGCTTTGCTCAGAGTGGATGGGAGCCTGGGAGAATACTACCTCCAAGGGAAACATGGAAAGGTGGGGCTATCCCATGCTGAACACCTGACGTCAGGGAGGGGAACAATGACGCAATAGCTACAAGTGCCATCAACTGCTGGGACCCTCTAAATGCATTCAAGAAGGAGACAACTTCCCCATTCAGATGGGTGATAAAGGAGCCAACAAGAGTACTATTGGCTGATAGTGTCCCTGCTGCTCTGTGTCTAATCTGTATTGCTGCCCAAGTTGATGGGGCCAGGTGGATGTTGCTCGCAGGCATAGCTCTTGTAACAGAGCAGAGCATGGAGGTATGTAATTCGTACGTGTCCCTCGGCTCACCGTACCGTAGTGGGATGTAATTCATTGCTTTCAAAAGCATGACATAAAAGTCAGGATAGTGTTATCACAGGAGGGGAGAAGCATGTAATGGCTTTGGAGCTCACGGTACAGCTCCTTCACCGGAAGAAAAGCAAGGATGTGACCTGGATACTAAATCAAGCACAGCAGAGCTCTCCTAGCGATTTTCACAGCTAGGCCTCTTCCAGGGCAGGAAAGTGGGCAGGGGGAATCAAGGTCAAGAGGGTCACAGGCCGGGAGGATGGATTCTTTCCTATAAATGCTCCTTATTCAAAGGCATCTTAGAGGACCCAGGAAGTCACAAGGGAAAATTCTGCTTTCAGTTACACTGGAATAAATCCAACTGCAGTGACACCAGTGCAGATTTACAGTGGTGTAACAGCAAAGAGTTGGGCCCACTGCCTCCAGAACGACAGGGCTCAGAAATCAGCAAACAGCACCCTCCCCCCACCCCCGCCTATGCTGGGAGCAGAGAGTCCCCTGCAGAAGTCAGGAGGAAACTCTTCTCACTCGTTTGGCATGGCACAATGGCCACATGCAATGCTGTGATGGAAGGGAGGCTTCTTTCCTCTGAAACATCCACTATTGTTTGGCCACTGTCAAAGGAAGGATACTGAATGCGATGAACCAGATGGGCTCCAGGGCGTGCTCCTTTACCAAGCGTACTTACAAACACGAGCTGCTGCTGGAGACAAAGACACTGAGGCTTGGGAGATGGAGAGGGAGCATTTCTCGAACACGTTACCCCAAGCCCCTGCCCGTCTGTGAGGGTAAATATGTATAAACAGGGGCTCATGCAGAATGTTACAAGCGGCGGGGACAGATCTGCCTGCGCATGTACCAGCTGCCATCTCTGCGCTTTGTAAATAGAGGGGAGAATGGTCGGAGCCACCCTTACCGCCATCCATTGTCATCTCCCCAAGGAGATTGTGCGAGTAGCGCTCACCTTGCCAAGACACGTTGAGAGTAACGGCCACGGCATTTTTTATTTTTATTGCACACTCTACAGATGGGGTTTTCAAAAGCTCTCAGTACTGGCCTAGCCCGGCTCTCATTGGGCATTTTCCCCTTGATGTCAATGCGAGCAGCGTTAAACCGACGCCCAGTGCTTTTGATAATCCTGCCCTTAACTTATAAATTAAAAGCAGGAAAGCGTCTGCAAACACGTTTCAGCAGCTACAGTGTTCCGAGCATCCCTGCCCAGGCCCACGTGTGGGATGTGCTGCATGACAAAGGCCCATCATGAACGAAACACAAGCATTATTACAGCAGAAAACTTCCTGCAGGGGGATAACTTTCCATAAGCTCAGTTTCAAGAGTCTTTATTACTAATATCAATAATTTGCAATGGTGGGCGTGACTGGGTCATCGGATTCACATAGACTGAATGATCGCTCTCATAGCTTTCATAGCTTTGGGACCAAGAGAAGTGGTGCCCCTCAAAATGTGGGACAGTTGAGACACATGGCATCAAGGTTTATGGACGATGAGGATGGACTCTTTGAAGGATCAGAAAGCCATACTCTGCATACAGAGGCATCTTGGTAATCTAGGAAATACAGGAGAATTTCCATTTAGCGCCTCACCTGGGACATACCTAGATAAACATATGGTTTCAGAAGCTATTTTGGAGCTCTCTGCAAGATGACACAGAGAGTCAGACCTAGAGGAGCCAGACTTCTCCTCTAATAATTCTGGATGCTGTAATTCACTCTCTCAGGAACTGGGAAGTTTCCTATGGAGTCACTGTGAGCCTAGCCCGATAGCCCTTACTCAGGGAAAACTCCCATTGAAGCAAATGGGCCATCAGTCTACACTCCATGCTTAAACCAACTCCCAGTGAAGTCAGTAAGAGCTCAATGGAAGCTTGTCTGAGTAAAAACAGAGTCTAAGCCTCAGGGTCTGGTCCATTGGGAGCTTTCCCTAAAGCTTGGTCTACACTAGAAAATTAGGTCAGTTTAAACCACATCAGTAAGGGATGTGAAAAATACACACTCCTGAGCAGTGTAGTTAAGCCAACTAAGTCCCAGTGAAGACAGCGCTAGCTTGACAGAAGAATTCTTCCGTCAACCTAGCTACTGCCTTCCGATTATCTACACCGACGGAGAATCCTTCCCATCAGCGTAAGTAGAGTACACAGAAGTACGACAGAGGCTGCTGTTGCGTTTTAAGTATAGACAAACCCTGAGTAACACCCGGATGAGTCAGAGTTCAGATATGGGCCCTATGTTTGTTTTCTTCTGGGTACAAACTATAATACAAAGCCACACATGGAGTTCATTAGGTTTTGTTATTCTCTCAGTCTAGTAACCAGAGATTGTATCCATGGAGGCACCCAGCTGAGCTTCAAAATAAGACAGTGGGAAGCATTTACAAAGCATCAAATGCAAATAAACGCACTGCAAAATGTCATAGTTTGGATGCAGCAGCCAGTGGATTCCTAGGATCAATCAGCTGAACAGGACTATGTGATAGGAGCCATCTGAAAGCGTACAAACCAAGAATTTTTTTAAACAAGGCTTTACATTCTCTGTTACTCACTTTCATGAGCACACAGCACCTTGAAATGGGGCTCATATTTAGAGTTTACCTGGACTCCTCAGAGCTCCAGCACAAACAGCAATATCCAGAGTAATTACATCTTTATTTGCATTAATGCTCCAGTTGATCATGTGCTCCCTACTCAAAATAGCTCCCTTTGCTCACCCCGGCTTCTTCTGGAAAAAGCCTGAGGGTCAGACCGTGACACCTTTACTCACAATGAGTAGGGCCAGCTACACAGCCTTGCCCAGAGTGAATAAATTCACTTTACACCATGCCTAGAAGATCAACAGGCCATCAAGGGGGAGAAAACCCAAAGTTAAGGGCTATCTATTGAAAACATCCTGCCCTGAGCCCCCCAGTATTTCACTATTGGGGCAGTTAACCAGACCACTTCCACTGACTACAGCAGTAGTAATGGTGTCTGGGGACAGAGCTCGTCTTGAAGGCAGTTAGAACAGAAACCATGCAGAATTTATAGATCAAAGTCAACACCTTGAATAGCATCCAAAAAGCAAATAAGAAGTCAGCAGGAGCGTCTGGAGAACAGATGCTACAGTCCCTGGTGCTGACACCACTATGCACAAGCTAATGACCCCTGTGCAGCTAAATCCTACGCTCACACATCTGAAAAGGCACGTTGTGGTGAAAACATTCCTCGCAGGCATCTTCATTTCAGTATCCTGCTCTCCTCATGCCAGTGCCAATGGAAGTTCCATGCACGTCGGGAAAGCAGAATGCCACATGCATCCGGGCCCCCAGTGTTGCCTATTTAACTTGGAAGGCCACGATATCAAATCAGTGCTCAGCAGAAGCCGATTGCAGACACATTCATGTGGGCCCCTTATGCTCATTTCCAAAACCCCTGTGCTGTTATTTGCACATATGCAAAGATGCACAATGGGTTAACATGAGAAAACGTCGCTCAGAATGCACTCAGGTGTCAAATCAACCTATCACATTGCTCCTAATGTCTGTTTGGTCTGAATTTTTTGGTGCACAGGAAATTTATTCTCCCAGGATGAAATTCACCCCTGTGCACAGGGGCCAGCACCAGTCTGTCAGAATTCAGGGGTACATAAATCTCACGTTAGCCCTGTCCACAGGCATGAATTTCACCCTGAACTAGTTAATTCCTTAAGCACTTCAAAGTCTCCATTTCATGGCTGTGTCTGGTACATTGTGTACAAAAACACCCAGGGGAGTTAAAGGGACAGACCTTCTACTGGCGTAAATCAACATAACTCCACTGAAGTCAGTGGAAGTATTCTGATTTACACCAGCTGAGGTTCTGGCCCTGGATGTGGAAAAGACCTCTTCCATCACCCAGTCCACTTCCCTGACAGCACTACAAAAAAACTAACCCAGAGGCCTTTCACGGCAGCAGGATTACATGATCAGCTGGCATATACCCTCCCAGAGTGATGCTTGTATGTTAGTTCTGCTGTTGTCATGTTTCATGCCAGGAGAGGCAATTTCAGAAGGACTTGCGATTATTAAGTAACTATTCTGAGATTACTTGATCCTGCTACTTCCCCAGCATGCTCCCTTGTATGTTTTTGCCATTTGCTTCCATGGGGTGAGAAGTGAAATTCCCGTTTTCACCTTTTAGAATGGCGGTTAAGGGACTGGCCTACAACTCAAGAGCGCTGGGTTCAATTCCTGGCTCTGTCCCATGCTCTCTGTGTGACTCTGGGCAAGTCTCGGTACCTGTGTTCCCCAATTACAAAACGGGCAGCGAGGTAGCTCCTTTCTTCCAGACTTTGTCTGTCTTCTGGTTTAGATGGCAAACTCTTAGGGGCAATGCCTGTTTCTCCTGCTGTCTTTGCACTGCGCCTAGCACAGTGTGGCCTGGGGCTTGGCTGTGGTCTCTATATGCCACTGAAATATAAACAACAATTTCACAACCCCAAACCCTTAGAACCAAACTGGTCCCAAATCCACACCTAGGAGGACAGCCTCAGGCTCTGTCTGGAGCTCATGTTCTTACACGGAGAGAATTCCCTTTCTCTTGCCTTCCCTCCAGGGTGAGGGATGCCCGCTGGGCTTTGCTTCCAGCAAGTCCGTCCACTTTACTTCCCTGCAGTTCCTGGTCCCTTCTGCCAGCTTCACAGAGCCCAGAGAGGTTGGGATGAAGGGCACCAAACAGGCCACAAAGCAATCCTGGGTGTATGCCGGCCAAGACTAACTCCATGGTTAGACATTATCCATCTTAGGTTGAGACTCCAATACCCTCCTCTGCTAGGATTTGTGAGCGTCTCAGACCACCTTCAAACCTTGCCGCCCACCTTCCCCGCCCAGGAGAGCACTTTCCCCACAGCACCGGCTGCTGGCACCTTTATGGCACGGCACATGTGTTTGCTATCCAGCCCAGCCACAAGAATACAAGAGAATAAAACAAACAGGAGAAGGAAGCGGACAGGAAATAGTTTGTTCTCTTTTGCTGCCCCTGTCAGCTGCTTTAGCACAATAGCTGGGCTCCTGCTGCTAGCACACATGGTGAGCTCATGGCATGCTGCAGTACGGAGAACCTGAGCTCCACTCAGCCTGCAAACGAAGCATGTTGGGAGGAGAAAGCATGCGAGCAAGCAAGGCCAGGCAATAGCAGCTCTGTACTTCCATCATCCCCCTGCGCCTTTGCTTAGCTTGGCACTCGCCACCCACCTCTCTTGAAACGTTTCAAGAGAACAGGTTTCCTTCGAGGCTTTAAGTCTCGCTCCTTCAGGTTTTCCATCCCCACCTCTCCCCTCCTACTCCAGTACGCGCTGGGAGTCCCGTGAAAGGCTGTGTGCTTGTCATGTCGCTCCAAGGTTACCCTCAGCCAAGCCCCTGCAAGCATGGGAGCATAAGCTTGCTTCAAACACCTCCTCCTCTCCCAATTCATCCCCCAGCTCCACGATTCATTTGGGGAGTGTGGGGGGGGGGGCGTTCAGGGCTCCTCTTGCAGTGCCGGCAGAACACCTGAAATCTGGAGTGGGCAGACACAGGCATGCTCCTCTGCACACACTCAGCTGCTCATCGCATTTGCACGCCTGCACACACACATACTTTGTGCAGTCAGTCGCTCATCACACACGCGCTTCACACATGCTCAGTCACTCCACCACATTTGCACACGCGCGCACACACACATACTCAATTGCTCTCATGTAAACATATACACGTTCAGTTGTTGATCACGCACGCTACGATCCTGCATTAGAAGGCCTAAACATCTCAGACCTTTGAAGCAGGATGGAGGGCAGTTCTCATGCCTTCTTGCAGGCTCAGTGGGGAAGAACAGGCAGAAGGCACAGTACATGAGGCTTTTCTGCCATGTGGCAAATACCCTAGGGTTTCTCCCGCTACGCCGCACATTTCTCTATCTGCAATTATCTACTCTGATTGCAGCTGCATTGAGAAATCAAAGCCCCTGCTATGACTTTACGCAATATAGCCTTGGCTATGTAGCAGGAGTATATGCAGGAATATAGCCTTGACTATTCAGCCTCCATCTCCTTCCACCAGCAGAACTAACGACTCCCAGCCTGTGGCCACAGCTACCTGCTTTCAGGGACTGGGGTTAAGTCAATGGGCTTGAACCTGAGCCAAGATAAAACCCAACAGACTATACAGTGCAAAAGAAGCATAATAAATCCTCATCATCCCACCACCAAAGCTGTGCAGGGATCGTGCCATTTTGATGACAACTTCCTCCCCACCCCAACACACACACAATTTGGGCAAACACAAGACACTCCAGGGGAGCAGGCAGGTACATTTCAAGGACTTAGGAGTTGATTAGTTCCCTAGAGAGCCCTAAAAACTGGCCGGGGCTAGATCCCAATCCAAGCAAACAGCCCGCAAATAGCCCATGAATCATCTCCACCTGCAATCCCGCATGAAGGAGAATGGGGGGCTGCTCCCCCTTCCCCCCCAGCCCCCTCCAAAGGGAGATGTTAACAGCAGCGACATCTCTCTGTTACATGCTTTGTTACCCCAAGCAACACCCCCCTCCGGCGGAGACAAGCCCCTTAGTCTCCAGGCCCTGCATGCTTTTTCCATCACATCACCCCCCACCAGGATGCCCCTTGCTAGGAATGAAAAATAAAGGCAGCTTAGGTCTCACCTGGCTCTCCGTGGGGGGGGGGGGGGGGGCAGTAGCAGTGGCTCACAAAGGAGCTATTCCTTGCCCAGGTAGCACTTGTCCACAGAAAGCTTTGGCTGGAGCCCAGGATAACGGCTGTGGCAGTTCTCTCCTTTTTTATTTTATTTTATTTTTTTTTGTCCTCTTCCCTTTTGGAAGGAATCCTCCTCTTTCCCCCTTATGCAGCAGTCTCCGTTCTCCCTATGACGAGCACTGATGTGATGCCCATTCATTCAGATTTTCTCCCCCCCCCCCCTTCCGCCTCTCTTTCCCTGTATTGAGGTTGTTAGTGATGCTGCAGCAGTGCTGAGAGCCCCTTGGGAGTACAGTGCAGAGAGGGGGGGGGAAGAGATGCAAAAAAAAAAAAAAAAAAAAAAAGGAGGAAGGCTGCCCCCAAAACCAGACCTGGATCTGCAAGAGGACTCTGGAATTTTACACCAGGAAACTAGGACAGGGAGCAGAGCTGGGCCCAAGCTGCCACTGAACATTGCATTATCCAGCCACTGGTTGCTTGAATCACACACCAAGTGAACACACCCGAACTGCTGAAGCACTCAATAAGTTATCAGGAAGAAGCTGCAGGTTATATAAAGAGGCAGGCAGCAGCCAGGCCCTGCTAGAGGCTGTGTCGATGTTCCCGCTACACTCCTTTATTTTTAGAGGTGTATAGCTCGCCGGCTGCAAAGGAAAATCACCACTCAGAGGTGAGCTCTGGCATGAAAAATTCCATGCCAAGAGCAATTATCGTTCTGCGTTGTCTGTCGGGTTTTAACAATGGGAAGTGAAGTCGGTGCCAGGTGCCGTGTTGGCGGCCCCGCAGACTGGCGGTCCTTCTGATAAGGGAGGGAGAGAATATTTGGTGCTTTTATAGCAACTTCCCTCTGGAGATCTCAAAGCACTCTACAGACTGCAAGCCACCAACCCACTTATCACCCCAATTTTACAGAGAGGAACTTGCCCCCGATCACACAAGTGATCTGTGGCCGAACCAGGAACTGAACCCACATTCCCCAGGCAGCCTTGGCACTGCATCAGGCTGCCCTACTCCAAGCTTTTGTCATCTCATCGCCTCCCTTAACCACAGCACCTTCCTTTCCACCTTCTTCATACCACAGTGCAAGCTTCCCCCAGGCACTGCTCAGTTCACATGCCCAACTACTGACCTGGAGGAACCTGGCCGTCAGCTGCCTGTCTGTGGCAATGTTTTAGGGGTAGCATAGATGCTTGCAGCAGCAATGGAAGGGGGTTTTCTGTCGCTGTAGTAAATCCACCCCCTCAAGAGGCGGCAGCTAGGCCAACCTAGTGGTGTTTATGCTATGGCTTGGGTTGGTTTAAGTACATCGCTCAGGGATGGGAATGTTTCACAGCCCCGAGCGATGTAGCTGGGTCAGCCTAAGTTTAAGGTGTAGACCAGGCCTCAGTGCTGTTGCTGGGCTAGTTGGTGAAGTCCTCCTGGACTGAGCTCTCCATGGTACCCTGGAGTGGCTGCCCCAACGTGGCTCCTTTGCATGCATCTGCAGCTGTGTCGGGGGCCCAGCACTGGGGTGAAGAGTCCCTTTATTTTGCTTTGAATTTATTTTCCGGGAAGGGCAGTTCCCCAAGTGCTCCAGCAGACGGAGCCTCAGTTGGCCTCACTCTTGTTACCCATTTGCAATGGTGGCTTTACTGTACCATGCCCATCTCTCTAGCTCAGAAAGGGATTAAGACTACTCGCTCATTTCACATAGGCCAAACCCTACACCCCACATCCCTCACATGATGCTTTCCAGTTCTGGGAGAACATATGAGTATGTGCAGAGAGCAGTTTTTTCAGAGTTGAACAGTTGGGCAGCTTATGGTTAAAGCACAGGTCTGGGAGTCAGGAGATCTTGGTCCTAATTCCTGGTTCTGCCACAGACTCACTCTTTGATCTTGGGTAAGTCACTTAGTCCTACATTTGCAAAAGTGTCCTCTAGTTTGGGAGGCCACTTTGTATGCCTGACCAAGAAACACTCGGATGCTACATGGAGCAATCCAGATAGAGATTGCTGATGCTTTGAGATCCTGGGCTGGAAGCCATTACAGACACGGTTCTTAGTGTTATTGCTTTAGGCCAGCGTTTCTCAAACTGAGAACCTGGTTTTCCTAAGGAAGGCTCCAATCTCTAAGAATAATGGAAATCTACAGATATTTTCTTTCCTGTAGCAGTTTCAGTCTGGATTCAGCAAAAGCACAACTGAATTGACCATTTGGCTTTCGCTCAGTCCTAAGGGGGAATAATCAAGCAAGAAAAAGTAATCAACACACACATGCAGTGCTGTCCATGCACTGAAAACACTCTCCCAGAATGAGCAATTTTTTCCCCAGTGTTTCAAAGGTGGCTGGATCTCTTTGTTGAGCCTTAGGGGACAAATGCTACCTCAGAGTTGGAAAAACCCTCCCTAACTGCCTATCATCTCCAAATGGCTTTTCTTTGGAAACTGAACATTCAGAAGGTTATTTGTTGGAAATGGAGACTGCGGCCTCGAGGCATTACAGCGACAGGAATAGAATTCGACAGTGCGGGCTTCTTCAAAAGGCAACTTTCTGCCACAGATGCAGAACGCATTTCATCTCAGTTAAAGGCAAGAGAGCACCTAGCACCCAGCCTTGGTACCAGCCAGTCCTGCT
Organism: Lepidochelys kempii; assembly: GCF_965140285.1. Lineage (NCBI taxonomy): Eukaryota > Metazoa > Chordata > Testudines > Cheloniidae > Lepidochelys > Lepidochelys kempii. The sequence goes on along the minus strand of NC_136392.1, from coordinate 25,575,129 downwards.
CCTTTTGGCTTCTGGAGAGCAGGGCTTTCTCTGTCCTCCTGCCTCTTCTGCATCCCTACAGCTCTTGGTGTCCACCCTGATAGGTGAGGGAATGAGAATAAAGGCATGATTGCCGCTCAGCCTGCCCTCCAGGCAGAAAAGGGACTGGCTGTGCTGCTCAGGGGATCATATTCTCCGTGCCAGAAACATGAGTCGGTTTCAGTGGTTTGTTAACAGAGAGAAGCACAGCAGGGGTAGTGGAGTGGAGCAGCTAGCGGCAAAGGAATTAGTCATTAGAGCTGTGAAAAGAACAGATTTTTTGGTTCACTGGTAATCCTGAAATATCAAAAATCAAAAATTTGGATAGAACAGAATTTTTTTTTTCAAATTTTTCAGCAAATCAAAAAATCCAAGAGAATTTCATTTCAGGCCCAACAGAATGTTTCATACTTTTATTTCAATTTTACCCATTTTTAAATGTTGATTTTTAAAAAAAATTAAGTTAAGGAAATTTTGAAACCGAAAAAATTGAAATGTTTCATATTTAAATTTTTTTTAAGGGTTCTTTGGTTTTTTTTTTAGCTGAACAATTTGGCAAAACCAACCCAAATTCACCAAGCGTTTCATGTCACCAAATCTGCATTTTTCGCCAGAAAAGTTTTTTATGAAAAGTGTCACCCAGCTCACTTAGCAATACCATGGAACTGAGCACGTGTGGACACACACACACACACACACACACAGACATACAGACTCTACTATGGCCATTTAGAGATAAACAATAGCCACCTCTATATTTAGGTTGCCTGGCCCATTCCATTATAAAAAATGATTGCACCCTTTTCTTGAAGTGCTCTAACCCCTCCCTGGTTAGCAACAGGACCTTGGTGTTCGGAGATGGATGCTTCTGGGGTCAAGGACGTGTCTTTTTCAGGTCTCATAAAAATCTGCCCAGATTTGCTTGAGTTGATGCTAAGCTGTCAAAGATTGCCACTCCCAGTTTGTGCAGCATCGTTGGCTTCTAGGTGTATGACAAAAATACTTATCACTCTAACCCACTGCACAAGCAGAGCCTCAGTGTCTCATTGCGGCATGCCACAGGGAAGTCAAAATCCCAATGGAACAAGGACAAAAGAGATCATCCTCCCACCAAAGTACCCTTTGGGAATATGCACTGCACTGGGAACCAGAACTTCTCAACTCATTTCTACTGACTGGCATTAATAAATCTGAACCTTTACAACCCCTTGTTTCCCATTCAATCTCAACTCTGCCCTCTTTTGAATAGGCATATGTAATACTTAATTACATGCTCACCTGCTGTTTGCTCCACAGGATGGACATTGCTCAGTGGATGAGGCAGCTGTTCAATGTTTATTTTTCTCCTCCTCATTCATTGTGTTGTCCTTGCCTTATTTATTGCACACCATCCAAACCACACACACATTGTGGAATTATTGATTTCTTCATGGATTTTTCTGCAGCAATGTACAACCAAATGTTTCCCACACATTAATGAATTTATCTTTACAACTCTGATGCAAGAAAGCAGAGTATTATCCTCATTTTACAAAGGGGGAAACTGAGGCAGAATGACAAAGTGACTGCTTAAGGCCATATAGTAAATGAGCAGCACAGCCAGGCTTAGAACATAGGGCCTAAGCTCCCTGGCCTTCCTCCAGATCACGCTGCTTTACTGCCAGAGGCATAGAGAATGAACAGCTTCTGTTGACTTCAACTACCGTCATGTGTATTCAACACCTTGTGAAAATCAGGCCTCAGACATCTCCGGTTGGGCACCCAGGAAATGAAATACACGCCGTTAGTGGCCACTTGTGAAAATTTTAAGTGGCATTCTCATCACCACACAGGGGGCCTGTAGGTTAGCCAGGATCAGAACTCAGTTCTCCAGAGCAGCATTCAACTGCTTTAACCAGGAGACGGTCCTTTATCTTCCTGCAAGCCCTTGCCTCATTCACTACATGCCTTCCAACGTCTACAGCAGATGAGACGGGGTCATACAGACAACAGCCCCCTTCACTCCACAACCCTGCTTCAGCCCCTGAGCCCATCCTGTGCACTGAACAAGGCAGGGGTCCTGTGAAAAAAAATATAATTAAAGACTGTTGTCCTAATTTATATGCACAAGGGTGTTGAATTAACATTGCACAGGCAACCCCAATTCTAACATTTCCTAACCTTGGAGTGCTTGACTCTGCAACCTAAACAACATTCTTTTAATGTAGATTTTATGTCTGTAGTTAAATATAGACTATCCCTAAAGGGATGGACTATTGGAACCAACTCGTGCAGAACAGGGGGTAGGCAGGTTGGTGGGGATGACGTGGGACATCTCAGCCATATGGGAACAAACACTGATTGTCAACATGAAAAGTGACCTGGCCAAGTGTTTGCCCATGTGCCGTACAATGTAAGGGGAGGATATGAATGGGGGATCAAGATCTCAAAGTGACAGGATAGATCAGCTGGTTAGTAGCCTGGGAGAAGTGGGGTGATGCAGCAAAGGGGAGAGGAGCTGCCTACCTTGGACACTGACACAGGGCACATGGGCAGTCATGTCACCAGGATGGAGTGCTTTGTTTTTTGCACAAATGTGAGCTCAATGGAACAACAGAGACATGACTGAGCTGATGTAGCGTCCAAACCACCTGGGCTCAACTTATACTCTGGCAACCCTCCTGAACACACTGGGGAGCAGGGGGGTCCTAGATGTTATACAGGCAGAGCTCCCCCCCCCCAGCTACATGGAGGGACAGCCCCAAGAAAGCAGAAGGAGAGGTGGGATGGAATTGAGATTAATGGCAGTGAGTTAGCTTAGCTAACACTGCAGAGTTAGGATAGGAGATCAGAACAATAAAGGGACTCAGGTGGCTTTTGCCAAGGGTCCCACACCTCTGGGGCATTTAGGCAGCACCGATTAGGAACAAGAAGGCTAGGAGAAGGCTGGGGCTTTGAGCAGGAGGGCATTTACATTGTTTGGCTGTTGTCTGGGAGCTCTGCCAAAGCTCAGGGTAAGCAAGATGTGTCTAGAGATAGCGCAGGATGGCTCTCCCGCTGTGGCGGTGGAACGGCCTGCATAGCACGAGGCTACTGCAGAGCTCCTCCTAGGCATTAAAGCACTGATGCTGTATAAGGACTGAGGGTGCAGTTGGCGGGGGGGATTCTCTGGGGATCTAGTGACCACAATGACATTAGACTAGATAAGACTGAAGGCAAAGAGGTGTGTGTGTGATACAAATACCACTAATGGAAGCAACACAAACGTTCTACTCCTCGCAGCCTGTTTTCTCTGGCTAGCTAGGTCTGTGTATAGCAAACCTGTCCCCATAGGATCTGTGGTCCTACTGACACGGCTCTTGCCCTCCTGGTCTGTATACCAGTCTGTGTCCAGTCCACTCTGACCCAGCTCCCTTTTTGCCCAACCAGTAATTCCACAGCTCTTTTCATCTCTGCTACTTTCTAAATTCAAAGACTGGTAAATAACAGCCCCTTCAAGGACAGCACAGAGACCTAATTGATACAGAGTGGATAAAACTAGAAACGAGCCCAGCTCAAATCCTGCAATCCAAACATAACTCGAAGTTCAGGTAAGTTTGATACAACAATGTGGATTGGCCCAATCTCCAGCCAAAGACAGACAGGTTTGTGTTTCAGAGTTCAATTAACAAAATGAAGAGACCGTAAAAGTGCAACACAGGAGAACCTTGGCAAATGCAGCCGAGCTATTTCCATGCCTAGAAACCTCTGCAGATCCAGTACAGCTAGTTTACTAACTCAGTTACAAATAAAAGAATACAATATTATTTAAAGCATGGAGAAAGAAACTAAGCATTACCCTGAGGCAAGCCATGGCTCCAGCTGATCCTTTCTCAGATGGCATGTCAGGCTGCCATCCCTATAATGGAGTCTGTGACCCTCTCTGACATTCCCCTTGGGAAATTGTCCCATCTTGTCTGTGGGGCCCAGTTCATATAAAAAGCCTGTTTCACCATGGAATAGATGGGCAGTGGAACAATACTATGCCACCCTTATAGATCAGTCATCAGAATCCATCCTGACTGGTAAATGGCCATTTTCCCACAGCCCACCTGGCATCAGTGGGTGCTTAAAATTAATGTTTTACTGATGTTCCCCCCTCCCTCTGAGAGAAGCCAGGGGACTTCTCTGCAGGGAATCTGCAGCCAGATTATGGGCCCTCCACAAAGCCGGAGCAAGGCAAAGGGACTATTATAAAGGCACCAGGCAGTCTGGTCCTGAGTACAGATCCCATGAGGAGTGGAACTGGATAAGTAGGTCAAAGCCTGTTGCATCATTGCTTGGGGGTGCCCCAGTTCTAGGAAAACCAGTACACTGGAGAGCAACCAAAGGAAGGGCACAAGAGCTTGGAAGAAGTGAGGCACAAAGCAAGGAGAAAATAACTAACAGGGGTAAACTTAGCAGCACTGTGAGACCTCCCCTGGCAGTTCACTGAATTTGGCCCAATATTTGAAGAGACAAGCAAGGGTTGGGTCAAGGAGGGGGAAGAATCATTGATGGGGACCCAGGAAAGGAAGATCTAGGAGTAATGGGATAAAAGTGAAGCAAGGAGCTTAGTAAGATTCGAAAAGGGATTAGACACTTATGAATAAGGACAGCATCTGCAGCTCTACTAGTGCAGACAGAAAACATCCAAGGGCCATCAGGCTCCATGCCGCAGAGCATACGCTGCTCCCCAGCGGGGGTCAGGGTGAAATTGCCCCTGTGGTGCAGCACTGCACAATGAGGTGCATTAGGAGAGGTTGATGATTTCCTCAGAAGTATTTGGCACCAGCCACGGTCACACGATTAGATTGGCCATTGCTCTGGTGCAACGTGACAATTCTTATGTTCCTAAAGAAGGAAACTTTAGACTGGACATGAGGAAACATTTCATGATCATGTCAATTAGGCTCTGGAATAGTCTTGCAATCCTGGGAGCTATTCGCATTTAGACTAGACAAAGCTCTTGGCAATATTCCAGGGGGATCAATCCTGCATTAACAGGAGACTGACGAAGGGAATCTAATACAGGGAATTTCTTCCTTCTTTATATCCTAGGAAGCAAATATTTTGGCTGCTAAACATGCTGGTTGTGAGCGAGCGTGGAATTCAGTAGCACGTGGGGACTCCGCTGTAGAGAAGGGGAAGAGCCTTACAGCACCCTGGACAAATGACCATGAGAACCCAGCTCTCTGGTTAAGCGTAACCTGGGCAAGGGCAGCAGAGGCCAATGTAGGCATGCGGGCCAGCCCCCCCCAGCCCAGTTTTCAGAGAAGAATCGAGCTGCACACTGAGGGTCCCACAGCACTTCACAAACACTAAAGAACTAAGGCTCACAGGCCCCTGGACTTTCCAGGGTCTGAGTGAAACCTCAGCAGATCACGATGTAGCCAATACCCAGCATTGCTCTGCACAGCTTGTTTAGTTTCCTGAAACACTTCACAGTTCAATGACTGATTTACAAAGTCCAGACTAGGATTTCTAAAGGCACCAATGGCGTTGAATTTCAATGGGATTTGGGTGCCTAACACCCTTTGGGTCTTTGGATAAATCCCAGCCCCAACCAATGGTGGAAGGACAGAAATGAAGGAAGAGGGGCCAGGAAGAGAGGAAGGAGACTGGAGAGTCAGTGAGGTCAAACCGAGGGAGGAGCCTGTTCCGGAAAGCAGGGGCTGCCGGGGAGAAAGCCCTTGTGCCAGCAACGGTAAGGCTGTGTGGAGAGATTAGAAAGAGACCAGTGGCTAGACAAGGGAGAGGAGAGGAAAGAGCAGAACTACAGAAGAGCACTTTTCCAGCCATACCTGCCTCAGGAAGTGTAATGCACGGGGCTTAAAACATATGATCTGATTGCCCATGACTGGCTGGCTTCAGAGACTGTAACTTTACTATCCCTTAGCTAACCAAATCTCTCTTTTAGCTCCAGAGGCAATGGCTTGTGGTTTTGGTGCTGAAGGTAGGGAGCCATAGTTCACTCACTAGTGGACGAGGAGAACGGAAGAGCTTGGCTTGTTCAGCCTAGCAAAGCGCAGGGTGCATTGATCTGATTGTTCTGTCAGTACATGGGAGGGCAAACTCCAGGAAGGGGGAAGAGCTATTGATGCTAAAGGACAATGCTGGCCCATGAACAAATGGGGAGAAACTGGCCATAAACAAATTCAAGCTGGAAATTAGAAGGTTTCTAACTGTCAGATGATGAGGCTCTGGAACAGCCTCCCAATAGGAGTTGTGGGAGCAAACACCTTAATTAGTTTGGAGACAGACTGGTCCAGTTTGTGAGTGGGATTGTATGAGTGGGTTGCTTGTGATGGTGGGGGGCAGGGCCAGGCCACTCTGGAGATCCCTTCTGGTTCCTCTCCCATCTTCCCAAAATCTTGTCCTTCATGGCTTTAGGCGGTCACCTTCAGAGATCAGGAACAGATTTTCCCCTTCTCCCCCCATATTGTTTTGTTTTTGTCTCCTTCCACTAAAGCATCAGGAATGGCCATGGCTGGAGATGGGACAATGGGTGGGTTGGGCCAGGGCTCTGAGGGGTCCCCTAGCATTCTCCCTCTCTCAGGTACCTGGCTGGCTGGTTCTTGCTCACATGCTCAGGGTCTAACTGATCACCATGTGTGGGGTCAGGAAAGAATTTTTCCTCAGGTCAGATTGTCAGTGACCTTAGGAGGGTTTCAACCTTCCTCTGCAGCATGGGGCAAGGCTCACTTGCCAGGATTACTTGGGTGTATCTCACTTAATCAAGTCCCTGCCATTTCAGGGGCCTCAGGCACTGCTGCACCCTGGTCCCTCCTATCCTGTGGGCTGTAAAACTTCAGTGTCATTTCGGTTGTTGGGCTTGGTGTCCAGGTGGCTGGGTGGTGCTGGTGGCCTGTGAGATGCAGGAGGACAGACTGGATGATCTGGTGGGCCCTTCTGGCCTTAAACTCTATGATTAATGGTTAATATTCAGCCTCTTGCCAGCAGTACTGCTGATTTTCTGCACCATTCTGCTTTTGTTTCTCTCTCCTCTGGCAGTACTGCAGGGAGGATGTGTCTGGTGCTGGACTACAAACTAGTTTCCTTCTAGCTTTACAGCCAGTTTAACAACCAGAAGTTCTTTAGTATAATCAACAGTAAAATTCTCCTTCTGAATCTTTAAAACCAGTAATAAAAACAGAATGGAAATGCTACAGAATGGTCATGAATGATGTCACTTTCTCCATGCATGTTGCTTGGCAGCCAAAGGCTTAGAAATGTCAGTTTTTAATTTCCAAAAAACCCCAAGCCCTCTGTTTTTAAATAGCTTCTCTGCAGCTCCATGCGGCGGGATGCTTCCCAGCACGTGAACATCCAGAAATGTGTGTGCTGAGAAAATGAGTGCAGCTCTCTGTTAAGTAGAGATGTAAAATATAAGCACTGATTAAGCAGAAGGCAGATTAAAAAAAAATAGAAGCAATCTGGTAAGGAGGAGGACTGGGGGACACGTCCAATAAACAGAAGGGAGGAAAGAAAAATTAGAGTATGTAACAAAATAGACAGAATGGAAAAAGAAATTATTGCAGTTCAGTCTCACTAACAAGCAAGACAGAAGTGCCGTGGAGTTAGGAGTCAGATTTAGAGTGACCTGCCCAGAGGAGCTGACCTGTCTTTGGCCAATGGCTGAATCTGAACCAAAATAACTGGTGCCTCTGCCTTTGCAAGGTGGCTTCCCCCCCAGTGTCAAGTGACCATCAAGAGGTTCAGAAGTTCAGGTCAGATAAGACCACAGGAGAAGATTTTCCAGAGTGCTAGTGACTAGAGGTGCTCAGCTAAAAGTCGGCTGGTTTTCCAAAGGCGGCTGATCAGCACTTTCTATAAATCAGACCCTTTCGCTGTGTCCCTGTTTAGGCAACCAAAAATGGAGGCATTCAAAATCACTAATCCCAGTGGAAAACTCTTAGCCTCCAGTGTTTGGGAGTGTAAAGCTGGGCTGGAAATCTCCAGAGGACACAGCTTTAATGCTCAACTTCTAACAATTCCGTGGGTCCAGTTGGGCTGAACACACCAGAGCCACCTCCTTTCTCTTTTCATCACTTCCCCTTCCAGCCGAGGATGGAACCAGGAAACAACACATGTGGCAAAACCAGGCCTTCAAAAACGACAAGTCAGGCTCCAAAAAACCCATGAGATTTTAAAAATAATTAATGTTGGCATTTTTTATTGCCCTTTTGACATTCAAACCTTTAGATTTCACATTTCCAAGCTTTACTCCACAAATACGAGGGTTGGCCAGCCAAGACACTTGGGGTTTTTTTGGTTTTGTTTTTAATTAAAGCTGAGATTCTCACACAATCACATATGTAGCCTCTCGTTTGGAGTTTGCCAGCTCCTAGAACTCTGAACTGAACATCTAGTCCGGGGTGTCCAACTCATTTCATATGGCAGGCCTGATCCAATATCCTGCCACTTGGCATTGGCCACATTCAGCAAAAATGATTAAAATAGATATAAAGATAAACCATGTTGGTAATTCCTTATATTTATTTCAGATTTTAATGACTGGTACTGCTGCTCCCTGATACCTGGAATCTCCTGGCTTGAACCAATGTATTACCATTTGTTGACATTTATGATGGAGAACAGTTGTTCACACATGTACACACTCTCACACATGGAAAGAATTCTTCACGCAAAGGACTTCCGTTTGGGATAATTTGATCCCAGCTATTGATAAAACTTGCACTTCATCACAGTGTTGCACACTGGCTTACAAACTCTCCTTCGTGGTCCCTAAAGTCAAAGAATTGTTCTTGAAATTCCTTTCTCAGTTCAATAATTTTGCCATGTACCTTTCTGTGGTGCCATCATGTTGAGTCCCAACAGTGTCATTGTAGTGATGTCAAGGAAGGAAAATGTGCCAGGTTGTGCAAGGAAAGTTGCTTCTCCCATAGCTGAAGCTTAATTTCAAAGGTGTGAATGTGGTCACAACATTCTGTCACTACTTGGTTGTGTCCCTGCAGTCTTGTGTTGAGTGAGTTCACGTACATTGTAATATCTGCCATGAAAACAAGGTCTTGAAGCCATTCATTGTCCCGTAACTCAGTGAGATCTTTCCCTTTCTGACCCATGAAATGTTGGATTTCACCACACAATTCCAAAAGGGTTTCAAAACAGCTCCCCTATTTAGCCACAGAACTTCAATGTGTTACTGCTGTCCATGCTGAATGTCACATTCTTCCAACAGCTGGCGGAACTGCAGATGGCTGAGACCTCTAGCTCAAACAGAAATTATAGTTTTAACAAGCACATTGTCACATGATTCATTTTCAAAGCTTTACTACAGAGAACTCCTTGATGTAAAATGCAGTGAAATCTGTTAACCTGCTAGTTATGGTTGATAGTTTGCAATTTGGTCTTCATTTTGCTGTAATTCCAGCTTCCTGGCCCACCACTGAGGGAACCCTGTCTATGGCCAGACTTACAGCTCTTGTTCAGTTCACATCCAGTTTGTTCAGAGCTTCCACCAAGTTGCTAAAGAGGTCATTTGCTGATACTGTGTGTCTCGTTGGCACCAATTCTACAAGCTTCTCTGCCACACACAATTCTACAAGCTTCTCATCAACTCCACAAATGAATGCTGCCAGCTGAGACATGCCACTTATGTCTGTGCTTTCATCAACTGCAATTGAAAAAGCAGCAATTGCTTTTTGCTTTGCTTGTCCAGGCAAAGACACCATAAGGGAACCCTTTTGGTTTAAGATGGACAATGTTTGCAGCAGTCTCCAGACTCATCCTTCAAACACCTCCCTTAGGTGCCAGGGAGGGAGCTGGGCATTATGAAGAATTGAATGTGTTGGGAGGTGAAAAATTTGTTGTTTTAGTGCTTATTAAGTTAACTGTAAATCATTCCTTCCCCAGATCCTATTTTCATGGTTTAAAAAAAATCTCCCTTTGTTATACTGTTAGTTTTCAAAAAAAGAAGAGGAGTGCTAGTGGCGCCTTGGAGCTGTGGCTCACGAAAGCTCATGCTCAAATAAATTGGTTAGTCTCTAAGGTGCCACAAGTCCTCCTTTTCTTTTTGCAAATACAGACTCACACGGCTGCTACTCTGAGACCTGTTGTTATTTTTCAGTGTGTCATTTCTTGCTGGGGTTTGTATTGATGCACTTTATTGCTTCTTGTGTACTGGATTCTATACTCCTGGCCCAATGGTGCCCTGGGACAGCCTGACAGATGCTTTGGAGACCTTCTGCCACCATCCTTGGGAAATTAATCTACTTCTGAATAGGCCATTAGGAGATCTTTTCATCATATTCCCTACCTCTTCTCCTACAACATTTGGTCTGTCTTATGGGTAGTCCTACAGATATTTCGTACCTACTCATTTTCTTTTAACTTTTCTACTTAATTTAAAGGTGACCTGCAAATGATATATATATATTTTGGCTTCTCAGTGTTGGATTAATTACCCTGAACAATGTGTTGGTTATGGGATTTTTCTACTTATGTTTTACCTTAAAACCAGAAGACCAGAGTTGGTATGTCTGTTAGATGTCTCACAAGATATGTTCCAGGAGTTCACTTTAATTGATCAGGTTTCAGAGTGGTAGCCGTGTTAGTCTGTATCCGCAAAAACAACAAGGAGTCCTTCTGGCACCACAGAAACTAAAAAAATTATTTGGGCATAAGCTTTCGTGGGCTAAAGCCCACTTCATCAGATGCATGGAGTGAAAAATACAGTAAGCAGTATATATATATTACACCGCATGAAAAGATGGGAGTTGTCTTACCAAGTGGTCAGTGCTAACAAGGCCAGTTCAGTTAAGGTGGAAGTGGCCTATTCTCAACAGTTGACAAGAAGGTGTGAGTATCAGCAGAGGAAAAATTACTTTTTGTAGTGACCCATCCACTCCCAGTCTTTATTCAGGCCTAATTTCATGGTGTCCAGTTTGCAAATTAATTCCAGTTCTGCAATTTCTCATTGAAGTCTGTTTTTGAAGTTTTTTTGTTGAAGAATTGCCACTTTTAAGTCTGTTATTGAATCCGGGGAGACTGATTTCAGGGTGGTAGCCGTGTTAGTCTGTATCAGCAAAAAGAACGAGAAGTACTTATGGCACCTTAGAGACTATCTCCTACTAGTTTTTGAATGTTACAATTCTTGATGTCTGATTTGTGTCCATTTATTCTTTTGCATAGAGACTGTCCGGTTTGGCCAATGTACATGGCAGAGGGGCATTGCTGGCACATGATGGCATATATCACATTGGCAGATGTGCAGGTGAACAAGCCCCGATGGTGTGGCTGATGTGATTAGGTCCTATGATGGTCCCTTGAGTATATATGTGGACAGAATTGGCAATGGGGTTTGTTGCAGGGATTGGTTCCTTGGTTAGTGTTTTTGTTGTGTGATGTGTAGTTGCTGGTGAGTATTTGCTTCAGGTTGAGGGGCTGTCTGTAAGTGAGGACTGGCCTGTCTGTGAGAGTGAGGGATTGTCCTTCAGGATAGGTTGTATATCCTTGATGATGCACTGGAGAGGTTTTAGTTGGGGGCTGTAGGTGACGGCTAGTGGAATTTATTACTTTCTTTGTTGGGCCTGTCCTGTAGCAGGTGACTTCTGGGTACCCTTCTGGCTCTGTCAATCTGTTTCTTCACTTCACCAGGTGGGTATTGTACATTTTTTAAAATTGATCAGTTAGTGATGTTGACCATTTAGAAAAGATGTCCCTTCTCCAACATGTTAATGGCTATTTAACCTTAATGACTAACAAAAGAAAAGATGCTGTAAACAGGGACTAAAGTCCCATCCTCACTCAACTTGTGACTCTTGTGGTTTCCCTAGTTCTCCAGTTACCAGGCTAGATGGGACCTGAATGGCTAATGCAAAAACAAGCATGAAAAGAATCAACATTTAGTGCTTCCTTTATCGATCACAATGAAACAAACAAGCACTCCCATATATTTTTTTCCCACTGGCAGGACACTTTTACAGGAAAAAGAGGAGAGAAATAAGGGTCAGTTTTTCTGATTTCCCTGAAGACAGGCGAGATTCCTGAGGACTGAAACCAGCAAGCACAGCAGCCAGCAAGATCACTGAGCTATCACAGAGCAATTAGTGTAACATCAGTGTGGAGAAAAATCAAGAAACTTTAGAAGCTATTTTGTTAAATGAATTGAGAGAAAAGCCTCTCAAGGGGCATCATTTGATTAAAGCCTACCAGCTTGGGTTTAGGAGACGAGGGCCTTTCTCTGACATGCTTCCAGTTCCATGAGCAGGGCCAGTCAGGCAGAACTGCAGGGTCTCAATGCGTGGATGAGATGATGGTGATTGGAGGAGGGATTTAGGTTTATTAGGAGCTGTGGAACCTTTGGAGAAAGAAGGAGCCTATACAGGAAGGATGGTACCACAGTGGTACCACATCACTGCCATGTAAAATTAAAAAGGTCATAGAGGAGTTTTTAAACTAAGGCCTGGAGGAAAATCTGACAGGTGCGGAAGAGCACACAGTTCAGACTGAGACATCCTGTGGGGGAGGATCTGTTAGCAGTGATTCTCTATATCCTAATAAAGAGGAGAGAGGTAGGAATGGAAGAGAAACGGTCAAATGAAAATGAGTCCCATTCAGTTACATCACATGAAGGCAGACAATATTGACAAATGTTATAAGTGCTTGTATACATATGTTAGAAGTCTAAATACTAAGATGGGTGACCTTGAGTGCCTGGTATTAAATGAGGATATTGATATAACAGAAACTTGTGGGAACAATGGTAATCAATGGGATGCAGTAATGTCAGGGTACAAAATATATAGGAATCACAAAGTTGGCCATGTTGGTCGGGGAGTGGCACTATATGTGAAAGAAAGAAAGCATACAGTCAAAGATAACAAAAATGTTAAATGAATCAAAACAGTACCATGCAATCTCTATGGATAGAAATTCCATGTCTGAATAGTAAGGGTATAGCAGTAGGAATGTACTACTGACCACCTGACCAGGATGGTGACGGCGATTGTGAAATGTTGTGGAAGATTAGAGAGTCTACAAAAACAGAAAATCCAATAATAATGGGGGATTTCAACTATCCCCATATTGACTGGGAACACATCACCTCAGGATGGGATGCAGAGATAAAAATTTCTGTACACCAGTCACTTCTTGGAACAGCTAGTCCTGGAACCCACAAGAGGAGAGGCAATTCTTGATTTAGTCCTAAGTGGTGCACATGATCTGGTCCAAGAAGTGACTATAGCTGAACCACTAGGTAATAGTGACCATAATGTAATTAAATGTAACATTCCTTTAGGGGGGAAATACCAATGAAATCCAACACAAACATTTAACTTCAAAAAGGGAAACTACACAACAATGAGGAGGCTAGTTAAATGGAAATTAAAAGGAACACTTACAAGAGTGAAATGCCTGCAAGTTGTATGGAAACTTTTTAAAAAACACCATAATAGAGTCTCAAACTAAATGTCTACCCCTAATTTTAAAAAAAACAGTAAGTGGACCAAAAAAAATACCACCATGGCTAAGCAATGGAGTAAAAGAGATGGCTAGAGACAAAAAGATATCTTTTAAAAATTGGACGTCAAATCCTACTGAGGAAAATAGAAAGGAATATAAATTCTGGCAAGTCAAGTGTAAAAGTATAATTAGACAGACCAAAAAAGAATTTGAGGAGCAACTAGCTAAAGACACAAAAACTAACAGCAAAAAAAGAATTTAAGTAGTTCAGAAGCAAGGTCCTGCCAAACAAACAATCAGTGGGGCACTTAAGGAAACCATTGCAGAGAAGCTAAATGAATCCTTTGCAATGGTCTTCACTGTAGAGGATGTGAGGGAGATTCCCACACCCGAGCCATTCTTTTTAGGTAACAAATATGGGAAACTGTCCCTGACTGAAGTGTCAATAGAGGAGGTTTTGGAACAAATGGATAAATTGAACAGCAATAAGTCACCAGGGCCAGATGGTATTCACCCAAGAGTTCTGAAGGAACTCAAATATGAAATTGCAGAATTAACTGTGGTATGTAATCTAATGCTTAAATCAGCCTCTGAATCAGATGACTAGTGGATAACTAAAGTGACACTTTTTAAAAAAGTCTTGAGAGTTGATCATGGCAATTTCAGGACAGTAAACCTAACTTCAGTATCAAGTAACTTGGTTGAAACTATAGTAAAGAATAGAATTATCAGATACATAGATGAACACAGTAGGTTGGAAAAGAGCCAATGTGGCTTTTGTAAAGGGAAATCATGCCTCACCAATCTATTAGAATTCTTTGAAGAGGTCAACAAACATGTGGACAAGAGTGATCCAGTGAATATTGTATACTTGGATTTTCAGAAAGCCTTTGACAAGGTCCCTCACCAATGGCTCTTAAGCAAACTAAGCAGTCATGGGATAAGAGGGAAGGTCCTTTCATGGATCAGTAACTGGTTAAAAGATAGGAAACAAAAGGTAGGAATAAATGATGAGTTTTCACAATGGAGAGATGTAAATAGGGCAGTCCCCCAAGAATCAGTACTGGCACCAGTGCTGTTCCACATATTCATAAATGATCTGGAAAAAGGGTAAACAGTGAGGTTACAAAGTTTGCAGACAATACAAAATTACTCAAGATAGTTAGGTCCAAAGCAGACAGTGAGGAGCTACAAAGAGATCTCACATAACAGGGTAACAAAATGGCAGATGGAATTTAATGTTGATAAGTCCAAAGTAATATACATTGAAAAACATAATCCCAACTATACATACAAAATGATGGGGTCTACATTAGCTTTTACCATTCAAGAAAGAGATCTTGGAGTTATCATAGATAGTTCTCTGAAAATATCTGCTCAATGTGCAGTCGCAGTCAAAAAAGTGAACAGAATGTTAGTAACCACCAGGAAAGGGATAGATAATAAGACAGAAAAAATCATAACACGACCATATAAATTCATGGTACGCCCACATCTTGAATACTGCATGCAGTTCTGGTTACCCCATCTCCAAAAAGATATATTAGAAATGGAAAAGGTACAGAGAAGAGCAACAAAAAATATTTGAGGGATGGAACATTTTCCACACAAGGAGAGATTAAAAAGACTGGGACTGGTCATCTTGGGAAAAAGACAACTAAGCCAGTGGGAGCGATGTGATAGAGGTCTATAAAATCATGAATGGTGTGGAGAAAAATTGTTATTTACCCCTTCACATAATACAAGAACTAAGGTCACCTAATGAAATTAATAGACAGCAGGTTTAAAACAAACAAAAGGAAGTATTTCTTCACATAATGCAAAATCAACCTGTGGATCTCATTGCCAAGGGATGTTGTGAAGGCCAAAAATATAATAAAATAATGAGTTAAGTTCATGGAAGATAGATCCATCAATGGCTATTAGCCAAGATGGTCAGAGATGCAACCGCATGCTCTGGGTGTCCCTAAACTTCTGACTGCCAGAAACTGGGAATGGAGGACAGGGACTGAATCACTCGTAAAGCTCCCTGTACTGTTCACTCCCTCTGAAGCATCTGGTACCAGCCACTGTCAGAAGACAAGATCTTGGGCTAGACGGACTATTGGTCTGACCCTGTACGGCCATTCTTATGTTATGGCCTGTTGTAAGGGGACAATGTCAGTGGCTGGTTAGGCTAGGTCCAAAATTTAACTTACAGGCATTATAAAAACCTAACTGAAATTGTGTTTAATCTCCATCTTAAAATTCAGTTAAAACTAGATATCACAGGTCAGGGCATATGTACCTGTATTCCCCCTCTGCAGTCCAGCAAGGACACCCACTCAAAGGCTTTTGGTTCTCCTTTACCTCTCTTGGGGGGAGAATGTAGATGTAGGCATCTTTCTCCCTCCGGACAGGGGTATTTTCCAGGTTCCCTACTTACATTGTGAGTTCCCCAGCAAGTCAGAAGGCCTAAACAGGCCAGCTTTGCTTTTCTCTTCAGAGGCTATAAACAGCGGAATTGCCCACAGTTTTATGTTACCACACAGCCTTTTCTAAGTAAGTACATTTATTCTTAAAGCATTACAGAGAAAACCTATTAAAGACAATAAAAGAACCTACATGCATGCTAATAAGCTCACTAGAGATCAGCCTCCCATCTCCATAGGGGCTGTAGTTAGTGTCAGTCCTTCCAACCTTTCCCTAAGGATTGGGGCCTGCCCTTCGGACAGAAGTGCCTGCCCATTTGCTGGATCAGAAAGCAGGCCCTGAAGCAGTTTAAATTCAGGCTATTCATCCAAAAGTCCTTTCTTGTCTGTTGGTTTTTTAGAGAATCCACTCTGAACCAGTATATGTGAGCCTCTCCAGGTGGTGGTAGCTCTCCAGAGATGATACAACCTGAGCAAATTTGCCTCACCATCCCTCACTGATCTTAGTTCCTGGAGGGTTGTGTTCCCCCTCTCCCTTGGAATTGAATACAATCCCTGGCCCACAATGATCCATTAACTTAATTCAATAAGGTTTGTCCAGGATATTGCAGGAAATTGCCATGGCTCTCACACCATGTTCTTCATTACAGCTAATCATCTCTTTGCCATGTTGGGGGTCCCATATTATTTTTACAGCATTCAGAAGCATGCTCATCAGTCACTTTTGAAAGAGCAAATAAAGAGATGTGGTAAAATGTTCACAAGTGCCTAAGTTATTTAGGTTTCAGAGTAGCAGCCGTGTTAGTCTGTATTTGCAAAAAGAAAAGGAGTACTTGTGGCACTTTAGAGACTAACAAATTCATCTGAGCATAAGCTTTCATGAGCTACAGCTCACTTCATTGGATGAGCTGTAGCTCACGAAAGTTTGTGCTCAAATAAATTTGTTAGTCTCTAAGGTGTCACAAGTACTCCTTTTCTTTAAGTTATTTAGGAGACTAAGTCAATGGGACTTAGACGACTAACTCACTGAGGCACTTTTGAACATTGTACTCACAGTCCCTGTCCCAAAGGTCTCACAGTTGAAGGTCCCAGTTCAAGAAAGGACTTAAGCATGTATTTAAGGGCTGTCCTAAATAGTGATGCTTTCCTGAACCGGGGAAGTATCCTGCAATCAGATCCCTGCTACCATGTGGGACATCAGTATGGATCCAGCTCCAGGGTCAGGGGTCAATTTGAGACACAGTTCAATGAGCAAGGGGAACAGCATGGGGAGATGCAGTGAGACAAGACAATGGTTAATAATAAAGTGACCAGGAAATGGTGACCATTTGCAAGTGCACATCCGGATAGTTCCGTTAAATGAATTTATTTTTTTTAAGGGAGGGGATGAATTAACTCACTTCTTATCACCCAGTAGCACACCAGAGGTGAGCTTTGATGAGGAATTTGAACAAGGAGCGTGTAGTGACTTGGCAAGAAGGGACCGGTGCAATGTTCCAGGCATGAAGACAGCTTGGAATAAGGTGCTGACACAGGAGGAGAAGGAAGCCAAATAACTATTCCCTTATAATGCTGTAAACCCAAACCCTGCAGCGTTCTCCTAGCGGAGAGTGAAACCAACGATGAACAAAGCATAACTGACCAGCACAACTGCTGAGTCTAAGGTGAATCAGGTGCAAAAAAACTTAACATAAAGGGTGGAGAGAATTAGATTTTTACAATTCTATCTATTTCAGTAGCCAGCATGGGTTCTTTGCAACATGGGTTAGAACCGCTCTCTTTTAAAGACATGATTTTCATTTTAACAATGTCCCTTTAACGAACTTGTTGGAGTTTTGTGTCTTGGCTGCCACAGTAGACAAAAGAGTTGTAGTGGGTGTTGTTATATAATGTACTTGACGTATCACAAAGCATTTGGCTTCGTGGGATGATTCTCACAACTGGAGTGCTAACACTGATGGGTGAGATCTCCATAGGAAGGATAGAAAGGAAGGAAGAGATGAAGGGGTGCTGCTGCCTGTCAGAAGTGTCTACAATGCCAGTGTAACACAAACCAATGCTGAAAAAGCTGGGTTAAGGGAAAAAGAAAAGGGGAAACCACAGTGAGGATCTGTTAAGCCCATAAGAACTCAAGGAGAATTAAAATTCCCTGTACCAACTACACTGAAATAACCCACTAATGCACTCATGCGGGGGGAAAGGGGGACTTCAGACAGCTATGGGGTGAGGTTCAAGAAGGACAAGTACAGAATCCTGCACTTAGGACTGAAGAATCCCATGCTGGGAGGCTGGGGACCAACTGGCTAAGCGGCAGTTCTGCAGAAAAGGACCTGGGGATTACAGTGGACGAAAAGCTGGATATGAGTCAGCAGTGTGCCCTTGTTGCCAAGAAGGCTAATGGCCTATTGGGCTGCATTAGTAGGAGCATTGCCTGTAGATTGAGGGAAGTGGTTATTCCCCTCTGGCACTGGTGAGGCCACATCTGCAGTATTGTGTCCAGTTTTGTGCCCCCCACTACAGAAAGGATGTGGACAAATTGGAGACAGTCCAGCGGAGGGCAACAAAAATGATTAGGGGGCTGGGGCATATGACTTATGAGGAGAGGCTGAGGAAACTGGGCTTATTTAGTCTGCAGAAGAGAAGAGTGAGGGGGGGATTTGATAGCAGCCTTCAACTACCTGAAGGGGGGTTCCAAAGAGGATGGAGCTAAACTGTTCTCAGTGGTGGCAGAGGACAGAACGAGGAGCAGTGGTCTCAAGTTGCAGTGGGGGAGGTCTAGGTTGGATATTAGGAAAAACTATTTCACTAGGAGGGTGGTGAAGCACTGGAATGGGTTACCTAGGGAGGTGGTGGAATCTCCATCCTTAGAGGTTTTAAGGCTCAGTTTGACAAAGCCCTGGCTGGGATGATTTACTTGGGATTGGTCCTGCTTTGAGCAGGGGGTTGAACTAGATGACCTCCTGAGGTCTCTTCCAGCCCTAATCTTCTATGATTCTATGTTTCTATGATTCTATACAGCAACCAGGCATCACAGAGATTGGAGAATAACTTCATGACCCATAAGTAGTAAATCAAACAGGGAAGAAGCCAGCCTTGACTGACCTCTTATCAATGGGGAGGAGCTAAGTGAGATTGTGAGGGTTACAGGGAAGCTGGGTGCTAGGGACCATAACCACTTTAATTCAATATCCCAGGGAATATGGTTAACAGAACTCAGCAGGATCAGGACACTATATTTCATGAAAGCACATTTGGGCCCTGGTGTGTCTGTTACAGTGGGAAGAAGTATTATTATCTATAAAGACCAAAGAAGTATCCTAATCCTACATCATAATTTAGGAGTCACAGAGCTGTCAGTTGTCACACGCCTCCTGAAAGTGTGGGGCCCACTGCAACTACATAGGTGACATAGGCTAAAGGTTGCCATTGGCTGTGCTCCAAACATGCATACACATGCACACACACAAGCAGGGCTGGCCTTAGCCCTGTCATACAACCAGTAGGGCTACACAGGGCCCCTTATTTCTGCTTGGGCCTGCAGCATGTCTACACCCGGTGTCTGCCAGCCAGAGCACCAAGCTGACTGCAGAGTGGGCTCCCCACTCTGCCTGGGAAAGAGGTGTTTCGGTTCCATTCTTTCCTTCTCAGCCCTTGTGGGGGCTGCAGAGCCTCAAACACGTGTGGGGCAAAGGTGGGGTCACAACAGTCTAAGTGGGAATCAGAGACTGGCAAGAAGGGACATGGGAAAATTGTCCAGCCGCAGGCAGGGAGAGACCTACATGGGCCCCACCAAACCTAGGGTCAGTCCTGCACACACCAACTCTTGCTTACCCGGATTGGTTTGTCCTGGGAGCCAGGTGGGTAGCCACTTCAGTAACTCCAGAGTTCCTCAGTATGGCAAAAGGGTCCACAAGGACGAATGAGAGAGAGGAAAGGCTTCAACTCAGAGCCTGATGGGATGCCTGCTGGAATAGCAACAGGCTTGGTTCTGTCTCATGGCTGGTCCTACTGCTTTGTGTGCCTAGATTTCTAAATAAACATCCCCACCAGGAGCTCTAGGAGAGATCAGGGATTTCCCTGCAGAGAGAGGAGAGGGGAGGAGAGAAAATTAATGAAATCAGGCCTCTGTGGACCCTTGAGTTTGAATGGCCATTCCGTTCACAGTCCTACGTGGCAAAAGAAGCCAACAGAGTCACTCTTGCAATGGTGGAGAGGGGCTGACTGCTGCAACTCACAATGTGGCCCTTAAAGGAGAGCCGGGGCCTGGGTACATCCCCATGGGGGAGATCCCTCTTGCAATATCCTCTTTAAACAGGATACGGAGACACAAGGTCTGATTCTCCATTGCTCTGCACCACGTGCAGCTATTTACACCAGTGCAAAGTGGGTGGGAAATTCTACCAAATCCAAATGGTAACAGACAAGGTGAAGAGCAATGGAGAATTTGGCACCCAGGATAGATTCCTTGGGTTGTCCATAAGCTGGGCCACTTTGAACCAGGAAAGATGCAAGTACACTCACTCTGTCACCTACCATAAAAAGTTACTGACAATAGTCACTTTAAAATGACAGATTTTTTAAAAAAGAGGACGTTGATTATAGATCTGTATTTAAGAATGGGATTTTTAAAGGAGACTAAGGGAGTTAGGTGCTCAAATCCCATTGGAATTCCATGGGAGCTGGGAGCATACATCTTTTAGGATCTTATGAAAATCGCAGCCTAGAAGCACTTAAGGCTTGTCTTCACGCCGAAAAAGCCTGGTATAGGTAAGTTAATCCTCTTTGGAAATGAGTTACACTAAAGTGGAATAAAAGTGACTATGGGGGAGTTAGTGTGGAATAGCTGTTTCACCTTAAATTCACACCCTAGCTATTTCACACTGACTTCCCTGGAAATTCCCTGAGTAGATGAGCCTTTATACAGGGCTAATAATATCTTCCTACATGAATCCATTCTGGGCCATACAGCTCCCCCTCTAAATGCAGACACCTGATCTCTTTGGGGCTGGTCTAATCTTTCTACATAGGAGGAATGCCTTAGAGCATTCTATGTTCCCCAATGGCACCTGTAGGGTACTGAACATCCTGGGGGTGCGTGTGATTCATGCATGTGCTCATGAGTTCCCTTTCCCTAGAGGACTTTCTATTAGTCCTGAAGTGATTTCCCCTTTATAGGGCCTGAGTCAACGCCCGCTGAAGGCAGAGAAAGGATTTCCATTGACTCCAGTGAGCGCTGGAGCAGACCTGTAGCTTGGAGAGATGACTTTAACTCCTTGCCTAATCAAATTAATTGCAGACTTGTACAACTTCTGTTTCTAGTCATCTCTGTCCGTTTTTACAGAAGCCGTCATTTCAACCAGCAAAAAATATAAAAAAGCCCATAAATCCAGATTCTGTATTAAAGAGACTGATCAGACTAAGGCCAGGGGCAGCAAAACAAGACTTTTCTAAATTATCTTGCCATTTTTATTGACCGTCTTTCCCCCCCCGCCCCGCTTTTTTTTTTTGCCTTTACTGACAGTCTGTAAATTTACTGACGGCTGGAGCCACCTGTAGGGGATCGGGTGGATTAAAGAAGGCAGCCCAGCTGTGCTTTTTGCTTCTGCTGAGACTATTTTCCCCATTCATTCTTACCCCAACCCCAGTATCTTCGCTAGAGGTATCACCTGGCACTATGGCCTGATCCAAAGCCCATTGAAGCTTTCCATTGACATCAAATGGCTCTGGATCAGGACCTGTATCTTGAAGCAGCCTTTTCCTATCATTTAACTCTTCCTTTCCTTACTCACATCATGGCTGGCTCTTTTAGCAACATTTCCTTTAGCCAGGAGGGCAGCAGGCATGAAGGACAGCACTTAAGTTTTCAAAGGACAACACTTAAGTTTTCAAAGGCTGCCATTAATGCTGCTTTTGGGACTGTCCAGGACTGGGTGTTGTGAAGTCTTGTCTATGCTTGGGAAAATTACAAAAGAAGCTACCTACCATTGCAGCCGTCAGTTCTGCTGAATGGGTGTCAGCACCACGGGCAGTTCTCAGGTAACAAAATCTCTTGCTCCCAGTTTCTTTCTTATCCAACTTTTTTTTTTTTAAACACAGAATCATAAAAATGCCAGAAGCCACATAAATCTTGACTATACTATGGTCCCCATCAGCACTAATGCTGATTTGAATAACTTCTTGAAACTGGTTGTTTAATCCTTGCCCTTTGGTGTAGGGGCATGCATGCCTTCTTTGGCTCTCTTAGGGCATGGTTAAGTAGCCACCATGCTGAGGTTAAGGAGTTTAGGCTGGGATCATCAAAAGAACTTCAGAGAATTAGATGCCCAGATCCCACTGAAATTCAATGGGATTTGGGTGCCTAAATCCTATTGGCTTTTGAAAAGCCCAGCCTTAATTCCCTTACTTTTGTCTTTAGCAGAGCTGGCTGACAAGTTTCAGATGAACAGTTTATTCACCGAAACAGCTTTTTTTGGTCAAACTATTCACAAATTTCACCCGATTCGTTTCTGCTGGGAAAAACTTTGCCCTGGCCAGCTTCAGACGGTCATATGTCTGTATCTGTGTCCTTATAACCTTTAGCCAAGTGGCTCCTGCAAAATAAAAACTCATTTTCTTACTAGTTCCACACACTATCATTGTCCGCATCCAGAGGCTGATTAACGTAACCTTGCTCTATTTGGACTCTTACGATTTAGGATTTGTATCCCTACTGCTCAGTCCTCCTTAGTCAGGAATGGCATGTCATTAGATCCTTTGGGATCTTTGAGTTGTATGGCTTCTTCCCCACCTTTCCACTCCATTGGTCCTTCCTGTATAGGTGACAGCCAGGTGTTACTGTGCCGCATTAATTCCTCCCTTCCACCATGGCTCAGCTCCTCTCCCATAGCCAGACATCACCAGTGTTCACATTTCAGCCTCTCGTGCTTGCAGAGAGATGCTTGCCACGTTGATTTTTGGAGCTCCACTGGGGTGAAACGGATGTCCCTCGTGCAATCTTTCACACCGATGGAAAGTAGAACTGTTACTCCTCATTCACCTACTCTGCATAGGTGTAAAGAAGCCCTCAAGCTGCAGGGCCCAGGAGAACCCCAGTGCCCTCCCCGCTCCACTCCAGATCACAGCTTTCCTCACCACCAGTAAGAGCTCCCATCACCATGCCCATGTTATACCTGGGTCTCCTCCCAGCAGCCCAAAGCGCTGCCACGCTTTAACGTAGGCCATATCACCTTGGAAGGGGGCACGTTTCAGCACACAGACTCAACCAGTGAGGCACATGCAGCGGAGGAGAAGGAAAAGGGAAAAGTTTGACATTCCAGATGCACATCAAGAATGAACTACTGGCCAGGGGGATCCTCATTCATTTCTAACACTACTTCTACACTAGTGTCAGTGGGAGGACAGAGGGAAGCCCAGGGGAGTGCTCTGGGATTCTAGCCTTCTGCACCGGTCTCTCCTTTGTAGGTATCAGCAGTAAGAGTTTAGTCATGCTAATTTCTCCAGATTCAAGGTGGAGGGGTGGGGGAAGGTGGAAAGAGGGATGGTCCAGTGGTTAGGACATTAGCCTAGAACTTGGGAGACATGGGTCAAGTTCTGCTCTGCCACAGACGTCCTCTGTGACTTTGTACAAGTCCCTTAGCCTCTCTGCTTCTGTTCTCCATCTGTAGAAAGGGGATCCTCGCACTTCCCTACCTCATGGGGTGTTGTAAGAATAAATACATGGGTGATTGTGAGGTGCTCGGAGGCTACAGTCATGAGGGCCAGGTAAGTACCTAAGACACACAGATCCCCAATGTATCCCAGAGCATTTATGAAAAATGGTAGTTTAACTTAATTTAATATAATTTAAAGAAACAACAAGGAGGAAATAGTTGTATAGAGGCTGTGATGGGTTGGATCATAGAAACCCCCTTGGGAACTGCCAACAAATGTGCCGAGAATACTTCTTCCCCTGCTTTCCTGCCCTGGCAGCTTGGGACTTCAGTGCCCTGCCTACTTTGAGCCAGACCCACTAGTCTGCTGCTTAATTGAAAGCAGCTTAAGAAATGTTCATGTCTTTAACACTCAGATGCTCAACTCTCAATGGGGTCCAAACTCCAAATAAATCCATTTTACCCTGTATAAAGCTTATACAGGGTAAATTCAAAAATTGTTTGCCCTCTATAACATTGATAGAGAGATATGCATAGCTGTTTGCCCCCCCCCAAGTATTAATACACACTCTGGGTTAATTAATAAATAAAAAGTGATTTTATTAAATACAGAAAGTAGGGTTTAAGTGGTTCCAAGTAGTAACAGACAGAACAAAGTGAATTATCAAGTAAAATAAAATAAAACACACAAGTCTAAACCTAATACAGTAATAAAACTGAATACAGATAAAATTTACTCTCAGAGATGTTTCAATAAATTTCTTTCACAGACTGGATTCCTTCCTAGTCTGGGCACTTTCCCCTCGTACAGCCCTTGTTCCAGCTCAGGTGGTAGCTAGGGGATTTCTCATGATTGCCGCCTCTTTGTTCTGTTCCACCCACTTATATATCTTTTGCACAAGGCAGGAATCCGTTGTCCCTCTGGGTTCCCACCCCTCCTTCTAAATGGAAAAGCACCAGGTTAAAGATGGATTCCAGTTCAGGTGACATGATCACATGTCACTGTAAGACTTCATTACCCACTCGCCAGCCCACAGGTATACAGGAAGACTTACAAGTAAAACAGAAACATCTACAGACAATTGTTCTGGTTAGTGGGAGCCATCAAGATTCCAAACCACCATTAATGGCCCACACTTTGCATAACTACAATAGGACCTCAGAGTTATATTTCATATATCTAGCTTCAGATACAAGAGTGATACATTTGTACAAATAGGATGACCACACTCAGTAGATTATAAGCTTTGTAACAATACCTTACAAGAGACCTTTTGCATGAAGCGTATTCCTGTTACTTTATATTCACTCATTAGCATATTTTCATAAAATCATATAGAGTGCAACATCACAGAGGCCTCCTCCATAAAGCTATTATAACCATATCCCAGTTTATATTGGAGTTTAGTACCGGACATTCACTTGCCTTTTAAAAATAAACACACCACTGGCACTTGGAAGTTTCTAGGATGTTTGTGGGTGGCACTGGAGGGTGTGTTGGGGGTGGAGGGGGTATTTCTGGCTGAGGAATGCAGTGTGCATCTGGCTGGGGGCTGTGAGCGCTAATTACTAGATTCATAGAGTGGTCCTGTATAGCACATCAGCATTTTCCCAACTCCACAAACAGCCTAGACTTCTGGCATAAGCCCTTGAAAACAACAGAGGGAAATGGATTGCTACCCAGCCGAGGTAAGATGAATGGCTTACGTATCCCAGCCAGCAACTACCTGCTTAGCATATATATGAACAAAAGCCAGCTGAATGGAAAATGGCCTGCTGGCCTCTGCCCATCTCTGCTGTGCAGTAGGGCTCCTGTGCTGAGAGTGCAGCTCTCTGTGGGGAGTCCAACACAAAGCCCCACAGCAACACCTTTGTCTTGGTGGCGCTGCAGGTCTTTGGACGGCACCTGGTCACCCTAGCATCACTTGGAGTGCAGAGAACAATAGACTAGCTGTTCTGAGAAAGAAGGAAATAATTGCACTGGGGGTTCTGTGACATCGTAAACAGTTTTTTATTATGCCACCAGAGCACTTGAGATTCAATTAATGCCACGTGTCTCATCCTGGCTCATTTGTTGTTTGTTCACGCAGTGTGCGGGCTGGAGAATGTTTACTTTAATTAATGCAATAACTACGTTAGCAATGATTGAATGCTGGGTCCAATTCTATTCTCATTCAGATCGGTGTAAACCCAGATTAATTCCCTGACTGCATGGAGCTATCCCTGCACAGAAAAGAGCAGAATCTGGCCCAGTTACTGTAAGACAGAAGGTTAAAGGATTTTAGTTACTTTCAAAGGTAGACAAAATTGTAACAATACCCTAAATTTGTAGAGGATCACAAAGCACTTTACAAATGATACATAAATCACTGCACCTACCTCTGGGGTGGGAGACAGCCGCTGTTGGATTGCAAACAGTTTAAGATAAAAAATGGAGAATATAGTTCCAGACAGCAATGCAGCAAGAACTGGAGAATGCAGAATGCAGATACTCAAGTTGACATTTGATCAGGACTCTGGGACCAGGTTAGTGCCCCCAATTCTTGCACAAAGTGCCATTCAGTCTCAAGTGGGCAAAGCCTCCAGTTCCCACCTGCTCTTTAAGTGTGCAAGAAGTGACAGGTGAGATGTCTTCAGGTCTGGCTGAAGTCATGTGTGCTTATGTAACTGACAGGCCTGAAACCTCAGTTTTCTGAGCTGGTGTCTAAGCAAGGAACGTCTCAGTCAGACAGACTTGTGAAAGGAACAATAGCATGGAACGAGGTTCCTGAGGTAACTGCCTCTCTCCAGGGCCCATGGCAGGTGCATTCAGCGATCAGCCTGAGGCCAATTTCCTGTAACAAATATTTTCTGACTAGCCACTTGGGACAAAAATATAATGGTTTCAATAGAGCAGTCTGTCTAAAATGGCAGCGTTTACCTTAGGATTTGAGCCACCCTGTTCATCACTCAAGGCTCAGTCCGCTGCCCAGGCATCTCCCATCAGCAATGATGCCACCCTGGTCGCCCAAGTCAACTCCTCCCAGCTGGCAGCAGTGGTCATGCTCTCAAAGTTTGGAGGAAGGCCTCAGGGTCATCTGGGTCCAGCTTCACCAACCCAGTAGCCGGCCTGAGCTATCCTCCCCAGGACCAGCGGGAACCGCTCTTGTTGTTGAGCACCAAACTGCCTCTTGCTGCTGCTGTCGGCTCTCCATGAGTGGCAGAAGAGTTGCCTAGGTCTGCTTCTGTCTGCTCCCATTGCTGCTGTGCCACCGCCATCGGCTATAGCATGTCCTCCGCTTTTCCCATTTGTACAAAACGCCCCATGGGGTGGCCCGCCAGACAATCCCTACCTGCTGTCACTTTGGCCCCTGCTGCCTCAATTTCCCCTCAGCTCTAGGGGACAATCAGGGCTACATTCTCCACCACGTGTAGGCCTGCTGGCCTCTCTCCCTGCAGCCCAGGAAGGTCTAACACCACAGCCAAGTCTCTTTCATGACCTCCCCTCAGGGTCCGGGTTATTCATTCAAACAAACACAAAACAAAGCTATTCCCCAACCCACACAGGCTGCAGGGGTCAGAAGCCTTTGACTCTGCACCCAGGCCAGTCACAGGAGCCAACTCTCCTCTCGTAGCTCTCCTCCAACTGAGCAATCTCTGCCCCTTATAGGGATCACCTGACACCTTCCCAGCTGGGTCTGACGATGGGCCTAGGCCCAAACACCCTGTTAGTGTCCGGCTGTAAAAATCAGAGTCCTTTTTGGCTCCTAACAAGCTGCTGCTGTGGCATCTGCTAGCCTCCAGGCATTCACAGGCAGCAGAAGGTGCAGCGGGCTGAATGGTCTGGTGCCTGTGCTCGTAACACTATGGAAACAACACAATTGTGTAGCACCGCATGCCAAATGCTACCTGGCAGCGCGACAAGACCTTGAGCAAACACTGTGGGCTGCTACCCACACCAACAGAGGCAGTCGGACCTAATGGGTTGGATAAGCTGCTAAGCCTGCTATAATGCCACCCCACTGCTGGCTGCATCTGCACCTGCACCGCACCAGCGGAGAGGACGCCATTGGTGGCCATTACTGTGGCCCAGGGCACATCACTGAGAACAGGGCTTAGAGCTTATCAGGAGCCCATCTTACCTATGAGATCAGAGCAGCACTAAGCCAGTGGGGAAGATAGCCATGGTGACAGGTTACAAGTGGCATGTACGCTTGGACTGGAAGGGGCCTCCCGGGTCATCAAGTCTAGGCTCCTGCTACTGCAGGACACTCAGTCATATAATCCTGTTAATAAATATACCAAGCTCCATCTTAAAACGAGTCAGGTTGTCTGCCCCCGCTCCTGCTATCCGGAGGCTGTGCCCAAGCCTCCCTCTTTGATGATTAGAAACCTGCTTCACATTCCCAGCCTATTGTTCCTGGCCAGTTTATTCCCATTTGTTCTTCTGCCAACATTGTCCTTCAGCTTCAATAACTCTTCTCCCTCCCTGAGGTGTACCCTGAGCGAGAGGCTGCATTTTGCTGTGCCTTGTCTCCTCTCATAAGCTAGGCTGTTAGGATGGGCAGGGAAATGCAGAGCCTTTCCCTGCACCTGTTCCGGTGGGAATTAGTCGTTCTCGAACATGAGTGACTAGAATTGTCCATAGAAATGTAACATTGCAGAAGAGTGGCTCTGCAGCCAGTGTGCCCCTTTGTGGCTGGGCACGGCAGAGCAGGCTGTCCTCCTCTGGCTCCCCCCTGCCAACATCAGTTCCAGCTCTGCACTGGGCTGCTGCTTCTCCTGATTCAGGCCTCCAGCCAGGTCATGTTCTCCTAGAGTAAAAGAGAGTCCCACAAAACAATAGTACAATGACCTTACACCAGGTCTTATTCTAGACTCAGCGGTCCTTACACCCCTTATATCAGCGGCTTTCACGCCACCTTCCTTGGTGGGTGTTAAAGGAACCCAGGCCCTCTTTCTATTTTGGGATCCATCCAAGGACCCTATAACAAGCAGCTATCTAAAGTCTGCTCTCTCACATTCCTTGCTTTCTGTTCTCCTTGGGTATTTTGTACCTCAGCCTGTCTCTAGCCCTTTCTCCCAGGGTTCACCACGCACCATCCCTTCCCCCCATCCTCTTCACCCCTTCCCTGGCTGTACAGCATTGTTCCTGCTCTGGCACAAAGCGCCACCTCCCATAGGCCTGGCTCCTTGTCTGCCTCCCACAGGATCGTGATCTCCTAAAACCCTGCCTCCCTGGTGTCTGGCCCTTTTACCAAGGCTCACAACAGGAACTCGCTGCACTCCTGTCCTTTCCCAGTCTCTCTCCTGGCCTTTTGCCGGAGCTCCCTTCTCAGGAGAGATTAGGGTTGCCAGGCGTCCAGTTTTTGACTGGAATGGCTGGTTGAAAAGGGTTCCTGATGGTGCCGATCGGCACTGCTAACAGGGCCATTAAAAGTCCGGTTGGTGGTGCATCGGGGCTAAGGCAGGCTCACTACCTGCCCTGGCTCCGCACAGCTCCCGGAAGCAGCCAGCATGTCCCTGCGTCCCCAAGGCATGCTCCCTACCTGCCTCTCCACATGCTGCCCCTACCCTCGTTGGTCAGGAACCACGGCCAATGGGAGCTGCGGGGGCGGAGCTGGTGGGCAGTATGCACCACACAGAGCCACCTGGCTGCATCTCCTCCTAAGGGCCGGACATGCCGGCTGCTTCTGGGAGCTGCGCGGAGCCAGGGCAGGCAGGGAGCCCCACTGTGCCACTAACCAGGAGCCACCTGAGGTAAGCACCGCTCGGCCGGAGCCCGCACCCCAACCCCCCTGCCCCAGGTCGGAACCCCCGCCTGCACCCTAACTCCCGCACCACCACCCGCACCCCAACCCCCAGCCATCCCCACTCTAAACCCCTCAGCCCAGCCCAGAGCCGCCTCTTGCACCCCAACCCCCTCATCCCCAGCCCCACCCCAAAGCCTGCACCCCCAGCTGGAGCCCTCACCCGCACCCGAGCCCCTTGCCCCAGCCTGGAGCCCCATCCTGCACCCTGAATCCCTCATCCCCAGACCCACCCCAGAGCCCGCACCCCCACCAGAGCCCTCACCCCCTTCCACGCCCCAGCCCCCTGAAAGCGAGCGAGGGTGGGGGAAAGCAAGCGACAGAGAGAAGAGGGGATGGAGTGAGTGGGGGCAGGGCCTTGGAGAA
Organism: Lepidochelys kempii; assembly: GCF_965140285.1. Classification (NCBI taxonomy): domain Eukaryota; kingdom Metazoa; phylum Chordata; order Testudines; family Cheloniidae; genus Lepidochelys; species Lepidochelys kempii. Next base: position 25,545,471 of record NC_136392.1, on the reverse strand, counting down.
GGGGCAGGGAGCAGGGCAACGGTGTTCGGGTTTTGTGCCATTAGAAAGTTGGCAACCCTAGAGAGGATCCTGAGGCATACCCTCCCTCTCTGCCTTCTACTTCCTTTCTACTGCCCTGACGTCCTATCCTTATTAGTCCCCTGCTCCTCCCTAACTCAGACACCCAGCTCTTCCCTAGATGGGCCTAACCCTAAATTGGGCCTGGCCCACCCTCCAAGGGTAACCAGGTGCACTAACTGCCCTCGGGCTCCAGTTAACTCTCTCTCTGCCAGCGTGAGGCACACACCTCGTCACAAGCACTATCCTGGCTGCTCAGTGACAGCTGGCCCAAATAGGGCAAGTTGGCCATTACGGCCGCAGATTGCAGGACGTACTAAGTACGGGCCTCTGCCCCCATTGTTCGCTATGGTGATGTGACTTCAGAGAGAGTGTGTACAGCAAATTACAGCTTGGCCACGCCTCTTTTGCTTCAGACCACACTCCCTTTCTGTTGCCTCTGTGCATCACTTGCGTGCTGCGTTCCATATAGTGCCAGGTACACGGGAAGGGTTACAAAGCTCGGTGCTCTCCAGGCTACCTTTTGCTAGCACTGATGCCCGTGCCTTTTTTTCTTCCACTGCCTGGTGCACCAGAGATGGAATGGACAGACCACTTTCCAAACAAATCCATTAGCAAGCCTAGCCTACAGGAGGGCAAACCTTTCCATTGTGTACTGGCAGGTAGCTCACTAAGGTTAAGCCAAAAGAGGGTGGCATCAGACCTAGTCCGCTGTCAGTCCCAAGACTGGCCCAATGTTTCTCCCTGGAGATTTGTCATTTTGCAGAATCTAAAGCAATTTCAATCAGCGTTTGATGATTCTGGCTAGAAATGCCGGCTTTGAAGAACATGGTATCACCCCCCCACCCCCACCCCCCCCACACACTCTCAGAAACAAGGCCTTTTTCTCTTGGTGTGGAGCAGTCAAGAGACATTACGTGATATGGAGCCAGGTTTTCAAAAGAGCTTGGGTCAGATTGTCAAGGGCTCCGCACCCACAGTAGGGGCAGATTTTCAAAAGGGCTCTGCACCTGGCATCTCCCACTGTGACGCTTCTGGGGTGTAAGTCGGAGCTGAGACCCTTCCACGATGCCCCAGCATTCTTCTTTTTTACATGTCTCCTTAAAACCCATCTATGCCAGGAGCCCTGCACATCATCAGCCTGACAGCGGCCAGGCAGCCAGCGTCTTGTGACTGCTGCTTATTCCGCTGGTCATAACTGTCTCACTGTTCCTTTGTACCCAACACCTACTTGTCATCTCAGGGCAGGCCCACACTACCGCTTAAATCGATGTAACTTACATCACCCAGGGGTTTGTGAGCGACACAAGTTACAGCGACCTAAGCACTGTCCACACCAGCGCTATGTCAGTGGGAAACACTCGCCCGCTGACCTAGCTTCCGCCTCTCACGGAGGGGGAGTAATTACGCCGATGGGAGAGAGCTCTCCCACTGGCACAGAGCATCTTCACCAGACGTGCTGCAGCAGCGCAGCTGGGCTGTGTAGTACTTCTAGTGTAGACTAGTCCTCAAACTTCAATTGTGAGGTCTTTTGAGCAGGGACCTCTCTTTGTTAGGTGTTTGCACGGTGCCTAACAGGATGGGGGTGAGTCCTCCAGGCATGTCTGCAATACAAATATTAACAAAATAATACCAAACTTCTGGCCCCTAGAAACCTCTATGGCCATTGACCCGAGCATCCCTGGCTTCTAATTCTGGCAGGCAGTGTGATATAGGAGACTGAGAACAAGGCTGGAGTTCTAACTCCAGATTTGCCACTGACCTGTGGTGTGACTTTGGGCGAGTCATTTAAATTCTCTTGGCCAGGTTCTACTATGTGGCCTGATCTATGGATTGTGTATTAATTATATTGATTACTTAAAAATTCCCAATTATCACTTTGAGGTTTGACAGGTCTTGTCCTATATCAGGCCCAGCATTATTAAAATTACTGTTTGACTGGGAACCCTGATGTGCATGGTTGCAGCACTCACATTTTAGGAACTTTTCTGTATTTGTAATAGTTTTATTAATACATTTAGCAAAGTCACAAACACTCTAATCCAGCAAGGTAGAGAGAGATAATACAGAATGTAAATCTGTATGATGGGGTGTTCACCCCACACCGGCAAGAAAGGGGTTAAAAGCAGCCTAGGGAGTTTGCACAGGGGGCAGCCAATCAGAGTGAGGCTACATGGAGCAACCAATCAGGGCCCAGTGGACTCACATAAAAGAGATCTGCAGGGCAGAGAAGGGTCAATGGCTGCTGGGTGCTCAGGGAGTGAGGACTGAGTCCCTGAAAGGCTAAGAGAATAGGATTACCTTGTCAGAGCAGCTGCCAGCAGGGAGCAGGAGGGAGCTCCTGGCTGGCTGCTGGACTTGCAGACTCAAGACCCTGAGAAGATGGAGAAGGTGGTACTGGGGCCACAGGGAAGTGGCCCAAGGAACTTAAGCAGTAGCGAAGGAAGTCTGAGAGTTGCAGCAAGAGGCTGTTATCCACAGGGTCTCTGGGCTGGGACCTGGAGTAGTGGGCAGGCCCGGGTCCCCTCCACTCATCACCGGGGAAGTGGCTAGACTATAGAACTGAGGTACTCCTATCAGAAGCGGGAAAACATGACCCAAGGGCTGAGTGATGAAGAGGACACTGCAGGATTTGGACTTAGGCAGGTCTGCAGGTGGAGACGACGATGGGAGAGGCACTACCAGGAGAGGATGCACCAGCTGAGAGAGCTAATTCCCATAATGGCCAGCCAGAGGCGCCATCCTGGTGAGTGAACTCCATGACAATCTGAACATCCACATACACCATCCCCTGCAGAACAACCTAACCGGTTATCTTCCTCATCACCTTCCTCACCATCACCAGTGGTCATCCTGGTGCCTCCTAAGGGCGACACCTCTCTGTCCTCCAACACACGGGCTGGGATACAACTCTTATGATATGTTTTGCTGACGTCACTATGCCTAATGCATATTCAGTAGGGATTTTTCCCCCTTTCCTTATTTGTATTTCCTCCCCGTACTAATGTTTGGGTGCCCTTCTCCTATAAGTTAGTATATTAAGTATCTCAACTTATTATCATATCTGTCAATTCGTTGCCATGGCAGTCTTGTGGGAAGACATCTGCAGATGTTCCTATCCTAAAATATCCAAAAGCTGGTGTTAGTTCATATTCCTGTGGCTGCCTGGTGTCATTATATACAAAACTTCCCCCTCAAATATTCTATTCCCAGTTCCCCAAGACTCAGGGGTGACTGTTGGGCCATTTATCTGTGCCAAAGTTCAAAGGCCTTGAGCCTTATGCTAACTGCTGAAGCCAACATCCTACAGGATACAGGCCTGTACGTTTCTTGTGATACTGCTAGGTAAAATAAATGCTAAATCTAGCTCTAGAGGCTACAGCTATCAGTTCTATCAGTCGGGATGTAAATCTCAAGAAACTCATCATGTCCACGGAGCCAGTTGCAGTTTAATTATGTAACTAGGGTTGCAAACTTTGTAATGTGTAAAAACCGGACACTCCAGCTGGAGTACCAGAACCTCCCATGCCCTGTTCCTTCCCCGAGGCCTCACCCCTGTCCTGCCTCTCCCCTGAGGCCCTGCCCCTACCCCAACCCTTCCTCCTGAGGCCCCACCTCCTGTTCACTCCTCTTTCCCCCTCTCCCACATCTCTCGCTACTCTTCCTCTCTCTCCCCCTTTCTGTGTGGGTCAGGAGGGACTCGTATGCAGAGCCGGGGCTGAGAGCTGCAGCTGCCAGATGCAGAGAGGAAGTGGCCCCGGATAAGTAGGGGCTAGCACGGGTGATGACTTGGTGCCTCCCCACCTCCCTCACCTGCAGTAACTGGACTTTGGGTGTCCAGTCACTAGATCTGACTGGACACTGTCAGGTACCCTTTTAGACCAGACTTTGTGGTTGAAAACTAGACCCCCCCCCCCCGGCCACCCTATGTGTAACAGAGCAGAATGTGTCCAACTGTGTTCCCCCATCCGGAAAATGAGGCCATGTCCAAGATTGTGGGTGCACCCCACTTTCGCTAAACTGTCCCTCCTCCATTCAACTCACATTAAGCCAGTCCATCAACCTAACATAAAACGAATCAACCAGCCCTTAAGCTCCAGGCATTGCAGTCTTCCTACCGTCCCCTGGAGGCAGGCTGGCAGGGGGCTGTTGCTCCTCTGTCGTCCTAGGCCCTTCTGCCTCCCCTTCTCTCTTAGGAACCTAATTCTGCTGACCTGCTGTACTGGAGCAGACCATGCAGAACTACAATGGCTCTGCTCGTTCACTTCAGCAGGGACCCATAGAGAGGTGATGGACGACTGTTCTTCTTTCTCAAAGACCCTGTAGAGTCCCACAATGCCCCCCTCCACCCTGCTGTTCCACATACATATGAGAGCATTGAGAGAGATGGGGAGATGCCAACAATACACTGACTCCGAGCCATATATCCCATTACAAAGAGCATCTCAAGGCTATTGCAGTGCCTAGGTACCTACCAACACCTGCAGGAAGAGCGACTGGATCAAATCTTGTAAGCTGCTGAGAGGTTGAAGATGACCGAGATGTTCATTGCCATGTTGCAGGCCTTACAGTAACAATATCACATTACAAGAAAAAGCAGCAAATTATAAGACAAATACAATATACAGAGACAAGACAAATCAATGAAGAAAAGAAATAGCAGTCAACCTGGGCCATCAGACCATTTCCCCCTTGGCCTCAAGCATGAGAATTGCAGACAGCCCTCCTATGGTATTTTCCTGAGGGTAATGAATCAATCCAGCCGTATGATCTTCCACCCTGTCGGTTATAAATGAGGTATTCTTCATCTGAGGCAATCTTAGCTCCTCTCCACTTTACCAAGCCTTCCTCACAGGATTTCAAAGATCCCCCTCCCCCCCCCCCCCCCCCGCACACACACACCTTTCTCCTAATTAGCCTTTTGGCAGCAGAATGAGCTAGAAACTAGAAACCCATTTCTTGAACAACGTATCGGCTCCTGTGCGTCATGGGGAAATCATTCAATAAACAGGAGTGCTGCAGAAGTTGCTTTTTTCCTGCCCTTTGTTATTTGTGGCTGGAAGCATCTTTGAAGGGATTCATCGTTCATGGAACGCAGCGACTACGCTAAGAGTAAACAGACCTTCACTGAAACTCCCAGACCGGTTTTCATTTCCACTGCTCTCCCTTGACTCCTTCTGCCAGGGAATGGTCTTTAAACTGTGCAGGAAATTAAAGCCCTGATTCCTGACCTGATCCAATCAGATGGTACTGGTGATGGGGATCCCATTCAATCAGTATTTAGAAGGATAGACAGGATTTGGCTCTTATGTAAGGGGAAATCTTTTCCCTATGCTTGACAAAGAAGTCTTCTGCTAAAGCTTAGTTCATCATCCCTCATATTCCTCTGTCCCTGCTCACCATCTCTACGGTACACCCTGTCTCTATCTCTCAGACTACCCCTGTAGCATGCTCTCTCTTATGTCTACCCATCCACATATTTCTCTTTTTCTTCAGATCACTATCCATCTCTTCTCTCTTACCCTCCTCTCCCCTGTATTTCTGTACATCTCTCCTTTCCACTTGAGAAGTGAGAAATGTTTAGAATGAAATAGAAAAATGCTCTCTGAGTTTTTTCATTCCTTATTATGAATGCAAGTATTGTCCTGTTTTCATGATAGAGTTGTCAAACGTTGCAAATATTTGTGCTCAGAAATGGTCCTGTTTCCCCATTTACCAGAAAAAGGTAAAAATGTACATTTTCACATGTTCTCAGTATGGAAATATCCATTTTGCAGAACTTCAGGGAACAGCCCAAATTTAAAGAATAAAAATCCCTGAAATGGCAAAAATGTTTGCATGAAATTTCACAATTAAAAATTATTCCACTTCTGCAGATACCAATACTCACCTCTTTGGATCTTCTTTCTCTGTTTAATATGGTCAGGTTCAGGCATTCAGGAGAGAAAAGGCATCGACTTTATTAATCTGGGACCTCACTGACCCTCCAAACAGATCCTACCAAAGATGTATCACTCACATTCCGGCAGCCCACAGAGAGATGCTCTCTTCCCCCTCCTGGTGAGATCCTTATTTATTGCACCACAAATGAACCATGAAAGCATCTTTAATATGTTTCCACCTACCGAGCAACGACTGCACCTATTAATTCTCTGTCTAGCTAACCTTGTACCTGCCTAGCTGTTGTCTGTCTGTATCAGTATTGTATCTGCCTAGCTAATGATTCACCATCCTGTCAGTGTATTCAGAGATTTGTCAGTGTTACTGCCATTAAACAGGAGTTGTTGGGGGAGGGGGAGTAATCTAATGGAGAAAAACACCTTATTCTGTTATTCATCATTTCCTTGGCTGCTATCTTGTTCCTGGACAAAAGGACACTATACAAAGACTTGTATTGACATTTCTGACAATCTAGGAATTAACCATTGGGGAGAGGCAGAGCCATTTTGGGATCAGTCCACGTTTGTTGTCTCACATCTGGTTTGTTTAATGTGTGTCAGTGAGAGGTTTTGTCTAGACAGCTGCCTTACAATCAAGGGCTGGATTGCATGGATCAGAAGCGAATGCAAGTCAAAAGAAAAGCAATCAAATATGAGACAGACAGCAGACTCTCATGTGTGTTACAGCTGACATGAGAATGAGCATGGCGGGGAGAAGGTCAGTTAGCTTGTGAAGAACAGCACCAAGGAACTTCTGAGAAATGCCCATCGAAATCCAACATGCCACAGGAATGGTCTTATATCAGCTAAGCAAATCAACCATCCAGACCCTATCGCCACAAATGGAAAGAGCTTTGTCCCAGAAAGCTGTGAAAGGAACCAACCTATCGAAAGAATCGACTACCAGTATAAAGCCAAATCCTGAGCCCCTTGCTCATGGGCACGCAGCAAGTACAGGCCGCGTACATCATGCTGGATTAGAGAGGAGCAGTAGCTGGGCAGCTAGAGGCTAACCTGCAATGCTGGAACTTTGGGTTCAATTCCTGAATGCTGCTACAGGCTCTCTCTGCATCCTTGGGAAATCTTTTAACTTCTCTGTGCCTCTAGCTGGTCTACTTACACTGCAAGCTCTCTACAACAGTGACCATCTCTTCCCACAGGTATGTACAGCACCTTCCACAATGGAGCTCTGAGCTCAGCTGAGCCCGCAAAGCACTAACATAATACCGTAAAGTGCCACTGAGTTCAAAACAATGCCCCTTGGAAATGACCTGGCGATTTTTCCCACATCAGCTATTCCTGGGAAAGCTGTTCAAGTCCAGGCAAGGCTCTCCCCTGTAGCTCAGCCTGATCTGACCAGCAGAGCATGTCCCCTCTGCTTCAAACAGCATCACCTGCTCCAAAGGTCTCGGGAACTCTGGGGTGGATGCAGGAGGCAGGGCAGACCACAGTGCAGCTCTCCGCCTGTCCAGCTGGCCCTGCAGTAAAGCAGCCTTTTCGTCAGGATGCTGGAGCAAAGGGGACATGCAGGAAAGGGGGATGTGTAGGTGCAAGGGGCTGATCTCACAGGGTCCTTTTACTGGAGTCTCACCAAGACTCGCTATAAAGCAGAGCTTAGGCCGTTTCTCTGAAAGCATAGGGCAATTCACTACAGGAGACAGGAGAGCCCACATGGCTGAATTTCTCCATGCAGCTGCCAAAGGGGGGAGCTCATCTCCGCCCCTTGTCACAGATTTCTCTTTGGCTGGGCGAAGCAGGGTCTAACGCGCAACTCGAGGGCATCTCTCTGGCTGTGACACAATAAGTGGGACCTGTGAACTGAGGATCTCAAAGCACTTTGTGAATAGTAAGAGGCAGAGGCAGCAGATAGGGATGCATGTGGGACTCAGGAAACTTGGATCCATTCCCGACTCTGCCACTGCTCTGCTGCGTGGCCTTGCGCAGGTCATTGCCCCCCTTTGTGCCTCTGTTTCCCCTCCCACACTCTACCCATCTTAGCTATTACAATTGGAAGCCCTCCAAGGCAGGGACTATCTTTCACTGTGCATTTGCACAGGCCCCAGCGCAATGGACTCGTGCACTGCTGCGGTACAGTTAACCCTAATGTGTGTGCATGAGGAGCACGGATAGGACCCTTCTCCATCTTATACCCAGGCACAATCCCAATCCCTGCATGACCGTGGAGACTGCTTCATGCCAGCGGCCCGAAGGTACAAGCCTCCCTAGCACAGTGGGAACATGGCTGTGCCCCCTCTCTGCCATCCTGCCGAGTTGATCAGAGATTCATAGAAGATTAGGGTTGGAAGAGACCTCAGGAGGTCATCTAGTCCAACCCCCTGCTCAAAGCAGGAACACCACCAACTAAATCATCCCAGCCAGGGTTTGTCAAGCCTGACCTTGAAAACCTCTAAGGATGGAGATTCCACCACCCCCCTAGGTAACCCGTTCCAGTGCTTTACCACCCTCCTAGTGAAATAGTGCTTCCTAATATCCAATCTAGACCTCCCCCACTGCAACTTCAGACCATTGCTCCTTGTTCTGTCATCTGCCACCACTGAGAACAGCCGAGCTCCATCCTCTTTGGAACCCCCCTTCAGGTAGTTGAAGGCTGCTATCAAATCCCCCCTCATTCTTCTCTTCTGCAAACTAAATAAGCCCAGTTCCCTCAGCCTCTCTTCATAAGTCATGTGCCCCGGCTCCCTAATAATTTTTGTTGCCCTCTGCTGGACTCTCTCCAATTTGTCCACATCCTTTCTGTAGTGGGGGAGAAGGGGGGCAAAACTGGATGCAATGCTCCAGATGTGGCCTCACCGGTGCCAAATAGAGGGGAATAATCACCTCCCTCGATCTGTCCTCCTTGAGGGTGGGGCAGTGTTTCAAGGGGACACGGTGTCACAGCAGTTTGGTAGCCTTAATTGGCCCTGGAGGGCAGGGCTCAGGTCTGAACAATCATAGGCCACAAATGATCAGAGTTTGAGGCAGTGAAGCTATTCTGTAGAAAGCATATGTCTGTGTCCAGTATAGCATCCTGCAGCACGGAGGGAAATCGCTGCTCCGGAGAGAGCTCTCCTGTTCCACAGAGCTGTGCTTCGCCCCCTCCCCCATGTCCTTCGCTGATGAAGATGAGGTTGTTGTTTCATTCTGCTCCGGGGCATGTTACCAAGACCCAAGAGAGGCGTCCTGATGAGTCCCAGCTGCCTGACGAGGCCCCTCTAGTGCCAGCGGAGAGGGGCACGTCAGGCTTTGTACTGAGCAGCTTTTAGTATTTAATGTCTGCAGGAAGGTTTTGGCAGCAGAGGCCAAGGTAGATGGATGCTTCATCCGGGGCCTGTCAATCTCCCTCTGTTGAATGGCCCTGAGGCATTTCACAAGAGGCAAACAGGCATTTACTCCATGTCCAGCCTGTCTTCATTCCCTGGTCTGCATTTAGTGGAGGAAGGGGAGCTGGACTCCCCTGACTCACATTCCCCCTCAGGTTGGAGACGATGCGGGCCCAAGTCTCCCCGTGGGTTGCTCCCTGGGTTCTGCAGTTAAGGGAGCAATGCCCCACAAACAGCTGGCTCCCTCAGACACTGGCAGATCCACAGGGAGGGGGTGCTCTCCATGTGAGAATGGAGAGGCCACAACTCAGCCTATGGCCCATCAGGCCAACGAAAGCCGAGATTTGACATAAGGAGAAGCAGTAAGTTCTTCCATGTATTGGGGCAGGGAGTTCCGGAGAGAAGACGCCTCTTTGCAGGCTCACAGTCACAAGGCTCATCCTCGGACTCTCTGCTCCTCACTTCAGCTCTGAAACGTGTCAAGGATCCTGTGCTCTTCTGGACTAGGACTTGGGTGGAGAGACCTGGAAATGCTGCCTTTGCAGAGTCCAAGCCAGGTTTTACACAGTGCCCTGTGCATGCTCACGCAGGAGGAGTGTTGGGGAAGAGGGCTGTGCTGCTGTCAGACCTCCAGCCAGTTGGCCTCCTTCAATAAACTTTGCAGTTCTTTTATCTTAATACCAGGGCTTAGTGCGTTAACTACTACGGGCTCCCACTCACCTCGGACACACAGTACACACCAGAGGGGTACACACCAGAGGGGAGAACAGTCCCAAGATGCAAGGTGCAATGCAATGCACCTGGGTCCCTATGCCACTCAGTCTGGTCTGTCTGGTCAGAGTCTGGCCTTTCCATGACTGGTGCACCTAGGATTTGCTGCTTTCTGTGAAAACGGGGTTGGAACAGAAATCCTGATGGGTTCTTTGCTGCCCCAGTGTAAGAAGCAGCACTGTTCTGATCCACAGGTCCCAACAGGAAACAAGATTCATGGAGGTTGAGAGAGATCAGCTGAAAAACCCTGAATAGCGTCGGTGGTAATCCTAGCTTCTCAGCCAAGCTCCCAAATGCATCTGGACGTCTCAGAGCCTACAGTAGCGGGGGCTTGGCTAACCTGGGAAACCTTCGGCGCGGGCCAAGTCATCGCTGTTTGTGCTGTACAGATATTTTAATTAGAACAGTGTCTCCAGTCTGGTGTGCAAGCTGAATGATCAAGCAGGGCCTCTGCTTCTGGTGTTCCTTACGCAATAGTGTGTGTGTCACACACACACACCTCCAGGGGAGGGAGAACAGGTGCTGCCACCAATGTACTGGTACTCAGAAGACAGCATAGGGACTTTATACCCCAAAGGATCTTGCACATGATACAACGTAGCCCAGGTTATGTAGAACGGGAGCGCTGGTGTTTGGTCCACATGACAGCTTGCCCCCTATGGAATTTGGACATCTGCTTCCAATTCCATAGCATTTGCTGTTCGGAAGGAAGTGGAACTGCTCGGGAGAATGAGATCTGGAGACTTTTGCCCGCTTGGTTCAAATGCAGCCAAACTTCGCAGTGGCCCAAAGTTGTTCCCATGGTATAAGAGGAGTTGGGGAATCTCAGCGCAGTGGGCAGGTGAGCACATTGCGTTTAGCACTGACTGGCAGTCTGGTGCTCAACCTCAGCAGAGAGACCAAAGATTGAACGGACCGTGGAGACTCAGCTGCACTAGTATCCTTAGTGGAGGGCCTCCAGCTCTGGGATAGGACCAGCTGGCAGGACACCTCTGCTGCCTGCCCTGTCGCTCAATAGAGAAGTCCTAGGAGCTGACGGCACGCCTAGCGCTGTCCACTTGTGACGATTCACGAGCACGGAATCCAGTGAAACCACAAGGCAGAGTGGGTAGGTAATGAGTCCTGAACTGGCTCTGGGGTGCTCAGGAGCCTCCTGGTGGTAGGGGGTGTTTACGGCAGATCTCTGAAACCCTCTGGATCAGATTTACTAGACTAGGATCCTTACCTTTTAACTCATAGGCAAGAGAGAAGCCCCTGCTGGCTAATGTCAAGCCATTGGTGTCAGGACTTAGTGGCTTAGTACTGTTAAAACCCTACTCATACTGAGCCTTCTTTCTTACCACTAGCTGATAGAAGATATGGCATTCTCATCATCCCACCGAATGCTCCCCTCCTAAACTCTGCTCTACACCCGCGAGTCCAGGAGACATCACGATGTCAAGCTTTTAGCTCTGAATCCTCTTATGGGAGAAGATGTGGGCACGAAGGAGGGAGGGACGGAGGGCGGCAAGGGGTGGGGAGGGTGCTGAATTGCCGAGCTCAGAGCTTGCATAGATCTGCTATTAAAAATCAACTAGAAAGTGGGATCCAGCCATGAACTGGTTATTACAGCAGCTCCTAGAAGCCCCAAGTAAGATCAGGGTCTCCATCACACTGGTGCCATACATGCACACAGTGTAATTTCCAGCTCAGGGAGATGGACACGCACTAGCTTCTATTGAGCAGGTGTGCTAAAAATAGCAGCGTGGCTGTGACGGAACAGGCGGCTGCTGTCCAAGCACAATCCCATCCCAAGTCCATATTCAGGGGTTAGCCTGAGCCACCACCTGTGGCCACACCACTATCTTTAGTGCGCGAACTCCCGCTGCGGTGTAGATGTACCCACAGTGAATGGGGGACAAGGGAAAGGCACTGAAGCCTGGAACGAGTGGAAGGGCCTTGGCTGGTCACAGGGCTGCTCAGGGCAGAATACGGTAACTCCTCACTTAATGCCCTCTGCTTTAACGTTGTTACGGTGCCGATCAATTAGGGAACACGCTCGTTTCAAGTTGTGCAATGCTCCCTTAGAAGGTCGTTTGGCAGACGCCTGCTTTGTCCACTGCCTGCAGCAAGAGCAGCCCTTCGGAGCGAGCTGGGGGGGGGCTTGGAGCCAGGGTGGACCGGCAGCCCCCCATCAGCTCCCCTAAGTTCCCTGTGCAGCAGCCACCCAGCAGGCTAGCAATTGCCAGCAGTTCAGCTGACCCTCCCACCACTGCCAGGTGCTGCTCCTGCCCTCTGCCTTGGGGCTGCTCCCGGGAGCCTCCTGCTTGCGGGGGGGTGGGTGGGAAGAGGGGTGCTAATGTCAGGGTTGTCCCCCTCCCCCCACTTCTTTACTTCATCTCCACAGAGCGGGAGACGGGGGGACGACGACAGGACAGGGCTCTCAGGACGGAGGGAGCTGGCAGCTGATCTACTTAAAAAGGCACGGTACTTAGAGTGGGGTCAGCGTATTTAAAGGGGCAATGTGCGTCTCTCTCACACACAGGGGGTGTGTGTCTCTCTCTCACATACACACTGTGTGTCTCTGTCTGTCTCTCTCTGCCATGCTGGGTCTCCTCCCTCCATTTGTGCTGCCTTGTAGAGTGTGAGGCTACATTAACATGTTAACCCTTGAGGGCTCAGCCGAGTGCTCCTTCATCACTTAGCAGTAAGGCATTCCCTGGGGAATATCCCACCCGTTGACTCCTCCTCAACCAAGCTACACAATCATCATTGCTGTGCACAGTATTACGTTGTTTGTTTAAACTTATACTGTGTGTGTGTGTGTGTGTGTGTATTAATGTAAATGGGGGGTGGGGGGTGTCAGGTTCCAAGGAAATTTTTTTTCACCAGATTAATTCTTATGGGGAAATTGGATTTGCTTAACATTGTTTCGCTTAAAGTAGCATTTTTTAGGAACAGAACTACACCGTTAAGCAAGGAGTTACTGTATACCAGTAAGGGAAGGGGGCACTTTCCCCCACTCCTGGCTGGCTAAAGAGGGGGGAATCCTCTGGGATGCAGTGTTGTCAATTGATTTGCTTTTTGTGTTTGTGACTCTTTTAAGGCCCTATCCTGCGGGCTTCTTAAAGGAGTGAGGCTTGGCACCATATTTCCACCCCCTGGCTGGCAAGCCCACCCACCAGTTGCGCTGTCCTAGCCCTGAAGGGCTTACAATCCAAACAAGCGAGATGGACAAACTATTCAGATTCCAAAGCGAGAAGGGGCCATTGTGATCATCTAGTCTGACCTCCTGTATCACACAGCCCAGAGACCTGCCTGCCTCAGAGCAGAGAAAAACATCTGCTCTTGATTTAAATGTGGCTAGTGCTGGAGAATCAACCCCGAGCCTGGGTAAATTGTTCCAGTGGTTAATCCCTCTCTCACTGTTAAAAATTAACACCTCATTTCCAGCCTGAATTTGCTAGCTTCAACTTCCAGCCATTGGATCGTGTTACACCTTTCTCTGCTAGAGTGAAGAGCCATTATTAAATATTTGTTCCCCACCTAGATAATTACTGGCTGTAATTAAGTCATCCCTTAATCTTCTTTTTGGTAAACTAAATAGATTGAGCTCCTTGAGTCTATCATTAGAAGGCAGGTTTTCCAATCCTTGAATCATTTGCGTGGTTCTTTGCTGAACCCTCTCTTATTTATCAACTTCCTTCTTGAATAAAGGCATGTCTCTCTTTGACAGAATCCAGAGAGAGATTAAGAGGCTTGCCCAAGGTCACACAAGGAATTGGTAGCAGAGCTAGAAACTGAACCCCAATCTTGTGAGTCCCAGTCTACTGCATTAACCACCAGACCAGCCTTCCTCTTTCTGCTTCAGCATTGCCTGGGTGGGAACCGAGTGTTATCTCATTCCTGGACATTACTGATCTCAAGCTCAATCTTCAAGTGGGGGCTTTGGGACTGCCAGCTGGAGCTGGCTGAACTGCTGTGTGTTGTATCTCTCATTAAAGAGGCATGTCTCACCTGTGAGTCTTGGTAAAAGAAGAGTTCTGGGTGGTAGGGAGAGGGTAGAGGGTCACTGCTGACCTCCCCAGCACCCTCCCAATCAGAATAAACTGATGCTGATCCAAACTGAAGCCAGGATGAGTAGAGCAGCCTTTAACCTGTCTCTAAAATCTGTATTAAAAGCTGTATTTCTAGAGCACATCTCTGACCTCATTTAATTGTGAAAGGCAGTTTGCTCTTGCTTAGCAGAGCATCTTGGGAAATGAAAAAGCCACTGACAGCCACAGACAAGAATTGATAGGAACAAGCCCTGTTGTAATCAGGAGTCCAGGAAGCCATGAACCTCTCAGCCTGGACCCTTGGGGCCAGGTGCATTTCTGCCATAATGGTGTTCCAGCAGGGACATATCTGTCCTAATATCTGTCCTAATATTCTTTGGAGAATAGCCAGTTCTCCAAAGAAGTGCTGTGTGGGACGCAAGGGAGCCTGGGGGTGGGAGGGAGCTGGCAGGGGGAAGAAGGCTCAGTTCTTGTAGTCACTATCAAATCCTCTCCTCCACACCACTATGAGATAAGCAGAATGGGGAGGATGCCACCTATTCCCATTTTGCCTGGGAACCCTACTCTCCCAGACCTGGCAGAAATGTGAGATGAGATACCATGGGCCATGTTTTCTTCTTAAAATACAGGTGAGTTTTATGTCACAAGAAGCCAAATAATTTGTTGCCTTTCCCTGTGGCTCTCAACACCTCTTACAATCACTAAGCTTCCCAACACCCTTCTGAGGAAGGTAGAAGTGTTGTTATCCCTAATTACAGATGGGGAAACTGAGGCACAGGAGTAGGAGTGAGGGATGACTCACCCATGGTCATGAAGCAAGGCAGTGACAGAGGCAGGAATTAGAACCCAGGTCTCCTCCTTTGGGGCATTAATAGCTCCATGCTGCCTGGCTCTCCTGTGTACATAATATGGTATTGCTGATATGAGCGGAACATGAAGGCTAGCAGCAGTAGATAATGTACAGCAAAGTGGAACAGGAAAAGAGGCCCTCACTGATTGCCCCTGGCAAGGGAAGCAGAAACAGGACGAAAGCATCACCCAGAAAAACCCATGCAATTAGCAGCTGCAGCAGCTTGCAGAGAGAGGGATGGAAGAGTAACGTGCACTTCCGGCACTGGGAGCTGCTCTGTGAATACCAGCAATGGAAGGTAATGAACAAATACAGATGCAGGGCACCAGTGCCGTGTGTTCCCAGGATTAGGGCTGTGGGGGTTTACAGCACCTCCTTTCAATAAGCACCCCCTTTCCACAGTCGCACATGTGGTGTCATCACTGGACTTGTAGCAATGCTCCCGACTGGGTCAGCTGCAGGGACTGATCCCGGGGTCACAGTGGCCTGAGCTAATAGGCCAGCTGTCACAGTGCTGGAGGTGGTCCCGCCACTAGAGGGGGACACAGAGCAGACTGTGTTCGTGCCAGTTTGTAAGCACTTGTTTGTAAGCTGGGAAATGTTTGTAAGCACATAGAGAACTGGAGTTTGGTAGCATTCAAGCGCTCACTGTGCCTGGATGGGATTGGCTTCCCGAGGGACAGGGGCAGGGAAATGCCAGGCCCAGGCCGTCTCAGTAAAGGATCAGTGAATGTAATGCTGGTAAAAGGGGCCAGACTGACAACCCGCTAGACCTACGTTCCTTGATTAATCTCAGAAGAGGTAGTAGCCGTGCCACCCCCCTACCAACGTGCCTCTCTCTTGCACTGCAAGGGCTGTGCCTAGGGATGGGAGAGTTCAGCTCCTGCACCCACTGAGTCCTTGTTCTCACTCCTGAGCCTGTCCACAAGGGAGCCAATCAGTGCTGGCAACGGTGGTGAGGTTGTTTGTGGACACGGCCACCGGGGATTGGTCCTAGAGCCCTGATTCATTTCACACCCCTCCGAAGGCCACAGACCCTGGCCCCGGGCTGGATGAAGCTCAGTGACCACAAGCTCCTTAAACTGCAGTTTTTAGCCTCATCTCACAGGGATGAATTCCCACAGCACAGCTAGAAAGGAGCCCAGCGGGTGGCATGATCTCGGCCCAACCACATGCAAGGAGCTGGGCTCCAAATGCCAAACACCTTCCTACTTCCATAGCGTGCAAGGGCCATGTGTTGTGCTCCTGTTCATGCAAGGGGAACGAGTGGTGAGGGAATATGGCTGTGAAGGCAGGAAACCCAAACCAGCCTGAGGAGGGAAGGATGCATGGAAGGCGGGCTGGACAGTGGGAGTCATTTTGAGTTTACTGGCTGCTCATCAGCCTTGTCCTTCCCTGGCAGCCACAAGGTACACAAGCTGCACTGGGTCACAGGACTGCACCCTCCCTGCACAGAGCAGGGCCGGAGCCTGAGACCATGGAGCTCCATTCTAGAAAGAGCGCGGCCCATCATTTAACATCAGGGCCTATGGAGAGACTAGGTGAGAGATCATGGGTGCAGCTCACCCCTGAACTGTGGCAATCTACGATTATTTTGTTCACTTCAATGAGCAATCACTGGATGATAGTAACTTTTTGTCATTGCTGGATTCACAGAGCATCCCAGAGGTGAAAGAGTCAATCGCTCACCGTTATATCCTCCAAACCATCCAGCCTTTTAAAGCACAAATATTCATCTAGAATCTTGGGTTTGTTACACCCACAGACACACAAAAACCAATGACAATGTTTTCTATTTAAAGGCCATGTCTCTCTGTTTCTTGCAAGAGGATTCTCACATCATCATATTGCACCAGAAGCAACAAAGGATCCGAGTCACTTGAAAATTGAATCTGGATTTCAAACATTACACTTTTCTGGGGTATTTTGTTTCACTGCATTGCAGAGTAAGCAGTCATGGGATAAGAGGGAAGGGCCTCTCCTGGATCAGTAACTGGTTAAATAATAGGATAAAAAGGACAGGAATAAATGGTGAGTTTTTAGAATGGAAAGAGGTAAATAGTGGTGTCCCTAAAAGGGCTGTAGGGAGACCTGTTCAACATATTCATAAATGATCTGGAAAAAGGGGTAAACAGTAAGGTGGCAAAATTTGCAGATGATACAAAATTACTCAAGATAGTTAAGACCCGGGCAGACTGCAAAGAGTTACAAAGGGATCTCACAAAACTGGGTGACTGGGCAACAAAATGGCAGATGACATACAATGTTGATAAATACAAAGTAATACACATTGGAAAACATAATCCCAACTGTACATATAAAATGATGGGGTCTAAATTAGCTGTTACCACTCAAGAAAGAGATCTTGGAGTCATTGTGGATAGTTCTCTGAAAAATCCACTCAATGTGCAGTGGCCATCAAAAAAGCTAACAATGTTAGGAACCATTAGGAAAGGGATAGATAATAAGACAGAAAATATCACAATGCCACTATAGAAATCCATAGTCTGCCCATACCTTGAGTATTGTGTGCAGTTCTGGTCTCCCCAACTCAAAAAATATACATTAGAATTGGAAAAGCTAAAGCGAAGGGCAGCAAAAATGATGAGGGGGATGGAACAGCTTCCATATGAGGAGAGATTAAAAAGACTGGGACTTTTCAGCTTGTAAGAGAAACCACTAAGAGGGAGATGTGGAGACAGTGAATCAGGAAGTGTTATTTACTCCTTCTCATAACACAAGAACTAGAGGTAACCCAATGAAATTAATAGGCAGCAGGTTTAAAACAAACAAAAGGAAATATTTTTTCACACAATGCAGTGTCAACGTGTGGAACTCTTTGCCAGAGGAGGTTGTGAAGGCCAAAACTATAACAGGGTTCAAAAAAGAACTAGACAAGTTCATGGAGGATAGGTTCATCAATGGCTATTAGCCAAGATGGGCAGGGGTGCACCCTGTGCTCTGGCTATTCCTAAACCTCTGACTGCCAGAAGCTGGGAGTGGATGACAGGGAATGGATCACTCAATGATGACCTGTTCTGTTCATTCCCTCTGACGCACCTGGCATTGGCCGCTGTCAGAAGACAGGATCCTGGGCTAGATGGACCATTGGTCTGACCCAGTATGGCCATTCTTATGTTCTTAGATAAGGAATGGCTGAAATAGCGCAGATACAGGTTTTGATTTTACCCCTGGAGTGATCAGCTATGGGGTTTGGGGGTTGTGTTAGTGCAGTGGCAGAGTTGAGAACAGAACCCAGGAGTCCTGACTCCCATTCCTGGAAGGGGAAGGGCTGGGAGGGAGTCTCTCCCCAGAAAACTGCAGCCCAATCAATGGTGCAACCCAAGAAGCTTCAGAGAAACTTCCACACTTGCAGGTGTTTGATCCTGCACTTTACCATGAGCGATCCCCTCATCGCTCAGTTCCAGCTTTGTTGACTGATGGGGGAGGGGACAGAATGCCCTTTGGGGAAGCTCCTTGGAATCAGAGAGAGGCTCAAGCTGCAAAAATTCAGATCCATGGTATGATTTCAACCCCTCACCCCACCCCCAAAAAACCCCAGGCTGCTTGGGTCTGGGGTTTGCTCCGACCCCATCTCTGCTCACAATAAGGTTCCCTCTGAGGTTCTCTGTTTGCTTCGTTAGCCCCACCCCAAGGGGCAAAGGGGAGATTATTCCATTTCCAGCCTCATTTCATCCCACTCGAGTGTACTGGCTGCTACTCCCATGGCAAACCCTGTGGAAATGGCTTTGCTGCCCGGGCTTCCCCTCCTGTGCCCTGAACCATAGCCAGGCAACAAAGCCGCTGGAGGAGCTCCTGGAATGTTTAGAGACAGAAAACTGTCCCCATGCCCCCTCCCAGGCACTTCCATCTTTGTTCTGTTGCAGGAAAGACGTGCCTGCTCGGTGCTCAGTCTGCTGCTCATGATGCTCCTGAAGATCACAGAGACCAACACCCCTGTGCAACTCTATGGGCTGAAGCAGCAGTGCCGAGGCCTTATGCTGGCCCTCTGCACAGGGTCAATTTCACCCACGGAGAAGCAACAGGAAAGACATGCGCAGGCAGATTTACAACTCTAGGCAGGCCACTGGGTTTATGCACTCCCACAGCTTACCAGGTCAGTTCCAGGTTACTTACTTGCCCCATGGATCACCTAGTCAATTTCCAGTGTACTGTGCAGGAGCTGGCTAGCTCTGGGGTGACTACAACCCTATCATCTGCCTCCAGGCAGCCTGAAGGTGGATATTTTTTCTGCCCAGCACCCAGACGGGCTCCAGGATGGACTCTGATACAGTGCAATGGAGAAAGCCTAGGCAAGGGTTAGATCTAGGCCAGATGTTTATTCAGTGCAGCGGGGGGGGGGGGGGGGGCAGGACAGTCCACTGGGTAGTTTTGTTTAGCTGCATTGTGTGCACAGCATTACAGACCTAGGGGCAGAACCTCAGCAGGTGGAAACTGGCATTGCACTGTTGAAGCCAGTAGATTTGCACCCTCTGAGTTTCTGTTCCTTCCTGTTTCACTTGTACAATCTCCAGGGGCCGGGTGCTGGAACCATAAGGAGACATTGAGAGGGAGGGAGGGATTAAGTGAAAGATTTGCAGGCAACCATGAATTTCTGCTTCATCTGACCATAGGCACTTGGCACTGATGCAGAGGCCACATTTGAAATCGCTTAGTCCCTTGTATAAATGCAACAGTGGAATTCCTGACAATTGAAGAGCCATCTTCATTGTATGTTTCTGGATAGATCAGCTGGTGCACTTTGGGCAGGTGGATGCAGTAACTGAGCACCCACTTACTCAATCCACAGGCACGAATGGGGGGGTTTCGTGCGCACAATCAGATTTTTGATACTAAGGAGACCTGTTGAAAATTTGGCCTCTAATTTTTTCCCAGTCTATCCATCTCTGCAGCAGTCTAGTAGATGAAATGTTGCCACAGTTTTTTGTGGGACCTAAAACTCAACTTTGATTGCACGCCCTGCTGGCTCTTCAGCATATGTAAACTCCCAAGTTATGGCCTCACTCATGGAACTCTTTCCAAACCTCATTCTTTACAGAATAGGCGACTCTCTTTACCGCAGGTGAGGAAACTGTTGTACACAGCAGTGCAGGGACCTGCCCAAGGTCACACAGCAGGTCAGCATCAAGACTGAGATGCTGGTCTCTTAGTAGGCAGCCCAATGCCTGACCCACCCTCTCTGTGTATTCATCTGTAAAATGGGGATAACACTGACTGTGAATGTCTTCAATCCAGTATATCTTCAGATTTTGCCTGTGGTAAATATCATTCCCACCTCTTACAAATGGAAACATTGAATTGTCTGGCTTTTAAAGCAATTTACCTGGGATGCATGGTCATCTAATGGATTACCCATCATGCCAGGAGCCATCAGACCTGGATTCTGCTCCTGGATCTAAGTAGAACTGGTTGTGTGCTCCTGGATAAGTCACTTCCCCTCTCCAAGTTTCATTTCCAGTACATAGGGGAGCAATGTGCTATATGGACAGTCTCTCATTGGTGACAGTGGGAATGTAACTGTATAATGCAGGATCTCCTGCCTCTCAGCCTTACACTGCAGTCACTAGACCTGGTGGGTTTTGTGCACTTTGGTTGTTTTCAAAAGTTGGCTGTGAAATTTGCTTTTTGTGGTTTTATGCAAATATCCAGTAAGTATTTTGCACCTTTTTTTCTGGAACAGGACATTTTAAATTTGTGTGAAATTGCTCCTGATTCAAAAAGGCAAAAGGAGGCAGATTTAGCATGGAAAAAAATAAATCCCTTTGGTTGCACATATTCCACTGTGACCAAATGCACCCTGTGTTCACGCCCAATGCACTATGGCATGATATAATGATCTTTGTATAAATTATGCCTTGTGAGGTATCATTTGTAAATTAATGCCTCACTGGTCAATATTATCATGGTGAAATGTATTTAGCAACATTATAAAGTTATGAACATAAGCTGAAATTATGACAAATGTGGCTACCAGACAAGTCTGGGGAGTGGATAGTCCTTTATCTTTGAGAAACAAGTTAAGCTGAAGTCTCTAGCTAGGTGTCATCAAAGTTGAAGAGCAATTACCTGTCAAATGACCATTCTTTGGCAAGGAAGGGAGAAAAAACAGATATGCATTTTAGCAAACATCAGCATGGAACTGCTTTCACCACAAGACTCCATGAGTCCAACCTCACAGCAGGAATGAACTTTATCTAGGGGTGACTTTGGGAAAATGCATTTCAAGGGGGACTGGGCTATAAAAGTGAGGGGCAAAACATGATATCTCTCTCTTTCACCTAAGACAACACAAGAAGCAGCCATGTGACTTTGGAATAGATCCTGACCTGAAATTTGGTTACTGGGAGCATGTGGTAACAATTTTACCTTGAACCAAGTCTAAGTTTGTTAAGTTTTATTTACTAGAAAGCATTTTAACTTTATTTCTCTTGTAACCATTTCTGACTTGAATGCCTTATACTTGTACTCACTTAAAACCTCTCTTTTTGTAATTAAACTTGATTTATTCTTTAGTCAAAACTAATCCAGTGTTGTTTTACAGGGGCAACAGACCTCCAATATCTGGACTGTCCAGGAGACGGCTGGACAGTGCAGAACCCATGTTTTGTTTTGTTTTGGGGGTGGCGGGAGATCCAGGACTGGGAGTGTGTTGGGTTCTCCCTGCAAGTGGTAACCCAGGCTGGTGAAAGGCAGAGAGTGCTGACAGGCTGCTGCTACACACAGACACTCAGGGTGTGACCTGTAAGTGGCCCAGGTGGGAGCTACAGCAGCAAAGCATCGTGATGCATCCCCAGCTTCAGGGCAGGAAGTGACAAGGAATGTCACATTCCAGGGTGCAATGTAGACCAGTGAGGAGCTGTTCCCCTCACTCTGGAATATGACATTCACCCAGATCAAATAAAACCTTTTCTGGGACCTTGAAAAAGTCACTTCCAAGGCCAAGCATTTTTTTCATTGAACTTCGTTGTCTGCGACACCTTGTTTGTAGCCTAAAAACAAAAAATATTTCTGTTTTCATACCAGATTTTCCCTTTATCCTTTGATGCTGCTTTCCCCCCACCCCAGCACGATCAGAAGAGAATAACAGCAGCAGTGTGAAGTACAAGTGCAAATCTTATGTTTTCCATATACAACCATATACTTTCAATCTGAATGACCTATTCTAAGTTAAGGAAAACAGCAACTGAGAGCACGGGATGTGTTCTTCCTCTCTAACAGCTGGAACCAACTCTGAGAACACAATGGCTGCCCCAGGCAGAGTTCTTAGAAATGGAAAGGGACAGCACGCACCAAGCAAGGATACTACAGCTTCATAGCTGTCTGCACCAAGTACATGCAAAAAAGTCTTTTGGAAACTTCCCTAACAGGGATCTATAGTGTTTCAAAATGTGTGTGTGTGTGTGTAAGGTCTCACACAACCAAAACTTGCATTAATTGTTAACTATTATTATTATTAATAATAATAACAACAACAACTTGTATTGCAGCAGCACCTAGAGACCCCAGCTGAGATCAGGGCCCCATTGGGCTGGGCACTGAATGGGTACACACTAAGAGCTGGTCCCTGCCCCAAAGTGCTTGCAGTCTAAACAGACCAGGCAGACAAAGAAAGGGATACAGCCTTCTTTAGATTGTCAGCACTTCATGGCAGGGGTTGTGTCTTACCTGTGTTTGCACAAGAGGGGAACAGTAATGATTGGGAACTACTATAATAGTAATTAATAGCATACAATGAATTTTGGCAAGAAAATGGTCACAAATTTCTCCCAGTTCTGGGTCGCAGGCATTTCTCTTGCATTTACCCTTGTTGCAGTGGTGCACGTGCAGTGGGATGGGGGTAGACACATGGCGAGTGGGGAGCAAATAAGGAGCTGTGTGGGGTTTGGGGAGTGAATAAATCAAGTATGTGCACACATGCATTTTGTTCACAAGGCTAGGGACGTGCAAATCAACACCTGGAACTGTCCACGTTTAGCTTTAATTCCCTGGCCATAGAGTTTGTTCCAGCCAACCTCAAAAGCCCCTGTGGTTTCAGCTGGAGAATGTATCCTCTGCTCTTTAACTGGAGCCTGATCCAAATCCCACTGAAGCCAACCCTCTTGTTGACTTCAGCGAGCTTTGGCTTAGGCCCCTGTTATGTGGCATTGGTTGTGTGTGGTTAGAAAGATGTCACATTTCACCCATTGGTCAGACCATCCCTACATATACAGGACAATGCTTGAAAAGTTTGCCAGACAGACGGGTATCACAATTTGATCCCTGGCAGAGGCTGTGCACAGAGCACAGGTGGATTCTGGGAGTAGTATTTTCACTTTAGCAGGTGACGGTATGACGCACAGTAACACCACCCTGAGCACTGAATGTACAGTCTCCACACGCCCCCTTCCCTCGTGGAGAGTTGAGCTGACACAGTGATGAGTTGGAAGCAGGAGATGCTTCCAATGAATGAATGAGACAGCTAATGAATATTCAAAATTGGCAAAGCAGATCGCTTTCAGCTAAATTTGCTCACAATATAGGGTAAATTAAGGCGCAGGAGGAACGCGTTAGAAATAAAGATGAAAAGAACACATTGTACAGAGTCAGAAAAGTAGGATTAGCCAAAATCTGACAATGTACACAAACAGACTAAAATAAAGTTCCTTTCACACAGGAAATAATGCAGAGAATTGGATCGACGATCGCAGTGGGTTCCTATGGAAACATGATCTTTTTTATTTAAAAAAGGGAAGGATTTGGGGGGAGTGCCCGGGAAAGACGAGATACGCAGACGGTCTAAGCACAGAGGGCACGCACTCAGAAAGGGTTATATTGAACAAGACACCCTCGTGTGGAGGGAAGGGCCAAGAAGGAAAGGAAGGATCCACTGAGAGTTTCTCAGGCAAAAGCCGCTCCGTGATGGAAACGTGGTGGCCCTGGGAACTGCTGGGGTTCTCCAGCGCCAAGGCTGACTGAGCGGCCAGGCAAGGGTCCCAGCCTGGGGCCTGGCAGGTGGAGGAGTAAGCATCGTCTCGGACCTCGACAGCAAAGCCACTGGACCCCGCTGCGTGCAGCAGCTGCTGCTAGGATGACAATGCTTTCCCCTCGCTAGAGGCTTTAGGTGAAGATCTCAAAGCACTTTGCAAATATTAGGGCTTAAATGGGGCCTAAGCCCCATGCTGGTCCTCTGCACAAGGGTGAATTTCACGCATTATGCTGTACACCCAAGGGGAAGGTAAGTGTTCATTAGACCTATTTAAGAGGTCAGGTTAAGTTACAAGTCATCCAGTTATCAAGAATCAAGTTATGACACTGAAACAATGGCACAACCCAGGAGTTCTGGCTCCTAGACCTATGTGCTAACCGCTGGGCAGTGTGCAGGCCATCTCTAGCTTAGGTTTGGAGAATCAGGCTAATTCAACCTAAGGAACTAGGAGATCTGGGTGTTTTCTAGAGCACTCTTGTAGCTCTTATCTGGGAGTGGGTGAGAAGAGAGCTGGGTTCTTGTGCTATCTCCACTATGGACTCACTGTGGGCACTCAGGCAAATCACTCACCTATCTCACTGTCCTGGTCTGTGAAATGGATATGAGGCATTGTCAGGGGAATGTGTTGTTGGTAGGCTGTGAAGCATGATACAAGTATATAGGACATTGTCAGGCTTGTCATGGGAGCAATGGGCTCATCCATTGCAAAGATGGGAAGTTCAAACCATGCAAGATCCCAAATGTTTTTTCATTCCTCTGAATTATTCAGACCCTTTGGGTCTGCAAAATCAGGCTGGTGATCTCATCAGAACAGGGTTCCTCACAGGATGATGGTAGATCTGCCTCTGGTCTGGGCAGATCCAGATAAGCCAAAGGCCAAGCAAACTTGAGAGAGCATCTTCAGAACTGTGAGCAGGAACCTCTCCCTTGGTCAGAAAGAGATCTCGGTGGAGACCTGGAGAAGGTTCTGGTTAGTTCTCATTGTGTCCGGCAGAGGTTGCCACTGAGGAGAGGAGGAGGATATTGCAGTAGCACCAAGAGGCCCCAGCCAGGATCAGGGACCTTTATACTAGGTGCTGTACAGAGAGGGTCAGAGAGAGACTGGAAGCTGTTTGGAAAAGGAGCTAACTAAGCGAGCCAGGCAGGGGAGGGGAGAGAAGTATTCTCTTCTCCTCCCCAGTTACAGATGGTGAGCTCAGGTCCAGAAAGATTAAGGGCCAGATTTTTAAAAGAGCCCCAGACCCACAACTGGTGCCATGAGTTCCCAAAAAGCTCAGCAAGCTGGGTACTGGCTGTAGAGGGAACAGGCACACGGAGAAGCAAGGGAAAACCTGCCCCTAAGTGACTTGCCCAAGGTTGCCAGGGCAATCTGTGGCAGAGCCGGGGGGCAGACCCCAATTCTCCTGAGGCCCAGTCTGGTGCCTTCGCTGCAAGACTTTTCTTGCTCAACTCCTGCTCAGAGAAAGGGGCGGTCGCCACCCATGGTGAATGTAAAGGTGTTTGGACAGATGTGGGCTGGCAGCTGGAGGCCTGTGCGCCCTGGATCTGCTCTGAGCGCCGAGGACACATGTACACGGCAGGCAGAGGTCTGACTGCAGCACGTGCAGACCTGTCTGCCCTAGCTCACTCCAATAACAAGAGCAGTGAAGCTGTAGCAGCATGGGCTAGCAGCTCGAGGGCATGCCCAGGGTCCTAGGCAAGGTCCCTGTGCAGCTGTAGCTATGGTCACTTGAGCTAATTAGATCAAATCGAGCTTGGGCTCATCTACACTGCTGCAGTCAGACCTCTGAATTCAGCATAGACAGACCCAGAGACGTGCTGGGACAGAGGGGAAGCCAGGAGCCAAGGCAGCTCTTACACCTGGCCAGAGCATGACACATGGCGCTGGTGGAAAGAGATGGTCCTTTAGTCCCTTGCCTCCATTACCAGACATGCAACAGGGTGACAAAAGATTAATACCCCAAGGCCATGGCAGGGCTCAGGAGCTTCCGCTTCCAGGGACTGCTCTTCTAGCTGGACTTGTTTGGGTGGCAAGGAGGCATTCACCCAAGAGGCATTCAGTGCCATGCAGAACTGCCAGCTGCATGGGGAAAGGAGAGTAAGCCAGAGTGCGGGCAGCAGCGGGATGTGGGCAAGCATGCCCACGCTCAGGAAGCCCATCAGAGTTAGAGATGGGCCCAGCCCTTCCAGAACTGAACTGGGGTGGTTGGACCCAGGCTTCTGTTTCAGATCAGTCCCTTAGTGCTTCTCTGAATCCCCCCTTGTACTTTCAAATGGAGGCAGGATCCTTCTTCGGTTCCTGTCCTAAACTGTTGCATAGTGTAAGCAGCTGCCATGATCTACCTCAGAGGTAGCTGCATGTCAGTGGTGGGTGAAGCGACCCTTCTAGACTGTATCGTCTCCCTACCCCTCACATGGGGTGCCATGAGGCTTAATTAGCGAATGCTTCTGTGCTGTTCATTTGAAGTATTGTTAGCACTAAATCGATGTAATTATGAAACCACTAGAATCCCAGGATCCTTCCATAAAGCTAGGAACCCAACTGAGGAGGTGGGAGTGAGATTTCTTTCATGGCAGGGGTGGATCTGGAAAGCTTTAGGGGAACATGTCTCTTGAGCTGACCCACTTTCCCCTTGGTTTATAGAAAAATCCTTTCCAGTCTGGGCCATCTCCGCTCTGAAGGAACTGGAGTGAACAGGGGAGGACAGTAAGGCTGGGAGGTGGGGAGCTACCTTCACTCTCCTATGTGACAGAGCTAGAGTGACACTGAATGGGTCTTGGGGCATCTTGGCCAGGTCCTGCCTCCCCCTCTGCTTTGGAACCATGGGACTCAACCAAAGGGAAGAACGCCACAACTCCCGCTTGCCACCTCCTCATCTGTGCTGATTCCAAGGGCCCCGAGCCCCAGGGTGGCTAATGCTGGGAGCAGCGAGGAGAGGAGAAAGCTGCATGCAACTTACTGCGCCAAGTCCCAGCAGCAGCGCTGGGCTGTTGATTCAAATTGCAGCCACTTACAGCCATGCCCGGTGAGCGTGAGGCATTACCAGGCTGCTTGGCGTGCATTTCACCCCCACTTGGCACTGGTGTGCCCAGCTAGATGAGGCGCAGGCTGGTGGGGGATCAGGTGCACAGCAGCTACAGAACACATTGCCACAAAGCGCCTCCCAAACACGGCCTAGCGACTCCCCACAGACAGCCCAGCACTGCCACTGTGCAGAGGGGAAACCAAGGCATGGCGAGGTGAAGCAAGTCGCCTAGCATGGCCGTACAGAGGGAGCCAGCATCTGTCAGGAGTCCTAGCTCCCAGACTTGTGTTTAGGCCGCTGCCCGGGCCTTCCTGGAACAGGAAGGTGGCTGGTAATGCTGGCCCCCATCTCCACGGCTCCTAAAGCATCCTGCCCCAAAGGGCAAACTTCTCCCCACCTGCCCCTCCAACACCTCACAAGGCGTGTCATTTCCACAGGGGACTTTGCCCCCTAACTTGTAGGTCTGCGGGGAAGGCCAGCTGCAGGCTGGGAGTGGGGACAAGAGCTCAAGGCGAATGGGAAAGAGACCAGACTGTGGGGAGAGAAGGGGACCAAAAAAAAAAGAGTTGGACGAGGGAGGCTTCTTGGGCCATTGGGTAGGAGAAGAAATAGCCCAGTCTGGTCCCAGCTGATCCATTTGGGGCTGGCTCTGTCCCCTTCAGGCTTGAATGGAAATGGGGGCAGGGGAGGGGGCCAGGCAATCCCCTTGGAGACAGCATGAGGGAGGCGTGCCACTGGCCCTCCTGAGCTGAGCAGTGTGCTCGTGACCCAGCTGCTGTCCCAGCACAGGGTCGTGGAGCTGGATTCCCAGGCACTGAGCCCAAGGCGGCAGGCTCTCTTCCAATGCCCAGCCAGAGCAGGATTCTCAAGGTAACCCCCTCTGTGGGCAGTGCAGGGTGATGGGGCAAGCTCTAGGGAGCCCAGCATCCTGGGCAAGTACAATCTCGCTCCAGGAAGCCTGGAGCACAGATTCTAACACCTTTGTTCCATACATGCATACAACTCCTTACACACCGACCTTACGTACATCTCACCATGCTTGTGATGATCGGTGCGATGTAAGCGTCTGTTTGATACCTCATGCGACAGTCTTTATAGCTAAATAAATACAGCAGCAATGTGTTAGGAGTTGCTGACAGAGCAGTGAATCCCTGGCTAGCTGGCACCAAGGGGCCTCTGTGGCACCCAGCAGCCCAGACCTCCTCTATGCCTTGGGCAGGTGATGGGGGGGTAACTAGATCAGATCTGTGCAGCATTTTGGAGAGAGAACCTATGACATCATTGCCAAGTGTCACTTACTCCCTAGGAAGGTTAACATTACCCCTGCACTCAGTTACTATCACTTTATTCCAGTTTCATCAGCAGGATGGGCACAAACACTGTACCAGGCGCTGCACAAACTCATTGTAAAGTCTTGTCTGCACACAGAAGTTGTACTGCTTTAACTTTACCAGGACAGTTAAAACTTGTACAACCCACCTAGGAAAGGGAAAAAGCTGCACTGATACAAGGCAGCTTTATACTGGTATAACTGTGTCTGCACTGGCATCACTAGATAAGACTGTGATGGTTTTACCAAAGTCACATGGTTAAACTGATACAAAGATGTGTGTAGACCAGACATAACCAGATAAAGTTTGGGAGGGGAAACTGAGGCATGGAGCCATCATGTCACCCAGCAGACTAGTGGCAGAACTGGGAGTAGAAGCCAGGTTTGCTGAGCCACAGGCCAGTTCACCACCCAATGCACCATGCTGCCTCTTGTGGCAGACTGCCTCACTCTTCCAGCATGTTTGCAGGATGAGGAAAATTAGAGGCCCATCCATCAGCCTGACGGTGAGCAAGTCTAGGAGCAGCCCCTGCCAGGTGAGATAAGTTTCAGCTGATGGCACCGGCGGAGGCTGGCAGGGACTCTGTCATGATGGTGCAGAGAAGGGAAACCAAAGAGATTACAAATAAATCCTACGTCCACTTTATTTTTTCTATCTAACAGTTCTGCAAAGTTTTTGACTGGTTCAGGAATTCTGGGTGGGTTCATAGCAGCTGCAACCAGGCTGGGAAGGCCATTGAGATGACAGAAGAACAGAAAGGGTGAGGGAGTGGGGATCGGACTACAGGGAAGGGGAACATCTTGTGGAAAGAGAGAAAATGCAATAAAACAGCAAGCTGTGACTGAAGGGGAAATGACCAGGACCCTGGCATGCTTTAAATCAGCCTGCATCAGGAGAGAGGGGGAGTCCCATCCCGTCTCATGCCTCTGGGCAGGGGGCTGTTTTCTGGCACGACAGGCTTTGATCAGTTCCTATAAAGAGGATAAATTAATAGCTTTGTATAGCATGGTCAGTGACAGAGCACTGACCTGGGAGTCAGGACAGCTGGGCTTTGACTGGGACCTAGGGTAAGTTACTTCCCCTCTCAACCTTTCTCTGGCCTGCTTGGACTGTAAACTCTCCAGGTGTGTGTACAGCGCCTAGCACAATGGGGCCCTGACCTCAACTGTGGCCTCCTGAGGCTGCTGTTATATGAAAAGCAATCAATGTGTCAACGATTTCCATGTTTGTTAAACTACAGAGGTGACCCACTCCACCTTGCCCTCGGGAAACTTTTTCTTGCCCAGCTTCTCTAAGAGCTGCTTGAAAGATGTGGCAAACATACGGCCTGGGGCCGCGAAGAGCAAGAATCTGGTGTAAGAATCACAGCTGCCACGAGACTGGAATCGGGGAAAAAGGCAAGAAAAGCCACTGAATAGGATGGTGCCTCAGCCTTACACCTCCACCCTCCCACACCCCACCCTGCTACAGCACAGTACCCGCCAGTACCCTTAGCCAACATGCTGCATGCCCTGGTCCCACCTGATGCAGCTGGCTCCAGTCATCAGAGCGCTCAGGCACGCAGGGGGCTGGCAGCCTGCGTGACGCCTCCTTGGTGTCAATGGGACTATTTGTGTGTTTCAGGCTGTGCATGTGCACAGGTGAGAGGTTGAACTGGGGCCCAAATGCAAAAGTAAAGGTGCAAAAAGGTGCAACAGCCCCACCTGTGTCAGTTCGCAGATGGAGTCTGTGTGGGATGCAATGAGGCTGAGTGTGTCTAACCGGACAGGGGAGTCCCAGGTGCAGTGGTAGATGGGCAAGCCAGGACTTTAGGACTGACAGATGAGGGCTGGATTATCCTCCTATTCACTCTGGTTTTACATCAGCTTAACTCACTGAATTCACTGCCATTACCTCTGAGTGACACCAAGATCAGAGATCAGGCCCTCGAAGTCTTGCACAACCCGGCTTGCAGAAGAGACGGGGAAAGCTGATGCATGGTACAGACTCCACTAAAGCCATTCTCACAGCTGCTCTGGCCACTGCACAGAGGAAGCCCATAGGGGTCTCCATATTGGAGCCACACTGCAGGATCCAGGTGGGAGAGAGCCAAAGGGGCAGCACCTGTTTCCACCAATGGTGAATTGGGCCTTCCTCCACCTAACCACCACCGAGCCTATCCCCCATCCTGTATCCGAGGGTACGTACTGCTGCTACAATGCCCTGCTGCATGCTCCTTCCTTCAGTGGGCTGGTGCAGTGGGCTGTCAGTCAAATGGAGTGACAGCCTTTTAGATCAGGTGTGGGCTGTCCATTACTGCCCTTCACTCATTGATCATGGGCAGTTAGGGGTTTATTTGAGAAAAAGGCTCCTGGTTTGCTAGAACAAATGCATCTATGTCCATCTCACTGTGGCTATTCACTAACTGGACCTTCTTGCACAGAGGAAGTACGTATGTAGTTGCACTAATTTGACTGCTCGGGGTTTACTGTGTATCAGTCTTTCCCGTGGGTGTGGATTTATTTTTAAATCACTGCCTGCGTTAATGTTTTTGGTGATCAGAGTTGTTAAATGAATATTTTTTAAAAAGCCGGGGCTCTGTAGCCAATGCAAGCTGCACTGTATAATTAGTACCAAGCCAGCCCTGTGGAGCTACAGCAATCAACTGCAGGAGTGGGTGGGTTTGTTGTTTTAGAGTCAGACGCCGGCATTCCAGTTAGATTATGTGCGCCACAGTATGAAGGTAACTAACAGAAGCATCCACATGCATTGCAGCTGGGATTTAGGCACCTAAAGGAGTTAGGTGTCTGAATCCCATTGAAATGCAGTGGGATTGGAGTCTAGCTCCTTTAAAAATCCCAGCCTAAAATACTGATCAGCAATAGGTACTGCTCAGCCCCACAGTTATATCACAGCAGACACACGCAACACCCCGATGAAAATTGTATGCATAGTGTTATTATATACGCACATGGGCACTGTTCCCAGCACAGAACATACTCCCCCAGCCAAGCAAACACAAGTTATTGTGTGTGCACAGGCACACTTGGATGAACACACTAGTGTGTACATACAGTGCACACTTGTACGGCTGTCTGTGACCTTCAGGAGAGCATGCTAGGAATGTTTTGCAGTACATGTGAGAGATGAGTTGCATGAGTAGGTGTGCATTTGTGGACATTCTCTGAGGGTGTGCTGGCATCCATGGGTATTAGTTTGCCGCTGATGGACGTAGCATAGATGTGTGGATTTGCTGCTGGTTGTATTCGTAGGATGGTCTTTCGGTGGGCTAGTTTTTCCCTTCACTTATAGGCCAGATCTTCGGCTTCTGTGAATCAGAGTAGCTCTGTTCAAGTCAATGGAGCTATGCCAATTTGCACTAGTTGAAGATCTGGCCCATACAATGTAATTCCAGAGTAATTCTACCAACTCCAACACAGTTACTCCTGATTTATTATATCAGTGTAACTGAGCGCAGAACCTGGCACAGTGTGTCTTAACTGGTGTTGGCTGAGACTTCTCTGCATAAGTGAATGTACACTATAGGCCAAATTCTGCTGTCAGCTACACTGGTGTAAGGGCCAAATCCTCATCCCACTGAAGATGCTGGTATAAACTCCCATTGATTTCAGTGGAACCAGGATATGGAACCTGATCTCATTAGAATAGTCCAGGTTTATTCTGGTGTAACAGCAGGATATAGTCCTGTATGATTGGTAAGCATGCAAGTTTACTGCACCAATTCTAGGTACATACATACAATCATGAGTATCTTTGTGCAAGTGCATTAATGGCTATCTACATATGCATGTGATCATTATAGCGTGTTTTGGTAGGGTTTGCATGAGGGGACATGCAGGATTGTCCACAAACATGGAAACACCCGCCCCAGTTACAGCACAGCCATCCATGTTTCCTAACACTGGTGCCTAATCTGCGCTGCCCACTATGCATGTGGATATACAGCCAGGGCAGGTCTGCATACATAGTTACTTGTAAGTGCAGGAGTGCAAATAGATTTGTGAGCACAATTCAGCTGACGGTGCCAAAATATTTGTCCTGAATATATATTCACTGGTTGAACCCCAGGTGGCACTCAGATGCCCTGCCCAGATTCCAGAGAAAGTCACACGACACAAACGGTCTCCATTTATCTCCTCCCGCCCCTTCCCTCGGCTCAGGTCTGCTCTCAGTTACACTGCCATCAAGCTGGAGTGACTCCAGCACTGACTTCAACAGCTCAGAATCTGTCCTTGTAGAAGAACTCCGCAAGTTCCTTTCTACCTTCTGTGCCCACATTTCCTCGAGACACACCTGGGACCATCTCTGAAAGCACCACTGCACCATAAATATTTATCAATCTATTCTTTATTTTAAGTAGAGGTTGGAAAAACAAAAGGTGCTAATTATGCCTTTTCAGGAGCTCTCTGCAGTCAGGGGAAAGAAAGAAGTTCAAAGTGATTTAATGGAAGAATTGGCTGCAAGAGACTCACCTTTTCTAACTCAGCTTCTCTCAGCTCATTTCCATTTATCTCTGCTTAGCAGCTCCTTGCTCAATCAACACCTCTGAAGGCAAGAAATGTTCAGAGGGTCTCATCTCTCAGCTTCCTAGATATGCTTTCCTTCCCTTCATCCTCCTGGGTTTTTGTGCCATTCTAATCTAAAACTGACTTATTCTCCTCTCCTCTCCTCTCCCTAGGATTTAGCATTTCACCACCGCTGAGCCAGGGTGATAAAGAACAGAGATTAAAAATGATGACAGATTATATCTGTTTGAGTCCAACAAGGAGTTTATGGGCCGCTACCATGCTTCACACCGCAAGGGAGTCCTTGAGATCTCAGTGTCTGTACAGCTTTTATTTATTGGCCTGTACCCGGAAGTGCTCACTGAGGCAAAGCTGCCTCTGGAGTCACTAGGAGTTTGCCTGAGTAAATACAGAGTAAACACTAAGGACCTCACACCACTCCCCTTACTGAGGCTGAGTAACACTTTCTACCATGAATAGGGCCAGCACTTGAACCTCTCACGCCAGGGCCGCTTTGGGTGGGGATGATTTCAATGGGCCAGCTCAGAGAGCTAGGTGTTACTTCAGATCAGTAAGGGTGGCAGAGTCAGGACCCAAACGAGGAAGTCAGGATCTGGCCTATTCATTGTTCACAGACAGTTTAGACTTGATATTTTACCAACCTGAGAATCCAAAGTGGTTACCCCTGGGGCTGTTCTGGCTCCAACCTCAGCAGAGATTTTAAGGCCAGAAAGGATCATTATGAGCTCCTGCATCACACAGACCAGGTAACCCCACCCAGGGAGCCCTGCCTTGAGCCCCATGACTTGTGGTTGAAAGTTATTGGGTTTAGATCCGCTGGCTCCCTCCTCCTCCCACCAGTGGCCTGTGGCTGAAGAGATGCTCATCATAGGTCAGTTCTCCCTCTTGGTTCTCTTAGCACATCTTGGGGGTCTAACAGGCACCTGTCAAGTTGTCCACCAGCCCGAAGGACACTAATTCCAGCAGCGCTAGGGCTGCAGGTGAGGTAGAGCACCAGACAGTGAGCTAGATCAACCTATATTCGGTCCTCAGCGCTGCCGCTGATCTGCTGGGTGACCTTTGTGCACAGTTGCTCTTCCTCTACTGAACCTAGTGAGAGAACTTTCCTTCTCCTTCCTGGCTGGGGTTATGAGCCGTGGCCTGTTTCCAGCTGCCTTAATCACAGCTTTAGCAAGTCTCCCAGTTTCTCTGGGCCCCCCAGGCCTAACTCCTTCATGAGGGGGTTATGAGGCTCCAATGACTGTCCTTTGAAATCTGTGGGAGAGGTTTTGCTATCAGTCTCTGGCTGGGTTGCTGTGGTGCCCGCTAGAAGAGACACTGCTTGTTTTGTTTATTTGGAGCCTCACAGAACGGTGCCCATCCAGCACTCCGTTTTAGAGAACTGGCCAGGGAAAAGATGGAAGCTGCAATGGCATCCCGATCCACCAGAGGGCAGCACTGTGCGGGTGTCTGGATTAGTCCGTGGCATTTCCATTCGGTGCAGATTAGCGTCTGCATCGATAGTTTAGCAGGAACCCCAGTGCCCTACACATTAGCATAAAATCCTCCCCTTGCATAGGCACATGGAGACTACTGAACTCACCAATCATGGCTGCCCTTTGATTACAGTGGTGTATAACAGGGGGTTGCAGGCAGCATCCTACAGTCCATATCCATCACCCTTCCATATTATGGAAGAGCCTGGCCACAGGCCACATTGTAGAGCTAGGAGCAGAACCCAGGAGTCCTGATTCCCCCACCCTCAGTCCCATCCACTAGACCTCACTCCCTATTTATCCAAAAAGTCACAGAGTCGTCCTCAGCTGGAGAGTCACAGTGACCTGCAACTGCTGATTTCTCTGGTTCCCGGCTAGTGACAGCCATTGAAGTAAGTGCTACATTAATTATTGTAGGGCTGCTATTTGCCCTTCAGGTTTGTCGTGTCAGAACTCTGACTTGAGCTGACATCTGCTTCTTGGACCTCTTCCGAACGCCCCCATTTCATTTATAAATCCCCATGGGCAGCTGGAACATGACCCAGCCGCTCTGCTCTCTCAGGAGCCAGAGGGAGCGGGTGGGGGTGGGAGAAAGGGGGGTATGTTTCATGCTGCAGCACAGAGGTACTTAGGCCCAAATCCTCAAAGGGATTCAGGCACCAGACAGACACGGATTTCCCTGGAAGTTCAAAGAATAAATGACTCGCAGGGTCTGGGCCTGAGTGGCTAGAGGCCAAGACAATCCCACCCCGGGGAAACGGCTGATGTCAGCACTGCCCTCTCTAGTCTGGCCATTCGAGAATGAGGCATTCAGGTGGTTTCTGCTTCTCCTCCAGCAGATGAGTGGCTGTCTCATCCTGCCCCTGCTTGGTGCGGTATTGGAGGAGACTGCTCAGCACATCCCAGCATCTCCACTAGGATACAAGGACTTGGACTCCGCCGCAGGTCAAACGAAACCACCCTTCCAGGACAGCTAGGAGCATCGAGTCTGATAGACTCCAATTTCCAAGCTATATGCTCTTCAGCCCCTCCCCCTTTTCTAGAGCCCCATGCCTGTACCCACTATGGCTCCCAGTCAGTGGAAAAGAGGGGACTGGTAGGAGAAGCATTCACCCCAGCTTTCAGGCCCCTGGATGCTGTCAGAATGAAGATGATACAGCTGCCCTGCTTTCTAACTAAAGACATACAGCAGTGCACTGCATGTTAGTATAGGGTATGAAAAACATCACTCTCCTGCCCAGCGTCGCTGTGCCAACCTAGCCCCGTTAAGGCTGATTCCCCACTCTGGCAAGGATTCTAAAACTTAATACTGGCCACTCCAGGCTTGTATTAAACTCCCAAGTTTACAGCTTCTCTCTGACCTTGGATGGGTAGGTCCTGCTACCACCAAAGTTCAAAAAACCCCTTTTGACCCAGGAAGGCGCACTTGGGAATTCCTCCCTGTGGGATACCCTCCAGCCCTTTCATCCCCACCTCCGGGAAAGAGCTGAGAAAGAAAAAGGAAATCAGCTGTTGCCACCAGCTAATTAAACAACATGCACAAACGTCTCAGGACACAAAAACCCATTCCTGTTCTTAAAAAAGAAAGATTTTATTAAAAGAAAAAAATACATCTGGAATGTAGGTTATTGCTAGATTTAAAAAAGAGCAAATATAATAATTAAGCATCAAGAATGGTTAAGGTCCAGCTTAAAGGTTACAAGAAAAACAAAAGCACCTGGGGTTAGCACAGAGAAGTCCACAAACCATAAAGAAATAAAAGAGAGAAACCTAATTGCGTCTTTCTAGACATTCCCTGGTCTACTTATATATCTGGGGTTTCAGATAAGTAGTTTCGAGGTATGATTTGATGATTTTTCATACCTGATTTAAAGCTTCTTACAGCATTGCTGCTCGGTGTCTCCTCTCTCCAGAGAACAACAGACAGACCGACTAAGGGAAAGTTTTTTCCCAATTTTAAAAAGTTCTAGCCTTCCCATTGGCTCTTTTGGTCAGGTGCCCACTCCCTTCCTTTTACTTATGGGCTTTTTTAACCCTTTACAGGTAAAGCAAGTAGAGAACAGCTATTAAAAGGGATTTTGTAGCTAACTGGCTGGCTGGGTGTCCATAAAAGGGAGCTACCCCCCCCCCCACTTCATTTATCACACCCCCAGTGTAGATGGAGCTATGGTGACGGAAGAGAGCCCCCAGCAATGTAGTTAACTTCATATGGCAAGGTGATGTTCTCACACCAACGGAAAATCCCGTTGTGTTTGTCTTGTGGCTCTTGAACTTCTGAAGATTATTGTATGCGGCTGGGAGGATCAGTAAGTTTGGCCACCCCTGGTCTAGTAGTTAGGCCACTAATCTATCAACCAGAGACCTAGATTCATTACCTGGTTTTGCCACAGATTCCTGTGGGACCTTGGGCGAGTCACTTAGCCTCGCTGTGCTTTAGTTCCCCATCTGCAGGATGGGGATATTAGCGCTTCCCCACCGTACAGGGGTGTTGTGAGACTAAATACGTTAGTGATGTGCGGTGCCGGTACTGTAGTGAGGGGCTCAGATAAGTAGTGTACATATTTGGAATGGGGGGGAAGAAAAAGCACAGCCCCGAGAGCTGGGATACATGACAGAGCTGTCACTTGGCAATTGGAAAAGGAGGGGAGAAAATGCCAGCGAAGCTTTCATGAAATCCACTTAGCGAGTGTCTAGTCTACGCCTGAAAAGAAATGACAAGGAAGAACCAAGGTCAGCACAGGCCGATTAAAGCAAGAAGTTCAAGTGCTGTCATTGCTGAAAGGTGCGAAATCCCACGGGCAGCACCTTCCCTTCAGGGCAAGGCCGGCAGAAGAAAGCTCCAGAGGCTGCCAGCTTGGTAGGGCCGGTTTTTCTTCTGTGTCTGCGAGATTGTGCGCCACCACAAAAGGACCTTCTAGACCAGTGCTCCACCTAATCCACCCCCAGCCAGGGCCAGCTACTTCACAAGAAGGTGCAGATGCCGAAGCCTTGTAGTGAATACTTTGTCAAATAACCGGCCCAGGGGGAAGTTCCCCACTGCCCCTGGCTTCTGCCCCGAGGCATAGTCTTTTTCACCAACACAGTGGGCTTGTCTCCCATTGAAATGCTACAATGACCACGGTAGCACGTCAGCGTAGACACTACCTTCACTGACGGGAGGGGTTCTTCTGTCAGTGTGGGCAATCCACCACCCCGAGAAGTAGGTTGATGGAAAGAATTCTTCCATCAACCTAGCACTGCCTACAGTGCGGGTTAGATTGACTTAACTACGTTGACCTAACTTTTTAGCGTAGCCCCGGTCACGACATTATCCATGTGTTCGCCCTAGGACTAGCAGGCTTGTATGAATGGAAGCTCTTTGGCTCCCTCTATAGGTACATAGGGAGATTTAAGAGTGTGTTCCAACCCAGGTTAATTTGCATACACAACTCTCTGGCTCCCCCCACCTTAGGTAAAAGGGAAAAACGAAGAGGCTTCCTACTTGCTCACAGCTGCACTTTGCATGTGTTCTAGAAGTTCAAGTACGTGCCCATAGCTCTACCAGTTGGAGTTTCCTCACATTCCACACTCATTAACTGTGTTCTAGGGACTACGGGCAAGACTTTCAAACACGTAGGCACCTAACACCCATTGGAAGCAATAGGTGGTAGGCACTTGGATACCTTTAAAAATCTGGCCCTGCTGCTGTGTGAAAGGCAGTGCAAGTGTGAGAAGTCCAGGGGATTAGTTACTGGGGAAAGTGGGTCACCCTGATCTGAAAGTCTAGACTGGGTAGTCAGGCCCAGATGGACAGGAAGGCAGGAGAGAACACAAGCAGAGATTCATATCTTGCCTTTGGGGAGGGAGATGCTAATTAAGTGCCTTGGATTCAATGGGGGAAGCCGATACCAGGTGGCCTGGTGGAGGGGTAGAAGCCAACCAGATGGGCATTAATAGCCCTGTATCCAGGCTGACTCGGTACAGTGATGGCAGTGAAGTGAAGTGAGGGATAAGAGACAACCACACTGGCTTCACCCACTCTACCCCTGCCCAATACCAGGAGACTGAGGCAAATCCTATGCCCATGTGAATGAGGAGGGGCTGGACTTTGACTGGGAGCCAGGGATTCTGGCGTGTGTATGGGGATTGGTTAATTAGTTTGTGTTCCCAAGGCTTCTGCCTGCACTCACCTGAGGGGAAGAAGAAATAGTAACAGGGAGCAGTGTGTTTAGATTTTAGTTCCTAGAACTAAAAATATGAGTAGGAGGATAGGGGGCAAGGCCCCCATTGTGTTTCTTACAGAAAGAGACCTCTAGACCCAATAGAGAGCCTGGACCTTGTTACTGCAACTGACACCTGGCAGAAGCACATAAATGTCTAACCCTTTTTTTGAACCCTACTAACTTTTGTCCTCTTGTGGCAATGAGTTCCACAGATTAATTATGTCCTGCATTAAAAAGCATTTCCTTTGTATTAGTTGTAACATTTCTGCCAGTCAGGTTCACTGAATTGATGACTATCGAGATGGATCGGGATGGAAGGGTGTCCAGGGACAGATTGGTGTTCTAGTTGCTGTCCATAGCAACCAAGCTGCAGTAAGGTATTGTTTATGTTGGTCTTTTCTCTCTCTAAGTCCCTACCATTGCCAGCACCAGCTCAGCTAGTCCCATTGTGACAGTGCTACGGTGAACAGAGCAGTGGCATATACAGCACTCTGTGTCAGGACCCTGCTTTAAGTGCCGTTCCCAGCAGGCCTTCCAGATTCTGTGATGGATCCTCTGGGACAGCATCAGTCTGGCTTCAAAACACTTTTGCTTCTTGATCACTCAGTGGGGCATGGACCGGATTTCTGTCTCTCTCCTGCTCCTGGGAAATAAACCTTTTGAAGAGATTCTCCCAGCCTCACTAAAAGGCAATAGCCACATGCAATTTTCATATTCCCAGCATGCTTGGGCTAGCCTCAGCAATTTAGTAAAAGCTGATTGCTTCTTCCATCAGCAAGTTTAGGGGCAGACTGAGGCATCTGGAACATTCTCTACTGGAAATGCAGCAAACCCATCCCCACAGGGACTTCGTCACTTGCCTCTTCAGAGACAGACATGCCATTGTTAGCCCTGTAACATTCTTGCTTACATGTGATCTGCAGGGAAGTGAGCTGTAGCTCATGAAAGCTTATGCTCAAATAAATTTGTTAGTCTCTAAGGTGCCACAAGTCCTCCTTTTCTTTTTGCAAATGCAGACTAACACGGCTGCTACTCTGAAAATTGCAGTCTCGGATGTTTGTGTGTGAGTGCACATGCTTTCTAGGCCTAATTCACACACAGACGGGCCCCAAGGTAGATATTCCTCTTGGGAGGAGACTGCAGCGATGCAAAAGTGGCCTCACGCTCACTTGTGCAAGAGAAGCCAGGAAAGATGGACTAGGACAACTCCAGAGTGGGTGTGGGCAGGACAGTCAGGTGAGGCATTGATTCAACGCATCTCAGCCACCTCCTATGGAAACCCAGGCATCAACTAGAGCTGCCGGTCCCAGACCCTCCAGAGGGACAGTAGCAGGCACCAGTATCTACCAGCCCTCCTGGAGCATGGGGAAGTGTAATCTCTCTCACCCTCACAGATTTTAACCTTGCAACTTTGAGTTAAGACAAGCTCAGCTCAGCACCTTTGGGAGCTTCTGGCTTGAACCTCCTCTGGGTACATGCAAGAATCGCGTGCTGGGAGTCCACACTGAAGCCAGGGAACTCAGCTAGCTGGTTAAACCCCATGGAAACACAGCACCCCTTAGACCCAGCTTTAAATTAGGTACCAATTAAAGTGTAAGGAACAGGCCTCCGTGGACACGCCCCCGCTCCTGCTCTCCATGAAGCACCTGGACTCTGTTCTGTTTATTTCTGTCATGTGCTTGTAGCTCAACTCAAATGTCTCATTTAAAAGGGCAGACAGGAACTTGGGCAGGCACCCTATGGAATATGTGCTAATGAAACAATCCTTCAAGGAACACCAGCCAATCCACTGGGAACACTCTTTAGAGGCCGAGAACCAGTGGGACCTTACACCTTAGTACTGCAGGGGCTGGGAAGCCTTTTCACTTGTTTTAAGCTCTGAATGCCTTTCTTTCCTAACTCCGGTCAGCCTGCCGGCACCAGCGCAGAATGCGGATGTGTGGTGCTCTCTGTGACACTTCCCAGGGGTGCCTCTCCATCACCTGCCCTTAGTACGAGGAAGTCTCGTCTGTACCTGCTGCAGATCAGCTCCCTAAAGCCACCAGCCTCTGGCACTGCCTTCCAGGACTCTCCGTAGGCTTTGCTCGCTCTCTCGACAGGGTAGTGACAGGCGCATACCAACTGCCGAGTCCTCCAAGCATTCTCTGTAGCATCCAGCCTCTTATCCACTGGACCATCACTGAATCACCAGGTCTGCCATTCCCAAAGGAACAGCACATGCCAGTTTAGCAGTTATCCCTTAAAACACAGCTTTGCTAAACACACAGCACTGTGATATATTTATAGTGAAAACAAGAATAAGTTTATCATCAAATAACAGAGATTCAAGTGACAGTGAGTAAGGATAAGGGAAACAAATGGTTACCTAGAAAACAAAATCATAACATGCTTTCTAGAGACTAAGCTTACTAACAAGGCATTCCCCTACCCCCAGTTCTTTCCCCAACATTTGGCTGAGACCCCTTCTCCTAAGATCAAGCCCACTGACAGTTCGTCCTCCCAGGCTAAAGGAATAACTCAGTGTTCATCTGCACCTCCTAGAAATATTCCCCCAAACCAGTTTTAGTTTGAAAACAGCATAACCCCCACATGTCTTGTTTATTTCTGTGTGCTGCTTCCATATTGATTTCACATCCCTCCATTAGCATTTGCCTTAGAATGGAAATGGGCCTGCATTGGAAAGCTTACAATACTTTATTTGCATGTAGCCAGAGAGAAAAATATTTTTAACTTCCTGTCTGGTGGAACTCTAAGGCATGTCACCTTACATGCTTTAAGAACATAGTTAAGGATTTATGCATCTGTGCAAAAATCGTCACCCATACATACATCTTGCAATGATTCAGAGGACCAACATGTAACAAGCTTTTATTAGAGACCTCACATGACCCCTTTTGATGAACCCATGGGATTCCTGTATCCCTATGCTCTCTGCCAGTTAGCATCAAGAGGTCTTCGGGACACTCTCCAACCAGCTCACCCCATTCAGAAGGTTGGTAGCTTTATTCTGCACAAGCTGGAGCTTCACAGTGGCTTTCATTGTCAGTCCCAGGTAGACCTCATTGCTACAGTCAAGACAAAGGTAATGAAGGTGTGACTGGCCGAAGTGAGGAAGGGGGCATGTATTCGGTGCAGGAAAGCTGATAAAGTGGGCTGCTGGCTACGTAGGCCATTTGGGAGTTTAAGAACAATGATAGAGTCTAGCAAGAACCTGGACTTGTCTACTTTTAAATCCAGACACATCAAGCAAGATAAAACAGGAAGATAGTAAAGGTTCCAGCCAAATGATTTCCCATTCTTTCACCACTGGACTCACAGCCCACACTGGGACAAACCCAAGTCCAAGAATGCTGTTTAGCGTGTCAATGCCTATTGAGTTGGGAATTAATGAGGTCTGTCTCTATGCATTGTCAAGGGAGCTAATGGGTCCATTAATTCCGGGAACACGCTTTAACAAGTTTCTCTCTCCACAGAAAAAAGGTGGGGGGCTTCTCACAGCTTGGTATAATTTGGTAAGCAAAAAACCCCATACATGCAACAAATGGAGCTATAAATCTCAGAGCCAGAGCCACTAGCTCTGAAACAGAATGATATAGAGCAACTCTAGGCAGTGAGAATAAAAGCAACAAGTTCGCTTATGAAAATGCATGAGCTAGAGAACAGCCTGAAGGTCAGCATGTCCTGGAAAGCTCCCCTCCATGTTCCTGACCTGGACTTTGCCATAACAACTGCAGTAGAGACTTTGCTGGAGGGATCTATCCCAGTTCAATTCAAATTCCACCTGCAAAAGGACGATTGACCCATTGAAAGTTTAGCCTAGTGGATGTTCAACTGACCTAGCCCCAAAAGTGGGAATGCACCTGACTGGTATGTGCAAAGCCAATGCTTTGGGGTCCAATGACCAATTTTGCACGTGCAAATGAGTTTGTCCACCCAATATGGGTGTGCACTGTACTCCACCCAGCCCACTGCTGTAGATGGAATCAGTACCATGTGCAAGAGTGAGAAAATCTCTAGCCCTCAAGGCTCTGGTATAAAAGGGCTGTCCTGGGAAGGCCAGGAGGCTACATTCAGCTCTGTAGATACAGTTTTATTTTCTCCAAGTCAATTATGAAATTACCTGAGTGCATCTCTGAAGTCTGGTCATATATACCTGAAGTGAGCATCATCATTAGTTTG
Organism: Lepidochelys kempii; assembly: GCF_965140285.1. Classification (NCBI taxonomy): domain Eukaryota; kingdom Metazoa; phylum Chordata; order Testudines; family Cheloniidae; genus Lepidochelys; species Lepidochelys kempii. The sequence continues at coordinate 25,502,772 of NC_136392.1, read as the reverse complement.
GTTGTGCAACTCTGAGTCACTGAGGCAAAAACTCATCCCTTCTGGACCTCCACTCAATTCCATGGTGTTAGCCCCTGCAAATATCAGTTCATTAGATTTTCAGAGAATCGTGTGAGACTCATCAACTGCAGTGGATTAACAACCCCCTGGAGTAAGACTTCTTAGCACGAATACAAATCCTGCCGTTGTATTGTGGAACTTGAGCCCTTTGGGGGTTCTACATTCTTGTAGCCCTACCTTTTAGGGCTGCTGACTTCCTGCAGTGGTCTGCTTTGCTAGTAGAGGATAGGAAGCCTGCTGTGAGAAGGCATCAACCAACAGCTCCTTAGATGAAAGCTCTGAGAGCCTGACTAGTTACTTCCTTCCCTTGTTCTTTGGGTTGATCGGCTCTCTCTGCCTGCTGCAGTTCTTCCGCATTGCTCCACCAGCAGCACTTCTGCTGTGTTGTATGCAGAGCTGAGCAGCTTTTGAGGGTGATGTGGCACCGCTTGTCCCCCAGGTGTATCCGAGCACGTCAAAACAATGGATATTGGCAATGCAGTGTGACTGTGCAAGCAAAAGGAACAGACATTATGGGCCCACCAGCAGCTTGGACAGCCCTGGGCACTGTTGAGAGACAGGCGGAGGTTGGTCAGGATTACCTTCCACCATTAACCAGAAGCACCATGGGATCTTTAATATCCATCTGGAAAGCCACCAGAGGTAGGCATGAGGGCCCGTCTCATCAAGATGGACTGTTGTTCCTCAGCTGTCTCCTCTGTAAGGCTTTGCTTTAGATCCTTCATGCTCCTGAGATGACAATACCATTTATATTTAATACCTTTATTCTTTCAGGAGGAGGAGGAGGACATTCAAACCTGGACTTCTCCCAAGGAAATACATTTGCACGTTCCAGCCTGGCTCTGAGATGCTGGAGTGCTGACAAGTCACAGGACAAGGAAGGCTTTGAACATGAAAGGCAATATTTCATAGATTTGGAACAAGGAGGAAGGGGTCGGAGGTAAGGCAAAGCACCCTCACACTGGTTTGAGTCTGAGGAGCCCTTAAAAAAAAAAAAAAGCTTCATCTGAGCCAATTCTTCCCAGTTACAAGCACAGCTGTAAAGCTCGCAGTTTGCCATTCCTTAGATTTCAGCACCCACAAGCCAATGGCTATCTGCAACTACCTGAGTGTTGATGTCTGAATGAACCAATCGATATATGGAACCTATTTCCCCACTGATGCAAGAAGAATCCAATTCCCACTTGCAGCACTGGGAGTCAGATGCAGTGGCACTGTGGGTGAGCAATGTCCAATTTCACTTTGGGCTTTCACCTGCGGAGACCCAAGTTCAAATCTTAACCTAGGCTGTGAGTGAAAATGGGTTTGATGATTGTTTTATCCTCGTACCCATTTCCCCCATCATTACAGAGACATCACCCTCGTTTGGTACAAGTCAGCAGGGCAATTTTTTTTCAGAGGCCCATAGGATAGAAGTGTGTGTATGTGGAAATTGGGAGCAGGGGATGTCTGTGGTATGTAACTTATTTAAATCAGCTTCTCTACCAGATGACTCGTGGATAGCTAACGTAATGCCAATTTTTTGTAAAGGGTTCCAGAGGAGATCCTGGCAATTACAGGCCGGTAAGCCTCACTTCAGTAGTAGGCAAATTGCTTGAAACTATAGAAAAGAACAGAATTATCAGAATCATTAGGAAAGGGATAGATAATAAGACAGAAAATAGCATATTGCCTCTATATAAATCCATGGTACACCCACATCTTGAATACCGTGCGCAGATCTGGTCACCCCATCTCAAAAAAGATATATTGGAATTGGAAAAGCTACAGAGAAGGGCAACAAAAATGATGAGGAGTATGGAACAGCTTCTGTCTGAGGAGAGATTAAAAAGACTGGGGGTTTTCATCTTGGAAAAGAGATGACTAAGGGGGGGATATGATAGAGGTCTATAAAATCATGACTGGTGTGGAGAAAGTAAATAAGGAAGTGTTATTCACTCTTCTTATAACACAAGAACTAGGGCCACCCAATGAAATTAATAGGCAGCAGGTTTAAAACAAACAAAAGGAAGTATTTCTTCACACAACACACAGTCAACCTGTGGAACTCTTTGCCAGAGGAGGTTGTGAAGGCCAAAACTATAGCAGGGTTCAAAAAGGAACTAAATAAATTCTTGGGGGATAGGTTAATCAACGGCTATTAGCCAAGATGGGCAGGGATGGTGTCCCTAGCCTCTGTTTGCCAGAAGCTGGGAATGGACGACAGGGGATGGATCACTTGATTACCTGTTCTGTTCATTCCTTCTGGCGCACCTGGCATTGGCTACTGTCAGAAGACAGGATACTGGGCTAGATGGACCTTTGGTCTCATCCCGTATGACTGTTCTTAGGGTTCAATCCACACCAATGAGTAGCTGTGTCAACCCCTGTCCTTTCAGTTGGGGAGCCTTTTACAATGCCTTGCTGCTGTAGCCTCCAACCTGGGCTGCTCACCAATAACCTCCAGCACTTCAGTCACACCCAGCCACATCGGTGTGTGCTGGACCCAGGCAGCCAGCCACACTTTGGTTCCTACCAGCCTTAAAGAAAACCCCAGGGTGACCCCCCCCCCCCAGATTTTCCCTCAGACATACGTCCTGTACTGCCCAGCACTAGCCTGGACAGTACAAATATACAGAGTCTGTCATTCCTTTAAGGGAATAACAAGTGCACAACCCTTGTTACCCCAAATGCAGTTACGCAGACACTCCAACTTGAACACACTGGATTAGATAAAACAGGTCTATTGACTACACACAGATTTTGAGTACAAGTCATGAGGCATAAAAGTCAGAAATGGCTGCAAGAAAGATAAAATGCTTACTGGTGCCTGGCTATATCATATTCAAAGCAAAGTTCTCTCACCACATGCTTTCAGCAGTCTTACTGACCAACCTCTTTAGCTCAGGACCCCTCCTCTAGAGACCAACAGCTACTTCCTCTGTCTCTTCAGGTGCATTAAATGTGATGGGCAGAGTGGGGGTGGTGCCTCTTCTTTTTATAGTCCTGTCCCCCTTTGAGAAGCATTTCCAGCAGGGAGCAAGGTGACAGGTAGTCTCCATGGAAAGAAACTTCATGCTGTTTCTTTGCTAAAAAGGTAGATTTTTCCCCTGCCCCCTTTCCTGCCAAAGAATGGCCACTTAGCAGGTCCATCAGTCTTGTTTACCCCCAACTGATGCATCTGATTGCCCTTTGTCTCAGAGGAACTGGTTTAGCCACTCCCCAGACTGATCGGGAAAACACACTTTTGGTCAGGATTTCAGTGTGTGTTTATAACTTCACATATAACGCTGCTGCCTGCATTTTGCCATTATATCATTGATCAGCAAATTACGAGTTTTTAAGTTATACCTCACAAGGCATATCTTGTACAATCATTATTACAATCGTGTGTAGGGTGTGAACACAGGGGTATATTCTGTCCCAATGTCTTAGGGTAGGCCAGTCATGCATTGGCAGAGCAGCGTGTGAGGTCCAAGACTACAACAGCAGGGGGCACTGCAGTTAGGATTATTATTAGGTAACATTTGTATTACGGTAGGACCTAGATATCGCAACTGAGATCATGGCCCCATTGTGCTAGGTGCTGTACCCACATGACAGCTCCTGCCCTGAAGAGTGAGAGGGGAAACAGGCACAGAAAGGTGAAGTGACCCACCCAGGGTGCCCCAGCAAGTCAGTGGTAGAAGACCTGGCTCAGTGGTCCAATCTGTTCCTGTAGCCATCACACTGTGCTGCCTTCATTTGGAAGTGTGGCAAATGGGCAGAGTTGTGGGGGGAAGGCTGATCCGTGCTGGAGGCATAGCCCCCTCTCCTTCCCTGGTACGACCGTCCCCACACACAGCATGCTCCCTGGGTCGCTATCTCCCCAGCGGGACGGGCCCCACGGTGCCTGTGTGAACAGCTTCTGAAAGGTCGTTATTATGCGCTGTGGCACGGCAATTGCTTTGGAGAGAGAGAAATGAGACCTTGTCCTAGATTTCAGAGGCTACTTTCATCTACAAGAGCATCCCACTGAGGGCAGCAGCAGCAGGGAGGAGGGGAAAGAAGTGGCTGAGTAAGGAACAACACTAACTCTTGGCAGGTAGGCTGCTGCGCCTTTCGGCTCAGAACCAGCCACTGGGGGCCCCCAGAGCTGAGGGTGTGCACAGCTGTACCCCCTGCTGGCTGGCACTGTGCACTGCCTTGCAAGGGAGTTCCTCCATCAGCTGATGTCTGCCTCTGTCCAGGTCAAGTGGGCTCTGGACTCCCCTTCTATCTGTGGCTACAGGAAGGGAGAAAGGGGGAGAACAGAGGGACTACCCTTCCCCCGTCTCACCTTCCCCCATAGGAGGAGAGAAAGTGCCAGGCCAGAGCAATAGGGAACAGGCAGTGCTAATGAATGCGGAGAGAGAGAGAGAGAGAGAGAGTTGATGGAGAAGGAATGATGGGGTAGAAGGGATGATCGAGGCATCAGGAAAAGCTACACTCAGAGGGGTTAAGCTTGAACATGGGCAACCATTTCTTTTCCTCCCCTAGAAGGAATGTAGCCCACTTCAAAAGACTGCCTGAGTGGGGAACAGAACCCAGGACACCTAGCTCCCCATCTCTTGCTGTAGACACTAGACCCCACTTCCTTCCTTAAAGGAAGAGTCCCAGTATCTCAACTGGGGGACCCCTCCTCAACTAATTCAGAGCACTGGACCAATGGGAACACATGATCTTCTTCCCATCTTACCGTGGCTATTGTGTCCCAGGTTTTGGGGAATCTTACATAAATCAGCTGTGCACGCTCATTGGAGTACACAGTGCTGCCAACTCCCACCAGATTTAGTGTGTTTCTGAAAGCCCCAGCTCCTGGAGTCATATGATGAACATCTCATTTTTTGTTTGAATTAGAACTCAGTTTCTAGCCCTCAGAATCGCCAAGAAAAGCCTGAAAAGGAAACCTGAGACCACCCTGAAGGCTCAAAAACCAGAATGCAAAGAAAAGAACCCAACATATGCAATTTTTAAAAAATCTCAGGGTTGTTAAGTCAGTCTCAGGATTTTTTAAACACCTGGCATTGTTATACCAAGAGCAAGCAGATTTACTGACTACATTGTTTTACATGAGTTTTGCCAGGACTATGCTCCCAAACTGTCCCTTCCCTGTGTGCACTCGTGTAAGTCCTGGGGTGACTACTTTGGGACAGGTCTTTACTGGGTTGCTCTGAAATGCTGGTCAGGGACTCAGACATCCGCTTGCTCATGAGAACACAGCCAGCAGGGAGAGTCCTCTATGACATTTGTCAGTGCTCCATATAGTACAATTGGGGATTTAACTCCAGATTCAGGAAAGCGCTCAAGCACGTGCTTAAACTTTAAAAGCATATTAAGTGCTTTCCTACATTGGGGGCTTAATGATGTTGCATCCCTTGTATAGTTGATCTGAGAGGATTTTTCTCTACCACTATCAACTAAACATTTAAAAAGAAGAAAGAAAAATAAGTCCCCGGAGGAAGGCGGCGTTCTGGAGTTGATACATTTGATTGTCTCTGACTTTCTAGCGGGTCAGGTTGAAGTGCAGGTCATTTGAGGGCAGAAGGAAAAGTGTCTCTTCTCTTTTTCCCCTAAGGAAACACAAAACTCAGCATCTCTGCTGATTTGTATAATTCAAAGTTTCTTGAGAACCAAGGACAAGCCGCACTCATCTCTCAGCTGCTTGCCAAGGAGAACAAAGATGGAAGACAAGAGCAGAAGGGAATTAAAGGGAGCAGAAGCATCAAGCTCTTCGGAATGATTCTGAAAGACCTTTATAACTCACCCTGGAGATGAGGCAGCCTGGGGGGCAGATTGTCTCAGCCACACTGTGGGTCAAGGAAACTACAGGCAGAAATAGTTCGACAAAATCACAGACCGGTTTTGGATTTATAAACGCAAAGCCAGGGCTGGATCAGATCTGAGTTCCCCTTCATTGGAACCATCCTAAGGTTCCAGTTTTAGCCCATCTCTAGTCTCAGTGGCCTAGATTCATCCCTGCCAGAATTCCAGTGAAAACTGGAAAGACAGCAGGGAGATTACACCAGGGATGAGTTTAGCTCAACATGTGGAAACCTGCGTACTAGACCAAAGAGGCACAAAGCAGCTTTTCCAAGCTACTGCCCCCCTGAGAAAGTAGGTGTCAGCTGTGAAAGGGCTGTGGGACAGACGGGTACGTGCAAAGGCGAGTGAAGCACTGCTGGCCAGGGCGGAGAAGCACCACCACACATGGCGATGCAAGACACTGGGAAGCACGTGTCACACAGTTGTTCCAACCCCCAGAAACAGACCCTTAGCTCAAGCTGTAGCAGCACACACTTTTAGCCCCCAGTTCAATCCCCCATGAATCAAGATGGCAGCCACCACAGCAGCAGACAGCTCTCCTCTACCCATGGCCAAAACCAGTCTGCTTCTTCCCCAGGGGGCTCAGTCATGCCAGGTAGAGCCAGTGGGCAGGGAGACCACAGCCCCACCAACGGCGAGCAGGGGAGAGTCACGGCCAGAGAACTGGGATGGGCAGTGCAGAGGGAGCACCTGCTTGCAGCACCAGTGCTCCAGCTAACCTACGTTGGTGCAGCCTGTGGCTCGCTGCAACACAGCAGAACAGCTGCTGTGCAGAACTCTATTGTTGCTAGTATCCACTGACCCAGCTCCCCGGCAAGAGCCAATGACACTCGGGTCCCCCACAGCAATGCACACAGATACCCTAGGCCCGGGGCTGCAGAGGGGGCATACCAGGTGCCCTGCTCAGTCCAAGAGTGCCTGGCACCCACTGTGCACAGGTGTGAGTGGCCATGCTAGGGGCAAGGCAGGCCCCGGGGGAACAGGGCCACAGACTCAGCCAGACGGTGCCACAATAAGAGCCAGGCCCCTAGCAACCTTCCCAAGGGTGTATTCTACTACTCATATCTCGAGGGCAATCCTTGCTCCTGCCCCAGCAGCCAGGGTGGGCAGGACTCAGGAGGATCATGCACAGGGGTCCCTGGACATGTGGATTCCTGGCTTGGACAGTACTTGCTAGCCATGCTGGGCCTGGGCACAAACTGTGTTTGGAGCCAAGTGGGCCAAAATCAGGTGACAACTGCAGGTGAAGTGACATGGCCCAATTCTCCACTGCATCAAGGCCTCTGTGAACTGCCCAGGTGGCACAAAGATCTTGAGAACACTCCCTGAGCTCCCAGATCTATGGTACAGTCTCTGTCTCAACACCACTGCCAGGCCCGCAGCACAGGGCTACATTGGAGCATGGCTGGTACAGGGTGCCCTCGCTGGACGGCTTTGCAGGGCCCATGGGAAACAGAGCGTAAGCTAAAGCAGCTCTGAAAGTCCGTCGCCCCCAGCTCACTTTAATTACCAAATCCCACTCCCTTTGCAGAGCCAGGAATAGAACCCAGGAGTCCTGATTTTCAGCCCCCTGAAAATCTAGCCACTAGACCCATTCTCCCTTGCAGAGCTGGAAACAGAGCTCCGGACTCCTGATTCCCAGGGGGCTGGACAGCCCCCCTGCACAGCCCCAGTATACAGAGCACAGAATGGGGTCTTACAGATGTACCTTCCCTTCCCCAGTCTATGCCACAAATGTAGGATGAGAGGGACAGAAAATCAGGGCTACAGCACAGAGATGGAGCCGAGAGAGCGTCGATATTTCCCTGGGAACAAAGTGAGGCATCTAAGTGGATCCAGAAGCAGTTTTGTTGCTAATTATTTTACAAGGGGTTAGGCTAGGTTCGTCATTAATATTGATGCTTTGTAAATTATCCATCCGGGTGTGTAAGCATCCCCCAGTGCTGCGCGTCTGAGGCCGCAGCTCCCTGTATTGTTATCCTCGTTCCCTTCTTGCTGTTCTCTGTTCTCCTCATCAGCCTCCTTCCTTTCTCACAAAACCAATGGCCATATGTCTAAACGCTCCATCCTGTTAAGAAAACAAACCCAAAGCAAAAATAAAAACATATTGCGGGTAGGGGAAGATCCTCTCCCATTCGCGGAAAGTGGAGTGGAAGGAGTGGGGAGGAAATTAACGTTTCACCTTTCAACTCAGCCCCAAGGATTCTGGGAGCCGGCCTCAGAAGCAGACTGCTGGGTGGAGATGCACAAGATGAGGGGAAGGGACATTACAGGTCTGAATGGGCTCCTGCATTAGGACACAGTATTCTATGAGCCCTGGGCCCTGCTGTCCCACACAGGGATGGGCTGTCTCTGCACCTCTCTCCTCCCTCAGCTGAGGTCTGTCTATTAAGTGGAAGAATCCTGTTTGACCCTGGATTCTCTAGCCCTGCCCCCCCCGGGGGCCACACCTTCCCCCCTCTGATGCCTCACTCCTTGGATTCTGCTCCCATCTCTCCTTGCCAAAGCCATAACCTCCCATCACTATCAAGCCCTGCCCCTGACTGGATGGTACACTGGGCCCTCATCAAGAGGCAGCAACTCCGAGCTTAGCACTTGATTTGTTACAACTGAAGACACATCTTGTTGGGCCCGGTCTGTCGTCGGAGCGGTACTTGCAGACACACTCCATATTGGTGAGTTCATGGGTACCTGAGCCTCAGAGCCAATGCCCGGGGCCCGTGTGCTCGGTTTGGAGACTTGTAGGTTGGGTCCTGCTCAGGATGGCTGTGTACCGGGAAGTGCTTGTGCCACATTCACAGAGTTCTCATCCGAGGCCCATTGCGGGAGGGGGCAGCTGGGTGCCAAGACAGATCGCTCTGTGTGGAGCACAAGACAGATCGCTCTGTGTGGGGAAACCACAGATAGTCCAACCGTGACGTGCTAAGTGCTGACAAGACAGGCTTGGAGAACAACCCCTTGCTTTCCACCAGGCCACAGCAAGCAGGTGGAGGGAAGAAAACGGACCATGCCAGAGAGTCCAATCCTGATCTTGGCTGCGTATGCAGAGTCAAAGGCAATCAAAAGGAAGGGACGGCTGGGTGAGAAGCCACCTAACCACAGGCTGCCCAGGGAGGACAAGCACCTGCCTGAGGCTCGGGGCTAGCTAGCTGGATCAAATGGATTACCCACAATTCTTTGCTTCTGACAGTCATCTGGATTAAAAAGCACCAATATTTTCACTTCTGCAACCTGCATTCGATACAGCTCACAGGCCACCAGTGTGACGTGAGCAACAGTCCCTGCTGTAGGGAGACCCCGGACTGCGAGAGCTGGGGGTACTGCAGGGCCATGCTGAGCTGCACTGATGCAGCTGCATGAGGTGCCCAGTGCTGGAACAAGTGGCCCTGCAGCGAGGAGGGAGGTGCGCTGGCAAAGCTGTACGGGTGAAGCCCCTTCCCATGTGATCCTTTGGCTCTGGGCAGCATGATCCCTTTCTCACATCCCTAAGCACCAAAGTCACTCGATGTGAGAAATGGGTGTCACGCGAAGGAAAATAAAACCCCTTAAAATAAATAAAGAAAGAAAGAAAGAAAGAAAGAAGCAAGCACATACTGGAGCAAGATGCGTTCTCTGCAAGCCAGCTGCTGCTCCCAGACTTCAGAGGGAGGTGCACGTAGGTAACCCAGGGCAGGGTTTGGCCCAATATAGAAAAATCAATTTTTGTCACAGCTATGGAGCAGATCCACCAGTGGATGGATTATGTTGCCCAGGCACTAAGTGGGAATCAGGGAGGTACATGAAGTGGAGAGCTGGAGTGGGGAGGCCACAGGCACTGTGAAGTGAAATAGGCGAGGGAGATGGGAGACCGATGAGCGAGGCAATTGCAGTCACCCAGAAAGGTGCATGCCCTGCCCTGGGGCATTGCCGTAGGTGAAAGGCTGTCAGAAGGAAGCCATTGTTTGCTTCAGCTTGTTCATCTGCTGAATCCCACTTATAGGGCTGCACGTCCATCCGTGTATATAGACAGTCCTTAATGACGGCCAGTGGAACGAAGGGGGCTTAGTCAGCGCTCCGAGAAGGCTATTTCTGAAAGGCGTAGGTGGAACAGCATAGCAATTCTTCCCCAGGAGATTGTGTTCTTTGCAAAAGTATCTTTTTTTTTTAAATAAAGAAATTAACATCCTAGCAATCCCGCCACATCTGCTGTTTTGTGCAAAGGGTGTTCCCACTCAGGGCCGGCTCTAGGTTTTTTGCCGCCTCGAGCTCCAAGAGCGCAACTGCCCAAGCTAAAAAGAAAAGGGTGGCCGGAATGCTGCCCCTTGAAATGTGCCGCCCAAGCACATGCTTGGTTTGCTGATGCCTAGAGCCAGCCCTGGTCCCACTCAGATGAGCCCTTAGCATACTTATCCACCAGCACAGGTGAGCTGGGTGTGGCTGCTACCACTGGGCCTCTGGACAACTTTGGCTAGGGCCGCCCCACTCAGGCCCTGAGAGCTGCCAGTTCCACCCTGATTTTGCCCCGGACAGATCCAGCGTTGACAGGGTCAATGACCTGACACATGGACATATCTTGGCCAGATTCAGTGGTGATGCAAACACTGGTGCGAGTGGCAAAGCCAGATAACTGGCACTGAAGATGGTAAGAGGAAGATATCAGATAACGCAATGGGGAGGGAGCCTGCTCTGCCTCATACCCTCCTGGGCAGTGCTTTCCCTTGTGCCTCCTCAGCATGGAAGTTACACTCATTTGCACCCTCCCCAGTGCCAAGTTATTGATGGTTACAGTTCTCCACCATTCATACCCACTTCCTGAGCCAAGTAAGCCCACTGCATGCACCGCCACTCAGCTTAGCCCAGGGGTTTCCACAGGAGTTGCACCTGACAGGGTCGGGCCAGATGGCTACAGGAGAGTGATCCTATTGGGATCCAGGAAGTGGGCAGGCGGAAGACTGCCACTGCTAAAGGGTCCCCCCGCAGCCTAAGGGGGGATCTACAGGACCTGGAAGCCAAGTGATTTCGGGGGACAACTAATAAAATATCAGGAATAGGAGTGCAGTCAAAGGGTCAAACAAAGGGAACCTGATGGGGACATGAAGCAGAGAACCCCAGACAGTGGGGTGATCGAAGGCAGATATATTAGCCCCAGGTTAAGGAGGTCCCTTTTCCCTGGTTACAGTAACAGGGTCAGTTCCAGAACAATCAGGAACTTGCTGGAACCAATTAAGGCAGACAGGCTAATTAGGACACCTGGAGCCAATTAAGAAGCTGCTAGAATCAATTAAGGCAAGCTAATCAGGGCACGTGGTTTAAAAAGGACCTCATTTCAGTCAGTGAGGGGCACGCAAGGAGCTGAGAGTGAGAGGGTGTGCTGCTGGAGGACTGAGGAGTACAAATGCTAACTGACATCGGGAGGAAGGTCCTGTGGATATAGAAGGTGTTGGGAGGAGGACATGGGGAAGTAGCCCAGGGAGTTACACCTGTGTGATAGGTGCTACATGAAACACTGTAGACAGCTGTGATCCACAGGGCCCTGGGCTGGAACCCGGAGTAGAGGGTGGGCCTGGGTTAGGGTTTCCCCCATCCCCCCAACTCCCTATTGGATACAGGAGGAGTTGACCTGGACTTGTGGGTCCCACCAGAGGGGAAGTCCCCCGAACTACTAGGTGGACCAGCAGAGACTATGGGGATTGTTCTCCTCCTTTTCCCCCTGCTGGCCAGTGATGAGGTTAGCTGAGTGAACAGCAGGTTTGAGCCCTAGCAAAAGTGGTCAAACTGAGGGCTGCCATGAATCTCTGAGGCAAGCAAATCTGCCAATGAGCTCAGGACCCACCAAGGCAGAGGAGGAACTTTGTCACACTATTTACACCAGATCTGAATCTGGCCCAGCATTATGCTGCATTACAGCTGGAAGAGTCTTGGAATCAGTCCTCGAAGGGGGCACGTCACAGGAATAGCTTTCTTCTAGTGCTGAACAAGGGACTTTGTAAGAATCAAGCCAAGTGGTAGGAGCCCTGCTGCTCTATCTCATTGTAAAGCTTCTGCCTAGACCCTTCCCCAACCTCTGGACTTTCTGCTCTGAAGTTAAAGAAACAGTCCACACATCCTCACTGAGGACAATCCCTAAGCCAGGGATAGCTAATTATTTTTTGTCAAGGTCCAAATTTCTTGGTCAAAGGTATAGTCAAGGTCCAGCCCCCAGAGAAAATAATAATAAAACCCCCTCAAAGATAAGGATGGTAAGTAAATTAAGAGATTTTGGGGTCCGTTCAAAAGTGGACCCTGGTGGTCCAGATTTGGCCCACAGTCTGGCTATTGACTACCCCTGCTTAAGCTCAGGACTAGAGGAGATGGACAGGGACAGAGCCAAAGGGGATGTCTCACACTGCACCCCTTGGAACTAGACTTAGAAGTATATGAGGAAGCTGCTCCTTGGAGGAGCTGTACCTTAGCACTCTGCGTGGCTGCCTGATTCACACTCTGCATTTGCCTCTCAGCTGCATGAGCTCAGGACTTCCCTGCTGAGCATCCCTCCTCCTGTACCATTAACCCCTTCTGTGCACATGTAGCCAATTCACAGCATGGGACATGAGTGGGACTTGTCCATAGGCCCTTCAGCACCAAAAGCCCAGACTTCTCGAGCCCATGGAGTTACTCCCTGAGCCAGTAGCAGTAGTAGACTGTTCTCTGTTATATGGATTAGCCATTAGAGGGAAACAACACGCACTACGCAAATGTGTTACTCTGGCACAAAGTGGCCAGACTGCAGCCACAATGGTGTCAGGCAGCCTAATAAAATTTCAAACACATGGTGCTCAGGGACCTTGCAGGCAAGCCAGGGAATGGGAGTAGGCAAATGTATGTGGTGTATGGGCTAAAATGGAAATGCACAAGAAGGGTCAGGCCTTCAGCTGGTGCCAGTTTGATCTGGCCTCTGCTCTTGGTACTTTGTCTCTGTAGGGTTTGTGTGTTTTATTTTTCACCAGACTTATTAAAGATACTGCTCGAACTCTCTAGCCACATGCACCTGCTACAGCAGTACCCAGAGATATGAGGATACGTCTTCCTTGGGAGATCATGGACAACACAGGCAGAGGGAAGGCAATGGATCGTTCAGCATGTACTCCCCTTGCAAACCACAGTCCCGGGTCAGCGTGTACATCCATAGGACCAGCCGCGCTCAGTACCGAAGGGGTGCGAGACAGAACTTCCGCCATGACGCACAGCTCAGATTTAGATTTTAATAGCTTGGAACGGCAGTGGTGCCTGTGGGAGTAAAGCCAGACACACATGCAAGTACAGGCTTCCTGCTGCTGAAAGCCACAGCAGACTGCTCCTCCCTTGTGCCGCTCCAGCACCAGACTGCCTTCCAGCAATGGAGAGGGGAGGGGATTCATGTCCCATAAACTCCGCTGCATTGTAGCCCAAGAGCAAAAGGAGGAAGGGTGCACGCTCCACATTCAGAACTGGGCGAGGTCAGGCCTCCCTAAGCAGGCACTGCTAGCGTGTGGTCCTGCTGTCATCAATGGAGACTTTGCCACTGACTTCAGTGGGAGCAGCCCAGCCCTGTCCAGTCAGCCTGGACCTCACCCCAGAGCTACCTCCCTGCTAGCCAATCATTGGTTTGAGATCTCAGTTCTATGCCACTGAACATGCTAGTCCCTTCCCAGGCCCAGGGAGGAAGGACTGCCCTTTTACCCCAAGGGAAGGCTACCACTTCACAGAGAGAGCATGGAGGAGTAGGATGGACCAGATCAGATTCACACCAGCTGAGGATCTGCCCCCCCTCAGTGCATTTCCATTTTGCCTCCCACCTAAAGCCCCCGAACTGATCCATGTGGTGTTTGTTGCTAATTCTGTCTGTAAATTGCAGGACAATAATGTTACCTGATTTTGCACCAGGCTCCCAGATCACTTGGTCCACCGCTTAAAAACTGTTGCTTCTGGGATGGAACATGCCATCTTTAAGTGCTGCTGCATTAGACCTCAGAGATGGCTGCATCTCAGTCCTGGGATGTCAATCAGTAATGAATGACGTATCCATTCACTCAGCCGTCATTTGTCAAGTCACAGTGAAAGGTTACAGAGAAGCTTGGAAGGGTCTCTATCATGATATTTCCTGTCCTAAAATAAACAGGGAAGAAAACAAGCCTCCCAGTTGCAGACAGATGCTGGGCAGATTTGTAACCCCAACGGTACACCTTTTCCTCTTGCTGACAAAGCCCTGGGTCTAGCCTCCCTTGTAAAAGTCAAATCAGCAGGAAAATGCCATGCATGTCTTTTTTGCAGAGAACCTTCTGAAATTAACTTGCAGAACACATTTTAAGTGCAAGGTGGGAGTGGGCGGCTCAGAAGCCTTTACCAGAGAAAAACAGGAGACTTACAGCGATAGGAGAAACTATTTTGGAAACCAAGACTTCCCCCATGCCCTGACACACACACTTCCTGCAGAATAATGAATGGTGTCCCCTACAGTTTGGAGTCTGAGTCCTTCAACAGCAAGCCAAACCAAGCTCCCAAATAATGCACTATGCAAACACAGCAGGGCACCCGCTACTTCTCCAGTTCTTTTACTCCAAATTTAACAGACAACAGCAGCTAAGAGCAGCAGGAGAGCCACAGGGACACTTCCCTTTCCTACCATAGGAACAGCCAATCTCCTTTAAAGAGAGGACCTGCTGGCAAGCCACCCTGCTTAAGATCCTATGGTAAGTAAGTAGCTAAATGGGCCTATTAGATGGTTTGGTGGCTAGGGCTCCAGACTGGGACCCAAGAAAACTTGGGTCTGCTTTCAGCTGTGCTATTTACTCACAGCTCAGCTTTGTCCAAATTGTTGTGCCTCAGTTTCCCAGTCTGCACAATACAGAGGGCGATGCTTAGGCCACCTTTGCATGGGGCTTTGCGCTCCACAGGTGAAGAGTGTGACGCAAACATTGCTATTCACAGCAAACCCATCTCCCCGGAAACCAGGCAGAATCCCAAGAACAAAACAGATCGAAGTTGACGATGCTGTTTGATAGTCTGCCAACTACCACGCTCAGGATTCCCCTGTCAAAGCTGACAACGAAGCAGATGCACCAAAATCTGAAGAAAAAGTTCCTTCCTCTGCTTTAGGCTTTGGAGTTCTCATCAGCGACAGGGAGAGATCCGCAGGACGTCAGCCCGAGCAGGTTCTCCTCTCTGGGAAGCTCTGACTAGGTTTAGAAATGACCATCCTGGGTCCTGGGCACCCCAAGAGCAGCCAAACCTTCCATCTCTTCCCCTGGTGACAAAGCCTGTTAGACCTCACATGCTCATGTGGTTGCACATCATATTGCAAGTGGAGTTTCCTCAACTGATCTCAGGGGGATCTGAGCACCCATTCCCCCGTCCCCCACCCCCACTCCCCCCGGCAACAACTCAGCATGGACTCAACACAAGCTGCAGGCACTTTGCAATGTCCCGACCAGGCCCCTAATCAGCCCAGTACCCATGCAACACACATGCAGTGACGGTGCTTGGACACTAGCTGTCATAAAGGTAAAATGACGATGTTCACCTGGGCCCTGCAAAGCAATAAGCCTCCTGCACAGCACGAAGCGAACAGCAGAGCGACTGGCCCCGGGACTGTGCAGGAAGTGTCATCTGCCGGCCCGGAACAGCCAGGTGATTACAGGGGTGCGATGAGACCATTACAGACTCAGGCCATGGCTAAACACACACATCCTGTCTTTTCACAGTTCCCTAGGTGGACCTGGGGAAAGGCCCAGCCATGCTGTCCGAAGCAGGCACAGCTCTCGCTGAAGTCAGGGGAACATTCGCCTGCGTGTAGAATGCATGATAAGGGCCTGACATGGGCCTGACTGTAGCAATCTAGGAGGATCCTCAAGTTTACTCAGAGACTGTAAAATGAGCAGGGACCATCAAGGCCATTTAGTCTGACCTCCTGTGTAACACAGACCAGAGAACGCCCCCATGCAGGTATTCGTGGTCCTTCCGCTGTGAGCTCTTTGCAGCAGGGACCCTCTGCGTTTGTGCAGGACCTAGCACAGTGGGGCCCTGATCCATGACTGGGGCTCTTAGGCGCTAGGTAATATTACTGCTACTAATAGGGATTGAACTGAAGGGGGTGGGGGAGGGAAGATGATTCCATGTATGGCTATCATCACTGCCCCCTACCAGCAGGTGAAGGAACTGCCCTAAGCTGCCGCAGGGACTGGGTGGTACGTGGTGGAGTTAAGTCCTGCTAATGAGATAGATGCAATATCTCCTGGGCCTGACTGACCTTGCTAGGAGCAACCCATCACTTGCCCTCTGTCTGTCCAGTAAGGAAGAAAAATCTGCGGAAATAGAAACAGCAGGAGAAGAGGGAAGAGCTGGGGTGTGAGAGCAGCCTGGGATGCATCAGCACCTGTTCCAGGTACTCACCTGGTTCAGCGGCTGAGAAGGAAGGCAGGATTGGTCCATGCTACCAGCTCAGCGGGATTTGAGAGCGAGATGGGGGAGCGGGGTATGTGTGCGCGCGAGGGAAAGATCACAATAACTAGAGCAGGTTACAGTCTCTTGCTGCTTTTTTCTTTCCTTCCTTCTTTCCTGCCGTCCCTGCTAAATCCCTGCCCTCAGCATGCCATCTAAGGCCTCCTGTGCCTTCCTCAGGAAACTGAGATAATTAAATTCCAATACTGGGAAAGCCGACACTCAGCAGACCTGACAGGCCCCAGCCTCCTTCTCCAGAAAGAGTCATTCATCATTTGCAGAAGAGTGTGAATTTAACCCCCACTCTGCTGTGGCGTCAGCTGGCTGGGAGGCTGTTATCAAGGCAGGTGCTTGCCCTGGTACTTCTCATGGGAGAGGCTGAATTTAATGACGGTGCTGTAAAAATGTCTGGCCATCTCTGAGCATCCCCATTTGCTTGTGCAAAGCCCCAGTCTGCAAAGGGGAGTGATGCTGTGCTTTTATAAAGCATCTTCCATCCAAGGGTCCCAAAGCACTGGGAAAGGTGGGATCCTTGGAAGTGAACAGTGGGGCACGCAAGTGCAGAGAGCTTAGGAGGCTGGCCCAAGGTCACACAGTGAGTCCCTGACACAGAGCTGAGGTTTCCCGACTTGCAATCCACAGCCCTTTCTACCAGACCTCACACACCTTTGCAAGAGGGCTTTAAGGTCTACAGTGGTAAGTGCTACTGTCTATTACTCAGGCTGTTCCAAAGTGCTTTACAGACACAGATTTTGGCTGCAATCATGCTGTCAAACACAGCAGCTACAGGACCCCGGGATTCTATTTTTGGCCCTTAAGGGGCACCAAACCATATTGAGCCTACTCCCCACTTCTGGGGGACCTTAGTTGTGCAGGTGAGAGCCTAAGGGCATGTCTACACTGCAGTAAAAGCCCCAGGGCTGGCCAACTCAATCTTGCTGGGCTCAGACTGCAGGGCTACAAAATTGCAGTGTAGACATTCGGGCTCGGGAGGAGTAGGAGGGAGGGGGAAGAGCTGTTTTCTTCCTTGCTCCACACAGGGTTGTGTGTGCTCCCAGCTGATGATGTGCTGGGACTCTGCACTACAAGGTACTTATTTATCCAGCATTCAAACAGTTTAAAGATGGGACAAATTAACCTGTGTTTGTGTTGTCCTGGCAAAGACAAAAGGAAAAAATGTTGTCTCTACTCCATGTAGGAGCCTATGGTACTGGAACTGAATTCTGCCAAGTACAGAATATATTGGGTACAAGTTGGACATGAGCCCACATGCTGCTCCAAAATTAGATCCAACTCTGATCTGCCCCTAAAATACAGGGAAGTTTAGATCTTGTGTTCCAGTTTGGGCACCATCTTTAGTCTCAGAGAGAAGAAAAGCAGCTAGCAGGTCCTCAGACACTTGAGCCAAGTCTAATCAACATGACAGCAGAACAGTTCTTGGGAAAGCCATCTCTCTCTCCCCTTTTCCTCTCTCTTTCAAGTGCTGGATCTCAGTGCTGGATCCCATGCTTGCTTGGGCCAAGGCTCAGTACCTCACCACCGCTCAGTGACATGCTAACTGCTTGTGGGACAACAGAGGCCAGTGAGAAAAAGCCTTTCACAAGTTACATTTGCTGAATGGAAAGTTTTTGGAACTTCTACAGAAATTCCACTCACAACAGCTCTCCAGCAAGAAGTCAAGCGACAACACTCTCACCCAGCAAAACACCATGTTAGAGCATCACCACCATCCAAAGAGGCTTCCATGGGAGGGAGAGATAGCTCAGTGGTTTGAGCATTAGCCTGCTAAACCCAGAGTTGTGAGCTCAATGCTTGAGGGGACCATTTAGGGATCTGGGGCAAAAATTGGGGCTTGGTCCTGCTTTGAGCAGGGGGTTGGACTAGATGACCTCCTGAGGTCCCTTCCAACCCTGACATTCTATGATGTTTCCAGTGCCTTTGGAAAGCTGCCCTGGATCGTCCTGACACAGGTATTGCATGTTCCAGTCTGCAGGGGAGAGGCTATTTTGTTGCTCTGCCTATGGTGGTGATGCTATGAGACCTTACAAGTGCCACCAGGCTTCCAGGAAGACAGTTAGAGAGGTGGATTGCAGTCACTTGAACATGTACAAACGTACAGGTCCTTTTACAGGGATAGCTGCTCCTGGGCATAGTGGCTACATATTGGGCAGATCCAGCTAGTGAAGCAGGTTAATGCACTGGCCTGTGTTTGCTGGGGTCTAGCGCTCAAATGAACTTACAAGTGCAAGTGAGTCAATTGGGTTGCAGCCTATTTATCCATGTAAATGACTTTCTCACACAATTACTCACCCTCTGCCCAGTGTGCGATTGCTGATCTTTGCCCAGTGCTGCAGTGTCATGGCATCACGCGGTCCAGTAGACCACCATCCTCCTCCCGTTCTTCTGTGTATTTATTATGAGAAGCTGTTTCCCCTCCAGTGTGTTTACAGTCCATCCCAGGTGGGAAAGGCCGGAAGCTAGTTGGGACACGCAGCGTGAAAAAGGAACCTGACAGAAGTCAAATCACTTCCAAAAAGCTCTTTGGTGTTTATTTCTCAAATCTGAATTTCAGACACACTGTTAACCTCCTCCTCAGCCCCCCTCCAGGGGATTATAACAAGGCCCCACTGTTAGTTAGCATAAATAACGAGGTGTTATGTAGCTGGGATACAGGATGCAACAACTTTCTACCACAGATAACGGAGTCGTACAGAGATGGGAAGCTGGGTTTTCAAAAGCACGTTAGCAGGCGCCCAGACTACAGGCTTCCAGGAACACAGGTAGTAGATCAAGTTCCACAATCAGAGGGATCTGCTGCCACCTGGCTATCCTTCGTGGTCACTTCATGGGGCTTGAACATGCAGACAGAGCTTTGCACTGTCCTCTTCCTGCACTGGCAGCACAGGGAGTTGGAAGGACTCAGTGGGCTGCAGACCCTGCCAGATGACCCATGAGAGTATGCAGGGAGACGCTATTAGAATCCCAGGCTCTATTAACCCTGGGAAAGACCAATACACTGCCATTGAGAGACACGGGGCCCCCGCCTTGCCCTCCCAGCGAAATAAAGACCAATGTGGAGGTGGACAGCACAGCTCTTAGCTGGGCTGGCTTAGGACATACCCGCTGCATGCACTGTTTGGGTCAGGCGCCCCTCCTGCACCTCTCATACTGGGGCAGTGGTTTGTGGGACAGGGGCTGCAGATTGGGTAGAAGGAGACTCTTCAGCTTCAAACCCCCTTGCCCCAAGCACGGCATAGACCTGCTCTCCTTTCATGTGCTACCAGTGACACCCACCTTTACACCTCTCTCACCTCACATGAATACCCCCACCTCCACAGGGAGGCACTGTGGCCTACTGAATAGTGCTGGACTGGGACTCAGGAGACCGGGAGTCTATTTCTGGCTCAACCACTGTCCTTGGGCAAGTCCCTGCCCCTCTCAGTGCCGCAGTTTCCCTTTCAGTAAAATGGGCATGTACCTATTGGGTTCCAGGAAGTGAGTGGGCAGAGGCCCGCCCACTGCTGAAGGACCCCTCTGCAGCCTAAGGGGAGGATCTACAGGACCTGGAAACTAAATGAGTCCGGGGGACAACTAATGAAATAACAGGGACAGGAGTGCAGTCAAAGGGTCAAAAGAAGGGAGCCTGACACGGACACTGAGGTAAAATGGGCATGTAGTGGTGCAGTTGCCCCACTCCATGAGAAAAAGGGCTGAAACAGGCCAGAAAGGCTGCACAGACCAGCAGCCTATCAGCAAAGGCCTGAGGAGAGCCAATCAGGGCCAGGCTGGGCCCTATATAAAGGCTGCCTAGTAAAGGTGAGGGCAGTCTCTCCTTGACTAGCAAGGGAGGAGGACTGGCTCCTGAGGTAAGGAGGTAGCACCTTGGGGAGAGCTCTGGCCCAGTTACCTCCCAGGCTGTGGCCCCTGCTAAAAATGTCCACCTATCTTCCCTGGGCCACGGGCACCTTGACAAGAGGGGAGTGAAGGAGGGTAGAGAGAGGCTGCTGCTAGAGGGTCCCTAGGTCAGGACCCAGAGTAGCAGGTGGACCTGGATCCCTCCCTTACCCAGCACCTGGCCATAGAGGAGTGTGGCCGAGACAGACTGCAACTTGCCCGGAGGTGAGGGGCTAGACTTTGGGGTTGTGGTTGGCCACTGAGGCAGGTGCAAGCCAAAGGACTGTAATTACCCTTCTCTCCTCCTTCCCCCCTGCCCCTGGAAGGGGGCAAGAATGGAGTAGTGGGTGCTGCTAGAGGGCAATGTCCTGAAGCAGAACCAATGAGCAAGGTTGTTCCCAAATCAGCAGAGCAGACAATAGGTGAGACACCATGTGCAGAGCGTGCTCTGCAGCTGATGAGCTAATTCCTGGAGCAACCAACAGGAGGTGCCAGCGGTGGTGAGTCATGACCCCGTTACAGGGCATAATGCCACTCTCCTCCTTTGTAGAGTGCTTTGCTATCTACTGCTGCAGTGTGCTAGATGAGCACTAGGTATTGTTTTGTGCTCTGTGTGTGGGATGACCTTCCAACTTCTCCTCTGTGCTCCTCCACTCTTACCTCATTCCAGTTACTTCTAAAACCACCCTCCCACAGCACCCCCTCCCAAACGGCATACTTTTGGCTGTACAGAAGCACCAGCATACATAGATGTCCCTTAACAGGACATACACACAGACTAAGCTATTAAAAGAGGCATTTTCAAAACTCTGCTGACCTAATGCTGCTCCTTACAAAGGTCAATGGGAGGTTGGGAGCTACACCACCACAGCAGCTTTCAAAAACCCCACCCTAGGTTTGTTTGAAACCATCAAGACTATTGTACAGCTTTGAGGAACCACATAATCCTGCAATCAGCATCCTTCCTTGTCCACCCTCCTTGTTATGTAGAATCATAGAATATCAGGTTTGGAAGGGACCTCAGGAGATCATCTAGTCCAAGCCCCTGCTCAAAGCAGAACCAAGCCTCAACTAAATCATCCCAGCCAGGGCTTTGTCAAGCCTGACCTTAAACTTCTAAGGAAGGAGATTCCACCACCTCCCTTCTAAGGAAGGAGATTCCACCACCTCCCTAGGTAACGCATTCCAGTGTTTCACCACCCTCCTAGTGAAAAAGTTTTTCCTAATATTCAACCTAAATCTCCCCCACTGCAACTTGAGACCATTACTCCTTGTTCTGTCATCTGCTACCACTGAGAACAGTCTAGAGCCATCTTCTTTGGAACCCCCTTTCAGGTAGTTGAAAGCAGCTATCAAATCCCCCCTCATTCTTCTCTTCTGCAGACTAAACATCCCCAGTTCCCTCAGCCTCTCCTCATAACTTGTGTTCCAGTCCCCTAATCATTTTTGTTGCCCTCCACTGGACTCTTTCCAATTTTTCCACATCCTTCTTGTAGTGTGGGGCCCAAAACTGGACACAGTACTCCAGATGAGGCCTCACCAATGTCTAATAAAGGGGAACGATCACGTCCCTTGATCTGCTGGCAATGCCCCTATGTATACATCCCAAAATGCATTTGGCCTTCTTGGCAACAAGGGCACACTGTTGACTCATATCCAGCTTCTCGTCCACTGTAACCCCCAGGTCCTTTTCTGCAGAATTGCTGCTGAACCATTCAGTCCCTAGTCTGTAGCGGTGCATTGGATTCTTCTGTCCTAAGTGCAGGACTCTGCACTTGTCCTTGTTGAAACTCATCAGATTTCTTTTGGCCCAATCCTCCAATTTGTCTAGGTCCCTTTGTATCCTATCCCTACCCTCCAGCATATCTATCTCTCCTCCCAGTTTAGTGTCATCTGCAAACTTGCTGAGGGTGCAATCCACACCATCCTCCAGATCCTCACCTACCACTCACCCCCTTTACTTAGCTTGTCAGCTCTTGTCTTATTTGTATTACTGTAGCAATGAGACATTCTGGCCATAACCAGGACGCCGTTCTGTTCAGTGGTGGGCAGACACCTAGTGAGAGAGCCCCTGCCCTGAAGAGCTTACACTGCTGTTCTACCAGATACACAGAGTAGCAAAGGGGGTGCACAGCTGTGCACCCAACTTGCCTAGGGTCACCCAGTAGGTGACTGGCAGAGCCAGGAATAGAAGCCAGATGTCCAGAATCCCAGTCCACTGGACCATGCCACCTCTCATAGGCATTGGCCTGAAGCGCCTAGTATGCTTACAGGCATGATAAAATAACGAGTTTATCAGTTCCTGAGGTTGGAAGGGTATGTTGCTAAGATGCAAGACAACATCCAAACCAAGATGGTGTCCAAAAATCTGCCTTGATATTCACTTAACAGAATGTGTATTGGCTGGTCAATGTAGCAGTCAAAGCATGGTCCTTAAATGGAGGGTGGGGAGGGACAGCTGCTCTTGAGAAGCCTAACGCTTTTGATAACTGAGCCACTGGCCAGGGGAGGGGACTCCTGACTGCCTGGAAAACCAGAGTAATAAATACAAGGAGCTCCAGGCACTCCTCCATCTATTCTCAGTCATTGATTAGGGGAACAGATTGGTACAGGGGAAGGGGGAATAAACCACAAAGACCTGCCATTTCCTTGGGGCTGGAGACCAGACAGCTCTACACAGCAGTGGACGGGGAAAAACTCAACAGGCTAGGCCTGAATGGTGCCTATAGCACAATCCTTGGATGCTAATATCTAAACTGTATTCTTAAATTTATTCACCTAAATTTGGGTTATTGCTGATTATGTACTATATGTACCATATGACTTTTAAAAACAAACTTTATTTGTGGATAATCTAAGCACTATACCCAGATGTATAGACACACTCTTCTCAACCTGTGTATTATAGAATTTTAACATTAGACTCCTGGGTTCTGTTCCCAGTTAGTCCATTCAGACTGGGCAAGCTAAGGACTGGTCTACACATGTAGTGTTTTGCACCAGTGTAGCTCAGCAGATTTAGTTTCACTGATGCAAGCCCCTGACACAGATGTGCATAAACCAGTTTAAAAGTCACACTGAAGCTGGTGATTTACCATGTAAGCTACATCAGGACAGGAGCAGGTCTGTGTTAGGGGTTCACATGCGACTAACCAGATTGAATTCAAATCACTCGAGTTCTGGTGCCAGTTTTCTAATACAGACAAAGCTTGGACATGCTGGGCCTGAGTCACTATTGTCCTTCACCTCGTGCAGCATTAAACACCAGTGCAAGGGCATATAAACCACTACTAATCAGCTTTAGTAGCATGAGGTGCAGCATTCTGGAGAATCAGGGCCAATGTCTCTACAACATCTGCAAACTGGCAGGAGTGGTTTCCCACCCCCCAGCTCCTTGAGAATATCTACTTACACTAGACTGCCCTTGACATGAATTAAAACCACTGGGATTATTGCCCCCACACAACATTGAGGCAACTGGCCAGGAAGGAGAAGCAATCAGTCTAGCGGTGTTAGGACTGTGGGACCACAAGCATCACACCACTTGGAAACTTCAGACTGTCTCCCTTAGTCCACATATTTAGCCACCTGGCAGTGTACCCTCTCAAGGCACATATGTGGGCACTGCTATTGTCTATGAGATGGAACGTCAGATCCGCTCCAGTGTTTGAGACCGATTTGAGCTCTAGGGTGGGATTTTCACAAATGTTCAGTGTTGGTTCAACTTTGCTTTCATTGACGAACACTTCAAAATCCTGCTCCTAGTGGCTGGAGCGAAAAAATGTTCTAATATGTAATTACATGGAACTTCTCCAGTATGTCAAATAGTAAATGACCTGAATATCTAAAGCTGAAAATCAAATCTCTACTCCACAAATTGTTAATTTAACACCCCTTCCTCCCCCAGGATCTGGGCATGTAGGTGACTGTAGAGCATCACCGCTTCACTCTACACATAAAAGTGGCCAGTTACCACACGGGAAACATTTCCTGACACATGTAATTCCTCAAATCACCATTAAAACCAGCTGAAAGGATGTTTGCTGTGGTAACCAGAGCAGTGTATGGAAAAGAAACTATTCAAAATTTACAAGGGAAAATATTGGTGTGAAAATACTACAGTCAAATCTTTGACTCATAAGGGGATAAACACTTGGAGGATCCCCAGAGTTTGACCTGTCTTGAGAATGTCACTTCAGTGGGGAAGATCCTTCAGATTTTAAAGTATTTTGAATTCCCTTTTAAGAACCCACAACACTATTTAAGTAGGACCTACAAGGCCCAGTATTTTGTTATTGTGCCAAGTCAGCTGAGGAGATACAAGTTCCCTAACAAACCTCATTCCTCAACTTGTATTGCAGATGATGCTGGTGAATATATAGGGCCAGATACTCTGCTGGCGAAATGTCACGCCTATTTATCCCAGATAATCATCTGGCCCATAACTGCTTGCTCCTTGTAAAGATCTGCAGGTTATCAACTGCACAGAGAACATACAGGAATACTTCCACCACCACGGACACACAATCGTTAGAGTGCTGCAACACGCCACAACAATTTAGAGCTAAAAGCGAGGAAGAATTCAGTAGGCAAGGGAAATGGCAGCATTAGGGAGACAGGATGTAATTAGCCACGTTAAGGTTTGGGTATGGGATGGACACACAAAAAAACAGGTCAGCTTTACCTCTGTTGAAAGTCACACAGAAGAAGCAGCAGCAATATTTTGCCAAATGAAAAGAACTGACAAAGATCAACAATGAAAGAATTTCCTTCTTACATTTAGAAGGGTGTCTTGCAGAGAATAAGGAAGGCAGAACATGTAATATAGGAGCTATTGACCTGCCTACTTCTGTCAAGGAGTGACTAAAACCCCCATAAGGAACATCACATCATAATGGTTATTAGCCTCGTTAAGAGAATAAGCCCGTTAAACGAACACCTCTAGTCGGCATGAGCGCCTCTCTCAAGTGGATGTCTGCTAATGAAGGAAACCTATTAAAGGCCCCAAATGAGCCTGCATCATGGCTGGGTAATATGTTCAACAGATCCCTGCTGGATTGCAAATTGAAAGGCTTTTAAATGTTTGTAAGGCTCACGCTGATGCTCCACAGTAGAGTTAAAAAATCATAACTTCAGATAGAATGGCTGTTCAAAAAAAAAAAAAAAAGCCACAAACAGATTTTGCTTAGTTCACAAGCAGGAGTTGCAGAGCAACTTTTCCTCCTGAAGCAGTCATCCTTGCTGGCTGGTGGCCCTGTCAAATCCTACCCAGAGACCAAAGCCACCAGAGAAGTCACGCCTTTGGGGTTACATACCTAACACTAGAATGCCCTGATCTTGCAAAGACTTGTTGTGTGTTAACTTAAACATGTGCCTGACCAGTCCCTGGGCCACACACTCAATTAGGGAGAGTTGGTGCTGAAGTCATCACCAGGTAAGGGTCGGGCCCATTGACTTAAATGATACTACTCATGGGGCATAAAGTTAAGCACCTGATCGCAATCTGAAGAATCAGGGCCTGAGGCTGCTTCTAGATTAATTTACTAGAGAATGACTGGATGGCATGGCCTGGCCACACTGTCTCCCAGCTCCACTCACCTCTAGAATCTCTCAGAACATATCTTGGTCCATAGCCGTGAGGAGTACTTTGCCAGCCATACATGCACATCTCAGCTGTCTCTGCACCTTTAGGCATCAATCAGCTTAATCATCATAAAAAAGGATGTCCTACAATTCTGGCCTGTCCTTTCACTAAGATAAAACTTGCCACTAAACCCATAAGTAAGCAGATCACATTTAAGTATGTAATTAATGGCACACAGTACAAGGTTGCACATGCAAATTTAACTTTTTGATTGCTTAACTGTGCAACCTGCTTTTGAAGTTTTTAAATGGCATTTCTTAGGGTTAATAGAAAAACTCTTATCTGGATCTACAAGGCTAGACAAGGCCAAGAAATCTAAGGCCTCTGCCTTATTCATTGTGCACAGAACAACTCTCTTATAAAGATAGGTTTATACTAGTGTAGATGGTGGATTCTCTGTAACAATCTTTAAATCATGATTTGAGGACTTCAGTAACTCAGCCAGAGGTTATGGGTCTATTACTGCAGTGGGGGGGTGAGGTTCTGTGGCCTGCAATGCACAGGAGGTCAGACTAGATGATCATGATGGTCCCTTCTGGCTTTAAAGTCTATGGGATTGTTTCCCTTACAAGGGCCATGATTCAAGTGGTCAAAATAACAAACAGTGCAGAGAAGGCAGATCAGGTTCTTCTATTGATCCTCTCCCATAACACAAGAGTAACAGCCATTTTGGTGCAAGGCTGGTTATAATAAAATTTGATTAAAACAGAAATTTGTAAAGTTATGAGTGACTCTATTAAAACCCTCTTGGGGTTTTTCAAACACTTAGGCAACCCTTGCTGTTCCTAGCTCTCCAACTATAGTATTAGCTTTGTATACCCAGCAAACATTCCTACAAAATAATAAAGAAGGATGCCCATCAGAGCCCCAGTGAAGAAATACATGCTCTTGCAGGGATGAAAACCTGCAACCAGCTCACTTACCGGTTCCCAGAGGAGCTCTCTGCTACTGGGAGATCAATTCTAACCCAGACACTGCTGCTTTCTTCTGCCCAGGAGCTTATTAAATCATTATTGAAGAACTCATCCCTCCTATTTCCAATAAGAAGAAATGACTGTCTTACAGGATTTCACACTGTAGCTGACACATGCATACAAGAGCAGGATGGCTCTTCCCTTCTAACTGACATGGAATCTCTGTTCCAGATCAAGTTTTCCATTAATAATGTACTTATTTGCTTAGTAAGACCCACCTGCTCCTAGTCAATATACACAGAACCCTCCCACCAGCTGGGGCCATGTCTAATCAGTGAACTAAATGTGCAAGGGTTTTCCCATACAACTTATTTACACTGCTAAGTAGGTCTAGAGTGATTAAAACTGATTTTAAAAATAAATTTTGCTTTCTTTAAATTTAAATCAGCTTTTTAAATACATTTTATTTTTTAAAATCTGTTTAAAATTAAATTTTAAACTAGCAATGTATGTTGAGGCCTAAACCTCCGATACTCCATTTAAATAAATAAATAAATTAAATAAAATATGGTGCACCAGTGATCTCTCCTCAAATTTGAATTACAGAGAATCAGGGGAAAGCATTTAACTTCTGAGGTCAACTCAAGATTTATAAATATGTTAGTGTTACTGCATTAAGTATATGATTTTGGAGCAAATACTGGTATTTACACTTTTCCAAATAGAAGTTATTTCAGAGTTTGCTGCTTCTGCAGCAAAGCTTTTGCTTTTAATTATTTTAGGTTTCAGTTTAGCTACTAGGTGCAAAAGTAGCATTTTCTTCATTTGTATTAGTTCACTCAAAGCTAAGAAACTGACTGGGAACTGAAAAAGCAGGAAAGCTCATTTTCCTCTCAGCTGGTGCCATTCATAGATTGAAAGAGAAGATCTGATCTACCAATTCTAAAAACTTAAAGGACATGAGGACAGATTTGCAAAGGTATTTAGTCTCCTAAAGATGCTGACAGGTGCGTATTAGGGTTTTTAAAAGTGCCTAACTCCCACAGGTTTCAATAGGAGTTAGGCACCTAGCTTGTTCAAGCACTTTTGAAAATTCCACCATGTTCCTATCTGCATCTGAATACCTTTCAAATTCTGGCCTAGGCTGACCTGAAACAATCCATCAATTTACTAACTACAGTTAATACTTCCTTTGTTTAATAAATCAGTTTGAAATGCAAAAAATGTTTTTTAAACTTACTTTCTTATGTATCCAGCACATTTACTGTAGTTTTATCTAATAAAATTTAAAATGCTGGTTTTGCACATTTTGACTTCCAATTTCCATCTAAATGCAGCTTGACATAAATTCTAAGTAAAAAAAAATCATCTAGTAAATGAAGACTGAGTTATTCACCATTTTCTAACATAACAAAAAATGTCAACTTTAAGAATCTCAGTAAGGTATGTGAACCTATATAATTGGTTAAATAAACAGGGTAGCCTCCTGGTTAGCAAAAAGTAGTACCAGATGTACTGTAAAGGCTATATTTAACTGCAAATCAAATGGTTATATCAACCACTGAGAATGAACTTTTCTTTAGGAAAACTACTAAAAAGTACAAATGCAAAACAAAATTAAAATGGATTATTTAACTGTTTCCTACTTACTGATTTAAATCAAATCACCTTAACTCATTCTAAACTGGCCCACCCATTCCCCTACTCAAATAATCTCCCTTCACATCATGCCTTTTTAGAGAAAGCTGGTGCTTGGGAATTGGAAGCAGCTATGGACAGTAACGTTCCCTAATTTTTTTCTTTAGCTCCTACCTTTTCTTGTATGGGAAGGAAAAGGGCATTACCCAGAGGCAGCAAACTTCACTAGGTGTAAAGTTGGTGGTGGGGCAACGTGAGTCCCGAACAGAGCCCCTGCCATTCCACTTATTAGCATATTGTATGGTTTATAGACCAGCAAAGAGCCTTTGTGGGGAGGAGAGGTCCAGGGAGACAGTGCTGTGGAGATAACTGCCGCCCCCCATTCTATACAGGACTGGAGAGATCAACACATGGAGCACCCTCCCCATATGAAGTTCCATGCGCCCAATACTGATCTCCACCTCGTTTTTAAATGCTTAAGTTTTGTAGCTGACATGATAGATGACTTCACTGCTCTGTGACACATTTTAATCAAGTTGAAAGATTGTCTAGTGGTTAGGGCTCTTAACCTTAGATATGGGAGGCCTAGGTCCAATTCTTGGATCTGTTTTTTCTGACCTTGGGCAAGTCCCTTAGCATCTAGCACTTTAGTTTCCTATCTGTACAACGGGGACAATAGCACTGCCCTACCTCTGAGGGGTGTCCCGAGGATAAGAATACTAAGGTTGTGAAGTGTTTTGAGATCTACTGCTGAAAAGTGCTGTATAAGAAATAAGCTTTATTTATTAACTGGTTTATTAAATTACTCTTTTGTGGGGCAATTTTTACAGGATGGGCACACCATGGCCCAGAGGCCCAGCTCCTCAAAGGTATTTAGGAACATAACTCCATTAAAATCAATGGGAGTTAGACACCTAAATGTCTTTAAAACCCTAGCCCACAGAGACTAAAGTTACTCTCCAAGTCAGAGGCAGAGCTGCAAATGGAACTTAGGAATATAGGGTTAGGCCAGGACTCCTAACACAAGACCATCATTCCACATCACCATTCAATGGAGCAAAGCCCTGACTCCCCACCACTGGATTGAAATACCAACCCCATAGCCATGCAAGTATGTGGGGTATGAAAACCCTCCAACTGTTCCAGCTTTGCATTTGCAATCTTGGAAACTTTTAAGTACTTGAGAAAAATGTAACTCTGAACTCAGTTTGTGTGTGAGGGGTTGTTTATAGACCACGGTACAGGAATTACTATCTTTAAATAAAAAGGAGTACTTGTGGCACCTTAGAGACTAACAAATTTATTTGAGCATAAGTTTTCGTGAGCTACAGCTCACTTCATCGGATGTAGCTCACGAAAGCTTATGCTCAAATAAACGTGTTAGTCTCTAAGGTGCCACAAGTCCTCCTTTTCTTTTTGCAAATACAGACTAACACGGCTGCTACTCTGAAACCTATCTTTAAATAAGTCTATTGAAAAGGCTGCCAGGATTGTAGAGAGAGGTTTTCTTGGATGTTACCCCTCTGTCAGGCTCGCCTTCCCCCCTCAACCTGCTTCCTGGCTCCACAAATTTGAGAGCTGTCAGCAGCCAATTCAACTTACAAAGATGTTGTGACAAATGCGAGCCCAGCCTCTTTGTTTCATATCCCTGGAGGATCACAAAGCCCTTCAAGCTGAAGTTGATGAACACCACTGCAAACCGGAGATAAGCTCCGCTGGGAAGCGAGCAATGCTCAGCCCTGGCACCTGATTGGCAAAGCTTCAGCAGCGTGACCTATTTCTGCAACTGCAGAGCTTTGGTGGCAGCTCCCCCCCCCCACCTCACGTAAATGCAAAACCCTCCAAGCAAGTTACCACAGAGGTAGGTGATAGAGCAAGCTAAATTGATGGATTCAAAGTATCAGCTTGGGACTATGTGTGTGTATATATATACATACATATATATATATGAATGAGAGAGTGAGATTTGTCATATTGATTACTCTAACTCATTTGGTAAGGTTGCCTTGCGGCTTATTTACGGTCTCTTAATGAGACCCCTAAGGTGACAGGAGTCAATGTGACTCATACATTAATTACATGCTACAGAATGATCATGCTGTATTTAGCCTTCTCCCAAACATGCTCCAATTCCACTGTATAGTCTTTTATAATACATGCCTCAGCAGGCCAGAGCACTGACTGCAGGGCTACTGCCCAGAGTCAAAGGCCAGTATTGTAATGAATACAGAATGCAGTAAGAGAGCCTTGTAGTGAGGGGATCTGTATAGGGCACCAAGCATCGCTCAAGGAAAACTAGCTTTGAAATTCTAGCAGTTCACCTCACATGGGAACATCCCTCCACAGCCCATATACTTTAAAGCAAGTCAAGGGGGTTAGCTTCCACAGTGTAGAGGGCAGTTGAATAAGTTGGTCCATAACAACACTTGGAAAGTTTCTTTTCCCTTCCTCCAAAGGAGGAAAGGACAAGACACGGATCTCCACTTTCCTAAAACTCTATGCTAGCCCTCCCTCAAAAGAATCAGATGCAGGCTTTATTCAGTGCTACTCCAAATATCTGCCATAACAACAGGAGAGAAAGAATTTACTCTAGAAAGGTATGTGGATATAAATATAGATGTTTTTTCTTGCCATCAGCTAAGCCACTGAGAGATTAAGGAGGGGGTTGTCAAAGGCACAAATGGTAGTCATGTGCTTAACCGCCATTTGTGCTTTTGAAAACTTCTCCCTGAGACTAAATATTTTTTAAAATTGGGTAAAAGACAAAGCGTAAATATTTAATAGAAAAGACAAAACAAAACAAACTACAGGACAGGCTAAGGTTAACTTTAACAAACAAAGAGAATATGGATGAACTGAAAAGGCTGAAGTTAATTATTAAGAAAATAGAAAGAGGCTACCATTAAATATAAGCAGAAAAAAAGACAAGGATTAAAAGATTTCTGAAATTTAAAGAGAGGTTAAGTATTCAGAGAGACTTTTAAAAATATGGATTTTCCCGCTGACTTCTTTGCTTGTGTTTTACAACTAGTCCCCTCTCCCCTCATCCCACTGTTTAGATTACAACTCTTTTGGACAGGAGCAGTCTCTTTTTGTGTGTTTGTACAGCATCCAGCACAATGGGATCACAATGTTGTTCAAGCTCTTTGGGTACTACTGTACTACAAATACCCATGCTGCTTAGAAAGGAAGCTGCCTTATAAAAGACTAAATGGATGGATCACTGGTCATCACTGGCACAAATCCACCTGAAAATACAGAGACAAATGGACTTTGCTTTTCAGGCAGATGGAGAGGAGATGGAAATCACAAAGGAAGCCTCATGCATACAGACAAGCTGAGATGTGCAATTTTTGTCACTGTTCAATTACACCTGTCCAAGGAAACCGATTGACTTGAAGAGTGACAGGCAAAATGAAAATTAAGCGTCACTGCTGCAAACTCCTCATCTCCTATGCTTCATTAGTTTCCCATAATGTATGTGCATAATGATGATCTAAGAGAGAGCAAGACTGCTACCAATCAAGCTTATCTGTAGCAGAAATGACTACAAAAAAGTGGGTGGCAGTTAATTTTTCTACCAGTAATTGAGAAAATAAAATGTTTATCTAATTTCTAAGATGTAAACAATAAAATAAAAATCATTTTTAAAGTTATTACCAGCCTGTAGAATAAAATCACATTAAAACTAACATCAAGCATACAAAGTATAAAGTTTTGACATGATCTACAGAAACAGAATATTGTACAGCCTTAGGTTGTTATGTATCCCTTGGGAAGGAGTCACTACAGCGAACTCTCCTTCCCCACCCCAGCACAAGGCACCATATTGAGCCTGCCTTCCAGATGAGAAGGGACTGGAGCTCAATGCTGCTCTGGATGAGGCATAGCAGTCACTGCAGAGCAATGTAAGACATTGCTTTAGCACTGAGCCATGGTGTTTCTGCAGCACTCGCAGGTCAGTGCAGATGGAGAAATCAGATATGGTTCTTTGGCTTCGTACTGCAGAGCCCTATCAGGCCAGTGAAAACAAAAATAAAGTTATTTATGATGAAAGCATTGAAACACCAATTCTGGGTAATTTGACCGAACAATAGCTGCCGGGGTATAAATACAAGTATAAATAGCTGCTGTGGTATAAATACAACTTGCAAATACAAGTACCTGAAGGGTATAAATATGCGAAGGAGGAGGGGGGCGGGGAGGTATAAGAAATAGCACTTGCATTAACTAGATGAAATTGAGCAAAGGAAGATCTAGGCAGTAAAACTTTGCTAATGGTGTTACCTGTTAGATTGAAATGGTCTCCCGAGAACCCTCATTACTCAACTCATTTAAACGAGACAGAACAAAAACACTAGATAAATATACACTAGAGAACAATCCTACAATGGCTGACGATAGTGGATGAGATTGCACGTAACCACGGTGGATTGATTTAAATCACCCGTTTTAATCAACTTTTCCATTGCTACTTCCATTATTTTTGAAAGAAAGGTGCATTCTCATTGGTGATATAACAATTATTTGAGCAATTATATAGCTTAATATTTTCAGATTCTTAACTATACATTTTTAGCATGTTAGAAAATGCTTATTTACTAGGTAATTAACTTTTGTGCATCATTTGTGTCAAGCTGCATTAGGATGATTGCTGTTTTGTAAGTTTCATTAAATTCCAGTTTTTAATTTTTTTAAAAACAAAATAACCTTAAATGCTTTAGATGCATAAACTTCTCATCAAGATGATTCACATTTATAACTGAATGATTTATTAAACAGAGGGATTAACTGTAGCCAGTGAATTAAACTGATTATTTCAGGTCAGCCTGGGAAATTTTTCAAATATGTTTCAGTGAAAGTAACTGCAGCTTAAGTTCCTACTCGCTTAAGTCTCTTGAAAATGACAATCTCCTAAGTTACTTGGACTTCAAAAAGTTAGAATCAGGGGGAAAACATCTTTCTTTATGCAGAAAAGCAGTCTTTAAATCAAAGTATTTGATAGAGGCTTATGGATTCAGCATATTTATTTCAATTATTTAAGAAATTATAATAAATGTAGTCCTTAATATTTTGTATTACATTGATTTCATTTTAAACAAGTTTATTTTTAAAAAAGAAAAGCCATTGATTTTTAACAGATTTTTTCCTATCTTATTTCTGTGACTGGTACGTGGTTATTCAAAGGCACAGTATCACGTCTCCTCTCACAGACACCACACAGGATTTTGCATTATACTATGCTAGTTTACCTCCTCAGTCTGAGCTGTCTTTGGATGAGAGAAAAATCACTGATACTTTACTTCAAGGTGACGAGTACAATAACATTGACACTGCTGTGGTAAGGTTGGGACAATAATAGAC
Organism: Lepidochelys kempii; assembly: GCF_965140285.1. Classification (NCBI taxonomy): domain Eukaryota; kingdom Metazoa; phylum Chordata; order Testudines; family Cheloniidae; genus Lepidochelys; species Lepidochelys kempii. The sequence continues at coordinate 25,469,001 of NC_136392.1, read as the reverse complement.
TAACATAAAACTTGGCTAAAATAATTCACACACAAAAGACTGTAGGGGTATTTTTGTAGGAAAGTAACACAGGAAGATTTATGTTGAACTACTATTGTGAAAGACTAATAAGTAGGTTATCGTGTTGGGCACGTATACAACAAATTCCTGAAGGAGTCTAACTATCTAGAAAGAAACATGCAAATTGAACACAGCCTAATCCCTACAACAGTAGGGATTCTTGTTTAAAAACAAACACAAACAAAAAACCACACTGTCTTACACAGAGTAAGAACTACAGGATAACAATGATAAGAATTCAGTTCTGAATGAACACCAGAGTCCTCACATGATTATTAATGAGAGATAATTAGTGAGAAGCAAAGAACAATTACAGGAAGAGTTCCAGAGATCTCAAACCACAAGGACAGTCAGTGAAAAATCTGACCTTATATCTCATGGCTGGCTTTTTGTTCTGAATACCAGGTGACTACTGCCCAAAAATTCAACTTCTGGTTACCAAACTGTTCAGATTCTCTTACACCAGGCTAAGCAAATTCAGTCTCTCTGCCACTGCAATTATATAGTGTTTCCAGTGTTTACGTAAAGGTGTTATCCTACTACTCTGATCTGGTTATTTTAGTGTCAGAGCTATGGAAAAGGAGGATTTAGTAAAGGATATTCTTTTTCCATCGCAGCATGCTATTGCAGAAGTACAATCAACATAGGTTGGGGCTAGAGAAGGATATAGTGATCACATGGTAGTTCAACCTACCTCCTAATTTTAAAGGCATCAAGCTAGAGTACAGGCTCCAGACTCTAGAAGGCAAATAGTTTCACGTGGGGCTTCTTCAACATAAGATGGCTACGGCCATCCAACAGGTGGTTATGTCCATGAACCAGAAGTTGCAGGAAAGTTAAGGAAATAAAAGTTGCCCAAGTACTCAAAGTGACCCTGGATGCATGGCATCATGTGGGTATACTCTCTCCCAATGGCTCGTAGAATGATGCCCAAGCCCACAACGAAAGAGCTCTGGCCTGGAGACCGAATATGCAATGTTTCTGGGCTTCCCAGATCTGCTTCTATAGCAGGAGCAGGAATCGGCTGGGGATCAAGTTCATTTCAGAGGACAAGATACAGAATTAAGAAAGCTGGCAAATTCGGGAAGAGGGGAAGAAAAATAAGCTAAATAAAACAAACACAAACAGTGCTTGGTTCCAAGACAGCATTTCATTCAGTCCAATAGCACTCCTTCTGGCAGTTCCACTACCACGGGGGCACAGTCATCTGGTTCAGCCTCAAAGTCCCATTTGAATTTCTTAGTTAGGTGGGCTTTAAATTTTTCTGCCTTTTTCCTCAGTGTCCTGTCAACGGTGGTGCTGCAGGTGTAGGAAAAAAACACCTAAAAGAATACATTAGAAGTCAGTAAGATAATCACAGAGGTGGCATAAATGCACGTTTTCCCTGCCTTGACTGAGGTCAAAGAGTCCATCTATGGGGTGGGCAGATTTCAGTTTCAGGTTAGTCTGGCTTGAGAGGAACTTTAGTTGCAGGGTTTCAGAAATGGCCATGGGGCTACAGGCGGCTCCTTAACAAGGCACTGCAGTCTCCATCTTCACTCTATAGCCAAGATAAACACTGCCTTCATTCCACAAACTCAGCGAGGGTCAGGACTCTTAATCTTTGAAAACAGACAAATGAGTGGAGTCCTGTTTCAAATAGGGATATGCATAGAGTTAAACATACACTCTTTTGGAAGCCCCACCATATAAGTGATGCCATTGAAAGTGAATTAAACCTTTACTCTTAAGTCACTTATTTACGGGCTTCTCAATGTCCCATCCACAAAAGACAACAGCAGTGGAAGAAAAGGCCAGCTCAATGACTAGAGGTTGAAAGCCAAAGGGCAGCCACGAGACATTTTGTCTAAATACACTTAACGCAGCTTTAAACAGCAATGATACAGGCACTACTGCAGAGTTCTAGGCAGGCATTAGAAGTTGGAACTGTGAACCTTGGAGACTTGAGCCTTTTTTTGTTTTAAGGGCAAAGTCAAAGACTTGGTCTTGTTTATTCTCTTGAGACCAAGTTTCCTGCAGGTAATGGTTTATAGCTGCTAAACAGAAGGAAGTGGACAGCAGAAAGGCTTAGAAGTACCAATCTCCTTCCCTCTAGAGAATGGGATTCAAATAAGATGACCGCCTATGAAAACAGCATGTCCTTCGCAGCAGTTGCCCATACCATACCATCGCTGAGCAGCTAGCACTGTCAGCTGAGGAGAGACCTAGGCCCAGACTGACGTGCACTGATGAGGCTTTTTTCTGAGGGGAGGAGGGAGTGTGCTACAGTAGTGTCCCCTTTGGCCCAGCAATTTTAGTTTCTCACCGTAACAAACGCTTAAAAATAAACCCCAGATATTTTAGGCAGATGAAACCAAATCCAAATTAGAACTAGCTGTTGCATGATTGAGAGCTCATAGCATGAGTCATAAGCATGCATCCTGACCTGGGGGGCAGGACCACCTTCCCTTTCTTTATGGCTAGATATGGAGCAGATCCCCACAGTTTTGTCTGCTGTAACATGTGACCACAATATGGTTCTCCAGCATTTCCAGTGTCTTAGAGGACAGGCAGGGATCTCCTGTAGAAACTGCCCTGGAGACTGGAGAAATGGAGGGCGTCCCCTAGAACACCTGTTTGAAAATTCAAATTTCTAATCATCGTGCACATTACGGACATCCCCTGAAGATCCTTGAACACAGGTAGCTGCAACCTGAAAAGGCCCTAAAGGAGGGATTTTCTAATGTCTCACTTACACATAAATCCATTAACTTTTCACACACACACAGTTTTTCTGTGGCACTTCAGACAGTTATTGCAGTGTCTGACTAAACAGGATTTTCAGCCTCAGAGCCCCTCTCTCCTCCTGCTTGAATTTGTGACACAGAACTCATTTCCACAGCAAATTGATGCTCTAAGCTAAAGAATTTCATTGCAGGATCAAGCTGAAGGTAAATCCCCTTTGGGAAGAATGCTGTTATTCAAAAGAGATCTATAGACAGCAGGAGAAAACACTGAAAATGAATGGCAAAGTTCATTGCTTTGTGTATAACTGTTTGCTTTTTCCTTGTTCATCCTACTGTGAAACTGCCTCTTCACAGGGAAACAGTAACAAAACTCTCCTATAAAATGAGGCCAGTATTAAAAAAGGGACTAACAGTGAGATCCTGGGGTTCTACATTTATCCCGCTCAAGAAGTTACACATCAAATTTGTTCTTATAGAAGCCAAAAAAATATTTTTTTTAAACTTCAAGTGCTGCAAAAACTCAATCTAGGCCTAGGGTATGAAAATCAAGCTGTGTTCTTTCTGCCTCTTCAACTACCACCAGGAATAAGGATTCTGCAATTGAAGCTTAGGGGTAGGTTCCATGCAAGAGGTGGAATACAGTCCAGCTCCCATTCCCATGGTTTCAATGACTCTAAAGTGCTAGCAGGAATAAACTTGATCAGTGAAATGAGCGGACAGGTTCTGTAAGAAGCAGACAATTTTACCATGTCACTTTTCTGATTACAATTACACTTTAAGATTGTTCTCTGGTGCCAACAGTGCTGTGTGTTTTACCCAGGCATGTGTGGTAAGAGGTGAGTTCACTACGTATCTACATCGAACACATCACCAGCCACCGACAGCACCACGAGGTGTGAGCCGGTACGACATCGTGCATCAACTATGAGAAAGGGACCGAGAGACTTTTTCCATTGGACCATATGAACTGGAACCATAAACTCAGTGAACATTAAATCTCACCAAATGAAAATCCATCCTCATCATCATATCCACTCGTACTCCACACCTGAACATAGCCATTATATGAACAACATACCCCCATATCTCAATGTCTGTACTTTGACCCGTTAACCTTTTACCCCCAATCAGGGAGATTGCAGATTATGTATTCTTTACGCCATCCGTTCCTAAACCAAATTTCACACCTTTTGATAATCTGTACCTTATTCCCTGATAACCAGAAATTTCTATGCTTAAACTCTGTACCATTTTTTTTTATTTTAACATCTTAATAAAATTATTAAATCTGTTCTTTTCCTTGTGTTCCCCTGCCTGTCTGTTGTATATCCATCTTATGCTTAGAATGTAAGCTCTTTTTGTTCTGTCTTTGTACAGCAGCTAGCGCAATAGGGCCCTGATCCATGACTGGGGCATCTAGGCACTCCTAGAATACAAATAATTAATCACAGTACTCCACCGGCACCAAGAACCAGACAGCAGTAATGTCAGTGGAGAACCTTTAGTGACAAAAAGCTGGCTTTAACCCAAACGCATTTTTCTTTTGTGCAGTTATGAGTGCAATGACCACCAGCAGTGAGCACTGAACCCAAGACCTCTCACATAATAGCATCAGTTCTTTAGCTTCAGCAGTATAGGCTAAAGCTGGGCTTTCAAAAAGGCCTAATGGAGGTAGGTACCCAAATCCCATTGACAGTCAACAGGATTTGGCTTCAAGCCGCTCCTCTAAAAATCCCACTCCAAGTCCACTAGCTGAAAGCAGTAGCAGGCTAATATTTTCGTACGTGGTCCACCACTAGAGGAGACAAAGACATACTTTGCCAATGGATTACATGAGGAGCTGGGCAGGAAACGGTTTTCCTGTCCCCCGAGAATGAGATTTCAGAAAGTTTTCCCTCACAAATTGGAACAAAAAGCTGAAATCTCAAAATTTTTGTGAACTGAAAATCCAAAAAAGTTTCAGATCAGATCAGCAGAACTGTTTTGTTTCGATAATTTCAAAATGTTTAACGTGTTTTGACCCTTTAAGATTTTAAATTTTTTCACATTTTTATTGTATATTAACTTACATTTCTAAATGCAAATGGTTTTGAAATGGAAAAAATTGAACTTTTCACTTCAAAAATGTCAAAACAGAATGTTTCAACTTTGAAACAAAATTTAATTTTTTTTTTTTCAAAAACAGAAAATGTATCAAAACTGACACTTCCGGACCAACAGTTTCAATTCTGATGAATCAGCATTTTCTGGTAAACAACTTTTCATAAAAAAATTCCCAGCCAGCTTTAGTTACATGAATATTTCCTATAATTGGCAACTGTTGAGGACGTGTATCCTTAAATCAAAGCTTTTGCTCATTAAAAGTATATCTACGTTGCAAATAACCCCGAGGCAGCGAGTCTCAAAGACCAGGTCAACCTCTGAGAATTGTGGCCACAGGGGTTGTTGTTTTTTTTAAAAGCAGCGTAGACGTGCCTTAACATTCTAAAACAGCTAAGCAATGCTCAGCCCATCAGACCACAGAGTTAAATTGCATACGTTGAACCTAAGAAGCTGGCATGGAGGGACATGTTGCAGGTTGGCTAATTTTCATTTTACTGTTTTATTGACTGTAAAAATAATGTTCATTTTAATACAACTGATTATGTTAATTACCGGCTTCATAATGTTTTTATAGCAGTAGAAGGAAGCTTTTAGGAAGTTACTTTCAGTTTGTGGGGAACAGGCCTATCCTGCATTGTGACACTGATCGAAACTGCTCGTAAGTGAGAGTTGTTAGGAGCCGATGGAGGAACTCGCTACACTGAAAACAGCACCTCTTAGTTTCTAAATTAAGATATTGAAATATTCTATAGCAGCAGCAAATAGTCACAGATACAGAAATGTGATCAATCTGACAAGGGAGGAGGTGGTTGGTACACAAGGCCTACAAATCATCTACAGTACATCTTGAACAATTATTGCCAAAAATAAAAATCTTCACTGCTAAACACGCATGTATGTGTCTTTGGGTTGTTGTTTTTTTAAAGAGGAAAACTTAGAGGCAGAAAATGGAATTTTGTTTAGCTATTAAATCTTTATGAATATTTAGAAAGATGTTAGCATGATTAAATGAAGGGGAGCTATTTTATAGGAACGTCCTTCAGATCTTGCTGTGCTGGATTATAAAGCCTTGCTGTGTCTGCGTCAGCACCAATGCAGACTTTTTTGCACTCTGGGCAATTCTCTCTAAATTCCCACTGGATAACAGTCTGGTTCAAGGCAAACAAGTAAGCATCATACAAAGCCCAAGACAAGGGGGATGGGGAAGGGTCCTCTTTGATACTGCCAGTGCTCTAAGTTCAAAAAGGGCTTCACTCCAACTTCTTCATGAACAGAATCATCTGACAATTTAAACCAATCTGAATCAGTGTCAGTGGACTTTTAAACTGCTACAAAGGAAAATTTCAATTACAATGTGTCAAATTCAGAAAGTTAGATCCCCTTGCACTCAGGCAAACCCCCTTACTAATGTTTAGTGTAAGGGAGTCTAATGCCTTGCCTATGTTAAGAAAATGTGTACTTCTTCAACTACATTGATTTACTTACACAGGCAGATACCCCTAATATAGACATACTGCATCAGAATGGACTGGAGCTTAACTCTCACTTAAGATACATAAGACCAGTGTTAATTGCCTAGAAGGCACAAAAGATTTAGTGTCCCCGCTCCCACGCCTCCTCCGGTTAGCTGCTTTTCTTATTACACTGCTCTGCTGGTCCTGCTATATATGGGTTAACTCCATTTACGCTTCCTAAGACTCCCATACATACAGTCTCAATGGGTCAAATTCAGAGGTGATGTGTAAGTGGGTTGTGTGTGTAAGCAACGTGTAACACAAAATTTTGTGGGGGTGGGGGGAGAGGGGAAAGAATGTATCTTACACAAGGTTATGTTCCCCCAGACTCCCCTCTGAATTTGGTTGAGTCTGGCTTTGTATGCCCACTCATTTCTCATGAGAATCCTCATACATCTGTTTCCCAAACCACCTGCACAGCTGGTAACTTACCTGTAAGGTGCTGGTTAAAAAGTTGTCTTGGGAGACTATGTCCACAAAGAAGTCAGCTGGGATTTCACTGAGCTGGTGGTACAGGACAGAAATAAGGTTGGTGTAGAGGACCTGATGCTTCCCTATGGCATCCTCTGATCTGCACAAAACATTCACAAGTTTTTTCCAGTGCTCAAATGCATCATACACGTTCCCAATTAGGAAGCAGATGAAAGCAAACTGCAGCTCGGCTGGAAACACCCAGTCAAGGGAGGGCATGGAAAAAAAGAGACAGGGAAAAACTTTAGTCATTCAACCCTAAGTGGAACAGAGGATTATATTACTCTTGTGGACAATGTCGATTTTTGCATACATTCGCTGGGTTTGTCTTGCTGACATACAAATAGCTCTCTGTACTCCTCATGGCTATATTAACAGTCATCAGTCCTCCAAGCACTGACCACTCTCCACCCCCTTGACTATATGACTGAGAAGCAAGCATAGCGCAATCAAAGAGGATATGTTATAGCAATGACCATTAACCTCATCATGAGCATTCATAAATGGAGTCTGAAAACAATCTCACTACCAAGTGATTTCCAGAGACTGTGCTCTGGTGTTTGGGTTGTCAAAAACATTATTTCTGTCTATTACTGAAATATTACAACACAAAGCCAAGACATCATATCAAGATTTTGTGGTCTCCTGTGACTCCATTTAAACACAATCTTGCCTCATAGCTGCTAGGAGGGAATAGTGATCTCTCTCTGGCTCTTCTTGCCTTTCCTGAGCCCACATGTCCAAAAAGAGGCAGCAAGGAAATTGCTGCTGCCGCCATAACTAGACAGTGGTGTGGGTACCACAGCATGGACACAAGGAGACAGGCGACAAGAGCAATCTATGATACTACGTGCGCAGAAGACAATGTGATATTGCCATTACAGCAGCTCTGCTTTCCTAGGCCTGGTCCATGCTTAAAAGTTAGGTTGACATCGCTATGGTGCTTGGGGTATGAACAATCCACATCCCGGAGAGCTGTAGATATGCCTTCCTAACCCCAGATTATGCTAAACTGATGGAAGAATTCCACTATTGATGCTCGAAGAGGTGGATTACCAACAGCAATGGAAAAATCCCTTCCAAAACTGTAGGTTAGCATCTACACTATGACACTGCAGTGCATAGCCCTTAGTATAGATGTGGCCTTATTTTGCCAGGCAGGGCTCGGAATTACCAGATTGTTGTTTAGACACTCACTTTGCCAATAGTGTCGCCTCATGCTTCTTGCAGAGCACTAGGAAACGGTAGCTAGCTGGGAAGGACATTAGCTATTTTTACCTCCTAGAATATTTCAGAATAGAGTTCTGCTTTTTTAGAAGGGAGAGAGTTAACACATAAAATGAGGAGGACATGAGAAGAATTTCTAGTAAATACCAAGCATCCAGGGTTTATCTTGAGGGTAACAGTGTCATCTCATCTTGGTTTCAGAGTCCTCAATAGAGCTGGCATTAACTTGTAGCAGACATTGCCATTGTTTCCAATGGAGTTAGCAGCTAATTACAGCAATTCTATTGAGGGTCGCCAGCTGGTAATTTCTGATATGTCAGTAAATAATGCATGTCACATTCTTCTGTACAATGAGCACAGTCTTTGTTCAAAGCTTTTCCTCACAACAATCCCCAAATCCTACCAGAAGGCGTCACCAGCGGAGCACAAGAGAAGGTTTCAACTTCCTATACTTGCTTCTTCCCTGTCTTTCTGCCACTGCTGCTCTAATATGGGAGGAGTGGGGGAGAGAAAAGCTTACCACGTTCAAGATTCCCTGCTGCTTAGTTATTTTAATGAAAACTGGAATTTAACAATAAATGGCTACAGGTAAAGTGCTGTAGCAGCCAAAACCAACTGACCAATTTCTGCATGTCACAGTGATGTCCTATTTGTCGCACTTTCCTATTTCTAGGATAACCCATTTTCTCTATTCCTAAATTGAACAATTATGTTGACACCCCTCTAGAGTGACCAGATAGCAAATGTGAAAAATCAGGACAGGAAGTGTGAGGTAATAGGGGCCTATATAAGAAAAAGCCCCAAATATCAGGACTGTCCCCATAAAATCAGGACATCTGGTCACCCTATACCCATCATGCTGCAATTAATGATTTCAATGCACTGTTGAAGACCCCAGGGCATGGCCACTAGTTAAGTCAAGGGGATGGAACGCCATAAGGGTTGAGGAAGTCTCCCTGCTGAAGGCCTAAGGGCTTCTTCTTAACCCCCCTTAATAGAATTCAGGCCTGGCTGGTTTGAGTAAGCTCTTTTGCTCTTAAAACAATGTTGTAGCCGCAGATAATGCCTTATAGTGTAAGGTTTGCTGATGCCAAGTTAAAGCTAGTAGGAGATCGTTACAAGGCCAGACAGACTGTGCTGGTTGTTTAAGTTGCTAGGAATGCTTGTTAGAGGTTGCAGGAAATAAACATTGTTGTAAACCATATAAGGAAGGCAGAGTATTTGTGCAAAGTTTTAATTGGCTAATATGTAGTGCAGTAGCGTTAAGGAATATAAAAGTGTGTGTAATGACCTGCTCTGGTGTGCAGGATTTGAGATTCTATTCTCCCTGTACCTTGTTTGCAGCTGCAAATAAACTTTTCTGCTTCTCCACCCCGTTGTGATTATTGAGTGAAACACACCGGGTAACGAAACCCTGCTGTTGTTTTGCCTCTCGACACTGGGTGCCGGCAACAGCACTGTAACTGCACCATCCAGCCTGTTCCCAGTGATCACCTTTTTCGATTAAAACATATATAGATAAACATAAGGGTGGTGGTTTACTTTCTTTTAAAAAGCGGCATTTTTGTTTATTTAGTTAATTGACAGGTTGCCAGGAGAGGTGGAACCAAACAACGTACAATGGAGGAGAAGACCCCAGAGACCTTTGTGAAAGGAACATTAGGGGAAAAGAGACACACCCATAGCAATACTAACATTCCACACACTGCTCTGAAAATTCATGCATAGTAAGTTGCACTGTAAAGCACTTTTCATTTAAGGATCTCAAAATGCTTCACAAACATTAAGCCTCAAAACACCCTGTGAGACAGGGAATGTATTATCCTTGCTAACTGGAGGCACAGAGAGGCTAAGAGACTTGCCAAAAATCCAAATGCTAATTTATAGGCAAGAGTGGAACTAGAACCTAAGTGTTCTGATTCCCAGTTTCATACTATAGACCAGGGGTGGGCTCAGGGAAGGGAGTTGGGGTGCAGGAGGGGGTGAACAGTGCGGGAGGGGGCTTAGAGCAGTGATGCAGGGAGGGGTGTGGAGTGCAGGAGCTGGCTCACGGCAGAGGGTTGGGGTGCAGCAGGAGGCTCAGGGCAGAGAGTTGGGGTGCGGGATGCAGGAGGGGTTCGGGCTCCGGCCCGGAGCTGCTTACCTGGAGTGGCTCCAGGGTAGGCTCCGTGCCTGCCTACCTGCCCTGGCCCCGCACAGCTCCGGGAAGCAGTTGGCACCATGTCCCTGCAGCTCCTGGAGGGGGGGGGGGGGGGAAGAGGGCTCCGCACATTGCCCTTGACTGTGGGTACCTCCCACAAAGCTCCCACTGGCTGTGGTTCCCCGCTCCCGGCCAATGGGAGCTGCTGGGGGCGGTGCCTGGATGCGACAGCAGTGCACAGAGCTCTCTGTCCTCCTGTCCCCCAGGGATGTGGTGCCCGCCGCTTCCTGGAGCGGCGTGGGGCCCGCGGCGCCACGGCGGTGGCAATCCCACAGGCCAGATCCAAAGCCCTGAGGGTCCAGATCCAGCCCGCAGGCCATAGTTTGCTCACCCCTGCTACAGACTATAATGATTGTTGGACACCATTCTTGCTGTTAAGCGTTCAAGGCTGTTTACGATTACTCTGTTTCTGGGGACAGCCTTTATACTCACCAAGCACATCCTGGGGCTGGCTGGAGTACTGCTTGTTAATCACTGTTTCCAGAGCATAGCTAAGGTCCATGCTATGCCTGGTTATTTCCTCGGGAGTAGCACCATCAGGGTACATCTGCTTTGGCATCTCTGTGAACCGGATCTCAGTGCCAGCCTTCAGCTTCATTTTGGGCAGTCGGGCCAGGCCTTCTGCGTAGCTCTTACATTCTGAGTCATATCGGGGCAGGTTCTGTTCAGCTCTGTCTTTGGTGTGCTTACCAGCCAGAACCGGCAGAACCTCTGAAAAGGCACAGATCTGTCCACTCTCTGGCTGCAGCTTCTTCATCACTGGTTCACTGATGAAGTTAGTGAGGGAGATCCATTTCTTGAGGGTCTCATATGGGTATGGCCCAAGAAACTTGTCCATCTCCTGGAGGTTTGACCTCATTATTTCAATCTCTTCTTCAGATGCTGGGGTGAGGTCCACTTCCTCATTCGATGAGTTCCAGCGCAGAATCTGCAAGTCTCGCTGCTGCAGGCTTAAGAAGAAGCCAGTACGGGGACCCGTCTCTTTGGTGTTACACCTGTTGACAGAACTATAGTGGAAGAAATGGATACCTGGAGGGATCATCTTGACTCCCCGGAATCTGGGGCCCACATGCCAAGTGTTGTAATCAATGCCGAACTCTGTCCCCTCAGGCATGTTCAAAATGACAACTGTGGCACCCTCAAAAAAGAGTCTCTTGGCCAGGTCTGGATCTATCTGCATCTCTGCCATCTTGTCAGCTGCTCCTTCCGTTACGCCAGGCCTCTCTACCAGGAATCTAGGATAGGGCAAACACATTGCACGTGTACTGCATAAACACACAGATGCGTCCATCCAGCATGTTTTATTAAAACCTTTGCAAGTTAACATAGCCTGATGCTGTGCTTCTGGACTACCCTCCCTGAGGCAGGGCCGTTTCGATGTCTGTGCCTTGCACAGTAAGGAGAACAGCCAGTGCTTAATAAATAACAGGCCATAGGTGCCGAGGCAGGCAGCCTCATGACCCCAGCCCGAGCTCAGAGCAGCACCTCACTGCACGAGGCGAGGCGAGAGGGGGGAAAGCCAGAGCAGAACCATGATATTCGGCAGCTAGGCAAAGTCCTAAAAACTTACCAGCGAAAGCACAAGAACTACGCACAGCCCTTCCAGTGCGGATCGTGGGAAGCAGCACAGCCTACAGCCCCGTGATACGCCGCTCGCCGCAGCGCGCGTCAGTGAACGAGAAGATTTTACAAGGCGTAGTTATAGAAATACTCAGCAGATAACCCCCCCCCCCGGCTTCCCCCTCCCGGTCTGCCCCCCCCCCGACCCTGTGAACCCTTCCCGGGTACAACCCCGCGGCGCCCGTCACCCGCCGGGGACAAACCTACGTTGCTCAGCCAGGGCGTTAAATCCTCCGGCCCCGGGCGCTGGGGGGGCGGGTCTCAGCCGCGCTGCGCACCTGGGTCCCGCTCCGCGCCTCACAGTCAGCGCGCGAGCGCTGGGCCCGGAAGAGCGGCTACTTCCGCCAGCCCAGCGGGTCCCACCGGGAAAGCGGCCCGGGCAGCCCCCTTGCCCCCGCCGAAAGGGCCCCCCCGCGCTCCAAGGCTGGCGTTACCAAGGTGACTGAGGGAGGGAGGCCGCACGTGTCAGGGGCCCTGACTCCATCCGCCATGTTCTTAGCGGCGGTGGAGGGTGTCTAGCTAACGACCCGGCCGCTGATACCTTTCCACAGCAGCGACAACCACATCTGGTCCAGGGCCACTGACTTGGGCTGGAGCTGGAGCCTGGGTTCTGGGCCCCTCCCCGCTCCCGGGCGTTCCTACCTGAAGGAGACTGAGCCTCCGCCTGCTCCTTGTGAGAGTGGTCCCTGAGGAGGGAAATAAATTGGAGCGTATATCCCGTTTCCGCAGCGCTGAGTACCCAGTGCTCTGAGGTGATCCGGGCCAAGCACTGAGGAAGTGGGAAAGGTGGTGTGCAAATATGGGGAAAATGAAATCTGGCATCCTGGGAACCTATCAAAAGGCCTGTTTAGCACCCCTGGGTGTCTAGATGGGGCAGGCATTGATACAGAGGCAGGAGGAGGAGAAGGTCTACCTGTGTAATCCCTGCTCTTCTTTCTCGGCAGGTCTTGCTAAGGAGCCAGGACAAAGTACCAGTGCTGTGGGCAGAACTGCTTTCTGGATGGGCCTGGAGCGTACAATCCAGGAGACTTTAGAGTTGCCCTAGAGATCTTTAAGCAATGAAGCTTGGAGTCCGTTTACTCCAAAAACAGAAAAGACCCTTCAAAGAGCTGATCCTGTAAAATCTGTTGGACCTCTTGCAGAAGCCCCAAGGATTGCAGCCAAGAGCTCATGTGCAAGGCCACTGCAGAAGCCATTGAGTTAACCTGCAGGGAAGAAGAGCTCACCACACATTTCCACTCATGGATTAACTCTGAGAACTCCTGCCTAGTTTCCTCTGGCAGCATATCTCTAAACTTTAAAAAGGAGTCCCACACATTAAAATCATACCCGAGGGAGTTTGGGGGCAGCTGGGCCCTTTATACTGGCATGCAGTGACGTGCAGCTGCAGAGGGCCCTGGAGCGACCCCAGTGGGTACCACTGAGGGGAAAATTTCCAACAACTGCACGGGCTGCATGCACACCGAGGGTGGAATCAACATGTCCCCTCACTTGAAGAACTACCTTGAACAAAGACTGTAGCTTGTAAAGTTAGATCTGAGCCATTAGAAAGCAAATTTTAACTTTTGTTTGCTTGTTAGCCTCGTACTGGTCTGGGTTGGACTCCAAAACGTCATATCCACACAGCATTAATAATACACCCCGAGCATGAAACATCTCCAAAATAATGTTTCAACATAAATATTGTTAATAATTGCATGTCATTGACTTGACTAGTAGAAATCCACTTGTGGCTTTCCGTCATGCCATCCATCCTAGTCCAGGGAAGAAACAAAGACAAAACTTGTCCTTCTCCTACAAAGAAACTCTTCAGGGACAGGTTTCAGAGTAGCAGCCATGTTAATCTGTGTCCACAAAAAGAAAAGGAGTACTTGTGGCACCTTAGAGACTAACAAATTTATTTGAGCATAAGCTTTCGTGAGCTACAGCTCACTTCATTGGATGCACCTTCCAGCCCACTCCTAATTCCCAAATGGATGGCAATTTTACCTATCTTGCTCTAAGTTTCGATCTACCTACTACATCCCATCCAACCTCTTGGTCCCAGCTTGCCCCATCTCCAGGCTTGGATTCAGTTGGTACGCAATGGTTCAGTGTACTAGCACCTCTATCAAACTGCTACCTCATTCTCCAGAATTTCAGCTTCCAGAAAACTATTTTATTCCTTATGTAAGAAAGAAGGAGGTTCACAGATCTACACAATTTACTGTATTGTCTCGTTTTGGTGCCACAAGTGGTTGGTATTTGGTATTATAAGCCCACAGGCCCCCCCTTCCAACCCAATCAAATAGGAGCCTGACCCAAGAAGCCTAAGAAAGCCCATGGACATATTCAAGCCACACCAAGGGGGAACCACCAGTCCAGTGGAGCTCAGAGAGCACGCACCTTCATATTTTGAACATTGTAGAATGTAGTGTGAGCAGCATCTCATTCTGGTGACTTGTGTGGATGGAGCTTATTTTGTGTGTGAAGCTTGGAAGAAAATTAGGAACCCCACCCCATTTAACCTCTGCATTAAATAGACCCCTGAATTGTCCCCATTCTGCCCAGTCCTGTACCAAGATACGGAAGGTCCTGCTCTCACTCAGTGCTGCCCCCAGGCATGCTTTCAACCTGTAAAGCACCTGGGTCTAGAGCTCCTCTTCTAATTCTCCACTGACCAGATCAGAGAAAAGTCAGTTTCAGGCCACAAGCTGGTTGAGCATCAAACACATTTATTTCACTTTTATTGAATACAAGAACAGTGAGCACACACGCATACACCACCAAGCACTGAAAAAGAATATGATTGAAAGGGCCAAGGGGGAGAAGAGGAACAGGGGAAGAGGAAAGGGGAGTTAGTGAAGGAACAACAGAGCATTGCAGTTGGTTGGTAAGGTGCTTTTCAAATAAAAATCATGTTTATTATTATCACTCATGCAACTGCAGGCAAGTTTTGAAATGAACTTGCAGATTTAAGGACAAACAGGCACTCGTGTCTCCCACCCACTTCAATGGAAAGGCCCCCAGAAAAAAGAAAAATAATGATCAACTATCTGAAACGTCAGCTACAGTGATGAAGAAGGTGGGAGGAAGCCAAGGCCTTAGAGTGATGTACGGCTTCAACACCATCACAAACAATATAGATATATAACAAATATATAAAGAAAAAGCTTGAGTCTATTGCTCACCTGGCAAGGTGTGGATTATATATATCTATAAAACCCACATCTTGCCAGGTGAGCAAAAGACTCATGCTCTCCCCCCCGCCCCCCCCCCCATTGTCACTCACTGTGAGGAATCCAGAGAAATGGGTCCACTGTTTTTTAGCTCTGAACCTGCAGGGTCTGTTTCTAATCTTGCTTCCACTGATTTTGCAGCAGTGCAACTCCACTGTCCTTAATGGAGTGACTCCAGATTTTACACTAGCATGAGCGAGATCAGAATCAGTTTCAAAATAGCCTCCAATTCAGTTTCAATGGCATCAAGTTTCTACCAGCTTTTATTTTTGTTTGAAATTCAAAATGTGTCAAACAGTGTGATGCATGGGGGGATTTACTCCCTCTGATAGCAGATCAGACAGGCTCACTGCCGTACACAGCTCTTGGGAACAGGTCCTCTGAGTTGGGCTTTTCGTCCTGAAAGCATATGTGTTTTACAGCTGACTTGAGTATGTTTAAAAAAAAAAAGACTTTGTGTAATTGCTGACACTCCTTTTGGTTTTGGTGGGTGTTGTCCCTAAAGCAGCAGCAGGTTATGGGTGGCTGTGAACTTTCAGGTAGAATCCAGGGAGAACACCACACATTTGGATTCATCAGAAGCCTGAAATGACCCTCACTGACATTAGCACATGAATGAGTGCTACTGTCAGCGAACCAGTGCTCATCCCTTTAATGCTTACATGAGAAACCCATGTGCGAAAAGGAGAACAGACTTCATGGAGACACAACAGAAGACAACTGGGAAGACCAAGGCCCACCAGAGACTCAGGAGTCCCTGCTATGGTAGGAAATTGATCATATGGGGGTATGCCCACCGGATTCTAAACATTCAAGTTGTCCATTTTCAGTAGGATTCCCAGATCTCATCATGGGGACTAGTCAGAGGTGTTTCCTCTCCAGGCATTAAGTGTATGTGTGTGTGTGTGTGGGGGGGGGGGCGGTATAAAGACAAAGATGGTGCAATGTTTGTGGACCCTTATGTAGCTTCAGGAGCTAGTGACAATTCCATCTAGAAATCAGTTCATTTTCTTTTCTTTTCTTGGTTCTAAGTCTGCCCTAACTGCCTGTCTCACACAGTGCCTCAGGTCCCAGCCTCCACTCCAAAGGCAGCAGCAGAGGAAGACTTTATCTAAGTGCCAAGTTCTGTCCAGCTGTGGGGAAAGCAGCCTCTCTGCGTTCCTGCTGCCTTATCAGCATCTGCCCTCTAAGTTCTGGATGACTGGGCAATGCTATCCAGCCCTGTAAACCTGCTATTCCCTGCACGTTTGTCACATGGTATATTCCTCATCAACTGTCGGTGGACAGGAGTCAACCCTAAGCCAGAGTATCAGTGGACAGTACCATGGAGGAAATGGATGAGGGAGCTGCCATTTACCTATTCTCGCCAGGACAGCTGTTGCACCACCTACAGCCACCCTGGCAAAATGCAATCATACAGCTTGCTGTGGAGAGGTACTTGCTTACCTCAAACATTTCACTTCAAAAGCTCTCGAGCTGGGGCTGAGGTTCAGAAATGAAGCTAACACAAGTGACTAGACCAGTGGGGGGGATCACTGTATGGATCCCTATCTCAGCCCAGGTGCCTGGTTTTCAAGAACCTGCTGACAAGTGTGATATGATACCTCTACTGCTGCTAGGGCTCCAGATCTGAGGAGTCAAAGACTCCTAGATGCTTGAAGCCTGGGAATCAAACAGTCTAACCTCAAGGCTCCAAACAACCTCAGCATCTTTGGATTTGGGGAATGGGGAGACATTTCTGTCTGGCACGTTTTGGTAATGATAAATGGATGCAGTCCATTCCTTCTTTCCCAGTCCCCCACCCCTCCAGGTTGCTGAGCACTCCCTTACCACCAACCAACCAATTACAAACACCATACACTGTGTCACTACACCAACCCCTCCTGCCGCAGTGCATCAACTCCGTGGCAAACATCCCATTCCACCCTCTGAAAGAGCAGCAGCTAATGAAATGTTCCCTGTTCTCTTCTTGTGGGATATCAGTGTGAGCTAAGATTCTCATAGTATATCAACCACAGTCAACCAAACAATTATAATTTAAAAATGTCATCAGCAAACTTACCAGCACGGTTTAATTAGTTTAATATCATTTCCCACCCGCCACTCCACACCCCCAGTTATATATAATATACATAACTTAACAGCACATTCATATGAAACCCCTACAGACTGCATTTTTATAAATGAGAAACCATATACATATAGTTTTGTTTTAAATGAGATCTGTTCTTAATTACCTTCAGCAGAACAAGAGACCGGACAAGTGGAGAGAGGAAAGAGAAGGAAGGACAAGTGGGTGGGTAAGAACAGAACCAAAAAATGATGTAACAGAACTAGCATGGAATGGGGAAGAGGGTTGATCACCACACATCCTGAAGCAGAAAATAATTACAAAGTAATCAAACAATTCAATGGTTCTCTCTCTTCTTTCCTTAGGTGGTGAATAGTTTTGCATTTGCTCGTGGGTTGTTGGAGTTTTTTTGTTGCTGCTTTGTTGCAAAGCACGTTTCCTTTCCATTCAGTGTGCAACAAATGAACCCATGAGTTGTGTGTCCTTTAAATGTAACATGCAAAATGGCGGTTTATTGTATGTTAATATTATTATTATCATGATTTGTTGTTTGTTTTTCTGATAAATCCAGTCAATTCTTCAATTTGTCTGCAAAGACTAAAGTAGGCGGTTGGTTTTGTGTGTTATTGTTGATGTTGCTGTTTGCAATTCACCTCCAGCATATAGCAGCAGTGCAAGGATGCATTTTGTTTCCTGTATATATATATATATAATATATATATATATATTATATATTTGCTATTCCTTTTTTAAAAAATTTTGTCTCTCGCCATTAATGTTGCAGCCAGGACGTCTAGGTCTCATTGAGGAATCCAGCAGGAAGGCCCCTTCTTCATTGTTCTCCAAGTTGGGTTTGAATAGAGATGCCAACTTCTGTAAACACGGCAGTCAAGATTCCTGCACAGGGCAGATGAAAATGATTGTTCATGGTGCATTTCTCTTCTCATTTGGTTAATATTATTTATTGGTTTATAAAGAGCTTTTTGCTTGTATTAAGGCACCAGACAATCAAGCTGCAAACACAAGGGGATATATTCTACTCTCATTACGCTGGTGCAATGCAACTGATTTAAATGCAGTTGCACTGATTTAAGGGTCCAATCCTGCAAGGTCTCATTGAAGTCACTGGTAGAGTCCCCATTACTTGAAGTCATTACATAAAGATTGGATATCTTTCTAAAAGGTGTACTAATTACTGGGTGGGTTCTCTGGTATTGTGTGTTACGCAGGATCAAATGATCATAGTCTTCAGCCTTATAATCTATTAAAGTAATTGGAATTGATGGCAAACAGCACCTTGCAGGATTGGGCCATGACTAAGGCTACATTTTAGTCATGGGTATTTTTAGTAAAAGTCATGGACAGGACATGGACATTAAACAAAAATTCACCACCCATGACCCATCCACGAGTTGTATTATATACCCTTGACTAAATCGGGGGGAAAGCGGGGGAGGGGAGCTGGAACGGCCTGGGGGCACTGCAGGTGCTCAGAGAGGAGGTAGCCCAGGGGGTATCCCGGGTGCGGCCCAGGACCCCCGCTGGTGCTGGGGAAAGGAAAGGTTGGCGGGGCTGGCAGGCTCCCTACCTGGCTCTGCGCCTCCCCAGAAGCGGTAGCATCCCTCAGCTCCTAGGCAAAGGTGTGGCCAGGCATCTCTTCACGCTGCCTCCACCCCAAGCACCGGCTCTGCATCTCCCATTGGCTGGGAACTGCGGCCAATGGGAGCTGCGGGGGTGGTGCCTGCAGGTGGAGGCAGGGCGCAGAGTCCCCTAGCCGTGCCACGCTTCCACCTAGGAGTGGAGGGATGTTGCTGTTTCCAGGATACCCCCGAGGTAAATGCCACCCAGAGCCCTCACCCCCTCCTGTGCCCCAAAACCCTCCCATGCCCAAACTCCTGCTGCTGCTATGGGCAGGGGGGCACAGTGGCCTGAGAATGCCCCAGCAGCAGGCAGTGCAACTGGCCCAGGGGCTTCATGAGCTGCTCAGGCGGCCCCCGGGCCAGGTGCACTGGCCGCTGCAGAAGTCACGGAGGTCATGGAAAGTCACAGAATCTGTGACTTCCGTGCCCTCCATGACAAACTCGCAGCCTTAGCCATGACTGAGGAGATTTTAGCCCCACATTTTACTGCAGTGACCAAGCTTTCACAGTCTTCCTTTATTTTAGACTCCCATTTGCCTTTCTTTATTGTCGATATAATGGTGATGCATCCCCTTGCTCTTTTTCCCTTGTTTGAGGTCCCTGTGCTGCCTTATTAGCTCACTCTTGCTTTTTCCTCATTTATCTATTGTGATGAAAGCTTACGTGCTGCGTAGGTGCAAAAACAAACAAAACCCAAACATTTTAAACTTGACAGATCTTGTTTCCAGCTATCTGTGGTAACTGTGCCAATGTATCTGGACATCTGGCCAAATTCATCTGAGATACATGTCCTCTGAAGCTGACAGAGTCACATCAGGGTTGCATTTGGCCCATTGTGTCTAAGTAAAATAGCGTCTGTTTCATTTTATGAGCTCAGGATGCCTGTTTAATGGATGACTAAACACAGGAAATGGGATACTAATAATATCCATTTTTCAAAATTCCAACCTCCAGCCCTGAAATTTAAAGCACGGCTATCTAGATCGATCAGAAATAGAAAGAAAAACAAAAAGCAGAGCCATGTTTTCAAGAGGGCTCCAGAAACGCCGGGAGTTTGTGAGAGTGCACTGGGTCTGCGCGTGCAAAATACGTGCTTTGGCACTGGCACATGGACATTTACAAGGAGGCAACCTAGTACTGGTGCGTGGTAGCAGGCTAGCAGAACCTGAAGACTGAAGTCCTCACTTTAGCCACAGAACAGGCACTCGCAATACAGCGCTCCATCAACCTCTGCTGAGACAGACAACAAGGAGGACAATGGTAGTGGTGGATTTGGTCATGTGGTCACAGCAATCAGATGGTAAAAGCTCTCTGGGTCATTCCCAGTCCTCTGGACAGGACCGTCCAGTCTCCTGGAACATACACAGTTATCCCTCTCCAGGTGCAAATGTGGGTTCTTAGAATGTGCAAATGGGCTCAGTCACAAACATGGCCATTTTTGGAAGCCCTTTGCAAACCTGTCCCATAGTGTCTCAGAAGGAAGATGAGTGAAACACCACACACTGGGGAAACAATTAAGAGAACTGACAGAGGGTTCCTAGGAAGGAAATCTGAGGCTATTTGGAAGTAAGGAGGGGCTGTGCAAGAAATAAACACTGGGCCTTGAGATATGTCCTTTGGAACAGTCATTGGGACAACCCTAGATAAAGAACACTGAGCACATGGTGCTGCCCACAGAACTGCTTTGCAAGTAGCCAGGTAATTGGGCAGCAAAGCAGTCCGCATAGCAAGTCTCAGAGGCTGCTCTAGGAGCAGCCTTTTAAAAAATTGTTCATGGCTCTGATCTACACTATTTCCTACTGTAACTACAATATGAGAGAGGCTCCGCCTGTATCATCACCTAGACGTCATAGCTGTGAGGGGTTCCCTGCCTGCATTGTTGTCAATGAATTACATCTGTGAAGGACTCCCTGCTTGTACCATTTATCAATACTAGTATATTGCACCTATTGAGGATGCCCTGCCTGCACTGTAACCTATATATATATTGTACCCGTGAGAGAGGCTCTACCTTGTAACTTCTATACATACCTGTGGTTTCTTGTCTCTTTCCTCTGGAGATGATTCTGTTTCTCTATATACCACAGCTTTGGTTACCAGCATGTCAGGGTGCTGTAGTTTTGCCTCTTTGATTGCCAAAGCTAATGCCTGTAAACCAGAACAATGTCAGAGTATTTACCACAATGTCAGTTACATCTTTTGTTAATAGCCAAGATTAGCATTGCTTCTGGAGCAAGCCACAAGGATGTCAGAAAATGGGCCCAGGGCATGTGAAACTACTCATGGCTAAGGTTGGGCACGTAAGGAACTGGGTTTGGATTGAATTCTCAAGAAGTTTAACCATCCCTGCAAACCCAAAGAGAGAGATTCAAAGCTGAATCTGTGGGTAATGACCTGACAGTACAACTTGCCTACTAGCTGACCAAGGATTTGTAAAATCCTAGGATGTCCTATTCATCATTCTTTGCTGGACTTATTTTCTGTAGAATCATAGTGAATAGAAGGGACCAAGGGTCATCTAGTCTAACTCTCTGCCAAGATGCAGGATTTGTTGTGTCTAAACCATCCAAGACAGATGGCTACCCAGCCTCCTTTTGAAAACCTCCAGTGAAAGAGCTTCCACAACCTCCCCAGACAGTCTGTTCCATTGTCCTACTGTTCTTACAGTTAGGAAGGTTTTCCTGAGATTTAATCTAAGTCTGCTATGCTGTAGTTTGAACCCATTGCCTCTTGTCCTACTCTCTGTGGTAGGGAAAAACAACTTTTCTCTACCTTTTTTATGGCAGCCTTTCAAGTATTTGAATCATAGAATATCAGGATTGGAAGGGACCTCAGGAGGTCCTCTAGTCCAACCCCCTGTTCAAAGCAGGACCAATCCCCAATTTTTGCCCCAGATCCCTAAATGGCCCCCTCAAGGATGAACTCACAACCCTGGGTTTAGTAGGCCAATGCTCAAACCACTAAGAGTGTCTACAGTGCAGCCGCAGGTATGCTTTATAGCTTGTGTAGACATACCCCTGCTAGCTGTACTCTAGCTAGCTTGCTAAACACAGCAGCGAGGATGCGGAGGCGCAGGCCCAACTTATCCCCCTGTACTTATAATGTACTTGCTTGTACAACCAGCACTGAAGCCCATGCGGTCACATCCTCACTGCTGTATTCAGTGAGCTAGCTAGAGTACAGCTAGGGCAGGTACCATTCGCACCCGCGGCTGCAGTGTGGATGTACCCTTCGAGGATTCCACAGTCTGGCTCCTGGTTTGAATTTAATCCTTGTTTTGGATTTCTTTTCTATTGTGCTTGTCTTATGTGTTCAGTCCACTCCCTCCTTTTGTGGTTAGAGTGTATTTTCAATTACAGCTATGCCACCCCAGCGGCCAGCCTCTGTTCACTGTCCAAACAGCTAGCTACACCCGAGAAGAGCAAGCATGTGCCGTTTCCTCGTTACTTAAAGCAACACTGGTGGGAGGCTCTAGACTGGAAGATGCTACTGGTCAGCATAAATCAAACGACCATGTTGTTTTGATTGTAGGCCCAAATGGGTAGCCCTTTCACGTCACTTGCTCAGGGCACAGATAGTGCAGAGTTTGCTGTGAGTGCAGAGTTTGCTGTACCCATATAGCACCTCCACCCCAGTTGATCCCCTCTTCCACACCCTGGAGAGAATGATCCATTCAGGGAAGCAAGCACTGCCCAGATGGACCCGCTTTCACAGCAGAGTAGGAAACAAGTGCAGGAAAGAGTCACCGTTGAAGGCCCTAACAGAATGGCCTCCCACAGGTTTCCCTCCTACCTGGTCTTGATCCACATCTTCATCACCCGTAATAATGATCCGCTTCTCTATTCTGGTCTCTGCAAACCCTCCTTTCACAGTCTGGAATGGAAAAGGGGGCAGGATGAGTCCACAGAGTGGATGATTCTCACGCACTAGACAGGTGGCTGCCTTGGAGGCTGCTCAAGCTTCAGCTTGTGGAGAACAGAGCAGTCTAATTGCTTTGTGGGGAGGGCCAAAGGGAACATATTGCGCCAGTGCTCCACAGACTGCTCTGGCTTCCTGTTCACTTGGGGATGCAGTTCAAGGTGCTGAAGTTGATCCTTAAAGCCCTACATGGTTTGGGTCCTACATTAGCTGCTGAATTTGAGATTCCACCTCTTCCTGTATGTCACCCCAAGAGCTGAGATCAGCTGATGTGTTTTTGCCCCACTTTCGGGCACCTGTGTGGGTGGCTCTCCCTGGAGGGCTCTTGGGTTTGGAAACGGCTCTCTTCATTGGTTTGGCATTAGGTGTGGTGGGTGGGATTTTCAAAAGTGCTCAGCACCAACCTCACTGCTCCCAATTAAATCAGGGGGAGCTGGGGCAATGCTGAGCACTTTAGAAATCCAACCTGACTCAGAACATTTCTCTCTGCGTCGCTGGCAAAATCTCCCCCTTTCCTAGTAGATCTGATTTGGTACTGGTGTGTATAAATATATGACATGCGCACTGCAAACTGCCTGTACTCCTGAAATGTAGGACACAGCCAAAAATGGCAGAAACACATTGGCCCAAATTCCACCCCCCACCCATGCTACTGGCCCCAGTGAAGCTGAACCCACTTATACCAGGGCTGAATGTGCCCCATTTACTTTAAATGGTAAAGGACTCTTGCATGCTCAGTTGCTATGTAAATGGCGTCAGTCCTGGGCCACTGTGGGATGACGCATTTGTTGTTTCCAATTAGTGTACATTACAATCTGGTGCACAAGTCCTTCCTCTCCCAATGGAAGCTGTTTTCTTTAGGAACCCACAGCCTGCCCCCGAGGTGTTACCTTTCGGCAATGTCCCACTCCTGACTTTGTGCCTTCGTCATTCTTACCTTGGTAACGTGGGTAGTGGTGGAGGTGGAGAGGGTTTCTGCAGTGGCACCAAATATGCTGGTGAGAACTTCCTTCCCAGCAGAGCTGCTGGTGATCTACAGAACACGCAAGGAACATCTGTCATCAGGACCAATGGAGCCCTTGTCAGTAACGCCACTTCTCCTAGTGCTATAAGTGTGGGGCCTGGGAGGTTGCCAGAATGCTTACATCCTCAAGGTTCCCAGGACAGATCATTCAAACCTCCCTATTCTTTCTTCATTCCTTTTCTCTCTTGCACTGTCTTCCAGACCTGCTCCTAGGTTGGTTTTGTGCTGTGGCTTGGATCACCCACCACCATGGCCTTTCTGCTACTCATAATCCTTCCACAAGGAGAGAGTGCAACCAGAGGGAGAGCTGTGCTAGCAGGGGCTGGCTGAGTCCAGCCCTGCCCTTCCTGTATGAGACTGGGAGCCAGCCCATGGTGGAAGAGGAAGATAAAAAAAAAGAGTGGAGAGAGAGAAGTGGGACTCAGAGAGCCAAGGCTATTACTCAGCCTGTCAGCCTGTGAATAGCTGCTTGGCTGCCAAACTATCTGTGTGCCCTGCAGAGGGGTGAAGAGTTTGCAAGGCAAGAGAGGCTTACAACCGGTCTAAGTGTTTTTGTGGGGACAGGCTGTCATCTCCAGAGCAACCGCAACAGCTGATGGAGCAGCAGAGAGGGCCCTTCCCAATGGGGAACACAATTCCATTCTATTGCATTTCTTTGGGGTCCTTTGTTTTACATCCAACTCCAAACAAAGAAGAGTTAAGGACAGATACGACTTTCCTCTCAGTGTATGGCCGGGATGCGCGTACCCCCTTCTCTGCTGCAGGCAGCCCAAGTGTCTGTGATTCTTTGGGACGTAGGCCTTGCTAAGTGACCGACCTGGAACGGGGGGGGCATCGGGGCAGGCTTCACCCTGCCTAGCAGTAATCAAAGGGGGAAAGCATTAAAAAAGAACGTGTTGCTCTAAGGGCCCGATCCCGCAGGTTGCTGAGTGCGCCCTGCAAATTGCTGACCATGGACATCGATGGAAGCCGAGTATCACCCCACAGGGTTGAGCCCGGGAAGAGGGATCTGCAGCTGGTACATGACATTGACCTCTTATGGCTCCAAGTCCTTAGTGATATTGGACCAACCCCTGCATGCTGCTGCTCAAGCAGAGCTCCCCTGGAGTCAATGAGACCTTTGCCTGAATGAGGAGTTAGCTCAGGGAGCTCTCCGGTCCCAATCTGTGTTTAATATGTGCTTGTTCTGGACAGTAGAGAGTCGCCAAGCGGAAGATTCCGGGCCCTGCCTTGCCCTGCATTCCTTAGGCAAGTGGGATGGCCAGCCTGTCCTCCCCTCCTGCTCCACAGAAATCTCTCAGCCCAAGGAGCTGGTGCTGTCCATCCCCATGCTAGAGGAGGGTGTCTGCGCGCAGGAAAAGATAATGCAGCAGGTGCATGAGCCACCAGCTGAGGACAGCCTAAACCCTGAGCCAAGGGCCAGCTCCAAGGGGTGGCATTTCACAGCCAGACAGCATCCCTGCAGCACCCCCAGGGCCTCTGTCCAGCACAGAAACCTGGGAAGTGGAAGCACCTTCTCAACTTACCGGAGATATGGAGCGAAGTTCAGTAGCAGGGCTCATTCCCTTCCCAGGCTTGGTACTGTGATCCTGGAGGAACAACATTACACTGGAGCATTGGCATGGACAAAAGCAGGATAAACAGCTGGGAGGGGAGCATCAGAGACACAGCAGGTCTGTAGGCCTCTTCCTTTATTTGCTGGCATCTTCAAATGGCCAGGGACAAAGCACCCTTCCGTCCCTGTCCCCAGTGGAACAGCGTCCCCCGCCAAGTCCCTCACCCAGCTCAGGGCCGCTCCCTCTCACCCAGCACCCAGGGATCAATCAATGAGGGAGGACACAATTAGATGCCACCACCTGGGGACCCCAGGAGAAGACAGCCTGGCTTTGCAGAGCCACATGCTTACTGAGGTCACTGATATGCTTTCTGTAGTGACGATGTGGGACGTGGCTGTTGTCTCTTTTCCACCCGTGGTGCCTCTGTCAACCTGCCAAGGGAAAGGGAGACCCGGTGAGTCCGTGCAGATACACGGGGAGTTAGCCATCTGGAAAGGAGCGCTTGGTCTGCTTTGTCTGCACTTGCTGACAAAACGTTAGTGCCATGGAGCAGTGATGCACTCGGGGTAGGAAAGCCGTAGACAGGTCTTGAAGCCACAGATGTGCAGTAACTAGTCTGGTGCGATGTGTTTAATGAATAGGAATGCAAACCGCAGGTCTCTGTTATATGCCCCCCACCCAGGCAGCCTCTTGGGGTAGGGCACAGCAGCCAGAGAGCAATGCACAGCAATGCTGCACACCAATTTAGGAGAGGACGTGAATCCTATATTCAAGTGATGCATGCGGATGGGGGTGCACGTGCGAGAAAAGTGCTGTGGGTTCTTTAACAGCCAGGAGTGGGATGGGGCCTTGATTTGACATCTCTAGATAAGAAGAGGGCTTGTCAGTCTTTGCCCCGTCTAGTCTGTGGTCTCTGCAGAGGAAGGCCTAGCATTTTAAAGGATGAAAAAGAAACGCTGCAAAACTGAGCAGTACATTTTAACCCTCACCTGATCTAAGGGTATGTCTACACTACCGCGGCTAAACTATGGCGCTGCAGCTGGGCCCCCGTAGCACTGTAGCGTAGATGCTACACCAACAGAAGAGGTTGTTCCATTAGTGTAGTAAATCCACCTATCCAAAAGGTGGTAGCAAAGTCTAGCCATGTCTGTACCAGGGGTTAGGTTGACCTAACTACGTCCCACAGGGCATTTCACAGCCCTGAACAATGTAGCTAGGGTTTTAGGTGTAGATCTGGCCCCAGAAATGAATCCCATTTGTGAGGCCAGGGGTCTCCAACCCCCAAGGGGTGAGAGGAAGAACCCGCATGGTTTGCTTTTATTTCCCCCGCAGTCTGCGGATTTTGCAGGGGATTTTGCAAACTCCAGAATGAGGCTCCGTAGAAAGCACGGTGGTGCAAAGCTGCTGGCTCTCACGCTTTTCGAATGGCAGTGCCGCGCCGCGGAGTAAACCTCAGCAAGTGCAAAGGAGCAAGTCACCTGTGTTGTTTCCACCGTGGTGACTCTGTGGTGCATGGAGACCTCTGGTTCCGCCTTCTTTGTGCCAGCCACCGAGATGACAGTCGCAGCCTCTGGTTTCAGAATGGATGACTGCAGAGGGAACACAGCAAGTCAGCAACAGACTGCGTGAAACTGGTTTCTGGAGTTCCGTTAAAAATGCAACAGCATCTTAGTATGTACTGACCTGCTCCTCTTTCCCTAAGCTGCATACGTTACTGCCCCCCTCCTGCAGTCCATGAACCACAGGGACACTTGCTGGGAAGAGCTGTGGGTGCTAGGAGGCCTGCATTGCATTTGCAAGGTCACGCTCTTGGATAGCTGTAGGCCTCTTTACACTGAGAAACAAACAGCACAGACCAGCGTCGCCCATAACGCACCCAGGCACTATGCAGGCTTCTCCACACAATTAGCCAGTGCACCCCCAATTCAGGGCTGACGCTCCTGCAGCAGGCCTTCTCCTGAGCAGGCTTCGAACAGCCACTCGAGATTGGAATGAGACCCAACAAACTCATTGCACTGGTGGCCTAGGGAAGATTTGTAATGATGGATTAGGTTCACCCATGTGGGTGCGTGGAGCCAGCCTGACCCTCAGGGATGCAGGGTAGAGGAGGACTAACTCTGAGGGGCAGAGACACGTGGCCACCACCTGCCCATCCAGCTGGAACCCTGCTGGTGCAGGTTGCTCAGGGGATGTGCTGATCTAGCACTCACTCATTTGCCCTGGCCATGCCCCTTCCCTCACTTTATAGGCTGTGCTGGTCTCTGCAGCCATCCCGGCAGAGGGGAGGTTGCAGCCACTTCCCCACCTCTGCCGGCTATATCCCGGTGCAGTACTGGGGTGAATTCAAGGCCCAGGTCTCCAGGATGTATTCTTCCCACGGCACCCATGTTTAGAGGATACTCTCTGAGCACAGGCGTGAGCTCAAACACCCTGAGGATGCCTGTGGGGATGCTGGTTAAATTTCTTGGCCTTGACCCTTCTTGAGTTTGGTCCTAACGTTTGGCTCTGCAGGGACCTAGTGTGAATTTCCTTGTGGGAAAGGGCTTGAGGGGGGCACCACATGTCCATTACACACCAAATTGGAGCCTGGGCCCGGGTGGTGAAAAACAGCAACTCTATCAGGATGCTATTCTAGGGGGACAGGGGCATTGGCCGAGCGGACAGACCTCCCCTGACTTGAAAGGCAGGGATTTTGGTTCTCTGGATATCAGTGCCAATCTGCACAGAGTAAAATGTACAACTCTGCGGAAGACAGGAGGGACTTGGGAACACTGAAGGGCAGAAGACACAATCCATGGTAAGGAATTGAGGATTTGGACCCAGTTTCAGAAGTGCAGAGAGCACAGTGCTTCATTCACTGCGGTTCCAACTCTGCCCTGTTCTCTTTGGCATTTGGACACCTTTCGTTTCTCCAGCAACTCCATGTGCAGTTTGTTTAGCCTGATCATATTATAACTATTCCCCTCACAGGAATAATCACAGACCTTTTTGCCATGTCCCACCAGCCCTTATGTAAGTTGCTCATCCCCTTTATGACCACAGGTTAGTTGGCAGTACACGTTACTTCAACACGCAGGCTATTTGTTAAATTCATGCAACACACAGGAACAGAGATTTGGGTTAAGAGAAACACACCACTCACCCATGCATGCTGCTACAGTACAGGCATGGGGTAGCCAGCCAAACATGGTGAGTTAAGATGATGACAGCTTTTTCGGTTAGGATATGCATGGACACACTTACACGATATAATCATGCACCTGGAGGAGTCGAAAACAGCCATGCAAAACAGAGACAACATTCATTTGGGGAAAACAAAGACACTCCAGAGGATCTCTGGGTTGTCTGAAAGCTGGCATGCTCTTCCAAAAAGATGCAAGGGGCATGCTGGTCAAGCAATACCAGATGCCAAGACAGATAACTCTGTGAGATGACAACACTGAAACACAAGTCTTGGGGCGTTTCCCCATTGTACCTCAAAGTGGGACACTTCTGGGATATGGTGGGAGCCCTGCTCCCCTTCCTTGGCATCTTCTTCTTGGCCAGGAGCTGCTTTGTCAGCATCCTGGGAGGAAATCACACCTTCAGCTTCCCTCTCACTCATGTCTTTATCGAGCTCAGGCAGACTTCTGGAGAAGTCTTCAAAGGCTGTGCCATGGAAGTCGCCGATCATAGTGAAGTCCACCTCGGCTTCCAGGCTGGAGGTCGAGCTGACCGTGATGCTCGAGCACTTTCGCTCAATGGCCAGGTGGTTGTCCTTCAGAAAGACTGAATCCCTCTCCTGGTCTTGCTCCTCATCCCCAGTGTCGCTCTCAGGAGCCCTGTGCCGAGGTGGCTTCGCTTTCTCCTCTGCTCCCTCCTTTGCTCCCGCTCTCTGAATGAGACACAATGGCGGAGAGAGGCTAAGACTGTAAATACCGAAGGGCAGGCTAGAGCCAGCTAAGCCAACAGGAGAGAGGGAGGAGGCGGCCGGGGAAATGTCACAGAGGGGGATTCAAACACAACTCAAGCATGAAAACTGAAACGTTTGACAGCAGCAACTTTGCAGGGGGAATTTATTTGGTCTGATTTGTAGAGAGGAATTAGAAAAGAAATAATAATAATAATAAAAAAAAGAACAACAGTCCCAAAGAAATTCTCAGGCATGTTGTTGAGCCTGATGGAAGCAGATATGTGCAAAACAACAGGTATGTTAAGAGACATTTATAAACGGCTCAGACTGCAATTGTGTGTCAGTAAGTTTGGCACCAAAACAAACACGGAAGGGAAAGGGGGAGAGGATAAGAGTTTTGAATGAAAGAAAAGAAAAAAGCTCCATCAGCTGCATGTATTCAAGGAGAAGTGAAGGGGCTTGTCAATTTCACTGAGATCACCCCATGAGAGTTTTACACTCACTGTATTGGAGCATCACTCTAGGTTTTTATTAATCAGATGTATGGGAGGAATGGTCAATGTTCACCCATGGAGGCCCTGTGAATGGGACAGGGCAGGGCATCACCCTGCAGGGGATCCTGCTGGAAGCTGAACAGAGCACTTGTGTGAGAACGAGCCCGGACTCTGTAATGCTTCTCAAAAGCTTGCTGCACAACCGGAGCGGACCCATTCAAGTTTAATCAGCTGCGTGTTTAATCAGTGTAATTGACAACGGGATCAGAGCAAAGAGATAGCCTTCCTCTGCTGGCTCCTCTCGAATGACATACATACCTCTCAACTGTCCCAGCACAGGGTAAATTTCACCCCACCCTGCTTGCCACCTGGTTACAGCTCAGGAATCAGAAATTATTCATTATTTTTGTTTTAAGATTTGCTTTTTGCTCAAGAAACAGTTTCACTCCTCTATAAAGGCTGAACGAAAGCCCAGTGATGTCAATGGAAAGCCTTCCAGTGACCTCAGTGTTCTCAGGATCAGGCCCTCACAAAGTCAGAGATATCCCCCACTTTGTTCGGACCCATTCCAATTCAGCTGCCTTTTGTCCAGATGACTGGTGGGTCGAGAGGTATGAGACATGGGGGTCTCCAACAAACTCGAGAGGAGCATATACATATACATATATATATACATATACATATAGCAGCTCTGCAATTGGGGAACGAGTCAAAAGCTTACAGTCCTCAGCTGGTTAAGGTGAGCTTTCATACTACAGTAAGAAGCAGTTAGTAAAACAGCACTGAGACCTGGGAGACCACTGGGATAGCAGTCCTTAAACCCTCTTCTTTCGGGGCGGCTTTTACTGACGGATCAGATAAATCCTTTTCTTCCCAAATTGGTTCCTGAGATTTGCTCTGGATTAGAGAAACGGGTTAGTCTTTAGCAATGAACTCCAAAAGGAACTGAGCCAGTGCCTTACAAGAGCAGCAGAAAGCTATTTCACCCTCCAGTCACCCGCCTGCCAAAGTGGGGTGGGGGAGGGGGGTGAAAGGGACTCACAAGCCAAGCAAGAGGGGACAACAAATTAAGAAGTGCAAGGGAGAAGCCGGAAGCGTGGGAATTTTGCTGCTAGGTGTGTGTGTGTGTGATATAAAAGCTCTCTGATCCACACCCCCATGCCCCCTTCTTGCTCCTGGGCATGAAGCTCGTGTGCCCAGTTTCACATTAGCAGTTGGCATTCTCCAGGGGGCCAAACTGTCAGGAGTTCACAAAACAAAAGCTGATGGACCGACTGGCCAGCGGGTCTGCATTCAGCTTAGGAGCCAGGCCACATACACATACATAAAGGACAGGGAATGCAAAGCGGCCGTTCTCAGTCAATGGATGTGTGAGGTGCCATTGAACATGATCATAAATAAAAGAGCCACGCAACATGCTTATGAACTTTCCATTGGGACAGTTCATGGGAGGAGTTACCACAGCTTCTGTCAGGGTGATTTCATAGCCGGAATCGGGGGAAGCAAGCCTGGTGTCGTCTTCTCCTCTGTGCTCTGAATCGGTGGAAACACCCTCCTTCAAAGACGGAGGCTGGGAAGACTCTCTTGTGGCTGCCCGTTGCGCAATGGTTAGGTATCCCACACCAGACACTTCCCCAGCATGCCTGGCTCTGTCATCTGAGGCAACCGAGGGTGTGGGAGACATGACTAGGCCCGTGGCCCGTGGCGATTCTATCTGCACCTCTGTTGGTTTAGATGCTCTCCTGGTTTCACTCTCTCGTGGCTGCTCTTGGGCTGTTCTTTTTCGCTCATCAGAGACTGGGCCACAAGCGCCACCTTGTTCAAACAGCTTAATTTTAGAAGCCACAGAGGCTTTTTCATACATCTCGCTGTCATGCCCCTGTGAGCCCTGCCAACCAGTGGTGTTGGAGGGTGAAGCCAGCTCCACGGGTGCCTCCTCAGGCTCCTGAGACACGACTTCCACCCCACCTCCAATGGACTTCAAAGGCCCAGACTCTGGCTTTTGTTTCCTGTTGGTAGGTTTCCTGCCTTCAGCCGTGGCAACAACAAGCTGTGACAATTCCTTGTCCCCATGAGGTGATCCTCTTACAGGAGAGTGTGTAGAGAAGGCTTCAGCTTCTTCTCCTGAAGGAGGTTTATCCTGCAGTGGCTCGTCCATGGCAGATCCTGTGTCCTGGGGCGGCGCGCCGGCCGTGGGGCCTGTGTCCTGGGGCGGCGCGCCGGCCGTGGGGCCTGTGTCCTGGGGCGGCGCGCCGGCCGTGGGGCCTGTGTCCTGGGGCGGCGCGCCGGCCGTGGGGCCTGTGTCCTGGGGCGGCGCGCCGGCCGTGGGGCCTGTGTCCTGGGGCGGCGCGCCGGCCGTGGGGCCTGTGTCCTGGGGCGGCGCGCCGGCCGTGGGGCCTGTGTCCTGGGGCGGCGCGCCGGCCGTGGGGCCTGTGTCCTGGGGCGGCGTGCTGGCCGTGGGGCCTGTGTCCTGGGGTGGCGTGCCGGCCGTGGGGCCTGTGTCCTGGGGTGGCGTGCCGGCCGTGGGGCCTGTGTCCTGGGGTGGCGTGCCGGCCGTGGGGCCTGTGTCCTGGGGCAGCCCACCCATGGTGGGCTGGCTTAGTTTCTCTTCCTCTGGACTTTCTGTCGTGCTGGGAGGATGCTGCCAGTGGGGACTCATGGGGGTTGGTT
The DNA here is from genome assembly GCF_965140285.1 of Lepidochelys kempii. Lineage (NCBI taxonomy): Eukaryota > Metazoa > Chordata > Testudines > Cheloniidae > Lepidochelys > Lepidochelys kempii. The sequence continues at coordinate 25,436,597 of NC_136392.1, read as the reverse complement.
TAATCTCTATGGCTTCCATCTGAAGCACCATTTTTGACATTTCTCTTTCTCCCAGCTCAGTTGTTTCCCTTCCAGTCCCTGACACATTTGAAGTCGCTTCCCCTTTCCACATGTCCTGTTTTTCTGACCCTTTCAGGCCTTCTGCCAGGATGGAGCTTTGTGCTGCACTGTACCTCTTGCCCCGCTGCTGAGAGAGCTCAGTCTCTCCACCTTCCCTGGGGAGGGAACCGAGCTTTAATTCTGCCATTGGTTCCTGTGGGTCCTTGTCCCTCGATTCCTTTGCTGCAGAGCATGACTCGGATTCACTTCCACCTTTCGATTCACTGCCAATTGACCCCGCAGACTCCTCTTCCTCTGGTGCACATGTCCCCTTCTCTGCAGTACAATGTCCTAGGGGGCGTGTCTTTTTGCTAAGCTCTAGGACCTTCTCAGCTTGGTTTGATTCTATACCTGGTTCATCTGTCTCTGACTTTCCTTGGTCACCTGCTGAGGAAGTGGGTTGGAACTTGTCCTTTCTCATTATAGCTGTTGGGTCAGATGCTGGTTCAAGCTCAGGGCTCTTCCCTTTTTCAACTGAAATGTCTGTTTTGGGCTCCAGCCCCTCTTTTTCAGCAGAACAAGACTTTTCTTCCTCTTCGAGTCTGAGATGGATTTTACTCTCCTTTTTGTCTCCTTCTGTAGCTCCTAAGTAGAAGATCCTCTCTGCAGCAGAAGACATTGTCTCATCATCACTAAACTCCACATTAGCTTTAACACCCTCAGAGGTTGGGCTAGGTATTATGGACTCTTCCTTATCTGAAGAGGGTGAGACAGACCCAGGCTCTTGCACGGTAGCCTTGCTTTCTTTCTTTGGAGCTTCTGGCCCAGAAGGCTCAGACCTTGGTCTTTCATCTGCTTGAGAATCTTCAGGTTGTTGATTTTGCTCGGCTTTGCCTTCCAAAGAGCCAACTGGTTGTTCAAGTTCATTAGTTATCACCTCTTCTTTTCCCTCCTTGGACTTCTGCTCTTTGCCACTCTCAGATGGCTGGCCTTCTGCCTCCAAATGGGGGTCTTCTCTGATTTCGCTCTCAGACATTTCATCCTCCCAAACAGATTCAAAATCCTCTGGACTAGCAATCATTTTGTCTCTTGCATGAGTGTCCAGTTTCACACTTGCTGGTTCCTCTTTTGCTGCTGTTTTTTTGGCTTTCCCTACCGCAATGTCCACTTTTGATAAGCTCACACTTGTTTGCTCCTCTGAAGTACCTGCACGTGCGTCTTCTTTCTTGGTTCCAATAGCTTTCTCTAGAGCAAGCTCTTCCAGCCTAGAAGTTTCTCTCTCTACAAATACCCAATGCTCTGAACCCTGTATTGCAATTTGAGCAAGAAGAGTTAGCATCAAACATACTTTACCTAAATAGCTGATCACTGTTTAGTTAAGTAACGAAGGCTGCATTGACTAAACCATTATTACTCATGCAACAACTGATGCAGATGTGTGTACAAAGGAGCTGGCAAGTAACCAAATGATAGCAGGTATTGAAATCTAGGGGCCTGATCTTGTGTAACTGGTGCTGAAGTCAATGGAAGAGAGGGTGCTTAGCTTTTTAATGAGTCGGACCCCGAGCCCTTTTTGAATGCTCGGGACCAAATTCTACTCTCAGCTACAGCTGATCAATTTCTTTTTTCAAAATTTGCAATTTCACTGGGGGGGGAGGGGTCTAACTTATCCGCTGATATATTAGTGAAACCATCACCATGTTTTTTGAATGGCTGTAGAACAGAACTGGTTGAAAGATGCTGAAATTCGAAATTTCAGCATTTTTCACTGACATTTTGAATTTGGATGAAAAACAGGATGAAATTTTCTAGAAAATGTTCACGAAAATTTTGCCCCATTTTTCAAGCAGCTGACCTATGCCCACGTACTCTGACTGCAACAGAGTCATGTCAGATTGACACGGGGTAAGCAAGGAGAGAATCTGACCCATACTCAGCTCTGTCAGCATTCTACAGCTCTGACTGGTTCCAAAGCCAATCAAAGTTTCGTAGAACTTCACAGGGGATTTTCAAAGGAGAATTAGGTACAGTCCTTTATGTATAGTGAGAATGTTTTTAACAATGCTAGAAATCTCTGATTTCCTCTCAATCCCTGATTTTTGCCACAGCTGTTTGCTAGAAAGCATCACATCTGTTCAAGAGCATTTGTGTCTCTGCTAATTCATCTGTCTATAGAGCCCCTTCTCCTTTGAGATCGAGCCCACCACCCAGTTAGCACAGGTCTGCGACCCTGAGTCAGTTCCCAAATTTGTGGTCCCATGATACCACCACTTCTTAGACATCCTTGACACCCGTGGAGAGTTTGGCATTGGCACACCAAGTCACATGAGCATGGACTGCTGTTAGATCTTCCCCTAATTTCCCAGCTCTCCAGACAAACCTGATCAGAGGGAACAATTTATCTGAGTTTCCAGCAATTCAGGAAGGGGCCCATCACAAAATACAATCTAGAAAAACAAGGATTCAGGTCACAACAGCTGGTATAGCTACCAACACTGCAGCAAGGACCAAGAACAGCAGTACAACAATCTACAGTATACTGCAAAAAGGCAGCATCCTGCAGCAGGGACATGGAAAGATATTTGCTATTCAACCCCATGCATCTAGACTGTAGAGATCTGTTGCTACACAGTGGAGTGGGCTGCCAGATCATTATTAATTATTAATATAATTAGTATACAGGCACCACATTTTACACTTTTCATGTCACAGGACAGCTAAAAACTTTACAAGCTACATACACACAGCATTGCTGGAGTTCAGCCATTGCTAGGGTGGAAGGTGGGGGATCATAGAATCATAGGACTGGAAGGGACCTCGAGAGGTATTCTAGTCCAGTCCTCTGCAACCAAGGCAGGAGTAAGTATTATCGAGACCATTCCTGACAGGTGTTTGTCTAACCTTTTCTTAAAAATAACCCACTGGAACGCAACAGCAAGAGGATGGGAATTTTCTTCAACGGGAAAGTCAAGCTAACTGTCTACTCTGATATCATGGGATTTGTACCGCTCGCCCAGAGCAGCCAGGACTTTAGGGTGTGTTTATTTAAAGCTCTCACTTGGTATGTAGTCTCTAATGACACTAGAATACTACTTTGCTGGAGCACATCAGAACAGAGAGTGGATTGAGTTGCAACTGAATCAAAACTGCAGCATCGTCATGCAGCAACTGGTTTGCTAGGGCTCAGTGTAGCATGCTGCAGGGAGCCCGTGCGGGGATATGGATTGTACTGTAGTATATTCCCAGCACAGTACACTGTGGGACAGAGAGACAGCATACCCTAGGGCGGCCTGCTGTAGAAGACGGTGTCTCTGAAGGCTGACCATGCTGATTTTCTGCAGCACAAAACAGCAAATTTCAGCACCAAAGGATTTGCAGTTGGCTGCACTGCTCCTCTTCCAATAGAGAAAAGAGTGAGTTGGAAAGAGACCTGAACTAAAATGAGCAGAAACTACTGTATCCACCAAAGCCCTGGGTACCGGCGGGCACTGATGGGGGCGGGGGAGTTAGCACTGGGTGTTCGTGTTGAACTGTGCACAACTTAGTCATGTGGTGTCATTCAGCGCAGAAGGTGGAAACATCAGTCCCAAATACTAACTGCAGAGAGAGTGAAAGAGAGAGAGAAGAAAACTGCCAAAGAGGAGAGAAAACGAAAAAGGGGAGAGAAAAAAAAAAGGAAGGAGAAAGGAAGAAAATGCTGTATAACGAAAAAGCTGCCAGGGGGACGGGGGAGAGAATAAGAGAGGACTGTTAAATTCAGGGATAATTGAAATGACCAGTGAAAACCCCCAATCCCATGTCCCAGCCCTCTCCCCCAACCTATACATATAAATGGCAGGACCCAAAAGAAAAAGACCTTGGGGATTCTGACCGAGAGAGCTCATTCTCCCCCTTTATTTGCACCAGTTGGGGCAGTTATACTCCTAGTGAGTTGCCCCCAGAAGTGGGGGGTGGTTTGTGCACTAGAACTCTCCCTTGGGTGTTCTGTCAGAGGAGGCCAGCTTTAAACAGTGGCCGGCCCTAGCTAGAAGAACTGCCTACCTGGAGAATGCCCTGGCTCAGTGTGTCTCCTGGGCACACGCTCCTCTGCCCTGCTGCCTGGCTGGTGTTGGGACTTTCAGGAAGCTCCTCCTGCAGGCAGTCCAAGGCAGAGAAGTCAGGCTCAATTGGGCCATGTAGCAGGAGGCAGCTGGGGCCAGACGTGGACTAGTTAGAAGGTCACTCAACCGTCTCATTAGGAGAGAAGCAAATGAGATACTTAGAGGAGGAGGAGATACCAGCAGCCAGGGGAGAGAGAACTGGAGCTGGCAAGTCCAAAGTAGCTTGAACAATGGATCTTCTTTCAGTGGCAGGTGCTGCCACTCTTGGCATGAATGGCAGAAGGATTTTGCAGCTGTGCTTTGGTCACCATGAATTCCTCAGTGAAGACAGATCTGGCTAAAAAGGAGGTAAAACAACAACCCCAGTGGAGAGCCCTGGGCCCCATGAGCCAACCTGTGTGAAGACGATCAATGGCTCCTCTCTGGCTACAGATAAGGCTGTCAGATACCTCCATGGCCCCCTTCTCTGGCGACTGGGAGGGTGGCATGAGAAGCAGAGGGATCTGGTCAGACCAGGTTGCACGACCTCACCAACTCAGTGTACAAAAGGACCCGCTTGTTCTTTTCCCCTCAGTCATCTCCAGCGTGTCGGCCATCTGCCTAGGCCCAACTGGACTGAGAGAAAAGAGCTAGTCTGACCGGAGCTCTGGAAAGCTGAGGGGAGAACAAGTCGCTCATTCTCATTCCTGAGACAACCTGCGGTGTCGCTCTGCGGGCCTACTGGCATCCCCATTTAGCTGGAGATGAAGCCTTGCTAATCAGACCATGTTTAGTTGCCTGGCTGTTGCCTCAGACCCCAGCACCACAGAGAAAGTGGCATCTGGCCCCTGAAGTGTTCCTTACAAACAGCGTGAACCCCAAGAATTACATCCTGTAAAAGGTTTCAGAGTAACAGCCGTGTTAGTCTGTATTCGCAAAAAGAAAAGGAGTACTTGTGGCACCTTAGAGACTAACCAATTTATTTGAGCATGAGCTTTCGTGAGCTACAGCTCACTTCATCGGATGCATGCCGTGGAAACTGCAGCAGACTTTATTTATACACAGAGAATATGAAAAAATACCTCCTCCCACCCCACTGTCCTGCTGGTAATAGCTTATCTAAAGTGATCATCAGGTGGGCCATTTCCAGCACAAATCCAGGTTTTCTCACCCTCCACCCCCTCACACAAATTCACTCTCCTGCTGGGAGGGGGGTGAGAGAACCTGGATTTGTGCAGGAAATGGCCCAACTTTATTATCATGCACATTGTGTAAAGAGTTGTCACTTTGGATGGGCTATCACCAGCAGGAGAGTGAATTTGTGTGAGGGGGTGGAGGGTGAGAAAACCTGGATTTGTGCTGGAAATGGCCCACCTGATGATCACTTTAGATAAGCTATTACCAGCAGGACAGTGGGGTGGGAGGAGGTATTTTTTCATATTCTCTGTGTATAAATAAAGTCTGCTGCAGTTTCCACGGCATGCATCCGATGAAGTGAGCTGTAGCTCACGAAAGCTCATGCTCAAATAAATTGGTTAGTCTCTAAGGTGCCACAAGTACTCCTTTTCTTTTATCCTGTAAAAGGGGACTTGGTGGTGGTGGGGGATTGTGGGAGGAAGAGAATCCAGTTTCAACTGGCCTTAAAATTGAAGGCTCCAAATGATTTCCCTGAATACACGGTGGACTTGGACATTTGACTCCACAGAGAGAAGGAGAGGGGGGACAGTATGGAGCACTATGGCAGGGGGCCTCCATCCATTTCTTAAACACACTCCAAACTAAAGAACTCGGTGTTACCCATTAAGAGCCTGGATTTCACAAGGACAAAGCCACAGCAGCCATACATCAAACCCTCAACTCACAGCCATAAACACTTGGAATTAAATAGAGAACAAAACTTGAAATCAATCCAGCTCTGCACTGGAGTGTTTCAAATCACCAAATGCTTCCAACAATCAGAGTGAAAGATTACAGTGCTAAATGCACTCCATGCTTTTATGGCCCCCCCATTCGTGCTGGGTTTTTAATTTTTTTCAAAATAAACTCTATGACGGAAGTTTTGCTTCCAAGCTCCATTTCCATGCTAGGAGTGCACAGAGCTAGCAAGAGTGGACACATTTCATAAAAAACCAACCCACAGCATGGGGACACAGAGGAACACACCTCAGATGGGGGAAAGCTGCCATGCAGCCTGTATCGTAATCTGATCCGCCTCTCCTGGGGTGATCAGACCATTTCAGTGCAAACCTGCTTGAACGATAATGATTCTAGCCCTGATTCCCCATGGTGTAACTCCACTGTTATGCTGGTAACGTCACTGAAATAAAAGGTGCCAAACTGGAGTAAGGCAGTGGCAGATCAGGTCCTTTTGCTAATAAAAGCCACTGGCCCACTGCGTTTCAACAGCTTTCTATTAGCTAGCTATTGTTCAAACAGCCACCAAATCCAGACGTGAGGCCCACGTTCCCAAAGGACTGCACTTGCCTCTTTGCCAGTGCATCCTTTTGGCATATTGAACCCCCTGCACTTGCCTGGCCAGAGCTACCTGCTTTGCACAAATTCACTATGTACAGTTAGCAAGGTCTTTGGAAGGCGTTGCCCCTGTGGTTTACTGGACAGCAAGTGCCAGGATTTTAAGGAGCTGTTTCCAGTGGGCCGTTGTGATGAGTCCTATATTGCAGACCTCTGCCTTGGTGTGCTGTTCTGAATGAGCAGGGATGGGGGAACTCTTGACTTAAACGCTTTTGCAGTTGGTGAGCTGGATACAGACACAATTATGTACAAGTCTGCGGAGCAGGGTGGGGGAAAATCCGGAGCATTGTTCGGATAATCAGATGCAGGACTAACTGGTGTGAGGCATCCGACTGTCCTATCAAAGAGCCCCCAGGGCTCCTGAGAGCACCAGAAATTCAGCCCCTTTCCTCTCCAAAACAGGGCTGTTTAATTGCAGCATCTTCTATCCTACCCTTGTGGGCGCCTCTGCAACTGCACTTTGTTACATCAGACCCTGCTTTCGGCTCTGTCCTCACCCTGGCTCGAACTGCACGAGAAACAATCAGATTTAGAAAGTGCTGGCAAGCATTGGGCTCCCAACGTATTTTTCCAACACAGTTGTTCACAGAGGATAGGACGTTTTACCAGCCATGCTGGCCCATGGGGGGCTAATCTAGGGTGCACTTTCTCAGCAGGGTTATTGGTAACCACATTAGGGGTGGATGCAAAGCAGGCTGCAACTGTGCTAGGTTGTAGTAGGGTTTGCAAACAATCCCAAAGCAGTTACAAGCTGCCAGGTCCACCAGGAGATAACTGAGTTAAGGGATAGCATCCCAAGGCTCCCTGTCGCACAACCATATCTTAACAGGGTGCAAAGGCCCCAGGCTCCCCTCTCCCTCTCCTGGCTCCAAGCACTGACAGCCTCACATCTTCCCCCCTCATCGAGGTAGGTTAATCAGAACATGTCTCTCAGCTCCCCTTTGGATCCATCTAGGTGGCAGAAATCACCATGTTTAAGCACGGCTCTGCCCCAACCAAGCTAGAATCTGATTCACTCTCCCCTGTGTGGACAGAGCAAACTCACATTGGGGGAACCAGGTTGAAGCCTAGTTTTCTTCCGCCTAGTGGAAAATTCCACGGTAATATTCCCCCCCATGCACATCCCACCTCGCCATACTAAGAAATCGATACCACAAGAAACATAAAGAGCAAAGGCACCGACAGACTCATTTCCCTCCCAGAAGGGCAAACACCTGAGAGCGAGGGCATACTGGATTCCACAGAGGCACTCACTCCACTGCATGTGGGGAGGGGGCTCTTTTATGAGGGTTTAATATGGGTATAAACCAAATATTTCAGAAGCATCCACTGAATTGCGGGTGAAAGGCCAATGGCTTGATTATGCACTGTGCCGAGAGGCAGCAGCTCCATTTAAGGTGAAGAGACAGGAGCTCTGGTCCTCTGGAAATCAGGCCCCAATATGGGGTAGCAGCAGGCTCTACCTCGCAGGGGTGTTGTGAGGGTAACTATCTAGGTGATGGAGGCCATCTAACTACCTAAAAAGACAGACAGTAACTGCTCTGAGTTGTATTCTGTTCTATACCACGCCCATCACCATGGTATCTGAGCTCCTAAACTGTGAGGCACTCCAAATTAATGGACCCTTGAAGAATGATGGGCATAGCCCCATACGTTCCTATAAGACCCTTCATCCAGAAGGGTCCCACTGTGCTTCACAAATGGTGGGCCAAACCCTAGGGTCCTTGCTCAGATTTTACTTTGGCAAACCCCCTTTTCAGGAACGGAAGCTTTGCCTGAGTGAGGACTGTGAAAAAACAGTATCCGCAAGTGTCTGCCCACTATACATCACTTCCCTCATCACCCAACTGGACCTATCTCCAGGGAGCAGGGCAGCAGCTGGTTAAAAGCACATAGCAACAACCCTACCCAACCATTTAGGATAGGAGGTGAAGAAAGCCATCACAACCAAATGCAAACGCAGCGGAGCTTTAAGTGGGTAGGATGTCCCGTAATTACCCAAAATGGACTTTGGCCAGCACACCAGGATTAGCACCTCCTCTATGGAGAAAAACACTCAGGGATCATCAGGGAAAAGTGGTCTGCACCTCAGATTTACATCTCTGAGGAGACAGAGCAGCTCCAGCATAGCACCTAGCTCTGTCTACCTCTATACTGACTTAAAGAGAACCATCTCCTGATTGAATTACCAGCACCACCTCCTGCTGCACCTTGGTTTTCCTTGGAGGGCTCGGCTCCCAGCCAAGAACTGACTAGACCCAACCCTGCTTAGATTACCAGTTTCAACACCACAGCTCTAGGTGGTATAAAGGAAGAACTGCTCAGCCTCGCTGCTTGGTTTCTCTCACCAACACCACAGCCAAACCAGTATTTTCTAAGACAACGTAAAGAGGCTCCCAGATCAGTATTGATGACTAACCCTGCTCCAGAGATCAGTGCTGGACCTGTCTATGCCTTTAATCCTCCACACACACACCCTTATCACTCAGTTACCATGGGAGAACCAGTTCAGAATATGCCCCGTTAGCAGTTGACTGGCTGCCCATGCATGGCTGGTGCATTGGCAGGAAATCTTCCCAGGGGCCCTGAGGTGAATTACGCAAGGGGCTACAAACGGAGACTGCCTGGCAATGGCTGTCCAGTAAACAAACAGAGACAAAGAGTGGGTGGGGGAAAGAGAGAGAAATGGAAAGGCTGATGATAACCTCAGGAGAAGAGGCAAGACTTTTCTGGGTGAAAGACTCCATGGATAAGGCAGCTCCATGCTCAGCTGAAAACTCCTCTAGGAAATCCTCTTCCATCCTCTGTTTCAGCAAGGGAAGCCCGAGCACCCACAGCCGGGGGGGGGAAGGGGAGAGAGAGAGAGAGAGAGAGAATGAGAACGAATGAATAAATGACCAAATGAATGAATGACGGTCATGAATATTCCAGCTCTGCAGTCCCCAGCTGGGGCTTTGTGCTTTCTCCATTTGTTTAAAAATCTCATCCTTGCCCACTGCCAGTAAGACTGCAGACCTGCTGAGCGATGCACTCCTTCCTGCTGACCTCAGCTGCCCCGCGGCCTGCCCGCCAGCCTGAGCCCCGGCACAGGGCGATCTAGCCCAGCACCCACCAGGCAGTGTCAAGGCTGAGCGCCAGAGAGGCTGATCTGCAGGTAGTTACTCCCACACCAGTGACAAGCACTCCCACCCTCACAGCTACAGAACCCTCTCTCCGACAGGTACAATGGACCAGGGTGCCTGCCCCTCTGAGGGCCAGAAGCCTGAGGCTAGGCAGCCCTCCTCACTCCTCCGATCCAGCTGAGAAGGGGATGGGGTTTCCCTTAAAGAGCTGCGGGAAGCTGCAGGGAGAGGGGGGCTATAGGAGAAGCCAGGCTTCCGCGGTACCCCCCAAGGAAGGGAGATACCAGGTGGAAGCTGCGGGTAGAAGGCCCCACTTGGAAGTTTTGCTTTCTGTTCATGGTGGTTTGGAGGCAAGGGATAACGACTGGGTATGGCTGATAGTTCCCCAGGCTGGCAAGGCTGCCAGTTTATTGCCCCCGTCCTCTCAGTCACCCTCACTGCTGAGCCACCCTGACTAGGTGCCAAAACCCGCCCCCACACACCCCAGTGACAGGATCAGCCGGAGATCAGCACTACGGTATGAGGAGCCCACGTCAGAGGGATCTCAGGCCATAAAACCTCCTTAGCCTGTGTTAAACGCCCGTGTCCCTTACCCCCCTGCTGCTCTACAGCCTCAGTCAGCTGAGAGACAGCAATGGGCCTGCCTCACGGTCCTGGCAACTCCAGTATGAGGCGTGCCCCGGCAACTTGCTCAGAGAACCCTTCCGCATCTCCAGGTCAAAGAGCTGGGGACCACCAGCCCCATTATGGCTATGAGCAGTACTGATACAGCTCCACAGATGTGCACGGCACTGTACAAAGCACAGATCTGGCAGCCAATCCAAGATAAAGGGGGCCCTGCAGCCGGGGCAGGGAGCGGGACAGAGAGAGGGCCTTGCCATTTAGATGCTGCTCAGGTCTTCTGTCCTCAGCCAGGAATTGAGGGAGTCAATGCTCAAAGCTAACAGCAGGTGGCATCCTTTACCAACAAAGCCCAGATGCCTGCTGTGGCTTTTTAACCCATGTCTTGGTTGAAACAGCCAGTCTCCCGCTCCCAGCTCACCCACCCAATCCACCTCAAGCTGCTTCTCCACAGGTGAATGTCCAAGCCATTGCCCAGCAGAGCACAGTGCTCACTGATTTCACCTGCCCTTCCTCATCTCTGGCTCACAGCCCCAGTGGGGGGTAGCTCAACATGCTGCGGTATCTGCAGCCCCATTCCCCTAACGCCGCAAGGGGCTGTGTACAAGATGCCAGGACTGCAGAGCCATCTCCAGAGCTCCCCTGCAGACAGAACAGAGCATCAACCAGAAAGCACAGTCTGTGAGGCCTGCCACATCCCACTCCCAGCACTTCTGGAGCAGTGAGGGCCGGAAACCCTCAACATCAGCCAGAAGCAGCCAGACTCTCCCCTGCCTACCCCAGCGAGCCCAGAGGACCCACTTCTCAGCTCCCTGTCACGCATGGTGGACGTATGGAGAATCTAGCACAGAGCTGCACTCTGGCACCACAGACAGCTCAGCCGGCATTATGCGCTCACTTCCCTCCACGCTGCAAGCACGGGGAGATCGGCCATGGAGAGTCCTCAGGCCTGACTCCTCCGTAGCATCCCTGAAGCAAGCAGAGAAGCCATCACGATAGGAAGGACGAGGTAAGACACCCAACAGGGGTTCCAGATAGGACCACTGGCTCCAGCCATGGGGTGGGCTACACAACCCACTCCCCTGGCTGGAGCAATGGAGCCATGTTGGCCAATCCCTGCATGAGATGGAGGTTGGGCTTTAGTCCTCACTCAAATGTCTGAGCGTGGCACTTCCTGTGGTGTCGGGGGGTAAGCACTGCCAAAGGCTAGGGAAGAGGTCAAATCCACAGGCCAACCCAGGGCCGCTGCCATATGCACACCCTCCACTGAACTCTTTCCTGGGTGGCACAGAGCACAGGGACCCCGGGGCACCAATTATACTCGCCTCCCACCAAACCACAGACACAAATCAACAGAAAACCCCCTTCACAAAACTGACAGGACAGAACGAACCTCACTGGCCTTCTCCGGGGTCCCCTTTGGCGTCTCATCCTCATTCTTGGGTGAGGAAGAGGCTGGTGATGAAGGCAGCCTCCTGTCCCGGTCCCTGTGAACTAGCTTGCTGTTGGGCTCCTTCAGCGTCCTCTTCAGCTCGTTGATGCTGGCCTGGTGCTTTAGCAAAACATCTTCTGGTTTGTCTAAAAACTTTGGGAGGGAGACGGGAAGGTAACTAGCAAGGCAGAGATCGGATCGCTGTGGGAAAGGGAGGGCCTGCTTCATGCTGAGCCTGAATGTGGGATCTCAAGAGCCAAATGTGCCGGGAATCACCCCGCAGACTAGGGCAGCTCCAGGGAACAGCTGAAAGTGACCAGCAGAACTTACACGTACTTCCTGGTACTCATCAATGTACCCCTTTCCCATCCTAAAGCCCAGGTCCCTGGGATCCAAATGTAGGGTCAGGGTGATCCTAGATGATACTCAGTAGTAGTAGAACGGTGGGACTCAAAGGGGAGTCACCTCCATTCCAGTCATCTATAGTCTCTACTAGATTCTACTGGCCTCTGTTGATTTCTGCTGGAGGGTCATCATGCCTCAACACCCCTTAAGTCAGTAAGCCAGATCTGTTCCAATCTATTGTACAGAGTTGCCAGTTGGAACCAGTTGAAAATGTTCTACTGGACTTTCCATAAGGCTTCCCTGGAACTGGATTCTGGCGATTGGTCCAAACTTGGATTTGGCCCTCCCGCGAGTGCTACGGTGTCTAGAGGTTTGGGTTTGGCCCATTATAAAGATAAGGGTTCAGGGGTGTTCAGGTCCACGCACCGATTCAGGCCCTATCTTTATAGCAGACCCAATCCTTTCCATGACATCGTGAGGGTTGTGAGACCCCCTATTTCTGTACTAGGGATGGGCGAACCCATTCAAAAAGAAGAAGAACCAACTCCAATTTTTGCCCCGAACTCAAACCTGTTTGGAGGTTCAAAAAGGTTCAGATAAACTTCTTCCTTGCCCTTATTTTGAGTTCCTGTAGCAGCCTGTACATTTCTGGGTTCTGTGCAGGAGTCAAGAGGCCTGAGAAAGGCCCTTCTCATGAGAAGTCCAGCCAACTTTGCAGACCCAAGAGGCTTACAGAAGTTTAGGATAAGAATCCAAAACGTTATCTGCATCCTAGACCCAGCCATTCTGAAGTTCGCCGATCACTAGCACAAGGTGTTACTGGGGTGCACATGACAGCAATGGAGAATGGCACATGCAGAGAGGAATGAGGGATGAGACAGACCATGGAGGGAACAGGATCAGGCACCTGCAGGAGCTGGGAAAATAAACCAACTACCTGGGGCTGAACAGCAGATCGCTTGCCAAAGGGGCTTACCCTTGTGCAGGATATGATGGCAGAGATTTTAGTTAGAGCATCTCTTTGGGAAAGACTCCCCGTCTTGATTTAAAGACCACCACATCCCCATATAAATTGTTCCAAGGGTTAATTACCCTCACAGACCCCTAGCGAAGACTAGGCAATAGCAGCCTGGTTCTGAGCTGACACTGAACCTTGCAATAACCCTCCCTAGCAAGACCCATCTTCCAAGAGCATTATGCACTAGCCCTCATGCTCCCCATTAACTGATGGGTGAAACAGACAGAGAAAGATCTTAAGTGACTTCCTGAAGGCCAGTGCTGGAGCTGGTCCTGGAACTCAGCAGGCCACCTGACCAAAGCTCTCGCTAGGAGAGGAACCCTAGTAACGGTTCAGTTGGCACGAGGGTTTGTATCTGAAATAATGCCTAACGGGGGTGCAGCATCACTCCATGCTGCCCCACGCCTCGCCAGTGGAATTACAGAGCTCAGGTAGGAGTCGCCATGTGGAGTTCTGAGCTAGGCTGGCATGGAGATAACGCTGAAAACTGGAAGTCACGGGGCTGGGGGCTGTGAGTCTTGTTCTGCTCCGTGTGAGGGAGCTGGGGCCCGCAGGAGAGGGTTAGACACAGAAGAGACACGAGGAGAAGACGTAGAGGAGTCAGTAAAGAGCTCAGTAGCCAGGACATCCCAATGGCACGATGACCCGGCTGTAGCGCCATGGGAGGGCTCTTGCTCACACACACAAGGCAAGGAGAGCTGCTTTACTTAGTGGGATAGAAGATGCTGCTTGTGCTTCGGGGAAAGCATCTGTGTGCTTGGCTACGGGGTTTATCTGACAGTTCTCCGGAGTGGAAGGCTCCCCACTGACGCTTGGGTGCATCTTGTATTCCAGTAAATAGGGGACACATTTTATGGGGGGGGGAAGAGATGGGGTGCTTGTTATTTTAAAGGAGATGGACAATATGATGCACCAATGGGCAGTAAGATGCTCCAGAGAGAGAATACCTCCTGCTTGTGCCTGGGGGTGGTTTCCTGCTCCGGCTGGCAGCAAAGAGAAGGTGAAAGGAACCGGAATGGTCAGTCAAGGGAACTTGTCACATACATCACAGTTCAGTTTAACACAGGACCCTGGGCAATGCCAGGGGCAAAATCAGCAACATAAGCTTCCCCCCAGAGGTACCCTAGCAGTGCCAGCTGGGACTCCTGCAGTGTGAGCTTCCCCACAGCAGTGCCCTAGCAGTGCCAGACAGGACTCCTACGGTGTGAGCTTCCCACAGCGATGCCCTGCTGACACCACTAGATTTCTAGTCACAAACTGATGTGGAGCTTCAGAAAACCCACCTCCCTGTTCAGTGGGAAAGGAGGGCAGGGAGACCTTGAGGGCCAGGCCCCTGAGAAGTGGAGATAGAGAGGAGAAGCCACAGGCCTGGATGCCTCCCCTAAGACCCAACTGGTGTCACTAGGATAGTGTACTTCAGTGTGTGTGTGTGTGTCTGTGTGTCTGTGACAGCAGGTGTATTTGTAGGTGAGTATCTGGTGTCAACGGCCATCTTTGGGGATGTCTACGTGTGCAGTGTGAGTGTCTGCAAGTGTCTGTGTGCAGTGTAAGTGTGCCTGCGTGTGCAATGCGAGTGTCTGCATGTGCCTGGGTGTGCAGTGCAAGTGTCTGGGTGTGCAGTGCGAGTGCCTGCATGTTCCTGCGTAGGCAGGGTGAGTGTCTGCGGTGAGCGTGCTTGTGTGTGCAGTGCAAGTGTCTGCATGTGCCTGGGTGTGCAGTGCAAGTGTCTGGGTGTGCAGTGCGAGTGCCTGCATGTTCCTGCGTAGGCAGGGTGAGTGTCTGCGGTGAGCGTGCTTGTGTGTGCAGTGCAAGTGTCTGCATGTGCCTGTGCATACAGTGCAAGTATGTGTGTGCCTGCGTGTGCAGTGTGAGTGCCTGAGGGTGCAGTGTGAGTGCTTGTGTGTGCCTGTATATGCAGTGTCTGCAGTGATCATGCTTGTGTGTGCAGTGCGAGTGTCTGCGTGTGCAGTGCGAGTGTCTGCGTGTGCCTTCGTGTGCAGTGCAAGTGTCTGCATGTGCCTGCGTGTGCAATGCAAGTGTCTGTGCGTGCAGTGCGAGTGCCTGCGTGAGCGGCGCATGCTTCTGTGTGCCTGGGTGTGCAGTGCGAGTGCCTGCGTGTGCAGTGCGAGTGCCTGCATGTTCCTGCGTAGGCAGTGTGAGTGTCGCGGTGAGCGTGCTTGTGTGTGCAGTGTGAGTGTCTGCGTGTGCCTTCGTGTGCAGTGCAAGTGTCTGCATGTGCCTTCGTGTGCAGTGCAAGTGTCTGTGTGTGCAGTGCGAGTGCCTGCGTGAGCGGCGCATGCATCTGTGTGCCTGGGTGTGCAGTGCGAGTGTCTGCATGTGCCTGGGTGTGCAGTGCGAGTGTCTGTGTGGGGAGCGGAGGAGGACTGGGAGAGCGGACAGTGCTTGGTCCATCCCTTGGTCAGGGCTACATGCTGCGGCTGCCTTTCCCGGACCCAGACAGTCCTCTGACCAACTCCGAAATGCTCTGCCTCTCCCCAAAGGCAGCTGCAAGGTGCACTGCACTCTCCAGGTATATCGGAATAGGAGCTACTCCCTGGCCCAGCTTGAGCAGTGCAACCCTGAGGCCAGCAGAACTGCTACGGAGATACCTAGCGATGGGCCTCCTTCCCTGCTGTCACCAAGGAGTCAAGCAGTGCCAGCCCTGGCAGATGCCCTGCGAGACCTCCTGGGAGTCCCGCTGGGAAAGCCCTCCCTGGCCAGCTGTATGGGAGACATCTCATGGGTGAGCCCAAGGTGGATTAACAAAGGCATGAGGCAAGGAAAGGAGGAGAGTCCCCCTTCCTGACATAAGACGGGCAAGCCCGTACCTTGGAGTCCAGGGGATTGGGAGCAGGTATCTCAGGCCAGTGCCAGAGCCTCACAGGGAGGTCTTGGCATCTCCCAGCAGGGAAGGACACCGCTGTGTGACAGACACAGATTGTGGGAGGCAGCCCCTCCCCTCTAGCATCCTGGGCTCCTTCTCTCTCCAGGTGCAGGCTGGGGGTTGCCCTAGCCAATCCATAGAGCGGGCACCCCTCCAAACCAGCCTCCGACACCCTCCTGGTCTCTGCCCAGTGGGTCCTGTACCTTCAGCTCCTTGATTTTCGTCGGGGTCGTCACTTCCTCAAATTCATCCTCCGCCTCGGAGCGTTGCCACCCGCTGTACTCACTGTCCTCGTCCCGCCTCTCGGACCCTGCCCCTCCGTCGTGGTTCTCGCTGACGGAGGCCGGGCGCGAGAACTCTACAGGGTGCAGAGGGGAACACACCGATCACAGGGGTTACAGGTGGAAGAGGACGAGATGGGCCCAGCTGGCCCCACCCCTCCCCCAGCCACAGCCAACGCAGGCCTGGTCCTTACAGATATGCTCGTAGGATTACGGCCAGCCTCGCCTTAAACGTCCCAGGCAACGAGGCTTCCAGCCTTCCCTTGGGAGACAATTCCACAGCCCTCCATGGCCAGGGTACTGCCCTGATGTCCAGGCTACGTTTTCCCTCCCATTCCTCTCCCTCCTTGAGGTATAGACTCTTCACTGACGCCCATTCTCACACCGCTCCGCAGGCCTTGCCGAGCCCGTAATGGGGCTAGCTTAACTCATCAAGTGAGGTCTGCAAGCGAGGTGAGCGCGCTCAGCTGAAAAAAGCACCTTCCCCCCAGTCGAGGCAAGGCTGTAGGGCCCCCTTTTGCAAGCGGCCACGCCTCACTGACTTCAGCTGGGTCTCACGGAAAGTCTGCAGAATTTAGGCACCTGAATCAGTTAGGCGTAGCAACGCTGAGCAGAGCGATGCCTAAATACCATTAAAAATCTGAGCCCGAGCTGAGTCAGGCAAACTGGACGTGGGTCTGCTACACCTGCACCTCACGTCACCACTTACCCCCCTCTGAAATGAGTATAAAGTGGGTGCTCCCAAATCAGCGTGGGAGGGTTTTACATCCGCTCTGCGCAGGAGTAATTGACCAAGGTGCAGAGCAGAGGTGAATCCGGCCCATTCCCCAAGCATGCAATACCCCAAGCCAGCTGAACACTGGGAGGGGTGCTCAGGAATCAGACTAGTCTGAGGAGGAAAAGGCCTTTTTCAGACCTTGAGTCCACCCTCCAGCTGTGAGCTTTAGCTAAGGAATTCCCGGTGCTCTCTGCTGAACAGACACTAAACAGCCTCTGGGACTTGCCTGGCTGGGCTAGGCCAGATCCTTGCCGTGAGCAGTGTCTGGATTAAATGGTTCCTGCTGAATAGAGGTGGGGGGAAAGGCTGATGTCCTGCCTTGGTCCCTCTCCCTTTACTGCCCTCTTGCTCCCCCGCCATTCTGCAAGCCCCTCGCCCTGCAGCATAAGGGCTGTCGGGGGCGTGGAGGAGTCTGCGAGCAGCTCGTGAGCACAAAGCTCATCAAGGCCCAGGCCTGCCTCTGGCAGGGGGCTTGTCAACTAGCCAGGGCCAGCAGCTGCCTCTAGAATCCCCCCAACCTAGGGGGTCTGCAGATTCCACCCCAGACAGCCCCTGAGAGAAGCTACAGCTGCTGTCATCCATGCAGCTTAGAGAGAGACAGGGGAGGGGAATCAGCAGTGACTGCTGGCCTGGGAAGTGTGCTGGGGATGGGGAGAGGGAGGGGTAAGAGGGATGCAGTATGTCAGCATCCTCTGCCCCAGTAAGAGCCAAACACTGCCTGTGAGCGACCAAGGGAGGGGACAGGGTAAGGAGGGAGGAGCTCAGAGGAAGGGTTGGGGGAGAGAAGGCGGCAGTGCTGGTGTTCAGCCTAACTCTGCCTAGGGTGACCAGATGTCCCGATTTTATAGGGACAGTCCCAATCTTTGGGTCTTTTTCTTATATAGGATCCTATTACCCCCCACCCCGTCCCGATTTTTCACATTTCCTGTCTGGTCACCCTAACTCTGCCTATCCATGGGACAGAAAGAACCCAGCACCAAGGGTCCCTCGAGGATCTGAATTTAAAACATTTCCAGTGCCTTGGCAGATCTGCGTGTGTAACACTGACAGATCCCGGTCATCGGGATCGAACCGGGGACCTCTGGAGCTTAGTGCAGGAGCCTCTACCGCACGAGCTAAATTAGCTAAGGCTGTAGAGCGGGGCTCAGAATCTCCCTCTAAGGCGCCACTAGAGGAGACAAAACACCACGCCCAGGTGGCGTGTGGGTTACACATGCACACCTAGCATTGGGGCAGCAAGCGAGGCTGCAGGTCTGGGGCGAGTAGTGATGGGGACATGGGCTGGAATAATAGGGGGGAGGGGCGTGGCTTGCTGTGGGTCAGGACTGGTGTGCACAGGCAGAGGGGGGAGGTGCACTGGCAGATCTGTGGGGAGGGGCTGCGGATCAGGTCTGGGGAGAACTGGCAGAGCTGGGGGAGGGGCCGTGGGTCAGGACTGGGAGAACTGGCAGCGCGGTGGGGGTGACATTTGCATGATTGTGCCTGGCCAGTACCAATCTCCCAGCTTCCTGAGGGCTAACCCCCTGACCCCCAAGAGTCGACGACAGCAGCAGCAGGGAGCTGTGAACTTGCAGTGCCAGAGCCCAGCCGCCCCTCGCCCACACGGCCCCGTAGTCTAAGCCTGTCCTCCCGGCTCCCACCAATGAACCAATCTCCCTCCCCCTCCCCAATTTGGGGCGTACCTCCATCGAGGCTGCGAGACATGGTGTACCGTTTGCTGGAGGAGCGCTCGAAGAAGGGCGCAGGCCGGTCGATCAGGGCACTGGCCTGGCGGGTCTGGGCCTGCGTCCGCCCACTGTAGCGGAACTTAGAGCCCATCACCAGGAAGCCCTTTGGGGGCGGCTCTGGGGACACCAGCCTGCAGGTGGAGGGGGGAGGAAAGCAGAGTGTCATTGGCAGGCCAGCTCCGTTCACACACGGGGCAGGGACTGATCAACATGGAGACTGGCGGTCAGTGGGGGGGCAAAACCAGGAAAAGACCAAGAGGCATCACCAAACATTGTCATTGCAGGGAGGTTGTTGTTCACTCTGAATCCTAATGGTGGCCATTTCATTGTTTCACTGCAGATCATTTCAGCAGCAACATCCAGCTACCTGGAGGCATGGATGGAAACTATGATTGTAGATGGAGCTCAAATAAAGAGCCACTCTTCCCCCAAGACCTGGGCTCTTAACCCTGCTTCCAGGAACAGTGTTGTCCTGTTAGCAGAACTCCCCAGCCCTCTGCCTCCTTGCTGGTCTCTTTGCCTCCATCTCACTGGCTGTTCCCGTCCACTGTACCTCTCCCAAATGGTGAAGGTGCAAATTGCCTCACCCTACATCTCAGTGACATCAGCATCAAATGTAGAAGGTGAGGGACTGGACGGCAGTGAGGTGAAGTGAGAGTCAAAAAGGCATGTGCCTAAATCAGATGATAATGTGGGGGGCAGGTGCGTATAAATGAGGGGTACTCTGTGTATGGGTGGGGGGAGCAGTGGGCAGGGGAGATACAGGGACTACAGCCAGGAGACATCTTTTCGGCGACACAAACATTTTGCGAATTGGTGTTGCTTTTGTTACGTCCTTCACGTCAAAACAAAAACAAAGGAAAAATTCTGAAAAAAAAAATCAAAACATTTCAATATTTTTCTTGCAAGCGACTTTTCGTTTAGAAATTTCCTTTCATATTATTTAGGAATTTTTTTTTAAATGTTAAAAAATGCTCAAAACTGAACCCAACATTCCACTGCAGGAGGAGCAGAATGGCTCCTTCACCCCAAACGGATTTTTTTTTCCCCATTCGCCAAGAATTTTGGAAAAATTCATTTTTGGTTTGACCCCAAACTAATCTTTCCCTCCCCAGCACTGCCAGTGAACCAAACTGTCTCTACTAGAAGCAATCGAGAGCACCGTGGAGACCATGTGCCATGTGTGGGCATTTTTATTTTTTTTTGCCCATCTAAATAAGCAAAGCTCTAAAGGGGCTGCGCTGGCCTCTTGAGGGCTGACACGGCGAATGTAGCAGGGCGAAGGGTGGCGCCGTGTGCCTTGATGTATTAAACGCTGGTTTGTCAGCCCTGAAAGCGTGTCAGATGGAGATAAAAGCAGAGACTTGTGCAGCATGAGACCTGGGAAATCCAGCATGGGCATCTCAAGACGCAGGCTCTCTTCCCCAGTCCACGTGCCATCCTGCAAGCGAACTCTTCCCTACACTCCCTGCACTGTCTGTGCAAGTATCAGGGGTCAAGAGTGGCCATGAATTCTGGGAGCTCAACTTGAGAGTCCTGGGGCCAGGTCTGACCAGGCCTTGGGGTTCCTGTGGGTGCGCTTTCTCTGTCAACACCTGATTTGCAGACACAATCAGGGACGGGCATGCCCAAGTGAAAGTGACAGGGGCCCATAATTTTTGTACTCACAACCTCAGTCAGAAATGCAGAGGAGAGCTGAAAATCTGGCCCCTCGAGTCTGGTTATTAGAGGCGTCAAGAGTCACTGACCCCAGCTTGATCTGCAGCTGCTCTGAAAATCAGGCTCCAAGGGTCTCAAACTGGGCCTTCAAAATTGGTGGCCTCTTGAAAATCAAGGCCTCAGTCTTCAGTGCAGCCAGCTGCAGGGACCCTGCAGTTACTAGTCTGGAGCTGGAAGGCTTGTGGGGGGGCAGAAGGCGAGGAATCCTGGCCCCTGTGAAGCCAATGGCAAAACTCCTGCAATGAGGCCAGGGCCTCAGATGCAATGGTTGTAAAAAACAGTCTAAAGGACACGTTGTCTCTGTTTAGAATTCGAGCTCTGGAAACCATGCGGAGCACCAGCCAGGCACAGACTGGCAGGTAAAAAAGCAGAAGACTCCAGAGTGAGCATAAGTATTGCCATGGCAGAGCAGAGCAAACAGCAAAGACCTGGCCTGAGTGCAGCTGTCCCAACCCGCACAGGATGCAATTTACTGCCATGCAGAAACTGAGCCCATCAGCAGATTCTTTTACATATTAGACCCAGGAAAACTCTCCATTAACGCAAGGAAAAGATGGCCTTGTGGGTGAGGCACCAGATTGCAATTCAGGACATCAGGGCTCTATTCCTGCCGCTGCTACAGACTCACCGTGTGACCTTGGTCAAGTCACTTAACCTCCAGGAGTGCCCTGGTTTCCCCATCTATGAACTAAAGATGCTGATGCTTCCCAACTGCACAGGGGTGCTGTGAGCTGCTGTGATGACAGAATATAGGTAGCTAGACAAGACCACCAAACATCAGACAATGCAGAAGGTCAGGTCCCCACAGAGCTGGAAGGGAGATACGCATCTCCAGGCGGCTTTTCTTTCTCTGAAACCCTTAGTGATGACAGCATTACGGTTACAGTGTGTTCCTCACGGCAGTCTGCTTGGATTCCCCTTGTACGAAGCAGGGCAATTGGGACCCCGCTCTGCAGGGCACAGGGATCTCTCTGCTTGGGTTCAGCTGGAATATGCCATGGTTTGGCTGGGCGAAGCCAAGCCAGAGTGCAGTTTCTGTAGTTGGGCAGCTCCCAGGGATATCAGGTAGGGAGGACCATGGAGCTCAGGCTGAAAGCAGGCCAGGGAGAGAGTGCTGGGAGGCCCAGAGACTACCCCTCCCCACGTGGGGCAGAGGGGAGAGAGGTATCAACAGGGCAAAGGCAGCTGAGGGGGAGCACTAAGGAGACAGACCACTGCCCTCCCTCCATGCGGATTCCCCGTGGGGCATTAATGAAGAACATCTCCCCCTGTGAAAAGCACAAGGAGGGCAGGAACGGACAGCACACCCCGCCTCCTCTCTGTGAGTCCTGCCCTGTCCTTGGCGGTTTCTTACAGGGACCTTCCTCCTCACCTGAAGAAGGTGTGGTGCTCAATGCAGACCTTCCAGAGCCTCTTGGCGGAGCGGTGGTTGGGCAGCTTGAAGCCAATGGTGCTCTCGAACTGCTCATACTGGAAGCACACGAGACAGACTCGTGTTACAGCCGGGATTCTTGCTCGGGAGCTGCCTCAGATTATGGCCCTGGGGGACGGCTCAGGCTGGCGACAGCCTCCTAGCCAAGGTCCCAGCAGGAGAATGACAGACCGGGTGTCTCTATAAACGCTACCCAGCATGCTCTGGGGCCCCGGCTGGGGTGGCTATTCTGTCAGGACTCGGCTGGTGGCAGGGCAGGGTCAGAGCTCACACGGCAGCAGGATGGCATTTGTGGATGATCACATTTTCCTCAGCACTAACCAGCTTTTGGGTGGGAGGGGAATTCTCTCACGTAAGGAAAAGAAATTTCAAATGTTCCATTTCCTTTGGGGGGGATAATCCCACTTTTGCTCCCTTTTTCAGACCCTTCCCCCCTTTTCACCCCACTGGATAACACACATGAGAGGCTGGGTTTGGTTTGTTCTTCGCTGAAATGAATTTGGGGGTCTCCTTGCTCTGGTGCAATGCAACAACAATGGACCTTTCCAGCACACGAGCACCCCTGGGAGAGAACAGACTTCCTGACACCCACCCAGGAGGTAAGGATGGACTCTGGCCTGTGTCCCCCCCAACTCCCGAGGGACGGATTCTCGCAAGAGACACCCACCTCACCGGGGCGGATTTTGATGTAGAAGTTGCTCCTCTTGTAGGAAATCTTGAGGATCTTGGGCCAGGCAAAGCGGTTTATCCTCAGCCTGTCCCTGTAGATCAGCAGGCCGTTGGCACAGACGCCTAGCATGATGTCAATGCCTTCCGAGTCCTGATGGAAGCCAGAAGGGAGGGTTAAGGACAAGGTAGGAGGATTAGTATTTGGCCAGCAAACAGCCCTCCAGCTACCACCTGGCAGTGTGGTCTAGCAAGGTGTCCAGAGCCAGCACCACGCCAGGGGCCATAGCCTGGCTGGTAATTTGTACCTGCAGCCAACTGTAAAATGCGGCCACTGCATTCCCTCCAGAGCATGCAGTGCCACTGGGCTGCTACCACACATCACGCGGTACCCAGGTCCCCTGCTGGAGATGCCAGTGGGGAGATGCTGGGGGGAGGGGAATGTTCCCACTCAGAATGGAGCAGGAGGTTTGGAGGAACACTGGCTGCTGTTCACAGCTGTGAGACACCTGTGCTCTTTTGTGGGGGTTTCCTGCCCTTAAAAGGCAATTCCATCTTCTCATGGCTTTGAGCTCTGGGGCAGCCTCTGGGGTGGAGAGACAGGACCACGCCCCCAGCAGCTCAGCCAGCACAATGGGGCCCTATCTACAACGTACTGACCGGGTGAGGTTTTCAGAAGCACCTAAATCACTAAGGAGCCCAAGGCCTTGTCTATGCGAGGTGTCCACTGTCACTCTCAGGGTGGAGGTGGGATCCTGGTTCAGATGGCATCAAGCTAGCCACAATAGGGGCAGGTCGTGGGGGCAGCCCCCTGGAGCTGCAGGTTCTCCACGGCCTTTCCCAGGGCAGAGTACGTATCTGTAGTCCTGTGGGAATGCCAAAGCTGCGCTCTGCATTCCTCCCCCTACAGGCTGAGGAAACCTAGGACCTGGCTCCTGGACCACACAGCAACTGGAGCCGGAGCCAGGCTTGTCCAGGTGTGTTTGTAGAGATGGCAGGGAAAGAAGCCTTTCTAAAACACACTGGAGATCTTAAATGGGGTCCCGCTTCCCTGCACTGTGAACCCCGGCAAGCAGAGCGGTCACTGCTGCAGCACCAGGTGCATTGTGGTCTTGTTGCTGGAGGACTGTTTATACCGGTTCAGGCACTTCGGCGTCCACACGTGCCTTGCACCAGTAGAACTGTGCCTGCTGGCGGGGGTGAATGTTGCCTGGGGAGCTGGTTTCACTTTGCCAGCAGGACGCACGGCTCAGTGCGCACAGAGGCAAGGCCGTACCCAAAGAGGTAACGCTGGCCAGCTTGTTCTGCAAGCTCTGGCACCAGAGGGCAGCACAGAGCTGTGCTGCTGGCTCAGAGGATCTGGGGGCAGGGGTGTAATTAGCCCCAGTTGTGATGTGGGCACTTGCCAACTGTGAAC
Source organism: Lepidochelys kempii (assembly GCF_965140285.1). Taxonomy (NCBI): domain Eukaryota; kingdom Metazoa; phylum Chordata; order Testudines; family Cheloniidae; genus Lepidochelys; species Lepidochelys kempii. The sequence continues at coordinate 25,412,505 of NC_136392.1, read as the reverse complement.
TGGACTGAGACCCACCCAGTCCATTTTATAGGCTGGTAATTGCTATCAGCCATTACCAGCCTGGGCTGGATACAAACACGTCACCCTGGAGGTGAAAATGACCATGCTGCCCCTTGCCCGCTGTGTTCTTGTGAGCAGGGCAGATGCTTCCCTGCCTCGTTCTTGGACAGACCTAGTGGCTCGACATGGGACTGGCCTGCCAGCTGCTGCCTGCAGCTCGCTCTGCAATAAACAGCTAAGGGCATCCCCAAGTGGGCCCCAAACTGGCCAGCTGGCTCTGCAAGCTCTAGCGCCAGAGGTCAGCACAGAGCTGTGTTGCTGGCTCAGAGGATGGGGGGCAGGGAGTGAGCTCAGGCCCTGGTGGATGGGTCACATTTCAGGACTGACAGCATTTCCTAGATGACAGGGCAGCGAGGCCCCACATGAGTGAACCTGGGACTCTAGTTCTGCTTGTCCCGGCTTGGATGAGACGAACGGCAAACTTCCCAGTGCTGTCACCTCCTGAGAATGGAAAACCACTGGGATCCTTGACACCGGGAGCAGAGGGGTATCATGTTGTCCAGAGACATCCACAAAGGTCAGAGGGGGAGAGACGGAGAAAGGAAACGAGGGATGTCCCCATTGCAATCGGGAGTGGGATTGCCTCACATCTAGGCATACCCCACGCTAGCGCTGATCTAGCTAGATCAAAGCCAGCTCCGGTAACAACAGCAGTGAAGCCCTGGCAGCCGCACGGGCTAGCTGCTCCGGTGTGTATGGAGATTCCTGGGCAGGCGGGGCTAGCTAGACCAGCACTAGCGTGGGTCTGTCTGCATGCCCTGCAATCACACCGCCTGACAGCAGCGTAGATATACCCAGAGTGTGCGTGTGAGACAGAGGGAGAAAGGGAGCGAGACAGAGGAGTGAGGAGCTCCGAGGAGAAGCACAGAGAGGGCCTCAGAGGGCTCCTGTGCCCTGACTCTGGGGGCTCAGGTACCTTGGCGTGGTGCAGGTCGACTCCGTACATGGAGAGCTTCTTGGCATTCTCCAGGAAGTGGATCTCCGCTTCGCCTGGTGTCATGCCCCTTGGAAGGAGATGGGGAGCAAACAGAGGCTGATTAGAACCATGCCACTGCTGCCAGCTGCATCCTGCGGGCATGGGGGGATCGGGGGTCTGGTCAGCAGGAATTGCTTGGGAGATGAGCACTGGGATGCTATTAGCAGGGAACCCAGGCCAGCACCAGGGCTCCCTCCCAGCTGCTGTACAAGCAGCGCCTGGCAGGGCGCAGCCGCTTGGATTCCTGCCCACTAGAAGGGAGGAATGGCGGGGCTGGAGGGGCGCCCAACCTGTAGGTCTTGTGCAGCTCCATGATGCGCTCCTCCAGCTCCCTGGTCTGGTTGGGCGCGAAGTGCAGCTCGCTGACGTAGTTGCCGACGTGCTCCTCAGCGTCGTAGTCTCCCAGCTCGGCCTGCACGGCATAGGAGCCCAGCAGGGCATGCGTGACGAAGGAGCAGGGCAGGCGGCCCGTGATGATGTCAGCCCGCAGCTGCAGACACAGGTAGTATCTGGGGGAGAAAAAGGGGGAGGCTGGTGAGATGGGGGCAAAGACAAAGGGAAACGCCCTGGTGAGCTCTCTGGGGGCCAGGCAGATTCTAAATAGCACAGGGGTCTGCCCATCGCAGGGAGATGGTCACTGGGGCGGGGTACATGTACATGGGGCAGACAGTCAACAACAGTTCAGGCCGTCACTGTGCCCCCATGACAAGGAGCAACCCCCTCGCACCACACTCAGAATGAGTGCCCCCCGTCTTGTGCCCCTGCACTCAAGACAGACTCCCTCGCCCTCTGCCAGGGATGGACCTTCCGCCCCAAGCCCAAGATGAACCCCATTGCCCATGGCCACAGACCTGGGTCAGACCCTCCCAGCCAGGCCCCCCCACAGCACACCCAGAGGAACACAGTCACACCCTTCACACGCACACCTCCTGCACTCCGCCAGACTACACACTGGGCCAGTCCCCTCCCTGACCCACCCAACACACACAGGTGGCCATATCCTACACACAGGTGGCCTTTCACGCACACACGTGGTCCCATCCACCGTGCAGCTGGCTCTCTGGACAGATGCTGTCTGCCAGGGAGGGGAGGAAGAGCCCTGGGACGTGGCAGTGTACCGAGTGCCCCATGGCCCCTCACCTTGTGATGTCCTCTGTGAGTTGGGCAGGGTCTGGTGGGTAGAATTTAACAGTGAAGGCAAAGTTCCAGGGGCCACCTAGGGAGAGGAAGAGAGAGAGAATAAGGGGGAGCATGTTCCCCATGTGCCTAGGACACGTCCTCCCTGAGGGCACCCGCCCCGCAGCCTGGACTCAGTGTAGGGAGCTCATGCCTGTGTCCCACCCCTTCTCAATGCCCAGGGCCCCTGGGACAGGCAGAAGGAAGAGGCGACTCCCCTGGGGTTACTACCTGAGTGCCCAGAGAGATTAACCCGCCGAGCATGGGTTGCTTTGGGGATCTACAGCCTTTGCTTCCCGCAGACCCCACCACCGTCGGCCCAGCCAAGATCTGCCCAGTCTCCAGCATGCAGGGACACCACCTCTTCCTGTCGCCACAGCAACAAGCCTCACATTTCCCAGCAAGGTTCCCTGAGGTCCACAGTTGGTGAGGCCCCCCTCTCCTGCTCCACAATGTCTCTGCAAGCCACTGCCCAGCCCAGCTAACCAGCCTGCCTTGCCACCCCTACTCTCAGCCAGCCCGGGATCTCCTGCTCCTCCTCCAGCTGACCAGCCCCCACCCTGCTCTGTCAGCCCGGGAACCCACTCCAGGCCAGCCCGGGCTCTCCTGATTGCTCAGCGGGGCAGAACCTCCCCACCCATTCTCCAAGGGAGCAGGGACGGTTACAAGGACGTCTGTTAGCAGCTGGGTGGATCCTAAGGCACTGCGTTGGATGCTGGGCAGGGTCACTGCTGTAGATAAGGACGGGGATCCCCACCCAGCTAGAGAGGCTCTGCAGCCCCCCATCCCACTGTGGGTAACTCTAATGACTCATGGGCATCGTATGGTAGCCAGGAATCCCGCCGCCAAGGAGCCCCAGGGCCTGCACACCTCAGCAGAAGGCAGCCACACACCCTCAGCAGAGGGAGCAGACAGCACCCCCTTCATTCACAGCACCCTCTCCCAAGCCCAGGGGCGTTGTCCCGACCCAGCCGCAAAAGACGCAGACACGAGGCCTGATTCCCCATCTCACAGCAGCTTCATGCTAGGACTTCAGGGGAGTGGCCCCTGACTGACAACGGTGTGAGTGAGGGGAGAACGCAGCCCACAGAGCCCCACAGAGATGCCCAGCTGTGTGTTCACTGCAGGGCTAAGGACCAGCAAAGCCATCCAGCCAGTTGCCCTAAGAAAGGTACTCCACAGGAATGGTGGCACGTGGTCCATCGGCCAATGGCGCACACAGCCAGGCATTCCCCAGCTGTCCCTGACCGGATGCCAGTGGCCTGGTTTTCAGAGGTGCTGAACAGCATCTGCAGCTGACATCCGCCTCCAGGGGACTCCAGGCACTTGGCAACTCTGCGAATCAGGCTCGTATTCCTGCCGCAGCCACCACATTTCCCCTTGCTTCTCTTGCTCTCCTTGGGCTGCACCAAGGGGCTGGAGTTCCCACCGGGGTAGGCAGAATGGGGAGGTAACATAACTGAGAGCAGTGGCAGCTGCTGAATTCCTTTGAAAGCCCGACCAGCCTGAAGAGGGCACTGCCCAGGCCTAACACATGGTGGGATGGCATCTCCCCAGCACACACACTGAGCGACTTACTGCGGATCTGCTTTTTGATTTCCTTGGAGGGGTCCAGCCAGTTCTGAAACAACAAGAAATAACACAAACAGGGGTCATGGCTGCGGCCTGGAGGGAGGGGTGGGATGGGACTGGGGAGGGGGGCATCGAACGGGCCCGGCAAAGAGCTGGGTGCCCCAGCCTTACCTTCTGGCTGTCGGAGTCGCAGAACGTCAGGCCGAAGTAATCCTTCTCCAGGAGGTTGAGGTGCTCACACACCATGTCGAAGAGCACCTGGCCCCGGGCATGTTTCTGCAGGAGACACAGCCGGACAGGGGAGTTGGAGCCAGGATCCCCCTCCCATTTTCCAAGGCCAGTCATGCTGCAGCTGTCCATCAGAACACAGGCAAAAGCAGGACCCGGGGGATGCAGGAAGTCTCTGCCCCTTGCTTCCCCCTCCCAGCGACCAAGCACAACCACAGCCCGTGCTTGTCTGGGCACGGCGCTCTGGGAGTGTCCCTGTGGGCACGATTGTCACCCCGAAGGGGACAGGGGGGGCTGGGGAGAAGGGGAGGCAATGGCTCTATCAAGGGAGTAGCTGTAGGCATGCTCCCCCTGGCCCAGAAGGACAATGTGCCTTCTAGGCTGTCCCCTGGGATATCCCGAGTCAGTATCCAACTCCCTGCACCCCCTCTCTCCTCTTCCTGGACTTTGGCTTTACTGGGGACTCTGAAACAATAACAAAGCACAAAACTCAGCCTGAGTTCCCTCCCTGCGCTGGGCTGCCCCTGGGGTTTCCCTCTAGGACATTCCTGTCTCAGCTCCCTAATCCCCTATCCCGAGAGAGCCAGCCCCACCTCCTATAGATTCATGGGGCAGATTCATTCGATGAACTGATCCCGCAACAACCAGTTTCAGCAGCTTGGTGCAGAGTTTTAACACCGGCAAATAGGGCAGGTGCACAGAAGAGCCGTAGCACCACATTACAGGGCAGTGTAACTGTTTACCCCTCTAATGTGGGATGCAGCCAGGATCTGGGTGATGGAGACCCACCCAGCTGCTGGCACACCTTCCACTTTAAAGCAACACAGGTGCAGAGTAGCTGCTATACTGGATCTGAGCAGTGGTCCAGCCAGCCCAGGAGCCTGTCTTTGCCGAATACAAGATACCTGAGCGGAATGTGCAGGAAACGGCACAGTGGACAATTCTGCAATAACCTGACTGCAGGGGTAGTTCCTAACTGACCAGGACAGTTAGTGGCTGGCTAATGCCCTGAAGAAGGATGGTTTATACTGCTTATATTCCTATATTTATCCTGTCTAATGTAATAGTGGGTGTTCTCATTATCCAGTTAAATGTTCCATCCTCTTCTGAATCATACCAAGCATTTGGCCTTTTGCTATCTTGTGGCAGTGAGTTCCATAGGTTAATTATGTGGATAGAAGAATAATTTCCATTGACCAGCTTTACATGAGTCACTCTCCAATTTCACTGAGTGTCACCTTGTCCCTGTAATATGAGACTGGATAATTGGGGCACCTGATTTCCCTTCTCTAGACCATCCATTTTTCTATATACCTTGATCATGATCCCCCTTTTTTACCTCAATTCTAAATTAAAGTCCCCATCTTTTCAATCTCTTTTGGTAAAGAAATCTTTTTATGCCTCTAATAGGTTTAGTCTTCCATCTCTGGACCCCTTCTGTTTCTTCCTATATCTTTTTTGATATAGGAGTACTGCAGAGCCGAATTTGTTCAGGCAAGGATATTGGATTTGTGTGTTTCATCCCTGCTTGTTTTTAATGGATATAAGTATTGTGTAGAATGCACAACTAAGGCAAAATATGCATACGGGAGGTGGGGGATGAAAAGGAGAGAGAAAGAAACCACAAATACGGCACAAGCCCCCTTTTAATAAAGCAATTTCTTTTTTCCCCAAAGGAATTTTCTCTGAGCAGAGGTTCCTCGCTAGCCAGAATTACCATTTGCACAACACAAAAGATTGCAACAATCTAGGACTTTAACTTGACTCCACTGTGAATGGAATCTCATAAGATCAGAGTTCACCACTGACAGCTTCTTCTATAAACAAAGCAGCAGAAACAAAGGGCAATAACATATCAGGAGATTACTGTTTCCTAAGGTACATGCAGAAGTAGTATTTCTGATAAGGAAACAACAAGATATGGCTTATATATCCGGTATGAGGCAGATATTTGTGGGCGCACACTTGTGTCTGTTGTTTGGTAAATATTAATCAGTCACCCGGGAAGGGTGAGGAAATCCATGTGCTGCATCAGGGCTCGGAAAAGCTCATCTCTCCTGCTTTAAGAGATCATTTCAGTTGCTATAATGACCCATTCTATTTATTGCTTTGTGACAATGTTTCTGCCGTAAATACAAATGCAGTTATTAAAAATGACAGTTAAAGCCTGGGGCTGCTGGAGGGTTGAGATCAATGGAACAAAGCTGACTCGGATTCCTTCACCCACTCAGTCCCAGGAACAGGCTTTAATATTCCCGTTCATCTAGGGAAAACTCAAGGCCTTGGTTCTGACATGAATTAATCTCCATGCAATAGAGACCTCTGAGACCCATGATCTAAACACAGACTGATGGCTTCTCTGTCTGCTGAGCTCCTAGACCACTGACATCAGGGTTCAAAAAAAAATCCAGTCACAGTCTTCCAGATGAGTGTGGGGCACTGAGGATACAATTGCGGCAGAATCTCAGTTTTTATATTGTTAAAAATAGATTTCCAGCCCTCATGGCTCTTAGACAACCTTCCAGACACAAACGAAGTGCAACTCAATTAAGTGCCATCTTTCTGAGCCTGCAGACAGGCAGCGTCAGTGCCTCTACTGCTGCTCAGAGCCTTGTGGAGCAGCAGATGAATGACATTAACAAGAGGGGTCAATTTCATGACTGCTGTCCCAAACAGGTGAGGAGCAAGGAGGGCAGCAAAAAAACCACTCAGTTTTATGTCACAATTTATGTTGCTTGGGACAGCTTCGAACAGCAGCAGATGCAGGCAGGAAAGCTATTCACAGGGGGGCGGAAGACCCAACAAACAGAGATTAGGGACGGGGTAGAGAAGTGGAATCACCCTATTGCAGTGCAACAATCAATATGCTTTCCACTGCATCACTCTGCTGCAGGCGAGCAGCTAACAGCACTTCTGCTGAACTATTTAAACTCAATGGACACTTAACAACTCTCCCTAGTAGTTCTGAAAACAGGAATCAGGCACTCTGCTGACAAGAACACACTTTATCTGGCCAGGAGGGCTAGTGACTAAGTGGAAACTGATGCCTGAAAATCTCACACTCTTAAAACGTTCACTTTTCTGTGAACATTTTCATATTGTTTGAAATTTTTCAGTTTTCCATCGAATCAAAGCAAAGCAAAAAATTGTGTTTTGATTTGATTTAAAATGAAAAAAAAATCACTGTACAGATCTGGCGATTTCCCCCCTCCCTCCTTTTTTACTTCTTATCCCCTTTTTCCAAAGGAGGGGGAAATGGAGGGAGTGGGGGACAAAAATAAAAACATTTGAAAATTTGTCATTTCAGTTCAAATCAAAATGATTTATTTTTTTTCTAATTGACATTTTTCGTTTTGTTTCATAAACTTCAGTGACAAATTTTCATTCCTTTCAAAAGGGCCTGGAGCGGAGCAGGGGGTGAGCCCCCGCCGGCATCTAAGAAAGATGGTGCCTATGGCTTTGTCCACGCTCTCTTCCCTGCGATGGGCTGATCACACTTTGCAGCAGTGATACTCAGTCCTCAACGGTTCAGGATGCAAATTAGTGGTCAACATAACCCAGAGGTGAAAGTAAGCCGGAACGGTCTGGTACGGCATACCGGCAAGTGCCAGTACGGCGTGCCGGAACAGACCGGCTTCCCCAGGCTGGCGCTTTAAAGGGCCCGGAGCTCCCCACAGTGGCCAGAACCCCTGGCCCTTTAAAGTGACGCCAGAGCCCCACTGCCGGAGCCCTTGGGGTAGCGACGGCAGGGCTCCAGTGGCGCTTTAAAGGGCCTGGGGCTCCGGCTGCTGCGGGGAGCCCCGGGCCCTTTAAAGAACTGCCCAAGCCCCGCTGCTGGAGCCCCTGGGGTAGCCCTTTAAAGCACCACCCGAGCCCCACTGCCGGAGCCTAGAGCTCCGCTGCGGTAGCAGTCGGCTGGAGCCCAGGGCCCTTTAAATCACCCCTGAGCCCCGGGGCTCCCAGCCCCCTCTGTAGCTGGTAGCTCTGGGGCTGATTTAAAGGCCCCGCCTCTTCCAGTTGAGGCCACGCCCCCCTGCTCAAGACTCCAGAGTACCAGTAAGTCCTTTAAGTTACTTTCACCCCTGACATAACGCAAAGGAGCCACAGTAGTGACAATTCATTGTGTCATTTACTATTTTTATATACCTATCTACAGTATTATCCTCACAGCAAAATGACTGGGGGGAGGGATACTCAGTGGTTTAAGCATTGGCCTGCTAAACCCAGTGTTGTGAGCCTTGAGGGGGCCATTTAGGGATCTGGGGCAAAAATTGGGGATTGGTCCTGCTTTGAGCAAGGGGGTTGGACTAGATGACCTTCTGAGGTCCCTTCCAACCCTCATATTCTATGATTCTATGATTGACCAAGTATTCTAAATTGGTTAATAGCATAGTAAACGCATCCTGACTGGTTAATAACTTAGATTGGCTAATAATGAAATCACAGTGTTTTAAAGAGCTGCTTGCGGCTCACAAGCTTCAGTCAGCTCTGCCTGCTGCATGAACTCCCTTGCTCTCTAACAAAGCCGGCTGCTATCACAGTGACACAGGCTCACTCACTCACTCTCTTTCTCGCTCTCTCTCACACACACACATACACACATGCCAACACTTCATTTTTGCCATGATACACAAATAGCAGGCAGCCCCCGTGCAGAAATGCATGAGTCAGACTTGCAGTCTCGCTCCATTCTTGTGCGTGTGTGTATGGACGTGTGCACTTGGGGATTCGTCTGTGTCTACGTGCATGTGTATTTCTGTTAGTGACCCAGATAGCTCACGGCACCCTTGGTGCCTTACTGAGCTAATAAGCAGAAATGGCTTCCGGCAAGGGAGAACTCTGCTCTGAAGATGGGAAATCAGAGGATGGGGAATGAGACACGGAGCTATGCCACCGGCTTGTTCCCAAACCTGTGTGCTCATGTATCTGTGCATGTAGGTGTGCAAATGTGTGCCTTGGCATGCCTGTCTGTGCACTCATGCCTCTGAAAGTGTGGGTCTGTGTGTGTCTATCTGTGCTTACGTTCACACGTGTCTCTGGTTGCACATGCGTCTGCCTGTCTCTGGGTGTAGGAGTGTGAACGTCCACATGTGAAAACGTGTCTCTGTGTGTGTCAGTAAATAGGGGTGGAGGGAACACTGTGATTAGACAACTGGGACTGGGAGCCAGTGAGGATGGGAAATGTGGGCGGGGAGAGTGTGTGACTGGAGGCAAAGGGGAAGGACAGAGACATATCACATGAGGCACTGGGAAGAGGGAAACTGGAACTGGCTGGACAAGGAGATCGGGGCTGGGATGAGAATCCTGAGGTGTGGGAAATAAGACTGGCTAGGTAAGGAGAATGTGACTGGGACGAGGAGCCAGGGATAGGGAAGAGACAAGACTGAGACAGGGACAGGTTGGAGGGGATGGGACAGAAGGGGTCACGCTTGGAGGGGCAGGGGAACGGGCAAAAGAGTATGCGCCCACCAGAGCCTGGAATGGAACCCAAGACTCCTGAGTCTCACCATTCCTCTGCTCTCAGCAAATACGAGAGAAACCCACTGGCAAAGCGTGTGTCTCATCCCCCTCTAATGCTGGCCCACGTACAGGATAACAACCTACCACTGCTATCACTTACTCTAGTAGCTCAAGTAGCTGAGGTCTCTGTGATGGAGCTAAAGGTTCTATCCCTGCTGATGGACCTATGTGGGTGTCAATTCGATACCACATGAAGGAATTTCTGTTTCTTCCAGTTTGCCTTTTGCAAAACCTAGGAAATCTACATCCAAAAAAACTATGTTCAAAGAACATTCTTAAGGTTGCAAAGTCAAGTGCTCAGAAGTTAGGAAATGCCAGAATTAAGGTGGCCTGCGACATTGTGAGCATGCATTGTGATAGTCCTCAGTTACACGATCATATATTTTGGCCACAGGACTCCTGCTCCATTTCATGGAAAGGATGGACCTGAATCAAGGTTATTAGTGAAGGAGACTGTCTGCAGGGCCCATTTCATTTGTTGCAGAAGTTGGAAGGCATGTCATGAACAAGATAGGGGATTGTAGGGAGTGAAGGGACAGTCTCATAATTAAGGCAGTTGAATGCTTTCCTGGAGAACTGGATTCTATTCCTGCCTCTGCCACAGAGTTCCTGGGTAATGCTGGCCAGGTCACTTAAACCTAACTTTTCACGGGTGGGCACTAATTGCATGTTCTTCATTTTCTGGATGCCTGATTGACTGTCACTGGAGTTGATGGGAGCTGTGCTCTGAACACATGAAGTGCTTTGTAAGAGAAAGTTTCTTATCTTACAGTAATCGGTTACTATGATAGAGGACACCTTAGTAAAGATCCTGGGGATGGGAGCAATGCTGAAAGGGAGCACTCTGTACTGGAAGTGTATGGAGCTGACTATGAATCTGAGAAAGCGCTGAGGAGCAGGGTGAATGTCCGCGTGACAGTAGACATCCTTCATGTCAAGAGCTGTAAACCACAGGCCTTTTTCCAGGGGTGGAATTACAGATGCCAACTTGACTTCACAAAACATGGAGTTTGTGCACAACGCGATTGAGATGGTGGAGGGCGAGAATGGATCTCCAACCACCTCTCTTTTTGGGGACTAGGACATATGTTGAGTAAACACCCCTCCCTTGGCACTGAAGAGGAACCCGTTCTCACTCCTCACTGTAAGAGAGATTCTGCTTCTTGTTTGAGAATGTTTTTGTGAGAGCAGCCCTCAAGGGAGGGTGAGCGAGGGGGTTTTGGAGAGGGTAGGGATGCAAACTACATCATACAGCCGGAATGGATGATGCAGAGCACCCATCCGTCCATTGTTATGGTACTCCAGGTGTTGACAAAGAGTGCTAGACAACCACCACAGGGTGTGTAGGAGTCAGGAGGTGTTGGACTCAATGGTTTGCAGTTCTCAAGCTCCCGTCAAAAATAACATTTAGCCGAGGGCTAGAAACGCACTTCAGAGGTGTGGGGAAGTGAGTCTTTTGGGCTCTCTGCCTCTTATGGGATGGCTTATAAGGTCTCCTCTGGTGGAAGAACTGTTGAGCCATCAGTCTAGGCTTGTATTATCACTGGCGGAATTTTCTCTTTGGGGCAGGTGTATATTCCCAGGGAGCAGATGGTGGCCCTGCAGTCCTTTAAAGTGAGTAAGGACTCATCCATCTTTGGATTGAACAAATGAATCTCATCAAAGAGCAGGTCCTCACTGGGGTTATGAACCTCCCGGGGAACCCCAAAGCATGGAGAAACGAGTAGCCGTTGCCCTGCAAGTTGTATCAGCTGTTGCCAGGGCACACATGCAGACCAACAGATTCTGCTTTCAAAACTCTTCGGCTCCAGGAGCATGAAGCACATGCATCCCCACGGTGGAATACAGCTAGGGACCAGCTCTAGAAGAAGGCGGCTAAATACTCTAAAAAATCAGGTCCCAGGTGCCGGAAATTGGACACCCAAAATGAGTGGGTACCTTTGACTTTAATATCTTTATGCTTCAGTTATCCATCCATAAAACAGGGATAATCCCCCCTCGTCTTAAAGGGGAGTTGTGAAGATACATTCATTAATGTTTGTGAAGCACTCAGATACTGTAGTGATGAGCAGCATAAAAAAGCCCCTGTGGAAACTTAATTCTGGCTTCCGACCAGGGTTGGAACAGTGGTAGTCAGCGAGGTCTGGGGCCACACATTGAAGAATGAGGAGAAAACAAACCATGGAAGAGCTGCTCACTAAGGCTATGTCTACACTTTGGGCTTATCAAACTAGCGTGAGCCTAAACAGCAGTGTAGTCTCAGGTAACGGCGGTGGAGGCATGGCTTAGCTGTGCTGGGTATATACCCACCAGTTTCAGGCAGGTTTATACGTGGCTATGCCATGCCTCGACTGCTGCTGCCGCCGATGCTACTGCAGGTACAGTTATTTATTCTCCCGCTAGCTCAATGAGAGCTAGTGCGACTCTGTGTACATGTGCAGGGAATCACACCCCTAGCTTGCAGTGCATATGGCAGCCTGAGCATCCTCCATTCTGTGCACTGGGTGAGGCAGGGGTCCTGTGGATGTGATCATGTCATTAAAGACTCTATCAGAATGCATCTGCATGAAAGGGATAAATTAAGGCTGCATAGGTAACCTTAACTCTGGCATTTCCTGACTTCTGAATGCTTGACTTTGCAACCTTACTAACATTCCTTTACTGTAGTTTTGTGTGCGTGTGAGCACATATAGGCGTGTCTGTCTACCAGTGTGAGTGACTGTGAGCGTGTGTCTGCTTGCATCTGCCTGTCACACGTTTCTCTTTCCCTCTTTCTCTCCTGAGTCCAGTCCCTGTTTCCATTTTATACCTCCCCTGACAGCCGCACAAGCACCATTAATTTGTTCATCTGACATTGCAGTGTTGTGAGAGGAAGGAGGCCCCTTTACCGCGCCCTGCTGCAGCTCGGCAGTCACCTCCTTCCCAGACCACGAAGGCTGCCATGCTGCAGTGCAAGGACTGGCCCTGTTACACAGCCTGAGGAGTGGCCCAAAGCCAGGGCCTGTCTAGACCTCTCGCCTTGAGAACTGCTGCCATGTCGGAGGTGCAGGGTCCTGGATTCAGCCAGCTGCTGGCCGACAGCGGGGAGCAGCCTCCCCGTCCCGCGCAGCCTCCGGTCTCCTCTCACACAGCTACGGGGTGGAGACGGCTGCACCTGAGTCCCGCTGAGCTGCCAGAGCCATTTCTCTGGTCCAAAGCAGGTTGGCCTCCCGCTATAAAACCAAAGAAGTCGCAGATTACAAAGCCAGGAAGACCTGCTGGGATCGTCTAGCCCAGGGGTGGCCAAACTTACTGACCCACCGAGCTGCATCCAACAATCTTCAGAAGTTTGAGAGCCAGAGCACACCTGCTGGGAGTCGGGGATTCAGCCCCTTGGGAGGCACCTGCCAGGGCTTGGGGTTTCAGCCCTGCTCCTGCTGAAGCCCCGAGCCCCAGCAGGCACACCCTGTAGGGCTGAAGCCCTGAGACCCACCTCCCCGCTTGGCAGAAGCCCCTATCTCACCACCCTACTGCAAGGCAGAAATCCTGAGCTCCCCACAAGAGCCGCACTTTAACTGTAAAAGAGCCGCACGTGGTTCCCGAGGTCTAGCCTGAGCTCCTGTGTGACGCAGGCCCTAGGACTTCCCTGAATTAAATCCTGTGTGAACTAGTGCCTCTCTTTTAGAAAAATGTCCAATCTTCATTTAGAATTTGCCAGTGACAGAGAATCCCCCACAGCCCCAGGTAAGCTGGTCCAGTGGTTGGTTACCTTCCTTTTAAGGGTGAGAAAGGGGGCGATGGCCAAGCAGAGCCAGGCTGGGAGGCGAGACGGGGTGACACAGACAGACACACAGGGTTCAGGCAACACACCCCAGTCACTCACCTCTACTTCACACTCATACTCGGAGGCGTCGAGCAGGGTCACCCTGCAGATGGCGCTCTTGAGCTTCTTGGCAATTTTCTGGGGGGATTTCTGGGTCTTGCTGGGCGTGGTTTTCTCCGACAGCCCGTCTGTTTCGCTGTAGTCCTTCTCCTCCAAATCCATGCCCTGGAGGATGAGAAACGTGTGTTACCCTCCTACACCCGCGTGGGGGTCCAGCCGGTGCACCCTGCCCTGTCACAAGGGAGCCGTGGGGTTTGGGAGCTATCTCAGGATGAGGCATGCTGGGCCAGTGGGGAGCAGAAGGGGTGGGAGCCGCATTGTCCTCAAACTGACTGATCCAAAGAGACCCCTCTGGCTTTGGCCTGCACTGAGGGATCCCTGTGGGGAGAGAGGAGGGTGGGAAAACCAGGCAAGGGTGGAAGGAATCCCTCCCTCCTGGGGCCCCTCAGTGAAGTGGGAGCTGGTGGGAGAGACTGCGAGCGACCCCTCCCTCCCTGCGCAGGAGGTGAGGGCAGCACTAGGGGAGTCCCTGCTGCCCTCCCGGTGCTCGGCTGCGGCTCTCGTTGGCACATTCCAGAGACGAGGCATTTTCAAAGCCCAGCCTGTTCACCACCACAGCGTGTGCACCTCCCACCCCCTTGCACGGCCCCACCCTCTTTCACCAAACTGCCAGTCGCTGAACTCTCTGCAGGGTATCACCACCTAGCTCTGGGCCTGGGGGCCTGTGCTACTGGAGGGCTGTAAAGAGGCAGGTGCTGAGCGCCATCCGGCTCTGCAGAGCACCTGCCCTCACAGGAGATGAGCTAGCTGGAGCATAGCATGATAATGCCAGCAGGTGCCAGCCCAGCTTCGTCCTGCCTTTGCTCTGGCCCTGGGGGATTGGAAGCACAGCCTCTGAAGGATGAATCCGGCTGTCACCTCCTGATATCGGGGGTTGAGATATACCGTGGAGGGACCCTCAGCGCACAGCCTGCTCCCTGGATTTTCCAAGAGATTTCCCCTGTCTCCCTGCATACCATGGAGCATCGTGGCGGGGCTGCAGGCAGCAAAGGAAGGTGGAGACCTGGGCCAGCCGGAAGCCTCTCCCATACACCAGTGTTGATCAGAATGCAGCCCTCAGCCCACTGGCACTCGATACACAATAATGCCTGCCAGCAAATCAGTGCTTCCTGGGGCTTGGGTCACGGCTGCCTGACGCTCCCCAAAGTAATGCACTGAGCGGCCCACAGAGCCCTCTGCTGAAAGGATAGGATCTGTCTGCCCCACAGCAGCTGAAAAGACACCACTCTCCCCCTGCTGGGACTCTGGGTACCAAGCTCAGGCTCAGCAGCCCAGCACACCCAGAACTCCCTACAAGGACAACATGCAGGAACGCTTTCTCCGAGCAGCTGCACAGCAGGTGACCCTGAGAGGTGAATGGCACAGTAGCATCGTGAGCTCCCATTTCTCCTTCCCAGATGGGGATTCAGGTCCCAGTCAAGTCCTTGCTGCCCACATCACGAGACGAGGGAGGAAGCCAGACCAGTGCTCTCTGCTGAACAGACTTCAAGCCCTGCTCTAGGGCAGATTTCAAACGGAAGCGAGCTTGGTGGGTTTCTCAGCCTACTCTCTCCTTGTCCACGTGGGCCAGGGAGCTTTCCTCTCACCTCCCAGTCTGGGCAAGGCAGACCGATAGGGCAGGGGTGGAGGTGCTTTTGTCACCGCTGCCCATGCTGTGCCTCTGTGGCTAAGGGGGTCAGGCAAGACTCTCACACCACCCCGAGAAGAAACTTTTTCCTCCCCTGTGTTTTCCTCCCCTTCTCGGCCTTAAGCAGCTTCCAAGGCCCAGCCAACCAGCCCAGGGCAAGCAGTGAGGGCCTCGCCACGTGGCCGCAGGAAGTGAGGACTGTCATGGAGCTGGCAAGGAACCACAGAAGCTCTGACTGCCCTTGCACCAGCTGCTTCTGCTCACTAGTGACCAACAGCTCTTTGCAATCACCTGCATTAGATGTTTTCTGAGCCGACAGTCAAACCCTTTTGCTGTTGATCTCGGTCATTCTAGCACAGAGAGGCTCTTGGTCCCAGCCCTGTAAGTCTGGGGTGGGCTGGAGTCGGCCCAGGATGGCACCAGTGTGACCAAGAGAACAACGTGGCCTGTGGCCAAGCACAGAAGACAGGATTGTGGGGACTGATTCTCCTGTGGGTCTAAATGGCTTTTTCTTGGCAGCTGGTGCCTAGCATGCACTGTGCATCCCCTCCACCAGCTGCAATTAGCAGCTATCCTGGGTTTGCTTCAATTATTTATCGGCTTGGAAATACTGTTCACAATTTCCCCCTGGGCAGGGTATGGACTGTCCCTTTCCACTGCATCAGGAAAGGCCTTACCTCCTCTGGCGACATAACTTCCCTAGCCATGATAACTCTGACTCATCGGCCTGCTTAGATGTTGCCTCTGACAAGCTAAGACTCCCCATCCTAGCTCATAGATTCCAAGTCCCCTTGTCAGGTCATCACAGTTCCCCCTGGTCCTTTCCCCCAAGAAGCGCCCCAGGGTATGTCTATACTGCAAGGCACAGTGGGGCTGCAGCTTGGGCAGAGATATCCCCCCAGCTTTACCCGCACTAGCGCAGCTCAGCCTGGCAGGGCAGAGGCTGCGGCACAGGCTTCGGCACCATGAACACGTCCCTAGGGTTCGGGGGAGGGGGGCTTGTACAGCATCTCTGGGCAACGGTGGTTTGAAATCTCACTCCTATCTCTTTGTGCATTGGCGGAGGCATGGGACTTTCTTTCTGGTCCCTTTGGGAGTTATTTTCCAGAGGCAAAGGAAAGGAGCACGGTCTGGGGACTAGAGAAGGGGTAGCGGCTCAACGTGCTGAGTTACAGGTAGCGGAGCTCTCTGTCGGCAGGTTAACGAGCGCGGAGGGAGGCTATGCAGCACTTTCGGACACGAGGAATCCTGCAGCCAAATGAAACTGCAGGATTATTTCGGTCTCTGATGAGCCAGGCTTGATTCTTCCATCCGGAGTCTTTGTCTGGCTGACAAACAGGGTCAGAAAAGTGACCCTGGGAAATGACACCTGTGAGCTCCACATTTGTTCTCCATCACAGGCTTCCTCACTGAGCTGTCTCGCTCTGCGAGTAGGGGCATGATGGTATTGCCGGCAGTTCAGCCATGTGTGATAGAAACAGAGCTCTGCCCCGCCTGCTTCAGACACCAGCCTGGCACTGCAGATCCTTGCTTGGGGATTTGGCTGGGAGCAGGGTTGGTGGCGGGAGAGGTGGGATCATATGGAGCTCCCTCCTCCACAGCTAAACAGGCTTCACCAAGGGGTCTGAGGATTTGTTCTCAGTAAACCTCTCCCAGAGAAGCCCTCGTCTGTGTGCATGAGAAGAATGGGCTTGTCTGAGGAGATACTGGGTCAGCTCCCATTTCTGGTGCTGCTCTGGCAGCTCAGAGCAGCAGGAGGGAATCCCCCAAAGACACGCAGTGAGATAGCTGCTCCACCCCACTCCCTCCTTTCCATGCTAGTAGAGAGGTGTCTAGGGCGGGGCTGGAGAACACAGGACTTCTACAGCAGCACAGGTTAGAGCAGCCCTTAGGCAGCTTTGAGCTTGGCCAGGGACTGCATCAGTTCATTGAGGCACATGGCTACTTGCCTCCCTCAGCCCCTGACCCTGTGGCTGGGTGGGGACCTTGGCAGCTGCTCAGTTGCACTCTGTTTCCTGCATGGTCAGGTTGCTTTGGGCTCCCAGCTTTGCTCCTCACTCTCTGCCAGGAGCTCTCAAAGCCAGGACCCAGCACTGGGCAAGACCAGGTCCTGGGGGAGTCCCTCCTGCTCTGCTCAGGGGGTGGATGGAGATTGTTCTGCTACTCTAATGGGGAAGGGATCAGAGGGCAAGCTGAGTTTGTAAAATGATGCCGATCGTGCAGAGCCCTGCAGCGCTAGCCCCTTGTAGGGTGGCCTGGGGTGGGCCCCCCACCCACTGAACAGGCCCCAGCCACTCCAGCCTGGATCTATCCCATTATAGAGCTTGGAGAGCCAAAGCAAAGGCAGCTGGTCTGGGCAGGGGCACAGACCGACTTGGCACACATCAGCTTCTGGACCACACTCCGAACTCTCTTCAGGGCAGATAAGCAAGAGGGTGTGGGCTATACACGCAGGGGGACCCAGTGCCACCAGCCTGCCCTGATGTGTGGGTGTCTCCTAGACATGCACTTCCTGGAGTGTGTCTTAGCCCCGGCACAATATGGCAGACAGCAGGCAGAGGCTGATGAGCAGAGATCCTGGGGTCCAGCTCCAGGCTGCATGGTATCTCTGTGTGCAATGGCTGGATGGATCCACTGGGCACTGCCCAATGGCAAATGGAGCAGCTGGCTTGTGTGAAGTTAATAATACCACTGCTCACATCCTCAGTGCCATCCTGGTGACTGAGGTGCAGAGGGGCTCGGGGAGACAGAAAGCCCATCCACGCCCAGTGGGTCTAATCACACTCTGCAAGGAAACTGCCTTTATTGGCAAGAGGGAAGGGGCCAGATGATGCCAGCTGTGGAGACCAAAGGCCTCCACAGAACAGGAGCAACGTAGGAAGGCTTTTCCCTGCCTGCCCTGAGAGCCCCCTCTAGTGGGGAGCTCAGGCTCCATCTCCATCCCCTCCCTCTGCTGAGAGTGGCCATCGATAGGGTGGGCTCCTGAACCACTGGGACCAGGCAGCATCCTACCCAATACCAAGCGCTCAGTCCCACGGGTCCGAGCACCTGACTGGCACTCCCCGGCCCGTCACCCACTCACCGGCTCTGCACTTTTGGAGTCGGCCTGGGCTCTGGGCTTCTCGTTGGCCTCAGCTTCCCGGTTGTCGGCCATTGGGCCGGGGCCAGTAGTCACTGTGGTTGGGCTGGTTGCCGCTGCCTCCAGCTGCTGCTGTGGGGGCTCCTCCTGGGCATTCTTCACCTCTGAGTCTGGGCCCGTCTCTGTCGTCATGGTGACTAATTATTCTGCAGCTGCATAGGTAAAGAGAGGAGAGGCGAGGAGAGAGAGGGGGAATTAAATGCCATCCTGGCCTTTGAAACAATCTCCCCAGAGTCTGTGGGAAGGCACACGCCCAGCAGCGTTCCAGGCACTAATGATCGCTTGGTAACAGCCACGCAAGGGCTTCCAAACTTGATGATACTTTGCATGCTGAACGAGCCTCCTGTCTGGGCACCCCAACAGCAGCCCTGCAAGACCCCGATCCCAATGGGCCCTACCCTCAGCCTCTCCATGGAGCTGGGCAATCACAGCCATACCCTTGATTGGTTACCAGCCCACAGTGCGGCCAGATGATCACACTCACCAGCGCACTCCCTCCTTCCTTTAGCAGCTGATCCTGGAGATCAGTTCTGCAGGGAAGGACGGGGAGACGGGGAGACCCTCAGCCAGCATGCAATGTGCAAGGGTGGGGTACATCTGACCAGTGCAGGGCCCTGCTGACTTGTTAGTCACTTGGAATAGGAAGAAGAACCTGAGCTGGAAGGGACTCTAGGACTAGACCCTGGCTCGGGGAGAACCTGCGCTGGATTCCTGTGCCCTCCTGCAATGGGCTCTGGGACCAGCCCCTGGCTCGGGGAGAACCTGCGCTGGATTCCTGTGCCCTCCTGCAATGGGCTCTGGGACCAGCCCCTGGCTCGGGGAGAACCTGCGCTGGATTCCTGTGCCCTCCTGCAATGGGCTCTGGGACCAGCCCCTGGCTCGGGGAGAACCTGCGCTGGATTCCTGTGCCCTCCTGCAATGGGCTCTGGGACCAGCCCCTGGCTCGGGGAGAACCTGCGCTGGATTCCTGTGCCCTCCTGCAATGGGCTCTGGGACCAGCCCCTGGCTCGGGGAGAACCTGCGCTGGATTCCTGTGCCCTCCTGCAATGGGCTCTGGGACCAGCCCCTGGCTCGGGGAGAACCTGCGCTGGATTCCTGTGCCCTCCTGCAATGGGCTCTGGGACCAGCCCCTGGCTCGGGGAGAACCTGCGCTGGATTCCTGTGCCCTCCTGCAATGGGCTCTGGGACCAGCCCCTGGCTCGGGGAGAACCTGCGCTGGATTCCTGTGCCCTCCTGCAATGGGCTCTCCATGGCCCTGTCCACAACCAGGTTTCCGTGACATCCTCCCACATTGCTGTAGCACCGGTGCAGCTGGTGGCGCGAGCCCCTGGGGGAAGCACCAACAGAGGCTGCTGGCAGCAGCGTCATTGATGGGTGTCCTGTCCAGGTGCTAGAGCGGTGGTGGGAGAATGTCACGGAGCCCTTGGGGCAGACGCAGCCAGCGGGCCCTCAGGTGGCTGAGGGAGGGCCATGAGGCACAGCCCATATGGGACCCCCACCTGGACAGGAATAGGAGGACTTGGCCACGTGACATCCAAGCTTTCCACTCCCCTGAGCTGGAGACAGAGAAGCCATGTGGCGATTAGCTATCAAAAGCAGGCACTGCCTGTCCCTGAGCCCTGAATTTACAGCATCAGGCCTAATGCCGCCTGTCCATTGTCAGGAAGGCTTAGCGAGATGGCAAACGCAACTGCACACAGCGATGGGGATTAACATCTTGGAGCGTCAAGCCAGCAGCAGCCACCCAAATGATCAGTGTCGCTAACAGGTCCCCCACACTAGGGCCCTCGTCTCCAATATAGCCAGCACTGCGGGGGTCACAGCTCCCGGGGCCATCAGATCCAGCTGCCCTGCTGAGAGATGCTCCCACCCACCGTGCCTCAGATCTACCACAATACAAGGGCCCCCCAAATGAAACCACTTCCCAAGCCCACCCCCATGGATTCTTCTCTCCCTCCATCCCAAGCAACACAGAGCAACCCAGCAGGCGGGAGACGGGCAGAAATCTGCCTGAGCCCTGCCGCAGTTTCACCCTCAAGTTCCCTCCAACCCCCAGACATGGATCCCAAGGATCAAAGGACTCAGTCTTAATCTGCCATGGGCAACATTGGACTTTTCATTTAGCGAAATCAGGGGGCCAGTTTCAGGCATTTCCTGAGAACGATCCCTACAAACGGAGCCCAAACCAAGGCTCAGGGCAACTGGGCCCAAATCCTGGGCCATAGAACAAGCAAGATGCCCCATCTGGCCGGCGGCCGGTCACGTCAGCACATGGGGAGTATCTTAACTAGTGGGATTGCCTAAAAATGCCCAGAACGCCAGGACCACCTTTCTCAATGGGGGTGGCTGCAGCCCCTTCCCAAAGGGGGCTCTGATGCCCTGGGAACTAAAAGGGTAAGTCACCAGCCTGGAAGGATCAAAGGGGAGGGTGGGATTTCAAACTCAAAGCTAATAATCCAATAGATTCAGTAGGAAGCAACTTCAGCCCCACAGCTATTCGGGGCACTGACCTGGCCCAGGGCCCACGCGGTGCCGTGTTCCAACTGAGCCTGCACAGGGCATCTTCCATAGCAAATTCATATTCCCCCCAACATGCAGTAAAGAAAAGCCCCCAGGGCTCCAGTCAGTCTGACCCAGATGCATAATCACAGCGTACCTTGCGTTCACTGCTGTCTGACCTCCACCGCGAGATAGTCCCCCTGCAGCATTGGGCTCCGTGAAATGACGTGCATGGGGGCACAGGGCCAGTCTATACAAGAGGCAGCTGTGCGCCCCTGTGGTCCCTCCTACCCTGGCAACAATTTAAATCACTCTGGGAGGAGGGAGAAGGCTTGCACTTATGACTCCTGTCTGCAGGACCCTGGGAGCCAGGGCCAGACACCCAGGAATGGGGTGCCTACGCTGACCATGCTTTGGCTTTGTGTTCAGGCCTCTAATCTCAGTGACAGGGAGCAGCAAGTCTCCCAGCCCCTTGGCTTTCGTTTCGCTGGTCTCCCTAAGTCACTGTAGCTCCGCAGCAGAGCTGCCTAGCAAAGCACTCAACAGGAGTGTCCCTAAGGCAGCAGCGAGAGGGCCCATCTGGGCTGGCCCCCATCCAGCCTAGGTCCAGCTCTCCTCAGTGCAGCTGAGGGAGACAGAAGCAGAGATCTCCTGTAGCTCTCCCAAGAGGTCGTGCAATGACAAGATTTGAATAACCAAATCGTTATCTGTGTTCGTGCAACTACCTACGGGGATCAGGAAACCACGCAGCCTTGCTCTGAAATGCAGCCCCAGCCCTACTCCTTAACAAGCTCTTGCAGGGCTGACATCCACAGGCTCGCTACACCCTGCAGGAAAACCTGCTGCTTTTTAGCCGGCTGCCTTTTAAAGGTGACCGGAAGAAAACAAGGCCTGACCCGTTTCATGATGAGGTTTTTGATTTGGGTTGGTTTTTAATTTTGGAAAGCTCAACTCTTGTCTTTCTCCTTTTTGCTGGAGGGCTCCTTGGAAAACCAGAGAATGAGTGGGATTCCGACTTGGCCAGAGAGTGACATTCTGAGCCAAAGGGAGGGAAGGGGGAGAATTTTTAGTCAGACTGTTTAAAACTCACTTTGCTGACACCTATTTAATTCAAACACCTGACACGCAGCTAGGAAAAGGCTCTCTGTGTGAGAGAATCGCCGGCCCCCAGCTCCTTCATCAGAGGCCTGAGGATCTGCCACTGCTCCAGCAACAGAGAAGGAGGGCAACACACGGCAGTTTGATCTTTCTAGGTAAATCCGGGGGAGGGGATGTCACGGAGTCCCCGGGTGATGCTCTGGAACTGCTCCCTACGAAGCCAGTCAGGACTCTGGGGAAGTCTCCTTTCTGTGAGCAGACTGTCTGCAGGACACACAGCTCACACAGGTTCGACCTTCCTGGGTCTGACCTCAGAGCATTCAGCATCCTCTGCCCCTCCGTGCGCTTCCCACAGCGAGTCCACCCAGGCGGGGTCCTGGGGAAGCCAGAGGGTCCTGCACCCCAACTCCACAGTCAGACGTGACTCTCAGCCAGCCAGGAAAACAGAGGTTTATTAGATGACAGGAACATGGTCTAACACAGAGCTTGTGGGTGCAGAGAATAGGACCCCTCAGCTGAGTCCATTTTGGGGGGCAGTGAGCCAGACAACCATGTCTGCACTTCACTCCATGTCCCCAGCCAGCCCCAAACTGCCTCCCCCTCCAGCCTCTCCTCCTCTGGGCTGTGTTCCTTTCTGGGCCAGGAGGCCACCTGATTCCTTTGTTCTCCAACCCTTTAGCTCTCACCTTGCAGGGGGGAAGGGCCCAGGCCATCAGTTGCCAGGAAACAGGGTGTTGGCCATTTTCTGTGTCCAGACCCCTGCACATACCTGCCCTCTAGGGCTCTGCAACAATCATATACCCTTATCCTACCACCTAGATACTTAAGAACTGCATAGGGGAAACTGAGGCACCCCCACAATATTCAGAGGAAACATTAAGAACAGTCCTGCTTCGTCACAGGGGCATTTTTAAAAGCCTCTTTCTATGGCATGAAGAAGTGAAACACAAAACAAAGAAACAAAACCAGCGCTGTGCCACTGACCGGACTTTTAATGGCCCACTCGGAAGTGCCGACCAGAGCCACCAGGGTCCCTTTTCGACCCTGTGTTCCTGTCGAAAACCAGATGCCGGGCAACCCTACTGGTTGTAAAGGTCATGATGGGAGTGCCAGGTGCTGAGTTCAGCTGAGAGTCTGGCCCCTCCGTACCGTCTCTCTTAAAGAGACAACTGGTGCAAGAGGAAGGGGGAGGAGGGGGCGTTTGTATTCAGTGATTCCACCTGAGGCCACATACAAGTCCATTAATAGCAAAACTAACAATGGTGCTTTTCACTCTCACCTGAGGATCTCAAAGTGCTTTCCAAGGTGGCTAAGCATCATCTTGCAGAGTTTGCAAATGGGGAAACCGAGGCACAGGGCAGTCTAGGGCCTGCTGCTGTTCTTATGAAACCCAATGACAAAGCCTCCCTGGACTGAAGGGGGAGCAGGACTGGGTGCTTGAAGGGCCTGGCTAAGTTCACATGACGAGTTGGTGGCAGGTCTGGTTAGGTTTCTTGACTCCTAGCCTTGCGCCAAACCACTGGGCCACAGGGCCCAAAACCATGCTTGTAACAGAAAAAGGGCCCACCCAGTGCTCCGTTATAACAATGCAGCATGATGCTACAAAGCCCACGTGCACTGATAAAGTTGGAAAGGGAGCCCTGGGTGCGTACACATCCTGGTGATTGGTGAAAGCAGCAGGTGGCTGGCATGGACCCGTGGGGCTGACCCTGTCCTGTGGTTTTACTGGAAAGTGCCAAAGGCAGCCATATGTATGGGGCACTGGCCACCATTCCAAACTCCTCATCTGTCACTCTGAAGCAGTTGCCAGTGTCTCCCAGACTGAGGATAGGAAGATGCCACGGTTACATCAAGGACCAGGGAAGGGAAGGTTGCATTTTAACAGTGCCTGAACCTGGAAACATTCCTTCTAGATTCCAGCTCTTCTGTAGGTTCCTAAACCCTTACTCAGCTCGGTGCAGGAAGCAGCGTTAGACTCAAATAGAGGCTAAGTGCATGGCAAGGCAGAGCAGTATGACCTGCTGCAGACAGCGTGAGCCAAGGGGAATGGAGGGCCCTCGGAGAGCATATGGGATCTATCACTAGGGCCCATGGTGGGAGATCTCCGTTAGCTCGAGTGAGAGGCTTATGCTTTTGGAGCTGAAGGCCCAGACTGCTAGTCCAAGCTCCATGTGTGTCTTATCTGCATGCAGGGGTTCATATCTCTGTTCCCTTGAAGGGGGCTCTCTGAGCTAGCCCAGGGCTCACCCTGAACGGGCTTTGCACTGGACTCTGCAGCAGCTGCTGTGCAGACAGACAGGGGCTCTAACAGGTCATTCCCACGGGGGAGCTGAGTCAAAACCCCTCAATAATTAAAAACCAAAGCACTGATCTGAGAGCATCAGGCCAGGCCCGTGATGTAAGGGGCAGAGACCAAGGCATGAAACACTGATGAAACATCTGCAGGCATGACAGGTGAAATGCACTCGGCCTCATCAGCAAAGGTACATGGATCTCCAAGCACCTATTAGCCTCCCACCAGGGGGCTGGGCTTGGGGTATCCAGAGCAGGGCGCTGGTCCTCATTCTCTGAGGGGAAGCAGGACACCTTGAAACACCTACCATGGTAAATCAGATATAAATTCCATCCCCGCCCCCAGCTGTTTGGGCAAGAAACCTCCTTACACATTCCCTACTTTGACCCTGGTCTCCCCACCCCCTTCTGAGGGATGGGCGGTAGGTTGCACACGGCATGCTGGGTTAACAGGCACGGTGACATGGGCCATCTGCTAGCAAACCCAGCTTCTTAGCCCCAGCCAGTCCTGGACACATCCCTGCACTGCATCAGGGGGTAGCCGATGGTACTCAGGATGAGCCCCATTGAGCCGTGCCCTAGGGGACAACCAGTGCCTCACACCTTTTGGAACACACCTTCCCAGCAAAACTCAGACCCTGTCTACAGTGGAACTTCGATCCCTGGCGTAGTGGCATCGGGGAAATCACGTCCACACTAGGTGCTAGCAATGATGCAGCTAAGCCAGTGTCTGCTGCCATGGCCTACAGCAGAAGCCTCCAGAAGGTCAGGTTAGGGCAAGCACTCAACTCCCAAGAAGTTCAGGCAGCAGGCAGAATCGCTTCCTATTCACCATGGTTCCATTCCTACTCAAGCCTCAAATACGGCCCAACCCATGAAAGCAGATCACTATCGCACCCAGCCCTTTCACCATCCGAGATTGGTGACATGAACTGCATGGTCTGGACCATGCTCTGTCCAAACCATCAGTGGGTGCTACCGTGCGCCATGATTGGCTGTTTCTGCTCAGGAGGGATCCAGGACTGGAATAGCAGGGGGCTGCAGGGGCAGATTTGGGTGCATCAGCAGAGCTGAGTCTGGGGATGGGTAGCAATGACGTGCCTTAGCAGAGCTCCACATACACTTGTGGGTACCCCGGGCTAGAAGAGCAGGGGAGGCGGATGGAGGGCTGGCAGAGCTGAGTGGGGAAGATTTGATCCCCACGGTGTGATAGTCAGCACAGTCCTGTCTCTTCAGCTCCAAGCTTTCCCAGCACAATCCCCAAAGTGGCTGTAGGTCAGGCCTGAGCGTGCTGTGCTGCCCCTTCTGTGTGCCACCCCATCTTCAAACCACCCTTCGCCCAAAGGCTAGATCTGTGAGCCTTTAAACCATCCTCCCCCATGAGGGAGGGAAAGGGGGAGAGGAAGGACAGGACAAAAAGACAGAGTGACTTGATCAATGCCTCCTGGCTGCCACCCCGACCAGCTGAGCTAAACTAGCCAACAACTTCTCCCTGCCACACCGAGGCCCCACTCCAGCTCCCCCAGCTCTGTGTGCTTTGGCTGTCTCTGCCCAGGGAGATGACACTGCTACTTCTGGAAGGCTCCCGGCTGTGCAAAGGGGGTTCTGGAACATACTGCGCCGTGCCCCCCATTTCCTCCATGCTCTCTCACCTTCTCTGTCAATCCCTCCTTCCAGCCCTTTGCTCTTGCTCCCTCGCTCTCCCTGGCTTTTCTTCTCCTCGCTCCCTGGGCTTCTGCCTTTCCCTGGCTCTCCCCTCTCTCCTGTCCTTCCGCCCTCCCACTGTCTGTTCCCTTGCCCAGAGCCCGTGCGGCTCACAGGCAAGCAGGGCTGTGTGGAGCTTTAATCACCAAAGTTCAAATGAAAGAGAATCCATGTAACAGCATTGTCCCAGCTCATCTTCTGAGCACTCACCAGGCCGGCCCTGCCAGCGGGAGACACGGACCGTTTTCTGTCTGCAGCAAAGCTGAGCCTCTAGGTTTCACCCCCTCACCGTCCAGCACATACACAGACAGACAGACAGACACCAATAACAACCCTCCCTGGGCAGGAAAGACTGCTTATTTTTACTAAAACATTTACCATGCTCCCATCTCTGCCTCTCCAAGCTCTGCCCCGCCCCAAGGATTTCTCATGCGCTCCAAGGCCTGTCCTGATTTCCCTCCCTGAAATGTCCCTACGCACCCACGTCAAATACTGACAGGCATGATAACATGTCTGGCCTCTAAGGGCATGTCTCCACCGCAGTGACACACCCGGGGCTGGCCCGTAGCAGCTGGCTTGGACTGTGGGGATGTAAAATTGTGGTGCAGGCCGAGCCTGAGCTCTGGGCCCCCAGACGGAGGGAGGGTCTCAGAGCCCAGACTCCAGCACAAGCCCGAATGTCTACACTGCAATTGTACAGCCCTGCGGCCGAAGCCCGAGTCAGCTTCCATGGGCCAGCCCAGGGTGTGTGTTTGCAGGGTAGACATACCCTAAGAGTACAGCCTTGAAAACGGTGACCCTTTTATGTCCAGGAAAGCTATTTTGGGTTAGGGGGGTTCTTCTGAAAATAATGATTAGTTCTATTTCATTGTGTCCCTTGCCTGTCTGGGCCGTCGATAACATTGCCCCTGGGCCTTATCTCTGGAGCGATATGAAATACAGTCCCCAAACTCCCCAAGCCCTTTCTGAAATTGCTGTTCTATAATATATGTGGCACCCAGAGGACACAGGACAGGGGACGTCATAGGTTAGTATAAGTAATTGTTCGTATTCTGGTAGCACCTAGAGAACACTACACCTGACCCCTTCACTGTCCATAGTCCAGTACCCGCACTGCACAGATCATCTTCTGCAGGGAGAGCGAGGGATTTCAGGGTGCCCATTACCAGCCCACATCAAGCACCTCTACAGTATCCCCTACTGTCCTCCTTCTACCCCTGCTGAGTCTGGAGCAGATGTGACTGCCTCTGTGGCTGGTGTTCCTGCTGCATGCCCCACACTGACTCCTGCAGGGAGGGGCAGGTACTGCCGCTGCCGGGAGCACTCTGTGCACACCAATACGCCATTCCTGATAAGGCTGGCACATGCTGGGAGAGAGCTGAATTCTTACTCTACGTTGAACCACATCCTCTGTGCTGTTCATGCTGTGGATTCAAATTCCGTACTGACGGCTGACAGACAGCAGAGTTTATTTCTGGTCGTCAGAACTCCTGAAGCCGAGCCGTGGAACAGAGTGCACCTGGCCTGCTCCCCACCTGGCTGCAGGGCTGTGAGCACATTCACGTGTTTCCCACCCCCAAAGGGAACGTATTTCCTTCAGAGGCCAGTGCTACTGCAGAGGAGATCTTCGCAGGGCACAAAAGCCTGCCAACAGAGAATTGCCCAGGGCTGGCATGTCAGAGCCTTCAGAAATGGCAAACATCACAACTATTCCTGTGAAGTAAATTCTGAGCACTCCTCTGCCTGCATTCCCCCATCCCTCCTCTTCTCCCCTGCAAACCCTGCCTCCTCTCCAGCCTACCTAGCAGCTCCCCTCACAAGCTCCCAAAAAATAAAGGCCGACTGGATTGTCTGGTGAGTTTCTGTCAACGTCTGGGCCAGCGAAGCTGTGAGACAAAGCACAGTTATACAGCTCCCCCAAACCTGGCACCTCCTGGCTCGTGGCTCTGGTGGGGGGCATCACAAAGGAGCAATAGCTATGCGGGAGCCCCCACCTACTCCAGTCCCTGCTTCTCCCAACAGGAGTCACTGGAGGAAATATCAAAGCACCCATTCAAGGCAAAATCCTCTCTCCTGCTACCTCCACACTGCAGCCCAGGCTGCCTGCCCCCTAGAATCTCCCTTGGCACCTGCTCCCAACCTCGCCCCCTTGCCTGGATCTGTCCGAGACCAGACTGATTAAATATTGATGTGACAAGGGGGGGTGGCAGAGGAAGTTGTGGTCTGTGCCGTGCAGGCTGGGCACCCCTCCATTGGCAAACATGCCGCACAGCAGGGCTGCCCCTCCGAGCCAGCACACAACCAACCGGGGTGCCCAGAGCCAGGTTCCCCGGAGCACCCCAGCATTGGAAGGCAGGAGTGGAAAGAAAGAGTGCTCATCTCCCTGAAGGGGGGAAATCTCCTCCCTACAGTCCACACGGTGTCCCTAAGCCCCTCTCCCTCCTTCCCAACATGTCCCACGAGACAGCCCCTCCTTTCCCGCACTCCCATCTGCCTGCCCGAGCCATGCCCCTCCCTTTCAGCGCTACCCATCCTGTGCCCCCAGCACTGTGCCCAGCCTCCTCTGCGGGCTGCAAAACTGGCGCTGTGTCCCCACCTCACAGCCATGTTGTTCATAAATAATGAGTGTCTGGCTTTTATCAGCTCCCTTCACTCCAGGGATACAGCCATAAAACATGGAGAGCCTCTGTGGCGGAGACGCCGATGGCTGGCAGAATCCAGCAAGCTGCAATCCAGGGCTCAGGCACACCCCACCCAGCACAGCACAGCACGCTCAGGTGGTGTGGAGGGTCTCAGATAACCGGGGGATGAATCTGCACAGGGCTAGCATTGTTATCTTCTGTATTCCAGCCATGGCACGTAGCCCCGACTCCAATCATGGACCCAGGGTTCTGGGCCCTGTGTGCACACATGGTAAACAGACAACTCCAGCCCCAGAGAGCTTGCAACTAAATAGATAAGACAGAAAGAGGACGCGACTTACCCAAGATCATACAGCAAATCTGGGAAGAGAATCCAGCTTTCCTGCCTCTCAGGCCTGTGCCCTGCCCTCTAGACCCCATTGCCACTCAGAATAAATGGCCCCCTGCATGTTCTGCATGAGGCTGGACAGAGCCTGGCTTACCACATCCTAGTGGGTACAATAATGCCAGGCAATAATCCCCACCACAGTTCCAAGCACTGAACAGCATTAGGATTAGGGCTGAGGTTAGGGTTAGACTGTTTCCTGGGTCCCTTCCTATGGCACCTCATGGCTACATAGTTGCATCGTCTCCTCCTCTGCTCAGCAAAGACCTTCTAGCATCAGGCAGCACATGGCACAGACATGGTGGGGCATTCAGCATGAGGGCTTCTCTAGCCATAGCTGTATCGACACAAACAAGACCCAGTCCTAACCTAGGGTTGCATGGCATGGCAGGGCAGATGCCAATGCTTGGCAGCTGAGCGAGGTTCTTGTGGGGTTTGGCAACATGCTCTCCATGGGCATCCTCAGTAACATGTCACACTGCCATGGCCCTTCTGTCCTCTAAGTACTGACATGGCCCCATCACCGTCGGATCAGAGCACCAGGGCAGCACACTCGGTTGGTGAGGCGAGGTCATGGTTGGGGTCCTCCTGCTGGTGCAAACACTGCACAGGTATAAGCCAAAGCAGCCAGAGGCATCTTTAAAGTACATGCTCAGTGGTAGTGAAAATCACTGGGCAGCGTGGGTGACATGGACTCTCTGTACCCGATCCCGCCTTACTCTTTGGCTCAATTTGTGCTTTTAGCTTTGGAGATGCCTGGCTCACTCCCCAGCCGGGGTTAATATGGCAGCAACCAGCACTTTCTTGCCTTCTGCTGCACGTGACACTCATATGCCATCCAGATACTGGGAAGGGGGGGATGCCTTCGCTGGGGTTTTTGTCCTTATCAGCTCTCACTCTGTATCGTCAGACCCCAGCTTGAACAGCCGCATTTCTCTCACAACATCACTGTCTCTGCCAAGTAGCCAGGGTACATGTGTAAGGGCCGTTACTCCATGGCCGGAGTAATCTGTGCTAACACAGCTACAATGGAGCAGGCTGGATTCCAGTCTAGCTTGGGAGTCACCAACAGTGACTTGGCTAATTTTGCAGGGCAGAGTCCTTGTTGGTGGTGAGGGAACCCTGCTGGAATCTCAGATGCCAGACTTGGTTTGCAGAGCTGGAAACTCAGGGGAAAGCCCCAACCTTTCACCTGTGAAAACCAAGCAGATCTGATGTGGAGTCCCTGGGAGAGGATACAGATGAAAGCCATGCTGCCATTTTACAGAGCAGGGCCGTGCTGTGCAGCGTTTGGCTGGTCTCATGAGCTTCTTCACAGAGTTCACCTTACTGCTCCCTCCCCCACCGAATCATCCTCTTCCTCCAGCTAGATCTTTCTTCCTCCTTCTGCCCGACTCCCTGCATGGCCCTCTCCCCACAGAGGGCCCCTTTGGTGATGCTCTGTGCTGACGTCACACAGCCATACAGTGCGTGTTTCCAAACAATCCGATAGGCAGGAATGTCCCAGCTGGAAACGATCCCAGCTTGGGTTTGGCCTGTCCAAGCAATCCTACTAATATTGACGTGTCCTGGCCTAACAACGGCGACAGCAAGACGGTGCGCCACGGCACGCCACCCTCGATGGTGCCTGCTGGGCTGCGGGAATCTTCAGAAACACAAACACCCTCCACGTGTTGTTCCCAAAGGGGAGGAGCTGCAGCCACCTACCTGCAAGGCCCTGAACTGAAGGAGTCTGTCCCTGGGATGGGCCTTCACTGTACCCCTCTAGTACCCTCGTCCTTGAGTGATAGTGGAGCCCTCATGTGCTGGAGTGACAGCTGGGCCCTCCCTCTTCTCCCACTCATTCCCTGCCCTGGTAGAGTTACCCCCACCTTCTCTCCTGTCCCTTTTGGGCTCGGCTATTTCTTTTCCTTGTCAGCTTTTTTCTTTCCTGTATGGGCTGGGGGTTTTTTAATCCTGGTTTCTTTCCCGTCTGCTGGCTCCTTCGCCCCCAGACATGGGCACGGGTCTGCAGTGCAGGCAGACTAGATCCTATATATCGGATATATATATCATGGAGCTTCCTTCATCCTCAGGTCCTTCTCTGCCAGGACCCCTCCCACTCAGCTCTGCTATACCCCAGGCAGGGTAGCACAGCTCTAGTACAATGCACATCTTGCTGTAGGTGGCCGCGCCTGGCCAAGGTTTCTCTGAGCAGCCAGTGCGGAGGTTGCACCATCTATGCACATTTCTAGCTTAGCCAAATGCTTATACGAGGCCCATCAGGATGACTCTCGGCACCCCCAGCTGGCCCCAATTTGACCTGTCGGAGCAGGGAGAAGGCAGGAGCCAGGCTCACTTCCCGCAGGTGAGGATCTGGCCCCAGGTATGTGTCTGAAAGCTCTCGGCACGGGGCAGGCAGAGACAGGACAGCACAGGTAAAGACACTCCTTCTCTAACCATATTGAATCCTCCTGGACCACCCTTCCACTAGATCCGACACCGCTCCCCTCTCCCAGCATGGGTGCAGACCCCTGACTGCAGCGCTGCTCCTCCTTGTTGGTGGTGTCCTTGTTGGTGGTGAGGGCAGGGTGCTGGGAGGCCATGCTGATGGGCGAACACTTCCCTGTCTGCCGTAAATCAGAGTTCCAGGAGGGCGCCGTTGTGAGTGAGTCAAAGTGGGGTGTGGGAGACCCAGGCAGATTGATCAGACCCCCTCTCCTCTAGTCGCTTCCCCCCAGAGCGGGAGGCACAGCACCCCAGGGTCTATCCTGAAGAGGAAAGAATTCTTTTCCCTCAGATGTCCGAATCCTGAACCTACCTCACCCCTGCTTTACAAGCCCTAGGATCAGACACTGACCCTGCCCAAAAGACCCAGCACCCTAACAGACCTGAGCCGGCAGGAGCCAGTGAGGGTGTGGAGAAATGGCTGGAGGTGGGGGACACCAGTGTGGGAGGGCTACATGGTGGGCCCACCTCTGCTCTCAGTTACATCACTGTTTGGGGTCAGGGTGAATAATCAGGTGAATATGAGGCTGTGGTCAAAAGGGCTATAGCATCCTTGGATGCATAAACAGGGGAATCTCGAGCAGAAGCAGAGAGGTTATTTGATCTTTGAATTTGGCCTCTGGTGTGATCGCTGCTAGCATACTGTGTCCAGTTCTGGAGCCCACAAGTCAAGAAGGATGTTGATAAATTGGAGAGGGTTCAGAGAAGAGCCATGAGAATGCTTAAAGGATTGGAAAACCTGCCTTCTAGTGATAAACTAAATAGATTGAACTCCTAGAGTTTAACAAAGACAAGATTAATGGGTGATGTACCTACATAGGGGACAAATATTTAATAATGGGCTCTTCAGTCTAGCAGAAGAAGCATAGCATGAGCCAATGGATGGAAGTTGAAGCTGGACAAATTCAGATTGGAAAGGAGATGTACATTTTTAATGGTGAGAGTAATTAACCATTGAACACTTTGCCAAGGGTCATGGTGGATTCTCTAGCACTGAAAATGTTTCCATCAGGATTTGCTGTTTTGCAAAAACATCTGCTGTAGGAATTTGGGGCAGGTCTCTGGCCTGTGTTACACAGGTGGTCAGATTAGACGATCCAGGTCCCTTCTGGCCTTGGAATTGACAAAAAATCTGCAGTAACGAGAGGAAGGATGCTCCAGTGATAGGCACAATGGTCTAAGAATGGGGAAACCTGTGTTCAATTCCCTCCTCTACCACAGACTTCTGGTGTGACCTTGGCCTAGTCACTTAGCTTTCCTAGGCCCCAGTTCCCCATCTATACAATGGGATAATAGCACTGCCCTGCTTCCCGGGGGTGCTGGGAGAAGAGAGACATTACAAATTGCAAGATGCTCAGCTACCACAGTGACGGGGCTATATAAGTACCACAGATTCACACCACATTGGGGTAAACCTAATGACTTCAGTGGAGTTAATGAGACCAGATTCCAGCCCCAGGGAAGCAGTGGGTTTGAAGGAGAAGGGAATGCGCCCTCAGCAAACAGGAAGAGGAAGCCTGCTATGAACACCGGGGCAGCACAGTAGATGCATCCCCATACATCGCACCAGTGATTGAGCTGGGATGGTCCCAGCCAAGGGCCAACGGAACAACGCTCTTGGAGCTAGGGATAGCAGAAAAATGCTCATGGAGACCACAGAGGAGAAGGAACCAGGACATCCCCAGCCATGTGCTTAGAACCAGGCAAAAGAGTTTGGGGAAGGGGACCATCTCCCTGGCTCCCACCAAAGAACAAACATGGCGGTATCCTCCCAGGAGCTTTGTTACCATAGATACCAATTCCCCAGCCGGCACACGTACGTGGCCTGCACACACAATCCCATTATGCCAAGAGGAAATCACTCTGTGACCAGCTCTACCTGCCTCCCGTGCCTGCTCCCCGAGGGCCAATTGTGCTGTTGAAAGCAGGTCACAGGGACAAGAGGAGATGCAAAGCAGAGACACAGCATTGGACTCTGAAAGCCTCTATAGCTGCTAGTCCACACAGGAGGAATCTAACCAATGTTCCACTCCGGTTACTGGGTTTGGTTTGGTTTTTCCTTTGCAAAAAACCATGAACAAGGGCAGCCGCTGTGCTGGAGGGTAAGGCCCTGCTCCCCACCTGAGTGCCCCACATGCTGCCATTCCTCCTCTTACCAGTGCCATAGCTGCCCTATATGCCTGTCAGAATATGGGCATCTACCCATCTAACTTGGTAAGACCCCACCATGAACAGATACTGCCCCAGCCCATCCATTCTCTGCTGGGTCTGTCAGAACCAGGCCCCAGGGATCCATCCCACCAGCCCATCCATTCTCTGCTGGGTCTGTCAGAACCAGGCCCCAGGGATCCATCCCACCAGCCCATCCATTCTCTGCTGGGTCTGTCAGAACCAGGCCCCAGGGATCCATCCCACCAGCCCATCCATTCTCTGCTGGGTCTGTCAGAACCAGGCCCCAGGGATCCATCCCACCAGCCCATCCATTCTCTCCTGGGTCTGTCAGAACCAGGCCCCACTCCTTTCCTCATCTGAAGCCTTGGGTTTCTCTCGCTCCAGTCTGGCCACACTTCCACTCCACTGGCTGTGCTGAAGACTCTCCTGATTGACAGCGGTGAGAGTAAGTGGGGAAATCATGCAGCGACTCAGGCCAGCCCCCATACTTGTTCCCATGCAATAAGTTACATCTGGCTCTAAACATTGTGAAAGCCAGTCTCCCGGGGTGGGATGAGACTCAGCTGATATAGGCTGGGGAGACAGCAAGGCTGTGGCAGGCTGGGAGCAAGAAGTGTCCCAGGGAAAGGGTCACCACTGGTAAGTCTGTACCCGTGACGCCTAACTAACAATTTCCCAAGCCTCGAGGGGCATCTGCAGCAGCTGTAGCATGCCCAGTCCCACCTCCCGTCCCTCACTCTGGCCCCTGTGCCCAGCCCCGGGAGGGCCCAACTCTGCCCTGCACTGCATCAGCATGCAGGAGAAAGTGAGTCAGAGGTGGGCCGCAGGTCACCCCTGCCCGGCCGCTGAGCCCAACATCTCCCTGGATCCTTGTGCTGCTTGTTCAGCCCCAGCATGTCTGAGCAGCCCTGAGGCTGCCCTAACTTGCCCCTGACAGGCAGTATGCTATAGGAATGCCCCAGTCATGCCCCTAGCACAAGGCCTGCGTAGAGGGCTCCTGCAAGGCACAGAGCCAGCTCCTAACTGACTAATGTGGAAGGATTCAGTTAGAGGTACAAGCATCAGGTTAGACCCCCTGGAACCAGCAGGGTTCTTCCAGGTAGCTACGCTGAGGGCCGAGAGCCCACAGTACAGATAAAGTGCTGACAGCAAGCCAGGGGCTCTATACTCAGGTGCGTGGTGAGGGTCACTCAGAGGGGGTGCTAAGCCCCACAACCTCCCTGCTCGACTGGGTCATTAAAGATCCCAAGGAGTTTGCTGGGAAGAGCAGGGCTTTGTCCCACAATCCTTAGCCAGCCCTTCCCTGCGCTGCGCGCTCTGGGCAAACAGGGTGGGGGGATTGCCACAAATGCCTGAGGGAGCTAGTGCCCAATGCCCATTGGCTTTTGAGAGAGCTGGGTGCCCAACTCCCAATGGCTTTTCAACTGCCCCTTGTGCCTTGGCAAGTCTGCCCCAGAGAAGGCTGCATTGCAGAGGTGGCAGGTACCCGGGAAGAGAGTTGGAAGAGAGCCTCTCTCTCTCAGTGCAAAGGCTGGGTGGCTAGTGCTGGCTGCCACACCAAGAAGAGCAGCCATTTGCCACCCGTGGCAGCCTCCTGCTCCCCCACTGCACATGCTTTTTTGAGACAGAGGAGTTGCTGGAGCAGCGTGCATTGGGCACGGCAGCCACCAGCCCCACCCATGTGTGTAGGGCTATTAGCTGACCCTGCAGTGAAACAGCGCATCGTGGCAAGCACTGTCTGGGACCCACATTGGCAGATCCACATTCCAGGGTCCCAGCGACAAGGGCTGCATTCAGGCCCAAGCATACTGCTGGCTGCCAGCCCCAGGCAGCCAGCGATCCTGCTGAAGGTGATCAAGGGCTCGCTGTCCCTCTTCCTCCTCCTCCTCCCCCCGTGGCCCCTGTGCTGAATGAGGACTGCCGCCCCAAAGGCAGAAAGCGCAAAGAGCCCCCTGCAGACCAAGCCACTTGCCTGGCCTCAGCCCATCACTAAATAAAATCCAAATGGGCCCGAAGAAGCACAACATGGGCACAGCTCCTGCGCAAGCACCGGGGACCAGTCTGATCTCATTCCCATCCCTGTCAATCCAGGGCAGGGACTGCCCTTAGATGCTGTACAAACAGAAAGCAAACACAATAGGAGGCCAGTCAATGGCTAGGGCTCCTGGGCACTCCCACCAGACAAGTAATAGCAATAACACTGACTTCAGCAGCTTTGCACCGGGTGAGGCTGGCTCAGCTAGGTAGGTGCATTATCCTCTGTCTGAAACAACCTGAAGGAACTGCCCCCTTCTCTCCAGCCGTCGTCAGCTACTGCTAGCTGGCAAACCCACCCAGACCATAAAGGAAGATCTCCAAGCCAAGCTGTAATTCAATGTATGGGAATTCGCTATACAGGCCACGTGCCTACGCTCCAGGAGCGAGAGCAGGTTCACTGCACGGAGGACGAGAGTGCCCGCACCACACATCGGGGTTACAGACACAAGCCCTATCATACCATAGACACCTTCACACCTGCCCCTTTGGAACAACAGCTCCCCACTAACAGCACATCTCCCAGGACTAGCTCTTCAGGCTCTGGGGATGACAGCTCAAGGCTTCTCTTCCCCACCATTACAGCCCTTGCCCACCTCCCATTCCTTCCTGGGCCAGATCCAGCGCTGACAGCACAGAGACATAGCACCAGCTTCAACCAGCATGGTCTATGGAGATACACTAGCTGGGGACAGGTTTCAGAGTAGCAGCCGTGTTAGTCTATATTTGCAAAGAGAAAAGGAGGACTTGTGGCACCTTAGAGACTAACAAATTTATTTGAGCATAAGCTTCCGTGAGCTTTTTCCAATGAATGCATCTGAGGAAGTGAGCTGTAGCTCACGAAAGCTTATGCTCAAATAAATTTATTAGTCTCTAAGGTGCCACAAGTACTCCTTTTCTTCTTACTAGCTGGGGGCGTGGCCCTTGAAGTTAACTTCCTTTCCTAGAGAGCTCAGACTTCTCCATGCCCCTGTTCGCACCATTCCTTCCCCAGCTCACCCCCTCTCTGCTTCCTTTACAGTATACCAATTAACCCCCATTACCCCACATACCAGCAACTGCTCAGCCTAAGAACTCTGGATGTGCATTTAGCCCCCTGTTCCCGCTGCCAGCCTGTCTTTTCCCAGGGAGCTCAGGCCCCTTGATCACACTAGTCTTTTGGAAGCGCCTGCAGCTCCCCGGGTGGCATCACTATATATTGGCTCGGTCCAGTTCATCTCTAATGGCTGGGAACGAGGGAAATCCTTCATTCCCTGGTGGAGGAATGATGGAGGGGAACCAAGCACATCCACAGTGGGTTATTTCTGCTATGGCTAGTGCACCGAATACCTGGGGAAAACGTGAAGAAATAACTGGGGGCATGAATGCAGTACCGCCAACAGTGGGCCTTCTGAAAGTATGAGTCAGGCTCCCAAAGACATGCGATTCACTTAAAAATCATGAGGATTTTTTTTTAAAATAATAAACTGGGGTTCTTTTATGGTTTCTGGTTCTGAGCCTTTGGGGTGCACTTGAGTCATGTTTTCCAGTTTTTGTCTGCAGCCAACAGGGCTAGAAACGCACTTCTTTTTAAACTGAAAGCTGAGATTTCATATTACTCCAGGAGCTGGGGCTTAAAAGAACACCACCTTGTGATAAAGTCATAAGTGGTGGTCACATTGGGTCTAGTACAGGACAGGCTCCAGGGATATGTGGGACCCTGGAGCAGGGGTGCTGGAACAATTTGTATAGAAATCTGAGCACCATTGAACCAAATTGTAAATCCTGTATATGATGGAAACCACTTCAAGCCCGGGGATGCTGCAGCACCCCCAGCACCCTTAGTTTCATGATGGGGTGAGCCAACTGGTTCCATGATGTACTGAGTCTATGCAGACCACAACCAGCTCTATGTTTGGTGGGGGGGCACCGGGCCAGTTAGGCTGTCAGTTCAGCAGGCAGGGATGGTGTCTGTGGATCAGCAGTTTGCACTGTGCACCAGGACACAGACATTTTCAGTGTCTCCATGGAGTACTGATGATCACCGGACGGATCACGGATCAGATGCAGATCGCTCTAATGATCACTAATACTGAACATGAGGCCTCCTCCAACCCAAACATCACAGGTGGGAAGGTTTTTGCATCTCGGCAGGTTAGGAGATAGGAGGCAAAGGTTTGAGTTGCAGGAGGGGAAGCGGAGTTAAGGCCTGGGGCCCCGACAGCGTCCATCACCGATTCCATAATTTGGGGATGTGCTGGGATATATTCCCGGGCTACGTCTAAGTAGTAAGCATAACATTTGCAGACAAATCCATCTGCAAAATGAAACATCTGGGCCAGATCCTCCATCAGAGTCATCTGGTTCAGTCAATTACAATTCAGTGGGAGCCAATGGTGCTATCCCCATTCACACTCACTCAGGATTTGGCCACATAGATTATATCCAAACAATGACATCCGAAGAACATTTAAGTTGCAACGTCAAGCACTTCAAAGTCAGGAAACGCCAGAGTTGGGGTTGATGGTGCAGCCTTGATTTCGGCCCCCTTGTCCATAAGCATTATGAGACAGCCGTTAGTTACGTGATCATAAACAAGGAGACAACATGGCCTAGTGGCTAGACCTCGGCACTGAGTCTCAGAGACCTTCATTCTATTCTTGGCTCAGCTGCTGGGTGACCTTGGGGGAGTTACATCATCGCCTTTCTGTGCCTCAGTTTCCCCATCTGTAGGATGGGAGTGATGACAGTGACCTCCATTGTAAAGCAATTTGAGGTCTGCTCACGACTTAGAAGAGCTAGGTATTAGCATAGGAGTCAGGACCCCTGCCTCAATCAGTGCACAGGACAGATGATGCTTACTGAATGAGCAGCTCTTCAACATTCTGTTTTCGTTGGTCAAGATGTGGCCCAAGGTCTTATTTACTGCCCACTATTCAAACCCTGATTGCAAGACAAATGGATTCACTTCCTCGTGGGCTTTTCCATGGCGCCCATGACAACAATATCCAAATGCTTCACAAATATTAATGAATTTATTTCTACAGCACCCTGTTCTACAGAGACAGGGGGGTTAGTCCCATTTTACAAAGGGATAGCTCAGGCACAGAGAGATGAAGGTCAAAAGTATTCACTAATTTTGGGTGCCCAATTTGGGACACCTAGGAGGTTTTTCAGAGTACTCAGCCATTAAACCACATTTTATACGTTCAAAGCCCAGGGCCCGCTGACTTCAGTTACAGCTGTGAGCGCTCAGCACTTCTGCAGATCAAACCCCAGGGTCTCAAGTTGGGCTCCCGGAAAATGAGGAACGCAGAGTCAGTGACCACCTGCAAAAGTTTGGTTCAAGTGACTCTCCCAGCATCATACAGGAACTCTGAGGGCAGGGACACAAGCCAGTTCTCCAGATCAGCATTCGACTGCCTTACACGGAACCATCCTTTCTCTTCCAGCCATCCTCTGCCCCATTCACCACACACATTCCAACTTCTGCAACAGATGGCACAGGGGTCCTACAGACAATAGCTTCCTTCATTAAACAACCCCGACAGATCTCCACAGCACAGTCAGTCCTGTGCACTGAATGTAAACAAAAATGGAACGTGACCACGTAATTATGTAATTATACACTGTATCCTCCCAATGCATATTCACAATGGCACTGGCATCCTTACTTCTGGCATTTTCTAACTTTTGAGTGTTTGACTTTGCAACCTCAAGAATGTTCCTTTCACATAGGTTTGGGTTTTTTGTTTTTTTTCAATATACTTTTCCTAGGTTTTTTTTAAAAAAGTCAACTGAAAACACAGAAATTCCATCATGTGCCAACATATTGACACCCACATGGGTCATCAGCAAGGTTGGAACCTTTCGATCCACCACACAGACCTCAGCCATTTGAGCTAACAGAATAAAGGAGAGCAGTAGTAGGTTGTCATGCTGTATGTAGACCACCTCTAGAGGGGGATGAGACACACACTTTGCCAGTAGGTTACACAGATATTTGCTGACAGCAGAGAAATGGTGAGACTCAGGAATCACAGAATCATAGGAGTGTAGGACTGGAAGGGACCTTGAGAGGTCATCTAGAATCTTGAGTTCTATTCCAGACTCTAGAAGGAAGTGTTCTCTAGCAGTCACAAACAATTCTGCCTCTGCCCTCCCATGCCCAGCTCCTTGCCCCCAATCCCAGGCTCCTTATCCAGCTAGTTCCAGTCCCTCCCAACCCTTACCCCGCTAGCTCCCATCCTATCGGTCTTCCTTCCCTCCACAACCCCCAGTCCCAGTCTGCCTTCAGCAGGCTCCTTGCCCCAAGAGGTCCAGCTCTAGCCCCTTCTGCATCTGAGTCAGGCTGCTTCTTACTTCATGCTACGTCAGTGCCTACAGGGATAGCGCCTCTCACCCTCAGTTCCTGTGCCCAGCCCACAGAGCCCTGCAACAGCTGGGGCAACAACTGCAGGGAAAGTCCTGCTGAGCCCATGCAGCCCTGAGTTGGAGCATGCTCACTGCAAACAGAATCGTCGGAGAATTTAGCTGCCAAACTCTAACAAGGCTCTATTGAGCCTGTGCACACAGATTTATCTCAAAGGCTTATAATATGGCCAGATCCGGGCAGTTGTTCACAGGACTGTCAAAGGAGACATTCCTGCCACAAAGGCCATCCCCATGCTAAATTTAAATCCCCTATTCCACAGCATAGAGCTTCTCAGCCAAATTATCGTAATTTCCTTTTTTCTTTTCTTTTTTTAATATGGCAAAACAATGGGGTTTTCCCTTATCTCGTTCTTGGAAACAGCTGAACAGGTTTTGCAGAAAATTCAGCCTGAGACAGATACTAGGCATGGAAAATTTCAGCCTTAAGGAGTCAAGTCTGGCAAAGTTATAAGCAAATGAAAACAGGGTCTTATAATGAAAAGTGTCAGGTAACCTCAATGACGTGCAATGCTATTGGCTCCACTTATAACCTATTACTGCTGTCTGCCTCCTTGGTTTGTTTTTTCTTCCTCTCTCCT
The DNA here is from genome assembly GCF_965140285.1 of Lepidochelys kempii. NCBI lineage: Eukaryota > Metazoa > Chordata > Testudines > Cheloniidae > Lepidochelys > Lepidochelys kempii. Next base: position 25,371,981 of record NC_136392.1, on the reverse strand, counting down.
TTGTTTACTTTCAGTCCCTTTTCTCTCCATGTTTCCCAGATTCTCTCTGAGCATGTGTTTCCCCAGACAGATCTCACACCATCTCTGACAAATTTTAATTGTCTACTGTATCTATTCCCTCCAAAACCCTTTCCTTCTCCTCTTCCTTTAAGACACAGTTTCTTCTCTGATCCAGCCTTTCTATTTTTATCTTTCCTATCTCACTCCCTCACTCTCATCTGGGTTATTTTTGAATCCGTCTCTCTCTTCACTGTGCTAAATTTCTTCCTTCTCTGCTCAGCCCTCCCTCCCCCCCCCATTCCCACACACCCATTCATGCCTGATCTAGCCTGCTTCTAGCCTCTCTCTCTCCCCGCCATCTCCCTTTTCTCCAGCCATCTTTCCATCCTCTTCTCTAATGTAGCTTACCCACCTCTTATCTGCATCTCCTTCTCGTGTGCCCATCTGTGGGACATCTGGGCACTAGAGCTCAGTGTAAAGCCAGAGTCACAGGCAGGACTGTGTTCTCTATACCTCTCTTGTTATACAATTAAGGGGTTTGAGGAAGTGTCAGAGTTCCTCTCTCTTCTCTTTTGGACCCTCAAGCGTTCTCCCCTTCCCCCGATCTCTCTCTCCCAGTCTCTCTAGTCCCTGAATTTCCCTCTCCCAGGCATCTGCTCCTCCTGCTAGAAGTCTGAGCACAAGTCTTTTCTGGCCAGTTAACCCTAGACACAGGATTTGGGGATCCCGTCCCTAAACTCTGCGTCTTATGTGGCTGTCCATTCTGCACATTCCTAGTGCATGGTCCTGAACAACATCATTACAATAACAAACCTGTGCCCCTTCTCCTTGCTACCTCTTAGAACCACTTGACTGCTGTCAAACATTCCAGCTACCATCTGGGCAAAACACCTCTGCCATGCTGCCATCTGCACTAGCTGTGTCTGTGCAGGGCACCTGTGCTGTGCTGAAGTCTGGACTGGGAACATCCATGGCCCAGTGCATCTACCATGATGCTGACACACCCACCAGAGCATGTCAGCCTTGCGCCCCTGCAGTGAATACGCCTGCACCTCCTGACGTCCCCCTGGAATGCTGACGGACAGCAGCAGCATGGCAGAGACAGTGAGGGAGCCAGCAGTGAAAGGGTTTAGTCCCTTTTAGTCCCTCAGGCCTGGTCTACACTTAAAATGTAAGTCAACTTAGCTACCTTATTTTGGGGTGTGAAAACATTCACCCCACTGAGCACCGTTGTTAAGCCAGGCTAGGCCCAGGTGTAGACGCGGCTAGGTTGACAGAAGAATTCTTCCATCTACGTAGCAACTGCTGCTTGGGGAGGGGGGCAGTGACAGAAACACCCCTTCCATCAGCGTAGCAAGTGTCTACACTACGGCACCCCAGCCTCAGAAACGACCGCTTCCCACAACAGCAGGCTGGCCCTTTAAGAAGCAACAGTGAGTTTGCAAGGTTACTGCTCACCGCCTTGGCAGCAGGGAATATCCCACTCGGTCCACAGCTGAGCGGCTGTGCTCAGGACCTGAGCTGAGCTGGGGAGAGGAAGGCGAGGCAGCTTAGTATGTTACCCCGCAACCACTCCGTGAGCTCCCAAGGTTGCCACCCCGCTTCACATTCACACCAGCCCTGCCCGGCTGGTAGCACAGGATGTTCCAGCCCAAGGCCTTGCAGGAGGTGCAAAGGGGAGCCCCTCACCACATGAGGCAGCTCCGAGGAATGCACGGAAAGCTCCTTGCTCATCCAGCCGAAGGGTCTGAAACCCCCATTCCTGGAAGGTGCTGAGGAGCAGTGCCCAAACCCTGCACCACAGGAGGGCCCCTGGAATGATTGATGCTGAGCTCCCAGCACAAAAGTCGCACAGCTCTGTGGCAGTCAGGGGAAGCTTCCTAAAGCCCCCAGCAAACCCTGAGCTGGAGTCCAGTAAGCCCTGAGCCTTCCCCAACACGAAGGCAGCCAGAGAGAGTTGCTTTGCACTGGGCAGGACAATCTCTCTTGAGCCGCATTGGCTCTGCAGCGGGTCCCACAGCAAAACAAAGCCATGAATGTGCTCCCAGCTCCTGGATAATAACTGCAGCTGCTCCTGCCCGGGGACCAGCAGGAGCCAGCGAGCTAAACAAGCCCCGAAAGCAGAAGTGCAGCGGGAAACCTGCCTCCGCCGCTTCTGCAGTGGCAGCTCAGGGAGCTGGGTTGCAATCAAGGACATAACTGGGTACCAGGATACGCCTTCCCGTGGCAGCTCCTGGCTAACCCCAGCCCCTGCATGTGCCGGTCTGTGGGGCATGGTCTTGGGAGGACAGAGCTGGTACAGCCCCAGCGCAGAGCAGCAACCGGCTGTAGAGTTCGTGCTGCCTAGAAGAAGTCCTACATTTGCCTTTCCTCTCCCTCCCCCTCGCTCCCGTTTGCTGGGCAGCTCCTACCTTGGCAAGCGCTGTCTGTCCCCATGCCTGCAGCGTTGCTCCTCTCCCCCGGACTGGTGTTGCGTATACACCGCACTGCTTTCTGCGGAGCAGCCTCTTCTCTAACTTTAACACCCCCGCGCACTGATTGATGCCTACTGCAGTCACAGCAGACCTCACCGCACAGAGCGGGGAACTGGGCTCCCTTCCTACACTGCCACGCCAGCTCCCTCACACGAAAACCCTCAGCGTCATCCCTCCTGGGGACTGCCCTCCTCAGACAAACCAGCAGGCAACGGAAAGCTTCGCACCCAGACCAGGTACGCCTGCTTTGCACTGCGCTGGGTATCAGCCCACTGCCCCTTCACCAGTCTCACCTCCAAACGTCTGACTCATTACAGGTCAGTCCCCAGGGAAGGAAGGAGTGCTGATCGGATCCTAGGAGAGCATCCTCACCACACACACTGGCGGGGAAGGGAAAAGAGGGCTTTCATTATACAGCATCAGCCCGGATGTTTCAGCCACCAAGGGGCTGGTGGGCAGATCCTGCCATAACAGGCTATTTAAGCTGGGAGTTCGCCACATTACCCACAATCTTTGCCCATGTTCTAAGGAATAAACAAATACCTCCAACCGAAAAAAGGGCCAGAGGACAGGAAGGGCCTGCGTCATCAAGTCCAGTCTCTGCTACCACAGGCAACCTGGTAACATCAGCCCATCCATAAATCTACCAAGCTGCATCTTAGAATTGAGTTGTTTTGCCCCCACTCCTCTGGGGTCCTGTTCCAGAGCCTCCCTCCTCGGATGCTCAGAAACCTTCTTCTCATTTCCAGCCTAAATTCCTTCAGGGCCAGTTTATCCCTATTTGTTCTCATGCCAGCATTGGCCTTCAGCTTCAATAGCTCTTCATCCTCCCTGGTGTCTACACCCTTGAAGGATCCCCAAGCATTTTACGTTCTGTATTACACAGGCTTGGCAGGATTCGATTTTGATCAGTAAATGTCAGTAAATGTCGATTTCACTGTACACATAGAAACTATTTCCATTGACGACAATCAAAATTTATGCATAGGCGAAGTAAGAAAAATGCTGCTCGAGAACTTCTTTTGATTTAAGAATATTTGCTTTGCATATTTTGATGTGTAATGTTGACAATTTGTGTTTTAATGATCATAAAGCTTCAAGTTTTTGAATCTCAACCTGAGTGACATTAAGTAACTGTCTGACAACACCCCACCCCCACGGTTGTTTGACACCCCCTTCCCTCCCCCTGATTGTCTGATCCCCCCATAATTTCCCACAACTTTGAAATTTTAAATTGATAAACACTTAAAAAAGGCTTAAAATAAACATTGACAACCACTGAAATGATTAAAAAAAAACAACCTTGAATTCTGCCAAGCCTGTGTAGACAGCATATACCAGAAAGATGCAATCTGCTTTGAGATCTATCTATGAAAAGTGCTATGTAAGAGCTAAGTATTACTATTATCCTCCACTGAAATGCAGCCATCTCTGGGGTGGAACATAGCAGCCATTATGCACCAGATTACAGTACACATCATTCCTTAGTGTATCCTTTGCTGGAGGTAATAATGTAAATCATAATTAATGGGAGTTGTGTGGCTAATTCCCAGGGCAGCTGAAAATCTCAAGCAACAGCACTTAGCCCCTACAGAACACCTTTAAACGGGGATTTCAGAATGCTTTCCACAGTTTATAACATTGCCCCTATTTTAAGAAATGGGGAAATTGAGTGGGGTGAAGGGCCTGATTTCCAGAGGTGCTGAGTACCCACAATTCCTAATGGAGCTGAGGGTGCTGAGCAGCTCTGTTTGTCACACCCTAAGGGCCAGAATCTAACCCCCTTTGTTCATGCTGGGTAGTGCCTTCCTCCACCAATACTCACCATGGAATCAACAGGGTACGAATCAACATCTGGCTGGCAGGATCCAACCCTAAGTGACTTGCCCATGAGTCAGTGACAGGGCTAGGCAGAAAACCCAGGAGTCCCCTGCACTAAACCTGAGGCAGGTTACACTCCAGTGCCCCTGCAGATAAACAGGAGCAGCAGGAATGCGCCTCTCTACCCGAGTTTTTCATGGTCCCTGAGCACTTGGGTCCCTAACACATTCTGAAGCAGCAGGGCAGGTGGCTGGCCCTTTCACGGTCCCCTCCTGTAGCAATCCTGCTCCATCCCTGCAAACACACTGCCTGTAAGTCACTTCATAAACATGACAATGAGGTTATTTCCCAGTCACTCCTAATTACAGCATAAATGATGGCCCTTGTAATACGGCAGCACAGAAGGTTCCCAGGCAGGCGCTGGGAACTTGATGCAAACAACATGGGACCCTCGAATGACAAGGGTTGGATCCAGAGTTATAGGGTTGGATCCATCCCTCGGTTACCTGAGGGCAAATGTGGAGTAACTGCGTTGTTACTGGCAGAGTTCCTGCAGGTGTGAATGGCGGGTGGGTCTAGCTCCTGGCCTTGCCACAAAGGCCCAAGGGATGGCAAGTCAATCCGCACAGAGAAATAGCAGAACACTCATTCACCCTGCACGTGCCTTGCTGAGGAACTAACGGGCTGAGCTTGCTCCCCATCGGAGCAGCTGGGCTGGAATTTCAGTCTCATGGAAGGACAGTAAATCTCATTCAATGGAAACATTTAATTTGATGCAACTTTCAGATCAGGGTCCTGGCTCCTTTTGGTCATCACAACAGAGATCCCTCCATTCACTAGAGCAGGAGTGTTAACCCCGATCCCCAACATTATTCCAATTCGACAATGACAAGTTGCTACCCTGGAATCCCTCTGGTGTTCCTTGCTTTTTGTTCTAAACTGTTTCTGTGCAGCACTAAACAGCTGCTGTGTTCTACCCCAGCAGTGATTGCATTTCAACTTCTGGTGAAATGTTTCTGTGTTTCTATACCCCAGAAGTATTTAGGAGACACTCTGTTGTGTAACAAACAGAACTGCCCTCAAGCCACTGAATTACTGTGTATCTGTGGTGAAGCCCCAGAACTGTGCTTTCCCAGCGCTGCACCTTTAATCTTCACCCTTTTATTTTTGCAGCCATATGAAGGTGGGGTCAGCTGCAATGTGGTGTAGCAACCACAACATAGGTACAGAGTAGACAGAACACATGATAGTGCATTTGAATGTAAAGATTTCACCAGCAACCATGTGAGATGGCCACATGACCCCCAAGCAGCACGAGTTATGCAGGTAAGTTCACACAAGAGCCAATGAAAGCTTCAAACCATTTCATGCCATTGGGAGTCCTGCAAAAACCACATGTTATATAGGAAAGCTAGTTTCACAGTGCTCTTGAGTGTGTGAAGGGGTGTTACTGAGACTATTCTGTGTGTCCTGTAGCCCGTTAAGGTACCCTATCCTGTCACTGCAGGCACCCAGGCAGAACCTGCTGAAGCTAAAGGGCTCCTGATAGCACAAAGGTCACCCATGTGGATCTGATTGCAAGACTGGGGCCTTAAGTTACTAGCTGTCCAACCATGCAGGCCTCTAGAGAGAGCACGTAATTGACCAGACTTCTCAGACACAACTGTGCCACGGCTGTCAAGATCCAACAGTTCACAATGCACCAGGACCAGACCCACTGAGAATCTCCCCTTCACTCTGATTTCCAGCCCTCCAGGAGCAGAAACGAAGGGCTTGTCTACACTTGAAATGCTGCAGCTGCACCAGTGTAGCACGTCAGCATAGACATTACCTATTCCAATATTGGCATAGGTTAGCCACCTCCCCGAGAGGCAGTAGATAGGTTGAACGAAGAATTCTTATGCTGAACTAGCACTGTCTACACTAGGGGTTAGGTCGGTATAACTGTGTCACTCAGGGGTGTGGATTTTTCACACCCCGGAGAGATGCATCTGGATCATTCTAACTTGTTTGAAGCAGGCCGAGGGTTTGGAGGGTTAGAAATGATCTCCTGGGGGACGGGGCAGAGTGCAAGGAGCATGCACAATGCTACCTATCACATGGTTCTGCAATGTATCTGTTTATCACATGGGTATCACCCCCCTTATGCAGGCTGTGTACAAGACATATATGCAACTTGAACGACGGTGTTGCAACCGGCTTCATCATAATCTAGAGTCTACAGAGATCTGTATCCCTCTATATTACACACACGCACACACTTGCAATACACATACCATCTGCCTCTCCTGTTTAAAAGGCGGCAGCTGGAATTAATTCCTCATCAGTTCCTGGCCGTCTCTGGCTCACCTCCGCAGTGGAGTCTGCCTCTGCACTTCTTCCTCAGTGCAGCAACGTAGCTGCACAGTCTGCGCTGATTTCCCCATCCTTCCCTGTAGGATTTCCATGGCCTCCGGCTGGCTCACAAAGGCCCCGCTCTGTTCTGCCACACAATACACACATCCGTATGGCAAACCCACCCCTCGGAGCCTTGCTTGGTCGGCAGGAATTGCAATGCACCCAGGAGCACTGCAGTCCCAGGCACAGTGAGTGCCATTTCACGTACTGTCCGCAAAGCTCTGGCCCTCATTATCCCTCTCTGGCTCGCACTGTGCTGAACTGAGACACTGTTCATCCCAGCCTGGCATACGTGGTGCTGACAGGAGTCAACTGCATTCTTGCAGAGGGAATACTGCACATTGCCAGCATCATGAGATGATGATAATGATAATGACTTGACATGATATAAATGTGATTCACCCCCAGAGGATTTAACAGCCAGTATATATAGAGATTGCCTAACTGAAATGCAGCCACCTCTGGGGTGGAACATGGCTGCTGCCTAACAGCCACACAGCAGCATCACCACACAGAGTTCAGGGTGGGAAGTGAAGTAGAATGCTGTATCCAACTGAAACTCAAGGAAGAATTTTAGGTGCACAGACTATATGCACTCAGACTGAAATCTGGCCAGTACACGGGGGCTAAGGTTCTTGCAAAAGAGTCCTGGGATTTGTAATGGCCAGGAACTGGTCAACTGTAAATTGGTGGAATGACTCAACAGAAAAAAGGTCTGCCTGATGTTCTCCTCAAAGCCTTGTATCAAGAGAGCAGAAGGACGTTAACGTCAGAAAGTAAACAGGAAAAATCCCCAGTCTGGAGTTGGCCCCAGTGCTGTGATCCCTGGAAAGGCAGGCTCCCATCTTCCCAAAGGCTTCTCACCCCAATCTTAGAGCCTGCCCCAAAGCCCACTGGTGAATGGGAGCCTTCCCGTTAGTTAATTGGCTTTGCATCTGACCCGGAGTCTCTCCCCTGAGCGGAGCAGGAGAAGCTGAGCTGAAGTTAACACTGGGGGATCAGGTAGCAAACATGGAGTTTACAGGCCAAGCCATCCCAGAGAGATGACGGGCCAGAATAGACAAGTCAACATCTTCACACTTGAAAGCCACTGCGTTCTTTTAATCCCCATGGCCTGTGTCGCGGCTGGTGGAACTGGGGGAGCCCATCTCAGGCAGCAGAGGGTGCCAGTGCAGCTAAGCAGGTGCCCTGCTCTGTCCAAAATACCCTGCTCGTTTTGGAACCAAACTGCTCCACCGCCACTTTGGGTCAGCCTGGGGGCGCACCAGAGGCACTGGTTTAATTTCTAGGTAGGTTAGACGTGCGTGTGGAAAGGAGGAATGTAGAATGAGACTCAGTAACATGGGGCTAGTCACAACCTTGATGAGAGAGACTGACATCTCTGCCAATGATGTCCCCTCCAGAAGAGCACACGTCCCCTAATCCCATATCAGGGTACTGGGTCAGCAGGAAATGCGCCACATACTGAATCGCCAACCCCATGACATGTGTAGGAGGTCTCCCATCCAAGTGCTGGCTGATGCCACACCTTCAGACGGTAAGATCTGACACAATCAGAAAGCCCGTATGACTGAAAAATCGTTTGAGGTTGAACAAACCCTTGCCACTGTAGCCCAGGTGAGCCGTACACTGTGGGATCCCCACCCAGTATTCCAGGGTAGAACCTATCGGAATACAATGGGAAGTCTGGTGAATAAATAGTCAACCATGTGAGCGGGAAAGGAGGAATTAACCCCTGCATGCCAGAAGGCAGTGCTTTCTTACTGGGCTTAAAGAGTCGCCCCATGCTTCTGATCCAAGGGAGAATCGAAGAAACAGATGGAATCAAAAAGGAAGAGTGGGAGACGGGTTGGGAGACAGAAAGATGCACAGAAAGAAGAGAAACTGGGGGGAAAGCACAGAGGATGCAGAAACAGAAGAGAAGTGAAAGAGACCAGACAGAGAGGGGGTAAGAGGCAAAACAAACAACAGAAAGAGTGAAAAAGAAACAAGGGAGGAAAGAGATGGAGCCAGCCAGAGACCCCGCATCTATTGCACTGGGTAGAATTGGTCTGACACCTGATGGGAGAGATGTAATTAACTATGTTGTTCATATCAACCTCCTGGCTGAGTTCAGCCCCTGCTCAGTTTCTTCTGGCAGCGATGCTCTAGGGGAGAACTAGCATTTGTTATTTCTACGCAGTAGTAGGAGGAAGGTGCACCCCATGCAGGGGCATCATGTCCCATCAGCGCTGCCTCCATGGGGCAGGTTCTCTGGGAATGAGACCTTCATACTGCAAGCCAGCCTCCGCCAGGGGCTAGGAGGACCAGACAGATCAATAATCCCCACAGTGTGCCCCATGACTTGACCTTTCGCTTTAATCAAATGAAACATCTCCAGTTTCCCTGTCCTGTGCGGCTGCCATCTCTCCGGAGCAGCATGGAAAGAGGTCTCTGAACTGCCCTGGGGCTAAGGTTCTTGCCTTTGGTGATTCAGTTCCCAAGTGCAAATAGTCACCTTCTTCCCTGGGGGCCAGGGTTTCATTCATGATTGAAAGTGCTGGGCCTCCCCCAAACTCATTCCTTGTTGCTAGGGGACACTGCAGAGAGCTGAAACGGTAGGTGGGGTGGGGTCAGCCTGGGACGGTCATTTGTACAGACCTTGATCTTGCTTGGTGCTGAGCATCCTCAACTCGCAATGATTTCTAGAGGCTTCCAACCTCTCGCAGGACTGGGCCCTTCACTCACGCAGCGCTGTCACTTTAAAGATGAGCAGGAGGCAGCAGTGCGGGGGGGGGGGGGGGGGGGGAGAGCAGGAGAGCACCAGGCTGTGCCTGGTGAACTCAGCTGGGTGAGAATCAGTCACCGACTGCGCCTTGAGGTGCTGCTGTCACAACAGCCCACAATGAAGGGGGCGCCAAAGCAGGAGCAGGGATTTGTCCAGGCCATCTCCGGGGGTTAGGGCTGGAAGAGTCATGTTTTTCAGTGAGAAGACAGGGACCTTATTCTGTCCCAAGTCTGGTGCCCAAGCTTTCCTCTCCCCTCCCGAAAGGATAGGGCAATGGACGGCTTGAGTGCAGTGAGGATACGCAAAGTCATGCAGCTATGGGGGACAAATCTGAGATGACACAGAGGAGGGTTTCCAGCCCTTGGCTGGGCTGGTTAATTAACGGGTTTTTGTTCCGGCTGTTTTCATTGCAAGATTGGCGTCCAAGGAGGACGAAGGCAAGGGGAGCGCCTGAGTCAGCCTCCTTCCCAGTGACTCAGCAATTGGCCTGACCCATCACACACCAGCTGTTTGGCAAGGAACAGGCCTGAGAAATGCAACTCTCCCCCCCGCAGGTCAGAGCTGCCTGAGCTCTCTGTGGCTGTTTGCAATCAGGATGCTGCGTGGGGTGGGGTGGGGGGAAATAAGACTTTTCCAAATATAAAACAGCAGAAACAGTGGTGTCTGGTGCGTTCGCCTCTGTCCAGTGCGGTGTGAGTGTTGCAGAAGCATTCCAGGCTGGCGTCCCAGGCTGCAGTATTCATGCTGCATTCCCCAAACCCAGACCTGCTGAGAGGCTGGGACTGGCTCTGGTCTGAATCCTCTGCATCATTTGTTAGAGCGACTCCTGCTGGGAGAGGCGAGCACTAAAGCAGCTGAGAGCTCTGCGGCAGCCCCTCCAGCACCATCTGCTGGCAGCGTGCGGTACGTAAACACTACTTAACCAGCATCGCATGTCTGTTCCAAATCAGGCTAAGAGACTGTTACAGAACTGCCTGCTGAGTGGCCAAAAGAGACTGTATACAGCTGAATGAAACACCCTTTATTCATGGAAACGGGGCAGGAGCAGGTTCCAGATCGTAGGGGCATGTGTTGCTTGACAAGTACCAAATAATCACCTGATTAGTTGGGAGGCAGAACAGATCTAATCTATAGTGTGTCTGGCAGATCGCACCAGCTCGACCCTGGCGTGCTGAAGCCTGGCAGCAGGTAAAGTGTGCCCAGATGACTAAAAACAATGCTCCTTCCTGCCCAATGGCACCACTCGCTCTCTCCCTTCTCCCACCCCCCAGCACCTCACTGGGCTGTCAGATGACAATGGTGGCATCCAGACAGTGAAGTACAGAACCTCCAAGGACTTGTTCTTGGTCTCCCAACCAAAGCCACAAGACCGGGGTTCGGCATGAGGGACAAAACCTCCCCTCACACTGAGATCCAGCTCAAGCCTTTCTTGGGTGAAGAGATGACTGGGGCAACCTAGAGATCTGACCAGAGCAAGAATGGGAGAAGTTCCATCCCATGCGGAGCACAGGCCAGGGAAGCAGCATCTCCCTGCCAGTGGAAATGAGTTAGCTGGCTGGCGAGGCTGCCCTTGCTGTCCCCTGGCTCTGCTGATATGGCTGAACAGCAGCATAATGTGTGTCCTTGCAATCATAACCTATACAGGAGTCGATCATTTGTATTCTCCATTGCAACCAGAAATGCTTTTCGATGAGTCAGACGCTGTGAAACAGAGCCAGCTTCCTCCAGCCTACGTGGGATACAACTTAAGCTCTCAGGCTTTTATGGAGAGTCTTAGCTGAAATTGGGTTTTGGGTTGTGTTCAACTCCAGTTACACAGTAGGGGCAGACCAAGCACACTGGCTCTGATGGCAGTGCGTTCAGCCTTCAGGGAATATCGCAAGCTATCTGGTCATTGCAGAAGACCGGGGGTGGATGGGAAGTGAGCTGGAACTGAGCGGGCAGGTGAAGAGGGAGCCAGGTGCTCTCTGTCAGTGGTTGGAGACCAACATTTCTGGGGACTTCACAATAAGAGGAAGCATCTGGCAGCTTCTGCATAACAAGCATCTGGCAGCTTCTGCTTTAACCTGCAAGCTGGACTCATGAGGTTGCATCACCACCATCATAAGCAATGGCTTCCTGGGGAGGGCTGGCAGAAAATGTTCCCTTCAAACTTTTTTTTTCCAGTGGAAAACAGCTTTCCTGGCCAGATGGATTTTATACAAAAAAATGCCCATTTTCACACAGCGTTTTTTGGGTTATTGGTCAAATGAATGGTTGGGGGAGGGGGTTGTCAGCTATTTTGATGCAAACGAGAGCTGTCGTTGCAGGACCAGTGCAGCAGCGCCCACAGTGAGATGGTTAGAGAAAAGATAAGGGGGAGGAGACAGCCCCAGAGCAAGAACTGGCTGAAGCCTGTGTGCAAGAGAGAGATGTTGATGGGGGGAGCAGACAAGGTCACAACTAACTGATCCATCCTGTACCAAGCCCCACAGCCATGCTCATTTCAGAAAGCAGCAGGCTGCTCTCTGGCCCAGTCCAGGCACGTGAGAGCTTCCAACTCTACATCCGTTACAGAAACGACCCTGTTCAAGCAAAGAGGTTCCTGCCAAGAAGCCCCAGTGTGCTGCCCTGCGGCGCTGCCTCTGCTTCCCAGCTCCTGATACATGGTTTATGGATTTTGGAGAACCACGAACTTCACTGGGCAACTGTCACGTGACTGGAAACCTGGGAGGTTAAAGGCGACTCCACAGCCGTGCCCGAGGGGAAATTGAGGCACGCAGCGGAAAAGTGGTTTGTCCAGAAGAGTGAATTTGTGGCAGAGCACAGAAAGCAGCCCAGGTCTCCTGAATCCCTGCCCAGTTGCCTGTCTGTAAAGGAAAGAAATGTCATCCTGCTAACGATGTTTTCATCCCCCTGGCAGCTCTCCGGCTCATAATCTGTCTGACGATCAAGAACATGCCGGAGGAGATCAGACTGTTAGTCCATCAAAGCTGGTATCTTGCCTCCAGCACTGTCCCATCCTTGACACACCAGAGAAAGGCGAAAACCCTCCGCGACACACACAGCCACCTCTGCCATGCATCGGTGGGAAGGGGAAATTCCTCTTCTTCTCATGCTGAAGTCGGAGCTGGGAGCCAGATGCCTACATTCTGGGAAATATCATTTCACCCCAGCTTGTAGTTTTCCTAGCGCAACTATCAGGACAATGATCCACACCCGCCTTCTAGATCATGGCAAGGGAGAAGCTCCTCTACACAAGAGGAAACAGGGACAGCACGTTGGCAGAGTGGCCTAGCACAGTGACTATAAACAGCTGTCAACATCAGCCAGGCTCTTTCTTCCAGAAAACCCATTAGCATATTACAGAGGCAGCGATGTCTAGTGATTAGAGCAAAGGCCTGGGAGACAGGACACCTGGCTTCCATTACCAGCTCTCCCACTGACTGGCTACATGATCTTGGGCAAGCCATCGAGCCACTCTGTGCCTCAGTTTCCCCTTATGTAAAATAGGGATAATACCCACCTCTCAGAGGGGTATATACTAGGGGAAGGGGAGTGTGAGACACAGAAAGAAGTTTAAGAAATGGATGCTAGTAAAATGCTTTGAATTCCTCAGGTGAAAGGTGCTAAGCGTTATGTCTTATGGTTTGTAACCTGTAATGGTTACTGCTGACCCCCACCAGGGATTTTAAGACCAGAAGGGACCATCCAGCCTGATACAGGCCATAGAATTTCACCCAGAGATCACTACATCCAGACCATAACTGCGGGATGAGATTGGGCTTCTCTCTCAGACAGACAACCAACCTGGATTTAAAAGTCACGGCAAGCGAGCCATTAATTTGGGGTTGGTGAGAGCATGGGTGGGGAACGAAAATCAATTTCTCTCTGGCCTGCCTAATCCTTTTTCTATTCATTCCCAGGTTTAATGTTGTCCATTCTGCAATGGAAAGGAACAGGGAGGAGGGGGAACTGGGAGCCCCGCACTGAATTACTGCCACGGCAGCGACAAAAATAAAAAGAGAGCTGCCTCTTTAAAGTCTGGACTGGAGCCAGCTTGAATATATAACCACAGTAGCTATGATTCAGTGGGTTTTTCCCAGCATTCTCCTATTTGGGCTGCCAGGAGCAAAATGATTGAAAAATGCTTGAGAAAATAGCCAGAGCTATACAAACCTACGGGAGGAAAACAAAACATACAGTTTGAATGTCTCTCTCACACACAGAATGGTACACACTCAGATACACATCCACCCACCAACAGTTACATGCACAGAGAGAGAATGGTACACAAGCAGGTATACACACACTATTACACACAACACACACACAGAGAATGGTACACACACAGAGAATGGTACAAACAGGTGTACACACATGACTTTTACACCCACAGACACCAGATGGCACGCATACAGTTATTTGTTTCTGGTTGCACTGTTTTGGGTTTTTTTTTAAAACCAGCTCACAACTTTGTCAGTCCATCGCCCTTCTCTAGACGGGTTTAGTGTCATCACTAGCATTCCAAACAGTGTCTGACTGCGGTGGCTCCCGTCTCCATGTACACGCTGCCAAACAGTGATGCTCAGCTTCAAAAAGCTGTCGGCACGCAAAGAAAAGATACGGACGAGCGAGAGACCGCTCGTCTCAAAGGCTGTCGAGGTGATGCCGCAGAGAACAGTGCATCCAACCTGCATGATTTTACCTCGAGAATCCTAATATTTGGTGGTTTTTGTAAAGCTCCAGGTCCAGAAGTCCTGTTAATACATCGGAACCAGTTTTTTTAAAAAAGTAAGTAGCCCTTGTGGTGAAGAGAAATTCCTGAAAATCCGATAGGCTCATAGAATGGAAGGTGAACAAAAAGAAGCAAGCATTTATTTCTTGTGGCTGAGGGAGCGGGGTCACTGCCTCCTGCTTTTGAATGCTTGGGCCTAGTCCTACAGGAAGAGTTTCCAACCCATAGGCTTGTTCTTTTCTGGACCCTCTTTTTAGTTTGGCTTTTGACTGCGAGGAACTTGCGTTCTGAAGATGGAAACAATAAAATCCCTGTGGTGAGCCAGCCTCCCCTGTGGTGAACTCTCTGTGCTGCTATGCAGCAGATCTAGGCTCGGTTCCCATGGCCCAAGCGCTCACTTTCCCGGCTAGGAATGATGTGGGGTCCTGCTTGCTGCTGGCTAGAACTGCCTGCTCAGAGGTGAGAGAGCTGACTTCGATTCCCAGTTCCCAGGGCCAGAGTCTGCTCGCACAGCAGCTTTGCAACCCCTCTGGAGCTACTCTGGATTGGTGCTGTGCAAGCTTTGGCACAGCCCAGCTCCAGTAGTGCTAGTGAGGAGGTAGAGGAAGAACAATGAAGAGGGAGAAGCAGAGCAAGACACACCTGGTTGTGCCTGGTGCAGGCAACTGGTGCTTTCCAGCTGTCACATTAACACGAGCATGATCCAGAGCGGGCGAAAGGTGACTGTCAGTGAATTGTCCCACGGCCCCCAGTGAGGAAGAACAGCAGTGCTGAGCAAGAGGGCTGGAAGGAGGAGCTTGGGAAGAAGGTCAAACCCTGACCACCTGTCAGCAGTCACAGCCCTCTAGATATGTCCCATTAGGGAATCAGCTGCTGTAGAAGAGCATGTGCGGATGGACCAGGGTATATGTGTGAAGCTGAGAGGTCTAGTGGTGAAAGCCTGGGACTGGAAATCACATGCTCTGTCCTTGACCCTGCCTCCTCACCTATAAGTGGGCTCGATAATGTTTCTTCACCTTTGTGGAGAGCTTGGAGATCGCTGGCCAAGAGGTGCTAAACGCAAGATGTCATTGGTGGAGACTCCAGGCTGGCTTGGGGTGACCAGCCAGCCAAAAAGGAGAAAAAAATGGTCCCCATCAAAAAAAAACTAAGTCCTTCCAAAGTCTTGATGCAGCTGCAGGAGAGCTCCCTCCTCGTGGCAAGTGGCTGCCCATTGGGCAGATCCCCGTCAGTCCCTTGGAACATGCCCTTCCAGGCTCCCGCTTGGAGCATGCTTGGGGGAGTCTCTCCTCTTCCATTCTAACTGGAGAGTTCACAAAGCAATGGCAGCACAGGGCCCAGCTGAGGTCTGGCCAGGTGGGCACTGAAAGCAGGGAGACGGGAAAAGGAAAGAAGAGGAAAAGGGCAGAGAGGGAGCAGAAGAGGAGAGAGTGGTAAAGAGGAAGCCAAAAGAGAAGGGAAGAGGGAGAGGAAGAGAAGAAAGGATACAGACCGTGGGCTCTTTGGGGAAGGGACCATCTTTGCTCTGAGCTTGTACAGCACCAAGCACAGGTCCTAGTCCATGTCTGGGGCTCCAAGGTGCTACAGTAACACACGTACTAAACAACAATAAGAGCCAGGGTGATGGGAGGGGGAAAAAGAGGAGAAAAAAGGGAAATGAGTTCAAAGTTCCTGCAGCTAAGCCCTGCTCCTCCCCTACATGGCAGCAGCTTCTAGCAGTGGGGGAGCCTGCAGCTGATCAGCTGTGACCTTCGCTCTGGGGGTCACAGCCGCCAGTGGGAAATCCTACCCAGGGACTCAGGGCATATGAGCAGATTTGGGTCAGGCCGCGATGCTAATGAGAAAAACAAAGGCCTGGCTTTTCAGCTGCAGTGAATGGGAATGTGCCTGAACTCTGTAGTGCATGGTGCCTATACTGAATCTTCCAGGCAGGAATTAGCGGAGGTGGGGATGGGAATCTGCTGTTGGTACAGTCCTGGGAAATGAAAGGGCTGACATGGCTCCCTGAGCTCCAGCGTGCCTGCACCCAAATGGTGCTTGGGACATTTTATGGGGTTAACCGAGGTGTCCGGGGTGAATCGCCATCCCCTGTTTACAGCGTGCGGGAGCCTGGTCTGGGCCCCCGGGGGAAACTCTCCCAAAGCTGCCAGCGAAACAAGCGCTGCTCACTGGGCAACCGCAAGTCCAGCTCCTTCCCACCACACACTGGGGATTTACACCCCCCTGTGGTGCACTCGACTGCCCACTCTCTTGTACACAGACCCCATGCTGCCTCTGCACGCCCCGTTTATTGGTCCCCCTCAGTTCAGCATGCTCTTCAGCCCAAGGCACTCAGCTGAGTTCATTGTAAAACCAAACTGCAGATTATTCCACAAAGGCCGAGTTAAAGAGTCAAACAAAAGCACATAAAAGGGTTTCTTGGAATCATAAGGTTACGGGTAAAAGAAAAACATCAAATACAATCTCGGGTCTCTACTTAGTGACCACTCACAGGCCTGGGCAATAAGGTATTTCTCACCCCATGGCCAGGCCTGAGAGCTGGGATCCACTTTTCATGAGACACTGGGGCTGGCAGTGTGGCCTCCGTGATGGATGACATCTTGTGTCCTTTCTTCTCCTGTGCACTCCCAGACATTTTGTCTCCTTTCATAATCAGGGTGTTTCATTAGCTTCAGCTCAGCATGGAGAGTCCCCTATTCAGAGTCTTTTCTTGGGGTTCTTTTGCCTTCTTGCATGCTCAGGCCTGCACCTGGTCCAGACAGGGCTGGACTAGGCTGAAAGATGTTGATTGTTCTCTCTCTGGACTGAATCAGCCAAGACCTGCCCCATGTCTCCAGCAGTTTTGAAACATACTATTTTACATTTTACACATTTCCCATACAGACATTTCACAATAACCAGGCCGATCAGCTCGTCCTTAGCTTTCGGCAGAGACCCCACACGACCCCCTTTGGCTGGACACACAGGTAACATACCTGCCTGGGCGTGTCTGTGTCACAGTGCGGCTTTGGGCTCTGCTAACAAATCGGCGGCAACGCATCACCAGCCTAATGCCAGCAGCGGAACAGCAGGGATGCTCAAAGGGAAGGGGCATGGCGTAGCCAATGGCAACTGCCAGCCAGGCTTCTCTTGCAGCCTGTGGTCTGCAGCGACAGGCACTATGATTAGTTCAATCGTAACAGTGACTTCCATAGAAAGACCACCTTTCTGGCAGAAGGATCCCACAGTGTCCTGCCACTCACTCTCCTCCCCCCTCGCCCCCCCCCCCGCCCCCAGCAGCAGGCAGCTGTTTCCCAGGGCATCACAATGGTGCACACTCTTATGCTGTCCTATGGAGCCGCGTGTGCACTAGCTCAGCATGGAAGCAGAGGATAAAGCGCCCCTTGCTGAATCACCAAATATTCAACCCTCCCTTCCTCTAGCACTGCAGGGCACAGCCTCTGCTCTGTGCTGCAGGGCGCTCTCCCCTTCCCCTGATTTGTACAGTGTGGTGTGGTTCCTGGGAAGCCTCCCAGGGCTTCCCAAGGGGACCAGGCTGCAAAGCCTCACATTCCTCATCGTTTCCAGTTTTGGTTGGATGCTCAGAGGAGCAAGCAGGAGCCTGGCCATCAATGGAATCAGGCCCGTGGCACACATTCATCTGAGGGCAGATTCACTGGAACGAGCCAGCCAGAACATTACCAGCCACTACCTCAGCCTAGCAGGGGCATCCCAGCACAAAGCAGGGTTGAGAGCCAGTTGCTCCCGGGCTAGGGGTTAAACCAAGAGCTTCACTATCCCTAGCCAAGGTTGTCATTTAATCAGACCTCTCAACGACCAGGCTACAGGACACTGGGCAGCCCCTGGGCAATGTGGTGATCAGGCAAGGAATAGCCTCAGGGTCAAGAGAGTGCTCAGCCCCTGGTAGCAAGCATTCACTAGAGTGATTCCTTCTGGACACATATGGGAAGTTGCCTCTGACAGGGCAAATCTTCCTGCAGCTCTTATTCTGGGAGTGGGCATCTCTATGTGGTGGGCCGAAAAGTGGGGTTGGAGGGGAGCAAGAAGGGGCCATCTCCGCCCCAAAACACACCCCCGTTAGAACAGGGTTTTCATAAACGCATGCAGCCTGGGGTTCCACTGGCCTGTGCATCATACCAGGCATTCTTCACTCTGATCCTCAGCCTGTCTCCTTTGCCTGCAAGGGTTTGTTCCCTCCTCCCCCGCACACTGTGGTTCTCAGGAGGATCTGGGATCCAATTTGGTTTTTTCCCCCGAGGCCCCAGCATTCTCCAGGCTTCTGGGACATACGTTCCCCACCCACATTTTTAGAGAGTTGTTTGTCTCACGGCTGTTTTGCATTGTGTCTCTCTCTCCCTCTTTGTGGCAGCCCAGCTCACCTGTGTATTTAAACTAGGAGCCCTGAGGGAATGAAGGAACTGGAGGGAGGTGGACTGGTCCATCCAGTCCCTTGCCCAGCAGGAAGTGGCAGAATGCAAATGAAAGGCCTGGCTCCCTGGAACAAGGTTTGGTGTTTCTCACTCCTCTCTAGCCGGGATTGCAGCTGGCCCACAGCGCATGCAATGGAGCTGGTGGAGATTTTGGAGGGGGGGTGGGGAGTCCCTCATACACTCGTTTCACTGTAGCACAGGCAGCAGAAGGAATCTTTCCTGCATAATATGATTTTTTAAAGAATTTTTGCCTTACTTTTCCAAAGCCTGAAATCATACGTGCTTAGGAGCCAGGGGACTGGCAGTCACGCCTAGCCCCAGCTGTGTTACCCATGTGGTCTGATGGGGACATGGTGTGGGGGCATTCCCTGATCGACAGTGGGTTAACTTCAGCTCAGATTCCCCGAGAGGCCGCAGTCTCACAAAAATTGTTTTAAATCAAGCTGGGTCACTGAGGGGCAAACTTTAAACACCATCTCATCAAAGCTGCCACTCCCAGATTATAAGAGAGGCCACCGCCACTTTTCTCTGACCATTTTAAGCACTGACTAAGCTGAATCTCTACTTGGAAAGGTTTCTGCTTTGCTGGCTTGGGGCTGTTTGTTGGTTTCTGCCGAGCCTGTTGACCAGCTTACAATGATGCTGAGCGGATCACTTAACTTCTCCGCCATGCCTCAGTTTCTCCATCAGCAAAATGAAGGCCAACAGAATGGAGTTACACAGGAATGCAACTGACCCATACCTGTAGAACACTTGGATCCTCTGGTATAAGGATGCCACAGGAGAAGAATTATCACACCTAACCCCGCTCTGTCTAAGCACAGGCACTGGCTTCTACCCCTAGCAATCAGGTCCCAGGTTACTCAGGGCTTGTCTACACACAAAAGTTGCATGGCTTTAACTATACTCACATAGTTAAAGTGGTACAGCCCCGCTAGTGTGGATGCAATTATACCAGTATAAATGAGTTTGCACTGGTATAATTTATTCCCATATAAGATTAGGCTAGGGTGACCATATGTCCCAATGTTATAGGGACAGTCCCAGTTTTGGGGTCTTTTTCTTATATAGGCTCCTATTTCCCCCCACCCCCGTCCCGATTTTTCACATTTGCTGTCTGGTCACCCTAGATTAGGCATATAACTATGCTGGTCTAAGACACCTTTATACTAGGATAACGGTGTCCTCACTAGTGGTTGTCCTGGTATGTCAGTTAAAAAGACCACATCCCTAACTGACACAGTTCTACTGGTGCAAAATCAGAGTCTCCAGTTTTTCTGCGGTACAGTTTTCTTATAGTTCCCTCTCTCTCCCTGGATCCCCTTTGCCTGTCCCCTGGTTGTCTTTCAAGAACAATTAGCACTGCCTGTGTTGTTATCTGCCTTTCTTTAACTACTGTAAGTGCGTATTTTATACTCAAGGCAAAAATAAAGCCACATTAATGTAGCGCTCTGACTGAACAGTCAAGTGCGCCTCAAGCCAGCAATTCAAAGATGGCTCCCAAAGTCGCTGCAACACTGCCCCCTCTGCCCCCATGAGACTGGAGCCGTCTGGATTGCGGTATATGCCGTTAAATCAATGCCCTAATATCTACGTGCCATGTGGCCCAGTTATATCTACTGTGGGAAGAACAATAACTTGGAAATTTCCATGCTCTGAAACGTTCAACTGTTGGCATCCTGCACAATACACAAGCTTGGGCAAACTGAATGCACGTGCAGGGCTGTGTTATGTGTCCAGTACAGCTTGACAGCAGGCGCTTCAAAGAATGTTCCTGCCACGCAGGAGTTAGAGTGGCATGGAAGGGGTTAAATTCACACAGCTCTGGCCTAATGCATTTATTTGCATTGGATTTCCTGGGCTTAAAAAACAAGCGGAGGGGAGGGCAAGGAGCGATGGGTAGGGCCCTACCAAATTCACAGCCCCAAAAAACTGCGTCAGGGTCTGTGAAATCTTGTCTCCCCCCATGAAGTCTTGTCTCCCCCCATGAAATCTTGTCTTTTGTGTACTTTTACCCTATACTGTAGAGATTTCACAGGGGAGACCAGCATTTCTGTTTTAATTGTAGGAGCCCTGACCAAAAAGGGAGTTGCAGGGGGTGACAAGGTTATTTTAGGGGGGTCATGCATTGCCACACTTACTTCTGCACGGTCTTCAGAGCTGGGTGGCCGGAGAGCCGCAGCTGTTGGTCGGATGCCCAGCTTTGAAGGTAGCACCCCGCCAGCAGCAGTAAGGGTAGCAATATCATACCATGCCTTCAGAGCTGGGCAGCCAGAGAGTGGCAGCTTCTGACTGAGGGCCCAGCTTTGCAGACAACAGTGCAGAAGTAAGGGTGGCAATACCATACCAGGCAAGGGCGAAGGGTGGGAGGGGCCCAGAGGGTCACATGACCCTCCCCAAACATGGGGGGTGCAAGGGGCCAGCAGGGCCAGAGCTGGAAGGGAAGAGGCAGGGCCAGAGCCTCTCCTCTTCCAGCCATGCTGCCTGGTGGGGGACACTGCCCGGCAGGGTGCGGCAGCTCAGTGCAGCGGGACAAAGCCCCCCACCCCCACACGCCAGGTAACGTGGGATGGGGAAGGGACGGGGTGGGGAGAGATTGGGGGCCCCAGGCTGGGGGTGGGGAGGAGTCACATGGGGGTGTCACATGATGAGGTCACGCGTCCCCCTTTGGCTGGTGCCTCCTTTGTGTCCCTCCCACCTAGTCGCCACGGATACCAGGCCATCCTTACCTCTGTGTTGCTGCTGTTAGCGGCTCTGCCTTCGGAGCTGGGCTCCTGGCCAGCAGCCGCCGCACTCCAGCTGCCCAGTAATGAAGGCAGCGCTGCCGCCAGCAGCAGCCCAGAAGTAAGAGTCACAGTACTGCAACCGCCCCTACAATAACCTTGTGACAGCCCCCCTCACACAGCTCCCCTACAATTACAACACCCTGAAATTTCACATTTAAATAGCTGAAATCATGAAATTTACGACTTTTAAAATCCTAATGACCATGAAATTGACCAAAATGGACTGTGAATTTGGTAGGGGATTCCCCTAGTGATGGGGAATCAAAATGAACGCATTATATTAATTATTTGTAATGCAATAGCTCCTAGGAACCCCACTCCTGGACCAGGCCCCTGTCGTGCTAGGCTCTGCATAAACAGAACAAAAAGACAGTCCCTGACCTGAGAACTCACCAAATGAGTACATGACACATCCACTGTGGATAGCTGTAGCCCTTCCTGTTGGAGGATCTCAACATGCTTTTCAGCACATGTGGCATAAAGAAGTAGTAGTATCCCCATTTTACAGACAGGAAAACTGGAACCATAAAGGTGGTGAAGTCACACAATAAGACAGCAAGGAATGGAACTGAGGAGGCCTGGCTCCCTGTCCCCCTGTTCTAGCCACTGAACAAAGCATCCTGATGGAAAGAATGAGAAATACCTCACATTGATATAACACTTTGAAAGAAACAGCTTTGGCTCTCAGTTACCCACTGGGGTTGCATGAAGCTACAGGCAAAACCTGGTCCATTACCTGTGTGAAAATGGAAGAGGCAACTGATAACAACTAATGCTCACAGCTAACAGAAACATTACAGCTATAAAGTACTTCACAAGCAATGGATGTGCAGGCGTTTATCTCACAGTCCAAGAGTGAGCGTACCGGGGCGGGCCCCAACTGTCATTAAAACTCATGGAATCTTTCCATTGACTGCCCACGTACTATGCTAATAGGTGCCGTTGAAACATCTAGACAATGAGAATATTTGCATTTATTTCACTGTGCAGAGCTCCATGTACACAAGGGGTGAATTTCACCACACAGGCTCAAATATGGCCAGGGAAAGCCACATGCTCCCCAGTGCATAATTTTTAACAGGTGTAACCCACTAGTGAGTATGTCACGTCCTCCTCTTCACCTGATCCACAGCGGGTGTGATCTCTGACTGACACATATAGGGTACTCTAGATCAAGCTGTAACAGCTCATGCTTTGTGCTCTAGAGGTCCCCAATTCAGGCCCTGGTGCACTGGCCAAGATGTGCCCACATCACCTTGTCAGTAGCTGAGTTAATGGTAAATTTGACTCTTCAAGATATCAAAGATGGGACATGTCACTGAGGATACAGTCTGTGGCAATTCTGACCATTTAAATCCCAGCTGGTTTGGAGCTAAGCGAGCCCAGAGGAGGAGAAGGCAGCCAGCTCCATCTCTTCACCACTCTAACCATCACTGTCAGAGCTCCAGTTAGGAGAGACACGGCAGCACAATGCATCATCACCTCTCTCAACCTGCTTTTGCGTTTGTATCTCAGCTTTCCTTTTTAAAAATATAAAAATCTATGGACTCATCCGGCCTCATTCCCGTAGCATCCAAGCACTTGACAACCTCTAACTTACCTACCCTCACACCGCGTCAGTGGGGTAGGGAATTGCTACTATACCCCTTCTACTGGGGCAGACGGGGGGGGATAATAGCAACTCAGGCAGAGAGAAACTTAGCGTTGTCGACATGGGGTTTAATTTGCACCAATTTTTTGAGCACTAAGTGGCATGTGTTAGATGGAACGCAATCGTTTAATTCACATTCTCAACTGTTTTTGGATTCAACACAGATCGCTGTGTCTACACAGCAGGGATGTTGTGCAGAGTAAGCGCACACCATTCTGGGCTTGCCCGAGGTCACACGTGAAATCTGGCTGAGCAGGGAATTGAACCTGGCTCCCTAAACATTGGGCCGTCCTTCCTCTCTAACCCTTATGGTTAGGAAGAAAACCTTCACATCATGAAACAAGCCAACTGACAGAGCAGTGTACGCAGAGCCTGTGACAACAGCTCTGAGAGAATGCAAACAGCCCTCATTCATCCAAGCTCCATCAAGGAAGAGCTAAACAGTAGCCCAGCAGATCATGCATCACCATATTTGAAACATCTGTATAATCTGTGGGTCAAATCTCAAGTGGATGGGGCTTATTTTGTGGGCGTGGCTTGGAAGAATACACCTACCTTTGTTTCCCCCCACCCACTTCGACTCCGATTGTTGCTACACATCTGGCCAATGTTTTGGAAAGGCGGATAGGATAAAATAAGGAGAAGTTAGACTGCCCCTCTCAGTGAAGGACTGCCCTCATTCCAGAGGGAAATTTATAACAGTCCCACTCCCATCCTGCGCTTTCTCACTCTTGTCACTGTGAATCATTAGCCTCTGAAATGTTGAATCAGGGAGCTAAGGCTGTTGACAATGCTGCAGCTGCTAAATAAATCTTTCCCACAACTTCTTGCACTCTCATGTCCCACGCCCCTCGTTTTGTCTTTGCACCACATTGCAACTTTAGCAGACCAAGGAGTACGGCCACTGCATCCTTTCAGCCTTCAGTAACAGCACCTCCCAACCCTGTTCTTACAGACCAGGGAAACTCTGCTTTGAGCCGCTTCATCAGAGGCAGTCACAAAAAGAACAGCGCCAGGCGTGATGTAACCATGTCCGCACTGGGACCTATGGAGTCAAGCTTGGCATCCACATAGACTGCCAGGTTACAGCCAGAAAGGTCCCAGCAGCTCTAGGTCACAACACTGCACTGTGAGATGGGCCCCGTTCTTAGAGGATCAGGCTTAGGGGCCGCGGGTGGATCCCAGTGACAATGGTCACTTTACTCAGCACACTCCCCCACTGCCTGGTTTCAGGAAAGTGATGAGGAGTCCCAAAGAGATTCCTGACCTTCACAAGTGCCATTTCTGGGACCCCAAAGAGATGTGCACGCAGCTAGAGAGTCCCAGGGCCAGTAACATTGCACAGAGCCAGTCATTAGACAGGTTTCAGAGTAGCAGCCTTGGTAGTCAATATTCGCAAAAAGAAAAGGAGTACTTGTGGCACCTTAGAGACTAACAAATTTATTTGAGCATAAGCTTTCCTGAGCTACAGCTCACTTCATCGGATGCATTCAGTGGAAAATATAGTGGGGAGATTTTTATACATAGAGAACATGAAACAATGGGAGTTACCATACACACTGTAATGAGAGTTATAACTTAAGGTGAGCTATTACCAGCAGAAGAGCTGGGGAGGGGGGGGTCGGGGGGGATCTTTTGTAGTGATAATCAAGGTGGGCCATTTCCAGCAGTTGAAAAGGTCGTCTGAGGAACAGTGGGGGGTGGGGGGGCAGAATAAAGAAGGGGAAATAGTTTTACTTTGTGTAATGACCCATCCACTCCCAGTCTCTATTCAAGCCTAAGTTAATTGTATCCAGTTTGCAAATTAATTCCAGTTCAATAGTTTCTCGTTGGAGTCTGTTTCTGAAGTTTTTTTGTTGAAGAATTGTGACTTTTAGATCTGTAATCGAGTGACCAAAGAGATTGAAGTGTTCTCCAACTGGTTTTTGAATGTTTTAATTCTTGACGTCTGATTTGTGTCCATTTATTCTTTTGCGTAGAGACTGTCCAGTTTGGCCAATGTACATAGCAGAGGGGCATATATCACGTTGGTAGACGTGCAGGTGAACGAGCCTCTGATAGTGTGGCTGATGTGATTAGGCCCTATGATGGTGTCCCCTGAATAGATGGGTAGTGGCATTCAATCTCTCTGGTCACGCGATTACAGACATGAAAGTTGCTATATTACAACAAAAAAACTTCAAATCCAGACTCCAGTGAGAAACTGTTGAATTGGAATTCATTTGCAAATTGGATACAATTAACTTAGGCTTGAATAGAGACTGGGAGTGGCTAAGTCATTATGCAAGGTAACCTACTTTCCCTTGTTTTTTCCTACCCCCCCTCCTCAGACGTTCTTGTTAAACCCTGGATTTGTACTGGAAATGGTCCACCTTGATTATCATACACATTGTAAGGAGAGTGGTCACTTTAGATAAGCTATTACCAGCAGGAAAGTGGGGTGGGAGGAGGTATTTTTTCATGCTTTGTGTGTATATAAAAAGATCTTCTACACTTTCCACAATATGCATCCGATGAAGTGAGCTGTGGCTCACGAAAGCTTATGCTCAAATAAATTGGTTAGTCTCTAAGGTGCCACAGGTCCTCCTTTTCTTTTTCCCTGGATAGATAGATATGTGGACACAGTTGGCAATGGCCTTTGTTGCAAGGTTAGTGGTTCTGTTGTGTGGTGTGTGGTTGCTGGTGAGTATTTGCTTCAGGTTTGGGGGCTGTCTTTAAGCAAGGACTGGCCTGTCTTCCAAGATCTGTGAGAGTGATGGGTCATCCTTCAGGATAGGTTATAGATCCTTGATGATGCATTGGAGAGGTTTTAGTTGGGGGCTGAAGGTGATGGGTAGTGGCGTTCTGTTATTAGACAGTCATCAGTGTGTCCGTTTCAAGTGTAATGAGTGGGCTTGTCTGTGTGCACAGTACTGCCCTCTGCTGGGCAGACCCAGAACGACTTAGCTGTGGATCATAGGCCCTATTTGGCTAGCAGCTAATGCAGGTTCTCTTTCAGCTCAAGTGGCTGGGGTCTCTTGCTTTGGAGCAGTTGGATGTCAGTTCTAGCTGCCCTGTCACTGCAGAGCTCTAGGTATGCACAGTTGCAGCACACTGATGCTCAGTAGCAGCTATGGCTGTGGTGCGGTTATACTCTCTGTAACAACGTATGCACCTCTCTGTCTAATTATCCAGCTCCCATTACCTTTAGTCCATCTCCTCAACAGTAGCCATCCTTTGAGTCTATGGTCAGTCTAAGGTAGCCATCCACCTATCAGTCTATTCATCCCACCATCCATTGTCTAGCTTCCATTATAGACAGCCCTCTAACTTCCAAAAAGTGGTTACCATTTCTTCATTCCTTCTCTCCCCTACAAACACCTCCATGTTCCAGAGCCCTCTCTGGGCCTGTATCTCTGCTGCCTTGTGGTCATTCCCACCTCTGCAAGGGAAGTGTAAAACATTCCCATTTGCGCTTGGTAGGGGTCATCAAGGGATTCCCTCCCCTCTCCTCTCCTCCCACCCCCCGCCCCACCCAAGTATTCTGGGAAGTATATTTTATCTCTTTCCTCTGAACATCAGGAATGGCCATGGCTGGAGATGGGCCATAGGACAGGGAGTGCCAGGGCTATGAGGTGGTCCCCAGCATTCTCCTTCTCAGGTGCTTGGCTGGCTGGTTCTTGCTCGCATGCTCAGGGTCTGTCTAACTGATTGCCACAGGTGAGTCAGGCAGAAGTTTTCCCCCAGGTCAGACTGGCAGGTGCAGGTCACTTGCCAGAATTATCTGGCCTTATCTCACGTAATCATTCCCCAGCCACAGCATGGGACTCAGACGCTGGTGCACTTTGGTTCCTTCTATTCTCTGCCTGTGACACACAGTCTAGTCTCCTGGGGGCTGTAATACTTTGGTCTCACTGCAGCTGTTGGGTTAGCGTGCAGGTGCTGGGTGGCCTGTGATATACAAGGAGGCAGACTGGATGGTCCGGTGGTCCCTTCTTGCCTCAGACTTGGTAGTAACGTTTTATATCCACTCTGCACACGTGAATGATGACAAGCAGCAGGGCAACAAGTAATCAGGCCCAGCAATGTATTCATCAACCTTAATCCTCTCTTCATCCTTCCATACACCTTTCCCTTTATGTGCTAGAATCATGAGAGTGCCTAATGTAGCCACCTCCCCATCCATCCAGTGGCTGAGCCCTTACATTAGCTGTAACCATCTAGTTACTTACCTCTTTGACCATGCACTCATCCAGGTGAATTGATTTAAACCAAAGTGATTTAAATCACCATTTTAATCATTGATTTTAAGGAACAAGCAGGAAAGTTTGATTTAAATCACTGATTTTAATCATGTTTAGTTATTTTCCTAAAGAAACACTGATTCTCACTGGTTGACAGCCATTAAAACATACTGCTATGCAACTAAATATAGCAGTTACACTAAACTTGGTGCTTCTTTTCACTAACCAGGAAGATACACTATATTTATACACATTTATTTAAGCAAGTATAGATCTTAATTTACATTTATTAAGATTCTTAAGGTTACATTTTTCATTATGTTAGAAAATGGTGAGTGATGCATTTCTTATTTACTTAAATTATGATTAATTTTTTACTTGCGATTTATGTCAAGCTCTATTTGGATGGAAATTCAAATCCAATTAGAAATGCATAAAACCTTTTTTCATTAAATAAATCTGCCTTAAATGTGCTGGATACATCAGAAGAAAGTTTTAAATGCAAAACATGTTTGATAAACCTAACTGATTTATTAAACAACGAAAGTATTATCTGTAGTTAGTGAATTGATCCGATTGTTTCTGGTCATCATGTCCTTCAAGATTTTAGAACTAGTAGACCTCATCCTCTCGTACGTAGGTTTTATTCATTGAGTGAAAGAGAAAAACAAGCTTTCCTGCTTTTCAACTCCCAACTGGATTCTTAATTCTGAATGATTCTGTCACTGAACTAAACTAGCTGAATAAGCTGAAATAAAGAAAACATTCTCTCTGTACCTGCAGAAAAGACTACTTCTGTCAAAAAATGCTTATAGCACTTCAACAAACACTGGATTCCAGGTGCCTAGCCAGTGACTTCCACCAGTTCCGTAGTTTGACTCTCTTTAAAGCTTGGCAGCAAACATGGGGGGTTTTGTATTTAAGTTATTTTAATAGAGTACAGTAAGTTTAAACCATAACATATGTTGCCATTTTCAAATTTAATTTTAACTTAAATAAAAATCTGATTTACATTTTTTTTAATCTGATTTTTTTTTTCTTAATCTCTAATTTTTATCCACCCTGGCACTCATCCCTACACCCCTCTGTCCACCATAATCAGCTCTCTTCCTAACCATCTCTGATCTTACTTGAAGCTCATTTCTCTTTGTCTACTTTTTAAATGGGCCTTACAGGGAGTAAGCTCTTTGCAAAGAGACAATTATCTTCATGAGTAAGACATTAGGCAGACAGTTGGGTTTCTCTTTTCCTTCTGGTGTGAACCAAAATTGGTCAGGACAAAGCACCATACATTGCACAAACACGGCTCTCTTTATTAGTAGGTAAAAGGTTGCTATAAAAAGAAGGCGGTGATCAACTGTTCTGCATGCCCACCAAGGGTGGGGTGAGATGCAATCAGCTCAATTTGCAGCAAGAGAGATTTCTGTTGGATATTAGGAAAAACTCTCCAACTCTCAGGATAGTTAAGTACTGGGAACAGGTTCCCTAGGTTCAAGGCTGCGGAATCCCATCACTGGAGCTTTATAAGAACAGGTTAATCCTGCTTCAGCATTGCAGGGGGTGGGGGAAGCGGATTAGATGGGTTCTTGAAGGCCCCTTCCAGCCCTATATTTCTGTGATTCTATCCTCTCTTTGTCCTTCCACCAGACTACTTTCCTCCCACCTACCAGCAGATGTGGGCCTGTAGGATCCTGCATGGAGCTGTTCTGCTGACTTGCCATACCAGCCAAGAGCAGGAGGGTCTCATCACCACCACTCATGAATATAACAGACTGAGTGACAGCAGCACTGCCCAATCTCCTGCCATGGCAGAAAGGAATTTTAGGGCAGTCCCCTGCTCCTGTGACAACAGGGAGGTAGGAGCACTGTGAGAAGAGCTCAGCCCCTGGGGAGAAAGAGAGCCACCACCAGATTGACAGGTTTCAGAGTAGCAGCCCTGTTAGTCTGTATTCGCAAACAGAAGAGGAGTACTTGTGGCACCTCAGAGACTAACAAATTTATTTGAGCATAAGCTTTCGTAAGCTACAGCTCACTTTATCGGATGCATCACCAGATTGTCACTCGAAAGCAATCACCAAAACAAACTCAGGCGAGGAGCTGACAGGCTTCATGTGGAAGAGGAAGAATGGGTCAGCTTGCTTCCACCTACCCCGGCATAAGGGATGGAGGCTGGGGTGAGGGAGGTGTGCCCAGAGCATGCTGTTTGGCAATCCCTGGCCAGTGGAACAACCCCTAGACCTGACCAGAGGGCCACTCCTGTCAGTTTAGCTTAGAGCAGCCCATAGGGAGCTCTAAATTAACCTGGCCCCAGCCAGCTCCAAGACTAGGGTGGGAAGCAGAGAAGTGGCTTATTAGAGCCACTCTCTTCCTGAGACTCTGCACTGAGCACAGCTGGGTCTGGGGTGGGGATGTGGCCTGAGGTCTTGAAGGACAAATGAAGAAGAAATATCAGGATCCCAATACGGGGAAAAAAATAATGCTTGGAGCCGAAGAATGCTGGGCCAAGATCTCCAAACCTGCCTCATCCCCACAAGGGCCATGGCCAACAGCAGCAATGGCATGAGGTCAGCTGCTTCACAGCTTTGAAATCAACCCTGGCTTGTTGCTTGGGCCATGCTGGGACAACCTACACTTCTCTCATCAGGGGTCTCCTGGGAGAGAACACTGAATGCCACCCTTTGTGCAGCTCAGGGAGGGGAGGGGAGGGGAGGGGATGGTGAGCGTGTGCTGGGACCATGGGCTTTTTAACCTCTTGGAATAAACTTAACAAGGCAGCGCCAACGTAATGAGATCAGAATTAATTGACACGTGTTGCCTTTGTGTTTGGGCAATTATGTATTTATATTATGTCAGCAGTTGCCAGGAGCCTGGACATCTGCTTACTCAACATGCATGAGCAATGCAGCTAGCGAACATTTAACACTGGAGCATGAAACTATTTATCTGCACCACGTCTGAGGCAATGAAAGGAAAACCCGTTACCACACACACCCAGCATGCCAGACCCCTGCGGGCTACTGTACTGTGTTGTGGCTTCATAGTCCTGGAACATTTGGCCCTCCTGTGTTCAACCCTGGCAGCCACTGGTGTATCTGTAGCACTGTTCCAGAGGGCAGACTGCAACCTAGCTGTACTCATGGCCTGCTAGATTCCCCTCTCTCTATCTCCCTTGGAAGGGAGGAGGTAATTCCTTCAGGTAACACAAAACAGTCCATCAGGCATAAAACAGTCTGTGCGAATTCTACTGAGATGAAACAAAAGAAGCCAAAGTCCATCCCCTGCACAACTCCATCAAAGTCACTGGAGCAACAGCAAAAACGGATTTGGCCCAACAATTATTCACAGAAAACCCAGAGGAGGAAAGGGAAAGTACAGGGGTTGCTGCATTTAAACAGCTGAGATGGAAAGGTTGGTGCATCTCCTCAAGCTAGCCTGGCACTTCAGAGGGACACCGTCATGCTGAAAATCCCATTTCTCCCTGAAGATACCTGCCCTGCTATAGTTACAGCTGACCCCTCCAGTTATAGTCAGAGAAAAAGCAGTTAACAGGAGAAAAACATTCCATATTTCAGTTTGTTTCTTTTGTGCATTTGACAGCACTTTGTGTCTAGTCAGTCTCTGTCTCCCTGTATAGTCAATTAATCACTTTCTCCTTTGCTTAAAAAAATAAAATAAAATATAGACCCTTATAAACATCAGTAAGGGAAGCAAAAATGCCACTTATCTAGGTGTCTAAACATGGACTGAGAATAAGGAGCCAAACTTTGGGCATCCATTTTTAAAAATCTTGGCCATTAGCATTTAATTACAACATTTGCCTCTTTCAAATCAGTCAGTATGCAAAAGTATCATTTCTTCCTTCCTGATATCGGACACAGAGCAACACATGATTACAGCAATCAATCATCTCCAGGGCCCAAGTAGTTTAGGGCCGTTTTAAACAAATTATTTAGCTACCAACACTTTTATCCTTTCGGGTGACATCTTCCAGCTGAATAAATAAATCGTCATGAATAATCTGCAATTCCCTTTCCTTGTAGTTCACTGGAGATCCCAAGTAACTCCTTCCACTGAACTTCATTAACATGTAAATGAAGAGTCCCTTAACTGGTAGGCCATAGGTACAGAGCACAATTCAGCTCTCTAATAAATGCACAGTTCTCAAGAGAGAAGTGGAGGAAAAAGCAGGTTGGATCAGTTCCGTTCTTGGCTCTGCCAACAACCTGCTGCAACAGCTCGTGCACAAGTCACTTTACTTCTTTGTGCCTTTGTTTCTCTTCCCACTCTCGACTGTCTGTTTGGATTGTAAGCTCTTCAAGGCATGCATTCTCTTTCTATGGGTTTGGACAGTGCCTGGCACACCGGGATCCCAATCTCACTGGAGGTTTCTGGGTACTACTGTAATACACACAACTATCATACTGTTGGGGCAGACGAGGGGGAGCCTGGATTGCACGGCCCATGCTTTGCCCATTCTGTGGCTAGATACAGAATTAGTCTCTAAGGCTGTTCCCCCGTCTGGTTCTTTTCTGCCAGCACAAGATATACTTTGCTGGCTTGCGTTTTTTTAATGTTCATGTGGCTTTAACGCAATCTGCAGCCCCGGAGAATGAAGGCCTCTCTGTAAAACAGGCACAGCAAGAGCAGTGACCAGGCCTATCTCCTTGCACACATGCCAACTTGCTTCAGGCCCAACATCAATGAGCTACCATTAAGGGCATGAATGTTGTTCAGTCTCTGTATTTGCTCTGTCCCAACAAGCCTGCCAATCAGGGCCAGCAACGGTGGCAGTCTTCACGGCTTGGACACTAGCCCCTGGGAACTCGACCGACGCCAAAGCCAAATGATTTCTCAGCTGCCACTGAACTGCTGTCAGTGGAAGTTTCTGGGTACTACTGACCTGTGCTGGATTGAAGCTGTCCAGCCCAGAAATTAAAGGCTCTATGCCCCACCAAGGAATTGCCGAGCAGAACATAGGAAAGGGACCCAGACATGCCATGTTCTTTGCAGGGCACCAAGAAACCCTATTTGACATATCTGAGCTTGTATTTTTACACCCTTCTATGGGTCTCTGTGTCTTCCCATTTCTTTGCCTTACGAAGCAGCCGCCCAGTGAAGCACTGAGCAATTTCCACTGGAAGGGTTGGTTATTATTCCAAAGCACTCTAATTTAAACCTGACTTCTTCATGCTTCATCTCCCCCTCCTCCTCACCCTGACTAAAGTCAGCTGCTTACCAGAGAGTGCAAATGCTTACCTGTCAGCGGTCTGGGGGAAAACAATCACCTAAAGTCGCAGGCACAGCTCCCCTCCCTGTTTAACTGACGCTTTGAGCAAGAAGCACCCCTGTGTCATGATGTCCTATGTACATCTATGCATCAGCTCCAAAGCATTTTGATAGGGCTAAAGAGATGTCCCCATGTGACCCTCCAAACATCCTTCTTCACAGCCCTGTGGCAGCCACGGAAGGCTTTCTGACGTCTGCCCTTCTTGTTTTACATGTCTGGCAACCCAGTGCCTCTGGGAACAAAAGAGACTCAGGGCTTGTCTACCCTAGGAAGTTGTAACACTTGAACTCTCAGGAAACATGAGAGCAGAAGAATTCCCTCTTTTGCCCCCAGTGCCTGGTCTATACCAGAAAGTTCTACCAACATAACTACGTTGGTTGGGGTGTCAATTTCATGGAAAGAGTTATCCTTGAAAACGCCCTAGCGTGGCTGCAGTTATATTGGTACAAGCGTGCTTAATGCTGGTACTTCCCTTCCTGTACAGGAGCCGCTCTCTCGATACCAGTATAAGGCACCTTTGTAATGGTATAACCTGTGTCCACTTTCCAGGCTGTGCAGCTGCGGACTCAGGGAGACAACGCAGCACCAGCTGCGCTCAGAAAATCTGCTTTTGCAGCATTTGCTTATTTAAAATTCTGCAGAAGCTGAAGAGCTCACTTTCCCCACCCCCCACCCCCGGGAAAGCATCCTACCCACCCCTACTGGCAAGGGGATTGGTCGAGCCCCAGAAGCACCATTATCCTCATGCTACAGGTGGGGAACACCGAGGCACAGAGCAGGCTATATCTTGCCCACGATCTATGGCAGAAACAGGAACAGAACACAGGCCTTCTCCGACTGGGGCCTGTGTTTTCACCACAAGATCTTCCCTCCCAAGGCAACAGACCTTTAACAGGATTTTCTCTTCTCTGGCTGCCAGTGTTCTAAAGCAGAGAGGGAAGGGCAACACACAGTGCTTGAAGGTTTACTAAGGCTTCTTTTTGCCGAGAGAAACGTTGTACAGCTCACCTCCTCTGTCATGTCAGGCAGCCCTGAGCTGCCAGGAATGTGCCAGTTTGAGGCAAACACATGCTTTTAAAAGGCATGTTTTCATCCATAGTGCAGTTCAGAGAGGGCTAGGAGCCAGGGAATGGGAGTCCTTCCACCACTGAGTGTGACAGCCAGTGACTTCAACACCGCCAACACAAGTCAGTGCATGTATCCCATAAAGCAGCGCTGGTTCCAGGCAGCGACCCCAGGAACATCACGGGGGTTGCTTAATATTCAGCACGCAGCTTCCCAAGGAGTCACAGTGCAGTCCCAGCTGCTTCACTACACAGATGTGCTTCACTGATGGATTTGGGTATTTTCAGCCCCGGGTTAATGCTAATGGTGCCACCACCCAGGAGTACTGCCCTCTTGGTACAATCCTGGGCACTTCTACCAGTGCTTGGCCTAGTTCCTTGAAGCAGTAACTCCACTCCTTCTATTATACTCTCTGCTTCTATCACAAGATCTCCAAGTCCTGTACAAATGCCAATCTGGAGGGGTGCGGAAGGGATTATACCCATTTCCCAGATGGCAAAACAGAGGCACAGAGAAGTAAAGTCACTTACCCAAGTTCCCACAGCAAATCAGTGGCAGAGCTGGGAAGCCAGGAGCAGGGGAGGTTGGAGCGATGCAGCTCCACTCTACCAAGGGGACATAGAAAGATGCCAGGGATTTAGAGGCCTTGAGACAAGGTATTTACCAGGGACAACAAACAGTCTGGGGCAGAGAAGGACTGTCACCCATCTGTCCGCAATCTCTCTCTAATCTGCTAAGAGCAGAGGGTGGTGCTTTTACTCCTTCCGCCAGCCCACAAAAGCAGCCGCACCCACCCACTCCGGCACAAATATCAACAGAATTCAGGTCATTCTCGAAGCAGGCAGATATGCCACTGGGGCATCACACAGCTCTGGAGAGGCTGCTGCCTTTGACAACAAGCAATCTCTACCTTCCCCCGTTGCCTGGCAACCAGCCTCCTCACAGGATATTAAGGCAACCTCTGCACCCTCCCCAGCTCTGGTCCCCTGGTGGGAGCCGCATCCTCTGGCTGGAGGCAGCCCACTCCTCCCCCGGCCGGCACCACGCCGATCTGGCCAGGGGGGCAAACGAATCTGAATGGACATGGACAAGGCTTGTCAGGGGAGATTACAGTCTGAGTGCCATCTTGTGAGCATAGCACAGCTGTTTGCCGGGTCCCTTGCACAGCCACTGGATACGCTCTGTAAAACACATGCCGTGGGAGGCTCCTGGCTCTGCAGACAGAGATGGTTCAGCCATTCTTAGGCTGAGCTTGCTGGCCTTCCCATCTCCTCTCCTTTACCATAGGAGGACACCATCCTTTTGCTTGGTTTAGGGGCACTGGAAACGCTCTGCTGGCACCAGCTTCATACTTTACAAGCCCAAATACCATGGTGATGGGCAGGAGATATTTAGATCAACAGGAGGTCCGCTCTGGTTCCAGTGGTCCTCTCCAGTAGCAGACTAATGCCACAGGGGGAACCAGGTGGAAGGCTGACTTCAAACCGTTCCATCATAGAGGAGTATTGCCCCGGCATCACTCTGTCTACCCAGCTGAGAGCCCACCAACCTGTGCACTCAGCTGTTGATATTACTCCCATCACCGCAGTACTGAGCCACTTTCACAAAGCCACACTCAGGTTCACAGCCGGATCCGAATCTCTCCATCTCCCCATCCAGGGGCAGCTGGCTATTATCTAACACCTCAGTCCTTTCTCTCAACCCCCCCAGGCTATGGCACAGAAAGCACCTAGCTCCACAGGAAAGCCCCAGTAAATCCAGCCATTTGATGTTTCCCCACTTTGGAGAGCAAGCTTGCTCTTTATCCAGCACCAAAATCAAGCACCTGCTAAGCCTTCCTTTACTCTCTTGCTGCCCCCATTGAAGGGATGAAGCTCTGACCACCATCCTCTTACCCCCTGTGTGTTTTCCATTTCTCCACTGGGCAGCATTCACACTTTCTGCTTTCTTTACTGGTTGACAAGTTCCCCCATGCCCTCCCTTTTTTTCCAGGGTCCCTGTCAACTTTTAATTGGCAGTGCCTACAGCAGTAGCAAAACCTAGTCCATACAAGTGCTTAATTTGCAATGAAAGAGGTACTTGGGGTCAAGCAATTTTTTCACATTAATAACTGATGAAGAAAGCCCAGAGGTGCCAGGGCTACGGACTGCCAAGCTTAGAGGTGCCGGGGCTCAGCCCTGGCACAAATTAAGCACTGGTCCATTCTCTCCATGAAAATCCTTCCCACAAAGCTCATGCACCTGTTCCATGGAGAAAACCCAGGACATTTTTTGCTAAGAGTAAATTACAGATGTCCACCTTATTTTTCAATTGATAAAGGATCAGGGCTTGGGGTGATCCCTCTAACTTACTGCAGACTCCTCAGTGCGGGGGAGGTTGACAGAGGGGAGGACAGATTGTAGTAACAATCACAAAAAAAAGCAAAAGAGCAATACATTAAATAGGAGAAGGTTGAGTTAGGTTTGCAAAATGATTTAGCTTCTCTTCCTTCTTTTGAACGGTGGCAGCAATCTGTGCTGAATTTCAGCCCATCTCAGAACGAAGACTGATTAGCTGGCTGGAAAGGGTGAAGCAGATTGCTATGCTAATCATGGCAAAAAAAACCGAGTACTTGTGGCACCTTAGAGACTAACAAATTTATTTGGGCATAAGCTTTCGTGGGCTAAAACCCACTTCATTGGATGCATGCAGTGGAAAATACAGTAGGAAGATATATAGATATATATAGATATATATATATACACACACACACACACACACACAGAACATGAAAAAATGGGTGTTGCCATACCAACTGTAATGAGACTAATCAATTAAGATGGGCTATTATCAGCAGGAGGGAAAAAAAACTTTTGTAGTGATAATCAGGATGGCCCATTTCCAACAGTTGACAAGGTGTGAGTAACAGTAGGACAAAAATTACCATGGGGAAATAGTTTTTACTTTTTGTAATGACACATCCACTCCCAGTCTTTATTCAAACCTAATTTAATGGTGACCAGTTTGAAAATTAATTCCAATTTTGCAGTTTCTCACGGGAGTCTGTTTTTGAAGTTTTTTGTTGGAGAATTGCAACTTTTAGGTCTGAAATTGAGTGACCAGGGAGCTTGAAGTGTTCTCCGACTGGTTTTTAAATGTTATAATTCTTGACATCTGATTTGTGTCCATTTATTCTTTTGCGTAGAGATTTTCCAGTTTGGCCAATGTACATGGCAGGGGGCATTGCTGGCTCATGATGGCATATATCACATTGGTAGATGTGCAGGTGAACGAGCCTCTTATGGTGTGGCTGATGTGATTAGGTCCTATGATGGTGTCCCCTGAATAGATATGTGGGCAGAGTTGGCAACGGGCTTTGTTGCAAGGATAGGTTCCTGGGTTAGTGTTTTTGTTGTGTGGTTGCTGGTGAGTATTTGCTTCAGGTAAAGGGGCTGTCTGTAAGCAAGGACTGGCCTGTCTCCCAAGATCTGTGAGAGTGAGGGATTGTCCTTCAGAATAGTTGTAGATCCTTGATGATGTGTTGGAGAGGTTTTAGTTGGGGGCTGAAGGTGATGGCTAGTGGCGTTTGTTACTTTCTTTGTTGGGCCTGTCCTGGAGGAGGTGACTTCTGGGTATTCTTCTGGCTCTGTCAATCTGTTTCTTCACTTCAGCAGGTGGGTATTGTAGCTTTAAGAACGCTTGATAGAGATCTTGTAGGTGTTTGTCTCTGTCTGAGGGATTGGAGCAAATTAGGCTGTATCTTAGAGCTTGGCTGTAGACAATGGATTCTGTGGTGTGGTCTGAATAAAAGCTTGAGGTATGTAGGTAAGTATAGCGGTCACTAGGTTTCCAGTATAGGGTGGTGTTTATGTGACCATCGCTTATTAGCACTGGATATGAAACCCATTGGCTCTCCCAGTTTGCTCCTGCCATGGAAGGATAAACCAGAGATTCAGACTATCATTCATACAGCGTGCACTCCAAAAATTAAAAGAGAGAAGAGTGAGTGTTTTTCCATTTGACCGGCATTAAGAAGGAGGAAAAAAGAAAAAAGAAAAAAATAGTTGTCCCTCTTGTGAAAAATTGGTGTGATCATAAGTAGTTTGAGATGGGCCCTTTTTAAACAGGGTCAGGGGGTTCAGCACTTTCTAGTTTTAAAATAAAACACTTTATCATCATAAATTCAATCTGTGAATGGATTTCAGAGTTAAAGAAAGCAAGGTCCCAGGGAAACTAAAGGGAGCCTGGGCTGGCATGTAAGCCTTCCTGCACAGCTGTCCCAACCTACCCTGGGGTTGACTTGCAACACCTGCGCTGGGCTGCTAGCACACAGTTCTGTCAATGTACAATCTGGATCCCCAGCACCCCTGCTATTCCAGTCTTGTGCCACTAATTAGAGCTGGTTGAAAAACTGGTTCATTTTCCTCTGGAAAATTTCAAAGAAAAGGAAAAAATATATATATTTTTGTCTAAATGTTCTAAGGAAAACTTTGATTTTTCAGTCGAAGTTCAATACCAAAAAACTCTGTCCAAAACCCCAAATCTCTGTTTTCAGAAAAAATATTTCAGTTTTTCAAAGAAAAAAAAAATCTGTGAAAATCAGATACTAGTATAGCTGAAAAATCAATTTTTCATCAAGAGATAATTTTCAAGGGAAAGTTTTCAGCCACAGAACTCCTACTTCAAGCATCTCCCAGAAGCAGTGGCATGTCCCCCCTCCAGCTCCTATGCGGAGGTGCAGCCAGGCAGCTCTGTGCGCTGCCCCGTCCTCAGGTGCCGTCCCTGCAGCTCCCATTGGCCATGTTTCCCAGCCAAAGGGAGCTGGGGGGTCAGTGCTTGGGGCGGGGGCAGCGTGCAAAGCCCCCTGGCTGCCCCTACTCATAGGAGCCGGAGAGGGGACACGTAGCTGCTTCTGGGAGCCGTATGGAGCCACAGCACACGTGGAGTGGGGCAAGCCCTTGGCTGGAGTGCCGGAGCGGGGCAAGCCCTGGCGGCAGCTCAAGGGCCGGATTAAAACGTCTAAAGGGCCGGATGTGGCCTCCGGGCCATAGTTCGCCCACCCCTGCTCTAGAGGTCCACTTGAAATCTCAGCAGTGTGCAACAGGGATATGTTAAACCCCTTCAATGAGTCTGGAGATCCCTGAAATAGATTCAATCCACCACACACACGTGCATGCAGACACAGAGATTCTGATCTCACTCATGGTACTGAAATCAGGAGTAACCCCATTTACGTCAGTGGGTTTACACAGGTGTAAGAACAGTGAAAGGAGAATCAGAGCTGCCAAGCAGAAATAGCACAGAAGTTTCCTTTTCAGCATCACTTGAGAATGAATCATCATCGGCAGGGCCAACACACTTTGAAGAGTGACATTTACCTCTTTATTATTCCGAGGAAAATGCTGAGGCAGTTATTGTCAAGGAAAAACATCTGGGGTGGGAGGAACAATAATTACCAATTTCTATACATCCAGAATCCCGTTACAGGGTCTAGTGACAACATAAAGAACTGGAGCCAGAACTCAAATCCCCAGAACCCTGCAAGGAAATCAGTGATGGAAGGGACCCATCGAGTTCCCAAATCCTTCCCCTGGTCACATGGCAGGACAGTTCCCCAGGGTTTGTCTCAGTCTAGTTTCAAACATGCCATCATGAAAGCTCCCCCATTTCCCTAGGAAGACTACCCACTACTCTCTGGCAGGCCTATCTGAGGAGCAGAGAGGGTGGATATTTTTGGATATTCAGAGTGGAATAGCCTTTGCTCACTTTCATCCCCTTACTCCCAAATTACAGCACCCTCGTCCAATCTAACAATTCCCCCGGTTGCTGTTTTCACCACCACCTCCAAGCTCCCCTGTAGGTGCTATTAGGCCAAAGCATATATGTTTAGCTCTGTCAGACATCCACCCTGCAATCCTCATTGTTGCTCCTCTGAATTCCCCTCCAGGATGGAGGGCAGGAATTCAGGAAGCTCAGGAAGCAGAGACTGAGGATCATCTTGCAGGAGGCATGTGATTAAACCCCATCTCCTTCCCTCCCCACCTCTCCTCCAAGAGCAGACAGGCCAGAGAGACCCTGTACTGGAGCAATGATGGATATTCTCTCTCCTTCCAGCCAATAGGTGATTGTTTTTTAAGTGATATGGTAAAAATGCCAACCAACGTCCCTGTCTGTACTACAGCAACAGCAACATCATAAAAAAGTGGCAGGGCTTAAGCCCAGCAGAGGATCCAGAGCTCTTCCGCAGAGAAATCCCAAACTCAGGGAGGGGGTAGGATCCTGCACAAAGACAGCAACTTATGCTGACTCATGCTGGCAGGAGCTCTTGTTAGCTCCATCCAGGATATAAGCACACTGAAAGTGATCTCTGTGGCAGAGATCATTAGAGGCTGGTATGGAGGAAGTGCTGTGGGGCAGCCCTGGGAACAGGCAGACAGGAGGGACACAGCTTAGACTGAGGGTTATGTTTGGTTATTGGAGTTATCAGTAAAGCAACTCCAGGAGGGGGATAAGTTCGGGCTATCTAGGGCGTGAATGTCACGTGCTCACACGTTTAAACATGACTATATCCAGACCAAGTGATAATATATGGGCTTTTTCCTTGACGTTATAGGCAAGACAACATACACATAAGCATCAATAAAAATCTGTGTTTTAGCCAAGGTGTCTGTCTCTGACGGTCAAAGCATGGTTCTCTGACATAAGAGGTCTGGTTGGCTTTAGCAACACCAGGAAAGGGAAAAACAAAACACCAAAACGCACACATCATAGGGTGGCTTAGGTCACAGTCATGTTTTTGTGGTGTAGATGGGACCGGAGAGAAGGCCCACTTACCCTACCATCTTACCTGAAGCTATTTTATGCCCAGTTTGAAAATCCTTCATACTAACTTGATCCAGACACAGGTTCGGTCCAGATGAGGCTGGTACAGAGCAAGTCTGATCCCAATTTAGAGGATGTGATCTAGCCTAGGTAAAGCTTGAACCTCAATTCTCATTCATCTGAATGGTCAGTCCTGAGAAAACCTCCCCCTTTCAGGCCTCGTCTCCAGTGGGGCTGAGGGAACGAAAAAGGGGTTTCTTAGCTCGAATCAGCGAACAGGAGGTAAAATTCTAGCGACAGTGAGACAGTTTCTAGTGATCACACAAGTTAGCAAGTCCAAGTACAGACTGTGGCAGAGCCTAAGGTTACTTCAATCTAACAAACCTTCTTCCGAGTGCAGACACACACCTCATCTCTGCACTACTCAAACTAAGTTAGGCTACATCTCCACCACAATCAGCGGTGTCACTGCAGTGTGTGTAGTGTAACCCCACCCAGGATCCTGGGTAATTTCTTAAGCAGCTAGCCTGCTCTGCAACCCATGTGTCACAGCCACTGGTATCCCAGCTAAGTCAGAACTAGCTCGGTTATGTCTCCACATGGTGCAATCGCCCCTCTGATTGCCATGCAGACATATCCTTGGTTCAAACCAGCCTCAAGCCAGGTCGGCTAACGTGGCTGCTATAGACCCATGCACCTGAGGCTAGAGTGACAAAAGAAAAGATTCCAGGCAGATAGATGCGTGTGCACACACACACGCGCGTGCACCCCTCCCCCCCCAAGGAATTCTGATGCCATCGTGGTAACCATGAGAACAATGCTTGAGCACTTCCAACAGGGCCGCAGTCGCGGCTCAGAGTACAGCAGACCAGCCAGACACCTCTTATAATTGACAGTGATTGCTGATGGGTCACAAAAGGACACTGCCTTTACAAAACAAACCTTCCAAGAGCATTAGAAAGGCCGTCAATCTCT
Source organism: Lepidochelys kempii (assembly GCF_965140285.1). Lineage (NCBI taxonomy): Eukaryota > Metazoa > Chordata > Testudines > Cheloniidae > Lepidochelys > Lepidochelys kempii. Next base: position 25,330,587 of record NC_136392.1, on the reverse strand, counting down.
TGCAGGTGTGAGGAAGCTGCACTCAAATGAGAAACAGCAGCAGCAGCATCCAAAATAAGGTCCCTAGCCCGAGAGATCTGCAGGGCTGAGGGGCACCCACTGATGAGATAAAGCACTCCAATCCAGTCTGGTTGTTTGACACATATGGACAGCCACGTGTCTAGCTGACATCTCTCATGTCCCAGAGGCAGCGTGTATAAACTAAGCCCAGCCTGTTTGTATCCAAAGGACTTGGGTGACCATCAAAGCTGTGACCTCATAACTGGACTGGTTGGTAACAGTTACCAGAACTCAGATCGACAATACAGCCTTCGAACAGATATTGGCCCAGATCTTCCAAGGGTGCGGTGGTGCATTATAGATTTTACAGATGGTGAAACTGAGGCACAGAGAGCTGAAGTACCTTGCATGAGCTCAGGCAGCAGGTCAGAGGCACAGCCAGAAGCCAAATCCAGAAGCCCTGTCCTGTAATCACAGAACTATTCTTCCTGCCAAGTCAGATTCCTTAGTGGCGCACAAAACTTGAGAGCATGAGCATGGAGGGCAGCACACAAGCAGGTCAGGTGCTTTTCAAAAATCTTGGGGGCTCCAAGGAAACTTTAAAACTATTGACTCAAGATCTGTCTTTCTGAACATGTTCATATTCATTTAGTCTCCCATCAGTTGTGCTTTCTCTTGAATCTGGAGGCTTTTGAAAGCAATTGGACAATGTATGAATAACGTACATTCTCTTGGAAGCTTGAGGGGGCTAGCTACGTGAACGAGACCTAGCTTGCAGGGATGTCAATCATTAATGTGTATATGAAAGTGTTGGGAGATCCTCGGCTGGAAGATGCCAGAGCCATGCTGAGCCTTACCCCAGCACTGTGTGCCTGGCATCATCCTTTGACATCATCCTTTGATGAGCTGGGATTGGGGTATTTCTTGACATCATTCTGCAAAAGATAAAGGGGCGGGGCTTCAATTCATAAAAAGAATGGCTGCAGAGCCAATCAAGTGTCTCCTAATGGTCTGAAAGCCCTGGTTACCGTAGCAAAGCAGGCAACGGTACCTTCTTGCAGGCAGCCAAGTTGTCTTGCAGAATAAGCCACGCTGCATCCATAATAAGATTACAACAGCCCCCCTTCCTTCCTCTCACTCCTCACATCCTTTTCATCTGCAATTGGCTATTAATAGAAAATCCTCTGGTGAGGAAAAGGAATTATTTTGGGGGAATGCTGAATTCCCCCCGCCCCAGACCCGGAGCTAAGCAGCAAGTGGGGGTGAGTTTCCCGCTCCTCAGCCAAAGGGCTGTGGAGAATTTAGACCGGGGGAAGGTTTGTACATGAAAGGCAAAGAGAAGGTGTGTTTTGGGGGGGTTAACATGACTCTTCTCTAGGTACATCTACACTGCACACGTCTTTAGGCTGCATCCAGAGAACACACCCGCATAGGCCCCCTGGCCCGGGATAAAATAGCAGTGTATCCGATGAGGCACTGCTTAGTTGAATAAAGACCCGCCTAAAGGGTACGCAAGTACCCTCCAACTGGTGGCTTCAAACTACTTGCTTTCAGTCCCCCTTTCTGCGAGAGCCCCCTCACTGATGTCCCATCCTCCCCCACCCCCAAGCTCAGGTGGCTCCCCCCCATGGAAGCTGCACTCCAGGTAGCATCCATTCACAGGTCTTCCCCCAGCTAGGTCTGGATTGCTGGGCCCTGGCACCAGTGGCTATTTTCAGATAGTGAAGGGTCCCGGACAAGAAGCCAATATGGCAATTGCACAGCAGGGTCCCGGTCCAGGACTGGGGATGTTATATGCTACGACAATACGGGTCATAACTAACAGCCAGGATTAAAAGAGGCCTCCCTTAACAGACTGCTATTTGACTGCACACAGCACCATGCCATGCTCTGGCACTGGCTAGTGACACCAAGCACTAACCCATTTGGCATTCTGACTCAGCCACCATCAGTCCTCACTCTCGGGTTGCCAACTGTCTAATCACACAACCCAAAACACCCTTGCCCCGTCCCTGCCCCGAGGCCCTGCCCCTGCTCCGAGACCCTTCCCCGCTCACTCCATCGCCCCTTCCCTCTGTCACTTGCTCTCCCCCACCCTCACTCACTTTCACCAGGTTGGGGCAGGAGGCTGGAGTGCAGGAGGGGGTGTGGGGTGCAGGCTCCGGGAGGAAGTTTGGGTGCAAGAGGGGGCTCTGGGCCGAGGTAGGGGAGCTGTGGAGTCAGAGCTTGGGGCAGGGTCAGTGCGCTGAGACCCCTTGATCTCCCCCATGGGCCGCAGGGACGGGACAGCCACTTCTGGGAGTGGCACAGGGCCAGGGCAGGCAGGGAGCCTGCCTTAGCCCCACTTCACTTTTAGAGCCTAAAATCTCCTGGTTTAGCTTCAGTAGCCTCCAGGAGATAGGGCCTGATTTCAGGAGACTCCTGGTGAAACTGGGAGGGTTGGCAACCCCACCTAACTCTGGGCCCCATGGGGTTAGCAGGCAGGAAAGAGCTACCTGTCTTAATGATGCAAAACAAGCTCTCAGCAGGGGCCAGCACACCACAGGGAGATGGAGGCAGCCAGGCCCCAGCCTCATGGGATCTTCTCCCACACAGCTCTTTAGCTGGAGGCAGATGAGCCTAGCGCATCCTCAGGCCCCTGAGCTCCAGCACCCAACGAATGTTGCCAGCTTGCAGAGAACACAAACACCAGTGCAGCCTGCCCTGCTTCACACTGTGAGGTGTTTATCAGCCAGGCCTTTCATCAGTGGAGGATGGGAAGTGGCCCAAGTTCTCCATTAACCTCAGCAACAGAGGAGGGGAGAGAAGAGTAAAAACCTCCAGGCAAGGAGAGAGGAAGCAGAGAGGGGTGTGCAGGGTCGGGGGAGTGCAGCAAGAATAGCCCCAGCCCGATTCCCTGCCTCAACTTCCAGCTGGTGAACGCCCATTGGCAGCTATCCTAGTTCTGCCCACGTCAAGGGCGCGAAGAGACTGATAGTCTGCCCCCCAGTGCATTCCCCACTCCCAGGCCAATGCAGGTGGCCTCCAGGGCCTTGTCCAGGCTCAGTGTCAATGACTCAAGTCAGGGGTGGCCAACCTGTGGCTCCGGAGCCATATGCGGCTCTTCAGAAGTTAATATGGGGTTCCTTGCAAAGGCGCCAACTCTGGGGCTGGAGCTACAGGCGCCAACTTTCCAATGGGTCGGGGGGTGCTCGCTGCTCAACCCCTGGCTCTGCCACAGGCCTTGCCCCCACTCCACCCCTTCCCGTCCCCTCTCCTGAACCTGCTGTGCCCTCACTCCGCCCCACTCCCCAAAGAGCTTCCTGCATGCCACAAAACAGGTGATCAGGAGGGAGGGGGAGGTGCTGATAGGCGGGGCTGCCAGTGGGTGGGAGGTGCTGGGAGCTGGGGAGCTGATAGGGGGCTGCTGACATATTACTGTGGCTCTTTGACAATGTATATTGGTAAATTCTGGCTCCTTCTCAGGCTCAAGTTGGCCACCCCTGACTCAAGTAATGGGGCTTCAGTAAATCACTGCCCCTAGGAGACAGCCCCACAGATCTCAATCCCAACCTGTTTTTCCTGATATTCGGCTTACCTTTTTCCATTCCTCAGGGCCTGCTACATAAATGCAGCCACTGGACACCAGCCTAGTGGTGTCAGAGAGCAGGTGGGCCCCACATCACACATGGTGCTCCAAAGGGAATTTAAAAGGACAGAGTTTTTCCACCCCACCCAGCCCTTCCAGGCTTCTTCATGCCCTACGGGAAACAGCTCATTGCAGCCCTTGCTCTCACTGCCAATTGAGATGAAGTGTTATTGTAATGCAGGCATCTCTCTATTTGGCTGAGACTGGACAAACTCATGTCACACAGGCAAAGCCCGAGACTGGACAAGATGAAGGCAGTTATTTGTTTCATAAATATGAGAGCGTATAACACGCACACATGGGGTCACAGAGGGATGCACACTATGGACCAAAACTTGTAAGTGGGACAACAGCTCAGGTGCTCAGTCATTTCCCAAGATGGGGGCTGGTGGTCTCTGATCCTAGTCCTTAGCAGACAAGTATCCACAACCCAAAATTTGCACAGTTTGCTCAGGAGAAGGCAAAACTAGCAGAGGTGCTTGCAGGTGAGGAGAGAGGTGCATTGACAAAGCTGTATGTCACCTCGGGGCTAGAGCAGCAGGAGGCACTGCGGGTCAGGACTGAGGTGCACTGACAGCGCTGAGCCAGGTAAGGATGGAAGCATTTACAGCATCTGCCTTTACCACCTGGGCCCAGCCAGAGCGATCAGTCTCTCTGTTCTTTATACGACAAGAGAAATCAAATGCAACTGCTTGCTTTGTGCGTTTGCAGCCATAGCACCTTGTACTGTAGTCCTGCCAGGTCTCACAAGCTAAGCAGGGTCAGGCCAGGTTGGTACTTAGACCGGAGACTTCCCAGGAGCAGGTAGGTGCTGCAGGAGCAATGGAGGCAGTTCAATAGGTGGCACTTCTTATGCTGATTGGCCAGTCTCATAATGCAAAGTTTTCAAAAGGAACAACATTATACCACTGAAATCCACATGGTCTCGTACACAAAGTTGTCCAGACAACCCCAGATTACTCCACCAATGTGTCACGACCGGGAGCTATCAGCTGTGACAATTAGAGCTGCTTGAAATTTTTCATTTGACATTTTTTTCTAATGAAAAATGTTTTTCCCCCCACCAAATGGCCATGTGCGGTCTTTTGCGACTAGGCTGGGGCAAGTTTTCACTAAAACTTAACATTCTGCTTGACCACTTGTAGTTTTTCAGTTTTTGGCTGCTGTTTGTGAGGCACTGGATTATCCCCTCCACCCTGATGGAGATTTCAGCAGCCCATCCCCCAGAGAGGCAGAGCAGGGAGGAATGGAGTTCACACCTGCAGAAGCTACCCTGCATAGGGCCCAGCCAACACCACTGGATCACCCGTCCGCACCAGTCGGCGCCTTCTGAGCTTCTGCTAGTGCAGGCGGAAAACAACAGGCAGCTTTGACTGCATCAAGGAAGCAGGGCTGGGTCCGAAGGAAAAAGAGAGCTAAGGCAGGGCCTATCAGGAGCTCACTGGGCTTTTGTTTGGGTCAATTCAAATGCTTGGGTCGGAACACCCAGTCGAAAAGGGACCCTGGTGGCTCCAGTCAGCACTGCTGACCAGGCCATTAAAAGTCCGGTTGGCAGCGCAGCGGGGCTAAGGCAGGCTCCATGCCTGCCATGGCTCCATAAGCACACCATGTCCCTCCTCCGGCTCCTAAGTGTAGGAACCCCCGCAGCTCCCATTAGCCAGGAACCCATTAGCAGGAAGCTGCAGGGGCAGTTCCTGCAGAGGGGACAGCACGCAGAGCCACCTGGCTGCACCTCCGTGTAGAAGCTGGAGGGGGGACATGCTGCTGCTTCCAGGAGCTGCTTGAGGTAAGCGCTGCCTGGAGCCTGCACCCCAAATCCTCTCCCATGCCCCAACCTCCTGCCCCAGCCCTGATCCCCCTCCCACCCTCCAAACCCCTCAGTCCCAGCCTGGAGCACCCTCCTATATCCCCAACCCCTCATCCTCAGCCCCACCCCAGAGCCCGCTCCCCAGCCAGAGCCCCTCATGCACCCCCAAACACTAACCCCCTGCCCCAGCCCAGAGCCCCCTCCTGTACTCCAAATCCCTCATCCCCGGCCCCACACCAGATCCTGCACCCCCAGCCCAGAGCCCAGGCCCCCTCCCACACCCCAACCCCCTGCCTCAGTCCAGAGCCCCCTCCTATACCCTATATTCCTCATTTCTGGCCCCATCCCAGAGCCTGTACCCCCAGCTGGAGCCCTCACCCCCTACCGCACCCCAACCCCCTACCCCAGTCCAGTGCAAATGAACAAATGACTGAGGGTGGGGAGAGCAAGCGACAGAGGGAGGGGGGAGATGGAGTGAGCGGGGGAGCCCTCAGAGAAGGGGCAGGAGCGGGGCAAGGGTGTTCGGTTTTGTACGAGTAGAAAGATGACAACCCTATCTGAAATCTAGTCAGTCTGTGTTTGGGCAAGAGCTAAACTTTAATAACCACAGTTGGAGGCAGACGCACTCTAGAGTGGGGTCAAGGAAATCGCAGAGCAACTGGCCCCTTGGCAAACCTGGGACTAACATTTCCAGGGACAGAGAAGGGCTGATGTTTATTAGCTATTGGTCACACTCAGCCCAGCATTAGAGCAAGGCCTCAGAGAGAAGAGCTTATGAAAAAAATGTCGTAGACAGCCCCCCTCATCCCAAAGCCCTTTCTGAATCACACCTAGGAACCATTCTAATCCCCAGCGGAATGCAGTCACCCCTGGGGTGGGGCTCAGCAGCTGTTTGACAGGACACAGCGACACCATGTAATCGTTTAGAGTGAAGAATATTGGATTCAATGGGAATTAGAGGGGAATTTTAGGGACGCAGAATATAATATGTGCTGTAATTTGGCCAGGACATCAGGATGACCCAATCCTACTCCACTCCTATGATATCTCTGAAGGCCAGTGGGCAAACATTTGAAAGACTGATTTCCTGTGCATGAATAAAATATAACAGGAAATAATCATTTCTCTTAGATATACTTATCTGGCCCTCATTCCCATAGCATCTAAGTATCTCAATCTTTAACACCTCTGTGAAATAGGGAAATTGAGGCACAGAGCAACTAAGTGAGTTGCCCAAGGCCACACAGGAAGTTTGTGGCAGAACAGGAAATTGAACCCAGGTCTCCCAAGTTCCAGATAAGCACCCTTGCCCCTGGACCATTCTCACCTCCCCCCCGCCTATGGCACTATCAAGTACTGTCTACTTTAGTCGTGGAGTTGCTTCTGCGGAGCTTGGACCAGCGGAGCAACAGCCTTAGAAGGCTGAGGACACAGCCTCTCAGGAGCAGGCTGAGCCAGACGGCACGATATACAGTTGCTCAGTATGATTAGGCCTCTCTAAGGACCCAGGGAATGTCTGACAAGCAGGATGGCTGGGATTGAGGGGAAGTGGGAGGAAAGCATGGGAAAGGGGTGCTTCAGACAATCTGGATCACAAAACATTACTGAGTTTTCTCCCTCCCCTTGGCAATTGCCCTGGCCAGCTCCTCTCCCTGGTTCAGGTCATGTGACACCACTGTGACAACCCCAACAGTCTCTCACATGGAAAAGATTAGGAAAGTATGTAATGTGGTTGTAGCTGTCTTGCAATGGGACATAGCAGCTGGAGAGGAGGAGGAAAGCTAGTATGAGCCACCAGTGTGAAAAGGCGATATCCCTTTAAAAGCAAAGCAGGCTGGGAGCCATCTCCATGATATAAACATCAGAGTGTTAGAGGAATGCCAGTGGGACAGGCAGTAGTGGAGGAAACACCTACAGGAACTGCAGTAAAGGGGGCATGGGAACCCAGTTTAGAAGAATGCGGTGTGCCTGGTTTTCCCCTGTCTTTTATTTGGTTTTTATTTTATTGTTGTGATTTTTTTTTCCACTATCATAAAGGATTCTGCTTTGCATCCCCAAGTTTATGCTCTGGGATGTAGACAGTCCCATGTTACAGCCAGCAAGCGTTCCACAGGCCAATGGCGGTCTTCGGGCCACAGCCTGGGAACAGCTGTGTTACGAAATTTGACATGCCACGCACACAGGTGCCTTGCAGACTAAAATAACGTCCCGTGTAACCTCACAGGCAGCATCCTCAATCGAACATAACCATCACCTTAGAGAAACTCTGCCAAGGAGACCCAGTCCTTCCCTTTATCTCTGGGCCTTGTGATATACGGATGCAATAGCAAGCCCTACATGATATTCATGCGATGATAGGATATTATATTGGCCGTGCAGCAGCTGTAGAACGAACTCAGAGACAGATAACCAGCTCATCTGTATGCTAATAAACCTGCCAAGATAGGAACATTGCTCTGCGCCTTATACAAAGGCACGGAGATCTTTCTTAAACAGGATTACAACTTCCCCAGATCATTAGCACGCACACACCCACCCACCCACAAACACATACACACATACACCTCACCCTGACAGAAACCCCACCCAGTGAAAGGTGAATGAAAAGACACACGACCTGCCCAGACCTGAGCGCAGGCCCTCAGGGCTCTGTGCTTCTCCCACAGCTGTGATCCCAGAACACTATGGTGCAGTGCGTGTTGTGGCGGTTTTCTCAGAGCTCCCTTGAGTTGATGGGTGTCAAATTAGGTCTGTTTTAACGTGTGTGTTCTCTTGAAACTATCACCGCATTTGTGTCTCGAGGTGCCGCTGAGAGCATCTTACTAATTGGAGAACAAAATGGACAGCACCCAAGTGCCACCCTGCTTGCACTGCGGTAGCATTCACCAAGAACATCAGCTGGAGCAGGGATGGGAGAGCAACCAGGGTCTACGCCAGGGTCTGATCCTGCAGACCACATAATCTTAACTTTACTCATGGGAGTCATCCTGTTGAACTCTGTGTGATGATTCACGTAAGTAAAACTGCTCAGGTATTTGCAGCAGGGTTACCACCTGGATGATATTTGACCAGCCTGGCTGGGTTTTTTTATGAATTTGCCAGTTGCATGAAAAATAATTTAATCTGCCAGGTTTTGGGTTTTTTACGGGAGTCTAAAGATTTGCATTATTCTCACAATACACTGGGATATCTAATGTTAAAAGTTTCTGTGTCCAGCTAAAGATGCTGCAGCGTTCCCACTTCTGCAGTTTAAGCATCAACAGATCAAAACTGTTGAAAATACAGCAGCTGTCTGTCCACCAACATGCAAGCACACCATGCACGTGAGAGAGAGAGAGGGTTTGAGTCACACAGAGGAACTGCAGTGGCTTTGCTGCCCTTCAGCACTCATGCACTTGCGCACGGTGAGGGTAGAGCCGAGATGTGGCCCTCAAAGTATTCCCACTGGTAGCACAATGCTGGTGGAGTAGATAGAAGCCAGCAGGAGTTTTAGCCGGGTATTTATTTGCATGTCCGACTGTAGTTTAGCTTTACAGCTGAAAGGCAGCAGTGGAGAGAAATGCCACGTACTGAAAGAGACGCATTGGCACAGACGCTATACACCCACCAAAAACCCTTTGAGTGTCATGATGATGATGTGAAGCAAGAGCACGAGAATAAGCCAAACAACAAGAACGCTGGGCCGGGATCTCCCATGCGGCAGGGTAACAGTACTACTGCTGCCCATGGTATAACAGCAGGGCTGAATCCAGCCGTGATCTCACATGGGCACTGTGTGTTCCATCCCCAAGGATCTCAGAAGGCTCTGCCCAGGGAATTGATTCCCCCTCCCCTGAGGAACATACTCGCCCTTTAGCCTCTTCCAGCAATGGGAGAGAGGAGTTTGGGACAGGAAGTGAAGAGGAATGCTCCATACAGCTGAAATAGCAGGTGGAGCTTTAGGCCAATGGACTGGTCCATGATGCCTCCATCACCCACTTATTACATTTTCAAACAAGCAAATTCCTGCTTTCTCCCATGCTGCCCCTCACACCTGAGAGGAGCTCCAGGTAAACATCTGCAAAACTAGCTCCCTATCCTGCTTCAAACCCCTCCTCTGAACTCCCCTGCACCATGATGCCTATAAAAACCTTGACCACAGCGAGGCTGCTGCTGGACTCTGACCACCACCCATCACGGTGATCAATGCTATCTCACCGTTTCCTTGTGCTCCCTGTCAGTCAGTCTGTACCCATCTGTAGTTGCTTGTCGTCAAGAGGGGCTGTTTTCCTAAAAGCTCTGCTCTGGGAATTATTTAGGGGCAGGTCGCTGGCCCGTGTTATACAGGAGGCCAGACAAGATGATCACAGTGGTCTCTTCCAGCTTTGGAATCTATGATTGGATGTTTCGAAAGTCTTATACTTAGATTGTAAGTTCCTTGACAGGGACCGTCTTTTTGTCTGGTGTTTGTACAGTGCCTAGCACCCGAGACCCTGTCATGTTACAGTAACAAATCAAATAAGCCACAAGTGATGAGAATATCATGCTTCAGCATGGTTTTATAACTCACGAGTAAGGGCAGTACATGGAACAAACATGGCCAAAACAGGGCCAAACATGACCACCCAGGAGCCACCCCACTAGCTCCTACACCCTAGGCCTCGTTCTGCCCCATCTCTCTTCTCGAACACCCTGCCACGGGAGTCACTACACCTCAGGGTCCTCCACACTCCATGCAGGGAGGGGGCTGTTTCTCAACTGTCTCCATAGAGAGATTCATTTGGGGAGGTGCTTGTGGTTAGCACATGCTTTTGTAAACAGGCGAGAAAGCCAACCTGAGCAGGATTTGGACCACATGGGGACCCCTACATACAATCACAGAATTGTAGGGCTGGAAGGGAGCTCCAAAGATCATCTAGTCCAGCTCCCTGTGCTGAGGCAGGACCATGTAAACCTAGACCATCCCTGAGAGGTGTTTGTCCAACCTGCTCTTAAAACCCTCCAATGATGGGGATTCCACAACCTCCTCTGAAAGCCTATTCCCAGAGCTTAACTAGTCTTAAAGTCAGACAGCTTTTCCGAATATCTAACCTACATCTCCCTCACTGCAGATTAAGCCCATTGCTTCTTGTCCTACCTTCAGTGGACATGGAGAACAACTGACCCCCATCCTGTTTATAACAGCCCTTAATGTATTTGAAGACTGTTATCAGGTCCCGCCTCAGTGGTCTTCTCTCAACACTAAACATGCCCAATTATTTTAAAACCTTTCCTCACAGGTCATGTTTTCTAACCCTTTTATCATTTTGGTTGCTCTCCTCTGGACTCTCTCGAGTTTGTCCATATCTTTCCTAAAGTGTAACGCCCAGAACTGGATACATTACTCCAGCTGAGGCGTCACCAACATTGATTGCAATGGGACAACTGCCTCTTGTATCTTACATATAACATTCCTGTTAATACACCCCAGAGTGGTATTATTCACACTGTTGACTCGTATCCAATGTGTGATCCACTATAACCCCACCCCAGATCCTTTTCAGCCGCACTACTGCCCAGCCAGCTATTCCCCATTTTTTACATGTGCGTTTGATTTTTCCTTCTTAAGTGAAGTACTTTGCCCTCGTCTTTACTGAATTTAATCTTGTTGAATTCAGACCAATTCTCCAATTTGCCACGGTCATTTTGAATTCTAATCCTGTCCTCCCAAGTGCCTGCAACCCCTCCCCACCTTGGTGTCATCCACAAATTATATAAACATACTCTCCAACCCATTATCCAAGTTGTTAATGAAATTATTGACTAGAACCAGAGCCGGGACAGACCCCTATGGGACCCCATTAGATACACCCTCCCAGTTGTGCACCCACCTTATAGTAATTTAATTTGGACCACACCTCCCTAATTTGCTTATGAAAATATCACGTGGGACTGTGTCAAAACCCTTAGTAAAAATCAAGCTATATCATGTCTACTGCTTCCTCCCTATCCACTAGATCATTAACCCTGTCAAAGAAGGAAATTGGGTTTGTTTGATATGATTTGTTCTCCATGCCGGCTATTCCTTATCCTCTAGGTGCTTACAAACTGATTGCTTAATCATTTGTCCCAGTGTCTTTCCAGGTATTCAAGTGAGGCTGACCAGTCTATAAATCCCCAGGTCCTCTTTGTTCCCCTTTTGAAAGATAGGCAAACATAGTACCTTTCTCCAATCCCCTGGGACCTCACCCATTCACCAGGAGTTCTCAGAGATAATCGTTAACAGTTCCAAGGTTTCTTCAGCAAGTTTCTTAAGTACCCTAGGATGACTTTCATCAGGTCCTGCCAACTTGAACACATCTAACTTATCTCAATATTCTTTAATCTGTTCCTCCCCTATTTTGGCTTGTGTTCTTTCCCCCTTGTTGTTAATATTTATTGTGTTAAATATTTAATCACAATTTACTATTTTAGTGAAGACTGAAGCAAAAGAGGTGAGGAATATGTATCACATTTCCACTGACAACAGTCCCTGGGGAAATTAAGCAGGCTGTATACAGCCCTGGACAGTTTCCTAAGTCTGCTGGGAAAGACAGGGTTAAGAATCAGAGTCTCACAGCTCTCATTTGTCAGCCAGAAAGCTGATCAAAGTCTCTCTTCATTCCAGCTGATTTTTACTAGTCTTCTACTGGGACAACTTCCCTGTAACCTTCCCAAAGCTTAAACATGCTCAGCTATGCAGTGTTTGGTGGGGGGAGGAGGAAAGAGAAAGTGCAGTGCATTCTGGGACTTGTCACGGGGATATATGAATATGCACCAAAAGAAATTACACCATGCAGAACAAGTAGGAGACAACATGGGAGCAGAGAGGGAGACATATGCAGGAGGGAGGAAGAAAGACACACATACACACAGGGGCAGGGGAGAAAAGTCACACACACACACACACACACAGGGGAGGGGGCTTACAATTCCTGTGTGTTATAAGCAAGTCTCATGGGCTTGTTACACCTGGCGTATGTGAGAAAAGTGGACCAAAGAAAGCCAGAGAGAGCACTATGGAGACAGCTACACTAGGGAAATGTCCCTCTCTTGCCCACAATGGCTCAGCTCCCCCAGTGTTAGCACCTTCAAGAGCCTGGTGCAGATAGGCCATGTGGGGCTTCCAGAGCCATTGGCCCAATCCCACTCAGAGCAGGCCTGACCCACACGATGGTGGCAGCAGAAAACCCATCTACACATGGGATCCACCCCCATGCTGCCAACCCCTGTGGAGCCAAATCAGTGAGTGAGAGCGCGATTTGGGGGTACCGGTCCCAGTGTACATCTGTTTTCTGTCCCCACCACGTCCGTCCATCTGGGTCTCTCTTTCTATACCCAGCTCCACCTTCCGAGTACCTTTCCAGAAAATTCACTTACGGGAGATGAGGCACATCACCTATTGCTAGCAACCACAGAGCTCCCCATTCACAGATTCCAAAGCCAGAAGGGACCATTGTGATCATCTGGTATGACCTCCTGTATCAAAAACCACTTCTCCCTTGTCAGCTGTAACATGTGCAAGTTCAAAGCATGGCCTTTCAGCATAGGCCTTTTCACCTGGAGACCTCAGAGCAGAGGTCAGCAAGCATGATCCACATCAATAAAAGGGAAACTGAGGCACATACAGGCCACATAGCAAATCCGTGTCAGAGCTGGGAATAGAACCTAGAGCCTCTGATTCCCAGCCTGATCCCGCCACTGAGCCATGCCACCTCCCTAACACAGAGAAGGACTGAATGAGACTCAGCACATCTCTTTGTAGTCTCTCCCATTCTCCACCTCTTCTGTATATCCCCCTCGTGCCCCCGTCACAGGTGCCTGCTGCACAGGCCAGACAGACATACTGCACCCCATGTGGCAGAAAGAGCTGCCAACCAGTACTGAACTATTACAGATGCACACGCAGACCTCCTGAAGGATGAGCTGCTTGGAATTACTGAGCAGAAATTTCTCATAAAACTTTACAGGCGGCCTTGGCTCAGAGAGAGAGAGAGAAAAATCCACAGCCCTGAGGGGCATGCTTGCTTTACACTTTAATCAATGACAGTGACCCACTTACAGTTCTCCTCAAAGACATGGATTCTCCCGCCTGGGTCACGTGCCCAGTAGGAATTTGCTCTGACAACGCTGCGTCTACGGCCCCATGTGCAGTGAACAAGCCCTGCACCTCGGGAGCACGCAGTTCAAACCCTGCCTGCAGGCTCCTGAGAGAGGGAGCTGCCCATGGGGCACAGCTGCACCCCACAGAGTCACACTGCCTCAGCTCAATATAGGTCAGTCTGGATTGGCAGGGAAAGCTGTAAGATGGCATTGGATTGGTGCACTGGATTGGTGGGGGACCCACCAAAGGCTGCATGCTGTCCAAAGACTTGAAGGGATGAGTATTCCAAAGAGTTGTTTTCTCTAGAGGGTGGGGGAGAGGCATTCAAAGCTCCTAATTTAATCACAGGCTGAGAATGGCACATGACTGGGAACATACCGTCCCCTCCCCATCTCTACCTCACCTCACCTGTATCTCGTCACACGGGGTTGCAATAACATCCTCACCATGTTCCACCAGCATAAAGAACCCTCCCAAACTGGCCACATAGAGAGTGAATTCACTCTCCGAGTCCCTGGGTGATGCTAGGGTTCCTGCTCAGAACAATACATTCATTACACTAGAACAGAAAGGGGAACTGCGCAGCTATCCACAAAGAGGCGCAATAACCCAACAACCAGCCGCAAGCACCTCATCACCTGTGGGTTGAACATTTCAGGCACCCCTGTGATTTAACAGAGAGGGTTTCTACATTCGTTCCCTCGCTCCGTTCCCAATCCCAGAGCACAGTCAGCATTCCTAGAATAAACATAAAACTAGAGGTCGAGCTAAACCATGCTTACACAGCCTGACCCGAAATCAGGGAATCCACATTCCAAGCAGCTCAACAATCAAAGACAAGGTTTCATTTCACAGAATTTAATGCCACATTTTTGCTGATCTGCACCGATTTTGCCTTCCTAAATTTCACTTTGTGCAAAATTTTGCACTGAAAACACAGAAAGATAGTTTGAATTTCTGTTTGTTTTTAAATGCAGAGCTTCAAAATAGCCTCATCCACAAGAATCAGCCCATTTTCAAGTTGATAGCTAAACGTGAATAAAAGCACACAAAGAACCTTAAAAAGCACCATTTCTGAGCTTTGCATTTGACCCATAGCATTCTGCACCTCTATTTCCAGTACTCCCTTCCTGTGGGTTTTGGAGATCTAGTCATTTATCATCAGGACCCATTATTATTCACACTGCAGTAGCACCCATAAGGCCCTAATCAGGATTTGGATCCCTTCGCACCACCGAAAACCTGCTTGCTCCTAAAAGCGTGAATGTACATGTTGCCTTTGGCTAAAGAAAGAGACTCAACGGTCACGAACAACAAAGACAGACTCACCCTGTCTCCGATGGCAACTCCTGGCTCTTTAACTTCTGTTCAGGCACCGTTCAGAACCTGGGAGAGAGAGAGAGTAAAAAAAAATTATCCGAAGGGTCTTCTCAAAAATGATCAAAATCATGGATGCTGTGAAGTGACATGAAATGAGCATCGCTCATTTTATCTTGAGCTCACTGGTGTCTTAGTGATTTGAGCACTGTATTCAATTCTATAAGAATTGGTTCATTTATGCGCACTCTACTCTGAAACAGGTCTAGATGAAACAGCACCTTCTAACTGAGCAGGTCTGCTCCCTGTGTATTCAGAAACAGAACTGCTAATCTGAGTGATAAAAGCCCGCCTTTACTGCAGGCAGCCCTGCAGAACCAACACTGCTGGGAGAAAGTGAACTGGATACTTTCCTGGCTTGCACAGTGAATCATTAACCAAGTTCTAATTTCATAGCCATCTGTGCAGTGCCATTGTCTTATAACCCTCAGTTTCACCTGTACAACCCCACTGAAGACAACAGAGTTGCCCAGGTGTTGCTGAGGACAACATTTGGTCTGCAGTTTTTATTCTAAATGATAATGCATGAGCAACAAAGAACCCAGCTGGACTCACAGATGTCAAAGGGAGGTCTGCAGGACTGGTAGTTTACTGGAGAACTGAGCATGTTTGATATGAAATGCACTCACAAAACAAACAAGTTCCATAACAGCATGAGCGGTTTTTAGAGTGGTCTTCTCCAAAAAATGACTACATTTTATGGAAGACAAAGATCTGCAAGGTCTGAGGAGCACTTGCATCCATGTAATTGTATGACACACCAGAACAAAATCGGGATGTTCACATTACAGGCTCTGAGTAAGACTGGAGAGAAGCTTATGAGGCCCATCTTGGGAATGCTACAGAAGAGCTGGGATAGCTCCTACTTTTGCACAAGAAAGATCTTTTACAATAAAGGGTTAATTTTCCAATGGGCCTCCAACACATACATGGGTAAAATTTGTGAGTAGACTCACATGCAAGGCACTAATGCAGATCAGGTAGGATGGCACATAATCCATTGCTCCGGCCACGCAAAGTGCCATTCATATGCACAGAGCCCACAAACAGAAGCATGTGTACTAATGGGAGCCCCCTTGAAAAATCTGACCCCCACGACCTAAGCTGCACCAGCTCCAAGTTTCATTTTAATTTAATGAGACCATTTAACTGCATCCAATGTATGCCATACACTTTAACAACCACCTCGCAGACTGACTGAGAGCAGACTTTAGCCCGGTATCATCAGTATAAATCCACAGTTACTTCACTGAAATCAGTGGGTGTATACTGGATGCAACAGAGCAGAATTTGGCCTGCTGTCTGCCTTCTGGTGTGATGCAGTCAGGGTCCCACCAAATACAGCCCCATGGAAATGTCATCGGCAACATTCTGGCTGCCACCGCACGGCCACGTTTCAGTCCCATTCAGGCATGGATTGTCTGGTGCCTACCCTCCAAAAACCACACGTGGCACATTCAGTAAGAGAGGATGAATCCTTCCTCCCCCCACGTCAATGACCCATCAGAAGACAGCACCGCCAGCAGAGGCAGGGCTTAACATGTGTTGGGACACAGTTGACTATGGATATGGGGCTCCATGCAGAACAAAAAATAACGCAAAAAAGCTGAGAGAGTTTTACTCAAGCTTCCAAGGAGAGAAATTCACAGATGGGCTAAGGAAAAGCCTGGAAAGTCTCAGTCCCCCAGTGTAACCTTCCCCAGCAACATCTGAGCAACAGAAAGAGAAGGGACTGGACCGGGAGTGAGAACTCCACCTGAACTACAGAACTCAGACAATAGTGACCCAGGCCTTTCTCCACTTCTGTGTCAGTTCAACTCCTGTGCAATCAGGAGCCCAGCAGAATGGCACCAGCGTCCATCTAGAGTAAGGCGGGGGCTTGGGCCAGAGGGGGGGAAAATCAGGACGGTTTTATACGCTAGGATTTTTTCAAACCCATAATTCCCATGACCGGTAGCCATAGAGTGGAGAAGGCTCAGGCGTTTACGCTGCTCCGTCGTCTAGCTGTGCTCTAAGAGAACCTCCCCGCCCCACCCCCCGAGGCTTATGCTACATTATCACCAGTGCATCTGCAGTTTTGGGGAGCGAGTGGTCTGAAGAGGCCTGATGCTAGCTTGGCCAGCGCACCCACTGTACTAGCCATCCAGTCCCTTCAGCCTCCTGAGGGCATGAATGATTGCGAGAGGCAGTTCGGTACCTTGGATAACCACTGGCTCAGGATGCCTGGGCAGTTACACCAGCTACCTTCAGGAGCCAGTCTGTGGAGCGAATACCACTGACTTCATCCAGCCAGAGCACGATGCTCCCTAGTGGGGCTCTGCAGACATGGTGACAGCCTGACCCACAGCCAGCCCAGCTACTCCTGTTATTAGACCTCTGCAAGCACACACTGCCCTCTGCACTCAGCTGCTTGGGTGTTAGTGAAGTGAACATCAGGGACGAGGCTTAGAGCTCATCAACCTCATTATCAGTGGTGACCTGAACTGGGATTTGAACTCCTGGTTCCAGTAAAAAGATCAATGCGCTACTCCCTGGACAGCAAGCACCATCCCCCCTTTTTTTATTTTTTAAATAAATATTTCCCCGACTGCTTCTCTGCTGCTGGATGCAGATGATCCTCACTGATTTAAATGAGAAACCTCTTAAAAAGGGCCGGACAGATAGCGTTTGCATCCAACATCAAAAGGGATAACGTGCAACAACAGCCTCACTATGTTTACATGAGAAAGCATCTGGGTGGAGCACTTCTAATGGGACCTCTGGCTCCTGTCTGTGCTTGGAGGAGGTGCACGCTATTGGAAACGCAGGACAACACTGGATTTCTAAGGCAGAGCTGAGCTCTCTTCAAAACTGGACCCTACCTCCCTGCTGGGCAGTTTTGTACCATCCTGTCCCTCCTCCCCCACTACCCCAGAGGGCCTGCCATCCCACACCCAAATATCTTGAGAGGACCCAACCCTTGGTTTCTTGCTTGAGAGGTCAGGAGAATTAAGATGTGGAGACCCAAATTCATCACCAATCAGACTGCTAAGACCCAGCCATTCAGGGCTACCCCCAGCCTCCTGGGATTAGTGGTTAGACATTGAAATTTAGGGACACCTAGATTGTTTCCAGCTTCACCACTGACCTGCTGCGTGGCTTTGGGGAGTAATCAAGGCCTATACTGGCAAGAGCCTTAAATAAGTGAGGCAGCCAAAGAGCTGGGGCTGAAGCAGCCTGTTTCTGATGTGCCACGTGCCCACAGATGCCACCAGCGCGGCCAAGTGGGTGCTCAGCATCTCCAAAAAACAGGTTCTAGGTGTCTAAAAATGGGGCCCCCAAGAATGGACACAGACAGAACTGGTGAATACTTGGAAATTTCAAGGTGGAGGAGGGGAACCCACCATGCCTCAGTTTCTTCATCTGTAAAATGGAGAGGAGAATATTCTATCTACATCACAGGGGAGTCGAGGGTAAATTAACAAGTGTGCGCACAGCACTCCAGGAGCCTCAGGCAGAAACAATTCTTCATCATCTCCCTGTGCTTGTGCCCCGCTCCATCAAACACTAAGCCTTTGAACTGCTGCCTAACAACGGGACAGAGACAAACCAACTCATTGCACACAGACCCCCACCCCCCAAACAGCATTCTGCTAACCAAAGCTCCCTTGTGCTTTCAATTAGACACACACATTTCCCTCCCTTCCTGCCTTATGCAGCTGTGTCAAGTTGTTATCCTGGAGGCTGGCTGAGCTAAGAGATCCCTGTGCATGACAGCTTGGGAAGTGCTTTGGGATGCTTCAGGGTGAGCGTCACTGTATCAGTTAAGACAATATAATTACCTGCCCTAGGACTTTAGCCACCTAGGAAACAAGACCCCCTGCCAGGGGCTCACTATCTTTACTGCCAAGCAGCTCCCTGGACCACTGGTGCTAGCGGCGCTAGGGAGACCCACGCCGGCAGCCGCAAACTGCTGCCATTCAGCTCTTTCCCTCCATCGTGCGGTCTCAGCCAGAGGCGAGCGTTCGCAGGCCTGCCGAGAACGTCCTCATGTGTCACATGCCGCCTTAGCAAATAACCAGCCTGCCTCAGCTGCAGACAAGGGGGCTGGAACAATTTGTATAGTGGGGGTGCTGAGAGCCAATGAACCAAACTGGAAACTCTGTATATAATGGAAACCACTTCAAGCCGGGGGGGGGGCCGCGGGGGGCAGCACCCCTAGTTCCAGCACCTATAGCTGGAGGAGGCATACAAGCGGATTGGTGGACCAGCCACTTAAATCCTGGCCAGCGGTCACTGCTGGATGGAGAACAATTGAAGCAGGGCTCTGCGTGGCATGCCAAATGCTAGGCGCCATACAACAGACATAAGCAGACCCAGGCACTCACTGAGATCTTGGCCAGTGCACTGTAGAGTAGATGTTTATCACCTTAGCAAAGGACAGGCAGGAGGACAGGGATTTATGCCACCTCCCCTTCTATCAGCCATGGGAGTGGACAACGTAAATGATAGAGAGCAGCACCTCAGCCCCGAGGGCAGCTTGCCCAAGCATTAACCGTTCAACTGGGTCTGGGAGAGGGTCACCATTGCAGCCACCCCACATCAGGCTGTGACCACATCAGCTCTCACCCGCCCAGAGGGAACGACCCCAGACAGTGCTCAGATGGGCAGAGTCAGTGCTGAGGCAGAGCTGGTACTGTAAGAAAGAGCATCTCGCAGATAAAAGCAAAACGGAGGTCCAGACCACCACTTGGGCATTAAGGACGCAGCTTTCACAAAAGTAAGGGTGCTAATTGTGGTGTCCTGGCCAAACTGTAACTTGGGCAATTACAGGTGGCCTACCCACAACTCACTTGGCAGTTTCAATTGGACATATTCCTCACTGCTCCTCCTACATAAACCTGCTGTTTACCATTGCTGCCTTGACAATGAGTTCCACCCCAGAGTCAGCTGCATTTCACCAGCAAGTGACAGATACTACTGAAAATATGCCTAGACAAAGAAGTTATACAGACATATTATATGCTGTGCCAAATTAATTCCTGACCTCAGCGACGCTACACCAGGGATGAACTGGGGCCATGGTATTTGACAGTGCTTTTCAGCCTTGGGATGAAAGACACTATACAACACAGACTTTAGACATGGAAAGATGTAGAAAGTCCTGTCTCATCCAGGTAACACCCACTCTCATTCAGGGCAGGATTGCACCTGATAGCAAGTTTTCTTTTGTTCTGTCCAGTCTAAATTTAAGAGTCCAAAGAAACGAGGCTGCTACATCATCCCTTGAAAGATGATTCCACAGCTGGATCCGTCTGAAAGGCTGGAAATTCCCCCCATCCCAACATTCAGCCTAAATATTGCCCATCTCAATTCCATCCCTCACTGCCAACAACGTACCTAGTAATGCTACTGTTTATTATAATCAAACTCCAATCCTTTAACTTTGAGAACCAGCTGCTAACCAGCACCGGCTCGGTTGGCTGTGAAAAGGAAAAAGCAAAACAAAACACCACAAACATACACAAAAAAAACCCACAACTGCCCAGCTACTTCCCGTGCTATCCAATATCGACAAAAGCTCCTGCCAGCAGAAACAGTGCCAGATCAATAGTGCATCTAATTAGAACATTTAATTACTTCCATTGTTCATTCGTTCATAGCTCCCCCAACCAGATCACTAGAAAAACCAGCAGCGCCCCCCTCAGTATTCCAGCCCCTTCATAGTCCACCGGGATAGTGGCTCCACGACCCCGCCAAGATATGCATGATTAGTAAACAGTCTGTGTTCCCCCTTCCCAGCTCCAGCCTCCCTCCTGGTCTTGACATACGCTCCTTGCTTTAGACACTTTTCCGTGGGCGCACACCTGACTGCCTCGGTCAAAGCCAGAAATGCTTTCCACTAACTAACTGCAACAAACAAGATTAGTCAATTACAAAGGGATGTGTCATTAAAAATGCACCCTCAGCTTCCCGCCTTTGGGCATGTAATGAGGTGGCTCACTCTCTCCCTGTCAAAATGCAGCTCCTTTCTAGACCCTGGACACAAAATGAATCAAAGCTAAAAATACCCTCTGGTTGTCGCTACCATGGCACCTGGCACACAGTGAAATGGGGGGAGGGGAGAAGTGGGGGGTTATGAATGTGTTTCAAACCCCTACTGAAGCTTCAAAATGCTGTTTGATCACTCCTTGTTTACCTAAAATTTCAAAAGGAGAAAAAAACCAAACAAACATTCCCTTTGTGCAGCAGAGACAGACGACTCCACCCTGTGCATTTTCCTTCCTGTCTGATGCTCACTGAGATACCAGCACATGCATCCTAGATCCCCCTACTAGACAGCATACAGGGGAGGGGGAGGCGATAGGGAGAGAAGTGAGTTAAAAGAGGGCGTTGGTTTACTTTTGCAAAGATTAAGGTCACAATCGGTTCAGATCTGGGATTCATTTTGTGCAAGACCTCCCTACATGCTGTGTGGTCCAAGGTTTTACACGGTCTCCCATACCATACACAGGCATGTTAGTCTGTCCTACAAATTTTGGAGAACAGACCGTGAGACAGGAGCAGAGCAGCAAGAAAAGGCAGAGACCTGCTCGATCATGGTAGAGTCTACTGACATCCAAGGGCAGGGCACTTGCCCCGAAAGAAGATGGATCAGATATTCTATTAAACTGCCATCACATCTCATCTTAGCAGAAAGGCCAAGAGTCCTAGTAAAGCTGCTCACCTGATGAGATTTGTGGAGCTGACACTTTACATTCATTTGTCTTGTGTTTTAACACAATGGGGCCGCCGTGGTGCCCTTTATCTGGGGCTCTGGATTGCCATGCAGGGGACCTGGGGGCCATTTCCAATCCTGGTCTCTCACTCCCGAAGCAGGTCTAGGGACAAGAAGATCTGCAGATGCAGCCCCAGGCGTGGATAAGCCCCAGACAGAATCCAGTCTTGTCCTTCGTGGTCAGAAGGCTGGTGGCCTCAAAGGGAAGGGCTGCATTGCTGGGGCTCAAATGAGGCAAGTGAAATAACAGCATGAAACAGCAAAGCTAGAAGTTAGCTCTCCAGAGCTCACGGTTGCACATGACCTGCCCTGGCTACAAGGCTCTGCCCACCATACCCCATCCTTTCTGGCCCTAAACCAGAGCACCCCTATAATGTTTGCCATGCTGTAGTTAATCCTCACTAGCATGTATTATCCCCATTTTATATCGAGGGGAAACTGAGGCGTTTACAACAAGTCAGCATCAGAGCTAGGATTAGAGCTCAAGAGTTACTGGCTCTCAGGGCTGTGTTCAACCCACTGGCCCACATTCCCTGTCTGCTAAAGGCAAGTGTGCCTTGGCTCCTGTCCCAGCTCTACTATAGCTCAGCCTAAGTGCTCATCATAGTGCATTCCCAAGTGCCTGGGAATGCTTCACTCCCACAGATGGGACCAGAACAACAGATGCTGGTAGAATCATAGAAGATTAGGGTTGGAAGAGACCTCAGGAGATCATCTAGCCCAACCCCCTGCTCAAAGCAGGAACAACACCAACTAAATCATCCCAGCCAGGGCTTTGTCAAGCCTGACCTTAAAAATATCTAAGGAAGGAGATTCTACCACCGCCCTAGGTAACCCATTCCAGTGCTTCACCACCCTCCTCGTGAAATAGTGTTTCCTAATATCCAACCTAGAGCTCCCCCACCGCAACTTCAGACCATTGCTCCTTGTTCTGTCATCTGCCACCACTGAGAACAGCCGAGCTCCATCCTCTTTGGAACCCCCCCTTCAGGTAGTTGAAGGCTGCTATCAAATCCCCCCTCATTCCTCTCTTCTGCAAACTAAATAAGCCCAGTTCCCTCGGCCTCTCCTAATAAGCCATGTGCCCTAGCCCCCTAATCATTTTCATTGCCCTCCATTGGACTCTCTCCAATTTGTCCACATCCCTTCCATAGTGCGGGGCCCAAAACTGGACACAATACTCCAGGTACGGCCTCACTAGTGCTGAATAGAGGGGAATAATCACTTCCCTCAATCTGCTGGCAATGCTCCTACTAATACAGCCCAATATGCTGTTGGCCTTCTTGGCAACAAGGGCACACTGCTGACTCATATCCAGCTTCTTGTCCACTGTAATCCCCAGGTCCTTTTCTGCAGAACTGCTGCTTAGCCAGTCGGTCCCCAGCCTGTAGCGGTGCATGGGATTCTCCCTTCCTAAGTGCAAGACTCTGCACTTTCCTTGTTGAATCACACCAGATCTCTTTTGGCCCAATCCTCCAATTTGTCTAGGTCACTCTGGACCCTATCCCTATCCTCCAACGTATCTACCTCTCCCACCAGCATAGTGTCATCTGCGGATTTGCTGACAGTGCAATTCATCCCATCATCCACATCATTAATAAAGATGTTGAACAAAACCAGCCCCAGGACCAACCCTTAGGGCACTCTGCTTGATACAGGCTGTCACATGAACATCAAGCCGTTGATCACTACCTGTTGAGCCCGACAATCTAGCCAGCTTTCTATTCACCTGGTATCATGCTCCACCCTTGCAGACGAGACATCTGCTGCCAGACAGTCAGAGGTATAGCTCCCTGGCATCCCGCTCTGCTCCCAAGGGGATGCTGTGCCAAAGCAAGGAGAGGTGCAGTAGCCCAGGTGGGAGAGCCAGCTGCTGATCCCTTTTATTGTGTGTTCTCGTGCTCAGGTCTCAGACAATGCAACAGCTCTCAGCTCAGGATTTAAAGGGGTGGGTGAGTGGGGATTTACGCCATGACTGAAACATTGTAATGCTCCCCTGCAATCACTCCCTAACACCTATAATCCGGATATAGCTACCAGCCGCCCCTGGAGTCAGCCCCAGCCCTGTTCAGCAAGGCACAGCCCTGAACAGGACAGGCTCCCAGCCATTTCCTTCCAGCGCTGAAAATGCTCTTCAGGTTTCCCCTTAAAAGTCTTACACTTCTATTTTTCCCCTCCATGACTACAATGAAAACCCGAGACACCTGACTGCTCCAACGAGAACAATAGGCCGCTCGGCCGAAGCGGTCACATTCTCTGGGTGAACACATTTTTAGACGTTGTATTAGAGTAGCATATTGATACTGTATATGTGTGTGTTCAGACAGATGAGCACGGGGAGGCTTCCCATACGATGGGGTTGAGGAATCTTCTCTGACCCATGTCTCCTTGACTGGGGAAAGGGACAGGCAGTATAGCAAAACCTAATATAGACAGATAGGCCAGCTCAACTCCCATCTTGGATCTGCTATGAAACCAAAGTCATATTACAAGTGACAGCATTTCCATCTAAGCTCTGCCCACTCCCCAATCATTCTAGTATCAGAGATCCTCACAAGCAATGAGATATTACCACTGTACAGATGGAAAAACAGAGGCACGGGGACAACACCTTCCAGGGAGCCTGTGTGGGAACTGAACCCAGCTCTCGCCCAGTACCTTACCCTCAAAGCCATCCTTACTAATGTTCTAACAATTCATATTCTAGCTTGAGGAGGAGATTTCCCAAGGCACAAATGGAAGTTCGGTGCCCCAGTACCCTGAGTGCATTTGAAAACCTCCTAATGGACCAGCACACCGAAGCAACACGAATGCAAGTCGCAGCATTTGGGAATAATAGTAGGGTGACCAGATGTCCCGATTTTATAGGAACAGTCCCAATATTTGGAGCTTTTTCTTTTATAGGCACCTATTACCCACCCCCATCCCGATTTTTCACACTTACTATCTGGTCACCCTAAATACTAGTTTATTATTATTTTAGTCCACAGAGGACTAGAAAATGCTTGTTATTGCTACTCCGCTCACCCCAGGATATGACGGCTATTATCTCAATCAGAGAGAAATTTGAGAGGTTCAGAAAGAGAGATTTTCCTCTCCCTGGGCTGAAGGCCAGCAGCGTGGATCTGCAATGTCATCACACGATCGAGAACGGCACTCACAGGGAGGATCATACCTCACCCACGACTGCAAGTGGATAGCAGATTCACAGACAAGCAGCACAGTCTACCAGCCTCTTGAGCCATGGTGTCAAACCACAGCTCCCACAAGACAGATGTGCTCCGCTGCACTCCTAAGGAGTGGGAGCTCTGCTTTGCTATTTATGGTAATAGCTGATTTCATGCCTTCATTACCACCTGAAGTTGCTGTTAAAGCTCTAAACACAACACATTGGTTGTAAACAGAAAAGACAAATGCTCCCACTACCAGCAACTGCCCCAGTGGCAAGGGGACACAGGGGAGGCCCGTGATAGGTGCAAAGATAAGAGGCCTTGCTGGGGCGACATAGGGGAGGTGACATTTGTAATGCTACACAGAGCTTGTATCCCGATGGGGACTAGCATGAGAGCCAGGGCATGGTGGATGAGTGGGGGAGAGGGAGAGAGAGAGAGAGATCCTCTGCAAGTCGTGTGTGTGTAAGGAGGGGAGAGGGAAGGGAAGCTTTGGGAGTAGGAATGTCAACAGCAAATTTGGCACATGCCATTACAATCAAGAGTTGGCACAGAGCCTGCAGCACAGTCCCTGTTCTTGCTGCTGGGGTCCAAAGTCAGCATTGGGCAGAGTCTACAAAGCATCGGTCTCATTTGAGAGCATAGGCACTCGCACCAGGAAGTTACCTATGTAAACAAACAGGCTCCAGTCCAGTGACCACATGAGATCAAGGCCTCCCTATTCAGAGAAAGTTCCCCAGTGCTAGCTCTCGCCCCTGAGCCTGCCCCATTTCTCCTCAGCACACATTAATCAACCTTATCTAGTTTGAAAAGGACAAAAAAACACCACAGCGAGTGGCTAAAACAACTCCCTGCATGCACAGTCACACTACAGCCCGCGTACGAGAGGGAATGGGATCTGACAGGTACAGAGCTCTCCAGTAGGTTGCAGTGAGGCAAAACACAAAGAAATAGGTTTACATGCTCAATCCAGCATAGAAGCATCACTCGTGTGTGTGGGTGTGGGTGTATATATATATATATATATACACACACACACTCTCCACCATGGATATGGACATTAACACATGCATAAGCAGGTGGCCACTCTGGACTAGAGCTCCCTTAGATAGCTGAGAGGGGTAAAACCACCAAAGAGCAATCATTTAGGGCACCCCAATGGGACATAACTCAGACTAATAATATACTTAACAGGTCTCTAGCTCTTTATAGCTTTGAAGCTGAAATATATCAAGCAAATCTAATGCGAGAAAATTGAGGAAAAGGAATATTTATGCTGAAGATCAGGGAAAAGCATCTTTATGGTGAGATTGATTAGAGCATGGAACAATCTCTCCAAGGAAATGGGGAAAGCCACTCCTCTGGGGAGGTTTGAAACTAGACTGGGAAAAGGTCCAGAGAATAGACCGTAAGGAGCTAGCTCCCACCAACCACTAGATGATCTAATAAAGCTTTTCCATCTCTAACTTCCATGATATATTGTATAAATTAAAGAGCACACTCAATCCGTTCTTTGCTCAGGAAAGAGACCATAATTTCAAATATTGAGGGAAGCATTAGAAATGCAAGAGGGGAGAAATGTCGTGGTGGAAATAATTCATCTTGTAAATGCACCAATGGTAAAGGAAGGGGACTCGCAAGGTCCCATACCTTTGCACAATCTCCCGTATAATCAGACAATTAAGAAAGTGTGAAGCTTTATTATACCTCCAGAGCCTACCTCTTGCCATCTGACGATATTCCAAAAATAACCCTGGAAATATGCAGAGACCCATTCCAAGTTGTTCCTGGCTCCCTGCACACTCTCCTCTAACGTATATTATCCTCCTGACATCAACACTCCTGCAATCAAACATTATTAAGGGCAAAACAGCAGTTCCAATTTCAGAGGAATTCCTGTGGTCAGATTTCCCCCCTTGAATTCCCTAATCTGAGCCTGATCCTAAATTCCTTAGGCACCCTGGCTTGTACTTTCCAGTGGGGCTCCAGAATCATACACATTTTCCACCCCCATTTGCAGTTTATTGTTTGGCAGTGGGATTTATTTAACCCCTCAGCTGCCAAAGGCTGGGAAATGTAGCCTTAACTGTTGTGGACAGCCACACCAAAAAGAGCACTGGCTTCTCCAGAGTGTAGGAGAATTGGTGTGGGTGCATGGGGAACTCTTCTTACAAATCAACAACTGTGAGCAGAACAAAGCCTTAGAGAGATCAGAGCCTTGAGGCCCAATTTCTGCTCCCATCTAAGAAGGTGGCAAAACATACCCAACTGTTTCATTGCTGCAAGATCAAACCCCTCATGTTTCAACTGCAAATGCACTGGGGGAGAGGGATCATGTCTTGCTATCCCCTGATACGTGTACATACTCCCACCCCTGTACAAAGCTGTGGGAAAATAAACTGTGTTTAAAACTTTTTGTGCACATTACAGGAAACCAATTCAGAGGCATCTAAGAAACTACAGGTGATGGTGCAGATTGTATTCATGCCACAGGAGGAGCACAGATCTGGGCGTGGTGGCCCAGCCTTGCTCGAGACTGACAGATCTGCTAGTATTTCAGTGCCTTCCAGCTCTCTGAAGGGGAAGAGATGTCATAGCCATCTGACCTTGGCAGAGGGGAGAGGCCCGGACAGATCATTTGCTTAGTATATATTAAAAAACAAAACAAACAAACAAACAAAAACCGCCATTCCCCATGAAAGGTTTCTCTGCCTTCCTGGCTGGCTCACCACTCCCCTTTCCTCCCTGCTCTACCGGGTGTGTCACTAAGGAAACCAAATCAGGTAGGTTTGAGCTGGCCATGTCCAGAAACTTTCAGCACCAACAAGTCTTCTGTGGACTGCCGTTTAGCCCACCCCAGGGGGAATTTTCCCTGATGCTTGTTCCTCCCCTTTCCTTCCCCAGTGTCGGTTCCCTCCAGCTCCTCAGTCCTCAGACAACGCCAAATACACACACACGCCTGCAGTTTGATCTCTGCTCTGACACAGAGCAAAATGTGTGTGTGTGTGCGCATGTGAGCGGCAACCAGAACAAGCTGCGTCTCCCCTTCATTTTGTTCTCTCCCAAGTGTCTTGCCCGTCACCTCCGAGCCCAGACCTGAGCGGATCCGTTCCCGGTTAGAGCATTCCCCATGATCTGGGGGAAGGGACAGGGTAGCTATGAGAAATGTGTCAGCTACCATTTCGGGGGTGGGGGAAGGCAGGGAGTCTGAGGGGACCTGAGCCTTCAAACCAGGAGATCAGGAAGGAACGGGCCGGATCTGTGCCCCCAGAAATGGACGCCCCTCCGAACCAAGATTGCCCCTCTCTCCTTAGCGTGCAATAGCGAGTGGCAGGCTGGCGGGGGAAGAAAGGAACACACCCCTCCCCAGCGGGCACTCGGAGGGGAAAGATGGGGAATTTTGCACAGGCAACGTGCAAGGCGGGGGGTAAATGGGATGGCGAAATCACAAGCAGGCCACCTGGACGCGGCTGCACCTAGGGCATGGGGGGGGCACCGAGCAGACACTGCAAGGAGAGGGGATATTCGGAGGCAGACACACACACTCACACACCCCCGCGCGGCCCCAGAAACACCCACCCCGCGGGTTTTGCAAGCCAGGCCACCGAGGGGCCGCAGATCCGAACGGAGGCTGCAGCCCGCGTCCGTGGGGCTAGAGCCCCGGCTGGGGCGGCGGCTGCGGTCCCAAGCGTGCAGGGCCCCGGGGAGGTGCAAGCAGGGGCCCCCCGCTCACCTGGCTGGCTGGCTGGCTGGCTGCTCCGGAGTCAGGCTGTGCAGGGAGCGGCTCAGCAGCGGCATCCCCCAAGCTCCGCGCCGCCTCGCTCTCCGCCCGCTTCCAGCGACGCGGCCGCTTCCCCGCCCTGCAGCGGGACAAATCGCTCGGCAAGCGGCGGCGGGGCGGGGAGGAATGGGAGGGCTGGGAGCGAAGGCTGCAGCCCGGCGGGCGAGAGGGGAGGGGCGGACCCAGCCTCCGCGCGGAGGGGGGGGGGGACGCCGCCGGCGGGGAAGGGGAAGAGGCTCCGGCAGCCCACCGAGAGCTAGGGCTGGCCCCTCGCCTCGCCCTGCCCGCAGCCAGGTGGGGAGCGGCGCTGCCTTGCTACAGCAAGCGGGGCTGGCGAGCCTGGGACCCCGGGCAGATCTCCCCAGGCACCAGCGCCCCAAGGCCACATCCCACGCCGGTCACGGTCACGGTCCCGCTCCCTGGCCGCAGGCACCCGCTGGACCGGCCCAGGATGGGGGCTGAGCTGTGTTGGGGTAGCGCCTGGGGGCCCAAGTGCTGCCAACATGGAAAGAGCAGCTAGCACCTGTGCAGCAGAACAAGTGGCCACCCCATCAGGCGTTGGGGTTTAATCCTCCCTAATGGAGCCGCTGTCCCTGGGACCCGCAAGCAGCAGGCTTGTCCCCGGCGCTGCTACGGCTGGGCAAGCAGCAAAGACGTGGGGGATCCAGCTTCCACATTTTGGATGGAGGCGTTTTCACACACCTCCAGTTTTCTTCGCTTCTTGCAACCCTTCGCCGCAGTGCAGTGAGTCTTCCTCCCGCACGGATTCCCGGGGAAGGCATTTCAGGCCCCCCAGCCCACATCTGTGGAAGAAACGAAATTTAAAAGGGTAGTTTGTGAAGGTTACATCACCCAGTGAGCGAATGGAAACTTTCCATGTGCCCTCCGCACCCAATCGCCAGGCTCCAACTGCACTGTCCCCCTGGATCCTCACTACAAACAATCCAGAGGCCTAGGCATGTAGGTAGGGGGAAAAAACATTGCCTTGCGTTTGTCCAGCACCTGGCACAATGCAGTCCTGAGCCATGACTAGGGACACCTAGACACTGCTGCAACACAATAACAACAGTATCAAAGTGTCCAGACTGGGGAAGTGTTGCAATGTGCTAATAACCCACTGGCAAATGCGGGGAGAGGGGAAAGGCTAATCCCACACAACAAATTCAACCGGCCTTGACCAACACCTGCTGTCAAGAGAGGGACAGGAGATTACCTGCACCACACACAAGCTACCTTTCATTTAGGATTTGGCTCTCTTTTTTTTCCCCCAGTCTTTGTTTTTGTCAATAATCCTTTCTGGGCTTAGTTTTGCATTTCTATCTAGGGCTGACTTTAAGGGCCTATTGTTCTCAGTAATCAGTTCTATCAGGATCACATTGGATTCCAGGGAGACTATTTTTCAGTGTAGCAGCCATGTTAGTCTGTATCCGCAAAAAGAAAAGGAGTACTTGTGGCACTTTAGAGATTAACAAATTTATTTGAGCTTAAGCTTTCATGAGCTACAGCTCACTTCATCGGATGCATTCAGTGTAAAATAAAGTGGGGAGATTTTATATACACAGAGAACATGAAACAATGGGTGTTACCATACACACTGTAACGAGAGTGATCAGGTAAGGTGAGCTATTACCAGCAGGAGAGAAAAAAAAACTTTTTGTAGTGATAATCAAGGTGGGCCATTTCCAGCAGTTGACAAGAATCTGTGAGGAATAGTGCAGGGGGGGGGAATAAACATGGGGAAATAGTTTTACTTTGTGTAATGACACATCCACTCCCAGTCTTTATTCAAGCCTAATGTCGTGGTGTCCAGTTTGCAAATTAATTCCAATTCAGCAGTCTCTCGTTGGAGTCTGTTTTTGAAGATTTTTTGTTGAAGAACTGCGACTTTAAGTTCTGTAATCGAGTGACCAGAGAGATTGACATGTTCTCCGACTGGTTTTTAAATGTTACAATTCTTGACGTCTGATTTGTGTCCATTTATTCTTTTACGTAGAGACTGTCCAGTTTGGCCAATGTACATGGCAGAGGGGCATTGCTGGCACATAATGGCATATATCACATTGGTAGATGTGCAGGTGAACAAGCCTCTGATAGTGTGGCTGATGTGATTAGGCCCTACGATGGTGTCCTCTGAATAGATATGTGGACACAGCTGGCAATGGGCTTTGTTGCAAGGATAGGTTCCTGGGTTAGTGGCTCTGTTGTGTGGTGTGTGGTTGCTGGTGAGTATTTGCTTCAGGTTGGGGGCTGTCTGTAAGCAAGGACTGGCCTGTCTCCCAAGATCTGTGAGAGTGATGGGTCGTCCTTCAGCATAGGTTGTAGATTCTTGATGATGCGTTGGAGCGGTTTTAGTTGCGGGCTGAAGGTGATGGCTAGTGGCGTTCTGTTATTTTCTTTGTTGGGCCTGTCCTGGAGGAGGTGACTTCTGGGTACTCTTCTGGCTCTGTCAATCTGTTTCTTCACTTCAGCAGGTGGGTATTGTAGTTGTAAGAATGCTTGATAGAGATCTTGTAGGTGTTTGTCTCTGTCTGAGGGGTTGGAGCAAATGCAGTTGTATCATAGAGCTTGGCTGTAGACAATGGATTGTGTGGTGTGGTCTGGATGAAAGCTGGAGGCATGTAGGTAAGTATAGCGGTCAGTAGGTTTCTGGTATAGGGTGGTGTTTAAGCGATGGTCACATAAGCGTTCTTTCACATCTATAATTGGGGAATACAGCCCATTTGCTTGACAAAAATCAAAGAAAGGATCAAGTGTGTTTTGTTTTAAGGCAGCAGATACAAAAAGACACTTGTTGGGTTACATAATTTACGAACAAGCATTACTCTAACACCAGTTACTGGCCTTAGCGCCTTCGAGCTGGGCTGCTGCCTCCACAGAGGCGAGTGACTTCCTGTAACAATGCATTATGCAATATTTGAAAGGACTATTGGTAGGCAGCAGCTATTTTATTGCTGGTGAACTCAGAGAAGAATGCTCTAATGACAGCTCAAGGGAGGTAGAGGATCAGACAAAGATTAGACCCAATTGCATGTGGTTTTTAAATGTATGTCCATTTCTATACAAATCCAGTGTTGGCCTCAGACTCCTGACACATTGCCAGCGTGGCACTAGGTGTCACCAAAGGAGAGGGGCCTCATCTACACCCTCTTATGAATAATAGCTGCTGGGAACAGACACAGCCAGTAAGGCCCTAGCTACATTACTGGAGTAAGCTGCGCTAGCGTAAGCCTTGCTGTGGTCTCATGCAGTGTGTCTACACTAGGGCTTTGCACTGGTGTGACTTGCCTTAATGTGGACAGGGCCTAAATCAGTTCCACACAGAACTATGCCGTTTGCCCCACTGCAAACATGTGCACACGCAGAGGGAATCTGCCATTTAGCTTAACCTAGTGAACAGCCATAGAACCAGCCCCTGACTTCACATTCATGGAGCCACTAGCACACGCTTGAATGAAGCAGGCTTATTTTACTGCTACATAAAATGCCTCCCTTTATTAGTCACACTGGGGCTTTTTCTTTACAGACCACACTCCAGCAGGCAGTACCGGGAACAAAACTAAGCCACATGGTCTAGTGGTTAGAGCCAAGGACCAGGAGCCAAGAGGATACAAGGGTCTAGTCCCCTACTGAGCTGTTGACTCATTATACAAACTTGGGCAAGTCTTTGCCTCTTTGTGCTTTGTGCCTCAGTCAAACCCAGCTGCAAAGTTGGGTAAATAGCAGAAACTTCATGGAAAGTTCAGATGCTGCATCAGAGCCAAGCTTGAGAGAGCTTTCATCTACAAATAAATTTCAGCTTGCTACTCAAAATTCCCCCCGCAGTCCCCATTGGATACGTTCTTCATTTTGAGCCCTAACCACTCTTGTGTAGAGTTGCTGTGCACCGTTAAATAGCTGCTGTGTTTTACCCCAGGGGTGGCTGCAATTCAACGGTGAGTGAAGTGATTTGTATGTCACACTTTGCTAAGTTTGCATGAAAGAAAATACAGATTATTATAGCTGGAAGTATACGATACTGCAGCTGCATTCACTTATACTGTATTCTCATGAACTATTATTATCCTTACAATAGAATTTTTATCTGTCAGACTCTCCAAGGAAAAAAAAATATTTTTTACGGAACTGATGTATATATGCCACACACCAGTGAAAGCTCAGGATCTGTACATGTTAGAAATCACTTTGGGATTTCAAATCAGTCAACGGGTAACCCAGCTAGGACAATCACAAATGCAGATTCTTTCCTTGCTACTTTGTGACACACACCTGAGCATGAATTTCTTTAGCAAAGCCATAGATGGCAGTACTTGATGTTCAGCAGATGGAGTTTTTTCAATGATTCCTTCATTCCATTTCTTTCTTTCAAAGGAAACCGACCAAACTGGATTTTCTCTTAATCACTATGGAGTTGAGGAGAGAAGCTCCTGAACAGGTCCAAGGCAGTGTAAACGTACAACAGTGCATGTGCACACGCACAGCTCTGTAACAGTCTGCCCACTGAACTGTGGGGAAAGAACTGGACTTGTAAAATAACCATCACTGGCACATGATGTATTGATTACACCCTTCATGTGATGGAATCTCTGCTAGTTATTCAATGATAGTCACATGAGCCTTCATGCATGCTTATCAAAATACCACTGGAGTAGTGGAAGCAGAGGAGATGGCTAGCATTAGAGAGATTCCATACCAGGTATCATGCAGGTGGTTGGAAAATAAGTATTTTATTTTTTTAAAAATTAAAAGAAATGAAAACTTTGGAAAATTGTTATTTCCAAAAGCAGTCCCTTTTCATCAAAACGTATTTTGGACCAAAACTACTGACCAGTTGCAACATATCCTGTAGGAGGGGTCCTCTGCTCGCAACCACTTTTGTTTGGCTCCCTAGCTATAGCCTTTATCACAAGCTTCTGGGAAAGATAATTATGCTTTAACAGACGCTGCAGTTCGAATGGAAAATCTTTGCTGGGCCTGCACAATGAAGCTCCCCAGCAGCAGTCTGCAGGCCCAATGTTCATACTGCCAGCTCAGCAGGACACCCCAATGAAACCCTCTCGGGGGAGTCAGGCTTTTGTGGTGCAACCAGAATGAAGAGAGTCTCTGGCCAAAGTCCCACCATCCAGCAGAACTAGCTTGAAATAATGGCTGAGGAAAAGACCAATACCAATAAGAACAGACAAGTAGGGCTACAAAGCCCAGATGCCCCTCTACCTGAATCTCCAAACACGGAAGGTTTGGTCACTGAGCTCCTGCCAATTCCTCTTCAGGGCCATCATGTTCTTTACATGCCAAGAGGTCCTTCCTTTGCTGTTTGGCTATGTCGTAGCACTGATACTGACTCCCAGAGGTATAATGCAAGGAAGGCCAGCAACTGCTTCCACCAGTAGCAACCCCTGGGTACATCTCCACATGGAAACCTGCCTGGTGCGAGGAGGCACATGCTGCAGAGAGTGGCTTTTCCTTGGCTCCACCCCCACTCACCTCTGGCCCTGGCCCGTACTGAAGCCAAGGAGCCCCAGCCAGCCATGCACAGTTAGAGCAGAGGCCTGTGTAGGATCTAGGTTAAGGTGGCAGCATGCCATGAAGCTGTGTCCCGGCCCGATTGTCCTTCCCTAGTTTGTGCCCAAGGGAGGTAAGCAGGTGGACTTGTCATGACACTGTTGCATTGGCTCATTGGTATCTGCACAGGCTTCTTGCATTAGCCAGGGCAAATCTGCACATAGGTGTTTAAAACGGCACTCTGTGTGGCTGATTCACCTCCACTGAATCCAGTGTAACCCCCTTGCCTCCAGTGGAGTTACTCCTGATTTACACCAGCGTGAGAGGGGAGTTGAGTTGGGGGTTCTGTGAACATCCTTGTTTTTCTGACACTAGTAGTACTGTAATTATTTCCCTTTTCTCATTAAGTAGCTGTAGTCCCTGGGTGTGGATAGGTCCTGGGTTAGCAGACATCAAAGACAACTGCTTCTCTGCATAGCTGTACTGACTTTGCCTCAGTTCCTTCTGTCTTTTTATCATTCCTAATTTCCCCATTAAAAACAATTACCCCTACCGTTCACCATCTTTCACACAAACATTTATGAATTCGTTCTCCTGATACCCATGTTGTGGAGGCACAGCCCAGGTGTGTAATTATTGTTATGAAGCGTTCTTCAACCGAACCTGAAAAACCTCAAGGATGGGGCAGAAGTTGAATTGTGCTTTCATTCCGCTCATTTCCAGTGTGGACTCGTGCGCACGGCAGGACAAGATCCTCAGCTCCTGTAAATCAGCATTGTTCCATTGAAGTGAATTCTCAGCTACACCAGCTGAGAATCCAGCCCCATCATCATCTGTGACAATACAGGTGGGAACAATACATGCTGTGGGACACACGCTAACTGCCTCACTGTACTGCAGTGGGGGTGAGGTATGCTCAGTACCCAGCTGGATTTGCGCTCTGACCAGGTCGCCTCCTTTCCACCTATTGACCAGCAGTTTCTATGCTGCAGTCCATCACCGCAGTGGCTGAGCACCCAATGGACACTGATGCAGACAGCCAGCTCAGCAGACCTCGATAGTACTGCCCAGAAAGACCACAGATCCGGTTCGGTGGAGAAGGCGCTTGGCCAGGTGTGTCGACAAGGCATGGTATTAGTGCCCTAATGCATGTATGCCTGTGACAATGGACTCAGCTCAGTCAGCAGCAGGTCTTTCTGCTGCCCCCTCGGCTGGACAAAGACGCCCCTTTTGTGACCCCTCTTTCATACACTGATACCCTTCTGAGGTGGTTAGTTACCACCCTACCCCTTGTATCTGTTGGCTCGAACAAAACATCTCCATCCATTATCCTGACCTTATCTTTAGGAGGGGTCAGTGTGTCCCTCCACCATCTTCAGGGAGTGTGTTTACAAATAACTTTGCATCAGGGTGTTCTTGTACTACCCTTCTGGAATACCTAGTGCCTAGTACTTCGTAGGAGTGCCTGTTTTTTAACAACCCCAGCAATACTGTTGCCAGGTTCATGTACCAGACAGTGAACCTGTAAGCATCTGCTTTGACACAGGGCCTGACTGGTTCACAGCATGGCTTTACTTTGGTTCAGGACACGGCCTAACTTTGTAGTCTAAGGTTTAGGCCTCAGACCCTACACCAGGCCCAGAGCTCCAGGCTCTCTCTCCTATACATGTAATAGCGCTGGCTGCAGGAGAAACTCACAGCTACCACATGCCAACCTCTCTCAGCAGGAGGCGCTGTAGGGAAAGGTGCAGGAGCACTGGCTGTGGGAGAACGCACAGCTACTGCAGTCCCAGCCCCTCCCAGCAGGAGGTGCTGTAGGGAATGGTGTAATATTGCTGGCTGTGAGGCCTCTCCCAGTTTATAGAAACCACCCAGAAACGCTAAGTTTGCCTGAATCCTTTATTCCCCAACAGCTCCCTGCCAGCAAACCAGGGTTTCTCAGAAAGGGACTCACAGAAGCTGCCCATTCCTACTCCTCGACCAGACAGCGGCCGATAAAGCTCAGCCTTTGAGGTTTCACGTCTGTGTGTTTGCAGCAAGCGGTTATTTTGGGAACCCAAGCCTGAGCTGCCACTAGCGTTGATGCTTTGCGATAACAACCTCTCAAGCCTCTCGTTTGTTTGTGCAGGGCATGAAAAGCCTTTTTGTGCAGCTCGGTGAGCCTGTAGCCAGCTGGGAGCTGCAAGGCACTCTGTGCGGCTCAGATCCCCTTCACCCTTGGCATGCTCCCTCCCTGGCAGTTGGGTGCTAGGCTCAGCAGCCAGGCGGCTGAGAGCTGGGAAAGCTCTTTCCAGAGACATTCAGCTCCGGAGAAGGAGAAACTTGGACTCTTACTCCATGTCTGCTATTAAAGGGACATTGTTGGGATAAAAGTCGTTGTGGCCAGATGCCACTTTCTTAGATGACAGTAAATCAGGAGAAACTCCATGAATCTCAACGTGACAGACAGGAGATATGGGCTGTTTCTGAAAACCAACCATCCATGTCAGTGTTTCTGACACATCTTAGACAATTAAAACAGCAGGAAAAAAATCAAAATTGAAATTTTCTTCAAACAACCTCCTCCCCCCACTACATTCTTCCTTTGCTTTGCCCATTTCCCTCCCTTTGGAGAATGTGAACAGACAGGTCAGTGTTTGTTTCTAGTCTGTTTCACCTTCCACATGTCAATGTTTGGTTTGCAGACAGGTAGGGAATTCTTTACAGCCAAACAAAAAAGTTAACACGTTGCAGTGGGGGAGGTCTAGGTTGGATATTAGGAAACACTATTTCACTAGGAGGGTGGTGAAGCACTGGAATGGGTTACCTAGGGAGGTGGTGGAATCTCTATCCTTAGAGGTTTTTAAGGCCCGGCTTGACAAAGCCCTAGCTGGGATGATTTAGTTGGTGTTGGTCCTGCTTTGAGCAGGGGATTGGACTAGATGACCTCCTGAGGTCTCTTCCAACCTAATCTCTATGATTCTATGAAACACATTAATATTGCTCGTTGACTCTGCACAACCTTGCTGCACAAAGGTTGCAAAGCTAAATTTGGTTGCTAAAACAAATTAGACAGGAACTCTCTGGGCAGTTGGAGTCTGATTCAAAGCCCACTGGAGTCAAAGAGCTTTGGATCAGGCCCTTCTCTTCCCCCAACTTGAGTGGCACTTTCGGGACAGAGGCCAGAAGGCAGTTGTTTTCCACACACGCACTTCACCCTGTCATTCATCACTCCCAAATGCTCCCAGTCCCCCATCATCCTGCTGTGATCTCACTATCTCACAGGTGTCACTATGGGTAAGTCTACATGGCAAGCAGAAACCCAGAGCAGCATGGGTCTACAGACTCGCTATGGCACTTTAAATAGCCATGTAGATGGTTGGGTTTGGGCTGGTGCTCGCACTCTGGAGCCAATCCCCCTCCATAGGCTTCAGAGCCTGATCTCCCGCCTGAGCCTGAATGGCTACCCAGCTATTTTTAGCACCAGACCTAGGCTCTGAGGCTCCCTGCTGCAGACGTACCTGAGTCACATCACCAATGGAGAATTAGGTATACAGAGGTTTTACTTTGTTTTTTTATCTTAAACTTAAGAAAAGAATGATTCACATCAGCCACATCTGCATCTTTGCAGAGACTGGAGAGCCAGGCAGGGGAAAGGGGATCAGCCTCCCAGAGCAATGTCCTGAAACCTTGAGAGAAGAGAAAGGTTAAAGAACAACACTTAGTGCTTTCCCTCTTCAAACCCTTATCAGCACTGTGGCCTCACCACACCCCTGTGAGATAGGGAGGGATTCATATTCCCACTTTGCAGATGGGGAAACTGAGGCACAGAGAAGTGACGTGACTTTCCCGAGGACATGCACTCGTCAGTAATGGGACTGACTTTAGACTGATCTTGTTTCTTCCTATGGGAGATGGTCTCCATATTGGGAAAGTGGGAGCTGCTTTAGGAGAACCTCTTAAGGAGGCAGGAACCTCTGATGGGTGACTAGTTGGGAGGGATCAAAGATCCATACAGAGAGTTATAAACAAAGCAACCAGCCAGAGGAAACACTTCTCTTCATTTCCTTCTTCACTGATTCCAAAGGCAGCAAAAATGGGACCATCAGTGTCAGAGCCCAACCACAGCTGACATACCAGTGCCCTCTCCCTGCTCCCCTGGCCCTCACACAGCACCAGGGGACCACACACGGCACAGATCCTGCCCAGCCGCTGGGTGGAAAGGCATGGGATGGCTTGGCTTGCTCCTCTTGCTCCTAAAATAGAGTGAGTGGACCCCACCCTAGGGCTGGAGACCCTGGGCAGTTTAGTCCTTCCCCAAGCCCTAAGCTGTAATGGTGGGTCTGTGGGGGCATTAGGGCAAAGGATGGGAGTGGTCCAGTGGGGTAGTTGTGGGTCTGCCCCCCTCACAGTAGAAGAAGGAGCTCCTTGGTTCTAACACATACTGATTAAAGGTAACGATTTGACAGCTTAATTAAACACCAGTCTGAGAATGCCATGCACTGAATTAAATCAGAGTCTGACAACAACCCTGCCCCACAGAGAGTGACAGCCAGTAGCCACCCCACATTGATCTCCCTGGCCCCAGAGGAGAGAGAAAGCAGGAGAGATTAGATGCGATGCATAAATCAGGAGCAGAAAAATTCCCACTTGCCTGGTTGCCATCAAGCACCATGCAGCTAAAATCTGCCAAGTCCACAGCACACCTTGACCCAAGTCCCGGTCCACACCCAAAAGAATCCCCCTTTGAAATGGCTGCCAGCTCCTCTACTGTCTCCAGTTATGAAAGACGTTCTTTAATTGAGATCCATATTTAATTCTGTCCTAAACAGGTTTGGTTTGGGACGTGGGAGAGGAGGACATTCTATTAATTACTGTATTACAGCAGAGCTGGTGACTCATGGGACTGCCATGCTAGAAAACACTATTTCTGCTCAAGAAATTGACCTTGTGCTATTTTATGCTACCTGAGCTATTAATTATCAGTGCAAACATTTTGAGACCGTAAGAACTTTTCTATTCAGAATTATACAGGTGAAGGGGACAGCGCAAAAGGGGCTTAAATGCAGCACTGCCAACTCTTCTGAATAGCATGATTAATGGCTACTGTCTTTAAAGCCCCAGCTCCTGGAGTCAGGTGGTTATGTGAGAACCTCGGCTTTCATTTAAAAAAAGAGTACGTTTCTAGCCCTTGTGGCTGCAGAGAAAAGTTTCAGAAATGTGGAGGCAAATAAAATGAACCCATCGATTCATAGACATCAAGGCCAGATGAGATCATGGTGATCATCTACTGTAACGTGCTGCTTAACTAAGTGACTCCTGCATCAAGCCCGTAGCTTCTGTTAAGCAAGAGCGTCTCTCAGTTTTCCACAGAGTAAGCCTCCTTTTCTTCTGATCAAGGCAGGAATAAAACTGAGGCAGACACATCAGCCAAGAGAGTGAAAGAAACAACCTTGAGCAGGGCACGTTCCAGGCAGTGTTCCCAGCTGTGGGACAATGGGCCACTGCATAGAGTACAGAGAGAAAGAGATGGTGAAGAGCTCTCCAAGGTAAGCAGCAGCATGATCCAAGTTTACTGCCAGCAGCTGGATGGCCAAATGAACCACACCAGAGCATTTCAGCAGAGCATCGTGGTTCTCTCTTTATGCAGTCCCCAAAGGGGAACCCAAAGAATCATCCTCTCTTATAGGATATCACTAAGCCGATTACACCCCTGAGAGCTGAGCAGGTCAGGGGAATGAGTGTGGGGTAGGCAGATTAGATAGATAGGATTAGATCAGATAGAGCCAGAATTTTCCTTTTTTGGGGGGGTAGGGGAGGATTTATTTCAGGCTAATCCACCCCTGCCTCGGCTGCTCCAGCACTGTCTCTGGAACGAACCAGTCTTAGTCAGCATGATGCTCCTGGATCCACAGCCCAGGGGGCACAAGCAAGAGGGCAGGGACTGGTGTGGGGCATACTTGGGTGGTGAGTGGAGAAGGGGGGGGAATAAAGGGGAAGCATCAGAAAGGAGACGCCTCTTTCATCTGTAAAGAGGAGACAAGGAAAGCGTCAAAAGTGCTGACAGAATCAGAGCAGTTGCCTCCAACCCCAACTGTGTAGGGCGCGGAGGCCCTTCCAGCCACCTCCTTCTGCCTCCATCCCAGGAGCAGCTGGGGGTTGGGGGTTCAATAGGACCATTGCAGGAGCTACAGAGGCTGCTCTCTTCATCAGCTCGCCTAAGTCTCTCCATTGCCTGCTGATGCCATTTAGCTATCTAGGACAAAGTGGGCCCATTCTATTGCCAGGCTTCCATGCTATAGCAACACAACCAGAGGTGCAGACGTGAGGTAACAGATATTTGTCAGTATATTGTCTCCTCTGATTTCAGAGTCAGCCTGCAGCTTTCCTAGGGCACATTCCCATGTTTAAATACCCTGGGGGCACGCTCTAGATACACAACCATGCAGTTAGCAAGGCAGGGGAGCGGAGGCAAGAAACAGTCGTAAGGGCCAGGGAGGCACTTTGTTTGGAGCCGCAATGCGTGGCGGTCAGCCCGGCGGGCACAGGGAGCAGTGGGCCCAGGGGATGCCAGCAG
Organism: Lepidochelys kempii; assembly: GCF_965140285.1. Taxonomy (NCBI): domain Eukaryota; kingdom Metazoa; phylum Chordata; order Testudines; family Cheloniidae; genus Lepidochelys; species Lepidochelys kempii. The sequence goes on along the minus strand of NC_136392.1, from coordinate 25,289,911 downwards.
CATATGTACTCTTTGGCCACTTGGCCGGTACGAACAGTCTGAGGCAAACTCCTCCTGGACTGCTGGGGTACAGGTCAGGCCATGTGGCACAGGCAAGGGGATTTCCCCATAACTGCTCGCCAATGGCCTTGATGGCACAAGCACTGAATGACTCCACTCGCTGTTCTCAGTGTACCAAGCAAACCATAGGCACGGTCGGTCTGCATGCTGCCCAGTGTGCCATGGCAGTACATGCCTTCTGTGCCACCCAATGCACCCAAGGCTGCTGAGCCGATCAAGCCTGTTGTGCCACCCAGCATGCCCTGTGTGCACCCGCCCCCCCTCCACAAGCCCAGGCTTGCCAGATGGAACACACCCATCACCTCACCACGGGGCCGCCCAGCAGAGTATACCCACCCTCTTGCCCCAGTGGCCCGAAGCCGCCCAGCAGAACGTACCCACCGCCTCGCCCCATTGGCCCGGGGCCACCCAGCAGAGCGTATCCACCGCCTCGCCCCATTGGCCCGAAGCCGCCCAGCAGAACATACCCACCGCCTCGCCCCATTGCCCCGGGGCCGCCCAGCAGAGCGTACCCACCGCCTCGCCCCATTGCCCCGGGGCCGCCCAGCAGAGCGTACCCACCGCCTCGCCCCATTGCCCCGGGGCCGCCCAGCAGAGCGTACCCACCGCCTCGCCCCATTGGCCCGAAGCCGCCCAGCAGAACATACCCACCGCCTCGCCCCATTGCCCCGGGGCCGCCCAGCAGAGCATACCCACCGCCTCGCCCCATTGCCCCGGGGCCGCCCAGCAGAGCGTACCCACCGCCTCGCCCCATTGCCCCGGGGCCGCCCAGCAGAGCGTACCCACCGCCTCGCCCCATTGCCCCGGGGCCGCCCAGCAGAACGTACCCACCGCCTCGCCCCACTGGCCCGGGGCCGCCCAGCAGAACGTACCCACCGCCTCGCCCCACTGGCCCGGGGCCGCCCAGCAGAACGTACCCACCGCCTCGCCCCACTGGCCCGGGGCCGCCCAGCAGAGCGTACCCACCGCCTCGCCCCATTGGCCCGGGGCCACCCAGCAGAGCGTATCCACCGCCTCGCCCCATTGGCCCGAAGCCGCCCAGCAGAACATACCCACCGCCTCGCCCCATTGCCCCGGGGCCGCCCAGCAGAGCATACCCACCGCCTCGCCCCATTGCCCCGGGGCCGCCCAGCAGAGCGTACCCACCGCCTCGCCCCATTGGCCCGGGGCCGCCCAGCAGAGCGTACCCACCGCCTCGCCCCATTGGCCCGGGGCCGCCCAGCAGAACGTACCCACCGCCTCGCCCCACTGGCCCGGGGCCGCCCAGCAGAGCGTACCCACCGCCTCGCCCCATTGGCCCGGGGCCGCCCAGCAGAACGTACCCACCGCCTCGCCCCATTGGCCCGGGGCCGCCCAGCAGAACGTACCCACCGCCTCGCCCCATTGCCCCGGGGCCGCCCAGCAGAGCGTACCCACCGCCTCGCCCCATTGCCCCGGGGCCGCCCAGCAGAGCGTACCCACCGCCTCGCCCCATTGGCCCGGGGCCGCCCAGCAGAACGTACCCACCGCCTCGCCCCACTGGCCCGGGGCCGCCCAGCAGAGCGTACCCACCGCCTCGCCCCAGTGGCCCGGGGCCGCCCAGCAGAACGTACCCACCGCCTCGCCCCATTGGCCCGGGGCCGCCCAGCAGAGCGTACCCACCGCCTCGCCCCATTGCCCCGGGGCCGCCCAGCAGAGCGTACCCACCGCCTCGCCCCATTGGCCCGGGGCCGCCCAGCAGAACGTACCCACCGCCTCGCCCCACTGGCCCGGGGCCGCCCAGCAGAGCGTACCCACCGCCTCGCCCCATTGGCCCGGGGCCGCCCAGCAGAACGTACCCACCGCCTCGCCCCAGTGGCCCGGGGCCGCCCAGCAGAACGTACCCACCGCCTCGCCCCATTGGCCCGGGGCCGCCCAGCAGAACGTACCCACCGCCTCGCCGCAGTGGCCCGGGGCCGCCCAGCAGAACGTACCCACCGCCTTGCCCCACTGGCCCGGGGCCGCCCAGCAGAACGTACCCACCGCCTCGCCCCACTGGCCCGGGGCCGCCCAGCAGAACGTACCCACCGCCTCGCCCCATTGGCCCGGGGCCGCCCAGCAGAGCGTACCCACCGCCTCGCCCCATTAGCCCGGGGCCACCCAGCAGCCCATGCCTGCCCAGCACAGCCAGTACATCTTTAACATGTCCTTGATTCTAAGGGCTGTCGATGGACAAAGGCAGCACAGGGGAATGCTGGCTGGTAACAGCAAAGGCCTAATCTTTCTATTCCCCTTGGAAGGACTTCTGTTGCAGCAGCTCCAGGGCTCCCCCCACGAGATCAGATACTAGGGTTTCTCCCTTCATGGCCAGCACATTGAACTAGGTTGTGCTGATGTTAGTGATGTAATTACAGGAGCTCACCATGTACCCACTGCGGTGGGAAACCTGCACGTGACTCTAAGCTACTGCTTCAAATCCAGCCTGGTAGGTGGAGAGTATCCAGCACTGATCCTGTTGTCTAACATCAGGGCTGTGCCCCATGGGCGCTCTCTCAGCAAGCTGACAAGTGTCCGTGATCCAGATGGCAGAAAAGGGGGCCGGGATTGGAGATGGGCCTTGTGTCATCCCCTCATAGCTGAGAAGGAAGGAAATGTCATGTCCATGGCATTGGACAGCCCCTGAATATGGGAGCGCTCAAGTGATCATGCAGGTAAAGAGGTCCTAGAGATTGATACAATATACTTGGCCATAGAGGGGCTGCAGTGATAGACATGTAAGTACCAGTTTAGCAACAGAGGAATTGCCAGCCTGGATCAGATCCAAGCTCCAGCTCGCCCAGGACCTGTCTCTGACAACAGCTAGCACCAGCGGCTTCAGAGGAAGGCATAAGGACCCCGCGGAAGGCAGATGTGGGCAATCTGCCCCCACAGGTCTCATTCTGATCTCCACAGCTAAGACGGGCAGAAGCCCTGCTGCAAGAGCTGTAACTAGCAGGCTCTGCAGCCAGCTTGCTCTCCCAATGGGCCACAGGGGCATGCAATCCAATCCAGACCCTTCGTTCTGAATTTTTTACTCTGTTATTTTTAAATTAGCCCATCTCCTTCCTGCTTGGCCCTCCAACTCCTCTGCTGTAGGCAGGCAAATACCACAGGAGTGACCTCCCCACCCAGCTCAAAAAATGTCAGTGCTACCCACTCATCTGGATGGATTCTCCTTCCCTCCTCCTCAAAAACTCCTCTTCCTCCCAGTCCTGCGTCCTGACCCAGCTGGGGCCTGATAGTCTTACTGTCGTGCTTGGGCCTCCTCTGAACACAGGGCCTGAAAGATCCCAACTCTAGATCCAGCCTAGCTGGGTTCCCCAGAGCTCTAGTCTCAGCAGCCTTTGGCACCAGACGCCCTGGCTGGCATGAAACCCGACGGGCACTCTGACCCATCACCTGGTGGCTGCATGCTCCTTGGAAAAGGGAGCCCCTTGCCATCGGATGTGCTGCTCTCTCACCTCTGCTGGCAGCCCGGAGAGGTTAATAAGAAAAGCTCAAGCCAGTAAGGCAACAGTCTAGTAGTCTCGCCCGCCGGGCCCGACAGCAACCCCCAGTGACAGGCCCGTTACCTGCCAGCCAGAACAACGCTGGAATCCAGGGCCAGGAGCCCAGCCCAACTCCATTTCAAACAGCCACCAGAGTGCAGTGAGGGATTCTCTCCTGAGCCCAAGTGAAAGAGGTGAGTCCACTCCCTGGCTGATATTAGAGCAGGTGCCCATCTGTGCTCAGTCATGCACCAGCCTTCCAGCTCCACTGTCCCCCACCACCAAGCGACTTGCCTTTACCTTTCAGGGGAGACCTCCCTGGGATCTACCTTCCCCCTACGTTTTGGAGTCCTGAAAGCAGAAGCATGCTCTCCTCCTGAGTGGGAAGGGCCTGCTGTTCCATGTGGTGTCAGTGTCCTCTGACCTCTCCAGCTGATGCCAGAATCAGACTCAATCCAAGGCCCTGGCCACGAGCAGGCTGGGGCCTGGCTGTCGCCATCTTCCCGTACGTGTCCCATTGCTGGTGATGCTGACAGCAAAGTGTGAAACTCTCCAGGAACTGCAGCAGAGGGCCCTGGCCTAGGTGCTCACTGCCAGAAAGGAGACTAGCTCATGTCTGGGGCTTGGAGGGATGATGGTCCATCTTTCAAACAGAATTTGAGAAGCAAACAGCTTCTCGCAGCCAGAGCCCCAGGTGGGCCTGGGTCCCAGATCTATCCAAAGCCCCTGGGGCAAGTGAGTGGTAAACAGAGTCATCAAGCAGGAAGGGAAACAAAAGAAGCTCCAATAGATGAGGGAAAAGCAGCAGGGAACATCCTTCTCTTGAGACTTTTTGTCTCCTGGTACCTAGCTGGAAATGCTTTTAAAGAGGAGGACTGAAACTATGAAAAGGAGGGACAAACACCCAAGAAACCCCTCCACCCCAGCCCCCGACCATCGCATTCATGGCACCTGAAGTGACAAGACAAAGGAAGCATTCGCTGGATTCTGGGGAGTAGGGGTTCTGACCTAAGAGGTTTGGTCAATAACACTGCTGAGAACATATGGTGAGAAACTTTGCCTGAATCTGATGTAATTTGTTAAGTTAGGCACCAGTAGCATTTTAACTTTATTTTCTTGTATCCATTTCTGACTTTCATGCCTCATTACTTGTACTCACTTAAAAGCTCTCTCTGTAGTTAATAAACTTGTTTTATTGTTTTATCTAATCCACTTAAATTGAAGTGCCTGGGAAACTCCATTTGGGTTGGCAAGTTGTGTGCATATTATTTCTAGTAAAGCAATAATGGACTTTATATAAACTTGTATTGTCCAGGAGAGGGCTGGGCAGCACAAGACATACATTCTGGAGGGAAATCTGGGACTGGAAGTGTGCTGGGCTCACCCTGGGGTAATCTTTAAAGAGCCACCGTCTGGCTGGCTGGCTGCAGCACACAGACATTGGCTGGGAGTGAATTGCCTGCTGGAGGCTGTTTGTGAGCAGTCCAGGCTGGAAGCTACAGCAGCAAGACATTGTAAAGGGCTCCCCAGGTTACAGGGCAGGGGTGACACAGCTACTCATTAGTCTAGATTGTACCCTGGTATGTCACAGCCTCCCACCCCTACCTTCACTGAGGCAGCTGGACAATTCTATAATGCTCTTTCCTGAGGGGGCACATTCCTTCCCTGGGACGTAGGCCTGGAGCTTGGGGACTGGGTCTCTGAGCAAATGCCAACACAAGTGAGAAGAAGCAGAGTTGTGCAAGCAAATCCTATTTTGTTCTTAATTCCTCCCCACCCCCACCTTGGACTCATTATGCCCTTCGCAGCAACATCTCACATGACCTCTCCCCAGGGCAAGCAGCCACAGCAGCAGGAAACGCAAGGACAGCCCAGCGCAGAGTCTTGATCTGCGTGCAGGAGGGGCTGCTGGGGAGTTTTATATTTTCTACTGTCAAAGAACTTAAAAGAAGACAGCAGCCAATTTGCTCAGCCCAGGGGTGCTGGCGGCTCACAAAGGAGCATCCCCTGTCATTATTTCTCAACATGTACAGAAGAGTTATTGGAAAACAGAGGCCCCGACCCAGCCACATGCTGTGCACCTTGACTTCCACCGAGTCCTGCAGGAGCCAAAGGTGCTCAGCACCCAACAGAAGCTTCCCAGAGCTATTTAGGATTGGGCCCAGTGTTTGTAGTGGAAACAAAGCATTTCTAAGCAGTGCCCTCCAGCTGGAGTTACCAGCCTGCAGGAAAAGCGCCTCATTGATGGCAAGCTAATTAAAAGTCACAACGCGCCCCATCCCTGCAGCTGGCTTGTAACTCCAGAGACCCAGTCAGGAGCACAGGGAAGGCATTATAATTGGACGGCCTTGTGATTAAGGCCCTGGGATTCGCAGCTTTGCCACAGACTCCCAGTGTCATTTGGGGTGACGTGCATAGTGCCAGGTTGTCAAAAAATGAAGCCTCCAGTGTCTGAGCATCTTACACAGCTCTGGTCCCTTGTTTTGGGGCCTACCTGGGCGCTGAGCTCTTGTAACTCATTTCAGCACTTCAGGGCTCAGTTTGTAAAATGGGGATGAAGCTTCCCTCGCTCAAAGGGGTGCTGTGACCTGCTCAGATACCACGGCGATGGGCATCATGTATGAACCTGACCAGAACAGAATGGAAGTCTGGGAGAGGTCGTGGAGCTAGGGACCATGTAACAAATTGGGTGGCTAGCATTACACGATGTGCCAATGAGAGCTCTAGCCAGCAGGCAGGCCCCAGATTTCTCTGCATCCAAACAGTCAGGGCATCTGGCTGCAGAGACAGACCTGGCTGAGGAAGCCCCCTTTAGCACAGGTGCCAGTCTGGTGCAGAACCTGGCTCCTCACTCTGCAAAGTTCCCCAGCGCTGCACCGAGCCCACCAGAGGCCACTTGCAATCAGGGACCAGTTCCCCAAAGAATTCCCTGCCTCTCAGCCGCCTCTGAGTGACACGTTACAGGGGACTGAGGCACAGAGACTTAAGCCCAGGTGATCACAGGTGTTAAGGCTCCTAAGTCCCATTAATTAATGGGAGTTAGGCACTTAAGTGCCTTTGAGGAACTGGGCTCAATGACTTGCCCAAGGTCGCATAGGGAACCTGTGGCAGGGAATTGAATCTAGGTCGCCAGCTAGTACCCTACCCACTGGACCAGCCTTCCTCTCTTCCTGGGGATGGTGTTTCCCCCCACAATCTCCTCTGGGAGGGCAGGGGTCTCTGCCAACAGTCAGCACCACCACCACAAAGGGACAGAGCTGACCAGGGAGGGGATTGATTCAGTGCAGCCCCTTGGCGACCACACCAGCAGCCGCACAGATCCCAGGATGCTGACCGCTCTGTTCTTCCAGGAACTAATCCCCTTTGGGGCGCAGCAGCCACCTGCTGGCACACGGAGGTACAGCAATCCAGGACTGCTCCGTTCCTTCCCTCTGCAGCGCAGAGCTGTTCCCACAGCACAGGCCCTTCCTGGCAAGAGGCGTCTCCAGTCAGAGACAGGAGTATTATGAACACGGAGTTGAGAGACTGGATGCCCTATTGTCCTGTCTAAAATCAAGGCCAGTGTGTCAGTGACCCAGCCTAGGCAGGAGAACAGCAAATGCAGAAAAGAAATGATTTTCCCATATTAAAAAACAAGGATGCTGAATATCAGAGGCACTGAAGAGACCACCCTCCCCTCTAGCCCCCCAGGATCTGGGGCTCTCCTAACATGGCATCTTGTCCTCCAAGACACATTCTCAGAACATGGATCTCTGGGAGAAGCAAACAATTCCCAGTTGGCCTAGACAGCAGAAACCCCAGGTGAACCCCCAGGTCCTAGTTGCTGATGGAGTTTGTGTGCCGTATGCTGTGCTTTTCATTTTCCAATCCCTCCGCAGGAGTTACAGCCTGGGCCAGCTGCTCAACCCAAGGCCGACATCACCCTAATGTGGCACCTGAAATCTAATCACCTTTCCCTAGGGTCTGTGCCAACTTTGTGGGCATGTGGCATCAAAGCTGAGGCCTTGTCAGACTTGTGACATGGGTGACAAATCACCGGTGTCTAGGTGAAGAGAGAACAAATAAGGCTAATGCACTTTTCTTGACTGTGCTCCCTTGTCCCGCAGTGTTCGGGACCATCAGTCACCATGGCCGGGGTTTCTTCACAGCCGCTGTGGGCCCCATGGCAAATGTTAATTTATTTGGGCAGAGGAGAAAGGTTAAGGGCTGGTGATATGGAAAACAGCCAGCAAGCCATGTTAATGTCAAGGACTGTGCTGTCAACAGAGCTCTGAAAGTGCTGGAACAGCCTGGAAGGTTCTCCCCAACCCTCTGCAAAACATGCAGGAAACAATGACACACACGCAGTCAGTATCTCTCTCCAGCCCTCTGAAATGCAAACTCATGTACAGCAGTTACAATTACTCTGTCACTGGACCATGCACGCTATTACTTTGTACTGTTCATGCCATTACTTTCAACCAGACATGTTATTATTCTCTCTACTTATGCTGCCAATATCTGCACGTAATAACCACACTCTGACTTGAGTGTCATTAGGACTCAGTTGAGTGCACTGTAGCCAGTGGTTTGACAGATATTGGGATCAAGCCCCAGGCTAGGATTGGGGAGCCTGCCCAAGGCTGACATTTGTGAGTGGGTGTGCTGGCAGGAGTCCCTGGGGGGATGTCCACATATGTGCTGAGAACTACTGATGAAAACCAAGACTCAGTATTTCATAGATTGGATTTGTTTTTTCTAAAAAATACGTTCTAAAAGTCATTTTGGGGAAATTCTCCAGCCTGGGTTACACAGGAGGTGAGACTAGATCAGGGGTGGGCAAACTACGGCCAAGGGGCTGCCTCTGGCCCTTCAGACATTTTAATCTGGCCCTTGAGTTCCTGCCCAGGACCTCGCTCTGTGGCTTGCTCCGCTCTGGCACTCCAGCCGGGGAGCGGGGTTGGGGGCTTGCCCCGCTCCATGCATGCTGTGGCTCTGCACGGCTCCCGGTAGCAGCAGCATGTTCCCCCTCTAGCTCCTAGTGTAGGGGTAGCCAGTGGGCTTTGCACGCTGCTCCCGCCCCAAGCGTTCCCCCCCCCCGCAGCTCCCATTGGCTGGGAACCATGACCAATGGGACCTTCAGAGGCAGCACCCGTGGACCGGGCAGTGCGCAGATCCACCTGGCAGCACCTCCGCGTAGGAGCCGGAGTGGGGACATGTTGCTGCTTCTGGGAGCTGCTTGAGGTAAGAGCCACCCGGAGCCTGCACCCCTGATCCTCTCCTGCACCCCGACCTCCTGCCCCAGTCCTGATCCCTCTCCAACCCTCCGAACCCTTCTGTCCCAGCCCGGAGCACCCTTCTGCACCCCCAACTCCTTATCCTCAACCCCACCCCAAAGCCTGACCCCAGCCAGAGCCCTCACCCCCTCCCACACTCCAACCCTCAATTTCGTGAGCATTCATGGCCCACCATACAATTTCCATACCAGATGTGGCCCAAGGGCCAAAAAGTTTGCCCACTTCTGGACTAGATGATCACAATGGTCCCTTCTGTCCTTGGAATCTACGAATATGAATTGTATCAAAACATCAAACATATAAAACAATTGCCCACTAAAACATTAGGAATCACCATCCAGGATCAGACCCATGGTCCATCTAGTCCAATATCTTGGGTCTGACAGTGCTCAGAACCAGATGCTTCAGAGAATGGGGCAAAAACTTTGCCTTAGGAAGATGTGGGATAATTTGCCCCCACAGTAGGTCTCATTCTAATCTCCAACAGTTAGAGACTGACTTAACCCATGAAGCACGAGGATTAATATCTCTTCCAAGATGTATGTTAGCATTAACTCTTCTAACTCTGGAGAGTCTTGTTACAGAATCATAGAAATGTGGAGCTGGAAGGGACCTTGAGAGGTCATCTAGTCCAGCCCCCTGCATTGAAGCAGGACCAAGTCAACCTAGACCATTCCTGACAGGTGTTTGTCTCCAGGGCCTAATTATCCTTATGGTGAGAAAGTTTTTCCTGATGTCTAACCTAAATCTCCCTTGCGGCAGATTAAGCCAAATGTCTAGTTTGCTTTTGGCCTTATGGGATGGACAACCTGCATCTTACTAGATCATTTGTAACTCAAATTGCTGTAAATATGAGATTATAATTTCAACTAAAGAACAAAGTTGGGCCCAAAATTATTATAATCCTTTAAACCCCACTGGAAACGTTTCCATGTTTGGTTTATAAATATTCCACTGCAAGCCTTTGTGTAGAGATTAGGCATCTCGCCAGGACCCTTGTTTGCAGCCCGAACACTGCAGCTTTGCACTGAGGAAGGAGGCAGAAAATGACTATCCACCTCTGTCCAGGTTCCTCAGTAACAAGGGTGTGCAGCCCATGTTCAAACCAATGGTGCAAACACTGGCCCTCTCCGTGTACAGCTAGCAGCTATCCAGCCTCAAAACTGTCTGCAAAGTGGGCACCAGTTCTGCTTTCTACCAGGAGAAGATGATCAGAGACTGGCTGGCCTGACAAGGCACCAAGGGGTTAAAGTAAAAGTCATGTGACACCCTGTTTACCTGGAGGAAACGTCTAAACGTTAATGATTAATAGGCAGGGGGGTGGGGGAAGTGCCCTGGGAGCTATTTGTGTGGGTGTTGTGTTGGGGAGATGATAAATCATAATTAGGCAGGGAGGACTGATAGATTAGACCAGGGAGATTCAGAACCATGCAAGGCTGAGCACCCAAATGAGCTTGGAAAGGGGACAGTGGTGGGTGCAAGGAGAAGCAGGCAGCTGCATTCACACACACACACCCCCACCGAGTTCCAACCTGCACACAAGGGCTCGATTCGCCTCTCATTTCCACACAGACTCCACCAGAGTCTCTCTGGATTGTTCCCAGCGGGAGGTCAGAATCAGGCCCTGGTGTCTGGTGGTCACAGACCATTGATGGAGCCTAATGAAATCGGCTATTTTAAAAACGGTGACTAGGCTTCTTCCATGAAATGGGGATGATCGTTTCCCCTGCCTCTTCATCGGGGGTGGGGTGGGGGTGTGAATGCAGGAGCTGAAGAACCCAGCCAGAGGATGCCACAACTCTGCATTACAGACAGTCTTGGGAGGGATCACACAATCAGCTGACTGACTGTCCTGTGATTCCACACCCAGACTTAGAACACCATGGATTTAGCACAGGAGGGGAGGAGAAGAAGCTCCATGGTCCCTGGATGGCCTATTTGTCTTCAGCAATCAAACCGCAGTGCTTCCAAGAAACACGTTGACATCTGCGCCAGTTGGCCTGGTGCAGGAAAACCCATTTGTAATAAGCATGATTAGTCCCCACAGCTAGGCACCATTGTGGAGAGGGGTTTCATTAGGAGAAGTGGTTCTAATTGCTGCATGTGCCGTGACACTAGGATGTCTGGCTCAGAGGGCCCCTGGGCTCATTGAGCTGAGGCTGACAAGCTCCTTGGATATTGGGGCTTGGCTATGCTAGGGGAATTCACACCAGTGTAACTACAGTGAGGTAACTGCACCAGTGCACAGCCCTAATGTAGACACAAAGTGGGGTGTCTGGATCGGGTAACTTACCCGGGTATGTGACAGCAGTGCAATCCCCTTCTTACTCCAGTGCACAGTGCATCTACACTGGGGAGCTGTCCCGAGTGTAACTACATCGGGGTAGCCACATCAGTGCAAGAAACCCCCTGTCTTCGACAGGCTGGCTAGGCTGCTCCAGCAGATCCGGTATTTAAATGAAAGCTCAGTTAGAGGAGTGACAGGCTGAGAGTGATACAAAGGTGAATGGGAGATGGAAACTGACCTGAGGATGGACATGTTTTCCTACAGCTCCGCCATGCTGCAGCCAGTACTGGGGGGCACTGTATTTGCAGATGCCCTAAAGCAGGGGATGAGGGGCATGTGCTAGCCAGGGTTGGGTGCTGGAATGCTCACACCTATCTAAGGAATGGGGGTGAGGCCTTTGGAGGAAGCCATAGGGGACTAGCTCAGAGTTAAAAGGCTGATGATATTTGCTGATGATGTCAGTAGGGAAGCATGGGTAGGAGGCAGTAGGCAGTGGAACGTGGGAAACAGGCTGCTAATTATTGTCACAATTACGCACATTTATCAGGTTCCCAGCAGCAGGTTATGTGGGGGCACTTTACAGGGCTTAGATTGGATTGTTAACACTTCCAGATAAGACCAGCAAGTTCCCCACACATACACACACACACCTCCAAGTCACCTGTGTGACAGTGGTGGGAGGGAAACAGAGACAGCAAGCAAGAAAGGGGGCTGAGTAGTTAGGTGTGAGTTATGGAATAGGTGGGGTCCCTACAGAGGAGAGCTTGGTTAGGTGCTGGGTAGTAAGGGCAGGTGCAATAGGCACAGGAAGCCTTATCAGCATCTTTTTGTTCTGTGTTTGTCCCGTGCCTTGCCCAGTGGGGTCCTGGTCTGTGACTGGCTTGCTAGTGCTACTACAATACAAATAATAGCAATATTCCACACTAAAAATATCAGCCAGAAGCTTGCGGCTCCACAGCCTGACAAGACGACACTGGGCTGAGAACCACAAAGGGGCCCGGGATGGGATGTTCTATGACAGGGTGGATGAGAACCTCCACAGACAGACTCTGGGCTGCTCAAGCAGACAGGCTGCTTTAGTAGTTATTTTAGTAGCCACCTGCAAGTCAGGGCAACCCATGAGGCTGTTCTAACCTGCTCCGGCCTTAGGAAGGGGTATTACCTACCCATGGCCCCACTAAAATTTCCCTGGAAGTGTTCATAAGCCAAATACTGCAGCGATGTGCTGAGATGACTAGTCCAGCCAACTTCACTGAAGTGCTGGCAGCAGGGGAGTAAACCAAAGTTTGAAAACTCTTGCAGTTTTCCCATTCTCGGGTGCCAGTAGGATCCTGGCTCAAATAAGGACATTTTGTTTTAAATGTATGATTTGTAACTGGATATTATCCCTTTCAATCTGTCCTTCCAGTGGGGCTGGATGCTAAATAGCTCAGGGCAGTTAGTGATAGGGTATGGAGCTCACTTCTAAGATGCTGGCTTCAAGCCAGGGTAGGTGGGCAGAGACTGAAAGTTGTGACTATCCCGTGGCACACATGAAATGAGTTTGTCGTTTTGGGCAGTCTTGGGCTCATGTCCATCCAGTCTGTTCTCAGCACATAAGAAAAAGCAGAAATGAGCAAAAGGCAGCCAAAAAGCTCTCCCTCTCCATCCAACAACTCAAACTCTACCCAACCGAGCCCCCAGCCTGAGAGAATGGATAAGCCTTGCAACATCCCCTAGGTTTAGCAAGCTGGGGCTTTGTTCGACTGTTGTGGGATATGAATTCACCCGGGGTTCCCCATAAAGAACACTCTATTCTGCTGTCGGCTACTGCATTGTAAACACAGGCAGGCAGTGGGTATCAGCTGGGTTTGAAACCACTGTGAATGAGCTCAGACCCTTTCCTCCAGCCTAACATTCAGATCCAGGGTGTGCTAAGGTTGATCTCAGCTGCCAGGAGAGCAGGGAGGCAGATGATTTCTAACAGAGCCAAGACCCAAACCACATTCCAAAGACCAGTGCCCTTAGCCAGCACTCATCACAAGCCACAGGCCAATCTCAGCAGAGAGATCAAGGGTGGAAGGGACCAAGCAGACTGAAGTGACCTCCTCCCTTACAGAACTAACTATCTAAGGTATTTATATGGCCCCCATCACAATAGAATCTGAGCCCTCACCATCTTTAATGCCTTTATCCTCACACCGCCCCCAGGAGGCAGGGCAGTGCTATGATCCCCATTGTGCAGATGGGGAACTGAGTCACAGAGAACTTAAGTGATTTACCAAAGCTCACACCAGTAGAGAATGGCAAAGCAGGGACTAGAACTGCGTCTCCCAAGTCCTTGGCTAGTGCCCTAGCCACTGGACCATCTTTCCTCTCTGAGACAGTCCTGCCAGCTCATTGGCTGGGCAGCACATGGGGCAAGGCTGCAGTATCACCACTCATGCTGTACCTGCGCTGTGGATAAAATGGGGGCAGGCCTCAGTTTCCCAGGCTGTCACTGGGCACCATTCGCTGGCACTAAACACACTCTGGAGAAAAAAACCCAGCACATCTCCCGGAGAGCAGGGAGTGCAGTGCACAAAAGTCCCAATGTCACATTCTTGGGATCCAAACGGGAAGGGCCTGATCATCGTCTCCAGGGCAAGAGTCACAGTCCCTTTCTGAGAAGGGAGGTCAGGCGTGCTGTATTCTCCATGTAACTCATGCTTCGCAAAGGCTAAACGGCAGCAGAAGGGGCTGGGGGCACGCTGCCACGGACACTGAGTGGGCTTATTGGAATTGGTAGTGCTGCTTACGCAATTCCAATGAATGCAGGGCCCTGATGGGGACACACCAGGAAAGGTGGCTCAGAAGCCCCAGCTCAGCTCCCATCTGGAAGGGAGGCAGTACAACAACTCAAATGGAAATCTCTCTCCACTGTACTAAGGGGAGAAGGGATGGGGTGGGAAGAGACTGAGAAAAAGAGAGTGGAAGGGAAAGGAGGGGTGGAGATGGAGTTGGGTGGGGGGCAGCAGAGAAAAAATTGAGAGAATGTGAGAAAGGAGACTAGGGAGAGACAGACAAAGAGGTGGTAGAGAAGGAGCAGGAGCAGAGAAAAAGATAAGGAGAGGGATAGATAGAGAGATGGGTAGAAAAAGAAGAGTGTGTGATGAAGGGACAGAGAAAAGAGACCGGAGGGGGGAAGGAAGTGGCTGGAGACAGTGGGAGGACTGAAATGGCTGTAGGGCCCAGGGCTTGGTTAATAGTGGAGTTCATTGTGGCAGCTGAAAAGGCTTTGCCTGGGCAAAATCCCCTCATTTTATGGCAAATCCGGTCGGCATTTCCTTTGCAAATGGGTGGCCACAGGAAGCACAGTATTGTGGGCCTCAGGCAGAAAGGGGCTGTCACCATCTGCCCCTCTCGAGGAAGAGCCATCTCTGCCTCTCAGCAGCAAAATCTGTCTTACCTTCACTGTGCATCATGCATGTCTCTCTATGCATCTACTCCAGGGCACAGAATTATGGGATAGGTCCCACAATACTACAAACACAATGCTCTGGGTGGGTACATTGCACTGCTCTTCCAAAGCCAGGCTAGCTAGCATGGGGAAACTGAACCACTGCAGGGAATCTTTCACAGCAGCCCCATCCCCCCTGACACCGCCCTGGGGTAGACAGACCCTGGGCAGGAACTGCCCTAATACCTCACATCTACATTCTGCCCAACCAAAAGTCCTCCTGCAGTCTGCACTGGACACACTATTGTTTCCTACGTGTCACAGATGAAGGCCAGAAGGGACCAACCACTGTGATCATCCAGTCTGGCCTCCTGCAGAAGGCAGCACTGAGACCCTGCCAAGTACTACTGTGCTGAGAGGGGAGACTACATTGCATCATGGAAGATGTAGTCCTGCCAGAGAGCCTGGCCCACTGGGGAGAGTGGAGGCCTAAACTACACCTCCCATGGAACAACGCGCCACAATAGAGAAATGCTGGTCAATGGTGAACTGACTCAGAACAAAATATTTAAATTTTGATTTCCTTGATGGAAAAATGGAAAGATTTTTGGTAACATTGAAACGTACCCACCGACTATCTTTGCAGAAACGGCATTTTCTGTCACAAAGTCACTTGGATGGAAAATTCCCAGCTAGCTCTAGTCAGGGTTTGGCGTGACGCTCTCAATAAGGCAACATCCCAGGGAAGGTTTGGGGAGGCAGTGCCGGCTGGGTCCCAAACTTCTGCCATGAGGGAGGCTGGGGTATTAATAGAGTCAGTGGGACACTCACCAGCGAGCCCCTAGCAAGTAGCATCAAAGCTGAATGGACTGGAAGAACCACTAAAAAGCTTCTCCGTGGGGGTAAGAGATTTTGGCAGGAGTCACTCACACAGACCAGGCCTGCTGTCACCAGGCCTTTGCTGCTAGCTGAGGATAATCATCCTCTTTGCTCAGTGCACTGAGCAGATCCTGCTTCTGCAGAAGGGAAGCAGGGCACTTGCAAGCACCTCTTCAGCTGCAGTTGAATTAATGCTGAACTAGAATGGAACAGACGTTTCTACTGGCCATGCTTGTGCATCTGAGATGCTAATTCCCTCTCTGGGCATGTGGTAGAGCAGCTGGAAGGCATTGAATAGTCCATTTTTAGAGATGATGGGGGAGTGGCTAGTGACTAGAGCAGGGGACTGGGAAGCAATATTCCTGGTTTTACTACTGACTCAGCTGGGCCACCTTGGGCAAGTCACTTCCCAGCTCAATGCCTCAGTTTCTCCATCTGCCAAACAGGAATAATCATCCCTCCCTCCCTAAGCACTGGGGGAATCGACTGCCCCAGGTGTAGGGGAGGGAACAGGGATGGTAAAAGGGCAGACCCCCATGGCACAGATTCTGGACCATGACGCAACCTGTAGGCAGTCGAGGAAAGCTGCCATATGCAAAAGCAGCATCTGGCCCTGCTAAAACGTATAGTGGGGCTGCACCAGCTGACAGAATCAAGGCAGCACCAAGAGTTTAGTGCCACCTTCGCCTTCCCCTTCCCCTCACTCTGCACGTTTGGGGCTTCCTGGGAGGAGCGGAACAGAACTGGCCCCTACATTCAGAGCTGAGTTAGTGCTCAGAGCCCCACCCCATTGCAGGAGGTGCTAGGATCCAGGGCTGTGTGACTCAGGTTTATAGCTATTCTTTAATGAATGGGAGGGGGCAGGGGAAGAAGAGCCTTAAATGCAGGGCAGTGTAGGATTGCAAAGTACTTTTTATCAGCTGTGACCCTGCAGCCCCCACACAGCCAGTTCCCTGACTAAGCTTGGTATGTGCCCTGCAGGACTAGGAATAGAAACCGCTCCAAGGGGCAGGTGGAGGCTGGAGCTGATTTCTCTATTCCCCGACCCACCCCTGACTCACAGGAGAGCTTTCCCCCGGGAGCACTGGACTCCTCAGAACAGTTGCCTTTGAGAATGCACCATCCCCTCCACAACAACAGAAAAGAAAACAGAGACACTCAAGCTAGCAATACCCACAGCTAGCCAGCAGGGAGGGCAGCGGGCACAGACCAAATAACCCTCTTAAGGCTGCAGTAGCTTGTCTCAACCACATCTAAAGGACCAGCTACCAGAAGAGCATACTGGGAAAGGCTCCTGTAAGAGTAAAAGCCTTAATTCCAGGCTGGTGGCTGGTCCCTCTGTGCTGCTTTGCTAATGTATCCAGGCTCCATCTGCCTTCTGGGTGTATCTCTGGTGGTTTCTGGCTGGGGAGAGTGGCTCCGTGTCTTCTTGCTGCAGAGAAGTTGTGTTGCAGGAAGGAGGATGTACAGCTGCCATGCACTGTATGCTGGCTCCTCTGAGCTGCTGCATGGTCCCTTGGGCCCAGATCCTCAAAGGTATCTCAGGGCACAACTTTCATTGAAATCAGTGGGAGTTAGGCACCTAAATACTTGTAAGGATCTGGGCCTTAGAGATTAATTTACACCTTGGGTGGGACATAGAAGCCTCTGGGGCTGGCCTAGCTAGAAGTTGGGAGATGCACTGTTGGGCTGCCCCAGGCTAAACAGCTGCAGCCGAGTCAGGGCCAGGGCATTCCGGAGCTCTGACTGCCTCTCCCAGGACTAGGGACGTAGGCGGGCAGTACACCAAGCTAGCACCTGCTCTTTTTGAGATGGTGATGCCCTTTGCGTGCCCACTGCGATTGCACTTCCATAACAACACTCCAGATGCTTTTCTGCCAGCACTTCCTGCTTGTGCTTGAGACTGCCACGCCCTCATCGCAGATGGGTGTCAGCTGCAAGGACTTGGGGCCATGGCTCAGGAGGAAGCCCCAGCAGAGCTGCAGGCCCCTTAGCAGAAACACTGCGAGCCTCAGGATGCGGGTCTGGGCTGCTTAGGAGACTGACTGCTCATGCCCTGTCTGCCCCACTACTGGGCCCTGCAGGCCTCTTCACCCGCTCTAGAGGCAGTTGGAGTCTCTTTAATAATTGTAATTAGCTCTTTTCATCCATCCATTTCAAAGCACTTTACAAAGGAGGCCAGGGTCTTTACCCCCATCCTACACATCAGGAAACGGAGGCACACGCAGGGGAGCAGCTCAGCAGCCCAGTGGCTGGGAATAGAACCCAGGTCTCCTGTATCTTAGCCCAACACTCTAGCCACTAGGCCACACTGCCTTGAATTTCCCCCTCCTCGCCCCATGGCATTCTCAGGAGGATCCTGCTGTGCCTTTTCTTGGCCCAAGGCCTTCTAGCTCCCACCCTTTCACTCTTCTGCCTCAGTGCTGGTCCCAGCCCCCATGGGAGGCAGAGCCCTCTTGGGCTGCTGGCTTTGCCCTTCCTCCGAACTAGAACTAGCTGCATGTTTTTGTGACCGTCTAGGAGTAGCTGTGCCTGGGGCAGCTGCAGCTGCAGAAAGGATTCGAGGCTGCACTGCTCAGCCTTTGCCCTCTCCCTGGGCAGCAGCCTCTCATAGGCTACCGCCCTCAGCGGGGAATTTATTAAAGACAACACCACACATCAGCTCCAGCCACTAGGGAGCAAGCATGATTTCTACAGGAAATTGCAGGGAGATCACGATTTATATTGCCAGCCTGGGGGTGGGTCCTCTGCGTGGTACACTGGGCTCAGCAGAGCAGCTCTCAGGGCCTGATCTCCCACTGCTTGGCACCCTACACTGGGGGGGAAGAAAATGCTGCCAGTTTGGAAGGGTGTCTTCTGCCCATCCTGTACATGCTCAGGTGAGAGGTGCACTCAAATAATGCATGCAGTCTGGGTAGATGGGGGTACAGGGTGCCCCCCCGGCTGCTCTCCCCAGAAGTGTGGATAGCAGCCTCTGCCATGCCTAGTGCACGCCCTTCCTGGTTGGAGGAACGGTTGCCATGGTAGCAGTGGATGCTAGGAATGGGAAAGATGGGGGGAGGGGAGAGTCCATTGCTTTAGAGAGAACCCCCTGTGGAAAGCTCAGAAGAAACGGTGACTCCTTACCCCAGTAGTATGGGCGTCCCAGGGCAGTTGCCTTTGGTAGTAAGAGCCTTAATCCAGTTACTCCCTGGCAGAGCCTGGTCCAGCTCTAACCATGCTGCGCAGTGGGGACACTCTGGTTTGGATCTCAATCCGCACCTGAACACCACAGCTCAGGCCTGTCTCCCAGCAGCATGAATCACAGCTAGAAACAATTAGCTCCTTGGCACAATCCGATGAGTCATCCCCCCCTTGCAGGCTCCTCTCACTAATTGTTGCTGCAAGCAGCTGAGAGGCATAAGGAAACAGCTATGTCTCGTGGCAGGGGACTGGGCACTGGGCCGCCTGCATTTGACCCCCAGCTCCATCAGCCCATAGTGGTGGGGCCTTGTGTATGTCCCCTGCAGGCAGATTTCCCCCCCTCCCGCCCCCCAACATAACATTCACCAAGGCCTGGGTTCTGCCATCTCTAGACTGGTGGACTCACTCAGCAGTTTGCCGGGGGGGGGGGGAGGGCAACGGGCCCCCCCAGTGCAGTTCATAGCCCTTGTTCAGGGCTCCATTATTGTCCCGCACAAGAGAACACGACATGGAGTGACGCAGAGGTCGGGGGTCCCTGGGATCTGACAATCTAGGGGTTAGGGTATCCCCTCAGCCTAGGCTCACCTATAAGGCCATCCTCCACTGCACTAACTGTAGTGCAGGCTGCAGTGTTCTCCAAGCCCTCCGCTAGTCCCAGACTCCCTCATGGCACTCCCCTAGCTGGTAATCACCAGACCCACTCACCTGATGCTGCCCAGCTGGGCCTACTACCTGTCAGCACCTGCCTGCTGGGCTCCTTCCCGGCCCTTCGAGGGTCAGACCACCCTGTTACACCTCCCTTGTTCAAGCTGGACAGTTCCCTACTCAGCCTGTTGTACCACCCAAGTCAGAGCTGCTGCAGGAGAAAGTGCTACTCACAGGAGTAAAAGAGGCAGAATCCGGCCATCAGTTTGAGTCCCTCACTGTACGGTGCCCAGTATGAGACACCTTGGGCCAGAGTTTCAAGAGTGCTCAGCACCAGTGCTGGTGCTAGGCCACTGGAGGCTCTCAGCAGGAATATTTTTGGCCCTCCCCTCCCCAGTACTCAAACAGGCAAGTTCTGATAAGCAAATACAGGGCCCCATGAGCGGCTCAGGGCCCTAAGCAATCGTTCAGTCTGCTTATACCTAGTGCCGGCTCTGCTCAGCACCCACACCTGGACCAGCTTATCCAAGGAGTTCAGCACCCACCATGCTGCACCCTTTGGAAAGCCTGGCCCCAACTTGGCATGAAGCCCTCTTGAAAATTCCAGCCCATAAACCTGGTTTCTTTAGAACCCGCAGCTCTCGGAGACATGATATTCCTACCACCATTTTCTCACTGAACCAAATAAATTCCATGGCACAGAGCTAGTGTTTGACCTTATCCCAACCCTAGCTCTTCCACAATATTGTACGACTACATCCTCTATGAGCAACCGTCAGTGTCATAAACCCTCACACAGCCTGTAGAACTGCAAATGCAATGCTCTGCAAACCATATTGTCAGTTCTCTGCCTGAAAAACCTAGAAAGATCTCCCAGATCCAAATCCATAACATGTAAATGGCAGAGAGGATCAGAGTTAAGCCTGTCTGTGCAATGGTCAGTAAGAGGGTGTCTTTGTGACTTGGCTGTCAGGGTTGATATTGGAATTCTTTATGCAACATTAGTTTGTTTTTCTGTAGATCTGATGTTTGGGTGACAGGTTAGTTATGGGAGGGGTGGTATGTCTTGTTTAGACCTGTATTTACCAACCTTAGCTATAAAGATTTTTGCATGGGAATTTCCCAGCTGTAAAACCTCACAAACAAGAATCTGTGAAACTCAAACCTAGTTAGGCAGCTGGTAGCTCTGCAGGGGTCTTCATGCCAAGCTCCAGCCTCTGCCCCATATGTCCTCCTGTATCCTGTTCCAGGTTCCCCCTTCTGCCACCTTTGTTCTGTCTCCTGTACCAAGACACACTCCCCTCTGCCTTAGATTTTCTTGTTCAATTCTGTTGCCCCTTGTGGCCCAAGAGATTAGCCAATATCCAGGGTCTTGCCAGGTTGTTAGGAATGATACAGGTTAGGTGTAAAGAACAGGAGTACTTGTGGCACCTTAGCGACTAACAAATGTATTAGAGCATAAGCTTTCATGGACTACAGCCCACTTCATCAGATGCATAGAATGGAACATATAGTAAGAAGATATACATATATATACAGAGAAGGTGGAAGTTGCCATACAAACTGTATGAGGCTAATTAATTAAGATGAGCTATTATCAGCAGGAGAAAAAAACTTTTCTAGTGATAATCAAGATGGCCCATTTAGACAGTTGACAAGAAAGTATGAGGAGGATACTTAACATAGGGAAATAGATTCAATATGCGTAATGACCCAGCCACTTCCAGTCTCTATTCAAACCCAAGTTAATGGTATCTCGTTTGCATGTTAATTCAAGTTCAGCAGTTTCTCGTTGGAGTCTGTTTTTGAAGCTTTTCTGTTGCAAAATTTTCACCCTTAAATCTTTTACTGAGTGGCCAGAGAGGTTGAAGCGTTCTCCTGCCGGTTTTTGAATGTTATGATTCCTGATGTCAGATTTGTGTCCATTTATTCTTTTGCGTAGAGACTGTAGCAGGTAAGCAAGCTAGCTGCCGGTCCTTACTTCTAGTCTATTTGTTTTTCTAGACACCTGAGTGTATGTGCATGTACTTTATCATCTGCATTTTGTGTGTGTACATGAATCAGGTGCATGTGTCCTATCCAAATAACTGATTGTGCACAAATGCAAATATCTTCCAGATCCAAGGAGTAATTTCAAGCACACTCATAAGTAAAGTTCTCCAAGATGTAGTTGCTCTGGCATGTGTAAGTGTTTCTGTTAGAGAGACATGGGATAGCCAAAAAAAAAAAAAAAAACCCCGCTAGAAAAACATTAGGATGGTGGTACTTCAAGAAAGGAATGTTTGACAAAATGGCTTGATTTCTACCGGACACATTAAATGAATTTCTATCTGTCTCTGGAATATCATCTGTGACAACTCAAGAGAACAGCTCTACCTTTGGAAGGTATGCACGTATCCAATTCAAGAGAAGGGCTCATTGGACAGGGACTCAGGTGTACTGGAAGTTCTGTTCTTGTCTTCGTCACTAACTTGGTGTGTGAGAAAGTCACTTCACTGCTCTATGCATATGTTTCCCCTCCCACCCTTTCTGTTGTGTCTACAGCACTTTAATGGGCAGGGCTTGCCTCTTACTCTGTGCTTGTACAGCACCTAGCACAATGGGGCTCTGATCTCAGCTAGAGCTTCTAGGAGCCACTGTCATACACATACTTAATAATAAAATCAGACTTATAACAAGGAGCCCATTGCAACCTCAACCATGGGAGAACTCAAAAATATTCACAAGGACATAAATGGGGTGTGTGGGGGAGGATTGCCTTCATATCAGTCTGAGTGGTGAGAATCGGTAGAGTAAGGGGTGTGTATGTGGGGGGCTGTGAGGTCATGGGAAGAAGGGACAGAATCCACAGTTCGCCCCACCTAACACCTCCATTCAAACTGCCTGTGGTGAAAGAGTAGGCCTGACTCCCATTGCAATAGGAGCTGACTCTACTTATGCCAGGGCCCAGCTGATTTTCTGAACAGGTCACCCAGCCCTAGCGTTAACACTTCCCACATCTGGAGCATCTCCTAGTCAGGGATCTCCAGTCGCTGAACGAACACTGATTAATGACATTGCACAAGCTCTCTGTGAAGCAGGGAAGTGCTGTTCCTGGGGAAGCTGAAGCACCAAGAGGTTACATGACGTGCCCAAAGTCACACTGCAGGTCGGTTGCAGAGGTGAGGATGGAACCCAGCTGTCCTGACTCTCAGGCCTCAGCATCCTTCTCTAGCCACTCTATAAGGCCCCTTGTATTCTGTTGCAGGAAAGGTGATGGTGGTGAACTGGCCTGGAAATGTCCTCTCTGCACATAGCCTGTTAATTAAAATATGGGCTGCGTGACAGCAGCCCCATTAGTGCTGAGTACTAGTGACATTTGAGAATGAGGAATAGACCATTAGGGGGATCAGACTAGCCTTGAAATTGGATTTCCCCCCACCCCCCTGCAACTCTGGTCCTAGCTTTCCTCTTTAGTTTCCATTGCTGGGCTCTGAAGGGACAGAAGGAGACCATGGTTATATCTAGGGCTGATTTCCTCATCTCTGATATGCCAAAGGCCTGATCCTGCTTTCACTGACACTGGGGCAAAAAAGCAGAATTTGACACACACACCCCTCCCATAATCCACACCATGTCAAGGAAGTAGCAGTCTGTATTATTCTGCCACCTATTCCAGTAGCATGTAGAGGTCTCACTGTACTGTACGGACCCAGTGAGGGACAATCCCTGCTCCAAAGAGTTTACAACCTAACTAGACAAGGCAGAGAGGCATAGAGACTCACTCACTGTCATATAGCAAGTCAATGGTACAGCCATGACTGGAACCCAGGTGTCCTGACATGTAAGTTTAGTCACCCACCCACTAAACCATGCGGCTTCTATACAACAGCTCTCCATAATCCTATCTGAGTATCCTTTTGCAAAGCAAAGGCAAGTGGTCCATTTGTTCTCCAAGAGTAACTGTAACATTTTCCACTGAATGCATCCGATGAAGTGAGCTGTAGCTCACGAAAGCTTATGCTCAAATAAATTGGTTAGTCTCTAAGGTGCCACAAGTACTCCTTTTCTTTTTGCGGATACAGACTAACACGGCTGCTACTCTGAAACCTAACTTTGGTATGTAACTTATTGCTTAAGTCAGCTATACCAGATAACTGGAGAATAGCTAATGTACCACCAATTTTTGAAAAAGCTCCAGAGTTGAGCCTGGCAAGTGCAGGCTAGTAAGCCTAACTTCAGTACTGGGCAAATTGGTTGACTCTGTAGGAAAGAACAGAATTATCAGACACACAGATGAACATAACTTGTTGGGGAAGAGTCAACATGGTTTTGGTAAAGGGAAATCATGCCACACCAGTCTATTAGAATTCTTTGAGGGGATCAACAAACATATGGATACGGGTGATCCAGTGGATATAGTGTAGTAGGACTTTCAGAAAGCCTTTGACTAAGTCCCTCACCAAAGGCTCTTAAGCAAAGTAAGCAGTCATGGGATAAAGAGGGAAAGTCCTCTCATGGCTCAGTAACTGGTTAAAAGATAGGAAACCAAGGAATAAATGATAAGTTTTCAGAATGGAGAGAGGTAAATGGGGAGTCCCCCACAGATCTGTACTGGGACCAGTGCTGTTCAACATCTTCATAAATGATCTGGAAAAAAAAAAGGAGTAAACAGTGAGGTGGCAAAGTCCAAAGCTGACTGCAAAGAGTTAGAGGGAATCTCACAAAACTGGGCAACAAATGATGAAATTCAATGTTGATAAATGAAAAGTAACGCATACTGGAAAACAATCCCAACTATACCTACAAAATGGTGGGGTCTAAATTAGCTGTTAGCACTCAAGAAAGATCTTGGTGTCATCATGGATAGTTCTCTGAAAAGAACTTATTTGACTATTGCTGTACTGTGATCAGATAACATTATGTTATGAACCATTAAGGGATAGATAAGACAGAAAATACCATAACACCACTACATAAATCTATGGTATGCCCACACTTTGAATTTTTATGCAGTTCTGGTTGCCCCATCTCAAAAAAAAAAAAAAGTATATATAAGAATTGGAAAAGGTATAGAGAAGGGAAACAGAAATGATTAGTGATATGGAATACTTTCCATATGAGAAAAGTTTTAAGTTTTGTTCAGCTTAGAAAAGAGAGGAGAGAGGGGGGACATAATGGTCTACAAATCATGACTGGTGTGGAGAAAATGAATAAGGAAGTGTTATTTACCCCTTCACATAACAAGAATCTGGGGGTCACCTAATGAAATGAATAGGCAGCAGGCTTAAAACATAAGGAACTACTTCTTCACAAAACACAGTCAACCAGTAGACCTCATTGCTGGGGAATGTTGTGAAAGACAAAAGTATAACTGTGCTTAAAAAAAAAAACAAAAAAACACCACACACACTATAAATTCATGGAGGGTCGGTCCTTCAATGACTATTAGCCAAGATGGTCAGGGATGCAAGCCCATGCTCTGGGTGTCCCTAAACCTCTGACAGAAGCTTCTTCTTTCATATGGCTTGTGTAGGTGGCAATGACTACAAATTTATATCTAGGTTTGATAGCCAGCACATTCACCAGATCACTGTTGCAGCAATGTCCTTCAGCCCCCTGGCAAAAGAACCAAGGAGACACTCAGACATGATGTGCTCCATCGTTTGTGCCTGGGGACCACAGCTGCATACAGGTGTTTGCCTCATTTTCCGTTTAAAGAAGATTTGTCCACATCTACTATGAAATGTCCTGATGTGATTAAATTTCTGACATAAATCAAAACCAGGTGGTTCCTCAGCAGGGTCAGCGATGAGCCGTGTGTTTTGAGCGGTCAAAATGCTCCATGTGGCTCTCTATTGAGCCTCAGCATCAAAGTTGGGTGTGAGGGTCTTTATGTGGTTCCATAAACGATTGTGGGATTTTAATCTCATCGTTGGTGCGTTTTTCAGGTCATCATGCACTGGGAGCCTCATGTTTGCATTAATATGGTTAAGAAAGCAAGATGTCTGAGCAGCTCTTCTAATCTGTGGAGGCTGGATGTGCGGTAGAACTGGGAGCCAGTAGACTGGAGTTGATTTAGGCATCCCTGATGCTATGCACATAGCAATATTGAGTTGAGTGTCAAGGAGTTTAGTCTGACTGCTGGGAGACCACACTGGTGCACAATATTCAGCTGCAGTATATACCAAGGCAATTGTTGCAGTTTGTAAGGTCCACGGACTGGGCCTCATGATGTTCCAGTCAATTTTCTGATAAGCACGACATGAGACCTGAGCTTATTGTGGGTGTTCTTGACGTGTTGTCAAAAGGTCAAACTCCGGTCCAGTGTAACTGCACCGACAGAAGCCAGGACTGGATAACAGTGGATGGATCACTGAATAATTGCCCTGTTTTGTTCATTCCCTCTGAAGCACCTGGTACCAGTCACTGTTGGAAGGCAGGATACAGGGCTAGAAGGACCATTGGTCTCACCCAGCATGGCCAATCTTACATTCTTATGAACTCCTAAATGGTTAAATCTATTGGGTTTATAATTTAATTGAATTGGTTCCCTTTCCAAGGCTTTGTCAGATTTCCCAAAACATATAAGATGTCATTACTACAAGGATAAGGCATATTATCCTTTACCCCATTGTAGCTGTGTGAATGGTACTAATGTCCATGGGTCTATAGAATCCTTGGCGAATGAGCTTGCTGTGTATTTCCACAAGGCTTAGGTTCTTACCTCTAGTGATCTGGATTCCAATGTCACTTGGCTCACAGCTGATGTGTTTGGTGTCAATTTATACCAGTGGTTCTCAACCCATTTATCATTGTGGGCAGCATATGTTATCTGGGCTGCAGGTTGAGAACCACAGTTCCCCCCACCTAACACCCCTCCCACACACACACAAACCCCTCTGCGCAGAGACCCCTCCTCAGAGTGGGGCAAGGAGCAGAGTGTTGGGCTTGGGGCAGGGACCCAGACCTGGACCCCACTGTGCAGGTCAGGGGGGCAGCCAGGATCCTTCTGCAACCCCAGACCCTGCTTTGTAGGGCCAGGAGGCAGGCAAGACCCTGACCCTGCTGTGCTGGGCAGCAGCCAGAAGCCTGCAGCCCAACCCTGACCCTGCTGTATAGGGGCCAGAGAGCAGCCTGGACCCCAACCCCAACTCTGGCACAACCCCAGACCCCACCCTGCAGGGCTAGGTGTCAACTGGGACCCCAAACCCGGACCCCAGCATAAACCTGGATCCTGTTGTGTGGCACCTGGCAGCAGCTGGGACCCCGGTCCCCGACCCTGATGCGTGGCAGCCGGCAGTCCTGCCCCTGCCCTGTGGGGCTGGGTGGCAGCTGGCAGCCCAGATCCTGAGTCTGCTGCACAGCAGCTGGGACCCCAAGCAGGTAAGTCAGTTCTGGCTCGTGGCCTTTAGCACGCAGCCGAGCTGGGCCGCAGCTGTGTGCTAATTGGGCCGCATGCGGCCCAAGGCTGAGAACCACCGATTTATACCCTATTGGATGGCTGTCTACATCTCACAACATGGCCCAAAGCAATCTGTCATAATTGCCTGTGTGAGTCTGTTCAAGCCTTAGACAGGAATAGCAGGGCAGAGGAGAGATGCAGTTCAGAGCTGAGGTGTCTTGGCAGAGTTGAATGGCAAGGTCCCGGAAATAGAATATCAGGGATGAGGGGAAGGGGTCAGTTTAGGACAGAGCGGTATGGGAGTCCAGGACTATAACATGCAGTAGTATGGGGTTCTGGAGGTCAGGCTAGAGGGACAGTGACAGCAATGTAGCAGGAGGATGCAGAAGAGGACAAATGCATGCAAACCCATTGCACCCACAGGACTGCATTTGTGCACATGAAGTGGGTAACTGAGCATGCAAGAGGCAGAACGGGGTCATTGTGTGCCTGTGTGCTCACTCATTTCCGAGTGCTTTCCTTGGAAAATTAGGGAACCTGCCTACTCTGAGCTCCAGCATGTCCTGTCCATCATTCTAACATGTGCCACAATGTAAGAGGGGTGACTAGAACACAGTGCATATGGCATGGGAAAAACTGCTAAGCCATAGAACCCGAGGTATAGGGCTCTTATGCTAATGATTTTTCATAGGGTAGGGGAAGGATGAAATAATTTTAGGACACTCCTCTCCAACCTCAGACACCAGTAAAGTTTTGGTGTGTGCAGGGAAATGCAGGATCAGATTACAGGTTTTTAAACACTGGAGACTATGCAAACTAACACCTGACCAGCTGCTGATTATTGGGGTTGGGTTATGTACATTGCACTCTGCAGAACCAAAACCCTGAGAGTCTTGTTCTTTCCAGTGGGCTTATGTAAAGAAGAGATTTCATGTATTACCTGCTTTAGCTTGAGAGCTTTCAAAGCTGCCACCAAGCAAAGAAAAAATAGGTGTGCGGCAATCTAGAGAGAGGTGGAGAAGAAGAGATCAGAAAGAGAGAACACAACGGGGATACCAGCCATCAGGTAGTTTAGTCCTTTACAACATGTAACTAGATTGTACACAAGACCATTAAGATTGCAAAGCCAAGTATTCAAAAGGTAGGAAACGCCAGAATTTAGATTGCCCAGCCAACCTTAATTTGGCCCCTCTTGTGCATATGCATTATGATACAACCCTTAATTGCATGATCACATGCTATTTTTTCCACAGGACCCCTGCCTCATTCACTGCACAGGATGCAGCTGCTCTAGGAGCCACTTTTCTTTCTAGCATGGAGTGCTAGAGCAGGGTTTGTTTGGTTTTTTTAAACAAGGGCAAATTATATATATATATATTTATATTTCCCCCACCCCACTAGTCTCATTGTCAGAAACAGCTAAACAGTTTTTGCATCTTCACCAGCAGTAGCTATGGTGCAAATTCTGCTATAAGCAGGACTCATGTGTGCTATCTGCCAGGGGCTGCGTAAGCTTCCTAATGGTAGGTGGGCCCCCCACTGGCACCCAAACTGAAGCCTTGTCCTCGTGCAACCCCTCTCCTCCCCTCCCTCACCCTTATGGCTAGTAAAAAGTGTGGGGGCCTAGCCCCTCCTACCCACCCAGTCACATACTCCTGTTAAGAACAGGCCTAGACAGCATGGGCGTGCAAAAACCAGTGTCCTGCTTGCATTACAGGCTCCACTGTTTGCTGTGACACTGGTGCAATTGCCTAGGCTTTGTCTCCACTAGAGAAACTGGAATGGCTTGTACCCCTGGGTCTCCTGCACACTTGTAACGTGTCACCTGTCCACTCAAGAAGTTTAGCTGTGGGGAAATAATATGGATCAGGGGCTCTCAGGTGGGTTGAGCCCCACCAGGGGTAGCAAATGGATGTCAGGCTGCAGAAGGTTTGGGGTGGAATCCCAGGGTCCCAAGGGGGTGGGGCCCCATCACAGCAGAGGTTAAGAACCACTGCTCTAAGTGAAAGGCTCTCTGGTGAGAAAGGCAGGGGATCAGATTCTGATCTGAATTATGTATTTAGACTTAAATCTAAACATAAAAAAACCTCTTCCCCAGGCTCTGGGCATTTGTGCTGCCACTTCAAAATATATCACACACACACACGCACACCTTATTAGAAGATCACAACAGCATTGCATCCTCCCTCACACACTTACAGCCACGAGTCAGCTATAGCACATCAAAATCTTCCCAGCCCCACAAGTTCCCAGACAGACCCTGCCTCAGCCCTTCCCAACTCTCTGCTCAAGGAAGGTATGCCCTGAAGGTGTCAATCCAGAGTAGCTTGACTGAAGACAATGGAATCACATTGCACCGCTGACAGATTCTGGCCCAGAGAGTCCTGATGAGATAGGCAGCCTGAGTGCTGGCATGAGGTTGGGTAGATGGGAAGAGCTGGATGGTATTCCCAGGGACACCAGGGGTATCATTAGCACTCGGATGGCGCTTTTCATCTTCAGAAAGTGCTTTGAACATTGATTTATTACACTAAGCACAAGTGAGGCAGGGTCCTCAGCGGAGATCACGTTTCTGAAGTGACCCTTGGGTAGAGCAGCTTGTGATCCCTTTTGCAGTGGGGTATGTCATGCCATTGATGTCAGTGGAGTTACTCCAGTGTCACTGAGAATCTGGCTCCAAAGCTATAGCATTAGCTTCATTTTCACCATTACATGCTACACATTTCATCTCTATCTCTGCCAGCTCGCTCCAATATCCCAAGACCAATATGGCTCAACAAGATTACAAACATATTTTCACTGATCATTGGATGCAGTGCTTTCGTTTCCACCAGACTCTTAGGGTATGTTTACACTGCAGTTAAACACCCAGATGACTCAAGCTAAGAGCCTTGGGCTAAGGAGCTGTTTAATTGCAGTGTACTTGTTCAGACTTAGGCTGCAGCCAGAGCTCTGGGACCCTCTGACCTCACAGGGTCCTAGAGCCTAGGCTGCAGTCCAGATGTCTATATCACAATTAAACAACCCCATAGCCTGAGCCCTGTGAGCCAGACTCAGCTGGCATGGGCCAGCCATGGGTTTTTAACTGCAGTGTAGACATAACCTTAGGGTCTGATATACTGGCTGTGTCTACACTAGCCATGTTTCCTAGGTTATGATTATATGTATTACTTTTGTTACCATAGCACCCAGGAGTCCCAGTCAGGGACTAGAACCCTGTTGTGCTAGGTGCTGTACAATCACAGAACAAAGAGACAGTCCCTGCCCCACAGAATTTACAGTCTAAGTATCTGAGCCAGAATGCTGTACTAAATGAGTTGCACAAGGTCATGCAGTCTGTGGAAGAGCAAGGAATTGAACCTGGGTCACCAGCCAGCACCCTCAGCACTACCATCTTTCACCTTATAGTTTCCTACCGGCTGCCACCACTAGTGTAGCTCTGCTGTGGGAGCACAAAAGTGTCGGTCAACTACTATGATGGTAAAAAGAAAAGGAGGACTTGTGGCACCTTAGAGACTACCAAGTCCTCCTTTTCTTTGTGCGGCTACAGACTAACACAGCTGCTACTCTGAAACCTAGTATGATGGTGTTAGCAGCTGACAAGTTGTGCTCACTCAGGGTTTAGTCTATATCCTCTCTCGAGCCAGCTAGCTTGCATTAAAAGCACCACCATGCCGTAGATAAGGGTTTTTGTGTATGGACAGGACTTGAATAAGCAGCAATACTGAGTAACTCAAGTTAACTTTGCAGTGAAGACAAGCCCTAAGAGCTGAACTGGGAAGATAACTGGGCATGGAGATTTGCATCAGATAAGATCTTAGAAAGACAATTTAACTTGGGGGGGGGGAGGAGGAAAAGTGGTACAGGGGGAGGTGTTTGGGTAGAGAAAGTGGCTCACTTATTCCTCTCTATCGCCCTCCCTCCCAAGAGACGGAATTTCCGGCGGTCCAGAAACAGTCTAGCAAAAGCCAGGGTCAGGTGCCAGGGACCTGCTTTGCACTTCAATGAGCAGCTGTCAATGAGAGATGATAGCAAGTCTGCAGGGAAATGGATTTAAAGAGTGATTTTTGGCTGACTCAGCAAAGACAGCTTGGCAAGAAGTTAAGAACAATGAAAGTAAGTGAGTCAAGTGCTTCCAAGCCTCCTGGCTGGGGGAAACAGGAAATTGATAGATAACTAAGGCCTGTAAAAGAACAGCCAAACCTGTATTAAGTGAGGTGTAAAGGGGGATAATTATGCAGTTATTAAATGAGATAACAAAAGGAAAACCTGGGACGATTTTAACCAGTTGATTCTGGGAAACTTTCACGGGAGAGTGCATCAGCCACTTTGTTGGAAGCTCCTGAGATGTGTTGTATGTCAAAAATCAAAATCTTGGAGAGCTAAACTCCACCGAATAAGTTTTTTGTTATTTCTTGTGGTGGTATGAAGCCACTGTAGCGCAGCATGGTCGGTTTGCAGGTGGAAACGCCGTCCCCAAATATATGGGCGTAGCTTTTCCAGAGCGTAGACAATGGCGTAACATTCTTTTTCACTGACTGACCAGTAGCTTTCCCTCTCAGACAGCTTCTTGTGGAGAAACACTACAGGGTGGAATTCTTGATCCGGTCCTTCCTGCCTTAAAACTGCTCCCACACCACGCTCGGACGCATCTGTGGTTACTAGAAACCGTTTGTCAAAGTCTGGGGCCCTTAGCACAGGGTCAGACATGAGTGTCGCTTTAAGCTGGTTAAAGGCCTTCTGACACTCGTTGGTCCACTGAACAGCATTCGCCTGTTTCTTTTTGGTTAGGTCTGTCGGTGGGGTGGCGATTTGGCTGTATTGCGGTAAAAATCGCCTGTAATAACCGGCCAAGCCTAAGAAGGATTGGACCTGTTTCTTTGACTTTGGGACAGGCCACTTTTGGATAGCATCCACTTTGGCCTGTAGAGGGTTGATTGTTCCTTGACCCACCTGGTGTCCAAGGTGGGTCACTCAGTTTAGGTCTATTTGACACTTCTTAGCCTTAACAGTTAGTCCTGCCTCCCTTTTGCGCTCGAAGACTTTTTGTAGATGTTCCAGGTGTTCTGCCCAGGAATCCTAAAAAATGGCCACGTCGTCAAGGTAGGCGACTGCATATTTTCCTAATCCCGCTAGGAGACCCTCTACAAGTCTTTGGAAGGTAGCGGGTGCATTCCGCAGCCCGAAAGGGAGTACATTAAATTCATACAGCCCAACATGTGTGGTGAAGGCTGACTTTTCCTTGGCAGATTCATCTAGCGATATCTGCCAGTACCCCTTGGTTAAGTCCAAGGTAGCGATGAACTGGGCCCGTCCCAGTTTCTCTAATAGTTCATCTGCGCGTGGCATTGGATAGTTGTCTGGGCGAGTTACACCATTTAGCTTACAGTAGTCCATGCAAAAACGTATCTCCCCATCTTGTTTGGGAACTAGAACCACTGGAGATGCCCGTGCACTGCCAGAGAGGCGGATTATACCCATCTGTAACATATCCTGGATCTCCAGTTCTATAGCAGTTTTAGCTTGAGAGGACACCCGGTAAGGTTGGACTTTAATTGGGTGAGCATTACCTGTGTCAATGGAGTGGTATGCCCGTTCAGTCAGTCCTGGGGTGGCTGAGAACGTTGGCACGTAGCTAGTGCACAGCTCCTTGATCTGCTGTTGCTGCCTACGCCCAAGGGTCATGAAGAGGTTCACCTCTTCCATGCCACCAGCACTTTTCCCTTCATAGTAGACACCTTCAGGCCACTCAGCGTCATCTGCTCCCTGGGCTGTAAACTGACAAACCTTTAATTCTTTGGAATAAAAGGGCTTTAGAGAATTAATATGGTACACCTTAGGCTTTCGGTTGGAGGTGGGGAACGCTATGAGATAATTAACAGCTCCCAGGTGCTCTTGGACCGTGAATGGCCCTTCCCATGACGCTTCCATTTTATGAGCCTGGAGTGCCTTTAAGACCATGACCTGGTCCCCTACTTTGAAGGAACGCTCTCTGGCATGTTTATCATACCAGGCTTTTTGCTCTTTTTGAGCATCCTGTAGGTTTTCTTTAGGAAGGGCTAAAGAGATTCGGAGGGTGTTTTGTAGGTTGGTTACAAAGTCCAGAATGTTAGTTCCTGGAGAAGGTGTAAACTCCTCCCATTGCTGCTTCACCAATTGTAATGGCCCCTTAACCTCACTGCCATATACAAGTTCAAATGATGAAACCCCTAAACTGGGATGTGGTACAGCTCTGTAGGCAAAGAGCAACTACCCCTGGAACCCCGATCTACTACCCAAGATCCATAAACCTGGAAATCCTGGGTGCCCCATCATCTCAGGCATTGGCACCTTGACAGCAAGATTGTCTGGCTATGTAGACTCCCTCCTCAGGCCCTACGCTACCAGCGCTCCCAGCTACCTTCGAGACACCACTGACTTCCTGAGGAAACTACAATCCATCGGTGATCTTCCTGATAACACCATCCTGGCCACTATGGATGTAGAAGCCCTCTACACCAACATTCCACACAAAGATGGACTACAAGCCGTCAAGAACACTATCCCCGATAATGTCACGGCTAACCTGGTGGCTGAATTTTGTGACTTTGTCCTTACCCGTAACTATTTGACATTTGGGGACAATGTATACCTTCAGATCAGCGGCACTGCTATGGGTACCCGCATGGCCCTACAGTATGCCAACATTTTTATGGCTGATTTAGAACAACGCTTCCTCAGCTCTCGTCCCCTAACGCCCCTACTCTATTGATGACATCTTCATCATTTGGACCCATGGAAAAGAAGCCCTTGAGGAATTCCACCATGATTTCAACAATTTCCATCCCACCATCAACCTCAGCCTGGTCCAGTCCACACAAGAGATCCACTTCCTGGACACGACAGTGCTAATAAACGATGGTCACATAAACACCACCCTATACCGGAAACCTACTGACCGCTATTCCTACCTACATGCCTCCAGCTTTCACCCTGACCACACCACACGATCCATCGTCTACAGCCAAGCTCTGCGATACAACCGCATTTGCTCCAACCCCTCAGACAGAGAGACACCTACAAGATCTCTATCAAGCATTCTTACAACTATAATACCCACCTGCGGAAGTGAAGAAACAGATTGATAGAGCCAGAAGAGTTCCCAGAAGTCACCTACTACAGGACAGGCCTAACAAAGAAAATAACAGAACGCCACTAGCTGTCACCTTCAGCCCGCAACTAAAACCCCTCCAACGCATTATTAAGGATCTACAACCTATCCTGAAGGATGACCCAACACTCTCACAAATCTTGGGAGACAGGCCAGTCCTTGCCTACAGACAGCCCCCCAACCTGAAGCAAATACTCACCAGCAACCACATACTACACAACAGAACCACTAACCCAGGAACCTATCATGGCAACAAAGCCCGTTGCCAAATGTGCCCACATATCTATTCAGGGGACACCATCACAGGGCCTAATAACATCAGCCACACTATCAGAGGCTTGTTCACCTGCACATCCACCAATGTGATATATGCCATCATATGCCAGCAATGCCCCTCTGCCATGTACATTGGTCAAACTGGACAGTCTATGTAAAAGAGTAAATGGACACAAATCAGATGTCAAGAAAAATAACATTCATAAACCAGTCGGTGAACACTTCAATCTCTCTGGTCATGCGATTACAGACATGAAAGTCGCTATTTTACAACAAAAAAACCCTTCAAATCCAGACTCCAGCGAGAAACTGCTGAATTGGAATTCATTTGCAAATTGGATACAATTAACTTAGGCTTGAATAGAGACTGGGAGTGGCTTAGTCATTATGCAAGGTAGCCTATTTCCCCTTGTTTTTTCCTAACCCCCCCCCCCCCCCCGAGGTTCCTGTTAAACCCTGGATTTGTGCTGGAAATGGCCCACCTTGATTATCATACACATTGTAATGAGAGTGATCACTTTAGATAAGCTATTACCAGCAGGAGAGTGGGGTGGGAGGACGTATTTTTTCATGCTTTGTGTATATAATAAGATCTTCTACACTTTCCACGGTATGCATCCGATGAAGTGAGCTGTAGCTCACGAAAGCTTATGCTCAAATAAATTGGTTAGTCTCTAAGGTACCACAAGTACTCCTTTTCTTTTTGCGAATACAGACTAACACAGCTGTTACTCTGAAACCTGCTGCAACACTAGGTCCCAATCACTGGAGTGCTCATTTATGAATTTACGTATCACGGCCCTCAAAGTTCCATTAAATTTCTCCACCAGGCCATTTGTTTGATGATGGTAAGGGGTGGCAACCAAGTGATTCACCCCATGAGCTTCCCAAAGGCTTTCCATAGTTCCTGCCAGGATATTAGTTCCTGCATCTGTGAGGATGTCGGAGGGCCAACCTACCCTGGCAAAAATGTCTGTTAATGCCTGGCACACACTTTTAGCCCTGGGGTTGCTTAGAGCTACTGCTTCCGGCCATCGGTGGTAAAATCCATGAAAGTCAGTATGTACTGCTTTCCTCTGGGTGTCTTTTTCAGAAAAGGAGCCAGAATATCCACAACTACTTGCTGAAATGGAACCTCAATGATGGGGAGTGGCTGGAGAGGGGCTTTGACCTGGTCTTGGCGTTTTCCCACTCTTTGGCATACCTCACAAGACTGGACATAGGTAGAAACATCCTTGCCCATTCGCTCCCAGTGGAATGACCTCCCCAACCGGTCTTTGGTCCTGTTCACCCCAGCATGGCCACTAGGATGATTGTGGGCTAAGCTCAAGAGCTTTACCTGGTACTTAGTTGGAACTACCAACTGTCTTGGAGGATGCTGGTCTTCCTGGTGTCCACCAGAAAGAGTTTCCTTGTATAAAAGTCCTCTTTCTACAACAAACCTGGATCGATTAGAAGAGCTGAGAGGCGGTGGGTTGCTCCGTGCCGCCGCCCAAGTTCTCTGGAGACTTTCATCTGCTTCCTGTTCGATCTGGAACTGTTCCCTTGATGCTGGAGACATCAGTTTCTCATTAGATTGTGGACCTAGGCTTGGTCCCTCTCGAAGCGATGTAGGGGATGGGGCTGTTTCCGTTGACTATGAACCGCTCTCCACTGGTGCACTATGTTGGGGTTCAGGCTCCGGCTGAGCCTCTTGTGTAGGGTTATCAGCTGCTGCCAGTTCAGGTTCGGTGGGGCCCTCTGGTGTTGGGGTTGCAAGTACTGGATTCAGTGCTAGCAATGGGTCTGGTGCTGGTTGTTCTGCTAGTTCTGGTTCTGGGACTGGCTCTGTCTGGGTCTCTGGGACTAGATCCTCTACTGCTGTTGCAGACGTTGGCATGGGGTCTGGGTCCATCACCTCTGACTGGGTCCTGGTAGAAGTTTCCGGAACAGAGCTAGGCGTGATGGCTTGCTTAGCCTGGCTGCGGATGACCATTCCCACCCTCTTGGCTAGCTTCACATGATTGGCCAAGTATTCCCCCAACAGCATGGGGATGGGATAATCATCATAGACTGCAAAAGTCCACGTTCCTGACCAGCCCTTGTACTGGACAGGCAACTTGGCTGTAGGCAAATTGAAAGGGTTGGACTTGAAGGGTTGAATTGTCACTTGGATCTCTGGGTTGATTAAATTGGGATCCACTAAGGAAGCATGGATAGCTGACACTTGTGCTCTGGTGTCCCTCCACGCGGCGACCTTCTTCTCACCCACACTCAGTTTCCCTCTGCTCCGAGGGTATCTGGGCCTGAGGACCTCTGGTGTGATTCCAGTGTAATGAACGGTAATCTGTTGGGGTTCTTGGGGCAGTTGGCCTTCACATGCCCCGGCTCATTACATTTAAAACATCGTCCAGTTAATGGGTCACTGGGGCAAGATGGGTTGCTGGAGAACGGTGTGGCAGGATGATAAGGTGTCTGGAGTATTCCTTGGTGTGCAGTTGGGGCCTTGGGCTGCCCCCAGTTTTAGGGTGTGGTCTGAGGGTGTCCCTTCTGGTATCCGCTCCAACTGCGGCCAGGGTTGTTCCTCTCTCCTCCCTCCAGCCGTTTTGTTCCGGCTTGCCCTGCCTCTCTGGCAGTCTGGGACTGCTCGTATCGATCAGCATAAGAAGCAAGACTTTCTGCTGGGTCCATTTACTTATCCCATAAACACTGTTTTATTTCCTCCTTGGACATATTCAGGAATTGCTCCTGAGCTATCAAATCACACATTCCATCAAATCTAGTGACACCCCTTCCTTGGGCCCATTTATCTAACAGATCCTTCATCTGGTTTAGATAAGCCACATTACTTAGTCCAGGCCCTCTCTTAAGGATTCAAAATTTTACTCTGTACATTTCAGATGTAATTTGAAATTGCTTTAAAACCAAATCCTTGAACTTATTATAGTCAGAAGCCTCATCAATAGGCATCTTATTGAGTATGTCCAGAGCTCTTCCAGTCAATTTTGTGACCAATGTGGTCATCTTGTGAGCTTCAGGAATTTTATGGAGAGTGCACAGTCTCTCAAAAGTGAGAAAATATTCACCAATATCACTGGATTCATCATACTGTGGACATAGTCTCTCCCATTTGTGGATTGTTGGGGAAGGATGGTGAGGGTTGTCCAGTAGACTCCGCTCAGCCTTTGCCTTCTCCATCTCCAGTGCATGCTTCCTCTCTTTTTCTTTCTCCGCCTCAGCAGGCTTCCTCTCTTTCTTTTTCCTCGCCTCTATAGCTCTCTTGTGGGCAGTCTCTTTGGCTGTTTCTGCCTTGGTTTCTGTCATGTTTGTCTCTCTGTTTTTAACTAACTTTACACCCGAGAGTTAGAAATAAAAACAAAAAACAAACAACTTGGCTTGTCAAAAAAAAAAATAGGTGTGCTGTCACCGGATACCTGTGTTCTCTGATAGTGATTGTCAGCCTACAGAAAAATCCTTTAAAAAAACCTAACACCTTTGTCTCCAGGCAAATAGACAGAAAAACCCTCTCATAGCTCTCAGCTTATAAAAAAAAAAAAAACAACCACACCAACCACCACACAAAAACCCCCACCTCTTCAGGTCTGTGAAGAATTTGTGAATTTCCCTGCAGGAGGTTAACTACACTGCCTTTAGGTAGAGAAAACTCCAGCTCACAAAAGACAACTCCCTTTTGTCTCTGCTCTGGCCCCCAAGCAGAGACAAAAAAAACCCCTCTAACTGCTTTCAGCTGAAAACCTGCTTTCCAGCAGCCCAAAGGGAAAAAAAATTCCTTTTTAAAAATCTGTGCTTCTGGTTCAAAAAAAATCTCAAATTGATCTCAAAATGATTTCAAGTTAATCCCACAGCTCTGCCACCATGTCAAGGTTCCTTCCCCACTCTGAACTCTAGGGTGCAGACCTGCATGAAAACCCCCTAAGCTTATTTTTACCAGCTTAGGTTAAAACTTCCCCAAACTATTTTACTTTCTGTCCCTGGACCTTATTGCTGCCATTACCAAGCGTCTAACAAAAATAACAGGGAAAGAG
The DNA here is from genome assembly GCF_965140285.1 of Lepidochelys kempii. Lineage (NCBI taxonomy): Eukaryota > Metazoa > Chordata > Testudines > Cheloniidae > Lepidochelys > Lepidochelys kempii. Next base: position 25,251,843 of record NC_136392.1, on the reverse strand, counting down.
CCCACTTGGAAACATCTTTCCCCCCCAAAAAAATTCCCCCAAGCCCTACACCCCCTTTCCTGGGGAAGGCTTGATAAAAATCCTCACCAATTTGCTTAGGTGAACACAGACCCAAGTCCTTGGATCTTAAGAACAATGAAAAAGCAATCAGGTTCTTAAAAGAAGAATTTTAATAGAAAAAAAAGTAAAAGAATCACCTCTGTAAAATCAGGATAGTAAATACCTTACAGGGTAATCAGATTCAAAACATAGAGAATCCCTCTAGGCAAAACCTTAAGTTACAAAAAGACACAAAAACAGGAATATCCATTCCATTCAGCACAGCTTATTTTATCAGCCATTTAAACAAAACAGAATTTAACACACATATCTAGCTAGATTACTTATTAACTCTTTACAGGAGTTCTGACATGCATTCCTGCTCTGGTCCCAGCAAAAACATCACACAGACAGAGAGAGAGAACCTTTGTCCCCCATCTAGCTTTGAAAGTATCTTGTCTCCTCATTGGTCATTTTGGTCAGGTGCCAGCAAGGTTATCCTAGCTTCTTAACCCTTTACAGGTGAAAGGGTTTTTCCTCTGGCCAGAAGGATTTAAAGGTGTTTACCCTTCCCTTTATATTTATGACACACCCTCTACTCTGGGTTCCAGTCCAGGGCCCTACAGCGAGCAAGTCAAATCTGGATCTTCACCAACCCTACTGCTCTCTTCCCTCCATTACTTTCTACCACGCTTGTTTAAGCTTCTCCTTCAGCCTTCCCAGTCAGACCACCTCTCTCTTAGGTAAACCCTTCCTCATGGGTTCCTTCCCTTTTACCTCAGGAAGAGAGACTGCAGGTTTCCACGCTTCCCTGACTGGGCCTCCTGACTTTATAGATGATCTGTTCTTCACAGATGAGCTTCCCTCTAATTAGCATCCTCCCAGTTTTCAACTTAATTGGCTGATTGGGCCCACCTGGCCTAATTCAACTCTCTCAGGGCCAGTGTGGGGAATAAGGCCACCACAGGGAGCATATAAATTAGTCCAGGGGGTGAGCTGCAAAATGGAACTGTATTTTGCAAGTGTTGCTAGTGTGCATATGCAACCTCTTATATACAAGACAGATTCCTACTCCCACCCCAAGGTAGCACATGCTTTAGTGGGTTTTGAATGGAATCTGGACACCCAGCATTAGCAGCATATCCTCCTTTTCAGCATCAGCACAAGAATCTGAACCAGCAACCTTCCCCCCACAAAGCCAGAAACAGCCCCCTAAGCCAATGGCTACCGTGTGACTTTTTTTCCCCTGTCAGGAGTTTGTACTTTTTTACCATTCCTACTTTTTACCATCACTTCCTGTCAAACCTAGCTGTTTTTTCCCCAAACACTCATTCGATTCATCATGACCCATCCCAACTCTGCATGGCATCTGACATCCAAGGGAACCCTAGTACAGCATCATAGGGCTGCAACAGACCAATCCATTGGCTTAGGTCTTGTGTGTGCTTATTAGCCTGCCTTCCATCATTTCCTAAAGAAAGAGGTATGATGTAGCAAGTGAAGGGCATAGGCCTGGGGATGGGACTGATGGATTGCAAATTGTGGCTCAGGCATTTAAAATTTTTGATGATTAATAATCAATCATTAATAATTTTCCAATAACCAATAATTAAATAATTGATCATCAATAACTGCTACAAATGTTAACTGTGATTATATATTTAGTGAGAGGAGTTCTCTCAAGTCTGGATTAATTCAATAATAACAAACCTTGGCTAAGTCAGCTTTGATTGGATTTATTGATTGAACAGTTAGTAAAGACAGCACATACGCAGAGAGACGTACAGTTACCAGCAGCTGTGGAAGACCTTTCCCTGTAGTTCGCTGACAGCCTGCATGGTTAGTCATAATTTATTCCTTTTTGCGGGGTAATGTTATTCATTATCCCTCTTGCACACATTTAGTAGTTAATGTTACTAAAATATCTGTTGCAGCAATTTGTAAAGATTATTGATTAGGTCCTTTCTTTAGCCTATTTAAAGTGTCAACAAAATAAATAACCTTCCCAACCCTCTGAGAAGTCTCGGGACTTGAGTCCAACTTGAAATCTGGTTGAAGCTTCAGGCTGAGTCTTACAGATTCATAGGTTTTAGAGGCCAGAAGGGACCATCATGAACCTCTAGTCTGACCTCCTGCGACATTGCCAACCTCAGCATTCAGAAATCATGAGTCAGACCCCCCAAAATTAGGGAATTGGCTTAAAAGTCATGTGGGTTTTTTATAAATAAATGTTGGGTTCTTTTTATTTCCCTGGCTGGTCTTTGAGCCTTTATGTTGCACTCATGTTTTCAAGTTTTTCTCTACAGTAAGAGCTAGAAACTTGAACTTTAAAAAGAAAAAGAAAGAAAGAAAGAAAGAGCTGAGATTCTCACACAATCTCTTCAGACCAGCATTTGAGGCTTTAAGAAATACACAAGATCTCCCCTTTGGTACCACTGCTCGGGCCCCACACAGCCATAGAATTCCAGCCACTTACGTTACCTGACCCACTTTAGGCAGCCATAATGTTGAGGTGAGGTGCACCAATGATCCACCTATCCGAGGAAGGACAGCAGGATTTGACTCCCACCCCACCCCTCCGCAATGTTCAGCAAATTCTTCAGATAAGCACTTTGAAGTGGGATAGTTTGTCAAGTAGGGCAAGAGTTTTAAAACTAAGTTATTTTGTGTCCCATCAATCTAAATAACAGATCATAATTTGCCCCTAATTACCTCCATTAGGGATGACTGTGAATTGCTCAGTCAATCACAAGGCAGTTCTATGGAGTGTGAGGAATCACTCCTTTGTCAAGAGCACTGTGGGCACCAAGGGACCTGAACAGACAGCCTAGGGTGACCAGATGTCCTGATTTTATACGGACAGGCCTGATTTTGGGGGCTTTTTCTTATATAGGCACCTATTACCCCCACCCCCGTCACGATTTTTTATACCTGCTATCTGGTCACCTTAAGACAGCCCAAAGATTGCTGTCTTTGCTTTGCTTTCTTGGGGCCCACCGAGCTCATGGCAAAATGGTGCGTCTCTCCCCTAAACTGGGAGGGACAAAAGATGGGTGCAGAGTGCAGTTTGCATGGAGAGCTGTAGTGTGGGCATAGGGCTGGGAACTAGGGACTCTTGTGTTCTAATCTTGGCTCAGATCAGTGGCTCTGGAGAAACACCCTCCCCTTTTTATGCCTCACTGTCCCCTTATTTCACACTTCCCAGTAGGGGTGTTAGGTAATATTCAAAAACCACTTTTTAAGTGAAAATGTTCCTTAAAAGTGTTACTAACCCTTGGCCCCTTTTCTTTGACTGACAACCAGCTTGTGTTTTTGTGAGGTGGTGGAAAAGTGACTTACCAGCCCCGGGAAAGGTGTGGGGTAGCAGGTCTCTTCCCATGGTGCCTCCTGCCACTTTGGCCCTGCAATGGTCCCTTGAAAGTCTCACACCTTGCAGGGTATCAATGTCCATATCCGACACAACTCTAATTATCAACGCGGCATCGTTTGCGCTCCCACTCTTCTCTCAGAGCAGCCAGTTCCCAGGCTTCCTTTCTGGCATCCTCCAACACAACAGAAAACTCCAGACAAACCAAACCCAACTAAACAACCTCTGCCCATCTGGGCTTGAGCCTTTCGTCCCACGAGGTTCTCCGCAGCTCCCTGGTCCTGTTGAGATGGGACCCCAACCCCCAGGGCTACCTCCCTGTGCCCCTTTCCACCAGGGCAGCTAAGTTCTCTCCTGCAGCTTCCCTGGGGGTCCTTTCCCAGCATGAGGACACTCTAACCCTCTCCCTCCTGGGTCTCCCTGGCTGGGGTCCCTCTCCTGGATCTACCTTGTAGCTGTCACTTTCTTCCGTTACCAAGACAACCCAACTGGGTCTGACAACAAATCTAGCCTGACACCCTCCAGGTGCAGCCCGGTGCGCTAACTGAGCTTCCCATCTTCTGTTAACCCTTTGTGCATCTATGTGGGGTTCATATCCCATTGCAGAGGTGGACATTTGTCCACGAGTAATGCGCTGGGATCCCCATCCTGGCCATCTGACAGTCGTCAGACAGGACTGAGTTTCAGTTCCTGCTAGCAAAGGCCAGACAGAGCTGGTTCTAGGGGCAGGCAAGTAGGGCGGTTATCCTGGATGGCAACTTCCAAGCGCACCGTTTGTTTGTTTTTTTGCCTCCGCTCTGATTGGCCAGCCATTTTTGTTCTGATGATTGGTCAGCTGTGGGGTTTGGTTTTGTTGGTTTGGGAATTTTTTGCATGGCTACTCCGGGAGTGGGCAGGCTCCAAACATGACTTCCACCCTGCCCGGCAAAATGGCTCAGGCTGCTCTTGGAGTCAGCATTGAACCTAGCAGCAACAGTCTCTCTGGCTAATCTTAAACTGTGTCCCTTGTAGCAAATACCTGACTTTGACCACAGAGGAACTGAAGAATGGCATGTCATGTGATGCCCTGTAGAAGTGGCAGAGAAGAGGTTAACTTTGACTTAATCCCAGTCTCCAAGTATCTACATGGAGAAGAGATTTCCAATGGTAGACAGCTCTTCAGTCTAGCAGAAAAAGGCATGATGAGATCCAGTGTTGGAACCTGAAGCTAGACAAAGTCAGACTGGAAATAAGGCTCTCATTTTCCATGAGGAGGTTAATTAATCATTGAAACAACTTACCTAGGATCATGGCGGATTCTCCGTCACTGGCAATCTTTAAATGAAGACTGGGTGTCTTTCTGAAAGATAATTAATGGTGAGATATTTTGAAGGGATATTAAACCTTGTGCTTCAGGGCTTAAACCAGTCCCAGAGATCAGGATGAGACCTGCATGGGGCAGATTATCCTACATCCACCTACTGTGGGGTTCTTGCCCCATCCTCTGAAGCATCAGCAGCTGCCAGTGTGAGAGACTGGAGACTGGCCTATATGAATCGGGGGTCTGATCCAGGCTGGCAATTCCTATGTTCCTAGGAGCCGCTGTAGCTCACAGAGAATTTAGGATTTGCTGCAGGAATCACCGGGGGAGGTTCTCTGACCTGTGTGCTGCAGGAGCTCAGACCAGAGGATCATAAGGGTGTCTTCTGGCCTTAAAACTTACCAACTGTCTCCCTCTAGCTAGGGAAAGGAGGACAACTGCTTAGCCCGAGTGCAGTGATTTGCAGGGAAGCTGGACTGGGCTAGTGAACAGGAGTGAATTCCCTCCCTCTGAAAGAGACGTGCAGGGGGCAGCTTGGAGCTGAATCTGATGGGGAAGGTCAGGCCCTGAGGAGAGCAAGCAAGCCCATGTCAGTGCTCAGCCAAAGCAAAGGGGAGCCCTGTAGTATCTGTGCTTGGCCCATGCCAAAGGTGTGGGAAATCCCCCACAGCACTGAGATCCCTCCTCTGCTCTGTCAGACTAGCCAGGCTTTGACACGATGCCAGAGCTGGTTTAGATCCACCGCGAGAAGGGAGATGTTTGTACGTGCGTCTACTTGGCGGTGACGGTTACAGGAGCAAGAGAGCAGCTTTCCCATTCGAAAGAGGCCTTCTGGAAAAGGCAACAAGGTTAAAACAACTCTCCATCTTCATGTCCCCGGCTGCTCAGCAGTACAACTCTGTACCCTCTGCCTGGGCAGCTGGCAGGCAATTTTCAACGCAGCTTCATTAATCTGCAAGTGGCAGGTAGCGCCGCACAGACATACCAGCACTTGACAGAGAACAGCCACTGCAAAAACAGAGTGGGAGAGGGAGAGGGAGTGAGCTAATCATTGCCACATTCATCATCCACTGAATTCCAGCCCTCAGCACAAGAAGGCCTAATCTCCAGCATTTCCACCACGGGGCTATAATTAGCAAGCAGAGGCAGCAGGCCATGACTTTCACTAGTTCGGTTTGCACCGTACTCCAGTCTTGTTCTTCATGTTGCTGACGTCAGTCCAGGGGAAGTGTGTCAAGCACACAACTCCACTGCACAGAGGTCATTTTGTTTCTTAGACAGAAGTTGGATTGCGTAGCTCTGGTGCTGATGGCAAGTGCTGTTTGCTACAGGGATATTAAAGTGCAGTAACCCAGGCGTCATGCCACGTGATCGGGGGCCTTTTGGGGTGACTGATGACCAGTGCAATCCCAAGAAGCAATCCAATTAAATTTCAGGACAAAATGTAATGCTAGTTACAGTCACTTTCCTTATTGATTTTGTCATTCCAGGGCTGAAGGAAACAAGTCACGGTACCCAGTACGTCGACAGGATGCTGCAAAAAGAGAGTTTCGTATGGTTCTGCCAGGAAAAGTGGTTGTGTATAAATGGCAACGTCTTGCCCTACAGTTCTGTGTCACTCCTGATAGCACCGCAGAGCCAGCACAGTGATGGGAGAGTCAGCTGGATGCTGCTCCTCCTTGTGCAGCATCAGCCAAAATGTTTCCAATATTCCAGTCCTGTGCAAGCCCACTGATGGCAAAGCAGTTTACAGGTGTCCGTGAGGGCACAATTTGTGCTACAGAGACTTTACCTCTGGGGAAGGAGGCATGAGGAAGAACAAGTTGGCTTGACTTTCAGATCCTGGAGCACCTTTGCAGAAGAAGACACTTAGACAAAACTCATTTTGACTTGTCATTGGGGACATTTGATGTGGAATCAGAGAGGCATAAGATGATGCTGTTTTTACAATCACTGGCAGGAATAAACCAAGGAATCCTTCATTAGACATATTACAGTAACACTGAAAGGCCCCAAACAAGATAGCCACTCCCTTGTGCTAGGTGCTGTATAAACACATAGTGAGAGTGTCTCTGCCACAAAGAGTTTACAATCTACAGAAACAAGACAGAAAGGAAGGATTGTCTTTGTTCTACAGTGGGGAACTGAGCACAGAGAGGTGAAGGGACTGGACTAAGGTCACACAGCAAGTCTGTAGCAGAGCTGGGAGCTGACCCAAGCTCTGCTGACTCTGTCCCAGCCCTAACCACAAGGCAGATCCTCTTTCCTGTCTGAACCCAGATCCCTGGAAAGCCAGTCCCCTGCTCTAATCAACTGGGTCTACTCCCTCTGAAGCAAAACCAGGGCTGCCGAGGTGAGTGGTACTCTGCCCAGTCTGGCACTGCTTTCTATTCATCTTTCTTGGAACATGAGGCAAAAAGGGATGAGAAAAAGCCCCTGGAAGCTTCATTTTTTATTCCGCCAGTTCGAAGCTGGATGGATCAGGACACGGCCGTTAACAGAACAGCCAGGGAACTTCAGCAGCCTCGCTCGCACCGGCCTACTTTTAACTTTTTCCACCAAACAGCTTCCCGAAAAACTGGGCAGTTCTCTGGGGCACCGCTGCAATAAACTGCTTAAGGAAGGGAATGAAAAGGAGCAGCTGGGCTGGAGATTTTACTGCACAGAGAATGGTGCAGTTGAGACTAAACCATAGAATCCATTCCACTGGCCCCTGTTTGAAATGGAAGCACGGCTGGGGACTTGTTATTTATATGGCACTCAAATGTGCCAGGCCCTTTATAGAGCAAGTATGGACACAGCATGGTCCTTGCCCCAGAGATCTCACAATCAGATGTTTGACGAGCTGCAGCAAGGGACAGGAACAAACAATAAGGGCCACAGGACAAAGTGGGGACTTGGTTATGGGATGGCCCCTCTGGAGGGTCCCATGGCTTTTGGTTTTAAAGTCCCATGGATCTAGTGGAGGGAACTGGGGTTTCCAGAGGGTTTTGAATGCCATGCAGGCAGTACTTGTGACTCAGAACAATAACAGCATCAAGAACCTCAAGAGTCAGGCCACAAAAAATCATGAGATTGTCTTAATTTCCCCGCAACAAAAAAATAAATGTTGGATTGTTTTATCTGCCTCCTGGTTCCTGAGCCTTTCGGGTGCATGTGGGTCACATTTTCCAGGTTTTCTCCACCATCACAAGCGTTAGAAAGGTCCTTTTTTATTTTAATGAAAGCTCAGAAGCACATGACTCCAGGAGTTCAGGCTTTAATAAAACACCCAAATATCACAAGACTTGCAATAGAATCACAAGAGCCGGCAACCCTGCAATAACTGAATAACACAGCTGCCCCGGCTGGCTGACATGCCCAGGCCAGCATTTTCAGAAGGCAGACTTGAGCCAGGTTGCACACACACAAGGAGGCGTTTGGGATGCTCCACCTTGTTTCAGCAAGGGGTGGCTGGGTGAGCCAGTGGGGGTTCCGTGGGTCAGAGGGGTGAGATCTGGGCATGCATCAGGTGCCCACAAGGAATTTTCCCAAGAGCCCAGCTGCCTCAGGTATGGCTCACTCAGCATGAGCACATTAACACATTCACCCTCCAGCAGTTCATTGGCCAAGCACACCTTGGGAGCACAGCCCTACATGAGTGAGAGTCCCTGGTCACACCATCTTGACATGCCATTGTCACCTTATGGCACAGGATGCAAATGTCACATTCCTTTATGCTTAAATTGGCAGAGACCTACGGACCTCTGACTGGCAGGAGCCACCGCTGTGCCGTGTCACACCCAGCCTCCCGTAACCATTTCCACTAGCAGAGGTCAAGTCTGGTACCACCCAGAAAATCTGTCCCTGCTCCTCCCTGTGTGGAGCATGGCTCACCTCACTGTGAGGCTGAGGCTCAGAGCTCCTTTACATTCAGGGGCACGGCCCAGTTCTCAGCAGAGCGAGGAACGGAGTCACTGTGGAAGATTTCCCATTAAGGCACAATCCCCCGAAATCCCAGCAAGTCCACTCAACACAATGTCAGTCTTACAGGCTATAACAATGACCCTTTGCTGTCTCTTTCTCTAGCACCTTCCAGTCAAGGATTTCAAGGCACTTCCCCTCTCCCGACCACAATATTAGTGAATTGGTAAAGCCTGGTGTGGGCAACATTTTGCTCTCAGGTCTGGCTCTGGACTCCAGTAACTGAAGGCAGGTATTGCAGTCCCCATCTGCGGAGAAGGAAACAGAGGCACAAAGGATAAGGCCCAAGTTTTCGAATGAGGCCACTGGCTTTGGATGCCCAAACTAAGAGACTTAGGGCCAGGTTTTCCAAGGTATTGAGGATCCTAAAGATACAGATGGGAATTTTCAAAGCACCTGGGGACCTAACTCCCACTGAACGCAGTTAAATGCATGAAAGCAATGGGAGTTAGGCAGCTAATGCTCTTTGAAAATCAGGCCCCCTCGGTTCTGCTGAGCACCCATAAGTCCAGCCTTGGAACTGCAGGTGCTCAGCACCTCTGAAAGCTACTGTCTGCCATGCCTCAGCTTGGGCCCCCAGGAACAGGGCACCTGGAATTTGATGCTAGTTTTGAAAAACTTGGACCAAAGGGACTGTCCCAAAATCCCAGCGAGAATGTATGGCAGAATAGAGCACAGAGCCCCTGTGCACCAGTACGGCACCTTAGCCCCGCTGCTCACAACCTGGGGCAGCCCTAGGAACAGAGCACAGAGCTCCCAGCCATACTTGTAAGACCGTTCTTCCTCGGGGGAAGCTCAGGTGGCTGTTCAGAGCGAAGAACATTATGATCCTTATGAAGACAAATGGCCTCTATCCTTTTATAGGCCAGAGAGAGTCCCTCTTGCAGTGACTGTGGATGGGGTCAGGGCCTTTGCAGAGCGCTGCTGGGGGTGTGGGGATCTGCAGTCGCTCTGTCAGCCAGACCCGAGCTGGCCAGCCTGCTCACCGGTACACAGAACGCCCATTAATCTAGTGCTGGACAGAGACATATTACCGCTGCAGAGGAGGCTGTTTAGCTGCATCTGCCTTTTGTGCTTGTGCTGTTAACAGGCATCTCGTCCCCTCAGCACCGAGTTCCAGCCCATCTGCCTTAATCTCCCGCTGAGACAGCTGGGAGGGTTTCAAAAGAGAGGGACGCTTCCACTTCAGAGGAATCCAACCTGCAGTCTCCCCAGAGCACGGCGGTCTCATTCTGCTCACTGATGTATGATCATAGGCTGGGTAGGGCAGGGTTACTCCAGCACGGCTGCTGTAATTCCCATTTGCCATATCCCTCAAAGGGGTCAATTGTAAAACTCAAGTTTATCCTAGAGAGTAGGAATTTTCCACAGACATCCTGCTATGGGCAAAATTCTGCTCTCAGATCTAGGATCCCAAACCTTAGCAGATCTGCAAGCGGAATTTTGCTCTATGGATAAATTTTGCTCACAACAAACTACCAAGGGGTTTTGAACCAGAGCCCCCAAATCCTTTGAGGAGGTTTGAATTCGGGTCCTGAGCACAAACTTCACAGCTAGCTCCATCACTGTGGTAGGCCAAGCCAAACCCCGGCATCCTAACGCTCCCAGACTTTGAGCGAGGTCTGTCCGGGATTTAAATGGCACGACTTGGATCTGCCCCCGACATAAATGCAGGACTTCTAGACCCAGCCTGCAGCAAGATTCGTTCCCCTCCAGCTGCACTTTGGCACAGTGGCTTTTATTTTATTCTGTTAAGTTCATAGGTTTTTAATTATTTTAATAAAATGATGTTGACGTACAAATTGAAAGAGAGCCAAGCTGGACTAGCATTCCAGGCACAACATTAATGATCCCAGGGCTCTTTTCATAAGGTCCTGGTGACGGCCCAAATCCCAGCTACACCCCCTGCTGGATAGTACTGCATACCAGTTACCTGCCATCCTCCACCCCAGAGGGAGCTGCATTTCAGTGGTACCACATGGTTGCACCTTGATGATCCTCCCCAAAAGATGATCCTCCCCAAAAGTGAAAGCATAAAACTGGAAAATGTTTGTTTTCACAATCTACGCTCGTTTTTTTAAATAAATATTAAGTTTGGGATTTTCCTTTTTTTTTGTAATGGAAACTTTAGACCAAAATGAAAATGTTTGTTTTGGACAAAAGACAGCTGTTTGATACAAAAATGATTCAAAAGACAGTTTTCCACTGGCTCCAGGGGCTCCATCCCATAGACAGAACCACTTCCCCTCCTCAGCCTTCCCCCAGGTGAAGCCATGGTGACTGTTGGAAGGAAAGAGGGAGTGGTTAAAAGCAAGAGGAAAGTGAAAGCCCGGGAGGGTGGCAGGCACCAATGTGCTTTCGGGGCGGGGTGAGGGGGGCGGGAGCAGCACGGGATGGAAGCTTTGCAAAAGCAGCATCCAGAAAAGCTGGGACCTCCTTCACCATAGCCCAGGTCTGGCTGTCTCTCAGAACTGGGCTGTTGCCAGCTGATTAGTTACAGACCATGAAATTATTCTTCTTTCTTCTCCTTTTTAAGTTCGTTCTGCCAGCTCCCGTCAGGTCAGGTTTTCGGTGACACTGCAGCACCGAGATGGAGCCCTGCTGAGCACAGGAGGGTGACAAAGGACAAACAGGTAGCCAGACTTATGTACAACTGCTAAGTTTTGTGAAGTTCCATGTGTCACATCTTATGCAAATTACTCAACTAGCTAATTTGCTAAACACCCCTATCCCCCCAAACTATTGGAGGTGTAGGGCATGGACCTGGAGGGGAGAATGGCTGGGTCATGCTAGTGATAAGCCCTGTCCATACTGGATTTTTGTGCACAGAAGTAGCTTCAGCAGCATAGCTCCACTATTGCAACCTCCCAGTGAGGTTGCCTGGCACCAATATAAGCACCTGGTTGGTGGCACTGGTGCCAGCCCTGTTCACACTAGCACAGTGCATGTGTACGAGGGGTTTGCAGTGGTCTATCTGCAGCAATGTAGCTGCACCAGTTCAAAAACCCAGCCTGTGTAGACAGGCCTCTTTCTGGCTGATGTAGTTACATCAGTGGAAACTTCCCTAGCGTAGACAAGCCAATAGCAACAGACAGAGTGATAGAGAGTCCAATGCTCAAACGCTGACCCCTTTCTAGAAAATCCACATCCTGCATCTGACCATTCAGCCCAACAGGTGTCTAATAAAGAAAGGACAGTTTGACAGCTAAGGCAATGGCTTAAGGCTCAGGACACTGGCGTTCTAACTAGAGCTGCTTGGAATCGTTCTAACAGAAAACACTCCTTCTGAAATTCAGCCTTATTTCAGAACTGGGATTTTGTGGGAACCGCTCCATGTCCCCCAGATTTGTTCCTGTTGCAATCACTCGTTCCCAATGGAAGCTCTAAACACAAGCCTCTAGCCTACCAGTTGCTCTGCAGAGTGGTTTAGTTCAATTTCCCCTTCTTGCAGTCCTACTGTCTAGCTTTCCAATTGGGTACCTAGGTCACAGAGTGGATGGTCTTTTCCAAATGGAACATCCATCGGAGAAGGGTGGGCTCACCGCTGGCCCACCCCCTTGTGGTTGGATGTGGCAGCTCTTTCTTCTCTAGTGGCCCCAGCTGATGGTCACCCTTTCCGGCAGTGGTCTCAGCCATCTGTCCAGATCATGGTTTAGTTCCACGCCCCTTCCAGGGCACTCCAGTCCAGTCCCAAGTCCACAGAAAACAATACCCACAGCTCCACTCCCTGCCGCCTCTCTGCCTGGGGGTCACTAAGGCGTGGTCTATATCTAAAACTTAGGTCAACCTAGCTACATCGCTCAGGACTGTGAACCATTTCTCTCTCTAGGCAACCTGACCCTCACCGTAAACACAGCTGAGCCGATGGAAGAATGGGGCCTGCCTAGGAGGTGGATTTACTACAGCAACAGAAAATCCCCTTCCATCGCTGCAATAAGTGTCAACACTACAGCAGCAAAGCTGCCGCTGTCTTGTGGAAACGCTTGCAGTGTAGACACACCCCGAGACCCAGGATGTTCAGCACTGACCACTCAAAGAAACCTCAACTGCAGTACTTCTAGTCCTTCTCAACTCCCAGTATGGTACCAAACTGTGTCTCCCCAGTCCCACCCCCTCGGTCTCAGGTCTGTACTGAGCCCTACTACATTGAGAGTCCCCATCTCCTGTAGCTTCCCCTTTCACCTGTCTGTGCTCAGGGTTTCCCTGCCTCCAATGGCCTTCCCTGACACCCTCAGCTTCCCAGGCTCCCTTCCCCAGTCCCACCCTCCTTCTTCAGGGCTCCTTGCTGAGGCCCAGCCCAGTGCCTGCAAAGTTCCTGCTTACTCTTATTTCAGAGCACTGCCTCCCTGGAATCTCCCTGCCTGGGGGTGCTACAGGAGCCCATCCCTTCCTGCAGCTCCTCTCCAACTGTCCCCAAATGTCCCTTAGGCTTTACTGTCACCGGCTTTTGGTCTTCACTACCTCCAGCTTCCACCTGGCTCAGGAAGAAATGCCTCTCCCTACAAGCTTCCCTCCCCCGGCCTCTTAGGATTCCTCCTGGCTCAGGAACCCATGTTTGCTGTTTCTGGCTCCAGGCTTCAAGCTACCTGTAGCCCAAAAGAGAAATCCCCCTACACTCCCCACTACCTCTCAGCTAGATCCCCTCCCCGGCCATTCTTTCACGCCCCGTGTTCATTCCTTTATGAAGGCCAAGCTCCTCCCGAGCTGGGTTTGATCACTAAGCAGGCCTAAGACCCCTCCAGTACCACCCATTGTTCTAACTGGGCTCAGGCTCCTGTTATCCCCTGGTTAACGAGGGTGGGGGGTATGCACCCCAACACACTGCGCACTTTGGAAATTTTCTATTGTCCGAACAGAAAGAAAAGAAACTATTTTGAACCAAATCCAGAAGAAGTAAAGCAACTTGTTACAAAACAAAATGGGATGTTTTCAAAATGCTTTCAAATGTACTGAAATTTCAGCTGATTTTTCTCTCCATTGTTCAACCAGCTCTAGATCTAAGCTCAGCTCCACCATAGACTTCCTTCTGCATGATCTTGAGCTAGTCACCTTACTCTATGCCTCAGTTTCCCCATCTGTGAAAAAGGACATTAATACCTGCCTCTCAGAGATGCTGTGAGGATCAATCTATTTAGATTTGTGGTGTGCTCTCTATTCTATTCCAGTGAGAGTCGCCACTGAAAAGCCTAGCAATAGAAAAAATAAGCACCTCTTGTGCTGATCTGAGCCCCCTAAAGTAAGAGCTTGGTATCCTTTTAGGGTGCCCCCATTTGGAAATTGGGCCCAGAGGAAAAGCAAGAGCCCAGCAGCAGCCTGGATTAAGGCAGCAATCATATGACAGCAGCTCCCATTTTTGCCAGTTAATACCTCTGTCCAAACAAATTGACACACAGAAGCCCGTACAGCAAAGTGGAATTTGAGCTGAACAAAGTGAAGCAGAGATCACTGTTAGGAAAGGCAGCCATTCAGAAAACATCACTGTCAATAAACAGGCCATCAAAGGGACACATGAAATACTGGGGCCTGGAGCCAGAATACAGACAACAAGAGAAATGGTTATGGACTATCATTCTAAATGCAACTGGTAGGGGGGAAAAAACACACCGTTTCCTGGAAAAGCAACTGCATATTTCTAGCATAATACACACAGTGGAATTAAGTTTTAGTTCAGATCTTCCAGCTCTCTGGATCAGTTCCCACTTGTAATGGTGCATGGGTGCATGGGTTTGCTTATATGGCTTTGGGTGAGATTGTTTGAATGCAAGAAAGAATTTCACCCCTTTTCGGACAGCCATTCTGCTGCAGGTAAAGGATGTTGCAGTTGCCGGGAGTGTTGTTCCCAGCTGACTATAACCTAACCGACCAACCTAATGGAGTAGGGTTACCAACCCTCCAGGATTGTCCTGAAGTCTCCAGAAATTAAAGATTAATCTTTAATTAAAGATTATGTCATATGATGAAATATCCAGGAATAGATCCAACCAAAATTGGCAATCCTACAAGGGAGTAAAATGTCAGGCAGCACCTGCTCCATCTCCAAGGATGGAGACTTTGCATTTGTGTCTGTGCCTGATTTGGGAAGCTCCTGGTTTCTCACATGCAGCACACAGGAAGGATCTTTCAGATCTAGGGACCAAGATTTCACTGCATCTCAATGGGGAATGGTGAGATCTAAAGAATTCTGGGCAATAAGCAAGTGTCCATGTGCTTCAGGATGACCCTGTTTAGCCTCTTGTGTTATTGCCAAGTGTGATAGGGTATGTTCCCCACACTTGCCCTGAAGGGGTTAATGGAGACCAGAGAGGCCAATTAATCTATTTGGCTGCGAGCTGGGGGAATCAAGGCAGAGAGGAAAGCCCTCATAAGGGAACAAGCTCGGCTTCTATAAAGCCAGGGAGCTGAGGGCAGAAAGTGGCTGCAGGGAAGTAGTCTGTAGTCACTCCCTGGGTGAAGGGAGGTGTGTTTGGGACTATGGCATGTTATCTACAGTTATTCCCTCGGAGAAGGGAGTTTGGGCTGGCAAACCCAAAGAGGAGGAAGCTGGAAAAGTAGGAAAGGCTCAGTGGGGAAGCAGCAAAGTATGGGACAGTTTGCCCTGAAAGAGGTTGATACCCCAGAAGGGGAGTATCATAGCAACCCAGCCAGAAGGCCAAGTCACAAAGAGGAAGCTGTAGCTCTTGTGAGAGGGCTGCAGCATGAGAGGATGATTGGTGGAGAGACTGCAGGAAGGGGTGTTGGCCTGGCAGAGCTAATCCCCAGAACGGCCAGGTGCGGTTGAGAGCTGAACAGAGCACCTTGTGATACAAGACTCTCTTAGAATTTTAAATGTCCCTTTGCATTGGTGGGTGGACGGAGACCTGGCTCTGAAGAAAGGGGCAGTGGTAAGTGGTGCTTGTCCTATGGACAGCCTGTTACCCTTCCTTTGGATAGGTTCTTGTGTCTAAAGCAGTGTGTTTTACTTTTTGCCCTGTGACATACCTGGGCAAGGATCCTGAGGCAAAGGCATAATTTTCTGTATTAAAGTCTGTGCATGTCTTGAATCAGGAAGAAAAGCGCCCTTAGAGACAGGAAAGTAGTTAAGAGGGAATTAATCCAAGTGTCTAGGAAGGCAAACAATCATTGTTACCCAACTGTCTCTAAAGGGTTATGCAAAATCGCCAGACAGAAGCAACCACTTCAGGGGAGATTGGATCCTCTTTGATATGGAAATATCACCACTGATGTGGGACACAAACCCCATCTCAATGGGGCTGAGGAAAAAATAAGGACACAGAGACAACTTGGAAGACAAATATCAGTGAAACAACGACAGAGGGGCAGGAAACCTATTTGTTGCTCAGAACCAAGCCACCTTACTCTACAGACAAAGGTCAGTCACCCCTGTCTATTCTCCTTAACATAAGAGAAGCAGCAAAGCTTAAAGGCTAGAGCAGGGAACTGCGACTCAGGGCTGCTGGGCTTGTTCCCCAGCTGCAACATGTGACCCAGGGCAAGTAATTTAACTGCATTGGTGCAGAATGCTCTGTGGCTCAGTTTCCTACACCGTCAAAGGGGAGAGGAATGTTTACCTACATCACCGGGATGTTGAGTCTATAAAAACTGTAGAGAACCGTGATTTCCTCGATGAAATACCCAATGGAAAGGCAACTCATTATTGATCATCTTGGAGTATTCCTCCCAAATAAACAAAATAACATACACTGTGTGCAGGGATCACGTCATCCACTGCTGAAACACAGCAGCTGTTTAACAGCATGCCTCAGACCACACAGCAGCTGGATGGTGA
The DNA here is from genome assembly GCF_965140285.1 of Lepidochelys kempii. Lineage (NCBI taxonomy): Eukaryota > Metazoa > Chordata > Testudines > Cheloniidae > Lepidochelys > Lepidochelys kempii. The sequence goes on along the minus strand of NC_136392.1, from coordinate 25,235,388 downwards.
CCTGGCAGATTGTGGAAACACTTGTTGCATTTGCAATTGCTGCAGATTCTCCACGTGTAGACCAGTGCCTCTGGTACAGGCCAACTAGCACCATATGGTGAGACCACATCATTGTATGGCTCTGGAATTACCTGCAGTAGCTCTGGAACATCTCATGATGAAGCAGAGCTTCGTGGAGCAGTGTGAGGTGCTTGCCCCAACCCTCTAGTACCAGGATACACGGAGATGGGAGGCCATGGCAGTCCAGCAGTGGGTTGCTGTTACCAGCTGAAAGCTAGCTACCCCAGATGATTACAAGTCAGTGACAAACCGCTGTGGGCAAGCCAGTTCTCGGTGCTCTGGGAGTGAAGGCTTGTGAGACTATGATCACTGTGGCTCACTCATAGGTGCTTGGCATTGCTAATGTCCTGACTTTGAGAGAATGGGCTTCCCAAATTACGCTGGAGCCATCAATGGCACTTGTGTGCCTGCCACAAGAAGCACATGAATATCAATGGGAGAGGGTAATGTCCTCCTGCCACAGGCTTTGGGTGGCAACAAAGGCAGATTTGTGAACACTGACATAAGATGCACAGGCAGGGTGCATGACACCAGGGCCTGAGGAGATCTGGCATATACCAGTATGGACAAGAAGGGAGGGACCTTATTCCCAATCAATAATATGGAAACCAAGGGGATGTCTGTGTGCACTCTTTTAGGAGATTCAGCCTTACTGCCCTGGCTCACAAAGCCCTACCCTGATGCGAGAACACCTGACAGAAGAAGGTTTAATTAAAGGCAGAGTGACTCCAGGATGATGGTGGAGTATCTATTTGGCTGACTGAAGGCAAGAGGACACTACCTATAAAACCCGCTTGAATGCCTGTGTGACCAATGCCATTTATGGTGTTGAGGCCTGCTGCACCCTGTACAACATCTACCAGGATAAAGATGAGAGCTTTCACTAGGAGTGGGCTTAGAACACTGCTGGTTTGCAGGTCTGGCACAGGCAACTTGACGGTGATGTGGGTGAGGAGATGTGATGCTGTGATGGGGGGCTGTTATGCTGTGTGGTGCTGTAATCTATAGACCCATTTACTTGCCATTGGTTTTTGTCTCTATAAGAGAGGTTGAGACTTTATTATAACTTCCTGACTGCTGCTTCTTTCCCAGGTGCTCACATGCAAAACTATTGTACAACTAAACCAATTTATTCACAAATAATATTAAAATAACTGTGACTTGAAAAACTATTGCTGGCATCTCCGCTATCTGCAACCATACAACAATTTTTACAAATGCAGGAAAGTGCACAAGTTCAAAGGGGTGCAAAAGTGTGTCCTTGCCTAACATGCAAGCATGACACACTCAATGGTCGTGGAAGTGGATGTCAGAAATGTACCTGTTCTCCTTGCCCCAGTTGAATGGGTTGGCGTGAATAGGGAACATCTGCCCATTCCAGCCTATGGCGTGGTTCATAGCTCACTCCACCCCAGAATTCTCTAGTGGCTGTGTTGGCTGCAAGATGTGGCAGCATAGAGGAGAGTCCAGATACTGATGATGGTATTGGAGCTGGGGTCTTGAGCATGAACAGCGACTCATAGCTCCTTCTGCTGCTCTTCATCCTGTTCCCTCAACCTCTGGTCATGGTCTGGGTACTGTTTGATCCTTTGGTCCTCCCTCTCCACATCCCGCTCCTCCTTCCTTGTCTGGTAGTGCAGGCATTGGCCTGCTTTACACATCGAGTCTCCATGCATTTCATGCAACAGATCATCCCTTAACCTTTTCCTTCCCCCAGCACTGGGTTGATAGTCCTCTCTCCAAAAATGCTAGGTGCCTCTCGGTCCAGCAGAGATGGAAGTTCCTAACAACAAAGTGAAAGGGCATGTAACTTTGTCCATGGACAGGAGCCAAATGGGGGAGAAAAGAACAGAATCCCCCCTTTTATGTTCTGTGTCAATGCAAGGCCCTAGGCAATTACCTAATGCCCTGGGCATTTCGCTACTCCAACATGTTAGCTGAAGCCATGCTTGTCTCAGGAATGCTCTCCCTTTGGCAGTGCTGCTGTATCCTAGAGGGCATCAGAATGAGACTCAAACTGGCTAGCACTTAATTTTCCAGAAAACTGACTGAGCTGATATTAGGAAAATGACATTTTAGAAGCTTCTTCTGACTTTACACCCAGCCTTGAAATGGGCAGGAGTTAATAAGAAACCATTTTGACATGATACAATGCAGCAGCCTATGTGATATGATGGACCATTAGGAAAAGAATAGCTGAATGGAAGGGTGTTTGAGGGCAGGTAGATTCAAGGCTGTTTCAGTATATAACAGGCTGATGGTCTTTACCTGAAAATCTCCACCCAATTAGCCCTTTCCCAGCAGGATCAAACACCTAAGTGGCTTCTGCTGACTCACTGGTATGTCAATACTACACAGTTGATCTGGGCTCTTACCCAGGTTTTAGCCTTCATCCCCATACTGTCCATGTAGATGAACCACTGACCCAGGTTTGGAGGGGCTTTGAGCCCAGGCTGGCTGACCCAGCTGGGGATGGGCTGTAAGGTTTGAACTGACGCTCTGCTTTAACTCAGACTGGAACCCACCCAGTGCAGTGAGGGCATTGGCTAAATCACTCGAGTGCTGATAGTCCTCCAGTGCCCTTCATACAGTTCCTGCTGAAAGACAGACATGTTCTCCTGCAACGGACAATTGACTGGGAAAGAATCCTAGAACATCTCAGCACACTCAACCATGGGATGCGCACCCTGGTGAGTGCAGAAACTGTAAGGCTACAGTAACATGGAAAGAGCTTTGCAGTGGGGATGCTGACATCTGTGCTAGACTGACTTGGGTGCTGATCACCTGGCTTAACTGTGAAGTGAAAACATGATCACTGGGATGGGTGGCCAATCAGCCCACCTGGCTGTTAGAGAAGTAGGAAGGGCTCTCTGGAGAGCTGGGCTCTAAAGTGTGGGTTGGGCAGTCCTGCTAGAGAAGCCTTAGGAGCAGCCAGGTCTGGGGAGAAGGTTTGAGCTGAATTTTATATTCTATTTTTGTTAATAAAGCCAAACTCCAGCAAGGGGCTGAGTGTGGATTTTACACAGTGTAGACTGTGTTTGGGAGTTGATTGGGAGAGGCACCTATGCACAGGTACTGCTGCACTTCAAATAGTGTCTCAATAGAAATATTGCAGTTAGATGTAGAGGTCTGGGAAGGTCAGGAACTGCTACAGATCTGCACATTTCGGTCTGGAGGTCTCAGAAGTTAACACTGGGCCTGATTCTCCACGGCCATTCCCTTACATAGTCACCTGGATGTGTGCAAAGTACATGCAAAACACAGCCGCCCCAGTCAGGATGCTACTACACCTACTCAGCATGTGTGTAAATGATTATCCCATGTGCCGGGCTGGGAAGAATCAGGCTCTGTAGGTTTAGAACCCCTTTGAGGAAAGGCAGTGCTATTTACAGAGGGGGAAACAAGACACAGAGGGTAATTGTGTGATCTTGGGCAAGTCAAGAAGCCTATGGCCAACCCAGGCATTCAACCAGGGGCAGCGGGTAAAGCGTCCCCGAAGGGAGGCTAGCTCCCTGTCCTGCCTTTTCCACCCTCAGCCCCTCCCCCACTCCACCCCGACTGACCAAGTATTATTTTATCAACTCCAGTTGCTTAATAACATAGTAAAAGCATCCTGATTGGTTAATAATTAAATCAGTGTTTTAATATCATGTGCTGCAAAGAGCCACTTGCTCCTCATGAGCCTCAGTCTGAGTATCACTGACCTAAGCCATTCTTCCTCTCTGGCTTTCTTGTTGAAATCCTTAGCACTCACTTGGCATCCATGCAGGTTCCCAGCTTCATTGTTACAGTGACAGAGAGTCATGGAGTCATAGCTAGCGCTATATTAACAATAATATACTGATCCAATAGAAAATCAAGGGAACCTTGGAAAGGGAGAGCACAGGAACACAGTCTGAAATCACACATCAGGGAGGATTCCAGCAGGGTATATCTAATGATTTGGGAAAACCAATAGGACTGCTCTCCATTTCCTACCCATGTGGCCCTACAGTGGTTTAGGCTACCCAAGCCAGTGGGTGGTAGATGATTTCCAGAACAGGCACAGCTTGGTTCCTGCCCCCAAAGCATACAGCGTCAGTTGAGTGGCTAGGACACTCTGCAGGAGGGCTGGGTTCTTTGCCTGGCGGTGTGGTGACCCTGGATGAGTTGCTTCCCCTTTCTGGGTATGTCTGCACTGCAGCTGAGAGTGTGGCGTGCAGCTTGTATAGCTATACCTGCATTAGCTGTTCTCTGGCTAGCTCACTAAAAACAGACATGAGAATACGGCAGTGCCGGCTCCAGGACGGGCTGCACAAGCCCATCCGACCCCCTGGGTATGTATTCATGAGTGCGGCCTGCGCTGCTATTTTTGATGAGCCAGTTTCAGTACACCTAGCGTGGGTGTGTCTATGCAAGCCGCAAATCACCCTGCCCGAGCTGCAGCATAGCCATGCCCTCTGTGCCCCCTCCCCTCCATTGTGTGTCCTGTCTAGACTGTGAGCTCTTCAGGGCAGGGACTGTCTTTCATGATGTGTTTGCACAGCTCCTAGCACTTCTGGTCTTCAGGTGCGCTGTAGGTTAGAGCTGTTCAGTGGTAGTAGCGATAAGGCAGAAAATTGGAGTATATCAACACGTACATACAATAACAGCCAATTAAAAGCATATGAGAGACTGTAAACCTTTGGTATATTGTTTTAAAAAAAACATGTTTTCAGCTTGTCTGTCTTCAGAGAGCTCCTCACCAGTTTTACTCTGGCTGAGAAACTGCAGGCATCCTGCCCACACCATGCTAAGCCTGACATTTAAAATCATATAATTTTTAAGGAATAAAAATTTCATAACCTCTGCATGATTTATTTGTAAATGGAGCCAGCTGTGGTTCCATCTACAGCTTCTGGCTAAGAAGCCTGATAAATAGCATACGTGGCTTGCTATTGCAGCTAAGTGGAAGCAGACCCACTGACAGATTTACAATAGCTTATCTAAGTTAATGGTAAATTCAGCAAACCTGCTGTTGAAAAGGATATTGATATTATCATTTGCACCATATGTTCATGCCAATAATGAAATCGGTTTGAGTGGTGTATGGAAAACTGTAGTAAAAAAAAAATAAATTACAAGCTGTCACTTTAAATCCTAAGGAGTTTCCTGGTCCTGCTTGCAGGCTAGGGCCTCTCTGAGGGAAGCATGAAATCTGGCACCTGTGCGGTGAGTCTGCAAAGAACTAGCCTAGAATGCAGTAGGTTGACCTGTGCCTGGCTGCCTTTGGGAGCAGCCTGCTTTGGCTCGCTCTGTTTTGGGGTCTTGTGTGTTGGGTTACTTTATTTCTTATAATCTAGAAGCATTATATTGCAATCTCCCAGAAAGCATAAACACCCTATAAAATATCTTAACTTCTTTGTGTGTATGCGATGAACATAACAGTCTGATCCTCTGCGATCCAGACAGGGGTTCGTTGGAATGGAAGCTTTTTTTTTTTCCGATGAAACTTGACCCACAAATTCTAGTTCCACCCCATTTCTACCCAATTCTGAGCAATGTGGAAGGGGTTGCTGTGCAGACTTGTCTATTTCTGCACCCAACTTGGAAATGTCCTGTGTGTTTATTGCCATGAGTTGTGGCTGGTGTACACCAACTCCCCTGTTTATCTGGGTTGGCCTTCTCAAGAGTGGCCTCTCATTTGTGGCTGTAATAAATTGACAGTTCAAATCAGAATATTTTTTCTCTATCCTGTTTGCACCTGCACTCAGGTGTTTGCAGACACAAGTACTTGGACTGCACCCATTTTTAGGCCTGGTCTACAGTTAAAACTTTTACCAGTATAACTATATTGGTTAGGGGTGTTATTTTATATCAATATATACTGGCACAACCCCTAGTGTGGACACAGTCATACCGGTAGTTATTCCCCTGCCTATATAGGTATAGCTATAGTGCTCTTGACAGAGTGGGGCATGCTAGTATCCATTTCTGAAAACCAGTTTCTATTGTGTTGAACACAAGTTTAAACTTACCTGAGGACAGCCCATTGTACTGTCTTTCAAACAGCTGCCCTGCCCAGAAAAGGCACTTAACCCCTTGTTGAAGGATGATCACAGAGAAGCCATCAAGACTGAGGTCTTTGTCTCAACTGCTTGTCCACCTCCATGGAAAACGGTCTTTCTACACAGGGTCCTGGAGGGATGTGTGAGTGAGCATCATGGGGACTGAGTACATGGCACAGAGGAGAGACCCTATTTAAGAGCAGACATCTGCTCTGTGCAAGGTGGGGCAACCATCACCACATGCAGGAGAGAGAGAGGGGGCAGAAGAGAGTCTGTCTAGCCTGCAGTGCTGCTGAACTTCCGACTCACAGAAGGGGTGAGATCCGATTAGGGGAGGGGGCATCTTGGGATTTTTGTTGTCTTCAAAGAGCTGTAACTCCTGAATGCTTTAAGAGTAAAGAGACTGGTTAAGACATTCCTTTGAGCTTGTGTCCCTTGCCTTCCTGTCACAGAGTCCACCAAGGGATTAAATAAGAAGCACAGAGCACCCACAGCCTATGCAGAGCTCTGGGGGAGCATATGTAAATGACTGGCAGTGGCTGGGGGGGGGTCTCTCCCACACAGATTTTTGAGATCTAGAGTGGCTGGATGACTGAGTCCACATCCCAAGGAAGGGCTCAGTCAGCATTCTGAGCCAGGAAGTGTGCCCTACAGGCCCAGAGCTGCAAACAGACTAGACTCTGCCTAGATCCATTTGACATGGAAGCACGTGGGATCCAGCAACTGGGTCTACTCCCAACAGACTGGTGACTGTACAGAGGGGTACTTGCCAGGCTGCACTTGCAACACTGGTAAAGCACCTTTATACCACTATAACCATGTCCACAGGGGGGGTTGCACCATTTTAGCAATACTGGTATAATTAAAGCAGTGAAGATTTCCTGTGTGGGTAATACCTTCACTTATGGGAACAGCATGAGTATTTTCATCCATAATTATCTGATTGCAGGGTGTTCTCATTTGTACCCCTGATTCATTTTTCAGACTTATGGGTGCAAAATTTATGGGAGCAAATTACACCCACAGAACTTGAGGCCAGGCCAAAATGTTAGCCTAGCAGAAAAGGCAGCTTCTTGTGTGCAAATGTTGGGCAGCCTTATGAAGATCTAACCAGGGGGACCTGTATGGTAGGATAGCCATTCATGATTCAGGGCCTCTTCTTTTCCTTCATTATTTAATATTGATGTTACCATAGTTCCTAGCTCTTGCAGTCAAGATTGGGGCCCCGTTGTGCTAGGAACTCGTAGACACAGAGAGAGTTCCTGCCTCGGGCACTGATCCAAAGCCCAATGGAGTCAGCCTAACCTCAATCCCTGCCTCCAGCAGTAGGACTGAAGGGGAAACAATTCCCTGCTCAGTTTCCTCCCCAGTCCCTTCACGGGCCCCACCAATGTTGCGTTGGGTCCGACCTTTAGCAGCTTTCTTCCCCACCTCGGGGGTAGGGGGGATGGTGGTTGACCCCGGCGCTCACCACCGTGCCTTCCTTGCCTTGAGCGAGTGACAACCCTCTGACAAAGAGCCCCTCAAGGGGTTTCCCTGGTTGCAGATGCAGAGGCTGGGGGGGTTGGAGGCAGGAAGCCGGGACAAAGAGATGGGAGCATGACCCTGAGAGGAAGCAGTGAGACAGTTTCTTGGGCACATTGCTCACGGGAGCGGCACTTGGGGATTTCTGAGCAAGGAAACTGCCCGCTGCCATTTGTTTCTACTGTGTTTAGGGAGACAGGACTTACAAAATGTGAACACCAAGAACAGTCCTCACTCCTACCATCCAACTCACCCAACCCTGCTGGGCCCTGAATACTGGCTAGCTGCTTCAGCCTAAGGGGATGCAGTCAGCTGATTGCACTCACTCTGTTTCCATGGCACCTGACACAGCTGGAGCATGCGATGACTAGCCCCATGTCCGACAGACTGTGTACAGCTGCTAGCTGGCTGTGACTTACTCCAGATGAGGCAGAGAGAAATTTGGGGGGAGCCATTGCACGAGGTGGTGCTCTGAGGGGGGCAGCTGCTGTTTGTAAAGCAGATGCACAGTAGAGTGATGTTATGAGACCCTGGATTGCTCAAGTTGGGGCTGTGGCCAAGATCATTTTTTCCCCATCTGAGCCAGATGAGAAGAATGCAGCCTCTTTATTCTGATGCAGGGACCTGGCTGCAAATATCCAGCAAAGCATAGGGCAGGACTTAGCCCACTGTTCACAATGGCACGTGGTATCTTCGGAGATAATGGAGACAGAGCAGAGCCCATCCACTCAGTCAAAGGGAAACACAGCCCACTGCAGAGGATGAATTTCAACTTCATTGCAAATACATATGTCTAATTGTGGGCTTCAGAACTGAGCTTAGCTACTATAATTATGGGCACTTGAGAAATGCTGATAGACAAAGAGACAGGTCGGAGCAGATTGCATCTTGTTTGTGCTCTGATCTGGCTAGAAGAGAAAAATGGGGAAGAAATTCCACCATATCCACAAACGGCAAGTATCAATGGATCAGGAGAAAGTAAAGGTGGCTTTATTTTTATTTCTCTTTCTTCCTTCGGAGTTTAATAGTACATAGCTATTATATAGTGCTTTCCACCATTTATAAAAAAAAAAAAAAAGTGGAGGAAAGGAAAAATTACAGGCAACAATGCTGCCCACTATTGTGATTTTATTGCAGGATTTGGATATTTGATGGTTTTCGGAAAGCCCCAGGTTCTGCAGCCATGTGATTAGGTAAGAATCTCATCTTTTTTTAAAAAAAAAAAAGTTTCTATCCCTTGTGGCTACAGAGAAGCTTGGAAATGTACACCCTAAAGTCTCAGAGACCAAAAGCTGAATAAAATGAGGCCAAATGTATCATCCTTTTTAAAAATCTCATGATTTTTAAGCCAATTTCATATTTTTGGAAAACTCATGATTTCTGAAGGCTTGGGGGGTGGCAATGCTGGGACAGTAAATACAGCGTGAAGATTAATTTAATTTCCAAAGGGAATCATTTGTATGGCCAAGTGGAGCAAAGAGCTGATCAGATACCATTTGCTGAATAATGTATTCATGATTAAATTCCCTGTGCAGAGAGGACTGGCACAAAGCCTAGGCCCCACTTAAATCACACTTAAACCCTAGCTGATGGCTTCTATGGGATTATAAATGGTACATGGGCCTTGCATTGGCTATCTGCACAGGGGTGAATGGCATCCTCATTAATAATGCTATTATTCTCCAAAGAGCTTAGTCAACAAATGATTCTTTGCATTACTTTCCCTGTTATATGGGTGCTCAAACAATCTCCATCTAACACCACATCATTATAACATCAAATATATTATTTGCTGCTAGTGCGGTGATAGCGCTGCCTACCATGCTGACCAATATCATCTGAGTGTTTACTTGCACTCCCCCTTCTGTCTATATCCATCTGTTTGTCTCTTGTTTTTGTGATAGTCCGGGTCTGGGTCCACCAGGGGGAAAACGTGGGGAGTAGGGGTTGAAACAAAAGAATAAGCATTTGAATCAACTGATTGTGTACAATGTCACGGTGCCATAAAAATATATTGAGTAAGGTCTTTTATGAAAGCCTGTAATGTTCTAAGCATGATAATAATTGAGATATGTATCCAGACTATGGTTATGAATATGTGGGTGTGATGTTATCTGATTAAAATATGACCATATAGATGATTGTTGCAACCACTGTTATATAATTGCAGCAAATCTTGTACAAAGATTGTCAAGTGAGGTGTCTATGAAAAGGTTATGATTTGCTGGTTATGACTATGCTATCTGTATGCATGTAACATTTTTGTATTTGAAGCTATAAGTATTGGCTCTATACTTGAATTTCAAATGTTTGCTCCTGGGGTACCGCCCAGAAGGTAGCTAGCCAGCACATCTTGGAGAAACTATTCAAATTAAGTGGCTCATCAAGAAACAACATTTGGTTGACAAGGGACCATGGGAGATGCCCATATACTCTGACTGGACTGTCATGTAAACATGCTGTCTGGAATGTAGGTAATGGCTTCCTGCAATGACTAGGTGAAATGCATGAGCATGTGACTTACCCATGTGACTCCAGATCTCCATCTTGTTGCTGTAATTTTCCACAGTAAGAACACTGGATTTCCTTCCACATGGCAGAGGATATAAAAGGCCCTGGAAACCCCTCCATTTTCCCTCTATCCTGCGCCAGCCTCTTTTTTGTCTAAGCCTCTGAACTTATACTGATGGAAGCATTCTAACCAAAGAATTGAGGACCTTCCAATGATTTGGAAGCAGCCAGAGACTTATCAAGCCAGCAGTTTATTCCATCACTGCTACAAGCCTGAACCAAGAACTTTGCAATTACTGTATGTATTTGATTCCTTTAACCAATTTTTACTCTTACCTTTCTTTCTTTTTCTTTCTTTTTATGAATAAACCTTTAGAGTTTAGATACTAAAGGATTGACCTCAGCGTGATTTTTGGGTAATATCTAAGTTATATTGACCTGGGGGTATGGCTGGTCCTTTGGGATTAGAAGAACCTATTATTTGATGAGACTGGTTGTAAATAACCATTCATCTCTGAATCCAGTGTTTTTGGTACTGATATAAGAACTGGAATGCCTGAGGAAACTACCTTTATGTCTTCTTGTTAGTCAGTGTGATGAAATAGAAGTTTACTTTTGTTGCTGGTTTGGTATATCCTATGGGGGATTAGCCACCAGTCTTGGGGTGTATCTGCTCTATTTCTCAGCAGTTCATCCTGAATTTGGCATTCTCAGTTGTGACCCCCACTGAGGCATGGTTACAGTGGGTACCTAGAGAAGTGTGCTCATAATACTTCAGCTCCACCTCACAGCGGGATAGTGAGCAATCAGACCAGGAGAGGCACCTCCAAAGCCAAGTGTTGGGGAGATTTGGGACTGGAAGGGCTGTTGGGATCACCCTGCAAAGAGTAATCTGGGCTGGTGCTGAGAGTCAAGGTGAGACCTTGAGCTTGTGGGTAGGCTGCTGGTGTCAGGGCTCTGAGCCATAGTAGCATGGCATTAAGGCACCTCAGGGTTACAAGGCAGGTGGTGACAATCCCTTACTAGTCTGGGTGATTCCCAAAACATGAGTCTTATTATTAGATTGCAAGCTCCCTGGGGCAGACACCTTGGTTTTTGTTCCTTTGTAGAGAGGCGGATTAAGAAAGAGTAACCTACAGTGAATATTTCATGCAATTTAGGTACTGATTCTGAAGACATGTCTGTTAAGCAGGGATCATACAACCCAGACTGGTGCTGGCATAATCACCTCCCATCCCTAGCACACTGGGGTTCTGGTCCATGACTAGGTGCTACAGTAATACAAATAATAAATGTAATTCTGCTAATAATTTTATCCACTATCTGACCAAATCTCAAACAAAAAAAATCTAGAGGGCAGATGAAAGGTTTGTCATCTAAATATTCCTGACATGACTTGTCTGCAGCCAGCATCTGGCCCTATGGGTCTATGAAACTGTCATATTTCTAATATTGTGTAGGCTGGTTGTATCAAATGAGACACCCATTAACAAGGCAAGGAGGGTAACTCCAAGCAGACTGCACCTTGTACTGTATTCAGAGCTTGTCAGCTTCTTGTATCCCGAGCTAGTGATTAAAGGGGTATTGCCATGGTTGTTTGACCGCTGTTCGAACCCACCTTGTCTCAAGTTAAAGATCTTTTCTTAAAGGATTCCAAACATGTCATTATTTTGCATCTCCAACCATAACTAGCCCAGGAAGTACCTGATTTAGTATGCAACTCACAGTAAACAACTCAATATATGCGTGACATCTCCTATTTTTAGGCCTGCCGAACTGCTTTTGACCGTGTCCCTTAAGGGGAAATATATAGGCTTACCCAGGTTTTGGACAAGAGAGTTTTAATTAGTAGGACAATCACATAGATCTTGACATACATGACAGTCCCCATTCTCTGTGTGTGTCGGGGAAAAATTAAACACAGAGGGAAAACGGTACAGCTGGGTTATGTCATTCTGTACTCCAAGAGCTTTCAGATTGAAGGACTTTTATTGCAGATGAAATAAACCAGCAATGAGAACAAAAGTGGGGGTGTCCAGAAGAAGAGCAGTGTGTGTGCCTGTGTGTCCTTTGTAAGAAGACTGCATAGGCGCGGGAATTAGAAGTGTGGGGGGGTACTGCAGCACTGCCAGGTTTTATGTGGGGCTGCTGGCCCCATGCCCAGGCCTCCACTCCCCAGCCGGGGCTTGGGTCCCGGCCACCAGCCCTGCTCCCCAGCTGCTGGCTCTGTGCCTGGGGCTCTGTGCCGGGGCCCCAATCCCGGGACCCCGTGCCCAGGACTCTGCTCCCCGGCCCTGCACCTGGGCTCAGGTCCCGGCTGCCGGCCCCGCTTCCCAGCCGCTGGTCCTGCTCCCAGGGTCCTGGCCACTGGCCCCATGCCCAGGACCCTGCTACTGGCCCCGAACATGAGGTCCCGGCTGCGTGGCTCCACTCCTGGCTCCATGCCCGCTCCCAGCCTTTGCCCCATTACTCCTGTCCGGCCACCCCCTCCCAGAGACACAGCACTGCTCCCGGCCCCAGCTGTGGGGGGACACTGACAGGGGTCAGGGGGCTGGCTTTCAGCACCCCCACTATTAAAAGGGTTCTAGCGCCACTGCAAGGCTGTGGCAACGCTGAAAAGAAAATGGCAGCTCTGTCTGCATGCAGACCGAGTGCTTGTAGACCTGTAAAATGGGGATAATGAGACCAACCTCCTCTGGAAAGCATCTGGTGATCTACTGATGAAAAGCTAGGTGTTCCCATTATTATTTAAGAGCACACTGAAAAAGAGATCAATGAGGCATGTTTACCAAGGAATGCTGCTAGCTGGCCGGCTATCACGTGGTCACCAGACGCTTCGGTGCAAAGGCGACGCCTGGGAGTCAAGAAGGGTCACGTGCCCCTCCCCAGATGCACAGCGGGGAGGGCGGCCCCACACCAGCAGCTCCACCAGCATGGCTGTACTGCCCCTAGTCCTGCCCCCAGCCCTTCCACGCAGCTGCGTCTCCTGGGATCTGTACATCCCCGCCAGAGGGCAGGGCTGGGGGCTCCTTTCGCCGCTGCAGTTCCCGGCACAGAGCACCCCACCCCCCAGGTAACAGGGGATGGGGAGTGTGCGGGGGCCCAGGCTGGGGGCAGGGCAGGGAGGAGTCATGTGGTGGATTATGTGGGTGGGTCACATGCCCCCCTTTAGCTGGTGCCCCCCTTTGTGTCTCTCCCATGAGTTGCCCATGCTTCAGTGGTGCAATAAGACGACCATTGACAGACATAGATTGAACAGCCAGCCAGTCTTACAGCCCTAGTTAGAGATCGATCTGGGTGGCGGTCCAGCTGTGAGGAGACTACGGCCTGTTGGGATGCACCACAGTGCTGGTGATAACACTGAAAAGAGTCATCAGTGACACAGCTTTATGCACCATAAGCGGACATATCAAAGGGTCTGTGTTACTCAGGACAAATGCTGCCCTCCTTATTCAAAACTCCTAATGGGCTCAGGCTGAAGCCTTGCATAGCCAAACTCTCATCGTCTACAAGCCAGAGGGTTTAAGTGGTACTTAAAGGCTTTGGGCCAGATTGACAAAGGTCAATCTAGGCCCAGAGGAAGAGCGGCCTTTTTTACAACTGAGCGCTTGCCTGCAAGGGGACACTTAGTTAATGGGAGTTAACGAAAGCTATGAAGTTAAAGTGCCTTTGAACCCCTTCATGGACACTCATGCAAAGGTAAGGTGGCCTTTGTATAGAGGCGGATTAAGAAGGAGTAACCTACAGTGAATATTTCATGCAATTTAGGTACCGACTCTCAAGACATGTCTGTTAGGAGGGGATCATACAACCCAGACTGGTGCTGGCATAATCACCTCTCAGCCTGGTGAACAGAGCAAGTGTTGCTAATCTTGCAGAGTGGATGAGACACTGGAAAGGAGCTGGAGACTTCACTCTGCCACATATCAACATTATTGCTCATTTTACTAATCCCTGACTACCTACCTGGCTGTGAGGATTTTCTAAGGACATCTTGATCCAACCCCCTGCAGGACTCCCACAGCCTGTAGCCTCTCTCTAACTAGCTGGATGGGAACACAAACAGGATGTTAAAGCAAAATGCAGAGTGAAATCCAGATAATGGGCCTGATTCTGATCTCATCTGCCCTGGTGTAAATCAGGAGTAACTCCACTGTGTAGCCTATGGGATGGTTGAGGTTAAGAAATATGTAGAAGGTAGACTAACTTAGGCCCATAACCTAAGTGTAGAGGACTCTGGGAAACTGAAGGTGTTAGTGTGAGAAAAGTTAGAGAGAAGTTAGACAGTAAGATGGGGAAAACTGAAGTTAGCAAGGACACGACACAAGGTTCTGTTGCTGCTATGTTTTGGTTATAACTGGTCTGAGCAAGGTTAAGTGTTTTGAGAATTTTGGAATATTTTATTAAAATTCTATCTGTAGTGATAGGAGAAGGACATTGCTGCAGATGTTAATTTAAATAATGTGTAACGTAAAGAGCCAATAAGAGGTGGTAGAAATACAAAAATAGGAAAGGGCAGTTTAATGTTAAGTAGTATTACAATGGAGTATAAAAGGAGTAGCCTTGCTAAACTGGGAGAGAGCTCCTATAAACATCTGAAGGGTACCATTAGATTCCAGGATTATAAGGCTGTACTTCATTCTGTAGTCAGTGGACTGATCACCCTTTGATGTTCCATTTCATCTTTGAGTGTAAGTATAATTGTAGTATTCTGCAAGGGATAATTGTATGTGTGTTTGCTTAACTAAAATTTGGTTGTCTTATGCAAAGTGTCACCTAGTGGTCTTCTACTAAATACATTTTTCTGTAACTGACCTAGAGGCTCGAACCTGAAAACTAAATTGGGTTTCATTGCACCCTTATCTTTAACAACTTAATATTAATTGGGAACATTTCAGCATAAAGATGACAAAAGGTTATAGATGAGGTCAAAGATGTGAACAAGAAGCAGAATAAGGCCCTATATTTGCAGGAGCCTCGTTCTAAGACGCATACATGTGTAACCAACCTTAATCTTCCCTGTATCCCAAAAGAAAATATGGCAAGAGATTGAATGGCTTTAACATCTCTGAAAGATAGAAGCCCTGGGCTGAGCAGCCTGGTTTTACACAGCAACCTGTGTTAGTGACCAGAATGCATATGCTCTTTGATACAAGAATGCCTCAATCTCACACTTACCTAGTACAGTCCATTTTCAAAGAGCATCCTGAGCATTAATCCTCACAGCTGGCCCAGGAACTGCTTTTGCCCTTACATGGAGAAATAGGACCATGGACCCGCTCTTTTTTTTTTTTTTTAAAGTCACTTTAGTGCTAAGGAAAGGTGCCAGCCTGTTTAAACTCAGGCAGTGGAGCCCACCAGAACTCTCTTAGGTGTGGGAGGGGCCACAGAACCTAGAATTTACCTGACTATGGTGGGGAAGGTACAGGTCAAAACAAGGGAACCCAGAGAGAGAAGGGAAATATTCACCCCCTCTGTATGCAGTAGATGCGATCTGAACTGGTACACAGAGGACAACGTTAGTGGAGACCAGAATCCTCCCATAGGCCAGCTAGGGCCAACCCTAGGCCACCACTAAGACCGCAGAGATGAATATCCGATCACACGTTAGCATTCTGAACAAATTTGGTAGTTTGGGATTGGGATAAACATTTGTAGATTGCATTTTTAAGGGGGGTACGTGTATATTTGCTCATCACTCAGCCACTCGGATTAGATACAGCCAAACTCCAGGTGCACTGGAGGGATGTGGGCAGTTGGAATTCAGAGAAAAGAAAAATCAGGAAAAAGACTTTGCAATGTTGTGAAATTGTAGGTGCGAGCAAATTCTGCTCCCTGTTCAGCCCTAATGTGAAATGCATGGTCACACCTGGCTCTGCTTCAGCAGCAACCCCTCCCCCCTCACACACACACACCCCTGCGCGCACACAATGCTCTAGCTAGCACAGCCCCACTCAGCAGCCCAGCCTTGCAAACTAGCTGGGGCAGACCCAGGCCCAACCTCCTCCCAGTTACCTAGCCTCACCTGCCCTCCCCCTCTGATGGAACCCTCTGCCTCTTAATAATAGTGCAACCCACACGTCCTCTTCTCCAGTTACTAGAACCCTCCCCTGCTGTAATGACAAGCAGCTCTCACTTAGTCACTCAGCTTGCCGTCAAACCCTTCATACCTAAATGTGTGAGGCAGGGTGTTGGCCAATAATTGCTGTCTAGCATATATATAAAATAATGTGTATTATCCACACCATATATTAATAGGCATTAAGCACAAAAAGTACAGCTCTTATAGTGCCTAAATTGGCCTATACCTTTACTCTAATCCTGATCACATATGCTAAGTATCTCATTACACCTTGCATTAGCTGAAGTCAGCTTTGGCTTCAATAGATAAGAAAGCTGTCATGATCATACAATTATTTTACCATAGCAGTAGGTATGCTGTTATTCTCACAGGCCAGCACTGGACTGTCCCAAAGGAAGAGGACAAGACATATGACTGTTCTACCCTAGTACAAAACTAGGAGGGGTCTTCATGCCCTTGGGTAGTTTCAGATGATGTACACAGTATCTTGGGGTACAGTGGGGTGGGAATAGGTATTGTTTCATATTCTCTGTGTATATATAAAGCCTGCTGCAGTTTCCACGATATGCATCTGAGGAAGTGAGCTGTAGCTCACGAAAGCTTATGCTCTAATAAATTGGTTAGTCTCTAAGGTGCCACAAGTACTCCTTTTCTTTTTGCGAATACAGACTAACACGGCTGTTACTCTGAAACCTGACAGTATCTTGTACTTATAAACAGATGGCTTTAAGGGTGTAACTTTGTGAACATACCTTCTGTATAAGGTGGATGTGACAGCACTGTGATGGGTTCGGTCACAGAGACCCCCTTGGGATTGTCACCTAATGTGCTGAATTTGCCTCTCAGCCCGTTTTCCCTGCCAACTTGGGACTCCAGAACCCTGCCTTGTTGAGCCAGACACGCTAGCCAGCTGCAAACTCAGACCCAGGTCTGGTCCATGCCCACAAAGCTGCAGACTTTAACCAAAAACTGCTCAGCAGGTCACCTATCTCCAGCACCCAGTTCCCAATGGGATCCAAACCCCAAATATATCCGTTTTACTCTGTATAAAGCTGAGGGTAAACTCATAAATTGTCCGCCCTCTACAACACCGATAGAGGGATATGCACAGCTGTTTTATCCCCCAGGTATTAATCACTTACGCTGGGTTAATTAATAAACAAAAGTGATATTAGGTATAAAAAGTAGGATTTAGGTGGTTCCAAGTAATAACAGACAGAACAAAGTAAGTTACTAAGCAAAATAAAACAAAACACACAAGTCTAACCCTAATATATTAAGAAACTGAATACAGCTAAATCTCCCTCAGAGATGTTCCAATAAGCTACTTTCACAGACTATAGTCCTTCCTAGTCTGGGCCCAATCCTTTCCCCTGGTACAGTCCTTGTTAGTTCCAGCTCAGGTGGTAACTAGAGGGTTTCTCATGACTGGCAGCCCCCTTTTTTCTGTTCCACCCCCTTTTATAGCTTTGACACAAGATGGGAATCTTTTATCTCTCTCTGGGTTCCCACCCCTCCTTCTAAAAGGAAAAACACCACATTAAAGATTAATTCCAGTATCATGTGACATGTTCACATGTCCTGTGAGACCTTCTTCTTCATTACCTAGTAGCTGGAAGACAGGTACATAGGAAGGCTGGCCAGTAAACACACCCATTCACAGGTCATTGATTCTGAAGCACCCTTAAGGCTTCCACTTAACTTGTTTACATCAGTAATACAAGTTTATATCTTATTCTCCTAACTCCAGACATAGACATAATACATGCAAACAAATACAATGATCACACTCAGTAGATCCTAAGCTTTGTAATGATACCTTACAAGAGACCTTTTGCATGAAGCATATTCCAGTTACATCATATTCACACTTATTAACGTACTTCCTTAAAACATATGGAGCGCAACGTCACAATCACTGCATAAGACAGCTTCTCAGAGACTGGTACTGTATAGAACTTTTCTCCTTCACTATATTATTATGGGGTTATAGCAATATACCTGACTGACATTGGTTATTTGGTCTCTTGAGTGTGTTTTGTAACAAATCAAAGTGTGCTCAAGCAATTGACTATACAATTTATCAACAAGGGTATACAGATGTTTTCTTTCCTACAGGTCCCATGGAACCAAGAGCTGGCCCTGACCGTTGTAGCTTGAGCAGCAAACGGGCAAGTATCCCTCACACTGCCCCCCACCAAGCTACTCTACCACAACCCTGACACAGGGATACCATCTCTAGGGGCAAGACAGTAGATCATTCTGCATAGCCGGTTAGAATCTTGGGCTGTTTTCTGGGAGTTCTAACAATGGGACCAATTAGTGTGGTGTGGTATGTGACATGAACAACTATCCACTAGACTGAGACCACAGATTTATTTCACAACTTTAACAAGCAGCCACCTGCAGTAACAACTAACGTGGGGCAGATGGAAACTTGTAAGCTAGGGGCAAAAGGTTCTCTAGCCCAGTCCCCATGCAAACCTACCCCTGTCCCCATCCTCCACTGAGCCACTGGTCTGAAAGCAAAGCGGATGAGGGATTTCATTTTATCAACTCCTACACATTCCCCTGCATCATCAGTATTTCCAAACATGCTGAATGAGGACAATTCATTCGCACAAGATCTGTTTTTAAAAAATCTCACTTGTTTTGCACCCAGATTGTGTGTTCCAGCAGTGATCTTTTCACTCTGTTTTATGGATTAATCCACCAGGGACTGGGATGACATGCAGTGTGCTTCATCTGTCTCTGCCTAATATTTGCTATAAACCCATGTATTCAACAGAGAAATAGAAAATAGGTTAGCCTCAGTGCAGCAGCTTTGATGCCTCAGCCTGCTGGCTGGCTGGAGTAATTACTTTCTTTGCAAGTGTATCACAGCCCTTTGTCTCATGCCAATAATGGTAGGGTTCTCCGTTTCCATTTCTCATTGTGAAATTAATCCTGCAGTAGAGCAGTTTTTCTATGGTAGTCAGAGCAGCTAGTCTCTCAGCCTTTACTTACAATGGGGAGGGCTAGTCAATGCTTTTTTTCTGAATGCCATGGCTGCATTTGCTTCCTTTCCATCTCAGTTTGGGAGTTGCCATTTGCTTCTATATTAATAACCAGCTTTGAAAGTGATTGGATTTTGCAGCAATTTTTTGCTGTCTTGATAAGTTACCTAAGAAGATTCTGCATTTCTATAATGACTTCCCCCGCTCACCCAAAGAGGTGCGCGCATGCTGTCTGTCCAAAGGAATCGGTGCACCGACCACTGGGATAGGAGAGCAGCAGCTGGCAGACCGAAATATTACGCAGCTGTGGGGCAAAGGGAAAATATTGACACTGCAGATCTCTACTCTTAGGGAAAGTGTCATGAGATCCTGAGGGCCAAATATTTTAGGGCCTGCTCCATCTCCACTGAAGTCAATGGGAGCTGCCGTGGACTTGAATGGGAGTTGGAGCAGACTCTCAAAAAGGAGGCCTGAGATCCAATGCAGAATGATGTACCCTGATTTGAGTACTTAGCTACTGTAAATGCACGCACAGACTGGCTGCCTCATTACCCGTGTGTGTGTGTAATCACCCAAACTGCACATGTACACACAGTAAGTGCTTGTGCAAATATGGGCACGCAGAGTCTTCAGGCTGACTTTTCCTTTAAGAGTGTGGCCCTTTACAGGCACAGACAAAAGATATTTGCTTTTTAAAATCTTGACAAGAAGCGTGCTACCCCAAACAGTTGAATTGAGCTCTAGTTATGAAGACAGGCCGCGTGGGGCAGATGGGATTTGAAGCAGTGGTTCTAGCTCCGGTGCTGGAGAATGGACAGTCCAAGCACTTGGCCACCAGGCACGGTAGGAGAAGGGTGACAATCTGCACGAATGTAAGTATAATCCAGTACCTTGCTGGAGTAAGCCATACTTTACATTGGTGCAGGAGATCATGGGGGTTAATTTTGGGCTTGCATAAGTGTAGTTACATCAGTGCAAATTTCCCCGATGTAGAAAGGACCTAAAAGTGACTTACAAGAAAAGAATATTGGAGTTGTGCCTTTTTTTTTCTTCTTCTTTTGGCTGCTTTACGAGGGATAAAAAGGCCGAATGATTTTGTATTTTAAAAAGGTTTATTCTCTGCTTATTTTTTACATTAGAAATTCATGTCTGCCTCATGCCTCCAGAAAGTCTCCTTGGACAACTGGAGAACTGCTAAGGCTATGGCATCACACACACCAAAGAAAAGAAAGCCAAGCAGCTGGGAGAAGGAAGCGATTTTTAGGCTTTTTCTATACTAGTACTTTGGTCAGCAAAACTTATGTTAGTCAGGGGTGTGAAAAAAAACACATCCCGACCGACATAAGTTTCACCGATAAAAGAGTTGGTGTGGACAGCGCTATATTGGCGGGAGAGTGTCTGCCACTGAAATAGCTACTGCCACTTGTTGGGGGTGGTTTAATTATGGCAGTGGGAGAGCTCTATCTTGCTGGCATAGAGTGGCTACATTGGAGACCTTACAGCGGCACAGCTGTGCCGCTGTTAGGTCCGTAGTGCAGACATAGGGCATAGCTACACTTCCAGACGTAGAGCGCGGGGAGTTAAATCAGCCTTCGGAGACTGCAGCAGGGAAAATGGTGCTGAGTGTTTACACTTTCAGCTGGAAGCGCACTGGTGTGGCCACATTAGCAGCTCTTGCAACGCCACAAAGAGTAGTGCATTGTGGAGCTATCCCAGCATTCAAGTGGCTGCAGTGTGCTTTCCAAATGCAGGGGGTGGGGTGGAGTGTGACAGGGAGTGTGTTGTGTGTATGTGGGGGGAGAGAGGGTGGGTTTTTGGGGTGCTGAGAGTGTCTCAGCATGCTGTCTTGTAAATTCAGACCCCTCTCCTCCGCCTCTCTCTCATACACTCACAGCACACAAATTCCACACTAATGGCTTGCTTTGTCCCAGAGCAGATAAGCATGCCGGCTGTCAGAAACAGAGCTTTGAAAGGGCATATCTGCATTCCAAAGCAATGACAAGAGTGGCCACTTGACTTAAGGAGATTATGGGACATTTTCAGAGGCCAATCAAAGCACAGTAATGCAACACCTCGTTCACACTGACGCTGGGGCATTTCAGCCGAGACGCAACAAGCGTTATGCTTCTCGTGGAGGTGGAATACCAGGAGCGCTCCAGCTGCAGAGTCCAGGATCTCTTAGTGCCTTGCCAGTGTGGACGGATTGGGAGTTAGGGCACCTGGGGATGCTTTAATGCACTCTAACTTCCAAGTGAAGCCAAGCCCATAGTCAGTCTCTTTAAAGCTCTTTGTTTTCATTAACACTTACTTAACTCAAACACCCAGGAAACAGTGGAAAAGAAAGGTCTCTTTGTTAAAGAGGCAGTACTCCCGCCCTCAGCGATGGGCTGAGAAATCTCCCTGGCCACTTCTTTGGTCGCCAAGGCAACGTCCAGTAAAAAAAAAAAAAAGAGAGAGAGACTTAGACTTGGTATTGCTGATACTTGTATGTTAAAAAAACCCCAAGCTGGTTTTGAAGGAGTAAAGGCCCCTTTTCAGGTCTTTTAAAATCTATCCTAAAGAAGCAAAGCAGGGGGCAACCCAATTTTTTAAAGCTTTTGGAAGTCACCTTTCAAAGAGGCTGGGTGCGAAAGGCCCCAGAACTCTGTAGGGTAGAGGTTCCAGAAGGGGCTCTGTGTATCAGACAGACAATGCAAGATTCAGAATGTGGCACCATTGACAAGGGTACACCTGGGAACCAGAGCATCCACAGTGGCCAGGCATCCCAATGGGACATGGCAGCTGCAGCCAGGGGGAGAAAGGGGCCTTTGCTCTCATTCCTAAGCAGCTCGGTGGCCGCACACATCTTGGTCCCTACCCTGTTTTCTGTGGAAGACAACAGCCCGCAACAAAGCACTAATTAAACAACCATGAGGCAAAAAGCCCAGCTAAATGCTTTTCGACTGCAGAACAAAGGCTGCTCCTCTGCCTAATTACGCAGAAAAAATGAAAAGAACTTAACAAGAATTATAAATCATCACACAAGCAAATTAAAAGGAGTGGGGGCGAGAGCCGATGGAAACTTGAA
This sequence comes from Lepidochelys kempii, assembly GCF_965140285.1. NCBI lineage: Eukaryota > Metazoa > Chordata > Testudines > Cheloniidae > Lepidochelys > Lepidochelys kempii. Next base: position 25,213,122 of record NC_136392.1, on the reverse strand, counting down.
TGTACATTTGAATACAGAAAAGGAGGACTTGTGGCACCTTAGAGACTAACAAATTTATTTGAGCATAAGGTTTTGTGAGCTACAGCTCATTTCATCAGATGCATTCAGTAGAAAAATACAGTGGGGAGATTTATATACATAGAGAACATGAAACAATTGTGGAAAAATACAGTGGGGAGATTTATATACATAGAGAACATGAAACAATGGGTACCCATTGTTTCTTGTTCTCTATGTATATAAATCTCCCCATTGTATTTTTCCACTGAATGCATCCGATGAAGTGGGCTGTAGCTCACGAAAGCTTATGCTCAAATAAATTTGTTAGTCTCTAAGGTGCCACAAGTCCTCCTTTTTTTTTTGCGGATACAGACGAACACGGCTGCTACTCTGAAACCCATCTGAATACAGCAACTCAGGCAGCAGCTATAAAAAGGTAAAGATAATGGAAGGTATTTACGGTGACTTCCCAGCCTCAGCCCATAAAGAGAAAACTCTGCTCCTCTGACACCTTCCTCTGAGGGTCTCCAAGCACTGTGGACCTTGGAACTCATACTGAACAGGGTGTGGATCGCTTGATGATTGCCTGTTCAGTTCATTCCCTCTAAAGCACCTCACACTGGCCCCTGTCGGAAGACAGGATATTGGGCTACATGGACCATTGGTCTGACCCAGTATGGCTGTTTTTATGTTCTTATGGCAGAGCGAACATAGCCTACAACCCCCAAGGAGGTCCCATAGGTCAGCACCATCATCCCCATTTAACAACTGGGCAAAATGAGGCACAGGGAAGGTAAAATGACTTACTTACCCAAGCTGGCAGGGGCAGGAAGGAGTGAGAACCCAGGAGTCCTGAGTCCCAGTTCCCTGTTGCAGTCCCAAGACAATTCTCCTGTTCCTTTCAAGTGAGCTGTGGTCCCACACACTCTGTAGGGTTGAACTGTAAGACAAATTCACCTGTACAGTACAGGTAGAAGCAACGCCTCCCCGTCGCAAAGGGACAGTGGGGAGATCCTATGGGATAGGCAAAGGACAGCCCCTCGTGTGGGTGAGGGTCTCAGGACTGGGGATGAGAGATCAAGTCCTTCACATCTACATTAGCATTGTCCCAATCCTGTGACTGTTCAGTGGCCTGTGGGAAATAAGTGGGTTGCCTCATGCTTTCTAGTGCACCTCTGCCCGTGTCACCAAAGCACCATCTCAGCTAACAGCAGCTGCCAGCCCGGTAGCTGGATTGGTATGTCTGGTGACTGCCAACCCAGGCTGGATCCCTACATTCATGTTAATGGGAGCAGGGTATAAGTGAAGACTCAGGGGAGCTGAGCTTTCTCCTCTCTGTTTGCCAACGGGAATCTTAAACATGCCCCAACGTGCACAGAGAGGACCCTAATTTCCTCCTGCATCGCTCAGTCATGCCAGCTGCCCCACTGAGTGAGGCTGTGCCATTAACGCAGTGCTGATAGTCATGGCCCCAGAGACAGACACATCACCTTCATGCCTCTGCAATATAGTTATTTTTGACACAGAAATTATAGGCTATTTATTAAGTGGGCTCTGTCTGGACAGAGCTTGTCTTGGTGAGAAGAAACACTTCAGCTGGAGAATAACCAATGGCGAAGGGAAGAGATTTGAGTGAGGGATGAACCAGCAGTGTTCATGATGGGAGACCCCATCTCATGCTACAAGAACAAAAATGGGGAGACTGCTACTATGTGAAACTAATGGCTGGGAAACAGAGAAACAATGAAGGTTAAATGCTTCTTTGCACAGCATAGAGTCAACCTGTGTAACTCCCTGCAGCAGGAGGTCACTGAGTCAAACACTGTGGCTGGATTTCAAAAGGGGCTGGCTACCCTGTGACAGAAGAGAGAAGAGGTGTGGCCACAGTCTCTGCATGGCTTTGAACATCTCAACCAGATAATCTATGGGAGTAAGGAATGCGGCAAGCAGCGGTGCCAACATCTTGGGTCACAGTGGAGAGCAAATTATACATGTGTCTGCAATGTAATGTGGGAGCAAATAGCTAATGCAATTTGGGGAATGAGTATGGAGAAGCACCACATCATGGAGCAACAAGGTTTCTTTCTATACAGCAGTGGTTCCCAAACTAGGGGCGCCGCTTGTTCAGGGAAAGCCCCTGGTGGGCTGGGCCAGTTTGTTTATCTGCCGCGTCTGCAGCTTCGGCTGATCGCGGCTCCCACTGGCAGCGGTTCACCACTCCAGGCCAATGGGGGCTGTGGGAAGGGCAGCCAGCACATCCCTCGGCCCACGCTGCTTCCCGCAGCCCCCATTGGCCGAGAACAGCGAACTGCGGCCAGTGGGAGCTGCGATCGGCCGAAGCTGCGGACGCGGCAGGTAAACAAACCGGCCCGGCCCACCAGGGGCTTTCCCTGCACAAGTGGCGCCCCTAGTTTGGGAACCACTGCTGTACAGCCTCACTGAGACCATTCCTAATGCCTGACCCAAAGCCCACTGAAGTCAGTGGAAAGACTCCCAAGGGTTCTGGATTGGGTCCCTAGAGCGTTGCATTCATTTCTAGGTGCCACACTTTTTGGAAGACACTGACAAATTGGAAATTTTTTGGCAAAAGGGCAGCCAAGAGTGTTTTGTCTAATGGTTAAAGCACAGAATTTGGACAAGTTGTTTAACTGCTTCTTGCCTCCCTCGAGTTCCCTAATTCTCACTGGAGTAGTTTAGCACACTTCCAGATTCTGGAATGAATATGTGGGCTCAGACTACGGAACACACTCAAACAAGCATGATTGGGAAACTGCTGTTCAGCCTAAATGATCCCTGTTCAGTTCCAGACATGCCCCACATACTCATTGTCAATCACGTCATTTAAGTCTGATTACTTCTGCTAGCTGTACAGAATCGGAGAGGGCCTCTCCTTAGAAATGTTATGAGCTCTGCATGGGACTCAATATTTCATTTCTCTCCCTTATCAGCAGGGATTGGGGAGTGAAAGAGAAGCGACGTGAAGGAATTAAAGAAAATGGAAATGATACGGGAACCAAGCTGAAGTCGGAGTGAAGTCTGTGACATCGGTTGGGGGTCACTGAAGTGAGAGCACAGCCACACTTCAGAAAGCATGCTGAAGGGACTGGCGGGGCTCTGTCAGAGTTAGAGACGCAGGGAGATATGAAAGTAAAAAGATGCCTGTTTTTGTAAATGTGGCTTTATTGTTCCAGTGAGTTAAGTGGGGACGTAGTAGCTAGTTCAGCTCTTGGTAGCTGGGGATAAGATGAACAGGCACCTGGCGACCCTTCAAAGGGGGGAGAGAAAACATCTGGCATCTTAGACTGTCTCCTGGCAGTTGTGGCAGAGCACCAGCCCCACGCAGAGGCACCCGACCGCCACCAGGAAAAGGGCAGATGTTAACACCCCAGGGGAATTGTATAGCCACTTGCTTGCTTTATTGGTGAACAGATAGTCCTGTGGTTAGGTTAAGGCACTGGAATAGATTTTAGGAGAGCTGACTTCTGCCCACAAGCTCTGCCTCAGATTCCTCAGGTGATATTGGGTAAGTCTCTTTGGGCCAGATTTTCAAAAGAGCTATACACCTATAATTGATCTCTCTGAGTCTGAGTTCCCCATCTGTCAGATGGACATCATAACACTTCCTTGGGCCTTTGAGAGGCTCAATGAATGGAAATTTGTGAGATACTGTCTAATAAGGGGATGAGCCCTATAGAATAGCCTACTATACTGTTCCCCTTTTTGATCTGAGCCGTTAGACAAAATTCAGGGTCCTGCAGGTTATAGCCAATATTCAAGATCCTGCGGACTGTGTCCGTTGGGAAGGGAAACTGAGGATGAGACAGGTATCTTTGATGCAATCCTGATAATTTACAAAGAATGTACAAAGTCCTGTTTTCCTCAACACACAGGGATGGAACAACAGGACATAGTTTCTTTGGTCATAGTTCCAAGCCTCTTTCAGCCAGCACTCAGCCCCAAAAGCTCTATCTCAAGGCTCCTTCTCAGGCTCACGCTTCTAGTTCTTGCTCTGACCGTGTCCTTGGCTTTTTGTTCCTTCTCTTTCAGTCTGTTTCTGTGATCTTTTCTCCCTGCTTCACTCTCTCTCTCACACACTCCTGTAAAACTCTTTTGCCCACATGTGTCTTGCATGTGCCTTTTGGGTGGAATCTGATATTGTTTCAGTTTTCTGATTCCAAAAAGGAACTAATGGCTTCTTACAACTACCTTAAATGAAGGGCAAAGATTACATTCACCACTTTAAATGAGGTTTAACCCAACCTATAACAATAGCAATCTTTAGTATTTTCCAGTGTCCTGGTCCATACAAGACAGCACAGGACCTTGGGTGTTACATACGTGTAATCACCTGTATGCACCTGCTGTACATACTCTGCAGGCATAAGTTAGGGGCATATGTTGACAAATTTTGCCAATTTATATTTGCAATCATTTTTTGCTTCAAGAATAATTACACTGGGCCAAATTCTCCCACCCTGACTCACACTGAGTAGCACCTTGCTCCACAAGTGATCCCATTAAAGTCAGAACTGTGGTGAAGTGAGGTACTACAGATTGTGAATAAGGGGATTAAACTGTGACCTATTGGGCTGACCTGGGCTGATGGAGAGGGAAGGATCGTTCATACTGGCAATGAGCTGATGGGAGATTTGCGTGTGTTTTACAAATGATTTTTACGTAGGCCTCAGCCTTTGGAGAAGAGCTTTATAAAAATCTAAATAAGTCTGAGCTAATGACGGATCGCGCCAGAGTCAAAACACCTACAAATTACACTGTGCTGAAAAGCAGGCAGCATTGCAGATTCTGTCAATGGTAATTATGTGGCTCCCATCACCACCGAATCTTTGCACCCTACAATTATGAGCGTATTTAGCCTCCCCACATCCCTTGTGAGGTAGGGAAATGCTGTCATCCCCATTTTACAGATGGAGAATGTAGGCCTGGATCCACAACGGTATTTAGGCTCCTCACTTGGGCGTAAGGGACTTGCCGGTACGGCGTACCGGTAAAAAGTGGCTGCCGGTACCCGCCTGTACAGCTGACTTTAAAGCGCTGCCGCGGCACGGCTTTAAAGGATCCCGCTTAAAGCGCTGCCATGGCAGCACTTTAACGTCACTGCCTTTTCTCACCCCCCCCCATCGGCAGCCCTGCCAGGTCCCTAGCAGCAGGGCCACTGACGGGGGGGGGGGCACTAAAGGGGCAGCGACATGAAAGTGCTGCCGCGGCAAAGGACCCTGCTTAAAGCGCTGCCGTGGTAGCACTTTTATTTTGTTGCCTCTTTTCCACCCCCTGGGCCGCCAACAGGAGGGGGGAGGGAGAGGGGGAGGGGCAAAAGGAGCAGCTGCCCCGGGGCCAGCGATTTAAAAGGGAACCGCACCCCTTGTACCAGTAAGAGATCAATTTTACTTTCACCCCGACCCAAGGCCTCCTGGGGCCCATGTGGGGGTCGTAAGAACCGCTGGATCATCCTTCCTCTCTCAAGAGTTTCAAATGCCAGCTCAGACACCGGGGGTGCTGTGTGGCCCACTGCCACACCTCAGCCACGTGCAGGCAAGCGGCCTATGTGCACACCAACTAGATGGCGGTAGACCTGCCTATCTGATCCATGTGTGCTCGTGCAGCTTGGGAGACACGCACCCCTGTGCAGCGGGCCAGCACAGGTCCTGTGCACCACTGAAACCTGACTAAGAGCTCTCTTTTGAGGGCCTAAGCCGAACTTTGCAGTTTCTATCTATGGTACCTATATGGCCCCCCATCACCATAGTATGTGGGCACCTCACAGCAGTCATTGATGTATTTAACCTCACCCCAGCCCTGTGAGGCAGTGTAATGCTCCGTTGTCCAGTAACTCCTCACTGAAAGTTGTCCCGGTTAAAGTTGTTTAGTTATTAAGTCGCTGATCTATTAGAGAACACGATCATTGAAAATTGTGCAATGTTCTCTTATAGCACCCTCCACACCCTCCCAGCACCTCCTGCCCGCTGGCGGGCTCTGCGGATCAGCGCCTCCCCCCGCACCTCCCGCCCGCTGCAATCAGTTGTTTTGCGGCGTGCTGGGAGGGAGTGGAGAGGAGCGAGGACGCGGTGCGCTTGGGGGAGGGGGCAGAACTGGGCAGGAAGAGGTAGGGCATGGGTGGGGCCTTGGGGGAAGGGGTGAAGTGGGGGCAGGCCGTGGGGCAGACACAGAGATCGAGCATGCCCCGGCAGTTTGAAAAGTCGACGCCCATGGCCCCAGAAGCCTATCGCTATCTCCAGCTCTACAGGGATCTAGATCCAGTGCCTCTGCATTGTGTGTCCTAAGCATATCATGCAACCTGGCAGACTGGTTCCCTTAGGAGACGACTGCTCTCCCCAGCACCCCGGGAGGTGGGGGGGCATTCAGTGACTAACTGGAGCAGGCATTTGTGTGATCTGCTACTCAGGGACCAGCAGAGACATCCCCATCGGGTGCTGGGGAAGGATGCAGCAGTGTCCCTTCCTATGTGCTGCCGCTTGTCTGCTCTGCCTGGCTCCCGTGTAGAGCCCAAACTTGCAGAGCTTGCACGGGGAAAACTCAGCAGGCCTAGGAGTGAGGGTGTTGTTGGCCCTGCTGTATCCTTTAACCCGCTATGAAAGATCTGCAGGGCACCTTTATTCAGCAATTTTAAAGGGCCCCAACATTTAATTTAAGACTATTGTTGGCTGGAGCATTTGGCCTTACTGGAGGCCTCAGGGTCCTAAAAGAACAGTGGAAATAAGTCCTCCAAGCAGCCTAGAGAGGCTGTGTGGGATGCAGCCAATCAGAGCAGGACTGCAGGGAGCAGCCAATCTGGGCCCAGCAGGCCCACATAAAAGGAGCTGTTATGCAAAGTGGAGAGTAGTTGCAGCCTAAAGCTGGAGAGGGGAAAAGGGTGCTCCTGGCTGGCTGAATGACCTGATAGAGCAGTTGCTGGAAGGGATTGGGGGCAAGAAGGAGCTGTTGGGACTCAACCAGGACAAGCTCTGAGACTGTGTGTGACTCACCTGGAGGACTAAGTTGCTGAGGGCTCATTGCACAGCAGAGAGAAAGTGTAGGCCCATGCAATCAGTCAGTAGATGTGCTATTCAGGAAATCTGGTATGTTGTGTTACGATGGAGCAGTAGATGTGCTCTAGTTAATATGCTATTTTTCTAAGCACTTCTAAAAACTACATGCTGACTTGAATGATTTGGAAATTGCTGTGTTTCATCAGGGGCTGGAGTAGGGTTAGTGGTGCAAATTTGGGGTTGTTTGAGTATGAAGTCTTGAAGATACTGATTGGGGGTGGGGAGGGGCTGTGACAATGTTTTATACTTCATATGTACACAAATAGTGCCTGACTTCTTTTTAGCCTTGCTTCCCATACTGACTCCTTCCCAACACTCCCCCTAGGGTTCTTAGATATCAACTACACTCACTCATACCCAGTGCTAATTGAGCAGAAAACATTTCCCCAGACAAGTGGAAGGGACAATAAAACCTTTCTGACCGGCTGTGCTATTGCATAATTTGTTTTTATGTGCTTCTTTGTTTTATGGGTTTGGACTTTTTTCTTTGTCTCTCTAATTCTTCACTTATGAAGTGCATTAGTTACTATGGGAACAAATATTTGGTTGATACGAGTGAACATAGTGACAGCCACAAAAGCTGCAAAAAAGTCAGTTTATTTACCATTACATTCCATGTAGTTCGGTCTTTGGCTAACTGGATTTTCCATGTAATGTGATCAAAAACTCTGCAACTCTCGATGCAAAATAACACAACTTCCTTCCATCCATTATTTTGATCACTTTGTACAGGTCTTATTGGCTAATTCAGTCCCTAGCTAGAGGCAAGCTGAGTGCCTTATAAACATTGAGTTTATTTTCCCAGTGCCATTGTGAGATGAGGGGGTATAATCATCCCCAGTTTTCAGACAGGGAGCTGAGGCTGTGCGTATGTGTGATGAGTGCATCTTTAATTACATGATCGCATACTGTTTTTCCACAGGCCTCCTGTCTCATTCGGTGCACAGGGTGGACCAGCTCTGGGGATGAATCAGGGTAATGTAGTGAAGAAAGATGTTGGCTGTAGGACCCCTGCTTCATTTGTTCCAGACATTGGAAGGTGTGTGGCAAATGAGGCAAGGGACGTCAGAGCAAACAAGGAATCTATCCTGGTCCACGAGTTCCTGTGTAATGCTGGGTGAGTCACTTGAACTATAATTTTCATAGCTGGGCACCCAGAAAATGGGAACATACAATTACTGGCCAACTTGAGATCCTGGTATCCAGTTTGTGGAAATGCAGCGCACTTACATCCGCAACTGAAGTCAGTGCGAGCTGTTTGAATGTATAATGGCTAAGTATTCTGAAAGTCAGGTCTCGGGTGTCTCCAGTTGGGCATCCAACACTAGTATGGACACTTCTGACTGTCTCTCTGTGCCTCGCTTCCCCAGCTGTAAAATGGGAATAATACCTCTCTCAGGTGTTGTGAACATACATTCATTCTTGTGATGTGTGTGAAGCACTCAGATACTATAGTGATGAGCACCGTAGTAAAGCCCACGAGGGGAAATTAATCATTCAGAGTAGGTTGGAATACTGAGCGGTAAATGAAGGCTGGGGCCACACCTTCACCAATGGATAAAAAGCAAAATATTGAAGAGCTCATTAAATGAGCACCATCCAGCCTGTACACTGAATGAGGCCAAGGTCCTATGGAAAAAATAGTATGTGATCATGTAATTAAGCTTGTATCCTAATGTAACTGCAAGAAAGGGCTGAATTAAGATTTGACTTTATAGCCTTAATTTAATAATGTTTTATTATATGGGGGGGGGGTTAGTGAGAGTGTAATGAATATTTTTGTAGATTTAGGGATCAGATAATAGAATTTTGAAAAATGGCTTGTCAATATCCTATTTCTACACCGATGTGGTCTAGCTGTTCCTAGCACAGCAGTGGTCTCAAGTGTCTGTTAAATCTGAAATGTCAGATATTTCAGGTGACTGGGTACTTCAGATCCCTGTTAATAATCCACAGTACACAGTCTGCCCTGGCTATGGTCACCAGGAAAACCTCCTCAGCGTGAAAAGAGAACCAAACAAAACAGTTTCGAGGGAAATGAACTGATCTTGATTCAGTTCAGAATCAGGCCTAATCCTCCAGTGATCCATCAGGCTGGAATTAGCAGAATTAAAATGCAGAGCCGCTCTGTTGCAAGCATAGACCTGGAATTCACTAGACTGTAATGTGCCCATGAAACAAAGCCTGAGGATGTGGCCGTTGCGGGTGAATATAACAATGGGCTAGGTTGGGCCAGGCCTTTGTTTTTGTTTCCCATGTTTGTTGCCATATAGTGAAATTTCTTGCAGCACAGGAGATGATGACCCAGTCATCTCAATTACTTTCTGTCTGCTTTCTCATTCTGGTATCCATATCAGCCCTTTGCAAGGTTATGAATGATAACTTCCCCTCCCCCCATTGTCATCTCACCAAAAGAGCACAAGCACATGGAGAACCTATTCTTTATCTGTCTGTCCATCCATCTATGGTATGTGTACTGCTCCCATTGGTATCCTGGTGCTGCCAGGTAGGGATGTTAATGGAACACTCCACTGATCTTATTTTCTTCTGCTCTGAATGTTCGCCCTGGCGAATGGTGTCAGCCTGACAGCCCTGGAGCCTAAAGGCCATTATCCATAGAGCAGGTTCCGTACGAGCAACAGCCCAGGATTCACCCCCACGCTGCATCATCGGTGCCCTGACCTGATGGAACTCCCTTTTTAAGAGTGGGTAAAGTAGTTCAGCCTCCCTAGCCCACTTAGTCCATGATCTCTGTGCAGAGGCCCCTGGAAAGGGGGCTGGCTTGTTGATGTGAACACTCATCCACCAGGAGCAGGATGGAGACATTCCCTCCTAGGGAACTGGCCACCAAATAACAATCACCTGGTGGGAATGTTCTGTCACTAGCACTCTGGGCGCATTCTGAACCAATACCATAGAGGTGAGAGGCAACCCATAACCAATCCACTGTCTTCTGTCAGTGCCAGCTGTGATGATTTCCAGGGGGTAAAATTCACCCCTCTGCCGAGAACCAGTATCTGGCTTATGCATCCATAAGAGCGTAGGTGAGAGAGAAGTGGTGCAGAGTCGTAGAGTTGAAGGCTTGAGGGCCCATCAGATCATATGGTCTGACCTGCTGTATATCACAGGCCATCCAGCCACATGCATGCCGTGCTAAACCTAACAACCAGAATTAGACCAATGTACTACAGCCCTCGGGAGACTAAACGACTGTATGGCACAGGGAAAGAACAGAAGGGACAAAGGTGCACTGAGATGGTGAAAATTACTTGGGTCCTTTGCACAGGAGTGAATTTCATCCCGTGCCCCTGTCCAGGAGGGATTCTTGTAGAGTCAGCTGGAATTTCTCTGGGGCTCCAGTTGCAGCACATGGCCTGTGCTTTCCCTCCAACACAAGCTGGGGTTAAAGCCAGGATTTAGCTTTTAACAAAATATTGAATTCAAGGTCTCAAACCAGCCCTGCTGCCCAACCATGACTATGCATTATCGTTTCCTGAGTGCACTGTACAACTTGATGATTTGCTTGGGCAGCTACAGTGGTTAGCAGAGAGCTGCACAGCTTGCAGAAATGGCTCTGACTAAGCGCTGCCGTGCTGGCTGTTGGTTTGGCTGGAGTTTCAAATATCCTAGCCTAATCTTCCCATTGCTGCTGCTAGGTCTCTGTAGCGCTTGTATCAGCTGCCAGCTGATGTGTCCCATTGGCATTCCGATACATGCTGAGATTCTGTGCTCCAGCCCGGCTCTGGTTAGCATGAGGAGCCCTGGTTTTCCTGGAAGTGGTGCCATTTTTATTTTTATTTATTTTTTTTTAAATGAAAGTGGAAACTAACATTCAGCAGACTCCTCAGGCTCTGACTCATGTTCTGGAGTGATTAATTGCACTGCCTGGGCTGGGAGTATCTTTGACACATTCAGGTTGTGCAAAAATGAAACACACTAACTAAAATTTTGTGGGATGCAGTGTTTCTAGCAGGAGATTTTTATCAGTCTCATGATCCTCAGTTTGTTTCCTAAAGTCCCTGTTCCTGGAGTCATGTGAATAAGGGAGAATTTCCGCTTTCACTAGAAAGAAAAAGTAAACTTCTAGCCCTTATGGTTGCAGAGAAAATCTTGAAAATATGCCCCTTGTGCACCCTAAAGGCTGAGAAATCCAAGGCAAATAAAACACTCAATGTATTAATTTTTTAATCTCCTGACTTATGCCAATACCACGATTTTTGCAGCCTAACTCATGACTTGGGTTTGGCAATACTAGGGCAGGGTGAGATGGCTCTGTTTCATCTGTTGCTTTGGGAGAGCGATTTTGGGGATGTGGAGAGATTGCAGATTTTGGGCTAGTCTACACTTAAAAGTTTTACTCATATAAATATGTTGGTTAGGGGTGTGTGTTTTTTTTTTTAACCAATATAGTTATACCAGTGCAATCCCTAGTGTGGACATAGTTATATCTGTATAAAAGTGCCTTATATTGGGATAGTTTTTCCCCTTCCCTTATGGGAATAGTGGTATCAATTTAAAGCACCTAATTAATTATATAACTGTATCTGCTGTATTCAGAGGAACAGCCGTGTTAGTCTGTATTCGCAAAAAGAAAAGGAGTACTTGTGGCACCTTAGAGACTAACCAATTTATTTGAGCATGAGCTTTCGTGAGCTACAGCTCACTTCATCAGATGTTTACCGTGGAAACTGCAGCAGACTTTATATACACACAGAAATCATGAAACAATACCTCCTCCCACCCCACTGTTGTACTGCTTTAATTATCCTCTTTGAAATGATAAATACTTATAATGTAGGTGCCATTCGGCCCTTGAGGGTGCAGTTTTTGCCGTCTGTGTCAGTTGCCTGTGTATGTCTGAGCTTTGCCTTGTTACTCTATTTGCCTTTTCTTTAATGACTGAAATTGGTTCATCCTATCTGGTTCTTTGGGACTTGACACGCTGTATTAGCGCCACTGTAGTTACAGAGTGGAGGTTGTTCAGTGTTTCCTATTCAAGGCTGACTCTTCTAAGGGGACTAAAATCCCTGTGCTTATTCAGAATGTCTTGAAATTTGCTCTGCCTCCTGGGGATACTGAGTCATGGTAGTGGTCCAAATATGGGGTCAACTGAGCCAGGGGTTCCTGAGATATAGGCTCCCCCCCCTCAAAACAGCATTTTACACTCAATGGGTTCTTACGTTGGCACTCAAACTCTGGTTCTAATTGTCTCCAACTGATCTCAGTTGGCCAACGTTTATCTCAGCTAGTGCATGGCGCCCGCTCCCCCTTTGGGGAAGCAATACTGAAACAGCTGATGTTGTCCTTTACTCACTGTTCCACACCCACCTTTTCAGGCAGTACCCTGTGCCCAGGTAGCTTTCTCTCAGGGCTGCATTAGCAGCACATCTGTCATTGTCTGCTTGTCTTTTTTGCTGCTTCTCCCACAAAAGCAGTTCTACTTATCCAAGCCCTAGTCCCCGCATTCGAAACCCCTTGGGCCACAAGGTTCAGCTTCTTCTCCAACTTTTCCATGTGCCTGTGGTTTTGGTACTAGTACTATTGTTTCAGTCACTTGATGTTTATCTGGCATGAAAGATCATTGTTACACCCAACCCTTAGCAATGAATTTTAACCAGCCCACAGCATTACTAAAGGAAGAGATTAGCGCTCTGCGATGGTTCATGCTAAACCTCATGAGCCAAAGAGATTGAAATGCACACGTGCAGCAAGCCTAGGCAAGGATTTTTCCTGGCAGCCTATTGTCACAGTAGCTGGGTGGCTGAAGGGGGTACAACAAAGTCATTGAACTTAAGCTAGGCCCATGCACTGAGTCTGGGCCCTGGCAGAAATTTACAAATGATCTGTAAACATGTTGCTACAGATCAAGGGTGAGGTTTGTTTTGTACTTTTGGCAAATGTGACCTGCTAATTTGAACGGCTCATTTAGAAAGCAAAAAGAAAAGGAGTACTTGTGGCACCTTTAGAGACTAACCAATTTATTTGAGCATGAGCTTTCGTGAGCTACAGCTCACTTCATCGGATGCATAAATGGTATGCATCCAATGAAGTGAGCTGTAGCTCACGAAAGCTCATGCTCAAATAAATTGGTTAGTCTCTAAAGGTGCCACAAGTACTCCTTTTCTTTTTGCGAATACAGACTAACACGGCTGTTACTCTGAAACCTGTCATTTAGAAAGGGCTCTAACTCTTTTCTGAAAGTTAATAAATTGCACATGGTCTGTGCCTATTTGTGAGTGGGACTTCTGGGCATGTTGCTACTTTTCCACCTGGGGGATTATCATAGCAGAGTGCTTGCACTGGTTAATCAATAAGCATTGGTTAACTAGGAGGAAGATGAACAACAATTTGGATAAAATAGTCAGCCTCCTGAACAATGGAGCTCAGTGTGATCTAAAGAGCAATTGGCTCCTGCTGCACAGCACGTGAAGTGCTCGTAACATTTTTAGATTCTTATAACCTTTTGTGGTGCAGAGACGGGGAACATGGGTGGGGAGCTTGGAACAGTCAGGAGGAATGGGGGGGCAGGGGAGTGAGCTGTGCTGTGTTAGTGGGGGTTGAGAGAGTGCAGGGAGCAGTGGGGGAATAAGGGGAGAGGAGTTTGGGGCTGTGGCAAGAGGAGGAGGACATCTGGGGGTGGGTAGCAGGGAAGGGAAGATGGGTGTGGGCCGGTGGGAAGGAGAGGGCAGAAAACGGAGAGAGGGGTTGGGGGGGGAGGGGGGGTGGCAGGCAGAGGTACTCGGAGGAGCCTGTCAAGGGGCCTGTTATACCCACATTCTCTCCTCCATGCATGTGCTGGGATGCAGGGGGTCTGAGCCCCTTTCTGTATTCCCCATGTGTGTGCCAGGATCTGGGGGCCCACCCCCTCTGGAGGGATCTGAGCCCCCTGTCTGTCCCCCTGTGTTTGTGCTGGGATCTGGTGGACTTGTGCTTCTGGGGTGTCTGAAACCCCCTCTTTCCATGTGAACCAATATTTGGGGAAGCCCTGCTCTGGCAGGCTGGAGAGCTGAAAACTGGCCTGCTCTGAGGGAGCATGTACCAAGCACACAGTGCTGAGACCAGGGCGAGGAACTGAGGGTGGGCATGCCTGGTGCACAGCACAAGCCCCCAAGCACTGACACGTGGGGATGGGGGAGCTTGAGTAAACCCACTGAAATGAGGGGAGCAGTTCCTACGTTTCAGGCTGTGTTCATCTACAGGCAGCATTTGCACTCAGCTGAGAACGGCCCATTGAAGAAGAATGGGCTGTGGGTAGATCCCATTCCCCATATGCTAGGCCCAAGGACTCTGCAACTCCACTCTCCTGTCTCTCCCTGCCTCCAGCTGGTACGTGGACTCTTCACAGTGCCACTGGAGACAATTGTTTGTGGTTTTTTTTTCTTTAAAGACCAACTCCATTAAATGTCCCCAATCTCTGCTGATGCAGAGTTCAGGTTGTCCTGTGTTGCCTTCCCAGTGTGGAGAGTGGCTACGCTTAAACCTCTGAAAACCAAGACATGAAGTTAAGGTCTCTGCCACCCTGGCGATGCAGCTGTCATGCCCTCTTTGAGCCGTGCCCCAGTACACTAGTCACACACACACACTCGCACTCTCCAGTATAGGTGCTATAGAAAACTTGGGGAACAGAGCACACGAGTGCCACAGGACAAGGTCTGACACCTTCTCTTGGCTATGGCTGAATTCAGGTTTAGGTGTGGCATAGCAAACAGGAGCTGCTCCACACAAACTGCCCCAGACTTGCTAACTGGGACCACTCCTTCAGCCTTGTCCTGAGATTCCTCCTGAAATGTTGTCTTCACTCACCCTCCCTAAGCCCGAGAATCCACAGCCATGTCTTCCACCAGGCTGCTGGCAATTCCCAGGGCAAGCAGACACCCGCGTCCACTTCAGGAGACCCAGCCTACAAAACTTGAGGCTGATTGTTTGAAGTACACATGCCCCTCTCATCCTATCACAGTTGCAGCCTTGCCAAGATGCGCCAACTCATCCCTCCACCATTCAATTCACCGTTCCGCTCCACCTCAGACAGGAAAGGCAGCAGGAGTGTATGCAGATAAATGTGGCGATACAGATCTGCAGAGCACAACACAAACACGTTCTCAAAGAACATTTCATCCTTCTTATTAGGGCATGCCCCTTCCTGAACCATTCCTAGTGGCTATGGCCACCAGCTCAAGGCTCAGAGGTAAGGTTGCATTGTGAGGCTGGTGTGTACCTTAACTTTGTATTTCCCGATTTTTAGGGTTTTTCTTTTGTATTCCTTTAACACTTTGCTTTCTAGTTTCAGTTTAGCCACTATCCACATTCTGGAAGGCTTCTGGGCAGCCTTAACTCTGTACTGATGTTCTAGGCATTTAATTTTTAGGCTGCTTTCTGAAGTTCTTACTGGGGAAAGAAAAACTGATCATATTAAGCAGGATGTGAAATCCCTTTGCAGGGTTTGTGCTGATTCAGAGAACCTTGGCTTCCCCCGAGCTCCTTAGTACCAGTGCTCCCACATATCCCCCACCACCCTCATTTTGCCTACTTTTTAATTTTTCCAGTTACTCTCTGAGATCTGAAGCTGCTAATCCAACCCTTTGTCTTATGTGGAAGCTGCATTTAGGACGAGAGCCTTCCATGCTGCTGTTGAAAGCCAAATCTCTTTTGGAGCTTTCAAATCAAAATGTAAAGAGCTCATATTTAACGGGGCTTTTAATCATGTTTGACTTTCAAAGTGCCCTGGGCATTTCTGTGGCGCTCATTGCCTTATTATTTCACAGCATTATTACTACGGCTTTTTTTATTTCAGGCAATTTGGGCTAGTGGTTAGAGCACAGGTATGGGAGTCACATATTCTGGGTTCCACTCTTGGCACTGAGTCACATAGGGTCACATGCGGCCTCCACCACTGCAGAGGCCCCCATGCTGTGGTTCTGCTGCACGAGGGAGTAGACTGGATTACAGCCCTTACACGGCACAGAGCTCTGTGCCATGGGCCTTGCTGTGTGGGCAGGTGCCATGGGCAGAACTAGGCTGGGGCTAGAGAATCCACATGTGCCTTCCTTCTGTCATTCCACTCATGGAGAGGCTGCTTTCAGGCTGTGCTGGGTTTCCTCCATCATGGGGCAAAAACAGCCTCTTGATGAGCTTGAGAAGAGGAAGCCTTCCCCCCCAGCATTCATCCCAGCTACACAGCTTGGGTGTCAGAGTAAGAATTTGCACCAACCACTCAGTGCCTCAATTTTCCAATCTGTAAAATGGGCACAATAACACCTACTTTGTTGTGGTGCTGTGAGGTTCATTTAATGAAAGTTTGGAAGGTACTCTGAGATCCACAGGTGGATGGCCCTAGAGATGGGCCGTGTATTGTGAGTAGTAATATCAGTCCTGTTCTGAGGTGTATTCCCCACCAGCTTGGCTGGCTCTTTGTTTTGCTAGTGTATGTCAGCTATCCCCATGTCATCAAGGGGATTATCACTGTGGACATTTTTAGATACTTTCTCACCCCAGAGGTTAGCCCAGTTTGTCTTGGACTGTAACTCTGAAGCCTTGAATGTCTGGATCAGCGTGAAGTGATAGAAAGAGCAGCAAGCATGGTTGAGAGCTCTTTTTTTTCAGAATGTAACCAGGTTCAATCAGCACTGGGATTTGCAGTCTGTTACCAGCCAGTATTTAAGTTCTCAGCCATTTAGACTTTACAAATCACACCCCTGCAGTATATAGCTACAGCAAGGCATGTATTTCCACCATGCCAGGTGTCCTAGACCATTCTGATAGCCATGGTAACTAAAACAATCACCATGCTCACTCTATAGCTAATTTGCATAAAACAATGTAATTGGCTGTAAAAGGTGTATTACCTGGGCCAGCTGCCACACAGCATGAACTTTGAGCGGCTCATTGCCAAATAGCCAGGCTCCAAAGTTATTTACCAGTGTACATCCTGTAACAGAATTAAAGGGCATTGGCCATATTAGCCTCATGCTCTGACAACGTCCCTCCCTCCCTCACTTACCCTGTGACGATTCCCATTGAAAGACTCTGTTAATGCGACTGTTGCTTATTGTCATGTGACTCTGTTTCTCTTTCTGGCTCTCAGGCATTGGCTTCCACTCTCTGTGGGTGTGTGGATGGCTTTGCAACACTGCAGGGCAGTTTAAAGATACCATGAAATTATTCTAAGTAATGTCATAATGCCTTTAAGACGTGACACCTTGTTGGCGGTTGCAGCTCAGGTCTTCTGAATACCAGGCCTAGTACCCTAACTGCTGAGCCAGCCTTCTCTGGAATGACTCTACTTCAGGGACAAAGGAGGAGAGACACACATGGGGGCGGGGAATATAAAACTGAGGGATGAAAAAAGGGAACAACCAATATGTAAAGCCAGGCCAAGAGATGAGAGAAGTGACAGAGAGACAGGAAGGCCCAAGAATGAACAGGGGCTAGTGTTATATAGATTTGTGTATCAAAGATCAGTGTGTGTGTGGGGCGACAGACAGGGCTAAATATGTTTTATTTGCAGAATGGAATAAAGACCCCTATAAACAGTTTTTTGTTGCATAACAGCCTTAAGTTTTATTCAGAGATGTAAAAAGACAGGTAAGGATTCTTCATAGGAAGCAAATATTGGACTGGTCATATTTTTCCCTAAAAGGGAAAAAAAAGTCTTTCCCCTCTCAAAGTCCCTGATCAACATTCCAGCTGTGTGACCCAATCCTTTCTGCAATTTAGAAATCTAAACCAGTGCAGAATCTGCAGTTTGGAATACCAAGTTGGAGGGGTGAAGGCTGGTAGAGCTGTCCCCATTATGGGGTGAATGATCATCCAGACTTCACAAACTGCCCAGTAATGACTGAGATTTCTGAAATAGCCGAAGGTGCCTTTCTGAGCACACTAGACACCTTCTGGAAGAGACTTAAGAAAATAAAGAAGAAACTGCAATCCCATGAAATAACCAGACAGCACACTTTTCTACCAAATGCCCCCACTTTCCTTAAATGGCCCCCCATTTGACAAAAATGTTCAAGGAAAGCTTCAAATGAAACAAATTTTCCAGTTTTTTTAATTAAAAAAGCAAAACTCAATTTCTTTTTATTTGTTGCTCCCTTTCTTGCCCCTTTTTCCTATTGCCCTTTTTCATGCCACAACTGGAAAAGAACAGGAAGTGGGAGAAAAAGAGGAGGACAAGAAAATGTTTTTAAAAATTCAGGTTTTGGTCATTTTTCACAGAAAATTGGGGGACTTCTGGAAAAAATGTCCCATTCTTTATTGGCAAAACTGATAAAACTCCTATAAAATTACCTTGGGTCAGATGACTAGAGATTCTGGGCATCTGTTACTCCATTTGCAGTCAATGGGAGCTGTGTATACACAACCCCTCTGAAAAATCAGGGCGCTAATGCTTGCAAACTTTGCCCCCTGTTTAGACACCTCATAAGAAAATTTTAAAAATACTTTGTGGAAATACCCATCACTGCTTCTCTAACCCTGTAACTAGGGGATAATATGTAGCATTAATACAGATGGTCAAATAAGAGACAAATTCACTGGCAAATAATTATTTAGCTGGGGCGGGGGGGGGGGAATACATGCCAAGACTCTGAAGTATAGAGGGCTGGGGCCGGATCCATGGGATTCTTTTCATTAACTCCAGTGGGGATTGCATCAGGACCACTATTAGGAATGAATTATTCATATAGCTCTTTCGCCTTCAATTACTTGATTGCCACCCATAATGCTACAACAGACAGCATATGGATTCCGGTTGTAAACTCTTCAAGACAGTGGGGTTACAGCAGGTGCTGATTTGGCCCTACTTATATTGCACAGTTACAGGGTGATTGGGCCTTAAAGGGGAAGTGGGTCCAGCTCACCTGTTGCATAATCAGTTGCCTCCCAGCCAAGGCTGAGAGGTTAGGGGATCAGGCAGGGTTGTATGCAGTGCTCTACATGGTGACTCTTCTTAACTCCCACATGGAGGGCTGGGGAGTGCAAGGCTACAGACAGCAGCCTGTGGGCAGAACTATAAGGGGCTTCTGTGGGAGCTCTCTGCTCTAGGTTAGGGAAATCATAGAATCCTAGAAATGTCAGGCTGGAAGGGGCCTCCAGAGGTCATCAAGTCCAGCCCCCTGTGCTGAGGCAGGACCAAACAAACCTGGAGCATTCCTGACAGGTTTGTCCAATGTGTTCTTAAAAACCTCCAGTGATGGGGAGTCCATGACCTCCCTTGGAAGCCTGTTCCAGAGCTTAACTATCCTTATAGCTAGACAGGTTTTTTTTCTAATATCTAACCAAAATCTCCCTTGCTGCAGATTAAACCCACTGCTTCTTGTCCTGTCTTCAGTGGACATGGAGAACAATTAATCAATGTCCTGGTTATAACAGCCCTTGACATATTTGAAGGAGATTCTGCAATGGAGCTGGTTGGAACTTGGAGTTTGTTTTTCTAGGAAATTTTTATATTTGTTTTCATTCCAAATTGGAAAAAAACAAATATTTTTCAAATTTTCTACAAAATGGGATTTTTGAAAAATTTCAGTTTCAGAAAAATTTTGTTTAGAAACATGGTTTTTCTCTGAGAATTTGTCAGAATGAACATCGTTTCTAAATGTTTTGATTTTGTTAAAAATGGTCTGTCTCTTTTTTTTAATTAAAAAAAAAAAGTTTAAAAAAAACCATCCCATGAGCTTTACTCTGCCACGCCCAGCAGGGATGGGAGAGTGTTTGAAGGACGGATGGTCTTTGAGGGAGCAGGGATGGTTCTGTTTGGTTTGGACCTCATAATACAGCAGGAGCCTTGCTGACTGCATTTTCAGCTTGCAAAAACAACATCCCTTTGGCTGAACTTCAGCTCCAGGTCTATATTAAGGGTGTCTTATCTCATGGCTGGGTAGGAGATGGCACGCTCTTTAGGCCAGATTCTACCTTGCCTTTATACCAGCATGTTGTGGTGCTGGAGTTTAGGGGTAAGATGCAACCCCCCTCTGCCTCTGCTACAGCCCATGCAAGGACAGGCAGAACAGCAGTCTCTGCCCTGCCCCACTCTCTTGGGGATGCGGGCTTCAGAAAGGGCAGAGGAGGAACAAAGAGGAGGAGCCATGACTGTGATCACGTTGCACAGAGCCAGCTACTGCGTGGGATGCCAGGGGTGGGAGTAGCTAGTGGCTCTCTCTGCTCCTCCTGGGGCATCATGGCTCTGCACTACCCATTGCTAGAGCTCTGCCTAAATGGCACTTATATCTGTGGCAGAGGGAGCAGCAGAGTCCAGGACTCCAGTCACAGTCCACATTTAACCTCCACACCATCCCTGTGTGATAGTCAGCCTCAGGGAGAATAAATGGCATGATGGAGCTCTTGAACTGTGAGCTCTTTGGGGCAGGGAGCATGTACCGTTTTTACAGTCTCTAACGCCATATCGTTATAGAAACATTTACTGATGATGGAAGGGAGCAGCTGGACCATTCCACAGTAAAATGGCTGATCCTTCCAGGCTTATGGTTGCCAGTTTTGGTTGGACATATTCTTGGAGATTTCATCACACAACGTAATCTTTAATTAAAGATTAATCTTTAACTCCTGGAGTCTCCCAGACAATCCTGGAGGGTTGGCAACCCTGCTGACCAGGTTGTATGTTGGAAGGTTTCCTGTTCTTGCGATGAGAGGCATGCGCCCAGGTTCTCCAAAGTTACATGCGATTACAAGGGCCTAAATTTTAAATTGAGACACTGTCATGGGGCCTGATCTTCAGAACATGCACCCTTGTAATCAGGCCCCATGGAAGTGCTTCATTTTGGGCTCCCAAAACCTACAGCACCTGAAATCACTAGATACTTCAGAAAATCATGGTCTAAGGCTCAATCCAACTGGCACCGAACCCATAGCATTGACATTAAATTGGAGCAGATTGGGCAGTGGAAGCTGGGGGGTGGAACCTCACCAGATCCCCATGTCTATCAAGGTTGTAGTCCGGTAGGTCCCCTCTCTGATAATGACTGAGGATGCCTGTCATACAGCCATACTGGTGATTGAAGAATTTAACTCAGGATCTGCAGTAGGTAACCTCCAGCTAAAACCCAGCAAGGCCTGGACAGAGACAGGCAACTTCCTGGCAGCTCTGGGGTTGCCAATGCTGACTGAAGCTGTTCTGGGAGATTTTTTCCCCCAGCATGATGTAACGTCATTAATTGTACTGTACCTATTAAAATCTCTCCGATTGCTTTCAGTAGTCACCGAGAGATCAATGCCGCCGATTCCAGATTCCCGGCCAATCCGGGATGGTTGACAACCCTACTCACCTTCCAAACTACGGTTCTTGATCCACGAAGGTCTTATTGGAGTCTCTGATGTGAGACAATTCAGGATCCATGGGGGATGTGGGGCACTCTTCCAAAAGTTATTAATGTTCTATATAACACCCACCAATGTGCTAGGACTTCTGTCTGCTCTAGCAATTGGCCACCACCCTCAGCTGACCAAAAACCACATGCACAGTTGCAAACCCATGGTCGTTCTGTGAATTCAAGAGTGGCTGGAGCATTTCACAAAAAGAAAAGGAGTACCTGTGGCACCTTAGAGACTAACCAATTTATTTGAGCATAAGCTTTCATGAGCTGCAGCTCACTTCATTGGATGCATGCAGTGGAAAATACAATGGGGAGAATTTATATACACGGAGAACATGAAACAATGGGTGTTACCATACACTGTAATGAGAGTGATCAGGTAAAGTGAGCCATTACCAGCAAGAGAGCGGGGGGGGGGGGGGGAACCTTTTTTAGTGATAATCAAGTTGGGCCATTTCCAGCAGTTGACAAGAACGTGTGAGGAACGGGGGGGAAATAAACATGGGGAAATAGTTTTACTTTGTGCATTGTGTCTTTATTCAAGCCTAAGTTAATTGTATCCTGTTGGCAAATTAATTCCAATTCAGAAGTCTCTCGTTGGAGTCTGTTTTTGAAGGTTTTTTTGTTGAAGAATTGCCACTTTTAGGTCTGTAATCAAGTGACCAAAGAGATTGAAGTGTTCTCCAGCTGGTTTTTGAATGTTATAATTCTTGACGTCTGATTTGCAGGATTGGGCCCATACAATTATATTTAATACTGTGTATCTATGGAGGGAGGTTTTGGAACAGCCTTCCAATTGGAGGTGTGGGGGCAAACAACCCAATTTGTTTTAAGATGGAGCTTGACAAATTTGTGAATGGGATTATATGAGAGGGTTTCCTGTGATATCAGGTGACTAGATATGATGACCCAGAAGGTCCCTCCCAGTCTTGTGTCCCTATATAAATGTGGCATAACCCAGTGATGTTGCATTGGATTCACCAGGTTACTTTTGAAATCTGGGCACTTTAGTCTGAGGCAGAGAGAAATAAAGCCAACATTACTGACCTCTGTCCAAAGATATAGCCAGAAGATCATCCCTGTAAGGCAGTCAGCCTTGCTATACTCATGTGTAACAATCTAAGAATATATGGTTTGGTATTCTTATCCTTCATTATTCATTTGGCTTTTAGGATAATCCAATTTCTTGATAGCTGCCATCTGCTGGTTCCTGAGCTCCATGGAATGCCATTCAGATTCTATCCCAGTGTATGAATCACTACGCCTAAATGAATGGAAAAGAACTGTTGTGCACGTTCCCTTTGCTGGCGCCCAGTCCACCTCTAGGGCACTAAATTAGGACTCAAGAAACCTGATCTCTGCTTCTAGCTCTGCCACTGAGGTGGGCAAGGTGTTGTGCCTCTTTCCCCTCCCATCATTTGCTTGTCTTGCCTATTGTAATAGTAAGCAATTTGGGGCTGGGACTCTTTCACTCTGTTCTTCTAGCACCTGGCCACAATGGGATGCTGGTCTCATATGGGGCTTCTAGATGCTACCATAAGCAGCATCATCCTCCCTGCTCAAGTCAAAGGAAAGACTCCCATTCAGTTCAGAGGGAGGTGGCTCAAGCCTTAAATTACATCGGAGCAAAATGTGACATGTGGAGCAATCTCAGTGGATGTCCCTATTAGCTGCAAGGATAAGGAGGAAGCTGAACCTGCCGACTGGAGGAGGGGTTGTGGTTCGGTTCAAGGAGGCTGGGGAAGAGCTGCACAGGGCTAAACGCTCTTTCCCTCTTGGAACTACTGTAATTAAATGGCAAGCACAGTTCCTTCCCTGTGGTTTGATGGAGCCCCTGGCAGCTTGGCTCTCTCAGGGAGATGTCCTCCCTTGTGTTTCTAGCCCAAAAGGGTTTTTTTCTGCTTAAAACTCTAGGATTTCTTAAAAATTGCTAAATGAATTGTGACCCATACCAGTGAGCACAGCGCGTAGCCTGCCAGGACCCGAGGCTCTGGGACTTCATGGAAAATGAAGATTCAAAAGGAGGTTTGCAAGGTAAATAAAATCCAAGGAGGCTTAAAAAGAACTGAGATTAATTGCCTTTCTATAAACAGCATTTTCTGGGATGTCCGTTGGAGTCAGCATTTCTTCTGCCGTGCTGCTGACCCTGGCAATTCTATTGAAAACTCCAGCTCCAGGAGTCATAAGAATTTCAGCTTTCATTAAACCAAAAAAAAAAAAAAAAAAAGGAAGTTTACAGCCACCTGATTATGGAAAGAAACTGGAAAATGGAACTCAAGCATAACCTGAAAGCTCAAAACCAGCAAAGTAAAAGGACCTCAAATGTATTATGTATAAAGATCTGGTGATTGATTGTCTTTAAAAAAAAAAAAAAAACCAACAAAATCTCACTGTTTTGTTCTGACTCATGATTTCTAAATGCCAGCCATTGGCAGTAATGCTTCTGTTCAGTGCTGACAACCCCAGACAATGGATAACTCTTAGCTAGCACTTTTTAGTGGTAGATTTCAAGGCACTTGACAATGGAGGCTGGTATCATTATTCTGATTTTATAGATGGGGAAACTGAGAGGCAACTTGCACAAGATCGCCCATTAGGCAAGTGGAAGCGCTAGAAATAGTACCCTGGCCTCTTGGCTCCTACTGTGGGGCTCTGGCCACTTGGCTATACTGGTCTGAAGGAAAACTAGACACTGGCGGTCTCTGTTCACAGAAAGGCTCGGCACAGGCAATGAGTACAAGCTTTCCCAAGATCATCTTGCCAGCATCACCAAATCCTGATCTGTACCTCTAGCAGCTCAGTCTCCATGCCCTCAATCCTTGGCCTTTCTGCTGAGATGGTCAATGGGACTGTCGTTAGGTGCCAGGTGTAATGGGGGGTGGTTGTCTCTAGGTGCACTTGTCCTTCAGGAACTTGCCTGAGAACCAACAAGCTCATTTCACATAGTCCTCCAAATATCCATCACTTGGTAACACATTTCAGCCATGACTGCCCTGGACTGGATTTGAACCAATGACTTAAGAAATTACAATGATCAAAGAAACAACAAGGAGTCCAGTGGCACCTTAAAGACTAACATTTATTTGGGCATAAGCTTTTGTGGGTAAAAACCCACTTCTTCAGATGCCTGATCAGAGAGGCCTGAAAGCAGGGCTCAAATCACCAGAAGTAAATTTGGGTCTAAAATGAAGGCCCCAGAGTTCCGCAAAAAGAGGCATATTTGAGAGGTAGCCCACATGAAAGGCAGAATGATCAAACTGGTAACACAAGCAAGACAACAACCAGGGGAAGCAACATGGCCATTCAACTGGTTTGCAGACCCCTAAACCTACAACAGTGTTCCAGTCCTATGGGCTTGGGATCCAGGCTGATTTATTGATGTGTGAATATTGCAGTGAAGTTTAGAACAAGGTGCAAGGTATTGTAAAGAACCAGACCACCAAGGATTGGCACCCAAATTACCTTGGGCTCCCCAGCTCTGAACTGGCACTTTCTGCCAGTCACTGAAGGAACATGGCAATTCCATTTCAAATGCATTAAAAAAATCAGGGCTGGAATTTCCCTGTGTTTCTGCCAGGTAAGAAGCATTAACGACTGGTTTGTGTTACAATCAGCAAGGTAGAGTTGTCCCTCAGTTCCATTAGTCACTGGGAAAAGGAATAACTTTGGCCTAGATTTTTTTTGTAGCTGCCTAGAATAGTGTGGGCTGATCCTATGCAATGGCTGGGCTTTTCTTGAATGTCTGAAGATGTTTACATGTCAAATCTATTACCTAGTGTTCTGCTGATGAAACCCTAGTGTCTACAAGGAGGAAGGCTGGCTGGTTTCTTTTATATATACTGCCACCTAGTGGCATTAGCATGAAACAGCTCCCTATCACAATACAGAATACTGACACGTTTCAGCATAGCAGCCGTGTTCGTCTGTATCCGCAAAAAGAAAAGGAGGACTTGTGGCACCTTAGAGAATAACAAATTTATTGCAGTGCTGTGTGCGATGCATTAACTCGGGGATTCTCAAACTGGGGGTTGGGACCCCTCAGGGAGTCATGAGGTTATTACATGGGTCACGTACATGGGTTATTACATGGGTCACGAGCTGTCAACCTCCACCCCGAACCCCGCTTTGCCTCCAGCATTTATAATGGTATTAAATATATTAAAAAGTGGTGTTAATTTATAAGGGGGGTTCGCACTCAGAGGCTTGCTATGTGAAAGGGGTCACCAGTAAAAAAAAGTTTGAGAGCCCCTGCATTAAGTGCACATTGAGGGTTCAGAACCTAACCCTGCAACTTCGGTGCAGATCACAGAAATTTGGTAGACTTGCTCCTGGGGCTAAGATGACTCCTAAAATGAGGAACAATGCTGCAGATGGAAACTGTCAGTTTTCTGCTGAATAGCCGTAAGGTGGCCTGACTTGAGATCATAGGTCACAGGACAAATGAAACTGAATTTCAAGCATTGTGTGTTGGCTTCAGCACCCTCTGCTGGGCACTCTGGGGATTAGCAGCAGCAAAATGCTGTACAAGGTGGCAAAGATTCTCAAAAGTGACAAGCAGCGGTGGCAGGTTTGTATAAATTTTGGACGTGTCCAGAACAGATCCAAGTCCCGCCCCCCTACCTGCCTAAGGCTCTGGGAGGGAGTTTGGGGTGCAGGTTCTGGGCTGGGGCAGGGGGTTGGGGTGCAGGAGGGTGGCGGGGGAAGGGCTCTGGGAAGAAGTTTGGGTGAGGGGTGCGGGCGTTGGCCCGGGGCAGGGGGTTGGAGTGCAGGAGGGGGTTTGAGGTTCGGGCTCTTGGAGGGAGTTTGGGTGCAGGATCGGGGTGCTGGAGGGGATTTGGGATGCAGGCTCTAGGCTGGGGCAGGGGGTTGGGGTGTAGGAGGAGGTGTGGGGGGGTGGGTTCTGGGAGGGAGTTTGGGTATGGGATGCGGGCTCTGGGTGGGGGTTGGGGTGCGGGAGAGGGTGAGGGGCGCAGTGCTTACCTTAGGCAGCTCCCGAAAGTGACCTGCACACGCCTCTGGCAGCGGCTCCTAGGCAGGGCACCAGCAGTCTCCGCGTGCTGCTGCCCATAGGCACCACCCCCTCAGCTCCCATTGGCTGCAGTTCCAATGGCAGAGTTGGTGCTTGGGGTGGGGGCAGCTCGTGGAGACATACATCCCCAGGGGCTGCAGGGAAGTGCCAGCCACTTCCGGGAGTGGCACACGTGCCACACGGAGTAAGGGCGAGCAGGAAACCGCTTTAACCCTGCTGCACTGCCGGTGGTGGTGGCGGGGGCCCCTGGACCCTTTTAAATCGCCCGGGGGCAGCAGGTGGGGCCAGGAGACACGCTGTGGGAGGCACGCGGGGGCGGCAGACGGGCCCGGGAGAGAGACCTGACCCCGAACATTGGTGGAGCCGGGCCCCCGTGCTCTGAATATTCCTGGAGCACGGGCACCACAGGTCCATACAACTCAACATTCCTGGTGACATGTGTTTAGAGCTGGTTGAAAAATAGGAATATTTTTCATGGAAACTTTTATTAAAATTTGTCCCTTTTTTGTCAAAGTTTGGAAAATTTCTACCAGCTTTCTAGATGGTCAAAAATAGAATGAAATATTTGCTCTCTTTTTGCAAACAATTCATCTTGTTGGAGGGTAAGAAGGGGAGAGGAGTTGGATCAAAATTTTAAAAATTGACAAAAAAGAAATTGGGGGGGGAAATGGGAAATTTTGACCAGCTCCAGTAGTGCTATAGAGTGATGAACTTAAGATGCTTTACAGGGGCCTGGTTTTCAGAAAATGCTAAGCACCCCTCCCTAACGTCCTGAGTTGGGCATTCAAAATGGAAACACCTCTAATCAGTTCTTTTTTTAAAATCTGAGGGAATAGGTATTAGCTACATGCCTCTGTTGCATGCTGTGAAACTTACTATTCAACTGACATTCGGAAAGGTGTATATGTGGGATGAACTGAAACAGACCCAGATCAATATGTATCATCCATGAGTTATATAATCCAAGAAAGTTGGGATCTCAGAATTTATACTCCTGTCTTAGTTAGCCACAAGGGAATCCTCTGACCATATTTGGAATTCCCAGCCTTACAGGCAGCCATTCAAATCTCTACTAGAAGCCTTTATGCTTAGTTGGAGTGTTCCCAGGGAAAAACTGAATCCCTGTTTGGGAAAGCACTCAAACGTCTGTTTAACTTTAAGCATGTCGTTAAATCCCAGTGAAATGTAGGCATGTGTTTAAATATGTTCTTGAATTGGGGACCTCTGAGATTACATCCATCGAGTATCCACAGGGCATTTGAGGACACACACCCAAAAGACCAAGAGAAAAGGACATACCCTATCTATCTTACTCACATGAGTAGTCCCATTCACTTCAATAGCTTCTCCCACAAGTAAAGAGGGCAGGATCTGGTCCAAATCCCTGGCTTTAGACACTTGTTAGTAGATCGCTGATGTTAGTAGAGTGTGATAGCTCCAAAGGAACAGTTATAGTACATCAGACGAATGAGTTCCATTGGCAACAACACTTGGGAGTTGTTAACATCTGTTGTGCCATGGCTTGTTTTGAGGCAGTTTATAGTTTGTACATCACTGATTCAGTGAAGATAACTTTTGGAGCTTTGTGCTTTACCGAGTCATGTGGCCATTGGAGTAAAAATCCTGGGAAAATAATCAATTTAAAACATATGCATGTGCAATAACCCATTTCTAAAACACTCCTATTGCCTGGCTGGGTCATTTGCTCCACCGCCTCCCCCTCCCCCCCCACTGACGAAGCGAGCCTTACCCCAGATGACTCTCCGCGGTATGAGAAGAGGGTTGGGCTAACAGTGTGGTTAAGGCCCTATCCTGGGGCTTGACAGAGCTAGGGTCCGCCAGATCCTCACCGTATGACCTTGTGTCTCTCAGATCACTGGCTCTCAATTTCCCCATGTGTAAAATGAGGGTGTTGATACTTTCCCATCACAGCACGCTGCTGTGAGGATAAAAAATGAGGCACTTAGGTGTTACAGGGGCCAGAGAAGCACCTAGGTAGATACTATCAAGTCCAGTGACCTGGACAAAATCTCCAGCCTAGGTCATTGATTCCATTTTGCCTATTGGTCTAAAGTCCCTCTGCAATGACAATGCCATTCATTTGAACAACAGTTGCAGAACCATTACAAACCAGCAGATCTTGACAGCTAGTATACCATGTTTCAGCCTGTAATGTATTTGAGTCAATTGCTGGATCAGAATCTGGCTTTCTGTAATGACCTTAGTAGAAACACAACTGGAAAGCGTATGTATGGGAGAAGCATGTAGAAATACTGTCCAACTATTAACTGTAGCTGCACAAATGACTCCTTGACACTCCAGTCTCTCTACAAACAGCTAGTGCATAATAAATGCATGATATGCATATTTTATATTGTTTGTATGAGACATTCACATATGGTTATTTCCACTGCTGGCAAGGTCTGGGAAAAGACCATCAATTTCACACAGAAGGCTCCTTCGACAACAGATTATAAGGAATAATCAGTATCCAAATATTAGTTCTCAGCAGAACAGGCAAATTAGATGATGTGATATCTTTTTTTGGACTAACAATAAAGGATCTAATAAAAGGTTACCAGGCCACTGATTTTGTATCTAGCAGATTATGATTTATTACAGACTTCTGAGCCCTTAGAGCAGGATATTAGAGCTTTTCACCCTTAAGGAGGAAAGGAAAGATTGATTGTAATTTTTTTTTATGATCCTCTTCATACCTTCCAATGTGCAAACTGCATTCAGTCACAGTAATTCTTATCTTTCTCTCTCTGTGAGTTTTAAGGACCCATGCGACATGCACCAAAGGTTTGCACTACAGGTCTGCAATTTACAGTTGGGCAGAGCAGCTGCTAATATTCAGTGAATCAGAATGGCAGCTAGGGTTATATAACTAACTAATGTGCTGGTGTAATTCTCTGTGGCATTCCCCATGGGGAGACGCACATGTCCCCCTGGAGAAGGGCTACTGATTCATGGGGGCTGATTCCAATTTCACTTGCACCTGGGTAAACCCACAGTAACTCCATCAAAGTCAAGGGAATGAGACAGTTGTAAAAGCAGTGAGACAGACCAAGGATATGTCTGAGATGTGACCAGAGTCTACTGCTCTACAGCTATTGTCTGCTTCCTAGGGTCTATAGGGGACTATAGGAAGCAGAGTATGTGTTAGAGAAGCCCTGAGGCTGTTCTAACTCTGGGGGCCAAGCAGGCTCCTGCATGACCCCAGAATAAGGAGAGTTCAAAGGTATCTTAAAGCCACCTTAACCATCCCTGGGTGAAGTGCACTTACGTTAACTGAGAATGAGGCCTCTCGGTTCTATTCCTAGCTCTGTGATCTTGAGCAAATCAGTCAGGCTCTCTGAGCTTCATTATTAATGGTGGCAAAGTGTTTGAAGCTGGAAGGTGCTGAAGGAGAGCAAAGCATGGTTATTACTAACGGGGAGGGTGGGGCCACACAAACACCCCAGTGGGCTGAAGACCATGCTCAGGGCAGGTTTGATCAGTGCTGATCTCCCTCTTTTTCTTCCCTAGCTGGTAGCCTGACTCACAAAAAGCATTTTCCGTGTTGTTCTGTCCTCCCTCTTCCTCTTCTCTTCTCCCTCTCTCCTTGATCCTCCTTTTGGTTGCCATGAATGGTTCTCCTTTGGGAGGTGAGATTTGTTTATTTTGTCAGTCGTATGAGGTGACTTTGAATCATAGAATCATAGAATATCAGGGTTGGAAGGGACCTCAGGAGGTCATCTAGTCCAACCCCCTGCTCAAAAGCAGGACCAATTCCCAATTAAATCATCCCAGCCAGGGCTTTGTCAAGCCTGACCTTAAAAACTTCTAAGGAAGGAGATTCCACCACCTCCCTAGGCAACGCATTCCAGTGTTTCACCACCCTCCTAGTGAAAAAGTTTTTCCTAAAATCCAACCTAAACCTCCCCCACTGAAACTTGAGACCATTACTCCTTGTCCTGTCCTCTTCTACCACTGAGAATAGTCTAGAACCATCCTCTCTGGAACCACCTCTCAGGTAGTTGAAAGCAGCTATCAAATCCCCCCTCATTCTTCTCTTCTGCAGACTAAACAATCCCAGTTCCCTCAGCCTGTCCTCATAAGTCATGTGTTCCAGACCCCTAATCATTTTTGTTGCCCTTCGCTGGACTCTCTCCAATTTATCCACATCCTTCTTGTAGTGTGGGGCCCAAAACTGGACACAGTACTCCAGATGAGGCCTCACCAATGTCGAATAGAGGGGGACGATCACGTCCCTCGATCTGCTCGCTATGCCCCTACTTATACATCCCAAAATGCCATTGGCCTTCTTGGCAACAAGGGCACACTGCTGACTCATATCCAGCTTCTCGTCCACTGTCACCCTTAGATCCTTTTCCGCAGAACTGCTGCCTAGCCATTCGGTCCCTAGTCTGTAGCTGTGCATTGGGTTCTTCTGTCCTAAGTGCAGGACCCTGCACTTATCCTTATTGAACCTCATCAGATTTCTTTTGGCCCAATCCTCCAATTTGTCTAGGTCCCTCTGTATCCTATCCCTGCCCTCCAGCATATCTACCACTCCTCCCAGTTTAGTATCGTCCGCAAATTTGCTGAGAGTGCAATCCACACCATCCTCCAGATCATTTATGAAGATATTGAACAAAACCGGCCCCAGGACCGACCCTTGGGGCACTCCACTTGACACCGGCTGCCAACTAGACATGGAGCCATTGATCGCTACCCGTTGAGCCCGACAATCTAGCCAACTTTCTACCCACCTTATAGTGCATTCATCCAGCCCATACTTCCTTAACTTGCTGACAAGAATACTGTGGGAGACCGTGTCAAAAGCTTTGCTAAAGTCAAGAAACAATACATCCACTGCTTTCCCTTCATCCACAGAACCAGTAATCTCATCATAGAAGGCGATTAGATTAGTCAGGCATGACCTTCCCTTGGTGAATCCATGCTGACTGTTCCTGATCACTTTCCTCTCATGTAAGTGCTTCAGGATTGATTCTTTGAGGACCTGCTCCATGATTTTTCCGGGGACTGAGGTGAGGCTGATTGGCCTGTAGTTCCCAGGATCCTCCTTCTTCCCTTTTTTAAAGATTGGCACTACATTAGCCTTTTTCCAGTCATCTGGGACTTCCCCCATTCGCCACGAGTTTTCAAAGATAATGGCCAATGGCTCTGCAATCACAGCCGCCAATTCCTTTAGCACTCTCGGATGCAACTCGTCCGGCCCCATGGACTTGTGCACGTCCAGCTTTTCTAAATAGTCCCTAACCACCTCTTTCTCCACAGAGGGCTGACCATCTATTCCCCATGTTGTGATGCCCAGCGCAGACTTTGGTTTATCTGCTTTAGTTTGCCACGGATTGAAATTATCATGCTTAAAACAAGCATAACAAGACTACTGATCTGCTGCTCGCTCTGTCTTTTCCCTCCTCGGCCTCTCTCCTCTTTTGTTTGTTTACTTCCAGATGTGTTATAACTGTCACTGTCCTGACAGAGACAAGCATATGGTCCTGAATATCCCAATATTATTTCACAGGACCCAGTGCACCTTTTTGCATCCACAAAAATAGACAGGCTGGAAAGTATCGTAATTGTCTGTGTTCACGTGCTGCCAGTATGGTTTTGGATCATTACCTTAATGGACCATTGCTTTTTCTTTCTTTCAAAAGAATCTTCTGGGACATCCTCCCAAAAACAAGCCAGAAAGAGAAGACATTAACAGCAGCTGATAGCTCAGAGAGCTCATGGCCAGAGAGTCTTTTCCATTCAGAATTCATCTTCTTGTGGGAATCTGGAAGGAAATTCTATATGCCAGGGGCTAACAGTTCTTCAGAGACTGAAATGAGCATCCTTACTCACCAGAGATCCTGTACATAGCTTGCAGAGATCTTTCTGAGAAAAGCAAGGAAGCCCGTGAGGGAATCACAGTCAGGTCTGGGAGTGTGGGAAGTGATAATTATTGGCCTGATCATCAGTTAATTCAATTTAAACTAAATGGAAGGATAAACAAAAATAGGTAGAGTCTTTAATTTTCAAAGGGGAAACTTTAAAAAAATTAAGGGAATTAATTAGGGAAATGGACTGGACTGAAGAACTCAAAGATCTGAATGTGGAGGAGGCTTTGGAATGACTTTAAGTTGAAGTTGCAGAAACTATCTGAAGCCTGCATCCCGAGCAAGGGGAAAAAATTCACAAGGGAAGGGCTGCAGACCAAACTGGATGAACAAGCATCTTAAACAGGTTAATAAGAGAAAGCAGAAAGCCTACATGGAATGGAAGATGGGACAGATCAGCAAGGAAAGCTACCTCTTGGAGGTGAGAAAGTGCAGGGATAAAGTAAGAACTGGCAAAAGCCAAGCAGAGTTGGACATTGCAAATAAAATTAAAACCACTACTAACAAGTTCTTTAGCTATATAAATAAAAAGAAAACAGGTAAAGAAAATGTGGGACCATTAAATACGGAGGATGGGGTGGAGATTAAAGATAATTTAAGTGTGGCCCAACACCTGAACAAATACTTTCCCTCAGTTTTTAATAAGAGTAATGAGGAACTTGTGAACAGTGGCAGGATGGCTAATAGGAAGAAGGATATGAAGGTAGAAATCATCACATCTGAGGTGGAAGTCAAACTCAAACAGCTTAGTGGGAACAAGTGAGAGGACCCTGGATAATCTTCATCCAAGAATATTAAAAGAACTGGCACATGAACTTGCAAGACCAATATTAGGATTTTTAATGACTCTGTAAACTCAGGGGTTGTACCCTTGAGACAAGACTTGCAAATATAGCACCTCTATTTAAAAAGGAAAACAAATGATCTGGGAAACTACAGACCCATTAGGCTCTCAATTTTATGCAACGTTTAGGACAAATTTTGAAAGAGAAAGCAGTTAAAGATGTAAAATTGAATGGTAATTAGGATAAATGCAGCATAGTTTTACAAAAGGTAAATCGTATCAGACCAGCCTGATCTCTTTTTTGAGAAGATAACTGATTTTCTAAAGGAAATGCACCTTGTATTTCCTTGCATTGATTACTGTATACTTTGATTACTTGCATACTTGCATTACTGGATATCGGTAAGATATCTGATACAGTTCCACATCGGAAATTATTAGTTAAATTGGAGACGATGGGGATTAATATGAGAATTCAAAGGTGGGTAGGGAACTAATTAAAGGAGAGACTACAGTGGGTCATACTGAAAGGTGTGCTGCCAGGATGGAGGGAGATTACTAGTAGAGTTCCTCATTGACTGGTCTGGGGACCAGATAACACAAAGTTTGGAGGTAGTGCCAATACGGAGGAGGACCAGAATATCATACAAGAAGATTTGGATGACCTTAAAATCTGTAGTAATAGAAAGAGGATGACATTTAATCGTGCAAAGTGCAAGGTCATGCATCTAGGGTCTAACAACAAGAATTTTTGCTATAAGCTGGGGACGAAACAGAAGGACGTGACAGAGGAGGAGAAAGACCTGGATGTATTGGTCAATCGCAGGTTGACTATGAGCCACCAATGTGATGCGGCTGTGAAAAAGGCTAATAGAGTCATAGAATGCATCAGGCAAGGTGTTTCCAGTAGAGACAGGAGGTGTTATTACCATTATACAAGAGACTGGTGAGACCTCATCTGGAGTATTGTGTGCAGTTCTGGTCTCCCATGTTTAAGACAGATGAATTCAAACTGGAACAGGTGCAGAGAAGGGCAACTAGGATGATCCAAGGAATGGAAAACCTGCCTTACGAGAGGATACTCAAAGAGGTTGGCTTGTTTAACCTAACAAAATGAAGGCTGAAGAGAGAATGATTGCTCTCTATAAATACATCAGAGGAATAAATACCAGGAAGGAAAAGGAGTTATTTAAGTTAAGGGCCACTGTTGGCACAAGAACAATTAGATATAAACTGGTCATCAATAAGTTTAGGCCTGAAATTAGACGAAGGTTTCTAACCTAAAATGGAATATAGCTCATCTGCGACTGGTATTAGCAAATATCTCCAACGGCCAGAGATGGGACACTAGATGGATGGGGAGGGCTTTGAGTTACTACAGAGAATTCTCCTCATGTGTCTGGCTGGTGGGTCTTGCCCACATTCTCAGGGTCTAACTGATCACCATGTTTGGGGTCAGGAAGGAATTTTCTCCCAGGTCAGATTGGCAGAGACCCTGGTGATTTCTTTTTTTTTTTTACCTTCCTTGGTAGAAGGGGGCATAAGTCACTCACTGGTTTGAACTAGAGTAAATGGTGGATTTTCTGTAATTTAATCTTTAAATCAAGAATTAAGGATTTCAGTAACTCAGCCAGAGATGAAGCGTCTGTTACAGGAATGGCTGGGTGAAGTTCTGTGGCCGGCAATGTGCAGTAGGTCTGACTAGATTATCATGATGGGTCCTTTCTGGTTTTAAAATCTGAATCTGTGATCCTGAGAACATCCACATTCAGGAAAGCCTTTGAGCGAATGCTTAACTTTCCATTCTAAGGCTTAACTGTAAGTGCGTTTAAGTGCTTTCTTGAACTGGGGCCTATGGAAGCTACAGCAGGAGGTATTTAATTGAACTGTCTCCTTTTATCTTTAGAATGTGCCTTTTCTATGCTCCAGGCACTGGCACAATTTCAGATAAACATTCATAAACGTTTATAAATTTTAATTCTGATGTTGAAACCAGTGAGCCAGCTCCTCTTATTGGGTATAGCTGGTGAAATGGATCTTATGAGTTAGGTGAAACCATGTTATGGGTTGAGTTACAACCTCATTAA
The DNA here is from genome assembly GCF_965140285.1 of Lepidochelys kempii. Classification (NCBI taxonomy): domain Eukaryota; kingdom Metazoa; phylum Chordata; order Testudines; family Cheloniidae; genus Lepidochelys; species Lepidochelys kempii. Next base: position 25,177,940 of record NC_136392.1, on the reverse strand, counting down.
AACTGATGTGTGAATGCACTCTTCACTTAAGATAGTTGTTATACATAATGACCGGCTTGCTGAAGGTAGAGATCTAAAAGAGAACATGAATGACTTAAATAGAATTTCTGTAGACTGTAAACTCTATGGGGCAGGGACCATCTTTTTGTTCTGTTTTTATAAATTGCCAAGCACAATGGGTCCCTGGTCCATGACTGGGGCTCCTCCTACAAGCTGTTACCACAGTACAAATAATAAATAGTAATAATAATACTTTGCCCAATTCCCTTTTCCGACCAATAGCAATTATTTCATAGCTTGCTGCCCAGACATGATGCCTATGTGACTGTGCACAGACATAAGACAAAAGGCCATGATACTTGGGGATAAGAGTGGGAGAACTCAGTTACCTTAGTTGTGCATGCTTGGAGGAAATCATCTACTACTTGGAAAGAATTTTATTGCAGTAACAAAATTAGAGTAACAGGGCCTCACACCAGCACAATTCCATTGACTTCAGTAGAGTTATTCCTTGTTTACGTTGGCATAAGAGAGATCACAAACACATCCATGGATGCTTTTTAAAAATGCAAGTTTAAATAGGACTCTGCCTTTTTGGTTATTTTAGCCTCTGACAACATGCTCTACCTAGACGGTCTACTGTGCCAGCTTGTGTTTTGGGTTATTTTGATGAGCTTCTGTTTATTTTGTTTCCTGAGCTGCTAATGACTTCATTACTGCAAATGAGGAAGGTCCACATTGGTGCTGCCACAATAACCATTAGAACAAGGACTTTCCTGAACAATTATCTGCACTATTCTGTGCCTCATTTCTCACACTTCTAATGAGTGAGGAGATCCTGCTACTTCAGCTGCCACTAGATCTCATGTTTTCGTTCTCCTCCATCTCCATATATAGGAACAGATACATCCCTGTGATGGTGCAGGAGGGGAGGGAAGGGGAGGCAGCTTGCACCTCCCATATTCTGAGGTTGCTGCGGAACAAGTAGTTTTCAAAAATGTGCCAAGAAAGCCCTTAGGGCTGCTGATGAGCCACTGCAGGGAGCAGAATTGCCAGGACACATGATTGCCCTGGTCACACCACTTCTTGCCTTGGTGTGCTCCCCTCCTCCAGCCTGCTTCTAAAATTGCCCCCCTCCAATTGCCCTGGAAGATCACTTGCTCCAGGTGTGTGCGTGGGGTAGGGTTGCCAACTTTCTAATTACACAAAACCGAACACCATTGCCCTGCCCCTTCCCTGAGGCCCCACTCCTGCCCTGCCTTTTCTCTGAGGCTCCGCCCCCACTCGCTCCATCCCCCCTCCCTCTGTCGCTTGCTCTCCCCTACCATCACTCATTTGCTCATTTTCACCGGGCTGGGGGTTGGGGTGCGGGAGGGGGTGATGGCGTCGGCTGGGGATGTGGGTTCTGGGGTGGGGCTGGGTATGAGGGGTTCAGAGTGAAGGAGGGGGTTCCAAGCTGGAGCAAGGTGTTGGGGCACAGGAAGGAGTTTGGGTGCAGGAGGGGGCTCAGGGCTGGGGTTGGGGTGTGGGAGGGGTCTCGGAGCAGGGGGTTGGGATACGAGAGGGGGTGTGGGCTCCAGGAGGGAGTTTGGGTGCAGGAAGGGGGTCAGGGCTGGGGTAGGGAGTTGGGGTGCAGGAGGAGTGTTGGGGTTCAGGCTCCAGGCGCCACTCACCTTGGGCAGCTTCCTGCAAGCGGTGACATGTGCCTCTGCTCCTAGGCAGAGGCGCAGCCAGGCCAGGCAGCTCTGTGCGCTGTCTCAGTCTGCAGGCGCCACCCCCTCAGCTCCCATTGGCTGCGTTTCCCGATCAATGGGAGCTGCAGAGCTGGCATTTGGGGCAGAGCGGGGGCAGCACAGAGAGCTCCCATGGTCATCCCTCTGTCTAGGAGCCGAGGGACTTGTCGCCGCTTCCAGGGAGCCACACGGAGCCAAGTAGGGAGCCTGCCAGCCCCACGCCAACCAGACTTTTAATGGCCCGGTCAGTAGTGCTGACCGGAGCCACCAGGGTCCCTTTTTGACCACGTGTTCCAGTCAAAAACCAGACACCTAGCAACTCTAGTGGGGGGCGGAGCGGAGAAGGGGTTCTACAGATGCAGAGCAGACCTGACACAAGGCCAGACTACCTGGTCCCTTGGTTGCTACTTTGTGAAAATTAAGCTGATACAAAGTATTTGCTGCTCAGGGGTGAATTCTCCTAAGAGCCACGCTATTATGTAGAATACTACATGTAAGGACTTTGAGGAGGGCTGTGAAGTACTGTAGCACATGATCCAGCTAGACATCTAAATACATGTCCATTCTAAGGCTGATCTGGTAATCTAATGAAACTCGTTAAACTTCAAAGGGCTGCAGGATGGCACAGGGCATCATGCGCAGTCTCATTGAACAGCTTGGGAATAGATTGTGCCTCTCAGAGTTCTCTATAGGCAGTTTCACAGCTTCCCCTACTAAGATTGATTGCTAAATTATCCCATAAACAAATATTCCAAGTGACAATGTATGAAAAAAGACAACAAGCCTTTATGCTAACAGACAGATCTGCATAGTCATAAGTCTTTTTACAACAGAGTGAAAAATATTCATAGCATTGATAAAATCTCCTGATGCTAAATATTCCATGAAGTGGGAGAAGGATGGTTCACATGTTGCATATTAGAGTATACGAATCAGGCACTTTCTTGCATCAGAAGAATGTAGTCTTGGAGATTTCTGCCTCTCCAACACAAACTCAGCAATTAGTTTGGTACAGATTAACTGAGCACTGTGAAGGTTTGAAGGCAATTGTTGGAGCCTCTAGTTGGTTATATTAGTGATGTTAATGCTCTCAGGAGAGTCATAATGAAGAATTAGAAGCATATGAGGCTTACATTTCATGTGGATAAAACTGGTAAATCTCAGCATAGGAGAAAATAGGTTGTTTTTTTAATATTTTAAAATTTTCTGGAAAAAGGACTCATGTTTCTCTTTCTTTATTGAATTTTTGGAACATGGAAGGAGGGGGACCTGAGGCAGTAACAGTGATACTTGGTATTATGAGACAACACTGCTGGGAAGAAGGCGGCAGGCTGATGTACTGGGTTTATTAGATCATGAGAAGGATATTGTTATTATTTCAAATAGATGATAAGGGGAAATTGGGAGAGGGAGTGTGATAAGTGTACATTCGTTGGGGCTGGCACAATGACTACTTTTGTGTTTGTACAGCACCTAACACAACAGGAGCCCAATAGCACCCAGAGCTGCTAGGTGCTTTACAGACAAATTAAAAAGTAAGGTCCCTGCTCTGATGGATTTGCAGTTTTAATAAATGGCTGTCCCTGTAAAGAAAGCCTGGAAGATTCCTTCAAACCTCACAAGAATTTTTGGTTGACCCCAGTACCACATGCCGTGAAAAATCACCCTCTTCTCCTGCATCTGGTAATGGGGGTCACAGGAAAAAATGTTTACTTCTACCTAGGTCATTTTATGGCTCTCATCACCATAGTAGCTAAGGGTATAACAACTACTAATGTATTTAATCTCACAACATTCTTGTGAGGTAGGTATTTATTATCATCACCATTTTAGATGTGGAAACTAAGCCACAGAAAACTGGTGGTCCATGGTCCAGGCAGCAGATCAGGAGAAAGAGTGGGAAAAGCTCCCATGAATTGCACTCTTGTGCCTTCACACAAGATCTTTTCATCCTTTCTATAAACTATTTGGAGCAGTGAACTTTGGGCTGTATGTAATGAACAGAAGGTGCAGAATATGAGATTCCAGCCATTTCTGCGGCAGCTAGATGTGACAATTGGGATCAAGCAGTTGGGAATGACAGTTGGGACTCAGGAGCTTAAGGGTGGGCATTTGAGGCTGGGTAAGCAGCTGCTGTGTAGCAGGGGTGACAGTTGGGAGTGGGCAGTTGGTTATAGTGCAGTTGAGGGTGACGGTTGGTTATTGATCAGTTGGGGCAGTGGATTATGGGTCAGTTGGAGAGCACAGGAAATTATTTAAGAAAGTGTAGTGAGAGTAGCAGTGCCCCAGTGGGGAAGAAAGTGTCAGGGAGTCTGGATCAATCAGTGTCTTGGGAGCTGGGTAAAATGTGTGAAAAGAACACTCTCTTGTGGAGGCAAAAGAGCTGATGACAGAAAAAGGCCTGGAGCAATGAAACCAGGAGAGCTGAGACTGAGAAATTCCTCAGGAATGACGAGCCAGTTCCTGGTCTCTAAGGCCCTTTGCTTGGAAATGCTGACTTTTCTACGGATGGTCTGAAGCTGTGTCTACCCAGCCTGGTCTCCCCACAGGCCCAGGCGCTGCAATATCGCCTGTGTACTCCAGGCCAGAGCACAGCAGGAGCATGTAGCCAGCATGGGCAGCTGCTCACGCCAGAGAGCTCCTGCTAAGGCGTGCTTGCCCTCATTGAGGTAGACAAACAGGAAAAAGCATTTCAAAAAGGTGCAGGATTTTAAGGGGGACTTCCGGTCTCCGTGACCCTGGGGCAGTGGAGTTCACAACTGGGACCAGCGCGGTCAGTGGGGAGCATTGTGGGACAGCTGCTGGACGACTGTGAGGGTCGACATAGGTAACTGGTGTCTACACTTTCACTGAGTCAACCTCAGGCCATCCTTGACCAGGGCTCAACGCCACTCCGGGCCCCGAGGTTACTATGTCGGCATAACAGGGCACTTACACTGACAGGCAACCAACTGAAGCGTGGGCACGTGCATCGCTAAGTCAATGCAAGGCGGCTTCCACCCACCTAATTTTGTAGCGCTGCCCGGGCAGCAGGCAGGTGGATTACCTACAGCCAGGGGAGAGCCCCACCCTCGGCTGTAGCCAGGGTCTACATGGAAGCACCGCAGCTACAGCGCTGTCGCGTTTGACGTGCGGCCGCGGCCTGTGACAGGGACAGCGCGCGCGGCCGCGGCCTGTGACAGGGACGGCGCGCGCGCCCCGCGAGCGCGGCCTGTGACAGGGACGGCGAGCGCGCCCGGCGAGCGCGGCCGCGGCCTGTGACAGGGACGGCGCGCGCGGCCGCGGCCTGTGACAGGGACGGCGCGCGCGGCCGCGGCCTGTGACAGGGAAGAACGGCGAACGCTTTTTACAGGCACTAGTGAAAACACTGCCGCTGCAGCCCCACCCCAACCTGGGCTGAGGGAATAGCTTTGCGCATGCGTATAAGAGCCGCGCTCGGTCTGCGCGGGGAAATTATGCGCAGAAGAATCGCTCCCCCGAGCTATGGAAAATGTGCAAGCGCTAGGCGCATGTGCAGAGAGAGAGAGAGAGAGCTTCCCTTCTCCGCCGCCTCCGGATGCGCCTCGGCGCACAGCACGTTTTCCGTGGTGACGTACGGAGCTACGCCCCGCCCCCGGTATAAAAGCGTGCGCGGGTGGCGGGCGCCATTGTGCTGTGGAGCAGGCCGCGCTTCTGGGACGGTGCGGTGCGGGCTGCGCAGCACCGAGCTCTCCTTGTCCTGCCTCCCCTCTGCCCTGCGGAGATGCCGCGCGTCTACATCGGGCGTCTCAGCTACCACGTCCGGGAGAAGGACATCCAGCGCTTCTTTAGCGGATACGGCCGCCTGCTCGAGGTCGATCTCAAGAACGGGTGAGGCGGGGGGGGGGGCGCCCTGGGCAGTCGGGTCGGCGGGGGGGAAGTTTGGGGGGAGAGCGCGGCCTCGTCCTGAGCAGGCTCCTGGCGGGGAGGGGGCAGTGGCCGGGCCCTTAAGAGGCCAGTGGCGGGGCTCGCGGCTGCCGCGTGGCGCCGCGTTCAAAATGGCGGCGGTGGGGAGCGGGGGCGCTGCGGCGGGGCTGGCTCCATTGTCCCGTCGCGCGGAGCCCCGGGGCTGCTTCGTTTGCCGGGAGCGGGGCGCCGTGGGGACCGGGCCTCGCTCCCTGACGGCCGATCTCTGACCCCGCAGCTACGGGTTCGTGGAGTTCGAGGACTCCCGCGACGCCGACGATGCCGTTTACGAGCTGAACGGCAAAGATCTGTGCGGGGAGCGGGTGATAGTGGAGCATGCCCGGGGCCCCCGCCGGGACAGGGACGGGTACAGCTACAGCAGCCGCAGTGAGTACAGCTCCCTGCCCCGGATCATAGCTGGGGGGCGGGGATGTTCGGCCAGTCACTACTGCACTGGCCGCGTGTCCCGTCTGCAGAGGGCTGCTGGGTGCGTGGGGCCGGCCCCCTGGGGTGTGGGAGGGATGGCACTGATCATCTCACCAGGCATGGTGTGCTTGGCTATTGGGGGTACTCCTTGTGCAACGCTGGCTGCAGGATGACCTGTCAAGCTTTGCTTTACTAGCCTTTTTGCTAGCACAGGCCTTGCGCTTTAGGTACCCTGGAATAGAACTGCACTCGATGGTACCTGTAATTGCATATGAAGCAGACTAGGGGGACAGTTTTACTTGCAAAGCTTAAGTGTAGTCTTAATCTAGTAAGGATTCCCTGCTCTTTATTAGAAGAGATTGGTTATATTCACTTAAATATTTGGAAGCTTTTAAATGAAAAGTTACATATTTGGGTATGGTAGAAGCACTCAGCTGTGAACTGTAATGTTTCAATTGAATATACAGAATTTAGTGGTTGGGGAGGGAAGGGTTTACTTGAGACAGATTGTAGGAAATATGGGAAGTTTTGTAAAAAGGGGAAAACTCATTTTGTGTAGTTTTTGCTATACAGTATGAGTAATTCAGCTGACTATAGCTTAATTGGCATGGTATAGAAATTTAAGAGTAGTAAGTGTGATATATCTTTCAGTAAACTCTAGATCAATGATACTCAGACTTCCGTGATTCAGGAGCCAAATTAGTGATCAGCATTACCCAAAAGAGCCACAGTAGTGTGAATTCATTGTTTCATTTTCTATAGTACTATTCATATTTAAACAGTATGATGGGAAATATTTAGTTTTTATGTATATATATTATTCTCACCACAAAGTGAGTGACCAAGTATTATTTTTAACAACTATAATTGGTTAGTAACATAGTAAAAGTATCCAGATTGGCTAATAATGAAATCAGTGTTTTAATATCATGTACTGCAAACAGCTGCAAGAGACACATTAAAGAGCCACTTGTGGCTCATGAGCCTCAGTCTGAGTATCACTGTTCTAGATGCTTGTGTTATTGGGTGGGTGGGAGTCTGTTTTTTACAAGTTTTTAAAAATTCAAATGTATGTTGTTTAAAATTGTTGCATGTCCAATTCAAACTTTTTAACAAGTCCTTGATGTTTCAATTTAAAAGTGACCAGTGGGGCTGAGGCTGTGTCCACTGAGGCTAAGATGACTGCCTTTCCTGATTGGCCATGGCTTTTCCATACATTGTGTGACCCTTGCCCTATGACCCTTTGGCTGACCTTACCGGAAGCCATGATGACAGCAGCCTTTTGCCATTAGACGCAGGGTGATGGTGAGGATTCCAAGGGTTAGACAAAACTGGTTAAACTGAACTAGGTGACTGTTACCTTGCGTGTTTTGTGGCCAACCACCAAAAACCTCATACTGTGATGTAAGTACTTAGTGTAACTAGTAAACGTTTTTGTAAAATGTAGAAATGCATGTAATCAGTTAAGTTTTATATTTTACAATGTTCTGTAAAATAAAACTTAGCAAGGTAAATCTAATAAAGGAGCAGTCACTCTCTAACAGATCTTAGGAGCACAGACGTGTAGGATTTTAGTCTGTTTGATTTGCCATTAATATAGATCATGGCAAAATTGCAGCTTTGTTGGAGGTTTAGAAAGATAAAGTCCTACTGCAGTAAATATAATCTGTGTTTAACTAACTTTTTCAGAACATTTAGCTGCCTTCAAATTGTGAGAATCTAACTTTCTTTCTTTGCACAATAAAGGTGGGGGTGGTGGAGGCGGTGGATATAGCAGTCGGAGACAATCAGGAAGAGATAAATATGGACCACCTGTTCGTACAGAATACAGACTGATTGTTGAAAACCTTTCCAGTCGTTGTAGTTGGCAGGATTTGAAAGTATGTATTAATGTGAAATCCCTTAATAGAGCCGCTTGTGACTAGCAGAAAGCAATATTAGTTTGAATGTTCTTCTTTATTTAGCAGAAATGTTTTTAAATGTATTCAGGCATGGCAGTTTAGACTGTTAGAGCTCTTTGCATCTCTTCAGATTTGACTTAGTGACCTAGTTGCACGCATAAAGTGAAATGGTTATGTAACTCCATCTACTTTCTAAGGATTTCATGAGGCAAGCTGGTGAGGTAACCTATGCGGATGCTCACAAAGAACGCACAAATGAAGGGGTAATTGAATTCCGGTCTTACTCTGACATGAAGCGTGCTCTGGACAAATTGGATGGCACAGAGATAAATGGCAGGAAAATCAGGCTGGTTGAAGACAAGCCCCGGACAAGCCATAGACGATCTTATTCTGGCAGCAGGTCAAGGTAACTTTGAAACTCTGGAGCTTTATAGCAAAGACTATTAGCTCTAATAAGAGAGGGCCTATTATATGTACTCTTAACATTAAGAGTAATCATTACCTTTATAATTTGTTGATACTTCAGGGATAAGATGACTCCCAGGGGTCTGGAAGGAATGTTTTTCCATGATGTAACATTGCATAGTTGACCAGGTGCATTATGGGGAAGACCTTTCACCTTCCTCTGAAACATCAAGTATAGGCTACTGTGACAGATGGTATTCTGGACCTAGATGGACCAATGATCTGCTCTGGTATGGCCACTCCTGTTGCTAAAAATTCTACGTTGTAAGACACTTTGGCTTTGCTAAAGTAAGGGGGGAGCAGGACATACCAGGCTAAAAAAAAAATCCCTGAAATTGTTATAGAATGTCATAGGTACCTTTTGAAATGTCACCAGGTCACGATCTAGAAGAAGGTCACGAAGCAGAAGTCGTAGGAGTAGCCGCAGCAGATCCCGTAGTGCCTCAAAAAGTCGCTCGCGGTGAGTAATTTGTCTGTTTAATGGTGCTTTCTGTTAATCCATCAATTATTACCTTTAGTTGGTAACTGTATGTATGTAGAACTGACATGGATACATATCAGTTCATGTCGAATAAAGATTGTGTTCTTTTAAAGATCTAAATCCAGGTCACGAAGCAAAGATCGTTCACGTTCCAGATCTAAAAGCAGGAAGTCTAGATCAAAGAGCAAATCTAAACCCAAGTCTGACCGGGGCTCCCGCAGCAGATCCAAGGAGAAATCTGAGAAGTCTCGCAGCAGGTCTAGGTCTATGTCTCGCTCTCCCAAAGAGAATGGTAAAGGAGAGGCTAAGTCTAAATCCAGGTCAAGGAGTAGGTCTCGTTCCAAAACGCCACAGCAGCAGCCACCTGCCAAGGCTCACTCTGAGTCACCACCCAAAAGAGCTGCGTCAAGGTCCCGCTCCAGATCTCGCTCAAAATCTCGCTCACGGTCAAGATCTAGTTCAAGAGATTAAGACTAGAACTCTCCTCTTACGTTGCACACTATTATGGAACATTTTCCTACTTGCCAGGCCATTAATCTTTTATGTTAATACTTAAGAAGTTGGTTTCTTCTCTTGCAGAAGGGAATGGCCTGAGAACCAAGTAATGAGGCATAAAGATTTGATTCGTATCTAAATTTGATGAAAATATGAGGTTGTACAGAAATGTACAAAGCAGGAAAAGCCCCCCTTTTTGTAGAGATTAAGCTAAACTTTTAATTTTATAGCATTTCAGCAGGAATAATCTATCTGCTGTTGGGTGGAAAGTGGTTTTTTATATTAAAAATACTTTTGAGTATGAGGCTTAAGTTCAGGCATTTTGAGAACATTATTATTCCTAATTTTTTCCACTGTTTTAAAATTATGGACTTCAGTAGTTTAATGGGTTATGGCTTGCTACCAGAGGCATTACAGACGGCCTTGTTGAACAGGTCAGTATAGATGATGTGGCTATATTAATTTGTGGAAGCAGAATGTGAACTGGACATATGGTTAACATAAAACTAGACAAATTTCAGACCAGCAATAAACACAATTTGGAGCACTTCAGTTGTGCTGTATCTTAATTCAGCTTGCCAAAAGTTTCTTCTTTCCCCCTTCCCTACAATGATTGTATTAAAAAGCTAATAAAGGTACTACTCTGTAGCTTGACATGATGCAGGATTTGCCTACACTCATAAGTAACTAAGTTCACATAATGGAAGTAATGTGACTTTTTTTTAGTTTGCTTGAATTCCAGGAGACACTCCAATTCTCAGACATAATGGTGTCTTTCTGGATATGGTCCATGTCGTTAGTGTCTTGTCTTGTTTGCAGGCCTCTAAATATTTACTTATTGGGTATGTAAAACTGAGTAAAGCTGCCTTCCTTCCCCTATAATTCATTTAACACCCACTTTGCTTCAAAATATGAGAACCACAATCCTATTATGTATGAATCTAAACCTATGGGATCTTAATGTATTGGAGCTAGAGTTCTAGTCTTAACAGAAGGCTTTGCTAAACCAGAGTTGCCAATTCACTTAAATTGTGGAGTAGAATCCATCCCAAAAGCCCCCTTTCTAGCTAAATTGATTTTTGTAACATGCATTAGCAAACATTAGAACTGCCTTGTAATCTTTATACAATGTGTAGTTTTACTTGTATAAAATTAAATCAGTGACTCAAACTCTTGTGCTTTTATTACAGTATAGCTTAATTCTTTTCTGGCTATATTGTGTTGGATCCACCTCCATGACAAATTGTGGCTTCTTCTGGGGTAGATACTTGCTGTGTAGAGAATTCATCAGGTCTCTTGATAAAACAAATGAGATGTGGCAGGAAATCCTGTAGTTTTTTTACATGTGGTATTGATCTTACACCAACGTAACATTTGGTCTCTAAATTCCTTGACTGAGAATATTTTAATTGTGGGCAGGGATAAGCATTCAGAAAGCTTCCCTTATGTGGGTGCATCTTGCACCTGTATATCTGTCCCTGGTGTTTATTTTGAAGGCATAAACGACACCTGCAGACAAGGTAGATTTCAGCTTGGTTGAAAGTATATCCCTTAAAGAAAACCATTTGCTTGATCGGCCTTGAAATAGTATTTCCATTCTTTAGTAAGACACCAGTGTATGTCAGTGAGGCAAATTATTTCTTCTAGTGCATTGAGTCTCAGCTGAGGCGTGAGACTTTCATGGGCGGGGGAGAGGCATAGTGTTGAGCCTCCTTGCTCACAGGGTCGCAATGGTGGGGTTGCTGGGCCAAGTTTCAGTCAATGGCATTGCAACCAGGAGCATCGGTTTGCAGTGCTTCCTAGCATTATTTGCTGCTGAAAATGAGAGAGAGAGCTCTGAAAACTTTGGATCTTTGTGGTTAAGATATGTGCTTTTAAAAGGTTTCCTAGCTCCTGGGTGTTCTGAAGAAATTTTTGGGTGGCCTCATTGTGTGGCCACCAACTCTTGCTGGTGGCTGCTCTATTTTTCCTAAAATACTTAATTGACTTTAAGAAAAACAAATATGTACATATATGTGTCCAAAACATTGTAATTTATTTATGTAGGGTTTTTTTTGCAGACTCCGTAATAAAAATGTGTGTTGTCTCTGTTCTTTATTGGACTTAAACAGAATAGAAACACAAGTAAGGTGCTATGCATGGTTTGGTGGTTTGATTGCTTTTTTAAGATTTGCTAGCTAGTAAGTCTACTTTGAAAAGTGATTATTTGTATATTTAATATCACATTTCACAGCCGACTTGTTAGGGACAATGAGGTGCTAAAGGAAGCAGCAAGAGACAGGCGTGACGGGGGTGGGTGAGACCAGGGCTGGAGCCTGGGGTTCTGCTGCACGGGTTGGGGACTGGGGGAGTCAGTGGGGGCCAGGGATAATGTGTGGGGGGTGAGCCCAGGGCTGCATCCCTGGGGTCAGATCTCAAAGCCCTGTGGCTGGGGGAAGGATCCTGCCGCCCATCCCCCCAGGGATGAAGCCCGAGTCCCCACCATCCCCAGGAAGGTGGGGAACTCACACTGCCTGCCTGCTCCTACAGTGTTCTTGGCTCCAGAAGGGGGCAGGGACCAGCCCCTAGTGGCAGCCCTGCGGGAGGAGTGCTACTTCCCACCCCAGTCACTGCCTAGGATGCTGTGGTCTCAAGAAAAGCCCCTACGGGCCGCATTTGGGAAACAGTGTCGGCCTATATGCACCATTAGACAGCAGGATCAAAGGGCTGATTTATTTAAAGTAGAATCTCCTTTATTGGAATCAGTGGCCCAAGTTCCATTTAGATAACATTGGAAACATTTTGTAAAAGGAGCTGAGCATAGCTCAATTTAAAAAAAAAAAAAAAGTTGAGAACTGTTCTAGTATAATGTTGCCTTTGCCAGTCAGTCTGAAGCAGAGGCACATCTACTGACTCATTTAGTACTAAATTCTTTTGGAATTTCAGATGGGCAGGAAAAGTGTCAAGTTCAATTTGGCTGTAGGCAGTACCCCAAGTTATTTTGGGATACAGCAGAATTTGCTGCCACATTCACATACTGCTCACAGAATTGTTCCATGATTTGAACTTGTAATGAACATGTGTGTTTCCTCCTTTTGGTTGTAAGGAGAATATTGGAAAGATGGGGCATCTTTACTAGAAAGCCTTAAAAATGTTGAAGGGTGCTGTATGCTAGCAGTCCTACCATTGTACGAGCCACTACACCTATCCACAGGCTGTCAGCACATTGCTTAGATTGTCCGTGTGTACAAGTTCTTAGTCTGCCAACAGCCTGACATTTGGGTGTTCGTGGTAGACCCTGAAGATGACATACACGCACTTGAACTATTTCACAGCTCGATATTTTGGCAGATATGTCCACCTAGTATGCTTGTCCCACAAACACTCCCACATATCCCCCAGCCATCTAGCTGCCAACCCTAGTTTCCCCATGGACTACAACTCCATTTATGCATCCTCAGTATGAACGCACAACGTGAGAATCATGAGGTTAAATGTGATATCAAAGAATAATCCAAAGGCTAGTGAAGCTGCTGTGGAACTTCCATTCTGAACTGCAGAATCCGGAGTCCTTGCCATAGAATTTAGTTCTAGCATGTCGTGAAGTACCTGGAAGGCCTTGATAAATGACCAGATGTTACTGCATAAATTTATGCTGGTGTCCTTTCTCTGTGTTTTAACTTCGTGGAAATTTCTAATTCCTACCGAAACTGTCACCTCATAGCTAAATGGGAATTGTGCTACAGTATTGTAATTAGTGTTCTAGAGCAAGTTTTTGATCACTGATTATGATAGATGTTGCTCTATAATACATGCCAGAAAAGATGTGATTTTTCATGTGTGTATCTGGACTTTAAAAGTTGAGTGAAGATGCTCAAATGACAGAAATCTGTGCCCCTTTTTTTGAAGGGTCATCTTAGCTTTGATATATTTGGAATTCATACGACTAAGGAAATGTTAGTTGCAAGCACAGTTCGTTAACAAACACTTGAAATAGTTTGGTATGCCGATTCTAGATTGAAATCTCTTATGGAATCATCTCACTGTTTCTCTGTCAGGAGAGAATAACCCTCATGAATGAAACAAAACTGAATTAAAAATATTCTGAATCTTGCACATTAACCAATTGAGGTTACCTGCAATAGCAGGGAAACTAGACTTGATGACCAAGGAGGTCTTTCAGTCCTATCTTCCTATGAACTTTTTAGTATTTAAAAAAAACTCTTGGTGCTTGCTGTTTAAGGTGGTGGTGTTGCAGCTCACATGAGGGAGACTATAAATTCAGTGATATTTGGATCTGGGTATTTCTATAGCCCCAGCCTCCCTCCATCTCCCTATAACCAAGGTATCCAGATGCTAAGTGGGAGGGTAACACTACTACTGCAGGTTTCAGAGTAGCAGGCGTGTTTGTCTGTATCCGCAAAAAGAAAAGGAGGACTTGTGGCACCTTAGAGACTAACCAATTTATTTGCGCATAAGCTTTCTGATGAAGTGAGCTGCAGCTCACGAAAGCTTATGCTCAGATTTGTTAGTCTCTAAGGTGCCACAAATCGTCCTTACTACTACTGTACTCGCTCAATCGCCCTTTTGATTTTTGTTACGTAAACACAGCTCATCTATATAATTGGGTTGTCTGAGAGTATATTGAAAGCCTTAACACTGCTTCTTCATGTTGAAATAGCTACATAAGCATTAAATTGTTAATGCTAATGGGTAAGTCTGGAGGAATGTAGTAGTTCCATGCTTCTCATGTGCTGGAGGTAGCAATTGTTGCATTTGTAAAAGGCCTTTTCTTAAAGGTGATATACTGTGGAGAGAGGCATCAGTCTGATGTCCTTTGTATACAGCAGCACTGAAATGTTTGTCAAGTTTCATTACATTTATTTTGCAATGCTATGGCAACTGGAGAACTATTCAAACTTTTAGCTATAGAACTTCAGTACTTAGCATTTGGGAGAAGAGAGATCTTTTGTTAAAGAATGAATACTTCCCTCTCTGACCCTTCACATAGGGTGTTAGGGTCATGATATTCTTTCTATATTGCCAAGATATCCTTCAGCAAAACAGCCTTACAATTCCTGATTTTTTGCAAACAAAAAGCCAGGATTTCTTTGGGTATTGTAAAAGTGGCTGAAATGTCGCAAGCCTGCCTCTTACATTCTTTGCCCATTGCATTTAGGTATTACGGCAATATTCTTTTTAATCTCTTGTTTTAGTATAGGCGCCAGCCAGATGCTGTTAGCAGTTTGCTCTTGCAATTATTCTTTGGAATGTCTGCCTGATACCATTACAACTTGGTCTTAGTAATTGATCAAACAGCCAACCTCTCACTTCTTACCTTGGTTGCTAACCGTTCTTAACAGCGTATGTCTCTTTGGTGGCCTGTGCAAAATGGAGGTTGCTGTTCTAGTCTTAAAGAATCACTACCTTCAGCACCTTATCTCTACAAAGAGAGCCTAGCTCAAGAGACTGAATTTTACTACATACTGTGTTGGTAGATAAAAGGAAATGTAGTGGGGAAGCTACTTCTGTTTGTATCTTACATGTTCTGTAAATAAACAGAAGAATTCTTCAGGCTCTAAGGTTTACAGCTGCCTAAAAAAAGTTAAGAAAATAAAGTACTTCAGGCTGCTTGCATTTAGCATTACTGTTAACCCAATTAAATGAGTTTTTCTAGAAATGATTCTTATAACTATAAATCCTCTTTGAGGGCCATCGTCAGTAGGTTGTCACATGTTTTGCTTTTCCAGGAAGTCTTGAAATCTTCATGGGAAGAGAACTAGAGCTGTACCATATCGGTAGCACAGATTTTGAGCAAGTGCAACTTGATCATGTGAAAAGTTGAAGTAGCTTTTACTTGAGTTGTTCTGGTCTAGCTAAAGCTACGCTTGTTGGTCTGATCTAAACATTTCACCTTGCCTCCAAACAAGATAAACGTGAGTTCATGAGTTTTAAAGAATGATGCTTTAGGTAAACCCTATTTGTCAGGTGCTGTAATACTGATGGAAAGGTGCAGTCAGATGCATGGAGGGGGAAACACATTAAATCAACCTTACATTTCTACACGTGAGGCTATCTCCTCTCCTTCCCCTGCCCTCCCTCCCGAACTAGTGAAACTTGTCCTAGAGTGGTCTCTAATCAAGGATAGTTAATTGTATATAGTAAGGCACAAACCTGTTTGGGAATGTGGCACAGTGGACTAGGTCCGGAGTCCCTGTGCTGGGGGCCTCATGGCTCTGCCTCACCCTGCCCCAGAATAAGAGCAGCAAGAAGTCCTCCAGACAGCCTAGAGCGGCTGTAGAGGAACAGCCAATCAGGCTGCTGGAGCGATCGATCAGGGTCCAGAAAGGCCCTATATAAGGTAAGCAGCAGAGAGCTGGGAGCTCAGTTGCTGTGTGGAGCTTGAGAAGTGAAGACCAGATGACTGGCTGGTGGGAAGAGAAGCAGTACTTTGGATAGCTGACTGGAGAGCTCACTGCAAGTAGGACTGGAGCCCAGGGAAGGCTGCTGAAGACCGGGTGCCTGGCTGCTGGGAAGAGCAGCAGGACCAGTGGAAGGCCAGTGCGGGTAGGCTATGAGGCCCAAGGGGACTGGGCACAGAACATGGCCAGGCCCACGAGGGTACCAAGATGGGTCCTGCTGGTCTGGTTGCAGACTGAGCCCAGGGAGGCCTGCTGAAATACCACCAGCTGCGGGTACCAAGATGAGCCCCAGCTGAGTGTTTGAAGAAGGCAGTGCCTCTGGGAGAACCCTTAGAGCTACGTCCCCATACCAGGGCCGTGATAACTTGCATACCCCAGAAAGGGGGACTGTGTGTGTGCCTTGGCCAGAAGCCGGAGCTGCTGAAGACCTACCAGAGAACATCAGCTGAGGGGAGGGGTGTGCTTATGGTTGTGGAATCTCCATCATTGGGGATTTAAGAGCAGGCTGGACAAACACCTGTCAGGGATGGTCTAGATAATACTTAGTCCTGCCCTGAGCGCAGGGGACTGGACTAGATTACCTCTCGAATCCCTTCTCGTTCTGTGATGCATGACTGAAAAACAAAAGCAAGCTCGCATTCAACCAAGAAAAGGGGGCTGTCCACAAGAGGTGGGTGCTGCCCTGTGAAAAACAACTGTTTGCAGGCACTATGGACCAGAGAAAGGGTGCACTCACAAGAGGCAGGAACTGACCCTGTTACAGGGACCTACCAATCCTGATTCTCAGCTGCGTATTAAAGACTTTACTTATAGTCATTTTGGATGTAAGAGTAACATAAATGCTTTGTAAGCTCTTTGTGGCAAGGTTTCTTTAAGTGTGTGCAGTGTCTACTGCAAGAGGGCTCCTCTTATCCAAGTGCTACCCTAAGGTAAATAATTCCAAAACACTACAGTACAAGTCCTAAAAGTTCCACGATGGATGGATGGGTAGTATGTCAAATTAAGGCTCTGGAACAGATCAACAATTTGTGCCAGCCTCAATAACAATATCCTGCTTTAGGCGCACCCTGGTGAATTGCCTTATGAAGCATGTGGTGGACTGAGCATGCTGCTGGCTTACTGGCAAACTGAACAATGACTAGTTGGATGTTCTGCAATTTTTGCATAGAAAAGCACAGAAAAATGTACTGGGCCAGAGCAAATTCTGCTACTCTAAAGCAAAAGTTTACTGTTTTAAAGTGCTGTTTACATTATACAACTCTACTGTATTGGTGCATTTATTACAAAACAGTTTTTTAAAAAACATCTAGGTATGCTTCTGTAGCTTCTTATTGTGCACACATCAAAGCCTTTCACTCAGGGAACATGAAGCCGTGGTATTACAACTGGAATGGAACAGGGAGTAGTTTGAAAATCTAGTAGAAATATATAAACGGTTTATGAAAAAAGATCCATCTACAAACTTTGCATATGAAGACTTCATTTCTGAATGGAAGTCAGCTGTTACCCAGTCCTTGCAAGTGTCCTTGAATCCCGAATGGAGACTGGGGTTGTGTGTGAGGTACCTACTTGAATTAATATTTCATATACCGAGTAGCTTTTTGTTGAACTGTTTCCAGTTTCTGCTTCTCCGAAGTCCAATTGTTATTGCCAACATTCATGAAATCTCTGCATGCTTGTAAATCAAAGAGCTAAAGATGAAAAAGTGGGAATTTGGCTCAGTGGTCCAGAAGCACTCAAAAGTCAGAAGTCCTTACATTCAGGATGTCCTTGAGGGGAGAGTTATGGTGGTAATAAATGCAGAAAGCTATGGTAATAAAATGGCATGGGTGCAGTTGAAATTACAATATGTTGAGCAACAAGAAAGGTCAGGCTCCCACCGGAAAGCCAATTTAACCATGTTGCATTTCCTGTCTGGTTTATGGTGTATATTTAATAGTAAGAGGAATATATTAAGCTGCACATTTAGGGGGAAAACCAGACTATAAATATTACTGGGTGTAGTGCTATGTGTTAATCATGCTGTGGGAACTTTTCCATGGCCTGTCTTCTTGTGATTTTTTTTTAATTATACCCCTGTTAACATGGCCACGACAAACTTTTCTTTCATTTTTATTTGAAGAGGGAGATGAGTAAAAATGATCAGAGCAGAATTAGCACTTCTTAACTCTTAAAGAGGGCCATGTCTACACACACATTTGCATTGTTGTAACTAACAGTGTTTGCTTAAATCGATTAGGTTGAAGGGGTGCACCTTTGTGTGTGGACACTTTCATTTCAATTGCCTGGCTCATTTGGATTTAGCTTAATCCAGTAAAATAAGAGGTTAACCTAACAATAATAAATCCCTTTTAAACTGAAATCAGTTTGCACTGGTTTTGTTTGTAAACAATCTTGTGTAAACAAGCTAGGTGCACTGACCTATCTAAGAGGCAGTAGACCATAGAAATCAGAACAGTATGCCTCACCCAAAAGGTAGTGTGTGGTTGATGCATTGTGGAGGGATTGTATGTATACAATGGAAGTATGAAGATTTTTATGGATGTACTCCATAACTTGGTCCACTTACAGGTTCTGAAATGCAGCCGGAGGTGAAAGTAAGCCGGTATGCCCTGGTACGGGGTACTGGCAAGCATATATTGATGGCCCCAGGGGCTCGGCTCCACCAGTGTTGGGGGCTGGGTCTCCCCCATGGTCCTACCTGCTGCCCCCTCCCCTGAGTGTCCCCTGGCCCGCGCTGCTGATCTCACGCCTCCCTGGGTCCTGGAGCAGTGTCCCTGTCTCTCCCCTGCAGCTCCATGCTGCCTCTTTGCATCAACTGCCTCTGCAGGGTACTAGTGCCCCCCTATCACCACTGCCAGGGCAGGCTGCCCTTCCCCTGCCCTTCCCCCTCAGACCCTTTCATTTTCTGGCGGGACCCTCCACCAGTACAGCTGGTCTCCACATGCACACAGGTGCTGCTCCTGCTCCACGCTAGGCAAGGGGCAGCCACATCCCTCACCCCCAGTGAGGCTACAGTGAGGGGCAGCAGCAGGGGACGAGGTGCACGTGTGATGGCAGCCCACGGCACCCACCACAGGAGAGGGGAGGGAGATTCCTGGACTTGAAAGGGGCCCTAGGAGCACATGCAGTGACAATGGTGGGAGTGAGTGTGCTGCTGGGGAGGAGAGGGGGCCCCAACCCCAGAGCTCGCTGCTGCCAGGGGGGAGAGGGCTGGGGGGAGTTCTCCTCTCTGGCTCCAGTCCCGGGGCAGCCTGCCTGCACCCCAAACTCGTCCCCAGCCCTGCCCCACCCAACAGCCCATACCCCCAGTCAGAGCCCTCATCCCTCCAACCCTCTGCCTTAGCGCTGAGCCTCTCCAACACCCTCATCTCCAACCCCAGCCAGAGCCCTCATCCCCCCCC
Source organism: Lepidochelys kempii (assembly GCF_965140285.1). NCBI lineage: Eukaryota > Metazoa > Chordata > Testudines > Cheloniidae > Lepidochelys > Lepidochelys kempii. Next base: position 25,158,710 of record NC_136392.1, on the reverse strand, counting down.
CTGCACCCTAACCCTCTGCCTCAACCCTGAGCCCCTCCCCACACCCCAAACCCCTCATCCCCAGCCACTCCCCATAGCTCTCACCCCTACATCCCCTCCCATCCCCAAACTCCCTCCCAGGGCCTTGTGCAGGTGGGGGTGGAGTTTGGGAGTGGGCAGAGTTTAGGCAGGGGCAGGTTCTGGGCACCACCAAAATTTCTACAAACCTGCCGGCAAGAGCCGGTGTGCCGTACCAGAGCGGACTGGCTTCCCCAGGTGGCAATTTAAAGGACCCGGGGCTCACTCCCAGCAGCAGCTGGAGCCCCAGGCCCTTTAAATTGCTGCCAGAGCCCTGGGGTAGCAGCGGTGGGCTCGAGTGGCTATTTAAAGGGCCCAGGGCTGCCGCTACTGCCCAGGGACCTTTAAATTGCCGCTGTACTCTGGCAGGCTCCGGGGATGATTTAAAGGGCCCAGGGTGGTAGAAGCAGCGGGAGCCCTGGGTCCTTTAAATGGCCCCCGGGGCTCTGCTGGCAATTTAAAGGGTCCAGGGCTCTGCTGCTGTAGCGACAGCTAGAGCCCTGGGTCCTTAAATTTGCCCAAGGGCTCTCAGCCACCTCTGAAACTGGGAGCTCAGGGGGTGATTTAAAGGGCCTGGGGCTCCCAGCTGCTGCTACCACAGCCCTAGCCCCAAGCCTTTAAAGGTCCCGCCTCTTCTGGTAGAGGCCACGCCCCCACCTCAGGACTTGGGAGTACGGGCAAGTCCTTTAAGTTACTTTCACACCTGAATGCAGCCATTATTCAGTTATGTGTGTGTGACTCTTCAGGCCAAGGACTGCATCATCATCTATTCATGGAAAGTGTTTTTTTTACATATTGGTGTGACTATAATGTAAATAATTATTTGCAATAGGAAATTTTTGTAATGACTTCATGAAATAGGCTTAAATATTTGTCAAACATTTGCCTTTGGGCAGGACTCAAGCGCAGAGGATTTCAGCCCAAAATTAGTTATTGGAAAATTCTGAGCAAGTGAAGAGTGTGCTGGGTGAGTGAAGACTTCTGGAGAGGGGTGGGGCAAATTTAGTAAGGCACATTAGTATCCCAATTCTGGCCTCAAATGCATGCATTTCTGATTTCTCCTATGAAAGGTAGAGGTAGAATTTTGTATGTGCACACGCGCTATTGACCAAGTAGGAATGTGTGGAAGCAGAAGAAGAGAAAAAGGAGGATCTGGGGGTAGATGTCTTAGTCAATTTAAGGATAGAGTGAAAGGTAACCCTAACCCTTACCCTAATAATGCAAGAGTTGTAAGAGATGCTGTTTTCGCCTTGCTTTTAGTTTTTAAAGGTGGAATGCTGACTTAAGCAGAAGCCTTGAAATAAGGTAGCGTCTGAAGAGAATTTGCATAAACAAAGGCTAAAACAAAGGAATTTGAAAGAACCTAATAAAACATATAGTCTGGATCTGTTAGTTGGTAATGGAAGACTGCTTCCTCTTGGGGTGATAGTGTAATTGCAATGTGTAGATATTTTGGACATCACGTTCCACCATTTTTGATGCCCAAGAGGGAAGAAATTTTGTAATAATGTCTGTCTTATATATAACTTTTTATCCATATATCTCAGTGCTTTGTAAAGGAAGTATTGTTTTCCCTGTGTTACAGATGGGGAAACTGAGGCACTGAGTGAGACGACTCAGTAATATACCTGACTCTAAGCTAGAGCTTTTTCCTCCGTAGTTTTCCAAGTGCTTTCCAATAGAGGTCAGTAGCATCATCCACATTTTGCAGCTGGTGGGAAAAGTCATCTAGTGAATCAGTGGCAGAGCCAGGAATAGAACCTAGGGCTCTTGAGTCCCACTCCAGACCAGAATCCTATTGCTTCACTTCTAGTATACCTCCATGTCATCCCCCGTTCTCTAACAAGAGAGGAAGTGACTGGCGGGGGTGGTGGGGTGAGCATGGCAAAGGCAGACACTTAGGGGGTGGAATGTTCAGTTTTACACTTTTCCTGTGCCACCAACATTTCGCCATAGGTCACATCTCCCTCTGTCTCCCAGCAGCTTGTGGGCAGAAAGGAAACAGCATGTGAGCTAATTGGAATGGAGCCCCAGACTTGGTGGCTAACAGGAGGAGTGATCAAACAAGTGTCTTCCCAGGAGGGGAAGAATGAATGAGCAGGGCATTCTGCTGTCCCCAGAGAAAAGAGAGGAAGGAAAGATATCCCACGCAGAGCTCTCTGTGGCTCTGGGGTAGTAGCTGACCAGCACCTTTGTGTCTGATAGCTCAATGTTTTGTGTGCATAGCAGTTGGACAGTCTACACAGAGAGGGTGTGTTCTTACGATGTGTTAGCAGGTGGAAATAAGGAGTGTGGGGGAGTCTAGGGCTTACCTTGTGTTTAAACTACAACAGCTTGGTCTTTGCTAGGATTTTACGACCTCATGTTAGCTAGTATGAGGTAAGAACATTCCTGTTTTCCTGGTGAAGACAAGGCCAGAGAGAACTAGGCTTAGCATGTTTCTTTGAGTGTCCCTTGTCAACAGTTTTTTAGCAGGATCACATCACTATGTACAGCTGCTCAGACACTGTAGTCAATATCATATGAATGTCTAGAGGCAAATGCAATGTTCTTAAAAGCGCATTAAAAGGCTAACTTTCACTGTATTTACCAACATTTTAAGACATTTTCCAAGGATCAGGTAAGCTGAGAAATGAAATATGATTGAAATGAAGCCTTGGAATAAAGATGAAAACAATTTGTCTCTTCAGTGGGTGGTGGGAGGGCAACCAAATTGTAAATATGAATATTATATTCAGTTTTGCATCTCATGTGAATATATCCCCTACTGTACAGTCAGTCCTTAGCCATTCAGAAGGCTCTGAGGGCCCCATGCCACTCCCACTTCAGTCAATGAGATTTGTACCCTTGTCTTCAGTGGCAACAGACTCAGGTCCTATTTAGGGTCATCATGTTAAATTAAAACACACACTCTAGAATTCTGTGTTACATCCATGTCAGTAAGAGAAGAATGCGTTGAGGTTAATGTCATGGCCCATCCCAGAGGAATTCTTACTAAACATTGCCCCATCTGTTTGCAGACTGGTCTGCCCAATTAAGTCCAGTAGCACTGAGTTGGGGGTGTGTGTGTGTATGTATATAAAAACAAGCAAAAGTCCCTAGAAATCTTATATACTGTTTTTGATCCATAAATCTCAAGGCATTTTACCAAGGAGGTCGGTATGATTATCTCTATTTTAAAGAAGGGGAAACAAGCACATACCAAGGTGAAGTAACTGGCCCAAGGTAATCCAGCAGGCCAGTGGCAGAGCATGGAATAGACCTCAGGTCTCCTGAGTCCTGTGCTGTATTCACTAGGCCTCACTGCTTCCTGTTCTTAAGTGTCTGAAATTTTGATTGTTCACAGTAAACTGCATTCAAGGAACATGATGCTTTTTGCACGTCTTGCTAGCAGTGAGGGTGGAACGTTCTGTCTGTCCATGAGTCAGCTTCTCTCAAAGTGACTGAGTTGACTCTTTCTCCCTGAGTTGAAGCTACATGTGAATTCCCCAGTACAGTAAAGCTGGCAGAACAAGCAGCCATTCTTACAAATAATTTCCCCCGTGACACTGAAAGAAGGGAAAAAAGGAAGAGAAAGAGCTCATTTAAAGCCCTGAGTGCATTAAGCCAACTCCAATGATCAGCTCTGATTAGTTCATCAAAATCCCTGAACTGGGTATCTTGTTCTTTTTATGAACAGATGAAAATGTTGGAGTGTGTAAGAGGAGCTGTGTGATTCTGTGCTCCTGGAGATGCAAGGCTGACAGGATTACCAGAGCCACGGGCTTGGTTCTGCTCTCCTTGAAGTGAGTGGGAATGTTGCCGTCGACTTCAATGAAGCAGGATTTGGCCAGGCATGGGGGAAGATAGTGCAAGCTTTCCTCTCTTGTTCTGCGAAGGCACCTCCGTGCTGGTCTCTGTGCCAGGCCTGGTCTCCCAGATAGGTCTGCCAAAGCACCTTGGGCCCTGCTACTCCAGACTGGACTTTCGCAGGCGGACGTCCAGTTCTGCCTAAGCAATTGGAGTCAGTGTTTTATAATGGTACCAACCAAGGACTTGCTCCTGCACAGTGCTGGGAGCAGTCCCATAATGCTCAAGCGCTGGAAGTTAAAGCATGTGCTGAAGCAGGACCAGCATGCTCAGCACTTCGCAGGTCACACCCCAAGTTCCTCCCAAGATTGAGTTAAGCCGAACAGACTCAGCCCACCCAATTTCCCCTGGGATTTTTTGGTATGTTTATTTTAAAATTTTGAAGTGATTGGAGAGCTACTTCAAGGTGTCAACTTGACAGCTGCAGGGAGTGGAGTTCTCTCTCTCTATTTCCATCCCCAGCACAGGAAACAGAAGCAATACGGTCTCTTTGCTTCAGCCTGGACCTGGAGTGACCACATCTGAAGTTCAATGTCCATGGTCCTTTCCCATTCAGCTGCCAACCTGAGTGTCCAATGCTTTCCGTAATGCAGACACACCTGCCCAAGAGGAACTGCACTGAAACCACAGGTCACCATCAGATCGGAATGACTTTCAGTTACTATTGACGTGGGCTGGATTTGAATTGGTGACCTAGAGAGAAAACATTCTGTTCTTCAAGCCCTTTTGCCACCCACTTCTTCACCTAAGTCACATTTGAGCCTGAGTCTTAGGAGATTTAAAGAGTAAATATTTTATTTGTCACAGGGACACTTGCAGCGTATGAAGCATACAGAACTCCCTGATACCTACTTAAGCAAAGCTATATGAAGTAGAGACCTATACCAACCAAATGTCCAGCACTGGAGAGAATGCAGAAGCTTCACAGTTTGGCAGCTAGGAAGATGTTTGTTCCTTGTCCTTTACAATGACTTTCAAGCACATCGGTTTCAGCTACATCTTTCAGCAGCAGCAAGGAAGGTAGAGCAGACTGGCTCTGGAGTCTGTGCAAGTACATGAAAGAGGGAATCTCTGCATGCTACTGCACACAGGGCAAAAGGAATAAAAAAGCAAAGCACGAAAGCCTGGGTTCTGATATTTTTGTAACACATTGTCAAAGAACACTGGGCGACTGGCTAATTGCATTCCATTTTGGTACAAAAATGGGTCACAGTCCTTACCACTCAGTGCTGTTCCCCAATGGCTTTTAGGTAAGCATGAAGGTAGAGACAATTTTTTAGCAGAGGGATCTAGTCACTAGGATGTCCCTTGGTGGATGAATATATCTAGGTCACTGGGTCTGAGCTTTGCTGTTATGTTCTGCAATAAAGATGTAATTTCCAGCTCACATAGATGTACATGTGCTAGCTTTGAGCTAATCCTTTTGTGATTCCCACAGAGGCCTTGGCTTTGATGCCTTTTGGCAGTGAGTTCCACGGGTTAATTATGTGTTGTGTAGTATTTCTTTTCCTCAATTTTAATTTCATTTTCAATGTGCTTTGTCTTCTTCCTGAATTATAGGACAGGGTCAACAGGAGTGTCTTATTCCCATTCTCTCTACCATTTAATTGGTCTATATATCTCCATAATGTCCCTTCTTAATTGTTTCCTGACTATGTTAAACTGTCCCTATTTTTTTCAGTCTTTCTTCATATAAGTCTTTTCATGTCGCTAATAATTTTTATCTTCCATTTCTGGACTCCTAATATCTCATAGCAAGATAGGACTGGAAGAGACCTTAAGAGGTCCTCTAGGTCACCCCTGCCCATGCTGAGGTGGGATTAAGTGTGCACAACCATCCCTGGCAGATGTTTATCTAATGTGTTCTTAAAAACCTACAATGATGGGGATTCCACAACCTCCCTTGGAAGCCTGTTTCAGTGCTTATAGTTAGAATGTTTTCCCTGATATCTGACCTAAATCTCCCTTGCTGCAAATTAAGCAAATTGCTTTTTGCCCTACCATGGGTGGATGGAGCGCTGTCCTCTTTTTTAGCAACCTTTTATGTATTTGAAGACTGTTACTGTGTCTCTGCTCATTCTTCTCTTCTCTCACGGATAGGTGTGAATAAAATCTGAGTAAAAATTTAACATTTCAAAATTGCGATTGCAATAGCTGACACACTCAGAAAATTTGTGATGAAAAGCCCCCACCTCCCTTTTTCCCTTTTTTTAAAACCAACTATAGAATTAGTTGAAATTTTCATTAATTTAAATATTTTGAAAAATTTGATTTTGTTACTAATTTAAAAACAAAAGGTGTGAGGGGGTGTAAAAATGTGAGTATCCATCTATCTATCTAATATTAGATTGGGTGCCCAAGACTGAACACATTATTCTAGGTAAGGATGCACCATTGATTTATATATACCATTATAATATTTTCAGTAATATATTTTCCATCTCACTCCTTATGCACCCTAACATTTGTTTTGCTGTTTTTGTTAAATTGGTTAGTCTCTAAGGTGCCACAAGTCCTCCTTTTCTTTTTGCGAATACAGACTAACACGGCTGCTACTCTGAAACTTGACCACTACTGTGCAATATAATCCTATTATTTAAAGACACCTATTTACTCCAAACACAAGATCTAAAAACCAAAACCCTTAGTTGCTGCCTTTGTCTAAATTCCCAAGCTACCCCAAACAAGACCCATTCAAACTGAGAAACCAGGTTAATATTTTCTCTTACACAAGCAGGGTCAATAATTTTTGACAGGTTGATTTTATTTTAAAACACTTTCCCAGGGGCTTCCAGTCCACCCACTTCAGTTTAAAACAAATCACGTCACTAAATGAATAAAACGGTTTGGGATTTTTTACAATAACCGTGCTTATTTGGGAGTCGTGTCTTTTTAATTCTTATTGAAAGGATCTTATTAATACAGGACAACCACTTAAGCATGAATGTTGGAATGTTCAAACGGATCTTAAAAGTCTGTGATCGCTAGCGTGTGTGTGAGAGAGTCCGAGAGATGTGGAGGGGTGATCTCGCCATTTCACTCTAATTTTCCGAATATTCCCCTGCCCTCGGTTCAAAGGGGGGGAAAAAATCCCCGAGCCAAAAGCAAATGTAAACTGGCTACCATATGTATTTTTATCTGCACAGTTGTTATAGCAACCAAAGTTCTAAACCGAGGCAATCACATTCCAAAATAATGTGATGTGATTAAAAATTGACACGGCCGCGTCGAAGAATAAACGTATTGCGTTGTTATGGCAACCGGAAGAGTTAAATTCTGCCTGCATAAATTTAAATCTGCCAAATTATCTGAAAAATCTAGAGAATTTGCTGACGCGGCCATGGAGATTCACCTCCCCGCCGGAGTCTATTTAGTGAAAAGCCAGCCGCGCGGTTAAGGGTAGAATCGCTTTCTCGTTTGCAGTGTAAACCTAGTCAGCCTCGTTATTCCGATTGCACTCTGCTTTCCAGTGCAGACGGGATTCGGGCAGGGGCAGTTGCGAATTTGCATTGGCTTCATCGCTGCCTTTCAGCCTCGCCCCGATGCTCCTGCCCTACATAAGCTGTAGGGGCTCGTACAGTTCACTCTACCGCTGCTTCCGAAGGTGAGGGGAAGCAGGCGAGACTGCAGAAGAACACAGGGAAGGGCCGTTTGGTGCGATGGACGCCAAGTCTGTAAAGCCAGAGACTGCCTCTGTTTCTGACTTCTCCACCGCCCCTGTACCAAGCCCGTCCCTAGCAAAAACTCCAGGACCCCATCCATGATGATTCTGCAGCATGTACGGTCGCCGCTATACTGAGGGCACAGTCAGGGCAGAGTGCGTGTGATACTTGCCCACGGCAATCCTTGCAGTTGAAAGGTCGGAGCTCTTTACTCGCGGTGACAATTGGAGACCTCTTTCTTCCCCTTCCACCCAAGGCGGCTGTTGATCAGTCACGCACAGTCCAGGGAGTCAGCATGGGCATTGTTTTGAAAACAACAGAACTTCAGTGGTGACCTCACCGCCCTGGATGCAAATGTGACATCGGCTGCATTTCACACTTCGCTCAGAGGGGGAAATTCCCCCGTGTCCTATGCGCCTATCAACCAGTTAGGCAAGCTTTTTAAAAATAGTCTGTTCCTTCTGGGGCCAGGGTTGCTGCCTGCTAGCACGGACTCCAGCAAGAAGCCAGCCAGGACAGCGTTTGCTTTCCCACTCTGGACATTTATTCTTTTCAAAAGGTGGGGAGGGATTCTGGGAAGTTATCGCCACTTGCCATCCAATCCAAGGGGCCAAACTTTGCTCTCAGATATGTCAGTCTAACCCCACTAGCTTCAGTGAGCTTTGCCTGGTGTATCTAAGAGCAGACCATGACCCCAGATACCTGATGTACAAAACACATACAGTCAATGTATGACTGTCAGTCACACTTAAAATGCAGATAAATAGTTATAAACCCAATCCCCTTTTTTAGTGGCTAACCTCTGCGGCTGGTGCTCACCACCCAGGCATCTCTCACAAGCTCCTTGCAGCTTCCAAAGGGTTCTAGAAGAGTTAGAAATCCTGCTGTCCACTGCCAACAGATAATATAATGGAGTTCACCAAGTGGTGGCTTGCTGGATACAGCTAGATCGGGGTGGGCAAACTACAGCCTGGGGGCTGCTTCCGGCCCTTCAGACATTTTAATCCGGCCCTCAAGCTCCTGCCAGGGAGCAGGATGTGGGCTTGCCCTGCTCCATGCATGCCGTGGCTCTGTGCAGCTCCCGAAAGCAGCGGCATGTCCCCCTCTGGCTCCTATGTGTAGGGGCAGTCAGGGGGCTTCGCATGCTGCCCCCGCCCCAAGTGCCACCCCCGCAGCTCCCATTGGCTGGGAACCATGGCCAATGGGAGCTGCAGGGGCAGCGCCTGCAGATGGGGCAGAGCGCAGAGCCACCTGGCTGCACCTCTGCATAGGAGTCTGAGGGGGGACATGCCGCTGTTTCTGGGAGCTGCTTGAGGTAAGTGCCACCTGGAACCTGCACCCCTGACCCCCTCCTGTGCCCCAACCCCCTTCCCTAGCCCTGATCCCCCTCCCACCCTCCGAACCCTTCGGTCCCAGCCCGGAGCACTCTCCTGGACCCCCAACCCCTCATCCCCACCCCAGAGCCCGCACCCCCTGCTGGAGCCATCACCCCTTCCTCTACCCCAACCCCCAATTTCATGAGCATTCAGGGCCCACCATACAATTTTCATACCTAGATGTGGCCCTCGGCCAAAAAGTTTGCCCACCCCGATCTAGATGGTACTCTCCACTTTGCCATGGAAGAGCAATCCATTTGAGATAGCCCTCCCATGTCAATCAGAAACCAAATAGATTGGAGGTCAAAAATATAACTGGGTTCAAAAAAGAACTAGATACATTCAGGTAGGATAGGTCCATCAGCGTCTATTAGCCTAGGTGGTCAGGGATGCAACTTTATGCTCTGGGTGTCCCTAAACCTCTGACAGCCAGAAGCTGGGACTGGACAACAGGGGCTGGCTCAGTGGATAATTGCCCTGTTCTGTTCATTCCCTCTGAAACATCTATCTAGCACTGGCCACTGTCAGAAAACAGGACATCAGCCAGATGGGTGATTGGTCTGACCCAGTATCGCTGTTCTGATGGATCCAGAATGGGTTTGGGTGGGGTTATTTTAAATGCAGGCTACATAGGCTCCCTGGCTTTAAAAACCTGCACCTTTCAGGCAGCGTATTTTGACTCTCCTGTCTTCTTGCTGCAAACTATCACCCTCAACAGCAGCACAAAATACACTGCTGACGATCTCGGAGCAAACAGAGCCTGGGGTGCCTTTGATAAGAAACATGCACTTAAAAAAGGAAGAAGCGGGGTGGGGGTGGGGGGGGGAGATGGAGCTGATACATTTATAATTCTAATTAATTAATGAGTTCTAAATTTAACCCTGATCTTTAAAAAAAAAAACCCCAACCAAACAACAACCACCACCCATCAAAATATGGATGTGCGGAGGAGCAGCAGCCCCCCTGGCAGCGGAAACCCTGCAGCACGGCAGCCTCGGAGGGGTTAATCGCTGGTTTAATTATATATTTATATAAAGCGGGGATTGCAGCGTGGATAACACACGTCTCCCTTCCCCCAGCCCACCCCGCGCTCGCTCGCTGTATATTAAATATGCTTTGCTTGTCAATTTCTTAGCCAGTGCATTTCTGCAGGGCAGGCGGCCCCGCCCCCCCGTGTGCGCAGGCGCGTAGCAGCCCCGGTTCCCGCAGGCTCAGCATTCAGTGACCACAGGCTGATTATTGTAGGTAAGGAATCAGATAAGAAAGTAATTTATAAACCTCTTTAAATCATCAAAATGCACCCCGGAAAGGGTCTGCGCCGTGCTCTGCCCACCTGTGCGCCCGGTTTGCATGCAACGCATTGCTTCGAAAATTGCACTTGCCTGCCTTTGCAACTAGCTCCGCTCACCAGCCTTTTGGTTTATTTTTTTTTGTACTGTATCTTTTGGGAACCAAATTCTCTAGATTTTTATTTTACTTTTCCTTCTGCAATGGGCAGAGCAATAGAACAAGTGAAGAGCGGAGGAAATCAGGAGGCAAAGGGGGGTTGGCAGGGACAATGCAAGTGCTTGCAACCTCGGGATGCTTTTTCTATTCCATGTTTAAACTGAGGGAGGGTTTCTTTTTTTAAACCCCCTTCCCTCCCCCCAAAATAGGCGAATGAGTTGAAGAGTTTGGAAGAAAGCGAGGTAGGAGGGAGAGGGAGAGAGGACAGGGGAAGCTTTGCGATGAGCTCGGAGGGGAGAAAATGGGTCATTTTTGCAAACTTTCTCCTTCGTGCAATTTCCACTCCCCAAATTAGAGGAATTTCTGTTTGTGCAAGAGAATGTTTTTTTAAAAGAGAGAGGGAATTCCGCCATTTTGATGTTTAAAAATATTAAAGGCTTTTCGGAATGAAGGGCTGATGGGCAACCCTGCTACGAGCTCAAGAGCCGAGACGTGGGGGCAAATGCAAGCAAGGCTGAGAGTGGCAGGCTGAGCAACGGGGGAGGGGGCAAAGAATGACACCCCTCCTTTATGTATTTTTGATGAAGATTCTTGAAGTGGAGATTCTCTAGGAACAACTCTGCAAATCAGGTGGCATGTGGCTGCATCCAGGTATTAGATAAGCAGCAGCATGTGTAGGTCCTTCCATAAGGGTCCCAAGGTTGTTTTTTGGGAGGGAGGTGTGTTACTATAATCTCTTTAAAGAGGTGGGAAAGGTCAGTTCTGGACAGGTAGACTTGGAATTTTTCTCCCCTGTTGTTACAGAGGATTCATAACATTTTTGGTGTGTCCCCCCCCCCCCTCCAACTTGGTATTTTATCTAAGTGCCATTAATATGGAGGGACAGGTTCAGTGTGTAAAAAGATTGTTGCACTTGCTCACATTTTGATTCTCAGCGGCTGGAAGGAGAGGGGCGGGGTGAAAGGCTGGTGTGCTAGCATCCTTGGAAATGCTGTGCCTGGCAGGCTATATATCTGTGAAAGGCAAGGGGGGAAATATGTCTGTGTTCTGTACTGAGGATACCGGTGGGTTAGGACTTGCTGTGAATAAATGGAGGGCCCTTCCTTCTGAAGGAGTGAGCCTAGCTTAGAACAAGAGTCAGAGATGTGCTTCACACTGGATCACACAACTATTATTATAAAATATCAGACATGGAGCCCCTAGCAAATCAGAAGGTGGAGTATAGAGCTTGCTTTGGACCATTTTATGATTGACATTTATGTGTAATAAAGGCATTTTTTCCTGCACAAACCATTACACCAAGCATGGGGGGATATGATACAAGTGCATTAAAAAAAAAAAAAGCATATGTCAGGGTGTATTGTTTGTCATGGGAGTGCTCCTGCACCGTTTCCTCCTGTGGTTATATGGGGAATGTAAGTCTGCCAGGTATCCAAACTGTTCCTCACAGTGACTCCTGCTGGGAGAGGCTGGGGGGGGGGGTCGGTGAAATTGTGGGCTCCTTGCTTCTCCCCCATTCCCTGTGGTGACTTCTGTTGTGGGGGTTTTGGACCACAGGAGCAGACAGTCAGTAGATGCTCCTGCCTTATTCGAAATAGTGACTCCTGCGGGAAGATGCTGGAACTGGAGAACCAATACACTCTGCCTTCCTGCATTGTTCCCTTCCGTCATTGCTGCTGGGAGAGGCCAGGACGGGAGCGTCCCTGTATCCTGTGCCCTTGTAGAGATTCCTCGGGGATGTGCTGAGGCTGGAGTGGCCAAAGAGTCTGTCCAGTGCTGCTGTACAGCTTTGCAATTTTCCTCTTTACGGGGGGTTTTCAAGTCTTGTGTGAAACCCCACTGTACGGTGCTTGAACGCTGTGTCACTGCCCAGCCCGAGTGACACAAAAAGTGCCACGCGGAATCCAGGAAACCCATTCAGCCTTCAGCTTTCACGTAGTGACTACGAAGGCATAGCCCAGGCTGCAGGAAGAGGGGCTGTGATTTTAGGGCAGAATTTGGATTTATTTCTCAGCTGTTTAATAGAAAAATTATGGGTGACCCCAGGAAAATGTGAACATTTTTTGGAATATTTGTGGACGGTGTTTCCCATCCTCTTTGATGCATCTACCCAGGGAGTAGGTGTATGTTTTAATTCCATGTTAAAGTCAGTGGAATGTACAAAATACCCTGCAGAATGACTGTCACCTGTGCTGTGTGCTACGGCGCCTCCTGCTGGCAGAGGCTGGAGCTGGAGTAGCTGTGAGCTTACCCACAATGCTCCTGCCCTGCTCCATGCAGCAACCCCTGCTAGGAGATGCCGGAACTGCAGTAGCGGTGAGCTTCCCTACAACCAGCTCTCTTAGACCAGTCCCTAAAGTGACTTATTGCAAGTGGATGAGCTTGTTGTCAGAAAACACCTGAGCCAAACCCCATCTGTGTCCTGCAGCCTGCACTGGGATTTTAGAATTCCCCCAAACAGTGAGCACCTTGGCAGAGGTGAGATCAATTAAAAAATAAAAAGCAGAGTTGTTGATGTTAATAAGAAGCTGGGGTGCACCCCCATAGGACATCCCAGATCAGTCGGCTGATAGGTGACCCACTGGAATATTACATCAGTTACACTAAAAACTTAACCCACAGTTTGCACAGCTCATGAGTATGTAGAAGTAACCCGTGCTAGTAACTGACTGACCCACATTGAGTCTGCTACAGCTAGCATAGCCGGGTCTTTTAGCTCAGACGGTACAGAAGTTTGTGTCTATAGAGCTACAAGTCTGAGTTCAAGCCATGATGCCAAAGTCCCATCCAGAGGTGTCGTGCTAGATTAGTCCACAGGGTAAGAAATGTTTCTGACTCAGAATTTACTGGTTTTGTTTGTTTTGTTACTTTCATGCATTTGTTTTGTTAGGTGGCACTTCTGAAGCTAGTGCTGAAGGTAGCCGTCTTTCTGCCTGTCTGTCTCCCACAGGGTCCTGTCCTCCGGCACCCATTAGATAAATTAAAATATACAATGCACATCACAATCCAGTACAATAAAGGACTTTGTGTCCCACTTTGAGATGTAAATATAACGAGGATGACAGAAATAAACCCAATGGACTCCAGCCCTCTCCTTCCCTAAAAGTCTGGGGAAAACAGAGGGGGTTTGGTGGGAGCCCCAAGATTAGCAAATCCATGTCTGATCCAAAGAGGGAGTAAATTCCACACTTGTGAAACACAGGGCCAGATTTGATAAGGCAGAGAGAAGCCAGAGATCCACCTGCACTTGCATGATTACACGTGACCATGCAATTATTGCCATTGGGCATCTGTGTGTGGAAAGGGGTGTCTCAAGGTCTAAGCTGCCAGCTCGGATACGAAGCTTCAGGATCTGCAACTGCTTGTGCATTTTTGTGAGTGGAGCCTGTTCTTCAGCAATCTGGCCATGGCAGTGCAGAAAACAGTGGAAGTTACAGTGGACCATCAACAAACCTGCTCTATCTCATCAATCATGTGTTGCCAATCCTGATAATTTTATCATGAATCTCATGCTGTTTGGTTCTTTTCATAAAGCCCCAGCTCCTGGAGGCAACTGATTATGTGAGAATCTCAGCTTCCATTTAAAACAATGGAGGGTTCCAGCCCTCATGGTTGTGGAGTAAAATGTCACCAAAGAGCATCCTAAAGCCTCAGAAAGCAAGAGGCAAATGAAAAGAAACCTCATAATTTTTAAGCCAATCTCATCATTTTTGGGGGGCCAGATTCTTGATTTATTTTTTTTTTGAAAGCATGGGGTTGGCAATAGCCATGTGGGACCAGGCAGCCTGCGCCTTCAAGGGCGAGGAGACCTGGGGCTAGCCAGTCCTGTTCAATCATCCATAATTAGCTGCCTCCTGGCCTAAGGGGGCAGGACGAACTGGGGTTAGGTGGCAGCCGGATAAACACCTGGGTCTCACCAGAGGGCAGAGAGGTTAGCTGGAGGAACCCCAGGGAGCAAGGTGGGTGCCTGGGGCATGCCCAGAAGCAGGGCCTGGAAGACGCAGAGGAAGTGGATGACAGAAGTAGCCTGGAGGGGTGCAACACTCTGTCCCAGGGCAGCGAGGCATGAAGGGAGCCCAGAGGGCTGAACAGGACTCTCGTTATGCTGGAAGGGATTACGTTTTAGCTGGGGCTAAGCCATGTCACCAGCTGCCACCTGTATGGAGGAGGTTGAGGGGGCCCACCTATGAGGAGAAAATTAGGGTAAGGTGTACCTGCAATGCCCCTCTTGGCCAGCAGGGGGCACAATGGGTGCAGGCATGCCTGTGACACTGGGGTAGCTATACAAAGAGTTCACGCTTTCTGCAGAGCTTTATTCCTGATGATTGACTATTAAAGCCTATTGGAAATTAATTTTTGGTCTCAGGCTGGGTCATAAGTAGCATCTCTCCTCAGCAAAGTGCCTGCTTCTAGCACCTCCCCAAAACACTTCTGTACCTGCTATTATCCTAGGTGGGCTATTTCTATTCTATTAGTCCTCCCCAAGGCTCTAAGCAACAAGACATTTCAAGGATATTTGTACATTGCAAGTTTCCCCCGGACTTCAGTGTGGCTGGGGGTGTGTGAATTATGACAGAATTTGGGCCAGTCTGTGTATCAACAATACAGATGTTTACTGGGAGAACCCTGCAACTAACTGGCCCAAGGCGCTGGAGTAGCTAATGCTCAGTGGAAAATTAATTTCAGCTTTTTTTTTAAATGAAAAGTGGAAACCTTTGGGGGTGAAAACTTTCATGGACATTTCCCCCCCTATCTTTCACTCACTCTCATGGTGACATCAGGCCCAATGCTGGTTCCTTAGCAAGTTTCCTCATTTCACCAACCATATTTTCTTGGTCTCTTGAGTGGTCAAGATAGGAGTATCTGCAGCTTACATTAGGCCATGGTTTAAGAGGTGTAGTGTTAATTGTTATTCTGGTGGTCCTTGCTGGTTTGTCTTTCTGTTTGTCTGTCAGATTGTCTGTGCTTTTCCACAACGTTTGGAGGACAAACAGTACAAATTGGGGGAGCTCTACTCTGCCTGGGGGTTATGTGGGTCAGCAAATCCATGGCTGACCCGAGAGGAGAGCAAATGCCACCTATGTGATCTGAAGAGCCGGATTTCATGTACTCACTGCATGTGCTGTATATAGGATCATCAGAAACAAAGAATCCGTGTTCTGTGGAAAGCTTTAGCAATGATGTGGACAGTTTAAAAACAAAAACAAAAGACCTTCCATTTTCTGTGCATCTTCTAGTGCAAAGCTCAGAGAAATACAGTGCTAAATAATAGCCTACACCAGTGGTTCTCAAATTAGGGCTGCCACTTGTTCAGGGAAAGCCCCTGGCGGGCCAGGCCGGTTTGTTTACCTGCAGCATCCGCAGGTTCGGCCGATCGCGGCTCCCACTGGCTGTGGTTCGCCGCTTCAGGCCAATGGGGGCTGTGGGAAGCAGCGCAGGCCAAGGGACATGCTGGCCGCCCTTCCCGCAGTCCCCATTGGCCTAGAGTGGTGAACCGCAGCCAGTGGGAGCCGCGATTGGCCGAACCTGCGGATGTGGCAGGTAAACCGGCCCGCCAGGGGCTTTCCCTGAACAAGCAGTGGCTCTAGTTTGAGAAGCACTGGCCTATACTATGCCACATCCCCTCAGCTCAATGAGCTTAGTCACAACAACGCGTCAAGGTTAATGGTTCTGAATCAAAGTGGAACTTCTATAATAATCAAGGGTTTAGAGCTCAATCTTGCACCCATTTAAGTTATGTTTTGCCACTGGCTTCAGTGAAAGCAGGATTCCCCCCGCAATCCCTCCAATCCAGCCACCCACAAGTAGTTCCTTTGGAGTCACTAGCCCTGACTAATACACATGATGGGTTCCTTAAAGGCCTGATTGCACAGCTGCTCGCAGGAACAGACCGTCTTGTTGGCTTCATACCATGCAGAGTATTGGAGTAACAGCAGTGAGCATTATACTCAAGTAAGTGTTTTGGGGGGAATGGGTCACTTGCTTTCCTCTGTAAGCCTCTTGCTGTTCCCACTTGCCCTGCCACCTTCCTCAGAATGCCACTTTCCACCTGAAACAAACAAACAGACATCTGCCATGAGAAATTTGTTCGTTTTTGAGATTCAAAGTCACGGTCCCTATGAAAATCGTGTGTTTGTAAACAATACCTTGACCAATGGCGCTAATAATTCCGGTCCTTATGTTATTATATGGGGAAGAATTTTGAAATCCTAATTTATTTGTAATTGTTTGTTTACTTCCTGCATTTATTTCAGTTTAGAGAGTAAAACTCAAGAAAGTCACTTTCGCATTTGTTTAGAGCAGGGATTCTCAAACTGGGGGTCATGACCCCTCAGGGAGTCGTGAAGTTATTACATGGTGGGTTGCGAGCTGACAGCCTCCATCCCAAACCCTGCTTTGCATCCAGCATTTATAATGGTGTTGAATATATAAACAAGTGTTTTTAATTTATAAGGGGGGGTCGCACTCAAAGGCTTGCTATGTGAAAGGGGTCACCAGTACAATAGTTTGAGAACCACTGGTTTAGAGTCATTTCCACTTTTGCAGGTACTTCCTGCTGCCGGGTTAGCACTGCAGGGGGCTGAGTGTGTGTAATTGAAAACAACTGGCTTCAGTGGGCTATTTTAAAGGTGATTTGGAGAAATGCCCATTGGTCTGAGGCTCTAGAAAAGTTTATTTAAATTGTTACCCAAAAGTAAGTCAGCTGGGGACCGTGAATTTGAGATGAAGATGGGAGAGCTCTTTTGGTTTTGGAAACATCTTCTGGCTGATTTGGAGGCATGTTTTATCTAATATGGCTTGGTTTGGACACATGCAGTGGGAAATCCTGGCTCTGCTGAAGCCAGTGAGGCCTGTCAAACACCTGTTAGGGATGGTCTAGATCAGTGCTACTCAAAGTGGTGGTCCGCGGACCAGTGCCAGTCTGCAAGCCATCAGCTGCTGGTCTGTGCGCACATTGGGGAAAAAAATTGCTGGTCCCCCCACATCAGATAGCTTGAGAAGCACTGCTCTAGAAAATACTTAGTCCTGCCATGACTGCAGGGGACTGAACTAGATGACCTCTCGAGGTCCCTTCCAGTCCTATGATTCTGTGATTTCAGCCCCAATGTGGGTGCTTCAGTTATTCTTGGGTGGAGGGGGAAGATTGTGTGGATTATTGTAGAGCTATTTGCTATGAAATGCTGAACAAAACCAACTCTGCCAAGTGCACGCTTAGTCCTTGAACCAGCAAGTGACTTCTAGGTGTCTAACTTTAAGCATGAGTCACCCCATTGAAATCATTTTTAAAGTGGTCTTATCGACCCCAAGTGTTCAAAAATCATGATTCAGGCCCCCCCCCCACCATGAGATTATTAAAAAAAAGAAAAAAGGAAAGCTGGGTTCTTTATATTTGCCTTTTAGGTTCTGAGTGTTTAGGAGTCACATTTTCTCTACAACCATGAGGCCAGAAACTCCCTTTAAAAAAAAAGAGCTGAGATCCTCACGGAGTCACCTGGCTCCAGGAGCCGGGTCTCTAAGAAAATCCCCAAGTAGCGTGAGACTTGCAATAAAATCACAAGAGTTGGCAACACTGTGTGAGGCAGGTATTTAAATACCTTGCTGAAGCGGGGCCTCAGCTGATGAATTTGGATGGTCACCCACTGCACATCAGTGCTAATATTAGCTTTCATGTCCTATAAGTAAGTTTTTAGCTCCACTTGACGCAGGTATGAAAATGCAAATTGACAGCTAAGGTGGAGAGTTGTCCCGGCGATCACTTGCAGCCCTGGCATAACCTTCTGTCCATTTCCAGTAGAGACCACAAATCCTCCCTTCTCATATGATACAGTTGGATCCAAGTACCATGTCCCACTGGTCTCATAACAGCTCTACCGTCCACCTTTCCAGGCCATTTGTGACAGAACGCACCATTTATACAGCACCAAAACACACTCAGCCTGAGCAACCTGTCTGCTTCCCATGCATTGGAAACAGGCCTGAGATGTACCTTTACCCTCATGGCCCACATGGTGATGTGGGTGTGAAGAACTCATTTGCAGTCAAATGAGAGAAATGAAGAGATGCGGCTAATGATAAGGCTACATTGCTAGGACTTTAGCAAGCATTCAGAAATCAGGAGACATTTAAAAATAAGTAAATATAGGGGATTTTGAGCCTTTAGGGTCCATGATTTTCCGGCTTTTCTCCACCACAGTTGGAAACTTTTCTTTTGCAATGAAAGCTGAGATTGTCATACAGTACAACCTCAGCGTTATGAACACCTCGGGAGCAGAGGTTGTTTGTATCTCTTAACAAAATGTTATGTTTGTTCAGTTTGCAACTGAACATTGACTTAATACAGCTTTGAAGCTTTACTATGCAGAAGAAAAACTCTGCTTTCCCTTGATTTTTTTAGTAGTTTATGTTTAACACAGCACTGTACGGTGTTTGCTTTTTTTTTGGTCTTTGCTGCTGCCTGACTGCCTGCTTTCAGTTCCAAATGAGGTGTGTGGTTAATAACTGGTCAGTTCATAACTCTGAGGTTCTGCTGTATATTCACGTGACTCCATTAGCTGGGGAGTTACAAAAACCAGCAATTATTGTTAGTCTTGTGGTAAAATTGTGAGAGTTGGCAACACTGAACCCCAGTTTTACAAATTTGGCTGTAATGACCCTCTCTTAGGTGTGAAGTGACTTTGTCTCCCAGCCTATCCTGTCCTGTCCTGCTGGATTTTACACCCCACCCCCCCAAATCTAGGAAGGTGTTGAGTGTCACCTGAACTTTTTGTAATCTCAAGATTTAGCTGCACGTTTTCTGTAGATCTGTGTCCCTGTTAGGTGAGTGGTGCGCGGGGGAAGGGGGGCGGGGCAGGGGAAGGTGAAGGTGAAGGTGACCGTTGGGATGGTTGTTTGCAGAACTTTCACTCCACATGTCCTGACTTTCATATCTTTTATTAATAACTTCGCTGTCGTAACAGGAAGCACAATGGACTGTTTCGACTTGAACTCTATTTTAATGATTTTTTGGGGGGAAATAAAATCTAAATCTAAATTTATTATAAGGAGTTTAAAAGGGAAAAATATTAACTAGGAGAGTTCCTAATCAAAATGAATACTGTTGGTTGAGGGCGAAATACAACCCCTGCAGTGGGCCAGCCAATGTCCATGCATTGCTTCAGTCCCAGTGCAGCCCATCAGGGTTTTGTAAGATATTTCTTATGATAATATTACTTTTTTTTTAAAAATTGATTTTGTATGTACATGCTGGCCCTCTGCACCAGGGTGAGATGAATTGCACTCCTCCAGCCTGCGTATCTCAGCTTGGATACTGAAACTAGACTGGTCTATTTTGCTTTCTGTTTGTAGTCCTTTTCTCTTGGACTTCTCCTGCCCTAGCATAAGATGTTGTTTTGGTTTGGTGACGTGACTCTCCTTCTGGGCAATTGTTTCAATAATAGTAATAAAGAAACCTCATACCTTTCACAGCCATTAAAAATAGTGGACCTGAATTAGGTTTTGTAAAACCTATTTCATTCACAAAACCTAAGTAGCTGATCTGGGGACAGATTCACAAAGTTGCCTGATGACGCAGATAGGTGCCTAGTGGGGTTTACAAAAGCACCTAAGCAGGTAGCTGCCTAACTCCCATTGACATTCAATGGGAGTTGGGTGCCTACCTCACTTAGGAGTTTTTGTAAAATCTGGCCCCTGGTGCTTAATAGTGTCCATTAAATATTTCCCCCAGGAGCATCTTTAGAGTCTTTATCTTCCATTGAGTGGGGACTGTGTGTTTTGATCCAGGAACTGAGCTGCATCCTTGTAGCTGGATATTCTCCTTCCTCACTCCTACAGCAAATCTTCAGTTTAAAGGGATAAAAAAGTGCACCGTCCAGTCTTATCTTTTACATTCTTCTTGCAGCTATCACAAATACATCTTCAAACCTTGGGAAACGAGATAAAATAAAATCCCAAGCCCTGCAGTGGCACTAATTTGCCAACACCTGGCTGAATTGCCTTGCTGCAAGCGCCACTTGTTCTGCAAAGAACCAGGTGCGTTGCTGTTGCATATAAAAGATACACAGCTAGTTAACATACAAAAACCACCTGCTGGCACACAAGACTATGCACTATTGTTCAGAAGCTTTTATGTTAGTGAAGTTGTTGTTATACTCTGCAAATAGGTTCCAGAATCCAGCTGTTCATCGATTTTTTTTTCTTTTTTTTAAAGGCCGGAAGATACTGTTGTGATCATCTGGCCTGACTTCCTGCATGGCATAGTCCAGAGAGCCTCACTGAATTATTTTTACATTAAGCCCCCACCTTCTGTTTGAGCTCTATAGCATATTTTTTAGATGTAACATGGTGTAAGTGCCGGGATCTGAACCCAGAGCTCCTATAGTAAAGTTGGCTCAGAGTGGCAAGACTATATTGTTAACTGAGATTGTTCAAATCCACTATAGGAAGAAAGTCGGTGTGAGAGTTCCGTGTAATAAGATAAATATATCTATTTATGTCTGTGTATACAGTTTGTTACTATAAAGAGCATCCTCTACTGAAAGATGGAAAGGAGTCCTTTCCAAAGAGGAAGATGTTCACGATGTGGTAGGTTCAATGAAGTTGTAATTGTTATGTAGTGCAAACGTCCTCCTGAGTCCAGCTCTGAACAGCTGTGACCTGACGAGCCTTCTAAGGGAATATGAAGCAACCCCCATAACCAAGTGTGAAAACAGGTAGCCTTGTCCTGTCTTCACTTTCTCAGGTGCCCCGTCCCTGAATTGATGTTCCCTAACATCAGCACAATTTCCAGGTCATCGTTATCCGTTGGATGCCCTGACAGTGGCTATCTTTTCCGTTCTTAGGCCTGGTCTATACTAGCAAATTTCTCTGGCATGGCGGTGTTGGAAAAAATCACCCCCCTAATTTATATAGCCATGCCAGGATACTCCCTTGGTAGATAGACATGGTTATACTGGCAGAAAAATCCTTTTGCTGGACTAGCTTTTTCAGGTCTGCTCTGTGCTAGAAAGCTTTACCAGTAAACATGCCTTATTCTGGCATATCTCTGCATGTGTCCACACTCAGTTTTGAGTCCTGTCAATAAAACCCTTCCTCTCGGTGGCTGAAAACCACCTCCCCGAATGACGTATGCCATATGTTTTACCGGTACAGTGCCAGTGTTGATGCTGTATTACCTCACCCATTCAGGGAACTGGTTTAAGCTATACAAGCAAAATAATTCTTTTGCTGGTACAAGCGTTATCGACACTAGGTTTTTTTGTTTGCTGGTATTACTACACCAGTATAGCTATACTGGCAAACCGTTTGTAAGGTAGACAAGGCCTTAGTTAACAGAGCGTCATGTTGATAAAATGTTGCCCCTGACCCTTATCTGTTTCACACACACTTCTGCTCTGCGGAATCCGTGCTTTCTAGATTATGACCTGTTGCAGATCTCTGTTCCCTTACACTGTTCCTGCTCTTTATTATTTTATCTTCGCGTTTCCATTGCAACTTTCATTTGAATAGGAACATTCTTTAATTACACTAATTAGTTTACCCTCCCCGTACTCCTGGCCTATTATTATCTCCATTTTGTAGATGAGATCTGACTGGCATGCAGCCTTTGGCTAATATCACCCTCCCTATCTGTCATCCTCTCTGAAATTCTTAAACTAAATAAGTCTGATCTTGCTGGACCAGTCAGAAACTTGATAGTGTCACTGACATACAGGCCTCTCTCCCAGGACCAATGTTCCCTCTAATTTTTTACATCCATGTGCGGAATGAATTTTGTTATGTGCACCAATATGGAGGTGATGTGTGGCAGTGGTGGGATCGAGGGGTTCGGAGTGTGGGGGCGGGGCTCAGGGTTGGGGCAGAGGGTTAGGCTCTGGCTGGGGGTGTGGGCTCTGGGGTGGGGCCGGGGATGAGGGGTTTGGGGTGCTGGCTGTCCCAGGGCTACAGTGGGGAGAGAGGACTCCCCCCAGCCCTCTCTCACTGCAGCGGGCCAGGGCCAGGGCCAGTGCCTGGCCCAGGGGAGAGATACCTCTCCCCGGCCGCGGCAGCTCCGGGGCTGGGGCCGGGGGAGAGGCACCTCTCCCCGTCTGCGTGGCCCTTGATAGCCTGCTACGCATCCATGCAGCTTAGAGGAAATGTAGCCCAGGACGAGGGACCCTTTGTAGAGCTCGGTTTAAGTCCGGCACCGTAGCAAAGCTCAGTCTTTCTAACCATTCAATTAAAAGAATCAAGCTGTTTAAAAAGAATTGTCCCTAATGCCAGGAAAAGCCGTGTCCTCTCCTGGTCTGACAGCAGGGCCTTGGGTACCATGTACTGAGCAATGGTTGAGGGAAAGCCATGACTTTCATGCTGTTGTCTATCATGTGAGCGCCTGCTAGGGGAGAGTGGGACTGGTGGTGCTATGAGCCACCCATAGTTAGTGTTCTCACGCTGTTTGTCCGACTGACTCCTGCTGGGACTCGTGTTCCAACTCCTTGAGGTCATACCACCCAGGCTCTAACTGGCCTCCACGCCTGCTGGTTGGATTCCAGGTTTATGACACCTGCCCAGAGGGGGTGATGGATGGCAGAGCGGAAATGGAGGTCATGAGAAGCACCAAAGGGAATGCCGCCGGGGAGGTCAGCGTCCATCTTGTCGCCAACGAGAACACAGTGCAGAATGCACACCTGCCTGCGACTGCCTTCATCATCCCAGGTATGTGTTCCAGGCACCGGCAGTTGAGTATTTATCAGTGGTACTTTAGACAGCCTCCATCACCACAGTATTGGAGTGCCTCACGTTCGTGAATGTGTTCATCCTCACAACGCTCCTGTGAGGCAGGGCAGTGCCATTATCCCCCATTTCACAGAAAGGCAGCTGTTGCACAGAGAGACTAAGTGACGTGCCCAAAGCCACTCAGGAAGTCTGTGGCGGAGTTGGGACTTGAACTCAGGTCTCCCAAGACCTAGACTAGTGCCATAACTATGGAACTATCCTTCCTTTCTCCAAATAGCTTGGGATGTTTCCTCCATTCATGGAGTCACCACCTCCTGCTCCTCTGGGATGGATCTCTTACCACTTGAGCCTCGAGAGCACCTCCATTAGACAGCAGCAGTAGGCTGTTAAATTCTATATAGACCAGCCATGGAAGGGGAAGGCAACTTACAATAATAGGCTTGTAAACTGTAGGAAATATTTGCATAGCAGATTCTCCCCCATGGGACACGCAGCAGGGCTTGGGGCTGGGATGGCGTTTTGGGCATGCTTGTGCTGTAAGTGTTAGTCTTGTTTAAGATCTTGTGTTGATCCATCCAATGGATACACCGCAAGCCAGGGAAGCTGAGGGCATGCCTGTCCCCTCATCTTAGGGTGCTGGCAGGGTAACAGCACCTGGGGTTCACTGTCAGGGCTACCCCGGGGGGGATCAGAGCCCTTGGATATGGGTGCACATAACTCTACAGCCCAGTTATCTAGGCCATATCCTTCCCCACAGCCCGTTCACACGCTCTCTCCCTCCCCTTTAACTCTCACTCCCATCCCATCTTTCTTTCACTTCCTCCCCCACATCTCCCTCCTTCCTGTACCCAGTTGTGCAACATAAGCCCTGAGCGAGATCCCTGCTAGGAAGGGTTTTGAGGTACTTCCTTAGGTTTTCTCTGTCTCCTGGCCAACGGGGAGACTTGTGCCTCCTTGGAGATGTTCCTGGCCGTTGGAGAGCTGGTGGTTCTCCCAGGACTCCTGCATCAAAGTGGTTCCCAGCACAGTTCCCAGGGGTAAAGTGGATGTTAACTAGCACCTTGAGGGGGATGATCCAGCATGGTTCCCACGTGCTGCTAACACCCAGCAGCCAGTCAGTACGATCGGCTGCTCGCCTCATCCTTGTCAATGTACATCCTGGGCGTAGGTAGTAGCCCGATGCCTGATTTGCAGTAGTTTGGAGTGGAGCAGAAAGACCGGGCAAGGGTTTCCAGTAGGAAGCTGGCATGGAGCCTGTTGAGGGATTTGAAGGTGAGGACCAGGAGCCAGGACGGGTTGCAGAGCAGTGGGGCTTCGACTTAGCAGCTGGGCCATTACATTCAGGGCCAACTTCAATTGCTGGGCTGAATTTGCAGCCCAAGCTTTGCCTGCACAAAATGGAGGGGCAGGGAAGAGCTGCCTGGAAGCCCTGGTGGACATTAGAGCAGCTGAAGGCTTGCTCTAACTCACCCCAGTGAAGGAGAGATGCAGGAGAGCTCTGCTCTACCATACAAATATATTTTACAAACATCTGAGAAATAAGAGGAAGACCAAGGATGCAGTAGGCCCATTACTCAATGAGGGAGGGAAAGGCGATGACAGAAAATACCGCAATGGCCAAAGCGTTCGATGCCTTTTTTGTTTGTTTTTCACCAAAACGGTTAGCTGTGATCGCACGATGAACATCGGGGTAGGATCTGGCGTTAAAATAGGGAAAGAGCAAGTTAAGAATTACTTGGACAAGTTAGATGTCTTCAAGTCGGCAGGGCCTGACAAAATACATCCTGGAATGCTTAAGGAACTGGCTGAAGAGATCTCTGAGCCATTCGCAGTTATCTTTGAGAACTCGTGGAGGATGGGAGAGATCCCAGAGGACTGGAAAAGGGCAAATATATTCCTATCTGTAAAGAGGGGAATAAGGACAACCCAAGGAATTATAGACCAATCAGCTTAACTTCAATACCCAGTAAGATAATGGAGCAAAGAATCAAACAATCAATTTGTAAGTACCTGGAAGATAATAATGTGATAATAACTAACAGTCAACGTAGATTTGTCAAGAACAAATCATGACAAACCAACATAACATCCTTCTTTGACAGGGTAACAAGCCTTGTGGATAGAGGAGAAGCTGTAGATGTGATATATCTTGTCTTTAGTAAGGCTTTTGATACTGTCTCTCACATGATCTTCTCATAAACAGACTAGGGAAACATAGCCTAGACCAGAGGTGGGCAAACTACGGCCCGCGAGCCACATCCGGCCTGAGGGACCCTCTTGCCTGGCCCTTGAGCTCCTGGCTGGGGAGGCTAGCCCCTCTCCCGCTGTCCCCCCTCCCCCGCGGCCGTGCGGGCAGCAGGGCTGCGAGCTCCGGCCGCTCTGAGCGGCATGGTGTGGTGGTGGCGTGCGTGTGTGCGTGGCAGTGAGGGGGTTGGGTAGGAGGTCCCGGGGGGCAGTCAGGGACAGGGAGCGGTTGGATGAGGCAGAGGTTCTGGGATGGGGCGGTCGGGGAACAGAGGGATTGGATAGGGTGTGAGAGTCCAGGGGGGCCTGTCGGGGGGCAGCGGGGTGGATAGGGGCTGGGGGGCACTCAGGGGACAGGGCTGTCAGGGGGCGGGGGTGTGGATAGGGGTCGGGGCAGTCAAGGGACAGGGAGCATGGTGGGTTGGATACAGGGTGAGATCCCGGGGGGGGTGGTTTGGGGCGGGGGGTCCCGGGAGGGGGCGGTCAGGGGACAAGGAGCAGGGAGAGTTGGATGGGTCAGGGGTTCTGAGGCGGGCAGTCGGGGGATGAAAAATGGGAGCGGGTGGATAGGGGGTGGGGGCCAGGCTGTTTCGGGGGCACAGCCTTCTCTACCCGGCCCTCTATACAATTTCACACCCCGATGTGGCCCTCGGGCCAAAAAGTTTGCCCACCCCTGGCCTAGACAAACCTGCTATAAGGTGGGTCCACAACTGGTTGGAAAACCATACTCAGAGAGTAGATATCAATGGTTCACAGTCCATATTGAGTGAGGTCCCTCCAGGATCTGTTCTGGGTCCAGTTCTGTTCAATATTTTCATAAATTATTTGGATAATGGCATAGGGAGTACACTTATAAAGTTTGTGGATCATACCAAGCTGCAGGCACTTTGAAAGACAGAATTAGAATTCAAAATGATCTTGACAAACTGGAGAAATGGTCTGAAATAAATACGATGAAATTCAATAAGGACAAATGTAAGGTACTCCACATAGGAAAGAACAATCAGTTGCACTTATACAAAATGATGTAAGAAAGAAAAAAGCTAAATATGAATCAACAGTGTAACACTGTTGCAAAGAAAGCAAACATTATTCTGGGATGTATTATCAAGAGTGTTGGAAGTAAGATACTAGAAGTAATTTTTCCACTCTACTCAGCACTGGTGTCCAGTTCTGGATGACACACTTAAGGAAAAAGGTAGACAAATTGAAAAAAAAGCCTATAGGAGAGCAACAAAAATGATTAAAGGTCTAGAAAACATGACCTCCCATGAAAAAATGGGGTTTCTTTATTCTGGAGGAAGGAAGACTGAGGGGAGACATGATAACAGTCTTCAAGTATGTAAAAAGTTGTTATAAAGAAAAGGGTGATAAATTGTGCTCTTTATCCACTGAGGACAGCACAAGAAATAATGGGCTTAAATTGCAGGAAAGGAGATTTAGGTTAGACATTAGGAAAACTTCCTGACTTTCAGGGTAGTTAAGCAGTAGAACAAATTGCCAAGGGAGATTGTGGAATCGCTGTCATTGGAGGTTTTTAAGAGCAGGTTAGACAAGCACCTGTCACGGATGGTCTAGATAATACTTAGTTCTGCCTCGGTGCAGGGGCCTGGACTAGATGACCTTTCCAGGTCCCTTCGGTCCTACATTTCTATGATTCTGTGGCCCGCAGCACACTACCTCCATCCCCTTTTGCTGGAGGTGGCTGCATCACTTCTGCCAGCTTTACACCTGCACGTGTTACCCTGCGCAGGAGGGATTCTCCACTGGCTGCCTCCAGCCTGAATACGGTCGCTTTCCACCATCTGAGCAATGCAGAGCAGCTGGGGCAGATCAGGGAATCTGGGTGGCTTCCATTGCAGCAGTCCTGCCATGAAGGAACCAAAACCTGGGTTGCTGTGACCACACCTTTGTCTGTGTGGAGCAGCTGCTGTTTTGTCATTAGCTTGGGATGTAATTTGCTGTTCCCAACCATTGCGGCTCTGCAGCAGTTCAGGCGCAGGCCTGTGCCCAGTGTGCTCCCTAGCCCAGGGAGTCAGACACCCTTCCGGGAGCGCAGCTGCAGCTTGGCCCTTAGGGGGGTGCTGAGCAGACTCAGAGGGCTGGAAGGGACAGAGACCCAGTGCTCATCCAGCTGGTTCTAACTGGTGTAGATGAAGTTTAAAATGTACTGGGCCTGATTCTCATTTGCACTGGGGCCCTTTACACTGTGCTGGCCTTACAGTTGTAGCTGTAACTGGCACCCGCATTAAGGTCCAGAGTGGGCATGAGTGTAAAGGAGAATCAGGCCCTGTTATTCCTGTAGTTATTCCTAACTGGAACCCAATGAACACTTCAGTGCTCAGCCCCTCGCTTCCCTTCTTCCACCTGGCCCTCAGTCCTCCTCTCTGCTCTTCTCCCATTGCAGCTCCTGCCCTGTGTCCCTCCAGAATCCAATGGGGGGCTGCAGAGGTGGCATGCAGCTCCCTTCCCCCCGTTGAGATGTGTTGAGCTCAGAATTGGGGCTTGATTCTGCAGGACACAGAATGAGTAGCTGTTGCTGTAAGGCAGGTCAGACCCAGCGGATTGACACCTTTCAAGGAAACCCCTGGCACAAACCTAAGAGTTGGGTGTGAGAACAGAGTGAGCGCAGACCGTGTGCCTGGCATCCCTCACCCCCTTGTGCTGTATTTGGCTGCTGTCTTGCCCCGCGCCTGCTGCATGTATATCAAGTGTTTGTCCCTCTTTACCTTTTCACCCTTCTCCAGCAAATGCCACCACCATCAACCTCCCCGCCAGCACCTTAGAGATCCAGCGATTTCCCCGGGAGCCGCAGAGAAGCGCAGGCGCCGAGAGACTGGAGAGGGGGGCAGGGAACGAGCCGATCACAGCGACCGTCATCCCCCAGATCAGCGGGGTGCAGACCTGCAATACTGTGCGGGTGCTGGAGTGGAAAGATGGGGTGGCCACTCTGCCTGGCAGCAACTTAAGGGTAAGTGCGGGGAAGCCAGACCTCTGTACACTAGCACCCTTAACCCCGGCTGGGCGCACCCATGGAGAATTATGAACTGGCAGGTTATGCAGCTGCTTTTCTAGGAGGGCAATAAGAGCATCTCCTTGGGCTCCTGCCCTCCAGGTTCATCCTTAGGGTTTTATCTTCTGAGCCTGTTCCTCATTAGCTGAGAATGAGAGGGGACCCTTTAAATCGCTGGCCAGCCTTTGGGTGGAGGATGCTGCAGGTGTGCCCACAAACAGGTAACTGCACACGCTGAAGGAGCAGACGTCACTGGCTCTGTATGGTCCAGTGGCCTTTCAGAGCACAGCTGTGGCCCCCGTGCGTGTACGCTTTTGCAGGCCAAACCATGGCACCCACCACTGAAATGTTGGCCTAAGTATGTCCTGTCAGGACGATCTTTAGAGGTGGTTCGGCGGGTGTTTATGCTAAGCACCTACTGGGGCTGGCTCGGTAGCTCAGTGCTAGTGATCCACGCACAACACACAGCTGCAGTGACTAGACTGTTACAGTAACCGGTGTACCCCGTCCCCTCCACTACCTCAGCCAGCCTCCTCCGGGCCGTCCCAGCCTCCGGACAGCACTCTGCCCCTCCCTGCTGTGTCAGCCACCAGGCCAAACCCTGCCGTCTCCATGGCAGTGAAAAGCTTTCCCTGAGGTTGAATAGCAGGTCAGTGAAAGGGCTGGGTGGAGACCCCACAGCTCCCATACCCCCATCCTATTCTTTGCCCCTCTCTCACCTGGTAGGGCTGACCTGGCATGTCCAGCACCAGGGGAAGGGTTGACCTTCATGGGAGAGATGGGTCACCAATGTTATGTCTGAGTCCATTAGTCCTTCATGCCTTATGTTTTTGTGATGGCCGCCATCTTGGCTGACACACTGGGGTTTGAACTAGGAACCTTCACATCTAAAAATCACAAGCTGCTACAACTTGAGCTAAGGCTTCCTAGCTGGGACTGTCCCAGACTCCCGTCCCTTGTGGGTGGGCCCAAAGAGGGACCTGTGGCACACTCCCCAGTGGATTATGCTTTTATCTTTCTTCTCTCTTGTGTGTGCGCATTAATAACCCAGTTTCGGATAAATGAATATGGGACGCTGAAAGTGGTGAGTGCGGATAAGATCCCCCCTGTGGAGCCTCTAAAGGAGAGTCATGCGGAGAGAGATGGGGAGTTGGAGGTGGCGCCCACCAGCAGGGACAATCCAGCTGCTGCTCAGGGTAAGGATGCTAGCTTGGCACGATTTTGGCTCTAGGCGCCCTGCTAGGCACCATGACTTGGAGAGTGCTGGGAAGAGACAGCACTTCCTCTTACTGTGGCTTGGTGGGTGGGCCCAGGGCTGGGGAGCTTTTGAGGGAGTCCCACTTGCTTACACTGGCTCTGTTTGGCTCTGATGTCTTTAAACATGGGGAAGCGGTATTTGTGTCAGAGGTGATGTTAATATCTCTGTCACACTGGGCCATGGGGAGGGTGGGTTTCTGCTGGTGGCTCTCCTCTGAAGTCATCTCAGACCCTAAAGGGAGGGTGGGGGTGAGCTAAGTCACAGTGGGTTCCAGAGCTCTGCCTTCCCAACCCCTCCAGAAAGATCCCCACTTCTGCCCCTATAGACGGGTGTTTGGCTTTCCCTCATGGGAAATCCAGAAGGCTCCTTTATCCGCTTGTCGTTGGTGTCTTCTGGAGGGCCAGTAGCCCAACAGACCTGTTGCCCTGTCCCAAAACCCCAGTGGCTGGCTGGAACCATTGCATCATTTTCAGGCAGAGATTCCATGGGGCTTTCTCCCTCTCTGTACCGCATTATCGTCTTGCTAAGGAGTGAGACGGTCCATCCTGTCCAAGCCCAGCCCAGCAATCAGCTGCACACTGGCTCTGGGAACCTGCTGACTACAGGGCCTGCTTCCAAAGTGCCTCCCTCAGTCCTGCCCCGGGGTAGGTCTGCAAGAGAGCTTCAGCCTCCCCAGGGCATGTGTGTGGTGCCACGCCCACCCTCGAACTGCGTGGGAGGCAGGTGTCTTCTGATCTGTACTGTTCTCCTTCCCCGGCGGCTCTCTCCCGTTGAGAGTTCACTTTCCTTTCACTCTCTCCTGACGCAGACGTGCCCGAGCAGCCCAAGCTGCCGACAGCAGAGGGTATGTGTCACTGCGATACCTGCGGCCGGAGACATGTGTCGGAGGGGGCCCGGGAGGGCAGGGGATTCTGCAGCGAACACTGTCATCGGCAGTTCAAGGAAAGGTAAAGGAGACGCCACTTCGGGTTGGGGAAGAAGAACCTTAGGGAGAAATGCTCTGAGCCAAACCCTGTCTTTCTCAGACCAGCCTTTGTTCTCTAGAAGAGAAGGGGATATGGGGTGTCTCTCCGTGGGCTGGGAGACCCCTCTCTTGTTCCTGTGGGCAGGTTATTCTATAAGCAAACGCGCAGGATGCCCCTGAGCTTGTTGAAGTCAGGGCGAGTTTTGCTATTGATTTCAGTGGGGCCAAGCTTTCACTCAGATTGTTTATGGTCTCAGTGCAGGAGTGGGCTGAGCCTGGCACTATGAGAAGCTTCCCCAGGGAAAGGCGTCCTCACCTTGGTCCCCGCAGGACACGTTTTCCCTCATCTGATTTCCCAGCTCACAGATGAGGGCAGGCCACCACATGTAGATCTGGATCTCCAGTGCCCCGTCATTCTGGGTTACTTGGATCAAGGCATTTGGTCCACACCGTTACAAAGATCAGTCTATTTGGATCTGGATTCAGATTTGGATTTCAGACACCCCAAAGTTCGAGGATACTTGGATGCAGGATTTTGGTTCAGGCTTATCTCTTAATTTTGACCTCATGAAGACACATGTTCTTGGCAGATTGCTCATTTTAATCATGAGGAACCGTGTGTGTGTGTGTGCATGCATATATGTTTGTGCCTGTGTGTACGGGTGTGTTTTGGCACTGGAGGAGGAATTGGTTGCTTCTCAGACTGGTGTTGGCCGCACAACCTTCCTCCCTGCCAGGCCCCTTCAAACCAAGTTTGCTGACATCCCAATGTGCAGCGTGGCTCTTCTCTGCTGATGGGCCTTACAATCCCTTCTCCCCTGCAGGTCTGTCATAGTGGAGAACTCTGCCGGCAGCACTAATGCCACCGAAATCCTCAAGCCGGTGAAAAAACGGAAAAGAAAGGATTACCAGAGCCCTTCGGAGGAGGAGGAGTATGAATCAGAGCAAATGGTAGGGGAGAGGGACGGCACAGAGGGGACAAGATCACACACAAATACTTGTCAGTGGAGAGGCTAGGGTGCCCTGCCATTGTGTGTGTGTGTGTGTGTTTGTGTCCCCTTTTTTTATTTATAATTGTCAGTGTTATATCAATTATACGTCCAAGTATTAATCAGAAACTGACAACTTATCTCCAAAGAGCGGAAAGAGAGTGGAAGAAATAGACATTCAAAGGGACCGACCCTTGAATACTGTGGACGTCTTGGGCCAGATTTTCAGAGGACTCTGTGCCTGGGTGGACGGTGGGTGCTGAGCACTCTTGAAAACCAAGCCATGATTGTGGATGCTGAACACTTCAACCCCCAGCCCTGAGCTCCGTGAGAACCCTGGCCTCGTGAGCATGAAACACCAAGAAACTACCCTTAAAAGACAGAGCGCATCTGCCTCTGTGACCCAGATGCTGTGTTCTGGGGCCTAAAGCACCAACTGGCCGAAAAAATAAGATGGCACTGCCCACAATAAATCCATCTTTAGTGAGGTCCTTTCAAATCCACTCCCAAATCCCGCTCCAACTGCTTCGGTCTACTCACAAGCCAGATCTTTTTGGCTGTCCATTTGTTGGATTTGGGTACCCAAAAATTCTTGAGCACTGTCATAATCAAAGAAGGTCTGAGACACTACAAGGCTGGTGAGTGACTGACATCAGTTCTCTGTCCTCTCATGGTTAGGAGGAGAAGCAGGAAGAGAGAAAGAACTCGGGGGGAGACCCCACCATCAGCAACACGGAGAGCGAAGAGTGGAGCATGAACCAGCATGGTAAGGGGTTTGGCAGAGCAGTCTCTAGTCACTGCTTCCCAGGCAGCAGCAGCTACAGGTGGGTAAAAGACAGCTGCAGTGACCTGCTCACCATCCAGGTGACAACATCCCGGCGGGGGGGCACTCCTGTAGCTCATGATGCCACCGGAGGCCCCCTGATGAAATGATGTTACCTTGTATTGCATGGATGATTAGCCATAGGAACTGTCAGATTGGTTCAGACCCGCCTAGTCCCGTGTCTAGTCTCTGAATACATCTACTGATAGCATTAAGATTTGGGTTCCTATAGTCCCTTTCCCACCAGAGAGCTCCCCAAGTGAAGAGAGGATGGATGGCCCAGGACTTAGGGTGCTGGGTCAGTGGTTAGGTAGACCTGGGTTCAATCTCTGCTTTACCATAGACTTCCTATGACCTTGGGCAAGTCACTTAGTTTCTCTGTGCCTTGGTTCCCCCTCTGTGCAATGGGTCTAGTAGCACTTGCCTTCCTCCCAGGGGTCTTTAATGGGTTAAAAATTGTGACCGGAGCCAGATAAACATCTCAGATAGGCACATGCCAGTACAAATGCATCAGCTCACACTCAGCCTTGCGAATTGGTTAGCCCCTGAGCCAATGGAGCTGGCCTGTCTCTGGCTGCTTTGGGGACTCCCTCTTGTTGTTTTTATAGCTGTTCCTGAACCTTTGGTTGGATTAAAAGGAATGGGACTTATTGCCTGACCCTGGGCCCCTCACTATAAGCAGTGGCACCATGTAAAGGGATAGAAAGAAGACTGGCCTAGGTCTGGTCTGCATGGGAGATGGCTTTCCATCTCCCCCCTCCAGCTGAACAGATGGACAGACAGGGCTTTGGCCCAGTGTTACGCCTGGAGGGCGGTGCCTGCCGTCACTGGGGATGGGAGAATGTCACTGAGAGCAGGATACAGCCCTTTTCGTCTAGGTGCGTCATTCACTGGGCAGGCCCACCTCTGCCTTCCCCCGTCTCCGAACGCAGGTGAAAGCGGTTGGAGGCTGGTGAAGGACCCTGCGCGATGCACTCTGGGGTGAGGTGGGGGGAGCTGGTCTGCCTTTCCCCTTGCCTGGACTGGACCATCTCAAGGGTCGGTTCCTATGCAAACTAACCAGATCTTCAGCCGCGTCTCTGACTGGCATGTGTGTGCGTTTTTGCCGAGCTCAGGTTCCAGTGAGGAGAAGAAAGAAGGCTGGTCCTGGGCGTCCTACCTGGAGGAGCAGAAAGCCATTGCTGCCCCTTTAAATCTGTTCCAGGGCGTGAGTTGGGATTTTCTTTCCTGATGCCTCCTCTTCTCCTGGCTTTTCTTTTGTCTCTTCTTGTCCCCTCTCCATCTCGTTCCTGTTTTCCTAGCTTTGAGCAATGCCCAATCCTCTGCCGCTCTCCAGCTTTGCTCTAGCCCTCCTCTTTGTGACCTTTGCCCCCCACTCGAAGCCTGTTTGCTCAGCAAATGCCCTAAAGAGTGATGGCCCTGGCAATGCCCTTCTCCTCCTTCCCCTTGATTCTGCCCCACCCCGACCTTCACCATCTGCCCGCTGGCTGGGAAAACGTGAGTCTAATTCACTCTACGAACCGCTCTTTCCTGCCCTTGTCTGGGCAAGAGATGAGCCCATAGCTCCAGTTGCAAACACCCCTATACTTAGGGGAGGCTCATCTCCAGGCTGGGCAATAGGGAGTGCTCAGGGGAGCATGCATGGCAAGCTGTACTGTTGTGTTTCCTGTCCTGTTGGCAATGAGAGAAATAAAACCACAGAAAACAGAGAATAGCTTTAAAACACAAAAAAACCCCATTGGTTAACCCCAGGACTCCGTCCCCCAATGGGCTGTGATGGGTGATTGGAGCATGTCTATTTCTCTCTTGTTTTCAGTACCAGTCAGTCGCCCAGCACAAGAACGGCTTCAAGGTGGGGATGAAGCTGGAGGGGATTGATCCCCAGCACCCTTCGATGTACTTCATCCTGACTGTGGCTGAGGTAAGACATGGGACTGATAGGGACCTCCTGGCTCATCAAGTCCAGTCTCCTGCTATTGCAGGGAACCTGGGCATATGATCTTGACGATAAACATATCGAGCTCCAACTTGACACTAGTTGCGTGGTTTGCCCCCATTCCTCCTACTGGGAGGCTGTTCCAGAACCTCCCTCCTCTGATGGTCTTCAGCATGACATTGCCATTCCATGTCCTCCTGTGCAGCCACAGCTACAGGCCGACAGCTCCTGCCCGCCTTTCGCAGCTCCTCCGCTGCCCTTTCCCCACGCGTGCTCACAGCCGTGTTGTGGGCGGGGTTTCCAGGAGAGAAGGAAATGCTGTGCTCTCTGGCTCAGCAGACCACTCGTGAGTCACACAGTTAGGCCATCTGTTCAAACCCAGAGCTGGCTGGCAGTCACCCAGACCATCGCTTGGCCAAGCTGCTGGTTGTGAAATGCACTGGTGGTTTGGTGGTGTATCTCAAGTGAGTTGGGGGTGTCAGTCGGGTTGGTAGAGGATGGGTGGCCACGTCGCAGAATCACCATCTCGGTTGGCGGCCATATTAGCACGGTCGTCAGAGGAACCCAGGAGTGAGTAGACCATGGAGACGGAAGTACCCTATGGTCCCTTGATTTAATCACTCTTGGACAGTCTGAGCCACGTTGGTGGGGCAGTGAGTAGGAGCTTGTTCTTCCACTGTCCGATCTGCACCCATTCTGTGGATAAACAGAGGCCTTCAGTCTCTAGGCTGTCAGGCCAGACCCTTCCATCTGTACTGCATTTGTGTCAGGTGCACAGTCCGTGACCTACAGCACTCATGGGCCAGCAGCTGAAGTCTACTCAATCCTTCTTCAAGGTGAGAAATTCCACAAAGCAGCTGTTTTGTTTATTTCTTGCTGCTGGCATATTTTTGCCAGGGCAACAACCTCTTGTAAAACGCTTGGGAGAAGGAGAGGGGGGAATTTGCCACTGTGAGATCTTTATAACCCTGGATCCACACCAGTGCTGACTGCGTCACCGTTTCACCCTGTGCCCCGACAAGAAAGGCTGGCGGTAAAGTCGGAATCTTTCTGTCGCTGTTGCTGAGAGTAGAAGTACTGGGGCCAGCGGCTCAGTGCCTGCCCTGTTCCTATGTTAAACGCACAGATCTCCCAGACTTCAAATGCATTTCCTGATTCCTGACACCAGCATGTCAATATGGCTCTCCAGCCTTCTCAGCAAGCTAGCAAAGAGGTAAGTGATGGGGCTTGTGCGTGGGCTGCCAGACAGACGTCTTAGGCACATGTTGCTTGAAGGGAGTTAGAGCACACCCGGGGCAGTGCAACTGGGGGGCGCTCTCATCCTTCAGTTCCCTTCCCCTCCTCCCTGCAGGTGTGTGGTTATCGGATGCGTCTGCACTTTGACGGCTACTCTGAATGCCATGATTTCTGGCTGAACGCCGACTCCCCCAACATTCATCCTGCTGGCTGGTCTGAGGAGACGGGGCACAAACTGCAGCCCCCCAAAGGTAAGAGGTCGGTGACCTCAGGACTGTGGACGCTGCTCCAGATGGGGCTTCCCCTTGTGTGCTGGCTGTCAGGATGCGTGGGAGCCTGTGGGACCTCTGAGAGCAGGAGAGGGCTGGTTATGTCTTCCTCAGTGCTCAAACCGAGGATGGAGACCTGTAGGGAGAAGAGGAGACAGTGGTGCTACAGGGGGAGGAGTCAGATTCTCCCATGTGGGAGGGCGTGGCACTGCATGGCACAGTATGTTAATGTAGGTGTCTGTCGCCTCTGGAGGTCTGGGTTCAAATCCTGCTCAGATGTTGAGACTTTTAGTCCCGGGTGTCATGGTCCCAGCCAGGAGCATGGTGGGCAGCACTGAAAAGCAGATGTGTAGGGCCTGACCCAGTGAGGGGCCAAGCACACAGACCAACGGGAGCGAAGAGTGCTTGTCGCCCTTGGCCCCTGTGGCTAGTAGCGGTACTGCAGCATTCCCCATTCTGCCTGTGCCACAACCACTACGCCGCCATGCAGGGCCGTCCTTACCCATATGCCAACCACTGGTGAAATTTCCTGGTGCCCCGCGCAGCTGCGTGCTGCTCCAGCCCCTGCCTGGCTCTTCTCCAGGGCCCTGCTCCGCCCCAGCCCCACCCCCACTCCCCACAGTTCTGCAGCAAGGTTGGGTCTGCACTCACTGGTGGCGGGAAGTGCAGTGACCCGGCCCCAGTCCGCGCCGCCGGTGAGTGCTGGGGGGTGGTTCCCCCTTACCCCCCAAGCCAGCCGCCCCCCCACAGGGGGGCTGCGTAGGGCCCCAGAACAGCTAGGGACGGCCCTGCTGCCATGTGCACCCATTCGGGAGTGATGAGGGCTGCAGGGTGGTAGAAGGGTAGATGCTGGGCAGGAGGCAGTGGGTGGATGTTGGCTCCCCCGTCTGACGCCTAGGCAGTGCTTTGAAGTACAGCATAGAGGTACCACGCCTGTCCTTGCAGGTCCCGCTGGCCTGTGGAGGAGCTGCTGCTCTCTCTGTACATTTGCTTCTGTCTTTTCTTTTCCTGAGGGTGTTTAGGTTACAAAGAGGAGGAGTTCAGCTGGATGAACTATCTGAGGATAACGAAGGCTCAGGCTGCTCCCAGGCACCTCTTTGTGACCCCAAACAATGTGAGTGGCAGATCCTTCCAAGCATACTCCTCTACCTTCACATGCATTTCCCCCCAAAGGGGATCTCCCCACCAGTTTTGCTTTGGCTGCTTGCCCCCGATCCCTTCCCAATCCCAATAGTAATGCTGCTTCTGAAATGGGGGTGACCCACAGAGAACAGGACCGACCTGTTCATGCACCGTGCACACAAAGAACAGTGTAAATTAGTGGCTGTGTCACTGCATCACCAATGCTGGGGGTTGTTCAGATAAGGGAGGTTTGTTCGGACCCATCTCTAATACAGCCTGTGTCTACACTTAAGGTGCCATGTGGAGTACAGGCACGACACACGCCGCAGTGAAAGGCTCCAGCAGGGGGGAAAGGCTCTGGCAGGGTGGAGGCAGCAGGATAGACATGGGAGGCACTGCCTGGGTGTGTGGAGAACTGTGTAGGGTTTATACCAGGGGGTTCAGGCATGTCGCGCGCTTACTCCACTCTACTCACCTAATCCGTCCGTCACTGCCTACACTGCTACTTATGCCCGCGCTAGCCAGACGTGCAGTGCCCATACTCTACCTGCCGCCATAAATGTAGATATAGCCACAGACAGAGCTGGTCAAAAATATTTGTTTAAAAATATTTCCAGGAAAACTTTTTTCTTTTTTTAAAAAAATTTCTAGATTTTTTTTTAAACCAATAAAAGGTCAGTTTTTCACCTGTATCCTTCCTTTCTCTCTCTTTCTTCCATGTTCTCTCCTTTTTTCAGAAGCAAAATGGAATGGAACAGGGAGAGAAAGGGGAGGGGGGTGGGTGATACCTGGAATATTTGTACAAAGAACCCTGAATAAAATATCCTTTTTGCTGACATTTTCAAAAATTTTCTAGGGGAAAAAAAAAAGGCCTTATCAGCTCTTAAAGAATAAATAATAATAATCCATCATTGTCTCTCTGATAAAATCAATACCAACAAATGATGTGTGATTATCGCAACAATTTCTCATTCAGCTTTGTCAGTGCAGTATTTATGACACTGTGTTTTATGTAAATGTTATATCTGAGAAGACTGGACCAGGTGGGCGTGATGAGAGGGGAGTGCAGGAATTGTGAACAAGTTAGGAGGGGAGTGCAGGTGTCAGAGGTTTAGGATGAGAATACTGCCACTGTCTTTCCTCATGTCAACCCCTAGTAATAAAGATTGTTGCTAGAGATTGGAAAGCAATAGTGGAAACAAGTGACTTATTACAGACCCTAATTCTTAGGGAAGCTGTTCTTGTCTGGGACTGCAGCATCTAGCAGGGGCCTGGCAGTCTTGATTCATCTGTATCTTCCCAGATCTGTGAGCAACTTGCCTTGGTACCTAAGCCACGTCATGTAAATTCCCCGTGCCTCAGTTTCCTTACCTGTGCCTGCTTCCCAGGGGAGCTGTGAGGCTAAATTCACTAATGTTAAAAGCACTTTGAGCCCCTCAGATGAAGGGCACAGTGTTACTGCTCAAGCGTTCCATATGGTGTCGGCCAGCAGCTGCTCAGGGCATGGTGGGGAAGGGCTGGGGACATAGCCATAAGAGCAAACCGATTGGTGCCCAGACACACCTACCCTGTTTCTCTCCTTTCCCCAGAACACCGTTCCCACGGGATTCCAGGTGGGCACGAAACTAGAAGCTGTGGACCGCATGAACCCTTCCTTGATATGCGTTGCCACGGTGACGGATGTGGTGGACAATCGTTTTCTGGTGCACTTTGACAACTGGGATGATACTTATGACTACTGGTAAGAACACTGGCATGACCTTCCAGCACTGCCTCACTGTGCTGCCTCCTGCAGTGACTGATCCTGGATGTTTCCCAGGATGTGGATAATGCACTTGGCCAATTGTCTGGTACTGTCCCGAGGAAGTGAACTTCTTCCTGCAAGGATGAGGAAATGTCAAACCCTAAAGGGACCAAGCAGGCCTAAGTGTTATCGTTCCCCACCGCAGTCCCTTCTAGTCCATGATTCTATGTCTTCTTAAAATAACTCTAAAGACAGGCCTGAACCAAACCCTGGTTCTGAGCCCACCTGAACTTTGAGAAAGTTCAGACCTTGAGCCAAAGTTTGCAGCTGAGCTCAGGCCCATTGTGGATTAATTCTGCACAGTTAAACTCTGCTACAAATGCAGAATCTCGAAGTCCAACATCATAACCAGCAATCTCTGACCCTCTCACCACACCCCCGTCCTGTCACCTGGAGAGCAGCATTATCACAGAAACTTGATGGAATGATGAATATCTGTGGGACACAGTAATACCAGGGTTCAAAATGCATAGGAATGTGCAAAATATATAGGAATGACAGAGTCGGTTGCGCTGGTGGGGGAGTGCCACTGTATGTGAAAGAAAGCACAGAGTTCAATATAGTAAAAATCTTAAATGATTCAAATGGTCCCATAGAATCTCTATGAATAGAAATTCATGAGTATAGCAGTAGAAATCACTGACCACTGCACTGTGACTGAAATGCTCAGGGAGATTAGAGAGGCTACAAAACCAGAAAATCCAATAATAATGGGGGATGTCAACTATCTCATATTGATTGGATACATGTCCCCTCAGGATGGGATGCAGAGAGAAAATTTCTAGGCACCATAAATGACTGCTTCTTGGAGCAGCTAGTCCTGGAACCCACAAGGGGAGAGGCAATTCTTGATTTAGTCCTAAGTGGTGCACATGTTCTGGTCCAAGAGGTGAATGTAGCTGAACCGCTCGGTAATAGTGACTGTAATGTAATTACATTTAACATCCTTGACAGGGGCAAAATACCAAAGAAACCAACCACAGTAGCATTTAACTTAAAAAGGGGGAACTACACAAAAAGGAGGAAGCTAGTTAAATGAAAATTAAAAGAAATAATCATGAGTGAAATGCCTGCAAGCATCATGAAATTATTTAAAAACACCATACTAGAGGCTCAAACTAAATGTATGCCCAAATTAAAAAACAGACAAACAGTAAGAGGACCATAAAAGTGCCACCATGGCTAAACAACAGAGTAGAAGAGGCAGTTAGAGACAAAAAGACATCCTTTAAAAATTGGAAGTCACATCCTACTTAGGAAAATAGAAAGGAGCATAAACTCTGGCAAGTCAAGTGTACAAATATAATTAAGAAGCCCAAAAAATAATTTGAAGGGCAACTAACAAAAGATACTTTAAAAAAATTGCTGTTAGTTTTTGTATGTCAGAAGCAGGAACTCTGCCAAACAAAGAGTGGGGCCACTGGACGATCAAGGTGCTAAAGGAGCACTCAAGGAAGACAAGGCCATTGCGGAGAAGCTAAATGAATTCTTTGCATCCGTCTTCACTGCAGAGGATGTGAGGGAGAGTCCCATACCTGAGCCATTCTTTTAGGTAACAAATCTGAGCCATTGTCCCAGGTTGAGGTGTCAGTAGAGGAAGTTTTGGAACAAATTGATTAAATCAAACACTAATAAGTCACCAGGACCAGATGGTATTCACCCAAGAGTTCTGAAGGAACGCAAATATGAAATTGCAGAACTACTAACTGTGGTATGTAACCTATCATTTAGATCAGCCTCTGTACCAGATGATGGGAGGATAGCTAATGTAATGCTGATTTGTTTTTTTAAAAAGGATCAAAAGGCGATCCTGGCAATGTTAGGATAATAAGCCTAACTTCAGTAACAGGCAAATTAGTTGAATCTATAGGAAAGAACAGAATTATCTCACACATAGATGAACACAGTAGGCTGGGGAAGAGTCAACACAGCTTTTGTAAAGGGAAATCAGGCCTCACCAATCTACTAGAATTCTTTGAGGGGTCAACAAACGTGTGAGCAAGGGTGATTCAGTGGATATAATATACTTGGACTTTCAGAAAGCCTTTGATAAGGTCCCACACCAAATGCTCTTTAGCAAAGTAAGCAATCATGGGATAAGAGGGGAAGGTCCTCTCATGGGTCAGTAACTGGTTAAAAGATAGGAAACAAAGAGTAGGAATAAATGGTCAGTTTTCACAGTGGAGAGAGGTCAATAGCAGGTTCCCCCAAAGATCAGTACTGGGACCTGAGC
Source organism: Lepidochelys kempii (assembly GCF_965140285.1). Classification (NCBI taxonomy): domain Eukaryota; kingdom Metazoa; phylum Chordata; order Testudines; family Cheloniidae; genus Lepidochelys; species Lepidochelys kempii. The sequence goes on along the minus strand of NC_136392.1, from coordinate 25,117,718 downwards.
TGTTCAACATATTCATAAATTATCTGAAAAAATGGGTAAACAGTGAGGTGGCAAAATGTGCAGACAATACAAAATTACCCAAATTAGTGAAGTCTAAAGCTGACTGCAAAGAATTACAAGGGGATATCACAAAATTGGGTGACTGGGCAACAAAAAAGGCAGATGAAATTCAATGTTAGTAAGTGCAAAACAGTGCACACTGAAAACATAATCCCAACTATACATATAAAATGATGGGTCTAAAACAGCTGTTACAGCTCAGGAAAGAGATCTTGGAGTCACCGTGGATAGTTCTCTGAAAACATCCACTCACTGTGCAGCAACAGTCAAAAAAGCTAACAATGTTAGGAACCATTAGGAAAGGGATAGATAATAAAACAGAAAATATCTTAATGCCACTATATAAATCCATGATATGCCCACACCTTGAATACTGCATGCAGTTCTGGTCACCTCATCTCAAAAAAGATATATTGGAAAAGGTACAGAGAAGGGCAACAAAAATGATTAGTGGTATGGAACAGCTTCCACATGAGGAGAGATTAATAAAACCGGGACTTTTCATTTTAGAAAAGAGATTACTAAGAGGGGGATATGATAGAAGTCTATAAAATCATGACTGGTGTGAAGAAAGTAAATAAGGAAATGTTATTTACTCCTTCTCCTAACACATGAACTCGGAGTCCCCAAATGAAATTAATAGGCAGCAGGTTTAAAACAACATAAGGAAGTATTTCTTCACACAATGCATAGTCAATCTGAGGAACTCATTGCTGGGGGATGTTGTGAAGGCCAAAAAGCATAGGAGGGTTCAAAAAAGAACTAGGTAAGTTCATGGAGGATAGGTCCATCAAGAGCTATTAGCCAAGATGGTCATGGACATGACCCCATGTTCTGGGTGTCCCTAAACCTCTGACTGCCAGAAGCTGGGACTGGATGAGAGGGGATGCATCACTCAATAATTGCCAAGTTCTGTTCACTCTTTCTGAAGCATCTGGCTCCGATCGCTGTCAGAAGGCAGGATACTGGACTAGATGGACTATTGGTCTGACCCAGTAGAGCCATTCTTATGTTCTTAATATTACACCAATTTCTTTGTTTCAAAGCACTGAGAGGGAATGTTCAGCCATTACGCCCACCTCTCATCTGTTATCCAGAAGATGTTTCAGGCATGTCCCCTTTAGCAAGGGAGTACTCTGTTCGTGCCCTGTCTGTGGGAGAAGGAAAGGTTGCTGTCCTTCCTTTTAAAACACTCAGGTTTTTTTATTTTGTTTGGATTGTGATTCTCTGCAGAGCTCCAAGCCAACGGTGCCCAAATTTTGTCCAGCTGAGGCCTATTCTAGGGTCTAGGAACTGCCCCCACAGAACAGACAATGAAACAGATTTCCGCCATGCCACTCTTGTCTGTAATACGGAGGTGGGACCTGTGGAGACTATAGGTGCCAGTGTGCTGTGCTCCACGGGGATCTGAGTGAACGGTCCAGGACTGGCCTCAAGCCCCACACACTACTTAGCCCCGTGGACCACCTCACTCTGAAACTTCACGGGCTGGCCCTGTCTTCCTCTCCAGTAGTAAAGGGGCAGGGAATAATTCACTCCTTTGCCTCTCCCAGCAGTGGGACCACAGGAGTAGCGAGACCTGACTTGCACACAGGCTCATTGTGAAACTCAGGGCTTCATTTATTTCCCCCTCGGAAATTTGGGGCCCCATATATTGTAGCTCTGACCCTGCCAGGACTTGCAGTCATAGGGGCTGCTCCTCTCTGTTGAGGAGGAGGCTGTGTTGTAGAATGCTTAGGTTGGCACATGGCTATTAGGCCGTGCTCTGGCCACCAGTGTGTTGTGCTGTCCCAGCTGGTGCCACCCCTGTGGCAGGACACCTGCCCTGTCTCCTGAGGTCCTGTGCGCTGCCATGGAGCGATCATGGGCATGCCCTGGTTGTGACTGTACCTGCATCCCCCATGAACGTGTATGTGTGTGCTGCAGGTGCGACCCCAGCAGTCCGTACATCCACCCAGTCGGCTGGTGTCAGGCACATGGGAAACCCCTCACGCCTCCTCAAGGTGAGTACGCAGCCAGAGTCCGTATCCCAGGCTGTCGCTGGCTTCCGTGAGCTGAACCCTAGAGAACTCCCACTGTGGTATATTAAGCACACTTGGGACGTCGCGCTAACGCCCTGACTTAGCTGAAGGCTGGGGGAGTTTTGCTTCAGTAATAAGGAACTCAGGATTTTACCCATGGGAGTTTTTTTAAAATAAGGACAGGCCTTGAGGCTGCTGCCAGCAATCCCTCATGTGTTATTTCTCACTTTCCCAACACAGAACACACCCAGCTCCTTCTAAGGATTCTGGGTAGTGTAGTCCAGCAGGCATTTCCTGTACCAAGAAGTACTATAATGAGAAATACCACTAGAGGGCACTCAAAACACCATGTTTTACCCTCCCGCCACAGCCAGCTGGAGCAAGGGGAAGGGGAGGAGCTGAAAAAACCCTGCCCTGGATTTATCTGTGATAGCCCACGTGCAGTGTGCTGGTTCTGTCAGGCCTGTCAGTGAGTTAAAGGAGAGCCCAAGCTGTCGGACGCTGGCACAGGTGTCACTCACTAACATGTCCCCTCCCAGAAGTGGACTTTGGGGTGCAGAAGGAATTGGCACACATCCAGGAGTTTCCAGAGTTCGCTCCGGTACCAGTGCGGACCAAATGTTGCACTGGTCCCTTGCGGGAGCAGGGAATTGTGAGACACCCCCAGAGGAGAAGCCACTCAACCTGCCCATGTTTTCCTGTCCAGACTATCCTGATCCTGACAGCTTCAACTGGGAAAAATACCTGATGGAAACCGGAGCATCTGCAGTGCCAGCTTGGGCCTTTAAAGTGGTGAGTGCTGGGGCCTGGCCCTGCTGCTGGCTCTGCCGGTGCAGTCATGAGCCAGTGGGCACTGGGCTTCTGGAGAGACTGCCATTCCCATGTGGGTCTTTAAAGTGGCATCTGACATAGGCACTCCCTCATATAGAGTCTCAGCCATGCTGGCATGGGCCATTAAAGCAGGGGTGCTGGGCCCGGGCCCCCTGCAGACACTGGATTTGAATTCACGCTCCAGATCTCGTATTTGGAAACTGGGCCTGTGCCTTGTGAGGTTTGCCTGGTGGGCTGAGTCACAGAAACCATTGCCACATGGTTCCCCACCTACAGTGTGATATCCCCAGCAAGCCAGACTGCCTAACTAGGCCTGTGTTTGGGCTTTGCTTTCTCTCCAAAGGCTATGAACAATGTAACTGCTAGCAGTCACAAGTTACCACCCAGCTTTTTCTAAGCAAGCCCATTTATTCTTAATGTGGGAGCATTATAGAGAAAACATATTAAAAACAATAGAAGTTCCTATATCCATGCTAAAAGCTTACCAGAGATCACCCATCAATCTTATGGAGTCTCAGGAGGCCAAAGTCCATCCAACCCTTGCTGGGAAGGATTGGGGCCCGCTTGGACAGAGGGTCCTGTTCATTCCCTGGATCAGAAAGAAGGCCCTGAGTCTTGGATAAACAGCCTGCATTTATCCAAGTCCTTTCTCTGTTGGTCTCTGGATATTCCACTTTGACCCAGTATTTGTGAGCCTCTCCAGGTGGTGGCAGCTCTCTGGAAGTGTAACAACCTGAGTGAATTGGCCCAATCACCTCTCTCTGTTGTTAGTTCCTGGAGGACTGTGGCCCCCCTCCTCCGTGGAATTACAGACTATCGCTGTCCCACAATGATACTGTGACACCCTGCTGGGGTTCTCAAAACTGTGAGCTACTATGTCACCCTCTCAGCCTCAGTAACTGAGAGTTTTGCTGCTGCTAAGCTATGTGTCAGCTCCCTGCCAAACCAGGTTGTCTGCCCTGCCAGCAAACAATTCAGGTCTCTGCAAGTCCAAACCTTTCCTAGCAGGAAACAATCAGTGAATTCCAATTCCCAAGTTCTTCAGAGACGTCTTTCTGCAGTGCACAGCCCCTTCTCACTGTAACACTCTCAAAACCTTGTCAAGTTCACTGCTCCTTTCAAGAGACAGTACAAAGCAGCTTATTAAGGTAACTGGAGTTGACAGATCCTTTGCTCCAATCGCAGCACTGCGTTGGCTTACAGTAAAAGTAAAACAAGTTTATTAACACAAGGACAGAGGTTTCCGTGTTACCAAGTAGAAGGCATTGAGACAGAAAGGGTTACAAACAAAAGTAAAAACACACCCCTAAGATTGAATCTTGGCTTAACCAACTAGAGTCTTTTTGTTCAAAGAAGTTTTTATCTTCACAGTGATTCTTCCAGCATGGCTGGCCTGTTCTTTAGCCACACACGGCGCTCAAAGCACTTGGTGTCTTTGACTCCTCTGGTGAAGGATAACTATGGGGTTTTCTCCGCTCCTTTTTATAGTCCAGTAAACCATTGTAATGTATTCTTTGAAAAGTAAACCCAGATACCTTTCTCTCTCCTGCAGGGGTGTAGACACCATGTTGTCTTCTCCCACACTTGTTAGCTTGATAGCTTTGTTTACTTTAGATATAATTTGTACCTTCATTGTCTGTGCCTGACAACCAGGCTGGTCAGACAGGCAAATACACATTCCTTTCTCTAGGGCAGACTGGGCGTATGCAGTGCTTGTCAAACACATTTTAAGAACCTAGTTTTAGCACATATTTATGACTCTTTGTACATACCCCATACATACACCACACAACAGTGTTACCAGTTTGTATGTGGTACCTCATGTGACATCTTTTAGATACAGGTTTTGACAACAGCGTTTTAGGTGCAGTAAGCATGTCAGGCCTGAGGAGAGTTGCTGATGCAGAGTAGTGAACCACCAATGGCCCTCTGTCACAGATACATAATGCAGTACGATTTCCCAGAGATATTGCAGGAAATTGCCATTGTCCTCTCTGTTCACCTCATTAAGCTCTGAGGCCTCTAAAACCAGAAGGTCTGTGGCTGTGGGCTGGCTTACACTGAAAAGCTACGTCTCTCTGGGATGTGAAAAATCCACACTCCTGAGTGATGTAGTTAAGCCAACCTAACTCCCATTGACCTAGCTACTGCCTCTCAGGGAGGTGGAATACCTACAGCAATGGTGACCCCTTTCTGTCTACAGCGTGTGGTAAGTGTAGTTGTAGCTGTGGCCCTTTAGTTTTTTTAAGTGTAGACGTAGCCTGTGATGGCAAGTGTGTTGGAGAGGAGCAGGGGGCGATGAGAGCTCCGTGATGGATGTGGCAGACCCCACCCACAAGGAGGGAGGGTTTGGGGGAGGTATACACAGAGTGAGAGTGAAGGAAATAGGAGCTTGTGGGCTGTCCTTTGACCCTCTGCACTCTCTGCCCCAGCGGCCACCCCACAGCTTTCTGGCCAACATGAAGCTGGAGGCGGTGGACAGGCGGACTCCCTCCCTCATCCGCGTGGCCAGCGTGGAGGACGTGGAGGATTACCGGATAAAGGTGGGTTTCCTGCTTTCTGCTTGGTGCCTGTGCTTAACTGCCCCTGTAGCTTGCTCCTGCCCACCCCCATCTTATAGTGACTGATAGAAAGATTTCAGTGCAAAATACATGTGTGTGTGTGTGCGTGGGCCAGCCAACCAGCTCGCTTGCCCCCTTCCCCCCCCCATGGGGAATCTGGGGCTTTTCTCTTCCCAGGAGCAGACCCAGATTAAGGCACCACCACATGAGGACCTCTGTGACCCTGCTCCCATCCCTCCTTGGTGTGGCAGCAAGTTTAGGATAAATGGGGGCAGTTCACACCTCTTGGAGTGATTGTTTCAGGCTCTCTGCAGACTCTGGGGCACATCTGTTACACTGGGTACATTTTCATCATCCAAGAGGCTAGAAATGAAAGCTGATATTCTGATATTCTCACATGACTCCAGGAGCTGGGGCCCGGAGCACAGCCCTCCAGTGCCTCTGTTTTAATCCCACCCTGCCAAGAAGTCCACGTGGGTTTAATACTCATTAGAGAGGGACTGTGATGGTTAAACAGTGACCTGTCACCTTGTCTCCTCAGGTCCATTTTGATGGCTGGAGTCATGTCTACGATTTCTGGATCGATGCGGATCATCCGGATATCCACCCCGTGGGATGGTGCTCAAAAACTGGACACCCGCTGCAGCCTCCTCTCAGTAAGTACCGGTGCCGATGCCAGTGTTGTCACCGCGGCCCCATCCTGGTGGCGCTGTGCCTGAGGCCTCGCCCTGGGGGTGTTTGCTCTGACATCACCTGCCCGGTAAGTGCTAGAACCTGTAGCCACCCTGTGCTGTCCCTGCCCCCTGGGCCAGTGAGCACACTGACGCCGTGAGCAGTGCAGGAATACCCCCTCCCCAGCGCGATGCCAGCAGAGCGGGGCTGGTATCTGAACAGACACCAGCTCCACCCACTGTGCACCCCTCTCAATGGGAGCTGGCACCAGCATGCCACACGGCAAATCTCATAGGCCCACACCGCCCTGTGATGGCAGTGGGTGTTTTGTCAATGGACCGAATCTGCAGTGGTGCCATTGAAGTCAATGGACTTACTCCAGCATTACACCACTGTCAGTGAGAGCAGAATCTGGACCGTTGGCTCCAATGGAAACAAGATCAAGCCCTCCGTGTGTATTGGTCCCTGCGCTGATCCCAGCAGGTTTTTATTTTTACCGCCAGTAGCAGTAACAACCCTTGGCACCTCCACACCCAGCAGATCTGCTCCCTGCGTGCCTGCAACCTGTCAGTTGGCTCTGGGGCAGACCCTGGGCACAGCTCCCTGAGCTCGGTGTGAGTCCCAGCAGAGGAGGGAGCGAAGGATTGGGCCCAGATGGGGGTTCGGTACTCTCAGCACTGCACAGATAGCACCACTAGGGGCTGTGAGGCCTGGGATCTTTTGCAGAACTAAGAGCTGTCTCAGCTGCAGGCTGGCCGCCAGAAGCAGGGAAAGCCCTGGCTGGAGTTCCAGAGGAGTGCTCCAACTTGCAGAGCCAGCAGTCTTTAAAATCAGCTTGTTCACCAAGCACCTATGGTGGGAAGTGCTGGCACCTGGCAGCTTCGTTGCTAGCCTGAGGTAGCAGTTGGGTCTCCGAACCCATGACCACATCCTGTCTCTCGTTTGCTCTAGGGCCAAAGGAACCAGCCGCTTCTGCCCACGGGGGCTGCCCTACCTTGGGTTGCAAGAGCATCCCTCATACCAAAGGCTCCAAGTACAGCTTTCACCACAGGTGAGCTCCCCACAGGCAGCCCAGGGGTCAGTCCAGGGCTCCTGCTCTGCTGCTGCAGGAGGCTGCAGCCCAGCTGGGCCGGCAGCGGGCCGTGGGAGCAGCAACTGGGGGCTCTTCTGTGCAGCTGCAGACCTGTGCCCCGTGGAGCCCCCCAGAGCTCAGAAGCCCCCACCTGGCTATGGGTCCCCTGGGCTCCAGATCCACGAGCCCACAGATCCACCTGACCCCTCCCACCCAGCTGGCAGCCCTCCCTTCCATCCCACTTGGTGCTACCCCAGCTTAAGGCAACCCCTTCTCTCCTCCTTCTGGGCCCAGAGAAACAAGAGCAGACAGACCCCGTAGCTGCAGGGAGCAGGGGTAGCATGTGCTAAATTAACCCCCCCGGGTGTGTATTCCATGTGCTGGACCTGCCCCCGTCTGCTGCTGGAAGCCCACATACAGTGGAGAAGCCTAGTGGGGCTGGAAAAGCCCCGTGTGCACTGGGAATCCCACCAGTGGCAGCCTCATGGTCCTGCACCCTGCCAGGCAGCTTTAGGTACCACATCATATCTGTAGCCTGGCTGATGAGGCAGGGCATTACTGGGGAGCTTAGCCGTCTGTTGCAGAAGCTGAAATCAGTGAGCACTATAAAGCACTGTAGGTTTATTGAGATGTAGCAATAAACTTCCTTATGCCCTTTCAAATGGTCTTCTGGCCCATTCTCCTGGGACTTCTAAGAGGCTCCCATTGAATCAGGAATGGTGGGAGCCCGGCCCCTGCACTGCAGCATAGAACCAGAGCAGCGGGAGAGGTATGCTGCAAAGCCACAAGTCGTGAGGAACTCAGATCTTCCAGCCCCTGAGGATTTCCCTAGCCCCAGCCCATTAGCTGATCCCCTGAGACCTCGCCTCTGCTCACTCCGCTGGCTTTGGAGCCTAAGGAGTTGTCTGGGTAGTGGGGAGGAGTAGAGATGGTATGACCCCCTGGTGCCTGTGACCTGCTCAGCGAGTGCCGTGCAGTGCCAGGGTATTCCCATGGGAAGTGTGATACTGTTAATGAGGCATGGGGGTTATTTCAGCCTGTGCAGGCTACAGGGGACCTGTCAGTTAAGCAGCATGCCCATGTGACTGGAGTCCTGAGGGATTTGTGCAGGGAACTTTGCCCTTGTTATCCGTCAAGCACACTCTGAGTGCCCAGGGCTGAGGCTGTTTGGTGGGGCAGAGATGGGGTAACGAGCAGCATGGGGAGCAGCAGGGCTCCTGTCTTGTGCTCTGCCCATCTCTCTCCAGGGCTGGTCCCCATTTAAAGTGCCTCTTCTGAGTATAACTCCCCACTTACCCTCTGTTCTCCAGGAAGTGTCCAACACCAGGCTGTGACGGCTCCGGACACGTGACAGGGAGATTCACGGCTCACTACTGCCTCTCAGGGTGCCCCTTGGCAGAGAAGAACCAGGGGAGGCTCAAGGCCGATCTCTCAGACACTGAGGCCTCAGCCCGCAAGAGGAACCTGATCGGCTTCTCTCAGCGAAAGAAATCCCGACACCACGGAAGGTAGGGAGAGCGCAGAAAAGAAGCCTGGCCCAGCGGAACAGACAGCTTCGCACAGAGGAGCGTTTGTGTGACCCCCTGGTTTAGTGAGACTTTGTCCTGCTCTGTGGCTGGCCAACAGAGAATGGCCACCTGCCTGAACCAAACTGTACCATAGAATCTCTGTGGATAATAATTCCATGCTCGAATAATAAGAATATAGCAGTAGGGATATATTACCAAACACTTGACCAGGATGGTGATAGTAACTGTGAAATGCTCAGGGAGTTTAGAGAGGCTATTAAAATAAAAAACTCAGTAATAATGGGGGATTTCAGCTATCCCCATATTGACTGGGTACATGTCACTTCAGGATGGGATGCAGAGATAAAGTTTCTTGACACCTTAAATGACGGCTTCTTGGAGCAGCTAGTCCTGGAACCCACAAGAGGACTGGCAATTCTTGATTTAGTCCTAAGTGGAGCACAGGATCAGGTCCAAGTGGTGAATATAGCTGGACCGCTTAGTAATAGTGACCATAATATAGTTAAATTTAACATCCCTGTGGTGGGGAAAAAACCCACAGCGACCCAATATGTAGCATTTAATTTCAGAAAGGGGAACTACACAAAAATGAGGAGGTTAGTGAAACAGAAATTAAAAGGTACAGCACCAAAAGTAAAATTCCTGCAAGCTGCATGGATACCTTTTAAAGACACCATAATAGAGGCTCAACTTAAATGTATACCCCAAATTAAAAAAAACATAGTAAGAGAACCAAAAAAGAGCCACTGTGGCTAAACAACAAAGTAAAAGAAGCAGTGAGAGGCAAAAAGGCAACCTTTAAAAGTGGAAGTTAAATTCTAGTGAGGAAAATAGAAAGGAGCATAAACTCTGGCAAACGAAGTGTAAAAATATAATTAGGAAGGCCAAAAAAGAATTTGAAGAACAGCTGAAGACTCAAAAATTAATAGCAAAAATGTTTTTAAGTACATCAGAAGCAGGAAGTCTGCTAAACAACCAGTGGAGCCACTGGACGATCGAGATGCTAAAGGAGCGAGCACGCAAGGATGATAAGGCCATTGCAGAGAGACTAAATGAATTCTTTGCATCCGTCTTCACAGTTGAGGATGTGAGGGAGATTCCCAGACCTGAGCCATTCTTTTTAGGTGACAAATCTGAGGAACTGTCCCAGATTAAGGTGTCATTGGAGGAGGTTTTGGAACAAATTGATAAATTAAACAGTAATAAGTCACCAGGACCAGATGGTATTCACCCAAGAGTTCTGAAGGAACTCAAATGTGAAATTGCAGAACTATTAACTGTTGTTTGTAACCTATCATTTAAATTAGCGTCTGTACCAAATGACTGGAGGATAGCTAATGTGATACCAATTTTTAAAAAGGGCTCCAGAGGCGATCCCAGCAATAACAGGCTAGTAAGCTAGACTTCAGTATTGGACAAACTAGTTGAAACTATAATAAAGAACAAAATTTTCAGACACATAGATGAATATAACTTGTTGGAGAAGAGTCAACTTGTTGGGGAAGAGTCAACATGCTTTTTGTAAAGGGAAATCATGCCTCCCAATCTACTGGAATTCATTGAAGGGGTCAACAAGCATGTGGACAAGGGGGATACAGTGGATATAGTGTACTTAGATTTTCAGAAAGCCTTTGACAAGGTCCCTCACCAAAGGCTCTTAAGCAAAGTAAACTGTCATGGGATAAGAGGGAAGGTCCTCTCGTGGATTGGTAACTGGTTAAAAGATAGGAAACAAAGGGTGAGAATAAATGGTCAGTTTTCAGAATGGAGGGGTAAATAGTGGTGTCCCCCAGGGGTCTGTTCTGGGACTAGTCCTATTCAACATATTCATAAATGATCTGGAAAAAGGGGTAAACAGTGAGGTGGCAAAAGTTGCAGATGATACAGAATTACTCAAGATAGTTAAATCCCAGGCAGACTGTGAAGAGCTACAAAAGGATCTCTCAAAACTGGGTGATTGGGCAACAAAATGGCAGATGAAATTCCATGTTGATAAATGCAAAGTAATGCACATTGGAAAGCATAATCCCAACTATACATATAAAATGATGGGGTCTAAATTAGCTGTTACCACTCAAGAAAGAGATCTTGGAGTCATTGTGGATAGTTCTCTGAAAACATTTACTCAATGTGCAGCGGCAGTCAAAAAAGCGAACAGAATGTTAGGAATCATTAAGAAAGGGATAGATAATAAGGCATAAAATATCATATTACCTCTATGTAAATCCATAGTACACCCACATCTTGAATACTGCGTGCAGGTGTGGTTGCCCCATTTCTAAAAAGATATATTGGAATTGGAAAAGGTTCGGAAAAGGGCAACAAAAATGATTAGGCGTATGGAACGGCTGCCATATGAGGAGAGATTAACAAGACTGGGACTTTTCAGCTTGGAAAAGAGATGACCAAGAGGGGATATGATAGAGGTCTATAAAATCATGATTGATGTGGAGAAAGTAAATGAGGAAGTGTTATTTACTTTTTCTCATAACACACGAACCAGGGGTCACCAAATGAAATGAATAGGCAGCAGGTTTAAAACAAATAAAAGGAAGTATTTCTTCACACAATACACAGTCAACCTGTGGAACTCTTTGCCAGAGGATGTTGTGAAGGCCAAGACTATAACAGAGTTCAAAAAAGAACTAGATACATTCATGGAGGATCGGTCCATCAATGGCTATTAGCCAGGATGAGTAGGGATGGTATCCCTAGCCTCTGTTTGCCAGAAGCTTGGAGTGGGCAACAGGGAATGGAGCACTTGATGATTACCTGTTTTGTTCATTCCCTCTGGGGCACCTGGCATTGGCCACTGTTGAAAGACAGAATACTGGGCTAGATGGTCTGACCCAGTATGACTATTCTGATATTTTTATGTTGCTCTTATGAGAGGCAGCACAGCCCACTGGACAAGGCACTGGGCTGAGTGATGGGTTCTATCCCTGGCTTTGCTGGTGACTTTGGGCACCTCTATGTGCTTCAGTTTCTCCTCCTGCTCTTTGTCTGTTTCATCTGCTTTGACTGGCAACTCTTTTGGGCAGGGACTCCCTCCCGCAGTGCGTTTGTACGGACTGTGGGGTCCTCCCCTCAGGTGGGGCTTGAGGGAGCTATTGTAATGCTGCTCCTGACTAATGGAGTTAGTCCTTTAGCTCAGGGGGGAGAAAACTATGCTTTGGAGTTAGGCTATGTCTACATTTGCATGCCTCCCTGGATCATAGTCCAGGTACCGCTAGCACATGTACCCGTGCCGAGTGACCACATGTGCCGAGCGTGAGTGTATTCTGTGCACAGGCATATACTGGCATCCACATGGCCCTTTTTCAGTATGCGATGATAGCACTACTATTGCAGGGGTGAAGGACAGGAGACATTTTGGGAAACTGCCTTGCTGGTACTGTATGCTGCCTTCACACGTTTGGCATCAGCAGCTCCCAGTTATCTCTCCCTTCTGCCTAACTGCACTGAAGAAATGAAGGAAGTCTATGAAGATATTGTTCTGCTCCTGCTGACAAAAGTTCATGTAGTCCAGTACTGGCTATTGGACAGAATGTGTCCAGAAAAATTGAAGACGATAGATAGATACATAGGTGACTGAGAGGGTGAAGGAAAATCCACTTGGTCCCATAGAATAGTTGTATTGAATGGCAGGATAGCAATGGAATGCCCATGAGTGGGCTACTGCTTCTGGTCCCGGAGAACCAGCACAATGTGGTGGGACCACATTGTTTTGGAAACCTGGGATGATGACCAGTGGCTGCAGAACTTCCGAATGAAGAAGCAGAGCTTCATGGAGTTGTACAAGGAGCTCACACCCACCTTCCACTGCCAGACCTCTCATTTTCAGAAAACCATACCAGTACAGAAGCGGGTGACTATTGCCCTTTTGTAAGCTGACGACACCTGCCAGCTATCGTTCAGTTGTAAAAGAGTCTGGAGTTGGGAAGTCACCTGTCAGGGTGGTGATTTTACAGGTTTGCCAAGATAGCAATACTATAATCTACACACAGGCAGTTGCCATAACCAAAGTCCCTGAAATTATAGTGGGATTTCAGAGGAGGAGGTTTCTGAAATGTGCAGGGGCCATTAATGGAACACATCCCAGTCCTTTGACCACCAAAAAGGGTCAGTGAATACGTGAACCATAAAGGTTACTATTCACAATTCTCCAAGGCTTAGTGGAAGACCAACGTTGGACTCACGGGAAAGGTTCACGACACAAGGATGCTCTGGAGATCGGAATTGTACCATGGGGAGAAGAAGGGACTCTATTCCCCTGAAACAATGTGCTTCTTTCCCCCCATTCCTCATGTACCTGCTTCTAATGTGGCTCAGGAAGCTGTACCCCAACGTTTCCAATCCAAGAAAAAGGAAATTCAACTGTAGACTGAGTAGCTGCAGAATGATGGTGGAGTGCACCCTTGGGCAGCTGAAAGCTCGTTGGCGGTGCCTGCAAACCTGTCTGGATGCCAATGAAGCCAACACAGTTTGCATTATCATAGAGTGCTGTGCCTAGCATAACATGTGAGGCCAAAGGGGAATACTTCCAGAACAAGTGGGCACAGGACAGATCTGGCTCACAAAGCCTGTACAGGCAGCTGGCACCCACCTATGTGCACACTGCTCCTAGTTCCTGGCAGGCAAAGAAAATTCATGATGCTGTTTGCTCGTACATTGGGGATCAGCATAGAGCCAGAAGGTGACTTGGGACTGGGACGAGGGACACTATTGTGATGCTATGGCGCTGCTGGAAAAGCTCAGTAGAGCATTGCCACATACTGGTATTTTGACATACCTTGGTGGATTGGGATCCCCTGCAGCTGATAGTGACTAACTGAAAGCAGAAAATTGGGTGAGGGCGCTCAAGGTTAACACCTCTGGCTGTGGTTTTGTGCTGCAGAGAATGTAATCATTGAGCAATGTTTTGTTCTATGTCCCGGTGCTTAATGGGGAGTAATTAAGCATTGTTAAAGTCGTTTGAAAACAGTTCTGTATGGGTTTTGGGAGGGGCTTCACACATTTCTTCTTCACAATGTTTTCTGACACCATTGCTCACAGTACTTATCCAGTGCTATGCACGAGTACACACATGGCTGCCAGTGGTGACGATTTGTTGGAGGGTGGGGATGGAGGGTGGTAAAAGCTCTGTTCAGTGTCATGTATCTTCACTGTTCATTTCCTTTTGTATTGTCTATTAAATCATTAACTAAAACACCTTTTATGGCTGTTAATTTATTTTCTGGTTTTCATTCCGGTGCTTTGGACAGCAATAGTTATTTCACAGCTTAGGTCATTGCCCTTGAACTGTGTTGTGGTTGTTTTTTGTTTTAACATTAGGAAATACATGGCTGTGGGGGGCGGGGGGGAAGAGTGGCGGGGACAGCATTCATTGTATTTCTTTGGCACCACACACTTAAAGAAGTCACCAGTCATGTGCTGTGAATCCTGCTGAGCCATCCCTAACGTGTGGGAAATATCATGTTTGATCATACTCGGAAAGCAAGGTGCACACGTGAGTGATATGAACAGTAACTTTTGCTTGCAAACATACATCAAATGTAGGGTTAAAACAGTTTGTAACAGTAACAAATTAATCAGAAATAGGTAAAATCTCCTGCAAGGGGGCAAACATCAGTGTCTATGGGCGTCTCTTTCCCCTCCCCCTGACAAGGAGGGAACGGCTGCACAATATCATGTGGGGGGACAAACAGGGACGTCTCCTGCATGGGGTTGGGGGACTGAATGCAGGCTGGGCTACAGGGACTGGATCAGGCTCATGGTTCCCCTCCTGCTTGCTCTCGGGGTTCCCCTGTGAGAGGGTTTGGGTGTCAGTGGAGGATGTTGTGCCACATGTCCAGCACACTCCTCCCTGTCAGGGGCAGCTGGGATTCACCACCTCAGCAGCAGCCTGGGTGGCAGATGGAGGAGGAGTGCTGCCTGTTCCTGAGAGGAGCAGCAGCCAGGGTGGCAGGTCCCAAAAGCTTTCCCCCACCAGTTGTACCCGTGGCCGTATGAGTGCGTGGTCCCATTCTCCCTGGGCATTGCTCCCCCTCCGTGAACTGATTTGTCTGTGCCTCCTCCCGCCTAAGAGCCTGCTCCTCCCTTGCACAAAGAACTCGAAGTGCTGCTGACACCTTCTGTCAGTGCCAATGAGCAGGTCCTCCAGGGTCCTTCTCTCCCTGCCTCTGCTCCTCCTGCTGGAACGGGCTCCCTATAGAATGTCCTGGCACATCAAAGACAAGGACAGCGTCCCATTTCATTTCTCCTTTTGAAGGAGCCTCCAGAATCCCCCCACATCTTGTAGCTCTGCTGCCGAAGGCCACAATATTGATACTTGTAAGGATCCCAGGAACGCTACTGTCACAGCCTCCTTCCGTCAGACAGCGTTTGCAGCCCACGAGGAAGGAGCTGAGGGCAGAAATGTTAAGATTACCTGCAGTACTGTTGTTCAAATTGACAGTGCAACAATGGGCTGGTTGGGGTGGGGTTTGGTTCCTTTCAGGGGTTACGTTCCTAGTTACCTCTTTTCCTCTTTAATGGCTGGCCATCATCTGGAGAATTTAGCAGCATTCAAGACACTGGAATGGAAAAGAGAGAAGGGGCTTTTCAGTCTCGTGGAGGAAACCTGGCCATCTGTGACAGAGAGATGCTTCTGTTAATGGTCACCCCTCTACATAATGCTGAGTGGAGGAGTCTGGTGAGCTCCGAAGGTGGACCAAGCACATTTGTCCTGCCACTAAATCTGAAGAACCACCTTGAATTTCTGCTACACCAGAATTTTTCTGAATTATGCTTAAAGGCCTGGGAGGCAATTGACTGACTGCATTCTCAGGTAGCAGATTGAGCTCCCATGGAAGAGGAAAGAGAACCACAGAAAACATCCATCCAACCCCTAACCTTCTCACCTTGCCAGCAAGTCCGGCCCCTGTGTCCAGCAAACACCATTGAAAGGCGCAGGGAAACAGTCGCAAGTGTATATTCTTCCCTAAACTTTTGGATTAACACTGCATGCCAGTTGCCTCTCCACTGCTGAGGGACAGGACGCTGTGTTTGTGGAACCACAAGAGCAGATGCTTCACCCACTCGTGCTTCTCCTGGCTACTTCAGAGAGACTTTGCATGAGGAGTTAGAGTAACAGCCGTGTTAGTCTGTATTCGCAAAAAGAAAAGGAGTACTTGTGGCACCTTAGAGACTAAACAAATTGGTTAGTCTCTAAGGTGCCGCAAGTACTCCTTTTCTTTTTGCATGAGGAGAGACCTGGGAACAGTAATAAATATTTGCAATGGACACAGGGAGAATGGACCGCTTTGACTTTCCTCGGTCAGACAAATGGTTCCTTTTCCCTTCCTGGACCTAGGCGGGCCACCACCCAAGCCACCAACCACCCCACCCCCTTCTGCACGACACCCATTTGCAAGAGGGAAAGAGAGAGGGAGGGGTGTTTTGGAGGTCTTTGAGCAATCATAAATGTCATAAAACTGTTCTGTTCCCTTCCCCCTCAGTCCACATGGCCCAGGGACTATCGCCGTTCAGAGTGCTGACTGAGAAATGCACAGACACGGGGCACAGTGACTGCTTGTTAATAATCTGTTAGAGCTCCCACTACATGCTTTAACTGGTTCATGGCATTTCAGTAAAATCGTTGATTTGCAGCTGTGCCTCGTTCCGGAGCCATATGGGGTGCAGCAGGACAGATGAGGGGCCGCCTTCAGGCATGTGTTTCTGGAGCAAGAGGGGATATTTCCAGGGAGCGTGGGGATTTATTCGCAAAAGGAAAAGGAGGACTTGTGGCACCTTTAGAGACTAACCAATTTATCTGAGCATGAGCTTTCGTGAGCTACAGCTCACTTCTGCAGTTCCACAGTATGCATCCGATGAAGACATTATATACACAGGTTTCAGAGTAGCAGCCGTGTTAGTCTGTATCCGCAAAAAGAAAAGGAGGACTTGTGGCACCTTAGAGACTAACCAATTTATTTGAGCATAAGCTTTCGTGAGCTACACCTCACTTCATCGGATGTTTCCACAGTATGCATCCGATGAAGTGAGCTGTAGCTCACGAAAGCTTATGCTCAGATAAATTGGTTAATCTCTAAGGTGCCACAAGTCCTCCTTTTCTTTTTATTATATACACAGAGACCATGAAACAATACCTCCTCCCACCCCACTCTCCTGCTGGTAATAGCTTATCTAAAGTGATCACTCTCCTTACAATGTGTATGACAATCAAGTTGGGCCATTTCCAGCACAAATCCAGGTTTTCTCACCCTCCGCCTCCCCACCCCCCAAACTCACTCTCCTGCTGGTAATAGCCCATCCAAAGTGACCACTCTCTTTACAATGTGTATGATAATCAAGGTGGGCCATTTCCAGCACAAATCCAGGTTTTCTCACCCCCCCCCCCCAAACACACACACACAAACTCACTCTCCTGCTGGTAATAGCTTATCCAAAGTGACCACTGTCCTTACAATGTGCATGATAATCAAGGTGGGCCATTTCCAGCACAAATCCAGGTTTTCTCACCCCCCCCACACACACAAACTCACTCTCCTGCTGGCAATAGCTCATTCAAACTGACCACTGTCCTTACAATGTGTATGATAATCAAGGTGGGCCATTTCCAGCATAAATCCAAGTTTAACCAGAACGTCTGAGGGGGCGGGGTGTTAGGAAAAAACAAGGGGAAATAGGCTACCTTGCATAATGACTTAGCCACTCCCAGTCTCTATTTAAGCCTAAATTAATAGTATCCAATTTGCAAATTAATTCCAATTCAGCAGTTTCTCACTGGAGTCTGGATTTGAAGTTTTTTTGTTGTAAGATAGCGACTTTCATGTCTGTAATTGCTTGATCAGAGAGATTGAAGTGTTCTCCGACTGGTTTATGAATGTTATAATTCTTGACATCTGATTTGTGTCCATTTATTCTTTTGCGTAGAGACTGTCCAGTTTGACCAGTGTACATGGCAGAGGGGCCTTGCTGGCACATGATGGCATATATCACATTGGTGGATGTGCAGGTGAACGAGCCTCTGATAGTGTGGCTGATGTTATTAGGCCCTGTGATGGTGTCCCCTGAATAGATATGTGGGCAGAGTTGGCAACGGGCTTTGTTGCAAGGATAGGTTCCTGGGTTAGTGGTTCTGTTGTGTGGTATGTGGTTGTTGGTGAGTATTTGCTTCAGGTTGGGGGGCTGTCTGTAGGCAAGGACTGGCCTGTCTCCCAAGATTTGTGAGAGTGTTGAGTCATCCTTCAGGATAGGTTGTAGATCCTTAATAATGCGTTGGAGGGGTTTTAGTTGGGGGCTGAAGGTGACGGCTAGTGGTGTTCTGTTATTTTCTTTGTTAGGCCTGTCCTGTAGTAGGTGACTTCTGGGAACTCTTCTGGCTCTATCAATCTGTTTCTTCACTTCCGCAGGTGGGTATTGTAGTTGTAAGAATGCTTGATAGAGATCTTGTAGGTGTTTGTCTCTGTCTGAGGGGTTGGAGCAAATGCGGTTGTATCGCAGAGCTTGGCTGTAGACGATGGATCGTGTGGTGTGGTCAGGGTGAAAGCTGGAGGCGTGTAGGTAGGAATAGCGGTCAGTAGGTTTCCGGTATAGGGTGGTGTTTATGTGACCATTGTTTATTAGCAATAAACTGTCGTGTCCAGGAAGTGGATCTCTTGTGTGGACTGGACCAGGCTGAGGTTGATGGTGGGATGGAAATTGTTGAAATCATGGTGGAATTCCTCAAGGGCTTCTTTTCCATGGGTCCAGATGATGAAGATGTCATCAATATAGCGCAAGTAGAGTAGGGGCGTTAGGGGACGAGAGTTGAGGAAGCATTGTTCTAAATCCGCCATAAAAATGTTGGCATACTGTGGGGCCATGCGGGTACCCATAGCAGTGCCGCTGATCTGAAGTTATACATTGTCCCCAAATGTAAAATAGTTATCGGTAAGGACAAAGTCCAGCCACCAGGTTAGCCGTGACATTATCGGGGATAGTGTTCTTGACGGCTTGTAGTCCATCTTTGTGTGGAATGTTGGTGTAGAGGGCTTCTACATCCATAGTGGCCAGGATGGTGTTATCAGGAAGATCACCGATGGATTGTAGTTTCCTCAGGAAGTCAGTGGTGTCTCAAAGGTAGCTGGGAGTGCTGGTAGCGTAGGGCCTGAGGAGGGAGTCTACATAGCAAGACAATCCTGCTGTCAGGGTGCCAATGCCTGAGATGATGGGGCGCCCAGGATTTCCAGGTTTATGGATCTTGGGTAGTAGATAGAATATCCCAGGTCGGGGTTCCAGGGGTCTGTCTGTGCAGATTTGATCTTGTGCTTTTTCAGAAAGTTTCTTGAGCAAATGCTGTAGTTGCTTTTGGTAACTCTCAGTGGGATCAGAGGGTAATGGCTTGTAGAAAGTGGTGTTGGAGAGCTGCCGAGCAGCCTCTTGTTCATATTCCGACCTATCATGATGACAACAGCACCTCCTTTGTCAGCCTTCTTGATTATGATGTCAGAGTTGTTTCTGAGGCTGTGGATGGCATTGTGTTCTGCACAGCTGAGGTTATGGGGCAAGTGATGCTGCTTTTCCACAATTTCAGCCCGTGCACGTCGGCGGAAGCACTCTATGTAGAAGTCCAGTCTGCTGTTTCGACCTTCAGGAGGTGTCCACCTAGAATCCTTCTTTTTGTAATGTTGGTAGGGAGGCCTCTGTGGATTAGTATGTTGTTCAGAGGTATTTTGGAAATATTCCTTGAGTCGGAGACGTCGAAAATAGGATTCTAGGTCACCACAGAACTGTATCATGTTCGTGGGGGTGGAGGGGCAGAAGGAGAGGCCCCGAGATAGGACAGCTGCTTCTGCTGGGCTGAGAGTATAGTTGGATAGCTATTACCAGCAGGAGAGTGGGGTGGGAGGAGGTATTGTTTCATGGTCTCTGTGTATATAATGTCTTCTGCAGTTTCCACAGTATGCATCCGATGAAGTGAGCTGTAGCTCATGAAAGCTTATGCTCAAATAAATTGGTTAGTCTCTAAGGTGCCACAAGTACTCCTTTTCTTTTTGCGAATACAGACTAACATGGCTGTTACTCTGAAACCTGGGGATTTATTGTAATTTACCAGCCTCAGATTCTGGTTCCTTTCATGGCTCGGGGTCCCCCTCAGGCTGCTCAGGGGTCAAGGTGCAGAATCCCACACTCCTGTTCCTCCAGGTCTCCGGGACTTCCCCCGTGGTCCCTGCTGCCTCATTGCCTTGCCCCTCATCAGCTTCCCATTGTCTGAGGCCAGCAAAGCTGAGGAGGGGTCATGATTCAGTTTAGGCTCACTTCTCACAGACCCGGAGAGCACCCGGGCCAGCTCATCATAGCAGAGTCATGTGTTAGGGCCTCTCCTGGAGCAATTGTTGGAGTCCTTCACCCTTCAGTACAGGAGCCTGAGGGGCTTCATGTGCTCCTGGCACTGGGATGGAGTTTGGTGAATGCCGCCTCCGTGAAACCTTCCAGTAGAGGTGTGTGTTCCTGCTGATCCGGGTGAAGTCGTGGAGGGCGGTGTACTCTGACCACACATTGATCAGCACCCGCGTGTGCTCTGCAGACCATATTGCAGCTCTTGGAGCATAAGCCATGGTTGCCGGTGCTAATTAATACAATTTGAGGGAGAACTCATCTTAAGAGCTCAGCGCAGGTTGCTACTACCGCTGGCAACGGAGTTAGGGATCTTTAGATTTGGGAAAGGGTGAAGCAGCAAAGGTATCAATCCATGGTGGGAATGGGGCTGGTGGACCTGGTACACACCCCTTGTCCATGTGCACACTGGGCTGTAGAACAGGTCTGGGGCCATGCCACAGCACTGTCATGTACACACCCAGACTCCCCATTCGTGTTAGCTTTCCTGCACTACACTGTCCTTCAGGAACCTGCTTCAGATGTGGACAATAGCGGGTTATGGCACAACAGTGCACATATAACCGTTATAATCACAAGTGTAGACATAGCCTTAGAAGTCCTTGG
Organism: Lepidochelys kempii; assembly: GCF_965140285.1. Lineage (NCBI taxonomy): Eukaryota > Metazoa > Chordata > Testudines > Cheloniidae > Lepidochelys > Lepidochelys kempii. Next base: position 25,096,984 of record NC_136392.1, on the reverse strand, counting down.
TTCGATACCTGCTAAGGGATTTGTACTGCGGTCGGTCATTTGACGGTGCTGTCCTCGCTGTGCCGACAGGTGGTTCAGTTAATGAACACACGCTGGTTCCTACAGCACCTCTGAAATGGTAAAGCAGACAGCTTGCAAATAAATCCTCTCTCATCTTTCTAGAGGGCGACCTCCAAAGTATCGGAAGATCCAGCAGGAAGACTTCCAAAGTAAGCAGCTTTTCCCCATGCTGCTGTCTTTTCATGGAGTGGGGAGGGTCAGGGTGGCCCCAGGGCTTGGGAAGGGGTTAGAAAGATTTTGACCCCAATATCACCAGATTGGCCCAGGTCAGCAGCAAGCCTCAACACTGAAGGCTCTTTGGTGGCCTCTGTGCATTGAGTTGGTGAGCACTGGTCCATTTCCTGGTGGGCAGGTTGCATCACCAACAACAAAAAATCCAGCACTGTTGGCAGTCTCAGCTGAGAGGCCAAAGAATGAGCCACCCTCATGGCTAGAGCCCAGGCGGCGGGGCTGAGCAAGGCACATTGGCAAAGCAGTCTGGAGACGCTGCCACTGGGGCTGCTCCTGCTATCCCTGTTCTGTGGATGCAGAAAGCTTCGCTCTGCAGGGCTGCCAACCAGGCACTTGCCCAGGCAGTATGTTCATTCCAAGTCAGCAGGAGAGACTGGGAAGGATCCTGTGCTGAACCCGTGGGGGTGGCCTTGGAATGGCTGGTGTGCCTTGGCTGGACGGCCCTGGGATTGGAAATAGAGACCAAAGTGAAGATCAGGATGTGGGGCCAGGTCCGCAGGTGATGTAAATGGACATAGCTGTCCATGACTTCAGTGGGGCTACCCTGATTTCTACCAGTGAAGAATGTGGCTCCTTCTGCATGTATACTGATTGTGAAATGCAACCCCGCACCTTGTAGCAGTGCCCCTTCACTGTAGTTGGCTGACATGAATGCTTACTGGCATCTTTGAATATATTCCCCGTCCAGCTCTTTTCTTTCCCTCTTTCTGCCCTGCAATCCCCCCTCTTACCACCAGAGGGTTTGCCGATATTTCAGCATCTGACCAATATATCCAAATGTAGTGGAATGTTTTTTTAATCTTTCATGCCACAACCTGCAAGCTAATTCCATGCCATCCCTTTGTGCATTATCACTGTGAGCAGAATGAGCTGCTAAGTGGCCACTAGGGGACAATAGCAGCTTTTACAGCAAGAGCTGATCTGACAATGGCCATGCTTAGAGCCCTCCTCCAGAATTCTGAATGAGTGAAACAAATGAGATCACTGAACTCAGGAAAGTCCTTAGTAAACTCGTTTAGTGAGGGAAGAGACCAACCTTGGTAAAAAATTAAAGGGACAGAGTTCGGCATGAAATTCAGCTTTGGTTTGAAATGAAAGTTGGTGGGTGGGTGTTTGCAAAACGGACTGTTGAACAGAAGGGTTTTCATAATTAACAAAAAAAAATTCACGAAACCAACTTTTTGAATGTAAACATACCCCTGCCTCATGCTGGGAACCTACAACACAACAGCCAGGGGCTAGTGCAGGAAAAGCAGAAAGTGACACCAGCTATAAACAGAAAGTGAAACAGTCTAGTGTCACAGCCCAAATCTACTGTAAGTAAAATGCAAAAGGTAAATCAGATCTTTAAATTCTTCTCAGTTTAACTAATGGTAACCCAAGTAAGGAGAGAGAGAGAGAGATATAAATTGTCCTTACATATGTACTTATAAAATATATGTACCTCTTGTAATAGAGGGACATGATCAAGTTGAATAAGCGCAGTTTGTTCTGCATTAACTATTGCTAAATAGAGGTTTTTCTCTCTGATACAGCGTAACCTCAATCATGTCATGATAGATTTCCAGTGCTACTGTAGCCATACTGGTCTCAGGATATTAGAAAGACAAAGTGGGTCAGGTAATATCTTTTATTGGACCAACTTCTGTTGGTGAAAGAAACAAGCTTTTGAGCTTACACAGAGCTCTTCTTCAGGCTTGGGGTACCTTTCCCAGACCTGAAGAAGAGCTCTGTGTAAGCTCAAAAATTTGTTTCTTTCACCAACAGAAGTTGGCCCAATAAAAGATATTATCTGATCCACTTTGTCTCTCTAATAAAAAAGACACCATCACAATAGAAATCTTGATCATATCTCTTTATTCTGACATGGTTGAGGTTCTGCTGTATCGGAGAAGAATGCCGTCTGTTTAGCAATAGTTAGCACACTGTTCTTATCTGATACCTGAAACCCCTCCAGCTTCTGCCTTCAGCCCCAATGCCTCCTCAGCACTTCTTTCAGGCATTGTAGGACCTTCAGGATGAGGCTGGATTTCCTTGGCCCTCCACCTTGTGTAACATTTTGAATTTCTTTGCCAGCTATTTCCTCGGACAATATGCACCAGTCCCTCTTCATGTCGGCCTTATCTGCTCACCCTGACCGCTCCCTGTCCCTCTGTTGGGAGCAACACTGCAAACTCCTGCCAGGGGTGGCTGGCATCACAGCAGCTACTGTGGCCAAGTGGACCATTGATGAGGTGAGGGGGTTTCAGGGAGGGCTGATAAAGCAGAGAAAAATGTAGAACAACATGAAAGAAATATAGGGTCAGATTTCCAAAGGCAGATGTGCAGATCCCCCAGTGCACATGGCTCATTGTGTGCACAGGCCCTCCCTGGCATGCTCACGCGCTGTGGTTCGTGTCAGGGTTAGGAGACGGCGAGGGTGTCCTTTTCCCCCGGGAGGGAATCAGGGAGGGTTGCCAGTGGGAGTTGTACAGGTTCCGCAGCCTCCGATTCCTCCCAGCTCTCTGCTCCCTGTGAACCACTCATCTTACAGACTCAGTCTCGCTGCCCCCACTCATCCCAGCCACTGGTCTGATTGAGAGGTACCGCTCTTCTCATGTGATGAGCAGTTTTCAGTTTGGCTAGAACCTGTCGCTTGAGGCTGTGCAAGGACATGGCCAGCAGCCAGCTATTTACTTATTTATTTTATTACACATTTTCCAATAAATCAGTTTGTTTTTTTCTTTTTTTCTTTTTCTTTTTGGTAAGTGACAACTTAAAGTCGAAACATAAACCTCAAATCAGCAGAGAAAGAGCCAAGAGTCAATCCCAACCCCTTCCTATACACAGTTCTATCTGAGCTCCTTATTAACGCCTGCTGCTTTTGATAAACACTGCCGTACTCCTCCACCCAGCCACTCTCGGACACTCTCGCCATGCTGCCTCGCATTGCGCTCTGTTGTCAGAGATTCATAGATTCATAGATTCATAGATATTTAGGTCAGAAGGGACCATTATGATCATCTAGTCTGACCTCCTGCACAATGCAGGCCACAGAATTTCACCCACCACTCCTAAAAAAGACCTCACACCTATATCTGTGCTATCGAAGTCCTCAAATTGTAGTCTGAAGACCTCAAGGAGCAGAGAATCCTCCAGCAAGTGACCCGTGCCCCATGCTACAGAGGAAGGCGAAAAACCTCCAGGGCCTTCCAATCTGCCCTGGAGGAAAATTCCTTCCCGACCCCAAATATGGCGATCAGCTAAACCCTGAGCATATGGGCAAGATTCATCAGCCAGATACTACAGAAAATTCTTTCCCGGGTAACTTGGATCTTACCCCATCTAAAAACCCATCACAGGCCATTGGGCCTATTTACCATGAATATTTAATTACCAAAACCATGTTATCCCATCATACCATCTCCTCCATAAACTTATCGAGTTTAATCTTAAAGCAAGATAGATCTTTTGCCCCCACTACTTCCCTCGGAAGGCTATTCCAAAACTTCACTCCTCTGATGGTTAGAAACCTTCGTCTAATTTCTAATCTAAATTTCCTAGTGGCCAGTTTATATCCATTTGTTCTTGTGTCCACATTGGTATTGAGTTTAAATAATTCCTCTCCCTCTCTGGTATTTATCCCTCTGATATATTTATAGAGAGCAATCATATCTCCCCTCAACCTTCTTTTAGTTAGGCTAAACAAGCCAAGCTCCCTGAGTCTCCTTTCATAAGACAAGTTTTCCATTCCTCGGATCATCCTAGTAGCCCTTCTCTGTACCTGTTCCAGTTTGAATTCATCCTTCTTAAACATGGGAGACCAGAACTGCACACAGTATTCCAGGTGAGGTCTCACCAGTGCCTTATATAACGGTACTAAAACCTCCTTATCCCTACTGGAAATACCTCTCCTGATGCATCCCAAGACGACATTAGCTTTTTTCACAGCCATATCACATTGGCAGCTCATAGTCAACCTATGATCAACCAATACTCCAAGGTCCTTTTCCTCCTCCGTTACTTCTAGTTGATGCGTCCCTAGCTTATAACTAAAATTCTTGTTATTAATCCCTAAATGCATGACCTTACACTTCTCACTATTAAATTTCATCCTATTCCTATTACTCCAGTTTACAAGGTCATCCAGATCCTCCTGTAGGGTATCCCTGTCCTTCTCTAAATTAGCAATACCTCCCAGCTTTGTATCATCTGCAAACTTTATTAGCACACTCCCACTTTTTGTGCCCAGGTCAGTAATAAAAAGATTAAATAAGATTGGTCCCAAAACTGATCCTTGAGGAACTCCACTGGTAACCTCCCTCCAACTTGACAGTTCACCTTTCAGTAGGACCCGTTGTAGTCTCCCCTTTAACCAATTCCCTATCCACCTTTCAATTTTCCTATTGATGCCCATCTTATCCAATTTAACTAATAATTCCCCATGTGGCACAGTATCAAACGCCTTACTAAAATCTAAATAAATTAGATCCACTGCGTTTCCTTTATCTAAAAAATCTGTTACTCTCTCAAAGAAGGAAATCAGGTTGGTTTGGCACGATCTACCTTTTGTAAAACCATGTTGTATTTTGTCCCATTTACCATTGACTTCAATGTCCTTAACTACCTTCTCCTTCAAAATTTTTTCCAAGACCTTGCATACTACAGATGTCAAACTAACAGGCCTATAATTACTTGGATCACTTTTTTTCCCTTTCTTAAAAATAGGAACTATGTTAGCAATTCTCCAATCATATGGTACAACCCCTGAATTTACAGATTCATTAAAAATTCTTGCTAATGGGCTTGCAATTTCTTGTGCCAATTCTTTTAATATTCTTGGATGAAGATTATCTGGGCCCCCCGATTTAGCCCCATTAAGCTGTTTGAGTTTCGCTTCTACCTCAGATATGGTGATGTCTACCTCCATATCCTCATTCCCATTTATCATGCTACCATTATCCCTAAGATCCTCTTTAGTCTTATTAAAGACTGAGGCAAAGTATTTGTTTAGATATTGGGCCATGCCTAGATTATCCTTGACCTCCACTCCATCCTCAGTTTTTAGCGGTCCCACTTCTTCTTTCTTTGTTTTTTTCCTATTTATATGACTATAGAACCTTTTACTATTGGTTTTAATTCCCTTTGCAAGGTCCAACTCTACTTGACTTTTAGCCTGTCTCACTTTATCCCTACATATTCTGACCTCAATAAGGTAGCTTTCCTTACTGATCCCTCCCTTCTTCCACTCCCTATATGCTTTCTGCTTTTTCTTAATTACCTCTCTAAGATGCTTGCTCATCCAGCTTGGTCTACAACTCCTGCCTATGAATTTTTTCCCCTTTCTTGGGATGCAGGCTTCCGATAGCTTCTGCAGCTTTAATTTAAAATAATCCCAGGCCTCCTCTACCTTTAAACCCATAATATTATAGGTATAACAGAGACCTGGTGGAATAGTCGTCATGACTGGGCTACAGGTATTGAAGGGTATGTGCTGTTTAGGAAAGACCGAAATAAAGGTAAAGGTGGTGGAGTAGCACTGTATATCAATGATGAGATAGAATGTAAAGAAATAAGAAGCGATGAAATGGATATGACTGAGTCTGTCTGGGCAATAATTAATTTGGGGAAGAAAACTATTAGAGCCTCCCCTGGGATAGTGCTTGGGGTGTGCTATAGACCGCCGGGATCTAATTTGGATATGGATAGAGCCCTTTTTAATGTTTTTAATAAAGTAAATACTAATGGAAACTGTGTGATCATGGGAGACTTTAACTTCCCAGATATAGACTGGAGGACAAGTGCTAGTAATAATAATAGGGCTCAGATGTTCCTAGATGCGATAGCTGATGGATTCCTTCAACAAGTAGTTGCTGAACCGACTAGAGGGGATGCCATTTTAGATCTGGTCTTGGCGAGTAATGAGGATCTCATAGAGGAAATGGTTGTAGGGGATAATCTTGGCTCAAGTGATCATGAGCTAATTCAGTTCAAACTGAATGGAAGGATTAACAAAAATAAATCTGCAACTAGGGTTTTTGATTTCAATAGGGCTGACTTTCAAAAATTAAGGAAATTAGTTAGGGAAGTGGATTGGACTGAAGAATTTATGGGTTTAAAGGTAGAGGAGGCCTGGGATTATTTTAAATTAAAGCTGCAGAAGCTATCGGAAGCCTGCATCCCAAGAAAGGGGAAAAAATTCATAGGCAGGAGTTGTAGACCAAGCTGGATGAGCAAGCATCTTAGAGAGGTAATTAAGAAAAAGCAGAAAGCATATAGGGAGTGGAAGAAGGGAGGGATCAGTAAGGAAAGCTACCTTATTGAGGTCAGAATATGTAGGGATAAAGTGAGACAGGCTAAAAGTCAAGTAGAGTTGGACCTTGCAAAGGGAATTAAAACCAATAGTAAAAGGTTCTATAGTCATATAAATAGGAAAAAAACAAAGAAAGAAGAAGTGGGACCGCTAAAAACTGAGGATGGAGTGGAGGTCAAGGATAATCTAGGCATGGCCCAATATCTAAACAAATACTTTGCCTCAGTCTTTAATAAGACTAAAGAGGATCTTAGGGATAATGGTAGCATGATAAATGGGAATGAGGATATGGAGGTAGACATCACCATATCTGAGGTAGAAGCGAAACTCAAACAGCTTAATGGGGCTAAATCGGGGGGCCCAGATAATCTTCATCCAAGAATATTAAAAGAATTGGCACAAGAAATTGCAAGCCCATTAGCAAGAATTTTTAATGAATCTGTAAATTCAGGGGTTGTACCATATGATTGGAGAATTGCTAACATAGTTCCTATTTTTAAGAAAGGGAAAAAAAGTGATCCAAGTAATTATAGGCCTGTTAGTTTGACATCTGTAGTATGCAAGGTCTTGGAAAAAATTTTGAAGGAGAAGGTAGTTAAGGACATTGAAGTCAATGGTAAATGGGACAAAATACAACATGGTTTTACAAAAGGTAGATCGTGCCAAACCAACCTGATTTCCTTCTTTGAGAGAGTAACAGATTTTTTAGATAAAGGAAACGCAGTGGATCTAATTTATTTAGATTTTAGTAAGGCGTTTGATACTGTGCCACATGGGGAATTATTAGTTAAATTGGATAAGATGGGCATCAATAGGAAAATTGAAAGGTGGATAGGGAATTGGTTAAAGGGGAGACTACAACGGGTCCTACTGAAAGGTGAACTGTCAAGTTGGAGGGAGGTTACCAGTGGAGTTCCTCAAGGATCAGTTTTGGGACCAATCTTATTTAATCTTTTTATTACTGACCTGGGCACAAAAAGTGGGAGTGTGCTAATAAAGTTTGCAGATGATACAAAGCTGGGAGGTATTGCTAATTTAGAGAAGGACAGGGATACCCTACAGGAGGATCTGGATGACCTTGTAAACTGGAGTAATAGGAATAGGATGAAATTTAATAGTGAGAAGTGTAAGGTCATGCATTTAGGGATTAATAACAAGAATTTTAGTTATAAGCTAGGGACGCATCAACTAGAAGTAACGGAGGAGGAAAAGGACCTTGGAGTATTGGTTGATCATAGGTTGACTATGAGCTGCCAATGTGATATGGCTGTGAAAAAAGCTAATGTCGTCTTGGGATGCATCAGGAGAGGTATTTCCAGTAGGGATAAGGAGGTTTTAGTACCGTTATATAAGGCACTGGTGAGACCTCACCTGGAATACTGTGTGCAGTTCTGGTCTCCCATGTTTAAGAAGGATGAATTCAAACTGGAACAGGTACAGAGAAGGGCTACTAGGATGATCCGAGGAATGGAAAACTTGTCTTATGAAAGGAGACTCAGGGAGCTTGGCTTGTTTAGCCTAACTAAAAGAAGGTTGAGGGGAGATATGATTGCTCTCTATAAATATATCAGAGGGATAAATACCAGAGAGGGAGAGGAATTATTTAAACTCAATACCAATGTGGACACAAGAACAAATGGATATAAACTGGCCACTAGGAAATTTAGATTAGAAATTAGACGAAGGTTTCTAACCATCAGAGGAGTGAAGTTTTGGAATAGCCTTCCGAGGGAAGTAGTGGGGGCAAAAGATCTATCTTGCTTTAAGATTAAACTCGATAAGTTTATGGAGGAGATGGTATGATGGGATAACATGGTTTTGGTAATTAAATATTCATGGTAAATAGGCCCAATGGCCTGTGATGGGTTTTTAGATGGGGTAAGATCCAAGTTACCCGGGAAAGAATTTTCTGTAGTATCTGGCTGATGAATCTTGCCCATATGCTCAGGGTTTAGCTGATCGCCATATTTGGGGTCGGGAAGGAATTTTCCTCCAGGGCAGATTGGAAGGCCCTGGAGGTTTTTCGCCTTCCTCTGTAGCATGGGGCACGGGTCACTTGCTGGAGGATTCTCTGCTCCTTGAGGTCTTCAAACTACAATTTGAGGACTTCAATAGCACAGATAGGTGTGAGGTCTTTTTTAGGAGTGGTGGGTGAAATTCTGTGGCCTGCATTGTGCAGGAGGTCAGACTAGATGATCATAATGGTCCCTTCTGACCTAAATATCTATGAATCTATGAGGATCAGTACAAATTGGCAGGACAGAAAAGTTCACATGTCCGCTTGTAAGGAAACAAGATAAATGTCCCACTTACTTTATCAAGTTGATCATTTTATTGTGACAGAGAAGTAAATTAGATTATGGTAAATATGTTTCTAAGGCCTCTAAGAGATCTAAGGCCTTGGCCCCAAATGCTCCAGGGCTCATTGTTTCGTGAGTGTATTTGTGAGGTACCTGCTGTCATGTGTTGCCTTTCTGTGGACAGCAGGCATCTCCACTCAAGTATGCTAGAATAAAAGGTTCTTTGCATCCCGTTCGACCCATGGGTTATACAGAAAGCAGCAGATCTTGGCTGGAGCAGGGCATGCAGAATTCTGGAGACTCCTAGCTCTGTGGCATGTCCTCTTAGACCCTGAAAAGGGAGCTCTGCTGGTGGAATTTCAGGCAGGCTAATTCCCTGGTTCTGTGTTTCCCTCCTTGTCTCTTCCGAAGGTCTTTAGCTTTGTTCAGACGCTAACAGGTTGCGAGGACCAAGCCAAACTCTTCAAAGATGAGGTAAGGGGAATGGGGCTCAGTGCGTCGGTGAGGGGAACAAAGGAAGCCCATTTGCAGTTGGAGGGGGGTGGGAGAACAGGCTGCCTACATGGTTTCCTGCCACCAGCCTTTGGGACTCTGCCCTGTTGCTGTTAAAGCAACAGTCCTTGAGAGCATTTGTTTGGGATAGCACCAGCGGCCGATTACAGCAGAACCCACTGATAGTGACCTCAGACGTCTGTCTGACTATCGTGCACATAAGGCACCTCATGGATCTATTCAGATATAGTCAATAGATAGATCTGGTGACACTCCACGTATGGGGCAAGTCTAGTCCCCTGTGAATGGGGTCTTGGGGTAGGAGAGCTCCAAGGGGTCTGTGGGGGAGCAGAAGCAGAGCTGCTCTGTAGGCAGTGCTGCAGCCTTCTCCCAAAAGGCCGATGGGTCTGCTTAGTCCCAGGTCCACCACCCCCTCCCTCAGTTCCTGTTGCTGGATCTCTGTTACTGGGGATTACGTGCCCAGCTGGAGTCCCACATCCCAGGCTGTGTTTGCAGCTCCAGTGGTTGCAAAGATTTTGACCCACACACGGAGCACGTCTGACCCAGACTCATTGGCAGAGAGAATTACTCAGACACTTGTGCAGAGCTGCTGGGGCCGGTTGACTCTGGATGCTTCAGTTGCTAGAAGCACCCCACCCTGTCTAGTAGATAGCTGCATTTTTACCTTCTGTGGCACCATTTTCCATTGCCACTTACCAGCCTCCTAGTGTGATGTGGCTGGGGAGGAGGCTGGGCTTTTCACTGAGAAGAGGCAGGATCATATGTCCCGTGCTTGTAACATCCCTAGCTAGTCCATCCCAAGAGCCACCTTTGAAGGGCATGAAGGGCTTTGAAGGGCATGCTTCTTGTTTGAGCACACAGCCCTGAGGGGTGGGAGTGGGGATGGGCAGCTCTGGAATCCAGATTTCCCGTGAGCATGGTGTACATGCTGGACCCACCCACATCTCTCCTGCAGATGATTGACGGGGAGGCGTTCCTTCTGCTGACACAGGCCGACATCGTCAAGATTATGAGCGTCAAACTGGGCCCAGCACTCAAGATCTACAACGCCATCCTCATGTTCAAAAATGCCGACGACACCTTAAAGTGACCATGCCCCACAGCCTGGGACTGCCCTCAGCACTGCAGCTGCCAAGTTGTCTGTCTGGCTCACTGGAGCAGAGACCTTCCCCACTGCAGCAGTTGTAAAATCCTGCACGCTCCTTCTCTCTCTGAGTCACCTTCTCTGTCCTTGCACCAAACCCATCTCTTTCTGTCTTTCTCTTCCCCTGCCCTGTTACACTTCTCCTCCGGCCTGGCGGGGGAGCTCCAGTCGGGGTACTGCTGACCAGTGCTCTCTCCCACTGATGCTTTTAAAAGGACAGAATGCGGATTTGAGATGGGATGACCCCCCTGCCCTTCAAGTGCTTCTGACTGACCCTGTTCCATAGGATGATGTGTGTGTGTGTTTCAGGACCGATGAGGTACCGGAGAGAAGGTGTGGGGGCTGAGGGATGGTGGTGCTGCTCAAGAAACCAAGATCAGAAATTTTGGTGATCTCATAAGAAATAAGCTGCCTGCACACACCCCTTCTCTCACATACGTGAGCACACACATGCTCGTTTTAGAGGAATGACTCATTTTCCCTTTTCTTAGCAATTGAAGAGAATTTTCCCAGCATATTTCACTGCGTTGGGGGTGGGTATTTAATGCTCTTTCAACGGGACATTCTCAAGTAGCTTTTGATAACATTCCATTTGTTTTCTCTCCAGTTTTTGTGACTCTCCCTTTGAAGCTGGGCAGTAACTTTGCTTTGCCCCTGCCCTGGTTCACCTTTGCCATGAGGCCAACTTGAATTTTCTTCCATTTCCTTCTGTTTCTCATGGGGAACGAGTCCATAGTGCTATTTATGCTGCAGATCTCTTTGCTGCTGGGGGAGTCAGTGTTTTATTACTATTTATTATTTGTGTTGCAGTAGCAGCTAGGAGCCCAAGTCATGGACCAGGACCCCACTGCGCTAGGGGGCTGTACAAACACAGAACGCAACAATGGTCCCTGCCCCAAAGAGCTTACAGCCTAAGTATAAATATACCAGCCACGTCAGCACAGCTCTGGGAATAAGGCTAGTCAGTTAAGTTGTACCCACTCTGCTGGATAGGTGGCTGCTCTGCAGCACAGACATCCTCTGCAGAGGTAGAATGGCCTTTTCCTTTCTGTCTCAATGGTGGGGTTTTTATTTTCAGATCTTAGCAGCCCTTCGCCATCGAACTGTAAGAAATTCAAGGTGGGCCAAATTTTTGTCCTTAGCTACTTGACACACATCTCCCTAGGATAAGACTTGCGAACTGCTTTTTCAAAAGACAATCACCTGCTGGTTATTAACGAGACAGTCTCTTGGGATTGGCTAAGAAAAGGTCAGTGCAGGGTGTGTGATGGCGTGCGACCAATTGCCTTTACTCCAGCCACGTAAAAACTTCCTGAAGGACCAATCAGAAGAGGTGTAGGCTGGACAGGGGGACCACAGTCCCCAAACCACGCTCTGTCAGGTTAGAAACATTTGCATTCCCAAGATCCGCAATTCCTTAAAGGAATCGACCTTTTCCTTTGCTTCCCTCCCCTCTCCCCAGTCATTGAAGACAGGGATGAGAGCTCCTACCATATGCACCAGCAACATGTCTCATAGCAACATGGCATATGAAGTCCACTTTCATGTACATATGGGTCAAATTCATGCTAGGCTTCCCATGGAAATGCAGCATTTTGACTCTTTTTATTATTGACTCTTTGGGGTCACATTTGACCTGCCATTCCAATGTTTGCTGCTTGCTATTCATGAGAGATTTTTACACAATTTATGGGGTTTTTTTGTAAGCGTTTGGGTATGTTTCGCAAGTTCTCTTTCCTTCCCTTTCATTTTCTTCCATCTGTTCAAATGCTGCCATATGTTCATCTGCGGGGAGAAGCGAAATGGGAGGAGAGGAGTTGTGGGCTCTGGACCCAATTCTTCCATAGATGCAGCCTGATCCTCAGCAAATGGTGCCAAACCGGCCTCCACATCCAAAGAGGACCTCTTCTCCTGGGCTGTTGTTGGTTGGGAGGAGAGGAAGATGAGGAGCGACCTTGGGATACAAACATGGCTTCAGCTTTGGGACTCTCCATATCAACCTCCCCTGACATATTTCCAAACTTCATCCTGAACTCAAGCAAGTATCCTGATTAGCTCGTTATATCCCCGTACAAGGCTCAGTCAGTGTCTTTATAGGAAGCATCTACTGCAGAGAAAGAAAGGAAGAAGTCTCCTGTTCTCATCACCTCCATCTCAACCTGCTAAGTGACTACATTTGTCTTTTAGCTAAAGGTGAGCTAAACAGTCATTGTGCTGGCTGAATGCCAGAGGGGCACTCTGGGTTTGGCACTCGAACGGAGTGTCAGATGCCTGAGTTGTGCTCTGCATTTGAAGCTACAACAAAAGATCGAGTGATTGGTTCCTGTGGAAGCTGTTCCAGTAAGTGGGCCCATTTTGAAGGGAACAGGAGCTGTAAATGTCCACCCAGGATTGTCTCCCTAGAATCTCAATGGCCAATGAGATTAAATCTCCTGTTCTATTACTGAGACACTGGGTGATCTGTTCTATTACTGAGACACTGGGTGATCTGTTCTCTGGCTACCTGACACCTTACAGACTTTCAGCTGGATTTCTGGGCTCCTGTGAAACTAACTTCCTGATTCCTGCTGAGACTGTAGGCTGTAGCCACCTGAGAGCTCCACGGCCAAACTGTGTCCATCCAACCCTTTCATACAGCTTCTAGGAGATTTACCTGAACTGCTTTTTTACATCCTTGCAGTGTAACCTGGGACACAGACCGGACTGGACTGGTATGCCCACCTGTAGGAATGGTCTCTCAGGGGGGATTTTCTCGGGTCAGAGCTCTCCAAGAAGATGATCCTCACTGGAAATGTGAAGTGAGATAGAGTGTGTGTCTGTGTGTGTGTGTCTGTGTTAATGACAGCGTTCTTATGTCACGCTCGCTTAGCTGCTGCCTCAGCCATGAGTCCATTCCCCTCTTGGGTTGACTATTTCCTGACCTTTGAGGTATGAAGCTTCTGAATTGGTCTGGGTGAGAGAAATACAGATTTTGTAGACGGCCAAGGGCTATGTACTGTTAAAGCTTGTAACGTTTTTTCTTAAAAAGACAAAAACCCAAAGCAGTGTGTGTATGTGAGAGAGAGCGAGAAAAATCTATTGATGCTATTTCCTCTACTGTTTGTCCAACTCTGTTTTTTGTGGCACGCTCTTTTCACTGGAGGGATGTGGTTCTTGAGATGTGAACAGCTGGCCATGTGGCAGCAGCTGGATGTGGGGGCAGAAGGACAGCCCTTCCCTGATTGGAACTGGTTGGGAATTATCGTCTAGATGTTTTTTTGTCAGAAAACGTTGACTCAACAAAATTGAAACTTTTGGCGGGAACATACCAGGTCTGATTAAACTTTTGGCGGGAAGGTTCCGGAGGTCCAGGATGGAATTTCTGGTCAAAACCAGAGAGAGACCCCAGAATTCCTTATAACCTCCATTGCTAGGATACACATGGACTTGACCCTGGATCTCCGATAGCCCAGCTCAGTGCCCTTGCTATGGGGCTACGGCCTATTCTGGAGGCGGGGGCTCTCTCTCTTTTTTGAGAAGCTCTGAAAGCTCTCAGTTTTGTCCCAGTGCAGAATGGAATTTTTTTTTTTTTTTAAATCTTAAAAACTGGATGGGCAAAACATTCCCTGCCCAGCTTTCTCCCTGACCCCGATGGGAGGGCTGAGAAGGAGGAGCTTTATCCTCTGTTTTGAACGCCTCCTAAAAATCACTGTCGGCCTCTGCGGCGCGTTCGTGCCAAGATCTCCTCCCTGTTTTAAACTTGTTAGAAGCTTCACCAGCTGCGGGAGCCTTGAGGCCCATGCATAGGAAAAGCTAAAGCCCCCGCTGAGGGTCTCAGTCCTTAACCTCCCAACAGACCAAATTTCTCACGGGTGGCACTCTCTGAATCAGTAGAGTTTCACTAGGGATGAGCTTGGCCCAGGAGTGTTCTCAGCACTCCTTTTGTGGGAGGCTAGAGCAGCTAAAAATGTCTCAAATGGACTTCTGAGTTGCAGTCTCTGGCTATGCCTGCCCATCCTGAGGGAAGCAGAGGGAAGTTGGTGGGCCTGGGACCTGGTGTGGCAGAGGTGGCACAGAATTATCTGCTGGGGCCAGGTAGGACAATCAGCCAGTCCTTCACCCCTGTGACGGCAGCAAATTCCCCTCTCACGTTATAGCCCCCAGTGACCGTTGTCGTCTGGTGCTGACAACAGCTACGTTGACTGTGATTGTGACACTCTGCTGCCCTGGGAAGGCTGCCAGCATTATGTGTGAGCTCAGCCAGGCGGTGGGGTTGGCCCCTGCCCTGGTTCTCATTCCCATAATCCCCATGCCAGCCCAGCAGCCAGGCCCGTGGGACAGGAGAAGAGCACAGTCCGCACGCTTCTAGGATTTGTACGACTTTTACTAGATACAAAGTGTCGCTGGGAGCAACTCTCGCTTCTGGAGCAGCCTGGTAGAACATGGGCCGGGAAGGGGGGGGCTGTTCTGGTCCTGTCCAGAAAGTGTCTGCCCAGTGTCCTGAGGAACTCTCCAAGTCAGCAGGGCTGACTATAGGATTTTGGGGACACTCAGTCTCTTTCCCCCATTTCCTTCCCATCCCTTTTCCTCCTTTATTCTCGCCCCCTCCCCCCTGCCTCCATGTGAGGGGATGGAGAAGGGAGCAGCAGACCCCTTTTCCGGATTCCCATGGCAGACAGAAAGTCTGATGCCCGGTTCTTTAATGACAGCCTGTCAGCTAGACAGCCCATCGCTCTTCCCTTGGCTAGCCTGGAGATAGCAGAGGGCCTATCACCACATGGACAGCCTGAGGCAGGGCCGGTTGGAGCAAACGGGACCATGGACCTCAGTGGGGTTTGGATCAGGCCCCTGTAAGGCAACACGGTCCCATGTCCAATTCAGGTCTGTTCCCAAGAGTGGCGGTGTCTCTTGATGGTGGGTTGGGTGGTGGTTCTGCAGATCAGGAGGTTGGGAGGAGCAGCTGTCAGCTGTCAGGCTGGGATTTATTCCTTCCCAGTCACACACAGGTAATGGGGCAGCATCTTGCTAAAGTCAGAAACTTTGGGGGTGGGGGAACAGACTAGCTTAGAACTCGGGGGGGGGAAATGGGGTGTCCCATCTTTTGTTTCTTTCCAGAACTATGAGAGCCAAGCTATTTCTGCACCAACTTCAAGCACTTTTTAAAAAGAAAATAAATCCAAATTGTCCAGGAGGTTAGGTAGCTAGGAGAACTCAAGGAGAACCTTTGGACTTGAGTGCAATGGCGGAAATCAAAAAGAGGAGGAGAGAGCCTTTGGAAGCCATTACTTGGCTGGCTTTTCTTCTTCCTGTTGTCATAATTTCTTGGGCTGACGGTTTATCCCGCAGTGCCAAGGAAAGGGTACTAGTAGAAGGCTGCAGCCTGGTTCTACCCAGCCCCCCCCTTTATTTTGGGGAGTGGGGTTTGCTGTTATTTGGTTGGGGGGAAAGGGGCTTGTGTTTTGGAAGGGGTGTGTGAATGACAACAAAGCTTTTTTGCACTTTCATTCATTTTGCACTCATTTAATTTCTGGTTTTGTTTTTGGGGGATTGGCACCTTTGTGTGTGTGTGTTTTCATGACGAAATACTCTCGTCGTCGCTGGTGCAGCTATTCTGGAACTTTGTGTCCTGAGTATACAGAGGATTAACAAACAAACAAATCAAGATGTGATGTGTTTTTGTCAGTGTTTTAAAATACAATAAATCAATGTGAGCGATGGAATTATACAAAGCTGGTGCCTGGTTATTAATTCTTAGCCCACGTTTGGCCCTTTTCAGTCAGACCTCTCCAAGTGCTCTACAAAAGAAGGTAAGTGTCTTTATCCCCATTTTGCAGAAAGGGAAACCAAGGCTAAAGAGGAAAAGTGATTTGCCCAAGGTCATATAACAGAGCTAGGAACAGAAGCCAGGTCTCCTGACTCTCAGCATAGTATGCTGTCTATTGGCCCACGCTGCCTCTTACTGCACAAGGTGCTGATTAAGACAGACTAATGCACAGCTCCAGCCATCAATTAAAATTTGGCCAGGAGTGCAAAGACCAGGCACATACCACATGAAGGACAATGGTAGATGAAGTCCAGGGCCAGAGGCTGATCTCGGTTATAGCACTGAATGACATGGAGTCGCTCTGGATTTGCACCATTGGAATACAGCAGAATTGGTCTCCACGGGGGGCAGAGTCTCTCTTCACCATTTCTGGCTGGGGCAGATGCCCACTGGAAGGCTGTGCAGAAGTCCTGTAGGGTAAGGGGAGGCTTGACTACAGGAGGGGTGGCTGATCCATGCCCGAGGAGAGAAAGGGTGCTCCAAGCCTAGGGGAGCCCATGAGATGGTGCAAGGACAAGAAAGGGAGCAGGCCACAAAGGCAGCAGAGAGGAATGAAGTTCCCCATCTGACCCCATCCCCCTGCCCCTCCAGTAGCACAGCCAGAGGGGCTGGTAGCTCAGGGCTCTGTCTCCTCAGCAGCAGAGCCAGAGGGGAAGCAATGCTACACAACCCCTCTGCCCCCTGGTTGCTCTTGCTTCTGGGCAGGCTCTCAGCCTACCTTGCCTCACCTCAGGCTTTTGGCTTGGGATTGTTTGGGGAGGGATTTCTTGGACCAGCAGGATGAGCTCAAAAATCTCAGAGGTGCCATGAATGCCGTAGTTGGCACAACTGCCAAAGGGCCAAGGAGAGGCAGGTCTGGGTGGAGAGACTGTAAACCCCACTGCTGCCGAGGAGCCCCCATCTCCCATCAGTGAGCTCTGCAGCTCCTTCTCCGTTTGACCCTGTGAGTCTGCTTGTCTCTCTAATATCCCGGGACTGATACGGCTACAACTTCACCGCCAACATCCAGCTGGGGGTGTTTCCCCTTCAGGCCAGAGTTCTTGTCGTGCCTCAGCTGCTGTGAAGGAAGGGTGGGGCAGGGCGTCGACACATGGCTGTGGAAAATTCCACTCTGCCTGCAAAGCCACAATACCATGATTCATACCAGCCCCTTAATGCCCCCAGCACAGGCGTTGGGCATGAGAGATCTTTAAGCAACTGCTGAGCTGTCTGATATGATAAGATCTCCTTTGCATACCAGCATCTGCTGCCATGTTCAAGAGGCGCAGACAGAAATATCTGTGCAAGGTTAAACAGTGTCCTAAGGGCCAAGGCAACCACTGATTCGCTCTGTGAAGACAAAACTTCTGGCATCCGGCTTTCTTACCAGAGGAGAGTTCCTATTCCCCAGTAATCTGTGGCAGCAGGGGATACAGCCAAGTCTGACCGATTCCAAGCCTTGTAGAACAAAGCATGTACAGTCCATCTCTGAGAGGGGCTTAAGCTGCCCCAGAGTTCGGGGTGCTGGGATCCAGCACCTTGATTCAGTGCATTAGAGAGTTAGGACTAGCTGCAAAGTCCAGCCTTCCCCAGCTGTAACCGGTGTCCCTCAATTGGTTGGCTCCCTGCTGTATACTGCCCCCAAAAAGTACTGTGTCCTTGTAGCAGATTATAACGAGAGTTGGTCGGGAGTTTTTTGATTAACCGTTTTTTTTTTCTGAAAAAAAGCAGATTAATCTAAACCTAAGCTGTTTGCGAAATGGGTTTTGATGAGTCTCCTGACTTGTCTAACTTTTGAGAAAAAAGTTTCAAAGTTGTTGAAAAGTCCTGTTTTGACATGTTCAAGCAGAAAAGTTTTGGGGACTTTTTCTAGTTGAAGCCACTTTTTGTTTTGAAATGTTAGTTTTGTTTTGTTTTTTAAGGAACAACTTCAAAAACAAAACAAAATGTATTGAACATGATCAAAGCAAAATGTTTTGATTGACCTGGATGGAATTTTTGCAACAATTTCTGTGATGTCAATTTTTGTCCCAATTCAAGATGGGAACTTTTTTTTGACATCTCCAAAATATTCCCGACATGGGAAAGCCATTTCCTGCCAAGCTGTAATTGTAACATACAGCCAGGAGCTGGAGACACCAACTTTTCTGGTGGGAAAGCCTTTTATGCTCCCATTCAGGAGTATCTTTATCTCCATAGAAACTACACCAAATCCTCACTTTTTCATGGTTCTTCATACACCTGTGACGATTCCATACAGGGCTGCAGGAGGCTTGTAGGGGGCTATAAATCGCAAGGCTATTAGGGAGCCATGAGAAAAGGAGAATCCAGCATTTGATGGGGACCTTCACTGATATCATCCCACTTCCATGTTCCAGCTGTTAGCAGATGGATTGTGTCCGGATTCAGGACTTCTGACATTCCCCTGCCGCTCTTGCTGCCAGCGTTTAGCAGAAAGAAAAGGAGGACTTGTGGCACCTTAGAGACTAACCAATTTATTTGAGCATGAGCTTTCGTGAGCTACAGCTCAAATAAATTGGTTAGTCTCTAAGGTGCCACAAGTACTCCTTTTCTTTTTTTCGAATACAGACTAACACGGCTGCTACTCTGAGACCAGCATTTAGCAGGTGCCACATGCCTAATTACCTCAGCTTGTGCCCAGCATGTGACCTGCCTTCAGAAAACAAAGCACTTTGTTCAGACCTTTTTCACTTCTTTCCTCTGTGATGAGCTGCCCTCTAATTCTTCAGCAGGAGATTTGTCCTCACACACCCCCTCCCCTCCCCCCGCGTGGCTCTCCGGGACCTCTTTGTCCTCGCAGAGCAATGGCAGGGTAATAATTTACTTCCTGGCATAGGCCACTCCTTGAGAATATTCCTTTGACCTTCAGACTAACTCACCAAAACAAAAACACAGAGAGGTAAATAACACCCTTATGCAACTGGTACTAGTTAGCACACTTGGCTTCCTCCAGTGCTGCGTGACTGGACAGCTCTGCCTGCTTGACTGTCTCCTTTTGGCAGGTAACACTTTGGTTTATCTACTTATTTATTCCCTGGTGGTCCCTTATTCTGGGGCACAGAAAGGAGCTGGTTTGAGGGAAGCCTGGTCCTCGATCATGGACTATCCCATACAGGGGTGTCAGCAGGCAAGGTGGAACAATTTATAGAGTAGGGGGTGCTGAGAGCCATTGAACCAAACAGTAAACCCTGTATATAATGGAAACCACTTCAAGCCAGGGAGTGCTGAAGCACCTACAGCACCTATGGGTGTCAGAATCTAGGGCCAGAGAAGAGTTGACTTTGGGGAGGGCTGGCTCTTGGGCACAGACTTGTTGCTACAGGGGTGGCAGCAGCAGGCAGGAGAGGCTGATTTCAGAAGCATGCTTGTTCCCCTCTTCAAAATGATCAAACTCTCAGCAATACTGAATAGAGGTGGGAAAAGCTGCTTTGGTAGGGAAGGTTTCTCTTGCTTTGAAGAGTGGTGTCGGGCGTTCTCTCTCCCAGAAGGGAAGAGCCACCATGCGCTCAGAGTAGCGGTTTCCTGTCACGTCCCCCCATCACCCTCATTGTTTTGTCTGCCCCTCAGAGCTGATTTTTCCAGCATCCATTTTCAATAAGAAGCAGCCAGAGGCATTTTATGTTATACAGTATGTGTAAATTCCTATTTAAAAACCAGAAAGGGCAGGGATACCTGGATACAAAGCTAAACTCCCAGGGCAATACAAACCAGCCAGGGCCAAGAAAACCAAGCCCTTAAGCCATGACAGCCAGGGCTGTGTCTGCACTAGGATTTTCAGCTGGCTCCCTCTCAGCCCCTCTGGAACTGGTGCTCAATTGGTTGTCCCGCTGGTGTGTGCAGGGTGAGTGGAGTTCAACAACACCCCCGCCCTCCCATTTTAACCGCACAGCCTCATTCTAACACTGGCACCATGAGTGAGTTCAACACCAGCCCACTGGAGAATAAGGGGGACACATGTTATCAAGTACAGCAGGGGATTGCAGCACAGACAGACACAAGTATTCTACTTTATTTCAACAGCTAGCAGCAGGGCAGCAAGCTGTCAGGGTTGGGGGTTTAACCCCTAGTGGGGCTTACTCTGCACTTGGGATAATGGCTTTCGTCAACAGTTTAAGCATTGCTTGGTCCAATCTAGACTGGTCAGCCCAAGACTGATCCCTATAGACATAGGAACATGGATAACGCCAGCCTGCAGCAGCCCCGCAGTCCATCTAGCTCAGCATCCTCCTGCTGACAGCAACCATCACTAGCTGCTTTCCAGAGTGACAGATCTTTGTGTGTATGTGTGTGTTGGGGGGGGGGGGGGATTAAAACATCCTTCCCCATGCCTTGTGAGTTAGAATGGGCAGAGTCAGACCAACATCCTCTCCTCTGATGGAGGAGTTGGCGCCCGTGCAGCATGGGGAAGGGATGTGGCCAGTAAAATGGCAGATCCCCTAGGTCTGCTCTGCTGCATGTGAGAAGCACCCTGAGGTTTAGCAGAAAGGAAAGGGAGTGGGCCCAGCTGGAATTTTGAGACGTGCTCAGCACCCTCAACGGGGCCAGGTTTTTAGCAGATAGGGTGCTGTGAGCTTTTTTGAATATTTGCTCATAAGTAGCATTGTAGCAACCTCAGGGTGCTGAGCCCTTCTGGAATATCTGGTCTGTATGGTGGAAGCTGAGCACTTGTAAATCAGGTCCTGAGTGCTGCTGAAAGGCTGCCCCTAGGTCCTTTTCTTCATTACTGTGATTGAGCTGGAGTTTTGGCCTTGTGCAGTGGCCCTTTGAATTAGGTTATTTAAAAAGGTGTCCCACGCAGTGGTGGGGGACGACGACATTACAGCTGGGTGCCCCAATTTTACATTTTTCTGCTGAATGAAGAAGGCCTGGAACCTTTGTTAAAAAATCTCCTGCATTTTACATTAGCAGTTCAGATCTTATTTACCCTGAAACCCTATAGAGAAATAGAAAGCTATTGATTAAGGTCAAACAACTGTGCAGGGGGGAGGCAGATTGTTTAAAATTCTTTGTTTGCTTACTTTTGTTAATATTAACATTAAGCCAAACACCTAATAAACACTTGGAAGAAAGAAAGTCTTTGTGAAAACATTAACAGCACTCCTTTAATTAAGGTTTGAGAAATCTCCCACTATTAATGTGAGATCTCCAGGAAAACCAGGGGGCACCAGATTTTTGATATTCCTGATATTTTAAAGGTAAAACAAAATAGAAAATAATACTTTAAAAATCCCCACCCATCAACAAAAATCTGCTCAATCATTCTTATTCCTCATAAAGAGGGAATATCCAATTTTTAAGAAATTACCTTGCTATTCTATTATATATAGGTTCTTATACCACCCTTAGCACTGTAGTATCTGAGCATCTTCCAGAAGCGCATTAAGCATTTGTAGGTCATCTTTTCACGGCTGGCTGCAGGTAACTTATCTTGTATGCTAAAGAAATGTGTATTAATGTTGTTTGGACCATGTACATACTGGTTCATGTGGGCAGTGTCGTTCCGCTCAAGACTGTGATACATTTATAATGATGATGGTTATTATTATTATATAAGTGAATGTCTACAGACTGCAGTTCTCTATAAAACAGCCTCTGAAGGAGTGTGCACAACATTTGGAAGCGGATGTGTGTGAGTGTGTACGTGCTTGTTTCTGTGTCAGGGGATGTGTACTCTACAGAGTCTACACCGACATAGCCATGTTGCCATAGCTATGCCAGCATAACCCTGTCGTGTGGATGCAGCCGTCCCTGATGGAAGCGGTTTTTCCATGTAGGAACACCTTGTGCCTGAACACTGGTAGCTACGTTGGTGAAAACATTCTTCCATGGATATAGCTGTGGCTACACTGGGAGTTAGGTCATCAGAGCTATGCTGGTCAGGGGTGTGGTTTTTAAAGACCCCGCACCAAAGTAGCTATGTTGACCTTGCTTTAAAATGTATGAGTTGTTTATGTATGTGAGTACTTCTCTGTGTGGGGGCAGGGGTTGGGCTGGACTGGTTTGGATAGGAACAGATGTTGCCTCCAACTGTCTTGCAGTGGAGAGAGGTAAGCATTCCTAGTACAGACATGGCCTCAGATGGCAATCCTTACAAATTAACCTTTTCCTGGCTCTTTACCTGCTAGGCAGGTCTAATCCTTTCAAGGGGGTCTCAAATGAATACAACAGCAGGAGTAAATGTGGGTCTAATGAGGGAGCAGCAAAGAGATACAAATTCCCAAATATGCACTTAATCTGACAAAATACTTACCCTGTGTTATGAGGTAATAACAGCTGATTGCAGACCCATGTGTTGTGGTTGATAAACGCCCCAGGGGGTCCAGAGCTCACTCTTGTATGTGCCAAAGTTGTGTCCCAGTGCTCACTGATACCACATGCAGTTCATTTAAGAATCAGGGAAAGGTGAGAGGTTTAAAATCTTTTAAGAATCACTCTACCAGTTACATCAGGGCAACACCGTTGGCTTGGATGGAGTCACACGGCACTTTAAAAGGCACTGGGTGCTTAGCAGCTGCTGTCTGAAACCTGGCCTGGTTTATAGCCCGGGGAACAAGAGGGACCCAGTGTCATAAGCTGAAAGCAACTCTCATCTAGGTCAGCTGCTGCCTTAATGTCAGAAGAAGAAGTTGGCTGTTTAATATTTAATTGCAATGTTTAATCATTAAAGAGCCTTGTTCCTCTTCTGACAATTAAGTCGGTATCAAAGGGGAAGAAGGCATAACACATTTTCTCACCTTCGCTGCTGCAGGCATGGCAAAAACAATATAATTCCTCAGCAAGAAAGCCTGTCTGTGAAGACACGGTTTATAACTCACTCCTGCTTATTAGGCCTTGCGCCATCATGGGGCCTTTCCTGATTTTGGGCTGGGAAATGGGAGCTCAGGGGCCAGAGTCACTCCTGGGGTAAGTGGAGGTAATTCCCATTGAAACCAAAAGGACTGCACCTATTAAAGCCTCTGAATTAATCTGATTAGTTAATAGGCCTAACTCACCCCAGGTGCAATGCACTGAATTGGTGAGACTGTAGCGAAGATCAGAGTGGCCCAGTTGTGTGTGTACATCACACTGGAAATGAAACGGTCAATGCCATTCAGTAGCCTGCACTTTGTAACATGACCAAGGGCTGGATCGGCCCCTAGTGATTGCTCTGAGTTAAGAGACAGGTTCACCCCTGGGCTGGCAAAGGTGCTAACCCAGAGAGGAGAGGCAGCTCATGCCTTGCCTATTCAGTGTCTGTTGGGGCCAGCACGGCCCCACAGCACAGGCTAGGACTGCTTCAAGGGCCTCTGTGTGACTTTGTGAGAGTACAACACTGCCAGGGAGCTGGTCTGCCCCCGCCACACCCGCTCAAACTTCTTACCGACCCCTGGCCTGCCCTGCTTCACCTCCACTCTGCCCTGGAATTTGCCCCAAGCTGGCAGAGTTGACCATGCACCAGGCACAGAGGACCAAGCCCTGGGCATTATGTCTGCCCTATGGGCCGGCCCCTAGCTGGCACAAAGGGGCACCTGGGGACAAAGCCAGTAGGGCGGTGGATGGGAGCGGTCTTCTTTCTTACCCGGCAGCTCCCAGGCAGGGAGGTTGCAGAGACACCTGCCCACTAGCCTTTCAGTCATGCAGGTTAGCAGCCCTCTGTGGCTGGCTGGCTGGCTGCTGCCTCAGGGAACTGCTACCCCTTCAGGAGTGTGGCCAGTTCCCAGCTCCAGGCTGACTCTACAGAAGGGAACCGGTCCTTATAATCAATACACAAAAATAGTTACTCATGCTTCACTGATTGTACATTGCACTTACACCATTCTTTTCATTTCCACCGGGCCGTACAAACAGCGGGGCCAGCCTGATCCTTGGTGCAGTCCCACTGAAGTCAGTGCATTTGCGCCAAGGATGAATTTGGCCTATTGACTAATCAGAGCAATTAAATACTCAAGTCCTTACCAGGTAACAGAAAAGCCCAGCCCCATGGATTTACCAAACACATTGTAAACCTCTTAACTTGTCTGGGAATCAATCAATACCCACTGTGATGTTAGGGGATGGTGTCTAGTAAAGGCAGCCTCTTGGGCATGCTCCTGAGACCAGGAGCTAATGTTCTGAGCATGCTAGCGCATCTCTGGGCACGTGCTCTGCTGGCATCCAGCCTGTGTGACCTGACCTTCATCTTCACAGGGGAAGGCCAAGAAACCGCACAGCTTCTGCGAGCCTCCCTGCCGGACGTCTACCTGCCTCCTGGACCCCGAGGAAGCGGAGCCTACTCACCTGGTGCCAATTACTGAATTGCTAGCAGAGTTTCTCAGGCAGCGTGCATCTCTTTGGGCTGACTTTATGCCCATGCCCCGGCCAGAGACCCCCTCCACAGCACTGGGGAAGACTAAGGGTAATGAACTTGACCGGTACATATCTTAAAAGTCAAGCGACTCTCCGGGCCTGACTGTGTGAGCTGTGGGGTTCCAAGCTGCAGGGTGGATGAATTGGCGGGGAGAATGAGGCTGGGAATTGCCTCCCACTTTAGTATCAGGGCTGGAAAACAGGTGGCCGACGGGAACTGGGCCATGATGTGAGTTGCTTTTAGGGGCCCTGCATTAACCTCAGCAACTCACAACCCACTGTCCCCCAGACGTCTGACCCCAAGCCCATTGACGTCAATGGGAGCCCCCTGACTTCTCCAAAGCTCAGCGGTTCTAGGCAGTCACTTGACTGGCTTTAAGCTCAGCCCTGCAGTTTTTCTGTGACCTGACATAATGTCGACCAGAGGGAGGGTTGTAATATTGCTAGACATTGAAGTCTGGACAGTAACCTCACAGCTGTATTGGTTGACTCTGCAAGCAGGGCTGAACTGTGCAGTTCGTGGGCTGTAGCTTTATAATGCCTACAGCATGGGATGGACTGCAGACAAGGCCTTTCAGTCAGGTCCTATGGCTCTCCGAGGCCATGACCTTAAATGGCAGCACCAACGGCCTTGAGTGTGCCTCAGCTCTCTCTGAGCTGGAAGCCTGTGGCCCTGAACCCTGGCACGTGCCTACATTATGGAGACTATACTGGCATTTCCATCAGGGGTTTCCATCAGGGTAAGAATGCGATTGTCCCAAATGATGAAGCATGCTTCTGTTGACCTAGCTGTGTCTACTCAGGGTTATGCTGGCATTGCTACACAGGCCAGGGGTGTAGCTTTTCACGCCCCTGTGCTGACATAACTTTCAAGAGTAGACCAAGACTAAGGATCTGGCACTTCATTGGCAAAACTTTTGTCGTTCAGGGGTGTTACCCCCCCCCCCCCGCCCTCCCTGAATGACAAAAGTTTTACTGAAAAAAAGCGCTGGTGCGAACAGCTCTCCTGCTGACAAAGCTGCTGCCACTCGTGGGGGGTGGAAGTTTTTTGTCTGCAGGAGAGCTCTCTCCTGCCGACAAACAGCAGCTACGCTGCGCGGCTTTTAACGGCATGGCTCTGTCGCAAACAGCCTCATAGTGTAGCCATAGCCTTAGTGTTAAGGACCTAGTGAAACCTGCCCTGGGGTCAGACTGGCAATGCCTCTTCATTGGGAAGGAGGAAGAGAGCAATCTGGATTGGATTTCTGGGAGCAGCTGAAACAGATCCTGAGGCCTGGTCTACACTACAGTTAGGTCACCGTAAGGCAGCTTACGTCACCCTAACTCTGTAAGCGTCTACAGTACAATGGTGCGCCTGCTGATGTAAGTTGCCCACTACACTGACCTAATAACGCCACCTCCACGAGAGGCGTAGTACTAAGGTCGATGTTAGGGCAATGCAGTGTCCCTCTACACACTGCATTGCTTACATCGTCTGTTGGGTGCCAGCCCTACGCAGGGCTCACAGGTAGAACCCCGCTAGCTAGGGGAGCCCCCACCACAGCTGGAGCCCCCAGCCCTGGGGCTGTCAGTCCCTGGCAGTGGGGCTTCTGCTGTCAGTGCCCCACACATTTAAGCCAGTGGATGTGCTCTGGTGAGGACATGCACTGCTGACAGCAGGAGCACAGCGTGGATGTGAACCACCACTGTAATTGCTGCGGTGGCTGTATGTTAACTTACCTTAAGTCAACTGATTTTTGTAGTGTAGACATGCCCTGAGTCATTGGGCAGCGTTCTTTTAGTCCCATTAATTCTCCCTTATGTAAAACTTTCCTGCTTCCTTTATCCCACTTGTTGGCAGGAGACTATCTTCACAGAGTCCTGAGTTCCCATTAGTTCCTAAAGAGCCAAAAATTCCCCCTTGCCCATTGTTTTAGGAACCCCTCTGGCTTTCCGCTCTTTTACCCTAGTCTTTTCTTGTGCTCATTTCCTTCCTCAGCTTTGGGAGAGGCTAATCCTGCCTCCCCAGCCTTTGCTCACCTGGAGTCACAGTTTCAGGCATCTGTGCCTCATTTGCACCTACAAGGTGAGCACAAAAATGGCGTGTGTGCATGTGCAAAAGGAGCATGCCTTTACAAGGGATTTGGCATGGCCTAGTGATTAGAGCAGGGGAACTGGAGTCAAAGAGAAAAAATCAGAAGAGCATAAAAGTATACACAGAAGGGAAAAAAATCACAATTAAAAATATGTAATGTAAAGGCTTTTGACTGGATTAATTTCCCAAAGTTGGATGCAGTGGAAGTGCCTTTGTGTTTATCCCTTTCGGATTAGTTATACTTACAGTGTTAAGGCCAGAATTATGATTGCACCTACAGGCCTCTTCCCTAGAGCAGGGTCCCCTTGTGCTTGGTGCTGTACGCACGGAGTGTCAGTCCCTGCCTCAAAGTGCTTACAATCTAAATAGACCAGAGAGTCAATGGAAGAGAGGGCCCAGGAGTACAATCACCATTTTCCAGACTGTTATATGTTTACACCATTACACCTTGCAATTAGCATGGGCTGAAATTTTTCTCTCCAAAACATTTTTTTGACAGAAAGTGGCTTTTTGACAAAAGAGATTTTTTTTGTGAAAAAATAGATGTTTTTATCAACAATATTGGGGTTTTCATTGGGGGAGGGGGAGGAAACCAGAAAATGTTGATTTGAAAATGAAACATTTTGGTTTTTTGGTTGCTGAAAACCTGAAAATGTTTGGCTTACAGTTTTGTGATTTTAAAAAATGGAATTGTTTTGAATAAAAATTTAGACAAAAAGTATGTGTTTGTCAAAAATTTTCATGGGAAAAAATAATCATTTCCTGATCAGCTGTAATTGCTGTAGATTTTTAGCTAAGAACTTCCGGATTTGATCTCATGGGAATAAGAAAGGTTCAAGCAATATGATACTGCCTTTCGCTTCTTACATGATAAGCAGCAAAATATTTAACAATGTTGACATTTAAAGTATCGTTGTATCTGAGTTATCCCACTTTCAAATGAGGGGGGCTGAGCACTATTGTTTCAGCCACTCTTCAAACTCAAGAAGAGGTTGCTATATCAGTTATACTTGGGTCACTTATGGAAGGTTTTTTTTTTCCTAATGAAAGCTGAAACTCTGGAGGAAAAAAAATCATAATTCTGTCCTTGCCCACACCCCAATTAGACCTTTTATACTCTCTGGGAGAGAATGTCTCCTACTTTGTATTACAAAGTGTGATCCTACTCCCATTGAGTTTATGGGCATAGTATCACACACCCTTGATGCTTTGATGTCTCCAGTATTCACTTAGCATTTTATATTAAAAACAATGCAAAGCACATTATTATAGGATGACATTCTCTGTCACCTGAGAGTAGTAGATTTTATTGGCAATGAGAGTGGAATCAATGGGAAAATGTTTATTTTTAATGAAATGGGAGAAGATGGGTAGCCCCTTGATAATGGGTATTTCCCCCCTCTGCTTCTGCTTTGTTTCTGTTACATCAGAAGATTATTAACTCTTTCACTGCATGCTTATGGCAGCAGTTTATCTCTCTCTCTCTCTTTCTCGGTGTGTGAATTTACTGCAGGTGAAAAGTGCCAGATTGATAGCCCTATACATTGAAATCATCCCTTTTTTCAGAACTCAGGTACCAGCAAAGGTAGTAACTGTGTGTGAACTCTTCCTCCAATGCACCTCCAACCTGAGCTGGAAGCACTGCTTCCAGGGCTCTGTCTGCACTACAATGTGTAGTTCTTAGCTGATGTGTGACCCAACAGCATTAGCAGTTGTGGTGCAGACAAATCCGCAAGGGTAGGTTAGTCCCGTACAGCATTTAACCTCTCTCCCAGGGTGCTAGCTGTGAACGTTTTGTGATGTGGGCACTTGCCGCGGAGGCCCAGCCAACTCTTTTCATACATGCCACCAAACAGCCACCTGCAAATAGCAGCTCAGTCTCCTACGCAGTCGACCTAGTAACCTACATGGTCCATCTGCGGCTTTAAGAGAACAGCCATTCGTTTATAAGAGCGTCAGGAAGTCCTCCCAGATCTAAGGCCTCGTCCTAGTGGGGACTTCAGCCGTGAGTTGCCAGCCAGAGCTACACCAGAGCAAACCCCTCCGGTAGACAAGCAAAGCAGCTAGCAGCCACAGTTTGCGGTGGTGTAGGTGAACCCTTCCTGAGACTAGAGCTCAGGTCATGTCTACACTACAGATCGATATAGAAATAACTACGGCACTCGGGTGTGAAAAATCCGCCCAGAGCAACGTACTTACACTGACTTAACTCCCCATGTAGCCAGCACTATGTTGATGGGAAAGCTTCTCCCGTCAATACAGCTACTGCCTCTTGGGGAGGTAGGTTAACTACAGGAACGGGAGAAACTCTCCTATGGGCATAGGAGTGTCTTCACTAAAGCTCTGTCCACACTAGAGACCTTACAATGGCACAGCCTCCCTATGCCGGCAGGAGAGAGCTCTCCTGTTGGCATAATTAAACCACCCCCAACGAGCGGCGGTAGCTGTGTCGGCAGGAGAAGCATAGTGACCGAAGTAAGTTTTGCCGACATAAGTGGTAGTGTAGACGTGGCCTAAACACTACCGAGGCCGCTGCGCCGCTGTTGCACTGTACGTGCCGACAAGCCCCGAGGGAAATTTTACAGCCGAAACTTTTTTCAACCAAAAAGGCAGAGTCAGCAGCACCAAAATGTTTTGTGAATTCACATCAGTTTCACTGAACTGTTCATGTTGAAAACCAAACAAACAAATCCCCCAAAGTTGAAATGATTTGATTTTGGGGGGTCAAAAGGACTGGACGTTTTTGAATTTTCCTTTCATTCTATTGTTTTATTTTTTATAAAAAGATGAAAACAGAAAAAACACTGGAAATCTAAAGGAAACGTTTCATTTTGTGGTTGAACAAAATGTGTCATTTGACCTTAAAACAAATGTTTTTTTAATTCCAAAAATGTTTGTTTTCGGGTCAACCTGAAACTACTTTTCCCCTCCCCAATTTTTCAGAACTGCCAGCAAACTGGAAAACCCATTTTTGGCCCAGCACTCCTTGAGAGCAGAGTAAGGTGCACCAGGACAAGTGTGCCTTAGAGAGCAGCTTTGCCTAGCTGCACTAGGGGTTTGCCTGGGGGTAGTGATACTAAGAGCTATTACTAGGGCACCATTTTGATAAGGCTGAAGTCCGTCCACAGTGGGGAAAAAACTCAGAACAAGCTTGCAAACATGGATAGGAACATGTGGCAGGTAATCCAGCAGTGAAGGGGTTAAATGACACAGTAAGCAGAAAATCAGGGGCCATGGGTGATTTGTGTGTTCTGAAAGGGGGTGGGGGAATGGGAGACAGCTTCTCCCTTGCACGGTCCCACACTGGCCATCTGAACTCGGATGCCCACTAGGCATTTAATTGGTTCCTACCAAATGGGCCCATCCTCTCTGCCTCATCATCACCTACATGCCGGTCTCAAACCTTGCTCTGCTTTATTTCTTCCAGCATGGGTGTCTTCACAGCAAATCAGCTCTCTCTTCCTCTCCTTTCTTAGCTTCCTCCCCTTGGGTCTGCAATAGAGACAGCAGCCGTGGCAGGAAGGAGGATGTTTAAGACCCAAAGGGAGAAGAGGAGGGTGTGTGAATTTCCTGGGGCAGGCCTGACTGTTGCAGCAGCATTTGCTGCTTCTCTACAGCCTTTAAAAGGCACATGCTCAGGGAGGGCAGCGGATTGTGGTACGAGTCCCGGAGAGGATGGTAAAGCTGGGTGCTGAGATGTCTTTGAACCAGCCTGCTGCGGATTGCTTTCCTTACTCAAGGATGCTGGCTCTGCTGGTAGAAGTGATCACAGGTGTGTGAAAAGAAAAGGAGTACTTGTGGCACCTTAGAGACTAACCAATTTATTAGAGCATAAGCTTTCGTGAGCTACAGCTCACTTCATCAGATGCAGGTGTGTGTGCGCTCTTGATGCTTCCTTTCCTGTTCTCATGTATTTTGCAAAATGCTGGCAATTTTAAACATCTGGCTATTGTTCTGGCTTGTCAGGTTTATTTGTCTCACTGTTCTAAGACGCGGGTGAGTTTGGCTGACTTTCTGTGTGCTGATCCTCATGGGAACAAGTGCCCTGCGCATAGCACTGAGCTAGAGCTTGTCCTACAGCTGCGACTTTTTTGTCGAGGAATCAGAACACAAGGGTTGTGGTTTATTCTGGGGGGGTGCCTGCTCAGAACTAAGCTCCATGCAAATGTGGACAGGCCAGAATCTGTGAGATGGGTAACTAACGAATTAAAAGGGAAGCTATCTCCCTCTGCTTATAGCCTTTCCTCATGCTGTTGGCTAGTTCCTAGACCTGAGCTCCGCAAACGCCACTGAACTCTGGGGAGGTGAAAGTGTAACTGAGCTGTCTGGCCTTGGGTGTCTCTATCTCTTAGACGTGTGGCAGGGGAAGTTGGAGCCTTGCTTGGACAGCTAAAGCAAACATTGGAGGAATGGCTGGTCATCCCCGAGCACTTGTACAACGAAACCTTAGCTGGGGAACAACTCTGTGCTCAGACTGTCTCTATCCATGTTCTAGGACAGCAGCTCTCAGCCTTTCCAGACTACTCTACCCCTTTCAGGAGTCTGATTTGTCTTGCGTACCCCAAGTTTCACCTCACTTTAAAACTACCTACTTACAAAATCAGACATAAAAATACAAGAGTGTCACCACACACTCTTACTGAAAAATTGCTGACTTTCTCATTTTACCAGATAATTATAAAATAAATCAATTGGAATATAAATACTGTACTTATATTTCAGTGTATAGTCTATAGAGCAGCATAAACAAGTCATTGACTCTATGAAATTTTAGTTTGTATTGATTTTGCTAGTCCTTTTTATGTAGCCTGTTGTAAAACATGGTAAATATCTAGGTGAGTTGATGTACCCCCTGGAAGATCTGTATTTACACATGCCCTGGCTGAGAACCACTGTTCTAGGAAAGCGTGGATTGACATTACGCATTTAATGTGTTTTCTCTGTCAGTAACCACACCTCTCTCTGGTTAGCTGCAGGAGCTTGGTGCCTTGCCACACCCCTCTTTAATTCAGACCTTCAGGCTCTTAAACCTGATGCTTCTTCCACAATACAAACTGCCTGCACAATTATAGCTTCCCTGTCCTTACTGCCACTTCCTGGCAAGGATAAGGGCAAGGTCCCTGCTCCAAGGAGTTTACAATGAGGTTAGATAGGACATGAGGAGGGAGAGATGACATCAGAGATGAGGGGTGGGGAGTGGGGCTCACACAAAACAAGGCTATGATGAGATTGCCTCTTCTTGCAAGGTAAGAATCATGTTTGTGATCTATATGTAGGGAGAGTATTAAATAATAGACTGGCATGGGAATGTGGGTCGCATCTGGTGAAATTGTGGAAAGAGGGTTTGGAGGAGGCAGCTGCTTGTCCTGTGCTCTGAACAGAGTGTATTTTTGCAGGGGCTGTTATTAACTATAATGACTGCTTCAACTTGTGCGGTGGCATGGCTCCCGTGAGAATAGGTGCCGGCCACCTCTGAAGTGCCTCTGGTCTGTGCAAGGTGATTCTCTCAGCAATAGACTGGAGGAGGGTGGGGGGAGATGGACAGGTGGGTGGGTTCAGCAGCCGGTCTCCCACCTGTACAGCGCTCCTGTTATGTAAGTGAACTAATTGGGATCATGTGCCTCCCCAGTCTGGGGCTCTTGCTATGCCTCGAGCTTCCCTGCAGTCCCAAGAGAGGCAAGAATGTGGCAACCTTTCTTCTTTTCGAACCGAACTCTCGTGTATCTTTGTGACCTATTTCTGGTCTTATTTTTAGTTTTTAAGTGTGCTGGGAAGATCCCCAGGCTTTAGGGCAAGGAGGATCTGTGACTGCCTGCGTACCTGCTGTTTGGTTTGAAACCCCCAGAGGGGCAGAAGCTGCCTCGACTTAAGAGAAGGCCAACCTCATAGAAAAGGGGTGTGTGTGGACCAAATGGGGAAGGATGGCAGGCCCCGCTCTGATCACAGCCATATCAATAGGTGCCTTGAAAATGGTACTATGAGCACAGGGCTGACCTCGAACTAAGACCTGCATAGTGTTTCTCAAATGCATAAGAAAGTGAGGTCCTGGTCCCTGAGTGACCCAGTTGATAGATACAAAGCAAGCGCTGCTGTTCTCCCATAGTGAATTGTCAAGTAGTTTCACTGAATCCAGCAAGACACCACTGGAGAGGACCTTAAAATGAGCAGAAGCGGTGAAAACTCTGCCCTGCACGCCCAACACACTGCCCATGCTGTTCTGTTTTGACCCAGCCAACCTTCACTAGCCTCATCCTGTGCCTTGGCTTGGAGGAGGAGACCAGAACTGAGTGTCTTTTTGGCTTGCCTGCCATTGAGAAAAGTGTAAAAACCAAGCAAATATGTTTTGGGTCAAACAAAATGTTTTGTTTAGATCTTGAGGGGTTTTTTTCTTCTTACTTTTAGTTTTATTTTAAACCGTTGAATTTTGAAATGAAGAAAAGCTGTTTCAAATTGAAGTCTCAACGTTTCACTTTGAAAACATCAAAATGAAAAACTTCCGAAAAAGTTGGAAAAACTTTTTAGGTTGTTTGAGCAAAACTATTTGCTGAAATCAACTCACGCTCACGGAATGCATGGGGAGAACCTAATCTGCAGGGGGAGAAAAAGTTTGTTGAAAAATTTTGCCCAGCTCCGGAGGAGACTAGCTCTCTTGTGGTAAAGGTATGTCTGCACTGTGATAAAAGACCTGCGGCACAGCACAGCTGGCCTGGATCTGCAGGCTCAGGGTGCAGGGCTATAAAATTGCAGTGTAGATGTTTGGGCTTGGGTGGATCGTAGGCTCTGAGACCCTCCACCCTCACGGGGTCTCAAAGCCCATGCTACAGCCCAAGCCTGATTGTTTACATTGCAGTTTTATAGTCCCGCAGCCCCAGCCTCACAAGCCTAAGTCACCTGAGCTGATCTGGGCTCCGAGACCTGGTGCTCTGGGTTTAACGCAGTGTAGAGTCCAGCATTTCTCAAATGCAGCCACCGGTGGCTTTTCTTGCAGCCACAGCCTCCTGGGCTGTGGTTGGGGGCTGGGGGCAAAGCAGCAGCCAACTCCCTCCCTGTTGCTCCAGAATGCATCGTCTTGGTGTTGCTGCTGTTGGCTGCTCCGCTCTAGAGACAGCTGGGGCACAACGCTGGAGGAACAGGCAGCTGGTGAGTTCCCCACTTTCCCAGGGGTGGTGGGGCTCAGGCTTTAGGCTTCACCTCTAGAGTGGTGGGGTGGCAGGCTCCAGCTGCCTGGCTTCAGGCTCCATCCCTGGCCATGGGGCTTTGGGTTCTGGCTATGGGTCTTCAAACTCTGGTCCCCCACTATCTCCCCCGCCCCCCCCAACTCCATTGCCCCGGCCCCTACTGCCTACTTCGTCCCCCGCATCCAGGGCTTAATTTGTCCCCAGGCTTGCCGGGGCTGAGTAAATCTGCTGTGAAAAGTGATACTTTCATGTTTGTTAATATCACTTTTCACAACAGATTTACTAACTAGCAATAAATAATTACAATGATTTGGACATGTATATGTGCATATTTATTTGTTTTTCTTAAAGCTAATTGAGTATTTTAGGAAAAAGTGTGAGAGCGGCCACCAGCAAGAGTTGGTGGCCGCACTCTTCGGCCACCAAAAAATTTGTCCTGAGAACCCCTTGCTCTTAGTGACCTGGAGAGACCCTCTAGTCTGTCCTCTAGAGGTTAAGCTAGAAGCTACCACATCCTTCTCTGTTATGACCTGAGTCTGGAATTTGAACCTAGCTCTCAGTTACACCTGTGAAAATCTGCAGTAAAATCAATGGGCTTACATGGGTGTGAATGAGAGGAGAATCGGGCGTATGGGACAGATTTTCGGGAAAGCTCCATACCCAATGTGCTGAGCTGTCTTCAAAAGCTGGCTGCTGTGGCTTGTCTGCAGTGGTCACCGGAACCGAAATACCTAAACCACTTGTGCGAACTCCTTTGGTTTTGATGCTCGTCTGCGTAGATGCTCTTACTGCAGAGTAAGGTAACACTATTCTGATAACTTTAACTGATTTTTTTTTTTGCTGGCTTAAGTTATACCAGAATAGGGGTCTTTTATTTCACAGTAAGACCATCTGTGCACAGACTAGCACCAGACAACTTCAACTAATTATTTCAGTCCCAGTTACTCCATAGACAAGTCCATAAGCCACAGAGATGAAAGACTATTGCATCCTTAAAATTCCTCCCTGCCCTTTAAGGATGGCTGCTTCTTGAGCTGCCTCTCATTCTACCAGTCCTTGTGGCTTGGGTTAAGTTGCTCTGCTATTCAGGGGCTGCCTTTGTGCTCTCAAAGCCAGTGGTCGCCATGTTATCCATTGCAAAGCTGGTTTACTCTTCACATTGCTCTCCATTTTGACAGTGATATCCGGCAGGTTTATGTGGTTCTCTGCCAATGAGCTGCCTGGTCCATGGCATTATAAAATACAGCCCTCACTACAAAAGATTTTCTTCCCCTCTCACCCCCCGCTCCGCCCCGCTCTCCTGCTTGTAATAGCTCATCTTAAGTGATCGCTTTCCCTACAGTGTGTATGGTAACACCCATTTTTTCATGTTCTGTGTGTATATAAATCTCCTCACTGTATTTTCCACTGAATGCATCCGATGAAGTGAGCTGTAGCTCACGAAAGCTTATGCTCAAATAAATTGGTTAGTCTCTAAGGTGCCACTAGTACTCCTTTTCTTTTTGCGAATACAGACTAACACGGTTGCTACTCTGAAAGCAGTCCTCTGATATGCTATCCCGGTAACCTCAGGGGAGGGCAAACAAACTCTAATGCAAGCTTTTATTGGTAGTAGAATCGAACAAACTTCCCTTAGCTTATCACAGGAGAGAAAAGTCCAGGTAAATGTTACAGCCTAGTGCACTTATGTTGGGGAAGGGAGGGGGCATCTGTATGCAAATAGATTACGGTCCTTGGGCACCTGGGAAGATGATCTTGCAGCCATCACTGCAATGGCAGGCACACCAAGCATCACTTTCTGGTTCTCATGCAACAGCACAATGCTGCTGTCTTACTGGGCTCATAATGCTGCAGGGAAATGACTACATAAAGGTTCATTCCACTTCTTTTGCCCTGAATCTATAGTAGAAGCTTGTAAAGTCTGTTATCTCATCACCAAATCTAAATCTTGGGTCCCAGACCAGTGGACTGTGCCCTGTTAACAACTACTCAGCTCACAGCTACGCCTGTCTGTTCAGGGACTTGGCTCCCCTGCCAAATTCCCAGCCAGGTGTTTAGGCTAATATGCAAAGTGTCATTTGTTCATGTTTATCTCCAAACCTATTACCTGAGCTAAAGGAACTCCCAGCTTAGGAGGGATTGTACGTCTGCAGCCAGTGCTGCTGAGTTTGTCCTACAGTACAGCTGTTCAACACTTGTTGAGTGAAACACTAGTTTTCATGGAAATGCCCTCTCCCTTTTTTTTTCCCCTTTAAAAAAAGGAATCTTCTGGGTTTTTTGTTTTTTGTTTTTTTTGTAAAAGATTCTTTTTAAATAAAAATGTTTTGGTTTCCTTTCTTTTATTCTCCTCCCCCACTATTTTCCGTTGCAAAGCTGGGGCGGGGGTTGAAGTGAAGGGCCTGGAAATTTTGTGAAAATATTTATTAGCTAACCAAAAAAATCATTCCTCTTTGAAACCTGCCATGTTTTTATATCTTATGTGTGTGTATGTGTCTGTAAATATATATGTTTGTGTGTTTTTCAAAAAATGCTGCAGTTTTTGGATCCAGTTCTATTCTGCCTGTAGGATGGGGGACCAGAAAACAGGATTTCTGGGCCCAACTCTTCCACTGGCCTGCACTTATTGTACAGTGACAGTAAAATGCCACCGAATCAGAAAGGTGACATTTGACACGTGCTTTGCGCTGGTGCGACTGATGACGCAAGGTGCAGGACAACACAAGGTGCAGGACAACTCTTAGGGTTTAATCCTGACTGACCCTGGTTGCTGTATGTTGTTGTGCAAGTCACTTCAGTGCCATGATTGGGTGTGGGGAATAACGAGGCTTGCTTGAGGATGTTGTGAGGCCTGATTCATGCTTTGAAGTGCTTTGAGAGCCCTGAATGAAAGGGGCGATGCAAGTTCCAAGTATGATGTATGCCAGTGTAAACACATCTGTCTTGTGATTTTTTTTTCCCTTGCTGGGAGACTAAGACCCAGGGAATTTTTCTGAGAGGTGATTTGTGGGGGGAGGCTTGTGCAAATCAGACCTCTGGGGGGTCCCCAGCTATCAGTACTCATTGGTTAGCTTGTAAATTGAGGAAAGGTCCCTGATGGAGTTGGGGGAAGCTGTCCTGGCTCCTATAAATGCCTGGCTACTC
Organism: Lepidochelys kempii; assembly: GCF_965140285.1. Classification (NCBI taxonomy): domain Eukaryota; kingdom Metazoa; phylum Chordata; order Testudines; family Cheloniidae; genus Lepidochelys; species Lepidochelys kempii. The sequence continues at coordinate 25,059,923 of NC_136392.1, read as the reverse complement.
TGGTGTGTGGGTGGAGGGGGGGAAGGATGTTGAAGAGCAGGGCAAGGTCAATTAGGAACAAACAGGCCTCTGTGTTCTTGTGCTCACACCGCCAGCTAATCAGCTTAGTTTTCTAACTTTTCTTTCCCGCAGATCTTATAAAGCACAGGTGCGAGAGGATAGAACAGACCATCAAGGCCTCGGGCTCCAGGCTGTGCTCCTAGTGAGTATAAAAGCCTCTCAATGGGACACTAGCCCTTTAAAACACAGCCTGCTAACCTCTGCTCTAGACAATAATTGGTGAGCAGAGTGGGCTGGCACGGGCCAGAATTGTGGGCAGGGCTCTGGGAGCTGCCTCCAGTACAAACAGGCACTGCCAGGGAGCGTCCCCTGCCATGGCACTGATTCTGCTTTGGAGGAGGGGCTTTCTCTAGCTGCTGGGAGTCCAGGTGGCCCGTGCGTCTTGCAGAGGGGGAACGTCTTGCTGTGAGAGATCACACTGGCACTGGGGGGAAGGGGGGAGGGAGAGACCTAGGAGTGTTCAGTGTGCGGTTTGGCTGGCTGGTTACAAGGGGCACAGAGTGGTGGGGGTTTTCATGGGCCTGGATAATGCTCCAGAGATGGATGGACTCCCCATATGTCTGCAGAGCTTCCTCCAAGACAATATGTGAAGCTTTCGGGGGGTGGGGAAGGAACTTGGTTTTGATATTATTTAACCTTAGCTAAAGGGGAGGGCTTAGAAGGGAAAGTGGAGGCTGGGGCTGGCTCCCTTTGTTCTTATCTACATGATCTCCAACCACAGAAAACCAGCTCCCGGGAACGAGAGAGGGCCAAGCTACAAAGTGTCTCTTTTGGTTCCTTCCTGCACCTGTCGATCCAAAGTGCCATTTGGAGCTGGTGCTCGGAACCACTGCTGAGCACAGCTCTTTCCTAAAAGATGCCCCAGGTAACGCTGGCCTGCCTCCTGCAGCCCAGAGCTCACCTGGGTCTAGACCTGCTTTACTACCTGGGCTAGTAAAGTCTGTAAAACTGTGTCAGATGTGTGTGGACCTGGTCTATGCTGGCTTGGGAAACGGCATCAAAACTGGGCCAGCACCGTCCTGGGGAAAGCCATGTGGTCAAACCCAGCTTGCATTATCTTGGCTTCCCTGCAGAGCCAAAAGGACCGTCTGTGTCTGGAGAGGGGCACTGAGCCCGAGCACATCATGAGGCTGAAAGCGTAGCATCCCTGCTGTTCTCAGCACCTGCTTGAACTTCTATCCAGTGAGCTAAGAGGAGTCCTCACCTGGGCTGCTGCACTAGATTGTCGTGGTTTTTGTTAGACTATAAGGTCCCCCCTCTTGAGAGGCTGTGGAGTGTGACTGAGTGAAAGGGCCACACTACCCCAGGGCCAGCTCTGTCTGCAGCAATTGGCTGAACCAGAGAGGCTCTGATGAGACACTGTCTCTGTTTGAATTCTGGCTGGTTCTGTCCCAGCAGCAACTTCCCATCTGCACTCTGAGCTCAGTAGAAGTGGGGGGCCTCTTTTCAAAAGGGGCCACTTTTTTGAGGTGCCTTTTGTGGGGAGGAGCACCCAATCTGAGGCCCCGTTGAACCCAATGGAAGGTTCAGGTGCTCAACAGCTGAGAAAATGGGGTACTAGGCATCACATGTAAGACACCCAAACACAGAGTGTCAGAATCAGTGGTCACTCCTGAAAACTTTGGCCTGATAATTGAGTTTTAGATAGTCTTGTGGCTGCTCCTGGGCACTTAAATACCTTGGGCCTCATTCTTCTTAGGCCTGCACTTTGTGCTGTCACTTACATGGGTACACAATGAGGTCGCTAAATGCTACCCAATAAGAGAGAGGGAGAGTACATTCTGTACCCCCCTCCGCACCAATGGAAACAGCTATACAAGCGGCAGGGCAATGAAGAATCAGGCCTCATGACTCCAGACGTTGTGCTGGAAGTATGATCTGTGATGCCACAAGTTACTGGGTAGTAACATCCTTTTTCCTGCTCTATCCATTCTCATCTGGGAAGATCATGCAGGTCCCCTTAACGGATGCCTGCTTTCCGTGTGCTGAAGGCTGGCTCTGAACCCTGACAGGCTGGGGGCTAAGGGCTAAGTGCTGATGAACAGTCTCCTTGCTGGTTCATTTTATTATCATCTTTTTCTTTCAAGTGCTGAAAGAGTTGCCTTCTTAATGGACCGTTCTAAAAATCCGGATAACAGCCCCCAGGTAAGGTTCTGGCTTGCTGGCTCCTATGCAGAATTACTGCTAATTGTAACAGGGAGGAAGGACATTTGTAGGAGAAATGTGAGCTGGACAATTTAGCCTTAATCCTTCTCTCCTCTCAGAAAAGAGGGAGGAGGTTGGGGTGTCTTTTCAGGCAAAGAACAGTTTGTTTGGAATCGTTCCGCTCCAGGTATGGGGGATAGATGACCCTTGTCTTGCCATGGGTGGGAGGTGACTCACGACACCTCACTTTTGCGATCCCCCTGAGTCAGCTCCCGTTATTGCAGGATTCCTCAGCCACACTGGGAGCATCACCATCAAGTTGACTGTGGATCTTGAGCCATGACCCCAAAAAAAGAGTGCCCAAAAACCGCACCAGGCTGGGCACTCTTAACCCCACACCTGCATATTTGATTCATTCCTGCCATGAGAATCCTGCAGGGCTGCAGTGAGTCCATGCTGGGCAGGGCCCTTGTGCTTCACCTGTGACTATTCCTCCAGCTGATCCCCTGGCAGGGCTGTAGACACCCCTCACTTCCCCTGGAGCTCGGCGAGTCAATCACACGCCTCCAGGGGTGGGGATTCTTTAGCTCCACCCCATGCTCACGGGGTGTGTGTGTGCAGGTGTCTCTTCCCAACCCACAATCATTCATTGCAGAGGGTGTTTGGGCAGGGTGGGGGGTGTTCCCTGGCTTTAGTCCTTGCAGACTCTACCCTATAAAACTAGTACACGCCTCCTCGGCAGCCTCTGGGATTGCTTCCTTCTAGCACTGTCTTGTCCCTGTGGTCACGGATGGGCAATGCTGGATGGAGAGGAGGGAGCTGCTCTGATTCTGACCAGGGGTCACTGCAGGAAGCAGAAGTGTAAGGAGCACACAGTCCTGGCAGAGAGGGCTTGTTTCCTGTAAAGTGTAGGGACAGGGAAAATCCCCCTGTGGCTAGAGGTGGGGAAGAGGAGGAAAAGGACCTGTGTGTATGGGGGATGGGCAGGAAGAGAACGGGCTCCGCCCCCGCCCCGTGCCACCAGAGAAAATCAAAATTCCAGGGCTTTAGCGTAGCTTTCAGTTTTGAGTTGTCCCTGAGTCATGGGCTGGATTAGTGCTGTTGTCTGGAGGTAGGAAGATTAATTTCCTGGCTCTGAATTCTAGCCCTGGGTGTGCTTGGCAGGTGCCTAGGGTCCCTGCAATCTTGCTATCAATGGGGATGAGATTGCCAGCCCTTGCGAGGGTAGGGAGGGTCTTTAAGTGCTACAGAAATGGGGAGCTTTCCCCTAGTGTGCTTGCGTATGAGTCCATCGCCCGGTGCAGATGGTGGCAATCGCCCATGTGTTCCTGCGGTCTGTGTGACTCGCGCGCAAAGAGGGACCAGTGAGTGTAACATCGCACCTGGCTTTTCCTGACGCCGAGGCTGTTCATCTCGCACGAACCCTGCCAGCAGCTAAACCTCCTCCTGTCACTTCCTCACAGGAGTAGCTGCCTTCCGAATGGCTAAGTCAGGCTGATGAGGGGCTTGCCTGGGCGTGTGGGGTTCTGGCTGATGCTGTTGCCTTAGGACGTGAGTAGGGCTTAGGTGAGGAAGGGAAATGACATTTCCCCCTCTCCCCCCACACCTGTCCTGTGCAGTGTCCAGCAACGGACCTCCTTCCTTCTGGAGGGACTTATCCAGCCAGATGCCAGAAGATTTGTTCCACTCTTGCTGGTGAACTTGGAGGAGTTGGGAACTGAGGGTGGCGGGATAAAGCCAACTGCTGCAGTCTCAGGGCCACTGTTGGCTGAGATTCTGACTCAAAAATAGGCTGACCGTCTCTGTTTGGGGTTGTAACACATGACTTCCTGCAGCGAGTGAAAGAACACGTCTGCTTTGAAACTCTTCACTGGAATCCCAGGTTCCTTCTCAGGGAACCACTGACTAATAGTTCAATATCTGTGTCTCCTCCAGCCTCTGACACCGACTGACAACATCAACCTTGGCCCTTCTGCTAATCCAAAGTAAGTAACCTGTGTTTACATGGGAGAGTATTGAACCTGGTGCACAAGGTGAGCCTTGCAGTGAAATAAATGATTGGCTTCCCATCTGATTTGCTCCATCTGAGCAAAGAAATCATAACCAGCAAATGGCCCAGGCAGACACCGATATAGCGCATATCTCAAATTTCAGCTCTCTGGGGCTCAGCCATAGCTAGTCACATGTTCAGGTTTCTGCTTTGTCACTTTGACTGAGGTCAGGATCCTCGTCTCCTGCCCGCACTCTAATACCACCCCCAGTCCCTTGTCTTTTGCTGCTTCCACCTGGTACTTTGGTTCCGTGTTAGGTGGAGGAGGGAGACGCTTCCTTATTTTGATTCTATTGCATCTCCCAGCTGTCTGCTTTATCAGCCAGAGCTCCTCCCAGTCTTCAGGGAGAGAAAGCAAAGAGCTTCATTTGCACCTAACCTTCAGGTGCATTTGAGGATTTAACGGCTTTCTCTGCCACTGTCATATTCAGGAGAGCAGATTCTCCATGTGTCTGGCATACTTGGCTAGGAATTCCACCCCACTGCTGCCCTTGTGTGTCTGTATTGCTCCATACAAAATCTTTGCCTCCCGGATTGCTGCATGTGTGGCTGGAGGAGGGAAGGAAGCTTATCTAGTGAATGAAGATTATGTCTCCCACCCATCTTTCAGGGCTGACCCTCCTCATGTACTTTCGAAAAAAACCTTCCTTAACATTTAGCCCATGGAATGGGTGGTCTGGGTGGTAACCTGCTGTCTCCTTGTCCAACAGTGCCAAGCCAACGGATTTTGATTTTCTGAAAGTTATTGGCAAAGGAAGCTTTGGAAAAGTAAGTGGGTGTAGCTTGGGGTCGGTCATGGGTTTCTAAAGGCCTCCTTGCATGGTCTCCTCTTTCTCTTTGAACTAGTTTCCACCAGCAGTGGAGTGGGCTTCATGTGCCCCTCTCTTGAGTAGCCCGTCACCAGTGCAGAAACGGGCCTGGGAACAAAGAGGCCTGTAGCACTAAACAAGTGAATAGGGTAGGTCGAAGGCAACAGGCTAGCCAGTGCTTTGCACCTTCATTGCCTGGCAAGGCTTGACTGGCAAGGCTTGAGAGCCAGGCTTGTTTCTTGGTCCACTTTCCTTCCAAGCAGCCCAGAGGAAGAGGGTGAGTGGTATCTTACTACCCCAAAGGTAGTAGGATGTAGGGTATAGAGCAGCCCTTGAAATACTGCTCATCTTGGCACGTTCTCACACAACTAGGTGAGGGTCCCTGGGCATGTCTGTGCTTTGTGAGATGACAGTGATCCTGTAGAAAGGGGATTCTCTCCCTCTGTGCTCTGAAACTGCTCTAGTTGGATACTGGGTGGAGTGAGGGGAAAGGTAGCTGGGGAATGGAGGGGAAGCTTAGTTTGCTGTGTGCCCTTGTCAAGGGATGGAAGGGGAAAACACCTGGCTGGCTTTTCATGCTCTAAAATCATAGCCTGGCCCCTTGTGCAGTCACCTGCACTAGTGCAAAGGTGGTGTGAAAAACTAATAAAATAAACTGGAATGGTGTTGAGCACCAGAGATCCATGCCCCTCACCTGGCCCTTCTGCTGTAGGTTCTCCTGGCCAAACGCAAGTCTGATGGGATGTCTTATGCTGTGAAAGTCTTGCAGAAGAAATCCATCCTGAAGAAAAAGGAGGTACATTATAGATGAGCCCTCTGGGGAGGGGAGGAGGGTTTCACTTCTCTTCTTGGTGTTTTTTCTTCATGATAAAAGCAAGGCATCATACTAGCGTGTTTGTGCTGCTTGCTCTAGTCGCTGCTGGTGTACACCCCGACCGATCCTCACTTTTAGGGGTCTCATTTGAATGATCATGGTGCAGAGAAAAGGAAAGCTGAACAGCACTGGCTTGAGCATGGTGCAGACAAACTCTGCCACTGCTCAGTCCTTGCCCACCCAGCCCCTATGTCTACACTATAACCATTAACAATATTTCTGCTTCCACACCAAACCCTGGGCCTGATTCTGCAAATACTTACTAGCGAGTATAGTGCTTACAGCTGTGAGTAGACCCATTAACTTCACTGATGAGCTCTCGCAGTTGTGGGCATTATGTCTTGTTGTGTTTCCAGGAGGAGACCCTGCGCTGTAGACTGTGGGCGCTAGTGCGTACCACAGTGTGGAGTATGCGTGTGTTGTGATGGGCTGCAGGGAGGTAGGAGAGGGAGGAATTGTCAAACATGTTTCTGGAGGAATCCTGTTTGACAAGCTTTTGCTTGCTAACTCAGTCAGGTTCCAAGGCAGCCTTTAGAGGGACTGGGTATTGACCTTTCGGAGACTAAACCTAGTCACCCCCAGGAATGGTCAGCTGGCCTCAGAATGAATAACAATACCGGGAACTTGTCGAGAACCTTCCATCTGAAGATCTCTCAGCACTAGGTGGCCGCTCGCCTACCAGACTCTGGAACGACACGAACTGACGTACTAACACATCTTTGCCTGGTTCTGCACAGCAAACCCACATTATGGCGGAACGCAACGTGCTGCTGAAAAACGTGAAACATCCTTTCCTGGTGGGCCTCCACTACTCTTTCCAGACCTCTGAGAAGCTCTACTTTGTGCTAGACTATGTCAATGGAGGAGAGGTGAGTGCAAGAACAGCTGTCATTTTAGACTCACACTGTATACATTAACAGTCCCGGCTCTATTTGTCTCCCATCAGGAACCAGGCTGTGGATGTTTGTGCTAAAGCAGCATCATGCCTGTTGCTGAAATGGCCTTGTTCCAACTGGACACACACTACTGTGACATTGATCAGTCCAGTCAGAGACCTGTCTTAGGAACACTGTCTTTTGAATGAGACTCTGGTGCCAAGCAGCTTAGAAATAACATCTGGCAAAATCTTCTGCATGCAATAGCCTGGCCACATAGGCACTCTCTGATCTAGATTGTAAAATAACCCCCCCCCCCACCCCACCTAACTCTCTTGCTTGCCTTGTGGCTTCAGCTGCAATCTTTCATGTGGGCCTTCTCCTATTGGTGCACAGCAGAGGTCGGGCTGCCCATCAGTGAAGGAACATCTGAGGCAAGGGTGGTGAGGGAGGGGAATGGCAATGTCTCAAACCACTGGGGGTCAAGTCTGACTATAGCTGGCTTGCCAAAACTCTAGTATGAGTCCCTCTCATCCATCCTGTTCTAGCGTATGGAAGCTGCTCTGTGGCACCACCTCCTCTCCCATTCCTGAACCTCAACTGAAAGCAAATGTTGAAGCAGCAAAGGCTCCTTCTATGCTCCATCACGAGGCCTGGTTGAACCTGGCTGTTCCCTGCCCAGTTACAATTCATAGGAGGGAAGGGGTCTTAGGTGTGTCATTGCCAGACATTGTCTCTGATGTGTAGCCTGTTTACAGGTCCAGTCTACACTACACATTGTAACGAGGTGGAGGCATGACTATATTGAGATCAGGTTGGCTGTAATGGTGATGTTGGGGAGGGGGTGCAGTGGGGGAGCATGGCTGCACCCATCCAGGAAAACCTTTAGCTTGCTAAATAAGGCAGCTTGGCTCTAGCTAATTCTGTATGGCTGGCACACCTTACTCTCTGCAAACCGCAGTGGTCACTCGGTGGCTGGCTTTCAAATAGGCGGCTTCGCCCCTTTGTAGGAGGAGACTTCTTTCTTGACAAGCAAAGGCTTGAGATTAGCTGCACAGCTCTCCTTCTTGGGAAGGAGGTGTTAGTGCTTTGGGGGCAGAGGGCAGCTTTCAATGGGCATGAACAGAAGGTAGAAAAGGGACTATTCGGGGTGGGGGGCGACGGGAGAGGACTGCTCCCAAGTAACCAGCAGGCTCTTTCCTCTCTGTTCAGCTCTTCTTCCACCTGCAAAGGGAGCGCTGTTTCTGTGAACCTCGTGCCCGCTTTTATGCAGCTGAAGTAGCCAGTGCAGTAGGGTACCTGCATTCCTTGAACATAATCTACAGGTAGAGTGCATATCCTTGGTGTGTATAGCAGGCACTAGTAACTCCCTCTTCCCTGCTCCTCCCTTCCCCCCGCCCTGCTGCCCCTAAGTGTGTGTATAATATTGAGGAGGGGCAGGAAACTACTTGATATTGTAACCATGCAGGCATGTTACAAGAGGCACTCCTAAAAGCAAAGTGCAGAACTACTGGGCAGGGCTGCATTGCCCTCCTAAACTAGGCAGCTACCTTCAGAACTATGCTCTCAATCCAGGATCTCCCGTGTGTTTCAGAACTTCTCATGTAGCATTTCCCTGAGCCCCTTTCAGGGAAATAACCCATCCCCTGATTTCCCTCTTTCAGTCTGTGAATGGAGTTTTGGCTTTGGGGATGAGGGGGCGAAGTTAGCTTGGTTTGTTTTGAATGGGAGGAGAAGGTAGTTAGTACAACACGTTAGAGGCGAAGTCTTAGGTCAGGAAATTAAAGATGTTTCCCACAGCAGCTGTAACTGCCACACTGTGCGACCAGATACTCAAACATATGCCTAACAGCCTCTAATATTTATATATCAAACACATACTATGCTGATTCACGGCTGCTGTGAGAGCTGTAACTCTAGAGTTCCTGATGGTCATGGGGTTCTCATAAACCTCAGTGCACCAGACTGTCAAAATTTCTCAGTCCCCTGCAGTCCCCATTCTTTTCAACTGGAGCTGTTGTGCGTAGAGCTCTTCGGAAAATCTGGTTCAGCATCACGTCTTTCTCTTCTTCTAGGGACTTAAAACCTGAAAACATCCTCCTGGACTGCCAGGTATGTTCGGCTCTCTTGCAAACACGCCTGCTTCCTCACAATTTTTTGTGACCGCTAGCTTGGGTATGACAGAGAGGAACCATGAGTAATTACTGCCTCCCTTTTCTCTCCTCCCGCCCTACCCCCACCAAATAACCTGGTATACCCCAAATCCATTCAGTAGGGGGAGCCACAACACTGACTTGTAAAGCAAGCAGCTATAGTAACTCTGCATACACATGCACGCTCCAGCTACTCTGTAGTTTCCCAGAGCTCAGATGTTAGCATTTTTGTTATTTCCGAGTACTAACCCGTGGACAAGCATTTTGAGTCTCCCATATGGCAGGCCTAGACTTGAGCATTGTAAAACTCTGCTAACCAAGCAATTCCCTGGACTGATGAGGGCTAATTGTTCAACTGATGGCAGTGCTATGCTGATTAGTCTGGCTAGACTGAATAGATACTTATACATAGGCATGGCAGAATTTTATTTCAGTTTTTTTTTTAAATAATGTTGACCCCAATTTCTAAATTTTCACTGTTGCAGGAAATTTTGGGGGGGGGGTCAGACACTGCAGGGAGGTCAGATAATTATTTAATGATAGCTGACATTGAGGTTCAAAAAGTTAAAGCTTTATAACCATTTTAAAACACAGATTGTCAATATCACATGTCAAAATATATACAAAGTAAATATCCTTAAACTCTAAAAAGTTCTCAAGCAGCATTTTTCTAAAACTTTGAAAAAAGTGTCAATTTTATTATTACAGATAGAAGTGTATATTTTTACACCTGTTTGTGGGTACAGTGAAATTGACATTTACTGATAAAAATCAAATCCTTACAAGCCTACATTTAAACCATATATTTGTGAGAAGTCTCCCATCAGATTGCCTGTTCAATCTGTTTGTATGTATAAATGCCCAGCAGTTGGGAAGCTGAAAGGTGCACATGAAAACAGCAGAGGGGGCTAGAAATCCATGCGCCCCCAGGGAGAGCTTGATTAGGCTGAAATCCCTTCTTCTCTTTAGGGACACGTAGTGCTGACAGACTTTGGACTTTGCAAAGAAGGAATGGAGCCAGAGGAAACGACATCAACTTTCTGTGGCACCCCAGAGGTACAGTATGGCCAACCTGACAACTTTCTTGTTAACTGGGAATTACTTAGGCACTAACTGCCTGATACCTCAGAGCTGCAGGTGCTCAGTTCCTCACAGAGGTGTCAATCGGAGCTGTGTGTATTCAGCATCACTGAAAAATCGGGGACTAAGATCTGAGACAGTCTCAGCCTCTTTTTTGATGTGCACGGTGCTGAATATGCTGGCATGTTGCATGAAAGGAAACAAGGAGGCTAAAACTTCCTGTTTGTTCCCCATTGCTGTCTTAGCAGTTTGGGTCTCACCAAGTTCTTATTACCTTTTTACAAAAGCATTATTCCCTTTAGCAATGTAACACTGCCATCCCCCATTTCTTCCCACCACTTGCATTCCTACTGCAACTGGTGGGAGAGGGGTAAACCTGATTATTACTGCTGAAAAACAGCCTTTACCTTGGGGCATCTAATGTGTCTGAAGAAAAGGAGTACTTGTGGCACCTTAGAGACTAACCAATTTATTTGAGCATAAGCTTTCGTGAGCTACAGCTCACTTCATTGGAGTGTAGCTCATGAAAGCTTATGCTCAAATAAATTGGTTAGTCTCTAAGGTGCCACAAGTACTCCTTTTCTTTTTGCGAATACAGACTAAGACGGCTGTTACTCTGTAATGTGTCTGAGGTATCCTGAGGTAAAAACACAGTGAAGACAAGGCACGTTAGTTTTACCACAAGGTAAACTAGGGGAGGTCTGCACTAAAGTGTCTTCCCTGTGGTTTTAACTTCAGGATAGCGTGTATGCATTAATTACCTCGTGGTTTTAGAAGTGAAGACAAGGCCTGAGTTTAATAGGGTGTGTTTGAGGAAGGCCTAGTTTCTGTTCCCTGGAATGGTGCTGAAAACATGTCTGTTCTTGTCATGGGGTTTAGAAGGGTTGAGGAAGATCCATTGCTGATGACCATTGTCAGTAGCAAGGTCCAAGTATAGATGGGACCAATAGACTGTGAACCATTACCTCTAAAAAGCTTACTCATCTCAATTGGGTGTCCTCTCTGAAACCTAATAATGATGCTTTTTCCCCCTCAATGCCACCCTTGCAGAAACTGCTAGCTGACTCTTATATCTTTACCATGTGGTTTTTTGTTTTCATTTTAAACTTTGTTCCACAGGTATCAGGTTTCAAGATTTAAACATCCAAATAGGAGAAATTCACTGGGGCATTCAATTAACAGGAGATAGGCCTGGTCTACACACACATCTCTTTTATACTGGTATAAATATTTTGTATTTTCTGACCAGTATAAAGATGCTTACATCAGTATAACTTTACACTGATAAAACTGTCCACATGGGGGGGGTGTGTGTGGAGGGGAGGCGGGGACAGGGCTGTACTGTTTTCACTGCATTATTATAGTTAAAGCATTACAATTTTTTCTATGTAGAGAAGGCCTTATTTTAACTTATGCCAGGATGGCTTTTACTAAACTGATTAGTACATTGAATAAACTTGCTTTAAAAATGTTGCAATTTTTTGGGGAGGGGGGAATCCTGCTGATTCTGGAATGGGAGTTCCTACAGAACCTGGCAAGACTTCCAGTAGCCATGGTAACAACCTTGACACTGGAAGCCAGGACCTTCTGTAGCTACGCTCCTTGATTATAATACTTACTCCTGTAGCTATGAGCACAGTGTTCCAGATATTTACTTGCTGCTGTCCCTTAATTCACAGAACACCAAGTTCATAGTCACATGGTCATTAGTGTCTCCTGATGACACAGGTTGTAACCCTCTCTGCTGCCTTGCACCTTGTGACATCACCACTGCAAAGTGGCTATAAAATGCTACCAAGAAGAATAGGATGTTTTGTTCCTAGCACAGGTGTACATGGTGGCAAGGTAAAATGTGTCCCCTGTGGGAGAAGGACACAATTTAAAATATATTTTGCTTGGGATAGGAGAGGGAATGCTTCCTGCAACTCACCGGACTTTTCTGTCCCACTCACCCAAATGCAGCTGAAATGCTAGAAGCATTGCTGCTTCTCGGACTGACTGCAGGGGGCTGCATTCAATAGGTGGGTTCTCTTCTGGTTCCTTAACACTAACAGGCCAGATTTAAGTAACTCTCCAGCCTGGATTTTGTTCACTAGAGTGCTGGGTAGAAATGAGACTCCCTGGAGGCAACTGGAAGGGAGACTTGTGGTGTATTTGCAGCTACTCCAGTCCCATTCTCCTCCTTGCAGAATTTTCTGTGAGAAATAGAATACACACAACACAAAGCTGCTTATGCACCTGAATCTAGTGCTGGTCCATTGCCATGTTACAGGCATGCTCCATTCAACTCCCTCTGCTGTGCATAAGCTCAGGACAGCGACTGAGGATATGCTTCTAAGGCTGCATCTGTTTTACTGCTGAGGCCCACAAACTGAGCCATATGATATGAATTCAGTACAAGTTCTGTGGAAGCTTAGATGTATTGACTCTTCCTTCTTACTCGATGCTGAGATTGCTAGTGTGTAAAATAGCTACATGCCACTGTGTCTGGTGTGCTGTTGTCTTTGTAAAGCACTATTGAAATCTTGCATGTGGGTCTTACAATATGTAAGTAGCAGCATTTCTTCTTAGCATATGTGCAACGTGCCTCAGGTGGCCCATGATCAGGATTCGTCACTGAATTTGGTCTGCTGGTTGGATTATTAGCATTCCCGGCTCGGGACGGGTACTGATGGGGAGTGCGACGTCAACGCTGATCCATGCCCTGCAGTAGCAGCACTGAGAGCATAAAACTCCCCTACTGGGCAGTGTCTACCAGTATAGTCTGTGGAGCTGGCTAAGACCACTCGCAGACACTTCTGTAATTTACCTGCTCCCAGTTCGGTCATTCATCAAATGTCTCTTGTTAACTCACTACTCTCCCCCCCCATGAAATGACCCCTGCTTTCTCTTAAGAGTGTTGTTGCCTCTTTTTGAACCAAGCAGTTAGTCAAATTTTGGGGCCCTAGGGGTGTGCCAGATGGGAGTAGAAACTGGCAATAATCAGGTGTTGCTTTGTAAATAAATACAACTGTGTCAAAGTTCTGCTTCTCTGAATGCAGGAGGAACCAAGAACAAATGAAGCAGTTTCTTAGCTTATAGCCCCAAGCCTCGTTAGCCAATACACCCAAAAACTCCCTCTAGCTTTCTCCAGGGTCATGCTGTCCTCACCAACTCCTGCCTGGGTTTCTTGTTTTATGATTCTGCCTCTCTCTGTTCTGTCTGTTCTTAGTTTCTCTGTGTTCTACCTCTTCCCCCTTACTCAGCAACCCCTTCCACCCACTCAGTCCAACCTCCTGGGCAGATTCACAACCCACTTTGATCTTAGATGAGGGGACTTCTGATGAACTTATCCTGACGGTTATGTTTATGGAAGGGTACATTCACACCCAGTCTCAAAGAGGCTTGTGATCTAGCAGTCACCAGTACCTCTTGACATAACAGGTGTCTTCATGCTAGATACAGGGATGGGAAATCCGCAACTTCCCAGATTAATTGAACTGTATTAGTCAGCCACTTGTGATTTTGGAAATAGCTGTACATCTAGGGGAAAGAGCCACACCACTGATCTGAGTTTTGTTAAAACTCCCTTCCTCAAGTTTCGTATAGGAAGATGGGAGCTTCTCAAACTTTAGGAAAAATTTAGCTCTAGATCCAGTCTTGTGGCAGGGGGAAGTTCGACTAAAAAAAAAAATCTGATGGAAATCACAGCTCCAAACCTCCCTAATGCATTTATTTAGAGATTAATTAACTGCAACCTGTAATATGTAGTCATGGAAGCCTTTGTAACTTGTCTCAAACAAAGCTCTCTGACTCTTCACAGTACTTGGCCCCAGAAGTGCTAAGAAAACAACCCTATGACAGAACAGTAGACTGGTGGTGTCTGGGAGCTGTCCTCTATGAGATGCTGTTTGGGTTGGTGAGTCTTAAAATCACACACTGCAGCTTGGTGGAGAGCAAAGAGACTCTCCTTAAAGAAAGCCATGACCTCTTGAAGGCTATGGGCCACTAAAGCAGTAGTTCCATGTATAGGGTACCATGACATATATGGTCCCAACATAAATGAAAGTACTAGTGGAAATAGTCATCCTAATATTACTGAAATGAAAGCATTTCACCTGTCTCTCTCCCTCGCACACACTGTAGAAATGGAGCTTATGCTCAAATAAATTTGTTAGTCTCTAAGGTGCCACAAGTCCTCCTTTTCTTTTTGTGAATACAGACTAAGACGGCTGCTACTCTGAAACCTGTAGAAATGGAATGTGATGAATTGTCTCTCTCAGCTGTGAAATTGTTTGCATGCTTCATTACAGATCTCATGTTTTATGTAGCTGATTTTCTCTTCTCTTCCCTATCAGCCTCCCTTTTACAGCCAGGATGTGTCTCAGATGTATGACAATATTCTACACCAGCCACTCCAGATCCAAGGAACCAAGACCATGGCAGCTTGTGGTATCTTACAGGGACTGCTTCACAAAGACCAGAAGAGGAGGCTGGGGGCCAAGATGGATTTTGTACGTGGTGTTTCCCATCCTAACCTATTCTCTTCGTAGACAACCAATCCCACCCCTCCTCCGAGCCCCTCTTCTCTTTCATATCTGTTCTGCATTGGTTGATCTTAGTCTTAGGAAGACTTCAGTGTCAACTGGGAGGACATCTCTCCATAGCAGAAAGAAAGCTTCCTCTGGGTAAACGTTCATTATTCAAGCCCTGGACCCTAGCTTCCTTGCAGTGTCCTATAAGGCTTGGCTTGGCAGCTTTTTAAAGCACCATGATATTGCTTGTGTGTGACTTGTGAATTGCAGTCTCTTCAGGGGTGTATCTAAATATAACTTCGAGGTGGCTTTGGGAGTGTGTGTGTGTGTGTGTGTGGCGGGGGGGTGGTAAAGCTCCATGTTAGCAACACAACAGGAAGCTGTGGTTCAGAACTGGGCACAGGATGTTAAGTCCTGCGAAGGGGACTTTATGCTGTCATGGGTTAAAGGTGTGGGGAAGGGCTGGGTTGCCAGCATGTAGTGTTTCTGTAGCATAAACAGGATACAGTAAACTCATGAAGTCTTTTGTGTTGGGGATACTCCAATCTGCCAAGATGAGGAACATTACAACTTGTTTTTTTCCAACATGCTGTATGTAGCTGTAAAGCTACAACCATCCACTATCGGGGAGCCTGTGCCTATTTGGTGACTGTTGGAAAAGGGATGGTTGAGGAGGAAGGTGGTGGGAGAGTGATTATTTCCCCCCCTTCATCTTTCTTTACAGCTGGAGATAAAGAATCATGTGTTCTTCAGCCCAATAAACTGGGATGACTTGTATCACAAGAGGATCACTCCTCCCTTCAACCCCAATGTGGTAAGTAGTGGTGGCTGATGCAGGTTTCCCCTGCATAATTTTAGTGGGAAGGGAACTGAGATTGCACTGGTCAAAGGTCTGTTGTTCAAATATACTAGCTGATTCTAGATGTGGGGTATTGTGGGGCTGGGGGGCAGAAATCATCATCCTCTGGAAACTTAAAAGTAACTTGCATCTTCTTCCTGTCTGTTCCTCCTCATCTTCCCATAGTACATTCAGCGCATCTAGTTGATCCACTTATCGGGGGATGCAGTCGGCAAGTTCTGGGGCAGGAGAGGGGGGAGAGAGACCGTGTGTGTTGCAGAATTCCCCCTCTTCCCCTGCCCCACTGCTAGTTGTCTTAGTTGGTGACTTCATCTTCTTCAGTGCTGTTTAAGTATACTTCCTGAACTGTAAGCTAGTGTCTCTTTTGTGGGAACATAAAATAAGGGTTTGGTCACAGTTGTCTAAAACAGTTCTGTCTAAAGAAATAACCTGCCTGAAAGCTTAGGCCTGTTAATCTGACATGATGTTATATATGGTTTCTTTTTTCAGTCTGGTCCTGCTGATCTGCGACATTTTGACCCAGAGTTCACCCAAGAAGTGGTCTCGAGCTCCATCACCCGGACCCCTGACTTAGCAGCCAGCAGCTCCAGTGTCTCAGATGCTTTTTTAGGGTTTTCTTATGCACCGACTGATGAGGACTTTCAGGTTTTTAAATAGGACTGGGGAAACCTAATTTTAACTTATGATCTTATTTTTAAAAGTGGCACTGTCCTCTGCTCATGACTGTTAAAGAAATTTGGACAAGCACACTAACTGGCATGGACCTGAACTCTTTCACTGTAATGCCCAACGCTTTTCCCTTTCTCTGGCAGGGAGGCTGCTGATTGTCCTAGTTGGAGATTTTACTCCTACAGAATTGAAGTTAACTCCATGGTCTTATTTATGTTTAGAAGCATTCATGCCAAAACCACATCTCGGTACACTACATGTCACTTACCCAATAACAACTGGCCTACTGATTTTGGAAGTGTCTGTGTAACTGTGCCTCGTACATGTAGCTAGTCTGTCTTCTCCCTCTTGTCTGATTGCTCCATCAACGGTGAGGAGGAAATCTGTTCACACTACGGGTATGTCTGCACTGGAAATGCTACCGTGGCTCAGCTGGAGCGCTGCGGTTACGTCACTGTGGTGTAGTCACAGCAATGGAAGGAGTTCGTCTGTTGCTGTAGTAAAATCCACCTCTCCGAGGGACAGGAGCTAAGTCAATGAAAGATGTCTTCTGTGGGAGGGCTGTCTACACTGGGGCTTAGTCTCTAAGGTGCCACAAGTACTCCTTTTCTTTTTGCGAATACAGACTAACACGGCTGTTCCTCTGAAACCAGACTTAACTATGTTTCCCAGGGGTATGAAAAATTCACAGCCCTGAGTGACATAGCTCTGTCAGCCTAAGGTTTAGGGGTAGACTGGGCCTTTCTTTATGCTGTGACGAGTCACTGTGATGGGAAGATGGCATAGGATTCTTTACTTAAATATGCACATCCAGCAAAACTCCCTGAACTTTCCTTAGTAACGTGTGTTAACAACAAGCCAAAGGGTAACTGACCGGTACTAATGTGTGTTTAGTAATATCTTCCCTCCCTTCTTTTTAAAGGAAGGGCTAGATCCTTAGCTGGTGTAAATCAGCATAGCTCTGTTGACTACAGTGAAGTGACAGTAATTTACACCAGCTAAGGATCTGGTTTGGAGTCTTTTTGACATAGCCACTTCACTCAAGCTATCACTTGACAAATTTGTGCATAATCTGAGTGTTGGACTAACTACATTCCACCCTTCCAGGCTGGGAGCTCTGCACCCTAGGAATGAGAACTGGTTTCCCGCCAGGATTAAAGAATTCAGATCTCCCAACTATGAAAGTGCTCCAAATCCTACATGTAGTAGTACCTACTGAATACCCCATGGGCAACCGCCAATCTGAGTGCCCAGATGATGTAGGTGGGAGGTTTTTTTGAAAAAGGCTCCCAAATTTAAATGGAATCTGGTGTGTGTGTGTGTTAAAGGCTAATTTATTCATTCTGCCTTAATTTAAATGCTGGTGTCTGGGTTGTTTTTGTTTTTTAAATGTTATTCATCATTCTGTCTCTGTGGGGAGGAGAAAGGGGTATAAGGTCTGATAGTGTTTTGAGACTCTCCTCTACTTGTTCACACATGGACGATGTTAGCATGAAAAACCTGGATTTCTAAAGACTGGTCCAAATGAGCATATTGTCTTCTGCTCTAGAAGCTCTGGTAACAGGCTGGAGCACTGGTGATACTTGCATTGAAAAGAGCACGGGAACTTTTTTTTATTCTTGCCCAATTTTACCTTTATTGTACATACTGAAGATATTAATAAAAAAAGTCCTATTTTAAAGTGAATGGTCTCTAACTTATTCACCTCCACAGCTTGTCTGCACTTCTGGGGGGGGGGGAGGGGGCGGGGAGGACAAAAACCAGGGTTTTCAGTGAGCTATCTAGCTGTCCATTTGCTGGAGCATCAGCGGGTGCCCCCCACCCCCTCGCCCCGAGACTCTGTGACCAACTGAAAACTCTCACACTTGCAGCTGTGGCTCGGAGGCTATCACCACCTAGTGATGGCTTATTGGAGCCCACCCTCTCCCCCCCCCAAAAAGAGGGGGGGGTGGAATGGACAGCAGCTGCACGCCCAGTGAGAAGGGCAGGATCTGGGTAACCGCCTGGGGTGGGAGCCCATCCAGCGCTGGCCCCGTGCCCGCTCCCGAGCCCTCCCCTCCAGCAGCCCGGGGAGCAAGGTGCCGGGAGCAGCGCTGCACGCAGCAGCTGGCGCTCAGAGCGAGTGAAGGGGCCACGCCGCTCCGTGGGTCCCAGGCGCTATCCCTGCACACGTCACCCTCCCATCGAGAATGGTAGAGTCCAACTCCCCCCCCCCGTGCCAGGAAATAGTAGGTGCAACTTTCCCGTCCCCTGGAATGGTGGGAGAGGGCGGGGCCGGCGTGATGTCATCACGTGAAGCCTGCTCCGGCCGCCGTGTTGGTTGCGGGCGTGTTCCGTTGAATTCATTCCCTGCGCGTGCGCAGAAGGGCGGTTGCTAGGCAAGGAGCGGCCCTTAGTTACCGCTCCGAGGTCGGCGGCGGGGCGCAGGAAGATGGTGGCGACTCCGCGGGTAAGGCCCGGGAGTTCACGCCCCCCTCCCCCCGGGGCGATGGTGGGTAGGACTGTGAGGGGCACGCAGAGGAGGTGGAGCGGAGGCCCATGGAGACACCAGGTCAAGGGGTAGCGCCAACTGCCCACCCCCGTGTGCACTGTGCCACCCCGTCGCACAGAGCATAGCTCCCCCATCGCTCAGGCAGAGCCAGCGTGCCACCCCTCCCACGGAGACAGTGGGTCAGGGGTCGCCCCACCACGCACTGTGCTACGCTGCCCATGGAGACAGTAGGTGAAGGTGCACCACCCCGGTGCTCTGTGCCAGGGGTGGCCAACCTGTGGCTCCGGAGCCACACGCGGCTCTTCAGAAGTTAATATGCGGCTCCTGGTCCAGGCACCGACTCCGGCCCCAGCTTTCCAATGGGCCGGGGTGTGTGTGTGTGTGTGTGTTCACTGCTCAACCCCTGGCTCTGCCACAGGCCCTGCCCCTGTCCACTCTTCCCGCCCCCTCCCCTGAGCCTGCCCTGCCCTCGCTCCTCCCCCTCCCCTGCCTCCCCATAAAACAGCTGATTAGGAGGTGTGGGAAGGAAGGGAGGGTGAGGTGCAGATTGGCCGGGCTACTGGTGGGTGGGAGGCGCTGGGAGCAGGGGCGGCTGCTGCTGCTGATGTATTACTGTGGCTCTTCAGCAATGTACATCGGTAAATTCTGGTTCCTGCTCATGCACAGGTTGGCCACCCCTGCTCTATGCCCTTCCCCTCTACTCACCCCCCGCCGCATGCATGGTGCTACCCTCTAGTATGGAGATAGATAGCTTTATTATTTATATTGCAGTAGCAGTTAGGACCCCCAGCCCTGAATAAGGACCCCATTGTACTAGGCACTGTACAAATACAGAGCAAAAAGACAGTCCCTGTTGTCCCAAAGATTTATCTCTGTGTTTAGACCTGCTTTGAACTGGGTTAGGTGACTCAGTGGTAAAAATGCCTTTGCTGCAACAGGTTAGTAGTGCAATAGTGAAACTTGCCAGAAAATGCTAGTGTCAACATAGCCTAAGTTTAACCAGCTAACCGTCTGATTCTCTGCGATTATGCTTCAACCTTGACTTCCAGGAGGGGCCAGAGGTAGTGGTTATTTATTTTATTTATAGAATTCCAACAGCGTGGTAGCTACTTTACAGAAAGTAGACAAGGCCCTTGGTCCAAATAATTTAGCTCAGGGGTGTCCTATTTGTTCTTTGAAAACCATAAAAGATTGCAGCTCTCATTTTAATGTTATTTTTTGTGATTTTTTTCAAAACAAAATGTTAGTGAATCTAATATAACTTTTTGATTACATATATTGAGGAAACAAAATGAGAAAGCTTGGGTGCTTCTTGGGATGTTGCCTCTTCTTTTTATTGTGTAGGGAAGTTTCTTGTAGGTTTTAGTTTTATTTTATATTTCTGTCTGTATGTTGTTTAAAATTGCAGTAAACGTTTTAAGTAACAACAACAAAGACATCTTTAGGCCTAATTCTTCTAGTTCAGATGTTCCGTTCCTGCACCAACACATTCCACGCCAGCCAGCATCTGCGTGCATGCGTTCCGTATTCAGAGACTGGTCTGAAATAGTACCTTTTTTTGCTCTTCCTTTCTGATTTTGGTTCTCTCCGTTCCTTTCATTCTTGAGGTCACTATGGAGACAGAGCTTCGGAACACCATAGTCTTCAATGCATCCAAAAAGGAGATTTTCACTGTCAACAGTGGTTACAAGTCCTTACAGAAGAGGCTTCGTAGTAAATGGAAGATACAGAGGTGGGGGATTTTCTTCAGCTCTCTTTTTCATGCTTTATAGCACAAGATTGAAACTGACATGAACAAGTAATTACATGTAAGCTAATTGGAGATGGGACCATTTTAATGCTGACTTTGGGGGTAATTCATAATATAGAAATGTTTGGGAATGTTAATAGAAAGGTAAAAGGATTATTTCCTTTGGTTCTACCCAGTGGCATTAGCTGTAGCTCTGCTGTTGCATGGTGTTGGAGGACTTTTATTTTGAACTTTCAGGTACTGTGGCAATGGAGAGGACAGAGCTTAGCTGATAATGGTGAGGTTCCAAATGTGTGTGTACTCCTCTGTGCTGCATGGAATATCTAATGATAGGAAAAAATGTCAAGATAATTTGAACCCTAGCCTTTGTACATCAAGTTTATGGTATTGGTCACCCACCTGCTGTAATCAGAATTAAAACACAGAAAAATAAGAGTGGAGCTGATTGTCAGCTGATATAAATTGCCATAGCTCTAGTGAAGTCAACTGAACTGCAGCAATTTACATCAGCTGTGGATCTGCCACAGTGTCTTTCTAGAATACTTATTTTCCTTCATCAGTTCAAATTGGTAGTTATTTGAGATAATAAAATATCAAATTTAAAACCAGGGTAAACGGATGTAAAGTGACTGACTGAAGTGACTTGCTTTGTGTTCCTCTGCCTAGTTCTTTATGTAAAGGCAGCCCAGGATTCAGTCGTGGATTGTATCTAAAATTACAATGTAATATGTCTCTTTATTAACTTATTTGTAGTTTAAAAGATGAGATCACATCCGAGAAGCTAGCTGGGGTAAAATTGTGGATTACAGCAGGGCCCAGAGAGAAGTTCACTGCAGCTGAGGTAAGAAATATTCATAAAGAAGAAAAAAAGCCAACAATGGTTTGCAGATTAGTTATGCTTCCAGATTTGTCTAGGAAGACAGAAGAAAGGTGACCCAAAACATTCTGTAATAGCATTTTTGTTTGGAAAGCCTATTCTACATACATTTAGATTTGAACGCTTCTTGATCTTCTAGAGTCAAGTTGGTTGCAAGTAGCTGAAACCATTTATGCCTCATTTCCATATAGTTCTTTGGAGTTCTATACTTAGCGCCTCTAACTGTGTTCTTGTTTTTTTTTCCATCTTATTGTTTTAGTTTGAGGTTCTGAAGAAATATCTAGAAGAGGGTGGGGATATCCTGGTGATGCTGGGAGAAGGTGGTGAATCCCGATATGACACCAATATTAACTTCTTGTTAGAAGAGTATGGAATCATGGTCAATAATGGTAACTTGAACTTTTGTAGATGCAAACCATGTATGGTTCTTATTACAAATTAGGGTTTCAAAGCCACTTCCATTATAAGCCTTCTTTTCCCTCAAGTGTTTGTCTTTTAGGAGAGAGAAAAATAGTCTGTGAGCTGAGTTATTCCATACTCATTCTCAACCCAGCAGTGAATTTTTTTGCAGTCTCGTAAAATTCCATTCAGCTGTTCTTGCAATATCCAAGTGTAAATAAGCAGTGTGTCCTCACCAAATAAGACATTTTTCAGATGTTTTAGTGGCAGTTGGGTAGTGGGTTCACTCTTTATTGCACCGGGGTGTTATTGAGTTCATCATAGTTTTGGAAACCTCTAAGACACACAATAAAAATTTGAACTTGTTGAACCAGATTTTTTATTTATTTATTTTTTAAACCTGGCCTCCCTGTCTGTGCTTGAAAATAATTGCAGGTTCAAGTGAAGGCAGGTAGACACATGATTGTGCCTGCACTTCAGGTGATTAGGTGTCTGCATATCTTCATCTGAATTTTGGAATAAGTGTTCCCACTGTCTTTTGATGCCTGAAGTTGCAGGTCCAAAAAGAGGCCATAGGTTAAGGCTGTTCCAAGTTACGCTGGGAACCAAATAAGCCCCAGGCTTGTAGCATTAAAAATAGGAATCGAACCCACATCTCATCACTCTCAATCTTATGTTCTAAGTACTAGACAAACTGCCTCCATAAAAGATTTAAATTTCTTCTTTTTTCTTTAAGATGCTGTGGTGAGAAATGTATATTATAAGTACTTTCATCCTAAGGAAGCCTTAGTCTCCAATGGAGTTTTGAATAGGTAATTGTTTTGGGGATCTAAATCTGTGAGTAACATTATTGCAAATTCATGTAACTTTAATCAGATTTGTGTTTCCACCTCTTCTAGGGAAATCAGCAGAGCTGCAGGGAAAGCAGTGCTTGGGATAATGGATGAAGACAACAGTGGAAATGACTCACAGTAAGTGTATTTTCTTCACTAGCTTTTTCAAAGGAAAGATTTAGTACAGTCATGAAGAGTTAAATTATTGGGCCAGGGCAATGACTGAAGTACACAGTGCTTCTGTTAAGATGTCCTAATTCATTTGTTGGTCTCCGCTTCTTGCTTCTCTAGTTTCAATCCTAAATGGATGAATTCTTTAGCAACGCTTGCCAGCCAATCTGAGTAACAATGAAGGGTTCTGAAGGGAGTCCCATCTATTCCTACTGTCCAGACCTGTGATGATTAAATGAACCTTGTATGTGGATTTGAAAAGGCTTAAAGGACATAAAATGGTGAACATCCTTAGTACCTTGCAGACGTATAGAATTGAGTGGATTAGGCATAGGCAAGAAGAGTTCAATAGAAGGGGGGGAAAGGTGCTAATCCAGAGAGACTCATACACTTGAAGAATTTGGTGGTTTTTTCTCTTTCTCTCCCCTTGTAGTTCCTTTACTTTGCTCTGGGCAGAAGAATACTGAAGAACCATCAGCCTTTCCACAAACAGCTGTAGCTAATTGTGTTCTTTCTTATGGTTTATTTCGGGGCTGTACTGATTACGGTGCTCATTATAGGAAAGAATTTAAGTGCAGAAACATTTAGTATAGTTATGTTCCAGAATATTTATTTGAGAGTTAATTACCCCTACTTGTCTCTCGTATCTAGGAATACCTGAGAGATAACCAAAACGTTACACTTAAACTTCTTGAAAATTCCAACCATAAAAAACTCTGGAAATATTCCCACATCTTATTCTAGTCAGCAAGATTTCAAAAGTGTGCTTTTGTGAGCCTGCACTGTTCCTGACACAAGTCAGGATTTATGCACACAGACCATGACTTGTACGTGTGCCAAATTATGCATTTGAAAATCTGAGTCTCAGCTTGGTTAATATTACTCATGCCTCTAACTCTAAACAAACAATGCAGAATTGAACATCAGTCACTTATCAGGAATATCATCGACAAATCTAAAGTTAAGAAATCTAGTCTCTGAAATTTAGCAGACACTAATGAAACGCTTGTATTTTCTGCAGGGCTCTCACTTTTGTGTATCCATTTGGTGCCACACTGAATGTGATGAAACCAGCAGTGGCTGTTCTGTCCACAGGATCTGTCTGCTTTCCACTCAACAGACCCATTCTGGCTTTTTACCATTATAAGGTACAATACTGCATGAAATAAGCTATCCATCCCCCAGTAAAGAAATGCAACGGTATGGTGTGGCAGATCTACATACACCTGTTTCTACTCCCAAAGCACCTATGAGCCCTTGAGCCCGCTTGACAATTCTTTGATTCTTTTTTCTGGAAAGCTCTATTGCACAGAGTTCAAAGAAGAAAAATGTTTGATCATCACCAAAGATTATGTACTTTTTGTTTCTTATTTCCAGTTTTACTCTCTTTCCACCATTGTAGTAACCATGTAGTAACCATTATCAGTTCAGCTGCATAGGTAGGCAATTTTGAGTTAGGGACTCTGGAACTGAAAAGATGTTTGTATCCATGATCTTAGCCATTGACTTTGGTTTGGTACTTGCTAGTTTGCAAACATTTCTCCATAATAAGTACTAAGTGATGCTTACATTTAATGGTTAATATGTTAACATGAAATTTTATATTTGGTATCTTAGCGATGTAGGGACTCCTCCCCTAAATGTGCACAAAGTTACAGATGCATGTTATGGATAAAATAGACCCCATAAAAAATTAGAGGCAATAAAAGTGCATGAAGTCATATTATGACAAGGTCGCCAGCGCATTTAAGACAGGGGAGCCTGGGGCAGCACTTGCCAAATCGCAGCCTGCCTACTTCCATGGCAATGATAGACGGAACAGTTTTCTCGCCCACCACTCTTATTTACATTTATGGAGCGAGTGTTTATACATGTGGTCATTTTGAAATTACATGTACAAACATACATTTCTGTAATATGTTAACCATCAAGTCCATATAAAGCCTTGATCCCCCGTGGATCAGAACTGTGCCGGTTCAAATTGCATTTCAAAACTGCTGTTTAGTTGAGTTCTAGCACTCTTTCCTTGGACAGGAATATTTTATCTGAGAACCATAACAACATACCAGTGCTATGGACTAAACTGTAAAGTGGTTATTCCAACCCTTAGGTAATCCGTTGCATCAGTTAATAACTGAAGTCTAACAGGGTTGTCAGATGAAAAAAATTCTAGACCATACAGGCCAAGGAAACTGGATCAGAAATGTGAATTTAAACACAGTTGCTGCTAGCAGGTTTGTCGCAAAGGAGACGGCATAAATGTGTAATGTATTTTTAAAAGCTCTTTAATTAAATTTTAGTGAATGTTATCTTCCCTAAATTTCTGAATGTATAAGTTTTCTTTTGGTTTTGATATAGTGAGAAAATTAAATGAATGCTTGTCTGTGAGATGAGAACCTGATAATCTGAAGCCAGTCTTTTAAATTTATTTAGGCAACAATTGCATGTGCAAATCAGATAACTGTGCATGCCTATCCATCTAATTCATAATTTGTGTGTGTGATCTGATTTCACTGCACAAGTGAAAGGGCTTGTATATTTTGTGAGCACAACAGCGTGCCTCGGCTATATGGAAGTTTGGCCCTTGATTCTCAACAAAATTACCAATGATCTTCTAAAGATTCTGCTTCTTTCCTCAGAGGGGGTAAGAAAATGTTGTTTCCATCAGAGTTCTCATCACGTGCTCTCCCTGGCAATCTCCCTTTTGATATAAGAAAATAGCATGAAAGTCAAGGGAATAGAACTGATCTTTAATTAGGCTTTCTTTTTTTCTATTTAGCTGGAGGAAATTATAGACAAAATGCTGGAGGATGAAGCTGAAGACAATGGTAGAATCTCTGTCAGGGCAGAGAAAAGGATTAGAAAGAAAATATATAATCTGTTTGAGAAAAGTGAGGTAGGGAAAAGAATAGCAATATATAATAGAAGAACAGTAGATAAGCTTAATAAGGAAATCAAAAAGGAGGTAAATGAGGCTTTTTGAGAACAAAATAACAGAAATATCCAAAACACAGACCTAGTAGTTATGGGGGACTTTAATTCCCCTGACATCCACTGGAAAAGTAATGCATCAAAATTCAAAATTTCCAATAAGTTCTTGGAATGAATGGGGGACAACTTTTTGTTTCAGAAGGTGGAGGAAGCAGCCAGGTGGACAGCCATTTTAGTTTTGATTCTGACACATAGGGAAGAAATGGCTGCGAATTTAAAAGTTGAAGGCAGTTTGGGTGAAAGTGATTGATAAGTGATAGAGTTCATTTTTCTAAGAGTTTGTCTACCCACTGGATCGACAGGCAGTGATCGTATCTAGTCTAGACACGATAAATTGACCGCCAAGCGCTCTCCCATCGACTCTGGTACTCCATCAGGGCGAGAAGCGCAGGCAGAGTTGACGGGAGAGCATCAGCCATTGACTTACCGCAGTGAAGACACCACAGTAAGTAGATCTAAGTACATCGACTTCAGCTACGTTATTCACGTAGCTGAAGTTGCATAACTTAGATGGATTTCTCCCCACCCCCAGCGTAGACCAGGTCTAAGGAAAGGAAGGAGTGAGAGCAGCAGAATAAGGACAATGACTTCAAAAAAGCAGATTTTAACAGGGGTAAGGTCCCATGGGAAGAATATGTAAGGGAAAGATGAGTTCAGGTGAGCTAGCAGTTTCTCAAGAAGATGCTATTTAAAGATACAAAAACAAACTATCCCAATGTGAAGGAATGATATGAAGAATAGTAAGAGGCCAGCATGGCTCCATCAGGAGCTCTTTAAAGTCCTGAAAATCTAAAAGGAATCTTACACAAAGTGGAAACATCGACATATTGTTAAGGAGGACTGCAGAAGAATAACACAAGCTTGTAGGGGCAAAATCAGAAAGACTAAGGCACAAATGAGTTAAATCTAATAAGGGACATAACAGGCAATAAGAAGAGGTTCTTTAAATACATTAGGAGTAAGACAAAGATGAAGGAGAGTGCTTAAATGACAACATGAAGAAAGCTGCGGTGTTTAGTTCCTATTTTGCTTCAGTTTTCACTAAAAAGGTAAATTGTGACCAGATACATAAAACAATTAATATTAACAAGGAAGAAGGAGTATAAGCCAAAATAGGGAAAGAACAGGTTAAAGAATACAGTAGAACCCCCTTTATTCGAGCCTCTACTATCTGGCTCTCAGTATTAACCAAGCCACTAGTGTGCACACACAGGAATATGGGAAACTGATGCTTCAGCCGCAGGCAGCGGAGCTGACAGTGGGAGCCCACTGTCCAGAGCTGAAGCTCTTTGTCCATTCTGCAGATTATCTGAATTTTTGATTATCTGATCTGGCCCCTGTCCCAGTGAGATTGGATTAATGGGGTTCCACTGTATTTAGGTAAGTTAGATGTATTCAAGTCGGCAGGGCTTGATCCTAAGGAACTAGTTGAAGCAATCTTGGAACCATTAAGGACTGTCTTTGAGACCTCATGGAGGACCAGTGAGGTTCCAGAGGACTGGAGAAGGGCAAACATTGTACCTATCTTTTAAAAGGGGAACAAAGAGGACGAGGAAATTATAGACCAGTAAGCCTAACTTTGATACCTAGAAAGGTACTGGAACAAATTACTGTACAATCAGTTTGTAAGCACCTGGAGGATAATAGGGTTATAAGGAATAGCCCCTTGGATTTGTCAAGAACATATAATTCCAAACCAACCTAATTTCCTTCTTTTGAGAGGGTTACTGGCCTTGTGGATAGGGAGGAAGCAATAGACACGATACATCTTAATTTCATAATTAAGTTAGGGAGATGTGGTCTAGATGAAATTGCTGTAGGATGGGTGCATAACTTGTTGAAAGACTGTACTCAGAGAGTAGTTATCAATAGTTTGCTGTCAAACTGGGAGGATGTATCTAATGGAGTCCCACAAGTGTCAGTCCTGGGTCTGGTACTATTCAGTATGTTCATTAGCGCCTTGGTTTTGGAATGGAGAGTATGCTTATAAAATTTGAAGATGATCCCAAATTGGGAGGGGTTGCAAGCACTTTGGAGGATGGGATTAAAATTCAAAATCACCTTGAAAATTGGAGGGTTGGTCTGAATTCAATGAGATGAAATTCAATAAAGTTAAGTGCAAAGTACTACATTCAGGAAAGAAAAATCAAATGCACAAGTACAAAATGGGGAATAACTGGCTAGGCAGTAGTACTGCTGAAAAGGATCTGGGGGTATAGTGGATCACAAATTGAAAATGAGTCATCAATACGAAGCAGTTGCAAAAAAGGCTAATATCAGTCTGAGGTGTATTAACAGGAGTGTCGTATGTAAGACATGGGAGGTAACTGTCCCGCTCTACTTGGCCATGGTGAGGCATTAGCTGGAGTACTGTATCTAGTTCTGAGCGCCACACTTCAAGAAAGATCTGGACCAAGTGGAGGGAGTCCAGAGAAGAGTAACCAAAATGATAGAAGGTTTAGAAAACCTGACCTATTTGAAAAGGTTAAAAAAACCGGGCATGTTTAGTTTTGAGAAAAGAAGACTGAGGGAGGACTTGATAAGTCTTCAGATATGGTAAGAGCTGTTATAAAAAGGACGGTGATCAATTGTTTTCCATGTCAACTGAAGGTAGCACAAGAAGTCATTGCCTAATCTGTAGCAAGGGAGCTTTAGGTTAGATATTTGGAAAATCTAACTATAAAGATAGTTAAGCACTGGAATAGACTTCCGAGGGAGGTTGTAGAATCCTCATCATTATAGATTTTAAAGAACCGGTTAGACAAGCACCTGTCAAGGAAGATTGTGACATTCCTGAGAGTACAATTTGAACTGTTGAACCGTTGTGTCCTCTCAAATCTCTAACCTGGCATGCCTTTTATACTGCTTCGCTGGTAGAGCAACCACTTGCACACACAGCCTCTAACATGTAAAATCCGTTCCAACTGAATTACTTGAATGCTGCGTCCAGTCACTCATGAATTACATACAGAGCGATGCCAGCAACTTCTCAGTCCCAGATCTTCTCCCAGAAATGTGCATCTTTTACTGGCCAGCACTCTACTGGACTATGCATTTCATTAATAGAAAATGATATTCACAAACCTTGTTATCTCAAGTGGAGATTCCCAACACTTCAATCCAAACACGTACTGGTTTAGATAAAATAATAAAACAAGTTTATTAACTACAGAAAAATAGATTTTAAGTGATTACAAGTAATGAGGCATAAAAGTCAGAATGGGTTACAAGTAAAATAAAAGATAAAATGCAGATTGGTATCCAATTTAGCAAGCTTAATGGATTCAAAGCAAAGGTTTTTCTCACCCTGTACTCTTCACAGTCTTTATTGACTGGAAGCCTCCAGACCAGGACCCCTCCTACGGTTCAGTGTTTCTTCAGGTGTTGCTGCTGTGAGCAGAGACGAGTGGAGTAGAGAGAGTCGATTTGGAAGCCTCTGTTTCTCATTCTTATACTGTTTTCCCCTCTTTGAGGATTACCTCCAGCTGGGGTTCAGGTTACAGTCAGTCTGTTTACCCAGAAACCCCTCAGCTGTTCTATTGCCAATATGTAAAGTTCTCGTTCTTACCCTTCTTCCGGCCAAAGAATGGCTTCTTAATCAGTTGATAGCCCACGATAGTCCATTTGATTATGCTGATTCTTGGCCAGGGTGTCAGTATGTCTTTTGTGTCTGAAAAACTGGTTTGGGCCTGTTTTTCTAACTTTGGAACTTGGCACAGCAATATTATACAGTAGAATCTTATAAATTTACATACAGTGTTGCCACACATTTTACCAGGACAATAATGTTCAGCAGATTGAGTTTTCAAGTGATACCTCACAAGGTATACTTTGTACAAAATGGTTTTGTAAAAAGAATGTACATGGGGTACAGTCTGTCACAATGATCTAGTGTACTTGGTCTTGCACGAAGGACTGGACTAGATGACCTCTTAAGGTTCCTTCTATCCCTACATTTCTATGATTCTGTGAAACAGTAACAGCTGAGGATGTGTTAGGCGATAAAAGTCACTTGCTTTAGGTTGTTTCCTTTCCTGGGGTCATTTGCCAAGTAGGAGCTAAATAGAAAGTACAAGCATTCCATTCATACTCAGAAATTTACCATTATGTTTATCCTTTGATCAATACAAGTAAACTGGAACCCTGTTTGAAGCAAGTTCAAGTTCTTTACAACAGCAGTTTTTATGGTTACATTATTTGCTATGAATTTTTATCTTGGTGCCCACAAGAAATATTATTGGTTGTTGTGCTGTCTTGAAAACTTACTATTTCTTTGGGGGAAGGGTGTCCTTTTACATAATTCTTTATATGACATTTTTAATTCAGCTAATTAAAATATAATTGTCTGCATTTTTTGTAACTCTACTTATAAACAGCAAAAATTGCTATGCCTTTGTTTTGTTAGCTAGCCTGGGGCTTTGAAAGCTATGTTGACTTGCATGCATGCCTTACTTTTGCAGGTACTGACTCTGAATTACTTAAGAGAACTAATCTCATGCGCACCTATGTATTAATCTCAGTTAAGATCTTATCTTTCTTGCTCCTATTGATGAGTAGGTTTGTTTTTTTTAAAGAGTCAAAAACTACAATAAAATACATACAATTTGCTTATTGTTGATGTAATCTTATTTGTTGCTCTGCTTTGTGGAATGCCCATGAAATAGCCCTCCAATCCCATTCATACAGAGCACTTCTTCTAAGGTAATCTTAATAAAAGAATAAATCTTCTAAAATAATGCATTTATTTTATACTAATGCTACACGTTCAACAGATTGTCCTCTTGCAAGTTGTCATACCTACTTCTTGTTCCAAAGTTCCCATTTCCCTCTAATTAAAATAATGTAATAGTTTAGAGCATGGTATGAAATCCCCTGAATGTTTGGGATCTGACTTTTTTTATATGTTAACTTTGTTGACAGAACCAAGGTGGAAAAATGGCAGTGTTGGGATCTTGCCACATGTTCAGTGACCAATATTTGGATAAAGAAGAAAATGGCAAGATCATGGTAGACTTTTTTAAAATTATCATTAGTCTTTTCATAGCATTCACAAACACACCCAACCCTTGTAGTTTGTTCCCAGAGCACAGATACTAGCATCACTATGAAATAGTTGGGGGATGGAGAACCAGACTTGGCATTGAAATAGTGAGAGAGATTTTCAAAGGCACTGATAGCAGTTGAGCACCTAACTCTGTATATTGCAAAGCGGAATTCTGGAAAGCTTTTTACTGCTTCTGCTCTCTTGACCATGATTGTTTGTGTGTGTGTGTTTAAAATATGCAGTAGGGTTTTCTTGGTCATTAAATAGTTGAAATTTGTCACAGCTAGAAATGTGGCAACACAATAATATTTTGCACTTACAGCTCCTTTTGTTTAAATATCACAAAGTGCTTCACAAAAGTTGGTATGTATTACCATCCCTGTCTGTTTATTTAAAAAAAAAGGGGAGGGGGTTAGAGAATTTTGGTATTACAATAATTGTTCTAGCCCTAGATAACTGTTCTACTTGATCCAGATTATTAGGCAATTTGTGTCTACATGTTCTTTCAGTTTCTGTATGTGTTTCTTTGTAACATGACTTCTTTTGTAGGCTGATTTGTAACTGCATCTTGAGCTTCGTGCACCTCTCTATACATTTTTTCCTTTTTAAAACAAATATTATGAAAGGAGTATTCTGACTGGCTGATAAAGGACTGTCATGATTTGCATTGCTATACAAATACATGTTAAAAACATAAGGCCAAATTAACCTCTCTAAGTTAACGCAACTCAGTTGAGTTGCACTTGCCAGTTTGTCCCCATAGTCCTTGCCCAAGTCCAGTAGCTAGCAATCTCTACTGTTCAAGTATTCCCCCTAAAAGTACAATTCAGCAATCATTTACCCATTATTGCATTTTTCAAGAACACTTATGAACTTCAGACAGCCCACGTTATTCAGGTGGATGAACTGAATTGTTTTCATCCTCTTGCCTTGCAATTGACCTGCATCCATTATAAAGTGCACTCCTTGCCATGTTTTTGTTGCTTTGGTAAGTAATACAAATACTCTTAATATTACCGTTTTTCTCCCCCTGATATTCTTTGTTGTTTTATCCGGCTCTTTCATATTTACGTCATCTCTTCCAACGGGTGGATTTGACAAGGAATTTTAAAGTGTTTTAGCATTACAGTAAATTATTCGGGCACTCCAAAAAAATTAACATGCATCTGTGGATCCACAGGATGTGATTTTCCAGTGGCTCACAACCACGGACATCCATTTAAATCAGATTGATGCAGAGGACCCTGAGGTAAGAGACATGCATCGTGTGATAGCTAATAATGTTTTAATCCACTAGGACCAGAATTACAGAAGTACCTGCCTAGCACCCCATAGTTCAAGGCTGTATCTATGTTCTTATTACAGATACACGGATGTTACTCTGAAACCTGTTCTTATTACAGATCCCTTAGGACAGGGTAGTAAATAGGCAGACAAGCAGGCCAAATCCTGATCACCGGATGCTTTTGAAGGGACCCCTAAATCTTTTCATTTACATATTATCATTATTATTATTTTATTTTCTCTGGAGTCTGGACCATGACTATACTTTAATCAAGAAATTTGGACCTTGACAAAAAATAATTGACTTCCCCTGCCTTAAGAGTTTTGTTTAATTTTCAGGTTTAGAAAGTCTCTTCAGACTGCAATCTGGCAAGTCAAATCTCTCTCTAGCAGGGCATTTTGTTAAATGTTTTTGTTGTTGAGTAATAATGTGTCAATTGCCACTGATTGAAAATAACTAGAAGACATTAAAATCCAGTTATAGTCTTACTTAAACCCCCATAATCTGGAGTCTCACAGATCAAGATTCAGTCCTCATTATCTGCGCTCTTTGAGACATCAGCATGGATGCTAACCCTGATGTTCTGGACGAGCGTTTACCTAGATATTTGAGTTTGGATCCTGAACTCAAATGTTCAACATTTTAGAGAGAGATGTAAGAACAAACAGTATTTTAATGTACCTTCTAATGTGGCTTTTGTTGGTATTGCATCCAGATGTTGTAGTGAATGAACTTCAAGGTCTCAAAAACTGAAACTGTTTTCAGGGGAATTTTGGAGATATCCATGGCGTTTTTGCCACTTGTAGATTAGGATTTTCTGCCGTATTTGGGTAGTTATTCATCATAAAATGTCAGTCATGGACGTGTTTGCATCCTATTTGCCACTGGTTTCTGTGATGGGTTGGATCACAGAAACCCCTTTGGGACTGCCACCTGATATGCCAAGACTACTTCTGACCCTGCTTTCCTGCCCAGTCAGCTTAGGACTTCAGTGCCCTGCCTGGTCTGAGCCAGACCCACTAGCCTGCTGCAAACCCAGACCCAGGTCTGAACCATGTCCCCTAACAGCTGTAGGCTCAATTGAAAGCAGCTTACAGAAGTGTTCCTGTCTTTAACACTCAGATGCCCAACTCCCAATGGGGTCCAAACCCTATATAAATCCGTTTTACTTTGTATAAAGCTTATACAGGGTAAACTCATAAATTGTTCGCCCTCTATAACACTGATAGAGAGATACGCATAGCTGTTTGTACCCCCAAGTATTAATACGTATTCTGGGTTAATTAATAAGTAAAAATTGATTTTATTAAATATAGAAAGTAGGATTTAAGTGGTTCCAAGTAGTAACAGACAGAACAAAGTGAATTACCAAGTACAGTAAAACGAAACACGCAAATCTAAACCTAATACAGTAATACAACTGAATACAGGTAAAATCTCATCCTTAGAGATGCTTCAATAAATTTCTTTCTCAGACTGGACACCTTCCTAGTCTGGGCACAATCCTTTCCCCAGGGGGTTGGGGTGCAGGCTCTGGAAGGGAGTTAGGGTGTGGGAGGGGGCTCATGGCAGGGGGTTTGGGGTGGGTGTACATTCTTTGGGAGTGGGTTGGTGCTCAGGGCTGGGGCCAGGGGTAGGGGTGCAGGGAGGGGTGTGGGCTCCGGCTG
Organism: Lepidochelys kempii; assembly: GCF_965140285.1. Lineage (NCBI taxonomy): Eukaryota > Metazoa > Chordata > Testudines > Cheloniidae > Lepidochelys > Lepidochelys kempii. The sequence continues at coordinate 25,026,327 of NC_136392.1, read as the reverse complement.
GGTGCTGCTTTCCTCAGGCAGCTCTCAGTTGGTGGCGCAGTAGGGCTAAGGCAGGATCCCCCCCCACCCTGGCCCCGTGCCGCTCCCGGAAGCGGCCACGATGTGGCCAGGCAGCTATGCATGGTGCGCGCTGCCAGTGGTGCACCTGCAGGCACCGCCCCCGCAGCTCCCATTGGCTGCGGTTGGGGGTAGGCACACACAGATTCAGAGCTTCTCTGATCGCCCCTGCGCCTAGCCGGGGCCACAGGGACAGCCGACCGACTGGCCTGGCACCCTAGCTTCCACCTGCAGCAGGCAAGCTGGCGCTCGTGTTCACTTTCTTTTCACATGAAACTAAATAGTTCTCTGTGACATTCTTAACAAAGTATAGTGACCTGCATTGTGAAGAGTCTTGGGAGGGAAAAAGTGTAAACTGAAGTTATCTCATCTAGAAAAAATGATTTTTTTTTTAAGTGAAGTGCAAAGTAGGAGGAGCGTATTTGAGGTAGTTCCCCTTACTCATAGCAGTGTCATTGTGTTCAGATTTCAGACTATACGATGCTTCCGGATATAGCCACGCTGTCTGAGCGACTACGAGTGTGTCTACAAGAGGGAGACGAGAACCCACGAGATTTCACAACGCTTTTTGATATGTCAATTTATCAGCTGGATACAACCTCCCTCCCTAAAGTTATCAAGTTAGCAACTATGAAGTGTTTGTGTGTTTGGTCTTATTCTGCATTTCCTCTTGGTGTGTTTGGAAGCATACCTATACTGAAGGAAACACTTTCACTTCCTTAATGTAATCTTGTAAGATGCCGATTAGATGCATACCCTGAACTTTCACCCTAGGACACTTGGATTTAAACATGCCATAGGTTACAAACAGAAAAGCTGAGCAATCTATCTGCATTGTAGTGAGTGCTTGTCCATTTTTTAGAAGCAGTTGCTTTGTAGTTGTTGCAGAGATCAAAGTTACTGTGTAAGTGTGGTCATAAAAGAACCCATGACATATTTTCACAAATAGGGTGTTAACCTTGGTGTCCTGGGCAAATTCAAATTCACAGTCTGTATCTTACACATGCAAGTGTAAACAGACAATGTATCTCCTCAGACTGTGCCTTTTTCTTGATTGTAGATCTTATGAACAGCTGAATGTGAAACATGAACCTCTCCAGCTCATTCAGCCTCAGTTTGAGACTCCACTACCTGCACTCCAGCCAGCTGTGAGTAATCTTACCTGACTGAGCTCCTTACTGACCCCTGAGAGGCATAGGTTCATGTTACAAGGTGGATTCTATCTTTATTGTAAAGAACTATATGGAAGAGACAGAAACGGTAGAACCATTTGAGTGCCTTAGTACATGCCTTTTATGAAGTAGCACTCTTTATGGTCTTATGAATGTGTGTTCAGTCAGATTATGTGACTGAAAACAATGAAACCCCTTAAGTGCACACAGGATAAGCAAACTGAGACAGCTGCCAGCAGAACCCACTATATCCTGAAGATGTTAAAATGCTCCATACATCTAGTGTTTCCACAAGTCTCCGTAGCTGCTTTATGTTGCTCTGAGCCAGCGGTGCCCAGTGTTTTTAGTGTGAAGGCCAAATGTTATTTCAGAAAGGTCCTGGGGCCACAGTCAGTATCTTAACTCTTTCCCTAGGTTCAGGCAGAGGTAGTCAGGCTCCCATCCTGCTCTCGTTAGGGCTCCCACAAGGAGGCAGCGGAGCAACCAGAGCTATTCTATCCTTGCTGAGCTCACATCAGAGCTGTTCCTGCAGTTGCGAGGAATCACAGGCTTTGGAGACTGAACCCCATGCTACTTTGACTGTAGAAAGGGGGTGGAGGTGGGCAGACACACATCTTTTACAAGCCTTGAGTAGAAGAATGCGATAGAAACTGCACATTCAGACTCTAGCTGTTTCTTGGCCCCTATATAGGAATAACCAGGCCAGAAGAGGATCTAGTTCTTGTCCTTGGTTTTAATTGGTTTAAAAAAGAAAACAACTAAGAGAATAAAATGAAATGGGAAAAAGGAGAGGTGCTGGCATGCTTGTTCCTAGGCAATATGTAGACTATCTAGTTATTTTTATGAAATTAGGGCTGTCAAGCGATTTAAAAAAATTAACCATGATTAACCACGCAATTAAAAAAAAAATTTAAACACTACTACTACTACTACTTATATATTATGAGATATAACTTTAACAATACCATTTACTTAAATATTTGTGGATGTTTTCTACATTTTCAAATATATTGATTTCAGTTACAACACAGAATACAAAGTGTACAGCGCTCACTTTATATTTATTTCTGACTACAAATATTTGCACTGTAAAAAAAGCAAAAGAAATAGTATTTTTTCAATTCGCCTAATACAAGTACTGTAGTGCAACCTCTTCATCGTGAAAGTTGAACTTACAAATGTAGAATTATGTACAAAAAATAACTGCATTCAAAAATAAAACAATTATAAATCTTTAGAGCCAACAGGTCTACTCGGTCCTACTTCTTGTTCAGCCAATAGTTCAGACAAATAAGTTTGTTTACATTTGCAGGAGATAATGCTGCCCGCTTCTTGTTCACAGTGTTACCTAAAAGTGAGAACAGGTGTGCGCATAACACTTTTGTAGCCAGCATTGCAAGGTACATGCCAAATATTGCTAAACATTCGTATGCCCCTTCATGCTTCGGCCACCAATCCAGAGGACATGCTTCCATGCTGATGACATTCATTAAAAAAAACCGCATTAATTAAATTTGTGATGGAACTCCTTAGTGGAGAATTGTATGTTCCCAGCTGTTTTACTCACATTCTGCCATATATTTCATGTTATAGTAGTCTTGGATGATGACCCAGCACCTGTAGGTCATTTTTAAGAACACTTTTGCTGAAGATTTGACAATACACAAAGAAGGTACCAATGTGAGATTTCTAAAGATAGCTACAGCACTCGACTCAAGGTTTAAGAATCTGAAGTGCCTTCCAAAATCTGAAAGGGGTGAGGTGTGAAGCATGCTTTCAGAAATCTTAAAAGAACAATACTCTGATGCAGAAACTACAGAACCCTAACCACCAAAAAAGAAAATCAACCTTCTGCTGGTAGCATCTGACTCAGATGATGAAAATGAACACGTGTTGGTCTGTACTGCTTTGGATCATTATTGAGCAAAACCCATCATCAGCATGGACGCATGTCCTATGGAATGGTGATTGAAGCATGAAGGAACATATTGAATCTTTAGCGCATCTGGCATGTAAATACCTTGCGACGCCAGCTACAACGGTGCCATGCAAAATCCTGTTCTCACTTTCAGATGACACAGTAAACAAAAAGCGGGCAGCCTTATCTCCTGCAAATGTAAACAAACTTGTTTGTCTGAGCAATTGGCTGAACAAGAAGTAAGACCGACTGGACTTACAGGCTCTAAAGATTTATAATGGTTTCGTTTTTGAGTGCAGTTATGTAACACAAATATTTCTACGTTTATAAGTTGCACTTTCACGATAAAGATTGCACTACAGTACTTGTATGAGGTGAATTGCAAAATACTATTATCATTTTTACAGTGCAAATATTTGTTATAAAAAATAAGGTGAGCACTGTACACTTTGTATTCTGTGTTGTAATTGAAATAAACATATTTGAAAATGTAGGAAAAAAATCCAAAAATATTTAATAAATTTCAATCTGTATTCTTTTAACAGTGTGATTAAAACTGCGATGAATCGTGATTAAGTCAAAAAAATTAACTTGTGCGAGTTAACTGCAATTAATCGACAGCTCTATATGAAATACAAATGAAGTTTTGAAATGTGTTCAGTTTATTGTGGAGTTTTGGCTTATCATAGATTTTCAAAAGGCTCTACTGATATCCAAGTTGAAAGCTATCTCCTAGCTTTCTATAGCATGTAAGGAAAACACTTGACAGTAAAATACATTAAATCTTCTCTTGTAGGTTTTCCCACCTGCTTTCAGAGAATTACCTCCGCCCAGTCTGGACCTGTTTGACTTAGATGAAACGTTCTCCTCTGAGAAAGCTCGTCTTGCACAGATTACAAACAAATGTAAGCAAGGCAAACTTCTGAAGTTGGATTACATTCATATTTATACAGAAGTCCCATTCTTTTGAGAAAAACTTTAGCAAAATAACTTGACACATTTTAGCTGCAGTAGGAATATAGGGCCTGATTTTCAGATGTACGGTGCCCCTACAGCTTCACATTGATTTCATCTAGGGTTAGGGGTTCTCAGTATCTCTGGAAATCAGGTCCATGGAAAATATCCTTCTCACATGCATGACATGTTGTAGATCAAAATGTTAATAGCAGAGTGACTCTTCTTTTTCTGAGTCTCCTGCCTTCCTCTCCAGTCATTGTCCAGAATGACTTCCAATGCTGTGGTCACTAGAATATGATTCTTGGACCCATACATGTTAAAGGATCCTAGATTCCTCTCACTAATTTGTGATGGACATTACTCTAAAAAATACTTTAAAGTGTTCAGTATCAGGATCTAGTGGGGCCAGTCAGAATCCCTGATCCTGCAGTGAATCTCAGTAGTGGGACTGCAGCTGATTTGATATTAATGGGTCTCTCATTTTGCTTCTGCTTTCTGGTCCATGTCTTTATGCATGAATGATTTCCGTGAGTGTGAGAGAGAGAGTGTGTGTGTGTGTGTGATTTGTCTCCCTCACTCTGTGCGTCCTTGTTAGGTACTGAAGACGACCTGGAGTTTTATGTCAGAAAATGTGGTGATATCTTAGGGGTAACAAACAAACTCCCAAAGGAGCAGCAAGATGCCAAGCATATCTTGGAGCACATCTTCTTCCAAGTGGTGGAGTTCAAGAAGTTGAATCAGGTACATTGTTTTAATAGCAGAACAGCTAATGTATGGAAAGTATGATGTTAGGTATGACCCTCTGTCATGGGGTGCTCTACTCACAGCAAAGGGCGGCTCTTTGTGGCTGCGTCGGGGGATTAGCTTCATTCAGATCTGATACCCCCTTCTGCTGCTTACTGCATGCCCTACTGTGTCTCTGTCTCTCTCTCCCTCCTTGCAACTCAAGGTACTCTGTCTTCATGGCTTGGGCCTCCAGCCAGGTCACTATAGTCTGTTAGAACCAGATCTTCAAAGGTATTTAGGCTCCTAACTGCTTTTGATTTCAGTGGGAGTTGGGAGCCTAAATACTTTTGAGGCTCTGGGTCTCAGTAACTGAGAATAGAGCATTCCTGATGGTGCTACAAAGTTTAGGGCTGCTGGGTCAATTGTGAGCGCCTCCCTTCTGATCAGCTGTTTCATTAATAGGGCTTCCAGGTTTACATCAGTAAAAGTACATTTTAAAGGTGAAGGGTTTTGTTTTGTTTTTAAGTGTATAACTTTTACTGTATATTGTCCTTTCTTCTCCCCACCCCTGTAAAGGAACATGATATTGACACAAGTGAAGCTGGATTCCAGAATGGTTACTGAGCACTGGATTTTCCTGTCAGAGGGAGAGACCGACTGACCTTCTTAGCAAAAACATTTATTGTACCTCCCTCAGTGTAAATTATTTTTCTACTTGTTTATTCAATATATTGGTTGACATTGCCTCAGCAATTCTCTTTGAACCTTTGGGTGTTGTAAATATGTATAAAGTCTTAAACTGGTACTTTTTTTTTTTAATGCCAAATTAGGGTTTGCCTTGTAAGTGGCAATAATTTTCAAAAGCTTTTTATGTAACACACATTCCATATTTAATCTTGTTTCTATTTTTGTATTGGAGCTATAATTCTGTAATTTATGAAATATTCTTATGTTAAGAAAATATTTCATTCCAAACCCTACTTCGGTCTCTGGTATTTATTTTCCTGTCTCTAATGCTTGCAGAATTTGTTTGAGTATAAAATGTTTGTTTTACAGATGCTTGTTTTTTAATTGCATAGTAGAAGAGAGGCCACTCATCTGTGATTTATTTATTTTTGTGTGTGTGCTGGAGAGCAGAGTATGTAGCTATAAGTAGAATTGGGACTGAAACTCATATGCTAATCTCTCACCCTGTGGCTGCCTCCTGATTGACAGTCAAGAGAAGTAGGTTTGTCACTACAGAGGAAAAGGATGAGCTTCCAAATAGAGGGAAAGGAGTATACTTAGGCAAAGATAAGAAGATTCTTTGTGGATCAGTCTTTGTAAAGTGTAAGGCACCATGTAAATTTAGAAGGTAGGGGCAGCCATGTGGAAGAATACATAGAATTCAAAAGGAACATTTTCACACAATGCCTACAGTGTAAGGTGTTTTTTCAAAACCAGAAAGCCACACCATACTTTTTGCTTGGATTTATTCTATCCATGGGCTATTTACCACCTGCTTACTGCAACCGTGAGGCATTGTCTACACTACAGGGGAAATTCAATCTAAGCTACGCAATTTGGGTTACATGAATAGCGTAACTCAAATCAGCATAGCTTAGCTTAGATCAGTGTACCACTACATGATATCGACGGGAGCCCTTACTCTTCTCCATCTGGCGGAGTACAGGAGTTGATGGGAGAGCGATCGGCGGTCGATTTAGCTAAATTGACCGCCGATTCATCAGTTGCTGCTCATGTGTCCCCAGGTAAGTGTCGACAAGCCCTGAGTTACTGCATAAGAACTGAAATTAAAGTGGAAGTGATTGATCTTTAATTGTACAAGCTGAGTGTAGGGCTGAGTGTAGAGTAAACAAGAAAACCGAAAGCATAAATGATGAAAAGGTTTCGCATTCTTCCAATGTTAATAACCAGCTGCTTGTGTCAAGAGGGGCAAGGACATCTATTTTTCTTAATAGTTTTTAAACCTGTAATTGGCACTGCATGAGAGCACCCCTTCCTCATATGTAACTGTGTATTATGCACAAGTAACCACCGCCTTTCTCTGCTCGTGTCTGAGATGCAGGCCTCTATCCCTGGCACCTGCTTGTAGTCCTGGTCTGCCCTATCACTACCTTCAAAGTTGCTTCTTCGGAAAGGCCTTTTCACCTTTTATCCTCTCCTCAGTGGTGTAGTGAAGATGAGTGAAAATCCTATTCTTTCTGCTATTGCCCTATCCCCCCCGCATGGATGCTAAAACATCAGCTTACACTGCTTGTCAGGAAGAGGAGCTAGCATTCTTTCCTGCCTAAAACACCTAGCATGCTGTTGACACTATGCAAATATGCACTATATGCTGCTGGCAGAAGTGGCAATTCCATTGACTTCAAAAGCTTTTGCTTACTTGTGCCAGCTATGAATATGGTCCCCAGCATCCTTTACTGTTTAGACAAGTGTAGAACTTCTAAATTCCGTAGGGTCCCAGTCCGCCCCAACAGCTCTATGGCAGTGGTGGAAGATGATCATGCTTGGTCAGAGATCACATTTTTCAAAAAAGGTTGGTGTGCTTTGTGTTCTTACAAACTAGTTACCCCGTTCACCCAGGACACTAGCTAGTACAATCCAGCTGAAGATTTACACAACCACCTCAATCTTTCCAAGACTGTGTCAATACCATTCACCAAAGCACCACAGATTCCAGCAATCCTACTGGTATTTAGGGAGTGATGGATAGCTCCAGCCTGTGCTGTTCTTCTGTGTTTATATTTTAGACAGTAAATAAATGCTTCCTTTAGAAAGCTTTTAAAAGGTGTTTTGCCAACTGTGCTTGTTGTTGCAATAATATGTTTTAGAAATAAGTCAGCAGGGCCCTCTAAGAATGCAGAGTAAGCAGTGTGTGACCAACCAAGAGCTAGGGTTTATCCTTCAGTATATCTGGTGTCCCTGTTTGCATTGCTCATGGGCCTACTGTAGTGAGCTTTGAAACAAAGGGAAGCATTTTCACTAAATTGTTATAACTTGCAGAGTAAGCTTCCCAAGCTGATATGTAGATAGGGATAACCATGCACTTCTCTCCTTTAAAACAAAAAAACAACTAGCATCCATTAAGACAGTGGCTCCTGGCCCCCTCTATCAGGAATCCTTCCACTTACACTGAAATCTCATGATTATGTAGTTCCTTTTCATTTCATTCCCCTAATAGAAGTTGAAACCATCATAGCTGTTTTGCCATGTGGATGGTGGTTTAAGAGCAGTAGCCAGTCAGAGGGCAGGGATTGGTATGCAGTGGAACTGCTGTAACTAGTGTAGCCTTGATTTTTACTAACTGTGCAATATGCAACTCCCTATTTGCTAGATACTAATCACAGATAGGCTTCAGTGTCACACAGGCTTTGTCTCTTATACTTCCAAAAATCAGCCTATAATTCTGCACAAGCAGAGATTACTATGTAGACAGGATGTAGATGTTTTTCTACCCTGTCTTCTAACCCTCAAGTATCTGAGCGGTGTGTACACTCAGACCCCCATAGTCATGTGTGATGGATGTGATATATGCCTGTGTAAACACAGCCACAGAATAAGAAAAAGCCTAATTGCTGTGGTGCTTTTGTGAGTCAGTTCTGCACCCTAGCCTGATGCTTTGCTTGTAAAGGAGCATTGCAGAATAACCTGCATCACACCCAGAAGGAAATTAAAATGAGTGCTGCTTTCAGAAACAGACTTCTCATCTCTACACTTGTGGGGCTTATTGCATCACAGCCCCTTACATTAGCCTGAAGGAGTGTATTCTCTTCTTCATATGCTCCAACTTCTCTCCTTAGGGACCTAAGCAGGAGGTTGACTGTTCAGCTGTTAAACTGATCAGAGGCTAACTTCTAGAGCATTGTCTCTTTTCAGCTAGCTATGATTCTGACTAGTAACTGGGAGATTTGACATTGGTAACACCTACTGCAAATTAACAGAATATTTAAAGAGATCTTCTACTTGGAGTCATCCAGGGAGTGGTGGCAGAGAACAAAGATACTATTCACACCTGCTCAAGAACTCCATGGTTATGAATAAACTACTGTATAATTTATTATTACCCTAAAGCCATCCACAAGCAAGAATCAGTGCCTCTCTGTGGAATCTCCTCCCCATGCCAGTTTACCAAACCTCCACCTTTTCCTCAGACTTATTCATCTGTTAAGGCTGAAATATAGGATGCAGTCAGAATGATGAATTCATCCATAATAAGGGACACCAAAATTATTTTTGCACAAAATTTAAAATGCTGCAGGATTCCTTCTGTCAGTAGAAGTGACTATTTGTTCTCCATTTCTTGTGTCTATGTCTATTGTAAATAATTTTCATCAATGAAAATGAGAAATACCAGACAGATACAGAATGAAGGGAACTTTAGAAGTAGGATGAGAGGTGCCCCTGAAAACAAAGGTCATGTGAGAAGTTCCTAATTGACCCACTTCCTTCCATGAGGGCCATATGAAATGATTACAGAAATAATGCACCAAGCTACCTCAATTCTGAATGTCCCAGCACCTTCCTACATTGCAAAATCCTACTTCACAAGAGAAGTGACTAAAAACTGCCCCAACATTAATCCTACATGAGAAAAGACTTCAGCTGCTTTATAAACACTTAGAAGAGGGAGCATCTTCTAAGCCAGGGGTTCTCAAACTTCATTGCACCATGACCCCCTTCTGACAACAAAAATTACTATGTGACCCCCCTGACAACAAAAGTTACTACATGACCCCAGGAGCGGAGACTGAAGCCCCGGTCCCCAGCAAGTCTAAGCCAGCCCTGGTCCTGACCCATAGTTTGAGTTAAGAACCACTGTTCTAAGCCATTAAGGGACAGACCTCTGAGTCATGGGATCCATGATCTATTCCAGGCTGTGTGAGTTAGGGAAACAGAGAAGTGACTTGCCCAATCTCTAAAATGGAGATTTTAAGCGGGACCTGAAACCTTTTCAGGGGGTTGCATGCCCTTGAGCTAGTCACTTCCCCATCTGTAAAATGGGGATAATGATACTCCCTTCTCCAACCTGGCTTCTTTAGGTAGAGTGTAAATGCGCCAGGGACTGTGTGTGTTTCTACACAGAACAGGCGGGATTCCACAGCCACCCTGAGCAGCCTCTTCCAGAGCTTAACTGCCCTTACAGCAAGACCGCTTTCCCCAACAGCTAACCCAGCTCCCTTGCTGCAGATTGGGCCTGTCACTTCGCATCCGAGCTTCAATGGACGTGTGGGGTGCCCGCCGCAGCGAGGCCCTGCTCTCTCGCCCGTGGGACCCCTGGGACTGGCAACAAGCCACCGTCCGCGCAGCCCCCTTTAAAGAGCAGCGCTGCTCTTTTGTCCTTGCCAGGCTCCCATAGGGCGCAGGCTGGGTTTCTTCCGGCCTGAAGAGGGACCCGCAGCGGCCCAGCCCCCGCCGCCGGGCTGACTCTCCTTGCCCACGTGTAGGCACTGGCGGGTGGGGGGTCTCGGGATGCCGCGTCCGTCCCGTCTCCGGGCCGGGCTTTGCCCGGGGCTGAGCTAAGGCAGAGACCCGGGCTCGCAGCACTTCAGCCTGCAGGATGCTGAGCCGGTCATGGCTGCTCTCCCGCGGCGCTCCGCCACTCACGCGGCCCCCGGGGCGCTGCTGAGGTAACTGCATTCCCCCCCCCGCCCCGCGCCGCATAGGCTCATACACCCCCCCCCCCCGGCTGCCGGGGAGGGCGAGGGTTGTGTCCCTAGTGCCAGGAGGGAGGGAGGGAGAGAGAGAGAGAGTCAGAGTCCCACACGCCCCCGCCCGCCCCCGCCGCCGCCTCCGGGGGGGGGTTCGGGTTCGGGCTCGTGCACGTGTCGTGCCAGCCCCGCTCGTGCGCGTGAGACGTGCAGCCCTGCGCCCAGCCGTGCCGGGTTCACGGCCGAGGGGGTGGGGGTGGGATTCAGGGAGGTATAAACCTTTTTCTCCTCCTCCCTTCAGCGGTACAGCGGGATGTTCGCGCAAACGCCCTTCCCACCCCCCCAGCCCACGGATCCGCTTCCCCGGGCTCCTACGGACACAGGAGGCGTTATCCGCCGGCAGGCACAAGCCGACTTCAGATTTCCCTCCTCGGCTCTCGCCCTCTCCCACGCCGCCCGTCCGCCCCTCCTACGTGCCCCGCCCGGGCTGCTGTCCCCCGCCGGCTGCTTGTGCGCTAGCCTCCCTTCCCCCGGCCCGGCCCTTTTAGTTCACAAACCAGGCAGCCCCCGCTAAGCTTTACGCCGGGGTAATGCTCTCGTGTGAGCTCGGCCATCTTGTTTCTTTGTGTAAATGTCTTGCATCGCCCCTGCTGCCTTAGTCCCGCCTTAAGGCTGGGCCCGTCCTGCTGTAGGCCGCCGCTGTTAGGAGAGTTACTCAGGGCAGGTGAGCAGGGGTCAAGTAGGGGAGAGATGCCGAAGAGTCCGGAATAAGACTTTTAAATGTCTCTTAAGACGGGGAGAGACCTTAAAATCAACCCAGGAGAGATTCCTTCAGCAAGGCTGAGATTTGGCAGGGCTGGCTCCACTTGCCAGAGTTACAGCTTTGGGGGGTAACAGTTCACTTAGTGATATAGACAAGGGGAGGGGAGAAGAGGTTCCCTTCTCTCCCCTCAGAAGCACAACCCCACTAAATATAATTATTGGGAACTCTACTGGATCCTGTTCCAAATATTTAGGGTGTAAAACTGTTACACAAAGACACACTAGATTTTGCAGAGATGTGAAGTTATTCTACCTGCCAGCCTTGCTCGGCATAGCCCAGATCCCAGCTCAGGCGCTTAGAGGGTGCCCCTCTAGAGCCATCATTTCAATGGCCAGAGGGTAGTTTAGCTCTTGGCCCAAAGTGGGGTGTAGTGTTAATGACATTATCTAGTTGCTACCTTAAAGTAATGGACAAAAGGCTGTAGATTCTGAAATATCATGCCCTAATTTAAAGATGAAATGAATAAAGAAATATTTCCCATTTTAGAGGGGCAATCACTTTGTAATCTGTTAAACTGGGTTCAAGTAGTTTCAGGTACTAACCTGCCCTTCCAGCCCATCTGTTGTATAAATGTGTTCTGTCCCCCACTACAGAGGGCTTCTCCTCACTGTAGTTTCAGGGACTTGAAGTGTTTTGTTAAATTTCCCTTTTCAAAGTTTTTAGGTCAGTGGTAGTTTAAACACTGCTTCAAAGGATTTGGAGTTTAATTTGACACTTAGGCCCAGGTCCACAAGAGGTACTTAAAAAGAAAAAAGTAGTACTTGTGGCACCTTAGAGACTAACCGATTTATTTGAGCATGAGCTTTCATGAGCAACAGCTCACTTCATCAGATGCAACATCCGATGAAGTGAGCTGTAGCTCACGAAAGCTTATGCTCTAATAAATTGGTTAGTCTCCAAGGTTCCACAAGTACTACTTTTTCTTTTTGCGAATACAGACTAACACGGCTGTTACTCTGAAACCTGTCAAGAGGTACTTAGATACCTAATGCAGTTTTGGTGGCACAGAACTGCTGCCGACTGCAGTAGCTACCTAAACTCATTCAGCACCTAAGTTTTCAGGGTCTGAATTAACTAAACCTATACATTTCTGCCTCTGAGCAGATGTACTACTGCCTTCCTTTAGCCTAGTGGTTCTCAACCTTCCTAGACTACTGTACTCCTTTCAGGAGTCTGATTTGTCTTGTGTACCCCTCCCCCCCAAGTTTAATGTCACTTAAACTACTTGCTTACAAGAAAAAAAAAAAGACAAAAATACAAAAAAGTGTGTCACAGCACACTGTTACTGGAATTGCATACTTTCACATTTTTGCCATATAAAATAGATCAATTGGAATATAATTGTTTCAGTGCAGAGTATATAGAGCAGTATAAGGAAGTCATTGTATGAAATTTTCATTTGTACTGACTTCACTAGTGCTTTTTATGCAGCCTGTTGTAGAACTAGGCAAATATCTGATGAGCTTTTCCCTCTGGGGGGGAGGGGGGTGGTGGTGGTACATGTACCCCTGGTTGAGAACCACTGTTTCTAGGCAGCCAGATGCCTACCTCCCAAAGCCCCAGAACAATACACAAACTGGGGAAGACAGGCATTTGGCCACCTAAGTTACATGCAGGACCCAATCCTGTAGGCAGTCTGTGAGCATGCCTACAGGATCACATCCCATTCAGAACCAACTTTTATTTGGAGGAGGTGATTATCCCCCTTATGGCTTTTAACTCAAAGGACTCTGTCTTTCTCACACATCTAATGGCTATTTAAATATTCATCCACAGTGGAACAGACCTTGGGCCAGAGAGAGAATGACTATAGTAGTGGTTCGGGCACCTGCATGGGAGGCAGGAGAGCCAAGGTCCAGTGCCCCGCTCTAGTCACTTCCTTTTAAATCCACAGTGGAACAGGAAAGATTAAGGGACTTCTGTGTCAGAATATCCCATAGCTCAGTAGTTAGAGCATCCTCTGGAGGCCCCCCCAATTCAACTTCTTCCTCCCCCCCAGGCAGAGAGAAAGGAATTGAACCCAAGTCTCCTCTATCCCCAGAGTGCTCTACCTACCAAGCTAGGTGTCAAGGTGGCATCACCTCCTCCTCCAGCTATTATGTGGAGCAAGGCATGTGGCTAAACTTATTCCCACAAGAAATGCATGAGGTGCCTAAACCCCCTCACATCAGGCAGCTGGTTCCCATTTGTAGATTGGGAAGCAGAGATAGGTATCTCTGTATTTCAGAGAGAAGGAAGGGCTTAGTATATAGCCCTCATCACAGATGCTGGAACAATTTGGGGTGGGTGGGGGTGCTAAGAGCCCTATAACCAAACTGTAAACCCTGTATATAATGGAAACCACTTCAAGCCAGATGGTGCTGCAGCACCCATAGTTCCAGCACTTAGACCTCTCATGTCCATCTCTCCCACTGGCTAGTTCAGGCAGCTCCGCACCTGGTATACTGGCTCTTGTGGCTCATTCTTAGGTGCCCCTCTCTTGCATTCATTGTATAGGGAGCCTAGGGGTCAATGTGGCTTATGGATCAGTGTTGTTCCTTTGATTTTCTAAGCATCAAAAAAGTGAAGTGTTACAACAGCGAGAGTCAAGGCTTAAATCTCTTCATGGATCCCCCCTTAGTGACTCAGCCAATTAGTTTAGGCTAGGTTGAAAATAGGCTCATGTTTTGAATGAGCTGTTCTCCTCACCTGAAACAATTACTTCTAAGTATTGTCTTGTAGGTGAAATGTCCCAACAATTAATTACCCATAATTACTGGTTTTAGATGTAGATCTCTGTTTGGTCTCCTGTGCAGAAACTTCATGTATCCTTTCAGTTTGTGCTGCATGCTCCATTCTACCAAGATTGTAGGTATAGTGCTACTCCCTGAACTCTGACCTAATCCATCCTTCCTGTGTCGTTTTATGTAGCAGTTAGAGTAGCCAATTGACTGGTCATTCCACCATTTTTTCAGTATGGTCAATTAAGTTAGGATCTTGCATTGTCAGGTATTCTAGTTCATGTATTTTTATTTTTGAAGCCTCTTGCATGATAGGTACACTTAACCTGCAAATCACTATTTAACAGCTGGCTGCTTTCCCCCATAAATATTACCAATGGGAACATGCCCCTACAGCTGAGCTGAAGGAGAACAATAGCGTTGTGTTCCCTGAGCAAAAGGAGCAGAGGGTCTCATTACCTTGAGGCATGCCAGCTGTCCAGTAGTAATAGCTATGCACAAGATTGAGTTCTTCTCTTTATTTGCACACTACAAACAATTAAGACAGAGTTTTACAAGGCATTCTGGTCAATATGAAGGTCACAAATCAAGTTCAGTGCTGTTGAGCAAGAGTCAACATCCAGTTAATTTAAAAAGACCCACCAAGCTTATCTAGGAATTCAGAACAGCTTCCTCCACCCAGCAGTGCCCCTACCAAGTTTCCACACTAGAATTTTTTTTTTTTTTTAAAAAGGTCCTTTCCCAGGTGGAGATGAGAGGGCATCACAGCAATAGAGCCTCACCCAGGATGGTTCCCACCATTTGCAGCTGAAACTATTTGTTAAGAGACTTTAGAGATTTGCCATGAGGTGAGCTAGTTTCCTGGACACAGATGAAAACCCCCAACTCCAGTCAGGCTTTATACACTAGCCTCTTGTGCAACAAACACCCTGGACCATGTATCACTTATGTTTGCACTATGATGCAGAGCACATGCATTACCAGAGAGAATCCCAAGTAACATTGTCACTAGAGAGCTTAGTGCTTAGCCTGTTGGCTTTGGCCATCGCACTGAGCTAAGATCACTCCTTTCCTCTCTCATTTGAGGAGTTTTGATTTTTGTGGCCCATTTGGCTTGTCACTCCATCTGTCAGAGAGGGGATAGCAAAGTCAAATGGCTTCATGCAGTGAGCCACAGCTAAGGGCTCTGGCTCACTCCCCTGGGTATCGTAACTGAGAGACCTGAAGCCAGGAGCATAAGGTCTCTTGGTAGCTGCACCAGGCCATGCCAAAGCAATAGCAAAGACAGATTTCTCCAGAGATGGGGTATCTGGTTTCAGAGATCCCAGTGACCTCAGCTCGTCTACACTTGCATCCAGAGAAAGAGTGTTGTCCAGCAGGGCTGGTATCTCAGAGATCTCCCAGATGGGTGGAGGTGGTTTCCTGAGACTGGAGAAGTCAGTTGTTATCTCAGAGCTTTTGGAGAGCAAGTTGTCCATTGATTTGCGGAGCTTTTCTTCCTTGCATGGTGTGGAGGACTTGGCATCACAAAATACATCTACTATTGAGTTCACTCTGCTGTTGGATTCAGAAGCCACACTGGACAAGTCAAAGGCAACTGGAACACTGGGGGTCTTGCAGAAGCAAGCAAGACCACCATCACAAAGGCCCTGGGTCACACAATTCAGGTCACCCTTCACACAACTGCTCAGAGACTCTGGCCACTTGAGGACAAGCTGAGAACTACCTTTTGTTGTGTTCTCCAAGTCAAGGATGCCATCCCAGGCATCTGGTTTAGAGGTACTGTCAGTCTCCAAGTAGTAGCTGATGCCTGGAGAAAAGTTGATACAGCTGGAAGCACCTGCCACAAACCCATGTTCCAAGATCTCCTTTAACATCACAAGGTTGGTACTGCTCCTCTGGGTGGAGGACATCACAGGATCTCCACACTAAGTCACTCAGTCTTGTCCTGCTGCATCCAACAGACACACCCTGTGAGTAAAGGAAGCCTTGACAGAGGGAAAACACGTTGTCCTTCACAGGGCTCCTTTTCCAGAGTCTTGACTCTGGGCTTGTCTAGAGCAGAGCAGGTCTGACTACTTTAACTATCCCCATGTATTGTTAAAGCAGCCACCCCACAGTATGGATGTAATTATACCAGAGACTTTACACTAGTAGGCCTGTTTCTGGTTCAGGAAACAAAATAAGCTCTACTGATAGAGGGCACCTTTATACCAATATAGCTGCAGTCACACTGTGGTTTATACCAGTATAACTGTACTGGTTAGAAACCCCTGACACCAGTAGAACATTAGCATAGACCAGGCCTTACAGAAGCTTTTCTGACTTTAAACATGCCTGCCTCATCCTTGAGCTTATATTTGACATTAACTAGGTTACTATAAACTCACCTTCCTCAGTTATATTTCCAACCAGCATTTAAATCTTTCAGTTGGTTTTGAAACAGCACCCATTGCCAATCTTTGCAGCCCTGGCAGACAGAGGTCATCCAAGTAGAGGACTAGGAGCCAGGAGAGCAAAGGGATAGACAAACTCCCACAATGAACCTGGACAAGAGTGTTAAGCCTCATCTGTAATACGGGAGCAATACTAGTTTCCCAGGGGCATCATTAGGATGGACTAATTAGTGTTTGTAGAGTGCCTTAAGATTTACACTGATGGTCCTAGACAGATAGAGAGGTAGAGGTTGTTAACAGGTTGGAAGATTGTTTACATTCTTCCCACCTCACAGATGGCACCACTGTCCTGCCATCTGGCCATTTCTAGCATTAGGTTGGTTCATGAGCATTAGCTGTAGCTAGTAAAGCTCACCTGAAGATACTTTTTACCCCAGGAACTCATACTGCTTTAGTTCCCCTGTAAGGGTTGGCTTTGAATGGCTCCAGTCCTTGTGTCCCACCATTCTTATAAGCAAAGTCAGACTAAGGAGAGGGGACTCCTTAGAACACCTACAGAGGAGAGCTCATTTTCTGTCCTTGGGGTCTGATGCCAGAGAGACCCTTTAGCAGTTTGCTGTGCAGTAGGCTCTCACACACCACTGGGGCTGCTTGCTACATGGTTACCCTGCAACTGAAACATTTGTAGCTCTTCTCCCACCACTACCCTAGACTAGAGAGTAGACCAGGAATTCCTATGTGCTGGCTAGGGCTTTTCCTCTGGCTATGTGGATTTTAGAGACAGTGTGTTCCTTGGGGGACCAAGTCAACTTTAAGATCACATTTGCCTGGAAGCTTTGTACTAATAGTTTACACGCAACACCTAAAATGACCAGCTTTCTTCAGCTGGCAAGAAGCTTTCTGTTCCCCTGACATTGACTAGACAAAACAATGTGCTGTTGTGCACATCTTCTGTTACCAAAGAGGCCCTTGGATAGGGGAGCTGGAAAATCCCTTCTAAAGAGGTTACGATTAAAACCTCAAGTCAATACTGTACCAGAGGCTCCATAGCAGGAGCTGGATTTTTTTTTTTTAAAAACAAAAAACAAACAAACAAACAAGCTTCAAAAAAACCACACACCACATTTGGTGGACAGTGTCTCTTTAAGGGCAGCTCAGTATTCAACATATCAGTTTAGATGACAAAGCTGGGGTCCTCCAGTGGGCTAGAGGGGCAGAACACATGGGAAAGGGCAGTCACATGAACTGCTGCTCAGTAGGGACTTGGGAGAGCTCACTCAAGGAAGAGCTCATTGCTGTTTCCCAGAAGCTGTACACTATCCTGGCCTCCTGGGTGGTCTTACTAAAAGATGGTTGAGCTCAAACCGACATTATGGACTTGATGAAGAAGTTACTGGCTGGATTCTCTAGCCTGTGTTATGTGGAAGGTCAGACTGGATGATCATGATTGTAAAGCAAGAAAGGACTATCTGATCGGCTGTGCTGAAGATCCAATATAGAAAGCCCTGATTCAGATAGTCCAGGGTAGGACTTTAGTCCTAGAGATAAGTTCACTGAGAATATTAAACCAAGATGTGGCATACATGCACACCTGAGACCATGGTTGAAACTGATAGTGACAGGGCAGGGAAGAGAAGAAGAAAGAATGTCCTAATACAGTTCTCTCCCCCACACAGGAGAGCATTAAAAAACCTGAACACCCCACACACAAGTACACTAGCCAGCTATTATTCTAGTTAAAAGAATACCAAATTCAGAGATTTTGTAGATCACTTTCTGACACTAACAGCTTAGAGAACAACATTTCTTTATTTTTAGGCCCTAATCCTGAAAGTGATTGGGTCCAGATAAGTCTCACTAATCCACATATTATACATTCTCTCTGCACCCAGTCCACAGGCTAGTGAGTTGTGCTTACAGAGAAGCTCACTCTAGTCAGTAGAACGTTACACCCAACTGCAGTCACAATCATTTATCCTTACTTTTTACAACACTAGTTTGTTTCCATATTTCTTCAACTCACTCACCCACATGTAAGTGAGTCTTACATAGGAAGTGGTGGGGGGAGAGAAGAGAGGAGCTTTTAAGAAGCATCAGGAAAGGAACACAAGACACAGAAGATGATCTAGGGAGGCAGCGGGTGCATGACCAGAGGTTGATTTTAATTCACTTTTGACATTGACTAGGTTTGAAGATCCCCTGGAACATAAGAGGGGGTGAGTAAAATCCACAAATTCTCTAATGCTACATGACCATACAGGCAGTTTTTGGAAGCCAAGAAGTCTTTTCTCTAAGGAAAAATTTAACTAAACCAAATCACTAATATTTGAAAAATAACAGGAGGGAAGAAGAGTCCCATCTGGGAACTACTCACCTCTTGTTTCTGCAGAAATTCTCATGAACCTTTACTCCTGTTCTACTGGTGCAATGATGCTGCTTTTGTAGCACTGGTAATTAGTTAGCAGGTCCTTGTCATTTCCTATTAAGCTAATTTGGGAGGAGGCAGATTTTCAGCTTGACGGTGACGATGCTGTCAACAACCAACATGAAGCTGCTTTGGGGGAGGTTGCCCAACAGTCCTGCAGAGACCTGCACACATGCTTAGCTTTATGCATGTCAGTTAATAGTCCCATTGAACTCATTGGGGGTGCTTAAAGTTAAACATAAGTCTCTGCAGGACCAGGGCCTATAAGCAGAGGGCAGCCTATATCAGAATTGCAATAACCCAATAGTTCTGCAGGGTTTATATTTAGCCTGTCTACTTGGTGCTGTTATAGACTTCTTGGGGAGACACTAATTCACAAAAATCAAGCATCAGAAATAAGAACTGATTGCGAGAGCTGGTTGGTAGCGAACTCCTGAGTGCAGTGCACAAAAATAGAAATAACCCCAACACACACACAGCTGCTGGAGTAGCTCTGAACCAGATCAATGTGGTCATGCAACTCTTTTTGGGAGGAGCAACAGTGCCATCTGCTGGCAATGGTTAGTCCTATGACGGTATGTGCTCCCAAAGGAGATAAACCTACCGCACCAGGCTGCTCAAACTTTTTCATTGGGGAACCCACATCTCAATGGAGAAATTGTCTTCTCTCCCGTTTCTGATTATGCAGACCTCCTCTTCTTGCCTGTGGAAAGGTGCAGACCAGCTCCCTTCCGTTCACAATCCTGTAGCATCCCCATAGAACTCCAGCAGCTGTTTACATGGAAAAGCAACATAGGGAAAGTATTTTGATGTGTTTTTAGCTGTCTTCAGTGTGATGTAGCGGCTTGGAAACAAAGAGGAGGAGGCAGCAGCATATGACCAGCCAGCTCTCCAAAGGTCACCAGAAAGTGGTCCACGGACAAGTTTGGGAGCTGCTGCAATTACATCAGTGATGAATGTGAATCCTCTCCTCAGTTATTTTATCCTGGGTACCCATTAAACAAACCAGTGTCCTGCATACCTGAGCACGCAAGGTACCTCTCCCTTTTACACATATGGGTGTTTTTTAGTCTGCTTGCATGGATTTAAGGCGCCTCTCTTTCTGACTCTTCCACCTTGTATTTTGACTGTGCCATGGGGGTCTTTAACATGTTCTATGAGCTTCTGTCTTTTGGGCAGGTTGTCTGGAGGTGGTGGGGACTGCTGTCAGTAGTTGTGAATGGATGTTAAGAGATGGCAGAGAAGGTTGGGGGTATGATGGTCTGCTTTTATATATGGCTGCGTGATGGTTCTCCTTTTAAACCTTATTCACCCTTCATGCTGCAAATCTGAAATGGAGGTTCCGTTGTTTGATCACGTAGGCACGATTCAGCAAAGCGCTTAAACACGTTTAACTTTAAGCATGTGCTTAAGTCTTTTGCTGAATCAAAGCCTTTGTCTGTGAACTTGTCCGTATAGACATTTACACCAGCGATTGTCTTTGTTATAGTATTGTTGGAGTGGCTACAGATGTGTCTGCTCTGATTAAATAGTCATTCAGGGTACATGTAGGACGTTGTATGTAGAAGAGTGCAATTCTTTACCCCTCCTTCTTCAGTGCTGCCTAGCAAAATGCAGGTAAACATCCCTGCAAATGCATCTCTGCAGGCATGGGCCTCTGAAGATAAAATCACTTCCATTTAGTGGTCTTCCCTCTGTAAATCCACCTGTACCCCAAATAACATATGTTGGTAACAGTAATAATAGAAATAATATTCTCTTCTATATGACTTCTAATCTTCAAACACTGTGCAAAAATTAATCCTCACAATGCCCCTCTAAACAAATGGAGAAAATCTTCTGTTGCCTGGCATAGAAAGCTGCTTCTTGTTTACTCAGAGAACAAGGGCCATATTCAGCCCTGGAATAACCGTAATTTAGCACATATGTAGCTCTTCTCACATGTAGATCTCAAAGCCCTTAACAAAAGTGAGTAGGCATCATTATCCCTGTGTTAGAGATGAGGAAACTGAGGCACAGAGAGTTACATGACTTGGCCAAGGTCACGGAGTGTGTCTGTGACATAGCCAGGAACAGAGCCCAGGTCTCCTGACTTGTAGCCCAGATGCCTTCAATGGGATTGGCATCCTGCGTGAATTTAGTTTTAGTAGTCTGACTGAATGTAAAGGCTGTGTCTTCGAGGCATGATGAGCCTGGCCATAACAGGAAGAGAGAGAGGAGACCGATGAAAGCCCACAAAATCAATGGGGATTCTGCTTGGGAGCAGAGATCTGTCTCTGTAGGTCAGCTTTCAAGATTGGTGCCTTACCATGCAAAGTACATTCAAGTCTGCTAAGTCTGACAGGGAGACGGTGACCCCCCACGAGAGCACCTAGTTTTAAGGAACTAACAGACGTTGGGTTTGCAGACCCGAAGCACCCGCGTAGGGTCCCTGCCGTTCCGAGGCATTGATGCATGCATGCATTTCTTTTTGCACGCCTAGTTGGACATGGACGCCTGTATTTTGCACCCGTCCTTTGCATGCCTGTATTTCACATCCATTATTTCTCGCTTTAATAAGAGTCGGGGGCGGGGAAGGAGGAGAAAGGGAAGGAGTTTTTTGCAAGCGGCCCGCGCGCGCCTCTTTTACTCCCCCCCGCTTTTTTTTGTTCCTCCCTCCCTCTCTCCCTCCTTTTATTTTTGCGCTTCTCGTCGCTCTCGCGCAGGCTCGGCTGGTCCCCGGGGTGGAGTTGGCGCGAGATAGGAAAGTTGCCTCCTGCGCTGTACGCCGGGCAGGCGCGAGCTTCCCCCCGCGTCCAGCCCGCCGCGCGCGCTAACCGGGGCGCGCCGGGGCTGTACCCCCGGCAGAGGCCGGCCCCGGGGCCAAGGGGTGCGGCACCCCCCTGGCGCGCCCCTTCGATTTTCTCGCGATTGATGTTTTTAATGCACAAAGGGGCAGGATGGCTCGCAGGACCCGCGGGTAAGTTTCATGCAAAAGGGGCGAGCTTCGTGCCCGCCCTGGGGGGCAAGCTGGGTTTGTTGCATTGCACCCCCCTTCCCCATTCACCCCCTCCCAGGTATTTCAGGGGGGAGAATGCACTCCCTCCATTTCCTTTCCCCTTTATGGGGGACACGCAGGGGAATCTAATGCACAGAATAATTCTCCCCATAACTGCTAGGAAGGGGAGACTATCAGAGAGTGGAGGGCAGCCTGGGATCTGGGTTAAAGTGCTGCTTTAAAATGGCCTGCTTGCAAAACTTGAGGGTGGGGAGAGGAGCAGCCATGTCTGGTATGGAACAAAAAGTTTTTTGACTCTCAGGTGATCAGGTCAGTTTGGAGCTGGTGAAAGGTGCCAGTTTGATTAAAAAGTCCTTGGGGTAAGGACGGTCACTGATCAGATGGTAGGAGCAGCACCCAGCCCAGTGAGGCCCTGGTCTTGTTTCTGGCCTCTGGGTGTGTTACTGTGATGAAGACAATAGTTTACAGGCAAACCAAGCTATACTATAACACAGACTAAGTGGTTCATCAAAAAGTATTAGTCTCCAGGTGTAAGGACCAGGCCTACCCAATATCTTGTCTTTCTTTTTTAACCCATATTCAGTCTGAGATTGTGTGCTTAGATGAAAGCTGCTTGCTCCCTAAATATTGAGAAGGAATCAAAAGTTCAATTTGTTTCCTCCCTCCTTCAATAAAAATTACAGCTCTTAAGCCTATGGAATCAAGTCCAATTGCTCTACCTATCTGAATAAGGGAGCTGGAGGCTGGCCTGCGCCCTGGGCTTGGACATGGGTACAAAATAAAGCAAAAGGCTTGCGCTGGGCTAGTGGCTCTCAAACTGTGACCTGTGAAGAGCTGCCTGGTCACATGGTGCTGGTGGCTGCTCCTCCTAAACCAGTAAATAATATTAAATACTTCCCTAATGTTATTTCGATGTGAGTAACTACAAAGCTGTCGCGGAGATCGATGGCATGTAATCACCAACGTGAGAGAAGTGGGGGGGGGCTGCAGTCATGGAGGCAATGTGAGCTACTCATGAAGAGGTGGTCTGTGCCTACAGAGTATTTGACTGTGACTAGACAGTTGGTGTGCTGTGACTGCTACTTATTTCACTGATCCTAAGCATCTCACTGTCACCTTGGCTGGGTTTGAACTGGTGACCTAACTCCCTTGGGTACTTAATTATGGTAGTATCGATGTGTTTCATAGTCTTTAATGTGTTTACCCTGACAAAACCCCATGAGGTGGGGCAGTGCTGTTACCCTGTTGTACAGGCACAGAGCGTATGTCTACATTGCAGCTGGGAGCCTGACTCCCAGCCCAGGTAGACAGACTTGAGCCAAGTTAGCTCCCTCAAAATAGCAGTGTGGACGCTGCAGTAGCTCGAGCTAGTGATTTGAGCTCAGACGCAGGGGCATGGACTCTGGACGTTGCATCCTAGGCTAGCCATCTGAATCAAAGCCTACCCAACCCCCTAGGTCCAAGCTCTGGTGGCTAGCCTGAGCCTCTGCTGCAATGTCCACACCACTGTTTTACCTGGCCTGGGAGGCATGCTCCTAGCTGCAGTGTAGACATACCCAGAGAGGCTAAGCGACTTGCCCAAGGTCACATAGGAAGTCTGCGGCAGAGAGAATCTAGGTCTCCCAAGTACTAGGCCAGCACCCTAACCACTTGGCCATCCTTCCTCTCTAAAAGTAAAAAGCTGCACATCTTTTTTTAGTTTTTAAAGGGTCCTTGTCCCTGTGGTGGATGGGGATTTGACTCTTCCCGGGGTTCTGAGGTGCCTCACTTCCACCTGTCTTTACCGAGAAGAAGTTGTGCCAGGGCCTGCCAGGAGTCAGCTCCCCACCTCTACCAACCACAGGCAACACAACCGGTGTGACACCACCAGCTTTCAGTAGAGACTTTACGTGATACTCTTAGGTGAACTGATATATAAATACCAGACTCCGGGGATCCCTGTAACCCATATGCATCTTTGTGGCTTCTGTCACAGGAGTTGAGCTGTGCTCCTTGACACTGTTTGCCAATAACAGAGCCTGATTTGCAAAGATGCTCTCCTAAGCAGAGAGTGCAACCCCTACTTGCAGGTAATTACTTGATACCTAGATTGTTCAGGTGAGGCAGCTGTGTTTGGGAAATTTGGCCAAAACTTTGTGAAAAGGCCCAGGAGCAGAGTCAGAGCTCTGGGCTGCACTGTGGTATTTATTCCAGCTGCCGCATCTCTCATAAAACAAAACTAATGCTCTTGGTTTTGTGTAGTGAGGAGCAAGATGAGCTGCATTACCAGGACACAGACTCAGACGTGCCAGAGCAGCGGGAGAACAGGTGCAAGGTCAAGTGGACTCACGAAGAGGTAGGTGACAACAGGGAATGTGTGTTGTCTCTTTGAGCGGGTGGGGATAGGGTGACTGGGGGTGGGGGGAGAGAGGAGGTAGGTGTAAGGCCTGCTCTTTAGGGCACCTCAGGACTTCCTGTATAGAGAAGCTGTAGGGTGAACTGTCTACACTACAACAGCTCTTCCTGAGCCCAAAGGGCAGGGCTGCAGCATGGTGTGGCGGATGCAGTTAAAACATGGTTTAGCCCTGTCTGCCCAGCAAAATACAGCCCTGTCTGAGCCATGTCAAGGGCCTACCACGCTGTAATCCAACAGCCTAGACCGGCTTTCAGCCTACTTCTCTATGGGGCCTAAAACACACTGACTGGAGCACAGTTTGGCCTTGTCCATGCAGTTTGAATCAAACCATGTTAGAACATAGGTGGGCCAAAGCAGTATTTAATTACAGCAGTTGAACGCTTGTTTTCAATGTGTAGCCTGGGCCTGTGTGCTTAAAAACTTATGCCAGCCATTTATGGCCCAGGTTAGAAATCCTGCCAACTGGGCATTGCTACAGACAGCTGGAGTGATGATGGGTTTGGGTAGTTGTTGGGGTTTTTTTTTTTTTTTTTTTTTACATGACTATAAATGGCAGGACAAAGATTCAAGCCCTTCTCTCTCCAGCTGCTATACTTAGTGACGTGTCCCTTGTACAATAGCATGGCTGTAGCATCTTGTGCTTGTGGGGTGAAAGCTGACCCCTTTGCTCTTCGCAGGATGAATGGCTGAAGACGCTAGTGAAGCAGTTTGGACAGAGCGACTGGAAGTTCTTGGCAAGTCACTTTCCCGTAAGTGGAGCTGCAGGCGGCACGGGGCGAGTTCGGAGCTTTGGCACTTCTTGTGCCCAAAGTGCTTTGCAGCTGTGAGCTAGCGTTGGGTTTGTACAGCATCTAGCACAACGGGACCTGGTTCCTTACTGTGGCTCTGAAGTTCTGTGCTAACACAAATAATAATATTGACCCCTCAGAGCAGCTCTGCAGGGTGGGAGAATAACTAACCCATCTGAAATGGGGAGGAGCTGGGATAAGAACTCGGGGGTGTCTGTCGCAGTTTCCCATGCTTGGTGCATTAGAACACAGACCCTGTTTTGACTGCATAAGGCAAAAGTGTGTGTATAGACCACATGCTCAAGTTCTGTGCATTGGTGGGTTCTTTGTGCAAACCTCATTCCCTTCTGTAGAGATGGTAGCACATGGCATGGGGGCCCTGTCAATAGTCAGCCACTCCCGTGCTGGGTGTCTCTCATTTTCTTGAACTGCTGGTTTCGAGCTTCTTTCCTGGCCCCCTGCTCATCACAGATTCCTAGATTCCAAGGCCAGAAGGGACCATTGTGATCATCTAGTCTGAACCCCTGTATGACACAAGCCAGAGAACTGCCCAAAAATAATTCCCAGAGCAAAGCTTTTAGAAAAACATCCCATCTTCGTTTAAAAACTGTCAGTGCTGGAGA
Organism: Lepidochelys kempii; assembly: GCF_965140285.1. Lineage (NCBI taxonomy): Eukaryota > Metazoa > Chordata > Testudines > Cheloniidae > Lepidochelys > Lepidochelys kempii. The sequence goes on along the minus strand of NC_136392.1, from coordinate 25,000,678 downwards.
ATCCACCACAACCCTTGACACGTTCCAAAAGTTATTCACTCTCAGTGTTAAAAACGTACACTTTATTTCCAGTCTGAATGTGTCAGGTGGCCACATGGAGGGCAGCATTGGTGAGGAGGTCCCTTAGCACCCTCTGGCTGGGCAGAGAAGCTTGGGATGGCAAGCTGAGCCAGCAGCCTTGTGTATAGCAGCAGCTATACTGTGGGGCATCACAGGCTGGAAGGGAAGGAGGTTGGCTGGTAGACAACCTCCTTACCTGCAGCGGGCAGAGTCCTCTACAAGATGGGTTGTGGTGAGGGTGGATCTAGGCTCAAGCAACTTTCCTCTCCCCACTGCTTGCCTCCTCAGACTCTTGCCCACAAAGACTGGTCTGTTTCACCCTCCAAGAATGGGAAGTGCTAAGCTAGGAGGGGACTACTTCCATGGGCATCATCTGTGACTAGTAGCTGTTGGAGTAGCTTCCAGTCGCCAACGTGACATAGGATGGGAGCTCCCGTGGAGCAGTGTGAGCTGGAGAGAGAGGAGCTGGGAGCATTTGGCTGAAGCTCTGGGAACTGGAAGAGCAAGCTCTGAAGGGTTGATGCTAAGGACGCAGTTGACACGTTTGGACAGAATCTCTTTCTGCAGGGGGTTGTTTGTAAACTTGTTCCATGCCCCAGCATGGCAGAGGCAGTGAGTGAGGCTGTGTTTGTGGGATTTCAAAGCTGGCTGGTGGCACTAGCAGGGTTTCTCAAACTGGGGGGCCCAACCCAAAAGGGGGTCGCAAGACTATTGTAGAGGGGTCGCAACTGCTGGCCGGGCTCCCAGCTCTGAAGGCTGCACTGCTGCTGGCGGCAGTGCAGAAGTAAAGGTGTCATGGTTGGTGGAGCGGGGCAGAGGGGCTGGTGTCACAGCCTGAAATATTTTCAAAGGCGGTCCCAGCAAAAAAAAAGTTTGAGAACCTCTGCTCCAGAGACTGAAGTCTTCTGTTTATCCACCTGACAAGGACAGCAGTGCCGGAGCAGGATTCCCCTGCCCATGCATTTGCCATTGTGCTCCAGGATCAGCAGGGACCGTCTGTAAGGTTGAGAGAGGAGTTTGGTCTCTAGGGCCCATCTCTACTGACCTGGCTCACAAGGGGGCCAGTGTGTGTTTGTGGTGTGGACACCTCCATTGGGAACAGGGCTGAGAACTTGCCAATCTCATTTCTCACAATCTCCGCCGTCACATCATCACCACCCTTGACCACTGATGTGAGGTGAATTGTGGCAGGGTCCCCTTCCTGGCCCTCTCCTGAGCTGTCCACTCCTAGCCTGGTTATCTTTTGAAAATAAAACGGCCAGCCCAATATGGAAGGTTTCCCTCAGTTGCTCTGTGTTGCTCTTGTCGTTGTGGCCTCTGTTCTAACTCAGGCTCTTAATTCCCTGGCATAGAACCGCACCGATCAGCAGTGCCAGTACCGGTGGCTGAGGGTGTTGAATCCAGACTTGGTTAAAGGGCCTTGGACCAAGGAAGAGGATCAGAAGGTAACTTGGTGGCAGCGTCACGGTCAGTGGGTTCGTTGCTCTGTGTGGAGGACACGAAAGGTGCTGGATTTTCAGTCTGGAAGTCCTTTTACATGTAGCCCAAAAAAGCAGCACTCGATACCCTCCTGTGCACTCAGTTAACTGCTTTTGAGCTGCATAATAAGGCATTGTTTTTTGACCTGTAAAGCTCTAAATGCCCTGAGCTTTGCTCATCTGAAAGACCGCCTCTCTCCCCATACAACACTGCTTGAGCAATGATCCAGCAAGGTGTGAACTTGGGGGCTAGCAGTGAGAGGAAAGGACGTTTTTGACAGTTGCTACCTCATGTCATTTTTTCTGCCTCGGTATCTTCTGATCTACCCTTTCCTGTCCAACTCCCCTGCTAACCCCTTGTCTGTGCCTTTCTCACCTCACGCTGCTTCCTGCTGTTTCCTCCTTTCTGTGCACCCTGGTGCTTGCCTGTACGCTCTGTCCTGCATGTCACTGTGAAAATCTGCTGCCTTTCCTGCATCTGTGACCAGGTCCCTTCACATTACATTGCATTACGACGACTCCTCATCACTGCTGGGGCCCTCCACTACTCCACTTCTGTCAGCGTCTCTCCTTCCCTCTTTGTCTGTGCCCCTTTGTGTGTCCTAGACTCCGCCGTCTTTACTTACCAGGACGTTCCCTTTGTCTCCTTCCGCTGTTGTCTCTGCCAGACTGGGTAAATGAAGCTGCTTCACCATGTATACCTGCTTCCTCATGTTCTTCCACCCCCTTTTACATTGCAGCTGATCTCTGCCCCAGCAACTCTGTGGGAGTTGTGACTGCTTGTGCAAGGTGTGTTGCCTGTCTATACGAGATTGTAAGTGATTTGGGGCAGGGACTTGGTCATCTGATGTCTATAAAACTCCTTGCTTGGCATTATAAAAATAAAAATCTGCCAACAATCTGTCAGCCAAGGAAGGCTAGATGGGATGGGGACTCATTTGGGAGCCCATCAGTCGTGCTTCTTAATCTGCCAAGTGGGTCTCTGGGGAGAAATACAGAGAGTAGCCTACGTTATTACTCTCTCTCTCTCTCTCTCTATATATATATATCTATATCTATAAAAATATAGTGCTCTCAGCTTGCACAGCACTTCACAGAGCCAATAAAGACTGATTCCTTGCTCCAAAGTGCATAGAGGATCAAGGGAGGATCAAAACAACAGACAGATGTAATACAGGGCAGGGTGGAATGAAGATGCAAAAAACAAGGTTGCATGGTCACTTGGGGCTAGCATGGGTGTCTACATTGGTTTTTTAGTTAACGTAATTTAATTGTGATTAGAGCTCAGGCTGCCCACACTGGCACTATAGCTGGGTGCAGAGTTTTAAATATGCTCACGTGATTCACATGCTGCGGATATAGTCTTGCTGGACCAGGGAGAGAACTAGGAGGAGGACGGAGTTTGTCAGTGCAGTCACGTTCCCCATGGTACAGATGGAAGGAGGAGCCTCAGGACATGTCACCTGATCAGAAATGGGCACATGGTTTAAAATCTATCACCCACATTTGTACCGTGAAGAGTTCTTCCTTGCCCCTGGCATAGTGACTTTTGCCAGTACAGAATGGCAGCATTTTACACACACGTGGCACTGGTGTGAGCGACAACTCTAGGTGCAGAGTAAAGGAGACTCATGCCCCCGGGTCTGAGTGATGGGTTCATGTAGACTCTCCTCTAGACAGAACTCTTTTCACTGTGGCATCCACGGGTCCCTGTAGAGACACTGAAGGTGGAAAAAGCAAACCTGAAAACGAGTGCACCTGATACCCATTCATTCACTTCATTTTCCTTTTGTTTCAAGGTAATTGAATTGGTTAAAAAATTCGGCACAAAGCAATGGACACTGATAGCGAAGTACCTGAAAGGCAGGCTGGGGAAGCAGTGCCGGGAACGCTGGCACAACCACCTGAACCCCGAGGTGAAGAAGTCCTCGTGGACGGAGGAGGAGGACCGAATCATTTTTGAGGCTCACAAAGTTCTGGGGAATCGCTGGGCTGAGATTGCCAAGCTGCTGCCTGGGAGGTAGGGCCCTTGCCTGATGCTAATACCTTAAGAGTCAGATATGCTGTTGAAATATGTGTATCTGAGGGATGCTGAGAATATGGATTCTTAATTTCATCAGGAGCCATCACCTCTAAAATGCACATTGACTGTGGCTTTTCTCTCCAGGACTGACAATGCTGTGAAGAACCACTGGAACTCCACCATCAAACGGAAAGTGGACACAGGAGGTTTCCTCAGTGAAACAAAAGACTCTGAGTCCCTGTACTTGTTGGTGGAAGTGGAGGGTGAAGAAAGCCAAAGTGTCCAGAGTGCCGGGAACCAGGTACAGCACCAGCTGGCTGATAAAATCTTGCAGTGGAAGATCTTGCATTTTGGTTGATGGTGAGGTGTGCATTGTTCTGTTAATGCAGATCAGAGACATTAATCCACAGCCATGTTGCCCTTCAGAATGAATGTGCCAAAGCTGTGTGCCTGGCTGTGCTGTCTGTACCCACTAGCTTGCCACGTTGTCAGCCGGGAATAGAACTCAAGAATCCTGATTCCAAAACTCTTCTCCTGTCTAGAAAGTAGTTGTGTAAGCCACTAGTGCAATGCATGTTCCGTCCTTTAGTGCTGGTCCATAGAGAGGATAACAGGCTGGTTCTCTGAGCTCAAGTGGGAGAGGTCTGTGATGTGGATCTGAAGAGCCTGGGTACAAACCCTGCTGATGATGTATGTTTGTTTGGGTAAAGGGGTGGTGGTGGTGGTGGTTTTTTTTTTTTTTTTTTTTTAAACCTAGGAAATTACATACAAAAATATACATTAAAAGAACATTAAGTCATGCTCTCTAAAGTTAAGAAATGCCTGATGTAAGGGTGCCTGTGTAAGCTTAGTTCAGTTATTCTTTGTGTGTGTGTGTGCAGTGTGGCACAGGCTTTAATTACATGATCACATACTGATTGTTTTACAAGACTCCTCCATTTGGTGAAGAGGACTGTAAGAAGAACAAGGATAATTCTGTTGTGGTTAAGACACTGGACTGGGGCCTAGGGAGCTGGGTTGTATTTCTGGCTCTGCCACAGATTTTCCATATGATGCTAACAAGACTCCAGCACAATGCATACGCACAAGGGGAACTAAGGTTGCACGGGGGACCTCAGGCTTGGCACTCCCTAACCCCTGAGAGCTTGATTTTGCAACCTTAGCGTTCTTTTGATATATGGCTTTTGTGTTTTCAAAGAAAAACTTACATGCTAACTGGCCTGCTGATACCTTGGAAATAAAGGAGGAAGAAGCCAGTGAGGAGGAAGCAGCTGGCTTCCAGGAGCTGCCCTCTGAGCAAGTAGCTGCAACACTGGCAGAGGACAATGCCGAGGGGGCCCCAAAGGACGTGGCACCTGAAGACACATTGCCGGACGGCACCTTTCCATACAAATGGGCAGCTGACACTGCCAACTACTTGAGCCTGACTTCGGGACCGGCCTTTACGGAAGCTCTGGACATGATGGAATCGGTAAGAGGGGAGTGATGTCTTGTCTCCTAATACACACCTCTGAGAGGGAGGCAAATGGTGTGGCCCAGTCCCACAGCCCCCAAACGATCCTTGTCGATGCGTTGGTTTCAGTGGGGCTGCTTGTGTGATTAAAGACTCCAGGCTTGGGCTCTGGCAATTTGTTGTGGGTTCTCACTACCTGCTTTCAATCCCGGAATGCTCAAGGCTGCAACCCAAGTCCCAATCTAGTCCTCAGTTTGTTTCAACCTGAAGTCAGTTACACAGCAAAAGCTTAAACTAGGGGTTCTCATACTGGGGGTTGGGACACCTTAGGGGGTCACAGGGTATTACGTGGGGGGTCGCGAGCTGTCAGTCTCCACCCCAAACCCCGCTTTTCCTCCAGCATTTATAATGGTGTTAAATATATAAAAAAATGTATAAGAGGGGCTGCACCCTTTCCTATGTGAAAGGGGTCAGCAGTACAAAAGTTTGAGAACTATTGGCATAAACCTTCCCACAGGGATGTGATTGACTGGCTAGCCCTGGCCAGCCTGCCTCACAGCTGCTGCTCAGAGCATGTCACAGAGGAGTTAGGTTAAAAATATCAGTGGGACTTGGCCATCTTGTTTAAAATGGACCCTATTCAGCTTTCCAGGTAACTAGCTTCTCCGACTGACCTTCCTATTCATGGAGGATGTTAGACGGGGGGGAACATGACCCCATCTGGATCCATGCAGATGTGGGGCAAGAAGTGAAGGACTGAATCAGGACTGTCCTTTCCATTGGCAAAGCTGTGTGGGGACCAGGACTGAAGTAGCAGGCGGGAAGCGAGGCAGAAGAGAGGGGTGTTGACTGAACTTCGTGGAAGAAGCTTGGGCTGAGACTGTCCAAGTGCCTGCGGAGTTTGGGAGTCCACTTCCCATTACATTGAATGGGAATTGGGCTTCCAGTTCTCTTACACAGCTTTGAAAATCTCAGCCTTGTAGAGAAACTGTCTGCATTTTCCTAGGCATGGTGTACACTTAAAAGTTTGGTTGACATAGCTGCCACCCCCTAACCAGTCTCGACTCAGCGTTGTCAACAGAAGAATGCCCCTGTTGGCGTAGCTACCGTTGTTCTGGGAGATGGTGTTCCTACACCGATGGGAAAACCCCTTCTGTCTGCATAGGCTGTGCCTATACCAGAGGGGGATGCAGAAGAGCCTTCAGGAAGGTGGGGCTAGGGCCAGCCTCCACGGGGGGCGGGGAGGGAGTGCCACCCAGCTCCACGGGGTGTGGGGGGCATGACGGGGGTTGGGGGCACGAGGTAAAAAGTTTGGGGACCACTGGTCTAGGCTACGGGGTTATACTGGTGTAGCTCTGGTGACATAGCTATGCCAGTATAGTCTCTCTAGTGTAGACGTACCCCTAGTCTCTAGTGCTGCTAAGTCTGTTACTGTCATGAACGCTAAATGCAGCCCCAAACTGAAGTCTGTTGTGGGGGATTCATTTTAATTAATTTTTGAGTTTCTTGGCCTTGCTGATCTTAAAATGTATTGCAGGATGCCACTGCCTTCAGAAGGGCCAATGTCTACAGGAGGAGCGCTTTACTAGTGTAGGAATACCAGCAAAGCGCTCCTCGTGTGAACGCAGCTGATATCGGTTTAGCTTATACCGCCCATGCTCCTGAGTGAAACAAGCTATCTGGGCAAAAAAACAGCTTTTCCAGTGTAACTGTGACTACACTGGCCCAGCTGTGTTGGTGAGGGATCACGTCTCCTCGTGCCCTGGCTGACAGAGCTCTGCCAGCAGAAGTTTGTAGTGTAGCCCTGGCCTTATGTAGCATGTAAATGAAATGTCCCTGCAGGCAACAGAGGGCGCAGTGCGGGCCCTGGGAACTACAAGGGTTAGATTCTCCATTCTCTTTGTGCAGTTGCATCGAGCAGTGCAAAGTGGATGTAAAATGCTGCCGTATTGATTTGCACTGGTGCAAAGGACTGCATAGTGTGTGGAAGACAGACTTGGGCCCCACGTCTTTTATAGACCAAATGTTCAGTCTTTGAGGGTCCTTGGAGCCTTTTGCTAGGCCCTGCCTTTGCACTGGTCTGTGAGGTTGTGTCCTGTGGCGGCTCAGGACGCTGCTCGTTCTTGGCCATTTCTAACCGTCTCTCTTGTCTGGTAGGACCCAGATGGGTGGTGTGACCTGACTCACTTTGACTTGCCTGAGGATCCAGCTGCTGGCGACAGCAGCAGCAACAGCCCGGTCAGGCAAGCCCCCAGCAAGCCCACAGCTCCTGTACCCCATGTGACGGAGTATCGCCTGGATGGCCACACCATTTCAGACCTGAGCAAAAGCAGCAAGGGCGAGCTGATCCCCATCTCCCCCCGCTCAGAGGTGAGCTCTGGCACACCGCCCTCGGTGCTCAAGAGGCAGAAGAAGAGGAAGATCTCCCTCTCGCCCGTCACGGAGAACACCAGCTATTCTTTCATAGACTCCTGTAACAGCATGACGCCCAAGAGCACCCCGGTGAAGACACTGCCCTTCTCCCCCTCCCAGGTATATAGCTAGATGGGAATCAGGCTGTCAGGATTTCTTCCCCGCTCTGAGATCTAGGGTTCAGATGTGGGGACCCGCATGAAAGACCCCCTAAGCTTGTTCTTACCAGCTTAGGTTAAAAACTTCCCCAAGGTACAAACTTTGCCTTGGCCTTAAACAGTATGCTGCCACCACCAAGCGTCTTACACAAAGACCAGGGAAAGAGCCCACTTGGAGACTTCTTTCCCCAAATATCCCCCCAAGCCCTACACCCCCTTACTGGGGAAGGCTTGATAAAAATCCTCACCAATTTGCATAGGTGAACACAGACCCAAATCCTTGGATCTTAAGAACAATGAAAAATCAATCAGGTTCTAAAAAAAAGAATTTTAATTAAAGAAAAGGTAAAGGAATCACCTCTGTAAAATCAGAATGGAAAATACTTTACAGGGTATTCAGATTCAAAACACAGAGGATCCCCCTCTGGGCAAAACCTTAAAGTTACAGAAAACAGTCCCTCTTAACACGGGGAAAATTCACATAAAACAAAAGATAAACTAATCCGCCTTGCCTGGCTTACCTATACTGGTTACAATATTGGAGACTTGGATTAGGATGTGTTGGAGAAGATGGATTTCTGTCTGGCCTCTCTCAGTCCCAAGAGAGAACAACCACGTAAACAAAGAGCACAAACAAACCCCCCACAAGATTTGAAAATATCTTGTCCCCTTATTGGTCCTTTGGGTCAGGTGCCAGCCAGGTTAGCTGAGCTAGTTAAACCCTTTACAAGTAACAGGATGTTGCCTCTGGCCAGGAGGGATTTTATAGCACTGTATACAGAAAGATGGTTACCCTTCCTTTAATATTTATGACACAGGCGAAGCTCATTCTGTTGCTGTCTGCTTGGGACACTGTGCATGAATTAGAGGGTCTGTGCTGGTACTTTATTTATTGGCCATAATGCAGTCGACACTGATCAGCTCTGTTTGCTTAATATTTATCATGCCACTTGCCTTGAAATGGGCACTGCCAGTTTGTAGGATGGTGGTGGAATTCTGTTCTCTGCTCATCGCAGTGGTATCTGAGCACCTTCCAGGAGTCCATTAGGTTACACGACTAGACATCTGGCACATGTTTGTTCTCTCATCCTCTCCCCAGGGGGAGAAGCGTGTGCAGAGGAGTGTCTTGCTTTGGTAGGCTGTGTGGTTTTTTTTAATCTAAATATATCTGTTGCTTTTTGTTAGAGAAGGTAAGGTCAAAGAAATGCCCACTGAGCGGGAAATGGAGAGGTTTGAGATGATCCTTAGTTTTGGGGGGAGTTCGTTCCACAGGCTCGGACCAGCCCCCAGAGGGTGTGGCCAGTCTCGCTGCAGTTTGTGTAGGGTACCTGTCTTTCCCCTGCTGAGCCACAGGACTGGCGTTCTCTGGCCGCTTGTGGTCATTAGACATGCCGTGGGAGATGGGGCACGTGAATAATGGGGCACACATTCAGCTAAACCGAAGCCCAGCCTCCCTGTATGAGGTGGCTGCAGTTAGGTAGGTGGAGGCACACACATCCAGCTCTTCACCCACAGTTAAACTGCGGATGAGAATTGCCCCTCCCCGCCCCCGCTTAGAAGCTACTTGGCCTATTGCTGGCCAGCCGGCACCGCCCGCACAGCATCATTATGGTGTATGCAGTTTGTCTCCTCCCAATGGGGAGGGGGGGTACCCTGAGGGCAGAAGCCCTCGAAGAAGCTGCTTCTGTTCAGTCCATGTGCTTGTCACCCAGCCAGGTTTAGGAGCAAACGCTTTGGGCAGGTGTTGTAATCCAAGCCCTCTCCTCCTCACCAGCTGCTGCGGTAAGGAGAATGCTGTGTGCAGCAAGGACAAGTCCTAACTCAGGTTCTTACTCCAATGTTGGCCCTACTCTGACTCCTGCCCACACGCTTTCTCGAGTGTGGTCCCCTTTTACCCAGGCTAGCTGACCCTGAGTTCTGCCAGCACTCGTGCTGCTAACACAGCCGCTCAGCAGCGTGCACTCCAGTGCCTTCCCACAGTTCCCTGGGCTGTGTTACCTACTCCCTGCTTGTGAACCAGAGGTCACCTTCCAGTTCATACAGCCTGGTGTGGTGTCTGAACTGTACATTTGCTCGTGGCTTGCTGTAGCTGCAACGCTTCCATATTTCTACTGCGTGTCCACAGCACTTGAACAGGAGAGACTGTGGCCAGGAGATCTTCCCAGCATGCTGCCAGCTGGCCAGAGGCTGACCCCTGCTCCTGGTGGACCTCTGCTGTGAGGCCAGCATGAGCCATGAGTTCAAGGCCAGGACCTGAAGTCTACACTTCTGTGATGCAAACCCCTGAGTTAGTTTTGCAGTGAAGACATTCCCTTAGGCTGTGAGTTCGTTGGGACAAGGACTGTTGCTTATGCTGTGTTCCTACAGGACTCAGTACAATTGTATTATTGTTTGTTATCATAACACTGAGGAGCCCCAGTCACAGAGCTGGGCCCCATGGTGCTAGGTGCTGTACGGACACTGAACAACAAGACAGTCCCTGCCCCACAGATCTTGCAGTCTACATATAAGACGAGAGACAACAGATGGAGACAGAGAGATGGGGGAGTACCAGGAAACAATGAGGCCAGGTCTGTACTACAAAATTAAGTTGACCTGACGTACATTGGCATCCAGCTGCTGCAGTAATTACATTGCTTGTGCGTGTCTACGCTTTGCTACCTGTGTCGGTGGTGCGTGTCCTGCCCAGGAGTGTCCGTTGTTCTGTCAGTGTGGGGCATTGTGGGATGGTTCCTGAAAGCCAGTAACAGTCAACATAAGGAACGCAGTGTCTACACCAACACTGCGTTGACCTAACTACATCGACCTTGACTTTGTGCCGCTTGTGGATGTGGAGTTCAGTGTAGCTGGGCAGTTACATCAGTGGGAGTGAAATTTGAGCGTAGACACTTCCATAGCTAGGCTGATGTAAGCTGCCTTGCGCTGACCTGATGCTGTAGAGTAGACTAGGCCTGAGACAGTGCTGGGCAGCGTGGCAAGCAGTGGTCTCAGCACACCAGCTGCCTAAGTATTGTCAGGTTGGGGTGTTTTGTTTTGTTGTTGTAGGTGTCACAGCAAAGGAGAGTTTTAAAGAGGAATGCAGGGGACAATTGGCCTTCAGGCACCACCACACCTTCCATGTTTAACCTCCCCATGCACACCTTGTGTGTGATCATGCCTCCCTCTGCTCTGTGACCAGCATAGAGGATAACAGCCAGTCACTCCTTTTAGCTTATGTGGATTTTGGTGCACAATGGCTCATGATCTCTCCCCTCTGATGGGTTCGGTCTCCTCCTCTCTGTATCGTACCTTGGCAGTGTTAGAGCCGGTAACGTCAGAGCCCTCCTGGGAGGTAGTTCGGTATCACCCATTTTCATGGGCACAGAGATCATGAGCTGCTGTCTCACAGTGAATCTGCAGCAAAGCTGGGACAGAAAGCTGATCTCCTGACTCCCGGGCTCTTCCTCCAACCGCAAGACCAGTCTCCTGCGATGAATGTAACAAAAATAACTCTTACCCCGAGTGGAGTAAGAGTGTGGGGGGCACCTGGAAGGCGTTTTCCTCGCTGGCCTTATCTTCCCAAGGAATAAAGGCAATCTCTTAATACGAATTATGAGCATGGGGTAAAAGCATCATGAAGAGGAGGCAGTGTGTGGTTTTAACATGAGTTAATAGGCTGAGTTAGACTATGGGGCAGCGCAGGCTTTACTTGACCTGCTAACTCATGTGAAAACTACAAACTGCTTTGTCTTCACTAGGACTTACCTTGTGATAACTCATGTTAGCCAACACTTGTTTTCCTGTGGTGAAGATACACCCACTGGAGCCTTGCTAAACACACACGTACAGCTTGAACGACATCAGTATAGTCAAAGCGATACATGCATGGATGCAGCTGTATTGGTACGCTTATATTGGCATATCTATCCCCAGAAGCAAAGAGAAATAAGCTGCGCTGGTAGGAGGCACTTTATACTGGTTATAACTACATCCATACTAGGTAAAAAAAAAAAAATCACACCCTGAACTCACATAGTTATTCTGGTTCAAAAACTGTATGTGGATCAGGGCAAAGTCCGGATCTCCTGATCTGTGGAGGGAATATTGTTTGCCTTATTGGTAGCAAAAATACATGTAATCAGTCAGTGTGAGTGATCCTCTTTCAAGTTCAGTAAAACTAGCATAAGCTAATGGCCAGTGACAGCCTTGAATTTCCCAGGATGTGAAGTGTGTTCTCTGTTTGTTTCTTTCCCTCACTTGGCAGTTCTTAAACTTCTGGACCAAACAGGATACACTGGAGTTGGAGAACCCGTCCCTGACCTCCACTCCCGTGTGCAGTCAGAAGGTGATAGTGACCACCCCGCTGCACAGGGACAAGACCCCGCTGCATCAGAAAAACTCAGCGTAAGTCATAGCCCACTCTCCCAGCCTCATCCCAGCTTGCATCACACAGCAGGAAGGCTGAACTGTCTCCGGAGTGGTGTCCTGTAGCTGTGGCAGCCCCACGGAAAGGAAAGGGGGGATGCAAATAGTGGGCTTTATCTACTTTTCGAGTTCCACAAGTGTATTCTGTTTTTCTGGAGGGCTGCTGTATTGTAACATATTTTAATAGTGAATTGTGGGCCGAACCTTCTGGAACGAAGGTGTCCGACTATAAAGTGGGCTAGAGTATTTAAAGTGAGCAAGGCACATTTGTAGAGGCTGGATCTGGAAGGGGAAAGTCTCACCAATTAAGCAATGGGATCTGCTCATGGTGATGAAGTGCCTCTCTCCAAAGCAGTTTCTTCTGAATGCTGCTGGGTGGTCTCTTGCTCGCACTGACCAGAAGGGCATTCAGTTGGAATGGTGAGGTCGGAATCATTTCTATGGTTATATTCTGCCCTTCATCTTCAAAGGCAGGGAAATATTTCACACCTTCTCCAGAGCCACTAAGCTGTGGGGAAGGAACGCTGGTGGATTTGACTGAGTGCCCAGTCCTGGTGTTAGAATGCCTGGCAGAACCTGCTCTGTCTATGCGGGGTTGGAACTTTTGCTTCTGGGCACGTGTCTTACTGGGGAATGTTGCTGGACTATGGACCTGGCTGCTAACAGGACTTTCTGGACCCCTGTAACTCTTCTCCACTGTGTGTTGTCTACAGGTGTATCCCCTGCCTGACAGAGTTCGTGGAGCATGCTTTCCTCTTAAGCCTTGTCCACCCAAGGAAACTGATGTGCATAGTTGTTCCACAGTAACTCTCCCATATGGATACTCAATTCCAGATTAAAAGTCACTTTATCCCAGAATAATCACTTCACTCACAAAGCAGAGTAATTGTGCCACAATAAAATCACCTTTATTCCAGAAGAGCATCCACACGGGGCAGTTATTCCAGAATAGCTTAATTATGGCCAAATAGCTGTGCTGGTCAATTTCCCCCATGTAGACAGGGCCTTGCCTGCATTACATAGCCTTGTCTGAGCCAGAGCCTTTCCTGCAGCAACGTGCGTTGTTGTGTGCTCAAGACCAGATTGAGATGGGTGGGTGGGAGAGGGAAGGGCTGTGGGTGGGGATCTGTGTTTCACCCACCTTGGTGACTGAAGAGTGATTTGCCAGGTGATCTGGTGGAGATATAACTGAATAACGTCTGGCTCTGTCAGAGCCACTTGGGTGGTGCTGCCAGAAGGCATGTCTGCTATTCCACTGCTCTTTAGCCCCTGCAGCACACCCAGCCAGGGAGGTTCACGCCATCCTTGTTTTTGTGATGTAAGACCCCAATTCCTGTGTCTGAAGTGTCAGGGTGTTTCTGGAATGCATGTGCTCTTGGAAGGCGAGGCAGTGCAGCCCTGGGGCTGGAGGGCCAGAGCGTGCTTCCTCTCTTGTGGGGGGAATGCTTGGGGGACACCTGCGTGCAGTGCTCTGCTCCTGACCTCCTTCTCTCTCTCTCTCTCTCTCTGCTGGCAGGTTTGTCACCCCAGATCAGAAATACGTAGCAGACAACACGCCCCACACACCCACGCCTTTTAAGAACGCCCTGGAAAAGTACGGCGCCATGAGGCCACTGGTGAGTATTTAACCAACATGCGTGCCCTGTCTAGCATTGTCCAGTGCTGCTAGCTGTGCTCCTGTAGCCCCCGATGACAAAAATCTCATCTTCACCCTTGAATATTCTGGCATGATCTGCCAGTGAAAAGGCCTTCGGATATGTGGTGCGAAAGGTCCCATCAGCCTATCTGTTTTCATTGTTAACGTTACCAGTGTGCTTGGGTGTTGGCACATTCTTTGGCTGAGATGGGGGGCTATGGGGAACACTGTCCTAAAATGGTATGGTGAATATGCTCCCATAAGTGACCACTTGGACTGAGGTACTTTATAAATCCCCTAAAAAGAAAAGGAGGACTTGTGGCACCTTAGAGACTAACCAATTTATTTGAGCATAAGCTTTCGTGAACTACAGCTCACTTCATCGGATGCATTCATTGGAAAATACAGTGGGGAGATTTATGTACATAGAGAACATGAAACAATGGGTGTTACCATACACACTGTAACGAAAGTGATCACATAAGGTGAGCTATTACCAGCAGGAGAGCTGGGGGGGGGGTCTAGGGGGGAAACCGTTTGTAGTGATAATCAAAGTGGGCCATTTCCCACTGAATGCATCCGATGAGGTGAGCTGTAGCTTACGAAAGCTTATGCTCAAATAAATTGGTTAGTCTCTAAGGTGCCACAAGTCCTCCTTTTCCTTTTGCGAATACAGACTAACACAGCTGCTACTCTGAAACCTGTAAATCCCTTGTGTTCATGCTGCAGCTTTTGGTTCCTTTGTGAGCCTAAAAAGAAACCGACCCAATGGGTTTTCTCTTCTGAGTTTAGCAGTTGTTTGGGACTCCCCATCGAGTGGAGACCTGGTGCTATTCCAAAATAACCAGCGATGCTGTGTAGACCAGCTGGGAAGTCAGGCTGTGGGTATGGCACCCCTTGCCTGCCGAACAATTATAGGAGATTCTTGATGCACTTGCTCTCCTGAAGCTTCTGCTGTAGGGTCCTGTATCCTCACTGCATCAAGGGCCTGTGCAGAGGCCAGGCTGGCTGAGCTCTCGTGTCATTCACACTAAGAAATGAACAACGGCCCTGCAGACTGAGTTGCAGTGGGGGGACGTCTCCACTGACTATATAATTGCAGCATTAGCACAGGTTCACCTGCACCGTAAATCCAGACATGTAACTGTAGCCTGCACTGTAAACCCTGTGCTATGTTCCTCCCCCATATGTCCTTCACCCCAGCCGCAGACCCCTCACCTGGAAGAAGACTTGAAGGAAGTGCTCCGGAGTGAAGCTGGCATCGAGTTGATCATAGAGGATGATGTGAAGCCAGACAAACAGAAAAGGAAACAAGGAGTGAGTGTCTCGTCTTACAGCTGCTGCCCCTGCTGTGATCCTGCCTGATTCCTTGTGCAGGGTCAGGCCAGGGTAGTACTGGGTGGGAGAATCGGAGGAAAGCCCAGGTGCTACAGGGAAGTTGGTGATTTAGTTGCTGGCACCCTTCCCGCTAAGGGCCTGATTCTGCAGAGCACTTGAGCACATGCTTAACTTTTAGCACATGAACAGTCCTGCTGGAGTCAGTGGGCTACTCGCACGCTTAAAGTGCTTCTGGATTGTGGCCTAACCCATTCTGACCCAATGCCCCAGCATAATACTGGGCACGATGTGTTCTGGAGTTGTCATCTCTCAGCTCAGACTTAGAACGGGGGTTCTGAGCACTGGGGAAATAAAGATCCTCAGGCACTTCTCCCAGGGCTTGGAACATTAGCCCAGGCCTCCTGGGCAAATTCCGTCTTGGCTGGTCCTGTTCTGCTGGCCTTCCCTTCCCAGACTTGCCAGGATTTCTGTTTTTAAGTCGGTTGTTCTCCATGCTAGAAATCATACCAATAAAAGCTGTGGCAGAGCGGGTGCGTTCACTTGGGCTGTGATGGTCACAGTAGAGACCCAACCCGTTATTTACACTGTCTGTCAATGCCAGACGTGATTTGACTTTCTGCCACCCACACGGCACAGGTGCCCCAGCTTGCTCACAGCTAACAGCAAGCCCTACGTCTCCGGATGTGTACTCTGCATCTGGGACAATTGGTTTGACTGTTTAAAATACCCTCAGAAGAGAGATTTGTTCATTCAAACCATCCGCCTCCAGGCGGATGAGATGAGGCTGGTAGTGGGACATGGGGCCTTTTGCTTTTGGGTTTCTGTCCCAATGTGGCCCTAAAGGTGTTGCTGTAAAAGGGCTGGCCTGCATGAAACACGCTGGTGGGTCTCCGTGGACAGGCAGCCCCACCATGAGCTGTCCCACCATGAGCCACCCCACCCTTTTGGCAGAGAGGCCAAGCAGTGGATGGGACAAAGAGAAGGAGCTCCCCACTCAGCACTCTAGAGGTGGCCCCCCTGGAATAGGCCGGAGGCCCCACGGTTAGGTGGAGCTGGGGAGTTTCTCCCTGCTCTGTAAAGGCAGGTGTTCAGCCTCTAGGGGTTGTGAGTCTCTGGTCTCTTCCACCACAGTGACATTCACAGGAAATGTTTTAATGCCACTGAGCCTCCGTGGTCCCCAGCCCCTCAAGCCCAAACAGTTGTGTGATGGTGACCCTTCCCTCTCTCTACGGAACTAGAAAATGCTCACCGAGACCCACTTTCCCGTTGCTATTGCTCTGTCTCCCCTGCAGGCTAGCGCTTACGGTTGCTTGCTTTGCTTCTCTTGTGTTTCCCAGCTGCACAGGAGTCCCATCAAGAAGGTCAGGAAGTCTCTCGCCTTGGACATTGTGGATGAGGATGTGAAGCTGACTGTGTCTGCCATGCCCAGGTCCATCTGCTTCAAAAGAGCACAGGTCAGGGATGCTCAGATGAGGGTGGGGAGGGAGGGCTGGACACAGATGCTGTGAGACATGTGCTTGCATGGTAAGACGTGTCTGTGTGAATGTAGAGGAAAACTTAAGGCTGGCTATGAGTTGGATTTCCCTGCAGACATCTCTGAAACACAGGAACAATCAGAAATGTCTGAGGATGGCTATGAAATCTGATTAACTATACTGGATTAACTGGGGCTTTAGGTGTGCCAGTGAAACAAATATTTAATGAGATAAATGTGACGATAAGAGGGAAGGACCTGCTTGGAAAACTGCCTCTCCTTTCCTCTTTTCTCCACCCAAATGGATGGTGCAACTTAAACCTGGCTGTCCACTTCCTGCCTCTATGCTAGGTCATGCACATGGTGCTGAATGTAATGGAGGAGGGGTGGCCTTAACTTAATGTTTTATGCATTGTGCTTTCCGATCCCATTGTAAACCTCTCCTCTCTGAAGAACTGAATATCTGGAACACTAAATGCAGCACACAACGAAACGTACCGAAATGAGCCCATTCTGTGTTGGTTATTCACAGGCTCAGATATAAAATAACTGGAGCATTTTGGTGAGAGCTCCTGTCAGACGTGTGGCTCTTTAGTGTATTTTATTAGACTTATAAAGTTCTTATTCATTTTGGTGTTCTTGTGCCCCATTAAGTTTGATGCAATGATCAACGTTTGATTATGGAGCTTGTTAAAGGGAAATAGATTTGCCAAGATACAGATTTATGTCCACATTCAGCCCCTGGTGTAACGCCATGAACTTCAGTGGAGTTGCAGCAAGGATGAATTTGGCCCATGTATTTTAAAAACACAACAGTATAGTGCACACAGCGAACAAGCTGCGGACTGTTATAAGAGGGAGAATGATAAATGGAACTCATGCTGTTAATGCTATTCTCACTGCGCTTGGCTTGAACAGTGAAAGTAGATTAGCCGGTTTCATTTTCTGGCTCCCATGTGCTAGCCCAGTACTGGTATGTTTGGATGGCACAAAGAGCAGGGGAGTTTCTAAATCTATGCACAGACTTTAACTGAATTTGTTAAGTGCACCTAATGGAAAGATTTCTGCTCGCTAGGCCTTAGGGTCTGTCTGTGCTACATCTGGGAACTGGCCTCCCAGCCTCGGGCCACAGCCTTGCGGTAGGGGGGCTCACCGCAAGCGCATTAAAAATAGTTGTGGCTTGAGCTGGCGCTCAGATTCTGAAGCCTGGGACAGGGAGGCTTTAGAGCCCAAACCACAATGTCAAAGTCCTGTCTACACAGATGTTTTTAGCATGCCAGCCAAGCCCCACTGCCCAAGTCTATGGAGCTGGGCTGCTCTCTCCCAGGTGCAATATCGGCATACCCTTGTACAGAGACAAGGTGGACAAGGGAATTTCTTTTAATGCAACATTCCCGATCCAAAAGGCTATTGTGGGGGCGGGGGGGGGTTCTCGAGAGCGGCGGCTGCTGGCCAGGCGCCCAGCTCTGAAAGAAGCGCCACGACCAGTAGCAGCGCAGAAGTAGGGGTGGCATGGTGTGGGGGTGGAGGCGTCGTCACAACCTGAAATATTTTCAAAAGGGGTCTCAGCAAAAAAAGTTTGAGAACCCCTGTTTTAATAGACCAACTTCTGCTGGTGGAAGGGACAAGCTTTCAAGCTGCATAGAGCTCTGCGTCAGGTCCGGAAAAAGTAACCCAGACATGAAGTAATCGCTTGGTGACGCTCTGATTACTTCCCTGCATGTAGAACCTTGCTAGCATCCTAACGTGCTGTTTCTCATGCAGTTTAAATGCATGGACAGGAGAATACAGGAACACAAGTTAATGGATCTAGTTAAGTGGCATTTTCCAGTGTAAGGGAGCAAATTAACTTGGTGCGTATGTTTTTTTTTTTTTTCCTGCAGCCTGTGAGTTTCCTCTCGAGGTCTCTAAACCTTTCCTCCTCAAGCAGCAAGGACGACAGCGGTTTGCTCAATAGGGGGTTTGTGCAGGTGCACGTGAAGACCGAGAAGACTTCATCCTCCAGGAAGATCCCAAGCCAATTCAGACCACCCACTCCGGTAAATACCAGCACTGCCATCCACCCAAAAGGCTTGGAGGTTGCAGAAACCCTGTCCCTCCTGTACTGGTGAAAGGGAGATGATAGCTTGAGTCAGGAGAGAGCACTGTCCCTGGAGAGCCACACAACAGCTCAAAATGCTAGTGCCACTCACCACCCAGGCTTTGTATGCTGAGCTTTGCCTTGGTCACTGTCTCTGTGCTACAATTAAAAAACCCGCAGCAATGAATCTCCGAGCCTGGGTCACTGACTCAGGCTCACAGGGGTCAAGCTGCGGGGCTATAAAACTTCAGTGTAGACAACCTTGGCCAGCCATGGCCATGTTGTGCAGTCTAGGCATACCCTTTCTTCCCCTGGGAGGGTAGGGGATAGGAACAGAGACCCCACCTGGCCTGTGGGAGGAAAGTTAGATTGCATTGCTGTGCAGTGCCATCTGCTGGGACTTGGAGCTGAAGGGAGCACTATTCTGCCCTCTAAACCAAGATACTCTCTACCTCCTTGTTACCATATTCAAATTCAGCCACTCAGAGCAGTCATTCCCAGAATCACTTGCTCTGGATCTCAGGGCTGGGAAGGGGAGTTCACAAGAGTCAAAACTGAAACAAAATGTTTGGATTGACCTGAAACAAGCAAAAATCCAGAATTTCATTTCCTGAAATCTTTGGAAGTTTGGCTTTTCGCCCCAAGTCAGGATTTATTGGGGTGGTTGTTTTTTTTCAAAATCTCTAAAGTTGTTATGGGTTGGAAAATCTGTTTTCCAACCAGCTCTATTCATGATCCGGTTCTGGCCTTTGAAGACCGACATAGGGAGTACAAACTGGCTAATCAGCCCCTTACTTATGCTGGTGGTCCCTTTGGGGCTTCCAGGCTGGGGACCCTGCAGGTCTGCGCCAGAGGAGAATTGCAGCAGTAGAAGGTTATTACATAATGATGGAGTAAAACAAGGCTGTTGGGAAGATGCAAGTTTGGTCACACTCCCTTGAAAGTCTCTAGGCCCTGGCTTTCATGCACTGACCGGCTGCCCTGGCTAGTGGGGCATGGGGATGTTTGATGGTAGGTGGGGATGTGTGTAGCTGGGAGATGTGGTGCTAAGGGGGATCAAGGAAAGGAAGGGGTAAAAAAGTCCTAGGAAACCAACGTACTGCAAAGTACACATCAAAACGCTATCAGCTCAGCATCTCTCACCATCAGGCCCAGGGCATCTCAGCCTTGCACCAAAAATCAATGGATACTACTTAAAGAATTCAGCCAAAGTACCTTGCCTGGGGCAGCAAGGGGGATGCTGTGCTATAGTGGGTTAGATGTGGGCATTAGCAATCTGGAATCCTGCAATCTGCTCCTGCTCCTGCCACTGATTTTGTGGGCAATTCGCTTCCCCCTGCACTCCCACTTCCATGGAGGTTTTTGTTCTGTTTTCCAAGACACAGCCATATCCTGCTTTTGAAGTGCAAAACTCAGTGCTCTCCTAACCCTGGAGCTGCTACTGACACCTCTGCAGGAACTGGATTTTCCTGTATCTGTGGCCCAGATATTTCTCTCCAGTTTGAGACTCAGGATAGACGGAGGCAAATGGCTTAGTGAGTTTCAGAAACTGATTAGGCCCATAGCCATGGGAGATGCACTTCACATCACGTAGCAAGAGCTCTTGATTTGTGTGCTAAACTGAACACTGGCTGGGAAAGGTAACTTCCCTACCACCGGCTGGTCTTGCACAGCAAGGTACACTCTAGAGAGTTCCCACCTTCCTGCAAACAGCCATTGGCCTCTGTCAGAGCCAAGATATCAGATTAGATGGACCATCCATCTATTGCAGTGTGGAGGTTCATTTGTTGGGAACATTGTGGGCTGTTCTAACTGCAGGCTTAAATGTCAGCCCTCTAGTGATCTCTAAAAGATACTTGGTTTCATTCAGAGCGATCTGTGAGTGTACGGGGAATAGCAGGAGATGCTTTAGCAACTGGGCTGCTCGTGAGTGAGAGTCTCACACCAGAAAACTTTCGGAGGGAACTCTATGCATGGAACTGGCTGCATGGCAGTACTGTGATAACAGCGCTGCAGCAGTTAGCATAGCCTGCCCTGTCCCCTCACCTCCCGCCTGCACGTGGCTTGGGAGGCAAGCCCTGAGGGAAGAGTCCTGGGTTCTGTTCTCTCTTCAGGAAGTTTTAAGCTTACATTGTTTCCATAGCACCAGCAGCATGATAGGGGCTTTCCAAATGGGTATTTGTAGGGCCTACCAAATTCACCGTCCATTTTGGTCAATTTCACGGTCATAAGATTTAAAAAATCGTAAATTTCATGATTTCAGCTGTTTAAATCTGAAATTTCAGGGTGATGTAATTGTAGGGGTCCTGACACAAAAAGGAGTTGTTGGGGGGGGGGGGGGGGGCCCGCAAGGTTACTGTAGGAGAGTTTGCAGTACAGCTACTCTCACTTCTGCACGGCTGCTGGTGGCGGCGCTGCCTTCAGAGCTGGGCGGCTGGAGAGCGGTGGCTGCGGGCTGGGAGCCCAGCTCTGAAGGCAGAGCCGCCGGCAGCAGCAGGGCGGAAGTAAGGGTGGCCTGGTATGGGATTGCTCACTTACATCTGCGCTGCTGCTGGCGGGGCGCTGCCTTCAGAGCTGGGCGCCCAGCCAACAGCCGCCGCTTTCCGGCCGCCCAGCTCTGAAGGCAGCGCAGAAGTATGGGTGTCAATACCGTGACCCCCCGCAAAATAACCTTGTGACCCCCCCCAGCAACTCCCTTTTGGGTCAGGACCCCCAATTTGAGAAATGCAGGTCTCCCCCATGAAATCTGTATAGTATAGGGTAAAGGTACACATGAGACCAAATTTCAGAGGGGGAGACCAGATTTCACAGTCCGTGACGTGTTTTTCCTGGCCATGAATTTGGTAGGACCCTAGGTATTAGCTAACTATTCCAGGGTGGGGGAGGGAGAGGAGCTGAGCCATGTGCTGGCATGGGTGGGCTGAGCTGTGCAGTAGGTTGTGGGGCCAAGGGGATGACGCTTGTGCTTTGTGGGAGGTGGAAACAGTCCCAGTTGAGGGGAAGTAGCCGAGTGGGAATTGTTCCTGTGCTCGGCTGGTGGTGGAGGCAAGCTGGCAGCCAGCCAGACTCTTGCTGCTTAGACAGTCTAAGTTGTTCGCTGTTTCAATGCTTCATTTTCTCTTTATGAAACTTTATTTGAAAATAAACGTAGGCACAAAATGTCTGCTCTTCATCGGTGACGCCCACCTGGACGATGCTAGGCAAGCAGGTACCCCAGTGTAGTGTGACCGAGGTGCAGGAATTCAGGGTGAAATTCCTCTGTCTGATCTCTGCTACAGATCACTTTATGATGCTCTGCACCACATTTCCAAGGGGGCACTGGAATCTTGCCCCAGCTCTTTAGCAAGAGAGAGAAGCAGAGGTCTCGCCTATGCCAGCAATTTACTTAATTTTACCACAATTGCACTCCAACCTCTGCAGGCTCACCAGTGGTAGCAACAGCAGACCTCCATTATTTGTGTTCCTGTGGCACCCAGGAGCCTCCGTTCTGGACCCAGGCCCCCACTGTGCCAGGCGCTGTACGGACACAGAACTAAAAGAGGATCCCTGCCCCAAAGGTCTTCTAGTCGAAGTGTCATCTAGACCTGTTCTGAGCAGGGCTTAACTCAGTGACTTAAGATGCATGAAGGCTCCCGCAGTTGGAGGTGCAATGGTGGGAAGCTGCTAGCATAGGCACAGCCAGAGTGACCGAATACATTCCCAGGTTGCAGAGGCGACTGGGCTCTTGTCTAGCTAACCGTGAGCAAGGGGTAATTTAAAGACCTTTGCTTGCTCCCCTTTCCCTTTTCTGCCAGTGCTTAGCCAGCTTTGGAGGGACTGTTAATGGCTACACATTTGGCTGACATCAGTTCTAAACAATTTACCCCTTTTTGGAGGGTGTCCGTTCGATGGCATCTCTCTGAAGAGTGCTTACTTCTATCCCTGGACATGTTTCATTAGACAACCTGGCAAACCTTTACCAGCCCCTGCTTGGCATTATCTAGCAACGGGAGCCAGGGCTTCTGGGTTCAGGTCATGATTCTGCCACTGTCGGTCTTGGGGCAAGTGACTGAACCTCTCCCGTCTGTACAATGGTGTTTAAGGTGCTTTGAGATCCGCTGAAAGCTCCCAGAAGCACAAGTACAAGTGATTAACTTCTCAACCCTGCTTCTTACCTCTGACTCTTTGTCTCCAGCTAGATGTCAGCCAGAAGGGATAACTTTCTTCTCAGATGTTTGTAGTTGGATTAGATCTGTCTGTTGTAAAAGCTTTATCTTGTGATGAATGAACACTCCTTAATCGCAGCAAAGCAACCCCCCCCACCCAATAAACCCCCATTTGCAGTTAATTTGTCCGTTTTATAAAGCACTTCTCCCAGTGTGGCGTGGGAGCGCATTGCTCTCGCCACTGACAGAGCTGCATAAATAACTTCTGGCTAAAGCTTTGAAGGTGCAGAAAGGAATAAAATGTCTTGAAAGCATGGGAGGGCTGGAGGGAGGAGTGAGCCCCTGCGATCCTGAACTAGATCAAGATTGTGTGTGTATTGTGAAATCCCGTCTGTAGAATCCCAAAGAGAAAGATGACATCTGCAGTTTTGGGCTCTTCGGGGTTACTTTAGTGCTCTCCTTGGAGTCGCTAGCAGTAAGAGATAATTTGATTAGGAAATTAAGTAAAATGGCTTGCGGGAACTAAATTAGCCCCACATAAATGCACCGACAGCTGAGCCGCAGCTGTTGGTGCTGCAGTGGCTGCTTTGCTCTTAACAAATGCAGTCCTCATGGGGCCTGATTCTCTGTTGGTTTTTCCAGTGCAAAGGGGCTGTGAAGCTTATGGCTCAGCTACCAGGGAATTCCTGTGGTCTAGAAGGGAAGTCCCTGTGTGGCACAGAGCAAACATATTAGCTTCATGCCACTCACTGGCAGACATCTGTGTAAGGGGCACAACTGACATCTCTGCACTCTGCCTGTTTCTGGATGTTGCAACAGCCCCCTGAGGCTATAGGCAGCTGAACCCAAGTTAGGGCAGCCCTCCGACTCCTCTAACATGTGCTGCAGCCTTTGGATGGCCCAAGAGTAGGGGATGTGCGAAGGTGATGTGAAGCCCCATTCCCCTTCTCCTCTTTGGGTCCTGCGCTGAGCAAAGTTCAAGCTCCCTGGAGAATCGACCCCTGGTGTACTTGGGCGATGCAAGTGGCACGACTTCCCTATCCTCTAATCTTTTACTGAGGGCTATTGGGCTGTGCCTGGGACTGGAACACAGGTATCGCTGCGTTCTGATCTCCACTGTGCTCCCAACTTGCTCTGTGATCTGGGGCCAGTCACTGAACCTGGCTCCTTCCGAGGCGCAGAGCAGCACTGCTCCCATGGGAGCTCAGCTCCTCGGACCCTTTGGAATCAGGCTGCTGACTATTATGTCTGCTCCCTCTCAATCAAGTGGGGATTATAATATTGATTCCTTTACCCCTGGGGGGTTGTAAGGCTAAGTCAGTTAGCTTTGGGTGGCATGCTTTGAAGGGCTGGGTTCTTGTTCAGAGGTATTTACAGGTATCCATAGCCATCCAAATCTTAATCTATAAGCATATTTTAAAATCTCTCTCTCTTCTCCCCCATTTGCGCTAGATGTCCAGTGCATGGAAAGTAGTGGCTTGCGGTGGAACCCGAGACCAGCTCTTCATGCAAGAGAAAGCTCGCCAGATCTTAGGCACATTAAAACAGAGCCACACGTCAAGGACATTGATCTTATCATGAAGGATTGTTGGTTTTTCTCTGCTTTATGTTTTTGTTTGTTTGTTTTTAAGTAGAGGGGGAAAAGAACACGCAGAAGAATTCTCTTTGGCAAAGACACTGTTTATTTTTCCTTCTCTGAATTCTGTTCCCTGGTAGATCCCTATTTTAATAAATTGTGCTAAATACTGGATGATAAGTGGGATGTAAGTTTTGGAATTGTTTGTGGAAAACTTTAATCTGGGGGTGGGAGGGCTAGGAAAATAGCCTGTCCTCCCCCCCTCCCCCCCAAGAAAGATACCCCCTCCTCTTCTTCTTCTCCGGAGGTAGAAATAAGCCACCCACACACCACCCCTTTCTGCCATGCCTATGAAATGGACATGAGGCATTTACCTAACCTAGGTGGAGATGTTGCTGTGCAGAAAACAGACTGAGTTAGATTCTGCTCTGGCTTCTTGGGAGCAATGTGTAAGGTCCTTGCACATTTCACCTTGCACCTCCTGGCTTTCCTTGGATGAGAGTGTTCTCCATCATCACAGGTGATGGGGGTGATAGAGGTCAGCAGAAGAAAGGATGTTGGAGGGGGCATGTCCTTCAGGATGGTTTGATTATAATTTTGAACTAGCAGCTTTCTTCCTATCTGACCCTAGGAGAATCATTTGCCCAGATGTGTGATACATACATGATATAGGAGGGGGCTGGCCAGAACCTATTCCCCTGGGAAATGCCCTCTCCTTTTATATATTTTAATAAATCTGTTTCCTATCAGGCTTCATCAGCCTGACTTCACCACTTTATTGAGACCTGGTCCAAAGCTCTGTGGATCCACATGCTGTATTGGATTTGAGTGCTTATGCCTTTCCAGGGAAGGCAGCGCTGCCTGACAGTGGTCTAGCCACTAGCAGGATTGTCTGACTCGAGCAGAGCAGGGGGTTAGTTCCAGCATCTCTCCTGTTGTGAACAAGTGGAGAGTGCCTTGATTCTCTAGAGAGAGAGTGTGAGTGAATGGGAACAAACTAGAAGGGAAGAGATCAGTTAAACTGGAGAAGGATGGGGCCTTAAACGCCAGCAGCCCAAGGGACTGCATGAGGTTCTATGCTCCGGTGTTCCACCAGCCCTGCTCCTGTGCAGCGGATAGATCAGCCCCATCTCCAGCGGATAGATCAGCCCCATCTCCAGCAGAGACAGTCGGGATTGCTTTCCTCCACCATCCAGCAGCTTGGGCCTCTCATGCTGAGAACTGCTTTTGCTTAAGGTTTCTGGTTAACTGGTATACACTGTGGCCATGGGCTTTCTGCGTTTGCAGCCCGAACGCTGCAGCACCAAGATCTAGAAACAACCATGCTATGGTGGGCCGCACATGGGTGTCCGCAGACTCACCAAATACTCACTGGGGCCCTGATTCAGCAAAGCAGTTAAGCTAATTCTTAAGGCTCATTGACTTCAATAGAACATAAATGCAGGCTTAATTGCTTTGCTGAATCAGGGCCCCAGTGATTTAACTCAATGGTGATATCTCACTTGCAGAAGATGAGGTCAGGGTATCACTTGTGGAGAGGGGAGTGGGAGGATAGCTTTGTGTTAAGCTGCAGGATGAAGAGGCAGGAAATCTTGCACAGTTGAGAACAGAACCCACAATAGTCTGGTGTGATTTGTAGGCAAATTGGTGGACCTCTCTGCCTCAGTTTCCCTAGTTGCATAAAGGGGGATGATCACTTCCTGCATCACAGGCATGGAGACTTAATTGCTGAGAAAATGCTTTGTCCGCAGTAGGTGCGTGAGCTTCTGGAGAAAGCCCTCTACTTTATTAGTGGCTGTGCAAAATGCCCCAGTGACCTGTGAAGTAATATAGATACATCCATGCCCAGAGCACTGTGTGTTTAGTACAAAATTCGCCACAGGCATGAAAACAGCATCTGCGATTATGGGTCACATTTACAAAGATCTTCAGCCCTCCAGCTTCTGTTTATAAACTGGTTGCTGTGTTGGGCAGGAAGAAATGGCCAGACACCCACCCACTCCCCCTCCATGGTATAGTATGACACAACGAGGTGTGTTATTGGTCTTGAGCATCCAGCGTTGGCCACCTGCAATGGAGAGAGGAGTTCTGTCTCACTCCTGAACTTGTGATTCTGGATGGTCACTTCATTTACCCTGGCCTAGTGTTGTGTGCCGTGGTACAGTTTTGACTTTGCTGCGGGGTGTAGGAAAGCTTCTGTGTGTCACCACTTTTACTGTATCTGTCCTGTCAATAAGTAGAAGACTTTAGTGTCCAAGGCTAACCAGTTCAGCGCCCCTCACCACCCATGCACTTGAAAAGATAAGGTGACAAGGGAGAATGTGAATTATCTCTTCAGCCTTGTCTACGCTGTAACTATACCAAGGCAGTTAAAGCAGTGCAACCCCCCTCCACCCCTAGGATAGGTGCAGGAAGGGAAATAACTTATACCCATCCCTGATCTAATTTTTGGCCCAAACATGAGTTGACAATCACTGTAACACTGAATCCAGGTCAGACTTATTTATAGAAGATGCTCAAAATCTCTGTATGACCAGCGCTGTGTGGGCTAACCCACAACACAGCTATACTTTAATCCATAGAACCTCAGTAACTTAGCAAATCATGCTGTGCTGGAGTAGCCAGCCTTTACCGCACACCTGAGACAGACCTGGCCTATCTTTCCAGTAACAGTCCTAAACCCTTGACACTAGAACAAGAGGTCGGGTGTGAGAATGTATTAATTAATATTCTCTAATCACCACTCTGCACCTAGTGTAGATTCAGTTGTACACCTTAAAAAGGGGCTAGCTGCTCCTGAATAATTCTGTCTTCCTTTTTACATTCAGCTGTGGCTAGCTAACTGTGTATTTAAAGGTTTAAACAACACTAGGAGCACAGTGAAAGCAACCGGGCATGCGTGTAAACGCTTTGGCTATTGCCTAGTCTAGGCGGCCCATGTCCACAACAGGACTTGGGTGTTGCAATCCCTAATTTTGAGGCCCCCAGAAAATTACTGGAACAACAATGGGATCCTAAGTTAGGGGCCCAGGCTCCCTATTCAATGAATGGGGAGAGAGGGAGAGGTTTCTGGCAAAGCAATCTACAAAAGGCAGCATCCTACTTGCGGAGCTGCTGGCGAGAGGGGTATTCACCCCACTCTGAGTTTGGGGTCTAAGTCCCCACAGCAGGGAATTACCTATCTGTGTATGATCCCCAGCTGGGACCCGGCTGCCTGGAGGCAGGTGGCTTAGCCAGCTACGCTGGTTCTAGTGAGAATGAGTTAGGCGGGTGTTTGATGCCACACAAAATGGCTGCTGGTGGGAACAGGCCTCCCTCAGAACCTTTAGGCCAGTGCTTAGGTTATTTGCCCAGGCTGTGGGAACCCTGGCTTGGATCTTCCCTCTGCCTGATGAGATGAAGGGATTTGATCGGAGATCTGCCATCTCTCAGTGAAGTGTTCTAACCAATGGGCTAGACAGTGAGTCTCAGGCTGTCTCCTTTGGCCCAATTAATATTTTGTTATTCAGCTGAAAGTGAAAGGCAGCTTCACCAAGAGAGATTGAGAGACTCTCCCAGAGCCTGTCAGGAGTGCCCTGTTCAAATGCCTTCTCGTCAGGCAAAGCGGGGATCTGAGCCTGGCTCTCTCTAAAGACTGGGCTACAAGTTATGAGGGAGTCGGCGTCTTCCCCCTTGGGCCGTTTTGTGTGGTGCTGGCCAACCTCTGAGCACACCTGCCGGATCAGGCCCCGCTGGCGCGGTAGGCGTTTTGCCTGTTGCCCCCAGGTTGTGGACTGCTCAGTGTGCAGGCCCAGAGTTGGAAACATAGGTGTCTAGGAAGCTTTTACAGTGGAAATATATGTGCTGAGTGAGTTTAGGGGCCTAAGTGGGTAGGCAGCAGCCAAGAGGAAGTCCAGCTTCCGCTGCGGAGTCTAAAGGGCAGTGGAGAGACCAAACCTGTGTGTGTTGCACATACAGCTGTCTGGCTGAAACACAAGCCTGGGGGGCTCGGTAGGGCTGAGCTTTCTCCTAGAATCCCACTCCCCAAAGAGGGACCAAAAATCGCTACTGCAGGAGGTTTGTCCCTGTTGCAGCAGCATTATCATTTAACCTGAGTCCCTGGCCTGAGGTTCTGATCTGTGGGTGCAGGGAGGGCAGGCAGCCTGTACTCTGTTATGGGGAAAATCAGCAGAGGAGGAAGAAAAATGGAGAAGATTTTGGAGCCGGGGGACAAGATCTCTTTGAGTGATATCCTGGCTCTGTGTAAGTCAACAGCAAAACTCCCAATGGACTAGATCGCACCCTTGGCTTTTAATTTAGTCCAACCTCTGGAGCGTGTGGCTGGTTTAAAAGGTGCTTTGGCTCTCTCTAGCAAGTAAAAGAAGGGTGAAAACTGTCACAGGTGGCCTGCCCCTTTAAGAGCCAGGGGGCCTGGAGCCATTTAACTTGGCTTGCTACACCCTTGCAGGGTGTGGGACAGACGCAGCAGCAGCGGAAATACCTAGGGAAAGCTGCTAGAAGTGGATGGATGGACCAGCTGAGGAAAAGAGCCAGGGGATGTGTCCTCTGCTCCACCCTGAGGAGAGAGGGTGGCTAGAGGGGACAATTACCCTAAGGATTAACAGCTGTGGGGGAGCTGGCTGAAGAGGAGGAAAGCCCAGCAATCCAGGCTGGCTGGGGGAGGAGTGTGGATAGGCTACTGCAGTCTGAAGCAAATAGCTGGGCTTGAGCTGCTAAGTGGCTGAAGCCTACTAGGTGCCCTTGGCAGAAAGGTAGACTTGCCCCGGCTGGTTGGGTTGATTGGTGTGTGGGAGCTGGCCGTTAGACTGCACAGGCTGTTCCTGCTGGCAGCCCGCCTGCCAGGAAGGGGGCTGAAGGCTGAGCCTAGCAAGGAAGAGGACTCTCTCATGTTGATGTTTTTGGACTTGGACTAACAGGATCTGTTACCCGGAAGTGGTTAAAGGCTTTGAAGGTGCTTGGCTGAAAGGCAAGACACCTCTATGGTGGGAGTAGGCTGAAGATTGCTGTGGGGAAACTGAGGTAGAGCAGTTGCAATGCCACACGGAGATGCTCTGGCATGGTGAGTCACGTATTGGGGTAATGCGCCATTCCCTCCCTGTCTGGGGACTGGATGGTCTCTCACTTTGGTTGTGAAGGCTATTTGCGTATGACAGGTTGTCTCAGGAAGGTAAAACAGAGGCATTACCAAACTGCTCATGGGAACACACATAGCGGGGTCGGGGAAAGGCGGACGGACAGTGTGTTCTCCAAACTCCTCTGTCTGGTGCCAGGGGATCCCCTAGCTGGGTCACCTGCAAAGCAAAATGATGAATGGCTTTTCCTTTCCCAGAATGATACAAACCAAGGGCCCTCCCCAGCGGCTGCGGCCATTGACTGGAGTGTAAATCAGTGCAGAATCTGGGCTCACGTGTTTTTGGAGTTGGCCCTACATTTAAAGGATTCTGAGCCTGAAAAGTATTAAATGCCATTTCTAATACCATCAATCCCTGCGTAGCCGGGTGTGCTGCCAAGTCTTTATTGCTTATTAAAGAAGATCCAGTGCCAGACAAATTCTGGGGGAAATGAGCAAGCACAGGCGGGTTAATGACGAAAAGACAATTAGCTTTTAATTGGAAAGTGGAGATGTCTCTTGTGTTTAATACACACCGGGCTCTGGCTCCACGCTCATGCCTATGGAGTCTGATCGATACAAGCCTAGCTTCTTCCTTGGAGGTAGTTATGGCTGCAGAGGTCCAGGTCACTAAACAATGTTAGGGAATAGAAGGGGTTGGGAGAAAACTGGGCCGCTTACCGTGATTGCTCTATGCAGGTTTGGGGGCCCCTGCAATGTGTTTGTTTAGGGCCCCAGCTGCAAGATATGAGGAATTTGTAGGTGACCAGAGAGGCGTGGAGTGTGTGTCTGGGAGGATTCACCCCCATGCATGGGGGTGAGGGAAGGATGCTGTGAGCTGTTAGCAGCACTCTGGTATATGATCCAGGGGCTCCCATGGCTGCTCTGCACCTTGTAGCAATTCTATTGAGAGCTGGTTGCCGTGTGGCTTGAAATCTTGTGTTGCACGGAAAGTGTGTTGTCTGTGGTTGTGGTCGTTTTGCATTATTACAGCTCCATGAGGGTGTGGCAGAATTGCCCAACAGAACAGTTATCAAACACCGACATTCTCAGTGGTACCTCAGTCTCTTGCACAGGGCTGAATTTCACCCACTGAATTTTTCACTCAAAAAACACCCTCTGTTGACTGAAAAAGAAAAGGAGTACTTGTGGCACCTTAGAGACTAACCAATTTATTTGAGCATAAGCTTTCGTGAGCTACAGCTCACTTCATCGGATGCATACTGTGGAAAGTGTAGAAGATCTTTTTATATACACAGAAAGCATAAAAAAATACCTCCTCCCACCCCACTCTCCTGCTGGTAATAGCTTATCTAAAGTGATCACTCTCCTTACAATGTGTATGATAATCAAGTTGGGCCATTTCCAGCACAAATCCAGGTTGATTTGTGCTGGAAATGGCCCAACTTGATTATCATACACATTGTAAGGAGAGTGATCACTTTAGACAAGCTATTACCAGCAGGAGAGTGGGGTGGGAGGAGGTATTGTTTCATGGTCTCTGTGTATATAATGTCTTCTGCAGTTTCCACAGTATGCATCCGATGAAGTGAGCTGTAGCTCACAAAAGCTCATGCTCAAATAAATTGGTTAGTCTCCAAGGTGCCACAAGTCCTCCTTTTCTTTTTGCGAATACAGACTAACACGGCTGCTACTCTGGAACCTCTGTTGACTGAAACACAAGCATTTCCCAGACTGCCAGGGCTGCAGGAGGCTGGGACATGGCAATCGAACAGGAAAACTGTTTGTGTGAAATGTAACGGACAAGTTCCCCTCTGTTTTGCCAGATTTTTATGGTAGCTCCTTGTGCTGCAAATTTTCTTTGAAAAGGAAACATGGCTTGAGATAGGGCTATTTCCCACCCCAAATATTTGCAATCCCAGACACCTCAGAGTGCATCCGGAACCACTTGTGTCTTGTGAATGGCACCATTTTGGTCATTTGACTGATAATCCCAGGCCTGGGACACTGGCACTGCTACCAAAGTCACCTGTGGCTGAAAATGTCAGCCCAAAATACGAGACCAGGGTACATGTCTAGTGACCATTGTGTCACTTTGGAAGCGAAACTAAACGGAATTAAGGCCACTTTAATTCATTAAGAGCACCCAAGGGGGGATTTAATGCAGTTTAACTAATCTACTTTGAATTTGCACTTTAAAAATAAGCCAGATTAATTTTTCCAATTGTCTCTGTGTAGACAAATCCTAATTTACCTCCATCCCAAGAAGGAATAACTTGTCCTGGCACTGATATAGCAACTCAGTTGAAGTTCTAGCTTTGCCACAGACATCCTGGACAAGTCTCTTAAACTCTCCGTGCCTCAGTTTCTCTATCGGTAACATGAGGATAAGAAGATTTCCTTTTCCCCCTCCCTATGGCTGTTTTGTGTATTTTAGATTGTAAAGTCCTCAGGGTAGGAGCTAAATCTCTTTCGAAGGGTACATACAGTGCCTAGCACAATGGGGCCCTCATCTTGGTTGGTCAAACTGTGGTGTATGTCAGATTTGCCTGCCTGGGGTTCACACCAGTGGCTGTCCAGCAATGGCGAAAATTAGGTCAAATTGCCCTGTGTGTAGACAAAGCCATGGCCTCCACTAGGGTTTATACCCATACAGCTCACCAATGGCTGAAATCAGGGCAAATTCCTAATGCTGGCAAGATATAAGTGCCTGTTTATTCCAGAAAACCCCATTAACCAACCCCACACGCAAACCCATTGCTGATCCTTTGGTCTACAATGCGAAATAAAACCAATCCTGTTCCCTCAAACACAGACCCAAGCTCCTCCATAGAAACAATTCAAACAGAGAAAAGTAAAGGATGAAATACACACAAAGTCATCAAGGAGTTTTCTTTCCTGCCAAACTGTCCCAGCTGTTAGGATATAGATATTCAAGCCTATTTGTAAAGGCCTATACTCTAAGAATTTAGTTGCATTCTTATCACTTGGCTAGTTATAGAGGTATAAAAGAAAGAATCAAAATCACGGTCTGCCAGTGTAAGGTCTTTCTCTTACTGTGACAGTCTAAGGCCCTGTTCTTAGGCTAAGGCCTCTGGCTAAGCAAAAGAGGCAGCCATAAGCGGGGAAGCGAATGATCACATCCTCACATTCCAAATTAGACACATTGAAATAAGGCACTATTGAGCTGTTAGGAATACAATCCTGTCCTGATAATGCCTGTTGCCTCCAAGAAAGGGAAGTGCCTAGAAGATGTAAAAGGAAACTAAGTTTCATAGCATCCTGTCTGGCAAGAACTCACTTATCAATAACTGGGATGTGAAATCCTCATTTCTGTGTTTGTTCTATCATTGTAGTCCCCATTTCCCTATTGTTTCTGTATAATCTCTGTCTGATTCTGTGATTGTTTCTGTCTGCTGTATAATTAATTTTGCTGGGTGTAAACTAATTAAGGTGGTGGGATATAATTTGGTTAAATAATCATGTTACAATAAGTTAGGATTGGTTCGTTAAATTTCAGGAAAATGATTGGCTAAGGTATAGCTAAGAAGAACTCAAGTTTTACTATATAGTCTGCAGTTAATCAGAAAGTGTGTGTGGGGAAAATGGGAACAGGGAATGGGGATGGGGAAATTGGAATCATGTTTGGCTAAGGGCAGGAATGGGAACAGGGACACAGGTGTACGGCTCTGTGGTGTCAGAGCTGGGAAGGGGGACGCTAAGGAAGGAAACTGGAATCATGCTTGCTGGAAGTTCACCCCAATAAACATCAAATTGTTTGCACCTTTGGACTTCGGGTATTGTTGCTCTCTGGTCATGCGAGAAGGACCAGGGAATTAAGTGCGTGAAGGACTAGGCCCCCAAACACCGGCCTTCTGAGCCGGAACTGCAGGAGTGACAGCTGCAAGACTAGGTGCTACTGTCCTGAGTTTGCCCTCACCTACGCTGGAAGGAGCTGGCCTGGTTGGCTTGCTTTTTGAGCATGTCAAGCCCCTATTCTCTTGGAAGTAGTGTAGCTCGACTGACTCATGTTATGGTCAGCTGGTTGTGGATTTCTTTGGGCAAGGGGAGGGAACTGAAGGGTGGACAGGGAGGGACTAAGGTGACATCAAAGAAACCAGCCTGTTCTGTGAAATGCTCCCAGTGTTGATACCGGTGATCGTTCCCAGGAATTTAAACATGATGGCCAAGATCTACCAAGTGGCTAGTGACCTCTGGGTGTCCAACTATAAAGGGGCCTGATTTCCAGAGGGAGGGTACTCAGCTCCCTCTGTCAACAAGGCCCCTTTGCCGGTGTCTCCAGCCAGCCTCCTGAAATCTGAACGTGGCAGCCTGGAAAGCTAGACTTAAAGGAGCACCAGCTTTTAAAAGGCAATGAATCCCCTTATTCTCCATGCTGATTTCTGAGCTTTTTGGGGGGAGGAGCTGTTCTCCCCCTCCCCCTGTTTGTGTGAGATAATTTCAGGGTGAAAATCCCAATTTAACCCTCCCCCCGGCTAACCCTGAAGCTTTGAAAAAGGACACCCTCCTTTCCCTCCCAACTCTGGGGCTGAGCAATGTACCATTAAATCTTCCTCCAATCCCCTCCCTTATCACCACCCACCCCAGCCCCCCAGTGGAGTGTCCTGTCCCCAAACTCCCTCTCTCCTCCCCACAGTGTGTGCTGTCCCCAATTACTCCCCTATGTTTTCTACACCCCAGTCTCTCTTTCCCTCAGTCTCCTGTCTCCTCAGTCTCCCTGCGCATTCCCCTGCCGCCCTCTCTTTTCCTTCAGAGTCCTCTGGTCCTCAACAAGCTTCTGCCCCCTGAGTTATATGTCCAAGTCAGAGGGTGCAGTGGGTTGCCATCTTCTCTGAAGGCAGTCTGGATTCGGATTCATGGGAACAATGGGAGACAGTGGCCATTGTGACTAGGGGTGTGATGGTAGAGGATGTTGGGGAAATGGCTGTCTTCCTTACTGGAGAAAGACAATTGCCCAGGCTTATCATGTCCTGGGGACAACCATGCCAGATGCCTGGCCAAGGTGCTGGAATAGCAAAAGAGGAGCCTCTACAACTCCAGGATTTACAGTGAGCTCAGTGCATGATGGAGCAGGACTTTGGGAGTTTAGACCTTCTCTGGGCCTGATTCTAGCCATCAGTAACCCCTAGTGTAGATAAGCAAGGCCTGTTTGCTCCAGCCTGCTTTCATTCAATGGTCAACTGCACTTGGGCAGATACCTGCTTTGCTTGTCTACAATACGGATTCGCACCGTTTCAACTGGTGCTGCTGCTTGAGAAGATGTGCTTGATGAACTTCAGGGTTGTAACTATCCCTGTGTGACCATGCAAACACATTGCCTGTGCCAGTGGCTCAATGCAGTCAGCTGGAGGCCGTGTTTTGAAAAGCCAGCCCTTCCTGCTGTACGAGGACTGTATATAATTTGCTCTAAAACCCTGCGGCTTGTGTATATGTACAACTGAATTAAAGTCTCCCTCTGCAGGAGTCTGGTTTTCCCTTGCTGCTCTTATTTTGCAAGTGAAGATTCACAGGATGGCTTTCTTCTTGCCCAGTATATTTGTTTTAACCGTCTCTGAGTTTGCTGTGTTCTTTAGCAGTTGGTCCTGGTTAGAAATTACAACTGGCTGTGCTAAGAGACTATAGGAATTATCTTCCAGTGTGCATGCTTCGATAATACGTTGAGCCCTTTTCAGACTCTGGCTTTTTTTTTTTCCCTCTTCCCACCCCACTGTTAAACTAATCAATTTCTCTTGTCCTGTTTTTGACTGAATAGAAAATTTGACTAATGCCGTGAATGTAATTATGCAAAAATCAAAAATCTCCAGCTTCTGCTGCTATTTAATGAACCCGGCCAGAGGTGGCAGTTCCATGGCTGATGAGGGTTTAGTCTCTCTCATGGCTGCTGTTTCTTTTTTTTTAAATGGATTTTCATTTAAAACCAAAATTAAATTTCCAGCCCTCTTCTTTGTGAATGTGAAGTTGTGACCTGAGACAGCTGCTACTGAGCTTCAAACAGACCCACTCTGACAATACCGCTGAAAGGTGCGAATCAATCCATTCCTCTCTAGAACTCTGAGGTTGAATTGTAACACATTCAAATGTCAGCACTGTTAACTTTGTCACTGTTGATCGTAGTAGAGACTTCTGCTGTGGTTGGATGCCAGGAGGCAACAGAGGAACCAACCTGAAAATGTTGAGAGCAAAAATTCCAGTACCACCAACCTCAAATGTTGAAAAATCATGAGTCCAGTACCCAAAATGACATGAGCTTTAAAAACTAATTAGTTATGTTAAAACAGTGAAATGCAAGGTTTTGTTCTTTGCCTTTAGGGTGCATTTGGGTCACCTTTTCAAACTCTACTCTGCACCCCAAAGGGCTAGAAACGTGTTTTTTGTTTTGTTTTTTTGTTTGTTTTTAATAAATGGAAGCAGAGACTCACATGATCACCTGATTCCAGGAATTGGGGATTCAAGCAGAACATAAAATATTGCAAAACTCGCAATAAAATGAGAGCTGGCAATGCTGTGACTTCAGTTTCCCATCCTAAGAAGCCCACGCTTACCTAGCATGGACACAGCCCAGATGCAGGGAACATGGTGAGCAAAGGCCTTCTCTGTGCTCAGGAATGGCCCTGACCAGCCATCGGTTGTCAGCAATAGGGCTACTTGCCCCAGTCCTACAGCATCTAGACAAGGGCAAATATGGTTTGTACTGATCAGGCTAAACCCTGATGAGCTCAATTGGTGCAACCCTTGCATACCTTTATCTTCATAGAGAGGCCAATGCTGATTAAGAAACATGGATTGCTGGCTCCTGCTGGTGGAGAAATGGCTACTGAATAGAAAAGGCCAAAGTGTGGCCATGGCCAAAGCCTGCGTGCTCGCCCCAAGAGCTGGAACAGTCTCCGTCACTCTGCTACTGAGCTAGGAAATGAGCAGTGTAACAAAGCCAATTATTGCCAAAGACACAGCTAAGTAGGCTGCAAAATCTGCTCTCCGAGCAAGGGCAATATCTCAATGCTGCTCCTCTTGTGTGTTTTGTACCAATGGTCCAGAAACAATGCTCAGCTTTCCCTCTCAAGCTCCCCTCTGCAGCAGCTCCTCAGGTGACCTGTTTGGGAGCGCGAGTGCTAACACCACGTCGTCTAGACCCTCCTTTGAGCAGAGCTTGGTGATGTGCTGGTTAAAAAGCCAGCAGGGCCCAGCCAATGCAAATGCTAGTGCTGCTGATGGCACTGCACAGCCACGAGCAGTGGTGGGAAATGTGAGTGGCGGGAAAGGCCTAGGGTGGACACAGCTATGAAAATCAGAGCTGGTGAAAGGGTTGGTACAGGGGACATGCCAGCAAAGGTAGTGTGACTGGGAAGGGGAATAACTTAGGCCCAGATCCTCAAAGGTACTAAAGCACTAAGCACCTAAATCGGTGTGTATGTTTGAATTTGCTTAAATACTGCTGAGGATCTGGTCCTTCCACCCTAAGGAAGCAGGAACAAAGGGGGCTATTTCATACCTTCATAAACGCTCCCCTTCACTCCAGCACCTCTGCATTTCCCATTCCCATCTAGGTTATGTTCCTCTTGAGGTACTGAGCCAACTCCCTGCCTCTAACAAGCCCCTGTTCAGTACTTGGGGCTGTAGCAAGCCTGCTGGGGGTTCATGTGCATACATGGAACAAACTTTGGCGAGTGAAAATTCACCCCGGGCAGAGGACCAGCAGAATATGTGAGATTCTATTTTGAGGGCATATATGGTGCCTGGGGCTTGTACTAGCCCTAGGCAGAGGGATGAATTTTGCCCAGAGTGAATGATCTCCATTTTGCAGAAGGGTAAGAGAATTCATCTTGTCCATTGGTATAAAATGGGAAAAATGTTACCATCCCTTGGAAAGGGAGTTAAGGTGGACAATATGAGGCTTAACAAGTTCTCTCAACATTTTAGGTTGTGTCCAGTCAAATGAACCTACTCCAGAAAGTGAACAGCCTGTATTAAATGATCGATTTTATTCCAACTATACACAGCATTTTTAGAATTACAAGTCAAGGGAATACAACATTTCACTGACATCAAAACATTGCTTTGCTCTTAACAAGTGACCACCAATTTGCTAAAAATTAAACGGAGCGGGGCACGTTCCACAAGTTGGAAACCATCCTTCTAGCTCCAAAGATCCCAATGCTGTACATTAATTAAACCTGGGGTTTCTAACTCCTGGCAATCTGAAAGAGGTTACCAATGCTTGGGATAATAATTCTTACCTACCTCACATTGACTTGCAAAGACACTTCAGACTAGCGAATCTATTTAAGACAATTATACTGTGCTCATCACCATGGATAGTGAAAGTCTTACCAACATTTGGTAAGTGTCCTTTGGCAGCACTGCTTCATTGATCCCATCCTTGGTTTAAGGAAGATAAAACAACAATGGCTCCCAAAGAGCAAAGCCCTGGGATCCATATTGTGCTGTTCCAGCAGGTGTAACTTAGGTGCAGTTCCCAGGGAGCCCTGGGGAGATTCAAAGTGCTGACTGGTTTCTCAATTGCAGGATCCAAAGCCCAGATACTGGGGGGAGCTGTGCAGTTACCTCTGCCCTGTAGACAGAACCAGGCTTCTGCTCTTCCGAGATCGCATGAGATTGTTGATCTGGATTTTGATGTTACTATAGTCTTTGCCTGCCAGCTTTGGCTTCCAACTCTTTGTCGCTTTGAACGCTGCATTCACCAGATTGGGCGACAGGGCAGCTTTCTGGTGCGTGCCGGACACATTGGCCTTTCCCCGCCACCGCTGGTGGTAATCCCGTGGCATCGTGTATCTGAACACTGCCAGGGCATACTTGGCAATGTCGCCCTCGGCCTCCTCAAACAGTCTCCTGTCCTCCTCGGGGGAGATGCGCAGGAGGGAGCTGTCGGGTATGCTGGCTGCTGCAGGAGGGTTATGGGGTGGGGATTGTCCCTCAGGGGTAGATGGAACCTCTCCTGATTCCACAGCCTCAGGGTGTCCAGCTGGCAAATTGGTTCCAGTTCTCCCACAATCCATTGCCCTCATTTCATCCATCTCTGCCAGGGGTATCTGGATCTCCCCCACCTTGGGAATCAGGACAGTGCCTGTGGGGAGTCCAGTCACAGCCGGGGCTGGGGCTTGCTCTAGATGGGCCAATCTAGACTCCATCGTGGACACTTTCTTTGTCAAGTCCTCAACATGCTGCCATAGACTCTGATTCTCTCTCATCACTTGCTGCAGCTCCCGGGTCAGAAACCAGAGGGCTGTGTTTCCAGATGGCAGGGATGGTCTGAATATGATGCCTGTAGGCTGTGTTTCTCCTGCGGCAGGTAAATCCTTCTTATTGGCTACACTCTCAGCTATGATTCTCTGCAACTGAAACACATGTAAAAAGTGTCAATTAGTGTGCCATCTGTGGGAAGCACTATAAGCCACACCACCCTGCGCTCAGTGTTGTGAATTCTTAATAGGAATGGGTAATGGGACACAACACTGACTGACCCAGGCCCCTAGCCTGCAATCACTTACACCCATGCTTTGCATGATACACGTGATCCTGCAAGCTGTAAGCACTTGCAGGATCAGGTCCCAAGTTGATAAGGGGCAGGTTCCCGTTGCATTACTTGGTTTGCACCGGTATGGAGGAGCCAATTTTGTTTAGCTTGTGATTTCAATGCCAGCATCGCTGCCTACAGCTCACCCCCTGGTGCGCTGGATACACAAGTACAACTCAGCGTGGCCTGCACTAGCCAGAGCCCCAGTTTCTAACACAGAGCGTCAGCTATGGGTGCTGCTGGAATGGATGCTGTTCTTGTCTAACCTTGCAGCTAAGCTGCATCCTGGCCTGGTTTCAGCCACAGGTAGCGTTTGTAGCATAGAGCAACCTGGTAAGCGTGGGATGATCAAATATAAGTAATGGGTAGGGGACAGCTCCTCAGCCCCATTATAGCTCTTAGAATGTCAACCGTATAGCCTCTCTGTGAAGATCTTGGCCCATTCCCTGTGTATGCATGCCTGCCACAGGGCCAGCAGAGAGCCCCCTGTCAGGGCATGGACAAAAGGTGCAGGGGTCTCTGTGTATGCACACTCTAGCTACCCCGATGTCCTGTCAGGGAGGGCTGCTGAGGGATGCCTGTGGTACGAAAGGGCTAATGGGGTCCCTTGCTTGCTGGTGTGAGTTTGTGTTGGAACAAAATTTCCTCACAGGGACATGTCAGTCACTGTTGGATTAAAGATCAGATATTTTAAAACCCAGCTCTGCTCTGTTACCAGTAGGGACTGAATTAACTATGAGTAGCTTTAAGACCCTAATTTAAACACTTCGGTAAATTAGTATGTTTGCATTTTCCTCAGCTTGGACAGTGAAAGCAGAGGGACCCGTGTCAGTGTTTATCTAGTCAGTTTCATAGCAATATCATATAGCTCAAGTTAGGG
Organism: Lepidochelys kempii; assembly: GCF_965140285.1. Lineage (NCBI taxonomy): Eukaryota > Metazoa > Chordata > Testudines > Cheloniidae > Lepidochelys > Lepidochelys kempii. The sequence goes on along the minus strand of NC_136392.1, from coordinate 24,960,937 downwards.
TTACCATAGGTTGGGTTTTCCCAGACATGACCCTTTTTTTTGATCCTCCACCCTCTGTGCAGGTGGATTTTTCAAATCAGAGGCAATATCTGGGATTTTTGCAGAGCAGATTTTTTGCAGAGCTGTCTCCATGCCTGATTAGGCCCTTCCCTGCAGATGCACCTGCCAGATCCCACCCAGCTAGGTCCCGGCTCCCAGCCCTGGGGAGGGGGAAAGGCCCACAGGGAGGTGTGACTGATGACTACTGCTGTGTCATGGTTCTGCGCCAGCTTCCCTACCACTATGACTGGGAGCAACACTGTCCCCACCTTGAGAGTGAGGCCCCTGGTTCCCCCTCCCAATACACACCCACACCCCTCCCTCCAGCACCCCCCAGGTACCTCCACCCCTGGCAGTGTCCTGTCTTTGGGAACCAGAAATATGGTAACCCTAGATCAAGTTCACTTGATTCGAACCATAACAGAGGCAAATTAGGGCAATCTTTAGATTTTTTGAAACCCACGATGATAAACTGCATTCATTCAATTACATTCATGAAAACATTTCTATTTCTAAAGATGTTTTTATCTAATTTTTGTGGGTTTTGTATATGACACCTATGTTTCCTCCCCGCCCCCCCCCCCCAAAAATCTGTTGTGATTTAACTCCCTGGTGTGTTTTCTTGGTGCAAACTGAGAGAGAAATATAAAACCAGCATAAGCAATTCAAAGGAAACTAGTTTAAGTTTTTTGTTTAAATGTTCTATGGACAACATAAGTAAAGATTAACTGAGTAGCTTTTACCTCAAATTTGTGTATTTTTTTTAAAGAAAAGCATATGAAGAAAAATATTCTCTGTAGTACACTAATTGCATCGTCTGAATTCAGTGGTTATTCACTGTAAGCGTCTGCAGTGTCAGACAGGAAATGAAAACATGTTAAAAACAGAATGACTTATAAGGTGCTTGAGCATACTTTGCATTTTCCTTTCAAAAGGACACATCAGATTTGACCTACTTGGAGAATTCCAAAGGTTTCAACTAACTTGGCTGGGCGGGGGGAGAGAAATCCCCCACATTTTCCCTTTGGGCTGAAACGCAGCATCAGCAAAATAAGACTATAGGGAATCTTCCCGAGAATGTTCTAAGGGAAAGGAAATGTGTTAAGAATGGAAAGACTTATTAGAATGGAATGATCTGACGTCTCAGGATCCTAACCCCTTCCCAGTGACCTCCATCTGATATTCTGTTTGGTTACATTTAAGGGTTAATTACAAACAAGCGTTAAAAAAGCCAAAGGCCAACAGAGTTTGCAACCTCAAATCCTGCAACATTAAAAAACTTAAAACAAAACTAATTGGAAATGGATGCAGGGGCCTTTGAGCTTCACCACAGACATCCATGCCCTGAAGGAGGCCAGGTTCCCTTGTTCTATTCCCCAAACCAAATTGGTGGTGTAGTAAACAATCCTGCAGAGACACAATTACAGCAAATGCCTTGGAATCAAGAAATGACTGTACCTTGTAAGGCCAATGAGGCATCCTGAGCCAGACCAGGAGGGACAGCAACAGCAACAAATCTCAGTAACAGGACTTGAGTCTTTCCAGGCTGTAGAGGAACTGACCAAGGTAGCTGTGCTTTATAAAGGACCAGGCATTGTTCTCTCAAGGTGCCCTTTCTGATGCAATCAAGTTGCCATTGGCTGGATTTGAATTCCTGGGGTGTTTCTCACACAAACTAACCAACATACTCTTCCATCCCAATTCTGAGGTTCTTACTCAGTAAAACTGCTATTGACACAGACAGGTCTGGTTTTCTTATGGGATTGTACAGCACCTAGGACATATGCCTGTGTGCTGAGCACCTTTTAATGCAAGGGGCCAAGTTTGATGTTTTTGGCCTAAGACACTTTGTGACTCCCTCAACTTATTTGCTCAACATGCCTCCATGTGTTTAAAAAAAAAAAATCCCAAACCTCCAGCAAGGCCGTGTCCTTTGTGCGTTGCCATCCGTACACAAGTAACTGTCCCATTAACTACAGGCTTTGAGAGCCCCTGTTTCTGATACTTCTCAACCAGTCATTCCCAGTGTGTATTCAGCCTTGATAAGCAGTGGAATTCTGTTGTCCGAGCATTATGATTTCCTTGGAGCAGGAGTTTTGGTCAGGAGGATATTAGTTTGCCAGGTCTCCCTTGAACTACATGATACATGGTAGTGGTGGTGTGTTGTTTTTTTTTCTGAGCCTGGAATTTTGCATTTCAGGATCCCCAGAGGCCATTATTTTCTTTTGGGAGTGAACGACCCATTGGTGACTCATGGGAGAGAGAAAACCAGCTCGAACCTGATGGTGGGGTTTGCTAAGTGGGAATGGTATTTCAGTCTGACAGTGATTGGCAGGTCCTGATATGGGGGCCTGGTTTGAACCAGGCAGTGTTGCTGAGTCTGTGAATTGGAAGTTGGGGATGAAGGGCCTGGTGCTCGCCTCACTTTATGGGACGGCAGGGGAGCCAGAGTTGGGATGTGAGTCACAGATGTGGGTAAGGGACTTGGCACCTTCTTTACATGCCCTTCCCCTGCCTGGTATCCCTGGGAATCCCCACAGCAGATTGGGGCTTCCCAGCCCAGATGGGGACAGGCTGGGAGCAGGAAGTTTCCATGGCTTTCTCCACTCCTCTCCCCAAGACATTGGGCATCTCGATACAAATCTACTTCGGAGATAATGCTGCTAGGAGCAGCAGTGAGTCCTCTCCAGGCCTGCCAGCCTGCTCCACGGGGAGGGGAATGATGTGGGGTCCAGCAATGGACAGCTGTACTGGTGGAGCAGGATGGAGACTTCGGAAAGCCATTGAGAGCTTGGCTCTCTGCAGGGCTGCCCCAAGATCTCAAAGGCACTGAAGAATTTCTAGGCTGCAGACACTGCTTCCTTGGAGGGAACCTTCCCACTGCCCAGAAGTGACCTCTCTGACCTCTCATGTAACTTGAGAATGCCAGTCACTGTTCATCCCCTTCACCCACTGCCCCTCCTTGGCCAGTCATTTAAAAAACCCCACATTTCTCCCATGATGGTGACCAGCAGTGAGAATGGCACGAACAGTCCCTATCCTGTCAACCTGCAAAGCCACCCACTTCTGGATTTCCCAGTCCACCTATGCCTGGCTTTTAGGCTTCAGTCCAGCATGAGGAGCTCTAGTGCAGGGTCCGGGGCCTGTGAAGAATCTCACTGATAGGGCTCCATGCCACTAGATCGAAGATGGGCCCTAGGGCTGTAAGCTCTTTGGGCAGGCTTGGCTTTTACTTCCCTGCCTCATACAGCTCTTTGCGCATTGCTGGTGCTAAGCAAATAATAGACACTGCAAAGTTTCTAGCTGACTTCCCCCTCTCCCTTGGGCTCTCTCAGAAAGGGGGACAAAATGGCTCTAACGAATAATGGCTGCCATACGTCAATTCAGTCAGAGGTTTTGGTTCTCAGGGATGGTGAGATTTTCACAAGAAACACACTTCTGTCTGAAAACACACTTTCCTTACTACTCCCAGTCACACCGCAGCTCACCAGGATGGTAAGAAATCAAAATGAAATCTCTGCTTGCTCAGTTTCTTTATTCTGTCAATACAATGGCACTTTGTCTGTAGTCACTTTTACCTTTATATGTCAGTCTTTTCTCCTTTGCTGGACAGGACATCAGTTGTTCCTGTGGACTGTTCGCAGCAAAAGTGGAGTAAAACATGCTTTTGCAAAACTATAAAAATAATCGGGGTGTGGGGTGGAGGTGGGGAGCATGATTAGTCCCTGAAAGTCCTTTTTAAATGTTTATTTTACTCTGATTAGTTTCACTTTGAAAGTGTCATGTTAACAGGTAGAATCCTGCTGTTGGCTGTTGTATTGAAAAATATCTTCTGAAATTCACCTCATCCAATGTTATGTTGAATCAATTAGTGTTCCTGGCCCTGCTGTGGGTATGAAGAGTTCTTATTTTCTGTTCTCCCCCGGGATTGCTACAGAAGGTAAACTTCAATTTAAACACATTTCATAATAATTTTCTAGCCCATCTGTTCATAAATAAATCCTTCAGTCTGTGACCCAATGCAGGGCAAACTAACTAACTGCCTCTACAGTCAGTCAGCTTGAAACAGCTGAGGGGCCTGAGTCTATAGCCATTGAAGTCCAGAGGAGTCATTTTACGGACTTCAAAGGGCTTTGGATCAACTTCTAGCAGAGGTGTCAACTGCCCAATTCATCTCAATGGGGTGTTAACTGTCAAATCTCCTAGCAGCTGAGGTGGCCTCATTTCACTGCTGTTTGCCTTGGTGACAATATCCAGGCTGCTAATGAGCTTTTCCACTGGGGTTTGCAATTTTCATTCCTTTGAAAGATTTTTGCAGTATGAAGATGGGGATGATATTGACATGCTTTGGTGGTAAGATTGAGTGGGCATGGTGGTAAATGTCTGAGGTATAACAGTGGTTCCCAAAATGTTAGGTCAAATCCATGGAAATAAACTGCACAACAATTTGAGATGGTATTTTATTGTAACTACATACACCACATTTACAATTACAAGCTTTTATTCAATGCAAGGGAATTAATTTTCAGTGGTGCAACTGTAACCCACACATCTTCTGGGTGTGGTGTTCTGTCCCATCTAGTGGCACGGGGGTGGGGGGGCGAGAGAGAGAGATTATGAATCTGCTCTACAGCTTTAACTCACAGTCAGTTGGTTTTTAGCTCATGCTGTAGAGGCTCATGCACTAAACTCCAGAGGTCCCTGGTTTGATGCTGCCAACCGGGTCCATCAGTGTTACACAACGATAACAAAATATTGATGCGAACAAGTGAGCCATTACTTTGCTTAAAAGTACACACTGACACACTGGTACCTTCCTCCCTGCCCCCCAAGCTAGAAACCTCAGGCTTAATGTATAACAGGTGCATTGGGATCCTTGGAGCTAGAGAGAAGCTGGGGGTTAGTAACCAACTTGAAAATATTTATCAGTGCTGGAGGGTAGTTTGACAGACCTTGATTAAAACAGAACAGTCTCAATAAGACCTATCATACCAGCACGTATGAGAGACTGACGCTGTGATCTGAGCAGCAGAACCTGCTCTGCGCATATTCATTTGGCTCATGTTGATGTCTTTATAGCCTTTTCTTGTTGGAATCCTTTTTTGTGCCCCTACTGCTAATTGCCAGAGTATGATTACATTTCTCTAAAGCACACCAATAAGAATACCAGGAGATTTTCTAACCATAATTCCTACTCATAATATTTACCTCCACCAAAAATAAATCCAGTATTAACATGCAAAACCCCTTGAACTGTCTAATCTGTTTAAGGCACCTATACTGTGCTCATGACCATGCAGAGTGAGGGTCTTATCAACATTTGGTAAATATCTTTTGGCAGCACTGCTACAATTGTGGTTTAACTTGGTTAAAACTGTGGCCTCCCAGAGAGCAAACCCACTGAGTGCCTGATCCTGCCGGCATAACTCAGGCACAGCTCCCCTTGGAGCCATGGGGAGATTGCCAAAGCTGACTGGTTTCTCAGGATTTTCTTTATGCTGCTGTGGCATCCAAAACCCTGGCACAGGGGGGAGCTGTGCTGTTACGACTGCCCTGTAGACACAACCAGGCTTCTGCTCTTCCGGGATCGCATGAGGTTGTTGATCTGGATTTTGAGGTTACTATAGTCTTTGCCTGCCAGCTCTGGCTTCTGCTTCTTTGCTGCTTTGAACGCTGCATTCACCAGATTGGGTGACAGGGCGGCTTTCTGGTGCGTGCCGGACACATTGGCCTTTCCCCGCCACTGCTGGTAATAATCCTGCAGCATTGTGTCTCTGAACACTGCCAGGGCATACTTGGCAATGTCCCCCTTGGCCTCCTCAAACAGTCTCCTGTCCTCCTCCAGGGAGATGTGCAGGAGGGAGCTGTCAGGTATGCTGGCTGCTGTAGCAGGGTTATGGGGCAGGGATTGCTTGTCGGAGACAGATGGAGCCTCTCCTGATTTCACATCCCCAGGGTGTATAGCTGACAAGCCTCAGTCCCCTCACAGTCCACTGGCCGTGTGTCATTGACCTCTGCCACTTTGGGAATTAGGACCACACCTGTGGTGTGTACAGCCTCATCTGGGGTTGGGGCTTGCTCGAGGCCTGCCAGTCTGGATTCCATGATGGACATTTTCTCTGTCAACTCCTCAGCATGCTCCTCTAGCCTCTGGTTCTCCTCTCTTGTTGCAGCACCTGGCATGGCATCCAGATGGCAGCATCCCTAGAAAGCAGTGAGGGTTTAAGGTGACACCTGTCGGTAAGGGTTTCCCCCAGCATTGGTGAGTTATTCTGCAGATTCTTTCGGTTGGCTCTAGGTTCAGCTGAGAGGCTTTGCCCTTGCACCTGAAACATGAATTAAAAAAAAGAAGAAGAAGCAGCTTAGTGTGCAGTCTGCATGCAACACAACAGGCCTATCACTGTGCATTGTGTGTGTAGGTTTCTAAAATGGGAATACACAACACCTGTTCATCCAGCCCTGTATCCTGGAAGTGCTTACATCCATGTTTCACTTGATGCATGTGACTTGTCCTGTTGTAAGTACCTGCAGGATTGTGCCCCGAGTTGATAAAGGGCAGCCTCCCATTGCATTACTTGGTTGGAACAGGGTCCCCATAGAGAAGCCAGTGCTATCTTAGCGTGTGATTTCAACCCCAACATCACTGCCTGAAGCTCATGCCCTGGTGCTCTGGGTGCACGTGTACAACCTCCACTTGACCTGCACCAGCCAACACTTGAGTTTCTAACACAGGGTGTCAGGTGTGAGTGCAGCTGAACACTGAAAAATCCTGCAGAGAAACAATTACAGCAAAGGCCTTGGAATCAGGAAATGACAGTACCTTGCTATTCCATGAGGCACCCTGAGGCCGGAACAGGAGGGGCATCAAGATTTTTTTTTTTTAGTCCCTAACAGAGCACCCAGCACAAAACCAGCTGTTCCATCCCTGGTATGGATATTATCAAAGAAGAATAATGACAAGGCTTTCCCAGAGACCAGAGCAGTGGGGATGGGGAAGTCACAGACAGAGGGAAATATGGCTATATGGGATAGAACAGTCCACCATTAACATTTAATGTCGAGCTTTATTCCCATGAAAGAACCTTTCAAATGAATGAAACTTGCAAACCCCAGTGCCTGGATATTGCCTCCAACACAAAGGGCAGTGCAAGAGGTATCAATGGGGCCACCTCAGCTGCCAGAAGGAGGTTTCACAGTGAATACCCCATTGAGATGAATGGACCAGTTTTCACACCTCTACTAGAAACTGATCCAAAGCCCTTTGAAGTCCATAATGATGACTCTTGATATCAGTGGACTCAGGCCTCTCCAGTTGTTTGGTTGTTTGTCTGCAAGGTCAGTGAGGTTTTTCCATTGCCCTGCATTGGGTCACAGACTGAAGGATTTGTTTACAGCCAGACGGGCTAGAAAATTATTATAAAACGTGTTTCAGCTGAACATAAGAGTGGCCATGTTGGGTCAGACCAAAGGTCCATCTAGCCTAGTGTCCTGTCTCCCGACAGTGGCCAGTGCCAGGTGCCCCACAGGGAATGATCAGAACAGGTCATCAATAAATGATCCATATCCTGTCAACCATTCCCAGCTTCTGGCAAAGAGAGGCTAGGGATACCATCCCTGCCCATCAATGGCCTATCCTCCATGAACTTATCTACCGCTAATTCTTTTTTGAACCCTCTACCTTCTGTAGAGAACACTGGGGAGACCAGGAAATACAATCACATTTTATCCCTGAAAGATGTTTTTCTCCCTGTTATTGTGAAGCACCCACAGAACAACAGGGAAACAGATTGCTGCTGTTCACAATAAAGTAACTTACTGTTCAGGGGAAATAGTGAAAGTGATAAAGGACAAAGTGTCTGCCAATGAACACAGTAAACAACTGAGCAAGCAGATATTTCATTGTGTTCTCTTGCCATCTTGGAGACCTTAGTTGTGCCTGGGAGTAGTAAGGAAAGTGGGTTTTCAGACACAAGTGTTTTTAGTGTGGAAAACCCCAACATATCTGAATCTTCTCACTTATATGCGCCTATGGCAGCCTTTATTCCTTAAAGCCATTTTGTCCCCCCTTCTGAGAGAGCCTAGGGGAGAGGGGGAAGTCGGCTGGACACTTATCGGTGTCTATTATTTGGTTAGCACCAGCAATGTGCAAAGAGCTGTATGAGGCAGGGAAGTAAAAGCTACGCCTGCCCGAAGAGCTTACAGCCCAAGGGCCCATCTTAGATCTAGGGGTGTGGAGCCCTGCCAGTGAGATTCTTCACAGGCCCCAAATCTGCACTAGAAGTCCTCCTGCAGGACTGAAGACTAAAAGCCAGGCTTGAAGAGGTTGAAATCCAGGGGTGTGGGTGGGTGATGGCGGGGCAGGGGGGCACAGGGGAGGCTAAAACCTTAGGGTTTAGGAATTATCTGTGGAATTGTGATTTCTGGTCGGCATCATGGAGGGAAGTGTTTATTTTGTTTCTAGGCCTTGGAGCACAGAGATGGGAAGGACATTGCACACACAGGGGCCGTGGCAGTGGGGATGTCACAGGGCCAATGGAGTGTGGGGAGACTGAGACCAACTCGTCATCTAGCCACCTGTCCCTGAGGCTGTGGAATCAGGAGAGACTCCGTCCTCCTCAGTGGAAAAGTTCCTGCCCAATAGCCCTCCCACAGGCCATAGCGTTTGTAATGAGGCCCTGTGAGGCTGGAGAGATCAAATATAAGTAGAGGAGAGGGCAAAGGGTTAACTCCTCGACCCCGCTACAGCTCCTAGAAAGCTGACCACTGACAGCCTCGCTGCAAAACTCTTGGCCCATTCCCGACAGCTTTCTGCTTGTGTGTTTGCATCTCAGGACCACCCCTGATCCCACTGCCCTGTCATGGCCAGGGGCCCAGCTGGGATTCCTGGGTAAGCCCACTCCAGCCACTCTGCTCTCCAGTCACTTTGAGGGCAGCTGAGGGATGTCTGCAGCACAAAAGGGCCATGGAGATCTTGCCAGTTGGTTTTGCATGAAAATATTCTCATAGGGACATTTCAGTCACTGTTAAACCTCAGATATGAAATAAAACCAGCCCTGACCTGTTACTGATAGGGACTGAGTAAAATATGAATATTTTAAGTCCCTAATATAAACAATCTGGGTAAACAAAGATGTTTGTATTTTCCTCAGCTGGAACAGTAGAAGTAGACTGGTATTTTTAAGATCAACTAGGTTTGTATGATATTGATGTGAAATTAACTTCTTGATTCTAACAATAATAGCGGGTACCTTTGATGTTTTAAAAATAACAAGACAGTTAACCTCATTCATTCAATTATGTTCACTGAAAATATTTCTATTTATGTCAAGGATTTCTGAACCAAAAATTGATGTAGGCTTTCTTTAAAAAAAAATCACACGTACAGGAAGAGTCTAACTAAAGATAAGCCTATAATGTTTTTGGTTTTGGTTTTTTTTCGTGGTAGCGGGTTCCCAGATGATTTAAATAGTCATTCTCCTGCAGCGTTTACAACTCAAACATTGCAGCATTTTGCTAGTGCATGAGACCCAGGGAAGGAACTGTCGACTGGGTTTTCACTGGGCAAACTGAAAGGCAAAAAGGAAACAGAATAAACAGTTAACACTGAACTAGTTTTTAATATCTGTTTAAATGCTCTGTAATTTAGCAAGACAGGTTAAGATGACTGGGTAACATTCACTGCAGCATTGTCCATGTAACAGAAAAGTGCATATAGGAAATACTGATAATATTGGAGTAATAAAACTGTATGGGAGCCATGCCCCAGGATTCAAATCCAGCCAGTGATGACTTGATTGCATCAGAATGGGCTCTTCCAGAAAAACAATGCCTGGTCCTGTATAAAGCTCAGCTACCTTGGTCAGTTCCTCTAATGCCTCTGAAGACTTTGGTTCTGTTGCTGCATTCCTTGCCAGTGCTGTCCCTTCTGCTCTGGCTGTAGGATGTCTCCTAAGAATAAGGTACAGTCATTTCCTGATTCCAAGGCCTTTGCTGGTGTTTGTCTTTCTGCAAGATTGTATATCCCACAGTGAGTTTGGTTTGGGGAAGGGAAAGGAAAGGAAGGGAAGGGGGCAGGGGGGGAGAACTGGCCTCCTTCCTGTCATGAATGGCTGAGGTGAAGCACAAATCTTCTCTTCTGTTTTTAATCAGTTTAACTTTGTTTCCTAATGGTGTGGGGTTGGGGTTGTCATAGCAACTGATTTCACTGGCATTTTAAAATCAAGCAGGGCAAATCTGACATGTCCTTTTTTAAAAGCAAATTGCAGATGAATCCTAAACTAAATCAGAATCTGCAGTGTAATTTAACACTCAAGGGACTGAGAAAACTGTTTCTTAATGCTCTGGGGGCAAAGACTGTCCTTTATTATGGAATTGTACAGCCCCTAGCACAATGGGGCCCAAATTGGTTATGGCCTTTGGTCAGTACTGCAGTAATAATGATCTGATATGGTCTTTGCTGCACATAACATGTTTCCTTTTCAAAACCTTCTACTGCATTGCTTTCTTCATAACTGAATGGGCCCGGGGAAGCAGCCAGTTCATTTGCGCCCCCGCCGCCCCCCAAGATCTTCTGCCTGATAATGCAGAGATGGGATTAGAAGTTACAGTGCCTCTTTGTCTGGAGAGAAATCTGTGGTTAGAAAGCAGGAGTTTGAACTGTTGTAAGAGCAAGGGTTTTTGTTTGTTTGTTTTGGGGTTTTTTTGGTTAAAAAAATAGCTTTGAAAGGTCTGGTTTTTTTTTTAAAAAAAAACAACATTCAAATAGGAACTGCATTTCCCTACACATTACTGCATTTGTTATTGCAGACAGTCAGTGACTCGGTGATTAGTGTGTTCTATAAATATTTTCGCTGTGCACTTTTAAATAGACAGTGTTGTAGTACATTTTGCACACTAATCGTATGCTGGGAATAACAGAGTATTTGAACAACATTTAAAAATGAGTTTACTCTTCTGCTATTTGCTTTTTGCTTTTCTCTCTGCTTGCCCAGCAGCTTGTTTCTCCCCTGGTTCTCATGTACTTAAAACTTTGCATTATTTGACCCTATTATTGGAATCAACAAGTGAACTTGGTGTATATGATATTGATGTGAAATTGACGTTAGCACCCTACTTCCTAAAACTGACCCCTCTAGTTTTGTTATTCGGGCTGAGTTCTGGGCAGACGTATTATTTTTACCCAGATCATTTACATCTAAATGTTTAAACTATTTAACTCAGACCACGGCTGGAGGCAGCTTATCTGGAAGTGCAAACAAGGACCGTGTACGGCTGCATCCATAGCTGACAACCATAGCTGGTGAGGCCAGGCCAAGCTTAGCTTGTACTTGGTGTATCTGGAATGCCAGGGAGCGAGCTGTAGGCAGCGATGCTGGTGTTGAAATCATCAGCTAAGACAACCTTGCCTCATCCGTATGGCCCCTGTTCAAACAAATAATGCAGGGGGAGGCTGCCCCCAGGTCCTAATCCTGAATAGTGCTTACAATGGGACTGCTCATGTGTGTCCAGTGAAGCATGAGAGTAAGTGCTTTCAGGCCTGGATTAATAGGTGCTGTGTGTTCCTATTGCCCACCCCACCTGTATTAGAAATCTGTGCTCAGTGAACACAGTGGAAGGTCTACAGCAAGGGTTCGCAAACTGGGGATCAGGACCCCTCAGGGGGATCATGAGGTTATTACATGGGGGTTCGCGAGCTGTCAGCCTCCACCCCAACTCCCACTTTGCCTTGAGCATTTATAATGGTGTTAAATATATAAAAAAGTGTTTTTAATTTATAAGGGGGGGTCACACTCAGCGGCTTGCTATGTGAAAGGGGTCATCAGTACACAAGTTTGAGAACCACTGGTCTACAGTACTTCACACAGACTGCACACTATTCTAACACTTTACTCTGTGTGTTTCAGGTGCAAGTGCAAAGCCTCCCAGCTGAGCAGAGAACTGAGAATAAGAATCCACAGAGTAACCCATCCCCACCGGAGCAAACATCCCTTCCAGGTGTCATCTTGAAACCCACACTGGCCTCCTGGGATGCAGCTGTCTGGACGCTGGGCCAGGAGCTGCAGCAAGCGGGGAGAGAGAATCAGAGTCTCGGTGAGCATCTTGAGGACTTGACAAAGAGAGTGTCCACGATGGAATCCAGGCTGGCTGCTCTTGAGCGAACCCCACTCCCAGCTGTTGCTGGCCACCCCCCAGGCACTCTCCTGATTCCCAAGGTAGAGGAGATCCAGATACCCCTGGCAGAGATGGATGAAATGAGGGCAATGGATTGTGGGAGAACTGGAACCAATTTGCCAGCTGGGCACCCTGAGGCTGTGGAATCAGGAGAGGTTCCATCTACTCCTGAGGGACAGTCCCCGCCCCATAACCCTCCTGCAGCAGCCAGCATACCCGACAGCTCCCTCCTGCGCATCTCCCCCGAGGAGGACAGGAGACTGTTTGAGGAGGCCGAGGGCGACATTGCCAAGTATGCCCTGGCAGTGTTCAGACACATGATGCCTCGGGATTATTACCAGCAGTGGCGGGGAAAGGCCAATGTGTCCGGCACGCACCAGAAAGCTGCCCTGTCACCCAATCCGGTAAATGCAGCGTTCAAAGCGGCAAAGAGACGGAAGCCAAAGCTGGCAGGCAAAGACTATAGTAACATCAAAATCCAGATCAACAACTTCATGCGATCCCGGAAGAGCAGAAGCCTGGTTGTGTCTACAGGACAGATGTAACAGCTCCCCCCCAGTACCCGGGCTTTGGATCCTTCCTATAGAAGAGTTAAGAAAATCCTGGGAAACCTATCACCACTGGGAATCTCTCCATGGCTCCAAGGGGAGCTGTGCCTGAGTTATGACTGCAGGATCAGGCACTCAGTGTTGTGCAGATCTCATGACTTTGCTCTTTGGCAGGCCACAATTTTATCCCAATTACAACATGAAGGGGACAAGCAGTGCTGCGAAAAGATATTTACCACATGTTGGTGAGACCTTCACTCTGCATGGTGATGAGCACAGTATGGGTGCCTTAAATAGATTAGATAGCTGAAGGGATTTTGCACATTTAATGGGGTGTAAGAATGATGTTTTAAAAAAATCTCCTAGTATTGTTACTGATGTGTGTAGAGAAATGGAATCATAGTGTGGCAACAAGCACACAAGAAATTATCCTAAGAAGAACAAGCCCTAAAGACATCAAAATTAGTCAAACGAATGTGTGCAGAGCAACTGCAGTTCAGCTCACTATGTCACTGTCTTATTCCTGCTGGTTTGCTGCTTTATGATAAATGTCTTTTCGGGGTGCTGGAACAATCTGTGTAGCGGGCTTGGTGCTGAGAGCCATTGAACTACACTGTAAACCCTGTATATAATAGAATCACCTTCAAGCCAGAGGTGGGGCAGCACCCCTAGTTCCAGTACCTAGGCATCTTATGGAAACTGTTCTTGTTTAATAAAGTTCTGTCAAACTGCTCTCCAGCATTCAGAAATGCTTTAAGATTTGTTACTTGGCATCCCTCTAGCTCCAAGGATCCTAACGTATGTGTGTACAGGGTGTTTTTTTTTTTTTTTAAACCAGTATGTAATTTTAAGAAAAGTAACGGCTCACTTGTTTGCAGGAAAATAATATTTTGTCATCGGTGCATCACTGAAATGAATTCCCTTGAATTGTATGAAAGCTTGTCATTGTGGTGCATAGCTCTAATAAAATACCTTCTCCAATTTTTGTGGGAAAATTTTGGGAACCCCTGTTAATCCTGAGATGTTTAATCCCCAACCTCCAGCCCAGAGGATGTCAATATCATCCCCATTTCACACTGCAAAAACCTTTCAAATGAATGAAAGCCCAGTGGAAAAAGTTCAGTAGCAGCCTGGATATTGCCACCAAAGCAAACAGCTGTGAAAAAATTGTTGATGAGGCCGCCTCAGCTGCTCCAAGATTTGACAGTTAACACCCCATTGAGATGAATTGGGCAGTTGACACCTCTGCTAGAAGTTGATCTAAAGCCCTCTGAAGTTCATAACAAGATTCCTTTTAACTTCAGGTTTCAGAGTAACAGCCGTGTTAGTCTGTATTCGCAAAAAGAACAGGAGTACTTGTGGCACCTTAGAGACTAACCAATTTATTTGAGCTTATGCTCAAATAAATTGGTTAGTCTCTAAGGTGCCACAAGTACTCCTGTTCTTTTAACGTCAGTACAGACTCAGGCCCCTCAGCTGTTTAAGACCGATTGTAGAGGCAGTTAGTTAGTTTGCCCTGCATTGGGTCACAGACTGAAGGATTTATTTATGAACAGATGGGCTAGAAAATTATAAAATATGTTTAAATTGAAATTTACCTTCTGTAGCAATCCCTCTGGAGAGCAGGAAATAATAACTCTTCATGCCCACAGCAGGGCCAGGGGCACTAATTGATTCAACATAACATTGGATGAGGTGGATTTCAGAAGATATTTTTCAATAAAACAGCCAACAGCAGGATTCTACCTGTTAACATGACACTTTCAAAATGAAACTAACCAGAGTACAATAAGCATTTAAAGGGAATTGCAGGGGCTCATCCTGCTCCCCACCCTCCCTGATAATTTTTGTGGTTTTACCAAAAAAAAGTTTTTCTCCCCTTTTTCTGTGACAGATTCACAGGAACAACAGGGAAACTGCTCGCTGATGTCCTTTCCAACAAAGGAGACAGACTGTGTAAAAGTGACTACAGACAAAGTGCCATTGTATTGACAGAATAAAGAAACTGAGCAAGCAGAGATTTCATTTTAATTCTTACCATCCTGGTGAGCTGCAGTGTGACTGGGAGTAGTAAGGAAAGTGTGTTTTCAGACAGAAGTGTGTTTCTTGTGAAAATCCCACCATCCCTGAGATCCAAAACCTCTGACTGAATTGGCATATGGCAGCCATCATTTCTTACAGTTATGTTGTCTCCACTCCTGAGAGAGCCCAGGGTAGAGGGGAGAGTCAGCTGGAAACTTTGCAGCATCTATTATTTGCTTAGCACCAGCAATGCGCACAGAGCTGTATGGGGCAGGGAAGTAAAAGCCAAGCTTGCCCAAAGAGCTTACAGCCCAAGGGCCTATCTTGCAACTAGATCTCGTGGTGTGGAGCCCTGTTAGTTAGATTCTCCAAATCTGCACTAGAGCTCCTCCTGCAGGACTGAAGCCTAAGAGGCAGGCCTAGGTGGACTGGGAAGTCTAGACGGGGGATAGCTTTGCTGGCAGATGGGTAGGGGACTGTTTGTGCCATTCTCGCTGCTGGTCAGCATCAGGGGAGAAGTGTTTTTTGTTTTTTTTTTGTTAAGAATGGCCTTGATGGCTGACGGGGCCTAGGGCCCTGGACTGGGGAGGGCTTTGAAGATGGGTGAAGGGGATGAACAGGGACTAACACTCTCCCTTTCAGGGAAGAGGTCAGAGGGAACACTTCTGGGCATGGGGCAGGGTTTCTCTACTGGTCCCTCTGCAGGAGTAGGGCCTGGAAACCTTGTGGTACCTCTGAGATCTTGACAAGCTATTACCAGCAGGACAGTGGGGTGGGAGGAGGTATTTTTTCATATTCTCTGTGTATAAATAAAGTCTGCTGCAGTTTCCACGGCATGCATCCGCTGAAGTGAGCTGTAGCTCACGAAAGCTCATGCTCAAATAAACTGGTTAGTCTCTAAGGTGCCACAAGTACTCCTTTTCTTTTTGCGAACCCCTCAGGGGTTTTTTCCAACTTTTATCCTGTGCCACTTCTACAGCTGCCCATTGCTGGACCCCACATCATTCCCCTCCTTGGAGCAGGCCAGCAGGCTTGGAGAGGAGTGTCTGCTGCTCCTAACAGCGTTAGCTCCAGGATAGCTTTGCACTGAGAGGCCCAATGTCTTAGGAGGGGAGAAAGCTATGGAAACTGCCTACTCCTAGCCTGCTCCCACCTGGCCTGAAAAGCCCCAACCTGTTGTGGGGATTCCCAGAGATACCAGGCAGGGGAAGGGCATGCAGAGAGGAGGCTGTGTCCCTTACCCACATCTGTGCCTCCCATCCCAACTCTGGCTCCCCTGCCATCCCATAAAGTGAGGTGAGCCCCAGGCTCTTCATCCCCAACTTCCCATTCACTGACTCAGCAAGACAGCCTGGTTCGAGCCAGGCCGCAGTATCAGGGGCTGCCAATCCTGAAATACCATCCCCAGATAGTAACCTCCACTCTCAGATTCAGGCTGCTTCTCTCACGCCCTTGGGTCACCAATGGTTCGTTCACTCCCATAAGAAATAGCGGACTCTGGGTATTGTTCCCATGTCAACTGAGTTCTCAGAATGCAAAATTCCAGGCTCAGCAAAACCACCCCATGTTTAATGTTCCTCAAAGGAGCCCTGACAATGCAATATCCTGGTTACCAAAGCTCTTGCTCCGTATCCTTGCTCCAAGGACTTAACAAAGCTCAGACAAAGGATGTCCACTGCTTGTTTATCTTCAGGGCTGAATACAGTTTGGGAACATCCACAGAAATGGTGATTAACAAACCCTGTGGTTAATGGGACAGCAACTTTGTACAAGGATTGCAAAGCAGAGAGAACAATGGCCTTGCTGGAGGTTTTTAAATAGAGTGGCACATTGAGCAAACAAGGATGGGTTGAGGAAGCCACAAAGTGTCCAGCTAAAAACAACAGTTTGGGTCCTTACATTAGAGATGTAAGTGAAAGTGGCTTTTCCAAGCCACTCAGCCCCCAAACCCATTGTCCAAGAAAGTCAAATCCTGTCAATGGCAGTTTATCCCAGGAAGCACCTCAGAACTGAGATCAAAGGGTAAAAGCTCTAGCTTTCTACATGCTGGTTGCTTTCTGAAAGCCCTGCCCCCAAGATTCAAATCCAGCCAATGGTGACATGATCGCATCAGAATGGGAGCATAGAGTGCCTGGTCCTGTATAAAGCACAACTACCTTGGTCAGTTCCTCTGTGGCCTCAGAAGGTTTGTGGCCTGTTGCTTGTCTTGCTGCTGTCCCTCCTATTCTGGTTTAGTAAGGTATGAGCCATTTCTTTATTCCAATATCTATGCTGTAATCATCTCTCTGCAGTTTTGTTTGGGGAAGGGACTGGGGGAAACCGTCTGCCTTCGGGGTATAGATGTCTGAGGTGACCAAAGTGCAAAGGCCTCTCTTCTGTTTCTTCTTAGTTTAACTTTGGTTCCTAATGGTGGAGGTTTGGGGTTGTCATAGCAATAAATTTCACTGGCCTTTTGAAACCAAGCAGGACAAATTCAAAGTGTCCTTTGTTTAAAAATGAAAATGGCAGATGAGTCCTAAACTAAATAACTTAACATACCCTAAGCAGCCACTAGAGGCACGGAGAAAAGTCTGTTTCTTATTGCCTTTGGTGCAGAGACTGTCCTTTATGAATTTATATAGCCCCTTGCACAATGCGGCCCAAACTGGTTATGGCCTTTGGGCAGTACAAATGATCTTCGGTAGGTTTCACTGCATGTTAAAATGATTCCTTTTCAAAACGCTTTACTTTCTCCATAACTGAATGGTCTCAGAGACACAAGATGGGTGAGATAATATATTTTATTGAACCAGCTTCTGTTGGTGAAAGAAACAAGCTTTCAAGCTGCACACAGCTCTCCTTCAGAAGCAGCCCATTTATTGATTCCTCCCTGTAGCAGATTGCAGACTCACCACTGCAGTGCCTCTGGCTGGTTGCCTCAGGAATTAGCTCAATCTTCAGCCTTGGAGCACCTCCTGCTGGCCAGTGTCTCACCTGCCTCAGGCCCCGTGTCCCTCCCAGACCCCAGTGCCCCTTACTCTGGGGTTCTGCCCCCAGCAGTCCCCACCCAGGGGAACCCCCAGCCCCCTGTGTTCACCTTGCCTCAGTGGCTACTGCTAGTTGTCAGCTAGCTCCCATTCATTCGGACAGACTACAGTCTGTAATGGCCACTCATCACTGGCAAGGGGGTAGGACCAGCTACCTCTACCTATTTCCAGGCTACACCCCTGCAGCCCCAGTACCTCTTTTAGGTCTTTAACAAGACCTGCAGCCTAGGGAGTTGCCAGGCTGGAGCTTCCCAGCTCCTCTTACCCTTCCCCAGCATTGCTCTGCTTCAGGTACCTTGCTCCCAGGCAGCTATCCCTTCCCACTCCAGGGCTAGAGTGAGACTCCTTCAGCTCCTGGCTCCCAGCCCTCTTGTCAGGGCCAGCTGGGCCCTGATTGAGCTGGCCACACCTGTGGTCAGCTACTCCCTCAGCTGCTCTCACTCCTTTTATCCCAGCTGCAGCCTTCTTCCAGGCTGCTTTTAACCCCCTGTTCTGCTGGAGTGGGGTAGCCACCTCACTACACTCCCCAACAGGACCTTTTTCCTCATAATGTAGAGTAAGGCATCAGAAATTGCAGTGTCTCTTAGATTGCAAAGAACTGCAGGAGATATTTGCAGCTGTTTGTTAGGATATAGATATTCAGGCCTGTCTGTAAAGGCCTATACTCTAAGAATTTAGGTGTATTCTTATCACTTGGCTAGTGATAGAGGTATAAAAGAAAGAATCAAAACCACTGTCTGCCAGTGTAAGGGCCTTCTCTTACTGTGACAGTTTGTGGCCCTGTGCTTAGGCTCAGGCCTTTGGCTAAGCAGCAGAGGCAGCCATAAGCTGGGAAGCGAACGGTCACATCCTCACATTCCAAACTAGTCCCATTGAAATAAGGTGCTATTGGGCTGTTAGGCACTATCAGGACAGGATTGTATTCCTATCACCTCCAGAGAAAGGGAAGTGCCTAGAAAATGTAAAAGGAAACTTAGTTTGATAGCCTCCTGTCTGGCAAGAACTCACTTATCAATAGCTGGGATGTGAAATCCTCACTTCTGTATTGTTTTGGCATTATAGTTCCCACTTTGCTGTTGTTTGTCTGTATAATCTCTGTCTGGTTCTGTGATTGTTCCTGTCTGCTGTATAATTAATTTTGCTGGGTGTAAACTAATTGAGGTGGTGGGATATAATTGGTTACATAATCATGTTACAATATGTTAGGATTGGTTAGTTAAATTTCAGGAAAATGATTGGTTAAGGTATAGCTAAGCAGAACTCAAGTTTTACTATATAATCTGTAGTCAATGAGGAAGTGACTGGGGTGTGAGTTGGGAACAGGGAATGGGGGTAAGAAAATTGGAATCATGTTTTGCTAAAGGGGGAGATGGGAACAAGGAATGGGGGTAAGAAAATTGGAATCATGTTTTGCTAAAGGGGGAAATGGGAACAGGGAATGGGAGTAAGGAAGTTGGAATCATGCTTGGCTAAGGGCAGGAATGGGAACAGGGACATAGGTGTAAGGCTCTGTGGTGTCAGAGCTGGGAAGGAGGATACTAAGGAAGGAAACTGGAATCATGCTTGCTGGAAGTTCACCCCAATAAACATCGAATTGTTTGCACCTTTGGACTTTGGGTATTGTTGCTCTCTGTTCATGTGAGAAGGACCAGGGAAGTAAGTGGGTGAAGGAATAAGCCCCCTAACACTGTTATGTGGCTAACAGGACCTTCAGAGTTGTAAGATAAATTATTTTAAAACAGCTGTGAAAGTTCTGTTTTCTAATGCATTCAGTTTGGAGCTTCATTTCCTTACGTCCTACTCTACCAGACTATCTGCTTCCTATGTGATATTGCAGGCATTCTGTCAATGACTCCCTCCTATCTGTAATCAGATGTGCCTGTTGGGGTATTTATAAATATTGTCTTAATGCACTTTTCTTTGGAATACACATTGTTGGAGTACACGTTATGAGTTAATCTTATGCTGTTAATTACAGAGCAGTTAAACAACTTAAAACCTAGTTTCCTTGTAGCTGTTTCCTGTATGCCTTTCTCTTAGCTTGCCCAGAAAAAAACAAGTAGCGAGTTTTCCTCCTGGTTCTCATACACCAGCTAAATGTTGCAATATTAGAGTTGTAAACACTGCAGGGGAATGATTCTTTAAATCATCATGGAATATTTTCACTTTTGGGGGGAGAGAGACATGCCTTACTTTACCCTCAATTTTTTTAGGGTTATCTTTAATTTGGCCCCACAGGTGTTTGTATTTTTTTTTTAAAAAAAGAAGTCTGTATCAATTTCTGGTTAAAAATCGCTGATATAAATAGAAATATTTTCATGACATTAAGTGAATTAATGCAGTTTTTCTTTAAATTTAAATATTCTTCTTATTTGAAAGGATCATTGTTAGAATGGAGAAATTAATTGGGGCTGTATGCTATTGATGTGAAATTGACTTAAAGATACTGAAATTGACCAGCCTACGGTCACTGTCCAGATGAGCAAAAATTCAAATGTTAATTTACCCAGATAGTTTTATGACCCTAATTTAAACAATTTAATTCTATCAGGGTTGTTTGGTTTGTTTGTTTTTACATCTGATGTGTAATTCAGCAGTGACTGAAATGTCCCTTTGAGGAAATTATGTTCCAAAACTAAAACCCAAAGCAACCAGCAGGGATTCCCACTGGCCTTTTTGTGCTGCAGACGCCCCTGAGCAGCCCTCCACGACTGGAGAGTGGGTGGAGTGCGCATACACAGGACCCCCTGCACTCCTGGCCATGCCATGATGGTGAATCTGTGCTGGCTCTGAATACGTACAGGTGCACACATGTGTTGAGAATGGGCCAAGATTTCTTCAGAGAGGCCGTGGTTGCTATTCTTAGAACTATAAAGAGGCAGAGGACCTGTCCCTTTTCCCTCCACACTGCTTATACTTGATCTCTCCCTCTTTACAGGGCTGCTCTGTGCCACAAATTATACCTGTGTCTGCAGCCAGACCAGTGCTGGATGCAGCTTAACTGCAAGTGTAGACGCAGACAGACAGCATTCAGCTGTTCCCTCTATTGACACCCTGTGTTAGAAACGGGGGCTTTGGCTAGTACAGGCCAAGCCTACGTCGTACTTGTGCAACCAGGGAGCGAGTGGTAGGCAGCGATGCTGGTGTCGAAATCACAGACAAAGACAGCATTGACTCCTCTGTGTGGCCCCTGTGCAAACCAAGTAGCGCAATGGGAGTCTGTCCTTTATCAGCTTGTGGCGCAATCCTGCAAGCACATACAATGAGACCACTCATGTGCATCAAGTGAAGAACAGGTGTAAGTGCTTGCAGGACACTGGCTTGGGTGAATAGATGTTGTGTGTTCCTGTCGCCCACCCCACCCCTATTAGAACCCTAAACACACCAAACACAGGGTGTATGGACAGACTATAGTCTTCCATGCGGGCTGCACGCTAATCTGATACATTATTTATATGCGTTTCAATTGCAAAGAATCGTTGCTGAGAGTGGAGCCCACCAGAAGGATTTGCCCATGATGGAGCAATCACCACCCGCAGGCATCTTCTTCAAACCATCGCTGCCACGAGGGAACGCAACAGTCTGCTTTCTGACCCAGGTGCTGCAGCAAGTGACCAGAGAGAATCGGAGTCTAGGTGAGCGTGTCCAGGATTTGGCAAAGAAAGTGTCCACAATGGAGTCCAGACTGGCTGGTCTCACTTAAGCCCCGCTCCCAGATGTGGCTGGCCACCCCACAGGCACTGTCCTGATTCCCAAGGTGGGGGAGATCCAGATACCCCTGGCAGAGATGGATGAAATGAGGGCAATGGATTGTGGGAGAACTGGAACCAATTTGCCAGCTGGACACCCTGAGGCTGTGGAATCAGGAGAGGTTCCATCTACCCCTGAGGGACAGTCCCCGCCCCATAACCCTCCTGCAGCAGCCAGCATACCCGACAGCTCCCTCCTGCGCATCTCCCCCGAGGAGGACAGGAGACTGTTTGAGGAGACCGAGGGCGACATTGCCAAGTATGCCCTGGCAGTGTTCAGACACACGATGCCTCGGGATTATTACCAGCGGTGGCGGGGAAAGGCCAATGTGTCCGGCACGCACCAGAAAGCTGCCCTGTCACCCAATCTGGTGAATGCAGCGTTTAAAGCGGCAAAGAGACGGAAGCCAAAGCTGGCAGGCAAAGACTATAGTAACATCAAAATCCAGATCAACAACCTCATGCGATCCCGGAAGAGCAGAAGCCTGGTTGTGTCTACAGGGCAGAGGTAACTGCACAGCTCCCCCCAGTACTCGGGGTTTGGATCCTTCCTATAGAAGAGTAAAGGAAATCCCAGGAAACCAGTCAGCATTGGGAATCTCCCTGGGGCTCCAATGGGAACAGTGCCTGAGTTATGATGGCAGAAACAGGCACTCAGTGTGGTACAAATTCCATGTGTTTGATCTTTCGGAGGCCACAGGTTTATCCCGGTTACAACTGGGGACAACTGTAACAGTGCTGCCAAAAGATATTTTCCAAATATTGGTAAGACCTTCATGACAGTGGTGATAAGCATTGCATACCTGTCTCAATAGATTAGATGGTTGAAGGGTTTTTTTGCATGTTAATGTTGGGTATCTTCTTGGTGCAGGTAAAAATTACTAGGAATCAGGTCTACAGAGCTCCTAGTACTGTTATTGGTGTGCTGAGAGAAATATAATCGTACTGTGGTAATAAGGGCAAAAAACAATCCTAACAAAAGGCCGTAGAGACATCAAAATGAGTCAAATGAATGTGAGTAGAGCAAGTTCTGCAGGTGAGATCACTGTGTCACTGTCTCATTCCTTCTGGCTTTATGATAAAGTCCTTGTTGAAACTGTTCTTGTTCATTAGAAGTTCAAACTGCTTTCAAGCATTCAGATTAGTTTCATTATCAGTTAAATGTGTTCACCTGAATTGTATAAAAGCTTGTCATTGTAAAGGCCCTGTGTGTAGTTTTAATAATATTAGTTCTCAGATTTTTGTGCAAATTCATTTTGATTGGATTTGACCTAAACTTTTGGGAACCGTTGTTAAGCCTTATACTCTTCCTACTTGCAAACCTCATCCACAAAGCATGTCCATATCAGACTCATTTTTTACTGATGAGTCACATAATCCATTTTGCCAGTGCGTTAAATAGATCTTATGCTGGCCCCCTGCACAGTCTGATGCCAGATAGCTTGCTGATCTTATGGGGTGAATTTGTCACTCACCAAAGTGTGTGCCATATATGCACACAAACCCCCATCAGGCTTGCTAAAGCCCCATGTACTGATTCAGAGGCTTATTAGACCCAGGGAATTTGTGCAATACCTCTGAAGGACCATAGCCTACATGGCAGAGAAATGGGAAATGCAAAGATACTGGAGCAATTGGAAGTGCTTAAGGAGGTTTTATAAAATTTGCTCCTGTTTCCTTAGTTTGTAAATTACACCCTTTTACAACCACATTCCATTCTCTGACCTGTCACTTCACCAATGCTTTCATTGCCTCTGATTTTGGCTGCATCCATCTGCGCTAGATATTTCCCACCATTGCTAGCAGCCATGCAATCCCACCCGTGCTAGCACTCAGGTAGACTGGGCACTCCTCACTTTTTAACCAGGAGGCACCTAGCACTGCTCAAAGAAGGGTCTAGATAGATGACATGGTGCTTAGAATGGCAGCAGCTTGTCTCCACTAGGGTTTCCAATAGGGTTACCAGTGGAGTTGCTCCAGAGAGGAATTTCAAGGGAAAAGCCTAGGATAGCCCAGGGCTGTGTCTGTGCAAGGGAGGGTTTTAGTGGAGCAGGTATTTCTGTACCAGTGAGACAGAACGTATCAGCAGGCCCAGTCTTACCAGCATCAGCCTACGCATACATGGAGTTTGGGATATTGCTCTTGCTCTGAGAGCAGATTTTACTGCTTGTTTAGCTGTGTCTTTTATATGACCTGGCTTAGTTACACTAATTGTTTCCTCTTGCAGTAATACAGAGTATCTGAGGCTGTTCTAGCACTCAGAGCCAGCACCCAAGGATTTGGCCTTTTTTATGCAGGAGTAACCCTTTAGGTACCAGCAGGAGCCAGCAATCCATGTTGCTTAATCAGTGCTGACCCCTCTATGAAGATAAAGGCATGCAAGGGTTGCACCAATTGAGCTCATCAGGGTTTAATGCATGGGTCTCAAACACGCAGCCCACGGGGTTATTTTCTGCGACCCCCTGCCCCCCAGCATTTACCTAGAGCGGCTCTGGCCCGGCGAGCACTGGTGGCAGGGCAGGTTCCTTGCCTGCCTGCCCTGTCCCTGCGCTGCTCTGGGAAGTGGCCGGGACCTGGGCGAGGGGACACAGGGGTCTGTGTGTTCCCCTGGCCGCGCCTCCAGGTACCTTCCCTGAAGCTCCCAGGCCAATGGGATTTTGGGGAAGGGGTGGGAATGGGGGCAGGGAAGAGGTGGGAAGAGGCAGGTCAGGGGTGGGGCCTCACAGAAGGGGTGGGGCCTCACGGAAGGGGTGGAGTGGGGGGCGGGGCCGGGGCAGTGGGGAGGGGGTGGTCAGTGGTGCGGCCCTCGGGCCAACGTACTAGTCCCCATGTGGCCCTCGTGGTCATTTGAGTTTGAGACCCCTGGTTCAATGTGATCAGTACAAACCATGCTTGCTCTAGTCTAGATGCTGTAAGACTAGGGCAAGTACTCCAGTTGCAGGCAACTGCCAGCTAGCCAGGGCCGTTCCTGAGCACAAAGTCTTTTTTCACTGTGCACCCTGCATCTGGGCTGTGCGCGTGCTAGGTAACGTGGGCTTCTTAGGCTGGAGAACTGAAGTCACAGCATTGCCATCTCTCAGCATTTTACTGTGAATTTTGCAATATTTTATGTTATACTTGAATCCCCAACTCCTGGAATCAAGTGATCATGTTAGAGTCTCAGCTGCCATTAAAAAAAAAAAAGTTTCCCGCCTTTATGGTAGCCTAGTAAGGCATGAAAATGTGATCCAAATGCTCCCAAAAGGCAAAGAACAGAACCCCACATGTAATTATTGTTATTTATCTAATTAGTTTATAAATCTCATGGCATTTTGGGGACTGAACTCATTATTTTTTCGACATTTGAGATTGGCAATACTGGAATTTTGCTTAACATTTTAAGGTTGGTTCCCCTGGGGCTTCCTGGACATCCAACCACAGCGGAAGTCTCTACTGTGATGAGCTGTGACAGTTAACGGTGCTGGCATCTGAATTTGTTACAATTCAGTCTCAAGTTCCAGAGACGAATGCATTGGTTAGCACCTTTCAGCGGTATTGTCTGAGTGTGTCTGTTTGAAGCTCAGGAGCAGTGGTCTCAGGTCACATGACCTCACATTCACAAAAAGGAGGGCTGGACATTTAATTTTGGCTTTAAATGAAAGACTTTCGCCTTCCCTCCCCCTCAAAAAAGGTCCATGGGAGACACTAAACTCTCAGCAGCCATAGAAATTCCACCTATGATCCTGGTCATTAGATCACAGCAGAAGCTGGCAAATTTTGCCTTTTTGCATAATTGCATTCATGGCATTAGTCAAATTTTCTATTCAACTGAGACCTGGATAAAGGGAATATATTAGTTACACAGGTTAGGGTAAAAATACCAGAGGCTAGAAAGGATCAAGATGTAATTTTAGCACACAGACTGGAAGGTATATATATGAAACAACAAGCTCTACTAAGATGTCCTAGGCAGTACCCCATTGGCTTTGCTAACACACAGAACATCACAGTAATTAGTGCCGTTGCATATTGCAAAGTAAATTGTCGAGCATAAAGCTAAGAATAATTGTTTCATAGTGGTGTGGAGGTTCTATTTTTAACTTAACTTGCCACTGTCTGATGGTTTCAGAAAGCATATTAAGACTGCAGCACTAATGCAGAGCATTTGCTAGATTTATGTTCTATTTATTCTTCTGTGTGTAGTAATTATAATAATGATACATTGTGTGGTGGCAGGTTCGTCAGTAATGTCTTAGAAAAATGCAGCTGCACTATGCACTTCTTCTTTCCACATAATCAAATTTAAAGCTTTTGTAAAATACTTTACTGCAATTTAACTGAAAGTTGAGTGGGCAGTCGTCAATGGCAGGAATTTTTCATTTCCAGAACAGACACTTTTGTTTCTTCCAGTATTTAATGTAATTTCAGTTTCTGATATGAGGGAGTTACTTTTTTTTTTTTAACTGACTTGTTTGGTATGAGCTTGAAGTTGGGGACATTTCGTTAAATTAAAAGAGACTGCTTGATTGTTAGCTAAATCACTAAATTAAACAAAGCTTGGTAGAAGCTACTTTACAACAATTCTGATCTCTATACATTTGAGTGGGAGCTTTATTCCCTGAGTTCTAACGGATAAGTATGCTATATTAAATTAAATTATTCTATATTAAATTAAATATATATAGACACACAGACATCGAATTCTAAAGAAGAACACGATATATATCCTTTGTTTTTATATATCTCTATCTATATCTATATAATATATATAATACTTCTTTCGAATTAGAGGTAGGCATTAGAATGTCTCTTGTAGCCTATCAAAGTTTCCTTTGTTGGTAAACGCCCTTGAATTGTTTGGGATGGTTAGTCCTGGGTAGGGCACCCTCTCTAGTGGAGCAGCTTTGCAATTATAAATTGCAGACCATTCGAAGCCGTATTGTGTCTGCAGCCTCTACTGCTGCTGAGCGTCCTTCAGTGGAAAGTCCCAGTAATGCAATTGCCAGAAGAACTGTAGCCAAAGTTGTTTCCAAAGTTTCTTTGGTCCTGTCTATGTTCGTGGTCGGAAATTAATGGATCAGAAGAGCTGGCCACAAGACAACTGAAAATCAAGCAGGTTTCCACACACAACATTGTACCAGTTTAAGTAAAGCTGTGGGTTTAGATTGATTTAGTTGAACAAATACAAAATCCTGTGATAATGCTTTTCTTTTGATTGATCCCTCTCTTATCAATGTAACTGAAGCACAAACTATGCTACAGCCCCAAACCCTGATAAGGACCAAGGCTGTATTAGTATTATTATTATTATCATTATGTATTTGTTACTGTAGCACATAGGAGGCGTAGTTAGGGACTAGTACCCCCATGTGTATTTGCCTCTACACTAGAGACCTGAATCACTGGTAATGCAACAAGTACAGCCTGGAAAGGAGAACAGGGCTGTGCTCTGGCAGTCCAGGTGTCATTCCTTTAGTCAAACTACCTTCCACAGCCCCAAGCCTTTGCCTGTGTCCACCCTTTCACGGGAAGTGTGGAGAACAACCCTAGCTCCTGCGACATCTAGGACTAAGGATGGTATGGGGCTTACAGCACTGGAGTCAGTGCATCCCTTTCCCCATGGGCAGGTTCACACACAGTTATCACAGGAAGTGCAGTACCTGTGGCCTGGATATTAATGGTGTCTCTGTGCTTGCTGCTGTTTTGGTTGACGCTGCCTCTCCTGTCCTGCCATGGGTTATGCAAGCATCCCCTGATGGGCAGATTGCTGGTGGAAGGTGATTCAGCTCTCCACTAAGCAGGTGCAGGATGGCAGTGGAGCGTGGGCTGAAGGCAAGGTGCGGATGTCCACAAGCCCACTTGGACTGCCCAATGGGAAACATGTACATACCTATTATAGGGGCGTACTGTGTCATGAACTATATTTGTGAGATAACAGGGAATGTTTCAGACTTGAGTGGGTCCAAGTTTCCAGAAATGTTCAGACCATTTACATATACATACCACTGGCTGGCCTCTAACGGCAGAAATCCACAGCTTAGATGCTGGCAGTTTCATGGTCACTTTTTTCTTAGAGAGATGTGTAGCGGGATTGTGATCCTAGAGTAATCTAATTGCTGCATCCAGCCTGGTGCTGCACTCACTACTGTGAGGTGCTAAGACTTCTGGGGGCATGGTTCATAGCCCTGCATGATGCTGTGCTGCTCTATGAATTATTTTGCAGTACACTGTGGGAGAACCTGTCTGTTCCCTTTGTGCCTCTGGATGGAAGTGGTCACTGACTCGGTAAAGAAAACCATTTCCAGCTTGGTATGCTCTATATTTCTGCCCACAGCCTCCCTTCCCACCTGTGACAAGGCATGGATCCAGCTCAGGACTAGGTCCTGTTCCAGCTATTAGCTGTAATGCAACTCTCATGTCAGAACCAGGAGGCTGATGCTGGGCATGAGACACAATGGAGGGAATTTCAGTAGCATCTCGTTGCCCTGAAAAGGCAGTGGTGGGCCATGATGAGGTCATGCAGGCTGCCTGCAGACATGAGCACTGGAGACAGCTAATGCAGGTCTGAATAGCTCTGGTATCTCCCAGTGCTGATCAGCAGTTCTGGAGCAGGACCACAAATGCAGAGCGGTGAGTGAGAATGATGAGGCTTGGTCAACATAGCTTCATTGGTCAGAGATGTGAAACACACACTCCTGACCCACACAGCTATGCTCACCCAACTCACTATGTAGATGCAGCTGTGTTGATGGAAAAATGTTTCCATCAATGTACTACCATCATTTGGGGAGGTGGTATGCCAACACCAATGGAAAAACCACTTCCATCAGTGTGGGCTGTGTCTACGCCATGGGGTTATGCCGGCATAGCTACGGCGATGTCTCTGTAGTGTGGATGTACTCTAACTCATTGTGCAGACCTGGGATGATCAGCAGTGGCTCCAGACTTCCAGTGATCCTTGTCCTACCTTGCTTGATAACTAGACACCTGTGTTGTGGCTGGATGGCTTCAGTGCTGTTTTCAGTGCTGTTACACCTGTAGGCAGGTGCTCCCTGCAATGGCGCTTTTCTCTCCTGCAATCTTCTATAACCCGTTAGAGGAAAAAACCCTATTTGTACAAAATTCTGACTCGTTATTAATGGTAACATCAGCAACCAGGAAGCAATAGAAAAGCTCCCATTGCGTTCTCTGCATTTAGGCCATTTGTTCTTACTTTACTTTCACTCAGGTTAAGAGTGAAACCAGACTGTTCAGTGTCACTCTCTTAATTGTGTCCTTTTCACTTCTTTCTGTCTTTCAATAAAGGGTCATCCCAGGGGAATGTTTATTTAAAAATAACATGAGAATAAACTTTATGCATCTTAAGAAATCATGTAAAAGCATTTCCCTTTAGATTGGCGTTGCTTTAAAAAAACCAAAACCTCCCCCACATTTTTTTAAATACAATTTTAATTTAGGACCTGTCAGAAAATAGTGAAGATCCCACATTCTGCTTTTCTTTAATAGGGCAGGAAACATTTTTACAAAACTAAATAGAAAGGTGTGAATGAACTCAAAGTACTAAATGAAAATGTTTTCTTTTGATTTAGGAAAACATTCTCCAAACATTGCAGCATTCTGCTTGTGCA
The DNA here is from genome assembly GCF_965140285.1 of Lepidochelys kempii. Classification (NCBI taxonomy): domain Eukaryota; kingdom Metazoa; phylum Chordata; order Testudines; family Cheloniidae; genus Lepidochelys; species Lepidochelys kempii. Next base: position 24,931,775 of record NC_136392.1, on the reverse strand, counting down.
TGACATCCAGACAAAACAAACAAACAAACACCTAAACTGTGGCAAATCAATAAGATTTTGGCAGTGATTTGTATTTAACCACTTTGTGTTACTATTATTTATGATTTGTATTGCTTAGGAGTAACATGCTAGCTTATTACGTATTCCATGTTACGTATGTAACATATGTAAGATTTTGTTAATATGATCTTTTCATCAGTCATGACCTTTTAAAAGAAATGTGTACTGGAATAATAATCTCACACATTAACTAGGAGACCTAATTATAAAAAGGAGTGAACCACTACAAAGTCTCTTATATAACAAAAAAGCCCGAATCTTGTAGACAGCTGACAGAGTGATGTAGAGTAGCACTCAGGGAATGCAGCTTCTATTTGAATACATTTGCAAACATGACATTACAAAGATGCTCACTGGTGTATGTTATTGGTCTCCACACTGTCAGCTGATCTGTACCATGGGTGAAACCCTGGCTCCTTTGAAGTCGATGGTAAAACTCCCACCGACTTTAATGAAGCCAGAGTTTCACCCCCTACATTTGGCAAGTTCCTTCTGGGAGGCATCACTACAATGATCGATTTGTGAAAGAACATGCATAGTTCTGGAGAAAGTGAAACTGTTTGGGAGTCTTTCTACTAACTTCAATCAACTTTGCCTCAGGAACCAAGGAGGTGTGAACTGCTCCAGTCATCTCAGTGGGTGTATTAAGGGAGATGTCTCCTTATGGCGATTGAAATAGATAACTATTTCATGGTTCTTTGGCTTGGCAGATCCAGCCAGCTACTGGGAGTAGATGTTCCATTCATTTCAAATAAAATGGCACATTAGAAAATGTACACGACTGAATGGTCTCTTGAATATGTTGTATGCTTCCCGCAGCCTGGGATCTCCCACCCCTATGCATGCTGAGTGACCGGATGCCTTGGGTATCTGGGGACATCTTGGTCATGTTACTATATTTTGTAGCTATGATTTATAGAAATACTGCTGTTTATGCTGGGGAGCTTACACTGGCTTCAAACCAGGATAAATGGCACTGGCCCAAATCCTGGCTTATTGAGGCTTTGCCTGCCTATACCAGTGGTACGCATTGGTGTAAGGTTACCATTGGCTGGCCTCTGTTGGCTGAAATCCATAATGGGGATTCCAGTAGTTTCATAGTAACTTTTCTCATATAGAGATATGCAGAGGGACTGCAAGCCTGGAATAAGCTGGTGCTTTACAAAGGGAAAAAGTGTCCACTAACAGAGGCCACAGGAAACTGTGTGAGAAATACGAGGGCAGGGGTGGCCAACCTGTGGCTCCGGAGCCACATGCAGAAGATAATACGCGGCTCCTTGCATAGGCGCCAACTCCGGGGCTGGAGCTACAGGCGCCAACTTTCCAATGGGTCGGGGGGTGCTCACTGCTCAACCCCTGCCTCTGCCATAGGCCCTGCCCCCACTCCACCCCTTCCCCCAAGGCCCCTGCCCCTTCCCCTGAGTCTGCTGCACCCTGGCTCCTCCGCCCCCAGCCTCCTGCACACCACAAAACAGCTGATTGCGGCGGGTGGGAGGTGCAGGGATGGAGGGTTAGGTGCTGATCAGCGGTGCTGACGGAGGGCTGCTGATGTGTTACTGTGGCTTTTTGGCAATGCACATCGGTAAATTCTGGCTCCTTCTCAGGCTCGGGTTGGCCTCCCCTGTACCAGGGTATTGTGGTTTTGCTGGCTCAGGATGCTGGTTATGGAATATGAAGAATTCAATTTCTCAAGCCTGACATCCAAGTTTATTCATTTTAAGGCTTGGTCTGATCAATACTTTAGCTTGGTTGTGAAAAACAAAGGCTTATTCAGACTCTGCTTACATCTACTATTAGTATTAAAAGTCTGATATCACATTAGAAGCTACAGCCCAGTAAGAATAAACCCTGTTATTTGTAATTTAATTGTGCAGCAGGTAGTGGATGCCAAAATCCATGTCAGATCTGCCCAAAAGGACCAGATAAGGACATATATTAATTTTAGATTCAATTCCACTGATGCACTTGTTTATTTCTAGCCATGACGTAAATTGGTTTTTTGAACTAAGCCAAAACTGCAGCAGTTAATGTCTAAATCTGTCATAACTCAGGCCTCATAGAAGCAGCTGAACTCAAAATCAATGAATTTTGTTGTTGCTGTTAAATTTTTCTTATGGACTAATTTCTGCCTAATAATCCCCTCAGCAATAGGTCTCTGGATGCCTCTTACTGCACAGAAGTAACCTGCACCAATTTGGGAGCAGCAGTGGGCTCCGCGACATGGTTCTTCCTTGAGCACTGTGGTATTCATTTCTCAGTGGTGACTGAACTCATCAATTGGTTGTGAAGACCACTGCAGCTCCAAGATCCAGGCACTTGTGAAAGCAATTCATGGAGCCAGAGCCTGGTAAGTTTCAGAGTAGCAGCCATGTTAGTCTGTATTCGCAAAAAGAAAAGGAGGACTTGTGGCACCTTAGAGACTAACCAATTTACTTGAGCATAAGCTTTCGGGAGCTACAGCTCACTTCATCGGATGCATCCGATGAAGTGAGCTGTAGCTCACGAAAGCTTATGCTCAAGTAAATTGGTTAGTCTCTAAGGTGCCACAAGTCCTCCTTTTCTTAGAGCCTGGAAAGAGATTCTCAAAACAAAGGGATTCAGTGTGAGGATAGATAATTGACCATTCACAGCCTCTGATGGTCAGCAAGTGTAGGGGACTTGGGTGTAACGTGGGTGTGGCTGGGCAAAAGATGTAGTGGCCCATCCACCAGCCAGCATAAGGGAATCCTGAACATTGCTCTTGTTCCAGCATCTGTTTCACCTCTGAGTGATGGCATGTGACTGGTTAGACTTTTTGGTTGGGTGTAGCTATTACGCCAGCATTGCAGGTCACCCTCAAACACCAACCCGCCAAGAAACCAGTGGAGAACATCCATATCTTTGAGAGGGGCTTGACATGTAGCATTTGCATCTGGATGCAGATCAAAAGCTGAACTCTCCCACAGTTCAGGAGTGTGTGGCTTGGGGCATCCTGGGTCAGAACCATCAGCTCCATTCCGCTGTCTGTGCAATAGCACCATTTATTAAACCTTCTTCCAAGAAAACACTCAAACGTCAAGGAAGCAATGCCCCTCCTCCCCTCAAAGTATAAAAATGAATTTTATTCCCTTGATGTTCAAATCTTTCTCTAAAAGGCTGTGCTGAGTGGAGTGCAGCAGAGATACAGCCAGATTAACATACCGATTTACAAACTGTTGTGGTGTTAGACAGGAGATTATTTTTCTCCACTGATTAGTATTATCTCACTTGTGCACACTCATTCTCGGCTCTCACCACTGAGTGGGGGTGTTGTCACAGCAAGTGCACAGAATGTGCTTCTCGAGAAATAGGCTAACATGGCAAAGGACTGGAAAAAATGTGGCACGTGCCCTTTTCTGCAGCTTTATGATACAGAAAAAGGCTTAGAAGTTTTGGAGAATTTTTTAAAAGTTCTTCTTCCTTTCTGCTTGTTGTTTACCTGAGAAATCTCAGGCCTGGTGTGTTCTGGTTTTGCTAGGGTCAGTATGTGTGCTCAGAGCATATCTATTTTGAGCCTCTGTACCTTGACTGGAAGATCATGGGTCAGTGTGTTTAATTTTTACTTCAGACCAACTTTCTCCAAAATGCTCATGAGTCATTGGAGTTCACAGTGTTAACAAACCCAGTTAGGGCTTACAAATACAGCCAAGTTAAGGGACCCCTAGCTGGGCAGGGATTGGATTTTCTGTTTTGCAGGAGACATCATGATTTTGATTTTTCCCCCCATTCTGAAATTGAACGAAAACAAACAAATCAATATTTTCCCCCAGAATTGGTTTTGGCTCAATTGCAACATTTCAGGTCAGTTCGATCAAAATATTTTGTTCCAATGTTGACATTTTAAGATTTCAAATTGAAACATTGAAACGTTCCTTTAGGAAAATATTTGAAGTAGGCTATTTCAGTCTTATGCTTAATTTTAATTTTTTTAAAGCAAATTGTGTTGAAATAGACACGTTTTTAGAACAATGTTGATTTTGACAAAAGCATCATTTTATCCAAAAAGAAAAGGAGTACTTGTGGCACCTTAGAGACTAACCAATTTATTTGAGCAAAAGCTTTCGTGAGCTACAGCTCACTTCATCAGATGCATCACTTGGTTAGTCTCTAAGGTGCCACAAGTACTCCTTTTCTTTTTGCGAATACAGACTAACACGGCTGTTACTCTGATTTTATCCAGAAACCATTTAGATGAAAAAATTCTGCCCAGCTCTGCCTGTCACATGGCTTGTACTTGTCTGTAAGTGATGCTTCCTCAACCGTCACTTTATGAACTAAAATATAGCTATTATGCAGGAGCTATACTCTATTCTCAGCCTTGGCGCAGATGTCCCCTATCAGTGGGAGATCTGCTTTGGTTTAACGGGACTTGGTGACCTTAACTTTGTAGACCTTGCTATGTCCGTAACTAAAAATGTAATTCACGCCTCTCCAAAAAATAAGTTTGACACTTTGCACCTAGATAGACAGATTTGCCCAGTACAGCACTTTGAGACCTAAGGCTGAAAAGTGCTAATGAAGTACACAGTATTGTTGGAATAAGGAGACAAGGTGGGCGAGGTAATATCTTTCACTGGGCCATCTTCTATGGGTGGGAGAGACAAGCATTCGAGCTTACACAGAACTCTCCCTCAGAACTCTCTCCTGGCTTTGAAATCTATTAATCTACTCTGAGCCTTTGACATTATTTCAAACAACAATAAAACAAAACCAGCACAAATCTTCCCCCGAAACTCCACGCCTAACACAACCCAATAAGCAGGATTTCCCCCAACAAACTTCCATCCCCTATAAAAAATGAGGGACTTGTCTTGACTAGCAGAAGCCTGAGTGATAACTCAAGATGGTAAAACTGAGTTAAAGGTATTCCCATGCATCTACTTTAGGCGGTGCTTAATTTGTAATGAGAGTGGCCAGGGCTCAAGCAATTAGATGCTAGGACTTAAGCAATTTTTAAAACTTTTATAATTGACGCAGCAAGTCCACAGGTGACGGGACTATGAACTGCCAAGCCTAGAGGTGCTGGGTTCACCCCTGGCACAAATTAAGCACTGCCATTAGGTAAATGGTTGCGTTTAGGCTGGGTTTATTTAGCTCATGTTAGCTAATCCTGAGCTAAATTTGACCTTTATATCCCCATTTCCCCATCTGTGAAGTGGAGATAACAATGTTTATCTGCCTTTTATAAAAGGCTTTAAGCTCTACAGATTCTAAGTGCTAAGTGTTGTTATTATTTATGGAGCTTACTTTTGTTAGGGCCCAAACCAACTGTCCAATATCAGTAACCAAAAGAAAAAGGAGATGGAGCTGTGATGTCCCTTTAAAAATATGTTCCTTTTTCCATTTCAAATATCAGCATGAACTCTTTCTTCAAGGACCTTCCAGGGATTTTAGTCAGAGAATCAGAAGGAGCGGCAGAGCATAGAGAGATCACCCAAGAGAATCTTGAAAGAATTGCTTGGGCTCTAAGAAATGAGATTAAAAATAAAAACAGGTGGGTGAACAGTAGAATCCAGCACATGCATCTATTAATGACAACTCATCTGTGGAACTCACAGGGCTCTGCCAACGTTAATTAAGCCTCACAGTTGGGAGGTAGGGGAAGTGTTACTGTCCCCATTTTACAAATGGGTAGACGGGGGTACAGGCCTTGTCTGGGCTGGTAAAATGCATCGTATTAGGCCTGATTTACACTAAAACGTAAATCAAGGATGCCACTCAAGGATGTGAAAATCCACACACTGAGAGCTGTAGTTAAGACTAAGGCTGCAAATCTGTCATGGAGGTCGTGGAAGTCACTGATTCCAGGCCTCCCAGGGTCCACCTGAGCAGCATCAGTGCCGTCGCATCGGTGCAGGATGTTGCTTCTATCTCTGATGTCACTGCAGTCTGCCTGCCTCCGACTCCAGCCCTCAGGCCAAGCTGCCTAAGTTCAGACCCCTTCTGGGGGATCTTGAACAAATCCAAATGAAATGGAACAATTCTGCTGCTGTCTGGGGCTACTGAAGTCTTCTCTTCTCTTACAAACCCTGTCTCAAGGCTTCCCTTGCAGGAGCCTATCCTACCCCTCCAGTGTGCTGCCCCCATTATCTGTCTGTTACCCTAACCCTGGGCTTCTCTCAGCCAGAGATACATGTTTCCTCTACAGTCTTCCCCTCAACTGAGTTCCTTCAGTCTACTTATTATGGCTTAGCTCCACCCCGCTCCCCTTCCAGATGGGAACCAATTTGTGCTCTCCTCCCCAGGTGCAAATCCTGAGTACTTGTGTACATTCACTAGGCTTGGAGGTGATGGTGATTAAGCCCCATCACAGGCACACAGGGCAAGGTGTAATTTTACATGTGTTAGCTGCTTGAGGTGAGCCTTGGTGGGAAACACTGGATTCACCTCCACTGGCCAACATGACTTGAAAATAAAATGTGGCTTATCTATGCTCGGACTTTAACATGTGTTAGCTAACTCGTGTTTAGAAAACACACCTTTTAGCCTAGTGTAGACAAGGCTTTAATGTGGACAAAGACAGTGCCGTTTACCGTGTTAGTCAGTCATGGGTAATGCTAAAGCTAACAAGTTTTTAAACACAGCTTGTCCCATTCTGCACTCGGCTGCGTTTAATATCATGTTAGTTAAAACCCATTAAAATGTTTACTAACATGATTGATCTCCCCCATGCAGACATGGCCACAGGCAGATTAAGGGACTTGTCCAAGGTCATCGGGGTGGACCGGTTATCAGTGGTTTAAGAGCTGCGCTCAGAGCAGGTCTGGATGACACGGTGGGTAAAATGCCAGCAGCTGCCTGGGGGGTCTCATTGCACTGGCCCTTATGCTGTTGGTGGAGCGGCACAGGTGGTAGCAGCTGTAGGAAACTGGAAGATGAAAAAGCATGGGAAGAAAGAGCCATACAGGGCTGGGTCCAGCGCGGGTGGCAGAGTGTCGAATTAGGACAGGCACTGCGGCACTAGACTCGACGTGAAATCCCCTCCTCAGAGGCTTATCCTGGGTTTCCTTTGGCTTTGTAAATCCTTGGGCCACATCTGGTCCAGGCAGCAAACATCGCCTGGCTCTCAGTATGTCCATTGATTTTTATGCTGATCGAGTTAGCCCAGAGGCACATGGTACCCACTGGCCTGCCAGAGAGATCTGTGCTTACTACCCCCCTTCCTGCCAAGAATCTGGTTTTCACCTTCCGGTGACTCGTCTTAACTGACATACTTTAAGAACGTAGTTTTGAGACTACATACATAACCCCTTACACATTCTCTGCAGGTACATTTCACAATGATTATGATGGCCAGTATGACCCATGCTTTCAGTAGAGACACTACATGATCCCCTTTGGTGCAAGGGGATCTCTTTAACACCTTGATTGAAGAGCATCTACTCTGGGGAGAGGCAAAGGCAGAGCAGGATGTGGAAGGGGTGAGGCAGAGGGAGAGAGAAATCCAAATACCACTGCAATGATTCCCTAAGGGCACAGCCCCGGATTCTACAGGAAGGTTTGCGAGGGGACTAGGAGATCTCCTCAGTACATTTCTAAGGGAGCAGCATTAGCGATGCCAAGTATATACAGGGATCTAAGGCAGGGATAATGATGGATCATTATTCGTTGCACAGACAAAAGGAACTAAGACTGCAAAGCAAAGCCCCAGAGACCAGTTACATGCAAGCAGCTCATTTGCTCTCTAAAGCTAATGATAAGATAGGCACAAGCTTCCAATTTCCTAGGGAGGTGGAGGCCATGAGGGGAGCCTTAACCCTTTCATGCCCTGAGTCACAATCTTCTGACTCTTTAAACGTGGATGTAAAATGCGCGGACTGTAATGATTAAGGCTATGATTTAGTCACGGGTATTTTTAGTAAAAGTCATGGACAGGTCACAGGCAATAAACAAAAAGTCATGGCCAATGACCATGGCCAAAAATACCCCTAACTAAATCTTAGGTGCTGGGGGAGAAGGGGTACTCCAGTGGACACTGCAGCTCTGGGGGAGATGCTCCGGTGGTCACTGCTGCAGCTGTGGGGGTAGCGGGGTGGCCCGGGGCTCTGAGGCGGCTGCTGCTGCTGGGTGGGTGGGTGGGTGGAGGGGCAACCTAGGACCCCGCCCCGAGACCAGCTGCCTGGGACCGCCGGAGCAGTGGCCAGTGAGGCTGGCCCCGGGGCCGCCCCAGCTGCTTGGGTGGCTCTGGGATCGGCCACACCAGCCTCTGCAGCTGTGGAAGTCACGGAGGTTCTGGGAAGTCACGGAATCTGTGACTTCCGTGACGTCCGTGAATAACTCGCAGCCTTAGCGTTGTGTCAGGTTAACAGGAGGCCTATGTAGTATTTCAGGTGCTGCTCTGCCCTTCTAGCTGGTTTGCCTCAGAGACACCTTCAACTTATAGATCTCGCTTTGGTGTGAACCTATCTCACCTGCTCTCATTCCAAGTGACACCAGAGATTCCTGCAACTGTGAGAGAGGGAAGGCAAACATCTTCCAGAATTGTTTTTCCGTTTGGGACTCAGCCTGTTTGACAGCACTCTGGGCCTGATTCTGAGCGTCCACTTCACGCTCGTACAAAGCCATTGACTTCAGTGAAGTCATTCCTGATCTTCACTGCTGGAACTTAAGGTACATCCACACAGCAGCTGGGAGGTGTGACTGCATCATGTGGAGACCTCCTCGAGCTAGCGTTGTTAGATCAGGTTGCTAACAACAGACAGCAGCGAAGCCGCAGCAATACGGGGGTGGCATAGTCCAACTGCTTGTCTACATAGCCCAGGTGCTGAGTGGGACTGCACCGGGGTGGCTGGCTTGTTCTGCCACCTGGGCGGCCGTGGCTTCGCTGCTATTTTTAGTGAGCAAGCTAGAGCTAAGCTTGCTCAGGTACCTCTACGGGTGCTGCACTCCTCCCCTCCGATTGCTGTGTAGACCTACCCGTAGAGCAGAATCAAGCCTTCTGAGGCTAGTCAGTTTCACTGCTCATCCTAGATCTAGGCTGAGGTCTATTTGTCCAGTTCCCCTACCTTTGCACTTTCAATAATATTGTCACCTGGTGCAGAATGGTGACAATAATATTCTCCCAAGTAAAAAAAATAAAAGGATGACTAAAACTTGATATTCCTGATCCTTCCAAGATCAACGCCCAGCACAACCCACTCACCCCCATTTTTCTTTTTAACCTGCAGACTATCCCTGATTTGGCGAAGTTAGTTACTGGAGCTATACATGTCCAGGAACTACGTCCCTTTCCCCTGGCTCTATTTAGAGAAACCCTTCTCTCCAGCCCAGAGCTGGATTTAAACACATGAAAAAGCGCAGCCTGTGAGATGGGTGTTTGCCCTGGATAATCTCACCAGTTTGTGAGCCAGTCTAATTCCTGCAGTTTGACAGGCGAAAGAAGTTCATGGCCCAGTCTAGCAGTGGGCAGTTACTCAAGGCCTGAGTTACTCCAAGCCTTTCAGTTGCTTAGAACCCTGGTCTGGCCCTCTCCCTTCTCCTCACCAGCTAGTTTCCTCTTTTCTCCAAAGCTGAGGTAACAGCTGCCCTAGTTTTATTTTGAAAACATTGTTTGACTAACCTATTCCATTTCAAAGCAAGATAAGCAATTCCCTGCCCACATAGAACCGCAGGGCCTGCAGTCCAGAACAGATGTTTAAAAGCAGTTTCATTTGGGGATTCAAAAGAATGTGACTGGTTTGCTTGAGTGGGAGGATAGGAGTATGGCAGCTGCTCCTGTATACATTTGCCATGTCTAGGTAGGCGAAGCACTGTGAGATGGTAGAGAGACTTAATAGGTAGGATGTGGGTGCGTTCTAATGTTGGAGAACCTGGGCACCTAGCAAAAATCATTATAATGTTTGCCCCCAGTGCAAACATTAAGGGAGACAGTCCTAGATTTGAAGGCCAGAAGGGATCGTTATGACAATCTAGCCTGACTCCTGCTTAACTCAGGACAGATAACCCACCCAGTAATTTCTGCATCAAGTTCGTAATTAGCCATGTTAAAATGCATACCGTTTGCCAGCGCCGAGCGATCTAGATTGCTCTGTAGCAGTGACCTATCCTCTTCCATTATTTACCACTCCTCCAATTTTTGTGTCTTCTGCAAACTTTATCAGTGATGATTTTATGTTTTGTTCCAGGTCATTGATAAAAACGTTAAATAGCCTAGGCCCAAGAACCGACCCTTGAGGGACCCCAGTAGAAACACACCCGCTTGATGATGATTCCCCATTTACAACTCCAGTGTGAGACCTATCAGTTGGCCAGCTTTTAATCCATTTAATATGTGCCATGTTAATTTTATATCTTTCTAGTTTTTTTAATCCAAATGTCATGTGGTACCAAGTCAAATGCCTGACAGAAGTCTAAGTCTATTACAACAACACTATTACCTTTAGCAACCAAACTTGTAATCTCATTTAAAAAAATTAGGATAGTTTGACAGGATCTATTTTCCATAATCCGATGTTGATTGGCATTAATTGTATTACCGTCTATTAATTGAGTTCCATATCAGCTGCTCCATTATCTTGCCCAGGCTTGATGTTAGACTGACAGGCCTATAATTACCCGGGTCATCTCAGCTGTTTAATACAACTCTATTATTGTCTTTGATCTGCACTTCAAGTTCTTATCATTGGCAGTTCCAGGCAGAAGTCAAGATCCTGATGCAGCACCCACTGAAGTCAATGACAAGATTTCCATTGACTTCCATGGGCACTGGACCAGGCCTCAAGTGAGGATTATACAGCAGAGATGGGAAACAGCCACTAGCTCAGCAGGTTAACCCCATCCTCCTCAAGCCCCCATGGCAAGGGCATGATAAAGTGCCTTTCCAGAGAGGTTATTTACTGGATACTATCCCTGATTTTAATCCCCTGGAGAACCACACTCCAGATAAGAGAACGCAGTGCAGGTATATCCAGCAAGATCATTTAGGTTTGATTTTCCTCTCTTACCTGGATCTCCAGTTTCCCTGCTGTTACTGTGGTGGTGTTGTCCCATTGTAGCCTGATTCTGAAAAGTGCAGAGTGCCCTCAACTCCCGTTGACTTTAATGGGAATTGAGGGTGCTCAATACCGCGCAGGATTCTCTCTTGAAGCTCTGTAGATATCAATGCACCTGGTATGCTCAGCAATTCCAGCCGGGGCAGCAGGCAGGGATGGTAAAGTGACCTGGAAGTAGCAATCTATGACAAAGGGCTGGCTGGTCTGAAAGGCAATCCGTGACACTACATACGATTTAGTGCTGCACAGATGAGGCTGATTGCCAATCACTTTTAGATTCCTTTTGTGTGGGATATGTGAGATATACAGTGAGACTACGGCTGTGCTGGGCACAAGTACAGCCTGCCTGGGATAGCTCCAGCTTGGGATATCCAGCTATCAACTCCTTTTTGCAGGAGAAGAACAGCAGAATCTCCATGAAAACAACCTGACGCTAACCTGCACCCCCTCTTGGCCTGACAAAGAAGGTGGATACTTGTTAGGGTTAGTGTTGATTTGAAATGTTTTCAAGAGCTAAAATTTCAACATTTTTTTAATGACGTTTCTGGCAGTTTTTCCACAATAAACATCCATCAACTTTAATCATGACTTGTGTGTTTTAAAAAGTCATCTTCTATCTAAGTTCTTTGGGGGTCGTATCTGAGCACCTCATCAACTGTAGCCAACTCATCCCCACAACTCTCCTGTGAGCGAGGGAAATGTCATTCTCCTCCTTTTACAGAAGTGGCAGATTGTAAGCTCTTTGAGGCAGGGACTGTCCCTTTGTTCTGTGTTTGTCACAGGGTTAATGATCAGTATCTGCTGGATCCTTTAGCAATGTCTCTATCTGTTCCTCTGATAAAATAAGGGGAACGGGGAGCCCTTTGAAGACCCTTTGCTGCAGTTCCTGAAATAGGGTTTATTTCCACTCACACCCATGCTTGTGAATAGTCATAAGTAGTTTCCATAATGATGTTTATATACTCACTAAGGAGAAACAGTTGCCTATCCTATAGTAAAGATTGCAATTAAGGTTGACGTTCACACCCAAACCCAAGGGAGTTGAATTGGGGGGAATTCCCCAGTTATTCTCCCAAACTCCACCCACAAAACAAGGTCCACTTACTTGAGAAACCAAACTGAAACACCACTTACAGTAAGTTGTACAGATCTTCATAATATGATCACACCTTTTCTTTCTTCCATGCTTTGATCAGCAGAGAAATAGTTCAGTCTCGCTAGTTAGATAATCACTAGGTTTCAGAGTTAACATCAGATTTAGATGAAGGGGGGCATTCAACTCCACTCTCAGAGGTATTGTTTCAGGATACCTGCAGACTCCGGCAGAAATCACTGCATTGGTTTGCGCCTGGTTTACCTTCTGAAGGTTTTCTTCACAGATATAAGCACTAGAAACGTAATTCCCAGCCCCCCCCCAGTTTGACTCTATCTTACAGCAGGACAAAGAGGTTTGCTTCAGCACATTAGTGTTTACTACTTTTTCCTTACATGCCAAGCTCTTTTATGAAATAATCTTGTAATAACAGACTGTTAAAATTAGCTCCTTTGTGCATTTGAAAAAATTGTCATGTGCTTTTCAGCTTGCCAGCCCTCGACTTCCAACTGAGAGGGCCCACATGCCGAGGCTCTATTGAAATCAATGGGGGCTTGTTAGGGGCATAGGTGTCTGAGCAGAGTTCCTTGCAGAATCAGGGCCTTACACATGTCCGAGCAGAGCATTTTGCTGTAAAAATAGCATTCAGGCAGCTTAGAAAAATATATCACTGTCCTGATCCCCATTAAGGAAGTTCTTATTGAATGTTTTCAATGTCAATGCATTTCCATACAAAGCTTTCCCTGATGACGTGTGCTTATGCAGGAATAATGCTGCACTTTAAAACTCCAGTAGGTAAAACTATGCTGGTGCAGAGAGAATTTTGAACAGGAGCTGACCCCTATAGACATTACACGTCCCTGCAGGAAAATGTATGCACCAACCTCTTTCGCTCTCAGGTTTTCCTAAATCCTGTCACTGTGATATCTAAACACTGCACCAACCACCAGCCAGGTGTTTGTCATTTCTTCCACGCCAGGATCACACTCTAGGCAGCATGAGATGGTACTAAGTCCTGAGTAGTGGGAACTCATCTGATTAGAGACAATGTCCCTCAGACCACCTCACTTCCCGCTTGCCTCCTCTCTGGGTCACGATCTCACAGCCAGCCCTGTGACGACTGCAGCAGTTGCTTATGTGGAAGAGTAGCAGGACATACTGAATGAATTTTGGCTGCCTCCGGTGTGATAAAGGCCCCATTGCTGCAGCTCTTATCACATTGAGTTGTATCTTACTCTGCACATAGTTCCCTCAGTCTCATGAGAAAGGTAGTAGCCTGAGTAAGGGCCCAGGACTGGCCCTCTGCGGTTGTCCTTTCTGAAAAAAGTTAGGTTTCAGAGTAACAGCCGTGTTAGTCTGTATTTGCAAAAAGAAAAGGAGTACTTGTGGCACCTTAGAGACTAACCAATTTATTTAAGCATATGCTCACGAAAGCTTATGGTCAGATAAATTGGTTAGTCTCTAAGGTGCCACAAGTCCTCCTTTTCTTTTTGAAAAAAGTTAATGGGTCTGGAGCATTCAGAGGAGAGGGCTGAATTCCATGTTTAATTATGGGGCTGCAGTCTATGCCCCCCAGGGCCCAGTGGAATGCCCACTGCAGTCACTAGGGATTGGTAGAAAGGTTGAGGGGAGAATGCAGCCTTATATAGCTTTGTTTAATCACCCTGGTCATTGTGTATAAATCCTGCTGGCCCACAGCCACTCAAGAGGTAGAGGCAATATCTCCTCAGCTGGCTAATTGGTAGACCATTAACAGCTGAGGTCAGAGCCCATAGGCCAGGAAACAGGGGATGATCAGAGAACCTGAAGAGGACTTTTTAATGATAAACTAGGCAGAAAGAAGCTCAAGGAGCCAGATTCTCCAGGGACAAAGCATTGGGACGAGGAACTGTGCAAAAAGGGTAGGAGGCCGATGAAGGTGGGAAGCGGCTCAAGGAAGCAGCCATGAGTCTGAGGAAATACATTGTAGCTGCTTAATACAGAGTCCCTGGGCTGCAATGCAGAGGGCCTGGGTTGTCCTCTATCTGCTATCAGGAAAAGAGGGGTAAAAGCCCCCCTGAGGCAAGGGCTACTGAGCCCAGAGTAGGGCTGGAAACCTGGCATAATAAGGTGGCTGGACTTTTTAGTTTGTTGGCTTCTCTGCTACCCTGGGAGAGGCAAGGACTATGAGCGACCTCGCTGGAGGGCTGAGTTGTGAGAAGAGGTAAACTAACACACCCGCGGAAGGGCTGTCAACAGGAGGCGCCAGAGTCAGAGAAGCTGCTGCACCCCTCATGGCTGGCCATGAGGGGTTGCACTGGATGGTGAGTGATCCCTCTACAGTTGTTCAATGAGGAAATCTACTTCCCTTCAGTCTGCCTCTATTCCGGCCCTTTGTTCCTCTTCCATCCCTCTCTGTCCTGCAAAGCTTCCTCTGCCCTTTTCTCTGCATTTCCTTCCCTGCAGCAGCTCTTCTTTCCCACCCCTGGGGGCTTTACCCCCAGCTGCCCTCCCTGTTTTAGAGTTGATGCTCTTGACTTAGTGCTGACATCACTGCATCAATTAGCCTTTCAAATCATAACTGAGTGTATCTTGGCGGAGGCCATGGGGGCTAGAAATGTACATATTTAAAAAAAAAGTTCAGATTCTTAAGAATCTGTGTCACACAGGCCACGTAAATACATCCCAAGGGGCAGTTCTGGCTTGTGGACCTTGTGTCTCATGGTGAGGGTGCTAGGCTAGGAACCACATGACTTGGGTTCTAGTCCAGTCTCTGCCACTGGCCCGCTGGGTGACCTTGGACAAGTCACTTCCCCTCTCTGTGCCTCAGTTTCCCCATCCATGTAATGGGGATAATGATACTGATTTCTGTAAAGCACTCTGAGATCTCCTGCTGAAAAGTGCTGGATAAGAGCTAGGTATTATTAGTCTGACTCTGCCACTGATCTACTGTGTGACCTGGGTCATTATACTAGACTTCTTCAGGGTCGGGCCTGTCTCTCTCTATGGGTTTGTACAACAACTAACACAATGAGCATCTGATCTCTGCTGGAAACTGTGTGTGCTGCTGCAGTGCACATCATGATGCAAACAAACACAGAGCAGAATGTACATTTAAAAAACAGTCCCCATCCCAAAACTCTCCACTGCACACATGGCTTTCCCCCTGGGAAGACGGTGAGAGAGAGAACAAACCAGATGGGACAGGTGTTAGTCATGTCACTTAATGCACAACTGGAAGGCACTGAGATATTACAGTGATGAGGGCTGGATAAGAACCTGTATGGAATAGAATATACACAGAGTGAGGGGTCAGATTTTAAAACATTTTTATTTAGGCACCTAAAGATGCAGAGAAATGCCTAGTTGGATTTTCTAAAGCGCTAGGTGTCTAGTTGAATCTTTAGCTACCTAAATACCTTTTAAATATCTGGCCTTTGGAGCCCTAACATATCCTTACAATTACAACGTAAGCCCAGCAGTATTAAAATAATCACTGAGGCAGACTTTGTCAACCAGCCACCTCCCATAAAGCTCCTTTCCACCCCTTCGTCATTCTGGGAAGCAAGGCTCCAGCCCTCTTCACAAGCCCTATCAAATACTGCAATTTATCTTTCCTCTTCCCATTCCTGTCTGCTTTCAAGGAGAACAGCCAGTGCCATGAAAGCAATAAGTGCTCAGGTCCCACTGAAAGTCAATGGGAGTTGGCTATCTGTAATCCCTAGGCCCCATGTCCCCTGAGAACCCCAGCCCTACTGTAGAGACCTACACCTAGGTAGGGTGACCAGATAGCAAATGTGAAAAATCAGGACAGGCTGTGGGGGGTAATAGGTGCCTATATAAGCAAAAGCACCAAATATCAGGGCAGTTCCTATAAAATCGGGACACCTGGTCACCCTACCGCTAGGTTCCATAGCTGTAGGTACAGAACAGGGTGATCTCTGTATAACATGCTAATTAAGATGTAAATATTCTGCTGTTAAAAGATGAGCATGCAGTGGACCTTGAAAGACACTGTTTATATAGCTGATGCGAGATGGTTATAGATATGGTAGAAATGTTAGTGTTTTATGCATTGAAACAACTCTTTTCAGTCTTCTTTGCTGCCTGTCGATAATTTGTTATCTGAAATCCTCCGTGTCCATGCAGCTTTGCCTAGGAGGGCAGAATTAGAGTTGGTACGGGAATGTCAAATGCTAACTTTCACGTGCTCCAATTTGTGTTAGAACAGTCTGAACTGCATGCCGGAACTGATCGCTAGTCTCTCTACTGTGCCTTGTCATTTCTATGAGACTGAAGCCAGATGTTAAAAGGTAGGCAGGCACTTAACTCCTGTTGAAATCAACGGGAGTTGGGTGCTTAAATACTTTTAAACAGCTGGGCCTTGACGGCTAGAGAACTGTTTAATATGCAGAGTCCCAAAGATTAGTGTTTTTTAAAAGCTTATTTGCTGTAAATTTTAATTAATGTCAGGGTTTGTTTTGATCTGGGGATATACCATGGGGACAGGGTGTGCTCTAGTGTGGGGAGCAGATGACTGGGAGTCAGAACATCAGAGCTGTATTAAGCTCTGATATTGACTTGCTGTATGACCTTAGGCAAATCACTGCACCTTCATGTAGCTTCTTTACCTAGCTGCAAAGTGGTTATTCTAATACCTGTGGCACCCTGGTAGGATTGTGAAACTTCTGTCAATCCGTGTTTGGCAAGGTGCTTTGAAATCCTTGGATGAAAGGGGCAGCCGCAAAGTGCAAAGCATTCTTCCTATAATGAGCAAGGATCAAGTTTGCTCAGTTCCCATTCTAGCACGTCAGCAAGGTCTGCTTGGAGCTGATTCAACAAATACTTAGGTGGCAAAGTCAAACATGGTCAATACACCTGTTGAATATACTTGCACACAAATTAAGGCTGAACTGCATTCAATAATTCCCTTCTTATAATGAGTGTGGAAAATTAAATAGAGAGGGCATGAATTGGCTGACTCTCTCTTTCCCAGGGCCTGTTGTTAAGGAAATGTCTTCTCTCTCAGTAGAGAAGGTGGTCAGTTAGCAAATCATGACTGCTGCTTTGACATCAAAATGTTTCCAGACTCCAGGTGAATTCAAGCCATAAAGCTGCAGCAAACTCAACTATATAATGAATATTTATACTGAGAGCCAAGTTCCTGGCAAGCCATTTTCTGTGCTTCTTTGGCAGTGTTTGCAGGTAATTGTGATGGCTGAAACAAAGCTTGTGGCTGCCCAGCTTCTCCTCCTGCTGTGATTCCAGAATCCTACATGATGTCATTAAATGAATTTGACATCACACATTCACCATTAATACTTCCCTCCAGGTTCAAGGAGGATGAGAAGATGGAATGGGAAGGAGAAGTCTTGGGAGGAAACTGGAAAGGGGACAGTACCAAATCCCCAAACTTTAGGGACATGTGGATTTTGTCTATTTTAGGTACTTACAGGTCTCCCAACTCCTAAATTAGTACCCTAATTACTGAACAATCCTTCCTCTCTTGCTCCAAAAATTGCACCTGGCCTTATCCCTATAGTGGGCCAGAACAAAACATTGGGTCCAAACATTTTTGATTGTCTGATCTAGATCTGAACTTTGAAGCTTGGGTCCACCTCTAATTTAACCACATTTCATATAGGTTAAGGCTAGATCATCTGTCTAACCTCCTGTATACCACAGGCCATTGAATTTCACCCAGAAACCCCTATAATGACCCCAATAACTTTAGTTAGACCAAAGCATCTCAATCCTCAGGAAACTAACTGTTGTGTGCCACAGGCAGAGAGCAGGAGAGTCCAAGGTGCCACCAATGGCCAAGGCCTCTGCAATGACAGGGCATTTGGTGAGATATACCCAGATAATTCTGGAAGGTGATCCAGGCCCTGTGCTGCCAAGGAAGACAACCCGCACAATATTCCTGACCTGGGGGTGGTGGTGGTGTATTTTTGGTAATTAGCAGAGCCCCCCAGTGCTGCATGCACAGGTACTGACTTTGATTTTTCTGGGTGGGTGCTCTGTCCTGAGGCCCCATCCCAACCCTGCTCCACCCCTCTCCCGAATGCACCCCGCCCTCGCTCTGGTTCTGCCCCCTCTCCCAGTGTCTCTTGTGTGCCGCTGAACAGCTGATTGGCGGGTGGCTGGTGTGTGCTGAGAGCCCACTCTTTCTTTTTTTTTTTTCTGTGGTGCTCCAGCCTGGAGCACCCATGGAGTTGGCACCTGTGGCTGCATGAGATCAAGGCGGCCTCCCCGTTGAGATAGGAGCAGGGAGTGATCAACTGCCTGGGTGCAGCTAAAATGATGGTGAGTTGCAGCAATGCAGTTTCATCCCTGTTTGTCAGTTCCCCAGCTCTGCTGCGGGGACCAGAGGTCAGTTTATTAGGAGGAACCTGGCATTTAATGGCCAGGCTTTCTGACAAAGGCTTTGCTGACACTATTGGAAAAGAGAATTCAGCCTTGTTTCTAATGCCAAAGCAATGACCTACCGGCCATTGAGTATCTGATAGCTTCTTAAAGCCATTCATTAACCTGACAATCAACTAGCACTCCCTAGGGCAGTATCTTTAGCCACTTGCCAGTACATCTGTTTTTGTCCCAATAAACTTTCCCATCCTTTACAACTCAGCTGAGGAATTTACCCTTCTCCAAGTTTAAGGGCATCTCCGAAACAGCCAATTCATGTCAAAGGATTTGTGAGTCACCAGCTAATCAATTCCAGCCACAGAAAGACACAGGGAGGAATATTGTTCCTGAAAATACTGCATTATTGATTAAACATTTGTGAGCCATAAAATATAGTAATAACACAGGGCTGGCTGCAGAGTGAAGCCTGCCAAGAAAGCTTCTCTTACCTCTGGCCTTCAAGGACAAGGGTAAAACAAGTCCAATTCATTTGTGTAATAATGGCTTGTGATGATTAGCAAAGGTTATTTTATGATTAGCTGGCTAATTATAAAATGACTAACAGTATCCTCTTCTCCACATCTGCATCAGCTAAATTATGACCTTCCCCTTGTTTTATGCAGATTCTATTAATATTGGTTCTATAACCTTCCAACCCCGCTGTCTGCCAGTAAGGCTCATGTGGAACATAAATCATAGGGCAGTGCTGGAGTTTGATTCAACTGAAAATAAAATGGAGTGAAGTAACTTGGCAACGAAACTCAGTGGGCAGCGAACAATGAAAAGGTGAGAGTGAGTCAGCTGCTGGGACACGCACATGTCAGCAGGTGAAATCTTGGTGTAGCTGGCCAGAAGGAACGTTCCCTCTTTGAGGGGTCCCTTCATGCTGGGATCTAGAGTCATAATTCGCTTCAGCAGTTGGATTATATGTGTGTGTGTGTGGTGGGGCAGCGTGTTACCACCCGTCCAGGTTATTAGACAGTTGACTGGGAGGAAGGATGCTCTCTTTTGGTCATGGGGCTGAGATGTGGGTTCAGTTTCCCGCTTACCATAGCCTCTTCAGGTATGTAGCAGATGACAGAACGAGGAGTAATGGTCTCAAGTTGCAGTGGGGGAGGTTTAGGTTGGATATCAGGAAAAACTTTTTCACTAGGAGGGTGGTGAAGCACTGGAATGCGTTACCTAGGGAGGTGGTGGAATCTCCTTCCTTTGAAGTTTCTAAGCTCAGGCTTGACAAAGCCCTGGCTGGGATGATTTAGTTGGGGATTGGTCCTGCTTTGAGCAGGGGGTTGGACTAGATGACCTCCTGAGGTCCCTTCCAACCCTGATATTCTATGTATACACTGCAGTTATAAACCCACAGCTGGCCCCTGCCAGTTGACCCAGGCTTGCGGGGCTTGGGCTGTGGGGCTGTTTCACTGCTGTGTAGATGTTCGGGGCCTGGGCTTTAAGACACTGCAAGGCTGGAGAGTCCCAGGTCTTGGGCTGCAGCCTGAGCCTGAATGTCTACACCACAATTAAACAGCCCCTTAGCCTGAGTCCTGCGAGCCCGAGTCAACTGGTACGGGCCAGCTGTGGGTGTCTAACTGCAGTGTAGACACGCCCTCTGCATGATCTTGGCAAGCTACCCAGGGTGGGACCTACAAAGGGACTCGAGTCGTGGAACATTGCGAACCATAGCAGCTAACGTTTAGGTGTCTGGAAAATCGCTGGAACAACATTGCGATCCACAGAGCTGAGTTAGGCATCTAGGCTCTCTATACAGAGAATGGGGGGAGAGAGGCGCCTAAGAATGCGATCCACTAAAGCCAGCATGCTAGGCAGGGAACCACATAAGCTAGCCAGTGGGAGATACCAACTCCAGGGGTATGCGCTAGGCCCTGCCCCATCTCAGATAGGCATCTAGGACCACGTCTATGCTACGTGTGCTACAGCGGCACAGCTACAGCTCTGTAGCCGTGCTGCTGTAGCACTATTGTGTAGACGCACAACACAGCAATGGAAGGGGTTATTGTGCCACTCAAGTAACTCCACCTCCCCAAGTGACAGTAGCTAGGTCGACGGAAGCATTCCTCCATGGACCTAGCCCCGTGTACACCGAAAGTTCGGTTGGCATAGCTGTGGCATTCACAGTGGGTTTTTCACACCCCTGAGCACCATAGTTCTACGCTTAAAGCTTAGGTTGACAGCTCAGGCCTACGTCTGGGCTGCAGGGAGGTGCCTCACCCTGCCTAGTGATCCACAAACAGGAATCTGCTGCCTGGAGGTTCCAGGAGGCGGCCTCTGGACACACCTACCGGATCAGGCCCCGCCCATGTCTTTGGTGGCCGGACAGCTATCTTCCCTGGCTTGTGGCTTGCTCTGGGGCTCAGGCGGGGAGATAGGTGTGACACATGGAGGGTGGCTGCAGTGTGCATGCCCAGAGGCAGAAACATAGGCACCTAGGGAACTTTTACCCCCAAAACGTAGGCACCTACAGGGTTTGGTAGGAATCTTGTGGTGGAGCCAAAACTGAGAAATAAGTGCCTGAACCTGAGACTTAGGCACCTATGGTCTGGGTTTCATCACTTAAGCACCTTTGTGGATCTGGGCCTTAACCTATTTGTGCCCATTTGTAAAGCTGGGTTAATAATAGCTCCTTTCTTACACCCTGTATCCATCTTGTCTCTTTAGAGTGTGAGCGCTTCAGGGCTATCTGTCTCTTAGTACTTATGTGGCCCCTATTCCCCATAGCGCCTCATCTTCTTCAATGTATTTATCCTCACAGCACCCCTGGGAGACCTGGAAGTGCGATACTTCCCATTGTCTAGATTGGAAACTGCGGCACAGAGAGGCTAAGTGAGGCCTTGTCTATGCTTGAAAGAGTTTGCTGGTATAGCTGTACCAGCGGAGGTATCGCTAACCCTCTGAGTAAGATACAGCTTAAACCAGTTCCTGAACAGAGTAAACTATAACGGCAACAGGATTCTTTTGCCTGTCTGACTGCGAATATGCTAGGGTTTTTGTTGGCAGCTGTGTTGGGTGGGGCGGGGGGGGAATCAATTCCCTGACTGACATAGCTGTTGGCAAAACTTTAAAGTGCAGAGCAGTCTCTTTGACCCATCACACACTGCGGTTGGCTGGGACTTTGAGTACAGTCTAACACAACAGGGCTCTGATCTGAGCCTGGCCTACACACAGAACTTAGAGTAACCTAGCTATATTGGTCAGGGCTGTGAGAAATTTTATGCCCTGTGCAATGCAGTTAGGTCGACCTAATCCCCCTGGGGAGACGGCCAGTTTCTTCGGACAACTCACAGAAGTTTTCAGATTGCAGGCCCTGGCTCTCATGAGGGACTAATATGAGGGGGAAAGGAGTCCAGGAGAGCTGGTTGTATTTTAAAGAAGCCTTATTGAGGGTGCATGAAAAAACCATCCTGATGTGCAGAAAGAATAGCAGATATGGCAGGCGACCAGCTTGGCTTAACAGAGAAATCTTCAGTGAGCTTAAATACAAAAAGGAAGTTTACAAGAAGTGGAAACTTAGACAGATGACTAGGGAGGAGTATAAGAATATTGCTCGAGCATGCAGGGGTGTAATCAGGAAGGCCAAAGCACAGTTGGAGTTGCAGCTAGTAAGGGATGTGAAGGGTAAAAAGAAGGGTTTCTACAGGTATGTTAGCAACAAAAAGAAGATTGGGGAAAGTGTGGGACACTTACTGAATGGGGGAGGAGACCTAGTGACAGATGATGTGGAAAAAGCTGAAGTACTCAATGCTTTTTTTTGCCTTGGTCTTCACAGACCAGGTCAGCTCCCAGACTGCTGCACTGGGCAGCTCAGTATGGGGAGGAGGTGAGCAGCCCTCAGTGGTGAAAGAACAGGTTAAGGACTATTTAAAAAAGCTGGACATGCACAAGTCCATGGGGCTGGATCTAATGCATCCGAGGGTGCTGAGGGAGTTGGCTGATGTGATTGCAGAGCCATTGGCCATTATCTTTGAAAACTCATGGCGATCTGGGGAGGTCCCAGATGATTGGAAAAAGATAAATATTGTGCCCATCTTTAAAAAAGGGAAGAAGAAGGATCCGGGAAACTACAGACCAGTCAGCCTCCCCTCAGTCCCTGGAAAAATCATGGAGCTAGGTCCTCAAGGTATCCATTTTGAGGCACTTGGAGGAGAGGACGGTGATCAGGAACAGTCAACATGGATTCACCAAAGGCAGGTGATTACTGACCAATATGATTGCCTTCTATGAGGAAATAACTGGCTCTGTGGATATGGGGAAAATGGTGGGCATGATATATCTTGACTTTAGCAAAACTTTTGATATGGCATTCACACATTATTCTTGCCAGAAAGTTAAAAAAGGTATGGATTGGATGAGTGGACTGTAAGGTGGATAGAAAGCTGACTAGATCGTCGGGCTCAACGGATAGTGACCACTGGTTTGATGTCTAGTTGGCAGCTGGTATCAAGGGAGTGCTCCAGGGGGTCTGTCCTGGGACCGGTTTTGTTCAACATCTTTATTAATGATCTGGATGATGGGATGGATTGCACCCTCAGCAATTTTGTGGATGACACTAAGCTGGGGGGAGAGGTAGATATGCTGGAGGGTAGGGATAGGGTCCAGAGTGACATAAACAAATTGGAGGATTGGGCTAAAAGAAATCTGATGTGATTCAACAAGGACAAGTGCAGAGTCCTGCACTTAGGAAAGGAGAATCCCATGCACTGCTCCAGGCTGGAGACCAACTGGCTAGGGGCCAGTTCTACAGAAAAGGACCTGGGGATTACAGTGGACAAGAAGCTGGATATGAGTCAACAGTGTGCCCTGGTTGCCAAGAAGGCTAATGGCCTATTGGGCAGCATTAGTAGGAGCATTACCAGCAGATCAAGGGAAGTGATTATTCCCTTCTATTCGGCACTGGTGAGACCACATCTGAGCATTGCATCCAGTTTTGGGCCCCCCACTACTGAAAGGACGTGGACAAATTGGAGAGAATCCAGCAGAGGGCAATAAAAATGATTAGGTGGCTGGTGCACATGGCTTATGAAGAGAGGCTGAGGGAACTGGGCTTATTTAGTCTGCAGAAGAGAAGAATGAGGGGGGATTTGATAGCAGCCTTTAACTAACTGAAGGCGGGTTCCAAAGAGGATGGAACTCGGCTGTTGTCAGTGGTGGCAGATGACAGAACAAGGAGCAATGGTCTGAAGTTGCAGTGGGGGAGGTCTAGGTTGGATATTAGGAAACACTGTTTCACTAGGAGGGTGGTGAAGCACTAGAATGGGTTACCTAGGGAGGTGGTGGAATTGCCATCCTTAGAGGTTTTTAAGGCCCTGCTTGACAAAGCCCTGGCTGGGATGATTTAGTTGGGGTTGGTCCTGCTTTGTGCAGTGGGTTGGACTAGATGACCTCCTGAGGTCTCTTCCAACCCTAATCTTCTATGATTCTGTGAAGTCCTGTAGGATTTAACAGGGAGGAAGCCAAGAAGCATTGTTCAGAAAATCAAAAGGGCTTTATAGAAATTACTTCTGTCTATTGACAGAGATCCCACTGGACGGGGAATCCTATGCAGCCCATGAAACAAAAAAACGATTTTCTTTGTCAGTTGTCATAGCCAGAAGAGGGAGGGCAGGGGGATTGTTGTTTTTTATGATGGTACAGTGTCCTTCTCTGTATGTTAAATGTACTAAAAATACCTGACCTGAAGACTGCACAGTTGAAAGCTCAGCCCAATGCCAACATTAAATATATGCAGCATCAGTCAATATATCCTTTAAAATTAGTTTCCAAATTACCTCCAATAGCAGAAAGAAGATACCAGTGTATAACCTAGATATAAGGGTCTGTCAAGGAGAATCCGCTTTAGCTCTTAGCCATGTAGGCAGATTTAATAATTTTATTAAGATAATGATGAAATAAAAAGAAAACGGTACAGAATAGAAGCATAGAAGTTTCTGGTTATCAGGGGATAAGGTACAGATTATCAAGGGGTGCGAAATTTGGTTTAGGAACGGGTGGCGTAAGGAATACATAATCTGCAATCTCCCTGATTGGGGGTAAAAGTTTAACCGGTCAAAGTACAGACATTGAGATATGGGGATATGTTGTCCATATAATGGCTATGTTCAGGTGTGGAGTATAATGAGCGGATACGATGATGGGGATGGATCTACCCTCATTTGGTGGGATTTAATGTTCAGTGAGTTTATGGTTCCAGTTCATACGGTCCAGTGGAAAAAGCCTCTCAGTCCCTTTCCCATAGTGGATGCACAATGTCGTACCGGCTCACACCTCCTGGTACTGTCGCTGGCCGGTGATGTGTTCGATGTAGAGGTCCCTGGACCATCGGATGGTGTCCGTGACCATGAGGCGCCGCATGAGCCGTGCGTAGCGTCGACCGATCCCACAGGTCCACAGCACAGGCTCGTTGCAGGGGTCCCAAGCGCCCAAAGCTCCAACGAGCAGGGCATCCATCTGCACCTCGTAGCCCTTCGCTCTCAGGGTGTTGGCCAGAGGGGCGTATTTTTCCAGCTTCCGAGCTCGGGCTTCTCAGAAGGCCGGGGTCCTGTTCTTGAAGGAGACCGTGATGTCGACGAGGATGATCTTTTTCTGGGCCTTGTCGGTGACTACCACGTCAGGTCACAACTGGCTGTCAGTACCAGGGATGGCGCAGTTCAGGGCGACCTCTCCCAGGTGCGGTGCGATGGCTTTCACTAGGCAGTTCTGGATGGTGTTGTGGTGCAGCTGCCAGGCTCTGGAGTGGGGCTTGCAGCTGCATAGGACGTGGGGCAGGGTCTCGTTGGAGTAGCCGCACTTCCTGCAACGCTTGTCTCGGTTCCCGTGGCAGACGGCTCCGTTGAGCGGGCCGCAGTTGAGCCGGGCGCGGTGGATGAACCGCCAGTCGGCGAAATGGGTGAAGCCGCGCCCGGTGAGGAAGTGGTTGCTGGCATCCCACTTGCTGGTCAGTTCGAAGGCTTTTCCCTGGTCCGACTTACGCTTCAAGGCTTCTATGTACAGCGAGTGGATGGCTGCCTTCAGGGTCCTCTCCAGCATGCCCCTGGCGCTCGGGGTGATGATGGTGTTGTCCTCAGACCTGATCTGCGGCACCAGGATTCCCAGCTCCTGGCGCTCCTCGCATCACTCCCAGTGGCAGCCGATGCGCTTTCCCAGGCGATGCGTGGCATTGCGAGCGCAGGACCACAGTGAAGCGATGTCACGCCCGTCCCATCTGACTTCGCCATCCAGGGAACCGCTCAGGAAGCTGGCGGTGTCTTGGTTGGAGGGGGCTCTGCCGATCTGCTGCTTTGTTGCATCATGGAGGACGTTTGCTGTGATGTTCCTTACCATGGTGTCGGGACACATCAGCAGGCGGAAGGCGTGGGTGATCACTGCGATGTCACACAGGTCACCCATGGGCAGACATTGGCACCGCCATGCCTGTGGGCAGTATAGACCAGCTCGTCGCTGGCTCTCTGGGGAAGGAACAGCCATGTAGGCATATTACACACAGTTCTGATTCCATCCAGCAGAGGACACTTGTCTGTACAGATCAGCCAATGTGTTGAGAGGAAGAGGAATGGAATAATATAGCCTCACATGCTCATTTTGGTGGAGGTTTGAAGATTTGGGCTCTACGTCGCATGAAATATTAAAGTCTAGAAATATTGGTGTTAGCAAAAACATTGTATACATAAGAAAACAAAAGTGAGATAAATATTTACATTCCCTGAAACTCTGGAAGGTATGAGATCTTCTGAATTTATGCTCTAAACAATTTTTCATCCTTAAGCTTGCAAGCAGATGATATTTCAAAGCCCAACCTCCCTTGGGCATTGGCATAAAAGGAAAATGTATTATTTCTGGCATGCAGACAAGGTTTGCTGGGTAAGAAAGGAGAGATTCGCAGCTAATGTAAGTTGGTGTCCAGGTTTCTGTGCTCATAGCGGTAACATTGTCCTGTTGGTACTTGGGTTATTTCTTTTTCCTTTCAAAAATGCTGTGCAATGTGGTCTAGTGTCTGTGCCACTAATCCATGGATGAGACTGTGGGAACTGAGTGAACAGAAAGGCGAGATCTTTAATAGCCCCATAAATATAGTGACAATCAGTATGCTTCCTAGGAAATATAGAGCTAGTTTGATGCCCACAGCTATCCTGGTGCCCAGCAGGGGTAGAAAACCTCGTAAAAGTCCGTAATTGATCATTAGGGTTTGGATCAATTGGGATACTTATAACAACATTTGTTGCAATATTGCAGTGGTGTTTTAAGAAGTGGAACAAAGCAGATGGGTGCTGTAGTTGGGGAATGATAACTTGGGCTGATGCGAAAGGAATAAGCAGGTCATGACTGCTGCTTGCTGTAGCTCTGTGATAATAAGAACTTACAGCACCTACCTATACAACTGCTTTCCCTTCCTTTCTTCCCTCTGTCCAATGTGACCACAGTGATTTTATGAAAGGGTTATATTAACCCTTTCATTCCTCCTGGAGCCTCCACATGTCTTGGCAGCCATTTTCAGGTAAAAGTCCATTCTTTGGACCATACTGGAAGCAGTGGAAGGCCAAGTTCCAGACCTAGCTGGTATTTCATTCAACATGGAAGGGGTTAAAGGCATCCATTATGTGCCAATGAGTATTCGGAGTGGTATTAGCACTCTGCATTGACCTGATTTTGCGCTCAAGGACATCAGGGGGCGTCTTTAGTTACCTGGAGATGGAGGTTGGCTCAACTGAGCAGATGCATTTTCCAAAGCTGTTCACTGGTTTCCAGCACTTTGGTTGCTGTGTGCCTGACTTGAGGCACCCATCCAAGGCCAGCTTTGCAGAGGATCTGAGCACCCACAACACCAGCTAATGTCAGGGGGAACCGCGAGTGCTCAGCAAGTCTTCAAATTAGGCCATAAATGAAAATGACCCCAAACTTGTCCCCTGTCCCTGACTTCAGCGGGGCTCTATGTTGATGCCGGGATGGGAGCTTCCTCCTGGGAGAGGTTGCAGGATTGGGACTTCAGTGTCCAGTGCTGTTGGGAAACAAGTGCTGGGGACAGGAGAGGGGCAGAACAAAGGAGAGAATGCTGGAAAGGGCAGGGGAAGGATTGCAAAGATTAGACCTCATTAGATACAAGCACTTTAAACATCAGATTCTATTAAATGTTCACAGTTTAAAACCAGGCCTTATTATACACTAGCAATTTGCAGACGAAGTCCCACTAAATGGAACTGCTTTCAAATCCCGGGCCTCAGACACAGTCATTATGATGCTCAGGCCCTATTGAATGTATCCTGTTTGAAGCTCAGACCCTATTAAACACAGGCAGTTCAAAGTTGAAGTCCAATTAAGCACAGGCAGGCAGAGCATTGGTTGTGGGGAGAGAAGAAAACCTATGGTGCCATTCAGCACATCTGTGGCTCCATGCTGATTGAAATGAATTAAATAACTCTCCTTCATCTGACCATTCATAGAATCCCGGCTCGCGGTTCTCATTGAAGGAATTGAATTACCCCAGCCGCGCTTTAGCAATTCTCCAAATTAATTCTTTAGTGCGATGCAGCCCTGACTTGAGCTCCAGATGGCTGGAGGAGAGAGGCAAGTGACTCCAGCAGAGAGATTTCTGGCTGATGTGGGGCTTGCTGCAGCAGTTGGATGAATGAGGAAATGTCTCTGGTTTAGCACAGCCCTGAGGCTGTGACCTGTTTGGGTTTGCGATTAATTATTAACAATCATTCTAATAAGTGAGTTAATGAGTGAGCACTGAATGCTTCCTGAACACAGGCATGGAGAAATCACTGGACTCCGATCTTCTTGGCTTCTCATGAGCCCATGGAATACAATGATGTCTTATTTCCTACTAGCCTCTCCTTCTGTCCTGTATATAGTATGTATGTATCTCTCTTCCTCCTTGCATTAATCCCATCAAATGGGGTCCATTGTGAGTCCTCTCCCTCCAAAGTGCTCAGTTCAATGACATATTCTTTACCAAAGTATTTCTCAATGACCAGTCTGTGGACCAGTGTTGGTCCCTGAGATCTTCCTGTCACGATTTAGGAAGGCAGCAAGGTGGTCCCTGGTATCAAAAAGGTTGAGAAACTCTGCCAGTCAGTAGCACCACATGCTAACATGTCTTTCTTTATGACATTCCACCACTTCTTCTTGAACTGAAGATCTCTGTCTTTCCTTCAGTCATGCTATGTTGGACTCTCTTTCCCACCGAGTTGTCAGAACTGCGCTTTACATGACCAAACCCTCTGAGCCTGCACTCTGCACGTTTCCGTGTATGAGTGTTACTTTTAGCACGTCTCTAACATATGCGTTCCTCATGTGGTCTTCCTTGCTGATACCACTCATCCATCTCAACATTCACACTTCTGTGGGACAGATCATTTGCTCATGTTTCGTCTCTGTTGCCCAATATGCAGCGCTGCTGACTGTATGTTTCCCTCTCTGGTACTTCTATGGCCCTCATTCCTATAGTATCGAAGTGCCTTATGCACTTTAATACATTTATCCTCACAACATGCCTGCGAGGTTGGGCAGTGCTATTATCCCCATTGTACAAGATGGGGAACTGAGCCACAGACAAGGTAAGGGCTAGATTCACAAGGGGGACTTAGGCACCTAAAGTGGTAGCTAGGCATCTAAAGCCAACATTTTGTCATTCACAAAACCACCACTCAGCTATCACCTGACCCTGCAGGCACCAATAGTCCCTTGACACCTGAGTTTCCACCATTAACGTCACTCGGGTGCCTAAGTTAAGTGGGAAGGTGCACAGAGGCCCAAGTCCTGATGCCCCGCAGCAGAACAGTGCCTAGTGCATGACTGAGCCGCAGCAGGATTCTCAGACTGGGTGTGCCCTACCTATCTTGCATTTGGGGCCCAGACTGGTACGTGTCTGTGGGCTGAGCCGGTCTACCTGCACAAAAGACACTGCTGCCAGAGGAGGTGGTGGTGGTGGCACCCCCACCCCTGATAGCCTGAGGATTAGAGCACTCCCCCAGGAGACCTTGGTTCAAATCCCCACTCTGCCTGATTGGGAGCAGGGACCTGAACCTAGGTGTCTTCTCTCATAGGTGAGTGCCTTGACCAGCAGGTTATATTCTGGTGCCAGGGCCTACTCTTCAACAGGGTAGTATCCGGAGGCCCCGTATGGTGGTAGGGCCTGGATACTCCTAAACTGAGGATAAACCACCTTATTCCCGCTGCCTGAACAATAGCAAGTCCTTAAAAACCAACAGAAAACAGATTGCTCTGTTGGTCTGGAAGAGGCCTGAGCACCCATAAAGAAAGGGAGGGAGAAGGTGATGGTTCCCTTGGACCTGTCATGATGTCCCTGGGTTGAGAACTCATGCTCTGAGGACCAGCCATTAGAGGGAGCCACAACACGTACTTTAGAAGCTGCTCACATCTATTTCCATTGCTTCCTGTTTCAACTGGCAAGGTGAAGACGTGAGTCAGGAAAACCATGGCCCATTTTGATGTATTGCGTCAGTACAATGCAAGCAAGTCTCTTAGCAACACACTTTTTTCAAATGTGCATGCGATTTCCTTTTTCTTTAATCTTTTTATCTATTTTTTTTCTGAAGAAGCAGATGAAAAGAACCGCCAATCACCTCCAACTCTCATCAAGTGCATTAAAGGAAATATTGTTTTGTGCATGGCTCTCTTTGAAGGAAACAGTGGGGAAATGATTTAGGAAGGCACCGAAGGTACTCAAGTTAGTTTAGCAGCATTTACAGTGTCAGAAATTTGCTCTCCAAAGTAATTAAGACACAGGCAGTTGCACACGATGTACTAATGCTGAGTCACTACAGCAAGTTTTCATTCAGCTTCCTAGCCCCTGCTTCTCATCAGTGCCATAGAAATTGCTCCAGAAATACTGTTCCACTTAAACGGAGTCCAGGGCAGAAAACTTGGGGGTGGAGGGACAGAAAGTTAATGTACTGTGTACTTCAAATGTACTTCAAAACTGGAGACCTGAGTTGAGTTCAAATACATCCAGTTTTAGCATAAGTTTGGATGTCTTGGATTAATTTTAAGTGTCTGTCCACATTTCAAAACTGCTGCAGAATAGGAGGCTGTGCTTAAGAGAGGCAACTGACTGGACTACAGTGCTGTGCAGCGAGTCACGAATGAGGGTCATTGGTAAGAGCCGTGCAGAGTTCCAGGACTGGAATAACAAGGGGTGTAAATAAAAGAAGTGCTTTACACAATGCATAATTAACGTGTGGAACTCATTGCCATGGGATATCGAGACAGATTGCTTGGTAGGATTTAAAGAAAGATTAGACTTGCAGAGGGATATTGAACATGCACAGTTTCATGAGGCAGACTGTTGGGATGAGCCAGCCATTAACTGGGTAGGAAAAACTCATCCTATTGCAGTTATTCCATGACTAGAATAGAACCCACGAGGGGGTTTCTTGCACCTTCTTCTGAAGCTTCTAGTGCTGGCCACGGTCAGGATACTAGACTAGACTGACTGTTGGTTTGATTGGGTATGTCAGTTCCAGTGTTCCTACGGGTGCTGCAGGGCAGGACTGAATTGCTTCAGCAGAGCTGGGTGGGGGCAGAGCAATGCAAGAGCAAGGAGTGCTGCAGGTCAGGCCTGTGGTGCACTGGCAGAGCTGCAACTGCTGGTGCTAAGGACTTGTCTATGCAGGAGTAGCTACTCCTGAATAACTCCATGTGCCAAGCCCTCTCGACAGAGCTTAGTCCTTCCATTTTTACAAGCCCTAAATTCACTAACCCTAGTGAAATAAAGAAATGCAATGCAATATCATTAGATCACTGAAGAGATAGTTGCTGCGTGTATCTGGCTAGGAGCCGGAGAGCAAGATGCTAACTAGCCGGCACTGTGTGTGGAGCTGGCTTCTCGAGCCAATTTGCATTCCTCGGAGGAGATCTAGGTGGGGAGGGAGCGGAGGTGAGGAGGACTCTTAAAGCCCCTAGGAAATTACTTGCTCTGTATCAGTGACTTTAGGTTCAGAATTTAATAATGGGTCAGATTGTGTTTCAAGAACGCAAATATCTTAAACAATGAGATTTGAGGGTTCGCTGTTTTGTTGCACTCAAGTTATAGATTGCTGCCCTTTTGTCACAGACACGTCACTGCTGAGGTTAATAAAACCATGTTAAAAATTCATTCCAATCAGCAGAGACAAGAGTTATAGGCATGAGCTCTGCTATAGGGGCTCCCACTGGATCCTATTCGATGCTTATCAGGCTCGTCTACCAAACCAGTCCGTACTCTTCTCTTAGGGCTTGTCTACATGAACAATTAGACTGAAGCAGGTTGGGGAGTGACTCTACCCCATGCTAGCCAGGGGCGGACTAACTGTCCATGTGCACCCTGCTGATGTGTGTTAACAGCTCGTTCATAGATTCATAGATATTAAGGTCAGAAGGGACCACCATGATCATCTAGTCTGAGCTCCTGCACAACGCAGGCCACCGAATCTCACCCACCCACTCCTGCAATAAACCTCTCACCTATGTCTGAGCTATTGAAGTCCTCAAATCTTGGTTTAAAGACTTCGAGTGCTTTGAGCTAAGTCCTCTTTGAAATGAGAGGAGCTCAAAGCGCATTCATTGTTCATATAGACATGCCCTTAGACAGTGAATGCCTCAGGCAAGGACAGCCTCTTCCTGGGTGTGTGTACGTTGCTTTGCACACTGGGGTCCTGATCCACACTGGGGCCTCTGGGTGCTACCACGAGAATAATAAATCATAGCAGCTGTTTCACTCTTGTCTTGCGTCCCCCAGTGTTAGTAACTTGCACTCAGTGAAGATCTCCGTGCTTTTGGTTCAAGCCCTTCTCGAGTGTGGTCATGCTCTCCCATGCTCTGAGACAAGCCTGGAATCACTTGATTAATTTAATGGCAGGTAACTTTAGAATAAATTCTTCTTTGCTGCAGAGTGTGATCACCATGGACATCACAGTCAGTGCCTCAGGCAAATCACAGAGCCAGACTTGGGAGATGGACTTTTAATACCATGCCTACTTCTACGGGTTAAATCTCATCCTTTGGGGTGGAAACTGACTGCACTCTGGGCCAGAAAGATTCCCACCAGCCCATCTCCATATACAGCAATGTTCAGCTGTCTCAGTCTATTATGGTTTGTTTCCCACCTTCCTTTGAAGCATCCGTTATTGGTCATTGCCGGAGGCAGGATCCCAGAGTCGATGAACCAACGAGCTGATCCATGATGACAAGTCTTTTGTTCCTATGCATCAGAACAAATGTAAAACCTTACCCACCTTTTCCTTGGCATGTTCCTTTCCGCAGAAGAGCCCCTATTAAATGGAAGCCATGCATGTAAAGCTAGTCCCATCTGTCAAGGGAATAGACTGATGAAGGGAAGAACTTTTAAACGCTTCTAGCCCCTTAGAGTGCTGTGACAATGTGAAAATACATGGTGACTGATTTCCACCCCCACTTCAGCATGGCTTTGCCCTATAAGTGCTATGGTAATAAATGGAAATGATTAAATCCATTCCTGGGCCTGATGCGTTTTTTATCACATCTGCCACTCCCCAAGCTCTTGAAGCCAAATCATATCACAGAAGGCAGGAGGGTGTCATTATGGTCTGCGCGTCACTTTGCAGCTGCTGGAAATAGGCAACTGTGGCCTATATTTCACCACTTCTGCAAAGCAGAGGAATGTAAAATTCTAAGTGATAATGTGAGTTTTATTATTATGGGCAGAAGGGGAGCACTGGGCCTTTTACATGCCAGCCAGAGAGGGCATAAAGCTAAATTGAATGCAAAAGTTTAATCTGGATTTAAAAAACCTGGGAAGAGTTGGCAAAGCATTTTGAAGCTAGTGGGCAAGTGGGAATTCCCAAAAGGGAACTTAGCCAGCGGGTTGGGTAGAGAAGAGGCATTCAAACAACAGGTGCAGCAACCAGCAGTGAAGAAACCGCACCAGAGTTAACGCTTCATGGAGTGCTAGCATTCAGCTGCCACAAGTAGGGGTCACCATGAGATTTAGTCTGACCAATAATAAGAGGGAGCACTTAGAGTCTTTCTTGACTTACCTTTATTTTTGGGGTTAGGCCTTTGTCTATACAAAGAATCAACCAACTTTAACAAGGGTGATTAAACTAGGTTCTGGCCTAGCTGTGTTTATAAGGTGGCTCGGTCCAGCTTGTGTGGATGGGGCAAAAGCAAATGAAAATCAATGCTATTATTTAGGCCTCTGTCTTGACTAAATTATGCTCTTTTAAACAGGCTGCTTATATAATAGGAGTTGTTTCTGTCTGCACAAGCTGGACCAAACTGTTTTGCAACAGGGAGATGGATTTTCAAAAGTGCCTGTTGCCGGATTTTCAGAGGAGCTCAGCATGCAGGTCGCTTTGGAAAATCTGTCCAATTATTAAGGTGCGTAAATAGGGACTGAGCTTGCCTGAAAACTCCACCTTGTAGCAGAGCTGTTAATTGAGTTTCAGGACTATTGTTAAATGTGGCTGTGTTTGCAGCTTAGTCAGTTTCATTCACTCTGGCCTTCTCTACACTGCACGGGTGCGCTAGCAGCGTGGGAGCACTAATGTAGCCAGGGCTTGGGCATCAATGGCTCCATGTCTAGTTGGCAGCCGGTGTCAAGTGGAGTGCCCCAGGGGTCGGTCCTGGGGCCGGTTTTGTTCAATATCTTCATAAATGATCTGGAGGATGGTGTGGATTGCACTCTCAGCAAATTTGTGGATGATACTAAACTGGGAGGAGTGGTTGATACGCTGGAGGGCAAGGATAGGATACAGAGGGACCTAGACAAATTGGAGGATTGGGCCAAAAGAAATCTGATGAGGTTCAATAAGGGTCCTGCACTTAGGACGGAAGAATCCAATGCACAGCTACAGACTAGGGGCCGAATGGCTAGGCAGCAGTTCTGCGGTAAAGGACCTAGGGGTGACAGTGGATGAGAAGCTGGATATGAGTCAGCAGTGTGCCCTTGTTGCCAAGAAGGCCAATGGCATTTTGGGATGTATAAGTAGGGGCATAGCGAGCAGATCGAGGGACGTGATCGTTCCCCTCTATTCGACATTGGTGAGGCCTCATCTGGAGTACTGTGTCCAGTTTTCGGCCCCACACTACAAGAAGGATGTGGATAAATTGGAGAGAGTCCAGCGAAGGGCAACAAAAATGATTACGGGTCTAGAACACATGTCTTATGAGGAGAGGCTGAGGGAGCTGGGATTGTTTAGTCTGCAGAAGAGAAGAATGAGGGGGGATTTGATAGCAGCTTTCAACTACCTGAAAGGGGGTTCCAAAGAGGATGGCTCTAGACTGTTCTCAATGGTAGCAGATGACAGAATGAGGAGTAATGGTCTCAAGTTGCAGTGGGGGAGGTTTAGGTTGGATATTAGGAAAAACTTTTTCACTAAGAGGGTGGTGAAACACTGGAATGTGTTACCTAGGGAGGTGGTAGAATCTCCTTCCTTAGAGGTTTTTAAGGTCAGGCTTGACAAAGCCCTGGCTGGGATGATTTAACTGGGAATTGGTCCTGCTTCGAGCAGGGGGTTGGACTAGATGACCTTCTGGGGTCCCTTCCAACCCTGCTATTCTATGATTCTCACCACTGTATTGTCTAGACCTTCTCTGAGTAAGATGCCATGCTGGTAGAAACACCATTGGCCAGTCTACACTTCCCCCTTAGCAATCCTGGGAGTCAGTAGGGTCCTATCCATGACTATGCTAATCGTGAGAACCACCCCCTCACCTGGAAATCATGAGCATGGCTGGAAAGGGGGTTGTGGGGGGGAGAAAGATGAGATTAAAAGAATAATAAATTCCATTTCTTGGATCTGAATCTGATTTAAAAACAGCCACTATTCTGCCTGCCCTCTCCATCTGAGCAAGTGAAACAACCAGCCCTCCTCCTGACGTGAACTCTGCTGTCCACTGTAGCAGTGTCCTTCCCCTCTTACCCGCTGCTCACCTTCCTCAAGCTCTCTCCATTAGCATCCACCAGTCCTTCCTTGGGGTAAAGTGAACATGGCACATTCCAGCACCCCAGCTGGCCCCACTGCAGGATCTAGGGTATGTCTACATTGCACCCTAAGCCTGAGCTCTGACTCCAGTTTGAGCCCAACCCCACCTTCCATCCACACACATCAGTCTGATTGGGGCCAGCAAGCCCTCAGGGCCTAGCACCTGCTAGGCGGGTGGGTCAGAGCCTGAGTTCTGCTGTGATGTGGGTCTGAGCCCTAGCATTCTGCAGTGTGGATGCAGCTCAAGCCACAGCACCAAGTCAGAAGGTCTGCATAGTGCAGCATGGATGCATTAGCACAGCTGTGAGAGCCACAGCCAGCAATTGTTAAACCCAGGTTTACAATGCAGTGTGGATGCTCAAGCATGGCCTTGGAGACACCAAGTCCACAAACTCAGGTTCCACAGACCTGGGCTTTGTGTGCCGTGTAGATATACCCTAACAGACCCCACTCCGCACCTGGCAGCCCACAGCAGCTGCCCTTGCCCCCTCTCCAGCCTGCAGGGAAGGGAATTACCCCGGCTCTGCCCTGGGCTTTAACCTGTGGTGGGGGTGGGGCACTGTTGCCTGGTTGGAAGGTATAGAAAGGGCAATTCCAGTGCACTGCACCTACCCCAGGGCGCTGCCCCATTCAGAGTGCATGGAGGCATCATTCACTGCAGGTAGCTGCTGCCTACAGCGGTTTCGAGTGGCCAAAGGGAGGAAATGGCAGGTGGTTTGGCCCAAATGCCTGAGCAGCCTATGGCTGTGCTTGAAATTGTGAATAACCCCAAACTGCAGACCCGGTGATAACATTGTGAGTGTTGCCTTCGCTGGGGAGCCGCAATGCTGCTCAAACAATGGGGGTGACTTCCTGACAAACTTGCTTGTATGGGCTTTAGCTCAGTTTTGAGCTCCTTTTTCAAACTGGATCCAAACTGAATGCCAGTTAAATCGCATGGTGACCAGGGCAAACCCCTGTTACAACTGTGATTTTTAAAACTGTATTGTGGCCTAGGTTTGTACCTAGGCCAACACACAATTTGGAAACAAACTCTAATTGGTCAAATAGGCCCATCTTATTGTACTAGGGTACGGAACAAAATGGAAGGACTAATCAGCTTCTGCTGAACCCTCAGTAAAGTCTCCTCAGGGCCAAACCTGGGCCTAGGCTGGAGCAAGGGCTGGCTATGTTCATCTGATAGGATCGGCAGGATTCAGTCTCCCCTGGTTTATATACCAATTGCTATGGCGCAAGAGCATCTGTGCTGCCCAGCCAAGCTGTGTGATAGAAACTGGTTTAGCAAGAACAATGTTGAATGTGAGCTCCATTAGCAATTATCTTTGAGAACTCCTGGAGCACAGGTGAGGTCCCAGAGGACTGGAGAAGGGCAAATGTAGACCCAATCTTTAAAAAGGGAACAAAGAGGACCCGAGGAATTATAGACCATTCAGCTTAACCTTGGTACCTGGAAAGTAGCTATATCACAACCAGTAGGTTTTGACACAGTCTGACATGACATTCTCATAAGCAAACTAAGGAAATAAGGTCTAGATGAAATTACTTTAAGGTGGGTGCACAACTGGTTGAAAGACTGTACTCCAAGAGTAGTTATCAATGGTTTCCTGTCAGAATGGGAGGACATATGTAAGGGAGTCCCATAGGGGTCAGGCCTATGTCCGGTACTACTCAATATTTTCATTATTGGATAATGGATTGGAGAGTATGTTTATATAATTTGTGGATGATGCCAAGGTGGGAGGAGTTACAAGCACTTTGGAGAACAGGATTAGAATTCAAAATGATCTTAACAAATTGGAGAATTTGTCTGAATTCAACAAGATGAAATTCAATGAAGATAAGTGCAAAATTCTACACTCAGGAGGGAAAAATCAAATGCACAAATACAAATGGGGAATAACTGGCTGGGCAGTAGTACTGCAGAAAAGGATCTGGGAGTCAGTGGATCAAAAATTGAACTTGAATCAACAATGTGATGCAGCTGCCAAAAAGGCTAATATTCTGGGATGTATATTAACGGGAGTGTTGTATGTAGGAATCAGGAGGTAAGTTGTCCCCCTCTGCTTGGCACTGATGAGGCCTTAGTTAAGTACTGTTTCCAATTCTGGGCTCCACACTTTAGGAAAGATGTGGACAAATTGGAGAGATTCCAGAGGAAAGCAACCAAAATGATGAAAGGTTTAGAAAAACTGATCAATGAGGAAAGTTTGAAAGAGCTGGGTATGTTTAGTGTTGAGAAAAGAACACTGAGGGGGGACTTGATAACAGTCTTCAAATATGCTAAAGCAGTGGTTCTCAAACTAGGGCCACTGCTTGTTCAGGGACAGCCCTTGGCTGGCCGGGCCTGTTTGTTTACCTGCCGCGTCTGCAGGTTCGGCCAATCGCGGCTCCCCCTGGCTGCGGTTCGCCGCTCCAGGCCAATGGGGGCTGCGGGAAGGGTGTCCCTCGGCCACGTGCCGCTTCCCGCAGCCCCCGTTGGCCTGGAGCGGTGAACCGCGGCCAGTGGGAGTTGCAATCGGCCAAATCTGCAGACACGGCAAGTAAACAAACTGGCCCGGCCAGCAAAGGGCTTTCCCTGAACAAGCAGTGGCCTTAGTTTGAGAACTACTGCATTAAAGGCTGTTATAAAGAAGATGGGGATCAATTGTTCTCCATGTTCACTGAAGGTAGGACAAGAATTAATGGGCTTAATATGCAGCGAGGGAGATGGAGGTTAGATATTAGGAAAAACTTTCGAACTATAAGGGTAAAGTTTGGGAACAGGCTTCCGAGGAAGGTTGTGGAATCCCCATTACTGGAGGTTTTTAAGAACAGGTTGGACAAACATGGGATGACCTAGGTTTACTTGGTTTTGCATCAGTATAGGGGGCTGGACTCAATGACTTCTTGAGTTCCCTTCCAGCCCTACATTTCTATGATTTGATGTTTTCAAAACTCTCTTTAAAGGCCACTGTAGACAGGGTCTTAGCATGACCTCTCCCAGTAGAAGAGACACTACAGGGACTTTGCCTTGAACTGCATATTTCCAACACTTCTCCTGTGTTCATGAGCAATCATAGTTCATGACCAATGTACTGTTTTCCAGGTGACCCCTTGCCTCTGATTCAAGGGTGGGAATGCTGCCCAGGGAAGTGGGGCGTATAGTATAATTTCCGTTATGTGAATTCGCTTGATCCAAAAATCCTAGTTCTCCAAATCCATAGTGTGCCCCCCATCCAGTCCTATGTTAGTTAATCCCTTCCGTTTATCTGAATGCCCAGTTATCCAAAAGTTTCACATGGCACCCAGACCATTTGGATAAATGGGAGTGTACTGTATATGGAATGTTCTAGCTACTTGCATTTCCTCAGTCAGTCTCGATGTCTCAGCAATAGTACAATGTGTTTTCAAAAGACAAGATGGAGCCCTGAGATAAGAGACAGCCGGGATACCCAGAATCCAGAATGTTAATCACTGGGATAGTGTGGAGGTGTCAAACCCAGGGTCATTTGTGGTGGCCTACTTCGCCTGTGATTTAGCTCATGGGGACTTCTATAGATGAATGAGGAAAACATGGGAAATGCAAGATAACTCTGTGTGTGTGTGTGTGTAGGAGAGAGATGGTGAGTGGATCAATCAAAAGAACCATGATCATTAGTGAGCTCTAAACAGGCCCATTGTCTGCAGGGGAAGGATGCTGCATGTAGGTGGCAAAAAGATTCAAGTAAGTGAATTTGACACCCTTGCCCTTGTTCTGAAGCTCTTCTCCTGCTTTTCACCCCCAAAGGCTTCTGAAGCTGGCATGTCTCGGATCTGCTGCTACAGTGGATATTCCACGTCCCATCCCCTGCGGACGTGGGGCCGTTCGATACAAACCACTGCCTGTAGGAACGGTGGCTCGTGAACCGATGAGAAATGTGCCTTTAAATGGGAGGAATTTGTGAGCACGGTTTGCCAGAATTGCAGGGCAATGCTACTGAGCTGTTGTGCTATTGATTTAGACATTTCCTTGGGGTTTGCAATCTCAGTCTTCTTCCTTTTATTCAGTTTGGGGCCCTGCTGGAAGGTATTGACAGAATCTATTTAATTATTTCTAAGTGAAAAAGAGAGGTGAAAGGAAGAGAGGGGGCAGCCATTACAGGGAGATTCTGGTTGAGGCAAGTCTTAGCTCTGTAGATTTAAGATTCGTACATGGAACCCCGGTGACACCAACTCAAGTCACCCTGGAGACAGGCTTACATCATTCTATGGAAGCTTTTCTCTCACTCTCCTCAGACACCATTATCAGCCACAGCAATCAATAGGGGATGGAATACATTCACTGAGACCTTATCATACCGCCTTACAGTTACACTAAGAGAAAGCAAGCACGGCAGAGGGAAAAGTTAGGTGTTTTTCTAGCTCAGCCTGTTCCCCTTTTCATTAGAAAACAGCATCTGGGATGAATCTCTTGGGATGTGCCTATAGGAAGAACTTGGGAATGTCGAGAATTCAAAAAGGTAACCAGGATGTACTTGCTCCACATAGATACTGCTTCAGAATCATTTGTCTGTCTCTGATTCCTGTCTATACCCTGAAAAAGGAACTCATGGGCGGGCAGGTCAGCCCAAGTTTAAGTAGGGTTCATCAGACTGCATCTATTTAATCCCAGTAGCTTGAAAATCTGATCCAAAGGGACAGGAATTTTGTGACTGTCTTCAGTAGAACAGGTTTCAGAGTAACAGCCATGTTAGTCTGTATTCGCAAAAAGAAAAGGAGTACTTGTGGCACCTTAGAGACTAACCAATTTATTTGAGCATGAGCTTTCGTGAGCTACAGCTCACTTCATCAGATGCATGCCGTGGAAACTGCAGCAGACTTTATATATACACAGAGAATATGAAAAAATACCTCCTCCCACCCCATTGTCCAGCTGGTAATAGCTTATCTAAAGTGATCATCAGGTGGGCCATTTCCAGCACAAATCCAGGTTTTCTCACCCTTCACCCCCCCAAACAAATTCACTCTCCTGCTGGTGATAGCCCATCCAAAGTGACCACTCTTTACACAATGTGCATGATAATAAAGTTGGGCCATTTCCTGCACAAATCCAGGTTCTATCACCAGCAGGAGAGTGAATTTGTGTGGGGGGGTGGAGGGTGAGAAAACCTGGATTTGTGCTGGAAATGGCCCACCTGATGATCACTTTAGATAAACTATTAACAGCTGGACAATGGGGTGGGAGGAGGTATTTTTTCATATTCTCTGTGTATATATAAAGTCTGCTGCAGTTTCCACGATATGCATCTGATGAAGTGAGCTGTAGCTCACGAAAGCTCATGCTCAAATAAATTGGTTAGTCTCTAAGGTGCCACAAGTACTCCTTTTCTTTCAGTAGAACAGAAAGCTTCTATTCCCATGACTGCTCTCCCAGGTGAGTTTGGTATGCTTATTGCCACTTCTCATTGCAAGTCTCATGATCTTTGCTGCTTTTCTTAAAGCCCCAGGTCCTGGAGTCAAAGGAGTATGTGAGAATCTCAAAGCTTTTTTTTTTTTGGGGTGGGGGGGCGGGGGAATGAAAAGTTTCTAGCCTTCATGGCTGCTGAGAAAAGCTGGCAAATGTGACCCTTATGATTCAAAAACCAGCAGGCAGCTAAAAACCCCAAATGTTGTCATATTTTAAAAATCTCATGGTTTTTAAGTCAATCTCATGATTTGGGGAAGGGGGTTGACTTATTGGCATTGACTATACTGATAACTCCATGCCACTTCTATCAAAAACAAACAAACAAAAAACACCCAGGCCATAAGAAAGAACATCACAACCTCCTAATTCCCTAATGAACATGGGGTCTGACTCTTGGGTAGTCGTTTACTCCTCTGCTAAGTGCAGTAACCCCTCACTTAAAGTCGTCCTGGTTAACGTTGTTTCGTTGTTAGGGTGCTGTTCAATTAGAGAACGTGCTGGTTTAAAGTTGTGCAATGCTCCCTTAGAATGTCGTTTGGCAGCCGCCTGCTTTGTCCGCTGCTTGCAGGAAGAGCAGCCCTTTGGAACGAGCTGGGGTGGGGAGGGGGGTGGGGCTTGGAGCCAGGGTGGACCGGCAGCTCCCCTATCAGATCCCCTAAGTTCCCTGTGCAGCAGCCGCCCAGCAGGCTACCAATTGCCAGCAGTTCAGCTGTCCCTCCCCCCACTGCCAGGTGCTGCTCTTGCCCTCTGCCTTGGAGCTGCTCCCGGGAGCCTCCTGCTTGCTGTGCAAGGGGGGGGAGGGGAAGAGGGG
This sequence comes from Lepidochelys kempii, assembly GCF_965140285.1. Classification (NCBI taxonomy): domain Eukaryota; kingdom Metazoa; phylum Chordata; order Testudines; family Cheloniidae; genus Lepidochelys; species Lepidochelys kempii. The sequence continues at coordinate 24,890,020 of NC_136392.1, read as the reverse complement.
TGCTAATATCAGGTTGTCCTCCTGCTCCTGTACTTCCACTCCACAGAGTGGGGGGGAAGGGGACACGACAAGGCTCAGGACGGAGGGAGCTTGCTGGCAGCAGCTGCTGTCTCAACTTGCTGATCTACTTAAAAAGGCAGGGTATTTAGAGTGGGGTCAGCATACTTAAAGGGACAATGTGCGTCTCTCTCACACATGCTCTGTGTGTCTCTGTCTCTCTCTGCCATGCTTTCCCCCTTCCCTCCATTCGTGCTGCTTTGTAGAGTGTGAGGCTGCATTAACAACGTGTTAATCCTTGAGAGTTCAGCCTAGTGTAAGGCTATGGCTACACTTGCAGATGTAGAGCGCTTTGAGTTAAACCAGCTTTCGTAGAGTGCAATAGGGAAAGCTCTGCAATCTGTCCGCACTGACAGCTTCAAGCGCACTGGCATGGCCACATTTGTGGCACTTGCAGTGGCATTGGGAGCGGTGCATTATGGGCAGCTATCCCAGCATGCAAGTGACTGCAACGTGCTTTTCAAATATGTGTGGGGGGGGAGGGTGGAGTGTGACAGGGAGTGTGTTGTGTGTATGTGGGGGGAGAGAGAGTGGGTTTTTGGGGGGATGAAAGCATGTCAGCGTGCTGTCTTGTAAGTTCAGACAGCAGCAGACCTCCCCCTCCTCCCCACCTCTCTCTCTCTCACACACAGCATTCCACAGTAATGGCTTTCTTTGTCTCGGAGCCGGCTGTCAGAAACGGAGCTTTCAAAGGACATATCTGCATTCCTTAGCAAGTTCAAAACAATGACAAGAGTGGCCACATGACTTAAGGGGATTATGGGAGATTTCTGGAGGCTGATCAGAGCACAGTAATGCAACACCTCGTTCACACTGGCATCCGGGCGTTTCAGCCAAGGCGCAACAAGCGTTAATCTTCTCGCCTAGGTGGAGTACCAGGAGTGCTCTAGCCGTGGAGTCAGAGCGCTCTACATGCCTTGCCAGTGTGGACGGGTAGTGAGCTAGGGCACCCGGGGCTGCTTTAATGCGCTCTGACTCTCAAGTGTAGCCAAGCCCTTAGTTCATCATTTAGCAGTAAGGCATTCTCTGGGAAATATCCCACCCTCTTCCACCGTCTGACTTCACCACCTCAACCAAGCTTCACAATCGTCATTGCTGTGTACAGTATTAAATTGTTTGTTTAAAACTTATATATATAATATTAGTCTTTTGTCTGGCAACATTTTTTTCCCCTGGAATCAACTCCCCCCTCTACCCCTCCCTTACATTAATTCTTATGAGGAAATTGAATTCACTTAACATCATTTTGCTTAAAGTAGCATTTTTCAGGAACAGAACTACAACACTAAGCGAGGAGAAACTGTGTATAAAATAAAAAGAAAAGGAGTACTTGTGGCACCTTAGAGACTAACAAATTTATTTGAGCATAAGCTTTCATGAGCTACAGCTCACTTCATCGGATGCATTCAGTGGAAAAAGCTCATGAAAGCTCATGCTCAAATAAATTTGTTAGTCTCTAAGGTGCCACAAGTACTCCTTTTCTTTTTGCGAATACAGACTAACACGGCTGTTACTCTGAAACCTGTGTATAAAATGACCATTTTCACTGTTCTGCACTTGGGTAAATGAGGTGTGAGCGTGCAGAGCAATGGAGAATCAGGCTTTTGATCTCTCCACATGACTACTTTTGAATCTGTGACCCGTCTCCCACTTACAGCATTTCCCGGGGAGTAGGACTTGGCCAGACAGAAAAGGAACATTCAAGGCATGAGCAGAAGATTTCCTTTCTAGGAGAAGGGTTAGTTCCCAGCCCTGCTGGTGTGAGTTTGCATAGGAAGAAGTTGTCTGGTTTACAGAAAAAAAAAAATTCTGCCTGGTATTAAAATGTGGGCAAAATCCTGAAGTCTTCATTCAGGCCTCACGCTGGCCCAACTCCCACTGCAAAGTTGAGCAAGGGCTGCAGAATTTGCATCAAAAGAAACACTTATCTGATTTAAAAAAAAAATAAAAATCCCACAGTCCTTAGGCAAAACTCCTCCTGACTGCAGTGGGAGCCATGCCTGAGGAATACTGAAGGGTTTATCCCATAGTCCTTTTCATCTAGGGCTCTCAAAAGAGTTGAAAAATGTTGATCCACTAAGACTCTTGTGAAGCAGATAAACCTTATTCCTGAGTGTCAGGGGGAGACCAGAAACACCAACTTCCCCAGAACAGAGAGTGGACTTTTCTCCTTTCTTCCCCATTTACCATCTAGTGGGAGAGGGGACAGGCTGGATGGAGGTTGAAACACCATCCCAATGCCTCCCTTCCCTTTCTGTCTCTTCCTGTTTTCCCTGTTCTCTTTCTGCTTCATTTGACTTTAAAATCTTCTCTGCTTCTGGCTGCTCTCTGCACCAAGCTGCTAGGGGTGTTAATGCAAAATGGCAGCCAGCAGGTTTATCAGAAGAGCCCTCCACTTATGGTTATGATGGTCATGGAATTGCTATGTATTGACCTGTGAATACTGATATGTACTAATGGTATGAATACAGTGTGACCTGGTCAGCAAGGTAAAGTTACAGTGTAATTATGAAGGGTTGATAGAATTTCCTGTATGGCCTGTATTGATCCAAGTGAATAGGGGAAAAGAAAACAGGAAAGCCCCATGATAGATCTTGGAAAACAACGGGGCAAGCTGTTAGCTTCACGCACCCTGTCTCCAACAAGTTGCAAGCCTTGTGAGCTGGGAACTAGAAATCAAAAGGACAGTAAACAGTTAAAAATTGTTTCTTATGGGGAAAAAATGCAGGGGGAGAAGGATTTGATGGGGAGACACACTGACTGTGGGTGAGTATGGAGGAATTGGGCCTTCCAGATCCATGGAATGGTAGAGCCTTAGGGAAAAGCAGGCATGTGTGTTGGCTGGTTTGTTGTTTTTTCTGAAATGCTTTTGCTCTAATAAATAATATTTTGCTTGAAGGCTGTTTGGTCACTAATTATCACTGTCCTTGCTCCTGGGAGAACAGTGCACTGCAGGGTCTGAGCCTCAGTTACTCCTGCTGAGGCAATCACAATGAGGCCTGCTCTCCACCTAAAAACTGGATCTCCCTAGACTCATTGCTCAGGGCTGTGAAAAATTCTGCACGCTCTGAGATTTTTATTAGGTCGGCCTAACCCCCTCTGTAGGACGCAGCCAGGCCAACAAGAGAATTCTTCCATCAACCTAGTGAACCACCTCCTGACAAGGTGGAGTACCGAAATCCATGGAAAAACCCTTTCCATCGACATACGAAGCATCTACGCTACAGCCCTATAGCAGCACAGCTGCAGTGCCATAGCTATGCCTCTGTAGTGTAGACACACCCTTAGTATCGGGGACTGCCGCTCAGGGCCCAGTCTGCGAGTGGGAGAATTGGATGTTCCCCCGAGAGCCAGATGACATCCCAGAACCTAAGACCTGAAGGGGCTTGAAAAGTCCAGGAAGGTTAGAGGTGCAGCTAGGCCAGGGACAGTAACAATGGCTATTTGGGGGACCGGAAGTGGAGCTGTTTCCACATATTAGAGCTGCTCAAAACAGAAATTTTAAACAAAAATGTTGCACTTCCACTGAAAATGTTCAGGACTATTTCCCCCCCACACACTTAAATTGTTCACAGGAAAAACAAACAATTTCCAGCCAGCTCTAATATATATATAGAGAGAGACAGCTTTGGCTGGGAGAGTAGCAATGCTGTGGTGTTAACTGTGGAGGAGATTGTGTTCATATTTGCTATTTTTATTCACAACCCCTTGCACGCTGTAGTTCTCCTTTGTAATAACAATTCACTCAGGCACAAGGTGTGGCACCCAGCAATTGGGGTACAGGACCGTTGTTTACAATGTTCTGCTCCCACTGTAAAAGGCAGTGTCACCCTAAAGTAGGGAGAGACTAAGGGCCCCATTTCAAAAGGCATTGTCCTGCTTAAAGATGCAGATAGGTACCTATGCAGATTTTCAAAAGCACCAAGGTGCCTAAAGCCTATTGATTTCAGTGGGATGTAGGCACCTCGGCACTCTTAGAAAATCCCACTAAATGCCTATCTGCATCCTTAGGTGCCTCAGGATCTTTAAAAATCTGGTCCTAAGTGACTTTCCCCAATGTTCACAGTAAATTGGTGACCTGGCCAGGAGTGGGAACTAGGAGATCTGCTCTAAGCAAGAGAGAATAATGCAAATTTGAAATAATGAAAGGGTATTGATTCCAAACCAACAAAGTTCAAAGTGACCAAACTTTGATTCCTCCCCAGCTCAGAAATGCTGCCTGATGCAGGTGGTCCCCTATTCACAGTTTAACTCACTACATCCAGTTCAGACATGGTCTGGTTCTTTGAGCCATTCTCCCACCATGCACAGGCAGAAACTTCTGACCCTTGGATAAGTTGAGAATCCAAGAACATTTTGTGCCGGTGGCATTCTAATGCAGCAGCTGTGTTCTGCTCCCCAAACCAGCATATGGGCCTTTGGTACCGATCTGTTGTCTCCTGTTACGCTGTGATACTTTGTGGAATCTTCTTTAGGACATGTGGTTTGAACATCATTTGGTATGAGACTGTTGAAATCAGGTAGAAGTATAATACAGCTCAGGTTTTAAGGGCAAGACACCCATTTTCAATAATGGAGCTATTTGGCCTGCTGCAGTTGTCTGTGAATCAAAATAGTACATGGCACTGTTACTGCAAAACAAAGAATTTTCAGTGCTCCTTGCTGATGCTTGCAGACAGGGACACCTGGGCTATATTTCAGTGGGAAATCAAGGCTTTGATGTTGGTTTTCTGACAGACTGGGACACATGAGATTTATTGCTCACATTCCAGTACCACGTGATCTGGAATACAAACTGCCTTATGCTGACTGAAAGCCTTGGGATGATGCTGGAGAATCAGTAAGTTTTCCTCTTTGTCATGCCCCTAACTGAGGCAAGTTGCAAGTTCTGATCCTTGCATTCAACTGGAAACCTTCTGTCCTACCTCCCGCCACAAACACGTGCACTGTTACTGGATTCATTCCCTACTCTACCCCATGGGACTGAATCCCAGCTCTTCTTAGCAAATGTGATTTGGAAGCCTTGTGTCTCGAAGCTTTTGTCAAGGGGACCCAATCCAATGGATTCACAGAAAGCTCCAGATATACTTGAATGAGGTTTGCAGAGGACTGGCTGTCCCTGGCCTGTGATTGAACGAGAATACAATGAAAATCCTGGCCTGTAATAATCTGGCTATTTTGTATATGCACTGCTGCCCTCTACTGGAGGGAATGTCAGACTTCCTTATCTGCATGAGATCATAGGCTTGCCTGGTGGGTGACGTGAGGCCTACAGTGAAGATATTAGCCCTAATATGCTTCTCATTTAGCTAACAAGCCCGAGGTGTTGCAGTAAAAGATGGAGACTCTGAAGCATTACGGAACATATTTTTGTTTTCTTGCTGCTGCAGCATGAAGCAGTTATTTTGGGGTTCAATTTCCTTCCTGCATCATCTGAGCTTTATTTATAAGCTACTGGACAGAGGAGAAAAGCAAACCCCTTTGAAAGGTTATTTAAACACAGAATAAAACTGAACGAGGTGAAACTATTCAGCAACAGCCTCTGTTTTTAGAGAGTCCTTTGCAGTCAGTTGCAAAGGTTCTTTTAAAAGACCAATTAAAAAAACCTTCCACTGGCAAAAGCCTGGCTGTAACTTATAGATTCCAAGGCCAGATGGGACCATTGTGATCTGATGTAGTCTGACCTCTTGTACAACGCAGGCCAGAGAACATCCCCCAAATAATACCTAGAATAGAGCTTTTTAGGAAAAACTGCCAATCTTGATTTAAAAATTGCCAGTGATGAAGAAGAATCTAGCACATCCCTTGATAAATTGTTCCAGTGGTTAATTACACTCTCAGACATTTTATGCCTTATTTCCACTCTGAATTTGTCTAGCTTCAACTTCCAGCCATTGGACCATGTTATAGCTTAGTCTTCTAGATTAAAGAGCACATTATTAAATTCTCGTTCCCCAAGTCCCCACTTAACCTTCTCTTTGTTAGATAGATAGATAGATAGACTCAAGGAGCTCAATCTATCACTGTCATGCTTTCCAATCCTTTAATCATTCTTGTGGCTCTTCTCTGAACTCTCTCCAATTTTTCAACATCCTTCTTGAACTGTGGGGACCAGAACTAGACTTAGTATTCCAGCAGTGCTGAATTCAGAGGTTAAATAACCTCTCTCCTCCTACTTGAGTTTCCCATGTTTATGCATCCAACGATTACATTAGTCCTTTTGGCCACAGCGTTGCTCTGGGAGCTCATGTTCAGCTGATTATCCAGCAGGACTCCAAATATTTTCAGAATCAATTCTTCCCTAACTCTATGACTTACATTCTTTGTTCCTAGATGTACACACTTACATTTCGCCATATTAAAATGCATACTGTTTGCTTGCACCCAGCTATGGAGCAATCTCTATGCCAGTGACCTGTCCTCTTCATTATTTATCACTCCCTCAAGCTTTGTGGTGTTTGCAAACGTTATCAGTAATGATTTTATGTTTTCTTCCAGGTCATTGATAAAAATGGTAAATAAGGTAGGGCCAAGAACTGACTCCAGTGAGACACCATTAGAAACACAATCATTTGATTATGACCCCCCCTTCCCCATTTAGAATTGTTTTGAGACCTATCAGGTGGCCCAGTTTTTAATCCATCTAATGTCTGCTGTATTTTGTACTGTCCTCGTTTTTTAATTTAAAATGTCACGTGGTACCAAGTCAAACACCTTACAGAAGTCTAAGTCAATTACATCAACACTGATATCTTTATCAACCAACCTTGTGATCTCATCAATAAAAGATATCAAGTTAGATTAACAGGATCTATTTTCCATAAATCTAAGGTGACTGACATTAATCATATTATCCTCCTTTAATTCTTTATTAATGGAGTCCCGAATCAGCCATTCCATTATCCTGCTCGGGATAGAAGTCAGGCTGACAGGCCTATAATTTCCTATCTGGGTCATCCCGTTTACCCTTTTTAAATATTAGCACAACATTAGCTTTCTTCAGGTCTTCTGGAGCTTCCCCGGCGTTCAAAGACTTATTGAAAATCAACATTAACTGTCTAGTGGCTCCTCAGCCAGCTCTTTTAAAACTTTTGGATGCAAGTTATCTAGACCAGTGTTTCTCAACCTTTTTGATACGAGGGACCAGCTTGCTGCCTTCCTAAACTGTGTCTGGGAGATCTCAGGGACCGCTGCTGGTCCACGGACTGGTTGTTGAGAAACACTATCTAGACCAGCTGATTTAAAAATGTCTCACTTTAGGAGCTGCTGTTAAATATCTTCCTGAGTTACTATTGAAATGGAAAGTATTTCATCATCATGATATGGTATGATTATATCATCTGTTTGTGTTTCCCAGCTACAGAACAAATATATTCCTTTTCTGCACTATTATAGATAGTTCTACCACATCCATTGAGAAATGCACCAATACCATTGTTAGGATTCTTTTTGTCCCTAATATATTAAAAAAACCCTTCCTTATTGTCCTTAACTCTGCTGGCTGTAGAGTTCTCCTTGTATCCCTTTGCTTCCTTTACTATTGTTTTCTGATTTTTATGGGAATCCCCTTTGTCCTTGTAAGAGTGTCTGGTTCACATTTTCTGTGTCATTCATTCTTCTATACACCTCTTTTGTGTCCCCTCTTATCTATCTTCTCTCTCCACTGTGTAGTCCTAGTACTCTTACTCTCTCCTCATAGAAGACTTTCAAAAGGCTTGAGGAGGCTGCAAACACAATGAGAAGAGTTGTGGGATGAGTGGGAGTCTAATTGGCTAAGACTGCTTGGGGAACCACCAGCTGGCAGTTGAGAAGCATCTGGCTTTCACCTTATTATTTTTTTGGATTGTGTTTGTTTTCATTTTGTGATAATCTGTATAACCATCTGTACAACCTGGGAGATTAAGGCTCACTGAGGCATGTATGGAAAGGACACCAATAATGTTCTTAGTTGAAGAGATTACAACAATCCAAAGATGTTTATAGCCAGACATACACATACAGTGGGAAATGTCTGAAAGGTCAAAAACTGACCCTTCCCAGCAGCATCAAATGACACCACTTAGATTGTAAACTCTTTGGGGTAGGGACCATCTCTTGGTTCTGTGTTTGTACAGCACCTTGCACAGTGAGGTCTTACTCCATGACTGGGGCTTGTAGGTGCTGCCATAATACAAATAATAACTAACAATAATAATGTATTCCAATAGCCTTGCAGTCACTAGCGACGCTGAGCCACTTGCTCCTCCACCACACAGAACAATAAGGTTTCACATAAGCATCTTCCATAAAGTATCCCACCATGTTCTTTACCATAATGTTGGAGATGCTGCTGTATTGCGCCCAACTATAGACAACACAGTTTTGGGTATTCAAGAACCCATTTTACTTAAATACAATGTTGGCAGGAGCACTGGAGTTATTCCTTTTTTTTTTCTTTTCTTTTTATAAAAGTGCCATGGATCTCTGCATGTTACTAGGGATTCAGGTGAATTTGAGCCATACTCTTAATGGAAGACCTAAGAGATGGTTTGAAAGGAGCCAGTGCCTTTTGCCAAGTGTAGCCATCTGGTCTAGGAGTCAAGGGAAGAGATTGTTCCTATGAAAGTAGGATGCTAAAAAGATGTATACAGATGACCAAAACGATGTGGGGTTTTTTTGTTTTTGTTTTTTTTGCAGTGTTGGATGTGATGCATGTATTTGTATGTATTGCATTCTGTAGACAGCCACTGAGAATGAGGCTTCTTGAAATTTTGAATGTTTTTGTCCATGTGTCACCTGCAAATTAAAAAAATTCCAAATATTTATTAAGTTGTCAGCAGGAAGACCCTCTTAGCATCTTGCCTGGCAGGCAGCAACTCTCACGCTGCGGTTGCCTCTCTAATACTATGCTGTGAATTTGAGCTGGTTGACATTTTCAGTCCAGAACTGTTTTAACCAAAACATGCACCAAAAAATAAAGTGGCAAAAAATAAATAGCTGTTTTACAATTTAACTCAATTTCTGTATTGATTTGAATCAATTTTTTGTTTATCATTTTCCATCTTCAAAATATGATTTTTTTTTAAAATTGTTTCTTAAAAATGTTTTTTGAGGGCAAAAAAAAATCCCACCTCCTGGTTAAGATGACCCAAAATTTCATTTTTAAATGTTTATTTCAAAAATGGAAAACAATAACTGAAAATTTTCATTTATTTTCGGAATGAAACAAAAATGATTTCAAAATGTTATGCACCATGTTTTGGCCAACTCTACTTTGAATATTGGACAGGAGCCTAAATGCTGGGGGTGGACTTAATCCCGTATCTTTCTGACACTTAAGGTAAGAGTGTTACCAGCTGAGCTACATACCGTTGTGCAATGTTAGCAGCAAAGTATTGGGGAACTCTTCCTTTAGCTGTGTAAACCTCTGTTGGATCATATTAAAGAAGTTCTGTATTAAAATCACAAATGAGTTTGATTCCCCAGAGTTTAAATTCCAGGGTATTACTAATTAAGAGGTCTCTTGGTTTTTGGTACTGTTTCTCTCCCTCTATGTGTGAAACTTGCAAGCTGCTAATTGTGTTAGTACATTCTAAGACAGAGTCTGTTCTCAAAGCAATTCACACAGAGAGAGACTCAAAGCAATACTCTAACAACAGAAACAGCACCCAGAGACTCCCCGCCCTTTTGTTGCATTAACCATTGTGATTAAAATAGAGATAGAGGATGTATGTGGATGGATGCTTGGTGTGGATAATAACTGAATGATCAGGGAGGTGCCAGCCTAAGAATCCAGTGTCCATCGGCTGAAGAAGGTGTCAAGTGGAAATAACCAGAGGACCCCACCCGGAGGGCAGACTGGAATCCACCCAACAGCCTCAAGGATGGGAGAACCAAAGAACAAGATAACATCTTGGAGCCGTCAGGAATGTGCTATCTGCTGATTGATTCAGCAACAGCATGATGAAGCAATTCCCATAGACTGGCATAGGAAGAAATTCCTATAAAAATAGACTCTAAAAAGTGAGAACTTTGGGGTCTGATTCTGCAAACCAACTTCCAGGAGCATCAGATGAGCATCTGACAAGGCCCTGCTCCCTCCTCATGTCCAGGCCACCTGGCCAGTGACTTGGCATGAGCAACTCTAAGGCTGGTAACTATGATAACAACCTTGCAGAACCTGTGTGTGTGTGTGTGTATGTTTGTATGAATGAATGAATGTGAGAATAAATTTGAGATTGAATGGAATGTTATAACTATAACTAACTGCTTACTATGATTCTTTCTGTATTCACAATAAATGTGGTGTTTTGCCTTTTTCCCTTTAATAAGATCCTGCTGGTTTTTATTTTATTGGTACAACATTTTGGTGGAGAATTGCGAAAGGGGGAATATTGGTAAAAAACCTCAGTTATTGTAAATATTGGTGTGCACACCGCCAGCTCTAGTGAGCTAGGCATTTCTATTAGGTTAACCAGACCTGCTGGCCTCGAAGAAGGTAGCAGGGGACCTGCTGGCCTCCGAGAAGGTAGCAGGAAAAACAGATTAAACCAGACCTGCTGGCCTCCGAGAAGGTAGCAGGGGACCTGCTGGCCTCCGAGAAGGTAGCAGGAAAAACAGATTAAACCAGACCTGCTGGCCTCCGAGAAGGTAGCAGGGGACCTGCTGGCCTCCGAGAAGGTAGTAGGGAAAACAGATTAAACCAGACCTGCTGGCCTCCGAGAAGGTAGCAGGGGACCTGCTGGCCTCCGAGAAGGTAGCAGGAAAAACAGATTAAACCAGACCTGCTGGCCTCCGAGAAGGTAGCAGGGGACCTGCTGGCCTCCGAGAAGGTAGCAGGGAAAACAGATTAAACCAGACCTGCTGGCCTCCGAGAAGGTAGCAGGGAAGAACAGGTTAACTGGACCTGCTGGCCTCCGAGAAGGTAGCAGGGAGAAACAGGTTAACCAGACCTGCTGGCCTCCGAGAAGGTAGCAGGGAGAAATAGGTTAACTGGACCTGCTGGCCTCTGGGAAGGTAGCAGGGGACCTGCTGGCCTCCGGGAAGGTAGCAGGGGGAAAAACGCATAGATTAAGCTATGATTTCAGAATCTAGGCTGTGTCACTTGCTAAGTAATACCAGCAGTGACAAAGAGATTGAAATATCCATGTTAAGATGTTTAAAAGAAAACAGGGTAAGCCAGTACCAGAGGGAGGAATGGAGTCAGAAGGAACTCCAACCTCACCTTTTGTTAAAGAAATTACACCTTTTAAACAAATCCTTCAAAAATGTGGGCACAGTCCTTGGACTAAACAAGCCCTAGCTGATGTCTGCACTATTTCGGACCTAGAGGATAGATTGGCTCAGTATATCCTCATATACAAACCTTCTAGTGCTGCCAAAAGAGATGCAGCAGCAATTTGGTTGTTGTGGGAGGCATGTAAGGATTCTTCCCTCCGCTTGTCTTCATGTAAAGAGGAAAAGGCACAAATGGAAAAGGGAGCAGACAATTGGAAGGTGCTGGCTACAAATATCCAAAGCCAGCTGAAAATAGTGAAAGAGGCACTCCAGGAATACAAAAAGAGTGAAAAAGTTAACTCTGCAGAGGCTGGAGGGAGGCAGGTAAAGGGGGAGAAGGTCCTATGTACGGCACCCCCAGGCATAATTACAAAGAGAAAAGAGAGTAAAAAAAAAAAAAAAAAAAGAAAGTTAACTCTGCAGAGGCTGGAGGGAATTAAGCAGTTAAACTTTGTATTTCACCCAAACAACTTTTAACCGAAAATGTTAAAAAGGAAAAGTGTTAGAGCATTCTTGGTTTCTTTGCAGCCATTCTGAAAGAAAAATGGGCCCTTTTCCAAAGGAATGTCTGTAAATTAGCCAGGCAAAAATAAACTATCTGATTAAAATAATTTGACTGGACAATTTAGTCAAATTTGCTAAAATAACATAAGAGGGTTCTATTGGAACTTAACTGCCTCAAATGTATAAAGGGAATGTAAGATGTAAAAAACAGAGCAGTGTGGAAGGGATGTTAAGGAAAAGAAAATGTGTATGTATCTGTCTGTGTGTGTGTAAATATGTAAAGTTCTAAGGACCAGTTAGTTTTGTTTTTGTTTTAAATAATGCCACTAAAAATCCATTTGACTCTTTAATTCAAAGTTGCAAAACTGACAGACCTTTTTGCTAGACACAGGTAATTAGTGTTGTTTGGCTTTGGGATTTGGCATTTAACCCTTAAAAGGTAACTCAATGCTTTACAAAATTTAAAATGTTTTTAAGTTGTGGCTGCAGCAGGGCAGTCAAAATCAGGAGAATATAAAAAAAAAAAATTTTTGGATTCTTTTTGTTTGTTTTTTGTTTGTTTGTTTTTGTAACAAAATAGCAGATGAGAGTTGTAGTAAAAAAAAAAAATTAAAAAAGACAGTGCCTCTCTGAAGCAACAGCAGGGGTGAGGTGCACAAAACAAAAAGGAGCAATGTTAGAAACACTGAGTCTTAAAATGGCTCTGAGTAATCAGACTGTCACTTTGATAAAGGTACATGAAAACTCTGTAAGCAAAAAAAGAAATAGTGACACCTTATGTAAAAATGGATCTGGATAATGTTATAGAAGTTAAACTATGGAAGGAATGTGCATTTGCCCCAGAACATGTGCAGGGTATATTGTAGAAGGGGCAAAAGAAATGCAAACATACCATGCTACTTAATTAAAATGCTATTAGGGCTCCAAAGGGAGCCACAATAGGTTGGGTTTTCTTTTTCAGATTGCTGTGTGTTTTGGAAGCAGAAGTTAAAAGTAATCAAAACTCTGGTGAAAGTTGATTGTGTCCCTTTTAAGATGGCTTTAAATCCAAAAGCAGGAAGTTTCTGTGAAAATGCAAATTACCTAAATGATAAAGGAAGGAAAGAACTAGCAGCACAAAGGAGCTGCAGATAAAGGACATACCTAGTCAGCAAACAAATTGTCTAAATAAAAGGCATGGGATAACAAGATAATTTAAATAAATTTAATGATAATAAGTATCCCTGTAACAACATATAGTGTGTATGATTTTTGGAAAAATCCTTTAAGGTCGTATGGTAATGATGCTTCTCAGTTATTACCTGTAAATAAAACTTAAAGCTTAACACAGCAGAAAAAACATTATAAACTTGGTCTGCTGTATAAGAAGGAAAACTCAGGGATTTAATGACTAAACAGTGGGATAATTTCCCCATAACCCTTAAAAGATAAAAGCCTTTGAAACCTGGCCTGCCTATAGAACAAAAACAGGAAAATATGGGGGCAATTTCTCTGTTTTGCCTGCAATCAGCAAGGGTATTTGTAAAAGAAATATTTTAAGCAATAATCTGCCACCCCAAAAGGGGTAGAAACATGTTCTTTTTGTCTTTCAGAAAATCAGGAAAAGCTGCCAGCTGAAAAGCAACCCAATACCATGAATCTACTGTCACAATAGAAATTGTGTTCTGTGTTCTATGTTTTGTCTTGTGTTTTGTGTTGTTGCTAGCACTGTTGTGTGTTAAAAAAAAAATACTGAAGACCTGTAGGAACTTAAAAATAAATTAAGCTTTCTGTCCCAGCTACAGGACAGCCTGATACAAAAACAAGTACATGCCAATGTAGACTTGGTCCAAACTGGTCTGGGTAACCTAAAAGACCAATGGAATCTTTAGTAATGGCTTAATACTACCACATGGCTTATCCATAAGAAAAAAAAAATATTAGAAATAGGAAACTACACAGCCATAGCTATGGGATGCACTGAAATGCAGATACTTGCACTAGCTACTTTGGAACACAAAATGTTCTGGGTCATACTGGGAAATATTAAGGGTTTGATGCATTTGTTAAAAAAGAAAGAGATCATTGTTTGACACTTATCAATATGAATGGATGCAATATGTTTCCAGTATTGTAAACCAGACTTGTTAATGGGAGAAATTGTTGTCAAAATTGCACACCAACAGTCCCTGGAGGCAAAGGTATTGAAGGTTAACCCACTCCCCATATTACACATGGGATCCTTTTGGCTACCCTGGACCTTGAGCCAGTGGGCTGGGGAGGGAGGGAAGCTATTGGACACTAGAGGTTGTACCGAATGGACTCCTCAAAAGTGGGTGTGCCTCACCTTGCCTGTTTCCCCAGAACCTTGTAGTAAAGATACATCACTAGGATCATGTATGTGGCATGAATTGGAATCACAAACTCAAATTGCCTCACAGTACTTTCTCTTGAATAGGCTACATAGAAAGTGACACTGACGATTATAAATCTTAGTGTCAAAAGGGGGATTATGTTGGATCATATTAAAGAAGTTCTGTATTAAAATCACAAATGAGTTTGATTCCCCAGAGTTTAAATTCCAGGGTATTACTAATTAAGAGGTCTCTTGGTTTTTGGTACTGTTTCTCTCCCTCTATGTGTGAAACTTGCAAGCTGCTAATTGTGTTAGTACATTCTAAGACAGAGTCTGTTCTCAAAGCAATTCACACAGAGAGAGACTCAAAGCAATACTCTAACAACAGAAACAGCACCCAGAGACTCCCCGCCCTTTTGTTGCATTAACCATTGTGATTAAAATAGAGATAGAGGATGTATGTGGATGGATGCTTGGTGTGGATAATAACTGAATGATCAGGGAGGTGCCAGCCTAAGAATCCAGTGTCCATCGGCTGAAGAAGGTGTCAAGTGGAAATAACCAGAGGACCCCACCCGGAGGGCAGACTGGAATCCACCCAACAGCCTCAAGGATGGGAGAACCAAAGAACAAGATAACATCTTGGAGCCGTCAGGAATGTGCTATCTGCTGATTGATTCAGCAACAGCATGATGAAGCAATTCCCATAGACTGGCATAGGAAGAAATTCCTATAAAAATAGACTCTAAAAAGTGAGAACTTTGGGGTCTGATTCTGCAAACCAACTTCCAGGAGCATCAGATGAGCATCTGACAAGGCCCTGCTCCCTCCTCATGTCCAGGCCACCTGGCCAGTGACTTGGCATGAGCAACTCTAAGGCTGGTAACTATGATAACAACCTTGCAGAACCTGTGTGTGTGTGTGTGTATGTTTGTATGAATGAATGAATGTGAGAATAAATTTGAGATTGAATGGAATGTTATAACTATAACTAACTGCTTACTATGATTCTTTCTGTATTCACAATAAATGTGGTGTTTTGCCTTTTTCCCTTTAATAAGATCCTGCTGGTTTTTATTTTATTGGTACAACACCTCTTCCTCGGCACGTTTTTCCTAGTTATATATGTTAAGCATTAATATAATGTTTTTGCACAGATGCAATTTCCTGTGAAATTGAGGCTTTTAACATATGCTTGTAGCAACATGTCCTCCTGATCCTTTTATGTGTCATTAAGAGGGATGTAAACGGCATCAACTAAAATAAGAAGTGTCCTACACCTTTGAAGCAGGGCCCACAAGGGCATTCTTGTGCACAAGCAACTTTCATCTGTTGCCCTGTGATCCAGCGCAAATAATATTTTATTCATCAACGTTTGAGAGCCATTGCTATTGAACGTCTGGTGAAGGAGTGGCAGAAGTTTGCTGAAGGTGCTTCAGATCAAATGCTGGGTGAATGGCAGAGAAGCAAAGGTGAATGATTGGATCCCAAATGAGATCCTGCAATAATAAATATAGTGGGAATTAAAAATGGTAGCACTGCAAACGGTGGTCCTTGTGGATGTGCTGGAGCAGTGTTCGTCTCGATAGTGCTGTTGAAGAGCACTTGGCTCTGGAGTGTTGCTAAAGCAAAGCCAAAACGGTTCACTACAACTTTGTGGACAGGAGTTGGGGTTTAGTGCCTCATTTTAGAAAGACATTTAAGGTAACTTGATGAGGTTGAAAACAGCTGATGAGAAGAGATCAGATGAGGAGTATAATACAGCTAAAGGGCTAGATCTTGCAGCCCTTACCCATGTAAATAGTTGTGTTGGAGCCAGTGAGATTAACTAACATGAGCAATGAGGCGCTACCTGGCTAGGCCCAAAGCCTTTAATATTAACGTGCTGAGAGCATGCACATACATTGCTTCTTTCATATGACGATCTGAAACCACTTATGAACATTTGCATAAACATCCTTTTACTCTCACAACTCCCCTGTGAGGTAGACAAGTGTTTAGTTGTTTTTAACAGATGAGTCACAAAGAAGTTGAAAGCAAAATGCTCAGATCTACCTACTAATTTTTGGTGGCCACCTTTAGAGTGCTTATGGGCTGATTTTCAGAAATATTGAGCACCCACGAATCCTATTGCAGCCAGTGGCAGTGGTGGCTGCCCCATTCCTTTGAAAATCACATTATTAAAGCCTGGTGTTTCAGATGTGCTGAGCAGCCAAAAATCCAGTTCAAGCACACAAGAGCTATGAGTGCTCAGTGCTTCTGAAAATCAGGTCCAAAATGTTTTAAGCTGGACAGCCCCAAAATTAGTGGACCCTTCTGAAAATGCTGGCCTAAATGACTTGCCAAAGGCCACATGGGAGAGCTATGTGGCAGATCTGGGAATAGAACTCTGTTCTCTGAACTCCATTCCTGGCTACTGCAAGGCTAGTCTACTGCCTCCTTCAGGTGAGCAACCAGAAGCACAAACTGGATCTTCTGGGAAACAGAGGAAATATTACTCTGTACCAGCAGCTTGCTGGAATATCCATGTTACATTGTGTGTGTGTGTGTGTGTGTGTGTGTTTTTGTTTGTTTGTTTGTTTTTTGTTTTTTTGAAGATACACTTCTCTGGTGTATGAACATAAACTTCCTGTTAAGAGTTTTCAGGGGCCCAGTGCTAGAGGACTCTGGGTTCACTGCAGAGTCTCTTAGTTTTGGAAACCCCAGTTCACATTTACACAATTGACAAAACATTTGATGGGTCTCACCCATAGGTGCTGGAACTAAGGGTGCTGGGGGTGCTGCTGCACCCCTGGCTTGAAATAGTTTCCACTTGATGACTGCCTGTTCTGTTCATTCCCTCTGGGGCACCTGGCATTGGCCACTGTCGGGAGATAGGATACTGGGCTAGATGGAGCTTTGGTCTGACCCAGTGTGGCCATTCTTCTGTTATATACAGGGTTTATGCTTTGGTTCAATGGCTCCCATCACCCTCTCTATACAAATTGTTCCAGCACTCCTGATCTCACCTTAGCAATCAGGGGTTCATTTCTGTTCTCAGGCACCAGTGTGCAAGTCCTATGAGCTTCAGTGGGAACTCAAGCTGGTTATGAGAGGGCAGAATCCAACCCCATTTTGCTAAATCACAAAAGCACCACCCATTTGGTAGTTTCTTCTCAGGAGAGGTCCCAGCCTCAGACAGCAGAGGTGTCAGGATTGAATTGTGTGAGAGTGCGGGGTGGAGCGAAGCTTGCCAGGCCCCTTGCTCAGTTCACTCCAGATTCTTTGGCAGGTGCTGTGTGAATGATTGACAGTTTTGAGGCACTCCAGGCAGAGTGCATGTCCGTGCCACTTAATGGGTCCTCTTTGCTTTTCACCCATGCTTAGGGCCTGCGATAGCAGGGCTGATTTGCTTCTTTAAAGGGGTAAGGTGTTCATTCTAATGCCCATGGCTCAGCAGTAGCAATAGTCACATCACTGCTCTTTGACAAACGCCCCATGCATGGCTGCTAGGCCAGGGAATACTGCAAATCAACATGACCTTCTTTGACAAGTCAGATTTATTTACTCAGGTTTGGCCACCGATGAGCAATGCGGCCTGTGCAAATTGTGCAACTAAGCCTCGTATTTCAGAGTCTATGATGACGTATTCCCCACCGGGGCAGAGAGCTGTCTCTTCCATTGGGCATGCTTTATTAGGAGATAGTGCTCAGCCCCCAGTCAAGTTTCCCTTCTATCCCTAGAGGGCTTAGAGTAAGCATTTGTCCCTGCTCTGGAGGAGGGGAGGAGGGAGGGAAAAGCAACTGACTGCAGCCCTTGGAAGCGTACAACTGATCTGTCTCCCTGTGCTTGCCCAGCTCCTGGCTCAATGAATGGAGGGTGGAGCCCCCTCTCTCCCCACAGCATGCCCCTCTCCTTCCCCTCCCCACCCATGGCACTTTCTTGCAGGGGGAGTGTTGATGTGGACTCAGCAGCAAATGAGGACAAACACAGGCTGCAACTTCAACTTATCACCAGGGAGGGGCATTACCTGCTGTCACCCAGAGTTACAGGGCTTTTACATTATAACCCGTAATTTGGGGTAGAGTCTCCTCCACCTTCCCCTAGGACTTAGCTCGCTCTTCTGAATTCTTATCCATCCCCTGCGAGGGGACTGGGGTACACAATGGGGGGGCCTCTGCCTACAAAGGTCACAAGGTCTTCCCCTATGCCATGAGCACAAGGGCCATCAGCAAAATCCCTTCTCTTTTGGGAACTGTCTCTTTTGTCCTTTTAACCCTCCTGGAATCTGGCTGCAAGTTGCAACAAACTAACATCCTTTACCAAGTACTGTCGCTAATTATTAAATCCTCTTCCTATTTAACATAACTGTACCCCCAGGATGCTGTGAGGCAGGTGAAAAACTCTCCAGGTTGCTACCAGTTTGGCCCCTAGGGGAAGAAAAAGTTCTTTCCCGTTCTCAAAACAGGCAATCGGTCAGACCCACAGCCTCCACAGAGCACAGCTCAGAGCCCACCAGAACAGGGTGGGGAGCGTGGGGCTGCTGGAGCAGAGCAAAAAGAGGCTCCATATGGCCTAGGCTAGGATTTAAATTAATGAAAGAAGAGGGCAAGGGACCAATCAGCTCCCTTCCTCCCCAAGTTGGCCAGTGAGTGGCTAGAGACTCTGAAGGGAAGGGGCACCCCTGGATTCCCTCAGCGTGTGTACCCTGCCCCATCCCGTTCAACTAGGGCTGTCCCAATTGCGGCTGCTCCCATCCAGTTTCCCACCCATTGAGGCAGCTGGGTGGCATTTGCAGAGCAGGAGAAGTGCTTTGCCCCCAGCCAAGACCTGATATTCAGACGGGCTGAGCCTGGGGACAGAGAGGACCTTACCATCCGATTCGGCTGAATAAGATGAGCACAATCTAGCGGTAAAATGTAAAAAATCTGGTTGAATTTAGCCCTGTTTGCATGCTGTGTTTTTGTGGGTGGGTGTGTGCAGTTGGGTACGTGCGCTCATGAGTCATGGTACTAATGTGTGTGTGTGTGTGTGTGTGTGTGACTCAGTGAGTGCAATGTATGAGTCTGTTTTGAGGTCTGCTAGTTTTGCAGCTTGCAAGAGACTTTTTTTTATTGAGCCATGGGTAGAATTAGCACTTCCCCCAGGACAGGCAGGAGCTCAGGACAAACAACCCCTGTCACTGCTTTTATGAGGAAATGGGGCTTGTGGAGTAGATGTGCTGCTATAAGAAGTACTTTACTGCAGGAAAGATATTGGCAAAGGCCTCTTGTAGTTTAAAAACATAAAAGGAGAGCAAATATAGCCCAATTGCCCAAATCCCAATCTGTGCTAGGTCTTCCTTCGAAGCTGGGAGCCACACAACCTGATAACAACAGTCCTCATCTGTCTCTTTAGACTCTCTCATGCCACAAGGATCTCATGAACTGCATATAATAGAATTGATATTATATGCAGTACAATGAGATCCTCATCCATAAGGTGATAGGCAGTAAGAATGAAAAAGGCTAAGAGTTCAGAGGAGCCCAGAGAAGACCCTCTACTCACTGTTGGTTTTGCTCATGATCAGTGCAACTGAGGGAAGGGGAAGAGTCAAAGGTGCCTCTGAACCACCTCTTTATCCCCCTGCTGGCCCAGGATTAAAAGAGACTCCCAGCACAAATTAGAGCAGCCATGGGGTTGCTTTAACTGCCACCAGCTAGAACAGTGCCCTAGGAACCAGTTTATGGGTTGGGGATTGGTGGAGCACATCACACTCTGGCCTCACCTTCTCCCCCCATACTCACACCACCTCTTTTTGCACAGCAATACCGCACTCATGGCTAGCCTTGACGTGCCTCCTGCTCCAGGGAACAGGAGGGGCTGGTGTAAAGCTGGTCCAGGATTCCCCCATACTCAGGGAACCTTTAGGTCTCATTTAAGGTCCTCTTGTGCCACTCCAATGGCAGAAAGTGACCATGGCAGGGGCAAAGGATCTGGTGAAGAATCTCTGTGTGGTTTATATGACTTTTTTCTGTCTTTCCATTCATCTGTGCCAACACATGTTTGTATCTAAACATTATGCCAGGTATCCCTCCCATGAATTGCGTTGTTGATCAAGTGAATAATTTATTTCATAAATTTAGCCCTTTTTTTTTCTGTTCTCCACAAAGAAGTTTTGATTGTTCATTAGTCAGAACTGTTTGACAAATATTTTATGGGAACATGTGGTCAGCCCATGGGCTCTTTGCAAACTAGTTGCTCTGATTTTGTCTTTGCCTGTTTAATTGTTTGTTGAGAGTAATTGATCACTTTAGTCACATGGCATTTCTTCTGCTCCCTGATGGGCTGATTAAAACTTTTATAAAGCAGAGGAGAGACAGCAGAGATTTCAAGACCGCTGTGTGAATGATTGAGTCACAAGGCTTCAAACAACAGCTTGTTTACCCACGTGTTCACCTAGCTTTTGCTCTCAATGAACGGAAAATAACTAACATGAACATTTGTGGGAAAAGAGCCTAAAAGGGACTCGGATACCACACGGCTATTTTAGATTTTATTTGAATGAATGTTTGCAGTCACTTTTTGGTGGTATTTGGTGGAGCTCCTCCCCCCCCCCCCCCGTTCTAACACCAATGGTGGAGGCGCCTAACTCCAAGGAGGGTTCTCGGCTGGGGTTCGCTAGCAGAGATAGGCGCCTCACTGCAACCAGGACTTAGATGCTCAGCCCCACCACATGTGAAAGGGGTGGGATTTAGCACACATCCCTCTAGCCTGCGTCTCCCATTGACTAGTTTAGGTGTCTCCCTGCCCAGCATGCTGGTTTTTGTGAATCACAGTCTAAGGCACCTGTTTCTCCCCAATCACTGTATAGGGCGCCTGGATACCTAACTCTGGCTTTGTGGATTGCACTGTTGTTCCTGTAACTTTTAGGCACCATGATGCTCAGTAACATGACACCTAACTCCTTTTGTGCATCCAGACCCTAGTCCGTACATCTCTTCTCCCCTCCCCCTCCATGCTGAGGCAGGATGTACCTAGACCATCTCTGACAGATGTTTATCTAACCTGTCCACCTGTTATCAGCTGGAGCAAATTGCAAACAGCTAGCTATCTTGCCAGTGCTAAAGGTGATTGCTTCTAATGTGTGTCACATACACCTTTATGCTTAAGGTTATCTTTCAAATGACATATTCTTTGCTGAAACTCCTAGAGAGCTTTGTGCTGTCATTTGAATCCTGGACTATCTGATGGATTCTCTTGCCAGGCAGAGTCAGTGATAAATGTTTGATTGGTTTTAAAAGTGTTTATCATTTTAATCTATACTCAGCTTTTAGGTGTTCATGCCTACCTGCCATGCAATATTATAGCAAGCTTACTGTCTTGCAATATTGTGAAGGCACATGGCTTGGTCCTTCACCCCTTAGTCATAGGGGCATCCCCTGACATTTTTCACATGCTATGCACAACTGAGCCACTCTCACGTTAACTTGGCATGGCGGCTGGCACCACTCAGGACAACGGAGGGGTCGCCGCACCAAATTTCAGTGAGTGGTGTCACAACCTGCTGTGACCCAAGGCACACTGCCCCTCCCCCCCCCCCGGGGCAGTTATTCCCCTACCAGTGGTACACACCATGCATAATGTGTACAGCTGCAAGCACCACTATTGATTTCAGCAGAAGTTGAACTGCCTAAATTAATGGGATTCTTTGTGGGGACGGGAATGTGGAATCAGGCCCACAGATTGTACTTGCAGTACAAACACAAGCAGAGGGATTTTCCTGTATTGAACTGAACTATTGATTGATTGATTGTTTCAATTCCTGCTGTTTTTATTTACTTGTTCAGTAATAACTTGCTTAATGTAAAAACCCCACACACAGATTACTAAAATGCAAACCTTCCGGGACTTCTGATTCGACACCAAGAACATAATCAATTTGAATTTCCATATCAACTGCGAGTGAGGATTCTGATACTTTATAAAACATAACTTGGGGTTATCTGAGCTGCCTTGACAGGTACTCTGATGCTTTCAGTGATGGGCACCAGCATAAGAATCTGGGAAGATGGATAAATGCAATTTTAAGTGGTTAGAAACTTATGCAAATAGAAGATCCTAAATTTTGTTTCTATTGTTTTTCCATACACAGACAACAAAGACCTTTCCGTCTGAATGACCTTTGTCTGAGATTAAGGAAACCAGTTACAAGAAAGAGCAAAAATAAGGTCTCTATGAAACAGTGTGGTCTGTCTTTCTGTGTGTCTCCTTTGTAACCCGCTGTGGTGACTTTAGGAACAAAATGGCCGCAGCTGTGTCTGTGCAGAGGCAATGTTCTTCGAGATAGCAAAGTGCAAATTGCGGAAAAGAAAGGCTCCATAGTGTCATAGTTGCCTAGAACCACAATTCTCAATGCTGCATGCATAATCTTAGCAAATGACTGTAATGTCTTTGTATGTAAGTGGCCACAGGTCTTAACAGCATGTCACACACGCTCTCATGTATCTGATCACAATTTTAGGCAAAAATCTTTCAAAGATGGGGACTGTGTTTGTGTGTACGTTTGTACAACTCCCAGCACAATGACCCCCCAATTCTGAATGGGGCCTCCATGAAATATGATTATACAAATATTAAATAATAGTAGTGAGTAGGAACAAGAGTGTGACTTGCCATATGCAGCGCTGCAGGGAGCTGTCAGGAAGTGACAATACTGCATGCAGTCTATGATGCAAGATTAGCAAATGTTTGGAAATAGTTCCATGAGCCCTTAACTAAGAATGGACAGTATGCAAATACACTTCAATAATCATTGCAAAATATAACAGGATTTCTAGGGATAGAAAGCAATTTTATTCCTTCATTAGGTTAGTTCTTTTCTCATTAATATGTTTGAAAGACATTAATCAAATGGTTTGCACACAGTAGACTTTTTCTGGGACTTGTCATTGTTCTAGGGTCTGAACCTGCCAGGTATCACTGGGAGTTGAGGGACCCTTGTAGGACTGGGCCCCTTTTGGAGTTGGTGGTTGTGATGATTTCGGCCCCATGTTCTGAGCTGTGTCCAATAAAGGCTGGGTGCAGCTGAGGGATGGGAGGCCAAAAGAGCTGTCTGGAGCTCTCACCCATCCTTATGCTGGTTCTGTGCCAGCCTCGGCCCTGGCATAGTTTAGGGAAGCCTTAGGGTTGCTCTCAGCTACTTCAGGTGGTTATCATCCCCAGAGCTATTATATCAACCAGGGATTGCCAGAGTGCAGCAGCAGTCTGGCCATGTACCTAACACTGCAGCAAGGGGAGGCCTAGACTAGAGGCTTGCTTTGTAGGTTTTACATTGTCCAGGGAGTCCCTTTTGCTGGGGGAATCTGCTGATGACCAGATCTGCTGACTTTATAGCTCCTTTACACCAACAGAAAGGAGCAAAGGGGCCGTACTGGGGGAAAAGAATCTGGCCCATTTTCTTTGAAGAGTAAAGAGAAGTCCCAAATTTCCTGCATCCCCTGCCTGCTACAGAACAGAGGCGGTGCCATTTTGAATGACGTTGCCATCCCACATCTGTTTGGCGGTTTCTGTGAAGTGAGTCGGTGAGCCTCAGCCCTGTTTCCTAGTCTCCATGTCACAGAAAACCACCACCCTCACCTTATGTACTAACTGGCAGTCTTGTCTGCAGTTTCAGCCTTGAGGGCAAGGGCTAGTTACCCTCTCAACCCTTGAGAGGGGGGATGGACTGAGTAGAAAATAAGAGGAGTTTTGTGATGCACTTCACAACATTTTATTATCACTTACTATCCCCAGAATCACTGTGGAAATACTGATAGTATTCTATCCAGCCAGCTACTGTTGCCAGGCTCTCAGCCTGCACCCCATCATGATGGTATCTGATCGCCTCTTTATATTCATGTAGAAAGCTGGTTGGGAATTTGCTGTTGTAACTTTTTTTGATGGAAAATGCAATTTCCGCAAAATCAAAATTTTCCATGGGAAAATTTCAGTTTTTGCAGAAGCTCTTCAATTCTGGCCTTGAGTTGACCCATATTGAAACATTTCAGTTTGTTGAACCAAATTAGGACACGTTGTTGTTTTGGGTCAGTTTGGCATTATTATGTCCTCCTGAGCTTGCTCCATTGTCTCATGGGAGTTGTAGTTCAGGTACCTAAAGAATCCTTTCTACTCTATCAGTTGGACTTTCTGGCAAGACTACATCTCCAATGATACACACACAAGCTCCCTACTGGTTGAACTGGTGTAGTGGATCATAGGAGTCAGGTGACAACAGTGTGTCATGGTTGGTGTAGTCCAGCCAGGGAGCCCAACCCATAAAGGAGAATAGGAACATAAGAATGGCCCTGCTGGGTCAGAGCAAGGGTCCATCTAGCCCAGTATCCTGTCTTCTGACAGTGGCCAGTGTCAGGTGCCCCAGAGGGAATGAACAGAACAGGACATCATCCCCTGTCACTCATTCCCAGCTTCTGGCAAACAGGGTAGGGACACCATTCCTGCCCATCCTGGCTAATAGCCATCGATGGACCTATCCTCCATGAATTTATCTAGTTCTTTTTTGAACCCTGTTATGGTTTGGGCCTTCACAGCATCCTCTGGCAAGGAGTTCCACAGGTTTACTGTGCATTGTGGCGTATGAGGCACCTGAAATACAATTCCTGTGAGGCACCGTAGCTGCTCATGGGGACACAGAGTAGCAACAAACCAAAACAAAATGAAATGTTTTCACATTTTTCAAATCAAAATTTTTCTGAACTTTCCATTCTGCAAAAAATGTCAGTGTGTTGACTCTTCATCCCAATTTGAGATGAAAACAAATGTTGAAATATTGGAATTACCTGTGGGATTTTCAGCCAGCTCTATTAATATATGAGTGCCTATTCTATTAATAGTCAAACCTGCTTCAAACCGGGATAGCAAGGTCTGCCAGTGAGGAGACTCCACTGTGACCCATCTTAGCAGAAGCTCAGCTCTATGGTATCTGCAGGAGACTTGTCCCTGCACCCCATCACGGCAGTGGAAACACAAAAGGAGCAAATTAACCTCCTCTTGATACTAAACAAAATGCCAGACTGTCTAGTTTTGCTAATGTTCATACCATCTCCTGCCTGTAGATGGCACTGACCCAACGTGATACAGAAGGAAAGCAGGACAGCTTTCTAATAGATTTTTCTTTGGGTTATTTTTGTTGTTGTACAGTTTCAGAATGATGTGTATAAATCCTGTAATAAAGGATTTTCAGTTTCAGAAACAGGTTGCTGATTATTTCTGTAATCAATGCTATTGATAATAAATAGCTTTCCAATGCCACAAATCATCCCCTTTCCTGCTATCTTGACTTCCCTTATATCTGTCACTGGGAGAATTAAACCAAGCCCTCAAAATTTTCCTTCCTGACAAGCTTTAAAATGCATCTGCTATTATCTTTGCCTTGTGGATAGCCATTTGCAGGATTCTAGATCTGGCAATCAAAATGACTAAACAACATTTAAAAGAAATGGCCCAGGCACCAAAGTGCTTGATTTAAGTTTGAAAACGTGGGGCAGTGCCATGGTGACAGAGGAATGCTGGAGAGTCTGGACTGAAGAATGGATTGAAGAACCAAAGCTAAAGTTCAGCTTTGTGGCTTGCGTCGTCATTACAGCTGTGCAGATAACAACTGTTTTTGTTTTTGTTTTCCATTTTGCTGGCATTTCTGAAAGATTGAAAATAAAATAAATTTTGGGTAGACCTGAAATTGAAGTTGGTTGCTTTTTTGAAGTTTCTGGCAAATTGAAAAAGTCAAACCAATAATTTCAGGTTAAACAAAACATTTTGTTTCAGTATCGGGCAGGATTTTTAAAAAATGCTTTAAAAATAATAAAATGGAAGGAAATTTGAAAATGAAAAGCCTTTTGAATAGAAAATCTAAATGTTCTGTGTCAAAAATGTTTAAACGAAACTTTCTGACTTGTTCTAAAATTTTTTTTCCCTCTCCCCTCCCCCAACCCAAGATGAACAATTCAGCAAAACTGACACAGAAATGATCTGGTGTGGCTGGATCTGTATTTTGTTTTTTCTCTGGGAAACAAAAAAAAGTTTCCTATGAAAAATTTCACCCAACTTTAGTTGTCAGGTATGCCGGGCCAAGGGCTGGCAGAGGCTGAGCTGGCTGTGTCATACACCCACTTTGCACAGGTGTAAATGATGGCGCAAGATGCAAAGCGGTGGGGAAACAGCCCCAGATTCTGCTCTGTTACAGATGATTCTCATTTACACTTAGGCGATTTGACGCTGTAAATTACATTCATGCTCGTGTTAAGGCCCTTTTACCCTGCCTTGGCAGTGCTCTGCTGAAATCTGTGGCATTTCTATGGATTTACTTGGTGTAACAGAGTAGAAATTGGCCCCTTTAATTATACAAACCTGATGCTCAACCACTTCCTCCTCAGCCTTCCTAGCTCGTAACCGTGTGGCCCATAATATATCATGAGTGGCATTCTTGGGGCCTGATTCTCTTTTACACTGTCTCCTTTTGCGCTGCTTTGGACCTTAAAGTGGGGGTAAATCTACTGAGCTCTGGAATAGACAGTGGGAGCTTAAAAAAGAATACACAGGACTCACTGGGTCATTACCCTGCTTCTATATGACAATTCTGAAGTGCAGTGATTGATGGCTTCTGTGAAATTCTTTGGTTGGGGAACTGGGGAGGAAGGCACAAGCTGTAGAGAGAGGCAAACACAGCCTCTTATTTAGTAGGTGACAATACACTGCAAAGCAAATGTCTATGGCGGAGGCAGGGAAGGTGACCTTTCCCTCCAGGGACATTTTTTGAGGGCAAGAGTCTCAAGGGATGGGTGTGTACAACTGTGTGTGTGGGAGGCAGGGGGGAAGACTGTCCAAGATTGTGGTGGGTCAGAGCTATTTAGTTTTAACCCGTCCTTACACAGAAGGTCTCTTCCCCTTCCCCTCTTATTACATAGATACCCATGTTTCCAATGGCATTCTCTCCTCCCGTTCATTGATGCCAATGAGAATTGGACCCATTTACTCCAGGGTTGAATTTGACACATAGCAGAGGGGGAGGCAGGGATTTTAAAAGGGGCCTGATGGTGTACTGGGAAGGGTTGGGGCTCCAAAGCACATGGACTCCTCCTTGCTCAAAGAAAGGGGTCTGATCCGAAGGGCTGGGACAGGCGCCTGAGTTTTCCAGCCACCACTGTTTGGAAGGAAGGGTGCTTTGGAAGCCTGAGCACAGCTAGGCTGGCAGTGTCCCTCAATTCAGAGATTATGATCTCTTCCCCTCACGTGCTCGCAGCCTCCATCCCTCATACATAGACACCGAATTATTGCTCCAGTGAAGGGGGATTATTTATCTGATGGAAGATAAAACCCACAAGGTCACACAGGCTGAGAGGCTGCTTATGCATCCCTCTTAAGAAATAATCGGAATGTTTTCAATAGCTTTTCAACTGACCTGTTTGGATAATAATGTGTGTGCATGAAAGAGAAAGACAGCAGGGATGGAGTGGGGTAGAGTGGATGGGGTGGGAGGGGGCTAATCAGAGCACAGACCATTGCAATGAAAAGATTGATCTCTTTGGATCCTGAGCTGGCACTTAGCTTCTGGACCACATTCAGCTCTGACACTGGTGCACTCCCATCAGCAAGGGCCCTCTGTGTGCTGTAGTGGCCAAGCCAAACAGCGTGCATTGGGGGCGAAGTGGCCAATGTCACTCTGAATTTGTTAGCCGGGGTCAAAGGCAGGTTCCCTGTGTGACTCAATAACCTTCTTCTAGAGCCAGCGCTCATTTTTCCTTCATTGATACCCCCTGTAAATGCCCAGATTGATGTTATTTCCCTGTGGCTGTTTATTTGCATCATTTATTTAATAGCTTCCATTATTTCAAATATTGTAAGAGCAGGATATAAATCTTCCCCTGAGTACTGGCCTTTGGAAGGGCCCACTCTGGGTCCCATGGGCCAGGGATCAGTAAATTGGAGTTAATGGCGTGTTACGGAATCTTTAATTGGTGGGTATTTGTAAAGCTGCCTGGCTGAACAGTCTATTTGCCCTGCAGGTTGCAAGCAGGGTTTGTTTGTGTATGAGTGTATGGCTCTCAAATAAGAGGCATGAGGGACTCAGCCGCATAATATAGGCATGTTTTGAAGGACAGGTCACGGGAGATTTCAGGGAAATTGGGGCTATTCCCCATATAGCAAGGGAAAGGAATACTTAATTCCCTTCTTTCCAGAGCAAACGAGCAGGGAGAGGATGAGTTGACTAAACAGAAGGGAACAGAACTTTTTTAATGTAGGCTGCATCTATTATCACACTAGCTGCCTGTGCGACCAATGCAGCCCCTCCCCTGCAAATGCCCTGCCTCTGTCCAAGGTGCTAGAGGAAGCTGCATGGTTGTCTCTGTGTGTCTCGTGGACTGGCTCTCCTCCTGGCCAAGGGACATCCACTCCCAGAAGTGACTTCCTCTCTCAGCTATACTTAGGAAGAGGGACTGTCCCTCGTTTTCAAACCTCTTGCCACTCTTCCATATCTGGCTTTGCATGTAGAGGGGGACTCCAGACCAGGTCCATTTCCCAGTTCCTAGAACTACAATTCATGGGGCCTACTTAAAGATGAATGAAAAAATGAGCATTTAGAATTTGATTTTGTTTTAAAAAAAATCTAATTTGAATCCCTCACCCCCTTCCCGCAAGTGCAGTCGGGGATTGATGGGTGTGTGTGTGTGTGTTTGGTGAGGGGAAGCAGGAAATAATGTAAGAAATAAAACACAGCCTAGTTTTTCTGGCGACTGAACTCACAACCTACCCTATTCCATTTTACTAATGCCCTGTAGTCCCCCAGCATCACTACATTACCAACTATGCAGGGCTCTCTACACGGTATCTGTTATGGAGAGGCAGACGTATGCACAGGAGGGCTTCCACCATATACCTTGACTGAACTAGCGAATGTGATGCTGCTTGTTGTACAGCAGATTGGGGTAGAGGTAACAACAGTAACACGTCCTCTATTCAGGTAGAGGATTTAGAGAGGAGGTGACTCCTTGCCTAGCTCATGACTTCCCAGAAGGGAAAGCCTGTACCCTAGCAGAGCTAAAGAGAGGCACAGAGGAACTTTGCAAAGTGACAGACACCACAAAGAGTACATGCAATAGAACTAAACATTTCCTACAGATTGGCCAGTACAGCTGGGATAAACAGCTGGAATTTGATTCACTGTTATTCCTCGGGGTCATCTCATTCTTGATCTGTAAATATTTGGAGGAGTGCTGGGAAATCCATGAAAATATTGTGAGACCTGAGAATTAAGCAGATTTGTGCTGGGAACAAGTTCATTATTTACCATTCTCCTGTTAAAAAGTTTCTCATCCAATCTGGAAGCAGAATCAATGTCATGTGACCAAATTACCATTCCATGAAGAGCAAATGGTCAAAATGAACAGTTCACAAAATGCCCATTGTCCAAAAATTATTGGTCCAAACTATTCAACCAAGACTTATGAATAAGCTATGAGAAACAGTATGGTCTCGCAGAAAGGGCACAACACTGCACTCGAAGTTAGGAGACTTGGGGTTCTATTCCTGGGTCCACGGCTGACCGGCTGTGTGATTTGGGGTAAGATATTTAATTTCTCTGCGCCTAGGTCTGTCTTGTCGGTTTAAACCTTAAGCTGTTCATGGCAAGGATTGTCTCTTACTGTGTATATCTACAGTGCCTATCACTGTGGGGCCTCTAGGCATTACTGTAACATACAAATAATAATAATAACAACAGTTAATGTGTTCTCTGAATGGCTTGACTAACTCATCTAGCCAGTGAGCATGGAAGATGAGTGCAAGCTGTTTACAGAACTCCTGATGGGGTTCTAACCATGAACCTGGTTTGTTTCTCTGATAGGTTACACTGTGAGGAACAGATAGAGCCCCCAACATTTTAAACCAAGTTGCAAGGTCCACAGATTCCCTCCTATTGTTATTCAGCTGTTACTGAATTTTAGCCATGACTGAATTGTAATGGCTAAGTGACATTCCTATTTGCTAACATTCAAAAAGAAATTAAGCAGCAAATTGTTACTGGGTATATTCCTTTGATCCAGATGACCCAGCAAGTTTGGAATTCCAGGTCCCCCCCCCCTTTTTTTTTAATTGTCCCTGGCTTCTGAGTTTTGGGATTGGTGTATGTATGTGAGTTTAATGCATTTAGTGCATGTGAAAGATTCCAGACTGACAGTTTTGGGGCCTGATTCAGAGCCCACTGAAGTCCATGGGAGTATTTCCCTTGATTTCAGTGGTCTGTGGATCAGGCCCTTGGAGACTGATGTCTTCTGTTGATCTCTAGGAGGGGTGTGGCGCCCATCCCTCTGCTGAGACTGCCAACAAGGATGCAAAGTGAAATGGGGTTTAAAACAGGATTATCCAGAACAACAAATTGGAAGTCTTGTTTGTCCAGGAGGGTCAGATGATTCATTCTGGTTATGTTCTATATGGCGAGGTGGGTGCAGCTGGTGAGCTCTTTGCAAACGAGTTCCTTTGACTGTGACCCAGGTGGTTGTTTGGGAGGGGTGGTAATTGGTCCTGGGGATTGTGTCTGCTCTCCAATGGGATGACTGACATTCTTATGACTAGGAAGAGGGAAGTCAGAGAAATTTCAAGGTGGCCTTGAAACCATCTCACCATGAGCCTTTGTGTCAGTGCATATTTACACAAGTGGGCACCAGATTTGTGCTTTGCGCCATGTTGTCAGCCCGTGTGCTGTCACCATGAGTGCTGTGAGGCTGGTCTGGTTTCTTGCGGGGGGAGGGGAATAAGAGGGAGGTTCTTGTAATTGTGCAAACAAGCCCATGCTGCTCAGGTATTTTTCCTGAGCTGCCTGCAGTTCCCCTTTTGGCTGCTAGGGGCTGCTATGCTGCTTGTTGTCCACCTGGGCACTCAGAGCAAGGCAGAGCCCTGGAGCAGGTGTGGAAGGACAGAGACTCCCTGCGCTTGCAGCAGGAAGCTCACCTCCAGCCCAGGGCAGGGAGTGGGAATGGAGAGTAGCCTGGGGACATGTGCAGCCCCTGCAGACTGGAGACAGGGGCAGCTACTGGAGCCTGCAAGGGGACTGTGGGCGGAGAAGAATGGTGCCAGGTGCAGCCTGTTGAGGGAACAGGTGTGCAGAGAAGGAATCTGGGAAGTGCGGGGGGCAGGGGCAGGTGGAGGGGACAGCAGTGAGGAGTCAGGCAACAGGGCTTAGCCCACATATGTGAAAGCTGAAGTGGACTTATTTATCTTGTGTGCACGTATGGTTGAATTTTCAGCCTTTAATTGTCTCTCGGGAGTTGGGCGGGGGGGAAGGGGAAGGGAGCAGCAGGCGTTTCAGACCCCTAAACAAGCCAACCCATGATTTAATCTCTCTTAAAAATCTTGTGATTGTTAAGGGAATCCCATGACTTTTTTTTTTTTTGCACGTTTCTGACTTGTGATTTTGTTGAACGCCGGGTGTTGGCGATGCTGTTTCTGGGAAGAGAGAATCACTGGGATGAAAGCTTGCAGGAAAAAAGTATAGGGGGCACAGGTGCCATTGAAGCAAACTCACAGATTTGATTTGAATTGGTGTTCATGGATACTTGTTGGGACTGCGTGTGTCAGGACGAACATTGTAATGTGGGTGAAATACTCACTATCTTTTGTTTGCAAACATATTAAAACTCCCAGAACTGTGGCTTCTAGGAAACCTGGCTTCTAGGAAATCTGCCAATCAGATATGACAAGGATTATATGCTGTGCTTATTTAACTCCTCCAATAACTGTCCCTATCTTTTACACGTGCTCTCTCAACATTTTATATCCCTAGGAAGTTCAAAAGAAATAACTCGCTGCGTGTTTGGTATGTTTCTACTGTTATCAACACTTCAGTACTGGCAGAAAGTAATGTAAGGTTAAGACATCAATAAACTGGAGCACTCTGATTCAGATCCTGATCTCAGTTTCACCAGTAAAGATCCAGAGCAACCCTATTGGCTTCAAACTATAAACCTTTTTGTAAGTTAGAACTCCATGGAGAGAAATGACTGGATCAGTGTTCTTTATGGGCTACTGTAGGTCATTTCCTTGACACCCCAAATGTTGAGTTTAGGAAACACTACAAACTATTTTAGTATGTGAGCCTCTGTAATCACAACCATGCTAAGTAAGCGGATGAAGGGGTAGAGCTGAGGAGGGAGAGAATACATAACAGCATCACCCATAGGAAAGATGTCAGGACCCACTCTCAACATTAAACCAATTACAGGGGTGACTGGAGGGGAGGGGGAAGAGGGACACTTATCTGTAGGACAAATGGCACATGAGTTTTGAAAACCAGCTGCACCACTCCAGAATGCCTGTCCGGCCCAAAGGCTCTCCTTGTCAAATGAGACTTTTAATACTTTTAATACCATTGCCTCCTCCCAACCCCATTTAAATGAAAGCACCATTCTGTCCTGCTCCTCCTACCGCTGAAGGAATCAGCCCAGAATAGCTAGGATGCTGCCATACACTGTAAAACTTGTAGAAAGTGAACAGAGCTGCTTCCTTTGTCTGTAGCTTAAGGATGGGTTTTCATCATGTTGGGTTCTTGACTGGCTACAGAGGAAGCAGCCAGCCTTTGTCCTGTTGTTAGATCAGGGCTCCATTGGGCTCGGTGCTGTAGAAACATACAATGAGACAGCCCATGCCTCAAAGAGCTTGCAGTCTAGTGAAAGAGAAAAGAATTGCTGAGGTCACACAAGCGCAGTGAGAACCCTGTTTGGCGGTTCCCAGTCCAGGGCTATAGCTGTTAAATCACACGGCTTCTGAGGCCAGAGAGGGTTCTTCCTGTGTTCTGAGAATGAGATCATGGATAAAACCCTCATGCGATACTGCATTGCTATGCTGAGGGGAAAACACCTAGCAACCCTTTTGTCCACCAAACTGAACTTACAGCAACACAACTGGTTCTGTCAGGCTTGTTATCAACCTTGGGTGAGTTCATTTTCACCCACCTCTAACACACAGTGCTCTGCTCAAGAACTCTCAGCCCCTAATAATTTGCAACCAAACAGCCAGGTGATATGCAAAATGAAGTGAATAATAGTCAGCAGCCCTGGGACAAGATGATAACCTACACTTGAGAAGAATGGAAGGCTGTATTCAAAGGAAGGAGTGAAGTTCTTGTGCTCTAGAGATATTTGGAGAGAATAAAACTCCAAGCACCAAAAAGATAAAAAGGAGAAAAATAAATTGAGACCATTTATAAGCAGTAGCAAATAAACAAACATGAGTTAGAGGGTAAGCAGGTATACAATTCCATCAAGGGAATCTGGTGACATGACAATGGCCTACGTTTCATTACAGGATTTAATAACCTCCTAAAGGGAGCAGCCAGTTGTCAGAACCACAAGATGGAATTGGCTTGTGTTCCATTGTTACAATTGATTATAAAATAGGGTCAGAGAGTTTTGTTTGAAATATTGTCTGTTCACATTTCCTGTCCCAAGCAGCCTTACAGATACTAATGAGATGGACAGAGATCACACTGATACTGATTGGACTCTGTTGTCTTCTTAGGAACCACTTTTCAGGAGCCATTCTATCGGCTCTGGGCACATATCCTTCAGGGTCTCTCCTGACTGGGGTTTTGTCCAGGGACCCTTCCCTGACATCCTCCTCTTGGCAATCCCGAATCTGTAATGTCCTTGGGATTGTCCCTACAGATTCCTGACTGGGACTTAGGAGCCCCCAGAGAATTCATCCTAAATTTTATACTGAGCCTGCTACATTCTCGGACAGGATTTGAAGGCTGCGCCTACTCAGGAGAATCCGACTGGTAGCTGGACGCATGGGTTAGTACTAGGATAGGCACCAGCAGTGCAGTGTGTCCTGAGCGGTTTCAGTTGCAGCTTTGCCCTGTATCCGCACTTGGACTGTGTAACACCATTACAGTCATACCGCTCTCTAGGTACCTACCCCATAGCTCTCCGTGCACCTCCCTCAAACGGTGACTTCTGGGAAATCTCAGAAAACCTTCTGGGAATCCAAGAGCATTGTGGGAGAAGAGGACAGGCTCTTAGGAACAAATCATGTTCTTTTTACTCCACTTGAATAGTCACAGCAAAAATAGTGTGTGTGTGGTGGGGGGAGGAGGAAGAGAGAGAGTATGTTACAAGGCCATTCAAGAGACAGTATCAAAGGGGAGTGATGATATGGTAACCACAAGAGTGAAACTTGATTTAGTTTGTGTTGTGATCAATAATGAATGATGATGATTATTTATTATTAAGTGCCAACAATGTGCTTGCTTCAAATCCCCAAAAGTATTTGTAGCCTCATTCAGTTTTCCTGGCTTGTATTTTTATAACATTCAGGGGTCACAAAATATTTTTACAAAAAGAATATTTAAAACAATGTAATCCGTGTAGAAAATGTCCCTCTGTTACAAACTTTGTTATTACAGGAGATAGAAATTCTTTTTCTCTTAACAGATTGACTCCAGAACAACTCTAGGGCAGTCGACTGTCAAATGGTGTAATCTTGGGGTCAGAAAGCGATTGAGTTAATTACCATAAAAGTAAGGAGAGTTTGTTTTCATACTGCCATTCCTCTGGTTAACACAGACTGAAAGTCACATTAGGGGCATTGGAGCAAAGTGAAATGAGAGACATCATACAGCCAGATTCAAAAGGAGTTGAATAATTTAGGTAGCTGGGTCAGAGGTGGTACATGCCATTCGATGTAAATGAATTTGACCAGTTGGGAGGAGCCAAGATAAGGAATCTGGGAGCAACCATCCAGCATTGTACATCTACACTGCAAGCTAAGGGCGTGCTTTCCCCGGCTCGTGCACGCATACTCGTGCTAGCTGTCATTGAGCTACTACAAGTATAAATAGCAGTGTAGCTGCCAGTGGAAACGCTGAGCCATACCAAGTACAAACCCACGTGAAACCAGTGGCTCAACCACCCCTGTGCTGCCACGTCTACACTGCTATTTATGCTCACACTTGCTCGAGGAGCACTAGGATAGGTGTGTGTACACTGGCATGGGAATCACACTAATCCATCTCCTATGTGGCAGAGCCTTGGCCATGATGCTACGGGAATAATGTTCGTGCCTTAGGGTGAAATTCACCCCAATGTGGAGGCTCCATGCAAGGCCCTCTGTATTGCTGGAGCTGTTTATAGGAGTGCAGGAGGGTATGGTCAGAGGGGCCATGCAACAGGACCTCAGCAACCCCTCTGTGTTGTGGAGGCTGCTGGCATGGAGGGAGCTGGTGGGGCTGAGCTGGCAGAGGAACCATTGGATCTGCTTTTAATTAGATGCACCGTCCAGGAGTCACTGTCTAGGGCCTGCAGCAGCTATTCCAGCATTGAGGCCCCAGGGCTTCCCCATAGGTTGATGAGTGGGAGTGAAATGCTGACCCCTCTCTGCACATAGCTTGTTTGCTTATGATTCGCTCAAGGTAAGAGCGCAGCAGAGGGCAATAACAAGGATACCCTGGGCGGAAGGAGCTAAGTTTTGAGGGAAGGTTAAGGGAGTAGGATTTATTTTAGAAATCTAGAAAAAAAAATAGAAATCTTTGTAGTAACGTAACTGAGGTTTCTGAAACGATGAGGGGGATTGATAAAGTAGCTCCAGTTACATTCTTTATGCTGGCAAGGAATTAAAAAAAAAAAGAAAAAGAACAAAATGATACAATTGGGAAGCTGGAAGCAAATGGAGACCTTGGGCAGAAAGACATCGTGCAAATGTATCCCTTCTGCCAGATGGTGTTGGCAGCAAAACGGACCAGGTTCAAATATCCAGAGGCAGTTCTTGAAATTAACACCCACCACCCCCTTGAGCCCTCATCCAGAAACCTGGGAAAAAACAAATACCTTCCCTTGTCTGGCTTCAGTGGGACAGGTTATGTGAGTAAGTACTCACTGAGATGAGCAAGAGCTCCACCCTCTGGCCTGTAGAAATTAGATGCGGAAAAGACCTGTTAGAGCATCCAGTCCGTCTGTCCATGGCCAAAGCAGATGTATTTCCCATTGTACATTCCCCATTGTGTTTTGTGCTGCCTGCCTTTTACATGAAATGAGGCTCCTGCCTCTTGCCTCAGGAGAATACAGAACTTTTGTGTTTATTTTCAAAACACTGGCATGGAGAATCATGCAGAGAGCATTCACCACAGGAGCCGGACACTTTTAGTGAGCATACACATCTGGTCTGATGAGGTGCAGACCAAGAGATGTTTAAAGCATCTCGTGTTATTTTGCACAGTTGTCATATCAGCAGGTGAATTCCCCCCCCCCCCCCGCCCCACCATTTGTCTCTGTTATTTTTAAGCCTGTTTGGAAAAGTGACTGCTTCCTACAGTTGCTATATGAACTATTTTATTGCTTGCCATGTTGACCCAGAGCATTCCTATTGATTCCCCCGACTCCCTGATAGGATGGCTCCGTGAGAACTGTGCCACCAGGAATTCCCAGGTGGTGTCTGCCCTGGGGACTCGCCTCATTTCATGAGTGTAGAAAAATTAATGCGGGCTCCCCTGGCTTTTCCAAAAGTCTTTTGGGTGGTGGTGGGTCTGTTCTGCTGTCCTACCCCTTCCCTAGCCACAAATGTCTTGCTCCACAGAGCTCCGCTGGGGGTTTATGCCTGCTGTTAGAGTGCTGTGGAGACAGCAGAGCCAATTTCACATGACGTCAGGAAAATCTGCATGGAAAATGCCCTCCATGGTCCTCCAGTTGGGGCCCAAAGAAAATTAGAGATGGAAAAGACATATGGGTCATCTAGGCTAGTTCCCTGCTACTGCAGGGCTGTTCCCCCAGTAAACTTTCTGTGCTTGCTCCTGCCACTTTCCTTGTCATGTATCTATTTGACACTCTGCTTATCTCGCCCTTTCCTAATGCCCAGATTAATTCTTCCTTTGCTTAGATGTCATCCTATCACTCTTAGTTTTACCCAGCTGGATCAAGCAGGCAAATGCATTAATATGGACAGAACGTGATGTATTGTAAACTGGGATTCAGAGTAAATGTACATTAGTTGTCAGTGTTGTTTGTAGCTGCCTGGCTATAACAAATCAAAATTTTAAGAAATGGTAGACACTATATGGCTCTATTGTTATCTCGGTGGTCCTGGTGACTTGAGCAAATCACTTAAGCTTTGTGCTTGTGGTTTATATGTTTGCCAGAAACCTTTGCTAATACCCCAGCCTTATGTCATACAGATGGGCTGAGTTAATCTTCTTTCTATATATAGCAAGAATTTTGTGTATACAGAGCATTATTTCATACTGAAACCCTCTCTGTTTAATCCTTATTTTGTTGCAATGAGAAAGGGACTGAAGGGTTAATTAACCCTCTCAGGGGAGAGTAGTCTGGAGTTTTTAAGCCTCCTTTAGTCTTATAACATTTTATGAAAGACATTTTTGTTTTATTGTTGTAATCTTTCATTCAGAGACGTCCCTCCTGGAGAACTCTTTCAATTTGATCTCCAACGCAGACGTAAACTAGCTTATCTGAGATCTTTTAATAACGTATTCAGGGCTTTTAATAAATGTGAATTTAATCAGTGACTCTCTCTTTTTATTTTTTATTTTTTGCTGGCAAGATAATTTAATATTAACATATCACACCTTATCATCCAATAACACTTAGTCCCTGTAATCTTATGACAGGCTAATTTCTGTAGCAACGTCCCCAGTGTCAAATGTGCTCCATTCCATTACTACCCCAACTACTCATAGAGCCTGGCTTGGTAATGAATATTCTGGCTTCTAAGCTTTTATCTAAGGATTATGAAATGAATGCAGAGTTTAGGCAGAAGGAGTTGCTCCTTCAGTTTGCCCACTGGAGTTTTGTTATGTCATTGGAATAAATGAAGAAATAAAAAAAGCAAAGCTGGAGAACAATACATACATACATATGGTTACTGGGTTTAGGGATTTGGAAAAGGGTTTAATGCTAATTGGGAAGGCGGTTGCTGGAAAACTACAGCACTACATCATTCCAGGGGTGACAGAATTTGCTGTATGGTGTCTCTCTTTCACATTTTGGATGGAAAAAAGCCTAATCCCTGCTAATGTGCTTGCTTTCGGAGTGTCAAAATACAGATGTAAAAGATGATGCTTTTTGTTTCTCCATCACCAACTGTCCAAGGAGCTCAGAATGTGTTGCAAACAGTATCTAATCAAGCTTTGCAATGAGCTTAGCTGTGAGGTAGGTATTCTCACCCCCATTTTATTGTACATTAACTGAAGCCCTGAGTCGCTTAAATCCAAGGCCACACCGTGGGTGTGTCCACGCTGGCATGGGAAGGTGCAATTTCCATCTGAAGGAGACCCACCTGCACTATCTCTGTTCAAGCTACTGCGCTACAAATAGTCGTGTAGCTGCAGTAGTGTGGGCAGTTGGATGGGCTGGCAGCCCCGAATGCATCACAGGGGTCTCAGATGGAATTGTACTGAGGGCAGCTAGCCCAGCCCGCTGCTTGCACCATCTGGATGGCATGCTACTTTTAGCGCACTAGCTCTAGCCAAGGTAGCATGGCTATGTCTTCGTGAGCTGGGAATGACACCCCCAGCTCCCGCGCTGACTTACCCAGTGAGTCCGTGGCAGAGCTGGGGATAGAAGCCAGACTTCCTCCCTCATCCCCTGCTCTCATCACTGGAAAATATTCTTCGCCACACCTGGGTTGTTTAAAACCACCGTTTGTGGTGGTGCTGTAGGCTGCTTCCGGCACATGTCTCAGGGAACGTTAGGGCGGGTCTACACTTCAAACGCTGCACTGATGCTGCTGCAGCACTTTAATGAAGACGCTCTATGCCGATGGGAGAGAGCTTGGCCTGCATAATCCACCTCCCCGAGAGACAGTAGCTGTGTTGACTGGAGAAGATCTCCTGCCGACACGGTGCTGTCTACATTGGAGGTTAGGTTGATATAACTTCGTTGCTCAGGGGTGTGGATTTTTCAAACCCCTGAGCAACATAGTTCAACCAATAGAGGTCTGTAGTGTAGACCAGGCCTTAGTGTAAGTAAGAGACTAAGAGCTTTGGTCAGAGTCAGGCACGTTGTTGGACAAGGGCTGTGCTACTGCTCCCTCTTAGCCCCCGCCCCCCAGTACAGCCCATCCACGTGGCCTGTCCCCTGATGGAAAGCTTTTCCACTTCTGGACCCTTTCTGAACAGAGATGGCCAGTTGTGCCTTTGGGAACTAAACTGAGACCGTTGCCTCCTTCCATTTCTGACCTCAATCCCAATGTGAATCCCTGTCTGTAGATCTGAAGGGCAAGGGGCCAAAACCAAGGCATCAGCAAAATATGCTTCCCACAGCATTTCCACCCCACAGAACATCGCAGAGCTGTGGCAATTCATGTGTCTGTATCAAAGCCCTATGAAAAATTGCTTCTGTTTTGATTGTCTCCCTCTCCCCACTGTCCGTAGCATTAATTCCTTTTCCTGGATTGTAAACTGCTTGGGACGGGGTCTGTTTCTTTCTCTGTGTGTGTGGACAGTCCCTAGCATGTTGTGAGAGTGAGCAGGACATACCAATAATAATGCCTGAGAAAGACCCTAAAGCAAGAGACACTGAGAAACTAGTACTGAGGGAAGGTTAAGACCATAATTCGGCATTTTTGATAGGAAGAAACAAATAGTATGACAGTGGTGCCCACTCCAGGTCAGGGCCTTATTGTGCTGGGCCCTGTTTGCAGACAGTCCCTGACCCAAGGAGCCTATAATATACATAGATAAAAGGTGCGAAGGGAAATGGAGGCATGAAACAGCAAAATGATTCACTCAGGGTCACACAAGAGGTTAATAGCTCAGTCAGGAACAGAACCTAGCTCTCTTTGGTTCCAGAACACTGCCCTATCCACTATCCCATATTGCCTCTCCAGAACTCAGAAAGACACTCCCAAGATGTATGGCCCTAAACTATTCCATACCATGGAGTATTCTCTTGTCCCACCTCCCCCTTCACCTTCCGTGAAAGAAGGGTGCCTGCATCAAAGGGCCTTGATGGTGAGTGGCTATGGGGATTCACCAATGTGGGGCTGGAGTGAGGGGGGAATCTGGTGGCCCAGAGGGTTCTGGTGGGGATGTGGTAGATTCCCCATGACTTGGAGCCTTT
Organism: Lepidochelys kempii; assembly: GCF_965140285.1. NCBI lineage: Eukaryota > Metazoa > Chordata > Testudines > Cheloniidae > Lepidochelys > Lepidochelys kempii. The sequence continues at coordinate 24,849,796 of NC_136392.1, read as the reverse complement.
ATTTCACGACTGGGTGTCTTTGTAAAAGAGATGCTCTATCGCAGCCGAAGTGCTCAGCCTGATGCAGCGATTGCTAGGTGAAATTCTCTGGCCTGTGTGATGTAGGAGGCCAGACACCATGAACATACTGGTCCCTTCTGGCCTGATGATCTATGAATGAACAGATAAAGGGTAATGGTAATGCTGCTGGACCTGTGGCAAAAGCCAATGGTGTAGGTTTGAGTGAGAGAGTCAGGGGTACTATTCCCACCTCTGCTGTGAACTGATTGTGTGACCTTAGGAAAGTCACGTGACCACTGTGCCTTTGTTTCCCTGAGTGTGAAATAACTTAGTCTATAATAAGTGGCCCTGAACTTTGTTAGTGTTTGGATCCAGAGTTGTGATTCAGGCCTGGCTGTTGTAATAACTCTTACCCACCTTACGGGGGATAGCTGGGTTATATGACCGTTGTTACTATTACTGCAGTAGTGTGTAAAGCTAGGGCTCTGGGCTCTGTGGTACTAGGCACCAGACAGAGCTGCGAAGCATGATCATGACCACTAATAACATGAAGCACTGATGGCTGGGTAGGACAGTGGCCTAGGTGATGGATTGGAGTGCTTTAGCTTTTCCCCTCCAGACCTTCAATCTTGCTGTCAGTGCAATCCACAGGAGCTATGCCTAGTCCCAACTGCACATCAAGAGCGTGGCTGGTTGCTTTTTTCTGCCTGTCTTCATAGTGTCGCTAGCCACATCCACTTACTTTAATATGTGCAGCTCAGAAGTCAGAAGATGAAGTGATCTCATTTGGCATAATTATCAGAGGTGTCAGGAATTTGAAATTCAAGGCAATATAACTGTCCTGGAGCCATCACACCTTAGACAGCCTGTCAGCTCTTGATGCTGCGAGTATAGGAAATGCACCTGCTTCCTCAAGCAGAAAATAGTCTGTTTAAAAAAATTGGTAAAGACTAAACTGCTATCATGTTTTTATGTTTAGCATATGCTTTCACTTCCTGCTCTGCTGCCCCCTACCTTCTTTGTCACTCATCTGTCACAAGACCTCAGAAAAGCAGTCTGATCTCAGATGGGCAATATGGCTCATGCTTCATAACAAGGTCATTCTGATTGCAATTCTGTGAACGAATAGTAAGCATGGAGGACATTTCTGTTTCACATGTCTCGAAGACTCCAGTGGAATAAAGCTCTGTCAACTTAGCTGTTGCCGAAATCCGTCCATGTGTGTGCACAGCTCCTGTGAAGTCAATGGAAGGAGAATGGTCTTGTGGTTAAAGCATACGTCTAGGAGCCAAAGGTTGGGTTTTCTTTCTGGCTCTGGCAGTTACTTTCTGGGATCTTGAGCAAGTCACTGCATCTGTCTGTGCTGCACTTCCCCCATCTCTGAAATGGCGCTAAATTACCTCCCTGGGATACAGGGGGGTCAGAGAGAAGGAAATGAGAAATGTAGAAATGAGGAGGGATATAGCTCTAAAAGTAGCTAGTGCATTCTGGACCCACAGGATGTAGCACGTGGAAATGTACCACAAGCGTGATCCCAAATCATGCTCAATTCCTATAACAGGGGTTAGCGTTACCAAGATGGTTCTGATGATGTCATTTAGCGATGCTTCCCAGAAGGGTAGCATGGGTGCATTGAAGCTGGCTGGCAAGCCGGTTAGCTTAACAGGGCTAAACTTCATCACTGAAACTTTTCTTAAAATGGGGATGGCTGAGGGAGGGAATTAGCTCTACACCAATGTGGACAGGACTCCAGTAGGGGTTCCAGAACTATTTGTCGGGACGACTGACTGAATGAGGTGTGAGCTGTTCCAGGCACCCTTTGCTCTTCCATCCAGCGTTGGTGCCCTCTGTTTTCATGTAATTGGGCCTCTGCCATTTAGTATTCATTGTTAAATTGTTGCTTTCTGTAAGAATAGCCATACTGGGTCAGGACAAAGGTCCATCTAGCCCAATATCCTGTCTTCTGATAGTGCCCCAGAGGGAATGAACAGAACAGGTCATCATCAAGTGATCCATCCCCTGTCGCCCATTCCCAGCTTCTGGCAAACAGAGGCTAGGGACACCATCCCTGCCCATCCTGGCAAATAGCCATTGATGGACCTTTCCAGATGTTCTGTGTCTGCTGAGGCTTCCTATTTCGTCTCCGTGTTTCATAAGCCCGTTGGAAATGAAATAAAAAATGAACACAAACTAAAATAAAAACCAGGAAGAAGCTTGGGTTAGAGCACTTTTAGCATGATGCCACGAAGCAGGGCTACTCCGTTCTAGTGGGCTGGTTGAATGCAGCCCAAATTCTGAAATGAATTCATTTATTTCTCTCTCTAATGATAGAGAGCAGCAGTTCACTGAGCCTGCTATCCCATTATGTAACACCCTATTTCGTCTGCATGCCTGGGGCATGTCAGTCTCATGCCCCTATATTTAAGAGGGCAGTTGCAAACTGCTCCATCTACTGCAAACCAAAGTCAGCTCTGGCAAGTTACTCATGTGGCCCTTAATTGGGCAGAATTTGGGTGCCTCCAGCGTACGGTTTTGTGTTTCGATCTTATTTTGCCTTGCCCCTAACCTGAGCATTCCCAACATCACTCGCCTTGCTACCCTCTTAAAAAACATGTTCATCTGAAATGTAAGGAGCGCAACACAAAGGGTAATGGCCAAAAGGGTGCGAGTAATTCCACACATTTCCACTGTAGTGTTACATTTCATGCGTGTACCCACTCTGGTTTCTGGGTGATTCGATTCATTCTTTGTCCTGGACAATCAAGCGTTGAGAAAGCAGCTTGTGGAAATATTCAGGAGTAAGTTTCAAAGCACTAGGCCAGACATTTTTGCAGCAGTGCTTTTTAATTGCACTTGTAAAACTTGGGAACACACCTTTTTTGCACACTCCAAGCCAACTGTAGCACTCACAGAAACGTGTAACCGTTATGGCAAGGTACCTTCTCAGTCTCACCAGTCTCAGCTGTTTTTAGCCTTGGTGAGACAGGCTTGAGTAAAACAGTCCTTCTAGGATGCACAGGGGAAGTCCATTCCTTCTCTCAGCCAGTCTCTTGGGCTTGTTTTTCTGCCCTTCTGGGAAGGGATGCAGCCTTCCCTCCTGGAGAGGCTCGCTGTCTTGCTGCACCTAGCCTACTTGCAGCTCAGCTCGAGCTCGACCTCGACTCCAGCTCCAACTCCTACTACTCTCCCCCTTCTCCCAGGCAGCCCTTAGTTGGAATCAGCTGATCCTAATCAACTTCGGTAACTCCCTCTCAGATGATCATAATTGATTCTCTGATAACCCCATCTCAGCTGAACCTGACTGACCTGTAGTTACTTCTCCTCAGTTGATAGGGAGGAGGGCCTTTTAACTTTCTGGGACTGTTTTCTACACCCCCCTCCCCCAGCTTATAGCTGTCTGTCCTGAGTTTATCACACCATGCATACGAAAATTGATGTGAGGGTGCAAAGCTGTCTCTGTGTGTGTCTGCATTTACGCACTTGCAACATACACAAGCTGGTTTGAAGCAAGCACAGTTGGTGGGAATGCAAATATTTGCAAGTGCCGGAATGAGGCCTAATGTGCCTGAGGCAGCGAGACTGCAGTTTTGGGGAACACAAAGGGTTTAATTCAGGGTCATTAGCACTCAACACAGATGCTCCAAAATCACCCCCCCCCCCAAAACAACAGCCTGGGACTCCTGTTTCAGAAAGGGATCAGTTTCAGTAGGAGATTAGAGGTTAGACAGCCACCCACCTGCTCATTTTCCATTGTGTTAGTTGGCAACATAACTGCTTTGTGCCTTCTCCAATTTGTACCAAAAAACGGCTTGCTCTATGCTGGCTTGTTCGTATTCATCCCTACTACAGCACGCAGAAATTAACCTGCTGCTGACGCCTCTATTCTCCGGCAAATGCCTAATAATAAATTCAACAAAAAATAATTACCTTTCTGTAAACTGTGTATTAGCATATGAATTAGAGTTTAACATATGAAAGGACTTTTGATGCTGTATAAAATTGATATAGAAAATGACCGTAACAGAATAACAAATTACACTTTAAAAGACAGCTTTATGGAGCACAGACTGAAGGCTTGATGGCTGAACAGAAATGCCTATGCTGGAGAGGGGGAGGAGTGTCATCGTATGTGCTTCTCTAGATGTCCTGAGCATTTTCAGTGCCATGATTATTAGAGCATTTATACCAAGTGACTATTTCCCACAATCCTTGTCGCCCTCCATCCCCTGTTCTATATTCCCTATCCCTAGACATGCAAGTATCCTGGGCTCAGGTAATCATAGAATATCAGGGTTGGAAGGGACCTCAGGAGGTAATCTAGTCTAACCCCCTGCTCAAAGCGGGACTAATCCCCAATTTTTGCCCCAGATCCCTAAATGGCCTCCTCAAGGATTGAACTCACAACCCTGGGTTTAGCAGGCCAATGCTCAAACCACTGAGCTAGCTATCCCTCCTCCCCAATCAGTGTGGTTCCATGTAGCAGCAACGCTATTCTCAGAGCAATGCAAATTCCAGTGGCGGTGACAAGTGCACAAACAAAAAGTCAACAAAAGGGGGTTGTGCTGACTCTTTGAATGCACAGGACAAATAAGATTAACCGTGCTGGTCTCTTGCATGTTCAGCATTCTTAGCCAATTCCTCATCTAACTAAAGTGAAAGGGGGTTTTTCCCCCGCAACCTACTTCACTGGGATCAGGATTTGGCCCAAGTTCAGAAGGGGGACTCCCATTATTGTCAACAAGAGACTGACTGGGCTTGGAGCAGAGGAGAACCTTACACTATGGGGAGAAAATGGGAACCAGCATTTGCCAGATAAAAAGAAAGAGGCTGGTGGAGAGGAATGTTTCTTTGGTTTTGAGCTTCTAAGGGAATGAAGGGGAAAGATGGGGGAAAAGTGACACTGATTTCATCACACCTGGTATAGCTGCAGTGCTTTTGCCTGTCACCTAATCTAGAATGTCGTATGCAAGGCGAAATGGCTGGTAGCCTCAGTCTATTGCCTTTCTGTACTTACTTCAGCGTGAGGTGGGGTGGGAGTTTGGAGAAGGTCCACAACAAAGCCTACATACAAGGGAGTATGAGAGAGCACATGGAATGGGAAAGGGAGAGGATGTTACAGTGTGAGTCTAGATCAGTGGTACTCAGATCTCAGTGGTTCAGGAGCCAAATTAGCAATCAACATTACCCAAAGGAGCCACAGTACTCTGTATTCATTGTTTCATTTACTATAGGGACGGGAAGAGGCAGGGAACAGGTGGGGCGGGGGCAGGAAGTGGCAGGGTGGGGGTGCAGCAGAGATGGAAAGAAGCAGTGCGGGGGTGGGGCCTTGGGGGAAGGGGTGGAGTGAGGGCAGGGCCTGGTCAGAGCTGTGGGGGAGCACCCCACGGCAGATTAGAAACTCGACGCCTATGTCCCAGGTCCCGCACCCCCCTCGGGACGGCCCTCTGTGTGTGTGTGTGTGTGTGTATAATATTATTCTCACAGCAAATAAGTTAACTTTGTGCAAGTTGATAACTGGTTAATAACATAGTAAAAGGATTGTGATTGGTTAATAACTTGTATTGGTTAATAATGAACTCACAGTGTTTTAATATCATGCTGCAAAGAGTTGCAAGAGACGCATTATAGAGTCACTTGTGGCTCGCGAGCCTCAGTCTGAATATCACTGGTGTAGATATTGATGAAGTTCAGCAGTGTGATGCGCTGTAACTTTTTCGCAGGTGAACTGTTTTATGACACAGTATATGATGGCTTTAAATGTTATGTGTGAATTTAATCAGCCTGTTCTGGGTTGGTGAGCTCTGAAGAAAGCAGAAAATGAGGGGGAGGGGCGGTTGTGATAATTAGGGCAAATTTGTAGGCCCAAGTGTGAGATCAACTGAAAAAAGGTGAGTGAAAGTTCATAAAATGTCACAATAACCTGTAACAATAAATGCTGATGGGAAAAGGTGCACCAGGGAGACAGACTGAGTTAGTCAAAACAAAAGGCATTACTGATATAACTCAGAGACTGTGTTAAGATCATGCCTGGTAAACAAGACAAGCATGGGACTGGAAATTAATGAACCAAAACTGGTGTGTTGGAAATTAGGCCTACTGGTGGACAAAATAATGAGGAGATGAGCTATTCCACCCATCACTCCCTTTTGGGATCCTCAGAAAGAGACTTGGCGGGGGGGAAGCTGCCTATTATGACCTTGGCTGACTGAAAGAAGAATAAGTGAGCTTCACCCTCATGGCTGTCACCCCACACTGTCTCCTGGGACCCCAAACCTTCTTTGTTCTACTCCTGAAAGATGTCCTGACCAGACCAGGCCAGAGAGAAGGACCCAGATGGCCACTTCCACATCACCTGAGATGTGAGATTTTATCACCGCACCCTTCGGTGTGTTCTTTTCCTTCCCCTCTTTCCTTCTTTTCTTTCCTATCCCTCTTGTTTTGCTTTCCGTCTAATAAGCATCTGGCTTAGCTGGCCAAGATTGTTTTTTTTTACAGCACTGCTCTAAGCCTGTGACCAGAAAGAAGCAGCTAAAAGCAATGCCCTAAACAGCCTGATGCTGGTACAAGTTTGCCAGGTCTTGAAGTGGCTGATAACACCGCATGCTCTGCTTGTGCTTTTTCAGCAGTGAGATTGCAAGTGAAAATCAACATCAGAGACAGAAGCTGCATTTTCTCTCTTTGCTATTATTCTCTTCTTTCCTCTGTTGTGAGTGTTTGTCTTGTTTTGTTTCCTAGGAAATGGGATCAGGCTTTAAGAATAACAATAATAACAACAGCTACAGCCCTTTTCAACTAACTTTTTCTCTTTTCCCCCCAAAGGACAGTTATTACCATCTTTAGTACCATCTCGGAGATTGTCAAACAAGGAGGTTTTTCCTTCTAATGACTCTCTCTAGCTAACAGGAAAGGGAACAAAGGATCTTGTTAAAATGAAAGTTTTACTTAATACTTTACATTTCAAATGCTTTAACTTTTGTTTTTTCGTTTTCTCTGTATCTTTAATAAAAGGTTAATAAGATTTTTAATGGTGTGTTTGCCATGGTACCAAGCAGACTAAGGTCTCTACATACCAAACCCTGAACCTGTTTAACAGTTTAATGTTGCAAGGTGACAGGGTCAACACCTTTGACTCTAGGGGTTCATTTATTCCATCTAAATTAACACAATAAGGTTACAGACCCAATAGAGAAACTAGTTACGGGGGACAAAGAATGAAAAACCAGGGATGCGGGAGCAGATCACAGGGTCAGACGAGGGATTCTGAGGGAGATGCAGAACAGAGAACCCTGGACAACACCCACTGCTCCGAGACAGAATCAGTCAGTGGGAGCCACCCTCAGGAACACTGTCCAGCTGCCTGATTTAAGAAGTGATGGGAGGTAGGCACCACACACAGTCAGTCACCCCAGAGGACTGGAAGGATCCTCCTGGGATATCAAGGCAGGTCGCCTGCTGTCGCAGGCAACCCCATCATAGAATCCCATTCACAAACTTATCTGGTTTCCTTCCTTTGGGGTGATGGCTGGCCATCTTAGCCGGGGCCTGGAGGAGGGGATGAAGAGGTCGTAAGCCTCTGTGGTGTTGCAGGCAGGCAATGCGTAAACAAACAAGTGCTGGGACAAATGCAGCCAGAGCCTCAGTAAGAGGTTCTGGAAGAGGCAGAGAAGGGCCTGCAACCTGGCAGACTGCAGGTCGGCATATGCAGTGCCTGCCTCTCACTGCACAAGGGGTGGGTGTCAGGAGTGTCGGTGAACTGCTCTTGCCTGTGCTCATGGCTCCGTGAAGGAGCTGCCAGCTTGTGTCCCTGGCATGCTGTGAAGCCAGCGTGGACTAAAGCCTGTGAATTCAATCAATCAACTGCTCTAGAGACTAAAGTCCATAGAGCACGCTGACCGTAGACCTCAGCAGGGTAGGTTTCCCCACCGTACACTGCCAGACAGTGGCGTAGCTAGGTGGAGCTAACGGGGGCAGTGGACATAAAAAAAAATGTGCCACCCCCTTGTACTCACCGGGCGGCGCTCCGGGTCCTCGGCGGCACTGACAGCCCCCATGGCCAAAATGCCGCCGAGGAGCCGGAGCGCGTGAAGGCCCCCGCCGCCGAGGAGCCGGAGCGCGTGAAGGCCCCCGCCGCCGAGGAGCCGGAGCGCGTGAAGGCCCCCGCCGCCGAGGAGCCGGAGCGCGTGAAGGCTGCCGGAGCCGAAGACCCGGAGCGCCGTTGGGTGAGTAAAAATTAAAAAAGTCGCCTATAAATTAAAAAGGCGCCACATGTGGTCGGAGGGGGAGCGGCCCTCCTGCTGCAGGATGCCTCAGTCCTGACCTGGAAAGATCTCCTCATGGGACGAGCGGGTTCATTCTTCATGCCTCCGCTCAGCCCTGGCTCCTCTGCTGAGATTGTGAACAAGGGTGCCCGTTGGGAGGTGGACACCATCTGCTGGGAGCTGGACTGAGCCTGCTACATCCCTTTCATGCAGGTCACCCCACAGCCATCAGCTGGCAACAGCCTGCAGTCACTACTGACGGTGGGCTAGAGGTGGAAGGCTCTGCTACTGCTCACCATTGCCAGTCCTCAGGCTGAGTTACCCAGCCTTTGGGAGGGAGCATTTATATAGAAGGATTCACCTGAGAAATTGTATCCTCTCTTCTCTGAACACTGACACCCCATTATGCCCTCTTCGTGCTGGTCTCTGGAGCCTCGCTGCTTCAGGCAGACACATATTTCTGTACCTGGCCCTTTAACACCCTCTCTGCAGCAGTGAAAGCAGCAATCAGGCCCTAATTGGAGCCACCCAGGTTGCTGCAATGAGCAGAAATTCTCACTGAAGTCAGACCTTAGTTTCAGTGGCTGCCAGCATATCCCAATAAGTGACAGTGATGAGGACAGATGAAGGCAGTTTTCTTAATGGCACAACAATGGCTCTAAGTAGCTTATTATTTTGTTTTCATCTGGTGATTGTTCCATTTCCTTTCTCTTCCAACACAGAACAAAAAATGACCATGTATGGCTGTGTTGCAAGCCAGGGTAAACCAGGCGGCCTCAGTCCCCTGCACCCTCCATGTGTCTCTCACTGTCATGGCTTTTCCCGAGAGATGTCTAATCTGCTGTGCCTTTCTTTGTGTGGTAGTACTGGGTCTCCAGCCCCAGAGTGGGATCTCCAGTGGTATACTTGACCCTCATCTGAATGCTCCTGTATGTTGGGCTGAAAGGCCCACACCAGAGGGATCTGTAGGATCTGGGAGTTCCCCTGCAAAGTTAGTCTCAGTGGTCCCCTCAGACTCAACCCACTCTATCTGAGATGTCTCTGTCACTGTATTATAGAGCTTTGCGCTGCCATGATGCGATACTGTTCCGTGAGTGAGACACAGGGCAAGACACTCTTAGATCCAAAATGCACGGGAAGCCCTTTGATTGCCTAAGCTAAGCTAGTAAACCTGCTATGGCGTCCAGAGGACATCAAAGGTGGTATCAAGTGCTCCGGCTTGCCCTCGCTCCTTCATTCCGGGGCCCTTTGCCTTTCTCCTTTCAGTGGCTATGAAGGTGCCATTGGTCCTGCAGTAAGAAGAAACAACAGGTGCACTTCCAGGCCTCCTAAGAGAGCAAACACTTCTCCTATGTGCTAGCCAGCAGGAGAAATGAGGGCCAGGTGTCTCCCCTCAGCTTTCCCACTGAGCCAGAGGGTGCCACTTCCATGAGGCACAGGGAGAGTGAATACAGGAGTCCCCTCTGGACCCTGAATCTACCTCACTAGAACTAATAGCTCAGTCTCTTGGTCTCAACCAGTCACATCTTGCTGAGCTTTTACCAGTACATCTGAGACAACCAGGGTTGACTCCAGGCCACTGAGGCCCTTTAAAACTGAAGCTTTACTGAGCACCTCCCCTCTGGCTAGTGAGCTATGCAGAACTGACTAAACACCCCCATCATGTCCTGTCCCAGATTTCAGTGAGCCTTATGGCTTCCCTGGGCACTGTCTCCGCTTGGCAGGAATGCAGTCTGGTCTGGAATGAGTACAGAGGTGGGAGGTCCCACATTCTAATCCTGGCTCTGCTGCTGACTCCCTGTATGACCGCAGGCAAGTCCCCTCCTCTTTTTGTCACATAGGGATAATGCCATCCACCCACGCAGCTCACGGGCAGCTGTGAGGGGAAATTAATGTCCGTACAATACATCAAGCACATAAACACTACTGCAATGCCAAGTGCTACTCCAGGAGCATGAAGGGGGATTTTCTGAGGCACTACCAGCAGCCAGGTGGGCAACCTTCACCTGAGCCTCTTAGGGTCTGTCTACACTGCAAAGACAAACCCGTGGCTGGTCCATGCCAGCTGACAGGCTTGTGGCGCTAGGACTGTTTCATTGTAGTGCAGACTTCCAGGCGTGGGCTGCAGTCTGAGCTCTGGGACCCTCCCACCTCTCAGGGTCCTACAGCTTGGGCTCCAGCCTGAGCCTGGAAGTCTACACAGCAATTAAACAGCCCCACAGCCTGAGCTCCATGAGCCCACATCAGCCGGCACATGCTGACTGTGGGTGTCTAATTGCTGTGTAGACATACCCTTAATGTGGACAAGGACTCATTGGCCAGGGAAGCAGACAGAGTTGGCAGGTCTGGGATAGGAGGTGGGCGAGTGTCTAAAATCCATTGCCAGGAAAAGACAGGAGGGTAGACAATGAAGATCAGTTATTTGCAGGATCCATGACAGAGAGCTAAGAGAGTGGAGTGTGGGGGAGGGCGAGTGGCTGAATGGCTTTAAACGGGAGCTGTGAAAAGGGAAAGATCAGAGGGGGGTTATCATAAATATAAAGGAAGGGTAACCACCTTTCTGTATACAGTGCTATAAAATCCCTCCTGGCCAGAGGCAAAAACCTTTCACCTGTAAAGGGTTAAGAAGCTAAGGTAACCCCGCTGGCACCTGACCCAAAATGGCCAATGAGGGGACAAGATTCTTTCAAATCTGGAGGTGGGGGGGAACAAAGGGCTGTCTGTCCATGTGATGCTTTTGCCGGGAACAGATCAGGAATGCAGACTTACAACTCCTGTAAAGTTAGTAAGTAGTCTACAAGTAATCTAGCTAGAAAATGCGTTAGACTTTCTTTTGTTTAATGGCTGGTAAAATAAGCTGTGCTGGATGGAATATAGATTTCTGTTTTTGTGTCTTTTGTAACTTAAGGTTTTGCCTAGAGGGATTCTCTATGTTTTGAATCTGATTACCCTGTAAGGTATTAACCATCGTGATTTTACAGAGGTGATTCTTTTACCTTTTCTTTAATTAAAATTCTTCTTTTAAGAACCTGATTGATTTTTCATTGTTCTTAAGATCCAAGGGTTTGGGTTTGTGTTCACCTGTACAAATTGGTGAGGATTCTTATCAAGCTTTCCCCAGGAAAGGGGGTGTAGGGCTTGGGGGGATATTTTTGGGGAAAACGTCTCCAAGTGGTCTCTTTCCCTGTTCTTTGTTTAAAACGCTTGGTGGTGGCAGCATACGGTTCAAAGTTTGTGCCTTGGAGAAACTTTTAACCTAAGCTGGTAAGAATAAGCTTAGGGGGTCTTTCATGCAGGTCCCCACATCTGTACCCTAGATTTCAGAGTGGGGAAGGAACCTTGACAGGGGTAGTGGCAATAAGATGGAGTCTGAGTGACACATTTGAGCCAAGAGCATTGTGCTGCTCCATCAGCCTCTCATTCTGCAGAGAAGAGGCTTTGAAATGGAAACAGGTAATCGTGCAATTATGGCTTCCCAGTAATGACAGCCTCTCTTGTATGTGACATAATGCAGACCATGCCACAGCAAGAGATTGGGTGTGCCGGGGTGGGGGAGCTGTCGTGCCCTCGGTGGTCAGTCAGTCCAATGCCTTGCCAAACAAGGGGCTGTCTGAGGTTCGGCTAGCTTGCCTAACACATACTGTGCTGCCTAGTGTCACCTCAGGGGGGCTCTGATCCTCTGTTGTGCTGTCCTGAGCTTTGTCACCTTTAAATCTCTTCTGTTCTTGGGCTGTCTGGGGGCTCTAACTGATCAGCAGCATGTGCTAGAGCAGCCCCTGGGTCCAGCCCCATTTGGTTCCCCTTCTAAAAACAAAACTGTTAGTTTAGGGCCAGATCCTGCCACCCTAATTCATATCAGGTAGCATCTTCCTCCCGGAGCAGCTGCACTGTTTTAAATGCGCAGTGCATGGAGTAAGATGCTATTCTCCTTGAGCAAAGGTTGCATGATCTGGCCGTTCATAAAGGGAAAAAGCAGAAAGGAAGGAGCATTGCCCTTGTTAACCCCCTGCCCCCCCATTTGTGGCCTGCTGTGTGTGGAGCAAACCGGCTAGTTTACTGTGTCCATGCCTCTTGCCCAATGCACAGTTATTCCCTACTGTGTATGCAACCAATGCATTGCATGCTCTAGTTTTGAATATCTCAAGCAGTGGGCTTCCCATCATTGTGCTGCACTGCTAATATGTTCAGAACAGATGAGGCTAAAGACAGCTGTTGGAGCATATTATAATCTGGCGATATTGTTTAGAAATCAATCTGTTGAAGACATAATTTATTATTCCCAGACAAAAAGTTTTTGATTAGGAGAGAATTAAGATTGTAAAGACAGATCAACTACTCCGAGGGGAGGGAGGGAAGAAAGGGGAGGGAAACCCTTATTAGAATATGTAGTTATTTAAAATAAATGTTTGGAAAGTTTGGAGATTTTAAGCACAAAAATAAACTCAAATGTATGAATGTCTGGAAATTCACAAGATCCTTAGCTCTGCACTGAACCCCATTGCCATGAGTACTGTCCAGTGACATAGCATCATGTCTAAGATTTATCACAATATCTGCTCATGTTCTTGTGTTTCCCTTGTATCTGCTGTGTACAGGAGGGACAATCATAGCTCATGAAGTTTGTGTTGAATACTGCGGGACTCTGTGATCATTATTTGGCCAGAGGACAGGGTCAAGGTGGAAATCTGGCTGTATGTGGATATGTATGTCTATGACTCCCATGGATAAGACGAAGTAGTTAGTCTTTGTATTCCTTATATGGAGATGATGGGCATAGTGGATTTGACGTTGTACTGGTTCTCCTGTCTTGATTTCTGATTTGACCATGCAGTTTCTTGTCATGGAATGAAAGGTAGTGATGGTTGTCTGAAAACTGTATAGAGAAGGGCAGATATGAGCAGACCACAATATTCTCGCTGTAGTGGAAATGTAGGACAGAGTGGGGTCAGGCCTTTGCACTGTATGGAAATATGAGAGATTGGAACAGTTGGTATTTCTGTCTGGAGTAGCTGGCTGATGAAGGGTGGATGAAACAGATGAGGGTTTGGGGCTTGTTATGTGTCTCGTCTGCAAAAGTTCAGAGATTTGTGTATTCAGTATGGAATACTAGAGCGTGGGTATGTGGGCATGGGAAATGTAGCATATGGTGTATAGGACAACGGTGTTCCAAGGTTATGGGCCCAGTCTGGGCAGGAACTTGTGGAAGGGGCAGAGTTAGTATTGTGTGTGGTCAGTTATCAACTTCTGGATGTTCGGTTTGGTTTTTCAAACACTTAACTGAGAATCTCCAAACTTCCAAGTATATTTTTAAATGCCAATAAAGTTCTAATAAAATGATTTGTTAGTAATTAACGCATGTTTTACAACTTTAGTCTCACTCAAGTTTTTGTCTGAAAATTTCCTCAGGTTTCTCCAAATTTTATTTTGTAATCTTGGCATGTGAACACTTGTTACGGATGGCATTGCAGCAATTCATCCATCTGTCTGCTTTAAGTACTCATGTAGCCCTCTTACTGTAGTGTCCGAGCACCTCACCATCTTCAATGTGTTTATCCTCACAACACCTTTGGGGAGGGAGGGCAGTGCTATTATCCCCATTGTACAGATGGGGAATGGAAGCACACAGGAGCTGGGTGATTTTTTTTCATAGATTCGTAGCATTTAAGGCCAGAAGGGACCAACCACTAGACCATTTTGTCTGGTCTCCTGTACATCGCAGGCCATTAAATTTCACTCAGTTAACTCCTTACTGAGCCCAATAACTTGTGTTTCACGAAAGCATAATGGGTGTTTGGCTAAAGCATATAGCCTCTGTGTGCCAGAAGCTGGGAATGGGCAACAGGAGATGGATCACTTGTTGATTACTGTTCTGTTCATTCCCTCTGGGCCACCTTGCATAGGCCACTGTCAGAAGACAGTATACTGGGCTAGATACTTTGGTCTGACCCAATATGGCCGTTCTTATGTTATGTTCCAGAAATTGTTTGCAGTGTTGTTGTAGCCGTGTTGGTCCCAGGATTTCAGAGAGCCAAGGTGAGTGAGGTAATATTTTTTGTTAGAGCAACTTCTGGTGGTCAAAGGGATGAGCTTTTGAGCAACAGAGGCCTGAGAAAGCGCTCCAGAGCTTGTGTCTCTCACCAACAGAAGTCTGTCCAGTAAAAGATATTACCTTGCCCATCTTGTCTCTCTGGATGACTTTCTGGAAGATATCAATCTTGATTTGAAGTCAGCAAGAGATGGAGAATCCACCACTGCCCTGGACAGTTTGTGCCAATGGTTAATCACCCTCATTGATTTTTTTGTTTTTGAGGTGGGGGAAGGGCTAATTTCTAATTTAAATATGTCTGGCTTCAGCTTTCAGTTATTGGTTTTTGTTCTGCCTTCCACATCTAGATTAAAGATCCCTGTAGTACAGCGGTTCTCCACCCGGGCCCATGGGCCACCTGCGACCCAATTAGCACACAGCGGCGGCCCAGCTTAGCTGTGTGCTAAAGGGCATGGGCTCCTGGCTTCCCTGTCATCTGCCAGCAGCTGCCAGCTCCATGCAGCAGGCTCCAGGGTCCAGGCTGCTGGTGGGGTCTGGGCTGCAGGCACAGTCTGGGGTTGGGGTCCTGGCTTTTCCCTAGCCCCATGCAGCAGGATCCGGGGTCAGGGTCCCTGCCCCGAACCCCGCACCCAACTCTCCACTTCTGGCACCACTCTACGGAGGGGTCTCTGGGAGGAGGGTGCTGGGCATAGGGGTTGGGGGAGGGGGGCGTTAGGTGAGGGGCACTGTGGTTCTCAACCTGTGGCTCAAGTAACACTCTTTGGGCCGCATATGTGATCCACAATGATAAATAGGTTGAGAACCACTGGTGTAATACTTGGTATCTTCTGATCATGAAGGTATTTATACACTGTAATTAAATCACACCTCAATCTTCTTTTTGATGAATTAAACAGATCAAGCTGTTTAAGTCTCCCACAGTAAGGGAATTTTACCAGCCATCAAATTATTTTTGTGTTCCTTTTCTGCGCCCTCTCCATTTTTTCAACACCCTTTTAAAAATGTGGTTACTAGAACTGTACATAGTATTCCAGTATCTGTCTCCCCAATGCTGTATACAGAGGTAAAATCGCCTCCCTGTACCTCATTACTCCCCTGTTTATACATCCACCAATCACATTAGCCATGTTCCCACAGCATTGCACTGGTTGCTCATGCTGAGTTGCTTGTCCACTGTGAATCTTAAATCCTTTGCAGAGCCACTGCTTTGCAAGATACAGGCCCCTAGTCTATAGACATGGCCTGCATTCCCTTTTCCTAGATGTACAACTTTGCCTTTGGCTGTATTAAAACACATTTTGTATAAATGGACCCAGCTTACCAAGCGATCCAGATCACTGTGTATCACTGCCCCGTCCTCCTTATTATTTACCACTCGGTCAGTCTTTGTGTCATCTGTGTATTTTTCCAGCAGTGACTTGATGTTTACTCCCAGATCTTTGATGAAAATGTTGAATAGCATCAGACCTAGTACGGATCCTATGGAACCCCACTAGAAACACCCTCACTCAATGGTGATTCTCCATTGACAATGACTTTGGTCAGTTAGCCAGGTCTTATTCCATCTAACCAGTGCTCTGTCGATATTGAATAGTGCTAACGTTTTAATCAGAATGTAATGTAGACATTCCAAATGTCCCATAGGAAGTGTCTGGGGGAGATGGGAATTGAACCCAAGTCTTGATTCCCACTCCTTCCTCTCCAATTGCATATACTATAATTTTGCAACAGCGGCATTTAATGATTTCTTTAGGTCAGTGGTTCCCAAACTTGTTCCGCCGCTTGTGCAGGGAAAGCCCCTGGCGGGCCGGGCTGGGCCGGTTTGTTTACCTGCCACGTCCGCAGGTTTGGCCGATCGCGGCTCCTAGTGGCCGCAGTTCGCTGCTCCAGGCCAATGGGAGCTGCTAGAAGTGGCGCGGGCCGAGGGACGTACTGGCTACCACTTCCAGCAGCTCCCATTGGCCTGGAACAGCAAACCACGGCTACTGGGAGCTGCGATCGGCCGAACCTGCGGACGCGGCAGGTAAACAAACCGGCCTGGCCCAGCCTGCCAGGGGCTTTCCCCGCACAAGCAACGGAACAAGTTTGGGAACCACTGATTTAGGCGTTCCTATGGCTGTTGGATATTCTGTAGGCATCCCTGGGGTATTTATGATCCCCCTGAAGTGCTTGCCCCCTGCAGGATTATCTGTGGCATTCGTTCGTCTCTACAGCAGCTATAATTCTCTTAGGAGTCTTTGCTATATTTCTAATGCCCAGGGGAACGCTGGGGCAGGTTAGAACCCCTGCAGTAGTTAGAACAAGAGCCTTTGTGGGGGCTCTTAAATCTTCTTGAAACCTTCTGCTTCACATGTTGGCAGCCCTGCATACTGGCCCAAGTCCAGGGCATAGCTGAAGAGGTCTGCAGCCCGTGGCTGTGCTTTTGTGAATGAAAAGCCCTTGGTTGTATGTGTGCCTAAGTTAGTAACATAATTATATCTATCCAGCTGCTTTCTTCCTCCATTGTGAGCATGTGCTACCAGTGCCATTCACTGGGCTCATAAAGAACAAATATAATTGTTTTTCTGAATATTAAACTTGAATGCTGAAGACAGAGAGGCTGGGGCTGTGAAGGCGTCTCCTGTTAACACCTAGTGCTTATGTCCCGTCTCTATTCTACAGAGCAGTCAAGAAAAATACAAGAGGATCCAGACCCACAGGTCCCTCCCGTACAAGGCAGTGAACTGCAGTGGGGAATTTTCCAGCAAGACGGGGCTTTTGATGGGGTGGCTGCTGGTGCTGCAGAGAGATCCTTTGAGCATCTCCTCATAGCTGAGGAGCAGAGCAGGCTGTGGGTTATGAGGGCTATGCTTATGGGGAAGAGAGAGAGAGAGAGAGAGAACACTGCTAAAATACCTACTCTGAATTCATGGCCATGCAAGGGAAGCTAAATAGGGACAATTCACACTTTGCCCTGAGGGTTAACTGCCTGCTGCTGAAATACTAATTGCTGTGAATTGTGTCCATCAATTATTGCAAAGAGTTGTTGTCTCTCTGTAGGTGCAAGGGATGGAAGGAGTCTGGATTCATTCAGTGAGGCACAGCACAGAAAAGCCTGCTGCTGACAGCTATGGGGGCTGGATGGCTCATGGCTCAGAAAACTGGTAATGAATGAGGGACACAGAGGCAGCCTAGGCTGGGATTAAGCAAGTTGTTCCCTCCCATTGGGCATCTGTTTGGTGTCTTTTGTATGCTTGGTCCAATTCTTAGTGGACGGATGTCTGCATCACAGAAACCAGTTGGTACTGGTTTCACAGTTGGAATCACAGTTGGTACTGTTTGGCCCCCTGGCTGGCAATTTTTAGACGGACTAGGCAAAGGGAGACTGAAGTACCCTGTCGCCCTACAGGTGGACTTTGTAGGTCAGGTTTGAGGCACAGTGGAGGGCAATTGGAGGAAGCTCATGCTGATCTGTGGCTAAATCAGGCACTTCTGTCCCTAGGACTGTGAATCTGACATTTCCACAGCATCAGGCATCAACTGTGAAAAGTTCAACAGCAGCTAGAACTGATTGATTGAATTATTCACTGGGAAAATGTGTTGCAAATTAACCCCTTTTTTATTGGCAAATGGATCTTGATTTTTGCAAAAGGTATCTATTATTTGGTGAATAGTTTCTGTGCAAACACATTTCAGCCCGTGTTCAATTTGACTATTTCCTTTTTATGGTGTGTGAGTGACCACCCAAGTCACGTGGTAGATTTTCTGTTCTATGATTGGATGACTGAAATTTTTTTAAGCAGGGGAACAGCATGATGTGTAGCAAATAATAGATAATCCTGCCACATACAAATTTTCAGATGAATCAATTGTGCTAAATTTGTGAAACCTCTGGGACTTGTGAACATTTTCCTTTCTACCCAACAGCCTTTTAAATACTTTCAAACAATGAATAACCTGACCCCACAAGTAACAGCAAACTGAACTCAACTCTTGCATTCACAAACACATTCATAATTCACTTTTGTATTCTTCTGCTTAGCGCCTACACAGAGAGCACTTTTCAGTCTTCATGGCATGATGAAGCCATCAGCTAATCCGTACAGCACCCCTGCAGAGTACGGCTGGTCTACACACACTTTTTGTACTGATTTAACTACATCAACACTACTGAAACTATGTCAAAATAAGCTATATCGATGTAAGAATCTTCAGAGTGGGATAATTGTGTCTACACTAGGGGGTTGTACCCATTTAATTATGTCCATTTCTAAACTGGTGTAGTTAAATCAGCACAAAAACTGTCTGTAGACCAGCCCTGAATGTTATCGCTATTTTTATAGATGGGGAATCTTGAGCAGAGAGTTTGAGTGTTTTGTCCAGGGCTACAGGAAGTGAGTTTCAGAGCCACCTTTAGAACGCGGAAATTTCTGCATGTCAGTCATGTGCTCAGATGATTAGATGAGACCCCTTTGCCTAAAAATTACAGCTGAGTGGGAAATGGTTTTCCCATCCCAAGAAAATATTTGAGATTACAACCTT
Organism: Lepidochelys kempii; assembly: GCF_965140285.1. Lineage (NCBI taxonomy): Eukaryota > Metazoa > Chordata > Testudines > Cheloniidae > Lepidochelys > Lepidochelys kempii. Next base: position 24,830,971 of record NC_136392.1, on the reverse strand, counting down.
TTTGCTGTCCAAAATTGGGACTAAAGGATGAAATCTTGAAAACTTTTGCAAACTGACAAACTGTTTTTAAAAAAATCAGTTCATAGATTCATAGATACTAAGGTCTGAAGGGACCATTATGATCATCTAGTCTGACCTCCTGCACAATGCAGGCCACAGAATCTCACCCACCCACTCCTGTGAAAAACCACTCACCTATGTCTGAGCTATTGAAGTCCTCAAATCGTGGTTTAAGGACTTCAAGGAGCAGAGAATCCTCCAGCAAGTGACCGGTGCCCCATGCTACAGAGGAAGGCGAAAAACCTCCAGGGCCTCTTCCAATCTGCCCTGGAGGAAAATTCCTTCCTGACCCCAAATATGGCGATCTGCTAAACCCTGAGCATGTCCATCAAAGCATTTTGGTTTGATCACTTTGAAATGTTTCTTTATGACTTGGACCACTTAATTTTTTTTAGTATAATTTAGCTCCAATTTTGAAATGAAAATTTGTTTTGAACCAGGAAATCGGCATTTTTTGTTTAGAAGATGTCCAAACAGGATGTTTCAGCAATTACAAAACTTTTTTTCAACATTTTTTCAAGTTGAGAAATTTGTCAAACCAACACTTGCCTGTGAACGGTTTTGATTTCATGGAATCAACCTTTTTTTCTACAGGAAAATGTTTGTTGAAAAATTCCCAATCAGCTCTACTAAAAATTAAATCAACAAATTCAAGAAAACTCCCTTATAAAGAATATTCAATTATTCTTATTATTTATATTGCAGTACCATTCAGTGCCCCCTACCCCGAATTGGGATTGGAGTTCCATTGAGCTGAACCCTGCACAAACATGTAGGAAAAGTTAGTTCCTTTCTGCAAAATTTATAATCTAGATTATACTCTAGTGCTGAATAGGAACAGCCTCAAATGTGATCAAAACACTGAAATAATCTTTGGTTTAGGGTGATTGCTGTAGAGAAATGTAGCATTGTTGCCCTTGGGGATGGTAAAATAGTGGTTGTGAGCTGTGGGGCAGCTGGAATTTTTCCACAATACAACCAGATCCTGGCTGCTGTAGCAGCACTCCCTGGGGTTGTCTATAAATGAAGTCACCGTATTCCCAATGAAATCACCTGATCAAGTAACAGAAGAATGGTAGGAACATCCATCGGGCTGGGCAAAAACTTTCCTTCCCTTTCTTTTTAGGCAGCTACTTTTTTGACAATATTATGTTACTAACAATAAAAAGAGAGACTTAACATTCTTGCTGGCATTGGGAATCTATTGTTCAGTCTGTTTACCTCCCTTTTGTTCTGTGAAATGATTAATCGTCTCCTTGGACAAGGTTGTCCTCTAAATTATACTAAATTGCTGGTAATTTCTGTAATATTTCTCACTTCGCACAGTAATGATTTATTGTTTACAGAGTCTCTCGACAGGGATGCCTTTTGGGAACATTCCGTTCGGCTGCTTTGGAGTCCTGCAGGGATAAAAAACAGAGCAGCCCAACTCTCTGAAATGCTCCAGCAGGATCAAGAACCTTAATGGGGATCTAACTTCACCACCACAACCTTGCTTTTACCTCTCCCTTACTGGGAGAGTTAAGCCACTACTCCTTTTTTTGATTCTCCTGGAATATCTATAGTTACTGTTCTGCAGATTTGGAATGTGGGGGAAGGATGGGATAGAGCCAGGCTGTGTGAAAATGTTTTATCTGCCCTTTGTGAATGGCCCTGTTCCTTTGTTATTTAGCTTACACAATGGGAACCTAGCTAGTACCATGGGTCAGTGCATTATTCTGAACCTTTCGTACTTGCCTCTGTAATTGCTCTGCAATTCCAGGTCATAGCTGCCACTGTTTGAAAGCTATAAATGCGGATGTTTGGGAGGTAAAACAGACACAAATGCAAGGATTTAACACTACTAATACAGCATAGGAAAAATAGAGATTTTGACTCCATAGATATGAATTGAAGAAAGAGAATTGTCCAGAGACACACAGAGAAGGGGGTCAGGAAATGGTATTTTGGTCAAATATAAAGACTGTCCCACCATATCACCAATGATTAATGGTGTGTATGTCAGGTCCTAGCCAGGCCTGGAAATGAAAGTGCCAAAATGTCATTGGGAAAGTTGTTCTTGTGTTATTTGCAACTGAGATGAAACTAGGGAGGAGTTGGTATCTCCGGGAAAAGTCTGACCTCTTCCCCCTGCATCCCTGCCCCCTTTTGCAGTCCCAATATGTGTGGCTAATTAGATCAAATTCTAGGTAAGGAACTGCTTTACTACTTTGCTGCTTTACCTAATCATCCCAATCTTTGAGGTTTGCATGGTACAACTTAGCATATTGTGCAGTTGATTTCTGTGAGTATAGGTGCCTCTTTCACCTTCCTTCCATGGTCAGTCATTTCTAATGCCAGTGAAGTGTCCCTTGGATAAGGGAACAGTGACAGGTGATCCGCTGTGCTACAGTGAGGAGGGATCTAGGATTTGTCCTATCTCGATTGTTGGGTGCCCAGCTTGAGAGACTTTAGAGAGGCCTTTCTCAAGGCAGGCATCCAACAACTGAGGCACCCCAAAGTACTCGTCACTTTGGAAAACATAAGACTCTGTTTTTCTCATTTCCATGGGCATTTTTATTACCTAAAGGCATAATCTGTGGAGCGGAAATAACATCATCTTGTCTTCTCATGGCGTAACAGCACCTGTGGGAATATAAAACAATGTGATCTTCCGCTATTTTGGCCCATGAAAAACATAGGAATAAATACAAAAACAGCATGTCCATCTGTATTTGGATTTACCTGAATCCCAAGGGTTGGGTTATTCAGCTGTTGGCAGACCCTGAATGCGCAGTGTTAGCTATTTTTTCTTTCCATGAGTTCAAATCTGAGCTTCTGGTGAAAAGTGAAATGGATTTAGTCTGTCTAAAGGTTTGTTCTTGTGACCAAACCATGACGTGATGGGCAGTCTCTTCTCCAGAGAAGTCCATCCCTGGATTATCAGTGGTTGCTGTGCATTTTGGGATTGAAGTGTCTGGGTAGAACTTCTATTTTATTCTACTTTAAATTGTTCCATTTTCATCAGAAGTGTTCAGGTTTTCATAAAAAAACTGGAAAACAAATTATTTTCAGCAAGCAGAAGACACATCTTCTTTGTTCTTTCTTTGTTCGTTGGGTAGGACCATATAGCTTGTGTGGAGGCATTTGCCAACCCTGATCCCAGGCAGAAGCTCTGGTTTTCCTTGCTTGTTTGTCATTTCTGTACTTCTGGAGGGTCATAGGCCTTCTGGCTCTGTCACTTCAAAGCGTATCCCTCTTAATGGGATAGCTCTCCAGGACCTTTCACACAGGACTTTCCCATCCTTCCTTCTGCTTCTCTCCCCCACCCCCAGTTCCCTTCCTCTTTGCATTAATTCTTTACGGACAAAGGCTTACTTTACCAGAAGATTCCTTTTATCAAAAGAAGCCGTATACAGTTCCAGAGATGAGCACATTGCAGCTTGCATATCAGGTTTCCCAGAATCTAGGTATACAAGTAGAGGTGAATTCTGGATTTGATCAAGGTTATAACTCCTAATGGAGAATCCAGTCCTTGGCTTGAATAACAAATGGTAGCTGTATGTGTACAGATGCCACGGGGATCCAAACCCAGAACCTTCAGCATCAAAAGCAACAACTCTTACCTCGTGAGCCACAGGACTCTTTGCTGCTGTTACAGATCCAGACTAACACGGCTACCCCTCTGATACTTAACCCTTACCTCATGAGCAAGAGGGGAACCATCTTTATCAGTCAGTACCAGTGGCAGGCTGTCTTCCTTTTGGGGGCCAGCTGCTTGAGGGAGATATGATCACATCCAATAAGCCAGTGTGTGGCCTTTGCAAACAGCCAAAATATGGGGAAAAGGAAGACATCCCCTCCTTTGCTGCTTCTCCTGATAGATTTCTGAGAACATTCTGCCCAAAAGTGGGCCAAAATACCACCACCTTAAAGCCTCTGAGAGATTTCTCTCTCTGCAAAGAACTTTGAAATAGGGTTGTAGCTTGTGCTTTTTTATTCTTCTTCTTTTTTTTTTTCCAACTCCTGGGCTGTAGCTTTAGATCATTATTGGAAACATCTTTTTGGGGTTGTGTCTTCCTGGTTAAAGGAAGGGAAGCCATTTACCACAAAGTGCTAGTTCTACTTGAGATTATTAAATGAAAACTAAAATCCAAGAGTGTCATAGTGGATCCCATTGCCAGTGAGGCTGAATACCCCCCTTGGTGTTATATGGCCAGCATGTTCTTTCTATCACCAGTTGTTTCTCCTCACTGTTGTTTGAAAAACCCTATATGCTGTCGGACTATAAGCCATGCATGTTAGTGCTCTTAAGATTCGCATCTGACTCCTTTTATTCTCTGCCAAGGGGCAGATGTCTCTGCTAATGTTTTATGGATGCAGGAATCTGACTGTTTGGAAAGGATCTGACCATGCATGGTCTCTATTTCAGCTGCTAGGGTGATGATTCATCTCATTGTACAGCCAACTGTGTCACAAACCCCATGTGTTGGCACATACCTAATTGTCTCCCCCTTTGTTGTCCAAAGCATGAATGAGGCATACGGATTCAACTCTCTGCGTGCCTCTCTGAGGGCTGAGGCCGATGTGTACAGTGGCATTAGAGGACTTTATTCTGTTGCTCCAGCCACCCTTCAGTGGATAGATAGAGAACTTTGGTCTTCAGAGCTGGCCATATGGCACAACTCACTGTGTGGTGTCCTTTTCTGGTTCTCTGTTGTTGTACATCTGATCTCACCTTTGTCCCTATCTCTTTTCATTTCTCACCCACATTTAGTTGATCTCTGTGTCTTTGTGGCCATGTCCCATGCCTCTCCACAACAAAAACATTCAAAATTTCATGCAAAATGAAACAAAAAAAATTGGGGGGGGTCAATTGATACGTTTCATTTACATAAATTCAAAACATTTAATTCTGATTGTGCCCTTTTAAAAGGTTTTTTTCTATAGAAAACAATGGATTTCACTTTGAACAGCTGTTTTGAAACAAAAAATCAAAACATTATATTCTGAAATGTCAACAGGCATGTGTCAGCATTATCAAAATGCTCCATTGATGAAATTTTGTTTAAAAACCCAAAATCGACACACTTTTTTAAAGTTTTGATATAGATGTAAATGGCATATTTCACTGACGAAAGTTTAAATGTCTGACCAGCTCGAATCATTATTATTATCCCCACATAATGGATGGGGAAACTGAGGAACGAAAATGGAACTTGCTCAAAGCCACACAGGGATCCCATGTCAAAACTGGCACCCAGCTCTCCTAACTCACTGTCCAGTGCCTTGTCTACAATCTAGTCCATGCATGTTTTTGGCAAACAGAGAAACCACATGAGAAGTGAGCCCCTGCTTTTGAAGAGACAGGATAGGAGGGAGTTGCTGTTCTTTCCCTGGAAAGCATTTAGCAGCCCTGGTCACAGGCAGAAGCTCTGGTTTTCCTTGCTTATTTGTCAGAGAGGCATTGCAGCAATTCTGGAGTGTCACAGGCCTTCTGGCTTTGTCACTTCAAAGCATATCCCTCTTAATGGAATTTCACTCCATGCCCTTTCACACAGGACTTTCCCATCCTTCCTTCTGCTTTTCTCTCCCACCCCCCAACTCCCTTCCTCTTTGCATTAATTCTTTATGGACAAAGGCTTATTTTACCAGAAAACTCCTCTGATCAAAAGAAACCTTATCCTGTTCCAGAGACGACAAGCGCATTCCAGTGAAATCACAGAAATTAGGTCAGGTCTGTGCTTTTCTAAGTCTCTGGGACCTGGTTCTGAACAGTGATCAGCTGATTACTTTTGCTTGCTGCCCCGTTTCTTATACAGATTTTAGTCCTGATCACTTGGCCCCCGTCTGCCCCCTCCCCCACCAACACACACACACACATTGGCACAGCTCTCTGTGGAAGAAGCTCAGCAGCCAGAGATTTCTCTCACATATGCTGGAAGTATTCCCTGGGAGTAGCAGGGCAGAGCCAATCATTTGCAACAGACTCTTTCACAGAGGGCAGATGTGCTTTCTACCCTTGATCAGCTCTTTTTTGCTGCCTTGAAGTGAAAAGTAAAATTCAACCCATGATTCCTTCATGGAGGGAACCCAGCCAAACCACCTGTCCCTTTTCTAATTCACCATCCTCTACTGCCAGCATGCTTCACATTCAAGTTATTCTCATGGGTCAGCCTGTCTGAGACAGCTCTGTGGGTGGAAGAAGTATGAGCCTACAGTTGAAACCCTGAGGAATCTTTAGGTAGCTAGGCATGGGTGTCATTCACAGAAATGTAGGGCTGGAAGGAACCTGTAGAGGTCATCTACTCCACCCCACGCCCCCTCCCTCATGCTGAAGCAAGACCAAGTATACCTAGATCATCTCCAGCAGGTGTTTCTCCAACCTGTTCTTTAAAACCTCCAGTGATGGGGATTCCACAACCTCCCTTGGAAACCTGTTCCAGAGCTTATCTATTCTTACAGTTAGAAAGTTTTTCCTAATATCAAACCAACATCTTCCTCGCTGCAAATTAAGTCCATTAGTTCTTGTCCTACCTTCAGTGGACGTAGAGAACAATGGATCCCTGTCCTCTTTATAACAGCCCATAACATATTTGAAGACTGCTATCAGGTCCCCGCTCAGTCTTCTTTATTCAAGACTAAATGCACCCAGTTTTTTTAACCTTTCCTCACAGGTCAGGTTTTTCAAACCTTTTACATTTGTGTTGCTCTCTAGTTTGTCCACAACTTTCTTAAAGTGTGTTGGCCCAAACTGGACATGGCACTCCATCTGAAGCCTCACTAGTGCCAAGTAGAGTGGGACAATTACCTCCCTTGTCTCATATACAACACTCCTGTTAATACAAGAATATTAGCACCCCCCTTTTTTTGCAACTGCATCACATTGATGGCTCATATTTAATTTATGATCCACTATAACCCCCAGATCCTTCTCTGCAATACTGTTTCCTAGCCAGTCAGTCCTCATTTTGTAGTTGTGCATTTGATTTTTCCTTTCAAAGTGCAGTACTTTGCAGTTTACTGAGTTTCATCGTGTCAATCTCAGACCAATTCTCCAATTTATCAAGGTCAGTTTGATAAAAATAGAGCGGTCTGGAACTTCCTGCTTACCCAGGGTGCAATTCACCCCATGCAGCAGGCCAGCACAAAGATCTAGGCAACATTTTAAATCCCACTAATGCCGTATTCTGAGGACTTAACTGTGGCATTGGGTTGGGCTGGTTCTCTGCACAGGGGTGAATGCCACCCACAGGAAGAGAATCCCAATCAAACACCAAGTATAGGTACAAGAAACGTTTTTTTGTATGTGGTTCAATTCAATTTCCCTTCCCCCTTTCTGGCAGCTGGACAACTGGACCTGGAAGATCAGGTAAAACAGACTCCCTCCTCCCTGGCTGTAGCTCTTGCAGTGGTTCTCAGTCCTGACTTGCCAAACAACCCACTTTCCCAATCTGCTGTCCCCACACCTAAACACTTCCAGTGCACTTCAATTCTGGCTTGCATCACATCACTGACCTTCTGTCCTGGGCCTCTGCTGAGAAAGAGCCTGCGAGTCTGTTCCAAGATCACATAACCGCTGGCTGTGTAGTCTAGGCAACATTCACTGGTTCTAGACTGGGGTGGGCAAACTATGGCCCGTGGGCCGGATCTGGCCCCTCAGGGCTTTGGATCTGGCCTGTGGGATTGCCCCTCGTGGTGCCGCAGGCCCCGTGCCGATCTCAGAAGCGGCCGGCACCACGTCCCTGCAGCCAGGGCGGGACGGGGGGCAGGGGCAGAGGGCTCCGTGCGTTGCCCTTGCCTCCAGGCACTGCCCCCCGCAGCTCCCATTGGGCGGTAACGGGGAACTGCGGAAAATGGGAGCTTCGGGGGAGGTACCTGGTGGCGCGGCAAGGGCAGCGTGTGGAGTCTTCTGCCCCCATCTCCCCCAGGGGCCGCGCAGGGACATGGTGCCGGTCGGTTCCCGGAGCGGTGTGGCTGCTGCTACCCCGGAGCCGCTTTAGGTAAGTGTTAGCCGACGGCCAAGGATGTTTGGTGAGGTGCCAGCTATGCCCGTTTATACCATCTGTGACTTTAACCGCTAGGACACACTGTCCCTTCGCGGCGGGCAGCCCGGGCTAGGCTGACGGATGCCCCAAGGTCCTAACCACCCGTGACTTTAACTGCTAGAGCTCAGAGCTCCTTCGCAGCGGGCAGTCAATACTGACTGACAGGTGCCCCAATGGCAGCACTAAGAGCCTCTCCACACCCGTGACTTTAACTGCTAGAGCTCAGAGCTCCTTCGCAGCGGGCAGCCAGGATTGACTGACAGGTGCCCCAAGAGTTTGCCCCGTGGAGGCGGCACAACTCAACGCTAGGCTCTTAGTACTCTCACCTAATGGCCAGGCTTTAGAGCCAAAACGGCTGAGGTTCTTTAATTGTGTTGGCTGCTTTACAGTAAACCAGAGAAAACAAGTCAGGCTTATGCATAAATGGTTACCAAAATTTATTAAGCTAGATTCTAATCATGTGGTTACAAAATTGCTAGTGCCTACTTATTTAAATGTAGAGATGTTACACACACAAACAAGTTACAAAACTGAAGCCACAATCCCAAAGAAAGAAAACAAAGTATAGAGCTCTATTTCAAAATATGTGTACACTAAAGATAGGAGATCAGGTGTGGGTGCTTCTTACCCTCCTTGCATCTCTCGATTCCAGCGGTGCCAAGCCAGGATCGGTCACTCAATTCCGCGGAAAGACGAATAAGGGACAAGGCGTAGGGACCCTCTTAGCTGCAGAAGCCTTGGGAGGCTGTCACTTATCTGACCAGCAGATAGATAGTGAAAAGCACTCAAAAATCATGGTGCTGTAGGCCCCCTACTTATACCTCTGTACTCCTTTATTCTCTTTCTCCTTTCTTATGCCAAATTGAGGCTGGTCTGTCGGGGTGACGCCAGCTTTTGCAAGAGTAGTTTACACTTGCAAAGGAGAGAAACAATAAGTTTCGACTACTGGACATTTCTTTTATCAGGGTAAATATTTTCCCACCTAGGATGTTGGTGTGTGTGCATCACGCTATTTAGTTGGGGCTAAGAGCCATGTCTGTCACAGGGCCTCTGCCTGCTGTGAGCTTAATCGTCGTATCTGTTCCCAGAGGCAGATTGTAGCAGCACACCTGTGCTTTCACAGCTTCAAAGGCTGTGCTGGAATATATGTTAAGTGCCCTGTTCCTGCTTCCTCCTGTGTTTCCAGCAATGCTGGTCTGGGGGTGGGGGGGACTGGCTGTCTGGCTATAGTAAGCGGTGGCGGGCCGGAGCCCGAACGCCTCCTGCACCCCGCCCCCCAACTCCCTGCCCTGATCCCCCTACTCTGAGCCCCCTGCCACACCCCTCCTGCACCCCAACCCCCTTCCCTGAGCCCCCTCATACACCCCTCCTCTGCCCCAATCCCTTGCCCTGAGCCCGTTTCTGCACACCGCACCCCCTCCCACATCCCACACTCCCTCCTGCACCCCAACCCCCTGCCCCGGCCCTGCATACAATTTCCCCACCCAGATGTGGCCCTCGGCCCAAAAAGTTTGCCCACCTCTCTCTAGATGGAGGATTCAGTTGTAGCCATCAAATTAATTTCACTTGTATGTAGTCGGCAGCAATTTTTGAATTTGGCTCTTTGGGGAGGAAGGGTGGCGTGGTGTTAACTCCTGCCTAGTGCTGTCTGGAGTGTCAACTGGCTTCTCAGATCAAGCCAATGTTAAGAAATATTAATGGAGAATTCAGTCTCATGGGAATGGATGAACAACTCCTGGTCTTCCTCACGTGTCAATGAAATGCGGAGGGCATGACCAGTGCTGTGACCAGTGCTGAAACCCTGAAGGAGAGATGGAATAGCTTTTAAGGAAGCAGTGACCGAGCTCTCTCTCTGGGACATGCATTCTTGCTATGGCCCCAAAGCATCATTAATCTCAGGCAGATGACCTTTCTTCCAGCTCATTAACATCAAATGCTAAAGAGAAGGAGGGCAGAGCCATTATGTAGCAATTTATATGTAAATGCATCAGGGACCAAATAAAAGCGAGTCCACTGGCATTCATTAAGAAAACAGCATTATTGGGGCAAGTTTGGAAAGGTCGGTGTTTTCAAAATTTAGCAGAACAAAACAAAACACATTTGCTAACTGCCCGGTCAGCCTCTGTTCCCGGACTCTGATCTTGCGGGTTTAAAATCTCAGAACACGCTTGCAAATGTGTACACATAGGCATGCTAGGAGCTTAACTGATTTAATGTATTTGTCTTCCAGCTCCATCGGCGTAGCTTTGAACTGGAAAGAGGAAGTCCAAGGGGCAGTGGCTAGGAGTGGTAGGATCAAAGTTAGCAAAAGGAAAACCAGACTGAAACATCCCACCTGGGAGTGTGAAATAGGCTTCCTTGATGTCCCCTTGATGCTGAGTTATTTAACTTGACAAAGTACTGAAGAGCATATGGGGCCAGGCTCTGCTCTCAGTTACGCGGGAGTAACTCCAGTGGCTTGATGTATACTGCATTCGCCCAAAACCTCCTGCTCACCTCTGTTGTCTAGGATTCTTTCATATGATTCTAGACCTGCCCTCAGTAGCCAGAGCACGCAGCCCCTGATGGATGGGGAAAGAACAACCCCCTCCCTTCCACTGGGTCTCTTGGCTGGCCCATATCACATGTTGTGGGGGTGAAGATACTTGTCCTTCTTCTCTCTCATCCTGGCTGCCTAGAATGGGAACATAATACTTAAACTGAGCCTATCTGTGCTCCCAGTTTAGGGCTGCTTCTGCCAGCAATAGACAGGAATTAGGGAGAGCTTCAGGCTCTGTTCCCAATTTTAATCCACAGCATTCAAGAAGGTATAACACTAGGCAACATGCATTTGTTCATCTCTAATCAAATCATTAGAGTGTTTTACAGTAATGGCCCCAAGTACTACGGCTGCCAAGAAAGTTACTGCAGGGAATACTCTAGAATATTTTTATATACACAAGGGAGCAGCCTACACATATCTCTTTGTAGCTCTGGAAAGGTTTGCCTCTGGTGCAAGTCTGGCTTGCATCAAATGTAAATGAGTTGGTAGATCTGATTCCAACCCAAAACCTAGAGCTCCTTTGTCTGCACCACAAGACTGTGGCGCCATTTGATTTCATTGGCAGTATCTGCTCAGAAGAGACTGGAGACTGGAATCGCAGAGGCAAACTGGCAGAGCTGTCTGTCGCAGTAGCTTACAGAGCGTCTACCTGTTCAGTAGTCATAGCTCTATCAGGCCTTCATTGTCACAACCAAAGGCCAACATCCCTATCCCCTTAGCCCCTCAATAAGTTGCTCATCCTTCACTGCTGACCAAGCATGACTTTCCTTTGAAAGCTGCCGGCTAAACCACACTTCCTGTACCAGATCCACAAACAACAGCAGTGCGCAGGGTGGTTTTCATGTACAGAGATGTACAGTGCCAGCAATGGAAGAGGAGCGAGGCTTTGGCTTTCCACTTTCTAATTGATGAGCAGAGTGTTTGTCCAGCTGTGTTAATGAAGCTTACAGAAGATTTGCTGCAGAGGGTTTACTACTCCAATGTACTGTTTACAATGCAGTAATTAGGTTAGGGTATATTCCAGTTGGCTTCTTGCAACATCTCAGTGCTCAGCATTAGGGTAACAGTATGCAAATTACAATAGATGCAGTGAGACCTTTTTTTCTCTTTGAAAACAAACAAAAATACCTACTAAGGTTCTCTACTTTTCTCTGTTGTCTGGTGTTAATTCAACAAGGCATGGTTCACTTGGGCCTCTCATACAAAACATCATGATCTATGAACAAAAATGTCCTGGATTTTTCTTTTTTTTTTATTTGTCTTTCATCAGCTGCATAGGAGAAAAGTATTCAGAGAAGGGGAGATAATGAAAAACAGTAGTGAAGTCATAGCCCCAACATCAAATATACAAGAAGATATGTCCTATAAGAGATGCACAATATCAAAGTGTCAAGCAAAAAGAGCACATGAACACTGTATAATGTGGTGGAAAGACATAGCAGAAGCATAATAAGTGACATCAGCCCAGGCTTGTCCTCAAAGCACTCTCCCTTCTCTGGTTTCCAAATATCCATTTTATAGCCCTTCTCCTGGGCACCTGTACAAAGAGAGGGCTAAGCTAGAGTGAACTCCTTGATCACTGTGGACCAGAGAGTGTACTGGTGCCCTGTTAGTCAATAACACACACCAAAATGGAGGTGTTGGCTTTCTTGTGATTTCTTTCCAGCATGATGGGCATGACAAGCCACACACTGTTGCTCTGGGATCCTCAGTGGAGCAGCAGCAGGATCAGCCTTGGTAGAGGTTTCATCTGCATCTGTTGGCAGGGTGACCATCAAGAGGTATCTTTCAACACATGATAGAACAGGCATGTTATAACCTTGGGTTTAAAAAGCACTATATAGTAGAAGCTCTAATTTAGGAAAGCACTATTGGTTTAATTCTGGCACATTTGCATTGAAAAGAGACATAGCTTTGTCTGCAACCCAGTAAGGCTCTGTGCTAACATCTGTTTCATTTCTTACTGGAAACGGATGACACAGGGGTATAACCATCAGTCCAAAATGTGGGTTTCTACTGCCCCTGCATACAAGGTACTCTCTGTTACCTATGTTGGACCTGCATAAGAGGCCTGGCTCTCCTCCATTTGAGGTCATCTGTAGAGCTGGTTGGGAATTTTTTGAGAAAAAGTTTTTCTGTTGAAAAATGTTGATGCCTCAAAATGGAAACTTTGTGTGGAGAAGGCTCAGGTGTGATTCCAAAAAAGTTTCAGAATTGTCAGAACGTCCGATTCTGACATTTTTCAAGGTGCAATTAATTCAAGTAAACTTACTATTTCAAAATTGAAGCTAATTTGTAGTACATTTTTTTTAAAACAAGGTCAAAATCTAAACACACAGTTTCAAAATTATCAATTTTTAAATTAATTATCAAATTAATAACCCACTCTTGAATCCGCAAAACTATGGGTATGGGTGTGTCTACACTGAAAAGAAAACCCGTGGCACTGGGTCTCAGAGCCTGGGTCAGCTGACTTGGGTTCATGGGGCTTGGGCTGTGGGGCTAAAAATAGCAGTGTAGACATTCCTGCTCAGGCTGGAGCCAGGCTGTGACCCTCCCCCATCATTGGGTTTCAGAGCCCTGCCTCCAGCCTGCACAGAAATGTCTCCATGGCTATTTTAGCCCTGCAGGCTGAGTGTAGACAGTGTCTGTGCCCTATATCTTACGTGTGTGGCGGTCACTGACACCACAGATAAGTGTGAACAAAAGCTTGTGCCCCTGAATGTTCACAAACAGCAAATCAAAACATGGCCAAACTGAACAGCCTTTGGGATCCAGAGCGAATATTTGCAACCACTAAGCTGCTTTGTGCAAAGGGACCAAAAAGCTCCTTTAAAGGGGCAGCCAGAGATTCCCATTGTAAGGAAATCCCTTGGGTGCATGAAGCTGGTGTAATACTGTACCATGTAGAGGGTGTGAGGGCACCAGAAAGAGACAGGGCATATCAGCAGCAGGGCTGAATTGGACCAGTCCCCAGCTAGTGGACCACACCCTAAGGGCTGCTGCAGCTACTTGCTCTAAGTTTTGGTTGGGGCCAAAGTGTCCTGGGTGGTGGCCCCAGGATCAGAGCGTTGGAAGTTAGCTAAGAGTAACCTTTCGCCCCATCACATTAGTGGCGCTCACTGTTTTTGCACCATTGAACCAACTCTCCTCTCCTCCGTTTCCCACCGATAACGATACAATGGTTCATTATTGCTGTGGCATATAGCTGCAGACTGGGTAACATTATGGTGAAGTGGAGCCACAAAAGAGCCTTGCAACAAGGTGACTCAAGAGGGAGTGTCTGAGTTGGTGGAGGTGCTAATACTGTATTGATTTCCCCGCGCTATACAGTTATAAAAGTCTTTTCAATAAGCAGTATGAGCAAATCCGCAAATCCCCAAAGGCTTAGCTGGCTTCTTTCTTCCTCTTTGAAAAACAAAACAAAAAAATTAAACTAGCAAGCAAACCATAAATAATCAGAAGAGGAAGATAGGATTGCTTTGATATTGGAATATGACTGGGTTATTGCTTTTGGTGTTTTATCCTACACCATATTAACTTTCATAATTACCAGAGAAGAACTTTTGTAATAACACAAGTACCCTTGTGCGTGAGCAAGTTTGTGTGTGAGCACTTGTGTTTCTCTGGGCCTGTGTGTTTGCAAATGTGTGTGTGAGAATCTGGGTTTGAAAGTGCATCTGTGAGCATGTGATAGTGTTCATATTGTGTCTTTGTTTTTGTGCATTTCTCCATGTGTCTAGTGTTAGGGGCAGTATCTGGGAATGTATTTATTGTATGTTTATCTAAACTTCTGTGTGCCATTATACCTGTGAGTATCTCTGTGTGTGTGTGTGTGTGTAGATCAGTGTATATCTCTGTGCATGTCAGTGTCTAGAGCTGTGTGTTTCTCTGTGAATCTGCATTTGTGTTTATTCGTATTTCTCTGGGTCTGTAAATCTGTGTTTATGCATATTGTGTTTGTGCAAGTATCTGTGTAAGGATGCACCTGTCCCTGAGTGTTTGTATTTGTATCTGCTGCTTCTCGTGCATCAAGGATGTCTAAGAAGTTTAACATGGGAGGAATTGGCACATTTGTCAGAGGGTAGAGTTTACAGTGAAAGCCAATTTAGAATGATAGCACTGCATTTCTGCTGCTCAATGTTGCTCATTGGAGCACAGTGCTAAAAAGATTGTGGCATTCAAAGGAAATAATTTATAAACAGCAGATGTTTTATAAACTGTGATTTAAAAAAAAACTACACAGTGTATACATGTGCCTTGACTTCCAAAAAGGTATCTAGACGGAGCAGCTGCTGGAAAAGCTAAGGGAGGTCAGCTGCAGAGTGGCAGCAAAATGCACACACAATGGCGAGCGCTTAATAAGAAAGTTCAGAAGCGATGCAAAGAGGGGATCCAAGGGAAATTAATCTCATGCATTTTCAAAAGAAATAGGAAAATCATGTGAAGTGGGGGATGGGGTGGGGAGGAAAAGGGAAAAATAAATCAATAACGATGCTGCAAAGTTGGGCTGAGATTTGAAATAATTATATTGCACGCTCTGAGCTGACCTGGGGTGTTTCGCAACTGGCAAGCTGAAGTCTGACCTGGTCCCTCTTTTTCCCGTGCCTGGGTTCTGTGATAGTGGTGCTGCCACTGGGGAGATCGGAGGCAGCTGGGGCTGTCATTCTTTCCCAGAGTGCCTCTTTGATACAGCTGTAAAAATTTCATTTTAGACATCAAAGTGCCTTTTAATTCCAGCCTTCAGTTTGATTGATTTCATTTCATCTGCAGCCACAAATAACGATGCCAGGATTTCAGCAAGTGTCCTTCCAGCACTCTCTAATTACAGTACATGCTTTCCTTTTTGTAACTGGCCCCCCTTCTTTCTTCCCAGCCATTTGCTTCTAGAGCAGCCACTTTCTAGTTCCTGTTGCTACCCCTCGGAAGCTTCATGGCACCAAAGTAGATGCACAGGAGAGAGGACATCGCCCCACCTTTTGTATCTGTGTGAAGTTTCGGATGGGGTTTCATTTCAGATCAGGATGTGGTGTGCTGTGTGAGTTCTGGTGTGACCCACTCGGGAGAGTGTGTTACAGGCCCCATTGGCAGTAGTGGATTAACCACTGGACCAATGGGGCCCATTCCCAGGAGCCCTGGCCAATTGGGGGGCCAAGTAAAAATGGGTAGCCCTGCGCCCTGACCCGCTTTGCCTGCCCACCTAGTGCTCCTGCCGGGGGGTGCGGGGGTGGGGCAAGCCCCTGCGTTGTGACCCCATCTCCCCGGCAGGAGCACCGAGGGCGGGGTACTCGAGAAGGGGGAATGCAGGTGGAAGGGATGGGCTGGGGAGGGGCCCCCACTTGCTCTGGCCCAGGCCCCACAAAATTGTAATCTGCCTCTGCCCATTGGTGTCGATCTGCGGAGGATATGAGTCAGTACAGCCTCTAGCTACAGCAGCTTGGGTCTTGCAGCTCAAGCGGTGGTAGTTTGAGTCTAGCTCTAGAGGGTCTTGGTTCAGGCCCTGGTGTGTGATCCACAAGGGGGGGCTGTCACACTTGCGTCATGTCGTGTGATGCCCACTGGTTGTCCTCTACCTGTGGCTTTTAATCTTCATGACAAAGTGTCATTCCCAGAGCCACACCTGATGTATCCACCATACATTTGCTCTAGCCCATCAGCTGTCATTCCTTTTCCACCCCCTGTGTACACCTAGCCTGGCCATTGTCTCTTCCCACGATCTCACCTGCATTGGCATGACAGCCATCTTGTCTCTAAACTGGCCATCTTCATGGGGACTGGGGACACCCTTCCTGCATCTTTGCACCTTAGCAACTTTATCTATTTTCAGACCTCATCAGAAGGCATGGCCTTTTGCCCTGGCCTCAATGGCCTTCCGTTTCTCTGTTGTTGTTTTTACCAGCCTCAGTATTTGGTTTACAAACCCCACACCAAAGCTGAGACGGGGAAAGGCTGGAACAATACTGGGCAAGGAAAACTCCACCCCTCAGGCACTGCACTGAGCATGCTCCAGGGGAAAGCAGCAGTAAAAAGTGAGCTCCAGCAGGCAGGGGAGAGGTGAGAACCGTTTCCAGGAGGGGCACTGCCCTGAGACTGTAGGAGAAGGAGCGCTTACTGAGGTGGTCTGGCAGTGAGTCTTTCTGCCCTCCTTTGAGACATCACCCAAGAGGTAGCGAGAACTGCATGCGGGGGCACCAGAAAGTCACCTACCTCAGCTTGAAACTCTGGCGTTTGATGCAAAGGACTATAACTAAAAGCAGCCATGCCCCAAACTGAGGCATTGCATATGGTAGGAAGTAGCCCAGGTGAAGGTGAGCAGGAGGAAGGCTGAATGTAGGCCATCCCGTGCTATCACGCTTTCAGGGTCCCAGGCAGGGAACCCTGAGGAGTGGGAGGGCCTGGGTCTCCTACCCACCCCAGAGCCTCCTCTGCCTCGTCCTGGGATGGACAGGACTACTGACAAAGAGGCTGGCCTATCTGAACCCCATTCAGGGGTTCAGAATACATTGAACTAAAAGAGAGACTGTAGCAGCAGCCCCTGACCACTAGGGCTGACTGAACAGCCACCCCACTACAGGTACTTTGGGACAGTTCACCTGAAAGACACAATATTTGCATGTACATACATTGGAACCCCACTGCAGAGAGCCGTATTCAGTAACACCCAGAAATACTCCTTGTGACACCCAGAACTACTTTCCAAACAGGAGACATAACCAGCTCAAGGCACTGTTGGAAATCTAAGGCTGTCATCTCCATCCCTTCCCTCATAAAGGTGTGACTTGAGATTCCTTTCTTCAACCCTCCCTGCTTTTTGATGGTCTGACCATCCGTGAACTCTCCACTTTGTACTGATCCTTGTAGAAGAGTCTTTGCAGGTGCCACATACCAGATATGGACAGGTTACAGAGCTTCCACCCGAGAGAGACACATGAAGATGTGTTCCCTTCAAGATATCCTTAATCCACTGTCTGCTCAGCTCACCTCAGGTATGTTACACATGGTGCCATCTAATACAGTTTAACATTCCATTACATTTCCCCCTTTAAGTTTTACATTCCTACCATTTACACTATCACACTATTTTTAAAGTTCAGTAAAGATCAGTCTGTTAAGGGTCTCTGAATCGTACTGGTTTTCTAATTAAACAACCTGAACAAGTAACAACCTGAACCTGAACATAGTCACTTGGCTGTCCATTAGTTGCAAGGACTGGCTGTAGTTGCTTTGGTATCTTTGAGTCATTTTCTTCTTGTTCTGTATCCACCATCTGTAGAGCTTGCTTTGTTCCTCAGACAGAAAAATCAACAAACTGGAGATGTCGACACTTTCTCATAAACTCTCCACTCTTGGTCTTGATCACACATGATCTGAGCATGTAATTTTTTTTTTTCTTTATGACAGCTAGAGTCCTCCATCCTTTTTCTCCACTCAGTTTGCAACAAACATGCTCACCAGGTTCTAGAACAGGCAGCTCTCTGAGTGATGTCTGTTGCAAAAGTGTTCCTAAGGTCTTTTTGCCTTTTTATCTGATCTGGCTACTCTCCTCATGTCTGGCTGTTTTGGAGATAGGTTCTTTTCCAAAGTCAGAACGGTAGTTCTGAGTTGTCTTCCCATCCGGAGTTGTGCTAGACTACCTCCAGTAGCTGCTATTGGTGTTGATCTGTAGCTCAGAAGAGAAAGGAATGGATATTTCTGCTGTAGGATTTTCTTGGCTGCCTGGACAGCTCTCTGAGCCTCTCCATTCACTTGTGGGCAATGTGGGCTGCTAGTAATAGGATAAAAATAATATTTAGTTTAGAATGACTAACTTAAATTCTGCTGCAATGAATTGTGGTCCTTTGTCCATCAGAATATGTTGCTCCAGAATATGAGCAAAAGTGCACTTCACTTTCTGGATAACACTGCAACATGTTATGTCCTTCAAGTACATTATTTCTATATGCCTGGAAAATAAAAAGTTCACTATGACAAAGTAATGATGGCCTCTGAATTCTCATAAGTCTGCAGCTAGTCTTTTCCAAGATCTGTCTGGTAAAGGTATAATTATTGAAGGTTCTTTGGATTGCTTTGATCTGCTAATTCTGCAATAGTCACTTGCAGATACTTTATTCTTTACGGCCTTGCTGATGCCCTGCCATCACACTGACTGATTGGTCTGTTCATGGCATTTAGGTAGTCCTTGATGTCCTTCATGGATGAGGTTTAGGATTTCTCCTTTCATTTAATTTGGAATTATGATGCAATTGCCTTTAATCATAAGTTCATTTGACTCAATTGTCTACGTACCACAAAGTAGTTGCTTGTCACTTGCTTAGTGTCCTTTAGATAGTTGGGCCAGCTGGCCCTAATGTAACTTAAACTTCTTGTAGTTGTGTGTTTGTCAAGGTTGCTTGGGTAACTGGTGTAGTCCCTTTTTGACACTGGTCCATGTGTCCACAGCATCCACATGCACCTTTGTTGTCTTTGAACTCCCAGGTAGTTGAGCTCCATGACAGTGTGTCTGCTGTGACCAGATATGTCCTAGGAACATATTCAGCAATTGCATTAAATCACTTTAAGCTTATCAATAGATGTTGGCATCTCAGCACTGCTTGATGCAGGTCTGTTTGGTTGATGAGGATTACAAGTGATTCATGGTCTATCAGTGTAAAAGAATCTGATCTACACAGATATCTGTAGAAGTTCTCACATGCCCGTATGCTTTCTGGGAACTCCTTTTCAATATGTGCATGTCATTTTTTCTGCTTCTGTGTGTGAGAGCAAAATGCAACTGGCTTTTGCTCAGTTCCATGTTGTTGCAGCAATACACCACCTAAGCCATAGCTGCTTGCATCCACATTGACCACTGTGGATTTATTCACATCCTAGTACTTAAGAAATGGAGCTGTTGAGATAATTTATTTTACCTTTTTGAAGGCAATTTCTTGATTTGGCCCTCCTAGCCACAGTGTGTTGGACTCTAATAGTTCATCTACTTTCGTCTATGTAGAAATTTCTTGTGGGTATTGACCAAAGTAATTTACTATCCCCACTATGCATCTCAGTTCTGACATATTTGCTGGTGCATTCAATTCTCCATTTGCTTTTACTTTCTCAGGGCTAGGACCGATTCCATCTTTGTTTATTGTATGACCTAAAACCTTGATTTTGGGTAGGTGAAAAAAGCAATTTTCCTTGTTTATCTTCAGTCCGGATTGACAGATTAGGCTTGTAACCTTGAGGGTTTTGCTGTGGTCTTCCATTGAAGAGCTTTATATCAAAATGTGGTCTATGAAAATACAACTCCATTTATGTTTGTGAACAGTTCTGCCACCTTTCTTTGGAAAACTTTAGGTGCACTGGTAATTCCAAAAGGTGAAAGCAAAATCTCCTAAAGGGTGTGATAATGTAGTCAGTTTAGCACTATCTTTGACTAAAGGAATTTGCCAAAATATGCTTGAGGCATCCATCTTGGAGAATTCTGTAGCTCTTTTCACTTTGGGGAGGAAGTCATTCAGTGTTGGGAGGATATGTCTTTCTCTCACAACTACTTCATTAAGTCTTTTAAGATTCACAAAGATTCATTTATATATTTTTTAATCGGTACTACTGGGGAACACAATGCTGTTGGCTCAGAGATTTCCTCCAAGATGGCAATCCACACCATTGTCTTTAACTCAGTTTCCAATTTATGAAGCAATGGGATAGGAATCCTGAAAGGTGTATGTACACTACAGGGTTTGGCATTGTCTCTTAATGTTATTTGTAATGGATCTCTATGAAGTTCATCCATCTTTCCCACTAGGCCCATCATGGCTGCCACGCTCTGCTGAGAAGGCTGTTTGGTCTTTGATCACTCACACTCTGAATGCAAACATTTTGTCTTAAGTTGTTTCTGTGTTGAACTGGCCCATGCAGTTCAGAATACCTCCAGGAATAGTCCGGGCTGTGTCAGGTGATTTCAGCTCTGCAAGGGGCTGTAAGTCCCTTCTAATATGACTGTCATGTCTGCTCTTTAGTCATTTTTAAAGTCAATAGTCTTTCTATGAATATTCAGTTTCACGCTCAAGGCCGTCTCTGTCCTCACACATATTAGATTCCAGAAACAATGACTCTTGGTTATCTGTAATATTAGTCAGCTCTCTGATTGCCAGTGTAAGGCAAACAGCTGCAAAACATCCATATTTTGTGCATTTATTACATCTTGTACCTTTGGTTGGACATACATATCTTGGGCTATGAATTTTCCCACATTTTGAGCATTTAGTCTGAAAGGCTTTGTAGTTAGCCTGGGAGTTCTCTCCTTGCCTCTGGGGTTTTATGATAATGACTTTCAGCACTCTTGCTGTGCCTTATTACTGCTTCTAAACTAATTTCTGGTTTGTCAGGTTTGGCAAATTTTGTTTTGCTGCTTCACAAGTTCTGACTGCTTTGCTATTTTGAATAGCTGCATGTGAGACCAAGTCTGTGTTTAATTGTAACAAAAGACTATGGTTTGTAAGGCCAATAACCAATGTATCTAAAATATTTTCATATTTTACAGGCCCCAACATCACAGCTTTATGACAATGAATGTAAAGCTCTGATAAAAGATTCAACAGATTCCCCTGGCTGTTAAATTGTCTGGTAAAAACATGCCCTTTCATAAACCACATTTCTCTGAGATATAAAGTGTGCATCAAACATAGCCAGAATCCTTTTGTAGTCATCTCTGTGACTGACTTCAGTGAAGGTAAAAGATTTAAAGATATGCTCTGCCAGCCTCCCACAGAATATATTAAAGAGGATACCTGTATATCTCCAGTTTCCTTGTGGAGTTTGGTCACAATGCAAAATCTTGCAAAATACTGCTTCTAGTCTGTCCATTCTGAAAGTCTGTCAAAGCATTAGGGCATTGAAGAGTGGCATGTTGATGAGAGCGATCCTGCAGCCTACCTTTTTTTCTTTTTCCTTTTTTCCTTTCTCTTTTTCTTGTGCTTGCAACCTTTGTTGCTGCTTTTCTCTGGTTTCTGTTCTCTTCTGACACTGGTTAGCCTGCCTTCACTTCTGACACCATGTCTTCTACCAGAGGTGAACTGGTTACGGAGCTTCCACCCCAGAAAGATAAATGAACATGTCCCCTTTAAGATCTTTTTAAGACACAGCCAGCTATGGCTGTTCTCAGCTCAGATAAGATATGTTACAAACGGCATCACTTAGTGGCTAAACATTATAATACAGTTTAACAGTCCATTAACCGAGTATGCTCACTGGGTACTTGGCCCTTTAAATCTGGGACAGGCCACCTACTGCAGCCTTAAGTGAGTCATTTTGTCTCACTGTCAGCTGCTGCTCCCTTTCGCCTATCTAGTAGGTGTTTAGCTCCTTTAATGTTTTCTACTAGCTTTCTCTCTCTCTGTTCTCCTGCAGGCATGTCACAATTGGTATTCATGCACATTTTGCTATGGTTTCAGAATCAGATGGATGTAATTGTGTCAGTTAAAGTTTCATGGAGGGAGCCCAATTTTCAAGCTCATGGTTTACATCTCCTTTTAAGTGTTCAAATCTGCACTTAAGGGCCAAATGCATGCTTTAGGCATCATAGCTGGGATTTCAAAGGAGCCTAGAGAACTAGGCACCTGGGTGCTTCACTTTGTTAGGACAACTTGGTACATGGAATTATTCAGGAAGAGCTCTTCCAGAATGTGTCCATATGTGGACACTCTTATTCCAGAATAAAGGTGCCTGCTTCCTGTGCAGCTTTACCCACTTTCACAATGTGTTAAGATACTGGAATAAGAGTGTCTGTACATGGAGTTATTCAGGAATAACTGATCCTGAATAGCTTCATGTTCAGAGGAGCCCTTGTGAAGGGCAAAGACTGGGACTTTAACTTTTTCTGATTTTTCTCCCTTCCATCTCTCTCTCTCTCTCTGTAGCCTATGCCCAGTTGCCATACTGATGAGTGCACTACAAAGGCTGAAATTCAGCTGAGAATCATATTGTTAGACTGCTCATTCTCCCCAGCCTATTGGTATAGACAGACTCTTCCTGATGTGTGCATTTAGGATTATGATTCTGTTCCATATGCGTCAAGGAGGAAGAGCAGATTGTGAATTTGCATGCGTTTTATTTTTGCTTTTGTGCTCACATTTTTCAGCCCTCATTTCTAGTGCTCTTTTCCCACAAGGACAGAGACTTCATAAAAACCTGGTGCTGCCTCATCCCTGGAGCTGGATTGAGACATGAGGGAGCTCAGTCATGAGTTTGTGTTTTTAACATAAAGGGATGATCTGTTGTAAGGTTCTAATTTGAAAGATATTTTGTAGAACTTGTTCTAACAGGATTATTATTTATTTTTTTTACAGTTTGTACTGGGAGCCTTACTGTGCTAGGTGCTGTATATACACACATTTCTAAAGCACTTAGCATGATGGTACCCCAGTCTCAGCTGGGGCCTCTAGTTGCTACTGCAATAAGCTATTTGAATAATAATAATAAAGACAACTCCTGCCTTACAGAGCTAGTAATAATTGAAGGCTGAGATTTTCAAAGTTGCTTTAGGGATTTGGACAAGCAATTCCCATTCATTTAGGTGGGAATCTGAGCTCTTAAGTGCTGTGAGAGCCTCAAATAAAAAGCATTGCATAGACTGTTTCCCCTGTTCTTCTACCATAATTAGGAGCTGTAGAATGACTACTTCCATGAGCAGTCCACCCAAACCCAAAAATCCTGGGCTCAAACCCTTGCTCCCAACCACCAACAAAATGAGGAGTAAACACGCTGTCTTATTATATGCCATTCACATACACGCTAAGATAATACATCATTCCGTGATACTGGCTTAGCTGCCTTTATCGCTTCAGATGACGAGCCTTTATATTGAGCAGAACAGGTGGCTTAAGTATCTTTGCATGTTAGTGGAGACCATGCATTTGGTTGCCCTCTGAATAGAAATGAATTGCAGAGTAATTCTATGTCTCTTTTGCACTAGAATAGATTTCTGCTTCTTTGCGGAGCAGATGGGAGGGGTCAGTGTGTTAATGCTCTCAGTCTGTTTTATTTCCATGCCAGAGGGGGGACAGAGAGGGAATTGCTGCACCTGCAGGTACAGCAAGAGGGCTGCAGTCTGTTGAGATGTGGAGGATGTGTCTCAGACCGCAGGGTGTGAGTCTCCTTCCCTTCCAGCCAGAGGGAGGCGAGAATGATATTACCCATAAGAATGACACACTGTGACATTGCTTTGTTGCTTGTTCTTTTAGATCTGGGTGTTATACTGTCAACAGGAAAAAACAAACAAACAAAAAACCCAAAACCTGGAGGGTTTGCCCTTTTGTAAGGGTTTTGTGTAACTGATAGAAGCTGCAGCTTGGCAGAAACTTGGTGATGCAAGAAGCTGCAACTAGCTCATGCCTGGAAGAGCAAAGGGTGAGGGAAGAGGGCAAAAACTGCTAAAGAAAACAAGTCTGTCCAAGGGGCTGTTACACCAGTTGGATAAACTCAGTACACTCTGGCTGCACCTTCTTCCCACCATGCTCCTGGCACGCCCCCAAAGCTGGGAGGGTTGGCAGGGTCTGATGCCAAGCCACACTGGAATTCACAGCTCTTGTGTTTTAGCTGTGCACAAGGACTGGGATGTGGCAGCCCTGAGTCAGCATCGACGGGCAGCCTGGAAAGGGCTACAGGCTACACAACACCCTTGCCATCCTTTCATTTACAGGCCTCCTAGCCCAGCTCGTGCTGGGGCATTTGGCCTGAGTCAGAAGCTGTAGTGAATGCTGTTGCTACTGTTAAGGCTTTTTTGCTGAATGCCAGGAAGTGCTGGGAGTATGGGGGAAGGTCTGATTGTTTTATTTCTAATATGGAGCCTGAAATAGAACAGCTGTTTATTATGGATGAGTTTCCTGGGGCCAGGAGACTGAAGGACAGAATAAATCTGGAGGAGTGGAGCTTGTTAAAAGTGAAAATGATTATTGGAAAGAAAACAAACCTGCCAATGCAAAGGTGGGTGGAGGATGGGGGCTTTTATACCCATATTTGACTAGGCTAGTGTGGATCTTTCTTTCTGTGTGACTGCTGTTCCCCCCACCACCCTTAACCTTTTCCAAACAAATCATCTGAAAATGTCAGGTTAATAAAAGGTGTCTGGGCCCAGAGGCTCTCTGCTGCTTTGTCACCTCTCTCCCTTCTGGTTCCCACTCCCCAACCCTGCTGGCAGAATTGCTACTTGAGCTGTTAAAAAGAAAATACAGTGAGAGAAGCTCTTCCCAAGGTCCTTGGAGCACCTGGTTTGCCAGCCATCCTCGCTTTTGCTGGCTGCCACTGCCAGAGGCTTTAGAGGCCAGGGCCTGATTCTTACCTTGCATCTCACCACCTGTAGTTATTTAGGCTGAGAGTTTCAAAGGAGCCTTAGGGGATTAGGGGAGTAAAGCACTAAAATCCCATTGGAATCCAGCTGCTTTGAAAATCCCAGCCTTCGATCTCTGTGAACTGGGCATGAAATCCTGTCTCTGGTGCAAGGCAGCAGGGCATTCTGACTCAGGAGCATTTTCTGCCCATGCACCGATGTAAAGAAAAGCAGGTGGGAGGGAGGAATTGAGCACTGGGAGTGATGCAGAGATCCATAGAGGGGAGCTCTTCCATGCCCTTTTCCCCCTTTGTACTGACTGTGCAAGAGCAAAGGGGGAGCAGAACAGCTGTGAGCACCCCCATTCCCCTGCAGGGAATACCCTATCCCTGGTACAGGAAGCCTCCCCAAAAGGGGAAGAGCTGTCCGCAGCCACCCGTTGCAAGAGCCTGTGGCAAAGGGAGCATTGTCAGGGATAGGTAGGGAGTGTTCTGGAGGCAGGTGGGGGTTTGGCTGGGAAGCGCCCTGCACCTCAACTATTCACCACCTCCCCCAAGGACTGCAGGGGCCCTGGGCAGCCAGGTGCAAGGAATGGCTGCCTTAAATTATGCCAGGGGTTGAGCTGACTTCCCAGGAGTGGCAGGATGGGTGGGGCACATTGCCTCTTCCCTCAGCCCCGCAGTGGGCTCAGGAACAGCATGGAGAAGAAGTCCTGCTGTGGGGACAAGGGAAGGTGAACGGGATCTTGCCCTCACTGATGGACTTGGAAAGGACGGCTGTCGCCCTGGCCCTTGGGGACAGTTGTGACTCAGATCTGTCCCACAAATGGGAATACTACCCCAGTGGGACCTGAGGGCCCGCAAAAGGGCAGAGGGGGACTGGCACATGAATCCTTTAGGCAGGCAGTGGCCCCAGCGATACTGCTGTATACCTGTATCCTGCTAGGCCTTGCATCCTCGAGGATCCCAAAGCATTGCATGCACTTGGCAAGCTAAAGGCCTATCTTCCCTCACTGCTCAAATGCTGCACTCACCTCTGGGGTGAAAAGTGGCCAATGTTTAACAGCGCACTGCAATGCTCCCTAACAGGCTTAGGGAGGCAGGGAAGAAGAATATCCTATGCAGCTGAGGAAGGCAGGAATTTGGGTGGGTAGACTATAATCAGATGCCCAGGACTTTGGCCTGGACGCTGGGGCTCTTCCAGAAACTCCAAGAGGATTTTTTATGACCACATGCACTTTCATGCTTTTAATGGCCCCCTGCCGGTCTAGATAAAAGGTTAACATGGCTCCCATTGCTGTAGTACCTGAGCACCTCACAATCTTTTCCCTTCTATCACCCCTGTGAGGCAGGAGAGTACGATTATCTCCATTTTGTAAATGGGGAACTGAGGCACAGAGAGTCTAAGTGGCTCACCCAAAGTCTCACGGGAAGTCTGTGGCAGAGCAGGGAAATGAACCCGGGTCTCTTGAGCAATAGGCGGACTAGCCTTCCTCCTCTCACCTGATAACCTCAGGCTGTGGCCCTGGGACAGACATGACTTGGAAGGTAGAGCCCAATCTGCTGAATCATCAACAGTGCCTCCTGCTGTGCCTACTTATTCCTTCACTGTCTCCCCCCACCCCTCCACTCCGCCTGGTGCTGCTTGGTTCCAATGAGATCACACACCACACAAGGTGGGATGGCTCTGGGGGAATTTTCTCTCCTTTGCTCCCAGTGGCAGGCAGATTAGCTTTTTAAATGGAAGAACTAACATCAAAAACCTTTGCAATTTCCTTCTGAAATGGGCTAATCTGCTACTTAAATAGGTAATAATGCCAGCAAAGCAATCAGCAACCGACTGGTAAAAATTCCAGTACAGTACTTGGGGGATGGGGGCGGGGTATTAACGCTGAATACCAATCGCTGGCAAAGGTGCCATGTGTACTAAAGGTGGCAGCTGCTTGGGAGCTCAATAAAGATTTCCGGCAAGAATTATAGCTGAGAAAACTGTGGTTGTGTATATTCTGATCTCTGGGATATAACAGCAGCCCCAGAGCAATCCAGGCACTTAGACTCAAGCCTTTCCCTGATATTGCCTTCCGTTGCAGTTCTCAGCCACTGAAGAGTGAAGGGTCCGCTGGTCAATCCCCATACGTCTCCGTCACAGCACCATGCCAATACAGATGGCTGCCACAGGATTTAGGAGCTAATTTCAGGGGATCAGCACTGAGATTACACTTTCTGGCTTCCGATTGCTGTA
Organism: Lepidochelys kempii; assembly: GCF_965140285.1. Lineage (NCBI taxonomy): Eukaryota > Metazoa > Chordata > Testudines > Cheloniidae > Lepidochelys > Lepidochelys kempii. The sequence goes on along the minus strand of NC_136392.1, from coordinate 24,803,796 downwards.
TGAATGTTAAACACAGGTGGCCAGCTGTAATATATTCTGTGGCACGGCTGTTGACGGGGGCGCAGGGGCTGGAATACAATAAGGGAAAAGAGCTGAGGATGCACAAAGTGTGAAAACAAAGTAAGCTCAAGAGTCAGAGGGGACGGCGGGGAGGAAGAGAGGAAAGCAGCCAGCGATGGAATGTAATAAGGTGGCAAGAAACTAGCTCATCAGCAGCAGTTTGCTGCGCCCGCCAACCCAACACTTCTAATGAGACGCTGCATATTGCTAACTGGATGTGTTGATTTCTTTAAATAAATATTGTAATAAAATATGCAAGAACGTTCAGCCCATCGTATGGCTTCATTTTCCCCAGTTGTTCCATGTCTCTCCTTCTGTTGTCTGGAGGGGGGTTTATTGGACCTGGCTGTGGGGTGTGTGTGTGGCTACTCTAGCCCACTGGCATGGTGCAGTCTGGCACCAGAGTAATGGTTCTGCTGACCCTGTGCAAGGATGAGCTTCCAGGGCATAGAGCTGATGTGGGCGGCTCTTACACAATTTGCCTCACCTGCTGCCGGCATGGCAGGGAAAATGGGCGTGGCCTGATGAAAGGGAGGCAGTGACCATGAGTTGGTCGAGTTCAGGATCCTGACACAGGGAAGAAAGGAGAGCAGCAGGATACGGACCCTGGACTTCAGGAAAGCAGACTTCGACTCCCTCAGGGAACGGATGGCCAGGATCCCCTGGGGGACTAACTTGAAGGGGAAAGGAGTCCAGGAGAGCTGGCTGTATTTCAAGGAATCCCTGTTGAGGTTACAGGGACAAACCATCCCGATGAGTCGAAAGAATAGTAAATATGGCAGGCGACCAGCTTGGCTTAACGGTGAAATCCTAGCGGATCTTAAGCATAAAAAAGAAGCTTACAAGAAGTGGAAGGTTGGACATATGACCAGGGAAGAGTATAAAAATATTGCTCGGGCATGTAGGAATGAAATCAGGAGGGCCAAATCTCACCTGGAGCTGCAGCTAGCGAGAGATGTCAAGAGTAACAAGAAGAGTTTCTTCAGGTATGTTGGCAACAAGAAGAAAGCCAAGGAAAGTGTGGGCCCCTTACTGAATGAGGGAGGCAACCTAGTGACAGAGGATGTGGAAAAAGCTAATGTACTCAATGCTTTTTTTGCCTCTGTTTTCACTAACAAGGTCAGCTCCCAGACTGCTGCGCTGGGCATCACAAAATGGGGAAGAGATGGCCAGCCCTCTGTGGAGATAGAGGTTGTTAGGGACTATTTAGAAAAGCTGGATGTGCACAAGTCCATGGGGCCGGACGAGTTGCATCCGAGAGTGCTGAAGGAATTGGCGGCTGTGATTGCAGAGCCATTGGCCATTATCTTTGAAAACTCGTGGCGAACCGGGGAAGTCCCGGATGACTGGAAAAAGGCTAATGTAGTGCCAATCTTTAAAAAAGGGAAGAAGGAGGATCCTGGGAACTACAGGCCAGTCAGCCTCACCTCAGTCCCTGGAAAAATCATGGAGCAGGTCCTCAAAGAATCAATCCTGAAGCACTTGCATGAGAGGAAGGTGATCAGGAACAGCCAGCATGGATTCACCAAGGGAAGGTCATGCCTGACTAATCTAATCGCCTTTTATGATGAGATTACTGGTTCTGTGGATGAAGGGAAAGCAGTGGATGTATTGTTTCTTGACTTTAGCAAAGCTTTTGACACGGTCTCCCACAGTATTCTTGTCAGCAAGTTAAGGAAGTATGGGCTGGATGAATGCACTATAAGGTGGGTAGAAAGTTGGCTAGATTGTCGGGCTCAACGGGTAGTGATCAATGGCTCTATGTCTAGTTGGCAGCCGGTATCAAGTGGAGTGCCCCAAGGGTCGGTCCTGGGGCCGGTTTTGTTCAATATCTTCATAAATGATCTGGAGGATGGTGTGGATTGCACTCTCAGCAAATTTGCGGATGATACTAAACTGGGAGGAGTGGTAGATACGCTGGAGGGGAGGGATAGGATACAGAGGGACCTAGACAAATTGGAGGATTGGGCCAAAAGAAATCTGATGAGGTTCAATAAGGATAAGTGCAGGGTCCTGCACTTAGGACGGAAGAACCCAATGCACCGCTACAGACTAGGGACCGAATGGCTAGGCAGCAGTTCTGCGGCAAAGGACCTAGGGGTGACAGTGGACGAGAAGCTGGATATTAGTCAGCAGTGTGCCCTTGTTGCCAAGAAGGCCAATGGCATTTTGGGATGTATAAGTAGGGGCATAGCGAGCAGATCGAGGGACGTGATCGTTCCCCTCTATTCGACATTGGTGAGGCCTCATCTGGAGTACTGTGTCCAGTTTTGTGCCCCACACTACAAAAAGGATGTGGATAAATTGGAGAGAGTCCAGCGAAGGGCAACAAAAATGATTAGGGGTCTAGAACACATGACTTATGAGGAGATTCTGAGGGAGCTGGGATTGTTTAGCCTGCAGAAGAGAAGAATGAGGGGGGATTTGATAGCTGCTTTCAACTACCTGAAAGGGGGTTCCAAAGAGGATGGCTCTAGACTGTTCTCAATGGTAGCAGATGACAGCACGAGGAGTAATGGTCTCAAGTTGCAGTGGGGGAGGTTTAGATTGGATATTAGGAAAAACTTTTTCACTAAGAGGGTGGTGAAACACTGGAATGCGTTACCTAGGGAGGTGGTAGAATCTCCTTCCTTAGAGGTTTTTAAGGTCAGGCTTGACAAAGCCCTGGCTGGGATGATTTAACTGGGAATTGGTCCTTCTTCGATCAGGGGGTTGGACTAGATGACCTTCTGGGGTCCCTTCCAACCCTGACATTCTATGATTCTATGAAGGGGGTGTGGCCAGGATGTCCCTGTGCTGTGCCCCAGGGCTTGTCTACACTTGAAACTGCGCCACTGTAGCGCTTCAGTGTAGATGCTACTTGCGCCAGCGAGAGGGTTCTCTCATGGAAGAATTCTTCCATCCATTGGGAGGGAGGGATAGCTCAGTGGTTTGAGTATTGGCCTGCTAAACCCAGGGTTGAGAGTTCAATCCTTGAGGGGGCCATTTAGGGATATGGGCCAAAAATTGGGGATTGGTCCTGCTTTGAGCAGAGGGTTGGTCTAGATGACCTCCCTGAGGTCCCTTCCAACCCTGATATTCTATGATCTACACAAAGGGTTAAGATACTTTAACTGTGTTGCTCAGGGGGGTGGATTTTTCATGTGCCTGAGTGACAGTAACTGGGTTGACCTAACTTTTTAGGGCAGACCAGACCTATATTTTCTGCCCACTGTTGTGGTCGAAATTAGAGCAGTGCTTAGGCTGGTGGGGATGGGCTCTGGCCAGAGCTGCAGCAGGGTCAGGGTATGTAGAGGTGAACGTTGCCATCTCTGCATCCCCTGCCCTGATGCGCATTCTGTGAAGTTTATTTACATATCAGGATCTAGCCAGGTAGCCCCACAGTGCACAGAAGCGTGCTCGGTGCTTTACAGAGAGACATGGTGTCTTGAACAGCGTATGGTGTAGTTTTTAGGCCCCATCTAGACAGCAGTCTTTTACCAGGCCTCTAACTGGTTTGTGCACCCTTGGCTTAAAAACACAGTTTATGTTCATGTGGCACACAGCCAAGAATGGGTTAATAATGCCAGTGAGTCTTCTCTGAGCTTTAAAGATAAAGAGAAGGTGCTTGTATTTGACATAGTGAATGAGAGGGAAACTGTGGGGGAGGCTAAAAGGGTAGGGGTGAGATGTCATTTTAGTCTGAAATCCCGTGAGGATTGCTGTTCTTGAGAGATTTGGGCTGTATCTGAACTGGACTTGGCACACAGCCTTGCCGTGAGGAGGGCAGTTTCTTGGGAATCTGTATAAGAATGGTCTTTCTGAGTCTCCCTAAACTCCGGTGCAGGAACTCTGCATAAAGGAGTAATTACTGCTGACTTGTGCTTCTTCGCACCAAGCATGAGAGGAGTTGGAATGGTTTGAAGAAGGAAGTAGGGTCTGGGACAGAGGAGGTCGTGTAGGGAAGCCCAAGAAATAGGCAGGCTTGGGGGGAAAAAGCTTAGGCTGAGGTTTGTGTTATTTATTATCACTCAGCCCTACTTCCTCTGTAACATTCATCTGAAGCTGCTACTCACAGGCCGGGTATAGGCTAAAAAGTGAAGTCGGCCCAGCTAGGTTGCTCAGGTGTGTGATGCATCGACATCCCTGAGTGACGTACTTAAGCCGACCTAACTCCCAGTGTAGACAGCACGAGATGGACAGAGGAATCCTTCCATCCACCTCGCTCCCACCTCTGGGTGAGGAGGATTAACCACAGTGTTGGGAGCACAGGCGCTGACTCTTATTTTTCCCAGGGGTGCTCCACCGTCATTCTGCCTCGAGGCCCTGCCCCCGCCCAGCCCTCTCCCTGAGATCCCGCCCTCGCTCCTCCTTTTCCCACCCCGCTCCGCCCCTTTCCCCAAGACTCCCTGCCTGCCCGCCACTCTCTGCCCTCTCCTGAATGCCTCCCGACAGCTGCCAAACAGCTGATCCGTGGCTGAACAGATGTGGCTGGTGGGTGCTGAGCACCCCCCACTTTTTTCCATGGGTACTTGAGCTCCAGAGCACCCTGGAGTTGGTGCCTAGGGGAGAACCCCTCCCATTGCTGTAGTAAGTGACTACCCTGAAGCTTGAGTGGACAAATTCCTTCCAGCTGGACTGTAAGCATTAGCTTCGCAGATTCTTTCTGCTTGCCTAGGGGGAGTTAGGGCTACTCAGGAAGATGAAGAGCTGGGAATAGAGTGGGCAGGTGCATGAAGCTAAAGAAAAAAGGTTTAAAGTCCCTGCAGTACAGATGTAATAACAGGAATGCTGAGCACTTTGCTGCAGGAGGACAAGTGTAAGATAATTCCAATCTTTATTGCTCCTCCAGGCCTCCTTCTCAGCCTGCAATCCTCCTCCAGCACTCTGCCTCCAGCTACCCAGCTGTAAAAAAACACACCAAAAAACCCACAGAAAAAATAAGGGGGGGAGGGGAGCCAGGAGAGCAGTAAAGAACTAGCTGGAGTTTCTCTCTGGAGTGCACCTCTGTGTCTTTACTTCTACTCGGCAGCTGCTCTGCTCAAAGAGTGGAGGATTCAATTGTCTGTAACACTTTGCAACCTGACCTCTTACTTTTAACTTGCTTTTCTGATGGCATTTTCCTCTATCCTCTGTGGCCAAATTTACTGTGGGGCAGGGGGTTGGGGTGTGGGGAGAGGCTCGGGTGCAGGCTCTGAGCGACGCTTACATCAAATGGCTCCCGGAAACAGCGGCATGTCCCTTCTCCGGCTCCTACGCGGAGGTGTGGACAGACAGCTCTGCATGCTGCCCCATCTGCAGGCACTGCTCCTGTAGCTCCCATTGAAGGTATTAAATACCTGGTGAAAGCTAGCCCTTTCTCCTGACCAACAGTAATCTCTTACTAGTCCCGTCCCAGGCTGCTTTGGAACACAACCTGCCAGACCATGTGGTAATTTTTCATTTGCATACGTGGGTACCTAGGATGAGAAACCAACACAGGAATTTTTACTTGCAAACTAAGCCAAGATTTGAACACTGGGGCCAGTTCCATTGTTATTTAGGTGAGCAAACTGACCAGGAAAAACAAATTCACAGGGCAGAAAGAAGAAATCTCTGCGGAATATGTGAAGCCCATGCCCTTACCTATTCTCTGTGAAAACCTCCTGCTCATTTACTTCTTCCATAAGTCTGGCCCTTGTGGATTGTGCATTGTGATGTACTAAACTGAAATCCTGAAGGATCAAATTTTTTTTACTATAGTACATACTGACACAGGGGTGGGCAAACTACGGCCAGCCTGTGAGCCGCACCATGCGGCTTGGCCTTGCTCTGGTGCTCCGGCTGGGATGCTGGGTCGGGGGCCGCACCAGTGGCTCGGCACCGCTCTGGCTGGGGCGCTGGGTTGGGGACTGGACCACGTGACTCAGCCCCGCTCCGGCCGTGGCACTGGGTCCGGGGCCACACCAGTGGCTCGGCCCCACTCTGGTGCTCCAGCCGCGTGCTGGGTTGGGGGCCTCACCAATGGCTCGGCCCCACTCTGGCCGGGGCGCTGGGTCGGGGGCCGGAGTGTGCGGCTTGGCCCTGCTCTGACCGGGGCTCTGGCTCAGGGGCCAGAGCACGCGGCTCGGACCCGCTCTGCCTGGGGACCTGGGTCGAGGGCTGCACTACGTGGCTCGGCCCCGCTCCAGCTGGAGGACTGGGTCGAGGGCTGCACCACGTGGCTCCCAGAAGCTGCGGCATGGCCCCGCTCCGGCACCTATGCGCACCAATTGTGCCAGCAATAACTCATCATGCATGTGCAGGCACTAATAATGTGCAATAATTAGGCGTGCCCATTTTGCATGCAGAATTGCACACCTTACCTATCCAGCCCTGGCTCTTGCAATGCAAACAGAGTAAGGCTAGGAATAGTACTGCACGCCAACTGTAATTCAACAGTTAAGGAAGAACTGTTAGTATACAGAAGTGCTATGTTCCTTATTATAGCTGTCAGATAAGTTATAATTTAACCTGCATGTAAAAAGAATGCTCTCTGGAATGGAACTGGACTTGATATCTCTCTTTTTTTGACATGTTATTGCTGGAATATATGCCAAGCTTCATCTCAGTTTTTTGAAGACAGCATAAAATACCCAGCAGAGCCAAATACAAGGAGAGAAGTATCAAGAAATATATTTTGGTATAGACAAACCACGGAAGTCTCATTTCAGACACCGTTCAGCAAGGGCGATATTGGGCTGGAGGCCAATCTTTTAAGCAAACAGCTGAAAAGAATACATTGCTTTCCACCCTCCAAAGAGTAAGTGATGGGCTCAGTGGGCCAGATCCTCAGGAAATGGTGCCCGGGGTGAACTTGGGAACAAGGGAAAATGGTGCCCGGGGTTAATTTGGGAACTAGGGAAAATGGTGCCCAGGGCGAACTTGCATTTTGGCACCTCTGGCCCCAGTGGGCGTGGTGCCTGTCCCCATAGACTCCCCAGCCCGCTCAGGGCCCTGCTGCCTCCCCCCAGTGATTAATTTGTATTGAAAGAGGTGCCAGGCCGAGCCCCAGCAAGCCCTGGTGAAAATTAAGCACGGGCTGGGCAGCTGCAGAGTGTCGGCTGGGCGCCTCGCTCTGAAGGTAGTACCACCGCCAGCAGCAGCGGAGGAGTAAGGGCGGCCTGGTATATGGTGTATTGCCATCCTTCCTTTGTGCTTCACTGGGCCTCCTTTGCCCCTAAGCCCTGCACCCCACCTTCTGTGCCCACATGGGGAAACTGACCTGGATGCATGGAGCGGCTGGCACTGCTGCTCGCTCCCCCCGCGTCGAATGCTGCTCCTCTGTACACCCCTAGGGGGCTGTGAGTGGGGGGATCGAGGAGTAACATCAGGGCTCCCTGCATCCAGGCTATTTCCCCCACCTGGGCTGCCTAAGGGGAGCGCAGGAGAGCAGCAGCTCCTGATGCTCACCTCATAGCACAGCCCAGGTGGGGAAAGTGAGCTGGATGCACGGAGTGCTTGATGTTGCTCCTCATTCCACCCAACCCCCAGTCCTCTAGGGAGGCACGAAGGAACGTCGGGGGGAGGGGAAGTATCTGTGCGTCACTGCACGCCTCTCCCCTTCCTCTGGGAGGAAGCAGGGAGAAATCTGGGTGCCCCCCCGCACGTCGCCTCTGTGAGTTTGCGGTGCTTCCCTGCCAGTCAGCAGCAGCATAGGCGCCGACTCCGTGGGTGCTCTGCACCCACCAGCAGCCAAGCTCCCCACCCTGCCCCACCTCACCTCCTCCTCCCCTAAGCGTACCACGTCCCTGCTCCTCCTGGCGCTTGCCACCGCCAAACAGTTGTAGCAAGCTCTGGGAGGGAGGGGGAGGAGCAGGAACGTGGCGCACTCGGGAGGAGGCACGGGAGAGGCGGGGCCGGGGCAGGGATTTGGGGAAGGAGTCGGAATAGGGGCAGGGAGGGGGCAGAGTTGGGGCAGGGACTTTGGAGAAGGGGTTGGAATGGGGGCGGGGCAGGGGTGGAGTCGGGGAGGGGTTGGGGGCAAATGGGGGTCGAGCACCCACTGGCGCCAGTAGAAGTCAGCGCCTATGAGCAGCACACACCTCTTTGCTGCTGCATGGCACCCCCTGACCACAGCACCCTGGGCTGTTGCCAGGGTGGCCCACCCCTAAGGCTGGTCCATTTGCACCAAGTGACTATATGGTATGTTGATCAGAGAGATTCCCAACTATTAGAGATGGAGAAGGGCTATTAAATCCTCTAGCTGGTTCCCTTGCCAGCGGCGGGGTTGGTCTCTAAGTGTTGTCCAGCTTCATTTTGGACAACTCCAGTGACAAAATGTCACCAACTTTCGCAGGACCCAATTCCTGCTGGAGGGAGCCAGGTTCCAGGACTCCGGGGATAGCAGTGGTGCATCATGCAAACTCCTTGACACAGGACGCAAGGAAGACTCCTCTTGTACAAGGGCCAGCCGCAATCTCAGTGTTCACAGAGGGTTTGCTAGTGGCATGAGGGTCCCCAAAATCAGAGGCTCCTAAACCATCTGGTGCTTTTGCAAATGCTCCCCTTAACTTCCAGAGCTGTCTGCCCACCCCAGCTGGTGGACTGCAGTGTCATGAGAGGGAAGCACATATTACATCTGCAAAGAGTAGGCCTAAGTGCATCTCTTCAGCACGCTCCCTCCCAGTGCCTCTGGAAGTGTTTGCTCTGCTAGGGGTCTGGTACATTCCCATCCCTACTAGAGCTGTGGCTCAGAGAGCTGTGACAGAGCCCAAGGGCTGTGCCTCTCCAGATTTTCAGATCTAGGGCCTAGTAGCTTGATTTGTGTCATTTAACAGACCTGTCCCCCTTGCTTAATGCCCAGCCCCCTGCAAAGAAGCAAAAATCCTGCTCAGTGACTTAGCACCATTTGCTGGCGCAGCCCTGCTGTTGTTAGGGTTCCGTCTGGTGAGCTGTTTGTTCTTCTACTGTCTTTAAGGCATATGCAAATGTAATTAATATCCTCTCAATTAATCTTGAGCACTCAGGGGGAAAAAGGCACAACCTCCCCCCGCCAACACACAAACCCAGCCCCTGTTCATCATTATGACTGTGTAAAATAATAGGACTGCACAAAGGAACATTTAATATCCAGCCATTCCATTACAGAGCTCTGCTCGCAGCTCCCTGCATGGAAGGATAATCATTGTACCTGCTGCTGTCAGACTTTTCGGTGTGAGCTGTAATTATTGGCATCTGCGGCTAGGCACAGAGGCTCATTCAGGCTCCAAGTAATGTCAAAGGAACCACCGAAGGGGAACCAAAGGGACCCCCCTCTGCACCCTGCCCTGCTGTGTTTTCTCTTTGGAGTCGGAGAGGGCCTGCCCTGATATGGGGAGCACCAGGGTCACTTTGCACGGCTGCCTGGGGCAGATCTGTGCACTAGGGAATAAATTTAAGAAAGTGTTGAGAGGGCAATGAGTTGTTTCTTCAGCTCTAACCTCTGATGTCTCCCCACAGCCCTGCTGATGCAGCACAGTCCTAGCCCAGAGCATCCCCTGCTATTGTAACCCACACACCTCCTTGGGTGTGGTGTTCTGTCTCATCTAGCAGCACTGAGACCACTTAGTGAGAGAGAGTTAAATGAGTCTGCTCTACAGCCTTAGCTAAGAGGCAGTGGGCTTTTAGCTCATGCGGCAGAGGCTCATGCACTAAGACCCAGAGATCCCAGGTTCAATCCTGCCTGCCCCCCGACTGGGGTTACACGATAAAATATTGATGCTAACGAGTGAGCGCTCAGCTCCCCTACCTTTTAATAGTCCAGCAAGCCTGCTAAATTGCATGGTGGTTCTGGAATGTGGATAAACCTCCTCTAACCTACCACGATGAAACCATGAATTAACGTACATTGCAACCAAAACGACAGATATGACCCAGATCTTCCAAGGTGAAAAGCTCCAAACATGCCTCTTCCCCACAATTATTAATGATTAAGGGTTTTGTTTTGTTTTTTGGAAACAAAAATAGCATTTGTCTCACCTGAAAAATATGCTGATGTGTACAAATTTAATCCTAATAGTAGGTGTATAGCGCTTGTTATCTGGCTATCTCAAAGGGCTTTGCAAAGGTATCCTTTTATCCCCATGTTACAAATATGGAAACTATTATACAGAGAGGCTAAGTGATTCCCCTGAGGTCACACTAGAAAACCGGGTCGGAGCTGGCCGACAACCCAAGTCTCTTGACTCCTTCCAGTGCTCTAGCCCCTCAATCATACTGCATATACACTACTCTGGTGAGCCAGACTCTCGTTTACATTAAGGCTACTTCTACACTACGAGCTGGGGGTGTGATTCCCAGCTTGAGAAAACATGTGCTAGCTTTCATTGAGCTAGGGCAGTAAAGGTAGAATGTATCTGCAGTAGCCCAGGCAGCGGTGAGCAGCAGGAGGGGCTAGTTGCCCCGAGTTCAAACCCACCCAGTCCCCATTGATTTGTGCTCAGGTCAGCTAGCCTATGCTGCTGCTGCCCGCGTTGCAGCAGCTACATTCTGTTTTTAGCATGCAAGCTTGATGAGCACTCGCACGAGCATGTCTGCCCAAGCTTGGAATCACACTGCCAGTTCCAAGTGTAGATGTAGCCTTTGGCTCCTTTACGCTGTCTTGGTGTCAACAAGAATCAGGCCCTTATGTTCAACTGCCAGTTTTCATTATTACCCATTTTGTGCACTCGAATGTGTTTTTTAGGCGCAATTACTGGTTTGTTTGTATGAGTGGCATCTCACCTAAATGCCTGCATTTGAAAATGTGGCCCCGAATTTGCCCTTTCCAGTCTGTTTTCCATAGAGACTTTCATATAACATCAGAGGCTCTTCTTTTGCTTCTGGTTGCTATAAGCAGTTCAGGCCTTTGAAGACTGCTTTATTGTCCACTGACAACTGATACAGTATCTGATAGTACTGTTAACAACTACCCATGCTTGACTTGAGGCAGAAATAAGTGGCTTGATTTTTCAGGCTCAACTAAAGCAAGATGAATGGAAAATCAATAGGTGTGCTGTAAATTCCATGCAGTTAATACATACAATATTTTTAAAGTACCAAATAATAGAAAAGCAGGTAGGTAAAACGACAGTAATTGATGGATTGCATTTGATTTTTGCAGAGAGAATAATTGTGTGTGTAACTCTGAGATGAGGCACTTAGTGAGCTGACATCATGTTCTGTAACTCTCCCATTCATTTAGTTATGAAAATCACTGTTTTCAGAGTACCGAGAAAGCTGCATTAAGCATGCATTTCTTGTCAAACCTTAGAAATGTTGAGCTGAACATGAAGAGCAGCTGAGAAGTGGGGAATTTGACTTGTTCTCTGTTTTGGAAACAAATTGCCATTCTTCTGCCACATGTGGAACTTCTGTCAGTTCTCTTGGATAGGGTGCATGCATAGCTACTCACCTGTCCCATAGCTCTACCTCCTAGGCTGGCTTTTGGGGAGGAAGGGGGCTGGAACACAACTCCTCTACATGTGGGTAGAGATGCCTCTACAGCTTACTGACCTGCTGGCGCCTCCTAGACAGGTATCTGAGAATGGCACTGACCTGATGAGGGAAAGTTTCCAAGCAAAATTAAACACAGGCACAAAGAGTGACCTCTAACTACAGATCCAATCCCTCTAGGCTGCCATTAAATCCAGCGCAAGAGCAGGGCTCTCATTAGAGCGGGGTGAAATTTTTCAGGCAATTTTTTTTTTAGGGAAAAATGCAGATACAGTGACACCAAAACTTTTAGCAAATTTGTGCTGATTTTGCCAAATTGTTCGTTTGAAACACCTCTTCTCCCCCCCCCCCCCCAAAAAAAAAAAAAAGTTCTGAGAAAATCAAAATGTTTTGTGTCTACATTTTCCAAATGAAATGTTTTGATATTTTGGGTTGAAATGCCTCTTTGTTTCAAAGCTTATTTTAACTGGATTTTAAATTTTTTAAAAAAAATGTTTAAAAATGATCAAAATCAAAACAAATGGTTTGAATTTGTCAGAATGAAATGTTTAGTTTGACTTGGGACAAATTGTTTTTTACTTTTTGGTTCACCAAAAATTTTGAAAATTTTCATTTCTGGTCTGGCCTGAAACGATTTTTTTCCTGACTTTTTCTAATGGCCAATGAACCAAAAAATTCCAGTTGAGCCTCGAGATTGCAAACAAGATAGATTAGTGCCCCATTGTGCTAGGCGCAGTACAAACTTCAGTCCCTGCACTGAAGAGCGTACAGGTTATATAGACAAACAAAGAGTGGGAGGGGACGTAGAGATGAAGTAACTTTGCCCGGGGTCCCACACAAGGCCAGTGGCAGAGCTAGGGATAAACGTACAAGCCAAGATTTCTGAATCCCAGTCCAGTGCCATATTCACTCAGTGCCATGTCAGGCTAGGAGGTATCCCCAGAAAAAATGGAGCTTTGTTCAGATAGGCAAGGAAACTACTCCTGTGGAGGTGTGTTTTGCACTCACTAGAGCTGCTGTCCACAGGCTGTCAGGGTTCCCCTTTGAGCCCAGCAGCAGTCATTGGCTGTGTGGAGGCTCCTGTGCCAAATGTTGAAGGCCATCTTGGTGTCTACGTGCCATTTGTCAGGCATTTCAGGAAGCTCACAAGCCCAACGTGGCTAGGTTTGAGTCAGTCAAACAAAAGCCTCCAATTCAGTTTATTGGACGGACATGCTGCGAGTAACAGCATCACCCAAAGTCCTGGTTTCCATGGAGATAAGGGGAAAGTGCCCGATCCACCTGGACTGCAGCGTGGGGGCTGGAGGCAGGGGATTTATAGCAAGCGGCCCCAGCACTGGGGGACGGTTGGCTGTAGCATCAGGAAGGTCAGGCTTTTTGTTCTCTGTCTTGTTCAGTTTTACTTTCTTCTCTTGCACTTCATATGAGCCGGCAACTCTGACTATTACCGCGCGCTGAGTGAGCGGGGAAAGTGGAGACCCCATGCTGTTCTGGAACCCAATAGCAAGGCATTAATAGCTTATGTCTGAATGTCGTTCCACCAATCTATCCCACGCCCCACTGAGAAGCATGGGTATAGGTGGAAGTTTGCCATCTAATGAATATTTAAATTAAATTTAAGAATGAAGTGTCCCCTGGAGGCCTAATTTAGTCTCTAAGTGTTAAAGTGTACAAAATATCATATTCCATGATGGAGGGAAAATAAAGAGTTATGCTGGGCCGCTGAGCAAGGGAGTCTATCAAGGGAAGATCTAGTGTTTAATTTTCTTTACGAAATGGGTTGCCGAGCCTTCTGGGGGAACTGGATTCTCATTAGTTCTTTCCCAAGATAAGCAAAGCAGGGTTCTTATGCCACCTTATGTGATGGGTGTATGCAGAATATAGCTCCCTTCCCAGGCTGTCCCCTTATTATACTGATTCTCAATTGGCTGGCTAGTCAGAGGAGAGGATTCTGGTTGGTCAGACAGGGAGACCATAATAATATCAGATGGAGAGGAGTGTGGGCTAGTGGCTAAAGCAAAGGACTTGCAGGAAGGATTGTTCTGTTCCTTGTTTGCCACTGACTTGCCGTGTGACCTTGGAGAAATCACTTCCTCTTCCTGTGCCGTAGGTAAAAGGGGAATAAAAGTACATTTTTAGGGGCGTTATGAGTGTTCACAGAGTGTTTTGAAAGCATCACACAAAAGGTGCTACACAGCCGCTAGGCACTATTAAACCTGGGTGATTGGAAAAGGCCACTTCTAGCCAGGGAAGAGGGGGAGGGGACTTTTATCTGTCTGGGCTTTTAGGCCATTTTGGCTTACGCTGGGATACAAAAGAGCAGAATAGTAATGCTTAACATCTTCTGGGTTTGGATTCATAACCATGCCTCTGCTGGTTTCTGACTTTCAGAACTAGCCTTTGGGTGGGTGCAGTTTTCCACCTGCAAATTATTTCTCCCATTATTAATATGAGGGGGGCCAGGTTTTTTGAGAGTGCTCAGCACATTGGGTGCTGGGCTCTATTGAAAATCTAGCCTCACTTATAGATGCTGAGGATGATTTTTCAAAGACATAAATGCCAGTCAGGTGCCTAATTCCTATTGGTTTACCTGTGGGAAGTAGGGTCCTATTTCTATCTTTGAAAATCTCCCAGCTCTGAGCAGTTGGAAATCTGGCCCTAGATGTCTACCTCTGTTTGCACCCACATTCCAGTAAGTACAAATCTAACTACTATTTGCACTGTTATTCCACCGTGCGTGCAAAAATATGGGTGGAATTATTTTCAGATACCAAACAGCACCCATAATAACGTTGCTTGGGTTAAGGCCTCGCTGATAATTGGACCCCAAGGCATAATTTCTGGTGGGAAAACTGCAATAGACTCTTGTTTAATTGGTTAGAGAAAAGGAGAATCAGAGAGAAGTGCAAGTGTTATGTAGCAAATTTTGCTCCAGGAAAGGCTGGTCCTTTCACTCAAGATTGATTACTCTGCCTCTGCGTGTGTTATTAAACATAAAAAAATAGAAGGATGCAAGAGAATAAAATATAATGTAAAAGCCCAAAGATTTATGCTTCAGATTCTCCACACAACATCCACATTTGTTTTACTGCTTACTTTAGGGGGTCAATTGTGTCTCTGCAGAGGCAGTGGGGTGGGGGGTGAGGAAGAGGCACACCACTAAAATGACAGGGCTTGGAGACACTATGCTTTCACAGGGCTTAATGAGCCCTGGATGCTGATGGGAGGGAAGCACAGTGGGTAGTAGGATCCATACAAATAAAGGTAGTGTAGTCCAGTCAGCAGGCATGGAAGATGGGCTAGGTACTGAGTGGGGACTCTAGAGACCCGGGTTCTCTTCCTACTTCTACCATTAGCCTGATATGTGAGCTTGTTGGTTTAATCTCTTTCTCCTCCTACCATTTGTTTGTCTCGCCTATTTAGATTAAAAGCCTGTTGGGGCATAGACTGCCCGTTGTTGTGAGTTTGTGGAGTGCCATTATGGCCCTACGTTCTACATTGAGATAAAAAATATCACTTGTTTTACAATTTACAGCTGGGGGTGGGGGTAGGGGAAGGCTGTTTTTTCCCCTTTAAAGCACAAAACAGTCTAAACAAACAAAGCTGAACTGTGAAATGCTATTCCATATGCAGAGCCTTCTGCAGTTCTTGTATGATCCTTAGACAAGGACGACTATTGTAGGTGTTTCCGTTACTCTCATCACCATGTTATCTGAGCCCCTCACAATCTTTAATGTGTTTATCCTCACAACACCCCTGGGAGGCAGGGCAGTGCTACTATCTCCATTGTACGGAGGGGGAAACTGAGGCACCGAGTGGCTAAATGACTTACCCATTGTCACACAGAGCAGGGAATTGAACCCAAGTCTTCTACATGTCTGGCTAGTGCCCTGACCATTGGAACATCCTTCCTCTCAGACTCTTTCATACGGTGGTCAACAAGAGAGATTCCAAGCAGTCCAACGTTTGCATAGTTTGGATGGCTTTATAAGCCAGTGCTTTCTTGTGAACAGTTCCCCTCCCTGCCTCCTGATCCCTATCCCTGTGGCAGGCATAGGTCCAAATTCATCCCTGAACTGGAACTTAGCTTGATTTGTGCTTCCCCTGCAATGGGGCTGCCAGGAGCCAGCTCAAGTTAAAACAGCCATAGGGGCTGCCCTAACTTGTGACTTAGCTGCTACAGGATCAGCCTATTGGAGTGCACACAGGACAAGGCTCCAGGAATTCCTGACTTCTGTTCCTGGCTGTGATACTGATTTCCTCTGTCGACTTGAGCAGGTCACTTAAGGGTGGGGTTTTCAAAAACTCCCCTCCCAAGTGACTAAGGAGCACAGGGTAACATTTTCAAAGGTGCCTAAGTCCCCTTGACTTTCAATTGGAATTAGGCTCCTTCTTCTCGTATGCATCACAAGTCAATGTCTAGATTGTTCACCCGTCTGACTGCTGCACCACGGAGGGTGGCAATGTGTTGCAGTCCACCTCCCAATCTCCTAATTGTACGCTCCTCCGCCACATGTTTGACTGTCTGCATCACTGCTCTGCAGTCCCACTGGGAAGATTGAGCTAAGCCAGATTTCTGCATTGTGGCAGCTGCTCTGGCCCTTCCAGTCAGTGTTCCATTAAGCCTGGTCCAGGATCTGCATTCCAGGTTGCAAACAGGTGGGTGTAAGTTAGGACTTTTGCAGTTTGTCAGCATGTCTCTCTCTCTATCCCAGAGTTGCTGCCAGTCTGTGAGGACATAGCTGTCAGCCTTGCTAAGACATTGTTCATTGGAGATTGTCGCTGGACCAGCAGCACTGGACTTGAACACATGAATGGCCACCACAAAAGGATGTCACGCAGTCAGCCCTGGCAAGTCTGGATGACCTGCAGATGTAGCTGTTTTCTTCTGGAGGTGGGCAGGTCGTCTTGCAGAAGGGTGCAATACTTATTTCCACAGATTGAAAACCAGTCAGCCTCATGTGCCGTAGGTTGTTTTCATCCATCCTAGCCCTCCATCTAGTTTTAAGGGTGATGGCATCTCATCAAAGTTTTGGGGGCCAACACATCTAAATTAGAGGTTTATGGGTGGCTAAGGCAACCACTAATGATATGGGTGTACAGCTCCGAATCAATGAGATGTGTATACTGAGGAATGCAGGCTCGTGTTCTAAGTGGAATTAGGCTCCTAAGTCCCATAGGCATTTCAGAAACGGTTACCTGTAAGTCCTATTGACTTTCCATAGCATTGTGCACCTACATCACTCAGGCATTTTTGAAAATTTCACTCTTGAACTTTTCTGGTCCAATTCACTTTTGCTGCACCTTGTATCATCATTTACACTGCTGCGACGAGTGTGTGAAATGCTACCTATCCCGTTCCTCAGTTTCCCATCTGCAAAATTAGGGTCATGATCTTTACTGGCTCACAGGGGGGCTATGAGGCTTGATTAGTTAATGTCTTCAAATAGTCTGAAGAGAAAACATCTTTATTATTATTACTATCAGCCCTAACATTAGCAGTGTTGTGTTTCAAAGATCGCAGCTTTTCCCCCTCTCATGTCAACCAGTGATATTCAGAAAGTTAAAACCGAGGCCGTTTCACTCGCTGGTGATAAACTTTTGTCTTTCAGATGTTCACTTTTAAAAATATATTTAATTAAAAAAATAGACGAAGTAATTTATTGCAGCTGCTTCTGCTCAAAGCCCTGTAACTAGGGAGATGGTGGGAGTGGAACAAGAGCCCAGCCTCTCTGGGAGGATGAAAGACCTGTGTCTGGAGGGGGGAGAATCAAATTTGGAGATGAAGAAAAGAATGAGGGAAAGATTTGTACTCAATTAAAAAAAAATCTCGACAAACAAGCTCAGATGTGTTGAAATTTTTTTTATTGTGAGGGAGAACCTCTCCCCTCGCTTGGATGCCTGAACGGAAACAAACAAAAAAATGTGTATCATTGTTTCATGCCATGTTGTACAAGCCACCAGTACACAGGTTAATGGAAAAAATGCATGAATTTGGATAGAGATATAAAGGTCCCTTGGGTGCTCAGTCATAAATCTTTGTAGCTGGAAGGCAGAGCAGACATAAATAGGCCTGATATAACCAACTGCTTTACATACAAATGAGTGCTTGCCTTTTATTTAGTTGACAATATTATTATTTCAAATCCAAGAGGAATATTAAATAACCTCTGTTATGCTGTCTCCATTAGGATTGATCTTTGAATTGTGTCTGGAGCAATGGCTCTGGACTTTGCGTGCCGGATTGTATAAAGGGTGTGTGTGTGTGTGAGTGATTCTATATAATGGGGCAAGAGTCACTGAAATACATTCTATTCTTTACAGGAATGTACCTTCCTCATAAAGCTCCACTGGGAAAAAAGGAAATAAATTGGCTCAGAACAGCCCCACACATGTTATTAAGGGACTGTGTATAATGGACTTCACTGAGCTGGCACCCAAACAGAGATATATATATATATATATAGTTCTTTTAATTCAAGGGATTGTAATGCTGGGGTAAGAAGCCAAACCGACAGCCCTGGAAAACCAAGTCCTGTCTTTCATCTGCAGAACATGATCAGGTGGTACAAGCTGCCCCATCTATGTATCGACTCTGCCCAAGAAGGTACCACTGCTAGAGGGCAGATTTTAGTTTAGCGCCTCTCGGGCTCAGTCAACCCCCTCTGCTGAGGCAGCTGACCCAGGTGCTAATATAGAGGTGGCTTTTATTTATTTGCTGCTTATACACTAGGACTTGGGCTGAGACCATCAACTTACTGAGACCAATTAATAAGCAGCTGCCTAATGCTGATGGCTTTTTGCCACAGCCTACTTGGTGTCAGATTTGGACCCAAGTCTTTAAGTGAAAGGTCTTCATACTCCATTAAAATCCCCTGCATCATCCAGTCCACAGAAGGAAAAAGCCTTAATGAAGGATTTTCTTGAAATACCCTAGTGTACTGGCAATTGCTAGAGCATTATTAAAAACAATCAAAGCAAATGGGGTATATTATACTTTCACATGCAGTGAAAGACGTCTAAAGTGACTACTTAAAGAACTGATAACAATCAGCTGGGGGGCAAGGCTTGGGCTGGATTTTGTGTTATTCCTTTTGTGAACAAAACCAAATCCCAGGAAGGGGGTAAGTTTTGATGCATTACAATCTGCACGGACTGTATTTGAAGCCACGTCCTCACAGGTACCATGGTACTGGGCAAGAAAAAAGTATTGAGGCTTAAATGGTCAAAATTGTATGCACGAAAATGCACGCACAATTGTACAAATAATTTGTGTATGTATTTACTGCAATTGTACCTGCAAATGGACAATTCTGATCCTCTGCATTCACAGCAACCTGATACACAATTAAAATTAAGTATGCAAATTAGGCATGCAATTGCACAATGAGTTTTAAAAACATGGCCCTAAGTATGTAACTGCTTATTTGGGATGACCATTTGAGCGACAGTGTTAGCATTTTTAAATGCTAAGGCACAGCATGTCTGTGAAATTGTCTCAGAAGCTCAGGTGCTGAGTGGCAGTCATATGCTTTCACGGGGGAAAGCTTGAACTCCCAGGGGGTTCTCTCCTTTGCACAGTTTGGCATTTTTGGAGGTTCCTTTTCAGTTACGTATCATACCTCTATGGCCCACATTACTGTAGGATCTGAGCACCTTGCAGTCTTTCATGTATTTATCCTTACAACACCCCTGGGAGGTAGGCCAGGCTTTTGTCGCCATTCTATAGATGGGGAACTAAGGTTCAGAGAGATTCAATGAGTTAGCCGTGGTCCCACAGGGAGTTTGTGGAGGAGTGGGAGATTGACCCCATTTCTCCCAAGCTTGAGCCCTAACCATCCTTCTTCTCAGGTAGCTTGCATGGATTTAAGTATTAGCATCTCTGTTTATCCATTCAGAAACTCTCAGCATAACCAAGGAGAGACTATGAAATGTTGACTGAGCTAAGTGATGATCTTGCAGCATATTGACAGGTTTCAGAGTAACAGCCGTGTTAGTCTGTATTTGCAAAAAGAAAAGGAGTACTTGTGGCACCTTAGAGACTAACCAATTTATTTGAGCATAAGCTTTCGTGAGCTACAGCTCACTTCATCGGATGCATACTGTGGAAAGTATAGAAGATCGTTTTATACACACAAAGCATGAAAAAATGGGTGTTTACCACTACAAAAGGTTTTCTTTCCCCCCACCCCACTCTCCTGCTGGTTATAGCTTATCTAAAGTGATCACTCTCCTTACAATGTGTATGATAATCAAGTTGGGCCATTTCCAGCACAAACCCAGGTTTTCTCCCCTCTCCCACACACACAACCCCACTCTCCTGTTGGTAATAGATTATCTAAAGTGATCATTCTCCTTACAATGTGTATGATAATCAAGGTGGGTCATTTCCAGCACAAATCCAGTGTTAAACCCTGAGACTAGCCTGAGACTCAGGCACTAGCCTGAGACTCAGCAGACTTGAGTCTGCTGGTGGCCTTGGCAAGTCACACCACTTCTGTGTGCCTCAGTTTCTCTGGCTGCAAGATGGGTATGATTTTATTGACCTGCTTTGTAAAGCACTTTGAGATTGGTAGATGAAAACTGCTTCTAAGTTTCCTTGCTAGGGAATACAGGACAGTGTGTGGCATATAAACAGTTCATCTCCAAAATGATTTCTGAAGCTAAACATAATAGATTGTCAGAGTTAAATAATAATTCAGAGCACACAGAGAGAAAGATTATGAGGTACAAGAAAGGAAAGAAAGATACATTTTTCGCCTGAGATTTTAAATGAGATGGAAAGTCGCGGAGGTAGAAATGTGTATGAAAGCTGTTCCAGATAGCAGTATAATGAGAAGAGATGAGTGAATGTGTGGTGGTGGGCTCACAAAGAGGATAAAGGCCTGACATTGTCATCTGGAGGAGTTCGCCTTTAACTCAAGTGGCAGAGGCCTCTTTAGGAAATGAAAAACTGGAGGTTCTAATCCAGCTCTAGTACTGCCTATCCCACAAGTTCAAAACTATGAGTGAGGCCCCCCAAAATTATGACATTGGCTTAAAAATAATACAGTTTGGGGTTCTTTTTATTTGAATTTTGAACTACCAGGGGTCGCATTTTCAAGCTTTTCTTGCAACCATGAGGGATAGAAACTTTTTTTTTAAAATGAAATCTGAGATTCTGGTGAGTTCACCTGACTCCAGGAGCTGGGACGTTAAGGAAAACACCAAATATCATGAAACTCGCAGTAAAATTACAAGAGTTGACAACAGTGCAGCTCCCCATTTGCCACGTGACGTACAGTCGGCGTGACTGTCTGCAACATGGGAGCTGGTAAAGTGGAAGCAGGCGCATCCGTCGATCTGTGAGGAGGGACAGAGAGGAAAGTCAGTTCAGAAGTGGAGAGCAGATTAGACAGAGACAATGGGAGATATCCATTCTTGTGTAGGTGGCAAACCTGGTGCAAAGACAGAGGGAGAAGGAAATTTGCCTCCCTGATGCTTGGTCTGTCAGAGCCCAGTTTAGCTCAGGTGCTGGTTAGAAAAGCCTCAAGGGTTGCTTTAATTTATACCTGGCTGTCAAGCCTTAGTGTTGGGGGTCATTATGGTACTAGCCACCACCCAGCCCCCAATCTGGCATACCTGTTGTACCAGAGGCTCCTGCAAGGAGTGGCATAGAGCCAGCTGGGAGTATTCCCAAGGGTGGAGGTGCTTAAAGCTGTTTTTTTGGCCACTTGCTCCAGTCCAGGGTGGGGGTACGGAGCAGGGATGAATTCCTTGCTCTTCCTGGTGTTTAATCATTTACACCTGTGCAAAGTAGGTGTAAAATTCTACTCAATTTGAATTCACCCACTTTCCCCACATGTAATTGATTATGCAAGGTACAAGGCAGTGCAGAATCAGGCTGTGTATCAGAGCTTCTGCAGCTAGTGCACGAAAAGCAAAATAAATCATGTGTTTCCTTAGTCCACTTGACAGTTAATGTGGATTAAGGTAGGGAGTGAATCTGAAGCACAGTAGCTGTTCTTGAATCACTCTATGGGGACGCTTTTAATTTTGCAAGAAGAGAGCATTGTTCTGATTTAGCATAATCTACTTCCAAAGTGGGTAAAGCTAAATTAGGAACAAGGACTCTTATTCTGAAATCAGAGTGTCCACAAATAGATTTAATGAGGAACAATTAATCAGAAGCAACTCCTATGTATAGCCAAGCCCTTAGCAATAAAAGCTGAAGCAAAGAGGAGGTGAAGTTGTAGGAAGTACTTATGAAGGTGTGTGGTGGCAGCCATTTTGGCCAGAACACTGGGGTTTGAACCCGGGACTTCAGAGTTAAAAGCAGAGCTGAATGACTCATTTGTGTTTTGGTTTGGTTGCCCAAACTGAAAAAAATCTTGGAAAAAAATTGTTTATTTTGAACCAAAACTGATTTGTGTGCCTCCCCCCCCAGTTTTTCTCACCTACACAAAAAATTGAAAAAATATTTGGGTTCAATGAAACATTTCAAACATTGTTTCAAAATGATATTTTTGAATTGAAATGTCAAAATGGTTTGTTTTGAATATGCAGAAACATTTCAGAATTTTATTTTAGGCATTTTTCAGTCAAAAGTATTCACCAAATTCAACCGGAATTCCTGAATAGTTTCTTTGCCCTGAACAATGCCTTTTTTGGGCAAATTTATTATTCACCAAAAAACCATCACCCAGCTCTACTTAAAAGCCTGAACTGCTACAGCCTCCTTTCTTCTGTGGATAGCCCTGGACCACACATTGACCAGTAGGTTATACATGCCTCCTCAAATCAGCCACTCTTTCTCCACTCCCAGCCCTCCTATTACACCATGAACCTTGGCACCTCTGTCATTATTTGTTAGCCCACGTGTACCCTGCTCAAGCCTCTTGTGTTTAGAAAACTCTCCCTTATTGGTGTGGATGACGTCAAACAAGGTCGCTTTTCTCCATTTATTGGGAAGGGCTAGTACCTCTGCTAAATCCCTGTGTCTGGTGTTCATTTAGTTTGCCAGCCATAAATAGAAAGCAAACCCGTGGAGAGCAGTGAATATGTTATATGTCTGCCAATGTGCGGGGTAATTGTTCATGGGTTCCAATAAAAATAGTTCTAGGCCTTGGAGGCTTTGCTGGTGTAGTCAGAGTGTTGCACCAGAGGCTACTGAAGCTGTCTGGACTCTCCCATTCCATGGCTTCTGCCAGAAGAAAAACCTTTTCTTGGGAAATGTCACTGACTGCTGCTAATCAGAGCAAACCTCGCAATAATGCATTGCTCAGCTAACTGCAACTTATTTGTCCCTCCTTTGTTTGCATCTGATGTGCTCTGGCTGAATGAAGAATCTCCTGAAATCTTGTCTATGTAATGAACAGAGCTATAATCTGTATATTCCAATATACAGCAATAATAGTAATGTGGCCAGAGACGGCACCTATTATCCAAGGATCGTAAAGCAATTTTCAAGGACGGAGCCTCCGACCCTTTTGTCAGGTAAGTATTTGTGAGCAGGTGAACTGGTCGTGGCTTGGTCCTGTGAGAGCCAAACCCCAACTCTTCTTCCTCTCCTCTTTCCCTTCTTGTGAGTCTTTCTTACTGGCTGACATTTATGAAGGACTTCGGCACCCAGCTCCCATTGACTTTAGTGGGAACTGGGCACATCACTCAGCGCTGCCAACTTTCACAACCTCAACATGATTTTGGGGCAGACTACAGACCAGCTTGTGATCATGCAAAAAGCTGCAGCACCTTGCAGGCTATTTTGGGGAGAGACACACCTTTTCTCTGCATGATAATCTGGAGCTTAGTTGAAGGTACCCTAAATGACACACTCAGCAACGGTGAGGTCTAGCCCCAGCTCTTCTGCTAATGCCATTTCTGTACCCAGCCCTTTTTAGGAGCCCAGGTCTCATATCTTGGGGGGTAGCTACCATTAACTGATTTTGCAGGTAAGATAACTAAGCTTGCACAATGGCTCTTCAGACAGAGCTTCAGACAGAAGACAGGGCTCCACTAACACAGAGCTGAGTCTCATTTTCTTTGCCACACAGTCTGTCAGAGGCATTTCTACTTAGATGCTCCTGGGGCCTACTCTAATGCAGTGCATGTCACTCTAGCAACTTGACCACACATAAAAGTTGGCTTCTCTGGGTTGCTCAGTTCAGGTGATAGAAACTCATGCTGCTATATCCACCAGGTTCATGCCTCACTGGTGCCCCAAATAGGGATGGTGGTGCATTTGGTTATGCTAGCTGTAACCAGTCGGCCAAACTTTGTTCTTGGAACTTGGAATAGAAACCATAAATCTCTTTTCCCTGTGTCCCATTGTTATCTTGCAAATTCTTGAGTAACTCAGTGGCAGTGTGGATGTTGTCTGCTCCAGTGTGGACTGGTCCACATAGAGGCTCAGTATATCTTTTCTTCCTGTGGCAAATGTGGAAAGAAAAGGGTATACTAGATCTGCAGGTTTAGGTTCAAACCCTGCTAATGACCCATGTAGATATGAAATACACGCATAAATATGTCTGTAATAGGTAGGGCCCTGAAATAATTTGTTGAAGTGATTTTAAAATATTGTATTTGGAAGTGGAGTTATTATAGGTGCTTGGTCAAAGGGAGTTGTCCCTTTTAAGAATAGGGTGTGGCAGACTGAGAGCGTGTTTGAGGCTGTGCATGAGTGGGTCTGATTGTGTGTGTTTGTGCCTAGAGGTCTAAGGAGTAGAGACCTTGGCTGTACAAGCTCCAAAATGGTGAGAACTTGATGTAATAAACAGCTTCTCTTTCCAGAAAGCAGCTTCTCTTTCACAGAGGCAGCCTTAGCAGTTATGGGTAAGATTTTGTCATGGATATTTTTAGTAAAAGTCAGGGACAGGTCAAGGGCTTCCATGAATTTTTCTTTATTTCCTTTGACCATCCCTGACTTTTACTAAAAATATCCATGATAAAATGGGAAGGGGCTGGGCAGCTTGTGGGGTAGCAGGGAGCTGTGCGGGTTGCCCTGCCTGCAGTCGTGGCTGGGGAGCTGCCGGGGTACCTCTGTTTCCCATGGTGGCTTTGAGCTTGGGGGCCCCTGCCTCAGGCGATGGACGTACCTCACAGCTCCCTGCTGCCAGGGCTGAAGTCACAGAGGTCTTTGGAAGTCACGGATTCCATGACCTTGTGAGAAAATTATAGCCTCAGTTATTGTTGGGGAGGACTAGTTGCCACCGTGCATTGCTTGTGAATGTTAGAGCCATTCACCTGTATGTCACCACTTTAAATCCTAATTAGATCAGCAGGGATGCAAAACTGCTCCCTTCTAGTGGAAGTTTCGTAGCCCTAGTTCCAGCTTCTATGCCACAAACTCACCAACACTAGATTGGTAGCTCTTCAAGACAGGGGGTCACTCTTATTATGTGTTCATACAGTGCTTAGCACAATGTTACCAGGGTCTTAGTTGGGTCCTCAAGTGAGACCATCTGCAGCAGAGGATGAAATCACCTGCTATACTATAAATTTGGGTGAGTTGCAGATTGAGGGGGGGTGGGGTGGGAAGGAGGGCAGAGTTTAAAAATCAGAAGCAGACTGAAAAAACACATTTTTTAAAAAAGTATGAATTTTTGGGTTACAATTATTTGTGTTAACTTTTGGGGTTGGCAGTACTGCTGATTAGGAAATGCCATTACTGACTTACTGTGTTTTCTTTCTCCGTTGAGCCATTCTATCATCTTACAGTATTGTTATCCCCGTTTCACAGAAAGGTAGACTGAGGCATGGAGGAGTTACATTTCTTGTTCATGGTCAAACAATGAGTCAGTGGCATTATATACAACTGTTGAGTCCCATTCCCTTGCGTTGGCAACTAGACCAGTCTATTTTCATCCAGCAGTCTCAAAGAACTCAGTAAATAAACCTATTTGAGCAAATATATTTTTTAAAAAAGGGTATGGTAGCTAAAACACATGAGAAGACAGCAGATATAGAAATGTAACTTGATCTAGGGTGCAAACCTCTTCCTACGTCTAGCTAGCTGGAATAAGCATTTTCCAATAAAAGGTGGAAATGTAATTAGTTGGCTGTCCTGCCTCATTCTATGCAGCCCTGGTCAAAAACACTTAACTCTGGCTATTTTTCCAAACAGAATAATGCATTTGTTTCCTCAAGCACATCCCACTCTTTTTATCCTGAGGTTTGCTTCATTCCTTGCAAATTTGTTTGCCGTCTCTATTTTTATTAAGGTTTTAAAGTGGGAGAACGACACATTCAGAGTACCCAGTGGTTGTGTTGTGTTGGTTGGTAAAAGGCTGGAGAACTCTTGGGACAGGAGCAGAAATTTGAGTTCCCTACTCAGCTGATAGAATTAGAGAAACCAGAGATGAAAAAAGTCTTCCCGATAAGCTATTCCGCTCCTGCTGTCCGTCGCCACCCCATTCCCAACCAATACATTATTATTCCCTGTTGTAGGTTCTTTTGTGCTTCGTCCAGTTAAGTGACGCGGGTGATAGAATGCCAGCCGCTTCACTGGGAAGGCACTTCCAGAGTCTAATACAGTGGTCCCCAAACTTTTTACCTCACAGTCTCGCCCCCCGCCCTTACTTCTGTCCACACCCCCTCTCCCTCCTCTGGTCTAATAGACCTCTCTCTTAGGAAATCTGAGGATATTCAGTATATTGCTGCTAAACCTACTCCACCCACCCTAAACTATTCCTCTTTAGTCGTGGCTTGGCATGTAATATAGGGGCATGTGAAAACCATCTACAAATACTTGAAGGGTAAAAATATCAAGGAGGGGGAAGGTCGTGAAAAATGTATGCTCTCCGTGTGGGGGACGGCCTACGTTTTTCAGTGAATAACTCTTTGCCTCCTGGCCAGCGTTTTGAAGATGTCCCCTCTTCATATTTTTTTCTATTTCTATGAATTCATTTTGGGAATTTGTCTCCCACTCCCCTCCCGTCTCCCTGCCTCAGTATTCTGTGTATCTTCTGTGCTGCTCTCGAGCGAAGGCCCTGCCCACATCAGCGAAATCTGCACTGGCATCATGACATCAATGTACTGACACCAGAGCAGGCCACACTGGGGTAAGTCCGACTTTACAGCCATGCAGCTCATGTATAATAATGGCTCACAGTACTGTAACTGTATCAGTGAGGCAGTCTTGTCCAGTGGATAGAGCAGTGCGATTCAGGAGGCCTGAGTTCTAGTCCCAGCTCTGCCACTGACCTGCTGGGTGACCTTGGGCATATTCCTTTGTCTCTCTTTACCTCAGTTTCCCCATCTGTAAAATTGGGATTATGATACTGACCTCATTGTAAAGTGTTTTGAGATCCTCAGATGAAAAACACTATATATGAGCTTTGTTTTTATTATTATTTATACCAGTGCCAATTTTCCTGTCTTGGGCAGTCCCTAACCCCCGAAGGACTAGATTTACTGTTAGTAAAAAATTTTCACTTCTGTAAGCAAGAAGGGCCCCTGAGCTATGTGACTTAGCATTGGCATGTCACCTTGGGGGATTTTCAAAGCTGGAAAAAGACAATGGAGTTTTTGTGGAGACATTTTTCTCTGTCTCTTATAAATCATAATTATTGACACTGGCTGTGAAATACCCTCCCCGCTCCTAATGCCTCTCTCTTGCTCCGTCACATCCACCCACGCACTCTGTCTATGACGCACAAAAATACATGTTCATATTCTGCATGTCTCCAGGGTACACCCACACCCACCTACATGTCTGTCTTGTTTCACATACATTCTTTCACATGCACTCTTTGAAAAGGTTTCTGTCCAAGCACTCATGTAGTTAAGTACTGGATCTTGCTCCTAGGAGAAGAGAAGTACACAGTCTGTGTGTGTATGTCTACACTGCAATTAGACACCCATGGCTGGCCCGTGCCAGCTGACTTGGGCTTGCGGGGCTCAGGCTGCAAAGTGCAGGTGCAAGGTGGGAGGGTCCCAACGCTTGGGCTGCAACCCGAGCCCAGAAGTCTACACTGCAGTTAAACAGCCCAAGTCCTTCGAGCCTGGGTCAGCTGGCACAGGCTAGCTGTGGGTTTTTAATTGCAGTGTAGAGACCCTCAGTCACTCTCGCTTGTAGACCATTCTCAGACTTCTTCCCCTGCCTAGTTTATTGTGTTCTTAGCAAGGCATTAATGAGATCTTAAGTAATGACTGGTGTCTGAATCAATTTACTCTTCTGTCCAGTTCATCTTCTCTTCAGAGACAATATTAGTATTGATTTCTGAACAGTTACTCTTCACGTCTCTAAATATTGCAGACACGCACATGTTCACCGTGGGCTGTAAAACAAGAACTGGATACATCCCAGCTGTCCAAGAGAACGTGTCTGAAATCAGAGGGCTCCAAAGCCAGGCCAGTCTTAAAGCAGAGATGGGCTCCTTCACTCAAGTTTCTTCACCCCATACTTTTTAATTGGCAGTTGAAATAACTTCATGTATAATATGTGCAAAATGGTTTGCAAATTATTCCCTGATGTCCATTCTAAAGGATCTGGAAGACTGCGGTGGGTGGCAAAAAGACTGCAGTGGTAATCCAAAAAGGGCAAGTAACAGGGTTTACTATCTGAGGTGTAGTCCCTCAGCTTTCACTGGTTGAGCAGAGTCAGATTCTGGTCAGTGCTGTACTCGAGTGGAAATTTATCCATGATGTCTGAGGAAGCAGTGTTGGTAAATTAGTAGGCGGCACTATTCCTCCTGGATCAGTGCTGACCCAATGCCCCATTGTGGGGTCAGGGTGCAGTGAGCAGCTGGAGGTGCTATCTTTTGGATGAAATCAAAGCCCGAATTGTTTGTAGTTACTAGAAGATCTCATGGATTTTTTTGCTTTGTTTTGCAAGAGCAGGGATGTTACCGCTTGAGCAGCTGTGGCTTTCCTAATGCACTGGTATAATCTCTGTGCCATGGCACTGGCCACCATGTCGTGCACATAGAAGATAGGCATGGCTGCACCATGGTCCCTCCTATCTTCTGCCTGTGGCACACAGCAGTTTAGCCTTCTAAGGCCTTGGTCTCCTTCTGGGTGTTGGGCTTGGTGTGGAGGTGGCTGGGTGGTGTTTAGTGGCCTGTTATATGCAGGTCAGACTAGATTGTCACAGTTCAGTGCAACTGCACCTGTACTCCCCCTCCGTGATTCAGCAAGGGCACCTGCTCTAGGGTCCAGGCTCCTCAGCCGTCACCTCTCTTGGGTGGAGATATGCATTTCTCTCTCTCCTGACAGGGGAAGTGCCAGGCTGTACAGACCTTGTGTACACGGTGAACTCCCCAGCAAAGTCAGACTACCTAGGCAGGCTTGCTTTTCTCCCCAGAGATGGTAAACAGCATAACTGCCACAGTTAAGTTACCACACAGCTCTTTCTAAGAAAGCATGTTTATTTTGAAGGTAAAAACATTATAGAGAAAACATATTAAAGCCATGTAAGAACCTACACACATGCTAATAAGCTTACCAGAGATCTCCCCCCAACTCTAACAAGGGCTCTGGCTGGTGAACAGCCCCTCAGACCCCACACAGAGGTTTTCCTGTGGGCTCATGTTCATAGCAGATTTTGCTCAGAACTAGCACAATGACTGGGCCAAGTCCTTCCATCGTTTCCCAGGAAGGATTGGGGCCCCACTTGGACACAAGGTCCTGTCCATTTGTAGGATCAGAAAGTCTCAGAATCAGTTTTCATTCAGGCTATTTAACCAAAGGTCCTGTCTGCCTTCGTCCTGGGAGAATCCAGATTGAACCAGTTACATGCGAGCCTCTCCAGCTAGTGGTAGCTCTTTGGAGGTGTTACAAACTGAGTCAATTTGCCCAATATCCCTCACTCTTTTTAATTCCAGAAGGGCTGTGGTCCCCTCTCCCTGGCTCACAATGATACATAAACTTAATTCAATAAGGGTGCCCAGGATAGTGCAGGAATTGCCATGTCTGTCACACACATGATCTGGGGGTCCTTTCTGGCCTTAAACACTCTGACACTCAAAACACCCACTGAGTAGAATGACAGCTGTGGGGAAAGCCTTCTCTTGGGACATAGAGGGCACCAGAAATGAGCCATTTTTGAGCTTTGAAAAGGGCTTTCTTCTAAAGTTGTGTTTCATTATCTTCACGCTCAGCTGGCACTTTTTGGCTCAGACACTGGTCAGGTGCAGGATCTGTTTGCTAGGAAGGCTATTTCCTATGGCATTGTCAGACTGACCACAGACCAGAGAGGTTCACAGCAGGTGTTGCGCACTTACCTGAAGTGATTCACCAAGCCTTTGGAGCATAGGTACCAACTCCATGGGTGCTCAAGGGCTGGAGCACCTACGGAGAAAAATTAGCAGGTGCTTAGCACCCAACGGCAGCCACACTCCCCTCTCTCCCCCCCACTCCTGCGTGCCAGTGGTCCCCACTGATCAACTCTTCCTCTTCCCTCCCGGCACCTCCTGAATGCTGGGGAACAGCTGGTTTGCGGCATCCAGGAGGCATGGGGGGAGGGGAAGGAATGGGGATGGGGCATGTTCGGCGGAGGGGGTGGAAAGAGGTGGGGAAGAGGTGAGGCAGGGTGGGAAGAGGTGAGGCTTTGGGGAAAGGGGTGGAGTGGGACTGGCTGTGGAGTGGGGACGGGAAGAGGCAGGGTGGGGGCTTAGGGAAAGGGGTGGAGTAGGGGCAGGGCCTGGGACTGAGCACCCTTGGGGAAAATTAGAAGCTGGCTCCTGTGCTTTGGAGACTGGCCCTTTGCTAGCTTGAAGGGAAAATTATCCCTCTATCTAAGATACTTCTATGGCACCTACCACCATGGAATCTGAGCACTGAACAGTATTTATTGCATTGGTCTTCCCAACAGCCCTGTGAGGTGGGCAAGAATGATTTGAATCATTTTATAGATGGGGAACTGAGGCACAGAGAGACTGTGGGTATGTCTATGCTGCGTGGACACTTGGACAGTGGGAGGAGTTCTCCTGTTGCTGTAATAAATCCGTCTCTCTAAGGGGCGGTAGCTAGAGCAATGGAAAAGTTCTTCCCTCAACCTAATGCTGTCAACACTGGGGTTAGGTTAGCTTAACTACGTCTTTTGGGGGGTGGTGGTGAATTTTTCGCAGCCCTGAGTGATGTAGCTAGGTTGACCTAACTTTCCAGCGTAGATCAGCCCTAAATGACTTGCCCAAGGAGTCTGTGGCAGGGCAGGGAATTGAACCCAAGTTCCCGGCTAGCCCCTTAGCTATCTTTATCCTTCTCTCCTGCCTATGGCGGCCCTGACTGAAGTGGCAGATAAACACCCACCAAGCCCTGCCTGGACCAGTCATGATGATTAAGCCCCTGCTTCAGCTCACGTCCTGTTCCATCAGCTACAGATCTCTCTAGGGGCCAGGAGAAGAAGGACTCCTCCTCACCAGGGTGCAGGTCAACTGCTCTGGACTGCAGTCCCCCTTGCAGCTCCTGCATCCCCCGCTCTGTGGGGTGAATGGCTGGTGGAACCACTGGTCCTACTCCGCACCTCCCAGGTGTCCTGGTTGCAGTGAGTCTCCCTGGAACAGTGGTCCAAGGCACAGCAAAGGGAGAAGTCCCCTTAAGTGTGGCTCTGGGATTGTTATTTATTTGTCCTGCAGTAGCTCCGAGGAAACCCCCAGTCATTGGGCTAGGCACAAACAGAACAGCCCAGAATCCAAGTGAAGCGACACCTGCTGCCACCAGGTGCTTCTGCAGAGAGGCAAGGAGGGAAAGAATGGGACTTGCTCCCCAGACAAGAGTGCCCTTTTAGCTCTGGTGTCAGGGAGGGAAAGCCAGTCTCATGGCCAGCTTCTTTGCTTCATTACATGGAATGTAGCTTCCGCCAGGAAACAAGCAATGAACGATTCCTCGGCCTCTTTCTCCTGTTTAGTTCCATTCAGATTCAGAAAGCTGCAAAGCTTAAACTGTCATGTTCCAGCCAGTTCCAGGGCAGAAAGGAAGGGTTTCCAGACCTTCCGAGGGGAGAGCCTGAGAAATAGCAACTAATCAAAGGGGGCAGGATGGATTGCTGCTGCAGGAATAAAAATCTGTCTGCACTGATAATAAACATCACGACTGCTTCCAAAATCACTCCCCAGGGCGGCTTGTTCAAACTTTAGTCATGCAGGAAAAATAACTGCACCCAGTGGAGCTTGTCCATTTAAAAAAAAAAAAAAAAAAAAAAAAACAATGCAGTCAGGGTAGGATTCAATCTCTCCTGCGGTTGTTGTCAAGGAGATTGGCTTAAATGACCCAGGCTCCCTGAAGCACTAAAGTCCACCTGACCTTGGACATCAACATACTGCCTCTAACTGGCTTTGTTCTTATTCCTTCTGTGTGCTTTTTCTAATAGGCTGTAGAGTTTTAAATGAGGGCAGAATTGCCTACATAGGCACACACACATATGTGCAAAAGAGGGAAGGTAGCTGAGAAGAAAGGGTGGTCCAGCAGTTTGGGCCCTCGCTGAGAGTTGGGAGACCTGTTTTCAATACTGCCACAGGCTTCCTCTGTGACCTCAGGCAAGTCACTTTGTGCCTCAGTTTCCCATCTCTACAAGGGGGATAATAGCACTCCCCTCCCTCACAGAGGTATGATGAGGATAAAGCCATTAAGAAGTGTGAGGGGGCCCAGATCCATGGTAGTGGGGGCTAAGTACCAAAGGGAGATAGAGCTTCACCCTGTCTTCCCCAAAGACACTCAAACACGGAGGGAATTTGCAGTCTCTAACACGCTGTGAAATGGGGCAGGGGTCTACAATCTGCCATGTGCCTCCTCTCCACCAGCAAAGGGCTCTTCAGTGTGTCCCGAATCTCTGCCCTCACCGCACTGCTCCCACCCCCTCCCAAACAGGGGAAGGAGTCTTTAGCTCCACACGTACAATGGAGCCATAAATCTTCAGTCTCTGTCCCACAACACCCAGACAGGAGCAAGAATCTTTAATTCCACCACTCACATACGTAATCAGGGGCAGGAATCTTCTTTCCTGACTCCTTGTGCCTAAACAGTTTAATCCCTGTGTCTGGCCATTTCCCCTGAAATGCTATGCTTAATAAAATGTATTGCACATCAATAATTTAACCACTTGTGACAACATATAAAATCTGTTTAAAAATATTACCAACTCGGCCAATATCCCTGGTAATTAAAAATGGATGTTATGACAAAGTACAGCAGGTGTTAAATGTATTTCAGGCTTTTGGCGTATTTAAAACGTGGGCCACGCCATCGATTTTGAAATATCATAAAAATGTGGCAAGTTTGTACTGTTTTAAATATATCTGATATATTGTCCCATATATTTTAGTTATTAATGTGCAATACAGCCAACCAGAGTCTAAATTCATCCCCGCGGCAGCTCTAGGCGATAGTTACAAGAGGAGCTCAGTAAGCCGTGGTTGACTGGAGATAAACCTAAGCAGTTCAGAAATTGCCCTCTCTGATCTTGGTTCTCTGCCATCTCGCCCCCTGTGCTAAGCAGGTGTGAAATGCTGCCAACCAGAATTCTCCCCTCAGTTGCACTTGAAGTTGCATTTTACATTGGCTTGGTATTCTTTGGGGCAGATTCTCACTTTATTTAGACTGTTGTAAATGTGGAGTAAATGTTGTGAAGTCGGTGGAGTTCCTCTGGCTTTACACAACTGTAACAGGGAAAGGATGAGAGAGCACCAACTGCAAGTAACAGATGCTAGTCGCATCACTTAATGCACAGCTGGAAGGTGCTCAGATATGATGGCATAAGAACAGAAGTGTAAATAATGAGCCAGTAATGGAAAGCAGTTAGAGAGTCAGGCCATAAATCCTGACTTGCACCTGCCTGTCTCATAGGCTTTGGGCCGTATTCTGTGTTCTGAAACACTGCTGTAAATCTGGAGTAACTCAATGGAAGTCAATGGACTCACTCTGGAGTTACACCAGCATAACTAAGAGCATTATTTGCCTTGTAGTATTTCTCACGAGGGTATGTATATTACCTATGTATTTTCTATGCTACTTAAGATGGAAAAGCGATTGAAATATGATTTGGCTCAGATATGAAACACCTCATGCTGCTAAACAAGAGGCCCTACGCTTGGATTTTTTGGACTTGTAATTCCCAGTGGGTGTTGCCCCCGACAGTAGCATCAGTGGAAGCTGTCCTGTAGATAAAGCTCAAGTGTATACATCATCATGCCCGTGGCCGAGCTAAGGCAATATGGGGCCCTAAGCATACTCCATGTTGTGTCCTGCTCCCATGCTATACCACTATCCCTCTTTGGGGTGACATCAGGTTTCAGAGATCAGATGAAGGGGGCAGCTCACACCCCTTGGAGCTTTTGTTTCAGGCTGACTACAGATTGAGGCAGGCTTCAGTTACACTTTTCTTTGGGAATTATGCATCAAAAAATCCTAGTTTGGCTAAGGCTGTGGGCTTGGCTTTGGGGCTGGGGTGTGTGTGTGTGTGTGTGTGAGTCACATGACCTGGGCACCTTGCGCTTGCCAAGACCGTCTAGTTTGTTCATAAGAGCCAGAAGACTGAGCTATCAGAATAGACTAAAGTTGCATTTAGTTTAGCATCCTGATTCTAGCCATGGACAAAAGCTGCTGGTTCAGAGGCTGTGTGAGTGCAATACTTTAATGCACCTAGCCAAGTATTTAATACTATCCCACAGGAGAAATTTATTCCTAACCTGACACCAGTAGGTGATTAGTTTATGCCCTGGAGCCTGAGGATTTACTGCACTGTGTAGCTAGCGCAACTGCAGATGTTGTTCTTATTTTGACCTGGCCAGATTCTGCTGTCAATTACACCAGAGCCTTCGCTTGTAGGAACAAATCAAACAGTGCAAATGTGCAGTTCAGAATCTGCAAGAGAGTTTGTTAATTCTTTTCCTTCAGTCAGGCCATTTCCAAAGCAGCAGTGAGGTAGCCAGTAGCCAGGTAGCTCACAGCAAGAGGATTCCATTTTGGCCCCTTAATCCATTGCAAGGCCCTAAATTACCAGTTAATTTTCCTTTCCTGCTACTATCTGCTCCCGAGGAAAAATGTGATTCATCCACCCTGCTGTTGGCTGGCTGCATCAGCCCCAAGTTTCATCATTAGTTTTGTTAGAAAAGAGGAAAGCATTTGCTTCAAGGTATCATTCAGCTTAGATGCTGTGTTGGTCTGGGACCAAAATCCAAAGCGAAGCACTGGCCCAAGTAGTCGGTTGTGGAATGGTTGAGTAGCTGCCTCTTGTGGTCTGCTCCATCCCAGAGCCTGGAATGAGCTCTGTGGGCCCTTATGCATCCTCCATGGTTCACCTAGGAGCAGATCCTTTATCCTGTCCCCTCTCACCACTCTTTGTGGTGCTGGACTGGATTAGTTGCAAAGAACACTACACTATTTGTGCTACTAGACCCATTGCATGTTCCATGTTGTTCTATTGTCTTCAAGTTCTTAGGCTGTGGTCATCACCTTGATATCTGATGTCACCGTTCAGGTGATGCCTTGCATAAATAATTACCGCTTTCTCATTGGTGTAATCCCCCCCCCCCCCGGCCTTTCCCCAAATATTGCTTTAGACCCATGCTTCTGCCCTCTGACTGTAACATTTTCACTCTTCCCAGGGTGGAATATGGTGGGAATATTTTAGACCAATAAAACTAAAGTGGCCACTAATTTCTGGTATCACACAGAGGAAGTGCACTTCATCATGGGCTGCAAAGAGTTCCTTGGGAAATGGCAGCATTTTGCTTTTCTTTTCAAATTGACTCAGGATTCTCCTGTTTATAGAGTTTAGGTTGTTTTTTTTTTAAATCCTCTCCATTAAATTCGAAGATGACTTCCCTGTAGCCAGGCAGGCAGGCTGCAGAACGTGTCATAGAGCATGAATCTGCCTGGTCATGGTGGTAGCATTTTCATGAGTCATTAATGATTAATTAATGTTGGTGCTTCCTTACAAGATTAATAAAAAATAATCCAATGTCTCAGTGAGGCAAGATGTATTAGAAGCTTCTCAGGGTTACCTGTCAGCTGATGCCCAGATCCCAGCGTGATGGGCGACTTTATAAAAACCTAGATGGATAGATAAGTCAAGGGCAGGCTGTCCATATGTGTCCTGTGCATCACTGAGCACAATGTCATCACCTAAATAATATTACAATTCCAAATTTATTGATGGGGAAACTGGGGCACAGAAGTTAAATGACTTGCCTGGAAGACTCAAAGTAAGTCACTGTCTGTCTCTCTGTCAATCATATATTGTAGACACCTACTATCTTTGCATATAAATATGTAGAATTCCTAGTTCTGTGCTTAGCTCATAGAGGAACATAAAAATTGCCAGACTGGAATCAGACCCAACATCCACCCAGTCCTATATCCTGTTTCTGACCAGAGCCAGATGCGTCAGAGGAAAAAGCAAAACCTCCACATTGTACAGTTATGGCACAATCGCGCCCCCCCAATAGTTCTCATCTTAATCTATAAAATCAGAGATTGGTTTGAATTTTGAAGCATGCAGTTGAATCTCCCTCCCAAAAAAATTGATACCAATAACTGTTATAACTCTGGATTTTCTTGTTATCCATATAAGTGTTCAATCCTGTTCCGACTCTTGCTAACTTCTCAGTCTTGATGACTTCCTGTGTTAGTGAGTTACACAGTATAATGATATGTTGTGTAAAACGTACAGTATTTGCTTTTCGTCTGTTTTGAACTTTCACACCTTTTAATTTAATTTAATATAATGTCCCCTTGTCCTTGTACCACGAGACAGAGAGTACAGAAGTTCCCAGTCTCACTTCCCTCTACTGCTCAGTGTTTTATATCCCCTTGCGTTATGGCCCCTCTTATTTGTCTCATTTCTAAAGTAAACAATCTCTTTTATAGACACATTTTTCCAGGCCCTTGATCATTCTTGTGGCCCTTCTCTGAAGCCCTCTAGTTCTGCAATGTCCTTTTAGAGATGGGTTGACCATCTGTGTGAGGATGCACCATTGATTGATGCAATGACATTATAACCTAACTCTACAGGACAATCACCCCAAACCTTAGATAAACTTAGGCTGCTCATTTAATTCATGGTGGGGATCAAGGTAGAGGAAGGCTGCAAGATGAAGGAAGGAAGGATTGTGGCAGAGGTGCTGCCATAGGGACTGGGAGGCTTTGGATTAATTCCCCACTCTGCCAAAAGCATTCTATCCCAACTTGGGCAAGTCACCATGGTCTGATTTCAGTGGTGCTGAGCACCAGCAGCTCCCATTGTCTTCAGGGCATTATCTTGTGTCCAGGAGAATCAAGGTCTGGGTCTGACCTTTGAAACAGGGATACAGATGCTGCCCTCTCTCTCTGTGAGGATAAATTCATTACTGTTTGTGAGGTGCTCATGTATGATTCGGGTGGGGGAAAGATAGGGGCATGGATGTGTACCTAGACAGACAGTCATGACGTGGTTAATGTGAGGGAAATGCTCTTTCCCTTGTCTCCCAACATGTAGTGGACCTTATATGGCAACAAGGAGCATTATGTTCTCTTCCACTGGAGCCTTGCTGGTAAGTACAAAGTAGTAGTAGGGCTACAGCAATTCGAATGATAATTAATTATATTCCCTCATCCCTTTCCTCAGACAAAAGCCCTGAGAATGGAGCAGGGATCCCAGAGGACCTGATTCTCCACTGCGTCACCTTTGGTGGTGGTGCCTCTGACAGCTCAGTGCAGGGCACGTAAGATGGGGGTTCTCATTTTGCACAGGTGTACCTGAGGGTGCCAAGGACAAGGCAGCAGGGAATACAGGCTTAGAAACCGTTACTCAGTTTGCTTTATGGAGTTTCTTGGCCACTTTTGGTTTGGGTGTGAGGAATTTGGGATGGGGAGGAGCAGACCGGGGGTATGGCCTCCCAACATAGCTGATTCTGGGAATCCGCGTGGAAGGGAATGCCCAGATGTGCAGAAGCAAAAGGGGATGATGGTGGTGGTGGAGAGGCCATGCTGATCCTCTGGCTCTCCCTCTTGGTGTGTAGTAATTTTATTGGTTACTTAATGATCCCCAATTAACACTCTGTGGTTTGGCAGAGTCTTGTCTCACAGTCAAGCCCAGAATTATTATTTTAATTGGGGAACCCCGATTGTCACAAGAACAACACCCACACATAGGAAAAACCTTTGGAATTTGCAATAGTTTTATTAACACAGTTAATAAAAGTACAAGCCCTCCAACCCAGACAAGTAGGTTGATATAATACAGAAGTGTTTGTGCATCCAGCATCAGGATAATCATATACTCACACCATCCTTGTGGAGACCTAGAACAAGTGACAGAAATGGTGATCCAAAACAGCCCTATCCTATCTCTGGCATGCCAAAAGATCACAACAGCTTAGGCTGTGGTTAGCCCTGTTATAGGGCTCGATAGCTGCTACGAATATGAATATTCATAAAGATGTCCAGCCTAAACTTCCTCACCCTAATACTGTTGGGGGCTCTCTTCTTATAGGTTAGTATATTAATTAACTCAAATTTATTAGCATATACATCAGTTGGTCACCATGGCAATCTTGCAGTGGAACATCTGCTGATGTTCCTATTCTAACAAACCCAAACTGGCATGAATTGGTATTTGGCGGTTCCCTGTCAGCTGTGTTGTCCTACTTGTTTATCACAGCATTCTGTCTTGTGCTATCTTGTGCCTCAAGGTCACTCCTGGTTAACTTACTTATGCTAAATCTTTATAAGCCTTATATCCGTATGCTAAGTGTTAAGCTATTATCTTGCAGGCTTGGGCCTGTAGGTTTCTTGCATTACTGCCGTATACCTATATCTGATCAACTAACCTATGCTTTTAGCTAACCACTTCCTATGCTTGTAAACTACACTCTCCCCTGGCAGTACTGACCCAGCAGAAGCCATGGATCAGACCCCTCCCTTGGCTGCTCAGGAGGTTGTTTAGTTTTAGGGAGTTAATGCTGCCTGAGGTGAAAAGGGGGTGGGGTGGGGAAGGGACTTGCATTCATAGGGCACCTTTCAACCTAAAAGAGCCTAAAGCACTTCATGCATTTTGATACCGAGGACGTCACATGGAGATGCAACAGTCTCTGGAGTGAACCGTGGCAGCTTTGTTTAACAGCGCACAGCAAGATGACACAAGAAATTTAGGACAGGCGGTGGAGAGGAATAGCATATACACCCTCAAAGTGCAAGGGGGCGCATGATTAGGGATGCAGAATGTGATCACCTCAAGGGGAAATTGGATCTTGGTTTGGTGTTTCACCATAAAGACAGGTCACCATCCCTGGCTAGGACCAGGCTGCGCACTGACTGAAAGGGAAGAGTACCACCTTCTGAGTCACAAATGTCACTTTTTGCAGCACCTTTGTTTCTCTGAGGTCTCCCTTTCAAATAATTTCCTAATACAACGCTGCGTAGCCTGTGACAGATAACACGATCCCATCCAAAGATGGAGGAATTGCAGACAAAAGAGAAAAATAATTTGTGTATCATGTCATATAAACCAATTATTTCCCTTGCTGTGGTATGCAGACTTTAAATCCAGTCACAGAGTGGGTTTATTTTTAAAGTCATCAAGAGAGAGCTAGAGCTGAAATGAACTGATGGCAGAAAAAGAAAAGGAGGACTTGTGGCACCTTAGAGACTAACCAATTTATTTGAGCATGAGCTTTCGTGAGCTACAGCTCACTTCATCGGATGCTCACAAAAGCTCATGCTCTAATAAATTGGTTAGTCTCTAAGGTGCCACAAGTCCTCCTTTTCTTTTTGCGAAGACAGACTAACACGGCTGTTACTCTGATGGCAGAAACTTTCCTCTGAGCTCTGACATTCCTCTGACATCTGTTGTGTTGCTGCTGTTAGGAATTAGAGCGAATGCAGGAGTTCTGTGCCTTTAGGGCTCAGCACATAGTGACGAATTCTGGGATTTGCATGGGAGTGGAGCTATAACAACGTGTATGTGCAGGGGCCATTGTCTAGAGTAGCCGTTAAAGCTGCCAGCAAGCAGCAACATAGGCTCCTGTGTTCAAGTTATGTGGGTTTAGAAAGGTTTGTTTTTAACCACGACTGCCTGTAGGTCTCCATAGGGCACCCTCTGAGCTTGCAGGTTGGCTGCCTCTGAAAACAAAACAGTAATGCATGCAATTATGGATAAGTTCCAGCTTCCTGTATTTACTGAAAGAAAAGGAGGACTTGTGGCACCTTAGAGACTGGAGTATGGAGTGGAAATCTATCAACTGCATGAAAAAACTTGTACAGATTAGTCTCTAAGGTGCCACAAGTCCTCCTTTTCTTTTTGCGAATACAGACTAACACGGCTGTTACTCTGAAACCTGTATTTACTGAGAAGCAGAGCTTTGTCAGTACAGAATTTTGATTTCATTGACACGCACTGATATCCCAGTTGGAGATGGGTGAATGAACCAAAAACCCTATTTTTTTTTCATTTTGGGTTAATGGAAAGTTTTGTTCAGATAATTTTGCAATGTTGCATTTTGATTTTAACCTCTTTTTAGTCTAATTAGTTTAAATTTCAAAATAAAAAAGATGTTCCAAATTGGAAAACCAGAACTTTTCATTTAAAAAATATCAAAATGAAACATTTAGACAATTTCAGAACTTCTTTTCTCTCTCTCTCTCTCTTTTTTTTTTTTGAGTCAGGACGTTGGTTGAACCTGGCTGTTTCTCAAACAGTTTTGGTTTTGACAGATTAACATTTTTCAGCAAAAGAGCAATTTGTCAAAAAGTTCCAACCAACTCTAAAATTAGTAATTATGAATTCTCTTCTCATCTAGTACTCAGTTTCTGATATCTAATATTAGAAATGTTCAGTGTAATGTAGTCTTTATAGCAGCATAAATTCATAGAGCTCATTTCATTCTGAAGGATCCCAAAGTGCCTTACATAAATTGTAGCCAGCAATCTTAATTGGCCAGTATTTTTGGACCAGTATCATAGGCCCAGATATTTGTAGTCAGGGGCCAGATTTTAAAATGTATTTAAGTGCCTAAAGATGCAAATAGGTCCCTAGCGGGATTTTCAAAAATAGATTTCAATGGAAGTTAGGTGCCTTGGTGGTTTTCAAAATTGCACGAGGCACTTATCTGCATCTTTTAAAACCTGGCCCTAGATTGCTGGTTGCAGGCTTTGCAGATGCAAACTGGTAATTGACAGATTGGAGGAATGGTAAATAATAAGAGGACAGCTCACTGCTACAGAGTGACCTGGATCGCTTGGTAAACTGGATGCAAGCAAACAATGTGCATTTTAATAGGCCAAATGTAAGGTCGAACATCTAGGGACAAAGAATGTTGGCCATGCTTACAGGATGGGGAACTCTTTCCTTGGAAGCAGTGGCTCTGAAAAAGATTTGGGAGCCATGGTGGATAATCAGCTGAATATGAACTCCCAGTGCGATGCTGTGGCCAAAAGGGCTAATGGAAACCTGGTCTGTATAAACGGGGGGAATGTTGAGTAGAGGATTATACTACCTGTATTTGGCACTGGTGTGACCACCACAGGAATACTGTCTTCAGTTCTGCTGTCCACAATTGAAGATAGATGTTGGAAAAATTAGGAGATGGTTCAGAGAAGAGTCACGAGATTAAAGGATAGAGAAACATGCTTTATCGTGAAAGACTTGAGGATCTCAATCTGTTTAGTTTAACAAAGAGGAGGTTAAAGAGTGAATTGATCACAGTCTGAGTGTTGATGTGGGGAATTTAAATTTGATAATAGAGGGCTTTTCAGCCTAGCAGGAAAAGATATAACAAGCTCCAATGGCTAGAAGCTGAAGCTAGACAAATTCCGACTAGAAATAAGGCATACATGTTTAACATTGAAGGAAATTAACCATTTATACAACTTACTAAAAGCTGTGGGGATTCTCCATCCTGGAATTTTTTCAGTTAAGATTGGATGTTTTTCTAAAAAGATCTGCTGTAGTTCTAACAGGAATTCATTCAGGGAAGTCCTGTGTTGTGCAGAAAGTCAGACTAGATTATCACAGTCTATGAATTAGACATCCAGCTATTAATATTTACCAATGTAATGAACTGAGGCACACGTTTCAGAGAGCACAAAACAGGGCCGACAGAAGTAAAGACCTAGGTACACAAGAATAGCCAGAGCCAGATCTAGGTTCTGTGGGGCCCTGTGCGAAAATATATAGCAGAGGGCTCAGACAGTTGCATGTGAACTGCTTTGCATATCTGAGGGTGGGACCATATGGCAGGTGGATGGGTCATGGACTAATTAGGAGTATTCTGAGGGAAGGAATCTGGTTGAATGCAATTACATGGAGGTGGCAGAGAATGATTTTGCCTGCAAGAATGGGTCTTAAGGAATCATAGAATCATAGAATATCAGGGTTGGAAGGGACCCCAGAAGGTCATCTAGTCCAACCCCCTGCTCGAAGCAGGACCAATTCCCAGTTAAATCATCCCAGCCAGGGCTTTGTCAAGCCTGACCTTAAAAACCTGTAAGGAAGGAGATTCTACCACCTCCCTAGGTAACGCATTCCAGTGTTTCACCACCCTCTTAGTGAAAAAGTTTTTCCTAATATCCAATCTAAACCTCCCCCACTGCAACTTGAGACCATTACTCCTCGTTCTGTCATCTGCTACCATTCAGAACAGTCTAGAGCCATCCTCTTTGGAACCCCCTTTCAGGTAGTTGAAAGCAGCTATCAAATCCCCCCTCATTCTTCTCTTCTGCAGGCTAAACAATCCCAGCTCCCTCAGCCTCTCCTCATAAGTCATGTGTTCTAGACCCCTAATCATTTTTGTTGCCCTTCGCTGGACTCTCTCCAATTTATCCACATCCTTCTTGAAGTGTGGGGCCGAAAACTGGACACAGTACTCCAGATGAGGCCTCACCAATGTCGAATAGAGGGGAATGATCACGTCCCTCGATCTGCTCGCTATGCCCCTACTTATACATCCCAAAATGCCATTGGCCTTCTTGGCAACAAGGGCACACTGCTGACTCATATCCAGCTTCTCGTCCACTGTCACCCCTAGGTCCTTTTCCGCAGAACTGCTGCCTAGCCATTCGGTCCCTAGTCTGTAGCGGTGCATTGGGTTCTTCCGTCCTAAGTGCAGGACCCTGCACTTATCCTTATTGAACCTCATCAGATTTCTTTTGGCCCAATCCTCCAATTTGTCTAGGTCCTTCTGTATCCTATCCCTCCCCTCCAGCGTATCTACCACTCCTCCCAGTTTAGTATCATCCGCAAATTTGCTGAGAGTGCAATCCACACCATCCTCCAGATCATTTATGAAGATATTGAACAAAACCGGCCCCAGGACCGACCCTTGGGGCACTCCACTTGATACCGGCTGCCAACTAGACATGGAGCCATTGATCACTACCCGTTGAGCCCGACAATCTAGCCAGCTTTCTACCCACCTTATAGTGCATTCATCCAGCCCATACTTCCTTAACTTGCTGACAAGAATACTGTGGGAGACCATGTCAAAAGCTTTGCTAAAGTCAAGAAACAATACATCCACTGCTTTCCCTTCATCCACAGAACCAGTAATCTCATCATAAAATGCGATTAGATTAGTCAGGCATGACCTTCCCTTGGTGAATCCATGCTGGCTGTTCCTGATCACTTTCCTCTCATGCAAGTGCTTCAGGATTGATTCTTTGAGTACCTGCTCCATGATTTTTCCAGGGACTGAGGTGAGGCTGACTGGCCTTTAGTTCCCAGGATCCTCCTTCTTCCCTTTTTTAAAGATTGGCACTACATTAGCCTTTTTCCAGTCATCCGGGACTTCCCCGGTTCGCCACGAGTTTTCAAAGATAATGGCCAATGGCTCTGCAATCACAGCCGCCAATTCCTTCAGCACTCTCGGATGCAACTCGTCCGGCCCCATGGACTTGTGCATGTCCAGCTTTTCTAAATAGTCCCTAACCACCTCTATCTCCACAGAGGGCTGGCCATCTCTTCCCCATTTTGTGATGCCCAGTGCAGCAGTCTGGGAGCTGACCTTGTTAGTGAAAACAGAGGCAAAAAAAAGGAGGGTTTCATTGACTCTAAGGATTCATCTCCATGGTTAGTTTTCGAAGGGTTAGGGTGGTAGAGGCTCCTTAGGTGAAGGAGGTCTGATGATATGGGTTCTTGCTGGGTCTTGTGGGACTGCACGCTTGGAACATGCACGGGGTTGAACTTGAGAATCATTTCACTCACTGCTGAAATCCAGTTGTCTCTGGCACGGGAAGCCGGAGCCGTGTAACAAGCCCACAGCAACACTTTAGAGCAGATCAAGACAGGAGGTGAAAAAGGACGTCCTTTTCTGTTGAAACTGCTGGCAAAGGTGCAGTCAGATAAAACAAATAGCTGGTGGGGAGGAGGGTTTGGGCAGGAGTGAAAGTGCAGCTGCATTGAAGGTGATATCAGCAGAATAATGAAGCACCATGGAAGAGAGGGGGCTTTGTCCCTTATCTCCCACTCCCCAGTGGCTCTACCATTGCTGGAGGGGCCATTTAGGTATGCACAATATAATCAACCACCCTTGATTCTGCCTAGTGCAATAGGGTCTCATGAAAAGTGCCATGGAATCATCAATGGCTATATGTGATCAGGACCATGGCTCATCCAAAACACTTTTTATTCATTAAGGCCCTGATCCTGCAAACACCAACCCGTGTGAGTAAATTTGCTCACTTGAGAATCCCATTGAACTCAATGGGATTACTCACCTCTGTAAATTTACTCAGGTATGTAAGTGTTTTGCAGAATTGGGGCCCAAAACTCTACATATGAGATGGATCAGT
Source organism: Lepidochelys kempii (assembly GCF_965140285.1). NCBI lineage: Eukaryota > Metazoa > Chordata > Testudines > Cheloniidae > Lepidochelys > Lepidochelys kempii. Next base: position 24,759,645 of record NC_136392.1, on the reverse strand, counting down.
TAATGTTGTTCTTTCCTGCAATCGAGAGGCAAACCCAGCCTCCACAATGGGAGCAAACACTGCTGTGCTTCGGCGTAGTAGACTGTGGGCACCAAGATGCCACGCGTGGGCGCTTGCTTCCCAAGGTGTGTTGTGAAATATTCTTGCATTTCAGAGACTAACATCTCAGCCCCTCTGATTTAGATGCCCTTGGCTTTGCAAAAAGACCTCCTGTCATTTATGGTGGCAGGAGAGAGCAGCAGATATCCACTAGGAATGAAACGATTTCTCCCTCTTCCCTACATAAAAGTATGATCTCATTCCAAGTTATAGGTTTGCTGTTGCTGACCTTTTTCTTTTTTTAAATTTCCAAAATGAAAAGTATAACAAGGGTGAAAGATAAAGCCTAAAATCCATTAAAAGCTTTTTATTCGGTGGACTTTTAAAATACCATCTCACCTTGGTATTATTTCAGCTCTCAGAAGCTAAGCTGAATTCTAATTTTTCTCCAGTAGCTTTGGTAACGAGATCCACCTTTCAGGGTCTTAACACTTGGAAGATTTCTTTTAATTCACCCAGGTTTCATTTTTAATCTCTCTCTCTCTCTCTCTCTCTCTCTCTGACTTTAAGCAATTTAGCCTTTTTCAGATACCTAATTACCCAACCTGCTTTAGATAATCTTATGGTCCATGTGTGTGCGCTTGTACATTACAGCTGTGATTGCAAAATTGAATCTCCAATCCCTCTGCAACGATCCATAGGAGAGTGTGGGTAATTAGTCTCTAACGAATACAAATTGGGAAACATCTGTGCAAATTTAAGCTTAGGAAACAGAACTAGGGAGCAAGTTAGAGTAAATGAGACAGTAAGAAAGGCAGCACTCCAGGCAAATATTTCCGTTACATTAGTCCGCGCGAGGAAATTAAATCGGAGGAAACTGGAGTCTGTCTCCCCCTACCCCCTCCGCCCCGATTTCGGCTTCCTGGTACAGAGAAAAATAAGTGGAGATAATGCTGCTTTTAAGATCTTGATGATGTGAATGATCGGGGCCTAAATTGGGGAGATGGGGTTGGTAGTGGCATTTTAACAAGAGCTGCACAGGATGCCATAGTTCAGGCTCTGATTGTCCCGGACTGACACATCTCTGTCTTAGAGGGAGCCTGCTCAGCACTTACAGGAAGAGAGTGTCTCACAGTAGTGTGCAGCAACCCAACCCACCCCACTCTGGTTACCTGAGCTGCTCCGTTGAGAACTGTCTCCATCTCTCCTGAGCCAGCAGGTAGGCGGTGGTGGGGTCTGGAAGACCAGTTGTGGGAAAATGGAGGCAAATTCAAAAATAAGGATAGGTGGATGTGAGCTTCATCTCCATAAAGGCCTGACCCAGAGCCCATTAAGTCTCATTTTGTAATTAACGTGATTCCCACGTTAAAGAAAAATGACGGTGATTAATCATAAGTAACCTGACTTATCACAGCAGTCTTTAGCAGTGCGTCTCACTGCTTCACCTTCTGCAGAATTGTGAAAGGGGTGAATATTGTCCCAGTACAAGCTGCCATAGCTCTGCCCTTTCTTGTTCCGAGGTCCAGTCTGCACAGGCAACTCGGGAATATGCTTCTGACAAGTAGTCTCTGATTTTTTTTTCTGGTGCCCCTTTGGGCTCACAATTAACCTTGGGTGCAATTTGTGTTACTTAGATGTCTCTGTGCCTGCAGACTGGTGTGTGTCTGTGTGTCAGTCAGCTAGAAAGATGTAGAAGGGCTATGAATTTTGCTTGCATTTACAAAATTAGCAATCGGCTATCGGCTATTTGAAAAATAAGGGCCTATGGTTCAGTCTGCAGTTCAGTATTTGAATCCACTGGAAATCAGGAGACTTAAATAGAACTTAGCTTACAACAATTCCTGTTTTTATTATTTTAAACTCCCCTTAAAGCTTTGGAAGTCTCCTGCTTTCCCACGTATTCAGATGTGAGCTCCATTCTAGTGTCTAAAGGAAAGAAAAGACTCCTGTTGATTTCAGTGGGCTTTGGATCAAGCCCTTAATCTGCATCATTACACGGTCAAATTGGCAGCTCCCTAGCGGCCCAGCTGAGGAAAGCACTTAACATGTGCTTAACATTAAACACTTGCTTAAATCCAATTGAAATTGGTGGAACTTAAGCAGGTACCTCAGTTAGGGTGACCAGATGTCCTGATATTATTGGGACCGTCTCAATATTAGGGGCTTTGTCTTATATAAGACTGTCTTTCCCCTTCCTCCTTCCCACCCCCATCCAAATTTTTCATGCTTGCGATCTGGTCAACCTAGCTTCAGTGCTTTCCTGAATCAGGATCTTGGAGACAGAGTTCTTCTTTTAAAATTTGGTGTAGGACACTTTGAAAATACATTTAGAGATGTACCCTCATTTGCAATTTGGGATTAGTCATGGATTCTTGTATTTTTAAGGCTAAAGGAACAACTGTGATATTCTAGTCTGACCTTCTGCGTAATACAGGGCAGAGAACCTCACCCAGTTATTCCTGTTTCAAGCTAATATCTTGCGGCTGAACTAGAGCAAATTTATAGGAATATTAGACTATTGTTTATATTACACTGTATGTATCCTTTCACAAACCCTAATCCTTAGCTGCTGGGGTTTAAGCTCTTTAGAGGATGTGGAACATCACTTAGTCACCAGTGCAATTCGTTTCCCCAGTTCTTCAGGACAGAAAGTGATCTGACATCCCTAGCAGACCTCACTTCAGCAGGGAGTGCAGAGGAAGGATAGAGGTCTTTAGAGAAGGCAGGTGAGTTATTGCTTCATTTTTCCTTATTACACCACCATGAAAAAACTACAGAGAATAGGACATTCCTTCCTCTACCAAATAGACAGCAAGTAACTGAAGAAAGATGTTTGGGTAGAGAGACCAGAAAACAGAGACAAATGGTTTATAGCTGATTTTGTTGTTATGTAGCATGGTTAGAGCAAATGAGCAAAGTTGAGTTTATCGTCACTAGTCAGAAAGGGGCAAATTAGCTGATCCTTTTTAGCAAGTATCACCACCAAATTCCTCCTGCCATCTGACTTCCTTTCCCTTTCCAGTGGTGGTGCTGGGGCTAGAGGAAGCCCTGTGGTGCGGGCCTGACTGCTTTGTCTTTCTAAGGTGTGAGAGGGAGAATATAGAAATGGCAAATGCAAAACAACAGTCAGCCGCCCAAGATCACAAGCATCACTAAACCCATGCAGTTTGCAAGCGGACCTTGACTTAGCATCATGGCAAAGCAGCTGCAGAACCAGTGGGGCCTGAAAGCGAGTCTGTGTGAAAAGCATGGGTTGCTGCCAGTGCTCTCTTGCCAAGTTATTTGGGAAACAGGTCCCAGTCTACGCAAGAAATGCAGCTCAGCACTAACAAACACTCATAATAATACTCAGCGCTTTCGTTATAGATGAGGAGAATGAGGTACAGAGAGGTTAAACAACTTGCCTCCGGTCACATTAATTAACATAGGAGTCACATTAATTATTACAAAATTAGATGAGCTCCTTTAAAGCAGTGGAAAAACTCATGAACTTAATGGACTCTGAATCATGCCTTTATGGAGATGAAGCTCATATCTCCTTATCCTTACTTCTTTAATAGCCCCCATTTCCCCATTACCGCTCTTCTGATCTGAGTCAGATTGATTTGTATGTGGACTGAAGGGGGCTTGGGCTCAAACCTGAGTCAGAGCCCAGGCTTAGTGTGCAGTGTGGACATACCCTAGATGGACATGTACCTAGATGGACACATACTAGATGGACATGTTGAGCCAGTAGGAGCTATACTAAGCTTTTCTTGGCTATAATGTGCTCATAGCCTATTTGACCGTATGTTGTACAGTGATTGTAAGTCTCCATAGTAAAAACCCAAGGAAAGCAAGAAGTTTCGCAAATGAAATGTTTGTTTTTTTGATGTTTCCCAATTAAAACAAACTGCAGGCCTGATGTACTGGCTTCCTAATCACCAGTGATAATGAATCCATAACTTCTAATGAGATAAGGGTACCACCGTTTCTCATATGTGTCAGTAAGCAGCACAGACTAAATTTGGTTCCTTTTTAGATGAATTTAGTTTGGCAGCTCTGAAAACTGAAGACTGTTTTTTATCCAAGGTCAGGCAGGAGCAATAAAAATTCCCCTATGCTTCCTTACCTTAGTTCTTGAAGGTCTGTATTAGAGCTGGGCAGAAAATGTTTTTCCTGTCTCCTAAAAATTTTCAAGATGCTAAAAAATGTTGTACTTTTAAAAACATTTTTTACTTTAAATCTACTAACATTTTGAAACAAATTTTCATTTCAACTTGATGAAACTTTCTAGTCTGAAAATCTCAGAACAGAATATTTCAACAATTTCAAAACTTTTTTTTCAAAAATATTTTGAGTAGGGAGAGTCATTGCAATTGAGACCATTTCATGAACAGTTTCCGTTTTAACAAATTGGAATTTTTCAGCGAAAAAATTGTTTAAAAAAAATTTCTGACCAGTTCCAATCATCATTGAGATCCATTCTCAAGGGGAGATGGGTAGTGTAATATCAGGGCTTTCTGTAATTCATCCATCTTTGGCCGCCTTGCTGTGATTATCAATAATGGTTCCAATTATCATGAATCATGTAGCAGTTTGCTTTTGGTTTTGTTGGTTCCTTTTTTTGCTTGCTGTGTGTGGATACCTATTCAGTGGGACCTGAACTGAGCCAGCCACTCGTTTCACAACGGCAGCCTGGATAGCCATCAGATAACTGCCTTTCTATCACTACTGACCTAGACTGTAGTCAGACCATTAAACTAGAGATTAAAAGTTCTGTATCCCACAGTAGTTCTCCTGGACACTCTCAAGATCAAGCCGTACTCAGTATCCTAAAATAATTCTGCTTGCTAAAGGAACAAACATGGTTAGGGATTTTTAACAGAAGTGGTTGGATTTGGTTTGTTTTTGTGCGTTCTGCTTATTTCAGGGTATTATGGAGTTGCTGTTTTTCCTCCTCCTTCTCCTTCTGTTATTTGTCAGAGATGCCCAGTGGGCTCAAGAAGGCACCTCTAGATATTGTATAAGTTTAAATAAATAAATGATATACTGTCTTCAGGTCCCCATAGAGTGCCAAGGAAGAGAAGAGGGGTTTTAAGATAATGCATGGAGGATGTACAAAAACAATGAGGAGTCCAGTGGCACCTATAAATCTGTTAGTCTTTATTGGGCATCAGCCTTCATGGGTTAAAAAAAAAAAAGAAGTGTTTTTTTACTCACAAAAGCTTATGCCCAAATAAATCTGTTAGTCTTTATGGTGCCACCGGACTCCTTGTTGTTTTTGTGGATACAGACTAACACAGCTACCCCCGATACTTGACACCATGGAGGATATAGATGACAGCCCAGTGATTTATTTCTGCACGTCCCATAGTGAGGGAAGCCATGCAAAGCTGCAGATGACATGTCAAACTGGATATATTTACCCAGTGATAATGCAAAGCACATAGACATATATAGGAGAGGCGGGAACTGGGATGTTAATGCTGAGATCCAGGGAACAGATAGATTAGCGTTTGGGCATAATTTCTCAGGCCTTCACTCTTCCCACAGAGAACATGGTAGTAGCCTCCTGGAAGGTAGCACCTGATGAGGTTGTACTGAAGGCAGCGTCTCTTATTTTGGGTCACATTCCTGGCTGGAGTAGAGTTACTGTCGGAAAAATGGTGTTATGTAGAAAAGATGGGATCGAGATGTGGCCACTCAGGGAGAGAGGGAGGCGAGAATGGCATAACCCCCTCTCCCAATCTCCCCACACAAAAAAAAAAAAAAAAAAAGACATGGACCATGCAGTACTTGGATGCTTGGGAATGGTCTATTCCAATACAAGAACGAGCTGCTGGTTTTCTACTGCCACTCGCTGATTTTGATCCCTGCATCATCATTTATGTTAGCAGCAATTGGAATATGGGTGTCTGGCAGGATGAAAGGCAAGCCATGGAGGGTTTATTTTCTCCCTTGTGTACAATTATCATCTCTTTGCAAATGTTTGCAAGTAAAAATAAATAAATAAATGCTGAAGCGAATCCTAGATCTCATCTCCAATTAGATTAAGACCCAGAGTTATGGAATAATAAATATTCTAACCACAGCTGTACAGCTTCACAATCATTTTAAGACTGATTTTAGCCTACGGCCCTGGAAAAGTGACTTCAACAAAACTTAAAGAGATTAAGTCTGATTATTAAGTGAAAACGCTTGTCTAGACACATGAGTGGCTTTGCAGCACTGTTAAAAAGCTCTGCGTTTCTTCCCCAACTGAAACGGGGCATGGAGGCCTGAATTGCTATGGTGGTGACTGGTGGAGCAGAATGGGAGAGTACCTTCAACACCCTTGCAGGTACGTGCATGCAAAGTGGAGTGCCAGCAGGGCCAGATAGTGAAAACTTCTCAAGCCCTAGCTTGCAGGTACAATTGGGCTGTCTGTTACAGAAACTATCTATGAATATTTATATACAAAGTTTATAGTGCATTTGACCTGGGACCTTCAGTTCTATGTCACAGGCCTCCGCCACTTGAGCAAGAGGAATAACTGTTGCGAGTAGCAGGCCCTTCCCACCCCCATGGACTGACTACTACATTGGGACATGATGCACTTAACTCATGTGCTCTATCTAGTTGTATGTGGGACAAATGTACTAATCACAGGATCAATATATAATTAGATTACGTACAAAAGATCACATTACAGTTGAGAAGTCAAGCACTCAGAAGTTAGGAAATACCAGAATTAAGCTTGCTGAGCTAACTAAAGCTTCTCAACAAAACAGCAGCAAGATTTATTTTATTTATTTGTTTTTTAAAACATAGCAAACACCTGATATGGAAAATTTCACCCTGAACAGTTAAAGTTTGGCAAAGTTACAAGCAATTGAAAACAGGGTCTTATAACAAGACGGGTCAGGCAACCTTGACGATAGGCACCACTATCTGCGCCGCCTAAAATAACTTGTACTTGTTTTTCTTCATTCGTTGCCAATCACAAATCCGCTCATACCTTGCTGGAGTGTCATGTGGCTGTTTAAAGGATGTTAGGATTCTGCATATTGCACCTTTAATTGAGGGCAATCTCCCTGCTTGTCTGCTGGAGGAGCAGTGCTGTGACTGGGTTCCAAACCATCATGCTGCTCTCTCGCATGGGGACTTGGGCTGAGATTCCCAAAAGGATTCCACCCCGGCCCAGTTCTGTTCCTACTGATATCAGTCAGAGTTTTAACCACCACGCAGAGTTAGGCTGGTGCTGATAGCTCCTGCAAATTCCACCATCACCCCCCAATCCTGCAAACGTACGTATGTTATGCTCATGAGCAGTCCCCCTGAAGCCATGTGTGCGAAGTGCTGCCAGGATTGAGGATTTAGATTAGTTCTTTTTTTACAGCTTTTCTTTAAAATAAAAGGAAGCCAGACTGCAAAGGTCTTGTTTTCCTCGGTGCATTGGGGTAATATAGCACTCAATAAGCCCTGCCCCTTGAACATTTTGGCCTTTTACATTCCTCAGTGATTTTGTTTTCCCTCTGAAAACAAGTTGTGGAATAGGTGATGATATTTATAATGCTGGCCATCCAGTTACAGCTGCCTGCTCGTATATTTTGGAGGCCTCCCGTTCCAAGATGTCATGTGGAATTTATATCCCAGGGAACATTTTATCTGTAACTAAAGCAATGGCTAATAAGTCAAAGACTGAACTGGAAATGTTACAGGGAAATAATTCTTATTTTTAGCATTTCTAAATTTTAAAATGTGACCCTCCCCCCACATTTCATGCACAAAGACTACCTTCATTCATGTTTTTCAGTGTATTACCTCTATAATTCAGACTGGCTTTCGATATCATTCACCTCCTGTCTGCTAATCTAATCAAAATAACAGAGGCCGAGTCCATAAGTAACAATTAACAGTTTTCTTAATCCATTTTACTGTGATGTACTCCTGGGGTACAGCCTGAAACTGTGGGACCCCCCTTACCTCTGCAGCCTGGGCTGTCTCTCACAAAGCTATGCCAGTGACAAACAGCAAACCCCTCTAGGCGCCGTAGTCACTCGACCATCCACATGTGAAGATCCACACTCAGCAAAATTTCATGAAGGTTCTCCAATCCAAGCCACTCATGAATTAAACAGAGAGAGGCAGCAGCCAATCACCCCACCCCCCAGCCTTGCATCCCAGAAATATATTGTCTTAGACTGCTCAAGACTCCCGTGGACAGTGCAAGCTCATTAATTAGTCTTTCACTCCAACGAGGGGTAGTGGCTGTGCAACAGCCCTCATGATTCAGAGCTAAGCACTTCAACCAAAACCCACACTGTTTTAGGTTAAATATAAAACGGGTATATTAACTTCAGGAAGATAGATTTTAAGTGATAATAGGTAGCTGGCATAGAGATGAAAGTTGGTTACATAAAAAACAAAAATAAAATCGCAGTCTAAATTCTACAGACTAAGCAAGATTTGAATCAAGCAATTTCTCACTCTAATAGATGTTACAGGCAGTTTACAGTTCTTATTCCACAGGCTGGATCCTCTTCCCAACCTAGGACCAATCTCCCCAGTTCAAAGTCTTTGTTTTCCAAACGATCTTCCTGGTGTTGAACTGAGGGAGGAGAGAGGCCATGTGGTGATGTCACTGTCCCTCTTCTATGCTTTCCTCCAGCTGCTAGAAAGAGCCTTACTGTGTCACGAGTTAGGTAGCCCTCATTGAGTACCTGACCTATCAGAGGGGTCTCTGGGAGAGTGGATTCTTCTTGATGGGCCATCAACACATGATGTAAATCTGTCTGGTCCGTTGCTCCATTGTTGCCACTGAAGGTCTGGCTGTGGGCGTCTTCCAACCTTACAATGTATTTCAGTAACACACACATAGCCAAATTCCATATCTTCACATACAATGATAGTACACACACTTCAACAGGATGATAATGTTCAACAGATCAAGATGTCTTAAATGATACTTCACAAGGCATACTTTACATACAAAACATATCCTAATCATATCACAGTAGTGACTATGGGGTTTCCAGCATGCTATTTTGAGGTACAGTGTGTCACACCTATACATTCATACTTGTAATTACCAGACCTTTTGTATCCAGCTACTCACTCACCTAAATCTTCTTATTAAATCCCACAGTGCAGCCAAAAGACTTCCCCTGGAACTTCCCCTGGAAGTACTCAAAGTTGTAGGAAGGCAGCCTTGTGGTTAAGGCCCTGCCCTGGGGGGCTAGAAGTCATGGTTTAATTCCCAGCTCTGTCACAGACTTCTTGCGTGAACTTGGGCATGTCACTTAGTTGCTCTGGTTTTTCTTCTGTAAAATATAGACAATACTTCCCTACTTTGTTGTGAGGGTAAAGTAATTAGTGTTTGTGAAGAGATTGGATACAGTGGCGATGGGAAAGAGACATATAAAGGCCTAGATACAGAATATCCTCCTCCACTAGAAAGTAATCTGATCTAGGGCTGGAAAACAGGACCTCTCTTTAGTTCTAATCACAGCTCTGAGATTAGCTCTTTCTATGGCTTTTTGTCAAATTCCTTAACTTCTCTGTGCCTAAAGTTTCTCCATCTGTGAAATGGAGATATTAACCTACCGGCATCCCAGGTGTGTTTATAAGCAACAATTCATTCATGTCTGTGGAGTGCGTTGAGAGTGAAGTGTTTTTATTTCTGACCTGCAGCGTAGTTAAGAATCTCACATTGTTTTTTGCTCCAAAGCATGGTGTGCTTTGGTATTAGAGAGGAGTTATCATAGAATGCAGACTAACATTTGAAAGCCGTTATTATTAAATGAATGCAGATGGCACAATCGGGTAGTTGATTAGTGCACTGGCCTCTGACCTCTGAAGCAGCAGTTTGATAGGGTCTCATGTTGGTCACAATTAAACCACTTCATATTTTGTCACTGTCCAAGGGAGGCTTAGGCCTGGAAGACCAGAGAGAATCACTGGCTACTCAGCTGGCAATGCTATAAGAAATGCAATGAATGAATTCCAGCTGAGAACATTCCACAAAACTCCTACTGACTCAACTAGAAGGATTCTTATTCCACCTGTGTGGGAGAGCTACTGTCTGCTAGGGTCCTTCAAGGCACTGAACTGCTTGGGTCTTTCCTTGAATGCCAGCCCATGGTAATGTACAGAATGCACAAACAGCCCACCTGACTACTAGGTAGGGGACTTCACTAACTGGTCTTTGTTTTGATGTCTCTCCATCAATTGGCAGGCAAAACATCAACATGAGCTGCACTTGGAACTCTTTCCTAATGAGAAATGTGGGAGGAAGCTGGACTTTGAAATGGCTCATGGTATCTGCATCTGGGTCCAGGAGCCCCTTCAGAGTCCAATATATTTTTCTCATTCAACCCCTGTGGAGTTCCTGACAAAATCCAAATAATAGCCCCCACAAAGGGACAGCTTTGCGCTGCTCAGAATGACACCCACTTAGTGTAGAATAGAAGGAGCAGGAGGGAGTGAAAAATTTCCCAGACAATTGATTTGTTTTCCCACTTCTCTGAACACTTTGAAGTTTCAGCACAGGACCATAGAAATTAGCTCCATCCAGCTTATCACCCCGGCTTCCGCAGTGGCCAGGAGCAGATGATTCAGAGGAAGGCACAAGAATCCCTTTAACAGACAATTATTCCATAATTGTCTATCCTAGGCACTTATACAGCCCAAGTTAACATAATATCCGAGCACCTCACAATCCTGAATGTGTATATCCTCGCAATGCCCCTGTGAAGCAGGGCTGTGCTGTTGCCCTCATTCTACAGATGAGGAACTGAGGCAACACAGAAACAAAGGTATTTAGGCACCTAAAGATGCAGATGGAACTGGGTGGGGTTTTCAAAAGTGCCTAGGCACCTAACTCCCTTTGGGGAATCCCCATCGGGGCCTATCTGCATTTTTAGGCATCAAATACCTTTCAAAATCTGGTCCTTAGGTACTCATCCCAAAGCATAAGTTACTTTTGGAGATGTGGGGCCCAGGTGCTTTTCCTCAGTGGTTTTACTTCAACTAGATCCCAGGAATGTGACGGACTAGTTCACAGTAGCCTTTCTTTGCATTTGTCAACCATGAATTTTATCTGCCATCCTGCCCAAGTGCTTCCCATTCACCTCTGAAGTTCCTCACTCTTCTTGAACCCTGAGGAGCATAAATAATTTTGTATCCTCTGCAGATTTTGCTACCTCCCCCATCCCCCTCTATGTCCAGATAGGGATGATGTGGGAGGTTGTGATGGGTTATGATGACAAGGTGGTGCTGGAGAAGGGGCAATTTAGCTCCTGTGACACTAGCTTAGGAATCACACAGACTCCACACAGAGGGAGTCTGCGCTGTAAGCGTTTGTGCCTTTCTTGCAGCAGCAGCTAGCAATGGGGCTGCACCATTAGGGTAGGCAGGGTTCAGGTGTATGTACCACTGGGTCATGAAAACCTGCTTAGAGCAAGAGGAGGTGACACAATGGTAAATACTCCCGAGTTTGGTATTTCCTGGTGTTTCTGCACTGCCGCTCCCATCGCTTGTACCACCAGGGTAGCGGCATTGCTTCTGGGACATGGGTAGTGGTCTCTGTAGTGTAAAGAAGGCCATAGTGGCATGGAGTGGTTAGCTGGTCATACTCTAGCTCCCTGGCATCCTGACACACCCTCCACCCCTTACATATGCTAATTCCCAACTCTGTTTCCTTATTTGCTTGCCACTCTCCTACCTGTTGCCTCAGTGTATGAGCCATGGCCATCCATTTTCAGGGGACATGGTGGCCCCTTAGAAAGCCCTAGCATGGGAACCAGGGCCTGCCAGCTGGCTCCATTCTGTTTGCCCTCTCTTTCCCTGCACCTGCCACTGCAGTGAGCTGCTTCTGGGACCCCCTGCCTCTGCAGTTCCATCCCCTGCTCTGTGCAGCGTGGAGGCTGGATTGCTTTCTCCATCGGTGCTGAATATTTTATTTTTTGATCTTCCCATAATCAGGTGCTTTATCTCAACCTTTTTTTTTTTTAAACAAAAAAGATTTTAATAAATGTAACCTCTTTAAATTGTGTAATTGTCGCTTTCCTGAGACCTTAGCAGAGCAGTAAGGGGAAAAATATGTACCGAGCAGTTTTGGTGCATTGATAATTTATTATCTAATAATCTCTTGTCTTCCTTTCTATTCCCAGCTTTCTCATTACTTGTACACGGCTTAATGCCCTGTTGCTAGCAGCAGGGTTGGGACGATATTGCAGAGCCAATTCTGCTCCTTTTTAGGATCAGGATGCAGTCGGGGGAGTGGGAGCTGTGTTGGAGATACAGATCCAGGCAGGATACAGATGTATAAGACCTGAGGCTGCCACGGGCACTGAGTGATTTAATTTCCCTCTTTCTCAGGGGAGGGGATGGTGGTGGTGAAGAACTGCCGTTTCTAGTGGTGGATGCTGTTGAACCATTTTATAGGGCTGATGTGTTTCCAAATATCTACCTCATGCTCCAGGAAGGAGGCTGCTGACTGTGCCCGGCCAGCTTTGAGTTCACTCGCTGACATGTGTTTAGTCAAATCTTCCCTTCTGCAGCTCTTTGTTTTATAGATCTTAAGTAGTTTGCAGCACTCTGAAAGCAGGAGTGTGATGAATTCAGTCCAGAGTTCACATTCCATTTGCATCTCAGTCGTGAGTAAAGTGACTCCTGTATACAGAATTTGGAAGAAGTATGGGATCCTTTAGGATGAAAGGTACAATATTGATCCCAAGGGCCACATTCTAGCACACCTAGGCTTTGTCTACACACAAAAATTGTACTGCTTTATCTATACTGTACAACTGCCCTAGGGTGGTTGCAGTTATAATGGTATGAAGGGCTTAATTTCAGTATAGTGGTTCCTGTACAGGAAGGAGAATAACTGTACTGGTGTAAGTGTTGTAGCAGTGCTGGTCTCAGGATATTAGAGAGACAAGGTGGGTGAGATAATATCTTTTATTGGACCAACTTCTGCTGGTGAAAGAGACAAACCTTTCAGCTACACAGAGTTCTTCATTAGGTCTTCTTCAGGACCTGAAGAGCTGTGTCACTTGTAAGTTTGTCTATTTCACCAGCAGAAGTTGGTCTAAAACCCACCTTGTCTCTTGAATATGCTTGTATAAGGCACCTTTATACCAGCGTATCAGTGGCCATGGTAGGGGTTGTTCTGGTGTAACTATACTGGTAAAAAAATCACACCCTTAACTGAGATATTGGTTAGGCTGACCAGATAGCAAGTGTCAAAAATCGGGACAGGAGGTGGGGGGGGTAATAGGTGCCTATGTGAGAAAAAGACTCCAAAATCGGGACTGTCGCTATAAAATCGGGACATCTGGTCACCCTAATATTGGTACAAAACTGTGTGCAGAGCAGTCCTTACTCTAACTGGATCAAGTGGGGAGTACTCAGTATGATACTGCAGCAGAATCTAACCCTAAGCTAGTAGACATCAATTCAGCACAGTTCTTGGTTGTAAATTACCTGTGCTTAGTCATGCTTAAGTACTTTTCTGAATTGGGATCTTAGTATCAGTGGTTATAATAACTCAGCTATGTTTAGATGTGAAACAGGCCCTGGAGTTTCTCCGTTCCCCAGTGGAACATGTGTTTCAAGTTAACTAGCTAACTCCTGTCCATGTTAAATAAGTATTTATTATTTGTACTGCTGTGGCAATTGAGATTGGAGTCCTATTGTCCTGGGTGCTGGACAGACACAGTGAGAGACATTCCTAGTCCCCAAAAGCTTCTGGTCCAAATAGACAGCACAGGCTCTGTCTTCTCTGCAAAAGAAGGTGTGCTTTCACATCCAGATAGATAACTATTTAGCTGTAAAATTGTAGTGGAGACAAGGCACCTAGCTAGTCAAGATTAGCCTCAGATGGGGAAGTTATAGGATTGGCTTCACTGAGCACAGCGAGGTAAATACTGCCTGGGCCTTCTCGCCACTCAGATATTACAGCAAGAGAGCTATCTTGAGTTATCTATCTCAATGTGAAAACACACTTTATTTTCCAGTGAAGACGTAGCCACAGACAGAGGGTGAGAGGAGAAACAGTGGCACGGAGAGGTGAAGTGACTTCCCCAAGGACACACAGCACATAAGAGATTGAGCTGGGATTATAACCCATGTCTCTGACTCCTAGTTCAGTGTCCTTCCCACTAGACCATGGTGCCAGGATCGACTGTCAGGACTATATTTCCAAGGAATCAGAGATTGGAAAACTTGTAACTTGTAGTGGTACAGTATTGCTGGCATGCATTGCTTTTCGTCTTGTCAGCCTGCCTTCTTTCCATTATGGTGATAAATGGAAAATTCTTTCCTTTACAATTTAACTTTAGATGAAAATTTGTATGACAGCTTCACCTACACCAGAGAGCTTCTCACAGAGATAAATTCATATGGCAAGTCATTTCTGGATCAGAGGGTTATTAATGAAGAGCCAGCATGGGTCATATAGCTGGTGACTGCTATAATTTGCAATTATTTATTGCATTTGAAAACATGTGAAATTTTTACCATCAAGGTTTGAGATGGATAGATTGATGGATATGATTAACTGAAATTGTATACAGCATGATTACAATAAGGATCTGGGACATTAAATGAAACCACTACTGGTTAGCTACCAAGTGTAAATTATTTACTTCAGTGCTTTAAAGCTTTATATGTTTGTAGATTTGCAGCTGACGCTGGTGAGGAAGGAGCAAAGTAGTACAGAAAACAAGTTTTAAAAATGGTGGAGCCAGATACATGTAGTGTAGCTGTGTGCTGAATAGGGAGCAAGAGCTGAGCTTTGACTACAGGGAAGCTAGATGTTGCTAGTCAGAGAGCAGAGCCGTATCATTTTATATAAAGAGAAAAGCAAGAGGCAGCGTGGTCCAGTGGATAGGGCACTGGGAGTGACGAGACTTGGGGTTCTGTTCTTGACCTTGCCATTCATTTGCTGTGTGACCATGTCCTTCACGATGTAGCTTAGGCTCAAATTTCAAAAGTGGCCTTTAATTTTGGGTGCCCAGGTTAAGATGTTTAGGAATCCAAGCTGAGCATCCAAAAATGGAGGTACCACAAATTAGAGCTGACTTTTGAAAACTTTCCCCTTCACTGTCCGCAAAATGGGGATAGCACTACTTATTCACCTTTGTCCAGGGCTTTGAGATTTCTGAGCGTCCTTGGACTGGCACTGTTCCTGGGTTCTATTCCTGGCCCTGCCATCCCACTGCTGTCTCCATGCACAGCTATGTAGTCCTGGCTATGCCGCTTGAGAATGGGTGAAAGTCATCAACTTAGGCCTCAACTGGAGTATTGTGTCCAGTTCTGAGCAGCACATTTCAGGAAAGATGTGGACAAATGGGAGAAAGTCCAGAGAAGAGCAACAAAAATGATTAAAGGTCTAGAAAAAATTACCTTTGAGGGAAGATTGACAAAATTGGGTTTGTTTAGTCTGGAAAAGAGAAGACTGAGAGGGGACATAATAACAGTTTTCAAGTACATAAAAGGCTGTTACAAGAAGGAGGGAAAAAAATTGTTCTTAACCACTGAGGATAGGACAAGTAGCAATGGGCTTAAATTGCAGTAAGGGAGGTTTAGGTTGGACATCAGGAAAAACTTCCTGTCAGGGTGCTTAAGCACTGGAATTATTGATTAGGGAGGTTGATGAATCTACATCATTGGAAATTTTTAAGAGCGGGTTAGCCAAACACCTGTCAGGGATGGTGTCATAAACATAAAGGGAAGGGTAAACCCCTTTGAAATCCCTCCTGACCAGGGGAAAACTCCTCTCACCTGTAAAGGGTTAAGAAGCTAAAGGTAACCTTGCTGGCACCTGACCAAAATGACCAATGAGGAGACCAGATACTTTCAAAAGCTGGGAGGAGGGAGAGAAACAAAGGGTCTCTGTCTGTCTATATGCTGTTTCTACCGGGGATAGACCAGGAATGGAGTCTTAGAACTTTTAGTAAGTAATCTAGCTAGGTATGTGTTAGATTATGATTTCTTTAAATGGCTGAGAAAAGAATTGTGCTGAATAGAATAACTATTTCTGTCTGTATATCTTTTTTGTAACTTAAGGTTTTGCCTAGAGGGGTTCTCTATGTTTTGAATCTAATTACCCTGTAAGGTATCTACCATCCTGATTTTACAGAGGTGATTTCTTTACTTCTATTTACTTCTATTTCTATTAAAAGTCTTCTTGTAAGAAAACTGAATGCTTTTTCATTGTTCTCAGATCCAAGGGTTTGGGTCTGTAGTCACCTATGCAAATTGGTGAGGCTTTTTATCCAACATTTCCCAGGAAAGGGGGGGGTGCAAGTGTTGGGAGGATTGTTCATTGTTCTTAAGATCCAAGGGTCTGGGTCTGTAGTCACCTAGGCAAATTGGTGAGGCTTTTTACCAAACCTTGTCCAGGAAGTGGGGTGCAAGGTTTTGGGAAGTATTCTGGGGGGAAAGATGTTTCCAAACAGCTCTTTCCCAGTAACCAGTATTTGTTTGGTGGTGGTAGCGGCCAATCCAAGGACAAAGGGTGGAATATTTTGTACCTTGGGGAAGTTTTGACCTAACCTGGTAAAGATAAGCTTAGGAGGTTTTTCATGCAGGTCCCCACATCTGTACCCTAGAATTCAGAGTGGGGGAGGAACCTTGACAGATGGTCTAGTAGATAATACTTAGTCTTGCCATCCATGATCCAGACCGGAACTTTGACATGTTGCAAAAGGGCTTGGGTCAGATCCTCCTTCTATTCAGGCCCATACCACTGTTTCCCCAAACCCCTCGGTTCCACTTTTTTTTTTAAAGGGAGTAGGATCGAGGGGGAAGAAAAATCAATTTTAGTATTAATGGAAGATTGGGATATCTTTCTTCGCCAATCAGTGCAATTCTGATGTAAGAGTCAATCTGGAGAGTGCTAGATCTGACTTTGAGCTGGTCTCATCGAGGGAAATTCATCCCTGAATAAATTAGTTGGTGACTGACAAGAAAATATTACAAATTATGTATTTGATGATTTTATTCAGTCACCTGTAGAGCAGGTTGAATAGTGGAGAAATGTATGTGTGAATGCATTGTGATATTTGACAGAAATACTGTGCAACCAGCGCCAATCCAAGTTCTCTTGTGATGGCTCCGTGACAGCAGGAGCTTCGTGGATCAGGCATATGAACAAAAGCAAAATCTCCATCCTAGGCCAGCGTAAGTTATGCCAGGCATTTTTAGTGTCATGGCAGGTTATAAAGGGCTAACTCCTACAGTTTTGTGACATTCTTCACCTACAGCTGAGTGCCTCGGGAAAAGGGTGCAGAATTCTGTCCTGCTTTTGAAATCCTCAGAGGAACTAATACCAATCTGATGCTTGCAAGTGAAAGGCCCACTGATCAGTATGAGCTTTGGGAAAGCTTGTTGCCTTCAGTGGGAAATGGGCTTTTGGAGAAAGGGATTTGATTCACAGAGCCAAACCATCAAGTGGTGATCTGTAAAACTGAATTACATGGTCGTTGAGGCTGCATCAGAATGAATCTTTTCAAATGCAGTGTGCTGGTTAAAGGGACATTTCTCTACCAGTCCCTAGCTGTGTTCTTTTCCCAGACAGAACTGTCACTTCTTGCTATATTCTGTGTCTGCATTGTGGGTTTTTTTTACACCCAATGTAGCTACAACAATGCAGCCATATCAGTGTAAAACCCCAGCGTATCTATCTAACCTATATGGCCTATGTCACCATAATATCTGAACTGTTTGTGTGTGTGTACGTGTGTATGTGTGTAAAGACAAAGTGAAAATGGGATGCACACAGCTTATCAACTACTCCCACACTAACAGAAAATCTTAAAAGGCGACCAAGTCCACTAGAAATTATGGTACGAAAAAGATGCCACTAGGAAATATCAGTGTAATGGGATGAAACTCATAGAGAAAGGGGGGACTAATGCATGAGGCAGCTCAGAATGGAAATAGCAGCACTGAACAGTATATCCAATCTGTTCTGAGCCATGACCCACCTCTACCACCATGCGGGGGATCTTCTCCTTCCTAACTGGGTTTAAAATGGTCACAGAGAGAGACCTTCTAAATGCAATATATAATTAACCCATGGAACTCACTGCTATTGGATATTATAGAAGGAAATTGCTTTGTAAGATTCCAAACAGGATTAGACATTTTGGGGCAGATTTTCAATTTCTCTACACCATCTGGGGACAGATTTTCAAAAGAGCTCAGCATAAGGATGCTGAAATCCTCTGAGAATCTGGTCCTTTTTGAGTAAAAACAGAAGCTGAAGTGACATTAGTTAGGGCCCAAATGACAAGGGACCTCAGTCCATGTGCTTAAAAATGTAAGCTGATCATCAGCTGGACTCAGGGTGAAATTTCACACATGGCACAAGTGTCAGGATTTTTATGCTTTCTTTTTTTGAAGTATCTAGGACTGGCTGTTGTTGGAGACAAGACTAGCTTGTTGTGGTTTTTTTATGGAAAATTGGGTTCTGATGAAGTGAATTGTTTTATGAAAAGTGTCTGCTTTCCATGGAAATTTTTGATTTTTCATTGAAAAATGGAACTCCTGAAAACAGAAATATTTTAATTCTGAAATGCTGCCACTCTGCACCATGAGAGTTGCCATTCACATGATTCATGCTGCTGTTCTCATGTGTGGATTGGGATCCCCATCCAAATGACATCTCCTAGGATGCCCTGCAATCATGTAACTACCATGATGGTCAGCCTCTCTTCACTGAGAGGGGGGCCTGTGGTGCATTCTGAGAGATGTAGGCCAACCAAGGAGCCTGGTCTATAGAGAAAAAATGGAACATGAGGTACCCAAACTACAACTCCTGTGAGGCCTGGTGATGGCATTTCAGAATGAAAATATTTTGATTTTCAATTTTTTTCACCAGAATCTTGAAATCTTCCATGGGAGGAGGGGAACCCGGTTTCCAACCAGCTCTCATGGCGATGTGTGTCTAGGTGGCTCATTGAGATGCCCCAATGCAGCAATTCCAATGTAGGAGAGGGGAACTGTGTATGGCTTGTGCTCCACATGAACTAATTTTCTGAATGGGAGTGCAAGACTCCCCTCGCCCTAAGGCCTCCACTGTCTGGGTGTATCTCCTCAAAATGTAATAATCTTCAGGGTCTTCCCAAAGTGCCCAGAGGCAGTTTATGAGAAATAGGCCAAGTTCTGTGCCCTGCTTTGCTGAAGAGGACACACACTGATTTATATTCTGCTGTAACCCCAGCTGGGTCTATTCCACACACATATATTGAGGCTGCTGAGCTCTCCTTCTAGCTGCATCCCTTGGATCTGAAATGAAAGCAGCATAATTGGATGCACCAACATAGTGGACAATGACAAAAAGCATTTTTCTAAAAGCATCCCCCGCCATTACAGAAAGATTACATCTGATGTGATAAACCAGCATCGCTCCTCGTTGGTACCACTGCTAAGTAATTTACCCTTACAGAAAAGAGTCTGGTTATTGCAGTATATTTGCTGCAGCCATCTAGGTGAAATTATTTGTTTCAAACAAGAAAAAAAATAGGAATTTTGCTTTCATATTTTCCAATAATTCAAACTCCTTGGAGAAAAATGAGATATTGACCTAGAGTCAGAGGTGGAGAACACCCATTATTGAGAATGATTTAAAAAGGATGGAGGCAAGAGGAGAGGACAGGGGTTCGGACACACATATACACACACACCTCGCTTGAAAATGGTCTAAAGGAAAGCGGTGCTAAAAACAGAAATGGGGATTGCTAGAAGAAAGAGGTGTGTACCTGACAGCATGAAGGGGTTTCCATTGGGACTAGGTGGATGGTTCAGGGAAATAAATATGAACCTGTTTGGACTATGCATTGGACTATGGAATTAAAGATTAATCTTTAATTAAAGAATATGTCATGTGATGAAACTTCCAGGAATACGTCCAACCAAAACTGGCAACCCTAGACTTTGCTGGATTTGGACGCATCAAAACTTTGGGGCCCATTGTCCCAAGAACACCCTCTTCCCCTGCCCCCCTTCTCTGTATCACTAGCAGTATGTGTACGGTGCATACTAACCAATCTGGAGTCTTGGTCATGCCTGTCCCCCCTCACTCTTCCCCTTGGGCATGTTGTAATGTGATCTAAGGGGAGCAAGGGAGTCACTTGGATGGACAGTGCATTTCTCGCCCCTGGGATCCTGCTTTGGCAGCAGCTAGCCAGCAGCAATGCAATGTTCATTGCCTCCTGCCCACTCGTGTTTCTAGGCCCCCTTGGACTGATTGCTTTGGCATGCTCATTCTCCCCTGAGAGCAGTGTGAGTTTGGGTTTGGATTGGCATTGTGATGAGATCAGAAGAACTGCAACTGTGGGAATTAGGGCTGTCAAGCGATTAAAAAAAATCATGATTAATCATGCGATTGAAAAAATTGAAAAATTGAAAAAATCATGCGATTGAAAAAATAATCATGCTGTTAAACAATAATAGAATACTATTTATTTAAATATTTTTGGATGTTTTCCACATTTTCAAATATATTGATTTCAATTACAATGCAGAATAAAAGTGCACAGAGCTCACTTAATTTTTTATTATAAATATTTGCACTGTAAAAAAAAAAGTAGTATTTATCAATTCACCTAATACAATCGCTGTAGCGCAACCTCTTTGTCCTGAAAGTTGAACTTACAAATGTAGAATTATGCACAAAAAATAACTGCATTCAAAAATAAAACAATGTCAAACTTTAGAGCCTACAAGTCTACTCAGTCCTACTTCTTGTTCAGCCAATTGCTTAGACAAACAAGTTTGTTTACATGTGCAAGAGGCAATGCTGCCCACTTCTTGTTTACAATGTCACCTGAAAATGAGAACAGGTGTTCGCATGGCCCTGCTGTAGCTGACATTGCAAGATATTTACGTGCCAGATGAGCTAACGATTCATATGTCCCTTCATGCTTCGACCACCATTCCAGAGGATGTGTGTCCATGCTGATAATGGGTTCTGCTCAATAACGATCCAAAATAGAGCAGACTGACACATGTTCATTTTCATCCTCTGAAGTCAGATACCACCAGCAGAAGGTTGATTTTCTTTTTTGGTGGTTCGGGTTCTGTATTTTCCACATCGGAGTGTTGCTCTTTTAAGACTTCTGAAAGCATGCTCCACACCTCATCCCTCTCAGATTTTGGAAGGCACTTAAGATCCTTAAACCTTGGGTTGAGTGCTGTAGCTATCTTTAGAAATCTCACATTGGTACCTTCTTTGTGTTTTGGCAAATCTGCAGTGAACGTGTTCTTAAAGCGAACAACATGTGCTGGGTCATCATCTTAGTCCGCTATAACATGAAATATATGGCAGAATGTGAGTAAAACAGAGTAGGAGACATACAATTCCCCCCCAAGGAGTTCAGTCACAAATTTAATTAATGCATTATTTTTTTAACGAGTATCATCAGCATGGAAGCATGTCCTCTGGAATGGTGGCCAAAGTATGAAGGGGCATATGAATGTTTAGTATAACTGGCACGTAAATACCTTGCAATGACAGCTACAAAAGTGCACACATACGTTGGCAATCCTAAAGCTTCCAACCTGGATCACATTGTAAAAACTGGATGGAGAGAGTGGAATAGCATCAAAGATGTTGGAACATGTGTATGTTGCACCACCATGTTTAACATCTGGGGAGTATGAGATGAGGTTAAAGCCATCAATACCATAACATCATGCTACACTGATAGCAACATGACTTTCTTGCAGACAGGTTACATCAATACTGTGACAAGTGGCTAGGGCACTAATGATGCTGCATTGGCTGTTGACAGACCCTCAACATTAAACTGAAGAATTTGAAGTGCCAGTCCAATGGCTTAAAAGTTCAAGAATGGCAATATATTGGGGTCACATTCAGATGGCATGTGACCAAGATTCGTCAGCGAATTTAGTCTGCTGGTTGGATCAGTACAGATGGACAAGTCAGTATATCAGACCTTAACCCATCATAGGGGTCTCAGATTTGAATATGTGGAGCTGAAACACACAAAATTTTAGGGTATGGGTCAGAACCAAACCACAGGGGGCTTATTTTCTGGGTTCTGGTTCAGTGCTGCTGAAATATTGTGAGAGCTGGTGATCTCCTGAGATATCATCCATTTGTGGGCAAAATCTTACTTAGAAGATGTTTTGGTGATATTGACTCCAAACCTCAACCCCAGCTCTGATTTGAACTCTGACCTTAGACTCCAGATTAGACCATCACCCCCTTGACTCATCTTCAGTTATCGTGCTGGGATTACAATTCTGCCACCCTTAATTTCTCTAGTTAGCAAAGTATGAGGCTTGCCATTTGGAGGCTGGCTTGGACAAAAAAGGTTTGCTTCTTGTTTTTTAATAATTTTGAAAATGCTGTTACCTGAGGATAGGTGCGTATCCTGGCCAGCACTTGGGAGTCTAACATTCTTCCCAAGACTAAGACAAGTGTAGCTGTGTGAAAAAAGACGTGCCCTTTATTTTCTGTTCGGGAAAACAAGGAGAAAATGAAACAAGAAGGGAGCAAGATATGTACAGCTGAAGGGAAGAGAAATGCAGCAGGTGTAAATTCCTGCAGGAGAAAATGAGATAATACTTAGCAATTCATAGATTCCAAGGCCAGAAGGGACCACTGTGATCATCTCGTCTGACCCCCTGTATGACACAGGCCAGAGACCTGCCCCAAAATCATTCCCAGAATGGATCTTATAGCAGAGCATCCAATCTTGATTTAAAAATGGTCTGTGATGGAGAATCCACCACAACCCATGTCCCTTGGTAAGTTCTCTCAACGGTTAATTACTCTCACTGTTAAAAATGTATGCCTAATTTCCAGTCTGAATTGGTTTACCTTCAACTTCCAGCTATTGGATTGTGTTGCACCTTTCTCTGCTAGATTGAAGAGCCATTATTACATTTTTGTTCTTGATGTAGCCACTTATAGACTGTAATCAAGTCATCCCTTAGCCTGCACTTTGTTAAGCTAAATAGATAGACTTAAGGAGCTCAGTCACCATAAAACATGTTTTCTAAATTGTGAAGTCCTTTCCATTTAAGAACTTCAAAGAACCTCACAAACACTTTACCAGTGGCCTCACTACAGTGTTGTATGGGGTAGGTCAGTATTATTATCCTCATTTTACAGATGGGGGAAAATGGAGGCACAAAGATGCTAAAAGCTTGTGTCTGCATGAGGGTAGATGGTAATGCGCTCTATGGGGATGTGATTTCTAAAGCACACTGTGTTGCACATTAATTGGTCCATGTAAACCTTGCTGACGTGCACTAAGGGTTCCCTCGTGCACTTTAAGATAGTACTGTTTCAAACAGCACTATGATAAGGTGCACCAACAGGGTCCACGTGGACCAATTAATTTGCAACGCGTGTGCTTTAGAAATCATCCCTCCCTCCCCCCCTGAGTGCATTCAGCCCACCGTGTAGACAAGCCCGAAGAAACAGGAAGCGTATGGCAGAGCCATTCCTAAAGCCCGGGTTTTCTGGTTCCCAGCCCTGCGCCTTAATCACAAGATGGCCTTTCTTGTAGCTATGACGATGAAACTATAGGGAAAAAATGTGAAGAGGCTGTTGATAATGTGCCACTTCATGCAGAAAACTCAATTTTTCTTATAATTTTTCATCAAAACTGTAAAACATTTTTGACCAAAAAAAAAAAAAAAGTGAAAATTTGTTGCTGATTATTTTTCAGCCAGCTCTATTGAAAACTTGGTACATTTCTGGGGGACGGAAGGGGGGAACTTATTGAGAGTTCTTTGGAAGGGAAGGACTTACCCCAGGCATAACCCTCACAGCGGGGCTAGAGCTTGAGAGTCCATAGGTTTTTAAGACCGGAAAGGTTCATTTTGATCATCTAGTCCGACCTCCTATGTAACTCAGGCCAGAGAATTTCACCAAGTGCTCCCTTAAGCATAACATGTGGTTGAGCTAAAAGACATCCAGTCTCGATGTCAATACCTCAAATGACAGAGAATCCAACACATCCATAGACAAGTTGTTCAAAAGTTTAATCCCTTCCCTGTTCAAAACGTGCACGTTGTTCCTTACAGAGTATTCTGATGCTCAAGTATTGTGGCGTTAAAGGGACAGCTCTGCTTTACTTATAGTTCCTTCCTTAAATTCTCTCCTGCCAAAGGCTTGTGAAACTTCTGCACATCAGGGGCCCAGGCAGTAAATTTAACATTTCTCATGAACGTGCAGGTCAGTTGGTGGCTGTCTTACACACTTGGACATGATTTAATATCATGCGCTCGTCTGAGGAATCAGCAGTGGGCCTGGATGGAATATAGTTCCCCAGGAGACTGTTTTGTAACCTGAAAATGAAAGCCTAAAACCTATCAGGATGCTCTCCAGCTCCAAAGTTAGAAGTTAGAACCTAGCACTGTGCCAGGAACCATGAAAGCTGAGCAAACTGCAACCTCTCAAAACTTGTAAATGGAAGCCTAAGTAGATAGACTATCTGGAGAATGGTTGCACTCTCTACCCTGCTTAGATTCTCAGTACATGAATTGGCCGGATAATGACAGACAGATCCTCAAATCACAATTGAAAGTGTTGTGAGAGAGCTGCCTCACTCTACTAACTTCCAATAATTGGGGAAGCGGTTGCATTAGAGTTTGTGCACTGCAGTGGAAGAGATCTATTAAGAATACTTTCCAGGCCTAAGCTGCTGGGGAGAACAGTTAATTGAAATTACAGCACTTATTTTAATTGTGTCTTCCTGTCAGCTTTTGCTCGAATTGCAGTGCAGAACTGATTTCACCACTTTGATAGTTCCACTGCTGAGCCCAGCGACTGTATAGTATCAACACGAGTTTCTGCATTAGGTTGGGGTTTACTTTTTAATTTTTTGTTTAAGGTTAGCAGAATTTCCGAGCTGTGCAGCATTAATTCCTGGAGTTCTCTCTGGTAGTGGGAGAGGGCTGTCTTCCTATTTTCAGTTCCCAGCATACTCATAGCCTCAATCTCAACTTGTGGAGTTCCCTGTTTCCCACGCTAGAGCGAGGGGCTGCTCTATGTCATACTGGAATGGAGCTGTTGCTATTTCTCTAGCCCTCAAGGTTCTCTCAGCCCTATAGTGAATGTTTTCTGACCTCTAACTCCCAATGTTCCTTACATCTCTGTCTGGGAAGGGCTGTCTCCATACTAGTAACACACTTTTAAGGTGAGAACCTCCTTCGTGCTCAGAGTTCCATCTGCCCCATACTAAGAATAGACTGGCTTCAGACTTCCCTTGACTTTTTCCCCTGCATTTTTATGAGCGTCCATCTCTTGATTAGGATTTCCTATCCACTATCCTTCCTATTATCAACTTTGGCTCAGATGATTTATTTCCCTTGCTCGGTAATAACTTCTGCTACACGCTTTGCAATCTTATCAGTGACAACCTTACCACAGGCTGCCGTCTGACCATAGAATCATAGAATCATAGAATATCAGGGTTGGAAGGGACCTCAGGAGGTCATCTAGTCCAACCCCCTGCTCAAAGCGGGACCAATCCCCAATTAAATCATCCCAGCCAGGGCTTTGTCAAGCCTGACCTTAAAAACTTCTAAGGAAGGAGATTCCACCACCTCCCTAGGTAACGCATTCCAGTGTTTCACCACCCTCCTAGTGAAAAAGTTTTCCTAATATCCAACCTAAACCTCCCCCACTGCAACTTGAGACCATTACTCCTTGTCCTGTCCTCTTCTACCACTGAGAATACTCTAGAACCATCCTCTCTGGAATCACCTCTCAGGTAGTTGAAAGCAGCTATCAAATCCCCCCTCATTCTTGTCTTCTGCAGACTAAACAATCCCAGTTCCCTCAGCCTCTCCTCATAAGTCGTGTGTTCCAGACTCCTAATCATTTTTGTTGCCCTTCGCTGGACTCTCTTCAATTTATCCACATCCTTCTTGTAGTGTGGGGCCCAAAACTGGACACAGTACTCCAGATGAGGCCTCACCAATGTCGAATAGAGGCGAACGATCACGTCCCTCGATCTGCTTGCTATGCCCCTACTTATACATCCCAAAATGCCATTGGCCTTCTTGGCAACAAGGGCACACTGCTGACTCATATCCAGCTTCTCGTCCACTGTCACCCCTAGGTCCTTTTCCGCAGAACTGCTGCCGAGCCATTCGGTCCCTAGTCTGTAGCTGTGCATTGGGTTCTTCCGTCCTAAGTGCAGGACCCTGCACTTATCCTTATTGAACCTCATCAGATTTCTTTTGGCCCAATCCTCCAATTTGTCTAGGTCCCTCTGTATCCTATCCCTGCCCTCCAGCGTATCTACCACTCCTCCCAGTTTAGTATCATCTGCAAATTTGCTGAGAGTGCAATCCACACCATCCTCCAGATCATTTATGAAGATATTGAACAAAACCGGCCCCAGGACCGACCTCTGGGGCACTCCACTTGACACCGGCTGCCAACTAGACATGGAGCCATTGATCACTACCCGTTGAGCCCGACAGTCTAGCCAACTTTCTACCCACCTTATAGTGCATTCATCCAGCCCATACTTCTTTAACTTGCTGACAAGAATACTGTGGGAGACCATGTCAAAAGCTTTGCTAAAGTCAAGAAACAATACATCCACTGCTTTCCCTTCATCCACAGAACCAGTAATCTCATCATAGAAGGCGATTAGATTAGTCAGGCATGACCTTCCCTTGGTGAATCCATGCTGACTGTTCCTGATCACTTTCCTCTCATGTAAGTGCTTCAGGATTGATTCTTTGAGTACCTGCTCCATGATTTTTCTGGGGACTGAGGTGAGGCTGACTGGCCTGTAGTTCCCAGGATCCTCCTTCTTCCCTTTTTTAAAGATTGGCACTACATTAGCCTTTTTCCAGTCATCTGGGACTTCCCCCGTTCGCCACGAGTTTTCAAAGATAATGGCCAACGGCTCTGCAATCACAGCCGCCAAGACCAGTCCGACTTACATCAGCCTTGCCCCATGGATGAAAAAACTAGGGTGATCCCCTTGAATAAGGGACCCAAAAAAGATCAGACCAATGCACGTCTCTGCTCTCTTTAATGCATTTTTAATGGTGGAAAATATGTCCAATGCACTGCAGCCCTGTCAGCAGTGGCTTCAAAAAGTCCTTGTATGCTCCGCTTTATATATAGCACCCCTTGTTTTTTGGTTAACTTGTTGAAATCAACAAATGATGTGGCCCCCAAATGGGTGCATAAGGGGTGAGGGCACAAAGAGTCTTCTCTCCCTTGTATTTCCTGCATGGGGTCCAGGCACAGCTGCATTCCCCCAGCCAGCAGAGGAGGAGTGTGCTGCACCAGCCTGTGGATGCGTATGCACCCCCTGTGCACTGGGTCGTTCTGGGAGACGCATCACCTCCTGAGCTCCCTACTGGGTGGCCTAACGTTTTGGCCCCATGGGCCTGAATCAGATTCCACTGGTGCAAATAATGATGCAAGGATCCTAATTCTCATTTACCCTAAAGACACTGCATGCCCCTCTGGCAGTGTCAAGGCCCTGTACGTTGCCAGAGTGCTGTACAGATGCTGTGGTGTAAATGAGAATCAGACCTGTTGTTTTAAAAATCTGATCACCTTGATCTCGGATGGGATCCCCCGGGAGCAGCAAACTGTCCAGCAGAAGGTTGCTTTGTCTCCCTGGATTAAATTATAGACTGTAATCTGTTTTTAGGCTGTGAATGTAGAACGGGGAGAAAAGAAAAGATGAAAAAATATTACGCAGTTCCGATTTTTAGATTAATGCTCTTCCTCATAAAAGTGCGAATGACATTTATTTGGCTGGCTGCATAATCCATGTTAACAAGACAATTAGTATGTGATGAAAGTTATTATCGTCCTTGGCACGTCAGAGTCGGGGCTGCTGCCAGATTTGGAATGGCGCCTCAATTCATTTCTTATTCGCGGCAAAAGATAATATTAAATTTTTCTCCGAAGATCTTGACAGTGTGTAATTAGTATTTTTCTGCGTTAAATAAAATGGAGCAAAACACAGCAACCCAGATTAAAAGAAAAATCAAACAAAAATGAAGATTTTTAAAAAGAATTACATTTTGAGTGAATTCCACACTTATGAAAGGCAACTGTCTTTGTTTGACAGTTGCGAGTGACTGCAGCTCTGTTTATTGACAGAACAGGTACAGTGTTGATAATGGCAGCACCATGGTATAACTATACTGGAATATTTTTCCTAGAGTTTCTCACCGTTGCTTGCACTGGTTCAGCACCATCAGTGCTAGCAAAGGTGGGAACCCTAGTGTCAACAAGGCTCCAGGTGGCCAGTGCATCGTATAACCCTGTGGAAACAGAGCTGGCCTGCACAAAATGATGCTTAAAAGTTAGTGGTGGTCACCAGCAGCCTGTTTCCATTGGCGACTGCTAGTGGAGCTGAGTCAGTGGTAGGTGTGGTAGGAAAAGTTAGCAAAAATTCCCCGCACTAAACAAGGCCTGTATGTGCTGATGTGCTGCCGGCTCTGCCTCCCACAACAGCTGTAAAAGGGAGGTTCAAGGCCCCGTCCTCAGCTAATGAGCAATAAGCATCGAACGTTTGGGTGCGTGTGCCTTCGGAACTGGATTAAGATGCTTCTTTCACATAGGCTGCTGAAGTGATCTGAAGGTATGACCATGGTCAGACCCCGTCTATCACGGCTGGATCAAACCAGGTGAGCCCAATCCAGCTAATTAAAGAGAGCCTATAAAATGCTGCTAGTAGGCAGCTGGGAGGAAGGACTGGGACAGCAGAGGCCACCTGGAGCAGCATTAACCCTTGTGATGGGTCCCTGGGAGTAAGGGGCCCAGGGGCTCAAGGAAACAATCCTGCAGTTGCAGCTCCAAGGCGGGAGCAGAGTGGGAGGAGACAAGGAAGCTGCCAGGAGCTGCAAAGCGAGAGATCCCTGGGAGGGGTGGCCCTGAAGCCTGGGGGTCAGGTATTGACTTGAGACTGCGGCCTGGGGGTTTGTTAACCGTTGTTATAAAAGAATAAACTTCCTTGACTGGGAATGTGCATGACGGTGCATGTTTGGAACTGGGATGCCACCCCCACCACTCCCAGCGACACCAAGATATTACATAGGTTGCAAAGTCAAGCTCTTGAAAGTAAAGAAATGCCAACATTTAGATTGCGTGTGCAGCCTTAATTCAGTCCTGCTGTGTGTATGCATTATGACAATGCTTAATTATATGAATGCATGCTATGTTTTCCAAAGGACCTCTGCCTCATTCAGTCCACAGGACGGACAGTGCTCAGGGAATGAATTAGGGCTGCATACAGAATGGGGCTGTTGCATTTGCATTGGAAGGTGTGTGGAGAACAAGGCAGGCCACTGCCCCAAGAGAGAGATGGACTTGTGAGTAAGGCAGGTGGAAGCCACATGGAAGAATTCCTTGCCTCTGCCACGGAGGTCCTATGTGATGCTGGGCAAATCACTTAACCCCAGAATTTTTGCGGGTGGTCACTAATTGCGTGTCTCTCATTTTCTGGGTGCCCTGGGGCCTGAAGTGCTGAGAGCTCACAATTGCAACTGAAGTCGATGGGAGCTGCAGATGCCCTGCATCTTTAGCAATGTGGTCTGGAGGAATGGGCACAACGCTGGGCGGAAGGAGATCCTGAGTTCTAATTCTGACACTGCCCTTGATTCGCTCTGTGTCTCATGCAACTCAGTTTGTCTGTGCTTCACCATCTGTAAAAGGGGGCTAATAATTCTCACATCTCCCAGGGGAGATGCGGTGATAATGTCATTAATATCTGTGAGGCAGAATGGTGATGAACACCACAGAAAAGTCTATATGGAAATGAATAATCCAGAGCAGGATTTGGATCGAGTGCAGTAAATAAGGCAGGGGCTATTGAATGAGGATAAAAAGAAACAATGAACAGCTGTCTCATTCCTTGAACACTAGCCATCCCGTGCACTGAATGAGGCAGGGATACCCAGGAAAAAACCATGTGTGATGAAAGGCTGTATCATCATTCATACAGACAAAGGGCTGAATTAAGGTTGCATGAACATTATAATTATTAAAGAGAGGAAAAGAGATGTTCAGTCTGGAAAAGAGAGAACTAAGGGGGAATATGATAGAGGTTTATAAAATCATGACAGGTGTGGAGAACATAAATAAGGAAGTGTTATTCACTCTTCTTATAACACAAGAACTAGGGGCCACCCAATGAAATTAATAGGCAGCAGGTTTAAAACAAACAAAAGGAGGTATTTTTTCACAAAAAGCACAGTCAACCTGTGGAACTCCTTGCCAGAGAATGTTGTGAAGGCCAAGACTATAACAGGGTTCAAAAAAGAACTAGATAAGTTCATGGAGGATTGGTCCATCAATGGCTATTAGCCAGGATGGGCAGGGATGGTGTCCCTAGCCTCTGTTTGTCAGAAGCTGGGAATGGGCGACAGGGGATAGATCATTTGATGATGACCTGTTCTGTTCATTCCCTCTGAAGCACCTGGCATTGGCCACTGTCAGAAGACAGGATACTGGACTAGATGGACCTTTGGTCTGACCCAGTATGGCCATTCTTATGAAGGGACATGCTGGTAGTGGGGTCTGGAAAAACCCTGCTTAAATTAGACATGTAAATACCATTAAAAAAGTTAACCTTTTAAACGATTAAAATATTTCATTTAAATGGTTAACCAATTAAAGGGCCAGTTGGACAGCAGGGCTGGGGCCAATCCAGCTGGGGTTGGGTCTCCTCTGGCTGGGGCTGGGGCCGGGACCGGTGCGGCTGGGGCCGCTGTGGCTGGGCAGCACTGCTCCACCCTCTCTCGCCGGCGTGGGGCCACTCCAGCCGGCGTGCGACAAGCCCAGGGGTTAATGCTTAAGGTGGGTTAACCGGTAAGACTAATGCTTACCGGGTAGCTGGTTAACGTTTTACATCCTTAACTTAAATAAAATGGATGAAATTCACTGCTGGGGTAACACCTTTGGCTTTAGGAGAGTTAATCCTGGGTGAAATTAGAACAAAAGTCTTTGACAGACAGCAAATGTGGCAGGGAAATTGCTGAAAAACTTCAGAGAGGTAAAAAGATGTAAGGGTAAGTATGAAAAATGTAAGTGTTTCTGACATCATGACAGAGACTTTTCAGAATCATATTTCAATTCCTATACGAGACAGTTTTATTCAGGAAGGTCACCAGATCTACTGTGACTTGTACATATGTGTGTGTATGGAGACAGAAATGTCAGTGCAGTGTCTGTTTTCTTCTGATTGAGTTCTGTGTTTTACGAACCCAGTGCCCCCCAAAAATCCTGTGGGATTGAGGGGCTGGTGTTCTTTCATTACTCCAGGGCTGGCTTATCTGGGAAAAATAAATTCCCGCAATTGGCAATCTGATGTGTCCTGTCTCTGGTTATTCCAGGCCCAGTTCTTCTGCAATGAAGTCAAATTTGCTGTTAACTACAATAGGAGAAAGATTCGACCTTTGGACTGGACATTTTATAGAAAACGGTTGTCAGCCACATGCCCAAATCAGCACTGGAAAGGGGATTAATTCCATCCATCAGTGGAGCAGACTAAATGGCTTTAACCATCATATCCGACTGTGAGTTGTACCTATTACTGACATGTACAGAGTGCTTTGCAGAAGCAGTGATTTCTACATTTTCTCTTGCTGTTGAAGTACTAAAATAAAATTGCTCCCAGCTCTAAAAATAAATAATGATTTGTACACGGTTTATCCTGGTATCTGGGCCTGGGCCAAGCACTGTTGTTATTTTAATAATTATTCTGTTCTCTATCTGCTTGATCGGGCTAATGTCTGATTTTGTCTGCTGCTAGCACATCTTCCCCCAGAATCTCAGAAAAAGACCACCAGACTATGCAGAAATTAAGCTATTTTCCAGACATATAAATGACAGGTTTTTGTGTGTGTGTGGATTCACTTTTTAGGGGTATTAACTGATTGGCTCCACCTTGATCCTCCATCAACAGGAAAAGAATCATTGTTCAGTTCCAAGAAACAAGAAGTTGATTGGGAAGAAATACCATGGACCATCGAAACATGCCACAATGGAACCAGCATTTGGGGTGAAATCTCCCAGTGGTGCATATCTACCTGGGGTGCTATGGTGTAAGCCCTGATGTAGACAGTGCCATGGATGGCTGCTGGTATTTTTTTAAGCACCATATGGTTTTGAGATGGTGGTAGAAATGCCTGGAGTCCTCTTGGTGCTGTCATTCCCACGATGGTGAATGCAGCCTCACTATAACAACAGTGGGGGATTTCTTCCAAACCTGCTAGAACAAGGAGAGTTCCATAGAGAGGCAAAACCTGGAGGTGAGTTGCAGAGAATCTACAGCATGGTCTGTGACTGCAGATGCATGTGTTGTGCAGTGGGCTTCCTGCGCAGTCTCTTCAAAAGGAGAATTTCTTTTTTCATCTATGTGATGAGCACACCAGATCTCAGAGAGAACTGGAATGGGGGAAAACCCCAAAACTCCTCTTTGGAAGCCAGAGGGCTCCTTAAAAGAGAATGTGGCTGATGGGGCTCTCTTTACCCATATCTGTACCATAGCACTGAGAGGGAAGGAGGTGGACATGTAAGCCTACTATGCTGGGGTATCCTCTGGGTTAGATCTATCTAGCAGTCTAGTTCTCTTTTCCCACTGCCCTGTCTCTTTAAGACATTGACATTATTTTCTGCTGCATTTGTTCTCTACCTTTTCTGTTCTGTTTTTTGATGCCTCGCCCTAGGGAGGGAGGATGGGAACAAAGGCCCAGATCCTCAAAGGCATTTAGGCTTCCATGGATTGGTACCGGCACAGAAATCATGGATTGACTGAGCCATTTTTCAAAGAAAAACAAAAATGTGGGAGGGCGACTGAGGCCATAAACTTTTTTGCTGATGTAACACCACAGTTAGTATATCATTTGTGCCATGTGCATAAGGAGTGCTTGTGTTGATGCACAGTGCAGTGCACCATGGGTAGGTATCCCAGCATGCAACCCGCCACCGTCCAGCCACTGTCCTTTGGGAAGTTTTGGCAATACATGCTGCGTCAGAAACAAGTTACACAGGGGTGACTGGGAGCAGGGGTGACTTCCCAGCATGCAGCTGCCTCCATTCCATAATGTCATCTGTATCCCATAATTGTTGTGCCTTTTAAAAAAACTTCCCACAAACCCTCATGGCCCTCCTTGCTGTCTACCATGTCTGCCAGAAGCATAGAGCCTGCACAGCTCTGCGCTGTTGTCCTGAGTGTTGCAAGCACAGGACTCATGATCCTCCGCTGTTTGTAGAACCACAGGAAGAGCCCTGAGGGACGTGATTTCCCAGAGGGCAGATTGCTGTGGGACATAGCGAGAATCAATTCAAGATTTTTGGTGGCATTCAAGGAGCAGCTGCAAATGGTGGAGCGTTGTTTCTGGGCCCAAGAAACAAGCACTGACTGGTGGGATTGCCAGGGCTGGTGCAAGGATGTTTTCGGGAGGAGGTGGAGCAGAGGTGAGCTAGGGCGGGGAGCGGTTCACCTGTGTGGCACTGCCCCCCCCCCCCATTACTTGCTGCAGGTGGCCCTCCCCGCGCCCCCCTGCCCCAGCTCACCTCCGCTCCACCACCTCCCCAGAGCACGCTTTTGGCCATCCCCAACCACTTGGCGCCCTAGGCAACCGCCTAGTTCGCCTAGTGGTTGCACCGGCCCTGGGGATTGCATCATAATGCAAGTTTGGGAAGACAAGCAGTGGCTGCAGAACTTTTGTATGCACAAGGCCACTTTTCTGGATTTGTGTGCTGAGCTTGCCCCAGCCCTCCAGTGCAGGGACACCAAAATGAGAGCTTCACTGACCCTGGAGAAGCGAGTGGCGATCGCACTCTGGAAACTTCCAGCTTGCTACTGATCAGTGGGGTGGGAGTTGGAAAATCTGCTGAGGGGGCCACTGTTCTGCAAGTGTGCAGGGCCATTAATCATCTGCTGCTACTCAGGACTAAGGTTCTTGGCAATGTTCAGGACATAGTGGATGGATCTGCAGCAGTGGGGTTCCCCAACTAAGGTGGAGCAATAGATTGCACACACATCCCTATTTTGGCACCAGACCACCTTGCCCCAGAGTACATCAGAAAGGGCTGTTTTTCTATGTTATGCAAGCAGTGGTGGATCATCAGGGAAGCTTCACCGACATCAGTGTTGGCTGGTCAGGGAAGGTGCACGATGCTCGCATCAGTAAGAACATAGGATTGTCCAGAAAGCTACAAATAGGGGATTTCTTTCCCGACCAGTGGATTACCATTGATGATATTGAATTGCCAACAGTGATCCTGGGGGACCCAGGCTATCTCTTGCTCCCTTGGCTCATGAAACCATACACCAGCCGTGTCCACAGCACCAAAGAAAGATTCAGCTACCGGCTCAGCAGGTGCAGAATGACAGTTGAATACACTTTTGATAGATTGAAGGGATGCTAGAGGTTGCTTGCTTACAAGATTGAATCTCAGTGAAAAAAATCCCAATGACTATAGCTGCCTATTGTGTTCTTCATAATATCTGTTAAACAAAGTGGGGGAAGTTACCGCCAGGATGGAGGGCTGTCTGCTGTGAGTTTGAACACCCAGACACAGCAAATATTAGAAGAGCTCAGCATGGAGATATACAGCTGGGAGGCTTTGAAACAGCACTTTAACAGTGAGCCACAGTAATTCATTATCTACCTGGCCCTGCTGATGTGATGTATGGTGCTTGGTGTGCAACTATGAATATGCCACTGTTTATGCACCTATTAATTCTGTGGTGTTTGCTATACATTTCTGATCATTACACTGTGTGTGTCACTGATCCTCTGAGTTATGTCACACTGTACAATAACAAGTAAGTGGGTGCTTTCAGTACTGCTGCAGCAGATATTGTGAACTAATTAAGGTGAACTATTTTCCAAATTATAGAACTATATTGAGTAACAAAGCCAGTGCGACAAATGCTCTGTGCAATTTTAAAATAAAATATATTTAAAAACTTAATAAGTAATAGAACAGAACTTAACAAGGGGAAAGGACGTTCATGGCCATCTTAGCTAGACATACAGCAATTGTGGCTTTCACAGGCCAGTGTATGTGAAGCTGTGTTTGCTCTTACTGTCCCCCAGTGTGAAGTGGTCGGGGTAGGGAAGCAGCCCCTGATGCCATGTGGAATGTTGAGAGGGGGACGTTAGTGAGGGGCTGTAATGGAATTCTCCATGGACTGCAAAGGGAGACAAGCCTGTGATTGATGAACCTGTTGTGTCAGAAGAGTGTGCAGCACCACTGTTTTCTGACAGAGACGCCTTATTCTGTCCTTTTTCTGGGCCTTTCCTTCTGTCTGTTCTGTCTCCATCCAGTCTGCAACATTCACCCTCCAGGCCCCCTGCTCACAGTCCAGTGCAGCACTGGCTTGCAGGATCTAGATGAACATGCCATCCAGGGTTCTCCTTTATCTGGCTCAGGCATTCCGGGGTGTGGAGGAGGAACCCCTCGA
This sequence comes from Lepidochelys kempii, assembly GCF_965140285.1. NCBI lineage: Eukaryota > Metazoa > Chordata > Testudines > Cheloniidae > Lepidochelys > Lepidochelys kempii. The sequence goes on along the minus strand of NC_136392.1, from coordinate 24,724,186 downwards.
GGCCACAATGGCAGCAGCTACAGGTAAAACACACAGAGGTCAGATTGTCAGCCTAGTCACAACAGGAAGCAAAAGTTAAGATGCCGAACTCCCCTCCTTCCCTTGCTCCCCTAAAGTTTTACACAAGACATGCTTATTCACATGTCCGCTTCAGAGCGCTCACACATGGTGTCGCTCTCAGCACCAGCTGTGGTGAGTATAGCCCTCCATGAAACGCTGAGTACAGGGCAATGGGACTGACTATGGGCATCATTTTCCACAGGCAGTGGTGATTTTTAGCAGATATCTCACGCTTGAGAGTAACCAAGGCGCAGGGAGAATAGCTGCTGCTGGCTTCCTGAAGCCCCCTGGGCCTGTATGCCACTAGCCTGTTTACTGCAATGGTGTCTGCCAAAGGTATCGCTGACTGCTATCCTACCGTGGAGGAAGAAATAAGGCTGCCATCCTGGGAAGCCTTGGGAGAGGATTGCAAGTACCTCCACAAAAGTTTCATTAAGATCTCTCAGGAGAATTCAAGGGACATCCTAATGTACATAAATAAACTGGTTGGCATGTCCCCCTTGCCTAACTCTACAGGGGAAGGAAAAGCAGATACAACAAAGAGAGGCAGAGTTGTTGCTAACACTAGCTCTTCTAGTGTAAGTAAATTAATGAAAAGTTGATAGCAGTGCCCTGTTAAGTTGGCAGCACCACGGTACATCATTGTAACGGGAAATACATTTCCACACTTACCTGAGATTCCTTCCCCTAAAGTGGGCTCTTCCATGCTCAACTGCCAGGACTGGCTGGCCTGCCGTGAAATCTCCAAGAGGTCCTGGCTCATGGCCAATATCTTCTGTCTACTCCAAGCCAGAGTGTGTCTGGAATGTGTAGCCAGCATGGTCAGCGGGGCAGCTGGATTCAATGGAGAGCTGCTAGCTGTGGTTGCCCAGCTGGACAATCAGGAAAAGGCATTTCAAAAATATGCAGGACTTTACAGGGGTGTGGGCTTGTGGTCTCTGCGACTCCTGGGCAATGGAGTTCAAAATTGTGACCAGAGCAGTCAGTGTTGGGCATTGTGGGATAGCTGTCGGAGGACTGTTACGGTTGACATAGGTGATATGGTGTCTACACTCGTGTTGCGTTGAGCTCAGTACATCGACCAAAGCTCAGTGTCGTTCAGAGAGGTGGTTTACAGTGTCGCTGTATAAGGGCATTTACATCGGTGGGAGATATTTAGTGTAGACACATGCACAGCTGGGTCAACACAAGACAGTTGACATTGACCTAACTTTGTAGCATAGTCCAGGCCTGAATACAAAATGTCTTTGTAATTTCCTCACACAGAATTTGGAGGGAACAAGGCTAGACAAGTTATTGTATGGGAGGTAGAATTTTGGATCTAGATCAGGGCAACGGGCTCGTACAGTTTGTTTAATCCTACAAAGTGTGCAACTGCCAAGCAGTCTGTTGGTTTTTACTGATTTGTGTTGATCACATTTGGATGGAAGAGAAAATGAGATAGGAAGGATGGATGCAATAATAATATCTGAGGGTGAACACTGAGGGTAAAACATTGAGCTTCACCAGGAGCTCTTTAAGTATCTGAAGATCAAAAAGGAATTCTATGAAAAGTGGAAGCCTGGACAGATAGCTAAGGGTGAGTACAAAAGAATAGCACAAGCAGGTGCAGGCAAAATCAGAAAGGCTAAGGCACAAAATGAGTTACACCTAGCAAAGGACATAAAAGGCAATAAGAGGAGGTTTTATAAATGCATTAAGAGCAAAAGAATGACAATGAAAAGTGTAGATCCACTAGTTAGTGGGAAAGGGGAGCATGACATCAAGAAGGCTGAGGTGGTTACTGTCTATTTTGCTTCAGTTTTCACTAAAAGGTTAATGGTGACTAGATTGTAGGGCTGTCGCAGTTCGCTCCCTGTCTGTCAGGGAGGGAGACCATGCCCTCTCAATGAGCTGCTCCTAGGGCAGCTCTGTTTGGGAGGGAATTGGCCGACAGTTGGGTCTGGGAGCCCTGGCACTCAGCCAGAGTGGGACAGCACACAGTTAATGCTTCTGGCTTGCAGTCAGGCAGGGCAGTAGTAAGTTTATAGGCCTGGCGCAGGCAGGACTGTAATCACTTAATGGCTCTGGCTTGCAGGCAGGCAGAGCAGTAGGCAGTCTATATGTCCGAGCCCTCAATTAGGGCAGGGTAGCAGTCAGTTAAGGGCTCTGGCCTGCAGTTAGGTAGAGCAGCACAGAATTTGGGGGGGAAGAAGGTGGGGGCGGAAATTAGCTCTCTGGCAAGATGGCCAGCAAAACCATCTGGTGCCTTAGCTTGGGTGGGTGTCAGATCAATGCAGGCCTCCTGACCTAAAGATGGGGAAGCTGCCAACCCCAAGGGTGGGGTCCTTCCGGGTCTCTGGCATTGTAGCGGCCTCCATTGGGTCCGGGCTCCAGCAGTGGGGGGCCGAGATGTCCTGCTTCTCTGGCAGCTCTGGCTTAACTGAGCTGGAGCGTCTGCCTTTTATATTTCCAGTTCCTGTCCTGCTCCTCTGCTTCTGGTGGGGTGGTTGTGGGTACCCTGGTTCTGCCCTTCGTGGTTCTCTCCCCAGCTGTCAGGAAGGGAGACCAGGTCTCCTCACGACACAGAAACATAACACAAGTAATATTAACAAAGAGGAGGGAACACAACCCAGAATAGGTAAAAAACAGATTAAAGAATATTTAGATAATGTAGTTGTATTGAAGTTGTCAGAGCCTGATGAAAGTCATTCTAGGGTACTTAAGGAACTAGCTGAAGCAATCTCAGAACCATTAGTGATTCTCTTTGAGAATTCTGGCAGGATGAGTGAGGTCCCAGAGGACAGGAGAAGGGCAAACATAGTACCTATCTTTAAAAAAGGGAACAAAGAGGACCCACGGAATTATAGACCAGTCAACCTAACTTTGATAACTGGAAAGATACTGGAATAAATTATTAAACAATCAGTTTGTAAGCACCTAGAGGGTAGTAGTGTGATAAGTAACAGCCAGCATGAATTTGTCAAGAACAAATCATACCAAACCAGCCTAATTCCCTTCTTTTACAGGGTTACAGACCCAGTGGATGGGGGAAAGCTGTAGATATAATATATTTTGATATTTAATAAGGCTTTTGACACAGTCCTTCATGACATTCTCATAAACGAACTAGAGAAATTCGGTCTACATTAAATTACTATAAGGTTAATGCAAAACAGGTTGAAAAATCATATTCAGAGAGTAGTTATCAATGGTTCACTGTCAAACTGGGAGAATGTTTCTAGTGGTGTCCCAGAGGGGTCTGTCCTAGGTCTGATACTGTTCAATATTTTCATAAATGACTTGGATAATGGAATGGAGAGTATGAATACAAAATTTGCAGTTGACACCAAGCTAAGAGGGGTTCCAAGCATTTTGGAGGACAGGATTAGAATTCAGAAGGAAGTTGACATATTGGAGAATTGGTCTGAATTCAACAAGATGAATTTCAGTAATGACAAGTGCAAAGTACTACACTTAGAAAGAAAAATTAAATACATTGCTACAAAATGGGGAATAACTGGTTAGGCAGTAGTACTGCCAAATAGGATCTGGTGATAATTTTGGTCACAAATTGAATATAAGCTAACAATGTGATGCAGCTGCAAAAAAAAAACTAATATCTTTTTGTGGTGTATACCTGGGAGAAAATTATCCCGCTTTAATTGGTGTTGGTGGCACCTCAGCTGAAGTATTGTGTCCAGTTCAGGACTCTCCACTTTAAGAAAGATGTGGATAAAGTGGAGAAAGTTCAGAGGAAAGCAACAAAAATGATAAAAGGTTTAGAAAACCTGACCTATGAGGAAAGGTTTAAAAAGCTTGGCATGTTTAATCTTGATGAAAAAAGAGCAATGGCAGGGTGGGGGAAGGGGAGGGAGGGAGAGAGCAGATAAGTCTTCAGATATGTTAAAGGCTGTTATAAAGAGGACAGTGATCAATTGTTCTCCATGTCCACTGAAGGTAGGACAAGAAGTAATTGGTATAAGCTGCAGGAAAGGGGATTTAGGTTAGATATCAGGAAATACTTCTTAACTATAGGGATAATTAAGTACTCAAATAGGCTTCAAAGGGAGGTCATGGAATCCCTGTCATGGCAGGTTTTTCAGAACAGGTTAAACAAACGCCTGTCAGGTCTAGATATACTATGTCCTGCCTCATTGCAAGCCTGCCTCTCCAGTAAGCTCTGGCCCAAAGATCTGCCTCCTTTGCTTTCTCCCAAGATAACACTCAACTCTTCCTTCTGGCTTTCTGCCTCCAGCACACTGCCTGCAACTGATATCACAGCGCCTCCATTTGCAAAGAGGGAAACCCCTTGGCCCACCCAGCTTAGCTCTGACCTGCCCTGTGGCCTAGTACCTCAAGTGATCGTAAAAACAGCTGGGGGCTGTGAGGCTAATAAAGGGGCTTGATTGCTCCTTCTGTGGCGCCAGAAAGAGTGCTTGGTACCCATTGGCTTTAAGGGAGCCTGTGATTTTATTTGGGTCCAACATTCGCATGAGGACAACTGTTAATGCCATTTATATATTTGAAAAACATGGTATGGTCCTTCTGACACTGCCAAGAAGAGGGGGCAGTTTGTTCCAGTTGTGCTGGAGACTTTCTTGTGAATGGTACTGAGCAGCCATAGCACAGGAAGAAGAGACTGCTCTCTGTGAAATGAAGACCCAATGCATTTACAAGAGGTAAGAGGAAATATTCATTTATGAAATGCAGACTCACTGCTGCTGGAAATTATTGAGGCAAATGGATGAATAAAATGGGGGGGAAAAAAGGAAAGAAAAAAAGGAAAAAGGGGTTAAGTATGACTTAAAATATCTGCTGCCATCAAACACCCCTGAGGTAAAATTTACAAGAGCTTTTCATCCTTATGTTCAGGTAATTAACTACTACTTTTTGTCAGTAAACAACCTCCCTCTATGGCCCAGAATTATACAGTTAGATGCACTGTTTAGGTTTTTGTGCCTTTCTTCTAAAACATTCACAATTGGCCATTGTCAGGGATAGGATAGGGAGCTGGCAATTTCTTTGTCCTACAGAATCTCCTCTGAGATCCTCTATTCATAACACAGGCCATCGAACAGCTTCTGATAGTAGCAACATTTATTCATTACCAGGCTGAATTTGTATGAGTGACATAAAGGTGAAATGCTTTCTAGCCCATTGTTTTGCTGCTAAGACATCCAGTACCATCTTAATATATTAATAGTCCATTGTTCTTGTACATTATTACACAGCAATAAGCCATGACATCTCCCCTTCCCTCTTTTTAACAAAGTAACTTTGTTTGAAACTGCAGCAGTGCCCTGAGTGACTAGCTCCATCCCTGTTTAATAAAGGAGGTGTTGCTTGGTTATAGACAGTGAAATATAATTTTCAGATGTTGCTGCTACGATCAGCAGGGTGTAATAGAAACTCATTATAGTTCACAAGTCTAATTTAATTACATTTTCCTCAAGAACGTTACGCTGGCTCAGCATGAAGTGGGACTCATCTACAAATATTCAGGCTTATCAAAACTCATTAATATCTACAATGAAATCATTTTAGAAAGTCAGGGAAGGCAGTAGGTTCCTTTTGTCAGCTAAGCCATTTGCCAGCCAGTGGGTGAGTTTTATACAACATGGATCTTGCCACAACATGGTGGGAAATTAACCAGATCTTGGATTTAATATAAAGAAGTATGGAGTAGAATCTAGCTTTCTTGCTTGTAATTCTTCTTGAATGATAATTATGATTTGGGACTAATGTTTTATCTCTTGATCAAATCCCAAAGGCCACACTTGGCTTACCCTCAATCCTTCCCCAAACAGAATGTTCATTGACTTCAGAGAGAGTCTTGTGAGAGCAAGATAGGGAGATATCACCTAAATAAAAGTAAGTGTCATTATGTCAATTTTATAGCACTATGTAAACGCTGAGTAAGGACACCAGGATGTGATCCATTGATAATAGTGCATCAGCCTGTTTAATCAAGAATGGGTCATGTGAAACACAATGTCCCTTTAGTTCTTTTCACACATGCTTTCTCAGGGGCCACCATGGAAATCCAGGTGATAACACACATGCAGAGGCCTGTGTCTTGAAGGACAAATGGGAGAAGGGGGGAGGTTTTAATTTTCATCACAGTCCTTAGTCATTAATTCCCTTCATATGATTAACCTGGACTCAAATCCCCACTGTACTGAGGAGTCTGTCTTAATGACTGCAAAAGAGTTACTACAGTTCCTTCCTAATCTTCCTATGAGTTTTCTCCCTAGCTCAGAATAGCCATATTCTAAAGAAGCAATTTCCCCAATCTGTGGTCTGTGCAGCAGTTGGGAATGACCTGTGGAGAGTTGCCAGGTCATGTGGTGCTGGATTCTCCTCCTTGTTTCCAGCTATTGAATAGCAGTTCCATGTCATAGACCACTGCTTTCATGTCAGTCCCTCCACGGGTTGCTTCCTCTAATGATACAGTTCAGTGTGACCCAGGTACACCTGATCTGGAGGAAAAGTGGTGTAATTGAAAATCCCAAACTACTCAGGGGTCCTTGAGCCTTCTGCTGTAGCTAAGATTAGCAGTTTCATAAACCCAATTGCTAGATCAGCTTGAAGTGACATCATGGGTTGACACTGGTCCAGGGAAGCAATTGCTGCCACTTGATATGATGAGACAATCTGTGGGAATGGTGGACACAAATGCATGAAGAAGCACAAAGGAGGAGAACTATGGAGGGCACAGGACAGAGAAAGGAAGAGGTTAGAGGACACAGAGGAAGGAGAAGAAACCAACCATGCATACGGTGTGCTGCTGCACTGTCTTCTGCACAGGGACTGGAAGACCAATCCTCTGCTCTCTGTTGTTGACTTCAAGGTGAGCAGGATCAGTGCCTAGAACTGCAGCCATCCATTGCAGAGGCCCACATTGCTACAGTTCTGACATCAGGTTTAAAGAATGGCCCTAGGTAAACATTAGGGGGTAGAAGCACGGAAGTGTACAACTGGGAATCACCACTATGTGCATGCCCCCTTATGAAAAAAATGAAACAAATCCTGAAAAAAAACCAGGAGTAATTAAAAGACGACCAGAGCTGTGAGCGCCTCCTGTATGTTAGTCTACATGAGCTACAGGGGATAGTGCTCAGATGGTCAATAAAACCAGACCATTTTATTTTATTTTTTGTGGGTTGCATATATTGGCAAAGTTGTGACAGAAACATTGCAAGGGATTGATTCGTATAGAAATGTATCTGGGCTGCTTGTGGTTTATTAATAAGATCAAGATAACAAGTGCTACATTATTGATCAAACCTACAGGGACATGTCCCTTCTTTCTTCTTGTCGATGAAATCCTGTTGTAATTATTTTCTTTCTTTCTTGTTCTTTTAAATTTTATTTTGCCTTTCTAAAAAGATCACTGGAGCTGCAGTAATGAAGTGAATGCAAGCAGTGTCAATCAAGGCTGTCAGGTGGCAGACACAGGGGTGGAGGTAGGAGACAAGTTAGGGTTGTGGGGAAGGGAAGATGTATTGGAGGTGTGCAAAAGAAGTGCAGTTTCTCTCTGGCTGTCTGTTGTTTAGACGCTACCATGGTAGACAATGTAATTGGAGGATCCTAGATCTTGGATGTCTACTGTCCCTCTTTCACTTCTTAAATGTTAGCTTTTTAATGCTAGAATAAACCAGGAGCCAGAAGTTCATGAAGCTGAAGGGAATCAGTTAGTTTTTGATCTCTAAGTTGAATGATATCCATGCACTATATCAGCTGGCTTAACATTTCTCTTATGCCTAGAGGGATTGACCGCTGTTTTTTGTGCAGCGGCTCCAACACCACCAGAAAGAAAGTGAGAGGGGAAGACAGATTTTATATTCAGACATAGTTTGGCAGGTTCTTATCGTGGCACTCAATAGCTGGCATATTCATGCTGCAGAAGAAGCAGAAAGTGAATTCAATCATTTCTGTTATGAAAATTCCACAGCTTTTTATCATGCTTACAGATGATGTCTTATGACTGAGCTTTAAAACCAGTGCTCTGCATTTCTAATACCAAGATAAGAATGTTCCCTTTTTCAGCCTGAGTTGTAGTGGGGTAGACACCCTCTATTTCCCTCTCACAGCCCTGCTGATTTTCCCCTTATTTGAACATTTTCTTTAAACCATTCCTCCAGCCAAAACCAAATACAGTTCTAGGCTAAGTTCATGGGTGATGAAAACAATGGTGTATGTGCCTGTAGCTGACACAGCATAGGGATGGAAAGAGGAAGTTGTAGCAGACTGGAGGGTAGGGCTCGTCTAGACAAATAGTGAGTGAGGTGTAAATCTAAAGCACACTAGAGTGTCATGTGCTAACTGCTCCTGTGAACCTGTCTACCATGCAGTAAAAGCTCCCTGGTGCACTTCGATCTACTCCACTTGGAAACAGGAACAGATTAAATTGCACTTGGGAGCTTTTAGTGTGAGGTAGCAATGTCCACATGGACAATTAATGAGCTGTAGAATTACACCCCAGCTTGCTGTGCACTAACTCCATATAGACAAGCCCTTACAGGAGCAGATCCCAGAAGCACAGCAGACTAGACAAGGGCTGTCCTCTCACAGGAATTCCCCCCCGCATTCCTTTCTGAGGCTACAGCTTTAGATGTAGCACCTTAGAGACTAACCAATTTATTTGAGCATAAGCTTTCGTGAGCTACAGCTCACTTCATTGGATGCATTCAGTGGAAAATACAGTGGGGAGATTTATATACACAGAGAACATGAAACAATGGGTGTTACCATACACACTGTAACGAGAGTGATCAGGTAAGGTGAGCTATTACCAGCAGGAGAGCTGGGGGTGGGGAAAACCTTTTGTAGTGATAATCAAGGTGGGCCATTTCCAGCAATTGACAAGAACGTGTGAGGAACAGTGGGGCAGGTGACCATAAACATGGGGAAATAGTTTTAATTTTCTGTAATGACATCCACTCCCAGTCTTTATTCAAGCCTAAGTTAATTGTATCCAGGTTTGCAAATTAATTCCAATTCAACAGTCTCTTGTTGGAGTCTGTTTTTGAAGTTTTTGTTGAAGAATTGCCACTTTTAGGTCTGTAATCAAGTGACCAAAGAGATTGAAGTGTTCAGGAACAGTATCCCTGATAATGTCACGGCAAACCTGGTGGCTGAATTTTGTGACTTTGTCCTCACCCATAACTATTTCACATTTGGGGACAATGTATACCTTCAAATCAGCGGCACTGCTATGGGTACCTGCATGGCCCCACAGTATGCCAACATTTTTATGGCTGACTTCGAACAACGCTTCCTCAGCTCTTGTCCCCTAATGCCCCTACTCTACTTGTGGTATACTGATGACATCTTTGTCATCTGGACCCATGGAAAAGAAGCCCTTGAGGAATTCCACCATGATTTCAACAATTTCTATCCCACCATCAACCTCAGCCAGGACCAGTCCACACAAGAGATCCACTTCTTAGACACTACGGTGCTAATAAGCGATGGTCACATAAACACTACCCAATACCGGAAACCTACTGACTGCTATGCCTACATGCCTTCATCCAGACCACACCACACGCTCCATTGTCTACAGCCAAGCTCTACGATACAACCGCATTTGCTCCAACCCCTCAGACAGAGACAAACACCTACAAGATCTCTATCAAGCATTCTTAGAACTACAATACCCACCTGCTGGGGTGAAGAAACAGATTGACAGAGCCAGAAGAGGACCCCAGAAGTCACCTACTACAGGACAGGCCCAACAACAGAACGCCACTAGCCATCACCTTCAGCCCCCAACTAAAAGCCCTCCAACGCATCAAGGATTTACAACCTATCCTGAAGGATGACCCATTGCTCACAGATCTTGGGAGACAGGCCAGTCCTTGCTTAGGGGCAGCCCCCTAACCTGAAGCAAATACTCACCAGCAACCACACACCACACAACAAAACCACCAACCTAGGAACCTATCCTTGCAACAAAGCCCATTGCCAACTGTGTCTACATATCTATTCAAGGGACACCATCACAGGACCTAATCACATCAGCCACACCATCAGAGGCTTGTTCACCTGCACATCTACCAATGTGATATATGCCATCATGTGCCAGCAATGCCCCTCTGCCATGTACATTGGCCAAACTGGACAGTCTCTACGTAAAAGACTAAATGGACACAAATCAGACGTCAAGAATTATAACATTCAAAAACCAGTCAGAGAACACTTCAATCTCTGGTCACTCGATTACAGACCTAAAAGTGGCAATCCTTCAACAAAAAAAACTGACTCCAATGAGAGACTGCTGAATTGGAATTAATTTGCAAACTGGATACAATTAACTAAGGCTTGACACATCCACTCCCAGTATTACTTTGTGTAATGAACCAAGACTATTTCCCCATGTTTATTCCCCCCTCCCTGGCCCACTGTTCCTCAGACGTTCTTGTCAACTGCTGGAAATGGCCCACCTTGATTATCACTACAAAAGGTTCCCCCTTCTCCTCCCCCCGCTCTCCTGCTGGTAATAGCTCACCTTACCTGATCACTCTCGTTACAATGTGTATGGTAACGCCCATTGTTTCATGTTCTGTGTATATAGATCTCCCCACTGTATTTTCCACTGCATACATCCGATGAAATGAGCTGTAGCTCACGAAAGCTTATGCTCAAATAAATTTGTCTAAGGTGCCACAAGTACTCCTTTTCTTTTAACTTCTGTATGATATATATTTATTTCTTCTTACTGTACGTTCCATTCTCTGCATCCGATGAAGTGGGCTGTAGTCCACGAAAGCTCATGCTCTAATAAATTTGTTAGTCTCTAAGGTGCCACAAGTTCAAGTACTCCTGTTCTTTTTGCGGATACAGACTAACACGGCTGCTACTCTGAAACCTGTTTCCTGCTGCTTCCCTGAACCCACTTGAGGAGAAGTAGTAGGAGCCAATTAGGCCCTTAAGACGCCGATATCTTCCTTCACTCAGACCCTGCTATCAGCCTGCTTATTTGTCCCTTTCAACTGAGTGGGGAGAGCCACTATAGCTGGCACAGAACAGCAGTCATGAGTGAAAGAAGAAAATGCCCCTCTGGGGCAGCATTCAGAAAAAGAAAGGAAGCAAAGGAAGCTTTTTTATCTAAGCAGGAAGGAGCTCTCCTGAGATACATAGACAAAAATGTTCACGGTGAGCCTTCCGGCCCCAGTGAGGATGTGAGTGGTGAGGAGATGCCTGATCTTCTAGTTAGAGTGCAGGTGACCTGGCAGCTACTGCAGCATCCATATCTCCATCTCAAATGGACGTAACCATGCACATTCCTGAAGAAAAGTATAGATCAAAGCAGAGTGTGGTGGAGGCGCAAGAAACAGCTGCTGCTGAGTTTAGTTCCTTAAGTCTAGATGATCCAGGACTGTGGACCCACTTGAGCAGTAGCCTGAGGGACTTCCTTGTGCTGCATGGGCTACAGCAAGTGAAAAAACTTCATGTTCCCCAAAGACAATGAAAATAGACGTTTCCATCCAACACATTACTGGCGTGAAATCCAATGGTGACAAAGTGGAGAGGCCATGGCTTATGTACTCAAAAATCCAGAATGCTACATATTGTTTTAGTTGCAAACTCTTCCAGTCTAATGTTCCAGCCACATTTGGTTCTACAGGAACAAAGAACTGGAAAAAATCTGGCTAGAAATCTGGCATGCCATGAGAAGGCAGCAAATCACCAGAGATCATTCCATAGGCGGAAAGAGCTTGAGATGAGACTAAAGTTAAAGGCCACCATAGATGATCAGCATCAAGAGAAGATTGCATCAGAGTCTCTTTACTGGTAAAAAGTTCTGAAAAGGCTCATTGCCATTGTGAGAATGCTTGCTACCCAAAACCTAGCACCGTGTGGCACTTCAGATCAGCTGTATATGCCAAACAGTGGAAACTTTCTTAAAATTGTGGAGCTGATGGTTGAGTTTGATGCTGTACTGTTTGATGGTTGAGTTTGATGCTCCAGGAGCATCTAAGAAGAGTCACCACCCAAGAAACGTACACACACCACTACCTTAGAAAAACAATTAAAAATGATCTCATACAGTTACTGGCAACAAAAGTCAAACAGAAGATTGTGGCAGATCTGAAATCAGCAAGATATTACTCTTATTCTGGACTGCACACCTGACATCAGCCATATGGAACAAAGGACTTTAATGGTGCATTTTGTAACAGAACCTAGTGAAAGTGTCCCTGCAATGGTGACTGTCAGGAGCATTTTCTAGAATTTATTGACATTGATGATACTACAGGAGCTGGTATGACAAATGTGCTTCTTAAAAAGCTGGAAGATACAGTAATTGCAATAGCTGACATGAGAGGTCAGGGCTACGATAATGGTGCCAACATGAGAGGAAAGAACAGAGGAGTACAGATGCGGATCTGAGAGTTAAACCCTGAAGCTTTTTTTGTCCCATGCAGTTCTCATTCGTTGAACTTAGTGGTCAGTTATGCAGCATCAGCTTCTAGTGAGGCTGCTGAATTTTTTAATGTAATTCAAAGCATCTCTGTATTTTTCTCTGCATCAACTCAATGGCAAATTTTGAAGCAATATCTGGGAACATCCTCTGACACTGAAACCACTGTGTGCCACACGATGGGAAAGTCAAATGGAGGGGATAAAGCCTAACACACACCAAACTGGGAAGATAGATGATGCTTTAGTTGCCATTATGGAGGATAATGCTATGACAGGAACTGTCCGTGGGAGAACAGTGGCAGAGGGAAATGGAATCACCCAGAAACATACATAACTTCAAATTTTTGTGTGGCTTAGTGTTGTGGCATGACATACTGTTTTTGAAATAAGTGTTGTAAGCAAGAGACACCTTGTACCATTAAGTCTGAGGGAGGAGGGGACAATACCAATGAACATTTAAGTGGTGGGATTTTCCACTAAACTTTAATTCTACTAATTACTACCATTAATAAAGTCCTGCCACCATGTAACTAATGAGGACTCTGTCCCAACTTTACTTAATCTATGGCTTTTTTTTTGGTCCCTTTTAATAGTGCAATGCACGTTATAGTTGCAAGGTTGCTGAATCAGCTGAAGGTGAATCTCTGGGAACAAAGGTGCTAGTGAGATTAATGGTGCATTTGTGGAAGAGAATAGTTTTTTTTAAAAATTGTAATGTTTAAATAAAAATAACTAGCATGCTAAATACAAGCTTATTATGCCTCAGTCAGAACAACTATTCCTGGTACCAGGATTGGACCAATTTGAGAGTGACTAGGAAGAATTTTCACAGAGAATCCAGAGGCCTGAATTCCATGGACTGAACCAGCGAGGATGAATAGCCTGGAACCACCACCAGAATTAAGGATTGGGAGCACCATGGAGGAGTGGTGGAAGCCTTTCACAAAGCAGTTTTTGTTGTATGTGACTGCAGAGGATGCAGACATAATAAGCAGTGCTAGGAAAATGGCCTTATTAACTGTAGCTGCTACAGAGGCCTTAGATATTTATAATAGTGTCCATCTGTCACTAGCAAACAGAACTGATTTAGATAAAATCCTTCCACTGTTAAAACTTATTGTGCACCAAGAAAGAATGAAACCTTTGAACTATCCTTCTTCCACATAAAGTTACAAAGGCACAAGAAAGCACTGAGGAATATGGTACTAATTGGAAGGTCCATAGCCAGGCTTGCAACAGTGGTCCCTTAAGAGTTTCCCTGACTAGAGAGGCAAGTAATCAGCTACAGAGATGAGAATGTGTTTGCTGAGAAGATTGTGAGCGGATGTTGGAAAAAGCCATACAACTCTGCAAAGCAGCAGAACAGGCAGCATTACGGGTTCAGGGTCTAAATCACGAGGAGACTCGAAATTTTTGTGAGGTTATCACACAGTGGAACATGATGGCTGGGCATAAGAGGAGAACATACTAGGAAATGGGTAGTACAAGAAAAGGTGTCAAAAAGTTGCAGTAAGCAGGCAGACCAAACAATTGTGTGGGAGATATGGGTGTGAACATGCATTTACAGACTGCACTTTGGTTCAAATGCTGGACAGAGTCTGCTTTGAGTATTTGTCAGACAACACAAGCAAAAGCAAACTGTAAATACAGTGAAGGAATCCATGGTTCGCTCCAGTGAGGAGGCACTGTACATAGATTCCATATAAAGCAAGTGTTACAGGCCCTGGTGGATGAAAAGGAGATCACAGCACTGCTAGCTAAGTTGAAAATGGGTAATGGCTGACCAAATCTGTTGTACTGAGTGCTGCTAAATGCACAACAGAGACTGAAAGTGAATTTCAGCTGTGTGGCAAAGCAGTGACTCACCAGTGTGGTGCCTCAAGCTGGTCATCTCAGCAATTAGCTCTCCAGCATATGGAGTGCCTCCTCCTGGCCAGTGTCTCGCCTGCTGCTGGCCCCCATGTCCCTCCTGGACCCCGGTGCTCCTTTACCTTGGGGTGCTGCCCCCTGGCAGTGCCCCTACACTCTGGGTCTCCCCTCCCTGGGAACCCCCAACCCTGTAACCCCACCTTGCCTCAGTGGCTACTGCCAGTCATCATCTAGCCCCTGCTCACTGGGGCAGATTGCAGTCTGTAAACCACTCATCACTGGCAAGGGGTGTTTGGACCTGCTGCCTCTGCTTAACCACAGGTTGCACCTTTGTGACCCCAGTACCTGTTTTGGGATTTGCCAGGCTGGAGCTTCCCTGCCCCTGCCCCTGCCCCTGCCCCTGCCCCTGCCCCTGCCCCTGCCCCTGCCCCTGCCCCTATCTCTCCTAGGCAGTCAGGTCCTTCTCTCTCAAGAGCTAGAGAGAGACTGACTCAGCTCCTGGCTCACAGCCCTTTTATAGGGCTAGCTGTGGCCTGATTTGGGCATGGCCCCAGCTGTGGCTGCTTCCCCAATCAGCCTAGCCTTTTCTCTCAGGAGCAGGGTAACCGCCCTGCTTCAAGCTGAAGAAAACAAAGAAAATTTAGAAGCATCTTTGCATGAAGCTCGTTCTGAGAGAGATATTTTCCTTCTCACCAGAGGAGACAGAGGGAAGAGGAACAACATCCTGAATGCTATCCTGAGGCTCCTGGAGAATTGGGGCATAGAGGAACTAGAGAACATCCACTGGACAATGGGAAAAGATTCAAGCCTCCCAGAAGAAGGAGCTTCAGGAAGAGTGATAGGGAACATTAAAGATTTTGCCAAAGCAGAACTAGACTTGCATTTCTAACCCCATGTGTTTCAATATAAACAAAATGCCAATTTCAGAGCTGGGTAGGACTGAGACTAGAGATCTGTTAGTCTATAACTCCAGACACAAATGCAAGTTCAAATTTCAGTGTTTTTATAAAAAGAGTGTTGTGGTGGTAATGGGGGGGAGGGGACATGTGGCATAGTTGCCATTGTTGTGTAAGGACATGGGTGTGGCTACAGAGACTAACGGTCAACCTGTATGTTGGAAAGGGAGGTTCGAGACTTCAGGCTGTAGTCAACACCAGGCTCTGGTTTCTGTTGCATTATAGTCGTGTAACGTTTAAATACAAGCTCTCCTTGCCTTAATAGGAACACCACATTAAGTGGACCTGCCACAAGAGGGGGACAAAGACCTACACTTCCCTAGTGTGGGTTACCTTATAAGGATTTAAAAATCAATCCACCAATAAATGACTAAAACCCTGAAAGTGCAAGTCCTGGGAATAGCATTGCAGAACCTGTCACTGTTGACTGACAGCTGGTGTGACATCATTCCCCACCATTGCCACTTCCTGGAGGTGGTACTTCTGAGGAATGTGATTAGATAACGTCACCGTCAGCAGTTTCAAACTGAGGCAAGTATCCTCAGCTGGACTCATCCTCCAAATTGTATTAATTACTACAACTTGTTCCAGAGAACTATTCCTTAATGCCATGGCTGAATGGTCCTGGAGGCTGACCAAAGCCCTGCAATAGTCAGCCAGCAATAAATTCTCAATCTCAATCTGGTGAAAAACCTGGCTCTTCATGCTTCTAGGTCATCAGTCAATCACTCTATTATGTAATGGCACCTGCAGTGATTCATGGCCCTTTCTACATATTTCTCAGCCTGCTGCAGAAGACCCAGATTGTGAGTCATGGCCCTTAAAATACAGGAATGCTGATAATGAAGGGACCATACAAAAAACAAACTCTGGAGAAACTCTGGGCAAGTAGATGCTGTCATTTTAAGGACAGGTTGTGAGCATTTTATCTTTCGTAGAAGTTTGACATAGAGAAAAACACAAGCCAAGGTAAAAGTTGGGAGCAGATATACGTTTTTTTCTCACTGTCTAGATGTGTTCTCATTTACATCTGTGCAAAGTGATTGTAAAATACAGAGTCAGAGTGGTTGCATTTTATGCTCAATGCAGGTATATATGATCTTTGCGTCTGATCAGCCCTGTCCCAGTCTCTCCTGATCCCAGCACTGTCCTAGCTATAGACGTTCTTGTAAAGGTCTGTGTGGCACTCTGTACCTCAAACCAGCACCCTGGAACTTCCACGTTCACCACTGTCGTATAATTATGATAGATTTGGTACAAAGTATGCCTTGTAAGGTATCATTTTAAAAGGCTTGATCCGTTGAACATTAATATCCTGTTGGATTATATGAGCTACCATTGTATGTAAGGTTATGAAGTTATGCTATGTATGTGTTACTGAAATATGTTGTGAGCTTGGGAAAACCCACAACCAGCCTTTTAGGTACAACAATGGAGTATCCAGACATGCTGATTGCCCATTGAAGGGAATCCACTCTCCCAAGACCATCTCAGAGAGAACACGTATACAATGAATGGAGACTGCTTGACCCACATCGTAGCAAAAGATCTTTCCAGCAAGCTGGAAGTAAGAGGGAATGAGGTGGGGAGCAGCAATCCTTCTCTCTTGAGAAGGGGGAAAGGAGAATAGAGCTATTGAGAGGAAAGAACACTCTACTGCGAGTGGATGATGACAAAAAACTCATGAATTGTTATTTGACAATTGATATGTGGGGGGCAGTTCATGAACCATGTATCTGGTGAGTATTATTCAATCCTGCATGGTTGAATAATGAGAGAATTTATTTGTGAAAAAGTAATTTGATGGTTCTGGAAGGAAAATTTCATCCGCCCCATTATTCCTGAGTATTATCACACCAGCTTTTCAACATGGTGTGAGTTTAGATAGAGCACTATCCATCATGTATCCCAAGACCAGCAGAGAATAGGAGGTTGATAAGGATTATTGCTACTAAAGCTAAGCATGAGAAACAACTATTGCATCAGACTTGGATATAAAAGCTTCATGTGGCATTTTTTATTTGCCGTGTGCTGTGTCTTTGTTTTTTAAGGGAGGGAAAAGAACATGGAATTAGGTTATTTGTGGGTACATAAAGTTAAACAACAGAAAAATCTCAGTGGAAGTTGCTGCTGTTTTCTTCTAATTTGTTTTTTGACCACAGGATACATTATTCTCCGGCATCTTCATAAACTGAGGAATAAAACATGACATAACTAAGATGTACAGTGTACTTTTCAGCTAAACCGCAGGACTGGCAAAACATTACCATCATTTTTCTGTTTTTTATTTGAAATCATAAAGAGTTAAGTGCAGCAGTTTGCTATGCTTATCCCCCACCCCTTCTTGAATAAGAAATGAAGAAAGACTGAGGCAGTTAATTTAATAGTTGGTTGGGAAATATACTGATCTGTGACATTGTTAATTGAAACAAAGGGCAGAGAATGTTCAAGCTGCAAAAGATGTGCACTCGGAAAATGAGATTAAATAACAAATGAAACCTCAGGTGTCAGACTCACTACACTGGTAATTTCCACATAATTTAGGTGGTGGATTTTTAGGGCTAGAGAGTGGAATGGAGCAGGGCTAGTTGTACTGGTTCTACTACAGCTCCTGTCTTCAGAAGATTTCACAGCAGATGGTAAACTTTTATTAATGAATCTTCACTGCACCGTTGTGAGGTAGGTAGCTTTTCCTATCCCCATTTTAAAGATGGAGAAACTGAGGCATGGAGAGATTAACTATCTACCTTTGGAATATGGTTCTCAAAAGTAGGCCTAAAGTAGGCTCAAGGCATCTGTCAGGGTTCCTCCCCCACTCTGAACTCTAGGGTACAGATGTGAGGACCTGCATGAAAGACCCTCTAAGCTTATTTCTACCAGCTTAGGTTAAAACTTCCCCCAGGCACAAATTCTTTGCCCTTGGACAGTACGCTGCCACCACCAAGTGATTTAACAAAGAATCAGGGAAAGGACCATTTGGAGTTCCTATTCCCCCAAAATATCACCCCAAGCCCTTACACCCCCTTTCCTGGGGAGGCTTGAGAATACTATCCTAACCAATTGGTTAAAAAGTGATCACAGACCCAAACCCCTGGGTCTTTGGACAATAGAGAAATCAGTCAGGTTCTTAAAAGAAGGATTTTATTTAAAAAAAAAAAAAGGTAAACATCACCTCTGTAAAATCAGGATGGAAAATAATTTTACAGAGTAATAAAAGATTCAAAAACACAGCAGAACTTCCTCTAGGCTTAGTTTCAAAGTTACAAAAAACAGGAATAAACTTCCTTCCAGCAAAGGAAAAATTCACAAGCAGAACAAAAGATAATTTAACATGCTTTGCCTGGCTTTTACTTACAATATTTGTAATATGAGAGACTTTTAGGATGGTTTATTGGAGAAGGAGTTTTCTGACCTGATGCTTCTCTGCT
Source organism: Lepidochelys kempii (assembly GCF_965140285.1). Lineage (NCBI taxonomy): Eukaryota > Metazoa > Chordata > Testudines > Cheloniidae > Lepidochelys > Lepidochelys kempii. The sequence continues at coordinate 24,705,459 of NC_136392.1, read as the reverse complement.
TCCTAAGAGAACACACACAACAAAGCCTCCCCCCCAGCCCCGATTTGAAAGTATCTTCTTTCCCCATTGGTCCTTTTGGTCAGGTGCCAACCAGGTTATTTGAGCTTCTTAACCCCTTACAGGTAAGGAGGAATTCTTGGCTACTCTTAGCTGTATGGTTATGACAGCATCTTACTACTCAAGAAAGAAGGCAAAGAGGTGGTAGAAGATGTCTAAAATGGATGGTTATTTAGATGCCCAAACAAGTTAATTAGATGACTAATTTTAGACACCTCATTTGTAAATTTGGCCTTTAATGACTTGGCCAGACTCCCACAGCAAGAAAGAGATTATTCTGCAATCCATTGGATCTTATTCTTGGTTAAAAAAAATCTGCTTCTCAGACTAAATTTTGCATTTAATTTCTTCCCATTACTTGTAATCCTACTCACTGTTCCTCCATTTCCTGGATGTTTTCTACTGTTTGAATGCTTACAGATGATTTTTATATCTACCTTTGTCACTGTTCGCTCTCGCAATACACATTTAGTTCTTTTAATCTTTTCTTTCTTAGAAATTAGCCTTCAAGGCCCTGAATCATTGTTGTAGCTCTTATCCATATTCATTTACACCTTTCTGATACTGAGTGGCCAGAACTGTATATCCCATCACTTCAAGGTGGAGAGTTGCATAAACTATTATATATATGGGATTATACTTGCAGACTGTGCTGTGTGTTTGATTAATATGGCTCTGATCCAGGAAAGAAGGTGCTAACTTTAAGCCCATGGATAGTTTCATTGAAGTCATGGGACTACTGAAGTGGTTGAAGTTAAGCTTGTGTTGAAGTAGACTGGACTATAGTCTATAGCCCTTCTGATCCATCATCTGAAGTATCTGCCCAGCTGCTAAATATAGTTTAGTGTGCTTCTCTTCTTACTGGTACCACCAAAATAATGCTAGAGTAGACACATTGTTGTTGAAGGTTACTTATTGATCATTATTGATTGATAATGCTGATAATTGATTTAAGGCTCTTCAAGCATAAATGCAGATAAAATTGTTACTTTGTACTACTTGATACCCTATGTTTTCAGTATTTAATTTCCTATGTATGTATTGTGGAAGGGGCGGTTCATATATTCTTAGATTGTGTATTTGAGGCAAAAAATGAAATCTGTGTTGTGTGAAGTTGATGAGGTTTAAAGCTGTGGTTCTCAACATTTTTTCATTTGTGGACCCCTTTCAAAATTTTGAATGGAAATCTATTGTCTGTGTACATATAGTTGAATTCTGTTCAGTTAGTTTTCAGTCTAAGTCTTTCGCAGACCCCTTAGACATAGTCTGTGGACCCCCAGGGTCTGCAGACCAAAGACTGAGAACCACTGGTTTAAAGGACATCATCTCATGGGGGTGTTTTCTTCTCTGGGGCAGTCATTTAACATGACCAGGGTCATTAGTATTACTTACAGGTTAAACTGAATTTAGTGACCACGAGGGAGTTGCTTGGAGCTGCTATAAGGAATCAAGTTACAGTAGACCTGAGTAAACACGGTTTTGATTCAGTTGATTTGATGACCCTATTGTTTGTCTGACCCGAAACTAAGGGTGTTGCCATTGCAGAAGGCAATGCTGGAAGGCCTAAGGTCTGAGAGAAGCTTTAAGAAACAATATTCTTCCCCAAGGAAATTGCTTTGAAGAAGTTGACAGAGATACAGAGATACCTGTAACACAATAAGCATGTTACAAATGCTAGGATGACAGGGTCATTCTGCTTCAGCAAAAGTCGTGCATGCGCATGTACAGTACCTTTCATCTAATGGGCTCAAAGCACTTAAGAAATTATGCTTAGAAAGAGCTATAGGGCATCCTGTATGCATCAGGGTAGATGGGGTTAAAATATTTCACAGGAATAGGCGAAGGCAGATGTCTGTGAAGCATAATTGTGCAGCTGTTTATCTTTTTAAAAGGTGCTGTGCTTTGAAATTTGAAATTTTAGGGGTGGAATGTTAGCACAGAAATTAATTTTTAGACATCAGTGCTATCTGGTTAGTGTAATTGCTTATTATCTGCTTCCCTGGGGTCTTAAGCTCTTGGAAAAGAATATTTGCATCTCAGCTCTTGTTTAAAGAAAGGAAAAATCTTTCAGAGGCCCTATTCAAGTTATCTGATGCTAAAACAATTAAATACCAAGAGGAATGGTTTAGAAAAAACTTTCAGAGAAGTCAGTTACACCTGACCTTATTGGCGTCTTCTGAGAAGCAGAAAACTTTCACTGACATTCTCCTACTGACTGGCATTGCTGGTATCTAGTTAGTTATGTGATCTGCCATTGCATCAGACTTTTCCACACCCATCTTGGCTCAGGCCGACAGGCAGCTCCAAATGGTCCCCAATCTCTCTGATGTTTTAATTCACTTCCATAAAGGACAGATCAGCACTTAGATACTGTGGAGACTGACATTAGAGAAAAACTTAAGACCTGCAGAGAGCCCTAAATATCATCATTACCAATATAGCAATTGGGTTACTAGTGGCACAATGGTCCACATAGCCTTTCAGTGGTGGAGGTCCAAGTTCAGATCAGGTTATTGTGTTTTTAAAAAATGCTCCAGTTTGTGTATGATGATCCAAAGCTATCATGGACTAGATTTTCAAAAGTGTTTATTACCCAGCAGATCTACCTATTCTGGTGCCTAAATGGAAGCTGATCTCTTTGAGAATCCAACCCCATGTAATCACCAATGGTAATTTCAGCTCAAGAGAAGCCCAGGGATGGAGTTGCGTATGAGGCCTGAGATGCATGAGGCTTCCGATACCGTTATTGTGGGTGCTGTAGGAGAACCTAAGTTGATCAGGCCGGGATGATAGCACAGTCCCTTGCTTCTATAGCAGCAAACAGAGCTATAAACAGGGGAGTTTGAGTGGGAGTTCTGTTGGAGGAGAAGGTATTTGTATTTGGTTTTGTATTTGTATGTGTAGAGGCTTGTAGGGGTTTTGTGCTGGGAGAGAAGCTGAGCCCTGATTAGGGGGCGGGGCTTCTCTGACTAGGGGTCCTATAAAGGCAGCCAGCCAGTCAGGCAGCGGCACAGACAGTTGCAGCGGCACAGGAGCCAGCAGACAGAGCTGTAAACAGGGGAGTTTGAGTGGGAATTTGAAAGGGGAGTTTGTCTTGTGGTGCTCATTTGGGGTTTGTTTTTGCTGTGGGTGCTGGTGTTTGGGTGTGGTTTGTGTTTCCCAGATTAATAGGATTTAAGTGGGAAGGCTATGACAGATACAGAGGCAGCAGTGGTAGTGACCCAAGTAGTGGAAGACACAATGAAGATGACTGGATGTGGAAGCTGCAGTATGCACATGATCCTGGAGGGGGTACCTGGAAAGAGTTTAGTCTGCATGAAGTGCCGTCTGATCAAGCTGATGGAAGAAAAGATCAGAGGATTGCAGATGGAAAGTCTGGTTGAGTTTAGAAGGGGGTTCGAGCGGATGATGGAGCAAAGACATGAGGCAGCTGAAGGGAAAAGCTCAGACTTGCATATGGAAGCAGGACCAAAGAACTCTGAGGAGAGACTGCTGGGTGAAGAAAATGGACAGTGGAAGCATGTGACTAAGAGAACCAGGCAGAGGAAAATACGGGCTAGTGAAGGAGAAATAGAGCTCAAGAACAGGTTTGCAGAGTTGGAAAATGAAGAAGGGGCTCAGCAGGTGATCACTGAAGGTGGAAGGGCAAGGAAGAAGAGAAGAGCGGCTAGTCCAATGGGAAAAGGGGAAGAGTCAATGGAAACTACACCAGATATGAGCCCCAGGAGGATACAGGATGGGTTGAAGAGGATTACAAGGGAGAATAGGAATGGAAAGAACTTGCAGCCAGAGGGAACAGATCGGAGAATCTCACCGTCGCCAGGAAAAGGCAGGTCTACGTGATCAGGGACTCCTTACTGAAAAGAATGGACAGGCCTGTAACCAGAGCTGATCCAGAGAATAGAAGGGTGTGCTGTCTTCCAGGTGCTAAGATATGGGATGTGGACCTGAGGTTGAAGAGGATCCTAAAGGGAGCGGGAAAGAATCCACTGATCGTCCTTCATGTGGGAACAAATGATACCGGTAGATTCTCGCTGGAATGTATCAAGGGAGACTAATACCAGGCTGGGGAAGATGCTTAAGGAAATCGAGGCTCAGGTGATCTTTAGTGGGATTCTTCCTGTTCCTAGAGAAGGGCAACAGAGCTGTGACAAGATTGACTATCAACAGATGGCTCAGGCAGTGGTGCTATAAGGAGGGCTTTGGGATGTATGGCCACTAGGAGGCATTCATGCACAGAGGACAGTTCTCTTGGGATGGACTTCATCTGAGTAGGGAAGGAAATAGACTTCTAGGATGGAGGCTGGCACAACTGATTAAGAGAGCTTTAAACTAGGAATCTGGGGGAGATGGTTGGGAGATGTCCAGGTAATCTCCATGCTGGATTTTAACATTGAGAGGGAAGAAAACAAAGTAAGAAAGGATACAGCCATGGGTAGGAGAACGGACATAAGGAGGAAGGGCAGTGTGGATACCAGCCTAATAGGTTATACTGGCTGTAGAATGTCCGGGCCTAATAGGGTATAGAATGTGAGTGAGGCCAAACAGCAAAAATTAAGATGTTAGTACACCAATGCGAGGAGCCTGGGTAACAAAATGGAGGAACTAGAGCTACTGGTGCAGGAAGTGAAACCAGCTATTCTAGGGAGAACAGAACCCTGGTGGAATAGTCGTCATGACTGGACTACGGGTATTGAAGGGTCTGTGCTGTTTAGGAAAGACCGAAGTAAAGGTAAAGGTGGTGGAGTAGCATTGTCTATCAATGATGAGGTAGAATGTAAAGAAATAAGAAGCGATGGAATGGATAAGACAGAGTGCGTCTGGGCAGAAATCACATTGGGGAAGAAAACGACTAGAGCCTCCCCTGTGATAGTGCTTGGGGTGCGCTATAGACCACCGGGATCTAATTTGGATATGGATAGAGAGCTCTTTAATGTTTTTAATGAAGTAAATACTAATGGAAACTGCGTGATCATGGGAGACTTTAACTTCCCAGATATAGACTGGAGGACAAGTGCTAGTAATAATAATAAAAAGAAAAGGAGTACTTGTGGCACCTTAGAGACTAACCTCTTAGTTAGTCTCTAAGGTGCCACAAGTACTCCTTTTCTTTTTGCGAATACAGACTAACACGGCTGTTCCTCTGAAACCAGTAATAATAATAGGGCTCAGATTTTCCTAGTTGCAATAGCTAATGGATTCCTTCATCAAGTAGTTGCTGAACCGACAAGAGGGGATGCCATTTTAGATTTGGTTTTGGTGAGTAGTGAGGTCCTCATAGAAGAAATGGTTGTAGGGGACAACCTTGGTTCAAGTAATCATGAGCTAATTCAGTTCAAACTGAACGGAAGGATAAACAAAAATAAATCTGACTAGGGTTTTTGATTTCAAAAGAGTTGACTTTCAAAAATTAAGGAAATTAGTTAGGGAAGTGGATTGGACTGAAGAACTTATGGATCTAAAGGCGGAGGAGGCCTGGGATTACTTCAAGTCAAAGCTGTAGAAGCTATTGGAAGCCTGCATCCCAAGAAAGGGGAAAAAATTCATAGGCAGAAGTTGTAGACCAAGCTGGATGAGCAAGCATCTCAGAGAGGTGATTAAGAAAAAGCAGAAAGCATACAGGGAGTGGGAGATGGGAGGGATCAGCAAGGAAAGCTACCTTATTGAGGTCAGAACATGTAGGGATAAAGTGAGACAGGCTAAAAGTCAAGCAGAGTTGGACCTTGCAAAGGGAATTAATCCAACAGTAAAAGGTTCTATAGCCATGTAAATAAGAAGAAAACAAAGAAAGAAGAAGTGGGACTGCTAAACACTGAGGATGGAGTGGAGGTTAAGGATAATCTAGGCATGGCCCAATATCTAAACAAATACTTTGCCTCAGTCTTTAATGAGGATCTTAGGGATCATGGTAGCATGACAAATGAGAATGAGGATATGGAGGTAGATATTACCATATCTGAGGTAGAAGCGAAACTCGAACAGCTTAATGGGACTAAATCGGGGGGCCCAGATAATCTTCATCCAAGAATATTAAAGGAATTGGCACATGAAATTGCAAGCCCATTAGCAAGAATTTTTAATGAATCTGTAAATTCAGGGATTGTACCTTATGACTGGAGAATTGCTAACATAGTTCCTATTTTTAAGAAAGGGAAAAAGAAGTGATCTGGGTAACTACAGGCCTGTTAGTTTGACATCTGTAGTATGCAGGGTCTTGGAAAAAATTTGGAAGGCGAAAGTAGTTAAGGACATTGAAGTCAATGGTAATTGGGACAAAATACAACATGGTTTTACAAAAGGTAGATCGTGCCAAACCAACCAGATATCCTTCTTTGAGAAAGTAACAGATTTTTTAGACAAAGGAAATGTAGTGGATCTAATTTACCTAGATTTCAGTAAGGCATTTGATATGGTGCCACATGGAGAATTATTATTTAAATTGGAAAAGATGGGTATCAATATGATAATTGAAAGGTGGATAAGGACTTGGTTAAAGGGGAGACTACAGCGGGTCATACTGAAAGGTGAACTGTCAGGCTGGAGGGAGGTTACCAGTGGAGTTCCTCAGGGATCAGTTTTGGGACCAATCTTATTTAATCTTTTTATTACTGACCTCGGCACAAAAAGTGGAAGTGTGCTAACAAAGTTTGCGGATGATACAAAGCTGGGAGGTATTGCCAATTTAGAGAAGGACCGGGATATCATACAGGAGGATCTGGATGACCTTGTAAACTGGAGTAATAGTAATAGGATGAAATTTAATAGTGAGAAGTGTAAGGTCATGCATTTAGGGATTAATAACAAGAATTTTAGTTATAAGCTGGGGACGCATCAGTTAGAATTAATGGAGGAGGAGAAGGACCTTGGAGTATTGGTTGACCACAGGATGACTATGAGCCGCCAATGTGATATGGCTGTGAAAAAAGTTAATGCGGTCTTGGCATGCATCAGGCGAGGTATTTCCAGTAGAGATAAGGAAGTGTAAGTACCGTTATATAAGGCACTGGTGAGACCTCATCTGGAATACTGTGTGCAGTTCTGGTCTCCCATGTTTAAGAAGGATGAATTCAAACTGGAACAGGTACAGAGAAGGGCTGCTAGGATGATCTGAGGAATGGAAAACCTGTTTTATGAAAGGAGACTCAAGGAGCTTAGCTTGTTTAGCCTAACCAAAAGAAGGCGGAGGAGAGATATAATTGCTCTCTATAAATATATCAGAGGGATAAATACCAGAGAGGGAGAGGAATTATTTAAGCTCAGTACCAATGTGGACACAAGAACAAATGGATATAAACTGGCCATCGGGAAGTTTAGACTTGAAATTAGACGAAGGTTTCTAACCATCAGAGGAGTGAAGTTCTGGAACAGCCTTCCAAAGGAAGCAGAGGGGGCAAAAGACCTATCTGGCTTCAAGATTAAACTCGATAAGTTTATGGAGGAGATAGTATGATGAAATAACATGATTTTGGCAATTAATTGATCTTTAACTATTCATGGTAAATAGGCCCAATGGCCTGTGATGGAATGTTAGATGGGATGGGATCTGAGTTACTACAGAGAATTCTTTCCTGGGTATCTGGCTGGTGAATCTTGCCCACATGTTCAGGGTTCATCTGATTGCCATATTTGGGGGCGGGAAGGAATTTTCCTCCAGGGCAGATTGGCAGAGGCCCTGGGGCTTTTTCACCTTCCTCTGCAGCATGGGACATGGGTTCTTGCTGGAGGATTCTTTGCACCTTGAAGTCTTTAAACCATGATTTGAGAACTTCAATAGCTCAGACATAGGTGAGAGGTTTATTGCAGGAGTGGGTGGGTGAGATTCGGTGGCCTGCATTGTGCAGGAGGTCAGACTAGATGATCATAATGGTCACTTCTGACCTTAATATCTATGAATCTATGAATATAATTTATGGAGCTAAAATAGTAAAAGCCAGTCGGTGAAACAAGACGATAGTTCTACTGGAGAGTTTAGGTAACACATGCTTTTCTCTGATGCTCTTGCCACCTTTTCAACCAGTGCCCCATATTTGGAAGCCATGAGAGTCACTTCCTTGCATTGTATTATTATAGTAGCAGCGAGAGACCACAACCAAGATTAGGGCCCTCTTGTATTAGGCACTGTCCAAACCCAGAATAAGAGACAGTCCTTGCCCCAAGGAAATTCCTATCTAAATAGACAAGACAGAGGGTGGGAGAAAGGAAGCATTGTTACCTCCAGGTATTGTTACAGATGGGGAACTCTAGTGCACTGAGAGAAAGTGACTTGCCCAAAGTCACATGGGAAGTCTGAGTCCGGAACCAGTGCCTTAATTACGAGAACAGCCTCCTTCCTCTCTGAACTTGCCAGAGCACATACAGTTCTTATTCTTAGACTATAAGGGCTTTGGGGCATAAACCCTGTCTAACTCTATTTGTACAGCTCAGTGGGGTCCAGACTTGCCTGGGGCCTTTGGTTGCTACCATAACATAAACATTATATAATAATTATTACCATTCAGTGGGTAACACAGTTGGCCACAGAGTGTGGAAAACAGTAAAGTTTTCTCTTTTGGCAGTTAAGGGTAAACACAGCCATAAACTATGCTGATGTAAAACAACCACAAATTGAGGCATTATTTCAAGTTATTTGTATCACAGTTTTGTTCCATTCACAGTTATTTTCTGTATGTAAATAAGCTCCACACTGAGGAGAAATGTTACACTATAACTCAGTTATTTGAGCACTGGGGGGAGATCAACCAAGCCCCTGAGCTGCAGCCAGCAAGAAAGGATTATGGATGATATCATAGATTTTTTTTTTGTTATAAGATTAGATTTATTTGAAAACAATATGCTGAGATTTGCTTTCTTCCTCCAGCAACCTTCATTGCTCTGTAAATCTGTAATTACTATTTCATTAAATACTGTGCTGTGATTTGAATTATTAAAAGCTAAATGGTTCAGTGTAGATTCTAAATCAATGAGAATTTCTAGCCCATTAAATAAGGGACCTTATGTGAATTAGGATATAGCCTTCGATGAGAGCAATAGCATCTTTAGATACAAGCAGCTTATATATAAGGTGATCTGTGGGGGTACAAAAGTAAACATAACATCTTTTGGAACCTTGCTTGCTGTACTTCCTACATGAATGTGGATTGTAGCATGATAATCTGTCTGATTTTCATAAGGTTTGATCTTTCCCTGGTGAATTTAATGGCAAAATTCCCATTCATTTCAATGGGAGCAGGACAGGGTCCTTAGTCTGTCATTAGAGCTGGCCAAATTATTTTTTAATTTGCTGGGGAGGTGGCAATGCTAGTGTGGAGAATGGGGGTGTTATGTGTAGTATTTTTTTCATAAGTACCATTTGCCCTTCAAGTTACCTGCATGATATTTTCCTGTCTGAATGCATAGAGTTAAATCAAAGGAGTTGTTAAAGGAAACAATGATACAAGTCCTTGAGGAAACAATAAGGTAGCTGTTTATGGGAGAATACGCCATATCTGGCTCTATCCAAGCTGAGAACAGTTTACCCTTCCCAAGGCTAAGTGCTTATTAGGATCAAAGAAGGATGCCAAACTATTACAGGACCCCAAGACTAGAAAAAAGGTGAGCTAATAGGGGTTGCCCAGGGAGTGTCAGTGAGAGCTGACAAGCATGCATGGAGGGACACAGAGAGAGCATGCTGCAAGCAGGACAGTTTGCTTCTTCCAGCCAGGGACAGGGGTTAGATGGGCTGAGGGGAACTTCCAAATGCTTGCAAGGGAAGAGTAAGGTATAGATAAGGGGAAATGTGTATATTTGTTGTTTTAACCCTTTGCTGTGCATGCTTTGTACCTTTGGGTGAAAGAATAAACGATGCTTGGTGTTGAAGAAGCTGTCATAGGCTCCCAGGGAAAAAAGCTTACAGGTTCCAAACTGAGTTGAGCTCATTGGGTTAAACCAGTTGGGAAATGGGGGAGCTGCAGCCCAGAGGACCAAAATATGAATGGTAGGACCATGTAGTTCCCCAGAATGAGATGCAGGAAGTCAGGCCTATCGCCTAAAGGGTGCACTCAAGAGGGCCTAAGGTGCAGCTCACCGTGTAACTGGGACAACCAACAGAACTTTTTCCACAATGTAGCACAAAAAGCATCTTCTAAAAAATAAAAAAACCAACAGAAATAGAAGATTTTCCCTGTTCATCAGTGTGATGGGGTATATCAACCCCGTACTGGTGAGGCAAGGGTTAAAGACCTGCTCTGGGCCCAAGAAGCCAGGGGCCCCCTAACCCATGCTGGGTATGCTCCCAGTGGATGGAGCATTTAAAATGGAGCAACTCAGCTCAGTCAGGGTTGACTGAGGAGAGCAGTCACATGCAGCAGCAGCCTCCTGTGGAGAAGCCACTGGGACTGGAAACACCTGGGATCAGACCTCTTAGCCAAGTCCCTGGGAACCCTCCAACCACAGAGACTGAGGGTGAAGTCTTGCTTCTGCCAGCGAAAGGGACTCTGGGGAGATGGACCACAGGAGAGCCCAGGAGGGATCTCTAGGCCAGCCTGCAGCAACAATGGGAGGACCAGAACAAGGATAGGATGTGACCCAGGGAGCATGTGTGAGGGCACCAGACTCTCAGCCACAGAAGAGGGTTATTGTTTTAAAGGGTTCTGGGTCGGAACTCAGTGGAGTAGGGTGGTTCCCCTGCCCCACCCTTGTCCCTGAGCTATAGCTGCTAGGCAAGGCAGCCTTGAGCTCTTGCCATTGGGAAATGCTTTCTGAACTGTTGCTGCTAGGCAGGGTGGCCTTGAACTCTCACCATGGGGAGATGCTTCCTGAACTGTTGCCAGTAGGCAAGGTGACCTGGAGATTTCACCAGTGGGTGACACTTCCTTGAACTATAACAACCAGGTGTGATGACTCGAGATTACTACCATTAAGTGGTACTGCCAGCTGTGGGCAGGCCACCACACACATGCACACTCCTGACACCTGGACTAAAAGAAATGACAGAAGAAAACATCTTTGAAAACTAGTTGAAGTTCGCATTCATAAATTATGTAAGCCTATAGTCAGAAGCTTCAGCGTGGAAGGAGTTCTCTGCTCCCTTTGTTGGTGGAAAGGGAAAAGAATGGCTATAGAAAGCTTCATTTACATATGTTACATACCCACAATTCCACTGGTTCTCCTTCTTCTATATGGAGTCAGCTCTTTGAGTCTTTCTTCTCCATTCCAGTCTGTCTTGAAGCAGTTCCTCCGAAACTCTGAGTTAATCAAATCCTTTTATATAACATCCATCCAATTAGTTTTGGGTCTTCCAACCCTTCTCTTACCCTCCACTTGTAAATTGAACATCCTGTTTTCTGTATATTCTTCCAATATTCTTTTCACGTGCCCAAACCATCTCAGCCTGATTCCCTTAGCTTTTCTATAATTGGTACCACCTTCACACTTCCCCAATTTGTTAGTTCCAAACATGATTCATCCGTGTAACTCCAAGCATTCATCTTAACATTTTAATTTCCCCTGTATTCAAGATCTGCTCCTACCTCTATCAGTACCCAGTATTCAGAACCATACAAAAGTGGAAACCTAATTACTGTCTTGTAGATCTTACTGTTCGATTTGATAGGCATTCTCCTATTGCAGATCACTCTGCTCACTTCTCTCCATTTAGTGCATGCCTTTCCTGTTCTGCTTATATATTCATCGCAGAGTTCTCTGTTATCCTATACTATCAAACCTAAGAACTTGAACTTCTGTACCTTTTGGTAGCGGCTGGCCCCCCCAGAAGTCCTCCTGCAAGGTATCATCAAATCTACAGACCATATATTTCTGCTGATTTTCATGCCATTTCTTTCAAGTACACACCTCCATCTCTCTAAGACTATGTCTACACTACAGACCTTACGGCAGCACAGCTGTACCGCTGCAGTTACACCGCTGTAAGGTCTCCCGTGTAGCCGTTCTATGCCAACAGGAGAGAGCTCTCCCATCGGCATAATTAAACCTCTTGCAATGAGCGGCAGTAGCTATGTCAGTGGGAGTGCTGTCCACACCAGCACATATGTCAGTGAAACTTATGTCGGTTAGGAGGTGTTTTTTTCACACCCCTGACCAACAGAAATTTTACTGACAAAAGTGCTAGTGTAGACATAGCCTAAATCTTATTCCACATCCTCTTTGCTTCTCCCCACCCTCTGTGAGCACTACATCATCTGCGAAAAGTATGCACTAGGGTGCCACTCTCTGGATATTTTCTGTAAGTGCATTTAGGAACAATGTGAACACAAAGGGCTTTAGTGCCAAGCCTTGATATACTCCAACTCTTACGAGAAACTGTTCAGTTTTTCTACATGGCCTTCCAACTGTGGTAACAGCACCCTTGAATATGTCCAGGATGAGTCTGATATAGTCTTAACATATCTGTTTCATTCTCATACACCACCAGATGACTTCTCTTGGAATGTGTTCATTAGCCTTCTCAAGATCAATGAATACTATGTACAAGATTTTCCTCTTTTTTTCTGTATTTTTCCACAAGCAGTTTTAATGCAAAGATAGCATCCATTGTTGACTTGCCTGGCATGAATCCAGACTGATTGTCACTGACCTTTACTTCTCTTTGTAATCTCTTATCAATAACTTTCTCCCAAATCTTCATTGTGTGGCTCATGAGTTTAATTCCATGGTAGTTACCACAGTCTTATCACAGCCTTTTCTCTTAAATATTGGTATGAATATGGTCTTTCTCCAAGCATCAGGCATCTTCAGTCCTCACAATGCAATTAAACAGTTGTGTCAATATTCACACCTACTTGCCTCGGGCACTTCCATATTTCCGCTGGTATGCCATTGAGGCCAAGAGCTTTCTTACTTTTCATGTCATTCAGGGATTCTGCAACTGCTTCTTCTAGGACTGGTGCCACCAGACCTTGGTTTGGTTTTATCAAATGGAATAGTTCTCTTGGATTCTTTTCATTCACAAGCTTTTCAAAGTAATTTCTCCACCATTCCTTAATCTGGTTCTCATGGATTAATATATTTCCACTTTCATCTGTAATGACTGGTATCTCACCAATGTCTTTAATATTCTTATTGCAGGTCTTTGCCAGTCTATGTATTTTTTTCTCACCCTCCTTTGTTTGAAGATGAGCATATAAGCCTTCCTTGGCTTTAACCTTAGCAGCTGCTATCTCTTTCACTATCATTTTGGCTTTTTTATACTCCTGAAAATCCTGCTCTTGGTGTGTCACTTGCCAAAGTTTAAAACCCATTTTCTTTTCTTCATGGCCTCTCTTTCTCATTCTGCCACCAGATCTCATTGGAGAAAGGCTCTCACTTTTGTTTCACCAAGCAGGCTCTTTGCACATTCTTGAATGTTGCTTACAATGTACTTCCATCATCGATTCATATTTTCTATTCACCTTTCTAAAGAGATCTTCTCCAACACTTTTTTGTTTCAAACTCTTTGCTAAGTTTAAGCTTCCACTACTTGGTTTTCTGTACTGCTTCAGGCTGTTTTTTCTGATATGTATCCATAGTCAAGAACTAGCATTCTGTGTTGAGCTACAATGCTTTTCCCTGGGATGATCTTAAAGTTTTTGTTCTTTAGCTCAGCTTGGTTTATCAGGAAATTATCTATGCCCTGATACTACCACTCTTATAAGTAATCAAAATGTTCTTCCTTTTTAGTGAAAAATGTATTAACGACTACCAAATCATAGATATAGGCATAATATTAGTTTCCCATTCCTTGTTCCTAAGCCCATAACCACAGCTGCTATTGTAAGTTTTTGAAGCATTTACCATCTCTCTCCATGTGATGACTCTTTCTTTCCTTATCACTTTCCATACAACAGGGTCCATTTTCCCAGAAATCCTCTCTCTTTTTTTTTTGTTCATCGCCTCCCACCTATAACATTTAGGAGGCCATTTTAAAGAGCTAGCTTAACCAAAATTATTCTGTCACATATTCTATCCACAACTACTACACATTCCTATATCACTTTGTCTGAAACTGTACCAATTCCATTTCTCTTATTTGACATGCATACTATAGTAGCTTACAGCCTTCCCTAGTATCTCTTGCCTTTGCTCCCTTACATTTGGTCTCTTGAATGCAGGCAATCTGTACTTTTCTTTTCATCAATGTCTGGACCAGCTCTGCAGTTTTTTTCAGTTAAGGTCCCTATATTCCAAGATACCAATCTTATTTTCTGGACTTTGACAGCATCCATCCAGAATGATGCAGTTAGCACTCAGACAAGGGTGCTACGCTTCACTTCCAGGAAATGCCCTGGTCATGTAGGGCATATAAAGGACAATTCCCTGGATTCCTTAGGCTAAGTTTTATGGTCGGCTCACAGCCTGATGCCAATTCTCCTAATTTTTCAGCCAGGACTGGCTACAGCATAGGTACAGTTTCATCAGTTACACTTGGGAATCAGCCTATCTGTACCAGATTTAGACTTTGATAGGGAGTGAGCTCTGAGAGAGAGACAGAAGGGGAAAAGGCTGTCTCAGTGTAGTGAGAAGCTCATCTCCAAGTAGCAGGCACTCTGTCTCAGGGTCCTACATGCTCTTGGCTTCCCCCTATTGAGAACACCCCTATTGAGGCCTCCTCAGCGGAGAGAAAGCAGAGCACACTGCTTGCTGGGAGATGGTGCAGAGAGGACTCCTCACCAGAGGCCAGTGGGCAGGAGCAGAGCTGAGACTGCTTCAGTCAGGTTCCCCAGTACTCAGATGATCTGAATCACCAAAGATGGGTCACCTCAAGGTGGGACTGAGCAAGTGGCTTTAACAGGGTCAGAGCCAGATCTGCAGAGAACATCACCCTTAAATCCCCCGACTACTATTCACTGGTCCAAACCACGAGTAGGGTTTGTGGTGGGTTGATGTGGTGAGGAAACTTTTGCTTGTTGGTGTCCAGAGGCTGTCTAGAGGGGAGGGAGTTGAATGAGCTGCTGCAGATATACTGGGTGCTTTAATCCTTATTGGAATGTTTTATGATTGCTGAGTTTTTCCAGATTTTATATTCCCATTTCCCCCAACTAAGATCCCCACCCTTTTTTCTAATGTAGACTCGGAGGCCTTGTGAGGGGGAAGGCGTTCTGCCTGCTAAGGACCACTGGAGGAGGGTTTTATTCTAGATGGAAGCTCATGCAAGTTTTGTTATCCTTCAAAAGGAATTCTAGACATATTGAAGCCAGCTCTAATTACCGCCATGAACCATCTAGCAGAAGAGTTACATGCATATAGCACCCACCCAAAGTATGCTAGGTGCTCTATAGTCAACAAGGAGACAAGGTTACTGCCTTGGAACATTTACCATCTAAATAGACAGTGAGCAGATGGGAGATAGCACGTAACAAAAGCAGGTAACTGAATGATGCATCTTGTTAATTACACATTTCTTCTGAGCTCAAGGTTGGGAATTGGGTTCACGGGCCTCCTAGAAGGGGAATGTTTCAGAAGGGACTTGAAGGAGGAGACAATAGAGGCAGTGAACTGGAGCAGGTGTGATGATATGGTTACTTGCAGTATATGATCCTGTTACTAAACATATCTGTGTGTGGAACAGAGTTCCAAGGAGGGTGTGTTCCATGTTTAAATGAGAGACAAAGCTGGAACTCAAGTTGTGTTGAAGCCTCTTTGTCCATAGACTGTAGTTGCTTCTTTAATAGATGCCTCCTTTATAAAGAAAGATTGTTATTCCATTTATTATGATACCAGATCCAGAAGGCCTGATGGAGCAGGTTGCAGGAGTAAGAATGGAAGAAGGACATGGTGGGTGGCTAATTAGCTGGCACATTTTTGGCATGAGGACTGGGCAAAGGTTAGGAGCACAAGAAAGAGATAACAGCAGGAAAGTAGGCAGAAGCTAAATAGTGCAGATATCCTTGAAGTCAAGGGCAAGGAGCTCAAATATGATGTGGAAGGAAAATTAATGGATTGGAAGAAACCTGTCTGCTCTTTCTGGTATTCACTGGCAATGCAAAAATTCATCTCCAGGGTCTAGCTGACCCCTGTACTGTTCCATCGGATCTAAAGCTATCACCTCTGGGCAGCCCAGGTCTTCCAGAAGTATTACTGATTTCAGAATGGGACTGACACAGGGAAAATATGGCATCCTCGGCAGGAAACCCAGTGCCCATCTGGCCAGTAGTTCTTTGAACATGCTCCTTAACCCTTCTCGTGTTTTTATGTTCCCCAACCGCTTTCACTAGCCAAAAGTGCTACACTGTAAAGTGTAGTGCTTGTCTCCTGCCTCATTGTATGTTTCACTGATGGCACTCATGACAAGAGTGATGCCTGCAGAATGGGATTTGTGAGATTCTGCAGTGTTAAGGGGACTTGGATGGAACTTCTTTCAGTATCTATAAAATGAAGCTCCTTATCTGGCCACAGGATTTGTCCGAGAGTGACACAAGGCTCTTCCTTCCCCAAGTGGTTGTTCAGGCTTAAGGCCCTGAGAAAAATCATTGATTTTTTTTTTTTTTTTAAAAAGGTCACAGCGGCATCCTGGATAGATGCTCAAATTTCACTGGATATGCACAGAGGCTAAGTCCTCTTTCCTTCCCCAACTGATGTGATTTTTCCAACAGCAAGGAGGCAGAAGCAGGCATCCCTACTTCTGCTTCCCTGCTGAGGTGGTGGCTATATGTGGGGGGTTAGTAGGCCAATCCCATCCCGGAAGGGGGGCGGGGATGTGGCGGGCCAGTCCTGTCCTAGGGAGTGAGAGAGGGGGTAGTGTCTCACCACATGGTGCCAGCCAGGCACACCCAGCCTGGCCCTGGGCAAGGATCAGGGCCCAGGTTGCTGAGTGTTCAGCTCTGGCCCAGGCAACCACTGCTGCTTCCTGTCTGGCCAGCGGAAAGAGGGGGGCAGTGCTGACAATGCATTGATTAGGAGCCCCAGACTGGCCCCTTCCAGTTGCCCCTGGCAGGCCTGGGGAGACACCACAGGAGCTGAGACTGGGATCCATTCCCCAATGTAGCCAGCATCACCACAGCTTGGAACATGAGCAGGAGTGCGAGGGGGTCCTGCCCCTGCTGGGGGAATTGGGGGGTGACAGGGCCCTGCCTCCATGAGTGGCTTGGGATGGGGGATGGATCCTGGTCTCAGCCCCTCTCCAGCTAGTGCTGCAGTGTCTCCCCCCATGTTTCCTGGCAGCCACTGTAAAGCAGGCTGGGACTCCTCATTATCATGTTGTCAGCATTGTCCCCCTCTCCAAGCTGGCTGGACAAGAAGCTGCAGCAGTGGTCTGGGTCAGAACTGAGCATGGAGTGAGCTGGACCCTGATCCCTGCCCTGGACTGGGTAGGGTTAGACAACTGGCGCCATGTAGTGAGACACTGTCCCCACCTCTTTCCGGCCACCCCTGTCCCTCCCACTCCCAGGATAGGACTGGCCTGCTGTCTCCTTCCTCCCTTCTGGAATGGGACTGACCTCCTAACCCCTCACAAGCAGTTGCCACCTCAGCCTGGAGTTGGATGTGGGGAGGTCTGCTTCTGCCTTTTTACTTCTGGAGAAATCATGATTTTGGGCTAATTTCATGATTTCTATGCAGTCTGTGAAATCATAATTTACACCAGGCCTTAATCATGCAGCCTGTGCAGTGCTGTTGGCACTGGGAGTGAAAAATCAAGTCCAGAAATTGTGCTTTCTTAAGCTATGTCTACACTACCGCGGTAAGTCGACCTACGCTACGCAACTCCAGCTATGTGAATAATGTAGCTGGAGTAGACGCACCTAAGTCGAGTTACCGTGGCGGGGTCGATGGAAGATTTTCTTACCTTACCTTACTCTTCTCGTCAGGGGTAGAGTCCAGGGGTCGACTGGAGAGCGATCAGCAGTCAATTTGGCAGGTCTTTACTAGACCTGCTAAATCGACGGCCGGTGGCTCGATCTCAGAGCGTTGATCCCTGCCGTAGTGTAGACCTGCCCCCAAAAGGGGCTGAATTTGAGAATGCTCACTGGTAGCAGAAGCAAACATTGTTAAAATACAATAGTCATTGGTGGAGATGGCGCGATAGTCAAGCATCATGTTCAAATGATCCACGCACCGTTTAAGTGTGGGATTCCATTCCTCTAGGGTCAGCACAATCTTTCATTCTTCAGTGTGAAGAGCTGACCTAAAGAGCTACATAAAAGAAACCATCGGCTGTGCCCACGCTCAGAAGTTTTAGTTGGCCTACAAAACCCAGAATCAATGCTGTATATTCCTGAGCACCATCTACTGGCACCATGTCTATTAATGAACTAGTATTTACATATGTACAGACATCTGTTCTCTAGGGCCCTCTTGGGGCATTCTGAAGATTGACTGAACTTCGTTTGGTATGTAAGCCTTTCAGATAAAGCATTTAGAGACCAAGGGCTAGGTCCTTAGCCCTTTGTAAGTTCTGCTTGCACTGCTGCAGCAGTGAAAAAATGGGATTTACAGCAGAGTCAAGGCAGAACCTGAGGACTAGGGAAAAGTAACTAGCTGTTACTTTGCCAATATTACTTCGTAGTGTTTGTGTGGCAACCATATGGGTGCTGAGTTGCAGCCCATCCTACTACTCCTGGGAGATGTGGATTTAAATTCCACCCTCATTCCCAGTGTTTTTTTTCCCAAATACTTTTATCTCTGCTTTCCTTCCCCTGTTCCTAAGTGCCAGGGAAGTTATGGTAGACACCTGTTGTCTAAATCCAATGCACTGAGCCCTTAATTGGCATTGGAAATAAATAGACTAGGATGAGGTCTGTCTGGGGCTTTTCTCTTGTTTTTGCTAGCTGTCATGATGAGGCCCCCATGTAATGCATTTTAATGAATCAGCACCTCGCAGATGTGAAATAAATTAGTCTTGTGAAAGAACTTCGTCATAGAAGCAGCATAAACCTTGCTATATTACTCTAAGGTTTCTGATAATTGCTGTTGATTGTGTGTGTGTGTGTGGGGGGGGGGAGTGGAAGCCATCCAGAGGAGAAATGCAATTTGTTGCTGTGGCCACTAGCTCCCAGATTTATTATCTCTGTGCTTTCACCCTGGGTGTTGTAAAACACCCTGCAAATTCAGCAGCTTCAATGGATTCTTTTTATTTTATGGCATTTTTTTTCAGAGTACATTCTCTCTGCAAGTTTACAAGGGCTAGTGTCTGCATCTTTGTGATCTTAGAGGATACCAGCTGAATGCAGCCCCCTCTCAACCCTAATCCTGAGGCTGCCATTTACAATGCCTTTGCCCCTGAGGAATCCCAGAGTGATTTACAAACCGGAGAACACCAGCCATCAATGAAAGGCAGTCATCTACAGGATAGAACCAAGCAGTTCTTCAGCTGGGCACCGCAATGCTACACAGTGCTTTAAGACAGGAAAGGAAAGAGTGTTGATCAACTGTAACTCAATGCGGTTAAATCTGCAGGGGTAAAATATAATGACCCAAACTAAAATTTAGCCTGGACCTGGGACTTAACACATCCTGCCCTTCCCCTAAAAAAATGTCATGGGAGATTCTAAGGGCTGTTAGTGATAAGGGGCCCTTGGTTTTATGACTCATCTTAAAGATAACAGGGCACCCCTTAACATCACGCCTAAGTATTGGCTCAGTCCTGATTTATCTGAAGGTGTATTATTGTAACAGGGTGACCATTCCCTTAAGGATAGTAAGGACTAGTGGTCAGTCAATAGCTCTTCCATGGTGTGCCCCTTCGCTTTTGTCAGTGGATGAAGATGTAGGGATGGCAAAGATAGGTGTTGGAAGAGAAGATGGTTCCAGGGGAATAGTTAAGGCTTTGGGAAACCTAGGATACTCTCTTTTTAAAGGGCTTGTGACTAGGAGTCTTTTCGTGTGGGCGGGTCAGGGTTCCTACCTCTCCTAGCCAATTGGGACAAACTCTGGGAAGAAAATTGCATGCATTCTGCCTTTTTCCCTCAGAACAAGAGAGAATCAACAAAGTGTTATGAGAGACTTCAGACTGGGTAAATTCATGGGATTTCAAGTTCTCCATTGCTAAAATCGAAGGACTGATCTTTACAAAAAGGAAAGCTACAAAGGAATGTAAATTGTATCAACATGGAGAACAAATACATATAGTTTAAAGATTTAAATTCCTAGGGATACTATTTGATACTAAATTACTCTGGAAAGATCATATAGGCTATATTAAAGAAAGGAAGGGAAAGGAAGGATCAATCTGTTTAAAAGTATTGCTGGTATTAATTGGGGAGCAGATATGAAAACACTGCCAATGGTATACAGAGCCTTAATCAGACCAGTTCTCAACTATGGCTGCTTAGCTTTTAGGTCAGCATGAAACTCAGTACTTAAAAATTAGATTTAATACAAAAACAGATACTTTGAGTTTTATGTGGAGCATTTTTTACAACACCCATATGCACACTACAGATAGCTGCTAGTGAAATGCTAGTTACACTACAAATGAAACTACTGCACCTAACGTTCTGGGCGCAAATTAATGGGAATCACATTGATGAAAATTCCAAACAAATATACGAGAATTGTTGGGAATTCTCTAGGCAACCTATAGCACATAATGTTAGAACTCCACATGCCCTTTGAGTTAAAACGTGGATGCAGCAGTTGAAAGACAAGGAAAAGCTAAACTAAGTAAAAACTTTCAGTCCTGGGAACATTAGTAATGGATGGAAAGCCACATGTCCAGATGTAGATTTAGATTTATTGTATAAACTTAAGGGTAAAAAGGAGACAACAGGTATAAAAAATGAAGTGGACCAGTCTACAGATGAAAAGTGGAGTTGTTTTTGTCAAATGTATGCAGAGGGGTCCAAACAAGAAAAAACAATACCAAACCAGGAAGAGCAGCGACAGCGTATTGTACACCCAAATTAGAAATTAGTCCATCTAAAACAGTGGTTCCCAAACTTCTTCCGCTGCTTGTGCAGGGAAAGCCCCTGGTGGGCTGGGCCGGTTTGTTTATCTGCTGTGTCCGCAGATTTGGCCGATCGCAGCTCCCAGTGGCTGCGGTTCGCTGCTCCAGGCCAATGGGAGCTGCTAGAAGTGGTGGCCAATACATCCCTCGGCCCGTGTTACTTCCAGCAGCTACCATTTGCCTGGAGCAGCGAACCGCGGCCACTGGGAGCCGCGAAAGTGACGCGGGCCGTGGGATGTACTGGCTGCCACTTCTAGCAGCTCTCAGTGGCCTGGAGCAGCGAACCGTGGCCACTGGGAGCCGCGATCGGCCGAACCTGCGGACACAGCAGGTAAACAAACCGGCCTGTCCTACCAAGGGCTTTCCTTACACAAGCGGCAGAACAAGTTTGGGAACCACTGATTTAAAAGAATGTCCAATTCTGTAGCTCTCATCACAGCTGAACTAGTGGCAAGAACATGAGTGTGAAACTGGATCTGGGATGTATAACCAGCGATGGCAGTCATTGGTTTGAACTCAATATCAGCCCTTATAGCAATCAAAAAGGATGTCTCCATACACAGAAGTGATATAACCAATGAAATTATCTTTCTAATAACACAGTGAGCACAGATGGGAATACATGTCGCATTAGCCTGGATCCCAGTGTGTATCGGGATAACAGAATGAAATGGCAGACAAAGCAGCTAAATGCACTGTAAAAAGTGGAGGGATTGGCACAGAAATTTCCCCTTGAGTAAAAAGGAATTCAAAAGCTGAATACAGAAAAATTTAAAAGAGGAATGGCAAAAAAAAAAAAAAAAAAATTGGATCAACGAAAAAAGAGGAAGATTTTTTTTGAATTGTGCCCTAGAGTTGAGGATAATGACATACTTCAGGGCTTGGATAGGAAAAATGAAGTGATTTTGTTTAGGGTACTAACTGGCCATTGTGTTTCAAACAAAAATCTTTTTTTAATAAACGAACACAAAGGTGGACTAATAATGTGCTGTAAGATAGAAGAAACAATTGATCACCTTTTATGGGTATGTAAGAGCTTTGATAAGGAAAGGGAAAAGCATTTTGAGGAATTTAAAAGGCTCAAGGTTACAAGTTACATTGTTATTTAGTAAAAGTAGCAGGGAAAGGGGGTAGTATTAGAAAGGTATTGTTACATTACCTGAAAGACACTGGGCAGAACGAGAGAATATAAACAATTAGGAATGTTGGAATTATAGCTGGTGGAGGCTATAAACAATCCAGTCAAGTCTGCTTTCCTCAGTTATAGAATTACATGGACCTTCCCTGGTGCTCTGAGCCCATTCGCTCCCACCTGCCACCTCCCCACAAAGTGGTCCCTTCTCACTAGGGCTTGGCACCTTGCTTCCATATGCATCATTACAAGGGATACCTGTCCTTTACAGACCCAAATTTGTCTCCCTTTGACAGACCAGGTGCTAGCTCATTTAATGACTTTAAAGTATGTCAAAAACACTGATTCAGCAAGTAGCTCTAGAGCATGTTATCTGGGTTACATAAATGAACCCCACATCACTGCAAGCTTCCCGCAGTGATATTTTACTTTTGTTCTTTGGTCTGTTGTGTC
Organism: Lepidochelys kempii; assembly: GCF_965140285.1. Taxonomy (NCBI): domain Eukaryota; kingdom Metazoa; phylum Chordata; order Testudines; family Cheloniidae; genus Lepidochelys; species Lepidochelys kempii. The sequence continues at coordinate 24,682,963 of NC_136392.1, read as the reverse complement.
CTGTATTTGGGCTATGGCAGGCAGAATTTCCACCCCTCAGTGCTTCAGCCTCCCTTATTCCCCCACGGTAGAAGCATGATTCCTTTGTAGGTGACCTGAAAGGAAGGGTGACTTCCTTCTACCCTTCAAGGGTCACAGCACTCCTGGGCTTGCCAGATGAGAGCTTAGTTAACCCAGTTTTATTGACTGTCTCCTTGGCTTGTCTTAATCTCTGGGGTTCCTGGTAAACAACAGGAGAGCAAAGGATTTTTGACCCTCTTTGCTAATAGTTATTGGATCATTTTTCTTGCTCTTCTATTTCATTGGAAGCCTGTCCATGGCAAAGCACATGACTTAGGGCTGCAGACTAGCATTGCTTCAAGGATTCCTGCAAACCACATAGTAAATCATCAGCTGTATAAAAACTGCTACTATTTGGTGAAGCTGCAACAAGATCAGCAAGGAACTGGATTAACTTGTCTGAAGGAGTTTGGGTAGAAACAAGCTGCTCTGTAGCAGACATGGCATTATTTTCTAGGTGGCAGTGATGGGTGTGCGTGTGTGTGTGCACGCAAAACCCACACCAGACAGGAAAGTGTTAGAGTTGCTGTGGGATCATCTCTGGAGAGCAAGAAGGTAAGTTTCTCTCCTTGGCTCATTCAGTCCTCTACCTCTTTGCTGATACTGTGAACTAGAGGACAAAGGGTGATGGTGGTTTATGTGATGGGGACACTGTCCCTTGGAAACAAAACTGAGATCACTAGCTTAATTGCATGTGGGGCTAGATTATCATCCAATGTGCATGAAATGGGCAGAGCTCTTTAGAAAATCTGGACCTAATTGAGGAGGTGAGCATTTGGAAATATGGCCCATAGTCTGCTGGACAGCCAACAGATACTTATGACTCTTGGGCATCACTCAGCTCTGTTAGATTCATACTACAATAATAACTTGGAGGAGAATGGTAATGGGGCACAGAGCCTATCACCTGAGCCATGTTACCTGTCTTACCATGGGGTCAGATTTTCAAAACAGCTCATGGGCAGATTTTCAGGTGCTCAGAACCCATTTAGGCACCAAACTAAGGGGCAGATTTTCACAAATGTTCAGCTCCCAGTGTGACTTTTAGGGCCAAGTTTTCAAGAACTCTGCACGCTATGTACACCCAATGTGCTGAGCTCTTTTGAAGATCTGGCCACTTATGGTGGTGCCTAAATGAGAACTGAGCTGTTTCAAAAATCCTGGGCCCAGTTGTGAGTGCTGAGTGCTTCCAAAAATGCTGGCCTTGCTGTTTGTTTCAGCCAAACAGGACATTCTCCAAAGTTCCAGGGAATGGCTCAGTGACCCAAAGCAGACATGGCAAATAAACTAGTGAATCAAACATTCACGAGATCTAGCAAACTGTTTGACACCGCAGTACACTAATTATCCCAATTATCTTGACATTCTCTTGGTCCAGCGCCAGTTTTTTAGCCTGTTCCCTGATCCCTGTTTAATGATGGATCACTCCTGTAGTTAATTTTTATATTTATGAACCTGCCATCATATTCTGTGGGTCTGTTAAATGCTATGTGCTGTAAAATTGTTTATGATTAATGATGATCCTTGTGCTACCTTGACTGCAGTGTATTATTGTAAATCCTGTGTTCAGTCTCCTATAGTTATGCGTTTTTCCATTCCCCTGCAGAGACAGACCACAAACAGTGATTAGAGACAGCTGGTCCCCTATGGCAGGTCATGGACTAACATCAAATGAAACAAGCAGTGCTTGTGAAGCAGAGTGTGGGTATCATAGAATCACAGGGTTGGAAGGGAACTCAGGAGGTCATCTAGTCCAACCCCCTGCTCAAAGCAGGACCAAGCCCCAACTAAATCATCCCATCCAGGGCTTTGTCAAGCCTGACCTTAAAAACTTCAAAGGAAGGAGATTCCACCACCTCCCTAGGTAACGCATTCCAGTGCTTCACCACCCACCTAGTGAAAAAGTTTTTCCTAATATGCAACCTAAACCTCCCCCACTGCAACTTGAGAACATTACTCCTCATTCTGTCATCTGCTACCAGTGAGAACAGTCTAGATCCATCTTCTTTGGAACCCCCTTTCAGGTAGTTGAAAGCAGCTATCAAAACCCCCCTCATTCTTCTCTTCCGCAGACTAAACAATCCCAGTTCCCTCAGCCTCTCCTCATAAGTCATGTGTTCCAGTCCCCTAATCATGTTTGTTGTGTTCTGCTGGACGTTTTCCAATTTTTTCACATCCTTCTTGTAGTGTGGGGCCCCAAACTGGACACAGTACACCAGATGAGGCCTCACCAATGTCGAATAGAGGGGAACGATCATGTCCCTCGATCTGCTGGCAATGCCCCTACTTATACATCCCAAAATGCCATTGGCCTTCTTGACAACATTGGCACACTGTTGACACATATCCAGCTTCTCGTCCACTGTAACCCCTAAGTCCTTTTCTGCAGAACTGCTGCCTAGCCATTCGGTCCCTAGTCTGTAGCGGTGCATGGGATTCTTCCGTCCTAAGTGCAGGACTCTGCACTTGTCCTTGTTGAACCTCATCAGATTTCTTTTGGCCCAATCCTCCAATTTGTCTAGGTCCCTCTGTATCCTAGCCCTACCCTCCAGTGTATCTACCTCTCCTCCCCATTTAGTGTCATCTGCAAACTTGCTGAGGGTGCAATCTATGCCATCCTCCAAATCATTAATGAAGATATTGAACAAAACCGGCCCCAGCACCGACCCTTGGGGCACTCCACTTGATACCGGCTGCCAACTAGACATGGAGCCATTGATCACTACCCGTTGAGCCTGACAATCTAGCCAGCTTTCTATCCACCTTATAGTCCATTCATCCAGCCCATACTTCTTTAACTTGCTGGCAAGAATACTGTGGGAGATCGTGTCAAAAGCTTTGCTAAAGTCAAGGAATAACATGTCCACTGCTTTCTCCTCATCCACAGAGCCAGTTATCTCATCATAGAAGGCAATTAGATTAGTCAGGCATGACTTGCCCATGGGGAATCCATGCTGACTGTTCCTGATCACTTTCCTCTCCTCTAAATGCTTCAGAATTGATTCTTTGAGGACCTGCTCCATGATTTTTCCGGGGACTGAAGTGAGGCTGACTGGTCTGTAGTTCCCCGGATCTTCCTCCTTCCCTTTTTTAAAGATGAGCACTACATTAGCCTTTTTCCAGTCGTCCGGGACCTCCCCCGATCACCATGAGTTTTCAAAGATAATGGCCAATGGCTCTGCAATCACACCCGCCAACTCCTTTAGCACTCTCGGATGCAGCGCATCCAGCCCTATGGACTTGTGCTCGTCCAGCTTTTCTAAATAGTCCCGAACCACTTCTTTCTCCACAGAGGGCTGGTCACCTCCTCCCCATGCTGTGCAGCCCAGTGCAGTAGTCTGGGAGCTGACCTTGTTCGTGAAGACAGAGGCAAAAAAAGCATTGAGTACATTAGCTTTTTCCACTTCCTCTGTCACTAGATTGCTTTCCTCATTCAGTAAGGGGCCCACGCTTTCCTTGACTTTCTTCTTGTTGCTAACATACCTGAAGAAACCCTTCTTGTTACTCTTAACATCTCTTGCTAGCTGCAACTCCAGGTGTGATTTGGCCTTCCTGATTTCACTCCTGCATCTCCGAACAATTTTTTTATACTCTTCCCTGGTCATTTGTCCAATCTTCCACTTCTTGTAAGCCTCTTTTTTGTGTTTAAGATCAGCAAGGATTTCACTGTTAAGCCAAGCTGGTCGCCTGCCATATTTACTATTCTTTCTACACATCAGGATGGTTTGTCCCTGTAACCTCAATAAGGATTCTTTAAAATACAGCCAGCTCTCTTGGACTCCTTTCCCCCTCATGTTATTCTCCCAGGGGATCCTGCCCATCAGTTCCCTGAGGGAGTCAAAGTCTGCTTTTCTGAAGTCCAGGGTCTGTATTCTGCTGCTCTCCTTTTTTCCCTGTGTCAGGATCCTGAACTCGACCATCTCATGGTCACTGCCTCCCAGTTCCCATCCACTTTTGCTTCCCCTACTAATTCTTCCTGGTTTGTGAGCAGCAGGTCAAGAAGAGCTCTACCACTAGTTGGTTCCTCCAGCACTTGCACCAGGAAATTGTCCCCTACACTTGCCAAAACCTTCCTGGATTGTCTAAGCACCGCTGTATTGCTCTCCCAGCAGATATCAGGGTGATTGAAGTCTCCCATGAGAACCAGGGCCTGCGATCTAGTAACTTCCGTTAGTTGCCAGAAGAAAGAAGTCACCTCATCCCCCTGGTCCGGTGGTCTATAGCAGGGGTAGTGAAGGAGGTGAAGGAGAGAGTGCTGTGCTTGAGAGGTAGGATGAGAACTACATTAGAAATACTGACAGGTTTCAGAGTAACAGCCGTGTTAGTCTGTATTCGCAAAAAGAAAAGGAGGACTTGTGGCACCTTAGAGACTAACCAATTTATTAGAGCATAAGCTTTCGTGAGCTACAGCTCACTTCCTCAGATGCATATCGTGGAAACTGCAGCAGGCTTTATATATACACAGAGAATATGAAACAATACCTACTCCCACCCCACTGTCCTGCTGGTAATAGCTTATCTAAAGTGATCATCAGGTGAGCCATTTCCAGCACAAATCCAGGTTTTCTCACCCTCCACCCCCCCACACAAATTCACTCTCCTGCTGGTGATAGCCCATCCAAAGTGACAACTCTTTACACAATGTGCATGACAATCAAGTTGGGCTATTTCCTGCACAAATCCAGGTTTTCTCACATCCCCCCCACCTCACCCCCATACACACACAAACTCACTCTCCTGCTGGTAATAGCTCATCCAAACTGACCACTCTTCAAGTTTAAATCCAAGTTAAACCAGAACATCTGGGGGGGGGGGTAGGAAAAAACAAGAGGAAACAGGCTACCTTGCATAATGACTTAGCCACTCCCAGTCTCTATTTAAGCCTAAATTAATAGTATCCAATTTGCAAATGAATTCCAATTCAGCAGTTTCTCGCTGGAGTCTGGATTTGAAGTTTTTTTGTTTTAAGATAGCGACCTTCATGTCTGTGATTGCGTGACCAGAGAGATTGAAGTGTTCTCCGACTAGTTTATGAATGTTATAATTCTTGACATCTGATTTGTGTCCATTTATTCTTTTACGTAGAGATCGTCCAGTTTGACCAATGTATATGGCAGAGGGGCATTGCTGGCACATGATGGCATATATCACGTTGGTGGATGTGCAGGTGAACGAGCCTCTGATAGTGTGGCTGATGTTATTAGGCCCTGTGATGGTGTCCCCTGAATAGATATGTGGGCACAATTGGCAATGGGCTTTGTTGCAAGGATAAGTTCCTGGGTTAGTGGTTCTGTTGTGTGGTATGTGGTTGTTGGTGAGTATTTGCTTCAGGTTGCGGGGCTGTCTGTAGGCAAGGACTGGCCTGTCTCCCAAGATTTGTGAGAGTGTTGGGTCATCCTTTAGGATAGGTTGTAGATCCTTAATAATGCGTTGGAGGGGTTTTAGTTGGGGGCTGAAGGTGACGGCTAGCGGCGTTCTGTTATTTTCTTTGTTAGGCCTGTCCTGTAGTAGGTAACTTCTGGGAACTCTTCTGGCTCTATCAATCTGTTTCTTTACTTCTGCAGGTGGGTACTGTAGTTGTAAGAAAGCTTGACAGAGATCTTGTAGGTGTTTGTCTCTGTCTGAGGGGTTGGAGCAAATGCGGTTGAATCGCAGAGCTTGGCTGTAGACGATGGATCGTGTGGTGTGGTCAGGGTGAAAGCTGGAGGCATGCAGGTAGGAATAGCGGTCAGTAGGTTTCCGGTATAGGGTGGTGTTTATGTGACCATTGTTTATTAGCACTGTAGTGTCCAGGAAGTGGATCTCTTGTGTGGACTGGACCAGGCTGAGGTTGGTGGTGGGATGGAAATTGTTGAAATCATAGTGGAATTCCTCAAGGGCTTCTTTTCCATGGGTCCAGATATTGTTAACCTATCCAACTATACTCTCAGCCCAGCAGAAGCAGCTGTTCTATCTCGGGGCCTCTCCTTCTGCCCCTCCACCCCCACGAACATGATACAGTTCTGTGGTGACCTAGAATCCTATTTTCAACGTCTCCGACTCAAGGAATATTTCCAAAATACCTCTGAACAGCATACTAATCCACAGAGTTCTCCCTACCAACACTACAGAAAGAGGGATTCTAGGTGGACTCCTCCTGAAGGTCGAAACAGCAGACTGGACTTCTACATAGAGTGCTTCCGCCGACGTGCATGGGCTGAAATTGTGGAAAAGCAGCATCACTTGCCGCATAACCTCAGCCATGCGGAACGCAATGCCATCCACAGCCTCAGAAACAACTCTGACATCATAATCAAAAAGGCTGATAAAGGAGGTGCTGTTGTCATCATGAATAGGTCGGAATATGAACAAGAGGCTGCTCGGCAGCTGTCCAACACGAGTTTCTACAAGCCATTACCCTCTGATCCCACTGAGAGTTACCAAAAGCAACTACAGCATTTGCTCAAGAAACTTCCTGAAAAAGCACAAGATCAAATCCGCACAGACACACCCCTGGAACCCCGACCTGGGATATTCTATCTGCTACCCAAGATCCATAAACCTGGAAATCCTGGGCTCCCCATCATCTCAGGCATTGGCACCCTGACAGCAGGATTGTCTGGCTATGTAGACTCCCTCCTCAGGCCCTACGCTACCAGCACTCCCAGCTACCTTCGAGACACCACTGACTTCCTGAGGAAACTTCAATCCATCGGTGATCTTCCTGATAACACCATCCTGGCCACTATGGATGTAGAAGCCCTCTACACCAACATTCCACACAAAGATGGACTACAAGCCGTCAAGAACACTATCCCCGATACTGTCACGGCTAACCTGGTAGCTGAACTTTGTGACTTTGTCCTTACCCATAACTACTTCACATTTGGGGACAATGTATACCTTCAGATCAGCGGCACTGCTATGGGTACCCGCATGGCCCCACAGTATGCCAACATTTTTATGGCTGATTTAGAACAACGCTTCCTCAGCTCTCGTCCCCTAAAGCCCCTACTCTACTTGCGCTATATTGATGACATCTTCATCATCTGGACCCATGGAAAAGAAGCCCTTGAGGAATTCCACCATGATTTCAACAATTTCCATCCCACCACCAACCTCAGCCTGGTCCAGTCCACACAAGAGATCCACTTCCTGGACACTACAGTGCTAATAAACAATGGTCACATAAACACCACCCTATACCGGAAACCTACTGACCGCTATTCCTACCTGCATGCCTCCAGCTTTCACCCTGACCACACCACACGATCCATCGTCTACAGCCAAGCTCTGCGATACAACCGCATTTGCTCCAACCCCTCAGACAGAGACAAACACCTACAAGATCTCTGTCAAGCTTTCTTACAACTACAGTACCCACCTGCAGAAGTAAAGAAACAGATTGATAGAGCCAGAAGAGTTCCCAGAAGTTACCTACTACAGGACAGGCCTAACAAAGAAAATAACAGAACGCCGCTAGCCGTCACCTTCAGCCCCCAACTAAAACCCCTCCAACGCATTATTAAGGATCTACAACCTATCCTAAAGGATGACCCAACACTCTCACAAATCTTGGGAGACAGGCCAGTCCTTGCCTACAGACAGCCCCGCAACCTGAAGCAAATACTCACCAACAACCATATACCACACAACAGAACCACTAACCCAGGAACTTATCCTTGCAACAAAGCCCGTTGCCAATTGTGCCCACATATCTATTCAGGGGACACCATCACAGGGCCTAATAACATCAGCCACACTATCAGAGGCTCGTTCACCTGCACATCCACCAACGTGATATATGCCATCATGTGCCAGCAATGCCCCTCTGCCATATACATTGGTCAAACTGGACAGTCTCTACGTAAAAGAATAAATGGACACAAATCAGATGTCAAGAATTATAACATTCATAAACTAGTCGGAGAACACTTCAATCTCTCTGGTCACGCAATCACAGACATGAAGGTCGCTATCTTAAAACAAAAAAACTTCAAATCCAGACTCCAGCGAGAAACTGCTGAATTGGAATTCATTTGCAAATTGGATACTATTAATTTAGGCTTAAATAGAGACTGGGAGTGGCTAAGTCATTATGCAAGGTAGCCTGTTTCCTCTTGTTTTTTCCTACCCCCCCCCCCCAGATGTTCTGGTTTAACTTGGATTTAAACTTGAAGAGTGGTCAGTTTGGATGAGCTATTACCAGCAGGAGAGTGAGTTTGTGTGTGTATGGGGGTGAGGTGGGGGGGATGTGAGAAAACCTGGATTTGTGCAGGAAATAGCCCAACTTGATTGTCATGCACATTGTGTAAAGAGTTGTCACTTTGGATGGGCTATCACCAGCAGGAGAGTGAATTTGTGTGGGGGGGTGGAGGGTGAGAAAACCTGGATTTGTGCTGGAAATGGCCCACCTGATGATCACTTTAGATAAGCTATTACCAGCAGGACAGTGGGGTGGGAGTAGGTATTGTTTCATATTCTCTGTGTATATATAAAGCCTGCTGCAGTTTCCACGATATGCATCTGAGGAAGTGAGCTGTAGCTCACGAAAGCTTATGCTCTAATAAATTGGTTAGTCTCTAAGGTGCCACAAGTACTCCTTTTCTTATTAGAAATACTAAGACTTTCAAACATGACCTGTACTTCTGGGGCGGGTGTCAATATCTGGGACCTAACTTTAAAGGGGCCTGACTTTCAGAAACTCACCTTCTGAAAATCAGGGCTCTTTAAGGTGTCTCAAATTGGGCACCCCAAAACTGAGCCATCCAAAATCACTAGGAACTTTTGAAAAATCTCAAGCCTATATTCCAAGGTTTCTTTTCATTTAGTTTTTATTTAACACTCAACATAGCTGGTAGCTGTTCTTCCTTTATGTAGAACAGCTACTAGCTATGTTGGGTGAACTTTAAAATCTTTGCTAGTTTAGATTAGCATCCAAAAGTTCAGGTTAGGGAAGGCAAATCCTGGCAATGATTTGGAATTTGTGAAAACTCTAGAACTTGTCTTAAGTTTTAGATTACAAATTTTTTTTTCAAATTTAGCAAAACAGTGCGTGTGTTTGTTGTTGTTTTTTCTTTATTTCCCTCCCAATAAAAGGCATTGTTTTTCAAAGGAAATGTAATTTTAAAACCTGTGTATTTCTGTAGAAACTTGTGCTTAGCAAACCCTATAGAGTCTTGTTTGGAATTCATTCCTAAATCTTACCGTGTGTTAACCAAGCAAATATATATATTAAAGATGCAGCATCTCACAATTTACACAGGTCCAGAGGCAAACCTCAGTGGTTGTAAATTTTGTTTTAAATATAGAAGCCATGAGTTTTGAATAGGTTCTAAATAGATTAACAGGCTGAACTCCTAGCTCTTTAGAATTCAAGGGAAGTTTTGCCACTACTGTTAATAGGGTCATAATTTCCCTCACGGATTTTAAGATCACTAGAATTTCACCCATAGATGTATCTACGACAATAACACATATTTTCTAGAAAGAAATCCAACCTTTAAAGACTTGAAGTGATGGAGAATCCATCACATCCCTTGGTGATCCAATGGTTAATTATCTATTTGGCAAAATGGTTCTGGTTATGTCTACGCTATTGGGTTAAGTTGATCTAAATTACGCTACTCCAGCTATGTGAATAACGTAGGTGGAGTCAACATACCTTACTGCAGTGTCTACACCATGCTGGGTCGATGGGAGACACTATCCTGTTGACTTACCTTACTCCTCTCGTTCCCAGCGGAGTACCGGAGTCGACCAGAGAGTGCTCTGCCATCGATTTAGCGGGTCTTCACAGGAATGTCCCAAGAGTGGTTTCCTGGTCAGAAGACAAGTGACTGGGCTAGATGGACCATTGGTCTGACCCAGTATGGCTGTTCATATGAGGTCTTCATTTGCTATCCAGGTGATTCTTATACATATTTTTGGGAGTTTGTTGGGATGTTCCTGTGATGGGGTGTACCAACCCTGCACTGGGCCAGTGGGGCAGGACCAATCACTGTGGGCCCAGGAGGCCATGCCCCCTCACCTCTGATGTGCATACTCCAGGTGGAAGGGACAGATAAAAGGAGGTGGCCCAGCTCAGTCTGGGCTGGCTGAGGAGGAGGAAGGACGTGTTCTGCAGTCTTCTGCAGAGGTGCCTGTGACTCTCCAAGCAGTGGGAACTGTGGTCCCGGACTACAGTGTGGATGATCTGCCAACCATGGAGACTGACTGGGACGCCGAGCCGCTGCAGCCAGGAAGGTGCCCGAGATGCACCTTGTGGTAGGAAGTGACTGAGGGAATGTAGTAGAAGCTAATGCTTAAATCCTTAATGGGGAATTTCCCGGCTTCATAGGGCCCTGGTTCAGAACCCGTTGGAGTAGATGGGTCCAGGTTCTCCTACCTCCCACTTGCCACTAAGTCTGGTCACTGTTTGTTTGCCTGCCCCACAGGTGCTATTGCCTGCCCCAGCTAGGAGGTTTAGGGGCCATAACCTGTTTGTTTGCTCTGCTCCACCTGTGGGCTGTGGAAAAATTGTTTGCTCTACCCTGCCAGGGGTCCAGAGCCTTCCTTGTTGCAATTACCAGATCCTACAGGGAGTCCCAGTGACAGTGTGATGGGGTATATCAGTACTGGGCCAACGGGGCAGCCCCACTCAACATGCAGGGCCCCCCATGACAGTTCCATTTTCACACTTCCTCTAAGGCTTGGTTACATTTGAAAAATCCCAAAGCCATCATTTGGACTCCTTAACAGAATGGTTAGCTTATTACATACAAGAAGAAAAATGAGATCTAAATGGCAGCCTTAACATAGAAATCAACACTAAACTCCCTAGCTTTGTTTCCAGATATATTGGTCAAGCAAAATGAGGTCTAACACTCATCTCAATGGCATTGCTCTGTCTGTAATGTAATGACATTTGAAGACAGTGTCCCATCACTTCCAAAATGTTAGGGAATGTTCTACTATTGACTGCAGTGACAATTGGAAAACCAAAACACTGAAAAAGCCTGACTACCAACCAGTGCCCATTTAGTGCTTACAGGCATAGTATTGTGACATCAGAGGTAACTCAGCTAGTCATCACTCACTCCCTCTAGTTCATTTATATACTTCAGTCCCATTGGTTGAAGTATCAATAGTCTCCATGAGAGCCTAATCTCATGAGATTACCACTGCTGGTTGGCAGACTCAAGAGATTTGTGTAGTCTGGATGAATTTCAGCAAAGCATCCAAACTTTGGGGTGACTAGTCTCTGAACTGTTTGCTGTTCATCATTACTTGACAGTTTTCCTCACTTCTGCACCCTTTAGATGACACTCTTGGGGCTAAATCCCACAATTCTTAGCCAAATAATACTTTGTATTGCTTTAAATGGGTGTTCTGCATGAATGACTAAAGATCTGGCGCTTATTTTGAACTGTACATATCAGCCCTGAGTCTAAGCTCACTTATATCAGTTTTTACACTTGGCAACTTCAATACAGCTTCTCCTGATTTACACTGCTGTAAATAAGAAACAGAATCAGACCATATCACTCTTAATTGTATACACTGAACACTTCACTTTGCTCATTTCACTTTGCTCTGATTCTTTCCACTTCAGTAGTTTGGGTTGCCTTGGATTTCTCTCCCTGAAGTGTCTGTGCTGTAGTTCTGCCTGGTCTTTTGCTCACGTTAGCTGTCCTTTGGATTATTTTCTCACAATTCAGTGTGTTTCCTTGTCACTCCACATCAGTTAGTCTTTATCTGCCTTATAGCTCCAGGCACTTCTGCCACTGCAGTTTGTGTAAATTTTGCTAGTACTTCTGCCTAGTTAACTAGGTCACTTTGGGGCTCAAGCCCGAATTGACACACTTCCTCTGTCTTTTGTATGCTCGCCTCATCTCATCTTGTCTAAGCAATAAGATAAAAGAATTTACCCTGTGCAGTACATAGGCCAACCTGTGTCAGACAATCCTCTCACCCGACATTGCCAGATTCCATCTTGGATGCTGCCCATAGTACCAAAAACTACCAGGTACCAAACAGGGCATATTGTCTCTGAGGAAGACATTGGAACCTGGGCCTCTAGCTAACAACTAGATTCAAATGGCTTAGTTCTTTATTACTCCAAAGCAAAGCCCTTTTCGTATGATCTGGACAGCATCTTCAAAACAGCAGCAATTCCATGCAAACCATAAACTAACCATTCTAATATAGATTTCTGATGCCAGGGTGACTTAAAGTATTTTTTTGTACTTGTGTAGCTTTTCAGTAAAATACACTGTGGCTCCTATAGACTGCCTTTGCAATCCCAGCCTGTGGATATATGGACCTGATTTTGCTCTCGCTCATTCTGATGGAAGTCAGAACAAAGCCTGAGGTGAGCTCAGTGGAGTTATAACTGGTGGGAGAGGAGAATCAGGCCCGTACATCTTCATTTATTTATTTTTAAAGTGGTCTGTGATCCTCTGGTTAAAACTGAGCCACCACCTTTGTTTTGTTTCAAGGAGAAAGGAAGTTGAAGTCTTCCCAACTGGAATTTATTAGAGTAATGAAGGCTGGTCATCTTTCTAGCTCTGCTGAGATCAGCTTAATTCCTGTAAGATCCCAGGTTGAGAGAGAGAGACGAAAAACCCCTGGCATGGATGTTCACCAAGGTGAATCCTGGATGATGTTAAGCATCATAAGTCATAACAGTGCAACCTGTTACCTCAGGGAAAGGTTCCTTGTCACAAGTGCTTTTGCTCTGTTTGATTTCAAACACTGTAGACATTTTTTCAGTGTGTGACAGCCAGCTTCATTCTAAAGTAGGGACTTGTAAGCAGTGAAACTCCCAGAGCTGTGCCAATGCTATTGCTGGCCCAGAATTAGCCACCAGCATTTCCCTATATGGGCCTAATTTTCAAACTTGGATGCGCAACTGTAGCATGTGGGATCCACAGTCTAGTACTTAGGTGCTTGAATGCCTATTTTATGTACCTCAGTGCTGATGTGAGACCAGAATGCGGGGTTTGAGTATGCTGGTTAGGTGCTCAAGTTTGAGAATAGGGCCCTGCTAGTTGTCCGATGAAGTGCCCTGTGGCTAGGCAGTAAAAGCCATATCTTTCATAGGCAGGGGCCGGGGATGAACTTTCATAGCTATTTGCTGACAGCAGAGGAAGGTTGAGACTCAGGCTTCCTGAATTGTACTCCAGGTTCTGGGAAGAGCATGCTCTCGTAGTTATAGACTATTCTGTCTCTGACCCCACTCTGTCTGAACATGTCCCCTCCAGCCTGTCCCTATCCCAGCCCTAGCTTCCCCTCCCTGCTTCAGCTTCTCAGTGCCATCCCTGATCTCCCCCCACTCCTTGGTTCCTTAACCCAGTCCCCAATCCTCCTCCAGCTCTCTATTCCAGTCATCTGACTCCTTCATCCAGTCCCCCCTGTGTCCCACCTTGGCTCCTCATCCCAGTCCCCCCATCTCTTCATCCCAGTGTCCCCTTTTCTTACACCCTCATTCCCAGCCTGCTCCTCATCCCCCTTCATTTTAATCAGGCTGATTCCTCCACCTGCTGATGCTCATGCAGCATGGAGAAGAAGGAGAAACACTGAGAGTACAAGAGGGGTGATCTTCCTGCTCTTCCTTCCACTGCCCCGCACCACAGTGGAGCATGCTCAGTGCAGACGGAAGTTCTGGAGAATTTAGCTGCGGAACTCTAACAAGTCTCTACTGAGCATGTGCAAACTGAGATTTTCAGAGAGATATAACTTTGGCTGGATTTTCAAGAGGATGGCACATCCCTGCCAGCAGAATGAGCCCTCTGGCAAATTTAAAAGGCCTGTCATAAAGCATGGGGCTGCTGGTGCTTCTCAACAAAACAGTTGCAAGAATGGTTTTAGACTGGGAATAACAATGTATTGTCTCCTAACCTCATTCTGAGAATCAGCTGAAGTATTTTTGCTGAAAATTCCCCTCCCCAGCCCCAAATATTCAGCCTGTGATAAAACCCTGACATGGTTAAAGTATAATGAAATTATAAGTAACTGAAAACTGGGTCTTATAATGGAAATATCAGGCAACCTTAAGTACAGGCATCCCTACCTGCACTGCCTATAGTACACTGACTTAGTACATGTGATGTCTCTGGTACCAGTATCTCTAAAAAGCTTGCTCCATGCTCAATGGGTGGTTACCCCTTTAGCTTAAGCATTAGCAGCCTGTGCTTTTGGTTCTGAGTTGTTTCCCTGAGGGAAGTCATAGCTGTAGGTGGTCCCAGGTCATTAGATATATCCTTCTGTGGTACTTCTGTAGCCCCAGTTACTGTAGTATTTGAACACCTCACAATCTTTAGCATATTTTTGTTCCCATTTTATGTATTGGAAACTGAGGCACAACAAGATTAAATGACTTGCCCAAGGACACATAGTGGTAGAACAGGGAGCTGACCCCTGGGTTCCCCACTCCCTGTCTAGCACCCAAACCACTGGGCCATCCTTCCTTTGTACATGTGGCCACACTTAATTAAAGCCACTAGTAGGGTGGAAGCTGGCAGCTGGGCAGACTAGCTGTGCTAATCCCACGACCAGCAGCTCGGTATTGGGGGCGCCTTGTTGTAGCAGGAGTTGGCAGGGATGGAAGGTGCCATTTCTTTGTTTGATATAAAAGCACTGCACAGCTGAGGACCACTGGTGGAGTACCATGGGTACAACTAGTGTTGCTCTGCTGGACACTAAATCTGTCTTGCACCCTGGTGTGGGCATACCCTTTGTGGTGCTTATGGGCTACCGCTAGAGAGGCCCGTCTTTAAACAGGGCTGGGACAAGTGCATTCAGCTTTCATGGGGGAGAAGGTAGTACCATTCTGAACCAGGGCTCAGATGTTTTGATACAGGAGTGAAAAACAACAACCTGAGACTGAGCATAGAAAAGAAACATAAATGGGAGGAGATCCCCGCATGTCAGAGCAGGTGTCTATTAGTGAGTGAGGCCAAGTTTTCTTTTATCCATCCCTGAGAAATAGAGGGGTTGGCAGGGAGTGGAGGGGGCCGAAGGGCCATCTAAAACAACCCAAACATGCATAATCAGTGATACAAAAGCAAATCAGCAGCCCCTACCTGCCAGCCCTTTACCTTTTCTGCTTGTAGCCTCCAGCTCCGTCAATTATTTCCTATACAGACCGTGTCAGTATCAACCTGAGTTTAAAAAAATAAAGAGAGAGAGAGAGAGAGAGAGAGAAACAAAACAAACTTTAAAAAATCCCCTTGGACATATGAATTATTGATGCTCTTTCACTGCTTATCTCTTTGGCAGCTGTTGTTTTGGTTTCCTGTTTCACAAATATGGGATAAAAAGAAATGTGCCGAGCTAGGACTCCCTGAAGAAGCGTGCTTTTCCCATTTGCCCCCCAGCACATTCATGTTCCGTCTCTCCGTTTCTTTATTTATGACAGAGGACTCGTTTGCTCTTTGGTTTTGCACTAATCCTCTCCCTTAACTGAGGGGAACGTCACCTGGATGGTGACTCCCCTCCTCCCCATGCCTGAAAAAGCACTTCTGACCCCTTGCTGCCAGCGCCGATAAGCTGTGATCTGCGTGACTGAAACATATCCTGGGAACGCTGTGATGTGCTGGGTATGTCTAAATCTGATGGTGCTCAGTGAACACGTCTGAACTTATTATCTGTGGGTGGCCAAGCAGAGGCTCTCTGTGGGCTGGGAATGAAGACTGCTGATGGCATACCTCGTGGGACCCCAGGTTTGTATACACACATTGGAATAACACCCTACCCCCACTGATCCCAGTCCTGAGAGGGGTGTGAGTAACAGTCATGATACAACGTGCTCTTGTGAGCAATTCAAAAGAGTTAAGGTGTCTTGGAAAAACAAAAGCAATGCAAAACACCTCCTAGGGTTTTTTTTTTTTTAAATAAAAAGAACTCCCAATACTTTTATTCAGCTGACTAAAGAGCTCATGTTAACATTCCCCATTTAAAATACAGCATAAGCCTGCTTGTAAAATGAGCTTTGAAGTGCTGAGCTGACAAACCCCAGGGGAAAGTGTGGCTTTTATTAACAACTGCTGGTGCACTTCAGGAACCTAATTCTAATGTTTAGTGAAAACCTTTTCGGCAAAAGTAAAAGGAATTGTCGGATCGGGAAACCCACTGGACATGGCAGGACAAATTGGTGCTATTTTACTGTCTGTTCCCACACTCTGTTATCTGGTTCCTAACTGGAAAGTTTGATTTAGATATTCTTGGGGTGGGGGGGGAATGACCCATTTGCCACCTTGTCTGATTGCCGTTGTGGCAGGGGCACTGTAAAAATGTTGCAATAGACCAAACTTGCAAATATCGTAGATTAGGTGTAAAATTTTCAAAAGCACTAAAGTGACTTAGTCCCACTGATTTTCCCTGAGACTTAGATTCTTAAGACCTAGATCCTCCAATGTGTGTTTGGTGGCTAAATACCTCTGGGGAGCTGTATCTAAGTCCCTAAATCACTTTTGGAAAGGGGACTTAGGAGCCTAAGTAAGTTAGGCACTTTTGAAAATTTTATACCTAGTCCATTATATTTACCAGTATGATCTACTGCAATGTATTTACAGGTTTCAGAGTAGAAAGCCGTGTTAGTCTGTATTCGCAAAAAGAAAAGGAGTACTAGGGGCACCTTAGAGACTAACCAATTTATTTGAGCATAAGCTTTCGTGAGCTACATCTGATGAAGTGAGCTGTAGCTCATGAAAGCTTATGCTCAAATAAATTGGTTAGTCTCTAAGGTGCCGCTAGTACTCCTTTTCTTTTTAGAGTAATGTATTTACAGTGTCCCTGCAATAATGGCAATCACACAAGGTTCACATTTTACCCTAAGTCAATAGTTAGCTGGATCAAAATTAATGCTGCTCTCAGTTACATCTGTGCAACCCTAATATTCAAGTATAAATGAAGGCAGGATAGAGGCAATTTATTTTAAATATATGTATATAATGTGAAAAGTGGGCCAAAATTCCATCATTGCGTAAAGCTATATGATACTGTATAGAATTTTATTTTAAATTAATGGAGGACTAGAGGACCCTGACTCCAGCCTGCTTTCTGTGTTAGAGACAGGGGTAGATTAAGATGGTGAAATCCTGTCCTCATTGAAGTCAATGGAAAATTCTCATTGGCTTCAGAAGAGTCGGTTGTTCCACTCTGTGTCTCTGTAGCTACAACAGAGGGAGCAAGGATGAATGGTTGTGCCTGCGGAGAGCCCCATTGACTTCAATGGGGTTTCACATAGGTGCAGCAGGCCACCTGCGTGCTCTCAGATCCAGGATCAGTGCTTAAATTGGCTGGTACAAGATCTACACATACAAAGGATCCTCAGCTGTAAGTTGAAGGGCTTGTAGCACTCTCGACTCCCTGCCTAAGGTTACTTCCATGGCAGACTCCTAAATAGCTGGGCAGCGGCCCCACCTTATGGGTATCCTTGGATACAAACCTTGTTTATTCTTCTCCCAGCATCCTGGATCTTGCCTAAATTCATCTTAGAGGATGCACCAGTCAACAGCTGTGTTCCCTCTCATTGCCTCAGCTGGGGTAGGATCTCTGGATATGATTTGTGAAATTACACAACCACCCTTTCCGGCAAGATCAATATAAAGATCCCTATTTTGAGAACCTAGAAGGTTACAGAATTTGTCCAAGGCCAAAGAGAGGGACCAGTGTCAAAGTTGGGATTAGAACAGCAATTGCTGGCTCTTGGACTCAGTGAGATGAGAATGGCTGATATAGAATGAAATATGAACATACTGAAATTTCAAGTATATGTGGGCTGGATTCATCAAAGGAATAACCAAGAGAGAGATTTTTCATTTGTAGGCTCACTGAATACAGGGCATTGCTATCCATTATTTATCTACTTCCACATTTTAATTAATAGTTCTAGTGGCCATTTATGGTTTTATATATTTATAGAAAGCCAGTACTTCAAAAATATTGAGTTATGCTGCTGCCCGTACTTGTGGCTTTTTGTTTTTTAACTTCCCTGCTAATGCAGAGAACCAAAAACTGTCACTGGAATTTTGTTATAATCTGTACGTGGATAAATGGGGGAGAACATCATTCATTTTCCATCCCTTTTGGTCATGCCAAAGGTTGGCTTCTTTGTTCCCTTTGCTTTTTACAATGCAGCTGACAGACAAATCAGCCAAGGAGGCTGATGCACACTGGGCCCACTAGAGGCCACCACACACCTCATGAAGTAAACAGGCACAAACATAAATAAATAGACTGGAAAAAATCAGAAGTGGGGATAAAGAACTGGGGTTCCCAACTATCCCGGGGAGCGGTGCTGCTAATCTAGGTGCTTCATAAATGACATCCATCAAACACAACTTTATAGTGTATGTCGTGCACAATTCCTTGCAACAGCCAGACATCCTTACCTGTTCTGACATTATAGCACAGGTGAGACCAGGGAGAGTCTCTATTGCCTTGAAATAATATAGACTTCCAAGTCTTCACCTGGTAAAGCAGCACTAGCTAGTCTAGAAACTTTAGATGGGCTAGGTTTACTTGGTCTTGCGGAAGCTGTTCCAGAAGTATTTGTGGGTTGCAGAGAACGAGCTGCTCTGGAAACTACATAGTAGTAATGCTCAAAGAAGTACTAGTTTCATAGATTCATAGGTTTTAAGGCCAGAAGGGACCATTGTGATTATCTAGTCTGATTTCCTGCATAACACAGGACAAAGAACTTTGTTGGTCTAGATGCTTTAGCTCAGAGATGAGCAAACTATGGACCGCAGGCTGGATGTCCTGCCTGGCCCTTGAGCTCCCGGCTGGGGAAGCTAGCACCCAGCCCCTCCCCTGCTGTCCCCCCTCTGCCACAGCCTCAGCTCGCCATGCCGCCAGCGCTCTGGGCGGTGGGGCTGTGAGCTCCTGCCAGGCAGCATGGCGGCATGTCTGGCTCCAGCCGGGCGGCGCAGCTACCAGTCCTGCTGCTCTGAGCAGCATGGTAAGGGGGCAGGGAGCAGGGGGGTTAGATAAGGGATGGGGGGTCCCAGAAGGGGGCGGTCAGGAGACAAGGAGCAGGGCGGGTTGGATGGGGCGGAGGTTCTGGGCGGGGCAGTCAGGGGACAGGGAACAAGGGGGGTTGGATAGGTGTGGGAGTCCCAGGGGGCCTGTCAGGGGGTAGGGGTGTGGATAAGGGTTGGGGCAGTCAGGGGACTGGGAACGGGGGGGTTGGATGGGGATGGGGATGGGGTCACGGGGGGGGCGGGAAGTGGGCAAATAGGGGGCGGGGGTCAGCCTGTTTGGGGAGGCACAGCCTTCCCTACCTGGCTCTCCATACAGTTTCGGAACCTCAATGTGGGCCTCAGGCCAAAAAGTTTGCCCACCCCTGCTTTAGGTAGTCCAGTTCTGGGCATTTCATCTGCTCTGGTTCCAGTTATGCAAGCCTTACTCTTGCTGGTGTTCACCGACTCACATGCATTATCCCACTGAAACCAACAGGACAGTTTGAACAAGTTAGCACTCGCTTGCGTGAGAAGGGCTTGCACAATGGCACCCTCTAGAAACACGAGGTCCGTTCTGTGCCAACTTTGCACCAGCTGTGGCTCCCCCCCATGTGGGAGTAATCATCCGGTTCCCTTGAGGGCAGTTTCCTGGCACAAGGCTGATGACTGAGTCAGCATGTTCTGAAGCTAAATGGGGAAGATGACTGAAATGTGCTCTCTTCCCACTTACAAGGAGTGTGGGGAGAAAGGGTGAAGCAGCTTTTAAATATTTAAGGAAGATCAGCTGTGAAGCTGTTCGGGAGCAAGAAGAGGCAGCTAAAGAAGAATCAAATGAGGAAGCCATGTCCTCAGCCACTTGACTTCAAGTCATTGTGACTTTATTGAGTCAGTTCAGTCCCATGCAAATTTTAAAAGTTTTCCTTTCACTGTGTGGCTTTTAACTCACTGTACAGAATGCAAATGTCAAGGCAGCAATGAGTACGCGGCCGCTTTACAGAAGAGGTTTTAACCCAACAAATAGTATGAAAAAAAGTAAAATCCTGGCTCTGTTCCAGACCATGGCAAAACTCCACTGACTTCAATAGGGCCAGAGTTTCACCCATGATCTTTTATGTCACTGTTTTATTCTCCTTGTTGATACAGAGGGGACATCTGCAACCCAGAATGTAGAAAAGACAAGAACCAGGGCTCTATTGCTGTTACTCTGTTCAAGATTTTCCAAGTGGTGCATAGGACTGTGCCAAACTAGAGAACGTTTTTCAAAGCATTTCCCACAAAATCTCGCCCGTATTTGTGTCCCTAAAATTTCTTGAAATTGGCCATTTGGCAGCAAAAAACGTATGAGCTGGCAACATATCACCTCTTTTTGCATTAGGAATACGCTCTCTCCAGAGTGGGCTTGTTTTAATGTTAAAATTTCACAAATATGAGCTGAGTTTGACTTCACAACAACATATGGAGATAGCCACGTTTCACATATTTGAGAATTCCATTGCACAGCTATTTCCCACAGCCAGAGTGGAGAGAGAGAGATACAGGGCACCTTCTTAATAAATTCATGGCTACAGCTCACATAAAGATTTTTGAATAACATTAATGGCAATATTTCTACTCATGGAATTATTGAAAGGAGGGTTGTGACTTTTTCTCTGGATGTTTATAGAGGAGAATGGAACACCAATCCTGTAAATATTCATGCATCTGCTTAAGATTATGCAAGTGAATAGTAGGGCTGGTCAAAATTGTTCCATAGAAAACTTTTTTTCCCCCCTGGGTATGGAACAGTGGGTTTTTGACAAAAATAAATTGCAGAAAGTGTCTATTTTCCCTGAAAACTTTCTATTTTTTTTGTCAAAAACACCAATAGACCCAAATTTTTTGGCCCAAAATATTTTTGTTTTCAGCAGTTTCCAGTTTTTTGTTTTTCAATGAAAAGTCTTTTCAGAATTTTTTTTACTCACTATAGTGAATAGTGCTATTGAAACTAGTAGACCATCTCAAGTGTGGCACGTTATGCACATGCTGTGAGCAGGAGTTATGTGTGTCAAAGTTCAATGAGGATTTTGGGGCCAGATTTTTAAAGCTATTTAGGCACCTAACTCCCATTGATTTTAAATACGTTTCAATATGTGGCCCTTTGTTAATAACCAAAGCTGTGATTGTTCCCTTTCTCTCTCCTTTCTTTTCCCTCACACCTGTCAAACATGGTGAATGGAAAAAAGCAGCATGTCAGCCTGTAGAAGGAAAAATCTGTTTCTCTCAGCGCTGGCATAAGCAGACACATGGGCAATCAAAGTGGATGGGAGTTGTGTCTGTTTATGCCAGGGATGAATTTGGTTGTGTGTGTGAAGCAGAGATTTTTTTGTTCTTCATTCAAGTCTGATAAATATGGAAAAATCAGCACAGAAATTAGTAAAACCAATCACCCTGGAAGGGTTAGAGTAAGATTCAAAGACAAAAGAGAGTTAAGACCATGGGAACCTCATTTTGTCTGCCACAGAAGAATGGCCCGGTTGATGAGCTGAAGGGATTCTACCTATGTTCTAGACAGGAAGCTGTTAAAATCTCCTTAAACAGCCAACAGCCTCTGAGCTCTGCTAACAGGACTGGGTGGATTAGCTGGTGTTCCCCACAAAACAGTTAATGAGTTTAATTGGCAGTGGGGCAACTAGTTCCCTGAGTATCTAGTGATATCATCTTGTAGCAGAAGAGAGGCCAATAGTGAGGATACAGTCTGCGTTCTGGGTTCAGGCAAGTCTCTTATTTATTTAGTTTAGGGGTGGCTGTGATCAGCCGCTTGGGTTTTTGGGAGGGGGATGATAGCAGGAGCAAATTATCTGTGTTTGTGGTAGGGTCAAAAGAGAATAGTGGGGGGAAAAGCCTTTCTTTGTATTTAAAATACACTGCATGCAGCCTGTGCCTGGAGAGTGTCTTGCTTGACCGCAAATAATAAGATGCAGACTGGTGCTTCTCTGTGAAACCTATTAGCTTCCATGGGCTGTCTGTGAATATTGTGCCATGCATGAAGGGCTAGATGGGTGTCATTTATGAGATATAAAATGGTCAATAGCCTGCTTATCCATGTGTTCTTTAGAGAATGTGTGTTACCTGCTTAATATTAGTATTATTAGCTACTTATGGTAGCCCCAATCTGCATTCCATTGTGCTACTGGGTGGCATGAAAACAGAACCAGATGTGGTCCCTTTGAAATCTCTTGCCTGGTTTTCTTGAATATATATTGAGGCCAACAGCAGGGTTTGAACCCAGGACCTTCAGCCCTAAAAACATGAGTTCCTACAGTCTGAATGAAAGGAAAAGGAGGACTTGTGGCACCTTAGAGACTAACCAATTATTTGAGCATAAGCTTTCGTGAGCTACAGCTCACTTCATCGGATGCATGTAGCTCACGAAAGCTTATGCTCAAATAAATTGGTTAGTCTCTAAGGTGCCACAAGTACTCCTTTTCTTTTTGCGAATACAGACTAACACAGCTGTTACTCTGAAACCTGAATGACAGGAGTATCTCCCTTAGCTGGAGTATAATCTTATGTGAGCCAACCACGAGGAAGACATAAAGACACACACACTGTTAATGTAGGTTATATACTTCTCCTTTCTGGAGACCTTCATTCTGAGTGTTTGAGGTTCACCAGAGTGTAACCTCATTTTGGTGTCCTATTTCCTAAATTGACCCTACCTGAGTTCTCACTGGGTTTTGAACCAGATACCTTCTCTGCTTAATGAATGTTGCTACAGCTTGAGCTAAGGGAGTCACTCCAATAGCTAACTGCTGTGGCAGACCCATATACATGGTGTATACTAAACATAGGCCATCCACTTCTCCCAGTCTGGTTCTTGGGGAAAAGATTGTTCTTCTGTCCCTATATACAGCACAATTTTCCCCTTATCTAGATCTAAATTGAATCCCTTGGGGAAAAAGCATCGATTTGATTTACAGTGGGAAAAGGCTCAAAATGATTTGCAAAAAAAGCCACCCCAGAGGACTCTCAAAATTTTAATCTCTGTAAGGTTTCCCCTTCCCTAATTTAAGTAAAAATACTCTTTAACCAAACAATAGTTTTAAAAGGCCCTCAGTTTCCTCCAATGTCATGTCCTGTTCACACTGAAAAATGGACTATAACTGGAGCATAGATATCCAGGTAAGCTGGATCAGTCAATGAGGAAAAGACACCATGAAAATTACAGCTTCTGGCATCAGAAATAGAGTTGGAAAGGAAATTTGATGAACATTTGGATTTTTCAATGGCTAGGTAGGCACAATTGAATTTTGTACGGGAAACAAATAAAAAAATTGATTAGATCTTTCATTGTTAGATCTTGTATTTCATTTCCTGTAGAAAATTAGTTCTGTGGCATGCAAAAGATATTCATTCAGTATAAGCTGGTTAAATGCCCATCAGTTAAAGGATATACCAGTTAACAGTGACTAAAACTATTAAAAGGGGTGTGTGTGTATGGAAGAGAGAGCAGATTAGGGCCAGCACCGGTGCAGATTCACAAAAACGTGGAGAATTTCAAGAAGCCTGAAGCTCAGTTGCTCTCTGTGCTGTCCTTGGGCTGGTTTGACACCTCACTGTCCCCAGATCCTCAGAAGGGCTCATTACGTTACGTGAATATTGTGTGTTGAGCCCCTCTGAAAATCTGACCCCACATGGCACAATGGAGCCCTCAATGAGCTGACCTGTGCTGCACCAACTGACTTTCAATTTCCCAATGTTTTAGATTGCTCAGGTCAAGAAGTTCCCTCTTGGGGCTCATTTCTAGTGAAATGCAATGAAAAGAGAGGGAGTGTCTATGTTGTAGTGGATGGCTAGCAGAGCCTGCCTTAGTGAAGTTTGCAAAACCTTAAGTTTCATTAAAATATGTTTCGCTTGAGTCCATTTTCCTAGCACTGGACAGCTTGCCTCTGAGTTTTTTCTTTGTCCTTAGAGTCAGAACCTAAACCAGATTCAGCTGTCCCTTTATAATTAAAATGTAATGTCTCAAAAGGGGAGCTTTTGTTCATGTTTGAACATTTAGGTGGCCACATTTACAACTACTGTGGGCCTGGAAGTTCAAGTTCCACAGAAATGGAGGGTGAGGGAGGATCATTGTGTTTGACCATTGCAGTCTGTGTCAGCTGACTCAAGAAGACAGTGATACATTGATTTAGGAACCGAAGGCTCTTCCTGTGCACACAGAAGGTAGAGAATAGAAAGCTTCTAGAGTCGTTTCATATGAAACTGAAATTCTGAAACGATGAAAGCTGAGATTCTGAAGAATGTAAACTCCTTCAAGACAGTTGCTATTTCCAGCTCTGGGATCCCTGAGCATTCTTCACAGTGAAGTGAAATGATCTTCCTTCTTACTTTATTATATAGCCTCTAGGTGGAGCTTGTGTATGGAGATTGCTGTGTAATTAATTTAATGACAGGTTTCAGAGTAACAGCCGTGTTAGTCTGTATTCGCAAAAAGAAAAGGAGTACTTGTGGCATCTTAGAGACTAACCAATTTATTTGAGCATGAGCTTTCGTGAGCTACAGCTCACTTCATCGGATGCATACTGTGGAAACTGCAGAAGACATTATATACACAGAGACCATGAAACAATACCTCCTCCCACCCCACTCTCCTGCTGGTAATAGCTTATCTAAAGTGATCATCAAGTTGGGCCATTTCCAGCACAAATCCAGGTTTTCTCACCCTCCGCCCCCCCACAAACTCACTCTCCTGCTGGTAATAGCCCATCCAAAGTGACCACTCTCTTTAAAATGTGTATGATAATCAAGGTGGGCCATTTCCAGCACAAATCCAGGTTTTCTCACCCCCCCACCCCGCTCCAAAAACCACACACACAAACTCACTCTCCTGCTGGTAATAGCTCATCCAAAGTGACCACTCTCCCTACAATGTGCATGATAATCAAGGTGGGCCAGTTCCAGCACAAATCCAGGTTTTCTCCCCCCCCAAACTCACTCTCCTGCTGGCAATAGCTCATCCAAACTGACCACTCTCCTTACAATGTGCATGATAATCAAGGTGGGCCATTTCCAGCATAAATCCAAGTTTAACCAGAACGTCGGGGGGGGGGGGAGGGGTAGAAAAAAACAAGGGGAAATAGTCTACCTTGCAATAATGACTTAGCCACTCCCAGTCTCTATTTAAGCCTAAATTAATAGTATCCAATTAAAAAACTTCAAATCCAGACTCCAGCGAGAAACTGCTGAATTGGAATTAATTTGCAAATTGGATACTATTAATTTAGACTTAAATAGAGACTGGGAGTGGCTAAGTCATTATGCAAGGTAGCCTATTTCCCCTTGTTTTTTTCTACCCCCTCCCTCCCCCCCCGACGTTCTGGTTAAACTTGGATTTATGCTGGAAATGGCCCACCTTGATTATCATGCACATTGTAAGGAGAGTGGTCAGTTTGGATGAGCTATTGCCAGCAGGAGAGTGAGTTTGTGTGTGTATGGGGGTGGGGGGGTGAGAAAACCCGCATTTGTGCTGGAAATGGCCCACCTTGATTTTCATACACATTGTGAGGAGAGTGGTCACTTTGGATAAGCTATTACCAGCAGGAGAGTGAGTTTTTGTGTGTGTGTTTTTTTGAAAAAAAGGGGGTGAGGGGTGAGAAAACCTGTATTTGTGCTGGAAATGGCCCACCTTGATTATCATACACATTTTAAAGAGAGTGGTCACTTTGGATGGGCTATTACCAGTAGGAGAGTGAGTTTGTGTGGGGGGGGGAGGGAGGGAGGGAGGCGGAGGGGGAGAGAACCTGGATTTGTGCTGGAAATGGCCCAACTTGATGATCACTTTAGATAAGCTATTACCAGCAGGAGAGTGGGGTGGGAGGAGGTATTGTTTCATGGTCTCTGTGTATATAATGTCTTCTGCAGTTTCCACAGTATGCATCCGATGAAGTGAGCTGTAGCTCACGAAAGCTCATGCTCAAATAAATGGGTTAGTCTCTAAGGTACCACAAGTCCTCCTTTTCTTTTTATTAATTTAATGTATACTACAAGCTTGCATGTGTTAAAGACAGAGCTTCTGTGAATCAAATGGCTGTGCCTCATGCTATATTTTAATGCTATATAGATCAAATTAGCTGGGCAAAAAAGGTGAGCATCTGTAGTGCTTTACATGCAATGCATTTTGGGAAATTGATTCTCCTTGCACTGCGTGATGGATCTGCGCATGATGCTTCAATTGACATGCATACTGGAAATTTTGATGGCACCTCTGCTACTTTATGGAATCACCCATACTTAAGTGGTTCTGTCCATCTTATTGGAAAATTGGCACTATCCATATTGAGCCCTTTAACCTTTGGTATAAAAGTATCTGTGCAGCATATCTGGAAATTCCTCATTGCTCTGGTGCATGGCCTCAGAGTGTAGATACACTGATCACTATGCTAGAAACATATTCAGAAGATGAACCGTAATCTAGGGAAGGTTCCAAATAATAAAAGGGAGAAGAAGGAGTTGGCTAGAGAACAGTCCTTACCAATGCACAAGACTTCCTCTTCTTTCTGGTAATGAGACTGTCTCAATGTAACTACTAAACAAACTGCAGGCGCAGGGTGCATGTAATTAATATGTAGTTGCAGGAGGAAGTTAACAAGTAAATCCTCTGTAATTGCTGTGTGAGGAAAGGATTCTTCCTTGGTATTTGTGCCATGTAACTCAGTGTTTCCATTTGTTCTGTCAGTAAGATTGCTAACTAATCATGACAGTAACTAGCTTTTGGTACAGAACAGTAGCAGAACTCAGGTGTCATTATGAGATGCAAACTATGCTTACATGAGCAACCTAGGGGACTGCAGTAAATAATGTTTCTTGAGTGTACTACGATGCCACGCAAACTACAGTGCGGCATGTCCCTGTTTGGTGGTGGTATCTGTAGACAGCATGCTACACCAGTTCTTTGTAATCTCATCTACACTGACTTCCTGTTCGTTTCCATAAATCAAAGTGTTGATCTTGGTCAGTAGACCCTGACTGAGAGACCATCTTGCTCCCTACAGACCACCATGGTTACTGAGATCACCTAGGGCACTCAAACTAAGAATCCCGCATTTAGATGTCCAGGGGCTGTAAGTCAGGCATTCAGTGTGAGAGTTCACTGGACTTCCTCTCCTCTAGTGGTCTGGCAGTTAGAGTTTACTGACCCATGGGGCTCATGCCCATCTCTTTTATTGTGTATTTGTTGAGACTGGGTAATGTCTGATTGTGTTTAAGGGAGAGGCTTCTGTTTTTAGAAAGTCCATTTGTTGTAGGAAATTCATGCACCCTGAGAAGTTTTTGGACCAGAATTTCTAATGAAATTATACAGAGCATGATTCTAAGTCTTTTCCTTAAGGCCTGCAGTAATGTTATCCAACCTTGGTCACTCCCTTCTCTGGTTTTTGCTAAGCATGGATCTAAATGAGTAGAAGCATGACACATTAAACCAATGATCCAACAGCTCAGGATGAAACCAGTGCAGGTGGTTACACACAACCTTAAAGAATATCTATAGTCAAACAAAACTGCCACTGTCTTTAGCGGTAGAACAGACTCTCAAGTAAGTTATAATTTTTTGACTCTTTCCCTGTCTGCTTCTTAATCTGTTGCTCCATCCATTCCCATTGTCTCTCCTTCCTTCTGCCCTCCCCTTCCCTGTATGACAGTGAAATTACTGGTGCTGAAAGAACCTGCACTTTAAGCTCTACTCATAGAATGTTTATTAGAATCCCTCTGGGCACTGGTTGCTT
The DNA here is from genome assembly GCF_965140285.1 of Lepidochelys kempii. Taxonomy (NCBI): domain Eukaryota; kingdom Metazoa; phylum Chordata; order Testudines; family Cheloniidae; genus Lepidochelys; species Lepidochelys kempii. Next base: position 24,655,215 of record NC_136392.1, on the reverse strand, counting down.
GGCTGTCACAAATAAATTAGCCAACAAAGACCATTCCCGAGCAGCTGAGTTTCACCTAGTTGGATAAAGTTGCTGTCTGAAGCAGTTTCAACTTTTCAGTTTATTGTTTATTTCCCATGCGTACACTCCATGGCATTACATGTCCTACTAAGAATTAAACCCATCAGAGCTTTTGGCTATACTTCTGCTGCAAAACATCCTCCTCTGTTCCATGCCAGATGAAAAGCATAACATTTGTCTTTGCTGTGCTAAGCAATCTTTAAAAAAGGGAAGAAGGAGGATCCTGGGAACTACAGGCCAGTCAGCCTCACCTCAGTCCCTGGAAAAATCATGGAGCAGGTCCTCAAAGAATCAATCCTGAAGCACTTGCATGAGAGGAAAGTGATCAGGAATAGCCAGCATGGATTCACCAAGGGAAGGTCATGCCTGACTAATCTAATCGCCTTTTATGATGAGATTACTGGTTCTGTGGATGAAGGGAAAGCAGTGGATGTATTGTTTCTTGACTTTAGCAAAGCTTTTGACACGGTCTCCCACAGTATTCTTGTCAGCAAGTTAAGGAAGTATGGGCTGGATGAATGCACTATAAGGTGGGTAGAAAGTTGGCTAGATTGTCGGGCTCAACGGGTAGTGATCAATGGCTCTATGTCTAGTTGGCAGCCGGTATCAAGTGGAGTGCCCCAGGGGTCGGTCCTGGGGCCGGTTTTGTTCAATATCTTTATAAATGAGCTGGAGGATGGTGTGGATTGCACTCTCAGCAAATTTGCGGATGATACTAAACTGGGAGGAGTGGTAGATACGCTGGAGGGCAGGGATAGGATACAGAAGGACCTAGACAAATTGGAGGATTGGGCCAAAAGAAATCTGATGAGGTTCAATAAGGAAGAATAATGGAAGAATCCAATGCACCGCTACAGACTAGGGACCGAATGGCTAGGCAGCAGTTCTGCGGAAAAGGACCTAGGGAGTGACAGTGGACAAGAAGTTGGATATGAGTCAGCAGTGTGCCCTTGTTGCCAAGAAGGCCAATGGCATTTTGGGATGTATAAGTAGGGGCATAGCGAGCAGATCGAGGGACGTGATCGTTCCCCTCTATTCGACATTGGTGAGGCCTCATCTCGAGTACTGTGTCCAGTTTTGGGCCCCACACTACAAGAAGGATGTGGATAAATTGGAGAGAGTCCAGCGAAGGGCAACAAAAATGATTAGGGGTCTAGAACACATGACTTATGAGGAGAGGCTGAGGGAGCTGGGATTGTTTAGCCTGCAGAAGAGAAGAATGAGGGGGGATTTGATAGCTGCTTTCAACTACCTGAAAGGGGGTTCCAAAGAGGATGGCTCTAGACTGTTCTCAATGGTAGCAGATGACAGAACGAGGAGTAATGGTCTCAAGTTGCAGTGGGGGAGGTTTAGATTGGATATTAGGAAAAACTTTTTCACTAAGAGGGTGGTGAAACACTGGAATGCGTTACCTAGGGAGGTGGTAGAATCTCCTTCCTTAGAGGTTTTTAAGGTCAGGCTTGACAAAGTCCTGGCTGGGATGATTTAACTGGGAATTGGTCCTGCTTCGAGCAGGGGGTTGGACTAGATGACCTTCAGGGGTCCCTTCCAACCCTGATATTCTATGATTCTATGATTCTATGTGCAGAATGATACTTTGGGGAGGAGTGTATATTTGTGCATGTGAAAATTCAGGTGCCCACCGGAGTGACTGAGGATTTTTTCACGTGCTTATGGGTGGGGATCAGAACTGTCAGTGGAGTTTTTCTAGAGGGATGAACTCGTCGGTGCATCTTTTAAGGACCCAGTGTGGTAGATGGTTGTACCTTCTGTGCCCTCCCTGAACCACTGGTAGAGAGGCGTAGGAAAGCACATAAGGGATTACTAGGGAAATTGTGACTGTTCTCTCCTTTTACAGAAATACCATTTCACTGTAGTGCTGTAGCCTTCTTCCTTTGAGGATCTCAGTGTTTACCCAAAATTAGCTGAAAATTTTCCATGAGAACAGTTTTTGACAGAAAATAGCTTATTTTCAATTTCATTTCCTCACTCAATTTTCTGGATTTTTTGATGAAAATCCAAGTCTCCCTGCCCCTGTCCAAAAAAACCCTGAAAAGATTTGTGGGGGTGGGAGGGCTCTTTCTTTCTTTCTTCCTTCCTTCCTCTCTCCCCTACTCCTCCTCCTGGTTTATTTTTTATTTATTTATTTTCCTTCCGTTTTTCCACTGGAGAAGGGAGGGAACAGGGAAAGATAAGAAAAAACACAAAACCCCTCAGTGTTTCCCATGAAAAACCACTGGCATTTTCCAACCAACTCTACACAGAATTCAGAGATCCTCTACACCACCCATTGTGGGCTTTAAATGCTGCATTTGTATGTGTCCTATGTATTGGGATAAAACCTCAGCTATGGCATCTTCCCACATAAACGGTAGTTACTCTGCACAAATAGGTGTTGTTTTACACTGAGATAGCTATAGCAGTGTGCAGTCCTATTTGGAAACAAGGCACAGGTAGTTTTTACCTTTGATATAGCTTGTCTAGATTGTAAGCTCCTTGGGGAAGGGACTCTTTTTTGTTGTGTGTTTGTACAGCACCTAGCACAATGGGTCCTGGTCTGTGACTAGGGCTCCAAGGCCCTACGCTAATACAAATGATGATAAATACCCTCACCTGGAGTTTACCTCAACTATCTTCATCAAAGGAAAAGCTACAGTGTTTTGTCTTCACTCGGGTTTTATATCCAGACTAGCTATCTCAGCATAAAATACACCTTTTTATTACAGCAAATACAAAGCAATAGAGACAACCTGTAAAATAAAATAAAAATGGGGATGGGGGATAGGTAGGTAAGTAAGTAGTCTTCCTGCATCCCCTCCATTTTCTGAAGCCCCTGGCTGAATCTGGTCTGGTATTTCTTAAGTTTCAATAAAGGCTTTGCTGAAATGTCTTATTTCAGTGACTGCAGCTTAAGTGTAAATAACATTTTCAGACTCTGAACAAATCCCTGTAATTGTTGTGTACTGCAAGCATGCCATTGTTTGGTGCCTTCAAACGCTGCACATTACAGTCTGCAAATACGTTTAACTCCTTGAGTGTGGGACACACTGAGCATTCCACTGCATCCCATCTCTTTCATCAGAGGGGCTCTGAATGGGCTAAAGTCCACCCGAAAGTCACTGGGTCTGCAGCACAAGTTATAGCATAGAGGCGCTTCCCCTTTAGGGCACAGAGGATTTGTGTTCCCATTCTGAGTGGACCAAGGCTCTGCTAGCTATCATGCCTCTTCCTGGAAGTTCAACTCCGGTCCAAAGGCTACCCACTACTGCGTGCCACTTCTGCCTTCTCCACTCCTGCCATGACTTGCAGATGTGGCAGGGCCAGGCTACTCCAGCCCAGAGCAGCTCCTTAACCCTTTCCGCTCTGGTGAAAAGTTCAGTCCTTCCATCACAGGTCTGATATGCATCCCACGGACCATATGGGGCTGCTTTGTTGGATGAACATTGCACACTTGTATGGCACGGAACAAGGTTAACTGTCAGACCATTATGCATGATGGATAATCTGCTAACAATGACATACAGGTTTTATTGACCCATTTCTGTCCCAGGGTGTTAAGAGAGAAAGAGCTGAAAGTAACATGAAGAAGAAGGGCCTGATTGGCTACAGCCATGTGAAGTAGCTGATTTAAATCCAGCATGTGTTGTTTATCTAACTCTCTGGCAAGTGGAGCAATTTTATTGCAGGTGACTGCAAGAGAGAAATGGGAACGAGAACAATGGGAAAAGGTCTCTTACTGTTAAGTGCTATTGACAGGGATCTAACAACACATTGTGCCTTCCACAACAGAATGAGATTATTTTATTGTGATCATTTCTGGATTTTAATCTGTCCTGGGTTTACTGAAAAAAATATCTAGCAGGAACTGAAAAATAGCCACTAGTGTAATCAGCAGTTCCTTCTAAGTGTGCTTTGTCTATTATCGGGATTTATTCACACTGTCTATGGAGACATTAGGCAGCATAGGCTGGGAGCTAGAAAGACAGAAAGAGCCACAAGGTTTGTCTGTGTCCAGCAGTCTCAATTAAAAAAAAAGTTCCCTGTATATTAATTACAGCAGAGTCCTTCCTCGTATCTACTACAAGGAATACTACAGCAGATAACTCATAAAATAAGAACTTTAGAATCCACCAATGGACCTGGATATAAATGTTCAGATCCCAATGGAACGTTTCCAAATATCTGGGGTTTTGGTTTGGCTCATTGCTGCTACTTTTGGATCTTATCTTCCCCAAAGTTTTGGGGCATTTGGATACGGGATTTTGATTTGGGCTTATCGCAGTAAGGAGCTGGGGAAATTGTGACATGTTGTCAATATATGTTTTTAAATGTGTGTTTTGAGCTGAGTTGCTTGGAAATTAAAATTAGCTGCTGACAGAAGGCATTTTTCTTAGTGCTGAGCATGTAGGACTGGATAAAATAAGAATTAACTTGAATATTTCTCCAAACCCAATAACGTTCTTAGACCATTTTTGAGATTTTAAAAGTTTAGTTTCATTTTTTAACAGTCTTTCATTTTCACTAGACACCTGGAACTGTGTTTTTAAACAAACAAACAAACACACACACACATTCTCTCTCTCTCTCAACAATCCCTAGCAATAAAGGGGAAAAAGTCTATTGCTCTCAGACACCCCTAAGCTCTGATCTGAGTCTCAGTTCCCAAGCAGTCTTTGCTTTAACCCTCCTGGCTTCCAGGAAGTGCCTTTTTAATCCAGTCAAAATCCCTTGTTCTCTGCTGTGTTTCCTGAGCTTTGGTAACTGGTGCAGGTGGCTCAGCAGGGTGTCAGAGGTAGACCTCAAAGCGCATGGCTTGCTTTTGTCCCTGAAGTGTTTGCAGGAGAAAGGAGTATCAAGATCCACTCCCCTTCCCTCCCTTTCCTGTGTGCATTTCCTGGTAAACCTGCTAGTGAATTAATGCAAAATATGCACGCAGTAAACAATACAATTACCTGGTCAACACATAATATTAATAAATTATTACAGGCAACTCCAAATCCATCACAACCAGGACCCATAATCTGGCATGTTTACATCCAGTGTTTTGGTGTGGGTACGCTATCTAGTAAAGCAAATGTATGGAAATGTATCATACTTGGGTGTCCACGAGTCTTTCATTGTAATTATACTCAGTACCATATGCGAAAACACAGTGCTTTGTTTTCCAGTGCACCCCTAATAGCAAGTATGTATATAATTCTTTTTGTTACCAAGCAAACTGTAAGTACTTGCACTTACAGCTACCTGGATGTGCTGTTTTGTAGCTGCTGAATAGCTGCTTGGACATGTGGTACATTTGCTCGATAGAGCTATTTGAGTGATTGGGTGAGAATCATTTATCAGATGAATTCAGCCCTTTCATTCTGTCCATGATATAGCTGTGTCCAGATCATAACTTACACCCATCTGTTCTTTTTCTAGCACTCAGAAACACTGAATGATGCCCACAGTGAGAGTTGGCAAATGGGAGCCAGAGGTCACATATATCTTCCCCCTCGCCCCTTTTAGAGGGATGTCTGCACTCCCCATTTGCAAATTGGTGAATGTCAAACTAGCTGAGCTTTCAAAATAGTAGGAAGTTTTTAATTGAGACCTCTGTATATAGTGTGAACACTGCACTAGTTAGAGGATAGAATAATGGAGAGATGATAGGGATAAAAGGAGAGGTGGCTGACTCTAGAGTCTGTGATGCAGAACTAATGTAAAGCTATATCTGGGACTGGATGGCTCAGGGACTAGATCATGGAACCGGAGTCTTTTGTTTCTAAGGGCAGATTGCAGATTCAAATTCAGCCCAGGTTGGTACTAGTAACTGTAATGTGTTATCGTGTGCTGGATGTTCTGTGGGCTATAGGAAATGAGTTGATGCTTTTAGCCCAATAGTCATAGATCCACACATCATAATCCATCAGCACAGCTAGCACTACTTGGCATGCTGGTGGTCAGCTTCAGGAGAGAAACCAAGGACTGAATGAGCCTTGGTGAGGAATCTCCGTCTCACCCCTAGAGGAGCTCCCTCTTGGTCAGGGTGGAGACACCCAGCTAGGACAGTGAGGTAGCTTGCACCGCTGGTGCCTGTATTGAGCATGTTCTGGGGAGAGGGGAGCTCTGTTTTAGGGGCTAGTCAATTCAGCTCCTTTCACCAGCATTAAATTACCTGGGAACTCAATGTCAAAAGTAATCGAGAGAACACTAACTATAGAGCAGTTCCTTCCTGCCAACAACGGCTTTGGACGGGAAAAACTTCCCACAGGACAGTTCCCAGATCCTCAGCTGGAGTAACTGAGGGAAGCTCCACAGCATGACACCAGCTGACAGTCTGGTTCCCTTTCTCTAAAGCGAGCAGGACAGCCATCACACAGAGTTGGATTATCAATCATGCTATTTCCTAACACTGTTACAAGTGTGGTGGCGGGACACTGATTCTGATCTTAGTCCACACCGATGCAATTACATTGAATTCATTGGAGTGCTTTGACATCTGTGATGAAAAGCACTAGATGAGAGAGAGGTGATGGGGTGTTGCTATGTCAGAAAAATGCTCAAGAAAATGGACTAATGAGGTTCTGTGAAACTTTGAAGAGATGGTGATGAGGAGGGGAGGTAACGCTGGACTCTCCGAGTGTATGTACAGAGATGCTTGTTGGCTGGTTTCAAGGCTATTGAGCCACAGCCAAAGAGAAATGCAGCTGCTACCATGAGGAATGGACAATGCTGTCTAACTTTTTTTTTTTAAAGATATTAATGTTTTCTGTTTCTTTGAAGCCAATTAACCAGTAGCAGGTTTATGATGCAGAATGGAACAGCACTGAATTCCTCCTGCTGAGGTTTTTATGACTGCTGTGCATGCTCGATTGAATGGTGCTTTTATGATTATTTTTATTTATTTATTTATTTATGGCTGCTAGAGAATTAATATGAATAATTTTCCCATTTCACCATCTGCACTAGACCCCATCACATGGGCTCTCAATGAGTTCCAGGCGTAAAACACTTTTAAAGCGATTCTCTACATATTTCCTACACACAGCAGTCTGCTAATGCATCGGCTAGATGTAGGTGGTGGGGCTGTATGATTTAGAGAGGATCATTAGGGTTATGATGAGCTGTGCAACTGTCTTGTTTATTCACAGTTAGCAATTTAACTTTGGCATCCCTCATCTCACGGAGATTCTCGGATTAATCTTTTATATGCAGAATAGAGCATTTGAAACATCTAGCTGCATGTGTGTTCAGGCTCTGCAGCCCAAAATTCTACCCCATTCATCCCTGTTGAATTTGGCTCACTGTGCCTGGCATGTTCTGTTTGTGCGGAAGTGATGCATGGATCCATGTCTGTTCCACCAGCGCTGAAGTGGTTAATTAAAAAGAGTTTACAGGTCTAAACTATTAAGCCACTCTCTGCAGACATTTCTCCCTCCCTCCCTCCCTGTCTCTGGGGTACAAGACCTTTAGCATAAAAGCTCTGTACCTTGACTCCTGATTCCACTGAAGTCACTAATAAATATTCTCTCTGTGATGCCTCTTGCGACACAGCATAAAGTGCCCACCTTTACTGTGACTATAATGATGGTGATTAAAAAACTAAAGTTATCTTGCCTGTCTGTCACACAAAATTATTCGCACCAGGCATGTGGTTGAGTAGCATTTTGCCAGGCTCCTATGAATATTTATTGGGGGGGGGGACAGTTTTAATGCAGGCCTGAATGCCAAAGGAAAAGGTCCCCAGTACTTCATACACCCACGGAAAGTGGGGAATAAATCTTAATTTCCTTCGTGTTGGAACATAGCAGTGAAGTCAGTCAAAAAGATTCTCCTCTAATGACTCACAGGTGGAAGGGGCTGTGTGGGCTCAATTCCCCTCCCTTTGAGATGAACGGGAGTCATTTTATCAGCTTCACTGGGAGCTGCGTCAAGGCCTGGAGCTGCTGCCATTTTGTAGTCAGTTCAGATGTGGGCTGGAGGAGTGCACGAGCGGCTTGGTTTGCAATAGATAGTCTTGGATTGCTGATAGTAGGCAGCTTAATAGCTGTGGTAGCTACATAGATAAATAGAGTAGGTGGGTGGGTGGGTACAGCTGGAACATATGGTCACCAGGGCAGTGAAGTGAGGCCTTTAATTTCACATTAGGATTCTCCTCATATTTGTTAGATAGAACAATATTAACCTTTTGAATTTATTTAGAAACTCATTAGTGCTCTCTACATAGGCCATTCTTTTCCTGATTAGCTCTCCTCATTACAATTCAAATATCTTTCTGCTACATTTACCACATTGTCCTGCTTCCTCTCATCTCTATTGTTGCTCAGCTTAATTTATTAAGGCAGCGAAAAGGAGGGGGAGAAAATCAGCTGATGTAAGCAGACTTCATTCTCCCGGCAGCTTTGGGGAAAGAACGTTGAGGAAGCTCAGAGGGATGAGGAGGGGAGCTCACTGGGGAGGAAGATAGAAAAGTTAACTTTCCTGCAACCTTTGTCTTTGGTGCCCTCATGTGGTGTATGCCTGGGGCAGGGGGCATGTTGGAGCCAGGAGGGTGTATGGCCACCACACACTGTGCTTCAGTGATCCTTGGTCCACCCTAGCAACAGCATAGGTGAGAGAACTCCTGTGGTGTTCTGGAGGCCAGATTGGCCCCTGGTAGCTCCTATGATCAGGAAAGCCTAGAAGTAGTGTAATGACACCTTCATCCCCTCCTTGTGTCCTGCACCGAGTGTGGCCCCTAGAATCTTAAAATTCCACCTGTTCCTCAAGTAGGAAGTTGTTGGGTTTTTCTAGAGGGACTCGGTGTTGCTCAGTGGAAATGAGCCTACCTGGCAAGAGTCCCTCTGTAGAATGTGAGGAATGTTCAGGCTGTGCACTGCTGGAGAAACAGAAATTCCCCAATGCCCAAGGACTCGTCTGGAATTAGAATAAATTGATCAAGTAGGATATACCCACTGACCCTAAAACCCTGATCTGGCTACTAGCTGATGGTGAAAACAAACCAAAAGATCCCAGCCAATGCCATGGACAAAATTCCTTCCTGATTCCAAATGGGCTTTGTTTCTCCTTGTTCCTGCATTCATAACTAAATAGCTGTATGAGTTTGTTTTCTGTGTACTGCACCTTTAAATTTCTAGGAGCTGCCTAAAGGCAGGTGCTGTGGTAGACGCACACTTTGCTCTCTTATACTTCTCTGCTTTCTTTTCTTGTTGTTTTCCTTAAACTTAAAATTTAAAAAAAAAAGTCCTTTACACGAAAACTGTAAGTTTGCTCTTTGTGTATGGAAAATGTGTCTCTGGGTGCAAGAAATCAGCATGGATATGCAGCTGATCCTGTTGGTATCCTATTGCTCAGGGGTTATTTTAAAGCCCAGAATATGTATTTATGAGTACCACCTTTCAGCGTATTTTTTTTCTACTGGCCGAAAGTCAGGAATTGGTTTAACTGGTCTTGATTTTTGTTCCTCTCTAATGAAATGTTAACTGACACCATTGCCCAGATTTTTAAAGGGCCCTAACATGGCCCCTACTGTAGTGTGAGCAGAATTGCAGGAAGTGTGAGCTACAGGTATACATGGTTGCATTTAGACATCTAGCTTCCTGATTTGCAGGGACAACAAAGCCGATGACTGATGCAGTCACTCACTCCAGGCCTCAGTGTGGCCCATGAAATGTCATTTGTTTTTTCTTTGTAGTGTAATGAAACCTAATTGCTCCTGGCCCACTAGCATCTTGAGAGGTGGGACGCTGCACTCCCTGTGTTTGTGACTAAGAATGCCAATGTCTTTCCACAAGAGGTGATTAAATACAGTTGTGGGTGCGACACACTTGGCTGTTGGGGTTTTCCAATTATCACCCTCGTATCTAAGCGCCTCACAAATATGAGTGAATTTATCCTTGACCCACCTCTTGTGTGGTGGCTGAGTGGTTAAGGTGCTTAACTATTATTCTGAAGGCTGCAGCTTTGAGTCTTGCTTGATTTTACGCTGAAAGGCCCCCTCCATTTCTCTCACCTGCAGAAATGGGTACCTGATCCATTGTGTTAGGGCAGTCAAAGGCAATTGGATGTGATGCTGGCCATATTGCTCCCTTGGGTAATGTTGGCTATGAAACTGACCATGTCTTAACCATGTCAGCCCGATGAACCATTTGCTCAGGGGAACTTTGATCTCTTGTGAGACAGAGAGAATCGTTCCTATTTGAGGCACAGAGGGAGGAAGCGATTTGTCTAAGGTCATGCAAAAAAAGATATATTGGAATTGGAAAAGGTTCAGAAAAGGGCAACCAAAATTATTAGGGGTATGGAATAGCTTCCATATGAGGAGAGATTAATAAGGCTGGGACTTCTCGGCTTGGAAAAGAGATGACTAAGGGGGGATATGATAGAGGTGTATAAAATCATGACTGTTGTGAAGAAAGTAAATAAGGAAGTGTTATTTACTCCTTCTCATAACACACAAACTGGGGGCACCAAATGCAGTTAATAGGCAGCAGGTTTAAAACAAACAAAAGGAAGTATTTCTTCATACAGTGCACAGTCAACATGTGGAACTCTTTGCCAGAGGATGTTATGAAGGCAAGGGTTCAAAAAGAACTAGATAAATTCATGGAGGATAGGTCCATCAATGGCTTTTAGCCTGGATGGGCAGGGATGGTGTCCCTAGCCTCTGTTTGCCAGAAGCTGGGAATGGGCAACAGGGGATGGATCACTTGATGATGACCTGTTCTGTTCATTCCCTCTGGGGCACCTGGCATTGGCCACTGTCGGAAAATAGGATACTGGGCTAGATGGATCTTTGGTCTGATCCAGTATGGCCGTTCTTGTTAGTCTATAGCCAAGGCAGGACTCGCACCCTCATCTCTTGAGTCCTAGTCCAGTGCCTTAAGCATAAAATCCTCCTCCCTCCTAGTTGTTTTCTTTCTGTGCTGGTTATAGTGTGGTTCTTTTTATGTCCTTTATAAAACCTGCCTTCCCAGCACCTAGAGAAACCAAAAGGAAAAGGATAAAAACAAGCTTAATTTTCCAGTGTGAAATTTTGGACTCCAACAGAGGTCTAAAGCAAAGTGAGGTAATTATTCCACTCAACTCAGCACCATTTGGAGAAGTGGGCTGTTTTGTACATCGTTTTAAAATAAGACACATGAAATGGAAAGGGTTCAGTGAACAGCACGTATAACAGATGTCAGGGAAAATCAGACCCAAGAGCAAAGGGTAAAGGAGAGGGATGTGCACTGCTTCCAACAGGCGGTAGTCAAAGGCAGCCCATGGGCCAAATCCAGACCACCAGATGCTTTTGAAGGATCCCAAAATCTTTGTATTTACTTTATTATCATTATAATTTTATTATTATTATTTATTATTATTATTTTCTCTGGATTCTAAACCTTGACTCTACCAAGAAATCTGGACCTTGACAAAAAATAATTGGCTACCTCTGGCTTACATGAAGGTGACTGAGTGAAGACCAGATAACTGTCAACAATATCAGAAGGAGTGTTATGAAAAGGTCAGGGATCAGTCACTCTCATCAGCTAATGAGGACAGAACAAGAAGTAATGGCCTTGAGAGGTGGCAGGGAAAAGTCAGGCTAAATATCCGGGCAAGCTTTCGGGCCTCATAGTTATCCCTGATGTAAGTGAAGGTAGAGGAATTACACCAGGGAAAAATATGGCCCTCTGGCAATCAGGACAGTTAGGCAATAGAAGCTGCCAAGTGTAGGTGTGGAACCAGTATCAGCGGAGATGTTGAAATCTCGACTAGATATGCATTTGTCAGAAATGGTTAAATTAATATGTTCCTGGCAAGCAGCCCTCAGGGCAGAAAGGGGCCTTGATTTGTGAGTCATGATTGCCAAGGGAGTTGCCAGTAGTTGTGTGGGCAATTGCAATTCAGCTCCCACTGCTTCTGTCTTGCTGTCCACTGCAGCAGAATTTCTCGCTTGCAGCACGTTCTCCCCATGTGATACAATCTTTTTTTTTACACGATTGGCCTGTGGAACTCATTGCCACAATATGTTGTTGGTGTGACAGTGCTCCCCATAAGGCTTTATGGAAATATGCTTATGAATATATATGACATAACTGGAATATGTTCTATGCTACATATGCCATGTAACATATCTATGTAAAGGTTATGATCTACTGAATCTATTAATCCTATTTGTATGCATGTATCATTTTTCTGTTCGAAGTTATGAATATTGGTTGTGTACTGGCTTGATTTCTAAATAACCTTAGTAGAGCATTCGGTCAGTTCCTGGAGAAAGGAATTCTCAAAGTTAAGTGCCCAATCAAGAAGCACTTAAGGAATAATGCATCTTGGAATGCTCCAATCGTACAAGAAGTCTTCTTGCAGACATTCAAGATACCACGTGGGCAATGGCTGCTGCCTGTAAAAGCTGAGAGTCATGCATGGACATGTGACTTGCCCAGGTGACTCCAGAACTCCATCTTGGAGCTGGACTTTGCATAGGAGAGAGAAGTGAGTCTCTACCCACAAGAGAAAGTCTATTTAAGCCTGTGGGAGACCCCTCCATTTAGTCTTCAGCTGGCTAAGGAGATAGCCTCTCCACCCCCAAGGATACCTGAAAGAAACTGAACAAAAGACAGTAACTACAGGGGGTGTGAGTGATTGTTGGACCCAGACTAAAAGGAGATTAGTCTGTAAAACGAAGCTTACTGGAGCTGGTGAGGTTTTGTCTGTATTCAGTTTTATTAGACACAGACTTGCAGGTTTTATTTTATTTTGCTTGGTAATTCACTTTGTTCTGTCTGTTACTACTTGGAACCACTTAAATCCTACTTTCTGTATTTAATAAAATCACTTTTTACTTATTAATTAACCCAGAGTATGTATTAATACTTGGGGGGTGGGCAAACAGCTGTACATGTCTCTCTATCAGTGTTCTAGAGGGCGAACAATTTATGAGTTTACCCTGTATAAACTTTATACAGGGTAAAACGGATTTATTTGGGGTTTGGACCCCATTGGGAGTTGGCCATCTGAGTGTTAAAGGTGGGAACACTTCTGTAAGCTGCTTTCAGTTAAGCCTACAGCTGTTAGGGGACATGGTTCAGACCTGGATCTGGGTTTGCAGCAGGCTAGCGGGTCTGGCTCAAGCCAGGTAGGGTGCTGGAGGTCCTAAGCTGGCAGGGCAGGAAAGTAGGAGCAGAAGTAGTCTTGGCACATCAGGTGGCAGCTCCCAGGGGGTTTCTGTGATGCAACCAGTCATAGTTGGGTCCACGAGCTTAGAAAGCTGTGGAAGGATTAGACCCTTACATAGATAATAAGAACATCACAGTTAATATTATTGAACAAAAATTTAGAAGAAAGGTAAGTCTTCGTGCTTCAGGACATAAGTTTCTAACTGGCAGGGGGTAAGATGAAACTTTCCCTAGGGGCAGGTTGTACTATTATTACCCATTTAGGAGGCCCCTTGCACCTTCCTCTGAAGCTTCTGGTACGGGCCATTACTGACGACAGCCGAGATCATCATCTGTGATCGAGGAGAGCACATCTTAGGAGGGGGGTGATAAAAAAATAGCTTTAAGACCTCTTTGGAGTACTTCCCCAGTCCTGGGCAGGCTGTGTGCCTGTCTAGTCTGCCACCATAACTAAGAACAAACTGAGGGCTGCCCTAAATTATACCTGCTGCTCATAGCCCCCAAAAATCTTATGTCTCCTTTCCCTTGGGCAGCTATTCTATTTGATTTGGTTCAGGTTCTTGCACTGCCCTCAGCACTGTAGTATCTGAACACCTTCCAGGAGTGCATTATGTGACATGACTAACATGCTGGCCACAGATGTGGGGCATGACACAGTAGCTGTTATACAAAGTGACACAGAACTAGTGGCAGTGGTAAAGTGCAAAACAGCCCAAACACAGAGAAATACAAGACTACATATGCCACTGGTCTGATCTAGTACAAGAATTCCTATTTGCTAATGGCAACAAAGCTCCATAAAGTCTTGCCCCAATTAAAACAGCACGTCCCTTGGAGTGCTGTAGGATCTGGCTTAACAGATTCTGGGACATATCTGAAGAGGTCTGGTTGTAAGAAGTGAACTGTGGGAGGTTTATAACATGGAAAAGTCTGAATCCCCTCTCCCTGCACTTACACAGCCCATTAGAGTCCTTTCCAACCCCCTCATTTCCAGATGCAACAATTTAACTAGACACATAAGGGGCTTTTTAACCCCCCACCAAGACTGAAAATATTTTCAATTTAGCTAGAATGGTCCATTAAATGTAAAGAAAAAATAAAACAGACTGAGTGCAAATGTGTTTATTTCACTGAACATGTAACACAAAACCAGCTAGAGTTCTCACGGTCAGGAGGAAGGGATGCAGTTTGAAAAGATTTTTTTTTTGAGGGGGGAGATGAGGGGGATGGACTGTGAGTTCGTTGAGAGAGAAATACGGGGAAAGTCAGCGTGCTGCAGATTTCCTTTTGGGCACCTCTGAGGCATTGTTTGCTTTCAAATTAAACAAATCAGGGAGGAGAGAGAATACAAAAGCATTTAGTTTTAATGCTTTGTTTTATATGGCGGTGAAATAAGAGGCTGAAAAAGCATGAAGGACTAACTGTGCTTGACAGCACCAACATGGGAGGAAGTGAGGCCTAGCACTCACAATGGAGCAATGGGCAGCGTCCTGAATTTAATTTCAGGCTCAGGCAATGACTGTGGTGCTTTGCTGCTTACAGTGCATGCAAAGATGGTGCATTTCCCTTCTCTGGTTGTCCCTTAGCCAGAGAGGTGGGGTGTTACTGGATTCATGGTGGTTGCATTGCTCTTGGCTTCAGGATGTCTGTCTTGTCTTGAGCACTCCACACAGAGGATTTGTAACTTTGCTTCCAAACTTGTCACTAAGGTCTTGCTCATGTGATTGCTCCATTGTTCTGAGGAAACTTACAGAATTGCCTTATGGTATGAAAAGGAAAATGCTGAAGATACTTGAGGTATCATATCTCTATTTATAAAAAAATGACATTTCAATTTTGATTGGCGAGAAATGGGTGTGTTAAGGCACCATAACTGAGCCGCTGAGTACTGAGAACATCTATTGTGTGGAGTGGTGGGTACATACAGAAAAATCTCCAAGCTAAGAGAGGTGGGTAGTAAACTTTCCATGTCAGGACAAGTACTCTAGATTAAAGGAACAAATTCCTACTCAAAGAAATCCTTCTGATGCTCAAATTTAGGGTAGACTCTGTCATCTTTCCTCACCTTACTCTATGAATAGTCCCAATGAAGAGAATGGTCAGGGAGGGTGGCAGGATCCAGGCTTTATAATCTGATCCCAAACCCACTGAAGTTAAGGGAGAGATTCCCATGGAGTCCACCGGCTGTTGGATGAGGCATTTAGGGCCATATTTTCAAAAGCACTCCAGGCAAAATTTCCTGGTGCTCAGGGCCCCACTCATGCTGAGTTCCTCTGATAAATCTGACCACTTAGCTAAGAGCCTGCTGGAAGCTAAGCTCTCTTGAAAATCTTGCCCCAGTTGTGGGCACTGAGAATTTGATGCCATTTTTGAAAGTGAAGCATCCTGAACTTAGTCCGTTGCAAAAGGAAAGGGGGTGACATCTAGGGACTCGAATGGCTTCAGAGAAATTTGTGCCTCCAGTCTGCTGGGGACCAGGAAAGTTGGTAACAAGGGTGAAAGGCAGGAGTGCCTGTAGAAGTCTCAGAGAAAGTTGTAATGGGAACAGTGGCAGAGCTGGATAAGGAGGCTGGGAGGAGTGAATGGTTGCTGAGTTGGGTGGTGAAAAAAGCAGGAGAACCACATTAGTATGTAGCGTAATTTTTTATTAAAAATCTCCTCATTTTCATGTGTTTTATTGTGGCTACAACTTATATTTATGTGTGGAAATGTTGCCTTTTGCTTTTCTAATTCCATGATTGATTTTGAATTGTAGCAATCTATTCCTTATTTGCTTTTTTAAAAGCATGTGTGGACTCCTATTGTGTATGTATTTTGATATGCAAAGTACACCTCAGACCCTTTTCATGGTGTGCTTATTATTTTGATTCTTTACTTCCCAGTTGTGAGATCAGGTGAACAGTGAAGCAGCCTAGTATGAGGTTTCTGAGGCACTATCAACAAAAATGCTAAAGAGATTCCTTAACATTTACAGGGAAATAACGTGCCCGATAGATGACTTGGGTGTAGTGGACTTCTACTTGTTGAAACTATGGTGTCCTTGACAGCCCAACTTTCTATGATTCTCTGATGTGATGTCTTACATTTTTATAGTGATTTATCCTAAAGGATTCTACTTTTTTTGTGTGGACTTTACTAACAATATTCAAATATCATATCTCCCACTAGTGAAATGCGGCCATCTCTAGGGTGAAAGGCAGCAACTGTTAACAGAGCGCAGCAACAGTAAGTGACAGTTTGGAAAGGAAGTTGAGAAGACAGATCCATTGAAACTTCTGAACTTTAGACAGATGGGGAATTTTAGTTGGGCTGGTTATAAATTATCCAGGTGGACAGGACAAGGCATTACCACCTCTACTCTTGGAAAAGATTCCATGGGATTTTGAGTAACTAGGATAGGCCAGGCTTTACCCCATTCTAAGGCAGTATCTCCAGCAACAGAGCAAGTCCTAAGTGCTGTTTGGAAGCGTCATGATAATGAATGAGACTTAACAACAGTGGCTGCAGGTCATGGCCTGGAGCTTTCATATTTAGGGACAGATTTGTAAAGTGGCATTTATCTCCCTTCTCTTTCTGCTGGGTGCAATATGTGCTCACGATTTTTGTGCACACAGTTAATTACAAGTGCATTCCCTTGGATGGCTACATTGGGCTCACAACCAGGTGATCAGCTGTCTAAATGGCGGCACATATGCCTACACTTTCATTTCAAGGGAGAAAGGTGTGGGTGCGTATTTTGCTGGCACCTATGAAAATGAAGGCTGGGTAGAGACTCCTGTGGTAACCTGTGTCCGAATCCATGTTTCATACGGTCTGGCCACTTCTGCCCTAGCTACGCTGTTTAGTTCCCAGTCTTCCTTTCCTTTTCCCAGCTGTAGACCTTTCGTAGGTTTCTACAAATACAACTCTCTCCTACTGCAACTCACGCAGCTTCCTCAGAGAAACTTCAGCTTACGCAAACTATTCAGGCAAATATTTGGACACCTAAAGCAGTCAGAAAGTGGTCTGATGTCTATCAAGTCAGATGTGAGCATAAAGCTGTTGAAATTTTAAGACTTCCTCTGTGGTGCTTTTATCTAAAAATATTTATTGCCACTAAGAATGGATGCAGGAGCCAGCTGTATAGCAAATTTGATTTATAATATATAGTCTTGTTTTACACAACAGAAGCTTTCCACATGCAGAAGCTCCATGTTCCTAACACTGACTTTTATTTTCACAGGCTTACCGTTCTATCAGATATTTCAGTGTGTAGGGACTACATGGCTTGGAGACTGTAATGGACATAGATCTCTCTCCTCTCTCTGTAGGGCTGAATCTCTCTCATATCAGTAGAGACCAACATTTGTTACCATCCGATGACTGCTTAGTGGACTATTTGAAACAATTTGCGGGGGTCTCAGGCAAGTTCTTCATGTGTTCTACCCAAATCTCTGGAGTCTGAAACTTGGCCTAAAAATTTCACAAAATGAGGCTATTTTGCAAGATTTCTGGTAATTCTTGTTTCTGGATGGGATTGAAATGCCAGAAGAATAAATCTTTCTTGTGGCATTTTAGTACTTCTGGGTCCAGGAAAGGCACAGGTTCAGGGAAGTGAAGAATGCTGAAAAATGAAGCACTGAATATCTCTGAACTTGCAAAAAGTTCTTGTTAGGATATAGATATGCAGGCCTGTCTGTAAAGGCCTATACTCTAAGAATTTAGGTGTATTCTTATCACTTGGCTACTTGTAGAGGTATAAAAGAAAGAATCAAAATCACTGTCTGCCGGTGTAAGGGCCTTCTCTTACTGTGACAGTCTGAGGCCCTGTGCTTAGGCTAAGGCCTTTGGCTAAGCAGCGGAGGCAGCCATAAACTGGGAAGCGAATGGTCACATCCTCACATTCCAAACTAGTCGCACTGAAATAAGGTGCTATTGGGCTGTTAGGAATACAATCCTGTCCTGATAGTGCCTATCACCTCCAGAGAAAGGGAAGTGCCTAGAAGATGTAAAAGGAAACTTAGTTTGATAGCATCCTGTCTTGCAAGAACTCACTTATCAATAGCCGGGATGTGAAATCCTCATTTCTTTGTTTGTTCTATCACTGTAGTCCCCATTTCCCTATTGTTTGTCTGTATAATCTCTGTCTGTCTGGTTCTGTGATTGTTTCTGTCTGCTGTATAATTAATTTTGCTGGGTGTAAACTAATTTGCTGGGTGGTGGGATATAATTGGTTACATAATCATGTTACAATATGTTAGGATTGGTTAGTTAAATTTCAGGAAAATGATTGGTTAAGGTATAGCTAAGCTGAACTCAAGTTTGACTATGTAGTCTGCAGTCAATCAGGAAGTGCGTGGGTGGGTGTGTGGGGGAAATGGGAACAGGGAATGGGGGTGGGAAAATTGGAATCATGTTTTGCTAAGGGCAGAAATGGGAACAGGGACAAAGGTAAGACTCTGTGGTGTCAGAGCTGGGAAGGAGGATACTAAGGAAGGAAACTGGAATCATGCTTGCTGGAAGTTCAACCCAATAAACATCGAATGGTTTGCACCTTTGGACTTCGGGTATTGTTGCTCTCTGTTCATGCGAGAAGGACCTGGGAAGTAAGTGGGTGAAGGAATAAGACCCCTAACAGTTCTGGTTTGAATTTCTTTCAAATTTTGGACAGAGTTTCTCAGTCATTATTATTTTCAGTACAAGTGAAATATGCTACAGAAATGTCATGATTACATGCAAGGAGACTGATTGCCCGAACTGTGCATGCACATTTGTACACACAGTTACTACAGTTGCCTCCACACTTATAGCAATTTTTGCACACACATTACCCCCTAGAAGGTTAGGGATTGGGGTGAAGGTTTACCTGGAGGCAATGAGGGGTAATGGTGGAAAGGAGCCTTTGAAATGCTTAGATTTACAGACTGGCTGAATTAATTTGTTACCTTTTAAGGCTCAATGCTAATAAATTGAATTCATGTGTTATTCAGATACCATTTGCTTTAATGCTGCTGGGTGCTGGTGTGATAATTGGGCCTACGAATTTATGCTAATTGTAAGCTCAATTGCAAAAAGTATATGAAAGTTGCAATAACCTGTAACAACAAATGTTAATAGAAAGTAGGTCAAGTTGCTTTCTGTAATGAATGTTATAAAGAGTTGGAAATGTACCAGACAGAGAGTCTAAATTAGTCCAAACAAAAATAGCCATGTTGATATAATTCAAGGACTATGTTGGAATGATGCTTCGTAAAAACAGATGACGTGGAATTGGAAATCAGTGAACCAGAATGGGGTGTGTGAGATATTAGGCCTCATTGGTTGACAGAATAACGATAGGAGGGCTATTACACACACCATTCCCTTTGTGGGTCCTTAAAGAAAGAGACTTAGGGGGGAAAATAGGAAAGAACAGACAGACACTACTGGGGCAAACTTCACCATCATGGCTGCCACCTCCACTATTTCCTGGGGCCCTGGGCTTTCGTCATCCTAATCCTGAACTGTCCTGACTAGGCCGGGCCAGAAATGACATCACCACCCTACCAGCTCCAGCTGGATCCCAGACACCACCTGAGATGAAATGGGATCAGACTTTAACAACAGCAGCAAGAACAACAGCCCCAGCTCATCTCAACTCGCTTCTTCTCTTTCCCCCAACAAGACAGTTATTACCCTCTTTGATACCATCTAAGTGACTGTCAGACAAAGGCTTTGTCCTTCTAAAATTCTCTCCAGCTAAAGGGAAAGGGAGAAAAAAATGTTGTTACAATGAAAGTCTGACTGAACACTTTGCAATTCAAATGCTTTTCCTACTTTTCTGTATCTTTAATAAAAGGTTAAAAAGACATTTAATGACATGATTGCCATGGTACTAAGTAGGCTGAAGTCTTTGTATACCAAACACTGGACCTTGTTTAAGAGTGTTTAATGTTGGACAGTGACTGGGTTATGTTAACCCCTTTGGCTCATTTATTCCATCTAAATTAATACAATCATGCTCATTGTTCTCTTCTTGTAAGATTAATTAATTGTCAGGTGCCTAGAACTCCTTGAATAGGGTTTTTCTTTTAATTATTGCTTAAATATATCTAACTATATAAACTAGGCCCACATTTTTGCTAGTGCCATTCTAGGCGTGTAATTTCTGAAAAACAGGGCCTAATGTACAGTGATGTACTCAGTGGAGCTCGTTGAAAAGAATTTCACATTTTTGAACTTTTTAATTTGTAACCCCCCTCCCACCTCCAAACTTTCTGTGAAAACTTTCTTATGCATACCCACTCACCAACCCTCCTTTCCCCTTCCCCCACACCTACCACATTTCCAAACGGCTCTAAATGTGAGGATAGGTAAGATCTCTTACTAATAGACAAATAGGGCTAACTATGATCTGCCACTGCTCAGGTGTAGTGGCATGGGCCCTAGCAGCCAAGCATTCCTGTGTGTGGATTTGCTGGTTGTAGCTCTTTTATTGGAAGAGACAGCAGCTACTCTGGACCCTCTCTTTATGAGTCCCAGTTAACTCCCCTGTTTTTATCTTTTTTCAGAGTAACAGCCGTGTTAGTCTGTCTTTGCAAAAAGAAAAGGAGTACTTGTGGCACCTTAGAGACTAACCAATTTATTTGAGCAATTTATTTCACGAAAGCTCATGCTCAAATAAATTGGTTAGTCTCTAAGGTGCCACAAGTACTCCTTTTCTTTTTATCTTGCTACTTGGAGGTAGAGATTGACTCTCAGGTTGTTAAGACAGCACCTGTACTTTTACATTAATACTCAAATCCAGATTGTAGTTGCAGTTAAACAAGATACTGATGGAAGAGGCAGAGAGAATAAACACTCGCAGTAATGGGCTAATGCTGTAGTATGAGTAGGGAAACTTGGTTACAAAAATTATTGACATGTTGTTAGAAGGCCTCTCTCTTAACCCCCCAGCCTGCTGATCTGTGACACTAGCAATCACAGTGTGTGAAGAATGTCTGAAACGGTACCAGCTGACTCTTGTTATCTCAGCCTGCAGAGCTCACAAAATCTGTCCATTCCCTGCCTTGAAGCTAACAGTTGGTCACCTCATCCTAGCTCATGACAGGTGACTGTGGCCTTCCTGTTCATATATGCCTGGTCTACACACAGATTTTGTACTGGTATAACTATGTTGGTTAAAAAAAATCACATCGCTAACCAATATAATTATACCAGTAAAGCCCCTAGTGTGGACAGAAGCTATGCCAGTATAAAGTACTTTTATACTGGTATAACTATATTTCCCTTTCTGTATGAGCTGTACCAGTATAAAGCACTTTTCTCCTGGTAAATCTGTGCCCACATTAGGGGCATTATACTACTTGAACGGTACCAGTAGAGTTCAAGTAGTACAACTTTTGAGTGTCGACAATCCCCGAGTCACCACCCTTACAGGGCTTACTCTGGGTGCTCTGATGTGTAGCCCTGTAAATCTGCGGATATCCACAGGCCATGTTTGCGGATCGTGGATGGATGCGGATCCAAATTTTGTATCGGTGCAGGGCTCTACTAATGCGCTAATGTTCCTCATTAGCTTGTTGAGATATTACACTTTTGCAGAATTATGCAATTGTTCTGTGATGTACAAAATGATTCTGTTCTCAGTTTCTCCAGTGTAAATCAGGGTAACTCACTGAAGTAAATGGAATTACACCAGGGTAAAACCAGTGAGAGTTTTAGGCCAATAGCATTTTCCATTTCCTTTCCCACTGTATGAGCATTTTGGTGAACACTGGCCTATTTCAAAGAGTTATTTTGACTCCCACATACAGTTAATACCTTCATTAGCTTTTCAGAGGAGATACCCTCTTTCTATTGTATCCTTCATTGTAATAACGTTCCCCTGACTTCACCAAGTCCTTTTGGTATAGGTTTGCAAATGATATGGGTGTACTATATTTTGCATTTTATACACCCCTCTTTCCTGTGTGTTTATCTGAGATATTTACATGGTCCCCATCATTAAGAACCTCATAATATTCAATATATTTATCCTCACAACACCCCTGTGAGGCAGGGTTATTGTCCCTATTTCACAGGTGGAAGAGTGAGGTACAGAGAGACTGTGACTTGTCCAAGATCACACTAGGCGTTTATTACAGAGCAGGGAATTGAATCTGGATGTCTCAAGTCCCAGGCAAGTGCTGGATGGGAATCTATTTTCCAATCCTGCAAAATTTTTCAAGATTTCAAACAACGTCCCCATCCCAAACCAGACAGAAAGTCAAAATCTCAAACGTTGTTGTTAAACTGAAAATCTGGAGGAAAAAAAAAATTTGGTTTGGGTCACTTGAAACCATCAAAATTGATGCACAGCCTTTTTGAAATGATCAAAACATTGAAACTGTGTTTAGATAACTTCGAAATATGTTATCTAGATTTTGACCATTTTCAATTTTTGTAAACTACAATGAGCTGAAATTCCAAAATGAAAAGTCACTGTGAACTGGAAACAGGAATGTTTTGTTTAGAAAATGTCTAAATAAAACTTTAGACAACTTTTGAAACTTTCAAAATACTTTTCAAGTCAAAACATTTGTCACAACTGACCTTTTCCCACAAAAAGATTCAGTTTCAGCAAATTGGTATTTTCAGCTGAAAAAATGTTTAGTTGAATAATTGCCCATCAGCTGCAGCCAGAATCACTGTACCATTCCTAGACCTAGTCACTGTACCATTCCTAGACCTGCTCTACACTTAAAAATTAGCTCAGCCAGCTATAGCACTCAGGAGTGTGAAAATTTCATACTCCAGAGTGCCCTAGCTCTGTTGACCTAACACCCTGTGTAGACACAGCTAAGTGAACAGAAGAATCTTCCTTCAACCTAGCTACTGTGTTTGGGGGAGGTGGAGTTCCTAGAGTGATGGAAAGACCCCTTCCTTACTGTAGGAAGCACCTACAGCACTACAAGAGCATAGCTGGGCTGTTGGAGCACCCAGGATGTAGGCAAGGCCTTAATTTCATAACCTTCTTAGGCTATTTTTAGCCAATAGTTGCATCGAAAGCTGCTATGTATGGCAGATTTAGGGTTGTGTTTTACAATTGAGAGCTGTAAGATAACCAGGTGATGCCCATGATTAGCAGTGCCTAACTCTTTATTCAAATGAAGTTGTGATTAAGAGGATAAAATCATATACACACCTGTTTGTTTAAAGCATATACTGTACCCTAAAACACTGGTGTAAACTACATTGTTCATAGTCTGTTGTGACAATTGGGCGTGCAAATTTATCCTAATTGTGAGTTCAGCAGTGAGTGTAAGTTCGTAAGATGTCATGATAACCCATAACAATAAATGTTTGGGAATACCTTAAGCTTGTTCTGGCCCATGGAGCAGGTTTGTCTAAGAGATAGGAACTGATTGGATACTGGTTGTTCCCTACTAGTGCCCACACCTCAAGCATCTCTCTGCCCTGCCCAACATACCTGTAGTGCTCACAATTAGTGGCACAGGCTGACTCATAGAATGGGTGTTAGGATATCACTTCTAGGAGTCAAAGCTTTTGGGGACCGCAGGGCACTGGTCAGCACACAGCAAGCACAATGGCATACTTCATTGTTAGAGAAGCTGAATTGGGCTCAAGTCACAAAGTTTGAATCCAGATTTGGACTTTCCCTAAATTTGGGCAGTGTTTGGACCTAGTTTTCCAGTTCTTGAACCTATTGTCTGGTCCTGTGGATCTTGAACCTGGGTCCAGGGGGACAGAGGGTGCTGGGAGTTCTCACCCTACAATCCTTGACCCAACAGCTCATAGACAGAAGCTGGGACCAGGGTCCACGAAGCCCAACTGGGGCACAAGCCCTGCCCCTATGCTCTGTTTGGGAGAAATCCAAGGCTTCTGATTGTGCTGCAGCCCTTATTTAAGCCAGAGGAGGAAACAGAAAGTTGTCCATACAACTGGGTTCTGCCCTGCCATGGACTGCTGCTCTGGTATTTACCTCTTCCTGCCTTCTGATACTGACCTCCTGGTATAAATGACTCTTAGTCCCTGCCCTCCAGTTTCTCTCTCAATTCTGATCTTCTGGTAATTGATACCTGTCCCCTTGGCCTATGCCTGATGCGAACCCTTAGGCCAGGCTGCCGACACCCTAGCCCTGTCATCTATTGCTTTGGAAGGAAGGAGGGTTGAGTGGAAACAACAGAGCAGCACCCACCTGATGAACTTCCAATAACCTCCATATCCTTCCTAGTATAAAGTAATTTCACACAGGAGAACAGCAGCAGATACTCCTCCAAAGGCAGCCAAGCCTCATCATTCCTTATCACCTCTGATCTTTGTTGCCTGGAGCTGTCTGAATCATTCCACTTAGTAGCTAAAATGTAAGGATGGTTTTCTCTTTGTGGTGAAATGTTTACACTTATAAAACTCATGCATGAAGGACCAAAAGGCACTCTGTTTTGTTGCACAATAAAATGGTAACTTTTGTGAGTGCATTGCTTGGGTGACTACGACTGATTATTACAAACCACCTTTCTCACAGCTACTGCCCCCAAATATTATTTAGAATCAGTGCCAAGGCCTCCAGATGTGTTCACACAAACTCTTCCGGGTGCGCAATTTATGCAGACTATGGCTGTTTTGCTGGGCATTGTTGCTATGAATGTCTTCTCGATTAATTATAATAATCACCTTATGCATTTTATTAGTATTGTTTAGTACTTTAATGGCATCCAAAAGTTTCCAGTGTGCTTTGCAGACATGATACAACCGGAGATAATAGGGATGCAGTGAGGAAGGACAAGGTGCTTAGATACCACAGTGGTAGGCACAGTAGAAGAACAGGATGGAATAGAACAGATGCGTTCTAGTGATGTGTATCCCTCAGAGGTTCTATGAAAGTCTCCTTTTACTCCTTTTAGGACAATGGAAAACTCATTCTGTCTCTTCCAATTCTTGGCCTAGCCAGGATCAGTTTCCCCTATTACAGTACAATCTGGAGTATCCTTCCCTTGCTTGTTCCAATTCTCCCGTTATCCAAAAGAAGGTAGTGGGTGGTGGAGACTTCAGACCAGGGAGTGTCATATAATTGTGATTGGATCTGCCACTCCACAAGTCTTCCTGGAAGGCTGTTTTCTGTAGGAAGAGCACTACTTCTTTCTTCACTGCAGGAGTCCCCCCAACAGAAGGCTGGCTGGCTCAGTATCACATCAGTACATATATTTTTTGTGTGTGATTTAAATCTTAAAACAGCATGTGAAGACTGATAGGTGCCTAAAATGAGAGAGAGATAATTGAGGCTGTACTCTGACTTCCCCTGAGATGTGCCAGGGTTGATTTGGATAAGAACCCCAATTCCAAGATTGATCAAAATCTTTCCCAAACCTCCTGAGTTTGCGAAGTTATCAGGAAGTCTCGTAAAGTTAGCCTTTCTAGGGAGATTTCTCATACTTTCTGCTTCTGATCAGGCTGGAAAGATGGCAAAAACAGCCTTTCTGTTTGCATCCTGGCACGTTTTCAAGCCTCTGGAAAGCATCATTTGGACTTTTAGAGTCAAGGTTCAGGTTGGTTCTTGCTTTATCAGAATGGTTCTGTTATCCCTAATGGCAGGCATTTCATGGCTCGCTCATTTATTTCAGATGCAGAGATTTGATAAGTCAAAGCTGAAATAAGTTTGATTTAACAGGTAGGATTTTCATGGGGATTGGTTCAGGTAGCCAACAGGTGCAACTGGTGTCCCAATAGATGGGAAAGCATAGAAAGATGAACCCAAACCAAATGCCTCCAAACTTTGGTGAAGTTTGCATCTAGATCTGAATTTTGCAGCTCATGCTTTGCTTAATGATCACTGTTTTATCAGGCTGTGGTTGAGCATAGACACCATGCTGTCCTTCAGAAGGTAATTTACTGGACAGCTCCACACAAACACTCTGGGACAGAGACGTACAGTAGTAGTAGCAGATGATATTCCTGCAATGTCTGTACACTTATGATCTGCTGTGTCTGTCTGGGCAACTTTCTTCTCCTTTAGAATGTCCCCTGATTCATGCTATTTAGCTTAGAGCTGATTGGAATATAAGGTTTTTACCTATGGAAAACTTTGATGAAAACAAAAACCAAAAATAAATAAATAGCATTTTCATTGAAATTTTCAGTGAAAAAATTCAAATGTTTGTTGTAAAATCAAAAACTGACTTTTTTCCACATGAGGCTGAAAAAGTTTTGGTTTTCAGTAGTCTTTGGATAAAAACTGAATTTTTCTTTTTTAGTTTTCCAGTGAAAAATTTAAAAAAATTCACGGAAACAAGACACTCTCCATGAACATTTTTTGTATAGTTGAAAAGTCAGTTTTCCCTTGCTGGAAAGAAGTTCAGTGGAAAACTTTTGAACCCCCCCTAATTTAGTCCTCCATCTCTAAACTTTTTCTCAGACCTCAAATTAAAAGTCATTCATGTTTGTTTTCCCTTGACCACCCACAATCTAACAGAAAATAAATCTCCAAGAAAGGCTCTCTTCCATTCTTTGCCTCATGAAAGTCTTGTATTCTCACTGACTGAGTCTCTGAGATAATATATCTCCTCATTTAAAACACTAAAAGTGTCACTTACATTTTTCTCCAGGATCCTGTTTGACTTATCAACAGGATAAGCTTTGAGGGGGAAAAATCAACAAAATAAGCTTTGAGGGGGAAAAATCTTTCTACCTCTCTTTGTATCTAATTTGGGAGGTGGGGATAATATAGAGGAAATGCTTACCGATTTTCTTTGGCTTCGCCTCCAGCTGCTTTCGTGTCTCAGATTACAGCCAATGGAACTTTTGCCATTGATTTCAGTGGAATCAGGGTTGTATGTGCAAATCAGTCAGACAGGGGTCACAATGCCCGGTGTGCACAATGCACAAAACAAGCATTTCCTTATGTTTCTGGAGGCAATCCAAACCTATCCACAAGGAAAATAGATCTATGCACCAAGGTCCATGCTCCAAAATATCCCCCTGATCATGGCTTTTCTGTATTGTGGAGAGATGCTGTTACCCAAATGCCAGAGCATCATTCCGGGACTTTTTGTAAGCTTAAAGTCAGATTCTACTCTGAAGAGTGACTTTGCAAAAAACAGGCCTTTTGAGGTTCCATGGTTATTATCTCTTGATTTCCAAATCAGATGAACTTTTTCTACCAGCCAGTATGACATACTGTACCAGGGATCTGAGAGTCTAACTGGGTGCTCTCATCAGTAAGTATCAGCATCATCACCATTAATAAGGGTTCTCAAATTCAGCACCCAGTGACACTTGTGCAGCCCCAGTGCCTTTGTTGGAGTTGTACAGATGTAACTGGTTGGAACTTAGTAAATAATTCTTTTATGGGTGTACAAGATGGAATACATGCCAGCTCAAGCTCTCAGAGCTGTGTTGGTTGTGCAGGTCAAGTGGCAGTAAACCAAACCAAGACAGTATTTTAGTCCCAGTATTTTAGTGTAGGGAGATGTGGTTATGCCTACCCACAGAAGGAAGGAAAGTGCCATTTTTACATTAGTTACTTTCCAGGATAGAACCATGCTTCAAGCCATCTTTGTTGTCAGGCCCGTTAATCCAAGAACTTCTGGGTATGGTTGCCGCTTCCAGAAGGCAGAACTTTCAAGAATTAAGTCACATCCTCAGCCAGTGATGATGAATATACCGCAGAGCTTTACATGGTTCCTGAAAACATTTGTCCTTATGCCTTTAGTAAATTATGTTAATCAGACCTGACTCTGATCCATGAGGCAGCTGTGATGAGATTAGTAAACTTGCAGTTCAAAGGCTAGTCAGCAATCCTTCCTTTAAGCAAATGCAATGCAACCTTCAATCCTATCTTTTGACTGTATCAACTATCACAGCTTTCAGAAGAGGTCTGGTTCATTTTTATCTGTTCTGAGCAAACCCACCTGCTATCCAACTCAGTGAACTGTTCAGTGAGTGTCAGGAATAAAATGTGAAAGGGAAAAAAAGCTTTAGATTCTTGTCAGGTAGATGAAAACTTTGTTCCTTTCCCTCCCTTCACCCCCGTCTCTCCAGAACTCACCATATGTAGAAGGTGACCTTTCCCCTCCTCCCTCTCCTCCAGAGCTGAAAGAGATTCAGATGACACATCTGATGACAGATAGATACCAGCATGTGCAAATTGTGCTTGAACTTGCTCCGGAGAAAATTGTTACAAGGCCCGCATACAGACTCGGCTGCATCAGAGAGAGCACAGATCATAGCCAAATGTTTGTGTCATTTGGAAACATCACTCAGAGGGGACACGGAGGGCTGAACAGATGAGCATTTTAAACTCTAAAGGTTACTGTAGAGAGCATGAAATAGGACTCAGGGTTTGACTTTTGAAGAATGTTCTCCATCTGGGGAAAAGTTCAGAGGAAATCAGATTAATCTCAACAGCCCAGAGTTTTGTTTCTTTCATTTTTTTAAGTGACATGTTTTTTTTTAAAATGGGAGAGTCTGAAATCTCTATGCTTGCGAAAGCTTTGGCTGATATACTTGTCTATTCATCCTGGGCCGGGGGAGAAGGTGGGGTGGATAGACATGGTAGCATTTTGGAACCATAGAAGCTACCTGGGAGAATCTTGCAGATTAGACTCAACCTCACACCAAGAACTGACAAGATGCGTCATTGTGCCAGATTCTGATTATAGTTACACTAGAGTAAATCTGAATTAATAACTTCAGTGAAGCTTTTTGGAGTTAAAACATTGTAGTAACTGGGATCAGAGCTGCAGCGGAGCCACCCTAGATTTATACTTGTATCACTGAAATTAGGTTCTGGCCCAATGTCATCTGAATCTAGAGGTCCAGTGATCAATGCAATGAAGACAATCCAAAGGTGTGCAAGAAAGAGTAGCAGAGTTAGGGTGAAATCTGGCCCTATTGAAGTCAGTGGCAAAAGTCCCATTGACTGCAATAGGGTTGATTTCATCCCTAAATCCTGGGAAGAAAAGAGCATGGTTTTAATCAGAAAAGAAACAGATCCGAAATTCAAATCTCCAGGCTTGGAGCAAAATACTGCCTTCATATGCATGCATATAACCCTCGGTGACTTTATTTGGGGTTGTGAGCATGTAGCTGAGGGCAGAATTAAAGTCCGAAGATGCTAACCCCTACCATACCAAGTCATCAAGACTTTTAAAAGTGTGTCACTGCACTGAACTGAACCATGAGATATACAGCATACGGTGGGCCAAACTTTCAAATAAGTGACCAAAACTGGAGTATGTGTGCCTCTAGGTACCTGATTGTGGATTACACCTGCCAGTCATTTTCTAGACACAAAACCACAGGTGTAAATTTTGGTGTGGGGGAAGAGTCACAAATTGCACCCACAAGGGTCACAGCCCTTTTGAATACATTTCTCTGTCTGTCCAAATAGCATCTCCAGTTCAATCTACTGTACAGGCCTTAACCCATTAATGCACAGGGGTTAATGAAGACCGTTGGGGGTCCGTTTGCTACAAGACATCAAATGCAGTATGATATCTGATTCAAGCAAACATGCCCATTTTGCAGCAGCCACACCCCACTACTTGCTGCAAAGGAAGGCAGGTGGGGGACAGAGGAGTGAGCCCCTGGTAGTATTTCACTTTAAGATCACAAGACATTTGGGGAACTTTGGGGATCAAAGGTGCTACACATAAATGACAGATTTGCGTGGGCCCTCTGGTGAGGCAATGGAGCTCCACATTGTAAACTCTCGTCTTGCTGAAGCCACAGCACAGTCTAAAGCTTAGCCAGTCTGGGACACAGCTCTGCTCCGAACAACAATCAGCGTTTATCAGATCTGCTCAGGCTCTATCCATTTAGAAAATAGACTGTGAAGCCAAGGGGACCGCAAGAAATGTGTGACGTTGGTGTGTGGCCGCTTCAGAGGGCTGTCTTACACTCGGCCAGCAATATGCAGGGCTAGACAAATGAAACCTTTGGGTCTGGCACGCAGTTAACTTGTTTGCCAGACTCCTTATGGGGAAGTCACATGTTTCCCTTCCTTTCACAGAGGGACTCCTGCTGCTAATAAATAATTCAGGTTGGGTATAAGCAGATGCAACTCCAGGGAAATCAGTTTGGTTGCACCTGCTTACACAGAGGGCCCAGATCCCTTCCTGTGCCAGTGCTTTGTCTGGCTTTAAGCCAGCTTTGTGCTTCTCTGCTCTCCTGGCCACCAGGGATTCATTCAGCCCCTAATGTAATTTGGAGCAGCTTCTGGGCTACCCTAAATTACACCCAAATGCAGTGACGCTCACAGCTTGCTGGAGCACAGTGTATTCTGGTCTCATCCTCTCCTACCTATAACACGTCCCTACGACTCGTAAGGAATCCTCAGCTGGCACTTTAAACCAGCTTTTTGATGCTGGAGTAGTGCAAAAATACCTGAATGGGAGCCAGAATCTAGCCCTAGGGCTAAATTTAATCTTATAAACTTAGGAACAAAAGCAGTAAACCCCCCCTGTAGAAAACTTTACTCCTAAGAAGGAAACCCTGCTGCATTTTGTGCTTCCTTCTCTGCTGATGTTAACTGTTCTTGGGAATCCCCTGTATTATTCAGGACACTGTTCTGTAGTTTGGTCTTGGCACATTGTTCAAAGTCTATTTACAAATTCTCAGGTGTATACTAATCCAGGGTCTGGTCCAACATCCATTGAAGCCCCGGGAAAGGCTCTTGTTAAGAGCTGATGTAAAGAGCAGCAAAAAAGGAAGCTGTTTGCCATGTACAATAACAAGTTTCATTGGTCCTATAAATCCCAGGAAGTATGCTACTTAATCTTGAGGGCTGTGTATTGGCATTTCATCTATTAATTGTTTGCATACATACAGATCTCATGTATTGAGTGCTCCTGTAACAACTCCTCCTGACTACAATGGGCATTGGGTCAGGTCTCCAGACAGGGAGTTTACACCAGCTAAGTTTCCAGAATCGTTGCTCACGCAGTTCAGTAATGAGAGTGCTGGGTGAGCAGGGTTGGAATTATGCTAGACCCTTTGCACCTTTTGAAATGGGAGGACAGAGTCATGAAAGTAGCTGCCTTCCATTCTGGCAGCTGAATCCCAGCTCTGCTAGTGATTATTAGAGCCAGCCCTATTCACGGAGCTGCCTCGAATGCAGCGAACTCTGTAAGGAGAGGACAGAGTGGAAAAGTCAGCAGCCCTGTTTACATCGTGGTCTCAGACCTGGCTCTGCCACGCTGCGTAACACTTATGGATTCTCCATTGATAAGAATGATCTGAGACACTGCTCTTTAACAGCCCATAGAAGGCAGCCCCTAGCCCGAGCATGCATCCCTAAGAGTTCTCCCAGAGAGAACAAAATGCCCTGAAATGCACATTATGGTCATGCAGGCTTGTTCGCAGAATTTGCCCCAGTGGTGGCCTGTAATGGGAAATGACACATTCATGTTGAAAGCCTTAAATGTTCCTTAGGCACACTGACAAAAATTGTGCGTGCTGCTCCTTAGGCATCTGAAGGAACTAGGCAGAGAACATTTCCTCTCAGCTAATAATAAACCCTTTTTATTTTCATAAGAGATGAAGGAAAATGTAACCATGAGAATGCTGGGCTTTATTATGTCTCTCATAAGGGTGTTGTCCAGTGATGAGAGTGGGTGTTGGATTCATCTATGGGTTCTGCAATTGTAACTCACGGCACAGGGCCCTAAATGGTGGAAAATCTTCCTAGAAGGGAGCTGTGCTGGTACAAGGTGCCCTCAACCACTTCTGTATCAGGCGACCTGTATTCACTTAACACCTGCCCTCCCCCAAGGTGAATCCCCCTGGTGCTGTAGAGGCCCTCTACTGGTACAGTGAGTCATGATGACCAAAGCCCAGGGAGTCATGTGATATTCAGGAGATTCACTGCCCAGTGTATCCACCTGTGTTTCCACCCGTGAGTTTCTGCATATCTAGCACGATCTTAATGCTGAGCAGAGCCACAGAAGGCATGCTCACCCGAAACTGAACAGAGCCCTCTGTTAGTGGTATGAGAGTGCTCTACAAAAGAGATGTTGTATGTAAAATATATAATGTACTTACACATATGTAATGTCAAAAACACCCCACATTAAAAATGTTAAGGTTGCAAAGTCAAGCACTCAAAACTTAGGAAATGCCAGAATTAAAGATACCTGTGCAACCTTAATTGGGTCCCCTTGTGCGTATGCATTATGGTACTCTCTTTAATTACACAATCACATTTGATTTTTTTCCACAGGACTTCTGCCTTGTTCAGTGAATGGGTAGTTATTCCATATTTTTTCTGCTCCTCGTTCAGTGGTGGCCCCAGGCCTTATTTAATGAATGCCATCCAAACCCTGCACTGAATACAAAATTACTAATGTCCTCTGGTGCATTTCTACAGAGCTCATCACTTTAGTATCACACAGCTTCAGAAACCGTAATGAATATATCTTTAAATATGCCTGTGAGATTAGGTGGTACTATCCCATTTTACAGCAGGGTAACTGAGGCACTGAGAAATTGTTGGGAGTGTCCATCAATTTTGGGTGCCCAAATTGAGACATGTAGGACCTGAGTTTTTTCAGAGTACTTAAAATTTTTATAGCACTTTATATATTCAGACACAGCCCCCACTGACGGCAGTTGCAGTAGTGAGTGCTCAGCACTTCTGCCTGTCTGACTCCTGGTGTCTAACACTGAGCAACCAGAAAATGCAGAATGTGTGAAAATGTTAGTTTAAGTGACTTATCCAGCATCACAAAGGAACTCTGTGTGCAGAGGGAGGGAATCCCGTTCTCCAGGGCAGCATTCAACTGCTTTAACCATCCTTTCTCTTCCTGCAACCCTCTACTTCGTTCACTACTAGTATTAAATGAATAATGGATTTTTTGATTTGCTGGAAATTCTGAAAATTTTAAAAAAATCATTTCAGTTCAAAGCACAATGACATTTTTTCAAATTTTTCAGCAAATCGATAAGTTAAAAAAATCCACAAAACAAAATGTTTAATTTGCATTTCAATTAGTTGTAAATGTGTTTTAATTTTATAAGTAAATGTGAAGAAAATTTGAAAAAGTCCTTTCAAACTGAAAAATTGAAACATTTTGTTTTGAAAACATCAAAGTGAAATATAATTACTTTTTTTTCTACATGAACAACTGAGTAAAACTAAAGTGTATTTGTTAATGCAGATTTGGTGACACCAAAACATTTTTTTGCAGGGGTGGGGCGGAGGTTCAGCTGAAAACTTTTGCTCAGCATTAACCAACTACTTTCCAACTTCTGCAGGGTTCTACAAACAGCATCTTCCTTCCCTACACAGCCCTGATTCGTCCCCAGAGCAGGTCCATTTTGTGCACTGAATGATGTAGGGGGTCCTACTGAAAAATAGTATGTGAGTATATAATTGAAGACTGTATCATAATGCAAATGTACAAAGGGGGCCCATTAAGGTTTCACAAGCAACCTACAGTCTGGCATTTCCTAACTTTTAAGTGTTTGACTTTGCAACCTTAACACTATTTTAATGTAGTTTTTAAAAAAAGTAATTTCCTATTTAAAAAACTGAACAAAATATAGAAATTTCATCACGTGGGCCCATACTGACGCCCCCCAGCTTGGATCATTTGCTGGGCTCAGACCTCTATGCACAATGCACAATGCAGCAGGGCCTCTACCGCTTTGAGCTAACGGAGTAACTTGTTGGCTGTGATTCTCTACGTGGACCAGTCAGTAGATTGGGGGAATGAGACACACACTTTGCCAGTGGATGTTGCAGCTATTTGCTGACAGAAAAGGAATCAAAGGATTGGAAGGGACCTTGAGAGGTCATCTGGTCCAGTCCCCTGCACTCATGGCAGGATTAAAGATTATTTAGGGAAATCCGCTGGCGGGCCGGGATGGTTTGTTTACCTGCAGCGTCCGCAGGTTCATCTTATCGCAGGTCCCACTGGCTGTGGTTCACTGTTCCAGGCCAATGGGGGCTGCAGGAAGTGGCGGCCAGCACGTCCCTCGGAGCCCAATTTGCTAGGCTCTTTACAGACACCCAGGGAGACTCAGAACCTGTCCTGAAGAGCTTCTGAGGCTTGTGGTGGCTGATTTGTCCTGTGTCATTCCCTCTTGTGTATGGAGCCTGTAGCTTTTAGCCTTGACATTCCGGTAGCTCTGACTATTGGGAGTTGGTAGTACTGATATCTCTTTGAAGGTGCTGTGCTCTTCTTTTATTCCATGTGCTTTCCTGCCTAAACTCTGGAATAATAAATGTGAATTTTCTCAAAATTTTATTGCTTAAAAAGTCAGGGAATGATCCAAGCTAGGGTTGATATTTATAACCTGTCTTGTCTGATCCTGTTGATGGTCGAAAGTTAATTTACCCGGTAATTAAGCACTTGCCTGTTTGCCCTTACCCACTTTTTTTCTTTTATGTTAATTTTGTGTGTTACAGCAAGAGATTTTATTTCTTTGAGGTCTAGATCATTGTAGCTGATCTTCTGTATTTGGATTTCTATTTCCAGACATTCTTGATTTACAGTCATTTACAAACATGGCTTGAACAGCCCAGCACTGGCTGCAGTAAATCGTGCCAGACAGTAGATGCCGTTCTGTCACTGGAGCAAGGCTTTATTGATCACTACTGTGCTTCTTT
Source organism: Lepidochelys kempii (assembly GCF_965140285.1). Taxonomy (NCBI): domain Eukaryota; kingdom Metazoa; phylum Chordata; order Testudines; family Cheloniidae; genus Lepidochelys; species Lepidochelys kempii. The sequence continues at coordinate 24,620,442 of NC_136392.1, read as the reverse complement.
AGAGCCAATCATTTCTTTTCATCTTGTACATTCAGAGCTTTATAAGTGTCACCTCACTTCCACAGGGAGGGAGCTGGCGAGCAGCAGGCAGTGAGATTAAAAAATTGAAATACCCTAAGGGTCCCATGATTGCTGGACACAACCAGTGGCAGATTATGGCAGGAATTAAACAATTAGTGAGGCATTGTTTCACAGTGGATAGAGAATTGGACTAGACAACAGAAAACCTGGGTTCTAGTCCCAGTTCTGCCACTGGCCTGCTGGATGACCTTGGACAACTCACTTTGCCTCAGTTTCCCCATTAGTAAAATGGGGATAATGTTACTGATCTCCTTTGTAAATTTCTTTGCGATCTACTGATGAAAAGTGCTGTGTAAGAGCTAAGTGGTAGCATTATTATCTGTGCTCTGCATTCTGACGGGGCCCCCTAATTCTGTGACTATGCTACCCTTTACTTATGAGCAGTTTTGGATCTTATCCAACCCCCATCTCCTGCCCCATCCTCTCCCCTCCCTTGCCCTGTGCTCCCCTCCTCTCCTATCCCCAACCCCCTCTGCTGCTATCCTGCTTTTGGCTGATTCACTTGATCCATCACTGGAACATCAGCAATACCTATCCCCTTCTGGAATGTTAGCATTATTTAAAATGCCTCTTTATGGAGGTTTATCTGTTCCAAATATCAATTAGAAGCCACTGGGTGGGAGTTTTTAAAAAGTGCCTCAGTGACTTAGGAGCACAAGTCCCATGGACAGTCAATAGCGCCTGTGCGCCTAAGTTGCTTGGAGGCTTTTGAAAACCCCACCAGCTGTCTCCTAGGCAGTCCAGCCCTCTGGTGATAGGGCTGTAAAACGAAGCTGTGAGTTTCTCTCCTGATGCACAAACTCTGAGAATTTATTTGTTTTGTATTTATTGCCATAGCTCTGGTGGTCATCACTGTAGTATCTGAATGAGGTCCTTGTCCTAGCACATATGTGGCTCTGCATATAACATGGGACACACTCTCTGGGGGTAGTCGCTTTGGGTTACTCCAAAGTTCTGGTCAGGGATTTGGAACGGGTGACCCCATGACATTTTAGCACCCTTCCATTCCAATGGCAATGAACCTTTGAAACTACTATGAACTTGAACCCCTGTCTCCAGGAATGCCTGTGCACTAGCCCAACTTCTCTTGGAAAATACTAATATAAACCTGCTTCAGTAGTGCAGCCTGACAGAGTACAGTTTAACTTCCCTGCATTCTTCACTACAAAGCCATCTGTGACTCAAATGGTGAACTTGACTTCACTGAAGAATGGTAGGATTATGGGTTGCATTGCTCTGGGTAAGTATATTTTAGAGTTCAGGGTATAGAAGGTCTGACTCATGAGAAATGGTTAGATAAACTAGAGTATTGTAGATTAGGAAAAGAGACTAACTGGCTAGGAAGAGAAGTGTGTGAAAGAGGAATGAACTCCTTTCAGATGAAATAAGAACTGACCCAAACCAGCAATCCAAATTTGATCTGAACTGTCCAGCTGAATCGTTTTGGAGGCTCTGAAAAACTGATTAACTTTTAGAATTAAATCTCTTTTAATTTCATGTGCCTCTGCATTTCCAGCTAGAACAAGAAGCTGAACGGCCAAAGTATTATGAGAGAGGCTGTTCTGTTGTCATTTCCAGCCTTGTCAGAAAAAAGGAGGTACTAGAAATCTCACAAGGAAAACCCAGTTTTAAAGACCCAAAGGAATGGAGAGTAAGACCTTTAAAGAAACTTTCCAGTAGGAGTATAAAGTACTTGACTGCACCTCTTAAATGATGATGTGGGGAATGAAATGGCATGATTAGCACTGTCCTGAGACTGTGAGGGGCTCTGACCCCTCTTCCTGTTTTCTGGTTAGAGAACCTGGCCACTAACTGGCTGTTCAGAGTCAAAGTCTGACCAGCTAGCTTGGCTGATTTCTGTTTGGAAGGGTTACAGTGACAACCTTAGATGGGTCATGGGGTCTCCATGTGCACCTTTGAAAGGTTCTGCTTGCATATGAACTGTTGAAATGAAGTCTTGTATGAAGAGTGATGGTTGTCTGGCTTTTATTTCTGGCATTTGCACTTGTTTTAAATAATACATGGGCAGTATTGCCCAGGCAAACTGCACTGCACCTCACCTTGTCAGGTGGAATGCAGCCATTGTTTATCTTTACACATGCGGTGAGATCCTCTAGCTGGCAGGTCCCTTTTGCGGGGAATCCCTCCGAGCTTGCTGAATGTTTAAGTGGGGCTCCCAGCCAGCTAGAAGGCGCATGTGCGATGGGGGCTGGAAGCCGGTGGAATGTCAGAGGTGACCTCTCCTCATTGTTCCCTTATGGAACACAGCTAGAATTCAGAAAGCATCCTTTGTATTCAGCTCAGAAGTGGTTCATGGGTGAGATGAACTTGGTGGATCCAGCCCAGATACCACCCATACTACAGAGTGTACAAAAAGCCAGGAAGCTACCCATTCTGCTGTTTATAACATAATACTTTGCAATTATACAGTGCTTTTTACACCTATAGATTTCAAAGCGCTGCACAAGGAGGGGTCATTCTCATTATCCCCAGTCTACAGATAAGATAACCGAGGCACAGAAAGGTGAAGTGACTTCTCTAAGATCACAAAGTGAGCCAGTGGCAGAACTAGGAATAAAGCCCAGGTCTCTGACTCTGCTCACAGCTGCCCTCTTTGCAGAAGAAAAAAGGGGGCCATTAAGGTTATAATAAAACTGGATAACTACTATTGAATGGAATGGATAAGAACAATTGAATTCATCCAGAGAAAGATACCCACTCTGCTTTTACGAGCACTCTACCTATATCTCTTTAACAAACCAACAAATTGTTGGACAAAAACTGGTTGTGAGAAAGGACCATAGAGGCATATAAGGCTATACAGCATGTCAGTCACATGATCTGTAATAAATTCGGAAGTTCCAAATGCCTTTTAAAGCTAATGGTCTGTGTGTGGTAATAGCTTCTGGCCCTGGAATCCAGGCTAGCAGCTGGTGCCACTAATTGATAGCCCTGAGGAAGAGTACGTCCACCGTGGGCAGACGACATGATTTCGTGAGCGGTGAAAGGATTAGGATTGTTGCCCTGTTAATTCTATCATTCAGTGTAGTCTTTAATCAAGATGAAAAGTCGAGGGGCTAACAAACAACAGCTTTGCCCGATTACTCAAGTCCAACTCACTCAAACCTGACAGCCATTGCCTGGCACTGTCAAGCCTGTAGCAACTTGTAACAGCGCCTGAGTTGCAGCTGTTCTTTATCCTTCCCCGTGGTGTCTGCTGGACGATGCTAGAAATAACATCAGAGACTAATATGTCAGGTCTTTGGCCTTTTTTCAGGATGCATGGTTTGTTCTTTGAGGGGCCCACGTCAAGTCCTATAAAAAAAAGCCCAATACCTTCAACTAAGTCAAGCAGCAGTGAATAGGCCACCTAATATGAGTTTCAGTACAGACTAGTTAAATGCAATATCTTTGCTCTTTCCTCTCCCCTTCTGGATCTGTGTCCTGTGCAATATATCCAGGGAATTAAAGAGCACAACCCTATAGCATAGAGATACAGCAGAAAGAGCATTTATTGAGCAGTAAAATTTTAAAAGGAGATTGTTGGAGAACTGATGTTTTCAGTGGTTTATGGAGGTGAGATGCATAGCTGATGCCAGTGGAAAGTGATGCAATTTGTATCTGGAGGGGACTCAAATTCAAGGGAAAATTGGCCTTTGGTGTTTCACTAGGGTTCTGGGTGGAAGGAGATTATGAGGAAGGAGATTATGAGGAGATTATGAGGATGCATGTCCCTACAGTCATCCCCTTTGATTTTCCATGTGAGATCTAATAGCATCCCGAAAATCATCCAGTCTGATTTCTTTGTGTCCCTTCCAATGCCCTTCTTGAGAGCTGGGCATTTGCTTTTACTGTCTCGCATCCCTCTCAAATAGTCAGGGTCTCCTTCTCATGCTACACAAGAGTTCTAAGATCCTCTTCAATGTCCCATTTGAACTGGAATCATCCCATATGAAACTCCTTTTGGGATAGTCTCCTTGCAGTATTGGCTGAAGTCGTATAGGCCCAATCCCACACAGCTCTTTTTGTTATCTGCACAGCAGCTTGCTCCGCTCACTTAGTGGAGACCAGAAGAACTAACAATGAGAGCCAGAGAAAATAGTGGCTTTCACCAAACTCCTCATTAACTTTCCCTTGTATGTTCCGCCCCCTCCACACACACTTTTCCATTAAGTTTGTGACTGAGACTGAACCTTGCTCCAGCTGGCAGTGGGCTGGGGAGATGAAACTTCACTGCAATTATAACTCACAGATGCACAAACAAGGGAAGTGGTGAAAAATTGCAATGACAAGGTTATTTGAGTAGCTTGTGATGCTTTGGCTTTAGAGACATCCATGCCTAATGTGCCTACACAGCAATGGCAAACTAAAGACCATGTCATTCTATTTCAGCCTAATATAGCAAAGGAAGAAACCCTGCACAAACTGGACTCCTGCATGCATTCATTGTGCAAGCATTAAGAGGATGTTTTAAATGCACGCTACCCAGCTACTGGAGGTTAAGAAGTTTGAGAGAAAGTGTTTTGAATATCACACTCATATTCTAATATTTTCATATGTAGAGAGTTAGGATGCTCTCATGGCCTGGCATAATGTGGCTATTCAGGGATGTAAAGGGAAGCAAGACTCCTCGCCCCCATTCCCTGCTGTGCATCTCTCCCTCCCCACTCCCCCAATCCTGCATGCATCTCTGCTGAAGGTACAAAGGGAAGAATCTCAATCCGTGTTTTTTCTAGCTAACATGAAGCTTGGGCTATACACAAGGGATAGAAGAACCTTCCAAAAGCGAGGCTGGCACTGGTGGGTGCCCTACATATGGCCTGTATATTGCATATGGAGAAGATAGTAAAATCTGGTAATGAAAGGGCAGGTCTGGTAAAGCACAGGAATGAGAATGAGGAAACCTGGGGTCCCTTTCCAGCTCTGCCACACGTGCAGAGTGTGACCTAGGGGAAGTCACTTAGGGACAGATTTTTGACTGGCTCTAATGTGACTGCAAAGGGGTGTGAGAATGATTAAAATACCACATTTCACCTCCCTGTACGGCTGTACCAGGGCACTCAGCATCACCACTTAGGCATGAGGGTGGAGGGGCTGCATTTCCGAGAGTCCACTGTGCCTTGGGAGGGAATGTGGAGGGGTAGGTAGATGGTGGAACCTGGGCAAAACTGAGAGGGTGCAAGTATGGGAAGCAATCTCCACCCTTTTCAGGGCTGCAGGAAGTTCCTTCCCTCCAGAGAAGCAAGTGGGGATGAATGGAGGAATTGTGGCTCTGATTCACAATTCCTTTCCTGAGCTTGCCCTGGGGTGGCACAGCTGCACGCTCAACTTTCTCAGGTCCTTGAGCTAAATCTCAATCTTGTCCTTACTCTGTCTCTCATCTGAATATTGGGGATAACACTGGCCTACCTCGTAAGTACAGGGTGTAATGAGGTTCAGTTCCTTACTGAAGGTATTGTGCTTTGAGATCTTACTTAGTTTAGATTCAAGCTTTTCTCTCTTTGTGCCTTTCCCCCCTCCATATTTGACTCTCATTCTGGCTACTCTCTGTTCCATTTTCACCATTATTTGTTACTGGATTTCCCTCTCTCTCCTCGGTTCTCAACAACCCCACTGGACTTTCCAAACCTTCTGCGTTAAAATGCCGTTGAAAATAGGCAAAACAAATTTTCCTCCTCTCCAGTCTTGGCCGCCTCCTGTTCAGCATTAAGGGACCATTAAAGGTTAGTATACATTAAAGTATCCTTGATATCCGACATATTGAGTGTTAGAGCATCATGTATTAAACATGCAAACAGATACTTTTAACAATAGCCACCACATCTCACAATATGTATTATTAAAGCCAGGCAGTTCTGAATCATCTGTCACTGTCACTGCTACTACACACTGCAATATTCACATGTTAGAGAGCAGGATAAGTGAGGAGGTTCCATGTCTCCCCAGATATTTGGGTAGTCTCTGTGCAGGGCAGTAGTGCTGAGCCCTGGAAGATGTATTTTGATAGTGTTTATGACATGGATTCTGGCTATAACCAACCTTAGGAGACAAGCACTGTTAGGAAGGTCGTGTACACCAGTTCATTAACATGATTCCCGTACTATAAAGAAAAGCATAACTTCCATTTGCTCTGATACTCTGCAGAGCACATGCATGCACCACAGCAAATTCACACTCTGAAAACACCTGGTGCAACCCCAGGTTACTGGCCTCATGTCCACCTAGAGCCACCTGCAACCACCACTCTGCTGTGGGGGTGGGTGGGAGCTGTGTAGCTCAGCTCCCAGTGTGGGCAGAGCCAGTTCATCTAAGATGAGTACTAATTAAGCAACTCGCTCAGGCATCCTGCTACGGTGCTCCAGCTGACTTTGGTGGACCCACAGAACGTACATCTCTCCTGCACCTGCAGAGATGAATCTGACCCCATTAGTGCTGCCATAAGTCAGAGGACTCTGTTAATGAGCTAGGGCCACTCTAGGTCCATGTTGTCAGAGGGAATCCAAGCACATCTATTTCTGCTTGTGCAACTTGCTGCCCTCTCACTCAGGCACCTGCAATCAATACAATTTAAGTGGACAAAACCTATTTGTACTCCAGGTATGCAAGCAAAGGGGGCTTGCTCATGTAAGTGCTTGCATGTAGTGCTGAGTGTGCACAAACAGCCTACATTTGAAAATCTTGGCCCAAGGGTCTTGCCTCCAGTTGGTAGACACAAGAGAATGCTGGCCTGGGTGAGCAAACACTGGCAGCTGACATTATAATGCTTCACTTACCATATCCCTGAAAGCAGCAACAAGGTGCACCTAGTTAGGGTGGCTAGATTGTCGGGCTCAACGGGTAGTGATCAATGGCTCCATGTCTAGTTGGCAGCCGGTGTCAAGTGGAGTGCCCCAGAGGTCGGTCCTGGGGCCGGTTTTGTTCAATATCTTCATAAATGATCTGGAGGATGGTGTGGATTGCACTCTCAGCAAATTTGCAGATGATACTAAACTGGGAGGAGTGGTAGATATGCTGGAGGGCAGGGATAGGATACAGAGGGACCTAGACAAATTGGAGGATTGGGCCAAAAGAAATCTGATGAGGTTCAATAAGGATAAGTGCAGGGTCCTGCACTTAGGACGGAAGAACCCAATGCACAGCTACAGACTAGGGACCGAATGGCTAGGCAGCAGTTCTGCAGAAAAGGACCTAGGGATGACAGTGGACGAGAAGCTGGATATGAGTCAGCAGTGTGCCCTTGTTGCCAAGAAGGCCAATGGCATTTTGGGATGTATAAGTAGGGGCATAGCGAGCAGATCGAGGGACGTGATCGTCCCCCTCTATTCAACATTGGTGAGGCCTCATCTGGAGTACTGTGTCCAGTTTTGGGCCCCACACTACAAGAAGGATGTGGATAAATTGGAGAGAGTCCAGCGTTGTCCAGGGCAACAAAAATGATTAGGGGTCTGGAACACATGACTTATGAGGAGAGGCTGAGGGAACTGGGATTGTTTATTCTGCAGGAGAGAAGAATGAGGGGGGATTTGATAGCTGCTTTCAACTACCTGAGAGGTGGTTCCAGAGAGGATGGTTCTAGACTATTCTCAGTGGTAGAAGAGGACAGGACAAGGAGTAATGGTCTCAAGTTGCAGTGGGGGAGGTTTAGGTTGGATATTAGGAAAAACTTTTTCACTAGGAGGGTGGTGAAACACTGGAATGCGTTACCTAGGGAGGTGGTGGAATCTCCTTCCTTAGAAGTTTTTAAGGTCAGACTTGACAAAGCCCTGGCTGGGATGATTTAATTGGGGATTGGTCCTGCTTTGAGCAGGGGGTTGGACTAGATGACCTCCTGAGGTCCCTTCCAACCCTGATATTCTATGATTCTATGACCAGATGTCCTGATTTTATAGGGACAGTCCCAATTTTGGGGACTTTTTTTTATATAGGCACCTATTACCACCCATCCCCTATCCCCATTTTTTACACTTGCTATCTGGTCACCCTATGCCTAGTCCTTCCAAACAAAAGATTGATAACTTCTACTTTAGTCTCCTGTCTTAGCAGAATAGATGATTGTTATGGAGGCAAGAATCCCACTCTGGGTATTGCTTCTCCCCTGCCAGAGCTTTTTCACCAATGCAACTCCTGTGACTTCAGTGAGGCTGTACCCATTCATGCTGTCTTAAGTGAGAGGAGAATCATGGCCTGAGGGTGCAGGTTGCATGAAAGATGACATTGTGATCATAATTTATGGTAACGCTAATGGGCAGGATAATAGCAGGGACGTCCAAACGAGCTGAAGGAGCAAGCCCTGAGCTACAATTAAGACTACTGATGATCAGTGACTTTCTGCCGAGAGCTACCATGGGACTTTATGGCATGATGAAGACAATGAGCCTCCCAGAGATGTTTTCAGGAGCTGTTACATTCTAGCCCCTACACTGATGAAATTAATGAGACATTGTGCTTTATATAACCATGTGCGACTCACCCTAATGAAGAAGAACAATCCAGGGTGCCTCATAATGGGGCTTCTGACTTTATATCTCAGTATTTGCTATGAATTATTTAAGGTGTTTGGAGTAAGCATAGAGATTGTGAGTAATGAATTCTCCATGGATTCAGCCTCATCTCAGGTGAATTGAAAGTAGCAGCTTTGATTCTGTTTCGGGCTAGTCTGCAACCTGCAGTGTTTGCCCTCTTGAAAACATCTCTGTCATCTGGTTTCGTCTGGCTATTGGTCATGTCATCTTTCTTCTCTTCCTTCCCCACCCCCACTTACCTCATAAGAATAAGGAGTGTTCTTCTCTAAATGTCAGCATCTGCGCATCCTTACTCTGTGCCGTCCCTGGCTGTGCTCAGAACACATTGGCTGCAGAGCTCCCATAAAAGAAAGCAAAGCAATTCAGCAGCTTAATTTAAGGAAAATAACTCTAATTACGGCAAGACCTTGTTTAGGCCCCAGTTCAGGAAACTGTCTAAGCACATGCATTGACTTGAATGGGATTTAAGCACATGCCAAAAGTTAAGTGCAATCTTAAATGTTTTCCTAATTGGGCCTCAGTGTCCTCAGGCCAGCTATCTGTTCAGCTGTGACCTTGATCCTGAAAGGTGCTGAGTGACCTCAACTCCTGCTAAAGTTATCGGCAACTCTGCTTCTTGTTCTCAGCCATTTGGACTCTAGCCAGTGTAGGGTAGATGGAGCCCTGAGAAAATAGGGGACACCCCTTCCACCATGCATGAGCTAATCTGTTGGAGTCAAAGCCATGTTGGTCAGAGGCAGCAGAAGGGGCAGCACAGGTGAACAGCTGCCAGATATTACTGATGAGGTGTCAGGATTGGAATGTGGACAATCTGACCTAGTGGTCAGAGCAGGGGTGGTCAATGACCGGGGTCAGAGTCCAGGAACCAAGTCAGGGGTTAGAATCGGGATCAGAAACCCAGCCGAGGATCAGAACCACAATCAAGAACCAGGGATCAAGCAAGAGTCAGATCCAATGCAGCAGCCAGTCAGTTGCTCAGATAACTTCCTGTGCCTCTTTCTAGCTTACATAGTATGGATGGCCAACCAGTGGGGCTGGTCATTGTCCCCAGGCAGGATCTTTGTGGGCGGTGCCTCTAGGAGGGATCAGAGTTCTGCTAACCCCTCACTTCCAATAGTTCTGGGTGAGCCACCTAAGGTGACTAGATGTACTGATTCCATAGCGACAGTCCCAATATTTAGGGCTTTGTCTTATATAGGTGCCTATTACCCTCTACCCCCGTCTCGATTTTTTTTCCACATTATCTGTCTGGTCACTCTAGAGCCACCCACGGTGGCCAGGGTGTGAGAGCTGCCTGGGAACTCCTGGGCCCAGGCTTGAGGCCCGTGGGCCTTTATATCAGGTGGGTGATCGACTACTCATGCAGAGCCAGAGGCTTCACACAGACTGTAGGTCCAGGCTGGCAGATTCATTTGAGTATCAATCTGTGATCAGGGACTAAAGAAACCTGTAAGAAACAAGCATGCTCACAGAAGCTCTTGGCATATATGTTCCAAGCAAATGAGTAGATCAAACCATATTAATAGGAGGGGAGCTTGGGAGTTGCCAAGACACCAGTATTTGGAGGAAGGGCTAGGGGAAAGTGTGAAGTCCTGCTGATCTTTGTACATTGCAATCAGTTTTTCTTTCTGTCTACAATGAGTCACTTAATAGTCACTTTTTCATTCACTCTCTGCCTTGAGGTTGCACTGAGGCTTTGAACTTTGAGGTTGTACAAAGACATTCTTCTAGGTTCAGTCTTGGAACAGAGAGCTCATAGGCAAGCTTGGAAAGGAATGAAGATGGCGACAGGAGAGGGAATGAATATAGACAGTTGGGATTTCCCAAAGCTAAGTGCTGGTACACCGAGCTTTACTACTTCGCGGCAGCTCTGAACCTGCCACTGCGGATGGCCAAAGGGGATTGAGCTGAACATCCGTCGTCTGTGATTTGTGACCAGCGAGTTGCGAGCCTCTATTATTTCACAGAATGAGAATCTGGCTTGAAATGCTTCATGCCCTGGTTTTACTGACATTAGAAGGACACAGATGTCAGGGCCATGCTGCTTCTAATTTCCATCTCCTCCTCATTTGTACAACAAGTGTCCGGTTGACCAGTGGAAAGGCAGTCTCTCGGCCTAGAAGGAAATGATTCAGGAGGCTAGTGATATTGAGTATCACATACATAGTCCACATTTCCACTATTTCATGGCAAGAATATCAGGCCAGTACTGGGCATCTGAGCAGAGACAGTATGAATTATCTAGCCCTAAAGTATTTCCTGTATAAAAACAAGTCTTAGGGCTCATCTACACGGGGACACTCAGGAAAATTTAATCTGAATTGATTAAAGTTGTGAATTTAAAGTGGATTATTTAAACTGCATTAAAACCCCTGTGTAGATGCACTCATTGAGAATTAAAGTGGTCTTAATTTGATTTAGCTTAATTCACTTCCAAAATGAATTAATGTTTGAGTGTAGACTTGGGTTAGTTTAAGTTGACCCAGGTATGTTGCTCAAGGGTGTGAAAAATCCACATCCCTGAGTCACCCAGTTAAACCAACCTTACCCCTGATGTAGACAATGCTAGGTCGACAAAAGAATTCTTCCGTCGATCTAGCTACCGTCTCTCAGGGATGTGCATTCACTGTGCCAGTGGGAGAACCCCTCCCATCACAGTAGTGAGTATCTACACTGAAGTGCTACATCAGTGCAGCTGCTGCTGTAGCATTTCAAGTATAGGTAAATCTTAAGTCAGACAAAAGGAGGGGTGGATGATATTAATCCTTAAGTATCAACCACTGTACATATTTGATTCCTAGATTCCAAAGCCAGAAGGGACCACTGTGATCATCTAGTCTGCCCTCTTGTATAACACAGGCCAGAGACCTCCCCCCAAATATTTCCTAGAGCAGAGCTTTTAGGAAAAAGTCCAATCTTAAAATTGTCAGTGATGGAGAATCTACCACAACCCTTGGTAAATTGTTCCCATGATTAATCAATCTCGCTGTTAAAAAATTATGCCTTTATTTGTCTAGCTTCAAATTCCAGCCATTGGATTGCATTACTCCTTTCTCTGTTAGATTTGTGAGCCAATTATTAAATATTTGTTTCCCAAGTAGATACTTATAGACTGTAATCAAATCTCCCTTTAAGCTTCTCTTTGTTAAGCTAAATGGACTCAAGGAGCTCAATCTATCATGCTAAGGCAGGCTTTCCAATCCTTTAACCATTCTCATGGCTCTTCTCTGACTCCTCTCCAATTTATCAACATCCTTCTTGAATTGGGGCACCAAAACTGGACGTGGTATTCAGTAGGAGTCACACTGGTGCCAAATGCAAAGTTCAAATGACCTCTTTGCTACTACTAAAGCTTCCCCTGTTTGTGTCCCAGGATCACATTAACTCTTTTGGCCACAGCATCAGCTTCCCCTTTCTTCCATTTTATATTATTTTTATAGCTGCCTTCACTTCCCCTTTACACCCAGTCATTTTTTAAACCAGTATGACCTTCTTCCTCAGTTGTGAATTTTTGGGCATTTAGTAAGGTGTTCTTACGATTCCCAACTATTAATCACATTTTTCTGATTAAATTCTTCCTCCCAGGTGATTTGGTTTATAATTGTTTTCATCTTTGTGAAATTGGCCCTATTAAATTACCATATATAGCTGGTCTGGACTTTATTCTGCTTGCACATCATAAATGTCATCAAGTCATGATCATTTGTATGTAACCTACCATTAATTTTTAGTTCTGTAATCAGTTCTCTCTTTTACCTACTAGGACAAGTTCTAATATAGAATTCCCCTTTTTTGGCTGCAACAATTTTTGTGTTAGGAAATTGTCATCTATAATGTTTAGAAATTACAAGAATGTTTGAATACTGGCAGCATGGGACCTCCAGCATAAGTCACTCCAATTGAAGCCGCCCATGATCACACAGGTTTTTTTCCTTACACATTATAGATAGCTGTGTAAGAAGCCAGTCACCCTGTTCCCTTGTATGATTTCGTGGTCTGTAGTAAATATCAACTAATATCCCATCTTATGCTTTATCCATTAGAATATGGATCCATAAACATTCAGCCTGATTTTCTTCTGAGTTATTAGTGACTTGGAAACAGATAATGCCATTGATTTTAACATTCAAATTGTGAAAATCATTCCACCAGGATTCAGTAATACCAACTAGATCAAATTTATGCTCCCACATAAGCAATTCCAATTCCTCTTGTTTGTTACCAAGGCTCCTATCATTGGAGTATAGGTGATTCAAGAGTGGCTTCTCTTCATTTCCTTTGTTTACTTAATTAATTTTGTTCTCAACATCTCAATTTTGTGCTGAGTGCTCATATCTTCCCTCTTTTCACCTTCTGCTCTTGCTATTAGTTTAACACTCCTGCCCCCCCCCCACTCCTGACTTGTCTAGCCAGTCAGGCCCTGAGGAGATTGGTTCCGCTTCCACTGAGACAGAGGCCATCCCAATTATATAGCTCCCACTTCCCACAGAAGGTGGACCAATGTTCCACAAAACCAAAACTCGCCACCATTTCCCTAGCCAGCGGTTCACCTCCCAGATCTTCTGCTTTCCGTCTTCTTTCTTTTGTGGGACAGGAAAGATCTCAGAGAAGATCACTTGGACATTCTTCTTCTTCAGTAAGCTTCTGAGTTCCCTGAAGTCATCTACTATCTGTACCACAGGATGATTCGCAGCATCATTGGTGCTGATATGAACCGTCACCAATGGATATTTGCTTGTCCTTTGGAATATGATTAACAAGAAATTTAACATAAATATCCCACTCTCTCTTGTCTCCCAGATTCTCAAAGGTACTTAGGTGTTGCTCCACTTATCATGGGAATCCCTAACCTCTCGGCAGCCTGCAGACTGATGGAATCCTTAGCCCTGAGCTAGATGACTAAGAAAGGGATGCTCAGAATCCAGCAACTGAGAGGGAAGCTAATTAAGCTAGCTAGGAATGCAATACAGAAGAGAGGGGAAGGGAGAGGAGAGGAGTTCAAGTGCCTAAGAAGCTGACCTGATTCATCTGGCTGATGGGGCAGAGATAGGTGCCTCCTTTTGTCCAGGATCCTCAGCCACAAACCCATTCTTGGAGTTAGGCCATGTCAGCTATTCAGGTCGCCCATGTCCTAGGAGCTGACACCATCTGTCTCTCTTCCCCATCCCCTCCACTCACATTCGATGCCTCTCTCATGCTCACCCTCTGTTTCCCTACTGTGTCCCCAGCTGACCTTCATGTATGTGTGGTGCTGCTCCCCCCTGCTGAGGGCCTGACTCCAACTCTCCTGTTTTGGGGTCTCACAGGTATCAGGTCTGGCATACTCAGCGATGCCCACAGGATCAGGCCCCACTGGCGAGATAGGTTCCCCTGCCTACTTTGAGTATGCTGCTTTGGGACCTTCAGGGCTTTGGGCTGAGCTAGGGCCCTGAGCTGCTTGTTAGCTGTGGTGCAGTGTCAAGGCTTAGCTGGCTTTGTGAATGCCAACTGGTAGAAACTTAGGTGCCTATGGGACTTCGGTGCCTACAGGGTTAGGTAACAGCTTAGTGGTGGTTTTGAAAACTTCAGTGGTGCCTAAATGGTGGACCTTAAGTGCCTAAATACCTTTGAGGATCTGGGCCTTACCCACTCTCTGCCTCAGGTTCTGCATCTGTATAGATATGGTAATACTGCTCATCCATCTTTGTAGAGTGCATTGATATTTATAGATGAAAAGCACTATGCGTGTTGTACAAAGAGCTAACAAAAAGCCTTTGCATCACTTAAGCCTTATTTTGAAGACTGGATTTCACCCCATATCAGTTCACAGCACTTCTGTTCATTTTCTCTCTAATCCTAGCCATATTAATGATAAAACAGTGCTTCTGAAACTTTCACTGTCCTTATACTTTCACTTACATGGCTTTGCTACCACAGAGATGAATTGGGGAATTAAAAATGTTTGAGACTTAATAGGATTAGAAATCATTTTATTTCAAACTGGAAGGAAATGACAGGCCGAATGCATCCCAAATTAGAATGTTTATACCCATTCTTTAGAAAGGGAAAGAGCATTCAACATAGAGCTGGAAGCCAATACCCTGTACTGTATATGGGCCTCATAGAAGCTGTTGAATGGCCTGCAGTCATATGTAGGTACACTATCAAATTATACTATACCCCAAAGCAGCCTAGGGCTATGAAACAAACAAAGTCAAAATAATGTTGTAGGGAATGTAAACAAGAAGAGCCCTTGGTATATATTTACTGTTGTAGAATATGTGCTTTTTGGAATAGGATTATAAAGATTGTAAAATAAATTAAATTATCCACAAGCCAGAATTAAATTTTCTTCCACACTAGGTTATTCTGGACTCTGATAATCCTTTCTATCAATAACATTAAAGTTCAAAAAATTGGTTAAAATGTTCTTCTTTGTTGGGAAATACGTCGTTTTTGAAAATCTTTACCAACTTCCCATAAAGACAGGTCAACAAGTATATGGCACATCTTGAGACTGGGAAACTTTATTTTTACATCCCAAGACATACTTATCTTTTTTCTCAATTTGGGTACTTCTTCTGAACTATGTGTTGACACCTAAATGGAAAACAAGATAAAGAAGGAAGTTAGGAAGCAAACAAACAAGATTTGAAAGTATTCACAGACACTAAGAAATACTTTAAGGACAATATGATGCAGCTATTTGTTTGATGTAATCATTCACAAGGTTAATGGACTGTGCCATACTGACCAGTGCTTTTCATGTTAAAGTCAGTGGGAACAGGACTGGGTCCTAATTGCACAAAGTTATCAGTGCATGTGTTCTTACTTTTAAACCCATTCTCGGTGCCAGTTCTCATTTACACTCAGGCCCTTTTATACTGTTCAGTAATGATAATTTATAGCCACTTCATGACCCCTGCGTACTGTGTAAAGTGGCCTTAGCTATGAATAAGAATCAGGCCCTGTAGCTCATATAAAAGCCTGTTACCAAACTTCAAGGTACATAGTAATTAGGACTGGTTGGGAATTTTCCAAAACGTTTTTATTTTGCTTTTGTTCTGTTTGTTTTTTAACCAGATAATGCAGTTTCTGCAAGTGAAACTTTTCCTATTTTCTGTTAGGAAAATCAAATTGAAATGTTTCACTGTGGGTTGGATCGACTGGAATCGATAGAGATTGGTTTGTCGAATGTTTCATTTCAACGTTAATCAGTGCCTCATGGGAGTTGTAGTTGGAGTGCTTCATGCCCCCATTCTTCTCCATGGGTTTGGTTCCCAGGCGGGACTACAACTCCCATGATAAACCATGGCAACTACAGTGCATTAGAGGAGATGCAGTGCTGCTGAGGAGCCCAATGCATAGAGGAGAATAGAGGTGAGAGGCACTTGAACTACACCTCCCATGAAGCACCCTGGCAGCTCAGGCAGGGACACAGATTACTGTCACGCTCAACCAACTTGACATCAGCAAGCCAAAATGAAACTTTTTGGGAATATTGAAATGTCTCCAATCAAAATTTGAGACAAAAAAAAATTGTATTGGAATCTTCTGGGGGACAGAAATTCTGATTTTTTTTTTCAAGCAGCTCTAGTAATAATTCCCTACATCCCTATTTAACAGTTCTCCCTCACCTTTTACTCAATAAGAATGCTCATTGTGCCAAATCCAGCAGTCTGTAACTCAGAACTAATACTGGACAAATATGGAGAGAACGCTTGCAAACAGAGAGAATTATTGTAAGTTATGAATCACTTTTATGTTTGCAGTCAAAGGGACAGGGTCCTGTTTGCATTAATATACAGGGAAAGGCTGGAATGCCAGCCTGTGGAGAAGGCCAGCACAACATCTATGCACCTCTTAAGCCCAGACCAATCATTCATACACCACAAATAAAAAATAGCAAATAATCTCAACCAATAGTTTATGATCATCTCAGAGGCTAATAGGGTCAGATTCATAACTGCATTACTCCAATTTTAAGTGAGTGTAACTGCATCTCAGTGGAGTTATAGCAACATAAAACTGGAGGAGCACAGTGGGTGAATCAGATGAGCAAATATGAAAAATGGAAAAAACAGTAAAAATTAAATTCAGCTCCCAGATAATGTGCAAACAGTGGAAAGGCCTAAATTCATTGTATAAATCATTTGCTCTGGGTAATTTGGCCAGCTTTTCATTCAGAACATACACAAGCAAAACGCCCATTGATTTCCTGAGTGAGTATGGACTTTCATCCTGGATCCAATGGTTGTTTTGCCTGATAAGGCGTATTTAAAGGGATCTTAAGAAGGACTTAGCATTATTAATGCCATATAATGGTAATTAGTTTGCACTATCTAGTCATATGTGTATTATTGTTGGCTTAGGCCGTGGGAAAAGAAAATAGACGAGTACCTATGGTTGTATTGTTGCTCCTTCATTTTCTATCTGTACTTCTGGCATCTTGTCTATGTGTTTCCTTTATTAACAGTAATTTGTATGTTTTCTTGTCTCTCTTCAGTAAAACAAAATCTATAAAGAGAAGGAAGTTAGTGGGTTTTTTTTTATTGTCAGGGCAAAACTCCCATTCCTGTACAGAGAGAGGTGGTCATGCTCTTGTTCAGACTTGGCTCTAATAGGTACTATGATTTGCAGCCTTTACATAATCAGGCAATTTACTGTAATTCCTATACTTTCAATCAAGCCTGGTGAGCAGATGGCAGAATTCCAGCCTGTAGGTTTTGTCTAATGATGCATCCTGATTCCAGATCTCACTCCTACCCTCATGTTGCCAGAGTATTCTCATATTCTGGGCTTAGATGCAATCAAATTAAAATAGTTATGGGGTAGGGGAGCCCAGAAGAGAGAACACATGCGTCTTACACTTTTCTTAAAGGAGGACTTCATCAAGAAGAGCCGTGTAGAACTGAATAGGGATGAAACCAATAAGATGCCATAGAAATCCTACCTATAGAATTTGATCCACAATGATCCCCTTTCTATAGAGAGACCAGGTGGGCAAGGTACTACCTTTTATTGGACCAGATCCTGTTGGTGAAAGAGACAAGCTTTCAAGCTACACAGAGCTCTTCTGCATAGCTCAAAAGCTTTTCTCTTTCACCAACAGAACTTGGTCCAATAAAAGTATTACCTCACTCACCTTGTCTCTGTAATATCCTGGGACCAGCACGGCTACATCAACACTGCTAACTCCTTTATATTGGTTTTTTAAAATCATTTTATAGTAACAACAGAATTTTCTATTAAAGTCCATAAGGGTGGTCCAAAAATTACATTTTCTAACTAAATTGTATAAGACTTTTCTATAGGGAATGGAACAGCTGTGACTGTCTGACTCACCCAGGTGGACGTGTCTGTGTTTAACAGATACCTAGCTCTTTGCTGAAGTACTGGTGCCACCTCCCCATGTATTTCTGTGTGGGTAGAGGACACTTTGAAGCTACGCAGAGGTACACAGCAATGCCATAGTTTTTCTAGTAGCAGCACAGAGCAATATAGTTCACCTGGTAGCAGTCTCACCTGAGGATCAGAGATTCTTGGGTTAACTGGCACCGGGGTTGAGAGGCAGATCTGGCAGTAGGTTGTTAGAGGTGCTTAGGATGAGACCTTAAACTTAGGTTCTCTCTGCTTGCTATCCAAAAGTCAGTTAAGAATCCCCACTGGGCATGCTTTTGACCAACATTGCTGCTCCCACTAGATAGATTCCAAAGCTGCATGCCAGCTGGTGCTGGGTACACAGGTTACTGAGTCACAGATACTGCTCTACTAGCACCTGGGTCACTGGGAGGGAGTGTGGTCTAGAAGCTAGAATTGGGTCATGACCCCTGCATTTGATTCAAGCTCTGACATGACTTGAGCCATAAACTTGGGTAAGTCATTTGGCTGCCCTGTGCCTCAGTTTCCCTTTCTGTAAAATGGGGATAACAATGCACAGGGGATGTTGTAAAGTTTAACCCATTAATGTCTGAAGTGTTTTCAAAGCCTTGGATGAAAGGTGCTTTAGAAGCCTGAAACTATTGTTAATGGTCTATATTCGACATGCCCTACATGTGGGTACACAGTGGTGGGGAGAGGGAAAGAAGGATAGGTACATATAAGGGCAGAATTGCAGTCCCTGCATGCTGGGGGAGGCAGGCACTGCTCCCTAATTAGTTCCTTGAAAGAAGATGGCACCCAAAGGGGAAAGCACAGGAGGAAAATAGATAGAACCCTGGCACCAGTCAGCTGCACAGGGAGGAGTACCGTACCTCTTCAAGGAGTGGTGCCATATGCATGCTCCTACTGCACACCGAGTAGCGGTAGGAGGCATTCCCTCTCTCTCTCAGGTAGAATGCTTCTGGCCTCTATGAAATACCTTATATTAGACCTAATCCTAACCATGCATGGGTATTTCCAGTTGTACTGCTTGATCACTGACCAATCATTCTCATCACACACACACACAGCACCTCCCCTTTGCCTGGTGGAGAGATCAGATATGGAGAAGGCAATGGGAAGTTGTCGGACTCAGCAGTCACTTTGGCAGGAGGTTTCAGAGTAACAGCCGTGTTAGTCTGTATTCGCAAAAAGAAAAGGAGTACTTGTGGCACCTTAGAGACTAACCAATTTATTTGAGCATGAGCTTTCGTGAGCTACAGCTCACTTTTACACATGCAGTTTGGAAATTTCCACGGTTTCACTCTAGAGGGAAATTACTCCAAGTTAGTGTGGCAGGTTGGTTAAGATTGTTTTACTTAAAAGAATTAATATGTGTAACCATTTTGCTGCTGTTCCTGGATGTTGCCCGGTGTGTGGCTGCATTGCATGTTCCATTAACATCACCTGGTCAGACGTTAGGAAAATAGGGCACCTCCAGAAATACCTAAGCTGTATAGATAGCTCCCTAAGACAGAGAGAGAGTCAGGACAAATCTGATGATGCATCAGCCACCAGGATGAACTGAAGGGCCAGACTGTACCTAGATCTAACGCAGCCATGCTGGACAGTAGGGGAAAGCGAGGATCTCCTTCCCCTTTGCATTGCCTTCTCCAATCACACTCCAATCCTGGCACTTGGGGGAGCACAGGGGCTGCACAAGCAATGCTCCTAATGGGCATGGGCCCCCCCTCCCAGAGAAACCCCAAGAGGAATTGTGCTTGTGAGGGGTATCCCAGAGGCACAATACCTCTTAGAGCACCCTCGGAAGCCATATGTCTACACAGCATCCCTTTCTCAGTACTGTGTCGAAAGTGCAGAGTCTGCAGTTTGCAGATGGATCTTATGGCGATCAGGAGCTTTATAAAATATCGAGGCAGTTAGATAGACATACATGCTTCATTGTTCACAGGGCTGCTTAGGGGTAGTTACCTGATTTACATATTTTATTTACCATCTGCCTGGGCAAATATATATTTGCAAAGGCAGCTGTGGCCTTTGTTGTGCCCATGTGGCTGTGAGTTTGCAGGCTTTATGGGAGCAATTTAAACAGCTGTCATAAATATAAAGGGAAGGGTAAACACCTTTAAATCCCTCCTGGCCAGAGGAAAAACCCTTTCACCTGTAAAGGGTTAAGAAGCTAGGATAACCTCCCTGGCACCTGACCAAAATGACCAATGAGGAGACAAGATACTTTCAAAGCTGGAGAGGGGTGGGGAGAAACAAAGGTTCTCTCTGTCTGTGTGCTGCTTTTGCCAGGAACAGAAAAGGAATGGAGTTTTAGAACTTTGTAAGTAATCTAGTTAGATATGCGTTAGATTCTGTTTTGTTTAAATGGCTGATAAAATAAGTTGTGCTGAATTGAATGTAGATTCCTGTTTTTGTGCCTTTTTGTAACTGAAGATTTTGCCTAGAGGGATTCTCTGTGTTTTGAATCTGATTATCCTGTAAGGTATTTACATCCTGATTTTACAGAGATGATTCTTTTACTTTTTTTCTTCAATTAAAATTCTTCTTTTAAGAACCTGATTGCTTTTTCATTCTTCTTAAGATCCAAGGGTTTGGGTCTGTGTTCACCTAAGCAAATTGGTGAGGATTTTAATCAAACCTTCCCCAGGAAAGGGGGTATAGGGTTTGGGGAGGATTTGGGGGGGAAAGACATTTCCAGGCGGGTTCTTTCCCTGTTATATATTTGTTAGACGCTTGGTGGTGGCAGCAATAAAGTCCAAGGGAAAAAGGAAAATAGTTTGTACCTTGGGGAAGTTTTAACCTAAGCTGGTAAAAATAAGCTTAGGGGGTTTTCACGCAGGTCCCCACGTCTGTACCCTAGAGTTCAGAGTGGGGAAGGAACCTTGACAACAGCCTGTTTGCAAATGTTCTCCAAAATGCACAGTGAGAGGTGGGGTTTTGACTGGTGAAATGAAAGGGACAGGAAGGGGCATAGATGCATTTTTTTGCATGTATTAGAATAATAGAATATCAGGGTTGGAAGGGATCTCAGGAGGTCATCTAGTCCAACCTCCTGCTCAAAGCAGGACCAAGCCCCAACTAAATCATCCCAGCCAGGGCTTTATCAAGCCTGACCTTAAAAACTTCAAAGGAAGGAGATTCCACCACTTCCCTCAGTAACGCATTCCAGTGCTTCACCACCCTCCTAGTGAAAAAGTTTTTCCTAAAATCCAATCTAAACTTCCCCCACTGCAACTTGAGACCATTACTTCTCGTTCTGTCATCTGCTACCACTGAGAACAGTCTAGATCCATCCTCTTTAGAACCCCCTTTCAGATAGTTGAAAGCAGCTATCAAATCCCCCCTCATTCTTCTCTTCCGCAGACTAAACAATCCCAGTTCCCTCAGCCTCTCCTCATAAGTCATGTGTTCCAGCGCCCTAATCATTTTTGTTGTGTTCTGCTGGACGTTTTCCAATTTTTTCACATCCTTCTTGTAGTGTGGGGCCCAAAACTGGACACAGTACTCCAGATGAGGCCTCACCAATGTCGAATAGAGGGGAAAGATCATGTCCCTCGATCTGCTGGCAATGCCTCTACTTATACATCCCAAAATGCCATTGGCCTTCTTGGCAACAAGGGCACACTGTTGACTCATATCCAGCTTCTCGTCCACTGTAACCCCTAAGTCCTTTTCTGCAGAACTGCTGCCTAGCCATTCGGTCCCTAGTCTGTAGTGGTGCATGGGATTCTTCCATCCTAAGTGCAAGACTCTGCATTTGTCCTTGTTGAACCTCATCAGATTTCTTTTGGCCCAATCCTCTAATTTGTCTAGGTCCCTCTGTATCCTAGCTCTAGCCTATCTACTTCTCCTCCCAGTTTAGTGTCATCTGGAAACTTGCTGATGGTGCAATCTATGCCATCCTCCAGATCATTTATGAAGATATTGAACAAAACCGGCCCCAGGACCGACCCTTGGGGTACTTCACTTGATATCAGCTGCCAACTAGACATGGAGCCATTGATCACTGCCCAACAATCTAGCCAGCTTTCTGCCCATTCATCCAGCCCATACTTCTTTAACTTGCTGGCAAGAATACTGTGGGAGACTGTGTCAAAAGCTTTGCTAAAGTCAAGGAATAACACATCCACTTCTTTCCCTTCATCCAAAGAGCCAGTTATCTTGTCATAGAAGGCAATTAGATTAGTCAGGCATGACTTGCCCTTGGTGAATCCATGCTGACTGTTCCTGATCACTTTCCTCTCCTCTAAGTGCTTCATAATTGATTCCTTGAGCACCTGCTCCATGATTTTTCCAGGAACTGAGGTGAGGCTGACTGGCCTATAGTTCCCCGGATCATCCTCCTTCCCTTTTTTAAAGATGGGCACTACATTAGCCTTTTTCCAGTCATCCAGCATTCTTCCAGTATTATGTTGACTGGCCCTGTGTGTCTGTCGCTAAATCTCTGCTGTCTTTATATGCTTGGTATAGTGGATGCATTAAGTCCAGAAGGCTCCATTAGTATCTCTCTACCCCTTCCCTCCACAAGCTGTAGGAATGCAAGATTTAATTCTGAGCCTTGATTGTCGTCGTCTCCTCTGCAGGTTCATCAGGTGCAACACAGAATCAGGCTTGTCTGAACCTTGATGATAAGCTCTCCTTGTTAAAAGCCATTATAGTCGCTACTAGCTGAGTGTTATTTTGACTGACTGCTACAGTTCTCCTCTGCATGTAATTGAATTCATATTTATCATAAAGGAATGAAAAATAAATTGTGTGTGTGTTTCCCACCCCCCTCAGAAAACAATGCATGCCACTCACTCTTCCTTCCCTGTTATCTTCTCCTTTGCAACATATTGTAATAGAATTCATGGGAACAGAACAGCTGAAATAGATTGTGAATTGTTGACCTACCTAACAGAAAGAGAGATCTATTTCAATGCCAAGGAGGAACTGATTAATTTGTTGGCTGCTGGGGAAAGTGAAGTCTCATGTAAGATCCTTCAAAACCAAAGAGTGATGCTTGCACAATGCATCACTACAGACAGCCCCCCAACCTGAAGCAAATACTCACCAACAACCACATAGCACACAACAGAACCACTAACCCAGGAACCTATCCTTGCAACAAAGCCCGTTGCCAACTGTGCCCACATATCTATTCAGGGGACACCATCACAGGGCCTAATCACATCAGCCACACTATCAGAGGCTCGTTCACCTGCACATCCACCAATGTGGTATATGCCATCATGTGCCAACAATGCCCCTCTACCATTTACATTGGTCAAACTGGACAGTCTCTACGTAAAAGAATAAATGGACACACATCAGACGTCAAGCATTATAACATTCATAAACCAGTCGGAGAACACTTCAATCTCTCTGGTCACGCAATCACAGACATGAAGGTCGCTATCTTACAACAAAAAAACTTCAAATCCAGACTCCAGCGAGAAACTGCTGAATTGGAATTCATTTGCAAATTGGATACTATTAATTTAGGCTTAAATAGAGATTGGGAGTGGCTATTTCCCCTTGTTTTTTCCTCCCCCCCCCAAGACGTTCTGGTTAAACTTGGATTTAAACTTGGAGAGTGGTCAGTTTGGATGAGCTATTGCCAGCAGGAGAATGAGTTTGTGTGTGTGTGTGTGTGTTCCGTGGGGTGGGGGTGAGAGCCTGGATTTGTGCTGGAAATGGCCCACCTTGATTACCATGCATATTGTAGGGAGAGTGGTTACTTTGGATGAGCTATTACCAGCAGGAGAGTAAGTTTGTGTGTGTATGGGGGTGGGGGGGGGGTGAGAAAACCTGGATTTGTGCTGGAAATGGCCCACCTTGATTATCATGCACATTGTAGGGAGAGTGGTCACTTTGGATGGGCTATTACCAGCAGGAGAGTAAGTTTGGGGGGGGGGGGGGGGGCGGAGGGTGAGAAAAGCTGGATTTGTGCAGGAAATGGCCCAACTTGATGATCACTTTAGATAAGCTATTACCAGCAGGACAGTGTGGCGGGAGGAGGTATTGTTTCATGGTCTCTGTGTGTATATAATGTCTTCTGCAGTTTCCACGGTATGCATCCGATGAAGTGAGCTGTAGCTCACGAAAGCTCATGCTCAAATAAATTGGTTAGTCTCTAAGGTGCCACAAGTACTCCTTTTCTTTTTGCTTGCACAATGCAGGCTGACTGGGTCCCTGTTACTCCATCCTAATGCACTACATCACAGGGCTTCCAGAGATGGCAAAATATGCTTCTAAACAAATGCTAAGAGTCTGAAACTTAATGTCACAATGTGTCACTCATCAAGGTTTCCAAGTCCAAGATTTTGTAGCGCAATGAGGTACCAGCACTGGAGCTGGTCAGAACACAGATTTTTTCCATCACGTGAAAAATTTTGATTAAACAAAAATTAGTCCTGAATTGGGACAAAGACAAATTTTCAAAAATTTACATTAAATTCTGAAAAAAACTGTTGTGGATCAGTTGAAGTATTTCACTTTGATTTCAACCTTTTTTAATATTAAACAAAGTGAACTTTGAAATGAAAAGTTATTGTGAAATCATAAGAATTTTTCATTCTGAAAATGTCAAAACAGGACATTGCACCATTTCAAAACTTTTTCCATTTTTCATAAAATGAAATTTTGTGAAAATGGTATGATTTCGTGGGGGTGAGGAAAGGATGTCTTTGAAACAGCATTTTCTGACCAAAAACTGTCTTGTCTTGCTCTAGTCAGCATGTGAAAGATCTGAGTTCAAGAATCAGTAGTTTGATAAGGTGAATCTGCTTGTGAGAACCAGCTGCCCAGTATGCCACTCTAGAAGGAATCTGTTGTATTGGAGATGTTGTGGCACAGTGCTGTCAGTCCTAGTTCAAGAACCAGGGCTCAGTAAGATGGACCTGAGCGTGAGGAATGGCTATGCAATGTGACCATCAGGGCAGTGATCTGAGTTTGAGACTCAGGGGGCGCGGGATACATGCAAGGAAACTTAGTTTGTGGCTCTCTGGAGCAAAGCACCAGCATTTAGGGCTTTGAGTTGCAAACTCAAAGGCACAATGCATCAACGTAGAGTGGATCTTTTTGGCAAAAAAGATCTAGCAAGCTCATTATCTTCCGTGTTACTATTATCCTGTGATTGGTGGAGATTTTAACTCCTGCTGGAAAGACATGGAAGGATCTTCCTTTGAAGTAGATACTGTCACATTATTATCCTCCTTCAGATCTCTGTTTGAAACTCCCTTGTGTCATTATGCCTACAAAAAACTTTGGCAATGATTAGACAGTTAGTGTATTGAGACCACTTTCTGCTACACTGTCCATTGTCTCCATGTGTTCCCTGTCTTTCTCTGTCTGTATCTATCTGTTGACTCTTGTGTTACAAACACTTAGATTGTAAGCTGTTTGGGGCAGAGACTGTCTTTTTGTTCTGTGTTTGTACAGTGCCTGGCACAATGGTCCATGGCTGGGGCTCCTAGGTGCTATCACAACATAATAATTAATGGCAATGATGGTGTCACCTGTTACCACAGTGTTTAGGGAACAGAAAGAGAAATAATTTCCCTGAAACACTGAAATTCACTCTTCAATGTCTGATTGTTGAAAAGTTCTCCCTTGTAACCTCTCCATCTCTGATATCTACCTACCTTCTCTTGTGAGGAAGGTGAGTACAAGGCAGTGCTGCTGGTACCCTTCCCTAGGGACCACAAGCAGGTCAGCTCCGCACTCAGATAATTAACTCTGATAGAAGTCCCATGGCCCAGGGAGAAGCTGGGAGTGCTGTTTAATTAGATCATCATAATCTCAGCATTTTATTTAATTTTAAAAATACTGTGTTAAAAATACTGCATTGGCACCCTGACAGCAGGATTGTCTGGCTATGTAGACTCCCTCCTCAGGCCCTACGCTACCAGCACTCCCAGCTATCTTCGAGACACCACTGACTTCCTGAGGAAACTACAATCCATCGGTGATCTTCCTGATAACACCATCCTGGCCACTATGGATGTAGAAGCCCTCTACACCAACATTCCATACAAAGATAGACTACAAGCCGTCAGGAACACTATCCCCTATAATGTCACGGCAAACCTGGTGGCTGAACTTTGTGACTTTGTCCTCACCCATAACTATTTCACATTTGGGGACAATGTATACCTTCAAATCAGCGGCACTGCTCTGGGTACCTCCATGGCCCCACAGTATGCCAACATTTTTATGGCTGACTTCGAAGAATGCTTCCTCAGCTCTCGTCCCCTAATGCCCCTACTCTACTTGCACTATATTGATGACATCTTCATCATCTGGACCCATGGAAAAGAAGCCCTTGAGGAATTTCACCATGATATCAACAATTTCCATCCCACCATCAACCTCAGCTGGGACCAATCCACACAAGAGATCCACTTCCTGGACACTACAGTGCTAATAAGCGATGGTCACATAAACACCACCCTATACCGGAAACCTACTGACCGCTATTCCTACCTACATGCCTCCAGCTTTCATCCAGACCACACCACACGATCCATTGTCTACAGCCAAGCTCTACAATACAACCACATTTGCTCCAACCCCTCAGACAGAGACAAACACCTACAAGATCTCTATCGAGCATTCTTACAACTACAAAACCCACCTGCGGAAGTGAAGAAACAGATTGACAGAGCCAGAAGAGTACCCAGAATTCACCTACTACAGGACAGGCCCAACAAAGAAAATAACAGAACGCCACTAGCCGTCACCTTCAGCCCCTAACTAAAACCTCTCCCAACGCATCATCAAGGATCTACAACCTATCCTGAAGGACGACCCATCACTCTCACAAATCTTGGGAGACAGGCCAGTCCTTGCCTACAGACAGCCCCCCAACCTGAAGCAAATACTCACCAGCAACCACACACCACACAACAGAACCACTAACCCAGGAACCTATCTTTGCAACAAAGCCCGTTGCCAACTGTGCCCCGTATCTATTCAGGGGACACCATCATAGCGCCTAATCATATCAGCCACACTATCAGAGGCTCTTTCACCTGCACATCTACCAATGTGATATGTGCCACCAATGCCCCTCTGCCATGTACATTGGTCAAACTGGACAGTCTCTACGTAAAAGAATAAATGGACACACATCAGACGTCAAGAATGATAACATTCATAAACCAGTCGGAGAACGCTTCAATCTCTCTGATCACTCGATTTCTGATCTAAAAGTGACTATTCTTCAACAAAAAAACTTCGAAAACAGACTCCAACAAGAGACTGCTGAATTGGAATTAATTTCCAAATTGGATACAATTAACTTAGGCTTGAATAGAGACTGGGAGTGGTTGAGTCATTATACAAAGTAAAACTATTTCCCCTTGTTTATTCCCCCCCCCCCCCCCCCCCCCGTTCCTCAGACGTTCTTGTTAACTCCTGGAAATGTGCTGGAAATGGCCCACCTTGATTATCACTTCAAAAGGTTTTCTCTCCCCCCACCCCACTCTCCTGCTGGTAATAGCTCATCTTAAGTGATCGCTCTCCTTACAATGTGTATGGTAAACATCCATTTTTGCATGGTCTGTGTGTATATAAATCTCCTCACTGTATTTTCCACTTTATGCATCCGATGAAGTGAGCTGTAGCTCATGAAAGCTTATGCTCAAATAAATTGGTTAGTCTCTAAGGTGCCACATGTCCTCCTTTTCTTTTTGGAGGAATAGTGCATCCAAACCCAGAGCAGGGAAATTTGATGCACAGGATGCTAGCCCTATCAACCGTTTTATAATGATTCCTAAATGAAAACTCTATTTTGCTGAATATTCCTTGAGGTATCAAGCTTTCAGCTCTTCTATGAGCTTATATTTCCTGTGCACCAGCAGAGTAATGGCTCCTGTGGGCTGGTATCCCATCTGCAGAAGTGATTTATGCCAAGTGGGAACATAGGAATCACCACCCCAGATCTGACTATTGGTCTATCTAGGGCAGTGTGCCATATATGACAGCAACCACTGCCACGTGCTTCAGAAGAAGGTGCAAGAAACCCCCTTAGTGGACATTTATAGAATAACCTGCCCATAGGGGAAGTTTCTGTCTAATCCCTATCAATTAGAGATTAGGAAGATA
The DNA here is from genome assembly GCF_965140285.1 of Lepidochelys kempii. Taxonomy (NCBI): domain Eukaryota; kingdom Metazoa; phylum Chordata; order Testudines; family Cheloniidae; genus Lepidochelys; species Lepidochelys kempii. The sequence continues at coordinate 24,592,381 of NC_136392.1, read as the reverse complement.
GTGTTGCCTAGTTTCCAGAGCATTGGATTGGGACTCACGGGAGTTGGGTTCTGTTCCCAGCTCTGCCACTAACATGCGGTAACTTAGGCAACTCAGTTCACTGCTCTGTGCCTCAGTTTCCCCATCTGTAAAATGTGGAATAATACTACTGACTTTAGCTGTTCATCAGTGGATCTCTAAGATTTATGTATTACTAGTTTTTATGCCCTGAAGCATGATGGTCTGATATCCCTTCTTATTTGTTTTAAAACCCTATTTAATGTAGCTCTGGATGTTCCCATTGTCCATATAAATGTCTAATTCTTTTTTGGTTAATAATTCTGCTACGCTCTTGGCCTCAATGATATCTACTGGAAGGGAGTCCCACAGGACAATCAGGCATTCTTTGAATTGGTATTTCCTTGTATTTGTTTTAAATTCACTTCCTTTCAATATCTGTAACTTATTCCCCTTTTCTTGTATTATGGAAAGTGGTAAGGAGAGTTCTTAATTTATTTTCTTTGTACTATTTGTTGTACCTCTGTCACATCCTGTCTTGATTCTGTCCTCCCTAGACTAAACAGATATGCCTGTACAGCACCTAACATAACATGGCGGGCACTACCATAATACCAATAATAAATTATAATGATACCCAGCTTTTTATACAGTGCTTTTCACACACAGAGCTCAAAGCACTTTACAAAGGAGGTCAATAGCATTTATTTCTGGAAGGGGAAACTGAGACAAAGAGGCAACATGATTTGCCCAAGGTTATGACACGGGCCGGAGGCACAGCAAGGACTAAAATCTAGGTCTCCTCAGTCCGGGAGCAGTGCTTTAGCTATTACGCCACACTGTCCCAATCCTTTCTTTAGCTCTTCATATAAAAGTTTTTCAGTGTCGCTAATCATTACTCTTGCCCATCTCTGAAACAGAGATTTTTCCTGTATCCGTCTGTGAGGACTGGTGTGTGTGTTGCCTTCCTGTTCCCTGGACTCTGTGTGTACACACATGCATGCAGCTACTCAGAGCTTGCTGCAACACCTCTGCTATTTGATCCTTTATGCTCTTTTGTTTAGCCTATTGCTGCTCTAACCAGCTCCTGGCTATTGCCTGCTTTGATTGACAACCTACCTGCGTGTCTTGCCTCATTCTTTTGTGTGTTTTGGGATTGCTGTTCTGGGGTCCATCAGAGCATAACACCATTTTGAGATAGGGTGATCATCAGTGAATGCAGTTTTCCCAGTGAGGACATGCGATCAGTTTACACAATGGCAGTACAATACTTTGTGTTGTTTTCATTCACATTCTTTATGCATCCTAACATTTTGTTTGCTTTTTTGATTCCCACTGAGCAGAGATTTTCTCTGAGGTGCCTGCAATGACACCCCATTCTTTTCCCTGAATGGTTACAGGTAGTTGTAATTTTAAATGCAGCAGTAAAGCTGGTCAACATTTTTTTTCAAACTAGAAAGAAATACTAGGGAAGCGTGCTCAGATACATTGCTCCTAGTTTAGATAGGTGTTAAAGGGGGAAATCACATTTTCATTGTGATTTCCCCACCGCTCCCTCTTTTCTTTCAACCACCTCAGACTAGCAATGTTTCTGGGTAGCTCAAACTATTCTTTCCAGTGTGTTTCACACCCTTTTGTCAATGCTGAATTTCATCAGCCGTCATGCTGCCCATTCACCTAGCTTCATTTGGTCCTGCTGTAGTTTCTTGCTGTGTTTTCTAGAGTTTACTAACAAACCTACGAAGCCTTGTGTCATTTACTGTATAGTTGGGAAAAGCCTGGTGGCGAAGCTGCATCTCAAGTTTGATGGACAGTGCTGTGGAAGGTGACCCCCAGGGCTGCCTGTCACGCGCATTGATGTACAAGAGCCAGGCTTGCTACGGAGATCCGGCAATGACTGTCACCAGCAACACACACAGAGCCCTGTGCCCTGGAGTGCAGTGAATGGCAAAGCAAGGTCCCTCGGAGGAGGCAGGCCTGGTGGGAGTGCAGCACATTCTGTTAATTGACATGTTTAAGAAGGGACATTTTCGTGACCCCACTGTATGTGGCAAGCATGTCTGCGTGTGGGAGAGCAACAATCAAAAGAAAGAAGTGAGCTTGAGGGCAGGTTGGCCAGGCCTCCAGTGGCTGGCTTGATTAGATTTGATTGACAGGAGTAGGGGTGGACATGGAAAACAGCAGCTTCATTTGAGAAAGGGCTCTGGTTTATAAAGGATGCCTTGCCTTCCTAGCCATTCCATGTCACACTAGCACAGCCATGGTGCAGGGCCCAGTCCTGCCATCCTTACCCTGGCAACTGTCCCACTCAGTTGGAGCTGTCTGTAATAATTTATGACTAATGCATCTTGACCAGACCGTTGTGCTGTTTACTGTGTTCAGATATTGTGTTGATTCACTTGTGGATTTGGCAGGAAATGCGCCCTGGAAGGAGGCCGGGGGTTGGTAGTTCCTGATATTCACATCTCCTGACAAACACTTCAAGGGATACAGGACAATGCAGAACAATTCACTTAAATGCCCTGACTCTGTTCCTTGGCTGGGCCTGCCAGACAGCTTTCCCCTAGGAGGGACTCGGGGCCCGTGAAAGGAAGAGAGTAAAAAATACCTCAGGAAGGTTTAAAGTTGCACACGTTCTCTTGAGAAGAGGTACAGATGGCTAAGAGAGAGAAACAGCCCCCCTTCAGCAGTTAGGGGTGTCTTGAGGAAGCTTTAACCTGCCTAAGTCTCCATTTCAGGATAGTCAGACTCTAGGCGAGACAAGCATGCGTGGTTGGCATTTTGTTGGTTTGAAAACCTGTTCTCTTCTGCTTTGCTCTTGTTATTGTTAAGATTAGACAACACTTTGTTTTAAGGAGCCATTTTGGCTCACTGTAATCACCGCTGGCCTCCCAAGGGAAGAGTCACAGGCAGCCAGTCTAGTCAGACCTGCGAAATAAGTGCAGTTGGTACAGGGTACTGTAAACTGGGGAAGAAGTATGGGATTCCACCCCAGAGAGATAAGGGGTCAGGGCCTAAAACCTGCAGGTGGTGCACTCAGAGAGAGACCAAGGAAGGGTCAAAGTGCAGTTAGCCCTGAACCATGTAAAACCTGAAGGATTTGGGCCATATTCCTCTACCCATGTCAGATCTCTAGCTAATAGATTATGCAATAGAATAGTGATTTTGTACAGCACACAATACAGTATCATCTTTGTATAATTTATACCAAATATTGCATGGTGTCATGATAACCATCACCTAACCTCCTCTTTCTCAGACCATAGTTTACAGTCCAAATCACTAAATGGGGGGGGTCAAACACTCAGTGGGTGTAAATCAGTGTAACCCCATTGAAGTCAATGACACTATGGTATTTTGCACAACATGAGCATCTGGTTCCACAGACATTATACTGCTTATGTGGAGAGATCACTAAACTTCAACTGTACTGGTATCACCATGGTTTCCCTAGGAATCAGGCACTTCAGATAGGAGCAAAAGAAAAAGCAAACAGAGGTGGTGACTCAGCTGGGAATAGAATGCGATGTCCCAGCCCCCTGCCTCCAAATCACAGATTAGAGTGGAGAACTTTGACCATAAGTCACTATTTGCTCTCCCTTGAAAAGGGTTACTTCCTTTTGGGCTTTGCTGTACTCAGAAGCGGATATACGCATGCCACCCAGTAGAGCAATCAGGAGGTAGAAAATTGAACAGTAAGGTTACTGGCCTGAACACACAGTATAGAAATTCTTCCCTCAGTTCCTTAGAAACTCAAACAAATAGTCATCCTGCTGAAGTGTAGTACCCTTGAAGAACTAAATGAGCACTTATTCGCAGATGCTTAAACTGATTGCATCCCTGATCCCCCTGGTCAGCCCATGAATACCACTTCCCCTCACCTGATTCGCTTAATCACCACAGCCAATCAGCGCTATTGAACAGAGGAACAAAACATTCCAAAGCGCAATCATTCTCCAAGCTGTCGCACTGTCAGCACTTACCTCTGCATGGACAGCAGAATTACCGAATGTTAAGATGCAGGGTGTTTCTGTAATTGAAAGGTGCAGTTGTGTGTGTGTGCGTGTGTGTGTGTGTGGATATATATAAATGAAATGAAAAGGGAGAGTAAGTGTTGCAGGCAGGTTGCATCAGACTAGGGAAATGTGCACTCAACTAGAATTTGCACATATTTGAATGTGCATAAAAGTTTAGTCCGTTTTGCACAGATTGAAAGATAATGTGACTTGCAGAGCTCCTGAAAAATATTTGAAAAAGACCATGAATTAGACTGTTAGCACCTGGAATCACACTAGTACTAGCATATTGTTCGAGCTATATACCATGGAGAGAGCTAGTGTTCTTATATAAACTCTATCAATGTGTATGACAGATTCAGAGAATTAAGGGTTAATTGTTATCACTATACTTTTTTTTTGGAAAATTGATTTTCCTTGTTGGGATTATTGTGATTCTGACCTTTATAAGATTATATCTGCATACCTAGTTCATCTGTAGTTGACCATTTATATTCATGGGGTTTGATTGGTCTTCTAATTCATCTGATACACTTTCTACTTTCTAATTGGATGACTGAAACATCTCAACAGGAGACTAATGAATAAAAATAGTGACTAGTGAAAACTCACTCTCCGCTACCAATTTCTGGACAAATGATCATTTGTACTAAAATTCCTGATATTTTGAGGATGTGCAAATATTTTCATGAACGTCCTGCACCTGTCCAAACAAAGCACGATATGGCCCACCCGCACTGCACCCCCAGCTAAGACACTATGGACACTATGTATAAATTCATGGGAAGCATGAAGTGTGCTCTATTCTGGGTGGCAGAAAGTCTCAGTCTCCTTTGTTTCCTTATTCTTAAATGCTCAGAGTAAAAAAAAAAAAAATAGGAGAATTGGCAAGTCTGAAGAAGGGCTTACGCATGATGCTCATCATGCTAACTAAATGTTTAACGAAACGTTCCCCATTCTCATTTTACTCTGGTTCCTGAGCATGAGTGACTTGGCTATGTTGTAGCACTCCCATTAATACAGGATCAGGTTCTTTTTAGCTCTGTCCTGCTCATCTCTTCCCTTAAAGTTACAACACTCCAAACCTGATCTCCACAGAATCAAAACCTCTTAGACACATGTCTTTATGTTCTAAGGCTGTCAATACAGGACCTTTCCATGAAAACTAACTGGACTTTAAGAAAATATAGCAGGAGAGGGAAGTCACCCATTAGCACTGAGATATGCATACAATTCCTGTTGCTGCTCTCTGCTGAATTGCTTTTCTTAAATCTTTGGTTTTTGACCCACTGCACACTATGAGGCTGCCGGTACAGCTAATGCTCTGTTGTGATTCATCACTCATGAGTCTAGATCCTAATTATAATCCTGTCTCATATATGCTACTAGCCTATAATTTTAATCCCAAGCACTTGTGTGTGTAATGAGGTGATACTTTACTGCTTGCATCCTGTTGCAAGGCTGTGATTTGCTGATCTATCCTCTCTTACAACATGTTGAAAATATCAAATCAAATGGGAATAAAAATAAAACACCAGCAAACTTTGGCCCTTTAAATCAGGGACATAAAAAGTGTTGTCATGACTTTAAAGCTTGCCTGGAAAATACTCCAATTAAAATATAAAGAAAAGGTAACTTTCGGAGTCCAGACTTTCCTTCTTTGTGATGGTCACATCGCATATTCTTGGTATCCACTGGCCCAGAGGAGTTGCTGCAAGTAGGATCATATCAGAGTCATTTCTGCCTTTGACTTATCAAGACAGAATATCAACACACATGCACACACACGCAGACACTTTTTAGTGTCTGGATGCCCTTCCCTGAGGATTGTTAGCAGACAGTTTGTTGTCCTACATCTGTGACTCCTGGGCTGAAATGCCAGCCTCCATTGAGACTCAAACTTAGTGACTTAGGGTGTCTGGTGCTGACTTGGATGTCTTTTGCAAGGCTCCACAGATAATCCTTATAGTACAGATTTAGCTCACTGTGGGTTGTTTTCACTTTCAGGCAATGTGAATTCCTCAGCAGCAGGAATGATGCTCCTTGTGACCGCAAATGCTGAATACTCCAGGGGACATATTGGCAATGGACAGAGAGGAAAAGGTGGGAGACTCCAGAAAATGTGGCCTCACTGACATGACAGACAAGTGGGGCATGCCCAAAATGAGGAATGGAGAGAGAGAGGGAAATTCCAAGGAAAAATTTGGGATATTTCAGGCATCTTTCCAGGATGCAGTTTTAGACAGTCTGGAAAAGAGGATGTTACCAGGGAGAGAGTGTGCTAGAGTGGAGAAAAGAGGGGCAACTGGCAGTCCAGTTTAGCATGAGTCAGCAGGGCCTAGTGGACTCAGGACTAGGAGCCAGGAACTCCTAAGTTCTAATGTAAGTGCTGCTCATAACTGCTAGAGGGCCTAAGGAAAAAATATCATATAACCCACTCTGCATCTCAGATACCCCATGGGAGTAGTAGCCCAGGGGCCTGTGAGGCTTCTTTAGATGGTATGTGCTAAATGCTGAATATGATTCTTGATCAAAAGTGAGGCAGAATCAAAGAGTGGGCAGGCAGCAAACAGTAAAAAACCCTTGAGAATCACTGACTGGTGAAGGGATAAAGAAGACACTTCCTCTTCTAGAAGAATGACACTTGAGGAGGAGGAGAACAGGGAGCACTGAGCTGGAAACGATAGATGTTGTTTAAAAATGTCAACCAAAATATATCTTTTTGGTGCTTTTTTCCTTTTAATTCTGGAAGGCAGTTTAGTGAGGATTATCTTTCCTTTTTTTGCAAATGAACATTCGATGAGCCCATTGTATAGACTGAAGTTCCCTTTTTTGGGGAAGTTACTCAGGAAATATTGCAATGGTCAGTATGAGCCACTGAAAAACAGGCTGGGTAAATCAGTGGGACTACGCTGTAGGGAATATGCCAGTGTTGGCAGGAAAATTGACAAAATGAACCTAGTGGGAGTAAATATGCAAAGGGCATCTGAAAATGTCCCGGCATATGTGGTAAATGCTTTTAGTTGCATTCACAAGTGCTCATTACAGAACCCATTTCTACCTCTGATCTCTATGATTCTTTGATTGTAACCCAGGTGTCCTTTCCTTCCCATTCAGTAATTCTTCTTGTGCCCTCTTTCTTCCCCCATATTAAGACCTGGTCCATTCAGGCAACTCCTATATTTCTAATTGAATCTACATTGATACTGGAACATGGAACTCCTGTCTCAAGCAGCTTCCCCTGCTTTATGCTGAAAAGCTACATTTCCCCAGAGCAAAGGAGAATTTTGATTGTGTGTGTGATGTTGCACGCCATAATGTTTTATGGAAATATGCTTATGAGTGTAAATATGACATAACTGGAATATGTTTTATGCTAGATATGCCATGCAGCATATCTTTGCAACAGTTATGTTCTTCTGCAGGATACTGGGCTGGATGGACCTTTGGTCTGACCCAGTATGGCCATTCTTATGTTCTTATGATGCTCCAGGTGTCCCTGAAGCAATTTATAAAAGACACCTCAAGGAAAATAAGAATCAGAGAGGGTTAAAGGGTCAAATTTTCAGAAGCACCAAGGTCCTGTTTTCAGAACAAAGTAGGCCCAAATCCTAAATGTATTTAGATGTCTAACTCTCATTGAAACCTTTTGAGGATATGGGTCCTAGAGCCAGACTTTTAAAGGTATTTAGGCATTGACTAGGATTTTGCCAGGGTGCCTAACTCCCATTGATTTCAATGGCAATTAGGTGCTTTTACAAATCCCCTTAGGCACCTGTCTGCATCTTCAGGTGCCTAAATACATTTGAAAATCTGGCCCTTTGTCACTTTTGAAAATGTTACCCAACAGGTCTTCTACAGAGAGATTTTAACAAATCTTTTCCTTTATGAAATCCTCTGGATATGAGAATTAGTACACTCATTTGCACCCTCACTTCCACTGGCACAATATGACTGAATGGAATTCCACTAGAGGAACTGAGGGTGGAATTAGGCCCCCTTACTATGTTCATAAGTATATTAGATTCATTGCCCTGCAACAAAAATAACCAGAGCACTGGAAAATGCATGGTAAGGCTGGCTAGTTCCCCTCTCACTTCTGTAAGTGCCCATGTATCCTCTGCTGAAATGGGATTTCATAACTTTTTATAACCCTGCTTCCCAATGAAGCCCATAAAAGAACCTTATGTGCCCTACAGTAGGAGCATCAGGGCCGGCTCTAGGTTTTTTGATGCCCCAAGCTCCGAGAGCGCAACTGCCCAAGCCCAAAAAAAAAAGGAGGGAGGGGGGTGACCGGAACGCCGCCCCTGGCATTGTGCCGCCCCAAGCACGTGCTGGCTTTGCTGGTGCCTAGAGCCGGTCCTGAGGAGCATAGTAGAGGGGCTCTTTTTCCTCTTTCTCCAGGAGTGGAGGAACACTGCTATGACAATAAGCTGAATTAACAAGAGCTCTTGACTATTTTTGCAATCCAGATAGGCCCTATACTTAAAGAAGAAAATAATGTATTTAATACATAATAAATTAACTGATTCCTCCCGTACCTGGGGAACTAAATATAGAATTCTAATGTCCTGGGGACCTCTCATCTGGACTTCTTACCAGAGACTGGCCCCTAGAAAATCCATGCTGGGACATGACTTTGGGACTGTGGCACCAACTCAGATATTGCAAAAACGGGGGAGGGGAAGGGGCAGTCCCTGCCCCCAACACCCCTCATTGGTGCTCCTGATTTGGTTGTTCAGCCAATGTTGTGTAAATACTCATGATCTGACATGTAAAACTCTCACAGCTATGTACTTAACCCCTGAGCCTCAGTGTCCTGATTGAAGCAGCCTTCAGTAACCAGCAACCCAAACACATGAAAATTAGGTGCCTGAAGGTCTCCTGTTTACAATCTATACAAGACCAAGGTCCAGATAAAAATGGAAGGCTTTCCCTTTAGCTCATTCAGTAGCACTTTCCCATGAAGGCCCTTGTCTAAAACCCAGGTACATGGGTCAGAGATTCACACACACACTGAGACCCGTCCAGAAATGGGAATTCCATTAATTGGTTAAGTCCTCTTTGGTGTCAGGCCACTGACAAATGCATGCTAGAAATACTTGCCTTTGCAAGTCACTTGGTCTGCTTCTCCCAAGAGAGAACAGAATAATTCATTTGGTGCTTTCTTTGTGCTTTGAAGGCTACAGAGAGAGATCAAAGACCCATGAAGAGGCTGCCAGAGAGGTTGTTCCAACACTCCATGCAGGTTCTAATATCCTGGCACCAGCATGGCACACATTAATGTTATTTATAGCACTCCACCTATACTTCTAGAAGTGGTAGTAATTAGCAGATGGAATTAGCCAACTGCTCTCAACAGCATAATTATAAATAATTTCCTAATGCTTCACTTGCTGACTAGTGTGTTTCTCCTGGAAACACAAAAGATGAGATAATAATAATCTGGCAGTTTCCAGAAAAATGGCAAACGTTAATTATGTGTGATTATGAAGCAATCTTAAAATTTAAGTCACTGGCATTTCTAGTCAGAGGCAGTTCTTAGGACTTTGTGGCCTCACTTTCTCACCTCCAGCGTATTATTTCTTTTTTTCTTATTTCAAATCTGCTTTGTCTCTTGCCGACAGAACTGGTTGCAACCGCTGCTTTGCATCCAGAACTGATGGGCCAGTTTTTTAAAACAAGATTGCCACACAACTGAGCATGCAAAGAGACCTGTGCAATTTCAAGCCTATTTTGCATGTGAAGTTACCATGGTTGGATGTGTGAAATGGTAAGTTGTGTATGTAGTTACCCACCTTTTTTAAGGATCTGGCTCCATTTCTCATCAGACAGCAGAATGCTTAGACACAATGAAGATGGGTGTTGCATAAGTACATAGGTAGCAAGGTAAGTAGTCAGATGGGGGATGTCAAGGAGTGAATCTCTCAAGCATGCCCACTTGTGGCCTCGTATGACCCTGCAGGTGCATTGCACTCAACACCCATGTCAGGTTCTAGGGAACAATTACCCAGATCAGATTAATTAAAAACAAACAAACAAAATTAAACAAAATTACCCCTTTGCCAGGTCTAGTTTTATTTACTCATTCTATGGAAGTAACTCACTTATTTAGCCACTCAAGGTCACACACACTCTGGATCCATGTAAGAGTCTTGGTTAGTTTGTTCAGGAAGCCCCAGCTCTCCTCCTAGAGCTGGGTTGTACTTTGGACAATCCCTCTGTCCCTCTCTTTAAGACAGGAGCCTCCTAGCTCTCTGTCTTGGAGCCGGGTTGTACTTTAGGCCAGCTGTAGAAGCAGCTTCTCCCCCAGCCAGCCCTTTTCCCAATCAGTCCTTCCACCCTCAGGCTGGGACGGGTCAGCAAGCAAACTTCCCCTGCTATTGTCTTCTTCCTGCTAACACAGGGCCTTCCTAGTGTCAGCAGGTACCTATCCTGCTATGAGGGAGGAGGCTGCATTTATTTTGGTCCCCTTCTCCCAACTCATCCCCAGCTAGTTGAGGGGAGAAGGGAGCTTTGCCCCAGCCTCTCTGAAAACACTTTGCGTTATATGGATAAAAAGCACCACATATGTGACAAAGTGTTGGTGGTGTTTTATTCCCCATAGCCATTCCTGACCATTGGAATAGAATGCCATTGTCATGTATGATTACATAGCAGGCCAGATTTTCCAAACCTTTACACCATGTGTATGCTTAATTACCTATTTTCATGCCCAGTTGAATCAGTTGTGCACCCAACAGTTTTAAAAATCTGAATATCCATGTGAATCTTGTTTCCTTTTCCCAACCTTCTTGCAATCCTGGATTTAGCTCCCTTGGATGTTTTATTACCTTATCAAATAGCAGCTCAGACCCTTAAAGATATTTCAGCACCTGACTTCCGTTGATTTCGATGTGATTTTGACGCCTAAATATCTTTTGAAGATTTAAGGGCACATGTGCATCTTTTGGTGCCTAAGTATCTTTGAAAACTTGGGCTGAGGGGCCAAATTCCATCACACTCACATTGAGTAGTGCCTCACTTTATGAGTAGCCACACTGACTTCCAAGGGCCCACATGTGGAGTAAGGCATTACTCACCAGGAATAAAGGCAACAGAACCTATCCCTAAATAGCTGAGATTTTTAGTTTTAAAGTCCTACTCTTATAACTTTAAATTCACATATTGAAAAAAATCCTTAACTTTATACTAGGTGACATATGATAGAATTGTGCCGTCCCCTTTTTATGCGCACACTGATGTTATAGGATAGGAGAAATGTGCTCTTTATGCAATATTGGAGGATATTATAATGGCCCTTTGGCTGATTCACAGAGCAATGCTTTATACAGGTATGTTGCCTTGTGTTTCATATAGGTTTAGAGGTACCTATATGACTAATGCTGTCATTTCGCCCTCCTCTGACCTTTGAATCAATACAGAAATCTCTTACTTCAGCCCAGATCCTCTTATGAATCAGTCCCTGGTTAAAAGACTGGAAACAAATGGTATTAAAAATAGTCAGTTTTCACAGTGGAGAGAGATAAATAGCCAAGGATCTGTACGGGGACCTCTGCTGTTCAACATATTAAAAAATGATCTGGAAAAGGGGGTAAACAATGAGGTGGCAAAGTTTGTAGATTATACAAAATTACTCAAAGATTAATTAAGCCCAAAGATGACTGCAAATTGTTACAAAGGAATCTCAAAAAACAAGGTGACTGGGCAAGAAACTGGCAGATGAAATTCAGTTTTGATAATTTCAAAGTAATGCACATTGAAAAACTTAATCCCAAATATACATACAAAATAATGGGGTAGAGCTGTTACCACTGAAGAAAGAGATCTTGGAGTCATTGTGGATAGTTTTCTGAAAACATCTGCTCAGTGTGCAGTGGCAGTCAAAAAAGTGAAGAGAATGTTAGGAACCAGTAAGAAAGAGAGAGATAGTAGGACCAAAAATATCTTAATGCCACACTATAGATCCATGGTATACCCACACGTTGAATACTGCGCGCAGTTCTGGTCACCCCATCTCAAAAAAAAAAAAAAAGAATTGGAGGTCTATAAAATCATGACTGGTGTGGAGAAAGTGAATAAGGAAATGTTATTTACTCCTTCACATAACACAAGAATCAGGGGTCACCCAATGAAATTAACAGGCAGCCGCTTTAAAACAAAAGGAAATACTTCTTCACACAATGCACAGTCAACCTGTGGAACTTGTTGCCAGGGTATATTGTAAAGGCTAAAGAGTATAACTGGGTTCAAAAAAGAATTTGATAAATTGAAACTGATGGGTCCATCAATGGCTATTAGAAAGATGGTCAGGGATGCAGTCCCATGATTTGGGTGTCCCTAAACCCAGAAGCTGAAACTGGATGATGAGATGGATTACTTGATAATTGCCCTGTTTTGTTTATTCCCTCTGAAGCATCTGGCACTGGCCACTGTCTGAAGACAAGATATTGGGCTAGATAGACCATTGTTTCTGATCCAGTATGGCCATTCTTATGTTCAGATAATTAACTGTTAGAGTTGATCTTTGGGTTGAAATTAGTACCAAAAATGGTAACTTGTGAACAAATTTTTTTGACAGTTTTAGTTATCACTTGACAAGTCTAATGCAATCACCATTGAGAGCAGGCTCAGTTGAAGGTTATTTTTTCCATGTAGCAATCAGATACTGTATTAATTCTGTTATTCTGCTTGTTGTAACCACGCACATTGGAATGAGGGGGTGAATGGTAGTAAATGTGAGGAGTGCCTTGCCAAATCAACTAGCCAGGTACTCTGGTAGTTTAATCCCTAAAATAAGCAACTGACCTCTATCCTTCCTTTAACTTCATAAGCAGGGCTTAATAACTATTATTACCTATTATAACCTAAGGTTGCCTGACACTTCCCATTATAAGACCCTGTTTTCAGTTGCTTATAACTTTGCCAAACATTAACCATTTGGGCTAAATGATGTTTGGAAAATTTCAGCCAAAACAATTCAAACATTTCTAAGAACAAGGCTAGTTGAAAATAAATTGTTATGCCCATATTAAAACATTCTGGTGACCTTTTCTTTGGAAAGCTTTACCACAAGAGCAGTGATTTGAAATTTGATGGGGTTGGAGGAATGGCCTTTATGTCAAGGATGTGTCTTTTACCATCCCCATGAAAATGTACCCAAATTTGGCCAAGCTACAAGTCTTTGAAAAATCACAGTTTGAACATGCTTAGTAGAGACTTGATAGTGCTCTGCTGCGAAAACCTCTGAAGATTCTCTCTGCATGGAGCATGCTCAAGCTCAGGACTGTAGAGGACTGAGAGAGACTTTCTTTCTGTACAAGTGCAGCTCTGGGTTGCTGTAGGCCGTGCTCAGGTTAGGTACCAGAACTGAGAGCAGGGAGCTGGTTTCTCCTGTGTTCTGAACGCTCCCGCTGCTGATGGCCATGCAGTGTGGCAGTGTAGAAGAGGAAGCTGCCTAATTTTAATACAGAGGGGAGAAGAGCCACACCTGAGGGGTGCACTGAGGGGGCAGATTGAGGCAAAGACCCTGGGTGGGTGGATGCACAACTGGGATTGGAGGTTGGCGGGCTGGGGCGAGCGGGATTTGGGGACTGACTGGGCATGGAGACTAGGGCTGGAAGCTGGGACACCTTTTATAATCATTTACACCAGCCTAGAGTGTAAAATGAGGTTGAGTCAGAATGGTACCATTTTATGCCCACCATGCACTGATTTTACATGGGTGTGAATGACTACACACGCTGCGAGGTAATAGATAATCAGACCCAAGGTTTTTCTATGCGGGTTTCTATGTCATTAGGGCCCTGATTCAGGAAAACACTTAAGTACATGCTTAACTTCATGTGTACGTAATTGCTTTCCTGAACAGGGATGGACTTTTAAGTGCATTCTTGAATAGGGACCGAGAACTTAACAGTGAGGGTCATTAACCCTTGGAGCAATTTGCCAGGGGTCATGATGGATTTTCCATCATTGGCCATTTTAAAATCAAGAGTGGGTTGGTTTTTTTAAAAAATATTCTCTAGGAGGTCAGACTAGCTGCTCACAATGGTCCCTTCTGGCCTTGGAATCTATGAAACTTTAAGGCACAATGGTGGATCTGATTTAAAAACATACAGAAGTACATTTAATTGTTTACGAGATAGCAGGTTTAAAAAGAAATCTTCAGGCTATTAATTGCTTGTCTTTACCCATCAATGTTTTCCATTATCTCTCCTCTTCTTCCCCTGCAGCCCCTCTGTGTTATTGTCTTGAAGCTCAGTGGTTTCGTATACAAAGTATCTAATAACTAAATTGGTTGAGTCTTGACCTATATCAAAAGGAGAACAGGCTGAACTTTTGTCAGCTAATTAAATTCCTCCTTTAATTATTTAATTATTCTCCTTTCAGAAACATAGGGCCAAATCCTCTGTGAGTGTAAATTAAAGTCAATGGAGCTGCTCAAGTTTACAACAGCCAAGAATTTGGCCAATAGTATGATGTACATTTTTTATCTGTTAGCTTATACAGTACCTTTAGCAAAAGTCTAATATTTCAATGCACAATGTTAAAGTTTAAATTTTGCAGTTAATAAATGACTTGAAGCAAGGCATTCTGGATTCTCTGCCACTGCATGAATCTGTCACCTTAGGGGTATCATTTAACCATGTGATGCCTCAGTATAACCCTCCATAAAATAGGTTTCAGAGTAACAGCCGTGTTAGTCTGTATTCGCAAAAAGAAAAGGAGTACTTGTGGCACCTTAGAGACTAACCAATTTATTTGAGCATGAGCTTTCGTGAGCTACAGCTCACTTCATCGGATGCATGCCGTGGAAACTGCAGCAGGCTTTATTTATACACAGAGAATATGAAAAAATACCTCCTCCCACCCCACTGTCCTGCTGGTAATAGCTTATCTAAAGTGATCATCAGGTGGGCAATTTCCAGCACAAATCCAGGTTTTCTCACCCTCCACCCCCCCACACAAATTCACTCTCCTGCTGGTGATAGCCCATCCAAAGTGACAACTCTTTACACAATGTGCATGATAATAAAGTTGGGCCATTTCCTGCACAAATCCAGGTTCTCTCACCCCCTCACCCCCCTCCCAAAAACCACACACACAAACTCACTCTCCTGCTGGTAATAGCTCATCCAAAGTGACCATTCTTCCTACAATGTGCATAATTAAGGTGGGCCATTTCCAGCACAAATCCAGGTTTTCTCACATCCCCCCCACCCCCATACACACACAAACTCACTCTCCTGCTGGTAATACCTCATCCAAAGTGACCACTCTCCAAGTTTAAATCCAAGTTAAACCAGAACATCTGGGGGGGGGGGGGGGGATGTGCTAAGTCATTATGCAAGGTAGCCTATTTCCTCTTGTTTTTTCCTACCCCCCCCCCCCCAAGATGTTCTGGTTTAACTTGGATTTAAACTTGGAGAGTGGTCAGTTTGGATGAGCTATTACCAGCAGGAGAGTGAGTTTGTGTGTGTATGGGGGTGAGGTGGGGGGGATGTGAGAAAACCTGGATTTGTGCTGGAAATGGCCCACCTTAATTATGCACATTGTAGGAAGAATGGTCACTTTGGATGAGCTATTACCAGCAGGAGAGTGAGTTTGTGTGTGTGGTTTTTGGGAGGGGGGTGAGAGAACCTGGATTTGTGCAGGAAATGGCCCAACTTTATTATCATGCACATTGTGTAAAGAGTTGTCACTTTGGATGGGCTATCACCAGCAGGAGAGTGAATTTGTGTGGGGGGGTGGAGGGTGAGAAAACCTGGATTTGTGCTGGAAATGGCCCACCTGATGATCACTTTAGATAAGCTATTACCAGCAGGACAGTGGGGTGGGAGGAGGTATTTTTTCATATTCTCTGTGTATAAATAAAGCCTGCTGCAGTTTCCACAGCATGCATCCAATGAAGTGAGCTGTAGCTCACGAAAGCTCATGCTCAAATAAATTGGTTAGTCTCTAAGGTGCCACAAGTACTCCTTTTCTTTCTCCATAAAATAGATGTGATGAGAATACCTACCTCACGGGGGGTGCTGTGAAGCATAATTAATTAATGTGTGTAAAGTGCTTTGAGATCCTTTGATGAAAGGTATTGTATAAGAACATATGTGGTTTTTTTTTTGTTTTTTTTTACTATCCCTTAGCATTCTACCTGCCAAATGCTGAAGTCAGTGGGGTTGTATATTTATAAGGGAAAGCAAAAGAGTGTAAATATTTATTTGCATTTTAAAGGCATTCACTTCCCTCAGGTTTGACCTCTTTCCATGTTTGCCCTCCATGTTGTAGATATTTGAGCAATTGAACAAATGCTCAAGGAATGCAAATGTTAAGCAGCCACAGGTACATACTAGTGGAAAGTGAATTTTAAATTCTCTTTCTACATATATTCATTCATACCAAAAATATCTAGAGAGAGTTAAGCTCATCCAGTCGGGAGAGGACAATACAATGTTAGGGGATCAACTGCGGCAAAGTGACACGTCTCGAGTTTTCAGTTGCAAACCACAGAGCAAACAACATTTGCACAAAAAGGAATAATTTCAGTGAATGTGATACTGATATTTTGTGAGCAGACAAAGAGGCTCAATTTGGTGAGTTGCTATGAATCATTTGCTCAGACCTAATGAAAACAGACTTGTTACCTTCACTTTTATTTATAGTCGCTTTCTAGTAAGCTTCATTTTCTGGCTGTCCTACATTAGCCCAATAGCGCAATGTTTGGGTTACAAACATATTTGCAGCCATAAAAATAATGGATGAAATACCTGTTTTTATAAAACCTTAATGTTGGGTCTTAATTGACTAGACAGCAGCCCTTTAACCCAATGACATCTCAAGCGTGGGTGTGCTGCTACCCTTTGAAGATGCGCTCTCTGGCTATGTCTACATGGCACTCAGAGAAGCGACTGCAATATGTTTAGATGTACCCGAACTAGCTTTGGTCTAACCAGCTCTGATAACAATAGCCATGCAACCCTGGTTGGGGCCCTGAATTTATACTCAACTGGCTCGCCCATATGGCCACGGCTTCGCTGCTATGTTATTGGATCTAGCTAGGTCAAAACTAATGCTCTGATTGGAGTGGAGATATAACCTATATTCCACAGCATTCCTACCCCTTCTTGAGAATGAGCTGCTGATAATGTGGATGCTTTCACGTCCCCAGACACCCCTGACACATTGTTTCCATTTCCCTTGCTTTCTTCACATCCATGAAGTGTTACTCTTTTAGTAACACTCTCTGCTGGAGTGAAATATTGCCTATGTCTCCCAGCCACCTTCCCATTCATGTCACGCCTGCTGCCCAGTGAGCATAGCTGACATGTATCAGTGACACTGTCCCGCTCTGGCTCTGTCTTTTTCCCTCACATATCCTCCTTTTAAAAATTGCTGGGTGCTACAATTGTTCCCGCGCCAGTGTGTGGTTGTAATGGGAAGTGAATGCTTGTTTGAATGATAAAATATTCCAGTACATTTCAACCGTTTCCCCCCCCCCGCGACCATTCACTTTACACCTGTTAAACTGCTGCTGTTCCTGATCTCACAGCTTCTCTCGTTTCTCCCTTCATTTTCATTTTCATGGGCTGTCACATTCACTAGCCTGAATTACGTATGTTCCAGCAATGGAGAGGTTTTTGACAGCAGCTTATTCAAAGTACCGCTACCGAGATGAGTCTGCTATAGCCTGCTCTCCCTATGGGTTCACCTCTTCCTCGCATGTTCTGACTCTCACCATATTTTCTCTAATTATTATTAGCTTTCTGACACTATTTATTTCCTGATTCTATGGCACTGTCTTTATTCCATGGGGGGCATGGGGAAAGAGAGGCTACTCACACTTCATTTGAAATCTGCCCTTGCTAATTTTCAATTGTGGGAGATGCTGAGACGCTTCTGGAAGGTGGTAGGTGCCTTCAGCTTCTGCTGAATCCAGATCTTTGAAGGCAAAACCTTACGGCCCAGTTTTTTAAAGGTATTTAGGCATTTCTGCGCTCAGTATTGCAAAGACAAACTGATTTAGGAGCCTCAGGCCTTGTCTACACTACAAAATTAAGTCGACCTAAGTTGGGTTGATGTACAGCCACTGCAGTAATTACCAGTTTTTCACGTCCACACTATGCCCCCTCTGTCGGCGGTGTGTGTCCTCACCAGAAGCGCTTCCACTGACTGAAGTGCCGCATTGTGGGCACCGACAGTTGGACAGCTCCGCCCCTGCCACTGGAATTGACAGCTGGAGCACGGCCAGGCTGACAGCGTGGAGCCTGGCTGCCCCGCCCAGTGAGGGATTGGGGGAGGAGGAGAGCCTGGGCGGCAGCCAGGCTTGGGATCTCCTCCCCTCCCACCCAATCCCTCATGAGGAGGTGGCAGCAGAGCTCCGGGTTATGAGCCCCTTGCAGGCGGCTGACAGCCAACAGTTGATGTAAGTAACTTTGGAGGCACTGCACTTCCCTAACGACACCGACCCAAGCACTACGGCTCTCGTGGAGGTGGAGTGAATGTGTAGTGGGCATCTTACATCAGTGGCGGGGTGGGAGGCATATTGTAGTGTAGACACAGACAGAATTAGGTGGGCGTAAACTGCCTTACGTCAACCTAACTCCTGTGGCATAGACCAGCTCTCTATCTCATTTTCAAAAGGGATCGAGGCACTTAGAAGCCAATATCCCATTGACAGTTGGTGGGACTGAAGCTCCTAAATCCCTTTTGAAAATGATGTTTTCAAAAGGCAGTTTTATGGAAAATGCCTGGAGTTACGGTTAGCAAGGTCCTCCATTTGGGTAAGTTAGCTCAGATGCTGCCTCGTTGGGCACAATGTAAGAACCTGACTAGACTAGAACAGAAATCATCTTAGCATCATTATAGTCACCACTTTACACCAGCTAACGATCTGGCCTGTACAATCCCATTGAACCTTAATTTCCACTCAGACTCCTCACAACACTTTCCTTTCTTGCTCTGCAAGCATTTCTTTGACAAGACAAATCTTTTACCATCTTAAAAACAACCGTCAAAGTTCAGGGAAAGCTAGTGTGTTCTGTTCACAGAGAGAGAAAGAGAGATTAATTTGCATAATCACATCAGTTTTTAGCCTTGGCAATGTATTCAGATCTTCAGACACCTGACAATCAGTCCTACCTCTCTGGCAGCCTCCCTGCTGGTAAAGCAATTACATTTGTCAAAAGGCACCCAATGGAGAGTTTAAAGGTGCCACAAAACTACCATCCTAGAGGGAACTCAGGGGCTTTTAGGATAATTACAGAAAATAGGGCAGCCAATCAAAACTTTCAACCAAAATAAAAATCAAATGGCCAAAATAAAAATAAATCCAGCAAAGGAAATGAACTGCAGTTCACTCACAGCTGAGAGAGATGCTCAGACATGCTCTCATTTTGTGGCAATGGATCAGTTTACTGACAAACCTTCAGAGATTAAATTCTCTTCCTGCCCATGTGGTTAAGGCAAAACCTGCCCATAACCCTAGAAATAGCAGCCATTGACTGGATGCTTTGCCCAGTCTTCACTGGACTTTCAATGAGAGCTGAGCCCCTAGCTCTCTTGGTAG
This sequence comes from Lepidochelys kempii, assembly GCF_965140285.1. NCBI lineage: Eukaryota > Metazoa > Chordata > Testudines > Cheloniidae > Lepidochelys > Lepidochelys kempii. The sequence goes on along the minus strand of NC_136392.1, from coordinate 24,572,803 downwards.
CCTTTGAAAATCCCAGCCCAACTCTTAATCAGATTTCAATAGTTGTCCCAGGCATTTTCCACTGTGCCCTTACTGACTGTCTGACTGTCAGGTATCTGAGCCATGACTTGGCCTCACGTTCTCAGTATCACCGCTGAAACCTTAAAAAGCACCATCGTTAATGAAACAATCTCAATCAATGTCGATAATAGTAATATTTTACATTTTTATAGCCACTTTCATTCCATTTGATCCTAAAGCACTTTTAAAATGTCCAATTCTTTATTCCTTACTCTGAGTGTGTGGTGAATATGTACATAGGCACACGTCAGCTATGTATATATGTACATAGACATAGAAAAATCATGTCATGTATTGTTGACATGCAGCCACCTTTGGGATGGAAAGTCACAGCTGTTAAATAGTGCACAGGGGAACACTACAAAGCAGTTTAGGGCAGGAAGTGAAGCATCCATTTGAAATGGGGGATTTAGGTGGCAGAATGTAACTAGTCAAATTAGAATTTGGCCAAGACACTGGAATATAATGTCCCTATTCTTGCAAAAAGTGCCACACAATCTAATGACCTCAAGTAGTTTTTGGAATGTTTGAAAATCCAAAACTAGCAATTATTGTTCAAATTAAATAGAAGAGGAAATATTTTCCGAGATGCTCATTTTATGAATGTAAATGTGATTCTAAAATAGACATGTTGGGCTCTAATGCTCTCTCTCATCTACATTCAAAAAGCAAAAGGTAGGGATGGAGTCAGAATCTGATCTCTCACTGGTGTAAATCCAGAGGACCTCTATTGACTTAAATGCAATTGCTCCAGACTCTCACTTGTGTGACTGAGAGCATCGTCTGGCCCACAAATTCCAAAAATGCCTCCAATAGTTCAAGTGTTTATTCAATCCCAAATGCAAAGGCCAAAATAAATTGAATTCACTGGAAGATCCCCAAGATTATGTCTCGAATGATTCCAAGGTTGTTCTGTTTTCCAATTCAAATTAACCATATTATACATTAGGAATGTCTGGAGGAAAAAAACTACAGCCCATCTCATAAAGCCTTGCTATGTATTTTAATGCACACGAGGTAAAAATAAAAATGACTCATGGGCATTTGCTTCTTCCAGATTTATAATGTAGTTTGCTCTTTGGTTGCTTATTAAAAGTCTTCAGGAAGTATTTCTGTGGTGTTTATCTCCCCTCCGCTGTTTCCACAAGTGCTACAACTGCTTACACTTACTCTGGTATATTTTCAAAGTAACTCTATTGTCTTCAATTGATTTATGGCAGTGTAACAGGTCACAATCCGTCTCTTGCCCGAGCAAAGATATTATTTTAATCATAGGAACTCTTGCTATTATTTTAGCAAACAAAATCTATTTTTAGTGGCACCTAAGGGGGCAGCATGACATACTCCATCCACCCCAAAAATGAAAAGAATGGGACTAAGAAATAAAAGGGAAAGACTAACATATTCCTCTCTACTTTCATGCTGCCTGCAATGCTATCAGGACCACACTCTAACACTTCATAAGGCTTATTCTGCCATCTCGAACAGATCCCAAAAAGCAGTATGTACTCCAGCTTCTTCAAACTGGCACTCCAATGCAAAGCCTCAACAGAGACCTGATATGCTTTTATAGCAACAGATCAGCACTTCAGACTATCACGCATTCCATGTGTTTGGGAAGTGATTCTGGTTTAACACAGCTGAAGTCACTGTTCAGGTCTTGCATTGGAGCTTAAATGTAGATTTCAGCATACAAGTGCTCTCTGCTTTGTTTGGGATGGAAACGGTAATGTATGAGTTCTCTCTCTGATTTTTTTGCTGGGGTAAGGGTAGTAGCAGGTGGGTTCTGTCTTCAATCCCATGTCCATTTCCTAGCTACTGTGTGGAACAGTAACAATGAATAAAGGACATTATGTTGAGAGAGCCATCACCTCTAACCCATCTGTGATGGATCTGGAGCTGTTCTGTAATAATTTATGAATACTGTATGTTGGTCTGGTTACTGGGGTGTTTTCTATATGACTAAATTGGTTTATCTAAGGAAAAGAATGGCTCACAGATAAGCCATCTCAGCAAGCACTTCAGAGTTGTTATGGGACAAGGACAGAACTGTTGATTTTGATTATTTTTGTCTCTTTCTCCAGCCAACCTCCAAAACTGTTTTTGACCAGAACAAGAAAAGGCCAAAAAACACAGAAGAACAAACAAATTGTGGCAGGTTTAAAAGGGACACTCTCTCAAGCAAGAAAGAGTCATTTTGGAAGATGATCAGATTGAGATGTAGGACCCTGCTGAGGTGTCTGAAAAAATTAGGCCTGCCTAGATCACCATCACAGAATGGTAGGGCTTTAGGGAAGATAGACATGGCTGGAGACTGTTATTTTAAAACAAATTTTCTCTAAAGCTTTGTTCATACTGCTAAAAATAAACAACACTTTTGTTTTAAGAAGCCTGTCTGATCACTGTACACCACTGGTCATAGACTTCTGAAGGGAAGAACCTCAGGTGCCAGAATTCAGCTGGACCTTCCATGCAAGAATGGTCAATCCACAAGGTACTGTAGCCTACGTTCCAGTCTAGGAGGGGGAGAACTGCAAAATTCCATCCTAGGTAAAGACCTGAGGCCTAACACCTGGGGGAAGGGGATGCACTCAGACCAGAAAGGGGGCAGTGGATCAGCTAGCACTATAATCTTGACGCCACCTTATTTTGAACATCTCTTTTTCTTTTCCATTTTCCCGGAGGGGGTGACATTGAGGCAATCTCTATTTGTCATGGGAAGATGGCAATAATTTCAGTGCATCTTAATAGATCTGTCAATTGTGGGGGGAGTACCTAGAGACCATTTTATCAAGGACCTTTCTACCTCAGGAGCCAGAATCATGTGTCACCTACTGGGGAATAGGATTCTTAGGTTCCAGGGAACTTCCAAGGCTCCCAGTGCACCAAGATATAGGTACGTCCACCAGTGCTGGGTCCATGGTGTTACCATACAGCTACCCAAATAATTCACAACAAATAATGTAGTTGATAAATTTGATCCTTTGTTTATGTTGTTGTTCCTTTAACCTGCTTTCCCAACATACAGCCGCAGTAATGATATTACAACACCAAGCACGCAGATCTGCTCGAGTTAAGATTCCTTGCATGGAAGCACCACTACATTCTGGCAATTGCACTTCTGGAAGTGACATCCAATAGAGTCTGTAGGAAAATGTGTATGGTATCTCCTATCCATCTTTAACCCAAGGAGTTTCCCTGAAGCTGGGTCTTCCACAGGGCCCTGATGACAAGTTGTGACACATGGCAATCATGACCACTGAACTCCACAGAGCAGAGAATGTTTCACTCCAGCCAGAAAAGACATTAGCATCTTTCTGCTATTGTGCAAAGCACAGAGAGTTAGTATGGTACCTCATATATCACTGTGTGGTGGCAACTTTTAGCAGTGTTACCTTTTTAATGGCAATCACAGTTCTGAGGTAATGTCTTTTAAGAAGGAGATATTATTTCTTCGAGGCATAGAGCCACAATACCAGAATACTAATACCACCTGTTTTTTTTTTTCCAAACCCTGAACAGCTAACAGGAGTTTTCATGCAAAGAAGAAAGACAGCACGAGTCCCCATTATTTACGAATCAACAGAGGTCTAGCCATTGAGGTATAAATCCCAGTGCCAATAAAACCCTGTGCCTGTGTGATTTTGGTTTTATGGGTCATTAATGCAACAGGCTTGAGCTGATCTTCTCTAACATACAAATGGCAGCTTTTATTTACTCTGGGTGTGATTGATTTACCCTCCAGAGGACTCGTCCTGGATCCTGCCATCTTTTGCATAAGTGAAGCCCATGCTGTGGAAAAGAGAGGCTGGGACAAAGTGAACTGTCATATGGATGGGGACAGGCGGGGGGAAATAACCAAGCAGCTGTAGGTAATGGACTCTCTCTGAAAACAAGAACTAGGGGGTTGCCCAGCTGGCTCCACTTAACCACTAGTCCTTTCAGAGCTGCTGGGAATGGGAGGAGTCTGGGGCCTATGTAGGTCAATCCCAGGCCCTTGCAAGGGGTGAGAGGAGCTGCTGAAGGAATGTTGGGGGCCATGCTAGAAGGGTGCTCTAAGGACAGTGCTAGATCAGTGTCTGAGGAGAAGCAACACCTTGGGAAAGCAAGTATTAAACTTGGGAGAATTTGGGTACAGGGTGGGCCTGCCTTCCTATAAGTGCTCTGGGCATAGAGGAATTGTAGGGAAATGGCACTGAAGTAAATGGGTGTAGAAGATAACAAATAAATACTGATGTACCTTTTATAAGAACTGCTACATTCTCTAATTCCCCCGCCCCTGATCACCACCATTTCTGTGGTGGTCATGTCATCCTGGACCACCAGGTAATCACCTGATGACACAGGCACGCACATATTTTATCATAAGTGGGATGTAAAACCTTTTCTGTTAGGGTTGCACTCTTCTATTCCTCATCTCCCTAATATGATGACGGATGTTGGGGAAATGGTGCAGTTTTTGCTTAGGAAGAACCAGTTCAGCTGGGAGGAAAGGAGTTGTAGGAGGAAGGAGAGCTAAACCTATCGATCTTTAGTTCTCCTGCACCCAACACCATAGGCACCCAAATCCCAATTGAAATTCTCAATAAAACTCTCTGTAGGAGTTGAGTGCCTAACTCCCTTAGGCCCCCTTGAAAATCCAAACCTTATTAAAGCAAGGTGATACAAGTTCTTTAAGCCCTTTGCTGGTGGGGTGAGAACTTCAGGGTCCCCCTTGTACTCCTAAGATCATATCCTGGCACAGGGAGGAATGCAGACTGCTTTTTCAATGAATCATGGGCTAAATTTTCATAGAGCCTTTGGAAATATGATGGTAATGCTTGCAGTAAATGAGTTTGCTCAGAGTTATATTTGAATGCATAGAGGGACATCTATGTGAACAAAACAGGCAATTGCACATTCACCTGCCTGGCAATGTTGGTCCCAGGATATGAGATATGTGTAAACTCAAAAGCTTGTCTGTCACCAGCAGAAATTGGCCCAATCAAAAATATTACTTTACCCACCTTCCAATAGTCCAGTTGTAACTGGTGCGGAGAGGGTACTGTTACAAAATATGACCGCCTGGATGTCACCTTTCCTCTCTTGCTTCCCCCACCTCAACACAGCAAAGAAAGCATTCCTGTTTCTGTGAAGAAACCCTCCATTCCTTGGCTCTAGGTAGTCAGGACAAGTGGGTGCTGCTTCCCTACTTGTAAGCTTCTTAAGGGGATTCATTAGTATTGGGAGCTGGGGGAGGGGGGCAGAAATCTCATTCAGGGTCTTCCCTTCTGTATTCCTGGCAATTAACAACTGGAATTCTCTGACCATTGAACTCTAGAGCTGCAGACTTCATCCACCAGTGCTTTTCATCTGGGCCGTTAAGGGCCAGAATGGAGATCTACATCAGTGGACCCCTGTACAGACAGGCAGCAGAGCTTGCAGGGGTGTGGCTGTGCAGTCCTCAGGGTAGGACTGAGGCTGAAGTCACTGAGAAATCATTACACGTATTTCTTTATGGTAAAACAATACTGGAAAAATCATATGGGCTTTTACTCTGAATTTGGGTAACGACTGGGAGGCTAGTTGAGGTGTGAGCTAAGTGTTAGGGAGAAGGACAAAGATGGGAGCAGTGGTGGCTGACGAGTGCCTCATGGAGAGAACGTGAGGAAGGGAGGGTGCTGGGTTCCATTGTCTTAGGAAACTGAGAACCATGTTACGCTATTAATAAACAATAGCAGAAGGGATGTCTCTGAAACCAGCACCGTGCTTGCTTAGGGAGCGGTAATATTCCTGATTTGAAACAAATTAACAATCATTTCCCATTATTATCAATCATTATTATAATTATTATAATTATTATCAATTATTAACAATCATTAACAATAAGCATTGCCACTTAGCCATGATATTTGCCTTTTTCTTAAAAGGAACTGATGATTTTCTGATTTGATTCCTACAACTTGCCAAGTTTTTCCCTTATCCAAAATAGCCCCTCCCTCCCATTGCTGGAAATAAGAGTGAAGACACAGGCTGAACTCAGCAAGGGGGCTGCCATTTCCCTACAACCTTTGTGGCTGAGAGTGAAGCTTCCCCTAGCAAAGATGGTCCCCATTTGCCAGCCTTTCAAATGGGGCTGAACACAGGCTGACCTCAGGGATGATGTCGCATGGAAAGGCCCAGGTGAGGAACAGGAGAATATGGAGGTGCAGAAAATGAGGCAGAGGGGGAATGAGTTAGGAGGCAGGACAGGAAGCTATGAGGAGTCAGAGGAATGTGGGGGCAGAAGGCATACCAATGGAGGTGCAGCTAGGGTGACCACATAGCAAGTGTCAAAAATTGGGACACTTTTTTTGGGAGGGAGGGGAATAGTTGTGTATATATAAGACAAAGCCCCTAATATCAGGGTGTCTGGTCACCCTACATGCAGGGGGATGGGAGTAGGGTGACCATGTATCTGGTTTTCAACCAGAAAACCCGGTCAAAAAGAGACCCTGGTGGCTCTGGTCAGCACTGCCAACCGGACAGTTAAAGGTCTGGTCGGCAATACTGCAGTGCTAAGGCAGGCTAGTCCCTACCTGTCCTGGCACTGCACTGCGCCCCAGAAGCGGCCAGCAGGTCCAGCTTCTAGGCGCGGAGGCCATGGGGCTCCACGCACTGCCCCTGCCCTGAGCACCGGCTCCACACTCGGCCAATGGGAGCCGGCGAGGCGGTGCCTGTGAGCGAAAGCAGCGCACAAAGCCTCCTGCCCGCCCCCATTCCTACTAGCGCTGAATCTGCTGGCTGTTTCTGGGGTGCATGCAGCGCGGTGTCAGGACAGGCAGGCAGCCTGCCTTAGCCCTGCTGCCCCGCTGACCGGGAGCCACCCGAGGCAAGCCCACTCCCTACCTCTGAGCCGCAACGCCCTGCCCCATCCCTGAGCTCCCCCCACACCCTGAGCCCCCTCCTGCACCCCAAAGCCCTCATCTCCAGCCCCAGCCCATAGCCCGTACCTGCTCCCATAGCTCAACTCCCTGCCCCACCCCGGAGCCCTGGCCTGCACCTGAAAGCCCTCATCCCCGGCCCAGAGCCCTCACTCCCCCCGCACCTCAACCCCTTGCCCCAGCCCTGAGTCCCCCAAACCTGGAGCCCCCTCTTGCACACCAAACCCCTCGCCCCCAGCCTGGAGCCCCCTCCTGCACCCTAAACCCCTCATCACCAGCCCCATCCCAGAGCCCGCACCCCAAACCCCTGCCTCAGCCCAGTGAAAGTGAGTGAGGGTGGGGGACAGCGAGCCAGCGAGGGAGGGGGAATGGAGTGAGTGGGGGGCAGGGTGGGGCAGGGGCGGGGCTAGGGTGTTTGGTTTTGTGCAATTAGAAAGTTGGCAACTCCAAATGGGAGTGATAATCAAGTGGAATAACTAGCGCTGCAAACATAAATATTCATTTTCTTGTGGTATTAGAACTTTCAGTGGACAAAGCAAAAAGTCAGGCAAGGATTGTACAGCTTTCCAGAGTGAGGAGCAGCCATGAGCCTCTGCCATGAGCATCAAGTGCTTACATGGGAAGAGAATTACTGAATCATGTTGCTGTGTGTGAAATAATGTGATAGAGCAACCGTTTTTGCTTCTAATTGAGAAAATGAAGGGAGATAGCTGAGCAGTGGGGACATAAAAGTAGCAGGTAATAGTGAGAGTGGAATAGTAGCGTAAGAACTCTAGAGAGGAATACTGTTGGGGATTTTATATTCTGAAGGTTGATTAAACACACAAGGCCTGGCTTTCAACACATAGAGTGCATAATTGCAGCCAAAAACACAAACACAATGAATGAATGTCAATACCATGTATTGGCATGTCCACCCTCCTGACCCCAGCAAGGAAATAACCCACTCCTAAATACCAGCACATTTCACATAGACCTTCCATTAATAAATTTTGCCTCATACGTGAACCATTTGCATTCAAATGGCCCTACCCAATATGGTAGACTTTCGTCTTGTCCTGTCTGTATTGCCTCTGCCTTTAACTGTAAACTCATCAGGGTAGGGATGTTTGGCAATGACCTAACCTTCACAGAGCTGTGTACCTTTACTGTACTATGCAAAAGATGCCACAAGGACTCCTCGTTGTTTTTGCTGATTCAGACTAACACGGCTACCACTCTGAAACCTGTTAACAATAACTTTAACTACTGAGCTGGGTTAATTCAAACTAGAAGTGAAAAGTTTCATATATCATTCCTGTTCCCCTGTACATCTAGTCTTCTGCACCATGTATACCATAGCAAATCTCCTCTGATCTGATTTTTATTTTGTTTTGTTTTCGTGTGCAGTATATAACACCTTGCTGACTAGTTTCAAATTGCTGAGATTCAGACACAGGAAATGATTCCACTGGCCTTCACTCCACTGCAATTAGAGGGGTAAGGTCAAACAAATACATGCTAGTACTGTTCCCTGCTTCCTCCCAATGATTTCTGACCCCCGGGGATATCAGCTGGCAATGGGCGGTGCATAACCTAGATATGTTCCAGAGGTCAAAAGAGTCACCAGTTTAAAGGCAGCCTACGTAGTCATTAGCTGCTTGTGGTGTTCTGCCTCCTGTTATGAAGGTCAACGCAAAATCAGGGATTTTTGGTTTTTTAAATATCATGCTAACACATTGACAGCCTTGTAAACAAAAGCTCCACTTAATCATGGAAGAGGGATAGCACAGATAGTGTCATTTTAATCTTCCCCATATGTGCTTCCACCAGCTGGGAGCCTTCCAACTTTGATCTGAATGGACTTCATTCACTGAGCGATTCACTGATACCAATGCCCCATTCAAGTATTACAGCTACTCAGTCTGCCCATAGCGGTGCCAAACAGTGTCATTGTGGAGGTGTTTTTAATTATGTTGCTGCCTGTCCACAAAGAACTGTTCTGAGAACTCCTATGTGAAATGGGTAGAAGACCAGCCAATGATAGTTCATGGACTTTAAATCAGTAGCAGCTTGTGCTGGATCCAAACTGGTGACCTGGAGATGAAAAGCTCTGTATTTCATTACAGATCCCCTGGGCACTGTCTAAACAATTGCAGTCTTTCAGTGTTCTGCACCTAATCATAAGGCTGGAACTTTGTGTCAGATGAGCTTATATTGCAGATGTTTGTGTTGAATGGTGCAGGGAGGCTATGTTGTATATGCAGATGGAATTATTCTACACTTTGCATTACTACAATATTGCTCTAGTCATAAGAGTCGAGAAAAATTTCAGCGAGGTTTTTGTCCATACTTCTAAGTAATATATAATATAAGTGCTTAATGTGTCTTAATAGATAGTTAGGTGTTTGTTGTAACATCAGATGAATGCAATAGGTTGTTTTTAACTATGTCTTATAATAATTTATCATGCTCTCTATTGGTATGCTTATAACAAATATTGCTCATGTCTATCTCATGCCTTGAGAAGAGCTTTTGAAAACTGTACCCAAATGACTTAAGGCAAGATTTTCAAAGGTATTTTTAGGTGCCTGAAGATGCAGACAGATGCTTGGTGGGCTTTTCAAAAGCGTTTAAGCAGGTTAGGCACTTTGGGAGTTAGGTGTCTATGTCACTTTTGAAAATGAGACTTAAGCTCCGAAGTCACTCAGGCAACTTTGAAAATTTTACCCAACATCTGTTGATCATTTATTAACCCTTCATAAGCTAGACAAGCTACAGGCAGAAATGCAAGGTTTGGGGCCCCAGAAATCATTAATTGTAGTTAATGGGGCCCCTATGAAAGAATCTTCAGGGAGTTAGCCTCTGTATCTTGGTCCACTTATACATTTAAAACTAGAAATGGCAAACTGATATTATTTGGATTGTCACAATAAAATGAAGAAAATAGTTTATTGAAGCTATTCCAAGGTTATCAGTGCCTTGCAACATCTAATTGTTCACAGATTACTTCAGAGTGAATTTGACTAGACAATGCTTTCATATTGCTGTTTTTCCCAGTAAGGCTGTTTCAGGTATCCTGCCGAGAGGCACAGTCCTGAGTGTATGCGCAATTCATCATCTCTCTCCTCTATTATCATGATGTCAAGGTTTGGCCCACTTGCTCATAGATGTGCTCAGTGGTCATCTTGAATTTGAACTGAAAGGCTGGAGGGAGTCAATAAAAGGAGTATTGTTAGTTCTGCAGGGGACATATGGAAATGGCTAGAATAGGAGACATCTGTTACAGTTGCAACTCGGGAGAAACCAACAACCTGGGCAAAAATATTTTATATTAAGAGTTTTCATATAACAGACCTTTCTCCTCCCCAGTCATGCACTTTGTATAGTCATTTATGCCTGTGAAAAATCAGAATAAAGTGCTTCTTTTCTGGGGTAGTGATAGGAGAAGCAAGTTCTGAAGGTCTTTTTTACAAACAGAGGCTGCACACACATGTCCCGACTCTGATCTTTCAGAAACCAGTTTTACATCAGCGCAGCTCCATTGACTTCAGTTGATTTAGCCCTGATTTATATTGGTGTGAGATCAGGATAAGGCTCAGGTCTGGAAGTATAAAAGCATAGCTTCTAGACAATGTTGTGATCTCCAAGAAAACTACTTTGTAGCACAACTTGGGGGACCTTGCTAATGCTCAAAGATGCTGCACTATTAATTAACACTATTGGAAACTGCAGCGTTAATGACCATTAGTGTAGAGCATGCTAGTGGTTTTTATATGGAATTGGCTGGGTAGGCAGCTGAATGGAAGTTATAGAATTAGTATGTTCATGCTTATCACTGATTCAGTGCAATCAAGAGATCATTGTGATTGGAGAAGCAAAGCAAATGAGGAAAAGTTCCTCCTACAATCCCCCCCCCCACACACACACACTTGCCTTTCTCTGGTCTATTCAATTCAATTCTTTTAGACTGCTGGAATCTAGCCCTGACAGTCCTTATTCAGGCATACTATTGTTGAAGTGATTTCGGAGTTTAGCTTTTCCAAAATCTTTGTTGGGCTGGATAGGTGTCTCCGGGATATCATGATGACCTTCTTTTCATATAGCACATATATGGATTTCTAGACCGGCTTATGACTTCGTAGTCAAAGAAAGTGACACTTGTTAGTTACTTTGACTTTCCAGGGTTCCTCTAAGGATATATGGATCTACCCCATGAACTTCAAAGTAACCGAGTTTCACATAGATCCAGTCATGAGAGTTAGTATCCATCCTGAAGTATAAAATTTCTCCCTACACTTATAATACACTTCATAGCATATATGTACTGATCCAAAGCCCCTTCAAGTTAGTGGGAGTGTTTCCATTGATTTCAATGGGCTGTGAGTCAAGTTCACATTGAATATATAGTCAGTCTTCCATTATAAGACCTTGGTTTTGGTTTCTTAAAACTGCCAAACTTTAACTGCTTAAGGCTGAAATTTTCTATGTGGGGGTGCTTGGCTCAGTCTGAGAGTTATTTTTGTGTTTAAGACTTCAGCAACAATCATTTAGTCATTTCCAAGAGCAAAATTAGGGGAAAATACATTGTTTTAATTATTAAAAATTCTTTTGAGATGTTCTAGTGCCCACATGATTTGGAGCACAGCCTGGAAATTTGGTCGAGAGGTCACCCTGGTGTCAGAGATGTGATTTTTGCTGCTCCTGTGAAAATCCACCCATAGTTGGCCAAGTTACAAGCCATCCCAGGGCTGTAGGGGCTGAGCAGGATTTTCCCTGTAATTGCTTCTCCCAGATTCTGCAGGCAACTGGGCACAGGAACTGAGAAAGCAGACACTCTCCCATGCTCTCAATGAGCCTCCTGCTGGGCCCAGGCAGCAAGAAGAAGGAAGCTGACTGGAGTGAATAGGGGTGAGGAGGATGGAAAGGCGGGGAGACTGGAACTAGTTTCCAAGTGAGGGTGGAAAGAGACTGGTATTAGGATGAGCAGGTTGGGGTCTGGGACGAGGAGTCAAGGTTGAGGAACTGACCGCTAACTGTGTTGCTTATTTTTCTGGGTGCCCAGTGTGAGACCCTAGGGTCTGATCTGCCAAAGTGCTGAGCACTCACAGCTGCAACTGAAATGAAAAGGAACTATGCATTATATACCATATTACATGTTGAAAGCAACGTACCCTGAAAAATCAGACCATAGGCATCTGAGATTGGGCACCCAACATTGGCGGATGCATTTGAAATTAATTTTTGCCTCAGTGCCCCATCTGAAAAATGAAGACCCATGCATTAGAGTGTCGAGCACTTGGCTATTACAGTGATGAGTGCCATAGAACAGCCTGTGAGGAAACTTAATAATTCTGTTTTTTACACAGTTTGAATGTGCGGCAGTAAATAAGGCCTGGGAACCTGACATTGTTTTATTCTCATTTGTTCAGCTTTGAATAGCTGCCCATTCAGTGAGTACTGTTAATCCTGTGCACTAAATAAGGCAAGAGGTCTGTGTAAGAAAAGTAGTATGTGACCATATAACTAAAGACTATCATTCTGCATACGCCCACGGGGGACACATCAAGGTAACTTTAATTCTGGCATTTACTAACTTCTGAATGTTTGGTTTTTGTAACCTTAGTGAGTCTTTGAGGGCCTGACTTGGCAACTTTTAATCATACTCAACCATAACCAAGTCTGCAAAGTACACACAAAAGTGTGCACCTATTCTGAGTGCATACAGATTGGTTAATTGTGTCATGAATAACCAGCATTGGTCAGTTTCTTGTGTATATACACTCAATGTAGAGCCATGTGCCTAACTTTTTTTTTTTTTTTGGACAATCTGCCCCATATAGTAGTGTGTGTGACAATACTCAAATCATTAGAAGATGGAACAGTCTTGAAATTTGTCCCGGAGACTGTACTTTAATCAGGTTTTTTTCCCCTCTGAGTGAGGCCTGGTAGAAGACTCTTTCACCCCAGGGCTAGTTCTGTGTTTTAAATCAAACCTTTGATCCTATGGCAGTGGATGTCTCCAAGGACACTAGTAACGAAAGCCTTTTATCTCTAGATCACCAGCTCCAAGGATAGGTCTATAGCGACAGAACCATCTTACTGCCTGATGGCAGTTAGACTGCATGCTTCGAGTTGGTGATCTCACTTCAGTTCATAGCCTGCAGCCGGAGGAGACAAATCCACTGCCACTTTTGCACTAATTGGCACTAGAGGCTCTTCAGAACACCTCTGCGGCACCCCAATGGGACAGGTGGTTCTGCCAATGCTGTTGCTATGGTGAGCCATGGCAGTAGAGGGAGATCAGAAGACCCCTAGAAAAACTATTGTGGGGCGTCAGGAAGATAGCACAATGTAATAGTCCCTGGAAAAGGATTGAGAGAAGCCAGGAGCACCCTGATTTCTAATCATGATCAAGCTACTGAATTATCCGAATACACTTTGAGTGTTCCATCTGTTCTTGTGCCTGTCAAACCCCAGCTAGAAAACAGGGTGACAGAAGAAACAATAGTCGATGCTGCATCCATGCTGAGCTTTCCTGGGTGCAGTACAGTTACAAGACAAAAGGAAATGAGTAGAGGAAATGGAAAGGGAGGAGAGGGTGGAATCAATTGGCTTAAGCCACTGTTTTCAAAAGAAAACGAGAAGTACTTGTGGCACCTTAGGGTGCCACAAGTAATCCTCGGTTTTTTTTGCTGATACAGACTAACACAGCTACCACTCTGAAACCTGTTTTCAAAAGGGGTCATTAATTTTGCCTTCTTCACATTGAGAAATCATCTGAAATAACTGCAGTATTTGCCACCATCACCACTTTAGCTTCCTCTGACCATTGCATCCTGAATGGATACCTGGGTTTTTAAAATGGTCACAACAGCCATGCTGTACACATGGTTGGTTTAGTCCTGGAGCAAATATCGAACCAACAGATGTTACTGTTAAAGGCCAACCTACACTGTTAGACCTTGGTGCAGCACCACTCAAATGCACCCTTCTGGTACCTGGGTTTGCCTTCACTCCTCTCTGGGTGGGACCACAGAGTACTATCTTGGGCTGCAGCCCAGAGCTCTAGTCTCTGTTTACCAACTGTGATAACACGACAGGCCCACCTATGTCTGCACTTCTCGGGCCTCAGGCAAGACTTCACTGGATCTGCCTGAATGAGAACAGAACAAACACAGATGGCTATGGTGTGCCATTTTGGTACAGCCCTGTGCTAGGGTGATGCAGAGCCTGTCTGCCTGTGGGGGAGCACTGAGAGCCAGGATACCTCCAAGAACTTCCAGGTGCAGAGCATCTGTGCCCTGCTACTACCCTCTTTGGGGAGTACAGCATGCTCCCCGTAGCAATGGTTTGGCTTTCTGCCATCGGGTGTGGCCAAAGCCTCAGATGACTTCTCACATGACCTCCAGCTAAACCAAAAAACTCTTCCCCTTCCAGGCTAGTGACCATTCAAATAGGAACAAATGGAACAAAGTCCCAGTGATCTGAACCACGGGCTGCGTCTTTTTGGTCGGGGGAGTGCAGGGAGCTTCCTCCGACACTTTTGCTGGAGTCTGGAAAAGGACACGAGTGCCTAGTTCAGGTCTCCAAGCTCCTCTTTGGCTCCTTGCCCAAGGCCTCTTCTTTTGCAGACTCCCAGGATTCTGCCCTCTCTAGGATCCCTCCAAGCAGCAGCGTCAAAATACAGAAATGTTGCTTTCTAGGCTTTTCTTTATCAAACTAGCCAGCTCTCTCTGCAGCCTTCCATGCTCTTTATGGGGATACTTGGTGACCATTGGTGAGTCTTTCCAACAATCTCCTCTTAAACTTGTTCTGTGACAGGGAAATGGAGATTATATAGAGCTGTGCCCTTTCCCAGCATTCCTCTGTTCCTCAGAATCCTCCTGCTCTGGGCAGGAGCTGGGAACAGATTACAGCTGGATCTCGAACCCACCTTAAAGGGCCAGCCTGCCCTTTGAAATGCCTTGATAACTGGCTAGCTCTTCTGGCCAGCACATTGGGTGGGTGGTGGAGCCAGGACTCCATCCTGCCCTTGTGCACCCTGGGGCAGAGGTAGAAAGCTGTTCCTGCATGCCCTTGATCACAGGGTAGCAGTTCTGCCTGGCCTTTGCACAGACTGTACAAGGCCAGGGATGACATTTCCTTATGCCCTCCCGCAGTGATGCTCACTCATGTAAGGGCCAGGCACCATCTGCTCTTAAGTGAGGATTTTATGGTGAGGTCACATGTTACAGTTCTGCTTCCTGACTGGATAGGTGTAACTCTTAGGGTATGTCTGCCCTGCGGTCATGGGTTACTGTTGCAGCTCGAGGAGACTTACCAGCACTAGTTCTGATCAACCTGGCTTGGATACTGGAGCCATGAAGCTGCAGCAGCATAGGCTTCATCACAAGCTAACCCTGCAGGTAATTTCCCAGAGCCCTGGGTGGGCTTATACAGCCTACACTGAAGCTAGTGCTGCTGCCGGTCCCTGTACCTGTATCAAAGCTAGCTCAGGTATGTCTACTCAAACTGCCGTTGCACCCTGCCACTGCAGTCTACTTGAGCTGGAAGGTGTAACTTCCAGCTTGAATAGCCATGCATGGAGAAGCACCGATGAAGCTCCAATGCTAAAAACAGCAGTGTAGCTACAGCAACCTGAGGGGTGGCAGGAGTTAGCAGCCCCAAGTACAGTTGTCTGAAACCACAGGTATGTATTCAAGCTGCTAATCTCTGCAGACACTCACGCTGCTGTGGCTGCACCTACACTTATAGAGCTCTAGTTCAATCAGAGCTAGCAGGTACATCTACTGAAGCAGGAAATTATGCCTTCTAGCTCCAGTATAGGGGTAGCTTTAGACTCCTGTTTCCAGTGGCAATGCTTGCAATTAGGGATTCAGACATTCACTTCCCACAATATGCACCAGAATAAATGTGCTGTTTTTCTTCCTGCCTGTAAATCACTTTGCTAACACTTTGGAAGCAAGTGCAACCACTGAAGAAGCAAATTCATTTGAAAACATGGAAGAAAGGTTTGTTTGTTTATTGCAGCATTTACCCAGCACTAGTGTCAAGCCAAGGCAGGGTCACTTCCCAGCAAGAGTCTTGAGCTCAGACATCAAGCACCAGACTCGCCTCTAATACAGGCATAAAAGAGTATCTCCACTGACGTTGATGGACCCATACTGATGCAGAACTGCTGTAAGCATCAAAAGAACTACGCTCATTGCCGTGAGGTCAGAGGATTCATGATCTGTTTCGTACAGCTGTTGCCTTTGCCCTCTTTCTAAACAGCCACACCAACACTCAAAGTGCCACTGTATCATTGTTTACTACTAAGCCAGTGACAAGGAAAGTATTTTTCTGCCTCTGCTACAACTACCATCAGTAAACATCCAGTAACATAATGACCAGCCAGTGTGAAACTGTTAAAATTACCTCATAAATAACTCTTAATGCACAGAGAATCAGGAGTTTCTGTTGCTCGTGGATAAATTACTCACTGCCATTATGGAGCATTAAACCATGGCTAATGTGGAGTTCTCCATAGGGGATTCATTAAACACTATAGGTCTCCTATGGATTTAACCATTGGGACATCAAACTGCTTTTGCTTGTTGTCATTCTTGCATATTAGAGGTAATGCACCTCTGCATAGAAGCATCAAGGATGCTAAAAGACCAGGAAAATGCTTTGGGGGGAGGGGGAAACTCAAACAAAACACGTGAGAGCATTTTGGGGGCAGGATGAGATGTGTAGCAAGATTTTGAAAAAGTTGGGAACTTGTATTTCTTTCTTGCTACCTGATGAACCAGCAGACATGGTATATGCCCACCCCTCGCAATTGGAAACTCGGCCTTAGGCCTGACCCTGCCAGCACTCTCACCTACATGTAACTTTACCCCTGTGAGCAACCCAATTGAACAAGTAATCCCACTAGGCTCAGTGTGACTTCCTGAAAACAGTAACAGAGGAGTAGCTGTGTTAGTCTCTATCCACAAAAATTGTGAGGAGTCCGGTGGCACCTTAAAGACTAACAGATTTATTCGGACATAAGGTTTTGTGGCAGATGAAACCAATATATATTTATGCCTGTATCTGAAATTTTCACTCCATGCATCTGAAGAAGTGGGTGTTTTACCCACAAAAGCTTATGCCCGAATAAATCTGTTAGTCTTTAAGGTGCCACCGGACTCCTCATTGTTTTTGTGAAAACAGTAAGTTACTCACAAGCATAGGTGTTTGTAGGATCAGTATGTTAAACTTTACAGCAGAGAGCAGATGGTAGGTGATCCTGATGCAGCAGTGTATGCCCATTAACATCACCATGGCATTCACAATGTTTATATGGTATATAGTATTACATTTTATTACACTACTGTTTATTATTACATTAGTACACACTTTTATTGTGAAAATCATTGCAATTGCAAATTATTTCCATTTTTGCAACCTATTTGCTGTTCCGTGGTATTTCTAAGATATTATTACATTTTAGTAAAATATTATGTATTTATTAAAAATGTAGTATGTGCTGTCAGCAAGCAATTAATGCTACTGCAGTATTTATTACTATGCTGACATTAATTAGGTGAAGATCTGAAGAGTTGCTACTGTACCAAATGTTCTGAACTGGTTCAAGTCCATCCTTAGTCCACACTTCAGCTAGATATAGAGGCTCAACACTTCTCTAGATTCTGGGGTGGGACAGAATCGTAAATAGCAATGACTGCAGTCAACATGCTCCAGGATGTTTTTCTCAGTGGGCACAATTATTGGTTGCCCTGTGGCCACTTTGTGCCACCAATGCTGGCAAGAAGGCCCACATCCTCAAAAGCATTTATGCACCCAATCAATGAGAGTTAGGTGTCTAAACACCTTAGAGGATTTGAGCCAAAGTGGCTGCAAAGCAACCACATGAATTTGGCCTGCCAGTGAGGCTTGCTCCAGAGTGCATCTGCATCCTATGCACTTAAGGTATTTAAATGCCTAAAAAAATCTGGCCCTTGAGGCTTGATCCAGAGTCTGTTGAAATCAATAGACAGAGCTTATTGATTGGGCCCCAGGACTGTGCTAGACAATCAACCTAGGGCACTAGGGAAAGATCCCTTTGTTACTAGGATAATCCTATATCCTAAAGGAACAAGCTGGGCTGGCTTTGTGTGGGTGCCCTGAAAGAACACATGGAGCTTCCCCCTTTGCCTTTCTTTGCAGGGGCCTGAAGCTCCTGTTGTAGCTGGGGTAGCAGAAGTGGGGGAATAAGGGAGGGCTAGAACTCCTGCCCTTGAAATATTGTTGGGGCTGTGCCCCTATGTAAACTCTCACAGGGGTGTGTGTGTGGAGGATGAAAGCCA
Source organism: Lepidochelys kempii (assembly GCF_965140285.1). Classification (NCBI taxonomy): domain Eukaryota; kingdom Metazoa; phylum Chordata; order Testudines; family Cheloniidae; genus Lepidochelys; species Lepidochelys kempii. Next base: position 24,554,526 of record NC_136392.1, on the reverse strand, counting down.
GCTCCGGAAGGGCTGCAGTGGCTGGCTGCAGGGCCTGGGCTTGGGCTTGGGCTGGGGATGGAGAGATGTGAGCGGGACCCGGAAGGTCTGACATGAGTCTGGGAGCAAGTAGGAACCCCTGGGATCCTACTTCCCAGCTTGGAGCCAACCTCCCAGCCTCACTGAGTCTCAGTACCTCCCCTCACTCCTCCTCCTGTCCCTCTTGTTCCAATTCACAGGGAACTTTTGCCCCTTCCTGGTTGCAGTCTGGAGGACAAAGCACTTCATTAGGATTAGTCTAGTGAAACCACTGGCACTAGATTCCCCACAGGGTTGGGGAAACAGCCCCTCCCCCTACACTGACCTTTTAAAGGATGGTGGAGCCCCTGTTCCAGCATTCATTCCTCAAGCACCGGCCAGAATTCCACTGGGTCCCACCGCTCACGCCTCAACAAATGTGACTAGTGGCCTAGAGCTGCAATCAAGCCCCACTCCTTTACTCAGCTGGGGACTTGATATTTCCATTTTATTTTCCTCTGCAAGGCATCTTATTATTATTTAATTTGAGCTTGCAAAACTTCATATTTGCTGGTTCCCATATCTGCCCTAGCAGGATACAACTAACTTCCACTATTTGGGCAAAACCTATTATTAAAACAAAAAGCCTAGGAGACTCGAAGGGAGAAGAAAGGGGGAGGGGGGAAATTAATTAAACTGTTAATGTAATCATCGAGGGGTTTAATCCTCATCTGGAGCTGAGCTGTACTCCACTGAGGGTAGGGGAGAGAGTAAAGATGGCCTAATTAAGGGCAGCCTGCAACTACAACACTGCAGTGAAAGTGCACGAATCCCTGGGTTTCACCATAATCATGTAGGAGTGGAAAGGATCTGGCCCCTTTTCTCAGCTGTGTGTTACAATGAGTTAAACAGGTAAAAAATGTATATAGAAATATTGCAAACCATGAAAATATGTTATCACAGTATCTGCATAATGCTAAGTGTTCCAGGCGAAGGTTATTGCAGAGAATAACCAATGAACCAGCATTCAGTGGTCTGTTATTTTAAAGTGTTACCAATTTCATTTTGTTTTGATAAAGTGGATAAATTGTGAAAAGCACATACTTGCATCTACACAAAAGGCAAAAAGCAGAAATCACTGTGAGATTCAAATATGGAAGAGACAGTCGGAAACAATGAAGTTCTAAGATTGAAAAATGAAAGAGAGGGATAAAGCCTTGTGGTTTAATATGAAGGAGAAAATATATGACAGAATCTTTCATCTCTCTGACCATGTTTGCTGCAAAGTAATAAGATACATTGGCTCTGAATGGAGAAGATAAGAGACTGGGATAAAAACAAGCTTCAGTACCGCAATCATGGGAGTAAAATTATTGCCTTGTTTTTATTGCTACAGACACAGAAAACCAGAGGAAGGATGTAGCAGCAGAGAATTAAGAGCCCAAATGATGGGTTGCTAGTACTCAGGATACATTTTTAAAAGCAGTGCACTGGGAATGAGGGGTGCAGTCCAAGATACTGCCACTCCTAAAATTGCCAGTGTAGCACAACATGAATGCAGGGAAAATACATTGTAAAACATCAAATATATGGAGTATAGTTGAAATGTTGCAAAATTTGAGTTAGTACAGCAAACTGGTAGCAGTTATCTAGTTCCCTTGTTTCTGCTGTACTGGCAAGAGCTGGAAAGTTGGTGTTGAGTGGGAGATAAGTAAGATCCCAAGAGGGACTCCTATTAGACTATGTTACAAAGTTAACCATTTTATTGACATAATTTTCCTGTCCAGAGATCTTCCATCTGAGGATCTCAAAACACTTTACAGACATTAGTGGCTTGATTTTTTTCATAGGTGCTGCTGAGAACCAAACTTGCCTTGCAGGCAAATGGAAATTTACGAGGACTTGGATGATCCAGGGGTGTGAAAATAGCTTGGTTTGAAGGGTCCTGCATAAAAATTGTTATGCAGCCACCTTGTCTGGGCAGTTCAGAGAAGCAGCTGAAATTTTAGGTGTTTATTGAAACAGACCTGCTGGATCTTTTGAATCTTGGGCATCACAAATGTCTAGCATGTTTACTTCGGAGGAAAGCAAAGATCTTTGCTTATCAATACTTTAAATAATGGAAATACACACCCTCTGAAATAAATAAAGTTGTGTGTCGGTGTCCTCCCAACTTTCCCAAATATGGAGATCTGAATTTACCTGTGGGCCAGGTGGGCCAAGGCCTGAGCCAGTAGTAAGTGAGGGGCATCACTGGTTATCAGAGAGAGGAAAGTGACACACAGATGGCTGTTCGTGAAATCTCTCAATTTGAAATTTCGTTGCATGTTTCCTTACCACCCAGTGGCTCGTTCTTTGTTGGCTAGAGTAGAGATGGGCCCAGACCAAATCCAACACATCGGAACTTTGGGGAATTTTAGATCTGAATCCAAATGTTGTGACTCGAGCCTGTCTGTGAAATGGGTCAAATCAGAGATTGGCGCTCATGGCCCAGACCCATATTTGGGGAAAGTCAGGAGTCTGATCTAATATCCACATAGGTGTGGACTGATCTCTAAGTTGGGCACTGTGTCCAGTGCTATCTTGTGCATATTTGAAATTGAGGCGGATTGCAAGTTTGTCATCAGTAAGCAGCTTGCAGGGGGTGGAGCAAGGTTTTATGCATCCTGTTCATACATTTGCACACAGCACTTGGTCAGCTTTCAGTTAAGGTTGTCCAACTGCCTAGCCGGGGTGGGCAAGCTATGGCCCGTGGGCTGGATCTGGCCCATCAGGGCTCTGGATCTGGCTCACAGGATTGCCCTTCCCCTGCGGCACCGCGGGCCCCGCGCTGCTGCCAGAAGTGGCCGGCACCATGTCCCTGTGGCCCCTGGGGGAGGGGGGCAGAGGGCTCCGTGCGCTGCCCTCCCCTGCAGGTGCCTCCCCACCTCAGCTCCCATTGGCTGGGAACAGGGAACTGTGACCAATGGGAGCTTCGGAGGAGGTACCTGCAGGGGAGGGCAGCACACAGAGCCCTTTGCCCTCCTCCCCCAGGGGCTGCAGGGACATGGTGCCGGCTGCTTCTGGAAGCAGCGCGGCGTGGGGCCAGGGCAGGCAGGGAGCCTGTCTTAGCCCCGCTGCACACTGCTGCCACCCCGGAGTCACTCCAGGTAAGTGGCGCCAGGTCAGAGCCCAAACCCCTCCTGTACCTTGACCCCCAACCCCCCTGCCCTGAGTCCCTAACCTCTTGCTGCACCACCCTGCGCCTTGCACCCCAATCGCCTGCCCTGAGCTCCCTCCCTCACACTGCACCCCTCCTGCGCCCCAACCCCCTGCCCCAGCCCTACATTCATGGCCCTGCATGCAATTTCTCCACCCAGATGTGGCCCTCGGGCCAAAAAGTTTTCCCACCCCTGGCCTAGCCTATCAACTGAACTGTGCAAAGGAAGGAAATAACTGGTTAACCTATGTATGCTGTGCTCATCAGTTCTCCTTCTCATCCTCCACTACCTCCTTTTCACCACCTTCCTGGATTGCCCCCTCACTCACCCAGTCCTCTCCACTCCCCCACTCTATATCACTATCCATGCTTCCTACTTTTCTTGTTCCTACCATGTTCAACCTGGAACAGAATTGAGATGTATCAGTGTTATACATGGCAATGCTGATGCCTCTACATGTTGATGGATATCAAAGTTTCAAAGCTGAATGTGGAGCAGGAGTTAGGGGGTACAGTGTGGACTATGGCTGCATGTGGGGAAACATGTTGAGTGGGATGTAGGCAATATGTGGGGGGCATGGGAGTTTTGGGGGGCCTAGGAGGGATCTGGGTGGGTGATCTAGAGGAAGCAGGATTGTGGGAGGAGGGCCAGGGGAGAACCTGTGGGGTGTCAGGGCGCAGTAGAGGCTAGGGAGGGTACATGCACGGTTGAGGAACATGTTGGATGAATGGGGCTATGTGGTGAAGAAGGAAAGTAGGGCTTGAGTTGGTAGTGATTATAGGGGAGAAGAAGCAGAGAAGAGAGCCGCTAAGCTACAGTGAATCATTTAAAGAGCTGTTGGCCTATGTTTGGAGCAAAACACAATAGCTAAAGGGAGAGAAAGTGATTTTAGTCCTGTGTCAGGTGCAAATCTCAAGGCGGACTTCATTATAGAGCCATCGCTGTGGTGACTCTGGTGGAGTGAGTGCTTAGATGACCACTGTCCCCCCATTTTATTGATTGCAGCATGCACTTTCTTTCCTGCCATGCTGATGGAACTCCCCTGGCCAATGCAGGTGAGGGAACAGGCCCTTTGGCTGCCCTGTTAGCTACGGAGGCTTTAGCATTGCTGTCAGCACAGGGTCTCCTGGTGCTTGTGGATGGGAGCACATGAACTGAGATTGTGCCTGACCTCTGTGCAGAGGGTCTTTGTACCCTCTCATGCCCCATACCTTGTGCACACCAGTCCTAAATTTCATCTAGGTCCTGCATCCACCAAATCCAAATGTAACCGGTTTTTCACTTCTGAAAATCAAGAAGTTGTAAAGAAATTTAAAAGACAAGTACCTGCTGGATTTTATAAGCAATTATGTGTTACTGAACATGCTCAGTCCCTTTGCTTTCCCTCCTTTTGACCGATTCCATGATTATGATGCTCTGAGTGCCTTTTCTAAAGCATGGTGAATTTTTAAGTCTTCAGTTCATGGTCCTGGGAGATCCTTACCATTTATAGCACTTTAGAGGTTGCAAATGTCCCTAAACTTTCCCATACCCACTTTGGGAGAAAAAACAATTAAAGTGGGGGGACCCTAAAAGAGGAGGGAAGGGGTGTTCTCTTGTACACTATTCTTCCTCATTGAGGATACAAATTTGTTTAATATAGAACTTCAAGACCCCTCTCACTTACAGACCCTTTCCACCATAACCAGAATTACATTTACAATTCTAACCCCAAGCTGAGGACTGAGAGCTAAAACCTCTCCAACACATTATCAGTGATCTACAACCCATGCTGGACAGCGATCCCTCACTTTCACAGGCCTTGGGAAGCAGGCCAGTCCTTGCCCACAGACAACCCGCCAACCTGAAGCATATTCTCATCAGCAACTACACACCACACCATAGTAACTCTAACTCAGGAACCAATCCATGCAACAAACCTTGATGCCAACTCTGCCCACATACCTACACCAGCTACACCATCACAGGACCTAACCAGATCAGCCACACCATCACCGGTTCATTCACCTGCATGTCCACAAATGTAATAAACGCCATCATATGCCAGCAATGCCCCTCTGCTATGTACATCGGCCAAACTGGACAGTCCCTACGTAAAAGGATTAATGGACACAAATCAGATATTAGGAATGGCAATATACAGAAACCTGTAGGAGAACACTTCAACCTCCCTGGACACACAATAGCAGATTTAAAGGTAGCCATCCTGCAGCAAAAAGACTTCAGGACCAGACGTCAAAGAGAAACTGCTGAGCTTCAGTTCATTTGCAAATTTGACACCATCAGCTCAGGATTAAACAAAGACTGTGAATGGCTCGCCAACTACAAAAGCAGTGTCTCCTCCCTTGGTGTTCACACCTCAACTGCTAGAAGAGGGCCTCATCCTCCCTGATTGAACTAACCTCGTTATCCCTAGCCTGATTCTTGCTTGCATATTTATACCTGCCTCTGGAAATTTCCACTACATGCATCTGACGAAGTGGGTATTCACCCACGAAAGCTTATGCTCCAATATGTCTGTTAGTCTATAAGGTGCCACAGGACTCTTTGCTGCTTTTACAGATCCAGACTAACATGGCTATCCCTCTGATACTTAACCCCAAGCAGTGTTTCCCCCCAAAAAGATAAGAGAAATGGATTCATGATGATAGCATGCCTTACTGATTTCATTATGCCAATAGTGTTAATCTGGGAAGTGCTCTGATACTGGAGTGACAGGTGCCAGTACCAAACCCTACCACAGATAGATCAGTAAAAGGTATCAGATCCTCAGCTGGTGTAAATTGACATTGATTTACATCAGCTAAGGATCTGCCCAAGAATTTCAAAACAACCAAATTTAGAAAGCACACAAGCTATCTTAAAGCACTGGAAAAGCTCCAACTTGCTGTAGGGATCTTGTTTATAGGGAGGGGAGCTAGCTATGGGGCTTCAGTCAAAATGTGCTTCTTTTCAAGTTCACAAAATTTCTGCGAAAGCAAAGCAATTGTTCCTTAAACAGATGAGTACGTGGTCCCACGGCTGCATGACCTTAAGTTACAGGCACATGGCTGGGTGCTGGCAACTTCTGAGTTCCATTCTTTCCGCTCACTGGCCTTAATATTTTGCACTTGCCTACCACTGTACACTCCTTATGTAATTAGGCTTCACAAAAATCCCTATAAAATAGGTATCAATCTCCCAATTTTATGGAAAGGTTAGTGAGTTGCCCAAGGGCATAATTAAGTCCATGTCAGAATCAAGATGAGAACCCTGCACCAAGATTTTCAAAAAATGGAGGCTGAAGTTAGTCCCCAAAATCCATATTTAGACTCATAAATGGCTTCATTTTGGATAGGCCAAATACCCTGAAACTCTGAATGAAATCATTTAATCTTTTTGTTCACCAGTTCCCCTGTCTGTAAAATGAGGATAATACTTCCTGGTTCCTGAGGCTTTTTCTTCCGAGTCTGTAAACGCTGTCTGCAGAACTCAGTGAGCCCCCACTCTTGGGTGAAAACTCTAGGTGTTCCTGTAATCAAATAACCATTAATAACAGTGCAATGGTTTCCAGTATGCTGCTAGGAAACTACATAGTGTGATGCAAACCCTACTGGTTTGCCGCAGCACCGTACGTTACGTTGCAGTGGCAGCAGTCTCCCCCGGGCCTGCGCGCCAGGTGCCTGCCTCTGACATTTTACTCCTAGGCAGGGATGAGAAACTTAGAGTATGGAACATACAGCACCTTTTTTAGCTAGTAAAACTCCCTTTAAACAGATTTTTCTTCCCCTTGCCACCTGCGCTGTTGCAGAACCTGGTCTCTTTTACTCTCACTTGGGGAGTTGTTTACCAGCTTATGAGCAGCATAAGTTTGGATGATATTAAAGTGAAAAGTGATGTATACATTACAGTAACGTCATTATACTCAGAGGGCGAAAGCTTCCAGCAAAACTACTGAGATGAAAATAACAAATCTATCCCTTCTTCCATAGAGGGAGCTCAGTTGTGCCTATTAAGCACTGTGTCCAGTTGGGAAAATAAATCCTTTCCATAGGAGTGGGACACATTTGCCGTGATAGTCCTCCTTTTTGCCTTGTCCAGTCAGTGGCATGAGCTATTTCAGTTGCTGAAAGAGGGAGACAGTGGGTATTTTTAAGGTACGAGTTGGCAATTTAGAACAAGGATTGGGTTCAGCTGAGCTGTGTGGCTCATGGTGGTTGAAGCTACCTCTTTAAATGCTCAGCAGCCAATCAGAACTACTCCAGGACTTTTGTTGTAGCCTGCAGCCCCTGTGTCAGAAGATATGCCCCTCCCTGCCCTGAGCTTCCTACAGGATCTGGTTTACCGTCCCTCACACTGAATCAAACTTTCTGGGAACTGGGTTGGTGGAAAAGGGCAGCACCATAAACAGCACAAGATGTTTAAAGAAGGAAAAGACTCGCATCCCGTTCAATCACTTCAGTGGCGCCTTGTTTGCGTAACTCCCAGGGAAACGGACTCTTCTGCGTGTGTAGGCTGGGGGAACTGAACTCACAATGCAGAGGTCCGATTTCTGACAGCAGTGAAGGTCAAACCTCCAAACCTGGTGGTGAGGATAAGACAGCTCTGCACTGATCCAGGGTGTCATTCAGTTTCCTATCACCTGCAGGCCTGCATTTTGAGTTTGGATCAGGTTAGCCGTGGCCAAAAGCTAATCCCATCTGGTGCCGGCTCAGTGTCCTCTGTGAACAGATTTGATGGCATCTTCCCAGTTCCTAGGTGACAGAAAACCATAGCATAAAATTATTACACTGCTCTGAGGAGAGAAGACAAGGACTGAGTGAGTTACCCTCTTACGCTCTGGGTGGTAACTCCAGGTCTGGACTGAGGCATGTTGGTGGGGGTGGTGTGACAAAGGTTGCATTGCCATTTTGCTTGTTCACTGTTATTCTCCAGTTAAAGGGAGGATCATGTTCTCTAGAGCTGCCGATCCAGCACCATTCACTAGCACTAAATTCATATATATTAATATAGACTGTTTTAAAAGCGAGGCATGCCCAGCAGCATGACTTGCAGATTCATCTGGTGACACATTGATTCCATAGAGAGTGCTTGGCAGCTTGGAACACTGGCTGTTTTCTTGCCATGTCAGTGCAAGACGCTTTGAACTTTTGACAGCTACTGCACCGGGAGCACCATTGTATTTCTTCAGTCCCCCGGGAGTATTTTTGGGTGATATTAAAGACACAGCAGGCAGAGCCAGGAACAGAATAGAACTGGAAATCAGGGTATTTGTTTAAGTAACACACTTGCAAATTGTAGAATAGCACAGAGAGCTACTGTTTGGAAAACTGAACATTTCTCAAGGGATTCTTTTGTCTTCAAGGCAAAATATCTCAGGTGGTTTCCCTCTCTCCAACTTAAATGTTCAACATGGCTGTTTGCGCATACTGGGAAATAATCACTGCAGTGTATTTCTTATGTTTCATAAAACAGGTTGCAGGGGTGCCAAATAGATTAACAGTATACTTAACATGCTGGGAAACTTGGAGCACAGAACACGTTAAAACTGGAACACTTTAATATCATTTAGAGCCAGATCTTCAAAGCAAGGCACAATGTCCCAGCTACTTAAAGTTATTGAGGGACCTAACTCCCAATGAAGTCCTTCAGTGTTAAATGGACCTGGGGGATGAGTGATCTTGGCTCACTGTACGGTTTTGCATTCAAATCATGTGAAATGCATTGTTGCACACTGGCCTAGGACACAATCAGGTGAATGCAACTGAATTTTGGCTTTGTCTACATTGCCCTGCAGTTCGGATTATGGAGGTGTGAACAGCGGCGCACCCTAAAGTGCTACGCTGTAACTCCCCATGTGGATGCTGTAGGCATGAATGAAAAGATCCTAGTTTGTATTAGCATAGTCCTCTCTAAACAGGACTAAGTTGACATGAACTAGATACTGTTTAGTTCACACCCCCAGCATCCCCCTGCAGGAGTTACAGCACAGGACACCAGTGCATACAACAATTCACATCCCCATAATCTGAACTATGTGGCTGTGTAAACTAGCCCTTAGTTGGAGACTTTGAACCTGAAATCCAAACAGAATTGGCACTTTCTGGACAAAGAAATATCTGCATGAGCTTCTGTGAGTCTACAGTAGGTGTGCAATTACCTGGCAAGTGTTAGGAAATGTTTGTTAGTATGTTCTTTGAACAAGTCATGCTTGCATACATTGTTTTTATGGTTTACCCCTTAGATTCCCCCTTTGAACACTTGGCACCAAGTAGTTTGGTATAATGCAGTGTATTCTAAAGATATGGGGAACATACATTGAGTCGCAGCATGTGTTTTGAATGGCATCCTATCAGTTTTGTAACATTTTTAACATATGGGCAAATAAACTGGATTGCAGATAAATTGACTGCAGTGCTGTTTGGAAACCATGTTATCTGATGTATCTGTGGGAGACTCCAAAGCACATTCTGTCTCCTCCAAGGAGATCTGCTAATAGAGTGTAACCAGAACGGGCTTGTAAGACCCTCAAAATCCGTGACTGAGCGAGGAGGGGAGTGACTGTTTTGAGAAGTACAAAATGTAAGGCCCTGACCTGCAAAAAGATATGCCCACTTGGACCCTTCACCTGCACAGAATCCACAGGTGGATTCCCCTGAAGAACAGGGACCCAGGGGGCTGCTTATTCTTTGAATGCATTCATTAGCTGACTTGGAGGCCGGGAGGGGAGAGGAGGGATGTAGCGGAATTGCAGGGGCAGATTGAGGGGAATGAGAGATGCCTTGCAAGAATAACATCATGTCCCCCACCGTCCACACACACACACACACTCTCTCTAAATCTTAACAGTGGCTGTGGGTGTGACTTGCTGGTTTTTGTTGTTGTCACTGTTGATGTGATCTCCAAATGGACCTTTAATGTACTATATATAGTGTGCAAGTTCTCTCACATGGAGGTGAACATCAACTGTAAATGGAAATCCTTTCTGGCCAAATTCTGAAGCCTTGATTCGCTTTAGTTTTCATTTTCTCAGCACATTTCATTCAATTTTATTAGGTCATTTAGCAAATAATTTTGATTTTCTGCTTAGATCTGAATTTCTGAAAGTAATGTACTGTTGTACAGTTAATGAGTCTGCTAATAAGCTCCAAGAAAATGTGATTTTCAAATCATTCCCGAACATAACTGTCACTCAGACCCTCTGCCAATTAGCATAACCATTAGCGACTATCCCTAAGAGGTCCTTGAAATTTAAATGAGATTTCCCAAGATCCGTTTTACCTGGGGCGGAAGATTCTTTCTCATACGGAAAGTGCAACCTGATAAAAAGCAATAACTCATTAATGAAAAAGTACATCTTTAGCGGTAAATGGCCACCTGGGCTTCTGAACAGCAGCAAGAGTTTCATAATGTGTGGCGTGTTTGTTTGCCCTTATAATGATGTAAAAGTTATTGTGACTGCATACCTAATTGAGCTGCATAGAATTACTGATGAGACAGAGATACAGAAGCAAAGGAGGAATGTGTATTATCATACAGGCAGAGCCAGTATTATCATTTTAGGGTGACTTTATGAAGCCATATCCTGCCACCCAAACATAAGTGATTCCTGGTGACTCGACTGTTAATTTTGCCTGAGAAATGACTGAGTAAAAACTGAAAACTGCAGGATTTCGCACTAGAGGCCAGATTCCCAGCTAGTGTAAATAACTCATTGACTTCAATACAGCTACAAAGTGTGCACAAGTTGAGGAGCTGGTCCTAAGATTTTGCTGAGTAGTTTCAAGCCTTCTTCTGCAACATGGAACATGGGTCACTCGCAGGTATAAATGGTGGATTCTCTGTAACTTGACTCAGAGTAACAGCCATGTTAGTCTGTATTCGCAAAAAGAAAAGGAGGACTTGTGGCACCTTAGAGACTAACCAATTTATTTGAGCATGAGCTTTTGTGAGCTACAGCTCACTTCATCAGATGCATACCGTGGAAACTGCAGAAGACATTATATACACAGAGACCATGAAACAATACCATCTCCCACCCCACTCTCCTGCTGGTAATAACTTATCTAAAGTGATCATCAAGTTGGGCCATTTCCAGCACAAATCCAGGTTTTCTCACCCTCCGCCCCACCCCCATACACACACAAACTCACTCTCCTGCTGGTAATAGCTCATCCAAAGTGACCACTCTCCTTACAATGTGCATGATAATCAAGGTGGGCCATTTCCAGCATAAATCCAAGTTTAACCAGAACGCCGGGGGGGGGGGGGGACACCTATGAGGAAAACTTGAAAGAATTTGGTGTGCAGTCTAGAGAGGAGAAGACTGTGGAGGGACATAAGTCTTCAAATAGGTGAAAGAGGACAGTGTCAATTGTTCTCCATGTCTCTTGAGAGTAGGACAAGAAATAATCAGTTTAGTTTGCAGCAAGAGAGATTTAGGTTGGATATGAGAAATCCTTTCCAACTATTAGGATAGTTAAACACTGGAACAGGTTACCTCAGAAGGTTGTGGAATCCCCATCATTGGAGATTTTTAAGAACAGGTAAGACAAACACCTGTCAGGGATGGTCTAGATCAGCATTTCTCAACCCATAACTTTAAAAATAGATTACATTTTGCATACATTTTTTTTAAATAGATGCTGTTTGTGCTTCACTGTGTATATCAGTAAAGTTATTTGAATGTGCGGGTGTTATCAATTAGCAAGTCAAATGCAACATGTGAAGAGTTCTGGGAAACACTGTGTTGGGGAGCAGGGGTCTCGTGTCCCAGCCCCCACAGCTGACTGCCTCAGGAAGGGACATGGGGGGGAATACTGGCCCACCTGCTTATTTCTGCCACGTGCGTGGCGGCCTCTGCTGGTGCCCAGCTGCCTTGCAAGTGGCCCGCTGCACCGCTTGGAGGACATGTGACAGCTCCAGGGGGAGGCAGAAGATGGAGATCTGCAGGCTAGGAAAGCAAGTGCAGTCCAGCAGGAGGAAGCTGTCTGGGTCTGCCATCTAGCCCTAGTACCATCCCTGGGTGCCTCTGGGGACTTTCAGTGCCTTGGGTTCATCACCCAGGCTTGGGCTGCAGCAGCCCCAAGAGGGAAGATGCCTCCAAGCAGCCCCTTTCTGACCTGGGAGCTGGTAAGCACTGGGGGAGTAGAAGGGGGTATTATTCCTGCCTCACAAAGCAGTGGCAGATACCAGAGTCCCAGGGAGCTGTGGGAAGGGGAGAGTCCCCATGGGGCACCTTTGCAGCCAGCACACCTGGGGTTAAAAGTTATTGTGACTGCAAACCTAATTGAGCTGTACAGAATTACTGATGAGACAGAGATACAGAAGCAAAGGGTCCCATGGCACCTCGCATGTGCCCATGAAAACCTTGTCCAGTGTGCTGGGCACTCACGGTGGGAATGGGGCTGGTCGTGCACACCGCAGACCCACTGGTAGCACCATGGGGCTTACGCGGGGTCTGGGCACTGGGCACACCGTGTTCGGCCTTTCCCAAGAAGTTGGCAGAGTTGGGCAGCTTGGGGACAGCCAGGCACTCTGCCCACAGAGTGCCGAGGGCAGAGGCGGAGGCTCTGGGACTGAGCTCTGCTGCGGGCTGGTACTGTGCTCCTGGGGAGGCTGCACGGAGCACCAAGTGATGAGTGAGGAAGTAAATGTGAGGGAGGCTACAGTGATTGCAGGATCCGTGACAGGGTTAAGGCTGTGTGTGCAAGACCGAGGCAGGAGGGGATGGTGGTGCTGTGTGGGGTAATAAGTATTTTGGGACCAAAATACTTGTGTGTTTTCTACTTAAGCTATTTACTAGGTTGGGACTGGCTATCAATGTTTACAATTGGGTTCTGGTCTAGAAAAGGGCGAGAACCACTGGTCTGGATAATACTTGGTCCTGCCTCAGTGCAGGGACTGGACTAGATAACCTATCAAGGTCCCTTCCAGTCTTATATTTCTATGATTCTATGAACTTCCCCAGCAGGAGCTCAGTACTGGTTTATCAAAACTTAAGTAAATGTAGGCTTTCTCCAGTCGGTAAGGAGACACCCATAAAAACACCTCATTTCTCTAACAGGGTTCTGAAAGAATTATTCTTAAAGATGTTCCTTCTCTATCATTCACAAGCTGGAGGCTAATTCAGTGGGTGTGTTTTTTCTTAACCATATGGGCTACTGATGGGTGATCTTTTTGCTCTTTTGAGAAGAAAGGCCCAGGGCATATTAATCATACACTCATGCAACAGGCTGGCTGCTGATTTTTTGGGTACTTGCTAGTGGTAAAAAATGAAGGGGTATACTAACCTTTTTGGTGTTCCAGGCTGGTTAGTGGCAAACTCTATATTCCCCAAATGAGAAGTGAACTCCATTTACCCTTGACTGGACTACTGGTACTTGCCCTTAATTGCCTTCCCATTTTTCGTTATACAAGAAATGACATTAAGGAGATTGTGTAATGGCCAATTAGTTTTAAAGGTCTTTAGTTCCATTACTTATCTGGATTAATTTGTAAAATTTCTTTGACAAAGTCGGCATATGAGCCCTTTTTGATAACACTAAATCAGGAAGCTCTAGAGCACATATAAATTAATGTATACACAGAAAGTAATACCATATAGAAATTACATTTAAAGAATCCCACAGCTCCAGACACATCATCCCTATCCTCAGATATGTCCACTGGCTTCTCTCTTTCAAACTCCTTGTCTCCACCTTCAAGGGTCCTATCTCTGTAGCTCAGGTCTCGTTTCCTCTGACACACACTCTGCCCTTCATCCTCTCCTAAATGCTCTTTGTCATCTTCTCCATTTACTGACTCTGTACCTTTAAATCTCGAATGGTTCTGCTATCCGCAGAGATTGAAAATCATTTTGTTACCAGTCCAGTATGGACTGTCAGAGGAGATGCACACATATACACTGTGTGCTCTCTCATGGAGACTTTGCTTTTGTTCTTCCTTGACCACCCAAAGGTATTGCTGGACTCTTGGAATGCCTGGCACATAATTGGGCCCTAAATGACAGCCAGCTGGATGAAGCTTACCCCAGAAAAGACAGGTGATACTGATCAGCATGAGGAAGCACTGTAAGAACTTGCAAAATCCATAACTGTTCTACAGTCAATGGTCTTTGGGTCTCACTAGACCCATCACTGCTCCTAGGGTCCCAAGTCCCTGTTCACCCATCCCCACACATCAGGATATAAGTGCTTCCCATTGACTTCAATTGAAGTTTATCATTTAGGGCCTGCTTCAAAGCTTGTTGAAGCCAATGGAAAGACAGCTTACATCAAGGATCTGCCTGCCCATCTCTGGCTCACCATATGGTCTATGCTCAGCTGGAATGCTGGAACTTACTGTCCAAGGGAGAATCTCACAGGAGCTGAGGCAAGGCACTCTTATTAGTGGGTTGACTCTTCTGCCACTCAGTCTCACTGGAAACACTTTTAAGCAGAAGCCTGGTTACATTTAAAGAGTTGCGAGATGCATCTCTGTGCTCAAGCCGTCTACCCATTGTGAGCTATGGAATCTTGGGAACTCAGCCAACTGGCCCGGTCTTGCTCCTCTGTTTAGGTCATGTGAAATGCAGTCAGGTGCCACGATGATGGGTGCCTTTAAACGTGTAATAATAAAAACAACAATTTTGTTACATATCACAGCTAGGAAGCTGCATAAGAGGAACAAACAGAACCAGTGAGGGAGGGAGATACACAAAAGACCTAAGCAGTAGTATCCCCTAAGTGGAATTAAAATCCTTGTTAAGGAGTAGTTATTTCTATAGAGAATCAGAGTTTCAAATCTGTTCCCTGTGAGACGTGCCACTTAAGCATCTTTGCAGACTAAGCATATTCTTATTGAGTAGCCTGCATGGACTGTATTGCACCTGAAATTTGTCAGGCTTTCTCTAGGGGTAGCAGCTGACACAACATTTTTCAATGGAGAGAGGATGCTTATGTTTGCATCAGGACCTTTCTAACACTTACTCAATGTTGATGACCTCAGCATTTTATTTTTCATTGCCAGAATCGTGCACAAACAGTGATGTGGCATCCTTTGTTTCATTATAAACCTGAGAAGTATTCCTCTGCAGTACCAATCAAAATGCAGCGCTACAGAGGGCTAGCTCAGCTGTCATCTGTGTCCTCTGCTTCCCTGATGCTGATCTCTTAGGCAAGTTTGCTAAAAACTGGGAAGATGTATGGTTACGTAACCTCCATTTTGGGCCAGCTTCTTATGCCCTTCATGCTAAATACTACCTAACTCCATAAATAGTCCCAGCGAAGTAATTGGGACTGCTTGTAGAGTAAGGTGTGTGTGTCATTTTCACAGGAACTACCCAACTTGAATAAATATACTGGCATCTGGCCCTTTTGAAAAAAACAGTAGAACCTGGTCTAAGCAGTGTCAGGATGAGCTCCACCCTGACATCTGGTGGTGAGGTGTGGCAAGTTGTGGAAAAGAACTTCAGGGACCGATCTCATTTGCATAGGCACACCCACCACGCCTAGAATGAGACCATAGCTGCCCAAATGGTCACTTTGGCTGCTGTGGGATCCCCAGTGTCTCTGTTATTGGGGCAGGAAGAATAAATTGTTATTACCCTGATTATGGGAACTATGCTTGGAACTGTATGTGGCCTTTTGTTATGATGGAGGGATTCACCATCAACTAAGTAGCACTCACTAGGCAAGGGTCATGGGTTCCAAAACTGTGTGAATGGAGAGAGGCTGGGGACAAGTATTAATACTTGGTGGCATGGGCCCCTTGGTGAGGGCCTTACGTGCTAATTGAACTTCCTCCTCTCTCCACTGTGGAATGTCAGAGCTAATTTTGATTTCATTAGAAGTCTAGTTATAGGCTGCTGAGCTCACTTTGGGCTGACAGTGCACCAGCACTGGGGCTCTCCTACTACAAGCTGACTTCACCTAAGAGCTGAAATCACTGAGTGTTGTGCTAAGTAGTGGGGGAGCCCGAAGATATATTGTGGAGCAGTTTGCGGGACGGCTGGAGTGCCTTGTGGACCGGCTGGTGAAGCAGTTCGACGCGGAGCAGTGTGTGGATGGCAGGAGCTGCTTGTGGGCCGCGGAGCTGAGCGAAGGAGTTCGTGGGGCGGCTGGCGGAGCAGAGCTATGGGGCGGTCAGCATCAGATCATGTAAGGTGCTTCTTACCTCCATCCCATCTCCACCCAGGTTGGGAGGTAAAGCTCCGCAGATAAACTTTCGAACTCTGGGGCTGCCCTGACCAGGGACAGAGACTTTTGGGTCATTGGACTTTTGGGACTTTGGGTGATTTGGGGTTGCTGGACTCAAGAACCAAAGGGAAAAGGGCATGCCCCAATTTGCTTGGGGTGGGGTTTTTTTTGCTCATGGGTTGTGTTATGAATCCTGTTGGTGGTGTTTCCCCAACATAATGCCACATTGTTTCTCTCTGTTATTAAAAGGCTTTTTGCTACACTCAGACTATGTGCTTGCGAGAGGGGAAGTATTGCCTCTTGGAGGCGCCCAGCGGGGGTGGTGTATATTTGTCCCAGGTCACTGGGTGGGGGCTCGAGCCGGTTTGCATTGTGTTATTGGAATGGATCCCCTAGATATTGAACCCGGCCCTTCTTGCTGCCAACTCTGACGGGCAGAAGGGTTACACTGGGATCAATGCCTTTTCTGTGTAGCCTTCTGGTTACCTTAGGCTGAATTTACTGCAGCTTTATCAGTTAAAAACTGTGGACCAGTAAATAGAATTCTTCTCGTGATTTCAAGGAGATCTGGTTTAATTTCAACTTTGGGCAAAGTCAATTCCCTGCTGTGTGCCTCGGTTTCCCCATCTGTAAAATGGGAATAATAATTCTTCCCCTCTTCCATCCTTTGTTTGCCATGTCTAGTTAGATTGTAAGATCCTAGGGGCTGGGTCTGTTCCTCATTATGTGTTTGTACAGTGTCCAGCAGAGTGGGGCCCTGATCTTACTTAGGGGCTGCTACTGTTACACAAATAATAGCATTGTTGATTTAGAATATTTGACTCTCAAGGGAGCCTTTACACTCCAGTGCTCTTCTAAATCTGGTGCCATGTGGCCATTAAAAGTCAGCCAGTTTAGCCCTTTTTTCCCACTCTCATGGATTCCCCAGTTTTATCAAGGCTACTTCTAACTCCATTCCAGATTTCTCATCAGCCTAATATGCCAGTCACATGCAAGGGATCATGTTATGGCATGTTCAAACATGATCTGGCTATTGGGGTGTTATGTCATGGGGCGCACTGTCATCCGACTCACATGGGATCAGAAGTTGGAGTGGAAATCAGTAGGGTTGGCTCTAATCTTATCTCTTCTGTGGACTCAGTGTGTGGTGGGGTGATTTGAAGTGATTTAAATCACCAATTTTAATCAAGATTTAAGTCAGCAAGCAGGAAGCCTTGATTTAAATTGTTGATTTTTTGCATGTGGACCTTTGTTATTTTCCTAAAGAAAGGTATATTCTCATTGGTTGGTATAACCATTAACCATGCTGATTTTTCAACTACTAAATATAGCCTGTCCATTCAATTTGGTACATTTTTTGCTAACCAGGAGGATACACTATAGCTATACATATCAATTTAAGCAGTTACACATCGTACGTACATTTATTCAAATTCTTAACTTTTATATTTATGTTTAAAAGATGGTGAATGCCTCATTTGTTGTTTACTAGATTATTTTTTTTTTTACTTGTGATTTGTGTCACACTGCATTTGGATGGAAATTGGAATTCAATGATGTATAAAACTAGGGCTGTCAATTAATCACAGTTAACTCAAGCAATTAACTCAAAACAAATTAACTTGATTAAAAAATTAATCACGATTAATCGCAATTTTAATCACAGTTAAACAATAACAGAATACCAAATCCCGCCCCCCTCCAGCTGTCTTCTCTCCCCTTCCTTCATACAGATACCAGAGAAAGAAAAGGACAAATGCTAATTATTGTATTATCAGTTTCTAAGCCACAAAATTTGGCTGGCATTTTTTAATCAGTGATATGATTAATGCGGTGACTAAAGAAGATACCATCACATGTTGCTTTCATCTTTGGGAGCTATTTAATAATCCCTCTGTGCAGATATGTATCTCAGGCTTTGCAAAGATTCTGATTGGATGACTTCTCTGAAAGCTCTAATCGCTCCAGTTCATATTTATATTTTGAAACTTGTTAACAATAGATTTCCCCCTGCCCAGCAGGATTACTCATAACAGGGAAATAACTGTAGAGGAACTTCAAACAAGCTCCTCTGGCGCATCCTTGTTTGTGGGAGCGGATGTGCAGTGGAGTTCATTTGCTGAACTACCTGTTAAGCGAAAAGAGAGCTGTTAAAAGAATATTCTCTTCATACTCTGTAACCAAAGCATACAATAATGATGCACTGACCTCGTATAGCTCTTTTTATCTGAGAATCTCAAAGAGCTGTGTGACCATTAATTACAAGGAGAACCTTGCTAATTAGCACTAAGTGAACAGTCATGATTTGGAAATAAATCAAGGATACTGTATTGCAAACTGTACTTTCTTCATTTGTTTTGACAAGTCTAGTTTAGTTTTATTATAGAGATGGGTCTGACAAAAGATTCCAAATCCAAATATCCCTAAACTCTACAGTCGGTTGAACCCCAGACTTGAATTATTTGTGGCACTTCCATCTAAATAATGCTCAAAGCCCATCAGTATCCAAATACCCCAGATTTTGGAAGGTATGAGGGGGGATTCAAACTCCAGATCTGGATTTGAATTTTTCAGCTCCAACCTATCTCTTGTTTCAGTGATTAGTGATAATCCTATGTCTACCTTTGGGCCACTGCCCCATTCGGAAACATGGAAGCAAAGACAAATGAACTGACTGTTCCCGAATCCATATGCTTTTCACAGTTGTTTATTGAAGAGCACAGCACTGTCATCCTCCAGATAAAGCATGCATTTGGGGGCAGCTGCTCCAGGGCCCCAAACTCTACAGGCTGCTCCAAAATATTAGCAGACCTGCAGGGAGGGGACATTTGCAATTCATTATACCAGACTACTTGTTACAAGGGATGACCAAGGAGTAATTTTTTTTAAAAAAATGCTCTTAATTGTGCCCCTATCCTGCAAAAATATCCGCCCATGCAGAATTCTGTTGACTTCGAAGGGACTGTGCATGGGCAGGAGTTCCACCTTTGCAGGATAGGGGCTTTAGTGAGCACATATATGCAGTTACGGAGCTGCTAAGCAATTTTCCATTGTTCCACTTGAAATTTTGGCCTAGATCTGCCACTGTGCGCTATCAAGCATAGTTTAGTGTGCTGTATGTTATAAGAATAATTATTTCACTACAGCGCTCAGTGGTTAACCCTTTGCTGAGAAGTGGGGTGGAGTGACTGAGATTTTATTCAGCTTCATAGATTACAAGGTCTTAAGGGACCTTTACAATCATCCAATCTAACCTGTGCGTAACACAGGCCAAAATCACCCAGTTTCTGCATCAATCCTGTAACTTCTGTTTTGAACTACAGAATAATTGTTAGAAAGATATCCAATCTTGATTTGAAGCCTTGAAATGATGGAGAATCCAACATATCTGTATGTAAGTTGTTCCAACGGTTCATTACCTTCACCATTAAAATTTGTCTCTTATTTCTAGTCTGAATTTTTTAGCTTCAGCTTTCAGTTATTGGAATTTAGAGAATCAGTGAGTTGAGGATCAGTTAACCTATAATAAAGTCTTTCCACAGCCCAGTGAGACCTTTCAGCAGCTCACTACTAGACTTGTTCTATGTTATACGGGTTCTTCTGCAACCCTCATCATCATCATCGCATCTGAGCACCTTCTAGTAGTGCATTTATCACATATGGTTGTCTTTCTCCTTTTCATCCTTTTTCTCACAAAGAGGAAATTATATTGATTTTTAAATCATTTTAACTGGATGTCTGCTGTACTTTGTATTTATACTGGGGAAGGCAGGATGGAGAAGCGCACTTTACACTTGGAGTAGAAGGTAATGAGGTTTCTGAGGGTCCCCTGTGCCTGTGGGAGTTGTTTGTACAGCCTTGGACAGGCCCCTGAGAACGATATGCCTCCCTCACAAATGAGCATTCCTCTGGCACTTGAGAGCTCCATCGTCCTGAGGAGTGGAGTGGCCCAAGCTTTGATGGGCTTGCAGGAGCCCATGTTGCCAAGGAGATGCCCCTGTAGTGTATGTACTACTGGAATTTCCTAAGGGCCAGTGACTTCATGACCAAGTATACTGCATTACTGTGGTCCAGCCAGCAGATGATGGTGTGTATAAACAAGTCCAGGCCATCATCCATCAGGTTGGGACAGAGTCTCCTAACCAAGTGAGAGAGCAGAAAGCATTTTTCCTGGATACTGAGTGTCAGCGAGGAATCTGGGATGTCTAAACTCTGGACTAAATGGAGCAATTACTGGTGTGTGCCTTCAACAAAAGGAGACTGCACCATGGCTGCAAAGTCCTCAAAGTGCTGTCCTGTGCCAACAAGCCTCACTGCCGTCTTGCTCGCTTTTGGCTTCAGTTCTTAATCCATGAACTAATCCCATCCAATCACCAACCACCATTTTAGTGGTAATGAGACAGCTGTCCATGGTGAAGGATAAGGAGAGCTGTGTGTCAGCTTTATATTGTTAGCACTTGAATGCCTGCTGTCTTAGCTGTTCATCCTGTGGTTGCATGGAAATACTAAATAGGACTTGATAGAGAAATGAGCCATGTAGGATTTCGCAAGTGAGGGGTCTGGAGGTGGAGGTGCAGTTTCCCATCATAACTCTTTGGTTGCATCCTTCCAGGAATGACTCAAACCATTTCAGTGTGTTCTTTTGGATCTCTGCAATGTCCTTTAGGGAGGACAGCAATATCTCATGATTTATTGTCTCAAATGCTGCAGGGACAGCCTGGAGAAGGGGACTGGACATCTGCCCTCCATCCATCAACACCAGCAGATCATCCAGCAGAGCCACTAATACAGTTTCTGTCCCACATCCTGGTTTAAGTCCATATTGTGCTGGGTCTAAGATATTGGTTTCAGTTAAATGAGACAGTCTCATTTAACTGCTAGCTAGCTAGCTAGCCTGAGCTTATTTAGGAATGGAAGATTTGACACTAGGTGGTAATTGATTAGCTCTAATGCATTAAAATTGGATTTCTTAAGTGTTGATCAGGATACGGCATGTTTGAAGGAAGAGGGCATTGGTTAATAAGAACATAAGAGTGACCATACTGGGTCAGACCAAAGCTCAATCTAGCCCAGTATCCTGTCTTCTGACAGTGGCCAATGCCATGTGCCCCAGAGAGAATTAACGGAACCAGTAATCAAGTGATCTGTCCCCTGCCCCCCATTCACAGCCTCTGGCAAACAGAGACTATTATGGTCAAGTTGGGCACTAGTTGTTCATGACTCCCTTTGACCAGTCAGGAAGGGCAGGGCTCAGATTGGCAGATCTTGGGTCAGGTGCCTTGTCCTTCCAGTAATGTAAATGTGCCGTATTCATAGAATGAAGGCGAGTTGTTTGTTGGTCAGCAGGGGGACAGCGGTTATATCCCTGCAATCTGAGACACTTTCCAAAATACGAGAGATCTCTTCTGCAAAGTAGGATGTTCAATCTTCAGTGTTTGGTGCTGAATACTGCTGTTGACTACAGGCAGTCTGGATCGATGAAGTTGTTTACCCTCTGAGAAGCTCCTTTGGGCAAGGTTCTGTGCAGAGTGAGACGAGGTAAATTCCTTGACCTGTGGCATAACTTTGGCTTAGGCTAAAATAAAATATTTTTCTATCAGTCCCATCCTTTGTTTTCCACTACTGATGGAATTCAGGCTTCCATTCTTTTTTTTTTTTTCTTCATCTGATGCAGGGCGGTCAGAAGACCAAGGAGATCCTTTTCTTCCAAGTACCCATAAGGGTCATTTGGTATCTGCTGTGCCAATGGTCATGGCTAGGGTAGGATTATGTTACATCACATCCTTGATTCCTCACCCTGGGGGTGAAGTGCTGCGATACTTTATAAATGGGGAAACTGAGGCACTGCTGACTTTAAGTGATTTGCTCAAGTTTACAGTTATTCAACTGGCAGAGCTGGTGTTAGAACCCAAGATTCTTGCCAGGCATGATTCCCCGTCCCTTACTCTACCCACTAGACGCCTCTGCTCCACCAGCCCATTAGTTTATTTTACTTTTATTTGTGAAGACATCAGGTTCTAAAAATGTAACAAGATAGTAATGTATCAAACACAATGCAGTGCTTAGATACTACCATGATCAGTGCTATAAAAAGGCCCATGTAACAAATGACTTAGTACAGAATATATCCTTTGTCAGATGATTTGGAGGCAGAGCTCAGAGCAGTGTCCTAGGATAGAGTTTTACACCAGTTAAGATTGCTCAAATGTTTTTCCTTTGCTGTGCAATGCTTTTTAAACTGAAGCCCTGAGAGAAGAATGATGAACGAATAAATGTCATAAAAGAATAAGCACTGAAAAGTAAGACACAATATTAGAAGGCTGAATTCATTGTGTTTGCGCCAAACCCCAATATATTTCATGAAACAATGAAGGCCTCTTATATGAGTAATGGCTGCACAGAATACATTTTCAGTGAACCAAACTAGAATACAACACATTCCTCTTAAACTGGTCAGGAAAAATGACTGCAAAATGACATCTCCTTACCCCATATTTATTCACCATCTGTGACTTCCATATCAATTTGCTCAGTTTACAAATCAAAACTAGATCCTCTCTTTCTCTCTCTCTGTGCCAGGACTGCAGGCTCAACCCGCTGTGTGAAAACCAAACTCTATTCTTCTTTCTCCCTCATAAATCGTCACTATCAATAAAGACTGGAGTCTGGATTCAGCTGATGATTTTGCTGACGGTGCATGAGGCATGATAGAAAGTAGCTCGTTTCTTGGCAGTTTTGTTAGCTGTGCAGCGTGGGCAGTAGTTAAATTTTGTTTTTGTCGATAGGCTAAGTGTGCATTGCAAGGGGGAAGGGACTGTGGCCTGGACATTCCCTGGAGTGACCTTCCTTTCTCAGCCGAATCATAGAAGAATTCTAGAAGTTAGAGGTGGAAGAAACCTAGGAGGTTCTAGTCTAGTCAGGTTCTCATAGTACCCACCACTTCTGGGTCTAAACACCTCTAGTCCATCCCCTTAGGCAAAAGATATAAATCTGTTTAGAGTGCCCATTGTGGTATGTTCCATGTGACATTAACAATTGTAATTTGAACTGTTTATAGCACCTTTCATCTGAGTATCTCCAGTGCTTTCCAAAGGTGAGTAAGTATCATTATCCATGCTTTACAGATGGGGAAATAGGGAACTCAGGCATGTTCAAGCCCACATCGTGGGAGAATTAGGATTATAACCCCAGTCCTTTTGTCTCCCAGCCCTTTGCTTTAATGACTTCAGCAGCAGGATCCAAGAGACATAGCCAGCTTTCCAAAAACACGCATCTATATACAAACCAAGTATGCATGTGAATGTTCAGATAGGTAGTTATAAATTCAAACTAGGCTGTGTCATGTGAAAAATTAATGTGGATATATATTTGTACAAGCAGGCACCTGCTTAAACTGGACAACTACCTAGTTTGCAAAATAAATTACTTGTCTGAGCTCATGAGGGAATATTTTGTGGCCACAACTTAGGCACCTATTTTTGAAAATGTCAGCCAGCGCTGTTATTGGAAAACAAGTGGCGGGGGAGAAAGAGGGGGGAATTTATGGACAACTTTTGCCAAACATTTTCCCAATTTTTTCTTATTGCAAAGTCTTTTCAATATTTAATTTATAGATTTGAAAATGTTTAACCAACTTTAACTCAGTGTAAATAAGGAGCAGACAAAGAAGTATATATTGTAAATTGAATATGGCGGAGGGGTTGCTGTTGGCATCCCTAAATTTTTTAAAATTAAAAAAGGAACTTTATAAATCGTGATTTCTGTCAAGAATTCCAGGTCTGTCTGACAGAAGGCACCTGATTGTGCTGCTGAACTCACCAGAGAGGTGCTAGCAGGCCTTTGATTTCAACGGGATGTTCAAGGAACAGCAGCAGCACTGCAGCAGACCCAGTGAAGGGAAGAATCACTCTGATTGTGCATCATTCGTATCAAACTCAAAAGGCTGCAACTGATATTCCAAATTGCCAGTTTATGGGGGAAGTAACCAGCCCCGGAAATGGAGGAAGATTAAAACAATAGGTTCCAGATACGGTAGAGCAAACATCACATTCAGGCTTAGGAAAGCCTTGACATCTCATAGATGAAATGTTTGCATGTTGCTTCATAACAAGCCTCTTTGTAGCTCTGTATTTATTCACCTGTATCTTCTGCTTTGCTTCAGGAGTGTTTAAAAGGGTTTAATCGAGGGACTTTGGATTCTGAAGGGTATAGTGCAAACTGATTCATTTTTTGTTTTTTGGTGGGGTTTTTGCTGTTCCATAATGTAAGAAACATGAGGTCACTTAATGGTATTAGTGGCAGGTACTTTTAGGACAATTTAAAAAGGAATTATTCCTTATACAGCGTCGAATCAGCCTGTGATATTCACTGCTAAAGGGGGGTCAAGGAGTCAAACACCATAAATAGACTTTAGAAAACAGTGGCTAATATTATTACCAAGCATAATATCTGTACTTATATCTGCTAAGAGTGTTCAGATCTCAGACTGCAGAGCTCTGGGAAGGAATCTGTCCTGCTGTTCCACTCCCATTCGCAGCACTGCACAATTGATGCAATAGTAGCAGAATGTAGGGGGTGGGGGATTGTGCCTTTTTTTTGAAGCATCATGTATTGACCAGAGTCAGAGGACTTGATGGATCAGTGGTCTGAACTGTTACAGCAAAGACAATGTTCCTGCATTCTGCAAAAGACAGCTCAGCTCAAAGTATCAAAGCAGTTTGTACTTGGATTAGAGGACCTGGATCCTAAATCCATCCATCCTCTCCAGCAGTAAGAAGTGACATTCTTGCCCAACACTACAGATTAATGATGAGCAAGCCTGAAATGGTTCAGGAGGATTGGTTCAGCTAAGCACTCATTACTTCACACATTTATTGATCAGATGCAGATCAGTGCAAAGCACCGCATTGTACTTTGCAGGGGTTTGTGTGAATGTATTTTGTGGTTTTTGAGCCATATGGGCATATGTACACACACATGATTTAGTTTTATTTTGACATGAAACCAAATTGAAAATGAAATATAGCTCAAACTCCTCATCTTCACCTGGTTTCCGGTTGAAACTTTGCAAATATTGGCACAATTTTGATGCAGATCCATAAATCTGCCCCGGTTTGCTTGAAATTCAGCCCTAAAACTTGGGCTCAGGTTTCATGAACATTAGGAAAATGTTCTAAGAACTTTTTCTATGCTGAAAAAGTGTTATGCAACTTTGGAGTTTGTAACACTATCTGAGACCAAAAGTTTTGCATGGTTCAGCTTTCATGGCATATTTTTTTCACAGCTCTAAATCTGAATATGCTAAGAACCCTTCTTTGATCTAGAGATCAGCTGGGCATCTTGCCAGAACAGGTTCTCTCTTGACATTTCTAGCACTCACAGGTTTCTGACTCAAAATATCACAGGAGTCATTTATCTTCAGATATTTGTATTTTTTCACTTCCTAGTCTACCAAACATTTTTGAATTTTAGATCTGATTCAGACACTGTTTGGTTTGAGTTTAGGGTTCAATCGTGTTCTCATTTCATCTGGACTCATTTACCCATCGCTGTTACAGATGGAACTGGAACTATGTGGTTTGGAAGCAACAGTTGGCATGATGGGAGAAGACATGCAGGTGGGCGTGGGGGAGTTGTTTGCCTGCATCATTGTGATCAAGTCAAATGAACGGTGGAGTGAAAAGGAGATGAAGGGAAGCAGAAAAATTCTCCTGGGCAATTTTCTTGGTAATGTAGGAATAGAATTATACAAGTAATGATTGACAAATTAGAAGCACTTTACACCTAATTTCAATATGTTCAGATCTTAGGGAGGAGAACTATGTTAAGTTTCAAATTACTCACCTTGCCAGAAGCTGCCGTCTTTAAAATCAAAATCGATCTAGACATTTGGTACTAAATCTTAGGGAAACAAATTGCTTTCTATGGTACATTGCACTCTTAAAATGGCTTTATTTGGAAGTCCAGCTGAGCAAGTTAATTTAAGCAGTGCAGCTGGTAGATGATAGTCAAGCAGTTGTTACCGAATTCATTTAGTTACAGGAGTGTAAAATCACACTGCCAGGTAAACTTAAGCTAGAAATGACCTAAGGGTTTGAATTAAAGCCCACTTTTTCCATTGACTTCAATGACTATTGAATCAGGCCCTAGAGCCCGAATTATCAATGGTATTTAGATGCCTAGCTCCCATTGAGGATCTGGGCCTAGGTGACTACAGAGCACTACTTATCGTCCCAACTAGCTAAGTCGCCAGGGAGATTCAGAGGCTCACAAAAGAAGGGGAGGGCCCACAAAGCCTCTTCTGACTTGGTCCCCTGTACAACTGCAGTCCTGGGTGCCCCCCTCAGCACTGGGCTGGCTGGCTGTGCGTGGGGTAGTATGCTGCAAGGTGTAACAGTGTTTCACTCCCACTGACCACTGGGAAGTTCTGGGAGGAAATCCCTCTGGGGTGGTGCGTACTTGTATCCCTCCCCATGTGGACCAATGCCTATAAGGCACAACTGACCTCCAAGTCAGATCTTTAAACTTTGCTCTTAAGGTTGGGCCATTCTTTGGACAACACCTGGAATTCTTCCCCATGACTTTGTTCCAGGGATACCCACTGGCATTAAGACTTGTCCATTTTATTTAATGCTTCTGTGATCCAATTTAACGGACTCTCTATCCCTATGATGACTATTGCTGCTTATGAACTGCCTAGGCCTGCACACAATTTTATTTCAGGAACTAGAAAGTGTGCAGATGGTGGTGGCAGGTTCATAATATCTAAAGCTTAATATATAATAAAAAAATTACACTTAAAGCCTAATATGATATAGAGCAGCACTGATTGTCTAGTGAAGACATTATGCAAATTTCAAGTGATTTAGAGCCTCTTGCAACTGACAATTTATCAGTGGCCAATAATGACCTTCAAAAATAAAGGATTTTCTTTATTATTGTGAACCACACACACACAAAAATGCAGAAATTAACCAGTGTAAATACACTGTAGGAAGGGTGAGGGTAAACAGTTCTAAATCCCATACAAAGGGTGTAGTCGTGAGCCCTCCTGCATGCCCATGCCGGGAAGTATAATATTGCCAATCCTATGTGTTAAAAAATAATGAGTCAGCCCCCCCTAAATTATATGTTTGACTTAGAAAAGCAGGAGATTTTTTTTAAATTATATATTTGATGTGTTTTTTTATTTTGCCTTTTGAGCCTTTTATGGGTCAGTTGGGTCATGTTTTCAGGCTTTTCTCCACAACCATGAAGGCTAGAAACATACTTTTCTTTTAATGAAAGTTGAGGTTCACTGCAAATAAGCAACACTTTAAAAAATGACTGAATTCTACTGATTCCATTTATCCTTGTAAATTAATAATAATCTGGCAAATCTATCAAAAATAAAAGAATTGTTTGTTTGCCTGTATATCCCCTTTTCAGTGCTGGAGATCATCAATAGCTTTTGACATAAAGGTCCTAAGTAAAAGCCCAGATTTTATTGCCAGTGGAGGGGAAATTGCCATTTGGATGACATACAGCGTGACCTTCAACTCCTAATAGTCTAGGTAGAGTTCGTGTCCCACTGTTCATTCAGAATCCCTATCTTGAAAACAATAAGGCTATCAGTCATTATTACTTTGTCTATGGTATATCATTCCCAGCTCGGTCAATGGCTGTGAAATGCATAAATTTGCTTTTTCATCATATTCTCCCGTTCTATTATAGAACGCTGGATAGCAGTTGTGCATCCTTTCCTCTAGATGGCTGTTGTGTACATCATTATTCCTTATTATCCTCTCCTTCTCCCCCAAGACCAACCCTCAGAATCCCTCTTCTCTCTTATACTCCACTGTGATTGTAGCATTTTTTATGTTTTTAATAACAGCCTCAGCTTGTGGAAAATTAGGTGAGTTAAGCTTTTTATGTTGCAAATTGAACATAAACAGCTCCTCACCCTGCAGAAAACAATTTGAAGTATTTGTCTGTTTCTGTCTATTTATCTATTGGATGAATCACTTGAGTTATAAAAACTGTGGAAGAGAGGGGGGAGAAAACTAATAGAAATGATAATATGATTACTGCTGGTGATTCACCCAAATCAAGCACATCAATTACCCGTGAGTAGGCTGCCACAATGTCTGTGATTTTTTGTTTTAATTTAAAGCTGAATAGGCAAGTGATTTTAGGTCCTTACATATGTTTCCATACTGTTTGTTGCTTAAGGAAGATGCAACAGATATATATTCATTTTATGACTGCTCAGTAGTAGAGTCTCATAAGACTAAGGATGTGTGCCCTTTCCCTGTACCATCTTGTTTGAAATCTGGAGAAAACACTACAGACACATTTATTTACAGTTTTATTTACTGGGGAGCGATTAGACTGGCCTCCATGTCATCCTATACTTAATTTATTATGAGTCTATTTGAATTTCCTTTTGTGTGTGCACTAGGCTGACACAGCCTAGGACATTCGGATCCTCATGCTGCATGCAGAGATCACATTAAAGTAGGTGGTTGAAATACAGTGAACACCGCACTATAGTTAGCAAGAAGATTGGGAACAGGGCTTTTATCAGGAAATCACGACACACCTGGCTGATGCTGCTTTTTAAAATGTTCAGTTGGCAGCAGTTAAAAAAAGCTACTGCAAAGAGAGCATGAATGGGGATTTTCTCTAACTGCTTATGCTCAGGTGATGTATACACAGAGATAGTTGGTGCTTTAGCGATACAGTCCTAGATCCTGCAAGTCTTTAGGTGAGCACAGATATTAGGCTTTAGCTCAAGAGTGAGTGGAGGCTGTGTGTGGGCACAAGGAAAGGCAAGGATATCATGATATGTGAAATCACAGCTCTTTCTAAATGGCGTGCATTTATTAAAAAGCAATACAGCTTGAGTCCCAGCTTTGTCTCCTTTGTTTACAAAGCACTAGGCATAGTTCTCCAGTGAACAGCACACTGGTGTGCTCACTCTCATTGGTAAGAGCACAGCACCAGAGCAAGAGGACCCGGATGCAGGCAGGGCATGGGAGTGTCTCAGGATGTGGGTTTAATCAGCACCCTAAAGAGACACTTAGCTGCATGCTGACTCTTGCTATTAGTGTGAAATAAATGCATGGCTGCACAACAGTGATCCCATTAATGCAGGAGTAGGTTCCCCTGTACTCCTGGTCACAGTGTGAATGGGCTAGCTGTACCCCCATGAGCCCTGATTAGGGAGTAGACAGAGAGGAGAGCTGGTGCCTGGCCACTGGTTGGCTAGAAGACTAGAAGGAAATCCCACCCCTAATACCATGCCTCCACATTGGAAGAGGGAATGCCCTCCAGAGCAGTAGTTCAGCCCTGTCCAAGTGGGGCCAGGGGATTGGTTTCAGGCCACCTCGCTGGCTCTGGCCAATGGTTGGCCTGGCCAGAGGGTGGGGCTGGAGAGAAGAGACACTGAGGTGAGAGTTTGTGCTACAGTTGGTGGCTGGAGGGAGCAGTCCCAGATGCAGCTCAAATCTGGGAACTAGGTATCGGCCCAGGGAGGAGGCTGGGCGCAGAGCTGCATTCAGGCTGGGAAAGCAGCTTTGGGTCAGCACAGGAGTCCTGACCAGTGCAATGACCAGGGGGACAGATGCCAGACAATGCAGAAGAGACTGGGATTCACTTGTCTCAGCTCGCACTACACCCTGAAGGGCCCCTTGTGCGAAGGGTTTGTCTGTCCAGATAATAGTGTTGGTTTATATCTGATCTGAGGTTAATTCATGCCTCCCCAAAGGTGGTGGAAGGGAACCAAGGGCTTTGGGCCTAGTGAGGGGCTAGCAGGATTCCCTCAAGAATGTGGCTAGGGATTTGAGATCCACTTAGTAAAACCGTGGTGCCCCGCCACAAAAGCTTTGAGATCCTTGGATGGAACAACAGCATATTGTTATTAAATACAAAGCAGAGTTGTATATTTGGGAAGATTGTTAGCACTATTCCAGGTGTGACTCAGCATGTAGAGTTAGTCGATGTGACATTAGTTGTGCAGTCAAGGGTTGGCTTTCTGTTCTATAGAATAGATGATAGGGTAAGCAACACAGAGACAGATAATACTCGCTACAGTTAGTTGGATGGGCCCAGTCCCACCTATCTGATGACAGGCTAAATTCCCGATGACTTCAACAGTTTTGTTTGGCCAGTGGTGCTGGATGGGAACCAGAGTGATTAATTTGAATTAGTCATTTTTTTTAAGATGCATTTCCAACGCCATATTTTGTTTGTATGTAAAGTGTCAGCATTAAATCACTGGATTAACTCTGCCAAGAGGCATTGCTAACGGAACTCAGCTCGTACAGTGCACATAGAAGTCATTAAATATGTAAGCACATCCCTGCTGAGCATGGCATCAGAACTATGGATCCCAAAAGCCTTGCTCAGGTGCCATTTTGCTTCAGGAGTAACGCAGGAGTTGCTGTGTCTCTGCTGAATCCACATTTAGAAAACTGTCTACAAGAGGTTTCAAAGTAGCAGCTGTGTTAGTCTATATTCGCAAAAAGAAAAGGAGGACTTGTGGCACCTTAGAGACTAACCAATTTATTTGAGCATAAGCTTTCGTGCGCTACAGCTCACTTCATTGGATGCGCAATGTCATTGTGTTATGAAATTCTGTGGTAGATGAGCCATTTGCCGAGAATCCTAATTATTTTTTAAAGCTCCACTGCTTTATTTTCTTTCCGTGAGATCAGATCCTGGGTTTCGAAGCTTGGTTCTGCTCTCACAAATGCATTAATGAGCTGTAACTCCACAAGTGTAGAGTGTAGAATCGGAGCCTTTGATGTTCAGTAAAATCACTTGCACGAAATCCAGAACTAGGCAGATAGCTCGGTCCTGAAATACATAAATATACACACACTCTCTCGCTCTCTTTAACCCTTAAATGGGATTAGGTGGAAAAGTTGATCTAATCCATTTGGCACGTGAGTTGACAGAGGGAGAGCTGTGTTACCTGCTGTTGCTTGCAGGTGTACCCAAAATACATGCCCTTCCCTTGAGCAGTGATTTGATTGGCTTGACACTGTACTGAATCATCACCCAGAGGGCAATCCTATGTAGCAGGTGCTGAAGTGCCACACTCAATAAGAGCCACTTCTGGAAGGCACTGAAGCTTGAAATGATGTCACTGAGTTGGCCTCCTTGGTGGCTGTACTCTCATTCCTGAAAATACTCCCCGCTCCCCCCCCCGGAGAAAGGAAGGAACTCGCCAATCTCACTCTGGGGACCAACATTCCCTGGCCAGATTCTCTGGTCCTTTGAAGCTGCTAATTGGCCAGTGGATGATTCCCCTTTTGCAGGGAAATCATAGGGCTGCCATAGTAACTCTCACACTATCCCGCTCTAGTCCCCAATGTAGAGGGTGTGGCCAGGGGAAAAGGATCATGGCTGGGTCACCTGTATGTCCTGGCCATCCCTGGATGACATAGCAACTCATAGTTAGTTGTTATGCAGTCAGGTATAAAGTACAGCAGCCCTGAAACCAGCTTTAGGATTAGGAGGCCACAAAGACAGTGTAAAGATACCTTTGTACAACCACCAGCCTCTTGACCTGCAAGGGCAATGGGCCCCTCATCTGCAATGGGTGATCTGAAAAACAGGGCTGAATTCTCAGCAGTCCGCACTTTGTTGAACTGGGTCACCCATTGGCGAGCACTATTTTTTATATATTTGTCTAATATTTTTTCAGAACTACATTGCAGTTTGTTACAGACTAAAATTTCTGGTGCCCACATTCTGGCGGGCGTGCATGGCAGTGTAATTCCCCAGGGTGAAGAGGAGGAATGGATACATAGATCTTGTCAAGATACTTACAAACAGATCTTAATTGCGAATAAGCATGTGTAGATTAGGGATGAAATTGACTTTTTAAAAAAGTTATTTGAGGGAGTTTCATTTGTGCTATGGTTTAGTGTATTAGCTTCTTCCTTCTGGTGATCTAAAATAATGGCTAATTCTATATACTGTTCCCAGTGCAATAGAATTTCTTGGTCATCTTATTCTGCTCCCTGTCTGTTGGCATGATGAGCAATCTCTCTCTATGTAGCACTTAGCTCTTTGGGGCTCTGATCTCCCCTGATGCCTCTAGGTGCTACCATTGTGTAAATAACTAGTAAGTAGAGGAAAATGTAATCTGAAATATTCCTGAAAGGCAAGATCAGTTAGTGTGCAATAGATTTCTCAGTGGAAACCCTTTGAAGTCCTTTGAAACTAGTCAGGATAAAACACTGAGCCCTCTGCAGGGAACAATCATTCATTGGTAGGAAGATGACAGATCAGCAATCCACAGAACCTTCTGAGCACCAAATAAGAGTTCAAGGTCTTGGAAGATGATACAAATCCATGACAGGCTCTCTCTCCTGTGAAGTAGCATGAAGAATAATTAAGGTTTAGATTTAGAACGACCAGTCTAATAGATCTATGCCATTTAATTTCTATAAATGCAGAATGAAGATAGAAGCATAGATTTAAAGTGTAAATGACAAAATATCTTTGCAATGTCTTACTGGACAAGGGGACTGGGGAATATTTTCTGTGTTGCGACCTATTCCAATAATATTTAGCAGAAGAAAAATTCCCCACAGCATCGGCTGCCCGGGTTGAATCAGAATGTGTCAACATTCTGCCTCTTGCGATCTACATTAGATCTAAAAGATTTGGCACAAAATTTGGATCAAAGCAATTACCTATGTGGCTATTCGTTAGGGATTGTCTCAGGCACAGCACTCAGAGAAATTGAACTGTCAGAAACTAATACAGGAATAATAAGAGGACATTTCATCTTAGTTAGACACCAGAGATGAATAGTGGGTAAGTTTGAAAGAAAAAAAAATTAAATTGAATAGGTATTTGGCTTTAGTTTTTGTTAAAAGACTATAACATGAATAATGAATATATTAAGGAGAGCAGACTGGGCCTTCAATTTCTTTCAATAATGTTAGTGTTGTATATACTGGTCTGAATAAAAAGCATTTCATAAAACACCTACACGCAGCTCTGCCATGCATTATTGATGGCCCCTCTTGAGAAATCTTACATTGCTTTCAATTTTGACATAGTGATATAATAATAATAGAAAATTCAGGCATAATATTCAGACTGCATCTCTCCCTCCCCACCCCCCACCCCCGCTTTATTATTCTCTGCTACACTGAGTGAACACAAATATGCTTTCCTGATGCTTCTTTAGGCAGCCGGTACAGAGCTGTGGTCATGTCAGCAGGGGGGCGTCTGATACAGCTGGAAAGTTCCAGTGAAGTCCTGTCGGGAACCAGCTGGGGGGGAACCATCTCATGAGAAGCTGGCACTCTCCCTCTTGCCTTCAGTTTCTCTGGGGTGTGTGGATAGAGTGACTACCTGTCCCTAATTGGGTGGGACAGTCATGAAATGCAGAGTTCAAGACCCGGGCTGAATGACTCCTAGCTGCTCCACTCCTGCCTGAGGCTCTGGGGTGGCGCCAGCCTCTTCCTGGTTCAGGAGAGGGCGATGAAGTGGGCCTTAGCCCCCACTTGCCCCAAGGCCCCATCCCCTGCTCCTCCTCTCCCCCTTGAGGCCCTGGCCAGGCGAGAAGCCGGATCTGGGCATTGATAAGAGCTGCCCAGGGACCCAAGCCACTGTGAGGATCCCCGGACCCTCCACCTGCCCTGGGGGCAGGGACACGGGCTGGATGCTGCTCTTGGGGCCCCCGGCCCATCGCCCAGTGCAAGTGGAGTGTCTGGAGCTCCCCACAGCAGCCCAGATCCCTGGGCAGTTCTTACCACTGCCCAGCTCCAGCTTCTGGCCTAGCCAGGGGGCAGGGTCGGGGAGGGGAGGAGATTGGAGGAGCAGGGGGCAGGGCTCCTGCATGTGTCCGGCTTTTGCCTTTTGAAAAGTTGGTCACCCTAGTGTGTGGTGAGACCTTTGAGGTCTGGTGAAGAGGGAACAGAACTTATGCTGCTTTCAGGTGAAATGAATGTCTTCACTAGCATTCAGGATGGGAAAATTGGTTGGATACAACACAAAAAAAAGAAAAAAGAAAGAAAAGACGAACCATTGCCATGAGCTCAGTGAAAGACACAAAGGGTGAAATCCTGGACCCCCTGAAGTTAAAGTTAAAATTTCCCATTGAGTTCAAAGGGGTCAGGATTGCACCCCAGGTCTTTTCTGAAGTCTTAAAATAAGTCTGGAGAAATTTCCCAGCCCTGATGTTTGTCATGATTCCCCAGATCCAAGTTCAAAACAGGTCTGGG
Source organism: Lepidochelys kempii (assembly GCF_965140285.1). NCBI lineage: Eukaryota > Metazoa > Chordata > Testudines > Cheloniidae > Lepidochelys > Lepidochelys kempii. The sequence goes on along the minus strand of NC_136392.1, from coordinate 24,519,942 downwards.
ATCAGAACCCATAAGAAAGCTAGTAGTTGTGGCATTTCTAGATGGCAAGAAATTAATAATGGTAGAAATAACCTGTACTAGTGAGATCTCCCTCCCAGCTATAACTTTGTGAGGTAATCCAGCAATAGCAGTATGATGCTGCTTGACATTTACAGAAATGCCTATCCTTCCAATCGTGTAGGGCTATGATCGCCAAAGGAGTCTGTGAGAGTTAGGTGCCCATCCCACTGAATTTCAGTAGGAGTTGGGCACCTAATGGACTGATGTGAAAATCCCAGCCCAGGACTTTTGGGAGGAATTTGAAGGGAGGGTCCACTGAGGGTGACATTCTATTTATATATTTTTTAGCAACAGACCCACTCAGTGGAGGCATTGAGAGGAAGGATTGTTCAGTAGTTACAGTGCTAATCTGGGAACTGGAAGAGTGCAATTAAATTCCAAGCTCTGCTACAGACTTCCTGTGTGACTCTGGGCAAATCATGCAGGGCCAGATTTTCAAAGGTATTTAGGTGACTAAAGATGCATATAGGGGCTTAGGTACTTTTGAAAATCCCATTGGTTGCATATCTACACCTTTAGGTACCTACATACATTTTGAAAATCTGGCCCCATATCTCTGTCCCTTAGTTCTCCATCTATACCATGGGGATAATAGCACTGCCCTGCCTTTCAAGGTGCTTTGTGGGTAAATACACTGATTGTGAGGCACTCAGATACTATGGTGATGAGTGCCTTATAAGATAGACAGTTGACATGCCTCCCCTCAGAACCTGTAAACATCACTCTGAACATGAACTGGGGATGACATAGTCTAGACTGGACAAAAAAGTTCGCAAATTTACAGGAGAAACACCCCCTGACCATCACTGGGATGGGGAATGGTGACCTAATCAGTGTTTTCCATCTCTAGAAGCCAAATTCAGAGGTGAGTGTTACCCCAACTTAGTTTCCTTAATGCACAGTTAGTTCCAGTCAGCTGAATTTGGAGATGAAGGGATGGGGGAGGGGCTTGTATGTGTTGGGGTTTCCCTGAGATTTTTTTCCATTTGGTTCCCCAAGAACTCAGTTGGACTTCAGTTTTGTCATTTGGGTTCCTTGGGTTTTTTTGGCACAAGCAAAGCTTGACTGAGTTAATCAGACTCAGGTGCAGGGGGTGGGTATAGGGCATACCACACATCCAATGTTGCACAGCATACCTCTTCCTTTTGTACATTCACACATTACATTGCATTTACTGTACATTGCACGGCACATTTTGGGATTGGCTTGGTCACTTCGTAGGAACCAATCCCTGAAACCATGCATTGTCTAGGCACAATGGTCTCTTTATCTCATCCTATGTTTCATGCTTACTTTAGCCATTGTTATCTTGTCTATTGTCAGAGGTTCCCGGCATGTTCCCCCTTATCTTAGCTAGTACAGACATTCTGTTTCCAGCCTTCTGGTCCATTTATTTCTCTAATCCTGTATCCCAAGAAATGAGACCTCACCCATGTCCAGTGATTCACGTCAAGCCAGGCCAACAGCATGTTATGCTTTGGTAAGTGGGATAAGGAAGTTGCTGTAACATACACATGGAGGGGGCTGGAAGCCAGTGTAAGAGACACCAATTTAGACCCCCGCTGGACTTCTTTGGACTCACCTCTGGATGTCTCGAGTCATAGGAGAAGTTTCTGCTTCTCATTCTGTGATCCAGCCACACAAATTGATGTGGGTTCGATTGCTCATGCAGTCAGGCATCTCCTGAGTGGGAAGGAAGGATCAGGTTGGAAATAATGAGAACTGGTTGTCTGCTGCAAACACAGGGCTGGAGTATGCCTTCTCCCTTGCTTCTAGCAAGTAGTAATCTGCTGTTGGCCCCTGATGTGTTCAGTGATCGCTCAGTGCTTAGGGTGGTTGCTAGAGCTCTGCTTTATTCTGTGTTTGGTTCCAGCTGGCTGTGCAGAATGGCCAGAGCATCACAGCGCCTGCCCAGACTCTCCGTCTGGGAAGCTCAGCCCTTAAAAGCACAGCCTGCTACCATAGCCGTGACATGTAGCAGATTAATACCCCCTCATTGGCTCAGTTATGCTGGCTGGGGAGTTGGGGGATGGTATCAAGATTACACATTCTTTGCTCCCCTGGTCCTGGAGAATCTGCAGGCATGTAGTGGAAGTTAAATCCTAGTGAGGAAAATAGAAAGGAGCATAAATACTGGCAAATGAAGTGTAAAAATACAATGAGGAAGGCCAAAAAGGAATTTGAGGAACAGTTAGCCAAAGACTCAAAAAGTAATAGCAGGTTTTTTTTTAAGTACATCAGAAGCAGGAAGCCTGCTAAACAACCACTGGGGCCACTGGACGATTAAGTTGCAAAAGGAGCACTCAAGGACAATAGGGCCATTGCGGAGAAACTAAACAAATTCTTTGCATCGGTCTTCACAGCTGAGGATGTAAGGGAGATACCCAAACCTGAGTCATCAGAGGAGGTTTTGGAACAAATTGATAAATTAAACAGCAATAGGTCACCAGGACCAGATGCTATTCACCCAAGAGTTCTGAAGGAACTCAAATGTGAAATTGCAGACCTACTAACGGTAGTCTGTAACCTATCATTTAAATCAGCTTCTGTACCAGATGACTGGAGGATAGCTAATGTGACCTGAATTTTTAAAAAGGGCTCCCAAGGTGATCCAGGCAATTACAGGCCTGTAAGCCTGACTTCAGTACCGGGCAATCTGATTGAAACTAGAATAAAGAACAAAATTGTCAAACATGTAGATGAACATAATTTGTTGAGGAAGAGTCAACATGGTTTTAGTAAAGGGAAATCATGTCTCACAAATCTACTAGAATTCGTTGAGGGGGTCAACAAGCATGTGGACCAAGGGGATCCAGTGGATATAGTGTACTTAGATTTTCAAAAAGCCTTTGACAAGGTCCTTCATCAAAGGCTCTTACACAAAGTAAGCTGCCATGGGATAAGAGGGAAGGTGCTCTCATAGACTGGTAACTGGTTAAAAGATAGGAAACAAAGGGTAGGTATAAATGGTCAGTTTTCAGAATGGAGAGAAGTAAATACTGGTGTTCCCCAGGGGTCTGTTCTGGGACGAGTCCTGTTCAACATGTTCATAAATGATCTGGAAAAAGGGGTAAACAGTGAGGTGGCAAAATTTGCAGATGATACAAAATTACTAAAGATAGTTAAGACCCAGGCAGACTGTGAAGAACTACAAATGGGTCTCTCAAAACTGGGCAACAAAATGGCAGATGAAATTTAATGTTGATAAATGCAAAGTAATGCACATTAGAAAGCACAGTCCCAACTATACATATAAAATGATGGGATCTAAATTAGCTGTTACCACTCAAGAAAGAGATCTTGGAGTCATTGTGGATAGTTCTCTGAAAACATCCACTCAATGTGCAGCGGCAGTCAAAAAAGCAAACAGAATGCTGGGAATAATTTAAAAAGGGATAGATAATAGGACAGAAAATATCATGTTGCCTCTGTATAAATCCATGGTATGCCCACATCTTGAATACTGTGTAAAGATGGGGTCTCCCCATCCCAAAAAAGATATATTGGAATTGGAAAAGGTTCAGAAAAGGGCAACAAAAATGATTAGGTGTATGGAATGGGTTCTGTATGAGGAGAGATTAATAAGACTGGGACTTTTCAGCTTGGAAAAGAGACGGCTAAGGGGAGATATGATAGAAGTCTATAAAATCATGACTGGTGTAGAGAAAATAGATAAGGAAGAGTTGTTTACTCCTTCTCATAACACAAGAACTAGGGGTCACCAAATGAAATTAATAGGCAGCATGTTTACAACAAATAAAAGGAAGTATTTCTTCACACAATGCACAGTCAACCTGTGGAAGTCCTTGCCAGAGGATGTTGTGAAGGCCAAGACCATAAAACGGTTAAAAAAAAACTAGATAAATTCATGGAGGATAGGTCCATCAATGGCTATTAGCCAGGATGGGCAGGAATCATGTCCCTATCCTCTGTTTGCCAGAAGCTGAGAATAAGCGACAGGGGATGGATCACTTGATGATTACCTGTTCTGTTCATTCCCTCTGAGGCACCTGGCACTGGTCACTGTCAGAAGACAGGATACTGGGCTAGATGGACCCGTGGTCTGACCCAGTAGGGCCATTCTTATGTTCAACCCTCTGCACCTGGACCTGAAGTTCAGGGATACTCTGCAGGATGTGGGAGGTTCTAACTCACCTTTGCCCAGCACAACTGCTGTAATCTGGGGCACGGACTGAGCCCACAGTGTTTGTGAGAAGCCATTCAAATCCCAAGGGCTTGATTGGTTACATTGTGTACATGCCCTTTATTATTGGCTCTTCATGGAGATTTTCCAAGTGGGTTTTTGTTTGCACAAATATTTGGGGACGAGCCATTCTTTACCTTTATTGCCACTTGCCAACCAGGCTATTCCTCTGCAAACCAGAGTATTCCGTATTAATTATTCATTATCTGTCATTTGTCCCCCTCCTATTTTTAAAAGTTTGAGTCATCCAATCATGAAGATGCACTAATATCATGTCAGTTGAGTGACCATTCGTACACTGTATAGTGAAAAATGACTCAAAATGAGCTGGTCCCATAAATTATCTGATGCATCCAAATAACAAATACAGCCAGAGAAATCAGGTTTGCTTCACAGATGCCTTGTGAACAGCAAAAAGCCTTAATTCGTGGGTTAATTTTTTGCTCTAATAAGCAGACAACACAAATCAGACACAAAAATGTACTGGCAGATCCAGATTTAACTGTAACATGCAACATTCCAGGAAACAATTAGCAATCATAACATTATGTTTCTTCCTGTTGCTGTCAGCCATGCCTGAAACACCCACTCCACGAAATTACAGCATTAGGATCAGGAGTGTGTATCAGTCGACAAGCTGAATACCCCTGAGTGCTTTGCAGTGAAACAGGAAAGTACGTATTTCAGATAGAGCCGAATGGAAGGCACATCAGCCGTTTGGTGGTAAGCGCTGCATACTTACGGGGTGCTGGAAGAAGAATACTTTCAAAAGCATTATGCAGGAAGCATCCTGCTCTCAAGACATAGAAGAAGAGAAGGGGGAAGAAGATGGGTAAAGGTGGGTCAAGGGAACAAAGGAGGAAAAAGGGGCTGAAAAGGGAGGAAAATAGGAAAGGATGAGAGAATCAATAAGAGGGAGGGAAGGTGTGAAGCAGAGCAGAGTGGGAGCAAATAGTGCAGCCAAATAAGGTGCCCTCTCATTTGGCTTTTCTGCGTGCACAACGTATGACTACCCAAGCTCAAGCTTCAAGCACATTCCTGGGGTTTGCAAATATGCCTAAGGGAGTTAGGTGCCCCACTCCCATTGAATTTTAAGAGGATTTGCTGCCCATTTCCCTCCAGACTCTGAAAATCCCAGCCTACCAGGTACATTTCCCACTCTCATTCCCTCCCTGTCTTACTCCCTTTCCCTCACTCCAGCCACCTCTTGATTTTTTCAGTCATCTGCTTCATTCATTCCAGTCCCCATGTTCCTTATTGCCACCGCTCCACCCTCAGAATCACTCTGAGTCAGTAATGAGCAGCCAGCCAGCCAGCCATATTCAGACACACCTGAGAAGTCCCACTACACCTCCAGAGTCAAGCCTAACGAAATTATCATAATACAAAGTGAAAACCAGCCCAGCCCTGACACTCATCTGAACCAATTCTCTTGTCTGCTAGAGTTCATCCTATCAAAGGGCACATGTCATATGTTATCAATCCCCAGGGAGAACAGACCTTGCAAGTACTACTTGATAACACTCAGGCTAATGGAATTATTGCAGTTCCAAAAGAGGGATGGGGGGTGGGTGTGTGTGTGTGTGTGTTCAGTCTTGTATCAATGACCTTTGGTGAGCCTTTTTCTCTCTCTGCCACTACTCTGAGCCCTTTGTAACACTGTAATTCAGAAAATCTTTATTTTCTATTCAAACAAGATACAGCATCATTATTGACCAATTTCAGGTCTTAAAATAGAGCCCTGCTGGAGTCTCAGAATTGTTCCTGAGCAATCCGATGGCTTTCAGTTCAGCCGTTGGCTGAAACGGACTTACGGGTGGGATGATCTTGCGTGTGCTAATCACAGAACTTCATCCACTGTCTTATGTAGTATAAGCTTAGTGTTGGTGGCAAAAAAACAAAGGTAGGCACAAAGAGGGTCTGGTATGAGGGATTCCTGCCAGGCAACCTCTGGCTGTGGGAGAAGCAAAGAAATCCCTACTCTCCTCCACCTTAGCAGCCACTAGTTTGCATCTTAGTGAACTACTGCAGTCCCTTATTTCTTTTGTTAATCCTGAATGCTTCCACTCAACCCCCAGGACCCAACATGTCCTGCTACAAAGAACTGCCTGTTTGCTTCTGAGATAAACCCAACCCCATCCAAGCTGACCTTTTGAGGTGCCAGGATACAACAACACTAGCCACCCAAGCTGGCCTTTTGGGCAGAGGATACAGCAACACTTTTCCTCTCTGAATTCAGCCAATTCACACCCAAGGAAGCACAGCAGGGAAAATGAGGCACCAGCTGCCACTCTGATCAATGCCCTTCTTGGCTAATGAAAGAAGACCCCTGCTAAGGGAGATCATCAACAGCCCAGAAATGCACACCACAATACACCTGACAGTTAAGAAACCATCGCCCAGTGTAACCATCCTCTCCATCTGCCTTCCAGTATCTAACCTGCATTTCCTGTGCAAGCTCACTGAGAAAAGCTCACAGACAGTCACTTCCACCTCTGCTTAGGCACTGCAGACATCTTAGTTGCTTCACAATCAGGCTTTAGGCCAGGATACAGAGCAAATAGTTGACTGATGATTGGTCTCCTCATGGCCATGAACAAGGAACACCTATCCATGCTCGTCTTATGGGACCTTTACAGCATTTGATAAAATCACCTATTGATCCTGCATCAGTCCTATCTCAGACATGGCATGGAGCAGAAGGTCCGTGCTTATATGGCTCCAACACTGCTTCTTGGGCTTCATCTGGAGAATTAGGATGAGCACCTGCTCCTCCACCCCACATCTCTCTCTAATGCAGTCACAGAGTGATCAATTCTCTCCTATCATCCACAGGCCTGATGTCAGGGCAGGGAATTGGCTGAGAGTCAGAGAGAGGATGTACAGTTGGGTGGTCACCTTTACCCACAAGGTCAATGGATGAGGCAACAAGGCCAGTATGCCCATTCAGGAAAAAATGATGAGGTTATTAGTTTTAACTGTTGGTGGATGGCAGGCACCTCTCAAAGGGAGCAGTGTGACATTCACTTCAGGTTGTCCTTTTCTGAGGTTATGTTCAAACAGACATTTAATTTAATGCCTCAAGTGCCAAGGGACTGTTCTAGGGCCTTTACTGTGAGAAAGTGTACGGTTCTCCTTGGGGCCTGTCTTGTACTACATCTCAAAAGGCTTTAGCACAACATTGGGTACTGCATAAACCACAAATCCCACCATCTTAATGTTACTCTTCTAGTATTCTGCCTCAGAACGTGACCAGGGTCAAGTGCAGCTCACAGGAAAGTGTAAAAGTGTAGAACCATTTGGTTGAACATTCCTTCAGGCTGTGTGAGATCATATCCGCTAACATTCTTTCTCAACGCTGTCCGAATATATGGGGCTAGACCCTCAGTTCTGACCGTGATCTGCTCAACTCAGCACCTGACGTGGCAGGCAAAGGTATTTGTTTCATTCCTTGGAGCTACTTAGAATAGCAATAAAGCGACTCTAAGTTATCCCAGTTATAATTGGCCCTCAGGGCCATTCCAGCAGCCCTGCATCACTAAAGTGCAGTAGCACTTCAGCCAGATGCTCTTCCAATCAACCATGACACCAGTATGCCTCCTACACCAGGGCCTACTAGGTGTGCTGAGGAAATTCCCCCGGCAAAGTGGGCGCCTCACCTGGCCACTTAAGTCTGCTTTGTGCTGATAGAGTGGAGCAAAGCAGATTTTGCAGGAGTCAGAATCTGGTCCCTTGTCAGTTCCCATGTCCCCCTTGCCCCTCCTTCCAATATATTACTTCAAAAAAAAATCCTGCTTTGGTATTAATGAATATAAAAACTCCTATTTACTTTACAGGATTAGTATTTGGCCCCTGAATGTATCAGAGCAGTCGGGCCCATGCGATACAGCTGTATCCGTCCAAGTGTGAACCCACAACACGCAACACACAGGGAGAGAAGGATGTTCTCTGTTTGCTAAGCCCAGTGTAGCCTTTTGAGGCAGCCAAGCTTTCTCTTTCACTCTGGACATTATTCTTTATTGCACATTTTTGTTCTTTTCTGGCCGAGGGTGCTTTTACATTCTGGCCAGAGTCCAGCCCTTCCCCCTGCCCCCATGCTAATATCTTCCCAAACCTTTCCCCATTGTTTTAGGGCTCATCTGTGTCATTTCTTCCTGCTTTCTAATGATATAGGCACAGCCAAGTAGAACCCATTAGTGCTCTATGACAATGTAAAAGCCTCAGGACAGCAGGGATGTGAAGGACCCAACATCTACAGGAATAACAGGCTTGTTGGTCACTGCTGCATGGCACAAGGGTAGTGCTGGTTTGTTTGCCTCTTCAGAAGCTGAGCATTCTGGGTAATATTTTTCAAAAGATAGTAACTGGCTAAGGAAGTCAAAGTCCCATTGAATCAGCTTTAGGTGATTGTGCAGAAAACTTATTGCTAGGCTATTAAGTCAATTGAAGGGGAGGGTTTAGGGAGAAAATTCTTTACAGATGACTTTTTTTTTGCTGCACCCTTATATTCTATTGTTTAGTTCTGCAGGCAGAAAATGCTTATTGAATCTCTGCTGGAGGGAGATAAAAGGAATTTCCAATGGCAGCAGGCTTGTTCATCAAAGCACATGGTTTTCAGGTGGTAATGCTTGTCATCTATTTGAAGACACACACATGTGCAGGCTTTCTTCCACCAAAAGCCAAAAGCAAGCCACGGGGATGTGCCCAGCTGCCAGTTGTTTAGAAGGAGTCAGAACACAACTGCTTAGCAGCATTAACTGAGTAGGTTTCTAAAGATTACCACCGAGGATTTTGTGTTTGATAGGAATGCAGGTTTGTGACCTCCTGGCCCATGACACAGGCCTTGTTAGGCTGCTGGGCTGGCAGAAATACAGCCAGTGCTTAGGGCTAAAGCTAGTAAAAAAAAAATCCAAACTGTATTTTTTAAACATAGCTATAGGTGGAAATGGAATTTTTTCTCCCCCAAATTCCATTTTCTTTTGAAAATTAAAAAATTTCAAAAATGTATTTTCATTGACATTTATATTCTCTCTCTCTCTCTCTCTCTCTCTCTCTCACAGACACAAATAATTTCCCAACTAGCTCTAATCGGAGGTGTCTATATATCTCTCTCCCTGGCTCATTAAACCCTGGCTAGTTTTAATTTGTGGCAGAATGTCTGTGTTTTGTAATGTGACACGGGAGGGAATGCTTAAGTAAAGTTCTGCATTATACACTCCCTTTCCTCCAGCACCTCAGCTTAACTCTTTGCTGAAGCACATGCCATAGTTTGGTCTTTTCAGGATTTTTTCAGAGAGCATTTAAGTTTCAGGGCTATCGCATATAAAACCCGGATAAATGGATATTAATAATTCCTAGTCAATTTTTAAAGAGAGAAGACCATACAATTTCTTAGTAAAACAAGCGTTCAATGCACACAAAACATACAGTAAATAGCATTAAATATTGTAAACAATATTTGCAATACTACAAATAATTTTAAACAAAGTGAATAAGCAGTGAATAAGCAGTAGTTACTGGTGTTTCTTTCACAGAGTTTGCCCCTTTTGTTTCTGTTATATACATTCAATTATAAGGTTTCAACATAACATTTTCTATGTTTTAGCACACACATCAAAACACATCCCCCCTCCGATCCGATTTTCTCTGAGATGATTTCTCAGTCTTTATGGCGTGACCGTAAAATGGAGTGTGTCACCTGCATGCGTCAGAGCTCGAGAAAAGGCAGCATCTCAGTCCTTTCAAGCACTTCAGAGCCCTGTCAGCAAACAAACAGTCTGGGAATCATTACAGCTAGCAGCATTCCAGCCCTTGGAATGCCGGTCCTCTCAGCTGCTGGTGAGACAGAAATCTGTAGCCTGTATCCAAAATGGATTAGGGACTGGGAGCAGCCTATAAAATATCCACTCTCTGGGTTTCTATGAGGCTCTCACGCTATAGGGAGCCATCTTCTCCCCATAAACCCAGGCAAGAATTCACAAACCTTCCCCTCATGAATTGCTGCCCCAGTCTCTCTCTTTAACTGAGCCAGAATCCCAGTTCAGAGCAGTTAGCTGATAGCTCAGTGTACGTTCCCCAGGCTCTGTAGCTGCTACGGGTGACAAATGCTCCCCTCCCAGCTCTCCCTCTAGGTCCATAAAACACACCACAATGGACCAAATGTTATCCTAATGGAAGGCTTCCCTAGTAAGTGAAGCTAGAATAGCAGTGCCCTGTATCCAGGTTGGTACAGGGATTGGGAGCCAGTCCTAACAGAAGACACATCTTTTGGTCCTGTGTTGCTCAGTTGCTGAATCCACAGGGCTGTAACTCCTGTATTTATAACCTCCCCTACCCCTTCACACTTTGGCTCAGCTCTGAGGAAACTGCCACACTCTGGTCTAACACTAACACGGCTGTTACTCTGAACTCTGGTCTAGAAGTGTCTGGATCCTTCTGAGTTGCCCTATCTTGCTCCCTGAATGTGTGCGGAGTATCCAGCTAAGATCCATGCCTCTTCCACCTTCCTGGGAAACAAAGCCAAATGCTAACTCCACCTGGGCAAAAATTGTGTTGGAGCCCTGCCTTAACTTCAAAGGAATTGCCAGCACAGATGAGACCCATGGTCCATCTAGTCCAGGAGCTCGTCTCTAACCATGGCTAGAGCAAAACACTTCATAGGTACTTGTCTGTTTTTTTCTTATTTCCTTCCACTGTCTTCTTTTCCCCTCCTTGTTTGCTTTCTCATCTACCTGTTCAATTGTCCTTCTCCTCCCTCATTGTCTTTTTCCTACTCACCCTTCTACCACCATACCCCTCTTCACATGTTCCACTTCACAGCTCCTTCCATATCTCTGTCCAGCACTATCAAACATATGCCAGGAGTCATTTAAAAAAGTACCTCTGATAATGCTGGATGGTTTATGGGGATGAGTAACAAGATGTGGACCCTTTCAGCTCTAGCTCCTCTATCTAGCACAGGTGATGGATGGCAGGTGCCATGGAAAGTACCATCTTGCAGGTTAGTGGTTGTGACGGGTTTAGTCACAGAAACTCCCTCAAGACTGTCACTAGATGTGCTGGGATACCACTGAGAACAAACCCCCCTGCCAGAGAAGGCTACCCTCCACTCTCATCTTGCTGAGTTAGACACTCCAGTCAGCTACAGCACAGAGCAAGAGGTTGGGCCACATGCCCCTGCAGTTCACAGAAACTAAGATTCACTTAGCCCAGGGGCTTCTCAGTTAACAGGGACTTTCCCAGCACCCAGTATTCAGTCTTTCTGGAAGCCTAAACCCCAAATGAATCTGTTTTACTCTGTATAAAGCTTATACAGGCGTGATGGGTTGGATCTCAGAAACCCCCTTGGGACTGCTACCTGATGTGCTGAGACTACCCCTGAGCCCGTTTTCCCTGCCGGCTTGGGACTTCAGTACCCTGTTTTGTTGAGCCAGACATGCTAGCCTGCTGCAAACCCAGACCCAGGTCTGAACCACGTCCCCCACAAGCTGCAGGCTTAACTGAAAACAGCTTAAGAAGTGTTCCTGTCTCTAGCACCCAGATACCCAGTTGCCAATGGGATCCAAACCCCAAATAAATCCATTTTACTCTGTCTAAAGCTGATACAGTGTAAACTCATAAATTGTCCACCCTCTTTAACACTGATAGAAAGATATGCACAGCTGTTTGCTCCCCCAGGAATTAATTACTTATTCTGGGTTAATTAATAAGTAAAAGGTGATTTTATTAAATATAAAAAGTAGGATTTAAGTGGTTCCAAGTAATAACAGAAAGAACAAAGTAAATTACCAAGCAAAATAAAACAAAAAAAAGCTCAGGTGGTAGCTAGGGGATTTCTCATGACTGCAGCCCCTTGTTCTGTTCCGCCCCCTTTTATAGCTTTGATACAAGGTGGGAATCTTTTGTCTCTCTGGGTCCCTACCCCTCCATCTAAATGGAAAAGCACCAGGTTTAAGATGGATTCCAGCACCAGGTCACATGTCCTGTGAGACCCCAAGCCTTCATTCTTCCTGGCCTGAATTATAGGCAGGCTTGCAAGTAAACAGAGCCATCTACAGTCAATTGTCCTGATTAATGGGGGCCATCAAGATTCCAAACTACCATTAATGGCCCACACTTTGCATAATTACAGTAGGACCTCAGAGTTATATTTCATATTTCTAGTTTCAGATACAAGAATGATACATTCATACAAATAGGATTATACACACTCTGTAGATTATAAATTTTGTAATGATACCTTACAAGAGACCTTTTGCATGAAGCATATTCCAGTTACATTATATTCACACTTATTAGCATATTTTCATAAAATCATATGGAGTGCAATGTCACAACAGGGTAAACTCATAAATTGTTCGCCTCTATAACACTGATAGAGAGATATGCATAGCTGTTTGCTCCTGCAGGTATTAATTACTTACATACTTTGCTTAAATAAGCAAAAGTGATTTTATTAAATATAAAAAGTAGGATTTAAGTGGTTCCAAGTAATAAGAGACAGAACAAAGTAAGTTACCAAGAAAAATAAATCAAAACACACAAGTCTAAGCCTAATACAGTAGGAAACTGAATACAGGTAAATCTCACCCTCAGAGATGTTTCAATAAGCTTCTTTCACAGACTAGACTCCTTCCTATTCTGGGCCCAATCCTTTTCAGACCAACGTTGTGGTTTATGGCCTGGGTCCAGCAATCAATTACACCCCCATAGGTACAGTCCTTTGTTCCAGTTTCTTTCAGGCATCTTTTTGGGGTGGAGAGACCATCTCTTGAGCCAGCTGAAGACAAAATGGAGAGGCTTCCAGGGCCTTTTATTTTCTCTCTCGTAGATGGAAACCCCTTTGTTCTTCTGTGCAAAATCACAGCAACAAGATGGAGTTTGTAGCCACCTGGGCAAGTCACATGTCCATGAATGATTCAGCTTTGTGTAGGCCGATGCCATTGTTTACATGTTAGTTTGAACATTCCCAGGAAAGTTCAGATGTGGATTGGTGTCTCCCAAAGCCCATTGTCAGTTAAGTGTTTCTTGAGAGGACTATTCTGAGTAAGTGCCCATTCTCAAGAAGCTGACCAAATGCTTCACTGATGCTACTTAGAATCAAACACATTGAGATACAAGTACATAGTCAATATTCATAACTTCAAATACAAAAATGATACACACATACAGACAGCATAATCATAACTAGCAAATCACAACCTTTCCATAGACACCTTACTTGACCTCCTTTGTACAATATTTGGTGCAACTATAGGACCTTGGTTGCAACAATGATCTATACAATTACAGTTCATGTCAATAACATCACAGTGGTGGCCTGTTGAAAATGAGGTGATGGGGAGGGGTTCAGTCCAGTTCCTAGCACACAAGTATCCACATCACAAAAATCACCATCACAATTAGCCCTGGTGGGCACTCTTGATGGCAGTCCTAGCAGCGAGATCAAGGATGGAATGGACCATGGAGTTGTCCATAACTGTATGGCTCATCTGTTTCTCTTAGTATTAAGGTGCTGATGATGTAGGTTTTAGTTACAGAGTGCAGTGTAGTCTTTGAGATAGCCCTGGCCTGGTTCTACGCAGAGACACCCATGGACCTGAGACCTCACACTTGCTATAAATATGCATCTTTTTTTTTAACCAAGAACAGGGACTCATTGCACAGACATGCCCTTTGAATTGGTTGCTTTTTGAGATAGCATTGAAGCTAAATGAAGGAATAAATAAATAAGTACAAAATTAAAGGCCTCTTCAAAAAGTCATTGTCATTTACTAAACCTTTCAAAGGAACACAGGAAAAGGGAGAAGTGCCCATTAGGAGAATAAACAAATTCACAGGTCTGAATGTCAAATAAAATTGAGCAAAAGTTAATTAACATAATGAGTAGTAGAAGGTGGAGTTCGGCATCAGCAGAGGTTGTTTACCTATTAGTATTTTCTTTGCTAGCTTGGAAGGAGAGAGCAGCCATGATGGAATTAGTATATACTAGATGCAATCCCCATAGCTACCTTTCCTGGGAGAAATCCGTTTCTGATTCTTAAAAGCACTTTTATTGTGTCTTGGATAAATTGTAACTGAGAATCTTGCTTGTGCTAGAGTCTCTGCAAATTGAAATCACTCTGAAACGGTTGTCCAAATGCTGGACACTCATTAACCAAGGGAACTCCCTGAAATTTCCATCTACGGATTTCCATTTACTTCAGTGGGTTTTAGATCAGCCCCCCAGTGCTGGACTGCTTATGATTGCAGACCTTATTGAAAATGATTCCCCAGAACTGAACTACTTGTAGTTGAGAGTTAATCCCCTTGAAATCAATCACTTCTGATCCCTGAAGCTGCTGTTCTGTTGATGGACCATTAGCAAGTGAGAGCCTATCTCCCAAAATCATCCCTCTGTCTCCCCTTTCTGAAACCAGCACTTTCCTGTTATTATGCCAGCTGATTGAACAACTGTAATCAACTCTTTTCTGCTCCATAAAACAGTTACTGCTAATTACTAATTATTGGGTCTAAGCCTCCTACCATATCTGGAAGCATTATACTGATTGGGCGTTCACAGTGATCATTGGTTTTAGATGAGCCATTATTCACTTGTAAGCAGTTGGATATGGTACCCACATAGTTTTTAATAGACATGAGCCAAAAATGTTTGAAAAGGAGGTCTAAGGTTGTCAGACAATAATACTCATACACATTTTTATATACATTAATATATTCTATTACTGATTGCAAAATTAAATTCAAGTATTTGCAAATGTAAGTCACCGGTGTTAGACATTACTCACCATTTGCATACCCAACAGCTTGATTTGCGTAGGCAGTCACAATAATTGCATGGGCAAATGTAGCAACTTTGTGCACTCTTTCATGTGGAATGACCTAAAGTCTCCTTCTGTTAGAAAACTTGCTGCTGAATCTTTGCATAAATAGTACATGGCAGAAGCAGAGTAGAGAGTTGGTATGGGGAATAATCATATCACAAAGTCATGATGTGGAAAATTTAGAAACACAAACTGGATAAAAGCTATGCCCATCCTTTTTTCTGAGGGATGTCCTTATTTCTAGGGATGGATGAAGAGAGCAGGTCAGAAAATTTTCATTGAAATAGTTTTCCACTGGAAACTGACAAACTAAAAAAAATTGAAAAATTTTATCAATGTTGATTGATTATTTTTCCAATGAAGAAATTTAGAACTTAACTTCTTTACTTATATTATTAATACTTGATAATTCATCCCCAGGGCATGGGGAATAAGGGAAGACCATCAGGTCCAGGATCCACGTGTTATGGTTTGCAGTCCTCAGGTTCAATGACATCAGTTTAGCTGATATTATTCTTATGTATCAGAGAAATGCTTGGTATCTATCAGGTTCAGTGCACCTTAGAGTTTGGACTCACTTGCCTCTGGTGATTTGTGATCTTGATATTGTTTAAAGGTTTTAAATAAAAAGCTCCAAATATATTTGCTGGAGTTAACATTTTTCTAATTGCATGAGTTGCCCTGGGATGTCTGGCATGAAGGGCAACATGGAAAGATGTCTCGTTTGATTTGATTTGCCAGAAGAGACTTCCCCTAAGTTTCTGGCCCCTTGGCTCAGGAATCAAGGTAAGGCACATTTCCACATAAGAACGGCCATGCTGGGCAGAATAATGGTCCATCTAGCCCATTATCTTGTCTTCTGACAGTGGCCAATGCCAGATGCTTCAGAGGGAATGAACTGAACAGTGCAATTTCTCCAGTGATCCACCTACTGTCCTCCAGTCCCAGCTTCTGGCAGTCAGAGGTTTAGGGATACCCAGAGCATGGGGTTTATCTCTGACCATCTTGGCTAATAGCCATTGATGGACCTATCCTCCATGAACTTGTCTAATTCCTTTTTGAAGCCAGTTATACTTTTGGACTTCACAATATCCCTGGCAATGAGTTCCACAGGTTGACTGTGTGGTGTGTGAAGAAGTACTTAGGTTGTCTGATGCCTATTAATTTTGTTGGGTGGCCCCTGATTCTTGTGTTGAAGGAATAAATAACATTTCCTCGTTCACTTTCTCCACACCATTCTTGATTGTATAGACTTTTATCATCTCCCCCCCTAGTTGTCGCTCTTCTACAATGAACAATCCCAATCTTTTTAAACTCTCCACATATGGAAGCTATTCCATGCCTCTAATCATTTTTCTTGCTCTTTCATGCAGCTTGCAGGCATTTCACTCTTGTGACCGTTTCTTGTGATTTGCCAGAAGAGCCTTCCTCAAACTTCCTCTTCATATGTTGGCTCTTGCAGATTGGAACAAACAAAAAACAGTAAGGAGAAAGCAGATTGATGACCGGTTTTTGTTCAGAGCTGTGGAAATTTTCATATTTCATTAAGTTTTGAGTAAACAGGGCTGGAGTTTGGGGTGAGTCAAGCCAATGATCTGAGTGAATCAAGCTTGGGTCCAAATTTCAAATGAGCCTGGAATCCAAATTCAAATCTGTATATCAGTTCCAAGTGATCCTTGGCCCACATTTTGAGTACATCAGAGCTGAACTATGATTTCAAATGGAAACGGTGAGGTTTTACATGGTTTGACCTCAGTCCCTGCAAAAGGTGGCAGTTTGGGCCAAGCTTGACTTTATAATGTGGCTTCATTTGAACCCACTGAAATTTAAAGAATGGCCCCAAACCATTTTTTTAAATGATTCACACTTGAGATGTGCCTGAAGTGGAACAAATGAATCCAAAGTCCTTTAGCCTTTGGTAAAGTTCAGCTCCAGACCTGTGTTTCATGGACTGGGTCCATCTCTACAAGATGGATCTAAGCCTCCAGGAACTTTGAGAAGTTTGGATCAAGATCTGGATCTGAACTCAGTGTCTCAGGCCCATCTATAGTTTGCAAAAACTCCTGTAAACCAAAAGGGCCTAATTTTTCATTGTTCTGGCTGGAATGAATAGTTTCAGATTCTGCTAGGGGGACTATGTAGCAGAGTTAATGTGCCTTTAAGACTGTAAACTAAGGACTGTTTTCCTTTGAGTATATTTTTGAAATGAGCCGGTGGCACTCCGTACCTCAAAGCAGCACCCTGGAACCCCCATATTCACCACTGTCATATAATTATGATATGTTTCTTACAAAGTATGCCTTGTGAGCTATCATTTTAAAAATCTTGATCTGTTGAACATTAATATCCTGTTGGATTGTATGTGTTATAATTGTATGTGCAGTTATGAAATTTTGCTATATGTGTGTTGTGTTGTGAGGTTGGGAACACCCACAATCAGCTTTTCAGGTACAACAGTGGAGCAGCCAGACATGCTGATGGCCTATTAAAGGCAATTGACTCTTGACGGCCATCCCAGAAGACTTGTCAGAGAGAACACGTAGACAATGGAGACTTCTTGACCAATGGGGACTGCCTGATCCCCATATCAAAAGATCTTTCCAGCAAGCTGGAAGAAACTATAAAAGAGGAGAAGTGACAGCATGACTTGGCCTCAGTACCCCAACTCAATACCTGGAACTCAATACCTGGAAACACGTCTGGAGGACAAAGACTTTGAACTGGGGAGGGTGGTCCCAGGCTGAAAAAGAGTCCCAACCTGTGTACTGAGGAACTGTAACATCTGTCAGGGTGAAACACTGCTTGATTCATATCCTGTTATTTTATAGAACTCAGACTGAAAATTTACTTTTATTTCTTAAGTAACCAACTTTGATCTGTATGCTTGCTACTTATAATGGCTTAAAATCTATCTTTTTGTAGTTAATAAATCTTTTTTATGTTTTATCTAAAACAGTGTGTTTTGGTGGAAGTACTTGGCAAACCTCAGTTCAGTTTACAAATGCTAATGTGTGTCCTATCCACATCGAGGGATGGACAGACTGGGTAATGAAGTTACCCTGGTCAGGCTTCTGACTAGTGAAGGATGGTACAGTTATAGGGTGCAAGACTGGGGAGCTGGGGGGAATTGGCAGGAGCCGCTCTATTGCTGGTTCATGAGTGGCTGGGGAAACCATTCATATAACTCAGTTGGGTGTGTCCCTGCCTGTGGATGTCTGTGTAAGTACAGTACCTGCTAGAAGTTTGTAGCTTGCCAACAGCATCAGAGTGTGAGAGGCAGCCCAGGTTGGTGAGACAGAGGGCTCAGCAGTCCCAGAGTCCAGGTTGCACCCCAGGGACCCTGTCATGGGGCCACTTGTAACTTTACTTTTATTACTTATTTTATAGGCCCTCCAAAGACAAAAAATAAAGAAGACATGGCTTCTGCCTCAAGGAGCTTACTTTCTAAGACTTTAGAAATGGCATAATGTGGGGTGACAGAGAGGAAAGATGAAGGTTATAGCAGTACTGCAATGTGGTCAGTCTCTTTCATCATGTGCCATCACAGTGGTTCAGTTATTTTTTATTATTATTTTAAACATCTACAAGATTAGGAAAATAATATTGTAAGACAGTGAATATTCTTGACTGACTTATGGGCATCATAGGAGAGGTGAGTTTTTAGTGGTGATTTAAATCAAGAGGAGGTGGAGGCTTGATCAAGCAGGGTAGATAGGGAGTTCCATGAAGTGTGTTCCATGAAGGGAGTTCCAGCTGTGTGATAATAGTTATGGATATCATTATGGGAGAAATGGGCAAAGGGTGGGCTTCCAAGCATCATTTGCAGAGCTGAAGGGGTGAAAGACTGACAAGATAAGAGTTTAGATTGGATAAAAAAGGAGTGTGGAGGAACAGAAATTTGTACTTGCTGTGATGCAAATGGGGAAGCCAGTGGAGGGATTCAAATGAGGGGGGAATGTAGTCAGATCATCAGGTTAGTAAAGTATCAGGGGGTAGCTGTGTTAGTCTATAGCCAAAAAAACAACAAGGAGTCCAGACACATTAAAGCACATTAAAGACTAACAGATTTATTTGGGCATAAGCCCTTGGGCATAAGCTTTTGTGGGTAAAAAACCCATGTTTTTTATCCACAAAAGCTTATGCCCAAATAAATCTTTAGAGATAAGTCTTTAGAGATAATAACCTTAGTGATTGTTCTTTGGATGGACTGGATATGGGCATTGTGGCTAATAAGGAGACCACAGAAGAGTAAAAAATAGATTTGAGTTGCTCCTGCTTTAAAGCTTTGGTTTCCCATAGCTGTCCTGGGCTTTAGTCTGTGCAGGTGAAGAAATGGGAAGTGGAAGACTAGGCTAACAGATTTATGCTACCAAGCTAAGGAAGACAATAGCGATCTCTTTTTCTTGCTGTACTCCTGTGTTCTTTCAGGACTGGGAAGGGAACACAATTAGGTGTATGTTATTCAGATGACAATCCCCACTAAGACTGCATCTTTGGATCCAGTTTGGAGCACCATGTGGCCAGTGAAATGCTGATTCAGATATAGGAAAAGTATAATCAGCTTTATGGATCTGCATAGCTAATGAAGGAAAAAATAGTGATGTGTAAACCTTATAAGGCACAGAGGTTTGGCTCAGTATGGAGAAGAATTCATTACATCAGATGCATATCTGTAGCACATCTAAATTTTGTGAACTTTGTGCGTCTGCAGAAGTGGGCTAGAAATCTTGACAGAATAGGCCCTCACATAAGACTTTCAGAGCTTCTGGATTTCAACGAATCTTGGAAATACCAGGAGAACAACCATTCTTGCAGTAGCCAATGAATTCAATTTCCAGGTGGGGGCAGGAAGAACACAGGTGTCCAACTGTGAAAACCTTTTTAAACATAAAAAATGTTTGCTTTGTGTCCACTTCAGGTTCTGGGTGAACATTTTGGTCAAGTTCTTATTTTATCCATAGAGCTTGCCAAAACTCAGAGATTCTACTTTACAGGAGATTTTGACATTTCAAAATCTGTTTTTGTTCCAATACAGAATGAAAGCAAAGATTTTAGAAATTTCCCATGAAATAGAATTTCTGAAAATTTTGTTTTATTTCAGAAAAAAATGAAATTTCATTTCAAAATGAAGTCTGTTTCAAAATTTGTTTTTTCATTTTTATATTGCCTTTATAGCTCAGTGGTTTGAGCATTGGCCTGCTAAACCCAGGGTTGTGAGTTCAATCCTCGAGGGGGCCATTTGGGATCTGGGGCAAAAATTGGGGATTGGTCCTGCTTTGAGCAAGGGGGTTGGACTAGATGACCTCCTGAGGTCCCTTCCAACCCTGATATTCTGTGATTCTATATTATTTCATGACATGTCAGCAGTCGTGCATGGTATGACACATCATATCAAATTGTCATTATGACTTAACAGTTACTCTATGCACTACTACTACTGACTTTTCATATTCTATAAATTATTTTATATTCTATTTAAAAAATAATTAAGGGCAGCTGCTACTTAGTACTGATTGAAACAAATTAAATTATTTTCCAGATCAAAGTGTCTCCTGTTTATGTTGTAATGAAACAATTTGATACTAGCTCTTACATAGTGATTTTCATCAGTAGATATCAAAGCATTTCACAAATTGTATGTGCTACTGCTACCAAAGTCATGAAATAATGTGAAAATAATAAAAATATAACATTAAAACCACCAAATAAATTACACATTGAAACTATTTTTGTTTGTTTGGCTTGAAAACAAATGTAAAAATGTCAAAATTCCTGTGAAATGGAAATTCTGTGTTTTGATCAGTTATACATGTATGGTTAGTTATACAGAAATAACTCCCTGTGTGGTCATCTTATTTCAATAAAAGAACCCTTTTTGCTTTAACCCAACCCCCTCTTCAGCAACATAATAATTAATATCACCTAGTATTTTTCTTTATTAAATTTCAAAGCACTTCAGTATCATTATTCCCATTCTACAGATGGGGAAACTGAGGTACAGAATTGTGACTTTCCTAAGATCACCCAGCAGCTCATTGACAGAACTAGGAGTATAACCCAGGTTTTCTGAGTTCTAGTACAGTGTGCTACCCAATAGGCCACACTGCACATTAGCTGATTAAACAATAACATTCCCCCATATTGTTGTGATATCATGTGGGCACATCAGTGCCTAAAAGTGACATACCTGATATACACAGATAGCAGCTGTGTGTTCAGCAATAAAGGAATACTGGTACCTATTGAAGAAAGAAAATGAGTTTAAAAGAGTGGATTACTTTGTGCATTGAGGTTATGCATTTGTAAAGTACTTCAATTTGTTACACCTTCCATTTCCTACAGCAGAAACCAATTCCTTCCTAAATGCTGCTGCATATGCAGTGAACAGATAGCTTTTAGTTTTTCTTTAAGACAGTTGTTAATCAACTGTGCAATCAGTTGCACAGTGTTTTCCTGCCAACTGGATTAAAGTGATTACCGGATTATTAAATGGATTAAGTCCTATTGATAACTGGTTGCCAGACAGAAGGGCTAAACTCCTAATCAGCTAGAGAAATAATACCCTGACAACCACTTATGTTTCTGGTTCACCTTGAACTTGTCTGTTACTTCTGCTTGTTTTTGGTTATATTTCTATAGCAACCAGAGTAAATCACACCAATTACCATATTTTGTCTGTCATTATTTTGTGCTAATTTCATTTTAGAATTGCCTGGAATTATAATTGATGCCACGAGAATTGCTAGACTATCTCCTTTCATGGTATAGCTTTGCTCATATCATTTTATTTATATCTGTGTATGTGTGGGCACAGCGTGTATATATATAATTTGCAATAATGTAAAATATGTATATTTAATATTAGTATATAACATCATACCATAAATGTGCATGGTTTCTACCTGTGAAGAACATAATCTATTATTATTTATTATTTCTAATGCAGTAGCACCTAAAGAAGCTCGGTCAGGGCTCAGCACTGCACAAACAATCCAAAGACATTCCCTGCTGCATGGGATTTAGGCCTAGAGTCTCAGAGGCATTTAGGCTCTTGCAACACATAGTCTATTACTGTTACCCTAGGCAAAAAAGATTTACACAATATAAATTGATCACTGTAAGTCAGGACATAAGGGAAAATAAATATGTAGTCTTTATCTGCTAATTGTGATCACTTTAAAACATGGCATAATAAGCCTGATTAGTTCCAGTTTAGGGCCTACAGCTATGTCATTCTAAATTCCCACTGATGTCAATGAAAATTGAAGGCACTGAGTCCCTCATAGGATTCGGCACTAAAGATCTTTAATAAACTAGTTTTGTATTCAAAAGTATAACTTGCTTCTAGAGACAGCCCACAACTGTATGGTTCCTGTAATGCACACTGAAAAACTGCTGTACAACACAGTTGCTGTCAGGCAGGAGAATTTATTTCTCCTTATTTTATTTATTTCTCCTTATTTTATTAATTTATTTCTCCTTATTTTATCTGAATTTATTTCTAATTGCAAAAATTAGATTTCTGCATAAGCACGAAAACTTCAAAGCCCCTATGACAGACAGTGAATGGGAATGTTTTAAAAACTTTCAGCATGTTGGGGGATCTTTTTTCAAAGTCTTTGAGAATATCAACGGCGCATTAAAACCATGCTTGTGCAGGTTCAGGAAGAAGTAGCTAAAAACCCTGGTTATAAACGATTGAGCAATATTGGATTAATCGCGAAGGCGAGACAGGGAAAACGTTCACCTGCTTTCTAGTGCTAGGATTCAGGCCATGTATCCTGTGAGCTAAGAGGGAAAAGGCCGGGGGATTTCAGCTACACTAAATGCAGGAAACACGAGGCCCAGAAAATAACGCGGTTAGGGTGCCTGTTCACGATTGTCACTGTGATGCTGTATACAAAGAAATGTGACTAGTTACACTATTACAGTCACTATTGTTACAAAGTTGCAATAAATCTTGTACAAAGGATGTCATGTAAAACATCAGTGGGAAAGCTAAGTATGATAATCCTATTCATATGCATGTGTTATCTTTGTATCTGAAGTTATGAATATTGGCTATACATTTGTACCTCAAACATGTATTGTGTTCCTTTGTGACACCCCAGATAAATTTATGTCAGGACTAGACAGCTATGTGTTGATGGCCTAATAAGGACACTCTAGTTTCATAATGGGCCATTGTAGAAACTCATCCTACTCAATAAACCTTCCTGTGGATCCCTCAGACAGCATGGAACCAGTGGCTGCCTTTGTGAGTCAGCAAAGCATGTAGGGACATGTGAGCCAAGACTCCATCTTGGGCCAGTAACTTTGCATACACCTGGTCTGAAGGTAATAAGTGGAGACTGTGACATCACTTCTCTGTCTTCATTTCGTGCTTCATTTCTCTGGACTGGATTTCTAGCAAGGAAGCTTTGAACAAGGACTCATGACCCCCAATCTGTTTGGATGATTCCAGAGAGACTTTTTACAAGCTAGCAGACTATTCCATCACTGCTACAAACCTGATCTAAGGACTCTGTAATCATTTTATGTATATGATCTTTTAACCATTTATAATTCGATTTTTTTCTTTTATTAATAAGTCTTTAGTTAGTTTGGGAAGGACTGGCTGACAGTGTGATATCTGGGTAAGATCTGAAATACATATTGACCTGGGGGTAAGTAGAATCTCACATACGATGAACTGGATTTTCAGTAACCTCTCACTATATTAGACCAGTTTGGCTGGCTGGGAACCAAGGGCTGGAATGCATAAAGGGGACTGTATTTGGCCTCTTGTTAACCAGTGTGATGCTACAGTAGCCTTTTAGTTACTGGTTTGGTAAACCTAATTATAGAATAAACTACCAGTTTGTGGTGTGTACATGCCCTGTTTCTTAAAGTCTGCCCTGAGTGTGGCATTATCAGTGTGGTCCATTCTAGGCAACTAGTCAGAGGTATTAAATTAGAAAGCTTGGCAGTCTCACTGCAATGAGGG
Source organism: Lepidochelys kempii (assembly GCF_965140285.1). Classification (NCBI taxonomy): domain Eukaryota; kingdom Metazoa; phylum Chordata; order Testudines; family Cheloniidae; genus Lepidochelys; species Lepidochelys kempii. Next base: position 24,495,869 of record NC_136392.1, on the reverse strand, counting down.
CAAAGGAAAATATTTTGGGGTGTATTTTCCCCTTGACACATCTCTGTAATTTCAGCTAGTGACAATAAGAGTCATCACACAGCTTATGGCAAGAACAGACACACACCCTTCCTGTACTTGCTGAGCTCTGCTTCTCTGACTTCATGTCCATCTTCTCTCCAGCCTGCTCTTCTGATCTTGGAGGTTTGGTCCATTTTTGCTGGTGAACTGGGCATTTTGATACACAGCTGCCAGATTTAAGTATACAAATATGGGCCGCTCTGCATGCAAAATGGATGCAACCCTGATTTTGTGGCACAGCCATTTGGACAGTTAATATGCCTGTGTTACTAGCTCTCTGCATCATTAGCTTGCATAACTCCATGTGTATTCTTCATACCTTGTTTGCTTGTATAACCACAGGTACCGCCTGTGTCTTCCTGTAGCTATCCCTTTGAGTCAGAAAGATATGGCTGTAAAAGTGGGAGGGGAGAATAAAAGCAGGTGAGCAAACTCAGACAAGGTTAATTGAGGCTGGATGAAAATCTGGTCCTCTGTTTGATTGACTTGCTCTACAAAAGCCTTTCTGATACTCTGTATGGAGGGGGGAGGAATACATAAATAAATTGCATAGCTCTGCATTCTAGTCAAGGCTGTGCTGACACCAACTGCTGGCAGGAGAAATCAAGTGATCGGATTGACTAATGAGAACCAGAGGCAGTGAATGTAACACAAGATAATTTACTGCTCAGAACTGATGAACATCCTCACTTTATTAACATATATGACTATTATTTTAAAAAAAAATTTGCACTTCCTAATGCTGTTTCGGTTTTGCAGTCAGACACTGCAGTGCCTGAATTATGGTTTATTAACTCAAGCCTTGTTGTGCTGAGAGTACTTTGTCTTTGGCCTTACACTTAATAACTCATGAGTCATGAAGGTAATTCATGCCCCATTTGGTCTTGCTGATCAAAACTATTCACCTGGGCCTGGAATTTATGGCCTGATCCTGTAAGATTCTGAGCATCTTCTGCCAGCAGGTGATAGCACAAAACTCCCATTGACTTCAAACGGAGCCAAGCCCTGCAGTTCTTGGCTTATTCTGCACTCCAGCCAGTATTGTCTGTAGTATTTAGCCCAGCAATAACAATCCTTATTTAATATCTGACACCCTTACTCCTGACTTCGGTGGGGCTATTCATGGAGTAAAGGTGTCAGAATCTAGCCTTACAGCATCACACTATATATAGCTAACGACAGTCTTAATATCTGAACGTGCTGCTTTGAAAAGTGGCCATGTTAAAACTGGCACTTTCTGACTCGAGAGCTCTCCTCCTTCTGTGTATTCAGCTTCTGCTTGCGTTCTCTGGTGACAAAAAACCCTGTTTGTTTTTCTTTGACCGCTGTTAGCCCTGCGGAGCCAAAATAGCGAGGAGAGTCAGCGGGATTCTGTTCCTTCTTTTGTAGCACCAACAGCCTTGTTTGCTGTGTTCCAGTCAGTATCACCCTATGCAAACCCACAGATGGCAGCATGTTGTGTTTGGAGTCACAGGTGATATACGCTGGCCCGCAGAAGCTTTATTCCTAGGGATTGTGATTGAAAAGGAAAGACCCCCCAGTCTGACTCCCTGGTCCCAAAGAGAATTGTCAGAGCTGGTCATTCAGAAACAAAAAAATGTTACTTCTAAACGGACTGGACATATATTTTATAGGGAGCCATGGAGAGACAATAATTATGGAGCCCCCCCCCAGTGCATTTTTGCCATCAATTTACAGATCAGAACAGCAGTTTGAAGCCATCGTTGTTAGAACCATTCCACGCAAAGCCATTCTCACTGGAGACGTTACATACAGTAGCAGTCCAAGAATTAAGTTCTGAATTCACTCGCAGTATATATGGAATGTCAGTACCTAGTATAACTAGTGATGGGTTAAAGAGGGGGCTGTTCAAATCCAGATTAAAGGAGTCCACATTAAAGGAGTGCAGAGGATAGAGCATGAGAGTAGAACTTGAGAGATCTGGGTTCTAACCCCAGTTCTGCCCTTGGCCTGCTGGGTGACTTTGGGCAAGTCACCCCCCCCACTCTGTGCCTCAGTTTCCCCATCTGTAAAATGGGAAAAGTGATACTGACGACCTTTGTAAAGCACTTTTAGGTAGGGGTTTGGGTTCAATTGAACCCAAAAGTCACAATCTTGTCTCATGAAATGTTATCCCCCCAATTGGTGGAAATCTCATGAAAATAGCTGTTCTTGAAAGATTTTGGCAAGACCCTCCGGAAGGCTCAAGAGCTAGCAGGATTACCATCATTAGAGATGAGACACCAAAACCTGAACAGTTGAGCGTGTGAGCAGTGGTTCATCAGCTGTTTTAAAATGCTTTGCTTTCTGAGTTTTTCTTGACTCTTGCTTAACTCACACTCCTGACAAACACGTGGGAGACAAGCTCTCTCTGTGTGAAAGTGCCCACTTTCTACTCTTTCAATCAAGGGCCAGGAAAGCTTCCCACCCCAGTTTTACAGTGAGTCCTCCAGCAAGATGAGACGAGACTTCATATTTCCAATGTTCTACAGTAAAATCAATCAGGAAAAAGACGTTATTAATGCCCCTGCCAAACTTACAGAAACTGTTGTCACACTGTCTGGAGTGGCTGCCTCAGGGCAGACACCCCAAACTAGTGGAGTGGTCTGTAATTAGACTTCACCAAGCCAGTAAAAAATGTGAACTCCTGGATCACTGTAATAGTCTTGCCATGGAGTCAGAGACAGTCCCTTTAGGCTTTCCAGTTTATCTTGCCATCCAAACTAATGGGACTTAGGGTATGTCTACACTACGAAATTAGGTTGAATTTATAGAAGTTGGTTTTTTAGAAATCGGTTTTATATATTCGAGTGTGTGTGTCCCCACAGAAAATGCTCTAAGTGCATTAACTCGGCGGAGTGCTTCCACAGTACCGAGGCAAGCGTCGACTTCCGGAGCGTTGCACTGTGGGTGGCTATCCCACAGTTCCCGCAGTCTCCGCTGCCCATTGGAATTCTCGGTCGAGATCCCAATGCCTGATGGGGCTAAAACATTGTCGCGGGTGGTTCTGGGTACATATCGTCAGGCCCCCGTTCCCTCCCTCCCTCCGTGAAAGCAGCAGCAGACAATCGTTTCGCACCTTTTTTCTTGAGTTACCTGTGCAGAAGCCATACCACGACAAGCATGGAGCCCGCTCAGGTAACCGTCACCATATGTCTCCTGGGTGCTGGCAGACGTGGTACTGAATTGCTACACAGCAGCATCAACCCATTGCCTTGTGGCAGCAAACGGTACAGTACGACTGATAGCCGTCATCATCATGTCCGAGGTGCTCCTGGCCACGTCGGCCAGGAGTGCCTGGGCAGACATGGGCGCAGGGACTAAATTTGGAGTGACTTGACCAGGTCATTCTCTTTAGTCCTGCAGTCAGTCCTATTGAACCATCTTCTGGTGAGCAGGCAGGCGATATGGATTGCTAGCAGTCCTACTGTACCATCTTCTGCCAGGCAGGCAAGAGATGAGGATGGCTAGCAGTCCTACTGCACCATCTTCTGCCGAGCAGCCATGAGATGTGGATGGCTTGCAGTTCTTCTGCACCGTCTGCTGCCAGCCAAAGATGTAAAAGATAGATGGAGTGGATAAAAACAAGAAATAGACCAGATTTGTTTTGTACTCTTTGCTTGCCCCCCTCCCCCATCTAGGGGACTCATTCCTCTAGGTCACACTGCAGTCACTCACAGAGAAGGTGCAGCGAGATAAATCTAGCCATGTATCAATCAGAGGCCAGACCAACCTGCTTGTTCCAATAAGAACAATAACTTAGGTGCACCATTTCTTATTGGAACCCTCCGTGAAGTCCTGCCTGAAATGTTCATTGATGTAAAGCCACCCCCTTTGTTGATTTTAATTCCCTGTAAGCCATGTCATCAGTCGCCCCTCCCTCCATCAGAGCAACGGCAGACAATTGTTCCGCGCCTTTTTTCTGTGCAGACGCCATACCAAGGCAAGCATGGAGGCCGCTCAGCTCATTTTGGCAATTAGAAGCACATTAAACACCACACGCATTATCCAGCAGTATATGCAGCACCAGACCCTGGCACAGCAATACCGGGTGAGGAGGTGATATCAGCGCGGTCACGTGAGTGATCAGGACATGGACACAGATTTCTCTGAAAGCATGGGCCCTTGCCAATGCATGCATCATGGTGCTAATGGGGCAGGTTCATGCTGTGGAACGCCAATTCTGGGCTCGGGAAACAAGCACAGAGTGGTGGGACCGCATAGTGTTGCAGGTCTGGGACGATTCCCAGTGGCTGCAAAACTTTCGCATGCGTAAAGGCACTTTCATGGAACTTTGTGACTTGCTTTCCCCTGCCCTGAAGCGCATGAATACCAAGATGAGAGCAGCCCTCACAGTTGAGACGCGAGTGGCGATAGCCCTGTGGAAGCTTGAAACGCCAGACAGCTACCGGTCAGTTGGGAATCAATTTGGAGTGGGCAAATCTATTGTGGGGGGCTGCTGTGATGCAAGTAGCCCACGCAATCAAAGATCTGCTGATATCAAGGGTAGTGACCCTGGGAAATGTGCAGGTCATAGTGGATGGCTTTGCTGCAATGGGATTCCCTAACTGTGGTGGGGCCATAGACGGAACCCATATCCCTATCTTGGCACCGGAGCACCAAGCCGGCGAGTACATAAACTGCAAGGGGTACTTTTCAATAGTGCTGCAAGCTCTGGTGGATCACAAGGGACGTTTCACCAACATCAACGTGGGATGGCCGGGAAAGGTACATGATGCTCGCATCTTCAGGAACTCTGGTCTGTTTCAAAAGCTGCAGGAAGGGACTTTATTCCCAGACCAGAAAATAACTGTTGGGGATGTTGAAATGCCTATAGTTATCCTTGGGGACCCAGCCTACCCCTTAATGCCATGGCTCATGAAGCCGTACACAGGCAGCCTGGACAGTCGTCAGGAGCTGTTCAACTACAGGCTGAGCAAGTGCAGAATGGTGGTAGAATGTGCATTTGGACGTTTAAAGGCGCGCTGGCGCAGTTTACTGACTCGCTTAGACCTCAGCGAAACCAAATTCCCACTGTTATTACTGCTTGCTGTGTGCTCCACAATATCTGTGAGAGTAAGGGGGAGACATTTATGGCGGGGTGGGAGGTTGAGGCAAATCACCTGGCTGCTGGTTACGCACGGGCAGACACCAGGGCAGTTAGAAGAGCACAGGAGGGCGTGGTACGCATCAGAGAAGCTTTGAAAACCAGTTTCATGACTGGCCAGGCTACAGTGTGAAAGTTCTGTTTGTTTCTCCTTGATGAAACCCCCCGCCCCTTGGTTCACTCTACTTCCCTGTAAGCTAACCATCCTCCCCTCCTCCCTTCAATCACCGCTTGCAGAGGCAATAAAGTCATTGTTGCTTCACATTCATGCATTCTTTATTCATTCATCACACAAATAGGGGGATGACTACCAAGGTAGCCCAGGAGGGGTGGTGGAGGAGGGAAGGAAAATGCCACACAGCACTTTAAAAGTTTACAACTTTAAAATTTATTGAATGCCAGCCTTCTGTTTTTTGGGCAATCCTCTGTGGTGGAGTGGCTGTTTGGCCGAAGGCCCCCCCACCGCATTCTTGGGCGTCTGGGTGTGGAGGCTATGGAACTTGGGGAGGAGGGCGGCTGGTTACACAGGGGCTGTAGTGGCAGTCTGTGCTCCAGCTGCCTTTGCTGCAGCTCAACCATACACTGGAGCATACTGGTTTGATCCTCCAGCAGCCTCAGCATTGAATCCTGCCTCCTCTCATCATGCTGCCACCACATTTGAGCTTCAGCCCTGTCTTCAGCCTGCCACTTACGCTCTTCAGCCCGCCACCTCTCCTCCCGGTCATTTTGTGCTTTCCTGCACTCTGACATTATTTGCCTCCATGCATTCATCTGTGCTCTGTCAGTGTGGGAGGACAGCATGAGCTCAGAGAACATTTCATCACGAGTGCATTTTTTTTCTTTCTAATCTTCACTAGCCTCTGGGAAGGAGACGATCCTGTGATCATTGAAACACATGCAGCTGGTGGAGAAATAAAAAGGGACAGCGGTATTTAAAAAGACACATTTTATAAAACAGTGGCTACACTCTTTCAGGGTAAACCTTGCTGTTAACATTACATACATAGCACATGTGCTTTTGTTACAAGGTCGCATTTTGCCTCCCCCCCCCACCGCGTGGCTACCCCCTCAACCCTCCCCCCTCCCCGTGGCTAACAGCGGGGAACATTTCTGTTCAGCCACAGGCAGACAGCCCAGCAGGAATGGGCACCTCTGAGTGTCCCCTGAAGAAAAGCACCCTATTTCAACCAGGTGACCATGAATGATATCTCACTCTCCTGAGGATAACACAGAGAGATAAAGAACGCCAGCAAACATACACTGCAATGCTTTGTTGTACAATGATTCCCGAGTACGTGTTACTGGCCTGGAGTGGTAAAGTGTCCTACCATGGAGGACGCAATAAGGCTGCCCTCCCCAGAAACCTTTTGCAAAGGCTTTGGGAGTACATCCAGGAGAGCCGCGAATGCCAGGGCAAATTAATCCTTTCACATGCTTGCTTCTAAACCATGTATAGTATTTTAAAAGCTACACTCACCGGAGGTCCCTTCTCCACCTGCCGGGTCCAGGAGGCAGCCTTGGGTGGGTTTGGGGGGTACTGGATCCATGTCCAGGGTGAGAAACTGTTCCTGGCTGTCGGGAAAACCGGTTTCTCCGCTTGCTTGCTGTGAGCTATCTACAACCTCATCATCATCATCATCTTCTTCGTCCCCAAAACCTGCTTCCATGTTGCCTCCATCTCCACTGAAGGAGTCAAACAACACGGCTGGGGTAGTGGTGGCTGAACACCCTAAAATGGCATGCAGCTCATCATAGAAGCGGCATGTTTGGGGCTCTGACCTGGAGCGGCCGTTCGCCTCTCTGGTTTTCTGGTAGGCTTGCCTCAGCTCCTTAAGTTTCATGCGGCACTGCTTTGGGTCCCTGTTATGGCCTCTGTCCTTCATGCCTGGGAGATTTTGCCAAACTTTTGGCATTTCGAAAACGGGAATGGAGTTCTGATAGCACGGATTCCTCTCCCCATACAGCGATCAGATCCCGTACCTCCCGTTCAGTCCATGCTGGAGCTCTTTTGCGATTCTGGGACTCCATCATGGTCACCTCTGCTGATGAGCTCTGCATGGTCACCTGCAGCTTGCCACGCTGGCCAAACAGGAAATGAGATTCAAAAGTTTGAGGTTCTTTTCCTGTCTACCTGGCCAGTGCATCTAAGTTGCGAGTGCTGTCCAGAGCGGTCACAATGGAGCACTCTGGGATAGTTCCTGGAGGCCAATATCATCGAATTGTGTCCACAGTACCCCAAATTCGACCCTGCAAGGCTGATTTAAGCGCTAATCCAATTGTCAGGGGTGGAGTAAGGAATCGATTTTAAGAGCCCTTTAAGTCGAAATAAAGGGCTTCATCGTGTGGACGGGTGCAGGTTTACATTGATTTAATGCTTCTAAATTCGACCTAAAGTCCTAGTGTAGACCAGGGCTTAGTGATAAATGGTCACTTACACCAAAAATCACACAATATTCAGGTTGCTTCCAGTCCCAAGAGATGAGTCACTTACCCCAGATCAGTTGGTACTCTAGATCTCACAACAAAGACAACACCTGTAGCTAATCCTGTAATAAACAAACAATCTAAAGGTTTATTAACTAGGAAAAAGAAATGAGCATTATTTACAGGTTAAAGCAAGCAAACATATACACACAAATGAGTTCTAGATCCTAAGAGTGACGGAGTCGTAGTGATCTGTCATTTCAAAGTGTCTTTCAGGGCAGACCCAGGAGATCTCTGGCTTCAATTTGGTTTCTCTGGCCCCGTGAGGATTCAAACAGCAATCCTGTGACTTTATTTTATTTCCTTCATTCAGCTTCCCTGTCCACAGGATGAGCTTCCTTGCATGTAGCATTTCCAAGGTGTGATAGGGCATTAACCCCTGCAATTCCCATGCCTGGGTTCACAAGTTCAGAATAAACATGTTAAAAGTAAAAAAAGCAAAATGTACATATTTTCTTATAGCATGGAATACTGACATTACAAGTGAGATTAATGCCTGAAGCAATTTACAAGCATTTCATAGAGTCTAAACACTAAATACACTTTCATAAGACTAATACCTACTTTGAGCAAAACTAACATACAGCTGAAGTGGTCTGGTCTTCAGCTATGAGTTTGTCAGTTCCTAGCTAATGCCTGCAGCCTGGGCAAGGCTAGCATCTGGTCTGCCAACGTCACAGCTGTATTGATAGATTGTAATCGAGAAATAAAGGGCACAAAGGACAAATGAATATTTCCCCTTCAGTTAATTTGTAAAGCCAGATGAAGATTTTCCCTTGCGTTTGTGTGATGCGGCAGAGACATGCAGAGGGGGCAGTGCCTGGCACTTTCACTTGTGGCATGTCTATCGCTGGCAAGTCATGTTGCCCTTGAAAATCTGACTGTGAAGCAACATGGCTAAGCCCTTAGGGGTGAGCCAGGAACAGGGTCTGCCTGCAGATGCGGATGCATTTTGCATTGAATCCTGTCGTTCAGTGCTGAGAAAATAAATCCTTGCTGTGCACAGACGTGGGAAACCTTTAATAGGGACTCTTGAGGGGAAACTTGAAAACCTTCACAAAATGCAATTTACATTGCCTATGATTTTTCCTGTTCTGCCCTCGTTAACTGTGGAGGGCATTTGGGTTGATTATGATCCTACAGACACTTCCATTTAATAATCTCTAAAACTGGGATTTTCAAAGCTACTCAGGAAGTTAGATCCCCAGTTGGGATTTGGGCCCTTAACTCCCTCAGGAAATCTCTGCTAGATGCTTTACCAACATTAATGCATTAAGTCTCACAAACCTTTTGTGAGGCAGGGGAGTGTTCTGCTAACCTTTTCTAGGTGGAGAAGCTGAAACCAGAAGCTGAAACAGGACTTAGCCAAGGTCACACAGGATGTCTATTGCAGAGTGGGAAATAGAACTCAGCTTCTGGCTGCCTGCCATAGGGTATTGGTATTAGGGGAAGCTCACCTGTGCACAAATGGGTGGGACTTCTATAAATCCAGGGAGCTGATAGCAAAGGAATATGGCAAGGAAGCAGGCTGTAGTCACTCCCTGGGAGAAGGGAGGTGTGTTTTGAGGCCACAGAAATTGGGTAGCCTACAGTTACTCCTGGGAGAAGGGAGTGGTGAGGCTGGCAAACCCAGCAGGGGAGGAGAAGTGAAGCCTGAAGCCTGAAGGTAAAGAAAGGGCTATGGGGAAAGATAGCACGATCCAGGAGGCAACAGGCCTTGGATGCTGATCAGAGGGTCCCAGAGCAGAGGGCAGGCTTGCATTCCCTTATCAGCTACTGGGGGAGTGGACTGCCTGGGACAGTTTGCCTTGAAAGACTTTGATAGTAGAAGGGGAGGATCATGGTGACCTGAGTGGGAGACCACGTCATGCAGAGGAAACCACAGCCCCTGGCGTGAGAGGGGCTGCAGCATGAGAGAGGGCAATGGGTAGAGAGACCACTAGAGAAGGGCTTAGCACCTCGAAAGAGCTAATCCCCACAGCCACCAGGAGGAGGTGCCCCTAGTGATGAGAAGACTCCATCCCACTGCCATGTTTGGGTTTTAACCACAAAACACAGTGGGTCTGATTTGCCTCTTGCTTACGAGAAATAAGTCCACTGAAGTCAGAGTTTACATGGAAGAGAGGCTTGATTCTTCAGTCACTAACTATCTTGATTCGCTGCAGAAGCAAATTTAAAGAGAACGTAAGAGTACTTGATTAATAGCAGAGTAGAGGAAATGCCACAAAAACAAATTTGCATGACTATGAAAAATGACTTGGTGACAGCCAAACTCACGTACGCTCCTTTTGGTTTCAGTCATGCACCCATTGACATCAGTGGAGCTCTGCACTTCAGTGGGAGTAGGAATGGGCTCTGTGAGTTGGACAGTGATTATTTTTACTCATATGAATACTCACAGAAAGCACAGTTCAAACTGGATTGTGCAAACACGAATGCAAACTTTAAACTTCCGTAGGTGAGTAGTTGCATTGGAAATTGCCACCACAATCACTCTCTCCTAATCAGGGAACAGAAACTGGTACCATGTGACTTATGTGGCTAGTCACAACTAATCAAAACAGCTTGAATATTGAATGCTGGTTCATAATCAATTCACCAAAATGAGACCAAAGGTGGGAAGAAAGTGATTAAATAAATCTGAGAAACAAGGAAAGCACGATCTGCTCATGGCTATTGGTGAGCAGAAAGGATAAATTCACTAAATATTTGGCATTACTTTCTTGCTCATCGTGATTTAATAGCAAAAGACACAAGTGACAGTGAATCACTCGGGATCCACGGGGCACAGCTGAGAGAAATGTCCACAAAGGACGTTTAGGCCTAGGTTACCGCTCCTCAATTCTGAGGCTAGTTCTACACTGGCCTCAGCCTGGCATACTTTCAAAAATGCCAGCTGTTGATATTCGATAAGGAGCCAGCTGAGGCAGGAATACAGCAGGGCTCTAGCCACACCCCCACACTGGGGACTTCTTGGGGTATGGTGATGGAATCAACTCTTCTGGCTCTGCATCAGGTTTGTGACTGCTGGGGCCTGCTCTGCTTCTGCAGAATCCCCAGCTCGGAAGACAGCAGTGTTGACCAGCTCCTTTGCACCACCATGGGGGTGCAATGGAGGCAGATTGCAGCTCAGAATCTGCCCTATTATTTAACAAATGGAAAACTAGTGGTAAGCAATAGATAGTCAACCTTTAGCCACAGTTACCACATGGCAGTGTCTGAAAAGAGTAGGAGTACTTGTGGCACCTTAGAGACTAACCAATTTATTTGAGCATAAGCTTTCGTGAGCTACAGTCTCTAAGGTGCCACAAGTCCTCCTTTTCTTTTTGCGAATACAGACTAACACGGCTGCTACTCTGAAATTTGAAAAGAGTGTAGTTGTTGTTATCCTGAGCATTCAATAGGAAATAACTGCAGAATGTGCAAGACAGCTGGGGGGGCCACATCCTCAGCAGGTATAAATCAGCACCGAATAGATCCCTTGAGGTCACCCGGCGGTGCACTGATTGACATTCACTGAAGATGTAATGGCAACCACTGTAAATCGGTTAATCATGTTAGCCCATATCAAGTTTTGGCAGGTTCCCTTTTCGTTAAGTAGATAGCTGTCATCTGAGTGAATCCCAGTCCAATTAGTTTTGTCCCTTTTAAAAAACTCAGTGAATTACATTTAGGGCCAAATGGCCTCCAAACTTGCACTCACTATACTTATGAGTGCATCAGTTTGCACATGCAGCCCCCACACATTTATGCATATAAACTGGCATTTGGCATAAATGAGCACTTATGCCTTCAGTTATCTATTTTGCACATATATGTGCCCATTCGTTCATGCAACTTGTCTTGGGTAAATGCAACATTTATGCAATTTAAGGGCTGACTTTATAGATTTTGCAAGCATATATCGGAAAGACATCTTTAACATTTTTGTTCCATAGTTTGAAGAATGAGTCCTTCAAAGGGCTTATTCTGAAATCATTTTGTTAACTAAGCATTGTTATTTGGTGCATACAATCCTAAAACTAGGGCCCATGGGCAGACACAATCAATTATGACAAATGTCAGGGCAGTGTGGTGAGGCGAGCTAGGCCTAGGCTGAGGCCAACCCACTCCTTTCACTACGGAGACATTTAAACCCAGATCTACTGTAGAGTTAAGACTTTAGCACATTAACCCACTGAACACTCGTTGAAGGAAGCAGCCACCTGAGGCTTCCTTGGATCTGCTTGGACATGAACACTGGCAAGGCTGCAGAAAAAAAATTACCTCCCCCCAAAAGAGCTCCAAAATATAACTGGACATTAATACATACCTTCAGGTACAGTTTTTTCCTGTTGCCTACACAGTAGATTATAGTTAATTAAACCTCTGTTCACATAAACAGAACAAGAAAGGATGTAAAAGTAATGAGCTGACAACCCTGTGTGCATTATGTTGGGCTTCTAAGAGAATTTAATTTGGAGAAGAATTATGCACAAGGCTGAAAGACAGTCCATTAAACCAAGCCAACTGTCTGGAAAGAGATAAAACAAAAATGTGTTCTGCCTCCCGTGAAATAAAGAGTGAGCTGCACAGTCCCATTACTTTGTGGTTCTCAGGGCTGTACACACAAACACAGGCAGAGGACAGGCTCTGCAGAAAGGTGGGCAGGGAAACAGGCACATTGGAGCTAGCCAAGCATAGAATGCTGCAGAGATCCCGCTGCCCAAAGAGATGTGAATATATTGCTCACCAAAGTGAGATACAGCCAGGTGTCTCAGATTGACATGTGGTAAGATAGCAGTTCAAATACTACAGAGATGAAAGCCAGCTACTTAGATCTAGATAGACATGATGATTATTATGGTAGGGTCTGGTATGGTTAGAACAGTAGGACCATCCAAGATCAGGACCCCATAGGGCTAGGTGCTGTGCAAACACAGATCTTGTCCCAAAAAGTTCACCGTCTAAGTAGACAAGACAGACCAAGGGTAATGGGATGGGATAACACACATGAGCAGGGATGAGAGTTTGGAGACGTGGGCTACGTCTACACTTGGAGCTGGGGGTGTGAGATTCCCAGCTTGTGTAGACAGCCTCATGCTAACTCACATTGAGCTAGTGTGCTAAAAATAGTAGTGTAGCCACAGTACCCCAGGCAGCTCCTTGTGTAGAGGTAGCCATATATAGACTCCTCAGCTTAGCTCCTTACACAGCTGCCATTACACCTCTGTTGTGGCTGGCAGCCACCTCCCTTGTTCCAGCCTGGGGTCCCCACAACTATGCCAGTCCACCTCATTCCTGACATCAACATCCCCTGTAATTCTGGTGGTGGGTCTATTCAGTGCCTTGAGCCAAAGCCCACTCAGCTCAGTGAGTGCCTCTCCCTTGACGTCCGTGGGCTTTGGATCAGGTCCCAGAGTAGTAGCTTGACAATCATGCCCACAAAGGACTAGACTAAGCAAAACTCTTCCCACCCCCCCGCACCATCTACTGCAAACAGAATCTGAATCCCGGTCTTCAGAGATGAAGCATACATGTATTTATCCGCTGAACCATCTACTCCAAAGCAGCAACAGTGAGGTGCCTATTAAAGTTACCCATTTCCAATGCTGGCTGTGATTTAACTTGAATATATAGCACCTTCAGCCAGGCATGTGCAGCCTCTACCACGGCTAAGGCGCTGGATGATTTCCTGTCACTTTTGCCTCTGGCATCTCCCTGTTTCTGTGTCTGTTACAGACAATTATTGTTACTTAAAAATTAACACAGTTATTTAACAAAGCAACATGACAGAACATGCATCAAAGGTGTAGGTGATGAGGCAAGGCAGCTTGTTCAAACAAGAGACTTATGGGCCTGTTTTCTACCCAAGGAAATCATCACCATCCACTTACAGTTACCAACTTTTACATAAGCCTGCTAAAGAAATTTTTTCCAAGGCCAATGGGGCACCAGTGATTTACACCAGCTGAGGATCTGGCCCAAAATGAGGGATTTTGTGCTCACTCACCCCTGTTTTGCAACATCAGTGTGGAGGATCACTACCCAGCTCCAGTTGGTAGACTCAGTCCTCCAGTTGTGTCCAAGTTAGTCCACCCCTTCCAGAGTTGGCAGTGCACAAAAGGAAACAGACATGTTCGGACTCTTCCCTCAGAGAGGCTCCAGTCAGATTAGTCTATAATAATACTCCCCCAATAGTGGTTCAGCATCAGGGAGCAGTTGTTCAAGAAGCACCTGCCCATATCCAGGTTCTGAGGGCTCGAGGCCTACTGTCCTCTGCAGTCTGCCCACAGCTGTTTGGTGGTCTTCCCTTTTAAGCTCCTTCCTGAAAGTCTGACATTTCTCACAGGGGTGGCAGGCTGGGGCTGGTTGAGCTCACAATTGCTTATTAACCCTGTGCGGGGGTTGAATACCCCATCACAGGCACCAAGACAGATTTTTGATCTCAGTCTTACTGGGGTGACCCCCCAGAGACACCCCTTCATGTAAACAGATGTATGCCAGCATGAATGCGAACAAAAGCTAGCTCAGTGTGTCATCTTCCCTCGCTGCATTGAAAAGGGGCCTGTTCCTCAACTGGTGTAACCTGGTGCAGTGCCACTGAAGTGTAGCTACCAGAGGTGATGCGTGGAGGGGCATGCAGGAGTACGTGCCACCCACCCATCCTCCAGAGCTGCTGCTTGGCTTGTACTGAGCATGTTCACATGGACTGAGCATGCTCAGTAACATCTGCTGAAGCCACTGCCCTCACTTTGTCCTCCCCCACCCCCACCACTATCTCTGGCGGCTACATTGACTTACACTGGCTGAGGAGCCGGTCCAAAACCAGGGAAAGATTATTTTCATGACTTAAAACAAATAAAATGAAATTGTTAAATGTCTTTTCCCCCTCCCCCATTTAAACTGAAGACAGAAACCATGTGTATGGGAGGGAGGGGCAGCAGGGGGAGGACTGAGCGTTGAGCCAAGAAAGAAAATCTCAGGCGTTGCGGTTTGCCTTTATGGGTAGGAATGAGTATGTCATCACCACACAACTTGGCGTGTATTTATGTCACACGGGTTAGGCCCACCTTAAATATTGAATAAAACTTTGAGGGACGTGGTAGCATGTCATTGGCTTGATTTGCAAGTGATTTGTGAACAGCAAAGTTATATCTGCTGCTTAGCACATTCCTCTTGCTTTTGTTTGCCATTCACTTGGGCGGGTGGGGGGTGATTGCTATTCCCAAGGCATTATCTCCCCTTATGCCAAAGGGATGAATTTGGGAAGAGCCCATTTGTTTTGTATATTGGCAATAGTTCCATAGTTGCCTAGCACCACAAAGAACTTTCCAGAAAATACCAGATACAAGAGAAATAAAATGTTTAGGGTCAGACTCAGAAACGTTGGGCACTCAGGATGTGTATAAAATACACATGCACCAGTCTACCTAACTTGCACCCACAAGTGGTCACAGTCAGCCATTTGCACTCCCAGTGACTCAGTTTGTACATGGCAATTCCACATGTAAATGTTTCTGGAGATCTGGGCCTTACTGTACATGGAGCTGAGACAGTGAGAAATTCTAACGAGAGGGCTGCTTTGGTTTTTTTATGCCCCGCCCCAATCCTGTGCCCAATAAAGTCAATGGCAAAACTTCCACTGATTCCAAGGGTGAATCAACCCCTATAAGCCAAAGAGGAGGGGAAGTGAACAGCCTTACTTTGCCAGCCACGGCGGCCACGTCACACTATGGAATACAGGGGAAATGTCCTGTGACTGTCACATGCTCTGTGCCATGGGACTGAACCTTTGGTGTACCAGTACCTGCGCATTTTTCCAGGCCTGCTCACCTAGCTCTGTATAGCCCGCAGAAGCCCTGGATGGCTCGGAGGGTGGGCTCGTGGGGATAGTGATGGTAAGTTGCCACCCCATGGCTGTTTAGCTATGTGCCATGAGTTTTCAGGATCCCAGTCTGGATCCCAGTAACATGGTGGTCCCTGCACAGCTGGCACAAATTAGACTCTGTGACCGTCTAGCTGAAGAAAGAGACACCAATTGTCTGAGCTAGCCTGGCAAATCTACCTTGTTTTATGAAACTTCAGCTACCCCCCCCCATCATCCCCCCCCCAAAAAAGCCAGCCAAGCAAACCCTTCTTTTAATGAAGTCAAGGATAGAAGGGTCTCTGCAGTGAGATGGGTACGTTACACTCTGTCAGCACTACATGGCAGGGAAGCAGACTGGAGGTGCTTAGCAATAAGCTTCAATTTTTAGTTGGCCTTTGAGTGTGATGATCCATGTCTCCATTTGTGTCTGTATTTGTTTGTAACTAGTGTCCCTGGGATGCTTTGGATTGCTTTCTAGGCACTGGGTCACTGAATACAGCTCTGAAACTATTGGACATTCTGTTAGATACTATGCTTGCAGGGCCATTGTCTTGTTTGTTATTAGTGAGGGATGAGAAGTTTAAGGCCTCCAAGCTTAATGGCCTCAGCAGGTGGAGAGCACAGCACTAGCTGTGAAAATGACAAAAATCAATAGCTAATCCAGTGCAGTCAGTCAACCTTTTCAAAGCCTCATCTGTATTGATTTCCAACTGCTGCTCTTCCTGTTCCTTGACGTAATCAGCCTGTTTGCTCCGCAGACAGACTCGCTCTCTTTCTTGCTCTCCCTCTTGCCTTTTCACATTTAAAAAGGGATCACTTAGATCCTTTCGGCTTTCCATCACTCAGCCTGCGGAAAATGTAACGATTGTCTGTGAGGCAGGCAGGGAGGACAGCTCCGGACCAAGGGAGGAGCCACACTAGAGTCAGATGTTTGGGGAGTGGGAAAATAGGAGGAACAGAAGAAGTCTGGCCAGATGACATACCTGTGGTCCAGGTTCTAGATATGGATAAAAATGGCTCCCTTTCTCTACCTTCTTTGAAGAGGCAGAGAAGTTACAGCACTGATAAAAAAGACCTCAGAGCACTGATGGTTTTGTGGACTGGGATGCAAGAGACCAGGGTCAAATTCCTATCTCCACCACAGCTTCCCTGCTTGACTTTAGGCAAGACTCTTGGTTTGTGCCCCTGTGAATTGGGTTTGTGCAGCTGCATCTTCTGATCACCCATCCTTTGTGCACCATGTCTATTTGGACTGTCACTTCCCTGTGCTTGAGTTTGCCCTCCCTCCCATCTGAAGTATTTTGATAAGCTCCAGGGATAAGTCATCTCTCTCAGACATGATCCAGCAATATCCAGAGAATGAGTCCATCAGAGGCAAAGAAATAACTGTGAGCCTCTCTTCAGTTTGGTAGGGAATTTTAGCAAATGGCTCCCAGAAGTCTTCTCTAATATAATGTTGATCTGAGGGTCTCTTCTGTATGTTGCATGCTTTTAGTGCTGGCTCTGCCACACATTTGGGAGTTTAAGTCCCTGAAAGACCTTGCATGCTATTATGTTGGTCCCAGGGACTGGCAATGAGATCTAGAACCTTTAGATCACTTGTTTAAAGCAGTATCAGACTAGTGGTGATTGAAAGTCATTTCAGTTTGAGTGATGTTCATTGATGGATGCAAAATAAGTTAGTAGCATCAAACCAGTTCCTAGTAGATGTGTCTGCATCACAAAAACACACTGGCACTAACAAGCATCCTTGCTGGCATTTTCAAGATTTAAAGGGTCCCAACAAGTAAGATTTTTCATAACTTTGTCTCCATTTTTGCACCTGCAAATTTGTGTGCATAAAAAACTTGAGGCAGAATTTAGCATCTGCACTTCTTTCAGGCATAATTATTGCTACCTGAATGTCTAAGTACCCAATTTGCAATCCCAGCCAGCTAAAGAGATGTCCAAGATACAATAATTGCATTTGCAGAATTGGGCCCACCTTCATGTGCATCTATAACTTTGTGATAGTACTCAAAATGTGCTGGGCATGTTCTAGGTCATGCCTCAGGAGCTTGCAATCTAAACAAACAAACAAACAGGTAGGAATAAAGGATACAACATACAAGCAAAGTGATGAGGGTGGTGGTGACAATGCTTTATATTCTAGCAGCACCCAGTGTCCCAGCTGAGATCAGGGTCCCATTGGCTAGGCACTGCACATACACATTGTAAGTTACCACTTCTTCTACCAAAGAGTTTACAGTCTATATACACAACAGACAAATGGTGGGAGAAACAGGGGCACAAACTGGGAAAGTGACTTACTCGATATCTCACGTTATTCGCATGCAGGTCTCCTGGCTTGCAGTCCAGTGTCCTATCTGCTAGACCATGTTGCCTTTCCATAGAATTTTTTAAACTTTATTTTGCATAATGCAAGCTTCTCGGGGCTTCATTCACAGCCCTGCGCTACTGCAGCATTGCTAAAATGGGGAGATAAGAAAATATAATTTGCTGTAATTTTTTTTCCTGGGGCTGCTTAAATGTGCTTCAAACTCCGCAAACAAATTCTGTCTGTCAAAGCTAGTTACATTTAATTCCATCTTTTGTAGCTGGCTTCAGAGGGCAGACATTTATCAGAGAACCAACTGAATTACCAAATTATGTTCCTAAAACAGCCAACCAAACAAAACCCCCTTTTTCTACTATTGCCATTTAATTGGGGGGAAAAACACCCAGTGTTTTCCTCTGTGAATTACGTTGAGGTATTTGCTGTCATTTTTAACTTACTGGCTTAGCACTCATGCAGAATAGGGATACTGAAGAGAATGGAGGCCCACTTGTTAACAATGCCCTTAGTGCATGAAAACCTCACTCCCCAGATTCTCCCATTTTTCAAGAGCAGTCACCCCTGTGTTTGCTGCTGCATTTTGCTAGAGACTAATACAGAAGATTGGTTTCAGTTTACTCAGTGGCAGGAGTTTATTACTCTTGCAGATGAAGCAATCTGCTAGCCAAGGCCAAGCTTTGGTTACTTGCGATGGTCCCTTTGCAGTACAATTCCATGCTAATGGCCACCATCGGAGGTCACTGGTATAAAGAGGAAAGGAGAGACTGAATCTGGGATTTTCAAAGCCACAGCATGGAGGCTGGGTGTCCACTGTGGATTCACTGTAATGAGAATTAGTTGATCAAGTCCCCTAGGAGGCTTTCAAAAAAATCTCCCCCATGTGTTTATCTCCAACATGGTCCAGAAAAAAAGGGAACTGGGTCAAGAAAGCAGAGCCCACCTATCAGAATGTGGATGGCAAACAAACACATTTATTTATTACTTGTATTGTGGTAGCACGTACGAGCCCCAGTCTGGGACCAGGACCCCATTGTGGTAGGTGCTGGACAAACACAGACTGAAAAGGACAGTCTCTGACACAAAGAATCTTATTATGACGTTTCACTCCATATTCTTTATGAAAATATGCTTATGATATGAATATGACATAACTGTGATATACTTTATACAAGATAGGTCTTGTAAGATATCATTGGAAAGGTTATAATTTACTGAATGTGATTA
Organism: Lepidochelys kempii; assembly: GCF_965140285.1. NCBI lineage: Eukaryota > Metazoa > Chordata > Testudines > Cheloniidae > Lepidochelys > Lepidochelys kempii. The sequence goes on along the minus strand of NC_136392.1, from coordinate 24,476,810 downwards.
TTCAATTTGTATGCCTGTATCATTTCTGTATCTGAAGTTAGGGATATTGACTATGTATCTGTATTTCAACTAGGCTACTTCGGGTGACGCCCACTGCTAACACTTCAGGTACAACGATGGAAAAGCCAGACGGGGCTGATGGCCCATCAGTGAGGACAACGAACTGTGAAACGGCTTGGCCTTCCTGGGGACACGCCATACTGCCACTGATTCATGGATGCTGTATACTACAGAGTCAGGTGGTCTTGTCATCCGATACTAAACAGTACCTGGGACTTCTTGTAATTTTCCACAGGAAGGGAGGGTGGGGGGGTGTCAACTTTGGGAAACAAAGGATTCCTATTTAAGGGTGGAGAGGAAGGCAAATGGGACTCCTCCTCTCCATGGCATGTCTGCCCAAGAAGAGAAACTGCTAAAGCCACCTGAAGAGAAGGTGGGCAGGATGGGGAGTCCAGACTGAGACAGGAGATGTGGCCCTTCCTGTGTGCTTGACTGGAAGAGGCTTGTGAGCCTAGCCCAGCAAGGCCAGGTAAAGGGGACCCAGGCTGGCAGAATAGGCTGACTCAGTGGCATCCCATCACATCAGGTGACACCCCAAAGGGCCCAAACCCATCACACCTACAATCTATATAGGATAAGAAACAACAATAGATACCCATTGGATAAGGGAGTACAAGGACACAATGAGACAATATCGGTCAGTGATCTCAACACATCAGCTGTATTAATTTGTGCTTCCATTCTGCTTCATGCTGTAAGCCTGTGAGGTCTCAAGGTTTAGGAAGGGAACATCCAGTATTGACATGGGAGACTTCCAAGGAATATAGAGATGCTTATAGCATGTGGTTTTGGTCAATCAGCAGGTGGTTTTCCTTTGAGTCAGATCTGAACTAATACACTGGCTGTTGTTACAGGAGCTATGTTGCTAGAGGTGATTGTGACGTTGCACTAGATATGCTTTATGGAAATAGTTTATGAATATGACATAACTGGAATATGCTTTACGCTAAATACCCCTTGTATGGTGCCATTAGAAAGCTTGTAATCTACTAAGTGTGTTCATCCTGTTTGTTTGCATGTATTATTTCTACATCTGGAGTTAGGAGAATAAGATATAAACTTGTATCACTGATGTGAACATATTAAGTGGAGGCCATTAAGGGTGCTCCAGAAAAAAAATCAGTTGTAAATGGCCTTAGTTACGTGAAAGCCTTTCTGTGTATGTGTGGGCCAGCCCATGGGGAATGGACGAGGGGTTATACAGTAACATGTGACCATGTCACCTGATAATGAAATCCATCTTAAATCTGGTACTTTTCCATTTAGAAGGAGGAGTGGGGACCCAGAGGGAGAAAAGATTCCCACCTTGTGCCAAAGCTATAAAAGGGCATGGAGCAGGACAAAGGGGGCGGTCAATCATGAGAAAACCCCTGCTTACCACCTGAGATGTCTGCTGAAACTAACAAGGACTGTACCAGGGGAAAGGATTGGGCCCAGACTAGGAAGGAGTCTAGTCTGTAAAAGAAGTTTATTGGACCATCTCTGAGGCTGAGAATCAATTTCTTAATGTATTAGGCTTAGACTTGTGTATTTTATTTTATTTTATTTTATTTTATTTTGCTTTTTAACTTAGTTTGTTCTGACCATTATTAGTTGAAACCACTTAAACCCTACTTTTTATACTTAATAAAATCACTTCTGTTTATTAATAAACCCAGAGTAAGTGATTAATACCTGGGGGAGCAAACAGCTGTGCATATCTCTCTATCAGTGTTATAGAGGGCAGACAATTTATGAGTTTACCCTGTATAAGATTTATACAGAGTAAAACAGATTTATTTGGGGTTTGGATCCCATTGGCAACTGGGTGTCTGGGTGCTGGAGAGGTAACCCGCTGAGCTGTTCTTGGGTAAAGTCTGCAGCTTTGGGGGTGTGGCCCAGACCCTGAGTCTGTGTTGCAGCAGGCTAGCATGTGTGGCTCAACAAGGCAGGGTTCTGGAGTCCCAAGCTGGCAGGGAAAACAGGCTCAGAGGTAATTTCAGCACATCAGGTGACAGTCCCAAGGGGGTCTCTGTGACCGAACCTGTCACAGTGATGTCCTTTGGCTGACATGCCAAAGTCTTGACTACTTGTAGCAAAGATCCCCTTTTAAATATTCTGTAGGGGGAGAGGTTTCAGCCCAAGCGCAATGACTAAATTGTCATAAGAATAGACCTGTTAACCTTGTTGTGCTGGGTACAATTCAGCCTAAATTATTGCTTGAACATGACTTTTGTTGTTGTTGTTGAGATTATGACCTTTACAGGAATGCTCAATGCTTCATAGTTGCTGTATGGGCATCACTATAGAACCAAAAAAAAAAAAAAAGGTTGAGGTTTAATAAGGCCAAAATGTTTATATTTACTCTGACTTTAGTCTGAAGTTTATATTTAGGGGCCTTAATAAAAGTGTTTGGATTAATGGAAGATGCAGGTATAGAACACCTCTAAAATCAGGCCATTTTTATTTAGGAGGCTAATATGTATGTAGAAGCCTAAATTTAGACACCCAAGTTTGCCAATTCTCGCTTACTTGTCTAAGGGACATACCTACCTGTGGCATGACCTTACCATTATGTAAGTAGTAAATAGGTAATTACTTTTTAATTACTCATTTAACATTAATCAGCATTTCCACATACAAGTGACATATAACAAAGTAGCTTCAGCAATTTCATTTTGGATTCAGTTTCCAAAGATGCTAATTGACATTTAATTGTTTCATAATTGATCTCCATCATCTTATATTGTAGAAAAATGCCAGAACATATTTCAGCAGAATGGAAAACAGAACAATTTAATGTAATATTAATGATATAACCAAGATACACACTTATTGCTGCTCCATAAAATGGAACTACGTTACTCAGGAAGGAATGCTGCATTTCAGAACTAAATTAATTTTCCATATTTTCTTCAAACTACCAATAGAATTTTAGGAGATGACCATTTCAAATGGCAATTAAGTAAATGTGTATATATTAGTTAATATGTGTGCGTATATATGTATATTTATGCAATAATCTGGATATGGCTATACATACACATTTAGTTCATTGCCATTTCAAATTATTCTGTGTGGAGGTGTGGGTATGCATAAGCTTCCCCAGAGAAAGTGACAGTTTCAACTGGTACAATATATCTAGTGGGGTGCACTGATATAGCTACATTGGTGAAGCTACTTCACCAGCATAAATCTCAGTGTAAACAAGGTATAATTCAGCTAAAGCTGCACACATTGGATGTATGCTCCAGGCTTTAACATGTATCACTCATTGGTTATTAGCTTTGCCCCTTTCCTACTTCCATGTGGTAACATAGTATGCACAGAATTGTCAAGCCATCAATATTTATCCACATCTTCCGAACCTTTTAATGACTTAGCGCCCTGTATCAAGCTGTTCTCTCCTTATGTGTAGCTATTATTGCTGTACAAATAATCTCTGTGATGACACTTTTCATGGCTTCTGACTCCCCCTCTTTTGATTCCTAAACTCATCACTAACTCATTATCACCCAGAGGTTTTAATGTCAGAAGTCACAGGACAAGTAGTCTGCTCAGAACCTCAGAACTGTGTTTCTTACTGTTTTTTTTAAAAAGGGACACTGTCCAATTGAATTTATATGGCCTAATATGTGCCCTTCTTTATATCTGCTGTAGGATTCATGTAATTCCTCAGACGTGTTCTTAGGGCACTAGTAAAGAACTGTGGAGCTTATCATTTCTGTGTTACTCAGCTGAATCTACCAAAGGTTTAGTGCTTATTAACACAGCCAGATAATTACTAGAAAAAAGTGTTAACAAATATTTCACAAATGCTAGAGCTTTGATTTGATTTGAACATATGGCCTTAGCATTAATGAACACATAAAACTTAGAATCTGGGCTCTGTGATTCAGAGGAGTGTATTTAGCCTCCTAGTTATGTGACTGATTTAATTCTGAAGCCCAAACACCAACAGTGTTTTGGCTAATAACCTACAGGCTGCCATTTAATTGCTTCTAATAATGATTGAATATTTTCATATACTGACTAGAATTGCAAGTCACAGGATTAGTCTGTGAATGCCTAAGAGAGTCAAACTTCAGTGTTTTCTTATTTCATAACAATTAAAATAAATTATAGAGAATGAATGAAGACAAAACTCCTGTACATAGTTCTAGGCACTCATAAGAATTTTTTAAATGTACAATTATTATCATTAATAGCTTCCACAATCAGCCCCTAACTAACAGTAGCTCATCAACACAACAAGACTATAGACAGTAAGCCAGCCTGCCAGAACACCTTTGCAACTCTCTCTCCTCTTGGTAGCATGCCCTGAAGGCCTAGGGCAGGACTTCACTACCCGCTGGATCGGCGGGTAGTGATCGATCTATTGGGGATCAATTTATCTCATCTAGAAATAATAAATCGATCCCCAAACACGCTCCCTTTTGACTCCAGAACTCCAGCTCGTGAGAGGCAGAAGCGGAGTTGACGGGGGAGCAGCAGCGGTCGACTTGCTGCCGTCCTCATGGCCAGGTAAATCGACCTAACCAGGGCTGTGAACTGGTTACAATGTAACCAGTGCTACATCAATTATATATCAAGAGGATTCTCAGAGATTAACTCTAAACCCTAGTCTACACTGGTGGGGGGGGTCGAACTAACAGCGTAGCTGAAGTCGGCGTATCTTAGGTTATTTTTAAAATCCATTGGGAAATTTCCTGATAGCATGAGCTCTCAGACAATTAGTCAAAACATCTAATGATAACCAACTCCAGAAAGTTCATCAGCACATTGATTGACATATTTCTCATCACCAGGTGGGTTTTGTTTACATTTTTTAATGAAAAAGAAAAGGAGTACTTGTGGCACCTTAGAGACTAACCAATTTATTTGAGCATAAGCTTTCATGAGCTACAGCTCACTTCATCGGATGCATACTGTGGAAAGTATAGAAGATCTTTTTATACACACGAAGCATGAAAAAATGGGTGTTTACCAATACAAAAGGTTTTCTCTCCCCCCACCCCACTCTCCTGCAGGTAATAGCTTATCTAAAGTGATCACTCTCCTTGCAATGTGTATGATAATCAATGGCCCAACTTGACCATCACACACTTTGCAAGGAGAGTGATCACCTCAGAGAAGCCACTACCAGCAGGAGAGTGGGGTAGGGGGAGAGAAAACCCCCTATAGTGGCAAACACCCACCCCTTCATGCTTTGTGTGTATAAAAAGATCCTCCACACTCTCCTGCTGGTACTCTGAAACCTCTCCTTGCAATGTGTGTGATGGTCAAGTTGGTTGATTATCATACACATTGTAAGGAGAGTGATCACTTTAGATAAGCTATTACCAGCAGGAGAGTTGGGTGGGGGGAGAGAAAACCTTTTGTAGTGGTAAACACCCATTTTTTTCATGCTTTGTGTGTATAAAAAGATCTTCTATACTTTCCACAGTATGCATCCGATGAAGTGAGCTGTAGCTCACGAAAGCATATGCTCAAATAAATTGGTTAGTCTCTAAGGTGCCACAAGTACTCCTTTTCTTTTTGCGAATACAGACTAACACGGCTGTTACTCTGAAACCATTTTTTAATGAGGTACCTTGACACAGATGGAAAAATACACCCAGACTTTTTTGTGTTCTGTTTTTCTCGGAGCATGATTTTCTCCATCTACAAACTTTGGGACAGATTCACTGGTATGTCCTAACTAGAATGTGCGGCCCTGTTGGTGCAAAACAGCTGAAAGCCTTGCTTAACTAGTATTTGAGGCTGGTATAGGAGAATCTGTGGGGGGCACAGAGCCATCATTCCAGCTCCATGCTACCGCCATCCTGGGTTCTGGTGCTTGGAGTGTGCCTGAGTAAAAGGGGATGTGGCTGGACTATCTCCGTACTAACTAGTCCGTAGCTGCTTGAATAACCTCCTTAGGTCCATGGGCAAGTGGTGCAAGCTAGATCTGAACCTGAGAGTGGACTGACACCAAGACAGCCTCAGGATCAGCAGTGTGAAAGCTACTTTTAAAGCTACTTTTGTTCCTCACCCCATCCCTGATCTTGAACTGAGCACAGTTGGGTCGCACTAGAGAATCTAGTCCTTTATGTGCTCGTTGGTCTCTCTCTCTTTCTCTCTCTCAGGATAATCACTCTGACATTTTCCTTTGCTTAATTTCATGCAATTAATCCTAGTTCTACCCCCTTTTGAATTGCCCTAAACAATTCCTTTCCTCCATTTTTTGCTTCAGTTCATGGACTCAACAGAGACCCTGTTTTTATGTCTCATTACAACAATCTGTAATACACTAACTCTCCTTTTTCTTATGACTGCAGCAGTGTTAATTGTCCACTTCATTTTGAATGGTTTCTTGCAACATGTTTAACAATGCTTAACAATCCGTTCCATCTTGTATTTAGCTGTTATACTCTGATTTTCTTTCCTATACCTGCAGAAGAGCTCTGGGTAACTCGAAAGCTTCTCTCTTTCACCAACAGAAGCTGGTCCAATAAAAGATATTATCTCACCCACCATGCTCTCTCATATCCTGGGACCAACATGGCTACAACAACAAGGCAAAATACTTCTAGACAATTGTCGTTCCAACCAGAGCTCTACCACTACGGGAATTTCATGACCCTTGGATGAAGAGTGACATAAGTGCAAGGTATTATGTGCATACTTCCCTTTATCGATGGTTTCCATTCCTATTGTGCCATCACTATTGTATCTAAGCTTGTAGACTGTAAGCTCATTGGGGCAAGGACTCGCATGTACTATATATTTGTAGAGTGCCTAACGCAATGGGGCCCCAACTATGTTGAAGGCTTTCGGTGCTATTGTAATAAATAATAGCAAAGCACTTCATTATTGGATAATGAGATATGTCTGGTATGCTCCCTAGTGGACTTCTTCATGAGGCTGCTGCTCTATCTACCCTGGTAAAGGAGATTCTGCTTGGGATGCACACCCTTTTTTAAAACTACTGTCAACAGGTCAGTTCTTGATGTCCCTTCTCAGGTCTTACTTAGGCAAAAACTCCCATTGAAAGTAATGGGAGCTTTGCCTGACGCAGAAATGAACAAAACCTGAATAAGGGCTTTAGCATTTGCAAATAAAAGATGACAATAAAACTGCTTCCTCAGATCATCCCAGCCAGATCGGCATACGCAGACATGAGTAAATAAGGAAAGCGGAGAGAAAATGGTATTAAAAGATGGGACAGAGAAGCACTGGGAAAGATGGACGCACCTGTCATATGTCAGCCTCAAGACGAACTCTGTACTAAGCCTTGCAAATCCCAAAGGAAAGGGTGGAAACCACATTGTTTGACCCAGTGAAAACTAGCCCGGACAATGCATGAGAAAATCATGCACTGGCAAAGAGATGGCCTACATAGCTTAATAGGTCTTTTCCAGCTCTGATGATTAGGGTTCTATGCACATCCTAGTACACGAGCTGGGCAAAATGTGTGATTCAAGCAAATTTTTTTTTGCCAAAAAACGCATATTCAGGTTGTCCAAAATGTTTTTGCACATGTATGTTTTGTTTGCTTAATTGTTTCAGTTGGGAAAAAAAGCCCAAAATATCCCCAAAACCAAACGTGTTGTTGCCACATTTTCTAAACAGTGTTTTATTTTGAAATGTACTTTGATTTTATTTACAAATATTTTAAAACAACTTGAAAACGAAATTAAAATGTTTTGTTTTGGGTTGAACAAAATGTTTCATTAGACCCAAAACAAATTGTCTTTACTTTTTCGTTGAGGGAAAAATTGAAAAACATTTTCATTTTCTTTGACCTGAAATGAATTTTTTTTCAGAACATCCAGTGAAGTGAAAAAAATAAATCAGTTACTCACCCAATTCTAAATGTAACATCTTTTCCCCTGCCTCTCATATCACGTGGGTGACCAGACGTTCTGAATTTCCGAGGACAGAGCCTATGAACCTGTGCCATTGTCCTAAATAATACGTATGTAAACTGGGCTGCATGAGTTAGACTTTTAGGCCCTGATCCTAGAATCAGATCCATTTGAGGATCCAAATGCAGTAGCAGGATTTGAGATGGTACCATGTCAATGTGAAAGTCGCATGCTGGTCGTACAAAAAGTTCACTGTTATTCTGAGGTTGTTAACACCCTCCAGGAACTCAGGAGCATTCTTCTCTGTTCTCTCCTGCTGTCTTCTTTCCCATATAATAACCTAATATCCACTAAATCAGGGCGTGCGGACACATGCACACACAGCCTACCTAGTAATAGTGAAGAACTATTGAAATGTTGGCCACATTATTTAATAATTAGGGGACTTTTTAATCCACAGTAAGTGAGAATTCTTGCAAAAATAGCTGTTTTGGAATAGCAAAAGGGACAAGCTGTTTCAGTCATCATTTTATTACAGACACACTGGGGAAATCAGTGAGTCTACCGGTGGTTCCTGCAATTCTGTGGCCATCTTCTCGGAAAGGAAATGTCATGTATAGCAACTTGTTTTTCTAGTGCAGCAATTAAAGTACATAGAAGGCCACAAGAAAAATCAATTCAAGACTGGTAAATCCTTAATGAATGACAGCAAAAACTGATTTCCTTGCTGAAAAAAAGTCTTTCTAAAAGCTGTCATTTTCACAGTTAGGAAAGACAAGGCTTTTTCCTTATTTTTTTATGTTTCTACAATTTTTATATTTGTGTTAAATTATTTGTGTTGCCCAGCGATCTCCCGTTTTGCTCAGTGCATTTGAGTGTCTTCAGGGGAAATAATCTTTTGACGTTTGGGTGACAGTTTTTAGAGGGATGGCAATTTGCACCCCACAAAATTTGTGTATGGCTTGTTCCTTTCTTTATACCCCCAAAATGGATTGCATGCATCAGTAAAAGTTACTTGTGCCTCTAGTCTGTGTTCACAGTCATTTACTTGGAGATTCAAGCCCTCAGCTTTTGCGCACAGTGAACAGCTGTGGGCCTAAATGGACCTTTATACCCAAAAGCATTTCTTTGTTTCCTAGGCCTCCTGAAATGTGTAAAACCAGTTACTGACCCTCTTCCCAGCAAGGAGTGAGGCTTCAAAGACTGGGTATCTGCATAACCAGCATTGGGATTTTGCATTATTCACCCTAGCTATTCACATCCCACAGGACATCCACCCAATTAGCCAGGAACACAAAAATATATATATTTTATAATATAATATAATAATATATAATATAATCTCCTTCCTTAGAAGTTTTTAAGGTCAGGTTTGACAAAGCCCTGGCTGGGATGATTTAGTTGGGGATCGGTCCTGCTTTGAGCAGGGGGTTGGGCTAGATGACCTCCTGAGGTCCCTTCCAACCCTGATATTCTATGATTCTATGATTCTATGATAACACTTATTGAAATAGTCTATGAATATTCTATGGGCCCATATCGTCTGGCACATCTCAACACTATAGTCTTTGTGAGCCAGCCCCTAGAAGCATGGAAACTTCAAACACGCAGATAACATTTATTAAGTGGATACAATCATCTCAAAATATACCTGCATTCATCACACCTGTCATGGAGTGACCAGACAGCATTCTTAAAACAAAGAATTGTTTAATCTTAATGGTGGGAACACAACATAAGAGAGAGAGGATTTTAAAACAATGTAACAGTCTATACACATGTATATCTCACCTAAGGCTTACCATCCTGCTGGAAGATGAGGAAGGCCCAGCTGTGTCAGACCACCTCTGCAGGGCCTGTGTCTTTGTCACCCTGTTTCTTGCAAACAGCCCCTGGCAAGTGCTCCCCCTCTCTCTGAAGAGTGGTTTTTGGTGTTTTTTTAGTCATTTCAAATCATTATAATCTGTCCATTACCACTCCTGGCAAAGCTTTGAGCTGGAACCAAGGAATCGGGATCTTCACCGTTAATAGACTGGCACTCTTTCTTAATGACTTTACAATGTTTATCAGGAGATTAATTATCTTGAGAGATTGTGCTGCTTTCCTGATAGCTTCTTAACAGCCCTGTTGTTAAACTAAATCAATATATGCATACAGTAAGTTTTCCAAACTCCCAATATAGCTAAGCAGTAGCTATCTCAATAACCAGGTCACATATAGTATTCATAATTTATTACAGCTCAGCCCTATGTCCTTCACAGATGTAACCTCATTTGTTTCATTTTTAGATTTCATCCACCTTTCTATCAGCACGATAGCCAAATGCCTTTTTAATGAGAGCTGGAAAATGCTGGCGATTGTAGCCAGGGCCTCTGCTTATGCACTGCATGTTATTGCATTTGCTACTGTTGTTTTACAGCCAATTCACTGCCTACTGCTGGAATGGCTCGATACACTGTACTAAATGCTCATTGTATCTGTCACATTCTTAACCTATTGCAGCAGAAGGAAATCAATAGGAACGGATTTGAAAATGTCCAACCTTATCAAGAAGCGACTGTGACTCTGGGACCGATGCTGAGCTGATGGTACAGGGCATGGGTTTTAACAGGGCACATAGCCCTGAATGTGACAGCCTTGTTTCAAAAGGATGGTTGGCCTCCAAAGTGTTAAACCTGTTTGTTCCTCTTGGTGCCCTTGGCTTTCAGATCATGCCAATTTCCACGCCATCTTCCTCTTAGCTAAAAGCTGAATGTTATCAATCCTCATAGTTGTAGAGGAAGATTATTGGGGGGAGGGAGAAAATATTCCATTTAGAAATAAAAATGATGCCAACAAACATTATTCCAGCAATTATGTATGTTTAGTAATTATGCTAATGTTGATTCTCAAAAGGCAGTTATTTGCTCAGCATGTTTTTGGTTCTTTATCTCTCTACCTGCCTAACCCTGTATTTTCATTGTAGGTATTATAGGTTGTTTGTCAAGTTAAGTGATGTTTGCAGCCCTGAGTGTTGTCAAGGCACTGTTGCTTTAGCAGAATTCCGATTTTTCTTCTAAATCCAACACAGGCTCCTTTGATTTTCTGCTCACCACAAATACGAGGGCTTGGGGAGCTGATTTTACTGCTCTTGAGAAGACTCTGGGTCCTGCAAGTGTCATCGGACGTTCAGATGCAGAATGAATGGGTGGCTCCTGAATTCTCTAATCACACCTTTGACAGGGTGGTGATTGGTGGCCATGCATAACTGCTGCACTTTCTTATGCTGTTGGAACAGCAGCTCACATGGTGCTACTGCAGACCAGCCGACTGCTAACAGCTGTTTCATTGACGAGCAGCTAAAGCTAAATTAGAATTTTAACAGTTCAAGGATTCACGGGGTAAGAATCTATGAAAATGGCCACATTAAGGGCTCACAGTTTAAATAGTCAAGCTAAACAACACAGCAATGGGAAGGCAGAGGCAGCCATAAAGCCATCCAAGAGACTGAAGGCAAAGGCAAAACAGACAGGAAGGGATCCCTACCTGGCAATGGCAGACCACTGGAACACACCCTCCCAGGGATTAGATAGTAGCCTAGTGCAGGAACTGGTGGGCCAGAGACCCAAGACTTTGCTTCCCGTGAGGGATAGTCTGCTGCAGCCCAGCAGAGGAATGACAAACAGGATACAGAGGCAGTTAGAGAACACCAAGCTAGGCAGGCAGCCTGCTACAACAAAGGAGCCAAGGGCCCGAGGCCGCTAAGCACAAATGAGTGTATCTGGGTCTAAGCATCAAATAACCACACAAAGCAATGGCAAAAGGCAACAATCCAAACTGCAGAGGGGCACAGGTTGTGTGAGGTAACTACAGACTCAGGACACTGAGGAGAAAATAGCTGCAGAGTAGCAGCCAACAGCTAGCACATCCAGACAAATGGAATTAAGACCAGGACTAGGCGGACTTAGAAAGAGCCTCAGCCATCAAGTGGCCTGACACAGTGTCAGAAGGAACAAGGGAATGAGGAGCACAGAGGTTCAGCAGGATGCCTCCCAACAGTACGAAGACAGCAACAGCACGTAACCAAGTCCCCTCACTGACAGCAATCACAAACAAGAAGAAGGAGACTGGTTCAAAGACCAGCCCCCTTGAAGAAATATGATGCCTAACAGGCCACACTGAGCTGTCAGTAAAGGCCATATCCCTATGGTAGGCTTCGAACCAGTGACCTCTGGCCCCAACACATCAGCAAATGTTGACACTAGAGACACATCGACAACAAAAATTGTTAAAATGTAGCAACTTGCATGAAACTTGGAGGGAGGAGCACAGGTTGCAGGAGGAAAGAGTTTGGAGAAGGCACCTGGAAGCCAGTCTGTGTGCCCCTGGCTGGAATGCTAGCTTCAGCCGTAGCACCTCTATAAATAGTTCTCTTCAGAAATAGCTGGTTTAATTTTAGAGATAGGCAGTCCTCTTATGATGTTATTGAGCACATGGGCCACGAAACATAAAGAACCCCACAAAGTGTAAGGCAGGGGATAATCAAGTTCCTAAACTCTTTGAGAACCTTGCCCCCTTATTAGTTTTACCTTAACAAAGGTGTATTCAGTTCTTGAAGCAGCAGCAAAGCATAATACACAGTATACAATGTAATTTTCCCAACATTTTGCATGCAAGCAGATGTTGGTATAAAGTAGAGAATGTATCTTGTTTGAACGTTATAGGCTGTGAGTTCCAATTTCTTTTTAATGATTTTTCCCTTGTAATTGTCATTATGTTTCTGTTCTGTTCAGAGAACAAATGAGGAACCCTCCTGTGGCTAATATAGCGTCTATTAGCTTTTTGTATCAAGGCAATTGTAGATTAATTCGGACCTCTTTTTTAAAGAAAATAAATTACATCTGATACAAAACATTTTGCTTGGAAAAAAAGCCGAACTCAGAAAAGAATACTGCTGCCACATGACAATGTGCTAGCTCTAAAAATATGCTTGCAAAGGGTTAGTTGCATGAATTGTCAAAACAAGCAATGTATATTTAAGGCTAACTTGGCATCTCCTCTAGTGTTTATTAAGTCACACATGGGAGCTTTAAGCTGAAGAGAGGAGCAACCAAGCTCTAATCATGTCTTCCACAGAGGGGCATTTTTGAACTGCTCTTTTTTGTAAGGTGGCTCTTATTACACATATCACATCCTCCTGTGGATAAAGTATTCTTTATCTATTTGCTCTTCTTTTCCTGCTGAGATATTGGATCTGATTTGGGTTCTAAAGTACCGCCCAGTTCAGAACAGCTTAACATTCAGTAGTTCTTTCTTATACGTTGCTTTTGGAAAGTCATCAATGAAGCCCTTGAAGATGTGTTAAATGACTAACGTAGAATAGTTTTTTTAAAGTACATAATCAGACATGACTGGTACTGAATGCATTTCTGGGCAACTACAGTATGCCTTACTTGAAGGAATGGGGAACAGAGGATGAGTGATTTTTATCTCCCCAAATGGGGGCAATAAAAAGCCACACATGTACTAACTTGGATGTATCACTAATAATCTGGAATGGAACAATCCATAAAAATACAGGGGAAAAACCCCTTGTTGCCAGGCATTTGGGGTGAAATTTCCCCCTGTGCTATGGGACCAATGTAAGGCCCACACACCACTTGTGCGTTGTGCTTGCCTTGTGTATGGAGAGAATTTCACCCTTTAAGACAGAATGCATGAGTGGCAGGATGGGCCCAGTGAATTGAACTGAGTGTCAGAAACTCTGGGCACTAAACCCAGCATTGCAATTGACTCACTGCATGGGCTTGATCAGGTCACTTAATCTTTCTGTGCTTCATTTTCCCTGTATGTAAAATTAGAACAGTACTTGCCCTTTTTTATAATGGACTTTGAAATGCTCACATAACATTTTCCATAGAATTGCTAAGTATGGCCACTACTACTACTGGCTAACACTGTGATATCGGAAACACGAGCCCACTTTTACGGATAGGTAAACTGAAGAAAAGACAAGCTAAGTGAATTAGGCCCCCATTCAGCAGATACTTTAATTCATGTCTTACTTTAAACATGTGAGTAGCCTCACTGATTTCAATGAAAAGTCTCACATGTTAAAAGTTAGTCATATGCTTGAGTGCCTTGCTGAATTGGGGTCTTAATGATGATTAACTTTCACTGAAATATATTTAATCAGATGCCCTGAGTTAAAAGTAAATGCTTGTTCTAAATGAATGCCTTTTCCTGGTTTGTTATTGCTGAATGCTGCATAACACTACTTCTATAATACCTTGTGCCATACCATGCACCATGGGCCTGATTTCAGACCAGCTAAGAGTACACCCATTAATGCAACACCTAGACCCCATATGTTGGTGCCTGAGCGTCTCTGTTTCTTACCTTTGTGCGTTCGAATCAGCCCCATAACGTTATTTGATTGAAGTGTCTTTTAGATTAATCAGTTTCAAATGTTTATTTGTGTTTCTGCTCGGAAAGTCTTTCCATGGCTATTTATCACCTCATCTGAAGCACAAACCTAGTTCTCAGCAGTAAATATCTGACAGATGAGCTTGTGTAAAGAGCAAATGAGAACTTCAGTGCTCTGTGTGAGGATTAGAGTTTGCTGTAATAGCTTTGAGCTTACAGTGGCTTGAGAATGTAGCGGAGATCCGATCCAGAGAAGAAATATGGTAATTGGAAGCCAGAGGCAATCAGCAAGAGCTTTGGCCAAATTGGAAATTACCTTTTGGTGCTCTTTTACTGTAATCCCTACAACTCCAATTATGCTGGCGTGATAAACTGTTAGACTATGTCTTATAACACCCTGCCTCGTACATGACTTAATCTGTCCAATAAGTTTTAATGAAATCATTATCCTGATGATGTCTAATTAGAGTAGGTTTTGTTTCTAAGCATAGCTTAGTCTAAAGGAAGGTGTTGAACTAATATTTAGGAAGTAAGAGGACATACCAAGGATCAGCTAGTAAAAACACTTCCAAGGCTCTGTTACTGCTTCTAATTTAGCAAGGGGATTTGATGCGCAGGGTGATGCATACAGGTGCTGGAGATATGAATTGGTTTGAGAGTTCTGGAGTGTTAGGCAAAGCTGATTGCTCCATTTGACCTGAACTTATCTGAAATGCCTTTAGGTCTATATTTCAGAGTAACAGCCGTGTTAGTCTGTATTCGCAAAAAGAAAAGGAGGACTTGTGGCACCTTAGAGACTAACCAATTTATTAGAGCATAAGCTTTCGTGAGAAGTGAGCTGTAGCTCACGAAAGCTTATGCTCTAATAAATTGGTTAGTCTCTAAGGTGCCACAAGTCCTCCTTTTCTTTTTAGGTCTATAGCTGACACACTCTACAGTAGTCTCTTTCTGTGCATAATCAACCTTCCAATGCATAAGCAATCTTGATCCAGGATAAGAACAAGGGCTGGCTGGAAAATGGCAGGTTTTTTTCCACTGAAAATTTCGACTTTGGGCAAAAATAAATAAAATAGAAAAACAAAATATTTCAGCCAAATGACAAAATATTTAGATTCTGGAATGTTGCTATGGCACCACATAGAATGTGTGTGTCAGGTGCCTTGTACTCCTATTCTTTTCTTAGGCTGGGATCTCCTGGTTGGACTACCTCTCCCATGATGCACTACTATCAACCCATTTGGTGAGGGTGGCAATGCATCCTGGGAGTCATAAGTCTGCAGGGAATCATCTGAGCCGATGTTCAGCTGGTGAGCCCAGCCCATAGAAGAGAACATGGACATGTGGCAACTGAACTACATCTTCCATGAGACACTGTGGCAACATAATCCAAATTGAAGTATTTTTGTTTTCATCATTACTTTGGAGAGCGCAGTTTAAAGAAAATAATTTCTCCACGAACGTAGATACTTTTTTTGAAGAATTTGCTGTGAGAAAAAAGTTTGAATTGAAAATTTTCAATCAGCCCTAATAACAATGATTTGTAATATTACAATGAGGCTACAATGAGGTGCAAAGAGTTTGCTTCTCCATTGCTTTACTGCTTTTGTGGTCACTGGCACATATGCAGAGTGTTGAAGACTACCAAATCAGTGTGGTAGCAGTTTGCACAGGTTGAGATGATGATCCAAGATATCAGAGAATCATGCTGCACTTCAGCAAGCATTTTGCTTCGCTCCTGAACAGGTTGGTTAGGAGCCAGGAGATAGATCTGGAATCGGTAGAAAACATTGTGAACACATTCAACTACATCCAAGATCCAAAGCATATATCTCTATCCACCTGCCGTCTTACTTTAAATGCAGGGTAAAATGTTTTATGCAGACTAAAATGTTAGACTGAGAGCTAGGTGAAGATCAAGTAAACAGATGGCATGTTGGAGAATGTTTGCTTCTGTCTACTTGATCAGTTCGATGATGCAGAGTTTGACTTGGTCCCATATGAGTGCATGAAATAGAAAGGGCTTTCCAAGCTGTCACAAG
This sequence comes from Lepidochelys kempii, assembly GCF_965140285.1. NCBI lineage: Eukaryota > Metazoa > Chordata > Testudines > Cheloniidae > Lepidochelys > Lepidochelys kempii. The sequence continues at coordinate 24,460,477 of NC_136392.1, read as the reverse complement.
GGAATTCTATATTTAGCAACGTTTTGATCAATAGCTCCCATGAGTCAATTAAACTATTTATTGATTTTAGAGGAATTTAAAGCAACTTTGAAAGTTTCCTGTATTTGTGACGTTTCCCAGGGTGCAACTTGAACTACTGTGTCCCCTTAGCTCTCCAGCCTGGGATGCCTTTTACATTGCTTTGCTAGAGAACAGCAACCCCTCCAGGCTCTGCTCACACACAACCCCTAGCATGTAAGGTTACTCCAAGCTCAATATATGAATGCTGTGCCCAGCCATCCAGGAATTACATACAGGGAGACACCCACATATCCATCAGTCCCAGACTTGCCCCCCAGAAATGTGCAGCTTGTACTGCTCAGTCGCCCACTGGACAGTACAAGTTCATAAAATAGTCCATCATTCCAGCAATGGTTAATGAATATGCACCAGCTGTGTTGGCCTGAGTAGAGATTTCTCAAACACTTCAATCAAACACACTGGTTTAGATAAAACAATAACACAAGTTTATTAACTAGAGAAAGATAGATTTTTAGTGATTACAAGTGGTAAGACATAAATGTCAGAATTGGTTACAAAGGAAATTAAAAAATAAAACTGCAAGCTAATTCCTAACTTTACCAAACTAAATAGGCTTAAAAAGCAAAATGTGTGTCTCACCATGAGCTGCAATACATTTCACAGGCTGAGTCCCTTTCCAGCCTGGGACAACTACTTCCTCGTTTGTTCAGTTCTTTGGGAGTCGTTATCATAAATGGAGAGATGGAAGGAGAAGAGATGGGGGCCTGTGGAGGTCACTGTCCTTTATTTTTATACTCCACTCCTCTCTTTGAGAATTACCCCCTCAAATGGATGTAGACAAACAGTCCCCTGAGTACATGAGAGGCCTACCGTAGCAGGGGGGAAATGTAAATTTCTTGTTTACGGAAGAATGGCTGCGTAAGTAAGTGATAGCCCACTTGGCTTTGTTGATAACAGTTGTCAGTGTGTCTTTGTCTCTGAAAAATGGGGTTGTGGCTGTTACCAACGTGTTTCAGGAACAGTCATGTAGCAAAATCTTATGATTTTACCTGCAGTGTTGTTACACACATTTCAACAGGATAACAACATTCAGCAGATTATGAGTTTTCAAATGATACCTCACAAGGTATACTTTGTACAAAATATAACCACATAAAAGTGGTGAACATGGGGTATAAGGTGTCACATGGGATACAGGGTGTCATAGTATTCTTATGCATTCAAAGGGGAGCCCAATTCCAAAAGGTCTAGTCTACATTAAAAGACTCCCATGATAGCAGCTTCCCATATGACTGTTAATTAGGAACAAGGAATTGCCAGACTCAGCCCTAATGTCCATCTAGTCCAATACGCTGACTCTGACAGTGGCCAGTACCTGACGCTTCAGAGGAAGCTGTAAAATCTTGCAATGACAGTTGTGGGATAATCTGCTCTCACCATAGGTCTCAACTTGATCTGTAATAGTTAGCAATTGGCTTATGCCCTGAAGGTTTAATATTGTTCCTTTCTATTACATTTAAGCCACTTTTCAACATGCTGTTTTTTTCTTAGTAACTAGATACTGTTAGAGTATTTTTGTAAATATATCATCCCAGTTTCCCATTAACGAAAAGCTTGTATATCTTGCTTCCTCCCTTTAATCTCCCCTCCCCCCCACCAATCTTCCCCTACAGAAGGGCTTTCGCCACTCAGAATGAAATTCTTGAGCTATTCCCTGCTAAGTATTCTCACACTCCCCCACCCGGGAACAATGTTAGAAAATTGCCAAGAGTCAAAATATAATAAGTAGACTTCACAGAATTCAAGTTTTTTTATAATTTTGATGGCTATTATCAATGTTTATTTTTCACTTTTTTATTTTTATCCATTTAAATTTTCACATTTGCTGGAAATTATGCAGGTGTCGACAATAATTAATGACAGTCGGTGTTGAAAATCAAAAAGTTAAAGCTTTATAAATGTTAAAACAAAAATTGTCAACACCACATGTCAAAAATATACAACTAAATCTCTCAGTCCTCAGGCAGCATTTTTCTTTGCCTATCTGCAAATTTCAATGTATTGATGGAAATATTTTTTGTCAGTTTGTGTGTGTACGGTGAAATTGACATTTACCGTAAAAAAACTAACCCTTCCAAGCCTAATAATAAGCCATCTTTTACCAGCAAGTTCAGCATCTTTTATTTTGGAAGGTCTCAACCACCATTAAGAAATTTCAGAGTAATAGCCGTGTTAGTCTGTATTCGCAAAAAAGAAAAGGAGTACTTGTGGCACCTTAGAGACTAACCAATTTATTTGAGCATGAGCTTTCCACAGTTTCCATCTGATGAAGTGAGCTGTAGCTCACGAAAGCTCATTCTCAAATAAATTGGTTAGTCTCTAAGGTGCCACAAGTACTCCTTTTCATTAAGAAATTGTGATTGTAAGATTGCCATAAGAATAGTCATGAACTGAAGTAAGCTACCTTTCCAAATAGCCTTCCTCTTTCCTCTCGCCCACTACTCTACTTTCAATTAGGGTGGTTGCTGGTCAGCAGGAGATCAGGTACTGCAGAATTATATTTCATCTATCTATTTTCACTCAATTTTCAAGGGCAAGTTTTGGTCAGAGTTATTTCTCGCTGGTCCTTAACTACATAGTAAATATACACAGGTCTTGTATGTTACACCTCTTCATATATACTATTTGAACTTTAATAAACTCTACAGTTTAGAAAACGTGTGCACACAAAACAAAAACCTATGGTAAAAGGTTACGTCTCAGCTATAAATCCCCGATGTCAAGGAAAAATGATGTCAAAACTGTCAACATGTCTTTAATGTTGCATCAGAATGCCTGGGTGCCAAATGTTGCCAATCCCTGATATATACCATGATGCCTACAAATTCTTTACAATTGCTAGTCAGTGTGTGCATAGTTATAACTGTTTGCTACTCCAATCAACCATCTCAGTTACCTAGTACTCCCTCCATTTTTTTTTCTATCCACCCCTTGTCCTATTTTTAGATTATACTGTACTCTGTGTGTGTGTGTGTGTGTGTGAGAGAGAGAGAGCTGTACAGTGCCTGGCACAATGAGGTCCAGATCCAAGTTAATAATAATAATTACTATGACTACATGCATCAAATATTTTACTTGTAATGAATAATTCCATCAGTTCTAGTTGTGAGGCATGGCAGTGGGCAGAAAACCTGAGCAGCTCTAAAAACTTCCTAGATTATAACTGCCTGCGCTTCTTTTAAATAAGGGAACTTTTTCAACTGGCTTTAAAAGGCAGAAGATCACATGAAACCCACAGATACAGTAACTGCAGATTTAATGCTGGCATTATGTAAACCAGAAATGGCACGAATAGGTGGGGAAGCGAGTTGGCAAAAAAAAACCCCAAAGTGTGTAGGTGATATATGCATAAGAGAAAAGACAGTCTTCAAGCTGTATTCTTTGGTTTATGTACTCACCGTTTGCATACAGGTGTCTGTGTTTACATGCCAATTTGTGTGGTTAAAGGTGCTACAGATATTGTAACACCATGCAGTATCTTTGGGGGGGGTCCATTGTTTTAAATGAACCTTTTATGTGTGTGTCTTTTCTACAAGGGAGGGTTATCATAGCTACTCCAGAACTAAAAACAGTGGGTGATGGTTAAGGCAATTCAGCCAGATTGTAAACCATTGCCCAAGAGAGGTACCACTCACATATCCTGGTTCAAACTGAATTCTCCAAGGACCAAGAGACAAAAGAAGAACTTTTAACTTAAATAGCCTACATATAAACTGACTCAGGCCTTCTTTCTGATCCAGAAAATGGACAGATCCCTGCAGAATAACTTTGGCTTACTGGGGGGCCCCATAACATTGTGGGGTGATTTCTGGTAATCTGTTAGCATGCATATAGGAATGTTTATTGGGTTTTTTTTCTTTATATCTTTTCTTTGTAATGCTTTTACCTTAAGAATAAATGTGCTTGCTTAGAGAGAGCTGTGTGGTAACTTGTAACTGCTGGCCGTTCATAGCCCTTGGAAAGCAAGCAAAGCATAGCCACTGGCCTTTTTTGGCACACTGGCTTTCTGGGGATATCAAAGTCGAAGACAGGGAGCTATGCCGCATTAAAACCCCCAGTCAGGAGGGTGTGAGACATGGGTCCCTACCCAAGAGAGGACAAGGAGCTGAAAACCTTTGTGTGTGTGTGTGTCCTTGAGGGACCCTGGAGGGAGGAATATAGATGCAGTTACCCCAAAACTGTGACACATATGATGGCAGCAGTGAGAACCAGCAAACTTTCTGTGTTCCCAGGGGGTGCTTGACCCCCTGCTCCACCACAGGCCATGCCCCTCTCCGCCCCTTCCCCCAGCCCCACCCCTGTCCAGCCTCTTCACACCCCGGCTCCGCCTCTTCCTGCCTCCACTCTTCTCCCTCCCATGCAGAACCTCCAGAATGCCGCTGAACAGCTGAACACAGTGGGTGGGAAGTTCTGGGGGGGGGGAGGGGGAGGGGCTGATCAGTGGGGTCCACCAGCACCACCGAGCACCCGCTATTTTTTTGTCTGTGGGTGCTCCAGCCCCGGAGCACCCACAGAGTCCGCACCTATCGTGGGAACTATGACACTGTGAATTGCCTTAAGTACCAATACCAGGGAAACGAAGCACTGTAGAAGAAAAAAGTGCAAAGGAAAAAGTTTCACTGTTGTTTTTGAAAAGGAATAGCAAAAAGAGAAAGGGGGAAATGAGTTGTGAACAGTTGACAAAAGATAAGCTGCTTGATTTATGCAGGGAAAGGCAACTCAGCACTCTGGAGCAAAGGCACAGCTACTCAACTGGTTGTACTTAGAGGCCCAGAAAAGGATGATGCTTGGTACATCCAGAAATGCAGGGAACATCCATCCCAGTGACAGAGAACCCAGCAGGTTGGGGGTAGGTGAGGCATGTCCGTGCCAAGTCCCTAAAGGGAAGAGGCTGACAAAGGTAGCACCCTTGCTCCATCTAGACTGAACGCACTATTGCAACAGAGCTTGTGAACAGATCCACAGGTAAACCAGGTGAGGTGCTGGCTGGGATTTGGAAACCTTTCATTGTGTGCCCTCGAGTGACCACGGAGGGGGAATACAGATGCAGTTACCCTGAAACTCAACAAAGGAAGAAACTTTTTGGGTGGGTTGTTTGGTTAAGATTCTGGTATCCTTATATTGAGCATCTTGCTGCTCCACAAGTAATCCCATTGGCTTCAGGGGACCTGTCCGTGGAGTAAGTAGTATTCAGCATGATTTAGAGTGTTTGAAATCTGACCCTCTGTCAAAAAGGTCCTGAATCCATTGACTATAGTGGGAATTGAGGGGACCATCACCTCATGGGATTGGCCACAGAGCGAAAGCAAAGTAGTCAAAGGAAGGTGGAGCCTTGTCTAGAAAGTGGGAGGTGAGGGCAAGGCTAAAGAGTCGTTTGTCTACTCAGGGGCCCAAGTCCACTTGACAATGTATCAGATGTCGCATGAGCTTCTTTATCTGGGCACAGATCACGAAGCAGACAGTTTAACTCTCTGGCTGGCATTTTTTATTGACTTGTGTCAGATCCCTTTTGCAAACCTTTGCTAATCCATGGGCCCATCGCAGACAAAAATTTTATGTGAGGATTATGAAACCAACAGACAGTAAGGCTGACTTCTTTTGGATCCTTTGGTTCTATAGTGTCACTGAGAATTTGTATAATAAAGCCATACAAAATAACATTTTTCCATTTACATGGCATCATTCTTTGATCTTGACAGTCTCCAAATGCTTCACAAATACTGATTGATTAATCCGCGAATATATATATAATTGAGTGCATTAAGTAACTTGGCTAAGGTCACTGAGCTACTCTTTGGCAGAGGTAGGAACAGAACCCATTCTTCTAGCCACTAGTTTCCATGCCTAGCAGTACCGAATGTTACACTCCATGGATTACAGTGACCCTGCTCCACTGTATAGCCATGTGTTTCTAGGGTCACCCAGCCATAGTCTGAAACTGATATTTAAACTGATGATCTCCTGGGGCCAATGCAAATCAGAGCATCATTGCTGATGGCTGCACTGACAAGCTTCTGGAAATTGGCAGACAATGTGAAAAACTTTCTGTGAGCATCAAAGGTTTTCTCTGATGCTTCTGCTGCTGGCCGTGACCTTATCAGAAAAATTGCTAACGATCTGGTGACTGTATTTTATTTCAAAGGCATTCATTTATCTGCCTATGTCTTCCCGCATAGTGACACCTAATCAGTTCTAGGAACTTCTGTCATTTACTATTGACTAAGTGCTGTTGTCAGGCCTTCCTAATTTCAGAGAGTCACTGGTGACTAACATCCCTTCCCAAAGAATGGCCCTGGAGCCTTCACCCTGGTACGCCTCCTTTGTGATACTAGAAGAGTTTGCCCATTTATTTCTGAGTTCAGCATTTCAAAGGGCTTAATGAGCCATTTCCTGTGTCAGTAAGGCCTCAGTTACACTGTAAGCACAACAGTGTGTTTGTAATTAGGGCATGACACCCTCATGTGACCCAGCTGCACCAACCACAATTGAGGTTTTTTTCCCCCATACAGCTGCCTTTTCACAACACACACAGCCCTGATACCCCAAGTGTGTTACTGCATCCACAGATACCATGCTGCTTGCCTGTAGTTGCTCATGTACATTCTGAGAAAATCCAGACAGCTTCCTATGGTGCCTTAGCAGCTGATGGAGAGTCCAGAGGGCATTTTTATAGAGAGGCACCAGAAGAACATAGGCTGATGTGCTCTTGGATCTCCTACCATACCGAGCTGGAAGGGAGGAGAACCAGCCAAACCAGGTATGGTTCAGTAATCCTGTCTCCATAGGAAAGTGTCACCAGCACTGCCATGGCAAGTCACCTAAACTCCAGATGCCAACTTCTGCTCTGTACGTCACTGGTGTAAATTGGACGTGGCGCCACTGAAATTCATGGGATTACTCTGGATTTAAACAACTGTAACTAAATAGCTTTGTGCCTTCTGTTTCTCAGTTTCCCGAGCTGTAAATGAAAACAATAGATTGTAAAGTCTTTGGGGCAGAGACCATCTTTTGGTCTCTCTGTAAACAGCACCTAGCACAGGTGGGGTCCTGGTCCAGGACTAGGGCTCCAAGATGCTACCACATTAGAAATAGTGGTGATGGTAATAACCACCTACCTCACAGGGATGCTGTGATTAATGCTCCTAAAGCACATTGAAGATGAAAAATGCTCAGAAACTGCTCAGTATTATATGTAATCATATAGCTGGAACCTTCCACCAAGACTTATTTTCATGCTTTGGTCATTTCTCAGTAACAACACCACTACTTACTGGAAAAATAAAAGGAGGACTTGTGGCACCTTAGAGACTAACCAATTTATTTGAGCATAAGCTTTAGCTCACGAAAGCTTATGCTCAAATAAATTGGTTAGTCTCTAAGGTGCCACAAGTACTCCTTTTCTTTTTGCGAATACAGACTAACACGGCTGCTACTCTGAAACTACTTACTGGGTTTGCCCAAGGTCGCACAGTGAGTCAATGTCAGTCAAGAACTGCACTCATAGCAGTTCCAGATGCCTATTAACCACTAGACCACACTGTCTCCTTAATTGCATTACTGTAATCATGTTTTGTCTAGCTTTCGCCATTCTTTCAGTCCACGTTTACAATATAGGCAAATTTCTGAGGAGCATTTAATCTTCTCTGCCAAAATAATCCTCATGTTACCCCTTTACTGAGGCAATTAACCTACTTTCAATCCATTCTTTTAGGGCTTAAATTTACATTTTTAGTGGTAGTTTTTCAAGAGCTTCATGTTTTGGTTCCTTTGTAGTTGCAAGGTTTAATTCGTGCTTATGTTCCAGCTCATACTGTGCTCACAGTATCTGGTTTATTCTCACCACTGGAAAGCAAGAAAAATTGGTAAACCCTGGGGACTTTCACTAGTCTGGGTGGAGAATTAGGCCCAGGCTTGTGAGTTGCCAATAATTCTAACATATGTCCTTGACAATGTTTTTTATAATAAATAAAATAGAGTGATATAAAACCCTCTGGAGTCAATGACCCCCACCCCCTCACCCCAACCTACCAAGGCACTTGCCTGGGATGCAGGAGATTCAATTCCCTGCCCTTGCAAAGACTTTCTGCTTAGCACTGGGCAAGTCTTTGTATGTGTCAGCACCCGACCTGTAAAATGGGATGGTTCCCCTCCCTCATAGGATTGTTGTGAGGATAAACACATGAAAGAGTGGGAAGTGCTCAGACACTATGTTGATGGGGACATGTAAGTGCCCAAGATAAATAAACAGACCAGTGGGCTCTGGACCAGTCCCACTGTGAGATCTCATCTCTGGATGAGCTATAAAATGGAGTCCCGGATCCATAAAGAGTCAATATAATTTTTTTCATAAATTTTAATCCCAATGTTCTGGCCTCTTAATCAAGAGCAGAGGGCTGGAAAAGTGGGGTGGGGGGAACCCATGGACATTGTTTATGGGCATTAACCCCATGCATACAAGATGCCTTGTAGAATCCTTCAGTTTCTTTATGCATCTAGTTCCCTGGAATCTCTTGAGCACGGGGATGGTCATGCTGAGGGGCTCACTCAGAAGGAAATGTGATTCCATTAAGCTCCTCTTAGACACTCTCCCCCTTGTCCCCCTCTTCTGGCTAGTGGTTAAGGTCACACCCTCTACTGTGTTCCTGGTATCAAAGAGGGCATGGCCTGGTGTTTATAGCACACTTTGGGGGTCCGTGAGATGGAGGGCTAAGGAACTGATGGCTTATTTAATGTCACTGAAGCATTATTTCCCTCCCAGCATCTCCTCTGATGTGTTATAAAGCTAAATGGCCAAACCCTGTAGTCCTTCCTCAACCAAGGCTGCCACTGACTCCTTTAGGGGTTGCAGGCGCTCAATGCCTCTCAGCTTCGTGGCCATGTGTGACAGTATGTAGGATGTATTTAAAACATTAAGTGCACCACTGCATCCTGCATAGGGGCAGTGCAGAGCCACACAGCCCCCTGCAGCGCTTCAGGAGCCACAGTCCCTCCCAGAGCCACCCGATGAGCATAATTTAGAATGCTTTCCCCCCGCTTCCCTGACCTGTGAAGGGGACTGGCCCCAGTGCAGGGAGAAGGCTGCACCATCCTTTACATGCTACAGGGCGCTGAAGGGAGGGGTCAGAACCATGGCCTCTCCCTGTAGAGTGACAGCCCAGCTGACTCGGTGGTCTATGTAAGTGGCTACAGAGAGAGGCTTTTTGTGCCCTCTCCCTCCCTTGCACACCAATGCAGGGGCTGGACCCAAGCTGGCCTACACAGTATACCAGATATATGGAAAAGCTACCTGTTTCCACACATAGACATTTCCTTATCTGCTGCTTTGGGACAGATTATTTCCCAAGCTCATCAGAAATGTTAAAAGGAAAGAACCTACATGTGGACCCAGAAGGACAGCTTTAATAACATGCTAAAATGTAGGAATTCATACCCCCAATCAACTTTTGCTACAAGAAGAGTATTCTGGACTCCCCTCCTCTTCTGGGAATAGACAAAGACCAGCAATGCAATTACTGAAGGCAACCCCTGAAATGTATGGACACTGTCTAATTTCAAACCCATTCAAACATCACAGTTGGAAGGCTCCACACTGTTACTGGGAGTAACATAGGAATGTGGGGCTTGCCAAAGCAGCTCACACAGCCTCGTTCAGTGCCATCTCTCTGACAGTGACCAGGACCAAATACTTCAAAGGCAGTTGCAAGAAACTCCATAAATGGCAATTATAGAGTAACATATGCAAAGGGGAAATGCCTTCCTACTCCTGACCACTAGTAGCTAATTTATGCCCTGTAACATGAAGATGTGTATCCCCATTTTTTAAAATCCTAGCTAACGTGACTGTGGATATTATCATTATGCCCATAAATGCACAATCCAGTGAATATGGGAAAAGAAACAGAGAAAGAAAAATCCTAATGAAAGACAGTTTACTGTATATCGATCTAGGTTTATTTAAGGGTGTCCATCCTCATGGTAACTGGCCCTGTGCACGGATAAAGAATGGACCATTGCATCCTTCCATTTTTTTTTTCTTACGTGGTTTTACATAACTGAAAAGCTTCAGTAACTAGCTTATTTTGTGACGGGGGAGAAATGCCTGAGTGTTTGATCCAGAATAGCAAAAGATGAAACCCTCCATCTCACCAGCTCTGCTGCTGCTTTAGAAGACCAGGAAGTTGGTATAAAGTTGCCTCATGAAAACAAAGGCCCAGAGGATTCTGTCTCAGGACCCCGCCCTTGGTAAAAGGTGATTGTATATGAGTTTGCTCCCCCTGTTGCCAGCATTAGATACTAAGCTTTAGCCTCTGTGCCGCAGACACTGACATCTTGCCTTCATATCCTTTTCCTCACAAGCAGGAGAGTTGCCAGCTGTAATTCTCCACCCCTAGCCATCAATCAGTCTGTTATTACCACTGTAAACACCGCATTTGTCAACCGCTAATGTTTTCTGCAATCAGGGGCGTGATGGATTATACTTCAATTAAAATGAATGGTCAGATTGCATCAGGATTAGATCATAGCAGCCTGAGAGAGTCCCATATGGAATGCCAGGTTGTGATAAAGCCTAAATCCCCTAGTGGCTTCCTCATCTGATATTCCTGTCACCTAACACTTTGGGGATATTTCTGAAGCCACCTTTAAAACTGGGAGGGAGGAAACAAGGGAAAATATCAGTTAATATTTAAAACAGAATAATATTGTTTGGCACTTATGTAGCACCTAGAGTAGCATGCAAGGTTCTCAAAGCATTTTTACACACTGTAATTAATTCTTACAAGCCCTGGCCCGCTATGAGGCAGGAAAATACAAAGAGGAAATCAAAGCTATAAAGTGACTTGTCTAAAATTACATAAGAATGGCAGAGCAAGGCTCCCACACACCCCTTACAACCCTATTTTGAGGACTTAAGTGGTACATAAGCCTTTTGCTAGCTCAGGAGAAACTGCGGAGCCCTGACTTCTAGTCGCCTCATGCTAACGCCTGCCCATGATCTCAAACAATGCAAAACCCTGGGAGTGCCAGGATAACAGAAGCTTTGTTTTGTTATGCCCACAATATGTATCAAACCAAAGTCCTTCTTATACCAGGTATGCCTGAATCATATTCTGACTCAGTTTCTGAGGTGGATGAGAGCTGATTTCCAGTGATAAAATCCAGTCGGGTTATTAGTCTGCTGCATGACAGAAAAGATATTGCTTTCCACTATCACGAATCCTTAGTTCAGGTGAATGGAGTAACACAGCATCCATGTTTCTTTGGAGGAAAGATTCTTTTCAAATATGCACCCGTGCCTGTTTTAAAGGCTCAACATTTGAGGAAAGCAAATTGGTCTTGCCTTTGTTTAAGGTTTTCATGTGTCAGGCACCTGCCTCAAGAATCAGAAATCAGAGCCTGGTAAATGACTTGTGTGCTCTTTTTATTCACAATGGGCAGAATGCAGCCCTGTGCAGAGGGCCAGCAAGAGGCCTATGCACTGCTTAAATCTTCAAAGTAGGGATTAGGTGAGGTTTGTGTGTGGCATGGGCCCTCTGCACAGGGATGTATTTCACCAACAGACTTTCATTGTGACTTCTACTTCCATCTCCTGGGGAGCTAACCCCCCGGCCCCCAGACTAGCCAACAAGAGCCTCTCACAGACTAGCTAGTAAGCTCAAGTTTCTGAATCCGAGAGCTCAATTTTTTACCAGTTAACATCTTCTTTTCCTTGACACCCCAAGTTTCATTTGCTCTCTTCATTTATCTCTGCTTTCTTTACAGGTTTGTTCTGTTTTATCCACTTGGGCCTCATAAAGGTTGTTTACCCTAGGTAGGTAAGGTGGGTGAGGTAATATCTTTCATTGGATCAATTTCTGTTGGTGAGAGAGACCAGCTGTCGAGCCACACAGTGCTCTGCTTCAGAATACATTTACCCTAGAAGGCTGCTTAGCAGATTTGTTACCTAAACTGGCTGTAGCCTGCCTGGCATCTCCTGAATTTTATTTACGCCACTCCTAGCAATTTGCTAGGTATGCTAGGAAAATGCCAATGGTGGATGCTCTACTAATGGATACTGACCCACTGTCATGTGCTTAGTTCTGCCACGGGTCCCCTTGGGGGTGTGACAGGTCCTATATTCATCCAACTTTTTGTTGTCCGGGTCCAGGCAGCGAGCAGCATAGATCCAGGAATGGAAACTCAGGCCTCTGGCTGGGTTCCACTGGAGTGTGTCCCTTCCAGGGCTCCACAGAAGGAAAACCGCAAAGCAAAGGAAAAACAAAACAGTCTCAAACATGCTACGGGCCTCTCTTCTTTCAGGAAGCATCTGGCAAACCACAGTCTGGCTCAGTGTCTTCAGACAAACTACCAGAGAGTATCTCAGGGTAATAATTTGGAGGCCAGTCTGCCTTCCTCTGAGGGGGCTTGAACAGTTGTTGTTGAGGTGCTCAAAGTCCTTGATTAGTGTGGACCAAAAGAAAAAGAAAGAAAGCAAGGGTGTGTACAAACTAACAGCAGCTACACAATTTCACTGAACAATCTATCAGCCACTGCAAATGCACTTCCAAAGTGCACTAGTTAATAAACACAGGTTAAGGTACATTAAATTATAAGGCCTCATCTAAAAGTTTGACCTAGAGCCGCCCCGGTAGCCAGGAATATCTACCCCTGCTACAAGACAATCAGGCAGTCTATAGCCCTTGGACTGTTTTGTTTGCTTATTTTATTTTTATTGATGTTTAAATCAGCACAAGTCTTCAACTTTTGGCATTTTCTGTATCTGAGAAAATACTTTCATAAGTGCCCAGAGAGGGGACCCATTGTAAGATGGGGAACTCTCCATTACTAGATAACCATACAAGGGCTATTTCTCATCATTAAACAGATGCCAGTTTGCACAGAGCATTGAGGATATCAAACAGTGATACAGAATTTTGTGTTTGTTAATGTAGAAAAAGCCCCGGCAAGAATTAAACTGGAAATTGACTATGTTTATGGGGGCTGAGGACCATTTCTGAACTCTGTTCCTGCGAGAACTCAGAAGGTCACAGAGTCAGGGATGAGGAATTACACCAGAACACCAAACAGCTCATAGCAAGTTTATGGGAATAATGAGAGAGGTTTCTCGCCCCCTAGGGGATAGTATGGATATGGACTCTTTTCTTCCTTTACATGATTATTTTCCTTTCTTTCATTTATTATTTAATCCTTTTGGAGAGGAGTAGAAGGAGTGTGGGAGGGGAATTAAAACACACACAAAAGCTGTCTTGGTATAAGGGTTTATGATGCTTACAACCTAAGAAAAAAAGAGCAGTTTGATAAGTTTCACTATTCCTGTAGAATTTCATAGCAAATACCATACGTTCTGTTAGTTTGTTACACACAGTGTTGGTCTTATATAAAAAAATTCAGTCTTGCAAGTTACTCTGTGTTTACCTATTCCAAGCCCTATTGTTTTTCTGGAGTTGCTCACTTCCTTGAAGAACTGAGCTATAGTTACTCAGTAGACTTCACAAATGTACCTTTACCCATTGGCAGCTGAGGGCACTTTGTTCAACACCTTGCAGGACTGATCCCTTTGTGTAGTCAGCATTAATAATGGGCCATATTAATGTTGCAGGTGCTCTGAGAGCTGCCCTGGCACAGGGAAGCATTCCTCTCTAACACATCTCTTGATTTGAGCCCTGATAAATGGGAGGATTTAAGCTGTCCCTATCAAAAGGTTTTTTCCTCCCTCCCTTTCCTTTTAAAATTACCTTTCAGCTCAGCCCCAGAGTGAGTAATTCAGTGTTTATGGGAAATGAAAGTCATGGTCCATGGAGAGATGATGGTTACCTAACAGCAACAGAAAAAAGGAAAAAAAAAAAAAGAGTGGGGCGGGGGGAAGATTTCTCCTCCTCTGGAACCCACCTGAGCTCAGAAGGGTGATAAATCAATAGGTCTGTTGATAGCTCTTCTTCTGGTGCAAGCTTATCTCCCCCATTTGATCAGAGCCCATCATCTTATGGGCTGAGAAACCGGTGATAAATAGCAAGCTCCAGGATGACACAAGAAGATATTAAGGAGAAAAAATCTCCCCCATCCCCGTTTGTCTTTGCATGCCAATTTCACTGTGGCTCTATTTGTATAGATTCCTCTCTTGCCACCATTTAAAAAATTAAATGGCCCCCCAAAAAATAAAAATCACAGAAGCCTTGGTTTATGCCAGGCTCAAGCATACTGCAATCCTGAGCAAAGAGCCGTGCAACCTCTCAGGGAGGGGGCCTCCTGCACAGAGTATCATTTCAGTGACCTTTCCCCGTGAATATTAACAACACAGGATGGGCCAACTCCTGCAGTGCTTCATCAGCGCTAGATATTACCTGTCCTTTCATTCTCTCACAGGATGAGTCATGGGGAGGAAATTCTGCCAGGTTCCCTTGTGGATTTGCCTCCAATAAGGAACAGGGTTTCCTCACCCTTCCTCCATCTCCATGGCACCTCAGTTCCATCGGCATCATGTTGCAGGGGGCCCCATACTGGTGGCTGCTTCTGAGAAATCACCCATGAAGGACTCTGCATTCCATTCACTTTTGTTCAATGACAATTCATGGGCATGAGAAGCTATACAAGTGTCGCTTGCACAAGTGTCTATCGGTCAGGGGTGGGTAAGATCCACCCAGGGTAGGGCTACACGTTGGGTTTGCGGTTCAATCCACCATGTTTAGATGTCAGCAGCAGCCATTCCTGTTTGGAGGCATGCTGCATGGCACCATTTCTGTCTACTCCCAAGGTTAGGCACAGCTTTTCCTTACCGCTTTCTTCTGACTTCCTGCAAACTGAAGGAAATACACAGTTCCGTGTGAAACAGAAAGTCCCTCATGAAAAGCTGGGTAAAGTGCTGTAGTGCGAACTTGCCCTGAGGCGGTGTGTATATGTGGGGAGAAGAGACATGCTGCATGTGTGTCTTAGCACCCCCACCCCAGCCTTCCTGCTTCTGCTCCTAGCAGCTACCTTCTAATTTTGTTGCAGTCCAGACTGAGCTTTCTCAAGAAATACACAATTAAAATGTAAATTTAGAGACAAAGGGTCATGCTCAAACCTAGTGTAAGTGGCTGCATGAGCACACACTAGTCTCAGCTTGCCCATGTGCCTAGAACAATGGTACCCAATAGGGTGAAAGGGAGCTCTGTGCAGAGGGCCAGCAGTAGCCTTAGGACACTGCTTATGGCCTCAGACTCGGGCCTTGAGCTAGTCCTTCTGCATGAGGGTAATTGTCACCCACCCTTACCAATTTACCGTACATCACAAACCAACCAGGTGACATTGGCACATTTTATTACAGATTTAGAATCATAGAAGATTAGGATTGGAAGGGACCTCAGGAGGTCATCTAGTCCAACCCCCTGCTCAAAGCAGGACCAATCCCCAGAATGAATTGGATTAGGCTAGGCCCTGAATTATGGGGGGAGGGAGAGTTCTTGTCACTAACACCCCTCCCTGTAAGACTGATGTTGTTGTGGTACCTTCCTTGGCCTGCTGACAAGAAGGGAAATCTTTGGAAACCAGCCAAGTGGGGCTCCTAGTTTGGGGTGGAGGATACTGAGCATGCTGTCCATGCAGCATCCTTAACCCAGGGGCTAAACCCAGGATGCTAACTCTGCTCTCTGCATGGTAATGTGGAACTAACTGCCCAGCTGCACACGCACCCTCTTCAAGTACCACTTTTCTTCCCTCCATTCGTCCACCTCTCCTGCTTCCATTCCCGGCTTCTGCCCCCTTCTTTGCCCTCACACACGCATGCCTGCATGCTGCTACTCCAAGCTGCACACAGACACAGCTTTGGAATGGGAAGGAGGGAGCTCAGCTAGCCCTGTCACCAGAAGTTGAGGGTCTGATCCAACTCCCACTGTAGCGAGTGGGAATCATTTAATCATCTTTGATAGAAGCTGAATCACATCATGAGTGAGCAGATGGGAGAGTGGGGGATTGTCACATCACACACTGTGCTGCATCAGCCATTGCTGTTGCTGAGATTAGCCTCCCCAGAGCGCCGTCCTGTCTGGAGAAGCAGCAGCATGTGACTTCATTTCACATACAACGCCTAGAGAACCTCTTCCACAGGGTAGCCAGGATCAGGGATAGCAAGGTTTTTCCCTCAGTGACTCTTCAACCTTCTCATTTTCACCTCTGCTGTGGACGCCAAAGTGAGACTGTGAGTTTTGACTATAACGTGGGTTTACTAGTAGGTGGGGTGGAGGGATAAAGACAAACCAGTTGTACTAAGCCATTACTTTGTTGTATGTTTTCTGAATGAATTAGCCTTTCACTCCTGGAGAGCTGGGAGCAGCCAGACATATCCTAGCAAGACAAGCATAAGACTTTTAACCAGGAACCCCCTTAGTTCTAATCCCACCTCTGAGACACTCCACTGTTGCCATGGACAAATCACTTAAATGTCCCACCTCAATTTCCCCATCCGTTGAAAAGATGTGGGGCTCCTCCCCCTCTGCGGTTTATGTGAGGATTGGCTAATGCCTGTAGAGAGCTATAAAAAAATCCAAGTAGTCGCATCTTGGGTCACAAATGAAGTGGGCCTACTGGCCTCATCCTATTCTGGACTGAACGATTTGTCCACACTTCACAAACGTTACAGCCCAGTTCAGGAAAACTGGTGCTCTCCTTGCCAAGAAATCCCATTTTACATTTCATCCTGAAGTATTTCTATGGCTCCATTACCGTAGTAGCTCAGCCCGTTACAGGTTTTTAAGGTATTTATCCTCACAACACCCCTGTTAGGCAGGGGAATGCTATTGTCCCCATTTTGGGGGAACTGAAGAACAGTGAGACTAAAGCCAAGGGCCTCAATGTCAATGGGAGTCAGGTGCCTAAATACCACTGAGGCTCTGGGCCTAGGGCCCTGAATTTTTAAAGGCATTTAGGCATTGCTGCATTCAACATTGCAATGCCTTACTGATTTAGCAGCCTACATCTCATTTTAAAAAGGGATTTAGGTGCTTAGAAGATTAAATCCCATTGATAGTTAATTCAATTTTGGCTCCTCAGTTCCTAATGCCCATTTGAAAATGAGACTTAGGTTTTACAATGCTGACAAAGCAACACCTAAATACCTTTAAAAAGTCCTAAGTGACTTGCTCAAGGTAACACATGAAGTCCATGAAGGAGGAGGCGGGAATTGAATCTACACTTCCCAAGCAGGGGCCAAACGTTCTCCCTATATAACCCAAGTATAAGGAATTTCATAGACTCACAGTTTACAAGCTTATCTCACATATTTATATATTATACTATTTGTTCATATTCAGATTTTATCTGTAAACCATCCCTTTTTGGAATATATGCGTGAAGTCAGTTGAGCAACAGAAGCACAGGTGGCCCTGTAAGCAAATGGATCTAATGCATTGGGAAATTCTCAGCATAGCAAATCAGGCTCTCTCTCTCTCTCTCTGCCTGGCACAAGTCACTTGTACCTTTTGGGGAGGAGGGGTTAACGTAGTGTTGCTGCGAGGTGCTGCATTGCCAGCTTTGCTACAAGGTACCTGAACTTTTATCTCCCGGCTGGCTGCGAGAGGAGAAGTAAATCAGAACAATCTGACAGCTTTGTCTTTCAGACCGTCAGCCATGGGCAAGAGGTTGCCTCCCCTGAGATCCCATTAGGTGTGCTATCTCCACCACTAGACTTTCAACAAGCACATTCACTGAGACCTGCATGTCAAAGAGAGTCCACTAGTTAATCGTCACTGGGAAATCACTTACTGTCTCTGTACCCCGCCCCGCCCCCCCTTTGCTTTCTCTCTCACACTTTATTTGCAAGTTTATTAACAATTGGCCCCATTTAGCGAAGCGTCATCTTTCAGAGCTGGTGTAAGATCCCATGTTAAATGTAGGCTGCGTGTTAAACAGAGTATGAGATCCCTGTCTCCCGCTGCACAGGAAGCAAATATAAATCCTGCCTTTGCCTCTGCTGACACAAAGCGCACGAGAGACAGGGTGACAGAATGAAATAACAGATACAGCAAACCTTCATTATGTCTGATATGATGCTCCCCTCCTAAGTAAAATAGAGTGAATCATTCATAGACACAGGAGGAAAACAAGCCAGACTCAGGACTGGAATAGCAAGAAGTGCTGCATTTCAGGACACAGATACATTGGCAGAATCACATGGATTGTAAACACAAAAAAACCCAACTCCCCCCCCCCCCCCAACAAAGAAAAAATCCTCACCACCCAGGGGGTTCAGGGCAGCATTGATGTAAAATAAGCAGAAATGGGCAGGCGAACCTTGCAGCATACGTGCTCGTTACAATAAAATAAAGGCATGAGGACCTCGTGGGGAAGAAATTCTCACCTCTGTCTCTGCTTCTGTGACTAGCGTTCTAGGACTACAGAAACTCAAAAATTACCTCTAAAACTAGTTCAGCACCTTTTCAAATTCCAGTGGACGCAAAAGGCAGTTATTACACATAGGCCAAACCTATGTGTAAACCCGAACCCACTCATCCAGTTCTTCTCTCCAGCCACTGCAGGCTTGAATCAAATGGAAACCAGATCCAAACCATTGCTGGTTATAGAACTGCAATTGATTAGGTTTTGCAAATCCAACCCCACCTCCATTTTATATTCATTCCCGTTTTAGGAAAAGCTCCCCATTAGCCCTAATGATGAATCCAGCCTAACATGCTTTTTAAGAGCCATGGAATAGTTTTGCACCTACATGTACTGTGTTATGACTAGAAAACACATTTTTCTTTAGAGAGTTTTATACTTAGTTTTGGCACTAAGTATAAAGATTTAAAGTTATGGCTGGGGGAGCCCTGGGGAAGGGGAATTGCAGTCTTAACTGAGGTTGTGCCCCTTTAGGCAGCAACATAACATTGAATTGCCCTCTGAGCACTCATTAAAGTGAAGCCCAGTCTAGAAAAAAAAGAACAAGGCCACAACTCCATGTCCCAGCCTGTGGAACAGAGCACAGCCGAAGAAATATGCCTCCCACAGTAACAATTCCTGAGGCTCACAATTGACTTGCGTTCCTTTCCCCATATCTGTGATTTCAGCATAAACAAGAAGTGAGGGTCGCAGGGTATGGGGACATGGTAGGTCCAGTTTTGTCGGCAGCCTCCCGCCAGGGTTGGGAACAGAAAGCTGGAGCTGCAGCCTCTCCATGACGGGGGGGGGGGGGGAGATGCTGATGGGGCAACAGCCTCTCCGCACAGGGGTCTTGGGGGGGTTGACAGCTGGGGCAACAGCCTCTCTGCATGCGGGGTGGAGTAGTGGGGAGGGGGATGACAGCCAGAGCTGTAGCCTCCCGCCTGGGTTGGGAACTGACAGACACCCTCACTTTGGCCCTGACTTCAGAGCTGGGCTCCCAGCCAGCAGCCACGGAGCTTCCTACAGCCAGGGGAGATTCTTGGAGGTGGGTCTGACCCATCTCCAGGAGCAGCCCCTGCAGGGGAAGAGACAGTCCCCATCCCTCCCCAGTACTAGCAGCTGGAGCCCAGTGCACAGTAGGAGCTCCTGCCCGGGTGCCCCCCAGCCCTGCTCCTCCTCTACAGGAGGCAGGTATCACAGGGTAGATCAGATTTCATGGTCTGAGACACATTTTTCACAGCCGTGAATTTGGTAGGGCCCTATGTATAAGACAGTGTGGTGGTCGAGCGTGATGCTGGGGAAGGCACATTTGGGGAGTATGAAATTCCAGTCAAATGGTAGGGGTTACATGCTCTTATATTTTATGTTTACACTGAAGAAAAATTGCCCCCCTGGAAAAGACTGTATGTGCACAGGGATGGTCCAGGAATCCTCCACAGAGATCTCGAGGAAACTTCCATGGAGGTACTCTGCAATCCTTTGCACAAGGTTTCTGGGGAGGGCTGCCTTACTTCTTCCACTCACTTTCCCACGCCACTCCATTCTTAATTCCGCTGGCATCATTGCAGTTCACAGCATAACAGCACGAGGGCCAGATCCGTACCCAGGCACTGGCAGCATCTGCTCCCTTTGTTACCCTCAGGAGACTGATATCACCTAGGGGAGACGTGGAAGTTTCCATTACAAGTGCTTGTATTGCAAACAAAGGAGCCTGTGATCCATGTCCCTCAACCATGCTTTCCCTAACATGCTGGTGGTTTGGTTGGAAGGGATCGGAGTTGACCTCAGACTCTGCAAGTCCAGGGCGATTATTACCAGCAGCATCAAATTTCTTCATCTCTTTCCTAAAATGTGGTGCCCAGAACTTGACACCAATACTCCAGCTGAAGCCTAATCAGAGCGGCGTAGAGTGGAAAAATGACTTCTCATGTCTTCTTTACAACAATCCTGCTAGTACATCCCAGAATGATGTTTGCTTTTTTTTTATTTTTCCCCTCAGTGTTACACTGTTCATGCATATTTAGCCACGATGACCCCCAGATCCCTTTCTGAAGTACTCCTTCCTAGTCAGTCATTTTCCATTTTGTATATGTGCAACTGATTCTTCCTTCCTAAGAGGAGTATTTTGCATTTGTCCTTATTGAATTTCATCCTATTTACTTCAGACCATTTCTCCAGAGCATTTTGAATTTTAATTGTATCCTCCAAAGCAGCTGCAACCCCTCCCAGACTTTGAGTGTACTCTCTATGCCATTATCTAAATCATTGATGAAAATATTGAACAGAACCAGACCTAGAACTGGACATGAATGCTAAGGCTGAAGAAAAAGAATCCTAATGAAACTAATTAAATGGCACTGTCTAAGAATCAAAATACAAGGAAAGAAGAGATGGACACAAGATGCAAACTTTGCTTCCAGATTAAACCACCCCTACCCTCTTCCCCCCCCCCAAAACAAAACAAAACACAAAACTTCTTTGTTGGGTCATATGGGTTGTTTGGCTCAGCCCTTTATAAGTCAGGGATCCACATTTCAAACACTCAAAAGTTCATGGGATCCATGCAGGTATTCAGCTCTGAAGCTCATCCCAATGTGACTAGTCATCTATCTTCCATTTGTGCCTACATGTTTAATTATTTTTTTCTCTTACACAGAAAATCCTCTGGCCAAGAGTATGATCCCATTTGCATGGGTGTAAATCCACAAGTCAGTGGAGTTAGCAGCCACCAAAATCTGGCCTACTCTGTTCAGTGCGCTTGCCCTCACTCTCTCCTTGTCTCTCAGAACGGAGAGGAGGGCATCATGGGGATTTACCCAATAGGTGCCTACATACCACTTTTTTATATGGCCAAGACCTCAGGTAAGGGGCACAGCAGGCTGCTTTGGTAACTGCAGGTCGGGATGACAATGCATTGACAGCATGATAGGTGGACTCAGGTCTAGATTAGCAGTGGATATTACAGGTAGGATGGAGGTGGATGAATGGCTCTGTGTGTAGGTAATCAGTCAGGGCCTGCCCATGCTATGCATGGATGTAACCATGGTTACATAGTGTAATGCTGGGTCTTGCCCCATATCAACAACCTTAAAATCCTTCTGTGCACCATTCAGGTATATATAGTAAAGGTAACTTATACCTCCAGAAGGCTGTACACTCTCTCCCTGTGGATGGTTACCTGCTAATAGACTGCAGTAGCACACCCCTAATCTGAACCTATAAGTGTGTTATTAATGGGTCGGCATCCCTGTGGGAACAGCAGGAGAACTTAGAGTAAACCATCAGGATGTGTCAGTATTTCAGTCCCAGCATAGCTCTAATTGAAACCATCTCTGTCATTTACTCATCAGGAATGTAGCGCGGTGTCTTTGAATGAAACATTAGATGCTGCCCTGACAGCTCTAGGTGGAAGATTATTCGGCAGTTTAATCGCTCCCTGACAGCGCTGGTTACTCCCACATCAGCATCTATTAACTTTTCATGCATTCCCCTTTGCATTTCTTAAATCTGTGGCTCCTGGTGCCTTTGGACTACACATGGATGAATTTAAAATAGAAGCTGGGTTTCAGGCCAGGTAAAGACCGCAATGTTTGGATGCTTAACTGGACTATCTTCACCCCTTGGCTCAGCACATCTGGTCTGGAAATCTTAATTTGAGCATAAGCCTCCCAATTGTTGGTATATTAAGTAAAGCCTTAGCTCCTGTATTTGAGAGATTTGAATGAGATTCTCTCTTTCATTCTTTCAGTTAATTGCTAGCCTTCATGGCTACAAAGAAAAGCTGGAAAACATGAAACTAAATGGTCAGAAACTAGATAAAAAGAGAACCCAATATTTATTTATTAAAAATCTCATGATTTTTAAGCCACTCATTTTTGAATGCTTGAGGTTGGTGCTACTGGAGATTCCACAAAATTATTAATAATTAATTATTATCCAGAATCAAGACGCTCAGAGGCATGAGAAAGTGAGGAGCAGGAGGAAGATTTCCTGACCCTTAGCAAAGGTTAAGTCTTTTAGTTCAGTTTAAGGTCTGGGCAGATGTGTTCAGACTGGTCCTTATTTTCTCTGATCTGGCTTAATCTTTCCTTATTTGAACTGTTATTCTGAATCATTTCACCTGTGACCTATTGTTTTGTTCCACAACCATCACCGGGCTCCACAGCTCTGAGACAAGTAGGTAACAGTTTCAGGCTCACGACTGTATTCATAAACCACCCCCTCTGCTGCATTCAAAACAACATCTGCATGACTGGGGAAAGCTTGGAACAGTAAGCAAATTCTGCTGTGCTGAAGGACTGATTACTAAAGAAAGTTGCTTGGGGGTTTGAGCTGCATGAATCCCTATTGACTCTAATAGGTTAGTTAATTTGTTTATCCAAGAGACAGATAAGAGGTGACTTGATCACGGTCTACAGATACCTACATGGTGACGAGATTTCCAATAGTGGGTGACTCTTTAATGTAGCAGAAAAAGGCATAGTGAGAGACAACAGTTGGAAGCTGAAGATGGACAATTATTTCAGACTAGAAATAAGGCATGAATTTTTCACAGAAAGGGTAATTAACCTTTGAAACAATTTGCCCAGGGATGTGGCAGATTCTTTATCACTTGGAGTCTAACTCGGGACTAAATATCTTTCTAAAGAGAAACTACAGATCAAACAGAAGTTATACGCTTGATGCAGGTGGGTTCGCCGGCATGCGCTATACAGGAGGTCAGACCAGATGATCACAGTGGTCCCTTCTGGCCTTGGAATCTATGAATCCCTCACCCAACTGCTCTGAAATTATTTCCCTCCCAGCAGCACTCACATATGTTCCGGTACTGTAGATTAAGGCTCTTTGGGGTTCCTCTGCTCCTCCCCTTCTCTAAACAGACTCTTCCTATCAGCTCATCCCAGTTTGGACTCACCCTCTCAGACTAACTCTGGTCTTCCTCCCATTCCTGATTAAATCGTGTTGTGCCACTCTCTCACCGTGCTGAACACCGGTACTGGTAGATGTCCTAAGGCAGTGAGGATGTACATAGTCCTCTATGGGTCAGGCATTTGTTCCCTTTGCTTATCTGGAAACTCCAGACATAAAACCTAATTACACACACAGGAGTTTTGCAACCATTTATATAAAATATTATTAGACAAGGGAATGAATAGTGACCAACGGGCTGAAATTCAACAGCAACAGTGAAACAATAGCACAATCCTTTTCCCTACCTCCAGAGTTGCCCCAAACCTTCACCTTGCCATCCTCCCAGGCCTCTAATCCCACACAGAGCCAAGATATGCTAGCCTTTGGGGGTACATTGCTCCTCTGCCATCACCTGCCATTGGGACACCCGACAGTATGAATCCACAGTGCTCACAATCAGCTCTAGTCTAGCAGTGTCCACCACAGTCCTTACCCCAGGCTCACACATGCCTGAACCTAGAGCAACACAGTCTTCCTTCCTTTCACAGAAGCCCCCTACCCCATACACACACTGCAGCCAAGATAGTGCCCCTACCATCCAGCACCTTCCCACATTCTCCAGCTTCTTGCTCCCTAGGCCATTGATCATCCAGGATTTGGCTGCCTGCACTTAGGTGCTATCTGCTGGCTTATTACAACTTTCCTCCAAAGTAAGGCAGGCCAGCCAGCTGCCAGACTCCACCAATTACCTGTGTGCTACTAGACCGGATCATCTACTGCTCTCCTTGCCTTATGGCAGAATCAAATCCTCACCCCAGAACCCTCTATCCATGGAACTTGGATCCAAAGATTCCAGGACCCTCCCTCATTCCACTCAGGCAGATTTTGCTTCTACCTTAATCTAGATGGCCTGCACTGGTTCCAGTTGCCTCTGCTATGCAACAGTGAATTCATCTCCATCAAAAAGAACCCTTCCATGAAAGAAGACTGCAGCGAAGAGAGGACTCACTGGTGTGATGCCTCCTGCTGGTCATCTTGGGAATTAGCTCTTCAGCTTCCAGAGTGCCTTCTGCTGACCTCATTCCCCCATGTCCCTCCTGGACCACGGTGCCCCTTTACCCTGGGGTTCTGCCCCAGCAGTACCCACAGACTCTGGGTCTCCCCTCCCAGGGAAACCCTCAACCCTCTATCCCCACCTTGCCTCAGTGGCTACTGCCAGTCATCATCTAGCCCCACTCGCTGGGGCAGATTACAATCTGTAAATCACTCAACAGCAGCAAGGGGGCTGGACCAGCTGCCTCTGCCTATCTCTGGGCTGCACCTCTATAGCCTCAGTACCTCCTTTGGCCTTACCCAAAGCCTCAGCCTGGGGAGTTGCCAGGCTGGAGCTCCTCTTGCGTTTCCCCAGCACCGCTCTACCTCAGGTACTTTTCTCTCCCAGGCAGCCAGGTCCTTCTCTCTCCAGAGCTAGAGAGACTGACTCAGCTGCTGATTCACAGCCCTTTTATAGGGCCAGCCATCTCCTAATTGAGCATGGCCCCAGCTGTGGCTGCCTTCCCAATCAGCCTTTTCTTATTGGCTCTCAGCCCCAGCCCTCTCCAAGGGCTGGCTTTTAACCCTTTCTGAGCTGGAGCGGGCTGACCACCTTGCTACAGAGACAAGGAGGCATCTCACAACCACAACTATGCTACACATTGCTACTAATTGGAAAACTGAAGACTGGTGGAGTATATCAGGTCTGTCTCAGACATGAGAAGAAGTGAATTCCAGTGGTGATGCTGTACTTCTGAGGTACAGTCCTAGAGACCAGAAATTCCTCATTTCCATTGGGGGTCCCCACCATGTCGGTAGCCTGCAATAAGATTGGCTTCATGTCCCACAGATCTTTCTATCTAAGCTAGACAAGGCAAACAAAACCACTACAAAAGACACTAGGTAACAGTAAAGGTATGGGAAGACGCAGGATGGGGCAGGAAGGATTGTGGGGAATTTAAAGAGAAATTGGAAGGAGAGGGGACAAAATGCTTTGGCTACTGGTGGAAAGTAAAGGAATGTGTTCGAAGGATAGTGAGGCAGCATGAGGGGGTATGAAGCTGAGCATGGGACAAAGACATTGAGGGATTAGAAAGGCAAAAGGGCTGGAAAGAGTATGGGGAACAAAAATGTAATGAACAACAACAATTTAGGGAGGGCTGGATTGTGCAGGTAATAGTGAGTAATGTAAGTGTGATACAATAAGAGGCAAGAAATCAATGACTAGATTCAAAGATAGGGTTGGTAAACAAAGATGAGGCTAGCAGTGACTGCCTAGGAGCCAGGGGAGAAGCAAAAATCAAGAGTCTGAAATAGGCAAAGCAGAAAGTAATGAAGAAGGGAGATGGCCAAGGTGCAGACAAGCATTTTAGTAATGGGGATACAGGGGAAGAATGGATTTAGGATGTTAAACAGAACTGGCTGTTGAATATTTTTACATTTTGAAAATTCAACTCACTTTTTGGCAAAAAGAAAAGGTGTGTTTTTTTGTTTTGTAAAATTGTTTGCTCATTTTTGGAACAGCTCTGGTGTTCAATATATAACATGCCACATCTAACGGTAATCTAGTCACAGCCAATACAGAAACTTGACCCTAAATTCAAATCCAAACCAAAGATTTATAGAAGTTAGAAAAAATTTTCACAAATATTTTTTCCCAACCCCACATTTTCCAAAACCTCTGCACTGTTTGGTTGTGGTGGGGGAGAGGGTAGAAGCAGAACATATGCTAAAATACCAAAAAAAAAAAAAAGCTCTTCTATCAGTATTTCCACCGTGACTGGAAGGTGGAAGTACCAGATATTGCATGGGAAAGTCTCTTCTCATGAAATTTCCAGGCTAATTTCACAGATTCAAGTGGTGTGAACCGTTCAAAAAAAGTTCAGAGAAACATCTACACTTCTGCACTCTTCTCTGAGCTGAACCAGTGAATCTACCGAAGGTCACACATCCCATAGCGTATCATGTACCACAAGGCAGCTTAGAGGTTTGTCATGTCACTTCTCTGCCAACAGCACTGGATATTTTCAATTTGGAGGTCTGGTTTTTTGGGTGTACTATCATGGAGCAAAAACACTCACCGTGTGTCTCTCACTTAATTTTTTTTTCCTCCTTCTCCAGTAATTCAAGTTGAAGACAAGACATTTGCATCCAAAGTTTCAGAGTGTGCTCATATCCATGGATTTGATTCAAGCTCACCTCTACCAGAAAAGAGAGGCTATTAAAGGAACACTCCTCAATTTTGATGGAGATGCTAGAAAATAACATCAGAGGGTGAAGTAGAACTTCCTGAGAAATCTGATAGAGGGTGAGACTGGAACTGATTGCAGTAGATAATTTCCTTGATTTCAGTAAGGTTGAGGACACCTTCATTTGGATGGGTGGTAGCATCCTCTTATGCTCCTTGTACAAGGTTAGAGAAAGAATAAACATTTTTGCTGCCAGTATGTTTTTGCTTTCTGCATTATGTGACTGTGACACACCATGACCCTGTACTTCAAAGTAAACCTGAACATGGGGAGGGGAGGGGTGGCAGGAGTGCTTACTATGAGGCGTGATTTTAACACTGACAGTTCTGTTTGCACAGACAGTTGTTAATATTGCAATAATGATTTGCAGACCCATTGTTCATCTCACCTTAGGAACACAATTTACAGTAAAGGCCTCAAATGACAACTACTGCAGCTTATTTACAAAGACTCCGAGGATCAAAGCGTTCTCCACGTATGTGTTAAGGCAACAATAAAGGAAGCTAGAGTATTTTAAAAATCTTCCCTTTATAACTTTGTATTGATGACATGTATTTAAATCATCTGGATGCCATCAAACATGGATTCCAATTTAAATGTCACTGTGGAAACGCGCTCTCTCTCATCCCTTCACATAGTCATTTGTCACCCTCCAGTTCCTGGCAATGAAGAGAAGTGAATATAAAAGAAAAGCCAAACAAAATGAAACTATTTATTAAAACCTAAAATCTCAACACTGAAATCTTTTGCTGTATTTTTAATCCATCCTTCCTGCAGAAAAAGGGATAACAAACCAAAAAACAAAAAACAGCTTGCTTGTAAAGATACCAAAAGGCAGAACAAAAGTCTGCTTAAATGTTAACATTAAAAATCAAGCAACATCCATTTAGGCTCCTCTCCCTGCTGTCACAATGGACGTGTTACCTCTTTAGTTATCATTACCACTTTTAAGCATAGAAAAAAACCCTTAAAATTAAGTAAACAGAAGAGTCTCTGGCATTTTTTTAATTCTACTTTCACTCCACAAGACTAAAATATGTACTTGATAAAGGCAATATAATAAAGTGACTTAAAAGCCACAATACATTTTTAACTCCGAATTTCAAATTTATGTCATAGCCTATCAGAACACTGTTCTGGACCTGAAAAAAATTTACTCTGGGAGTTTTCTTTTGACCAACAACCTTATGTGCCTTAGCCAAAATATTATGACTATAAATATTTGATTAATATAATGAACATAACCTATGAGGCTGTTAAATTATTATTTAACATTTATATTGCAGTAGTAACTAAAAGACAACCAAGTCAGTGTTCCATTGTGCGAGGCACTATACAAACCTGTACAAACATACAGCATATGGCAGTAATTGTTAAAAATGATTTGTGTGTGTGTGTGTGTGGACTGCAGCATTTGGCCAGATATATACAGGGCCAAACACTGTATTCCATAGACAAGCAACACTCCCACTGCCTGGACGAGTCATTTTACGGGGGGAAATATTTCATGTTAAATTGAAAAACTGGTTTTGGTGGGCAATAGGCTCTCAAATATCTTGCATTCAGCCCTGATCCTGTAAATACACAAATGTGCTGCTTTATTATTATTGCAGTGTTGTCATTCTTGCAAAAAAAATAAATTCAGTGAGTGGTGTTACAACCCTGTGCGTGAGGTTGAAATGCCACTCCTTCAGAACTGGCCTGGCCACCCCTCTGTCACGATGAAGCATCGGACCGGCCAAATTTCAGTGAGCAGTGTTGTGACCTGGCACACACAGTGGCAGCCATGGGCGAGGAGGAGGAGGATGTGGTTGAGGACCCAGCAGCTCAAGGTTTGGCTCCCCAGGGGGCTCACCACAGGCAGTGGGTAACTAGGGCTAAAGGCGGTGCAGCCCCCCCCATCTGAATCGGTCCCCCATCCACGTGCACACCCCAATTTGGCAGGGAAAGCCCCACCTCTGGCAGCACCAGGGGCAGCGTGGTGCTGAGCTGGCTCACTGCTGACGAGTCGGGAGAGTCCCCAGAGCCCAGCAGCAGGTGGCCAGGGGAGTCCACGGGGCCCTGGCATGGTGCTGTGGGCAGAGTCTGTCCCAAGTGCAGGCAGGGTACAGACAACCAGCCCTGTCCCTGGTGCAGTGGTGATGGTGCTTTTGAGCAGAGCTGGGGCTGGTGCCAGCAAGGAGACATGAGGACAGAAGAGGGAGAAAGGCGCTGTGGAGGAGGGTGCCAGACACGGCAATAGCCGACTGCAGCCACTGGTGCTGCCACACAGCTCCCTGCCTTCCCAGACCCCCCCCACACACTGCCACAGACCCCCAAATAACCTCCTGCCACAGCCCTCCAACCTCACGGCTCCCCTCAGCCCCACTCACAGCCCCCAACAAAACCCCCAAAGAACGCCCCACCCTGCACCTGCTTAAACCCATCCAGCCCGTACCACCCTATCCCCAAATAAATGCACCCCCAAATAAACCCAAAGCCCCCACTTGCCAAATAAACCTAAACCACACAAAACCTTGTCCTGCCACAGCCCCTCACTCATCCCACCTCCCCACCACACCAACACCCATTGCCCCGAATAACCCCACCCCATTACACAACCGCCATAAAACATCACCCTGCCAAAACTCTCCCTCCACTCCCCATAGCCCTACATCCCCAAACCCTTCCTCACCACTGCTCGAGGTTCCCCCAAGCACCATTACTCAATAATGGAGAGGCCCTGGTGAGGGGGGCTGGGACTTGTGCCTGCTACAGGGCACAGGGCTGGGACAGGGGAGCCTCGACTGTGCCAGCTCCCCTACAAGGCCACCAGCTGCCCATGAGCTAGGTCTGGCTCTAGGGCACAAGAGCTCGGATCCAGCCCCCACTCTGCCCTGGAGAGAGGAGAAATGGGAAGGGGTTATCCAGCCCCTGTTGGAGGGTAAAGGACCCTGCTGCCACCAACATGACATCTAGTCAGTTACAAAGTAAGAGGCATGGTCCAACATCTGCCCCCAGCCCCGCTATCTTTTATGGTCCTTGAACTGCCGGCAGCAAAACTGCAACTTTAACAAAATGTGGCCACAAATTTTGAACAACTCTACAATTTTCTCATAGTGTTAGTCACACAGGAAATTCTGATAACCAACCACAGTTACACAAGAACTTTACCTTACTGACCAAGTCACATACCGCATTCCTAAAATTATTTCATCTCAGTACAGCAGCTCCCCAACCACCAGTAGAGTCCACATGGATTTCCTGAGACAATATTCATGGAAAATGTTCTGCAGCTGAACCTCCTACTGAACTAGCCTGAGCTCTTACCAATTCATACTATCCTGACCCAGCTTTTCCAGATATGGCTCCCTATAAGGCAGAGCTAAAGTGTATGTTGATGTTGGTTTGGGTTTTTATGTTTCGTGTTGTGGGCAATGAAAGTCCCGTCTAAGGGCTAAGATGGAGACCAGCAAATTCACATATCAGGGGATTATAAAGCACTAATAACTATCACACCAGTCACCACAGGCAACACATCGACATTCTAAGGCACTGAGTGCCCCATCAATCAATACAGAGGATACATGAACGTTCAAAGATATCAGAGCCCTCCTACCAGAGGACATGCCCATGTCCCCTAGGCACTTTCTGGAGAACGTTGGACGTTACTTATGCCCAGGCTGCACAAAATAGTCACGTCTATTAGGTAGGCAGAGCATGGTGATGAAGCACACAAAATGCATGTTCAAAATGAAGCAGAGGTGGCACCTAGGTGGCAGCATGTGTGGTTGGAGCAGGGCTTGGAATCCAAGTCTGATGCCAAATCAGAGAGCAGGTTCTGAGAGCAGTCCTGGATGGGTGCTGAGGGTGCAGGGAACAAATGGTATCCTCCACTTTGGGAAGGTGGGTTCGGAGCTGCAAAGGTCAGCAGAGATGGGGGTTACAGCAGGTTCTCATTACTGTGTTATGTAATGTTTCCATGCAAACAACTCAACTCTCAAACACAAGCTTGGTACAGGTTCAGTTTTGATAGTGCCAGAATCTCACATAGCCAGCTAGAGCAGAGCGGAGGCTAGCAGATATGTCTGAGGGTTTCATTTAAAGGTGTGGTCTTTTCTCAGTAGCACTCGCTATAGCATTCACTTAGATGGTACAGTGTGGGTGTATACATGTGTGTGTATGCACACACATATTAAGACCCAGATGTCCACAACAGAAAGATTAGTACACTTATCCTATAATCATCCTAGATGAGTACAAAACCTAGAATTATACTCAAGACAACCTTTACACAATCCCCCAAACTGAAATACGTTTTTGATGGCTGAACCAAGTAACAATTCATTGCACACACAATTTTTTTTCCAAAGGTCTGTAAAATGGCTTATAATTAGGAGAAACTAAAAAAGTCACGACTAATACTGAAACCTGGATAAAGTTAAAGGGCATTTTATTTTTTTGGAGGCAGGGTGCACAATATTGCAAAATGACAGAGCAGTATAATGGATGTGCTGAAAGGGAGAGCAGCGTGTGGTACGTGTACGTTGGTGTTTGAAATGGAAAACGCAGTGTGTTAGGAAAACAGTATCCGTGTTAAAGAATGAACTCCTTCTTGTGAAATAAAAGGACTTGTGACCCCAAAAGTAAATAAATACTGTAATTAAAAATAATAAGCTTTCAGAGCGCTTCACACTGGCATAGACAATAGATCTGACAAGTTTAGAGAGACAGGAAGACAAAAATAGCCATCTTTCTATCAACTATGGGCAAAAAATCTGCCATTGAAGTAAATAAAAAGAATCCTATTGATTTCAGTAGGCGTTGGCTCAGGAGTGGTCTTTGTTTGGTAAGGACTTCAGGATGTGGCCTCAAGGCTATAAGGATCATCAGTCCTTGATTCTCATGTTTTGCCTTCCCAATTGCCTCCCATGATACTGCACAATTAGATACCTTACAGGAGTTTTACTCTTTCCTCTGAAGCATGTAGTTATTGTCACCATTAGGGACAGGATCTGGGACTAAATACAGCTTGGGTATGTTCGAGTACAGAAAATGTGATGTTCTTCTTGACACAGAGATACAGACCAGTCCACAATTCCAGGGCATCTTTAATTACAATTGCCTCTCCTATGTGCTCCCTCCAGGACTGCTGAGGCATTATGCCTGCTCCTCCACTGCACTGGCATCCAGATGGCCCTGCTTGCATGTTCTCCCCCTAGTTCTTCCTCCCCATAGGGTTCTGGCTGGTGGAGTCACATTAGAGCTTATAGTAGCTAGGGTAATTTTAGAAAGTGCCTCTCAATCCACTGCTGAGCCCGTTCCTGTTCACTGGCATGCAGGCATCCCAGTCCTTGAGGTCCTGTTGCTGCTATGCGGGAAACAATGCTACATCGTCCAAGGCATGGGAGCAGTCACCACTGTCTGTGGAAGATGGAAGCACTAAACTGTTAAATTAACAGCTGTGAATGGCTGGGGATGAAAGGAAATCAGTGTTACTCCAAATTCATTTCTCCTGAGTGAGGTTGGGCCCCGTATGCCAGACAGCAGAGCAGAACTACCCTGGATCAGGGCATGAAGCCATCAGACTGGATGTGTCTGTGACAGTGTCTATAATTTTACATCCCAACAAACCTCCACCACTGGGGCCAGTCCAGTTAGAATAAAAACATGACAATGGGAAAAAATAAAAACAAACCAACAACTCACCTCCTAACCCCGCACACCACATTTTGCAGCTGATGGAGAAACCTTAAAAAAACGTTGAGACTAAGATTTTCACAGCCCCCACACCGGTGCTCTGCTGGGGGTATTTTCTTCTGGACCGTTTCACCCATCCCTACTTGAGGATATAAAAAGTCAGCGCTTCATTGAACTTTCTAATAGCCAGGACATATTTCCTTCGAAACCCCGGTGCTCTCTCTCGCTATGAGCTTTCTCCTGAGCAGCATGCCACAACATATTGTAAAGGGAAAATGGTAATTAGAAGGAACATTCGAGCAGAGGAACTTGTCTGGAAAAATGCTTTAGTTAAATGAAGCGATAAAGATTGTTTTTAACTTAATCCGTTAAACACACACTCACACGGGTCTATCCATCCACTCTCTCTCTTTTTTTTTTTTTTTATAAAGAAAGTATTAACTCTTAGGACAAAGAAGAGGATATCACAGAAGAGGGGCTTGCAACTTAGCCCTGGACTAACCCCTTCACTGCTGGTTCCTGGGTAGAGCTAGTTGGGAATTTTTTGACAAGGTGTTTTTTCGTTAGAAAACACTGATTCATCGCACCTGAAACTTTTCATAGGTATGTATGAGATTCAACGAAATGTTCATCATAAGAGGTTTCTCATGTCTAGGATGGCATTTCTGGTCAAAACCACAGAGGAACCAACCCCTCAGATTAGCCAATAGTTTTGTGGTGAGTGCGCTCACCTGGAAGACACTATTTAAATCCTCGTTCCAGCTCAGGCAGAGTCAGGTGAACACTCTGACCGCTAGACTATTGGCTAATCTGATCTCTCTGTCTCTTTCATTCTCCATCACTGCCCCTACTCTTCCCCCCCCCCCCAAAAAAATAGCCACCACGGAAAGATCTTGGTTTTGTCTCAATCTTGAATGGGAGTATTCTTTTTTAATCTCAGCTTTTTTCTTAGGACAGGAAAATCATTTCCCACACACCAATTCCTGCCACCACTTCCGCACAGTCAAACACTGGCACTTCAAAGATAACTTGGTTCATCAGGGCACACCAGAGCTACATTTGCCAGTGTATTTCCAAAGAGAATTCAACTAAACATAATTAAGGCTGGTTTATGCCTTCTGTTCCTAAAGCTCATGCTTCAGGGATTCAGAGGGTCAGCTGTAGGGGTCAGGAAGGCACCTTCCCGCTCCCTCCTCCCCCCCACAATCCCCCAGTGTATTGTGGTTTGTTTCCTTCCTTCCTTTGAAGCATCACAGATGGCCACAGCTGGAGATGGGTTATTGGACAGGGAGAGCCAGTGCTCTGAGGTGGCACCAAGGATTCTCTCTCCTCTGCTGGTACTTGCTCACGTGCTAACTGGTCAGCATATTTGGAGTTGGAAAGGAATTTTCCACTGGGTCAGATTGGCAGTGACTTGCAGGGGCAATCACCTTTCTTGGCAGCCTGGAGGTGCAGGTCATTGTGACCCAGAAACCCCCTCAGTGTCAACTGGCAAGGGGATTACAAGAATATCCTGATTCTGGCATGTACGTTCTGGTTCACCAAAGAAAGCCATGTGAAGCCATAAATGAAAGCCAGGGTCACACAATCATTGTGAAATGTATGTACAGACACTGTGTAAGGAGTTGCACTTGTATATTGAAAACATGTTCTTAGATTCTGTATCATAGAAGAGGCAGATAAATGGATTTCCTATCAGACAAAAGATGTTTGCCCCCCTTTCAACTCCTAATTCCCTGAGACCCCCCCATCTGCTAGAAGGCCATTGCCTGGGCCTTTGTTCAGTCCAGCTCCTGGGAATGAGGTCTTCTGGACCCCTCTACTTTTAAAGAGACAGTATACCCCATTACAAGCTCACTTAATCACTTCCCTGCCATTGCAGGGGCCTCAAGCGTTGGTGCACCTCGGTCCCTCCTATTTACTGCCTGTGGCACAGCATTGTTTAAGCTCCCGTGGGCTGTACTACTTCAGTCTAATTCTGAGTTGAGTGTGTATCTGCCAGGTGCTGTTGGTGGCCTGTGTTATAGAGGTGGTCAGACTGGATGACTGGTGGACCCTTATGACCTTAAACTCTGTGACCCAAGGACACCTTAATTCTGAATAAGAGTTTCCTGACCGGGGCTCACTGTAATTTAACTGATCTGCTTTAAATTCACAGCTTTAGTTCATTCAGATGAACTTTCCTGAGTGCCCTCGTATATATAAAAAAAAGCCCATAGGCTTACAGTCTGTTTATGGTAGCCTGTACACTGTGTACAGACTCTGAAGAAAGGCTGCACTATTAGTTTTGGGATATAGTTTCTTTTTAAGGAAGCTGTGGCAAAGAGCAAGAGAGTTTGATCTCTGCCTTATTCTCTCTAACCAGAGAGAAGTCTTACAGCAAAGCTGCTTCTTAGGAACTGGTGCTTGAGCTGAAAGAGGGGACTGGAGGCTGCATGCTGTTAGTGACCGCCTCTGTTCAAGAACTGATGTATATAGTGTGGATAAAAGCAGACACTGCATCACTGATTTCCCCTCTAGTGGGGAGCTGACCTGCAAGGCCCAGACACCTGCTACTGCCTGGCAGCAGGCCAATACTTTCTTGGATCAGTTTAATTTGGGAGAAGGGGTGCCAAATTCCATATCTGGCAGAGGAAAGAAGGAAGCCTGTTTGTGAGAGGGTCACTCCTTTTGAAAAATGACAGCTGTTTAAAAGGAGTTCAGAGATCTGGCTGTCAGAAGTAGAAGTGATACTGTTGTGATAGTGGGCAGCACTCAGGTGAGGTGGCCAGAGGTATGTGATAAATGTGACATATCACAAGACATAAAATTAATGAAGAAGGCTCTCACCGTAGAGGTTTGGGTATGAGCCAACGGACTAACCATCAGTGCAGAATTAATGACAAAGAAGAAACCAGGGCCTTGGACACAGTGCTGGATTGCAGTGGGAAAATGTAGGAGGGAGTGGCAATTTGCCAAATGCTGTAGCACTGCTCTACACCTGGGAGCGGAGCGCAGGAAAGACTTCGTACCACAGGGTGGGCATCACTACAGAACAGATCAGACACTCGCCATGTCCTCTCTTCTCCTTTTCCTACTGCTATTTGACGTTTCTGTTCAACCTCCTGCTTTATTCTTTCAGACTATGCATCAGTTTTCCTGTTCAAATGGAAAGATCAGAAACTTTTTAAAGAGCCGGATTTCTTTTCTGCTGAAAAAGAGGGGTGGTGGAGCTCAACCCCTTTGTATTCCAGCTTCGCTGAATACCGCTGGAAGGTCACTGTGGGAAGGGAGGGCTGCTGGGTCCATGGGGTGATGTATTTTGATTCAAAAACCTCTCATAGGAACACAAAAATTGCCGGACTGGATCACACCCAAGGTCCAGCTCACCCGGTATCCTGTCTCAGGCAGTGGCCAGGGCTGGATGCTTCAGAGGAAGGTGCAAGAATCTCATAGTAGGCAGATTGGGGACAATCTACCGCTCTTGAAGGTCTCATCCCAGTCCCCAAGAGTTCAAAACTGATTTAAGCCCTGAAGCCTAAGGTTTTTATCCCTTCCAGAACTCTTTTTACATTAACTACTACACCTCTGGCTAGTCTACTGGTCCATGTGGGGACACTGCTGGTGCGAACTAAAAGGTACCTAGTTTGGGTAAACATAGTCCTGTTTGAAAGAGGATTACGTTAATGCAAAGTGGGTACATGGCGGCAGCATTTAGTTGGGACAGTTACAGCACAACACCTTGGTGTATTCTGCATTTTACACCCCCATAGTCACATTATGGGACAGTCTGGACAAAGCCTGAGCTATGGGTAGGGAAGTGGAAAGGTAGGATTTCATTAGGACTGCCAAACACATTTCACTGCTGATGTAAGACAGCATGATTCTTAGCAAGATTCAAGGGAGATCTAGACCTAATAGGCGTCCACCTGACCGGACATCAGAATGAATCAGCTTAAAAAGAAACTTGCATCTCTACACAGGGTCTTGAAACCTGGAACCTGCTACAATATTGAAAATTTGAGATTTTTTTAAGCAGGGAGGGGTGTAGGAGGGAGAGACTCTGATCATGCATTTGATGAGTCATAATGGTTAGCTGGCACTAAGCATGGCAGTGCAAATTTCCCTCTATTGTCCTACCAATATATTTCAACTCTAATTTGAAGGGACCATCTCTAGTTTTCAGAATGGGAAAATGGTAAATAGCGGTGTCCCTCAGGGATCTGTACTGAGACCAGTGCTGTTCAACATATTCATAAGTGGTTTGGAAAAAAGGGGTAAACAGTGAGGTGGCAAAGTTTGCAGATGATATAAAACTACTCAAGAGAGTTAAGTCCAAAGCAGACTGCGGAGATCTACAAAGGGATCTCACAAAACTAGGGAACTGGACAACAAACTGGCAGATGAAATTCAATGATGATACATGCAAAGTAATGCACATTGGAAAACATATTCCTAACTCGACATACAAAATGATGAGGTCTAAATTAGCTGTTACCACTCAAGAAAGAGATTTTGGAGTTGTGAATAGTTCTCCAAAAACATCCTCTCAGTGTGCAAGGCACTACCCTGGGACTCCAAAGACCCAGCGTCCATTCTCTGCTCTGCCACAAATTGTGTGTCTCCTCTTGGGTAGGTCATTTAGGGTATGTCTACATTGCAATTAGACATTTGCAGCTATAGAACTCTGAGAAGTGGGAGGGTCCCAGAGTCCCGAGGCTGAATGTCTACACTGCAATTAAACAGCCCCTTAGTCCAAGCCCCACGAGCCTGAGTCAGCTGGCATGGGCCCGCTGTGGGTGTATATATGCAGTGCAGGTGTACGCTTTGTCTCTCAGCCCCTCGGTTCCCCATCTGTTAAATGGCAATAACAACATTTCCTTATCTCACAGGGGTGTTGGAGGATAAATACTGTAAAAATGGTGAGGTGCTCAGACACTATGGTACTGGGGGCCATACAAGTGCCTAGATAGTTTTAGGACCATAAATTCTCATCCTCTATCAAATTCTATAGAATCTTAGCACAATTTCATTAGAACCCTGTTTAATTTCAATAGAACCCTGTTGGTTTTAACCTTATAAAATTTTAAAGCATTTTTCCACAAAGATAACAAAAACTCAAAAAAGGAAATTGGAGCAAACATGGAGCTACCTCTCAAACACTATGGTTCTGAATTAGCCAGATGGATTAAGCCAATGTACATTTCACAAAGTAAAGTACCTCTGCATTGGTATCCATATGGACCTCTGAGTTACTGTATGTGATTTTATTCCTGACATTGGGAGAGAGCCCCAAGAGACATTCCAACCCTATCCTTTTCAACAGCTAGTTTCAGATCCTATGCAGCCACCTGGACACCTAGTACCAGGACTGTTCTCTATTATCTTAGCCTGTGGCAATTCTGGAGCAGCACAGACATGTGACATCCATTGTCTCCATCACACTGCCCAGTACGGCTGAGCTGAAATACCTCTGGCCCATGTTTTCAAACTTTAATGAATTTGTCTGTGATCTGCTGCAATCCACACCCCCATGTAATTATAACTAGTGCATTATTAATAAGGAAAGATGCCACCTCTTTGCATTCTAGCTATCAACTCTAACCCATGAGTGAATGCTTTTTCAAAGAGTATTTTAGCAATGAGTGGGTTGCTTTGTCACATTGGTTAATGAAAGGGTATAGAAAAACAGCCGGAGACGTGTTACCAGAGGCATGTAATTATTTCTGAAATCATGAGAGCCTGAAAGATTTTTTATTTGTTCTTATGACAATTGTATCTGAGTGTTTACCTTGTAGCCTCATCCAATGTTTACCAAGCTAAAAAGGTGGATGCATTAGCAGGGCTACCAAAGGGGAGAAGGGTTTAATAGTTTACAGATGGGATCACATAGCAGTGAAGGGTCCTGCAAACATGCAACAGAGCTCATTTACTTTGACTCACCATTTTAAGTTTATTTTCACCCTTGTATTGTTTGCCCTGACTCTGGTGTATGTATAATTAAGATGATACAGCACCAGGCCACTCTCTTACATAGCACGTATCCTGCAACACATCCAATTCAACCCATTAATAAAGAACGTAACAAAGTGATTGCTCCATAGCACCGGTCACCAAAACCAAACAACATCTCCACCTAAATCCGGCCATACCAAAATAAAAATAGCAGCTAACCCTCACACCAAACAAAGAATTTTCCTAATTCTAGAGGGCATCCATTTTCCACAGTATTGTTTGGATATACGCTGCAGGATTGGAGAGAGGTCCTCTATCTCTAAAGCAGGGAATATTACCTATTTCGATGCACTAGTGAAGTGGTTCTCAGCCTGCAGCCCAATCAGCACACTGCTGTGGCCCATGTGACATCTCAGG
Source organism: Lepidochelys kempii (assembly GCF_965140285.1). Classification (NCBI taxonomy): domain Eukaryota; kingdom Metazoa; phylum Chordata; order Testudines; family Cheloniidae; genus Lepidochelys; species Lepidochelys kempii. The sequence continues at coordinate 24,421,826 of NC_136392.1, read as the reverse complement.
GCCATGCAGGTAGAATATATATTGCATGGATGTGGCCCATGTAGCACATAAAGAGCTGTCTATGCAGCCACAATGGTAAATAGGTTGAGAACCACTGCACTAGGGGTACATCAAAATATACCAGTTGTCAAGGTTCCTTCCCCACTCTGAACTCTAGGGTACAGATGTGGGGACCTGCATGAAAACCTCCGAAGCTTACTTTTACCAGCTTAAGTTAAAACTTCCCCAAGGTACAAACTATTTTACCTTTTGCCCTTGGACTTCCGCTGCCACCACCAAACGTCTAACCACGTTTATTATTGGGAAAGAGTTGTTTGGAAATGTCTTTCCCCCCAAAATCCTCACCAAAAACTTGCACCCCCCTTCCTGGGGAAGGTTTGATAAAAATCCTCACCAATTTGCATAGGTGACCACAGACCCAAACCCTTGGATCTTAAGAACAATGAAAAAATCATTCAGTTTCTTACAAGAAGAATTTTAATAGAAGTAAAAAGACTCACCTCTGTAAAATCAGGATGGTAAATACCTTACAGGGTAATTAGATTCAAAACATAGAAAATCCCTCTAAGCAAAACCTTAAGTTACAAAAAGACACAAAGACAGGAATATCCATTCCATTCAGCACAGCTTATTTTCTCAGCCATTTAAAGAAATCATAATTTAACGCATATCTAGCTAGATTACTTACTAAATTCTAAAACTCCATTCCTGTTCTGTCCCAGGCAAAAGCATCACCCAGACAGACCCAGACCCTTTGTTTCTCCCCCCTCCAGCTTTGAAAGTATCTTGTCTTCTCATTGGCCACAGGTGCCAGCGAGGTTATCCTAGCTTCTTAACCCTTGACAGGTGAAAGGGTTTTTCCTCTGGCCAGGAGGGATTTTAAAGGTGTTTACCCTTCCCTTTATATTTATGACACCAGTGGTCTCATTTGACATAGTAAATCCTGCCTTATATTCTTGAATAAAGGTGAGCGATATAAAGCCTTGAGCTCAATCTAGAAGGCCCAGAAGGCCTAATTCATTAGTATTCAGAGCCCATTTAAGGAGATAAGATATACGGGACACAGAGCAGCAAGTACCTGAAACCTATAACCATTAATCAAGCCATGTTTCATGTAATATGAAACTGGTTGAGAAACTAAGTCTTTTACTTTTTCCTTATGGCTCTTCTGTTTCTCGTGGCAGGCCAGTGTGGCTGATCATACATGCATACAGGGAAGCACCTAGTATATTTAGGTAACTGAATACCCGACCTGATTTCCAGAGGTGCTGCCTGTTGAAAGGTAATGAGGATTATGGAAGTTTGGCACCTCAAAAAAAATCAGGCCAAATGTTAGATACCTCATTATAGATTTAGGTGACTCACTGTAGGTACCCAACTTCGGAAGATTGAGCACTTTTGAAAAATCCCTCCACTAACCCAACCCCAACCCCAGCAATTTTAGTTCTGAGTGAAATGGCTCAAATTCAATAAGAAAAAGCACCCACATGAGCATCCTAAACTCAAGCTAAACTATTCTTCTTGTTCAGAAGACGTAAGTTAAACTTACAAGTTATCTAATATTTCCTTCCTGGTTCTGCCTGGGAAGGGAGGGAAAAGCCCTGATGTATCAGGAGATCACCTGTTTCTGTGAAATTTTCAGCCCAGTTTTCAGATATTTTGTATAAGTGTCCACATTTGGGGTACCTTTCTGAATTGAGCAGCTGAATATTTTGTGATTAAGCCCTCACTTAAGACGGTGACTTGATGGACTAAAACAATGTTTTAAAAACTGATCCAGTTTGAGCTTAAAACTATTTATACCCTGGGTCTCAGTGACACCTTCAATTTTTTTGCCATGATATCACATAATGGTGCAAGGAGAGAGGTGCAACCCATTGGGGCTGAAAGTCCATATTGTGTCTTACCTCCATCCTCTCTGTCTCCTTTCCTGCTGCTTGGAGATAGCCAAGAGCTTCCTTTTTAATCAAGGACCATTGGAAAGCACCAGCGGGTTTCCTCTCACAACACATTGATTGACTTCCCATTGTAATGACAATTGCATCCTGTAATCAAAATTGCTGTCATTAATGGCACAATTATTCCACCCCACTTGTAGCAATGATGACTTGGAAATGAAAACTGGAGTCAATGATTATCTATGCTGAGAATGCATGATAGCCACTGAGAAAGACATGGATGCTAGGCCTCATTACTCTTTTTCAGAAGCAGGTGCTGATGGGGAATGTGCGACTCCAGGGACTGACTGAAGATTTAAAGGGGAGTCTAAAGGGACTCTATATGGAGTCTAATTTGGTGTAATTTACAATTTCTTCTAGCCTCTGCCCCCATACGTGTATCACGTCATCTTAGAATCATACCCACTTAACAATGTAGACTACCATAGACTCACTGACCAGCATGTAAATTGGGCTAGCATGCACCACATTTTAACACATTGGGTTTTTCATGGACACTTCTTCTCCCATTCACAATCATGTAATACCCCTGTGACCACTGGTGCAGTAACTTGCAATAATCTCTGGAAAGTATGTATTTCTAATGGTCTTTAATGCACTACTGGTGTTGCTCATTCTGAAAATAGTTTCTCACGCTATCCGATTCTATTAGTCCTTTGGAAATGCTCTCAGTGGCCTCTTCTTTTAATTCCCCCGCCCATCTGAATGAATTTCCAGGTAACTATTCGTGATTAGATAAAGAGGAGTCATTTATACAATAACTAGTGTAATACATATGCCTAAACCCATGTGTTGGGGAAAATGTTTTGTCAACCTGCATCAGACTGATTTATTACCAAATCCTTTGCAACAGGTGTTGTTTGGAAGTTTTGTTCAGTTCATTTTTAGATACGTGTTTTAAAATGTTTATTCTTATTGCTCGTCTGAGATTATTCTAACATTTTTGGGCTGGAAAACATCTTTGGCTATGAATTTTGGAAGGCGAGGCTTTCTTGCAAGATTTACAATGCTTCCTGTGGTTTGCTGCATCAGACAACACAAGATCAGCGCACTGGTCGATGACAGCAGGACCAGTGTTGCGTATGTTAGATTTGTGCAAGTAGAAAGAAATAATCAATTTGCAAATAAAAGCACTGAGTTCAGTTTGTTGTGATTCACTGTGACATCATTTGTAATTCACATGGATTAGGACAAACAGGTGGTATTCACAAAATTGTTTGCAGATCTGGACATTTCAGGGCTTTTAACATGAGTGATTATTTGTCCACAAATTTATATCAGTAAGTTCTTCACTCACTATTTATTATGGATCTAATTTAGGAAAACATTTATGCATGTACTTAATCTAAGCACATGCTTAAATCCCATTGAATTTAATGGGAGTATAGCACATAATTAACATTAAGCATATACTTCTGTGCTTTTTTAAATCAGTGCCTGTTCTACTGCATTCAGTCATTCATTCATGGAGCAGATAGAATACCATGTGACCTAGGTGACTAACCACATAGTACAAATGAGGACCATCAAATTGAAACAAACTGCACAAACAATCCATGTGCAGAGAATTATTCTTCTGAACTAACTGGCAAATGCTTACCAATAACTTAACACATTCTCAAAGAGTCTGGATCACTTTGTAATGGATTCGCTAACCAAACAGAGTCAGTAATGAATATTACTTGTAATCAATTGTTTGACAAGGCCTGGTGTTAAGAGAAATAATCAGACAGGACCTAGCCCTCAGAGAAACGAGGTTGGAAAGAGGAAACTGGAGGATTGAGTTTGTAGGAGTTGTGTGCTGCAGAGTCATTGGGCCTGATTCTCATTCACATTAAGGTTCCTTTACACCAGTGTTTTCAACCTGCAGGTTACTATCCAAAACTGGGTTGCTAGAATGTGTCAAAGGGTCATGTGGGAGGCCCAGGGGGAGGGACATAGTCAGGTCCTGCCTCTGGGGATGGGGTGGGGGGCCTTGGTGGAGGGTCTGGGGCAGGTTCAGAGTCATCCACACATTTACCCCACAGCAGTGTCTCCTGTGGTTCTGGTCCCGTAGGCCTGTTTTGGCTGGGCCCGCTGTTCCTCACACACAGGGTCATAGTGCTGCAGGTTTGACTCAGCCACTCCCCGTCATTATGATGGGGGCCGGGGGGGGGGGGGAGGAGGTGACCAGACCAAATTTGAGTGGTACTGGGGCTGCATACACCAGAACGTAATGCCTCTCAAACAAATTTGGCCTGACACCCCCCTCCCCCCAACCTCTCCTTAAAGGAGGCTGGGACAAACCTGAGCCGTGCTGCAACTCCAGGGTCACAATGCCCTAGCAGGAAACTGAGCCCAGCCAGCCCCCGGGACAGAGGCCACCACTATGGTACACAAGGTATACTTCTTTACTACTGAGTGTGGTAATGTGTATATTATATGCTGTGGTTATGAAATATTTAGTAAGCTAGTGGGTTTTTGCACTAAAGCTATTTACTGAGTCACAAAAAGGTTGAGAACCACTGCTTTGTGCCACTCTGTCAGTGGGAAAGGACTTAAAATGTACTCAATGTGAAGCTCCTTTATATTGGCAGGATGGTGTGAATCGACCATAGGGTCAATGAGAATAAAAGCCCTATGTTTTCCCAGTAACTGAGCTATAATAGTGAAGGGGCTGTTTAGTTACGAAAACCCATGCGTCTCTTCTCCTCAGCACTTGTATACCTCTAGACTCACACATTGCACCAGCCTGTCTTCTGCTTTCAGCTGAAACCAAGAAGCGCAGAGTAGGGAAGAAATAAAAAAGTGTTACCTTTTCCAAACTGCAAAGTGGAACAGGGTTGTTTTGGTTAGTGTCTTGCTTTTAAAAGCTCAGGGTCAGTTCTTATTTTATTGCACCATCCCTTGAGCAGGGAGGTCAGCAAAGGGAGTGGGAGAGCTGAGAAAAGGAGAGGCTTGATACAAACAGTGGTTACATTTTTGCAAGTGTGTGAATTTTTTAAGTTGAATCTTTAGGCCTTGTCTACACTAGGGATTTCAGCCGTAAGTGGCCAGCCAAGTGGCCTTGTCACTGCATGAAGGCAATTCCTAGTGTAAGGAGGCAAAACTGCTCTAAACCATTATTGCAGCTCATGCAGCTGAACTCTGCTTGAAACAGGGCTAAGATCTGCCAATGCAAATTCTGTCTTACGGAGACTTTGCCTGCTTAAAGGAGCTTGAACTGTTGCAGCTACTCCAGCAATAGGAATCAGGGCCATACACCATAGGCTGTGCGTAACAGACACACAGAAGAACAAACATGTGCAGCACAAGCTTTTTAAAAAGTGCATTATTATTAACTGGAAATAGCAGCCAGCATCCATCACGTTTGGCATTCCCCTCATCAACGCTTCAGTAACAGTTTAGATTATTTCCCTGTAATTGCCTTCCTCAGCTAGCTAACAGCCTAGATTCATTTCCATTAAGGCTTGGGAGGAAGAGATCATTTAACGTTTTTTCCCCCCTCTCTCGCTTTCCCCCATCTTGTAAATTATGCAATTACATGCTCACCACTGTCTCCTGAGCTATGAGAGAGAAAGTTTAGCACTTGATGTGGCAATGAACCAGCCCAAATGGGAGTAAAGTGAAGGCCATAATCTCTGGCATATGTTTTCGCACCGTTGCTCTGCAAAGAATATATAAACAGCAAAATCAGTCACAAGTCAGTTTAGTGACTTGCATCCATTAATTTTGCACAAAAACTGTTCGGTGGAAGGGTCAAGAGAGAAACAATAATAAACTTTAGAAAAAGCCAGTCTGGAATCATCCGAGAACCGACACCAAATTTACAAATATTGTGCCAATTTCAGCCTTTGATAGCTGCTTCACTTAAAAATGCTCTCAATAAAAAGTGAGTTTCTTCACTCAGAAGTTATCATCATGCCTCACCTGCCTTGAAATGAGAACTGCATGTTCTTTGATAAATGGATTGAAACATTTGCCTAGCTTCACTGGAGCGCCTGCAAATGCCTTCTGAAATACTATTTGGGATTTACTGCAGCACTCCCCCTTAAAAAATTACAACAGAGATTCCTATGCCTCCCACACTAACAGTACACCTGGAACAAGTCTTCTTTTTCCCCAGTGGTGAAACAGTTCATACCTGCCCAAACCAACTCAAGTACAAAGGTTTTAAATGGATGATACAAGGATCAATTAATCAAGGTTTAATGCAAGGATCATGCTCCATTAAGGACACACCTACATTTTCAGTGCATGATGCTTTCATGAGACGTGTACAAATCTTTGAACATTTTCCAGTAAGGCATTGCCACAAAAGACAGTGTAATATCAGAAGTTCTGACCCTCTTTCTACCCTGATACTACTAGGTCCTATACTTTTAAATATAGGTCCAAAATTACCATGTTACCCTTTCCATTCCTCCTTCTAATCTTCTGCACAGGAGTTCATTAATTGCAAGCTATTTCTTATTCTTCTGATAATTGTTATCACATGAACGAGATACCAGATCTCTCACATTCTGGCAATTATTAGTTTGTTGCACTGTCCTTTTGAAGAAGTTTCCATGACCCACATTTTCATTAGTTCACCATTCTATTCCTTTCCCATCGGACTTTGATTCTGTGCCTTTACTGTGCTTTGTCAGTGGAGGAATGCAATTCTGCCACAGGGACCATGTAACAGGTACAAGTAGGCCACTTGCATACTCTTCTCCATTGCTTACCTGTGCAAGGAAAAATCTGACCCAGCACAACTTTTGCTGGTCTCAGTTCTGTCAGCTAACTCAAGAGAAAAGAAAAATCTCAACTAAGTGTCTCTGAATTAATTCTTGACAACTTTAACCTGGGACCAACTCAGAATTTCCATAACTGGTGACATCCATTCCTGACTGATAGCATCATGTTGTGAATGGATGTAAGTGACGTGCCAGATTGGAAGTGGGGATATAGCAGGGAGAGCAACCAACAGGAGAATGAAAAATGCAGTAGAGAGGCTTGCTTTGTGTTGCACTTGCTTCCCCGCTCCTTTGGGCTGCTCCTCCTGTTCCATCCTCAGCCTCTCCACTAGGTCACCATTGACATAATCTCTGAATTTGTCTCCCAGCATGTTGCTCATCTGGCCTTCTGTTCTACAGCTTTCCTAAGATACCCTTTGTTCCTGAAAGGTGCCAAAAGCTACCTTACCTCTGTACCACCTTCTCTTCTTGGCTGTGCATTGGCAAGCAGTGAGGTGGATAATAAAGGGGAAGTGGAGGGACCTCCAAGGTCTGTCATGGATATGTATGATTTCTCTACAGACCAAACCCGCCTCCCCCAAGAGACTTTGTCCCAAGACAGATTTAACTAAGGTCCAGAGCCTCAACTTGACTTCAGTGGAGTTAGGCTGATTTACATCAGCTGAGGATCTGGTCCCACATATATATATGAAAAGCAGAAAATCTGGCAGGAATTATTTACTCTCCTATTAATCAAAACATCTGAGGGGAGGGGGAATCAGATCTTACAGAACCAAAAGGTTCGAAAAATACCATCCTTTAATGGGGTTATTTTGTTTCAGTAGCCTGGATTTGGAGAGACATCTGGTACCTAATATAGCCACCTAGAAGTAGGAGAGAGATACTCATAATGGAGATGGAGATAAAGTAATGAACACAACAACCTGGGGATACGCTGATGGAGAGAGATTGTGTCCTGAACGCTGTCACCAAGGGGGAGGGAGGAAGGGGGGGAAGAGGAAGATCACTTGCTGAATACAGATACAGAGGAGAGAGAGAGGGGGGGGAAAAGACACAAACAGGAGAGATTAGGTTTATGAACTCATCCACCTATGAGAGAGGAGCCAGGCACACTCATGAGCAGACCTGAAGAACATCAACACAACTGCCCAGGGGACTGAGGAGATCCCTATCAAATGTATGAGCCACCCAGGGGAGAGAACATGGATGCACTGATGTGAACAGAGACTCCGGAAAGAACTTTTTGGCATACACAGCTTGAGCCAGAAAATACTCTGCTGCTACCTCATATACAAGGGAAGAGAAAATGGGCTCTAAGGGCTTCTTTCACCACATATGTTCTGGAGTGGTTAACACAGACCACCAACATCCTGCAGCTCCCACTGATTTCAATGGGGTTTGTGGGCATTCTGCACCTCTGGCAATCAGGCCATTTTTACTGAGGTGCCTAATCACAGGTTCAGGACACCCAGGGTGGAAAGTGTTTGGCCTACGTCATAGATACAAAGAAAAACTTCAATATGTGAACAGAGTGTAACAGTGACCTCAGCCTGAGTCTGCAAACTGCCTGAAACATGAGCACCAAGGGGTGTGAATGGCCTTATTCTTCTTTAGCGGGGTGTTAGCTCTGATGTCCAATGAGGACACTTTCAATGTTTCTATTTTTAATTTGTTCTCTGCCGGCCATTTTAACAAAAAACATCCAGATTCTTCATCACCATTGGACAGAGTGGCAGATATTGGGACGGGGGAGGGATGCACTGATGTAAATAGCTGTTGTCAAAGTTAGCTGGGGTGGGGAATTTGGAATTTAATCAACTCCCTTCCTCTCTCTGAAATGTAAAGTCATCTGAGTCCCTGGCCAAAAGGGGGAAGGAAAGAATGGGTACATTCCCCTTCTCTGGCACCAAAAGCTTTGAATGTCTCCTAGCTGCAAAAACCACAACTGACACCCAGGCCTTCCTGGGTGTCCAAAACTGTAGCTAATTCTGTCCAGCTATAAAAACCTCCAACTATACACCACCCCCACCGTGTCTGCAATGCGGATGCATTTTTATCAGTGCCTGGGCTCATCATCGGATGGAATATTGGGAGCAGAGTAATGTGAATTGAATTTGCTATTAAAATACGTAAGTAAATTGGGATCCAAACCTGATTGCACTGTACCGGAGGTTGGGGGGAGGGGAACAGGACTGGAAGGGGTTGAAGCAGTGAAGGGAGGGAGGATTGAGGCAGGCTGTGCTAAGTAATTCTGAGCTTCATACACATAATTGTGCTTCTGCCACCTCCTGCTTTTCTATCCCCTGATGCAGCGTCGGGTTTCTTCCACTCAGGAGGAGGAACACAACCCTTTGTCAGGCTGACTAATCTAATGGTTGCCTAGAAGGCCATATTTCCACTGAGCAAAACCTTTCATTTATTTTTTTTTAAAAAAATGCAATCAATAAATCCCTAATTATAATGTTTCCTGTCCCTGCCTCTTCTGCCCCACTCGGCTCCGTGTCAGCCTGATAATGTCACCACATGGAGCAGATTCGGGTTTACTAGTCCTCCAGGGCTGTTCTGTCAGATGAGGAATTGCTAGCTATTCACTCCCAAACAGCTGCTGATGTTTAATTTTTACATCAAATGCTCTGGGAATGGAGAGGCAGTGCGTTTAGCAGCTGCTGACTCTCCATTTCGTGTTCCCTGGCCAGCGTGACAGCAAGGTGCTGCTTATCTCCAACTCCACTGCCACCAAGTTCACTCATTTGAACACCTAGAAGCATGTACAGCCCACACTCCAAACCCCTGTAAATTTCCGTTCCAGTTGCTGGGCTTTAGAATAGTCCTAAGCCTGAGTTCCCATTGCAGAGATATCAGTGTTTTAGTTCCGCTGCCAAAAATCCCCCACTAAAATACTTCAAAGCATGGAATGGTTTTTCTTCTCTGTTGTTTCTGCACATCAGAGGGTGACTGGTTCTGTCTCTGTATCACAGGGAACCAGACAGCATATCCTGCTCCCCCACCAGGAGTCAGATTTCATCTTATTTCACTGCACAGCCTTCCAGGTAGAGACAGTGGTTGAACTCTATCAGAAGTCTACAGGTTGGGGAGGAAGGGAGAAAGTTCATGAGGGCACAGGCGCCGACTCTATGGGTGCTCTGGGGCCCAAGCACCCGCAGCAAAAAAAAATAGTGGATCCTCAGTACCCACCAGCCACAGCTTAGCTGTTCAGTGACCGGTGGGAGGCACTGGGGGGAGGCAGAGGGCAGCGAGCGGCAGGTGGTGGGGGCCTTGGTGAAGGGGGTGGAGCAAGGGTGGGAAGAGGAGGATTGAGGGTGGAACCTTGGGGAAGGGTTGGCCCAGGGGTTGGGCCTAGGGGTGGAGCACCTGTTGGAGAAAATAAAAGTCAGCAGCCTGAGGTATTTGCTATGTGGTCTGTGAAATCAGAGCCTTAGGAGAATGGCACTTGTTTGTCCACAATACAGAGAGTGGAATGAGTCCTCCTTTGAAATATGAAAGCTACAGCAAAGGAGAACAAGTCAGCCCTAGAGCTGTGAAGAGAGCTTGGCAGCGGAGTTCAAACAACAGTATCTTCCCAAACGGTCATGATGTTATCCCAGGCTTACGATTGTATCTGAAGGCACACAACACGCGCTTTCCAGAAGATGTGGCTTTTGGGGACATGTAAGGAATATCTTTGTTTAAAGAGAAGCCCTGGGGAATGAATTACAGAGGAGCACCCATGCACAAAGAGGTCAGGGTTCTCAATCCGAACAGTCATTGTAATCCAGAACCTGACATGTTCACGCAAGGAATCCAGCCTTGTACCGGGACTTGCATCAAGGACCGCAGCATTCAAAAGCAGTGGCTCATCCCCTTTAGCTAAAGAAACTCCATGGCACACATGGCATGACCAGTGATACAATAGGATACATTGCTCTAATGCTTTTCACTTGAGCATTTCAAAGCACTTTGCACATACTGGCTAATTAACCCTCCCAGCACACGAATACATTTATTTATACAGGAGAAACCAAGGCACAGAAAGGTTAAGTAGTTTGTCCAAGGTCACATAGTAAGTGAGGGGCAGAGCCAAGGCCAGAACCTATGAGTGCTGAATTCATTTCTCTGTATTAAACACTAGATAACACTGCTTCTCAACAGCACAGCAATCATATATCTTCCTTCTATGCATCTGGTCAGCACCGAGCAATCTCACCGCATCCAGCCAGAACCAGAAGGTTATTAGAACTGTTCAGCTAGTTTTAATATGCAGGTACCTAGTGCTAAATCCTGCTAAAGCCCCTCTTCTTCAATTGGACTACTCTTGTGAGCCAAAGAGGCACAATTTGGCTCTTAATGCCTTATAAGCAAACACTTCTGGGTAGTTTAAAAAAAAGAATCTTTGATTAAATTTAGTGCAACAACAAAATAACCAAGAAAGCATTTGTACTGCATTTTGATGAAGCATGCTCTGCGACATGAAGGAGAAAGGGAGCAGATACAGGGTGTCAGGCAGGGTGTTCCAGTCCAGGATTAATGGAAACTGACATGTGAGCAGGAAAAATTATCATGACCAATTAAACGTAACCCTTAATAATGAAAAACAAAGCAACCATGGACAGTCTCTTCTTGTAAGTGCCTCTGAAGTGTCTACCTTGGAGTGAACGAGGCTGGGGAAAGGAAGAGGGGAGATATTTGGGGCTCCTTTTTAAAATAAACTCCCCCACTAAATGTGTATGTGTCAAGGACTACTTGGGAAGCAGAATTGCCCATTCCTTGAGAAAGGGACTGGGAAGCCAGAGGCCAGAGTTCTGTTCCAAACAGTAAAGCTGTCCCTAAAGTTCCCTGGGAGTCAGATTTTAATACCCTTGTTCATGCTGACTAGCACCTGATTCCAAACAGGACTTCACACAGCGTAAGGCACTGCTCAGGATAAGGGTATCAGAATTTAGGCCTTCATTGCCTGAGTTTTTTTTTAAGTAAAATCCTGGCCCTGTGAAGGTCAACTGGAATTCTCCCATTGACTTCCAAGAGGGTAGGATTTTACCCCATGGGTTTAAAATGAGAATAATCCTACTTGCCCTCCCTCCTTTGTTAAGCATGTTATTTAGATTTTGACCATGAGTTAATCACAAGAATGTTAGCTCATGTACAAAATTTGAAACAACCATTAGACAAAAATTGTTGCAGGATGGTTCAGTGCCAATAAAGCCGCCACCCCAGCCTATCAACCCTTAGAACCCACTCCCCACTCAACTCCCTCCCCAAAAAGCCAGGAAAAGAGGGCATTCTGCAGAATGTCCTGACATTCATCAAATCTGGACTCTGGCAGACTGAGATCTTTGGAAGACAGCTGCTCTGTACATGCAGTGTTGGTAGAACGGTCAAATATACCTGGCTTAACCATTTGTATCGTGTGTATTTGACACCTCCAATTATTTGACTGCATGGTAACACACATTTTGTGGCTGCAGCTTAGGCACATGGGCTATATTCTGCTCTCAACTCCACTGCTATAAATCTAGAGTAACTTCATTAAATTTAGTGGGTCACGTTTATCTTTGCAGCAGCACAAGGACAGAGAAGAGGCTATTTGCGCTCTTCCTGACCTGCTGCTGGGGTCCAAGGTGCAGGCAAGGTCTGAGGCTGCTCTGACTTGTGCCTTATCCTGCCAATAGCTACTCTCGGGCTTGCAGTAGCAAAGAATCATCAAGGCACAGGTCCACCCCAGCCTACTCCTAGCCCTGACACAGTCCCTATGACCAACCCCTCCTTCGGCCCACCCCATCCTCACCTCCAGCCCACCACAGAATACTGCCTATGAGTCTGCGGGGGTTTTGCAGAGCTGGAAGACCCAGCTTTGTGCTGAAGTTTGTGTGCTCCATACCAAGGGGAGCTGGGCAGTCTCTTTGTACTCAAAGTAGGAACTGCACCAAGGTGCAGTGTGGAAGATTAGAATCAGGCCCTCAGTCGAACATGTTATCCAGTAGCAAGCAGGTGCTAGCTGAGATCAAGGGTGGAATCATTTTAATACCCAGTATGTCCCCATTTTAAGAACCAGAGGCCTATGAAATCTTAAATGTAATGAATCCTTCTTTCAGCTTTCACATGGCACCTGTTGGCAGCAAGAGCATCAATTTCAGTACACCCAAGAGAGGCACCTCATACCAAAATTGAAAACATCGCTCTGCATCTCCAGACAATGGTCTGCATTTTTGTGGAGATTGCCCTTTAAAGAGAAGCTTTGCCAGACCTCAGAAGTGGAGGAATTTTATTTATATATTTATATATATTAGTGGATATCATTTTTTGAGCCAGTAAATCCTTTGTACTGCCATAAATAAAGTATAAATTGGCAGGGGGATACGTGCAGAGTAGGGGTGGGCGGACCTGAGTAATGGAGCTCTCAATGTTTCTATAAATTAAGAACACCCGACTTGACAATGAACAACTCGTCTTTATCAATTTACTTTCCAAGACCATGCCAGTGCTTCGCAATAAAGCTTCCTGTCCATTTCAGACCTAATCATGTGTAGCATAAATCTGACATATCAGAGACTGCTTTCAAGGCTAAGAAAGGATCAGCAAGGATGTTTATCCTCAGATATGATCAAGCCAAGGCATTCCCACCCTGACTCCTCATTACATTCGATATCAGGAACCTCACCCTACTGAATACTCAGTTTTTCCTAATCCTACATAAGGTATCTGGACTCCCCCAATGACAGTGCTGCTCTCTGCCCCCATACACCTTCTCATCTGCTTCTCTTATAAACAATCCACAAATTAACAGGAGTTGCATGGGTTTAGCACTTCTCAGGTTTTGTTCCCCATTTTTAAATATAGCACAAACTTGCTTAAGTGATTACCCTGATGATCTGAAACAAGGGCACAACCCCTAGCGAAAGAGAGAGAGAAAGAGAGCCACTGAATGTCTGCAATGTTTAAGCATCCAGTTTAAGATAAATGAGGCAGAGGGTTCAGAGAAGCAAGTTCAATTTCATGGAGTATATGTTGCATTTAAAAACAGAGGGCCAGATTCACGGGTGCCCTCCAGCTGCGTTGGTTCACTGGAGCAGCACATAGTAGCCAGGGCGAACAACTGAATTTTGCACACTGGAAATTGCACATAAAACAGACTGGAGTCTTCTCTCTGGCATATATCAATTACAACAATAGGATCTGTTGCTGCACTTACCCTTCCAGATTATATTAGGCGATGCTGAGGGTACATATTTGATTGCAGGTCTGTTGGGAACACTGGGGCATGGCCACTAGTTAACTCGAGGGGATGGAAGACCACGAGTGTCGATGAAGCCCCCTCGCACTAGGCCCAGGTGTCCTTGGCCCCCTCGCAGCAGCTCTGCATACTAGGCTCAAGTGTCCTTGGCCCCCCCCACCTGGAGGCACACACAGCAGTTATGCTGAGAATCTGCAATAGTATGTTGCAGAGTCAGACAGCCTGAAACTAAGCAAGGCCAAACAGGGGAGATATGGAAGAACAATGCTGAATAAAGCAGCTTTATGTATAGTTTAACAAATGATACAGAGAATCAGGGAACTAGCTGGGAACTGGATTGGCTGGCTATATGGATACTTGGGGCAGCTTGCTATTGGATAAGTATGCTGGGAAAAAGGATGTATAAAAGCCTGTGTAACTTCCTGCTCTGTGTGCAGGATTTGAGATTTTATTCTCCCTGTACCTTTTTGCAGCTGCAAATAAACTTTTCTGCTTCTCCACCCCTGTCAAGGTTCCTCCCCCACTCTGAACTCTAGGGTACAGATGTGGGGACCTGCATGAAAAACCTCCTAAGCTTATCTTTACCAGCTTAGGTCAAAAACTTCCCCAAGGTACAAAATATTACACCCGTTATCCTTGGACTGGCCGCTACCACCACCAAACTAACACTGGTTACTGGGGAAGAGCTGTTTGGACGCGTCCTTCCCCCCAAAATACTTCCCCAAAACCTTGCACCCCACTTCCTGGACAAGGTTTGGTAAAAAGCCTCACCAATTTGCCTAGGTGACTACAGACCCAGACCCTTGGATCTGAAAACAATGAAAAAGCATTCAGTGTTTTACAAGAAGACTTTTAATAAAAAATAGAAGTAAATAGAAATAAAGAAATCCTCCCTGTAAAATCAGGATGGTAGATATCTTACAGGGTAATTAGATTCAAAAACATAGAGAACCCCTCTAGGCAAAACCTTAAGTTACAAAAAGATACACAGACAGAAATAGTTATTCTATTCAGCACAATTCTTTTCTCAGCCATTTAAAGAAATCATAATCTAACACATACCTAGCTAGATTACTTACTAAAAGTTCTAAGACTCCATTCCTGTTCTGTCCCTGGCCAAGACGACTACAGACAGACCCAGATCCTTTGTTTCTCTCCCTCCTCCCAGCTTTTGAAAGTATCTTGTCTCCTCATTGGTCATTTTGGTCAGGTGCCAGCGAGGTTACCTTTAGCTTCTTAACCCTTTACAGGTGAGAGGAGCTTTCCCCTGGCCAGGAGGGATTTCAAAGGGGTTTACCCTTCCCTTTATATTTATGACAACCCCGTTGTGATTATTGGGTGCAGCACACCGGGTAACGAACCAATTCAAGCTGTTGTTCAGCCTCTCGGCACTGGGTGCCGGCAACAGGTCTGAGAGAAGAATCGGGACCTTAAGCTTTTCTGTAGCTGAGAAAAGTTCTGCACCCCCTGTTGAAAGAGCAATGGGTGTGGCTTGTCAGCAGTGAGGTGCTTTGACAGAGCTGAGTGAACTCAGGATTAGAATCATTGCAGGTGATGCAGTGCAGAATTGAGGTGACTTGACCAAGCTGCATGGAAGCTTGGGACTAGAAAACCAGGGATGCTATCGGTCTCAAAGTGCATTGACAGATGTGAGAACTAGGGAGTTTCCTGCTCTATGTAATTAAGACAGTTTCCCAATTTCTCTTTGCAGAATAAAAGAGAATGTCCTTTGTTTTTTTAAAATCAGCCTTCTATTTATAGCCCCTTCCTTTCTTAGGCCAGATCTACACTATAAACTTACATTGGTATAATGACGTCGCACAGGGGTGTGAAAAATGCACACCTTTGAGCAATGCAGTTATACTGACCTAACCCCCAGCATAGATGGGGCTATGTCAACAGGAGCGCTTCTCCCATGGACATAGCTACCGCCTCTTGTGGAGGTGGATTAACTATGCTGATGGGACAAGCTCTCCTGCTGGCGTCATAGCATCTTCACTGAAGCGCTAAAGCAATGCACCGCTGCAATTTTAAGTGTAGACCTGCCCTTAGCCTTATGTGGGGTATGTACATCTTATCACGAAGTCTTTATATCGTTGCAAGTCCATCTCCAACTCCCCAAAAAGCACGAAAAGACAGAACTCTTCAGCAAAGACAAGTCATTATACACTTGGAGTTTGGAGGCCAAGCCATTTTGGAAAGGTGATCAAAGGTAGGGTGTTTTCAAAAAGACAATGACGGGGATTTAATAACCCCCACCCCCAACCCATAACTCTGATGCTCCTTTCTCCACTGATTGAAATGAGATGTGGTTGGAGAATTTCCAGGGGAAGTGCAGATATGACACTGTTGTCTAGTCTTGCCACTGAGAGGGAATGCTCCAGGACACCCTATTCCTGATTCTACTCTCATTTTGGCCCTGATTCAGAAAAGCACTTAAGCATCTGCCGAACTCCATCCTTATTCTGCATAGGATTAAAGCACATGCACATAAAATTAAGCATGTGCTTACTTTCTTTCCTGGATAACGATGGTTTGATGCCCATGCTTCATGTTAAGCACATGCTTCCATGCTTTGCCGAATGGCATCCAATTACAATGGTGTAAAACAGGAATATTCCCAGTGGAGTTACATTGATGTAAACTGCGTGAGAAAAAAGAATTGGGTACCATATGTACCTATGAACACAACCCCCCTCCTGTCATATGATTCATGTGACATGTTAAGCATAGGTTTCCATCAGACTTTAAATAATATCGTAACAGAATACCTAATGATACGTGAAATATAAGAGGGAGGAAAAATCTTTAGTTTGCTTTGCTCTGTGAGTGATACAGAGGGGATTACACAGGATCCATGTGTCCCCCTAAAGGAACATAAACAAAGGGCCATGCTAGTCTTGAAAATTATTGTATTGCCTAAAAACAAAAGGCTAAACATAATGGCATGGATTTTCAAACCCCTCCTTCATGCACCCAGAAAATTCTGAGCAACCACTTACATGTCTACCTACTTGCTATCTATGGGCAAAGCCAGGTGGCTAGATGTCCAAATCAGAAAAGTGGTGGGTATAAATAATTGCAAAGCCTCAATTATTCAAGCCCACAAAACTGCAAAGGCAAAAAGGGAGGCCAGGTCTAGAAATGGTTGAAACTCAAGCCCTGCTTGAGCCTAATTTTCAGAAAATGGTACCTAACTTGCCCTTGCAATACACATCGCACATAAAGCTCTTGTGTCTGCAAAACATTTGAATGTACAAGAAATAATGGCATGTGCACAGAGGTACTTCAATGCACACATATGGTCTTTGTCTGTTGGCACGAGAAATTTGTACATGTCACTTTCCATGTGTGGCTATATTTCACTAGGAAAATATAGGCACTAAATTTAAAAAAAAAGAAGTCTGTGCAAATTCATCCTGGGGCAATTCCAATGAAGTCAATGGCTCAATGGGTTTACTATGGCTGCCCAAAGCCTGGCCTCCCCTGCACATTCACATGCTGGAGGCAGGGGTAGCAGAAATGCTGAACATAAACACTGAGATAATATGTAATTACAAAAAGAGACCTGATGATTACTGCAGTTGATAACACATTCATTATGTTAGAGCTTTTGAGTACTATAGGCAAAGGAAAGCTCACTTCCCTCCTCCCTATATACAATTGAGCATTTGCAATAGCTTTCCGGATAATTTTTTTCATGATTGGTAGAGTAACCATTTAGAAACAAAAATCCTGCAAACTTTCATTAAAGGAAATAGGAAGCCACGAAGATAGCATTATATACAGCATTTTTATGAAACATTAGGCACAAAGCGATAGTCATATTATTGTATATTAACTCTGAAGGATGCTCAGACAACATGATAGCTTGATTGTGTGAACATTCTAACACATCTTTTTGGAAAGGCGATATGGGCTAATGGAATGGCTAACGGGCCATACTGTTGCTGCTGAGAGGGGAATTTTTAAAGCAGAAGTACAGCTGATCATTTTAGTTACTTAAAAATATAGATTAGTTAAGACAATGGAAATATTCACAACTACTGGCTAATACACCATGGGCCTGATTCTCCTCACACTTACATCTCCATTGGTTTCAAGAGTTTACTACTGATTTACACCAGCAAAACTGAAAGAAGAATCAGACAACATATTTCTATATGTAGCAAAGCATCTACACATCAAATTAAGTCTATCAATTACTGAGCAGTTGCTACCTGAGATCAAATGTGGAATCATTTTTATATCTGGTATGTTCCCTCTTTAACAATTATTATACTATGAAATCTTCAGTATAACTCAGCCTTCTTTCAGCTTTTACACCACTTTGCTGGGGCCATGGACAGCAACAGTATCACTTACACTACACCCCAGGGAAACACCAAGTACAGAAATTGAAAACATCACTCTGCATCCCTAGACAATGACTGCATTTTCCTGGAGCTCTTTCTTTCAAGAAAGGCTTTGCCAGACCTCAGAAAGGGAAGAATGTACTCTTTTTTTATTTATAGTGGATGTCATTTTTAAATCAGTAAATCTTTTCTGTTCCCATAAATAAAGTTTCATTTGGCAGGGGGAACCTGCCTGTTTAGCAAAGCAGTTGGGTAGATGCTGAAACCCTGCTCCAGTCAACTTGTTTTGATGAATAAGGATGAACTGCTGAACCAGGGACTTAGAAACTGGCTTAGATTAGGAACTACACCTTTCTCGATGAACCTTTACAAAACACACCAGAGAAGAAAGCAATTATATTTAAAAGTCCCGACCCGTGGTCCAAACCTACATTGAACTTGAAGCTGTAGGGGAAGGTAATTGCATATGTGCAGCATCTCAGCAGCAACTATTTGATCAATACCTGCCCCCTCTGAGCAACAGAAATATAGATGGAAGCAATAAACACGCCTATTGCACCACATTTTCAGCAGCCCTTCCTAACCTGCTTTTGCAAAAACTGCAAACCACCCATTTTGTGCATTTGGGCATGCAAAGTAGGAATGTACATGTATAAATGTCGACGCATCAGTATTTTCACACACAACCACTAGTTTTTCACATGCAAGATAAGCTTGCAAACTTTTCAAATGCAATTAAAAAGTCTGCTGGAAATTTGGTCCTTTATCTTTCACATTAAGTAATACTCTGTGTGATACATTTTAGATTTATAGGGCATGTTATTTAAAAAGGCTTTTCTATTTTGTGAGTGCAGTTTTGCAGCCACAATTAACCGGGTCACATGAATGCAGCAGCAATTAATTTCAGACTCAAATGATGGAAATTACACACTTAAAGGCTCAGCTTTTCAAGCACTGAGGGCCAGATTTTCAAATGCTCAGCACCCACAACTGGGTCAGAGATTTATGAGAGCTGAGCTTCTATATGGAGTTTCTAATGTTATCTTCAGCACTAGAGACCTGGGATCCTTGCAAGTGAGGAGTGCAAGGTCTGAGATCATGCCAGTCCCTTAGCAGGGCCAAAGCTAATGGGTTTACTTCTTGCACTCTGTACCAGGCTGTCAGTGTTTGCCTGAAAAAAATCCAGAGTTAAATGTGTGCGGCTGACTTGTTGAGTAAAGTGATTTATTAGCTCTCCTGAATATAAATAGGCTTGGCAGAATTAGATGTTTAATATAATTTCAATTGATAATATTGATATTTATTTTTAAGCTTTTTTATTTTTATCTATTTAAATGTTCACAATTGTGGGAAATTATGTGGAGTCAGATAATGGTGGGAGGGGAATAAGACAACAATTATTTAATGGCAGTAGATGTAGAGATTCAAAAAGTTGAAGCTTTATAACATAAATTGTCAACATCACATGTCACAATATAAGAACATAAGAACGGCCATACTGGGTCAGACCAAAGGTCCATCCAGCCCAATATCCTGTCTACTGACAGTGGCCAACGCCAGGTGCCCCAGAGGGAGTGAACCTAACAGGTAATGATCAAGCGATCTCTCTCCTGTCATCCGTCTCCACCCTCTGACAAACAGAGGCTAGGGACACCATTCCTTACCCATCCTTGCTAATAGCCATGAATGGACTTAACCTCCATGAATTTATCTAGTTCTCTTTTAAACCGTGTTATAGTCCTAGCCTTCACAGCCTCCTCAGGCAAGGAGTTCCACAGGTTGACTGTGCACCGTGTGAAGAAGAATACAAAGTAATTATCCTTAAATAAAAGTTCACTCTAAGGTCTCAAGCTGTGTTTTTCATACTTTGCTTATCTATACTTTCAATTGTTTTGATTTTGTTCATCTGTGTATGGTGACATCAATGTTTCCCAACATTTATCCATAAAAATCTAATCCTTCTGTGCCTAGGTAGGAGTGGCTAGATAAACAGGATCTAGAGCATGGACTGAGCAGTCCTGAGGGAGGAACTTCATGAGAAGCCAAACCTAGAGACAGGTTTTGAGCTGAACGTCATGGTATATTGTTAATGTCTTTGTTAATCAAATGAAACCCCAGGAAGGGATAAATTTTTACTCTACACATTGTGTGGACTACATTTTACAGCAGGCGGGGAAGGTCACAGGCACACCCACAAGTTTTATTTTGTTCCCTAGTGCACCTCAAGTATGGCTGGGAACTATCTAGAGTATGGTGAATTACTAAGGGCTTTTTGTACCTACCTTCCTTCCTTTCTCCCATTGCTTAAGTTATCACCTTTGCTATTCCTTTGATCCCAACTGAATGGCAAAAGGAGGTGGCAGCCCTGCAGATGGAATGAAGGATCAACAGCAACGAGATTCAGTGTAGAGCAATATTCAGCTCCACAGGGGGTTAACTCCAAGACAAACTGCTCCAGGTACTCCACCAGTACAACCCCAAGAGGTGTCTGTGTGTGTAGCAGAAGAGTGCAGCGGGTCCAGATACATTCTGGCTCCTGGAATAAATATGGGAAGTTCTCCCTGCTTTTTATGCTGTCCTTGAGCAGAGAGAGAGGTCTAGCTTCCACTCCTGAGGGGAAGGAAGAAGTAGGCCCCAGGCCATTGTCTCACCTCACTGGGAAGTGAGGAGCATTCACAATTCAGCTACTTCAGGTGAGGAGCAGGATCATGGCATGGGGATGGAGTCATGGAGGCCTCATTTTGTAGGGCTCCATATTGCCGTACTCCAGGTGAAAGCAGTGCTGACTCCATGTCTATTCCCGATTATCTTTAACAAAGCAGCGACCTATCTGGGAACCCAACATGCCTCTCAGTGATCCTATCTGCACCCCAATATAGCAGTGGTCTCCATCCTGTTCCTCACAAGCAAGTGTCAGCATCAGAAAAACTCTAAGACAATTGGCACCTTTTTTGATCATCCTCTCCAGCAAGCTGAGGTTTGAATCAGCCACGGAATCTGACTTGTTCTCCTGGTAGACCCAGTGTGCCCAATTCTGATCTCATATCCATGTAAATTAGGAGTAGCTCCTAATCAATAGTTAAACCAGTGAGGACAATAGGACTGTTTCATGCATGGATTCTCTGATTAGCTGTGTTTTACTTGGTACTTAGAGGTCACTATTTCCCCTTCTGCTGATACTTTCTTATTCATTTGGCCATTGACGCCAGTACTAATTTACCAAGACTGGACCAGATTCTGCTGTCAGTTGCAATACTACAAAAACAGAATAAATCTATTGTCATTAATGGGGTTATTCTAGAGTTACACCAGTGTAAGTGCCCGCAGAATATGACACTCTAATTGTCTCGTCAGCATTTTCTGAGACTTCTAGCCAGAGTTTTAAGAGATGTAGGCAGTGCTAAAGTTTTAGAGGACTTTATTATAACCAAAGTTTCCCAATTTAAATCTCAATTTCCTTCCTCATTCTGCAATTGCGGTCACCGCGGCAGGGGTGAAAAGTGGAATGTGTCTTGTTATATACAACAGAAACTGAACCAACAGAAATAAAAGAAAGTGCTCAACACATAACTATAATTGTTAGAGTGGAACTGCACTAACCTAAATGGAATTTCACCTTGGGAGATTCCGCTGAATTGACTCTAAACAGAGGTGAAATTTCCCAGGCAGATGGCAAGTTCTGTGGCTGACATGCTCAGTGCTACATTACTTCTTCAGTCCCATAGAGTCCAACATTAACTCTATGAAGTGCTGTTATTAGGGAGATGAGAGCAGCTGTAAGTGCCTCTTCCTGACAGTGGGGAAGCGGGGAGTGCTAAACTAGCGAAAGTATAATACAAAAGGAGGAGGAATATAGCTCCACCAAATTAGTTCAGGCCACTGAGGCCTGCTTATTTCAATTATCATTGGTACAGTGAAGTCCCCTGGAGTCCACCATTAACTCTCACCATGTTCCTTTCCACGGTCACATACAAAGGCCTGTGCTGACTAGATCAGCCACCTTTTACTCTAATGAAGGCTTTTTTTTTTTTTTTTTAATAGCCCACACACTACAGCAGATACCAAGAAAGAAAGAGGGTATTTAAAATAATGGGCCAAATGCATCCCAGGGGAATTCAATTGAAGGCATTGATACAGAATATTTAACGTAGCTAAGTGGCTAGGAAAGTCAAGAAGTGGCAGAAAAGAAAGAAAACACAGATTAAAACTAAAAAAGAAAAGAAAAGAAGCTGCATTTTCCCCCTAAAGGAGAAGTATAAGATTTTTCTGCTTTGAAGTGAAATGATTTAAGTTATAGTAGATACCTCTACTATATCTCTACCCATTACCACTAGCTCAAGCAAGGGGCTAAATTGAAGTATTTGGCTCAAGGTGTTTTGCTATTTAGGCAATATGCTTTATTTATTCTCAGTTTCTTTTACCTGGCTTGGCTTAGTGCTACCACAGAGAAATGACTTAGAGTTGTTTGGATTACACATGAATTACAGTTTACATGATGCAGAATCATAGAATATCAGGGTTGGAAGGGACCTCAGGAGGTCATCTAGTCCAACCCCCTGCTCAAAGCAGGGCCAATCCCCAATTTTTGCCCCGATCCCTAAATGGCCCCCTCAAGGATTGAACTCAAACCCTGGCTTTAGCAGGCCAATGCTCAAACAACTGAGCTGTCCTCCCCCCCAACGTGAAAGAAGGTAAGAAGGTTGTTCGGAGCCTCAGGTCCCAGAGCACATTTGGGAATATTCCCATCTTTGCTGTTTCGTCACTAGGGGAAAGGATGGATTGTATAAATAGACCAGGCACTGGATGGACACAAGTTCAATTCCCAGCCCAGCCATAAACTTCTGTGACTTAGAAAAGTCATCTAATTTATCATGTGCTTCAGCTCCCCATCTGTAATATGGGAATGATACTTTTCAGCAGTCGTGGGAGATAAAGCCCACTAATGATTGCGAGGCACTCAGATCCTGTAGCAACAGCAGACCAAGTTCTTTCAGAGAGTATTTTGCCCTTAACTCCATTGCTTATAGTACTCCTCATGGCGTAAACCCAACCATATGAGACTTATCTGCCCCCAAAAGAGTGCCAAGCACCACTGAGGAAAGAAAAAACATTTCGGAGAGAGGGCTTGGAATGGGATACAGTCACGGGAAACCCAGAATGAGGAGCTGTCTGAGGGAAGCACTGTGTTTATCATTGTTGAAATTATGTCTTTATAGATGGAGGGTTTTTAAATTGTTTTTAGGGAGAGACTTTCAAAAGGCCCTATGGAACAAAAACTCCATTGAAAAAATGAGTGGGGATTTGTGCTTCGAAACCTGCCGGGCACTTTTGAAATTCTCCTTTTTATTGAGCATTTTCAACATTTATACTAACAAAGACAACAGGCTCCTTGGGCAGGAAAATTACATGTCAGTATATACCAGAAAAATTATATAGTAGCTTGGTGTTGACTTCAAGATTCAGTTTACACATGACAGACAATCATATCTGAGATCAGCTTTGTTATTGTAATTTATAGGATCACATACCTTCTTTGGGAATGCCTCTACTTCTCACAGAGAGGAAAGCTAAAGGTTTTTTTTATCCTTTTACATTAAATAGATAATTGTGGTATTCTGATAAATGCTATCCAAGATAGGATGGGAATGTAGCATGCTAGTCTTGCGGCAAGATGTGGGGCACAGTGACTGGCACATAGGCGATAGGATTCTCATCTCACTCACACCCGTTTTACATCATTGTAGCTCTATGGACTTCAGTGGAGATGCCCTTGATTCCCACTACGGGTTTTCATAGACAAATGTCTAAACACGTAGTATTTGTGAGAAAAAAAATTAATAAGCAGTTTTTAAGAGAGTCTCCCCTTCCCCAATCCCCCTTCCATGCTCACCCATCTCCCTTTTCCCCACAAATACAAATAATTGTTGATTTCTTCCATGGAAAAAAAAATTACTATCCACTGCAGCAACCTTTGCCAACAAAACCTCCTTCAATCACCAGTGGCCTCGTTCTGCTCAGGATTCGGTTTCTGGTCCAAAACTTCCCCAAAGTTTAGGGTGTTTGGATCTTGGAATTTTTTTAGGCCCATCTCTAGTGTGTGTGTGTGTGTGTGTGTGTGTGTGTGTGTGTGTGTGTGTGTGTGTGTGTGTGTGTGTGTGTGAGAGAGAGAGAGAGAGAGAGAGAGAGAGACTGTGGGCATACACAATGCATTGGCCAAACTGTGTGCTGGTACACATCTCATGCAGTCACCTTGTTTTCAGTGGGCTTGTACAACAGGTAAGTCAAAGGAGAATTTAGCCAAATAGAATCATAGGACTGGAAGGGACCTTGAGAGGTCACCTAGTCCAGTCCCCTGCAGTCATGGCAGGACTAAGTATTATCTAGACCATCCCTGGCAAGTGTTTTTCTAACCTGCTCTTAAAAATCTTCAGTGATGGAGACTCCACAACCTCCCTAGGCAATTTATTCCAGTTCTTAACCACCTTGACAGTTCTTCATATATTCATGTGAATATGTTTATTACAAAACTATATAGCATTTATTACCTGCATTTTATTCATTTTCTTTGCTTCTGATAAAAGGTGTGCAGGGTCTTCAATTCCTTGGGGCACAGGGGAAGGGGAGGCTAGGTATAAAACAACATGACTACAATCAACATCCTGTAACTTTGAGGAGAAATCTAGCAAACATTTTTTCTTATTATTTCTGACAAATCCTGTCAGTTGGAGGAGATATATTTCACTGAAAGGCCTATTTGTTATGGTAGCTGATGCCCCTGCCAGACAACACTCAAGAAAACCAAGTGATTAGAAGAGTCTGAAAACTATTGCCGCAAGGGAAAAAGGACCAGGTGCAAGGACGGCTATTTTTAAATTGTGAGTGATGTAGTGGTTTTGCCTGCTGCTCCTACAGCACCAAAATTATATTTCTTGTTGACCACGCAGTTATTTTTGCATCTTTCCAAATCCATGGTCAAAGTTGTAATGTATGTCCTGTGAAACATTTGCAATGGGCACCGAAAAAGAAAGCTAGATGTGAGCAGTGGGTCAGTGCACTCACCTTTAAGGTCTGGAAACTTGGATCAGTTTGTGAAAGCTATTGCACTCAGATACCATAGGGACGAGAGAGATAAATGCGCATATAAGACAGACACATAGAAAGGGCCAAGAGATCTTGTATTAAGGGAGGATAATACATCTGTGCTATTTAATTAGAATTGGTGCTGTGTAGCCCACAAATGAAAGAGCAAACAGTTTCTCTTAATTATTATTCTAGATGCTGAAATTAAGCACAGCGGGTAGGAACGATCCTGCAGACAGATTTCAAGGAGATATTATAAACTTCTGTGCTAAAGTGCTTTTAAAAAATCATATGCTGGGGCATGCTGTTGAACAGTAACCCCAACTTTCCGGGGATGGAACTTGACTTGGGACTGAAGTCCATGCAGAAGCTAAGAATTGATATTCAGTGCTGACATGCTGGCTTTTTATCAGTGACGAGCTGCAATCCCTTCCCCTTCACCCCAAGTAAATACAGATGATATCTAATTAGTCTAGTTTAGGAAAAAATAAAAACAGATATATCCACTGGTTCTAAGTGGAATAAAGAATTGTACACAAACAAGCACAAGCCTGCAGCAGCTGCAGTCAAGAAAACAAATCAACTACTTATTACTTCTCCTTCAGTGTTTTTAAACATTTATGGAGTGCCATCAATAACTGAGTTAATTGTGAATGGCTGATGGTCTATTTGCAAAGCTTTTTTTAACCTGCAAGAACCAGAACTGCTGCTGAAAGCACTGTTCATCAATAGCAATAATTATATGGCCTTTAAACAAACAGCTTTTTGCATACCTTATAGCATGATCCTGTTCAGCTTGTCACGTGAGGCTTTGAAATAATAATATTAAAGACTGAGGCTGTAGGGCACAGAGCATATGGAAATGATTTATTTATTTCTGTGTGCACATTCGTTACCATTCCCCGTTATTGAAAATGAAAAAGCTGCCATTTTCGTAAGCAAAGAATCCTCAAAGTGTGCACAGCGACCCCTACATTCTCTGACATGCATTAAGGTGGAAATTCATCCTCATTGGCCTCCTGAAGCCTACTGCTGGTGGTGGCCATCTTGCAAAATAAAACAATAATAGTAACACATGACTCCTAACAATTGTGGGGGAGCACAGTGCCAGGGATGGAAAACTGGTCTCCAGCTTGATTTAATAATAGCAGAAGATGAATGTTAACATTTAATGCTGTGACAAAATGTTTACTGTCTAATCACATTACTCTTCTGGCATTTGACTGGCATAGCCACAAATGAACATTGTTGTCGTTAGGCACCGGCCTGCATTGAGGATGGCATGGAGTTGCCTCACTTTAGAGGGAGCTCCAAAAGGCACTGTGCCTCAAGGAGACAAAATGCTTCCCAGAGTTCCCAGGGCTGCCTTGTGAGGGTGCCCACCAGCTGCACCATACACTCTCCTCGGTGGTTGACCTGTTCTCCTAGCCAGGAACAGGAGGTTTGGGTGGAGCTATGATTTCACTATCCACTTCCTCCTCACCTCCTTTTGGGTGGCTGGTGCCTGTGGAAGCATTAACAGTGAGCAATCTGCCATGGAAGGGCAGGGGGACACAAAAAGTTGCTTGCATTCTCCCCACAGCTTGTCATACTCAAACATATGCCAACTACAATGCATCCCTAAATGATCGAGGCTTAATTCCACTGGAAGAGTGGCTGACTCACTGAAGAACTGATAATTTAGTGACAGAGTTACCAACTCACAATTTTGTTGCAAATCTTACAGCAGCTGGTGTTTTTCTTAAAGACCCAGATCCTGGAATCAAAGGATTGCATAAGAATCTCACTTTCATGTTAAAATAAAAGTAACTGACTCTCATTGTTGCAGAAAAAAGGGTAAAAATGTGAAGCAAATGTACTCCAAAGGCTCAGAAAGCAAAGAACCCAGCATTAATTATTTTTTTTAAAAAAACTCCTCATTTTTCAAGCCAATCTCATGATTTTTGAATGCTCGGGGGTTTGGCAATACTGGTAGCTAACCATGTACCAGTAGCTTCAGGAATAAGACACTTGACCAGTAGCTCCAAACACGCAGGCATTTACCTGGCAAGGATCAGTGCCACTTGTTCTACCAAGAGAAGCAAATATATACATAGAAGCAGGCCTGCCAGAGTGTCCAGTAGAATATAATGGTGTACCTACATACAAGAACACGAGAAGTGCTATAATGTTATCAGACCAGTGGGTGATTTAGTCCCGGATCCCACCTGTGACAGTTGCCGCAGGAAAAGGTGCACGAAACGATAGTAGGCAGTTATGGTATAACCTGCCCACAGGGAAAGTTTTCCTATTCCTCATTAATTAGAGGTTGCCTCATGCCACGAAACATGAGGGTTTATACCAATCACAGCAAAACAGTCACAGAACAGATAAATTTCTATTAGATATTTTCAGAACGATTAAAGGATTTAGTTGCATTGATTGATTTCACTTGTTCACAACTTTGTGTTTATGAACAAACCACAAGGAGAAGTAATTTACAACCTCTGACTACCAGCTTTTTCTATATTGCTGGAGGTCTCTTTTTAGCAAGATGGCTGCCATCGCTGGGCAGAGGGGTTAATATCTTTAGTCTCAGCTGTAGTTTGCTGTTTATACACAGTGGGATGTGCTTTAGGAGGCTGTGCTAAGCCAAACAGGGATGTGGGGAAGCAGGCAGCCTTTCTTGCAATGTAAAGCTTTAAAGCAGTGTTGAATCTTCAACAAATAAACATTAGAATATTGGCTCCTGCGTGAGGCTGCATAGGCAGTCCTGGTTTGAAGAAGCAACGACTGCTTCTCAAGGGAATAGGTCAGCATATCAGAGAGGAGCATACGTTCCAGGAGGGGATATTTAAAAAAGAGACTTTGCACTCAGATTCCAGGCTGTAGCCCTTGGAATTAGCATTTGCCTCCTCCCTTTCTGTACTGTAGCCAGTGTTGGTGTGAGAAACCGTCTTCAGCACCTGCCATCTGGAACAGCCTCTCTGTGTGTGCATGCCTCACTGACTGTCTTTTTTACAGACTTCAGCTGGAAAAAGAAAATCTAACTTTTCTCCATTCCCTATCTCCTAGTTTTACTCTCCTTCAGCTCTAATTCTATTATATAAAACAGTGCATATAATGGGTCAAAAATCGAGTCTAAGGTTCACCTGCATGCAGATGAAACGACTCCACTAAAGTCATTGGAAGTACACTGAGGATAATTCAGACCAGAATTGGGCCCAATATAAATTTGCTAAGTTCTTATTGCATTATTATCTAGTACTTATATTTCTCAATCATTTAATTAGGCATGTAAGGTACTAAAGAGAACTAAAACAGGACACGTTTTGGACATAGTGACCATGAACAGTGTTCTTTTAAGAAGTCCCCAAGTGCAGATTCTACAGCAGGGGTGGGCAAACTACAGCCCGCGGGCTGGATCCAGCCCCAGGGATTGCCCCCCGTGGTGCCGCAGGCCCTGCGCCGCTCTCAGAAGCGGCCGGCACCACGTCCCTGGGGCCCTGGGGTTGTGGGGGGCAGAGGGCTCCGTGCGTTGCCCATGGCTCCAGGCACCGCCCCCCACAGCTCCCATTGGCCGGGAATGGGGAACCGCAGCCAATGGGAGCTTCAGGGGAGGTACCTGGAGGCATGGCAAGGGCAACATGTGGAGCCCTGTGCCCCCCCTCCTCCAGGGGCCATGCAGGGACATGGTTCCGGCTGCTTCCTGGAGCAGTGCGGCATGGGGCCAGGGCAGGCATGCAGGGAGCCTGCCCTGGCCCCAGTGCACGCCGCTGCCACCCCGGAGCTGCTTTAAGTGAATGCCGCCAGGGCGGAGCCCGAACCCCTCCTACACCCCAACTCCCTGCCTGCACCTCGCACCCCTCCTGCACCCCAACCCCCTGCCCTGAGCCCCCTGCTGCACCCCACACCCCGTGCACCCCAGCCCCCTGCCACACCCCGGTGCACCCTAACCCCCTGCTGTACCCCAACCCCCTTCTCTGAGCTCCCTCATACACCCTGCACCCCTCCTCTGTTCCAATCCCTTGCCCTGAGCCCGTTCCTGTACCCCCTCCCGCACCCCGCACTCCCTTCCATACCTCAACCCCCTGACCCGACCCTGTATACAATTTCCCCACCCAGATGTGACCCTCGGCCCAAAAAGTTTGCCCACCCCTGTTCTACAGGAAGCATTATGAATATTCACAAGAAAGCAGAGCACTGGTGGAAATAGACTCTGTGGACAATATAGATAAGCTGAATAATTCTGGCCAAATCACGTACTTTAATTCTGGATGCTCTTTTGCAGAATCATGCCTTGGGAAAGGCCATGAACAGAACTTCTGCTCAGGCTCCAGCCTAGTCATATTAATAGCATTAGGCCCACACATTAAAAATGCTGAGCGGATCCAACTCCTCCCTGTGTCCATACTGGTGGGGTACCGCTTGCACTGTTATTGCCAATTTTGAACCTGTTCTGTGTTCAGAGAACTTCAGCCTCCAGTGCTCTCGTTCATGTACCTTTCATCGGTCACAGTGCAGGACAAAACAAATCAACCAAAGCTTTCCTACAGCTGCCGAAGTAGCACTGATGTGATCATTTCTTGATGTGTCTGCAATCTTTTCTATTTACTCTGGAAGTGCCTCCTATGGTTCACTGAGAACCCAGAAAAAGCTAAAATGTGGAAAGAGCTGTATACAAATGTGAATCCAGATTAATAACTACTTCAGTGAACGTTTTCCTTCCACTTAACATAACCGGGCCAGTCTTCTGAAAAGCTAATGCTGAAGCAAAACAGAGGTAACTGTGCTCAGCCTTATAATTTTGTCAGCTTCATTTCAAATCTATTGTTTGCAGAGGAACATACAGTAGGTATCTAATGGGGCTTGGGAAAGCCACATATTTCCCATCAACTACACCTTTAAAGTAAATCAACAATATTGAGTAAAAGGGGAACTCATTTTATTTTGCTTCCCTCCAGCAAGAAAGAATTCTCTCTGTCTAATAGCCCCAAGCAATGGTCTTGGGAGCAAAGAATTTTTTATAAGGCACAATGCAGCAGCAGATCTAATTCACTCCAGCAAATCCTTTTTAATCTGTGGATTTGTATCATTTGTTGGCTAGACTGAAAAATTTGACTGCATCTAATCCCTCAGCTTCTGAAGAGAAATGGCTTATTTAACTATTGAGCTGCACATTGTCAACATCGGAGGGGCAGAAGATGATGGATGACAGTAATTATGCTGGGTGCATCTCCATTAACATGCCACTTTTTCCAGGTATGAAGTCTGCTTCTCTTAGCATTTGTTTAATGATTGGGAGAAGAAAGGAATTTTAATGACCCCTTTGTAATTATCATGCTCTTTTTGGGTTGGATTTCAGTGTTCATGCAAATGCATGATGAGTTGTGCTGGTTAGAGCACGGAAGTTGACAGGTGCCATGCAAGCTTCCTCCACATGGCAGGATACTCCTAACTTGCAATGCCCAGCAGTTAAAGTAGGCCGGAACATGGCAGAACAAACTACACTTCCATTCATAAAGACTTAGATAGTTTTCTGCCTTCTTAAAGATCAGAGATCACAGCTTGTGTGTCATGCACTCACATACGCATCACAGCACCTGATGCTACGTGCCTCCCAGCAGCTTATATTACCTCAACAAAT
Source organism: Lepidochelys kempii (assembly GCF_965140285.1). Lineage (NCBI taxonomy): Eukaryota > Metazoa > Chordata > Testudines > Cheloniidae > Lepidochelys > Lepidochelys kempii. The sequence continues at coordinate 24,390,861 of NC_136392.1, read as the reverse complement.
CGTATAATTTGCAAGTTAATTGGGATTGGAGACTGCTGAAATCCTGGCCCCACTGAAGTCAATTAGAGTTTTGCCATTGGCTCCAAAAGAGCAAGCATTTCACCCTTGATATACAGAGGCAACAGTCTGGAACATACTCTCAGACATCATATTCTCATCGCTCTACAATGAATGTCAGAGGCAGTTTGTGCCCATGATTGAACTGCAGATACAAACCTGAGTATTTACACTTTCCAGTGCAAATTTAAATACAGCTAAAGCCTACAGTATCCCATAGAGTGCAAATCAGGGAACAAATTGGTCCCACTTGTTCATTTATACTATGGACATTATTCTTATTGTTAATACTTGTATTACAGTAGTGCTGAGCAGCCCCGACCATACACCAAAGCTGCACTGAACAAACATCACAGAAAGCCTGTAGTTTACAGAACGAAAGTAGGCCAAATCCCGGCTCCACTAAAATCTATGCCAAAACTCCCATTGATTTAAGTGAGACCAGAAATTAGGCCCGTGACTGCACACCGTGCCAACTGTCTCACACCTAGATATTCAAGGAGAAAAGAAAATATAAATGAGCTACTGGCTACTTTATTTAGCCCACAAATATACAGTTTGTAAATGATTTTCCAGAGCCTAAGAGCAATAGAAAAGTTTTCATATTTATTTGTGTGTGTTTGGATGTAAAAATTCTCCATTGTGATTTGGAACCCAATTTTAGAATACTGGGCTAACGCGTAAGAACCAGAAAGTAAAACTGACCAGAAGAAACCTTTTTCCAATGAACAAACTGAATGAAAAGCAAATAGACACCATGAAGAGTAAAACAATAAAGGTGACTTCCAATTTTATTTTTCACTTTTCATAACCTTTGGCGTTACACTAAGAGATGTGGCAAGACAGAAATCTTTAACACAAAGCCCTTTACATTATGGGGTGGGTGGAGCTCAGAATAGTGTGTTCCACTTTGTATAAAGAATGAACTGTTCATTGGAGCAAGGAAATGAATCTCACTATGCCATATCCCAGGTGAGCTCCGTAACCACCAGGTTATAAAATTGCATTCGCTTTCTCTCCCCCCAAAATGAATATTATTATAGGAAGTAGAACAGCTTCAAGCAGGAGTGATTGAGGAAGGAGTGACCCAGAATACAATAGTCTGGTGATTAGGGCTAAAGCTGAGCAAATAATCGGTTTTTGGTTCAGTGGCTGAACCCCTCCCCGCCCCACCATCAGAACAAAAATGTGGTTAGTTTTGAAATAAAGCTGTTTTTTTTCTGGTTGCCCTTGTCAAAATAAAATACTGACGCTATTTTGTTCAGCTCAAATGAAACACTTTGAATGTCAATTTGAAGCTGATATTTAATTTAGAAGATGTTGATTTGAAACAAAATTATGTGTTTCAACGTTTTCAGAACAAACCTTTTCGACATTTCCAAAATGTTTGTTTTCAGGTGTTTTTTCACCAAATCCAACCTGAATTTGTGGATAGTCTCAGTGTCCCAGAAAGTGCATTTTAAATTTTTGGGCAGCTCTAGTTAGGGCAATCTGGATTCAAGTCTCTGCTCCAAGTCAGGCAAAGCAGGGACTTGAAAACAGGTCTTCTTTTGGATACATGAGTGCCCAAACCAATTGATTGTCACGGGGCGTGGTAGGGCGCCCACTCACTCACTCTCTCTGAAAGAAAGGCCTGACCTGGCTTTGGCACCTAACTCCAGGAAAGGGTTTGCGGGTGAGAATCCCAATCTGCGGTAAGCACCACCTCTAGCCCGTCACCTAACACCCGGATCAGTGGCAGTTAGGTTCCTAAGCACCTTTATGGATCTGGGCCCTAATTCCTACCCTTTTCCTCTGCATTTCATTCCTGGCTAGCACTGGCACTCAGCTTTCTAGATTCTGAGAATCTGACTTCTTAGGTGCTAAAGGGTACATCTACCCTGCAAAATAAAGAAAAAGTGACTGCGAGTCTCAGAGCCCAGGTCAACTGACTTGGACTTGTGGGACTCATACTGTGGGGCTAGAAGTAACATGTAGATGTTCCAGCTCAGGCTGGAGCCCAGGCTTTGAGACCCATCCCCCTCGCCGTGTTTCAGAACCTGGGCTCCAGCTGTAGTGTGTACGTCTATAATTCTCTCCGCACAATACATGGGTAGCCTGGGTGCCTAACTCAGAGCTGTTAATTCCACTGGGCAGCAGGACACCGAGGCGTTAGGCATTGCAAGGCCAAAACGCTCTTTGTGAACCTGGCCTTTGGTCTCTCTGTGCCTCAGTTCCTTATCTGAAAATGCAGATGACAGTGCTTCCTTACTTCATGCAGGGGATAGGAGGACAAATATATTGAAGACTCTGAGGCCATCAGATACTGTACTAATAGTGACTGTGTAAGTACTACAGATAGAAACTTAGATTTGACCTCAATCTTCTCTTTAGACTTGAGAGCAGAGTAGGCCTTGCAGGAATTCCTGTATTCTTTTCCTTATATGCCAGGGGCCTTGCCCTATGTGTGCATAGTTTTTTATTCATCTACTCACATTCCTTGTCCTATCCAGAACGTTTTCCTAGGTAGTATCTGCATAAATTCACTCTCGTTTGACTAATTAGTTTTGTTGTTACATACAACACTTGATTGGGCCCAATCCTCCACAAACAATTACCTCTCAATGGGAATTGTACTGATATATGAAGGCAGAAACGGGTTATGTGTGGGGCAGTCAGGCAAGTCAAGATTAGTGTGAAGCCTTACAGCGGCAAAAGAATCCAAGGCCTGATTCCCCATTCAGTTATACCAGAAACTAAACCCATCACGGTCATTTGGGATATGCCAGCATAAAACAGAGTAAGAAGAGATTCAAGGTCTTTGTACTAAAAAAATCATTTAGTGTACAGCACTTTAAAAATATAAAGAGCTCTATAAGGGTGAATAATATTATACATTTGTTTGTTTTTTTTACATTGCTCAACAGTGACTACTTCTGGCCACTTCAGGGATGGTAGTTATGGCTGTGCATTCCTTCTTGAGTGCACCTGTGGTTTAGGGTCTCAAGAGAATATTGGGCATTCTCAAGGCCCCTTTAGGGAGACAAAAAACTGCTCGTCCCCAAGACTAAAAAGAGTCTATGCAAGATCTCAGATTTTTGTAGGTAGAAGCCATTCCAATGAATCTTCCCAATTATTTCTTGGACTATAAGTGTTTGTTGGAAAAATCTGTAAACAAAAGTTGCCATGGGCAGTTTCAATGAGTCAGGATTGAATCTAATCTCAATTCTCCGTTTCACCCTTTGCTGAAAAGAAACATACAGGGACCTCCTTAAAAAGTAATTAAAGCCAGACTACACGATGTATCTACACAGCACTGCCATCTATTAATGGAAATGATGGATGCTCTGCATTTATCTTGCCACAGTTACAGTCCTACATCCTGTCTAAGAGAATCAGCTGCATGAGTGATTCAGTGAGGTTGCCTCCTGCAAATTGTGTTAATATTTCACCCTTGTCTTTGAACTAATCCCGTCTTTCCTTGCTGCAGAGGTGGGCTAACCTAATGGTCCCAGGGTTGAGATATGAATCGATTCTGCATGCACCCATCAGATTAAGGAGTAGCAGAAAAAACAGAGATGTAAGCAGCAGCATCTAACATCACATTCCTGCCATGACAACTACCTTCTCTACCAGGAATTTAGAAAGCAAGGGTCTCTGCCCCAATATGGATCTGTACTGCAATCTGGGAGAGGCCATCACTTGTCTTTGGGCCATAACACCTTGAGCTATCATCATCATCTTAGATCTAAACAGTGGAACCATGCTGATGCATGATGATGGCAATCCAGTAGGTGGCACTCTTCCTTCAGCAGAGGGGCAATATTCCCGCTGATGTCCTGACCACTTGTGGTGATTAAAGACCACAATTTTACCAAAGGAGAGGGGTGTAGAATTGAATGAGTAATTTGCAATGAATAATTTGTATGATTAATTTCATCTTTCATCCTGTTCATGAATTGTCTGTGAACAGATCATTTAATTCTCAGATTTCTTCATTATTCAGAATTATTTGTGCACTTTTTTCTTCAATCCACCACAGACTCCCTGACTTATCGTTCACTATTGTAACTATTACAGCTGCTCAGCACTTTGATACATCAAACCTCGTAACAGTTTTAGTATCACGTCTGGTATATCATGAGAGGGGCAAGCACTGGAGGCTTTCCAGCCATTAGGCCTATAAGCCATTGCTCTGCTGGGTCCCCATGAGCACTCAGACACATGAGTGACGTGAATGGGCACTTCACTGGAGCTGACAGAAAAAGGAAAGGTTGAAAATGCCATAGGTACAGTGGCTTAAGCAGCTAGAGTTAAGGTAAAACAGCAGTTCCTAGCTTAGCCCCAGGGCACAGTCCAATGGAGAGTTAGAGCTTGTGACAGAGGGCTGAGAATCAGCAATACAAGCAGCACTCTGGTCACTGTTTAACCAACTAGGCCGTCCCAGGAAGGGTCTATTAAAGAAAGGAACTCCTGATTACCAGTGGATTGGGGCTGAGTAGCTAATGAGCTAATTAGCCATGTAACAAGGAGACTGGATTGAAGAGCACAGGAAGGAAGTGCAAGACGGGGTGGGGGAAGAAGCAGAAGAGAGAGAAAGGCCAGTAGGCTTTACAAAAAGGAGTTCTCTGGGATGAGACACCGTTTCTCCCCCCAACACTGGAGAAGGGGTAGTAAATCTGGAAGACATTGTAAATACTGTGACTGCACTAGTATGTAGAAGATGGTGGAGTGAAACACTGTAAATAAACTGCCTGGAGGTATATACACAAGGGAATGTATCTTGTTGTCCATGTGAAGCAAAGAGGACAGGAGCAGATGGTGCCCTGTCACAGGGCTTCTCAAGCAATTCTGGGGTGTTTTTTTACCTGCCTCATGAAAAAACAATGAAAGGCATCAACTCATCCATTTTCCCTGAGTCAAAAGGAAGCAAGACGGCCCAATTTCCCCACAGTCTATCTGCATGTGGAACTGAGGCTTCCTTAAAAGTTGGCTGCCACCTCTCATTGTTTTCAATGAGACTGAACCTAAGCCAACAAGCAAAATGGCTGCCACTCTATGGTTCAGACAGGATACAGGGATTGTGAGGAGCTGCAGACACTGTGAAAGAGGGATGGGGAGATTGTGGGAGAGCTGGAGGCTGTGGTGAGTCTCACTGAGGGCCCTTTGTGGTGTCATCCTGCTGTTGCAGCAGCACTTCCTGCCCAGCTCCTGATTATGTCTGAAGGAGCAGGCTGTGTTAGCTAGTCTACAAGGCCCCATGCCTTCCCCAACTGAGCTGTACATAGTTGTTCTTTCTGCAGACATTAGTCCCTTCTCAATGGTCCAACACCTCATCAGAGCACAAAAGACAAATCCCTAATGTCTAGGGCACTCTGTCTGTGGTAGTCTTCTTCAAACTCTTGTTCAGTGAAAGGGCCTGAGCTAACCACTGGCTCTGTGTCCTCCAGAGTACCCTTTAGGGCCCTCTTTGCTATAAGCCTCTGGCTGTAAGCCCTCTACATGGTCTCTCCTGCTGTGACAGATTGGTATATACCTGTCAAACTGATCTTCCACTGATGTTGTAACCACCATTGTGAAGAATCTGACCTATGTTTTGAGTATGTAATTGTACCTACCTAGAGACGTCAGTGACAGACCAAGGACAGAGTATTGCAATGCCTGAGAACTCCCTGCAGGGCTAACACGAGTCATCAACTAGGATGGTCTTCCCAGTCAAAGAGGTCCACCCTCAGAACAATGGGTTTGCTACAGAGTGGCCAGGCTGAAGGAAACTGGTTTTCCCTGTTTGGACTCCAAGGGGGCTTCCCAGCTAAATGAAGTGCTGAAGATGACCAGCTGTTCACACGATAGAGGGGACAGAACCCTAGCACCCCAGGATGACAGTCATTCTGCTCTTGCCTCTTTGGCCTTCCAGCCAGTTCACACATTTTAGACCCACTCCTTCCGGGATAACAAAGTCCAATGAACAAGAGTCCAACAAATAATTCCAAGACCTTGTGTCAGGTCTCCACCCTCTGACTCTGGGCCCAGAGGCCCTTACATCTTTGTTTCAGGGTTTTAAATCATTCTTATCCCCTTATGTCAGGAGGGCTTCACACCACCTTCCCCCATACCTGATAGGTGAACCCAGGCCTACCCTCGACATGGGGTTCCAGTCCAGGGACCCTAGGATTAGCAGCCTCATAGACTTAAAATCAGAAGGGACCATCATGATCATCTAGTCTGGCCTCCTGCACATTGCAGGCCACAGAACCTCACCCACGCACTGCAGTAATAGACCCCTAACCTCTGGCTGAGTAACTGAAGTCCTCAAATTATGGTTTAAAGACTTCAAGTTACTGAAAATCCACCATTTACACTCGTTTAAATGTGCAAGTGACCCGTGCTCCATGATTCAGAGGAAGGTGAAAACCTCCCAGGGTCTCTACCAATCTGACTCAGAGGAAATTCCTTCCTGACCCCAAATATGGTGATCAGTTAGATCCTGAGCATGTGGGCAAGACCCACCAGCCAGACACCTGCAAAAGAATTCTCTGTAGTAATTCAGAGCCCTCTCCATCTAGTGTCCCATCGCTAGCTGTTGGAGATATTTATTGCTAGCAGTCACAGATCGGCTACATGCCATTGTAGGCAGTCTCATCATACCCTCCCCTCCATAAACTTATGAAGCTCAGTCTTGAAGCCAGTTTTTTTTTCCTCCACTGCTCCCCTTGGAAGGCTGTTCCAGAACGTCACTCCTTGATGGTTACAAACCTTGGTCTAATTTCAAGCCTAAACTTGTTGATGGCCAGCTTATATCCAATTGTTCTTGTGTCCACATTGGCACATAACTTAAATAGCTCGTCTCCCTCCCTGGTATTTCCCCCTCTGATATATTTATAGAAAGCAATCATATCTCCACTCAGCCTTCTTTGGGTTAGGCTAAACAAAGCAAACTGAGTCTTCTTTCATACGGTAGGTATTCCATTCCTCAGATCATCTTGGTGGCTACGGGTGGCAGGTGAACCCCCCCCCACTTCTGCCTGAGGCCCCGCCCCCTTCTGGAGCTCCGAGCGCTCCTCCCTTGTGGCAAGAGACCCACTCTGCCCGACCCCTCCCACAATCACCTGGCTGGCCCCAGCACTGGGCCAAGCTGCCAGCCCCCCTGGGCACCAAGCTGATCCACTGGCCCAAACCCCCACACCTGGATCCAGCGCTCCCCCAAGCTGTCCCTGGCTGTTGGTGGGTCTGAGCTCAGGAGTTGATCCCCGGCTAGCTTCAGGTGTGTGTGTGGGCCCTTGGGGCGCAACATAGGCGGGGTCACAGCCTGGGTCAGGGGAGGTTTAGCCTGTCTTGACCTATGATACCTGCTGCTCATGCTGGTAGCCCTTCTCTGCACCTGTTCCAAAGGTTCTGCCAGACATTTTGCTGCTGCATCCCCAGACTCTTTCCTACCTTTCTTGCTTCAGGCCTTTGCCCCAGTCCCTTCCTTGGCTCTTTATAACAAGTAACATTTCCCAGGGCTTTTCCCCTGGGGATCTGGTTCTTACCCTTGTGTCAGGGTGTCATAACCATACAGTTAAGGGTAGCCTAGAATTCCTCCTTACCTGTAATGGGTTTCGAATCTCAAATAACCTGGTTGGCACTTGACCAAAAGGACTAATGGGGAAAGAAGATACTTTCAAATCTGGCAGGGTGTGGGGAGGGGGGGGGGGAAGGCTCTGTTTGTTCTCTTTGTTTTGGTGTTCTCTTGGGAAGCAGAGAAGCACCAGGTCAGAAAACCCCTTCTCCTATAAACCATCCTAAAGTTAGTCTCAATATTGCAAAAAGAGTAAGTAAATAAGGCAGGACGCGCTAGATTATCTTTTGTTTTCAACTTGTGAATTTTCCCTGTGCTAAGAGGGAGGTTTATCCCTGTTTTTTGTAACTTTAAAGTTTTGCCTAGAGGGGAATCCTCTGTGTTTTGAATCTGATTACCCTGTAAGGTTACCTTCCATCCTGATTTTACAGAGGTGCTTCTTTTACTTCTTTTTTCTCTTTATTATAAGGTTCTGTTTTTTAAGAATCTGGTTTACCTATTTGGTTGGTATATTATTCTCAAGCCTTCCTAGGAAGGTGGTGTAGGGCTTGGGGGGATATTTTGGGGGAATAGGAATTCCAAGTGGTCCTTTCCCTGATTCTTTGTCTAACTCACTTGGTGGTGGCAGCGCACCATCCAAGGACAAAGGATTTGTGCCTTAGGGAAGTTTTTAACCTAAGAGGGTAGAAATAAGCTTAGGGGGCTTTCATGCGGGTCCCCACATCTGTACCCTAGAGTTCAGAGTGGGGAGGGAACCCTGATACAGGGTCAGCCACAGGAGCTTGTTCCAATCCTGTCTCTTCTAGGTATCTTCCCTCCCTGGGCTTCCTCTTCACCCTGCAAGATCCTTCCTGTTCCCGACAGGTCTCTCCACTCTTCAGTGGCAAGAAAGTAACTGCACAGTTCTTACCTCTATCTCTGCAGCCCCTTCTGCTCCAAAACTTCCTCTCTTTATAACACCCCACAGCTCCTCCCCAGCTGGGCTTCATCTTGAATTATGCCTTCCCCTCCCCAACTGCAACAACGTTTTCACCACTTGGGTGGGGTAGATATCCCATCACAGAGGGCCATACAGCAGCCTTGCCTGGGCTTACTCTGGTGTATGTTATGGCTCAGAATCTCCACAGTACTGAGTGTCCCTGATACGTCTCCTTCCATGTACAGTCTCACAAACAGCATACCACCTACACAAGGGCATATGAGGGAGAGAGTTTAGGTCTGCTCACATCAGCCCCATGTTGCTTTGGCACCAGGGAAATTCTCTCCTACCCCTTAGGATTCATTTAGAGCCCCTATGTACTACTGGAGTGAAGCCAGAATTGGCCCATGAATATTTGATTCCTGTTTACTTAACAAGGTAAAGCTCAAGGCTGTGGAAGAGACTTCCACAACTGGTAGACCCTTAAATGTGTTTTTTTGTTCAGCATGCCTGGATTCCCAACCACTCAGTGTTAAAAGTCAACTTCAAACATAACCTAGGAACCCTTGCTCCGATCAACAAAAGGAACATTTGACAAGAGAGCTGCGGAAGTTCCAGAACCAGTCACGTGCCTTTTCACAGTTTGTTCACACATCAAGCAATCTTGTTTCTGTGAGTTTTCGAGTGTCATGTTGCACAACACAGCATGGGAAGCCACTCTCTGCTGCTGATTATTTTAAGGAAGCAATGCTGTCTTGTGTCCATATTTGTTTTAAAATTTTCTAAGGAAAAAGAACAATTGCACAATTCATTAAAAAGTTTCTGTAGACCAGACACGTGGTTAACTCAAGGAGTACTTGTGGCACCTTGGAGACTAACAAATTTATTAGAGCATAAGCTTTCGTGAGCTACAGCTCACTTCATCGGATGCATACAGTGGAGCTGTAGCTCACGAAAGCTTATGCTCAGATACATTTATTAGTTTCTAAGGTGCCACAAGTACTCCTTTTCTTTTTACAGATACAGACTAACACAGCTGCTACTCTGAAACCTGTGGTTAACTCAGAGGACCATTGATGACATCTTCATCATCTGGACCCATGGAAAAGAAGCCCTTGAGGAATTCCACCATGATTTTAACAATTTCCATCCCACCATCAGCCTCAGCCTAGACCAATCCACACAAGCGGTCCATTTCCTGGACACTACTGTGCTAATAAGCAATGGTCACATAAACACCACCCTATACCGGAAACCTACTGACCGCTGTACTTACCTACATGCCTCCAGCTTCCATCCAGGACACACCACATGATCCATTGTCTACAGCCAAGCTCTAAGATACAACCGCATTTGCTCCAATCCCTCAGACAGAGGCAAACACCTACAAGATCTCTATCAAGCGTTCTTAAAACTACAACACCACCCACCTGCTGAAGTGAACAAACAGCTTGACAGAGCCAGAAGAGTACCCAGAAGTCACGTACTACAGGACAGGCCTGACAAAGAAAATAACAGAACGCCACTAGCCTTCACCTTCAGCGCCCAACTAAAACCTCTCCAGCGCATCAAAGATCTACAACCTATCCTGAAAAATGATCCCTCACTCTGAGATTTTGGGAGACAGACCAGGCCTCGCTTACAGACAGCCCCTCAACCTGAAGCAAATACTCTCCAGAAACCACACACCACACAACAAAAACACTAATCCAGGAACCTATCCTTGTAACAAAGCCCGATGCAAACTCTGTCCACATAATTTATTCAAGTGACACCATCATAGGACCTAATCATATTAGCCACGCCATCAGGGGCTCATTCACCTGCACATCTACCAATGTGATATATGCCATCATGTGCCAGCAATGCCCCGCTGCCATGTGCATTGGCCAAACCGGACAGTCTCTATGCAAAAGAATAAATGGACACAAATCTGACATCAGGAATCATAACATTCAAAAACTGGTAGGAGAACACTTCAACTTCTCTGGCCACTCAGTAACAGACTTAAAGGTGGCAATTTTGCAACAGAAAAGCTTCAAAAACAGACTCCAACGAGAAACTACTGAGCTTGAATTAATATGCAAACTAGATACCATTAACTTGGGGAGTTTTGAATAGAGACTGGGAGTGGCTGGGTCATTATACATATTGAATCTATTTCCCCAATTTAAGTATCCTCACACCTTCTCGTCAACTGTCTAAATGGGCCATCTTGATTATCACTACAAAAGTTTTCTCCTGCTGATAATAGCTCATCTTAATTAATTAGCCTCTTACAGTTGGTATGGCTACTTCCACCTTCTCATGTTCTGTGTATGTGTATCTATCTATATCTTCTTACTATATGTTCCATTCTATGCATCCAATGAAGTGGGCTGTAGCCCACGAAAGCTTATGCTCAAATAAATTTGTTAGTCTCTAAGGTGCCACAAGTACTCCTGTTCTTTTTTCAGAGGACCAGTTCACTATATATCTGCAGTGACTGCAAAGTGGGTATCAGACACTACCGTTCTGATTATATCCACTTTGCACTGGTGTAAGTGATTGTGCAAAGTGCAGGACTCCAAGGAATTGGGCTCATAGTCTAACATATGAATGAAGATAAAAGTGAGCAGCTTAAAAATGGGTTGAAGACTGCCAGTATGGTGCTGACTGATTTCAAAGGTGGTACTATTCCAGGATGGTTGGTAGTTATTTGCAAGTACATAGAAAAAGGATGAAATGTAAGAAGAACTAATTATCTTGTTGACAGTGTCAGGAATAACTGTGGAGTACGATGCTTTCACTGAAGAGGCTCAGGCATTTTCCATAAGCAGACACTAAGTACAAGTATTGTGTCTATGACAAAAGATGGAGCGCCTTGTAGAGGCAGCTGTAATGTGGATTGTGATGCAGAGCTCATTGTTATGGGGAAGACTTTAACTAAAAAAAAACATGCTGCCCTAATTTATACCTTTTAAAAAACCTTTCCAAGCGATAAATTGATTCTTGTTTCTCTCTGTGATGGGCCCATGTGCCACTGGGAGCACTAAGTTATTTAAATAAATAAAAAGTACTCTGATAGCAAGAGGCTATGGTCTGAGCCACACCCATGATCTCATACTGATGTGGGCATCTTGTTGTTTCCTTATGTGGAATTGTGATTAACAGATAGGAAAGTTAAGCAAAGACTGGCCTGATGACTAAGTCTCCAAGCATAGCATTTTTGAATGGCGAGAATAACCTCTGGAGCACTGGAGGATGACAGAGCCTGTATGCTTGCTAACTCCTCATGAAGCTACATGTCTGGTGGAAGCAAGCAGCGGTAGCAGCAGGCAACAAATGGCCATAAATGACAGGGAGGAATTCCCCCCAGAGCTCATATGAAGCACCTTGAGACAGAAAGAGAGACCCTTGTTTCCTTTGTAGTCTGCCTAGAGTCAGATTCCTTGTTCTGCTGCCACTCCACATTCTTCTTTCTTCTCCACTTCAAAGACAATGGTAGTGACTTTCAGAAATGTGGAAGAGGAAGAGAACAAAGGAGAGAGGTAGAAAGAAGTGAGCATGCAACAGATACAGAAGGAGAAGAGAGAGGAAGCATGAAAATGGGAAGAGCGGTGTTAACCATGGGGCTGTTCAACATCACCTTGAAGAACTCACGCTTAATCTAAAATAAGTGCCGATAGATGAACCTCTTGAACATTTGAGCCTAGAGTTTAGTCTCTGCATATTAACTGACCACTGTATTGTAATTACTTATATAAAGAAGACTGTTTGGTTTTATTTAGTGCCTTTCATACCCAAGGTATAGAAAGTGCCTTGAGAAATAAGATATATATTATAACTTATGACTGCAGTTAACTGCAGGCAAACAGAGAAGCCATTATGTGTTCCATAATACTTCACACTCTGCCTTGGACAACACAACCTGTTTTACCAAACACAAGTACTTTGGCTGGAATAATGAGGTTATCGCCACCAGAAACAAGTACAAGGGACTTTGGTTTGCCACTTCTTTCATTGGTGTGCCTAACAGCATAGTATCCATGAGTGTTGTACTGCAGTGTCAATGCCAATTAAAGGTGTCCCAGTTTTGTTTATGGGACTGGAACTCCCATTTGCTGACTTGAAGGTGGGGAGAATTAACACACCCACAGTATATAAACCACTAACATTAAACAGGTGTTAAACTTTCATAACTTCTAACAAGTCTAAAAATCCAGTTAGATTTGCTGAGAGCTTCTTGGTGGATCATAAACCAGGGCTGAGTTCTGCATGAGACAGGGCCACATTTTGGGCTGAATTAGGCCAGTCCATGGTTTCACACCAAAGCCACTTAAGCATTATGGTTTCAGATATGTTTCATTTTGAGTTCGTGGTTCCATCAAATCTGAAGCTCAGAGTAAAAGCGGCAGAACTATTTGCAAAACCCCATCAAGCTGTCTAGAGTGGCTCATGAACGTGGTGCCAACCTCAGAGCAGACTGTTACAAACCAGGGCACAAACCCCAAACCGGTTTTGTGTTCTATAATTAGATTTCACCAACAAAGTCTCAAGTGTGAACTCCTCAAGCACTGCAATAGTCTTAACAGAGAGTCAAACAGTCCCCTTGGGCACTCCGGTCTATCTTGCTACCCAGGAAAGACTGCCTTTGTGACAGATGGCCTCTTACACCAAATTCTCAATAATATTCAGTTTACTCCAAGTCCCAAAGGACCAGTCACTTACTCCAGGTGAATTGCACCTTAGATCACATCCCAAAGACAACACTTATAGTCAGTCCTGTAATAAACTAAAGATTTATTAACTAAGAAAAACAAACAAGAGTTATTTACAAAGTTAAAGCAGGTAAACACAGACACAAATTAGTTATAGTCTTAGATTCCAAAAAATAATAGAAGTAACATGCAAGAGCCTCATGTCCTGTAGGGCTAACCCAAGCTAAACATCTGGGGATCCCTTGCTTATGCTTAGAAGTCTTGCCCTCTCCCTGAAGTCCAACCAGCATAGGGATACAGTGCCTTCTGGTCAAGTATTTTTATTCCCTTTCCCCAGAGTTCAAACTCTGTGATGCGATGAGCATTTGTGCATGTCCGTTCTTCATGCGTGTTGAGGGAGCAATCAACAAAGTCTTTTGTCTACCAGTGTTCCACAATGGTTCGTCTGGCATCTACAGGACCTCTTTTGTTGGGCAGGAGATGACACCTCTCATAGTAAACTAGTATTTCACACTTGGTAATGCTTCTCTCCTGACTGTGGAGGTTTCCAGTTTCATAGCAAACACTTTTATAGTTACAAAGCAAACTCTTAAATTGTACCTTGTAACATGGAATAGGATGGTATAAGTGAGATTAATGCAATGCAGCCACTCACAAGAATTTCATAAAGTCCGAACACTGAACACATTCTTATAAACCTAAGATCTATTTTAACAATGTGAACACAGGTGAGCCAAACTGGTTTCTGGCTATGCATTTGTCAGTTTTCAGTGAGGCCTAAGCAAGCACTGGCACCTGATCTCTGTAAATCAAAAAGTCTAGGTTTTTCCCAGTGTGACGAAAAATACACAAGCCTCATTCTGCAAAGAAAAAGTGCAAATGATGATGAGAGAAACTAAACGGGTCTCTTATAGTGAAGACAATGTATTGCATATGGGATGTTCTGATTTGCAGCATCAACTTCATTGAGTAACACTGTGTTCTGTATTAACAAACAAACCTCCCATTACCGCTGCAACCATGGAACGGCAAGGCTGCAGGACTCTGTCCTCGTTGCTCAACAGAGACATCTGAATCAGAGCTCCAGCCTGCAGTCTCCACAGAGACCATGGGAACTTCTGCATTGATGAGCAAAATCAGACAGACTATGGAATAGACAATCCCTGTTTAGTGGATGGAACAATGATCTCCCATTCCAAGACTCATTTTTCACAGGACTAGTGGAATGTTAAGGGTCCTGGGCTTTACGCTAGTTCCACATAAGAAAAACGCATAGAAATAAGGGAAGGAGTTAAATTGGTCTCAGCTCTGGAAATTACATAAGAGACAAACTATTGGATTGTTCAAAATCCCAACCCAAAATTGAATCTAAATCTTGCAAGTGGTCCTGGTCTTTACAGTGGCCAAAACCCCACATTCCTGGATCAGCAAATTTGGGGGTAGTACAAACATTGGATACTGATCCAAATTTTGCCGCCTGCACAGATCTCTGTACGAAGGCAGGAAGGAGGTGCACTGGCAGAGCTGTAAGGAGTGGGAGAGGGGGGCACACTGGAACAATAGAGCTCACTGCAAATTCACAATGCAGTGTATTTGCCAAGCTGTATGTGGGAGCTTTCAGAAGTCTGTTGACATTGAGCCTACTCCTACTCCCTTTGAAGATGCCTGTGATCTCAAAGGGATATGGATATGGTTCATTTTTCCTACTACTGGCTGGTTCTATTAGTCCCTCACCTTAACAAGGTCATTAAAAATAATAGAGTGAAAATATGCTTGAGTCCTTTTATGGGACAATATCATCCCCTTTGAGTATGTTACTAAGTCCAGGTTTAGAACCAGGATCCCATTTAGTTTGTAACCCCACTTCCCCCACTCTCACCACCTAATATATCAATGCCGAACTTCAGTGTGTTCTCTTTGATCTTTCTCTGGTCTGACTTATTTGAAAACAGCACTCAGATAAGGTACTTGAACTCCTCATGCATATTCATAACAGCAGACACCTATTGACCATTGCTGGTTTCAGTTTGATGCAAACTAGTTGTTATACAGTCTAGCCCCACCGGAGAGTTCTCAAAATGTGACATGCACATGGGCTAATTAAGGCTGTAAGTGATCTATGATGAAGTTTGTCCTAATGGACCACTGCACTTGGCAGGTCCAGGACAAATTTGGTCACATATATCTTTGAAAGAGAGGTTGTAATTTCCCTGGATCCCTCACCTGGCTCAATAAATATACACAAAAAAAGAAAATGAAATGTGTTGTTTTTCCTAGGAAATCAGAATCTGCAGCAATAACTCCACTGAGCAGCCAGCAACTTCTGGAGGCAAATTGGCTTCTTGAACAATCTGAAATAAATCTCAAGGGATAATTACAGAACAGAGAAAATGCCATAAATTCAATTTAATTGACAGCAACGAAATGGAAGAGGGGGAAGAAATCATTTTTTTCTCCTTTCATAAGGTCTTTGGGACATCCAGAGAGTGGGAAGGGTAAGAGAGACTCTCAAAAATAAAGCCCCCCTCCTCCGATAATAGGACTGGAGTAACTCGGTGCATGTGAGGGACTCTGCTTCAAGGCAAGCCTCATCTAGGAAACCACCAACTGAGTCCTTGCTAATGGATTCACAATGAGAATCAACCATGAGGAAAATCAGGTTAACCTGAACCGTTTTATACTCCAGACTCTCTGAACCTACTCAAGGTGATTTTCAAATGAAAATTGTGAACTCGGCTTTAAGGATTGAGACAGCTTTATCTGTAAGCCCAAGAATCCTACTGCTGTTAGCAGGATCAGACAGTACAGTATGATCTGTTACAACAGAGCGGAGCTTGGTGCTGGAGCCTCTGTGTTCACCTGGATTGACTCTCTGCCGATATTAGTCCATGTTACCATTTGGAGACCTTGTTCCAAATCCCTAAGTATTCCATCTGTGCTCTCCATACCCACACATAGGGGAAGCCAGAGCAATACAATGGCAGGTAACAGCCTGGAAAAAAATCAGCAAAAATCTAAGCACAGTTTACTGCCAGACATGTCAGCATTTTAGTTTGGAACCCATGGGAACGGAAAGAGATCTGGGAAATGATTTACTTTATTCAAGTAGTTTATGTGTAGTTCCAGAGGAGGCTACCACGTTCATTCATGGAAGAGGCAGCATGTCCTAGAGCAGGAGTCTGGGAGTCTAGAGATCAGGGTTCTATTCCCCAAACTGCCACTAATTCACTCTAATTACACCCCTCTCAAAAGTTCTATCAGGCCTTTGAACTAAGCTGCTATACACATGGCTCACTGAGTGCTACTGACCCATGGGCTCAGTGTTCTACACAAGACACTCCCTGCTCCAAGGAATTTGCATTCTAAGGATGACATTGTGGACTTAGCCACTACTTATGTTAGCTGAGGTATGAAGATATCCTGCGGAGTGATCCAGGGAGTCCCTGGGACCAGGAGCCATGGTGTCTGCTTCCAGGATATCTACTGCTCTGGTGGCTGATAAGGCACCTTTCCCACCCCACTTGTGGAAGCCAGGATAACAAGCCACTGCTACAAATACAGAGTCATCAAGAGGGATCAAACACATGGCCTCCAGCAGCAAAAGCTGCTATCGTTTGAGCTAAAGAAGTAACATCAGTAATCAAATCTTATCCTCCCTGGGGCCTGCCTTGGGTTGCCAACTTTGGTTGGATGAATTCCTGGAGGTTTCATCACATGACACTATCTTTAATTCCTGGAGACTCCAGGACAATCCTGCAGACTTGGCAACCCAAGGCTTCCCGTAGAGGGAAACATGATCCTATTTTTTAAGCCTGTATATTACACTAGCATCACTTTTAGCACTAGCCTTGCACAGAGAGCACCAGGACCGAGACTGTATCTAGCCTCCCAGGAGGCACCAGGGCTTCCTTTTGCCTCCTATCACCACTGAGAAGCTGCAAGGGGTAGTTGCAGTCTCTCTTATAATCAGGCGCATAGGACCCAGGGTCAGAGGAGTAAATGCTGTTGCAGTGCAGGCTGTGTTGCATTCATTTATGTGTAAGTGACATCTTTTCAGAGGATTATGGGAAAGGCTTCATGGAAGGAGCTAAGTTTTAATTAGTACCATGTGTTGTTTAAATTGCTTTCTATCCCAATGTAGTGACCTCCACCATAGGCTGTCAGCAGGGTGCCAATTTGGCACTATCACAAGCCCCTACCACACGCACTAAAGGAATAACTCTGCCAGCTGGCAGCTGTAGCAAGTCCTTGTCCTCTGTCTGGTCTAACCCTTAGAGGAGGATACAACACGCTTAGTCAGCAGGTTACTCAAGAATTTGCACTCTGGAATTTTGACCAGCATATCACAGGACTTTTCTGAGAATGTTCTTTCCTCCCCACATCTTCCTCCTCTTGCTTCAGACGACTACTCAGACTGTGCCAACAAAGGAAGACATACATTTGTGTATTTGCGCAGAGATACAGCTGTTCACAGATACAAAAGCAAAATGTCCTTGAAAACATATTGCCAGGGAAGCTGAAAGGTTCAAAGAGAACCCAAAGTAGGCTGTTGGTATTAACACTGCCATTTTAATCCCTGGAAGCCCAGTCCAGTCAGTACATGGTACAAAGAATCACGCATCTATTCAGTTTGGACTTGCTGGACATTCCTGTTTAAGAGGCCACCTAATTTTAAATACCAGTCTAGCATCACCACCATAGTGTCACTTCACAGGTGTGCTCATAAATCAAGTCACAGGAAGCACATTCGCCATATGTCTACACTTGGAGCTAGCAGTGCGAGTCCCAGCTTGACTAGATGTACTCTGGCCAGCTCTCATCAAGCCAGCACACTAAGGACAGTAGCGTAGCTGCAGTAGCAAAGGCAGCACCAACGGTGGCACAGGTTAGCTGCCCTGAGTACAAACCTGCCCAGACCCAGTGGGTAGATACTTAGGACAGCGAGTCCATGCTGCTAATGGCAATGCCTGTGCTACAATTCCAAACGTAGGTGAAGGCTAGGAGATGAGGATTTCCTCTTCCCATCTGACAAAAATTACTTAGATAAGTTAGATGTTTTCAAGTCACCAGGGCCTGATGGAATACATTCTAGAATACTCAAGGAGCTGACTGAGGAGATATCTGAGCTATTAGCGATCGTCTTCGAAAAGTCATGGAAAATGGTTGAGATTCCAGAGGACTGGAAAAAGGGCAAATATGGTGCCAATCTATAGAAGGGGGAATAAGGACAACCAAGAGAATTACTGACCAGTCAGCTTAACTTCAGTAACCAGAAAGATAGTGGAGCAAATAATTAAGCAATCAATTTGCAGACACCTAGAAGATATTAAGGTGTTAAGTAATAGTCAGCATGGATTTGTCAAAAAACAAAATCATGTCAAACCAACCTAATAGCTTTCTTTGGCAGGGTAACAAGCCTTGTGGATGGGGGAAAGTGGTAGCTGTGGTATATCTTGACTTTAGTAAGGTTTTTGATACAGTCTAGCATGTCCTTCTTATTAAAAAAACCTAGAGAAATACAACCTAGATGGAGCTACTATAAAATGGTTGCATAAGTTGCTGGAAAACCATTCCCAGAAAGTAGTTATCAGTGTTTCACAGTCAAACTGGAAGGACATATTGAATGGGGTCCCACAGGGATCAGTTCTGGGTCCAGTTCTGGTCAATATCTTCATCAATGATTTAGATAATGGCATAGAGAGTACACTCAAAGTTTGTGGATGATAAGCTGGGAGAGGTTGCAAGTGCTTTGGAGGATAGGATTAAAATTCAAAATGACCTGGACAAACTGGAGAAATGGTCTGAAGTAAATAGGATGAAATTCAATAAGGGCAAAGTACTCCTCTTCGGAAGGAAGAATCAATTGCACACATACAAAATGGGAAATGACTGCCTAGGATGGAGTACTGCTGAAAGGGATCTGCGGGTCATATTGGCTCACAAGCTAAATATGAGTCAACAGTGAAACACTGTTGCAAGCAAAAAAATAAAAAAAACAAACGCAACTGTATTAGCCAGAGTGTTGTAAGCAAGACATAAGAAGAAATTCTTCTACTCTACTCAGGCCTCAGCTGGAGTATTATGTCCAGTTCTGGGCACCAGGAAGTCCATGATCAAGCAAGGAACTGAAGCCAGTTCAATTTGTGTCCCAATGTGTTAGCCACAAAACCATCCTTCCTCTCAAGGCTGCTCTGCCCCCACCTTCTATGGCAGTGGCTGGTAAAGCCCTGATCCAGCCCTCTTGTTAAATACTAGTAAACTTGGAGTTTGGGGATTAGTAATCAAGGAAGAGGAGAGAATTGAAAAATCTCTGAGTCTAAACATTTGTACCGTGCTCATCAGTAAGCTACAGTGAATAAAGGCCACTTTCCTCCTTAAATGAAACCATCCACACAGTGGATTTAACACACTTCAATTTATGTGCAATAAACTTCACACTATCAGTTGATTTGTCTTAACTTTTCTGAGTGTCCCCATATAGACATGGTCTGAGTACCTCAGTATCAGAATAAGCTGTATCTCCACTGACTCTGCTTACACAGGGACTGGATAAGTAATGCCCATGTTTCATGAGATTGAAAGAAATCTCAGTATCTCCACACATTAGCATCTCCTTAGTGAAAGGGCAGCTCCTTGCCTTCTCAGTCATGTCCAATTGTTCCCTGAGTCAGTCCTGCCGCATTCTAACCTTTTGTTCCCCGTGATACAATGCCATGTAGCTATAAAGCAAAATGTCACTCCACACAATGCACCTCGCACATCTTGTAATTGCCTCTGCCTTTCCGTCCCACCTGGCAGAGACAGGCCCTTTTGCTCAAAGAGATGTAACCCAAGTATCAATAAATCAAAATATCACCACTGATACAATGCACACATGTAAGTGGAGCTCTTTCTTTAGGTCTCCTTGGTGCTTTGTTTCCCTGGGGTTGTACAAAAAATATTGGGAACAGTTACCACTCATTTGTCTTACTTTTGGTATAAAAGATTAACTCCTGGTGCCTAAAAAGAACAGAGATCAAACAGGAGGAGGAAACAACAAAACCTGCTTAAACAGGAGTCAACACACCTGCTTAAGAAGGAGTCAAAGAGCACCTCTCATGTATATGTGGCTGGCTTATTCGCTTCCAATGTGCTGTACGCTGCATTCCCCCTCTGCTTTCAGCAAGTAGCATTTAAAATTCAAAGGCACAGGCAAGCCTGGGGTCTGTTTTGTCTATGATGAAAAGCATCCTAATAAACAACATTTGTATATGTGTGTGCATGGTGTGGAGAGGTGCAACCAGAGCCCAGCTAAAGCTGGAAGCTTACTAGCCTGAGATTTGTGCTGGGTGATGGGAGGAAGAAGTCATAGATGTTAATGTTAATATATTTCATAAACTATGTTTAACTGGCAGCTGTAATGTCCTGGAGAGCACTCTTCCACCCAGGTGTGTTAGCTTCCAGTATGTATAGTTTCATTAAACTCAATGTGTTTATTAGGCTGGGTTAGGAAACTGGGTCCTGATCTAGCAAGGTACTTCAACATGTGCTTAACATTAAGCATGCAAGTAGTGCCACTAAGTCAAAAGGACTACACATGTGCTTAAGTACTTTGTTGAAAGCAAGACCAAATTCTCCATTAGGACTTTGGAACAACAACAGTAGGACTGCCTCACCCTCTGAGAGCCCATCCCTAGTTTTATACTGAGGCCACATTATGTACTGGGTCAGGCCTCCAGGGTTTTTATGTCAGTGCTATTTGCATACACAGGGTAGACATGATCTGTAAAGCCCCTGGTTATCTTATGCTCCTTGCCATAAAGTTTCAGTGCTATGCTATAAGGAACTCCCAATAAGCCAGGATACAGCAGCACTGTACATCAATACAGAGTATAAATGTTAGACTCCGTGCACAGCACTTACCTTGGTTAACAACATGCAGTCCCAAGATGCAAATAGACTAGAAACTCCTGTTGTAGCTCATTTACCTAAGCAACCCAAGAATCTCTTGTGCAGGGTTGTCCTGGTGGCTGAATCACAGTGTCACTGAATCACAGTGAATTTACAGACACCCTGTCAGTTGCTCCTGGGAAAGTCTCTCTAGAGGTCCCAGCTTTCTCCTAAATTGGTCTCACTATTCACCTCAAGTCAGCCTAGTCTATCAACTTAACCCAAAATAAGTCAAACAGCCTTAAAACTCCAGGGCTTACACTCTTCCTCTGACTCCCTCTCACCTTCTAAGAAGTAGCCTGACATAGGGCTCATCTCATGCAGTTCTACTGCGTTTATAACTAGGCTTGTTTTCCTTATTGACACCAGCTGTGGGTGCCTGCCTCCATAATTGGCAACTTTGGCAGCTGTGCTGGGGTGTGGTTAGCCTCATTTCCGGGGGGGGGGGGGAAGAGACTCTCCCCTCCCCTCCCTGTGCTCAATATGGGGTTTGTAAACTCCAACATACACCCTGATGCTCCGCCACACATCCCCGAAAGCTGCAAGAACCTCCTGGGAAGCTAATGGGTTCTTGGAATTTTGGACGAATCAAGTATTTTCAAGCTTTCTACATGTGTCTATAAAAGATACAGCCTTCCTGTCCCACTCCAGCCCCACAACGGGTCAGCCTTGTCTAGCTATTTGTTTCCATACAGAAACTGAAAAGGGTCTGACATCTTTATTAAGCACTTTCTTAGAAGCTGACAACGAGCAAAGAAACCTCACAACCCTATCTGACTGTATGAGCAATGTGTCCATGTTCAAAATGTTTATCAGCATCTACAGTGCCAGACTTATCCTATATCTCATGTAAAGATCCTAGTTCTTTTCTTAACAAATTAGGATGGGTCATGGGGATTTGTTCATTTGTGTTTTAACTGTGTTCATTTTTAATCAGTTTTAACAGATCCTTCTGAGTGTGCATGGGGGATGGAGGCGACCAGATATTTATTTTAATCTGACTTGGTATTAGCACCCAAACCAAAGATGGAGACTGAAGTGCAAAGTTCAGATCAGGATCCACATGACCTCACAGTTCAGAATGTTCAGCCCTGGCACCAGATCTTGCCTTCCCTAAGCACTGAAGAAAGACTCCCATTGACTTCAATAGATATTGGATCAGGCTCTGGATAAGCAAGAAATACAGGATCAGGCCCTGAGAATTTGGTTTTAAGCCATCACAAATGCAAAACCATTTCCTCTCCCACTCCTCTCTTTTATATTATTGTCTCCAGCCTGTTTCTGATAATCTCTTCTCTTCTCCCTTTGAAAGTACCCATTCTTTTCTGTTGTTGATTACTGTATATTCTCCCTTTTTGCCTTCCTCTCTCCTTTCTTTTTAATTTTATTTTCCTCTCTGTTGTGCACTTTTCCTTTTCATGCATTGTGTATGCCTGCCTTTCTTTGTGTCTAGTTTTGAAAGTAAAATCATGATGCTGCATACTGGGTAATTATGTTAGTCTGTGTTTTTTGGCATTGCCAGTTCCTTTAAAAAGGCAGACTCATTGCCCTTAAAGCCATTTACATAGCATTACTGATTTTTGCATTAAAATGTACTTATCTCTATCCCAAACCATGGATGTGTTTGGGAGATGATTACAATATGTTTATAAGTAGTTTATAATATGGTTTCAATGGAATCAACAAGTGGCTTTCTTGGCCTTTACTGTTTAAATTCAGTATCTCTATGTTCCAGCAGTTCAGGTCTGTCTCAGTAAATGGCCTGTCCCACCACCAAAGGACAGATGAGAAAAACTGGATGATCGCATGGCTTCCATTCACTAAAGTAAAAATCTGACAAAGGCATCCTGAACTAGGAGATTTGATTATCCATATCTCAGCTTGCACAAACTAAAAATACCCAGACCTTGTTTCAAAGCAGTCTGTGGGCCCAGTTTTCACAGTTGGGTGCCTAACTCAGGATCCCCATTGCTGCATTTATCTATCTAGAGGCCCACCTTCACCAACATAATTTCTGGAGAGCGGAACTCAGAGTGGCACTTCGATACTTAAGTATCTGTTTTGGGCTCCTAAATTCAGAAACAGCAAATAAAGTTTGACAGTCAGGCTTGCTGGGCCAAAGTCCTCTGTGGTGTAATTCCACTGACTTTGATTGAGTGCAACAGGAGTGAACTTATGCTTCTTCACTTTTAATACCACAGTGAATTCTCGGTCGACGGATGGCAGAAGAGGTATGATAAATACCAACAGCCCCTTCCAAACAAAAACAACAACGTATTTTAAACCAAACCTTGGTTTACTCCCCTCGCTATTAATACCAGCCGCTATCAGACCATTCTCACTGTAATTCCTTCCCAATAGTCTTTGAGGATACATCAGTCTTCCTTCATGCCCTGGGCATGCCAAATTCCACACTGAGAAAGTCACAGGGGGAAAAGAGGGAGGACTGTAGCTGATCTAAGTCAGTTTGCTCAGGAACAAATGCCATCATCTCATTGTGCCGTTCAAGGATGTTAGTGTTGCTACATGGCAAATAGGTGACCTGGAGTCTTTCTTTGCTGCTCAGTGCTTTTCACACAAAATGCTCAAGCAGAAAGGACAAAAAGTCAGAGGCAGAAGGAATGCCTGCTGTGTTTGGTACATGAAGCAATAGCACCATGAGTGCCTAGAGACTCTCTGCCATGGCAAAGATGAAGCTATTATTGACATGATCAATGGGTGGGATGAGTGAATAAATACCCAGCAGTAAAAACTATGGAACAAGGAGCACAAAGGTGGAAACAGCTAAATCACAAATGATTTTAAAATGGGATGGATGGTGCTCTTTGCCAGTGAAAACAACCGGGACATCAAGGATTAGTACCCTATGGCCCAAAAAGAATTGTGCACAATGAGGACTTTGAGGAGAAAAAAAAATAGTACAATGGGATATGGGAATGCAGATTCACTGCAGGGCACCAGCAAGATCTCAGATGCACAAATGCGCGAAGCTATTAAGCTATATTGCTTTCCCGCTGCATTCCTTCAGTGGTAAATGAGGACTGAGCAGAGTGGTTTGCAGCGATAGTGGTGGGAATCACAAGGTTAAATCCCCATGTGCCCCTTTGAAAATCGACCTCTTTTGTCAAGCTGATGGCTGTGGGAGGGTTTACATGAAACCAGTTGGAGATCTCAGACCAAATGCCCAGGCATAAAAAGCACCATCACATATGGCACCTTTGCTGGAAGTCTCAGCAGAGGGCCCAAGGAATCAATGGTTGTAGGAGCCTCTACTGTTGTTTTAAACTGAGAAATGGTCTCTCTATATGAGGCTTGACACAGATTGGTACACAGAGTGGTGAAGCTTGCCCTGCTGCTTCCAGGGCCTGTGGAGGAAGTACCCCTTGAGGCTCTCAATCTGGCACCTTTTGACACCTTTTAAATTCATTTACAAACCTTTCTGAAGTATTTTTATTAAGGAAAATATGTCCTCAAATTACATAGCATGAAAGGCCAGTAAGAAGTTTTTTTCATGGCCAAGGCCCAAATCTGCAACGCTTACTCAAGTTGAGTAGCAGCTATTCATATAAGCAGTTCCACTATCTTTATATTTGTACTCAGTATGCTTAAAGTGTTTCCACATTTGAGACACAAGAGAACACTCTTTACAACCCTGCATGGATGAATTGGGTACAGGAATAAGCAGGTATGTCTTCCCAGGAGCATGTGGAGGGGGCAGGGAATTGGCTGAGCCTTGGCTCCTCCCCCAACATGACGGGCAGCACAGATATTAATTTGCTGTAGGTATGGACCAGCAACAAATGACTACCATCCTTCCACAGGCGCATGGGAGAAAGAAGGAGAGGGTTGTTTCTCCCTGTGCCATCATTACTTTCCTAGGATGCTGCTTGGACACTGTAGCTACATGCTCCCGTTACCATGGACTGTGCCCTGGGGACAACCTTGCTCTTTATCTTCTCCTAAACACAACTTTTTAAAAAAAGTATTGTTACTTGGTACCTGTGTAGAAGGGCAACATTTAACAGGATTCCTTTTTAAAATAAAGCATTATAGAGGAGAACAAAATAATCAAACCTTTAAAACTCTCTGTCCTGCCACTTCAGATTCCAGTTTGCACAAGGCTTATAAAGTCATCTAAACTAGCCACTCTCCCTTCTTTGGGGTGTTTTTACTGTGCTTTCAGTATTCTTTTAGGAAGAGCATTATTACTACAGTCAAATAACAGGAATGGATCATATTTATTTAAGAATTCTCTGTAGGCTCAAACATTAAACACAGGTAGGCATTCTCAAAAAGAAAAGGAGTACTTGTGGCACCTTAGAGACTAACCAATTTATTTGAGCATGAGCTTTGAGCTGTAGCTCACGAAAGCTCATGCTCAAATAAATTGGTTAGTCTCTAAGGTGCCACAAGTACTCCTTTTCTTTTTGCGAATACAGACTAACACGGCTGTTACTCTGAAACCTGTCAGGTAGGCATTCTGTTCAGCTCCAATGCAGAAGGCAAAGGAGCAAGAGGTGCTCTGGCCATTAGAGATCTTTTGTTGGAGCTGGGTGTGCTCAGCACTTGCTAAAAATCAGGCCCAGGGTTTCTCATGTTGGCCTAACAAAATCTGAAGCACCCAAAACATTAAAATAAAATAAAAAAATCACTAGCCATTATTGAAAACATTGGCCTGAAGCTATAGCCAAAGGACCTTCAAAAAAGGCTGTTCCTAGGAGGGAGGGCTGGAGAAGTATTCTCAGGCCTTCCTAAATTTTATTGTCAGTACTGTAGTATTCTGCAGTAATAGTCCCAAACACTGTAGAGAGGAAGGAGGCAGGGCTGGGACTCAGGGGTGAAAATTTTTCATTAATTTTTTTTTTGTGTGTGCCAAAAAATGCTGGTTCAGGTCAACTGAAAAATTTGTGAATTTTTGTAAAAAAGCTCACATAACCATACAATACTAAAACCACCCTCCCCTCCCACAAAATTAAATGCTTTGATTTGACATTTTTGAAACAAAACATTTACCAGGAGGTTCTTGCAGCTTTGGGGGATGTGTGGCGGAGCTTCAGGGTGTGCAATGGAGGTTCCATTGCACACAGACTAGGAAATGAAGAATCGTCCCATAAGCCAATTGTTACCCCATTTTCCCTTAGCATCCATCACCATTTTTAACGAAGCTTTTTGCATTGTTTGAATGTCCCTGTTTTAACCTAAACAAAACTGAAGATCCTGGAAAGAGAACACTGAGACCAACTTTCAAGTTCAAAATTGCCTCCCCATTCGCTCACTGTCCCCATTACAAGTCTACCTTTAAAGAACTGTTTATGATTCACAAGAAAGAGACGCAGCTGTTAAGCCACAGATGGTTAGTTGATTGACGCTGCTAGCAAAACAGTCCCTCAGGAACCAACACCTCCTCTTTCCCTGCTTCTAAATAAGCCCTGTGATGTTTACCTGAAGCAGGAAGAGGAGGAACTGGTTCCTGATTGGCTGTGAGTAGCAGAAATTGAACTAGAACAGCAAAATGTCCACATAGCTTAACTGAAGCCACTTATCATAGTATTATTAGTAGACATAATTCATAGTTAATGTATCTTTCATAAATAAATAAAAGGAAAATATTACCTTGCCTCTGTTTTGTAGGGTGTTCTACTTTTGTCAAAGAGGAACCATAAGAGTTCAGAATCTAACCTCACAAAGAACATGCAGGGTCATCACTACTTGCATAGCTGAATTCCAAAGAAGACCGGGTGGCTGCAGGATGGTGCTTTTATAAGTGGCTGTCAGTTCCAGCACTGTGATAGAAGTGTCCTCTTTCATATGAGATGTTAACCCCCTTGGGTCTGATGCCTGAGATTCCAAGGGACACATTGAACTGGGATGGGGGGGTGTTTAAACCAGGTATCCTAGTAAAATTATAGTTGTGGCTTATTGCATTCTACCTTTCTAAAAGCACCCGGCATTTTCTATGAGACATAGAATTTCATTTCACTTCCTGTCCTAAACAGTTTTGCAATCCTACGGACTGCTGTTCCACTGACACGCTTCTTCTAAGCTGTGCTTCAGTGGGCAAGATAAGTCATTTGTACATATCAAAGGCCTAATTGTGATTTCACTCCACCAGTGTAAATCAGGAATAACTCCAGTGAAATCAATGGAGTGTAAAACCAATGTGAGAGAACAATCAAGTCCCATCGTTTTCAAAGTGTTTGGGAATCTTTGGAAATAAAAAGGTGCAATATAAATGCAAGATATTCATATACCATTTATTGCTGTATATTAAATCCTTGTACCATAGTAGCGCAAGAATCAGCGGCAGGCACAAGTTGGTGGGTTTTCCGTATGCCTGTTTTTCTCTTTCCCTGCCATGCACAACAAGAGGTGAACAGCAAAATAAGGGGCCAACAAAAAAAAAAGCTGTTCTTTAGCCCTTACAACAGAACACTTCATTCCAACAACTTCACTTAATTGCTTAACTTAACTGCAACAACTTCACTTAATTGCTTTCAAATTTTTCTGTTGCAGTAAGTCTATAGGGATATAACAAGGTGCAACGGAAAACCTCAGTGCTAATTTCTCAATACCTGAATCAGCCACTCATCTCCATTTATCCTCTTCTGCTGAAAGCCAGTTTTTGAAAAAATATGCAATTTCATAATCTTAACATAAATAGATTTTCCCCATAGAATTTCACTGGAAATAACATAGTCTCACTCTTCTTTTGCAATTCTTTCTTATTGCCATTATCCACGGCTTACTTTCAGTGCCAGTAGCAAGGTTATTTGTTGTGTTAAAGCAAAGAGAGCTTGTATTTAACAACTCAATTCTGTTTTATTTAAAGACTACATAACTCCAAATACAACTGAGACTAGATTCTGCTATTCACTGCAGGCAGCTCACTATCCCTGCAGTGCAGAGTCCTGTTTTCCAATACAGAGAGTGACTCTATAGCTAGACTCTATGTCCTTTACACAAGAGCTGCTTCACACAGTGACTATGGGCCCACTAAAAGAAACAACAAAAAATTGGGGTGGACACTACAGGAAGCAGGGTGTTAGGTATGAAGCCTTCCACCTCTAGGCCCCCCTGAAGTTGATAATGACTGACAGTTTAAGCTTTAGGGTTCAGAGACCATCTTTTTGGTTCTGTGTTGGTACAGCACCTAGCACAATTTTTTCTTCCTAATTACAGTACTTTTCACTTATCTTTATTGAATTTCCTCTTGTTGGCAAGACCAATTTTCCAATTTGTCTGGTCATTTTGAATTCTAATCCTATCCTCCACAGTGCTTGCAACCCCTCTCAGGCTGATGTCATGTGGACACCCTAAGCACATGCTCCATTCCATTTTAAAAGTTATTAAGGAAAATATTGATTAGTACCAAACCCATGACTGACCCCTGTGGGGCCTCACAACTAAGACCACCCACTTTGGCAGCAAGCCATCGATAACTACTCTTAGAGTATGGTCTTTCAAATAGTAGGGCCCTCACTTTATAGTGACATAATCTAGACCACATTTCCCTAGTTTGCTTGTGAGGATACCATGGGGGACTGTGCCAAAAGCCTTACTAAAATCAAGATATATCATGTCTGCTGCTTTCTCCCTATGCAGTAGGCCAGTAACCCTGTCAAAGAAGGAAATTAGGTTGGTTTGGCATGACTTGTACTTGATAAATCCATACTGGCTATTCCTTATAACCCTATTATCCCCTAGGTATTGATTAATTTGATTAATCTTTCCAGGTACCAAAGTTAAGTTGACTGCTTCTCTGGGTGATTGTGTTCCCCTTTTTAAAGATAGGTACTATGTTTTCCCTTCTCCAGTCTTGTGGGATTTCACCCGTCCTCCATGAGTTCTTGAAGATAATTGCTGACTGTTCCAAGATTGCTTCAGCTTGTTCCTTAAGTACCTTAGTGTAAGGGGACTGTTGCCCCCTTACTAACATTCAGTGGGGGTGTTTTAGTTGCTAGCTCCCAGTACTAAAAAGGGGGAAGGGTCGATGGGGAATCAGGACCCTGAGACTGACAGCCCCCAGGAATAATGGGGAGAGGCCAATGCTCCAGGTCAGCCTGAATGACTGGGCGGGCAGGCTAATCAGGGAGTCAGGAGGCCAGGGAGGTCCCATCCTCCATGTGAGCTGGATTTGCCTGGGTCAGACAGAGTGGGGCCAAGCTAAGGAGAAAGCAGAGGCCCGAGCTGAGCTGGGGAGCAGAGCTGCAGCCCCAAAGCCAGAGGCACAGCCCAGAGAGAGCAGACTTGCCCTGGGAGGAGATCTGCAGCAACCAGAGCCAGAGGGGCCAGAAAAGCAGCCCACGAAGCAGGTAAGTGCTGGGAGCAGAGTCACAGAAGGAGCCTGCAGAGCAGACCTGTCCTAGGAGCAGAGCTGTAGCAACCAGAGGCAGGGGGGCCAAAGGGGGCCCACAGTATTCTTGACAGCAAGTTAAAGAAGTATGGGCTGCATGAATGGACTATAAGGTGGATAGAAAGCTGGCTAGATTGTCGGGCTCAACGGGTAGTGATCAATGGCTCCATGTCTAGTTGGCAGCTGGTATCAAGTGGAGTGCCCCAAGGGTCGGTCCTGGGGCCAGTTTTGTTCAATATCTTCATAAATGATCTGGAGGATGGTGTGGATTGCACCCTCCGCAAGTTTGCAGATGACACTAAACTGGGAGGAGAGGTAGATACGCTGAAGGGTAGGGCTAGGATACAGAGGGACTAGACAAATTGGAGGATTGGGCCAAAAGAAATCTGATGAGGTTCAACAAGGACAAGTGCAGAGTCCTGCACTTAGGATGGAAGAATCCCATGCACCGCTACAGACTAGGGACCGAATGGCTCGGCAGCAGTTCTGCGGAAAAGGACCTAGGCTTACAGTGGACAAGAAGCTGGATATGAGTCAGCAGTGTGCCCTCGTTGCCAAGAAGGCCAATGGCATTTTGGGATGTATAACTAGGGGCATTGCCAGCAGATCGAGGGACGTGATCATTCCCCTCTCTTCGACATTGGTAAGGCCTCATCTGGAGTACTGTGTCCAGTTTTGGGCCACATACTACAAGAAGGATGTGGAAAAATTGGAAAAAGTCCAGCGGAGGGCAACAAAAATGATTAGGGGACTGGAACACAGAAGTTATGAGGAGAGGCTGAGGTAACTGGGGATGTTTAGTCTACGGAAGAGAAGAATGAGGGGGGATTTGATAGCTGCTTTCAACTAACTGAAAGGGGGTTCCAAAGAGGATGGCTCTAGACTGTTCTCAGTGGTAGCAGATGACAGAACAAGGAGTAATGGTCTCAAGTGGCAGTGGGGGAGATTTAGGTTGGATATTAGGAAAAACTTTTTCACTAGGAGGGTGGTAAAACACTGGAATGCGTTACCTAGGGAGGTGGTGGAATCTCCTTCCTTAGAAGTTTTTAAGGTCAGGCTTAACAAAGCCCTGGCTGGGATGATTTAATTGGGGATCGGTCCTGCTTTGAGCAGGGGGTTGGACTAGATGACCTCCTGAGGTCCCTTCCAACCCTGATATTCTACGATTCTATGAAGCAGCCCAGGGAGCTGGAGGCAGAGCAGCAGCAGTGCTGAGACAGAGTGGAGCTGGAGCTGAGGCAGAGTTGTAGAGCTGGGGCTGCAGCAATCCGGAGCTGGGTGCGGTGAGCAGCTGGGGAGAGCAAGAGGGACCCTGGGCAGTGGGCCCAGCACAGGGAGACACTTCAGTCAAGAGGCTCTGCAGGCCAGGCTTGGATCGTAACCCTGACAGGGCGGGGGCGACACTGGGAAGAAGGGTCCTACCACTTAGAGCCTGAGAGTGTGTGGCCACCGCCAGAGCAAGTGTCCAACCCACAGCATCCCTACAGCACGGCCAGGGCCTGAGAAGAAGGCCTGGGACTTACAAGGAACAGACTGTGAACTGCCCTGACATTCCAGAGACACTGTTTGTGATGTTCCCTGCCACAGAGTGGGTTGATGTGTTTCCTTTAACCTTTCCCATTTTTCCTTATTCTTTTTAAAATTAATTGTTGATTAAATAACTTGTATTTGCTTTAATTTGTATGTAATGGTCAGTGGGTCAGAGAAGTGCCCAGTGCAGAGAGAGTACCCCGGAGTAGGGACACCCTAGCTCCTGTCCTAGGTGACCACAGCAGGGTTGGGGGTTCAGCCCCCCAGCAATCCTGGGCCCAGCCTTGTTGAGGTTACGAGGACTCTGCCAGACAGGAGAGTGGAAAGGGAGTCCTCACGGGCAGGGAGGCCACTGGGTAAAGGAAGTGGGAGCGAGGACTCCTTTCGCTAGTCCACTTCATCGGGGTAGTGCAGAAGCCAGGAAAGTTCCCCACAATAGCGGGACTATTCCCCCGCTTACATTACATCAGATCTTGTCAACCTGAATACATCTAACTTCTCTAAGGATTCTTTAATCTGTTCTTTCCCTATATTGGCTTATATTCCTTCCCCCTTGTTGTTAATATTGTGTTGAGTATCTGGTCACCAATAATGTTTTCAGTGAAGACTGAAGCAAAACAGGTATTAAATACCTCAGCCTTCTTGATGTCATAAGTCATTAGCTGTTCTTCCCTGCTAAGTAGGTGACCTACATAACTCTTGTTCTCTCTCTTGGTCTTAATGTATTTAAAAATCGCTCTTCTTATTGCCTTTTATGTCCCTTGCTAGTGTAACTCATTTTGTGCCTTAGCCTTTCTGATTTCGTCCCTATATGCTTGTGTTATTCGTTTGTATGCCTCCTTAGTGATTCATCCATGTTTCCTTTTTGTAGGATTCCTTCCTGATTTTCAGGTAATTAAAGAGCTCCTGATGGAGATATATTGGTCTATTACTACCTTTCCTTCACATCAGGATAGATTGTAGCTGTGTCTTTTATAGTTTCTCTTTGAGAAACTGTCCTCTCACCTGAACTCCTTTCTCCCTTAGATTTCTGCCACTCTTCCCCCCCCACACACACACACATTGTGGTTTTGATGGTGGTTCAGTGTTCTACATAAGTGTGAGCTAGTGATCTCCCTCTGGTTTCTAATGAACAAGTGTCCATATCAACAAATCGCAACCATTGATGGCCCCTTTGCTGTCAGTCTCAGTGAAGAGACTGAGAGCTGAAAGGGCAAGGAGACTGAAGTGCTGTTTCAGTTCAAGAAGTGTTCCCTCCAAGTCAAGGTTGAGCTATATTAGCCGAGTGGCACAGAAAAAGGTGGCACTGTAAATGTCTGTTGTTAATCTGTTCAGTGGTTAAATGGAAGACTTTCATCTTACAGGCCGCCAAACTTTGCAGAAGCACTAGTCATTGAACACAAAACTATGAAATAACAAAATTTGAAAACTGCAAGCTCCAACAAATATAAAGGAATCACTCCCAAGAGACTGGGGTCAGAGTGTCCCATATAGCGTCATGGGGTGCACTACTCACCACCGGACTGGCGCCTCCTCGTGGTACTCTACGGATTAGTTCGAGGCCAATGCCCCCGCATCCGCCTCCATCACTCTGTGCACCTGTCACTCCTCCCTCATCCTCAGGAACTGCAGTGTCCTCTTCATGGCTCGGCCCTCCAGGTCGTGTCACTGTCCACATTCCCCCCTTCCAGATAAGCCCTCAATAGTCCTAGGCAGTCCTCTCGGTCACTGCCTCAGTGCCATTCACCCAGTGGCTGGTAGGGGAACCTAGGCCCACCCTCTACTCTGGGTTCCAGCCCAGGGACCCGCAGCTCAGCAGTCTGGGCCTTCTCCCTCTGGCCTCACTACTCCATCCCTGGGCTTCTTCCTACCACTGGTTCCCCTCTTCTTCCTGAGCCTACTGGTTCCGAAAGCCTCCTCCCTCTTCCTAGGGAGTGACCGCCATCTGCAGTCTCCACTCGCTCTTTCCTGTCTCCTGGGAGTGTCTGCCTTTTCCCAGTAGCCCCTTCTCCTTTCAGTTCCTGGGCTTTATAGGCCCCACCGATTCCTGCCCAGCTTAGCCTCCTTAATCCGCTGCCTATTGGGTTAATTAGACCATCTGGCCTGCATTAAACCCTGCATGGTGAGTGTGGGGGTAGTCACCCAGTCGTACATAGTATGAAAGAATCTGGATTCTATCATTAATATTTAGAGTTCAGTACCATGCACGGTGTATATAGCTATCTAACTGTTGATTTTGTTTTCTGTGCCCTGCAGCTTTGCATTTGTCGGAGGTTGCTGCTTTCTGGAGGTGGCTTCCATTTTGAATTCAGTTCAGCCACAGCATGTCACAGAGAACATATACTGAGCTGATGGGAAAGAGGTTACTTTAGCTGCTCCTAAACTTTAAAAAAAAAAAAGTCAGGAAAAGAAAAGAAAAGGAATGTGAGTTCCCTTAGAGTACAAATAGCCATGTATTGTCCCAAGGCCATGACTTCATTCTTCACTTTCATAAAGCAAGCACTGTGTCCCCTAGAGTGTTAGGCTGGTGTGCATCACCACAGGACTGGCCTTAGGCCAATGGGAGCTGCAGGGGCAGTGTTTGTGGATGCACAGACACAAGCTGCCCCCTCCCTCCAAGGGGCGCACAGAGATGTACCAGCAGCAGCTGGCCGCAGCCGCTTCCAGGAGCGGCATGGGGTTATGGCAGGCAGGGCTGTTGCGCCGCGGGCTGGGAGCCACCTATGGTAAGCGCCTCCTGGCCAGAGCCTGCACCTTGCACCCCCTCCAGCATCCCAACCCCCTGCCCCAGGTCAAAACCCTCTCTTGCACCCAAACTCCCTCCCATACTCTGCAACTCCTCCTGCACCCCAATCACCTGCCCCAGCCCGGAGCCGCCTCCTGCACCAAACTCTCTCCCAGAGCATACACCCCTCACCCTCTCCTGCACCCAAACTACTTCCCAGACCTCGCACCCCGTCCATTAATATGGAAAAAATGTGCAGCCTGTGACAACTTACCAAAGATCGTGGAGTGGCCCCCCATGAAAATTATTGACCACCCCTGGTCTAAAGCATCACAACACTGAAGTATAGCAATCACCATTAAGTCAGTATGTGCCAATGGCTACCATGCTTTACTTAGAACAGGAAAGAATTGCAATTACCTTTGGTACCACTAAGTGATACATGTGGGCAAATACAGACTTTTAAAATGGTGACCAGACACGATAGGAAAATACCCATTTTTCTCATGGATAAATGGAATCATAATGATTAGGTGAGTTGCCAGAGACCAGTGACAAGATCAACAAAAAAGAACCTAAAAACTAGACTGCCAGTCCCTTGATCTAATCATTGGACAACACTTCAAAGAGTGACAGGTTTCAGAGTGGTTGCCGTGTTAGTCTGTATTAGCAAAAACAACGAGGAGTCCTTGTGGCACCTTAGAGACTAACAAATTTGTTGGGCATGAGCTTTCATGGGCTAAAACCCACTTCATCAGATGCATGGAGTAGAAAATACAGTAGAGAGGTATAAATACACAGCATATGAAAAGATTGGAGTTTCCTTACTAAATGGGGGTGGGGGGGTCAGTGCTAAAGAGCCAATTCAATTAAGGTGGAAGTGGGCTATTCTCAACAGTTGACAAGAAGGGGTGGAAATCACTTTTGTAGTGCTAATGAGGCCAATGTAATCAAGGTGGCTCATTTCAAACAGTTAACAAGAAGGTGTGACAGGTTTCAGAGTAGCAGGTGTTTTCAGGAAGATCACCAATGGATTGTAGTTTCCGCAGGAAGTCAGTGGTGTCTCGAAGATAGCTGGGAGTGCTGGTAGCGTAGAGCCGGAGGAGGGAGTCTACATAGGCAGACAATCCTGCTGTCAGACAATCCTGCCAAAGCCTGAGATGATGGGGCGTCCAGGATTTCCAGGTTTATGGATCTTGGGTAGCAGATAGAATACTCCTGGCTGAGGTTCTAGGGGTGTGTCTGTGTGGATTTGTTCTTGTGCTTTTTCAAGGAGTTTCTTGAGCAGATGGTGTAGTTTCTTTTGGTAAACCTCAATGGGATCAGAGGGTAATGGCTTGTAGAAAGTGGTGTTGGAGAGCTGCCTAGCAGCCTCTTGTTCATATTCTGACCTATTCATGATGACAACAGCACCTCCTTTGTCAGCCTTTTTTATTATGATGTCAGAGTTGTTTCTGAAGCTGTGGATGGCATTGTGTTCTGCATGGCTGAGGTTATGGGGCAAGTGATACTGCTTTTCCACAATTTCAGCCCGTGCATATTGCCGGAAGCACTTTATGTAGAAGTCCAGTCTGAAAACATCATCCTAGCCACTATGGATGTAGAAGTCCTCTACACCATCATTCCACACAAAGATGGACTACAAGCTGTCAGGAACAGTATCCCCGATAATGTCACAGCAAACCTGGTGGCTGAACTTTGTGACTTTGTCCTCACCCATAACTGTTTCACATTTGGGGACAATGTATCAACGGCACTGCTATGGGTACCCGCATGGCCCCACAGTATGCCAACTGACTTAGAACAACAACATTTTTATGGCTGACTTAGAACAATGCTTCCTCAGCTCTTGTCCCCTAATGCCCCTACTCTACTCGACATCTTCATCATCTGGACCCATGTAGAAGAGGCCCTTGAGGAATTCCACCATGATTTCAACAATTTCCATCCCACCATGAACCTCAGCCTGGACCAGTCCACACAAGAGATCCACTTCCTGGACACTACGGTGCTAACTATGGTCGCATAAACACCACCCTATCCTGGAAACCTACTGACCGCTATACTTACCTACCAGCTTTCATCCAAACCACACCACACAATCCATTGTCTACAGCCAAGCTCTACGATACAACCACATTTTCTCCAACCCCTCAGACAGAGACAAACACCTAAAAGATCTCTATCAAGCATTCTTACAACTACAATACTCACCTGCTGAAGTGAAGAAACAGATTGACAGAGACAGAAGAGTATCCAGAAGTTACCTACTACAGGACAGGCCCAACAAAGAAAATAACAGAACGCCACTAGCCATCACCCTCAGCCCCCAACTAAAACCTCTCCAACGCATCATCAAGGATCTACAACCTATCCTGAAGGACAATCCCTCACTCTCACAGTTCTTGGGAGACAGGCCAGTCCTTGCTTACAGACAGCCTCCCAAACTGAAACAAATACTCACCAGCAACCACACACCACACAACAAAAACACTAACCCAGGAACCTATCCTTGCAACAAAGCCCGTTGCCAGCTGTGTCCACATATCTATTCAGGGGACACCATCATAGGGCCTAATCACATCAGCCACACTATCAGAGGCTCGTTCACCTGCACATCTACCAGTGTGATATATGCCATTATGTACCAGCAATGGCCCTCTGCATGTACATTGGCCAAACTGGACAGTCTCTACGTAAAAGAATAAATGGACACAAATCAGACGTCAAGAATTATAACATTCAAAAACCAGTCGGAGAACACTTCAATCTCTTTGGTCACTCGATTACAGACCTAAAAGTGGCAATTCTTCAACAAAAAAACTTCAAAAACAGACTCCAAGGAGAGACTGCTGAAGTGGAATTAATTTGCAAACTGGATACAATTAACTTAGGCTTGAATAGAGACTGGGAGTGGATGGATCATTACACAAAGTAAAATATTTCCCCATATTTATTTCTCCCACCCCTCCCCCTGCTACTGTTCCTCACAGGTTCTTGTCAACTGCTGGAAATGGCCCACCTTGATTATCACTACAAAAGGTTCCCCCTCCCCCTCCCCTCCCCCCGCTCTCCTGCGGGTAATAGCTCACCTTACCTGATCACTCTTGTTACAGTGTGTATGGTAACACCCATTGTTTCATGTTCTCTGTGTATATAAATCTCCCCACTGTATTTTCCACTGCATGCATCGGATGAAGTGCGCTGTAGCTCACAAAAGCTTATGCTCAAATAAATTTGTTAGTCTCTAAGGTGCCACAAGTACTCCTTTTCTTTTTAAGAAGGTGTGAGTATCAGCAGGGGGGAATTAGTTTTTGTAGTGACCCATCTTCAAAGAGTGTAGTCAGTTAGGGTTTGTAACATGCTTTGGGATCCACTAAGATGCAAGATATCATATACAATGATGGTTTATTATTTTTTAAGTATTTTTCAGAGGCATCTAGGTCATTTAGAAAGGTGCCTCTTGTTAATCGTAGGCTTAGAAAGGACCGCAAGGGTCATCTAGTCTAACCCCCATGACAAGATGCAGGATTTGTTGTGTCTCAATGCTGTTTTATAAATCCAAAGAATGTAAAGAATATATAAATGCAATATTGTTATCACCACTCCAGTGCCAGAGCATTGCACCAGATTCATCCCATAGATCACAGATTTAGACTGTCTTTATATTTTAAAATATTAATGAGTGACATTACTGACTGCTGCATGCTGATAAAGTGGCAACATTTTGAGCAGCTCCTGTGAAAATTCTGTTTTATTTTATATA
Organism: Lepidochelys kempii; assembly: GCF_965140285.1. Classification (NCBI taxonomy): domain Eukaryota; kingdom Metazoa; phylum Chordata; order Testudines; family Cheloniidae; genus Lepidochelys; species Lepidochelys kempii. Next base: position 24,353,342 of record NC_136392.1, on the reverse strand, counting down.
GGTTCCTATACCACACTCATCACCGTTGTATCTGAGTGCCTTCCAGTGGTGCATTATGTAATGTGACTACAGAACTGCCACGCATTGTTTGTTCTCTCTCCCTCTCCCCAGCAGGAGAAGCTTGTGCAGTGGAGCATCCTCTTTTAGTAGGGTGTGTCTTTTGTTTTTAATGTACAGTGTGCCTGTTATGTGTTGGTGATAGAGAAGGCAAGGTCAAAGATGTGTACCATGCACTTGGAGTGGAAAGGCATGAGCTCTGGGATGGCCTTCAGTTCCTGCAGGAGTTCATAAGATAGTCTCACACCACCCCCAGAGATGATTTTGTTCCCTGCACAACATTGTTACATCTCTAAGAAAATGACAGAGTTTACACATGAATAGAAACCTGCACACTGTTACTAGCAAGATTCTATATTTATGAAATTATGGGGTTTTAGAAATACTTTTGGTGGTGGGTGGGAAGCGGCAGAAACAGATGAATTCAAGAGAACCAATAATTTTGTTTCTATGCATGTACTTAAGTCCCTTCATAATGAAGAGGGCAAAAGGAAAAGAGAATGTGGATGCTGGATAAGCAGATTTGCTTCTGAATAGAATATATGGATAGGGTTTCTGGGGGTCTCATGTTCTGTAAGAGGTGCAGTTCTTGAATAGCTTTTGTGGTTGTCATTGGAGGGAGGGGGAAATGAGGAACAGCATCTATCTTTGAATGCTTTATTCTACAAAAGACATTTTGCTGTTGTATTTTTAACTTGGTTCAAACATAAAAATCCGTTGTGGTGCTTAATTGCCAAGATCAAAATGGATAAATACATTTTGCAAGTAGAAAGATTTGCAGTACAAAATGTTTTCTGAAACATTGAAGCATTTTCCTGGTAACACAATTCCCCCGGAATAACTTGAAGTACCTTTCCTCCTGTATGCCTGCTTGAGCCTTTGAAGTAAAGGAACAATCCAATCTACATTTCTTTGAACCAGAGAAGTAGCTGCAAAGAGGATCAGCAGCCTAATGCTTTTGCAGACTTGGGAAGCAAAGTAAAAGTAAAAGAAGGAGGAGGGTAGGTGGGTATAAGGCATATACTGTATCCATTTATATTTAATATTATACATAAGTACTTTCCAAAATAGGGTTCCAACTATGTGAGTCCCTTACACCAATACACAGGAATTTACATACATACAACTCAGTGACCAACTTTTAAAAACTTTAGGAGACTGTATTGAAAGCAGAGAAATTCTTTGCTCATGGTTTAAATGGGAGTACTGAGATCTCCATTTTGGCCCTGATTCATCAATATGCTTAATAAGCATGTCCATAATTTCTATTGAAGTCACAGGACTTGTGCAGGTGCTTAAGTGCTTTGTTGACTCAGAGACTTTGTTACAAGATCTGTTAAGTCACTTCACCGCTCTCTGACTCAGTTTACCCCTCTGTACTATGGGGCTAATACTAATAATAGCATCTTACTTCACAGGCAGTGTTGTGATCCATTTATGTTTGTAAACGTGCTTTGAGATCTTCAGATGAAATCCTTAAGGAGGAAATCAATCTGCTCTAAAATAAGGAATAAGAGTCAGATCCAAAGCTCATTGGCCCCAATGGAAAGACTCCCATTGACTTCAATGGATTTTGGATCAGACCCTAAAAGTCTTTATGTTAGATCTTTGCTTAAAAATAAAAAAGAATCATGAAAGAAGAAGTTGTGTGCCAGTGAGAGAGATTACATATCAACTCCATCTAAATAGACAACCACAAACTGTTTGGAAAAGGCATCCTGGACAGTCAGGGTTTAAAGAGATCCTTATATTTCCATAAAGATGGAGTAGGGCTGAGCTAAACATTCCTGTCTTTGAGAGTCACAGCTTTTAGAAGGGGAGAAAAACATTAATTCAAAAAGCACTCTCTAAGCTCCATTTTCTTTTAGTTGATTTCCCCCTCTCTGCCACAGGTGATTTATGTATGTATTTGGGTAGCTGATTCCATTTTGCACCAGAAAATAAAGGCTGTGGTGAAGAAATATCAGTTATAAAGAGCAGCTGCATTTCACGCAGCTCAGACACTCCCTATACAACCTCCTAGGTTTTCTTAATGAACTTCCCACTATGGTAGCCCACTAAGCTACCAACTATCCCACTCCATTATAACCTGTAACAGCTGCAAGGGCACAAGGCAGCATCACTCTATGAACTTTTTTCAGTCTAACCAAGGCTGACAGGTCAAGGGAAGCCTTCTCAAAAAGGAAGGAAATTTGTTGAGGGAGGTAACAGCTCTGCATTCAACTCTGCTTTGTTTTGTTTTCAAGTGCTCCAGGGAAGAAATTACTAGGACAATGACACTACCCTACATCTCCTGACTGAGGCTATGGCCCTGCTAATGTCCCTGGGTGGCGGGTATTAAAGGCCAGGGGAGGCTAAGTCTCCCCTAACTGAAACCATGGTCCCGCCCTTGCTCCCTCTCTCCCCTGAAGCCAGTGTGGGCTCTGCTCCAGCCAGCAGTCCAGTGCTCTGCCCAGTGCAGGGACGGGCTGGCGGCCAGGCCGGTCCAGGAATTGAGCCATTGTGGCTGGGGTAGGCGGGCCGGGGCTCCTCTGGCCGTGGGGGCAGTGCCTCAGGCAGAAGGGGTGGGGTTGTGGGCTAGCCTCCCCAAAGGTGAGGGGCGCTCCCGCCACCCATGCCCTTTTCAAAGCAAAGCAAAGTAGTTAGGACAAAAGAACTTCAACCCAGAACTGATGAGCTAGCCTTTGTTGGCTTCATTTTCCCCCTCCAAGGACCCTAAGACCTGCAGCTCTCAAGGAATACTTGCACAATCCCCTTTTAACACTGTAAATTACTTTCAGGTCCTTGGGTGTGTAAACACCCTTTGAGTGTAAACAGAAGTATGCGGTGACATCTGAAATCATCCTATTGGATACACATGCTTCTATCTTAACAAAAACTAGATGCATCTAGTTAAACCAATAATGTTTGGAATAAGTCTTCAAACAAATTCTGAGTAGCACTTTAACTAGTTGGTTCTGTTCAAATAGAAAAAGAAACCAAAAAAAGATTCAGCTCACAAAAAATACGTTCAGGAAAGACAAATGAGAGGAAACCAAGAAATGTATCACAGGAACGTGATTCTAGCCGGTAAATGGTCTATATAAAATACGTCTGTGGTCTCCAACCACTTCTCCATAATCACAAGAACTGCCATTGCACTCGGTGCCCGTGTTGACATTATCAGCGGGCAGCCCAAGGTCTGAATGGGCATACTGATCTTCTATCCCTACCTAAGGGCTAGTTCTCTCCATTCAGTTCAAGCGCACACTATTGGAGCAATGGAAGAGGAAGTTTGGCTTGCTGCAGCCCCTGCTGTGGGCAAAAAGGATTCCATCTCTAGGGCTGTCAATCCAGCACCACGCTCAGACAATAGATTCACTTTAAAAATAGAAAAGGAGGACTTGTGGCACCTTAGAGACTAACCAATTTATTTGAGCATGAGCTTTCGTGAGCTACAGTGCACTTCATCGGATGCATTTATCTGATGAAGTGAGCTGTAGCTCACGAAAGCTTATGCTCAAATAAATTGGTTAGTCTCTAAGGTGCCACAAGTCCTCCTTTTCTTTTTGCGGATACAGACTAACACGGCTGCTACTCTGAAACCTTTAAAAATAGAGATAGATAACATCCAATGTAGGGAAATGGCCATTCTCACTCAGTGCTGCATTAGGGTCAAGAAACAAAATAATACTGTCGAGATTTATAGCAAATGCATTACAAAAGAATATGGGGGCAGAGCTTTTGTACAAAGAATGAAAAAAGACTCACATAGAGTAGAAAACACACTTGCTCTTATCACATTAACTCCAGGGCATGAAAAGACATCTCATTTGCTATTAGAAGTTATATTGACAAGCTATAGCAGTTGGTATATGTTTATAAATGATTTACAGTGGGAACGAAGTGGAAACTAATTATACTCTCCCACTGCAAACTCCTTTCACTCAGTTCATCTCTTGCTATCAATCCTCCAGCAAAAAGCATGTAGTTAGAATGCATATTGACCACCTATAAATTAACTTTGCTACATCAAGAAAGGCTTCTTCTATCTTAACAAAAACTGTATTCAGCCACTTTGTAGCCTGAGTGGATTCCTGTCTTGGATCAAATTATCATCATGTATATTGTGGTGTTGTCTGGAGGCCCTCCCTGAAATCAGGGCCTCATTGTGCTAGGTGCTATACATACATGTGCTAAGACAGAGACCATGCCCCAAAGAGCGTACACCCTAAATGGACAAGACAGACAAAGGAATTATTATCACCCCATGAGACAAGAGAGGGAATAGAGAAAAGGAGCAATTAAGTGAGGTGCTCAAGGTCACATAGGAAGTCTATGGCAGAACCAGAAGTCAAATTCAGATCTGAGTCCCAAGTCAGAGCCTTAACCACAAGAAGATCCTTCCTCTCTAAAAATCAAAGGGACTAATTTCACATGAGGAGACAAGGCTAGCCTTCTTCACACAAGCCACACAAATGAGCACAATAGAAACGGACAGGGTCATGTTTTGAAGGGTGAGCAGGCTCCTGGCCTCGCACTTACCTGGCAGCTCAAAGCCTAATCTTTTTCTCCAGCAGTGGTACAATGGAAAGAGGATAGTTGCTCTCTGACAGTGACATTGGCCTTCAGCAATAGGACTGGAGAAGGGGGAGACTATAGGGGGAGACCTGTTCCTCACATGGCCAGTTCTTGCTTAGGATCATGCAAATCTGAACCTTGTTGGGGAGGGTGAGTTATAGGGAGGTGGTAATAGGGGGCATAAGACAGGAAACATTTAATTTCAAGGTGGACAGCTAGTTATAAAAATCCAGGGTAGGATTTATCTGAGATTGAAACAGGAGCCTAAGTGCAAGACAGTCAGAGGATTCAATCACTCTACCACTGCACTTAGCTTAAAGGGGGAAGGGAGTATGAATTGGACTCCTACGCTTCCTAAAATGGACTCTGCTGTTGCAGAAGAGATTTCTATGCTGTAAAGATAATTTTGCATTGCAGTGTCTTTGTTCTTCCTCCTTTCCCACTTTATTTGAAAACTGAGGTTCTCAAGTGTGAACCCTTCCTCTACCCTCTGACATAATTCATTCTTAGCACACAGGCACACATGCAGAGCATCGGATGTAAATTATACTTCCGGCACATGGGAGGTGCATAGTGCCAGGCCAGCACACAGCAGAGTGGTGACAAGAAGACAGAAGACATCATGAGGTGTGAAAAATGCATTAGCTGTTCTTTGTCAGCTCATGCAGGGGTTTCACAGTTGTGGTGCTGAGAAGGATGGCTTGGTATGTAGCCTACAGCTCCTCTAAAGAGAAAAATAGACAGGGCTTGTCTACACTTATTAGAAAATCGACGCTGTTGTGATCGATGCATCGGCAGTCAATTTAGCGGGTCTAGTGAAGATCTACTAAATCAACCGCCAACCGCTCTCCCGTCGACTCCTGTACTCCACCTGATCGAGAAGAGTAAGGGGAGTCGACGGGAGAGCAATCGGCGGTTGACGTCGTGTAGTGTGAACCCCGCGGTAAGTAGATCTAAGCTACTTCGACTTGAGTTTTGCTATTCACGTAACTCAAATTGCATAACTTAGATCGACTTTTCCCATTAGTGTAGACAAGGGCCGTGAGAAGACAGATTTTCAACACAGCGGTTCCAATTCATGGCTGAGGGGCAGCAACTCTGAGCTGCAGAGTGGATGGAAGCTGGCTGTACACCCAGCATGTGTGTGTGTTGGCGATCCCTCAAGGTCGAGGATGATCTCTTTCATAGGTGTTTATTTTTTATGGGTCCTTTGATGACTGAGGAGTCTGATAACAAGCTTCATTTGCTGCTCCTCAAAATCTGGCACACCAAAGAAATCCCTGCTGACTTATGTAATGCTAACATTGGCACCATTTTCAAAAAGGGAGACAGGGCCAACTGTGGCAACTATCAAGGCATTGCCCTTCTCTCGATCACTGGGAAGATTCTTGCTAGACTCTTACTGAATTGCCCGCTCCCTCTTGCAGAGGAAGTACTCCCAGAGTCCCAGTGCAGCTTCAGACCATCATGAGACACCACCAACATGATTTTCGCAGCCAGCAAGACCCAGGAAAAATATTAATAACAACACCAGGAGCTGTATATAGCCTTTATCAATCTGACCAAAGCCTTCGAATCTGTCAACCATGAGGCTCTGTGGAAAATGGTGTCAAAATCTGGCTGCCCACGCAAATTTATCACCATTGTAAGACTCCACCATAACCAAATGGCTGCCTCCATTCTGTGCAGTGGCTCTACCTCTGAGCCCTTTATCTGGAAAATGTAGAATACTTTGCCTATCTTGGCAGCCATCTCTCACAGAGGGCAGACACAGATGTCGAGATTTAGCACAGCATCTGCTGGGCCAGCCTTGCCTTTGGCCGAGTGTCTTGCTGGCTGTTCAACGATCACATCAGAACACACGCTAGCCTTTTAGTTTATAAATAGGGGCCTACGAAATTCACGGTCCATTTTGGTCAATTTCATGGTCATAGGATTTTAAAAATAAAAAATTTCATGATTTCTGCTGTTTAAATCTGAAATTTCACAGTGTTGTAATTGTAGGGGTCCTGACCCCAAAAGGAGTTGTGGGGGAGTCGCAAGTTACCGTAGGGGGGGTTGCGGTACTGCTACCCTTACTTCTACGCTGCTACTTGTGGCGGCACTGCCTTCAGAGCTGGGCCGCTGGAGAGCAGCAGCTGCAGGCCGGGAGCCCAGCTCTGAAGGCAGAGCCGTTGCCAGCAGCAGGACAGAAGGAAGGATGGCCTGGTATGGCATTGCCACCCTTCCTTCTGCCCTGCTGCCTTCAGAGCTGGGCCGCTGGAGAGCAGCAGCTGCAGGCCGGGAGCCCAGCTCTGAAGGCAGAGCCGCTGCCAGCAGCAGGACAGAAGGAAGGATGGCCTGGTATGGCATTGCCACCCTTCCTTCTGCCCTGCTGCCTTCAGAGCTGGGCCGCTGGAGAGCAGCAGCTGCAGGCTGGGAGCCCAGCTCTGAAGGCAGAGCTGCTGCCAGCAGCAGGACAGAAGGAAGGATGGCCTGGTATGGCATTGCCACCCTTCCTTCTGCCCTGCTGCCTTCAGAGCTGGATGCCTAGCCAACAGCCGCTGCTCTCCCAGCCACCCAGCTCTGAAGTCAGCACAAAAGTAAGGGTGGCAATACTGTGACCCCACCCCCTGCAACTCCCATTTTGGGTCAGGACCCCCAATTTGAGATATGCTAGTCTTCCCTGTGAAATCTGTATAGTATAGGATAAAAGCACACAAAAGACCAGATTTCATGGTCTGTGATGTGTTTTTCATGGCAGTGAATTTGGTAGGGTCATATTTATAAAGCGATGGTAGTCCCAATTCTCCTCTACACCCGGCATACACAGCCTTGGGAAGATCAGCGCAGAGCAAAGGGCCATGCTGTAGCAATTAGAACTAGCGGATTTTTTAAAATGTTTTTTGAACCAAAAAATCTCAATAGATCAAAAACAAAACTTTACATAGAAGTGTATCAGTCTCATCGAACCTTTAATTGGCATGGTTGCTCAGGGGTCCAGGATGGAATTGATGGTCAAAAGGGAAAGAGAGCCATACCCTGGCTACTCTTCTGGGATGCAGAAGACCCAAGTTCAAATCCCTGCTTTGAATTAGGCAAAGCAGGGACTTGAATCTAGATCTGGCTCCATAGCCTGATGTGGGAATTTCTCTCCTGATACTGCTCTAACTTAACACATAATGATTGGTTCTGCAGCCTACATAACCTGAGAGTTTTATACCACCTCTGCAGCAAGTCAGGCCTGTAACATGAGCAGTTCTGCCTGATTCAACAAAAATCAAAACACTGAGACAGACTGATACCATGAGCCCAGCCTAGTGCTTTTCTAACGCTCCTCAGAAAATGCTGATATGCAGGACCGGATTAACCTTTTGTGGGCCCAGTGCCAAACATATCTGTGGGCACCCATGGGGGCAAAGGAGCATGGCGTGGGGAGGTCGGTCCCCAGAGCAAGGGGCCAGCCAGGGGCAATGGGGCATAGTATGGTAGGGCCGGCCCCGCTTCTCCCAGCCCAGTGCAAGGGCACTGTATACAAACTGGCAGTTGCTAGACGCACACTGGCCCACCCAGCCCTGTGCTGCCACCGTGCCCCTTCCCCTCCGGGGTGGGCCCATGCCATGCCACACAGCCCCCGACTCCCTGGGCCCAGCAGCCCCCCACACAGACCCTACACAACAAATGCACAGGGGCCTGCACACCACCACCCCTGCGCCCAGCACCCCCACACACAGCCGCACCACTACTGCCCAATGCACCTCCCCACAGCCCACCACCACAACTACACAGCACCCCACTCAGATCCCCACACCGCCCAGCATCCCAACACACAGACCTCCCCCACCGCTCCCCAAGAGACCCCCCACTGGCCAGCAGATCCCCCCTGACACCTCCAGAGACCTACTCCCTCACACCCTGACCATGCTCAGTGGCCCTGCTGGAAAGTGACAGCATCTGCCAGGCTGAGCTGGCAGCGTGGCCGGGGCCTGTCCAGTGCCAGGGTGGGGAATCACTCCGGCCTCTCGGGAGTGGCGCGATTAGCCAGGTCAGGGTCTGCACTCCCTCAGGACCCACTTGCCTGGCGATAGGATGACCATATGTCCCTGTTTGGCCAGGACAGTTCCCTTTTTAAGCTCTGTCCCGGCCATCCTTACTTTTTTTGAGAAAAATGAACATTTATCCTGTCCGATCAATTGGCAAGAGGAAATGAACAAATGCCCAGTTTACCAAAAAAGTCCGGTGTGCCCCCCTAGCGGGGCATGGCGGAATGTGTGTGTGTGCGGGGGGCTGACACGAGGTGTCAGGCAGCAGGGCTTGGGGGGTCAGCCCCAGGCAGAATGGAGCTTGGGGTGGGCGGGTTAGGGGCCAGCTCCAGCTCCTGGCAGTGGTGCGGGGAGCTGGGGCAAGGGAGGGGTCAGCCCCTGTCCTGGCAGTGGCATGTGGAGCTCGGGGAGTGGGGGGTCAGCCCCTGGCTGCGGCGTGGGGAGCTGTGGTGGAGGGGTCAGCCCCCGTGGCGGATTTAGAGTTAGTGGGGCCCTGTGCTCAGCTTCATTTTTGGGGCCCCTCCTTGGGTCCCAGCCAATAAAAAGAACATTCTCTCTTATCCCTCCCCTGCCCCTGTTTTTTATTCTTTTTTTCTTCATCCTCCTCCTACAAGTAATAGGAAGTAAATGAAAATAAAGTGACATACTTTGATTGTTTTTGTAGTCTTAACTTATTTTTCCACAGACCACTTGAAAATCGCTGAGGGTCTCGGCGGACCACTTAATTGATCTTTCCAAATATTGTTTGTACCATTAGCTAACTATTGTAAAGCGCTTTGGATAAGAGCACTTTATAAAAAATATATTAAAAAACTTTGGGGTGTGGGGTCTGGCTGGGAGTTAGGGTGAGGGAGGGGGCTCAGGGTTGGGGCAGGAGCTTGGGGTTTGGAGCGCTTACCTGGGACAGCTCTCATTTGGTGCGAGGGGTGCAGGTGGGGATGTGGGGGGTGCAGGAGTCAGGGAGGGGAGGGGGCTGGAGGTGTGGGGGGTTGCAGGAGTCAGGACTGGGAGTGTGTGAGGCGGTGCAGGAATCAGGGCAGAGTGGCTCACTGCCGGGGGGGTATGTGTAGGGGGAGTGCGGGGGTCCAGCCTTTGCTCCACCCTGCTCCAATTCCATCCCCTGCCCCTTCTCTGCCTCCTCCCGCTCCCTCCCAGAGCACTGGCAAACAGCTGTTTGGCGGCGGGAGAAGCTCTGGGAGGGAGGAAGGGGGAGGAGTGGGAATGTGGCACGCTGAGGGAGGAGGTGGAGAAGAGGCGGGGAGGGGGAGCTTGGCTGTGGGACAGAGGCGGTGGGCGGAGAAGAGCTGGTGGGGCCTTGGATTGCAGTCCAAGCAGAGGGGGCCAGGCCAAGACCCCTTTGGAGCTGGGCCCGGCGCCATGGCACCAGTTGCACCATTGTAAACCTGGTACTGTTAATATGTAGGCCTTCCATTGATTTCACAGCTGCCTTCACCATCACTTTGCCACACTCCTCTCTTTCTTTTTATGGAGTTCTTACCTGGAGGGGAAATGGGCTTTTACTGAAAAGCAAAAATGTACTTTTTACATAGACTCCATTACCTGTTTATAATTAAAATAATAAAATCCCTTTGTAGGAGAATTAACAACTTCCCCCCATGCTGAAATAAGGTTTCATAAAAAAGACTCATTAAAGAAACTTAGAGCTAATGCTGTAAAATGAAAAAAATAAAATTATTTGGGTCTCATTGCAGCATTAAAGAGCAGTGGGTGATTGTTTTCCCCTTTGTTTTTTGTGGCTGTACATGATAAGCCATGACAGAAAAATCTTATCCTTTCTACTTCTCATCCTTCCCTCACCTCCTCTGAGGGGGTCATCTGCCTACAAGCAGTGCCTCGGACACGCCAGTATTCTGAACCCAACTTGTGGGAAAGCAGCTGTGACTTCCGACCTCAGACACACCCCTGGGTGCTATGTGCGTGGCCGTCCCCGTGAGCCGCATCAGCTCTTGTGTGGTTTCCTGACCCTATGGTGCTCCCGGTCAAAACAACATTGGGGTATAGGAGCAACTTGAATATATTTCTCTGAATCAGCCAACCTTCCTGGGCTTTTCAGGCAGGTAGAGAGATTTGGTTTCTCAAGGCTTCTAAATCTCTCTCTCTCTTTGAAGCAGTGTAAACAATAATGTGTTGCCTTTCTGGATAAGTGTAAATAGTATTAATTGTTGCAGGGACACACTTTGGGACTGCTTAGGTGAGTCTAAGGCACTTTGAGCAAGGCTGGAGGCTTCTGAACAGAGATGTAACTGGAGGCTCACATGTCAGCGACTGTATGTGTTTCAGCAAGTATCCCTGTCATGGTACACTCTACTCACTGCTGGCTGGTGCCTCCTACTGGCAGTTCTGGGGATTAGCTTTGTCGGGTTCAGTTCTTCTCTTCCATCATTGCGGCTCTCCTCCCACGCACGGAGTTGCAGTACAGTTGCTTCATGATTGAGCCCTCAGGCCAGGTCACTCTGTGATTTCCCCTTCTGGGGTGGGGTGGGGCGGGGCTGGGGGGGTAAGGAGGATGGTGGTGTGTGTCTTTCCAAGTCTCTCCCACCAACAGTGTCAGGCAGGCTCACACTTGCTGCTCTGACTACATCATTCTCACAGTGACTCATGCAGTCTTCCCTTTCACTGTCCCAAGCAATACCACTCTGCGGTGGATGGCAGGGAAACCCAGGCCAGCCCACTACTCTGGGTTCCAGTCCAGAGCCGTAGAGTAAGCAGTTAAGGTCTGGGTCTTCACCAACCTTAATTGGTCTCTTCCCTGGACTACTTCCTACCATGCTTCTTTAAACTTCTCCTTCAGCCTTCCCAGTCAAACCCCTATCTCTTAGGTCTTCTAGGTAAACCCTTCCTCATGGGTTCCTATCCCTTTTCTCAAGGGTTCTTTCTCTATTATCTCAGGCAGAGAGACTGAAGCCTTCTTCCCTGCCACCTCTCACACTGTTGCTGGCCTCCTGGCTTTATAGAAGCCCCACCTGTACCCTCACAAGTAAGCTTCCTTCTAATTAGTGCCCTGTACTCAGCCTATATCTCCCCCCTTTGCAGCTTAATTGGCTGATTGAGACCAATTCTTTTAGGGCTGGGGTGGAGAGTACACCCCTTCACAATTCCCTTGAATGTGCTATCCATTGAATTCAGTAGCAGAACTGAGGGAAGCGGATTCCATTCTGGAAAGGGCCAGGATGCAAATAATCACCAGTTCATACCTCACACAACCTTGCTCAGATCCAAACCTCAGCAAGGTCTTGATTAGATACAATAAATACTGAAGGTTCCACGCAACTATGCTCAGAATTGTGCAGTGTTTATGCCCTGGTAGCCAGCAGAGCAATAGGCCTGTGGTGAGACTATTTCTAAGTTCCTCCTTTGAATATTGGGGTCCCTGTAGGGAAAGGGGAGCACCAAATGCTCCCTGCTTCCCTGGAGCTCCAGAATCCATGAGGGCCTTCATGTTCTTTACTTGGTAACCCAACAGAGCTATAAGATAGTGTGGCTGCCTGATGCCCACTCAGGCCAGGATTAACCCATAGGCCGATAAGGCTATAGCCTTAGGCCCTCCTATTTTTCAGGCCCTACTGGTCAGGCAGGGGGTGCAGCCAGGGCCAGGTGAGGGGGAGCGAGCTTGCTCATGCAGCCCTGCTGGAGCGCTCCTGCCAGCAGTAAAGGCAAAGCAGCCCCCCGTGGCTTGGAAGGAGCTCAGCCGGCAGCCTGCTGCATCTCCCCGCGCTGCAGGAACACACTGCCAGAGATCTGGTTAACACTGGTGACCGGGCACTAAAAATCTGGTAACTGGGAACCCGTGCCAGCCGTGGGTGTACTTTGAGCAGGCATTATTGTCTGTCTGTCCCCCCAGCTCCCCTCACCCCAATTTCTCCAGAGCTCTGCTTAGCTGTCAGGGAGGGAAGAAGCTCCCTCTGTTCCTCTCCTGGGGTGAGGCTGGCAGGCAGCTCCAGGATGCTGCCTCCTGGGTCCTAGTGCTTATCACCGGCATCTTCTATGTGTGATGGGTCCCATTTCTGGACAACTGGTGAGTGCCTGGGGGGGCGCGGGGGAAGAGGCAATACCAGAGTGGTAGGGTGGAAAGCTTGCACAGAACCTGCACACACTCTATCCAGCTCCAGCCAGAACTATTGCCCCTCCCATGTATAAGGAATGAATTCCCACACATTTGTAGGAAAAACAAAACAAAACATCCCATTCCAGATACCAGTACTTTAAGTTTTACAGTACCTTCCATCGAGGGGCTTCAGATTTATGATGCACTGTGTTCAATACTGTATTGAACTGTACTAAAAATCACAGCAATCCAATTTTTTTCTTTGATGTATTTTCTGTACTGGGATGCACAGGCAATCAAGTTCTTTCCTTATGCTCAGCCTAGTTTCCACAAGCCAACGCATCTTCGTACTTTTAAAGGGTTGAAAAAGCACTGGAGGAAGCTCAACGTTGTAGGTTTCTCCCTCCCTTCTCCCTCAAGGATTTTAAATCCACTTCTTAGCAGGCTATGATAGAAAGACTGGCTGAATAGGCTAAAGGCAGGTTCTGTCCATTTGCTGGTTCTCTAACAGTTCAATCCATCATAAAAGTACCTCACATTTGATTTCTTTTGAGTTTCATTCCCAAAACTTAAAGCTAAATAAACCTGAAGTTAGTCCTCATTTTTCTGCCCCAACTCAAACAAATAAATTTGTTAATCTCTAAGATGCCACAAGTACTCCTTTTCTTTTTACGGATACAGACTAACACGGCTGCTACTCTGAAACCTGTCAAACTAACTTCTTTCGGAAGTGGAAAATATTGAAAAAGCATATAATGTGATTCAAGAAGGGAAAAAGAACACAGGCCAATTCCTGCTGACATTTACACCTGAGTAGCATTATTGACTTCAGGGAGAACAGATTTTTGCACAAGAATAGATTTTGGTCCCTTCTGCTTTTTCACACCTGGTATAAGCAGAACCTCGTTCACTTTCCTCCCCTAAACTCTGCGCACTTTAAGGAAAAAAAGATCCTTAACAGTTCTTTTAAGACGCTGATTTTCAATGAAGTCTTTTTGTTTAGGGGGGCAGAGAACACAACAGGGAATAGCTCTGATTTGTCAACTCCTATTCATTCAAAAGCTAAAAGGTGTTAGATTAAGTTTGTACAGTGATTTTGAAGAGCTAACATAGTACAGAAGTGCTAAATATTATGACTGGGCTGGGCAACCATCTAAAGATCTGTGTCACTTCTAGCTGTTACCTTTTTCTTACAGAAAGCTTAAAACAAACACATGCAAACCATAGGGGGCTGGTGCACATAGAACTCATGCTTAGAAAACCTCAGGTCAGAGCTGCTGATCACACATTCTAGAACAGATAATACTCAGTCCTGCCATGAGTGCAAGGGACTGGACTAGATGACCTCTCAAGGTCCCTTCCAGTCCTATGATTCCATTTTATTATTCTAACTGTGGAAGAGCGTGGTGACAGAATGGCCTGATGTGGTGAATCACTGGAGATTAACTTCACAAACTGGGTATCATCCCACAAATAATATTTGGGTTCAATGTGAAAACAGAAATTAATTGTCCTCAGCCAGTGCAACACTGGGAGGCAGCTTTCAGAGCAAAACAGCCTAAAATACAATGCCACCCTATGTAATTTTCCCACTACTACTTCCTCTGCTTCAGTGGATTTCACACCTGAGTGGTTTTCTTTTCCATAATAAAAGCTGGCTGTGTCCCAGACTGCAATCAGAGTGAGATAGGGTATGTGGGTAAAAAGAAAAGGAGTACTTGTGGCACCTTAGAGAGGAACCAATTTATTTGAGCATAAGCTTTCGTGAGCTACAGCTCACTTCATTGGATGCTTATGCTCAAATAAATTGGTTCGTCTCTAAGGTGCCAAAAGTACTCCTTTTCTTTTTGCGAATACAAACTAACACCACTGTTACTCTGAAACCTGTTGGTATGTGGGTAGAGTCCATACCTTGGGGGAAACACCTGCAGGGCTTGCTTTGAACCATGCCATGTGGAGAGCTGAGGGTAGAAGCACAAGGTTGAAAGAGGTGAGCAGGATGGGGGATGTTGCAGAGTTCATCCTCATACAGATGAACCCTCGACTACCTAGGAGGAAGGACAGCGTAGCATCCCTCCTGGTCCCTCTTACTCAGAAGTATCTGTTTGAGAATGGAGTGTAGTGAGAGTAGAATAAACTTGTTAATTTTACATAACTAAATATGTATGTAGAGAAATGTTTGATGATTTCATAATTTTTTTTGCAATACGTAATTCATATTTAGGCCCTTCATAATCTTAATCTGGCCCTATACCCACTGTAGACCAAGGGGTGGAAAGCATGTGGGGAAGGAGTGGGTTCAGACCACCACTTCACATGTGGAAGATAAAGCTATTGTTGGGGAGGAGAGGATCTCAGGAAAAGCACAGCTAGGGTGAGGGAGCACAAGGGGAGGGTTTGAGCTCTGCAGCTGCCAGCCCGCTTGGCATTCAAACAGACCACACATGGTTTGTCTAGCCCACCCAACCAAGACCTGCATGGCCCATTCACCCCTCTACATATGTTCCTTCCCACTGATCAGCAGCATGCCATTAATTAGTAAACAATACTGCCTGAGCTGGACATGTTCAAGAAGACATTATCAATGATGTTGATGCACGGGCAGAAAAATAAACACAGGGGTGCATTTTGTATTAGCTTCTGCTCCATCAGATACATAAGCTGTGATGAAGGTGGTGGTGAAGTAATGGAGCTTACCATTGTTATCTTGCCGCAGAAGCACTCACAGAACCCAGTCTGGATCAGGGCCCCATTTCATTAGGCACTATACACCCATAGGGAGGCCTGGCCATTTCTTCAAAGTACTTACAGTTGGAATTGACAAGCCAGACAAAGAGCGGGAAAGAAACAAATGGAAAGGGATACTTGTCAGGGCCAATTATTTTGAAGTTTCTAAGGTAGTGAGTTACAAATGATGGAAAAGAGAAAAAAACAGCTAGCTACAAACCACTTTTACAAGGCTCCTTCATGCACTAGAGATAGATAAATGAGGTAGAAATCATTTTGTACATCTCACCTTTGGAGCATCTCCTTGCTGTGGGGGGAGTTTCTGGTTTGCTATACCAACTAGCAAAGTTCCAGAGAATGGGACAAGTTTGGTGCATTTCAGTGATACATTCCAAGGCTGTCCTCCTTTAAGGACTTTCCATGCTGGGTGCTGATATGCCATTCTGGAGCCAAAGAAGCCCCATATAAGCCACACACCTAATGCTAAGTGATGTACAATGACCAGGAAGTGCAAAAAACCAACCAGCCAAAAACAGCATAGCTTTGGTGACTTCCTTCCAGGGTCATCTGTGAAGAGACAATACCACTGAAAGCAGAGACACAGAACATAAAAATGTGAAACAATTTCACTTGGCAAAAAAAGGCCACAGGCTGAGCAGTAGCTTATTGTACCCGAGAATGGGCATCCAAAATACTGCCCTACTCCAAATTAGGACAAATGGGCAAAATGAGGGTAATGCAAGTTCCAGAAAGGAGCACTGGTAAATAAATGAAGTCCTCAGCTATGGATACTGTGCAACAGCACCTGCAGTCAAAGCATTGAAATAACTCTAACTTGCCACAGTATTGCAGGGATGAAGAGTCAGAGGGAGGATTTTGGAAGCGGACCAGTGCCAAGTTGAAGAAAGAGTCAGACAGGATTAACATAATAATGCTTTACCTGAGAAACTAAAGTGACACTGGGACGAAACTGACAGACCAGAAGCTTAAGCAAGGCAGAGAGTTTGAGTGTCAGCCAAAGAGAGGTTGGGAGGGGGGAACAAACAGAAAAAAACCCAGAGAAGAGTGAAGGGGTTGCTACAACTTGAAAGAGACATTTGAAGTACTAGTAGATTAAGTGAAGAAGGGCAGCGAGGAGGGGGCATACATCACTTTGTCAGAAGTTTTGAAGAGCTGTTCTAACAAAATAAGACGTGCAGCAAGCAAGGTCAAGGAAGCCAAAAATGAGGAATGAGGTAGCTTTAATGTTCTGACAGATACATGGCTCTCAACCTGCTAAGGCCCATATTTGCAACAAAGACCTGAAATAAGAGGTGTGAGATGACTAGTAGTGCAGAAGGGCTTTAAATTATGTAAGATCAATTTTTTTTTACATAAACAGCATTTCCTAATATAATCTCAGTTCTCCATGATCGAGCATTTCTGATTGTAAATAATTAACAAGTCTGTGTGGGGTGAAGGCAAATTGGAGTATATAAAGAAAGTCTGTCTTTGCTCGTGAGGGATGGGCAGGAAGTTGTAACAATTCCGTGGGTACATGGAACTTCACAGTCATTAGGTTGTAAATGGCGACAGAATTTAGGACTTTTTCCAGAATGGCAGCTCCAAGTCATTGAGCTTAAAGAGAATCTCTATTAGCTCTATTGTTATTAAAGATTACATCTGCTGTGGGCCAGGCTACAGAGCACATTGGAATCACACATACTTGAGGGAGTCTAATATTCTATGCACTAGAAGGGAATGGTGACATCTACATACTAGCTTTAATGGAACGGGGGTTGAGATTCCTCCCCATCTCATCCTGCTGGATCTCGAATCAGGTAACTTTATTAGCTCATGATCATCTGCATATGTATGGAGGCAACTTGTCCCCATCTCTCCTTCCACAGTAGTTAAATACATACTTAACTATAAAGTGGGATTATCAGTGGCCATAGCTAAGGACTGAGGTAAAAGGAGAAACTCAGAATTATTTAGGAAAAATAAATAAATGAATAAAATTTAGACAGTATGAAAATCTGAACTGGAGTCTAAGTCAACCGAAGAGACAATAGAAGAAAAACATCTTTATGAAAGTGATCAAGGAATGATTGTAGGGTAGCTGAAGAACCAGGGTGTGGTTTTCTAGTCGAGAAACCTACAGAAACATAGACCGAACCTTTAGTAAAGTTCCAACTTCTTTGCAGGGGTGGAAATTGTTCTTCTCCTTATTTTTAGTTTTATTAACCAGGCCCAGAAGCGGCATTGCTGAATCACCATAAGGAAGTGACAATCTCTGTGGCTGGACCAGGAGCAATTAGCACTGGAAATTTCAATTTAAAAAATTCTCATTCTTGTGAGATTTCCCACTAAATTTTGCCAACACAAAGGATCAGATGTTTTTGGGTGTTTGTCCACATATAATCCGCAAACCTTTTCAAATTGGTCCATCACTTAATGTTAAGTTTTGCCATACATGACAAGTAACCATATACTCATGCTCTGAGCAGCGAGGAAGGGATGGGGAAGTTCTTACTAATATGGGCCCCTGGGAGACCTAGGTTCAATTCCTTTCGTTGCCACAGCCTTCCTTTGTGACCTTAGGCAAGTCACTTAGTCTCTCTTTGCCTCAGTTCCCCTTCTGTTCAATGGTGATAATAGCCCTGCCCTCACCAGGGAGGGTGTGAGGATCAACACATTAAAGATGGGGAGGTGCTCAGATGCTATGGCAAACGAGGGCTGTAATAGGGTGGCTTGTACCATTAAGCACTAGAGACCTGGGGCCAGCCAAGCCTAATTATTGTATAGGCACACCTAAGTAGGGATCAGGTGAGTTCCTCGTGAGATCAGCAGGAAGCTACAGAGAAAGGTTGGGGTGTTCAGGGGAAAAAAACCAAAGGAAGCGGTGGCAGAGACTTTGCAAGACCTGCTGTGAGCAGGAGTTATACATGTCTCCTGCAAGTCCCTTGACCAGAGGGAAGGGCTTGGGCCTCAGTATCGGGAGGCTGGGGACCAGGGAGCACAGACTGCATCAGAGCAGAAGCAACTCCAGCTGGAGAGGGCTGGAAAATGCTGAGGAGCAGGGATAGTGGACTCGGGGAGAAGAGAAGCTCCAGGCTTGAGCATTGTTGCCAATAAATTACACCCGAGGTGAAGGGGTATTCCTGAACCAAAAAAAGCCTGTGTGGAGTTCATTTAAAGTGACTCTAGAAGGGGAAATGGAGGCAGGGCCACACTGGGGTGCTACAGGGTGGGGGGGGTGGCCCTTTACAAGGGCCTTTAACGGGAGCCTTAGATCGGTAAAATACTTATTTTAGATTAACGTGTAGAACATTAAGACTGCAAAGTTTTGTGCAGCTCCATCTGTGACATTTATTTGCAAATCCCCAAGTTAGCTGATTTAGTAACATGTCTGTTTGCAAATCGTTGTATGTGATCCTGAACTTCAGCGGAGAAACAATAAATAGATCATGCCCCAAGCAGCGGAGCTGAATGAAACCTGGCAGCTGAGTGTTGCTGGAGGGTATCTGGGGAATAGGTGACTCCCAGGTGGGTGAGGCCACGGCAGCTGGATTTGTTGGTGTGTCAGGGCAGAAGATGGTGGTTGGTGGAGGTGGCTGGGCAGTAACTAAGAGAGCTGGGTTTGTGGGGTGTGTAGATGGGAGGGAAGTGGACGATGGGAGCAAGCTCAAAGGCAGGGTGAAGCTGGAGAGTAGCAAGACCCACGGGGGCATCCAGGTGGGTAGCTTGAGACAACTGCACTGTTGCCAACTCCCATGATTTCTCCAGGAACGACGGGATTTTGACTGGGGCTGGCCACGTTGCGAGAAGCTCCTGCCCTCTAGCGAATTTCAGCCCCGCCAAGGGAAACCCACCCCTAGATTATCTGCTGGCCCACTGCCTCACCTCCTGGGATAGAGCAGCCAATCAGGGCTGCAGCAGAAAGCAGGCAGAGCTCTCTCTCCCCTGCCCCTCAGCAACCCGACTCCATCCTTACCAAAGGGGAGGGAGACAGAGCATGAGAACCCAGCAAGCTCAGGACCCCTCTGCTCCCACCTGCCCCAACCCTCTCCATCCCTGCAACACAAGGCCTGGGAAGGGGACGAGGGAGAAGGCCTCTGTTCCCAGGCCTGCGGGGGGGAGCGGAATTTAGTGGGGAGTAGAACAGATCCAGGGTGGGGGATGGACAGAACTGTTGTGAGAGCAGAACTGATGCGGGGCAGGACTGATTTGAAGGCTGGGCGGGAGGACAGAAGTGGGGATAAGTGCTCCTGCTGCCAGGCCCAAAATCACCTCACTCAATAAATCTGGGTAAGTGTCACACACACTGGGGGTGGGGGGTGCTAAAGGCAAACGAGACCAAAAAAAACCAGACCATTCTGGGGGCCAATCGCATGATTGCTGGGGGGGTTTGACATGATTTTGAAACCTTTGGGGTTGGCAGTATTGCACCTGAGTTTGTGAAGGGTGACTGGAGGAAGGTGGGGGTACCAGGAGTAGGTGGAGGAGCTAGAAGGGTGACCAAGGGCTGGGTGAAAAGGAGTAGCTGGGGAGAGGGAGCTAGCTGGTTGCTGGATGTGGGAGCCTGGGCTCCTCTCATCTTTTGCCACTGGTTGCCTGCCCCCTCGCAGCAGCTTTTCCCCACCTCAGACCCAGCAGGGGGAACAGCAAGACAGAGGTCATTTGGCTGCCTGCTCAGCAGACAGCATGATGGCTTCCGGGGGCGTAAGGTGCGATCACAGACCATTCCTGTGCAACACTCAGTCTGGGCAGAGGACGTGCCATATTGTAAATGCCAAATGTTCAGAAATCGTGAATGAGGTTTCCCCCGTTCGTGAGATCATCTTACAAACCACAAGCATTTACAATTATCCACTTTGGGGATGTCATAGGGTGGGGTGGGCACACCGGATGTCATAGGGTGGGGTGGGCCCACCCAGACCACCCAGACCACCCAGACCACCCTCCTGCAGCAGACCGTGGCATGACAGACACACCTGCATCGGTTTCCCCCCCCCCGTCAGAGTCCCTAGTAACTCTATGCAACCTTATCCTTTTGTCCATCACCTTGGTTTAAAATAGTCCCCAACAAAAGTCCCAAACATAGTCCATGTCCCAAACCCAGGGCAAACTCAAGACATCTCCCCTTGATGCCCCACATACCACAGATGAGCACCTTCAGCCAGGCCTGGACCCTCTGCCAATCCTCTTTTGTTCCTCTGGCCTAGGCCAGCCACCCCAGCCCTTCTAACCCATGTGCCATTCTGCTCTTCCCAGAAGGAACACCCCATAGCCTCTCAGCTGGGACATCCTTGCCCAGGGAGCATCCCTGTCACAGGCCTTTTCCTCAGTGTAGGCTGAGGAATATTTTTTACACTGGTAGAATTCTCAGAAGTGTAAAAGGTGCAGTACACTGAAAGCAAACAGTTTTACACCACAATGAGAGGATCCTGGTGGGAGGGAGACCAAGTTTAGGTGGGTTAATGGGATTCAGAGGGGTAGGGGAGAGAGAGGAATTGTTCCTTCCATTGGCATTCAGAAGACATATTAAGCAAATCAACCCTATCCCAGTTAATACATTACTGACCTCGAAGGAAAGGTATTAAATCTAATAGGACACAGTCAAAAGGTAAGAGCTGAAAAATGCCTGAAACAATGTGTAAGGCAGCACAGCTGGTGCCAGCAGCTATAAGAGAAAGCTCAGCTTTTTGTCTCTAGCTGTACAGTTAATGGGATGAATTCAGCCCTCAAATACATGCATGCAACTCCCATTGACTCCACTGAGAGTTGCATATGACTATCTGACACTGGATTTAGCTCTTAAAATACATGAGGTAACACTGTGTGCAATAAGCTTGATATATCATTTACAAGATGCTGAGAGATGGAATATGCAGTAATCCTACCAGAGCACAACAAAACAGAGACAAGACAGGTATGAAAAATTGCAGCGTACTTAGTCATTTATCACAGGCTTACAAGTAGTTTACCAAAGTTGGAGGCGATAGAACAACATGCACTTTTGTGTCTTGACTCTTCGAACCAACCCAGACAGCAAGCACACTGCGGCAATCGGATCAACGGGATTCTCCATTTCCACTGGGGGGAGACTAAACACAGTGAAATCTCTTCACAGGTCTTGTCTGTCTCTGATCTCCAGAATTCTGTTAGGAGGAAGCTTCTGCAGTAGGGTATTAACTGATTAAAGAAGGTACCTTAGAGACTAACAAATTTATTAGAGCATAAGCCGTATCTCTGGTCTCAGTCCAATGCCTTAACCATAAGACTACCCGTTCTCCTTCACTGGCGTTTAGTAACCTATCTCTCATAGTGGCCAGTACCTAATGCTTCAGAATGCCCCATAATGGACAATCAGTAAATAGGTTTCAGAGCGGCAGCCGTGTTAGTCTGTATCCACAAAAAGAACAGAAGTACTTGTGGCACCTTAGAGACTAACAAATTTATTAGAGCATGAGCTTTTATGGGCTACAGCCCACTTCATCGGATGCATAGAATGGAACATATAGTAAGAAGATAGATATATACATACAGTTAAGTTGGAAGTTGCCATACAAACTGTGAGAGTTAAGATGAGCTATTATCAGGAGGAGAAAAAAACTTTTGCAGTGATAATCAAATCTGACATCAGGAATCATAACATTCAAAAACCGGTAGGAGAACACGTCAACCTCTCTGGCCACTCAGTAACAGATTTAAAGGTGGCAATTTTGCAACAGAAAAGCTTCAAAAACAGACTCTAAAGAGAAACTGCTGAGCTTGAATTAATATGCAAACTAGATACCATTAACTTGGGTTTGAATAGAAACTGGGCGTAGCTGGGTCATTACACATATTGAATCTATTTCCCAAAGTTAAGTATCTTCACACCTTCTTGTTAACTGTCTAAATGGGCCATCTTGATTATCACTACAAAAGTGTTTTTCTCCTGCTGATAATAGCTCATCTTAACTAATTAGCCTCTCACAGTTTGTATGGCAACTTCCAACTTATCTGTATGTATATATCTATCTTCTTACTATATGTTCCATTCTATGCATCCAGTGAAGTGGGCTGTAGCCCACAAAAACTTATGCTCTAATAAATTTGTTAGTCTCTAAGGTGCCACAAGTACTTCTGTTCTTTTTGTGGATACAGACTAACACGGCTGCCGCTCTGAAACCTATTTACTGATTGTCCATTATGGGGCATTCTGAAGCATTAGGTACTGACCACTATGCGAGATAGGTTACTAAACGCCAGTGAAGGAGAACGGGTAGTCTTATGGTTAAGGCATTGGACTGAGACCAGAGATACGGGTCCAGTTTCCAGCTGTAGCACAAGCTATCTGGTAGACATTGTTCACACCACTTAAACCTCACTGTGTTTCAGCTCCCCGTGCACAAAATGAGGATAATACTTCCTATCTCCCACACTCTGTCCGCCTTATCTATTTAGATTTCAAGCTCTCCATGGCAGGGCCCATGCTGGTGTAATGTTAGTAAAGTGCTTGACATAAGAGAACCTTGATCTCAGTTGGGGCCTTTAGGCACAACTCTAAGACAAATGATCATAGATGAACTGCTGGCGTGGCAATTTCTGTGTCATCCAGTCCACCTCCCTGTCTCAGCAGGATCTGTAGTTCTTAAAAAAATGTTTGAGGCACTTTTCATCTGTGACAATAACTGTATGTGTTTCTCTCTCTCTGAAATGGACTCACACAGTGCATTGGATCCAGGATCAGCTCTGTGATCTATGAGCGGGTAAGTGAGGGCTGCAAGGGAGAGTAGAATACATGTGGCTAGTATAGTGCATTTTTTTCCAATTCCTAGTCACTGAAATCTTTTAAATCATAAGTTGAGTGAACTGGTGCTGATGAAAGTTAGAAATCAATAGCACTGGCAGCTGTATTTATGATGTAAGCTGTTGTTCACCAAATGTCCCTGCTCAGCTCTGTCAAAGCACACTTCATTCCTCACTCTGTAAGATCCCTACTATACTTTAATGCCCAGAGCAGAGATGGCCATTCAAGTTAAATTGAATGCTATAGATAAATATTTATGAGATTATTCATTAAGATCACGGAAGTGATTTTCACTTAAAGACACATGGACAAAAGCCAGAGTCTAGATCTAGGTTTTGAATAACCCAAAGTGAAGGCATGTTGGAATTCAGGATTTTGGCCCATTATAAAAATAAGGGTCATTGTAAAATTTGGATCTGGATGTGGGTTTCACATTTGAAAATCCCCAGTGTTTGGATTCAGGGGTTTGGTTAGTGGGGTTTACCTCTATCCCCACAAGCAGACAAGGTTATTTTTACTTCATGCATTTCATAATGAGATTTATGAAGACCCAAAGAAAAGTTCTATGTACCTTACACCAACAGAAGTTGGTCCAATAAAAGATATTACCTCACCCACTTTGTCTCTCTCATAGTGGACTTTAGACCTTTTAGCAACAATGTCATCCTTTAGATCTTTGCTCCATGGTACTGACTATAGAAAACCATCTGAGTTACACTATATACATTACTTTGTCACACATATATACATCTACCTAAGTACTTATGTGTCCCCCATAACCATGGTTGGCAAATGAGCACCGTACAAACATTAATGGATTTATCCTTACAAAACCCCATGAGATAGGGAAGTATCATTAACATCAATTAACAGAAGAGGAACTACAGCACAGAGAGATTAAGTGACTTGCCCAAGGTTACATACTCAGTATGTAGCAGAGTCAAGAACTGAACCTAAATCTTCTAAATCCCAGTCTAATGCCTTAGCCACAAAAGCATCCTTCCTCGCCGGCTTTGTTCTCATGTCATCAACAGACAAGCTCTTCACCTTGCTATTTTAAGAATAATTATTCTTTAAAGGGAACTAACTAAATAAATAAATATGTAGACTTTGTAAGAGATCATTTACTTTTCCAAACAAAGGAAAGGGAGATAAGAACCAACACAAACGGCTTCCTACAGAAATTGCATCTGATTCGGTGAGTAAAATCTGATGCGTGCGTACAATTGGTGCCTAATTAACCGCTTAAGGACAGATTAATTGCCATATGTTGCCAGGAATGATGGGTGTGCTTCCAGTGCAGAATTAATCGATTACAAATGTCATCTTGTGAAATATACTGCCAGAAAGATTTCCAGCCCTGAGGAAGAAGGAGCAGGAAAGGGGGGGGTGGGGAATTGTGTGTTCAATTGTTTTTTTTCTTTCTTCTGTGGCCGAACACTAGCCTGCTGCATTGCTTTTCTTCTTTCTGCTGTGTCTCAATGCTAGCTGCAAGCAACATCAGAGAATTAGAAGGAAGGAGGAGAGTCCTCTTCCTTCACAATGCAGCAATCAGTGATTTCAGACTACTGATGCTCAAATTTAATGCTGCCTGAGCTGAAAGGAGTAAACTGATGGAGGGATGGACAGCAACCACAGCTTGGAGTGAGGTTGCGCTACCCTTATTCACAGCAAACAGCAACTGAATCTGCAAACAATCTTACTAAAATCAATGGGATGATTCAAGGAGTAAGGTGGTTCTCCTCCCCACATAAATGGGGATTGCAGAATCCAGCCCTTATATGGTGCTTTCTGGCTTAATCTAGCCAAAGCAGGAGTGAGAATATATTAAGTGCCTCAGTAATTACTCAGTCATCACTCAGCTCAAACTCCTTTATGATCTGCTGGATTTAGCCTTAACTTTACATGCTAGTTTTCTTCCTATTTTTCTACTTCATTTTATTTCAGAGTCCATTAAAACCAGGTTTATTTTGTTCTTTTAACTGTTAAAATAAAGCTTTTTTATATTTGAGAGGCGAGAATGAATGGGCGAGAACCACATGAAAATCTCTGCCCCTAAAGAGTCTGTCCCAAACCCACAAATTGCACCACAGTAGGGCCTGATCCAAAGTCCAGTCAAAGCAGTAGGAAGAGTCCAATGGGCTTTGGTTGAGGCCCTTGAAGCCCCACTACTTTTTCTGCAGCATTATGATGAAGGATGAGCTGTAGATGAGAGGTATGAAAACCCTGGAGGACAATCAAAGACTATTATGAGGTGGAAAATATTCTTTCAGCACGTTGAGTGAGTCTGAGTTCCTTTGAAGACAACTTACCCTCATCCTCAGCAACATCAGAAATGAAGGAATCTCAAAGCAGGGCAGCAATGATACCCCAAGACATTATGCGCTCCCATAATGCTGTCCCTGTCTTCAGTGGGAGAACTGAAAAACAAAGCCTGATTTGGCAGAAGTTAATTATAAATGAATCCAGCAACTCTCCATTTCCCCCCCCCCCCCCCCGCACCCAGTATGGACTAGATCTTAATAGAGGATTTGTTCCATGGACACCTCCTCTTCCTTTTGCTCTCCTCCCACCAATTTGTGATCTCATAAAATCCCTTTGGCAACTTTCATAGAAAAGTATTCAGTGTCGTTTTATCTGTCATCTATTGGCATTTAGCAGCTGGAAGAGCGAGGAGAAGGAACCAGCCCCATGCCACCAGCTGGCTCTCTGAAGATTGTCAGCAAGTCTGCTGAAGACTGAAAGGGGGCCTGTCATAAATATAAAGGGAAGGGTAAACCCCTTTGAAATCCCTCCTGGCCAGGGGAAAGCTCCTCTCACCTGTAAAGGGTTAAGAAGCTAAAGGTAACCTCGCTGGCACCTGACCAAAATGACCAATGAGGAGACAAGATACTTTCAAAAGCTGGGAGAAGGGAGAGAAACAAAGGGTCTGTGGCTGTCTGTAGTCGTCTTGGCCGGGGATAGACCAGGAATGGAGTCTTAGAACTTTTAGTAAGTAATCTAGCTAGGTATGTGTTAGATTATGATTTCTTTAAATGGCTGAGAAAAGAATTGTGCTGAATAGAATAACTATTTCTGTCTGTGTATCTTTTTTGTAACTTAAGGTTTTGCCTAGAGGGGTTCTCTATGTTTTTGAATCTAATTACCCTGTAAGATATCTACCATCCTGATTTTACAGGGGGGATTTCTTTATTTCTATTTACTTCTATTTTTTATTAAAAGTCTTCTTGTAAAACACTGAATGCTTTTTCATTGTTCTCAGATCCAAGGGTTTGGGTCTGTGGTCACCTATGCAAATTGGTGAGGCTTTTTATCCAACATTTCCCAGGAAAGGGGGGGGTGCAAGTGTTGGGAGGATTGTTCATTGTTCTTAAGATCTAAGGGTCTGGGTCTGTAGTCACCTAGGCAAATTGGTGAGGCTTTTTACCAAACCTTGTCCAGGAAGTGGGGTGCAAGGTTTTGGGGAAGTATTTTGGGGGGAAGGACGCGTCCAAACAGCTCTTCCCCAGTAACCAGTATTAGTTTGGTGGTGGTAGCGGCCAGTCCAAGGATAACGGGTGTAATATTTTGTACCTTGGGGAAGTTTTTGACCTAAGCTGGTAAAGATAAGCTTAGGAGGTTTTTCATGCAGGTCCCCACATCTGTACCCTAGAGTTCAGAGTGGGGGAGGAACCTTGACATGGTGGCACAGTGGTGGGATTAACCTGAAATAATTTGAGATCCAGTTGAGATTTTTTGAACTAGAAATACAGATTTTAAAAAGGAATTTTTTTTTTCTTTGGAAAGAAAGTCCAGAAAGCAGCTTTGAAACTGAAAGCAGCTTGGTTTCTCTCTGCTTTGTGGCCAAGCAGAGACAAAAGGGGATTATCTTGTGAATTGCAGGTTTTCTTTGCCTGGAGGCAGGGTACTTAACTTTCCTGCAGGGAAATTCACAGTCTTCCAACCCAGAGGTTTTTTTTTTTCTTTTCTTCCTAAAAGTAAATAGGGGGTGTGTGCTCTACCCATTTGCCTGGAGACAAAAGTGGCAGGGTTTTTTTTAGGATTTTGATTTTTTTTGTTTGTTTGTTTTACAAGGAGCACAGGTTTGAAAAGAAATTTTTTTTTCTTTGGGCTGGGTAAGCAGGTTTCCAAGTAGTTGGAGGTTTTTTGCTTTAATTTGGGCCCAGAGCAGAGACAAGGGAATTGTCTTTTTCTGTAGGCTGACAATCACTATCAGAGAATAGGTATTCTATTCCAGCACAGCAAAATTTTACAGCCAAGTTTTGTTTGTTTATTTCTAAACCTCGGGTGTAAAGTTAGTTAAAAACAGAGAGGTTAGAATGGCCAAATCCTCAGCTCGACTACAGCTGGAATTAGCCAAATTTCAGGCTAAGGAAAAACAAAGGGAACATGAAAGACAGATAGAACTCATGCAGCTGAAGAAGGAACAAGAAAGGGAGGCAGAACAACACCAAGAGGCTGCCCACAAGAGGGAAATGGAGGCAAGGAAGCATGTGGAGGAGGAGAAGGAAAAAGAGAGGAAGCATGTGGAGGAGATGGAGGGGATAAAGGCCCAGCAGAATATACCAACAAACCCTAGCAATCCTTCTCCAGGTACCACTTCCCATCCCAGAAAGTTGCCCACCTACAAGGCAGGTGATGATACTGAGGCCTTCTTAGAAAACTTCGAAAGGGCCTGCCTTGGGTACAACATCTCTACTGACCAATACATGGTAGAGCTGAGGCCGCAGCTCAGTGGACCCTTAGCTGAGGTGGCAGCTGAAATGCCTAAAGAACACATGAACAAGTATGAACTGTTTAAATCCAAGGCGAGAGTCAGAATGGGGATAACACCCGAGCAGTCTCGTCGGAGGTTCAGAGCCCTAAGGTGGAAACCAGACATGTCATTTACCCGACATGTCTACCACATTGTAAAACATTGGGATGCCTGGATATCAGGAGCAAGTGTTGAATCTCCAGTAAATTTGCCCTTCCTAATGCAAATGGAACAATTCTTAGAGGGTGTTCCTGAGGAAATAGAAAGATACATCCTAGATGGGAAACCCAAAACTGTAATTGAGGCAGGAGAGATTGGAGCCAGATGGGTGGAGGTGGCAGAGAAGAAGAAAACTGGTCGCAGTTGGAGCGGAGACCAGAAGGGACCACCCCAGACCACACCCTATTACCGGGGGCCGCCCAAAGCCCCACCTACCTCCCAAAGAACCCTCCAGACCCCTTATCGTCCCACCACCCCGTTCTCCAGCAACCCTCCTCGCCCCAGTGACCCGTCAGCTGGACGATGTTTTAAGTGTAACGAGCTGGGGCATGTAAAGGCCAACTGCCCCAAGAACCCCAATAGATTACAGTTCATTGCACCGGAATCACACCAGAGGTCCACAGGCCCAGATACCTCCCAGATACCCTTGGAGCGGAGGGAAACTGTGAGTGTGGGCGGGAAGAAGGTCACCATGTGGAGGGACACCGGAGCACAAGTGTCAGCTATCCATGCTTCCTTAGTGGACCCCAATTTAATCAACCCAGAGATCCAAGTGACGATTCAACCCTTCAAGTCCAACTCTTTCAATTTGCCTACAGCCTAGTTGCCTGTCCAGTACAAGGGCTGGTCAGGAATGTGGACTTTTGCAGTCTATGATGATTATCCCATCCCCATGCTGTTGGGGGAAGACTTGGCCAATCATGTGAAGCAGGCCAAGAGGGTGGGAATGGTCACCCGCAGCCAGGCTAAACAAGCCGTGAGGCCTAGCTCTGTTCCGGAAACTTCTATCAGGACCCAGTCAGAGGTGATGGACCTGGACCCCAGGCCAATGTCTGCAACAGCAGTAGTGGATCCAGTCCCAGAGACCCAGACAGAACCAGTCCCAGAACCGGAACCAGCCGAACAACCAACACCAGACCCCGTGTCAGCACTGAATCCAGTACTTGCAACCTCAACACCAGAGGGCCCCACCGAACCTGAACTGGCAGCAGCTGATAACCCTACACAAGAGGCTCAGCCGGAGCCTGAATCCCAACATAGTGCACCAGCGGAGAGCGGTTCACAGTCAACAGAAACAGCTCCATCCCCTATATCGCTTCCAGAGGGACCAAGCCTAGGTCCACAATCCCATGAGGAACTGATGTCTCCAGCATCAAGGGAACAGTTCCAGACTGAACAGGAAGCAGATGAAAGCCTCCAGAGAGCTTGGACGGCGGCACGGAGCAACCCACCGCCTCTCAGCTCTTCTAATCGATCCAGGTTTGTTGTAGAAAGAGGACTTTTATACAAGGAAACTCTTTCTGGTGGACACCAGGAAGACTGGCATCCTCAGAGACAGTTGGTAGTTCCAACTAAATACCGGGCCAAGCTCTTGAGCTTAGCCCATGATCACCCTAGTGGCCATGCTGGGGTGAACAGGACCAAAGACCGTTTGGGGGGATCATTCCACTGGGAGGGAATGGGCAAGGATGTTTCTACCTATGTCCAGTCTTGTGAGGTGTGCCAAAGAGTGGGAAAACCCCAAGACCAGGTCAAAGCCCCTCTCCAGCCACTCCCCATCATTGAAGTTCCATTTCAGCGAGTAGCTGTGGATATTCTGGGTCCTTTTCCGAAAAAGACACCCAGAGGAAAGCAGTACATACTGACTTTCATGGATTTTGCCACCCGATGGCCGGAAGCAGTAGCTCTAAGCAACACCAGGGCTAAAAGTGTGTGTCAGGCACTAGCAGACATTTTTGCCAGGGTAGGTTGGCCCTCCGACATCCTCACAGATGCAGGGACTAATTTCCTGGCAGGAACTATGAAAAACCTTTGGGAAGCTCATGGGGTAAATCACTTGGTTGCCACTCCTTACCACCATCAAACAAATGGCATGGTGGAGAAGTTTAATGGAACTTTGGGGGCCATGATACGTAAATTCGTAAATGAGCACTCCAATGATTGGGACCTAGTATTGCAGCAGTTGCTCTTTGCCTACAGAGCTGTACCACATCCCAGTTTAGGGTTTTCCCCATTTGAACTTGTATATGGCCGTGAGGTTAAGGGGCCATTGCAGTTGGTGAAGCAGCAATGGGAGGGATTTACACCTTCTCCAGGAACTAACATTCTGGACTTTGTAACCAACCTACAAAACACCCTCCGAACCTCTTTAGCCCTTGCTAGAGAAAACTTACAGGATGCTCAAAAAGAGCAAAAAGCCTGGTATGATAAACATGCCAGAGAGCGTTCCTTCAAAGTAGGAGACCAGGTCATGGTCTTAAAGGCGCTCCAGGCCCATAAAATGGAAGCATCGTGGGAAGGGCCATTCACGGTCCAGGAGCGCCTGGGAGCTGTTAATTATCTCATAGCATTCCCCACCTCCAACCGAAAGCCTAAGGTGTACCATATTAATTCTCTAAAGCCCTTTTATTCCAGAGAATTAAAGGTTTGTCAGTTTACAGCCCAGGGAGGAGACGACGCTGAGTGGCCTGAAGGTGTTTACTATGAAGGGAAATGTGCTGGTGGTGTGGAAGAGGTGAACCTCTCCATGACCCTTGGGCGTATGCAGCGACAGCAGATCCAGGAGCTGTGCACTAGCTACGCGCCAACGTTCTCAGCCACCCCAGGACTGACTGAACGGGCATACCACTCCATTGACACAGGTAATGCTCACCCAATTAGGGTCCAACCTTACCGGGTGTCTCCTCAAGCTAAAACTGCTATAGAACGGGAGATCCAGGATATGTTACAGATGGGTGTAATCCGCCCCTCTGAAAGTGCATGGGCATCTCCAGTGGTTCTAGTTCCCAAACCAGATGGGGAAATACGTTTTTGCGTGGACTACCGTAAGCTAAATGCTGTAACTCGCCCAGACAACTATCCAATGACACGCACAGATGAACTATTAGAGAAACTGGGACGGGCCCAGTTCATCTCTACCTTGGACTTAACCAAGGGGTACTGGCAGGTACCGCTAGATGAATCTGCCAAGGAAAGGTCAGCCTTCATCACACATCTCGGGCTGTATGAATTTAATGTACTCCCTTTCGGGCTGCGAAATGCACCCGCCACTTTCCAAAGACTTGTAGATGGTCTCCTAGCGGGATTAGGAGAATATGCAGTCGCCTACCTTGACGATGTGGCCATATTTTCGGATTCCTGGGCAGACCACCTGGAACATCTACAAAAAGTCCTTGAGCGCATAAGGGAGGCAGGACTAACTGTTAAGGCTAAGAAGTGTCAAATAGGCCTAAACAGAGTGACTTACCTTGGACACCAGGTGGGTCAAGGAACTATCAGCCCCCTACAGGCCAAAGTGGATGCTATCCAAAAGTGGCCTGTCCCAAAGTCAAAGAAACAGGTTCAATCCTTCTTAGGCTTGGCCGGTTATTACAGACGATTTGTACCGCACTACAGCCAAATCGCTGCCCCACTGACAGACCTAACCAAAAAGAAACAGCCAAATGCTGTTCAGTGGACCGGAAAGTGTCAGAAGGCCTTTAACAAGCTTAAAGCGACACTCATGTCTGACCCTGTACTAAGGGCCCCAGACTTTGACAAACCGTTCCTAGTAACCACAGATGCATCCGAGCGTGGTGTGGGAGCAGTTTTAATGCAGAAAGGACCTGATCAAGAATTCCACCCTGTAGTGTTTCTCAGCAAAAAACTGTCTGAGAGGGAAAGCAACTGGTCAGTCACTGAAAAAGAATGTTATGCCATTGTCTACGCTCTGGAAAAGCTACGGCCATATGTTTGGGGACGGCGTTTCCACCTGCAAACCGACCATGCTGCACTAAAGTGGCTTCACACCATCAAAGAAACTAACAAAAAACTTCTTCGGTGGAGTTTAGCTCTCCAAGATTTTGATTTCGACATCCAACACATCTCAGGAGCTTCTAACAAAGTGGCTGATGCACTCTCCCGTGAAAGTTTCCCAGAATCAACTGGTTAAAATCGTCCTTGAGATGTGGAAAATATTGTTAGTCTTTATGTACTTGGTAGTATATTTAGAGATGCATGTGTCTTATTAACTCTGTTTTCCTAGAGCTCCAGGAAGAAATCCCAGCCAGTGTTTCACCCTAGCTGAGATTTGGGGGGCGTGTCATAAATATAAAGGGAAGGGTAAACCCCTTTGAAATCCCTCCTGGCCAGGGGAAAGCTCCTCTCACCTGTAAAGGGTTAAGAAGCTAAAGGTAACCTCGCTGGCACCTGACCAAAATGACCAATGAGGAGACAAGATACTTTCAAAAGCTGGGAGGAGGGAGAGAAACAAAGGGTCTGTGTGTCTGTCTATATTCTGTCTTTGCCGGGGATAGACCAGGAATGGAGTCTTAGAACTTTTAGTAAGTAATCTAGCTAGGTATGTGTTAGATTATGATTTCTTTAAATGGCTGAGAAAAGAATTGTGCTGAATAGAATAACTATTTCTGTCTGTGTATCTTTTTTGTAACTTAAGGTTTTGCCTAGAGGGGTTCTCTATGTTTTTGAATCTAATTACCCTGTAAGATATCTACCATCCTGATTTTACAGGGGGGATTTCTTTATTTCTATTTACTTCTATTTTTTATTAAAAGTCTTCTTGTAAAACACTGAATGCTTTTTCATTGTTCTCAGATCCAAGGGTTTGGGTCTGTGGTCACCTATGCAAATTGGTGAGGCTTTTTATCCAACATTTCCCAGGAAAGGGGGGGGGGTGCAAGTGTTGGGAGGATTGTTCATTGTTCTTAAGATCCAAGGGTCTGGGTCTGTAGTCACCTAGGCAAATTGGTGAGGCTTTTTACCAAACCTTGTCCAGGAAGTGGGGTGCAAGGTTTTGGGGAAGTATTTTGGGGGGAAGGACGCGTCCAAACAGCTCTTCCCCAGTAACCAGTATTAGTTTGGTGGTGGTAGCGGCCAGTCCAAGGATAACGGGTGTAATATTTTGTACCTTGGGGAAGTTTTTGACCTAAGCTGGTAAAGATAAGCTTAGGAGGTTTTTCATGCAGGTCCCCACATCTGTACCCTAGAGTTCAGAGTGGGGGAGGAACCTTGACAGGGCCACAGTTTGAGAACCACTGAGTTATGCAAAAAAGCATTTTCTGCAGAAGAATCAATAATGCTGAGAAGTGGATCTGCCCAATGAAGTCTCAGTTTTTGGTACAATGATGGGATTTTTACTGACAAAACGGAAGAGCTCAAGACCAGAAAATGAAGAGGGACCGTTAGAATTACTGGAATAGCGGAAAACCACTTTTGTACAGAAAATATTAAATCAACTTTAAACTATGACCAGGAGGCACCTAAATATTGCCAGAGAGTAGGCTCACTGGGCATTAAAGCAGGATCAAAATAAGGTGAAGCATCTAGAATACTGGGAGTAAAAGCATTATGATTTGTAGGTTAAAGACCTGATCCTGCAAGAGGCTGAGTCCACCAGTGGACTGCAGAATGTTGCTTTTGCACGCAATGACACCAACATGCTTTGAGTTTAAATACTGCCTTTAAAAGAATGTTCAATGCAGAGGCATAATTACAGAGGGACAGGGAGAGATGGTGGGGATTAGTTTAGGAACGGGGAATGACACCTAAACTGGCTGGCAGGGAAGGCAGCAGAGAAGGGAAGACAAGGAGAATCCAGCCTTTTCCACTCTCACATTTGGATGGCAAGTCTCACAACATTTGGCATTTTTCTTAAACCCAGCTGCTGGAAGCAACCGTTTAAGTGGGGGCTGGAGGGAAACATGCACGTCAAGAAAAGAAAGAAAAAAAGGGAAATTTTTAGCCCCTATGATTGTAGAAACACCCCCATTTAAAGAAAACAGAATGTAACGCATATCTAACTAGATTGCTTATTAACCCTTTACAGGAGTTCTGACCTGCATTCCTGCTCTGGTCCCGGCAAAAGCATCACACAGACAGAGAGAACCTTTGTTTCTCCCCACCCCAGCTTTGAAAGTATCTTGTCTCCTCATTGGTCATTTTGGTCAGGTGCCAGCAAAGTTATCTTAGCTTCTTAACCCTTTACAGGTGAAAGGGTTTGTCCTCTGGCCAGGAGGGATTTAAAGGTGTTTACCCTTCCCTTTATATTTATGACAAGCGCTGATCAGGTTCTCCCCACTCCTCCAACTAACTGCTACTCCTCAGTCAACTGTTTCGCTTGTAGGCTCAATAGGCAGTAGAAACTGCAGCTGTAATCTCCTGATAGCAGGGTCTGCTATGACCCTTGCAAAGTGGTCAAGGAGCATGTACCTGTGGTACCAACCAGCAGCTGGCACTGCTCGTGCCATGCCTGGCCCCTTCCTTTGCTAGGTCTCAGAGTGTTCAGGAACTCAGCTGGGACACGGAGCAGTGCTGATGGGGGCAGCAAATTCTGCTCCCCTCCCAGAGGAGGGCAGGGGGACAAGGGGGAGGAGATATAGAGCACAGCAAAGAGGGAGAAGCCATGTGGTGGACAGGCAGAATCATCCCAGATATCCCAGGCGCTGATCAGCGAGGCCCAGTGGCGAGTGGGAGGCGCTGGGGGAGAGAGGGAGGACCTGCCGCACCCACCATTTTTCCCCCGTGGGTGCTCCAGCCCCGGAGCACTCACGGAGTCAGTGCCTCTTGTTTGTTCCAACTCGCATGCTAGTGCTAGGTTTTCTTGCTTTTTGTCTCTGCTTCTCTCTCTGTTCTTGTCTGTCCCCAGTTTCAGTGTCTCCCCCTCACTCCCGATCACAATACCCACCTCCACCTGCATCGTGTCAGTTTCTGGTCAGGTTCAGTGAAACTTTGTTTTAGGTGTGGTCACTTAACTGTCTATTCTAACTATCCTAAATGAAGAACTTGTTCACACATCAGTTTGAATAAAGTTTTACTTGACCCAGTATAAGGTTTCACCCAGCACCTAGCATTACAAAGTTTAAATGGCAACCACTGGGTAATGCTCATAAAATATTGTTTTGGGAACTGGGAATGTTTGTTTGCAAGTGTTTATCATCACTGTTTTTTTAAAAAAAATGTTTCATCCATGTGTCTGCTGTCTGTGTCAGAGAGGAAGACAGACAAGGGGTCAGATTGTTCCCTATGTAGGAAAAATCTGTTTAGGAGACAGGTATCAGCTCTGGGTTCTAGACAGTCAGGCGTGGTGGCTGAGAACAGGTACCAAGGGTCAAAGCCAGTTGAGACGAAGGAAAGAGATGGTTGCAAGGAGGGAAAAGTTCTGATGGATTTAGCACCCCTTGAAAAGTAATTAGTGTACAAAGCAAATGTGAAGAGGCATATTTATTTAGAAATGAAGCTTTAGAGTGTAGCAGTTTTAGACTAAATCTCAAGGCCATATACTCTGATCTTGTCTAAGTATTATCTGCTATAAATAGTAATTTGAATAATGATGAAGACATTTAGATGTTATTTGTGAAATGTTCCCCTTATAACTTAATTCATGTTAATAGGTCAAATAATGTAGAATTGTTGTCTATGTGTTTAACCAAACAGGAAATGCTGTGCTGTGAGGGGTTAAAAATCTGTAAAATACTTCCATAAAACCTAATCTTGCAAAGATTTACCCACATCCTTAACTTTATACATAGGAATAATCCCTTTGCCTTTAAAGAGACTGCTCATGTGCCTGAAGTTAAACATGTGTGAGACTTTGCAGGATCAGGGTTTTGGCACTTACTTACAGTTACGCTTTTAAGCAGTAGTCCCATACTAAATCAGGACAGCTACTGCTGGAGTGGTCCGGAGAGTTGCTATACCCATATGTTCTCAACACCATTGACATTTGACCGAGCCATTCCCCCATTCAAATGGAAGGGTGGCTGGTGCATGGAATCGTTACACCACTCAAATTTGGCCAGGCTGCCCTTCCATCCAGATGCGGGGACAGCTGGACCAAATGGTATTGTGACCTGTGCACAGGGGGTTTCTTACTGTATGGAAGAATGCCCAGGAGGCGCCCAGAACTCAACTGCTGGTGGCCTGTGCACGGGCACTGTGTTTGTAAGAAAGAGGGGAGACTTTCTGGCTGAGGGAGACCCAGGGTCTCTGTGCGTGGGGGCATGAGTGGGTACCCGAATTGAGTCCCTGCTGGTGGGGAGTGAGGACTGGAATTTGCCTTCCCCCCATATAACTTACTTGATGTCACTGAGCAAAACCCAGACAAAATTCACCTCTATCTATGGAGCAATAAAAGATTTGTTCATAGCTCCAGAAAATCTGAAAATGTCTATTGAAAAACATCATTCTAGATGACCTCCTGAGGTCCCTTCCAACCCTGATATTCTATGATTCTATGATTCACAATAGATTGGAATCAGCTTATATCACCATCTTGAGATTCCAGGGAGAAAACTTTGGGATTTTTTCCCCAGCAGATAAATCTTTTCTCAGTCTCCTTTATTGTCTTATATAGATAATTTTAAATAATTCTTTTCTTCTTCAATATGAAAAATATAAAAAGGGGAAAATTATTTTCTACAGTAGCATGTTTCCCCATCCCACCATTTTAGAAACTGGAAAAAGGCTTTCTTTTAGGAAACTAAAAATAAAGAGCTAAATATAGGCAGACAAGAACTTGTCACTTATATTGAGTGTTTTCACAAGATCCAGTAATTTACGGACAAAGTTCTCCAAACTGACCTTTTAAGTACTAGACAATTTATATTTGAAGGGGTGTGGGAGAGAGAGACAAATCAAGGAGTTTCTAATATTATTATGACATGCCCTTGATGAGGGATAAAATGGTTGAAACCACTTGCAGTATTAGGGTTTTATACTGCTGCCCACCACCATGGTATCAATCTGACCACCTTCCATGTAAAATAGATTGACAAAAGCAAAGTCCCTATGGAATTTCAGGCTCTTCTCCATTTTTGGTTTATAGAAAGTTCTGCTTGGGGAACCTTTTTCGGGGATTAGAGGGTTTGGTGAAGGTGCAAAAGCAGGCCTAGCGGATGTTGTGAAGTTCATTCTTGTTATGGTGGATGAGCTTTATCAGAGAGGAAGATCTTGCAGTGGTTTTAAAAAGTGGTACAACTCTGGATTTTTCCATTCTGCTCTGGACTTTTTTTCCTTGACAGATCCCCTCAACTGAAAAGCTTTATCCCTGGCTCTCAAGTGCTTCTTCTTTTAGAACATGCTTGAGAAAACTTTGAGGTTGTCATATTGTGACATTAAAATTTTAAGCAGGAATATTTTAAAATAATAATAGTTGAGTTTAATTGGCCATTATTAAAATATATATTGTCACTTTCT
The DNA here is from genome assembly GCF_965140285.1 of Lepidochelys kempii. NCBI lineage: Eukaryota > Metazoa > Chordata > Testudines > Cheloniidae > Lepidochelys > Lepidochelys kempii. The sequence goes on along the minus strand of NC_136392.1, from coordinate 24,315,963 downwards.
AAAAAAATGTATATTTTTATTACAGTATTGTCCAGAGACCCCAGTCAAGATTGGGGTCCTACTGCATTGGAGAAAACAATTTTGGAGCCTAAAAGTTGAATGTGATTTGCACAAAACTTGTGTTTACATTCTCTTAATTTGTATTTTTTATTTTTACTTGATTTCCTAAGACTTTTCAGCAAAGGTTAAATGTCTTTTCATTGGGTTAATTTTTCCAGTAATGATACTGAGTAATCCCCCAACTGGATGTGAATTTATCTAATTTATGGGTATCTTTTCTTTTTACTAAAGTTAGACACCAGCTCTGTCTCCTCTAATATCATGTCTAGGACCATTATTGTCACATGTTACATAATATGCTATTACAGCGAATATTAAATCTCAAATTATGGGCTTTTATGTTAATCTGGATTGTGCTGTACAAAATAATGTTTGAACATGACTATGAAATACTTAAAATGATCAAATTAAAGATAAAAGTGCTGAATGAATCATGCAATAAAGGGGAAAGGAGCTAGTCATATTTGACAAAGGTGAAGGCAGACATAAAAGAGAGGCTGGATCGATGATATTAGAACATCAGGTGTATCTAAAATGTAGGCTGCAATTGCAAGACCTCATTGTCATAAAATCTGACAATTCTTTAATGCAGCTCAAGCCCTCACACAGTTGTGTCTGTTTCTCCTACAACTGAAACACCTCATTTTCCCCTGCTCCATCCTATCTCAAACCACATCCATGTGCAGTTCAGTCAGGGGTGGGGAGGGAAGCTCATTATAATATTGTCTATTCCTTCTGTAATTCAAAGAAATGAATCGTTATTACCATAAGAGCAGAGTTAAATATGTAAAAACTAAAAACATAAAGAGGGTTATTTCAGTCTAGTCAGGGCTTGTACACGTAAAGAAAATATTTGTGGAGATACTTTAAATGCCTAAAGACAAAATTGTATAGTAGCAGGGGATCTTAATGGTGTTAGTGCTCTTGGAGATCATTTGGAGCCCCTAGTATAATTTTATAAATGTTCAAAAATCTCTTATGTATTATTTATACTGCTGTACATGCAATCATAGACCAGAATCCCATTGTGCTAGGCTATATACAGTCATTGTGACTCTGGTAGATGTCTGGAAATGTAAGAAAACTCACCAATGGACAATATATTTCTTTTTTCATTCTATCACTAGACACATTCCAGGATAGATCTATGCTCCGATCTTGCAATTTGATCTATATGAGCAAAGCCTTTTTCCTTTGCAAAGCCTTGTTGACGACAAGTGCTCTCTGTGCAGAAACAAGATTCTATCCATGTAAATCCTATTGTAGGATCAAGGCAAATAATAAGTGTCAGGTGGAAAATATTATTAAGTGTGGCATAGGACATGTTACTATAACAGATCATACATAAGTCACCCTTTTTTATTAGTTTAAATAGATCGAATAAGTATAATCTAATACAGTACTCAGCAGACTGCTCTTGAAGAATGAGGAAGTAATAAATTAAATCAACATAATTGATATAGTGAGTAAAACTAGCTATTAGCAAATCATCTTTTTGCAAAACTGTCTGGATACAGGTGAGGCTACTTTTGGAACCAAGATCACCTTAATTGTTTTCTGCCACAAGCAAAAGTAGCATCTTTTTAAAACGAGTAGGAGACAAACATACAGTCAAACATCAGAGTTACGAGCACCAGAGTTATGAACTGACCCGGTAAACCACACGCTTCACTTGGAACTGGATGTATGCAATCAGGCAGCAGCAGAGACAAAAAATAAATACAAATTTTAAAAAAAGGCAAATACAGTACAGTTCTGTGTTAAACTACTAAAAAAAGTTTTAAAAAGGATTTGGCAAGGTAAGGAAACTGTTTCTCTGATGTTTCGCTTAAATTAAGATGGGTAAAAGCAGCGTTTTTCTTCTGCATAGTAAAGTTTCAAAGCTATATTAAGCCAGTGTTAAGTTGTAAATTTTTGAAACACCCACAATAGCATTTTGTTTAGAGTTACGAACATTTCAGAGTTACGAACAACCTCAATTCCAGAGGTGTTTGTAACTCTGAGGTTCTACTGTAATTAAGGTAAAAGCATTCCAAAATAAGTGCAAAGAAAAAGGACTTTTTTTAACAAAGGGATGAAATCAATGCCCTGCAGCTAAACACAACTGAGCAAAGTATGACACAAAACATTGCTCAGAAAAGACAAAGCCAACATAGTATTGACACATTGATGCTTAAGAGACAAACATCTTAATGACTGCAATTAAAAACAAGATAGCACCATTGCCAATAAAAGATAAGATTGTAAAGAGGACTATGTTCCTACCATATAAATATATATCACTCTGAACACCTGAATAATAGTCATTTATTATTTCAATCAGCATCCAAAGGTGTGCTAAACACTTTCAGAACAGCAAGATGACAGGATCCCAGCTCCTAAGAGCTTATGCCCAGATTCATAAAAGTGCTTAGACACCGAAGAGTCAAGCTTAGGCACCTAAGTTCCAGTTGTGGCTCCACTGCAATCCATGAACTCACACCTAGGGCTCCAAGCTCCAGAGTCATAGGATGGCATCACTGTTGCTCTCACTGTGATCTTGGATTCCCACAAGGAGCAGATTGCCTGCATCAAGCAGCGAGACAGACAAAGACTTGGGCCCCCTCAAAGTAAATCTGGACAAACCATGGCATCTTTGGGGTGGGATGGAGAAGAGACTGCCTACTAGTGTTAGGGCAGCTGAGGGTGCCCTGGACATTACTGCTTCTGGTTTGGGCAAGGGTGTGGAAGAGAGAAAACAAACCAAATTCAGTGGTGATGTGGAAGGTAACATAAGTTAGATTCCCTTACATTCATTTAGGGCTTGTCTACATGGTGATTTAGCATGCGGCAAGCCAGGGTGTTAATCGACAGCGCCCTCACTTGCCACTTCCCAGAGTGTCTTGGGGACTCTGCTACTGTGCACTAAAAGTGAGAGTACATCAAAGCACCCTGCAGAACCTCTAGTGCGTGACAGCGTGGTCCACAAGGTGACTTAGTGCACAGCAGGCTAAGGTGCTGTACATTCACACTCTGGCTTGCCACACTCTAAGTCATTGTGTAGCCAAACCTTTAGTTTCCTATAGATCTACTTATGCTCTCTCATTTGTCTGTTTACTGGGAAACTTGCTTGCTGCAGGGCTGGAAGAGAAAAGCAGGAACAGCAGCAGGAAGGGGTGCAAGAATGTGCAAGTTAGAGCAGACCTTACCCTACTTTATTTACAGATTCTCACTTCTTTGAGCTCCTCAGTGTAAACTGAGCGGTGGAAGCATGGGCAATAAGTGAACATAAGGGAGTCTAACTTACACCGTCTCATCCTTGAATTTGGCCTACTTAGTGATGGACTTTCACTTACTGCTCTAAGTTTGCTTGTGTTTTGGTTTAAACCAGATCCCTAATTTATTCCTGCATGGTGCTTTGTTTAAGGATAAAGTTTACAGCCTATTTTCTGTCTCATCATTTCTGGTTTATACTATGATACAGAGCTCATTGGTGCCTGGATGCATGTGCCACTCTTGAGAAGATTACACAAAAGGGATTTAAAACAAACAAAATCTTTTGGCTACAGCAGAGAATGGCTCCAGTCCACCTGAGCACAAAGAAGAGATCCAGGTTTGCTACTTGCCATCTGGGATTTTTCATTCCTGCAGGCTGCAGACCATGCCATGTGCGTGAACTGCTTCTGTGAACACTCCTGCCAACTGTGTCCCGGTGCCAAATGGTTTGTAGTTTTCACTCAAGGCTCTTGCTCAGCAGCTGAAAGCTCAAAGAGGGAGGGCTATTGAAAATGGGACTAAGTACTGCCCAGAGGGACATGGAGCACAATTATTTTATAACCTATTTGTGGTCGCTCCCACCTTCTATCAGGTCAGGGAAGATGTGGAGGAAGAACAATTGAGGAGTCTTGCTTATTGTTACTAATTATTTCTTTGTGAGCACCAGTTTTCCTTGCATATTCAGAGTAGAAGTAAGCTTTTTGAGAGGAGCAATGTGAGAATATTTTGCAAAATGCACAGACTGTAGGGATGTGAATTTGGCAAGGACAAAGGTTTGCAGAAGTGTACCAGTTCCATGCATCCAGAATGAGAGCTTGCTATGTGCTCCAAGAGGAGTCAATGGAAGGGAAATGTCCTTTGTTTGGTTTTGTGACACACCTAGGACTTTTTTTTTGCTTGATAGTCAAAACTGAATTCTGCAAAAACATTCCATTCCCCTCTCCTCGTCCCCTATAGATTAGGCTAGTATTTTTTCCAGGGGAAATGTAATTTCAAAACAAAACAGTCATTTCAAATGCATTGGAAACTTGCAGTACAAACAAAGAATTTAGTTGGAAAGTCATTCTTGCTACCTATTTATTTCCCAGTATTCTATCAGAGGGTCATTGACATGTAGGATTGGAAGGAACACTGAGAAGTCACCAAGTCCAGCCATCTGTGCTGAAGCAGGACTAAGATCATCCCTGACAGGTGTTTGTCCAACCTGTTCTTAAAAACCTCTATCATGGGGATTCCACAACCTCCCTTGGAAGCCTAGTCCAATGCTTAACTGCCCCTAAAGTTAGAAAGTTTTCCTAATACCTAACCAAAATCTTCCTTGCTACAGATTAAGCCAATTACTTCTTGTCACTTGCTCAAGCCAATAAGGGGGAAAAAAAACCCTCTAAACAGAAGGACAAATCCACCAAGCTTGTGCTTATTGTAAATTCTTATCCCCAAGTTGGTTTGAAAAGGTCATTTTAGTCCCAGAGTTTAGGTTAACACTTCCTAGAAGAAAGCATTCTGTCAAAGAGTAACCTTACACAGCTTAAGGGCACTAAAAAATTGCAATGTCCTGAAATGGAGGGGTATTTGAGGGAAACTAATGATGACATCTTAGGTAGCCTAGCCAGGTTGCTTAGAGAAGCCCTGTTAGCTTAGTCTCTTTGCTTGCTCTCTACTGCCTCTTGACTTTTTCCATAAGTAACTAAAAACTCACACAACACAACTCGTCCTTTCAGTTTTCATCCCACCTTGATGAAGAAACAGAGCTTTACAATTCTAATGCTCCACCGCTGTGTGCATGCCAAAAGTTTGCTCCTAGAATGGCAGCTCATGCAACAGCACTGCCTTATCTACACAGCACAGAGATTTGAAGGGGTTTAAAAAGGCTTACAGAAATTCAAAAGTGGACTTCTTTATTTAACATCCTTTCCCGACATGTTCTATGTAATCTGACATACATGTTCCCCCAACGCACACCCTCTCCTCACCACACACAGACTCCCCTCAACATTCACAAACACACCTCACTCCCATCACACTCCTACTCTAATGCTCCTGTTTCACAACCCAGTGGATTGCTCTGGGAAAATACAAACTACTACAAAATACAAACATTTAAAATGATTGAACTTAATGAGTTTCATTAACTGGATGTAAATGTAACCTGGTTTACTCCAGAGATGGGACTGTCTCTTTAAATTGAAATTATAAATGAAGGCAGGATATTTAAAGCGAAGGAAAAAAAAATAAGCAATTCAGAGTTAGGAGAAGAATTGGAGTGAAAGTATAGCACTATAGCACTGCAATATTTCAGCTTCCATGCAGCCTTTTGATAGATATTTGTTAGAGATAGACAGGCTTGGCAGAATTCAATTTTTATTTTATTTTTTACAGTTTCAATGGATGTCAATTTTTATGTGTAAGTATTTGTTATTTTTATTGATTTAAATTTTCACAGTTGTGCAAAATTATGGGATTTAAGCACTTATTTAGATTATTATCAATTTAAATTTTCACAGTTGTGGGAAATTATGGAGGGTCAGACAGTAGATGATAGTAGATGCTGAGATTCAAAAAGTTAAAGCTTTATAACTGTTAAACTTTATAACTGTTAAAACACAAACTGTCAACATATCATCAACATTTTAGCCTTCAAGCAAACTTTAATAAGTTCTCAAGCAGTATTTTTCTAACTTTGTCTACATGTAAATTTCAATGAGCATCAATGGACATATTTTTTCATAGGTTTGAGTACCTACGGTGAAACTGACATTTATCAACTTTTACCAATAAAAATCAAATCCTTACAACCCTATTTATAGAACAGTGGGTAAAACACTCTTGTTCCAACCTGGTAAGTACAGCTGTGGTGAGCAGGGAGTGCTTTGCTGCAGGGGGCTGAGTTCCCGATAATCATTCCATAGTGAGATGTCTTCTTTGCACTTGCACATGTATTGATAAAATGTGTCCAGCTGGACATGGCTGTGGTCAACCAGTGCAAACAAAGCCAAGGGTAATCTCTTTTGCTTATTAGACATGATAAAATGTCACTGAGGGTTTGTCTAGATTAGGAAGAGAGGTTGAGATGAGGTTGTGATTAACATGACCTTTTCCTAGTGTAGCTTCAGGTCCATGCTGTCTACTGCAATTTAGCTGGTTGAGATAGACTCTAAGGTTGAACTCAGCCAGCTAAATTAAGGAGAAGAGTGTTAACCAGGGAAATGGTGCGGATTTGGCTGATTCATTAGCTGATTTCAGAACTTCTCTTCTTCAAATAGATTAATCTAATAGGATTAAGAAATGGTTTTAGGCCTCTGTAACTTCCTGTGTTGAGCACAAAAGTTAAACTGTGAGTAAATGAAGTGAGAAAATGAAGGGGAGGGGTTGGCAGCTGGAGCTGTTGTGTCCTAACAGAGCCTGGGGAGGAGACACATCGCATTCGCCCATAATTGTGTTAAAATAAAGAGCAAGTTTTCGGTTGAGTTACAAAGAATAAAGTTATTCCTGAGAAATTAAAGCTGTTCATGCTTTACTAACTGTGTACTACCACACACACCCCTGTTCAGATCCCACCCCCGTACCCATTTCAATGTTCCTAAACCCATCATAAATGCTCCTTCCCTGGCACCAACATACAGGCTCCTCAGCTCCACCAACATCGCTTACACCGCAGAACAAACTAGACACACTACACAAATGTGCGTCCCGTCATAGACACACAAATCAAAGCAAATTTCCTAAGAAATATTTAAATTTGCCGTCCACAAAGGGGTGAGCGCAACTGCTAGCAAGACTGAAGAGGACTGTAATCCAGTTGAGTGTAATCCAGTTGAGCCCCCTTTGCCAGAGCAACAGATTGGTGGATACCAATATGCAGAGATTGTAAATTAAGGAATCAGGGAGCGGGCTGTGTAGGCTAGGAGTGCCCTGGTATAGGTGACCAAAAGAGGAAATCTTTAAACAAAGATCACTCAATATTACAGCAAAACTGCTGAAAAAAGTTGTTTTAGTCCATGTTTTGTACGACTGGATGGAATGTTTTACCCAAATGCTTAATTATGATCTCTCCATGCTGTGTGTCTTCATTTAAAAAAATGTTTAATGTTCTCTCTTAGTTCAGATGGCAGAGCATGCTCTTCTCAGTCCCTCAGAGTTTTGGGACTGATAACTCTTCAAGCTACCCTGTTTCACAAGGCTATGTTGTCGGTAGGTACCGGTATGCTGCTCTGCCCTTGTTCTACGATGATAACAGTCGACTGCGTGTGTGTTCCTTCTGTGTGCGCCATGTTAGATCATGATTCCTATAGCGGACAGCTCGCTTACTCACCAGAGCAGCAGTTGGGGTCACCAATGTTGTCGGTAGCTACCGGTATGGTGCTCTGCTCTTGTTCGATGATGATAACAGTTGGCTGAGTGCCTGTTCCCTCTGTGTGCTGCCTCAGCTCTGTGCAGATCGCTAACACAACAGACCCCGAGAGAACCCCCAAAGACCACAGACTCTAGTAAGGTACGAAGGAACCCAAGCCAGGTTTATTGTCAAATGAAGCACAGTAATAGTTCCTGTCATAAATAGAAAGGTAAGGGTAAACACCTTTAAAATCCCTCCTGGCCAGAGGAAAAACCCTGTCACCTGTAAAGGGTTAAGAAGCTAGGATAACCTCGCTGGCACCTGACCAAAATGACCAATGAGGAGACAAGATACTTTCAAAGCTGGGGGGGGAGAAAAAAAGGTTCTCTCAGTCTGTATGATGCTTTTGCCGGGAACAGAACAGGAATGGAGTCTTAGAACTTAGTAAGTAATCTAGCTAGATATGCATTAGATTCTGATTTCTTTAAATGGCTGAGAAAATAAGCTGTGCTGAATGGAATGTAGATTCCTCTTTTTGTGTCTATTTGTAACTTAAGGTTTTGCCTAGAGGGATTCTCTATGTTTTGAATCTGATTACCCTGTAAGGTATTTACCATCCTGATTTTACAGAGGTGATTCTTTTACTTTTTCTTCTATTAAAATTCTTCTTTTAAGAACCTGATTGCTTTCATATTGTTTTTAAGATCCAAGGGTTTGGGTCTGTGTTCACCTATGCATATTGGTGAGGATTTTTATCAAGCCTTCCCCAGGAAAGGGGGTGTAGGGAGGATTTTTTGGGGGGAAAGACATTTCCAAGCGGGCTCTTTCCCGGTTATATATCTGTTAGACACTTGGTGGTAGCAGCAATAAAGTCCAAGGGAAAAAGGAAAATAGTTTGTACCTTGGGGAAGTTTTAACCTAAGCTGGTAAAAATAAGCTTAGGGGGTTTTCATGCAGGTCCCCACATCTGTACCCTAGAGTTCAGAGTGGGGAAGGAACCTTGACAGTTCCCTATAGACTCTACTGGGCATACTATGAATTTGTGCTCCCTGACAATGGACACAGTTCAGTCAGTGGTGGGACAATTCACTGCCCCCTAGGCTGGACAAAGATGTGCGCTCCTGGACCTGCTTTTACACACTTGCAGGACAGATTACTTATCATAGTTCAAACAAATCTATCCATCATGTTGTCATTTTGACCCTGTCTTTAAGATGCACCTGCCTGTTCCTTGTTATGTCTGTGGAGAGTTCTGATGCTGTCTTGGCGCAGGTTCCTCTCATTAGCACTTATGTGCGTGTGTGCATGTGCTTCTAACCTTTTCTTGCCAACTTCTGTGAGTGGGACCTGCCTCTGGCTCACAGCCCAGCTTTGCTTAACTCTGCCTGGAAGTACTTTGGTTCAGGCTTCAGGCCGGGCTTCTGATACAAGAATTTATATTTCAGGGCCTCCTCTTACTACAGGCTATGTGAGAGAGGGAAGGAGAAGCCAATTGAAAATAATTGCATCCTGCGGTGATGGAGTTATCACCATGAAAATATGATTAGATTCCTAGGAATACATGCTGCTCTCAGATGAAGTTGTGCTCCCCAGTTAGTAGAGAAAATTACATCCCAAGCCACTACTCACCAAGTTGCATTCAGGGTCCCAGTTTGGCTCCACAATGGGATTGTTATTTTAAAAGCAAGAATTAGCAGCAGCCAAAGCAACAAAATAAACATAGCACTGGGGAAAAAAGTTAACACTGCCTTCCCCCGACCTGAGAGAGTAAAATTCTGACCTATTACTAAACACACTTCTGTGTGAAACATTCTGTCCAAAAGTTGTTCTGTCTGGTATGATTAGTGTGTCATTTGTAGGTATTAAATTAGTGGCTTGCATGTACTAGCATAGTCACATGCAGCCTGATTCTCCACTCTGTTGCACCTTGCTTAGTCATTTGAACGTGTGCAAAGTTAGGTCCCAGTCCTGCAAATTCTGAAGCAAATACTTAACTTTAAACATGAGCAGGTCCCATCGACATGACTAAGATTACTCACGTGCTCAAAGCCAAGCAAGTGTGCAAATGCTTGCAGGTGCAGAGCCTTGGTGCAAAGTGCTATCAAACCAGGAAGGATGCAGTTTATACTGATTTTTGCTCTGGTACAAATGACTACAAGTAGCATGAGGCAGTGGTGAATCAGACCCATAGCTTCTTTTCATAGACAGCAGATTGCAGTGGAAGGTGCGTAGGGAGAGACCCACAGAGAGCTGGGGTAAAAAATAAACCATGAAAGAATTTTTTTTTAAGTATATGAGTTTAAAACAATTTGTCTCTGCTTTGAAATGTATTAATTACTATGCAAATATTATCACCATTGGTTTGGAACAAGCTTAGTCATATCTGGAAAGGATAAAAGCAAGTGAGAATGAGCCACATCAGTTAGATCTAGAACCAAAGTTGTTTGGGTTTTTTGTGTTATTAGTTTTGATGGGGGCCTATCTCTAGTCTGAAATTTATACCACGAGGAAGATAGGAATTTGTGCTGCTTATTATGATAGTACATATGTCGTACAAACATGTGTAAACTCGGCTGTTTATGTATTATAATAGGTATATTAGCATTTTTATCAGAGCAGGATAATTATATACAGGGACGCACACTGACAAGGTTTCTTCCCCATTCTGAACTCTAGGGTAGACCCCCTAAGCTTATTCTTACCAGGTTAGGTTAAAAACTTCCCCAAGGTACAAACTTTGCCTTGTCCTTGAACAGTATGCTGCCACCACCAAGCGTTTTAAACAAAGAACAGGGAAAGAGCCCACTTGGAGACGTCTTCCCCCAAAATATCCCCCCCCAAGCCCTAAACCCCCTTTCCTGGGGAAGGCTTGTTAATAATCCTCACCAATTGGTACAGGTGAACACAAACCCAAACCATTGGATCTTAAGAACAATGGAAAATCAATCAGGTTCTTAAAAGAAGAATTTTAATAGAAGAAAAAGTAAAAGAATCACCTCTGTAAAATCAGTAAATACCTTACAGGGTAATCAGATTCAAACCATAGAGAATCCCTCTAGGCAAAACCTTTAGTTACAAAAAGACACAAAAACAGGAATATACATTCCTTCCAGCACAGCTTATTTTACCAGCCATTAAACAAAAGAAAATCTAACGCATTTTCTAGCTAGATTACTTACTAACTTAACAGGAGTTGGAAGGCTTGCATTTCTGATCTGTTCCCAACAAAAGCATCATACAGACAGACCAAATCCTTTGTTCCCCGCCCTCCAGATTTTAAAGAAACTTGTCCCCTCATTGGCCATTTTGGGTCAGGTGCCAGCGGGGTTATCTTAGCTTCTGAACCTTTTACAGGTGAAAGGGTTTTGCCTCTGGCCAGGAGGGATTTTATAGCACTGTATACAGAAAGGTGGTTACCCTTCCCTTGATATTTATGACACACGCACACAAACCTAAGGTGGTTCATTACCTCCTCTGTCAAAGCCTATTTTTTCTCACTAGATAGCTCCATAGCACCAAAATAAACAATAATTTCAGTTCTTTGCATGTCAGCAGCGTTTTGCTAGACAGCCCCTTTTTTTCATTGTCAGTGCCATGGGTTGTATAAACCTTGACAGACAAAACCATCCAGTAGCTTGGTTCTTTAAAGGACATTTTGTCATGTCTGCAGTTGTTAGGAGGAGGATTTGGCAAAACAAAACAAACTTGGTTGGTGCAGTCATGTGCAATGGATGTATCCTCCTCAACATAAGGCTGTTAATACTTTAGCTGAACCAGAGAAATTATGCTGTCTCATTATACAGAGATGTGGGTAGATCATTATCGTACTTACTCTTATTGTTCAACAGTGCTAGGTTATGGTCCCTGTGGCTTGTGATGTAATTAAAACCATAATGCTACTGAAAGTCTAGTTGCCAGCTTTTGAAGAGTGCCATGATTAATTGTTCCATTTTCTAAGGGCCCAATTCTTCCATTTTTACTCATGTTGAGTGCTACCTTACCCCAGGACTATCCTCATTAATTTCACAGGTGGTGATTCTATGTGAGCCAGCTGTGGGTCTAGTGGGGGAATGGAGACCCGAGCTGAGATTTCTTTGAGAGGGCATATAGAGACTTGATTGGAGCCTGAATCTGGATTGAAGAACTACTCATGTAAACTTGAGAGTCAAAACAGAGGGGCCATTTAGTGCAAACTCTGATGCTATTCTGACTCCACATAAAATACCATGGATGGAATCCATCCCTGGTGTGAGCACACTGAAGTCAATGAGTTTCTCTTGGGGCAACAGAAGCTCCTATGTTGGTCCGGTTTCAAACCAATATTCTGTGTGGTTAGTCAGTCTTCTTTACACCCTGGGCCTTCTCTCACCACCATTTTAGAGAACCCTGAGATCTATATTGGAGAGGCTCTTTCACTATTTGAAGGAAAGCACCACAATGTTACATGTTATATTAAGGGTACATTTACAACAGGTTAATAAAGGATTACTAGGTGTTAAGCATGTTTCAGACATGGAACATGTTATAGATGCTTATAAGCACATCAGTAGGTGTTTGAGACTGGTCAGCAACCTATTGAACTGTGGCACAAACGATTTACAACAATTAATTCACCATATATTAAAGCACCTATTAATAATTAAATATGTAAGCTATTTATAAATATACTTTTAATATGAAATGCAACACCCACAATGCCCAAACACACAGGAAGCTATCAATACCCTGAAGGCTGAAAAAGTGCACAAGGGGCTTTCCCAAAAGAGTTGGGCACAAGCCACCTGGGTGTTAACACCATATTACCCAATACCTCATAACGTACCTTTTACCTAATATGTCCTATAGAAAGTTGGTGTGCATGAAAAATGTATTGCAATCTAGAGTTTGGCATTTATCATTTGAAACTGTCAGAATTAGATTCTTCAAATGGGGAACTCCCAAGAATTCATGAGCAGCAGCTGCTGCATGTAACAACTGGTAAGTAGAATACTGAGACCATTGACCTTGTATGTACACACACAATGTCAAGTTGTCTAGTATTAGAAAAATCTCAAACAGTTTTTGATAGCCCCAACTCAGAATCAAGTACCTGCCATATGTAACAGACCTTTAAATGTTACCATATAAACATATAGGTTATCATACGCACTACTACTGGGGGGAAGGTCTACAGCTGATGGCTGAATGGGAAGACAATGAGCAATCTGGAAAGTCATTGTAACCTTTTAGCTCTTGTGTTAGACATCTCACCACCTGCTACAGACACAGATGTCAAGCAGCAGCATGCTTAATATTTAGAGCATTTGACTGGGAGCTAGGATTCGTGGGTTCTAATCTCAGGAATACCTCCAGTATACGGGGGAAATTGCTGCACCTTTGTGTGTGTCGGTTTCCGCATTTGTACAATGAGATCATCATTTAAAAGCACCAATAACTCCAGGTGAAAGGTGGTAGGTAGACAATGCAGGAGTGGAAAGGAGGTGTGTTTTTTTTGGGAGATGACTGGCTGAGTGTCTGAATAATTTTCTTTAATACTCATGGGATATTTGTTCTATTACTAACAGCATGTTAGAACGCCTAGAACCTTCAGTAGCCTTATTGGCTAATTAAATGTAAATACAAAGATTTGTTAATAATCAGTGCTTGTAAAATATTTTGAGAGCCTTAGATACAGGAGGAGTTAAATGAAATGTCAGTCATTATGATCATATAGATGTCTTCACCAAGCACAGAGTGGCCTGTTTCAGCAAGGCTTCCTCCCACAAACTCAAGCCAGAGTTGTGGCAAATGGATTTCTTTGGCTTCCTTCTTCCAGTCTATTGTGATAGTCATTTTAACATGAACCCTCCCTGTATAATTGTAGCGAGTTTATATAGGTCAAGATATTGACAATCTATAGTGTTGCAGCATGAAATACAAAAACTCTATGCATGGTGCACTGTTTTGTTTGTGTTCTGGAGAACAGTGGGTCCTTCCTAGTCTGGGAGTGATAGTCTGCGCCCTCCATTTTGACTAACTGAATCATACAGTGAGGTGCAAGCCCCTAAGTTTTGTTGGTTTACAGGCAGGGAAAACAATAAGCTTGCACCTGGTTGGTGAATGGTTGAAAGCATTGTCTTATTTGTTTCAAAAGTTCTCTTGTGGTGTCTTGCTATTCCATAGCAGATGCCAGGAAAAAAAAAAATCCACCACAGTATTAGCAGTTGCTATTCAGGAGAGATCCAAAACTTGAGTAGCAGGGAGGTATAGCAAATAGTAAGCTAATGATGGGAAAGCTTTGGAAAACTCTGGTTGGCTTCAGGAGGTGTTTATCAAGTCCCTAACTTTCATAAATACTTAGTTCTTCTATAAAGCAAGATCCAAAACAAACAGCAGCCGTAAACATCTTAACCAGAATAGGGTGGCTGGTATGTTAACCCTTCTCTTTGCTTCTGTTGTGAGTCTTAACAATCATGTAAAGTCATGTGCCCATCAGCACTACAACAAGCAGGTCTCTCAACACCGTTCCTAGCTTTTCTTCACAATCTTTCTACCACATACTCTGGAGGAACTACAGGCCTTCCCCCTCCCACCCCCCCCACCCCCAAAAAAAGGCACCAAGGCAAGAGTCTCTTAGTAAACCATTCATCTTGGATCACAGATTTATTGTATGGATTTGCAACACAGCCCATATTACAAACATTGTCTGGGAACATTTACAAGAATAAATAAGATGGACTCGCAGTCATAAAAAAAAAATTACACTTCACTATAATGTACAGTCAAAAAATATGTCTGATATTCATTGACTTGACATTATTTACCTTCCTTCTTTTAAGCCAGAAAGGAAAAAAACACTGAATGCACAGTGCTGAGTTTTTTAGTATTTTTTTTCATTTTTATTGTACCGTGCTTTATCTATCAAACATCCAAACTGTACAAGTGAGCTTTACTGGTAATCATGAGGACTGGGGGAAACTGCAACAGCAAAGAGATTTTAGCTCTCATGCAACACTACTCCCAGCCAGCAAACTAGTTGCATCCGGGGCATTGAAACTGGGTCAAGTGGCAACAACTCTGGTAAAGAACCTTTGAGTGAGGCCCATACATTTCAGTTTCAGCAGGATGGTGAACAGGTCAATGGGGAGGTGGATATAGTTTGCAAGAGTTGAACACAGTGAGATTGCAGCTAAATCTTTTGGCATAAAGGAGAGCAGCAGTGCTGGAGAAGTAAGAATGGCGGAGAAAGATGAGAGGGTAATGCCAGTTCTGTTTTGCATACACTACAGACATCACTTGATATTGTTCAAAGCTTTTAACATCACCATTTGCCTTGGGATGATTTTTAGAGTAGCTAAACTCATAAAAGTATGCTGAGTGATAGCAGGGCTCCCATATGCTTAATTCTCCATTCTGCAAACACAGCCCCTTCAGTAACTCCACATGAAAAACATGAGGCCTCCAGTCAGAAAACACTGGCTGATGGATATAACCAGCAAACAGTCCTCCATAGTGCTACACATTAGAGGTATATCTGCTATAGTATAAACAAATATTTGGTATAGTCTTAGGCCCTGATTCTGATCTCACACTGGTAACTTCCATTAACCACTACGCTGATGGAAATCCAGTGTACATGAGATCAGAATTGGTCCTAGCGAGTACACACTTCTATTTGGACCTCCCGTTCTGTTCCAAAAGCATGATACCGCTGGGGTGGGTAATGGTTATAAATACCAGATTTATAGAGGCCATGTGGTTCCCATTTTGGTGCATTTGATTCTTTTCTCCATATCAACCATTTGTTCTGTCAGGAAAGCCCCTACAATCACCAGCATTTATCATTCATTTTAGTGCAGAATCTTCCTATTCCCTCTCACATTAATAGTTTACATTACAAATGCAGCCATCTGGAATTCCCTGTGCCTAATGGTAAATCCAGGTCTTTCATTCTAGTGCGTAGTTTTCTGTTTCCAGAGGATCATTAAGGGTAATGTGAATCAAAGAATCTGCTAGATGCTTTGAGATGATGCAGAGGAGGGGGTACTGAGAACTGCAAGGCTTTTACAAACTGAAGGTGCTGCCAAAAGTTTCAGCTTGATGTGAAATTGTGGGTTAATCTTTGTAGTTTACACAGTACAATGGACGTTTTTTACAGAGAGAGGCAAATCTTCTAACTCAGCAAAGAAAGTCTCAAGACTAGGGGCCCTTTGATGTCAGCAAGGGTTTTGTCATTAACTTCAATGGCAGCAACATTTGGCCTTATGGTAAGAACATTATTTTGCTTAACTTGCTTTCTGGCCTCAGTGGGTTTTCACATTTGAGAGGTCCAAATTCTGACATATAAGAGCAGCTCCTCTGTTGAAACATGCTGTGATCTAACATAGACCTACCCACATTCCTGTTTTAAATCATGGAAAATGTTACATTCTTCTAGTATATATGTATAAACTGGTAAAACCCTGGAACAGCAGGGCAAATTTTGATATGCTAGGTTAATAAATAGAGCATGGTGGTTGTTTCCAGTGGCACCCCCAATAACTGAAGCAGCCCACCATTGATGCTGCTGGCTTATAAACCTGGCCCTGTACCTGGAGAAAGAAGTACCAGGTTCTTTTGGAGATAAAACTTCAAGGAACAGGTGATACTTTTGTCTTGTTAAATGTATGTCAGGAATTTGTAGAAGACCAACATCTAAATAAATAACACACATGGGAATTAACAGGATCACTGTCACTGAGGTATTGAATGCCTAAAGTTTACCTTTTGATGAGCTGAGCACCCAACCTTGGCTAATGAATTGCGGGGGCGAGGGGGAGGAGAAGAGAGGCTGACAGCATTTTATTCTACCACATGCTCCGGGATCTTCTAGGAGACACAATATCCAAAGCCCTCTGGCAGCCGTTAGTGGGCTAATGCACAGCCAATAGCCATTCTGAGATTTGCATCTATGCAAAGTACCATTCATCAGATGGCCCATCTGCCTCCTTGTCATCCCCATCCACACACCCTCACACACAGCACATCTGTTCCAAACTAAAGAGACTGAAAGAACCCTTGGAAGTACAGCAGGCCCTCAGCAGGCTTCTGAGATGACCCTGGCAGTGTTTGAACTACTGTCTGTGGATACAGCACAGGGACATATCAATAGTAATTGTACCACAGGAATTTTACCACCAGATAATGCTGACCTCTTTAAATTAATTGCAAGGCAATTAAATTTTCCTGGGAGACAACTCACTTGTCTCCACCCTCCCACACCCGTATCCCATATATGAATACAGTGGTAACATGCATGCCTGGGAGAGCACTTGATCATGTTCTCAGTTTTACAAACAAGGATACTTCAAATTTCAAAGACCTCAGCTTGAGCACCCCTTCTTTTGTTTGTTTCGCGGTGTACTATCTCCCAAACCTTCTCCTCCTTCTGCTATGCCATGACCTCTCCATTTGGGCCCTGGGGTGGGGGTGGGGCTTCAAACATTGGGATTTGGTATAACCTGCATTCTTCTGATTTTAGCATGAACAGAGCAGCACATAATGTAAAGGGTTGTGTAGGAGAATAACACAGAGAAAGAACACAGTGAGAGTTTCCAGTTAAACATCTCTTTCCAGTGTTGTCTGTTTCTCCCACCCAACCTCCTGGAATAGAAATAATAATAGGCCACCCCTTCTGTTCCAAAAGCATGAAACATCAATGTTTGGGAAGGGTTCAAAATACCATATTTATAGGGGCCTGGGTGGTCCCCAAAATTTCTATGTAACATTTTGTGTTTCATTTGGTCATTCTCTTTGAGGAACAGTGACAGCATTTGCTATTTTCGGTTCAGTTATATCTCTGAAGATATAAATTATCACTTCTAGCTGTCATTAGATATTAGATGTTGGTCTGTAAATCACATCTCCCTGTATCGATATGGGTGTACATTTGTGTGCGTACAAATGTACACACAATACATGGCTCAAAGAACTAAGATACGTTGAGTGCTGATGTTATGGGATATGTAAGAATGGCTTAGAGTACTGGGAACAGCCAGAGACTACAGCTTTTCTATAGATGCGAAAATCTTTTATTTGGCCGAATGGCTCATGCACACAGGACAAGGGGTAAATATTACAAACTTAAATGCTTAAAACTTGATTAGAGTGATACCCAGCAGAGCACTGAAAACTGGCTGGAACAAGGCATGGTGCAAGGAGACACTATGTTCCATATAGTTGTTCTATACAACTCTGTCAAAGCACTTCAGTCATGAACTAAAGCACTTCTTGTTATTCCAGTCCAAAGTTTCTCTTGAGCAGGGACAACTGGTCATGTCAAATTGTGGACAAGAACGAGATCACCAAAATCACCTTTATTTGCTACCCAAGGACTCAGTTCTGTCATGCTTATTTACATATGTTACTCCTGTAAGTAGTCCCGCAGACTTCAACAGGACTACTCACCTGTGAGAGGTAGCATTGAATGTGAGTGAAGGTGGAGGAGTTGGGCCTTAAGTTAGAATTAGACGCCAAGGGCCATATTTTGGCCTCATTTACACTCCACTGGGCTTGCACTAGTGTACCTGAAGGCAGAATTTGTCCAGGGGTCTCCAAAGTGAGTTCAGTGGGACTACTTGTGTCTACTCATTGCGGTGGCAGCCTGATGACACTCGTTATTTGGCTGAATCCCACAAATGACATGGATGTGACAATGCACCCACGAATGGAGAAACTGTTCGTGATTTGCCATGCATTTAGTGCTGCAGGTCCATATACACTATATAACGTGCGCTGTTCCACACCAAAAGAAATTTGAAAATAATAAATAATTGGCCCATGATCTAATTTTGAAGGTATTATGTGAAGGTAAAAAAAATTATGAGAAGACCGGCTGCTCTAATATACCTGCTTCTTTTTTTAAGGCCCCCCCGCCCCAATCCCCATAGAATCATAGAATATCAGGGTTGGAAGGGACCTCAGGAGGTCATCTAGTCCAACCCCTTGCTCAAAGCAGGACCGATCCCCAATTAAATCATCCCAGCCAGGGCTTTGTCAAGCCTGACCTTAAAAACTTCTAAGGAAGGAGATTCCACCACCTCCCTAGGTAACACATTCCAGTGTTTCACCACCCTCCTTGTGAAAAAAGTTTTTTCTAATATCCAACCTAAATCTCCCCCACTGCCACTTGAGACCATTACTCCTTGTTCTGTCATCTGCTACCACTGAGAACAGTCTAGAGCCATCCTCTTTGGAACCCCCTTTCAAGTAGTTGAAAGCAGCTATCAAATCCCCCCTCATTCTTCTCTTACGCAGACTAAGCATCCCCAGTTTCCTCAGCCTCTCCTCATAACTCATGTGTTCCAGTCCCCTAATCATTTTTGTAGCCCTCCGCTGGACTCTTTCCAATTTTTCCACATCCTTCTTGTAGTGTGGGGCCCAAAACTGGACACAGTACTCCAGATGAGGCCTCACCAGTGTCGAATAGAGGGGAACGATCACGTCCCTCGATCTGCTGGCTATGCCCCTACTTATACATCCCAAAATGCCATTGGCCTTCTTGGCAACAAGGGCACACTGCTGACTCATATCCAGCTTCTCGTCCACTGTAACCCCTAGGTCCTTTTCTGCAGAACTGCTGCCTAGCCATTCGGTCCCTAGTCTGTAGCGGTGCATTGGATTCTTCCGTCCTAAGTGCAGGACTCTGCACTTGTCCTTGTTGAACCTCATCAGATTTCTTTTGGCCCAATCCTCCAATTTGTCTAGGTCCCTCTGTATCCTATCCCTACCCTCCAGCATATCTACCTCTCCTCCTGGTTTAGTGTCATCTGCAAACTTGCTGAGGGTGCAATCCACACCATCCTCCAGATCATTTATGAAGATATTGAACCCCAGGACCGACCTTTGGGGCACTCCACTTGATACCGGCTGCCAACTAGACATGGAGCCATTGATCACTACCCATTGAGCCCGACAATCTAGCCAGCTTTCTACCCACCTTATAGTCCATTCATCCAGCCCATACTTCTTTAACTTGCTGGCAAGAATACTGTGGGAGACCGTGTCAAAAGCTTTGCTAAAGTCAAGGAACAACACGTCCACTGCTTTCCCTTCATCCACAGAGCCAGTTATCTCGTCACAGAAGGCAATTAGATCGAACCGCTCTGGGTTTGTCTATACAAACAGTTAATGCATGGCAAGCTAAGACCTAAAGCTACAGCTTATGAGTGTGTCATGCATTAACTGTCCATGTGGACCCTGCTACCTCACACTAAATGTTCCCTACTGTACTTTCATCTCCTCCTGTTTCAAAGCAGGGTAGATCAAAGTGCACGAGGGAACTTTTAGTGTGTGGTAGCAGGGTCGCCACATGCACCTAGCACACAGCATGCTGTTACACAGTAGATTCAAACCTCAGCTTGCTGTGCACTAACTGCTCATCTAAATAAACCCTTAGTCTCTTTCATCTACAGCAACTCATCTAGTTATCCCTTGGATTCTTTGCTTCAGTTATCTTCTGAGCAATTTATCCCACATATTAATTAGCCTTTGCATGAGTTCTTCCTATATCCTTAATTGCTCCTAGTTTCTTGAAGTTTAGATTATCACCAGGGCAGTATTGTGCCATCCATAAGCAGCACGCTATGGACATTGAGGAGCGGTTGTAAACTAGGATAAAGACTCGTCATTAGAATTGGTCAAATATTGTCAATACTAAATTTTCCTATTTTTCAAATGAAAAAATGGATTCCTCAAATAAATTCCTCTAGTGTTTTTCAAAGAATCATAGAAATGTAGGACTGGAATGGACCTCAGGAGGCCATCTGGTCCATACCCCTGCATGGAGGCAGGATTAAGTATGCCTACACCATCCTTGACAGGTATGTGTCTAACCGGTTCTTAAAATCTCCAGTGATGGAGATTCCACAGCCTCCCTAGTAATGTGTTCCAGTGCTTAACTGTCCCTAGAGTTAAAAAGATTTTCCTGATCTCTAACCTGAATCTCCCTTGCTGCAAAGCCAATTACTTCTTGTCCTACCCTCAGTGAACATGGAAACCAATCGATCACCATCCCTCTTTTACACATTTGAAGACTTACGATGCCCCCCCAACCTTCTATTCTCTAAAGTGAACATGCCCAATTCTTTCAACTGTTTAAGTCATGCTTTCTAAATGTCCTATCAGTTTGTTGCTCTACTTTGGACTATCTCCCCTTTCTCCACATTTTTCTTGAATATGGTGCCCAAAACGTGAACAGTACTCCTGCTGGGGCTTCGCCAGTGCCACACAGAGCAGAATTACCACCTGTATCTTATATATTACACTAATACATCCCAGAATAGGATTTGCCTTTTTCACAACAGCATCACACTATTGTCACACTGTCTACTACACCCCCCAGATCCTGTTCTGTGCTACTGTTGCCTTGCCTTGCCTAGTTATTTCCCAGTTTTGTATGTGTGCATTTGATTTTTCCTTGCTAATTACAGTACTTTGCACTTGTCTTTATTGAATTTTATCTTGCTGATTTCAGCCCAATTCTCCAATTTATCAAAATAATTTTGAATTCTTATCCTTGTCTCCAAAGTGCTAGTAACCCCTCCAAGGTTGGTGACATCTGCAAATTTTATAAGGCTACCCTCCACTCCATCATCCAAGTCATCAGTGAAAGTACTGAATAGTACTGTACCCAGGACAGATCCTTGCAGCACCCCACTAGAGTTTCACAGTGAACCACTGAGGACTACTCCTTGAGAACGGTCTTTCAACCAGTTATGCACCCATCCTATAGTAGTTATATTTAGTCCATATTTCCCTAGCTTGCTTATGAGAATGTCATTGGGGACTATATCAAAAGCCTTACTAAAGGCAATCCTTTTCAGGATTGATAAAGCCTCTGTTAGCTCAGTTCAAAGCTTCTGTTTTTCTCCAAGAAGAATAAACCCAACTCCGATAACCTTAACTCATATTTACATTCTTCTAACCTGGTGGTATCTTTTTTGCTGTGTGCTGCACTCTCTAAGGCAGCAATAGCTTCCTATGGTATGGTGACCAGGACTGCATACACTATTTCAAATAGGATTTAATAAGCAACTTTATGCTCTACCTTGGCTGGTAGTGTTTCATCCCCCTGTCCCTCTATACAATTCCCGTCACCTCTTTTATCTATTTAGATTGAGTCATGTGTTGAGTGCCAAGTCAATGAACTCAAACCTGTACCTTTGAGGCCTTACACAACTCTGCTCCCACCTATGCTCTGTGCTCAAGTCTGACACCTACTTCTCTCCACCCAAGCCTCCTTTGTAGCTGCTATTTTTTTCTATTTATCCACTTTCTTTCATGCTACCCCTAAGCCTGAAGCTGCCCCCGCTTCTCACATTCCTGTTTATCTTCCTTTCTGCCACTGACACAGATCTTATTGCCCACCTTTCTGCCCCTTTTTGTTTGAACTGTTATCCAGTGTGTCCTATTTCTGATTCAGACAGAGACCTTAATTGCTAGTATGTTCTTGTGAATTTCCACGTACAACTATAGCACACACACTGAACACTAGGTGACGTTTTCAAGATCATAACTTCATTGTAAGCAGTGATGGGGTCTTAAGAAAACTTACGTTATGAAAGGGCTAACAAAATAATAATAATAATAAAACCAAACCAACAAACACACAATCAAGGCCCCCGAACAGGAATAATTCAAGGAAGAGAAAGCAATTCTTTTTAAACAGCCTGGCTGAAGATGAGTGAACTGTGTTCAAACACACAGCACTTTTTCTTTGCAAGGGATCTGATTCCCTTTAACTTTCTGGACTGAATGAACCGACACCGAGGCAACGTCCACACTGCAACTCTTACAACAGTGCGGCTGTGGTGCTGTAGCCATGCCACCGTAAGGCGTGCTGTGTTGCCGCTCTTTATTGCCAGGCGAGAGCTCTCCTGGAGACAAAATAAAACCACCCCCAACGAGGGGCCATACGTCGTGGACAGGAGCACGTCTCCCGCTGACGAAGCGCTGGCCACACTGGCGCTTTTCGTCGCTAAAACTTTGGTCGTTCAGAGGGGTGTTTTTTCACGCCCCCCGAGCGACAAAAGTTTTAGCGGTGAAGGTGCCAATTTAGACAAAGCCCAGCTTCATTTTGGCAGTTGGAGAAAAATCCTGGCCTGCTGTGTGGTGCTTCCTTTCCTCCTCCGTGCACGTAGAAGTTAGCAGCACACTTGTTGCACCACATAGTTACAACATGCGCTACCTGTCACCTAACCACTCATTTTCATACCTGCCTGTTCAGTCCCTGCCCAACAGTTTCTCCACTCTTCTTAGTGTCTTTCAGGATTCTGTGCATGGAGTGTGGCAAAAAGAGAAGTTCTGTTTTCATCAAATGGCACGCACGCACGAAACATTCCTCTACAGTTACACGACATCATCTTGGGTTTTTGTTGCAAACAATAGAAGGAACCAGCCCAAAAAGGGCACAAGGGAATGGGTGTGGGTGGACACAGGTATTGTACAGCATGCAGGATACATCAGGGACAAAATTGGACTTACTTGCTACCTTATTTCAGGACACTCACTTGTAAAGACAAGCCTAAAATCCAAAGTCTCTTGATAACGTGGGAGATCTAAAGAGTGGCAACTACGCAAGGGTGCCTTCTGAACTAAGATACATGGTAATATATTTTTAAAGAAAAATAATACTGATTCATAGATTCTAAGGCCAGAAAGAGCCCTGGTGATCATCGAGTCTGGCCACAGAACTTTCCCCAAAATAATTCTCTTTGAACTACAGCAAATCCAATCATGATTTAAAAATGGCCAGCGATGGAAAACCCACCATACCTTGGGTAAATTGTTCTAATGGTTAATTACCTTCACTGTTAAAAATTTACACTTTATTTCCAGTCTGAATTTGTATAACATCACCTTCCAGCCATTGGACTGTGTTATATCTTTGTCTGCTTGATTGTCAAAGGTATAATGCAATCCAGTGACTGAAAGCTGAAGTTAGACATAGTTACACTGCTTTCCACATGTGGAAAATCAATGCGACAGAGGGTCAAACCACAGGCTCTGGGGTTGAAGGATCTGGGTACTGACAAAAGGGTGGGAAAACTATGTTGAAGGATGAGGAGTTACAGTTTTGTTAAACTCTTTTCTTCAGTCAAGCTTTGATGGAAAGTCTAGATTTTAAAAAGTCTGCATTTCCCAGAATCTAGCCAAATGCAGCCACCTTATCTCTGCTGTCTTAAGATAGATAGCCAAATAAATAAAAATCCTGAATACTGAAAGATCTGGTTCATCAAAATCAATTTACACTCTGAGATTAAAATCCAACCTTTTTCTGATTAACCAGTTAACACACTTTTCTATAGCTACAAAGAGATAAGACTGGGCTACAGGATAAGGCAATACATACCCAGGGCTTGTTTCAAAGAATTAATGGAAATTTTAATGCAGAAATTTTTGCAGAGCAAAGCAAATACCTTTTTGCTCGTGATGTAAAGTTTCCTGTGCTGCTGAAACATTTTTCTTACCTTTTCACAAACCCAGCAAACAACAAACTAGTTTTGTGTTTAATGTGCATAACCTTTCATACAGCCTGAATGGGCTACCATTTAGAAATCTCATGGCCTGGAGAGTTGAATAATCACGCAATTAGGTCTGATTGTACAACAGTTTGGGAACAGACAGCATAGAAACCTTAGTCAATCCCCAAATTAAAATCATACGGTGGCTGTGTCTACAATGCACAGTTAACCCAGGTGCGAGCATCCCCACTACAAAGATCTGCCCATGCTAGTGTGTCCTCGCTTCTTCTGCACTCGCCCATGTGTGCCTGGAGGCATATCCCATGTTATTTGTTTTGAGATGCTCTAAGATTCCTTCCAAGTCAACTGCGGAAGAACTTTCTGTCCTTGGGGAGGAATTGTGGGCAGGGCATTGGAGGGCTATCAGCACACAAGTGATTTAACCTCCATCCTCACTGCAAAGTGATCAGGTTCTGGATAGAGTTAAAGAGGACCCTGCACTCTAATCCACATCCCCAGCTGGGTCAGCTAGCCTGGATTTAAAGCCTTTCCATAATCAGGTCAGAGGTTTTCCTGTGTGGATGGTGGGGAGAGGGGCTGGGCTAAAACTCAGGTAAAAACCCAGAATAATGCTGCATTAGAGACATACGCTTAGATTGTAAACTCGGAGGAAGGGATTATCTTTCTGTTCTGTGTCTGTACCTGGCACAATGAGAGCCTGGTCCATGACTAGGTCTCCTAGGTCCTACAGAAATATAAATAATAATTATCTAGAGTATATCATCATCATCAACATATCTACTCTATGCTCTTCTTTGTAAAGAGACACTGCACCCCAGCAAATGCTTGAAAAATGTGGTAAAAAATCACCGGACTTACAAACCAAATGCAACTGGTTTGGTGGAGGGTCTGTTTGATCAAATGGCTGTGAAACCCTGTTTTTTTTTAAAATGATTTTCTTCACCAGCCGGGACACTAACATGAATCAGAGAGATGGAACCAGTTCACGCACAGTCTTGGACGTCAAGCAGGATCTGGAAGGAAAAGCTTATGTAGCAGTAGTTGGTGCAGCGAATCCATGAACAGCTTCCCAGTTCCACCACCTAGTCTTATGTCTAGGGAGAACAGGAGGCAGGGGAAGAGAATGTCAACTTCTTGTTGATAGCATTTTCGCTGGCAAAAAATAGGTCAGGTGGATTAATTGTAACCCAAAGTCTCACATGTTCCCTGTGGTTCTCTCATTTTTCCAAATGGCTGATGCATGAAATTCAAAAATTAAAGGGTGGGATTTGAGAACAGAAAAAGGAGCTGTTTAAAAGACAGAACATCCAGTATTTTTTTCCTTTGTATCAAGGAGAGCAAAAACACACATCCAAAGTGGTAGAGAAGAGGTGGGAGGGGATTAGAAAGCAGAGTCTTCCAGCCCGTCTCCTGTTTAGCCAATTTGTATGCTAGGTTATTTAAGAAGCGGTAGATGCTCCGAAAGAAAGCAGGCAGCAGCAAACACAGGGATCACCTCGTCCTCCCAATGGCATTGAGGTCAGTACACTCTGTCCCTTGCTTCAATGTGGAGAGTCTGGCCCTCCCCACACCCATTACTGCCTTTTAGTGTGGGAAAAAAAGTGTTCTCCAGACTTGGGGGTCTGGAATCCAGTAGGCCCCCCTCTCTGCTAGGCTAAAACGAACACAAGTATTCCAGTGCAACCTCGTATACAAATTTATATTGTTCCTGAAAGAGAAAGAAAAAGCCAGTGGTAAAATGGTAGCAATGAGCTCTTAACAGCCTGATTCTGCAAGGTGCCGAGAATCTTTCATTCCCATTTCCACTCCACTTGGCATGATCGGGCTCCAAGAGTTAAACGTTTAATAACTTGTAGACCCAATTGCACATCTCTAGCACTGGCAAGAGGAGAAAAAGGGTGCAAAGTCACTGGAAGAAAAAGACACACCCATACAGTCACGACACTGAATATTCATCATTTCATGCTTGTCCTTACTGCAACTCTCACACACACCTGAGGGAAATCATTCACTCTAATTGACTGATCTAATTTAATTCATATTGGGCAGTACCCAAAAGTACTTTAAAAAAAACAAACTAATTCTTTACTCACTGCACCATACAGAGGTGTGTAAGGGAGGGACACATACCAGTGACTCCACCATATTGGATTTGTTATTCCGTAATGTCTTCACTATGTGGAACACGTCAATGATATTTTGCTGCTGAATCATTTCGCACACGCTGCAGATGGCACAGAAGGTGCCACTGCGGCCACCGCCATTCCTAGGCATGGAAGAAAAGAGGCAGTTTATAAAGGGATGCAGGGGACTGGCGCATGGAGGCAAGCACCCTGCAAAGAGCAGTGCTTTCCCAGATGCAAAAGCATGCATCGCTGGAGGTACCACGTGCAGGCCCCCTGCAGGCAGGAAGCTTCAGAGGGTTTTAAGATGAGCAAGACAACAGTCTAGAGATTAGAATATAGGAATGTGACTTGAAAGACACTGTCAAACTTAGTGACCGTGGGCAAGTCACTTCACCTCCCTGTGCCTCAGTTTTCTCATGTATAAAACCATAATAATACAGAAGTCACTTGTAATCTTGTGAGGCTTTATTCATTAAAGTCTCTACATGGGTTTTTTAGACACTCGAATGGTAAGGGTTATACAAGAATTAACTAATAAACATTGCACTGACCATCATGGACCAGTCTTGCCACCTTTATGATGTATGCTCAAAACTATTCAGTATCTAATCAATTCATTGTAACCAATCATTATTTGTATTACAATAGTGCATCGAGACCCCAATCAGGATTGGGGCCCCTGAACAGACAAAAGTACACAGTCCCTGTACAAAGGATCAATAGAGGGCTTCAAGTGGAGATCCCAATGCTACAAGCAGCAGTGGTTTTGTGACCACTCCCTATTTATGGTGGAAATAGTGGCACATGGTACCACAATTCATCACAGTACTTAACTTCACTTGTGTCTTGATTGCAATTTAACCTAATTTTCCCAGCTCAGGTATGGGCTGCCCATCTGATTTCCACATCTGTAAGTAATTCTTTTTGCCCTGCATCATAGGATAGGAAGTATTCCCAGCCATACTTACAGGCAGTGGACAACAGTGCGTCCATCTCTCCCATCGTACTGCTCCTGCCATTTCTCTAGCCGTCTGACCACCTTCAGGAGCGAGCGTTTGGACGGAGGGGTGTCCCGATATGCTGGCCAGCCAATGTACTGCAAATGTTGTACTATACGATATCCATCCTGGGGCTAAAACAAATCATTATCCACTTCCATTATACAATCAGAAAGGTCATGAGGAAGAGCAGGGGTATGCGAGGGGGTAGTGGTCACAGTGGTCACAGGTTACGTATGCATTGTTTAACATCACCAAAATATATAATTATTCCTACTAATCAGCATATAAGTTAATAACAACAACATGAGTGCAACTAAGCTACAGGCCAGAAGGAAGCACATTGCAGCTAGGTGCAAGGCCTTCATCTCTTTCCAAAGAAAGAAAAATATATCCAGAGAATTAGGGTGGTTTCAGGTTTTGAGGAAAAGGAAGATTTTTGTGGAGAGGCTTTAGTTGAGACTACTAAAAGGCCCAGGAGGGAATGAGGCTCTGAAAATAACTGTTTTTATTCAGGAATACAGTCATCTCATGGTGGAAGAATGAATAACATATCTACTCTCTTTCCCTCCCGCCTGTTTCGGAGGTTGGTGATACCATACGGAGAGGAGACAAAGCAGTCATTCAAAAAAACCAATGGGGGAAAAGAGCTGGTATAAGATCCTCATGGTGATTTTACCAGTAGCACAGACCAGCCCACAACTGCCTCTTTAATGGCATAACCAAGTTGTTCCGTAAGCTCAGACTCAGAGGCGGATACATGGGGCACAGGGATCATTTACAAAGGCCAGTTGGCATCTCCATTTCTAACAGCGAGAGGAACAGAAAATATGGGGATAGTACCTAACTGAGTGGGAAATCTGTTCTGAAACAACAAAACAAATACGAAGGTTATCCACTGTAGCAGTGCAATAACCGTGCTTCAGTCCATTGTACAAATAACCCTGGTTTGTGAGCACTGTTGGGGATGTTTTCCCCCACCTGTAGGGTTGGGGCTAATGGACGCTGAGTGAAAAGATTTTATAAAGATGACAGTTCCTTATTAATAGGGGCACATTGGCAACTGGGAACCCCAAAAGTTTAGCCAAGCAGCACTGCATCTAACTTCAGAGATAGGAGCAACTATACCCTTCAGCATAAATGGTTGCCAGAGAAGGAGTGGAGATAACAATATCCTAGTTTAGCTAACAGAATTAATGATGATTTTACATTGACTGCTAATTGATTAAGGCAACGTGCAGGTAACGTGCCCTCCAGGACATACAGAGAACACTTTCCAGTTAAGGACAGAACTCCAGTTCACATTATTCACCTTGTGATTTTACTGAGAAGTCTTCTACCTCCTGGAGAGGGGTGCAGCTATAATATTCCACCTGTGGCAGCAAGAAAATCCTGCAATGGAATTTCTACCCGGCCTTGGGATTTGGTGGCATCCCTGCTCCTTGTCTCTTTGAGCAAGTATTTGACAGAACATGACCAATGAATGAATAAATGGATCATCTGGAATGTCACTGATCTTACCCTGGCCATGTTGCAGATACGGAATATCCTATTGATGATATCCTCATCAATGTCTGCTGAAACAAACTCCACCTGGATTGGACCATAACAACAGGACGTTTTCTCTGGCCAGTACTGCATGCAGAGCTAGTCAAGGTGCAAGAGAAATAGAAAGCAGATCACGTACAGGCTAGGAAAATATCAATCCTCTCTTCTTCTAACCCCACACCCAGTTCAGGAACTGTACTCTAGACACAGCATTTCAGAAGATATGGAAGCCCTGGCCTTTAAAGTGGCTGGCAGATAAAGTTTCTACAGGAGTATAGATTTAAAAGGAGTGTTAAGAGAGTAGTGTCTGTGAGTGAATTTAATATGAAGCACAGAGGTTTTATATTGTGAGTTAATGAGAAAACACTCAATACCAAGAAGATTAATCTTAGTTCATAGAATCATAGAATATCAGAGTTGGAAGGGACCTCAGGAGGTCATCTCGTCCAACCCCCTGCTCAAAGCAGGACCAATCCCCAACTAAATCATCCCAGCCAGGGCTTTGTCAAGCCTGACCTTAAAAACCTCAAAAGAAGGAGATTCCACCACCTCAACCCAAGTGGAACTTTTATTTCTCTGTGCAGCCAACTTTTTTATATTCTGAGTTTACTAGTAACTAGGGAGGGGGCAAACCAGATTGGTTTAAAATCTCACACATCTCACACCTCACATTAAATCACAGCTGAACTTTTTATGTGTTGTGTTTTTGTTTTCTTTTTAAAGCTAGGATATCTTTAAAAAATTGCACACCTTTGTACTTGATGGTTTTGGCTGAATTCAGAAGTCCCAAAATACTGCAAGACAGACTACGATCAGGATATCTGCAACCTGGCTGGAACTAGGTAGTTCCAAAAATCTTGTGAGAAATCTCATTAGAAAGCCTTTATTGTGAAGATATTTAGCTACGGGTTTAAACTAGGAAAGTTTGAAAATCTGTGATAAGTATTAGAACTTCTGGAGGCTCATCTGAATTGGAACCTCTTCAGGATCAATCATCACTACCAGCCACCCTGGCGTGAGTGCATGCCTGTTGCATCAGAGTTGAGCTCTCTCTGTATCTTCATGCATAGGGACCTGAAACTGGTGGGGCCACCTTTACATGTCTTGCTGTTTTCTGTGAGAGGAAAAAGCAAGCCAGGATTTTGATAAGCCATTCATCATCTGAAGGCTGGCTTTACTCTATCTCCATACTTTCAAATGGGTTCTGAGTTCTTCTCCCAAAGCATTTGTTCTAGTAAGACAGTCAGATCTGGGCTGAACAAATGGTTCAGGGAGCAAAACTCAGGGCACAGAAGATGAAGTGAAAAAGTACTCCCCTACCGCTATGTTACAAACTTGGTTTCCATAAAGTAAGGCCTCAGAAGTCAATACATTCACATTTGTGCACTTTTTGCATTTGAGTTCTCAGACTAGCCATTTACATCCACATTGGGTATGATACCCCATTCATACACACCAATACTGGATCTGTGTGCAACTGCACAAGCAAAGGTAGGTATACAAATGCACGGACAAAACTGTGGATGGAATTACAGCTTTCACTTTTTGAAGATCACACCTGTATAGTTTTGCACTATGTCAATATATAAATTATTAATATATAACGATTGACTATTGGACATCCTCATTTCAACATATAGGAGCTGTGAGAGTTGCCACCCATCTGGGATCCTGCATTATCAACCCAACCAGCGAAGAGTGTTTCTGTCTTGCCAGGATGGCCATAGAATTGTTGAAGCTTCTGCAGAATGGTTCTGGGATGTTGTAATGTCATCATCACACCACATGCTGGTCTTCATAATTACATTTTAAAAGTACTAGTCTCTCTGATAAAATGGTGATGATTGTAGCATAAATGCTTAGATTAGATAACTATGGACAGATAGATAAGTACAATGATTTACAAAGATAGTGTGGTGAGCGCAACATCCTGATACAATTGATTTTTCCTTGCAGAAATCTCACTCTCTTAAGTGATATAAAACTAATTCCTTGTGCTGATGGCTTACAAGATATGTAACTTTAAAACCATCATTGTTTCCTTGGTCTAGCAGTGTTCTTTTGGCACTGGTCCAGGCCTTAGTTTGGCAGACACCAGACCTCAGGACAGTGTAATTTTCAGTTTATAATTAATCACCAAATCACCCCCCCGCCCCCCTTCCCTTAAAGTACTTCAAGGAAAAGCAAAGCATGATATAGCATTGCTGGTGAAAGGTGGTCAGCAAAAATACTCGAGTTCTAATGCTGGAGGATTTCATTTTTTCAGCCTCTAAATGTAAAATAACTATGAACAGAGGTTTCGTATTTCCAGAGAATGTGCAGGACAGTTTCTTTCCAGTTTGTTGGGCAACCAACAAGATTAAAAACTACTATGGATTCATTCCCAGGACATAAAAGCATGTTTGATGAGTCAGATAGAACATAATGAGTCCTGAGGGACCAGGGATCCTAGAAAAATCGTATTTGAGATTTCAGACACTTAGGACTCCGAAAACTGATCAAACCAACAGCTTGGTCTTTAGAAAGGCTGAACTGGGGGCACTTTAATGCAGAGAGGAGCAGAAGTGAATCAGATCCCACATCATTCATTCTGCCTGGAGAATCCCCCTGATGAGCATGTGATTGGTTTTTCCATTAGCACTAATAAAGGCAGCATCATAACTGCTGCCTTCAAGGGGGAAATATTTTGCAAAGAGTGAGGAGCAGATGAAGAATTAAGTTATAAAGTGCAAAGTGCCCGAGGCCACTTCCGCTGTTTAACAAGAACTACAATGGGTGAAGTAGCAATGTCATACAGCAAATTTCCTGCACAATGTATGATCTCTCATCCCTTTCTGATGCTACCCATCATGAGACTGACTGCAAATGCCAGTGCAGTAGCAAGAGTAACCACTCTTCACCTTGCAAGCTCTAGTACTGAAAATTATTTTCGGCCTGCCAACCAACTAAACAATTTATAAAAAAGGAAAAAAAAATAAATTGTGCAGTAAGTATCCACTTCCCTCCTCCCCTTTTTGCTGACCGTAAATCAGTTTCTCATAATGAGTCATCGTTCAAAAGCTTTGGTGTTTCACTTTGATTAAAGCACCCAAAACATCAGGTGCTTCTCCACAATCTCATGCAAATTATCCAAACTTCCCAACTCTGCAAAACTGGACTGGAGATCTCAAGAAAAAAGGATCTGTCATATGATTTCACAAATGTCCTACTGCCAGTCACCTGGCAATACCACAAGAACAGGCTTGTTAAGAGTGTTTTAGCATTTACAGGTCCGGTCGCGGGTGGAAAGCAATGGGCAAAGATGAAGAACAATGTGTACAAGTATTGAACTAGGCTCTTCTGAACCACAAAGTTTAGCTTGAGTTTTGGCAGGAGTGGCGGAAGCACCCTAAAAGTGCATGTGTGGGGGGACCCACGGATGCCCGAACCGTGGCCCTGCCCCCCAGTGCCGTGCCGCCCCCTAAGGCTCCCTTCTCACTGCCCTGTCTCCCCGAGCCCCTGCCCCCTCTGCTCCTGAGGCCCTGCTCCCATGTTGCCTCTTCCCCCAAAGACCCTGCCTCCGTTTGCTCCTCTCTACCCCCTCCCCCTGTTGTTCATCCTTATGGCTGGTAAAACGTGCCCTCCCACTTTAAAAAGTGTGTGTGGGGTGAGGGCGGCATGACCTCCCTCTCACCCTCCCCTTCCTGTTCTGGCATTCCTGGTTTTGGGTGAAGATTCACTCTGGATTGTACTTACAGTTGTTCACCCATTCCTATGCAGTTTCCCTTTTTCCTCACAACTTTTCTGCCTGTTTTGAATAGCAACTGGGGGTACCCAAAGCTCCTTTGACCTGTGAATAAGGCTGCTTGACTGAGCTATTAGAAATCCACCTACCTGTGCAGCATCCATCTCGTTCAGCATCACTATGGAGGAGCAGTTGTAATCAAACACCAGCCTCCAGAAATCTGGTACAGTGTTGGGTAAAGGGTGCTGGGTAACAATAAAGGCAGCAGGTTGCTTGTGGCTCTAACAAAAGAAGAAGATTAGTTAAAAAAATCAATCCACTTTTATTCAGCTGATTATTAAACCTGGGAGGCTAAGGCTATGCAATCTGAGCTATTTAACTAGATTATACAAATCAGACACCCTCTCCTTGTTAACACTGTGCCATGAATGAAGCCCTCATAATGGGATCCTTTTGCTCCCAATGAACACATTTCATTAGAGAAGTGGCACAAGAACAGGAATTGTGCAAATAAATTATTTACGTTTTGGGAGTCAGCAAGTAACAATAATATTAATTAAAATGAAGAAAGATAACTGCTGGAAGCAGAACGTTTCTTCTTTTTGCGGCAGTAGACTCTAAGGACCAGTCAGGTCCTCACTGATTTTGTTTCCTGGAAGCGGAAAACTAGAGTTTGCACATTCAGATTTGAGAGCATCCACTCAGGGACGGAATGTGGGGACTGTTCTGAGCACTAGGCTCTGGAGCGCTCTTCCTGACTCTGTTCTGGGACTTTTGTGCAAGTCACTTGACCTCAGCATGTGTAAAATGGTTAGAATGATACTTCCCTCCCTCTGAAGAGTGTTGAGAGGCTTAATGGATGTTCGTTAAGTACTTTGAGATCACAGGATGAAAGGCGATTACAAATGCAAACTACTATTCCTCTTTGGGCGCCGCAGACAGTGCTTAGGTAAATCCATAAACTATAGGATTTTGCCTACTGCCTCTCAGGGAGATGGAGAGATGGTCTCCCCTTGGAGTAGGCAGCGTCTTCACTAAGTGCTATAGTGGCACAGCTGCGGTGTAAGTGTAGACAAGCCCTCAGTCTCTTGTGGGGACTGGATGAGCCATCGTTCCACCAAGTGTGTGTGTGGGGGGAGGGCAGGGGAGGAGGTAGAGAGAAGAGTAAAAGAAGAGAGAGCTTTCCTGAAGTTACAGACATGGAATGGATCCTCTTCTTTCTCGGTGTCTACATTTCATGACCCAGGAACATGGGCAGGGGCAAGCCTATGCCTTGTTGATTTGGGTAGGGGTTGTAAAGCCAGTTTGCAGCTTATGGTATTGGAGAGACCAGACCACCAGAGGCAAGAGCAGTCAAAAAAGCAGGGGATAGAGTGTGGGAATTTATTTGTATGCTAACTAAGTCTAAAAATGATGCAACAGTTTCACATTCTGCTATCCTAAATAGCACAGATCCCTTCCATTCTCTCTTTTGTGGAGGTTGCTGCTAGAACTGCATGCTGGACACAAAACAGCTTCTGCTTAGTGAAGAAGCAAGCCCCTCATTCTCTCACTCTCTGCTATTAGATAATGGAGATGTGTCTTCGATGACAGTGTCTCCAATTCATTTGGACAAAACTGGATATTGTGTCTGATCCCATTTCTAGGCTTGTTTTGTGCCAGAGCAAGCCCATAGATTGTACCACCGGTTGTACAATCCATTCAACTTAACAGCTGTTAGAAGACAGGTCCATTTGATGGAGGTTTGAAGATGGGAAACTGTGGTGCTGGTGGGGCAAATTAATAAATTGCACCCCCTCCACCCATCCTGGGTAGAGATGGGGAGTCAGTGTTAGCCCCATTTCACAGCTGAGGAAACCAAAGCACAGAGACATTAAGTAGTTATTCAGGAAGCTTGGGGCAGAGCAGGGAGTACGACGAAGGTCTATTGATTCCAAGTCCTCTGCCTGAACCACAAGACTGTGACAACTTCTTAAAGGTCTGAGTTTGAGACTTGGGCATGGTCCCTTGCTTCTGTACTAGGCCAGATTTGGGCCCATTCTCTAACACAGTGGCATGTCTGATAGATCCTTATTTTCAAAGAAGTTGGAGGTTCGTGCCTCCAGAACTCAATCAGCAATCCATTCCAAGGATAACGTCACCCCTTCTACCAAGATAAACATTCAACATTACCCCAGCGATTGGATTTTTTTTCTCCCCCAGTTGGAGGAAAGTTGCTGCCACCTTGTGATAATACACAGAGCATGCTGAAACTCAGATGAGAGGGAAAATAATAATGGAGGCACTTGCAACAGATACCCATGGGAAATGACTAATGGGAGAAGTAAAAATGAGCAGCACTGAGATCATGTGACCTCTCTTAGAGCAAGGAAGGTAGCCTGCCAGGCTTCACAACACATGGAAAGAACTAGTGACTCATATAAAGGCAAGATGGGATGGATTGGCTATTCTAGGTGCAACATTGACAAACCAGAAGCCAGCTTCTGCCAAGGCTTTAGGCCTCAGCTCAGCACTGACAAATTCATTGCTGGAAACCAGTCTGTTTCCCCTGTGTGTTGGTATGGTTAAGATGGGGATTGGATTTATAATAATGTGTTTAGACTTTATGAAATGCTGTAAATTGTAAATCTCACCTATAAATCTTTATCACATGCTATAAGGTAATATTTAAGTTTTTTGCCTTACAACTATCAAAAAAATATTTGCCCTGAAACTGTCAACTGTCAGAAGGGATCATCTCCTGCTCATTAAGAAGGCTATCAACTAAATGGGCCATTGTGAGACATCACAAAGACTGTTAATTGCCCCTTGACATCCATGAAGAGGTTACATGCAAAAAGGCTCATCCCATCAGCCTGAATTCTAGAAGAAGGAAATAAAGGCTGGCGAACAAGAACATTTTTCATTTCTTTTTTGCTGTTTGGATCCTGACAGAACCACTCCAGACAGTGACACTAGGATTCATGATGTGTTTAAGACTACACACAATAGGCTAGTGAAGAAAGGAAGGAATTCCACCCCAAGGTTCCATCTCCCCCAGGAAAAAACATTAGTGATAAGGGATTCTGGATGTTTCAGGCTGCGTTTATCCCAAGAGCACTGACTTGCTCTCTCTGTAAAGTGGTAAATAAAGAAAGGGAAAAAACATCAGCTGAATGGATTGATTTCAATGGCAGATGAAACAATTTGTTTACATGAAATAGTGCATTGGCATAAAAGGTGCCACAGAAATGCAAGATGTTGTTATGTTTTAGGTGTTGGCATGGGGCGCCCTTGACATCAGACAACTGCAAAACCAGAGCAAAACCCATTGTGGTTCTGCAGATTTGCCACATTCTCAACTTAACCCCTTAAAAGACAGGAACATCACTATCCAAAACAAAAACAAAACCCCAAACCAACTCCCTATGTTTGTTGGAAGAAATGACACCTTGTGTCAGATTTACAAATACTCCGATAGCAATGTCCTTTCCAGGCACCCCTGCCCAAAGGTCTCTGGGTAACTTAGCAAATGGAAACCATCACTATTATTTACAATAAAGAAGTGACCTGCCCAACTAGATTCTACTGGGCAAAGAAAGTGAGGGGGAGAGAGAAAACAGCCCCAGACACAGGTTTACAACAACCTCACGCAGGCCCTTAGGCTCTGACATGTGGGGCACATCTGATTCCTCTGCCAACACTCTTCCCTCTATATGCTCAGATCAAAGGGTTGTTGGGTTCCCAGCGCATTGCAACTTTTTTTTTTAAATACTGTTGCCTATGCAGCTTCTCCACCCGCCTGCCTACCCCTTCATGAGAGCACCCCAGGCTTTTCTCCCCTGAGCCCATCGGTCAAGAAAGATCTCTGCCAAGGAAACGTGAAGGCATCAAAAATGTCCTCAGAACACCACTGATGCATTCCTGCACGTTTATGAACGTGCAGAGGCGCTGGCTTCCTCCGGGCCCCGGGGGTGCTCAATCCCCTGCTCCGCCCCAGGCCCCGCCCCCACCCAATGCCTTCCCTCAAGCCTCCACCCCCTCCCTGCCTCTTTCCCCCATCCCATCCCACTCCTTCTCCCAAGCCCCCACCCTTGCCCCGCCTTTTACTGCCCCACCTCTTCCCGCCCAGTTTGGCCCCCTCCCCCAAGCGCGTCCCATCCCCTCTTCAGTGCCTCCCTCCCAGCACCTCCTGCATGCCGGGAGGCACTGGAGTGGGCGGGAGGCACTGGGAGGGAGGGGGAGGAGTTGATCGGTGAGGCCAGCAGCAGACAGGAGGTACTGGGTGGGAGGGGAGGAGCAGGCTGCCGGTGGGTGCTCAGCACCCAATAATTTTTTTTCCATGGGACAATCAGCATGGTGCTGCTCTAGTTGCAAGATATCAGCAAAAGGAACCCCGAAAAACAAGCATAGCTTGTGTATGACCGATTTCTCACAAGCATGGAAATGAACTGATGCCTAACAAACCTGACACAAATTGAGACTGGTGCCATTGCTAACAGTGCCTGTAGGTTGTGCTTACATCCATGAGTGCAGCGTTGATGTAGTTGCTTGATTCGCCATCCACAGAGATAAGGAAAGGGAGGCACCGGTCCAAGGGCAGCACATCCATGCAGCGATTTTTGTCATGGTTTCTTGGCAAGAGGCCAATGCTGCAGTCTTCTGGCCGAACACGCGGCGTCACAATGTTGAGGGTCTGTAATTGGAGGACAGAGAGGTACAGGCAAAGCCTCTTAGAGTTCCAAAAGGGACGCCCTTAAACATCGAGTACAGATACTCAACATGCTCTGTAGCCTTTACTTTCAATTTTGAAAAGACTCACAAAGCTGAGATCCGGATGTGAAGCTTCCCCAAGTATGGAGCTGTTTGGATGCAGGACTTTAGATTCACCCTTGGGTGAATACCATCTGGTCCTGGTGACTTACTACTTTTTAATTGATCAATTTGTTCTAAAATCTCCTCCACTGACACATCAATTTGGGGCAGTACTTCAGATTCCACTCCCCATCCCCCCCGCAAAAAAAAAACTAGTTCTGACATGGGTATCTCCCCAACATCCCCTGCAGTGAGGACTGATACAAAGAATTCTCTGCAATGGCTTTGTCTTCCTTGAGTGTCCTTTTAACACCTTTGTCATCTAGTGGCTCCACTGTGTGTTTGGCAGGTTTCCTGCTTCTGATGTTCATCTTCACAATTAACCATCCAATTCTAAGACACCAGATCAGGTTTAATGGCACTTTTCTGTTTTCTCATTTAGATTACAGTTGCTGTCATGGTTACAGGGCTGGACACACTTCTGACCCACTGTCTGAGTGTACCCCCACTGGTGTCAGGCCTTGTGCCTTTACCTTCCCTGGGGCTGGAATCGTGATTCTCACACCTATCTGTCATCCTGGACTATGGTATTCTGTTAGTGCTTACCCAACAGGACCAGCTAGGTTCAGAACCTGCAAGTCTTCCCTGCAGGTCCAAATGGGTTTGGAACCGTGGTTCTTTGCCTGGGCAGTCAATGACCAGTGGTGAATATAGTGAATAGACAGCCTTCTTAAATCAGAATATTGTTTTATCTTAACAGTAGCAATAAAGTGTAACATAAGTGAACAAGGATTATAAAGCAACAAAAAGTCTACATGCGTGTTGATATTAGCTAGGGTCTGGCCATCCTCTGGTAGAGACCTGAAGCAGGTCTCTCTTTCCTAGGCACCCCTAATGTCTGGGTCTGGGGGTCAGTCTTTTCCACTTAGCTGTCTCTCACCCTGCTGGAGGGAGTATCTCCTTTTAAACCTAGACAACGTCTTTATTCTCCGGTGTTCTCAACCTTCCCCTCTGCTGTCAAACTAGTCCCGTGAGCTCAGTAGGGGGTTGAAGGGAGAACACCAAAGTGGATGCCTCTTGCACTATTTTCTTAAGTGTTGGTAGGTGGATGGCTATGTGAAGCTATAGTTCTTCTTCCTGCTTGCATGCAGACAACCTTTTCTTAAACTCCCTTCTGACTATCAAACAAACTTCCAGAAGACACAGAATTGATAAATTATTGCAGAGGAGCTGCACGAATGCCACAGTGGGACATTACTGCAGCAAACTTAGGATCTAGACCATGAACTTCAAACCATCTGAAAATGCAGGGATGACTGAATCTGTGATTCCATCAGTACCTTAGATAAAATGTTACTGTTTGTCCCTAAATTCAAAAGTTCACTCAGGCCTGTCCACGATGGAGTTCCATTTCTAGATGGTCTGGCAGAAAGAACAATGTATCTCAAATCCCTTATGAAAACACACCTCTGCCAGGATGCCCATGGTAAGCTGAGTAATGAAAATGCCAGCGCAGGAGCCCAGTTAGCAATTCATCAGTATCTTTTCCACTTGTCCAATAAACAAATATACATGTTTAAGCCTCTAAACTGTACACTCAGCTAAGGATATCTGCAACCCTGTATTCCTGTTAATAGTATGGTCTTCCCCTGCTGTCCCCCCACCGTTGTGTTCGAGCCCTCTCCCCCCCCACCCCCCGCCCATTACATCTTACTCCCATTCAGACAATAAAAGCTACTTGAGGCACGGCCTGATGTTTCTGCGATGCTCAGACAATGAGGTTCCACCCATCCAGAAAACTCTTGGTGCTATTGAAACAACAATTATTATGATATAATAATAATAATAATTAATAATAAATCTATAGCTATCTCAACTGGTTCATAAAGATGGCAGCTACTTATATTTTTTTGCATCCCTCCCTGTTCTTACTAAGTACAAACGATTAGGGCTGAGAAGAATGGTGTGTGTAAGTGATGTCCTGTAAACACAGCTTTCTACAAATAGATGGAGAAGGACGCTCTTAAGCCAACTAAAGAATTCCCTTCCCACAAGAGCTGCCAGTCTCCCACAGCTTGTAAAGCAAGTGAGCAGGACACAAATCTGTCTCGCTCAGATCCTGGCAAAATAAGCATAAACAGCGGTGTCATTGTTTAAAAGCACTACATTTCAGAAAACTGGGCTTTGGTTCATTTGACAGGTAAGATGTCCAGAACCAGAAATCCTGTACAAAACACGGGCCACTTGTGAAAAGCAGATGCATTAATGGCATTGCCAGTCATTGGGATTCAAATTACAGTTTTGCTGTACCCAAATCTTGGTAAATATATGCCATGTATTAAAAGAAAGGATACGATCTCACTTTGTGTATGGAGGGTTGAGAGCTGGGAAGGCAGAAAACCATCTAATTCCAATCTGGCACCACAGTAGCCATCACTTAAAACTGCAGAATATTATTGCTGTAGGTTGGTGCTGGCCGAGACACTACATTGCAGTGGAGATTTGCTGCAGGTAGAGAGTTCTGCACTTTGCTGTTAATGGCTAGTCTGGATAACTTCTGAATTAATGAATGCCAAAGTCCCTCCCTCCCTCTTTCCTTTCAAAGACTTGCCTTTCCCATGAACTAGAGTTGGCTGAAAACACAAAAAGTGATTCAGAAATATTCCAGGGAATAAGTGCAGTGTGTTCAGCCCACCATTATTTGTGGGGTCATTGTTCATTGTTGCTGAGCAGCCACCAGGTATTTGTGAAAATGTTTGTGCAGCCTCAAAGTTTATTCCATTTTAGCACAAATGATTCTGCACCTGAAAATCTGCACTGGAAAGTGCATTACTCCTGGCTTGTGATTCTCCTTTATACAAAATTTCAGTCATCCAATCAGGGTGGAGAAAGAATCCCATGCAACTTGGACAATCACTCATCAACAGCACAGTCAAAGTCAACCGTTAATAAATGACCCACACACTGACATTTTTTCACATAAACTATGTAGTGAAAGAAAGAACAAAAATATTTGTTGAAATTAGGATTGGGCCACGAATGGAGCAAAGTGCAATATTAGCAGTGAACATTATACCCACTTTTGGACTACTGGCAATCATGAAATAAGATAAAGCAACTGATAAAACACATATGCAAAACATCAACTGCTATTGGTGCAGACAAGAAAAGGGCCAGGTGCTCTTACCTGAAATTCATCTTTTATCTGGCTGGAATTTGTCTGTGGATCCAGTCGGCTGATATTGTAATATATGGATCGGAACTCACAAACCGGAATTGCTGTGTTGCCACAAAGACATGCCTCTAGAATGGCATCATGTACAAAGACGTACTGCTCCTGCACAGAGCACAGGGACAAGATGTTGCAAATTAACCCCATTCTAAATAAATATCACAAAATTTCACAGTAAACTTAAATACCATGGAATTGTAAATGCTGATTCTGTTTAAATTGTGCTCACTACAGATTTTTAAATGTGAGTGTGTGTGTGCACGCACATGCATGCATGTTGTGGAAGATACAACTTGATGAGCTCCCTCCACCAGTTGCTGAGTGCATAGCTACTGCTGATGAGAGGCTGGTCTTAGCCCTGAATTCCTTCTGCCAAGATGGCCTGGTTAGTATTGTTCTTTGTACAAAATAATTTTACCAGATAATTTAAAAAAGAAAACTTGGATCTTATAGTTGGAACCAGTTCTCTACTCCTCAGGGGTGACTGCATCCCTTAATTCAGTTATAATAACCTGCAACACAGGAATAGATGACACTACTCCAGCAATGTTTCCAGTGAGCAACAAAAGCCCGAGATCCATATATACACTCCCTGTGCCATAGATTTGTGCAGAATGTGTCTCATCAGCACAAATGTTCAAGCAGGACAAAATTCAAGTGCACTCATTATGCCCAGAAAATTCTACATTTGTGCATGTAAATGGGCAGTTTGCTGATTCAAACGGGGAAATTCTGCTTGCAGATGGGTCACAAGATGCGCAGTTACAGGTTTTTGCAAGCACAACAGCATTTTGTGAGGGAATCTGTTTTGCCCACCATTAAAAATGTGGCTTGTACAACCCCTTTCAAATTTAAACATAAAATGCGAAGCCTCTGGACCCCAGAGACATAATGGAGGGAAAAAGTCAGTGTAAACACTTAGTCTAGGACAAGGATCCCACAAATAGGTTAGGAGCAATTATACCCTGGTGGTACTGTTGCAGTAAAAACAACAATAGATGCACCAATGGCTCTATTCCATCTCTCTGTTCTGTAATGGACTTCGGATTACTGGTCATTTGAAAGATGCATGGTTTTCCACATGGTAAATAGAGTGTTCTTTAAAGAGACTATATCCTGGTAATGGAGTCCAGCAGAATTATAATTGTTCCCCTCTTTTCTATGCTCTATCGTCCTGATTCAGCAAGGTAATTAAGTACATATCCAGCTTCAATCAAGTGACTAGTTTCACTGACGTCAATAGGTCCATGTACGTGCTTCAAGTATGTGCATGTACTTAGGTAGCTGGCTGAGTCAGACTCTTTAATACTTTGGATTGATTAGGGAAATGTATTTTGTGGCATATTTCACTTATTTGTTTAGCTACATGTAATTAATTGATATCAAATGAGCATTATGTAAGGGTATGTCTACACTACAAAATTAGGTCAATTTTATAGAAGTCGATTTTTCAGAAGCTATTTTATACAGTCGATTGTGCGTATCCCCACTAAGCACATTAAGTCGGCAGAGTGCGTCCACAGTACAGTGGCTAGCGTTGACTTTCGGAACGGTGGACTGTGGGTAGCTAGTTCCCGCAGTCTTCGCTGCCCATTGGAATTCTGGGTTGAGCTCCCAATACCTAATGGGGCAAAAACATTGTCGCCGGTGGTTTTGGGTACATATCGTCAGTCACCACTCCATCCCTCCGTGAAATGGCAGACAATTGTTTCGTGGCTTTTTTCCTGGGTTAACCACGCAGATGCCATAGCACTGCTAGCCGTCCTCATCAATGGTGTTTTGCTCGCTCTACCGCTTCTGCTGCAACCCTGCAAACTGGAGGCTTCTGCCTCAGGCTGCTCTCCCAGCTGGCAGCACTGCGTGGTCACACCTACCCCTTGCTCCCATGGTTCATGAAGCCTGGAGAGTAGTAAGGAGCCATTCAACTATAGGCTGAGCAAGTGCAAAATGGTGGTATAATGTGCCTTTGGACGTTTAAAAGCTCGCTGGCGCTGTTGGTCATTGTTATTGCTGCTTGCTGTGTGCTCCACAATATCTGTGAGAGTAAGGGGGAGACGTTTATGGCGGGGTGGAAGGTTGAGGCAAATCGCCTGGCATCTGATTTTGAGCAGCCAGACACCATGGTGATTAGAAGAGCACAGCAAGGCGCACTGCACATCACAGAGACTCTGAAAACCAGTTTCATGACTGGCCAGGCTACGGAGTGACAGTTGTGTGTTTCTACTTGATGCAAACCCGCCCCCTTTGTTGATTTTAATTCTCTGTAAGCCAACCACCCTCCCCCCTTTGAAATAAAGTAACTATTGTTTTGAAACCATGCATTCTTTTTTTTAATTAATTTTAAAAAATTGAGATAATGGACAAGGTAGCCGCTGGTGGTTTTGGGTACTTGTCATCAGTGACCCCTCCCTCCCTCCCTCCGTGAAAGCAACGGCAGACAATCATTTCTTGCCCTTTTTCCTGGATTGCCTGCGCATATGCCATAGCACTGCAAGCGGGAGCCCACCCTGATCATCGCTGCAGTTGTGAGCATTGTAAACACCTCGCATTTACGCCAAAATTGGAGATTTTGGCATATATATTGGCATTACATCTTTTGGAATTGAATTCTGATAGCACGAATTCATCTCCCCATACAGCGATCAGATCCAGTTCCTCCCTTTCGGTCCATGCTGGAGCTCTTTTGCGATTCTGGGACTGCATGGTCCCCTGCGCTGATGAGCTTGCCACGTTGGCCAAGCAGGAAATGAAATTCAAAAACTCCCGTGGCTTTTCCTGTGTACCTGACTAGTGCATCTGAGTTGAAAGTGCTGTCCAGAGTGGTCACAGTGGAGCATTCTGGGATAGCTCCCGGAGGCCAATACTGTTGAATTGCGTCCACAATACCCCAAATTCGACCCAGCGATGTAGATTTTAGGGCTAATCCCCCCGTCAGGGAGGAGTACAAAAATAAATTTTAAGAGCCCTTTAAGTCGACCAAAATGGCTTTGTCGTGTCGAGAGGTGCAGGGTTAAATCGACCTAACGCTGGTAAATTCGACCTAAACTCGTAGTGTAGACCAGGGCTAAGGGTTCAGATATTACCATGATAAGTGCAGTATAATAGAAGAGCATAAGGCATGGGGATTCTGATGGGTCAATGCATGCTGCAACATGTGGAAACCTGGTACAATGACACTCAGCAGGACTCATGAGATAGTTTGACACAATGCAAGACAAAAACTGAACAAGGCACCAACAGATGGGTAACAAGGTGCACAATTTATCCTCATGCCTTGGGTACACTCAATATGTGC
This sequence comes from Lepidochelys kempii, assembly GCF_965140285.1. Classification (NCBI taxonomy): domain Eukaryota; kingdom Metazoa; phylum Chordata; order Testudines; family Cheloniidae; genus Lepidochelys; species Lepidochelys kempii. The sequence goes on along the minus strand of NC_136392.1, from coordinate 24,272,096 downwards.
CTGTACATGGGAACATTTAATACATGCCTACTCAAGTTTAGCTACAAAGAATTCCATGTAACAACCTGGTGGCGGAAACAGGCATTGATTTAACTCACTGATGGGCTCCTCTTGAGCAGAGGCTGACAGGAGGGCTGTAAAACAAGAGAAAATAGTTGCTGGCACCTACCTCTGTCTGTACCAAATTGACCCTCTGGGATCGTAGCTCTCGCACGCAGTTAAATATGTCTACGACACCTTCATTCTCTGCCATGTCAAGCATGATGTCAATGGCAATAAAGCACCCTGTCCTTCCAGCACCAGCGCTGCAAAAAAGAATGAAGCCCTGATCAATAGACCATGAAGAGGCAGGGCTGTCAAGAGGAGAAAAAAAATCTGTGTGTTACAGGCACAGGTGTCTTCCTTCATTAGCTGCCCCTCTGTACTGAAGGACTGGTCTTCTGTGTTGCTGAAATAGCATGAGACATAGGGAGAGCAAGGCTAGGTGGTTTTCTTGGGAAGGGGAAAAGAGAGAGGGGTAAGAAGAAAAATTGTTTCTTGGACACTAATAGGAAGATCAATGAAAAACAATATTCTAGCCCTGTCCAGCAATACTTCCATAAGCACCCGAGCTACAGAACATCTGACTCTGTTGTGAACTGAGACAGAGAGGAAACTCATGCTCTTGTAATTAGAGGCAGCTTCAGAAAATATATTTTGGAAGGGGTTCTCCCATGTGACTTTTAAAAGCACTCTGCCATACTCAGGTGCACATGTTGGAAAGGAGGGGCCAGTTCTCTACTTGCAAGATCCTTCTCCCATTTTAGCTGGTAGGAGTTACATTCGGTACATGGAGAACTGGACCTGGGGTGGGGAGAGTCCAGGGTGGGAATTGTGAGACTGTAGAGAAGGGAGCTTTGGGTTACTCAAGTGCTTAAATTTAGAACCCCCACTGCTTGTGAGACTTGAAACATTCACATGAATGGTGTTGTCAATGAGCCCCCTCTCCCACTGGGGAAGTCATCTGAGTTGTCTAGGTGTGTCAGATAAAGAGAGGAGGAAGTTTCTCCCCATTATCCTAGAGGAAAGGGGCAAACTCAGCTAGAGCCAAGAAAATTTTTGATGTATGAAACTCCAAACAGTGCTGTAAAGCAGGGAGATATGAATGAACATGAATTAATGTGCCAGATTAATCAAGAGCTGAACGGGGGAAGATATTTTTCATTTGCAGAATTTTAATGAATAAGTGGCATTTCCTCTCTCTTTATCTCTCTACTTTTCAAAATTTTAACAAATAGTTATAACATTTCTATATTTAGAGGTCACTGGCAGTCCATAAATATCAAGCGGTGACATTATCCAGCAAGGCATTGGTAGGGAGAATTTGGTAATTATCACTTAGAGCTAGTCATTAAAATTCAAAAGCAGATAAATAACAGAGAGCGAATGGCATTTATTCATTAAAATGTGAAGGATGAAAAATCTCTCCCCTCTTTCTCAGCATTGCTGAATCAGGACCAGTCTCTTTCAAAGGCCAGGCCTGGGTCACAGCTCTGAAAGAGCAGATAGAAACCCAGAGCTACCACCTGCCAGCTCCTGGGGTTTCATTTGTATTTTACTATAAATCTGTCTGCCTGCTAAAAACAGAGGGATTCATTTATTTCCCTTTTTGGGGTGGTCTTGGAATTCATTCTCTCTTCCCTCTTGCCTCATACATGCACTCCCTAAGAGGTATGGGACAACAGTTGTAACTGGCTTATGGTTGATTTGGTTTGGAGGGGAAAGCACGGAACAGCAATTGTGTCCTCGGACCTTGCTAGCTTGAAGTTCCATCTATTCCTCTTCCATAAACAGATATGTTTGCGTGTTTTGTTGGGGTGGAAGCATTGGGGAAACAGCTGCTATATACTATTTCTCTGTTCTGGTAATGTCTTTCTTGCAATGGGATATTGGCAACTCTTGTTCAGTGGTTGGAGGCCACAGTGCTATTATATGTCTATATTAATGCAAATACAAAATCAAATGCAGCTCAATTTTAAAAAAAAAGAATGGATAATTTTGTGACTACCACTTGTATCTGTCCTCACTATGCGGGGTTACCAAGACATCAGCTCATCGTCACACGGTTGAAGAAGGGACTTTTCACCCCATCAGACATTATATAACTGGTTATGTGAATTTTGGAGGTCTGGTGACTCTCTTTAATGCATCTGGCACTGACCTCATACTGGATTTGATGGCCCACTAGTCTGATCCAAACTAACAAAAACAGCGTTCCTATGCTGCAAGGACTTCACTATGTTCCCCAACACAAATACTTACCTGGAGTCATTTTCTAACATTGGCAAGGGTAAGGACTGACAAGTCTGTCAGCAGGAGGCTGTACCTGAAAGGCAGCATGGGTGAGTGGATAGGGAACTGGAGTCAGTCAGGAGATCTGGAATCTGGCTGCCACTGACCGGCTGTATGACCTTGCCCAACTCGCATTACCTCTCTGTTACCCCTGCCCTTTGTCTGTCTCACACATTTTAGCTTGTTCACTCTTCCAGTCAGGGACTGTTTTCTCAAATGTTTGTACAGCGCCTAGCTCTAGGGTGCTCCAGTCTCAGCTGGGGACTCTAGTGGCTACTGTAATACCTATCATAATTATAACAATAACCTGTATAATGCTCAGAGTTAGTGAGCATGTAGTCCAATATTTTGAGCCTTCCCTCTTCTTAAACAAGCAGGTCTTCCTGGTACACTTTGGTCTAAGTTGCTCTTAGGAAGCTACATGGCAGATTTCCAGAATGAAATTAAACTCCCAGGCTCTGGGCTAAGTGAAGGCTAAAAACTATATACAATATTTGGCATCTCCCACTAGGCAGGGGAGCAGGAAGACCGATATCCTGGACTCGATCTTGCCAGTGGCTGAAGAGCAAAAGTAGAAGCTGGGGTACAAGTGTGTACATGCAAAGGTGGTTGAAAGTTCCTTCACTTGATGCTGCTCTAAGTTATGCCAATTGTCACAGAAGGGTGAAATTGCAGCCAAGGATGGGTATCCCAGCCATGCACCATTTCCCTCTGCTACACCAGCAGCATGGAGGGCACTGGGCTAAGAGCCCCTATGGCACCAGAGGATCCTCTTCATTGGAGTGATCCTCCCTGGGCCAATGATGCCAGTTCCACGGCCAGTTTACACCAGCAATGAAGCATAAAGCAGCCACTGCACAATGGAGAACCTGTTCCACTGTGCACAAGTTCACCTCTAAGGCCAGCAAGCTGTATCATTAACAGCAAAAAGTAGAGAGGTGATCACTAGGTTGAAAGAAACAGGAAAAACTTAAGGGGACTGGGACAGAAATGAGCAATGACAGACAAATAGACAGACAGATTGCATACCTGCAGTGCACAACTATAGGCCCCGCCTCAGGCGGATTGAGGAACTTCACCTGCCGAACAAAGCCCAAGAGGCCTGTGGCATAGCAAGGAACCCCGTGGTCTGGCCAGCTGGTAAAGTGGAACTGCCGAATCTCTCGGATCTCATGGTAGCCTTTCTGAGGAGACAATGCAACCTCTATTTTTCTTCCTTCATGTCACAATCACCGTATTTCACTGCATTCTTTACTCATTCAGAGGGCTGAACTACCATTTAAACATAATTATATAAAGCCACATTTCACATACCACTTCTCACTTCTGGAGATTTCAAGGTGAAAGATCAAGAGATTTCACCTTCCACTACAACTGAAGTGTATCACATAAGCCTGAGGATTATGAAAGTGGTTATCCACTACCCATTCACAGTGTATTGTCTTAAATGCAATTTAAAATTAGCTCATCAGTAACGTTATGGGGTAACTTCAGTGCCAGGGTACCTTTGCTCAACCACACCTGCAAAGAGAAACCACTAGTGGTACAAATTCCCAGCTCATTTCCACTCTAGTATCCAGTCTGTTCCATTAATTTTTTTTCCGATGAAGTGAATGTAGTGCTAATGACGGACAGGCCTGGAGACTGAAGGCCATAGAGCAGTTAAGGCACAGGCTGCAAAAGAGAAAGCTTCCCAAAAATCACCCATCAATGCATTTCAACCCTGAGAAGGAGGGATTGCATCTAGTGCTGAGAGGGTAGGTATGTTGTTTCCATACCCATCCTTGGCCTCTGGTGAGGCTACAGACAAGGACATCAGTCACTGTCTGTTCTGATACAGGTACCTGTTCTCTAGGAACTGGACCATCACCACCAGTTTACTCCACACACATGCTGCCAAAGAGCTTCCACTTAGTTACACCATTTTGTCGCTGACATTTTGGGCTATGGCACAGAGATTGCAGGGTTCCATATTCGATTACCAAGCCCTTTGATCTGCCAGACCTGTCTTTGGTTATTTCTTGCCAAACAGTTCAGTGGTTCAACAAAATATGAAATCAGGGCACTAGAAACTGGAACATATTCCAGTGTAGCTGTGATGAGGTTTAATGAATGGTGTGAGTTTTCTTAGAAAGCTTTAAAATTGCTTATCAAGGGTGTGAGGTGTGATTTGGGCAGACCTGCAATGGTCTGTTATTTAGGCTTCCACTTTCCACCGGTGCTTCACAAAAACCTTCCACTAAACTGCAGATTTTGGAAGAATATACATATTTAAACCCTGAACGTTATTTTTTATTTGTTTTTAAAAGGGCCTCTGCCTGGGATCTAATTTTACTGGTGCTTTCCCACCCCCCACCCGCAATTTGCCAGTGTGAATAACTATAGTCACTATTCATGACATGTAGACATCCACCTACTGGATTCATAGATGCATTTAGACATTTGAGTGCTATGAATTGTATCCACAGTTATTTATGCTTTCATCTAATTGCTGATATGAACTTGGAAGATGCTTCATAAAAATCGGATTACTAAGGTAGAAAACAAGTCAAAATTTAACCCTCCCATATCCACAAGCTTCCTGGTGATGTCTGTGTGGAACCATGCTTCAGATCCTAAGTGAGGTGTTATGTCTGAAGTAAAATTGACTGGGGACTTCCTTACCTTTTGTACAGTAAATGTGCGTATGACGTACTCTGCCAATGGCTCTGTCTCAATTAATGTGACTTTAATATCTCCATAGACCTCTGTGTCATCTGGCCAGTATCTAACACATTTCACCTACAAGAAGAAAAAATAGACTGTAGGGATGGGTGCGGTAATGGATTGTGTAATTCAAGTCCAATACAAAAACTGGATCTTTAGTTAATGTTCAAAGAAGTTCACTTAACTGCATAAAAATGTTTTTACATTTGTAATTATTTCTAACATTGTGACTGGGACTGAAATCTGGAGCCCTGACATACTGAAAGTGAGTCTGTTCTCACAAATTTCTCAGCCCAGTTTTGCAGACATAATTGTTTTGACCAATTCAGAGCAGCATCCACATTTCTGAGTACTCATCAGAAAAAGGACCCAACCTTTTCAGTTTTGCCCATCGGTACCAACACATTTCAGTAGCCTGGTGGCTACTTGAAACAGAAACACTGAACAAGGCTGACAGCAGCTGCTCTGACTCACATGGCTACATCTGTTGTGTGTCCTAATCACAAAGCATCTATAGTATAGTGGAGAAACTAACAGCTCAAATACCACCCTTATGCCCGTGGTAACCTCAATCTGGTCAACCCCTCCTGTGTCAGCCGTCTGCCCCTCAGTGTCAGTAAACGAGCAGTTTCTAGAAAGGAGCTCCCCATGTAGTAATTGGCATTTCTGAAGAGATTACTTCAGCATGCAAGGAACCAGTATCCAGAGTAAGTGGGATATGGGGATAATTCTCTCAACATTGTGGCCCAAATAAATTTTTGAAGGAAGGATTTCTGAAACCTCAAACAAGTAAAATTATTTAAAAAAGGGGGTGGGGAGAGAGAACTGGACATTGAGGCGAGAGGAGCTAGGAAGTGGGGAACATAGGGGAGCAGGGTAGGAAACAAGGGTGGGATAAAAGAGATGGGGAAATATGGGATAGAAGACATTGTAATGGGTTAAGAAAAGGAGGAAGTAAAGGCCATTTCAAGGCCATGCAATTTGAATAGGGATTATTCCCTTTGAATTGCTGGGGAAGAGCAAACCCGAACCTTAGTTAGGCTTGCTAGGATCCTCAGAAACAATTAGGCCTACCTGACTGGCACAGCTACTTGGCCCCTTCCAAACCCATTCCCTGGAGCCACAAGCATCTTGGTTATCTTTAAAAGCATAGATTTGCCATGATAAGTTCTCCTATCCTGACTCTTTATACCCCTGGCCCTTGTTTCCACCATTCTCTTTGTACATGGCGCCTAACTGGCGGAGGTGGGGGCGCAGATCCAAACCTTCAAAACCTAGCACCTCTGCTATTCACCATTGATACACTGATCCTTCAACAGTCACTGAGACCAGATTAAAGAAATATCCCATATTCTTGCTCATGTGAACTTTGCAGATAAAGAATAAGTCACATAAATTACACAGAACTCTACTTTGTTTCTGTAGTAAAAGGGTCAGTTTCTCAGCTGGTACAAATTGGTGTAACTCCACTGAATTCAAGAGTTAAACTGATTTATACCAGCTGAGGATCTGGCCCAATATATTTGCATCTAGAGGAAATAAAAACACAATGGGGAAAGGTGCTTACCAGAGATGAGGGGAAGCAGCTAGGAAATAAGAAAATTAGAGTGCAGTTTTAAAGAAGAAACCTGAGTGGTTTAATCTATTATCTTGTTCTTCAAAGTGTAGTCACTGAAAGGCATTTACAAGATACTCAGAACAGTAGAAAGTTACTACGTCTGCTACTATTTTGGCTGCATCTGGTGAGGAAGTGGTGGAGAGCACTGGGAATACAGCCTCCTTACCCTGCCAACTTCCACCAGGTTGGTGACCATGACAACACTTGCAGAATTCTCCTGCCAAATCATTCTCCAGAAATCCTTAACCGTCTCTTGCATGGGACCTGGGGCAGGAGAAGGGAGAAAAAAGGACATCTTAAAAGGGTAGGTTTAATGCCAGCAATCCTTTTCAGCTGTTCTCTGCCTACAGCCCTGTTCACCTTAAATCTCACCCTTCTTACAGGGTATTTCCTTGATCTTCAAGGTGACATCCACTGAACAATACTGACTTGTTTAATAAAACAGATACTCTCTCCAGCAGGGCGGGTGAGATTTTAAGGCTCCAGGACTGCAGAAACTGTGGTGATGGATGCATTATAAGTACTAGAGAGAGATACAGTACGCAAATAGATACATATGATCAATCCAATACATTATGGATGTGCCCCTGTGGCTCTGGGGTTAAGTCACCACAGGAAGTTTATTAGGGCAGAGCGTCTCTGAGCTTGCTTCTCCCTCCTCCCGTACATTGCAGATGAAAGCCTGTTTCCTACCCCAAACCTGTGTCTACTATCACTGTCTCTATGCTCCACCCTCCAGATTCCCTGTACAGCTCTACTCCCTGTACCCGTGTGACCTCAGTCCTCGTCTCTAGTCTGCTTGTATGTATTAAAATCTACCATTGCATAGACATGGAAGGGGCCTGGGAGCAGGCCAGTTCAAGGGGTGGCATAGGTGCAAGGTAGGAGGGAGTGGGCATAACTGGTGGTGAGGGAAGGGGTCCTGGCAAAGGGGTATGGCTGGTAATGGTGTAGCAGGGAATGGGAGGGCAGTAGGGACATCAGGGCTGTGTAGAGGGGAAGCATGGAGAAATAGATATCAATGTTCATAGCTAGCAACATGAATCTTCACGTTGCTGGTATTTTTAAGTGGTGGGAAAGTCCCCCACAAAATCTTCACCAACTTACAGGTGAGGCTGCTCAATTACATTTTCTATCTACTTAGTCCACTGCAAATCCAGGAAGACACCAGTTATGGATGTAGTCATAAACACACCAACCTCCTCCCACAGGCCTGACCATGCAAACAAACACACTCTCAGATTCTTCAGCTCCATAACAAACTCCCTTTCAATTCTGACCCACCTTAATACACAGCCAATTCCTCAATCACATTCCAGTGCACAACTTACTCTGACCTCATTCTTCCTGGACAAATGACTCATTATTGACTTGACTACTACCCATAGGTTTAGATGTTCTTTATGTTAATCTAGCTCTGGTTGTGCATTTGAGTATGTTTCAAATATCCTCACAAGCAGTGTACTGGAATGTGTCTTATTTTATTTTCTGTGCTTGAATACCACTCTATGCTTACAGATATTAAAACACAGGAGATTTACTCTGGCAATGGCTCTTGGATTAGCTTAGCACATCATTGTCTTTAGAGAAATAGTTAGATGCAGGAGACTGCCACTTGCCTTGAGTTGCAATGTAGTGACGAGGCCGGTGGTATCCCTGGGAAAATATAAGAGAAGGGAAAACAAATCAGGAAGGTCCATAAAAATCACACGTCAGAGTGAGCAAACTGGCATGAATTTTACTTCTTCTGGCTAGAATCAGCTGTTGTGCTGTGAATGAGGCACGAGCACTAATGGGTACATAGAAACCCTACATGAGTCACATGGTCCCTTTGAGGAATTACAAATGGCAGGAACTGCTTTAGTCCTCTTTAATAATTCAACTACCATGAAATGTTTGGAGTTTTCATAGCATGGATTTGATGGTACCAGAGAGAAAACAAGAATGAAGCAGTTAATCTCTCTCTAAGGGTCTCTCTACACTTGGAGCTGAGAGGTGTGACCCCCCCAGCCCAAGGAGACATACCCCCACTAGCTCTCATCAAGTTGGTGCACTAAAAATAGAACACAGTCATGGCAGTGCGAGTGATGGGAGGGGCTAGCTGCCCCAGGTACATGCCCGCCAGAGACCCCAGACGTGCGCTCAGGGCAGTTAGCCCATCCCGCTGCTCACACCGGCATGGCTTCATTGTCCTTTTAGCACACTAGTGCACTGAGAGCTAGTGTCAGTATGTCTCCTCAGGATGTGAATCTCCCCCTGGCTACTCGTGTAGAGATAGCCTAAAGAGGTACCACACCCACACGCAGATATGCTGATATGGTTCTCTGTCACGCAAGGTATGTACCCAGCCCTTACATCTATGTAGTTGGCGTTTATGTAGTCTGAGTGAGGGTCTCCATCCAACAGCTGCAGTCTCACTCTTGAATGATCATCTGAAAGATGAAAAGAAAAAGAGTCAAGTCAAAGATGAATAAAAGTACTAAGTGTTTCATGTGTGGTTAAGTGGAGAAGAATATGGCTGTCCTAAGGCAGTGGAAAACACAAGTGGGCAGATGTACTATAACTGAGCTTTCCATTTGCTGCTTTTTGGTTAATTGAACATATACAGCTGTATCAAAGACCATCATGGTGCTATCCATAAATTTGTCCATGATTTCCTTTTGGTATTTAAGGTGTTACCTTTACATCCTGTGGTTACCTTTTATTTATAGTAGGCATTTATTATTCACTGAAGTTAATATAATCTGTTATGAGATTTACACATAACATGAACATTCTTCATTTTCTGGATCTCAGCCTTCATCCTCTTAGGGTATGTCTTCACTACTTGCCAGGTAGTGATCGATCTATCGGGGATTGGTTTATTGCGTCTCATCTAGATGTGATAAATCGATCCCCGAATCAATGCCTGTACTCCACCTTGGCAGAAGGAGTAAGTGGAGTTGATGGGGGAGCCGCCGCGGTCAACTCACTGCTGTGAGGATGGCCAGGTAACTTGAACTAAGATACTTTGACTTCAGCTATGCGAATAGCATAGCGGAAGTTGCGTATCTTTGTTCGAACACTCCCCTCCCCCCCGCACCAGCATAGCCCAGGCCATAGGGAAGTGTCCAGATCACAAAAGCCAACACCACGCTTAGAACTAAATGGTAGCTTTCCTGGTCTGCTCAGAAGAGGGGCCAAGGATTGACAGGACTAGGGAAACTGAGGTGAGAGTTGAGATTAGGATTGTTACAGAAGAGAAAAATAAATGAGGTCACAACAGAGGTATTCAAAATACTGAATATAAAGATGGTAAAACAGTCACTCCTATTTACCTCTCTCATCATATGGAGAAGAGCTCTGTGAAGCTTGAAAGCTTGTCCCTTCCACCAGGAGAAGTTGATCTTACTTCACCCACCTTGTCTATCTCAAGAAACCAATTTTTTTACCTCACCCACCTTGTCTCTCTCAAGAAACAAATTTTTCAATTTTCAATAGAACTGAAGAATACAAAATTTAAAACTGATACCAAGGAACATTCTGTTTACATGGGAATGTACACAGCACAATGAACCTATATAACTCATTGCAACAAGACCACACTGAGGCCAAGAGTTTAGCAGTATTCAGTTACTTTAGATAGGGTAAAAAACTGCATAAACCAATCTCTGCCTGAAGTTACAAACAAACTTCTCCATGGGCAGATTATTCCCGAATTTTGCACTTGAGGATTCTTCCACCTTTCTCTGGAGCAACTGGTGCGGGCCGCTGTCAGAGACAAGATACATTAATGCACTAAGAGTAATACTAGTGTTCTCATAAAGCATCTATAGATTTTTAAATGCTTTACAAAGGAAGGCAAATATCTTTTCTTTTAAATGGGGAAACTCAGACACACAGAGATGAGGTAACCTGCCCAAGATCACACAACAGGTCTGTACTAGAGATGAGGTTAGAACCTGGGTCTCCTGATTCTTAGAACGATTCTAAGAATCAGGAACGATTCTTAGAACGATTCTAAGAACGATTCTTAGAAAGATCTTTTCTTTTAAATGGGGAAACTCAGACACACAGAGATGAGGTAACCTGCCCAAGATCACACAACAGGTCTGTACTAGAGATGAGGTTAGAACCTGGGTCTCCTGATTCTTAGAACTTTCCATTACTGGACCACACTATCTTAAAAGCCTCTAATCTCTGGCAAGCTAAGCTCAAGTTCAAATCAGAGTGTGGGTGAATTCATTTCACATCACAAAATCACCACACATTTTAGCATGAGTGGGAGCATCTGCTTAAGAGCAAGCTCATGCCTACAAAATCCAGGGCTGTGAGAAACTGCTGAAACATTGTAATGACATTTTTTATCATTTGATTTTGCCATATCATCTTCTACCCTTGTGAATTAACATAACTAGAAAAAATTACAAAAAATTGGCTGTAAACCAGTTTTACTACCAAGTCCAAACTGAGAAGGATTTCACAGAAAATAGTTCCATTCTGGAACACCAAATTCATCATTTCACACTTGTGTCAAAATTCCCATTTTTGAATAATTGTGACTGTCGGTGTGATTATTTCCACATCTCGTTTTGACACTAGAGTTATCCCATGAAGTGGAAGCTGTACAGAGGCATGGGGCAATATTTTCAATGAGGTGAAGACAGCAGCCAGGAACAGAATGTTGTTCAGTGAGGAAGTCAGGAACATAAACTAAGCTCACCCCTTCTTGGATTTAAAAGGGTTTTTATTCTGTACCCATCCCTGACACATACTTTTTATTTTTATGAGCTGTGTTGCTCTCCATGGTACCGACTCAAGTCTATATTTTTCTCCACGTAAGAAAATTCTGACTGAATTATTTATGCTTCATTTGTGCTCTTTGACAGTAGCTCAAATGCCTTTGCAGAAGCTGTCCTTTCTGCACTTTCCATAATTTTATATATTTCAGTGATGTTCCCTCACAATCTTCTCCGTCCCAAAGGATATTTCAAGACATCTCTTTTTTAAAAAATTAGTTTCCCTGTAGGATTCTCTTTGCCTTCTGTTCTGTATTTTCTATTTCTATGGACCAAATTGTGACTTTGAAGTCCTGGTCTGTTTTGGAGGCTGGAGGGACTGCACTGCAGCAGGAGTCCTGGGAGAATTCTGGCTGACTCAGCTGTAATTACTCCCTGGGTACCAGGAACAGCACTTCCCTTTGACAGAAGGCATCCCACTCCATGCTGGGTTATATCAAGTGGGGACAGTGTTCAGCCCAGGGGAAAAGGAGAGGGAAAGACTTGTTGTGCTGTCGTAGACTATCAGGCCAGAAGGCACCATCATGATCATCTAGTCTGACCTCCTGCACTTGCAGGCCACAGAACCTCACCCTCCCACTCCTGTAATCGACTCCTAATCTCTGGCTGAGTTACCGAAGTCCTCAGATCATGGTTTAAAGATTTCAAGTTACAGAGAATCCACCTGTACAGTAGTTTAAACCTGCAAGTGACCTATGCCCCAGGCTGCACAGAAAGGCAAAAAAAAAAAAAAAGCCCGAGTCTCTCTGCCAATCTGACCCAGGGGGAAATTCCTTCACAACCCCAAATATGGCAATCAATTGACCCTGAGCATGTGGGCAAGACACACCAGACAGAAACATTGGAGAAAATTTGCTGTAGTAATTCAGAGCCCTCCCCATCTCGGATCCCATCACCAAGCGTTGGAGATATTTGCTGCTAGCTGTGGCAGATTGGCTACATGCCATTGTAGGCAGTCTCGTCAGACTATCCCCACCACCCAGGGGTGGTCTCCGATCTCAGCATCCCTGACTTTGAATGGCTGGGGGGAGATCCAGTGAAAATCTGGACCAAAAGTCCAATAACAGTTGCTGTGATTTTTTTATCTATATAATGGGATAAACCAAAACCTCAACACCAGACACCCCCAAACATTTTGGAGGACTAAAAATCCAGGTCTCAAAATGATTCCAAATAGTTTCACCCAAAGCACATTTTTATTTGTCCATATTCAGGCAAACAGATTCCTCCTTCCTCACTGGTCCCTGGTCTACAAAGAGGACTCTTCTTTTGTCCCCCAATCTTTGCTTTATTTTTCAGATCTTTACATTAAAGGCTAAATCCTAAACCCAGACACACAGCCCACGTATCTTGGCACTGTACTGAGTTCTGCTAGGATACCTCCCACAGCACTGGGAAACCTCAAGGCTGAAGTCATTCCCACACAGACGACACATACCACCTCCCCAGCAGGAAAACTGAAGGATCTGTGTGGTTTTGAAGACATGACCCCAACTCCACTCAACTCCCGCAGCTCCCCACAAAACACCTCTGTGTACTGGGTTGCAGGGAGCCCCACAAAGCAGAGCTTCACAACACTCAAGGGAATTAGGACCCACTGTGCTGAATCCCTGTATCTTTCCCCCATGTGCGGTGGAACTTGACCTCTACCACTGCAGTTTGGGCTGTTTGCAGCTGCAAGAGTTGGGACTGGGAGAAAGACCTACTGGTATCTGCACAGAGAGGTTAGTGCCCTGTTTTAACACAATGCTGAGAAGGAGGAGTGAGCTGGGAAAGATAATCCTTGTACTGTATCAGAGTAACAGCCGTGTTAGTCTGTATTGGCAAAAAGAAAAGGAGGACTTGTGGCACCTTAGAGACTAACCAATTTATTTGAGCATAAGCTTTCGTGAGCTACAGCTCACTTCATCGGATGCAGTGAGCTGTAGCTCACGAAAGCTTATGCTCAAATAAATTGGTTCGTCTCTAAGGTGCCACAAGTACTCCTTTTCTTCTTGTACTGTATCGTTACCCAAAGGGGTATAAGGATAAGATGTTCTGTGATTCATGGAGCGGTGCTACTGCGAGAGGTTACAAGAGAGGCACTTACAGAAATTACAGCAAAATCAGAAAGCCCTTCAATGCCCTTCCCATGGGGACTTGTGGTTCCTGTTTCAGGAGCGGTGAAACAGTAATAGAAATATTTAGCAAAACATGTTAATTGGCAGCTGTAGCCTTTTAATAAATAAAATGGTAAAACTAATCAGTGCAGACTCTGGCTCTTGCCAGCAATTGCATTTGAACCACAATTACGCAGTTTGTTAAAGGTGCAGTGGTTTTATTCACCATTTCCCAAGATATCTTGCCTGCTCAGAATTTTGTGGCATGTACCCAATAAGGACATATCTCCTTCTCATGATTGGCCTTTAGGGAGTCATAAGAACATAAGAATGACAATACTGGGTCAGACCAAAGGACCATCCAGCCCAGTATCCTGTCTACCGACAATGGCCAATGCCAGGTGCCCCAGTGGCAGTGAACCGAACAGGTAATGATCTAGTGATCTCTCTCCTGCCATCCATCTCCACCCTCTGACAAACAGAGGCTAGGGACACCATTCCTTACCCAGCCTGGCTAATAGCCATTAATGGACTGAACCTCCATGAATTTATCCAGTTCTCTGTTAAACCCTGTTATAGTCCTAGTCTTCACAACTTCCTCAGGCAAGGAGTTCCACAGGTTGACTGTGCACTGAGTGAAGAAGAACTTCCTTTTATTTGTTTTAAACCTGCTGCCCACTATTTTCATTTGGTGGCCCCTAGTTCTTATATTATGGGAACAAGTAAATAACTTTTCCTTATTCACTTTCTCCACACCACTCATGATTTTATATACCTCTATCATATCCCCCCTTAGTCTCCTCTTTTCCAAGCTGAAAAGTCCTAGCCTCTTTAATCTCTCCTCATATGGGACCTGTTCCAAACCCCTAATCATTTTAGTTGCCCTTTTCTGAACCTTTTCTAATACCAGTATATCTTTTTTGAGATGAGGGGACCACATCTGTACACAGTATTCAAGATGTGGGTGTACCATGGATTTATATAAGGGCAATAAGATATTCTCCATCTTATTCTTTATCCCTTTTTTATCCCTAACATCCCGTATTCTTTTTTGACTGCGGCTGCACACTGCGTGAACGTCTTCAGAGAACTATCCATGATGACTCCAAGATCTTTCTCCTGATTAGTTGTAGCTAAATTAGCCCCCATCATATTGTATGTATAGTTAGGGTTATTTTTTCCAATGTGCATTACTTTACATTTATCCACATTACATTTCATTTGCCATTTTGATCCCCAATCACTTAGTTTGTGAGATCTTTTTGAAGTTCTTCACAGTCTGCTTTGGTCTTAACTATCTTGAGGAGTTTAATATCATCTGCAAACTTTGCCACTTCACTGTTTACCCCTTTCTCCAGATAATTTATGAATAAGTTGAATAGAATTGGTCCTAGGACTGACCCTTGGACTCCTGGGTTCTATTTCCAGGTCTGCTGTCATTTCTCTGAGCCTGATCCTCTTGCCTTCACTTAGGCATAATTCCCAATGAAATCAATCATCAGTCAGGCTGACAAGACCAACAGAGAAGCCACACTATGTGGTGAACATCCCTTTCCTTCTCTCCCAGGGGCCTGATTCTCCCAAACCAGCATATGGATAAGTCCCACTGACATCAATGAGAACTACTCATTTTCTGTGGCTGGAGAATAAAGCCCCAGCAAATACTGGAGTTGGAACTGTTGGAAGCATCATTAACTCCTGCTATGTGCTTTGAGAGTCCCACTCAGAGAGATCACAGAGTCCAGCTAATAGCACCAGGACTCCTGGTGTGGGCTCAAGAATAGAAAGGAAGGGGATCCTATACTGCTGTCCAGGACCCCTGAGTCTGGGAGAAAAGATACCTTTTGATACCTGAATTCTGCTTTATTTCTGGTATGGCCTCCTGGCTAGTGCATACTCTCCTGGTCCCGTGTCCCTGATGGGAAATTATGTAGACACCACTGGAGTCAAAATTTTGATTTTTTTTTTTGGTTCCTCTCCAGGCATTTTTGCAAAGGAGGGACAAGTATAAGACCTGATCCAATGTTCAGTCCTTCAAGTCACTGCAAAGACTTCCACTGATTTCAATGGATGTTGGAACAGGCCCATAGGCTCTTCAGATATCTCCTTTCTTCCCTGGGCACTTTCTTTCCCTTTAATGGTATCCATCCTGAGACACCTAGGAAATTATGAGGCAAAGAATTTCATTCCATTTATCTGTTCCTATCCCTTCCGTTACTAAACTCTCCTTCCTGTCTCTTAGAAGGTCTATTGTCTCCTCCTCTGCACTCTTGATTCAATATGTATTTGAGGGGAAAAAACTCAATCTTGTTATTTATCTTAAGCTCGTGTGCATCCTTCCTCTCCTTCTCTACCTCCACTTTTCTTATCTATACCTTTTCACCCTCTCTGCCTCATCTTTCCTATCTGCCTCTGGACCTGAACTTGTATTACGGTGTTTTAGACCTTGCAAACACCTCTTTCTTAGCTTTGATTACATTTTGCATTTCCATATTCAAGAACATCAGCTCCTCTCTCTTGATTCCTATTGTATTTATATTTGTAGCCAAAAGGCAGCATAACACTTTGTCAGACAACAATTCATCCTAGTTGTTAGTACCTGTTAATAAATATTAACCCCTTAAATCCTCTTTTTATTGCAGATTAAACTCTTTCACATGTTAACTATTCTTCCAGACTCTTTATGATATTAGAAAAGTGTGTGTTTGAATTCTAAGGCCAGAGTGTTGGTTCTTGACCTGTAAAAGACCTGGATTCAGGAACTTTATGTGATCAAGTATTGAGCTGTACTTCATTATGGTTGGTGCCTCCAAATCTGTGGGATTATACATGTCTAGGGACAGGACCCATCAAACTGTTAAAAAAGTATCTACAGAAGTAAGTTATAAACAAAACAGTGTGTCTGATAAGGGATTCATCTTATGGCAGATGTTTTCTGTAATGGACTGTGTGATTGATAAGGAATAATTGTTATTACAGATGGGTTCTGTAATGGATGAAACAATGACCTATTGAAAAATGTTTTTAACTCAGTAAAACTTCTGGTTGTAACAGCTGTCAGTAATAATGATCAGATTAGAATTCCATTTAGTTTATTGATCATCTAACCTAAAAATTCCATAAAAGAAATTCCATAAGTAATTAGCAAAAAGAAAAGGAGGACTTGTGGCACCTTAGAGACTAACCAATTTATTAGAGCATAAGCTTTCGTGAGCTACAGCTCACTTCACGAAAGCTTATGCTCTAATAAATTGGTTAGTCTCTAAGGTGCCACAAGTCCTCCTTTTCTTTTTGCGAATACAGACTAACACGGCTGTTACTCTGAAACCTGTCATAAGTAATTAGGTAAAACAAAAATGTCAAAACAAGACACACAGTGAAATTAATTGCGGGAAAGCAATTTTCCCTTACAAAAAGGAGTTTCTCTGTCTCACGCTCCATAAAAGACAAAGGATTTGAAAGTTAGCTCGGCGAGTGCTAACTGCTTGAGTCTCATCATTTACAGAGGAGAGAGACACAGAGGCCAGGTTTTTACCATATATCAAAAGGTCAGAATGTATCTATTATTTCTGTATTCTGTATAGTGCTCTACTAATCTCGGATAAAGAAAAGGAGTACTTGTGGCACCTTAGAGACTAACCAATTTATTTGAGCATGAGCTGTAGCTCACAAAAGCTCATGCTCAAATAAATTGGTTAGTCTCTAAGGTGCCACAAGTACTCCTTTTCTTTTTGCGAATACAGACTAATATGGCTGCTACTCTGTAATCTCGGATAGTTAATCTTTGGTTAACTAATTCCATTTGAATGTATTTAACAATCTCAAGTAATTAACTTCAAGCATGCAGCATTATGAACATTTCCCCACTGTGTCATTTCCCATTCACCTTGTTTGATTTCACTATGTGTTTTTTTCCCATGTGCTGCACTTGTTGCTGATATCTCGAGTCCTAAATTGGACAGTAACTACAGCCTCTGTCTTCCATCTTCAGTCATGTCCTCTGCTTACTCAAAACTACCGGAAAAAATTGCCTTACATATTTTCCTCATTACATACATCACTCATAAATACAGTGGCACTTTCTTCTTCAAAAACACTGGACAAGTATTTATTCTAGTTCTACCATCTCCATTTTACACATGGAGAAACAGAAGCAAGGAGGTTAAGTGACCTGCCCAATGCCACAGAGTAAATCAGTTGCAAAACTGGGATTTTAAATAAGGAATTCCTGATTTACTTTCAATCCCATAATTATTCCTCTAGATCAAAAAGTTTCTAAACCATTCTACACCATGCCCAACAGCCTGTGGCTTGAGTTGTTGTTTTTATATCATTGGTGCCACAGATATGGAAGCTGGAAAATAAATTACAGTAACCCCTCACTTAAAGTCGTCCCACTTAACGTTGTTTCATTGTTACGGTGCTGATCAATTAGGGAACACGCTCGTTTCAAGTTGCGCAATGCTCCCTTAGAACGTCGTTTGGCAGCCGCCTGCTTTGTCCACTGCTTGCAGGAAGAGCAGCCTGTTGGAGTGAGCTGGCGGGGGGTGGGGGTGGGCTTGGAACCAGGGTCGACGGGCAGCCCCCCATCAGCTCCCCGCTCCCCTAAGTTCCCTCTGCGGCAGCCGCCCAGCAGGCTACCAATTGGTGGCAGTTCAGCTGTACCTCCCCCCACTGCCGTGTGTTGCTCCTGCCCCCTGCCTTGGGGCTGCTCCTGTGAGCCTCCTGCTTGCTGTGCGGGGGAAAAGGGGGGAGAAGAGGGGGCTGTCAGGGTGTCCCCCTCCCCCCTGCTCCTGCACCCGGCTTACCCCTTCTCCATAGAGCGGGGGGGGGGACACGACAAGGCTCAGGATGGAGAGAGCTTGCGGGCACAGCTGCTGTCTCACCTTCCTGATTTTTTTAAAGGCAATGCACTAGAATGGGGTCAGTGTACTTAAAGGGGCAATGCAAATCTCTCTCTCTCCCTCCCACACGCAGGGTGTGTGTCTCTGTCTGCCATGCTGTCTCCCCTCCCTCCATTCATGCTGTCTTGTAGAATCTGAGGCTACATTAACAACAGTGTGTTAGCCCTTGAGGGCTCAGACGAATGCTAGTTCATTATTTAGTAGTAAGGCATTCCCTGGGAAATATCCCACCCTCTGACTCCACCACCTCAACCGAGCTTCACAATCTTCATTGCTGTGTACAGTATTAAATTGTTTGTTTAAAACTTATACTCTGTGTGTGTGTGTGTGTGTGTGTGTGTATATATATATATATAAAATGTAGTTTTTTATCTGGTGAAAAAAAATTTCCCTAGAACCAACCCCTCCTCCCCCATTTACATTAATTCTTATGGGAAAATTGGATTCATTTAACATCACATTTTTCAGGAACATAACTAAAACATTAACCGAGGAGTTACTGTATATTCAAAATGTATTAGTGAATCTCAGTTCACAATTAGGTAGGCTCCTAATGCTACAGTATTAGTTCAGTTTCTGTTTTCATTTCTTCTGTTTGTTATAGTGATTTCATTCTGTTGAGACATGAGCCTGAGCCATAAACTTAGGATCCAAATCTAGATCTTCCCTACAGGCAGATGGAAACTATCTAGTTCCAGGATTTTGGCTCAGACCCATTGTTTAATTCTGTTGCTGCATCAGATTATGCAGGTTAAACCATGTCCAGCTGGAACACAGACAAACCAAACAAAAAAACAAAAGCAAAAAATTCCAACCAAACCAACCAAAATGTGTCAAAGTTTTTGAAACTAAAAATAAATTAAAAGATTTGGTTTGGGTATTGACCAAGTGTCTGGGGCAGAGGAAGAGCTTATTTTATCCAGCACAGTTTGCCCATCCTGACTAATTAATTAATTATTATTATTATTATATACATCACATTGTGCTAGGCACCCTATGAACACACAGTAAAATACTGTAAATTCTCCAGAGTAGGAACTCAATCTAAACTGTCAAAACAGAGAAAAGATGTGAAATAAGCAGTATTATTAGCCCCATTTTATGGACGGAGATCTAAGGCAGACAGACAGACAGACAGTGACTTCTCCCAGGTCACCCAGAAATCTGTGCCAGATCAAGAACGAGTTCTAAATCTGATGAGGCAGAGTCAAGTGGCTTAACTATAAGGCCATTATTTATATTTGCAAGAAAGATATTTTTCCCCTGGTCAATGCAGAATGTATGAATGCATGGGGCCTAATTTTGCCCTTATTTATGCTAGCATGACTCAACTGATTTCAATGGGACAGTCAAAAAGTGTCCGTTTCTGTTCCTGGATTGGTTTATTATATCAATAATCGAATACAGGGGTTCTAAAATAGCTTCCATGCTGCTGAACACATCTTAAGAGAGAGAGAGAGGGTCTCAGACACCTCCCATCTCATTTACAATCCCATAACATCCCTGTAGCAACTACACCAATTGCTTACTTGAGCAGGTAAGATCGGGAAGTGTTTAACATCATTTTAGCTGTCAATGTGATTCAGGAGGAAACAGGAATAGAGCTCACCTCATGTGAGCAACCAGGTCTCTGGAGACCACCAGTGAGTGCTCTACAGACTACAGTCTATCAACCTCTATTCTAAGGGAAAAATTCTGTTCTCTAATCCACATCTCAGCTCTAATATTCCTGGTCTCCCACTGAACTCCCATTCGTGGTATTGAAAGCTCTGTGTATGCAGAGATAGAACAGGCTATTGGCATCATAGTCCATCATGAAAATCTGACAGCAGGATTTTGCCCTTAAGTACAAAATCTGAAACATGCTGGGGCGGGGCGGGGGGGGCGGGAACGGAGAGATATCACAACAAGAAGCTTAGCCTGCAACTAACTAATCAAACTGTTCAAAGGCTGGGCATTTTCAGCCATTTTTCTTTATTTAGGCTCTCGAACATCCACCCAGACGCTTACAAACACACACAGTATGCTCAGTTTAATTTGAATTTGGACCTACAGGAAATGATGTTCCCATATCTATTCTTATTGCGGTTTTCATCTTCCTTGGCCGTATCCCAAGATGCCGTCTGCCCCTCGGGTAGAGCCTGAAAAATAAACAGTGGTAGAGTGTTTATAAAAAGAGTGGCCAATGCCTTCAGGTGGTTTAACATGACAAAGCTGGGCAAAAATAAAGGCGATGCATAATTCAGTACTCAACCAACCAAACAGCTGTTCTCAAGGAGGAAAAGGCAGATCCGATTATGTAAAAGGCACAGCTCTGCAGAGACCATTAGCACTCTTTGGTTTATGCTGGCTAAGAATAATTTTCCTCGTGCAAGTATGGACCTAAAAGGGATGGGGAAGTGCATTGGCTTCTGGCGGCATATTTATAGGGAAAGCGATGTTCCCCTGCAGTGCAGGGTCTGTGAGGATTTCACACACACATGCCCTTGAGAAAGACCAGATGAAATGCAGAACTCAGTCTTGTAGGATATTTAAATAGAAAGTATATAGGGTGGTTTCTCCTACTGCTGGATTAATAACAGTGTGATACCAGTCTTCAGTAACTACATCATACAAACCTTCTGGTGGTTTTCTTAAAGGAATTCCTGCAAGGCTTTACCACATCACCCACACAGAACGATATTATAGCCATTGCCTTTGTACTACACAGGGACTGAGCATCAGATGCTGCATAAAATGTACACACAGCTAAAGGACATGGCCACAGTTATAAACCTGGGATTTGTTTCTTGGAGCGGGAGGTTCCACATCCCAGTGCTAGCATTTCAACCACCCTCTGACTTGGTCACATGACTCCCTTTAGATATGATCATATGGACCTGTCAAGGTTCCTCCCCCACTCTGAACTCTAGGGTACAGATGTGGGGACCTGCATGAAAAACCTCCTAAGCTTATCTTTACCAGCTTAGGTCAAAACTTCCCCAAGGTACAAAATATTACACCTTGGACAGGCCGCTACCACCACCAAACTAATACTGGTTACTGGGGAAGAGCTGTTTGGACGCGTCCTTCCCCCCAAAATACTTCCCAAAACCTTGCACCCCACTTCCTGGACAAGCTTTGGTAAAAAGCCTCACCAATTTGCCTAGGTGACTACAGACCCAGACCCTTGGATCTTAAGAACAATGAACAATCCTCCCAACACTTGCACCCCCCCTTTCCTGGGAAATGTTGGATAAAAAGCCTCACCAATTTGCATAGGTGACCACAAACCCAAACCCTTGGATCTGAGAACAATGAAAAAGCATTCAGTGTTTTACAAGAAGACTTTTAATAAAAAATAGAAGTAAATAGAAATAAAGAAATCCCCCCTGTAAAATCAGGATGGTATATATCTTACAGGGTAATTAGATTCAAAAACATAGAGAACCCCTCTAGGCAAAACCTTAAGTTACAAAAAAGATACACAGACAGAAATAGTTATTCTATTCAGCACAATTCTTTTCTCAGCCATTTAAAGAAATCATAATCTAACACATACCTAGCTAGATTACTTACTAAAAGTTCTAAGACTCCATTCCTGTTCTGTCCCTGGCAAGCGCAGCATACAGACGACTACAGACAGACACAGACCCTTTGTTTCTCTCCCTCCTCCCAGCTTTTGAAAGTATCTTGTCTCCTCATTGGTCATTTTGGTCAGGTGCCAGCGAGGTTACCTTTAGCTTCTTAACCCTTTACAGGTGAGAGGAGCTTTCCCCTGGCCAGGAGGGATTTCAAAGGGGTTTACCCTTCCCTTTATATTTATGACAGGACCATTTTCCAAAATGAAGGTTCTTATGGAAATAGCCAGGAAAAAGGCACATCTCATGAGACATAGCCAGGGAGGCAGACTTTCCCCTCTTTGCAACAGGGCTTGAAGTGTCTGTAAATTGGGATGATCACTCAGGACATAGCCAGGGAAACTTCAGCATGGGCAGTTCAGAGAAGCAGAAGCAGAGTTCTCTTTTGGGCCACAGATGGCACTAACCTTCTGTTAGTGCCACTTGCACATAGCTTCTTGCCGCTGAGACAGAAAACCAAAATCGTGAATTCTCAACTGTAGCTCCATCCTGGCCATGCTCAGTGTTGAGAATGTAAATGGCAGCTCCTACGTATCTTCCCCTGAGATTTTCTGTCACTTTGCCATTCCCAAGCACTACTTGTAAGCAAATGCAGTGTTCCAAGAGAATAATAGCAGTGTTCAAACTATTATTTAGGATTCTTAGGAAATAATGTTCTTTTAATTTAATCCTTGGAGACTTTATTTTGCCTTCACTAGCAGCAGGTGGTTTGCAATAGCCCAAATTTGAAAATGAACTCACATGCATCTTCACAAGCCATCCAGGTCTATTATTGCGTCTGATTTGGGCTGAAGAGAGACATAATAACTAGGCTCGACAAACCTGACATTGCAATAAACCGTGATATGAACGACTCCCTGGCAGATCTTGAATTTCCTCTCACAGAGTTCCAGGACAGATGATGTCAGGCACATCTGTGAGTGCTGTTGAGAACAGGGAATGCAAGACCCAGTTTGAATGCCCAGGAGCAAGAGGTGATAACAGTAACTGGTGAGGGCTTTGATCACACTTCTATTTCCTTTTATGGACAGCTGCTACATAATAGCAGCTAATTTCCTGGGCAAAAAAATAAGCATAACTAAGAGGGTGTGGGAGGCTCATTTTCATCTTCAAAGAGAAGGGGGAAAGGTGCCTTATTTTTACATTAGGATCTAGTCACAGTAGATTGACCAGAGCATGGCAACAATCATTAGCAATCTAATCATAAGCTTTTGAGAAGAAAAAATATCCCACCTCATCATATTTATACCAAGGGATGCTGTCTTGTCCAACAAAAGGGGATGCAGTCAGATCCAATATATCCCATATCATTGGAAAGGGATTGATAATAAGAAAGAAAATATCATATTGCTTTTATATGAATTCATGGTACTCCCACATCTTGAATACTGTGTGCAGTTCTAGTTGCCCCATCTCAAAAAAGATATATTGGAATTGGAAAAGGTACAGAAAAGGGCAACACAAATGATTAGGGGTATGGAACAGCTTCCATATAAGGAGAGATTAATAAGATTGGGACTTTTCAGCTTGGAAAAGAGACAACTAAGGGAGGATATGATAGAGGTCTATAAAATCATGACGAGTGTGAAAAAAGTAAATAAGGAAGTGTTATTTACTTATTCATATCACACAAGGACTATGGGTCACCAAATGAAATTAATAGGCAGCAGGTTTAAAACAAACAGAAGGAAGTATTTCTTCATACAATGCATAGTCAACCTGTGGAACTCTTTGCTAGAAGATGTTGTGAAGGCCAAGACTATAACAGGGTTCAAAAAAGAATTGGATAAGTTCATGGAGGATAGGTCCACCAGTGGCCAGGATGGGCAAGGATGCAAAACCATGCTCTGAAGTGTCCCTAGCTTCTGTTTGCCAGAAGGTGGGAATGGGTGACGGGGGATGGATCACTTGATGATTACCTGTTCT
The DNA here is from genome assembly GCF_965140285.1 of Lepidochelys kempii. Taxonomy (NCBI): domain Eukaryota; kingdom Metazoa; phylum Chordata; order Testudines; family Cheloniidae; genus Lepidochelys; species Lepidochelys kempii. The sequence goes on along the minus strand of NC_136392.1, from coordinate 24,248,114 downwards.
GTTCATTCCCTCTGAAGCACCGACAGTGGCCACTGTCGGAAGATAGGATACTGGGCTAGATGGACCATGGGTCTGACCCGTCATGACTGTTCTTATGTTAAAATAACCCAATCCTGCCATTGATTTGAGCACGAAACTTCCCATTGAAATTGATGAGGATTTCTACTGAAACAAACCACAGGACTGATACGACCTCAGAAGATTCAGGAGGAAGCTAATGATTGTTCTTCTCACTGAACACTGAGACATTTTACACTATACTAAGATATCAATCTCGGTTTGAATGGAAGGGGTATATTTCCAGCTTTCCTGGGGAACAGATTCCATGTTTGAGGGTACCATTTGTGCAAATGCTTTTCCATTAGCAAGATGAACTAATTGGAGTAACTGCATCACTAACCACCGGATTTGTGTTCAGCAATAAGGCAGGTAGAGGTGTGGACAGCTGAAATGGAAGTTGAAAAACACTGGGCACAAATTAAACTGCATCCACAAAAGGGAGACCACATCTGAAATTCTACCCTGGAAGTTTTCTTTATATAACAAGCATTTCTGCACCACTGAGATGGGACAGGATTTCTCTTACCGATGCAATATAAAAAACTTGTATCTAGTTTTCATTCTGCTAGTTTGAAAATCAAAATAATTTTATTATTATTTAAAGCAGGGTGGATAAAAGTCATGGTTTTAAAAAAAATCAAAACAATTGTTCAAATTTAAATCAGATGTTTTATTTATGTGTTGCTAGTTCTTTACTTTTTTCTCATTTTATGCTCAACAGTGAATATTCTGCACTTGTTTATTTAGTAAGCTCTTTCTAGTCATTTGTAGAATTTCAGTGTTCAGAAGATCTGGACTTTAATTTTCTATGCTCTTTTTATACAGCAGTTTTTGTAAAATGTAAATAAGATCCCTACCAGTAAGAAGACAAACAGTATTTGTAATTTATTATATAATTTATAGATAACAAAAGGATTCTATTCCCTCAGATGTACCTGGAATTTGTAGCTGGAAGTAAGGAATGCAAACTGAGTGAGCGGCAAACAGAGGGGACACCAACAGAGGTAGTTTGCCTAAGAGTTTGCCTTGGCTCTTAGAAGGAAGACAATATGGACAGTGAGCGATCAGCTGTTGTGAGCTGCACAGGATGTGCCATGTTTGTTTTTCTCCCAGAGGATAGAAGCAACTTCGTCTGTATGAAGTGCAAGCTGGTCTCCATATTGGAAGAGAAGTTTAAGGGCTAGAGACCCAAGTATCAACCCTGCGCTGCATCAGAGAGAAGGAAGACTTTCTGGACAGACGTCAGTGTTTGTGACAGATAGAAGTCAGTGCCTGGATAGAAGTCAGGCACAGCATGCTGAAGAATCAGAGAGGGCAGTGCAGAATGGGGAAGAAAATTTGCGGCATGTGACCTCCAGAAGAAGAAAGAGGAGAACTCATGTACCCCAATGCAGATAGAGGTAAGAAACAGTTATCAGGCTCTCTGCACAAGTACTAGGGTGGAGAATGGTTTGGAAGAGTCATCTGAGGGAAGGGATAAGAAGGAGACCCCATCGACCAGAAGGCATGGGATGCATTGTCCTGGGGATGGGGGTTCCATGACCACTACTCCCAAGATGAGCAGATGGGGAGTGGTGGTGGGGGACTCCCTCGTGAGGGGCACAGAGTCATCCATCTGCCATCCAGACCTGGAAACTCATGAAGTGTGCTGCTTGCCTGGAGCTAGAATTCAGGATGTGATGGAGTGTCTGCTGAGACTGATCAAGCCCTTGGACGGCTACCCCTTCCTACTTCTCCAGGTGGGCACCAGTGATACTTCATGTGAGTGCCAAGAATGACCTTGAGCGGGTCACTGCAGACTACGTGGCTCTGGGAAGAAGGATGAAGGAGTTTGAGGTGCAAGTCATGTTCTCATCCATCCTCCCTGTTGAAGGAAAAGGCCCAGGTAGGGACCATCAGATTGTGAAGGAAAATGCGTGGATGCGCAGGTGGTGTTGGAAAGAAGGCTTTGGATTCTTCGACCATGGGATGCTGTTCCGGGAAGAAGGATTGCTAGGAAGAGATGGGATCCACCTAACGAAGAGAGGGAAAAGCATCTTCGCAGTCAGGCTTGCTAACCTAGTGAGGAGGGCTTTAAACTAGGTTCTCCAGGGGATGGAGACCTAAGCCTGGAGGTAAGTGGGGAAGTGGGATACCAGGAGGAAACACAAGGAGAAGGGTGCAACAGGGGACGCCTCCTGATTTATACTGAGAAAGTAGGGCCATCGGCTAGTTATCTTAGGTGCCTGTACACAAATGCAAGAAGCCTGGGAAACAAGCAGGAAGAATTGGAAGTCCTGGCACAGTCAAGGAACTATGATGTGATTGGAATAACAGAGACTTGTTTGGGTAACTTACATGACTGGAGCACTGTCATGGATGGGTATAAACTGTTCAGGAAGCACAGGCGGGGGAGAAAAGGTGGAGGAGTTACACCATATGTAAGAGAGCAGTATGATTGCTCAGAGTTCCAGTATGAAACTGTAGAAAAGCCTGTTGAGTGTCTTTGGGTTAAGTTTAGAGGTGAGAGCAACAAGGGTGATGTTGTAGTGGGCGTCTGCTATAGATCACCAGACCAGTAGGATGAGGTAGACAAGGCATTCTTCGGACACCTAACTGAAGTTTCTATATCACATGCCCTGGTTCTAATGGGGGACTTCAATCACCCTAACATCTGCTGGGACAGCAATACAGCAGTGCACAGACAATCCAGGAAGTTTTTGGAGAGTGTTGAGGACAACTTCCTGGTGCAAGTGCTGGAGGAACCAACTAGGGGCCATGCTCCTTTCGACTTGCTGCTCACAAGCAGGGAAGAATTGGTAAGGGATGGCAACCTGGGCAGCAGTGACCATGAAATGGTTGAGTTCAGGATCCTGACAAAAGGAAGAAAGGAGAGCAGCAGAATATGGATCCTGGACTTCAGAAAAGCAGACTTTGACTCCCTCAAGGAACTGATGGGCAGAATCCACTGGGAGGCTAATATGGGGGGGAAAGGAGTCCAAGAGAGCTGGCTGTATTTTAAAGAAGCCTTATTGAAGGAGCAGGAACAAACTATCCTGATGTGCAAAAAGAATAGCAAATATGGCAGGCGACCAGCTTGGCTTAACAGAGAAATCTTCAGTGAGCTTAAACACAAAAAGGAAGCTTCCAAGAAGTGGAAGCTTGGACAGATGAGTAGGGAGGCATATAAAAATATTGCTCGAGCATGCAGGGGTGTAATCAGGAAGGCCAAAGCACAACTGGAGCTGTGGCTAGCAAGGCATGTGAAGGGTAATAAAAAGGGTTTCTACAGGTACGTTAGCAACAAAAAGAAGGTCAGGGAAAATGTGGGACCCTCACTGAATGGGGGAGGCAACCTAGTGACAGATGATGTGGAAAAAGCTGAAGTACTCAATGCTTTTTTTCCTCGGTCTTCACAGAGAAGGTCAGGTCCCAGACTGCTGCACTGGCAGCACAGTATGGGGAGGAGGTGAGCAGCTCTCAGCGGTGAAAGAACAGGTTAAGGACTATTTAGAAAAGCTGGACATACACAAGTCCAAGAGGCCAGATGCAATGCATCCGAGGGTGCTGAAGCAGTTGGCTAATGTGATTGCAGAGCCATTATCTTTGAAAACTTGTGGTGATTGGGGGAGGTCCCAGACTACTGGAAAAAGGCAAATATAGTGCCCATCTTTTAAAAAGGGAAGAAGGAGAATCTGGGGAACTACAGACCAGTCAGCATCACCTCAGTCCCTGGAAAAATCATGGAGCAGGTCCTAAAGGAATCCATTTTGAAGCACTTGGAGGACAGGAAGGTGATTAGAAACAGTCAACATGGATTCATCTGATTGCTTTCTATGATGAGATGACTGGTTCTGTGGATATGGGGAAAGTGGTGGACGTGATATACCTTGACTTTAGCAGAGCTTTTGATAAGGTCTCCCACAGTATTTTTGCCAGCAAGTTAAAGTATGGATTGGATGAATGGACTATAAGGTGGATAGAAAGCTGGCTAGAGTGTCAGGCTCAACAGGTAGTGATCAATGGCTCGATGTCTAGTTGGCATCTGGTAACAAGTGGAGTGCCCCAGGGGTCGGTCCTGGGGCCGGTTTTGTTCAACATCTTTATCAGTGATCTGGATGATGGGATTAATTGCACCCTCAGCAAGTTCATGGATGACACTAAACTGGGGGGAGTGGTAGATATGCTGGAGGGTAGGGATAGGGTGCAGAGTGACCTAGACAAATTGGAGGATCGGGCCAAAAGAAATCTGATGAGGTTCAACAAGGACAAGTGAAGAGTCCTGCACTTAGGACGGAAAAATTCCATGCACTGCTACAGGCTGGGGACCGACTGGCTAAGCGGCAGTTCTGCAGAAAAGGACCTGGGGATTACAGTGGATGAGAAACTGGATATGAGTCAACAGTGTGCCCTGGTTGCCAAGAAGGCTAATGGCATATTGGGCTGTATTAGTAGGAGCATTGCCAGCAGATCGAGGGAAGTGATTATTCCCCTCTATTTGGCACAGGTGAGGCCTCATCTGGAGTACTGCGTCCAGTTTTGGGCCCCCACTACAGAAAGGCTGTGAACAAATTGGAGAGAGTCCAGCAGAGGGCAATGAAAATGATTAGGGGGCTGGGGCACATGACTTATGAGGAGAGGCTGAGGGAACTGGGCTTATTTAGTCTGCAGAAGAGAAGAGTGAGGGGGGATTTGATAGCAGTCTTCATCTTCCTGAATGGGAGAGGCTTCCAAAGAGGATGGAGCTAGGCTGTTCTCAGTGGTTGCAGATAACAGAACAAGGAGCAATGGTCTCAAGTTGCAGTGGGGGAGGTCTAGGTTGGATATTAGGAAAAACTATTTCACTAGGTGGGTGGTGAAACACTGGAATGGGTTACCTAGGGAGGTGGTGGAATCTCCATCCTTAGAGGTTGTTGAGGCCTGGCTTGACAAAGCTCTGGCTGGGATGATTTAGTTGGGGTTGGTCCTGCTTTGCGCAGGGGTTTGGACTAGATGACCTCCTGAAGTCTCTTCCAACCCTAATCTTCTATGATTTTATGAATGGGATAAAAGCCAGACTTCACACTCAATAATAAGCAGCAAGAAGTCCATCCTGAAATGCCTTAGGTACCAGCCACAAAGTCCAAAATAAATAAAATACCCCAGTAGTGCAGCAGGGGTATACAGTAAGTTATTCATTTCTGGGGAGCTGTACCAATCCTGTCCTCAATCAGAAGTGAAAATGAATTTGGGCATCTGTCTACGTCACCTTCCACACTGGCAGTCTTTGCTCATAGGAAGCCTAGACTACGATTGGGGTGCTGCAAGTCAGAACTAAAGTGTACTGAAGGTTGAAAGAGTAACATTTAAAGAAGCCATGCCCACATTATGTCTTTTTTTACCAATGTTATCAATCCCTGTTGTTAGTGTCACATTTTATTCATATGTATACAGATTTATTAAATAACAACAGCACTCGTGAAGGACCAGGTCAAACACTGAGCCATAGGTATATCAGATGCGCAAAAAAATGCACCTGCTCCTTGTTTGCTGACAAATCCCTGCATTCAAAGTGTAAACCGAGTGCTCACACAACACCAAAGGCACACACAGATCCTGCTTTGTACACACCAATACAGAGTTCTGCACACCTAACAGGCATGTACGTTTCAGCTTGCGCACTTGGCTTAAAACTTTGCCATTATTATAAACTTATGGGGGAGAGAGGTACTTTTGAGATAAATCTGTGATTCAATTTCCCAGCAGTAGCATGGGGAGAAAATTTGCAGAGATAAGAGACTGCCATGGATGAGAGATGATCCTGGCTCAAATAGGTGTTTCATTAGCGTAAAATTATTTGATATCACATCACTAAATAGATTGTAATTTATGAGACCCGCTGGCAAAGTAAGGTAAAAAATCAGCTCTTTAAAGGACAAATGTATATGTAGGTGACACAGGTACTAAACTATACAATATATAAAAACACAACATATTGTGGAAGAGGCATAAAACAGAGGTCTAGCTCATTTGTGATGGAAGATCCTGTAGTGCTTTTTTCAAAATAAAGTTGTTAGTCTTCTGTTCAGCCAAATTCCAATTCAGGACAATATATTCTGTCAATCTGAAATTATCCTTAGTAGTTTCAACAGGATATGGTCACCCTCCCTAACTTTGTAGTGGTGGTGGTGGTGACTGTGGCTGCATTTTGGCAGTGGGTGAAGCGTTTCCTACGTGCTGTGTACTGAAAGCCAAGTTCTATTCTCTCATATCCAATCAAGCAAATCTAAATGACTTCAGAGCAGTTGTGCCCCTTCAATCAAGGGCAGGATTCTGCATGTGATTTGTGAACCTGCAGAAAACCTAGTGGTATCTCTTGGAGTGAAATGGGTTATATAAATCTACAGGATATCGTTATCATTACATATACACAGGGCTGGCACTTTCTGGGGAGAGGCCTATCTCATGGAGCTGGAGTTGCATTAATGTATTTTATGCTAATAGGTTATTTTGAGAATTACCAACCCTGGTGCGAAGAGTCACGTGCACTCTAGAAACTGTTTATTACTGTTCCTGGGGGCAAGGGGTTACTTGAGTAAATCCCCTTTGGACCTATAAGAAAATGGACCCCATTGTTTCAATATTAAGCAAAACCCATCAATTAACGGTCAACCTAGCATGCAGGATAGTGGAGATGCTAGTTATTGGGCCCTATCTTCTCTCTGCTGTCCTATAGTAACTAGAAACATTCACCCTTATGACCAGTTTCAGAGTAGCAGCTGCATTAGTCTGTATCTGCAAAAAGAACAGGAGTTTATGCTCAAATAAATTTGCTAGTTTCTAAGGTGCCACAAGTCCTCCTGTTCTGTTCACCCTTATGAGTCTATAATGTCATCAGACCAAAACAGAGCTACTTGGCTTGCCCAAAAAGGTAATTCCCATACTCTTTTTATAACAATATAAGCCAGCACAAGTGCGACATGCCCAATGGACTCTAACTCTCAGTATTTAAAAATAAACTGCTTTCATTAAGTTGCACATTTCTCACAGCTGCTGCTATTTATGAATCATTTTAAAGAAGCTGTAACATATCACCTTATGGCCACCCCACAAAGTTTATTTCACTCATTACCATTACAGCTTGCCAGAACTGAATTTCATTGATTGATTGTGCTGGTTCCTTCTCTTCCTCATTCCTACCCCTCACCATATAGGTACTGCATCGTTCTCTTTCATATCCTCCTTGGTCTCTTGTTATCTTTCTTTCTACCATCCTTTCCTCTGATGTTCTCTAATTCTCACTACCCCTTGGGGTTTTTTGCCCTCTTTTTTAATAACTAGCTTCTGACCTCTCACTTCATATACAGTAGGAGCAGTAGATCAGCCATGACATATTCTGAGCCAGAGGCTCTAGCGCAATGGAAAAGCCAGTAATTCTGTAAGGATATCTCTTGCTTTGAGTTTACTGTTCCACGTGCAGCCCGTGAATTTGTACTTTAATTTGATCAATTGCTACAAAGCATTTGGGACTGCAACGGAGTAGAAATCCAAAGAAAAAGCTTACTTTGCTTACGCAGTCTTGGCTTGCATTACTTTAGTTATACTCCACCAATGGTGACAGGAGAAGGGAGCTCTGATTCTTTCCCTGTTTCACCGGCTCGGTCTCGGCTATGCACGCTTTTCTGGGGAAAGGGTAGCCTTGGACTCTAAATTATAATCCACACTCGCAAAGGAATGGACCCAATGGTCTTGTCAATGGTCTCCATCTCCTCTTACCATGCTATAATCCTGTTATATGGACCTAGGAAGCAGATAGCCCCCAGTAATCACTGTCACTACAGGAGAAGTGGGCTTGGAGCCACTACAGAAGGGAAAGGAATATGGTTATAATCCTAGCCACAGAAACACAAGAAGGGGAAAATGATTACAGTTAATTCAACTGACAAAAAAAGCCTCTTAAAATGATAATTCTCTACTCCTGAGCCTCCATCCTGACTTGAGAGTTGCTGCAACTTCTCTATTTACTTATGTGAACAAATGTTCCTCTCACCTCATACTCCTCTTTAAATCCATAGCCCTGTCCTCGTTTCATCTGGGTGATATGCTGTAGCAAGTCGGCCACTCGGATGGCTGGCTGGAACTGCCCCCTGGGATAGGACATTTCCACTGGCTCACAGCTCCTGTACGGATGGGTCTGGATGGTCAGAGTTGGCTGGGTCATCTCCACATGGCTGCTCTCTGTTTTAAAGACAGGGAGGCAAAACAAGCTTTTACCTAGTCATTATTTCCGGTCTCATTCCTGTGCTGTTTGTTCCCCCCGACCCCACATAGATCAGCACAGGTGAAATAAAGAACAGAAGCAAGTGGAAAACCACACATGCCCAAAGCCATCCAGAAAGATTAAGACACACTCAAATATTTGTAGTATAATCAGTCAGTGAGGCAATCAGAAGGAGACAGGAACAGAGGTGGATAGCCAAACAGGCACAAGAGTGACAGAAGTAAATGGCATATCTCAAGAAATAATCCCTCTTACAAAATCATGAAATCTGCATGGCAACTCCACTGGAATGATATACTTCTGTTCACAAAGCATGACTGCCCTGCACATAGGAAAGAACAAGGTTTTCAAAAGTGACTAGTGATTTTTGGGTTCTCAATCTTAGATAGCTTAAAGAGGCCTGATTTTCAGAGACTGAGTACTCAGCATCTCAAGTGGGGCACCCAGAAATTTGGGAACCCCAAATTGTTAGTCACTTATGACGTAAAGTTTAGGCCTAACATATATATTTCAGTTTAAGAAATGTAATGTCATCTGAAGGAACAACAAAACTGCACAGAAATATGGGTACCTTGCACTTATATTTCAGAAAACTAAATATCAGAAAAAATGTACCTTTTCAAAAGAAATGGATTGAGAAAACATCTCCAGCACTAGGTGAATGAAGACTATAGCTTCATATATTCAGGCAGAACCCTAACTGTATGGCACAATACTCCTAATAGACAATACAACAGAAAGCACTTCTATCAACACATGGTCACCAACCAGAATTCTTCTATTTAACCACAGAAGCTCTGCTTAGATGCAACATTTAGTTGCTAGGTCTTGTATCTTTCCAAATGAGCCAACTGAATTCAGGCATTTGCTCAAGTGAGTCTTTGTCTTGGCACTTCGTTAGGGATCTCCTCGGGCTCTTCAATAAAGCAACATGCATGCGACACACAAAAATAAATATGAATTTGGCTTTAGCAAAACCACCAACACATATAACATTAATAAATGTGGAATTTAAGGAAGAGTAACATCTAAGCATTTGTATAATAATTCTAATACTGTTACTAATTACAATGTGAGAACTCTGAACAGAGGGAATTTCAAGGCTTATTAATTCTCCTAGTTGGCTTTGTTTCCTCAATGCAGCTTTCCTTACCTATTCCCTATTAACCTCCCATAATGGAGAGGAGACTATTTTTATGTCAGGCCATTTCCAACAGACATACTATGCTTAATTTTCCATTATGAGGTTTAATACAAACCCAATTTCACAACTGGCTTCTCTGAGGAACCAACAAGTAATGCTACATTTTTATCAGCCCCAATTAGAAAACATTATGATGTCCCTCTTTGAGAGGCAGTCTTAAAACTAATGTGCAGTTCTATTAATAATTTTTACCCACTTCTCTTTTAAATCACCTCCTCCACACTGGGCCACCAATGTGCTGAAATCTTAAACTAGAGGTTTCTGTGATGTGGACAACTACATTACAAGGTTTTTATGTGTTTGTCCCAACTGAAATGCATTTCCTAATGGCTTGTCTAGCTGGAGAGTTAGTGGGCAACAAGTAGGGCTGTAAATCTACAGCATACCAGAGCACCATGCACTAACTAGCCATGGGGATCCTGCTACTGGACACAGAAAGTTCCCTAGTGCACTTCAATATACTCCTAGCATCAGGCAATGATGAGCTTTCCATGCTCACTCAGAACAAGCTGTGGGAACTAACTGAGGTAACGATGGACTAACTTGGATTTTCTGTGCCTGCAGTACTTTGAGTGGATTCCATGTCCACCACTGGGAGGAGAAGCTGACCTGGTTATTTGTGTGAACTCAGAATGGTCCATGGCTGCATCCACAGACATTTTGTTTTGTACCACGGGGGAAAAAAAAGAACTTGAATCTTCTTCACGTACATGAATTGCTGTGTATGAGGTGAGCCGAATGTTCAGATGTTCTGCTAATAATGCCTTATGAAACATATGGTTCCCACTCTGTCTCATCACCCCTTGAATCTGAGCCTAAGCACGGTTAATGAAGCACTCAAGCAAGGCACTACACCATCTCTCAAGATGCGCTGTTTGCAGCAATTTTATGAACAATTCAATATGCCCTGGAATGGAGGAGAGGCAGCAGCAAACTCTCACCTCTAACGAGGGCAATCAACGAAAAGGGTCTTTGAAGCGCACTATAGACAGGCTTTCCTTTTCCTGCAGGTTGCAGAAATAAAACGTATTGCACTGGGAGTAACATAGTATAACTTCCCGATGTGAGCTGGAGTATCAGTGAGTTCCAGCTCTATGTGGTTCAAACCAAAGTTATTGCAACAGGATATTATGTGATGAAAATCCCTCTACCAATGAAACGCAAGATAAAAGTATCTTCCAGTGTCTGAGGAGTAATCCCAAAGGCAGGAAATAATTGCCTGATTGCTACTAAAACACTTACTGTAGCATACTTTTGTTGCTATATAACTAAACAAATAAAATACATAAATAATTGTCATCCTCATGACAACTGGTAAATTCTTTGGCAAATGTCAGGTACGTTATAGGAAGCACCTGAAAAATTAGCTCCCCAGTCCTACAAGCTGCTCACTATGAGCAAATCCCTGGACAAGTATTCCAGTAGGGCTACAGGCAGAAGCCCTGTCCACCCAGAACAGTTTATACCATAGAAACCTCAGATTCCTCTTTTTTTTAATGTTATCTTGGTTCACAAACTTAGTTTTGTTACTGTGAGATAACACACACAGGAAGAACATACACACTGATGGTGTCTGCGGACAAGAAAACCTAACTAAGCTTCAAATGACTCCAGCCCTACTGCACTGATGTGTGTCCTGAATACACAGAGAAGTTTGTTTAGAATCTTTTCCTTTAATATCCACCAGCTCTTTCTGCTTCTGAAATGACAGGCTACATAAATGTAATCATCTCTGTTTATACTTTTTCTCTTAATGTTGGCAAGTGTGTAACACGATAAGACTTCCTTTGCACAAAATAAATTATATTTTGAGTGGTGTTTGTGACGGATTTAATTACACACATATCCAATCTCTGTCTACTAGAGTTAGGGTTGTCAATTACTTGACATCTCTTAAGGACGGGTGTGACATGGCTAATATCTCTCTCCATTATGCTAGTGATACAGTGGCACTTAGTAAAATTAGCTCACTATTTTATGTGCATAGGGTTTATTATATGAAAAATACCCAACTCAAAGGTGATATGCTATATGCACGGTGCTATGACAAACATAAGTAAAGATTATCATTTGACTGATGATATTGATTTAGCCAAACTGGGCACGTTAATTAGAGACAAGCCAACTGGAAGCATGGTTTGATTTCCTAGCCATGTTAGAGGCAGTGTGGAGAGTGCATCCTTCATTCTTCTTTCTTTTGTGGGAAAGACAATAAGCAGCAGCTCATGTGTTAGCCATGCTGGCTCATGATGGGTAAAAAACAAGGCTGGAGAAAATCAATTCCCCTTCGTCTTAAAAACACCACTGCCACATTCTGGCAAACATTTAATACTGCATATACTAACCTTGACAGAAGTTTGTGTGTATTTCCTTTCCCAGCTTCACTAACAAATGGGATACATGCTTAAATAAGGAGGGAGAATGTACTGCTACAGTGGACTTGGACCTGGGACTCTTCAGTTCACGCCCCAGCTCTGCCACTGATTAACTGCATGGCCCTGACCAAGTCAGTCTTTCTGTGCCTCATGTGTAAAACGAGGCTAAACACACCTAGCTTAGGGTGTTAAGCAGTTTAATTAATTAGTTCAGCTAGTTAGTAGATTGCACTGAGAACCTCAGAATACCATACACACCTGCATCTCCCCATGCCCAACTGTCCGATATTTCCAAGGACAACTTTGCCCCCGCCTTGAAATGCCTCATCAGCCATGGAAGACTGAAGCAGGAAATCTTCTGCATTGACTGCATGCGGCCATCGAGTCAGTCAGTCTCCCAGGAATGTCATCAGAGAGATTCATCAAACAACCTTCATCTGCCTAATTCAGGTTATTTCACAGCTGCTTATTCCATGGCAAGTGACATTGAGCAAATTGGGCAGCTGCAGAGGCAGCACCCACCATTGCCTTGGGGCTGGCATGCCCTGTGAGGCCACAAAGAGTATGTGAGCCACCAATTTTTAAACCTCTAACTGCTTCATATTAAGAAGTCAATGACGATGCAGCTCACTAATGAAACAATATCATAATCTTCACCTTTAAAATGCTCAGAGATATACTGTAGATAAACCCAGGGCAGATGCACTGCATGTGTGTAATTGCACAGCACCAACTAAAAAATGGATAAATCTAAGGCAAATTTCTCTCGGTGTGTAAATACAGGACAGATTGTGTGTGGTTTCTGCATAAGTGCACAGAAGAAAGGAAGGGTGCAAGGAACCTTCCACTGTCTTGTTCCTCCTGTGCAGGGCTGAGACAGAGTTAAAGTTCCTGTGTTCCCCTGAGGGCTGCGCTTGCTTCGGGCTAGCACCCTCTTGGGTGGGTGCAGTGTGGACAAGAGTGGGGGGAATTGGAGCCATGGCCAATGTTCATTCTACATAGTAGGAATGGCAGCTAGCTAGGTGCAACGGGAACAACATGCTGCACCCTTTGAAGAGTCTCCTCCACCTCCATCCACTGCGGAAGGCTGGAAGATAGCAGCAATGCATAATGCCTCTCAAAATAGTCCCTGAAGCAATATAGTTCTAAACCAGCCCTGATCAGGGCTGCACCTTCATGGTCCAAGCTGGGCCACAACGAAACTGCCAGGACGCAGACCTCTCCCGCCTCTCTTGCTTTCAACTAAGTATTAATTTTCCCAGCACAGACACTTGCAAGCATAGTGTCTGAATCCAGGGATGTTTCATACCAGAAAGTTAAGCAGCTAAAGAAATGCATTACAAAAGCATTAATCAAGCAAAGGGTGGGATGGAAGCCAAAAAAAAAAAAAAAAAAGCATCCCCTGTGTCTTTCTATCAACAGATCATGTCACAGCTGAGTCTGGTGAGTCATCTAGTATTACAAACACTGCACTTTTATTAGCAGAAGGCATAACAGATGGGAACAAATATGCCAAGCTGCAGGTAGCACCGTGTGATGGATATTGGTTTCTGGGGTGGCTGATGCTGTTTCTCCCATATTTTTACATAAACCAGTTTTACCATCAAACTATTTTGCAGATGCAGCTTTGTCCAGTGTCTGGAGAATGGGATTGGGAAGTCAGGAAAATACGATTACTTATCCTACAATAAGTGTAGTTCTTTGAGATGGTGTCATCAGTGTGGATCTCACTCCAGGTAGGCATGCATCACTGTTGTTGTTGGTTTTTTTTTGTTTTTTTTTTTGAGTAACAGTGTCCATTCGGGCCACACATGTGTCCTGTCCTCTTTTAGCTCCCAGACAAGGGCATGAAGGGTAGGACAGGCATGACTCTCCTTCAGTTCCCTTGAAACTCAAAGCCCAAACAGTGGGGATGGAGGGCAGGTTGTGGGATCCTCACTGACTATAACTTCCCAAAGAACCAAAGTTACTGTAGGATAAGTAACCATACTTTGAGTATGGATCCCACTCTAGGTGACTGGCAAACAGTATCGTCCCCAGAAGGTGGGAGTGAGGAGATTCAGCTATATCAGTCGAATGGAGATTGAAGTACTGCTCTTCCAAACTTGGCATCCATGTCAAGTGCACAGAGATTCACAAAGCTCAGTGGATTGCTCCATGTGGCTGCCTTACCAATCTTAGAGATGGGTATAAATCCGAAGCAGTCCAAAGACATTTCCTGAAGCCTATTAGAGCGTGCCTTAATATTTGGAGGTTTGCCAGCCAATTTATAGCAGGTGGAAATGAATTGTGTAACCCACTGAGATTCTCTGGGATGAGACAGACTGGCCTTTTGATGTCAGAAATGGCCATGAAGAGGTAGGGAGAAAATCTGAAAGGTTTGGTCCTGGTGATGTAATAAACCAGGGCCCTGGACAACATTCAGAGTACAAAGTTTTGTTTCTTTTGGTAACATATGGGCCTTCAGAAAGAAGACTACTAAGGTGACAGACTGGTTCAGGTGGAATTCTGAGACCACTTTAGGGATGAATTTAGCGTGTGGTTTCATCACCACTTTGTCCCTGTGGAAGGATGTATCTGATGATTCAACCATGCGAGCTTGTAGTTTTCTTGACTCTTCATGATGACTATGGGAAAGACCATCTTGATGGTGAGATTATAACACAAGCATTCCACCAACGCTTTCAATGAAGGCTCCTTAAGCAAGAGGAGAACGACATTAAGGTCCCATATGGGAGTAGGGTCTCTGGCTGAAGGGGAAGTACGCAGAAAGCCCTTGAATAATCTTGATACTGCGAGGTGTAAAAAGGCCGTATGTGACCACATTGGAGCATGGCATGCAGATATTACTGCCAGATGGACCTTAAGGCTAACCCTCCTGCTTCAGGAGCAGCATGTTATCCAGTATCTTTGGTATTGCGATCTCAACTGGGTTCACAATATTTTTTATTTCCCATATGGATTTTTTTTTCCACTTCAAGGAGTAAGTCTTCCTGGTGGAGGGTTTCCAATCCTATTGAACGATCTAATAGACTTGTAGGGATCAATCTCTGTTGGGCTTGTGCATAGTAAATATCCGGGCTGTTAGATGCAACAACTGAGGGTCCCGGTGCAATATTTGACCCTGGTTTTGTGAGAGCATGCCTGGACAGGTGGGAAGGTATATCAAGAACAGGCGGGATACCTGTGGGAGATCCAACAGCCAAAATTGCCTCTGCTATAAAGAGGCTATCGTACTGACTATAGCTTTGTCCTGTCTAATGTTGGATATGATCATGGGGCTCAGGGGGATTGCTTAGAAGGCACAGAGTAGTCCTCAAGACCAACAAAGCACAAAGGTGTCCAGAAGGGAGGTGGGATTCACACCTTCCCTGGAACAGAAGTCCTTGCACTGGCATTGTCCAACCTGGAGAACAGATCTACGGTGGGAGTTCCCCTCCAGCAGAATATCAGTTCTAGAATGGATTTCCACAATGACCACTTGTGGCTGGTTATCACATTCCTGCTTAGGAAGTCTATCGGGTAATTGCTGGCCTCTGGTAGGTGCAGAGTTATTGGAATGACTCCATGCTGATGGCGCCATTCCCAGAAATTGATTGCCTCCAGGCAGAGAGATGATTGAGTGCCTTCCTGCTTGCCTACACAGTGTTTTGCTGATGCGTTGACCATCAGGATCTGCATTGTGGCATTTTAAAAGATGGGTAGGAATGCCATGCAAGCCAGTTTGATGGCTCTCAGTACTGAGATGTTCATATGCAATTATAGATTGTCCTGAGATCACAAACCTTGCATTTGGAAGCGGCTCCACCCTGCCCCTGATGTGTCTGTGACCAGTGTCATTGTTGGGGAAGAGATTGAGACCCCTTTCATTACATTCAGTGGGAAGCCATCATTCTAATGTTATAACAGACAATGCCCGGTGGTATGGCATGAGGCGGCTTCCCAAGGTATGGCTCTGTGGAAAGGTTTCTATACAGCTTTCCACTATCCCATCAAATTTGCTGACAGGTCATCCCAGAAGGTGGAGGAGGCTTGATGCCCTTTATTTTACCCAGGGCATTTCCTGGCCATGTACCTCCATTTGTCCATGGTACCCTGTGGTGTGTGGTCTCTGATGACACAATGTCTGAGGATGGTATGCCCTTTGATAGGGTGGAGGAATGTAGATCCCCAGAAAGCAC
Organism: Lepidochelys kempii; assembly: GCF_965140285.1. Classification (NCBI taxonomy): domain Eukaryota; kingdom Metazoa; phylum Chordata; order Testudines; family Cheloniidae; genus Lepidochelys; species Lepidochelys kempii. The sequence continues at coordinate 24,232,055 of NC_136392.1, read as the reverse complement.
TGGGCTGCTTTGGAATATTTCCATGCATGTAGGGCCTACCAGTGCATTCATTTAACTGCTCTGACCCCTCAAAGGGCAAGTTTTTAATCCTGGCTCGTACCTTATGAGGGATACCTGAAGCTTGGCACCATGACACTCTACAAATGGCTACTACAGTGGTCACAGACTTGGTCTCAGTGTCAGAGGCCTCCATCTCTTCCTGTAGATGGCTCTGAGCTGGTCTTCTTTTATATTGTGTTTCAGCTTCTCTGTTTTTGTGAAGGTGTTTGGCCAAGAAGGGTGTCACCCTATCCCATGTCAAAAAGTCATATTTGGCCAGCAATGACTGACAGCTGGCCACTCTCAATTGGAACAAGGCTGATGAGTAGGCCTTTCTTCCAGATGGATTGTAGCATTTGGGATCTTTGTCCTTCAGCATGTTTTTGGTGGATCTTGACTTCTGCTGAGCAGCTGAGGCCACCAGGTTGTCAGGGTTGGGGTGGGAGTCAAAATAATCACAACTGGGGGGGTTCCTGGTACCAGTTTCTGGCACATTTAGCTATTGCTGGAATAGCATCTGGCATTTGTCAAGAGGTTCTTGCTGGGTCTAGGATGACTCATTTATAAGGAGGGCAATTCTGGCACAACCAGCAGCCAACAAAATGTCAAATACTTTATGAGACTTCTCAGAGATGATCAAAATCTCTGTCTCCAACGTGTCCGTGATCTGCACCAGAAACTTCTGAAAAGCCTTGAAATTGTCCAGTGCCACTATCATTACCGAGGCTATTGCTTCATCCTGCAGTGATGATAATGAGAGGTGTTTAGGCAGCGAGTGGAGTCATTCAGTGTCCGGATCTTGTTCCTCTGTGGCCTCTGACAACTACAGAAACCTCAGGAGAGGGGGACCCCTACTCCTCTTTTGTGAAGGCAGGGATTATCTCTGAGAGAGTGAGCCCTATCACTAGGGGCATGGTGGCATTCTGTATGCATATGTAGGGCTGGTGGGTTGCTGGCCGAACCAGAGCCAATCTTGGTGCGCTGGCTGTTGAGGTTTGTAGAGATCCCCTGGTCTCTCAGTGGCACAACTCGTAGACCTCAGTGGCAATGGTTTTCTCCTTCAGGATGGAAAAAGGTGTGTCCTGGGGATGGGTATAAGGAATACACCTCTTCCATAGGTGGTGTGGTCTGGTAAGGTGCTATCAGTGCCAAGGACTGTGTTGTTTCTAATGCATATGTCAGTGCCAAGAGATGATGCTGGCATTGATGCTGTCACCGGTGAAGTCTTCTGTGGTGCAGTCTGCTCCCTTCTGCTCATCTTTGATGCGGTGAGACTTATTTGGCTTGTCTCCCAGAGTCTTTCTTTATGAGAGGAGACCAAGTTCCTTCTCGAGCCCCTCCCCCACTCCTCTGGGTAGCCCTTTTCAGTCTACTGCATCCAACATGCGAGATGTCAAATTGGGGGGTGATGATGACTTCTGTGCTTCTTTCTCTACAGATGTCTTCGGAGTCACCTGCCTGCTAGATAGAATGCTGCAATGTGTGGGCTTGATTGTCAGACGTGTCTTTGAGCTCAAATCTCCTGGCTCCAATGCCATTCGCACACACTGCTTCAGAAGATGTAGGTACAGCCTCGCATCCCTCAAGTTGCAGGTTCTTGCAGACAAGAAGAGGCAGATCGAACAACTGCTTGGAATGTGAGATTCTCCCAAGACGAATAGGCATCAGCTGTGCCTCTCTTTCAGTGCTGTTAGCTCATCACAGGATGGCGAAGGCTTAAAGTCTGTAGGGTTTGAGTGTACCATTCTAACAACCTGTACAGGGGGAGCTATAAGGGTGGTTTGCAAGCAGTTTTTAGTTTGACAAACATTAGAACAGACCTGGGTAGGAAGAATAAATGAATGAAGATAGTTCAGAGGTATCTTAGAGGAGTGGAATAAGCTTTTGGGAAATTTAGCCAAAGCAATCATACAGCAAACTGGATACTCACTAGCTTCCTTCTTGCTGCCATGGGCAGTAAAAGGGAACTGTGAGAGGGTCATGGTCACCCCACCCTTTGTGCCCTCATAGAGGAGCATGAGGAAGCACTGGGTGCATGCATAGACCTGACACTGCTATTCAAAAATATCTGGTCTCATGTGGCTGGGGCACATACACACTGACACATACTTGAAGAACTACTCCTGAGTTGTGATTCTGGTTTTGTCCGCAACTCACCAGGCAGCCTTGAGCAAGTTGCTAAAGGCCTTCTTTTCAGAGGGGTTAAGTACCTGTGGCTCTTAATTTCAGATGGAACTGTGGGTCCACAGCATCTCTGAAAATCATGGCTTTAACCTTTGTGCCTCAGTTTCCCATCTGTAAAATGGAAATGGTAATCCATATCCACCATGTCGGTGGGCTGTAAACATTAGCTAGTTAAGAATTTTAAAGTGGGTTGAAGATGTAAAATACAAGAACAATTTGATTCTTAATAATTATTACTGCTTTTCTCTAAACGTTGGGATTTTTAAAGCCTTTTTTTTCCACTGTAGGAAGCTTGGATCAAGAAGTGTGCAGTTTGCACAGCGATTTAGCTGTCCTAACAAGACCACTGTGCTCACTACCCAGAATACAGGTGTGAAAAAAGCTCCAGCGAAATAGGGGCCTCTGTTTTGACAGATACTAAGTGCAGAGCTGAGGGTGGACAGCACCTGCCCAATATACCGCAGTAATTACATTGTGTAGGGACCACGTCTGTGATATGAATCTACATTTAGATTTCTCTTAGACAACATTTTGTCTTTGGGAAACTATGAAATACAACCCAACTGGAAAATGGACACATTCTCTCCCTGAAAAAAGAACCCTCTCTTCCCAAAGTCAGTATTGCAACAGATAGCATGATAAATTTACGTTCTGCAACAGTCTCTTCCAGCCTAACTCTGTTCCTTTGCTGTTACTTTGTAATACAGTGCACTCATGTACTTGCATGTAATTTTTTCCTGGTCTAATTACTGGGCTGCTACCTGCTCAGGGTAATGTTTAAGGCAGCTGAAGTAGATTACTGTGTCTGGAAGGGAAAAGTTACTGCAGATAATCCAAAATGACAGGTCTGATAAATACCACTGGGTAGATTCTGATCTTCCCCATATCTGTTTTCTGATTCATAGCAGGGGAATTGCCTTTTTTCAAATTCCACAGACGGTAAGCACAGGCGTCCTCAAGGGAGATCCAAAACTGGTAAGCTATTATTACTCTTGTATTCAAGGGTACACCTGTAATACGTTTCTGAATAGCTCTTTCTCCTTTCGCCAGCTTAAAAGTTTCTTCTGCCCATTCTGCTGTCTCTTTGTTAATTTGATGGAGCAGCATATTCTTTTTAAAACTCTAAAGAATAAAAGTTTCACAGTTGGATACCTGAAGCTAGACTACTTAGATTGGTATTTAGGTACCCAAATAAAAGTGGCTTGATTTTCACAGGCGCTGAGCACTGATGATTTCTATTAAAGTCAAAGGGAGTCATGGCACACTCAACTACTCTGACATTTACAAGGTCACTTTCATTCGGGTGCTGAAACAGGGATTTGAAGGGTAATATCTAACATCCAATTTTGAAAACGTTGGCCTAGAGAGTCTCCTTTCATAAAATAAAGTTACCATTATGCATTTTCCCTTGGCTTTAACTCAGTGCAAACTCTCTTAACTCAGGCAAAATTCTCCTCTGTGATCTGCACTTTCTACTGCATATTCAGTACTCACTCTGTACCAAATTCCCATTGACATTAATCTCTGTCTTCTTCAGGTTTATGTATAGCACCTAGTACCATGGTATCCAAGTGCTGATCAATGGGAGTTTTGTGCATGACAGATAGAGTAGGGCTATGTACTACAAGTGGAGACATTTTTTTCTTTGCTTTTACAGTTCTCAATGTACTCAGTATGAAAGTCTCCCTTTCCCAAGCTCAGCCTCTGATTTCTGCATGGAACTTGTTGCTCTCATAACTGATTGCATCCAAAGAAGCAGGCTCCAACCAATTCTGAATATGCAAACACTCATTTACGCACATGAGCTGGGGATCTCAGATCTGCTCTTCACATACAAAGCATGTGTGTGTCAGCTTTGTAGGCACAATCACTTACATGAGTTAAAATGGTTTCCAAAATTGGAGAATGGATGGAAATTTGGCCCATCACGTCACACAGTACACATGAAAGAGGAACCTGACACCCCTCAGGTTCTCAAATTTTGCCTTATTTTCCTTTTAATAAGGAAGATAGTGTAATTTTTTTTCCTGATCTATTTTGTCCACTTTCCAAGATTTCACTAATTTTTATTTTTGTGTGCATTTTGAATGGAACTGAAATACATAATTATTTTGGCCTACGTTTTATTTAAGAATCCACAACACGTTATTCCAGCATAACAGCAAACAGCAGCTCTAAGGGGAAGTCACATTTCTGATTTGGTTGTAGGACTACACTTAACCTTAGAGTTGCTTCAGTTTCCTCAATAACAAAGTGGTGGTCAATCCAAAGGAAGGTTGTAATATTGAAGCTTAAACCATTTGATTGTGTCCCTTAGAGTCACTTTCAGATGCAATAAATGTTTTCCCTCCACTGGAATACAGTGCACTATACCTGTCTTCTTACCTAGCAGTGCAGCCGACGGAACAGTGTCTGATGATACTTTGAGATGGAATTCCGGTCACCCACACGACACGGATCAATGGAAATCAACAGAAGATCAACGAGGAAAACAAATTTAAAAAAATGAAAACAAGGTTAGCCGTATCCAACATTCAGAAGGCTCAGTCTATATGTCATATCAGGAAATGTAAAACAAAACAAAACAAAGAAAACTAAAAAAAAAAAAATAAATAAAATCTGGCAGTAGTACCTGAGTAGTAGGAATTCAACAAAGATTTGCTCTGAAGGGTTTTGCTTTGGACAGAAAATGAACAAGGAGAGGATGATGCTAGGTAGGAAAGACACAAGGAAAAGACTTTAGAAACATATATATTTAGAGAGAGAGAACAGGGAGAAAGTTCCTCAAAGAACATGGCAATATTGAATACACAGGGCTTATCAAAATTAAATAAATTGTCCATCTGAGCATGCATATTAACTTTATTTCACTACTATACTACTATAGGCCCCAAACATTGAAGTACTGCTATTGTAACATAATATTTGGGAACACTGTAGAGTACTATTCTATTTTTTGAATAGGAGTTGTATTTGTTGTTACACAAGAACTAAATTTGTGTTTTTGTCTCAAAGAGATGGATTCCTAAAAACAACTCCCAGAAATACAAGCCACTCAAAGCTGAGTGGACTACCAGTAGTAAAATAAGCCTGCTCACTAAATGTGATATAGACATTCACTTATCAGCTAAGACAGGAAGACACAATTTGAAGGCAATCTTTCTGTAGAAGAATGGAGGGATGGGTAGTTTTTACATGAGACATTTTGGAAGGAGATGAACTCTCTCCAGGAGTAGAACAGGACAGGAAAGCTAGGGGCTGCTGGTTTAGCATCAGATCCCTAAAGTGGCACCTCAGATTGGTGACAAAAGAGGCAGCTATCCTAAGTGTGCATCTTACAGAGTATGTGCTTTTGGGACTAATAAGCCCAGCAAGCATGGTAACTGTATCACACATGCCTGCTGTAGATCTAATAGCACACAAATGGTGTTAGCTGCAGCTGGAGGATGGGCTCCTTGGATACGACAAGGGGCGCTTATCTTCTCCCACTCAAGGGACTAGTTTCTCTGGGCAAGAATCAACAAATCATTTCCTGGCTAATCAAAACTGATCAAGGAAAGGGGCAGGGATCAGCATTCATGTGGGGCACTCACTTTTTAGATAGTCAATTTATGGTGCTGGCTTATAAATGGGTCATCTTTAATGTGAATATTTATGGCAACAAATCATTTCTAAGGGCATTTTTTTGTAATCCTTTGTCATTTATTCCTATAGTGACAAATAATGACCTCATTTTCACTGTGAAGGGAAACAAACAAACACAAAATCTCAGTACATCAAAAAGATGCCAATAGATTAAACAGAAATAACTATTCCATAATACAATAAAAGTAGATATAATTCAATATGCATCAAAGTAAATTTCAGATGCAATTTCTACATCTCTAGAGTAAACATTACTGACAAATTTATGAATAGTGATCAAAATTTTTCCATGGGGTGAATATAAGTATTCACTAGTCTAGAGAATTTCAAGTGGAATTTCATGAAGTCTGCAGAATTGCCTACTAAACAGATTACATCACCCGTGAAAGCACCTGCAGTTCTCTCAACATAACACTTTTCTGTTGCTGTGTTGTTCATCAACATCTGCAGCTTATAACATACCAGCTGACATAATGGGGAGTAAGTGAATTGTCTCACAGATTGGTCTCCTGAAGTTCTTCACCAGCCGCCTTTAGGATATAATGCATGCCTCTTTTTTGGGACTCCTTCCCTGCTGTCTGGCTGTTGTATTTTGCTACCCCTATTCATCCTCATGTGTTGTGTTAACTGGGAAGCATTCACTTCTACAGAAGGGAAACTGAGGTGTAGAAAGGTTATGTGATTTTCTTAAGACCACACAGCAAGTCAGTAGCAAACTGGGGCGTAGAATGCAAGTTTTCTAAGATCCAGGAGCCTACATGAAATCACTGGATCACACTGCCTTTGCATTAGTTCAGCATAAGGTACTTAGATACCTACAGATAGAAGCCGTATAAATATTTTAAGTAAATTTAACAAATACTTTTATTCATTTATGTTCAGTGAAACAGGGTTTTACAGGCACAACTGATATGTACGTATTGCATGAAGCTCATTCAGATGAATTTCAACCCAATGCAGAGGGTCAGCACAAAGCATATGCACCACCCACATCCTGTTTAAGCCCTCTAACGTGGTGCATGTGCCTTGTACTGGGTCATTAGACAGGGGTCAGTTTCACATCCACTTTAGAGATCTTTGTTAATCTTGTCCCAAAATATGACATGAATTTTGCAGAGAATGTTTAGGAATAATTCAAAGGCAGCTGATATTGTGGCTTACTCAAACTTGCCAGCACCCCTTCATTCTGGATATTCTTCTCTGTTTACTTGATGGTTTTGATGACACATAGCTTTATTTATTTGTTTTAAATAATTTCCATTATCCTATAAGTCACTGTGTTATGTGCAGCAGGATGCACCCAACCGGAAGTAGAAGTTGCACATGGGCACAAATAAGAATTAGATCTACTTCAAGTGCCAGTAAGTCTCAAGTCCCCTTGGGTGTGCTTCCTTATAAGTGCACAAAGGAAAAACATAAGTGAGGTGTGAGCAGAGAATAAGCATGTCTGACTAGACATGGGATGAAAGATAACCCTTTACATCCTCTGAGGCACTTACCTATACGCTCCTTTCATGGCCTTGCTCTTGCTATTAGACAGGATAATTTTATGACCGCACCAGAGCTCATTAACGCAAGACAGGGTTCCACTGTGCTTCCCATCCTGCTCATTGCTTCTCACTTTGTACTTCTACATGCTCCTTGTGGGTGATGTATAGGTTTCAAAACCTGGATATTCAACTGAATGCCACTTTGCTCCCTAAATTAGATGCTTGAATAGTTAAACAAACCTTAAACTGTTAGCCTTTACACAAATACCTCATTTTTTAGTCATCTAATCCTTCTATGTCTAGGCCCAGCTGGTTGCCCTGGTGATGCAGCACTCACCTCTGGACCAGCCCTGCATTATCTATGCTACTGTGACATTCCTTCATTGTGGTGTCAGAAAAGTGGTGCCTTTGTGAAGGACATATTATTAGTGTCTCATTGTTCAGATGATGTGCTGCCTGCCCTGTCACGTTGATGGGACTGCCAGACTATATGAGATACCCCCTCAGTATAACCCAGTGTGCACCTTGTTGGACACTTCACAGATGCTAGGGGATAATTTTAGCTCCCACCATGTCTGTTCTTCCTTGTCACTTCTTTTCAGCAGGACTCCTGCACTGAGCTGATACCTTGTGCTGTGTCTCACAGAGGGAAATGGCACTTTCAAGATGATCTTTCATACTAAGGAGCAGTCTCAAAATAAACAGACTCAATCAGTTACTTTCCCTGGGATTAGCATAAAACTTTCCTTTACACATTTGGACAATAAATAGAAGATGAATGGCCTGAATCAACTCTGTATTATTCCAATATAAACCTGGAACAGGTGGAATAATACTACAGTCAGCCCAGCCTGTTGTGTTTTTTCTTTCAACAAAGGTTTATTAATGCTCTCCTATGGGGCTGAGTAAACAGGTCAATTCTCTAAGCCCTTACCTAGTTAAACATCCCATTAATTTCAACAGGGGTTACACCCGCATAAGGGCTGTATGGTTAAACAACAACAATAAAAGGAGTAAGCAATCTAATAGCCCATCTTCTGCTGCTCTTTCAGCAGATCCTGCACTGTCTCTTCCAGCCCACCAGAGACAGCCCTTACTGAAACATAAATATTCTTGATAACAAGGGTACATAAAACATCCCTGTCCAAGGCAAAATTCAGCCCTGTCCAGACGGCTAGCACCTGTCCTGTGGAGCTGACCTGTCTCCTCGCTTGGGGATCATGTGCTACTAACCAGTGCATAGGGCTTATGTTGGCCTCTTGCACAGGGCTAAGTTTCACCCCAAGAAGATATAAACTTAAGGAAATCCACTTTCTCGCTCATGTATGAAGTTGATACTTTAAAGGTAGAACCCACTTTCCTACGTTTCATCTGGGAGCTTTAAAAACACTTGTATCTAGAGCACTGAGACTTGGTGTTGGGAGATGTGCATTTCTACAGAATGATGGAAGATGAGCCCAAGAAATGAAGTTACGCCAAATGTACCTTTGCTGAGGAGCACGGCTATGTTCGGCTGAATCAGGTGGCACCCCCTCAAATACAAACTTGCATTCAAAAAGCAAGTCGCTGCTTTGCTGCTGTGTGAAATGCCAGGGTTGCTAAGGAAAATGCATCAGGATATGTTGTGACAATCCACTGTGACGTCTATGTAATGGCAAAAGAGTGTGGCGGCACGGATGCTGGAGTGGAGGCGCAGCTGGCTAAGTTACAGAGTTGGATCAGTTTAATATTGGACACGTCCAGTGGGTTGCTATCCTGCTGTTCGGTAGGGATGGATTTAATTTAATAAGACTTTTTTTTCTCTATGATCATCAAAAGAATATTAAGGACCAGGTTTAAACTGACAAAAGCAAAAGCAAAGTTCAGGTGGACACTTGGGGCTAAAGGTAGGAGGAGAAAAGAGCAGAAACGCTCGCCCAGCTGTCTCCACCATTCCCCAAATCTACAAAACCCCACATTTGCAGGCACAGATGGGACAATTGCAAACCTAACTACCCATTTACATGCTCCATTAGTGGAACTGTGCATAGAAATGTTCTTCCTCCCGAGGCAAAAGGTGAAGGAACACATTGGTGGGTGAACCAAGGGAGTGCCATTTAAAGTGGGAGGGCCACATGGGGAAGGGTCCTGCCCCCCAAGGCTCTGATATGGGGGGTGCCAGCTCTTGCCCTCGAGGTTGGTTGGGTGCTGTCTCCATGGGTTGGGAGGCCCCATCCCCGAGAAGGGGTCAGGTGTTGCCTCACAGGGGGTTGGATAGCAAGCCCGCCCTGTACTCCCCCTGCAGCAGCTCCTGTCCTGTGGAGCTGGCCTGTCTTCTCTCTCTGGCCTGTCAGCTGTTGCTTCAGTGTGCAGGTGAGGCCCTTCCCCAACAATGCCTTGCCCTGTCCCACCCCTTCCTGTTGCTGCCAGATCACCTGCCTCCATCTGGGCTGTGGCAGGCCAAAAAATGTTGGGCCAGCGCCCTGGGGGGCCCCCTGGCTTCACAGTCTATGGGGTGGAAACTTTTGTGTCCTCTTCGGCAAATCAAGTCCCCACCTTTCATTTTGAACATACACTGTTGGGCAGGGCTGACCCAAACAAGCTGGGTGGCTACCTACCATAGAGTTTTAGTAGCCGCTCCTTTTTGTGTTAGGCAAAAGAGGGGAAAAATGTCTTTGGGGGCATGAGAGAGTGGGTACAAAAGACTGAAGCTCTCAAATTTCAGACATGCAATGTTTTGAAACCTATTAGTTATTGGAAAGGTGGCAACGTAATCCTATTTGTGCTGCTTCAAAATAGCATGATTTAGTACAGGCCTCTACAGGTGTCTTTAAGTATTAACTTCTACGCCAATTTTTGAAAGGAGGATTTTTTTTCTCATCCATGTTATCTGAGCCAGAACCATAAATTACCTATTTTAGCATGGGTACTCAACTACACAGGACACAAATTACATCTGTATCAACCAGCCAGGATGCCTCAGCATCCTGAACTTGGCGAAAAAGAGTGTTGAGAGATTATGAACCCTTACTGATAATTATTTCTGATGGTTCTGAAAAAATCCAGCTCAATATTTACATGGAACTGTGCCAAAGAGTAGGTATTGGCTAAACTTGCAATGATGTCAGACAAGTCGAGGACTCAGTGATTGTAAGTGATAAAAATCTTTAAGAACGCTCTTTGCAAAATTAATCACAGTGCATTCTCTATAGCCACTTCTACAGATGAATGATTCTGCAGTTTTAATTGTTTTTTTCAAAATACCCAAAAGTGATGAGACCATATTACAGACTCAATTCTTACCATATTTCATTTACTGGCCAGAAATAGGTTTTAAGATTCACAACTGAGGGGAAAGCACTAAAAACTGGTAAATTTCCAATATTTGTATACTATCCATTAGGGTTGTCAAGCAATTAAAAAATTAATCATGATTAATCACACTATTTAAAAAACTGATCATGATTAATTGCACGGTTAAATAATAACAGAATACCATTTATTTAAATATTTGTGGATGTTTTCTATATTTTCAAATATATTGATTTCAATTATAATACAGAATACAAAATATACTTTATAGTTTACAGTTATTTTTTATTACAAGTTTTGCACTGTAAAAAAACAAAAGAAACTGTATTTTCCAATTCACCTAATACATGTCCTGTAGTGCAATCTCTTTACCATGAAAGTTTAACTTACAAATGTAGAATTATGTACCAAAAAAACTGCATTCAAAAATAAAACAATGTAAAATTTAGAGACTGCAAGTCCACTCAGTCCTATTTCTTGTTCAGCCAATCACTCAGACAAACAAATTTATTTACATTTACAGGAGATAATGCTGCCCGCTTCTTATTTACAATGTCACCTGAATGTGAGAACAGGCGTTCTCATGGCAATGTTGTAGCCTTCATGCTTCAACCATCATTCCAGGGGACATGCGTCCATGCTGATGACGGGTTCTGCTCAATAACAATCCAAAGCAAATGCGGACCAATGCATGTTCATTTTCATCATCTGAGTCAGATGCCACCAGCACAAAGTTGATTTTCTTTTTTGGTTGTTCGGGTTCTGTAGTTTCCGCATTGGAGTGTTACTCTTTTAAGACTTCTGAAAGCGTGCTCCACCCCTCATCCCTCTCAGATTTTGGGAGGCACTTCAGATTCTTAAATCTTGGGTCAAGTGCTGTAGCTATGTTTAGAAATCTTACATTGATACCTTCTTTACATTTTGTCAGACATACAGTGAATGTGTTCTTAAAATGAACATGTGCTGGGTCATCATCCGAGACTGCTATAACATGAACTGTATGGCAGAATGCCGGTAAAACAGAGTAGGGGACATACAATTCTCCTCCGAGGAGTTCAGTCACAAACTTAAATAACACATTATTTTTTCACGAGTGTCATCAGCATGGAAACATGTCCTCTGGAATGATGGCTGAAGCATGAAGGGGCATACAAATGTTTAGCATATCTGGCACTTAAATACCTTTCAATGCCAGTATACAAAAGTGCAAATGCCTGTTCTCACTTTCTGGTGACATTGTAAATAAGAAGAGGGTAGCATTATCTCCTGTAAATGTAAACAAACTTGTTTGTCTTAGCGATTGGCCGAACAAGAATTAGGACTGGGTGGACTTGTAGATTCTAAAATTTTACATTGTTTTGTTTTTGAGTGCAGTTATGTAAAAAAAAAATCTACATTTGTAAGTTTCACTTTCACAACAAAGAGAATGCACTACGGTACTTGTATGAGGTGAATTGAAAAATGCTATTTCTTTTGTTTATCATTTTTACAGTGCAAATATTTGTCATAAAAATATACACTTTTATTTCAACTACAACATAGAATACAATATATATTTAACGTAGAAAAACATCCGTAATATTTAATAAATTTCAATTGGTATTCTATTGTTTAACAGAGTGATTAAAACTGCAATTAATTACAAATAATTTTTTAAATCATGATTAATTTTTGAGTTAATCATGTGAGTTAACTGCAATTGACAGCCCTACTATCCATCTTACTAAGATGGCTATCACCAAGATATCCTCTCCTTGCCTGATTTACGAAGATGCTCAGCTCCATCAGGACCCTTTGACTTCAGTGTAAGATAGAGGTAGTCATCTTCTTTGAGAAATCAGGTCATACACTCAAGTGAATATTAGTATTGGAGAAGCACTGCATTGCCAGCTTTGGAGTCTGAAGTCCTCTATTTATTGCAGGTATATTGCAGACAGTGGTAATGCAGGCAAATATGACCTGACCTGGAGAGACCACAGTTGTGGGTGAAAGAGTAATTGTCTTTCCAGCCTGTTCAGTCTGAGACTGCAAAAAAGAGTGTCAAACATAGTCTTTTTGTTGTTGTTGGTAATGTGGTCACTTGTTCTGTAAAAACTAGAGGGAGACCACTAAAACATTCCACTAAGGTTACTGAAGAATTATCAGACAGTTTCAGTGGCTGGTTGGTACCCAAACTGGACCCTATTCAAACTAATAGGCCAAAGGTCAAAGATTTTAAATGACATTCCTAACACAAAACTTGAAAACGAATTTAAGAACAAGAGTTTTTGGACATGCTATGGTTTCATCTGCAACCATTGCTTCTGAAAAGTGTTTGCTTATCATGCTTTGCATCTATATAGAGCTTTCCATCTAAATGGCTCAGCACGATTTACTAACATCAACTAACTAAAGTTTACTGCACACTTATGAGGAATGGAATGAGGAAAAGAGAGCAAAACCCAGACCTCCTTAGTCCCAACTCTTTTCCTTAGCTTCAAGATCAGCCTTTCTCCAGTAACAATTTAGTGCAGCAAAAACTGTTTCACTCTCAGAGGTCTACTTGGGGATTTGATCTCAATATCCCAACATGAGCAAGAATTATTCCACTAGACCAAACAGCCATTCCCCTTATCCATCATGTGATATAATTATTTAAACATCTCTTGTAAATTCTTCCAAGTAGATTTAGAGTTGGAGGGAGTCCTCTCCACCTGTCTGGCATTTAACTTGGGGCAGTTACAGAGAAATCTCAGACTGGAGTGTCAGACCTCTTTCTAGAAGCACTCCTGCCATTAACTGTACCCTTTTCATTTCTAATACTTACATCTTGTGCCCATGGAAATAGATCCTTTTAAGTATCTACAGCTCTCAAAAAGGGAGGTATCCATTGCAAGCAAGTTAAACTTACTGAATCCATTAACATCTTGACAGCTGGAAGAAAAAGCTTCTTCGTTGTGAACTGCACTGAGTTTGGTGGTGTTCTTGTCTGAAGTAGCAACGGGACCCATCTCTCTCTGAGTGCTGCTTTGAGTCTCCTTCTGCTTCTTCGCTAGTTTCCTTTAAGGTGTTTTGAAGAGGGGAGAAATCATGGTCAGTTTCTTTCATTAACATCAAAGCAAAAGAGAAAAAAATATCCTTTTTAACTTTTCTTCTTGGACTGACATACAGGACTCATTGCAAAGGGCAAGAAAGTGAAAGATTCAGCTTTAAAATAGCTGAAGGGAGTGTGATAAATGCAGAGACCTAAGCCTTTGAAACTACATACAACACATCCCATAGTAAACATTAGCAAAGGAGAGACTGATCTTACTCAAACCAACAATATAGTTACAAGGGCAATCTAATACCACCTCTGGAACTGATGTCAGTCTTTCAAGGAAGAACAAAAGGCATCAAAATGGGGCAATGGTTTGTGCAGTTCCATATGGGGACAGGGGGTTGCCAGAATCCATATTAGGTGGGCACCTAAATCCAGTCTGGAATTTCCCTTTGACTGTCCCCACTGAAAAGTGGGACTTAACATGAAGTCCACATTAGTGCCCGATAGGCAGAGGAGGAGTTTCTTTGTGCAGGTAGAATAGTGAGGAAAGGAACCTGAACTGGACTTAAGTACCCACCTGAAATGGGCTCAGGACAAGACAGACATTAAATAATGTGACCTGTGAGAGGTAGAAGACATTTTAAAAATCACTGTCTCCAGCTACGTCTATGGTACCATAGTGTCTGTATCTTTTCTAAGACCAAGGAGATGACCAAGCTACTGGCATAAAGTGAACAAGCGCCAGCTCTGAACACTCAGTGACAAACCCATAAGAATATAAGAATGGCCCTACTGGATCAGACCAAAGGTCCATCTAGCTCAGTATACTGTCTTCCGACAATGGCCAGTGCCAGGTGCCCCAGAGGCAATGAACAGAACAGGTAATCATCTAGTGATCCATCCCCTGTCGCTCATTCCCAGCTTCTGGCAAACAGAGGCTACGGACACCATTCCTGCCCATCCTGGCTAATAGCCACTGATGGACCTATCCTCCATGAATTTATCTAGTTCTTTTTTGAAACCTGTTATGATCTTGGCCTTCACAACATCCTCTGGCAAGGAGTTCCACAGGTTGATTGTGCGTTGTGTGAAGAAATACTTCCTTTTATTTGTTTTTAAACCTGCTGCCTATTAATTTCATTTGGTGACCCCTAGTTCTTGTGATATGAGAAGGAGTAAACAACACTTCCTTATCTACTTTCTCCACACCAGTCATGATTTTATAGACCTCAATCATATCTCCCCTTAGCCATCTATTTTCCAAGCTGAAAAGTCCCAGTCTTATTAATCTCCCCTCATATGGAAGCCGTTCCATATCCCTAATAATTTTTGTTGCCCTTTTCTGAACCTTTTCCAATTCCAATATATCTTTTTTGAGATGGGGCAACCACATCTGCACACAGTATTCAAGATGTGGGCATTCATTTGACTCCTAGAACCATATCTTCTGCTACATGTTTCAATTAGCTGTGTTTATTTCACAGGGAATAAAGTTTGAGTGGCATTTACTGCACTAAGAGATCACAAATGCTCAAGACTCTCACGTGAGTCTATGCTGTGCTGACCAGTTAAAAAACTCATGTGCAGGGAGAGGATGGGAGTGACACTAAAACCTAGATCTGGGAAACTATAACCCTCAAAAAGAAAAGGAGTACTTGTGGCACCTTAGAGACTAACCAATTTATTTGAGCATGAGCTTTCGTGAGCTACAGCTCACTTCATCTGATGAAGTGAGCTGTAGCTCACGAAAGCTCATGCTCAAATAAATTGGTTAGTCTCTAAGGTGCCACAAGTACTCCTTTTCTTTTTGCGAATACAGACTAACACGGCTGTTCCTCTGAAACCTATAACCCTCAAGACATCTATGCAGCCCAATCCAGGATAGCTTCATTTATGTGAAAAACGTCAATGCAAACTTTTGAATACATTTTGGATTGTGAAATTCATGCCAGCTCCTTGGATTTTTTTTGTAATTATTCACGTGGTGTACAATCAAAACAACAAACCATTGACAATGTTGGTTGTAGTGAAAAACTTCAATCTGACCCCGGTAACTCTTTCAATACAATAAAATAATCAAGATGTGGGGGGGTTTATTTACAGATTTTTTTCCCCAGTTGAGGTCTAGTTTTAGACAAAGAGCATCGCTCCCTCTTAGCGAGAAAAAAATATATTTTTCATTCTTTAAATGTGTACATCACATAATCATTTGTTTCACTTTTGCTCAATCATAGACTAATGCAATTTAGTATGTTCTTAGATTACACAAGGGAAAACTGTGTCTGTCTTCCTCCAGTGGTTGGACCACATCAAAGACTTTGCTACTATGGCTACAAGCTAATACTTCCTCCTTTAGCTCACGCAGTAGAGAATCAGCCTTTTACATTTAGAGGTCCTGGGTTCAAACTTTAATGATATGCCTGGTTGGGTCATCTGCACAGTGGCAAAGCACTTACTGCAATAAAGCCTCACAGCACCTGTGTGATGCATAGATCTTCATTTTATAGAAGTGAGAAACTGAGGCACAGAGGTTGCATGACTTGCCCAACATCACTCAACAAGCCTGTGGCAGAACCAGATCAACCCAGGTTGTCTATCTTCCCAGCTCTATCAAACTCTTTCAATAAAGTCTCTCACTTACAGTAAGCACTCTACAGTAACTTGAAAAATAGTAATACAGTGCTCTGTTATGAGGAAGCTCATATCTTGATAATTAATGAAATTAAAAGCTGGGCCTATTGTGATATAGGTCAATGCTAACACACAGCCGGATTTACTAATTGTAGTATGTGGGCATGTGAACCCTCTGTTTTTATTTACCATGTTACCCTATACTCTGCTATACCCTATCTGTAGCAACATTAACCTTATGATTTATTAACCCTAGTATGGAGTTATGTTAATCCTTTGGATTTGCTAATTATAGTGTGTGGCTATGAGAGTTGTTTGGCAACAGGAACTATGATTTCTCAGTGGGAAACACTAATCCCAAATACATAAGTCTTTAATAACAAGCACTCTGGACTACTGGGGTGAACCATTACCGATTCCCATTATTGAAGCTTAAAAATGGTGAGTCAACAAGGGCAAGAATTCCTTATTAATTCCAGATTAAATTCTTCCTGGCAATAATTGCCTAGAAGTCCCACTGCTAGATGTCTTTTGAGACAGGCCAATAAGCTACAAAGAGTTGGAACTGGCAAACTTGTTTTCCTTTTCAGTGAATGAACAATAGTGTTTCTGAATGGTCTGTGCAGAAAGGAAACTAGGGTCCCCAAGGAATGCTGATGGAAGCCCTATGTAAAGCAATTCTACATTGTCGTGTAGGAGACACAGAAGGCCCTAAAACAATGGCTTGAGCAGTTGAAAGAAAAGGATGGTATATATTTAGTGTTCCCAACCTAGCTTAAGTCACAGAAGCAGAACAAGGAAATGGCAGCCTCTCCTCGAAGGAAGCCAATTGCATATTACATCATATTGCGGGGTATTGCTCTTACAAGGGGATCATAGGCTCCCCCCCCCAATCAAAAGCACAAAATTCACAGAACAAATGAAGAGAGGGGAAGGAGAGAGAGATGTTCTCTTTTGAGGATTTTGGAGCTAAGCTTTCGAGGGGCTCCTTGTTGCCACCTCCCCTTCTTTCTCAGTTGTGTGTCTGGACAGAATAGCAGCTCGAGAATAGACCTAGTCAGTCCTCACTATCACTGCAATTAGAACAAGAGAATCATATAGGGTTAGAGGGGCCCACAAGGGTCACCTAGTCTAACCCTCTGCCAAGATGCAGGATTTGTTGTGTCTAAAGCATCCAAGACAGATGGCTACCCAACCTCCTTTTGAAAACCTCCAGTGAAAGAGCTTCCATGACTTCCTGAGGCAATTTGTTCCATTGTCCTACTGTTCTTACAGTTAGGAAGTTTTTCCTGAGATTTAATCTAAATTTGCTCTGCTGTAGCTTGAACCCATTGCCTCTTGTCCTGCCCTCTGTGGCAAGAGAAAACAATTTTTCTCCTTTTTTTATGGCAGCCTTTCAAGTATTTGAGGACTACTGTCATGTCCCCCATTAATCTCCTCTTTTCCAAATTAAAGATACCCTGTTCCTTCAGCCTTTGCTCATAGACCTGGCATTGCATCCCTCTGATCATCTTTGTCGCTCACCTCTGGATTCTTTACAGTTTTTCTACATTCTTTTTATACGTTGGTGACCAAAATTGGACACAGTTCTCTGGCTGAGGACTACCCAGAGCCTCCAGTGACTTACCCGCTATGCCTCTATTAATGCATCCCAAAATTGCATTTGCTTTTTTTGCAACAGCATCGCATTGTTGACTCATGTGGAGGATGTGATCCACCACAACTCCAAGATCCTTCTGAGGAGTGCTGCCGCCAAGCCAGTTATCTCCCATTCTGTATTTGTTCATTTGGTTTGCCTTCCCGAAGTGTAGCACCTTACATTTGTCTCTGTTGGATTTCATTTTATTGTCTATAGCCCAGTTCTCCAATTTCTCAAGCTCCTTTTGAGTGTTAGCTCTATCCTCCAAAGTCAATGAATACAAGAATTACAAAACATCAAATGATTTTAGCACACGCTAAAGTGTGAGGGATGTAACTTAACTAACAGCTGGGTAGTGATTTATCTGCCAATATGTCAAGATGTCTTTGCAACTGTAAAAGTGTTTATCTGAAAATGCTCTGATTCTAAATACAGAGCTCTTGAAATGATCTCCCTGAACCACTGACAGGTCCTATCAGTGACAAAGCACCTGCTCTCCTCACTGACCAGCTTCCCATCTGCACAACCGCTGGAACATCCAGATGAAATTCTATCAGCGCATTAGTGTCAATCATGGTTGGACCGCAGGCTGTTGAGAATGTGCAACCAGCATCAAACTGCACAGTCTGTCACTAGGCATTGAGAAGAAGCTTTTTGTCTCATGCATTATGCAGTTGAAAAGGGAAAAAAAAAAACTGGACAGATACTTGGAGGAAAAGACTGATACAATCAACATGTGATGAAGTGATTGAAATGTCAAAGTGTCAATAAGGAGGAATTAATGGCTGCTTTACTTTTAAGTGCAAGGAAAATGTGCCAAGAAGAAAACAAAAATCCACAGAGGCAGTTTATCAGGCTGCTCTTTCAGGTTCAGGAGAGAGGATTTGTTTAAAAAATATGGGACAAAACTTGTGCGTGGGCACTCTACATGGTGGGGAGGTGAGACAGGAATAACACTCAAAGGTGGAACAACCAGGCAGAATGAAATTATCTGCCCTGAACAAAATGGATGGACACTGGGGATGGTCCAATTTGGTATAACAGTTATAGTATATATAACATGGTTATATATAACGGTATAACATGGTTATAGTAAACTGAGAACCTCCCTGTTAGTCTTGATCCAGACTCAAACTGAACTTTGAAATTTGAAAAGTAGGGTTAGTTTGGTTTCACCATCGTTTTGAGCTTCTAGTGGAGATTAGAAGTGTAAATGCTGAAATACCACAGGAAAATTTTTGTCACAGGATTTCCAGCTTAAAAGCCAGATCATGGAAGTAGGGGTACGCTCTGCTTATTACCATGAGTAACCCCACTGAAGTCAAGCACCATGCCCAGTGATCAGTGTTTGTGGGATCAAATCCCAATTTTGCAGAGCTTTTTGAGGAGGCATGCCCTCACCCTCTTAAGGAGGAAGCTAATGAGCTCTTTTGGGCTCAGCTAACACACACCAGACAGAACTGCAGGGCTTGCTCTGCCTGGAGGAAAGAAGCTTTAAAAAAGAGAGCCTGCCACAAGACAACTGTTTGCAAGGTGGGATCAATGAAGAGAGAGTCAGTCATGGACTTTGTTGTCCCAGAGACTGCCGAACCAGGCACAGAATGGAGGTTAAAAAATAGGGGTGGTGGAGGTCTAAAGATGGACTCCAACCCTGATCAGGACCCTAAAAGGCCTACAGACAAGACAGGCCCCAAAGGGGTGACCAAGAGAATGCCCAGGAGTCTGAGTGCCTTCTTTTTCCTTTGATCCTCCCTGACCTCGAGGAGGCGAAAGAATTTTTTTTTGTTTTGTTTGGAGAGACTCAGATATACCCTGAGCAGGGGTAGGACTTTGCAAGAATCAGAGAAGGGAAGCAACCCAAAAGGTGGTCTCAAGGGGCCACCACCTACTACAAGCCTCAAACTCTTCTCTAAGTTTTTGCTGCAATTTTGCATGGAGGATTATTTATGCACCTTAAAGGTGGAGTCTTCATATAAGAACAGAACTTTCACATGTAGATAGATGCCTCGTTTACATGATTTGCACTCAACATCTAACTACTCAATCTGTGCACGTAAATCCAGGACACTCAACCCTCTCGCCACCGGAAAAAAAAACACGTTCTAAAAAACAAATTGCCTCCCAAATGCCTAAGTGCAAAACATTGGATATTAGAAATGTAAAAGTCCCAATGTCTAATAGATAACACATCAACAGGTCACATAATGTGAATTAAACATAGATATGTGTGTGCACTACACTATAAGCAGGACATACATCATTTATTGCAGTACTTACACAAATGCAGTTATTAAATTATAAATATTTACAAAAAAATAATATTACGGTATTGACCCAGGGCCTAAATCGAGTCTAGAACTCTATTGTATAAGGTGCTGTACAAACAGAATAGAGATAATACTTGCCCTAGAGCATATATAGAAGTTGTTCTTGTATATGCAGTATTCTTCTATTATGCACTTTTGGGGGCCCTACATTACTCAAAGCTCACTTAGTCCTTACTCAGGCAAAACTCTCACTTGCTCATAAGTTCCCCAGAGAAGGGACTGTCATTATTATGTGTTTGCACAGAGTCCACACAGCATAGTGTTTACCACAGTGGGCCTCAACCCCAATGCTGGCTTTAGGTGCTACCACAATATAAATGTGAAATAATACTACTGGGAATTTTCCTGAGTAAAGACTGCATAAAAACTGCAGGCCCAATTCTGCCACCTTTACTCTTACAATAAAGTGTTACTCAACTACTCAACATGAGGAAGGGCGGCAGAATGTAGCCCTAAGTCAGAACAATCTCAGGGTTTAGCTCTTTTTAAAAAATATATTCATTAGTCATTTGCAAATGCTGCATCAGATTCTTGCCCAAATTTCCTAGTGACTTCTTTAGTCACTGGGCTCCCTGAAAGTATTTACAAACAGAACGGCATCCACTTTATAAAACAGTCAAGTGCATGAGCAACATTGGAAAGAACAAAATGCTGGTGTAAAACCAACATCCCACAATAAATAAATAATAAATAAAATAGGGCACCTGTTGACTGGGAAAACATTTTATTTACCCTCATTAGGATGGCATAATCATGACCCCAGTCTTCCTGCAACTAATGGGAAATCGGTTTACTCTCTGAAGACTCTGATCCTGCAGTTTGGCCTGTGCAGGCAGATCCCTGAATCCATGGAGATACATGTGTGTGGGAGCATGTGTTATAGACAAATACATGCAAAAATGCAATTGCTGTTTTAATTCTTTCCACATGCCCCACAGAAGTTGGAAATAAATTCAGCACATAAACACTGCTATTTTCAAAATTGTTGGTAAAAATTTATCCTAACACCTTCAGTGGAATCACGACTTCAAATAAACCCCCACACTCCTAGCTCAATTACTGCAACTATTACCCTACATATCAAATTACAATGGGAGTTTAAAGGGCTCAGCCCCCAGCAGAAGGTGCTCAGCACTTTTTCTGAACCAGGAGTAAATGAAAGCTACTTATCTGCTGCTGAATTTCTCTTTAACTGCAGAAAACAACAAAGTACGCTATCTGGGTGATACTATCACATGCATGCATCTGTCACAAGAAATACTTCCCATCAAGTCTGACATCACTGCCCATCAAATTTCACCCTGCAGCTCTTACCTAGGTAACACACTACATACAATCACTGGAAAGGAGACACAACAAAATCAACACCTTTATTCTTTTCACTAGTTTGGGTATAAATAAAACCTTTATGAATGTTTGTGCAATGAAAACTACTGAATGATGAATAAATGATTAAAGCAAGTGCCTGGTATTAAATGCAAAACTGACATTAATGCAATATTAAGACTGTTTAGCTAAAACGGTAGAAAGTAAAGAAATGAAAAATGTAGGGCTTCTACTGCAATGTTAACTAAGCCACATGACAGCCCTCAGGTATGTTATGGTATATATTCAAAAACAAACAGCACAACAGTACATTATATATTTAACAAGACCAGAAAAAATACTACATATATGCAGTGTGACAGAGCTAGCAACGCTATAAGAAACTTGAGACAACGTCTTCTAATTTATACGAATATAAATCCAGAGTAACTCCTTTGAAATATGGCCTGGATCATGTGGGTAGCAATGATGTATTCAGCGGTTCAATCATCAAGAGGCAGGGGTTCACAACCCTTTATCTTTCCCTTCCCCTATCATATTAATACTACTTTCCATTCGTAGAGCACAATGTGTCCAATGCCCTCAAAGCATCTGCAATAACTAACTATTTGACAGAAGGGAAAATTGAGATACAGAGAAATAAAGTGAATCTTCCAAGATCACCCAGAGTAGCAGAATGTAGAACAGACCTCGGTCTCCTGCTCTGAGACCTCTGTTTAACCGCTAGCTCAGGTGGCCCCCCCTTCAGAACAATACAGTCTCCCACTCAACTTTTCCTGTCTGATCTTTCAATGAGGTGTTGCCACACAAAAATCCCAATTTACCCCAGGGCGCCCATTTGAGCACCGAGTCAGCACTCAACAGATAACGAGTAATAATGTTCAGATGCAGAAAGAGGACACCTAAAAAATGTGTCGTTTCTGATTCTCCTAATTGTTACTCTTTCCCCCCAGCTCACTACGACCCTATTCCATGACATGTAAAGCTCCTTCTGCAAAGGAATGAGCGCCTGCAACTATCATTGGCTTCAATGGGAATTGAGAAGGTATTTGGCCATCTTGCAGAATCAGGTGCTTTAGCTGTTTGCAATAAGATCTGTTAGAATTCAAGGCCAGAGACTGGACTTTAAGAGCTATTGCAACACTTATGGCCCAATTCTGCAAAAGTTCACAGTAAGTTGCAGTTATTCAGTGACTTCAGGGAGACTATACTGGTGAGGAAGTACTACCCAGCATGAGGTTGGCTGTGGATTTGGGCCCTTAACGAAAGGAAACTTCAGGCAAGTAGCTGAGGAGGGGTTAAAACAACGATTTAAAAGAAAAAGAAAAGAATTATTCCAAGAAGTACAGAGGTGAATTTGAGAAATGGAAACCACAAATAATGTATGTTTCAGAAGCCCAGTCAATGCAGTTGTGTTTAAGGATCTGTCAGCAGATTTATTTGAAAACCTGTTTTTCAGGAGTGATAACTCATCCAGTTCACATTTGCTTCAGGTTTAAAACTTGGCACACAAGGTCTTGACTAGGAACCAGTTTCATTTTTAAAAAATTATGGCTGTTTGTTTGTTTTCTCTAAACTTGAAAATAAACTATTTTCTTTGTAAGCTGTCCAAGAGGTAAAATAGTCAGTCAAATTAAGTGCAGTCCTTTCAGGCAGTCCTTGTCCACCTGGAGCCCATACCTATTCCTCCGAAGACTTGCTTTCATGCTTCTGGATAATTTGCCAAAAAGAAAAATTAAAATATACCGTAACAATTTTCAGAGTAACAGCCGTGTTAGTCTGTATTCGCAAAAAGAAAAGGAGTACTTGTGGCACCTTAGAGACTAACCAATTTATTTGAGCATGAGCTTTCGTGAGCTACAGCTCACTTCATCGGATGCATTTCCACGGCATGCATCCGATGAAGTGAGCTGTAGCTCACGAAAGCTCATGCTCAAATAAATTGGTTAGTCTCTAAGGTGCCACAAGTACTCCTTTTCTTTTTTCATAACAATTTTATTCACTTTAAAAAGGAGCTATGGATTTCCATGAGAAATGTGAATGTTTGTGGCACCAAGATATTCTGCAGAATTTTGCTGGAAGAAAGAAGATCCCCAGGGCTTAACTCTGGTTTACTGGAGTCTGGAAAGTGCTATCAGTACAACAGCTTCTATATCCAGGGAAGTGAGTTTAGGGATTATCCAGTAGCAGGGCTACCCTTTTTTTCAAATTCACAAAACAAGACCATTATTTGGAACCCACACAACTCACTAGAGCTGTGCAGGATATTGGCAATGAAACCCCACAACAGGTGAAACTGGGTCAGTTTGGGATCCGGATACGAAATTCATACTAAATTTGTCAAAACGTGTTGTGATTTGTATGAGGCTGAGCTCAGTATTGAGCAAAACTTGGTTGATTTTTGATCCTATTCTGTACCCATGCAAAGCTCACCCTTTCATGTGGCTTTAACTTGAAATCTGAAACCAGGTAAAACTTAACTGTATGAGCCTTGAGGCACAGAAAGACTCGCCTTTTTCCTTTTTCTATAAAGTATCCTCCATGCCCTTTGCACTGTTCAAATAATGATGGTGACTAACAACAACAAGACCTTGTTTTGGCCAAGTTTCATTTTGAACCAAAAGTGAAATTCAGGGGGGTTGAAGCCCCCCAAAAGGAGGCTATACACAGCTGTCTATGCTGACTTGATAGTCTATGATGCTTCAAGACATTCCTACTGTTCTCAGATTTGAGCTGTGGATGAGAGAAGCCTAACTTCTCTCCCCACTTCCTGTGTGCCACACTGTCAACCATACATTAATATGTGAGGTTTAATCCTCAGATGTCATCAAGCTCTGTTTAGTGGAGCTGAAAATTGGGGGTGGAGGTGCAAGGACTAAGCCATCTTTGCAGCTTCTTGATGCCTGTTTCTGCCTTTGCTGCAAGTTAGGGCAACCTTGAAGTTGCTCTAAATTTTGCCAGCTACCATGGGCCCAAGGGGCTATTCCAGAAGCTGTTCTTGAAATGTCCTCTGTTTCTGAAAACATCCCTGACATGTCCCTTTTTCAGAGATTATGAAAGGATGGCAAAGGGATTGTGTTGTCACCCCCACGCTGTTCCTGTGGTGAAGTAATCTTCCATTGGCTGTTTAAACCAACATTATGGATCAGCCATGAAAACAGTCATAGGAGAGCCCAGAGTTAGGCCCACAGATTTCTGAATATGTAAAACTCAATTTATGAAATGGACAAATTTCTGTCATATGTAGCCTGGAGTAAGAGGGTACAGTTTTCATAGAAGACCATGGGCCAAATTCATAGACTGTTGATCATAAATTGGGTATAAATAGGTGAAAGCAGCAAAATAAGGCAACCTGAGCTTTTCTGACATTCCAAAGGTGTGCTAAGTGAGTAACTTACCTGGTGAGGAGGAGGGGCTGTAGCAAGGACTAAAACTAGCTGGAAGTTGTAAGATAAAGCAGCCTCCATCCCCCTTTAATTTATGTCCATAATTCTCAGTGCTTTGGATCAAATTCTATTCTCAGTTACACCTGTGTGCATCTGAATTAGCTCTAAAATCTATGTTGTTACTCTGGATTTACACCTAAATATCCAAGAGCAGAATATAGCCCTTGGGGGGTCAAATTCAGCTCATCTATCAAAGAGACTAACTCTCCCTGAAGTCAAAGAAGGTAAATAGTTTGTGTAAGTGAGACTCCTTTGGCATATGCAATAACCGCCACACAGGCATGCCCTGGATGTGTGGTACCTGTGCATGAACCATTTTCACTAGCATTAACAACTGACTTCAATGTGTACTGTAGTTGCTGGGGCTGGGCAGCAAGTCTGGATTAAAACTCTGAACCATGTAAACATCAAATGATCTCGATTGAAACCCAGCATGTTACTGGTCTGGCTTAAGATTGGAATATTTTCTGGGTTAAAGTCTGGCCCTGGTACCCTAAATCAGAAATGTATACAAAGACCAGGGTAGGCCAGGTGGGAAATTGATTATATTTTAAAGTAGTTTGTGCCCAAGACAAAGCAAATCCAACCAATAGTTCTTAGATGTGAATTTCCAAGAATCTGGATACAGAGGACTGAACTATCAAAAAGGAGACAATGTAGATCTTCTCCACTTGCACTCCTGCATTTGGAGAGTTGTAATTGTACACTGACACTTCTGTGAATACTTACTTGTTCTGAAGAGACGTGTGTGGGTACAATGCGTGAAACAATGAAAAAAATAGTATGAAAATGAAGAAATAAAAATGCAGGCAGTTTGCAGAATAAAGATCAGTGAAATGGTAAAAAAAAAAAAAAAAAGCAACTGATAAAGGAGAAAACCACATACAACACCCCACCCCCTCAGTACCACTATAATGAGCATGCTCAAGAAAAGTCATCTCCAGCTAGGTACTTACAAGTAATAGGAGTAGGAATATGCATTTCTTCTAAACATTGATGGGCAGTCAGATGAAGAAAATGTCCAAAAGAGGGGAAGAAGAAAAAAAACCATAATTAGACTTATATGAGATCTTCTTTATTTGAAATGTACACAGTATTTCAGTGCCATCACTCATACTGAGTTACTTGCTTCTTTTCCCAAGTTTTTCCTGAGAAACAGCATGGCCCACTGGATAGCATGTTGGATTTGGGGTTAGGAGATTTGGACTCTGTTCCCAGTTCTGCCCCTGACTTGCTATGTCCCCTTGGACAACGCAGTTCACCTTTCTGTAACTCAATTTCCCCATCTGAAAAATGTGGATGAAGATACTTACCTCTCTCTGTAAAGTACTTTTAGATCTTTGGATGAAAGCCATTTTATAAAAGCTAAATATTATTATATGAAACAGAATGGGATGATGAGTAAATATTGTGCATCTTTTGAATATCTACATGTCTGAATAAACAAAGCACTGAATAATCAAGTCTCATGAAACTCTAAATTGTTTGATTCAGGTAGCACAAAAGGATGGTGGGTAGATGGTTGTTCATTCATGTTCTATGTCACTAATTAACCATGGATAATTGTTAAGGATTTCCTATTACAAATTCTCTGTGACAGGCTTCAGAAGACTTTGATACATTGTATCACAAGGAAATACGTTATGGCAAACATGTATAGCATAGCACAAGGGGTTTTCCCCACTGAAGAAGCAGAGAGCTTCTTATCATAGGTTACGCCACAAGATATGGCACAATGTGCTGCAACACAAAGTACTGTACTGCATCTTGACAAACACAAAATGTTGATCATCACAGGTGACACGCTGAATCACGACAGAAAAGGAATGATGAAAGAACACAAACTTCAACTTACTATACAACTTTACCTTTGCTGTTTCGGCCACTACAAATACTGGGACAGGTTTCCAAATGTAGACATGTGACATTAAAGTACAATTGTATGTTTAATCTGCACATACAATTGCCATGACTTCACATGGAAACCTAGTAACTGGGCATATACATGGTTAATTAGTCGAATTTGCATACACAATTACCCATTTTGTGTATGCAGTCACAGTAATTGGTGCTCAGAGATTGTGCATACCACCACACATGCATCTGGTATTTGTCATAAATATAAAGGGAAGGGTAAACCCCTTTAAAATCCCTCCTGGCCAGAGGAAAATTCCTCTCACCTGTAAAGGGTTAAGAAGCTAAAGGTAACCTCGCTGGCACCTGACCAAAATGACCAATGAGGAGACAAGATACTTTCAAAAGCTGGGAGGAGGGAGAGAAACAAAGGGTCTGTGGGTCTGTCTATATGCTGCTTTTGTTGGGGATAGACCAGGAATGGAGTCTTAGAACTTTTAGTAAGTAATCTAGCTAGGTATGTGTTAGATTATGATTTCTTTAAATGGCTGAGAAAAGAATTGTGCTGAATAGAATAACTATTTCTGTCTGTGTATCTTTTTTGTAACTTAAGGTTTTGCCTAGAGGGATTCTCTATGTTTTGAATCTAATTACCCTGTAAGGTATCTACCATCCTGATTTTACAGAGGGGATTTCTTTACTTCTATTTACTCCTATTTCTATTAAAAGTCTCCTTGTAAGAAAACTGAATGCTTTTTCATTGTTCTCAGATCCAAGGGTTTGGGTCTGTGGTCACCTGTGCAAATTGGTGAGGCTTTTTATCCAACATTTCCCAGGAAAGGGGGGGTGCAAGTGTTGGGAGGATTGTTCATTGTTCTTAAGATCCAAGGGTCTGGGTCTGTAGTCACCTAGGCAAATTGGTGAGACTTTTTACCAAACCTTGTCCAGGAAGTGGGGTGCAAGGTTTTGGAAAGTATTTGGGGGGAAAGACGTTTCCAAACAGCTCTTCCCCAGTAACCAGTATTTGTTTGGTGGTGGTAGCGGCCAATCCAAGGACAAAGGGTGGAATATTTTGTACCTTGGGGAAGTTTTGACCTAAGCTGGTAAAGATAAGCTTAGGAGGTTTTCATGCAGGTCCCCACATCTGTACCCTAGCGTTCAGAGTGGGGGAGGAACCTTGACAGTATTCCTTTTCTTGTTGCAAATATGACCTGCTTCATTTTCTCACTCATGTACAATTTGCTGCCTACAAAGAGATTTCCTCAGGGGAAGTACAGCTGATTACAGATGTGCAAAATGATTACATTGAAACTACATGTTTTGCCTCATAACAGGTCTCATTAAAAACTTGAAATGCAGGCCAAAATCCCAAAGTTTTCCAAAGCTTTTGAGTGACTCTAGAATGCATAGCTAAGCGCATCTGGCCTCATTTATGGTTTCATAATGAAATCACATGAAATTCAGGGTTCCACGTGATTTTGACAATAAATCAAATTAAATGTAGCCATTTTCACTGAGTTTCATTATGAGATTCTGAGTTTACTTGAACCTAACATCAGAGAGAAACTTGAGAGACAAACATGATTTGTTGGGGAAAAGTCAGCATGGCTATTGTAAAGGGAAGTCATGCCTCACCAAGCTATTAGAATTCTTTGAGGTTGTTGACTAGGTGTTATAGTGTACTTGGATTTTTAGAAAGCCTTTGAGAAGATCCCTTAGCAAGGGCTCTTGAAGAAACTAAGAAGACATGGGATAACAGGGAAGGTCCTGTTTAAAAGATACAGTGAAGTAGGAAACTTTGCAGATGATACAAAATTATTCAAGATAGTTAAATCCAAAGCTAACTAAGGAGAGTTACAGGAGATCTCACAAAAGTAGGTGACTGGACAACAAAATGTCAGATGAAATTCAAGATTGATAAGTGCAAAATAATGCACACTGGAAAAAATAATCCCAACTACACATATAATGAAGGGATCTAAATTAGTTGTTACCACACAAGAAAGAGTTCTTGGAGTCACTGTGGATAGTTCTCTGAAAACTTCAGCTCAGTGGGAAGCAGAAGTCAAAAATGCTACCAGAATGTTAGGAACTATTAGGAAAGGGAAGAAAATAGGACTGAAAATATCACAATACCACTACATTAATCCATGGTGTGCCCTCACCTTGAATACTGTGTCCTGTTCTGATTGCCCCAACTCTAGGACAGTACCAATTTCATGGCTGTGAAAAATGTGTCACAGACCATGAAATAAGCCCTTCCCTATGAAATCTGATCTCCCCCATGGGCTGGGAGTGCCCCAGTCAGGGGGCTCCTAGCTGAAAGTCCCAGCTGAGCTGGGGAGGGAGAGGACTTGTCCTTCCGCTGCACCGTCGCTCTCACTCTTAGCAAGAGATCAGACCCACCTCACAGTGCCTCTTCCGGCTGCAGAAAACTCCAGCCCCCAAGGTTTCTGCAGCTGGAGGAGATTTGTGGAGGTGGGTCTGATATCCCCCTGCTCCTGGGAGTGTCCCAGCTAGGGAGGCCCCTGCTGGGCTGGGAAAGGACAGGACTTGTCCTTCCCTTCAATGGCAGCTGGTCGGGGGTGGTGAGATCAGACCCACTTCCGGGTACATTTTGGGTTGGGACCCCCACTGTAAAATTTCAGATGTAAACAGCTGAAAATGTGAAATTGGCCAATTTTAAAACCCTCTGCCTGTGAAATTGACCAAAATGCACCATTAATTTGGTAAGGCCCTACCCATCTCTGAAAGGATATAGTGAACTGGAAAAAGTTCAGAGGAGGGCAACAAAGATAATCAAGGGTATGGAACGGCTAAAAAAAGGAGTAAAAAGATTAGGGTTGTTCAGTTTAGAAGAGAGATGACAAAAGGTGATATGTTAGAAGTCTATAAAATCATGAATAATGTGGAAAAAGTGAATAAAGAAGGTTTATTTACCCTTTACCACATTGCAAAACCCAGGTGTTACCCAATGAAATGAATAGGCAACAGGTTTAATACAAACAAGAGGAAATACTTTTTCACATAATGCACAACTAACCTGTGGAACTCATTGCCATGAGATGTTGTAATGGCTAAAAGTATAACTGGGTTCAAGAAAGAACTATTTAAGTTCATGGAGGATAGGTTCACCAAGTTGGTCAGGGATGCAACCCCTGCTCAGAGCAACTCCAAACCTCTGACTGCCAGAAACCAGGAGGGAAGACAGGGATGGACCACTCCATAATTTCCCTGTTCTGTAAACTCCCCTTGAAGCTCTGGGCTACTGTCAGAGACAGGATACTGGGCAAGATGGATCATTAGAGTCTGACCCAGTATGGACATTATGTCCTTATGAGAAGGGATTTGGGAAGTGAGAGCCCATGTAGACGAAAGCCAAAAGCAATATTCCAAAAAGTGAAGTGCAAGTACTACAATTAGAATCATAGAATATCAGTGTTGGAAGGGACCTCAGGAGGTCATCCAGTACAACCCCCTGCTCAAAGCAGGACCAATCCCCAACTAAATCATCCCAGCCAGGGCTTTATCAAGCCTGACCTTAAAAACCGCTAGGGAAGGAGATTCCACCACATCCCTTGGTAACCTGTTCCAGTGTTTCACCACCCTCCTAGTGAAAAGGTTTTTCCTAAAATCCAACCTAAACCTCCCCCACTGCAACTTGAGACCATTACTCCTTGTTCTGTCATCTGCTACCATTGAGAACAGTATAGATCCATCCTCTTTGGATTCTCATAGTGTTGCTAACTCTAGTGATTTTAATTGTGACTCTCACCATATTTTATGTTTTTCTTGAAGTCCCAGCTTCTGAAGTTGTGTGATTTCATGAGAATTTCATCTTTCATTAAAAAAAAAAAGTTTCCAGCCCTCAAGGTTGCAGGGAGAACCGGAAGGCAAAAATTTTTTTTAAAAGGCTCATTAGTTTTAAGTCAATCTAATATTTTTTGAGGGCCTGATTCATTATTTTGCATGCCTGGGGCTGGCTATGTTACACACAGCTCTAGGACTCCCAAACTCTCTTTTCTTTTAATATCACCATAGTGAATCTCGAAAAGCCAAGGTCTAGGAAAGGTGGAGAATAACTTAAAGTTCCCAAAGATTACCAAAAAAAAAAAAAAAAGCGCTGGAATCCAAGGAGGTGCCTTTCATTTTTATTCATGTGCAGAAGATTCTCCATTTGTAATTTGCTCAGTCTCTTCTTCTTACCTACCGAGGATGTAACCAGAATAATTTTCTGTAAAGCCCAATCTAATGCAGTCAAGGATTTCCTTTTAAACATCCAATATAGCTGATCTGTTAACTACATAAATCCAGTCATTGAAATAATGGTGACTAACTTGAATGGGGTTTCGGGGCTCTTTGCAATACTAAATCCCTGCTTCCTACTGCAGAACATCTGGCTCCAGAGATGGAAGTGGTAGGAGTCAGGTCAGACGTCTAGTTATGCTGTTTGACTGGCCTAACCATTTGATAGTGAAAGTCAGATAGCTGAAACTGAGCATATACCTTTCTCTGTGTTTCTTTGGGACTAGATATAGCCATATCTACCATCTCTATATAAGTAGTATCACAGAGAAAGAGATATATATTCATAGAGTGAATGGTGCCTCCTGTCTCTGTCTCCTAGTCTCAGTCTTCTTGGCCAGACACTTCCAACCTCCCCCACCACAATTCACAGTCCGTTTTCCTCCTAGTGGCAGCTAGCATTCCCAGTCTCCTTCCCCACAACCCACTACCCAGGCTTCTTGTTTCAATCTACTCCCCACCCTGAGTGGTCCATTTCCTGTCCCATCTGCATCCAAATCACAGAAATTTTTCCTCCATGCTGCCTGAGATAAGTGTGTGTGTGGGGGGGAAGGGGGGTGCAGTGTGTGTGTGGGGGGTCATTTAGAGCTCAGGAGAGATAGTAGCTCTGCTTTCAGTTCTGGTGCCTGAACCCAGACCCAGCAAGCCATTCAGTAGCTCACAGCAGTAATTGCAAGGCCAGTTATGCTCATCCAGACTGGAGTATGCTCAGTGTGGATGGAATTTTTAAACTGCAAAGCCCTAGAAAATGGTTCCCAAACTTGTTCCACTGTTTGTGCAGGGAAAGCCCCTGGCGGGCCGGGCCAGTTTGTTTACCTGCCGCGTCTGCAGGTTCGGCCAATCGCGGCTCCCAGTGGCTGCAGTTCACTGCTCCAGGCCAATGGGAGCTGCTGGAAGCAGCGCCAGTACGTTCCTCGGCCAGCACCCCACACCCCAACTTGCTGCAAATTAAATGTTTGTATAGATAAGCCCTTAGTATCTAGTGTAAGATAAAAAAGACCTATTTAAAAACAAGTTAGCTGGTCCTGGTGACTTCAGAATTGACCCATGTAAGCCCACCATTCACTTTTCCCCGATAGAAAAAAACTCAAGCTGGTCTGGTAGGATTACGGGTATTTGACCGAGTCATGCAGACAAGTTTGGTAGCTTCACACATTTGCTGAACTAAAAGGGTTCGAACACATCCAAACCAAACTGAAGGCCAGGGTGTTTGTCTAAGTCTATGTAGATAAGGTTCAGAGAAGCATCCTAATTTGGGGGTGTTTATAAGAACCAGGAGTAACTTTTGACAATTCAGCCTTTCCTAATTTCACTCATGTGTCCTTGTTTTGGCAGTACGAGGTTCTCAATCTCTCTCCATCCTTCAATTCTGTATACTGGTTAACAAAACACTGCACTGAGAAAAAATCAAATCGATTGTGTCTATTACTGATTAGCTATAATGCCCTAAGCCATGAACAGATGTCACTGTGGTATCTTCCAGCTCCACATGAAGGCAGTGCCTCAAGTTTGTCTAATTAAATAACATATTTTCTGCATCATTGCCTAGAAAGACAAGACTATCTTGCACAAGTGCCTCTGCAGGCTGAGAGATGATTGCTTTAAGTAGGTTTGAATTCAAAGAGGTTAAGCTGCTTGTGTTTTTGTTTGTACAACGAGAGAACAAATCTGTTACGAAATGATTTATTTCAGAGTAGCAGCCGTGTTAGTCTGTATTTGCAAAAAGAAAAGGGGTACTTGTGGCACCTTAGAGACTAACCAGTTTATCTGAGCATAAGCTTCCGTGAGCTGATGAAGTGAGCTGTAGCTCACGAAAGCTTATGCTCAAATAAATTGGTTAGTCTCTAAGGCACCACAAGTACTCCTTTTCTTTTTGCGAAATGATTTATGCAGCCAGTGGTGCGAGTATGGTATGCTGCTGTTGTTTTTTTAAGCCACACATCACAGGATATTCATATCAATCTGTGGCCCTGGATGGTGTTTCCCATAACAAGATCTGGTCCCAATCTGCCTTAGTTTACAAGTGAAATTTGTTTGGTAGGCTCAATCCCATCTCTAATGGACACTTGTCCACATGAACTCCCACCCTCAACCTCAATTTGACATGACTGGCTGTGTCCATTCAAAAGAAGTCCAGAACTAATACAATAGGTGTGTCTGAAGGAAGATCAAAGTACACTAGCAGATTGAGGTAAAGCAAGCATCAGAACACGTTTGTACACTCTTCTTGCCTCTAAAGGGGGAAAAGAGTCATCTATAAACTAGCCAATTGTTCTCAGAGAATTATGCGCACCCTGGCTGGCTCACAACATTGTTGATGGTGCACAGCCAAAGAGGTACACAGAGGAAAACAGAACACAATGATTTCACTTGCATGCAGACAAAAGGGGGGAAATGAGTAGAGAAAGAAGTTTCATTTCCAAGCTCTAGGAACTAGAGCTGACCCGAAAGTGAAACTTCAATTGCAACTCCCTTTAAGTTTCCAGAAGGTCCAGATTCTAATCCCCTGTCTGTTCCTATATCATGGGTAGTTTTTTGGCTCTGCATCTAATTTGAATATGGTCACTGTTCTTGCAAAGTTTCAGCATGAAATGGTGGAAATCTCACAAGAACTGCTCACCTTGCAAGAATTTCACCATTCATGATAGCTGAAATATCACCAAATCGGATCTCAGCAGGGTATAGATAGAGCCCTGAAAATCTGTGGCTATCCGCTTTATATCCGTGGCTATCTGCATCCTCAGACCATTTTTGCAGATTGGATTCAGATACAAATTTTGTATCTGCACTGGGCTCTAGGTATGGACCAGGTTGTGATATGTCATTCCATATTCCTTATGAAAATATGCTTATGATAGGAATATGACATAACTGAGATATCCTTTATGCAAGATGGCTCATGTGAGATATCATTAGAAAGGTTATGATTTACTGAATGTGATTATCCTATTTGTATGCCTGTGCCATTTCTGTATCTGAAATTAGGAATATTAACTACTTATTTGTATTTCAACCATGCTACTTTGGGTGACGCCCACTGCTAACACTTCAGGTACAACAATGGAAAAGCCAGACAGGGTGGGGCGGATGGCCCATCAGCAAGGACAATGGTCTGTAAAAGAGCTTAGTCTTCCTGTGAACGTGTGGGTCATCCTGTGAAGAATGGCTACAAGTGCCCTTCAGAGGCATGTAACCATGTTACCTGATACTGGACCCCATCATGAATTCTGTACTTTTCCAGGAGAAGCTGGCAGGCGGATGGGGGGAGGTCAAACTAGGAAACAAGGGACTCCTGCCTTATGCAAATCCTATTTAAGGTTGGAGAGTGAGGTAATCCTGTTTGTTAGCTCCCCCTTGCTACCCCACCAAAGATGACTGCTGGAAACAACTAAGACTGAACTGAGGGAAAGAACTGGGCCCAGGCTGGAAGGGCATCAGGCCTGCGAAGAAGATTATTAGAACCAAATTTAGGGTGAGAACTTGCATGTAACCAGTTTCTTTAGTGTATTAAGCTTAGTTTGCATGCTCTGTTTCATTTTCTTAGGAACCTGCCTTGTTCTGTCTGCTTCCTCCATAACCACTTAAAATACACCTATTATAGTTAATAAATTTATTGCTGGTTTACAATATAACCTAGTTTATACAATTTCTAACTGGGGGGGGGTGGGGGCAAGAAGTGTGCACATCTCTCTTCCACATTGAGGGAAGAGGCAAATTTCATAATATATCTTTGGGTCTGTAATCCAAGGGAGGTGGACATCTGAGTGCTGGAGCAAGTCCCTTAAACTGAATCTTCCCAGAGCTGATCTGCAGCTGGGTGTGGCCCTGTCTGTGTGTGTGTGTTAGAGGAGGTTTTAAGAGCCTGGCTCAGCAAGAGAGTAAAGGGGGCCCATGCTGGCAGAACAGGTAGACTCAGTGGTATCTTCAGCGCCTCAGGTGGCTTCCCAAAGGGTCCAACCTGTCACACAGGTATGGGTCCGAACATTGTCTACTCTTCCCACCTCAACCAAAAGGATGTGAAAAAGTACAATAATCTAGTGATTGTATATACATACAACATAAACAACCCGTTAACTCTATAAAGTAGCCTCTGAGTTTCCTCCTGGTCACTAAAGAATGACTATATGGTGCAGTAACCATGCATAAGCACTTTACCAAACAAAGTTGATGACAATTTCTGCTTTGAAAAAGCTTAAAATCTAACTTGGACACAACCAGTTACTTACCGCTGCTTCTTAGGATTCTTACTCATTGGTCACCTAGCATTGGACCAAATCCTCAGATGGCGTAGATCAGCACAGCTCCACTGCGATCAGTGATGTCAATGGACGCAATCTGATTTACACCAGCTGAGGGATCTGGCTCACCATCTTTGAAGAAATAAAATTACCTCCCTGCAATTCCACTTCCGAGACTCCTCTATGATGATATTTTCAAACTCTTGTGTTGGGAGCTGGAGAAACAGTGACGGGCCAGATCAGCAGTGAGTAAGAATCCAGCAGATATTTTTAAAGATATGCAGACCAAGGAGTGGACCAAAGCAGGAAAGCTTCATGGAACGAGTGGATTTTATAGAGGAAGTTGACAGAAGGGGAGGGGAGGGGTTGGAAAACAAAGATATGTGAGTCTCTACCAATCACAGGGAACAGCATAAGAAATGGCACAAAGTTGGGACCAAGAAAGGAACCAGGGAAAAGACTGAAGGGTTAATGATGGAGAGATCCTAATCTGTGGAACCTATTTGTGAGCATGCATGCAGGCCTGATGAAATAAATCCTAGAATCCTTAAGGAACAGACTGAAGAAATCTCTGAGCCATTAACGATTATCTTTGAGAACTCGTGGAGGATGGACGAGATCCCAGAGGACTGGAAAAGGTCAGATATAGCACCTATCTATAACAAAGGGAACAAAGACAACCCAGGGAATTATAGACCAGTCATCTTAACTTCAGTCCCTGGGAAGATTCATAGATATTAAGGTCAGAAGGGACCATTATGATCATCTAGTCTGACCTCCTGCACAACGCAGGCCACAGAATTTCACACACCCACTCCTGCGAAAAACCTCTCACCTATGTCTGAGCTATTGAAGTCTTCAAATCGTTGTTTAAAGGGTTCAACGAGCGGAGAATCCTCCAGCAAGTGACCCATGCCCCATGCTGCAGAGGAAGGCAAAAAACCCCCAGGGCCTCTTCCAATCTGCCCTGGAGGAAAATTCCTTCCTGACCCCAAATATGGCGATCAGCTGAACCCTGAGCGTGTGGGCAAGATTCACCAGCCAGATACCCAGGAAAGAATTCTCTGTAGTAACTCAGATCCCACACCATCTAACATGGAACAAATAATCAAACAGTCAATTTGTAAGCACCTAGAAGATAATAAGCTGATAAAAGGAACAGTCAACATGGATTTGTCAAGAACAAATCATGTCACACCAACCTAATATCCTTCTTTGACAAGGTAACAAGTCTTGTGGATGGGGGGAGCAGTAGATGTGATATATCTTGACTTTAGTAAGGCTTCTGAGATTGGATCACATGACCTTCTCATAAGTAAACTAGGGAAATATAGCCTAACTTGGGGTGGACGTGCCCTCTGAGGGTGCGAGATGCCCTTTCTGGGGGTGTGAGACGCGCCAAATTTTTTTACAAGGTAAATCATCGAAAAACAAATTAAGCACAGGCACGTAAGTACGACTACTTTGGACAAATGGAGTTTGAGACAATGAAGCTTGAGAATTTCTGGTGTGCTCAACTAGCACTGTTTCCCCAACTGGCAAAGACAGCGCTGGAGATCCTTGTGCCATTTGTGACTAAATACTGGTATGAGAGAGGATTTTGATCACTCTTTCACATCAAAACAAAGGCCAGAAACCGCCTAAATGCGAGTGATGACATATGTGTGGCTATTTCAAAAAAAGTTCCTCGTTTCTTGAACATCATTGAACAAAAGCAACAGCAGAAGAGTCACTGACCCAGTAAACTTAAAAAAAAGTGTGTAATTTTTCATGTATTCTTAATTTTACTGCGAAATTAAAATAAATATATAATTCTCTCTCCTTTGTTCTATAGTTATGGTATATCTTGGTTTTAAGAACTGACCTACTTCAACGATTTTTGATAAGGGGTGCAAGAACATACTGTATTTTGAGAACCAAAGGGGTGCAGGCTGCAGTAACGGTTAAGAACCACTGGCCTAGATGATCCTATGACAAGGTGGGTGCACAACTGGTTGGAAAACCATACTCAGAGAGTAGTTATCAATGGTTCACAGTCAAGCTGGAAGGGCATATTGGATGGGGTCCTGGAAGGATCAGACCTGGGTCCAGTTCTATTCAATATCTTCATAAA
This sequence comes from Lepidochelys kempii, assembly GCF_965140285.1. Taxonomy (NCBI): domain Eukaryota; kingdom Metazoa; phylum Chordata; order Testudines; family Cheloniidae; genus Lepidochelys; species Lepidochelys kempii. The sequence goes on along the minus strand of NC_136392.1, from coordinate 24,194,505 downwards.
TTATTTGGATAATGGCATAGGGAGCACACTTATAAAGTTTGTGGACAATATCAAGCTGAGGGGGATGGCAAGCACTTTGAAGGAAAGTATTAGAATTCAATATGATCTTGACAAACTGGAGAAATGATCTGAAATAAATAGGATGAAATTCAATAAGGACAAATGCAAAGTACTACTCTTAGGAAGGAATAATCAATTGCAAGTATTCAGAATGGGAAATGATTGCCTAGGATGGAATACTGCAGAAGAGAATCTGGGGTTTATAGTGAATCACAAACTAAATAAGAGTTAATAATGGAATACTGTTGCTAAAAAAGCAAATGTCATTCTGGGATGTATTAGCACAAACATGGTAAGCAAAACACAAGAATTAATTCTTCCACTCTACTTAGCACGGATGAGACCTCATTTGGAGTATCATGTCCAGTTCTGGGCACCACACTTTGGGAAAGATGTGGACAAATTGGAGAAAGTCCTAAGGAGAGCAGCAAAAGGTCTAGTCTAGAAAATATGACCTACAAGGAAAGATTGAAAAAACTGAGTTTGTTTAGTCTGGAAAAGACTAAAGGGGGACATGATAAAAGTACTCAAGTATGTAAAAGGCTGTTATAAAAAGGAAGATGATAAATTGTTTTCCTTAACCACTGAGGACAGAACAAAAAGTAATGGGCTTAAACTGAGGCACCCGAGATTTAGGTTAGACATTAGGAAAAAATTCCTATCTGTAAGGGTAGTTAAGGACTGGAACAACTTGTCAAGGGAGGTTGTGGAATCCCCATCACTGGAGGTGTTTAAGAAGAGGTTAACACCTCTCAGGTACTTAGTCCTTCCTTAATCAAAGGTACTGGACTAAATGACCATTGAGGTTCCTTTCAGTCCTACATTTCTATGATTCTGTGCAGGAGTTCACTTCCATGTACTGCAAATCCTGAAAATTAGAACATGGTCTATTGCAAAATTTGGAACTCAGACTTCTTTTCTGATCAGAATTTATTACAAACACCCCACATACTAAGACGAACTCGATGCATTTTATCATCTCCAGATACTGTCACTGAAACATTTATAGAACTACTATACAGGTCCAAGCAAAACATGTCTGCTTATGCAAACTTTGCTCATTTGTGCTTTTAACCCCAAATTAGGAAAAGATACTTACAGAAAATGAGTATCTCCCAAGTAGTTACAGTATATTACTTCATAAGAGTATCCTTAAGTCTCTGACTGGACTAAACTAAGCTAAAGAAAAACTGTATCCCTTAATACTGGATTTCTGATCACCATCAGAAAGGTGCTGTTTGTTTTCTTCACAGCAATATATGTAATTTATAACAAGACACCACAGGCCAACAGAATTATGAGAGAGGCTATCAATGCTGAAAGGAACCAGGGCCGGGATGCACAAAAAGAATTAGGCATTGTGATGCTACTATGTCAGACTGCCTAACTTTTACGCGTTTGGTAAAATCATGGCGATACACAAAGTCTAAGTTAGGCACCTAACCTCCTGTACAACGAATGGGGAGAGATAAGCACCTTATACCACAATTAACATAAGCTAGTGTGCTAGGCGGGGAGTTGTCTAAGCTAACCAGTGGAAGATGCCATCTAGAGGGGGTGTGCTAAGTCCCACCCCTCTCACAAATATTGACACCTAAGCGTGGGCTGCAGCAAGGTGTCTATGTCCTGTTGTGATTCAGAGCTAGGAATCCTCTTTATACTTACGTGCCTTATCCTGTTTTAGCAAGAAGGTATGCGGTGGGGTGAATGACTCAGGGTGAGAGAGAGCACATGTGCGCACACAAGCATGAGCATGACTCTGTAGCCTGGTGGTGAGAGCACTCATCCAAGATGGGGAGACCCGGGATCCAGTCCCCCTGTTCCAATGACTCTAATTATTTATCCAAAGCGCAACACCTTCAATAGAAGAGACTGAGGGAGCCTCACATCAGAATATCCCATAGCCCAGTAGTTAGGGCACTCACTTGAGTTGTGGCAGATCCCTGTTCAAATCCCTTCTCCCCCTCAACCCTATCACTGGTGGGTGAATGCTGTTCATAAAGCGATCATGCTATATCTGACTTATCAGTCCTCATCTTCAAAGGAAACCGGCACAACACTTTCAAAAGATGAGCCTGGGAGCTTACATTCATTACTCTGCTGGACACTAAAAAGCATGGACTGAACAGACACACTGGATTTATGGCTTCTTACAATAATCTATAACCCACCGACCCCCTCTTTGTCCTATGACTACAGAGGTGTTAACAGGCCACTTTACCTTAAATGGTCCCTTCGAATATGTGCTAATTACTTATGCTAAGCAATATGCCCCACCTTGCATTTTGCTGTGATGCTGGGAGCATCTTTCCCAGACCTGAAGAAGAGCTCTGTGTGGCTCAAAAGCTTGTCTCTCTCCCCAACAGAAGTTGGTCCAATAAAAATATTACCTCATCCACTTTGTCTCTCTAATTGGTTTTTAAGGCACTCAGTAGCGATGTAATTAACGGACAATTTACATCCTCAAGTATTATTTTATTTGCATGTGTCAATGGGCGCAATGAATGAACATGCATTTTTGTGGGCATATCTTGTGTGCCCTTCTTTGAAATGTCAGCAGCGTGCACTACGAGCAGGGGCAAATAAGCTGAAGGAAAGTTTTAATTCTGTCTAGGAACCAGTACCTTACCCTGCAACCCCTCAGTCACATGAGTAGTTTGTACTTATGCTAGTAGACCCACCAAAGTCAATGGGGCTACTCACATGTGTAAACAGTAGTAGCTGTCTAACTAAGGCGGTGTGCGATCAGGCAGCTCAGGTTTCATCTAGGATCAGAAATGTAGTAGGAAGAGAGCCTGAGACATAAGCCCTTGTATTAGAGGCCTGGTATGAGACAGGGCCTGCTTACAGAATTTGGCAAGAACAGGGCTGATATTACAGAAATACACATTCCTAAGAAGTGCTAGTTACAGAGCGCTTACGCAAACACATCCCAATATTAAGGTACCAGAACATTTTGATATTAAGGAGGGTACAAAAATATTTCCTAAGGATAACAGGAACACACTGACCCCTTTTAAAGATAAGGTTAGGATGACAGTACGTAATAAAGATGTTTTAACTAAACTAAGGGTAGGCAACCTATGGCACGCGAGCTGATTTTCAGCGGCACTCACACTGCCTGGGTCCTGGCCACCGGTCCGGGGGACTCTGCATTTTAATTTAATTTTAAATGAAGCTTCTTAAACATTTTAAAAACCTAGTTTACTTTAAATACAACAAGAGTTGAGTTATATATTATAGACTTAGAGAAAGAGACCTTCTAAAGACTTTCAAATGTATTATTGGCACACAAAACCTTAAATTAGAGTGAATAAATGAAGACTCGGGACGCCACTTCTGAAAGGTTGCCGACCCCTGAACTAAACCAACATGTACAAAATAATGGGTAATAACTAGTGACGTCAGGGGGCAGTAACTAACTATGTCAAAGGGGCAGTACTAACTTGTTTGTATTGGGGTACAAAAACGTATCTCAAAGGGAGTATCTTTGGCCAGCCTAGGGAGCAGTGGAAAGTCCCACTACTAACTAAGCTGCGTCCATTGTCACGAGCATACATGTCTTCGTATCCTCGTATAGTCTGCCAGGTGCTGTTACCATGCTTCATTAACAATAAACCTAGCTGGGTGCCTTTGCTAAAAACCAAGTTTGTAAATTTATTGGGCAGTTTAATTAAGGTCTGATATCTCCGCCATCTGCGCAGAGCTGGGACAGCACACACTGAATAAACACATACGCAGCCAACAACTGACCACAACAATCATGTTGAAAAGTAGAGAGAGGATCAGAAAAGTAACTCACAAAAAAACCCCAACACACAGAAAATCCCTCCTTGGTACGAAACATATTTGTGTCCTATCTGTTTTCTGAATCATATCTGTATGTTACATGGTAGCAGCTCTTACAATGATAACAGAAAAGCCAGCTACAAGTTATGCTCTATTTCAAAGTTTGAGAACCAATGGTTCACAAAGAAAGCACAGATTTCAGAGTAGCACACCGTCACACAAAGACAAACTGATTGAAAACTTTGCTTCTATCCACAGCAGCAACAATTTCAGACAGTTTCAACCAAAAATGAACAAAACCAAACTCTCAGAAATTACTTATCCCCACTGAAAGATTTTAATGCTCTGTCCAGCTGAACTCATATTCCAAAGGAAATGGCTGTCTCTAAGCAAGCACAAACACACCACGCCTGGCAGGGTAATAATCACCCTAGAATAAGCCACTCCAGCATCCTCACCCTCTCACATAAAAAAAAAATTAAAAAAATAATAATAAAATAAAGCAATTTTCTGCTGAAATCTCTGCCATATTTCACAGCCAGTCATTTAGAAATCACATGGGAATGCTGCATGCATCTGCAAAATTGCATCTTCTCTCTCTCCAAAGGCACAATGAAGAATAATTGTAAAATAATGACAAGTTTAAGAAATGTGCAAAACAGAGTAAAATTCCAAACTGCAAAACAGCTCAAATTTCATTTTAATAACACTACTTTGCACATATATAGCATCATTCATCTGAGGATCTGAAAATGCTTTACAAAATAAGATCTCAACACATCTTTGAGGTATTGTTACCCTTTTTTCAGACAGGCAAAGTGACTTTCCCAAGGTTATGCAGTGACTTGCAGAATCTAGTCTAGAACCCAGCACTCCAGGTTTTAGGTCCATGCTCTAACCACAAGTGCCTCCTTCATACATACAAGTCAAAACCAGACAATTCAACCAGATTTACTATTGTAGTCTGAGTCACATAGTCCTCTAATTCCCCTGGACAAAATCTCAAAGATAGAACATTTCTTCTCTGCTTTCCTCCTCTAACTTCGCTACTTGTCCCACTGCCCCGGGCCCATTCTCGTTTCAGCTCTTACTCTTCTTTTTAACTTCTCACTCTCTCTAGCTCACACTACAAACAAGCTTCACACTACAAACAAGCTTTACTCTCTCCCATCTTACAAAAACCCACCACTGACCCCCACTTGCCCCATCTCTCTTTTCATCTCTAAGATCATTGAACATGCTGTCAATAATCACCTTCAGTTCTGTCCCAGATCTTCCCAATCCAGCCTCCACCCCTAGCACTCCACTGAAACCACTCTCACCAGTTTCTAATGACATCTTCTTTGCCAAAACTTAGAATCAATACTACGTCCCCATACTCCTTTACCTGTCAGCCACCTTCAACACACTTGCCCATGCTCCTCTTCTTGAAATCCTGTCCTCCACTGGTTTCCAGAACTCAGTTGTCTCCCCTACCTCTATAATCGCTCCAGTGTGACCTCTGGAGGGTCCTCATCCTCCCACCAGTTTTCTGTGGGGGATTCCACAGGACTTTGTCCTTGGTCCCCTTCTCTTTTTTCTCCATGCCTTATCTCTGGATAATGTCATCCACACATGCAAATTCAACTACCACATCCATTTTGACAACTCACAGATCTCCCCCTCCAGACCTGTTTCCTTCTAATCTCCCCGCTGCCCCTCCCTGCTACCTCCTTTCTCAATCCCTGTGGACAGTATCCCCATTCTACCTGCCTTCTTCAGCTTGGCCCTCTCTCTAGGTCCACACATCTAGACTATGTCTACATCTTGCTCATTCTTTCTGCATAACATCTCTATGATAGGGCCTTTCCTATCCACACACACAGCTAAAACTCTTCGTCCATGCTCTCATCATCTTGCATTTTTATTATTGCAGCATCCTTCTCTGTGGCTTTGATAAATGCAACCTTGCCCCACTGGTATCCATTCAGTATGGTGCTGCAAAGTTTTTCCTAGCTTGTCACTTTGACCACGTCACTCCTCTCTTTATATCCTTCCACTGGCTTCCCATTTTCTATCACATCAAACATAAGCTACTTGTATTCACTTCAAGGCCTTTCATGGCCTACTCCTGCCCTACCTATCATCTCTCAGTCACTTTGGAGATCTTGATTCCTGCCTCATGATGCCAGCTTCTATTGCCCAGTTGTTAATTTTTCAAACAAGGCCCTTTGTGCTTTCTCCCATGCTGCCCCTCATTTGGGAGGAGCTCCCAGTAAATATCCACAAAACTGACACCCTATCCTCCTTCAACACCCTCCTCAAAACTCTTTTCCCATGATGCCTCCAAAACACTTGAGAATGTTTAAGCTGCTGATGGGCTGAAACCACTGTCCGTCAGGCTGGCCAATACTGTATCATTGTTTCCTTGTATTCTTCCAAATGTCTGTCTCCATCTGTTGTCCCTTGTCTTTGATTGTAAGCTTTTTGGGACATGGACTGTCTTTTTGTTCTGGGTTTGTATAGTGCCCAGCACAACGGGGCCCTGGCTTGTAGGTGCTACGTTGATACAAATAAATAACAACCACCACCACCACCCAAATCCTTTCCACCACATGAACACAAGTGAAACATTTTATCTCAACTGAGGTAACAGCTTCAATAAAATACAAGGAGTCCCAGCCAGTAGCTCTACAATGGAAGCAAAGCAGAGACTTACCTCCTTTTGATGGTGAGCATTGCTCCTAAGAGGATAATAACAAACATCAGAAGGCCAGCTATAACCCCAGCCATTTTCACTGTGTTGTCAGCTTGCTTTTCAGGCTCCACTGCATTGGAATTCTGGGTGGAAGCTCCTTAAAAGGTGGAGGGAGGAAGGAAATAAAAATTAGAACCTGTAGAAAATATCCCATAGTGATCAGATTTGAATAGTTAAAACCTAATGATACACATATCAACAAATTGCAGCAAACAAATTGTCCATCTAGCCTGATCTACTGCTTTCAGCAGTGGCTAGTACCAGATATTTCAGAGGGAGGTGTAAAGCCCCAATATAATACACCTGATTAATTTTATAATATTATACTATCGGGGAAAATGTCTTCTTCAGATAGTAATCAGCTTATACCCAGAAACAGGAGAATTAATAGCAGTTATAAATTTAATTTAAGTTTAGCTGCAGGTGCTAATCTTAGGGACAGAAATAGCAAACAGCACAAAGTTTACAGTGAAGCAGCCCCATAATAGTTTTGTAGCAACATTTTTTCTTCTGCAGTAGGAAAAAATATGTATTTGCCACTACACTGATTACACATCAACAAACATTAATCCAAACACACAAACCAACCCTCCTGCCCCTCAAATCATTTCCTTTGTTCCACGTATGAGTTCTTCTGTTTTTGGCAAGGCAACGCAATTTTCACCTCAACAGAAAATGTACACCATGTGCATTTAAATATCAAATATATTTATAAACTTACTCTTTGAAAAGCATTTCCTCTTTCACTTACTTGCCAAGGTCTGACTTCAAGGTTCTGTTTCCCCTTCAATAGTTGATCACTTTGTAGAATGTGGCTGCCCAATTATTTAGCGGTGCTACTCATGGGAAGCCTATTACACCTATGCCATGTAGACTTCACTAGCTCCTGCACTGATTTCCTTCCAGATACAATTTAAATGGGTTGAGTTTGATTCAGAAAGCCTAAAGGTTTTGTGTGACAGTCTATACTATTATGGTTACCACTTTTACAAGACTATGATTCATTTTGTACAAAGTATGCCTTGTGAGGTATCATTTGAAAAGTCATAATTTGCTGAATATCATTATTCTGTTAAAATATGTGTAGCAACACTATATGTGAGGGTATAAGATTCTACTGTATGATTGTAACTGAAATACATAGTAATTCTGGGTCCTACAAACCAATTTTTCAGAGACAAAGATACGCTAGCATCCCAGACACGTGTTAAACGGCCATCACCTACTTAAGCAGCCATCCTTCAGCTGATGGGAGGTGTAAACAAGAAATTTATACTTCATCACAGGGACTATTCAAACTTCACATCCACAATGGACTGCACGTCACCATGACTCAGCACAGATGTTTCTAGCACATGAGACTGACTTATAAAGAGGGAGGAAACATTTGACTTCACCTGTCCTACTCCCATCTCTCTGCTCATGGCATCAACTCTCAAAGAACTAAACTAAGACAGAGTGGTCCCAGGCTGAAATGAGATCCAGCCTGCAAAATTTACAACAGCGTATGGTGAGAGAAAACCTTTCCTTTTACATTCACTTAGCTTGTTAAGTTAGGTATTAGCTTGCATATTACTCTTTTATTTTCTTTTGTAACCAATCCTGACTTTTATGCATCAACACTTGTAATAATTTAAAATCTATCTTTCTGCAGTTAATAAACATATCTTATTGTTTTATCTTAACCAGTGTGTTTGGATTAATCAGTGTGAAGGAAACTCCATTTGGGATAACAATGCTGGTGCATATATCATTTTCCTTTGATGAAATGATGGAATTTCTATGAGCTTGCATTGTTCAATGGTTTGCTGGACAGTACAAGACACATATTACGGGGGAACAAGGTTGGGACTAAGAGCTTGCAAGTATTGCCCTATACATAATTAATGAGTGACTGGGCAGAGTGCTCTGGGAGTGAATTTGCATGCTGATGGCTGTGTGAACAGGCCAGGAGTGGGTGTTCTGACAGCATAGCAGCATAAAAGACACCCCAGGCTAGAGAATTAAGGACACTGCTGTTCAGCAGTCCAGATTGTACCCTGGGTAATGTCACATTTTGAATTGTGGTTGCCTTAGAAACTATGGGACAAATGCTGATGTCAATTGCATTGTTGCTATTATTTATTTAGTTACTGATACAATATCTGACTTCCTTGTGATTACTTGAATTTACAACCAAGATCAGAACCTGACTGCATGAGCCACCTTGTCTGTTGAAGTCAGCTGGGTCCTCATACTTGCAGCCCTCAAAGTTGAACACTTATAGGTTGGGAAGGGGGACCAAGGGTGGAAAGCAAACTGTTCTCATTAGAAGGCTCTGAAGTTTGCTTCTCTGATTAGTCTGACAAAGCCCAAGTGTGCTGATCTTTAAGGAAAGTTGTATGGATTCTCTGTTCACCAAGACTAGTTAGTGTTTGAGTCAACTTTCTGAGACACAGTCAGGAGTCTCATTGATTAATTTTTGTCATTATTTTGTCATGTGATTTAAAAGATTGTACTGGCCAATATGAATCACAATACATCTGCATAAACAAAACAAGTAAAGAATACACAGGATGTAGATAAGTTCCTACTGCTCAAACCTGTCCAAATTGATGGACTTCAATGGGACGAGGATCTGTCCCTAAAACAAACAGGAGATGCTGTTTCAAGAGGGTGTTTTGTTCTCGTTAGCTGTTGAAGGACAAACATGGACCAATGACAAGTAAATAAAGGAAAAAACCTAATTTCCAGACATTTTGTTTTCAGACACACATGGAAATTCCACACTAATGGGCGAATAGTCTAAAATTTGATGAGAGGCTAGAGAGAGCCAGACTGGTCCTCAAAGATCAAGAGTGCTTAGAACCAGAGTTCTGATGTGAAACTCTCTTTACTCCACACCGTGGTAGACTGGAGGAGCTTTTTTTTCTTTTAAGTTTGAAAGTTCTCCTTTAAAATTCATCCCCACACTGCCTTAATAATGTGAACTGGCCACTCACTAGAGACAGTCCACATGACAAGTGACACATTGTGATGGATGGAGTTTGCTGGTGGTACTGCCTGGTGGTCAGGGGCTTAGACCTCTGTTTGCCATGCCTCTAGTCTTTCCACTGGGACACTTTCACACCTGGTGGAGGTCTGTCTTTTATTGGGGATTAACTTGACTCTCTGGTCAGGTAATTACTCAGTCTTATCTCCTCGAAGGACCCTGTAAGGGTTACCAAATGTCTAGTACACAGGAGTGCCTTACGGTTGCCTCCCTGGGCTCCTTCCTACCACCCACTCTCTTGTCAAAGTCTTGCAGTCTGTCTCACAGTAGTGAGAGACGAGATACTAGCTGAACCTTCAGACCGACTGGGCTCAACCAACAGGTTCTTCCTCTCCAGGAGGAGGTTTCTGCATTGCCCTTTCTCTGGAGCTCTCAGGGTAGGTCCTTCTCCCTGGCTTGTCAGGCCCATTCAAAGCTGCCTGGCTCACTATTAAGCAGGTGCAGCTGGGTGGGGTCACCTTGTCCCAGAGTTGCTCCTTAATTAACCCTTTTAGTTGTAGTGTCACATTGATACACCCCATCACACACATCCTACCAGGTGAGGTTGAGAATGTTTCTGTGAATCACTTATAGAAACAGGTGTCTTTTCCCCTGCAGGCTCTTCCTAATTACAATGGGTGATGTTGACTTTCATAGAATGATAGATGCATAGGACTGGAAGGAACCTGGTCTAGTCCAGTGCCCTGTATTCAAGGCAGGACTATGTAATAACTAGAGCATTCCTGGCAGGTGTTTGTTTAACCTGTACTTAAAAACCTCCAATGGTGGAGAGTCCACAAGCTCTCTAGGCAATTTTTTCCAATGCTTAACTACCCTGACAGTTAGGAAGGTTTTCCTACTGTCCAACCTAAACCTTCCTTGCTGCAATTTAAGCCCATTGCTTTTTGTCCTATCCTCAGAGGTTAATGAGAACAATTTTTCACCCTCCTTCTTGTAACAACCTTTTATGTACTTGGAAACGGTCATCATGTCCCCCCCTCAGTCTTCTCTTCTCCATACTCAACAAACCCATTTTTTTTCAATCTTTCCTCATAAGTCATATTTTCCAGATCTTTAATCATTTTTGTTGTTCTCCTCCGGACTTTCTCCAGTTTGTCAACATCCTTCCTGAAACGTGCACCCAGAACTGGACACAATAGTTCAGCTGAGGCCTTGCCAGTGCGGAGTAGAGTGGAAGAATTACTTCTCATCTTTTTGCCTCATTTGGGTGTCCTCAAATATTATGAGACAGTTTTGGATGCTGGTATTTCAAATTTCATTAATCAAATTTCAGCACTTGGCTGAGACTGGTTGCATGATGGACGTTACAAAGTTGGAGTCTCATACTATTTCTTTTTATTTAAAATACCTTATATTATGTCAGGAGTTCAAAATCCTTTGATGTCTGAAAACAAACATTTATAATAGCTATCCATTTACAGCAGTAATATTTTGAACATAGCTTATGTATTGCCATATCAAATTGCCAAATATAGTGCCATCTGCAAGAGAAGTGCTGAAGATTCAAGGTGAGATTATGAGGCTGCTTTGAAGTCTTTTGACAGTCTTTGCAGTCATCATAGATCCACCTATATATCTGTATAAATCAATCAATCAGTTATATGCTATAATACACCTTTGAGGCTGTAACCACATCTTCTCTAACAGGCTTAACAGCAGTTATCTAAAGGAAAACCTATGCCATGACAGGAAGCCATGAAGCATACTCAGGAGATGGCATTCTTCACTTTCAGTCTGGCATATTGTCAGGGAATACTGTGCTTAGAAGTGTCCATATTTCAAATGAGAATTAAATCTAAGGGCCTCACCACCCTATAGCGCTTTCCAGCAGAGTTGATTAGTGTGTAAGAAATAATTCCTGTGTACATGCAGTTGAAAAACATTTTGGGATCCTTCAGTATGAAAAGTAACCTAGAAATACAAGGAATTGAAAATAAAACATGCATAGTAGGATTTACATAATATCCATTTGCATTTTGTCTCTTCAGGACTTGAGTGAGGTTGTTTAAGAGTTACAGAACATCCCATCAGCTGGACAATCCTGACTCACTGACAGAGCAGAATGTATGCTAATAGTGCAGCTTTCTTGCTGTGGCGGGTTAATACTTGAGCTGTCCAAAGTGTTTGACTTGAAACTCAAAAGTACTCCTAATCAGTTTTAATTTAAGTGCAAACTGTATCCATGATCACATAGTGGTGTTCGAAAATGGTGTTAGAACATCTGCCACATGTTTGAAATTGGACACAACAGTTTTTGCCCCATCCGATGTCCTCAAATATTTTGAGACAGTTTCTGACACTGGTATTACAAATTTCACTCATCAAATTTCAGCGCTTGGCTGAGACAGGTCGCATGATGGAGATTACACAGTTTGAGTCTCATACTATTTATTTTAGTTACCTGATTGGTTGAGTTTACTCCAAGCGCTCAGGAGATACAGCAAAAGCTGTTTTTCACTTGGGTTTTCAGAAGAGGAGGCTGCTTTTCGCAAATTCTCCAAGCCATCTTAAGAGAGTCAATCTGCCTCAGCTAACTGTCTTGGAATTGATAATTTTACAGTATTAATAATTCCTAAGCCTCACATTGTTATAACGTTGCAAGGGAACAATCACTTGAAACAGATCAGAGTTCTCTTACTGCATCAGAAGTCGTGTGTGTTTTCCTATTGGCGGCATTCCTCATGATCACTAGTACTGCCAGCTGGAATTCAACCAGCTCTTAGTGCCTGGCGACATCTTTATTCTAGCAGCATGGGGTCCATAAGGCAAATAATATTGTATACGCATAAGACAACTGTTGCTGCTGTCACATGTGCCTTTCAGCCATGGGTGCATGCATCTCCTTGACTTCAGCATTCTACTCCACCCCTTTTCTGAGTTAGGTTTGTTTCTCTCCTTTCAAGATCAATGGGTTTGGAAGCTTGTAAAATAGTTCAAATGGGATGTTTCACAGAAATATCACCAAACACAGCTGAAAGACTTTGTACAACTCTATTTAATGACCACACTTTCCCTTCTGGAGAGCTGCATTGTGTGGTGATCACAAGAAAGAATGAGTTTAGTAGTTACTATCCTTCTAGCTCCTAGTGGAGATTTCCACCATGTTTGATAGAAGAAATTTATTTCCCTTAAATAAAACCTGATACTTGGAATAGTAAGGTGTGTGTTTGGGGAGCACAAGGGGGTTACCATTTTATTTTTTATATTACAATAGTCTTGAAAGGCCACAGCTGAGATCAAGTACACATCTTGAAGGGCAGTGTACAAATATTGGTGAGATAGTTGTCTGCCCTGAGTTTATTTTCTAAATAGACAAGACAAAGGAGAGGAGGAAACAGAGGCACAAAGTGAAGGGCCTTTCCCAAGCTCTTATAGATCAGTGGCAGAGTCAAAAATAGAAACCAGGTCTCCTGACTCCCAGTCTCATGCATTATCCCCATGAGATGACCCCACCTCTCACTGGTGTGCGTATAGGCAATCTGCAGAAACAATCTGCAGTGCAGAAAATGCATGGTCCCTGGAGCTCTTTAACAGGAGAAGATACAACTTACGTCACACTGCAGAGATGTAAAGAACGCAGAGTGGGGGAATGAGTTCTTCTCCAAAGCCATGAACCTGACCAACCCACAAAAGTCAGATTTGTGAGTCATCAATCAGTGCTGTCTTTATTAATGTACCCACAGGTGCCGAAGGGTTCTAATCCATCTATCCTTGATGGTGACTGGTAAAGAGCTATGTCCCATCAGACTCTGCTTTTCTGTAATGTGCAACTATTGGAAAACTGGTCCTAAATTGTGACAGAATGTTAGTTTCCTAAGGCTCACTGGAGCATCCGACCTTTCTAATTCAATCCTCCCCTGCTTCATAACATGAACAAAGCTGGCACTGTGGCAACTGGTAAATTAACAATCCATTCTTTGGGAAAAGGAACTTTAAAATCCAAAATGAGTTTTACTGTATCTGAGCTGCATTGTTTATTCCAATAAACTAAATCTTTCAGAAGATTTCTCTTGGGCCTCTGAGTTGAAGGGGTTTCTGTCCACAAGGAACAGTAATTGAACTGCTTGGATTCATAGAACAGGAAGTTGCATCAGAAAAGATTTAATGGACCTCTTGTTATACAATGCAGATGGCTCCAATCTGAACTGCTGTCTTAAAACACTGATTTTTATCTATGCTACTGAATCAGAATAGTATGAACTTAAATGATACCCCTGAGATACCCCAAATCCTTGTAATCATTAATACTTAGTACTTTATCAGTTCAAAGTACAGTTCATACATTGATTAAATTATCATAACACTCATGCAAGATAGGTAGTTAATTATTCTTATCCTCATTTTACAGATCAGAAAACAGGGTTCACAGGCATTCAGAGACTTGCCCAGGACCACACAACTATTTGACACGAGGACCTAAACTCCAGATTTCCTGAGTCCTTTCAAGGAATGCTAGTAAAAACTTGAGCAGTTCACAGAAAGGAAGGAGTTGTAAGCTAGGTAGAGGAATTGCAGATGGGTCACCAACTTGCTAGAGGCTGAAAGACCTGAATTGAAAGTAGCATCTTGCTCGTTCGCAGTCTTGCTACTGTTTTGGACCCAGTCTTGCCCCACTCCAGGTAACCTGGTTCTGACCCTCTGCTCCCATTTCTGACCTCTGACTTCACTTCTAATCCGGGGCTCTGACTCCTCTAGCTATGACACTGGGCTAAGATTCCTGGCTACTGACTCCTGTTGCAACCACTATGCTTGATTCCTGATCGGACCACTAGGCCTGACTCCTGATCTCTAAGAACTACCACCCATGTCCTGGTCACATGACAAGACAACACTAAGTAAAATTTTCACTTGGAAAATTTAAGTGCACCAATAAAAACTGAGAATGAGAAGCCAGCCAGTAAAAAAAAAGTGAGGTGATGGTTGACAAGAAAAACACTCTTAAAAGATAGGTGATTGAAGGGATGGACCTGAAAAGGCGTGTCGATATAATTTAAAATACAAGTTTGCTCTTTGTAGGGCCTGTCACAAAAACCGTGCTCCACATTTAAATGCTCCATATTTAAAATATTGGTTACGAAGTTGAACTAAAAAGTGAAATTGGAGGGAAAGATATGAAGAGCCATAGACAAAAGAGAAATGGAGGTTTACTTACCTGTAACTGAAAGTTCTTCAAAAAGAAAAGGAGGACTTGTGGCACCTTAGAGACTAACAAATTTATTTGAGCATAAGCTTTCGTGAGCTACAGCTCACTTCATTGGATGCATTCAGTGGAAAATACAGTGGGGAGATTTATATACACAGAGAACATGAAACAATGGGTGTTATCATACACACTGTAACAAGAGTGATCAGGTAAGGTGAGCTATTACCAGCAAGAAAGCGGGGGGGAAAAACCTTTTGTAGTGATAATCAAGGTGGGCCATTCCAGTATTTCTGTATTCCACTGTGGGTTATGCATGAGAATCATGCACCCAGAGGTGGAGAATTTGAAATCAGCATCCACTGGTTCATGCATGCTCCCTGGCTTGTCTCTTGCCTCTGACTGAGGGGATAAAGGTCGGGGTAGACTGACGGTCTCTCCAGTTCCTTCTCTACTGTGAATCAGATAAGATCTGAAGCAAAGGGGAAGGAAGGTGAGTAGTGGAATTGATAGGGACCGTACATCTCAAAGAACCTCCAGCTACAGGTAAGTATCCTCCTTTTCTTCTTCAAGTGATGGTCCCTATTGTATTCCACTGTGGGTGACTGACAAGCAGTACCTAAGCAGGAGGAGGGTGCGAGGATGTAGATGGTATGACTGAGCAGAGTACTGCCATTCCAAAGAAGGAATCAGCAGAAGAGTACTGCACCAGGGCATAGTGTCTTGTAAATGTGTGAAAGGAGCCCCACATGTCCGCTTTACAGGTGTCCAGAAGGGGTACTGCCTGAAGTGATGACATAGTTGCTACTTGCACTCTGGTGGAATAAGCTCTTACCCCATGGAACAGGGAGAGGTTTGAAAGCTGACAGCAGAGTGGAATGCAGCCAGAGATCAGGGATTTCCTGATTGGTTTTGTTCTCTCTAGGTAGAAAGCCATGGACAGCTGAACGTCGAGCGAGTGGAGTCTTTATTCCTCTGCAGAAGCGTGCGGTTTTGGGAACAACACAGGTAAGCAAATTCATCGGTTAAGGTGAAATTCCAAAACTTCTTTAAGGGTGAATTTGCAGAGTACACATAAAGAAATCTTATCCTCATGGAATATAGCATATGGAGGATCTGTCATCATCACCCCGTGTTCTTCAAGGACTAGGCTGCTGTGGACAATGCACAGAAGAGGGATTGGTACATTCCAGAAAACGATTGAAATATTTCAGTAACAAAGGCCTTTTGCAACTAGCAGCAATCACTTTCTCACTGACTCTAGGCAGGCACGCAGCTCTGCGAGCACCCCAATCATGGTGAGTGTTGAGAGTGGGAAGAAGGTAGTTGTGCATACGGACAAAACGGTCACGGCTTGCAGGGCAGATTTGCAGGGAACTCATTCTAAAATTATCATACACTTTTTCACAGGCAACCAATCTGCTGGCTGACATCTCACTGCTGTGGGTAAGCACGGAAACCAGAGCACAACTACTGAATGCTTGCAGCTTTCACCCCGGTCTATATGCAGCTCAGCTATGTGACGCTCTGGTCCCAACTCCAGTGATTGCTAAATGATATGGTACAGTTTCCTACAGTGGGGGAACTAACAAGGCTGCAATCCCTTGGAATCTGCGGCAGAGGATTAACAAGTACCTCTTGGAAAGTTTCCAGAGCCTCTCTCTGGAGGATTCCCTACAGGTCTTGATGTCCATCGACACCCTGCTTGGCTATGCAGATTAGCTACACAGGGCAATGTCCCACTCACATAAAATACTACCTGCCTCCCACTTTTCAATTCCCTACACAAGCCACAGCAACTTACTTGGCATCTCATCTGCCTCCTGCTCCCCATAGAACACTTCTTGAGTGGAGAAAAGTTCCTGGCTGCCTGTCCCACTGAGAGCTCGACATCCTCTTCCAGCTCCACTTCTTCATCCAGAATTTCAGCCTCCAGGTTACCCCCTCTTTCTGCTGCCTCTGAAGTATCCACAGGGCCATCGGCGACGAGGTGGGGTCACCACTGAGGATAGCATTCAGCTCTCTATAGAAGTGGCAGGTCTTAGGTGCACCACCAGAGTGATGGTTTGCCTCCCGCGCCTTATGGTACACCTGCCTCAGCTCCTTTATCTTCACTCTGCACTGCTGCGTATCTCGATCATAGCCCTTTTTGCACAAGCCTTGAGAAACTTGCCCATATGTGTCCCAATTCCTAGGGTCAATTGCAGCTGCAACTGAACAGACTCCTCTCCCCATATACTGATCAAATCCAAGAGCTCAGCGGTGGTCCAAGCAGTAGCGCGTTTGGTGCGATAGCTCTCCAGGCTCACCTGGGAAGCCAGCGAGCAGGAAATGGAATTTAAAATTCCTGGGGCTTGTGGGGTGGGGGGAGTTGGCTGCAGGGCAGCGGAGTTCAAACCACTGACCAGAGCAGCAGCATGGGAATTGTGGGACACTTTCTGGAGGCCAATAAAATTGAAAAAATAAGGCGTGGTGTCTACCCTGGCTGTTTGTCGACAATAAAGGGAGGAGAAAAGACAAACGTCTCTCGCAGGGGTGGAAGTTTTTTGTCGCCAAAACTGGGTGTTTTTTCCGACGAAAGTTCCGTTGCAGTGTGTATGCTATCACTGTTTTGTTGCCAAAAGGCATTTTTGGGAGACAAAACTTGCCAGTGTAGACAAGCCCTTAGTCTGTTAAGTAAAGCTATATTTTTATTTGCTGCAAGTAATGGATAGACCATACACAGAGTATGACACTTCCAAAAGTACATAAGACCCACTTTCAAAAGAGACATAGGCTCCCGAATCACTTGAACATTTTACCCTTAACTTAATAAGTTTATGTACTGTTTGTTATGCTACTGGCCAACAAGTGAGTAAGGCCTCTGAGGATTAGGAAGAGAGTTTCCAAAGTTATCCTATGGATTAATATCCTGAAGTTTAAAGCTCTAATGGAGGTGCACCTGCTTAGCACCTCTGAAAATTTGGCCATGCAATTTACTCAGAAGGTATCTACAGTTAGTTATAAATGAAGATGATAACAGTAAGATCCTGCAAAGAATAGCTTCTCTGGCTACCTTGAAACAGACGGTCAACAACCATGTTAGACTAAAGACCTATTTGTTTATCAATAAGAAAGCACACAAAAGCATTGTTTTAGTAGGTTTGAATTTACTTGTTGTGTTAGAGAAGACTGGTTTGCAAATATAAAAATATAATCCTCAACAATGTACCAGAGTATGAGGACTTCAGCAAGGCACATAAAATGCTGATCTTTCCTTCCACGAAGTAGTGTTGTACGTAAAGTATTGCACAGGATCTTATCGGGGGAATAATGCAAAGCACCACATTTACTGGTAACACATGTATCAACCAACACTGTATCATATGCATATGATATATATTACACTCATGCACTCACACACACAAGCACACTCCGTCTTGTTGTTGTTACCAACTAGTTGCTCCCCTTAACTTCACTGGCCAGGTGAGTTAGACTGGGGAGGGGTGGAGCCGGGCTTCTGCCAATCCAGATCAATGCTCCGATGTTGACAAGACGAGACCCGGGATCCTCTGCAAGACACCTCGCTTTCATAGCAGCTTCCCTCTCATGCAAATCTATACCAGATTCAAAATCTGTGTCTGTTGGTCCTTTGTGCTGTTTCCCTCTGGGTGTTGTCCCAATGCTGCAAAGAGGGTGTTCCCAAAAGAAGGTGCTTGCTTCTAATCCCCAAGGCTGTCAGTATGTCTGCTCTTCTTTAGTGAGCCCACTTGACAAGTTTTATTGTTCTTGGGTGTGGCTTCCATCCCCTCTCCAACTGTTGCAGCTGTCTGGAGGTGCTTGCCTTCCACACCTTAGTCATTCAGACCTTTCATTCATTCAACAGGGCAATTGATTATTCTACTCAGAGCAAAACTACATTTTTTTAACATTATACCAAGGCTCAGTACAAAATTTTCAACATAAGGATCTGATACAAAGTTGTATGAAAATAGAGGCATAATACAAAGTCATATGAAAGTTATGTGAAGATGCTTAATGCAGAGATTTATCTACAGTAGAAACCAAATAAAACAATATATTAAAACCAGAAAGAGAGATGTCACAGAGGTCATTTCCAGAACTGGAACTACTCATTAAAAACAAACAAACAAACAAAAAAACCCACCCTTTCCTTGAGGTAAAAATATAGTGTCTTTTCTGTCCACAGTTATTGAAGAACGTAAATACCAGAGGCCTAATGCCTCATAAATCGGGACTCAATGGTACAATTTCATCTAAACAAAAGGTTTAAAAGGGACAAGGAGAGCAACCAGTTGCCAGGAGCCAACAACTTTCAGCCAAACGATAAATGCAGAGAAAGTAGCAGCACATTGTAGGTGTGGTAGTGTCTGGAGCGGGAGGCAGGGGAGAAAGACGGGCCTCTGTAAAAAGAATGATCAGGGATGCATATGGAATCAGTGGGTGGATGAGATAAACACACAGTGAGGAGGTATGATTAGTGTTACTAAACTGAGCAAGAATAATGAAAGAAAGCAATAAGAGAATCAATGATTCTGGAGATTCCAGCCAAATCTACCAGGGAAGCTTTTCTTCTCTTCACTTTGTTCTCACCCCTTCCATCAAAACAGAATCATTTAATTTCTGCTAGCAGCAGATATTTTGGCCCAAGGATCGAAAAGGTTATTGTGTTCACTTGGACAGACGAATCACAGGTAATAGTGATATTATTAAAGGGTCCTATGGGGATGAGTGCAAGCGATGCTGCAGTTAAGATGGTGACAACATTTCCCCATTATAATTCCTTGCTTATGTGGAGGGATTAATAGGTTACTTGTAAATTATAAGAAGGAGGCCACACAGTCACAAGGCCAAATTTACAAAGAGGTCTTAATTTGTGTGAGCATGCAGGTAAATACAAGGAGGTGAATTTTCAAGTGTCCAAGCTTGCTTGAGCTCCATCTCTCTCAAGGGTTTTTATCTACGCCTTTGATATCATGGATCCAAAATAGCACAGCCCAGATCAGGGCTCTTATGTAGAAACTTATACTAACCTTTTCTATATTCCTCTTTGTATATTATAAAGATTGTCAAGCTTTCGAGTGGTGTGGATGTGAGAACCACTCATACTTGTAGCATGAATGAGAAAACATTATACACTTATCATAATAAAATAAACACATCATATGTTATACAAATAGCAACTAATTAACCTTCATGACAACCCATGAGGCAAGTAAATAATATCCTTATTTTGCAAATGAGAACTGAAGAAGAGCAGCTGTGTTCAAGGTAATGGCAGAAACCGGGAGTATATAACCAAAGTAAAAGGTAAGATATATGTTTTTTATTTCCCCATCCCCTCTCTCTGTATTATTGGAGAAAATGGAGCACACTTTTCAGGGAGGCTTTTTTAAAGTGGAACAATCCACCAAAACTCACCTGCTCAAGCGCTAATTAGGACTGTCTAACAGCCAGCCTATTTGGGATGTCTCATACTTGGCTTTCTGCTCTTTCTTTGTTCACCTGTAAGGGATAGATTTTGATATCCTTATACATACTGCATGGAATTCACCCCTGTAGAGAAGGCAGCACAATCCTATGCACTGTTTAAGTCCAATGAAACCTTCAAAATAGTTCTTAAGTGGGACTTAACACAGGCCTTGTGTTGGCCCACTGCACAGAGTTGAATTTCAGCCACTCAGCAATGCCTTATGCTTTGAGCATTCCCATCAATTTCCCCTAAGCTGGTGCTGAACATGAGTAAGGCATCAGAATCCAGCACATGTTTGCTAATTCACAAAATTCACCGTGGCTCTCCCAGTTGTTACTGCAGCTCGCCTTCACCGCACACAACCTAGACCTACATGGAATTTTCTGAAAAAATACATTTTGTATGTTTAAGTATAAAGCTACGATAGCTGGAGCCGGGAATGTACACTATTGAGTAGCACTCACATTTGATATATATATGAGACTCAATGCATGCGCTCATAAAAATGTCCATACATACCTTAAGTCTGTAAAAGTCCATATTTGTGCATGTAGCAAAATGCTATATTGCACTAATGTGGGCTTTTGTTAGTATACTCATTGCATGCATCACTGGACATTTAAGTCTAACCTTAAAATCACAGCTTTTGGGGTACACTAACCATCATATTAGGCTCAATGGAGCTTTTGACTCAGCAACAGTTCTCTTTTTTTCCTTTTTCAGGATCTGATACCCTACGTGCAGGAGCTGTGGTTTCAGAGCTGAAGGATTGATGTCTTAATGAAGATTAGTCCTTTGTAAGCATTTGCTTTTACTCTCATCACAATTACTGTCAAAACTCCCATTGACTGGCTCAGCAGAGGAAACTACAAAATATTCAGCAAAGGCCAGAGGCTGGTACAACAGTGAAACAAGGCTAACTTTCAATCTGACCATTCAAAGGGTTTACAGGTTACATGTGAGTGTAGAGACACAATGAACCAATAAGAATTCTTCTTTGTCATAACCCACTGAAAGAGGAGCATCAGAAGGCAGGATGCAGACCACCCTACAGCATGGGCAACATGAGGGGGACACATATAGTCCACAGTACAAACTGCTTTAGGGAGTCTATCTACTCACACTGTACAGGCTGTATTACTCGGGCAGAATGGGGTTCATGATAGTGTGAAAGATTTCAGGCCTTTCAAGTCACACTTTCAGACACTACTGAACTGAAGGCTTTTAATTCACATGTGCTGTGGTATTACGTAATGGCCCACTCCACATCTGGCTCTCTTGTAACTATCTTAAACATTCTACTGCCATTATGGGGTTTTTTAAGACAGTGTCCCTGAGGGAAACTGAGAACCTTAATGCATTAATAATAATCTGTTTCTGACTGTGGGCTAGTTGAGAAACCTATTTAAGGAAACAGAGGCATAATGTATTAATAGTAGCTTTAGGTTTGTCATGCCTTTGGAAGCTCTATTTCAGGACATTGACAATGATAATATATTCATGATAACCTTTTTAAGCAATCCACGGTGGAGGAGCAATGGTAATTCATGAACATCCACTGAAGAATCTTCATCTATAGTGAAAAGGCCAAGGAATATTGATAACCCCATGTATTGATGGCACAATATGTAAATTATGAACACGGGACATCACTATGACCTCTATTCACAGATTATCTTCCTGCTGCTCTTCATCTGCAGCTGCTCTGCCTTTGGCTTGCATTACATCTCCTCTGCCGAAACCAGGAGGCTGCTGAGTGGCATTAGACTGCTCGTCTCTCTTCCAATCCCTTTCTTCCTATCCTACCTTTGAAAAACCAGCAATCTGGTTTTCTCCAGGTAGCTGGCATCCACTTCCTCCTGCATACTCTTCCCTGGTTCTGCTTGCATCTTCCTCTCTGGCTTTGATGCCTGACTGTCACACCTTTTTCCTTACTCATCCTGCTAACTTTCCTTTTAGGAGACTTCAGCTTCCATGATGATAATCAGTCATACCCTACTGCCTCTCAGCTTCCTTCTCTGTTCTTCTGTGGAGTGACTCCCATACTTGGGGCCAAGTGGTGGCCTTTAGCCAGTGGTGCAAGAAATGCCTGCCACAGAGTCACAGCACTGGCTGTGAGTGGGATTCTGTCATGTTGCTGGAAGTTAGGTTCCTTAACAGAACTCTACCAATTCATCTCAGTCCTGACCTTCAACATCGTTCCTACAGTTTCAGCTTGGGGCCTTTGTTGATTAGAGACCAACAATAATACCAAGCAGTGTAGGAGTGCCAGGGGGCAGACTGATGTCCTCTAAGAATTGGGCTGAGGTCACTAATTCATTTCATTTCTAGCCTGATCCACATTTGAACTGAGTTCTCCAACAAATAAAGGCTGGTGCATTATCTCACTGAGTCAGGAACCCTCCACAATACACATTTTAAATCCATTTAGTTATATCAAGCTACCAAATTTGAGGAAAATAAGAATGCTCACCAGCCAGATGGACATCTGAATATTAGAAGGCTTGATTTGTTTTCCCAGTGGGGAATATTTTTCATAAAGAGTGACTAAAGTGTTGCTGTTATTAACATTTAATTATGGTGCTACAGGAACCTATACTTAAAATAACTTTTGGAAGGGAGAGACATGTTAAGGAAAAACATTTTCGTGTATCTAACCTAAGAAATGCAATGAAGCTTTTTCAAATAAATAGCACAGAATGGAATAAACCTGTCAAAAGAATAACATTCAAGTGCATCAGAAGACAAAATGCAATAACAAACAGACTTGATCTGGGATTAGATTTGTTTAAAGAATACATTATCTGTCTACCAAACCAGAATATATTTAAGAAAACAATGGGACTCTCTGAAATGAAGTTGAAGGAACAAGACCTATTAGAGGAACAGTTTTCTCATGAAACAAGATTATGTGGGTAGAAGGATTTATTTCCCCTGACTTTCTATTGCCATTTTTACTGGCATTATTTTTGTAACATAAATATTTTTCTTCCACAATATTCCATTGGTCACGTTTAAGACTTGGGTTCATTTCTGAGCTCTCACGATTGATATGCACTCAACTCTCCCAGGCAGCTCCTTCTGTTGAATGACAAAATACCTTTTGCTTGATGATACACTAGAAAAGGACTGAAGAGCCTCACTCTGGACTTGATGCTTCTGAGCCTGGGTGGCATTCAGGTACCAAGTCTGGTACCCTGCCTGTTCAATCTTTTCAGAGCTGCCATCTTGCAATCAATATTAATTTGGGAAAGGGAATGAAGCCAATTTAGGAATCATCTTACAGTATTGAAAGTGGAACACATCCCTACAATGATTTCATTCAACTCAAACAACTTCAGGTTTCAGAGTAACAGCCGTGTTAGTCTGTATTCGCAAAAAGAAAAGGAGTACTTGTGGCACCTTAGAGACTAACCAATTTATTAGAGCATAAGCTTTCGTGAGCTACAGCTCACTTCATCAGATGCATATCGTGGAAACTGCAGCAGACTTTATATATACACAGAGAATATGAACCAATACCTCCTCCCACCCCACTGTCCTGCTGGTAATAGCTTATCTAAAGTGATCATCAGGTGGGCCATTTCCAGCACAAATCCAGGTTTTCTCACCCTCCACCCCCCCACACAAATTCACTCTCCTGCTGGTGATAGCCCATCCAAAGTGACAACTCTTTACACAATGTGCATGACAATCAAGTTGGGCTATTTCCTGCACAAATCCAGGTTTTCTCACATCCCCCCACCCCCATACACACACAAACTCACTCTCCTGCTGGTAATAGCTCATCCAAACTGACCACTCTTCAAGTTTAAATCCAAGTTAAACCAGAACATCTGGGGGGGGGGGGGGGTAGGAAAAAACAAGAGGAAACAGGCTACCTTGCATAATGACTTAGCCACTCCAAGTCTCTATTTAAGCCTAAATTAATAGTATCCAATTTGCAAATGAATTCCAATTCAGCAGTTTCTCGCTGGAGTCTGGATTTGAAGTTTTTTTGTTTTAAGATAGCGACCTTCATGTCTGTGATTGCGTGACCAGAGAGATTGAAGTGTTCTCCGACTGGTTTATGAATGTTATAATTCTTGACATCTGATTTGTGTCCATTTATTCTTTTGCGTAGAGACTGTCCAGTTTGACCAGTGTACATGGCAGAGGGGCATTGCTGGCACATGATGGCATATATCACATTGGTGGATGTGCAGGTGAACGAGCCTCTGATAGTGTGGCTGATGTTATTAGGCCCTGTGATGGTGTCCCCTGAATAGATATGTGGGCACAATTGGCAACGGGCTTTGTTGCAAGGATAAGTTCCTGGGTTAGTGGTTCTGTTGTGTGGTATGTGGTTGTTGGTGAGTATTTGCTTCAGGTTGCGGGGCTGTCTGTAGGCAAGGACTGGCCTGTCTCCCAAGATTTGTGAGAGCGTTCATAGAATCATAGAATCATAGAATCATAGAATATCAGGGTTGGAAGGGACCCCAGAAGGTCATCTAGTCCAACCCCCTGCTCAAAGCAGGACCAATTCCCAGTTAAATCATCCCAGCCAGGGCTTTGTCAAGCCTGACCTTAAAAACCTCTAAGGAAGGAGATTCTACCACCTCCCTAGGTAACGCATTCCAGTGTTTCACCACCCTCTTAGTGAAAAAGTTTTTCCTAATATCCAATCTAAACCTCCCCCACTGCAACTTGAGACCATTACTCCTCGTTCTGTCATTTGCTACCATTGAGAACAGTCTAGAGCCATCCTCTTTGGAACCCCCTTTCAGGTAGTTGAAAGCAGCTATCAAATCCCCCCTCATTCTTCTCTTCTGCAGGCTAAACAATCCCAGCTCCCTCAGCCTCTCCTCATAACTCATGTGTTCCAGTCCCCTAATCATTTTTGTTGCCCTTCGCTGGACTCTCTCCAATTTATCCACATCCTTCTTGAAGTGTGGGGCCCAAAACTGGACACAGTACTCCAGATGAGGCCTCACCAATGTCGAATAGAGGGGAACGATCACGTCCCTCGATCTGCTCGCTATGCCCCTACTTATACATCCCAAAATGCCATTGGCCTTCTTGGCAACAAGGGCACACTGCTGACTCATATCCAGCTTCTCGTCCACTGTCACCCCTAGGTCCTTTTCTGCAGAACTGCTGCCTAGCCATTCGGTCCCTAGTCTGTTGGGTCATCCTTTAGGATAGGTTGTAGATCCTTAATAATGCGTTGGAGGGGTTTTAGTTGGGGGCTGAAGGTGACGGCTAGTGGCGTTCTGTTATTTTCTTTGTTAGGCCTGTCCTGTAGTAGGTAACTTCTGGGAACTCTTCTGGCTCTATCAATCTGTTTCTTTACTTCTGCAGGTGGGTATTGTAGTTGTAAGAAAGCTTGACAGAGATCTTGTAGGTGTTTGTCTCTGTCTGAGGGGTTGGAGCAAATGCGGTTGTATCGCAGAGCTTGGCTGTAGACGATGGATCGTGTGGTGTGGTCAGGGTGAAAGCTGGAGGCATGCAGGTAGGAATAGCAGTCAGTAGGTTTCTGGTATAGGGTGGTGTTTATGTGACCATTGTTTATTAGCACTGTAGTGTCCAGGAAGTGGATCTCTTGTGTGGACTGTCACACCCCAGTATATTGCATCCCACATCTTTTAAGTTAAGTTGAAGGAAACTCCCCCCCGCACACACACACACATTTAAACTTTCTGGATAAAATTAAATGTTGCTGGGTGCAAAAAAAAAACAAAAAAAAAACACTGATAGCACTGGACACAGCACTGGCATGAGGGTACAAGTTTATTACATGCAGCTCTGAAAATGCATTCAGAATCAGGCTGCCAAACACATGACAAGTTCTGAGCTTCACCTGTGGCTGTCTGTGGTGATTTTTGTGACATGAACTAGTTTAAGACCACCAGATTGAGGGTTTGATTCTGCAAAGCTCTATGCTCTGAAACTCCCACTGATTTCAATGGAAGTTTGGCACACTGCTTGTACGATCTGGTCTTTGATTTTTTCTTGCCCACTACTTAGTAATGGAACTCAGGTCACCAAAGTAAAAAGTGAGTGCATTAACCCAGCACCAGGAAGTGCCACAGTCACTTTGAGTGCATTGCAGGCAGCAGCGTGAGAACATCACCAGGTGCACTCAGGGTGACATTCACCAGCTGGAGAGGGCCAACATGAAGTCAATGCGCCACTTACATGCTACTTGAGCGTTATTTTGAGGACAAGTGTTGCTTTGGCCTTCTGCTGGCCCTCTGCACAGTGGTGAATTTCATGCTTTGTGTAAAAGAGTGGCATGTAAGAGAAAACCCTCCTTTAAATGAGAGAGTAACTTCAAAATTGGCTCCCCATGCATGGAAAATACAAAACAACAGATCAAGAAACTGCTCAACTCCTTGAAGTTTTTAATGACCTTCCTTGTCCTGAACTGATAATCACCTGTGCTCAAGAGGCTGGGCGGGTTTCGTGTGGTCACCTGTTGCCTACCTAGTACTGCTAAGAACAAGGAAAACAGTTCCCAGGCAGCATGCACAAGAAAAAAAAAAGGAAAAAAAAAATAAAAATGTACCACTTAATGATTAAAATTGCATTTTTTTTAATTTGCAAGAACTCACATTTAAAAGAAATAAGAAATTAATATCAAGAGATAAGGAGCCATTAACAAGCCCTTTGCCTTGGTTTCAATTAGGTGTTGAAATGTATTTATTGCATTCTGAGAGTAAAAGAGGTAATCATTTCCTCTCAGGAAGAGGTGGCCGTTTTCTCAAAGAAAGTGTCAATATAAATATGCACTGGGTGCTGGGGAGGAGGGAGATCAGTTAATTCCAAAAGAATGGATCAAATTAAAATAAATAAAATAAAATGAATGCCATCAAGGAAACTAACTGGCAATAAATAATAAATAAATAAACTGTGAATTAAAACTGTTTGGCAGAGAGCTGGTAAATTGGGGTTTAATTTCAAGCTTATTTTTAAATGCTAATAATAATCATCCAAGGTGACTAACACTTTTATAATTTTCTCTCTCTCTCTCTTTTTTTTTTTGCACAGCAATTAAAAAAGAGGAGTAGCCTGTCTGTGGAGAGACGTTTATGGATGGTTGAGGTAAGAGATTTGAGGCCAATGCCACTGAAAGCAAATAAATGCATATATAAGGGTAATGGTGTTAATTAGTGAGCTAAAACATATTAGTGAATTATGAAATGGCTACAGGAGATGAGACAGATGCACCAAGCTTTCTGATGGATCATCAATATCATGGCAAAAGCTGACAGTAATGCCCATTGAGAGTCTAACCTCCCCGTCCCACTACGTATTCTGATGGGCCAAATCTTGCCCCGGACGGTGCTGTAAGTAAGAGACGGGATAGTGGCAGATGCATTCTAGAAATTGTGCCTTCCACAGTAGAATTCCACTGGTTGTATCTTGGAGAATGTGCTGCTGATTGCACTAACTGGTGAAACTAATCCCTATGCAGTGCATTTGCATGAAACCTTTGTACCACTTAAGTCCCACTTAAGCCATTTGGGACATTATGGGTGCACAGGCCTTGTATTGGACCTCTGTTTGGGGTCAATTTCACCCAACAAGGAGCACTGTGCACACTCAGGAAGAGCATACTGCAGAACACAGCATGTGAGTGAGACGTTGAAGGGGTGGACCCCCCCATTTGCAAGCTGCCTTTGCCCTTTAGTAGCTAGTGCTCTAAAGAATTCCTTCTTTCCGAGTAAAGAATCCATGAACAGAGCTTAGCTGAAATGAAAATGAAGGGCCAATCTGAACACCTTTATGCTAAACAAGAGATTTCAATGACACCATAATAGAATTAGGCAAAACTAGTCTGCTGTGAAGCATCTTGACTGCCTCTATTTATTTATTTATTTATTTATTAAACTAAAGCCATTTAATAGGGGTTGTCTAATTTTCTGAGAGAATTGAATTTAAAGGCAAATGCCCTTCCCATCCGGCTGGAACAGTGACAATGGAATGGTTTGTTGAACTTCTCAAGTAATTAAAGTTACTCAGCTTTTTGTCTGGTGCCTCACAGCTATAATATGCTATAATCTCCCAGTAACACACTACCTGTCAAGTCATATTGCTTAATTATTTTGACATTCAAGTTTACTGCCCATGTTAATGACAGTTTAAGAGAATATCTGCCAGACTTAAGCACAGTTAATAGTTTTGATTCTAACCTCACTTTCACCAGTGTAAATCAGGAGTAACTGAACTGAAGCCAATGGGATTACTCTGGGGTAAAACATATGTAAGTAAGATCAGGCCCGTAAACTAAAAAGGGAGTCTGTAAAAGGACATTAAAGAGTCCCACATTTATTGTCTCTCACCAGGGCCCAAACAAAGTGTGGTCATTCTATGACACAAGTCAAAAGTGGACTTTCTAATTGCCAATGCTGCCAGACCAGGCAGGAATCTGAAAGTTTTACTCTTTCTGCCTCTGACAGCACTTCTTATAAAGACACTGTAGTCACACATTAGCAGATAGCTTTGCTGATGATGCTCAAGACAAGATGGGATACTTTGGGTAAGATGACGCCATTCTAAGAGCATAATTTTTTGACCATAATCACAATGTAATTATATTTATGGAAATACACCTGGCTATTGCTCTAATAGTAGAGATGTGCAATATGTTTACAGACATGGGGCATGACTCCTTTTTTACACCTGGCTGTACAGTGGCATGGTTCTATTGACTTGTAAAAAGTTACTACCAGGAGGAGAAACAGCCTCATGACATTTGGGTACCTTAAAACAAGAGAGATTCAAAATCACAGACAGGGAATATTTTGCTGTATGCTCAACTCCCCCACATTGAGCATCCCCCTTTTCTCCTGTTATTTGCAGAGGTGCCATTTCTTGACATGAACAAATGTTGTATCATTGGGAATACTAATGATGCTGCAACATAATCCCTGAGTGTTCTAGTCAACATTGTATCTTTGGATATGCCAAAGTAGTATGGCATAAAGTTACCCCTTAGGTATATTTATTCCAGTGCCCTAGCTCATGATCAGACATTCAAACATGTACAGTTGCATTTCATGCCAAAATAAAAAGAAAAAAAAAAAGGAAAGAAATAAGCACATATGGAAAAGTACATGTAACAAAAAAGAAAAAAAAAGAAAAACACCAACCCTCCCCCCAAAAAAACCCAACCCTCAAGATATGACGATACAAGACACTTTCCTGTAAATCAAAAGTAATGCCCACTGAGAGTGAATGAGCATGCGCGCACACGAGTGAGAAAATGAGCAACTGCCTTTTACATTACTTTCATAAATTCCTGCTCTTTTCCATTCATGCTAACCAAGAACAGTGCTGAGGACAGTGATTACCATGAGACAATGACACTTAGAGTCTTAGGCTCTACCCATCCCTATTATATCGATCACTAATGTAGATGATCCGAGAGTTCTCGACCAAAAAGGGTATGAACGCTCAAGAATAAATAAGCTGGTGGTTCTTTTGATAGCCCAAGGGCTAATAAAACACGATCCATTTGGAAAATTATCTCAATGTTAAAATGCTTATTTAAACCTACTGCAAACTATCCAAATCTAATCAGACCATCCTAACCAGGAGAAGTTATAAGAACAGGAATACTTGCTTCCTTGCCAGGTATGTGCTACTCCCTGCTATTGGCTAGACCATAAACACAGTAATTCAGCACTTCCACATCCAGTCCAGAACTAGGAACTACAGAGATGAAAGAATGTAATTATGGCTTTTGAAAATGAAGTTATCTAGACTTTTCTAAACCTCAGAAGACACCCCAGTCACTTTTTGGGCAAAACATACGTGTAGTTTCTTGTTCTATCCAAACTTCTTTCACCTGTCCCTATCTCCCTCTCTCATCCGAACCTCCTTCTACCACCAGAAAGCCAAGAGAATGATCTGAAATGGACGTCTAACTCAAGGTTTAGATAAAGTGACGGGGTAGGGAGGAGGGAGATTTTGAGACACACAGAATGTTTGGAACCCAGAGATAGGAATTAAGACGATGGTTTGATGAGGAAGCTCTACAGAGGAAAGCAACAGGAAGGGGTAGGGGACATTACACAACAGCAGAGCCACAAGCAAAGGAGGGGGAAATGGCTCATCCTCTTTGGGCGTACAATGGTGACACAAGCTGTTTACCACACCAGATATTGGCAGAGAAACCCCCCCCCCAAGTGACTCTGTGGGTACGTCTAACAAACAGGCGCTACATGTGCTAGCTCTGATCAAGTTAGCGCACTAAAAATAGCAGTGTGGTCGCAGCATCACAGGGGCAGCTGGGGCGAACCACCTCAGTACCTACCAATGGACCTTTGCACTCAGGCAGCTAGCCCAAGCCACTGCCTGTGCTGCTGCAGCTAGACTCCTACTTGAGGAGGCTAACTCGATCCGACAGGAGAGTGGGTTTGGAAACTGGCTTTTGGCCTGAGCAATCCACACCTGTTTTAAATGAGGCCCACCGTTTGAGTGATGACAGTAATTAAGTGTTGTCACCATTGTAGCTTTCACCATATCGGCATAAGCGTGCAACCGGGAGGAAGAGTCTCACATACCTTTTGTCGCCAGTCGGACACAGTTGATTTTGGTCTCCTGAAAATAATAAAATACAGGAGATCGTCAGGGTGTTTTGTTATTTGTCCATTTAGAACAAATTTTTAAAATAAAATAATAAAATAAAGTCACTTTTTCCTTACATGTCACCTCTGAAAATTTTGCACCTTCTTCCTTTTCTATTAAACACTTCTTACTAATCAACTTGTAGACAGTTGCTCCACTGTAACTGTTAGTAACTGTTAGGAAGTTACAGGGACAACACATTTGCAATTTTTCTTCTGCTGCATGTGTGAGGGAACATAGCAGGTTGATTGAGTAATGGCATTTATCGGTGTAACAACCTAATTTGACAACAGGCAGAGAAGCCCTACAGTCACACACAAAAACGCATGCAATTATACACCTAATTTTCATGCACCATTGCTACAATTAACCCCACCTGCTGCACTTTGATGTGGCTGCTGGTCCCAAGCCAGGTAAAGTGGGGAGGATGGAGCACAAGGCTAACTATGTAGCCTTATAAAACACAAAAACCCTCTCTCATTTTCATTATAAAAATGGAACCAGGCTACCATTCTGGTAAAAATGGCTGCTCAGCAGAGTACTGCCAACTCCACATGTCACATGAAGGTTCCTAGTAAAAATCAGTCTCTGGAAGCCAAGACCCCAAAAAATTTAATGTCAGGAGCAAGAAAACATTTCAAAGTTGGTACAGGAATGTGAGAACAATGTTTGAAACAGCAAAGATCTTGCAGGTCATAAGGCAGATAGACAACTATGGACTTGAAATCCTGGGGATCAGTGACAGCAGACTGACAGACGAGAATAAGAAGCACTTCAAAGATCTCATTTTATTCAAGTCACAATGACAACACACACTCAAAGGGAGTAATGCTCACCATGACATATTCTGTGGAAAAAACACCTATCAGCTAACCACTATATGCGCCACATTCCAAACCAGAGTCGTAATGATGTGAATCATATGGTGATATGTGCTGACAGAGGAAAAAGGTAGGTTCTATACCTGCCTACAAAGTATGATTGATAGAATACCAAAACAGGATTTACTCCTTGTGATAGGTGATTTTCATGCTAACGTAGAATGCGATAACCACAAAAGGGAAAGAGCAGTGGGGAAGCCCTCGTTAGAGATCATTAACCAAAATGGCAAGAGTCTCATTGAATTGTATTTGGTGTCCGACCTAGCTCTTGCAAGCGCCCTGTTCTCTCATAAAGGCATACATAAAGAAACATGGAATTCACCAGATAGCAAAACAAAAAACCGACTGATCACATCCGCATCAGCTCAAGAGACAGGTCATCTGTCCAAGAGGCAAAGGCTTATCGAGAAGCAGATGTCAGCAGCGACTAGAATCTTTGCATTGCGAAAATGAAATTCAAAGGGAGACAGATCAACTTTAAACAGAAAGCAGCCAAGAAAATCAACAGCACAGAGCTGAAAACAAAAGAGTACCGTGAGAAATTCCACCTTGAACTAAGGACAGAGCTGAGGTACTGCCAGAGGCAGAAGAACGTGTGACACTGACTGGACCTGAAGAAAAATGGGCAGTGCTCAGAGACAATGAGATTCAAGCTGCAGCAGTCATAGTTGGATATTAACGTAAACAGAGCAAGAATTAGATAAGCCAAGAGATTTGGTGTCTTATTGAGAAAAGACAAGCGTTGAACGGAAAACTCCTGAATGCTAAGACCAATGAAATTTTGAAAAATGCAAAGGAAGAGTACAAGAAAGCAGACAAAGCCATGAAAAGCAAGGAAAGATATACAGAAATATGTTGAAGACTCAGCAGCTGAAGCTGCTGCTATGATAGGAAATCACAGAGCTATTTACCATGTGACTAAAATCCCATGTGGAAACTTCAAAACAGGAAATGGGTCAATAAAAAGTAAAGATGGAAAAATGCTTACAACTGAGGTAGAACAGAACAACAGATGGGCAGAGCATTTGAAAGAAGTCCTCAACAGACCCAGCCCTACCTCAGCACCAGAGTTTGATGAAATACGCGAACCTGACCAACTTGATATCAACATCGCTCGAACAGAGATGTCAGAAGTACAGGCTGCAGTCAAGAAGCTGAAAAAAACAAAATGGCAAGAGATGATCAAATCAGAGCAGAAATGCTAAAAGCTCTTGACACTACCATCCTAATGAAACTGGCAGAGCTGTTCAATGAAGTCTGGGAAAGAGAGAACCCATTGTAACCCCTGGACACCTATGTCAGAATACCCCAAAAGGGTGATCTTACTAACTGCAGCAACTGGAGAGGTGTCACACTATTTTTGGTTGCAGTGAAAGTCACCTGCAGTGTGATACTACACAGGATGAGAGAGGCAGGGGATGCAACGCCCAGGGAAAAACAGGCAGGATTCAGGCCCAAGAGATCCTGCGTAGATCAGATATTCACACAAGGATCATCATAGAAGAATGTGTAGCATGCCAGGCTTCCCTTATTATCCATTTCATGGATTTTCAAAACCCATTTGACAGCCTGCATAAGCATACATTGTGGAATACTCCATCTCATGGAATTCCAGCTGAAGTCTTCATCATCAAGCCTATATACAGCAATGTAATGTGAGCTGTAAGAGTGAACAAGACATTGAAGTGATTCAGTGTGAACACAGGAATGAATCAAGGCTGCATTCTATCTCTACAGTTGTTTGACACTGCCATCGACCGGATAATGAAGAAGTGTATTAGCAACACAAATACTGGCACAGTATGGGTAGCTGGCAAATGCATAGAAGACCTAGTCTTTGCTATGATATCGTGCTGTTGAGCAAAAAACTACAAACAAAACAGACACCTTGGCAAAAACAGCTGGCCAAAAAGAGCCCCAAATCAGTTATGCCAAAACAAACATCCCTGAAACCTATACGTCAAGGATAGCGTGATACTAGAAGGTAAAGATATCAAAAAAGTAGAACTGTTCATTTACCTGGGTAGCACCATATTAGTCAACAGAGACCTCAAGGATAGGAAAGGCATCCTAGCATTCACTAAACTCAATCATGGAAATCAAAGATATACAGTAACAAAACAAAATGGAGAATTTTCAACTCCAATGTAACCTCAGTGGTAGCATGTGGCCGCAAGAACTGGAGAGTTATTTAAACATTAGATAGAAAACTAGATGCCTTTGAAAATAAATGCCTATGAAAGATTCTGGGCATTGGACAGAGACTTCATCACCAAAAAAAGAGATCTGAAAAAACACCAACCAGCAGCTTGTTTCCACTAGACTCAGAAGGAAGTGCTTGACGTATGAGACATGGGCTCTGGATGCCAACACACAGATTCACTCTCACATGTAGCTGTCAAGTGAAAACCAACAGGAGTGAGGAAATGAGGGAGCCCAAGGAAAACCTGAAGAACCTTTGGAAGGGAGGGTGGAACAGCCAAACTCAACACCACAGAGCAGATGGAAGAAGCAGGTAATGAAATGATAGTGCTAATGCATCAACATTGGCATGAAAAAGATGTAATAATAATAATTGCTACAATTCCCGCAAATTGGGCATTTACATACACACATGGCTACAGAGACACCTAACTAGCTAGTTGCACATGCAAATATCCGATGTGTGTGTGAAACAAATGGCATGCTAAATGATCAGCTCTACTAACCAGGTTGACCCACAATCCAAACCATCCAAGGTCACTCAGTACAGAGCTGGGATAACACCCACACCTTTTATCTGATTCTTCTTGGATTCTAAAGGTTGGTTGGTGGGGGGATAGGGGAGGGGGAGTCCAGATCTGAACTAACCCTAGTTCTGTGTTTGTTTTTTCTAAAACCCAAACCAAGCCACCTTTTTAACCCATGTCCACTGAAAACATACCATCACCAGCATTCCAAATACCTCACTCTACGCTACAGTCATTACTGGCAGATTATGCTTGTACCCACGACTGCCTTTCATATCTTAACATGTTGCTCTGGTCAGAAGAGTGATTTTGTGAGGCAGTAATCTGCTGCCGGGTTTTCTTAGCACCTATGTCTTTAAACAATCTTGTGCATGTCTCAAGTGTAATGAATATTGCATAAATTATCGTATGCAACAATGCTGCATTAATATGTATGCCATGTGTGTTCTGGAAGTGCCGGTATGTATCTTGCTCCTTCCTACAGCAACAATACATACATTTGCAAAGAGTAACTTTGTTCAAATGGAACTTTCTTACAGAAAAGCATGGGATAGACCATCCTTGGCCCTAGCATAGGTGCATGGCCTTAGAGTGGAAAGGGGGCAAAAGTGCCTTTGCCTCCGTACATACTTTGCACAAAGACAAGGGACAACCACAGTTCTTGTGCTCTGCAAAGAGCAAGGAAGGTGATGATTCTCTCGTAGCCATAGCACCTCCCCATGAAACAGCCTTGTGGGGTGGTGCAGCTTGTTGACCTGCGCGGGAAACACCTGTGCTTTCTGAGGGATAACCCCGACCAAAACTCCCATTGTGGATACACACTGCACCTATCCCTACCTCCACCCCGCCATGCAAGCTTGTGCCCTAGTTTATCCCTGAGTCATATCTGCTTGGTTCACTGACCCCACAAAAAACAGTACAACTGTCAGCACTGCAGAACCAATATAGCTGCAGAAAGGAGCCTGGTATTCATTTATGCCTCATTCATCATCACCTAGAATGACAAACTACTGAGCAATTCCAGAATCTTTATGGTCAGCAATGAAATATGAAGTAGAATGAACACAGCTTTATTTTCAGAGACTAGCCTCAGCCTGCAACAATGGGCACAATAAAAAATGAAATCTTGTTGTGACTTATAAGTTGAGCAAATGGGACTGGAAAAGTCATTGACGGAGGGTAGACATGGATATCAAAGTAGCAGTGTGGCAGTCCACAATTAGCAAGACACTTTAATATACAAAGTCCCAAATTTGGTCTTGGAAAATGTTTTCGTATGTTTCTGTAGCTCCTTGTTTGCTATCAAGTACAACAGCCAGCTGGAAAAATTAATCAATGTTAAGAAAAAGAATAGGTGAGAAACCAAAAAGGAAAACTTGTTAATGATGCCGAAACTGATTTCATCTGAGCATGTGCATATCCCTTGCACAGCGTAATTTAAGAAGACAGGATACAGTGTATTCTGTTTGCATTTACATCTGCTAATTGCTATATTTAACACAGACAAATTGCACTTATTAAAAGACAACGCTTTGGTAGTGCCAAAAGCAAGGGCAATCACTACAGAAATAAGACATCTGGACTTCGGAACTACACTCCAAAATACTTCATTCAAGGAACCAAGTGCATCTGCAGCCAGGGAGGACAACCCACAGACAGTCTCAGGGATTTAATGGTCGAAGTGGAAGGTCTGGTCGTATTCCTGATTAGGACAGGTCAAAAAATTTCCATCCAGGTTGCTTTCTGACAGAAAATTGGATTTTCAAGAAAACTATTTCTTTCTGAAAAGTGTCTGTTACCCATCAAGAATTGAGAGTTTGTCAAAAACTTTCCTGCCAAAACCCCCAAAATGTTTTTTCCAACAAAAAGTTATTTTTTCCTTGTTTAATAAAAGAAATTCTGATCAGCTCTATAACTTAGTCAGCCAAATTATGTATGTGACCACAGATAGTTCTAGAACTCTGCCCCTCAGTTTACACACCAGTAAAATGGGAATAGATAGAGGTAAACCCCAGTTATCCAGAAAGCCCAGGGGACATACGCATGCACACACACACAAAATCACAAAATAGAAACATCAGAAAAAATTTAAGCATTTCAGAAAAATGACAACCATCTTCTAAAATTTCAGTTTTCTGAATTCTGGATACAATTCTTTGAGCTGCTGAGATAACTGGAGTTAAGTTCTACTTTCCAGACTCACAGAAGTGCTGTGAAACTTAATCAATGCTTGTAAAGATCTTAGTGATCTCCACATGCAAGACCCTATATATTATATGTAGAGTACAGTTTTATTATTTTAAATGTGAAAAGATTATGATTGGAAAATTACTCATAAACTCAGGAGGTGCCAAAACTGAGGTTCCAACAGCAGGATTAATTTGGCTGTTTATTTTACTTTAGACATTTTATAATGCAAGCAGTGATGTATTAAGGTACACATATTTTAACCAGAAAACCAAGAAGAAGAAAATACTATAGCACATATGTGCAACTGGATTAAGTTTACATTGTTCTGAACTTCTTGGCTTTATCATTTTCTTTTTCTGTCTCTCCTCCCCCCACCCCCCCTTTAAAGATAAAGAGAATTGGCTTGGCTTAATACTATGCACTTTTA
Organism: Lepidochelys kempii; assembly: GCF_965140285.1. Lineage (NCBI taxonomy): Eukaryota > Metazoa > Chordata > Testudines > Cheloniidae > Lepidochelys > Lepidochelys kempii. Next base: position 24,157,434 of record NC_136392.1, on the reverse strand, counting down.
AATGATTCCATTTAGGTTTTCAAGTTCACGCCTCACTGAAGTGCACTGGGTGATGAAGAGGCAAGTTCTGCCTCCGTTGGCTGCTCCTGTTTGGATGGGGACAATTCTGCAGAAAAGGGCACCAGGACACAACATATATATTTAATTTGGCAGTTTTATCTGCAACAGTAAGAGACAAAAACTTATTTAAAAAGGAAAAACTAACACCTGAGAATTGACAGACTACAGATGCAGTAAAAAATAAGGAGACCTCTTCAAACAGCTTTGACTAGGGTACCCCCCCCCCCCGACAACCTCATATTTTCCATCCTTTTAATATTATGAGTTTTTGCTCTGGATCTATAAGGCATTTACCATCTCTCTCATGTAGAATGCCCTATCAGCAGCCTGAGAGCAGCTGCCCTTGGGCCTGTCAAGTAAGGTAGAGGGGGAAATGGGTGGAGCTTCCTTAGACTACTAAAACACTAGTAGGTACAAACTGAGCAGGTTGAGAATTGACTTTCAAATCCTTACAGTTTATGCCCTGATCTTGGAAGGATTTACACATGTACTTAACTTTAACCTGTAATTGAAGCCAACTGAACCACTTGTGTGTAAAATTAACCATGTGCACAAGTCTTTGGAAGGTCAGAGCATTGATTTTTAATTCCCCTCACCAACCCAGGCAAAGTTCTAGTCCTCAAGGAGGATTAGGTCCACCCCAGATTGCAGCTTTCTAACTTCAGCTATTTTGGTGTAACATAAATAAAAGAGTACTTGGAATTTTATTTTACTAGTGTTATTTACAATTGGAAAAATGTATTTTCTCCCACTCTCCCATAACTCGAACACAGATTAAGGCATCTTGCTCAACCTAAATAAATAAATAAAAAAATCCTCAGGCAAAAAGCTACCAAGGAAAGATTCAGCCTCAAATGTTTCAGAACGTTATCCATGTGTGAAAACAAGGGACTACCAAGGCTGCAAAACAGTCTCTGTACTGCAGGGCTGACCAGCACTCACCCTAATATTCCAGGGCAAGGTTGGCACAACGTTTGCAAGCAGCAAACATGGTTAGACACAAATATGTACTGAAAATCCCACAGGCATATGTTGGAGTAGGGTCGTGTCATTTTTCACACAACTATTCCAAGTTGTGAAAAGCCTTTTATACAGTAATATTGCCAACGGAATTATTTATTTACGGCATGTAGAGCTTTTTAAAGTTGAAATTAACCCCTGAGAAGAGGAGTCACTTCAGGCCTAGATACCACTTCAGTTCTCAAAATCGGACTTAAGTAGTTCATTAGTCTTTTATGGATTTACTCTCACATTAAGCGCTGGCAGCTCTGCCTGCACCCCCAAAATCTTCCAAGAGGAGTAAAAAACATGTTATACTGTGATCAGAACTGTCAGTAGCTGGAAATCCAGCATTAAGAATTGCATGAACATGCATGTAGTACAAATCATTAGAGGCAAAAAAAAAAATCAATAAGAAACTCTGCGGAGTCCATCATTCCTTCAAAAATAATATTCCCATTGATTGCTGAGGTGCTACTTTTCACACTCATGACCTAAAAACATCACTCACTTGTTGGACCACCAGGTTGCAGTAACAAGCCAACATTGTCTCCTGTATTATCTGTGATTGAGTTATGAAGCCTCCTATTCACAGGAAGAATGGCCCAGAATATTGAACTCTATGTAAAACCAGCGACTGCATGAAATCATTCTAAGACGACCTAGTTTCTATGCTGGATAAAAACTTGTCAGGCAGGATTGATTGCAACCAGGAAAGTCTCCACCTTTGGATGCTGGAGACAGTCAGCAACAACTCCAACAAAGCAGTTCCCTTCTGTGAAAGAGTTAGTGGGGAGACAGACCAGAGTCACAATAGCACAATATTGCCCACTTGCACTGGCCTCGCCTTTTGACAGAGGTAACACTGAAAGGTCCTGTGTCTTCTCAAGGGTGAGAACAGATGATCTGGCTAGATAAAGAACGGCTTCATGTGGCAAATTCCCTCATCCTTCATAGAGAAAAAGGAACATGCTTCGAAGCCAGTGGCACAATGTTACGCAGTATGTAACAATTAACTACCTGAATGACACACTGACGCCAGAGGTGAAAATAAAACTCTGATCTTCAGAGGAAGGCTCTACACGATGTGTTAAAGAAGCCGCTCTGCTTGATCCAACCACGTGAGTTTCCTTTTTATTGCCCACAGCTCCTTGTGTCATATCATGTATGCTACCATTTCCGTGGAACAAACAGTCGTTAATTGAACTTCTCGCGCTCACACTCCCATAAACACAAAAGCCTAGCTTGTTTTTTTTTTTTTAAACTTAAAGCTCTTCAACACATTTCAGTTCAACATCTTGCTTTTGACAATCACTTAGAGGGAAATTCACACAGTTTGGAAGCAGGTGTTTGGTACAACAAAGCCAAAGTCTATTCTGTTTCACACGTGTTCTATTGACACCCTTGTCTGGTAGCAGCATCACATAGACCAAATCTCCTGTGACAGTCCAGAGAAAGGAATTCAATGAACAACGGCGATCTTATTCAAACTCTATAAAAACAAATACAGCATTACACAACAGAAGGCAGGAAAACTCATGATCTGATTTTGCTGCAATCTGCCACACTTGTTTTGTATCCAGCTGTTAATTATGTTCTTTTCAACATAACAATCATGGCTAATAGTAACAGAGCAGACAAGAACTTTGACTGAGCACAGCTCGCCACGTAGTGAGAAGCTGAAACAATGCCATTCTATTGCCACCCCCCTGTGCTAAAGCTGCTTTTTGACTATTCAGAAAGTTTCTTCAAATTAAACTCCTACTGAGTTTCCAGAGGGAGATGGTATGGTTCAGTAAGCAAAGGTGATTTCTCATTCAAGGTTCCAGGTACGGAAAGATGTTTTGTCATTTCAAAATTGTGAGTGATTATTGGGGTTATAGAACACCTTGGTTTAACATGAGTGGCAAATACCCCACTGGGAGGTTTACACATCCAGGTGTGACATATGGCCAAATTTTTGCCCTGCCTTAAATGGGACATTTTTGTTATTGCATCTGAAATTTTGCAAGCCTAAATAACTGAGGCTGTAATTTTTCACCCACAATTATTTGCAGGCTCTGTTAACATCTTAGTCAAAGAACTGCTTGATTTGTGGATGCATTTGGGTACTAAAAACTGTAAACAACAAATCATGCCTGCAAACAGTTCAGGGAACAACAGTGAACCTGTAATTACTGGTGTTTGAAAAATGGTGTCTGCAAAACACAGGCCAAATGTTTGAAAAACTGGCCCAAATTACTTTGTCCTGAAACAAGGAAGAATATGCATATTCACCTGAAAATCCAAATTCTGCTTTTGGAGCTGCACACAGCAGAGCGCAGCCTATTACACTTTATACTTATTGGGCACTTTTTTCTACGCTCAGCCCTTAAGTTGCACCCTGAAAACACACACACACCTGCTGTGCCAATAAAATGTATGCATGCAAGAGGCAACTAACTGCATGCTCCAAGGGGAATTTGTATCAAAATTACTTGTTGTGCATGCAAATGTATTTTACACATGCAGAATGGTCCTACATGTATTTGAAGAAAGACCTTTTGAATATTTGGACCTAAAAGTCCAGATTCATTAAGTGAGTAAGTACCACCTGCAGCCCATATATTTCTGCCTGTAACTAAAAGGTGCAGAATAATACTGGTGACACAGTGACATGCATTAATACTGTACAGTCAAGTCAGACCCCTCATGTCCCTGCACTAGCTTGTAAACTCAGAGTACACGGACCATATGAAGCCTTCCAGCTGCAGCGTTTCAGAAAAAAACACAAACCATACACTGCTGTATTAATCCAGCACGCCAGGTGAAGCCTACATTTACATTCATATTATCTATTTATGGCGTATTAGTTTGTACTTGAGCAAATAAAGCTTTTCCTTCCCTGGGGACCCATTCACAAGCAATCAACTATCATGCAAGGTGTAACTAACTAGACACAGACAAACATGTACATATATTTTACTCTTTTCTTTATAAAGGCAAATCTAATGCTGAATTACATGAATAATGCTGGAAGGTGAAGATATCAGCTGGTGAGAAAGCCAAGGTGAGGAAACATCACATTAAAGAATTTTGCTGCTCATAAGTGATGCTGCAGATACCTTGCAACAGGAATGGTGATAAATGCTGGCAGTAAAACTGGAACGTTATAAATGCTCATTAGCCTTGCTAGTCTATTAAATCAAGCCCAACACTTTGTGTGACTGTGGGTGTGTTTTCCATGTCATGGGGCAGACACTGTATGGATACTTAAAGTGGCGCCTAACGCCTAAGTAGGTAGTTTACCTTTGCAATACGATTTGGGATACAGTATTGTCTTGCTCTTTCATAGGAAAAACTTGCATGAATTTATTAATGGAAAAGAGGACTGAACAGAGAGCACTGGTAAAAGTACTAAGAATACATTGGACAATGGCTGAATGCAGTAAAAATGCTAATAAGCTGGAAGATAAACTAGATGGCCTTTTCCATCTCGTGTTCCTATGATATGAATAATATTTCAGCATGGCAAGGGTAGTACTTGGCAGCTGGAAATAGCAAGGAATGTTTTGTACCTGTGTTGTCTCCATTCTCAACCTCTTTCCCCAACACAGGATAAATAGTTCTAGCCATATAGGATGGGCTTTTCAAAAGGCTGCAGGGGAGTAAGACACACATTTCCCATTGAAAGAGAGAGGCACCTCTTAAATTTCGCTTCAGCTGAAAATCCCAGCTGTAACTGCTGAACTAGGATATAGCCAGATTCAAGACTAGAGGCTAATCCTCCTTCATCGCTTTTTGCATTTCTCTTGTTTCATAATTTCTCCCCCAGTAATGACAAATTTGGAAGTGAAGATTATCTGGAAGTAGTAGGTCTGTCCTATAAGCCCCTTCCCTGGAGTTAGTGCAACTAAAAGGAAAAGAATGAATCAGGGAAAGGAGCAAATTGCAGTAAAATATAACCAGCCCCCTTTGTTCGGGGTATTTCAGTAAAACACATCTCTGGTAACGCCAGACGCACCATGTACAACATAATGTTCTCCTGCAGTTTTCAAAGGAACAATGCACCAGAGGCCAAAGCAGAGGACTAGTAGTGAACTGTTTAATTTTCCTCAGGCTTTCTAAGAAAAAAAAAGTGTGCATTTTTAGGAGGTGGAGGGATGGAGGTGGCCATATGTGCACAAATCCAGTCTCAGTTCTTACTGCACTTACTCCGTTCGCTTTGCTGAGAGCCTGGAAGTAGATGCTGTAGCTTTTCAGTGGTGAGAGTGGAGCATTCCAATAGCCATTGTAGGTCTTGTTGTCGCCCACCGTAAAGGGCTGCGTGACGGGCAGATTGACGGGCTTCAGCTCGGCCGCAAAGTAATGGGGTGAGTCAAGGCTGGAAGCATTTTTGTAGCTCACTGGAACAGAGAAGCACTCAATGATGTCTGCAGCCCTCCGTGCTTTCTGCAGCCTCTCTTCCTTGACAACAAGCTGATAGACACTAGGAGGGAGACGAAGGTGGAGAGGGAGAAAGAGAGAGATAAGACAAGGTTAGAATAACAAGAAGCTCACCAACAAGGAAAGAAAAAAGGCAAAGCTAAAGAAATAGTGAGACAGGAAAATTTAGCACTGAAAACAAATACCATTCACTGGGGCCCCCTTCACAGTTATGCAGTATATAGGCCCTTCTCCTCACTAATGGCTGCATTCCACTGGTGCTCTGTGGACCAGATTCTGATCATTTAGTCCGCAGTAATTCCACTGAATTTAGTGGATTTACTCCAGATATGTCCTGGTGAAAATGAGAACAGATTTCAGTTTTACGTATGCTGTTCGTAAAGCACTCTGGGATTCTTTTAGGACAAAAAGTGTCACAAATGTGTAACATTATCTCACGAAATGTTACATGTATATGGCGAAATTACTATGAACAATGAATTGCAGTAATTACAGAAACAGGCTCCAGTAACGAAGGTAGAGAGATGCATTAAGGGAATTCACAAGATAGAATTGTACTGTAAGGAGGTACCCATGGCTTTCATCCCACCATGCACCAAATGAAATGGTGGTTGAAAGTGGTGATGATGAATGTCTTTTGAAACAATTTATGCTAAGGCTGTATGAACTAGTTTGAATAAAATAACAGATTCATAGTTTGGCATAATATTTACTTGTGCGTATTATATACTTGCTGCTACCTCTGCTCTTTCGGGTTCTCTCCTGGAGCAGAACTACTGAAACAATAGGAGAAAGGCTCTCACATTAATTCCTCCATGGAGAGTCTCGTCCTAACCACCCCTATAGCTAAAATTGGCATCCGCATTGAAGCACGTGGGTTTCTGTCCCTTCCAACACTTCGTTTGAAAATTAAAGCAATTCTGGATATTCTTTCTATCTGTATAAAAGTTTAATCCCAATTTGTATCCCATTAAGCTCTTGATCTCAGTGATACCTTGTAGCAATTCCTGATGCTTCTAGCACAATTTTGTAAACCCAAGTAGGGTTGCACAGCATCCAGATACGCTTGGCTTTGTTTTCTGTCACAGACAGTTAACAAAGTCTTAAGTTCAGCACTGCTACAATTGTGACAGGCATCCTGACTGCTTAACACTACTCACCCATTTGACAAAGAAAGAGATACCAGTGCAGTCATTTCACTTTTTTTCAGGGTATTCACATATGCTGTCCTCACCTGTCTACATGAGGCTAGTTCTTTGTCTAGTTAGGAGAGATCAATGCAGAGATTGGAAACAGCCAAGAGTGCATCGTTCTAGTGGCTTTCAGAGGCTTATTGTCGCAGAAAGATTGGTCTGAAAAACTTTTAACACACCAACATCTCATCAGCACTTCCACAGGACACATGGGCGGGCAACTAAAGCAGGCCAGAGAGACCAAACAGTTAACCTGCACATTTGGATTAATCACCAGCTAATTTCTGGGGCTATCTAGCACACTCCCACGGGAAAGAAAGCAGTCAGACAAATGCTGACAAGCTATGGAAAAGGCTCAGAATGATGGACTTTGTAGGAGATGATCACAGACAATATGAATGATACATGTATATAGCACTGCAGTTATCAGTGTGAATGCTGTGGTACACCAACCCAGTGTTCAGTAGCACTCCAGGTGCACAACAACTCAGAGGCAACGTGTGTGTGGGGGGGGGGGGGGGGGAAGGGGTCACAAAGGGTCAGCTTTGCTGCTTGACTTGTACTGAGCCTGTTCAAACAACTGAGCATGCTCAGTAACATCTGCTGAAGCCGCTGCCCTCACTCTGCCTCCCTCCCCCAGTATTGGCAGGTGCTGTCATCTCTGCTCAGAGCCACATGCCAGACATACTCCAAGAACCCATCAACACACTCCCATTCTGAATGAGCAATACAGGATAATTCCCCTACAAAGAGCAGAAATAAAGGGTGACACATAAAGTATGCACAATAGCTTGAACATTTACAGTAAGAGATCGACTCAATAGTTCCTAACCAGACCATGGTGGCAGAGTCCAGTAGTGGGATATAAAGGTACCTGTGTGCTACGGGGCTCCACGGGTTAGTGTCTTAAACTCCCTTCAGTCCACCCCATCCTGGAGGCAAAGCCTGTCCTAGCCTGCAGACCAAACTTCTGTCCCAGCCACCCCCTATTTATTTTATCCAAGACCATGGTGGAGCTCCTCTGCGTTGTCCTTATGCCCCGTGCCATTGTCCTGTGCCTCATGCCGGCTGATCCCCTGTCAGAAGCAGGCTCCTGCCTTGCCTCGCTATCAGACTGTGTGTTGCCTGGTCTTCCTTCCACAGCCAGCTCCCAGCCTGCTGCTCCTGCTCATACATAGCCTCTGGCTTTCCACAGAGCTCGATTCCCTCTAGCCTCTGAGAATGCATCTACACAGCCCATGGCAGCAAGCCTCTTAGCCCATCTCGAGACACCCAGGCCGGCAGGGCTTGTGCTACCTATCTAAAAATAGTTGTGTAGAAAATGTTTTGAAGTAGCGGCTCAGGCTCTGAAGCCAACCCCCCACCCTAGACTTCAGGGCCTGAGCTGCCACTTCAAAGAGCTGTCTACACAGCTATTTCTAGAGCACTAGCTAGCTCTATCTACTGGCTCAGTCCTCTCCCTACCTTTTGGAGTGAGTGGAAGGTAAGGAGCCAGTAGGTTCACCGCAGCACCTTTAATCCCCAATGATTCAAAGGCACTTTGCAAATCACTTCAACTACCACTCAAATGCAATCACTGCTGGTACAGAATGAGAGGGCGTAAATAGGTATCCTGTATCCAAATGAAACTGCTGTAAGAATTTTAGGTTGACTATGTAACCACCCACACTGGAATCTGGTCAGCACATCCAGATTTATACCACAATTCAAGCACACAATTATGCCACTTCGCTTCACTCAGGAGATGTAGATGACACCTCCAAGCTGCACAGTGCCCTGCCAGCTCTGTGGCGAGGCACTGGTCCACAGCAAATAGCGTGGCCTAGCCGAGAAAGCAAAGGACTGGCACTTGGGAGACTTATTTCTTGGATTCTATTCCTGGCTCTGCCACTGGCCTCCTGGGTGACCTTGGGAAAGTAACATTGCTTCTCTCTTGCCTCAGTTTACGCACCTGTAAAATGCAGGTGATAAACCTGACTTGCTTTGTGAAGGGCTTGGAGGTCTACTGACAGAAAGTGTTGTACAAGAACTAAGGGCTTGGCTACACTTACTTTTTATAGCGCTCTAACTTGCTGGCTCAGGGGTGTGAAAAATCACCCCCCCTCCCCCGAGTGCAGCAAGCCTGAGCGCTTTAAAGCCAGGCTCCCAGTGCTCGGAGCTAATCCCCTCATGGAGGTGGATGACCAGGAGCACTGGGAGAGCTCTCTCCCAGCGCTCGTGCGCGACCACACTCGCACTTCAAAGCGCTGCCATGGGAGCACTCCTGTGACAGCACTTTGAAGTTTCTCCTGTAGCCATGCCCTAAGTAAGGCACTATTGCAGAACTGACTCATGGAAAGAGCTGCCCCTGCTGACTCACAAAAAACATTGCAGCATCAGATTATTCCTTGGAGGTCCCCCCGTCCAAGGACTGAGCAGGGCCAACCGTTTGCAGCTTGTCAGATCTCACAAGTTCACATACTGTATGAAGACTACAGGCTAAGGAAGGAAGGAGTGTTTCTCTTAGAAAGCAGACTACAGGGAAGGAAGGTGAGGAGTCCATAAGGAAATCTCTCCCAGGTAATTTACTGGCTCTTAGTCAGGTTACCAGGTGGACAGTAACACACACCATAGATTTTGCTCTCTGTCAGTATCAACCAACACTGTCCATATAGCAACCAATTCTCACCCACCAGGCAGCTTCATGAGCCCAACAAGCAATGAGAAAACATGGTCTTCCAAATACCGAAAAAGCTCTGCTCTCCAAAACGAGCTCTCTGAGGCTTGTCAGATATGGCACATTAGTCAAGGGTCTGACTTTTTCAGCGGAGAAACTGCTCTGCTGTGTCACTGCAAGGTCTTTCATTTAAAAAAAAAAGGGGGGGGGCAAAATTGGATTCCTTGATAAATTTTACAGGTTTTATACAGATAAAATCACATTACTTTACTTTAATAGAAGCGATTTAAAGTTTTTGACAGCTCTGTTCTAAATCACCGATAAAAGCACCAGCCATTATGGTCGCCACAATATAAACACTGTGTGCAGAGGGAGAAAATGTGCTCTTATCATCATCTACAAGGTAATCTTTTAAACAATGTGTTCTCCAGTCGATGTGCAAGCATGAGAATGGATGATCATCATTCCAAATCACAGCCTTGTTTCCCCACTACAGTGAGATCTCTGGACTCTGGCAAGCTTCTTTCCCTGCTCTAGCTTTCCTTTCACACTGTATGCAGAACAACTGGGGAGATGAGCTGGGGAAGCAGCTGTCCAGAAAGATAGCCATTTGCATGGGCTTGAGTCTGGCTTTGATAGATTTTGATGGGCATCGGGTGAAGGGAAATAGCTGTCACAGAACACCTGCCATACTGCATCAGACCATTCGGCCATCCACTCCGACGTCCTGGCTCTTATTGCTTCCCTGAAAGGTAAAAATCCCCAGAATGCACCTGGTAACCATCAAGTGGCCAACGCCAGGGGGCAGCAAGTTTCAGGTCTGGGCCCCTTAACAATCACAGTCTTCCCCAGCTGGACTCTCCACCAAGGTAAAGCCGCATATTGCTGTCACGTCTTTTGGAGCTAATAGGGGAGCCCAGGCCACCCTCTCCAGCAGGCTCCTATCCAGGGCCTGATGCTGGGCAGCTAAATTCTGCACCTTAGGGCGCTAAGCAGCTGCTTCTCTGGATCACTTCCTACCTAAGTCGCCTTTTCCCCCACAGGATAAATTAAAGAATCACAAATAAAGTTTCTAACCTTCACAATCAGTCACCAGTCTCTCCTTCGCAGGCTTCATCAGGTCTGTGCTGTCAGGTCTCAGGCAGCAAGAACTCCTAGGCAGCACTTCCCCAGAGCTCAGAGCCGAGGTTGCTCCCTTCCACTGACTGCCTCCTATGAGCATGTCTGCTTCTCTTTTTAAACTCCATCTCCAGCATGTGCAAGCCTTGCAGATGCAACAGGATGGGGCCACCTGGGCCCAGGGCTGCTCCTTAACACCTTGCTCTCCAGCTTAGGGTTTGTATACCCATCACAGAGAGTTATTCCTTCCTGACCCTACACTGATGCCCTTGCCTGACTTACTAATGTTTAGAACAAGCAACATTTTAGTATCTACTTTTCCTTAAATAATACAAATGTGTTTATTACCTGCTTTGAGCAGGGGGTTGGACTAGATGACCTCCTGAGGTCCCTTCCAATCCTGGTATTCTATTCTATTCTATCCCTAACAACATTTTTCCCCATAGGGGACACGACAAGAAAGCTTGCCGTAGACATAGCCGATTCTGCAGTCCTGACTTCACTTGGGTTTTTTATTATTAATTATTATTATTATTATTATTATTATGGGATGGATAGAATGAACCCAGAATTGGCAAGAGAATCTGGAAACTTTCACCTCTATCTATGGGCCAAATTACCAGTATGCAGAAGTCATTACCATCCAAACAGCTGTTTAGTGGGCTAGGAGAAAGAGGATGATAGTGTCAGTCATCTTACAGTAGACAGATCACCACATCACTACACTCCTTCTCCCCATCCCCAAATTTCATCAGGTACTAATGGACAGTGGCATCATTAGGGCCAACTGAAAATGCCCATGCGGGAAGCTTGCATTGCCTTCATCCTTGCTGTATCCATTCTGTGGACATCACAAGTATGGTACTCCTGGGAATGCTATCAGAAATGAAAGACTCATCCAGCTGGTAGCACTGAAGCAGCAGTAGCACTCACAGAAGAGCTGCTTTTGTGGGGAAGGCATCAAATATTCATGAGATTGCACACAAAGGGCCAGGAACTAAACTCTGTCCTTTTGTTTGAAATATACAAACTTTTTGTGAACCTTACTCTTAAGGTTTCCTTAAGGTTAAGTTTCAGAGTAGCAGCCATGTTAGTCTCTATTTGCAAAAATTGGAATATCCAACCTAAACCTGGAATTGGCGGCTGTGATTGCAGAGCCATTGGCCATTATCTTTGAAAACTCGTGGTGAACAGGGGAAGTCCCGGATGACTGGAAAAAGGCTAATGTAGTGCCAATCTTTAAAAAAGGGAAGAAGGAGGATCCTGGGAACTACAGGCCAGTCAGCCTCACCTCAGTCCCCGGAAAAATCATGGTGCAGGTACTCAAAGAATCAATCCTGAAGCACTTACATGAGAGGAAAGTGATCAGGAACAGTCAGCATGGATTCACAAAGGGAAGGTCATGCCTGACTAATATAATCACCTTCTATGACGAGATTACTGGTTCTGTGGATGAAGGGAAAGCAGTGGATGTATTGTTTCTTGACGTTAGCAAAGCTTTTGACACGGTCTCCCACAGTATTCTTGTCAGCAAGTTAAAGAAGTATGGGCTGGATGAATGCACTATAAGGTGGGTAGAAAGTTGGCTAGATTGTCGGGCTCAATGGGTAGTGATCAATGGCTCCATGTCTAGTTGGCAGCCGGTGTCAAGTGGAGTGCCCCAGGGGTCGGTTTTGTTCAATATCTTCATAAATGATCTGGAGGATGGTGTGGATTGCACTCTCAGCAAATTTGCAGATGATATTAAACTGGGAGGAGTGGTTGATACGCTGGAGGGGAGGGATAGGATACAGAGGGACCTAGACAAATTGGAGGATTGGGCCAAAAGAAATCTGATGAGGTTCAATAAGGATAAGTGCAGGGTCCTGCACTTAGGACGGAAGAACCCAATGCACAGCTACAGACAAGGGACCGAATGGCTAAGCAGCAGTTCTGTGGAAAAGGACCTAGGGGTGACAGTGGACGAGAAGCTGGATATGAGTCAGCAGTGTGCCCTTGTTGTCAAGAAGGCCAATGGCATTTTGGGATGTATAAGTAGGGGCATAGCGAGCAGATCGAGGGACGTGATCGTCCCCCTCTATTCAACATTGGTGAGGCCTCATCTGGAGTACTGTGTCCAGTTTTGGGCCCCACACTACAAGAAGAATGTGGATAAATTGGAGAGTCCAGCGAAGGGCAACAAAAATGATTAGGGGTCTGGAACACATGACTTATGAGGAGAGGCTGAGGGAACTGGGATTGTTTAGTCTGCAGAAGAGAAGAATGAGGGGGGATTTGATAGCTGCTTTCAACTACCTGAAAGGTGGTTCCAGAGAGGATGGTTCTAGACTATTCTCAGTGGTAGAAGAGGACAGGACAAGGAGTAATGGTCTCAAGTTGCAGTGGGGGAGGTTTAGGTTGGATATTAGGAAAAACTTTTTCACTAGGAGGGTGGTGAAACACTGGAATGCGTTACCTAGGGAGGTGATAGAATCTCCTTCCTTAGAAGTTTTTAAGGTCAGGCTTGACAAAGCCCTGGCTGGGATGATTTGATTGGGGATTGGTCCTGCTTTGAGCAGGGGATTGGACTAGATGACCTCCTGAGGTCCCTTCCAACCTTGATATTCTATGATTCTATAAAAGGAGGACTTGTGGCACCTGAGAGACTAACCAATTTATTTGAGTATAAGCTTTCGTGAGCTACAGCTCACTTCATCGGATGACTGAATGCATCCGATGAAGTGAGCTGTAGCTCACGAAAGCTTATGCTGAAATAAATTGGTTAGTCTCTCAGGTGCCACAAGTCCTCCTTTTCTTCTTAAGGTTAAGGGAACTGAAAAGGCATTTTGTTTTGTGGTATGCTTAGAACTTATGCTTTGCTCATAGGTATCTACAGGAAGCACGGTGAAATGATTCAACATCTACTGTTGGTTTCACATGGTAAAGTGTAGTTAAAGTGGCCATAGAAAGACATGGAACATAGGTCATCAATAACAAGCCTGCCCACCAGATAACTGTACCTTCAGATCATTTTGCCCTGCTACTGCTTAAATATGTCAGCTCAGATTCCAAACTCTGCAGTAGCTACAGTAGCCAAAAAAAAAAAAAAAAAAAAAGCCCCTGCTGCAGTCTGACAGAGAAATCAAGGTGTGTAGGCAGTAGCTATTTATGTATTAGCTTGCACAAATCTTATTATTGATGCTTTGTTTTCTATTTAACTCCTGACATTAAATTTGGTTGAGCCTTTTTTACTCTGATACTGTGGCCCAACTTTCAAAATATGGTGGCTTTTATGTGATGTCCAAACTTGCATGTAAATACTTAGCCTGGCATTTGAACATGTACATGCCTATTTTCTGATTAAATATTGATTTGGACAGGAGATTAAGGCCCCAGCATTTGAAAATTCTGCCCTGAATGTTTATTTTGGTTTTCTAAAGCACACCCAAAATCCTGGGTTCTGGCACAGGGGAGGGGGGAAAATAAATAACTGAGCCCGCAAAAAGCAAACCTTGTGGCAGCCTTGTACTAAAACAAAGGTTAGGGACATGCAATGGAATCCAGGCAATGGAAATTTCATCGCATAGCCATTAACAACTTAATACATAGGTGTTAATTTTCCCCGTATGGAAAGTCTGATGGAATGTAATGGTGATGAAACTAACTGGATTCTGTAAGAATGTGGCAGGGGTTTATAGAAATTATTCTAAAATCCTACAGATTTCAATAACAAATTAAATCCATCCTACAGTGTGCTTTTTAACCATCCCATCCAACTTAACAGAATAATAATACATTTTATAGGATGGCTAATAAACCTATAGAAAGGTTAGCATTTTTCAGTTAAAAACCTACATGAATTAAATGCATAAGAGTCAAAAAGCCGGAAGCAAGAACTCAATTTTCTGAGCATAAATCGCATCTGCAAAATGTAAACCTACAATGAAACTGTGGGTGCAACTCCCAAGTACTTGCTTCTCTAGCTATATCTATAATCCGATAGCTAGAGGCTCAAGCATTCAGATTTCCACTTGCAGTCAGTTTATGGATACAAAATATGCCTGCACATTGTGGAGGTGTCATTTATGTCTCTAAAGGGTAGTATTCAGAGTAGCAGCCGTGTTAGTCTGTATCCGCAAAAAGAAAAGGAGTACTTGTGGCACCTTGTTAGTCTCTAAGGTGCCACAAGCACTCCTTTTCTTTTTTCTAAAGGGTAGTAGTTTCATATATTTTAAAATTTGACCCATAATATGTTGCCCTTCTAGAGTACCTTTAATGCAAGGATCTCAGATAGATGTACATATATTAATAAATTAAACTTCACAACCCTCCTGGGAGGTGGATGCTGGGTGCTAGCATCCTGCCCTGATGATATCTTTGGTGATTTAAGACCTGATTTTCAGCCCATTAAAATCAATGGAAAGACTCCTATAGATTACATGATGGGTTTTGGATAAAGCCATAGAGTATATATTGTGTTCTAGTAAAGTTTACCCTCAGAAAATATTTCCATGTGAAAAATACAGCAGCATTAATTTGCCTTTGGCACCAAAGTACAGACTGTGGCAGCAGGTCATTACAGGGGGTGGTGTAGGGCCAGGGGGTGTAAAAGGAAACATTTTGCCCAAGCAGAAGACTTAGATATCTGACCTTTCAGTCCCCATCCTTAATGGAAACCTCCACAACACTTTGAAAAGACGGGCTTGGGAACTTAAATTCATAATTTTGCTAGACATCAAAAACCACTGTCTTAATAAAGACACTGGATTTATGGCTCATTACTACAATTTGTAAGCCACTGACCCACCTTTTTCCTACAACTAGGTGTTAACTGTCCACTTCATCTTGAATGGTCTCTTGCAACATATAAACTCAGTGATACTCAGAGCCCCAAGTAACTGTTCATTGTGTCTCTTGCAGCTCTTTGCAGCACATTATATTAAAACACTGTGTGATTTAATTATTAATCAATCTAAATTATTAACCAGTTGGGATGCATTTAGTATATTAACCAATTGCAGAATATTTGGTCAGTCATTCTGCTGTAAGAATAATTTAGGTTAGATTAGAGTAAATGAAACAATGAATTCACATGACTGTGGCTTTTTTGGATAATGTTGATCACTAATTTGGCTCCTGAACCACTGAGGTCTGAGTATCATTGTGTTAACTCCTTATCTGTTCCACCCTTGTATTTAGCAGTGACACTCAGAGTACCTTTCCCAGACCTAAAGAAGAGCTCTGTGTAAGCTTGAAACCTTGTCTCTTTCACCAACACAAGTTGCTCCAATAAAAGATATTATCTCACCCACCTTGTATCTCTAAAATGCAGAAAGTTGTTAAAAACTAGCTGTTCTTTGTTTACAATAAAAATGATAATTTACCCTTCATCAGTGATCTCAAGGTGTTCGCATACCAGGGTCATGAGTACAGTATGAGAACCAAATAGAAGAGAACACACATTAATTAATCCTCACACCCCTGTCAGGCACAGTAGGTATTATCCCCATTTTATGGATGGGTAAAGTCAGGCACAGGAAAGTTACAATGAGTGATTTACCTAAGATCATACAGTATATCACTGATGGAACTTGAAAAAGGAACCCAGTATCCTCGGCCCCAACTACCAGAGAACACTGCCTATCTAATGCAGCTGGGAGTCTTCTATACTGAGTACACCGAGCAATACTCACTAACAATAAAACCAGCAAGTAAATGCTGGGATATAGTAGGACTGTGCAACTTCTTCTTGACATTATCCAATGGTATATTCCACAAGGAGATGAAGGGAGGGCAGATGATGACTGCATGGTCTTTCACGGGTAGGGGGAGACAAGCGTTCTGGAGACGTTCCAGAGCACAACGGTGACTTCCACAAAATCCACCCAGAACCATCTTCCTATGTGTTGCTCATCCACCACACCGCTATGAAGACAACTCTCCTTAGAACCCTGGCAAAATAACTAGCAGTAGCTACTTATGGCAGAATTTGCCCAATATCACAGTTAAAACATGCCAGGGCTTGGTCTCTTTCTTAAATTGTCTCTCTACACAAGCAACAGCCAACTGGTATTTTCCTCCAAACTCCATTAACTGCATTATGTGAGTAATCATACATAAATGTAGCAGATAGATGCCTCATGTGCATCATGAGCAGCAGGGTCAATGACCTTCAAAATTGTTCCATGAAGTGTGTGCATTTGATCGAGCTTCACTTCCTGACATGGTTTGTTGCTTTTAAGGGCTATTTTATTGTTCCACTGTTTTCAGAGATGAGTTCGGATTAAAAAAAAAAAAAAAAAAGGGATACAAAGCTAAAGCTAAATCCCAAACCCTGAACATTTTTTGTGATTTAAGGAAGTTCAGATTCTCCCTTTTTTCTTTCTCTTGTGAGAGCTACAACAAATTGGCACCCTCAGGTTCCAGTGAGGACAGGCAGTGGAACTAGTGACCCAACGTGGGAAAGGCTGCATCCCCATCCCAAATGGAAGCAAAAAGCATGGGAAACCTCACAAGGAAAGCATCCCCCCCTTCATGGCATTCCCTGTGTCGTTTGGCAGACTCTGAGGGTCTGAACAAACATTCATGTATTTGGGTTCTTAAACCAATCCTCCAAATCTCTTGTGTTTTACTCATCACTAATTTTTACAATAGCTGGTGATTGAGCTCTCACCAGGGTGGATAGTTATAGCCAGAACTTTACAACTGGAACATTTCCAAATAGCATTTGGAAGACCTTGTAACTAGGGTAATATCTGTGGACTGCAAAGAAAAATCTAAATCCAGAAAACATCAGCTGGTTCCAGAAAGGAACCTGGGTGGAAGACTGAGCAGGAAGCTATGAACATATTTATGTTACTTGGATTATATATGCATTGTTATTTAAATTGCTTACTCGTCTGTATCTAATCTGCCTGGAAAGAAAACCAACAGAGGGCATTTCAAAATTGTACACTTCCTTGTCTTAGCCATATTCATAAGCCTGACCTGGCTTGCAACACAAATTAGATATAATAGCTGATATTCCCCAGTGGAATAGTTTGGTCCCTCTCTCTCCAGTTCAATGTTGTTCTAAGATGGCAGATTAAAGATAATGACTGCAGACAGATATGGCTTTCACTGTGACAGGAGCTAATGTTAGTGGCTTCAGAGGTGTGTTTTCCCTCCTGAACCACCTGCCATCTGTTTAATCTGCAAAAACAAATAAAAAACAAAAGCAAAGAAAAATTGTTAATGTCACTTAGCATTAGGCAGGTGTCACTGACTGTGGTCTCGTTGGCATGTTCAGTGGTTTCTTTCAAGACAAGAAGTAAGTTTCAAGGACAAGAGGAGCCATGTTGTTCTTTAAGCAAGGCACAGGAGAAGAAGGGGCTCTGGTTGTATTTTGAGAGAGGGGACACAATTCGGGGACTGCTCCACCTAAGCTCTTCAATCCTCTTCATAAAAGCAGTGGGATTGGCAGGGGTATGGATACATATGGCCGTATCCTCAGCCAGCGTAAACTGGAGTAGCTCTGTTGGCTTCAGTTAAACTATGCAGGTTTATACCAGCAGAGAATCTGGTCTGTATTTAAGAACTCCCACTCCTCCTTCCCCTCTTCACTGTACAGAGTTGGAGCTGCATGAAAAAGCATTTACTATTTTACAAGAGTTTAATTAACTTAATGCCCGAGAAGAGCATGAGATTGATAACATAATACAATGAAGGTTTCTACCCTCAGAACGGGTACATCATGGCCAGATATATTGTAAGCTACTGTCCACAACTGTCCCATCAACATGCTTCAAAACTGAGCTGCAGGGACCACCTGTGGGAGGGGCAGAAGTTCTGTCTCCACAGCCCACTGAATTCCAGGCCCCTCTATCGACACCGCTCAGCATAAGCCACGTTACTGAAAAGGACAAAGGTATAAAGGAGATATGGACTCTCACCATTTGGTAACTGGACCAGGAGCGGGTAGATGACGTCAAAGCCCTGTAATTGCATAATCCCCTGGCAGGCCATGATAAAATATCCTATAGGCTTCCTGATCCCAGTCACTTTCTCCCAGGATGTGCGGGGGCTAGGAGTGCTGAGAACAACAAGCTATAGATTACCTACCCCAATCGAGCCACTTTGCACGTCCAGACAGTGCAAAATTACCACGCCGTCCCGCTCCAGCTGGCCAGCTATGAATTCCCCTGCAGTAGGGGAGCTCTCAGTTGGTGTAGTTGGCTCCTACACAACAACTATTCCCCAGTCTGGCAGGAGTGGGTGTGTCAGGGGTCAGAGAAGGAGTGCTGGAGGCAGGAGAGTGCATGCCTGCACTCTGTCAATTCTTAACTGGCATGTAGGCATTTGTGGTCTGGTCTAACATGCACCAAGGCTAGGGGAACATCAAAATCAGGAAGCCGTACTAGGCTCCCAGTGCTCAATCGTGGCTCCTCCATGCCCAGCATATTTTGGAACAAGGGAGAGGACTCAGGATATAATATTCACCCTTTTGAAGGAAACAGCCTCTTGCACCAATATCAACTTTTCCAGCTGCTCAGCAATGTGTGCTGGCTGACACTGTGGGAAGTCACACCCAGCTTCATTCCTGGCTGACCCAGTGGCCCTCCCCAACCATCCATTACCTTTTGTTCTCTTTCTTCAGCACTCATGATATTGCCTTCTGTGCTTGCACCCTCTGTGCATTGCCCTCTCTTCTCCCCTCCTTACTTTCTCACTGGTACCATATCTCCTTTTAATTAAATCAGCCCTTTCTCCTTCGTCAGCTTTCTGCCAACCCTCCCCTTTGCTCTCAAGATGTGCTGCAGTGGGAGGACAGGCATCTGAAATGGTGTCATGGCGGCCGAGGCTTCCTTTTGTATTGTTTGAGTGTGTTTATGATAATCCCCTCATTCTACCTCCAGCCATGTGCCGGTAGAACAGCCCCCTTCTTCTGGTTCCAAAAAATTACACATTCATTGTGGAGGAAATTAACATCTCAAAGCAATCTAGAATTAGGAATTCTTCAATTGTGTTTATGCTTTTTCAATTAGGCCCTCTATAATTTTAATCAGGGGAGCATTAACGTGTTTCTGTAATTTATAGACCTGTGGCATAATTAAGTCCTGAAATTTTAAAATCTACAACAGAGCAGAGCAGAGCTTACTCATCTTCCCTTTCATTTGCATTTGTGTGCTACTAACAAATATCAAGGGGGCACCTGCTGTTATCACAGTGTCTACTTCCACCTGCCTGGGGTCAGAGGAATTCAAGGTAGCTCAGAATAAAGCCCACACCCCATCCCTAGTTGTAGCCCTGTCTCTTGATTCAAAGCAGAATCTGCCAGCTGCACCAAACCTATGTACCATTTCTGAGATGGAAACATCCGTCAAGGGCTAAAGGACCACAATAGACAATGGGATCCTTCCATTGTTTGCAATGAGCTTTGCCTCCAGGCTTGAGAGCATCACAATTATTTCACTTGTCATTGATGTGAAATTTTAACCCAGGTTGTGCAGCTCACAATTAGCCCGGTTTGGGATAATGGAGAGTTTGTTTGAGCCAGGAATCATGAAACAACTGTAGAAACTGCTTTTAAAGAGAAGCTTCTCAAATTGGCAGTTGTAGTTCTTTTTACTATACCCTCCTTGTTTTAACCAATTGACAACTGAACATGAGAAAATGACCACCAATCTGTGATTCTCATCTTAAAGTTCAGACTCCATTAACCTTTTGATTGCTGGAATTTAACCTGACAGCTCACCTGGGCAACATGAAAGATTTATGCCAAAAACTCACCTCATATCGTTCTCCAGCCTTTATAAAAGATACTACAAAACCCTAGGCTAACAAAGCTTCAATGTGCAGTTAATAAAACAGATTTTGACATATAAGATCACTTCTGTGTGATTTAATTCAGTGGCTCTCAACCTTCCCAGAATACTGGGAGTGATTTGTCCTGCATACCCCCAAGTTACATCTCACTCAAAAACTACTAGCTTACAATTGGAATATAAATATTGTACTTACATTTCAGCGTATAGTATATACAGCAGTATATACAGCATTGTCTGTATGAAATTTTAATTTATACTGACTTCATTTGTTGTTTTTATGTAGCCTGTTGTAAAACTAGGCAAATATCTAGATGAGTTGATGTACCCCCTGGAAGACTTCCGCATAGCCTCAGGGGTACATGTACTCCTGGTTGAGAACCACTGATTTAATTGTTAAAATATTGTAATATCTATCTATCTTTCTACATATACATATGTAAAAATTCTTTACTTCCCCCTCTGATTTTCTAACCACATTCAAAGCTCCCTATGGAAGAGATGGTATGGTACAGCAGGTCATGCAGTGTCAAAGCAGTTATATTTATGAAGACTAGTAAATAGGCTAAGGCAGTTATATGATTTGTTAAGGGACAATGTACTCAGATGAAGAGTATGCAAATGCTGTAAGAAAAAAATTATTTGTTGTACCAGATCAGAGTTTTGATCCATCACACCCAGTATCCAGCCTTTCTGTTGCCAAAATGTAATGCTTCCGAGGAAGTTAAACACCCCACAATGAACCTACTAAATTATGCAATACTGTACGTGTAGACTTGGGATCATTAGATTTATTTGCTAAATGTTGATTTCACAATTTACAGATAGGCAAATTAAGAAAAATGCTGCTTGTGAACTTATCAGAATTTGATTTAAGGATATTTACTTTGTATATTTTGACATGTGATGTTGACAATTTGTGTTTTCATTATTATCTATCCTTACCTTTTTGAATCATGTCTATTGTCATTAAATAAATCATTGTCTGTCCCCCAAAATTCCCCACCATTGTGAACGTTTGACTCAAGAAAAAATGGTTACAATCCATAATTTTGCACAACTGTGAAAAATTGAATAGAAAAATAATTAAACTGATTAAAAATAAACATCAGTATTATCCATCCAACTGATATAAAATAAAAATCAAGTTCTGCCAAGCCCATATATACACAAAGGATTAAATATTTCTTCCTGACCCTTACAGTGATCGCCTTGTGCCCTGAAGCATGGCATTTAATTATTCTGATAATTACGTATCTTATTACTGGTGATAAAATCATCCGGTATTATTTTTAAAAATAGCCCCATTATGACAATGGCAGAGATAGGAGCATATGACCAAGGCTTGCAGCTCTACTCGTCAGGTTTAAGGCACATTAATGGGATGGCTCAGGGAAGCTTGCAATGCTTCCGCCTGTGCTGTATCTTTTCTGGTGTTACAAAGATGACATCAGTCTCTGCAGCTGACACTTTTCCCCAGTGCTCAACTTCACAAAAATATTAAAGAAAAAGCAAACAAACAAATCTTGCCTGTGTTTAGCAGAAAACACCTCCTGTTAGTTTACCCTCAAACTCTTCCTAAATTAAACAGAACATCATGTAGGAGAATCCCAGCTCAGGTGAGTTCAGAATACATGCCCTAAGGTGTATTATGGAAGATGTTAATTAATACAGACAAAATTGATAATGTTTATTCATTATTAGATAATATAAAGCTAATAGATCTAGTATGATAACTGTTTCCCTTCCATCCCATCCCCAAGTCATGTGATGCATACACTCTGCGTTTGAATAATAACTTACAAAAAGCCAACCAGAACTCCGTAAGACCAGGCATTTATACTGTGCCTATTGCTGTACCACAACTGAGCCATCATGACTACTAGGAGCATGATTTAAACATCAGAGCCTTTTTGCTGTGTCAATTATCTTTGATTCTCTTATTTATTTTCAAGCATTTACAAGAGGTGTAATGTGTTTATGCCATGCAAGCGCTCTGTCATTTTAAGAACAATAAATTGTAACCTTTTGCATGAAATTAATGAATTCATTATCAACATAAAGGACAGACAAGTTCACGTGTAGCCAATAAAAATCCATTAAGAAGTCTCAAGGCAGTGAGCTGAATAGCACAGTTCGCTGTGCAGCTGCCATGTTGTATGCACCAAAACCACCAACTGGGACAAAAAAAAGAACCCCAGTAAAGCTCATAGCTTTATACCTCGTGGTTTATTCATTTCATTCTTCCTCCATGCCAGAATCAAGCTGATCAGGCTTGCAAACAGTGTCCCATGAAAACAGAAATACATACGGTGCATTAGAAACGCAGGTATATGAAAAAGAATGCCAGTGACAAAAACAACAGAGAAAGGGAGCAGCTACCAGAACAAGATCATAACACCAACACTTGCCAACCAGCACCTGAAGACCTCTGTTCTCAAGAGCCTGTGAGATAGAGAGAAGAGAGTGGATTGAGAAAAGGAGAGAAAATAATGGTTGGAAAGAGAAAGTATTAGAAAAGTAGTGATGGGGAGTTATGGTGCTCCAAAAATCAAAGAAAAGACAGAGTAGCATGGAGGGAAAGAGGAATATGGCCTGAGAGAGGATTTCAAGTTCCCCAGTCATGGAAGGGAAATACCATTAAGTGATCTATGCCTCCAGCCAAAAGTTAACAACCCCGCTTGACTTTCAAACATCCAACTCTCGTAAGAAACTTCTTTTGGACATTTCAAAGACGTAGAATTGTTCCTAGGAATAATTACAAGGAGAGAATGAAATCCAGATATTCATAGGCTGCTCCTGGAAAATTCACCAGTAGAAATTCTAAATATGTAAGCTAGATTATTCAGTAAGAGTTATTGACTCAGCTTTACTCAGCAGAGGTTCAAATAAGAATAAAGGTGGAAGGACCCTCCAACTTCTAGGGGTAGTGTAGTCTGCTGGCCTGTTTCCCAGCTCAGAAAGGACCAGAGGTGAAAGTAAGCCGGTATGCCCCGTTACGGTGTACCGGCAAGAGCCGGTGCACCGTACCTGGATTGGCTTTCCCAGACGGGAATTTAAAGCCCTGGGGTAGCGGCGGTGGGGCTCCGGCGGGGATTTAAAGGGCCCCGGAGCTCCAGCTGCTGCTACCGCCCCGGCCCTTTAAATCCCCGCCAGGGCCCTGCTGCCAAAGCCCGAGGGTAGTGGTGGCGGGGCTCCGGAGGGGATTTAAAGGGCCGGGGCAGTAGCGGCAGCTGGAGCCCCGGGTCCCTTTAAATTCTGACAGAGCCCGGCCGCTGCTACCCCAGGGCTCGGGCAGCAGGGCTCAGGCGGGGATTTAAAGGACTCGGGGATTTAAGGCCCTGCCTCTTCCGGTTGAGGCCACGCCCCTGCTCAGGACTCCAGCATACTGGTAAGTCCTTTAACTTACTTTCACCCCTGGGAGGGACTCACTGTCATAACTCAAATCTTTTTCACTTGAGAAAATGGGACTTTGGCATTTTTGAAATTTTAATCCCAGAGTCTATTTTCAGTAGTATAATGACAGGCATATGAGAGCTCCAGATCAAAGGCAGTTACAAGAGGAGAGGGGAAGCTAATGGATGTAGGGTGGCTTAGATAAGTGCTTTGGTAGGTTTAGCTCAGTTCTTTGTGGACAAATATCACAAAAGTCACCATCACACGCAGCACTAACTCACATCTTAGGCAACCGTGGCAAGGACTAAGTAGATATGGAGAATGAGCTAAATGGAATTTCTCCAGAATATGATGCAGTGGGGGAATTAGAGAAGCTTGTCTTACTGCCATCAGTAAAGGCTAAATAGAAAACTTTAGACTTCTGTGCTGACACCTTTCATCAGCATGAAATTCATTTAAAGACCACACTTTTTAAAAGGCAATATGCCATCTGCATGCACGCACTCACGCACGCACACACACTCACACCCCATTCCAACAATGCCCATCTCACCAATGCACATTTCCTCCTTCTCAGGGACTCCTGGAAACGTAGTCTGCAAAGCCACAGCTCCAGTTCAAGGGCATGAGTGTGGTTCCCTGCCTACAAATACCTTTGTGAGCAGAATCCAGTTTGCCTAAAACAGCAGACCAGGAGTATAAGCCGAGCCTCACTGCAGTCTGACCTCACTCTGCTGTTGGGGTCAGAATCTGTGCTCACCTCAGCTGGTGGATTGGGAGCAGTGGCTGAGATTATAACATAAAGGCATGAGGAATCTAGTTGGGTCCAGATGCTGAAGAAGGACATAGACAAGTTTTAAGGGTTGTGACGAGGCAAGGCTAGATGGCTATAGAAAAGTAGTGGGAGATAGATATATTAGCTCCAGGCTAAACAAATCCCTGGTACCAGGATAAGTGAAATGGCAGCTGCTCCAGGTCAATTAAGACACCTGGGGCCAATTAAGAACTTTCCAGAAGGCAGGGAGAATGCTAGGTTGATTGGGACACCTGAAGCCAATCAGGAGCTGGCTGAAACTAGTTAAAAGCCTCCCAGTTAGTCAGGTGGGTGTGAATTTCAGGAGCCGTGGGAGGAAGTTGTGCTGTTGGAGAGACTGAGTAATACACACCATATCAGGCACAAGGAAGGAGGCCCTGAGGTAAGGGTGAAGTGGAGCTTGAGGAAGTGAGGGCTGCTGTGGGGGAAGTAGCCCAGGGAATTGTACATGTCATGTTTCTAAAAGGTCAGCTACCATAGCTGATACTATTAGGGTCCCTGGGCTGGAGCCTGGAGTAGAGGGTGGGCCCAGGCTTCCCCCCCACCTTTGCCCCCTGATTAATCACTGAGACTGGGAGACAACAGAGACTGTGCAGAAGGATAACTTCTCCTCATCTCCCTTGCTGGCTTATGATGAAAATGGCTCAGTAGACTGTGACCCTTGTCTCTAGAGAGAGAAGGGTTATGTGGAGGGTCACAGTGAGCCTCTGAGGCTAGCAAAATCCACCAGGAAACGCGGGACCCATGGAGGCAAGGACAGAGCTTTGTCACAGGGTCCTTGCGGTATTTCTAGCATTATTTACAAATCATAATATATAGAAAGACCTTTTCTACAACTACACTTTTACTAGTTATGGAAGGCCTGAAACCCTGCTAACCTTGGCGAGGCAATGCTAAAGACCCAGCTTCCCAGTACATGATTCTATGCATGGTTACTCCAACTCTGCAAATACACCTGGAGGGGATACGGTAAGGTCAATAACCAGTGCCACTGTATCATCAATCTCTTCCTAAGGTTAACTTCAGAATGCAAATAGGGGAGGGTATTTGTAAAGAGTTCTAAGAGGTAGAATCTACAGCACAGCTGCCTTTTATTGAGCATACATCCAGAGCAGCCACATTATCAGACATGAATGACAGCTATGCATGCGGCTTGGGGCATGGAAAGAAAAAGCAGAGAGAAATGAGAAGAGGGAACCTTTTACCTGACAGGTGCTCCACGGGACTGAGCAGGCTTCAACATGACTGTGATGGTTGTGTCAGTTTCATTCAAGGGGGAGTCCGTATCGTATTCAGGCATAGATGGTGCTGTGGCGGAACAGAGACCAAAGTGTAAATTATCCACTAGTTTTTGTTTTCAGGAGCTATGGCAAAAAACACAAATCACTCTCGGAGCCTGGGTAGCATTTTTCATCTGAGATGCTGAAATACTTTACAAGCATTAAGGATGGCATTTTCACAGCTATTTAAAAGATTTGGACACCCACTTCCCTTTAAAAAAAACAATGGGAATTGGACTCAAAATCTCCTAGATGGCTTTGAAAATCTCTCTCTAATTAGTTAAGCCTCAGCACTCCTGTGAAAATGGCATAGTTTTATACATTTTCACATGGAGAGCCACACAGAGGTTAAGTGACTTGGCTTAAGGTCACATAGTGTGTCAACACCAGAGCTGAGATAGAAACCAGGAGTCCCAACTCCTATTCTCCAGCATTTATCACTTGATTACACCTCCTACACCTGAGATGCAACTTTCACTGTTTAGGCTTGAGCTAAGATGAGCCTTTGTGAGCTGTAAAATTGTGAGATAAATTTTGGACCAGGAGAAGATGCTTAGGGAGGTGAGGGAATTAGCCAGGTTCTCTCACACTCAGCTCCATAGTACTGTCTCACACACACACACACACACAAAACTACATAGTCTGTATTTGTGGTATTAAGTCTATCCCATTAATTCGCACTGGGGACATTTTCAGGAAAACAAGATATTGGCTTTCTTATGAGTTAGTTTTTCTGCTACTTATCTCTCCTTCTTACTTCCCCACTTGAAATCAGACCCTGTTTGGGACAACACCATTTTTTGCTGTGGAAGAAGTGTAGATACCACAAACAGCATTAGGTTTTCGGGTGGGGAACAAGCAGCAGCAGCAGAGGAATCCCATAAGGCGCAAAGATCCAGGGTTCATGCAAGTGCCTCTAGCTAAAAAGAACATGAAGGGATTAAATGCAGAAAATATGTTCTATGAATAGCCTAGTTCCACTCAGTGCTGCTATAACTCAGAAAAGTGACTTGGTAAAACTGCATTGTGGGAGGTCCTCCTATATTTCTCTACAGTGACCTCCAGGTCAAATCAGTGTGCTTACAAGGTGATGATGTCTCAGAAACTGAAAACTGTCAAGATCCTGGTTTCTATTAGTAGTTCTGCCACTGACTTATTTTGAGGCCTTGTGCAAGTCACTAACTTCCCTATTCCTTTGACTTTCTCCCATCTATAAAATGATGATGATTTTATGGGGGAAATGAATCTCTGAAATTTTTATATAAAAAACTCTATATTAAGGAAGCATTTAAATAAAAAGCTTGTTATAGAACAATTGCCTTAACTATGAAGTATTATTTGTATTTCAATATTTTCTAGAGATGCACAGCCTATTGTGCCAGATGCTTTACAGGCATAGTAAAAACCTGTGCTGGCCTCAGAGAGTTTACAATCATATTTTAAGACAATAAAAAATTGGTGAACAAAACACACACTGTGGAAGGACTGGGTAACAATAACAGGGAGCGTAATTCAGTGATCAGTATTTGCATTAGTTACCATGCATATGTATGGGACATACCAGTTTCCCCTTACACGTAAAATATGAAATAGCTCAGCAAATGTTGTTTTTTTGGCCACCACTGAATAGTAACATAATTACTACACAACTGCTTGGTGTTGACTACTTTAGGGACCATTGAAGTCAATAGGAGTTTTGTCACTGACTTCAGCAGGAGCAGAATTGGGCCCTTAATAGTTACCAAGAGCCTTCTCCTCTGAAGCTCCTGCTGTCTTTAACAGCCTTCCTGGGCACACCTGCCTCGGACTCTCCATCTTTTCTCCAGTCCCATTTAGAAAAAAAATTACCTTTCTCCTTGTTCATACCTCTCCATTACTCTCTCCTTCTGATATTACTTAACTAGCTCTATTATCACTCTCTGTGAAGTGTTTTGAAGATATAAGATCACATTTTCAAAGGATTCTCTAAAACTAGGCACCCAGTGTAAATGTACACTCATAGCCAGTTGCTGGAAAAATGAATGATGTCATCTAACACATTATCTGCATCCACAAATCAGATATTTATTATTAGGTACTATTTTCACACCCCCATCAAATGTGGATGCTGGGGGGAGTTCACTTTTAAAATTTGCCCCACAGAGTTTGTATGGTGTTGAAATTATCGTCTTCATTATTGATATTGGATACAACTATAAATTCCCTTATTAAATCCAAAAGACAAATGGTATTTACACAGTTGCTCCAAACTTGCTTTAAAATGCCTAAGCACTCAACACACCCATACAGTAATATGCAGTTATAGGCATTGATCAGGCACTTACAACAGGACGAGCCCTGGAATGCCCAAAGCCATGTTGCCTGGGTGCAGCTGGATAGGCAAGTAAGCAGCAAAGAACCCTTAAAGAGTCCACCCTTTTATAATTTATCTATCGGAACCTGTGTGACTATAGTCACTGCTTCTCGAATTCCTGTCTTTGCTGAAACTCGTTAGAACCACCTTTGATCACTGGGGCTTTTCTTCAAGGATTTCCGTCCTGTATTTACACAGACTTCAGATCATATATATTCTTCAGCCAAGCTAACTTAACCCTTTATGGACCTATCTTATCCTGCAGACAGAGATACTATGCCAAGTCATTTTTTCTTGCTTTATTAGTTTGCTCACTTTGGATCTACAAAGGACGAACCAAGGCCAGGCCTCTTCCCTTCTCCCCCAGTGCCATACCTGAAATCTTAGTTGCGATTCGTGTTGTGATGGGAGGCCCGAAGCCCTTCACTGTGCTGGCTTTGATGGTGAACGAATAGGTAGTCCCTGGATATAACCCTACAAAGAGGTGGTGAGTTTCATTCCTTAGTTTGAAGATCTTTCCCCTCTGGCTGGACAAGTCAGCACTGGGATCCAAGGACCCAACAGCCTTGTATGTAATCTGCAAATAAAGAACAGATAGTCATGGTGATTGTGTTGACATCAGGATTGTCAGGCAAAAAAACAGACGCAGTTTCATTATCTTCCGTGAATCGGTTTTTACTTGGACGCTGGAGATCCAAGCATGACATTTCATCAAAGACTCACTTAATAGAGGGCCTGATTTTTCACTTCCATTACCAAGAGGCTCAGAGTGCGGCATAAACTGATTTAAGAACAATTTTTTTAAAAAGAAATCTCTTAATTTCTTCAGCCAGATTAGTCGACCTCAGGAATTTTACTAATATTTCTAGTGTAATTCCCTCCCCTCCCCTCCCCTCCCCTCCCCCTTCCCCCTGTGATGTGAAAGGACTCGTGGGCAAATTTCCCATCAAGTATTTTTCCTGCCAGCTGGTGGCCTGATCGAAAGCCAGTTAAAGGTAATGGGAGTCCTTTTATTGACTTCAGTTGGCTTTGGATCCGGTTCTAAAACAGAAAGAATTCCTGACCCAGAGAGAACATTCTTTTAAGAACATGAAATACCGTGAAGGCATTACACAAATTCCCCCCCTCCTTGCCTGTGTTTTTGAGACTGTTTCAGGCTGATTTTTTTTACTGGCTTTGTCCTTGGTTTTCATGGTTTGTGTATGAGTGCTATCCCTGATTTCCACTTCAGAGTGTTGGCAGCAAGGTATGGATCCAGACAGATATTCATGGATACATATATTGCTAGTGATAACGCATCTTTAGAGAAATACAAGCCCAAAGCACACCTTTGAAATTCTGTCTGAGTTCCATTATGCCTACCAGTGGCAACTCTGTGGATATACAGACATTGGAGGTAAAACTCATGACTTATTTACCAGCCGATTCCTTCCTTATGTTTCAAATTCAATCCAACAGTAGCTCAGTTTCAACTGAGCTGTCAATATAATATACTGTACTCTACTGCTCCCCTAACCTTTCCTGATATTACAAGATCCTTGCTTATTTGTAATGAAACACTATGAATAAATCAATGTATGTTAATATAGCAAGTCTTCAATTTTTTATAAAGGCCTTCATGAGAATCTAATTCCTGTCTTTGCCAGAATTAGAAATTAGGCTTTGAAAATTCTAAGTCCCTTGTACTATGACAGGAGGAAAATGTTGTATTCTGAAGAAAAAACAAATATATAATGTTAAAAAAAGGAGTATCTCATAACGGGCTGGAAAGCAGACAGGCTGATTCTTATCAGCACCACGCAGAAGCAGCAAATAACACTGTTATTTAGACAGAGGCAGATCACAAAAGGAAGAGCTGACACCCAAAGACTAGGTTGGATTACAGGGAAGAAGAGTGAATTCCACCAGGGTCCATAATGGTACAGAGCAGCAAGAACTGAGGAGAGTGGCACCCACAAAAGCAGCTCTATTAAATCAGCTTGTCAGTATTTTCAATTTAAATTCACTATTTTCCCAAGGAGCTATACATTGCCATTTAATTTCTGGCTACTTACCAGCAGTTGGCTATACAGAGTCAGGTCTCAGGACAAAGGTCATTTAAAAGAAAACAAACACTGGAAGCAGAACACTTTATTCACCTTTGGGGGTGGTGCAGAGGGAACAATTGCAGCTGCCTTAACAAAACATTTTCAAAGAGGGAGAGGAAGAGAACGTTCGTTAAGTAAAACACTGTTAGGTTCTGAGGAAAAGATCATAGCCCTGGCTCTGCCTCAGAAGTGGCAAATTTAAAAAATAAAATGTATTCATTCAGTGTTTAGTTTTGAGTCACAAGCAGGAGAGACTGTTAACCTCTTGGAACCTGCATGCTGTGTTTACACTAATAAAATGTAGAAACAGCATTTTTAGAATGGTCTTCAAGAGCTGAGTAGGAGTTCGGGGATCAGGAAATTGGGAATAGGATAAGGAAATTTCCAGCTCTAGGTCACTGAAAATCATGCCCATATGATGGCCAGCCAGTATCCTCTGTGAATTCAGTTAGTGGGCTCAGTACAGGTCTTAGCAGACTGCCTGAGTGCAACAATTCAATTCACACAGACCATCACATTTCCATCAGATGGTATTGACTTTTGATAACATTAGCAGGGAGACCACAGAGGAGAAGTGGAGGAATCTTGCACTACACCTGTCCTTCATCTGTGGATAAATAGAAGAGGCTACTCATCAATAATCCATCGATCTTCATTTTTTACAAATAACAAACAAGGAAAACAAAAAAGAAATCAGACACTTAAGGCAAATGAAACTCCAGCAATATTTTCAATAAAACATAAGTGATGGAGCTTTACAAGTCAGATTCTGCTCATTAGAGTCTGCACAGAAGACTTCCATGGGGGGCACACAAACTACAGAGGAACTCAACTTGTGAAGCCTGGAACCTGATTCAGAGTTGAATCCAAGATTCACCACAGTTTTGGTAGGGAGTAAGCAGCATTCAAGAGGGAGGGCCTGTTTCAGATTCAGGGTTGCAGTTTAGGCAAATTAGAAAGAGAAGCCCTACAAACAAAAGTTTTGATTTAGATCAGAATCTGATGTTTCCCAGAGGTGTGGGCTTTCTGGGGTGGGGTGGGGAAAGGGGATTATTTTTGGTATTACTGTAGGACCCAAAGGACCTAAAGGATAAAGGTCACACTGTACAAAGCACTGTACAAACATACAGAAGAACCAATCCCTGCCCAACAAACTGAAGACAGAGAGGGAGTACAGGGTAATAGTAATGCATATATGTTTCTGCACAGGTGAGCTGTGGGCACAATTTATAGGTAGCATTATTTTAATGTTAAGTAAATATAATAGCATCAGTAGATATGGCTCGACATCTGCCTACCTATTATCAGTTGGTTTAGTTTTAAACCCTTTTCTGCTGTCTACACTAAAAACCTTGAACTATGGGAGTGGGTTAGGAATGCATATAGGGCACCAAACTGAGAACCAGAGGGCCCAGTTTCTACTCACAGTTCTGCCACAGACTTATTGTGGGACCCTGGGCAAGTCACTTCTCTCTAGACCTCAATTTTGTCATCTGTAAAATGGGAGTTATGATATCCACACCTTTTAAAATGTTTGAGATTGATGGATGAATAGGATTATTTCATGGCTAAATATTGATATTTAATCAGCAAACTCAATGGTGAGCAGTGAGGCAAATGTAACACTGAAAACAAGGCTCTGTTTGATTTGAATGAGACACAACTCCTCTCCCAGCTCAGGCAGATCAGCAACGTTTTCATTCCTTGGAAATGCGACTTCTGCCTTTTAAAGTAAGTGACAGAATGCTAGCACTAAGGCAGAGCCCGACATAATGCTGGAAGGCACTGCACAACACCTTCCCACATGGCTCTCCTACTGCACCTCAAATCTGCAACTGGAGTCTCAGCTCTCTACACTGCTGTGCCAAAGCAGCTTCCATCTTGCCTGTAGTTTCTGTTCCAGTCCTGGTCTACACTGCTCTGCCAGCATACCTCACTCCTGACCAGCAGCCTACCCTTCTACTCCAGTACTAGGCTATCCACATACAACTCAGAAGCATACCTCATTGATGACATGCAGCTTCCTGCGATTGCAGTCATGGGTGTTTCCTGATCGGAGACTTCGAAGTGTGTGACTTCAAATGGGTTCATGTTGCAAACAGAAGATAGTCTATAATGTCATCTTACTCTTCTATAGAGCGTTTCATGCAAACAACCCCAAATCTCTTTACAAACTGTACAAGCCGCTTAGAATCTACATGAACCCATTACTGAATGCAGACCACCAAAATGACTTCATTTCTGGGCAAAGCTTCATAATGTGAAAGGCTCCTGCAGTGACTGACTATATCCTCACATCCCTTTCTCCTTAGGATTCCCCTTCACAGGTAGGAAGGGAACAACACATGTTTATTTCCATGCTGAATCTAGACTGTTTGCAATGCCACTGATGTACCAGAAGCTGGGTTACTGGATTTTAGACCATGCCAAATCAGGTTGACAAAAGAGACAGCACTTGTGTGCAATTTGGAAGTGCCGAACTGGGAATAATCACATGGAATCAAGAAATAGAAAAATGTAGTCTGAATAAGAAAACTGCCTAACAGTGTGACCAGTTAGATCAGTGGTCCCTAAACTGTGGAGCATGCCCCCCAGTGGTGGGTGGGGGTTGCAGAGGAATGTTGCAGAGGAATGTTTTGCAGGGCCCAGGTCAGCCCCCATGGGGGGCAGGGAGTGGGGAGGAGTGGAGAGGGAGCCCAACCCAGCCCAGCTCTGGCCCCAGCTACAGCTCCCATCCAGCCCCTCCTTCACTCCAAGCCCAGCTCTGCCCTCATTCCCTCTCCACTCACAAGTCAGCTCCACCTCTAACCCCAGCTCCTCCTCCATCCCCAGTTCAGCTTCCAGATCTACCTTCTGCCCAAGCTACTCTGCTGAACCAACTGTGCAGTAATGGAGATGGGGGGGAGGGAGAGGGGAGAACGCAACAGGAAAAGTCTGGGCACCATTGAGTTAGACTATGGAGTAGTTTCTTAAGGGAAGTGGGGGTTGCTCCGCCCATGAATCATTTACAAACAAACTGACACATGACTGGAGATCACACTATAGGTAACAACCCTGCGCTGGTCCAGGGATGGACTGGATAGCTCTGTCCAATCTCTAATAACTGTGGGGTCAAATCCATCTCCTCTCATTCCTCTGCAAACAAGGAAAGGATCAGAAGCAGCAGAACAAGTATCATCTTACTCTACCTACAGCACGTGTGGGGAGAGGCTACTACATAGGGAATTTTTGCAGGGGCTCCGCACCCTCTGCACACCCAAAAGCTGTGATTTCGAGAAGTTCTTTCCTCACCTCAACAAGAGAACATTTGGGGTTGTGGTGACAGCCCTAGGCTGTGGAGTGACTCTGCTGCCACTTGTGGTCTTGGGTGAAGAATTCCATGGCCCTGACTGCTGTGGTTCTAACCACAGTTCTCATCAATTCAGCTGAAACACAGTATAGCCAAGGGCAACATACAAAGGAAACCTAAGTAATTCTTGGGTTCCCTTTCACTGAGCTAATAATTATGTTTATATGTTGAACCAACCCTAATAGTTTAGAAGTGTATCAATGAGAAGGTAATAAATCAGATGGAATAAGAGAAGACACACAGATAAGTAACAGTCATGTTCCCACCACAATATGAGGAATGGAATACTGAATCAGGTACTCAACTGACTGGCCAAAAATTATTTATTCTGGGTGTGTGCTGAGGAGTGTCAAGGCTCCGTTGAATTTAGCATAGGGCTACACTGTGCACAATGTATGTGACCAAAGAACATCCCAATGCCAGAGGGCAAGTGGCTCCATGATATCTGGTAGAGAGTTTCAGATAAACTATATTTGATATGTGTCATGTAAGGTAAGCCTGGGAAAAATAACACCACACTGATCATTAATATTCTTGCAGGACACATGTTTAATAAACACCCAAGGGACCATACAAATATGAAGGAAATATTGGGCTAAAATGTGTTTCCCAGACAAGTCTGGGGAGTGGGTAAGTTGACACCTCCAGCCAGGTGTAATCATTCAATTGGCCACCTCATGTCAAGTGGCCATTCATTCCCATCAGAGACGACAGAAAGAGATCAATTTACAGTGTAGCAAACACCAGCAGGGAAGAAACCACCATGGAACATCCTTCACCACCAGACTCCATGTCCCGTTCTTCACACTTGAATGAACTTTATTTTATTCGGGGAAGGACGGGGTGGGAATGTTTGGAGGAATCTATTTCAAAGGCTCACTGCACTATAAAGAGAGGGGCAAAGAACCCCACTTAAGATGACAAAGAAACCGAGCCTTTGTCTTTGGGGAGAGACTTTAACCAGAGGGGTGGTCAGCCATCCTGCTGGAAGAAGTGTGTGGTAAGAATCTTACCCAACACTTAGACAATAGCTTATTAAAGTCTTAGCATTACAAGGCATTTGCACTTTTATTCCACTTAGCACACACAACTTTTGTGAAGATTAGTTAAAGTCTGCACCATCCTTCTAACACTAAGTGCTACAAAACCAGCTAGTATTATTATTCCTAGCTTTAAAACATAACATGCTGACTTATGATGGAACATTTGATGCTTTCTTGCAATCCGACTTCGCCATCAGTGACCCCACGAGTGGTGTGCTTTCTTTATATATCTGTAGGCTTTCAATTGAAGTTCAAGGTTTTTGTCTGTATAGTACAATCAAATTTGATACTATTGTGCGTTATTCCTTATAATCCATCTCCCCATTGCCTTAGAACCTTAGTGCTATCCCTTTGAACCAGGAAGTAGCTCCCTGTACATGTACACTTCTATTTATCTAAACAAACAAATCCATTTTATCACATACCAATCTTAGAACACACACTGTGTATGTCTACACTGCAATGCAAGCCCAGGGTTCAAACCCCCACCTGTCTATACACAAATCTCAGTAACCTGGGGCTCAGATCCAGGAACCCCCAGGGATGGAAGGTACAAGCCAGAGTTAAGCCATGACCCAAGGTGTGCCACTGCACTCCATAATGTTTTATGGAAATATGCTAATGAGTGTGAATATGATGTAACTGGAATATGCTTTATGCAAAAGGTCTCTTGTAACGTATCATTACAAAGCTTATGACCTACTGAGTGCGTTCATCCCATTTGTTTGCATGCATTATGTCTATGGCCGGAGACAGGAGAATAAGGTACAAACTTGTATTACTGATGTAAATATATTAAGTGGAAGCCATTAACGGTGCTTCAGAATCAGTGACCTGTAAAATGTCTCTGTTTACTTGCAAACCTTCCTGGGTACGTGCAGGCCAGCCCTGGAAGAATGGAGGCTGGGGTCTCACAGGATATGTGAACATGTCACCTGATACTGGAATCCATCTTAAACGTGATGCTTTTCCATTTAGAAGGAGGGGTGGGGACCCAAAGAGACAAAAGATTCCCGTCTTGTGCCAAAGCTATACAAGGAGGTGGAACAGACAAAGGGGCTGCCAGTCATGAGAACACCCCTGCTTTCCACCTAAGATGTCTGCTGGAACTAACAAGGACTGTACCAGGGAAAGGATTGGGCCCAGACTAGGAAGAAATCTAGTCTGTGAAAGAAGCTTATTGGAACATCTCTGAGGGTGAGATTTACCTATATTCAGTTTCTTAAATGTATTAGGCTTAGACTTGCGTGTTTTATTCTATTTTGCTTGGTAACTTATTTTGTTCTGTCTGTTATTACATGAAACCACTTAAATTCTACTTTTTATACTTAATAAAATCACTTTTGTTTATTAGTAAACCCAGAGTAAGTGATTAATAACTGGGGGAGCAAACAGTTGTGCATATCTCTCTATCAGTGTTATAGAGGGCGGAAAATTTATGAGTTTACCCTGTATAAGATTTATACAGAGTAAAACGGATTTATTTGGGGTTTGGATCCCACTGGGAACTGGGTGTCTGGGTGCTGGAGATAGGTAACCTGCTGAGCAGTTTTTGGTTAAAATCTGCAGCTTTGGGGGCATGGACCAGACCTGGGTCTGTGTTGCAGCAGGCTAGCATGTCTGGCCCAACAAGGCAGGGTTCTGAATTCCAGGCTGGCAGGGAAAATGGGCTTAGAGATAATTTCAGCACATCAGGTGACAGTCCCAAGGGGGTCTCTGTGACAGAACCCGTCACACAAGGTTCAAGCCCTATTGGTCTGAAGCGCAGACACAGCCCCACTAGATTCGTGCTCTGGTTGTATGCCAAAAGAATTTCACAAGCCAGCTTTCTTTGTCCTCTGTACAGTCAGGATTGGTGAACAGTTAACTTCCCCCCACGCTGAACCACGAACAAAGGGATAGAGTGGCCACATTTTGGAAGGGCACCAGGAAGTCTTTAATGTGGGTGGTTGGACTTGGGCCCACATCATGCAGCATAGATGCTGGAGCCCCAGGTTGGGACCCAGGGTTCAACAATTCCTAACCTGGGGTTGCAAATGAGTGTAGATACTCAAACCCTAGGTTAAGAAACCAAGGATCTGCTAACCCTGTGCTTACATTGCAGTGCAGACATACCAACTGAGACATAGCAGGGGTTAACATTCACTCTTTCACAATGGTAGTTGTGAAATGAGTTTCACATACTCAGCAAGATATATCACAGCAGATCATGGGTGGCACAAATTACTTGCATTGGAAATAATGGTTGGTATCAACATGCAATATACACGAAGTGGCTGTTGCAATATCTAGATGATCATAGTGGTGCCTTTTGCCCTTAAAATCTAGTAATCAAAATAATTTGAGAGCCTTGGACTTGTGCTTGTTTGTACTGTATAAATAAATAACAATAATATATTTAATAAATAATCTGGTTCAAATCAACAGTGTTGATTAATATATTTGACCATAACATGCTAAGGTAAACTTAAACAAAATGCATTTCTAACCTGTATGTAAAAATGAGAGTAGTTTACCTGAAAACCAAAACACAGCAAACTCTTTCAAACAAGCTCTACAAAAACTATCATGAAAATTTACCTGCCCAGTCACAAATTCTACTCACCTATCCTTTACTAAAAATTACCAGTGCTATATTTCAACTCCTTTGTTAAACAACATTAAACAAACCCAGAAAACAGAATTTTACAAGGCACATATTCTCTCAAAACATATTAAATATCAAATATTAGGATCTAAAACTCCCGCCCCCAAAGTGCAGTTTCTGAACACAGAAATGCAAACCAGATAGCAGAGCTGTTAAATATCATTGCTTTAAATGAAACATTGCTTTGTAGATCCATAGTACAATTTTAAAATCGTTCTGTTGTTTAACTGTCACCCAGTGTAACAAATTCTGAGAAGCTGTAGCACATCTGAACCATGTAAATCCGTTGACTATGCCCCATGTCTCCTGAAAGTTTTATGTGCATCTTTTTTTTAAATACAGCCCAGCCAACCATCCTGTTCCCCACTAAAACAACAGACTCCTTGACTTCTGAGAACACCTCTGAGCTGAAAGTAAGGAGCAAATTTTTTTTAATGCCCCAAGACTGACATTATCTTGTGATATGGACAATTGAGGGGTTGGGACTAGGGAGACTACTATTCATGACCTTGACAGGATCTGAACTCAAATCTCCAGGGACTGCCTTTCACTTTACTGCGTTGCGGGGGAAATAAACCAATTCCTGACTTGAAGCTGTTTTTGAAAACACTCCTTTCATGTGTACCTAGAGTCAAGACACTAGAAACAGGACTAGTTTATACATTTTTTTTTTCATAACATTGTATGTGCAGAGTCACTGGTGGAATAGTTGTGGTGATGGACTCCCTATAAAAGGGGCATAGGGTATAAGGATCCCCTGATGACTGTCATGGGTGTCAGTTCTTTCACTCTCATACACTGCTAGCATCAGACAGGAAGAAGGCAACCTTTTAATTCAGATGGAACAGTTTGTTAGCTCACACATTCACATACTGGACTCACCTCCACAGTCCCCCCACCCGGAAATCGGATACCTCCAACACACATAGAAACTGACACACCTGCAGGTAGCCTGCCATTAGCTGATGGAAGCATGAAGCATGAAGATGAGACGAAGGAAATCACTAATGACATCATATGAAGAGTACAATCTTCATGAGGGGGGGCAGGTAATCCAAAGCTTTTTGATATGTGCTGGGTAACTTGCCGTACACAACTCATCCCAAAAGGATGTGCACGGAACACCTGCTCTATTTTCAGTTTGCATTGTGTGAACACATGGCAGCAGTTTGCTGAGAACTGCGGGAACAGAATTCTCGGGGGGTATCCCAGAATACTTTGCTTTGTTGTGTGCAGGCTCTGACTCGTGTCTCGGCTGGAGAGTGCTATAATTGTGTAGAATTTTGTCCAGTTTATCAAAAAATAGACAGGTCACACGTCCTCAGCCAGATTGTCTTCTTTTGTCCCTTATTTCAATGTACTTTCCCCTGAGCTGCTTGCTCTTTACTGGGCATTGGTTGGCGTCCCAGTCATGATACCTTGCAGGTATCTGCTTTGCAATGTCCACAAAGAGGTCTTTATTTCAGTGGCTGGCCACAGAAGCTTCCTGAACCAATGCTTCTCTCTATATAGCGATGAGATCCAGGGTTTCAGCACTCCTCCAAGCATCTATGTAAAACATGTTATGGGGTTGTGCTTGTATTTCAAGAATGCCAATACACTGGGATCCAGAAGCAAATAGACAAAATCTGGCTCCGTGCCAGCTTTTAAAGCAGAAGGGTCATCCTGGGAACTCAACACCAGAGCTGAGAGGACCCACAGGTAAACAGACAGGCCAGCAACAGGTGAAGCTGCAAGGACTGTGGGATAGCAATTGGAAGCATGCAAAAAGGGGTGTGCAGCAATTGTGTCCACATAAACAATAGATCAAACTAATTCAATTCCGAGCATATGTAGTCCACTTTGGAAGAGGATTCCAGAGTTCATAATTAACATGGAGTTGGCAGACAGTGAT
Source organism: Lepidochelys kempii (assembly GCF_965140285.1). NCBI lineage: Eukaryota > Metazoa > Chordata > Testudines > Cheloniidae > Lepidochelys > Lepidochelys kempii. The sequence continues at coordinate 24,118,337 of NC_136392.1, read as the reverse complement.
GGATTGCGTCGTGTGTATGCAAGTGTTTTCAAATTCTGATCCAGTTTAAAACCACAGTGTAGACAAGCCCAAAGTGAACTGCACATCAGTGATAGCTTTTCTCTCTCTCATTCTCTTTTTTTTTAAATAAAGGTGTCTCTCAGTATGAGACCCTGCTGACCAGAGAACTGCATGTTGCTGCTGCTTCTAACTGCAGGTGCAATTCTTTCCCTATTGGAATCAACTCTATCTAGCAAGAAGGATAACTGGCGACCTTAGCTATATGAACTATGAAGGTGCAGGGCCCTCCAGGGGCCCAGCACCAACACACCTATACTCTGCCAGGCAGAGCACTCCCCTCACTTCCAAGCTTGTGGTCCCACCTGACTCGTGTCCACAGACTACAACCATCAATAATTTCCCCAAGCCCTTTCCTACGCTACATGCCTCAGTGCCTCTCCATGGCTTCTCACTCCATGCAATGGGGTCAGAGTCCACAAAGTTTTAGAAGCAGGTGAGCAGGAAGGTTTTCACACCCTAAGCCTGGGTTCATGTACGTAGGAGACTCTTTAGGGTACATATGTCATAGGCATGTAGATTTGGGGAGCTGGATATCAGTGGTGGAAAACTCCATGGATCCTCATGTGCTATGTTGGACTGGAACTGCAAAACTAACCCAGCCCTCTACATAGGACAACGTCTACCTTGCCAACTCACCTAAGTTCTGCAGAACTTCTTAACTGAGAAGACCTTAGGCAACAATAAGGCAACTAATTTTTGATCTTGCTTCACATATTCCACTCCATGCTGTAATAAATCCTATAAAACAATCCCTACGTGACATCCTCCCAAATATAAATTAATAAAAATAAATTGAGTTTTGGAAGCTTCAGAGAAAAATCCTTGAACTTGAAGGTGACAAAATATAGTTCCTTTGTTTTGCATGAAGTTGGACGTGTCACTGCATTGGGAATGCAGCATTTTCTGGGCGGACTCTAACGTGTGGCTCTAATGTAAGTGACTCTTCTACAGCTGAGTGAAACTCTGTGGCATCACTTTTGTGGGGAATTTCCTGTGAATTCAGTTTGTCTGAACATCCCCCCTCAACCGAAGCTTCAGGTTCCAATGAACCCATAAACTCAAGTGTGGGAGGCGGGCAAAACTTCAGAGCTTCACCTAGTTTCCCAGTGAAACCAGATGAATCCATATGTTTTGCCATAGAGTTAACACTGACATATGAACCAGGCTGGGTCCCCTCACAAGCCTCAAGAACCTTAGCAACACTTTTGGAGAACCTGAGATGAGTTTGCAACACTGAAAAGCATTCCTAAGAACAAAATGAACTTCAGGTTTCATGGCAAAAGCACTAGTTATTTCCCAAAGGACTGCCTTCCCTTTCCTCTTACAGGCTGGACCCTCAGCACAGTGGATAGCAGCAGGCTTGGGAGGGGTGCTATCACAAGATGCTAGATAAAACTGAACACACCCCAGGAGATTTAGATCAAAATCCACAGGTATCCACACCCCAAAGACCACCACCACAATTAACATTAGCTGGTCCCTAGCTGATCTCAGGAGAATGGACTAGGCCCTGGAGTCTGACTTACCCTTCCTTCCCTAGTGATACCCCCCTAAAGGCCAGGATCAAAGCACATTAACACAGTAGAATGAGGAAAATTTACCCAGCAATGCCTGTGCACTACCTATTCTCCTGATTAAAAGAGAAAGTTTCTGTTTCCAACACCCTTCATCAGTCTGACATTTAATTAAGAAATGAAAACCCACCCACATCTACTAGACAGATTCTCACTCATGGCTTTTCTCCAAACTTCACTTTCTTGGTGAAACACCAGGGCACAGACGATTAAACTCTTTGGAGGAGATTAAAGTAATACAGAGAGGAAAACCAAGTAGATTTAGGCATACAAAGTAATGTAATTGCCATCTGCAACTCAACAGTAAAGAACGATTACAAACTAATGAGACAGATCCACAACTTTTATTATACTGATTTGTTGTATGAATTTTACATCTTTTGGCTATAAATTCCACACCTCGTCTTGGCAAAGTAATAGTTTCAGCAGATAATTATAGCTCTCCTCCTCACTTTCTATCGAGTACACACTCATGCAAACACACTTCATACATATTGTATTTTGACACCACTTTGCTATAAGTGTCATTTTCTTTGTTGGGCTCTCACTTCTTCCTATATATAACTTCTGCCCTTGTGCTCCCCGTAGCATCACTCTCTTCACCATAACACCACCTCCTAACATTTAACACTCATGGCTAGTATCATAACGAGTGAAGTGTACCCACTGAGGGAGGGAGGTGATTATAAATAACCAATAAGTTATCAAAAGGGTATGGGTGTGGACGACACATCAGATTTAACAAACATCAAGTTCCTGTCACCACAGGTATCATTCCTGGAATGGTAGGGGTAAGGCGCAGCCCTGTTTTCTTCTAAGGCAGACAAATATCGAGTGCTTGTCTACATGAACAATTAGTCCACAGCAAGGTGGGGTGTGAATCTACCCCACTCTAGCCTGCCATGCCCTAACGGTTCATGTGCACCCTGCTGACATGCATCAACAGTTATTTGTGGTCTTTGATCTAGTCCATGGATGTCACATGGGCCGCTGCTGTTTGCTGATTGGGCCGTGGGTTCAGAACCACGGATCTAGTGCCATTTCAAACAGGACTGGCTCAAAGCGCATGAACAAACTGATAACGAGTGTCAGCAGGGTGAACTTGGACAGTTAGTCCCTGGAAGGCTAGTGCAGGGTAGACTCACACCCCAGCTTGCCAGGCACTCAATGTTCATGTAGACAAGCCCTTATTTCCTTTACCTCCACTCATAGAGTTATATTCTGACCTCTTTTATATGGGTTCACAGCATGGGAAGAAGTGGAAGAGAGCCCTTCCCCCTCCTCTTGTGCTCTGTGAGAAACGCTAGTCACTCCAAAAGGGCTGAAGCAGAGACACCCCACCCTTTCCCTGCAAAAGCAGGGGGCTGACACATAGACTGTGCCTCTTTAAAGTGGGCAGAGGCCTCCTGCCTCCATTCCCCCATAGTCCCTGGACACATTCTGCTTAGAGCCGATCACAGTAGGCAGCCTCACTTCAGCTATTGCCCCTAGGCACGTGTCCCTCTAGACGTCCCATGATACAGCAGTGGCTGGTAAAACCACAGTCCATCCAGTCCATAGTGCATAGTTTATAAAATGGATTAAAATATCAGCCCATGTTGCCAGAGTTCCCCTTACTTGTACTGAAACAGGCTGTCATACAAAATGGTCAAGTGAGGCAATCCCCATGTCCCACTCATGGCCTCTAAGAGACAATCCCCGAGAGTGACAAATGTTGAGTCAGAAAAAAAACATCTCATTCCTAGAGGGATCCCAGTGAACTTTACAAACTGGTTTAAAAATGACATAGGAATTCCTCTAACCATCACTGAAATGCAGACCCCTCATGAAGCAGAAAGTGGAATTTGTTTAACAGCACAACTCTGCAAGGTACAGAGCACCTTCATCACCACTCAGTACCTCACAGAATCAAGCCCAGCACAGTACAGCAAGACCACACAACAGATTTGTTCAGAAGCGGTATATCACATACAAGTTACAACTACAATGGATTTTTCAAAAGGAAGAACACAACTATCCCTCATTAGAATTTGGCCAGGTCACAGGTTAATCCCTTATTTTTCCCCAAAAAAGTGCTATGGAGATCTTTAATGAACACAAATTGTGTGGAGTTTGGTCATACCTCATCTGATTAAATGTATCACAACTCCCCCTGCTAGCAATAAATATAATCTGCAGGACACCCCAACTAAACAAAGCATTTAAGCATACGTCCATTGTTATCCAGAAAAGCATTTAAACATACCTATTTAAGCCTCATTGAAGCCAAGAGATTTTAAGCTCATGATTAAGTACTTTGCTCAACAGGGACAGATGACTGAATCAGGGCCATATAGCATCTTTCATCTGTAGACAAAGGACTTTGCTGAGGTTGATAAACACCACTATCCCCATTTTGCATGTGTGGAAACTGATGTAAAAAGCCAACCTTCATCCAAAATTCACACAGCAAGTCCATGGTAGAGCTAGAAATAGAGCCCAGTTTTCCTGACTCAGTCTGGAACTCCATCCTTTGGACCATATACTGCCTGCCATGCTGATGTCTGTTATCCCAAACCTCATTTTCACATTAACCTTTTGTCCTGCTCTAATTTCTTTCAGATCAATGAGATTTCCCTTTCCAGACGCACAGGCTGAAAATGAAACACTGGCATCTCTAGCATCCATGACTGAAATATGCAAGATTAGGCATATTTTGCTAATTGTCAAGTAATCTGACTGGTTGAACATATACACATGCTTCATGTACAATTATGTTCTGATGCTGACTGAGTTTGTCCCAGGATGATGGAGTGGTCAAGTGCATAAAAGTGATCATTTCCTGGCACTGTCTGCTCAAAAACAATAACTCTGTTTGCTGTTTGTACAGCTGTCTCTCAAGTTATACCATCAAGCTGTTCCATATTTGGGTTCTCCTTGCCATAAAAAAGATTGAAAAGAAGCTGTTCAGAGCAAGTGAAGGATTGAAATAGACTATGTAATTTCCCAACCCCATTTTTCAATTTTAAAAAAATATATACCCACATACTTCCCATCTAAGGGTAATTCCCTGAAATATAGGCTTGCTGGTTGCAAAGGGTTTGAACACTGCTGCAAGCCAATCCATTCAAATTCAGCTTTAAGTAAGAGAAATGAAGACAAAGAAAACAAAACAAAACCCACAAATGCACCCTTGTCATAAATAGGAGGACAAGAACTTCCTTCTCATGCCACAGTAAAAATCCCTATTTTATTGTTCTATGAATAGCAATAAATCCTCCCAACCTGCCTCTCCCAGCAAGCAAGCCAGGTTTGTTTCTGCTCAACTCTAGCAGAGAAATGGTCAGCCTTGGCAACTAGATAATGTGGAGTGAAGAAAATAAATCTTTATATGTAAGTTTTTGGGACTTAGTGGTTAAGAGCTGTCTCACATATTGGTATTTATAGCAAGATGGAACACATTTTCCTGAGTAGTTACATGAAGGGAGACAAGGCTGTAGCCATGAATATTATTTAGCTGTTCACATGGTTTTAATTTGAATAAGAATACTCCTGCTGGCCCCGTCTTGGTACAACAGCTTCACTGTAGGAGAAACTAGGAGGGGGGAAAAACACTTTATATCAGCCATGCAAAACCGTCAGAAACTAGTGGAGAACTCAGCAGAAACTGGAGACCAACGCATAGGTCAGGGGACCCATGGCACCACAACCAGTCAGTTGGTTATGCTGACTGGAAAGGGGAACTCCTAGAAGCTTGAGAAAAGGATAGTCTGTGTGGATTATCTGAAATCCACAACAGTGGAGCTAGGAGTCCCTGATGGGGTGCCCCGGAAAACCGGAAGTGACACCCCTTTTAAGGATGTTTAAGAAACAATTTGTAACTGTCAGAGTGGATACCTACAGGAGCTGCCAATCAACTGAGCAAAGGAAACATAGTAAACTGGGTGTAGGTGTACCACAGGGACAATCCCTAGGCAGGCCTGTAACACACTTCCAATTTCCCCAGCCATTAGCAGGTTGACTAGATACTCTGGAAAAACAGGAATCCCACTCTGAGAGCCATTCCAGCTTCCCCGTCTTATTAAACAAACCTTTTCCCCCACAAACCTGGTTCGGAGCTGTGCTGCTGTGGAAGGGGATGTGCCAACAACTCTTTACCCTACCCAAACTGTCCCTGACTCTCTGTCTAAACTTTCTCCACATACTCTCACATCCTCCAAGCCCTGAGATGTGTGGTCTGGTTTTTCAGTTGAAAATCTGTTCACCCTACTCCACTCAGACCCTAACCCCAGGACAACCTCTCACCCTCTGCTACGAGACTGCTGTTTTCTCCTCAGTCAAGGACATACTTTTTCCACTTAGTCTTCCCCCTTCTACACTAATATAATAGAAATATTTCAGCAGAAAGAAATGATTTTTGTGCATCATATTTCAGAGACCCTCTTTTAAAAGTGGTGTTTTTCTCCAGAAGGCTTTCATCCCAACTCATAGACTATTTATGATTGTTACAGAAAGGCCAACAACTGACCAAGAACATCAGGCCTGGCCAGCTGGCTTGTAAAAGTTACGCCAGTCACACACACTGTATGGGTCCTTGTCTTCAGGGAGTGTATCAGCACAATACTGGGGCATCTCCCAGAAGCAACGTGTAACTGCTCCACCGCACAGCTGTAGAAAATGGACAAAGACTACTGCATTCTGGGCACATGCAGCTAAAGCAGCAAGTGCAAGAACTATATCTGGCTTCCTTTAGGGTGGGGACAATGGGAAACAAAGAACAATAGCATAGCTGAGACACTGAAGAGAAGGAAAGAGCTGCCTAAATACAAGAGACAAATTGGAAGGGGTCGAAATCTATGAACTTTGGGGAGGTCTATAAGATGATGTGCCATGGCTCAGTAGTAAAGATGAACTAGATAGAAATAATCTTAGCAGAAATATTACTTGATAAGATAGTGGTTATCAAGAGGAAGTGTGACTGGCTGATGAAAGTTAGAATAGCACTGAACAGAGACTAAATATTTACTATTATATGTGGATAGACACCAGAGGCTGTCTGTAAGACAGAGAAGAAAGAGGAATTTCAGATAGCCATAGACAAAGTGAAACGTGAAGTATCACAAGCTGAGTACTGATTATCAGAGCAGATCTCACTAGACATGTTGGATAACATAGTAAGGGCTTTGACAATTGTCATGGAGGATGAAGCTTTGGAACCAGAAATGAAGCTGGTAAGGATACCTTCGAGTTAGACAGAGCCTGTGCCCTGATTGTTGACGGTTCATACTTTGGAAAGAGGGGGAGCATTTAATTACATACAACAGCAGTGCCAACAGGTCCCAGACTGACTACTACCTAACATGACGAAATCTAAAAAAACATAAGAGACAGTAAAGTGATTCCGGGAGAGCAGACTGCAGAGCAACTCAGATTGCTAGTAATGGACTTGTGTGAAAAGATTAGTAGAGGAACAAAGGATAAAGTGAAGGAGGTTGGCAGATAGGGACGTTATTCTGAGATTTAAGGGTGAGGTTCTGTGGAGGTCGGACAATGACAAAACCAACCATGATGACACCACCAATGAGGCTTGGGGGAAAATAGCCAAACATGTTACAGAAAGCACAAGAGCTGCCTTTGGCGAAATGAAAGGAGGAAAATTCCATGGCAAGAAGTCATGGTGGTGGTCCAACAATAAAAGAGAATGAGGAGGAAATGCTTAAACAATGGCAGAAAGTCAGAATGGTGGAAAGTTATGAGGAGTACAAGCTGGTAAAGAAAAAGGCAAAAAGAACAGTTGTGGAAGCCAAGTGTCAGGCACTTGAAGTCTTATGTGCAGAATTATTTATGAAGGAAGAGGAAAAAAGAAATACACAGATTAGCCAACATCAGGCAAAGAAGCACTGAGGACTTGGGTCAGAAATGAAAATGGAGAGTATTTGTGGAAGGTGGATAAATCATTAAGAGATGCCAGTGTTCTTTTAAAAAAACTGCTCAATGAAGAAAATCCTGGGAAACCACTGAGAGTAGTATGTTCAAGCAACAACATCAAAAGACCTATCCCCATGGTGGAGACTCAGACAGCATTAGAGATGATGAAAAATGGGAAGGCAGTAGAACCCTATGGTGTTCCAACTGAGGGACTGATGATGATGACAAACTTCTTCGAATTAATCCTCTGAATTGGAAAAATGACTGACTTGAATGATCTTCCAGGATAAAGGGGAAGTGCAAGAACATAATCATTACTGACCCATCAAATTAATGAGTCACATGATGAAACAGCAGGAAAGAATTATCAAGTAAAGACTTTCTGAGGAACTTAAGTGCCAAGTAGGCAACGCCCAGTTTGGTTTTATGCCAGGACGGTCAACAATGCATGCAGCTTTTGCAGCCTGAATATTGAAGAAGTTGTCAAGGTTCCTCCCCCACTCTGAACTCTAGGGTACAGATGTGGGGACCTGCATGAAAACCTCCTAAGCTTACTTTTTACCAGCTTAGATTAAAACTTCCCCAAGGTACAAATTAATTTTATCCTTTGTCCTTGGAATATCCACTGCCACCACCAAACTCTAACTGGGTTTACTGGGAAACGTAGTTTGGACACGTCTTTCCCCCCAAAATCCTCCCAACCCTTGCACCCCACTTTCTGGGAAAGGTTTGGTAAAAATCCTCACTAATTTGCATAGGTGACCACAGACCCAAACCCTTGGATCTGAGAACAATGAAAAAAGCATTCAGTTTTCTTACAAGAAGACTTTTAATAGAAATAGAAGTAAATAGAAGTAAAGGAATCACCCCTGTAAAATCAGGATGGTAGATACCTTACAGGGTATTTAAAACATAGAGAATCCCTCTAGGCAAAACCTTAAGTTACAAAAAAAGACACACAGACAGAAATAATCATTCTATTCAGCACAGTTCTTTTCTCAGCCATTTAAAGAAATCATAATCTAACGCATACCTAGCTAGATTACTTACTAAAAGTTCTAAGACTCCATTCCTGTTCTATCCCCGGCAAAAGCAGCGTACTGACAGACACAGACCCTTTGTTTCTCTCCCTCCTCCCAGCTTTTGAAAGTATCTTGTCTCCTCATTGGTCATTTTGGTCAGGTGCCAGCGAGGTTACCTTTAGCTTCTTAACCCTTTACAGGTGAGAGGAATTTTCCTCTGGCCAGGAGGGATTTTAAAGGGGTTTACCCTTCCCTTTATATTTATGACAGAAATAAAGGGAGAAACATCAGTTATTACATTTAGTATTTGTGGACTTAGAGAAGGCTCATGACAGAATACCTAGAGAATTGATATGATGCTGTCTTCAGTCATGCAATCAGCCAGAGACACATGTTTCAACTATCATGGACACACATGGAGGCTAGTAGAACAGTACTAAGAAGCAGCTGCAACTTCAGTGAGCCATTGACTGTGAGGGTAGATCTACTTCAGTCGTAAACCCATTCCTATTTGTGGTTGTAATGGATATTTTGACAAAGGGAATTAGGGGAGAGCCTCCATGGAACATTTCCCTACCAACAATATTATTCTGTGCTGTGAAGACAAATACGAACTGGAAAGGGATCTAGAATGACAGAAGGTTGCATTAGAAGAAATTGGTTTATGAATGAGCCAATAACAAATGGAATACATGCAATGCTTTATTGACCAGGACAATGAGAAGCCAGTAAAACTAGATGGTTAGAGTTAAAGTCTGTGCAACAATTCAAACACCTCAGTTTGGTGCTAGGCCATGAATGTGCATGCAGATGTTAGGAATTGCATGAAGAAAACTTGGTGCAAATGGATGGAATTGATGGAATTCTTTGCAATAAGAATATTCCAAGTAAACTAAAGAATAAAGTGTGTAAGACCATGATTAGGTCAGCCATGATATACAGTTTAGAATGCAAGCCAATGAGGAAGAGAGAACAACTAATACTTCATGCTGCCAAAATCAGAATGCTCAGGTGAACGCTGGGTAAGACAAGAGTTTATAGGCTAGCCAATGAAACAGTATAAGCCATGATGCAGGTAGCCCCCATCATGGAAAAGATGAGGGAGTATCAATTGAGATGGTTGGATCATTTGAGATGATGTGATGTGGGATACGTTGGCCAGAGAATAAAAGACCTAGTAGTCATGGGACAAAGACTATGAGGAAGACCCAGAAAAACTGTGATTCAAGATGCTGAAGGAAGACATAAAGAGGGTCAGAGTCAGCTTCGAAGGCACACTTGACAGGCATTCTTGGAGACTCAAAACAAGAGCCACCGACCATGACTAACAGGACAAGGTGAAGGCAAAGAAGAAGATTGAAAGTTACTGTGATTGGTTTCCTCTTGAATGTATTTTGGGCCTAATTTTCAAAGTTGCTGAGAACCCCAAACTCCATTTGACATCAAAGGCAGCTGGAGATGCTCAACACCTGTGAAGATCAGGCTCTGTTGCACATTAATTGTTTTAGTGTAAATAGTAAAATATTTCTATAGCTATAGTAGGTGATATATACATAAAATCCTATTACTATTACAGAGGTGGTCTGCCCCAATCTGATTAGCTGCAGTAAAAAAAACAAAAAACTTCTGGATTACTTCCCCAAACTTCATTTTCATTCAGACTCCAGGCTGAAAAATGCACTGAGTATAAAGTGAATTTTAAATTCCTTCTTTCCTGAAAAAATCAATGTTTCAAACACTTTTTTTCAAGATTTCCTGCACTGAGAAATTGTCTAGATATTTATTGTCTGAAAATGAGATATATTCCTTCAGAGAGCTAAATACTTCATGTAGAGGGGAAAATCTTGCAGTAATGTCAGTAAAGAAAACATACATCAAAGCTGGTCTGAAGCGGATTGAAACAACTCACCCCCCCCCCACGATAATCATATCCTAATACAAGGACTGTATCCTGCACATCTAACAGCGGCCTTTGCTGGCTGGTAGTATTCTAAACTAAGAAATACTTAGATTCTGTCTTGTAGCCTTGTTTTGGTTTTGGATTCCCTGATAGTCTCCTACATTTTATATTTTAGAGAGCTGCCCACTTTCTATCTATTTTGGGTATTTGTATGCCACCCCATCACCATAGTAACTAAGCACCTCACAACCTTTAATGTATTTATCCTCAACACGCCTGTGAGGCAGGGTAGTGCTATTATTTCCATTTTACAGATAGGGAACTGAGGCACAGAGACATGAAGTGATTTGCCCAGGGTCATACAGGAAGTCTGGACCATCCTTCTTCCTACTGGGAAGATTGCTCAGTTATCAGAGTTAGGACCATGACAATTTTGAATCAAGAGGGGCCTCATGCAATGGATTGGCTGTTGTACAAACACATGGTTCTAATGAGCCTGCAGGAGGTGGGAACACAATCAATGTCATTTTCACCTATGGTTCAATGGTCCTGTACTGTTTTCTTCAAGTACAACAGCCTGTATCCTCCCACAGTGGAAGGTCACCATTTTTCAGGTGTACAAGCAACATTTGGGTAGGGAAGTCAGGCAGCTGGGTGACCAACAGCCCAGTGCGAAACACTCAAAATGGATGTTTGCTTACTTTTGCTCATGCAAGCAGCTGCATGTGTCACAATGGGTGGACAAACTCTGAAGCCAGGCTGGGATATTTTTCCCATAATGTGCTCTATTTACTATCCCAAGGTATGAATATACAAGAGTTTGTCTGTAATTTGAATAGAGATGACTGTATTATGTTGTAAGCATTATTGAGTCATGCAGAAAAGATTATCTATACCTTTCGTCTGCAATATTTCCTGAGTTTTGCATATATAGAGTCTTTCTTGATTTGTTCACCCATACATGAAGAGCAAGTTGTCTTCATTCTATACACATATACACACACTAGACAATGCAGTGTGCCATGGAAGCCAGGTCTATTTCTCAAGCTTTAATTTCACTTCTTAACACTTCTGATCTTTGTATTAACAGTCTTTGCCTTCACTACATTCTATACTATCTCCCAGCTGAGGGATGAGTTCTGTCACACTTACCAATACTGAGCAGTACTTCACTTTAGCAATAGCCCCGCTGAAGCCACTGAGACTAGTCATGGAGCAAGAGACTATTAAACAGCAGTATCAGTGGGGGAATCTGACCTGAATATCATTTACAAAATTCAGTTCATTTGCTTTTTACCCTCTCTTTCAATCAAAATATTAAGCAAGGATGCTACATGGAGAGAAGCAACTGGGTATAGTCTTTGTATTTTTTTTTTATTTTCTTTTTACTGAAAAGATCTAGAGCATATGTCACATACATTAAAAATGACATTTTGATTGTATGCCTCTCGCCTACCCAACATATGTTGTATATCTTACACAGTATGCTTTTTGAGGCTGTATCATCTTATCTTCCTAGCACAGACCTATAACTATTCTGTGTAGTGCCTCACAAGACACCTCTCTCAATTCACATTTTATCTTTATGATTCTTTATGATTCTACAGACAATTTTTAGCCCACATAAGAGTGCTTACAACCAGATCAATTAAAATTAATTTTCCCAACTACTTCAAAAGTTTTGCTAAATTCCAGGTATAGTACGACTACTGCACTCCCATTCTATCTGTTAACCTTGGTACTTCAAATCAAAAAGAAAGAAAAGGAAAAGATAAGTTTTCTATTTCATTTTTAATTAATTACTGGTTTATTTAATCTCATCTCTACTAGTAAGACTTCCTACCAACCAAGATCCTTAACTCACATTCAGTGAGTTCAATACGCACCAACACACACTGCAGATTTCCCTTGCTTTATCTTTCTCCACGTAACTCAGAATATTGCAGGGAATCTTCAGTGGAGGACCCTTATCCCTCCTCCTTTTAGCTGAATTCTCCTGATATGCTCCTCCTATGGATCTTCAGGTTGGTTTAAATGTATTAAAAAGACATCACACTGATTGGGATGCACAAACGTAAACAAAGTTAAAAATAATCTTATGCTTTATGCTTTTAACTCCCCATTGTGAATCTTTCCCTCAGCCCCTTCTTTAACGGGCAGGAAAATCGAATGCCCAATCGGTTCTCTCCTTCCCTACAAACGAAAAGCAAAATCTTAATAAATTGCCCTTTGATGCTTCAGTCTCACAACATGTAGCAGCTACCCACGCTGTCAAGCATATTTCCCATCCTCCATTAACACCAGAGAGAAGTTCCACTAAACTGATATCTGAAATTAACTCTTCTCCACCATATCCCGTACCTTTTTTGGTGGGGGGTGGGAAGTGGGGAAGAGGGAGGAGAAGAAATAAAGGGGGAGAAAACAAATTGGCTTCTCAGGGGCACTTATATGATGCTGTTCACAGCAACAGAGGCCTGGACACAGTCTGAAGTGGGTGGCAGAGTCATAGCAGCAGCAGAACCACCATGATGAGTAACCCAGAGGAACCTGTTTTGAACTTTGAGTGGCAAAGAGGTGAACAAAGTTAATTGCTGAGGATGTAGGCTTAAGCTTTCCGTGCTGGGAATTGCAGAATTATACTCATTTTGAAAGGCTTAGGCAGTTCTTTGAAAGTTCTACCTCATTAGGATTCAATGGCAAAGCAAAATAGGAGCACCAAGAGAAGGAAGCACTGGTGTGTTTCCTTCCCTAAAGGAAAAAATAGTTTCTCTTTCTTTGAGGAATTTGTTCTCTCCCTCTCTTGTTGGGTCAGGATTTGTTTCTGGTTCTTTTTGTCCCCCATACTAAAGTGTGTCTTCCAAAAGCTTGATCCCAATTCTAAACTACCCCACGCTGGTGCAGAATGGCTGCCATGGTCCAATGGAAGGTGCTTCTGGGAGTAATGACAAAGGTCCTATGACAATGGCTATTATCCAAGACGGTCCAGGCGCAGGGTCCCTAGCTTCTGATTGCCAGAAGCTGGGAGTGGACGACAGAGGACTGATCACTCAGTGATTGCCTGTTGTGTTCATTCTCTCCGAAGCACCTGGCACTGGCCACTATGGTAAGACAGGCTATTGGGCTAGATGGACCATTGGTCCGATCCAGTACTGTTGTTCTTATGTCCTCGGTGTCAAGGACCCAGTCTCATCAGGCCTAAAATAAGTTCAATATCACATTCAGACCCAGAACTTGAGCTATAGTGGCTTCGCTGCAAAGTTCTCTAAGATTTTGGAAAACTTTCAGCAAGCATAAGCTGAATCTTCAGCGAACCTGCCTTGATTATATCTTAAACCTGAAAGCATATGGAGGCTCAACCCTAAACTAGATCAAAAAATGGGAGTTTCATTTGAGTTTTGCTTTAAATTTTTGGTTTCATTCAATGTGAAACTCAGGGGATATAAATCCATTTGACCTTAAATAAATAAGATAGATAGGTACCTCTGGAAACCAAAATTTCTCACAGTTCAAATTAGGATCGTGTTCAAACCTGGAATCTACTCTGGGATGGTGTCATGCCTTTTGTCCTATTGAATTACACAGGTCTGTAGAGTAGAGTCCTCATATTTATCCACATTTCTGATAGAATTAAGGCAGCAGTACTGCAAACACTCCCTCACTCTGCCCCAACAACGTGCATCAGCCACAACCTGAAGAGACCAAACTCTACTGGAAATAAGGTAGTTCAGTTTCCAGGACCCAGTTACCCCCTGCTCAGAGGTTTCCAATTAGCCCCAACTTTTGTGTTAGCTTTTGTTATATGAATGACTCCATTCAAATTGACCATTCAATAGCTAATAAATGGTAGACATTTTTGGATTCTACTAAGGACTTGTCTATCCTGGGTTGTGGATACTAAGCCACAGCTTTTGAGTTAATCCACTTTGAAAATGCTTGCATACACACAACACAATTCATTATAGCACACTGACTCCCCATTTATCGCAAACTCTGGAGTCCTGTTTCAAAGCGAATTAACTTTACAGCAAATACCTGTGATAATGTCCCAGAAGTCCTACAACATACTTTGAACAGCCACTTGGAGCTGCACCAAGACCTGAGCTCTCATCATCATCTGAGGAGAAGCATCTGTTCAGGACACTCTTGTGGCCAGCCCCCTTAATAAAGATCTTTTTGTAGACAAATCTAGGCAGATGTATGTGAAGGGCTATGACTGGGATGCCGCACAGTGCTGGATAAAGAGCAAACAGCTCAGGAGTACCTACATTAAAAGGAGGGACAACAGGAAAGAAATCCAGCAGGGCACATGTCACCTGTTCCTTTTTTTTGAGGAGCTGGACAGGATTGCACATAACTATACAACCACCCAGTCCAAGACACTTGTGGAGCTGGCTGGATGCCTTCTCCCCTCTATTCACCAAGGATGACCTGCAAGATTCACTGGGGATGAGTTCAAGAAGGCTGATGAAGACATCTCCCCAGAAAGCCAGGATCTGTTCAGAACTCAGAATTCTGAAGCCAGACAGGTAGAAGGCAAGCCTATTTCCTGCCCCACCGCAACCAACCCCAAATCTCCAGCAAAAACCCAGACTGGATCTGAGGCTTATCCTATGGAGGGCACCTCAGTAAGTACTTTTAAAAATAGTTTACCCTTTAATATGCATTGTGTTGTTATTATGCTATGTTGCCTTGCTAGCTACTGTTCCGGGTGCCCTATGGCTGCAGCCATTGTGGGCAGATGTAAGCTAGAAGCCTTTCTAAGGCTGGGGTCCTTGCCTCCCTCCATTGACCCACTGTGACACTAAGCAAAGCTGTATTCACACTCTACACACTATTGTAATAATCTTTGTACAAAATATGCCTTGAGAGGTATCATTTGAAAACTAATAACTCACTGACCATTAGCATTCTTGTGTGACGTATGTACACAGTGGGTATTAAGCGTTGTGAATATATGCTGGACTTGTAACTAAAGGGTCTGTAAACCAGGTGTGTCAGGGAGACTTGTTTAACGGGCCTATCCTAAACAAACGAATGTGTATTTATCTCAATTTACATATAAGCAGTAAACAGACCCATCAAGTTAACAAGGGGTGGAGGCAAACCTCGCTCTAAGAACTGGGGGAGAAAACCGCATGACATCTACACCCAGCAGGAGAGAGAGGCTTAGGCTGGGTTTTACTTTTCAGAAGAATGCATTTCAAAGGCTTCCTCGTCTATACAGACAGGGAGGCTGAACCTCAAGTGATAAGAAACTGAATCAACTGCTTGTATACAATATTACTGTATTATAAAAGTGTACAGAATGAGGTTGTTTCTGAAAGCTAAATGACACACTGGTGATTAATTTCACTGTGAAATGTCTGTATTAATGTTATAGGAGGAATTATGAATACTTGTTGATATTGTGTTTTAAAGTGCGTGAGCAAACAAAGGAAGGAATAATTCCCACTCAGACAGGAGGGGGTCAGCTATTTACCTGTTTCCTATGTAAATTAAGCATGGCAGAATCAAAACAATGGAAGTCCAATTTACATACAGGGGGATGGGAAGTCCACAGGAAGGGAAGAACAGCATTAGCTTAGCTTCCTGGTGGGCACAGCAAGGTGAGCACACAGGAGGGCTTCCTGCCTCCTGAAGCAAGGTCACTGAACTTTGGGAGATATAAGCAAGAACAGAAGCTATCTTTGGCATCAATCACTAGACGACAAGAAGCCAGACATCTTGGAAGTTGAGAAAGATGGGTACTTCAACCAAGGATGGGGGTGCGGGGATTGCAGTCTCTGGAACTGAATACAGGTGAGAAGCCTGCTTAGGCAAAGATCTCTTGCACTTATGAAGACAAAGGCACCACCACCTTTGGGCCCAAGGGAGAGATCCTGACTGAGGAAAGGGTCAGTCACTATGTTGCTAGAAGGTAATGGGTGAGTAAGGCTATCTTGCACAAAAGTCTTGAACCAAAACTTGCTAGATTAAGTTTTAGACTTTCAGAAACGTATTCTGTTGTATTTTACTTGTAATTCTTTTTATCTTCATTCCTTACACTTGAACTCACTTAATGCTACATATATTTTTGTTGATAAATTTATTTTTTTTTTACCATAAACCAACTTCGTTCTGTATTTAAAGGGAAGGGTGTATTTACCCACGGTTAAGTTAATAAGCTGTGATGTGTTTTTGCATCTTTAGAGGAACAAATGACCCATATTATTTCTGGGAATTGTCCAGGAGAGGGCTGGACATTGCAGAGCACACAGTTTGGGGAGAATTTTGGACAGGGAGCATGTTAGGGTCACCCTACAAATAGTAACTAAGGTTGGTGGAAGCCAGAATGGGGCTGCAGACAGTCTGCCGGAGTCAGAGCTGCTCAACCAGGGCTGTCTAGCACACAGATACTCAGGGTGTCACCCGTATGTAGGTGGGCTCGTTGCGAGCAGCCCAGATTGTGAGCTACAACACCGAAGCATTGTGAGGCACCCAGGGTTACAGAGCAGGCATGAAACAACCCCTCACTGGTCTGGACTGCACCCTGGAATGTGACACCCACCCTGCCTGTTTGCCCTCCTGCCCTGTACACCTTTCCAACATGGCAGCTACTTTGGCTGGGAAATCAGCCTGTGTCTCATGCTAAAGCCATGAATACTGACCCCATTTTTAGGCCCACACCAAGGAAAGCATGTGCCCATCTACCTACTTTCCTTTCCCCTTTCCTCAGCTGTCCTGCCTGGTGAACACTGTCACTGCCTCCCCCTACCCATCAAAACATTGCTCGCCACCACAAGATGATGGCCAGCAGTGTGGCACATCCACCTGTACCACACCCCCTCATGTGCCAGTCAAATAAGGAAAATATTCTTTTCTGCCACACACATACACCCAGTTCACAGCTCCCTTCCACTCCTGTAAAACTTTTTTTTTTGGAGGGGGGGAGGGAAAGGGGGTCACCATCTTTGTGAATAACTTCACAGGGTATCTCACTTATCTGCCCTTTGTTTTTTTGAATAAGGCCATTTTCTGCTTCCTATCACTCACCTCAATGTAACGTCATTCAAAGTCAGGACAACTAAGAGGGATGTAAAGGGGATTTACCTTCCAGCTCACTCCCCATATTCACCCTGCTAACCCCTCTGACACCACATAACCACCTCCAAGCCACAGAAAAACTACAAAGCCAGACACAGAACATAATTCACAACCACATCCCCACTCCTAACCTCCAAGTCACCACGGCAAAGTTGCACTAGACAAAAATCCAAATGCAAACACCACTTTCCATTTCCCAGGTTCCCCAAGACTGGGAAGACACTTGGGGAGGTAAAAGCAGAAATGTATGTTAAAAAAAAACTATCACAGCCTCCCTAGAATATGAACAATAATCACTTGTAATTTTTTTTAAAATAACCCAACAGCTATGGCACCTGCACTGGACAGACCCTCAAGGATGGGGCTCTTAGCAACAGCAGAATGGATGACAAACCTGAGGGGGCGAACCTAGAAAACTCCTGAAGAAATGTTGGTGGACATCATCACAAAGTGCCCCCCAAACTATCTGAAAAATGCAGAGAGCTGGCGGCAGCATCTGAGCACTTAGAGGGAAGCTGACAAAGAATTTTCCAGGGGGATCGTTTCAGTGGCAAAGGACAGTGTGGCAGTTGCCAGGGAAAGCATTGCCATGGCCAGAATATGCAAAGAGGCAGGGTGATGCAGAAGCAACTTTTGGAGGAAATACAAAGCCAAAATGCCATGCTGCAGAGCATATTACTACTAGGGCATCAGGAAATGAAGTACTGATCCCAGAGGCTGCACCCTTCCCAGACCCCAGCTCAGAGAATTGCAGCACCTGGAAACCCACTCTTTTGAGCCCTCTATTGTCTCTGGTAACTTCAAGCTTTGGCACTCCACAACAGAAGACCCACAAATCAGAAGAGGCAGAGGTACACTCACCTATGACTTTAAGCCCCCCACCCCTTGTGTTGTGCCCTGAGCTACACTGGTGCACTTCTCTGCTGGTTCAATGAAAAAGTTCTTTGTAATTAGAGAACAGATTGATTTTTAAAATATACTGTGTCATAATTAAAAGCCATTGTTTCATTTTAGTTGAACGTTCACTTCTGTTTGTTACACAATAGATTATTTAATAACAAAAACTTTTAAAACATCATTCATGAGGAGTCAAAGGTGCACTTTACACAGAAAATAATTGTGTTTGCACTAATTGATGAGGTTTTACAAACACATGCAGGCAAAGACACACAGTGTCATGGGGCTTGCCATAACATTCCACTTCTACTGCCCACAAACAACACCCAACTGCAAAAATAATTCCACACCCCCTCCCCACCCACAGGCTAGCAGCTGGATGTACAGCTGCGCAATTTCATGCCTGAGACTCAAAATTAGAGAGTTGGCATGGTAAAGCTGCCTACAGTGACTCAAAAGTGAGAGTACCAACCTCCGGGCAGATTGTTAGGAAACAAGGCAAAACCCTCAAATTGGCTGAGTTCTAGACTTAGATTTCACCAACCAAATATCAAATGTAAACTCCTCATTAACTATAACAGCCTAAACATGGAGTCGCAGAGTGTTCCCTTGGGTACTCCGATCTATCTCGCCACCCAGGCAAGCATACCTTTGTGATAGATGGTCTCTTACATCAAGAATCACAGCAATATTCAGGTTGCTCCCAGTCCCAAAGGACCAGTCACTTACCCTAGGCCAATTGCACCTTAGATCTCACACTAAAGGCAATGCTTATAGCTAATACCATAATAAACTATACAAAGATGTATTAAACAGGAAAAGGAAATGAGTTATTCACAAGATTAAAGCAAGAAAACATAGATACACAAACGAGTTGCAATCTTAAGTGTAAAAAGGTAATCAAAGCTTCTCTAATAAGCAAGCTTTATATGTCCTTTAGGATTAACCGAGGCTGGGGACCTCTTGCTTATGCCAGGAAACCTTGCTTCCCAGAGTTTAAGCAGCACAGGGATACGGATCCTTCTTGTTAGGGGATTTTATCCCCCTCCTCCCTTGTGCTCAGAGCTGCAAACTCAGTGGTTGGGAAGAATCCATTTGCATGATTTAGCTTCACGGGGTGGGGGGTAGACAACAAACATCTTTTGTCCTCTTTATCATTCCACAATAGTCCGTTTGGTATTGATGGACCTTTTCCTGTTGGGCGGGACGTAACACCTTTTGTTGGAGACAAAACTTCACACTAGTTAAAGTCTCTTTTCTATCTGGTGACTTACACACTCAGAGAGGCTTACAATACAACCGCTCAGATATTATAAGTGAGATTAATGCATGCAGTAACTCACAAGCATTTAACAACATCTAAACACTAAACCCATTTAAATTCTTATAATCAAATACCAATTTTAACAATTCTAGCACAAGTGAGCCAGACTGATTCCAGCTATGCATTTGTCAGGGCTCCTTTGAGGCACAGCGACCTTGGCATGAGCTGGCACCTGGTCTGCCAGTGTCACAAAGCATCTCTAACAATTTTGCCCTGGTTATTTGTATTTTGTATTGGATTCCTTTCTGCCTGCTCAAATGACTCAGCCTCCCACCCATCACAAAGGTTTTATTCCTTAACTCTCACAAATATTGTGCAGAACACAACATGTTCCTATAATGTTCAGGACTTTTTTCCCTCTGCTTCCAACTTAATTCACAAACAGCTCCACCTCCCTTTTGAATGGCCACACACACTCCACTGTCACTCTGCAACCACTACAGGGCTGTTAAACGGTTCCTTCCTTCTGTCCAACAGCTGTGAATGGCTTCTTTAGCTAGAAAAGCAGAGAGTAAGATGAGTGTCCCAGGATAACCAAAGCAATGTCCGCACCATTGTTGCTCACAGTGCTTCTGGGCAAACAGTCCATTTTCCACTAAATTAAATAAAGCTGAGTTCTGAAAGACCCTAGCATTGTAGGCCCTCCCAGAACAGTCTGCATTTATGTCTGTAAATCTGTATCCCAGTGGTCAACAAGCCCTTGGAGCAGAATGGAGAAATACCCTGTTTTGTTTATAAATTCTGAGCCCTTTTGGGGAGGGTGTGAATCACAGGCACATGGGGCCCAATACAATTTGGAAATCCCATGCATGCAAATTCACAATAACCTTCTGAACATTAGCAAGCTTTATCACCCAGTGCAACATTTCCTTTTCCAGGGTCTCACACCATGCATGACAATGGCCCCAGGATTTTCACATGCCAAATTGCTATTGGTCCATAGCAAACCATTCAGGGGTGACAAATAATAAATCACTTGCCCAGGTGCTGAAAAGTCATGCTGGGAACTTGATTTGTACATCTTCTCCTTATCTCTTATTAAAATAATTTGGAGGCTTTGAAAGCGAAACAGATTTATGAATTCACAGAGGAACTGAAAAGAGTAATCACACAGTAATGGAAAAGGCAGAATTTTATTGATTCAAATTAAGGGTAATTTATTGAAAAAATCATGAGTCGCATGAAAGACATTGCCTAAAGACATAGCAGTAGAAACAAGCTTTGATATATTTTTTATATATACAGACACTCTTATGCTGTCAGATGCAATCCAGTTGATTGACTTTAAATAATTTAGCGTTATTGCCCTGCAGTCGTTTCTTTATATGATTACTGACCGGCACAATAATCTAAAGAGAGTCACAGGACCTCACTTGCAGGCAGCCGAACTGTTACTTGCTCCGGCTATGTCTACAGTACGAGCTGGGCTGTGATTCCCCTGCTCACATGCGCATACTAACGCGATCTCATTTGTACCTGGCACAGCTCAGCTGTGCTTCCGTTGCCACTCACCGTGCTACAGCAGCTGCACTGCTATTTGTACTCACGCTAGCTTGATGAGAGCTAGCACGAGGATATGCCCACGAGCCCGGGAATCGCGCTGCTCACTTGTAGTATAAACATAACCCAAGAAGTGTCATTCTCTTCTAGCATTTTAAAATTAGGGGCAAAAGCTGACCCTACTTCTCAGCTATTGCACACTTCTTGGGCAATGAAAGCAAGTGCGTTTGGGGATTCACTGTGTCATGGAATTTTCCTGGTCAGCTGCCCCTGTGCCTAATGGGAAGTTCCATGAACTAGTTAGTGGGTCCTTGTCTCAGAATTCTTAGCACTGGTTAATGGAATGACTGAAGTGGCATGGCTACCACTGAAAGGGTTCTGGTATGCATCTGAGCCCTAAAATGGTATTTCCCCATATAAAACACTACCAATGACTGATATATGCATGGATTGATAAGAGCCTTTTCTTGACTGTTATAGGTCTTTCAGGCTGGGCGTTCTCTTGCTGACTACTACACATGGACCCAGGCAATAGAACTAGACAATTCTCACTACCCCAGAGACAGATTACCTTCAGAAAGGTTTTAAGGCACTCATATACTCCATCATTCTGGGACGCCAACGTTTTCTAACCTAAAATTCCCTGTCCTCCTTTCCATTCTGTGTCCACTACAGCTGTAGTCTTTGGAATATGGCATCAGGCTGCAGTTACTAAGAGTTACTTCCTGTACAAGTAATGCAAGCCAACCCTAGGTATGGAGAACAAGAGCACTGCCTCCATTCTGCTCTGGCATTCAGCCATTCCAAGAGAGGAGCTTCACAATTTGTTCCTACTCTCATTCATTCAAATCTGGCACTATTGTTTTGCTGACCAACCTATTGCAGAGGTTGGCATACCCTTAGCCTTCCGACTGATACAATTTCTTCAATTACTTATCACCGGGAGATCTATGTGGGTTTTTGGCTTATCAGAAGATTTGATCCAAACAGAATGAGTACCTAAGTAATAATGATAAAGTGAATGGCAATGAGGTATTTTTGTAGCTCTCCTCATCCAGCAAAATTACATCAGAGATTGAACTTCTATTAGCATTCAGACACCAATTGCTTCTCATGTAACATGGGAAAAGCATCTCCAAATAAATTATTACTCTCCATGGGCCAAACTTTTAAAAGGAGCCTCAAGCTGGACTTCATTGCCCACACACGTTTTGAACATTCATGTGGTTCATAAAATTCTGTCTCCTACTAAAAAAAAAAAAAAAAGCAATTCAAGGGGCTTGCATGTATACATCATCTATCATCTGTGTGCACTACTATTAATGCTAGAAGAGCAACCAAGCACAAATGTGAGGCCACTTTTTGAAAAATTGCTGTATTTTTTTTTAAAAAATTCCTTTTATGGATACCTTATGCAAATGCATGACTGCATATAATTTATAATTAATTAAATAAACCTATAATACAACTACTCTGAGAAGATTAGGAAAATAGCCTGAAATGCCAGAGATTAAGAATCTCACAAATAGCAAAATAGTACAACAGATTACATAAAACTAGGTAGTAATTTGTATTCCCAATTTGCAAGGAAACTGTGATCAATAGGGATAGAGAAGATGTAAAATATAATGAAGAACTGAAATGTGTGTGGGGGGAGGTCAATTTAATAATATGGGGCAACAGGCTCCAGAATAGAGAATAAAATCCAAAATTTTTGTTAGTAAATGATAATCCCCTGGATCAAATGGCAAGAAGAAAATGTATTCCCTTGGTCTTGATGAAGGATACAATTCACTGTACAAAGAACCCAGAATTGGAATAAACATTTATATTGCTCCCCCCGCCCCGACATTGTGTTGTATTGTAGCTGTAATGTTTTAAACTGAAAGCTCTAGGGGAATAATGTAAGCAACCAGAAGGCAATGTCAGCCAGGACATTTCTCATGAGGAGTGGCATGGCTAAACAGACCTGCTGTGCAGTTCAATCACTGCATCAACTTTCTATTCATTCTTACTATTTTTAACAAATTCAAAGCACTTTTGCCTCCTGCTGATTGGAGCATGATTCTACTCCAATAAGCAATTGTAAAAAAAAAAAATGGCATTGTGTGATTCCATATTTAGTGGCTTCAGAATTTCCATATGAAATTTCCATAATATCATTTTACAGCTGATAAATACAAGATGGGCCAGCCACTGAGTTGATGTAAATGGACACAGCACCATGGAAGTCAGAGGAGCGATGCCATTTATTCCAGATGATTATCTGCTAAATGTTTGTGTTTTGTTTTTCCCTTCAAACTGCCAGCCTTACAAACTCATCCTGGGTCCAAGATGGGTCTCTCTCTTCTCATATGTCAATAATTGTTCTGCAGGCTAAATTCTGCCCAAGTGCTCTTGTGCAGGTACCATTGCCTTCAATTACGTTTCCCAGACAGAAGTGATTGATATGTAGCAAATAGTTGAGGAAGCACAAGAGATCAAGGAGAAAATGAGCTGAATTCTACTTTTGTTGACTCTGCAGGGCTAAGAAGATAAGTTTTTGCTCCTTATATCTATAGGAAGTAGATGAGACACTTCTACTTTGGGAGTTGATCTGCTCTCTGTGACGGTGCTATTTTTACACAGTCATTTTTCCAGAGTCACACCAGACCTTTCAGTTCATGTCCATTCATTATACATGGGTTTAGTCACACAATGCTGCCAAGTGTGGCCTACCTGAAGCCATCTATCATCTATGCCCAGTGCTTTGCAGAACTAGGTATTCAGAGCCTTTTAGAGTCAGAAAGTGGAGTCAATTCTCTATTCTCCTGATCTCAACCACAATCTGCTTTGAAATGACTTTCAACTGCAACACATTTGGGTTGCTATAAAATCCTTGTGTAAACACTTGCCCGGGAGTCGCACACAACTGGAATCTTATTCCCAGCTTCCTATATCATCATTCTGGCTATGGCACATATTCATAATCAGTCCAACTTTCCTTAGTGTAGGATATGAATGAAGCAGAACAAATAGTCACATCTAGGACAGAAGTATATGCAGTTTAAAGCAAAAGGAAGAGCAGCCAATAGAGCAAAAGCTTGTTAACTTGCTTTTCAAGGTTTCAAGTCATGAGAACATAAAACTTGATAAATGATATCCACAGGAGTATTTGGATACCTGATATTTTAAGCTTCACTCTCATTTTTCATTAGTAAAAATATAAGAACATAGAAATGGCCATACTGGGTCAGACAAATAGTCCATCTAAACCAGTATCCATTCTTGCAACAGTGGCTGGTGCCAGATGCTTCAGAGGGAATGAACAGAACATAGCAATTATCAAGCGATCCATCCCCTGTTGTCCAGTCCCAGCTTCTGGCAGTTGGAAGTTTAGGGACCCCCAAAATATGGAGTTTCGGCACTGACCATCTTGGCTAATAACTGTTGATGGATATCTCCTCCAGGAACGTATCTAATTCTTTTTTGAAACCAAGTTGTACCAAGCCCTCACAATCAGAGTAAGTTTTTTCTTCTCCTCCTTTCCAAATCTGGAGATTTCCCTATGCTTTTGGAAGTAGGAGAAAGAATGCACTCAACAAAGTCAGACATTGGGCAGGTAGAAGCTATTCACATTGTTTCACAACCCTACCTATGGACCTGAATCCTGATGGGCTACATTCCTGTGCTATTTCCTGCCCTGAGCCAGGTGTACCAGATTACATGATGGTTAGTGTGATGTGGAAAAGTGCCCATGATGGAACTACAATGAAACCAAATCATTGACAATTATGACCTACATTAGAATTTTAACCCAACGCTTTAAAGGTAAAGGATTTTTTACATTAATTCACTGTGTCATCATATCCTCAAGCTTCCCAAAATAAGAGACTGAGTACCTGTAATTAGGCTAACATAACATGTAGCTAAATGTTCCCATTATGAGGATGTTCATTTCGTTATTAGGAGTATGGTACAAAGAGTACTCTGTATGTTGAAGGAGGGGGAAGAGGAGGAGGGGAATCTGAGTGCCAAAGCATAAAACAACAATCTGCAATGAAATCATTACTACTCAAAAAAAAGGGGTGGGGGGCGGGTAGCAGAGAAGTCTGGAGAGAGAGTGCTCTTACAAGAATAAATTGCTTAGTAGAGCAGAGTGAATAATTAATTGATTCTTTGGTGAGGTCACATCAAAATGACATTTCTGAAACAAAAAGTTGATTTGAAATGAAATGCCAGATTGGTTCATTTCAACATTTTCTAAACAATCCATTCAGATATTTCTGAATTTATTTATTTATTTATTTATTTTTGCCAAAACTGTTTATTAAATTTGACCTGAATTCACAAATAGTTTTGGTGTCCTGAAAAATGCAATCTTTGGGCAAATTACTATTCATTAAAAAAAAAAATCACTCATCTCTACTGCTTAGTTTAGGTCTCTCTAGCCTGCTTTGCTTTGTCTCCGTTTTGCTTTTATCCTTTTTTCCCCATTCCCAATCACTTACTGACTGTGCTACAAATATCAACACAGATCAATGACCTGACAGCTGTTGACTGTATTTGGAGCTTGAGATAAGATGCACGGCAGATGCTGCCTTCTGTATTTACTACAGCACTAAAAAGTTCCAGTGGAATGTTATATGCAGTGTTGTTGTAGCCAGGCTGGTGCCAGGATACTAGAAAGACAAAATGGGTAAGGTAAAATCTTATATTGAGCCAAATTCTGTTGGAGAGAAAAAAACTTCTGAGCGTACACAGGGCTCTTCTTTAGGTCTGGAGCATGCACTCAGAGTGTCACAGCTAAAGGTAAAAATAACGAGGAGCCCTTGTGGCACCTTGGAGACTAACAAATTTATCTAAGGTGCCACAAGGACTCCTCGTTATTTTTACTGATACAGACTCACATGGCTACCCCTCTGATAGCGAAAGGTGGAATAGATTGTTTAGAATACACATATTTCAAGGAATCATTCAACTTGAAGTGGCCAGTTAACACCTCACCCGTCATAGAGGGAAAGAGCATAAAAAAAAGCTGGGGTGGGTTAGTGTGTTATAGATTGCTGTAATAAGCCATAAATCCAATGTCTCTATTCTGTCTATAATTTTACTGTCAAGGAAAGTTATGAATTTAAGCCCCTAGGCTCATCTTTTGAAGGTGTTGTACAGGTTTTCTTGAGGATGAGGACAGAGAGTTCAGATATAGCATGATCACTTTGTGAAAAGTGTTCACCCACAGGTGATAAGGTGATGTCATCTTTTATCATTTTTCTGTGTGAGTTTCACCCACATAATTGTTATTGGGGTATTTTCTTAAAAAATGTTCTGGTGTGGTACACCACATGCTGTGATAGGCCTGTGTAGGTGTTTTGTTGCGGTTGAGGTGTTTGTAGCAGCAGAGTTATGTCTACAGGTTTTGCACATATTGTTCTGGCACGGTCTGGTGTCGCTTTGAGTTGGTGTGTCCTGGTCTGTGGGGGACTTTGTTTCTGATGGAGAGCTTGGACAGCTGGGGGATTGTTTGAAGGCCAGAAGAGGGGGTTCAGGAAAGTTTATTTTTTTCAGTATGTGATCCCCATTGAGTATGGGTTCCAGCATGGGGTGATAGTGATAACTAGGGGCGTGCAGTCAGAGGGGGTTTTATTTCTCTATTGAATCAGGTCCTCTTGGGGTATTTGGGTGGCTCACTCCATGATGTGATTTACTTGGCTGGTAACATGTCCTTCTGTGGTGAAGGTGGTTTTAAGTGTGTTAATGTGCATATCCCAGACTTTCTCCTCTTTCTCTCTCTCAGTACATTTCCTACACCTAAAGAGCAGCTCTGTATAAGCTCTGTCACCAGCAGAAGTTGGTCCAATAAAAGATATTGCCCACCTCGCCCACCTTGTCTCTGTAATGGAGTGTTAATGCTCAAAAGGGATAAATACTGTACAGTGGCCATAGTAGGAAATTAGTAATGAAGGAGTTAAGTGAGGAAAACAGGTTTCTCATTTAAATTAAAAGCCAATCAAAACCTATAACCAAGTCTCTCTTGGGTACTTACATAGCCCTATTATCATAGTACCTGAGTGCCTCACAGTCTTTAATGAATTTATCCTCACAACATCCCTGTGAAGTAGAAAAGTGCTTTTAGCCCCATTTTACAGATAGGGAAGTGAAGCACAGAAAGATTAATGGAGTTGCTCAGAGTCACACAGGACGTTTGCAGCAGAGCATGGAATGGAACCCGAATTCCAGGTTAGCACCCTAACTACTAGACCATCCTTCCCCTCTGCACCATTACTGAAA
Organism: Lepidochelys kempii; assembly: GCF_965140285.1. NCBI lineage: Eukaryota > Metazoa > Chordata > Testudines > Cheloniidae > Lepidochelys > Lepidochelys kempii. The sequence continues at coordinate 24,090,800 of NC_136392.1, read as the reverse complement.
ACATTTGGGTAAACTGCTGTTTTTGCCAATGCACCATATATTTCTCTTTAGCTCAAAAACAGGATGTAACAAAACTACCACGGCAAACAGTGTTCCTAGAGTACATCTAATCTGAATGGAGCCTGACAGCCCCAGAAATCTCAGAAAGAGCATAATTTAAAATCCACAGAGATTGAAGACTGAATAAAAGATAAAAATCTGAATCCAACTGACCCTCCAAATCTTTTGGAGTTAGCTAGTCATCTCACGGGTCTTCTCTTTCTCTCTCCACTAGGAGAATGGTTTGTTAATGTTAAGTCTTCTCTGCAGAAATGCTAAGCTCCATTTCAAAGCAGAAGATTGTTATTACATATTAATGCCATCCCACATAGTAAAAGCACAGTGCACTCCAGGGACTTGAGTGTGGAGAGGAAATGCTATTGAACAGAAGGCAACATGTCTTCATCTACACATCAATCTGGGGGCATGTCTGCTTTGGTGGCAAGGGGTGGAGAAAACAATTGCCACCTTAGAGAAGAGCTCTGCTACATCAGCTGTTACCTTCCGCAACAAAATGACAGCTCTGTGAGGGGCAGCAGAGGCAGAATGGGCTGCAGCAGATTGCAATGTGTTTAGCTGTTAGTAATATTTATAAGCAGTACTATTTATAAGCAGAAATATTTATAAGCAGTAAATTCAGAGGATGGTACATTGTTAAATATAGAGGAGAAAAAGCAGCCATCTATTACATTGGCTGAAATGCAAAATTCCCGAGGTGAGGGGAAAAGAATGGTTTTTCAGGGACTGTGACACATGCAACTACAGATATATGTTTGGTTTCAGAGTAGCAGCCGTGTTAGTCTGTATCCATAAAAAGAAAAGGAGTACTTGTGGCACCTTAGAGACTAACAAATTTATTAGAGCATAAGCTTTCGTGAGCTACAGCTCAGTTCATCGGATGCATAGAGTGCAAAATATAGTGTGAATCACCCACTGAAATGAAAAATACTTTTGTCCTTATCACACAGGCAGATGGCTGATCACAGGCAGAGGACTAGGTACCCCAAGTATGTTATCAAGGAATGCATTCGCGGATACTTGATTTTGATAGAATTGCAGATTAAGCCTCAGCAAATAGTCTGGTCTTGGAGACCTGCAGAGGTCCCTTCAGTGTGGAGCACAGCTTCTAATACACAGATATGAATGACATAGAAGAGTAGTGGCGACAATTGCATATCTCTCTGCTGCTTCTTAGGGAAAGAGACTTCTCCGAGGATTCCTTTTATCTCAGACTTTATATTTGAAGAAAGTATCAATACCATGCTTTCCCTATTAGATGTTTCAAATGTCTTTATATCATTATCTCATTATCCCTCCTATTCCACCAAAGAATGCAGAGTAACCAAAGCAAACACTGAGCTATCCATTTACAAGGAGAGACTGCAGTTCATCAATACAACTTCTTCATTTGAAGACTATTAGCAACCCACTCTACCTGTAGGGGATTTCTCCTAGTTGAGGCAGGCTTTTGCAAAGGTTTATAATGCCTTCCTTTCTTGGTATAAATCTCTCAATAAAGCAGCTAAGAATAGATTCACCTTCCCTGCTGCTGCAAGCATGTTGCTGCTGGGATTATAGGAGTTAAACTAGTAGCAGGCAACCAGGGACTTCCTCAGAACTCTTTCATAAGCAGCTTTCTTGGTGCCTGATTACCATCACAGAGGAAGCCAGGAGTCTAAGAAACTTGGCTGACAGCAGAGCAGACCTTTGCCTCAGGCGAAGCAGAATGAGTTCCCACAGTTCCCAAGTCAGTGTGATTTATAGCCCAGGGCTATGTCTTATTATTCCTGACCAAGCCAAGGCTGATAGAACATTGCACATTAGCTGGGTGACGGACTTGCCTCTTGCCTCTGTTGCTCTGGTGCAGTAGCCAGAAGTTTTATTTAGCTGAAAATCCGGTTTACTGTCCATGGAGATTGGGAAAGAGCAAAGTGAAGTGGTAAAAAGCAGACATATATCTGTTGATTACATTATCAAGGAAAATGATCATCTTGGATGTAGCAAGCAACACTATTTGCTTAGTTAGGGCATAGTGAGCCTCAGCAAGGTCATGCAAAGCATGAATGAGATGGGCTAGGATGCAAAATGCTGCTTGGGTAATTTGTACGGTACCTACACATCATCATGGTGGCTTTTGTAAAAGTTTATAGGGTTAATAATGGTAGCCATATATTTTCAGAAATGTGAAGGCCTTTGTACAAGACTGTGACAATTTGAAAAGTGGGAGTCTCCTAAAATGGACGTCAGATTTAGAGTAGCATCTAGGTTAAACTGCCTGGACAAAGAAAGGTTTCCTTTTTAATTAAACTAGTAGAGAATTAACCACCTGAGCATAGAAGGTAAAATTGGGGAGAAAGGCACGAAACATTAGCTGTATTCATATCACTCTCTTCCCCTAAAATCTAACTCATTCTGGAACCACATAATTCTGTGGGATTTCCCCAAAGGAAGAACTATATTAAAATGCTCTGCTGCCTGTGTCCAGTATCATTCGAGCCATAATGAGCGGTGTTTATGGCTCACAGCTTGTGTGATATCTATGGAAGAAGGGAATTCACTAACCCTGCTCAGACTGTCTGGTCAGTGGCTGGCAGACCATAACCTCCTGCTGGAAAATGACCACCACTTGTGAAATTTTTTTCTCCGAGGTCTAAGGAACATGCCATTTGGGCAGTAATGAAAATTAGAGAACATTCGTATTTTATGGGCATTCATTGTACTTGATGCCATCCAGAACTATGGAGGGAGGAAAAAAGCAGGTAGCTTGAAACATATGAGGTGATATAATGCACACACTCCTACACAATCAAAAAATGGGGAGTTAATACCCTGCCAAAGTGTGCATTCCTATATGCCTTGGAGAATACCATGCGTGGTTCTGGTCAGGGCTTTACCTGCTTATTAATGATAGGAAAATAAGGCGGGGGTCATCGTAAGTGTTCTACAGAATCCAACTAATTCTGTGGTACACCTTAATCTGAGGAGAATCTGGGCTTCATGAAAACCTGAGGGTATAGACAACCTCTAAAGGCAACTGTCCAAACCTTGAGCCCATTAATCTGTGTTGACCAGACAGATGGCAAGAACTGTGGTGATTTTTCCTGTTGACAAAACCTGAAAGAGATACCTGAATGGCTGCTGAGAGGAGGGCTTCCTGGACCTTTTCAAAGAGAAGGCAGGAAATATCCCAGGGGAAGTGAAGCAAGGATCATCAGTGGTTGGAACAGACAATTGTCATGTTTAGGGTCCCTGGGCTAGAACTCATGAAAGAGGGGACAACTGAATTCACCAATGACTTTAGGGGACCATTGAGGGGCACTGATGTCAGACTTTGAAAAAAGGACAAGAAGTAACCCATGAAAGAAGGTTGTGGTCCTAAGAAACAGTAGAAAGGTGGATGGAACTTGTAGCAAAGAAGAAAGGCTTCAGATTAAACTGTGACCCAGAACAGAAGCATTTGGATGCAGTGGGTGGACGAGTTTGATACAAGACCTGAGCTGATGGCGAAAACAAACAGCTGTTGGAATGACTGTTGGCAAATTTATTTTGGACTTTTGTTTATCTCACATGGGGGTGGAGTTTTTGGTTTGCTGGAAGGCTAAACTACTTAGAAAATTCAGGGAACTTAGGCAGTTCCATGCGGATAAGATAAGCTCCTCTTCAGATGTCCTTGTTGAGCAATATCCCTCTGTCTACATACACTGTTTCCACAGAACTGCCAACTGTTTCCAGCTTAGGAGAAAAAATATGAGAATCAAACTTAGGTGGTTTCAAAGGACAGGTCACTATCACCAAGACATTTGGGCTGCTTCTCCCTCTTGTCAGACCTTACAATTTTCTATGGCCCTTGATTAGCTGGTCATCATCTCCAGTGGTTTTGTCATTCATCTACACTCCCTAGCGCACAGCCAGCTGACTGGGCATCCTCTTCTCAATCATTCTGACTTTCGCTGGATGATTAGGAAGACAGCATACAGCCGGTTGATGCTGCTAGGCTCCCAAATTGTGATTTCAAGGTGATTTGAGCTCCCTTCCTCCTTGGTTCTTGACAGTGGGAGGGAAAGCAGAAAGCTCTTTTATTGTGTGTGCTTGGAGCCAAATAGGGAATTAACCAGTCTAGCACTGTATCTGCTCCAAAGTGTACAGAATGTCAGGGGGACAATCAATTTCACAATTCTATAAAGCTGATTGAAACATGATTACACAGCAAGCCAAGGGATCTTTTTTCTAAGGCTTGCTGGCTGCCTGAGTTTCCCAGGAACAATTGCTACTATAGGTGAATTCAAAGGGGAGCTGGGATGGATGTAACTTTCAATCTTATCAGAGAGTTTCAGACTTTTTGGGTACAAGACAGAAGTTAATTGCACCAAGTGTTACACAAAGAGAGTCGTTTGAAAGAGTTATCTTCTAATGAACAGGACATGGCGGGACAGTGAATCCCCTCCCGCCAGCACTGGACCTGAGTTCAGAGCTAAAAATAATGTTTTATGGTCTGAAAAGTGAGATCATTTGTGGCCTGGGAGATCAGTCTGGGCTAGGGTTATGGCTATTCCTACATTTTCTCCGGCGAATAACTGATATCCAGAGGGCAGGGAGACAAGAGATTTTTATCTGGCGTTCTCACCATCATATTCTTTTCTTAACTGAATTTGTTGCAAATATATTTAATGCTAAGAACAGGTGCCAGATTGACAGCACTGGAGAATGAATTCCTTTATTTAAGCTACAGAACTGGTACAGCATGGGCAACTGCAACCTGCCTTCATGCTCTCTCCCCTGCCCCCACAAAAATGCATCTCAAGATTAACCTTCTGAAACCACTTCAAGACTAGGGAGCTCCATTCACTTCCTGACCTATCTACTGAGAATAATAAATACAGAACTCATTAACACTTAATACCTGACATAACACGGGAGGTGGGAGAGGGGGCCAGTGGCAGCAAATCTCAGAGCCTGGGTCAACCTACTCTGGCTCATGCTGCAGGGTTAGAAACAGCAGTGTAGACATTTGGACTCGGGCTGTAGCCCGGGCTCTGAAACTGGTGGGGGCGGGCAGGGTGTCAGAGCCTGGGCTCCAGCCCAAGCCTGCACGTTAACACAGTTATTTTTAGCCCCACAGCACAAGCCCAGCAATTTCAGTTCAGCTGACTCATGCTCTGAGACTTGTTGCCATAGGTTTTATTTTTGCTGTGGAGATGTACCCCCAGAGACTGAAAGTACTACATGGTCCTATGCCCAGTATTTCCTATGCTCAGGAATAGGGACCCTAGACCAATAAGAACCACCAGCAGTCTCTTTTTTCTCAATTCTTGGTCATAATTTTCCCATTGATGCTTCCCTGGGAATTTTACTTTTTTCATTTCCTGTACATGACACTAAATGTAACATGTAAGAGAAGCGGGGGAAGGGAAATAAAGCAGGTAAAACAAGTGAGGGTTCCTCTGTAATGTATTCAGGCCATTAAGGATTTCATTAGGTTTACTAATAGGTTGTTAATGATAAAATATTCTTTTTTCATTTTATCTACTTTCCAAACATTATAGTCAATTCTGCTAAGCAAGCTCTGCACCTACATTGACATTAAATAGCATGCCATATATTAAAGAGTGCTTTTAATGAGCTGTTATTTCAAATGATTTTATTGGAGAGCAGCATTGTTCAGTTTAATAGCAATAAAATGACAACTATAGAAATTGCTTTGATAAGACACAAGCACTGAGTGGGTTACTCAGTCTCCAGTACTGTACCCTAGTCAGTCCTTGATGCTGAGAATACTGCTCAGTATACAGATTTCAGAGTAACAGCCGTGTTAGTCTGTATTCGCAAAAAGAAAAGGAGTACTTGTGGCACCTTAGAGACTAACCAATTTATTTGAGCATGAGCTTTCGTGAGCTACAGCTCACTTCATCATGATGAAGTGAGCTGTAGCTCACGAAAGCTCATGCTCAAATAAATTGGTTAGTCTCTAAGGTGCCACAAGTACTCCTTTCCTCAGTATACAGAGTAGCTGCCTTGTCATTTCATCCTTGGAAGTAGCAATAGTTGTTAGGATTAAAAAAACAAAACCAAAGGGGCACTAGCTGTGTCCACATAAGGGACTACACTCACTGCAGCTGGGAGAGTGCTTCTCATCTCAGGTAGTCAGATGAACTAGCACTGCTCAAGCTAGCATGTTAAAAATAGCAATGTAGTCAGGAGAACAAGGGGGTGCAGCTCTGACTAACTGGCTGAGTACAAACCTGCCTGGACCCTCTGAATATGTACTCGGCTACCTCTGACTACACTGCTAACTCAAGCAAAGCTAGTGAGTGTCTGTCTACCTGAGCTGGGAACCACGCTCCCAGCTGCAGAGTAGTTGTACCCTAAGAATGTAAACTGCTCTCTGCTATGATCCACAAAACAAATGGAGAAATATGGCTTATGAGTATATATAATATGTATGTATCACATTTATAGGTATAGTTTCATCCACACGTATTAAGGGAGTTTGACACTTCCTATTATACGACTCTGTTTTCAGAAGCTCTAGTGCCCCTAAGTTTTGGATCAGGAAATTTTGGAAGGGGTGGCCTTTTAGGCTTTGTGTCTGGGATGTGCCTTTTGCTGTCTGTATAAACATCTATGCAAATTTGGCCAAATTATCAACCCTAAAAAGAAAATGCAGTTCACATGTGATCAGAGACTTGCTAGAGCTTCTCAGCTTAATTCCCTGAAGAGTCCTTCCACATGGAGTATGCTCAAGCCTGGTGCTGAACAGGACGTTCCCTAAAACTGCAATTCCCAGCTTCTCCAGGCTGTGCCAGGGATGGGCATCAGAACTAAGAGCAGGGAACCTCTCTCTCCTGTGCTCACAATGAGTCCCCTTGCTGGTGCAGGCAGTGTGGTGGAGGAAGCTGCCTAAATTGAATACAGAGGAAACAAATGCCAGACCTGGGGTTGAGGCAGGAGGGACATGGACATTAGAATTGGACAAAAAGTCTAAGCCCTGGTCTACACTAGGACTTTAAGTCGAATTTAGCAGCGTTAAATCGATGTAAACCTGCACCTGTCCACAGGATGAAGCCTTTTTTTTCGACTTAAAGGGCTCTTAAAATCGATTTCCTTACCCTGACAAGTGGATCAGCGCTTAAATCGGCCTTGCTGGGTCAAATTTGGGATACTGTGGACACAATTCGATGGTATTGGCCTCCGGGAGCTATCCCAGAGAGCTCCGTTGTGACCGCTCTGGACAGCACTCTCAACTCTCAACTCAGATGCACTGGCCAGGTAGACAGGAAAAGGCTCGCAAACTTTTGAATTTCAATTTCCTGTTTGGCCAGCATGGCAAGCTGCAGGTGACCATGCAGAGCTCATCAGCAGAGGTGATCATGATGGAGCCCCAGAATCGCAAAAGAGCTCCAGCATGGACCGAACGGGAGGTATGGGATCTGATCGCTGTATGGGGAGAGGAATCCGTGCTATCAGAACTACATTCCAGTTTTCGAAATGCCAAAACCTTTGTCAAAATCTCCCAGGGCATGAAGGACAGAAGCAATAACAGGGACCCAAAGCCGTGCCATGTGAAACTTAAGGAGCTGAGGCAAGCCTACCAGAAAACCAGAGAGGCGAATGGCCGCTCCGGGTCAGAGCCCCAAACATGCCGCTTCTATGATGAGCTGCATGCCATTTTAGGGGGTTCAGCCACCACTACCCCAGCTGTGTTGTTTGACTCCTTCAATGGAGATGGAGGCAACACGGAAGCAGGTTTTGGGGATGAGGAAGATGATGATGATGATTAGGTTGTAGATAGTTCATAGCAAGCAAGCGGAGAAACCGGTTTTCCTGACAGCCAGGAACTGTTTCTCACCCTGGACCTAGAGCCAGTACCCCCCGAACCCACCCAAGGCTGCCTCCCAGACCAGCCAGATGGAGAAGGGACCTCTGGTGCGTGTACCTTTTAAAATACTATACATGGTTTAAAAGCAAGCATATTTAATGATTAATTTGCCCTGGCATTCATGGCTCTCCTGTATATACTCCCAAAGCCTTTGCAAAAGGTTTCTGGGGAGGGCAGCCTTATTCCATCCGCCATGGTAGGACACTTTACCACACCAGGCCAGTAGCACGTACTCGGGAATCATTGTAAAACAAAGCATTGCAGTGTATGTTTGCTGGCATTCAAACAACGTCCGTTCTTTATCTCTCTGTGTTATCCTCAGGAGAGTGATATCATTCATGGTCATCTGGTTGAAATAGGGTGCTTTTCTTAAGGGGACATTCAGAGGTGCCTGTTCCTGCTGGGCTGTTTGCCTGTGGCTGAACAGAAATGTTCCCTGCTGTTAGCTATGGGAAGGGGGGTGGGGGGAGGGGCTAGCCACGTGCTGGGGGGAGGCAAAATGCGACCTTGGAACGAAAGCACATGTGCTATGTATGTAATGTTAACAGCAAGGTTTACCCTGAAAGAGTGTAGCCATTGTTTTATAAAATGTGTCTTTTTAAATACCGCTGTCCCTTTTTTTTCCTCCACCAGCTGCATGTGTTTCAATGATCACAGGATCTTCTCCTTCCCAGAGGCTAGTGAAGATTAAAAAGAAAAAAAAACACACTCGTGATGAAATGTTCTCTGAGCTCATGCTATCCTCCCACACTGACAGAGCACAGACGAATGACTGGAGGCAAACAATGTCAGAGTGCAGGAAAGCACAAAATGACTGGGAGGAGAGGTGATGGGTTGAAGAGAGTAAGTGGCGGGCTGAAGGCAGGGCTGAAGCTCAAATGTGGCGGCAGTGTAATGAGAGGAGGCAGGATTCAATGCCGAGGCTGCTGGAGGATCAAACCAATATGCTCCAGTGTATGGTTGAGCTGCAGCAAAGGCAGCTGGAGCACAGACTGCCGCTACAGACCCTGTGTAACCAACCACTCTCCTCCCCAAGTTCCATAGCCTCCTCACTCAGATGTCCAAGAACACGGTTGGGGGGACCTCCAGCCAACCAGCCACTCCACCACAGAGGATTGCCCAAAAAACAGAAGGCTGGCATTCAATAAATTTTAAAGTTGTAAACTTTTAAAGTGCTGTGTGGCATTTTCCTTCTCTCCTCCACCACCCCTCCTGGGCTACCTTAGTAGTCATCCCCCTATTTGTGTGATGAATGAATAAAGAATGCATGAATGTGAAGCAATAATGACTTTATTGCCTCTGCAAGTGGTGATCGAAGGGAGGAGGAGAGGGTGGTTAGCTTACAGGGAAGTAGAGTGAACCAAGGGGCGGGGGGTTTCATCAAGGAGAAACAAACAGAACTTTCACACCGTAGCCTGGCCAGTCATGAAACTGGTTTTCAAAGCTTCTCTGATGCGTACCGCGCCCTCCTGTGCTCTTCTAACCGCCCTGGTATCTGGCTGTGCGTAACCAGCAGCCAGGCGATATGCCTCAACCTCCCACGCCACCATAAACGCCTCCCCCTTACTTTCACAGATATTGTGGAGCGCACAGCAAGCAGTAATAACAGTGGGAATATTGGTTTCGCTGAGGTCTAAGCGAGTCAGTAAACTGCGCCAGCGCGCCTTTAAACGTCCAAATGCACATTCTACCACCATTCTGCACTTGCTCAGCCTGTAGTTGAACAGCTCCTGACTACTGTCTAGGCTGCCTGTGTACGGCTTCATGAGCCATGGCATTAAGGGGTAGGCTGGGTCCCCAAGGATACATATAGGCATTTCAACATCCCCAACAGTTATTTTCTGGTCTGGGAATAAAGTCCCTTCCTGCAGCTTTTGAAACAGACCAGAGTTCCTGAAGATGCGAGAGTCATGTACCTTGCCCGGCCATCCCATGTTGATGTTGGTGAAACATCCCTTGTGATCCACCAGAGCTTGCAGCACTATTGAAAAGTACCCCTTGAGGTTTATGTACTCGCCGGCTTGGTGCTTCGGTGCTAAGATAGGGATATGGGTTCCGTCTATGGCCCCACCACAGTTAGGGAATCCCATTGCAGCAAAGCCATCCACTATGACCTGCACATTTCCCAGGGTCACTACCCTTGATATCAGCAGATCTTTGATTGTGTGGGCTACTTGCATCATAGCAGCCCCCACAGTAGATTTGCCCACTCCAAATATGATTCCCAACTGACCGGTAGCTGTCTGGCATTGCAAGCTTCCACAGGGCTATCGCCACTTGCTTCTCAACTGTGAGGGCTGCTCTCATCTTGGTATTCATGCGCTTCAGGGCAGGGGAAAGCAAGTCACAAAGTTCCATGAAAGTGCCCTTACGCATGCGAAAGTTTTGCAGCCACTGGGAGTCGTCCCAGACGTGCAACACTATGTGGTCCCACCAGTCTGTGCTTGTTTCCCGAGCTCAGAATCAGCATTCCACAGCATGAACCTGCCCCATTAGCACCATGATGCATGCATTGGCAGGGCCCATGCTTTCAGAGAAATCTGTGTCCATGTTCTGATCACTCACGTGACCACGCTGACGTCGCCTCCTCTCCCGGTATCGCTCTGCCAGGTTCTGGTGCTGCATATACTGCTGGATAATGCGTGTGGTGTTTAATGTGCTCCTAATTGCCAAAGTGAGCTGAGCGGCCTCCATGCTTGCGTTGATATGGCGTCCACACAGAAAAAAGGCACGGAACGATTGTCTGCCATTGCTCTGACGGAGGAAGGGGCGACTGATGACATGGCTTACAGGGAATTGAAATCAACAAAGGGGGTGGCTTTACATCAAGGAGCATTTCAGGCAGGACTTCACGGAGCGTTCCAATAAGAAATGGTGCACCTAAGTAATTGTTCTTATTGGAACAAGCAGGTTGGTCTGGCCTCTGATTGATACATGGCTAGATTTATCTCGCTGCACCTTCTCTGTGAGTGACTGCAGTGGCTGCTCGGCAGAAGATGGTACAATAGGACTGCTAGCCATCCTCATCTCTTGCCTGCCCGGCAGAAGATGGTACAATAGGACTGCTAGCAATCCGTATCGCCTGCCTGCTCACCATAAGACGGTTAAATAGGACTGACTGAAGGACTAAAGAGAATGACCTTGGCATTGAGAATGGTCAAGTCACTTCTAATGTAGTCCCTGCACCCATGTCTGCCCAGGCGCTCCTGGCCGACGTGGCCAGGAGCACCTCGGACGTGATGATGATGGCTACCAGTCCCACTGTACCGTCTGCTGCCACAAGGCAATGGGTTGCTGCTGCTGTGTAGCAATGCAGTACCACGTCTGCCAGCACCCAGGAGACATATGGTGACAGTTACCTGAGAGGGTTCCATGCATGCCGTGGTATGGCGTCTGCACAGGTAACTCAAGAAAAAAGGAACGCGATTGTCTGCTGCTGCTTTCACGGAGGGAGGGAGGGAACGGGGGCCTGACGATATGTACCCAGAACCACCCGCGACAATGTTTTTGCCCCATTAGGCATTGGGATCTCAACCCAGAATTCCAATGGGCAGCGGAGACTGCGGGAACTGTGGGATAGCTACCCACAGTGCAACACTCCGGAAGTCAACGTTTGCCTCGGTACTGTGGAAGCGCTCCGTCAAGTTAATGCACTTACTGCACTTAGAACATTTTCTGTGGGGACACACCCACTCGAATATATGAAAATGATTTCTAAAAAACTGACTTCTATAAATTCGACCTAATTTCGTAGTGTAGACATACCCTAAGGGAGATGGGGGCTGCAGACTGGGAACAGCTGGGCAAAGAGACTGGAAATGGAAGGCGGGGGTTGAGGAAACTGGGACTTCAAGCATGTCAGTCTCATGCACTGAATGAGGCAGGAGTCCCATGGGAAAAAATAGTATGTTATGTAATTAAAGACTGTGCCACAATGTGGAGACACATGGTGGCTGAGGCAATATCTTTATAGGACGAACTTCTGTTGGTGAGAGAGACAAGCTTTCGAGCCACACAGACCTGAAGAAGAGCTCTGTGTGCTTGAAAGCTTGTCTCTCTCATCAGTGAAATTGGTCCAATAAAAGATATTACTTCATCCACCCCGTGTGTCTAATATCTTGGGACTGACATGGATACACTGCATGTACCATAATATACACATATAAGAGGATCAATAAAATCAATTCTGGCAGTTCCTGAACTGAGTTTTTACTTTGCAACCATAATAATGTTCTTTTAATGCAGTAGTGTTGTATGATGCGACTCCATTAGTCTGTTCTTTCTAGTGTTTCTTTAATGGCTGAACCCTCACAGGGATGTCTGCCTTCAGAGCTGGTAGTTCCTTGGTGGACCTGCCTGCTTTTTCTGATTGCTGCCTCTCTCTCCTCTTCCCAGTGTCCCCATCCATCTGGATGCAACAGGCCTTCCCCTCACTGGTAGTAGAGTTTTGGTCCTTTGTCCCATCAGTGCCTATAGTGGAAGGTTTTGGCACCCCTGTGATGAGCTATGTTAACAAGAGTTCTGAAATCAGAAGAAACAGCCTTGTGTATCACTCTCTTGGCTGTTTACACAGCTGACTCCACCTGACTATTACTTTGTGGGTATGCTGGGGAGGAAGTGTAGTGGTCAAACTGCCATTTGCATACACATTCTTTGAATTCTTCCAAGACAAACTGGGGTTCATTGTGTGTAAATACTGTGCCTGGAATGCCTTATCTCACAAAGTGAGTTTGCAGTGACTTGCTTCTTGTATTAGGCAGGGCAGTGACCACCCAAAAGTTTGAACAGTAGTCCACTGTAATCAAGTACTACTTTTCCTTGAAGGTAAATAAGTCTATTCCCACCTTTTCCTATGATTGGGTGAGCAGTTCGCTTGATAGCTGAGTCTCCTGCTGGTGGTGGTTATCACACAACTGGCAGACGTCACACCCTTCTATCAGGGAGTGGAGTTGTGTATTTATTCCCAGCCAGTAAACACACTCTTGAGCCTAAGACAGCTGTCAATGAGGCATGTATTTTTTGCATGACATTCTTACCTAATAAGGCAAGAACCACAGCTCTCTGTCCTTGAAATGTTATTCCATCCTGCACACTTAGCTCATCTTTAATTTGAAAACATCATTCTGCTCCTACCGGTTTTGTCTTCTGACCACCCTGCAGTGGTATTGCTCTGTTGGCTGCCTGCAGTTGAGTGTCCTTTTTTGTAGCCTTTCTGATTTCCATTAGCTTTGCTATTGAAATTGGGAGATTGAATCTATTAACATGCTGCACTTTGTACTGATCCCCTTCCACGAACTCAGTGATGATGGGTCTATATGCCTTGCTCATGGTGTCAGCTAACACCAGAAATAATCTTGGACAATATCTGATCTCTTCCTGGTAGCCATGATTGTTTCTAGGGGTTTGTGGGCTGCTTGATCTGTTATTGAGTGGCCATAGGTGTACTTGATGGAGTCACTCCTTTCCAAATACCACAGACAGAAACTCTTTTTCTATTTGGGTATACCCTTGTTCAGTCTCTGACAGGGCTCTGCTGGCATAAGCAACCAGCTGTTCCTGCAGAAAAGCAGCACCCAATACTTCTCTGATGCCTCACACTGGAGTGTCAGTGGTTCTCCTGGCTGGTAGTACTTCAGGACAGGGACATTCATTATCATTTATTTCAGCATGTCAAATGTTTGCCGTTGGGGACCTGCCCAGTCTCACTCAACATCTTGCCTTGTGAGCTGATGTGTGGATTCCACTACTGCAGGCAGGTGTGGACAGAAGTTGACAGAAAATTTATCAATCCATGGGAGCTAGCATCCCTCTGACTGCCTTGATCTGTTGGGATCTGCTTTCATTCCCTCTACTGAGAGTAGATGTCCAATGTATTTCACTGCTGTTTGAGTTGCATTTTTCCTAGATTCGGCTTTATGTTCTGGTCCCAGCATTGCTGTAGAAAAGCTTGCAGCTTTCTGTCAGAAAAGCTTCATGGTCTCCTTCAGCTTCTGTATCATTGCTCCCTTTCCCTACAATGAGGATATCATCTACAGTTATTGTCATCCCAGGCAGCACTTTTAGTCTTCTCTGGAACACATCTGGTGCTGGGTTTATGTCCATTGGCATGTGCGGCCATCAGTAGCAACCAAACGGTGTTGCAAAAATTGTCAGTATGCTGGACTCCTTATCCAAGTTTGTGTGCCAAAACCCATTCCTCCCAATTCTTGTAACAATTCTTGATCTGAAAACTTCTGGCAAGGTTCCACTATGTACTGCCTGCATTTGATGACATCTTATCAATGCCCAGTTCTGTGGCTTTGGGTCTATGCAGATGTATAATATGCTGGATGACTTCTGTACCACCACTATGCTACTTACCCAGGATGTACTGGGCTCTACAAGTGCTATGATATCCCAGTTCTGCAAACTTTCAGGCTCCTTGTGTGCTGATTGTATAGTGCAACTGGAATTTTCCTTCCTGGTAAGCACACAGGATCCATGGTAGGGTCTACTCGCAGCCACAACTTCGTTTGAGTCACCCATCACCTTTGAAAACACCCCCATATGCTTTTAAGATTTTCTTCATTGTCCATGAAACTCCCTCTTATGCTTCTTGCACTGCAGCTATAGCATCCTGATGCTGCATCTTTCACAGATCCCTGGCTTGTATGGCTGTATTCCCCAAACGGGATCTGTGGAGCTACCATCCATCACCACCAACTTTAGCTAGTACTGTCTTGTTAATTTTTGGGTTCATTACTATGAGGTCACATTTTCCTATGGGCTACATTATGATCTTATTGTACATTATTAGAGTGCGCCTGCTTTTGTAATGGGTATGCACAAGCCCAATTCACCCCCAGGAATCACACTGCAGGAGACCCCACTATCCAGCTGAAATTGCAGAGGATGTTTCCTTATTTACATTGTTGCATGGCTGAAGGTTGGTATTGTCCTTCATTAATTTTCTGTTCCAACAGCCTGAACCTGATTGTTCTCAGGCTCAAGGTGAGAGTTATGATGTCATCGCTGCTGTCTGATGTGTCATCCCCCTCTTGTAAAAGTCTGGATGAATCTTTCTGGAAACTTCCTCTGCTTTTGCACACTTTTCTAAAATAGTGAACCTTGCCACTTTCCTTGCAATGCTCTGCTAGTGAGGGGCACCTCTCCCTTACCCACTCATGCTATCTTCGCAGTAAATCCATCTCACTGTGGGTATGGAACCGGGGCCACCTGCTCTTCTTTGCTGTTGTCTCACAGCACATACTTCTGGGGTGCTGTGCTTCCTAAGGCTTTCATCCTCTCTCTTGAGCTTCTGCTGCATGTAGTCCCCAGACTGCATGTACTACCTGTGCGTAGAAGGCAAAACCCATGGAGGGCAGGTACTAAAAGCCAGGGCAGGCTAAGCCTCCCCGACCAAGGCCGTGGTCGCACCTACGTTCCCCCAGGTGGCCTCTCCCTCCCTTTCCCTCTATCCTGAAACCGGCTGGGGCTACTCTGGCCACAAGTGGGAGCCAGCAGCTTGGCCCAGTGCTGGGGCCAGCCCAGCACTTGAGGGAACCAGCCAGTGCAGCTGCGGTGGGCAGGCTGGGGCTCCTCCAGCCATGGGGAGTGAGGATCTTGGGACTCCTCTGGTTGCAGAGGGCAAGTGCCTCAGGTGGAAGGGGCGGGGCCGGTGGGCTAGCCTCCCCGGAGGGGATGGTTCACCCACTGCCCATTGCTGTAATATATGGATCAATCCCCTTCCCTTTGGATTGGTCTCTAGTGAAAAGCCAGTGTCACTCCACAGTTCCATTTGCTTTGGGAAGCAATAGGTTCCCAGGGCTCCTAGGACTTCTGTGAGGTGTGAGGCAGTGGTGAGATTCAGAGTACTATAGAGCTCTCAGGTAAAAGAACAGTTTTATTTTTCCGCTTGTTGTCATTTTCCTTCTCCTCCTGCATGGACAGGTCCGTGAACAGCTCAAACTCCTCCTTCCACTGAGTCCACTGAGGAGCTAGGTATGTGACTGTAAAATCCAGGGCCTGGTGGGGGAGAGGCTTCACACAGAGTTCTATGGCTCCCTCTGCTAGCTGCTGTCATTCAGAGAACTCACACCTCTGAGTGAAACTGAATGCCGGCTGAGTTGAACAAGTGGAACTTCATTAAACCCTATGCACTGCTCTGGCCATCTGGCTGAGTTCCTTCCAGCCCAACTCCACCCTGTTCCTTTGATGTCTTGTTAATAACCACCGCTCCAGAACATGGGCCCTCTGACTGCACTTCCACTGACCCTGACACAGCTGTAGAACATGGTCCTCAAAAGTAGATGCTTACCATTTTTATATTTGGCTCGGAGTAGCTACCTTTCTTTCACTTTTTAATCATTCCTTTGCTTTCCCTTGAAGTCTACTTGGAGTGAAAATAACAATCTGGAAAGGATATATATATATATATATATATATATATGTGTGTGTGTGTGTAGCTTATTTTCAAGTTACTCAACTGCTTTATTTTTGATGATGATGTCATAGAGCAAGGCCCAAATATGAAGCTGCTCAGCAGGTTTATCAATATTACCACAGCTGCAGGAGCAGACTGGTGCTTAAAAAAGATTAGATAGAAGAAATGGGATTAAGAATCAGGAAGAGAGAAACAGATACACAAAAGAGGAACAAGAACTGACCAAAACCATATTCTATCCACCATAGGGAATAAATCACTGGCAGGCAGAAGTACATCAGTTTATGAATGAATAGATTAGATGCTGCCAAAGATATTTTTAAAACTGCACACTAGCACATAAATGAAGAATATAGAGCTTTCAAACATCGTCTTAAAATTCTCTTTGGCTCAGAAAGAAACATATGAGCACAATATAAAATTAAGCTCCCAAAATCATTTCACTAAAAATATTCTTTTCCGTTGCAGACCCTGGGCTAAATCTTTTCTCTTACACTGAATGTACATCACTGTAAATCCACTGGCTTCTACAGAATAATAGCAAGAGAAATTCAGAAAGATGCTTGGGCTCAGTGGCTCATGTTGAGCTTTTTTTTTAAGTTTAATAATTTTAAACTTTTTAATTTTGTTTTTAAACACTACACGCCATTTATAGCCAGTCTGTGCAGTTTACCGGGTTGTCATATTTTAAACAATTGCACTGATTTAAGTTAGTTTTTCAAATCAATCAGTTGGGCATTTCAGATTTAAAAGAGCATAATTAACAAATGATTGATGAGGTGAGCATAACTGCATTTCTCTGCTTCCGAGTTATGAACATCTTCAAGTAGCAATGAGGGGAGCGTGATTAAGAATTCTATACACTGCAGTGAAGTTTGCTCAGAAGTTTTTTAAAGCTCCTATTCAGGAAACCACCCCCTAATTAGGACATCATTAAACACTGGCTTAAGTTTAAGCATGTGCTAAACCCCACTGAAGTCAGTTGGATTTACACACATGCCCTGAGTCCCTAAAGGTCTACACCGCCTCTCAGGAAAGCAAGTACACCCTCAGCATTAAGTATGTGCTTAAATGCTTTCCTGAACCAGGCAATGGCAGGGTAATGATTAAGGTAAGCCTAGCAGGTGACCTGCACCCCATGTTTCAGAGGAAGGCGAACTTCCCCCCACCCCCTATTGCCAATCTTGCCCATCGGAAAGTTCTTTCCCATCCCACATATGGCAATCAGTTAGACCCACAAGATGTGAGCAAGAACCAGCGAGCCCAAGCACCTGAGAGAGAGACTGCTTGGTGTCGCCTCAGAGCCCTGTGTCCCTGCTTCAGAGGAAAGAAATAACAAAACACAAGCCCACACTCATTAGCCTTCTTTTTGCAGCAGCAGAGAAACTGATCAAGGTCCCCACTGTGTGACAAAAGAGTCTTTTTCATTTAGGCACTGGCGTTTCTAGGAATTATATGAGCTTCATCGAGATAACATAATGAACATAATGGGCGAGAGTTGGGACCCCTGTGGGATTCTGCTGGAAAGGGACATTAAATTGCAAGAGCAGATGTTTATCATGTCTAAGTGTTGCTCTCAGGCTGCACCCAAAAAGCAATCTCATTAACCCCTGCCATATCTTGGGGACAGGACAGTAGGATTCTATGGCCAATAGCAACACATGCTGTAGAGAGGTCCAGAAATTTGTGTGGATTTATTGCCCTTGTCGATTGCCAAGAAAAGATCATTCATCAGTGCCACCAGCACCATCTATTTTCCAAGTTCTGGCCTGAAGCCTGACTAGGAGGGGTCCAGGATATTGGCAGTGTCTAACCAATCTGATTCCTGAGAGCTCACTAACCATTACATTCAGCAGCCAGACAGTAAATAATTTATTTTCAACAGCCCAGCCCTTCCTTGATGCAATTTTGCAGGTGAAACAGTTAACTACAAGACAAATTTACGTGCACATATTCGCAAAGCTTATCTTAAGTGCAATTCAGAGGATAAAGCAGTCATCTTTGGAGCTGACATAGCTGCAAATGTAAGTAGACTACACGTCTGCAAATATTCACAGCCAGTCTGCATTATTAAGGCCTTCATAGCAAGATTAAGTATAACATACTCTTCATATAACTGAATGTGATGGACTCAAACAGAATAATATATCACAGTCCAAGATGTGACACATACATATCTAATGTCAAAGCAAAACATTGTATGTATTAGAGGAATAGTATGTTGGCATACGAAGACTGCATTGTAATACATAAATACAAGTGGTTAGATTTAAGGTTGTACATACCATGTTTAACTGATTTCCTGTGGATTTCCGATGCTGAACCATATATCCTTCATGCTCTTGCTGCTAAGCTAAGTTAGCCACCCAGGTACGTACGGCATAAACTTCCTTCAATGAACACTCAGTATGTTCAGTGAGAAAGTTTCATACAAAGTGTATCTCACATGCACAGAATATAACAGCGACCATAACTTGATCAAATTAAGAGATTTTCACGGGAACATCCAAAACCACTTCCCTACTGAGGTTTTATTTCTGACCATTTTTATCTTTCTATAATTTCGACTGTAGAGCAGCACACAAAATAGTTGCAAAGTTTTATTTTATTTTATTTTATTTTATGAGGGGAATGAACATTAATTGCTTTCCTCAACCAAAAATGATGAAACTAATTTCCCCCTCAAATTTTCCAGGGAAAAAACGTCTTACAAAACTTGGCCTGGAAAAATGTCAGCCTAAAATGATGACGTTCCAAAAAGTGATGAATGGTTGAAAATCAGGAAACAGAAATGCATGCATAATCATGAATTTGATCCCCTAGTTGTGGCTAAAACACCAGCTAATAACAGAAATGTAGGGCTGGAAGGGACCTTGAGAAGTCATCAAGTCAAGCCCTCCTGCACTGAGGCAGGATCAAGTAAACCTAGACCATCCCTGGCAGGTGTTTGTCCAACCTGTTCTTAAAAACCTCTAAAGATGGGGATTCCACAACCCCCCTTGACAGTCTATTCCAGTGCTTCCTCTCCTTGGACCATTTACCTTGTGGTGGAGAGGATTGTATGTCCCACTGACACTCAGAACCATGTCGTCTGGAGTCTTGTACTCTTGGTAGGACCACCTTTGGCGAAAAGGTCTGAGGTGAGGTTCCAGACGAAGCACGGTCCAAATTTTACAAGACAGGCTATCATAAGTAACAGTAGACGACGCTACCTGCGATTCTTGACGAGAGTGGATAGCTACACCTGGCTCCCACCGGAAAGTCCTCTGTGGCAGACCAGGTGACCAAGCAGATATGCCCGGCTGTGAAGATGGATGGTAAGAGCTGTGTGAATAGCCTAGGAAATCAGTTTGGGTGCAGTAGGACCTGATGGCCCATCCATTGCATCCAGACTTGTCTCCAGGCATCTCAACATTGTCATGCCACTGGATTTAGACAGGCCTGGACGACTGACTGAAGGTAACTCTGCATAACTTTCCCTCACTTCAATACAATTCATGTGCTAGTCATGATATCAAGTGATGTCATGGTCATCTTCGAACCCGAAGTGCTTAACTACCATTAAAGTTAGAAAGTTTTTCCTAATATTTAACCTAAATCTCTCTTGCTGCAGATTTTCATGGGAACATCCAAAAACACTTCCCCACTGAGGTTCTATTTCTGACAACTTTAATCTTTCTACAATTTCAACTATAGAGCAGCACACAAAATGATTGCTATTTTTTATTTATTATTTGATTTTATTTTATGAGGGGAATGAGAAATAATTGCTTTCCTCAACCAAAAATTATGAAACTATTTTCCCCCTCAAGTTTTCCAGGGAAAAACAAGTGTTCCAGGATTTGTTGCCCTACCTTTAGTAGACATGGAGAACAGTTGACCACGGTCCTCTTTTATTAACAGACATCAACTTATTTGAAGACTGTTATCAGGTACCCCCTCAGTCTTCTTTTCTCAAGATTAAACATACCCAGAGTATTTTTTAACCTTTCTTCACAGATCAGGTTTTCTAAACCTCTCATCATTTTTGTTGCTCTCCTCTGGACTCCAATTTGTCTGTGTGTCCTAAAGTGTGGCCCCCAGAACTGGATACAGTACACCTACTGAGGCCTCACCAGTGCCAAGTAGAGCGGGAAAATTAGTTCCCCCATCTTATATACAACACTTCTGTTAATACACCCCAGGATGATATTAGCCTATTTTGCAACTGCATCACATTGCTGACTCTTATTCAATTTGTGATTCACTATAACCCCCAGATCTTTTTCTACAGTACTACCACCTAGCCAGTTATTCTCCAATTTAGATTGTGCATTTGATTTTTCCTTCCTAAGTGAAGTATTTTACCTTTATCTTTATTGAATTTCATCTTGTTGAATTCAGACCAATTCTCCAATTCGTCAAGGTCATTTTGAATTAGAATCCTGTCCTCCAAACTGCTTGCACCACCCCACCCAGCTTGGTGTCATCCACAAATTTTATAAACATACTCTCTACTCCATTACCCAAGTAATTAATGAAAATATTGAAGAGTGTTGAACCCAGGACTGACCCCTGCTGGACCTCACTAAGTACTTTCTCCCAATTTGACAATGTGTGATAACTAATCTTTGAGAATGGTCTTTCAACCAGTTGTGCACTGACCCTATAGTAATTTTATCTAGATCACATTTCCCTCATTTGCTTATGAGAATATCACATGGGACTGTGTCAAAAGCCTTACCAAAAAATCAAGATATATGTCTACTGCTTCCCCGCATCCACTAGGTGAATAACTCTGTCAAAAAAGGAAATTAGGTTGGTTTGGTATGATTTGTTCTTGACAAATCCCTGCTGGCTATTTCTTATAGCCCAAGTATCCTATAGATGCTTACAAACTGATTGTTTAATAAATTTGTTCCATTATCTTTCCAGGTCTTGAAATTAGGCTGACCTGTGTATAATACCCTGGGTCCTCTTTCTTCTCCTTTTTAAAGACAGATACTATGTTTGCCCTTCTCCAATCCTCTGGGACCTCATCGATCCTCCATGAGCTGTTGAAGATACTTGCTAATCGTTCCAAGATTGCTTCAGCTAGTTTCTTAAGGATGAATTTCATTAGGCCCTGCCAACTTGAATACATCTAACTTATCTAAATAGTCTTTAACCTGTTGCTTCCTTGTTTTAGTTTGAGTTCTTTCCCCCTTGTTAATATTAATTGTGTTGAGTATCTGGACACCATTAACCTTCAAAAATAGGCATTAATTGCCCCAATCTTCTTGATATTGTCTGTTATTAGTTCTCCTTCCCTGTTAAGTAGAGAACCTATACTTTCCTTCATCTTTCTCTTGCTCATAATGTAATTAAAGAACCTTTTTCTTATTGCCTTTTATGTACCTTGTAAGGTGGAACTCATTTTGTGCCTTAGCCTTTTTGTCCCTACAAGCTTAGGTTATTCTTTTGTATTCCTCATTAGCAATTCATCCATATTTCCCCCTTTTTGTAGGATTCCTTTTTGATTTTCAGGTCATTAAAGAGCTCCTGACAGAGCCCTATTGACCTCTTACTATTCTTCCTATCTTTCCTTCACATCAGGATAGTTTCCAGTTGTGCCTTTAATATTGTCTCCTTGAGAAATTGCCAGACCTCCTGCATTCCCTTTTCCCCTAAATTTTCTTTCTATGGGACTTTAACAGACTCAAAGAATGGGTAGGTAAAGTCTGCTTTTTAAAATTCCACTGTTCTTATTCTACTGCTCTCATGCTTTGTATTATAATGCGTTGTGGTTTCAAGGGCTCAACTTGGGAGGAATTTAGTCCTACCCTATTTTAAATCCAGGAAATACATCCCACAACCATTGGCCTGATATATGACCTTCTAATTCAGTGGCTTTTTTCATGTAACTACCTCTCCTGCAGAGAAAAACTGAGCAAAGTGACTGAGGAGAAATGGAGCATTGACAATTTAAGAGATGATGGAAGGCAGATCACAATTTTACAAGACAAACAAAAAGATCTGTAACCTCTGAAGTGCAATTTGAACTCAAATCCACTGGGATTAGAGAAACTAGACTCCACACATCCCATTAAAGCGTTTCAAATAGTCTGAAAGCCCCTTACACTTTTATTCCAGGCATTCTAATACAAAAGATTTGATGCATTTGAAAACTGTGACTAAGAAAGCTGAATAGTTAGAAGCTACAAATTCATTTTTTCCCTAAGATACACTACCTATAGAGGACTTGATAATAAATTAAGAACATATGTCATGAAAAGAATACACCTTGTAGTGTTTTAAGAGACAGTTTGTTACTTAGACAATGTGTCTAGGTATGGCTCAGTGGATGGACCTTTCCAATATGAGAATTTTTTTTTAGCTGAGCAGATGAATATACTGTAGATACTGTTTAAATGCTTCTATAGGATTTAAATGCCTCATAAAAATGCCTTCCATCTTCAGTCAAGTAACACAAGGAGTATTTCACACAGAGGATTGCTGGGTGTTTCTTCTTCTTTCCCTCCTTGACCACCTAGGAAGTACTGTGAACCTCTAAAATCAACAATTCCCAGAAGACCATTATACACAAAGGGAACACTTTTCAAAGTTGGGTGCCAAAATTGCTGTACTTGGAAGTTTCAATAGGCATTTAGATAGCCTAAAAAGAATAACTAGATGCATAGGTGCTTGATTTTAGGGTACCAAAGTTCAGAAATTGGACTCAAGCCTGTAAAAAATACTTGGGTCCGTGTGTGTGCACTATTTATTACAACTTGGACTGTCTAACAAGTGGCTGAGATAAAGGTATTGCCTAAAAAAAAAAAAAAAACTCTAGCACAAAACTGATCAGTGAACTTGATTCAGATCTTATGTCTCTGTGATCCACAACAGCATAAGCCTTTGTATTGTGTAATGCTGGATGGATGGTGTCACTTATTTAGGGCAACAGTGATGTTTATATACAAATTCCTACACAATCTTTGCAGTGATGCTTCCACGCTGTATAGAAACTATTATATTATTGGCTTAATCACAATGAGTTTGATTCTTAACATGCATTTTAAGCTTCCAATATATAGTATAGCAGCTTTCATGGGACTGGTAAAATTACTGAACAGCTGTGCTGCTTTTAAACAGGGGGAGGGAGGTAGGGAGGGAGGGTGGGAAGGAGTCCTTAAAGCAATTGTATTAGATCTTGCCCATCACAAGAAGTTAAGAGAGACAGCTGTAATGCGACCTCTTTTATTAATGTCACATTCACACACCTCTCTATAAAGTTGTTCTTACCTAACCAATATACCAGCAGAATCCATGATTCTTCTTGTTTGCCTAAACACTTGCTTGAAAACCTATCCATCTGCCTGTCTGTTATGTGCACCTGTATACCTAGCTACCTGTTAACCCAGCTATAGAGCTGTTGATCTTAATCTCCATTCTGTTATTTACTTTTATATCAATCTGTGCATCTCCCCTATGGTTTATCATATATCAGCACCTACCATTATTCACATGCTCATTATATTAACTGCCTACCCGCTCACCCATTACCACCCTTCACTAACTTGTGTAAGATATACTATAATGTCTCTGCCTCTCTCTCCACATAACTGGTGTCTTAATATTTTCAACATCCTGTTGATCATAATTTCAATCCTGAGCTATCCCTACTGTCTTGGATAGGAGCTTTCTGCTTCCTGAGAATAGAATCTAGTTGCATTCTGATTTGTAGATCTGTAGGGTTCTTTCTTTAAAATCCGGCTGTGCCTGTATCCAGTGAAAGAATTCTCAAACCTATTGTATTTTTTTCTAAAGTCAGTCTTAAAAGCAAGGCTGTAGCTGTGTGTTATTTAACATTCAATGCCAGACCCCAAGAGCAATATGAAGGATAAATGTCAATCAGTTGCGACTTGAATAGTCAAAGAGGCTCATTATGGTCCTTTCATTCTTTTTAAGCTCTTTCGAGTTATACATAATCATTACAAACTTTGTGATTTTTGACTGCTAAACAAATTGCTTACTGAAGATTTTGCTGCTGAATTTTAACCCAATTCTTCATGTGAAATCTGCATGTGCAAATTGCGATGGCAATTTGTGAGATGTGGACTCCTGTCTGCCAGATAAGTGTGAGAATAATAGAGAGGCTTAATGTGAAAAATCTGCCTGGAGGTAAAGTAAATGGAATGTTAGTGGGCTACCCAGCTTATTTATGTAGAGGTATTTTGGGCACCTAGGAACAGCAAATTTAATGAAAGATGTAAACACAATAGGCCAAAACCACAGATAATGGGTAAGCAGAGTAGGCAAAAGTAACTTTAATGGTGTGTCAGGCAGGCTCTAACTAAGCATAAGAGAATCTAAGTTACAATACCTTACACAATACCTGTGTATTTGGTCCGTTATTTCCAGAAGTGAAGCTGACTGACTTCATTGACTCATTCATAAAATGCATTTCCTGGACCCTAACTCTGCAGGAGTTTTCTTTTAACAAAACTGGTAGATGCCTCTGCTTTAGGAGTAGTTGTATCCCATTGACAAATGAAGTAACACATGTGAAGTTGCTAGACTGCTGCAAATAGGTTAGATCGTTATTGAATCTCAAATCCACATCAGCTGATACAGTAACATCACTTCCGAAGATGCAATTTTTAGGAAAGGTGCTTCTTGTTCTTAAAAACACTACCACTCTGGTTCATAGATTAGGGGTGTTTTCTTTATTGGCAGTATTTCTTTAAAACCTCCCACCACTGCAATACTGCTAGTGCAGGCCACTGGTGACAGGAAACAATAGAAGTAGCATCACAGACCAGCCACTGACATTTTAACCAAGGCGTCAGCAGAATCCACTGAGAACAGGTCAAGACAATGTTTTGGTAAAGATGCCTGAACTCTGCCTAAAATAAAACTTCATCTGTTGCTACTATTGATGGAACTACACTAGTGCTACAGTCATGATGTGAAATTTGAAGGATAAATACCAGCATAGACAAAACTGATGGGTAATAACTACCCATATAGCTGAATTTGAGATTAAGCAGATCTATCCATTTTAGATAATGCATAGGTGAGAGGTACCTTTGCACAAAGGCACTAAACAATTAGGGAACATAGAGTTCAATTGCTATCCAATTTCCTCAGGCAGCAAGGTGAGGCATATATCCATATGTGCAAAGAACTGTGCTTTATTTAAATGGGCATTATCAAAAGGATGTATCTCCACTTTCACTCTAAACACAGAGAGCCCTGGGTTTAGTTGATCTCTTGTGTTATGGAATTCCACAACTTGAAATCTACCATTGAGAATACTCTGACCGCCTCACTAAACAAATATCTATACCACGCTGGCTCCAACTGCATCATTCATGCTGAGATTACTTGTCTTGGAGGGCTGTGTAGGATGAGGCTATCTGAGGTAATACCTCCATGTCAGTTTGCAAATTCCCCCATACCCAGTAGGAAGCATCTCTGCTGAGAGAGATGTTTGTGTGTTCCATTTTAATTCTCTGGATGTTTTAGTGCTGAAGTTTCCTCTTTATTGAAGAGAATAGAGGAACGGGAACAGTTGGAATTCACCTTGACCCCCCCTACTGGTGCAGCCATCAAATGTGCATTGAGTCATAATCAGGAAGGGAAATTTGTGTATGCACACCTCCAATGAGATTCAAGAAATGATCTGACTTAAGAGGCAAAGTCACTGTTATGATGTATCACTGCTCTCTACGCAGTCGCTCAGTCAGAAAAGCACCCCAGATTAATAAGGTCCTTTCAATGAGCTGTGCCCACAGGTAATGTTTAGCAGCAAGTCTCTTTAAGAATTAAAAGGAGGAGGTTTTTTTAAATCATTTACACTCCCCAATTTATTTTTATATTCACTTTCCTATAGGTCATTTGTGTTCTCAGAAAATAATTAATTTGCAATTTATACCATCCAGGCCAGTTCCTAAGCAGCATAAACAAGGGCTGTTATATAATATGTTATCTGTGTGCATGTAAGACCTTTCAAAACATGTGCATTTGAAGCTCATAAAAAGGGGATAATAGTACTGGCTAGAGTCTACACAGGTGAGGTGCATAGAGCTACAGTCTAGACAGGTGAGGTGAAATCTTGCCCAGCCCCTACAGTTTGGCCAATGTGTCTCAGTTGTGATCTACAACCCTATTGCTTATTTTAGTCCATAACTTTCCCTGAACGGAGATTGTTAGTCATAGAGAATTGTGAAGGAGTTTGGCAATATACACAACCCCCCGCCAGAGATTAGGCTAAAGCCACCAAACTCAATTTATTTTTTTGACCCAAGTTACTTCTAAAAATCAGGTTTCCAGATGTGAAAGGCTTAGTGCATTAACCTCACTGTAACACCCAGACGTCTGAAATCTGCTTTTATTATAGAGGCATCTGGTAGCATTGCTATAGCATTGATATATTGTGGACCTGGCTGAAATGGCACACATTTATCAAGAGGAACTTCTTTCATATGCAGCCTTTTTACCGTATCAACTCAACCTACATTTTTAATAGATGCGAGGCAAGATGACATAATAGTTTATGAAACCACATTTAACCTCTGGACAGCAGACTACAGAACTTGCTTTGGCTGCAATGTAGAAGAGTTCGGTGGTCTCAAACTAGTCTTCATGTGTTCACTCTAAAAACATCCTGTTTGCCATCACTGGCACTGCCTCCCAAGGGGTCCATTAGGACGAGAGAGCAGGTGGTCTGCTGGTCAGAACTGAGGGGAAGTGGGAATGTTATGGAAGGGAAATCTGCATAGACTCCGTTGGGCTGTGTCAGAGTTTACCACCTGCATGCTTGCCCCCAAAATAACTGTGTGCGCTCTTCCACTGCAAAAAAAGAAACCAAACTGTAAATGGTTCCCGTCCCTCCATCTCACTCCACTCTGAAGTGAGCCAGCAAGATTTTAGAGTATTAAGCAGGATAGTTCTTTGTGATACACCCCAACATAACAGATTTATTTATATAAACTATGTGCTCAACCTTTAGCTCACTCAGCATCCTGCCTCAGAAATGGAGACCACCGTTGTTCTTTGCAACCCTACCAATGGTTTTACATCCATTTAGGCCTTCAAAAGCTACCTTTGCAAGGAAAGAGGCTTTACGCTCTTTTTTAAAGTGAGAGCTAGGACACCACCCTACATTTCTAGTTTCCCAAAAGCAGCTGGGATTGCAGCAGGGGATGTCACAGGGCTTGCAAGTCAGCTCTGGATTGTGCCTTAACAAGCCAAATGCTATTAGTACCTCCTTTTTACTGAGTACTGAATTGATTTACTGAGACTATTTTGGAAATTGTTTCTGTCTCTTGCCTTGTGGGCTCCAAAAGGTGATAGTCAGTACATTCATACATTCCAGTGCAGCATCTGCTCACAGGTTAGCCTTTTAAGTCATGAGATTGTCAGTTCAGAGTCTGTTACACAGTTGCCTCCTTTCAAATAGGTTAGGTGCACAACCTCATACCAAAGAAGATCAAAGCCTGCTCTCTCAGGCAGTGCAAAGGTCATGGAGATCTGCTCTAACAGGGCATTCCTGGATAGGAAGTGGTATAGCAACAGTGCAGTATAGTCACTAAGGGTTCAGTCTGGCCTTTATAACACAGAGCAGTTTATATGCAGCTCTAAATAATGCTAAAGGCTGCAACAGTCCCTGGCTGGTTCCAGGACTGGTAAAATGGAAAGATGGCCTACTGAAGCTCAACAAGATTCAGGAATTTGTCCCTTAATTTGCACATGTGATTAATAGGAATGAATGCACAAACTGAGCAATTGCATGTACAAATGGACAATTCTGATCATTTGCACATTTACTCCATCTGTGTGCCTAACTTTTAAAATCCATACTCTAAGTGCATCTTTCCCAGAACTTCCAGAAAAGATATGTCACTGTCCAAGTAAACTGCACCTAGATTTCCCCTTCACGTCACCAAGGGCACCCATTCTCAGGATCCACCCCACCCACGTCATCATCTCTCTTGGGTGGAAAATCATGTCTCTCCCCCTTCTGACTGAGATATTTCCAGGTTGAACAGTTCCCTGCCTTCATCATGTTATTCCCAGCAAAAGACTCTAATAATAGTATAACTTCCCTCAGTTATAACTTAGTGCACAGTTCTCTCTCAGGAAGCATATTTTATTCTTAAGGTAAACAAACTACAGGGAAAAAAACATATTTAAAACAATAAAAGGAACCTACAATTATGCTAATAATCTTACCAGAGAGTAATCCCCACCTGCTACCCAATCTCCACAAGGTCAGTATAGGTCCTTCTAACCCTTCCTTAAGGATTGGGGTCCTCTGTGGACCTCCTGATGATTTGCTGGATCAGGAAAAAAAAAAAGCCCTGAGCCTATTGAAAACCAGGCTATTTATCAAAAAATCCTCTCTTTGTCTGTTGGTCCTTGGAGAATCCAGTTTGAACTAGTATATGCAAAACTCTCTAGAGGTGGTTTCAAAAGGCTGATAACCAGAGGAATTACATTAGCATACCTACTCCTCCTAGAGAAGTTACATACAATCTCACCATAATAAACAACTGAATTTTTAATAAAATGAGTCCCAAAGGCATGAAACTCATTTCAGTAAGGTCTAAATCAATTCAGTAAGATTTCAGTAAGGTTTGTCCAAGATATTGAAGAATATTGTTATTTCTGTCATAGGTTGTCCCACTACTTAACAGATGAGGCACCATATTTCAGACTAATGGCATACATCCTTCAATAGGTTCTGTCCTCAAATTATTTGTTCCCACCCATTATGCTAGGCACAGCACAAACAAAAGACGCATACCCCTCCCCCAACAGATTTACCTCCTGAAGACAAAGGATAGAGGTATACCACACAAGTGAAGCTATCAGGGTGAAGATTGTCTTATGAAGACAAAGCTAAAGCTTTGGATAACACATTTTTTTTTAGACATATGGATTAAACCAAATTCCATGAGGGGGCTGACAGGGTGAGAGTACTTAATAAGGAAGGTGCTTATTGGCTGCCTTTTGTGAAAACCGGAAGGAAACTATATGGCAGAGAAAGGAAGTGGCTGCAGTATTCAAGATGGGAGATAACGAAAGCCTGAAAGCATTATAGTTCTAGGGACAGAAAGGAAGGAAAGTATATCTTGGAAATGGTGTAGAGCAATAAATGGCAGAATTTGTGATGACCTGGATGTGGGGCAATGGAGATAGTTAAGGGTCACATTTGGATGTGATTTAAAATGGAGCTATTTACGAGATTTCAGTGGCAGCAGCAAGGTACCATGAAGATTCTCACCTATTTTATTTAGGCCTCCTTTAAACACCTACTGAAATCTCTCAAACATCATGGCTATGCTGACCACTACACTTGCACACATATGGAACAGGTCGTCTGATAGATACTCTTTCACAGCAATCTGTTCTCCTTACCTCATAGAGTGTAATGATACCATTGGTCTCATTTGGAGGCTTCCACTGAACATAGATTTTTTCTTCAAAGGGTCCTCCTTGGATAGATTCTAGGGGAACAGGCCCAGGAACTGTAAAGGAAAAGAGTGGAAAGTCAGTAACTCTCCACAACAGTCACATGTGTACCGCCAGAGAGGCTGAAGTCTTCCAGCAATGGCTGGTGCTCTAGAGCTGAGAAAACATACACTCTGGGCCAAACGGCAACATTTAAAAAGGTATTAGTACCCATTACTATTGGTCCATTCTTGACCTGGGGGGTCCAAACATGAAAACTCAAGTACTGAATATTAACAACAAACACACACTCATGTAAAGACGCTGCTATCTTCCAATGTTTCAGTGATCCACCATACCTAGCTCCACCCACATGACAAAGGCAACTTATTGAGAGTATTTATTACAGAATCAGAGATTATAGAAGATAAAAAAGCTACTTAATGTATTACCAGCTAGTGCTCTGTTTGTATATCTGCACACACCCAGATTTCCCCATCCCCAACATGATCATGCAAGAAATTGCCTACTTCTATTACCAAGCAATTATGCATTTATAATTTAACATTTATCACATATTCAGGTATCTATAGATATTTCCTTTTGTTACAAAATGTGTATTTTTTATTTTCCAACTTATCACATTCCTTTTACATATTAAGATAATAAAAATACATTCCTTAAATAAAAAGAAATTGAACAAGTGTGCATGATTTAACATAGCCTCAAATATAGCAACTTGTGTCATACAGCAAAATACATAGAACCTCGAGTTACAAACACCTCAGAGGTTGTTCGAAACTCTGAAATGTTCATAACTCTCAACAAAATGTTATGGTTCTTTCAAAAGTTTACAACTGAACATTGATTTAATATAGCTTTGAAACTTTACTATGTGGAATAAAAATGCCGCTTTCCCTTTATTTTTGTAGTAGTTTACTTCTAACACAGTACTGTACTGTGTTTGTTTTTTTGTTTGTTTGTTTTTTTGTTTGTCTCTGCTGCTTCCTGATTGTGTAGTACTTCTGGTTCCAATGAGGTATGTGGTTGACTTGTCAGTTTGTAACTGGTGTTTGTAACTCTGAGGTTCTATTGTAGTAATATTTTGCTCTTACAAAGTACTTTCACCAAACCCCTCTCTACAGAAGTGATTAAAAAGTATTATCCCTACTTCACAGAAGTGGTAACTGAGAAACGAATATGCTTAGATCTCAATACTGCTCACATGGGTCCATTGCAGAATTGGAAGCTGAATGACTTGCTTTGAGTCACATGGAAAATCAGTGATGGAGCTGAGAACAAAACACAGTCTGGTACTCTAATTACTGGACTAAGTGACCCATAATTCAGGAGGCACACCAATAAACACATCTACTGTTGTTGCTGGGTCAACACATACTGATCTAACCTTGTAAGCTTTACTTCAACAGCACATTGTCTTAAACCTTAGATGACAGTGTCAGTAAATATTTTTTTTATGTAAGATTTGCCTAAGTTATTTGTCTCAAAGATGTAATGGATTTGTGTTTAAAGCATCAGGTATAACAGGATTCATGCTTTGTTTTGGTATGACACTGAGTTTAAAATAGCATACGAGTTCTGTTTTGTGTACAAGCAAAACCAACATAAAATAACTAGAGATTGAGCCATGAAGACCTCCTTTAAGATGTATGTAAATGAGCTAAGCCAAATATTTTTCTTTTCTTCCCAGCCTTTTGGATAATTTTATTCCCTATCTTATCTCCTGTTTCCTGTCTTAGGTAATCTTCCATCATTGTCACAAACAATTCTTTAATGGGTTCATTTTCTTCCCCTTTTGCTCTGTGTGCACTTTCTGGTTGAGTTCTAGGAATAAAGTTATTCGCTTCATAATTTTATTCTTAAAATGTATTTACAGGCAGACTGCTAACTATTACAATCTTCCTTGTCTTTTGGACATTGACGTATAATTAAACTAGGCACTTTCCAATCACTGAGTGAAGCTATGTATGTACCAGTATGAAGGACTGGTATTGCGCAGCTGTATCTTTCTCTTCTTTAACTGATGGACATCTTTGTTTGCGTATCAGCAACAGGAAGTGTTTTCATTTTGTTTTATTTTTTGCTATAGTCAGTATTTAAGGATCAGCTCTGGCTTCAGAAAAATTAAACTGTCTTCAGTGCATAAGTAATGCATCTACCAATGACAGCCAGGCAATGCAGAACACATTCAAGAGTCACTCTTTTCTTCTGTGGTGAAGATTCCCCAGAAGGAAGATTAAGATTTGCCGTATTCAAGAGTAAGATTTGCCAGGAGAGAGATTCCCATTCGGCTCACATTGCAAAGCTGCAGCCTATTGATTATGACATCTTATACTTAAATCATGACCCTGCTAAAGAGGGTAAACAAAGTAAGGCCAAATGGCAGCCGTGGCCACTTCAGTAGTATGTCCAAATCCCAAACCTGGAGACTCAACTAGGTATGCAAGCACATGAGTTCCTGCATTACACACCGAAGTAGCAATAACAGCATCCAAATGTGAGAAGTAACTTTCTATTAAGCTGCTCAGGTTGAAAAGCTGTACAGTTTGTCCAACCAACTGGTGGGAGACGGACAACTGAGGAAATCCACTCTTGTATCTGGCCACAAGGTTGCTCACACCACACTTCTCTCTTGGCAGTATCACATGAAAGGCTATGACACCTCCAGTTTGGTTTTATCACATTTTGGCTCATTTAAGTGGGCAGATTGGTGGAGGGGGTTTGGCATGTGTTTGAGAGATTAGACTCCCCTAGACCAGATGTTTTACTAACACTCAGTGAAGGGAGAGCAGGGGACATGAACATTTTTTTAAAAAGTACTGTCTGAGTCAACACTGACTGATGGAAAGAACCTCACAAGAGCTCCATTTTACTAAATGGAAGAAAGTATGAAGGAATATTGCAAGTTCTCCTGAAAACCTCGAACAAGGAACTTTGAAATAAGTGTGCCATCTCTGGACAAGTTAGTTCAGCATGCTTGAGGCTAACAGACACAAAACAGTGTTAGTATCTTGCATAAACAGTAGATAGGCAAAAATACAGGATTTATAGGAGAAAGGATTGTCTCCTCAAGATTACAAAGTGTTCAGTGAGCACAAATGGTCAGGAGATTGAGGAGAGTTGGTCTCCAGAAATGAGGTGGTAAACTGAAGACATTTAGGGCCAAGTTCTGTTCTGACATACAGCTGTGAGAGTATGCAGCATGAGACTACATATTATGTCCAGAGTTTACCACGTATTAGATAGGATTATGGCTCAGACACCAATAAGACACACGCGTAGCCCCTTGGATTCTTCATTTGTGCACTTTTGTTAAATTCCTGGAGATCAGCGCACAGCCCAAGAAACACTCTTTGGTATCATAGACCAGCTATGCCAAACCACTCCACAGTTCCCACTGAAGCTCTGAGGTTGTGATAGCTTCCACAGTAGCTATACCTCTTTATCGTACGAGGCAATGACTAGTGCAGTTGCACAGTGATGGATCTATCACACCTGCTCCAATGCTTCCCCTGCTTCTGCCCCATACCTCAAAATCCTTGTAGGACAGGACAGAGATCAGACTCACAGAATTGTGCTCCATCCAGGAGGTATATACCCCTGTCTGGTTTCAATAACTCTTCCTGCCTGTGCAGCAGAACAACGCTGGTTCCAATGCATTTGATGAGTGCCACATTCAGAGGAGGGAGCAGGGTTTTCCCTTTTAGGAAAAAAAACTATTTCACCCGGGGAAGGGGGCCTGGAAGAATTAGAGAAGATAGAACACTTGCATGGTCTTCATCAGAAATTGTTTTCAACATGTAACCTTCCCTTCTCCCAATACCTTTTCAAAGATCCACTGATCTCCCAGACCTACTGACCAACCCCACAGCCCATAATCTCTGTCCAGGAGCAATAGAGATGGAATGAACAATATCTTAGGGTGCTACGTGAAGTGGCTAGCACAGACACTGCAGAAAACAATGGCAGAGATACCAGACCCTCATTTTTAGGGGCCCGCTATATTCTCTCCCTAAGGTTACCCTGCCGTGCAGGGTGTTTATATTTTCCTTTAGTGTAGGTCTTGTGCATTTACCACTGTTCCATCAAATATGGTGAATTAACAAGTGTGTGCAGGGAAATGTACCCTATATAGAACCCTACAAGGAAAAGGAGGAGACGAACGAGTTAAATAGCACCAGTGCTCTAACATTCTGGTTATAACATCAACGAATAATAAAATCCAGTGGAGAATTCAATGTACCCTCCTTTTTCCCGCACACAACATTAAAACTATCTACACAGATAGCTAGACTGCACCCTGGCATAGAACTGCTCCAGGGCTGTTCACCTTTATCAATATGAAAGGCTGATTTCCCCAGCAGAGTAACAATTTAAGATTTATCTTTCATTGCGATTACAAAGCCACTAAAAAATCCACCTACTCAAGCAAAACTCTAATGCTGTGAAAGATAACTAACCAAATGCACTCCCAGCCCTGTCTGATAAAAACTCTGATCATTTCCCTGAATGAATAGAAAGATCCGCCATCTCCTGGACTTCCCTTTGTGATATACTGTAATGCCAGAGCCACTTTCATCAGAGAGAAATTTAGCTCAGCAGTGCCTAATGGCTCAGGCAAGGGAAAGATGCCTCCTTATAGCCCATTACACAGAGTGGATGCCTGCAGCCCATAAGGACTCTTAGTTTGAGTCTCAGCTAAGGTGGCTTTGTGACAGAGAGCAATTTTCTGCAATATCCTGGACAAACCTTACTGAATTAAGTTAAACCTTATTGAATTGTTTAATATCTTTGGGATCCACTGTAGTAAAAATACAATTGTTTACATGGTACTGTAGAATTGTGTATAACTTTTCAAGGAGACTGATTAATGGAAAGCTTGGGGAAATGCTAGGAACTTTAAAGAACTGTTTGGGACAATGTGTTAAGTGGGTTTCCTTGGAGGTCCTTGGGAGGCCTTTTGAAGAGATGCCCGGAAAACCCAATGCCTATTGATCACCTGTTCCTGGAAACTCCAGATCAAAGAACATCTACCACTGTACAAAGGAGAGACTAAACTTTTCATGAGTATGCGAGTTCTGAACTCAGGCTCTTCTGAAGTTGTACCACAACGGAGACCCCTCTGTAGGGTTTGAAAGGACTAATCACCTGCCAGACCCCATAGTAGATTTGAGGATGATCCCTGATAAGCTTATTAGCATGTGGGTAGGTTATTTTATTGTTTTCTCTGTGACACTTTTAACCTAAGAGTAAATGATGGGTTTGAGGTACAGGAGGGGTCTGTGGGCTGTGGGGTGGAGCCAAGGAGTTCAAAGTATGGGAGAGGGTTCCGGGCTGAGGCAGAGGGTATGGGCTCTGGGCTGGGGATACAGGTTCCGGGATGGGGCCAGAAATGAGGGGTTCAGGGTGCAGGAGGGGGCTCTGGGCTGGGGGCAGGGGCTTAGAGTGCAGGGGAGTGAGTGCCCCGGCATGGGGTTGAGCTGTGGCATGGGACCTGGGATGAGGGATTTGGGGTGTAGGAGGGTGCTCTGGACTGGGATCGAAGGGTTTAGAGGGTAGGAGGGGGATCAGGGCTGTGTCAGGGGGTTGGGGCACAGGAGGGGGTCAGCAGTGCAGGCTCTGGGTGGCGCTTACCTCAAGCAGCTCCTGGAAGCAGCAGCATGTCCCCACTCTGGCTCTACGTGGAGGCATGGCCAAGTGGCTCTGCACACTTCCCCGTCTGCATGTGCCACCCCCGCAACTCCCATTGGCTGTGGTTCCTGGCCATTGGGAGCAGCGGAGCTGGTGCTTGGGGTGAGGGCAGCATGCAGAGCCCCCTGGCTTCCCCTATGTTTATGAGCAGAAGGGGGGACATGCTGCTGCTTCCAGGAGCTGCGTGGAGCCATGAGAGGTAGGAAACCTGCCTTAGCCCTGCTGTGCCATCGACTGGACTTTTAATGGCCCGGTCAGTGGTGCTGACGGGAGTCACGAGGGTCCCTTTTCAATCAGGTGTTCCAGTCAAAAACCCGTCACCTGGCAACCCTACTCCTGCCTCTGATTGGCCCATGATGTCAGTCTCCGTTGCCCACATTAAATGTTCAAAACAAGCACCTTTGTATTTTCTCCCATGCTGCCCCTCATGCTTGGAAGAAGCTCCCTGTAAACAACCACAACACTACAACATTATCCACTTTCAAATTCTCTTTTGCTCTGAGGCCTACAAAAAGGATAGACAATGACTGGTTGCTGGTGTGCTGAGAACACTGCTTCCCATGCTGACCAACATTGTCTCATTGTTTTCTTGTAGCTTGCTTCTTGTCTTTTTTGTTCTGTGTTTGTAGAGAGCCTCACACATTAAGGTCCTGGACACCTAAGCGTAGGGTGACCAGATAGCAAGTGTGAAAAATCGGGACGGGGGGAGGGGTAATAGGCACCTATATAAGTAAAGGTCCCGAATATCTCGACTGTCCCTATAAAATAGGGACATCTGGTCATTCTACCTAAGCGACACAATAATACAAATATTAATAAATAATAATACATCCTCAAAGCACTTCTAATGGAACAAGAGTGGCAGAATCTGGCCTCATTAATTTAGCATAATATGTGTACATGATATGTTAGGACACTCTGTGACCTGGAATGTCCAGAATTATGGAAAAAGGTTCATTCTGGAAATTAATTTATGTACAAAAATCCTTATTAAAATGTTATTTAGGTTGGAAAGTTAAACACCCAAAAGTTTGCAAGTGTCAGAATTGCAGTTGCCTATGCAAACTTCATTCTGGTCCCCTACGCCTCCAGCTGTGCACTGAATGAGGGCAGACCCCTGTCGAAAAGACAGCATGTGCTCCTCTAATTAACGGCTGCATTATAATGCATATCCACAAAGTGGCAGGATTAAGGTTGGACATGCAACCATAAATCTCAAATTTGCTACCTTGAGTGCCTGACTCTACAACCTAAATAACGTTCTTTATCACATTTGGTATGTAATTTCCTAGGGTGTTTTTTTGTTTGTTTGTTTGTTTGTTTTTTTAAGGGAAGACAGTAAAATTCTGTTATGTAAACTCATAACAAGAACAGGTATCAGCAGGGTTTGAACACTGAGTCTTTGGCACTGCAGCACACATTTCTAATTGGAGCTATTAGATTAACCAGCTTCCCCTACAATAAATAAAATAAGCTATGGGACTGGAGAAGTTTGTCTCAGGGGGTTGAGGGAAAATGGGGGGGGGGTGCAGCACTGGGAGTTTAGCACCCAACACTCCCCAGAACTGGGTCCTTTGCTGTTGACTGACAGACATGAATATTACTTGCGGCTTCACAGTGCTTTACAGACATTATCCTTGCCGCGAAAAATAGGTAAGTATATATAATCCCTATTTTAATTGCAGCCCAAGGAAATACGATACGGAGTTCGTGAGACACCACCTCCAAGCCCACAATGCCATTTTTACAAAGTCATTTCCCCCTCACACCCCCGAACAGTTACTTAGAACTTTGAACCATGGGGGGAAATTTTTTTTTTCTTACCATCCTCTTCAGTCTGTACCACCAGCTCCTCGCTTTCCATTTTGCCCTCTGGATTAGAAAGTGCTAGCCTCAACCGGATGGTCATGAAGGGCCGAAGGCCTCGCAAGGTATAATGTGAGGATGTCTGGATGAGTTCCTCTGCCTCGTACTTCTGCTGGTTAAACACATACTGGTACTGGACTGTTAGGTTGTAGCTGTGGCAACGGGTCACCGCGTAACCAAAGGGCTCCCATTGCAAGGTCAGCTGCCGGGAGCGAATGTCAACAACTTCCACACTCTGCGGTCCATGGACTGGATCTGTGCAACAAATGAAAGAAATGAAAGGGCTTTAAAGGAGGCAGGCAACTGTGGATCTCTCAGTGTGCATTATCTATAGTACTTATGGCCCAACTTGCTATAGTAGCTGAGCACCTGGCTATCTTTAATGAATTTGTCCTCACAACACCCCCGTGAGGTAGGAAAAAGTGCTATTCTTGCTGTTCTGCAGACGGGGAACTGAGGCACAGAGAGACTAAATGTCCTGCCCAAGAGATCTGAGGTGGGGCAGTAACTGAACCCAGTTCTCTCACATCCTAAGCTAATGCCCTAACCAGTGCACATCCTCCCTGCACAGGGAATGAGAACATGAGGGTACAGTATGGAGGTTTATGAGAATGAGTTTGGAAACACCACTGCACTTCACCAGTGCTACTGTTCTCTCTTTTTAAATGCTTGGGAGGCACTCGGACACTTGGTCTAGTCTACTCCTACGCCCTATTGTCAAAGCCTTGAATGAGTTATTAGGGTAACATCTCACCATACCACCACACATTCTTCATGCACTACATGTTTATAAGAACAGCTATTTTAGAAATACAGCTTGACTGGGTGAGACAATTTTTTTGTGTTCATCCATCTGTAAAACCAGGCTACTTTAATTCCTAAATCCCACACTACTGGGAAATTTCTCAGAGAAAGAGGATAAATATTGAAAGTAATGTTTTAGAATCTCATACTTTTTTTTTCAAATACACATTAATATCATATTTTAATGTCCAATATAACAGGACCTTCCAGAACCAGAACTAGCACCTAATGCTAAGGATACATGCTATAAAATTATGATAGATACCATACAATAAATGAACTGCTGTGTATCCACACTGGACAGTTAGGAATCTCCCTTTCACACATTTCTAACCCTAATGGGTCACATGTTATCACACCTTAAACATGTCACAGGTATAGAACTGTATATTTCTGTACCTTAGGCCAGTGCAAGTTTGGCGTGAAACATTCCTCTGGCAATTTTTTTCTTTTTAAATGGTGGCTATTTAAAAGGGCCCATGGACCTCAAACATTAATAGAAGCTGCAGCAGAGGTTAATTATTGGTTGAAGGGCAGGAGAAGTGGTCATATAAGTACCACTTATGAGATGAATACCACAACGACAGAAGTAATCTAAAGTCCTAATGAGTTCATTATTCTTTTTACACACTCAGCTTGAGGTAAAGATGCAGGTGTAAGAATAATTTTCACCAGGTGTTGCCTATTTATGTTTACAGCATAGCTTTGACCACTAAACCTGCTCTTTAAAAAGTGAGTGTAAGAGTGTAAAGTTGTATTTTACACAAAGATTGAGGGATGATTGAGTGAATGATTGAGATGCATTAGGTGGTAAGTATACTACGTATACACACACACACACATTTTTGAGCGGGTATTTCTCAAAATTGTATGGTATTTTAAAGTTTTAATTAATCATCCCTCAATCAGTGCTTCAAGAGTGCACATGTACGAATGCAGGACAGAAAATTCGTGAAATACATATAATTTTCATCTGCAGCTTCTTAATATTAGAGCATTATTTAAAATGTTTTACCCACAAATTCTGCCCTCTCTCATTTTCAAACCACAGAAAGACTACTACTTCTTTTAAAAAACAAACAAACAAACAAAAACGGTCATAAGGAAAACAAAATAGTTTTAGAAAGAGAGAGAGAAATAAAAGGGGGGAAATGCCCTCTAGAATTTGTTATGAAGTGAAGAACAACAAACAAAGCATCTCCTCTTCTGCTAATGTATGAGCAGAGAACATACTAATGGTCGGTGAGACACGTCTCTCTGCAAAATCTGTAACAATTAACAATGGGGCAATAACTACTTCAGAAATGAACATTTCATATATATTAAAACACACGTGTGCACTTTAAAAATAGGACAGTAAAACGAGGTGATTTAAAGCATGCAACTATGGTTTAAAGAAAAGGAGTACTTGCGCCACAAGTACTCCTTTTCTTTCTGCGGATACAGACTAACACGGCTGCTGCTCTGAAAACTATGGTTTAGAATTTCAAATCTCTCATACAGTAATTGCTATTGTATTCCGTTTTTTATAATCATTCTTGGCACTTCCACAGCATATTCAATGACTGGTTGCAGAGCTCTTTACAAACATTGAAGCCTCAATCCCCACATTGTGATGAAGGCTTTATCCTCATTTTAAAGAGGGATAAATGGAGGCACAGAGAGGTGGCTTGTGCAGGAACACACAGCCCACCGCAGAAGTTTAGAACTAACACCTAGTTTCCTGCTCCAGCCATTAGATAACACTTTCCCTGGAAATACACATTTAACACTTTACGTTGAATAACAACAGCTATTTCTGAGCTGAAAGCTGGTAACTAGTCACCTGGATATGGCAACACAACAAAGAGTGCAATGGGGGGGGTGTGTGAAAAAATCTTATACCCAGCTGAAACTATCATGGGAGATACAGGCAGGCAAAACAATTACCTAGATTGGAATGTAGTGAGGCCACTGGGATCTAAAAGCCACTACGCAAAAGGGAGTACAAAATTTTAAAATGACAAATTGCCAGGCCCTCAACAGAATTTCTCACTCAAAAGATGATGCCTTTCCCAGCACAGCACCACCTGTCACACTGATGGGATTTAGGTTCAGTGTGGTCTCATCCTGAACTGTCTTTGCACCAAATCTCCTCCACCCTTCCCTCCAATCTGTGATCTCTATTCTATTTAGTTACTATTTACCAAGGCATTTGGTACAATTCCTATTTTTTAAGTTAACCAGTGCTGCTGGCCTCTCCAGGTGGATAGACTGGGAAATGGGGAGGTAGACAATTCTGCTGTGTAACCAAGCAGTCTCATGTTCATGGAGACCTGTCAGGAAAGTGAAGAGGATGTTGAGACATGGGAGATGGAAGTCTCACCACTCACCCAAGTGCTTTACTAAACTGGATATGAAACCACAGGAGCTTGAAAGCCATTAGTAGTGAGCTGAGAACGCCACACATTTCTCCTGAGATGGATCCCTAAAAAGCTGAGATTACTCCAAATGATTCTGGTAAATGGAGCATCTTTACTTCTGAAGAGCCACATGGGATACAACCATACCTCCTCTCTTTTACATTTAAAGGGCCGGGGGGGGGGGGTGAGAGGTAGAAAAAGTGAGCATGTGCAGGAAGAGAGACTATTTTTACTCTCAGAAGGAGCAGGAAGGGTTTGGGCATACTAGCTGAGCACTGTGTGGAGAAATCTCACCTGAACGTTCACGCTTTGTGCCTACTAGTAGCCAATCACTGATTTGCATAAGAAAAGTGAATGAATACATTTGCTGCCCCTGCCACTGCAGTTAGTTTTAAATGAAGGCTTCTATGGAGGGGCGCTGGAACAATTTGTATAGTGGGGGTGCTGAGAGTCATTGAACCAAACTGTAAATCCTGTATATAATGGCAACCACTTCAAACCAGGGGGTGTAGCAGCCCCCCCAGCACCTTTAGTTCCAGCATCTATGCTTCTACATTTAGAGAGACTTATTTCTAGTTCCAGCTCTTCACAGCTTAGCCTCCTTATTACCAGACCTTCTGCGGGTCTTTGCCACTTGCCACCCTGTAGTAATTCATCTCTTTCTATGTGCCCCTTTTCTCCTTTAGTACCTCTGAAAAACCAGGCTGTTAGGGACACCAGTGGAGCACCAAAAAACTGAAGCACCCTAAAAGTCAGAGAAAACTTGGGAAAATGTAGATATTCTTGACCTGCCTAAGGACATATGGCAAGCATTAGTGACAAGATTAGAATCAAATGTTCCCAACTCCAGATTCCATGCATAATCATTTAGGATATGCTACCTCATTAACTGAAGGATATTGTCTAGCAGCCAGGATTTTAGGAGTTATGTCTAAAAACAGCATCCTCACTCAAGTTTCTGGGTTATTTTTGTTCATGAGAAAATGTTTCCCTTTACATCAGTGATATTAGTGTTTTGACACAGGGGCAGGCAGCGGAGAATGGACTGTGTATGTATGGTCCTGCCATAACTATATAGTTCAAATGTTATGGGGTTCTGAAGATAATGATGGACTCCTAACAGGCTAGGATATCTATATACGGAACTTCCATCACTGGAATATCTCACTACTGTGTGGCTTTGTAATGGCGAAACATTGGGAATATTTAAGACAGAAGTTAAAAAAAAAAAATCAGGACAGGCAATTGCCTTCCCCTTTTGATGTGAGGAAGGGTGCTCCAGTGTTTAGAGATGGGAACACAGAGCCAACTAATTCTATTCCTAGTTGATATTGGTATGATGTTAACCAAACTTTTTTATTTCCAACATCGTAATCCTGATTTTCAGGTGGGATACATTGCCACAGGCAGAAATGGATGCAGCATATAAAACAATCAAACTGTATTTGGGACACAACAATTAATCTGAAATTTCTGGAATAGAAAAGATGTAAGGAGAAAAAAAAATCTATCTTCCTTCCTAGTCAGCATTAGTGATAGCTCTCTACCCCTACTTTTATCACAGATGTTTTGTCAACAGGGGTTTACAGAATATGAACAATGAATTTTTCTACAGCGGACCACCACTGTAGGCAATTAAAGGAACCAAAAGAATGCACCTGTGAAAACCATCAGCCTCTTGAAGTGCAAAGACAGGCACACGTCTTTCAGGCTGCATCAAAGGGAAAGAATATTGAAATAACAAAAGATAAAGAAGGTTCTTCCTTCAGCGCCCCCCTTTAGTCAAACCCCACATAATCACTAGGAGACTCGAGGCCTCAGAACATAGCAAGGCGAAAGCAAAAACATTCATGCTAGGAGACACCCAGGAAGCTGCAGATGGCAACTAAAAACACGATAAAATTTAAAATGGTCATTTAATTATAGTTATTGTCTTTACATTATTCAGGTTATGGAATGAATAATTAATTTGGGGGTGCCTGGTATATCGGTGTCAGTTTTGGCCAATGCATCGGTGCCATGGGTAAGGACTGGTTCTGATTTTAATGTAACCTCATCCAGACTTTCACCCCAAACCTGAGTTAAACAAAATATTCTGAAATTTGACTTTAACTTTCCCCTAATTTCCTTGCTCACCTCTGCACTTTGTAGTTCTACCAGGATCAGAAATGTCAGAAACCCACTTCTGTGAGATCTCCATCCCAGTTTCCAACAGATACTTAACAATTTTCTGTAGATTCTCTGAGATGCAGCCTTGAGGTCTTTCCTTAATCTTTCATGAGGGTAATCTGCCTATTAACTACAGATATGGGTCCGAGTCACAAAATAGTGTTTAGGCTAAATCTGTAACCCAAATTTAAAGACCTCTCTCTACTAACAATCTGCACTACATGATAGAGTGTCCTTCTAACAACTATTTTTAGGGTACCCAATCTCCAGTTGATCTGTCTACTACTTTTGGAGTCCAGCAAGAGGAAATGAGGATACTGTAGTGACGGTGAAAACTTGGGAATAGGCTGCAGCTTTCAGATTTATCTGCAGCCTGGCTAGGGGGCAGGTAATGGCCATCAAATGGCCTTTTAGTTTCTTGGGGAAGGGAAAACAAATACAACTATTCAAGCTCTAGGTTTGGAGAACAGGAAACCTGCCTGGAATTAAGTCAGTGAATTGAAGTAAACACTGAAGGTTTTATATTCTCTCTCACCCTCTTCTCTCACTTTCAATCTCAATTTCTCTGAGAACCAAAACCATATAATTTAGAAAATGCTCCTCTGTTTCCAATCTCATTTCCTCTGCAGCACAAACCATTTTTTTTTTTACACATTTTAAAGCCAGGAATGGTTAGCTGTTCTTAAAGGACAGTGATCCCACTCTCTTGTCTATTTATTCCTTCAGCAGTTTTGGTTTCTTAAATATACTTCTCGATTCTGCAGTCTTATTACCAGATGTTCAGTGGTATCCATGCACAGCGGAATCTATTGCATCACCTCCATTTACTTTTTGTAATGTGGTAATGAATTATTTCTCCCCCTCCCACCCAAGAACAAGCTGAGAACAAAGAGAAAAATGATAGTGTTTCTAATCCATCGGTAGTCGATTTACCACCAGTAAACTTCCGAGGATAAGTCAATCAGTTTAATTTCTAGAGTATTGGAATGGAGATATCAAATCCTAATACATCCCGTGACCCACAGTCTATTAGATAATGCATGATACAATTGCCCATAAGCCATCAACGATATTGGCGTGTTCTGGGTGGCTTCATATTCATGCTGTTCACCCTCCCAGCATTTAAGGAAGAAAGAAGAGGGGAGGAAGCAGAGGTGGTGGATTTGGGCTCTGACCCAATAATTCTGCTACATATTTAGTTGACATGGTCCCTACTAGCTGACAGCAAGCACCTGCTTCGTCTTTGTCCACCTTCGCAACAGTGAGTAG
The DNA here is from genome assembly GCF_965140285.1 of Lepidochelys kempii. Lineage (NCBI taxonomy): Eukaryota > Metazoa > Chordata > Testudines > Cheloniidae > Lepidochelys > Lepidochelys kempii. Next base: position 24,046,822 of record NC_136392.1, on the reverse strand, counting down.
CCTCCCAAATGTTCCCTGCCCATCAATTCTGGAAGGCTTGGAGTGAAGGACATCACCAGGTCTCTTGCAGGGCTACCACTGATAGACTTCCCTCACCGACTTGACCTGGGGGCGGTTTGTAACATAGCGGAAGAGTGGTCTGGCAGTGAAGTCATGTGACAAGAAGTTGGGAAATCTGAGTTCATTCCAAGCTCACCTATGAATTTCCTGTATGACCTTAGTCGACTCTATTAAGTCCTGATTTCCAAAAGGGCAGATGGCCACAACCTGGATCAGCGCATGGTTATTGCACACAAATTAAGCGTTTGACTACACAAGCATTTTTGTGTACAGCCCTGAGCTTCTGCTCAGTTTTAAAAAGCTGATCCTTTTTAAAACAAAGTACTGGTGATGGATTCCCCCCAGTATGCCACCTGGAATGGGGTACCACTGAGCACCCTGACCCATTGTAATGGCCTGGGCTCCCTCTCACACTGTACTGCTATGACAAGCAGCAAACCCCTCCAGCCTTCACTTTCACCAGCATTCACACAGGAAGGGACACACCCAGCTGCAGTTATACAAAGGCTCTCTAACCACCAGCTTCCCAGCCTGGGATCCCAGAGCAGGACTGTCCTGCCCTGGTCAATTCTGGCCAGTATATGGGTTTAATACCTGGTCTGCCTCTCCCTCAATGTGAAGAGAACAATGCACACTTGTGGATAACCAAGCAGATTTTCCCCAACCACTCCAGTCAAGGCTCACTGGTTTAGATTAAAAACAAAACGAAGTTTATTAACTACAAAAGATAGATTTTAAGTGATTATAAAGGACAGCAAACAGATCAAAGCAGATTACCTAGCAAATAAACAAAAATGCAAACTAAGCTTAATATACTAGATAGATTGGATATGAATTAGATTCTCACCCTGAGAAATGATACAAGCAGGCTGCAGATCCTTAAGGAGCAAGCTGCACTTGCTTTACAGCTTGGAACCCCAGGTGTTTCATACACAGGATAGAAATCCCTTGGGCCTGGGTCCAGCACTTCCCCCACTTCAGGCTTTGTTCCTCAGGTGTTTCCAGAAGTCCTCTTGTGTGGGGAATGAAGAACCACAGATGATGTCACTCCTTGCCTTATATAGCTGTTGCATATGGCAGATGTGATGGGTTACCCCCCACTCTGGAATGCCAACGGATATACTGGGGTCCCACTGAGCCCACTGGTTCCACCAGCCTGGGCTCTCTTACCCTGTCTTGCTGAGCCAGGCCCTCAAGTCTCCTCCAGCACACACACACACACACACACGGCCACACCCAGCTCCACAAAAAGACAGACACTGAAATCAGCCCTTTGTGGGAAGACTCCATTTGGGGATTGCCCAGTGCTCAAGTGCACACCCCCTCTGGAGCATAAACCCAAAATTGTATTGTCTTGCACTGCATAGAAATCTGTACCGTGTTAAGCTCATGAAAATTGCCCTCAATGTGGAGGAAGATATGCACAGCTCCCCGCCCTCCCACCCCACCCCAGTTATGAATTGCACAAACTGCGTTTTAGAAAACAAAACAAATTTATTAACTACAAAGGATATATTTAAGTGATTATAATGGATAGCAAACAGATCAAGGTAGATTACTGAGCAAATAAAGCAAACACGCAAACTAAACTTAATACACTAAAGAAACTGGCTACAAGTAGTAATTTCTTAACCTAAATGTTGTTTTAAGCAGGTTGCAGAGACAAAATTATTTTGCCCGCAGCTTAGAATTCCAGATATATTTTTCACAGGCCAGACACCTTCTATCCTAGGTCCAATTCTTACCAAGTTCAGTCTTAGGTGTTTTTAGCCATCATCTTGGGCAGGGATTCAGTGAAGAACCAACCTGATTAACTCACTCCCCAGCCTTAAATAGGATTTACATACAGCGGGAATCCTTTGTTTCCCAGTTTGATCCCCACCCCCTACCAGTGGAAAAAGACCAGCAGTCCAAGATGGTGTCCAGTACCAGGTGACATGATCACATGACCCTGCAGTGTCAAAGCAGTACCCCAGGAAGCTTCTCAGGTTGGTGGGAGATTAGCATCTTCAAAGACCTATTCTTCTCCCTAGTGGTTTATTGACTAACCAGCTGGACTGGTTGTTGGTGTTGCTGGTGGGCGTTCCCCAGGTGCAAACGCTTTTGCAATTGATACATAGTCAATATTCCTAACTTCAGATACAGAAATGATATATGCATACAAATAGGATAATCATAGAATCATAGAATATCAGGGTTGGAAGGGACCTCAGGAGGTCATCTAGTCCAACCCCCTGCTCAAAGCAGGACCAATCCCCAATTAAATCATCCCAGCCAGGGCTTTGTCAAGCCTGACCTTAAAAACTTCTAAGGAAGGAGATTCTACCACCTCCCTAGGTAACGCATTCCAGTGTTTCACCACCCTCCTAGTGAAAAAGTTTTTCCTAATATCCAACCTAAACCTCCCCCACTGCAACTTGAGACCATTACTCCTTGTCCTGTCCTCTTCTACCACTGAGAATAGTCTAGAACCATACTCTCTGGAACCACCTCTCAGGTAGTTGAAAGCAGCTATCAAATCCCCCCTCATTCTTCTCTTCTGCAGACTAAACAATCCCAGTTCCCTCAGCCTCTCCTCATAAGTCATGTGTTCCAGACTCCTAATCATTTTTGTTGCCCTTCGCTGGACTCTCTCCAATTTATCCACATCCTTCTTGTAGTGTGGGGTGCAAAACTGGACACAGTACTCCAGATGAGGCCTCACCCATGTCGAATAGAGGGGGACGATCACGTCCCTCGATCTGCTCGCTATGCCCCTACTTATACATCCCAAAATGCCATTGGCCTTCTTGGCAACAAGGGCACACTGCTGACTCATATCCAGCTTCTCGTCCACTGTCACCCCTAGGTCCTTTTCCGCAGAACTGCTGCCTAGCCATTCGGTCCCTAGTCTGTAGCTGTGCATTGGGTTCTTCCGTCCTAAGTGCAGGACCCTGCACTTATCATTCAGTAAAGCATAACCTTTCCAATGATGTCTCACATGACCCATCTTGCATAAAATATATCTTAGTTATGCCATATTCATATCATAACACGATCTCTATGAAGACTATGAGGCGTAGTATCACAGCAGGAACACTTTGTTTCAAAGCTTGTTCCCAGACCAGTTTGTGGAAAAATACTGACATCCCAAGATGGAGTCCAGCATCATGTGGCCTGGTCACATGTCCTTGAAGAGTCATAACAGCCATCACTCACAGGCTGTCTGTAGTGTTCTCAGAAAGGCTCACCAGCTGGGAGATAAGTTTCTCCTAAGGACTATTTTTTTCCTAATGGCCCATTATCCTGAATAGGCCCTTCCCAACCAGCTATCTAGACTGAAAGCATCTTGTCTAATGGGTGTTACCTAGGTGTAACTACATGTGAAATACAGATACATTGTCAATATTCACAACTTCAGATACAAAAATTATACCTGCATACAGATAGAATAATCAGATTCAGCAAATCATGACTTTTACAATAACATCTCACATGACTTACCTTGTGCAAAATGCATCATAATTGTGCCATAATCCTATCATAATATCACTGTGAAGAACATGAGGTACAGTGTCACTTTTTAAAAAACTGGCCCTTTTCAAGACAAAGTACCTACCTCACAGGGATGTTCAAGTTTTAATTAGTTAATGTTTGTATGTGAGGTGACTTAATCCTCAGATGAAAAGGGCCATAGAAGAACAAAGTGATGTTAATGCAAAATTTGAAATGAGATGGCTCCATACTGTTGTACTTCTCCGTCTTGCTACTGAAAGGAATGCCAAATCTTTTGAGAGCCCTTTCATGGCATAGAGAAGTACAGCAGTTCAAGGTCTGAGACCTGCTATATATTGTGTTCTGGGCCAGTGCTAAAAATCCCTCCTGATCCTAGGGACTAGAGACAGTTTTAATGTCTGATCTCGCAAGCCACCTGAGCTAGTACATGTGCTTTGAACTACTGGGAGGCTGAGATTTCTCTCCTTGCTTCTCTTCAATTCCTTTGAGAAACCTTTGCATTTCATTGGCATAGGGCACTTGTTTCTAGCATAGTGTTTGTAAGATATCAGTCCTTAAAATGATGCCACACTGATTATATCTTGCTTTAATTTTTCAACATTGCTTGAGTGGCCGCTATCACAAAAACCACCACAGCTCAAAGCAAAATGATTCATGCCATCTAAAAGCCTCAATCTTAGCTTTCAAATGAAGCATGTCAAGCCTATAAAGCATTAACCTAGCACTTGGTGTTTGAAAGAGAGGCTGCTAACCGTATGTTTGAATTGGAGCAGAGGGGGAAAAAAAAACAAATACAGAAAGATAGTAATCTGAATAATCTAATATGAGTATCTGGGTGTTACCTAATTTATTAATATATTTATACAACCTCCATGAACTGAAGCTTTCATGCTCACATGGACTTCAAATGGCTCTGTGAAATTTAAGGGAGAAAATACCAAAGAAACAAGTACGATCGGGCTATTGTAACTGCTCTTAAACCCAAGCAAAGGAATCCAGTCTTTGGGATTCACTAGGAGGGGGAACCACAGCAGAGTTATGAATGCTAACTTTTATTTACGTTCTGTGGAACTATTAAATGCTAATGAATGATTCATTCAATAACAAAGGATTGAAAAAATATTTTAATAAGTTAGGTGTCACCTATGCTTTGGTAGACTGCTGTGAATGCTTTCCAGACTTAGTTAAGGTTTACTTTAGTAACCTTTTCTAAGAACTAGTGCTGGACAAGTGGCCAGAAAAGAAAACAGCTTTGTCCACAAATCTTCAGATGTGGTCTTGGTCCCAGGAAGAGGCAGCAAGCTACTCTCTACTCGTGTCATCTGACACGTTCACAGTACGTATCTCATGCTGCCACCATGAATAGATGGTCCATTTTGGTGGCTGGTTTGTCATTCCTTCTTGAGTGGTGCAGATATTATGATTTCTTTCACTCTTCAGTGGCTCAAGGTGAGCCATAGGAATAGGAAGGTTGATGTAGGTTGTTAATAGCAGATGTCTGCTTTAATCTCCTCCCCAGGAAGAAGAGGGGGAGGAGAAGCTTAAAACAAAACACTATGTTCTGAATATGAAGCTAGAGCTGAGCAGCAAAGCTAAATTGAGACAATCAGTTTTTGCCCTTCAGGTTAACTACCTGCTACAGGAGCCTAATTGCAAGAAATTGGTGCTGTCAGTAATGAAGCGGCATCAAGCAGAAGGTGTCCGTATTGCTCTGAGGCACCGTTGCCTATGTCTCCTGACCCGACAAAGGACGTGAAGCAGAGTTTATTAACAGTGCTGATGTCCACTGATTAAATTCTGTTTCCCAGCGGAAGGTTACACAGACACAGAGAACAAAGGGAAGAAAAATTAGTGTGAGAGGTGCAGCAGCTTTCCAAGAGTTTTGTTTAAGTCCTCCAAAAAACAAAAAGAGTAAGGAAAACTTATGTGCACATGTGTTAGAGAGGGATGGAGATTAATGGCCTTGCTTCTTTCACATTCCCTGTTATTCCAGACTAGGCTGAACAGCCCAAGCACACAGACTTGTGCCCACAGCATGTCACTGGCTTTCTGCTCTGGATAGATTCATGTAAGCCAAAGAAGCCCAGATAACATCAAAGCACTTAAATCAGATTCCATATCCCTGTCTTCTGGGTAGTTTATAATAAATAATAGATGGTATAAATGGTGTAAAATAATACAAAATGCCTGTCTCCTGTCAGCTGGGAAATTGAGAGGTCACCTCCTTCCCCCACTAGGTAGCCCTTCCTTGCTACTATAGAGAGCCCCTTGGAGGCCAGATCTCTTCCTGTTAAGGGTAGGCAGCTTCCTTTAGAGCAAGCAGTTTCCATGTATGAGACACTACGTGCAGCTTGCAATCACAGGATGCTTGTCAACTTGCTCCTTCACTCATGTTTCTCAGTCTTAAAGGGGCAAGCATGGGAGTAGGATGCAGGAATGACTCAAGAACACGGGGCCCAGGACCAGTACCCTGTTACAATTCTACAGGTAGGCCACTAAATTCACCTGTGTAGTCAGTAACTTAATACAGCTCCCCAGAGGTGGATGGGTAGTGTTACACAGGGCTCACGGAAAATAGCTTGTTAGTCAGCTAGATTGAAACCAAAGCAAGAGAGAAGCTGTATTGGCATTGTTGAGCCCCAAGCGTTCAAGAGCAGTATATTTTTCATTGTCCAGTTAAGAGAGTTCAGATGAGCTCTGTGCAAGCATCAAGGAGGCTTTACTGTGTTCAGCCAACCCAAAGCAAACCTCACCTCCAAACCTTTAGAGGCTGGAAATTTAAGTCACTTCAGATAAGCATCAGAATGATGCCAGTCTAAATACTGTTGCTGACTTAGCAAATTGGAAAACGTCTGCCCTTCCCAGCCTGGCGGTGACCCCAAGGTTGATGATCAGAAAACATTTTTGCTGTCATAAGCAGCTCGACTCTTCAGTCTATATGGCGGAGCTGATTTTACATCCAGTATCTTGGATACTGACATAAACTTAAATGTGGCCTTGCGTGAGTCAGTTAACCTCAGGGTCTGTTTTGTATTAGGAAGAATGAGTTCTTACTACAAAATTGAGTGCTAGCTGTTAAGTTTCCTGGATTTCACTTGCAGACACACTGCAAGTCTGAACTTCAGAGTCATCAACTTATATTAAGCAATCTAATGAACAGTGTAGTTTTACCTTCTTGGTGGATATCCCTTACAGAGATGTCCTACAAAATGTGAAAGGGATGAAATCAGTAGGGCTCTATAGCCCCTTACCAGAGGTCAAAAGAAATGAATGTTGGGCGGTTTGCATCACTCAGATTCTGGAAGCAAGTGGGGACTGCAGTGGTCCCATACATAAGCTAAGCAGCTCCTTGACTGGTGGCACTAATAATTAACTGCCTTCTACGATTCTGTATGAGGGCTTGATCAGTAATAAGAACTAGGAGGTGCACAGACATAAAATAGCAGTCAGTGGTAAGAGAAGAACTCAAGTTGGAAATCAGGAGATCCACTTCCACTATACTACAGATATCTGGTTTTGTTTTCCCACCTGCCAAACACTGATTTGGTGGCACTATACCGTGACCAATCTCATTCACCCCTAAACATAGAACACTTTGCAAAACCTCATACACTTGAGAACTGCATGAAGTATATATCTCTGTTACCAAATAGAGATAGTACAACATTTCAAGGTGAACAATGGAAGAGTTAACTTGTAAAAATCTTTTCATTTGTAGATCTCAAAATGTTTTACAAAGGAAGGTATCATTATTCTTGTTTTACAGATGGGAAAACTGACAGAGGTAAAGTGATTTGCCCAAGGTCACAGTGAGCTAGTGCCTGAGGAAAGGTCTCCGGGACGTCATGCCTATGCACTAGACCACACTGTCTTCAATTATTCCTATTCCAACAGATCAAACGTCCTTAAGATAGTGAAAACCCATCTTGGCACATTCCTGGGCTGACGGAAGAGGGACCCCAACCACTACGCAGAAAACTACTGAAGAAACAAAGAGCAAGAGCATTTAAGTAACATGGCCTATATGTACAATTTGGTGGGGTTGTTCATTCAACTCCACATTTCATCTCTTAGCCAATAACACAAATCATCATAGACAGCTTGTTCTAACTGACAGCGGTCTCTCTCTCTCTAACAATGTGGACGTGTCAGTCTGACAGACAACGGTGTTCATCCCTGAAGCTCAGTATGTCTGTCTGTGACAAAGCACCATTGCTGAGTCACCCAAGAAACAATGTGATGCCTATGAGCTCTGCCCATCACATTTTAATGCCTAGACAGCAAAAGTGAAATATAAATGCCTTGATAAATTAGATGGACAAAACTGATATTAAACAGAAGGAGATAGATAACATTTAAATAGTACTGTAGTCTCTTGGCTCTGTCCTTTTCTGAGAGTACGAAGGCATAGGAAGAGAATTTGACTGGAATAGGATTTAGCCCTTGTGATGGGATCCCCAGGGTGCAGCCTGGGACTGTGGGACAATACTTTGCTCGTGACAAGCAGCAAACCTCTCCAGGTGCTGTTATCACTCAGCACAACCGCATGTGGAGCCCCACAGCCAGCTAAATTGCACGAATGCTCCCAGAGCCACTCATGAATCACACAGAGAAAGGTACCAGCCGAATCCCCCCCAGCTCCCAGCACTGTACCTCAGGAATATACTGTATGCACTGCTCAAGATGAGAAGAGAAGGTTACTCACCTTGTGCAGTAACTGAGGTTCTTCGAGATGTGTGTCCCTGTGGGTGCTCCACTTTAGGTGTTTGTGCACCCCGCGCTCATAGTCGGAGACTTTTAGTAGCAGAGCCTGGTTGGGTCACACATGCGTGGTCCCTGCCTCGCGCTGCTGCAGGCAGTTAACCGACGCTGTGTGACCAACCCCCACTCAGTTCCTTCTCTACTGCAGAGACTAATAAGGAGACTCCAAAGAAGAGGGGAGGAGGGAGAGTAGTGGAACACCCACAGGGACACACATCTCGAAGAACCTCAGTTACTGCACAAGGTGAGTAATCTTCTCTTCTTCGAGTGCTGCCCCTGTGGGTGCTCCACTTTAGGTGACTTCAGAGCAGTGCCCTCCGATGGGAGGAGGGGCTTCGGAGTTGAAGTCGTGACCTCTGATAGTCGTGACCTCTGATAGTAGAGACCATCCAAAGGAGGTATCAGATGTTGCCTGTTGCTCTAAGGCATAGTGCTGTCTAAAGGTATGGGCCGAGGCCCAGGCAGCAACTCTACAAATGTCCGTGATAGGTACATTATGCAGGGAAGCTGTGGAGGCTGATAAGGCTCGAGTGGGATGTGAGCGAATCCCCATGAGGGACTGGCAGTCGCACTGATGATTTCAGAGTTTTGTGTGATTATGGATCTACATGGAAAGTCTTTGCTTAGAGATGGTGCTCCTTTTGAAGCATTCAGTGATGGATAGAAACAGTCTGGGTGATTTATAGGATGGTTTAGTCCTGTCTATGTAGGAAGCCAATGCCCTCCGAACATCAAAATTATGAAGCGTGTAATGTGTTCTATCTGTGTGGGGTTTAGGGGTGTGGTCTGAGGGAGGCTTTATCCTCAAAGAAAATCATGTATGGGGGTAACACCATGAAAGCCCACATTGCTCCCACACGTCTGACAGACGTTATTGCCACAAGAAATGTTACTTTCATAGTACAGTGTAGCGGTGATCATGTCGTCCTGGGTTCACATGGGGAAGAGGTGATCATCCGAAGGACCAGGTTCAGGTCCCATGGTGTAGTACGCCCACATAGTTCAGGGTAGGCATTATTGAGTCCCCTGAGGAAACCCTGGGTCAGTAGATGGGTAAAGATGGAATGGCAATCCACCTTGGGGTAGAATGTTGTGATGGTAGGTAGGTGGACTTTTATTGAGCTCATGGATAGGTCTGACCATTTGAGTTCTAATAGGTAATGCAGTATAGAGGGTAATGTCCCTGGGATGGAAGTCATCCGTTTTAGTTGGCACCAGGCCTTAACTCGTCTCCCCTTCAGGGTGTATGGGCAACAGTTCATTTCTGTTCAACTGTGTAACTATATTTTGTACCTTCTCTGAACAGGTCAGCTCAGGTTCTGTGAGCCATGGAGGAGCCATGCTCTGAAATTGAGTTTCTGTGGATGCAGAACACGGCCTGAGTCCTGGGACAGCAGGTGAGACAGAAGTGGGAGTGCGATTCATGGATGCACGGACATGCTGAGAGGGTAAGGATACCATGGTTTGGCGAGACCATGATAGTAGAATTACTGTGGCCCACCCGTCCTGATCTTGTAGATCACTCGGTTCAAGAGAGGAATAGGAGGGAAGGCATATAGAAGGCATCCACTCAAGGAGGAATGCATTGCCTAACCTGCACCGGAACAAAAATGAGGGTGTTTGGTATTTGGTGCAGTTAATAAAAGATCTACTGTGGGGAACCCCCATTGTTGAAATACATGCAGGAGTACTGAGTTGTCAAGATCCCTTCATGTTCCTGAGAAATTTGTCTGCTGAGGGTATCTGCTGTTGGGGTGTGGATATTCTGTCTGATGCACCATCGTCCTGGTTTTATGGCTTGCACAGAGGTACTGTGAGTGTGCTCCTTCTTGTCTGTATACATAATACATACAAGCTAAGGCTTCTAATTGCCTTGTTCTTGATGAGTGGTAGGAATTGGGAGCAAGCATTGCAGTTTGAAGTCCCAATAGGTTTATATGTGAAAGAGATTCTGCAGGGGACCAGCGGCCCTAGATAAAATGTGCGTGCAGGTGTGCGCTGCATCCCAGGAATGAGGCATTTGTGGTCTGAATGAAGGATGCCCCCGTGCATACAATGGTCGGTTTTGCCCACCAGAGAAGGGGGTCCTTTATTTTGCCCAATATTGTGGGGTGCTTGTTTATGCTGTGCCTGTGTGGAACAAAGTTGATACATAGCCTTCCTTGTAGGCAACGGATGTTTAATCTGGTGTGTCTGACAGCAAATGTTGTGGCTGCCATGTGGTCAAGGAGTTGGGGGCAAGTCCTGGCAGATACCTGTGGGCTATTTCACACAATGGGTATGAGGCTGGTGAGAGTGAAAGAATGTTGTCTCGGTAGTGAGGCTATAGCCTCAATAGAGTTGAGGTGGACCCCAATGAAGTCCAGCTCTTGCACTGTTGTGAGAGTGGGCTGGTCAGTATTTATTAGGAAGCCCAGATTCGTGAAGAGAGTTAGCACCTCTTCGGTGGCTTACAATGCTGTCGGCTGGGTTGGCGCTTTTAGCAGGCAGTCGCTTATAGTGTATAGTGTGACCATCTTGAATCGTTGTGTTTCTGACGAACTTGTTGAATTATCAGAGGTCGAGCATTGGTCTCCATCCACCAGAGTTCTTCTCAGGGGAAGTTGATGGTTGGGATGCAGCAACCTGATTGTTTGTCCCCTCAGGGCCTGTGTCTGCAAACCTGTGAATCAAGTCACCACTGTTGTTGTGAATACACTGGCCAGTGGTATCATTGGGATGTAAAGTAATTCCTCTGTTTCCTCTTTGGTTTGGGGTTATAGGTTCCCAAAGATCAGAAAGTCGCTCGTGAGTCCGTGAGTGAGAGGAGTGAGTCGTCTGACTTTTTGGCAAATAATTTGGGCTGGCAAATCTTCCACCATGAATTGCACCTCTTTGGGGAAGCCAGAAAGATAGAGCCATGAGGCCCTTCTCATTACAACCACCATCGACACACATGTTGCCGCCCTGTCCTCAGAATCAAGTGCTGTGAATTGTTCTCCCTTGTCCTTGGCAATAAAATTAATCAATTCGGACATTTTTGTGTAGTTTCTATAGTTGTATTTTGTTAGTAATGTTGCATAGTTGGCCATGCGGAGGTGAGGGGTAACCAAGAAGTAAGCCTTACTGCCAACACTGATCAAGTCTTTTCCAGTCCTTATCATGAGTCATGTTTCAGGGCTATTGTTGCATGCCACGTCACTGGACTGCATCTATCACTAAGAAATTAGGCGCTGGATGCGAAGTCCACGCCCTTTGTTGGTACACTCCTCCTGTTGGACCTTCCGCCGGCTGGAGACGCAGTCTCACGGGTCCACAGAATGACCCTTTCGGGGTCTATCAGTGCCTCATTCACGTGAAGGGCAAATTTATTTATTTATTTATTTTTATAAACGAAGCGGATGTATGCATAAAATCCACTAGCCCACGCTGTATCACAGGGACCTCCTCAAGGGAGATGTCCAGAAAGGGCCACCCTCTCAAATAAGCAATGGAATAGTTTGAAATCATCCCCTATATTAGGGGGAGGAGGTATAAAGGTGTCCCTGTGGACAATGATGGCAAGTGGGTAGGTGATGTCCCCTGCAGGGGCAAAGGTTCTTCCTCCTCTTCCCCTGATACCACAGAGGGAGCTGGTACTGAAGCTGTGGGGAATTACTGTGTGCTGGGTCTGGCTGTGGTGGGCAGTGCCCCCTTGTGTGGGACATATGACCCATGGAGTCCAGTATGCCCATTGGGATGGGAGCAGCATAGAGAGTCCCCATACCACTGTAAGTACCTGGGGACAGCATAATATGCCCCAGGAGAGACTCCTGGGTTGACTGATTCCTGATGGATAGGAGCCGATGGGGGAATAGCTCCCTGTTCTTCCTCATCTTCCTCTTTCAAATAAGGAGTGAGACAGTGAGTGATGTTGGGGACGCAGGGAGACTTGGTGCCGAGGGTATCACTCTCATATCGGTACCACAACTAGGGGGATCAGGGCAGAGCCGAATACCAGAACCCTCTCTCTGAGGAACTGCTGATATGCTGGTTTGATTGGCTCCTGGGGCTACCTCCTGGTCAGTGCCAGGGCTGCAGAGGGGAAGGTGGCGCTGCTGGCTGCGCCTCTGTGCGTGTTGGGTGCACCTCTGAAGAAGCCGCCTTTTGTAGCTGCGCCGTTTGTAGATTGCGGTGCGGAGGCATGGGGGTTTTGGTTTCCCCTTACTGCCTGGGTCAGAGCCGGCTCTGGTAGAGTCTCTGGCTCTAGTGGTGCCGGCAGTGCCGGGATTTTCCACTACTTTGGCTCCCGGTGCTGACAGCACAGCCGGTGCCGGTACTGGATGCCTGCCCGCAAAATGAATATAAAATGCAGTGCGGAGGCCCAGGGTTTTGATTTCCCCATAGTGCCTGCATCAGAGCCTGCTCCTGTAGAGTCTCTGGCTCTAGCGGTACTGGGGTTTTCCACCACTTTGGCTCCCGGCGCTGAGAGCACAGGTGGTGCTGGCACTGGATGCCTGCCCACGGAATGGCTGTGGAGGCACAGGGCTCCAATCTCCCCTCAGTGCCTTCACCGGAGCCGTTCCCCGAAGTCTCTGTCTGCAGCGGTGCCAGAGCTCTCAGCCGCCTGAGCTCCCGGCGCTGACAGCACAGCCGGTGCTATTGTTATCCGCGGGACGGCTGTGGTTTGTTTTTGTTTTAGTCCTGCAGTGGGGACACAGGTGCTTCCTTGAGTGATGCCCGGCTGGGCACTCTGATGTGTGGTTGGAGAAAGCACTCCTGTCTGAAGCTGTGGCTGGCAAAGTGTGTGGGGGGTCCCAAGCCTCATGCCCCGAGGCAGGTACGAGAGACCTCTCCACTCCCTGCCTTTCTGTGAGCCTGAGGCAATGCAGCACTTTGTTAGTGCCTGCGTTGGAGGCAGTAACACACAGGCAGCAAACACACTGAGCGTGGCTGTCAGGGACAGGCAGTCCGAGCCTGGAGGCAAGGCGCTGAGAGCCCGGGAAACCAGACATTCCCATTGCGGGGGGGGAGGCTTTCACCCTCAAAACGGCTGTTTTTCTGCAGTTCCTGGCCGTGACAGGTTTTTTTGTTTGTTTGTTTTTGTTTTTTAAACCAAGGAGAAAAGAAAAGGGAAACAAGCTAAGTAGCTGCTAAAAAGAAAACTAAGTAACTGACTGTAATTAATTAGCTACACAGTAGAGAGGCACTGCTGATTGCTCCGACTCGTAGCCAAGGGCTGTAGAGAAGGAATGGAGGGGGGGTTGGTCTCACAGCATCTGTTAATGGCCTGCAGCAGCACGAGGCAGGGACCACGCATGTGTGACCCAACCAGGCTCTGCTACTAAAAGTGTCCAACAACGAGCGCAGGGGTGCACAAACACCTTAAGTGGAGCACCCACAGGGAGAACACTTGAAGAAGAAGTGCAAATTTATTGTTTCACCACTTCATTAATAGAAAGTGCATATATGCCAGCCTTTGCAAACCAGAGCAAGCAGCTTTAACAAACACATCTGGCAAACTCACTGGTAAATAAAAACAGTTAAACAAATGTATTGACTACAAAAGATAGATTTTAAGTGATTATAAGTGATAGGCAAAAAAGTCAGAGTTAGTTACCAAAATAAAACAAAATATAAGCTGGCAGTCTAAACTCTCAACGCTATGAGACTGCAGCCTAGGAATGTTAGACTATTATACTGCGCAACATCTAGATTAAGCAGTTTTTCTCACCCCGCTGGATATTGCAGTTCAAAGTACACAGATTTCACCCTTGAAACCTGGGCCAGTCTCCTCTGTTGGGAGTCCTAAGTGTCCTTGTTGCCTGCAGCATAAGTGGGGCAGGAGAAAGGCCAAGCATGGGGCCCTTATGTTCTATTTTAAACTCTCAGTCCCATGTGCTCAGAGAACACAAGTCCAAACATGTCTGGTGGGCATTGCTGAGTCCCCAGGCAAGGTTGAACAATTCCCCTGGTGTGGCCTTATGAAGGTGAGTCATCAAATTGTAGCTTCCTTGCTGGACAATGGGTGTTGATGGGTTGTTTGACACCCCACCCGGGCATTGGTTACTTTCCTTGATGTTGTCTCTGGGGAGCTAAAATCTGGCTGATTCTTCAACTTACAGCATGTTTTAGTGACGACCATACAACACCATCTCATAACTTCATATGCACTAAAGATATACATATTTAGATAAAACAGTGATTTTCAGCCAATCAATCTTTTCCCTGATACCTCACATGGCATGCTTTATGTGCAATATCACAATTATATACAGATGAGGATATGGCGGTTACAGGATGCTCCCCCAAGATACAATATATCACAGCACTATTTTGTGTTTAAAAAGTATTTTAAGCCAGTTTGGCTGTCGCTGCTCTTAACCTAGATCATGGAAAAGGCTGAAGGAAGGAGAGTAGAGTGGAAAGCAGATTTTACAAAGAAGACCAAAAGATAGGCAACTGATTACTGATCAAACAATTTGTTACAGAGAATGAGCCCTCTATACTTAGCTAGACCTCTCACCAAATACAAAAGAAGTTAGCCATTATGAGGTGGGTGGGCAAACTTTTTGGCCCGAGGGCCACATTGGGATGCAAAACTGTATGGAGGCCCGGGAAGGCTGTGCCTCCCAAAACAGCCTGGCCCCTGCCCCCATCCACCCCCTGACTGCCCCCCTCAGAACCTCCCACCCATCTAACCCCCTCCCCGCTCCTTGCTCCCTGATCACCCCCTCCCAGGACCCCCACCGCTAACCGCCCCCCAGGACTCCACCCCCTATCTAACCTCCCATCCCCTGACTGCCCCCCTCAACCTCTGCCCCATCCAACTGCCCGGCCCAGGCCCCCTTACCATGGCGCTCAGAGCAGCATGTCTGGCTGCCGCGCCACCCAGCCACAGCCTAACATGCTGCCGCACTACCCTTCATGAGCATGCAGCCCCACTGCCCAGAGCGCTGCCTGCATGGTGGCGTGGCTGCGGGGGAGAGGGGACAGTAGGGGAGGGGCCAGGGGCTAGCCTCCTGGGCCAGGAGCTCAGGGGCCGGGCAAGACGGTCCCGCAGGCCAGAGGTGGCCTGCAGGCCGTAGTTTGCCCACCTCTGTATTATGATAATGTCTGAATAGGTCTCAAAACTAAAATAGGACCTTTATTAGGGTATTTTTAGGGAAGAATCCTGCCATGTGATTTCCACTATGAATACCTACAGCTGAAATATGTGAGTTAACAAGTGTGCATTTGGGTCAGCAAGGGATTGAGCTCCTTGGATTGTTAACTTGACAGTTCATAAACACATTCCTTAAATTTTGTTTCTCTGGGTTTATTCCCATTCCTCAAGTTTTACTTTGATTTCTGCATTCAAAACAAAACCCAAACCAAAACTCTGTGGAAGCCATCAAGCATCCCCTGATTCCTTGCCAAAAGCATGTTAAACCCCAACTCTTGCACTATCTGGAAGCAAAACCAAAAATCAATGCAAATTCATTTGAAACCTGGCCCAGATTTGTTAGACTTTTGTGAACCTCAGCAAGTGTTTTAATTAAATGAATTTATAACAAACCCTGGAATCAGATGAACTTTCTGTGGATTTAGACTCTGTCAAACATTTTAAGAAGCTCTACACATTTCCTTCCCTTTTAGGCTAGTTAACACCTCAAATGGATTTCAATGTTCAACTGAAAGGGAGCCCGCATGTACCCTGCTATCAATACTCTGATGTCTTCCATCCTGGGATCTCAAAAGCTTTACAATGGTTTAAGGCTGTGAACAAAAATACATCACAGGGAGGTGGACAGACTGATTAGGACCTGAATTTTGACTCCTCTGCAGGATGGAGACGGTGTGCAATGAGCATCCACTTTCAGCATCCCTCCCCAGGTAGTCTCAACCCCAGCCCTCACCCTGCCCAAGTACAAAAGCTGGATGAAGCCAGATCTGACAGCTGGGCTAACCTTTAATAGGTGAGGAGGATGAAGGCAGGGTCATGACCAACAAGTAGAACAGCACTTGCACAGGGAGAGCTCCCTCAGCCCCTTTCATGGGGAGTAGCAGGGACAGTGTTCCTGAAGCCATTGTGCTTGAGTCAGCTCCCAGCAGCAGAGATCTCCCACTGAGGCAGTGGGCATCTGCTGCCATCTACCACAAGCACTGGCTGAAAAGCCACATGTAAGTGCTCGCCCTACCAAACTCACACAGCAAGCAAAGCCTACAGGTGAGGCAGGAAAAGAATCCAGCGTGTACAGACTGCCAGGCCTGGGCTTGCACACAAGACCATCCCTACTCTCACTTATATTTTTAGCCAAGCTGCTGATCTTAACTCATAAACAAGCTTCAAGATAATTAAGCACTATATTTTAAAAAAAAAAAGCATATGCATTAGCATTTGCTAAATCCACTTTATGTTATATTATGTAATGATAAAAAGAGCTTTAGTCCTGCTATACCTAAGACACTATTGTTACTCAACAAATGTCAAGATCATAATTTAAAACAATAAAAGGTAATTACTGATTTTATTAAAATCATCTATCATGGATTCGTATAACTGGGTGTTATTCCAGGGCTGAGAACAGAATGTACTTTATTAAGCATTTTGATGATTAACTACAAGTACATGATTAAAGAGGTTAATGAAAGTGGAACTACATTGCAGGTAAACCTGTAGATTTCTAGCAAGCAAAGGCAGAATGTGTTTGTTTACAACATATTTTATCTTTACAGTCTCTCCCTGGATGTATCATTGTTTGGGGACAGGTTAGTCCATCTCCTTCTAATGGACTGGGTGGACAAGATTGGATTCAGACATAAAAAACCGGCAGATTTTGTTAAAGACATTCTACATGTATAAAAATAAATGAGGTATCAAAATGGTAGCTGTGAAAACAGTGTAAGTGGTGGAATTTCTTCCCCATAATCATTGTTCTGGTTAATTACTCTGGAAAAACAAAGAAAAGCTTTTTTTTTAAGGTAGGATCTCTCTGTTATTGCTATGGCTTTGTTCTTTGAAGTTGTGAAGTCTGCAAGGAGAAAACACTCGTTCTTCTATAAGTCTAACACTCAATAAGAAGAAAAGGAGTACTTGTGGCACCTTAGAGACTAACCAATTTATATGAGCATAAGCTTTCGTGAGCTACAGCTCACTTCATCGGATGCATACTGTGGAAAATACGGAAGATGTTCTTATACATACAAACCATGAAAAAATGGGTGTTTACCACTACAAAAGGTTTTCTCTCCCCCCACCCCACTCTCCTGCTGGTAATAGCTTATCTAAAGTGATCACACTCCTTACAATGTGTATGATAATCAAGTTGGGCCATTTCCAGCACAAATCCAGGTTTTCTCCCCACCCCCCCAACACAAACCCACTCTCCTGTTGGTAATAGCTTATCTAAAGTGATCACTCTCCTCACAATGTGTATGATAATCAAGGTGGGCCATTTGGTTAGTCTCTAAGGTGCCACAAGTACTCCTTTTCTTTTTGCGAATACAGACTAACACGGCTGTTACTCTGAAACTCAATAAGAACAAATTTTAGAAAATAAAGGATTTTTTCCTCAAATCCCTAGGAAAAAACCCACTGCTATTTCTTTGTTTAGATTAAAATCCGCCTTAGTACAGCATGCACTTATTGGACTGGATTCTGATCTCACTTACACAAGTTTTAAGTCACCATGTTCAGTAGATTTATTCCATATTTACATTGGTGTAATGTGAAGGGAGAATTAGCTCTACTGTGTGACCATTCAATTTACTTAAATGTTTATCATTTCCATCTTATTACCCTTCGAAGAAGTGAGCTGGGAAGGACGGCGAGTGGATGATAAATTTATATTTGGTTTTGCTACCGAGGTGGACATACAGAGTCCTAAAGACCAATGATTTTATCTTGAGTTCAGGTTAACAGAGATGAGTAAGATTAGATTTGAAGTGTTACTGCCAATCTCGTTTCATCATGTAAACAAAAAGCAATGAAAAGAATATAAAGAAAGCAGACACAGTAACCAAAAGTATAGCCCAGATTTTTCTTAATGTCAAGACACAATTACTTGCACAAATTATAAATGCGCACATAAGTGACCAGTTGGACACAGAAAAGAACATTTGCATTCAGAATTGCTGCAATTGCACATGGTTACAATTATGTTCATAAATTAGTTGTGCAAATCAGAATGCACATTTTCACATGCTGTTTGGAATTTCTGGTTTTATATTACATCATTTCAATTTTCATAGCAGTGTTATTAGTAATAGGACATGGAATTGTTTTTAAATGATTTTCATTTCAACTCTTTACAAATATACAAAGATTCTTGCATGAATTACTTATGTGGCTCCTTCATCACAAATATAAACACTTCTAAAGGAAAAAAATGAAGTCAGTTATTGTCAGTTATTTTCAGTTAGCAGTGATAGAAAATAATGCATCATTTTAAAGAAAAGCTTATTGTGTAACAGAACACTGAAACATAATACTTCATTGGAAAGGAATATATTATTTAATGAGTGTGCATATATTTCAATGAGTATGAATTTCAATATGCCATGGACACTCCTCAGAATATGTATAAGGCAAGTGGAGTTTCTACTCTGAACAGAGTCTACACACAGTGCAGTAAGTCCCCTACTTACCAATACAGCAAAGTCCCAGGAAGTGGGTAACAAACAAAAACGTAAACCTCAGATTAAGTTTTCTCCCTAAGCTTGGCTGCTCCTCGGGTTTCCCCGCAGAGACCTGTCTGTCCATGACTAAAGAGCCACTGCCACCCCCCTTTTTCTCTGGCTGAGTTAATGAACCACATTTGCTACAGAAAGTCAGCAAGAATCCAGCATCATCTCCCCTGAAGCCTTTCAACACTTGCTAACAGGGTGGGACAACAGAAGAGCCCTGCTAACCTGTTACTGTAGATGCTGTTTAGCCAGTGTTGAGTCAGAAGCTATTGTGACATTTCCCCGTTACTGTAGATTGGCTGTAAGCACCTTCATCGGTCAGCTTTGCCTACTTGCTTTGAAATATCATCAGTCTCCAACATCAATATGTATCTTCACTATCCAATTTCTGACAGCATAGCAGATCTGATTATCAGCTGCATCCAGCTGCACAGAGTATAAACTTAGAACAGGACAGTTGGCACTGTGCCTTAGACCAGGCCAAGCATGTGCCACGCACGCTCACTCTCTCCCTCTCACTCACTCTTAAGACCTCATAGCTAGGCCAGTAATTGGTGAGGCCATAACTGTTGCCGAATGTGCCATGACTGTTACTCAATACAGTGAGCATAGCAGTCAGTCCTGTCTCTAATATCAGGGAGGGGAAACAATAGATCAGTGATTGGAAAGGAAAGAAAATGTAAAAGAATGACAGAGAATGAAAATGCTGGGAGAGTGTTGTAATGCCAGACTTGGCACTTTTTTGAGACCATTTACATCATACTGTGCTCCTAGTGCTGCATTTATTTGAATAGGCAGTCTGCAGAAAACTGAGCAAAGAACTAAATACATACTTTTGAGCCAGCTCACCCTGCATACAAGCAAAGCCCATGTGTGTCTGTAGACCCAGATGTGAGCATAAAAATCACCGACTGCACTTACCCAAATCACGGCATCTGTGTGCACAGCTCAGATACCTGTACAGCCTTTGGAACATGTGGCTACGATATGCATTGTATACATGTTCTTGTACCTCTGAAAGAGCCAATTTTTGCCAGACTATTGTCAAAATCAGAGCCAAAGATTGTATTCCAACCAACTTGAAAGTCTCCTACTTGGCTAACATTGGTGTATAAATTCTTAGCTACTTGTAACAGATTTATCTCTTGGTATATCTGAGCAAGCAGCTTGCTGATATACCATACTTCATGTCCAAACATACTAATTAAGCAGCTCCTTTTATGCAAGGGTCTCAAAGTACTTTAAAACAAATCAATGAATGTTCAGCAGTTAAGATGAACAAAATCCCTTGGAAATAGGTGAGCCTTGTTTCTACTCATTTTACAAATGGGTAAATTGAGGAACGAGGAGATTAAGTGAATTGGCCAAAGTTTCAAAACAAATCACCAGCAGAAATGGGAATAAACCCAGGAGTTGACACTCCAGTCATCCTGCTGTAACAGGTACCACCAGACAGCACCTTGTGTCTAACCATCCTTCTTTTACCCCATTAACACTCCCCCCTTAAAAAATACTCACTTATCGGGTACTAAACACAAGTTACAGTGATTTTGTAAGAGAAAGAATACAGATTTTTAATTTGTCTTCCTTCAAGTATATTGAGCCCCCTGAGTGGGGAAAAAAGCACAGCTTCCAGCACATAATATTCATAATATAATCTGAATATGCAGGCAAGAGTGGCAGGATTACAACAGCCTTGCTAAAATCCTCTATTTTTTTAAAAGTCTCACTTAATTCCAAGTCTTTCTTTTAACCCAAGTATATTTTGTTCAAATGCAGCAGCTTTTTAAAAAAAATACAACAGGATTAATTGCCTGCTCAGAAAATGGCTTGATTCTAAATTATTCTAAATTGCCTTTAATACCTGTAATCTTTCCAGTGTCACGTGGCACCACATGTATTATTGAAGGTTTCTATTATCAGGGCATGCTCTGGGTTCGTTCACATTGTAACATTCAGCATCGTAGGAGGCACAAATTTGTGCATGATTCATGCTGAATGCATCAGGTGCTGCTCCTAAAGGAAGGCTGAAAAACTGATGAAGTCTCCACCAGGCTCACTGTCGAGTTGATTTCATCTCAGGCAAGCGAGCAGATGAATTCTGCATTGCCTGCTTCACAAACTCAGAGGTGGGGTTTTTTTGTTTGTTTTTAAACAGGATTATTCCATCAAACTGTTTTCTTTTGCCTGATTTCAACTGCTTCTCTGTTACAATAGGGAGCTGTAACTGTTTATCATTTCTTAACCCTCTGTCTGCTGTGTCATGCCTGTGGCCATCCTCCAGATGTGTTATGCTGCTCATTTGGTTGGCAAAGTAGACACCAGCAGTATCCTCTGACTTACTAAAGACATGTAACATTTTACCTGGTGGCCACAAAAACCGTGATGACAAGTGAAGGACACACACACTTACTTGCACACAACTGAAATGCAACCACTTTTGTGGAGGAGTATAGCAACCAGTCAGTTGTCAGCATGTTGCAGAGAAAGAAAATTGAGACAACCATAAGGAAAACCTCTATAGATTTTTTTGGGGAGGAGGATGAGGGAAGAGTCATAGGAGGTTTATTGTCTGTATAAAGTAGACTGGAGCTCAGTTTTTATGTTATTATACAAAAGTCCTACAGAGAGCATCACAGGCTGTGTACCTCAACTATAGTACCCTCTTTTGGCAAAGTGTGGTGCACCCTGCCTTAGTTTCCCCGAATATCATCAATCAGTTTAATGAGGCTTTATATAGGGAACAATGACCCTTCTGAGGGGTCTAGTTTATTAAGCAAAGACCCAATGAAAATACAAGCAAGACTTCACCCTAGCATCGTAGCTGGGAGACAGAGTTAGTCTCAGTTTATTCCCACCTGGGTTCAACGCTCTCCTTCAGCAGTGCTCTCTCGGCTTGGGTCCCTTCCCTGGAGTCAAAAGCCTCTTGCCACTGGGAAAAATCTTTCCATGGAGCCAGGGGTCTATAGAGCTGTCTCAGCTGCAGCTCTTCTCCAGGGCAGCAGTAGCTCCTCACAGGCTGGGCTTCCTGCCACTGTTTGGGAGTTTCCCATCCCGTGGAGCACATCTTCCAGGCCCTGTGCTCTCAAGTGTTCCCTGCTCAGCTTCCCCCAGAAACTCCTCTCCTCTGGAAATTCCTGTCTCTAGGAAGGCCTCCAGCTGAGTCTGGTAGCCCTTTATCAGGCTCATTAGCTAATTGGCTGCCAACCAGTCACCTAGAGATTTAATTACTTCTAGGTGGGCCTGAGTTGTCTCCTTCTACCAACCAGAAGGTTGTCACAGGTAGGCTGGCTCCTGACAGCCCTTAAAGGGGCAGCCAATGTGACAGAGAGAAAATCACAAGATATTTTATGTACCTTGGAACTAACTGCTAGGATTTTAGCCTGTGGTTCTAATGGTTCTTGGGGTTTCCAACCTAATGCTTAACCAGCTGAGCCATCGGGAAATAGAGCTGTCCTTATTCACAGACACATTCCATTACAGAGGCAGATTTGTAGCCCTGCTCCACTCCCTGCAACCTATACGAGCGGGACAAAAGAATTGGAGAATGCGCTTACCTCCCCATCTAGGGATTCATTCCCCAGCAGCCAGAGAGCCAGTTCCTAAGCTACTAACCACCCAGCGACCTTGCCCAGGGGCCAGGGAGAAGCAGGAAGGACACAGCTTAAATGGACCGCACACTGGCTATCTCCAGCTGGCAGAAGGTCTCTTTGGAACCACTGGCTGAAATTGGGACAAAGCTGGGCAGAGAATTAGGGAGCCATAACTGCTACGTGCGCGCACACACACAACCCAGCACTGAATTGATCTTAACCATAGAAGAGAGTCTGACCCATTACATTTGAGTGCAGTAGCTAGCATATTATCATGCGACCTGAGAGCAGTTAGACAGTTACTTGTGAGTTGTAAGCTATGGAGATTCCATTCCTCCACATCAAGGGCTTTATAGTCTGTGTAGCTTTTCTGGATGAACACTGCCTCTGGTGCTGGGCCATTTCTTACTGGATAAAAAGGAAATTAAATCTGGAGAAAAGTAGCATGGTTTGTTTTGGGCAACTGTGGCCTGCTTCTGTTCTACCATGACTTTAGCAATGAGGCTACAAGGAAGCAGATGAGCATCCATGTACAAAAACAGCAAATATTTTTAATAGAATTAGGCAACTGAGCTCATTTCCACCTCATTAGGATCAGTCAATGAGACAGGCCTACCAATGAAAGCATAAGAAATTAGTTTTCCCCTTAGTGGCTTAAGCGATGTTCTGGGCTCCAAGTCCAGATTGTGACAAATTCCAGGGATATTGCAAAGCTTGTGCAGGGAACTGATCCAAATATTGCCTTTACATTTCTCAAGAAGGCCATTTTCACACAGATGCATCAATGGATGACTGTGTCTTGAAAGTTGTAGGGAGAGAAGGAAGGAGCAGATTCTGATTAGGAACCCCTTTGCTCAACAGGTGTGAGGAAAGCTTATGGTCTCTGAGAAATGATATGATGACCCAGTGCTTCAGCGACTACCCCCACAGCTTACTTCCTTCACTTGCAGTCCAAGCAGCCTGCGCCGAGAGACTTATACTTCTTCCTTTTTTTGTTATGATTCCAAATATCAATTAATTAATACAAAGAATAATCTGGCCCTAGTTACTTCTTTTTCCTCCCAATTATTCACTTGGAAAAAGAGCAAAGGGTCAATTTGAAGGCTGGTTGTCCTCCAGCTGCTTGTGATTTCATTGTGTTCAGAGCAGACTGTGATGGAGAAGGAAGGCAGAGAAAAGGCTTAGCAGATTAAAATAACAATATCCCACAAATGCTTCAGCGTTTGTTCCATAGATGGCTGCAATTTCTCTCAAGCAGTAGAATAAGCTTTGAAATGTGGGGACTCTCTACAGCTGGAAGTTTCAAATGCTGGCAGAGTGATCAAATGTCACTGTTTCAACAGGTCCTCTTTCTCATACAATGTACAAGATGGACCTGCTCTTGGATAGAATAAGATATGTATAGTGCAGGAGACTGCCACTTAAATTAATGGAATACAAGATAGCGGTAGTAGGTTGTCATCCTCTATGCAGAGCAGCACTAGAGAGAGATCAGATACTGCCAGTGGTTTCATAGACATTTGCTGACAGCAGAGAAAGAGAGAGACTCGTGAACCTTACGGTCCATTCTAGGCTGTGAAGGGTAGTGTACTCTAGTGGCCACAGACTTTTCTGCCCATTCCCTACCCAAGGGTGCCAAAGTCTACCACATCTACTCCAAGCTGTCCCTGTTCCAGTCCTATCTCTTCCCACCCCGGCATCTCACCCCAGTCCCCTTGCCCAGCATTGTAAGACACAAGTGCCACTGCATGTCAGAACTGTGGTATAATGAAGCTATATGGCAAAGCTTGCATAATAATGGATTACATTGTCCCTAGTTCCAATGGGAGTACTAACCCTTCATTTTTATATACGCCACATTCACACATACAGGAATTTATATATATATGTATATATTATACACACCCACACACCGCACCACTGACTGACTTTCAGTACCCAACCAGAATGTAGGATGTCGATCAAAGTGGGAAAGAGCTGTTCTTGTTTTGAGACATTCAGAGGGTATAATAGCCTTTTCTCTCAGAGGGTATAATAGCCTTTTCTCTCACCTAGATGTCACCAGCCATGTGAAATAGCACAAGAGCATCTAAGGAAATCCCAAAAGCTTTGGGAAGAGTTAGGTACCAGTAGTCATATCAAAATAAAATTCTCCTGTGAGAGCAGTTTATTGATTTGTATATTTCACTCTCTTTGGGATTATTGTTCAATTACTTTTATCCTCTGAGATGAAAGTAGCTGAATGTGACATCACAAGCAGATAAACAGTTGCATGTTTCAATTTTTCTTTCAAATCTGCGTAATATCCTTTACAGATCCGATTTTCAAGAGAGCAGCATGAGAGCAACAGCAGAGGGTAAACTTCATCAGCCACATTGCTAATCTACCTCTCTCCTACTCAAATTAACATCTTATTGCTCAAATTAACATCTTCTCAATAAAGCATAGATTTATTCCTGAGCAAATGGCAATGTGCAAGAACCACTTGACCACAGGCTCTTTAATCAGGTGAGCACTTGCTAATTGTTCATTCAATTAGTCAATTAATACACCACTTGATAACATTTTACATAGTGTATCATTCACAGTACTTGCCTACAGCCCCATTAGGTATGGGTATAAGGGTATGTCTACACTACGAAATTAGGTTGAAGTTATAGAAGTCGGTTTTGTGGAAAGTGTTCTTATACAGTCGATTGCGTGTGTCCCCACACAAATGTTCTAAGTGCATGTAGTCGTCGGAGTGTGTCCACAGTACCGAGGCAACCATCGACTTCCAGAGCATTGCACTGTGGTTGGCTATCCCACAGTTCCTGCAGTCTCTGCCGCCCATTTGAATTCTGGGTAGAAATCCCAGTGCCTGATGGGGCTAAAACATTGTCGCGGGTGATTCTGGGTACATGTCGTCAGGCCCCCGTTCCCTCCCTCCCTCTGTGAAAGCAAGGGCAAACAATCGTTTTGCGCCTTTTTTCTTGAGTTACCTGTGCAGACGCCATGCCAAGGCAAGCATAGAGCCCGCTCAGCTAGCTGTCACTGTATGTCTCCTGGGTGCTGGCAGACGTGGTACTACATTGCTACACAGCAGCAGTTTATTGCCTTTTGGCAGCAGACAGTGCAGTATGACTGGCAGCCGTCGTCGACGTAGTCCTGGGTGCTCTTTTAACCAGGCGCCGGGGCAAACATGAGAATGACTAAGCCAGGTCATTTCCCTTGTTTCGTCTCATGGCGATTGAGTCCTACCGGCACTGCACTGTCTTTTAATCTGCAGCTAGCGGAAGACGATGGCCAGTAGTCATACTGCACCATCTTCTGCTGAGCACCCAGGAGATGACGATGGCTAGCAGTTGTACTGCACAGTCTGCTGCCAGCAAGAGGTATAAAGATAGATGAAGTGGCTCAAAACAAGAAATAGACCAGATTTGTTTTGTATTCATTTTTTCCTCCCTCCCTCTGTGAAATCAACGGCCTGCTAAACCCAGTTTTGAGTTCTATCCTTGAGGTTTTGAGTTCTATCCTTGAGGGGGCCATTCAGTTTCTCGCAAAGCCACCCCCATTGTTGATTTTAATTCCCTGTAAGCCAACCCTGAAAGCCATGTCGTCAGTTGCCCCTCCCTCCATCAGGGCAACGGCAGACAATTGTTCCGCGCCTTTTTTCTGTGCAGACGCCATACCACGGCAAGCATGGAGCCCGCTCAGATCACTTTGGCAATTAGGAGCACATTAAACACCACACGCATTATCCAGCAGTATATGCAGCACCAGAACCTGGCAAAGCGATACCAGGCGAGTAGGCGATGTCAGCGCGGTGACGAGAGTGATGAGGGCATGGACACAGACTTCTCTCAAAGCACGGGCCCTGGCAATGTGGGCATCATGGTGCTAATGGGGCAGGCTCATGCGGTGGAAACCTGATTCTGAGTCCGGGAAACAAGCACAGACTGGTGGGACCACATAGTGTTGCATGTCTGGGACGACTCCCAGTGGCTGCAAAACTTTCGCATGCGTAAGGGCACTTTCATGGAACTTTGTGACTTGCTTTCCCCTGCCCTGAGGCGCAAGAATACCAAGATGAGAGCAGCCCTCACAGTTGAGAAGCGAGTGGCAATAGCCCTGTGGAAGCTTGCAACGCCAGACAGCTACTGGTCAGTCGCGAATCAATTTGGAGTGGGAAAATCTACTGTGGGGGCTGCTGTGATGCAAGTAGCCAATGCAATCAAAGATCTGCTGATATCAAGGGTAGTGACTCTGGGAAATATGCAGGTCATAGTGGATGGCTTTGCTACAATGGGATTCCCTAACTGTGGGGGAGCCACAGACGGAACCCATATCCCTATC
The DNA here is from genome assembly GCF_965140285.1 of Lepidochelys kempii. Taxonomy (NCBI): domain Eukaryota; kingdom Metazoa; phylum Chordata; order Testudines; family Cheloniidae; genus Lepidochelys; species Lepidochelys kempii. Next base: position 24,019,952 of record NC_136392.1, on the reverse strand, counting down.
TTGGCACCGGAGCACCAAGCCGGCGAGTACATAAACCGCGAGGGGTACTTTTCAATAGTGCTGCAAGCTCTGGTGGATCATAAGGGACGTTTCACCAATATCAACGTGGGATGGCCGGGAAAGGTACATGATGCTCGCATCTTCAGGAACTCTGGTCTGTTTCAAAAGCTGCAGGAAGGGACTTTATTCCCAGACCAGAAAATAACCATTGGGGATGTTGAAATGCCTATATCTATCCTTGGGGACCCAGCCTACCCCTTAATGCCATGGCTCATGAAGCCATACACAGGCAGCCTAGACGGTAGTCAGGAGCTGGTCAACTACAGGCTGAGCAAGTGCAGAATGGTGGTAGAATGTGCATTTGGACGTTTAAAGGCGCGCTGGCACAGTTTACTGACTCGCTTAGACCTCAGCGAAACCAATATTCCCACTGTTATTACTGCTTGCTGTGCACTCCACAATATCTGTGAGAGTAAGGGGGAGACATTTATGGTGGGGTGGGAGGTTGAGGCAAATCGCCTGGCTGCTGGTTACGCACAGCCAGATACCAGGGCGGTTAGAAGAGCACAGGAGGGTGAAGTGCGCATCAGAGAAGCTTTGAAAACCAGTTTCATGACTGGCCAGGCTACGGTGTGAAAGTTCTGTTTGTTTCTCCTTGATGAAACCCCCACCCCTTGGTTCACTCTACTTCCCTGTAAGCTAACCACCCTTCTCTCCTCCCTTCGATCACTGCTTGCAGAGGTTATAAAGTCATTGTTCCTTTACAATCATGCATTCTTTATTAATTCATCACACAAATAGGGGGATAACTACCAAGGTAGCCCAGGAGGGATGGTGGAGGAGAGAAGCACCAGGAGGGGTGGTGGAGGCGGGAAGGACAAGGCCACACAGCACTTTAAAAGTTTAAATCTTTAAAACTTATTGAATGCCAGCCTTCTGTTTTTTGGGCAATCCTCTGGGGTGGAGTGGCTGGGTGGACAGTGGTATTTAAAAAGACACATTTTATAGAACAATGGGTACACTCTTTCAGGGTAAACCTTGCTGTTAACATTACATACATAGCACATGTGCTTTCATTCCAAGGTCGCATTTTGCCTCCCCCCAGCACATGGCTAGCCCCTACCCCTCCCCATAGCTAACAGCGGGGAACATTTCTGTTCAGCCACAGGCAAACAGCCCAGCAGGAACGGGCACCTCTGAATGTCCCCTTAAGAAAAGCACCCTATTTCAACCAGGTGGCCACGAATGATATCACTCTCCTGAGAATAACACAGAGAGATAAAGAACGGATGTTGTTTGAACACCAGCAAACATACACTGCAATGCTTTGTTGTACAATGATTCCTGAGTACATGTTACTGGCCTGGTGTGGTAAAGTGTCCTACCATGGTGGATGGAATAAGGCTGCCCTCCCCAGAAACCTTTTGCAACGGCTTTGGGAGTATATACAGGAGAGCCACGAATGCCAGGGCAAATTAATCATTAAATATGCTTGCTTTTAAACCATGTATAGTATTTTAAAAGGTACACGCACCAGAGGTCCCTTCTCCACCTGGTGGGTCCGGGAGGCAGCCTTGGGTGGGTTCGGGGGGTACTGGCTCCAGGTCCAGGGTGAGAAACAGTTCCTGGCTGTCGGGAAAACCGGTTTCTCTGCTTGCTTGCTGTGAACTATCTACAACCTCATCATCATCATCATCTTCCTCGTCCCCAAAACCTGCTTCTGTGTTGCCTCCATCTCCATTGAAGGAGTCAAACAACACAGCTGGGGTAGTGGTGGCTGAACCCCCTAAAATGGCATGCAGCTCATCATAGAAGCGGCATGTTTGGGGCTCTGACCCGGAGTGGCCGTTCGCCTCTCTGGTTTTCTGGTAGACTTGCCTCAGCTCCTTAAGTTTCAAGCGGCACTGCTTCGGGTCCCTGTTATGGCCTCTGTCCTTCATGCCCTAGGAGATTTTGACAAATGTTTTGGCATTTCGAAAACTGGAATGTAGTTCTGATAGCATGGATTCCTCTCCCCATACAGCGATCAGATCCCGTACCTCCCGTTCGGTCTATGCTGGAGCTCTTTTGCAATTCTGGGACTCCATCATGGTCACCTCTGCTGATGAGCTCTGCATGGTCACCTCTGCTGATGAACTCTGCATGGTCACCTGCAGCTTGCCACGCTGGCCAAACAGGAAATTGAAATTCAAAAGTTTGCGAGCCTTTTCCTGTCTACCTGGCCAGTGCATCTGAGTTGAGAGCGCTGTCCTGAGTGGTCACAATGGAGTACTCTGGGATAGCTCCCGGAGGCCAATACCATCTAATTGCATCCACAGTACCCCAAATTCGACCCAGCAAGGCCGATTTCAGCGCTAATTCCCTTGTCGGGGGTGGAGTAAGGAAATCGATTTTAAGAGCCCTTTAAGTAAAAAAAAAAAGGGCTTCATCATGTGGACGGGTGCAGGGTTAAATCGATTTAACACTGCTAAATTCGACCTCAACTCCTAGTGTGGACCAGGGCTAAAGTGTGGTTGTGGTCAGGAAAGAGACTATGGAAATGATATTTTCTTGTTCAGTATTTAGTCTCCACTAAAAGCCTTCTGCACATTGCTTACAAGTCAAAACAAACATTTGTTTTTGGCCAACTGCCAGTCCTGCTAGCTCCACCTACTAGATAAAATCAAGCTGTTTTCTTTCTGTTCCATGCATCATGACCACCAGCATCTGCAATCAGAATGCAGTTATCTAGTTTGTTAAGAATGCACAAGGTGAGACTAAATGCAGTTTCTGCTTCCATAGGTATTTGCCTTTGCAGGACTGACAGCTGTCTTAGTGTTTTTTTTTTGGTCAGCAAATTAAAATGGATTCAATTACAAAAATATGTAGGGCTAAATTCTCCAAGTTCAAAACGGACCTTATATGTAATCATGTGCCTTCCTATCCAAAGGATCTTAAGTTTTAGTAACAGATTGTGTATTAAATGATTATCAACAAAACTGAAAATTGTTTAGTCCACTACTGAACTCCAGCCACTGGTGGGGAGAAATGCAGCAACTGTTTAACAGGGTATAGCAAATCTTCACAAAACTTCAGTCATCTATACACAATTAGAACTCTGATATGGGGGAATGTATATCAGTAGAATGTGATTACCTCTGTTTGAGTACAGCCTCAACACGAGGGCACAGTGCCAACTGGCACCATCGTGGTATAGATCTGTTAAGGGTGACCACCCAGAAATCTGTCACTGTAGCCAAATAAATGATTGTCCTAGTTTGCATATTTGATTAATAGGAATTTCCTCATCTACATAGACAAAGTAACCTGTTATAACACAAAGTATTCAGACCACATGACCCACTACTTATGTTTCAATATGCCACCTCTTAGGGCTGAATAAACAAACTTGTGTTCATAGGAATAGAAACTCCTTTTGGATGACACAGAAGAAGGATATTTACCTATTGGTTTGACAAAAAAACAATCCTGGGACTTTAAGGTGGTATGGAAAAAAATCAAACCCACAGCAGCTAGTCTTCTCCTGAAATTGCACTATTTACATAGTATCACTTGTTCCCATTAGCAACAGGCTTACATAAAATCATGATCTTAAGGCGAGCATCTGTTGATACTCACACCTTCTTGTCAACTGTTGGGAATGGACGACATCCACCTTGATTGAATTGGCCTCATTAGCACTGACCCCCAACTTGGTAAGGCAACTCCCATCTTTTCATGTGCTGTAATATACATACTGCTTACTGTATTTTTCACTCCACACATCTGATGAAGTGGGTTTTAGCCCACGAAACCTTATGCCCAAATAAATTTGTTAGTATCTAAGGTGCCACAAGGTCTTCTCGTTGTTTCTGCTGATACAGACGAACATGACTACCACGCTGAAACCTATAAACTATGTTGGTTTTCTTTTAGCTATGTAATTATAATAGAAATTCAGTCATGAATATTCTTGAACTTTAGAATATTGGGTCTAGGGACAATAGAATTTACTCATAGAAATATTAGTGCCCCACCACAACATCAAAAAACCACTTTAAAACTTGCAACAGCACATTTAAAGTCCATTTTTATGTGATTTCAAATGTCATGCTTTGGATATGACAGCCAACTTCCTAGAGTCAATCACCCAAAGGGAATTATTTTACTTAGAAATTATGTGAAGAGAAACTAGCTGAAAAGAGGATACAGAAAAATGTAAAAAACTGCTTTCCAGTGAACTTAACTTTCGAAATAAGCCTATATATTACCACATTTTCTTCATAGGCTGATACAATTACAGACAATTTATTCTCCTACAGAGGGGGAAACTGGGAATACTGGTGTCTGATCTGCCCCTACAAAAAGAAACAAATAAAACACAACTATGAAACCTTGGATTGTACAAACCCAGTATTGGGTATCTGAAAGCTAACTATGTACTATGGGCAGGCAAATATGGAGTTTGCTCCATGCAATATATCAATGGGTATTTTCTGCAGATGCAATTTAGATGCCAATTTTTTTAAAAAAATCACAATATTAGGGTTAATGTTGGGGTTGCATTTTCAAATATTTGGGTTTATTCATTTTGCAAAAGAATCAAACCCAAATGAACAGGGAGCTCCAATTTCTTTAGGGAGAAATCCAGCTGAGGGCTGCTCCTGCAGGTGACTACATACAAGAAATCTTGCCCTTGCACAGAAGCAGCATGGTAGGTTCTCTTAGTGCTCAAGTGTTGCTGAAGGGGTATGTGGACTTCTGGCTGGCTGACCTTCCGTAGCCTCATGAAAGTGACTAAGATGTGATCAGCCCTCAGCAGGCTAGTTTATAATGCTGTGGGGTCTGCAGCCTTCATGCGTTTCTGCTGTTCAAATGACAAGCTAGATGCAGCCAGAAAGGGATCTCCCACAGGCTGCCCTGAACCATCTGTGCCCCATGCCTACAGGGGGAATCATGTACTATTCATGCAGCTAGCACTCTTCATCCCGTCCCCCCGCCCGCACCCACCTCATTCAGGGCAAGGAAAAGTTTTTCCTCATACCAAGAAATGTAACCAACCCGCTAACAACTTCCTGTCACAGGTCCAGTCAAGTGCCCCCTCTTGGCCACTGACCAGACTGCCGCAAGGGGAGCCAATCACTGGATCCTGTGTCTTTTAAGCCTCTAGAGTCTGAACAGAGTCCAGGGACTGCCACTGTCTTGAGGCCACTGGGCGCACACTTGGGCAGCAGATCCTCCATGTTGCACCACCTCCTGAAACCTTCAGTTCAGTCCTCTGCTAGCCCCTACAGTGAGTGCTGAACCCTCAGATTCCCCCGTAGCTCAAACACGCCCCCTCAGAATCCCACCGAAGGGTTACAAATGAGCTCTCTCAGGGGCACATAAGATGTGGTACACAAGACACACAGACTTTACACAGGACTCGTGTGCACCATTGCTCTTAATCACACAAGGAACACACAGACTTATAGAATAATAAACCCCACCTATATCTCCCTCCCTCCATTTCCTCACCACTCCAGAGCATTGTTTGGGCTGAATCAGGGTCATCTGGGGCCTTCTGGGATCCTTCTATTGCAGTGCATGGCTTATGTGCTGAAACATGACGCCTTCTTCCCCCAGCTTGGCTATTCTGATCCTTGGCTGGGTTCATCACCTTCCCAAACTTCCTGCATGTCTCTCTCTCTGTCTGACTCCTCTGATTCCTTTTATAACCTCCTGCTTAGTCACCTCTCTGTCCTGCTTGGGGAACTTCCATGCTCCACATCCCCAGACTCCTGTTGAGGGATATTGGAGAGAAGTAGGATGCATTTACTCTCTTGTTCTTCCCAGGTGAGGCCTATTCAGGCACTAATAGTCCTTAATAATTGGCTATTGTCAGCCCTATATCACTACAGGTTGGAATTTCAGTCCAATGTAGAGGCTAAGAGAGACCACAGAGAAAATAACTGACCCCTCACATTCAAAACTGAGTTTGCAGCTTGGTAAACACACATACTGAAAGTTCACGATCTCAGACAGAATTCATAAAATATAAACAGACAGACTCGCAAATCCTCAGACAGTGAGCATATAAGATCAGACAGAAAGGGCAAATTCATATATTGTGATTTCTTTCCCACCCCAACTTGAACTGGTCCAAGGGCTGTGATCTGGGTCGTCACATGTTGTGTCCACTAACCAACATCATTCATTGGTGGCTGAAGCTCTGTGAAGCAATGATGTTTTTCTTGTTTACATAGGAAGGAGCTGAAACAGTCTCGTGGCCAGAGATATCGACCCAAAACATTTTCTCTTGAACATGAAGAACCAGTTCTGATCAACACATTCCCCCACGTACAACTACATTCCCCCATGCAAAAAGAATACTATATTCTTCCAAGTCCATGCAGAAATGTGTAGGCAAACACACACTGGTATCTAGTAAAGTTTTCTTTGTGATCCACTGCACAGGTTTTATAACCACTCTGGAAGATAAATTACTCTTTTCACATATACATAATGAAAAAGCAAAATGGCTTGTCCATACATTTCAGAAAATTCATCCTAGGGAGATTTATATGATTGATATATGGGATAAAATGATGTCCCCTCCTTTTATTTTAAACAAATTGTATATATATGATCAGATCTAGTTTTAATGCCAAACACATCAAATAATATAAACATTTAATGTGCTAATGGAAATGGCAACTGAAATATCTACTAGGACACAGTGTAGTAAATGAGGAGTTATGCATATGGAATCACACCAAGATTGTTAACTAAAGCTATGAAAACCACATCACACATCTGGTTTGGGGTTTTGTTGCAAACTCAAAGTTCAAACCAAGGCCTTGATAAGATTTTTGAGGTGGGAGTCTGAGCCAAATTTCAAGATAACCTGTTCCCACTGTGGTTTCAAGTTTGAATGCTACATAATTTTATGTAATAATGATTTTTATCCAATACCAGAGGAAACTCAGTAGTTCTGCTGCAAAACCCAAAAAACAAAGTGAAATTTAGGAGCTACAAGTGCCACATAGATCAACTACGAAAACGTTCACACAGACCCCTAAGTTAAACTATTGGCTCTACTGGTAACTGGAAATGGGATTAGTAAGTGTTGCTCAAAATAAGCCAAGTGTCTTTATGTTGCCACACCAGAGGCTCAGTTTTCATGTAATTAAATACCAGGGAAATGAAATGAATTTGCATGGAACTGTGATATCTTGGCCATCAGATTACCATTATAAAACTATGAATTTAAGAAAATATACATAAAGATAAAGGAAACATGTATTGCAATTTATAGAAGCATAGTCTGGTGCAATTGTCCTCAAACGGAGGTCTAGTGTACATCTAAAACTCAAAAGTACTTGGTGCACAACATTCCCAATTTTAATGAATGCTACATAAAGGATTGTATGCAGTGTTGTTGCAACCGTGTTGGTCCCATTAGAGAGAAGGTGGGAGAGGTAATATCTTTTATTGGACCAACTTCTTCTGGTTTGAGACACAAGATATTACCTCACCCACCTTGACTGTCTAATATAAAGGATTCTCATTCTAATATTATGCTCTAAACCAAAAAAGTATGTACCATCTGACTGTGGCAAGTATACAGCCCATAGTATATACACACTTAAAAAACGTCAATAGTTACGATTTCCTATGTGATATATTAGGGCTTATCTACATGGTGTACTAGTCCACATTAGAGGGGAGTAAATTCTAGCATGCACTAGCCTGTTTCCCATTAAGTGGACCCTGCTGGCGCACACTAAAGGTTCCCTAGTGCACATTAACGTAGTCCTGTTCAAACACACCATGTAGATAAGACTTAAGTCTTTCTATACTTCTGTAATACCTTTCATCTAAGTGTATCCAAGCAACAAAATGATTAAGTATTGTTAAAGATACGGTATTTAGAAAAATCACGTAACAGCACTATTTTGTCCACATTTCCAAAGCCAATATATAACATTCCTTCAAATTTACATCTCAAGCTTGTGTCAAATATTGCAACAAGGCTATGGTTGTTAGAAGTACATTCTTAAGAGTCACTCTCAATAATAGCACATTACAGTGGGAACCCATCCATCTAGTACTCCTTCCAGATGGAAACTGCAGGGCAAACATAACCTCTTTACTTAGAAGAGTATTCTCGCTAGCTGGACTCCTTAAAAATGGTATGGTCTGCAGACACTCCTCCTTCATCTTAAATAAACCAGTCTGTTACCAGTACCAGAGCAAGTTTGTCCAAGAGTCAAACCTACTGCATCACAGGCATAAGGGGTAATTATGCTACCAGAGATTCACAAATATTTCTCTGACTGCATAACATTCTCTGAGTAGAACATTTCAATTCATGTTCTCGTTTAATTTATACCAAAACCAATGTGGCATAAAAGGGAAGTATTGCTACACTGCAACAGCCTCCTGTCAGAATCCCTGGGAAAAACTACAAAGCAGGGAAGACCCTCCTCTTGTATAGTGGCCACATTGTCAGTACAAAGATATTATCAAAATATGCAAATCTGATGGCACGCTCATGAAGAGGACTGAGTCTTCCCCTCCTCTCTCAAAGGGAAAAGGTTTTGATCTTCAGGAGTAAGGGGATGAAACAGTATGCATGTCTTATATGGACAGAGTCCAACAATGTGAATATTGTATTGTAAGCAGTACTTTTTCAGTACACAGGGAAGGAAAAAATCCTTGTAACAGAGCAGCATGAGAAATCATTAGCTACAGGGTTAATATTCTCCTGAAGCTAATCCTCCTACCCAAGATGTGACAAAGCCAGCTTCCTAGGAAATGACTTTGAGAAGTGAAATAAAGCTGCATTTGGCAGCAGTGGACAGAACACGTCTGGTGCTTATATTATAAATGGAAATTAATACCAACATAGAAATAACCACAAGTCAGTCTTACTTAGCCCATCAGCTGAAATACCAGCCTTTATCGAACACATTTTTGGCATTTCCAAGCTTATACTTTGTTATGATATAAAGCCAGCCCTGCAGGTTAATCCAGGTTTGCTAATTGGGGATAGATGGGAATTCGAGAAGTGGGAGCTTGCATCCAACTGTTCACATTTTAGAAACAACACTTTGGGAAAGAGTTCTACTTTAAATGTATGTGTATATTTGTCACTGTCCCAGAACCCGGGAAAGATAAAGAGCCCCATCCTATAGGAAGTCAGCTATGGACAATCCCGAGGCAGAGCTGATTTACCTGCTTAGCGCTTAGGGCCTGGTCCCATGAACATGCTTTCAATGGAACTACTCAGATGACTAAACTTTTACACGTGTATAAGTGGCTGCACGATCAGGATCTAAGTACTACAGTGATGCATACTATATAATACATTAGTAGACAAATAGAGTTTCCCAGGGAAGAAATTTGGGGTTAAATAATAATTATGCCCTGAAAAACACTACCCACATGTGTGTGCCTTGAATTCATTAAGACTCTGCTTAAAATCAAGCACCTATAATAAAAGGGACTATCAAATTTCGTAGGCTTGGAATCTGAACAACAGGATGTAACATCCAACACACTAGATTGGATTTTTCCAATAACTTCTTTCTGGGAGTGGCATTTGTTTAATATTTGAAAGAAAGGTGAAAAATTCAGTATCTTGGGCTAGTTGTGAGATATCGTATATGGGGGAGGTAAATGCCAGGTCTCATTGGGCCAGTGTCTGATGCTCTGATGCATGAAATTTGATATTTTTTCCCAGAAGTTATCTTTTTAAAATCAGTTTTAAAATGCAATACATTGAAGTACAATAACAAATAACAGAAGCCCACCATTTACTAGTGGACCTAAGATAACAAAACAGTGTGAACATGGGATGCAAAGAAGGATAATACAAATGGTTTAAAATGTCACCCAAGAGAAGAACAGTAAAAAAAAAAAAGTATTTTTAAAAAGTAATGGGAACAGGTTGTACTCTCTCAGTATGATAAATGTAGGGTTGAGAGAATCCAAATACCTTCTAGAGATGATAATCATTCTAGTCACAGTTAAGCTGCCCCTAACTCAACCTAGCCATGAGCAGTGTTGCAATTTGATGACATCTGTTTCAAGTTAATGACACTGTGACCAAAATTATCTTATGGCAACTCAGAACAACCTAGAGTGCATGGGCCCAAGTAGAAGTACGGATGACAGTAAGGTTAGCCAGTATGGGAAAGCAGCTACTACACAGAGACCTGTTCTCTTAGAGCCCATCCAGAATCCTATATAAACTACAGTGACCAGTTGTGGGTATTTCCCCCTTCTAGTGGCTGGTCCACATGACAGGCAAAGATTCTGCCTCAGCTACCAGCTGATGGAGTAGTAATTCACGGTTGTATCAATGAAGGTTCTGGCTTCAGGTCACAAAGATGAGCAAAAGAAAGAGGTCATTAAAACTGATGACAGGAAAGTTGTGGCTGGCACTGGGAAGAAGCTACTATAAAATAACCTGTACTCTGGGAGCCCATCTAGGGGCACGAGGCAGAAGAGGTCCAGGAAACAAGTAAAGTCAGCCACTAAAGCACCAGGGCTCAAGGAGATCATCACTGACAGTCAACCAAAATGAAGGGATGAAAACTCATCCATCAGCAATATTCTTTTCTTCTGAAACTGGAAGTGCAGAATTCGATTATTAATCAAATGGGAATAAAAGAGGTTTCCTTTTATGTGAATATCAGGCTGATGGAAAGTGACTGAATTACTGAGCAGGTAAGTGAAGACCTCTACTCACACAAAGGCACGCACCGTAAAGAGAAAGGCAGTGTTTTGCCTCAGCCACATCCTGGAAGGTACCAACTCTAAAGCTGAGAAGGTATTTTATTCTTAATTAGTCAAATTTTCCCTCAATATGGAGGTGCTCCATAGTTACTGCTGTGCTCTGAAATAGGCTTTAAATAGAGCATAAACTCCTGGGGCCATGGAGGTGGCCTTTTAGTGTGACATTTCACATCACTTTTATGGCCTCTGAATTTTCTACACACTTTTTCTATGGTTTCTCTTTATAATTTTTAATAGGAAGAATCTGAAATTAGGCTGTGGCTGGAGTTTGTCCGGGGCAGATTTCTGTCAACTTGATAACTTTAAAACAGCATTGTCTGTCTATATAAAAATTGGCAGAGAGGTGAATAATCTAGAGTAGCTCTGGTTCAGTGGGTCATTCTGAAAGACAATAAGGGCCATTTTTACCCCATTCTTCATAAACAAATTTATTCTTATGAAAGCTTTTTCAGAGAAACTCCAGGAAAATTGCCTTCTTTCAAAACGTCTGCACTCTTCCACTTTTCTCAGTAGGAATGAGGACATTGGCCGTCCCCAGTTAAGATGGCTGTCATTTTCCTTTGGCCTGTGCAAGAGGAAGTTTAGGATGACCTTAGCAACAATGGCCAGCCTCTCCCATTTTTCCCAGCTGGAGTGAAACCAAGCTACCTGCAGGGAAGATGGCTGTTCATATGGAAACAGGAGACAGAAAGATTCACTGCATGGGAACAGGGAGGATGAGAAGGAAGGATTTTTTTTGGGGGGGGGGCGGGTTAAAGGGGGAGTCAGGGGATGGATGGAGAGTACACATGCACACAAGTGAGTGCAGTGGACTGAAGGGGGCACAGGAGGCAGAAATGGGAGCATTTGCCATGATCAATTTTCTGAGATATCCAGTCTGCCTACACAATATTTCAAACTGTATTTTAGTGTTAGTGCTACATTTTTTCTGGGGTAGGTAACCTTGGAGATGAACCATTCTTGAATAAGCAAACACTTACCTGTGTCCTTATGATTGCTAGTGATGAGATATTTACATCCTTACATAAGCCCAGGAGGAAACAGCTGGCTCTTAGGTATACTTGTGGCTTTTTCAATTACATGCTTAGGATCAGAACAAAAACTCAAGGCTGGGTTGTTAGCTGCTGTGTAATTGCCATGCTATGGTAGGCAGAGTTACACAAACACTGAAATCTTCCTAACCAGGCAAGAATATGTTTGGTTTGTTTGTATGAAATTTGTGGTACAGAGTTTGTCTTTGAATAGGTTTTTTTTTTTTTTGTATTTGAATACAAACTGAATACAATTATGTCCATCTACTTTCATGAGTTATTTTGTATTCAGATAACAGAAACTTGTAGACATATTATGCTAAAGACTAAACAATGCAAATGAAGTGTATGCTTGAATATATCATATGATGTCTAAATCAAGATATAGGTTTGCGACAGCTCTCTCTCTCTTTAGGTGTATAAAAAGTTCCACGGCCAGATATATACTACACAGATAGTGCTGAGATGTTTGCACTGGAAATGAGTGTAAGACTAAACAGACATACCAGAAAACTATGTATTGGGAAATAAGACATTCAGTCTATTTATTCTCTGAACGGGCCTGAAATTTAAAAACACATCCTATACAAGCAGCTCACCATTGTAATATAAGAAAAGTGGTTAATGTAAAGCATGATCTCTCACATAGCCTCTTCCCTTACAGCATGTGGATGTGTCCATTTAGATGATCCTGGTGCACACATTCTGGTGATCTCCCTATTTTAATCCAAGTATAGGCATTGATCTTTGATCATTGTCTAATTCATCCAAAAGAATTTGAACAGATCTAGAGACAGAAATGGGATTTGTAAATTAGTAACTGCTGACCTGTGATTGGCCTTCACTTAGTGATCAATGACAGAGTAGATAGTACCAGAGAATTAAGATGGTAAATTCTTGGCAGGAGAGATAAAGGGAAATTTCAAAAGTCTTTCCAGGCACTGTCAAATAGTTCAAGCAGAAATGTTCTGAATGCCACTGAAGTTACCAATGAAATCAATCACACATCATGATCAGTAGCCCCCAAACCTCAGTCTGCTGTAAAACTTCCATCTCTTTAAAGCTTGCTTTTCTTTCCCTTTTTGGCCACCCATTTCCCTTAACCTTTTAATCCAACGACAACCACACAGAACTATACTGGTGAACCTGCAGGGTCTCCCATACAATAAACTTAAAAAGAAAAGGAGTACTAGTGGCACCTTAGAGACTAACCAATTTATTTGAGCATAAGCTTTCGTGAGCTACAGCTCACTTCATCGAATGCATCCGATGAAGTGAGCTGTAGCTCACGTAAGCTTATGCTCAAATAAATTGGTTAGTCTCTAAGGTACCACTAGTCACTCCTTTTCTTTTTGCAAATACAGACTAACATGGCTGCTACTCTGAAACCTGACAATAAACTTAGTCACCTACCACCATGCTCCTCAGATTGTTCTCCTTACTTAGTATGCTAGTGCATCCTGGGTTCAATCCTGCAACCACTGATGTCAATAGGAGCTTTGCCACTAAATTGGTAGCTGCAGGATTTGGTCTATCAACCACCACATCCGCAAGCACAAAACCTGATTTCAAAATTTACTGCTGGGCATCAAGTAAGTAGTATTGCAGAATATGCCTTTATTGAGATATAAAAAGGCCCTGTTAACCGTATGTTCCTAGAAGTTTGATATCAAATAATCTACAGTATTAAGGCATGAAGACCATCCTTTCTGTCTTTGACAGACTGAAAAATACATAGTAGCAAACGATCTAGATTTAAGTGTCCCAGAAAAAGTGGCAGACAAACATCCTGGAAGTGAGGTCATTTAGACTCAATCTATTTTTTGCCTCCAAATTCCCTCCAGTTTGTCAGTATCTTGAAGAAAGAGAGGTACTGATTCAACATAGTGAGGTGGAGAACATATATCTACTTCCTGAATCAACCTTGAACCAGAATCTTAGACATTTCTGCAGACTCAGCCTCTCACACCGGGGCTTTGAGAGGGCCAGAAATCGTACCTCGCATGCCTCATGAGCAGACATGAAGAAAAATTCAAAATGAAAGAAACATACCAAGAGTGTAATGTGAAAATGAGCAACAAATACAATCTTAAAAAATAAATGATCATTTGTTGAGCACCAACACATAAGTAACATGCTATGTCAATATCCCCAGGGTACTCTCCATGCTAGTAAAGAGAACATTCCAAATGAAGCAATGCCATTGAAGCAAAACTGGAAAGCTATTTAAATGGGATTCACAGTAGAAGACTTGCTTCTTCCCAGGTTCCCAGGGGGTGCTCAACCCAGACTCCGCCCCAGACCCCGCCCCTACTCCACCTCTTCCTCAAGTTCCCACCCTGCCCCTTCCTACCCCAACCCTTTCCCGCCCCCCTGTTCTTCCCCCTCCCCTTCCAGCACCACCTGAATGCTGCTGAACAGCTGATCACGGCAGGTGGGAGGCGCTGGGAGGGAGGGGGAGAAGCTGTTTAGAAGGGCCAGCCAGTGGGCGGGACAGCGAGGAGAAGGAGCTGATAGCAGGGCTGCCGGTGGGTGCTGAGCACCCGCTATTTTTTGTCCCTGTGTGCTCCAGCCCCAGAACACCTATGGAGTAGGCACATATGGGTGAGGGTGCATCCGGGAGAGGGAGCTTTTTCAAAGACACAAAGGACACTTAGGGTATGTCTACACTGCAATTAGACACTTGCAGCTGGCCCGTGCCTGCTGACTCAGGCTCGTGAGGCTCGAGCTGCGGGGCTGTTTAATTGTAGTGTAGACGTCTGAGTACCACACTGTGAGAAGGTTGTGGACGAAGTCCAGAGCAAAGCAACAAAAATTATAAGAGTTAGAAAATACACCCTATGCAGAAAGGTCGAAAAAATTGGGCATGTTTAATCTACAGAAGAGAAGGCTGATGGAGGACATAATAGCAGGCTTCAAATATATAAAAGGCAGTTATCAGTGATCAGTTGTTCTTCATGTCCACTGAGGGTAGGACAAGGAGTAATCAGCCTAATTTGCAGAAAGGAAGTTCAGGTTAGATAGTTGGGAAAACTTTCTAACTATAAGGATAGTTAAGCACCAAAACAAGTTACATCAAGAAGATTAGACAAATACCTGCCAGGGATGGTCTACATATACTTAATCCTGCAATAGCTCAGGATGATGGACTAGATGACACCTTAAGTTCCCTCCCAGCCCTAAATTTCTATGATTCTAAGAAGTACATGTGGGCTGAGGTAGCACAGCTTTGGTTTTGCAAAACTTCATTATTCAAGTTTTGTTTTTACAAAATCAAAACTCTGGGTGGATTCAGGTTCCATCTTATCTGACCCACCAAAGTTAAGCCAGTTTTGCATAAAAGAGTCTAGTTTTGGCTCATGTCTAATATCTTTGCCCACTGTTCTTTGTCCCATAAAGTTTTCGTGAGTATCATCCAGGGTGATGGGTCTGTATTGTGCCCATACCCAGCTAATAAGAACCTAAGAATTCATGAAGCTTTACCCCTGCTAAACCAAGGGACATCAGAACTGTGGACACAAGTACATTCCAGAGAACCCCTACACTTTCAATAGCCTAATTAACGTTTGTGATGTTACTGACATAAGCTGGGACTGTATAGATCATTGTTGCAACCAAGGTCCTGTAGTGGCATCAAATCTTATATAAAGGGGGTCAAATGAGGTGTCTAAGACAAGGTTATGGTTTGCTAATTATGATTATGCTATCTATATGTATAATTTTTGTATTTCAAACTTATGCTATGCTTCTGGGTGACACCCCAGACAAGTCGGTGTCAGCACTGCCTAGCCTGCTTGATGGCCCATGAAGGACCATCAGCTATACAACTGACCCATTGAGAGAAGGCAGATACGCCTTGTGACTCAGCAAAGTATGGAGGGACTTCCCCTTTGTGACTCCAAACTCCGCTTTTCTGTAATTTTCCACAGTTAGAACAAAGAGGTGTTCTTACACATGGAAAAGACTATAAAAGGCTGATGTCTCATCTCCATCTTGTCTTCAGTCCTGCTTCTTACCTCTGGAGGAATTTTGCTACACTGAAGCTTTGAACAAAAGACTGATGATCCATCCCAGCTGTGGATGTACTCCAGAGACTTGATTTGAACCTGCAGTTTATTCCATCACTGCTATAAGCCTGAACCAAGAACTTTGTCATTACTGTATGTAATTGATTCCATTTAACCAATTCTAGCTCTCATCTATATCTTTTTCCTTTTATGAATAAAGCTTTAGATTTTAGATTCTAAAGGATTGGCAACAGCGTATTTGTGGGTAAGATCTGATTTGTATATTGATCTGGGTCTGGGGCTTGGTCCTTTGGGATCGAGAAAACCTTTTTTCTTTTATGGGGATATTGGTTTTCATAACCATTTGTCTCCATAACGAGTGGCACTGGTGGTGATACTGGGAAACTGGAGTGTCTAAGGGAATTGCCTGTGTGACTTGTGGCTAGCCAGTGGGGTAAAACCAAAGTCCTCTCTGTCTGGCTGGTTTGGTTTGCCTTGGTGTGCATAGAAACCCCAGCCTTGGGCTGTAACTGCCATGCTTTAAGCAATTAGTCCTGAATTGGCACTCTCAGTTGGGTCCCGCCAGAACCAGCATCGTTACACCATTGTTTAGAGGTTAATCGTCTGCTTGCTTCTAAGGAATGAATTTCTTTAACATCAGTCAAAAATCAACATGGGATGCGTGTCATTCATCAAAGCAATCAGAGTAGCACACTCCAGTCAACACCATTTATCAATGTCAACTACAGGAGCAATTATATTTCATCCAACCAAAAAGAAACAGATGACAGGCATCATATCTTAGATGACAGGCAAAACTATCTTCTGTGTTGATACATCAGTTCTCATTAAGTCCCCATTGAGGTGGGATTGTGCATGGGCATCTGTACTTGAGAGAGGAAAAGAAAGGTGTTACGGAGGAATAATCAGAATTCAGACTTCTAAAGTAGCTCATTCCATACGAAAAAGAATCAGGAAAGCAAACACCTTGAAACGTGACCACAAGGAAAAACTCAAAAGCAAATTATATTAAATGGCCCAAATTCTCCTGTCACTTGTATGGCTATATATCCAAAGTAACTCCATGGGCATCCAGTTTCATACCAGTGCATTGGAGTGAGACAGAAGAGAATCAGGCATAAGATATTTTCTGAGATGGAAATGCATAAAATTACAGAGGGAGCTATTAAAAACACATTTTTTTCCCACTATTTAACAGCAACTGCAGTATTTTATTGTTGTTTAATATTTATGTTGTGGTAGCACCCAGAGACCTCAATAGGGATTAAACCCATTGGAAGATATGGTTCCTGCCCAAAAGCTTACAATATATGAAGATGAGAGCGATAGGAAGAGTTAGAGACAGGGATGCAATAAATACATATATAATTTGTACATACATTTTCATAGTCTATACAAGGAGAGCGATACTTTTGGTGGAACCCCAGCATAACTCATTGGTTTCAGCTGAGTTTCCAAAAATTTCCAAAGGAAATCCAGGGAGTGTGAATCCATAGGAAAAGGGTTAAAAAAAACCCAGACCCTCACAGCTTGCAATCTAAGACCATTTGCGCTACTCTATCTTGTGCCATCTGCTGAGCCAGTCACCTTCCTTAATCACCCTGAGAAACAACACAGTTCCCTTGGGATGTCTCCCCATCCGAGTGATATGATATGAGGAGCCCAGAGCTTGGCATAATCTTCTGTATATACAAGCCTTTACAAGTTGGAGCACAAGCTGGAGCTTCCAGTGCTGTTCTAGCGATGTTACCAAAATGCCTATTAACAGGGTCTGACTGTTTTTCTTGTTTCTTTATATATGAGTTCTATTTCTTAAACCCTCCAGGAAGCAAATTTCAGGGCAATTATGAATTTCTCACATGGTTTAAACCATTTAATCTTTGGCCCCATGCCTTATAGTAACACCTAAGGCAGGCTATAATCACCCAGAAATTCATTGCCTGATGTGTCCTTATTGCTTAATTATCAAGGTGAGATGCTCATATTTAATTAGGTGTTTAATCATAAACACACACATCTCTAAGCATTACTACAAAAAAGTTTATTTTGCTAAATAATATCCTTTGTCTTTTTTATTACTTTGTTCTTCATGCTATTAAATTATACGTCAGTGTACTGTAGTTAACCTTGCTTCATGGATCTCATAGAGGAGAAAAAAAAAAGTCATGTTCTGTTTCCATCTGTTTCTACTATGCCAAATTCTGAGATCAGGTTTCAGGGTAGCAGCCGTGTTAGTCTGTATCCGCAAAAAGAACAGGAGGACTTGTGGCACCTTAGAGACTAACCAATTTATTTAAGCATAAGCTTTCATCAGCTACAACTCACTTCATCGGACGCATAGAATGGAACATATATTTGGAAGTTGCCATACAAACTGTGAGAGGCTAATTAGTTAAGATGCACTATTATCAGCAGGAGAAAAAAACATTTGCAGTGATAATCAAGATGGCCCATTTAGACAGTTGACAAGAAGGTGTGAGGATACTTAACTTAGGGAAATAGATTCAATATGTGTAATGACCCAGCCACTCCCAGTCTCTATTCAAACCCAAGTTAATGGTAATTAGTTTGCATGTTAATTCAAGCTCAGCAGTTTCTCGTTGGAGTCTGTTTCTGAAGTTTTTCTTTGCAAAATTGCCACCCTTAAATCTTTTACTTAGTGGCCAGAGAGGTTGAAGTGTTCTCCTACCGGTTTTTGAATGTTAGGACTCCTGATGTCAGATTTGTGTCCATTTATTCTTTTGCGTAGAGACTGTCCAGTTGGGCCAATGTACACGTCAGAGGAGCACTGAAATGCCCACTGAAGTGAATGGGTCTTTGCCAATGTGAACCTCTAGGGGAGAGAAGGAAGTTCTGTCTCCATGCTGTTCTATCCTTCACCTATCTACTGAAACTCCTAACAAGGTTGCTGCCACAGATCTGGCAGAGCTCCCCCTACTAGACACTCAGGCTGCTGTGAGAGATCCAATCACTGAATTCCATGTGGCCTTAGCTTGTTGGGGCTGGGCAGAGTTGAGTCACTATCTTTGGCTTTGGGATTCCAGGCATGACTCCATGTGTACACCTCATGCCTGACACTCCCCCTTGACAGTCGGGGTCCAACAATCCAATGACCTAGGCCCTGACACACGTGCTGTTTCCGCTAAGCCTTATTAGAAGCTCTGGCACATTGCCCAGAATCCCACCAAAGTTGTGAGCCTTCTAGTTTTACCATTTACCTCTTCAGGGGCACATGGCAGCAACAAGAGTTAAACTGCACCTGGGACCAGCTTGTTCCACCTCCCTGGTGAGCTACAGAGGACTCACAGATGAATCACTGGTGGCTTGCAACAGAATCACCTAATTGGCCAGACCATCCAGTTGTCTGGAGGAATCAGCAGACATGCTCTTAAGCCCAGCAGCATCATCAAGACAAGAGCTGCTCAATCCTTAGCTGCAACTGCGATCACTGCTGTGCCTGCCTTGTTCCCAGCCTTGCTCCAGCCCTGCTAGAGTCTCTGACTCCGGCTCTGACCAGTAGGCCTGAGTGCCCACATCCCTGTCCAGGACAGGCAGCAAAAGCAAACAGCCATAGGCGTAGCAAATGCTTTAACTCAATTACTCAGGAAATAAGCACACAAGAGCACAGATCATTTAGGAAACAACACAGTCCATGAGAACAATGCCCTTTGCTCTAGCTCACTTTTTTTTTTTTGGGGGGGGGGGGGGGGGAAGTGTGGCTGGGGGAGAGGGTTTGGTGTGTTCAGGTAGGAAGAGTTTCCTCCCTGCCTTATCAGTCTCCTGCACCAGCTGCATTCAGCTTGAGCTGGTGAAAACAGTGGGGGAGAGAGTATAGTAGCCCTTGCTCTTTTATAACCTACCAGTGTCCTGTCATGGGGCCTCTTGATCAGCCTCATCAAATGAACACACACCTGCCACCAGGTGGCTTTATTCCAAGGAGACCGCTCCCCTGATAAGCCTGTTCTTCTAGATAGGAGCAAGCCAGTTGTCTAGGGTGGGAAGGGCACTGACATTTTAACGGAAGGGCACTGACATTAAAGACCCTTTGTTAGCCCTGTACAACCACCCCTTGGAATTCCAATCCAACCTGGAGGTAAAGGGACAACCGTGAAGGCAACCAAACCCCATATTAAAAAAAGACCATGCAATCCAATACAGATACACGTAAAGGACTCCCAACAATTCCCAACAGAATTCATAACCTGTACATAAATAGGTTCCCCAAATCGTCACAGGTGCCAATTAAGGCTCTGCCTGGTTTGGATCTAGGCAACCTCTCCCCATGCCATGGTGCTGCAGTTGGTTGCAATTAGTAAAAACACATGCTCCGAACTCCCCTTTCATTCTTCCAGCTTTAAGAGGGGTGGGCTACTTGAAGCGTCCTCAGCTGAACTCATCTACCCCTGCCCCTCATGCCCGGTGTGCCATAGCCCAAACTGATTATCCATGAGGCAAAGCTATTTGCCCCTCAAGGCTTTTGATACATTGAATTGCAGTGTTCAGTATGGGGATGCTGTTATTTTATTTTGGAGGCAACAGCTCTCATCTTGAATGATCGTATTTGGGCTGTAGAATTGTGGAGTATGTTTGAAGTTTGTCGCTTTGTGTCTTTTACCCATAACAATTGCACAACACGGTATCAAATATATATAGGGAAAAACAGGGGTTATTTTTTGTTAAGTAGATCCTTACCTACTAAAAATAAACATAATGTGCTACTTTAATTCGAATAGGCCACAACTTCTACCAGAAGGGAGTTTTCACAGGAGTAGTCTTTAGCCCATGTTATCTCTGCCTTAAGTAGAGTTGCTATTTTGTGTATTTCTTAACTTCCTGTAATGCAAACTAATGGCAAAGATTGATTACTGCGGACTGTTTCATGCAACAGGAGATGCAACACGCTAATTTTTAGCGCATTCTATCATCAAGATTCTTTTACACACTTGGATTACTCAGAGTTTTCTAGAATTGCAGTTTTTTGCACTCACCCCATAAATATGTCATCTCTTAACAAAAGGGCATTGTTGATATTTACAGCTCTTCATCATTCTGGCCCTGTGAATCTCAGTGACCTCTTGACATTTTTATACATCCGTCAGGTCTCCAAAGACTAGCCGTGCAGAGTGTCAGAGACAAGCTCAAGATCTCTAGCTCATGAGTTTTAGCTGTAGAAACTCTTGAATTTGCAACTCTGCCTTGTTTGGTCCAAAGGGGTTTGCTTTCTGGGCTATAAAGCACCTTTAGATGTACTGCATAAGAGAGTGCAGAAAATTACTGTATTCAAACTGGAGTAAATTAAGACCTAGGAGTCAAAAATTTAAAATGTCTTTTTAACTTATATATTTTTAATTTTATCTCAAGCAATGAAAAGGTATTATAAGATTTTGGCCAAGGAATTTTTAAAAACTTTTTTTAAAAGGTTTTCATTAAATGAACTGCAGTAAGTGTAAAGAAAACTTCATTCTTGGAATGGCTCAAATTATTGCAGTTAGACATGAACAACACAGAGTTTGATCTTTCAACAATTACACATGTAATTCTTGCATTGCTTTAGGATGCATGCTCCATTGTTTATGACCCAGCAGGCATCCGTTAAAGCACTCCTTAGATGGTCTCATGGATGCACTGTATATTTTTAACAAGAAGTGCCTGAAATAGATGCATCATGTTCATGACTGTTAGTGGGAATTTGCTCTTCTAATTTTGTGCAGCACAATTTAACTTGCAAAATTGTCCTTTCTGGCTGCTTGCTGAAAGAACAATGCTCACAGGGACTTGGCAATAGAAAAAGTAAATAGAATCTCCTCCAGGGCAGAGATAAAACACACAAATATTCCAAAAGAAATAAGTTTCTTCTGGGTCCTGTGACTTTTTTCCATCTCAAAAGCAGCCCCGCTGCTATCCATCACTGAATTCTCTCCTGAGGGGTGATTGCTGACTATATCACGAACACTGCATATATCATGAATGACAGTCAGCAAAAATTGTTTTGTTTGTAAAATGAATACACATCCCCCAAACTCACCAAGTAATAGTGTGTAAATTCTAAGTTTGGAAAGATTTGGTTTTAGTTCAACATTCATATATCCTGCCTGCTCCTCCCTTTACATACATACATACACACACACACACACCATCGGTGTGTACGTTTAGAAAGAAGAGTGTGTTACAGACTAATACAGCTATAAATTTGGAGATTCTCAGTGAGTGCATACAGATGGATTTGAATTCAATTATTAGGTGTTTCAGTTCATGTCTCATACCATAAAAAAGAAAAGCAAAGCAATTTGCCTTCGATTTGCATGATCTCAGATTTTACCATGATCTTCATATCATGCCTGCATTCAGAGCATGCCCTTTTCTCTACACACCTTTTAGCACCAAGCATGTTTATGCTGCTATACACAATGTAATCATCATAATCAAATATCGTTTTAACTACATAATAGGTCAGCATGTTAGTAAAGGGCCACAGCGCAGGTTTTAGTATGATGGAATGAGTGTTTTCAGCAAGGTGGGTGACATCAGCAAACAATGACCTACTGCAAAGACTTTGGAAATGGAATGGTAGGCAAACTTGCATCTAAGTGTACGTTTATTGAGATCATGAGGCACATCACACATCACACCAAGGAGTTCCTTACGTTTGTCACACACCTTTAATATCTATTTTCTTTTAAATATACCCACTGGTCTTATCAAGGAAAGGACATGATTGACATACTCTGAAAAGCCAAAGTGATTCCTCAGCCAGGTGCTTCTTTATATGGCACCTTTGATCAATGGCAGATTCACATTTCAACTTAGAAACATTAAGTGTTTTATTCCTCACCTCCAGCTTTACAAATGGCCACCCCTGATTTGACACACAGATGGTCAGAGGGGGGCAAGAGTAGGTTACAGCAGAGCTAGCTGTAGCGAGTTTCAGCACTGTGGGAAGATATACCCATGTGGGGTTATTACCATAGAAAGTGAATTGAGTTCTGGGAGAAAGGAATATCATGGAGGTTCATTGGAGGAGTTTAAGATCTTCACTGTGGCTTGAAAGGAACTTCAGGGGTGGGGATACTGGGCAGCATGAAGAGAGACTGGGGATTCTTAGACTAAAGGATTGTGGAGGCAGTCTGACAAGACTACACAGGACTGAATAGAGTACTTGAGAGCGCAGAACTTCAACATTTTACACCTCTCACACCTTGGTGCCCTTATCCAGTGGTTCTCAATGAGGGGTACATGTACCCCTGTTGGTGCACAGCACTCTTCCGGGGGTACATCAGCTCATCCAGATATTTGCATAGTTTTACAATAGGCTACATAAACAGCACTAGTGAAGTCAGTACAAACTAAAATTTCATGTAATGACTTGTTTGTACTGTTCTATAGACTATACACTGAAATGTAAGTACAATATTTATATTCCAGTTGATTTATTTTATAATAATTTGGTACAAATGAGAAAGTCAGCCATTTTTCTGTAACGGTGTGCGGTGAAACTTTTATATTTTTATGTCTGGTTTTGTAAGCAAGTTGTTTTTAAGTGAAGTGAAACTTGGGGTACACAAGACAAATCAGACTCCGGAAAGGAGTACAGCAGTCTGGAAAGGTTGAGAGCCACTGTCCTAGTTTGCTCCATGGGTAATATGAGCACTTCTTATTAAGATTCAGTGCAGGTTGGTTTGCTTGGCCATTCTCATCTGCGGATGGCACTATCTTAAATGACATACCCGCATTACCACCTGTTGGTATGAGTCTATGCCTCACTAACTCTCTTAAGACAGGCAAGGAAAAGCATAAAAAAACTTGTAAAACAGCACAAGCACCACAAGGTGCAGTGGGAGCCCAGTGAAGTAATCCTACAGCCTGCGCCCACTCATTTGGAAAGATATTTCCAACTATTCTGCCTGGCCAGAGGCAGCCAATCTTGAGCAATCTATTCTCTTTCCCCAAATCAACCACTTTTAAATACTCTCCACTACTTTTGACCCCATGGAAAAGGCTATTACTTCTCTGCCTTGGCTGGAAGGGATGAAATCTTTCGAGGAACAGAGAAAAGCTTCTGGGGAGAATGAGGAAATGGGATTTTTCCAGTTCAGACAATGAGAAACATAGCTAGATCAAGGGCCTAACAAATCTGCTAGCACTCACATGGCTGCTGCTAGACAAAAGAAACCACAGTAACAGGCCATTCCTGGGTGACTGGAAGAATAGAAAGGAAAAAAACAAATTTATGCTTTCTGTTTATCACACCTTCCTGACTCCATTAATGCCATTTCAGAGGTGTTCAGTGGATTGAGTGACTTCAGGGTGAGGTGTAGGGGAAAAAAATGAGAACTGTCTAATTTATAAAAGAACTAGAAATAGCTGCTCTCACCGTTCATTGCTTAAGCAGTCTGCGGTGGTAGGAGGGGCAGAAACAGTCTCCATCACTGAACTTGTAGACGTTAAACCTAAATGTTATTGTTACATCTTCTAAGCTGTCCTTCTTCCCTTTGCTGTTTTGTATCAACCACAACTTCCTCTTAAAAGTGCCAATTTAGTGCCATGGACAGACGAACTTCTCTACCTGCAGCACTAAATGGGCATTTTTTAGATAAACTGAAACTATTTTGACTGGGCAAAGGTAAATTATCTTCCCTGAGCCAGTCGTAGTATGAAGGGAACTGCAGTGTAAATCTCCAGCCTGACTTCTCCTCAACCAATACAGCTCCTGATCTGAAGCAGCTGCTGCTATTCCAGCACTGAAGGTTTGTCTACACTTACCGGAGAATCAAAAAGGTGGCAATCAATGCATCAGCGGTCGATTTAGCGGGTCTTCACTAGACCCACTAAATCAACTGCTGATCGCTCTTCCGTCGACTCCTGTACTCCACCTGATCGAGAAGAGTAAGGGGAGTCAATGACACAACATCTCCCATCAAAGTCGCGTAGTGTGGACCCCACGGTAAGTAGATCTAAGCTACGTCGATTTGAGTTACGCTAGACACATAACTCAAATTGCATAGCTTAGATCAACTTTTCCCTTTAGTGTAGACAAAGCCTGAATCTTCATACTTCCCCCTTCGCCCCCCATTGTCCAGTCTAGCTTGACCTGGGAGACCTACAGAACTATCCAGTTAACCTTCCAGTAGAGACTCATTGCTTGGGAACGACATCTATTGTGCAATTCAGGTACAGCAATGACTCCCTCAACTTGTTTCAGTCCTTTGGAGCCAGAGAGTTTGCTGGCTGCAGCACTAAATCTCACAAAATGGGGATTAAAAAAAGAAAAAAAAGAAAAAAAATGACCAGGATTGCCAGGACTGTATTGTGGGATTGGGGCATAGAACTCTACTGGAAAACAGTAGTTTTGTACTGCAGAGTCTTTAATGTTTGGATAACATCAAAGTTATAGTGAGAGTCTACAGTACTTGTATTATATGCTTAGCAAAAAAATCTCTTGATTTTCTTGGCTTGTTTTCTGATGTTTATACCACTACAGGTTCCATTGTCTATTGTTATTTCTTCAAAGATATCTAAAAACACAGCTTCTCCTGCCTGGTTTTCCCCTTGCAGTTTGGAGGGAAAAAAAGAAAACGAAAGAAGACAAAAACACAATGAAGGCTACAGAAATGTCCAAATTACATGGTAATCCTGGGCAGCCTGCTATATTTATCTCTCCCAGGATGCTAGTAGGGAGTGGAGTGCAGGCGTGGGGAGGATGTACGAAGCTTGCTTTCCCATCTTCTGGCTACCTTCCTATCTTCTTCCCATTGCACTCCACTTCTCTGGGATGTTGAACATGATATTTGTGCTTGGATTCTCTGGCATAATACTGTTTAATTTAAAACACTGCTACCACATGAAAGGTTCCACAGTTTCAAACATAATTTATAGAAGCAGACATTGTTCTTGCCAAAGGCTACAGCTATAAAATAGATAGATTTTCCCCCTCTGTTTCTTCAGTATTGTTTGGTTAATTTATTTTTAAACTTATATTAGGATGAAGAAAAACTTTTACAATGTCAGTCCATCTAGCATTGGATCCGAAACTTCAATTAGATTTCTGCTTGAGAAAACAGCCAACCTGCATAGTCCTTCTACAGTGCAGCACAAATGCAGAGATATAAACATTGTGTGACAATAAGGAGTACTTCCTTACTACTTTGCTGGCCATCTATGTTTGAAGATAGCTATGGCCTTAGCATGTCTGTATAAAGCTCAGCTTATCTGCTAAGCAGCAGCAATGGACAGCCTTTGTATCTGATGGGCTAACGACAGTTGTGTGAAATATTTACAGGAAATATTGAAAGGTTTACAGCTAAAATCAAAGTCCGAGTTTTGCTCAAAAACAGCCTTGCTAAGCTCAAACTGAAAGAAGCAGCTAAAAAACTATACAGTCAAGATTTTCAAAAGCGTTCAGCCATTCTGGGTGCCCAACTTGAGCTGAAAATCAGATCCCTGGGACCTTGAGAGGAAAATCAGACCCCATTTGAAGATGTCTCAAGCTGGGTAGCTTAAAAGTGAGGGGCCAACAAAATCATTTGTCCCT
Organism: Lepidochelys kempii; assembly: GCF_965140285.1. Lineage (NCBI taxonomy): Eukaryota > Metazoa > Chordata > Testudines > Cheloniidae > Lepidochelys > Lepidochelys kempii. Next base: position 23,993,601 of record NC_136392.1, on the reverse strand, counting down.
TCTGAAAATCTTGGCTATTGAATGCTGTCCTGTTGTATCGCCATGGAAGCAATTACAGCAGTTGCCACAGGAATGTCAGATTGTGAATATAGAAGAGGAGCAGGGGGCAGAAATGGTCTATGTGACCATGAATGGGACGTGAGGTTTCTATATAATATTATTATGATGTGGACCTCACTATGAAAAAAAATCTGAGAACCCCTGTGTTAATCCATCCCTGGTTATGAATTTTAGCAGGAGCAGGCAAACTTTAGAACCTAGTTTTCAAATAAGGATAACTTCTAGGCCAAAATACATGCTCATCCACGGCATCTGCAATAGTGTACATGCACATCATAGCACATCCAAAACCCCACGTTCAAGTATGCTAAAATGTCATGTCTATTCTACAAAGGGATAATTGTGTGGAAAGTACCCACTTGCTCATACGATTACCTGTTGTGTGGCATAAATGTCCTTTTAGACATGCTAAGACATGTTGCTACGGGCATAAGTGCATTTTTTGGAGGTCCATCTGTTCCAGTCTTCAGACATCTAGACATCAGTTTTCCACAGCTCCACCCATATACAGTACTGTTTAACCATGTTTCTTCCATCCACATATGGGCCTTTTAGGATCACACTTTATCAATCAGAGAAACTTGTTGCAGGTCATAAGTGAAGATGTCTTCATTTTGAAGCTGGAAGGAATCTTGACTATTTTTAATTGCATTTTCATTGAGCACAATTGAAAGAGTTTTCATTGTTTGACAATTTTTTTTTTTTACATTAGTGGGGAATACTGCTACAATGAGTAAAACTTTCAGACAGGTAGAAATGTTCTGATGGCATACACTGAACAACTAAAATATAACAAACTGAAATTATCTGCTATCATTGTTTAAATTCTTAGCGTGCAAGGTACTGCACTGTCAAAATATAGAGATCACTGGGATATAATTAGACACAGGGTTGGTGTTTCCCCAACAGTGACATTTTCACCTAACCACATACACATATATAGGGCTCATATTTGAGTATAGCTTATATTGCAGTTTCAGGTTTTTATTTTTAAGGTGAGATCTTTTACAGTGGGGGAGAAAAAGATAAAAATAGCTCAGATCTCAGACCTCCCCCCCTCACCCCCTAATAAGTAGGGAATGTGATCAGCAGTCTTTGGAATATAATGAGAAGATTTTCTCTTCCATAAAAGAACAATGATGGCATTTAAACTGTCCTTTACCTCTTTGCAGTCTCTGATTGTGTTACTGATGCTTTGAATTATTCCCCATTCTAGATCTGTCTGAGTGCAGCCATGTGGAATGCTAGTCATTGTATTGCTGCTGAATAAGGGACACCAGTAAAACTTATTGAGGCCATGTAGAAAAAAAATGAAGTCACATATTATATGATGCTAGAAATAATAGAGGCTGGCCTTCCTTCATTTCACATTCCAAATGCTTGATGTCTTCACCATCTCCGTCAAAAACGTCAGTACCCTGCCTACAGTTCTTTTCTTGTGCCCAAACGCAATTTTAGTGAGTGTTTTTCCCTACAGTTTTCTGCTACTGACACATTTATTTTCTTCTACACTTTCAAACTGTGAATGCTTCCTGGACTGTGATGTACGCTTTGTATATTGCCATTTTCTCTCTGCAGAATATCTGTTAACGGCTATTCTCTCTAAAACCAAGTTTAGTATTGATTAAAGGTCCAGATAATCAGAAATTTCTCCACTTATCCCTTTATGGGGAAAGTCCTATTGAAAATTAAATGCTTTCTGTAGGATTTTTATATTATCCTATAGAATTTAATGGAGAATTTTTATTCCTGCTGTAGAACATTTTTGGATGGTCTTAAAAATCCTTTACGATGGGCATAAATCTTTCTTAAATTCTACAGATTTTTACATTAATTCCTGTATAGCATTACTGGTTGTATCCCTACTGAATTATATAGGCCTATTCCACAAAGATCCACAGACTAGTTACAGTACAGGTAGGAGCTCTCCAGTGTGCCACAACTCTGAAGTAGAAGGGCAGCCTTTACAGGTGTCCACTTTATATATCCATGCTCATTCAGTTCCGGGCCTGTCTGCTGAGGCTATCAAAAGAACCCAATTAGTGTTATCTCTGAAGTGACTTCCCATCCACCAGGAAAAGCAGCGAAACCACCAACTTATGTCATGCTGGAAACTGAACAGAAATCGCATGGTTAAATCATTCACTCACAGCTGATGTGCACTGAATACAATCTAATGACTCAAATGAGAGGCTGAGTGTCCCCTGCACCAACCAGAAAATGTTTCTGAGGATGGGAGTTCACAAGCATTTCAGTAATGCTTTCATTTCACATTATTTTGATGTATAGCATACTGAATGTTATTTATTTTTATTGCATTAAGAACAGCTATTTCTGTTTTATGTGTTGCGCTTTTTGATGTACTAAGATTTGGTTAAAATGAGTTATCCATCATGGTGAAAGACAGATTAAAACAATCACTACCACTCAAGAAAAGTGTGTGGTAATTTGCATGGATTGAACTGCAGGCACCATCCCTCAAAGAAACATGATTTCTATTTCTTCCTAGTGCCTTTATCATAGGATTATCAAAACGCCAAACATAGCAGAGGCTTGATATTTGCTTAGGAATTGAGATACACATTAACTGAAAATAGTCCATCCAAACTTTTCAGTGAATATTTATAAACAACAGGATTTGCAGGAGTCAGGGTTTGTTGGCAGACAGTTTACCAACAGAAAAAAAGGGCTAAATTCATTAGACAATTTAGTCACTTTGAATAATTCAGCCTTCTCCAATTCTCATTTCCTCTTCCCACCTGTCAGTAATTCTTCTGAAATTGAGAGATGTGCCTTTTCTCATCAGAATTCAGTTTGAAATGTGACTGCTAGGAGAAGCTTTATAGAAAAAAATCTCTAACCTAACTGTAATTGGCAATTTACTGTGTAACGCTGGAAAAAAGCAACAACCTTTGCTTAAAACTGCAGATCTGTAAGGAATGGATGGGAAAGTAAATAAACCTCTAATGCTAACCTGTAGGGACAGTTGGTATACTGGCTATTTCAACAACACCAAAAATGAATTATTGTTTTTTGTTCCCTTTTCTGGGAAACAGGATGGCTGAAGATGATTGGTAATGGGCTTTTTGCCACCAAACTAGTATGTTCAACATTACCCACAATCAGTAGTTACCAAAATATGTTTCTGTATCACACATTAGTAGTGCCCTTCAGTTAGTGAAAAGTGTGATGGTCACCATCCAGTACCTAGTGAACATATATCCACATTGCAACAAACTCTCCACAGCTGACACTTCGGTTCTCTACATTGGAGATTTGGAGGGAGGACTGCCATGAGATCAAGTACACAGGAAAAAGAAAGGTAAGAGGGATTGCGGCGGGGCGGGGGGGGGACGACAGGTAGCCCCAGCATTAACTGGTGGTCTGAGGGTAAGCCCTAGAATTTTCAACCTTTACCAGCGTATTTTACACACTCCCATATGTCCCTATAAAACTCAGCCCACAGTTTCACTATATTGCCATTATCACTGCCACAAAATGCAACATCTGAGAATGTTTTATATTCTAACCTTAACCTGCAATAGTTTAAAGGTTTATAGGTGTAATAGGGAAAAATACTTTTCTGTTTCCTAGTCATGTTCCCCTGTGCATTCTAGTTATTGACGGCTCCATCACTGCACTGTATTTGTATTACTGTGCCATAGGTTTGCCTGTAAAATGGTAACGTGTTCCCCTTGGCTTGCATACAATGACCTCAGTGGTACAAGAATGACCTAATCCTTCAAGCTTTGTGAAACTGTGGGTGCAAATTCTCTTCCCCAATACAAAGCCCAAATATCTGGTTGCATGCTGGGTACTTTCATGGGGACTCGCCAAGAAGGAAAGAATCCCCTTCCCCAGCCAGAAAAGTCCTGAGGATGTAATAACCCCATCCCTGGTCTCCCCACCAGTCCCAATTTGCCACCTCCACAGGATGAAAAGAACTGTGGATCTAGTGTACCCACTGCTTTGCACAGCCAAACCACACAGAGTGCAATGCCAGGGTGTTCTCTCATCCACAAAATAATTGCCTTTCAATATCAGGAGTGGATTTAACTCTTGCGCAATACTTTGCTGTCCCTCCTCTCGAAGCCAGTCAATATTGGTATTTGATGGCTCAAGGGTTTGGATAAAGTACCTTTTACCTGGAGTCTCCATTTCAAGTCTAGTCCAAGTCAGTAGGGACTGAAAGTTGTTACCATCTAGTGGTTTTTCCCTACATAATGTGAATTTGGTGGTTTCCACTAGGTCCTGCTAGAAACAAACAAAAACAAAACAAAACAGACATAGAACAACAATTAAAATCCCACACTACCACCATGCCTATTTTGGCATTCTTACTGACAATACCACAGGGAGGCCAAAGAGGAATAGATCCTGGAGACCAAACTCCCCTGTAACCTCAAGCAAAGATGCCTCCCAGAGCAAAGCCAAAGAACATTAACAAGGGGGAGGGGGAAGAACTTGCCCTACCATTGCTCATGAAGTTCTTATTCTGTGGCTAAATTAAGGACATTGGTTTATGGGGCTGACAATCTGGTATTGGCATTATATTCCTTCAGACATACCTATGTCACCCCACAAAAAGGTAGGAGACAACAATCAAATACAATAAAAATATAATCTTTGATTTTCCACAAACATGCACTTGAGAAGCACAGATCTGAGGTAGCCCTCTCCTTCTCTTGGAAGCCTAGGAGTTTGTAATTATGATGGGGGTTTTCTTGTTGTTCTTTTTGTTTTTACTCTTTAAGGCAGTTTGTGAGATTGGGTAAGTTAGGTTATGTAAGATATGGCTAAGCAATGATCTAAGATAGGGAGACAAAGGTTCACAAAAATCACATAGGCTTCTGTGGGTATTCACATGCATTAGAATTTCTAAGTGTACATTTTACATCTATTCAGATAGTGATTACATGCAGCAAGTTTGACTTTACAGCAAATATTGTGAGTTGATTTTTTGTTTTTAGGAATTTGTTTAAAATGATGCTACTGAAAGCTTTTGGGATGCAGTCCATTTGACAGTACAGATAAACCCTGGTGGTCCAAATGTCTCAGGGGACATCCTAGGGATAAAGAAAGTTTCATAAAAATAAATTTCAGTTTCTATATGAAACTTGGATAAAATGTAGAATTCCAGATAACTGGGGTTTACCTATATTGGGTTTTGATTTCTCTCTATGTGCATGTTCAGTTTACAGACATGCACAATGTCACCAGCTTGTCATGTCAGCCAATTCTCATAGATCAAATCAACAAAGAATTGTTAACAGTTAACACATTAGGGTATATTCCATTATGTGCTACAGAATTTAAAAGAAAACTATATCCTTGCATTTAAACTTTATAGGACTGTTAAAAACACAATCGATGGAAACTCTGTTCTTAAAATCTACAGAATATAAGAGAACAAATTTCTGTAAAGCCCTGTTGCTTTCATCCTGAAAGTACAATCACATAGTATTTTTCATTAGAGGTTACCCTACTTGGCCAAGCATTCCCACTGACTTCAATAGCAGTAGTTGCATGAGTAATAACAGAATCTGGATTTTTCTCTGTAGAGACTGACACAGGGACCAAACTGTCCCCAGTGAGATGAGATCCTGATGCTGGAGGAGAACAGCAAACCAATGAATTCTCCACCCAGGAGCAGACATCCCATCATATGGGAGAGACAGAAGAGAGCCACAGAAACTATGTTGGGAATGTCTTTAATACAAACTTTTTGAACCTCACAAAGGTCCCTTTAGTGCAAGTGTGATGGGTTAAGGTTTGGGCATAGATTCCCAATCAAACCACCCCCACCCCCTACTTCAGCTCCATTTGATATTAATGTAAGTTTGGTTGGAATAAATAATATAAACAGGCAATGTTTCAAATAGAAATATTCAACCCTTCAGCATATTAGAAAGTAAATATAATCATAAATAGAACCTGGGGCTCATGGGAACCTTTTGGGGTGGGGTGAAGATGCCCACTTAGGTTTTAATCAGAGTTTCAGGTTCCTCAGAATCTCTATATGAATCTGAGTGAAGTCTTGTCTGGGTAAGTCAGCAAGGGTCACTTGAAAATTGGTCCAGAATTACTGACAAATATATACATTTGATGAGCTAATCCACAGAACCGGCCCAGGATTTGGCATTCTATCCAAACTTGAAATCCAAACCAGGTGAATTTCACTGGAGTTGCAATTAACTTCAGTAATGAAACACGTGACGATGATGGGCCCAATTTTCTGCTGGTGTAAATTGGCACCACTCCACTAAAGTCAACGAAGCTGCACAAGTTTACACCAACAGATAGAGGATAAAATTATCTCCAGATTCTGGTTATAAACTCCATATATAATGTTTTCAGGTTAATGGTGTTAGAGAAGGGTGAGAGATGCAAACTCTAAGTCCAAATCTGAACTTTGTGAAGACCAGGAATATTCCAATACAGACTTTGATTTGTCAGTCTAGCACAATGATAAGGGCCATGAGTAACGTTAGTGTTTCACTTACCCAACTTTTACAGATATTTGGATGCTGGGGACTTGGGCTGATTTCTAGATGGCTCTGTAGCTTTAAAATTGATATGCACAGCTGAAATATTTTAAATGATTTTACATAGAACAAACCTCAGATAGTTATATGACATCTTTTTTCTAAAAAAGGTTATTTATAGAAAGTCTAATAAAATTAACAAGTATTTCATTCCTTCCTTTGGCATACAGAGCAGCCTTGTTTTATTAGATGTTTGCTTATTCTTTTGTTGACAAATAAAGTATATTGGGACAGATCTCTGTTATGTCATTTATCTTTCTGAGTTGTCCCATCTCACAAGATAACTAAAGATAAATGCCATATGAAAATTGGTTATCAGTTTAACACTTCCTCTATTGTTCTTTGATTGATGACAAAACTCACAATTTAACACTTATTACCCATGCACTCTCGGCACTGTTTATTCTCCACAACAGACAGCTAAAGCAGTCACTTAATGCCTGCAATAACACACACATGGAAGCTGATGGAAAGGGGTTTGAATGGGAATATGACCTTGCAATAGGGTTCCCACTCACCACTAGCACTAGTGGCTGGCAGAGTGGCTGCTCATTATACCAGACTCCAGCCCACAGACCCTACAACCAACAATCCAGGTGTGCTCAGCCCCAGCCCCTGTTGTTCCTTGGGCTCCTTTCTACTTAGCCCCTCTATTTTCTGCATTTACCACTTGAACTTATTCTACTCCCCATATCTACTTCACCCTTCCTAGTCCCTTGCCAGGCACCTTACTCCTCGAAGGTTCTCAGGGCTTACTTTCCCCCTGGATGTGCTCCAAGTCCCTGCTGACCTCCCTCATTTCAGGGGGTAACTGCAGTCTCCTTCCCCTGCAGCATCCCACAATTCTCAGTTTCCTGGCTTTGTAGAGCTGGCCCAGCTGGACTTGACTCACAATTAACCCTGGCCTTCCCTCTCACAGGTGATACCAGGTAACCTAACTGGCATCTCAGGCCCACATTAAGCCTGTCAGGGCTGGTGTGGGGTACACAACCCATCCCAGACCTGCATCCTTTCCTGAGCAGGGAGGGGATTGGTTCTTGACCCTCAACTAGGCCATCAAAACTGCTGTCTGCTTGAATTTGCTAACTGCGATGTGACAGCCAAGGAGGGCCCTTTCTTGTGAGGTCTGGTCCTCTTTAAGGGGGTTCTGAAGGCCTTGTGTAAGCATGACACTGACTAGGCCTGGAACGCGGAGCTATCAAAAATTTACTAAACTGCCTTTTCATTGCAGGCATGTGTATCCTGAGGGATCACAGAGTCGCCCTAGAGTCCTCCAGGCTGCAGAGAGAAGTGTCAGCATCACTACCAAAGAGGGAATAGGGGACGGGACAATAAAGCATGTGAATTTGGCATAATTTATAAAGCCGTATTTAGCGGTCAGGGCTGGAGAGTTAGCAAGCCTAAACCATAGAGCAATGGAAAAGTAGCTCTTTCACCCTGGTCAGGGGGAGAGGTCAATTTACCATGGACTTGTCACAATCTTTCATTGAGGGCATCGCCCACCAAAGAGTTAAGGAAATGAGGGAGGGAAAAATAGTACTCTAGGACCTTAGCTGGTACATACTAGGTTTGTCTGCCCTGTTGCAGGTTGGCAAGATGGAGGCAGGCATCTACCATACAGTATGGAGACAGCAGTGTCTCACTGATACACAGAGCAATTTTACCCGGGGGAAAGTGTAAAGTGTCGGCTAGAGAATGCTGAATTTCCTGGTTTTATTTTATGGAAATCTGGGGTGACTCTGTAATTCTCTTTATCAGTTCCTGAAAGGATCAGAAGTTGTTGGCATAAGCTGGCAGGGGAGATAGAATGGCCTCCTTGGGAGAGGAGGAAGATGGCAGCATCTTCTCCTCAGCGACCTGCTCTTGGTCCCCAGGAGTCTCCTCCTGAGGTGGTGGGTCCTGCTGTATCAGAAGTTATTGACATACTGACAGCTACTGCAGTACTGGAGGTGATTTTTGGTACATGTTTTTTGTGGGCGGCAGTCTGTAGTAATCATTTTCTAGGGCCCAAGGGTTCCAATAAGCCCACTGTGAATTTTCATAGATACTAAGGTCAGAAGGGACCATTATGATCATCTAGTCCGACCTCCCGCACAATGCAGGCCACCGAATCTCACCCACCCACTCCTGCGAAAAGCCTCTCACCAATGTCTGAGCTATTGAAGTCCTCAAACTGTAGTTTAAAGACTTCAAGGAGCAGAGGATCCTCCAGCAAGTGACCCGTGCCCCATGCTACAGAGGAAGGCGAAAAACCTCCAAGGCCTACTCAAATCTGCCCTGGAGGAAAATTCCTTCCCGACCCCCAAATATGGCGATCAGCTAAACCCTGAGCATATGGGCAAGATTCACCAGCCAGATACCCAGGAAAGAATTTTATGTTGTAACTCAGATCCCATCCCATCTAACATCCCATCACAGGCCATCTGGCCTATTTACCATGAATAGTTAAAGATCAATTAATTACCAAAATCATGTTATCCCATCATACCATCTCCTTCATAAACTTACCAAGTTTAATCTTAAAGCCAGATAGGTCTTTTGCCCCCACTGCTTTCCTTGGAAGGCTATTCCAAAACTTCACTCCTCTGATGGTTAGAAACCTTTGTCTAATTTCAAGTCTAAACTTCCCAATGACCAGTTTATATCCATTTGATCTTGTATCCCCATTGGTACTGAGCTTAAATAATTCCTCTCCCTCTCCAGTATTTATCCCTCTAATATATTTATAGAGATCAATCATATCTCCCCTCAACCTTCTTTTAGTTAGGCTAAACAAGCCAAGCTCCTTGAGTCTCCTTTCATAAGGCAGGTTTTCCATTCCTCGGATCATCCTAGTAACCCTTCTCTGTACCTGTTCCAGTTTGAATTCATCCTTCTTAAACATGGGAGACCAGAACTGCACACAGTATTCCAGGTGAGGTCTCATCAGTGCCTTGTATAAGGGCACTAAAACCTCCTTATCTCTACTAGAAATACCTCGCCTGATGCATCCCAAGACTGCAACAGCTTTTTTCATGGCCATATCACATTGGCGGCTCATAGTCATCCTATGATCAACCAATACTCCGAGGTCCTTCTCGTCCTCCGTTACTTCTAATTGATGCGTCCCCAGCTTATAACTAAAATTCTTGTTATTAATCCCTAAATGCATAACCTTACACTTCTCACTATTAAATTTCATCCTATTACTAGGAGTACCTGTGGCACCTTAGAGACTAACAAATTTATTTGAGCATAAGCTTTCATGAGCTACAGCTCACTTCATCGGACGCATTCAGTGGAAAATACAGTGGGGAGATTTATATACATAGAGAACATGAAACAATGGGTGTTACCATACACACTGTAACCAGAGGTTTCAGAGTAACAGCCGTGTTAGTCTGTATTCGCAAAAAGAAAAGGAGTACTTGTGGCACCTTGGAGACTAACCAATTTATTAGAGCATAAGCTTTCGTGAGCTACAGCTCACTTCCTCAGATGCATATTGTGGAAACTGCAGCAGGCTTTATATATACACAGAGAATATGAAACAATACCTCCTCCTACCCCACTGTCCTGCGCTATATTGATGACATCTTCATCATCTGGACCCATGGAAAAGAAGCCCTTGAGGAATTCCACCATGATTTCAACAATTTCCATCCCACCACCAACCTCAGCCTGGTCCAGTCCACACAAGAGATCCACTTCCTGGACACTACAGTGCTAATAAACAATGGTCACATAAACACCACCCTATACCGGAAACCTACTGACCGCTATTCCTACCTGCATGCCTCCAGCTTTCACCCTGACCACACCACACGATCCATCGTCTACAGCCAAGCTCTGCGATACAACCGCATTTGCTCCAACCCCTCAGACAGAGACAAACACCTACAAGATCTCTGTCAAGCTTTCTTACAACTACAATACCCACCTGCAGAAGTAAAGAAACAGATTGATAGAGCCAGAAGAGTTCCCAGAAGTTACCTACTACAGGACAGGCCTAACAAAGAAAATAACAGAACGCCACTAGCCGTCACCTTCAGCCCCCAACTAAAACCCCTCCAACGCATTATTAAGGATCTACAACCTATCCTAAAGGATGACCCAACACTCTCACAAATCTTGGGAGACAGGCCAGTCCTTGCCTACAGACAGCCCCGCAACCTGAAGCAAATACTCACCAACAACCACATACCACACAACAGAACCACTAACCCAGGAACTTATCCTTGCAACAAAGCCCGTTGCCAATTGTGCCCACATATCTATTCAGGGGACACCATCACAGGGCCTAATAACATCAGCCACACTATCAGAGGCTCGTTCACCTGCACATCCACCAATGTGATATATGCCATCATGTGCCAGCAATGCCCCTCTGCCATGTACATTGGTCAAACTGGACAGTCTCTACGTAAAAGAATAAATGGACACAAATCAGATGTCAAGAATTATAACATTCATAAACCAGTCGGAGAACACTTCAATCTCTCTGGTCACGCAATCACAGACATGAAGGTCGCTATCTTAAAACAAAAAAACTTCAAATCCAGACTCCAGCGAGAAACTGCTGAATTGGAATCATTTGCAAATTGGATACTATTAATTTAGGCTTAAATAGAGACTGGGAGTGGCTAAGTCATTATGCAAGGTAGCCTGTTTCCTCTTGTTTTTTCCTACCCCCCCTCCCTCGCCCAGATGTTCTGGTTTAACTTGGATTTAAACTTGAAGAGTGGTCAGTTTGGATGAGCTATTACCAGCAGGAGAGTGAGTTTGTGTGTGTATGGGGGTGGGGGGATGTGAGAAAACCTGGATTTGTGCAGGAAATAGCCCAACTTGATTGTCATGCACATTGTGTAAAGAATTGTCACTTTGGATGGGCTATCACCAGCAGGAGAGTGAATTTGTGTGGGGGGGTGGAGGGTGAGAAAACCTGGATTTGTGCTGGAAATGGCCCACCTGATGATCACTTTAGATAAGCTATTACCAGCAGGACAGTGGGGTAGGAGGAGGTATTGTTTCATATTCTCTGTGTATATATAAAGCCTGCTGCAGTTTCCACGATATGCATCTGAGGAAGTGAGCTGTAGCACACGAAAGCTTATGCTCTAATAAATTGGTTAGTCTCTAAGGTGCCACAAGTACTCCTTTTCTTTTTACTGTAACCAGAGTGATCACTTAAGGTGAGCTATTACCAGCAGGAGGGGGGGGGGAGAGAAAGAACCTTTTGTAGTGATAATCAAGGTGGGCCATTTCCAGCAGTTGACAAGAATGTCTGAGGAACAGTGGGGGGTGGGTAGGGGGATAAACATGGGGAAATAGTTTTACTTTGTGTAATGATCCATCCACTCCCAGTCTCTATTCAAGCCTAAGTTAATTGTAACCAGTTTGCAAATTAATTCCAATTCAGCAGTCTCTCGTTGGAGTCTGTTTTTGAAGTTTTTTTTGTTGAAGTATTGCCACTTTTAGGTCTGTAATCGAGTGACCAGAGAGATTGAAGTGTTCTCCAACTAGTTTTTGAATGTTATAATTCTTGATTTGCGTTCATTTATTCTTTTATGTAGAGACTGTTCAGTTTGACCAATGTACATGTCAGAGGGGCATTGCTGGCACACGATGGCATATATCACATTGGTAGATGTGCAGGTGAACGAGCCTCTGATGGTGTGGTTGATGTGATTAGGCCCTATGATGGTGTCCCCTAAATAGATATGTGGACACAGTTGGCAACGGGCTTTGTTGCAAGGATAGGTTCCTGGGTTAGTGGTTCTGTTGTGTGGTTGTTGGTGAGTAAGGTTGGGGCGCTGTCCGTAAGCAAGGACTGGCCTGTCTCCCAAGATCTGTGAGAGTGATGGGTCATCCTTCAGGATAGGTTGTAGATTCTTGATGATGCGTTGGAGAGGTTTTAGTTGGGGGCTGAAGGTGATGGCTAGTGGCGTTCTGTTATTTTCTTTGTTGGGCCTGTCCTGTAGTAGGTGACTTCTGGGTACTCTTCCGGCTCTGTCAATCTGTTCCTTCACTTCAGCAGGTGGATATTGTAGTTGTAAGAATGCTTGATAGAGATCTTGTAGGTGTTTGTCTCTGTCTGAGGGGTTGGAGCAAATGTGGTTGTGTCGTAGAGCTTGGCTGTAGACAATGGATCGTGTGGTGTGGTCTGGATGAAAGCTGGAGGCATGTAGGTAGGCATAGCAGTCAGCAGGTTTCTGGTATAGGGTGGTGTTTATGTGACCATCACTTATTAGCACCGTACTGTCCAGGAAGTGGATCTCTTGTGTGGACTGGTCCAGGCTGAGGTTGATGGTGGGATGGAGATTGTTGAAATCATGGTGGAATTCCTTAAGGGCTTCTTTTCCATGGGTCCAGATGATGAAGATGTCATCAATGTAGCACAAGTAGAGTAGGGGCATTAGGGGATGAGAGCTGAGAAAGCATTGTTCTAAGTCAGCCATAAAAATGTTGGTGTACTGTGGGGTCATGCGGGTACCTATAGCAGTGCCGCTGATTTGAAGGTATACATTGTCCCCAAATGTGAAATAGTTATGGGTGAGGACAAAGTCACAAAGTTCAGCCACCAGGTTTGCCGTGACATTATCGGGGATACTGTTCCTGACGGTTTGTAGTCCATCTTTGTGTGGAATGTTGGTGTAGAGGGCTTCTACATCCATAGTGGCCAGGATGGTGTTTTCAGGAAGATCACTGATGGATTGTAGTTTCCTCAGGAAGTCAGTGGTGTCTCGAAGATAGCTGGGAGTGCTGGTAGCGTAGGGCCTGAGGAGGGAGTCTATATAGCCAGACAATCCTGCTGTCAGGGTGCCAATGCCCGAGATGATGGGGCGTCCAGGATTTCCAGGTTTATGGATCTTGGGTAGCAGATAGAATACCCCAGGTCGGGGTTCCAGGGGTGTGTCTCTGTGGATTTGTTCTTGTGCTTTTTCAGGGAGTTTCTTGAGCAAATGCTGTAGTTTCTTTTGGTAACCCTCAGTGGGATCAGAGGGTAACGGCTTGTAGAAAGTGGTGTTGGAGAGCTGCCTAGCAGCCTCTTGTTCATATTCTGACCTATCCATGATGACGACAGCACCTCCTTTGTCAACCTTTTTGATTATGATGTCAGAGTTGTTTCTATTTCCCCATGTTTATACCCCCGCCCACCCCTCATGTTCCTCAGACGTTCTTGTCAACTGCTGGAAATGGCCCACCTTGATTATCACTACAAAAGGGTAACCTTTCCCCCCCACTGTCCTGCTGGTAATAGCTCACCTTAAGTGATCACTCTGGTTACAGTGTGTATGGTAACACCCATTGTTTCATGTTCTCTATGTATATAAATCTCCCCACTGTATTTTCCACTGAATGCATCCGATGAAGTGAGCTGTAGCTCACGAAAGCTTATGCTCAAATAAATTTGTTAGTCTCTAAGGTGCCACAAGTACTCCTTTTCTTTTTGCGAATACAGACTAACATGGCTGCTACTCTGAAACCTGTCATCCTAGTACTATTACTCCAGTTTACAAGGTCATCCAAATCTTCCTGTATGATTTCCCGGTCCTTCTCTAAATTGGCAATACCTCCCAGCTTTGTATCATCTGCAAACTTTATTAGCACACTCCCACTTTTTGTGCCGAGATCAGTAAGAAAAAGATTAAATAAGATTGGTCCCAAAACTGATCCCTGAGGAACTCGACTGGTAACCTCCCTCCAGCCTGACAGTTCGCCTTTCAGTAGGACCTGCTGTAGTCTCCCTGTTAACCAATTCCTTATCCACCTTTCAATTTTCATATTGATCCCCATCTTTTCCAATTTAACTAATAATTCCCCATGTGGTACGGTATCAAACACCTTACTGAAATCTAGGTAAATTAGATCCACTGTGTTTCCTTTGTCTAAAAAAAATCTGTTCCTTTCTCAAAGAAGGAGATCAGGTTGAGTTGGCACGATCTACCTTTTGTAAAACCATGTTGTATTTTGTCCCATTTACCATTGACCTCAATGTCCTTAACTACTTTCTCCTTCAAAATTTTTTCCAAGACCTTGCATACTACAGATGTCAAACTAACAAGCCTGTAGTTATCCGGACTACTTTTTTTCCCCTTTCTTAAAAATAGGAACTATGTTAGCATTCTCCAATCATACGGTACAACACCTGAGTTTACAGATTCATTAAACATTCTTGCTAATGGGCTTGCAATTTCATGTACCAATTCCTTTAATATTCTTGGATGAAGATTATCTGGGCCCCCCGATTTAGTCCCATTAAGCTGTTCGAGTTTCGCTTCTACCTCAGATATGGTAATATCTACCTCCATATCCTCATTCACATTTGTCATGCTACCATTATCCCTAAGATCCTCTTTAACCTTATTAAAGACTGAGGCAAAGTATTTGTTTAGATATTGGGCCATGCCTAGATTATCCTTGACCTCCACTCCATCCTCAGTGTTTAGCGGTCCCACTTCTTTCTTGGTTTTCTTCTTATTTATATGGCTATAGAACCTTTTACTATTGGTTTTAATTCTCTTTGCAAGGTCCTACTCTACTTGACCACTGTGGTGGTGCACAAGGGAAAGGCACAGGACTCCACAGTTGTTCCTGGCCAGGGACAGTCAGAACATTTGCTGGTTATAGAACAGGTCTTGTCATCCAGATACATACAGAGAATGTAGGGAGGGTCAAAGAGGCAAAGTCCTGGACAGAGATATCCAAATCCAAGGACGTATCCTCCCCCATATCCAGAGGAGTCGTCCCTGGCATCAGTATTGGAACTCATATATGGTCCTGGAGCCTGAGGAGAGGCAGATGATGGACAAGATTTTGTGCTGGGGTGTAACACAACAGCTGGAGGCTTCAGCTCTGACCAGTGGGATGGTACCAGGGAAGGATTCCTCTCAGTGCCCCTTAGAAGAGATGAAAAGGTCCTCAAGGGATAAGAACATAGTTGGTACCAGAGAGCTTTGGGGGATGCTCCATCATAGCCTTGGCACAGTACAGAGGTGCAGTCCATGTGGCCCGTGGGGATGCAGGCTGAGGATGACAGTTCCAGTGTATGATCAACGTGATCCTCGCAGCTGCAACCTGAAGAGGTTGATGTGATACTGAGGTTGATGTGGACATTTTAGAGGAGTCCCAAGCTCTAGCGTCCTTTTACCTGTGGAGGGCTCATATTCCAGTACCAACTTCAGAGCCAGTCAGTGCTTGCTAGATGACTCTTCAGTGCATGAGCTGGGAGTTTTCTTAATTGGAAGTACAGTGCATCGGTACCAAGGCCCACAGAAGCCTCAAGAGCACCTGTGCCAGGCAGGCGAGCTCTCCCTAAGTCACCTTGAAGGTGACTTCCCATTCTTCTTGGATTCTTTCTCCAGAGTATGAGGTCTCTTTCTCTAGGAGAGCTTTGATTCCAAAAGTGCTCTATGAGAAGACGCTTCAGCCTTTCCTTCTTCAGCTTGCAAGATCAGCTTTTAAACCTGGTGCAGCTCTTGCACTTAGATGGGATGTGGGACTCTTGAAGGAAGCAGAGGCAGCTGGAATGCCTGTCACTGCGGGGGAAAGTCCTGCAGCAGGTCTGACAAGCCTTGAAGCCCAGAGTCCTTGTATACCCTGAGTAGGAAAACTCCAGAGAAAATGGTATAGGGCAGGAGTCCCTGGCTGCAGAAAAAGGAGAAATTCAATAGGGGAAACCCCCCAGAACTGCAAATGTGCTTAACAAAGAAAAAAATAAGCAAATGAAACAGAGAATATGAAAAAAAAAATAGAAATAAGTAAGAAAAAACAACAACAGAGCTATAAAAGCAACAGGCACGACTCTGAATGGTCTTGAGCTGAGATCAGTTGAGAAGGAACTGGGGTGGTAGTCAGTTGTCGCCTCTCTAAGTACCCTCACACTAAAACACAAAGTTGTATAGTGTGCACGCCCAGACCAGTGGACACTGCTAGTTAAAATCTCTGACCGAGCACACACAGGCATGCATGTACCTCCTACGGTGGAGCACTCATAAGGACATATACTTGAGGTACCACTAGCCATCACTGCCTTCAATGTAACAGACACTCTTTACTTGTAGATGCAATTTTGACTACAGGCACAATTTCCAAAAACCATTAAGAATATTAAAGTTCCAATGAAATAATAGTAAATGCACCTAGAGAATCCAGCTCGCTTTCCCCAACCTTATACTTTGCATCCAGTCTTGCCTGCTTCAAAGCCAAAGCCTGCCTAAATAGATCCCTCCATGTTGGGCATATCATGTGTTACACAATGTGGCAGAAAGCACTTTTCTTCCTCAGCGAGACCCAAAGCAACAGATGGAGCAATTAGCTCCCTGCCCCACAACACTGCTGTTTTTCAAGGTGAGGGTGCCAAGGAAGATAATTGCTTTTACTGCTCTCTTGGAATATGCTGCATTGTTTGCTGACAAACTCTCCTACTCTGAGCACATGCCATAGGGCCCTGGGCAGTGAAGCATTTATATTCCTTTGTAATCTATCCATCCAGGATAATTCAGTTCCAACACAGCAGCTACCGTTTGGGTGGGGAAGAGGCATATTGTATGTAGTTTTTTGGCACGTTGGCTATGGTACAAAGAGGTCAAGTGAGATGCCCCAGCATCACCATGAGCCACTGGTTTTTCCAGGATTAAAATATATCATCCAGACTACCTGACTAAAGTTCTGAATAGTTCTGTTTTGGCAAAATATATTGTGATTCATAAAATTCAATTGCACATTCAATATATAATTGATATATACACATATCAGCCTTCTGGAAGAGACTTAAAACCAAATTCCTAACCACCTGAAGACATTAAAGAAGCTGTAGTATCTTTCACGTGACTGAGGGTACTGAAGTCAGGACTAAATTACCTAAAACTAATTTCCATCTGTAGTTTCAGCTGGAGGTTTTTTGTTTTTCTTGTATGATGTTGGCATATCTCATAATGGTGTAATATGGCTGCTGTGCCAACTTCAGTGGTGGCTGCATTTCGGTGATACCTGGTTTAACCATATACTGTATTTACAGTATGTAAAACATTTCAGGATCCTTCCAGTAAAAAAGCACTAACTGAGCATCAGGAATTAATAAGTGCTATTGCCAAGACATTAAAAAATGCAAACTTTTTATTTAAAGTTATTGTATTGTTAGTCTACCTCTTCCATATGTCTGTTTTGGTTCTTAATGTTACTTCTAAAATTGACCAACTGTTTAAAGGCTCCCTAGCCCAGGCAATCTTTAGTGCACTGTATGCTGCAGGACAGTGTATATATTTCAATTTAAAGATTGTTACAGGCCGAGGAAATTATATTTTAAATACATGTTACACATCTAAAATGCCACTAAAATTATCCCAAGTCTCAGAAGAAACATTTCATGCATTGCAAACCCAGGTTCAATGGTTAGTGTATGCTGGAGACAATGTCAGTGACAAGTTATCCCATGTGATTTCTATGAGACCTTGCAATAGGCTGCATTACCACAAACAATTGCTCCCAAAAGATAATGCAGGGGATTTTGCCACTATTTCCTGATGAGGACATATCTAACCGCTGTTACCACTGTACCTGGATATCAGATTAACAGGGATTCCTGTAACAGAAAAGGTGTCAGTAATGAATTCCTCCTCCCCTCTCCTTCTAACAACCAACCATACACAAGTGCGTAGGGTAGAGCATGGGAGTTCTACTTCTTCTGAAGCATAAGGTATTGGTCACTGCCAGAATCAGCACATGGAACTGGGTAACATGGTATGAGACATTATGGCATATTGTGTGTACCACATTATTATTGTTCGGTGTCTGCTGTGAAGGGTTACGATCTAGAGCTCCAGTCCTAGCCCCAGGGACTTGGATGAGTGGGGAAGAAAAAGCCTCAGTGATGTCTATCCCTAGCCCCTGGGCCAGCCTGGGGAAGCAGCTGACAGAGATCCCTGAGGGTCTATCCACAGGTCTGCCACAGACTCAGTGTGATCTCTGTGCGTCACTTATTCCCTCCGTCACTGTTGCCCTAGCTGTAAAATGGGGATGAGGATACTTGCCCACCTTTGGAAATTGCTCTAGACCCCTGGATAAAGAGCACAGGATAAAAGCTAATTACTCAGCCCAGGTACTTATACAGCCCTTTCTCCCCCATCACTACAGAATCTGGCACCTCACAGTCTTTAGTGCAATACCACTCCACAGCAGGGCAATGGTATTCTCCCCACATTACAGACAGGGAGGGAACTAAGGCCCAGAGGGGCCAAGGTCACACAGAAACTCTGTCATGGAGGTGGGAATTGAACCACGGTCTCCCAAGTTCTAGGTTAGTCCCTAACCACCAGACCAGACCAGACCATCCTTCCTCTGCAATAGCTAGCAGCCCTCCCTCCAACCCCACACTCTCTCTCATACACACGCAGTTACTACTGCACTAGAGTGCAAATTGCCCTGCACTGGGCAATGGGCATTATGGTTTGGTGCAGACCTGCCGTTTTCAGAATAACTCAGTAGCAAAAGAAACAAAGCCAAAAAAAAAAATGGGAAGGGACATATATACTGCCCCTTGCTCTATTCATGAGGGAGAAACAGCATACCCTAGTAGTTCCAGCACATGCAGTAGAAAGACTGGTGCACGGGGAAGTCATTCCAAGGTTTCTCTATTTAGTTTACAGATCTCTGCGCTCACCCAGCTCTGTTAGCTCCCATCACCCCCCTTGCCACACACACATTCTTCAGTTATGAAATTGACACACAGTTGTTCTCACTATACCCAGGTATGTTAGGCAAAACACACAACTCCTCTGCTGCCTTGGGTGCACAGAAAGCTGCCTCAGAGAAGTCTCTGAGATTCTCCCCACGCAGAGACTCCAGCAGAGAACAACTACTAAGCAATGATGGTTTTGGGGGTGATCAAACATTGTTTCGCACCATTGCTGCCCAATGCAGCAGCATCTGCATATAACAGGTCAAAACAATTGCCTCAAACACACCACTGAGACAGTGACTATCCTAGAGATGGGCCAATTCTAGAAACATTTATCCAAACACACCTATCGACTCTGAATATTAAATGGGACCAGGCTCCAAACCACATTTGCTATGGGTTTTGATAAACAGATGATCTACAAAGATAGTCCTGGTTTTACTTATTTCTAGTTGTGGTCTGGAAGCCAAGTGCCTAAGGGGCTGATCTAAGCTCCTCTTCTGCAAGGTGCTGAATGCCCTCAACTCCCAGTTAAGTCACTGGAAATTGAACTTGACCAGCCCCTTCAATGATCGACCCCTTCATGCTGCCTCCAGAACTGAATTAGTTCAAATGACCTATTGTGCTGCTTCGACATTAATCTCGTCGATTTCATGGTTAAAGCATTTGGCTAAGGAATCCTGTCCCATGTGTTTATGCAGTCGGCAGAACTATCAGCAACCAATTAGATTCCTCCTTTCATAATGGCCACATTCTAAAGCCTGATACTCAGGGGGACAGAAACCCTGTGGTTGGGGATTTTTTCATGTTGCCCTGCAGAGTTTTAAATAAACAATGATAAAAGTTCACAAAAGCGTCTGAGTCTAGACTGTACGTTAGAAATTCACTCCTAAGGGTGCTTGCTGTGACGGATATAAAACCATGTCTTCTGGGTTTTTTAGGACAATGATTCCTTTCTTTTATTGTAATCTTTTATGTGCTTTTATTCTCAGTTGCCCACTTTGATTTAAGATTCGTCTTCCCTCAAGCCTGACAAGGCAACGTGAAACAGGCATATCAAAGCTAAAGAGTTATTTACTTGAAAAATGCCAGCTTTGAAGATCCCTTTTTCACCTAAATGGAGTTTTTTTTTTTTTTTAAAAAAAAAAGTCTGGTGTAAGCAACTACCCTCTGAGCAAAATCACTGCACTCCTGCTCATACGGCTGCTTTTGGGCAACAACTCTGCATTACAGGACCCATGCAATGGCTCAGGTGATTTATAAAGGTGCCTTAATGGAGTTTATGGCGTTAAGATGAAGCGCCACTCTCTCAGAGTTAAAAGCACAACACAAAGCTTTATGGAGAAATATTAAAGAAGAACAGCATGGAGAAACTATTTAATGGTCACCTTTGCAACAGTGTATTGGCATCACAAAGCCCCTTCCCTTTTCTAGCACCCACAGGGGAGTGAGCGATCGGTGTGTCTGGAGCTCAGAGGTGGAGGAGAGGCAAAGGGGCCAATAGCCCTAGGCGGAGTATATTTGAGGTCCCCCCTCAAGCCATTTGATTGAGCCATATTGTCTGTAAAGGCTAGAATCAGATTGCAATTTTCTCTTCGCACAACTTCTCACCTCTACCATCTCAGCTGGCATGGATGAATGAGGGTAACAGTCCCAAGGAGTTAGGGGAGAAGACAACTGTCCAGAGCCAGGATGTATTGTTAAAATGAGAAAGGTGGGGGGTGGGGGGAATCTGTGACATGCCCCAGTGCTGGTAATGACAAGGGAGGATGAAACATCCTATTTTTCCAGGGGGCTAAAGTTATCGCTCTAAGCCAGTATGACACCCCATTGAAGCATTACTAGTACATTTCTCACTGGGATTTCAGCCAGGCCCTAGCTAAGTGGGGTCACCATGACTTGGAGCCAACTACAACATGAAGTGGCTTCTAAAGCCCTCAGCACAAGCAAGAAGAAAAAGGAAATTGAGTATCCTCATGAATCACTGAGGGACAATCTGTGTGCAAATCTGCACAATGTTTGGTTAATTCATGAAAAAGTGATGCTGAACCAAAACCATAATGACTAATTCCCCTCTGTCCTTTTGCTCTCTCCCACAGTAGGAAGGTTGCTTGTGTCTTTTTAAGCATAGTTCTACCTCTCAAAAAACAAAGGGAGGAAAACTCCATGGTGTCCTCCTTATAAAATAGATCAATCCTTTGAGGGGGATAAAATGCCACTGGAAATGAACAAAGATGTCCGTTTAAAAGCCCACCCAAGGGTGGCAGGTATTCTGGAGTAGAGAGATTTGTTGGCTACTTGGATTCTCAGTTCATGTGAAGAACAGCCAGGAAACAAACATGGTGCCCTTTGCAGAGCATATTAAATCACAAAGCTACCTCACAACATTGATCCTGGGACTAATCTGAGTAATTTTATATGACCACGCTGGTGGCTATATGATCTGTGACAACAGGCTGGTGCCAGAGCCAATCAGAGGGGGGCCCAGGAGGGCCATTTGGCCTGGGCCTCAAGCTCAAAGGGGGCCTCAAATATAGATACTTGTTAATTTTTTAGCATTTGATAAGTTTCACAACTTGTTTTTATGCGAATCCCTATTGGACCAAAATGTGACACAATCTCTCAGGTTTGAGCTGAAAATTTAAGCAAATAAGAGATGTGATTTGGTAAAAGACAGAATTTTTTGGTTAACTGATGTAGATTTTGTCATATTAAAGAGTTTAAAATATTCATAAATATTAATAAAAATATATCAGTTCTGATGGCACAAGATTAGACTGTGATGAACGTGTGCTCTCAGATCAGTTGATTATATAAACAAACCACTACTAGTGGCTGGTGCTGAATCAAGTGCGTGTTGAAAGGTAGAGAATTGTTACGATTTACTGTCTTTATAGTTTTACATCTAGTTGACTAAGGAATTATTTGTGTGTGAGAATTCCTCATTATCATCTTCATATGGTAGCTAAAAGAGGTGACCGGTTGGTTGGTTGAGCCCAAGCTTGGTAGCTTGGCCATCATCATAGGCTTTCGTAGTCTATAGGCCCAGATTCAAGGTGACAATGTGTGTGTGTGAGGACATTCTTGTACAGTGAGTTTTGTGAGGACACACGTTTGAAATTTTTGGACATTATCCCTCTCTCTGTATCCATGTCTGTGTTTACTATATATATGTCATCCCTTTGTCTTCAAAGCTCAGCCCATTATATTGTACCTTGAGTTTTGATTCAGCGATAAGGATAATAACCTGACTGTTTCATTTTGTGTTCTTAATTAGTATTTCTTTGTTTTAAGTCTTTTCAGCATTTGTGTACCATTCAGCATTTGTGTACATGTTTACAGTAGAAAATTTCAAGTGTAGATAAGCTACTTATTTACAACAGAATATTTCAAGTGTGGATAGGCTACATATTGACCAGATAGATCACTACGTAGAGGAGATTTGAAAGTGGTGCAAGCAAGAGACGGCAAAAACAACTGAGTGAAGCAGCAGCTAAGAGCTCAAAGTCAATAACTTCATTTCTCAAACCACTGGAAAACACACCTTACCCAACAAACAATGCTACAGATAATGAAAACTCCACAACTGCAACAGGTGATATTTCAATGCCAATATCTGAACATGACAGTAGTCAAGAAGGAGATGTACCAACAGTAACAGATGTAGCCAAAGATCCTGTGTATGATCAAGAAATTCAACAGCAACAGGAAGATGTAGATCTTACGCAGCAAGAGCAATTCATAAGTACTACAGGTTTGACTGTGACTGCCATTGGAATTATTGACAAGAGCAATGCTGCCCAAATGCAATCTTTTCTTCAAATTAGTTGTTTTGAAATTCCAGGTAACATTCCATGAGATGCTGATAATCATGCTTTCCCTACTCATCTGCTGAAAAAAACTCTTCCAAATGGTGAAACCTGCACAAGAGACTGGTTATGCTGGAGTACGGAAAAACAATCTCTGTACTGTGAACCCTGCTTCATTTTGAATAAAAGTGCTGCAAATGCAGCAGTTCTCTCTGATCAATCAGGATGGAGCATCAATAGAAGTTGCAGGAAGTTGAAAGACTGAATACCATCTCATGAGAGTTCAATGTCACACAAAGAAAACTATGTTGCATAGAAATCAGCCAGTAGGGCAGCATCAGCTGAAAGTTCAGTTGAGAATTTACTCTTGACTGAACTTTCTACAGAAACTGATCACTAGAAAAAACTTCTTGAGCGCATCCTGAATGTCATCCTTTTTTTTTCTGAGCGGGGATTGGCTTTGCTTGGTTCCAGTCAATGTATTGGTGATCATGCAAATGGAAACTTTCTAGGCATAGTTGAGCTCCTCAGCAAATATGACCCACTTTTACCAGAGCATGTTAAACATTTTCGAGAATTGCAAGAGAATCAAAAGTGCATGCAAGTCCATTATCTCTCCACATGCATACAAAACTCGTTTATTGCGTTATGTGAGTCATTTGTACAAACAACAATTCTTGATGAGATTCAAAATGCCAAGTATTTTTCAATCATTGTTGATGCCACTCCAGATTGTTCTCACAAGGAACAGACTCCTATGGTTATTCGATATGTTAAGATTGTAGACAGCTCGAAATTTTCAATTAAAGAAAGGTTTATTTTGTTTGATAACTTGATGAGAAAAACTGTAAAACAAATTGCTGCTCGAGTACTAGCAATTCTAGAAGATTTTAGGTTAGATTTTCAAGTCTGCATTGGCCAAGCCTACGAAAATGGATCTAATATGGCTGGGAAGCACAAAGGCATACAGGCAGTTCTGCTTGAGCATAATTCAAACTATATTTTCTCCAGCTGTGGAAACCACACACTAAACCTTGTAGGTGTTGACTGCGCTAAATCATGCAAGGAGGCAATTATTTACTTCAGAACTGTTCAGCAAATGTACAGTCTCTTCAGTAGCAGTCCACAAAGGTGGGAAATTCTGAAGCAATATCTTCCTGTTTCACTGAATGGGATACCCAAAACTAGATGGTCTGCATGGATTGATGGTGTTCAACCGGTTGCACAGCTTTTGAATTCAGTGAGAAAAGCTTTAAATGAGCTTGAATCTCTCAATCTCACTGCACAAGCTTGAACTGAATTTCAGTCTATTCAGAAGCATATGTCCAAATCTGAATGCATTCTAATGTCATCTTTGTGGATGAAGCTACTTACAATGATCCACCAAACTAATCTGGTAATTGAAGCATGCAATGCTACACTTGATGTTGAGAGAGATAACATTGAAAGTCTTATCAATGACATTCAACAGATTTGTGAACAATGGGACGCGATCCTGACTGAGTCCAAATTAGTAGCACAGAATATTGGCATTTCATCTGAGTTCTCCACCAGTTGCAACTTAGCTACTGAATCTGAGGCCAAGCAGCATTATAGGGTCAATGACTTCCTTGTCATCATTGACTCTATTCAATCAGGTCTTACACGTCGATTTGAGTCACCGCAACTAATTTGTACCCTTTTGGAGTTTCTTGGCAGTTCAACAGACTGAGTAATGAAGATCTACTTTCTGCAGCTGAACAATTTCAGCAACAGTACAACAAAGAAATGTCAAAAGTTCTCAGTGATGAGGTCATCTTCCTCAAACAAATATATTCCACAAACTTTAAATTGGATTGCAAGCCAAAGGAATCTGCTTCAAGAAATATTCGAACTTGGACTCTCTGGGGTGTTTCCTAATATCACAATTGCATTGCATATTTTTGTCAGTTTGCCTGCATCAGTGGTTTCAGGTGAATGCATCTTCAGTGTGCTGAAGCAGGTAAAGAACTATCACCGTTCAGCGATGGGACGACAGCATTTGAATGGGCTCGCCATACTTAATATCAACTGTGACATTGCATGAAAGCTAGATTTTTCCTCAATAATTAGTTCATTTGCACAGAAAAAGGCTAGAAAAGCATTTGTTAAATAATAAAATATTCAGATCATGCCTCACTCTTTTTTTGGTGCCTTATTTTGTTTTCATGTGTTGGGGTTTTTTTTATTTTTATTATGTCTAGGGGCCTCAAAAGCTGGAAGTGGCTTGGGCCTCTCTGGACCTCTGAGAGGGCCTGGCTGCTGCAGTGGCTTCCAAACATCACAGTTCTGTCAGAAACTAGAGGGTGAAAGACCCAGATGCACAACAGCCATAAGTCTGGATAGATCCAGTGGTGAGCTGGAGCTGGTTCACACTGATTCGCTAGAACCGGTTGTTAAATTTAGAAGCCCTTTTAGAACCGGTTGTTCCATGAGGGACAACCGGTTCTAAAAGGGCTTCTAAATTTAACTGGCCAAAAGTGGCGACTTAGGCGCCAACTCCATGGGTGCTCCAGCCCTGGAGCACCCAAGGGGGAAAATTTGGTGGGTACAGAGCACCGACCGGCAGCTCCCCGCCCCACCCCCAGCCCCAGCTCACCTCCGCTGGGCCTCCTCCCCTGAACGCGCCGCCCCACTCTGCTTCTCCGCCCCCCACAGTCTTCCCGTGAATCAGCTGTTTGCACGGGAAGCCAGGGCGGGCTGAGAAGCAGGCGGCGGCTTCACACTCAGGCCCATGGAGACAGAGGTGAGCTGGGGCGGAGGGGGTGCGAGAATGGCGGCCTGCGCCGCAGCAGGTAACCTGGGGGGGTGGGCGCGCAGGAGAACTACTTCCCACCGCAGCTCGCCTCCGCCACCCTCGGCCTGAGCGGGAAGCTGCCGCCTGCTTCTCAGCCCTCCCAGGTTTCCCACTGAACAGCTGATTCGCAGGAAGCCGGGGGTGGGGGCACAGAGAACCAGAGCGGGGCAGTGCGTTCACGGGCGGAGGCAGAGTACCCACGGAGTCGGCGCCTAAGGCACCACTTTTGATGTGATCAGTGGGGGGAGCAGCTGCTCCCCCTGCTCCCTCCATAGCTACACTCCCCTGCCCCTAGGAGCCAGAGGGACCTGCTGGATGCTTCCTGGGAGCTGCCCCAGGTAAGCACCACTGGGACTCCCCACCTCGCCCCCTCGCAGGTCCCTCTGGCTCTTGGGGTGGTGTGGGCACCCACTACGGTGGCCCACAAGACCCTCCTGCCCCATTCTGGGGGCAGTCAGGGGACAGGGGAGGGTGGTGGATGCGGCAGGAGTCCCGGGGGCCGGGTTGGGCAACGACCCCCTTGTGGGGTGAGGAGGGAACCCGTTGTTAAGATTTTGGCAGCTCATCACTGGATAGATCTATTGAAGTCAATGGAGTCACATTGGTTTACACCAGTTAAGAATCATAGAATCATAGGACTGGAAGGGACCTTGAGAGGTCATCTAGTCCACTCCCCTGCACTCACGGCAGGACTAAGTATTATCTAGACCATTCCTGACAGATGTTTGTCTAACCTGCTCTTAAAAATCTCCAATAATGGAGATTCCACAAACTCCCTTGGCAATTTGTTCCAGTGCTTAACCACCCTGACAGTTAGGAAGTTTTTCCTAATGTCACCCCTCAGTTCCTGGTGATTGAATAAAACACAGTAGAAAGACAAGGAAATTAAGTGACCTTTGTAGAAAATTGGAAAGTTAGCTAAGATTAGAAAAAAAGCCAAGCTGTATCATGATGAATTTAGGACAATATTCTGTTGTGTATTTTTCTTTCCCTCTAATGTCTACATTTGTAGCAACGTTCTCAGGAACACAAAATCTGTGTTTTAGAGGGCAACTCTGCTATCTGTCTTGTATTGATGTGAGCTGTATATGTTTATCCCAAGGTAGAATTTGGCCCAAAGAAACTAACTAATCCCATTGTTTATTCCCACCAGCAGCCAAGTTTAACTCTCCATTTGTAGCACCACAGCTGGTTGATATGGAAATGACTGATGTTTGGAGTCCCTGAGTATGTCTACGCAGCAAATTAGGGTCCTAGAGCCTGGGCAGCAGCCAGAGCCCAGAAGTCTACACAGAAATGAAACAGCCCTGCACCCCAAGCCCGAATCAGTTGGCACAGGCCAGCCGCGAGTTTTTCTTTGCTGTGTTGACATACCCATTAACAGTGGATCACTTCATGGAGGGACTAAAGAACAGGAGAGGATTAACTTTGATCATACAAAGCTTCTGTTGTCATTTACGTAGCAGAGGCAATAGAAAGTAAGGCAAGACAACATGATGCATCAGCACGATTGTTTCTATCAAGAATGTTTCTCAAAGCTCTCTAGCAGGAATCACTGAATTTTATAAGGTCAGGAGGGTGAGCTAAACAATAACCACCACAGTTCCAAAGGAACATCCTCCTGCAGAAGCACATCCCTAGTAACTACAGTTATGTGCACAAATCAGGTACATGCCCCTAAAGTTACCCAGTTTGTACACACATTTGCAATAACTGCACACACAATAGCAGGTGAACAATCTACATGTGCAGATTTCATGGGTCCAATTTCTGTATTTAAGCACCACTTGACAGAGCACCCAATAAGATGGGGCAAATATGGCTTCACCCCACCTTTTGCTTCCCCTATTTGAGGGCCAGCTTTGGATCTCACAGGTACATCCACATTTTTGTGAGTGTAACCATTTTTCCACTCTTCAAAAATATGGCCCTAAAAGCCTATGCTTTGGGAAAGACTTCAAAACTATTAAATATAGGCCTCAAAGACTTTCCAAAAGGAAAAGAGATGAACCAGAAGATGGTAGAATCATTGCTTTAGTGTCAAGGGAACTGCCCATTTATTTGTTTACTTCTCCTTTGAGCTGGACAATACTTGCCACAAGCTTACATAGGGTTCAAGATATTTTTTCTTCTCCAGAGACTGGCCCTAGATAATGCAAGACCAGATAATTGTTAATTAGTCACAGGGGAATCAAAAATGCTAGAGCCCAAATTTTGCCCTCACTCGCATCCTAATGCAACCACAGTGAAGTCACTGGAATTGCATGGAATGTAGCAGAGGGCAGACTTCTGTCCTATGTCTCTACATTATTGCAAGATACTAGGTAAAATCAGAATGAATAGGTACTACAGTGAAGCAAGGAAGGGAAAATTCAGTAGCCAGCACATCAGAGAGCCATCAGCACTGTGCTCATCAAGGCTTTGCTAAACACCATGGTTGGCAGAAGTATTTTGGAATGAGGGAGCCAGTGCTGAACACATGACGTTAGCCATCATTGCTTTACAGGTAGTTCCAGCAGATTATTGGGAGGACACATGGATCTCCTAAAGTGCTGTGATCTACTAATTCAGGCATGCATGACTGCACAAAATAATTTATGGGACCACTGCATTTTGATAGACATGTTTTTCTCTCTTAGTGAACAGATAGCAACTCTGCTAGCTGGAGAAGAATATAGCTGGCAAGTTCACTGTAGCTTCACATACATTCCCAGGGAACATATGGAGTCTCAGCATATTTTAAAGACTAGAATACAGGTGAATCTGTGGATTTCCAATGCTCACAGCCAAAGTTTAAGGCCAGAAGGGACCTCCAGATCATCTCGTATGACCATGTGAATATCATGATACAGAGGAACTAATAATACTGACAAGAGCAAGTTTGAGCAGTAAGGCACATAGTAAGTTTCCCCACACAGAGCACAGTCAACAACATAGTGTCCTTGTCTTGTAAGGTGGCCACTAGAATCAAATTGTGCCCAAACATGTGACACGGCGCAACTAAACCCGTGGGAGATTAGGCAGATCAATAAAATCATTTATCGGGGGTAGCTGTGTTAGTCTGTATCCCCCAAAACAATGAGGAGTCTGATGGCATAATAATGCCTGCATCTCTAATTTTCACTCAATGCATCTGAAGAAGTGGATTTTTTTATCCACAAAAGCTTATGCCCGAATAAATCTGTTAGTCTTTAAGGTGCCACCAGATTCCTCGTTGTTTCAATGAAATCATTGTCACTTGGGGAAGTTAATGGCTGAGTGGACGGGGTTCTGAGGTCTTTCAGATCTAGCTTGCCTTCCCAAATTCAGCCCTGGATGGTGGTGGTTGAAAGTTATTGCTATGTGAAGGCTACCCAATGAACCCAGGTCAAATGACATAGTGGTTTCAGTCCTCTTCACAGTCAACCAGTACCTATACCACCAAATTACTGTCAGCACAGGTTTACCCTTCTTGGTCATCTCAAATAAGGACTAAAAAAGAAAAAAAAAGTGAGATGAGGTTAGTTTCCACTGGTAAAAATGTCTCCTTCCATAAACACTGAATTAAAAAAGTAAAAGTAACAAAAGGCTGGTGAATTCACACATTAACCTCCTTCATCAAACCCAATATAAACAAGACATGCTGCAATATCCACGTTCATCACAATGCTTAAGAAAGTATGTAGCAGGCAAACTGTTCTGTAAACTCTGCAAATCTTTCATGATTCATAATGTGTTTAACAGTCTGATTTCCCTTGAATGAATGTACAACATGCCATAATGACTATACTAATATAATAATTAGTTTTCGCTTCCCATCTATCTGCCACTATGTAAATGTACAAGTCAGATCTATGCGGGTTTTTTTATTTTTTTACAATTACCGTTTCTTTTGCTCTATTTAGAAACAAATGTAATTACTTCAACTAAAAGAGACACAATTACTTTTGCAGCAAAGTCAAAACATGCAACAACACTCATTTTCTATAATTATTTCAGGAAGAGCGCTGCCTAACATCTTTCTCAAATGAAGAGAGTTTTCAAAGGCCTTTGGCTACTTAATAAGCAATATACAATTATAGGCACAATCGAGGAGGAAATAAAAAAAGAGGTTCCTTCAATTCATTTAACCTTCTCTATTAGCATCTGGCTTTAAACACAAATGAAATACAGTGCACTTAATAACCCTCCATTCTGCATTCCCTCCATTCAACATTGAGTGAGCTGTCGTCAGAGGTACTCGCCTGAACCCCCTTCCCTGGGTAGGGCAGCAGCAAGGAGTTGGGCTGCATGGTACTTTCCCCTGTCCTCTCTGGGCTGAACCCTGCCCTGGCACTGGGTGCCTGTGCTCAGCATGTCCCAGAACTTCCTTCTCTGTCCAAAAGAGGAGGAAAGCGTCTGAAATCCAGAGTGATTCCAGTGGCCAGTAGCTCAGTACTATACAACTAGTAAGGTCCATTGCATGGATTAGAGAGGCCAAAGGATCTGGAAGAGATAATCCATCCACCCCAGTGACAGACTCTGGAATTAAGGGGCTTGCGAGAGTGTTAAATTGGGTTTCCCCTCCAACCTGTCCCCACTCCTCTTCTTTCACACATCTCCCCCCTACAACCATATCATAGACAACCTCTTTCTATTTCCATCCACACTGCCTCCTGCTCCCTTTCTCTCCTCCCCAACCCTCCTCCTCTTTCAGTCTCTCTTCATGGGCACCCTCCTCCTCCTCAGGGAGTATGGCAGAGCTGTAGCTTCCACCACTCCATGATATTCTCTTCCAGGTGGGGCACAGACATTCTGTACAAATGGATCTTCCTTCCAGGATGACTGTTGACATTTCAGTGCTACAAGGTAATAAACCCTTTTACTACTAGTCAGACACTGGAGCCTGGGGTTCACATCTCAGCTCAAGAGACAGGAACTGGATGGCAGCTTCAGACTCTATCTTAGGCTACATACAGTCAGCGGACCTCCATGTGCTGGCAAGAGGAAAGGAGCCTAGGGAAGGAGACACACAAGTCATCTGGCAAGGATGCAAGCAGGTCACTCTCTGGTGCCACCTACTGCTATCTGTGTCTACTACAGGCAGTTTCAACAAGCTGTTGCTCACTCTGGCTAAGTGTTCAAGACACCCTTGCTGAGCCCAAGCCTGGCCCAGAAGCACCACCAATGTTTTCAGGGCTACATTTGATCTCTAACCAGGAAGACTCTGTTTTTCAGCTTTGGGGCCAGATTCTGAGCTCATTTACACTAGTGTAAATCCACAACAAATATCTGTAAATGCCAGACCTCATTGTACCTGCCTCACTGGGGTGCTATGAAAATCGATACATCTCAGGAGAAGGATTTACCTGGCTGAAGTGGATTAGATTAGATGAAAGGGATTCCCTTCCCACCCTTTCTGTCATTACCATCTCTCTAAACCAGTGCTTTTCAACCTGTGGTCCAGGGACCCCCGGGGGTCTGCAGACTATGTCTAAGGAGTCAACAAAAGGTTGTTGTGACCATAGAAGAGTGGTTTTTAACCTGTGGTATGCAGACCACTGTGGGGCTGCAGACTACATCTAAAATTCCCAAACGGGTCCACACCTCTGTTTGGAATTTTGTTAGGGGTCCGCAAATGAAAATAGGTTGCTAATCATTGCTCTAAACCCATGTCCCCACCTAATGAGACAGAAGAACCTGACCTATCCATTCTTAGCTCATCCACTTTAGGGACAAGCCACTGCAGCCTGCTGCTGCCAACATTGCTTTAGCCCCCACAGCAATAGATCTGAACCACCACAGTGACTAGAATGACCCAGAATGCAGAGCACTGGTTACAGTGTGAACACTACAGACAATACACCAGTCACATTTCCATGTTATCTTAATGGACAGAAGGATATTACCCAGACACGAACATTACCTGCATCATAAAATTGCACAAGAAGCCTCAGCTAAGGGACAACTGTTAAATATATTAGCTCTGGAGTAGCAGCCGTGTTAGTCTGTATCCGCAAAAAGGAGGACTTGTGGCACTTTAGAGACTAACAAATTTATTTGAGCATAAGCTTTCGTGAGCTACAGCTCACTTCATCGGATGCATCTAATGCATTCCAACTTAGAGACTAACTAATTTGTTAGTCTCTAAGGTGCCAAAAGTCCCCCTTTTCTTTTTATATTAGCTCTGTAATAATTGGTTCTTCTACTTTTAAAATGAAACTACTAGCTACCTAACTCACATAAAATCCTGTGCTAGGAAACCTAAGGTGGAAAAAAATAGACAGTGTCAATGTTGCTAATACCAGAGACAAGTAGTTTTAAACCTTTGCCACAGCCACTTATATAAAAAAAAATGCACCCAAAAACCAAAACCCAAATTAAAAAAAACAAAAACAAAAAAACCCCCAAAAATCTGAACTACACTTCAAGCAG
Organism: Lepidochelys kempii; assembly: GCF_965140285.1. NCBI lineage: Eukaryota > Metazoa > Chordata > Testudines > Cheloniidae > Lepidochelys > Lepidochelys kempii. Next base: position 23,961,321 of record NC_136392.1, on the reverse strand, counting down.
TGTGGCAATGAAAAGTCACGTATCCATCATATTCCTCACTGCTACAATATCCTTCTTCATTCACCATTAGTTCTCACCCCACTCAGCCTAATTTTAGCTTTCCCCTCTAATTTGATTTAAAGCAATATGCATATCAATATCACAAAGAAGTTGGTAAGTATAGTCCAAATAGAAGTTTGCAACTCAATATTGATTGCCGATATTACAGTCCACTAAAACATGCTGCACAAGCAATCCGTACTGTCTTTATTCATTTTTTCCCCATAATGCATCTACAAATTTAAACAACATTTCTACAGAGTTTAACGGCAACTTCGGTTCTTCACAAGCTATTTTCTATTTCAACCATTCCACCAACAGCTCCCTGGGTAACATCATCAATATGCCAGTAACAGATTTCCCCACTATTTAATTTCATTCTGCATCTCTAGTATATAAATGTCACCAACTGTAGTCAGAATCATACCTCCAACAACATTTTTGTTTAACAATACTACAAAGAACCAATGTTTAGGCTGAATCGGAGTGATAATACCGGCTTCAGTGAAAAACCCTGCTGCTGCGGATGGCAAAAGGGAGAAGCTGCTGCCAAATTGCCGCCAGAGCGGAAACACTGCCGCCCCTTTCTAACCGCCGCCCCAAGCACCTGCTTGGAACGCTGAGGAGCTCAGGAGCCGGCCCTGAGCAGAGTTAAGCCAGCACCAAGACCTTTGAAAATCTCACCCTGCCTTCTCATTTAGTGTAAGTGAATACTAACTTTGTGGTGGATAAGACTACTTTTGCCTTGATAATAGGCAGTGGGCAATGGAGAGATGCCAGCAGCTTTGGAGAGCCATGACATTTGGGGGGCAGACCCTTGCTTTCTTCCTTGGGTCTGGGTGTGCACACCCCAATGGAAGAAAGGATTTAAGCAAACTCCAGGAAGGGAGGCTCAATAACTGTCCTGGCCACTATGCTGGTGTTACTGTGTAGGGGCATGATCAGGCCCTTAATTCTTGGTGTTTATTCCCCTGTGTTTGTGGATTTATTATTTGCATTGTGATAGTGTCACAGATCCACAGAATCTGTGCTACACCCCAATTTTTAAACAGCCTCCTGCAGGGCCCCTCTAGTATGGCAGACCCCTATAGGGTCCCACTTGTGCTTTAGGGTAACCCACACAGCCTCATTGCCTCCTAGACTGAGTGTCTGGTCTCCAGCACTCCTGCTTCACCCTGTGAGCTCTGCCCAGTGACTCCAACTGAGAGAGACTCCTAGTGGAGACATGTACGTTCTTTAGGGACTAATGCACCTCAGCAAGTATTTGCAGTGACGCCCGAACAGTGTTTTCAAACCAGAGTAGGATCTATTAGTCAATAGGAACACATTGGTTAAAGGTTAAAACATTGTCCATTCCCGTCAAGCCAGAGCAATTCACCAGCCAAGCTGCAGTGAACTCTATTTTCAGGTTCTATTTCTGACTTCCTTAGTTCATCCCAGTAGAGAGCGGCTTGCCTCTGTGAGAAACCAATTGTTTACTTTCTGCTGATCACCTCTCAGTCCTTTGTTCTCTAGGCAGTACCATGCTGAATTCACAACCCCTGCTGAAAGGCAGGAAAAGCTCCTACCTCTGGGTTGTTGATTGCTAGCTGTCAACGTTCTGGTGATCCAGGCTTTCCACTGTTTTCTCAGGTTTTCCACTGATATAGGTGGACCTCAGCCAATCCTTTTAACGACCCATTTGGTCCGCTGAGAGCCAGGTGACAAAAACACACCTATGTCTCTCAGTCTGCCATGAGAGCAGACTTAATCCTGTTTCCCCCTCAGGGTAGAAGTCCAAAGTACAGGGGGAAACTGAGGCACACAAAATATTCATAACACAATTACAAACAAATTCCCACTTCATCACAGATAGTGCCTATGGGCCTCAATCAGGAATCAGCTCCCCATTGTGCTAGGCACTGTATAAATATATATAAAAAGACTGTTCCTGGCCCAAAGTGCTTACACTGTATACACACCCTATCCCTATCCCCATCTCCACCCCATGTGGAGGGGATTTCCAAGTGATAAACTGGAGGTACGACTTGTCTGCAATTTAGGCTTTTATACTGCAACCACTATTGTGGTATCAGAGTGTCAAGATGCTGGAGGGGATTTTCTCCCCGCCTGCTTCTAAGCAGGTGACACTAATCAGACATTTAGCTCAGAAACTTTTAACTAAGAGGATGTTACATTTGTTTAAAGTTCAAGTTTTGCAGACATTTTTTTCCTTTTGGCATTAAATCCCAGGTAGCATTTCTCCCCCTCCTCTGAAGTTTCTCAATTAATATTTGAAGACAGTTGCAAACACCACATCATAGAGGTTTTTAAAAGGAAATGTAATTACAACCTAGGAGCCCCACAATCCCATCTTAGCAAATGATGGACACTGAATAACGTTTAATGATGACACACCCTGCTGTTGCGTGTCTGAGTTAATGACTCGAGATTGTCAAAATAACAGGCTCAATTGAAACTATTTAAACTAAGATTATTAATCAGAGATTAGTACAGCACTATATAGAATACAGAAATAAACAGATACATTACCATCCTTTGTTGTCAGACTAAGGTTATGTCTTCACTACCTGCCAGATCGGCGGGCAGCGATCAATCCAGCAGGGATCAATTTATTGCGTCTAGTCTAGATGCGATAAATTGACCCCCGAGCGCTTTCCCATTGACTCCTGTACTCCTGCGCCGTGATAGGCACAGGCAGAGTCGATGGGAGAGCGGCAGCAGTCAACTCACCACGCAGTGGAGACACCGCAGTGGTAAGACACCACGGATCCGCCGCCCCCCAATGTAGACCAGGGCTAAGGTCTGGATATGTGTCTTTCCTGCATCTGGAAGGAACGTGTATAGTTTTCATTCCCCCAACCTAAGTTTTCATATCACTATCATTATATAGGGTTTCAGACAAAGGAAACCTAGTTGCCAAGAATATTATCCCAGTAACGTATGTTGTGACATCATTTCTGTACAGTCTCAGTATACCTGACTCATGTGAGAAGGCATGATTATTTACAGCTGAGAGGACTAACAATTCTTTAAGTTAATATCTCTCAGTGTGTCTTTCTTACCCCACAATCATTCTTCCATGTTGATTTCCCCAACAGAAAATATCTGCTATAACAATAATCTCTTATTAATTTCCCAAGTCTAGATACGCTTATGTCAGCATTTTATATAAGGAGATAGTTTCCAAGAATATCTAGAGTTTTATAGACAAGTAGACACCCTAGAGTTATTAAATACAGCATAATTAACAAACCCTATTTAGGAATTTATTCTTGGTCAAGACCAGTGTTCTAGGCCTTAGAATTCAGACATACTCTTTGTTGAAGATAAGGATTCTAAAGAATAGTTAATATATATAAATGAAATATACTGAAAAAAAGAACTAAAGGTATTACTATTAACTAACAGGTACTAACACTGCTAGAATGATGGGGAGAATTTTAAGGCTTAAACACCCATCTTATACCAGTCAAACTGACCTGACACTCCATAGCAGAATTCGGGAACAGAACTTAAAGGGAGCTGAGATTTGAAACTGTGCTTAGATGGAGCAGGAGCTGAGCACACATTATTCCAGCAGGAATTAAGTAACAGCATGGCTCTGGAATTCAAAGGTTTCTTTTTCACTTGAACAAGAAATAAAATAGGACAACAAAAATAAATAATACAAGTTTAAAAATATACATTATGAAAGAAAACAGGAATGAGAGCAATCAATTTGAAGGTGTGACCCACATGTTCTCAACAGCACTCGTTCCAGCTTCACCATATCCACAATGAGCTCAATAGCATTACAGAAGATTCCTCTTTTTTAACTCCTACATTTAGTGCTGCATATTAATATCATAATGCCTTCGTACAAGATGGATGATACACTATAGCATGAAGGCTGCCAAAGAGCTGTGCTTTTCTGAAACATCATGTCAAATCTCCACTTATAAATGTCTCCTTAGGATGGTACATCTTGGCACCCATATCCGTGTCAGCTACCGTGAAATATACGGCTTTTCAAACCACATTGACTGGCATGATTCATGTGGCTTTGCTTCTGGGATGCCACAAAATGTCACATAAACCCTTGCCACATTTCAATGCATCTTAAGGTATCACAACTTTGAAACCAAGTTATGTGCTGGAAAAGATCAAAATAGAAAGGAAACCATTAAATATGGCTATTGATCTAAAGATCAATTTGCAGTACCCAAACATCTGCATTTGTGCATACCTAACAGGTAGGTGAGTTTGCAAATACCCAGATGTCTGCAACTGTCTGTTTGCACACGGGGAAACAGATTTTTGATCATGCAGATAGATACTCTTGAATGTTTTGTGGACATATTAATGAAGGAAAACTAAAAGTTTCAGAACTAAGATAACAAATCTATCCAAATGCCCATCCCCCCTGCACACAGTCATTTACAAAGGCAGGCTCTCTAGGTAGTCTGTGCTATTTGCAATGCTGTGCACATTGAGGACCTTCCTGGAAGTGGTGCAATTTTTTTTGGAGATCTCTTGCAAAAACAACCAGCAGCTCAGCAGTTTTGTCTGAGCCACCTGCAGTTACCTATTTTGCCCACGAGATGCAACAGTGTCACTTGTGCAGCAGGCAGCGACTGTAGCAGCTGCCTGCAGGACAGGGTTTGCCCCATGCATTCTTCAGGGACAGAGCCTGGGTGCTCTGAATACACAATTAATTAGGCAACCCGAAGGGGAGTGTTGGAAGGGGCATACTGCACATCTCACACTTGTCCTCACACTCTCAGATGGGAACAGATGGAGTGCTGCAGGCAACATGTTGCTATTTCAGTTCTGATTCCTTTCAGGAAGACAACATTTAAAGGGGATAAAGCCAGTGATATGCCACCAGTAACCTGTGTCTTTACCCTGGGAGAGTATCACACGGCTCTGACAAAGTAAGATTTGTTTCATAAACTCTTAGAAGCTGCTTGTATTTGGTATTTAAAAAGCATCCCTTTCTCCTTTCAATACATTCAAAGCCATCGTCTGAAGCGATCATATTTGACTACTCCTATTTAAGCATCATATACAATGTGAAGTTTTGTCCTTCCTTCTCCATCGCTGTTCTTGACCAACACATCTGCAAGTAAGTAGTAGTTTCCTTCCATATAACTCAGAGCATGGGACCTGATACTTCCCATGCTGGTGCTTTGGGCTGCGGCTTCACATGCACTTGCTTGGGAATGGCAATGAAGCAGTTGGGTCAGAGTTGGAGTCAGCTAATGATGGAGGTGTCTTTTGCTTTCAACAAACAGTGGCAATTAAAGGAAAGAAGATACAGACTTAGACGGCAGAGTCCATGGACTTTGGGTAAAATATGGCTTTTAAAGTAAGGATGAGGAAAGGACTCTTTCAAAAGTCAAACGAGAAGTTAATGAATCAGTCTTATAGTTCTAATTAATGAGTCAGGCACAGTTACAGTGCTACTGGAGATCAGGCATAGTAAAATCGTTTTAGTGTAGGACAAGGTACCAATTTCTGCTCTGCCAAGGATGACAGCAATATCAAGCCAGAGGTTCCCCATCTTTGTAAAATGGAGCTGAATCTGCCTGAGAGGGGTGCTGTGTGGATGAATTAGCTAATGGACAAGATTTTCAGAACTGATTAGTGATTTTGTGCAACTCAGTCTTGGGTTGCCCAGCTTAAGACACCTTTAAGAGGCCTAAATTTCAGAGAGCAAGTACTCAATATTTTCTTACAATCAAGGTCCTTCAAGGGGCCTCAACTATGGCATGCAGGAAAAAACCTTGCACACTCAAAATCACTAGTGACTTTGTAAAATATTTGCAGATTTGAGTAGATTTCAATGATGAAAATAGCTACGTAGTTCTGTATGATATTTACAATTAAGATTATTCTTTATTCAGTCTATTAGCTGTTGCTCCTTTTAAATGCAAAAGACTCCTGGACAGATTTTCAGTCTGGCACATGCAGCTGTGTGCACCTATTTTATGAGCTTGCAAACTGGTTATTGTGCACAAGATCAGATATTGTGCAGAGCTAACTTTGAAATGAACATGACATTTTACAGCATGCATCACAATAGTTTCTCTAAGGTGCCACAAGTACTCCTCGTTCTTCTTGCTGATACAGACTAACACAGCTACCTCTCTGAAACCAATCATTTCTCTGTTAATGGATTACATCATCACCTTTGGAGAGTAGTAGAGGTCAGATCCAGACAGGTGGGGAGTGCACTCAACCCCCACTGATTTCAAAGGGATTTGAGGGCATTCTGCACGTGGGAGGATACACTTGGTGTCCTGAAAGGGGTGCCCGGTATCTTCCTGGATCAGCATCAAGGAGGGAAATGGATGCCAGAATATGGATTTAGATGCCGAACTCTAGGCACCATCCACTGAAAATGTTTGCCTATTTGTAGATTAAAAAAGCATAAGCTCAAAATTCAGGCTGTGTTTTTGAGGGCAACTCTCAGGAACTCTGTGGTTGGTTATTTATATTACGGTAGCACCTAAATGTCCGAAATGAAAATCAGGGACCAATTTGACTAGGCAATATGCAGAGACAAAGGGAGAGAGAGTTGTGACTTATAAACCTCTTTCTGTATAGCTGTCTGTTGGAAATGACGGAGTGGAGTCTGAGCACACAGGAATATTACAACACGTGAACTGATATTAGTGAGCATGTTATCAGACTTTCCTTCATTTTAAATGACTACAAAAGGTAAATGTACTGGAATGGCCTTAGCTTTAAGTCAATGACTCTTTTTGCATAAGAAATTATCTTAGGAAACACAGCTTTCTCACGTGCAAAGAAAGTACACAGCTCCAAACCACTTCAGAGTGGCAAAAACATTCCCCAAATAAAACAGGATTTTATTTAGAAGACCTTGAGAGAATTTTGGGGTAAGGTAGGTTCATTGGCCTGGATTCACAAAGATACTTGGGCGTCATGATGCTGAGCATCACAATGCCTGACTTTTAGGCACCTAGAAAAATCACAGGAACACACAGTCATTCCAAACCCTAAGTTAGTATCCTAAGCTCCCTATATAGTGAATGGGAAGGCACAGAATGGGATTCACAAAAACTAGCATACTAGGCAGGGAGCCACCTAAGCTAGCCAATGGGAGATGTAGACCAGAGAAATATGTGCTACACCAGTGGTTCTCAAACTAGGGGCGCTGCTTGTTCAGGGAAAGCCCCTGGTGGGCCCGGCCAGTTTGTTTACCTGCCGCGTCCACAGGTTCGGCCGATCGTGGCTCCCACTGGCCGCGGTTCGCTGCTCCAGGCCAATGGGGGCTGCGGGAAGTAGCGGCCAGCACGTCCCTTGGCCCGCGCCGCTTTCCCTGAACAAGTGGTGCCCCTAGTTTGAGAACCACTGCGCTACACTATCCCTGTCACAGGAATAGGCACCTATTTGAAGAGATATCTGAGCCATTAGCAGTTATCTTCATACCCCTCTCATGGAAGACAGGAGAGATTCCAAAGGACTGGAAAAAGGCAAATATAGCATCAATCTATAAAAAGGGGGGGAAAGACAACCTGAGGAATTACAAACCAGTCATCTTAACTTCAGTACCTGGAAAGAATGGACCAAATAATCTGCAAACACCTAGAAGATAATAAGGTGATAAGTAACAGTCAGCATGGATTTCTCAGGAGCAAATCATGTCAAACCAACTTAATAGCTTTCTTTGACAGGGTAACAAGTGTTGTGGATGGGGGAAAGCAGTAGATGTGGTATATCTTGACTTTAGTAAGGCTTTTGATACTGTCTCACCTGACTGTCTCATAAACAAACTAAGGAAATACAACCTAGATGGAGCTACTATAAGGAGGGTGCATAACTAGTTGGGAAATCATTCCCAGAGAGTAGTTATCAGTGGTTCACAGTCAAGCTGGAAGGGTGTATCAAGTGGGGTCCCGCAGGGATTGGTTCTGGGTCCAGTTCTGTTCAATATCTTCATCAGATATTTAGATAATGGCATAGAGAGTACACTTATAAAGTTTGTGGACGATACCAAGCTGGGAGAGGTTACAACTGCTTTGGAGGATAGGATTAAAATTCAAACTGATCTGGACAAACTGGAGAAATGGTCTGAAATAAACAGAATGAAATTCAATATGGACAAATGCCAAGTACTCCATTTAGGAAGGAACAATCAGTTGCACACATACAAAATGGGAAATGACTGCCTAAAGGGGAGTACTGCAGAAAGGGATCTGGGGGTCATAGTGGATCACAACCTAAATATGAGTCAATAGTGTAACACTGTTGCAAAAAACCCAAACATCATTCTGGGATGCAAGACACAAGACGTAATTCTTTTGCTCTACTTCGTGCTGATATGGTCTCAACTGGAGTATTGTTTCCAGTTTTGTGTGCCACATGTCAGGAAAGATGTGGACAAATTGGAGAATTTCCAGAAGAGAGCAACAAAAATAATTAAAGGTCTAAAAAACATAACCTGTGAGGAAAGACTGAAACAACTGTGTTTGTTTAGTCTGGAGAAGAGAAGACTGAGGTGGGACATGATAACAGTTTTCAAGTACATAGCAGGTTATTACAAGGAGGAGGGAGAAAAATTGTTCTTGTTAACTCTGAGGATAGGACAAGAAGCAATGGCTTAAAGTAGGGAAAACTTCCTAACTGCCAGGGTGATTAAACACTGGAATAAATTGCCCCAGGGAGGTTGTGGCATCTCTGTCATTGGAGATTTTTAAGATCAGGTTAGACAAACACTTGTAAGGAATGGTCTAGTGCCTTGAGTGCAGGGAACTAGACTAGAAGACTTCTTGAGGTCCCATCCAGTCCTACACTTCTATGATTCTATCTCTGCTAATGATTCAAGACCAGGACCCCTCCTCCAGAGATCAGGTGGGTCTTGTGAGAGAGAGTTAGGCAAGCTCCTAACACCACAAAATAGGAGTAGGAGATGTTAGTGATGACGCCCATGTCATAATTTGTAGTGGTTACAGCACTTAACTGAGATACATGAGACCCTGGTTCCATTCCCCCGCTCTCTGCCAAGTGGTTAGGGCAGCCAATTGAAAACTGGGAGATCCAGGGCCCAGTCTCTGTTCTCCAATAATTCTTAAATTGTGTACCCAAAGTGGCCCAGCTTCAATAGGAGAGACAAAGGGAAGCCTACATCAGAACATCCTATAGCTCTGTGGTCAGAGCCCTCTCCTGAGAGGTTGGAGACCCCTGATCAATCCTCTCCCCTGCTCTTCCTGTGGGGAGAATTGAACTTGAGTCACCCACATCCCACAAGTGCTCCAACCACTGGGCTAAAAGCTAGAGACTGGGCAGCACCATCCAGGTTTTAAGGTGACGGCCTCCTCTGACAGCCAGATTTTGAATGGAACCTATCTGGGAGACAACCTCTGAGCACACTGACCACATCAGGTCTTGGTGTGACTTAGGCAGAGGAACACATATCCTCCTCTGGTTCATGAATAGCTCTGGGGCTTAGATTGGAGCTAATCATCTGGACCGCAAGAGTAAGGCAGCAGTGCGCATACCCAGAGGCAGAAACATAAGCAATGAGGGAACTTTTATCCTGAAAATTTAGGTACTAAACATGTTTAGGCACCTACAGGATTTGGCAGGAGTTTTGTAAACTGCAGTGTAGCCTAAAACTGGGATTGAAGTGCCTAAATCTGGGGTTTAGGCTCTTAAATACCTTTGTGAATCTGGGCCATTGAGACTAAATTCTTGTGTCAGACTCTGCCTTTAGCATGCACTGTCAGCTTTATTAAACAGGCAATGCTGTATTTCCTTCTTATCAGCAGAATTTACAGCAAGATTCTGAAGTGTTTTAGTGGCAAGGGGACATCTTTGCTGTGGAAGGAAAGCAGAAAAAAATAGCTATTGATTATGTCTTCAGCATGCAGGTGTATGTGCACAAGCTAAAGTGTAATTTACCAAGATGATATTCCTTTCAGCATGGGTCTCCATGATCTGATTTGGAGACTATTTTGATACGATTGAACATATCTGTTGAGTTTAGACACATACACACACAGATGAACAAAGATGGACAGTTGTTTATACTAAAGAACCATCTCTAGTCACATAGGACAGGCTGCCATCCTGGAATTGTAAACCTGGGACTAATGAGTGGAATGAGTATAGAGGGTTCGGATGAGTCCCTGACTAACTACAGCTTAAAGTACTGATAATATAGGAAACACCTGTTTGCATAAAATGTCATTCCAACTCTTCTACAGTGAGAAATTTGCTCCTCTGTGACAATAAGTAAATATTTGCTCTGTATTGCCAGCTGGATCAGGAGAAAGCTACAAATTGCCTGGATGAGCCTTACATAGACAACAACTGAGAAGACTGGCAGAAGGTGCATATCAGGGGTTCAAATGCACAGCACTAATTAGAACCAACACCTACTTGGAAACAGCATCAGGACAGAAATAAGAATACAGCATACACTAGATGCAAAACCATCTTTTACCATATGTGATTTGCACCAGGTGTTGCAAAGTTCACATATTTAACTCCCCCATTCCTGATTTATTTGGAGGTGGGGAAAGGGAACCACTGTTTGTTCAGTAGCAGGGGAGAGAAAATGAGTGAGTGTACAGGGGTAGGGGGAAACATGAAGGAAGGAAAAGGTCTTGCATGCAGACATAATGTGAGAGAATGTTTGGGAAGTGAATTAGAATAATGGATGGAATCTCAGCCAGGGCCGTGTGTGTGTGTAAGTGTGAAACTCTCAATCAACACAAAGTAAATCACTACATGCAACTCTGGAGCATGTTCAGAAATATATACCAGCATTTCAATATATCCCACATTGGGTAGGGCCCTAATGACAGAGGGTCAGCAGTATTATCTGAACTGCCATACTATGGCTTCAATCCCACCCAAAAAAAAAAAAATCCATAAACCTAGACTCTTACTCCCAGGCAGAGTTCTATGAGCTGCCATGGGATGGATTTTGCCCAGGAACAAGAATCCATGCTTGTGGATTCTTTTGCAGGAGAGCATGTTATAAGTGCAAAAATCAACATGCACTATAGAAATGAGACCAGTAAGAACAACATAACAGAACTGGAAAGACCTACTGCATGTACTAGGTTAACAAATGATCAGTCTGAAGAAAAGTGAACCAAATGTTTCATAGATTATAAAACCAGAAGGGACCACTGTGATCACCTAGTCTGACCTGTATAACGCAGCACATAGGACTTCCCTGAAATAATTTCTGTTTGAACTACTGTATATCTTTTCTAAAAACATCCAATCTTGATTTAAAAATTGCCACTGAAGGAGAATCCACCACAATCCTCACTAATTGTTCCAATGGTTAATTACCCTGCCTGTTAAGAATTTGCACCTTATTTCCAGTTTGAATTTGTCTAGCTTCAACTTCCAGCTACTGGATCTTGGTATATCTTTTTCTGGTAGATTAAAGAGCCCTCAATTATCAATTTTTCATTACTCAAGTAGATACTTATAAACTGTGATCAAGTTTCCCCTTCACTTTCTCTTTGTTAAACTAAACAGATTGTGCTCCTTGAGTCTGACATTGTAAGGGCAAGTTTTCCAGTCCTTTAATCATTCTCGTGGTTCTTCTCTGAATCCTCTCCAATTTATCAACATCTTCAATTGTGGACACCAGAATTGGACACTGTATTCCAGTACTGGTCACACAAGTGCCAAATACAGAGGTAACAGAACCTCCTCACGATTTCCCTGTTTATACACCCCAGGATCACATTAGCCCTCTCGGTCACAGCATTGAACTGGAAGCTCATGTTCAGCTGATTATCCCACATGAAACCCAAATCATTTTCCAGAGTCCCTGCATTCCATGCTAGAGGCTCCCATCCTGAAAGTATGGCCTGCGTTCTTTATTCCTAGATGCATAACCTTACATTTGACTATACTGAAACACATACTATTTGCTTCCACCCAGTTTACTCAGAGACCCTGATCGCTCTGTAACAGTGACTTGTCCTCTTCATTATTTTCCACTCCTCCAACCTTTGTGTCAACTGAAAAATTTATCAGCGACGATTTTATATTTTCTGCCAGGTGGTTGATAAAAATGTTAAATAGCACAGACCACGAACGGATCTCGGTGTAACCCTACTAGAAAAAACACCATCTCGATGATGATCCTCCATTTACAATTACATTTTAAGGCCAGTCGGTTAGCCAGTTTTTAATCCATTTAATGTGTGTCATGTGAACTTTATATTGGTCCGGTTCTTTTTAATCAAAATGTCATGTGGTACCATATCAAATGCCTTACAGAAGTCTAAGTATATTGCATCAACACTATTACCTTTATCAGCCAAACTTGTAATCTCATTAAAAAAAAGATATCAAGTTAGTTTGATAGGATCTATTTTTCATAAATCACATTTACTGGCATTAATTATATTACCCTCGTTTAATTCTTCATTTATCAAGTTCTTTATCGTGTGTTCCATTATTTAGCCCTGAATCAACGTCAGGCTGGCAGGCCTATTACTAACCCGATCATCTTGTTTACGCTTTTAAAATACTAGCACAACATTCACTATCTTCCAGTCTTCTCAAACTTCCCTAATGTTCCAAGAGTTATTAAAAATCAAAACACTAAGAGTCTAGAAAGCTCCTTGTCCAGCTTTTTTAAAGGCTTGGATACAAGTTATTTGGACCCACTGACTTAAAAATGTCTAACTTTAGTAATCACTGTTTAACATCTTCCTAAATTACTAGTGGGATGAACTGGTTAAAAATAAACTGATATAACCTTATACATACATTCCAGCCCATAAATGACACTTCTGCTGTATTTCCTTCTCTTGAATTTGACATCTTTCCCCTGGTTATGTAAGAAGATAAAATTAGTTAACCTATCTTCATTTTTAAAAGTAATCAGAGTGAGTGCATTTTAAAAATTCCAAATAGAAAATTCTACCAATTTCAGACTTTTTAATTTTTCAAATGAGGTACTCACTTGGACAATGATAAAATCTTTCAAACAAGTGGAACATTTTAATGATGCTCACTGATTTTTAATTAGATGGGGATATAGTTGTAGAAGTATATCTATACTATAGTATCTATAGTATAGATATACTTCTGCCCTCTTGCCCCCACCTTGTTCTCCATTAAAACCTGGGAAATCTTTGTGGGAGCCACAGACAGAAAACAGGGAAGTCAGGACTCTCAGAGGCTTTCATTAACTTGGGGGGATGGGCTTACTGTAAACTTCTCCCCAGTGCTCTGTAATATTTAAAGTACTTTGATATGATAAGAGCTGGAGTCTAGTTAACTACTATGTTAGTTCCATAAGGCAGACCATAACTCTCCTCCCATCTTGAAAAGGTCCACCATAAATGACTTGCGCTGCCCTTTCCAACAATATACTGACTAATGAAACCTGAATATGCCTTAGCATGCAGAAATAGTTACAGGAGATTTCACAATGAGAACAGCTGGTTTAATTAGGATTTCCACTTTAAGATTGTAACACGTTAAAAAAAATACACACTGTCATTTTCACTGTTTCCTTCTTTTAAAAATGAGAAGTATTTAGCTATCTTGAAATTTCATTTGTTGTTTTTACAACTTCTGTTGGACATCACCAAAACAGTTATGAGAAGTTAGGCCCTGATTCTGCAAAGACTTGCCTATGTACCTAACCTTATGTCAGTGGAGCTATTCACATGAGCCAAGTGCATCTTCATCTGCTCAGAATGTTAAATAATACTGTACATCTACAGATCCAACAAGCTGAAAATGCAGTCTTGTATTGCATAGCTTTTTCTGTGTTATTCTGGCAAGAACTAAAATTTAGACTAAAAGGTTTTAGAAATTATTATTGTTTTTATTAGATAATAAAACAATGAAATATACATCTTACCACTGGAATAACAATGAATTTCAGAAAATGCTAAAAACCTTGTTTATAAACAAGTCTGCTCAGCACACTTCCTAATAGATGTGGAAATACTTCATAAATAGCTCTTCTATCAAAATCAGGTATATCTCCTTTTGAATAATGATGATAATAATTTGTGAATAATAAATTTCATTTTTGACCATCTCTAGACACGTTTGAAACATTCGCAAAAAGAAAAGGAGTACTTGTGGCACCTTAGAGACTAACCAATTTATTAGAGCATAAGCTTTCGTGAGCTACAGCTCACTTCCTCAGATTCGTGAGCTACAGCTCACTTCATCTGAGGAAGTGAGCTGTAGCTCACGAAAGCTTATGCTCTAATAAATTGGTTAGTCTCTAAGGTGCCACAAGTACTCCTTTTCTTTTTGCGAATACAGACTAACACGGCTGTTACTCTGAAACCTGTCATTTGAAACATTGTTCGCAGATACATTATTAAATAACTATTCCACCAACACTCTCTCTCAGGCAACTACATTTAGATGAATGTCATCTAGATCTCATCTTTTCTTCCACCTTGATCCTTCAGGGACATCAGGATGATTTGTCAGTGACATTGTAATCCGTTCTGTGGCAACAGGCTGGGGAGGCCACAAACACCAGCTTGGGGCTTCAAATGACGCAGGAAGGGACAACTGCAGAGTGCAAGGGAGAAATCATCCAGAGGCAAATCCCTTCAATAGTAGCGCATAGGGAAGGAAAGTCAAAGATTCCTGGAGTGTGACTCTCCTTTCATTTATATCAATGGAACTCCATTGACTTCAGTGGGATAACTACTGATTTACACCAGTGTAAGAAAGAGTGTGATCAAGTTTATTTTCCCAGCTCTGGCATCAACTTTGTGATCACTCTGAGCTACTTGGGGCCTGATTGAAGGCCCATTGAAGCCAATCGACCGTGGTAGCTCAAGCCCTTAATCTCTGTGCCTCAATTTCTCCATCTATGAAATGGGAGTTGGGATTCCTCAGTGAGGCTTAATTCATCAATATTATGAAGTTTTTGACAGAGATGTGGGCCACAGAGATGCTTACAACCAGCTTGAGGAATACAGAAAGAACTAGTAGATTGCCTTTCGTAAAACTTTCTCCATTTTCAAATTACCCCATTGTGAAAAACTCCTTTCTACAAATAAGATTTTTTTTGAATAAAGAGCTGTACAGACAAGAAGGCAGAACTCACACAGGGATGCAAAACTCTTTCTGTAATAATGAAGAGCAAGATGTTATTAGCTCGTTAGCTCATTGAAGAGGGACGAGGGGAATCTGCAACTCTGCAGCCATGTTGCTGTAGATCATAGCATAGACACTTCCCATATAAACAGAAGGGGGTTTTCTGTCCTGTAGGTAATCCACTGACCTAGCTGCATCTACACTGGGGGTTAAATGAGCTTAACTATAGCACTCAGGGGTGTAATTTTTTCACACCCTAAATGCTGTAGCTAGGTCGATCTAAATTTTAAGCATTGACCAGGCCTAAGAAGTACAACACTCACATTAAAGGAGAACTAGCGCTGCTAGGTTTCTAGTCTTCTCTGTGGCCCAGCCACTGGAGGGCAACACCATGCACACAGAAAAGCCACTACAGTATATGGAGAGCTTTGCAAGATGGTACTCAAAAAATCCAAGTGCGTCAGGAACTTATGGACTCTAGTGGACTGCTAACTGGCTGGAGACGAAATAGGGACGATATTACAAAAAAGAAAAAAGCTCTCCCTGTTGCTGTAAAATTAAAGAAACAGACACTATTTATTTAAGGCCTCCACAAAAAATAGTATTTGGTGTTTTGTGTTCTCATGCTCCATCTGCTGTTTCTGTGGCAGCATTTTAAAATCAACACCATAGTGTTCCCCAAGCAGTGAGTGTCTCAGAGTTTGGGGGAAAGGCATTAAACAAAAGGCCATGTTCATTTCAGTATCTAAAGGGAGGATGGGGGGAAGTATTCATTTGACAAAATGTAAAACAACGCAAGTCTTAAGAGAAGAAATTGGTCCTAAATGTCTTACGAACATTGGAGGGTTAAAACATAAAGCGATAAAAAATGCATTTAACAATGTCCCTTTAAATTTGGCTCATGCCTTGCCTTCTGTATTACATGTTAGAGCTTCCAAAAAGCCAATTAAAGTGTACTTTATTCTTTATAATGTTTAAAATTGGGCACTTTAAGTGTGTAAACCCTAAATGCCTCTTATTATTTGAGTGCTTTTTAATGCAGAGTTGTGCACATTAAAAATACATTTGAAAATGAAAGAGGCTTTTAGATTTCAGCTGTCTTTGGAAAAATGAAAGAAACACACACATAAGCAGGAAATTGGACAGCAGGGTTTGTCGCTTTCCTCCAGGTAAGTGTGTTGCCTGAAAAACAAATTCACAAAATCCGCGTTTTAAAAATCATGTGATTTTCCCCTTCACCCTTTTTTTTTTAAATAGTTGAAAAAATTCTTAGAAGTAGGACTTTAAGAGCAATCTTTAATTTCTAACTTATTTTATTAAACTTCTATTTCATTCTAACTTATTTATTCATTATTAACAGGAGGTATTTTTACACACAGAAAAAAAACAAAGTGTAATCAGTATACAGGAATCAGTTAAAGTAAATTTAAATTTGTGTTTTAAATGACCAGACAGAATCCCTTTAATTCATCCCTCAAATTCATCATTAAAGGTGGTTTTATTTTGAACCATCTTGCAGATAAATTAGTTTAAAAAAATTCAGAAGCTTCCCAAAGGCTACACCTGAATTCCTAGCCCACCATACATTGCCTGAGAAAACTGAAACACACTGTAGTGCGGATCATCTGGGCAGCCATTCCACTCCTCTACTACAGCCTGTAAGCAGAGGCAACCAAAGTGCATAGTATCTTCTGTATGCAGAGATTAGCATCAACGATCCATACAGTTCACGGACCCCATCGCACTACCACCACGACTTTCCTGGCACACTCCACCTCCACCAATTCCAACTCTTCAGGATGTGGGGGTGAGGGGAGGGTGTCTACAGAATGTCTCTTTCACATCACATCACTCCCCTCTCTACTCCCCCACCTCTGAAGTCACGGCTCCTCGGCTGCACCCCTGGGATTAATTTCACCCCTAAAGTGGTAATTTGTTCACCAGGGTTACATCCTTCACCTAGTATAAACACAGCCAGTAGTTCAGAAACACTCCTTCCAGAACACCATGTAAAGAGATACTCAGGGCTCACTGGGTTCTTTGCCAGATAAAACACGAGGGCAGGTGACTAAAGTAGGGGCCCAAGTATCAGAGGGATTGCCGTGTTAATCTGTAACTACAAAAGCAATGAGGAGTCCGGTGGCACCTTAAAGACTAGCAGATTTATTCGGGTATAAGCTTTCGTGGGTAAAAAACTTGACTTCTTCAGATGCATGGAGTGAAAATTACAGATGCAGGCATAAATATACGGACACATGAAGAGCAGGGCAACAGGAATTATCCTGTGTATTCGTTTGAGTTCATAAAAACCTGCAACAGTGTGGAGTGGGGAGGGGCAGCAGGAGAAAGCTGCCATGAAAAACTTCTTCCCCTTCATCCACAGCAAATCCACCGTTAAACTGCCTTGGGTAGTGAGTCCAGATAATCGATGACCAAACTCAGACACCACTCACTTTGAATAATCATCATCATACTTCATGGCCCCTCCTCCCCCAATAACTCAATTTGGAATGGCCTCACTACAGCGGCAGTGTAACAGAAGAGACAGAAGCACCTACGCCCAACACTGCAGCTGTCATGCAGGAAAAGGACATGAAAACCTACTGCCGCATGCGAGTCAGACCGCATCCCCTTGTGTTGAAGATACACTCCTTATGGCCAGGTCAACTCATCTATCAGACAAGGCAGGGACTTGAAGTATTTCTTGCTATTTATCCACCAGACTTCCATTCCTGGGAAATGTTACTGAGAAAGTGATGACAAACCAATTCAAACAGTATCTCAGGTTTTAACATAATAATGATGCCTACCCAGTTAGATTAGATCAGGGGCGGGCATACTTTTTGGCCTGAGGGCTGCATCTGGTTTCAGAAATTGTATGGAGGGCCAGTTAGGGGAGGCTGTTCCACCCCAGCCAGTGGCCCAGCCCCCACCCCCTACCCTCTGTCCCCTGACCGCCCCAGACCTCCCGCCCCTAACTGCCCCTCACCACCCCATCCAACCCCCCCTCCTTCCTGACTGCCCCCCTGGGGACCCCTGCCCCGTCCAACCACCCCTTCTCCCTGACCGCGCCCGGACCTCCTGCCCCTAACTGCCCCCCCCACCCCTAACTGCCCCCCATCGCCCCATCCAACCCCCCCTCTGCTTCCCAACTGCCCCCCGGGACCCCTGCCCCATCCACCCCCCCCGGTCCCTGACCAATCCCAGAACCCCCGCCCCTAACTGCCCCCCGCCGCCCCATCCAACCCCTCCTCTCCTTCCTGATTGCCCCCCCGGGGACCCCTGCCCCATCCAACCACCCCTTCTCCCTGACCGCCCCAGGAACCCCTGCCCCATTCAATCCTGTTCCCCGCCCTCTGACCGCCCCAACCTCTATCCACACCCCTGGCCCCTGACCACCCCCCAAACTCCTCTGCCCTCTATCCAACCCCCTTCTCCTGCTCCCTGCCCCCTTACCGCGCTGCCTGGAGCACTGGTGGCTGGCGGCACGGCACGGCACAGCAGCCATGCCGCCCAGCTGGAGCAGCCATGCACCGCACAGCTCAGGGCACCGGGGCAGGCTGGGCTCTGCAGCTGCGCCGCCCCAGGAGCTCACAGCCCCGCCGCCCGGAGCACTGTGCTGGAGGCGCAGTGAGTGGAGGCCGTGGGGGAGGGGAAACAGCAGGGGCGGGGCCAGGGGCTAGCCTCCTGGACCTGGAGCTCAGGAGCCAGGCAGAACGGTTCCGTGGTCCGGATGCGGCCCATGGGCCGTAGTTTGCCCACCTCTGGATTAGAGCAATTGATCTTTAATGAAACTTTGAGGCAGTGGTAGCACTGGCATATTCTTTATCAACTCAGGAGTGACACTTTGAAAAAAAGTTAATGATTTTGCTTAAAAATTCTGACATTTGTTGGACAATCCTACAGGGTTTGTTTGTTGGTTTGTTTGTTTTTTTGAGGGGGGGTTGGGTCCTGGGGTTCTTGGTTTGTTCGTTTTTGTTTTTAAATAAAGGTGACCAAAGTGAAAATTCTGATGAGACAGACATGGTCAGCACAGTGTGTAAAGGAGACTGTGATGTCTAATATTCATGGATTTGCTTTCCCGTGTAGTATGATAACCAGTAAAAGTTGACTTTCTTACTCATTTTTTCTTTAATTATAAATGACAAATGTATCCATGAAAAAGCAGAGCTAGAAACTTCTACGTGGCCCTCTCCTTTCAATCCCTAACCTCCTATCCATCGTCTGCACTGATACAAAGGACTTGGATACATCACTCATTACCTCCAAACAGAGACATACAGGAAAGTCTTTCATCAGCAGCAAATCAACTTACCTGTCACTGAAGTAAATGTCATTTCTGAAATATCACTTCCTAAATAATACTTTGCATTGTGCCTTCCATCCAAGGATCTCAAAGCACAAGTCAAACATTAAGTTAGCCACACCGCTTTTTCTTGCCATGATAGGGATGTTCTCTCCCCATGCTTATGGATCAGGGGCACCATATGTTCAGAGGTTCTCAAGTACTCCTAGGGGCACATGTCTCATTTCAAATTTATTTATCCTTCCGATTTATTCATAGTAACGTATTTATCGTTAATGCTGAGCACACACAGGGGGAGAGTCTCAGCTGGTGTAAACTGGTGTAGTTCTCATTCTGACAATAGAACTACATCGATTTACACCAGCTGAGGTTGGGCCAAGGAGAACTAAACACAGGAAAGCCCTTTCATACTTACTCTTTGAAACAGGTTATACCATAGAGACAGCTAGCAGAGCAGACCACTTGGAATTATTTTTGCCCATGAACAAAACCAAGACATCTACAATACAAAGTCCTTTTAAATTAGTACCTGAAAGAAACTAATCCAAAAAGCACCAAAACACAACAGAAAACCTAGACAGTTAGTAAAGATCCATTGGACATTCAAGGTCAGAAGCCACAGAATATGCCATTTTTTTTTATTAACTTCTCTACATTTTCTTTTATCCTCTTAGTAAAAACTACCTCTTGTACTGGAAGGATGTGTGGAATAAATCCCCCCAAGCCATGTGCCTCAAAATACACCTGAGTCTCCTAATATAAAGCCCATCAGGCTATTTTGCTATATTAAATTCTATAGGGCTTTTCCATAAGGGCAGGACCACTGTAAGTAAAGGAGGAAAAGACTTGATTGTCTCTATCCTTCAAGCCGAAGTGCATAGTATTTTAGGCATACTTGGACTGAAGTGTAATTTTCAAATAATCTGTAGTAATTATTTCCATATCAACTCCTTAGGTAGAACTCCCATTTTAAGAACTACTGAGTTAGGTATTTATGATTGGTCGGCAAACAAGAGATACTGTTTCCTTAGCCTGTGTAGTTCTATTACATTGGGGAAGGAGGCAGAACATAGGGAACAAAGGGAGAGGGCATTAGGGGCAGGGGAATGAAATGATGGCCCTGGGAGAGACAAGATCCTGTTTATGCAGATCCATTGAGCTCAGTGAGAGCTTTTCCTGTGTAAATCCTAAAGGATTGGGTCCATAAGTATGTTTGTGCCTTGTAATTTATAGAAAATAGAGAAAGAAACTCTTCCTTGAGTTGCTCCCGGGTGAAAGTTCAATGCTTAACTCATGCTTAGCAAAACACATACCTAGCATTATCCTCTCCAGTCTCCTACTGGTAGTTAAGCTTTTCATGGTAGCATAAAGCAACATCATCTTGGAAGATCATCTCATCTGACAACTCATCTGACACTCCCAAAAAAATAACAGAAGCAATAATAATAATATGGTAATAAAGGATGAAGTTTTACAAAAGATGCCACTTAACTGAAGACTAAACAGACACCATGCAATTTGAGTAAATTGCTTTTAGCAGGGGACTGCGTGACAATTGAGAAGAAGCATCTGGGCTCCTTCTGTTTAAAAATAAATAAATAAAAATACTATTCTATAAATCATGAGCCATATCTTCAGCCAGCATAAACTGTTGACTTCAGTTGTGCCAATTTTCAACAGCTGAGGATCCGGTCCTATATACATTTTATTTTCAGGGCCACATTAATGAGAACATATACTAGGTTGAGAACTACAAAAGAGTGCTGCATATACAAAGTGAGAAATTCTGCCTTCAAACTGGTGCCATTGCCTGTTCAATGCCCCCTTCTCCCCCTCTCCCCCGCCCCCCAAAAAAGGTTTTTGCATGAGAGCCACAAAACACAAAGAGTTTGTCTGATTACCACCTGGATGTGTGCAAGAAACTCCAGATAACAATCATGATGCATATTTCACTAGATAACGAGAAAGGGAAATCAGATCCCTAATTAGAATTCCTGTCTGTTTACACATGGAACAACCTATATAATTTAAAGTGCCACATATGCAAAATTTCCCCATTAAGTCACAGTTTCAAGTTAGAATTGAGCCCATTGCAGAAACTTGGGCCTGATTCTCTTATCACTGGCATCCATGTAAACAAGGAGTAAACACACTCCCTTGGAGTCAGTGGAGCTAGTGGAAGGAAGAGGAGAATCAGGCCCTTTTTAGGGCTAGTCTCCACTGGCAACTTTAACGTGGCTTATGTAGTCACGGCACAGTGCTGGGAGAGAGCCTTTCCAGTGCTCTAAAAACCCACCTCCATGAGGAGCACGGCTCCCAGCGCTGGGGCACTGTCTACACTGGCGCGTTACAGTGCTGAAACTTGCTGCATGCAGGGGGTGTTTTTTCACACCCCGAGCAAGAAAGTTGCAGCGCTGTAAAGTGCCAGTGTAGACAAGCCCTTAGATCCAGACGTGGATTCAAATTTTTTGCAGTATTTGTATCTGTGGCTTTGGTACAAACCCCTTCCTAATTTAAGAATTACAGTTCATTGGCCCAATTCTCAGCTGGTGTAAATCTGCGTAACGTTACGGAAGTGAATGGAACGATGCTAATTTGCACAAGCTGAGCAACTAGAGCCAGACTGCAGGATTTTCTTTTACTAGTTTATGAAATATCAAAAAGGAGTGTTGGGGGAGGTGTGGAAGGAAGGTGCACATCCTCAGATACTACATTCCAGCTAGTTTTCCTCACACTGAGGGCTTGTCTACACTACTGCACAGGGTTGATCTAAGATGCGCAACTTCAGCTACGTGAACAGCCTAGCTGAAGTCGACGTACTTAGATCTACTTACCGCGGTGTCTTCACTGTGGTAAGTCGACAGCTGACGCTCTCCTGTCGACTCCTCTCGCACTCCTCACTCTGGTGGAGTACCAGAGTTGACGGGAGAGCGCTCAGCGGTCAATTTATCGCTTCTATACTAGACGCGATAGATTGACCCCCGCTGGATCGATCGCTGCCTGCTGATCCGGCGGGTAGTGTAGACAAGCCATAAGAATACAGGGCTAACAGCCTTGAATAGGCACAGAAAAGGTCACCCATATGTTCAGCTTTCTGGAATGCAAATTGAAGACAGCACTCGGGAGCTAATAGCCAAGGCATGTAAAGAAAGACCAAAAAGGACAATCATCTTCTGTCCAGACAGTATAAAAGCAGAGACTAGGCAGGTTCTCTTCTCCCAAAGGAGTTCACAAAACCAATAGTTAGGAACACATTGTTTATTTCCACAGTGAGAGCCCCCAGTGCCTTCATGAAAGGTGTCCTGCTAATTACTTACCAGCTTGCTGCTCAGCACATAATGCTAAATTCGAACCATGCTACAGAAAGCCATATAATTAAACATTTTAACAAAATAAATAGAAACAGCTTGATGTGGAAATGAATAAATAGATCTCATGCTAATAAATAAAAATCAAACCCTGTGTGTGAGGAAAACTAGAAACTGCTTATCCTGGTAGAAAAATTCCTAAGACTTAAATTCACTGTTAACAAAATTCCTCGAGAAAACAAGCAGACAAAAAAGCTATCATGACAGCCTCACTCTAACATTAAAAATAACTGTATTTATGCAGACTAAGATAAGAGATCAAATCTCATGCTTCAGGGCATGAGCTCATCTCCTGCTGGAGTCAGGATAAAGGAATTTTCTTGCCATATGCATCTCACTGCTCAATTGGTTAGAGGCATTCTGGTCATGCTATGCCTTACTCTGGAGTTAGCTGGTACTGACCACTGTTGGAAACAAATATCAGACTTTATGGAGCAATGATCTGCTTCAGTATAGCAAATTCTATGGTTTTATTCTATACACAAAAGAGTGAAGGCCTTTCCATGGCACCACAATTAGGGACTGATCCTAAGATGTGCTGTGCTCTTTCAACTTCCCTTGAATTGAAGGGAGTCACAATTTGCAGGATTGGATGGCTCTTTAACATGTTCTGGTCTCAGACAGATCCTACACAGAACTTTCAGCTTGCATTTCCATCTTTCACTTGTGTCCCTCTCTGCTCCTAAACTCATTCTGTTCCATATATCACCACTTCTTGTGACTGAACCAGCCCACTGGCAAATTAACTTCTTTGTTCATTCCCTTTTCATTCTCCTTGGAGTTCACAGTTGCACATAATACACCATTTGTTCTCTCTGCTAGATTTCTCCACTTGGCACCAAGCAGACTTCTGTAGCAAACACTTACAGCACTATCTAATTCACAATAAATAGTTACTGAAAGAGGTAGCTTTTCCCCTGAAATGCAGCTAGATGTGGCAACTGACTACTACTTGTTCCCTTGCAGAGAAACTGGACAGATATTTGGCAGTGTCCTTTTAAAAATCAGAATTGAACTATTAAACTGAAAAGTTTAACTGGCCATAAATTGCAGCAGGGTCTTGTATTTTTTCATAGTAGTTTGGATATGTGAATTTTATGAGCTGAGAGAGGTGAAAAGATAGAGGGAAAGAGAGAAGAAGAGAGCACCAGATCAAATGCACCATTCTCAAGATTCCATCAGAACATGCTCCAGGGCACATAGCATATCTGATCATAAAAGCTGCCACTTTACTTCCAGAGGATGTGTCACCTGTTTGGTAATAGAATGCACACTGCTTCCCACTTGTAACAAGGCAAAGAGAAGATATGAGGATCAGGAAAAGTTTATTACCTGTTTGGTCAATTTTGTCACTGATGGGGAAAAGCATCCTCTGATATTTAAAGGGACTAAGCCCCAAGGATATGTTATGGTTGAAGCCCCTTGCTTTGGTAAGTGTAGCTGTCAATTCCCAGACAAAATTCAAGGATAAAAGACCAAAATGAGGAGCATAGCATTTCTGTAACTTAGCCTTATCTCTCCAGTTCACTTGCCAGAAGCTACTGGGCTGGAACAAAAGCAGAGTCTCAAGCACCAACAAAATGCAGAAGTTAATGGACAGTCACTAGAGTGGTTGCCATCCCCACAGGCTTAGCACAATCCAAGGCATCAGATAATGCTCAGACAACATCCTGCCATACATAACAGGTCACCTGCTATGCCCGCTCTCTCTGGGGGCCTCTTGCTGTCAAAAGAATACCGGCAAAGAACAGTTTTGTGTCATTATACTGTGCAGTCTTCTACTTCAAGTGTTTCAGCAAGAGAGCAAGCCTAAGCACAAACAAAAGATGTTCGGAGGCCCCTAATCTTATGTAAATTAAAGAAATAACGCTCCCTTACCCCAAAATTTATCAACAAATAGGAAAGAAAAAGAAACCCAGATAATAAGTTCCACTCACTAGCATGCATTAAAAAAAATGAGGTTTGAAAAAAAATCAGATTCTGTTGAATAGGAGCCTATTTTACAATTATCTACTCTTAAGGGTGTGTATATAGTGAGAGAGCGAGCAAGCAAGATGGGGAACAGGTAACTGCAGTAAGTAGCCCCATTAATTCTGATTACAGTATAATGTTCAAAAGGAGATTTTAGGCTAATACACTTATGTCTCAGCTGCAGAGAGTTCCATCTAAAATCATTTAATATGATACTTATAATCTCTTTTGCCTAGTGGTTATTTACAGCAAATACTTCAGGCTTTTATGTGCATGTGTGAAAAATCAAATATTAATTATATCAATATAGGGATCCTAAATCTTATATTTTAGCACCAACTCTACATATCAACTGTTTTTTTCCATTAAATTTTAAAGATACACCATCCACTTGAAAGATAATTCTCCTATCCGAAGCTCTTTTTAAACCCATTATTGTTACAATTCATGCCTAATGAGTAACAGAGTTTAGAGAAAAATAATTCTGTTTTCCCAGTTTGTTCCTTTTTTGTGCACTTGTTAGTTCTCTCTACAGCCAGTTCCATGAATTCATTAGAGTCATTTTTACTTGTGTGTGACAGCAATCATGGAAAAGAAAAATATTTTTATAAAATATGAAAATGTAGTTCCAAACTCTCAAAAGTTGGCAAAGTGACTCTGCAAGAGTCAGCAAGGGACCCCCCCACCCCAGTGTATTCTGGTGGTTTTTTTTTTCCTCCCTCCTTCTGAAGCATCAGAGATGTCCATAGCTGGAGATGGGACACTGGATGGGACACTGGCCAGGGCTCTGAGGTGTTCCTGAGCATTCTGTCTCCCAGTGCTGGCTGGCTGGTATATGCTCACATGCTCAGGCTCCACTTTATCACCACATGTGGGGTCAGGAAGGAATTTTACCCCATATCAGATTGACAGTGACCTTGGGGGGCAGGTTTCACCTTTCTCTGGGACAAGGGGTGCAGGGTCACTTTCCAGAATCATCTGGGTCTTAATCACTTCACTGCCATTACAGTGGCCTCAGGCACTGGTGCACCTCAGTCCCTCTTATTCTCTGCCTGTGGAATCACAATAGTTTAGTCTCCTGAAGGCTGTAACATGTTGGTCTAATATAAGTTGCTGGGTTTAGTTTGCAGGCGTTGCGTGGTGTTGGTGGCCTGGGATACACAAGAGATCAGACTAGGTGATGTGATGGTCCCTTCTGGCTTTAATTTCTGAGATTCAAAGGCATGAGCAGTATCTGACACTACTTCTAACTTTTGAACATCGCTATTTCACGGCAATAGTTTGCCTCTAAATTCCACCTGCCCATACACACAGGTGAAGTATCCCCCTGCCCCTTCCCTCTGTATTCAATACACACACATACCAAACTTGACAACTTTTTTTGAAATAATATTTCAACAATAATAGGTCAAGACTAACTGCCATTTCCTTAGACTCTTGATCTATGCCATTGTTTCAGTCTCCAGGAGCTAACCCCTCACATCCTCCAGCTGGATATACCCAGTCTCCGTATCTGCTGAATACAGAGGAATTTGGATGTGACCCCTTTAACATTTCTTTTATTAATTTATCTTATCAAAAGAATTGAAAGCCCCTATATCCTGTTTCACAGACTGACCCTGTGAAGGATCACGACAGCAGAGTGTCTCATTTTGAGGGCCCTACCACATTCATGGCCATGAAAAATGCATCACGGACTGTGAAATCTCGTCTCCCCACATGAAATCTGGTTTTTTGTGTACTTTTACCCTATACTATACAGATTTCACAGGAGAGACCAGAATTTTTTCAAACTGGGGGTCCTGTCCCCACAAGCAGTTTCAGGAGGGGTTGCAGTATTGCCACCCTTACTTCTGTGCTGCCTTCAGAGCTGGGTGGCCAGAGGGCGGCAGCTGTTGGCCGGGTGCCCAGCTCTGAAGGCAGTGCCTTGCCAGCAGCAGTGCAGAGGTAAGAGTGGCAATGCCATACCATGCCACCCTTATTTCTGTGCGTCTGCCTTCAGAGATGGGCAGCTGGAGTGTGGCGGCTACTGACTGAGGGCCCAGCTCTGCAGGTAGCAGTGCAGAAGTAAGGGTGGCAATACCGTACCATGCTATCTTTACTTCTGCACAGCTGCTGGCAGCCACTCTGCCTTCAGAGCTGGGATCCCAGCCAGCAGCCACTGCTCTCTACCTGCCCAGCTCTGGAGGCAGCGCCGTTGCCGGCAGCAGCGCAGAAGTAAGGGTAGCAGTACCGCACCCCACCTCTATAATAATCTTGCAGTCTCCCCATCCCCACGACTCCTTTTTGGGTCAAGACCCCTACAATTACAACACCATGAAATTTCAGATTTAAAATGCTGAAATCATGAAATTTATGATTTTTTAAATCCTACGACCGTGAAATTGACCAAAATGGACCGTGAATTTGGTAGGCCCTACTCATTTTGGGGCTTGGGGCTTTTTTTTTCTTCCCTCTCTTGATTTTAGCATCTGAATCTCACTTAGTCTTATAAATTTAGCGTTGTCTTCATATTAATCTGAATTTAAAATCCACTCCATCTGTAATAGCTCTCTTGGCTGGAAAACTAAACAGGCATAAGTTTCCATTCCCCCACCCCATCCCCCAGTAAAATTTAAAAGAAGCATAGAAGAGTTTGAGGCATATGGCTTTTTCCAGCCTGTAAAGAGTCAGTAAAAAACCATACAGAGACTTAATTTATTTTGAATATAATTTAGACTGATCAAATGCAGCTGCAGGCCTAAGAATGGTGCCCTGCAGAAAACCAGCCATCATATCAGTGGTATAAGAAACCTTTTTGTATGGGTACATACTGATTGGGAAAGTTTAGATAAGATATTATCCACTTTAATAAAATCCCTTTATGGTTATTTAAAGCAGGACATTTCATAATCAGTTTTTGATAGGGGATTTATTTTATCAAAAACCTTTCTGAAGTCCATGAAAACAGCTTTCCCTCATTCTGATCAATAATGTGACAAACCATGGATGATTTTGATAAGAATTGTTTTATGGTGCAGTAACTTTCTAAACTCGTGCTAAGATAGTCTCGGTCACGCTTCAGTTGGATGCAAGGCCTGCGGTAAAGAAAGTTAGATAATTGTAACTTTGAAAGTTATTTTCCATAGCTGCACATGAAGAGGGAGGGAAGAGTGATTCAGTGGTCTAGATACAAGACTGGGAGCCTGAGTTCTAAAGCTGGCTCTGAGCAGGACACTGAAAATCAGGCTATAAGATATTGCCCAAACCAGAGGCAATAAGCACCTGAAACCACCTCCTGTTGGCTTCGGCAGGACTTCTGGGTAACTCTGAAAAATGTTCGCAAAAAGAAAAGGAGGACTTGTGGCACCTTAGAGACTAACCAATTTATTAGAGCATAAGCTTTCGTGAGCTACAGCTCACTTCTTCAGATGCATATCGTGGAAACTGCAGCAGGCTTTATATATACACAGAGAATATGAAACAATACCTATTCCCACCCCACTGTCCTGCTGGTAATAGCTTATCTAAAGTGATTTCCAGCACAAATCCAGGTTTTCTCACCCTCCACCCCCCCACACAAATGTTGTGTCTCAGTTTCCCTATCTTTGTAGAAGAATGCCTATATCAAAGGGGTACTGGAGATTATTTCACAGGATACCATCGAACCAAGTCACCTTTCTGAAAATTGTGAATCGACTATACTTACAACCACCACCTGTGGTTTCTGCAACAAATATATTAGTGATCGTTTTTTGGTTTGTATGGTGCGCTTGGAAACCAGTTCTGTCGTCAGTTTTGCTGTTTGTGCTGTATAGTCATTTAGGACCTGACCACAAAAGAGCTATTTACAGGAACAAAGCCACATACATGTGTAAACGCGTGCTGTTTTTCCGTTGTTGAAATAGCCTTGCAAACAGGGGAGCAGAACACACACTCGCACAAATCAGTATTGACTAAAAAGATGCACCATCTTTCATTAGCCAGTTTAAAAAAAGAAATCAGATTTATGGCGTCACTTTCTTCTTTGTTCAGAACAGTCTTGAAGGATTATTACTGTGTAAGTCAGATGTGATTATCCTCGTCATAAGATATTTGAAGAGGCTGCACCACCCTGTATGAAAATCGGGAATACAATTTAAATTTTCCAGTCTATTATCTAAGTTACCATTATGAGGATATTATATAAAATCTGCAGATATTGGCTAAGCATCTTTCCTTCCTCCTTAGAGGCAACATTTAGTTCATTAGAATCTCTCCAACCTGGTGCTTTCAACAAACTATAAATGTCATCACTATCAATCTCAACAACCTCTGTATGACAATTAACATTAACGCAGTGACCTTCTCCACCGGTAGATTTCATTAGTAAATTACAACTGAAAAAAAAATAGAGCAACATTGGTTAGCCAAATGATTATCTACATCATCATTCATGATTTTAGTCAATGCCATATGAAGTAAAGGAAAACCAAGTTATCTGGGGCACAGTACAAGAGATCATTAGGAGCAGCACTAGTGCCCCTTCCTGCTCCTCCAGTGAAGTAAGCTTTAATTTAAAGCAAGTGTTCTTTACAGAGATGACATGCACAAATTTGCAGATTCTGGTTTTTGTTGCTCCTGCAAAAGTGTGATTGCACCTGTTGTTTAAGACACTTAATTTGTGCAAGTTTTTATTTGCAAATACAAATCAGGAAATTAAGGGCAAACCAAACCCTGCCATGGCACAATTGCAGTTCCTGCATTGGAGACTTATAGAGAATGTTTCCTTCAGTAGCCCCTGGAAGGCATAAACTACTGCAAAAGGGAGCAGTGAGGAAGCAGGACTGAGTTGTCCATTTCCCTCTCTCCACCATCATGTGGAGTTGGCTGGACACAGGGGCTCATGCTGTACCTTGTAAGGACTGGTGTAGTATGTGCACTCCCTCTGTGAGGCTCAGGAGCTTGAGGAATTATGCCTCCTTGGGAGTATTGCAGTTCCACAGTAATTTTCAGGGCTGTGACTGAAAACAAGAACTGAGCCCTGAGTGTACAGTTATCTGTATGCAGAAATCTGGGTTCACCAGGTCCCAATCAGGCTCCAAATCTCAAACTTTGACCTTCACCATTACCGGTTTAACACTAGTTCCCATCTTAGCCCCTTAAGACAATCAATCAGACAGTGATTTGTGCTGAAGGCTAGAGAATCTGACAGTGATTCTAGTATTCGGAGAGTTACAGGAAGGCAAGAGGATGAGCACAGTGGCACTTGCTGAAATACTGAGTGTGTTGGCATGCTGGCATCAGTATCCTTGTTCTTTCCCTCTGTGTGCAACAAATGTGGAAAACCCTCCAACCATCTGCCAGCTCCTGCCTATCTGACAGATATCAGGCAACATCAAACACCTGTATGCCAGATCTGCACAGTTTGTATGAATGTCACTGCTGATTTGTCTCAAGAAAACACTGCATGCCAAGTGCTTTCCTTGCCCATTTCAAAGAGAACAGACTGTAGTTAGGAAGCTTCCCTTTTCTTCATGCTGCACGCAACTCCCTACTCTTCCCCATTTGGAGAAGGAAGGAGGGTTGATGTGGGTTCTCATGCTGTGGCAGTGTGTGATGAATACTAATGCATCAAGACTTAATCCAACTATAGGAAAACATTTGGCCAAACGTAGTTACTGCTGAAAATACTTTAAACCCCCTTGCAGACATCAGGTTGGTTGGTTTAATTCATAAACATGGATATTTGGAATCAGATATTTTGCACGAACTCACTAAAGTCTACTTGCTATATTATCCTAGTGAAAGGAAGAGAGATACATCCTCTAATCAACTTATTTCCTTTGTTTTAACTATGGCAAGTGACATCTAGAAATCTGCAGATGAAATGTGATCCAAACCTTGAGAAGAAAGCAGTATGGAAGGAAGGATCTTACAGTGGGATGCCTAACCCACTCCATTGTCGGGCAAGAAGCCTGATTTCCCTTGGCAGGTGACAAATACACAACATATTCAGAACACCAAGAACAGGTTCATCTTTCACCAGGAAAGTTAAAATGATTGCAGAACTGGTCTTCTCCACCCCTTTCTTCAAAATTCCTCCATGCAAATATGAAGGAACAAAACAAGATATCCTGCAACATTCAGCGAGCAATAAATGCTGCAGCAGGTAAAGAGAAGAGTTATTCAGCCTCCTTGAATGGAGGACAAAAACATACCTGTCCCACACTTTCTAACACTTGCCATTCATGCTATTGATTTGTTGGAACTTTTTATTAAGGCAAAGTTACAACAAAACATTATACAATACTTCATGGTACACTGTTTATTCAGGATCAGGTTAATAGTCAAAGAACCTGGCTAAAGATTCTGACTTGTTGGCTGGGTAGTTGGTGAGAAAGCTTTTCAATTACATGGACAGTCCATATTTTCTGATAGCACAATTCCATACGAGGAAAGGTCAGATTTTTCCAATAATGTGCAATATAAAGTCTAGCTGCTAACTATAAACAAATAAATTAGTTGTATGTTCATTCAGATCTGTGTACATCAGGAAGTTTTACGGTGGAGTCCCCATGAATTTAAGGTCTGATTTCATTCTGTAAGTCAAAAGCCCTCGTTGATAAATTCAGCTGTGCATAAAATTTCAGGCAGAGCAAAACTAGCCATATGGGTATCAGTGGGTGAATACTTGCACTGTTTTGAAGAAAAAATGAGTCTGGGGAGGAAATTGAAACAAAACAAAACAAAGACATTTTGAAAGAATCACAGAATTATATATTGCAAAAATATTTCTGAAGTTTGTACAAAGCTTTCTGTTTTGTGGCTGACTGCAAAAGTTACCTAAGAGGAAAAGTACGTATTTATTATGCGCTTAAGAGAAGGAAATATTGATAAAGGGCTTGTGTTAGGGTCAATGTGACCATCAGAGAACTAGTTTGAAAGATTATCATTGGCTTGTCGTCTTCTTATCTTCTTGGGTTTCCCACTTCTGTAGTGAGTGGGAATGCATTGTAGATGTCTAAACAGCTGCCTATGCCTTTTAAAAGCATGCCACCTGAACAGAAGAATGAATGAAAGAAAACAAACATACCACAATCCATATCCTGAATTCAAAGAGCGCTCCATACAATACAGCTACATCAAAAGAGGGGTGGGAGTACTTGGGTTATTGGGTCAGTAACTCATTGGTGCATAGAAATAAGAATAGAGCTAGATACTGCTTGCACTGTAATGCAGCCTTGTTCAGCTTCCAATCACAAAACATTTAAACCAAAACCACGGTGCTGTTTATAAAGCATAATATACCCCTACCTGCACATTTTGTTCTTGTTGTGAGTGGAGGCCCAGGTGGCCCTGTGCCCCCTTCACCAGGGCGGGTGAGGAGCACTCTGATCTCATACTCCACATCGGGGTCCAGGTGCCACAGTTTGTAATTTGGGGAGTCTACGATGTGTGTTTCTGCCCAGTTCCCAGTGGTTGTCCGGTACTCCACCTCCTTCAGTATTATAGGCCCATCTCCAATGATAGAATTGGCGTTGGGTTTGATCCACAGATAGGTGGCACCGACAGCCAGCAGTTCAGGGGGCGCAATGGGCGTCGGAGGTTCTGCAAGCAACAAAAAGTTAGAAGATGCTTGTGAAATGTGTTAATAGTGCTTAACTTGATTGGTAACAACAGCATGTTCAGCAGAAAGGCTGGTCCAAACTCTGCTCTGTTACACAGGTGCACTTCTCCTGGATATGTACCGGACAGTACCTTACATGAGACTGAATTCCATGGAATTGAGGATAATTTGGCTTAATATATTTATTTCTAACTGGGTGCTATAACAGACTCCAGGAGGTAGAAAGTCTGACTCTTTATGGAAAATGAGGAGCCACATAATATGAAAGAAAAATAAGTTTTATCTATTTAGAAATACCGTCACGAAATAAGCTCCTGACCTTAGCCCATCCCACGTACTCATCACAAAATAGATAACTTTATCCTCACCCATCTCCTGAGTAATTTACCATAAAGTGATTATTAAAATAAAATACAGTATCTTGAAAAGGTGAACGTTGTTCCCACAGTTACTTCCTACTCTAAGAGGAGGAAATGCAGTGTAGCAAAGGGCACTGTATAGCTGTGAGCAAAGACCATGTTTTTATCGGTGACCACTGTATTTAGGGAATTCAAAATGCCATTTTAATAAAAGGCTGTAGTTTTAAAATAGGATACATTTTTAGACCAAATTAGTTGACAGTGTCTCTAAAAATACAATTGAAAGTGTATTTAAATGCCTGAAGGGTCTTTGCTTGTTTAATAGTAACACAAACAGAATGCTGATGAAGTTCAATGTAACTACATTACAGCTATGGTGGAGCTAAAAGAGAAACTAAGACAGTGAATTAACAGACTCCATGGTGTTCAAGAGCAAAATATGTTTAACTTCATGAGTGATGGCACTAAAGCCAAGTCTGCGTGAGACTTGAAGACTGCCTCGAAGAAGTCTGAGAAGCATTATCAGGAGGCAGGAACCAGACGGGTTCAGATACCTCTGTGATAAAAAGGAGAGCAAGTCAGCAAGACGGCTCTCCAGCACCCTCTGATGAAATCCTCAAAAAGTCTACAGGGGCCTGGCATCCTGCCTCATTTTTTGGTATTATCCCTGTACACATAACACTGGCATATTGGAAGCCACATGAATACCATATGCCTTGTGGTTTTGAAAACCTGAACTGAAATGTGCAAGATTCTGAGCGATTTCTTTAATCACATCTGGTCTGTTTTCCACCCCTCTAATTTGGTTTGCCCTCAGCCCAGAGGACACAGAAATTCTCTTTGCTTGTGAAACGAAGGAGACAGACACAGCAGACACCCTTTCTCTTAAGGAAAGAAGTCCTACAGAAGTTAATGATACAGAGCCTTTTAAGTTTTAGAAATAGATTTCTGCAAGAGTTACTCTAAAAACCCTTTTGAATTGAATAGAATGATAAGCTTTCCTTCTGTGATTAAAGGAATGAATGCCTTGGCTGCAAACCACAGAGGAGCTCAAGAGATATGCATTTATATGTGCAGAACATTCCTGAAAGTGTGGAAATGCCCCACTGAACCTTAGGAAGCGCCTTAGTCCCCCATTCCATAACTTACACGGTTCATTGTAGGGGCATGGAGGTTACCCAAAGTCACAGGAGATCCCGCAGTTCGCCACTTGCAAATTTTGACGGAGAAAAAAACCCAACTCCATTGACAAGCCTTCCTAGCCAAGGAGGTTTTACTCTGAGCTTAAATTCTGTAGAGCATCAGGGCCTTAGATTAAAAGCCCTCTAGCAAGACACCAGGGCCTGCACGCACAAGAGGAGTTAGGTGCTTAAGTCTCTGTTGTAGGCACCTAAGGGTATGTCTACATCATGAAGGAGGAAGGGCCCAGATTCTGGGCTCCAGCCCGAGCCCAAACATCAACACTGTAATTTTCTATAGCCCCGCAAGCCTGAATGAGCTGACACGGGCCAGCCATGGGTGTTTTATTGCAGTGTAGACATACCCTAAATCCCAGTTTGGGGACCACTGTACTGCACAAAACTCCTGGTGAATTCTGCTGGCACCTAGACTCACTCAACGCCTAGCTTTTCAGGGTATAAGTTCCCTTGGCGCCTATGTTTCTGCCTCTGGACATGCATGCTGCTGCCTCCCTCTAGGCACCCAGACACTTATCTCCCACTTAAGCCACAAAGTGATTCACAAACCAGTAGAAGACAGGCATTTGACCACCTAAGTCATGTGCAGGGCCCAATCCTGTAGGTGCCCTCTGGGCACGGCTACCGGGTAGGGCCCTTCAGGTGAGTTCACACAAAACAGCTGAGGGAAGGGAGAAGGAGGACATCCCTCGAAACGTTTAGCACATATGGGCACCCTGACCACTGGGCTGAAAGTTATGAGGGAGGTCCCTCTCCTTCCTCCTGGCTTCTTGTTAAAATGGTGTAGATCAGTGGTTTTCAACCTTTTTTCATTTGGGGACCACTAAAAATTTCAAATGAAGGGGCAGACCCTTTGAAAATATTAGACATAGTCTGTGGACCCCCCAGGTGTCCGTGGACCACAGATAGAAAACAACTGTTCTATGGTAACAACAACCTTTCACAGACCCCTTAGACGTAGTCTGTGGTCCCAGATTGAAAACCACTGGTGTAGGCACCTGACAGCAGGAGAACAGTCACAGCTGAGAATCGCTAACAGCATTGCAGAGATAGGCTTAGCATTCTCCCTTCTGGTCAGCAGCTTCCGTTAGCTAACCTAGGCAGGCTCCCTGCCTAGCGTGTGTTAGGATATAGATATTCAGGCCTGTCTGTAAAGGCCTATACTCTAATTTAGGTGTATTCTTACCATTTAGCTAGTTATAGAGGTATAAAAGAAAGAATCAAAATCACTGTCTGCCGGTGTAAGGGCCTTCTCTTACTGTGACAGTCTGAGGCCCTGTTCTAAGGCTAAAGCCTTTGGCTAAGCAGCAGAGGCAGCCATAAGCTGGGAAGCGAATGGTCACATCTTCACATTCCAAACTAGACACATTGAAATAAGGTGCTATTGGGCTGTTAGGAATACAATCCTGTTCTGATAATGCCTAACGCCTCCAGAGAAAGGGAAGTGCCTAGAAGATGTAAAAGGAAACTTAGTTTGATAGCATCCTGTCTGACAAGAACTCACTTATCAATAGCTGGGATGTGAAATCCTCATTTTTTTGTTGTTCTATCACTGTAGTCCCCATTTCCCTATTGTTTGTCTGTATAATCTCTGTCTGGTTCTGTGATTGTTTCTGTCTGCTGTATAATTAATTTTGCTGGGTGTAAACTAATTAAGGTGGTGGGATATAATTGGTTACATAATCATGTTACAATATGTTAGGATTGGTTAGTTACATTTCAGGAAAATGATTGGTTAAGGTATAGCTAAGCAGAACTCAAGTTTTACTATGTAGTCTGCAGTCAATCAGGAAGTGAGGGGGGGAATGGGAACAGGGGTGGGGAATTGGAATCATGTTTTGCTAAGAAGGGGAATGGGAACAGGGACACAGGTAAGTCTCTGTGGTGTCAGAGCTCGGAAGGGGGACACTAAGGAAGGAAACTGGAATCATGGTTGCTGGAAGTTCACCCTAATAAACATTGAATTGTTTGCACCTTTGGACTTCGGGTATTGTTGCTTTCTGTTCATGCGAGAAGGACCAGGGAATTAAGCGGGTGAAGGAATAAGCCCCCTAGAAGCATACTGGCTTTTGTGATTTGCAGACTAAGGCACCTGTCTCTCCCCATTCATTGTAGAGGAACCTAGGCACCTAACTTTGGCTTTGTGAAGCACAGTGATTTTCTAGGTATTTAGATCCTTTTGTGCATCCAGGCCCTTGTCTGTAAAGCAAATAGAACTAGCATGGTGATACATAAATAAGTAATAAAGAGCTGAACAAATAATCTAATGAATAAGTAATTCAGTAAATTCCAGCCCTATTTGTAGTTTATTAGTGTAAGATAATTTTCTCTGATTAATCTATTATTCAAAGTTACTCAAAATTTATGGTGAATGTTATTTACTCGGTGGCTTTCTATTCAAAATCTGAGCTGAGTTGCTTCATTGGGATCAACCACAGAAATTATGCTATTTGTTCCCTGGAAGAATGAGCAACTCTTATCATCACAAATATAATTGGAGTAATAGATATCTCCCATAAGCAAACAAAACAGTGCGAGAAATACAGTTTGTTTAAAATTCAAACAAATGTTTGCAAACTTAGTTTTTGCCCCTTTCTCCAAACTCCAGGCAGAAACTTTTTAGTGTCAAAAAGCTAGTGGTTTACATTAGGGATGTCCCCAACAAATCTATTTTCAAAAAATTCAAGCATGGGTAACTAGAACTTCATTAAAAATATGAGCATTACAAACTGCTTAAAATTGATTTTTCCCCTCTGCACATAATTAAAAGAAGATCTTACAGATTTATTTTTTCATGCCAAAAAAAAAAAAAGAAAGAAAGAAAAAAGAAAGAAGACGGCATCTTACAAGTTAAGTTACATCCCAAGTTAGGAGACAAATGAAATATTAAGTCCCAAACTCCTGGATATCACATAGTATAATAACAACATTATGTAAATTACTTTGGTATTTGGTTGAGGATTAGAAAAAAGATTTACTGGTCGAACAGTTAAATTAGTAGAGCTCCATCTTTTCTACACATTCAAAGCAAGTTTAGATACTCTAAGGATTAGCAAACCAGTTCAAAATAAGAAATCCACAGCGCTCTCTTCCATTGCTTTTCACCTCAACCCTGGCTCAACACAAACCTTTCTGAAGGGCTGTCCAATGTTTTCTTGTTTCTGTGTATTTCTGCCCTTTCAGGTTCTGACTAGGAGCAAAAGTGCCGAAACATCACATGATGAAAACTGCCTAAGACTGTCAAACCCAATTCTAAAGATTCAAGGAACTTGAATGAACATTAGTTGAACTAATTATTTTGGCCTCAATCCTGCACCACTGAAGGCAACATGAGTTTTTTCCATCAACTTAAATAGGACTAGGAACAAGACCTTAACCCCATTCTGGCCCCTAAATATTGAAAATATTTCACCTTAAAGAATTAAGCCACTGTTTATCACAGCAAGTACCTGCAGCAGGAGCAGTATATTTGTTGTGACCTATGCAAATAAACGGCACTTGTAATCATTACAAATTGCCTGCCTGATGCTGTTATGAGCTGGCAATTCTAATTGATGTTTATGTGATCTTATTGTTGATTTTAAATGCTTATTAAATGGAGTGGTGACAGAGTGAGGATATATCAGTGTCAAATTGTGAACTCCATTTTGTTTTTATGAACGCTATTTTATTCCAGGGACCCTGCCGTATAATAAAACCTTGGTTTGGGTGTGTGACCTTCATGTTGCATTACAAACCTCCTTAGTGGATTAGAACATCCATTTTATAGTAGGAGCTTGACACCCAGTGGAAAGATTATGTCTGAGAAGCTGTGACAGAGCAATCAAGGGTCATCAATGTTGAATGACTCTCCTGCTAGAACAATGAGTTTTCTTCTGGTAGGCCATCGACTTTGAAGGACTACACAGAAGCCAATAGGGGATGAGGTGTTTCTCTGAGTTAGGAGGAGGAGGGGTGACCACCGAGCTGTGTAAGGAGAAAGAGAAGGCAGGAAGGGCTGTCTAGGTCACTGAACAAACCCAGGACTCATAGAAGGCATGAGATCAGACTCGACTGGAGGAGTGCTATTCATGAACTTGTTTTTCAAAGATAAGAAAATCTAGTGTGCTTTGATAAGAACCCAGATTTTTAAAGGTATTTAGGTGTTGCTGTGCTCAGCGTCTCAATGCTAACTGATTTGGGAGCCTAAATCTCATGTTCAAAAGGAATTTATTGACTTAGGAATCTAAAGTCCATTGGCAGCCAATGGGATTTAGACACTTACGTGCCTAAATCTCTGTAGAAAATTAGATTTAAGCTCCCAAATAAGTTGGGTGTTGAGATGCTGAGTGCCGCAACGCCTACATACAGTAACTCCTCACTTAAAGTCATCACGGTTAACATTGTTTCGTTGTTACGGTGCTGATCAATTAGAGAACATGCTCATTTAAAGTTGCGCAATGCTCCCTTAAACATCTTTTGGCAGCTGCCTGCTTTGTCCACTGCTTGCAGGAAGAGCAGCCCGTTGGAGCGAGTTGGTTGGGGCTTGGAGCCAGGGTGGACGGGCAGCCCCCCATCAGCTCCCTGCTCCCCTAAGTTCCCTGTGCAGCAGCCGCCCAGCAGGCTATCAATTGCTGGACAGTTCAGCTGTCCCTCCCCCCACTGCCGTGTGCTGCTCCTGCCCTCTGCCTTAGAGATGCTCCCTGAAGCCTCCTGCTTGCTGTTCGAGGGGGGGGAGAAGGGGGGTGGAGAGAAGAGGGGGGCTGTCATAAATATAAAGGGAAGGGTAACTACCTTTCTATATACAGTGCTACAAAATCCCTCCTGGCCAGAGGCAACATCCTGTTACCTGTAAAGGGTTAAGAAGCTCAGCTAACCTGGCTGGCACCTGACCCAAAGGACCAATAAAAGGGGAAGATACTTTCAAATCTTGGAGGGGGGCCCGAATCTGTACCCTAGAGTTCAGAGTGGGGAAGGAACCCTGACAGGGGCTAATGTCATGGTGTCCCCCTCCCCCCTGCTCCTGAACCCCGCTTACCCCATTTCCATAGAGCAGGGGGACACACGACAGGGCTCAGGATGGAGGGAGCTTCCTGGCAGCAGCTTCTGTCTCAACTTGCTGATCTACTTAAAAAGGCAGTGTATTTAGAGTGGGGTCAGCGTACTTAAAGGGGCAATGCACATCTCTCTCTCACACACACACACACACACACACACACGGCATGTGTCTCTGTCTCTGACTGACATGCTGTCTCCCCTCCCTCCATTCATGCTGCCTTGTGGTGTGTGAGGCTACATTAACAACAATGGTTTAATCCTTGAGGGCTCAGCTGATTGCTACTTCATCATTTACCAGTAAGGCATTCTCTGGGAAATATCCCACCCTCTGACTTCACCAGCTCAACCAAGCTTCACAATCATCATTGCTGTGTACCAGTATTAAATTGTTTATTTAAAACTTATACTGTGTGTGTGTGCATATATATATATTCTTTCGTCTGGTGAAAAACATTTCCCTGGAACCTAACCCCCCCATTTCCATTAATTCCTATGGGGAAATTGGATTTGCTTAACATTGTTTCACTTAGAGTCACATTTTTCAGGAACATAACTACAATGTTAAGCGAGGAGTTACTGTACCTTCAAAATCTGGGCCATAGCATCTATGTCTACAAAATTACTTTGCTAAGCCTGTGTTCCTTATTTGCCTGCCATGTTGTCCTTCAATGGGTTAATCAGAAGCTCAGCATGTTCACAGAAAGGTGGAACTGAGCGAACATGCAGAAGCAACCAGGGGTTCAGAAAGGCTTGGGGCTCTAGAGTGTAAGTCAGCCAGACTGCAAGATCCTTCTGCTCAAGAAGAGTGTCAGACATGAGGTCTGCACCTGGGAATGTGCATGAGACCCCCCGCAGAGCTAGGAACAGTGTCCAGTTACACCCAGGCCCAGATTACTTAGAAGCAAGTGGGATCCAAAGGTTGGGTCCATTCACAACACATGGGCACCTGTTTGGAGATGGGGACTGGGTCAAGTTGCGACAGATGTTACCCCCCAGCAATGTGACAGCTAATTTGACCAGGTCATCAAAAAAAATCCATCCAACTCCTTTAACTCACACAGCATTGTATGAATTTCATGCTATTATGTTAACTGCCTGTATACTGCTCTGGAGAATGCAATTTAGGCCCCACCTATACCAGTGACATCGTTTCCATAGCGACTAATAGACTTTAAAAAGAGAAATGGAAGGACACTAAACAAAGGGCATAGAAAATAAAAGGAACATTTAACCTTTGTGTAGGGAGACTATCACAAAGCATCTAAGGGTTGTACAATTCAAAAGTGCAGGCTTGAAGATAACGCTGCACTTCCAGAGAGCTTTTCAGACAAAGATGTCAAAATATTTTATACAAACAGATATCAGTATGCCCATTTTACACCGATGGGGAAACTGAGGCACAGAACATTTAACTGACTCATCCAAAATCAGAGGATTCTTATGGCCAAGCTGTGAATACCATCCAGATCTCTTAATTCTCAGTCTGGTACTTTAACCCTTTGTCCATCCATCTATTTTAATGGGCATCAGGCCCAGACCCATTAGATCTAAATCTATTCTAGAATTAAACCTAATTTGTATCAGAATCTCAACTCTCCCACAGTGAGGGATTCAGACCCAGCTCTCTATACAGGATTTTTTAAAACCAAATACTTTCAAATAGAAACCAAACAAAACCACATAGCCTGAAAAAGCATTCATGTATGGGGCAATACAGCACGGGGGAAGCGCAGTGACAAACCCCTGAGGGCCATCAAACCTGCCAGTAAGGGAATCAGCCACAATCTAACCAACGGATTGAGAAAGGCAGGCAAAGAAGGAAGAAACGTGAAGGAGGGACCCAAAAATGTATTAAGAAAATGGAAATCCCACCTAAGTGAAGCCAAGAGAAGAATGGAATTGAGAGCTTCTGAAGAGAAGTAGCCAAAGAGACAAACAAAACAAGATATTACATATATCAAAAGCAGGAAGCTTGTGAGAAATCAGCAGATCTGCTGACTCCAGAGTAAAGAAGTTCTGAAGAGGATAAGTGCATTGCAGAGGCTAAATTTTTTCTTTGCATCAGTCTTCATTACAACATTGCTGGGGAGATATCTGGAAGAGAACAGGTTCAGGGTAGGTAAGGATGATGCACTTTCAGAAATTGAGGTGTCAAAAAAAAGAGAGAGAGAGAGAGAGAGAGAGAGATAGTTTGGGATTATTCTGTTTACTAGTCAGTTTAAGTCCCTACGACCAGATGGTATTCACACCAGAGTTCCAAAGGAATTTTAAAATCAAATAGCCAAGCTCCTGATAAACACACAATTTCACTTTAAAACTGTGTGGGAAGGCTTGAAAATAGCAAATGCGATTGTCTTTTAAAGAAGTTCTGGGTAATCCTGTGAATAGATCAGTAAACCCTAAGCATTTATAAAATTGCGAAAATGGATTAGACTAAACTACTTCCCAAACTGAGATAATCTGTATGGTACATTTTCCCCTAATACTAGTCCCATGAGCAATAGGTTTCATACTAGAAATACATAGCTATAACAATATCATCCTAGCAGGTACCAATTCTCTACAGGGACCTTATGTTTTTGCAGCTTTAATCCAACATACCTGCCCATATCTGGAGCTCCTGTCAGTGCTGCGAACGCTAAAATGTGATTACAGTGGACTATGATTGCTCAAAAAATTACAGAGTCATGGGATTGCAATGAATTTCCCTGTAGGCAGCCGGTAATACAGTGAAGGATCAACCAAGGTGAAAAATACTTGCATGTTAGCGTCTACAGTCATATAATGGGCTATGGACACAGCCTGGTGGTAGACATCAAATCTATTTCAACCCTAATTTAACTGGAAAGTTAGCTGTGAATTTTTATTCTTAGATTATTGACTATACAAACAGAGTCCGTTGCTTGAGATCAGTAGCTGTTTGAGAGACTAGGACATCAAAACTCTTTTCACTGGAAGAACTAACTTGGTACTGAAATGCCTCAGATGATATCACTTGCGTTAATTTGACCCTACATTAACTTTTTGAGCATGCCTACTTTAAAATTTCACCGGATTAAAAGACTATCAGTTTCAGAAATATCTCAAATCTTTAAAATAGGTAATTTAATAGAAATGGTTGAATCTTCCAAGACAGTGAATTTTTAAGAGCAGCCACTAAATTAGCAGCTTTCATCTGAAGTTGAAAATGGCTGGGGAAACCTAGGACAGAAGGGGAGCCAAGTGAGAAAAGGTCCTTCAGTTTTAATGAACATTTGTACAAAATGTTCGCACATTAGAGGCCATTTCTTTCCAATGGATGATGAAGGATGGCATTATGGTTGAAGTACTGACTGTAACTCAGATCTGGTTTGAAGCCCCAGCTCTACTATAGTCTTCTTATATGACCTTGGATAACTCGCTCTGTGTCTCTGGTTCCTCATCTGTGGATGATGAACAATGCCCATCACAATGACGTCTTGAAGTACTACTGTGACACCGAAAGTAATGTCAGTTGTTTCCCTTCATATTTGTACAATGATAAGATGCAGCAATCAGTTACTACAGGAAAGCATTGTATGTTAGATCTGGTTAACAGTTCTTACCTCGGTTTTTGTTATGCTCACCATAAAGTGTTCAATGATCCACCATTCTCTCTCCCATGCATTTTTTGCATTAGACAAAATCATTTTTTGCAGTCGCTATCGCATGTCTACACCGACAGAGACTAACATGTCCAATTAGATGCAACAGTGATTGCTCTGATGTTTATATTTATTTCAAAGTATGAAACATGAAAGAACACCTAATTCAAGAGACTGGGCACATATGACAAAATTAAAAATGCAAACATTTTTTCTTCTCAAAAGAATCAAGGCAGAAAACTGGAACTTTCCCCATTATAGATTCCTGAAAATCCACACCACTACATTTTCCCCAAAGGTGTGTTTCAAATAGATGGGGTTTGCAGCATGACAAAGTATAAGCAAACAAACAAAAAATGGACTATTGCAAACTCTAATGGGATGACCTGCACCATTAAGGGTCAGTGGTCTGGAGGAGTCAGTCCCATACAATTAGCCCAGCTGGGTAAGGGATAGAGGATCCGATTCTTCTACAAAAAGCAGCAGGAAGCTCCAGGAAAGGGTGGATGCTTAGGGGGAGGGACAGACAAGTCCACTAGGAGTGAATAGGCTCCAGCAGTGAACTCTGAGTCTTCAGGGAACAGGGCTCCATGCAAGGAAGGCCTGAGAGACCCCAAGTGAGAAAGAAACTGGGAATATGGACTTGATAGGGCTTTTTGAGACTTTATTTTGGAACTGACTTTAATATTAATAAATCCAGCCCCAAAGGAGGGGCATGCTGCACCAAAACAGAGTGGTTTTGATAGTTTGATTTAAGGGGTCCTGAGCTGAAGAAGAGGGAAACTGTGGCAGGGTACCTGCAGAATGACCTCAGGCCACAAGTGGATGATCAGGAGGTGGCTGGCCCATTTACACAGAGCAGCAGGAGATGCTGGGCACTGAATTTCAAAACTAAGGCGCCCTCATGGAGAACTCTGCCAGCTTCATTCTCTTACATACTAAAGGAGTATGTTGATCTCACCTGCTTCAAATACCTTTGGTAGCCCCATGGTGTCAGATCTAAAGAAACCTTTGTCAACCATCTGCAACCTGGAGCCCCAAACCTGGCACTCTAGCTATCTCCCCTCTCACTTCATCTGTTGCTCATCATCAGTAAACCAAGGTGACATGTGAGGACAAAGCGGTGGAAGGAGACAACTGGGAGGTCACCATATCAATTGTGAAAAAGATTGTGAAGTCCGACAATCCATCCACAGAGTGGATGGGTCAGAGTGGTCTGTCAGAACACAAGTTTGTCCTTGAGATGTCTCTGGAGGCACTCTGGTTTCCTTTGGGAAGGTGAATCATCAGAACAGGCCCTTCGCTCCAACTTCCCCCTCACTGATAGATCTCAAAGTGCTATACAAAGTTGAGTAGATCCATTATCATTCTATAGATTGAGAAACTAAGGCGTAAATAGGTTAAATGACTTTCCCAAGGTCACGAAGGCAGAG
This sequence comes from Lepidochelys kempii, assembly GCF_965140285.1. Taxonomy (NCBI): domain Eukaryota; kingdom Metazoa; phylum Chordata; order Testudines; family Cheloniidae; genus Lepidochelys; species Lepidochelys kempii. The sequence continues at coordinate 23,917,329 of NC_136392.1, read as the reverse complement.
CTGAGAAGATAATCCAGATCTCTTGACTTTCAGTACAGGGCCCTGAGAGTATTGCACCATGCTACCATCCAAGAGCGCCTTTGTCCCAGTTCAGTAATCAATATTCTGGCACTCAACCTGTCAAACTCTCGTGAGCACTAACTGGTTAAGATGGCTGAATGGGAATGGAGGGAAGTGACGTTAATGGTCAGTGCACTACTCAGCTCTTGAAAATTAGTCTTGGCAGCAATAGCTTCCTGCTCTCAATACTTCTGACACTCTCACAATATGGTGAAAAATGATACCTGTCAAACCGTTTTTATAGAGGGTTTTTGTTTGTTTTTTAAGCTTTCATGAAATGCCCCAACGGTGGCAAAAGGCAGGGGGAGAACAGCTGGTCTGTGGTTTGTGTGACTGTCTTTTATAAAAAAAAAAAAAATTAAAGCAACTAGATCAGAAAATATGAAAAATGAAATTCTACTATCAGTGGGGAGAGAAAATGTCCCCTCCAAAAGAAAAGAGAAGCTTGTTCAGTCTTCTGGGGACAACTAATATGCACGGCAATTTCTCAGCTTGCCCCATCCTTCGAAATGGATGGACTGGTGCAGATAAAAGAATCCACTTGAACCTTCAAAAATAACATGAACTCCAACACCTGAGACCAGAAGTTCACATAACTTCCCCCACATCCTGCCACAACCAGCATTTTTCAGGAGTTTTTTTGCTTCTGCATTTTCATCTATGACCAGAAGCCCCGGAATATTAAAAAAATCTGTTCTCGGTGTGTTTCTTGCCTGATCATCAGGAGGAAATATCCTGCCAGAGAGTCCAGGAGAAAAAGCTACTCATGAGATTTCTAGCCCAAGATCTCTGGATAAGCATTCTGAATGACAGGTGCTTATTTGAATTAAGCTTCTGAATCTTTTCAATGTTCATTACTAGTTCATAACGGGTCCATCTCAGATAATGCACAAAGAGATGATCTCTTGCTGCCTTGAAATTTTTTAGTTGAAGATGTCCACCCATAAAGAGCCACCGATGCCGAATGGAAAACTTTGGAAAATACTCCAGATTATACAAATCTGCCACCAAAGAGCGGGATCACGCCCTCATTCTGTGCTGTGCAACCATGCAAGCAAGAGAAGCTTCTCAACATCTCTTTGCAGCAGCAAGACAAGAAAGCAACCTAGCACTTGAGAACACCAGATTGCTCCCAGCTAAGTTACTAGCTCACATCCCTGAACTAGCTTCGAGGCTCTACACTTATAAAAGCATCATCTCTTCATGCCCCATGCATGGCCAGTCAGCAAATTCTACACCTACAACAGGCACACAGCCAACACTGCTCTGCCTCATGCACACAGTATACAGCATAGTTTCCACCCATAAAGTCAGAAGGAATCTTCCCTGTTTTCTTTACAATCAATGGTATTTACATGAAAAACAAGATCTGTGTTTCCAAAGACGTCACCCACTGGTGTGCATTCCCCAGCTAATGGGAATCGCAAGTCTCTGCTTGTGACATCTAGTTTAAGACCGTAGAACTGATCAGTGTTTGCCAAATGGATAAGGATGGAGTTGGGAGGTAAGGAAACTTAATTTCAGGCTTCTCAGAGGGTATTATAAATAATAAAGAACAAAGCATGTTTGCATGGCCTCCTGCCCAATAGCTGCAGGGTGTATTACAAACTAAGAACTGCAATGAACACATGTATTTTAATTTGGATTTTAGAAGCCAACTGCTTTTCAAAGAAGAATGAGAACATGTAAAAGCTCCTGTGTTCTGATTTTTCCCCCCATTTAAACAGTTTGTCACCATTTCACTTACTATTTTATTCATTCTGTTTATGACTATAACCTGCTGTTAATGTTTCACACTGCTGTCTGAACTGTATTCACATAAGTTATTGCTCCCGGTTTTACACCTCAGCAAAGAGCAGCCTGAATTCTGAATCATAGTATTTATACTGTACTGACATTGCTTACAAGACTATTCTGCAGTGTGCATTATAAATATGAGGAGGTTTGTTAGTGGATGATTGCCTGAGCCTACAATTCTTTTAGTCTCCCAAAAAATGGTATAAGAATTTTACAACATCCAGTAGAGGGCTGGGTCACTAAGGTAGCAATAGAGTGCTATAGGATCTTTTGCCTCAAAATCAGGAGTTCAAATCTGGCCTAAGAGTATATTTGTAAATCTGACAGCATTTGCCTGAAATGTCCTACCCAGAAGGAGAGCGTTGATTAATCTGGGAAAAATTTAAGAGGGTTCTGCCAACTCACTACTGCAAGTGTCTCCTCAACCCATCTGGCCATGCAAGTAATGGGGAATGCCTCTGGGAGAAAATCTAGGGTGTCTGCTGAACAATCCCAAGGAAGGAACCTGGGGAACAGCTGTGCTGAGGACGAAATTTTGAACTAAGCTTTTTTATTGTTGATTTCTTGGTTAAAGCCAACCCCCAGGAAGGGACAATGAGGAAGGGCTGGACTTTACCTAGCGAATGGACTGCATTTGGAGAACGGATAGGGAAGATGCCCTGTTCATAGGTAGGGCTGCAAAGCCAGTAACATAGGATGGTTTTAGTGACCTACGTGAAATGCGCTGGTCTTACTGGAGAAGTATCACCACTGCACAAGCCACCAGAATTGCCCCGCTGAGCCTCAATAGCAGTCTCAGCAGAGGGGCCAAAGATTCAAAGGGCAAGGAGACTAAAATGCCTTTTCTGCCCTTAGACATGGTTGCCACAGATCAGAGCTGTGACATACGAGCAGTGTGAGAAGCTTGTGCTAAAGGCCCCCACTCTGTGCCTGCTCTATGAATGAACAATGTGACCCTCCAACATTCTGAGTCTGACATTCTTCACCCGCACTAAACTGACTAGCACAGTGCTCTGAAGAGCAGGTGACTTGCTGATATACAAGATTCAAAATCTGCCATCCTGTCTTGTTTGCTTTTTCTTCTCAATCTTTCCTTCATAGCTTACACCTGCCTCTACTAGAAGCTTGCCAGATGTCTAATTTTACCAACCCTCCCTTAACATTTTAAAAGCAAAACAAAAAGAAATTGCATAATATTGCTAGTTCTGATGCTTTATAGGGATAGGATTTTCTTCCCAATGGTTTTGAAAATAGAAGTTTTAATTGATTCAGCTGTGCAATAATGGTTTAAAGTACAGGCAATGGAAACTTGTACTGGTGGAATGGAGAAGACAGCGGGAAAGGTGATAAGACAAAAGAGCAGATTGTAGGCTAAGTTGAGAAAGGCCTTTAAAATTTAAGGAGTAGAAGACTGTATTTGATGCAGTGGGAAAAAGGGGGAGCAGGCTAAACGACTGACCAGGATGAAGGTCCTTGCATTAGGGTATGTGACAAATGAAGGAGCTGAAGGAGGTAAGATAGGAAATAATGAGGATCTAGATGAGAGTTTTAGCAGTACTTCCAGAAAAAAGGCTGGACTTAGAGATGTTATGGAGTAAAAAAAAATCAGTAACTGAACATGGGCTGGATGAGAGGGGTCTTGAGAGGATACAGTCAAAGATGACCCCAGGCATGGCAGGGAGTGTTGGGGTCTCTAATGATGGAAAAGTGGGGGAGAGAGAGGGAAGACAAGTGGTTTGAGTTTTGGTCATGTTCAGTTTTAGTTTGCTGCAAGACCTCCAAAGAGGATTTGTTAGATCGAGATGCAGAATTGAATGGAGGGAGACAGCTGAGGAGAGGTAGATTTGTGAGTCATTGGGATAGAAAGGGTGGCTGAGGTGGCACTAGCAAATGAGATCACCTAGAGAAAAGGGACAGAGGGTGAAGAATGGTTCAACGAAAGCCCAGTGGAACTCCCACAGGAAGTGGGACAGAGAAAATGACCCAGCCAAATAGATGCATAAGGAACAATTAGGGAGGTAGGACAAGAGCCAGTAGAAGACAGTTGTGAAAAGCAAAGAAGGAGAAGATTTCAAGGAAGACTGATCATCTTTCTCATAGGAAGTCCAGAGGTCAGTAAGGATGGAGCAAGGCCCCTATATATAATATGTAACCTTTGTTCAGCTATTCATGTCTAAAGCCTCAAATTTCAAAAATTCAGGGTCCACTGTGCATGTTGAATCTGGGCATCCCCTTTGCACTCCAGAATCCTGTACTTGTGTGTCACGTACATACATACATACCACTTGATCTCACTTGCAGTTACCTTCTGTGCTTATAAACAAGGGATTGAGAGCACAAAGGAATTGTGTTGACCCACCTTACCCCGAGAATATGACTATCCTTCAAGCTGGTGTAGTAATTCACATCTCGAGGAGAAGCACCTGCACGAGCTCTGATCGCGTAAGCACCCTAAAAATAGAAGGCAGCCGCAGTGGTGTGAGCAGTGGCAACACTGGTGGGAGGAGCTAGCCTCCCCAAGCATGTGCCTACCATCTCCGATGGGTACATATTAGGAGCAGCTAGCCCCTCCCTCCGCTTCTACCACAGCTGCTACGCTCTATTAAACATGCTATTGGATCAGAGCTAGTGCGGATTTGTCTCCTCAATCTGGGAATTACACCTCCAGCATGTAGAGTAGTTTGAAACTTTAGCCCTAACTGTAAATCTAGTGAATGTCAACGCTGCAGAGGTCAAACTCTCACCATGGCCCGATGAGAAATCTGTGTACGTCCGCTATTGGAGTAAAATGAACAATACATTCATTCCACTCGGTATTTCCCCTCTGAGATGGAGTGCCTATTCCCAATCACCAGGGAGCATGGTTTCATTTAGGCACCAGTCAGGTCATGCTGAAAGTAGACAATACAGCAATGCTTTCAAAAGCTGCAACAAAGCAGAAAACTTCTTGACCGAGTTCTGGAAGCACATGCAGTCCCCATGTTATATAGAAGAAACAACTACCAAGTGCAGAAAGTTCATCTATATTCATAACATTTTATCAAACAAAAATTGACAAAGCCACCCTGACACCAAAAAGAGTCAATACAAACCCATTAGCTCCTGCCAACTCTTGCTTTAATTGTCTTATAGGTTAAAATCTAAGGGCATCAAACAGCAAAAGAGGGAATTACCGTGGCATTCTATTTCATTAGCTTTTCATACTATTTGTGCTCAGAAGCTTTAGTATGAATCCCACCAGAGTGTCAGAGGATGCTTTCATTCTTTAATAAAGAATGAAATAGAATTGGATTAGTAGAATTGTATCTCATTTCCCAGTGTAAATTAAGTGAATTAGATGGAAGATTCTGTGCTCTAATTGTGAAGCTTATTACAAGAGCTCACACAGATTAGAACTGAATGCTCTTCTTTGAGTCTTGATTTGTACTTTAAAAGAAGAAAATTGCAGAGTCTCCCAATTGCTCACTGTTGGCGTGAAATGTTACCACACAGGAGCCTCTAATCCTGAAGAAATCTCATTCCTTGGACTCTGAGCCTGGACGCACTGCACAATGACCATTCTTTGCCTGTGAGGGAGGGCTGGCCTATGCAATGCATGTACAGTCCGTGAGTGCAAATGATAACCAGATGTACATATTGGGTAAAAGCAGACACATTAATATATATGCACAAAAATGCAGGCACAAACACCTTTGACTGCACAACACACTGCAAATGGGAGCAACATAACCTCATTTGCTGTGACACTGAGCCTGCGTCTACACAACAAATTACTTTGGTATAATTTATGTTACTCAGGGTGTGAATAATCCACCCCCAGAGTGACATAAGTTATACCAACCTAAGTGCTGGTGTGGACAGCACTATGTCGGCGGGAGAGCTTCTCACAGATGTAGAAGTTATTCAGCCAATGGGAGAGCTCTCTCCCGTCAGCTAAGAGCATTTTCACCAGAAGTGGTACAGCAGCACAGCTACATCGGTGCACCACTGTAAGTGCTGTTGTGTAGCCATAGCCTCAGTCTTGCAGTGCCTAACTTTTAGGTGCCTTCAAAAAGCACAGGAACAACACTGAGTCACAAAGTCCAGGTTAGACCCCAAGGATCCCTGTACAACACGCAGGAAGAGATACATGCCCAAAAATGCAATTCACAAAAGCCAGCAAACTAGGGGAGGAGATGCCTAAGCTAGTCAATGGGAGATGCTGACAGGAGGTGGGTGTTCTGATCCCCACCACTCTCATGGAGATAGGTGCCTAAATCCAGGCAGCAGGGAGCAGTCTACCTCTGTTTAGAGATCCACAGACAGGAACCCCTCTTCTGGAGTCAGGCTGCTTAGGCAACTAATATGCTTTTTGTAAGAATGACTTAGGCAGGCACCTAACAACACACAAAACGTGGGGGAGAGTCGGGAAGGAGAAGAGAGGTGATGGTGTCTACCTTATACAACTTTTTAGCCAAGTGGTTAGAAAACTCAGCCGGGATGCATGGACCCAGATTCAATTTCCTCCTCTGCTGTAGGGAGAGAAAAGACTTGAACAAGACATAACCACTGGGTTATGGGATATTCTGATGTGGGTCTCCCTCAATCTCTCCTCTTGAAGCAGTTCCACTGTATATAAATATTAAAGAGTCATGGGACCAGGGAGATTGAACTTTGGGTCTCCCACCTCCCATGTGGATGCCCTAAGCACCAGGCTACAGAGCCATTCTGTCTCTGGCCCAATGACTAAGTATTTATCAACAATAGAATAGCTTCAACTGGAGAAATAGAGCTCCACAACAGTTCTGTAGTCTGAGCACACATCTGCAAGGTAGGATTTGAACAGAGGTCCCTTCGCCCACTCCAACAGAAGGGGGAGTTGAACGTGGATTTCCATGTCCCAGGTGAGTGCTCTAACCACTGGGTGAAAAGTTCTAAGATTGGCACCACCGCCATCTCCTCATGGTTTTTGAATGCAACCCAATCCGATAGGTGGCCTTTGAGCTTGCCTATTGGATTGGGCCCTGCACAAAATAAACGGGTGACCACCTATCTTCCCCAGTTCATTAGTCTGGGGCCCTAAGGGAGAAAGAGGTGTCTGGATACCTAGAGTGAGGCAGCAATGCACATGACTACAGGCAGAAATATAGAGTCTGGGGGTACTTTTACCCTGAAAGTTTAAGCCCAGAATGAGTTTGGGCACCTACAGAGTTAAGTAGGAGCTTTGTGGATGTCAGTGAAGGCTAAAACTTGGACCTGAGCTGCCTAAGTACCTTTGTGAATTGAGCCCACGCTGCCTAACTTAATGTAATTGAACATGGCCTTTTCAAAGGAGCATAGTGGCAGGAAAGAAGTTTTCATCCGTAAAATAATGGGGTAATGAATGTGCCATCTACTGTCTCACTGATCAAACTACTTGTGAGCCCCATGCCTTATGGGATCTTAAAATTTCACAACACTGGGCTACATTCAGTGAAGCTGGCTCAACCAACCAGGCCCATTGCACTTGGCAAAAGATTCGCACTTCTGCAGGGCAACCTAAATCCTTATGCTTTTTTTCCTTCCTTCTCTTCCCTGAACTGGATGGTCATTTTTCATTATTTTGTGTTTCAATTTTTCATTATTTTGTGTTTCATCCTTAGTGATGACACTGATGCTTTCTGATATGTCAAACAAGGCATATTGTCAGTTTAAACTCCTTATTAGACTTGAGATAATTGCTACAAAAGCCCAACTGGGAGAAAACATAGAAAGCCCAGTTTTTTCTTCATCTAAGAACATACACATAATGGCAGTGTCCCATATGCCACAGTGAGCAAATGCTGTCTTTTCACTGGAAAATATTGCAACAGTGTACACAAACCAGAAGTTTCCCCTTTACTCTAAGTTGCCTGCTTTAGAACTGGTCCCTTGGAATTCTAAATTGGTTCTCTCCTTTCAGAATACTGGAGATTACTGTAGTTTATGATCTTCTACACTATACATTTTTCTCCTTTAATGATCTATTATATCAGTCTGCAATATCCAACTAAGACTTTACATCAGACTAAGGCTAGGGAAGCCTGTTACTCTGTGAGGCTGTACCTGGTACATAATAGTGCACATTCATAATGCCAACTACACTTGCTGTCCATCAAAAAGTCAGGTCCTCCTAAAAGTAGTCTGCCCCAGCTTTAGTTATGGCTCATGTTCTTAACTCCATGAACCGCTCGGGCTCATCTATCATGTGTTATTAAATCCATTTCAGATTTCTGCATGAGCAAGCTGCTAATCTCCCACAGGGATGGACGACTTAAACTCAACAAGCACCGGAAAAAAGAAAAGGGGGGTAAAAAAAAAAGGAAAGGAAACGCAGAAGCTGTGAAACATGTAATTTTGGGTCAACTCAAGTTCAAGCAGCTTCATCAGTTGCTATGCTACCAGTTTATGAATTGGGAAAGGATGAAGGCAACGAGGTTTTATAGCTTCGTCTATAGAGGCTATTTAGCAACTTTTGCTTTGTGGCACATCCCTATCTGCAGAAAAAAGGATTGCTAGTCTGTAAACTGCTGAAATGGCAAGCGACTGGAAGTACCAACTACTATGAGCAGTGTGGAATGGTTTGTCTGGATTGATTAAGTAACTTAATCCATAGCAACCTGCTAGGTTTGCAGTGAGAGCCTAAGGCAGGATTCATTTCATTTCATTTAAGGAAAAATGCAGAATTAAACATCCACTACCATCCGCCTCCCCACAACCAGCCATCTAAGGTACAGGGAACAGATGCAGAGAAATCAGTGGGACAGACATAACGATTAGAACGGGGTTTGAAAATGAAAGGCCAACAATGCAGAAGAAATTCCAGACACAACGGTGTCAGGCCTACCATTTCACTGCTGGTTCTGCTCTCACCTCTAACCTCAGTATTTTCTAACATACCCATCACCCTGGTATCACAGTACCAGTCCACAGGACTACCATACACACATGCAGTGTTTTCAATGCACTCTGTGTGCACTGACTAGTTAATCCTCACAACCATGGGCGGCGGGAGGACCCCCCCTTTGGGGAGGCTAGCCCCACAGCCCCACCCCTTCCAGACGAGGCCTCGCCCCCCCACAGCAGGAGCCCTGGGCCCCCCCCCCACCCACTCCCATGGCTGGAGAAGTCCCGGGCTGGCTGAACCCCAAGCTGCCCCCACCCCGCCACTGGAGGAGCCCTGGGCTGGCCCCAGCTGTGCTGGCTAACTGACCCCAGCCCCAGGCCAGCCCTAGCCACCCCCGGAGCTCTGGCTGGCTGGTCTACCAACCTGAGCCTGGGGCTGGCCGACCCAAGCCCCAGGCCAGTCCTAGCCCCAGGCCAGAGAATGGGAAAGGCAATGCACCTCACCTCCCAAGACCCACAGATGCCCAGCAGAACAACGCTGTGCTTTTGATATGTGCCATGCAGGTTCCGGGGGTGGCTGAGGAGGCATTATCTGCTGCTCAGCTTTCCGGGTTCATCAGTCATCTCTCTGGAGTCCAGGGAGAGGACTGATGAACCCAGAAAGCTGAATAGCAGATACTGCCTCCTCAGCTGCTCCGGAACCTGCATAGCGCATAATAATAAGCAAAAACCCACAACCTGGGTGTCCCCCAGCAATGGCTCTGCCCAGGAAGGCTTAGCCTTCTCTGTGCTATTATACCTGCCGCCCATGCTCCCAACACCCTGGCGAGGCAAGTATTATAATCCCATCTGAGAGATGTGAAAACAGGTAGAAATTAAGGGATGGCCTTAGGGTCACAAAGGAGGACTCTGGCCCCCTGCTCTCATCACTAATAAAGTAATAATAAATTATAATGCCACCACTTAACTCTTATATGGCACTTTTCAAAATTAAATTGCAAAATGCTTTACAAAGGGGGTTGGTATCATTATCCCCATTTTACAGATGGGGAAACTGAAGCACAGAGCAGTGATGTGACTTGCACAAGGTCACCCAGCCAGGCCAGTGGCAGAGCTGGGAGTAGAATCCAGCCTCCCCTACTAGACTGTACTGCCAACTTAGCAAAATGGGGTCATGGGGATGGTGTTACAGGTTTAGGGATTTTTTAGTCTGTAAAAGGATGAAACTCAAGTTTCAGCCAATGGGACTTTTCCCCTGCAAGGAGGGAGACGCCTTTTGCAGAAGACCCTTTTTGTCACATTTAGCCACTGAAGGTCAGAGAAGAGCAGTAGTAATGGTGTTTGGTGCTAATGCCATAGTGATGCATAGCAAACATCTTTTGATGTTCTGGTTGCCCACAGAAGTAACAACATGACAGCATGATGTACCTAGAACATCGGGTCAGCACTGAAAGGATTTAACTGCTATATCTACACTGCAAGAGGCAGCAGCAAAGTTTTAACCACTTAGCAGAACTTTGCTGTGACAGGATACCCCATGCATATGCATCCCTCACATTGTCATGGGCAAGAATCCAGTTGGGATCGCTCCATTTGTACGAAGCAGCTCTGCCAGCTGAGTCAGAAGCGAGCCTTTCTGGCAGGAGTTGGGCTGAGCTTGTCTCTGCTGGAAGTCACTCTGCAGATCTTACACTAATATTTATGGGGGGGGGGTGAGGAATGTGCTCAATGCAGAAGGCAAGAACAGGCTTTGATACTTATCACAGCTCCATTTCATTCACCTTCTATGATTCACAGTTTTTACAATTAAGATTTGCTTGATGCGGGGGGAGGGGGAGGTTGGAATTGAAGGTTCCTTTGTCTTGGCCTTCTCTCCATGACCTCAGAAGTGGTCCTCAGACTCATAAGGGGGTACATAGGCCCTTCGGGTGGTGGCACAAACAATACACTCCACACCTGTGTCCTTACGATGAGCTCCACCAAAACAGACAGTAGTACGGGGGGTTGGGATGTTAAGCCTCAGCAAGGACTCCTGAGTTTTCCTATTCCTGCCTGGGAGTACTTCCCTTAATTGAGGGTAACTGCGGGGTGGGGTGAGAGACCTTGGAATCCTACCATATTTATTCCTTAATCAAGTGCAGCTGAGTCTAATTAGGCTCAAAACCTTGAAGTGGTGGGGTGGAGGGAAACAAAAAACAAGAGACAAGGCTGCCTGCCTAGAAGCCTGGACAATGCCTTCCAAAAGCCATTCTTAAATGACACTGGAATTTAAAGCATTGGGAGTATGGCCAGGTCCCTGCCTGTCTTATTCTTCTTCCGTTTAAATTAGAATGGATAAAACAAAAATTGAAAACCCAATAAACCTTTGCTAACCTGGGTCTCCAGCAGATTTGCAGTCCAGTTTTATCTACCATTGCTCTTCCACTCACCCCAAACGCATGCTTAAACCAAGGGGCTCCAAAGCTCCTTTCAAGCACTTACTATTCATCAAAGCTATTCCTATCATGTTTTATTTGGCGTGTCACCAAAGGGCACTGCACACCAAGTGGGAAGCTCCAGGAGCAGACATACATAAGAGAGGCTGACCACTTCCAGACCCTGAGAAACGGAAGGACCTTCTTAATGAACTTCTCTTAGAGGTAGGATATTATGGGAGGGGGAAATGACAGAGGCCTGGGGAAAACCTCTGAAGTTTGCAGCAAGCTTGGATGTGGAGATGGACCCAAATGCTAGCAGTTTTCAAGAAAGTTTCTGAGTAGTACAATATCCAGGCCATTTAATATTCCTTATGTACCAGAACATCCCCATTCACTCTCAGAATGACATTACTTGCATTATAATTTACATCTATGGAGTGCCTTTCATCCAGGAATCTCAAAGCACTTTACAGCAGTTAATTATGTTTCCCCATTATGCAGACAGCAAATAAGCGGCACAGCCAGAAATGTAGCTGAATCATTCCAGATGCCTATTCTTTAGCCAATAATTTATACGTCAGTGTAAACAATCAGCAAGCTGATAAGAGCAGAGCATAGTGAATGTTAGGATTGTTACTTCTGCAAATGGAATCACATTTTCTAGCTGAGTGTCTTGAAATTACTTGGCTTTTACAGATGCAGACTAACTTGGCTACCCCTCTGATACTTGAAATTACATGGTGACTTTACCAATATACAGGGGTCTAGTTTCCCCTCATGACATGCATGCTCTTCCAATATAATGTAAATGAGAGCTCTGTGTATGGAAAAAAATGGGAGAATATGCTCCATAATGTGCCAGGACACCATATCCCCTTTAACTATTCTTTAACTTGCATTTTTACACTGATGATCATGAATTCCCCAACTTACCCCCACCCCCTGACGAAAACAAAAACTTTCCACAACTTCTGCTTCCAAGTGCCATTTGGAGAATATCTGAGCATCAGCCCTGTTAGCCCTCACCATGCTCCAGGTCCAGGAGGCATTTTTCAAAAAATGCTTTTTCTGTCCATTTTGGTTTATGTAGACATACCTTGAATAGGCCTGCAGTCCCTGAATTTCCTCACACTAAAGTATTGCTTTAAAAACATCTAACACTGCCCAGATAGCTGCAAAAGTCTGCCTGCTTTAACAACTCATCTTATGTATCAGCTGTTTTCTGTAATGTCCCACTCCTTTTTCTCTGTTCACACTAAGCACATTCATATAAAAACAACAGCCCATTTCTTCCATCATGTTTTAGTCTAAACATGGAACTACATCCAGTTCCACACAATCACACTGAAATCATGCAACTGGGTAGATAATATAGTGTGTGAGACAGACTGGTTACAATAGTGCGTGAGATAGACTGGCTTGGTCAGTTAATGCTTACTAATATCTATCATGGGTAATAAGCCTCCTGCATAGTCAGCCGCAGGATTAGAACCCAGAATCTTCAGTACCACAGAACAGACAGCTACCACTGGAGCTGAAAGAGTAATTACATCAACTGGTAACAATAGCAGACTAGTCTCTTCTAGCAGAGCAGCCAATGGATGGCACACTTTGCCAAACATGTTCCCAAACCTTAGCCTAACTTGGGGTCCAAATTCAACACCAGGGGCCCAGATTGCACTTTGATATAACTACTTCCATGGCATTACATCAAATATGAAAGTGGCTCAAAGTAGTTAAGACCAAATCATGTCACTGCTTTGTGAACTGTTTCTTATTCCGAAGAGGATTCTGCAGGAGGGAGAATTATTTGTGAGACCAGAGCTTGATAGATGGTCATCTCCTTCATCCCTATACAAGTCAGATCCCCTTTAATAAACACCCGTAGAGCTTTCAGTGAGGTGATAGCCCTGCATCTGGAACCCATCCACTAACAGCATTTTAAGATTAAACAATAATGTTGTAAAAGCAAAGAACAAATGTGCAATTTTAAAAAAGTGTGCAGAGGGAATACACCATCCCAAACTTGGAGAAACTAGTTTTGATATATGATCGTTTCTCCACCACAGAAGTGGGGTAAGGAATCACAGGAAGTTTGACTGGTGGACAAGCTTGTCTTAGAGGAAGCTTTTCCTCTCCTTCATCTTTAAAAGGAACGTGTCTATTGACCCTTACACATGGAAACAGCCCACAGGGAGACCAGTTTGGGAGGGAAATGCAGAGATATGAGCTGAGTGGAAAGAGAAAAGTAGACTATTGAGAAGGGGAAAAGGAACTACAGCTTTAAACACTCTTATTTTGAAAGATGAATGTGCAGACGCCCAGTCAACATGCATACTTTTGACCTGGTACCTGCAGTTTCTCTGCCAAAGCATTCCTCTCTGCCCACCCTACAGGTTAACGTTGAGCATGTTATTACTCCATCTAGAGGTGTGACTCTTGCCCATGGCTTTTTAATGCGTGTTCAGATTGCAGTTAATGTGCTGACTTAATGGACTGAAAGTTCCCTAAATAGTTTGGGTCCCTTTGTGTTATATGTTGAGCATCTACCAGAGATCCAGCACATGTTGTTCGTATTGGTGGTTAGGGACACGTCAAAAATGACAAGATGAACAAACTGTCTCCCTGAATCAGGTTGCATAGAAGTTTCGAATCATGCCCTGCAAGAAGGATTATCACGATGTGTGAGGATTCAGCTTCCCAACTCAATGTAGCAGCTATTCCCTTAGATTCCATTTTCCTGTGCTTGTGTCTGGGGAGCCTCTGGGTGAAGAAGGTCAGTAGTGACAGAACCAGCAGTGGCTGGGTTACTAAACTGAAGATCTGGCTTGGAACCCTGAACATTTGTGCCTTTTGAATCCACTAAAACAAATACCAAAAGCAACATGTATTAGATTTACATTTAGCACATACTCTGGAGATATTAAAACACATAAGGGTCTATTTTCCCACTGGTGTGTATATGTGGAACTCCCACCGCTACAGACTGGTAGAGATTTGAAAACAGAGTCCACAAAACATTTTTTTTTCTATTTTACTGTCACATATACTTTATGCAAAAAATGAGTTAGTTGCTTCATTGCCACATAATGTATCAGATATGGAGGTCAAAACTCACCTTTAACCTTGATATATTCCTACTGAAGCACTCAGATTTCAAATGGATCTCGACATTTCAGACAATGCTGACTGATTCATTGTGGCCCTGGTGATTTGTTTATTCATGAACACCCAAAGAACAGTTAACTCTGTGCCTTCTTCTGCTCTACCAAATACTGCTCAAAATCCAGGTCAATTCCAGCAGAGTAAATGAAGATAATACAGTAAGGCAAATGAGTCTATTCCTCAATTCTCGAGTAATCTGAAATAGCAATAACTTCTTATCCCACATGAACTAATTGATAGGAACCAACTCGAGACGGAAATAATTCACAGACAGTGAATTATGCTTGCTTTGAAAGCATTTCCTGCTGAGTAAGACCCTAGCAGAGCTCCCCAGTCTACCAGTCTACCAGATAGGATTAAAAAGAAACTTGAAGAATTTAGGCTACAGAATAACTTAGCTATCAGTGTTCTCAAGAGGAAAATCATTCCCTGTCTACCAGGTAGTTGTGCTAGAAACCTGCTAGCAAAAGCCATGTTTAAACTTCTACAGAAAGCATGGTTCTCTGGACTCTAATGTGAACAGATTCCATGCAGCCCAGTCATGAGCGTTACTGTAAATTGTTGCTGTGGCAATATCGCAATGACCAGGAGTGCAGGTGGGGCATGAACAGATGAGGGACATGGAGCTTCTATGTAATACATTTATGAATAATGTGACTATATTCAGGCAAATCCTGAGAAACAAACAGGAAGACAAAATAATGGCTCAAAATAAGATACCCCTCAGCAAATACTTGAGTGTTGTGACAGGACAATGGGAAAGCCATGTCTCAAAGAGATCTGGCATGACTGCTCGCTGAGCCCACCAAACTGGTTTGGGTAAGCAGGTCTAACGGCTGAGATCAGACACCAAAGAGCTGGATAGAAAATCACTGTCTCTAGGAGGGGATGGGTTGCTGTGGAGTTGGTCAGATTGACACAGGCACCCCTGGGGATGTCTGAAGAAGGTAGGCCTGCCTGGATCACCATCCCAGGACGATAGGGCTTCAGGCAAGACAGACATGCCAGCAGACTGTTTTAAAATTCTTTTCTCTAATTGTTTTATTTCTACCATTAAGATTAAACAATACTTTGGTTTCACAAAGGGTGTCTGGTCACTTTATTCACCACTGGTCAAAGACTGCTGAAGGGCTGAACTGCGGGTGCCAGACTTGTTGGGTAAGCGTGGTTGATCCACAACATACTATAGCCTAGGGCTGGTCTAAGAGTGGAAGAATTGCATGATTCCGTGTCCCCTCTCCACCCCACCCCCCGAGACAAAGTCATGAGACTCGACACCTGAAGGGGTACCCTCAGAGGGACCAGAAAGGGAATAGAGGTGAAAGCTAGCCCTGTAACTATAACAGAACTCTTCAGAAGCCAAGACTCAGCTTGATTACAAGTGTTCTTGATAATTAACAAGTGAAGAGAAATACATAACACGGAAGAAAGCAGCAGACTGAAATATATTCATTCCATTTGAAAACCAAAGTTTTCCAAGAGGCATCAGCAGCTGTTTAACATGTCATGTTTCTGTATCGGAATTTCCTCCTCTGATGATTTTGGCCTCTGACCACTGTATAACTTTTATTGAAAGTTGTTTGAGTAAAACACAGAGTACAGTGAACCCACATGATTTAAAACCATTACATACACATTTGTGATAAACTACTAGTTGGAACATGATCTGCCATGGAATTATCATGCTCTTGCTTTATTTTTAACACAAAGTATCACTATATTTCCATGTAAATGAGTAAATGACATGGGTTGCCTTCCATCCGGTACAAATCAGCAACAGGTGCATATACTGTACATAGGAACTTAGAAGCTACAATACCAGAACAGACCAGTGGTCCATCTAATCTGATGTCCTGACTAAAATGCCTGTAATTCACCCTGGAGTCTCACCTCTTTATGCGCATTAAAATATCCCCTATTAATATAAATAGAGGTTATACACATGACTAGAAAGGACAGACGTAGCAACAACAGGTGCACACACATTTTCCCTTTTTTTAAGGGGTGCGTACTAACTGCTTTGAAATTTATTGTGCATGTAAACTCCAAGAAACTGCATGTAGAATTTTAACTAAAGACACATTATACTATTATTTGCAAGGTTAGCTTATCACTCATGACTGCCTGTGGCACCAGTTCATCATTTTCGTTCACAGTCCTTACAGTCCAAGATAACACATACAAAGGCCATTTGGTGACCATGTAGCAACCACAGCATTAATTCTTCACACTATCTTGTAAGTAAATGTGTATTCACAATGGAAGAATGCCTGGTATTTTATAATGTCAGCATGATGGATGACACAGAGAACACACAAACAGTAGCAAATAGGCACTATTCCATCACAAAGGAGGGTTTCTGCCCTACCTAGACTCTCAGTTGCAGTCTGGGTGGTAAAGCAATTAGAGTGTCGCTATTTTTCAACATATTCTGGGGACAGCAGTTGAGTCAGGCCAAAGTATTAGCTGTGTGAAATGTGTTTAATGCTCTCACATTCATGCACCACTTTCAATCTTGCCTCCCCAAAACTTCCACAATGGTTTCCAAACTGAAGACTTCATCATGGCTTTGGACTTTTGCACACTTTCTTCTGAGGGCATAATATGGAGATCAATATACACAATTCAATTCACCCACTGTGGACACGTGAGTTATAAAGTGAACCCAGATTCCATTTTCTGAACAGCAGGCTCACAGCTATGGACCTGCCTTCCACTAGATATTAGAATAACCATGGATCTTACTGCCAGAAGCAAGATCCTTCTTATAACATTAGCCTTCCCCCAATACCTTCTGAAAATGGAAGAACAGTTTTGACACACCAGTAGGCAAAGGGGGCGATTACAGTCCTCAGGCTACTGTATATTATAATACTATTAGTGCATGCTTAGATACCCCAGTCATATGTGCAATATACATACTAGGTCAATGACAAAATATACCCCAACAGTATACTGTATTACATGACAAGCGAAGAATATGGCCCGTTGAAATGTCAGGGAATTAGGTAGGCAAAATACAATTCTAGCATGTCTAAGAGTGGTCTCAATGGAGTCAATTTAATTGTAACTATTCATCTTTAGTTCCAGCAGAAAACACAGTTCTCTGCTTTCAGTTTGCTCACAGGAAAAGGATCACTGAGATTTGGACTCAAAGGCCACACTTTTCAGAAGGATAGCCTTGTTTTTGCAAGTGTAATTCGTACCTCCAAATTTTACAGCTTCCTCTATTTTAATCAGAGGCACAAACCAGGAATCTTGAGTTGTCAGGACTTGGATTTGTGCCTGCAATTCACTCTATGGAAGAAGTCTGAACTTGACAAAAAGTAAATTTGGGCTCCAGGTTGCCTGAACAATCAGGACAAAAAGACCGATTAGGTTTCCTAGTTCAACCTCTTGAAATCCAAGCAACAAGTGTTCTGATGGAATTTAACACGTCTCAGCACACAAAGTTCATTTTCCCACTCTAGTCCGCAGAAAGGTTTTTGCCAGCCTTGAAACAAAGAGACAATCCGACTGCTGACAGAATACACCATGGAATGAAGAGAGCAGAAGGTTGGTGTGGCACACCCCCACAGATATACAAGTCAATACCTTTGTTCATTGGTCAGAAAACACTCCATCAGCTAACATTTATAATTAGCCAACTTGACCCAAATGGCCTTTGCAAGTGTCTTTGAAGTGTTTTTACTTGAATGCCAAGTTACGAACCTATACATTTCTGTTTGATTTGTGAAGTTCAATGCCACCTCTAGACATTTAACAGCAGCAGCATCTAGCTCTTCAATCAACACAACCTCAAGAGACCTACAGTAGTCACATGAAAGGGAAATAGCTTCATGAAAACATCAGTTTTATGAAATTCCATCTGAGAAAGTTAATTACTTGGCTAGATTAATTCATCACTGAATTGCAAACAGTTCTTTCCCTCTGAAATCATAGCACACAGAGCTATGATGCTAAGCTAGTGCATCAGCATCATCCAGATGAAAAGTATTAACTGGACATCAAAGGCATAGAGTAATAAAAATCTATACACCTAATATCTTATTAAAAATAGAACTCCTTTAATTGGGCTAAGGTAAAACAGCAGCAGCTCTATCTGCTCAGAGCAAGTTTCACTTGTCTCTGGGAAGCATATATTGCTTTCAAATTCATCAGGATTAAGAGAGAGTGGTCTCAGTGAGGCATTATCTCCAAGCAAATTTATCAGCTTTCATAGTCCATCTTAAGGTGCCTGTGAACTGAGACTCAGTTGTTCATAGATTCTAAGGCCAGAAGGGACCATGAGTCATTATAAAATCATGAGTGGTGTGGAGACAGTGAATAAGGAAAAGTTATTTACTTGTTCCCATAATATAAGAACTAGGGGCCACCAATTGAAATTAATGGGCAGCAGGTTTAAAACAAATAAAAGGAAGTTCTTCTTCACTCAGCGCACAGTCAACCTGTGGAACTCCTTGCCAGAGGAGGTTGTGAAGGCTAGGACTATAACAGGGTTTAAAAGAGAACTGGATAAATTCATAGAGGTTAAGTCCATTAATGGCTATTAGCCAGGATGGATAAGGAATGGTGTCCCTAGCCTCTGTTTGTCAGAGGGTGGAGATGGATGGCAGGAGAGAGATCACTAGATCATTACTTGTTAGGTTCACTCCCTCTGGGGCACCTGGCATTGGCCACGGTCGGTAGACAGAATACTGGGCTGGATGGACCTTTGGTCTGACCCAGTATGGCCATTCTTATGTTCTTATGACCACTGTGATCACCTAGTCTCTCCTCCTGTGTAGCACTGGCCAGAGAACTTCCCCAAAATAATTCCTAAGAGCAGATCTTTTAGGGAAACTTACAATCTTGATTTAAAAATGGTCAGTGATTGAGAATCCACCACAACACTTGGTAATTTTTTTCAATGATTAATTACTCTTACCGTAAAAAAAATTATGCCTTACTTCCAATTTCAATTTGTCTATCTTCAACTTTGAACCATTGGATCATGTTATACCTGTATCTGCTAGTCAAACAGAATATTTATTCCCCATGTATATACTTACAAACTATAATTGAGTCACCCATTAACCTTCTCTTTCTTAAGCTAAATCAGTGGTGGGAAAACTACGGCCTGTGGGCAACATCCAGCCTGTCAGACCTTTTAATTTGGCCCTCAAACTCCCGCCGGGGAGCAGGGTCGGGGGCTTGCCCCGCTTTGCTGGTCTGACACTCCCTAGCCCCCGACTCACACTTCCTTGATGAGCACCATCTTCCCACAGGCAGAGCCACACTGCGCAGGCGTGACCGGCACCGCTTCCCCAGACTTCAACACACTGTTTCCGGGATCGGAACCCCACCCCTACGCAGCAGAGCGCCCAATCCCCGAAGCATCAGCTTCCTCATGCCAGCCTCTGCCCACGCTAGCCAATGAGCAAGGCCAGCAGCATCGCAGGATACCGCCCTCGAGACTCTTGAAACCACCCAGGGGGCGCAGCTGACGCAGCTAGGGTGCCTCCGCCCATGGCAGTGCCTGGTATGGCTGCCTTGGTCTCACTGCTGGCAGGACTCCTAGGAGACCCTAGTACTACCGCTGTAGAGCCTCCCCTAAACACGCCACACCCCATGAGTCCCTCTCCCCCCACCTCAGTAACATCCCTTATAAAGCCCCCCTCTGAATAGCTCTGAATTGTTAATTTTGTGAGCATTCATGGCCCGCCATACAGTTTCCATACCCAGATGTGGCCCTCAGGCCAAAAAGTTTGCCCCGCCTGAGCTAGATTGAGTCTATCATTAGAAGGCATGTTTTCTAATCCTTTAATCATACCCATGGCTCTTCTCTGAATCTTCTCCAATGTATCAACATTTTTCTTGAACTGTGGGCACCAGAACTGGACAGGGAATTCCTGTAGTGATTGTACCAGTGCCAAATTCAGAGGTAAAATAATCTCTCTACTCCTATTCAAGAATCCCCCTTTTATGGATCCCAGAATCATATTAGCTCTTTTGGCCACAGCATCACACTGGGAGCTCATGTTCAGTTGATAATCCATCATGACCCCCAAATCTTTTTTCAGAGTCACTGCTTCCCAGGATAGAGTCCCACATACAGTAAGTATGGCCAACATTCTTTGTTTCCAGTTGTATACTTAGCTGTATTAAAATGCATTATTTGCTTGCATGCAGTTGACCCATCCACTTCATTATTTATCACACCCCCAATCTTTCTATCATCTTCAAACTTTTTTCAGTGATATTGTGGTATTTTCTTCCAGGTCTCTGATAAAGATGTTAAACAGCATCAGGACAAGAATTGATCCATGCAGGACTGGCTCAATGACAATCCCCCATTTACAGTTACATTTTGAGACTGATCAGTTAGCCAGTGATTTATACAGACAGTAATAGTACGTGCATCCTGCATGCAATAGTGAATGATTTCCATTTGCACTGTTACTTTGATTAAAATATGAACTGGGGTATTTAGTAGCCGTGTACAGGGTGGAAATCAGTTGGTGATCCTCTACCCACTGACATCCCTATGCGCTCTGTTACATTAACTACCTTTCAGAACGTTCCTATGGGTATGTCTACACTACGAAATTAGGTCAAATTTATAGAAGTCGCTTTTTTAGAAATTGCTTTTATATAGTCGATTGTGTGTGCCTCACACAAAATGCTCTAAGTGCATTAAGTGCATTAACTCGGCGGAGTGCTTCCACAGTACCAAGGCTAGTGTCGACTTCCGGAGTGTTGCACTGTGGGTAGCTATCCCACAGTTCCTGCAGTCTCCGCTGCCCATTGGAATTCTGAGTTGAGATCCCAATGCCTGATGGGGCAAAAAACATTGTCGCGGGTGGTTCTGGGTACATGTCATCAGGCCCGCCCTCCCTCCCTCTGTGAAAGCAACGGCCGGCAATCGTTTTGTGCCTTTTTTCCTGAGTTACCTGTGCAGACGCCATACCACAGCAAGCATGGAGCCCGCTCAGCTCACTGTCACCGTATGTCTCCTGGGTGCTGGCAGACGCGGTACTGCATTGCGACACAGCAGCAGCAACCCATTGCCTTGTGGCAGCAGACAGTGCAATAGGCCTGAAAACCTTCCTCATCGTGTCCAAGGTGCTCCTGGCTGCCTCAGTAAAGTCGGTCAGGAGAGCCTGAGCAGACATGGGCGCAGGAACTAAATTAGGAGTGACTCGACCAAGTCATTCTCTTTAGTCCTGCAGGCAGTCCTATTGTACCATCTTATGGTGAGCAGGCAGGAGATGAGGATGGCTAGCAGTCCTATTGCATCATCTTCTGCCGAGAGCCAGACAGAAGAGAGCCAGACTGCTGCCAGCCAAAGATGTAAAAGATAGATGGAGTGGATAAAAACAAGAAATAGACCAGATTTGTTTTGTATTCATTTGCTCCCCCCTCCCTCCCTCCATGAAATCAATGGCTGACAATCATTTTGGTGAGGTCTGTCGGGGCGCCTTGAAAACTTTAATGGAGATTCAGTTCTGCCTGAAGTACCAGAGGGAGGGATAGCTTAGTGGGTTGAGCATTGGCCTGCTAAACCCAAGGTTTTGAGTTCAATCTTTGAGGGGGCCATTCTGTGTGACAGTTGTTTTTGTTTCTCCTTGATGTAAAGCCACCCCCCTTGTTGATTTTAATTCCCTGAAAGCCATGTCGTCAGTCGCCCCTCCCTCCGTCAGAGCAATGGCAGACAATCATTCCGCACCTTTTTTCTGTGCAGATGCCATACCACGGCAAGCATGGAGCCCGCTCAGATCACTTTGGCAATTAGGAGCACATTAAACACCACGCGCATTACCCAGCAGTATATGCAGCACCAGAACCTGGCAAAGCGATACCGGGCGAGTAGGCGACAACAGCGCGGTGATGAGAGTGATGAGGACATGGACACAGACTTCTCTGAAAGCACGGGCCCTGGCAATGCGGGCATCATGGTGCGAATGGGGAAGGTTCATGCGGTGGAATGCCAATTCTGGGCTCAGGAAACAAGCACAGACTGGTGGGACCGCATAGTGTTGCAGGTCTGGGACGATTCCCAGTGGCTGCAAAAGTTTCTCATGCATAAGGGCACTTTCATAGAACTTTGTGACTTGCTTTCCCCTGCCCTGAGGCACAAGAATACCAAGATGAGAGCAGCCCTCACAGCTGAGAAGCGAGTGGCAATAGCCCTGCGGAAGCTTGCAACGCCAGACAGCTACCGGTCAGTCGGGAATCAATTTGGAATGGGCAAATCTACTGTGGGGGCTGCTGTGATGCAAGTAGCTAACACAATCAAAGATCTGCTGATATCAGGGGTAGTGACCCTGGGAAATGTCCATAGTTGCTTTCTCCATATATGATGGCTCAAGAGGCAGGCATGGATCAGCAGAGAGCTGCAGACTGAAAATGTCTCATTAACAATACCTCCATATTCTACTTCAGAATAGAATGCTACCAACTGTGATATATTTAAGGCCATCCTGAATGATCTGTGTCCTTCTCCCTTTCTGTCCTTATGTGGAAGTTAAGATTGGTTGGGGCACTCTGCTGTCTGTGCCTTGGATAGTATTTCCTAGGACCAGCAATACAGTGGGATTGTTAGATCCTTATTCATTAAAAAGAAAAGGAGTGCTTGTGGCACCTTAGAGACTAACAAATTTATTTCAGCATAAGCTTTCATGAGCTACAGTTCACTTCATTGGATGCATCCAATGAAGTGAGCTGTAGCTCACAAAAGCTTATGCTCAAATAAATTTGTTAGTCTCGAAGGTGCCACAAGTACTCCTTTTCTTTTTGTGGATACAGACTAACACGGCTGCTACTCTGAAACCTGTCATTATTCAATAAAGTTACTTCCTGTGGTGGTTATCCAGAGTTTTATGATCTTCATACCACAGTGGAAAAAACATGGGTTAGGAAGGCTTTCAGTTGAATTCCCAGAATGGCAGTGAATGCAAGCACCCATTAGATATAGCCATTGGACAACAACAATAACAGGTACTGGAAATAGCTGCTCTGTTCAATTTAATATGAAGGACCCAGACTCTATAGCGATGGACACTATAGAAATGCACTATACAGATATTTATACGAAGAGTAGTCTGAGGCGCCCTTGCCCATTAACCTTCAAGACTCGGTATGAGGTCCTGTTATTCCCTTGAGCTTTTGCCTAAGTGGGGTAACTGTCTGAAATACTTTGGGGTGGTGAGAAATTCTGTAAAATTATATACCGATATAGGACTGGAAGGGTCTTTCTGGATCATTGAGTCCAGTCCCCTGCTATAGCAGGCAACCCCATCATATAATCCTGTTCACAAATTTATCAAGCTCCAACTTAAAATCAGTTAGGTTGTTTGCTCCCACTACTGCTATTGGGAAGCTGTTCCATAACCTCCATCCTCTGAGGGTTAGAAACCTTTTTGTTTCCCCTTTATTCAGGGGTGAAAGTAACATAGAAAACTTACCTGTATGGGCGCTCAGCTCTGGGCCCCTGGAAGTGGCAGGGCCTTGGGCGGAAGGAGGTGGGGCTGGGAGGTCAGCGTACTGGCCGGTCCCGGCAGCCACTTCTTATCAGTATGCCATCCCGGCCCATGCCGGCCTACTTTCACCCCTGACTTTATTCAAAATTTGTTTTAGACATTTTTGTCTATGAGCAGACAAGGTGACTTGGAGGGCTCATTTCACAAACCTGTGAATTTTTAACCCCCCCACAGTATCAATTCTTCAAGTAGAATGACGGAAGGAGAGATGATTCCTGCCCTGTGGAGTTGTGAAATGGGGAGCAAAGCTTCTGGGGAAGAAGAACACAGAGCAAACCACACAACCTTTATAACAATGCATTTCCAAGTCTGAGCTGGGCAATGCAGATTACTGCCACAAACTTCCCATGAGGTAATACTCCCTCTAAGCTCCCTGCAGGAGCTCACCTCCTGTGCAATCAATCAGGAAAATAGGCTAAAGGAATGAAGTGGGAGAAAAGACCAAAGAGCTGAAGCATCAGAAATGCCCCCTTTTAAGATCTTATTTAAAAAAAATTATACAATGAACCAAAGTCACTGCCCCTTATATCATACCGTATGTCATATATGATGAAAGCACAAACTACTTTAAATATCAACACCATTTTCTGCATATCTGTACTAATCTTGTGATCTGTAACTTATGACTAGATACCTGGCAGCTAGGGAAATTACTATTCCTACAGCCATGGCCCAATCCTCCCAGGAACTGAGCTCCTTTCAGTCCCATTGACTTCTTAGCTTTGTAAGGGCGAAGCATTTCACAAGGCAAGGTCCAGAGTGCCTTAAGGGAGAAAAAACTCAAGAATGAGCTTCAGGGGCACTACATGTAGGAGGGCAGCACAAACAGTGGAGGGCATTCAGAAAAATCAGAATTCCCCTTCTGTGTAGGATAAAAATCTCATATGTGTTCCTGCCTATGCATCTGTTCAAAAAGATTCAGGTAGCTGAAGCATTCTTTCAGGAGATTAGGAAGGGACAGTTACAGGCAGAGAGGTAAATTCTACAAAAGTAAATACCAGCTCAGGTCAGTGGTTGTTGAAGGAAAGAGCAGGTGGGAACAGGTTGACTGGGCTTTGGAAGAAGCAAAGGTCTTCACTGTTCAGTGGACACTACGAGAGAAAATGATGTGCATTACCGACAATTTCATTTTTATATTGTCTGCATCTCCCTGCCAGTCGGCATGTCACTGCCAGGTGGAGAGGTAGGAAACAAATACAACTGTCTGGATAAAGGGTAATTGGACAGGGAATCACTTTCCTATCTTCATTGCTGAGGTTCTGATGATGTCTATTTCTCTCTGTTTGCATCTCTGTCTCCTTTGTAAGTAGACATGGACAAAAAGGACCAGTATCCTCGGAACTCGCTACTGACAGTGTGTATGAAGTGAAACACATTGCTCTTCATACATACTCTACTTTTCTTCCAGCCAATACTCAGCATATAGTAAAATAGGAATTGTCCAGCTGCATATCCATTCTGGGATCCTGCCTCCAACTTTGGCAGGTGGCTAGATGCATATGAAGACAACATAGTCCCCTTCCTAGTTGTGCGACCACAGTGTGATATGGGGTGAGCAGGGGAGGGGATTTTACCTGACCCTATTTGAGCAACTCACTCCTTCAGCAGGAGGATAGATGGCCTTTTTTATTTTATTTGATATCATGTTCTTGTAACTGCAGATATTGTTGCTATTCATACACAATGAAGCCCATCAAGTTAACCCCTCTACCAAGCAAGTATAGAAGCCTAGTAGAGGGGCATTTAAAATAAATGTTGCATGAAACATGCTGGTAACTGCAGGGGATGTTTTTTCCTATTGGAGGTGGGCCCTAGAGAAGGCTTCAAAAGTGGCTAGGACTTGACAAGGATATGCCCGAGCAGACAAGCCTCCTCCCAGTTGCAGATATCCCCCTCCAGGGCACTGAGCCACAGTATTGCCAACTTCCTAAGTGTTCAAAAATCATGAGTCAGACTCCCCAACATACAGGCAATTGGTTTAAAATACATTTGGGGGTTTCTTTACCCTTCTGGGTTGAGTCTTAAGCTTGAAAAAGTGAAGTGAGTGAACACTAATCTCAAACCATGAGAGACAGAAATCTACCTTTTTACAAAATGAAAGCTGAGATTCTCATGTACTCTCTTGTTTCCAGCAGCTGGAACTTTAAAAAAGAAAACACTGTAACCCAGGAATCCTATGGTGCCAACTGACAGAGGGCACAGGGGTTCACTGGGATCTCCTGGGCTGGATGTCAGCAGAAAAGTCAATCAGAGGATGGCATCTGAGGTCTCTAAAGAGAGCCAGCAGCCCACTGGTTATCATAATCATTGTGAAATGTATGTATGGATAATATTTAAGGAGTTACATATCTATACTGAAACTTATTTTCTCAAGGCAGTTCATCAGGAGGTAACTGACACCTACCTCCCTCTTTGGGCCATTGTGTACTAAATGTCTCAAAACACAGGCCTAGTTTCATGCTGAGTCAGATGCAAATTAAGAGACTGCAAAATCTACAAGAGAGGAAATCTACAAGGAGAAATAGTCAGGGGAGTGTCTTGTTTATGAATTACAGGGGATTAGTCTGGCATACCGGGGAATGCAAAGAGACACACTGAATCCTTCCCCTAAAAGGCAAATTGACAGTGTGCTTTTCTCATGAAAGGAGAGTCACAGATAGCCTGCCTGAAAAGTACTGCACAGATTTTGTGTGAGCAAGACTTTGTATAAAAGACATAAGAGTATCTTGTTAATGAAGTCTAGGCTATAGAATACATGTAAAATAACCACTTGTTTGCAATCCTTCTATTTGCTACTACTTGAATCTCTTTGCTTTGTTAAATACACTTATTTCTTCACTATAAACTTATTTCTGTTGTGTTAAGCGGAGTGGTGAACTGAGGTGTAGCTGATAAGCTGGGATGTTTCTTTGGAAGTAGGAAATGAGTGAATGCTGCAAGTGACGAGTGAACCAGAGAGGATGGACCAGGGAATGCTTGGAGGGCTGAAGAGTTGGGGTGTGCCAATCACTAACCTGCAGAGTGACAGCGGGGCCTGCAAGGCCCACAGGGGATGGCTTGTGCTGTCTGTGGCTTTCAAGTTGGGGAGCTGATCCATGGCAGACACAGACCAGGCTTCCTCATGCAAAGGGAAGGTGGTAGTGAGGTGCCTCAAAGCCCTCTGTATTCCAGGAAAGCATCTCATGCTCAGATAAATTGGTTAGTCTCTAAGGTGCCACAAGTACTCCTTTTCTTTTTGCGAATACAGACTAACACAGCTGTTACTCTGAAACCAAATACTGTGAGACTCACAATAAAATCATGAGAACTGGCAACACTGAATCCAAACCTATTTAAGTCAATGACAACCTTTCCATTGACTTCAGTGGTATGAGATCTGGTCCCTGATCCCCAACCACCTTCTTTCTCAGCCCTCCGGCCCCCCATGTACTCCCCCAGAGCAGACAGTCAACCTCCTCCTCCTTTTGCCACTGTGCAGGTGGACACTTCTCTTACTGCCCTCACCTTATTAATCAATCTCAGTCTCCTTGTGTGATGCTTTGGGGTTCACCTAGGCCAGTGAGGGGTTTGGTCAACACCTGCCTTGCAACTCTGGGTGCCTTAAATGCTATGCTGCTGTGGCTCACAGCCAGAACACCAACAGCCAACATACAAACTTGCAGCTCTCACACCCTGGCTTCCACTGCCCTGTTACTCTTTGCAGGAGGACCTCAACACCCATTCCAGCCCTGAGCTCTCCCCGCAAAATATCTTTCTCTGCACCCACAAAACCTTATCAAGTTTACTGCTCCTTTCAAGAGACAGCATACTGCAGTTTATATACTTAACTGGTGTTGGCAAACCCTCTGCTTTAGTCAAAGCACTGAGCTGGTTTATGGTAAACGTAAAGCAGTCTAATTTATTAAAGGACATTAAGTGATACCAAGTAGAGGGAATAAGGATAGAAATGGTTACAAGCAAAGAAAAGTAAAAATATGCTTCTAAGACTAAAACTCAATGTAACAAACTAGAATTTTTGTTCAAAGAAGTTTTTCTCACCACAGTCATTCTTCCAGCTCGTCTGGTCTGTTCTTTAGCCAGGACCCAATGGTGCTCAAAGCGCTTAGTTTCTTTGACTCCTCTGGTGAAGGATGACAAAATGGCTCTCTCTCTGTGCTTAGGGTCCTCAGAATTTTATCTTTGTTTTCAAACTCAGGAAGGCCTCCTGGGGGCTCAGCTTGCTGCGTCCCCCAAGGGAGCCGACATCATATGAATTTTTGCAGCCTCCTCCCACCGTTGAGGTGGCCTCAACTATCTCCCCCATTTGCTAATCTGATGGCTTTGTTTACCTTGACCTTTTATGTAAATGTACTTTCATTGTCCCTCCTTGCTCAGTTTACCCTGGAGACACATTCAAGGTGGGGGAACCACATTTTTTGGTCTAAGGCAAACTTACTTGCCCAATATATTTTAAAGACACATTTCCAGCACATATTTATATTTCTTCATATATCAGTCACACAGACACCGTGCAATTATATTAATGGCCAGCATGTTACCAGTTCACATACATTACCTCACATGATATATTTTAGATACAGATTATGACAATAGTGAGTTGGGGTATGCTCAGCTGGTCAGGCCAGCTGAGGCTCACTGCTAGGTACTGGGAAGCCCCTTGCCCTCTGGCCTTGAGGTGCTCTCATGGTCATGCCTTTGTTTGCACATGGTTGGAATTTAGATCTAAGTTCTTTGAGGGCAAGAACCTAATCTTCCGTTTGCTTGTAAATGTCATGCACACTTTGGGTGCTGTGGAATCACAGTTAATAAATCATAAGCACTGGCCCTGGATGGTGCTATGTGCTGGTGGTAATGGTTTCATGACGTGAGCAGTGAGGGGAGATGCTGTTTCTGGTCTGTTGAGGGAGATGGGTATGGTGGTTATGGGTATTGGAAGGAGACAGTGCCTGTGCTAAAGTGGGGATGGTGGTGCTTGCAAGGAGTGCTAGAATTGGAGGAGCTAGGACTGACCCAGAGGCTGGGAAGGAGGAGACAGTTTAATGAAAACTGGTCCCATATACCCTCTTCCCACTACTTTGCCTCTGTGCTGACACCAAGTAGACACCTATTCTTCAATGGAGCTGAAGGGCATTGCTTGGTAATGAGTAAGTACTAAATGGCAAGCAAAACTGCAAGTCATTTATGTGATTGTCTGAGATGCATGTATCATCCCAGGTCCCCTGGACCAGTCCGCCTCTGTTTTTAAAAATGTAATGTTTACTGCTACATAGCTGTGTGCTTCGATAATATCCTGCAGCAGTGATTTCCACGTTAATTATGCTACATTTAAATGTTTCCTTTTATACATTTTATATCTGTTACCTTTCATACCCTCTTGCTCCCGTATTTCTCTTCTTACTAAGGATACAGCTACACTACACACTACAGTGGCATAGCTGTGGTAAAACACATATGCTGCCATAGTACCATAGTGTAGATATTTGCTACAGCAATGGAAGGGGGTTTTCTGCCACTGTAGTAAATTCACACCTTCCTCTCCCCACCCCCACGTCCCAAGATGTGGTAGCTAGGTCAATGGAAGAATTCTCCTGTTGACCTAGTGATGTCTACACCACGCCTTCATCAGTTTAAATTTTTCATACCCTGCATGACATAGCTAGGCCAACCTACGTTTTCAACGTAGGCCAGGCCTGACTCACTGGCTGCTCCTAGCAGGGATTGCTGAACTGACTCTTTTCAAGTGGAACGGTGGATAACTAGAGGGAGGCTGACTTGAAAATTTTTTTTTCTACCTGTCCTTGCATTGCTTCAGAGAGATTTGCCAATGCCAATGGAAGTGATGGGGTGTCTGGTGATGTTTTGATAGAAGCACGCACATCATTAAGAAAAGAGCTGTCAGCATGTATTTTATTTCCTCCCCCCAAGAGTTAGGCTACTGCTTAGGTACAATTTTAATTTTTTTTTCAAAACCTTAATTTTATTATTATTTTACATTTATATTTTGTAATGGAATCACGAAAGATGATGTGCTTTGCCTGTGAACTAGGCAGATTATAGAGTCATAGTGGATGACTGCATCAGCCTACTATAAAATACATAAAAGATGTGGTAATATGGGAACCCTTTGGCTGTTAGCACCTCATTAGCAAGATGGGGAGCTTTACCAACCTGGCTCCATCCTCTTACGTTGCCACACCCAATTCTGCATTATGATGACCTGAGCCCTCCTGGCTGGTCCTCGGTAGTCTCTGTTCCCTTCAGGATGGTGTGGAGTGAGACATTCTGTGGCTCTAGTGTGAGCTAATCAGATCTAGGTCTCCTAGGTTTAAGACTTTCTTCTCCAAAAGCCCATGACCAGAGTAGCTAAGGAAAACCAGGGCTGCCCACACCACTGGGGTCCAGCTCGAGGCCCTTGTTTGGAAAAGTCAGATCCCATCCTTCTCATTCAGTCCCTGAGCTACTTCCCATCTCTCTGCCACTATGGGCTTTCCCATCCTGCTTCTCCCTCTTTGGAACTTTGGTTTGTCCAGAAGCTTCTCACTAGTCTGCTGGTGAGGTCCTCTCTCTGCAGTCCCTCTGCCTTCAGTCTTGTAGCCTTTTTATCCTCACAGCTGCTGTGGGGCCTGCCCATCAGCTCTGTCTGAGCAGACAGGCAGTGGGTTCTTTAACCCTTTGGCTGCTGAACCAGCATGGGGTGTAAAGACTCCATGACAGATGATTATTGGTGTATTCCCACACTAATATGCCTTGGAGTGCCATTCAGCAGACCGTGGTGCTCCTTACCGGTATAGCAATTGCTTTAGATAACCAAGTAAGTATTTGCAGTTGGATGCCTTGATTACTGAAAAGGCAGTGTTTCCTACAGCGGTGCAGGAGAAGGGCAGAGAATACCTCTGATGCTCAAGTTACCTACTTAAGGTAATGTAAGCAAGCTTTTAGAGACCACCCAATTTCCACCTGTGTAAAATCATTTGTGATTAGATCTGCAACTTCCATTCAGCATTGAGGACTATGCTTCAATCCCACTCATGCTGGAGCACAAAAATCCTGAACACGCTAGTGCACAGTGTGCAAGGACTTGTGGGATCAAGGCTGTTGCTATGTGTACATACATAATGAATACATTGAGTAAGATAGGGGATGGACGCACAAATTGCCTGAAATGTCAATATAAAACCTGTCTGATGAATACGTTCATTCATTTTAGGTACTATAGAAAGTCTGCATGTCTTCAAAGTGCTAAGATCTGTCTTTCTGTGCTGTCATGCCTCCAGCTCATGTATATTCACCAGCTCTAGCCCGATATTTTGTCAAACCGTATATTATAATATAATTTGTTACAGGCGTTGTGATTTATTGTTATTGTTTTTTAAACGTCTGGTTAACTGCAATCAAATCATCCAAAAATTAGAGAAAAACTCCACACGTTTCATGATTTTTAATGACTAAAAAACCCTTGATGGGTATTTGAGTTTTCCTAAAGATACTCTCAACCCAAAGTTTCCGAAATAGAGAACAGATGGTGATGGTGTTTACTGTAACTTTTAAATCTCCCTGCCCCCGCCCCTCCAAAATCTAGCAATGAAAAGCTATAATTTCAATGAGTTACCTTTTTTAAACCATTCAGAATAATGTCTTCCATTAAAATAAACCTTGCTTCAACAATCAAGCTGACCTTATTAAAGAAATTAATCTAATTTTAACTGAAGTGAAAACAGCTCCCCACTAAGGCTCCCTTGAAAGAACAGAAGAGGCATTTGTTGACTAATTGAATCTGCAACTCCTTCTGCAGTCAGGAAATGAAATGCTAATTGGTCAAAAGTGATGCACACACAACAGATCTCAGTAGCAGTGTGTTAATGATTTGCTTGTCTTTCACCTCTAAAGATTGAAGGGTGGTGGTTCAGATCCTCACCCAGATCACATGTGAAAGTCAGGCAGGTTGTCTTAGTCCTTTGACATTTGTCCAAAATCTTACCCAAAAGCAGCTTTAATTCATAAAATTAGCATCTTCTCCTTCAGACACCCAGATCAAATGGACTGCAGTGCACTGGTAGGACAGCACAAGGGTAAAATCTGAATAGAGTGTTTGCACTATCCCAGCTCATATTAGTATGGTTCATTAATATGGGGACTTACATCAGCAGTCAGAGTCACACAAAGAAAGCAAAGAGTTAGACAAGGAAGACTAGATTGTAACTGCTCTACAATACATCCTGGCAGTCTAAGGACCAGAAAACATACCTGACATAACTTTGCAATATATTATCAGACCCCTATCTAAAAAATATTTTTGCTTTCCTTCTTGGATGAATATTTCCTGCAATATTAACTCCCCCAGCCCCTCCCCAATTTTAGTACTCTAATGAAGTTTACATTTGTTAATTTTCCTGAAAATTGAACCCTGCAGGGTTTTTGCTGCTGCTTAGTTTACTGATGATTTCAAACAGGAATCTAATAATTTATATAATGAAAACCAGGCTTCATTTCTGCAGAAATGAGCTAAATACACAAAAATTCATTTTACATATCAGTTGTTTGAAATCTATGTCAGGTGAGCATTCCTAATGCAACTCAGCCTTTTATACCATGAGCCTCAGGGTCCCAAATACAATCATTTCATTAGACAATGTATAAAAGGCCCCTGAGTTCACTTTTTCATGAAAATTAACAAGTATCAGCTTAGAGGGTGGCGTAATGGAATAAATGTTTTGTTTTACACATGGGATACATACAAATGCAATTATATGGTCTATGCTTTAACCCTTGGATGGCAGGATTTACTAGTACTATGGAGGTAGGGTGTGGAGTATTCTAGCCCCCTGAGCGTAATGCTGTGTAGGCTCTTGAAAAAGACGTTATCAACTGGTTATCTTTTGTATGAAAATTGCGGGCCTGGTATAGTTACAAGTAATCCAGGATTAATCCCACCAAATTCCCTCCTTCCCCCAGTCTGTTTATACACAGGACTGTCAAATGCCTACTGCAGTCAATGTCGTCATTTCCCATGTATAGTTCGTTTCTCCTTTGATGATGAGAACCTTAAAAAAAATAATCTCAAGGGATTAGAGGGAAAAAAAACTCAGTCTTTATTTCTTAAAATAACATGGCTGCCTGGGCACTGTACTGAGCTCCTTCCTAAGTAGCCATTAGCAGATGAACATCTATCACTAGACTAAGCAAGGTGTGCAAAAGGGCACACTGCTCCTATGGAAGTTTCACATGCCGGCCTCTTCCTAGATTTACCAGGCGTGGGTACTTTTTTTGGTCAGGCAAAAAGAAATTCTTTCACAACAACAAATCTTCCATTTCTACAGTCTAATTTGAATCTCAGCTGGATATGGATGTGGATCAGACCCAACAGCTATTTTAGAAATTCCTGCTGGAAATGTTTGTGTGTGGTCACATTAGGGCTCTGTGAAACCGTTGCAAAAGAACAATCACTTTGAAGGTGTGCCGAAAATGCCAACTGTCATTAAGCCCCCTCCTCATTTTTACATGTCTACATTTCCTTGGTCCAGCCAGGATTGGAAGCAGAATTGCCAAACTACTATAAGAACTCCCACGCCGCTCCCCCTCCCACTCCCAACACACACACCCCATTTCCAATCTGCAAATACAAGATGTTCATATCAGCATGCAAACTTCAGGACGCCTAGCTGAACCAATCCAAAATTCCAAACCATTACTAATCCAGATTGGGACCTGAATACAAAGAACAGCCTCAATTTTTGGACTGAGTAATTAAAACACCAGCATAAATCAAATGGATTTTGTCCATGCTAGTTTTATTTTTTAAAATATGTAAGGCCATGATCTGAAGCCCTTATGTAGTTCATCTGTAGTCCTTCCTCAGACACAACTCAACATTTCTCAAGTATTTCAGAGACAGTTCCACCTTTCTGTGGGATAGGGTGACCAAAACTGGGAGGAATGGTAGATACGCTGGAGGGCAGGAATAGGATACAGAGGGACCTAGACAAATTGGAGGATTGTGCCAAAAGAAATCTGATGAGGTTCAATAAGGATAAGTGCAGGGTCCTGCACTTAGGACGGAAGAACCCAATGCACAGCTACAGACTAGGGACCAAATGGCTAGGCAGCAGTTCTGCGGAAAAGGACCTAGGGGTGACAGTGGACGAGAAGCTGGATATGAGTCAGCAGTGTGCCCTTGTTGCCAAGAAGGCCAATGGCATTTTGGGATGTATAAGTAGGGGCATAGTGAGCAGATCGAGGGACATGATCATCCCCCTCTATTCAACATTGGTGAGGCCTCATCTGGAGTACTGCGTCCATTTTTGGGCCCCACACTACAAGAAGGATGTGGATAAATTGGAGAGAGTCCAGCGAAGGGCAACAAAAATGAGTAGGGGTCTGGAACACATGATTTATGAGGAGAGACTGAGGGAACTGGGATTGTTTAGTCTGCAGAAGAGAAGAATGAGGGGGGATTTGATAGCTGCTTTCAACTACCTGAGAGGTAGTTCCAAAGAGTATGGTTCTAGACTATTCTCAGTGGTGGAAGAGGACAGGACAAGGAGTAATGGTCTCAAGTTGCAGTGGGGGAGGTTTAGGTTGGATATTAGGAAAAACTTTTTCACTAGGAGGGTGGTGAAACACTGGAATGCGTTGCCTAGGGAGGTGGTGGAATCTCCTTCCTTAGAAGTTTTTAAGGTCAGGCTTGACAAAGCCCTGGCTGGGATGATTTAATTGGGTATGGGTCCTGCTTTTGAGCAGGGGGTTGGACTAGATGACCTCCTGAGGTCCCTTCTAACCCTGATATTCTATGATTCTATGATTTCCTAAAGTAAAAACAGGATGGCTGGGGCTCGCCAGAGCCGCGCCCTGCCCTCTGCCTGCAGGGCTCACCAGAACCACTCCCCTCCCCCACCAACCACGGCTGGGGCTGAGCACCTGAACCCTGTGCTGCCTGAAGCTGGAGCTGACCACCCGAGTCCTGTGCCTCCCATGGCTGGGGGTGGCTCCTTGAGCTCCATGCCCCATGCCACCTCTGGCTGACCCCCCAACCCCAACCTCAATGGCACCCAAAGCTGGGGCTGATCCACCCCCCACCCCCATGGCTGGGGCTCACCCCCCAAGATCTGTGCCACCTGGGGCTGGGGTTGTCCCTGAACCCTGCTGCCTGGCGCCTCATGCTGCCGACCCCCCAACATTCCTCTGTGCCCTCCCTGGGGGGGGTGCACCCGGCTTTTTTCATAAACTGAACATTTGTTTGTTTGTTCTTGTCAACTGATCAGTTGGAAAGAGCAAATGGGACACATGCCCATTTTGTGTGTGTGGCGGGGAGGAGTTGGGATGGCTGGGACAGAGCTTATAAACGGGATGCATGGTCACTCTACTGTGGGAGATCTACAAGACTAAGGGCTGACTGCTGATTAAAGACTGCTAGATTTGGCTCAGAGTAGTGACTGGATGTGACCTAATGGGACACCAATCAAACAGATAGTAACTGTGTCATGTTTTCATTAAAATAGGGTCAGTGGAAGTTAGTTCTAATGACACCATGCCTACATCTTGACAAGTTGCTGAAAGTTTTAATACATTAGAAGTGAGATTTCTGTGGACTCAAACTTGGAATTCTTATCTCCCCATGCAGCGTCAACTGAGTTGAATTAATTGTATTCATTACAAAGTTTAATAACTTTCCAATTTGCCTCTGGACTTAACTCATGTGAAATACTATGGACAGATCCCATTTTAAAAAAAGGAATAGTTAGGCCAGAGACATCTCCAAACAAGGACAAAAGATATATAAATCTGGTACCCACTGCCCAGTAGCTACAGGTGATGGTAGGAAAGGGGACAAGTTGAACTCTGCTTTCGGACAGAAGCTGTATAAGACCAGACTGTCTCCATGTACATCATGTGATAAGAAAATTTACTGGAGCAATTTCCAGGCTGAGTGGCCACTGATTCATTTAGGACAATAAAGGTGGAAGAGGATGAGAGAAATGCATCCAGTATGGGTGATTATTACATCAGAGAGACTAATTCACTCATTGCTTCCTGGGTTCTTTTGTATCTTCTCAAAAGTAACACTGATGCAAAGCTCCTTTGGGCACAAATGGACATCCAGCCTTCCCCCTACCCCCAGCAACACACATACAGTAACAAGTCAAACTTTCATCCTAACTTGATAACAGAAAGAGCTGCCCAGGATACTCGCACGTTCAGCAGACAGGAGGCCAGAGGAGGAAGAGATACGACCGTGCTTACAATACAGCCACTGCAGCAGCACAACTACGGCCTTGTAGTGCCACAGTGGTGGATGCCGGAAGGGGTTTTCCTGTCACTTTAGAAACTCCACCTCCCTGAGCATTGATAACTAAGTGAACAAAAACATTCCTCTGTCAACCCAGCTGTATTCACACTATGGGTTAGTTCAGTATAGCTTCGGTACCCATGAGGCATGGACATTTCACATCCCTACGTGCTACAGCTATGTTGACCTAACTTCAGGGTAGATCATACCAAAGAAATAGATTTGGTACAGAGTTTATGTCAAATTCTTCTCTCTTATACCTATGCAACTGCACCTCCATAAAAGTGCACAGGGTGTAAGAGCAGAATTTAGTTTTATAGCCTCCTTTAGTCCCTTTAAATAAAATGGCTCTCCTGCTTTACTTCTTTGAAAGGTTCACATACGCATACACAAACCAAAAGCAACAGCTGTCAGCAATGCAGTCCCATGGAAGCACCAGCATGGTCATATTTGAAAATAAACTACTGCTATTCTGAGTGATACTAGCCTCTCCATCTTTCCTTTATCCAACTAGGGTTATTTTCCAGCTCTACAAGGAAGGTGCACAGCATTTTTGTTTGTTTAAACTGGAAAGAAGATCAAGTGTGCCTTGCAGAAACCAAAGAGCCACAACGTCTTAAGAGAAGCAAGGAAAATTATTACCTTATCTGTGGCAAAACACTTAGATGTGGACAGACCTGCTGAGGAGTGGATAACATTATGGCCTGTCATCAAGTGGCTGCTCTAAAGAGCAGCTGATGGGGAAGAGAATGAGCAGACATGTAGCAGTTCCTAAATTTCTATACAACAGAGATGTATCAGGGATTCAACTAAAGCAGTGTCCACTTGTGCCTAAATGCACCTCTATATTCACACCCCACATACTGTTGTAATAATTTTTGTACAAAATGTGCCTTGTGAGGTATGATCTGAAAAATAATAACTCACTAATATCATGACAAAATGTGTGTAGCAATATTATTTGTAAAGTTATAAACTTAAGCTGAAACTAGGTCTGAAATGTGTTTACCAGACAAGTCTGAATAAACCAGTTTCTCAAAGACAAAGGACAAGCTGATGCCTCTAGTCAGGTGTAATCAAAGTTGATGGGCCATCACCCACCAGGAGGCCATTCTTTGGCAAGAAAGAGGGGCAGGAACAAACAGATCTGCATCATAGCAAACAACAGCGTCATAAATATAAAGGGAAGGGTAAACACCTTTAAATACCTCCTGGCCAGAGGAAAAACCCTTTCACCTGTAAAGGGTTAAGAAGCTAAGATAACCTCGCTGGCACCTGACCAAAATGACCAACGAGGAGACAAGATACTTTCAAAGCTGGGGGGGTAGAGCGGAGGAGAAACAAAGGTTCTCTCTGTCTGTGTGATGCTTTTGCTGGGAATAGAGCAGGAATGCAGGTCAAAACTCCTGTAAAAAGTCAGTAAGCAATCTAGTTAGATATGCGTTAGATTCTGTTTTGTTTAAATGGCTGATAAAATAAGTTGTGCTGAATAGAATGTATATTCCTGTTTTTGTGTCTTTTGTGTCTTTGTAACTTAACGTTTTGCCAAGAGGGATTCTCTGTGTTTTGAATCTGATTACCCTGTAAGGTATTTACCATCCTGATTTTACAGAGGTGATTCTTTTACTTTTTCTTTAATTAAAATTATTCTTTTAAGAACCTGATTGCTTCTCATTGTTCTTAAGATCCAAGGGTTTGGGTCTGTGTTCACCTATGCAAATTGTTGAGGATTTTTATCAAGTCTTCCCCAGGAAAGGGGGTGTAGTATTTGGGGGGATTTTGGAGGGGGGGACGTTTCCAAGTGGGCACTTCCCCTGTTGTTATTATTAGACACTTTGGTGGTGGCAGCGTTTAACCTAAGCTGGTGGAATAAGCTTAGGGGGTCTTTCATGCAGGTCCCCACATCTATATCCAAGAGTTCAGAGTGGGGAAGGAACTTTGACAAACAGTATGAAGCTTCTTTTACCACAAGACTCCTTGTCACCATCCTCACTGCGAGAATACATTTACCTAGAAGTAACCCTCAAGAAAATGCATTTTAAAGAGAGAATGGACTATAAAAAGTCAGGGGCAAAAACACTCCAAGTTCTCCCTCCCTATCAATCTCTCTGTCTTTCATCTAAGACGACACAAGAAACAGCCTTTGGGAACAGATCCTGGCCTGAGAATTTGGTCGTCAATGTTACTGGGAACATATGGTAAAGGATTTTACCTTGAACCAAGTCTAGTTTGTTAAGTTTTAGTTACTAGAAAGTGTTTTATCTTTATTTCCCTTGTAATCATTTCTGACGTAAATGCCTTATACTTGTACTCACTTAAACTTCTCTCTTTGTATTTAAATAAACTTGTTTTATTCTTGAATCAAAACTTATCCAGTGTTGTGCT
Organism: Lepidochelys kempii; assembly: GCF_965140285.1. Taxonomy (NCBI): domain Eukaryota; kingdom Metazoa; phylum Chordata; order Testudines; family Cheloniidae; genus Lepidochelys; species Lepidochelys kempii. Next base: position 23,878,858 of record NC_136392.1, on the reverse strand, counting down.
TAAACGGAATTGTGTGGATAATTCCATTTAAAGTAACAAAACTGCTGAATATTTGTCCCTTTAGAGGAGCAATGGGCCTAAAATATCTGAACTGTCCAAGAGAGGACTGGGCAGTGCCAAACACATGTTTTGGAGGAAAATTTGGGGACTGGGAGTGTGTTGGGGTCACCCTGCAAGTGGTAACCCAGGCTGGTGGAAACCAGAGTGTGTCTGGAGCGTGCTGGCAGACCGCAGCTATACACAGACACTCAGGGTGTACGTGCATGCTGTTTGTGAGGGGCCCAAGTTGAGAGCTACAGCAGCAAAGCATTGAGAGGCACCCCATGTTCAGGGCAGGTGGTGACCCAACCCCTCACTAGTCTGGGTTATACCCCAGAATGGTCATACCTCCCTTATTAGAATGGGCAACATTGATCCAACCAACATCACACTAGTGTATTCTATAGTGTTTAAGACCATGGTTGAGGAATAAGACCAGTAAAGAGCAGCCTACACATGATACTCTAGAAGTAGGCCAAAAAGAATTTAATTATAATGTACCTCACCAATTGTGTAATGTTATACCTTAGAGGGATATTTTTCATGGTCTCAGGTGATATTCAGTTTATGCCCAGAAGTGGGAGGATTGTAAGCCATTCTCTTTTTTTGTTAGCTGCTGGTAGTGTTACTGCAGAAGCTATTCTTATGCATACAAGTGCCTAATCCATTGCTAAGCTACTTGCCTCAATAATATCTGTTATTTGTCATGCTGGTACCTTAGAGACATCCGCGCCATCATAACCACATCTTATTGCTAAACTGCTTTTGAAGCCATGACCCAGTGCTGAAGATGTTAATGCATTTTCATGAACTGAAAACATTTGTTCAGTGACACTGATATTCCCCACATACTATACCTCAGAAGGGCCCCTCCCTCCTCCCTTCCAGGGAGTGCTCATAAAGGACTAGGATCCTACAGAAAACAAAGGACTGAATTCTGATTGAGCTCAATGGGTGCTGAGGGTCCTTCGCACATTGTAGATCTGAGCAAGTAGTATATAGTGGGAAACCATGCTCTGGATAATACTTTGTATGTCCACATTTCAAAGGTCATGCAAAACACCATTCCACCACAGTGTTTTGCATGTGTAGTTTCCATAGGAAATTCAAGGCATTTGCTAGGCAAACCAGTTCAGACAGTATGCACCAAAACAAACCTTTTATTCTTTAGCCCAGTTTCAGAAGTGAGGATAAATACTGGCTAATGGCTTTTCCCCATTTTGTTCAGTTTTGAGCACTTTCTCATTTCCAGGTTCTGGATGAGGTGTGTGGGGAGAACCGCTATGAAAGGCAGTATTTCTAACTCAACTAACATTAGTAAATACTATAAATCCTGTGAGAAAGCCTGTTCTCTCAAGATTTCAGGCCAATTTTTCAAATCTGAGTTATCTGAAATTTGCAAACAAAGTTGGGGGGGAAGGAGGGGAGACAGTTGAAGTAACTGAAAGGTTGGCTAACCTATTTAAGTTTGCTTCCATGAGGCAAAAATTAAAATCAGAATGCCTGCTATGCCCTGACAAACATTAGATACCAAAACCTCAACCAATAACCACCATTTAGATGGTAAGAAGTCTCTTAAATATTCTGCTAACCTCTTTAAAGTGGTTTAGAAATACTCAGCACCTGATTCTGCCAGGGGCCCTGAAAACAATCTTCAAATACGTTAAGGGCTGTTACAAAGAGGATGGTGATCAATTGTTCTTCATGTCCAATGAAGGTAGGATAAGAAGTAATCAGCTTAATCCGCAAGAAGGGAGATTTAGGTTAGGTATTAGGAAAATCTTTCTAACTATAAGGATAGTTAAGTACTGGAGTGAGCTTCCAAGGGAGGTTTAAAATAACAGGTTAGACAGCACTGATCACAGATGGTCTAAGTATCCTTCGTCCTGCCTCAGCACAGGGGGCTGGTTTGTATCAGTGTTTCCCAACAACCCATCTGTGGACTGGCACTGGTCCCTGAGATTTCCCTGACACTGTTTAGGAAGGCAGCAAGCCGGTCCCAGGCATCAAAAAGGTTGAGAAACACTGATCTATATGACCTCTCAAGGCCTTTTCCAGTCCTTCATTTCTATGACTCTATGAAATACTGGACAACAACATCATAAACATATTAATCATAAAGCCAAATGTTTCAGTTAACAGCACACATGGATGCTTTGGTGATTAGTAGTAGGACAAGGAATGCAGTAAGAGTCTGACAGCAGTAGAATTTGGGTAAATCATATCTTTTAAAGCTTGCCTGGCTGTAAGCAAACAGCTTTTTATAAACTGAAGCAGACACTAAGGTCCTCTGTGATGTCTACAAGAACAGGAGTACTTGTGGCACCTTAGAGACTAACAAAATTTATTTGAGCATAAGCTTTCGTGGGCTACAGTCCACTTCATCAGATGCACAGAATGGAACAGATAGTAAGACGATATATGTACATACAGAGAACATGAAAAGGTGGAAGTTGCCATACCAACTCTAAGGGGCTAATTAATTAAGATGAGCTATTACCAGCAGGAGAAAAAAAATGTTTGTAGTGATAACCATATGTTCCATTCTATGCACCTGATGAAGTGGGCTGTAGCCCACGAAAGCTTATGCTCCTGTTCTTTTTGCAGATACAGACTAACATGGCTGCTACTCTGAAACCTGTGATGTCTACGGAACTCTTAATTTCTGTCAGTCTGCCACTGATAAATGATGACTGAGGAGCATACTGCAGGTTGCAGCTCTGCAAAATGCCCCAAAAGATACTGCTATTTTCTTAGACTCAACAGCCTGCTGACAAAATAGCAGTTAAACTAATGCAACAATGAGCTCAGCATGGTGAAATTGTTACCAAAAGGGTTTCTAACCTACTTGAAGTATCTGAAACCTAGGTGGATTTTTTTTAAATACATACACAGTATTTCAGAATGTGCTGCAGATCGTTTCAGAGCACAAAGCCCTTTCTCCATCTCCCTCCTTGGCTGGGTTGTACAAGTGCTTATTTTCAGTTTAAAAGCCTTAAAACATGCTTCTTAATTTACACTGTGCCCCAGCCACAAGAGAATCCAAAGCACTATAGCAAAAGATCAATTTTTTTTTAGTTTCCTCTTGGAATGCATACTGAAGCAGTCATAAATGCTCGAAAGTCAAATATCCTTTATGGTGTGCATGTTTGTAATGATAGCTGTAATGGTAAGTGATAGGTCTTGGTATTTCACAAATGGGATTCTAGAGATCTGGAGGCAAGAAGGGGAAGTTGAATTTACCACACACACTATGGCCAAGAACAAGAAAGGAGTGGGGAGAGCTGGCACCAAGTTACATCCTGGTTATATTTATTCTGAAAGCATACAGTATTTCTTTGCTTTACATTAAGCCCAACCTATCAATTCTGCTGGTTGCTGGTGACTAAGCTGTTGCCAATGTTAAAAAATAAAATAAAATCCCCTCAGTGCCTGTGTTTCTGCAGAGTTTGATGTGTGCAGGTCTGGAGGGAATAACATTTCAAGGAATTTTGAACTGCTGCAGCTAAATCCCAGCACACAGAACTGCAAATGAAGCAACACCCCCTCCCCGCCACCTCCAGGCCTAATTTTAAACCTATGTAAACTCAAGACATTCTGAGCAATAAGTTAAGCCTGTATGCCACTACTAATTTTCTTCCCTGGCATACAGGTACTGCGGAGGCTATCGGATGAGATGCTGAGCTACAAGCTGCAGTTCTAGGGAACAACTATGAGAGTGGCAGAAGTTCTGACTTTGTTGGGAATTTAGCTCAACCCAAGCTGCAGCACTCCATTCATGTTGTTTCATTTACATTCGTTAGAGAGCTTAATGCTGGTGAAAGGCGTTAGATGGCTCCAGAAGACGACTCCCATTTATTCTCAGGTTTAGCAGGGGCAGCGGTTGCACAAGCTTCCACACATTGTAAAGATGTTTCCAATCTGACCTGGTGGGGGACCACCCTCTAGCAGTGTAAAGAGGGTTCAGTCTCCATGGCCAATTAATTCCTGATGTCTCATGTGAATTGTGATGAGGTTCTCCTTTTATGGACTAGAGAGACCAACTAATTTTGCACGGGACCCCGAACAGCTATCTGACATACACGTTACTACTGCTGTGGCTGAATGTAAACCAGAAAACTAACAGAGAAAGGCTCCTCAACCTGCAGCCTAAACACTTTTTTATTGAACAGTAAAAACTTTTAAGACATGTGTGCTGACACTGTATTGACTCCAGATAAGCTGTCACACAGGCAAAGAAAGTCTCTCTGCAGAAAAGTGCCATAAAGTAAGATGGAGTTAGTGCTGCACGGAAAAGTCGGAAAGGTTCTGTTTGGCAACAAAGCTGTTTCTTTTGGATATATGCTGCATGCCCTTTCTTTCCTTCCTTTGTGCATTAGTCACTGCTGAAAGGTGAAACCTGGAAAATGTATCCATGCTTGCCTACAAAATTCCTTTCTTCTAATAGGAAAAGGAACAGAACCTGACAAAGTATCTTCAGCCTCCTTATAACTTGGATGGCAAAACCAGACCTGGCAATCATAGACAGAAGAGTGTCACAGAGCCCTGGAGAGTTCAGTCTGACTTTCCACAGGACAGGCAACAGTGTTTCAACATCAGAATCTTAAAAGGAGCTCCCTAGTTAGTCAAACCAGCCAGAAGGATCAGAAATAGCCAAGGCAAGGATTCCTGCACTGGGGGAGGAGGTAAAATGGGGCCCTGTCAAGTCTACCCATCCCCCAGCTTACCCCCAGACCCAGAACTGTGTAGGGCTGAACCCCTATCTACATTTTGGGGGCACCTAGGTGGTGCCTCCCCTCCCTCCTGCCATGTGCTCTTGGGGGAGAACGGCAGAGAGCAGCCAGCCAGACTTCGGCAGGTTGGAGCAGAAGCAGCCTAAGCAGGGACCTCTGGCAATTCCAGTCAAAACTGGAGAATGTTTGCTAAGAGACCTGTGATGCTTGGCTCTGCTCCAGCCCTCCCTCTCCCGCACAGTCTCTCCACACCTGGCTCATCTACCCTGTCCTCCCCCATCCCTTTTCTTTCCCTTTCCATTTAGCAGATCCCCTCAAAAACAAAAACAAACAAACTAAAAAACCACCTTATTGCACTAACATGACATTTCCTGCCATTACATTGTTTGCTCTGCTTATGCATCCTACCCCTTCACCCACCTGTCTGTCTCATTTATATAAGCAATGTTGTCTCACTGTTTCTTTGTACTCCACAATCAATCTCTATACATCTGCCCCAAAGAGTTCACAGTCTAAGAAAAAAGAGAAAATTAAGATCATGGTCTATATAAGTCCCTACACAAGGAGAAGACATCAAGTACTAGAAGGTAGTTTAATCTAGCAGTCAGAGATATAACAAGATCCAATAGTTGGATGTAGAAGTTAGAAACATTTGGACTGGAAATAAGGTACATATATTTAATTGAGGGTAATTAACCATTGGAACAACTTGCCTCAGGGTGCAGTGGGTTCTCCACCATTGCATTCACAAGTTATTGATCTTAGTGCAGGAAAGACTGGTTGAAATTCTGTGGTCTGTATTATGCAGATGGTCACATTAGCTGATCACAACTGTCATTTCTGGCCTTAAAAAAATCTTTTAATCGGAGTAGACATATGTAAAGCAACGTGCTAACTTGCTTATAAGTGTATCTCTGCTGAAGTCTAGTGAAAATTCAGATCCTGTTTAAACCCATTTCATGGAGGGTGGGCTGAGCTTGTGGACCTTCTTACTGAGCAACAAACAATTCGCAAATCGTGTTCTGTCATGGGACTCAATATTAGCTACAGGCCAGCAAATAGGATGGCAAAGCACATGCTAACACCGAGTTATGGGATCCAAAAAGAGAGTACCTAAGATCCTGCAGCAATTTGCATCTCCCTCACATACACAATCCCATCTGATGGAAAGGTTCCTGCTGTGAACTTGCTGTGCCAGGGAAACAGAAAAGAGAGGTAAGAGCTGGGTGGGAGGAAGTCTTGAGAAAAGGTAAAAAGGAGAGGAGACAAAGAGGAGTGGGTGGATTGGTACAGCTCCTTGAGGCAGGGACTGCTGTGTTTGTTGCCTAGCATAGTGGGGTACTGGATTAGGATTGGGGTCCCCGGGTGCTACTGCTATAGTCATTATTCATAACAGCGGTTTTCAACCTTTTTTCATTTATGGACCCCTACAAAATTGCGAACGGAGGTGCGGACCTCTTTGGAAATCTTAGACATAATCTGCAGAGCCGCAGGGATGCACGGACCACAGGTGGAAAACCACAGAATCATAATAAAGGGAGGGAAATCAATGAACAAATGAACATAGGGAGAGTCTTCAAATATGCTAAGAGCTGTTTCAAAGAAGATGGTGATCAATGGGCTTAACCTGCAGCAAGGAAGAATTAGTTTAGATATTTGGAAAATCTTTCTAACTATAAGTACAGTTAAGCAATGGAACAGGTTACCAAGGGAGGCTGCAGAATCCCCAGTCATTGGAGGTTGTTAAGAGCAGGTTGGACAAACACCTATCACAGATGGTCTAGGTTTACTTGGTCTTGCCTCAGAATGGGGGGTCTGGGCTTGATGACCTCTCAGCGTCCTTTCCAGCCCCAACATTTTATGATTCTATACTCAGACTTGGCAGTATTAGATTTTTATCAGTAAAAATCAAATTCATTGTACATACACACACCAGCAAAAATAAGATTGCCGTTAATAATATAAATTTACAGCTTGGCAAAATAAGAAAAACATTGCTTGAGAACTTAGAGATTGATTTAAGGATATTTATTTTGCATATTTTGACATGCGATGTTGACAATTTGTGTTTTAATGGTTAAAAAGCTCTAACTTTTTGGAATCATGAAATAGTTATTGTCTGATACCCCACCACCACCACCACCAATTTCCTGCAATTATGAACATGTAAATTGATAAAGAGAACAAAAGCTTAAAAATAAACCAGGATAATATCCATAGAAATTATTTAAAAGTTAAATTCTGCCAGGAGTCAGGGCTTGCAACAGAGCCAGTCTCCGGGAAACCTTATGAGCACAGTTGACTTGTAGTAAGCTACCTGGCTGGCTATCTGGCGTGAAGAGTCAGCAAACCAGCTCTTAAGCCCAGCTGCAGCACCATCACCAGTTTGGCAGTTGCTCAAAGCATTTGTCCATGAGTGCGATAGATCCTGCACCTGCTTGTTCCCAGCCTGGCCCCCACCTGGATTCCAGCCTTGGACCCAGCCCTGCTCCCTCCTTCCCTCACGCCATGTAATCCACCTCTGACCCTCAGCTCCAATTCCTGTCTTCTGACTTTGATCTGCATCTAACAATAGCTTCTTGTACAGCTATTAGGTGGCACATGTGACAGGCTCCAAGAGATCTTCTCAATTCCTTACTTTGAAACTAATGGGATTCTGGAGCTTCCAGTGCTAATCTCCTTAGTTCTGAGCACAGTGACTAAGTTTGTGAAGTTAACAAGCTACACCATCGTTTGACCAAAGCTTGCCAGCTCTTGAGCTTAGAAGTGCAGCCTCAGCATTTAAGTTCCTGTAACCAAACAGCAGTTCAGTTTAATAACTTCTCATATATCAGTGGGTCAATGTAAGATGTCTGTTCATACACACCCCAAAACTCAAACAACTCTCATTTCCAATTCCTATCAAAAATTAAATCTTTTGGTGGCCAAAATTTACTTTCAAATGGCCATATGTTGCTTCTAACCAGTAAAGAAAAAGCAAGTGCCTCCTACTGGCACTTTTGGAAAGTGTTCACATACACTGCGTTTCACTTCAAATCTCCATTTCACAGAGTGCATAACAGCAAGTAGGCCTGACATGTCACTATCAGGCCCTACCACCATTCTTTTCAATGGAGTTTAATTGTGCCTAATTTTATTTGAGCCGTCTACAGCACATCATTCAGCTAAGTAGAGGTTATGGAGAGATCTACTTGTCGTGAAAGTTCTTCTTTTATGGGCTGTGTGCAAACTCTTAAACACAAAGCAACAGGGAAACTGAATTGTAGGATGCCAGAAGAAAAAGGAGTCAGCAGAGTATGCACTATGCATTTAGGCAGGTTACTGCAGTCAGTGCATAAGAAAGTGTTAATTGAAGACACTGGGAATTTCTCATGCCAAGCAGCTGCAAACTAAGTTTCTTTTGAGACTCACTACATGTTGCCAAATAAACTGTAGCAGAGTTCATAAGGACTAATGAACAGCCACATTACCACAACTTGCTCAAGTGTAATAACTCTGTTCAACAACTGGAAGTCACTCTCTTCCATCAAAACAAACTATAGCCACATTAACCATAGTAATATTGACAGGTTTCAGAGTAACAGCCGTGTTAGTCTGTATTCGCAAAAAGAAAAGGAGTACCTGTGGCACCTTAGAGACTAACCAATTTATTAGAGCATAAGCTTTCGTGAGCTACAGCTCACTTCATCAGATGCATATCGTGGAAACTGCAGCAGACTTTATATACACACAGAGAATACTATTAAACACACACAGAGTCCCAGGTGGTATGAAGGGATATACATTTTCTAGAAGTTAGAACAAGGGACCTAGCAGAGGGGACATCTGGGTGCTAATCCCAAATTCTGTCACTAAGTTAGAATCATAGAATATCAGGGTTGGAAGGGACCTTAGCAGGTCATCTAGTCCAACCTCCTTGCTCAAAGCAGGACCAATCCCCAATTTTTGCCCCAGATACCTAAATTGTATGTAGGGTGACCAGATGTCCCGATTTTATAGGGAAAGTCCCGATATCCAGGGCTTTTTTCTTATATAGGCACCTATTACCCTCATCCCCGTCCCGACTTTCACAAGTGAGCTGTAGCTCACGAAAGCTCATGCTCAAATAAATTGGTTAGTCTCTAAGGTGCCACAAGTACTCCTTTTCTTTTTGCGAATACAGACTAACACGGCTGTTCCTCTGAAACTTTCTATCTGGTCACCCTACTTGTATGACTTTGGCAAGCCTGGCCCCCAATTTTAGGTCGCAGTGCATCAAAAAGGGGTTTTAAAAAAACTGACGTAAAAAAAAAAACAGGAGAGAATTTCCCCCAAAAATTTCTCCAACTAGCTCTCATGTGGGTGTCTCACACTCAGAACACTACCTTCAGTTAAGCCAATGAAAGCTGTACATACTCTGTACCTCAGAAAACCTGGCCAAAATTGTCTCAGATTGGGCATTTAGAAATTGAAGCATCAAAGTCAGAGTCCATTTTAAAAAATGTTGGCCTTAACCTCTGTAATGCTTACCTGTCTGAAAGCACTTTGAGACGGTTGGCTGAAAGGTACTATAGAATGCAGTTTATTTTATTACAAGAAATGGTCACACACCTCCATCTTTTCCCAGGTCTAATTCTGAGTCAGGTAAGCAGCATCTCCACATTTCTAGAAAACCGTCATTTCTGAAAGTCTTTGACAGCTTCTTGTTAAACTGCGAAGTCTTTATAAAAAAATCTGTTCCAAAGACAGGCTCAAGTATCAAGGGAAAGGCTCACCCTGTGATATTTTGAATCCATCTGGAACAAGAACAGAAAATCTTACATCTTACAGATGTCTGTTCTCATCCAATTGCCAGTTCAGTTTTGCAGTATAAAATAGGTTGGATAACATAGAAACATCCAAACTTCTGAGCATTTTTTAAACTAAATGTCTTGAGTTCCAGCCATCACTAAACGGATGTCATCTTTCAAACCACAATGCTGCAGGATAGGAAGAGAAGGAGAACATAAGACAACCTCTTTCAAAGGTGCCAGGAAGCAAAACATCTTTTCAAATCTTTGTATCGCTGTAGAATTTCTCCTGACAAGGACTGGATTTATCAAAGGGTCAGAGATGGATCAGTCCCTCCCATTGGCTTTTTAAGCTCATTTTAAAAGGTGCAATTCTATGAGCTATATTCTCAGCTGTGTGCATCAACATAGCTCTACTGAAGTCAATGGATTGATATATGTTTTACATTATCGGAATATCTGGCAGATAGACACCTATTGCAATGGAATTACAGCAACTATGAAGTAGTCATCGCTAGGGTTATCTTTAAAAAAAATCAAAGTTATCTGCACAAATCCAGCCGAATCCAGTTAGTTGCCTTGATAGATGCAAAATTCACTATGCAAGGCTGGGCATACAAAGGAGGGCGGGTTGCCTAAAACAGCATTTAAACAGAAGGCTACCAGAGTATCCTAGGTGGGCCAAGATGCATTAGAAAAGGCAACAATTGAATGAGCCATGGACCCATTGCTTTCCAAGAACTAGCACATGGCTCTTGGCCATCCTGTATTGTGGTTTACACACCTAAGGGAAAATAGAGTTGGGTAAATAGCTTATTCCCCTAAAGAATTGCAAATGTGCATTCATCAGCTCCATTCCACACACACACACTGCCAGCAGAGAGGGAAGCTTAGGTCTTTTAGCTCAAAACACTTAGGTCAGATCTAAGATATCTAGGGAACTCATTAGCACCTTCCTCAAGTCAACAGGCTGTCCACCTTTCAGGAGCTATTTTTAAACTCCTTACTTCAGTTCTCCTAAAATCAATTACATGCCTTTGGAGAAAGTCCACTAGCTGAAGTGGCTTGTGTACTTCTGAGAGGTATAAGTAATTGTCTCTTTACCCACTTTGTCTAGCATGGCAGGATTCTTAAAAGCCGCAATAATCATATAGGTCTGTGGGATTTGTATTCATAAAAACAGATGTATTCACTTGATTGGAATGTCATTTGTTTTCTCCATACGGAGGAGATCTGCAGAGCTCACTACGCAGTCAATTCATTCTTAGCTTAGCTGGTTTATTCTTATGCCAGTCTCTCTTATTATTGATTTTTCTTATGTACACTTTAGAAACCTGCTGCTCCCGCTCTGTAATTCAGGATAAACCAGGGATCGAACCAAAATATTCAAGAGCAAGAAGTTGTGCTGACGTGGGAGGAACACCAACACGGAGGGCTGCCCAAAAATTCTGAGCTGTCCACTGTGATTTCCCCTAGGAGTACACACACACACACACACACACACACACACACACACCAGCTCTAGCACTTTTGCCCTGCTTTGTCTGCTTGATCTGTTTTTGCGAGCAGGCAGCTACAGAATGCAGCACTCAGAGAGCAGGGATCTTTTAAGTCTCAGAGTCTAACATCAGCTGACATGCCATTTTGTAGTTTTTCACAGCAGTAATACACCACTGAAGCACCTGAGGCACCCTTTCCTTTACAGGAACAGTACACATGGGTTAGGCTATCACCCAGCAGTTACATCTCACAACTGTTGCAAAGTTGGCATAAATCAGAGCAGAACTTTCAATGATACCAATATTAGTGACAGACAAAACTCAAAGAATCTGTCCCTAATTATCTAAACTTCACAGGACTGCAGCCCTGTGCTGGCAATCTTGAAAACAGGGTCTATTCTATACCTGTCACCTATTCTATACCTGCCTGGAAGATGCTGTCATATACTTTGGTATATTTTCACAAGACTAGAAAAGCACTAGTGAGGCAGACAAGAATGAGACTAAATGATTTAATAATGTATGCAATTTTAATTTTCATGCTGTGTCTTCTTCCGTTTAGTTAAAGCCCAAAGACAAAAACACCACAATTAGTGTCTTTTCAACACCCTTGCCAGTATCAGAAGCAAACAAGCCACCACATGAAATAACAAAACTCACCCAATAAAGGATAGCTCAGATGTGTGGGAAATAGCTCTCAAGAGCTAGAAATAGACTATGGAATTCATTCCTGCAAGAGACACCGACCAGAGACGTCGCTGCATTCATAACTAAACACAAAATTCATTTGATTTAGCTTTCCCTCAAAGTACACATGCACAAACAGCCACATTAAGTAATCATGTTATTTCTACTAAAGGCTGTGAAGGAAGACACAGATTGTTAATTTTAAATACTTAAAGGCAGCTCATCCTATGATGACGAGGGCTGTAAAAGGTAGATAGAAAAAGTTGTGGTTCTGTATGGTAAAGCACCCTGAATTGCAGGCACTCATCTGAGCTTTCTTTGAGCAACATGCACTATTTGGAACAATGGAGTTGGGCACAAGATCTCCCAAGAACGGGCTCATGACATTTCTACTTCACATCAGATCAGAAATGCCATGATTCCTGCTTTGCCCCAAGCCTGAGTAGCCAGGCTTAGCAAGGGGTTGCCTGGGGATAAGGGGATGAACCTCTTCACCTGGGCACGAAGAAGCTGTTGGGGATCTCCTGGAGTTTCCGTGACCCCATTCTCCATAGTTTCAGATCTTCCTGCCCTATTGTATTAAATTAACTGACATTTATTCCTCCCACTTGGTCCAATATTTTAGACACAGTAATAGGCAATAGTAATATATACCTTAAAGAGGAGCCCAAATCATCCCACCCTGAATTTAGATGATGACATTTGAATCCAGATCCAAACTTCTTGACTCAGGCTTGCCTCAGGAATGGAGAACGCCACTTTGCATTTACATAGCACTTTTCAACTGAGGAATTCACAGTAAAGATTAACACTCAACACCTACGCGTGCTACAGAAAGTAGTAGTAAACTCATTTCACAGGCAGCTAAACTGAGCACCAGTCACTAGAAAATATTCCCTGCTGCTTCTGCATAGAAGATAGAGGTCGCATTAAGAAAGCATAAAAAAAAAAAAGAAAGAGAGTTTGGGCAATATTGAAAGAGAAGCTGTCTGTACACTGCCGGCTATGAGCCCCCTTTGCAAACCGCATATACTAATCTTGCATATTGCAGTTCAAATTTGCACATGCACAACTCAGACACCCACAATGCCTAATAAGCACACACATGGATATGTGAGCACAAGTCCACTTAGTGTTGCATGTACACGTGACAATTTGGCTGTGTGTGTAAAGGATGCCTCAGCCACACCTTAAAGAAAATGATTTCTTGTCCTAACATCTGGAGGGCTAAATGGAAGGAAGTAAAAAAAAAAAAGGGGTTCCTTGAACTAATCTACATCATTCTCCCCATTCCTTCACATCACACGAACTGCTAAGGTATTTTGAATGGTGGATTCTCTCCTCCCAGGCCCGTTTGTAGAATCATTAGCTGGAATGAAAGAAAGGAAAAACCATGTGTAAGAAAGTTCAGGTGTGGCAGACTGGTGAGAGGCTGAAATCTCTTCTCCCCCTTCACACCATCGCACACCCACCTAATGAGTAAAATTGTGCACTCCATTAACTAGGCCATTAAAACAGTCTGGGAAATGAGGAATCTAAGCAATTAGCAGTCAGACCCAGACCTCAAGGAAGTGAGCGCTGTATTTCCCCAAATCCGTTGAGGAAGCTGATAAATGGGCTGAAGTGGCTTTCTTCAGCCAGTCAGCAGAAGCAGAGCTCTTCTCACTTGTGAGAGTAATTTCTGACACAGCAAAACCTTTACAGACCGTTCACACAAAACACGTTACCTGTGTCTGCGCGAGGAGGTTAGATGAAGCAATCTCATTACAAACCGTAACCAATCTACACTTCTCATGGTGCCGCGCATGCAAATTCTAAGACTGAATCTAATTTCACATACAGGAAAATATACCCAGCGAGATAGCAGCCAACCCTAGGGGGAACCCTCATTATCACAGCTCAACTGATACTGCAGCTAGTGCTAGCACAAGAGACTTTTTCCTTTTCCCAAGGTGGTAATTTTAAAGATCTTGATTAATATGCTTTACGCAGGCAGATGAATCCAAATCTATCCAGCAGCTTTTGCAGTCTGGGTGGCTCAGATAGGAATTTTCTTGTATTTCCCTTACTTAACTGAACTTTATTATGCCTCATTGAAAAAAATATTTGAGGAATAATATTAAAACGTAAAATGCATGTATTCCTGAGCAGGGCTGACCTCATCACCTGAATGGTTTATAATGATTGGTTTGGGTTTTCAGGACTATAGAAGTGGTGCAATACGTTGCTATAAAATGTTTCAATACATCAATTCACTCCCATAGTCATCGCTGAGATACAAGGATTCCAATCTCATTTTCTTGGTGCACTTGCAGTTCTTAATCTGTTGTACTATTGTGCAAACATGGGGATAGGAAGCCCGTTGTAATGAATATCTTAAACCTGAATATCCAGGGTACAGAACTATCCTTTCACCAAAGAAATGAAAACATAGGTGCTTGGAAGAGTTATTTTCAATTCCATTATCTCCACCTAAGCCTTTTATTACATATAAAATGATTGGAAATTTGTGGGCATCTTAGATGATGGCACTTGCTGTATTTATCAAGGACACTAAGCCTTCTTCTTTGTGCTACACAATTTACCCATGTTGGCCTTCAGGACATGCATGCCCTGCTGTCATGTGTGTGCATTGTTCTACACCATATACCCTTGCATGATGTGCTTAGAGTTTGTCTGCATATCTCAAGAAGATCTTTGAGGAAGATTATATATGATACATTTGTAGGTTCAGGTATAGGACAAATAAGATCTCTATAACAGAGAGGAGTGACATTCTTTAAAAAGAAATCATACTTATGGCTCCCGGTATGGTGACTTTGAACAGCTGTGGCAGTGCAAGGGGATCATAAAAAGACAGCTTAATCCACCTTCCTAGGAATTCCCTGGCTGGCATACAGCTGACAAATGAATACCACCCTCTCTGCCCCAGTATCAGAGGCTTAGCAGGGCAGGGTTAGGTCTGGAGAATGGACAGCATCCTTGTGCTACACCAATTCCAAGCTCCGGGATGCTTAGAATGCTCTAACTGGACAGCTCCATGAATCAGGGCAGTGCAAAGGTGATGTACAGCCATCTCCCACTACCGCCCCAATTCAGTTCCTGTTCCAAATACAGCTCAACCACACCTGAGGATCTGGCCTGTTACCAGTTACTCCCTGATGGCCAGGAGGACTCGACCACCACAGAAATGGGAGGTGGGAAGGAAGCCTAGAGATTGGTCAGTTCTTTTAAAAAGGTGCATCATTATTTTACCAGCATCTACACTGATTTACTTTATGAGTAAAAGTCCCACTTTCCTAAAAGTTCTCAATGTCCCTCAAGTGTGATCAAAGTACTTACAGGAGACAGACCCCAGCCTATGCCCAAACTCTCCCAAATTCAGCACCTGCTTTTCCTCTCTGCCCATATTCTGAAACTGGGTCTGTTCTCTGGAGCAGTTTCTCTTCCTCCAGGAGTGCACCCTACTTTGGAGTTCCCTCTCCTCCTGCAGCATCTGGAATAAGCTGGGCCTGTATTATATCAGCACCCTAGATCCCTCCCACCCCCAGGCAGGCTTAGCTAAGGATCAGTAGTTAATTGGAGCCATCTGGACACACCCTAGTTCTATTTCCTGGAGTAATCAAACTTTGTACAGCTACTTCTTGGTAAATCTAGCTTCTTAACTATTTTGGATTTTCCCTTGCTTTTTTCCCCAGTGACAGTTTCCTCTTGTCATGTGGCCCTGTGTGTGCATTTCAGGTCTATAACCAGCTCTTCATAAAAGAACAGGTTTCTTTTAAAGTGTTTAAATAAGTGCCATGCTTTTCACAATAGAAGCTCTTGATTCTGCCTCTATTTTTTTTCCCCTGCACGTACTGTACGGAGAAGACTTACTGGTTCTGGTCACCAGTACAGTCTTCTCTGACATGTTGATGATGAGTTAATAAAGATGGGATGAATTAAAGACTCCAACAAGCAGCACCACTGACGAGGGCATGAGAGGAAACAGCACGCAAAGCTCCTTAAAAGAAACCACCTCAGCTTCTTGCTATACTGAAGACATCAGCCTTGAGTGCCTGAAGAATTCAAAATATAACTGAATGATAAATGTAGAGCTGTCCCAAATATCACATCAGAGATTACAGACTTTATATCTGTGTTGGATATAACTAAACCCTTGGAAAAGCAACTAAAGGAAGTAGGAGGAGAACCAGAAATGTATGTAAAGGGTTTTGTCAAAACTCTCTACGCATGGATGTAAAGGGCTTTGTCAAACCTCTCTACGCATGTTCTAGTAGATGTGGAATAGAGATCTTAGGAGAAATTAACGCCCTGTGAATTGAGACAATTAACATCAAACAGAGGCAATATAATGAGGGAACTTTATGGAGAGCAACACTGAAAGGAGAATTGGCTAGAGCAAGCTAATCTATATTCACTGCAATATTTCCTGATTATCCGTTATCAGATTTCTGAGCCCCTCTTACCAAGTTATTCCAGTCTTCTTCTTAGACAGGCTGTTTCACAAATGGGATCAGCAGATGAACCATAGTCAGAGAAGTAGTCATGGGACTTTGTGGAAGTGCAGGAGGGGAGGGTGTAACAACTCAGAAACACTGATTTTTGAACTGAGAATAAGCCCGATTCCATCAACTTCTCCTCAAAGCTTAGAGATTTCTCCCCAGGGACTCTTATTTACTCTACACTGTACCCTAACCAAAGCAGTAAAAGCTATCTTTTGGTACAGTGACTTGCAGCTGCATACAGGAGTCTGGAATGGATCTGAAAGGTGCTTTATACAGTAACCAATAACCTCTAATCTGATTTTTTGGAGAGGTTTGACTGTAGGTTTGTCATGTTTTTTCACAATAATCTTCCATGTAGTTCGTGACTTGAGCAAACCTATAGTGATCTCTGGTTTTGCAGCAGAATTCCTTAAAATGTGGTACTGACACAATTAATAGCAAGTCTGCAAACCCAGGTAGACCAAACCTGAAAAATATGCTTGTCTAAATCCACGCAAAGTAAGACTTCCAGCTTTCCACACAGCTCTAAAGCTGAGGCACAGAGAGGCTAAGTAGAATTAATGGGGTGGTTAACAAGGCAACGCCGCTTGTCAGACAGAGCTGAAAATAGAACCACAAGTGCTGATTTCTCATTCCTTGTTCTAACAAACATTACCAATCTGAAGAAAAACCAAAACAACAAGATACTTATCCTGAACCTCTCAAGTCATTTCTAGACTGCACACACTCAATAGCATTCAGATAGCAATCAGTCAACCAAAGAAAAAAGCAATGTATTTTCCATATAGCGGTGACAGCTGTTTATAAAATGCATTATGTTATGTATTAACATCCTCTACTGGATGGAATAGTCTTGGTTTGTTCACGTGCAGAGGCTCCCTTTATCAAAAGAGCTGCTTCTTTAGCTCCTTAAGTATAGATCTGTGGAACTAAAGTGCCCAGCTCAGCAAAACACCTAAGCACATGCCTAACTTTAAGAACATGTGTGATACCTCTGCTTAGTGCTCCATGCGTCTGCTTAGTGCTTAAAACAGGATCAAGTTCAAAGAGTGAAGGTTGTCTTCCTGGTGCTGGACAGGGCTTGGTTCCTGGGTTAGTGTTTTTGTTGTGTGGTGTGTAGTTTCTGGTGAGTATTTGCTTCAGGTTAGGGGGCTGTCTGTAAGCGAGGACTGGCCTGTCTCCCAAGGTCTGTGAGAGTGAGGGGTCATCCTTCAGGATAGATTGTAGCTCCTTGATGATGCACTGGAGAGGTTTTAGTTGGGGACTGTAGGTGATGGCAAGTGGCGTTCTGTTACTTTCTTTGTTGGGCCTGTCCTATAGTAGACGACTTCTGGGTACCCTTCTGGCTCTGTCAGCATGTTTCTTCACTTCACCAGGTGGGTATTGTAGTTTTAAAAATGCTTGATAGAGATCCTGTAGGTGTTTGTCTCTGTCTGAGGGGTTGGAGAAAATGTGGTGGAACAGAACAAGGTGGAACAGAACAAGGAATTCCCTAGCTACCACCATCATGAGAAATTCCCTAACTACCACCTAAGCTGGAACAAGAGCTGTACCAGGGAAAAGGATTGTGCCCAGACTAGGAAGGCATCCAGTCTGTAAAATAAACTTATTGAAACATCTCTAAGGGTGAGATTTTATCTGTATTCAGCTTCTTATTGTATTAGCATAGATTTGCGAGTTTTATTTTGTTTTGCTTGGTAATTCATTTTGTTCTGTCTGTTACTACTTGGAACCACTGAAATCCTACTTTCTGTATTTAATAAAATCACTTTTTACTTATTAATTAACCCAAAGTATGTATTAATGCTTGCGGGGGGGGGGGGGGGCAAGGGGGCAGGGCAAACAGCTGTGCATCTCTCTCTATCAGTGTTATAGAGGGCAAACAATTTAGGAGTTTACACTGTCTAAACTTTATACAGGATAAAACAAGTGTATTTGGGGTTTGGGCCCAATTGGGAGTTGGGCATCTGAGTGTCAAGGACAGGAACACTTCTGTAAGCTGCTTTCAGTTAACCCTACAGCTGTTAGGGGACATGGTTCAAACCTGGGTCTGGGTTTGCAGCAGGTTAGCGGGTCTGGCTCAGACCAGGCAGGGCACTGAAGTCCTCAGCTGACTCAGCAAAAAAGCAAAAGTAGTCTTGGCACATCAGGGGGTTTCTGTAATGCAACCCATCACAGATGTCATCAATGTAGCGCAAGTAGAGTAGGCGTGCTTGGGGACAAGAGCTGAGGAAGAGCTGTTCTCTCATCCCCTGAAGCAAATACTCACCAGCAACTACACACCACACAACAAAAACACTAACCCAGGAACCAATCCCTGCAACAAACCCTGTTGCCAACTCTGTGTTCATATCTGGCTGGTGAATCTTGTCCATATGCTCAGGGTTTAGCTGATTGCTATATTTGGGGTTGGGAAGGAATTTTCCTCCAGGGCAGATTGGAAGAGGCCCTGGAAGTTTTTCGCCTTCCTCTGTAGCATGGGGCACGGGTCACTTGCTGGAGGATTCTCTGCTTCTTGAAGTCTTTAAACCACGATTTGAGAACTTCAATAGCTCAAACATGGTGAGAGGTTTTTCATAGGAGTGGGTGGGTGAGATTCTGTGGCCTGCGTTGTGCAGGAGGTCACGCTACATGATCATAATGGTCCCTTCTGACCTATGAATCTATTCAAGGGACACCATCATAGGAGCTAACCACATCAGCCACACCATTAGGGCCTCGTTCACCTGCACATCTACCAACATGATATATTCCATCATATGTCAGCAATGCCCCTCTGCCATGTACATTGGCCAAACCGGACAGTCTCTACGCAAAAGAATAAATTGACACAAATCAGACATCAAGAATTGTAACATTCAAAAACCAGTAAGAGAACACTTCAATCTCCCTGGACACTCAATAACAGACTTAAAAGTGGCAATTCTTAAACAAAAAAAATTCAAAAGCAGACTCCAATGAGAAACTGCAGAACTGGAATTAATTTGCAAACTGGACACAATCAAATTAGGCCTGAATAAAGACTGGAAGTGGATGAGTCACTAAAAAAGGTAATTTTCCCTCTGTTGATATTCACCCCTTCTTGTCAACTGTTGAGAATAGGTCACTTCCACCTTGATTGAATTGGCCCATTAGCATTGACCCCGTCTTTTCATGTGCTATAATATATATTCTGCTTACTGAATTTTTCACTCCATGCATCTGATGAAGTGGGTTTTAGCCCACGAAAGCTTATGTCCAAATAAATTTGTTAGTCTCTAAGGTGCCACAAGGACTCCTCGTTGTTTTTGCTAATACAGACTAACACGGCTATTGCTGTGAAACAGTATTTAAGGTAAGTGGTAACAATGTAGTTTAAGCGTCTTTTGAACATAGCTACCAGTTTATGCAAAATTTTGTAGATTCTTAGATTTTAGGATAAATCTGTATCTAACTGTTCTGTCATGTGTGTTTTGTGTGTTATAAAATTATTCATATCATGATGTACAAGACCCAAGGAAAACTAATCACATCACCACCAAATTTGCCTCACTCAAGCAAAACTCCCACTGACTTCAGGATTTCACCTACTGTCAACAAGTACTCCTTTTCTTTTTGCGGATACAGACTAACACAGCTGCTACTCTGAAACAGTGTCACCAGTCATTCTCCTTTCTGTAGTTTTGCTTCTATTTCATTCAAAGTAAATATACAAGGCAATTAAACTCTAGCAGTTTATTACATGTGTAATGAGAGTTAAGAACGAGAAGAGCACCCTAATCCCATGGAAATGCCAAAACTCCATAAAAGGTGTATAATGGAATGATATATGTTAGCCTTCTTCAATTGTTTTGTTTCTGGAGTGTGTGAAGAGAGCAAGTATGTGTTTTATCGATTACCCAAGACTTATGACAACTGATACAGATGCCTAAGATATCTCTACAAGTATTAGCATAATCAGTGATGGGATTGCAGAAAGGGTTTTTTATGAGTAAAAGCAAGGTATCATCTGTGTATAAAATTATTACCATAATCTTAAACTCAGACATTTGTTTCATAAGATTATCACTCAGGATTGCCACTGTTTTACTTTTGCTTTAATTTTGTTAGACACCTGGGGTTGCAGGAGTTCTTACATCACACAGACTGTGTTTTATTTAATGTCATTGGCCAACTTGCTTCCTTAGATGAAAGCCTGCCATTCCCATTTAAATCAATGTGATTAGTAAATGTATTCAAAAACAGAATCTGTCCTTCTGTATTTATCAGACTACATGAATATGGTGCAGAGAAACGTGAGTTCTTCTTTTCCTTTCCAAAACACTCTAACAAATCTTATTCATAGGGAGGTAAATTGAGTCCTGCCAGAAGAAAAAACAACTTTTAAATCTTGCTCTTTGTTCAAGCAACACCACATGATTGTGTGTGAAAGAGAAAGAACGAGAGACAGAGCATTAGCCCAAATCTAGCGAGTTTAGGGACATGACGGTCAATTGAGCAAAACTTCAATTACAGACTAATTTAATGTAGACCCAAGTACATTATTGCAATTCAATAAACATCTCTTTAGAATTAAGCGATTCCAATTTGCTTTCATTTCAGCTGTGTGCATGCATTTAGAATTTGTTATTATCCACACCAAAATTAGTCAGATTCTTTCAGAAGCACTGATCCATGCAATCCCAAAGTGACACCACTGGTGCATGGGACTAACCTCAAATCAACCACGGAAAAATGTACCTGCTTAGAAAAAAGGAGCAAGACTTGGCAAAATAATACTTTATCAACTCTTAATTATCTCTCCTTTTCAGTTCTTCTACCACCTCTTGATTTAGGTGTCTGGTACCGGTGTAACCCCAGCAACAAATTTATCAACAGCTCTACTGCTGGATACTTCATCCATCGGTATTTACAACTTGCTTTTCCAATCATCTTGCCTTCAATGGTTTTTGATCAGGAGACTGTCAGGCACCCCCCTAACTAAGGTTGCACCTAATATTTTTTTCCCCTCTGGAGGCTTGCCTTACTGCTTTGTGAATACAATGTGCTTCTTGCTACACCTGCCTACTGCTTTCTATGTCCATTTCAGACAAGAATGACTTCTTATTTTACAAGTTTGATCCTGCAATGTGTCAAGCACCCACTCCCATTGACCTCAGGGGAACTGTAAGAACTCAGCACTTTGCGGGATCAGTTCCTTCGTCACTTGTAGTTTGAGAATCCAGCAGCAGAACCAAGACTGGAACTCAGGCTCTCCAAACTCCCAGCCTTATGCTCATTCCTACACATCACACTGCCAAAGACTGAAGACACGTGTCGATCTCTGGGATGCTTCCCCACAAATACTCCATGGAACAAAGGATGTGTATCAACATATGGGCAAGTCTCATGGTAAGCAAATTCAGTCCCAATACCCTTTGATATATATTAGCCATGACAGTTTTCCACAGAGGACTGCATCTCAAAGAAGTCCAACCCTAGCAACTAGAATATTTTTTATTCAGACAACAGCTACCTTTATTGAATGTATTTAAATATTCCCTCTTTTTATTAAAAATGTAAAATCAAGTAGTCTTAAAACATTCACATTTGGCTCCTAGCCTCCTGGCAGTTACCCAAATTTCTTTCAGGAATAACTGTGGTTGTGAATCATTCTTGAGCACTGCCCTTTTAAGGGATTCCAAGACTGTAGTATATTGTAGCTGTGGCCAGAACAGTACAATCAACCCAGATTCAGGGGACAATAAAGGTGACTTAAAGACACCTTTGAACTCCCCCCACCTGATCTCTCCTCAGGTGCAGCTCAAGATCTGCGCCCGAGTAGAAACCCCCTTTCCCTCATCGAGGTACGTTAAAATCAAATATACAATTAATGTTTTGGGATTTTGTTAAAAAAAAATAAGTCTGTATGATAAATGACAGTTCACCCAGTGCATCCTGTGCGCTCTGAACCTGCCCTGTTCCTAGCTCTTTGAGCAACGTCTGACTGTATTTTTTTGGTAGCTGCAAAAAAGATTCTTGGGCAGTTTCAGGCACATGGGTACAGCAGTGATACTAGATAGCACTGGAACAAAGACATGGCTGCAGTCCTCCTCCATTAGTATCGTCGCTGTGCACTTCAGGGCAGCAGATGAGCCCATCCTGACACCATTTACATAGCAGCGTAGGACACACTATGACATCTTTACAGGATTATTTGTGCCTTATAAAATACTGTGAGGGAACAAAGCTGAAATCTAGAGGTGGTCAAACTGTTTCGTGGAAAAAAATAAAGTATTGTTAAAAATGCTTATAAATGTGTATAATAGACATAATTAAAGGGATGATAAATGGGGTGGTAGCAAGAGAAAGTTCCCCTTCTTCATTCAGTTTTTAAAAAGAGGACTGAAACTCTTCTGTAGCTTACACCCTATATTTTGCTTCAAGTGCTATAAATTAATGAAGGAGGCAGATCTTCAGGGCTGTAAATATTACGCACAGAACAGCTGCCATTTGGGAGAAAAAAAGTGTTATATACACACACACACACAATATGCATGATATATGTGTGTTGGGTTCTTGTCACCTACCTTTTACAATTAATTCTGCATAGTTTGAAACGCCAGAGCCACCATCCGAGCGAATGACACACCGATATTTGCTGATGCTGCGCTGAGACGTGTCTGCTACGCTGACTGTAGCAGAAAACCGTCTGTGGTTGACCACCCTGGTGACCATTAACGCGGTGTCCCTTCCGTTCCACTGCTGCCAGGGAAACCAAGAATAAAACAAGTGATGCAGATGTGGCTGTAACACATGGGGTTTTTTAAACCTACTGACCCATTTTTGCTATTATATTTTATAGTAGCTCAGTTACACTTTTTTATTTACCTGAATCTACCATGTTAGAATTTACATGGGTGCAAGTTTCTAAAAGATCTCCAAATGTGCACCCACAAAATGTACTGGATACCTGTTTGTATGCACTCACATGAACGAGAACCCTTGCATACTGATGTGGGGGTTTGCATATGCTTTCAAGTTTTGCGGGTGTATTTTTGGATTGCATTTAAGTTTGACTCATTATACATACAGCAAAGTCTAGGTAGGAAGATGATTCAGACTTCCAGAGATGTTCATATGCAATGCATGTGCAAGCTTAAATAGCATGTGCAACTACCACAACCGAGCAGATTTTATACCGCTTTTTCTTTGTGGATGTTCAGATGTGGCAACTGGTTTCAGACTAATTTGAAGACAGACCATTTGCAAAATTTGGATTGAGATCCACGTTTAGCTTTCGAACATTCCCAATTTTTGAAGATGTTCAGACCTTCCAGGATTTTGGTTCACATTCATTTTGGCTAATCTGGATTACCTATTCTCCACAACAACTGGAACTGAGGTAGGGGAAAGAACTAGGCAGATATGTGAGTAAGGCTGTGAAAATGTAGTGTCATTTTGCCAATTTCCAGCAATCAGTCATTCTGGGTGATGTCACTTTCATGAAATGCTCCAAGTTTGAAGAGTGGTAAACAATTTCTTGCTAGCAACAAAAATGCATCTCCCGCCCCCGAAACCCCTGAATCTGGGGTGAGTAGACATGTTTTCACATTACTTTAGGTTAGAAACATTTTTCTACACCTCTAATCATAATGGCAGATGCATTGGGCAGCAAGAATCCAAGCAAGCTAACGCTTAAGCAATTACACATCTCAGAGGGTGGCAAGATTACACCTTAACAGGAATGCAGATAAAATGGAACTGCTAGGATATGAAGGTGTGTGACGGCAGCACAATTAAAGAGACGTACATTATTTTGTATAAAACAGATTACATTTCTTACTGACTCAAATGTTTCTCCCATACTGATTTTCATCTTTTCAGCACTAGATAAACTAATTTCTACCCCTATCTCTTTCTCATGTTTAGAATGAAATTAGTACTTAAATTTGTTTTAAAAGTTTTAACTTAATTCCTTAGGCTACCAAAACCCCTTTGTTAATAAATCGGGAATATCACAGCAGTTCTGGCAATGGTGCGTATATGTCTGCAGAAGCAGAAGGTTCTAGAAATATTGTTCTCTGTAGGCTCTATAATAATCATCATCATAATAAAGAATAGGGACTAAATTTTGCTCTTAAAACCCTAATTCAGGAAAGCTTATGTCCAATTGTCTTAAATGAGCCTTGCATAAGAACACAAAAACAGACATACTGGGTCAGACCAAAGGCCCGTCTAGCCCAGTACCCTGTCTTCCAACAGTGGACAATGCCAGATGCTTCAGAGCGAATGAACAGAACAGGTAATCATCAAGTGATCCATCCCCTCATCCTTTCCCAGCTTCTGGCAAACAGAGGCTAGGGACACCATCCCTGCCCATTCTGTCTAATAGCCATTGATGGACCTTACACATGTGCTTTGCTGAATCCAGACCTCAGTTGCACCAGTGTACAACTTATTTTTAAGTACCGTTGCCTTGCTCAGACTTAACGTAAGTACAAGAGCAGATTTTGACCCTGTCTGCATTTGAAGTACATAGAGCAAAAGAAAGTCTTATTGACTTCACTGGGATCTTCCTAGTTTAACAGTACAAACTTTAGAGGAAGAGAAGAATTATAGTATTTAAAGCCTCTATGTACAAAAAAGTTGTAATTTTAATATCTGGAGCACTTTCAGAGCTAGAAATAATTAGTGTCCTCCACTGAGAACCTGGGAGTCTCCCTTTTCCAGTTCGCTAAAGCTTCCATTTCGAACCCTATAAGACTGTGAAGCTCAGATCTTAAGTCTGTTACTGTACCCAAACTTCTGGTGCGGCCAAGCTGTGCTATGGTACAGGACATATGGAGGGATAAGACCTTTTGCTCCCCTGATCCTGGAGCCAGTTGTGGGCTGGCTCAACCCCAAAGTAACACAGAGCAATCCAGGTTGGGGGAGGGGTTGGAGCAAAAGGAATAGCCAGCTTTGTACCACCTGGGTATTCAACCTAAGGGAAATCCCTAGCTGCCCCTTTAGGGCATTTTTCCAACTGCTTTGTCTGCTGGTCCTGAGCCTGGGATCAATGTGCTTTGGGGGATTGGGAGGGAAGAGATGATTCCACACAAGGTGGACACAGTCTTGATTTTTAAAATTGATTTATTATAATGGCAGGTGTTTGAAGCTGCTTGGGCATTTGATCTGGTAGGATAACTCTCAGGGGAGCCTGCTAGGGGGCAAAGGGCGAGTGAGATGATCAGAGGTGCATGATTATTATTTATTCTTAGCCTTGTGGCAATGCCTAGAGGCAGCAATAAGGTTAGTATTAGGGCTCAGTCATGCAATCTTTTACTAATGTGAATAAGTACTACTTATATGAATAAAGGTTGCAGGATCAGGCTATAGGTTTTCTATGCATGACTCAGATTTGTTACATTTTCTGTGGTGGCCCCACACAGCATTACTTTGAACTCTGAATTGCAACTTTAAACAGCTTCTTCAACAAAGTAGTTTGGAATTTTGCCCCTACCCCTCAGTTCTTCCCCGCCTCTACTCATTTTGACTATGGATGGTTAGAAGGAAAGACCACCAGCCCAAGCTTCATGGCACTTTACCTGGAGCCAGAGTTTGTCGTGCTGAGACCACTTCCCCCCGGCGATGCACTGGAATGTTGCATTCTGTCCCACGTTAACCTCCACATTCTGCAGCCGCAAGAAGTGAGGCGCTTTTCCTAACAAAAAAAATTCAAAGTATTACTCAGTAGAGCATGACAGTAATTGGCAGTGTCATGCAGCCACGGGAAGATCCAGGCTCAGCAGATCAGAGGGGAATGCCGGGTTTCCCCATTGGCACAGTGTCTTCAAAAAGCAAAGCCGAGCACTACTGTTTAATTATTTAACGTGGGGAGATTGATCTTATGCGGTAAGGCCAGATGGCTCATGTACCCCTTTGGCACAATAAGAAAGTGCACTAAGTATCAGCTCTACAATAGAAGTTCACAATTATTTCTAACCAGCCAGTTTCATTACTGTTTGCTATATACTGTTTGTTCTTCTGTGAAATGGGAAAATGTCACAATTTAAAGGGTCAAACATTCAAATCGTGAATTTGCAGTGAGCGATAGACACAAGCAAGTTTTCCTAAGGCTTTTTCAGGTTCACTGATTGTGAAGCAAAACCCTGGAGTTTCAGATCTATATCATTTCGCTGTTAGATTTTAAATGTCCATTCCCTTATTCACCAAAAACAAACCAAAAACACACCATACACACACATACCACAACAGACCATTGACTTTTAGAACTAAGCAACAAAGCCAGGCAGTTTCATGTCCGAGAATTAACTGAGAGGAAACTAAAGCATTACAAGATGAGCATACAAGGCTATGAATTTTATAATATTCCGGCTGACCATTTTTAAATGAAATTCACCTGTGCATGTCACCAGCACAAGGTGTATATACTACTTCTATACCTAGGCCTTGTGCTGTTCTGAATTTTATTCTGAGTTTATTACTAGATTTAGGATCATTTAAAAAAACCTGACACATCAGTGCACATTATTACGACTAGACCTTCAATGGGCTATGTCATTTCAGAGACTATATCCAACTATATTCCCAGACAACCTCCATTAAGTACCTGGAAAAGGGTGTGGGCGTCTATAAGCCTTTATATATGCAGACCAGGTAACAGCATCTAGACACCTATTTACAAGCACATATGCTGGTGCAAACAAGTTTGGCAGACATTAACAGAGGCCAGTTGAAAAGTTGATGCATTGTATATACATGTCTGTACTATATAGTATAGCGTTTGCCATTCACTTGGATTGCAAATAGCCCAACCAGCTGACCTAAAGTATCCCTATACTATGATCTTTATAGCTGGTCAGTAGTTGTAGCAAAGTCTATTGAGAGACCAGCCTTTGGCTGAAGGTGGGTTATGCAGCCCTGTTACCTGAAACAGAGGCCTTAGCACAAGTGAACAATGTGCTGCAGCAGAAGTTATAACAGGTGAAGTGGCTGGAGAACTGAGACATCTAGTTTTCCCCTTTAGTGCATCAGTAGGGGCCACTTCTTTGCATGTCTGCTGATTTTTAAACTTGTGTCTGCCACACAAACTATGAAAAAAGCAAAAATTGGGTGAAAATAAGGGCTAATAATGTCAAACTCCTCCTCAGCACGAGTTTCCCAGCAGTGTTCTGAGTAATAACTATTGTAAAATGAATGTGAGGGGCAAAAGTCATAAACGTTCACAGAATGTGTCACTCATATTCCAAGGTGGCTTTCATTCCTGGACCTCTGCATGTGACCCTGATCAGTAGAGGGGTGAAGCATTAGGAAAGACTGCAGGGGATTTATGGTTTATATGGAACACTATATCACACAGGTTGAAAAAGTCCCCAAAAACAGGGTCTGATGTGCATGGTTTGGGCCACTTTATACTGTTATCAGTCTCCTTTTTAAGCTTGAGGTGTGGAAAACTTAAAAACACAAGGACAGCCATACTGGGTCAGACCAATGGTCCATCTAGTCCAGTACCTTGTTTTCCGACCTTCGACAGTACAAGATGTTTCAGTGAAAATGAACAGAACGGGGCAATTTCGAGTGATCCATCCCACATCATCTAGTCCCAGCTTTTTGCAGTTGGAGGTTTAGGGAAACCCAGAGAACGGGTTTGCCACACAAGCTCAACTCCATCAATACAATTCTAGCAGGTCCGAGCCTACGGTCACTGAACGGAATGGGAGTTCTCCAGTTAAGAACCCAGGATTTGTCAACTGATACCGGCCAAGTTGTGATGCTTGTTAACTATACTGCTCTGTTTAAAGTTAAAATTTAGGGGGCAGCTCAAGTCCAATTCTTTTTGAATATTTACAAGGAATTTTTTTTTCCTTCGGCATTTCTCAAGCCATAAAATGGTTTAGCAGTCAGTTGTGGACAATAAATAAGCTTCCAGAATATGAGGGAAACAGAAGGCTCAGAAAGTGATTACGCTTTTAGGGCCAGATTCTCCAAGCTGCTCAGCAGGCAGCAATTCCACGGAGAATAGGAGCTGTGCGTTTTCAAAGATCTGATGCTTAATACACGAATCAGATCAGTGAAGTGTGATATTAGCAGCATTGCTGTTTCTCTACACAGATTTCATACACAATGGTGTCAAATCAGGAAATCATCCCTATTCAGTAAAATACTTAGGCATGTGCTGAACTGAAGTGGGACTTGCACACATACTCAATAAATGGGATTAGGCACCACTTTAAATGCTTTCCTGAATTTGGGCCAGAGCCGGTGTCCTCTTTTTTCCTTTTTATGGCCAATAACTTTCTTGACCAGTCGCTGGCTCATGACTGGGTAAGCACATTCCTTGCTACTGAAAGGTACCAGCCAACATGTCACTCCATGTAAGCACACCATTTGGGGGATTTGTTTGGATGCTGCCAATCAGCTGCAGCATGTGGTTAATATTGATTGTAATTTTATCTTAATGAGGTAAATGCACCCAAAGGCATAGACAATGGGCACATGTCATAAATATACATATAATAAAGTAATAATGGCGATTATCCATACCTCAGTTATCAGAACTGCCCTATTATATTAAACTGGATCATGTCCCCTGACGTCTATCACATTAAATGTTAACTGTAGGAAGCTACTGTTTGTAAATTGTAATTAATCCCTGTTGTATGCAGCTCACTGAGGTTACAGTAAATAGATACATGATCAATGTGATTTCAGGAAGTGTAGCAGCTGTACTAATATACCTAGAGCTGTGAATTGGTGAGAGGAGAGATGTAAAGCACAGTAAATGGAACGGATGGTTTGCTGCCTTTCCAAGTATCACCAGGCAGATAGAAGACACTATTGTAGGAGCTGTATATGCAACATTAGATCATGACTAACAGAACTGAGGTGTCACCCAATGGTGCAATTCAATCCCATACTCTTCATTTATTGAAACTCTAAAGGGCCTGGGAGCAGTTGAGGACTGCTCAAGAGAGCATGAGTCTCAGCTCAGTTAACTAAGTTGTTTGAAGAGGAAGAGCACATGAGGCATGGCTAGACTCATTAAAGGGCATGAAGTCTCTTACAATGTTTAAAAAAGGGATTTTTAAAAATTGCATTTCACTTAAATGGCCAAACCAAAACCCCAGACCTAAACAAACATGGCAAAAGTTCAGATCCAGTCAAAAAACCCAAATAGGACACATCACATATAGATAAAATTAGGGGGGCAAATACAGCACTAACCAGCTTGCACAGCGAAATGGACTTGTATTAAACTCTCTGTGTAAGCTGGTCTCTCTCACCAACAGAAGCTGGTCCAATAAAAGATATTACCTCACCCACCTTGTTTCCAGTCCACAGTAAGTTGAACGCTTTGAAAAATGATACATATTATTTAAATACCTTAATGGAACTGCTGAGTGGGTTTACACTCCATTAAAGAAGATAGCTTTGGGGTATTTGGGAATGTTGCACTAATGTGTGCAAATGCACTTTTTAAAGTTAACTGTACTATCAAAAAACCTTTCATTCTTCCTCCTTGAATGGTCTAAATACGAGCTAATAAACAATCAGAGCTTTATACTGCTTCAATAATAGAGAAAGATTTAAACAGACATTTTGGCACTGGCTGTAGATTCAGAGCTTTGCTGCCTGTTGCACAACTTGCAAAATTATGTATTTATTCCAGGCTGATTGCCTTCACTCTCTGAGCATTTTGGAAGGATAAAAGATGATGTTTTAGAGCTGATTGAATTGGGTGAATTGCTCCTTCAGGCTGCAAAGCCTGGTAGAACACATTAACATGGCTAGAGAAAGAAAGAGTGCTTACTGCATGGATGGGCAAGGACTCTGACTTCATCCACAGCTATGTACCCCGGATGTCCCTTCAAAGACACGGATTCAAATATCACCTGAAACACAGTGAGAAAAGCCTTTCTTATAAACACTAGCTGCAGTAGTCATTTTAACTTTTGCCTCCTCCCACCCAAACCAAGTGCCTGAATCATCTAGGATTCTCCGATTCTGTCATTCTTGGTGGGGAATAAAGACCTGTTCAGTGTGTGCACGCATATCAAGATGTACTCTCAACTAGGTTTTGCATTGAATTTCAACTCCATTTGGTATACAGAAATTTCTAGAGATTTGTGATAACCTAATTTACCTCATTACCAGGAACAGAGAACCCTTTGGCCAGTCTTTTATTTGGAATAAACACCCACCTGAGCTGAGATTCTGTGCCAATCTGAGGCCCACTCTGGGAAGTCAGTAGAAGTGGAAGGTGTACCTGTTATAGATCCTAGCAAGTGGCCCCTCGTGACTACTCACTAGGACTGATGTGAGGGGAATCCAGCCCTCTGTGGTCTGGATTCCAAGGGGTGTTTTAAGCCCCTGGATCCTGAACAGAGTCCAGCCACTTCCCCAATCTCCGGGTCCCTAGACATTCTCTCAGGGCACAGATCTGCTGTCTAGAAGCCCACCCTGAGAACTGGAACCTGTTGTCCAGCTGCCTAGCTCACCTGGGAACAGAAGTGACCTCTCAGACTCCCCCATACTTAAAACACACCCTCTCCCAGAACTCCACCCCAAAGCTGTGAAACTTCTGGATTATGTGGGTATGCAGCAGTTGTGAAGCAGTCAACACTCTTACTCCTTGTACAGAGTCTAACAAATTTTCTCTTTTATACTTCATCCTGTAAAGCACAAGAGCACAGATCATACACGACAACAAGACTCTTAAACCACATGGTCCCTCACTAGCTTACCCTTCCCTTGTAAGCCCTTGGGGGACCATCTGGGTCCAGGAAGGCAGATAGACAGAGCATCCCATGCCTTATTCAGGCTGTTCCATTCTGACTGGCCTCTCTCCCTCATGGATTCCATCACCAGCTTGCAGGACCTTGCTCTCTCCTGCCCCATGCTTCCTCTTCCTGTCTGGCTTCCCTGGTCCTGTGTGTTTCTCTATTTAAACCCTTCCTGGTCACTGGGCCTCTTTTGTCCTGGCAAGTTTCCCTGCTCCCTTCTGAGGGATCAACTGGACTGGATTTCCAAGGCTTCAGGTCACCCAGTGTTCCCAGGTGTTTGCATCTGATAAGGGTCACTGAGTCCTAAGCACCCACATTGTCTCTGTCTGATATCTACCTGCTATGGGACCCGTCTGCAATGGTAGAGCCACCAACACAGAGGCATTCATGATACAGCATTTTTTTCCAAAATATAATATCACTATTTCAACCAGAATTCATAAATTGTAAGAGTCCCAGTTAAGACACAGGACACAGTTAACACCTTGTCTTTCAGATGCCCCATAGCTGGGGAATTCAGGAGTTTCTCAGGAGCCAGATCCCCATGTAACCACAAGCCCTGCATGGATTGTTTTGGAGGAAGAAATTGATTTGGCTTACATACAATTCCTGTGCAAGCAAAACAGCTGTAAAATCACAGCAATGTTAACTGGGGTTTCCAGTAGCTGGATTGCAAGAAGAGTCTTCTATACAGGGTAGTTTCTACCCTTCCTGAATCAAACCAACAGAGATGGAGAATGAAATATTGTTCTAAAAATATGATATGTAGTATCTCTACACATGCTGTATGTTAATTTTTTTTAAAAAAATCTATCCTCATGGAGGAGAGAATGTATTCAGAAGAGCTGTTTAAGAGTACCATACCGTATGGCAGTGAACATGCCCAAACATTTGGGGCTGCACACACAAAGACATCAAGTCACACAGCAGAGCAAAATGGTCTTTTGCTGTAACTCGGAGAATGCTCCTGCAATATTGTTCTCAGTTTTGGGCACCTCCTTATCAGACAAGGATAGACAGCCTAGAAGCTCAGAGAAAAGCTCAAGAAAAGAAAAACAAGCCAATGCAATGTTTTAGGAAGAAGAACTGAATATGTGCAATTTGTGTAATAAAAAGCTAAAGGATGGGGGTGGGCAGAACAGAACTGCTTGCAAATATTTGGATGGTGTAAACAACAAAGGTAAGGAGAAATTTAGCATGGTATGACTGGAATAAAGATAAAGGAAAGTGCAGGCTGAATATCAGTGGCCGTTCAGCTGGCTCTCTGCACAGAGCTAAATTTCACCCACAGAGAACATTTTTATTGATAGAAAGATAAACTGCCCCATTTGGTCAATACTTGGTCTCTTTGCACTGGCAACACCCAAGATAGTCAATGAAAGCAAATAGTCAATGGGCTTTCTGTAATCAAATAGGGTTGGTTTGTTTTGCATCTGGGCTTCCAAAACTTTATTTCCTCTCAAGTTTGCCTATCTCCCTTTTTTTATGGAAGAAAACACTAAGATTGTACTACTCCTAGTATACCATGAACACACAAAAATTAGACCTTTTGAAATAAAAGTCCTGAAAAGACAGATTCAGCAAAAGCATTAGAAATTGTATGAAATATAAGAACAAAGGGGGCAAAGGATTTAAGATAAGGAAAGGTCAAGCACTGAATAAAGTCAGGAATGGAATTTAAATACATAGGAGAGTAGTTAAGGAACACATTACCCAAGGTACAGCAGCAACAGGATAAATTGGTAACACCAGTTACTGAAGAGTTAGGCAAATACCTGAGAGAGAAAACCACATGTTGGGGTTACGCATGCAGCTTTGAAAAAGGAAAGGGTTCTTGATGAGCCACCTACTTGCATTCTAGTGCTATGGTGTCATGTAAACCCACAATATGGGACCTCTTGCTTAAGCTCTTTAAAATGAGCACGTTGTTCAAGAAACATATTGCAGTGATCAGGAAGATGACTTGAGAAATTACTGCTGCAGCTCCTTTCAAACTTAGGTTGCAAACTGTAACCTTAATATTGTTTTAATTTTTGAATACATGAGGAAGGAAGGTTCATTTGGAAAATAGTCTGCTCAAAAAGCACCTTAAACCATGTTATCAGCTTCCCTACCTTCCACACAAGGAAATTTCTTCAGAGCCCAGACAGCTCACCTTCAAGAGAACTCTTCTGAGAAGGGTTAGGCATTGCCCTTCGCTATCAGTAGCTGGCAAAAGCAAATGCTAGACCACAGAAGCTTCTGTTCACTACTGTTGACTAGCCAGTGTGTAATGTCCTTTATGGCATACTGGACTGACACTGGACTGAGACAGATGGCTCAGGGCAACCACTGCTTACTGAGTTAGTAGATGAGAATCAGCCCCACACATTCTGTCCTCAGCCCCATGTTTTCCACCCCTCTCAATGATCTGAATCTGCAGAACAATAGTAGGCAAGCCTGCTTCAGAAGATGTCTCCCTTTCTGCCTGCCTGCCATCGTGAACTCTTCATGCTCTAATTTCTTCCATCAATCCAAGCTCAAAGAACTTCCTTCTCCCTTTGCATTACACCAACCTAGACCCCAGCACCATGACAGCAGACCAGATTTTATGGGAGGCAGAGAATTGGGGCCCAGGGGGCCTGGAGGAATCTGAGATGCATGGTAATTTAAAGGCCCAATTCTATATGTGACACTTTTATTTCTTAGTCCAATGGGATTCCTTACTCATTCTAAAAGTTGCAGATTTTGGCCCTTAACAGTATTTTGTATTTTAACAAACCTCTCAAAGCTCAACATAGAAACAGACAAAATGCAAAGCTTTACACTTTTGGAACCTTCTTAAATGCCTTTGAGGATAGTAAAATCCAAGCCATTTCGTGTTTCTTTCCCAATAAACAACCCTTACATGTCACTGCTACTTTATACAAACAGTGCCTGTGTTAGCAAAGTAGCCTGGTTCATCTGTTGTACAACAACTGCTTTCTTAAGGCACAGATCAATAATGTTCTTTGCTGTACATATCACTAGCTTTTACTGGCAGACTCCAGTACTGCACTCGGTGCATTCTGGAGCTTAGCCCATCTTTATGGCACACAATAATTCAGTGATTACACGTATAAACTCTCTCCCAGTCCTTTTATGGCTTTTCCTCACTATGCTAAACACCTATTCAGGCTGTGAATCCAAGTGTGACAAAATCTGGGGTAGCCATTATAAATCTCCACCATCCTCATATATATATGTCTCAACAGAATGCCTTTATAACTGGATAACTCGTGTAAATCTTGTGCAGGATTGCCAGCACTGAAAATGTGACCTCAGGAAATTGGCTTGGTTACCAGTATTCAGATAGCCAGACTCTCTATAGCTTTGAGTAGTAGCTGAAGCTTCCTGGGAGGGTCAGGCACAAGGCAGATGTTTTTGGAAATTTATTTCTTAATGGTGGGATTTTGAAAAGCACCTAGAGGAGTTAAATGCCTAATTCCCAGCCTACTAACACAACACTGTTCCTGCTGATGACTCCAGAGGCGCATCTGTGCATCAAGAGCATCCTCCATATTTTGTCTGACATAAATTCCGTGTTTTGATGTGGAGACAAATTTTCCTGGTTGTCCGTTGCTTTTGAAACACTATCTTAAGAGTTCATTGTGAAACACTGGACATGCTTTCAAGCCTCAGTGAATCAATCTGAATTTCCTGGGCATGCACTACTAGATTAAAACTGACAGTAGGGTGGAAAGGCTTTTAAAACAAGGAATATTTCTAAGGCTCAGGATCAAGATGTGCCACTTCTTGACAACTGGGAGATGAGGAACCCACCAGGCAGCTAGGTACCCAGATTACAGCCATCTTTGAGCTCAGTCTGCCCATAGCCTCAGGTATTGCATGAGGTCACCAACAAGAGTGAATGGGGACAAAGTTTCTCGCTTCCTCCTTTTAAGTAAACAAATTTCCCTCAGTCTATTCTCCATTGTCTTGGTTGAATGTAGCAAGACCTGGGATGACCATTGGTTTATAGGCCATCAGATAGAGACAGTTTGTACAGTTAGAGACTGGTGAATCTGTGAGGTTTAACAGCCACCCTGAGAAGACTGGAAGTTTGAGCGGAGTGGGAATGACTGGAAGGACCAACCACAAAAAAAAAAAAAAAATAAAAAGGACAAGAACCAAAGTGCTTTCTGGCTGGAAGGGAAGAAGCCACCATGGCTCAGATTTAAAAAACAACCTCACATCCAATTACTAAAAGCAAGGGGGAAAAGAAAGTACCATCTGCTGTTGTCAGTCCACTCAGCTGTGGAATGTTATCTGCCTTTTGCATAATCTCATCTACAGTAATTCCTACCCATTTGTACATCTGATCAGCAATTTATGTACCTCTCCTACAATGTATAGGTGGGCAGTTCCTTGCCATTCCTTTTTGTCTCTGATAGAACAGTAAAAGTATCCTGCATGAAAAGAAAGTGCTGATTTAAGACCAAGAACGTGCATAGAAAGGAGTTTGGAACAGGCCACATGATGGTGCAGTAAACAGGTGGCTGCAAAATTAATGTAGTAAAATATAATTGAAACCTTCCACTATAATGAGTTTCTCCTGGAAAAGTCAGCAAGAGCCCAAAGCGTGGCTTGCACATTCCTAATAAAGTTTCACTTCACTTAGCCCATAAAATGGCATATTAGTGCTTCTGTGTAAATAAAATTGCAGTGGTCCCTTTGCACAGCACAGCTAGTCCCTGATCTCACAAAGCCAGCTGACTCCCAAATCCCCACCAGACAGCACTGCAGCTGCTCTCTACATCTGCCTCCCTTCTTTGGGCGAACAGTTTCTTTAGGCTAAATAGTCCTGAACCACCGACCTCCCTTCTTCCTCTAGGAAACCATTCCAGAGGAGGAGAGTGCTACCTGCACTTGAGTATACAGAATTTATCTGCTGCTTACAAATAGAGCTGTTGGTGTGAAAACCGGCTTAGCTAACTGAAGCCCAGTCTCTGTTTGGGGAAGACTAATAATGAGACAGCAACTATGAAATTCCAGCCACATCTGGACTTGATCAGCATTTCTAACATCTTTCACCCAGGCAACTCTCTGATGCCACTGAAAAACCCCTGATTAACAACTGATGATGTCTTGCCGGCAGCAAACAAAAAATCATGGCGGACTGCATTAAATCTCCCAGGAGCCCTGGATACACTCAGGTGTTGGCAACAAGACAGTAGCTTCTGGTGGGGATGCTTTTGAATGAGTGCACAGCCCTATATGAAAGGGCCATAGCCCAGATTAGACTACTGTCATGTGCTCCTACTTGACTGAAATTGATGCAGGAACTTGCGCAGCAGCAGAATGAGACTGTCCACTTGCTCCTTGTGCTAGGAGTGCCCACTGTTATGTCCACACTGTCCACAATCTGCATGGAATACTGGAAGGTCAAAGCATGTAGTTTCAGTTCAGGATTGGTATATAAAGCACCTCACAGTCTAAGGTTTACGAAACTTGTCTATTCTTCTCTAACTCTAATTCCCTGCCCATTTGAGGCTGACTTCTGGGAAGGGTCTGTTCTTACTCTTTTCAGAAACCAGGACTGGGATAGGATGCAATGGGTTTGCTGCTCTTAGTCCTGTTTCCAGCGGACATATCACAGTTCTGTGTCCATACCACAGAAATCACCATCATCGGCACTCACTGGAATTCAGATGGGCTAACTTCCAT
Organism: Lepidochelys kempii; assembly: GCF_965140285.1. Classification (NCBI taxonomy): domain Eukaryota; kingdom Metazoa; phylum Chordata; order Testudines; family Cheloniidae; genus Lepidochelys; species Lepidochelys kempii. The sequence goes on along the minus strand of NC_136392.1, from coordinate 23,842,191 downwards.
TCAGCATGCCCTCCAATCTGAAAGGGGCCTGGGTTTTTAAACTAGCAGGACTATCAATCTTGGTGGGAGCTGGCACAGTTCCAGCAGATGTAGTTCTGACCTACCTCCTGCTCTTGGGGACAGGAAGAAGAGCTTGAGACACCAGAGAGGAAGTTACTCTAAGACTCAGGGAAGGAGTCAGCTAGGCAGCAGAGGCAAAACTGTGCCACAAGCAGCCCTTACTCTAAACGTATTCCACTTTATTTAGCAAGTTTACAAGATGGCAAAAATTGATCCAAAGATGCCCTATTAGATGCCAGGCTGCTGGTGTTAAGTTCAACTCAGAAACTCCAAGAGGGGAAGGGAGGATTCAGGAGAAAAAGGAAACAGACAAAGAGCCCACTCAGATTCGGAATCTGGGCCAAGCTTTCAAAAACAGCAACCGCCCAAATGCAAAGGTGAGTGAACAAATGTCAAGCACTCTTGCTCATGCAATCAGCTGGGGTGCATGCGCAAACTGGGTTAAGTATGTGCAGATAGTTAAATGTCTAGTTAAATTTGCATATATATTTATCCAATTTTATGCAGAGCCATGGTAAATGCAGGTGGAAGGATTTACACATCCTTATTCTCAGAACACATCAGTGCTGACCAATAACTGGCTCAATAAAGCCCTCCCTCCAGGAGCTGAAAGCCTTCCAGAAGCAAGTGTGTTGAAATTCATGGAGGATAGGTCCATCAATAGCTATTAGCTAAGATGGGCAGGGATGGTGTCTCTAGCCTCTGTTTGCCAGAAGCTGGGAATGAGCAACAGGGAATGGATCACTTGATGATGATCTGTTCTGTTCATTCCCTCTGGAGCACCTGGCACTGGCCACTGTCAGCAGGCAGGATACTGGGCTAGATGGACCTTTGGTCTGACCCAGTAGGACCATTCTTATGTTCTTAAGAAAGCAGCATGCTTCAAGATGCCTGGAGGCTCCCACCATACAGAATCACCATACACAAGTCCAGTTCTAAAACTAAGACTCTTTACTTGTATAAACATCACTCGTAAGAGGATATCAAAGCATGTCAGCCATCAGCAAAGGAAGCCTCACAGCACTAATTGGGTAGGTAAACGTTTACCCCATTTTACAGATGGGGAAACTGAGGCAGGGAGGTTGCCCCGAAGAGATTCACAAAGAGACCAAGGAGCAGAGGCAGGACCAGAAACCAGGAATCCTGCTGCTCAGTCAGACAGCTAGAATAAACTGCTTCTTGTCAGCAGGTCCATCAATCCCTCCCCTCATGTCTGCATGCAATGTTGCAGAGTTTCTTCTCCTCTAGTGCCCCCTTTAGGCCATCTGCCTTTACATGCCAGTCAGCTCTCTGGCTGAAATGTGGTTATTTCAGCTCCCTTTCCAAGGTGTCAAAATGTCCAGGTGTAGTCCCAAAGACACAGTAACTATCCTCTGGCTCCTGTGATCATCCCCTTGCCTTTCTCCAGCTCTGCTACTGAGTATTGTTCTGCCCAGCTCAAGTCTTCCTGAGGCCTCTAGCATCTTACCCCTTCATGGGAGCGAGCAAGACAGTCAGCCAGCAGCTTGACTCTCAACCTATTTGTAAGGCCCAGCTGCCTGTTATTACCTGATCCTTCCCTAGTCCCACCTCCCCTGGCTGACAAGGAACTACCTCATTACTACCACCCAGGTGAAGTGAATGACTAACTGGAACTTTAACCCTTTCTTGCCTGTGATGGGGTATGAGCTCATGACATATTGTAACAATTGCTCCAATATTGTACAGGGAAAAAAACGTAAGTATTGTTATTTCAGAACTAACATTCATGACCTCCTTGGCTAACAGTAGCCCAGCCCCAAACTCAGAGCAAATCTTTGGCGGAGGAAATATTACAAACGCATACCTGATAAAAGTGTGGCCAGAATGTACTGATGGCAAGCTCAGCCTTCACCCAACCTTCAGTAACAATCCCTGACACATTCCAGATGGGGTTACCCTGTGGTCCACCATTAACCTTCACGTAGACATTCAACGAGCCAGGGCTGGAGCGGTCTCTGCTAGACAGGTAGTAATGAAAGTCGATGCAGTGAGTGTCATTTTCCTTCAAGGTGGGCAACAGCAAGTGAGCCTTCTGCCCAGATGCCCGTCCAGAGCTATTCACCATCATGAAGGAACCTAGAGAGAAAGAAGGGAAAAGGGGAAGGGAAGAGAAGAGAAGAGGGGGTTTGATTTTGGTTTTTCAGAGCAATTGTATCAGAAAAGTAAATGATTCTACCTGATCTGCAGCAGTCAGATAACAAAGAATTTTCATTTCACGGAGCTGAAGCCTCCTATTGTATGGATATAAAACTTACCAGGTAGAGATGCAAGCAGATGTTGGGCCTGCTAACACTAAAGTATTATAAGAGTTCTAGTTTTGAATTTTCTTCTGTCAATCTCATTTTATATAATGGGGCAGGAAAATATTCCTTCTGATTTAAAATTAACATTCATCTTTTTGGTCCAGGTTTCATATATAGGGACTTACCAAATTCATGGCCAAGAAAAACTCATCATGGACGGGGAAATATGGACTCCCCCAAGAAATCTGGGCAGGTCACGGTATTGCCAGCCTTACTTCTGTGCTGTCTTCAGAGCTGGAGAGCGGCCGCTGCAGGCTGGGCACCCAGCTCTGAAAGCAGCGTCATAGAATCATAGAATCATAGAATATCAGGGTTGGAAGGGACCCCTGAAGGTCATCTAGTCCAACCCCCTGCTCGAAGCAGGACCAATTCCCAGTTAAATCATCCCAGCCAGGGCTTTGTCAAGCCTGACCTTAAAAACCTCTAAGGAAGGAGATTCTACCACCTCCCTAGGTAACGCATTCCAGTGTTTCACCACCCTCTTAGTGAAAAAGTTTTTCCTAATATCCAATCTAAACCTCCCCCACTGCAACTTGAGACCATTACTCCTCGTTCTGTCATCTGCTACCATTGAGAACAGTCTAGAGCCATCCTCTTTGGAATCCCCTTTCAGGTAGTTGAAAGCAGCTATCAAATCCCCCCTCATTCTTCTCTTCTGCAGGCTAAACAATCCCAGTTCCCTCAGCCTCTCCTCATAAGTCATGTGTTCTAGACCCCTAATCATTTTTGTTGCCCTTCGCTGGACCCTCTCCAATTTATCCACATCCTTCTTGTAGTGTGGGGCCCAAAACTGGACACAGTACTCCAGATGAGGCCTCACCAATGTCGAATAGAGGGGAACGATCACGTCCCTCGATCTGCTCGCTATGCCCCTACTTATACATCCCAAAATGCCATTGGCCTTCTTGGCAACAAGGGCACACTGCTGACTCATATCCAGCTTCTCGCCCACTGTCACCCCTAGGTCACCACCAGCAGCAGAGAAGAAGTAAGGGTAGCAATACTGCAAGCCTCCTACAACAGCCCTGAGAACCCCCCACAACCTCCTTTTGGGTCGGGACCCCCACTGCTACATAACTGTGAAATTTCAGATTTAAATATTTGAAACTGTGAAATTTAAGATTTTTTAAATCCTATGAACATGAAATGGACCATGAATTTGGTAATGCCATATTCATGTAGTAACCAGTCCTCCACAATGTGTGTACACCCTTGCATACCTGGCTCCCCCTATGGCATACCCAACAGAAAAGGATGCAGTGGGTGAGGCCCCCAGTTGCTATAAGTCAGCGTAGCACCATTGCAGAGCTGTGCCAGCTTACATCAGCACAAGATCCAACCCAACATCTCTGCATAGTAAACCTCCGAACACTGTCCTGCATTAACAGCACCCCTAGTTGCCAAAGTCCAGAAGAATTAAACGCATGAGTGTCACAGTGACATGCCAGCTAGAAACAATGCAACAAGGACAGTTAAACCACTGGTAGGAAGAACTGGACACAAGTGGCATTCAGAGTGAAAACACTGGAGTGGGAGGTGGTATAAGATTAGAAGGGATTCATGAGTTTGTTTACCCTGGAGCTTACCTTATATAAACCACAGCAGTGGGTGTTGAGGAACACACAGCTTGCTACACCAAGCATTTTATTTTGAGACATGGTTTTAAACTTGTCTCTTCACAGACGCATCAAGGTGACAAAACACATTAGCAATGAGAAAGCCATTAACGGAGTTATTTGGTTTGATTCTATTCAAAGAATTGGCTTTTGGTGTGGGCACATTCAGGAAAACTGGGAAAAAAAGTATTGAGAGGAGGAGGAAAAATCTCTGTGTTTCAGCAGCCAGGCATGATCATTTTTAATCAAACGCAACCCTCTTGACATTCTCAGTTCCGATACTGCTGCCAAGTCATGCCACAAATGTGTTTCTCCGCTGGCCTCTTGCAGTTCACAGAAGATTGAGTTTGGAAAGGCTCACTTCAGTTCTAACCTATAGAAGTTCCCTTTTCCTTTCTAATCCACGCTGCAGCAGTGTGACAGACACCCAGAAGAGCCAGATAAACATTTTGATCAAGTCTGCTCAGTGAACAGCCATATGCTATAAATTTATATCAACGGACACCGGCAGCTTTCCCCCACGAAATCCTTTCCTCCCACCATGTTCATACTCAGTGTCTCTCTCTCTCTCTCAGTAAAGAATCAAGAGAGGCAAGGATGCAGAAGGCAGTAAGTCTTTTATACTAAAGGGGAAAAAACATCTCTTGGGACTTTATGAAATTCAACCACAATGTAAGTAAAGATGAGAAAACAATTGCACTGAGCAACAAGAAAAGTGACAGGCAGAGCCTTTCTGGGCCATTCTAACCTACATCTCAAGGTGGTAGAAATAGGCATGGATGTTACCCAAGAAACTTGAAATTCAAGCACCCTTGGACTTTCAGAAACCTTAGATCTGAATCCAAACTTTGCAGCTGATTCCTCTCTGTAATAGGAAGACCATGCCAAAGCACAGCACAAGGTCAAATGCTGGGATTTTAAAAAGCATTCATTGTTGATCCAGTTCTGCTCCCACCAAATATAATAGTAAACAGGCTGGATAGAAATCAATGATTTAAAAAAAAATTTCAAAAAATCAGATTTTTTTAATTTAAATCAGATTTTTTTGATAAAATGCTAAAGATAGTTTTAATTAAGATACATTGTAGCTCAGGCCAATAGAGGTTGCAGGAAGCGGCGCGGGCTGAGGGACATGCTGGCCGCCCTTCCCGCAGCCCCCATTGGCCTGGAGCTGCCAGTGGGACCGATCGGCCAAACCTGCGGATGCAGCCGGTAAACAAACCAGCCCGGCCCGCCAGGGGCTTTCCCTGAACAAGCGGCGCCCCTAGTTTGGGAACCACTGGTCTAGAAGATACCATCAGAGATGCTTAGTTTTGCTGTTCTCAAACTGTGGATTTGTGTCTCCAGAGATAACATGCTTGTTAACAGCAAAAAATGTTTTAAAAGAAAATAAATAAATAAATAATATAGAGAGGTGAGAAATAACAGACCTCAACCCTATTGTCCCTCTGCAAATTTGTGTACACAGAGTGAATCCCTTACCTCTCTCTAAAAGTGCGAAGTTTCAAAAAGTTCAAAGAATAGAAGATTGTTGGGGATGGAATAGATCTGAACAAGAAAAAGAAGTCTGGAGATAAATGTGAGACAGGAGGGACAGGCAGTAGAAACAAAAGTGAAACTGTTTGAGCAGCACATTCTGGAAGTCTTGAGGTCTTTCTGCGTGTAAGATTGATTTGAGATCTACCATACCATTCTCTCACTAGAAGGGAAAACCTATAATGGCAGGAAGCCGTAAAAGAGACCTATTTTGGGAATATTTTAATGAAGTTTCTCTACCTGTGGGTAAGAGAGGCATGCATGCAAAATGCAAACAGTGCAACAAAGAAATGCAAGGCCTGGTTGCCCAAATGAAACAACATCATGAGAAGGGTTCCTTCTCAGGAGGAAGCTGCGTTGAAGATGATCAAAGGAACATGTCTGAACATGCAGGATCTTCAGGATGGTAAACTTTTTTATTTCATACTTCTTTCTTAAGGGCTGCCCATCTTCCTTCTGGACTATTCTTGAATTCTCATATTTGAGCAAAAAACATAGTTGTTACTCTATGGTACTATCATTTTAGATGCAGTTGTGATAAAAAATAAATAGCTGCAATAGGCAGATCTTCCTTTTACAATTTCACATATAAAGTAGTACTGAGTGTCAGTGAATGCAATGAGTAATACTAAATGAACAGTATGGAAATAATAATTAAATAACTGCATTGACTTATTTTGTTTAGGAGAATCCATCTTCAACATACAGGATTCTGAAGACTTTCCACCTTCACGATCACCATTATTTTCTATAGTTTCAGAGTTACCTGCCAATTATAGTGTTTCAGTCACATCATGTATGTCACATAGCCACAGTAGCAAAAAGAAAAAAAAAATCTCCATCATTCAGAAACAACCATAGATAAGTTTGTGATAAGAACCATCAGATTATAAAAAGAGGTAATTGATGAAAAAATTGCCTGGTTTGTTTATGCAACAAACTCTCCTTTCCGTATGATTGAGAACTCATGCTTCATTAACATGGTTCAGTCATTAAGACCAGGATACAGTCCACCCAACAGAGCAGATGTCGCAGGCAAATTCCTGGATGAAGTGTATGAAAGAGAAATTTAACAGTGTGCAAAAGATCTAGAGGGTAAAATTGTTAACCTGAGTCTTGATGGGTAGAGCAATATTCACAATGATCCCGTTGTACGTGCTTGTGTGACAACCGAAGAAGGGAATGTCTTCCTTACAGAAACTATTGATAAATCAGGAAATGCTACTTCTTGTAAGTATTCCGCTGTGCATGCAGTAAAAGTTATAACAAACTGAAAAAGAATTCAAATGTCTAGTACGCAGCTTGGTCACAGACAATGCTGCAAATGTATCCAAGGTGAGAAGAAATTTAGAAGAGAGTGCAGAGGGTCCCAAGCTAACAACATACAGTTGCAGTGCTCATTTGATGCACCTCCTAGCCAAAGACTTCAGTGTTCCAGAAATAAAGGCTAATATTGTTGAAATTGCAAAATACTTCCATAACAACCGCTTTGCAGCAGCTGCTCTGAAAAAAGTGGGAGGAACCAAGCTAACCCTCCCACAAGAGGTGCAATGGAACTCAGCAGTGGACTGTTTTGAGCACTGTATCAAGAACTGGCCTAATCGGATGACAGTTTGTGAATAAAATCATGAAAAAATAGATGGTGCTGTCACAGCCAAAGCTCTCAACACTGGGCTTAAGAGAAACGTTGAACAATGCTGAGTACCCTGAAGCCTATTTCCGTAGCCTTGAACAAAATGCAGGGAAATTGCTGTTTTATTGCTGACACTGTTGAAATTTGGAAGGAACTGAGGGAGATCTTAAAAAGAGAAATATGCAATGACAGAGTTAAATTACAAGCATTAAAAAAAATGAATGGGACAAGCACTATCTCCAGCTCATTTTCTTGCAAATAATCTCAATACTCAGTACTAGGTTCAAACCTTAACTGCTGAAGAAGAGGATTTGGCTATGACATGGACATCCAGCAATCATCCCTCCATAATGCCAACTATAATAAACTTCAAAGCTAAGGGTGAACCATTCAAGAAATAGATGTTTGCTGATGATGTTTTTAAAAAAGTCACACCAGTGAACTGGTGGAAGTCACTTAAGCACTTGGATTCAGAGATTGTTGAAGTGATAATCTCACTTTTAACAGCAGTAGCTTCTTCTGCCAGTGTAGAAAGAATATTTTCTTCCTTTGAACTAATTCATTCCAAATTGAGAAATCGTTTGGGATCTGAAAAAGCAGGAAAGCTTGTTTTTCTTTTCCAGATTATGAACAAACAGGAAAATGAAGGTGAAGACGACTCAGCTGCAGAAGCCAATATTTTAAGTTTCCCATGTTAACCTGGCTGACATAGTTGATTTATTTTTTTTATATTTCATTTAACTATTTTAGTTAAAAACAATTTTAACAAAGACAAATCTGATTTTAAAAACTTGAATGTTTAACTAAATTCAAAAATTAATACACTTGTTTTGTTCAAATATTATATGTTTGCTGTTGAAGAAAAAAAATCCAGAATACCTAACATTGTTGTTTTAGTTAAATAAAACAATTTAAATGTCTGTCTGGTGATGTTCTCCTCCAAATACAGCATGGCAAGAAAATCCTCCAAATATTAATGATTAACCTGTTGAATTGGAGATAGTTCACATCCGAATGACTTCATTTGCCAGGTGTCAGACTTGGGTATGATCGAGCAAACAGCCAATAAAAATACTTCAATAGAGACAAAACAGAGCTTCTGTAGAAGGCCAGGCTGTGTGGTCTAGCAGTTAGGGCACTGGGTTGGGACTCTGGACTCCTGGGTTCTACTTCTGCTCAACCACTGACCTTTTGTGACCTTGAGAAATTCACTTCACTTCTCTATGCCCCTCCCACCCTTTATCTGACATGTCTGCTTAGATGGTAAGATGATCCCTGCTCCAGAGGCTGTGATCTATACTGGGATGTCTAGGTGCTCCTATAATACTAATTAAGATTTATTTCAACATTACAGATTCCCATGTTAAAATAAGAGTTTTCTGCTGAACATGAATGCCTTTCGGGGGTTGGTTTGATTGTTTTGCTTGGTTGTTGTTTTTCAAACAAAGTTCAAATCCATTTCACCACACACAAAACATTGTTATTCAACAGAATGGCAATGGACTGTTGTGCTGAGAATTCTAGAACTAATTCACAAGTATATGTACAGGGAGTGCCATAATATCAGTGGAAAAGCAAAACCTTTTATCCATCCCAAACTACACAGTTACAGTCTTAGATATTTAGTTACTGAAGACAACAGGCAGGTTTTATGGGACAATTTGCAGCTAGATAATCTCTTATTTGCCATATACAAGGTATGCCCTACAGTAAACACAGGGATGTACAAGGGAATACTGTAGAAATTAAGATTAACTGGCTGAAGTTAAAGCCTAGCAAGACAGTTTATGCTTGTTGACTGATGAAAACATAGAAGAGCTTGCACAGTACCACTGTACCATCCCCATGGCAAATTGACACACCCACAGTCAGTTAAGTCACTCTACAGTTTAGGAGTTTTGCTGCCCCCCCTACCCCCCCACTCTCCTGCTGGTAATAGCTCATCTTAAGTGATCACTCTCCTTACAGTGTGTATGATAACACCCATTTTTTCATGTTCTGTGTGTATATAAATCTCCTCACTGTATTTTCCACTGAATGCATCCAATGAAGTGAGCTGTAGCTCATGAAAGCTTATGCTCAAATAAATTGGTTAGTCTTTACAGTGCCACTAGTACTCCTTTTCTTTTTGCGAATACAGACTAACACGGCTGCTACTCTGAAAAAAACATGTAGTGAACTGTACACCAAGAGATCAAGAAAAAGTTTTGTGTGTGGTGCAAAAGAACGTCTTCATACTTATCGGACACAAGAGTGTTTGTTAAACCAGCTTGAACTTAATTTAGTATGCTTTGATCAACAGATTAGTTTACACAATATCTTATTATTGCTAATGTCCTGAAAAATCACAAAATGAACCTGCTATGTTCAGATCAGTCAGGAACAAGTAGGAAGGGAAGGTGGTAAATGAAATGATTTTTAAAAAATCCACTAGAGTGACAGTGAACATAAACACTGAACACTATTTCATAGTTATTAACTATACCACTGAAAATTGGTGAATTAAACAATGAAGTGCACTCTAGCTGGCCATAAAATTAAAAAAAATTCCCCCCTTGGTGCATAATGATGCCTTGATAAGACTCCTATTATCGATGCATCTGCAACGTATATCCTCTTTGCCAAGCTGAAATGCTACTATGTAGCAGATGGTGGCTATTGTGTTTATACATCAGCACTTTATGATTGCATTTTCTCACGTCTGCAGTAAAAAGAAAGCAGTAATTGAGTTTTTAATGGCTTTGCACACTGTTCATTAAGATTACATGAGTGTGTTCTGACAAATGACAGCTGAAGAAATGAGCCACTGACAGCCCCTCGTGATCACCAGAGTAAGACCTCCATTAATGCCATTTCACTGCTGGCTTTGTACAATCACGCCGTTTAGAAGTGAAAAATATTGCCGTCATTAAAATATGAGTGCAAAATAAACAGAACACTGTCAAACTGCTTGACTGCAAAGTCTGACCTTAAAGTTGTTTTAATCCAATGCGTAATGTTCTTCTTAAGACCGAGTTCAGATCCTGAACACATGAATGTACCTTCCAGTAGCACCAGCAGAAGCTCTATGCACACGTTCCTGGGCAGAATTTTGCCCCAAACCATTTCAAAGAGAAAATAAAAAGCACATCACAATGTGAAATTAAAAGACAAAACACTTGAAATAGATCCTACACATGTACAAAGTTTTGTCCTGCATCAGTAACCAACAGGTCCGCAGCACTAGCATCAACGATGTGCAAGTAGGGTATAAAAAGAACTATGCTAATTTCAAATCTGATCAGAAAGTACGGTGGGAAAGCTCTGTTTGTCCAACTGGATAGGGAAGTTAAATATCTTTGGAAAGATCGTTATTTTAAATATTCTAATAGGGAATTACAACACAATCAACAGATGAGAATGAATATGCATATGTGAGGTTTGCAAGGGAATATGTATAGGAGAAAGGGTGTTCTAAAGTTTGATGGTAATTTTGCACAAGAAAGTGGGGCAGGCTTGTAGTGTAGGGGCTGAGGGTAATGTGAAAAATAGAGTAAGATTAAGGGGAATAGGGTTATAGGTTGTTATTTGAAAAAACATTAGTCCCAACGTGTGGGCATATGCAAAAATATTGAACAGCAACAACTTGGGCCAATGTCCACGACGAGAGGGGAGGAGAAAGGGGAACAATTGTACTGGGGCCCTGAGCTCAAAACATCTGTCACATCTGTGTAAATAAAGTGAAATAGGAGGAGTAGGGCCCCGAAATTCTCTCAATACACCTGATAAACAGTATGGACTCAAATTTCACCTGTGCCTCCCACCATCAAAACCAAGCCACTCTTTCCCTCTAACAAAAGACAGGAAGAACAAATTGACCTTGTGACATGAGCTGGAGGTCAACACTAATGATGGAAAGTATGAACTGCAGTAAATTTCTTCTACACCAAAGTAGAGCAAACCAAACAGGTATTTTAACCTGCCCTGGTTATTGAGGCAAATACTCGTCCCTTTTTAGGTACATGCCCCAAATGCCATATTGTTTGCACATATCTTAGTAGGGCACACAGTTACAATATCATCATTTAAGAAACAGTCTATGGTGAGCATGATGACACATGGTATTGGATAATGAAAATAATCCATACGGTGTAGTAAAAAAGCAGCTTAGAACTTGCGTACCTCTGGCTGAGGGGACTGAAGACAGGTGTGCATATAGAAATTCAAAGTTATTTGACAGGTTTCAGAGCAGCAGCCGTGTTAGTCTGTATCCACAAAAAGAAAAGGAGTACTTGTGGCACCTTAGAGACTAACCCATTTATTTGAGCATAAGCTTTCGTGAGCTACAGCTCACTTCATCGGATGCATTCAGTGGAAAACACAATGGGGAGATTTATATACACAGAGAACATGAAACAATGGGTGTTACCATACACACTGTAAGGAGAGTGATCAGGTAAGGTAAGCTATTACCAGCAAGAGAGCGGGGGCGGGGGAAACCTTTTGTAGTAATAATCAAGGTGGGCCATTTCCAGCAGTTGACAAGAACGTCTGAGGAACAGTGCGGGGCGGGAGGGGGAATAAACATAGGAAAATAGTTTTACTTTGTGTAATGACCCATCAGTTATTTGAGACATTTCTTACAGTTACTATTCCCTTGTCAATTGTTAGGGCAAAAACAGGCCAATGTGTTTTATTTGACAAGCATGCATTTTATGGAACTAGTCAAATTGTAAAAAAGCTAGAGTCATTAACATTTCCATGCATATAAACAGCAACTTCAGTTCATTTGGATTCATGGGGTCATATTCATTCATTTGGATGAGTGCCAGGTATTCACACGAGAAATTTAAGGAGTATCATAATTTTAGAAAACAATTATTCTTGTGTAAATTTATACCATGAAGAGTGTTATTCATTTTTCTCCTGGTCCAGAAATTCTATCAGGAAGCAGGAATTGGTACCATATTACTTAAGTTACCAACCCCATGATACAAATACCAGATATTTGAATTAAGTGTTTGAAAAATGTAAGGATTATTTCATTAATTTGTTAGCCAAAAATAAAAAAAGACAAAATTTGTAACAACTATTTGTACCAGTTCCAGTTAGTATACTTGGCAGTGCCCTTTGGGGGAAAAAAAATGTCTGCAGCTCTCTTGCGTTATATAAACCCAAAGAATTATGGGATGTAATACCCAGAACTGGGAATGAAGATTTCCGCACAGTTTCCTAATTGTGAGCCATAGACTTTTTCAGTAGATTCTGCTGCTTGTGCAATAGCTGACTGCAGAAATTTTCGGCATCCCTGACTAGACAGTGGTAAATCACAGGTATTATTAAGCTATACTCCTTTTTTGAATGGTTTCCGAGGTTTGGATAATGGTGGCCCACAGATACTGTTAGATTATCAGCATCTTTCAATGGTTTCCACGCAACTGATAGTTTCCCTTCACTAAGTCTTGAACTAAATAATGTCTAGTGCAGGGGGTCTGTCTGCACCATGGGCAAGAATAACCAAACAGAAAGAACAAGCATTACAGTCACTGGCTAGAAGTGTACAATGGGACACAAAAGAGGATGTGTATTCAGATGAGTCAGTTTGACAGATTTCCTGTGATCCAGCATGTGGCTGTTCTCAGAGGCTTTCCACAGATGGGAATGACTTACTGTGACCAAAGGGAATGCCAAGCATTGTTAGTGACAGTACAAGGTAGATATTATCCATTCCAAAAGAGCAAAATCATGGGCATTCTTAATGACAGAATGGTCTGGTTGTGGCACAGGACTTGCAGCCTGGAGACTTGGGCTCAATTTTTGATTGACAGATTTTTTGCGATGTGTGACCCAAAACATTTCCCTGCTTGCTTGCTCGCTCGCTCTCTCTCTCTCACACACACACACACACACACACAGATGTAACACATGACAACGTGAGGGCCCGCAAAACAGGCACACACGTGGGTCTGTCTGATCAGCCCCTGCATTTCTATAGCCTAGTTTTCTTATCTATACAATGGAGGTGTGGCTCTACCTCACACGGAGAGAGCTCTGAGCCTTACTAAAATAAAATGTAAGTTGTGTTGAAATCCTCAAGTGAAAAGTATTTATCTTTTGTTGTTACAACATCCAGGCAATGCTAGAGGTTGTGTTTCCAGTAGTGTTTTACCTAGGATAGACAGCACTATTGGTTGACATTCGCAGTGTAAGGCAAATGTGTAGTATCAAGGTCTAACTTAGTAATAATTTTATCAATGACATTGAAGGATAGGTCTAACGAAAATAAAAGTGAAGTTTAAAGGCAGATCCCCTACAGAAATATCAACAGGAAGCACTAGGGCAAGGTCTGGTGTCCAGTTACGGATGAGAGAAGCAAAGTAGCTAGGATGTTCACTACAGGAAGAGCTTGCCCTCAGATGTGTGCTACCATTCAGTAAATACCCTAGGATGTCACCAATGGCCTCATCTCAATGTACAGGTGTAGCTTCCATTAGGGTTTGTGCAGATGATCTATTCATATAAGGTTTAGTTCACCGCTGAAGAGCGGGCCAGCCCACAACTATCCATAACTCACTTAAATCCCCAAAATGGCTTGTGATGGCCCTCTCTCGAGGGGTGAATGTCACTCACACCACACAAAATTCTGACAGGTACTCAGTTTCTGCAAGAATGCCAGACTTCAATCTGAGCAATATCTGATTCAAAGTCAATGAAAAAATTCCACCCTGACTTCAGCAGTGCAAGTTCAGACCCAATGTGAGTCACTGATCAACACATACCACCCTGTCCAATGATAGGAATGCATGCCCATGTACATATGTCCATATAAATGATCTAATGCATCTGAGCATTTCTGAGAATAATATTTGTTTGGACAATACTAATGGCCAGTCCTCCCTCCACTTCCTCCCACTCACCACCTCACACGCATTCCTTAATTTGCAAAACAAAGTTTACAGCCCAACAAGTCTCAGAAGAGGGCTCAATAATACTTTAGTCCTGCCTTGAGTGCAGGGGACTGAATCAGAAGACCTCTTGAGGCCCCTTCCAGTCCTACGATTCTCTGATTCTCTGAATAGCTTCCAATATTCAAATAGCTAATAGTGCTGGCTACCACTCAGCATATGCTAAGGTTTCCATCGACACCAGATACAGCTAGACCTTACTCTCTCCCTCTCTCTTCACTGCAGGTCTCTCCTCTATACCACAGCAATAAGAATGGGTTTCACTGAAAGAGCTCTAATGACTCTCTGTAGTGACCAATAATTCTACCAATCTCAGCAACAAAGAACTTTTAAATAAAGCTCTGCTGCACTCACTAAGTGCAGTTAATGACACCCTGGTCACGAAGGAACTGTACTTTGACTGTCCTTACTTCAGACTGATTAATACAGTGCTAAGGAGAGGCTTGCATAATAGACTAATGTCTTCATTAGCCAAGGACCTATTTCAATCTATCAGGTAAAGTATCCTTATTATAAAACAACATAGTTTATTTCTACCCAATAGACCAGAAAGGCTCTGTTGCTTTAATTATAGCTTACTGGTGCTTTAAAAAAGGATAAAGTGCATACTGAACCATGAAAGTCCTGAACAGTTCTGTTGCTATTTGATTCCAGTAGATAAACAGTTATTTGCCCTATCAATCACTTTTTTAATATTTTATGCTGCCTAAATAGGGTTTTATTTTAATTCACACAACAAAAACTACATTTAAGTATTGTTCAGGTGATGAAACCATCAAGCAAACAAAATATTGGAACTGTGGCCCTCATCCTGGGAAGAACTTACATGTATAAGCACACATTTAACTTTAGAGACATTACAAGTCCCATTAAAGTCAATGGGCTACTCACATGCTTAGCACATTAAAGTGCTTTGCTGAACCTGGGCCATAAAGGGAAGGCTGACACAAGTGAGATGGTAAGTATTGACTCAGGGCATGGTTACACTTGCAGATGTAGAGAGCTGGGACTTAAACCAGCCTTCGGAGACCGTAGCAGGGAAAATGCTGCCGTGTGTTTACACTGTCAGCTGCAAGCGCACTGGCGTGGCCGCATTAGCAGCTGTTGCAACGCCACAAAGAGCAGTGCATTGTGGTAGCTATTCCAGTGTGCAAGTGGCTGCAACATGCTTTTCAAATTGGGGGTGGGTGGAGCATAGGCACCAACTTCTCATGGCCCTGGTGGGAGCTTGCGCACCCTGGCCCCACCCCCATTCCAACCCCTTCCTCCAAAGTCCCCGCCCCAACTCCGCCCCCTCCCTGCCCCTATTGGACCCCTCCCCAAATCCCTGCCCCGACCCCGCCTCCTCCCCTGAGAACGCCGCATTCCCCCTCCTCCCAGCTCCCTCCCAGCACTTGCTGCGCAAAACAGCTGTTTCTGCGTGTCTTGCCAGTGTGGACACATCGGGAGTTAGGGTGCCGGGGCTGCTTTAATGCGCTCTAACTTGCAAGTGCAGCCAAGCCCTTAGTCTCCTCTCACAGTTTCTGACAATCCATAGCTACATAATAATTATGTGTAATTTTTTTTTATGTTTAATTGGAAAGATGATTCAAAAGATTGACTTATTTCCTTTGGTTATCTGTATTACCTGCCCTAACCTGTTGTGTAGTGCCATGGTGTAAAACACCAGCTGACAGCAGAAGTGGCAGCATTTCAATGGTTGGTGAAGTGATTGCTTTGTGTATATACCCAGCAGAATACAGATTGTGAAAATTTTAGGACATTTGGGATCAAAATACTCAAATAGTGCTGTGGTGAGCGCAATATAAAAGACAAGATGCTATAGTAACACCCAGTTTATATGACCAGTCATTAACTACAAAAAATTAGTTTATAAGAAGTGGCCTTTAAAGGCACTGTTAGTTTTGTTTCAGAAACAAATTACTTGACCTATTTTAATACCTCTTGATGTTAAAGTTGATTTTAAAAATCTATGCTCACTGTTTTGTTGAGCTTCCCTTTCTCGTTTTCCCCAACTTAATAAAAATAAGGCTATTAAGATTCACTGTTTATAGGCAATTCGTACTCAAATTCAGTTTTAGGTTCTTGTTCACTGGTAGAATTCTATTATGCTTGGGTCAAATAGTGCACTGGAATGTTTAGCTGTTGAGCAAACTGTGTTTCTTGGAATTTCTCACTCCTCCCAAAGTTCCAGGAAAACATGGTTGCCTTATTACTGACCTTACATTTAATAAAAACAAATTCAAAACTGAAGTTGTGCAGCTAGATTAAACCTGACATTGTCCCTAAAGGTTGAACTAATTTGTACTCTGAAGTACAGGAATACCTCAGAAGTAGCCATTAGCAATAGGGGGATGCCTACCAGTGGTGGATAGTGGTGCAAATTTTACCTTATATTTGTTTAAGATCCTGTGACAGTGGAAAATTCAACAGCCAGACTGCAATTTGTTCAGTTCCCAAGTTTTTGTCAATATATTGGACCTCCTTGGTTTGCTTGACTTTAGAAAGTCAAACTACAATGGAATGAGTAATTCAATGATAAAATTGCACACTTCTCAGGTATTTTTACACACTTGTTGGCACAATGCTATTTTGAGGAGTTACCTTTATGAGTCCACTTACCCTTGCAAAATGCTCAAATCTGTCTTATACTGGAGCACTTTATATGCTTTATACAAAATACTCAATGGATTCTTACCTTTTATGTTTGTGACAGGAAAGCATATTAAACATATCAAAAGGAAACTATAGCAGGCCAAGTCTCATAAAAGGAAACAAGTTTTACCTCTTAAATCTGATTCAGATTTTACAGCTATGGGTCACTGATATTTTACCACATTTAACAGAACAGCACAAAAGCCCAAAATTCAAAATGAAGAGAGGGCTGTATGTCGAAGTGTCCGAACCAGGGTCTCAACTCTGCCGAGCTTCGTTAAAGTGAAAATGGGCCAAAGCATTATCTCAGTCACCCTTGAAGTCAATGGTGTTTTCTGGATTTACAACAGCATAACAGAGAACAGCATTTGGCTCTAGGAAGATAGAGCTCTCATCCATCACCTTTAGTAGTCTGCGGAACAAGCCACCTCACAACATGACATGACCAGCAATTTCTTCAGAGGAGCAACCCAGGGTTGCAAAAGCAGAGGCTGAAGCAGGCCATGGCTACTTGCATTGAAAAATCATGAGAGAATAAGCTTCCATTGTACCTGCTCACATATTTACCAG
Organism: Lepidochelys kempii; assembly: GCF_965140285.1. NCBI lineage: Eukaryota > Metazoa > Chordata > Testudines > Cheloniidae > Lepidochelys > Lepidochelys kempii. Next base: position 23,824,853 of record NC_136392.1, on the reverse strand, counting down.
CCCTGATCAGTGCTAACAATTCCTCATCCCGATAAGGAAAATCACTTTTTTAAAAATAAGAGACTAAGCCAATGTTGCCATTGTGTTTGTTTTTTCCCTGTTAACCACAGTCATTTAGCAATAGGCTTAAGCCCTTAAAAATACGGATTTATATCCCTTAATTTTTTAATCATTTTTTAAAATCTATTCAGTTGTAAGTGATCATATGAATCCATCATCATTCATATATCCAATTGCTATCTACATACATGTCTATTACTTTCTTGAATCCTGCTACCTACATTTAGTCAGTGAAAACTGGGAGCAATAAAATCCAAAGGTTATGTATGTGCCATGAAAAAGTATTTTCTTTAGCTAGTTTTAAATTTGTAGCCTTTCAGATCCATGGTCTATCCCCTTGTTTTGGCATGATACCTAAACAGGTGTACCCAATTTGCCTTCTCTATACTGTTAATTTTGCCTATTTTTATCATGTTCCCTCAGACTTTTTCAAATTAAGTAGCTCCAATTTTTTCAATCTCTATAAGAAATCCTAATATTTTGTTTGTTTTTTGAAAATCACTGGACACTGAACAGAGGTGTTCACTCAGCTGTCCACATAAATCTTTTTTTCCTGAATGGCTGCAGTTAATTTAGAATCTAGCAGTGTGTATGAGCAGCTCAACATATTCCTTCCAATATCAACACCTTGATGCTGTTTATTGCACTAGATGTTAGTCTTTAAGGAACTTGAGAGAAACTCCTAAGTAATTTGGCATCAGCTGCAAAATTTGCCACCTCACCACTCATTATCTTTTTTCCACATCATTGTTTAACATATAAAACATCAGCTCTAGTACGGAGCTGGTGTTTCCTGGCACCAACTGTTAATCTTTTGCCAGGTTAAAATTTGACTATTTGCTGTCTTACTGTTTGCTGTCTCTTAACCAGTTTCTCATCCTAAACAGAATTTTACCTATCACCCCATGACTACTTTGTTTAATAGCTTCTTGCGAAGGACTTCTAAGACTTTCTAGAAGTCCAAATAAATCTAGCAGTTCTCTATCCACTATGTTACTGACATACAAGTAATTTTAGTAGATTAGTGAAGCATGATTTTCCTTTTACAGAAGCTGTGCTGGTTAGTCTTTCATATCATTGAATGGCACTACAGTGTTTCACCCAGTTTACCTGCTCCTGAAGTAAGATTTACAACTCCCAGGACCACACTTTTTTTTTCTTTTTTTTAAGTTAGGGCCAACATTTACTACCAATGAATCTTCTCATTAGCAGCAGATTAATGATTTATCTCAGTTAGCAGCTCAGCCACTTCTTTTAAAGTTCTTTCAGAACTCATGCATATGCAACATCTGGTTCCAGTGACTTGTTGTTCTTTACCATTGTATTAAAGAACATCCTGAGACCTCAGACTGACAGTGCCTCCCCCGACAGCCTTAAAAGAGTAGGTCCAGGATAGGACTAACACTCTCGAGGATGAATAACCATGTAAATAAATCATTTCACTTTCCTTTAGTATCCATATTCTCGCCCACGGATCCTTACTCCATAATGGTCCTGTTGACCCACTGTGACGTTCCCCTCTGATGTTATCTGGACCGGTGATCTGCTAGGTCACCCCAGTCCTTGACTCTGGGAGCCAGCCTTCATAGAATATGAGGGTTGGAAGGGACCTCAGGAGCTCATCTAGTCCAACCCCCTGCTCAAAGCAGAACCAATCCCAATTTTTGCCCCAGATCCCTAAATGGACCCCTCAAGGATTGAACTCACAACCCTGGGTTTAGCAGGCCAATGCTCAAACCACTGAGCTATCCCTCCCCCCAACTCTGCTATGAGAACCCCCACTCCTGGGCTGATCATGCACAGCTTCTGGCATGTAAGCTGTTCCTAGCTACTTGCAAGCAAATGACACTAGCCAATATCTCTGGTCCCAGACACAACCCTGGGAACCTCCATCTTGCAGTGTTCATTTATGCCCGCTAGATGCTGCAAGCTTATATAAGTTCATCAATTTAACAAAGAAATTTATGTGTACCAGGCTTGTTCTCCCAAGGGGAGTCACACTGCAAATCAAATGCACTGCTTCAGGCAGAATAAACAGATTTATTAATTATAAAGGTAGATTTACATGATTATAAGTCAAAGCATAACAAGTCAGATTTGGTCAAATGAAATAAAAGCAAAATGCATTCTAAGCTGATCTTAACACTTTCAATGTCCTTACAAACTTAGATGCTTCTCACCACAGGCTGGCTCTTCAGCCAGGCTCTCCCCTTTGATCAGTGGTTCAGTTGTTTGGTGATGGTGGTGTCTGTAGATGTAGGCGGAAGAGAGAGCATGGCAAAATGTCTCTTCCTTTTATCATGTCCTTTCTTTCCTCTTGGCTTTGCCCTCCCCGACCTTCAGAGTCAGGTGAGCATTACCTCATTGCAGTCCCAAACTGCCCAAAGGAAGGGGGCGACTCCCTCAAGGGTCTAACAGATTCTTTTGTTACTGCCTAAGCCAGTATCCATTGTTCTTGTGAGGCTGGGCTGGACTTGTCCCACCCATGTCCTGACAAGGTGTGAATTGCCTCTCTGTTCTTGGAGAGTTTTTGCATGGGCTTGCTTTAAGCCATGAGGATACATTTTCAGCCTCGTAACTGTATACACGAAATTATACCCTATAACCTTACTATAACATTACTGTAACAATTACTATAACATTACTATAACAACAACGCTCAGTGCATTGTGAGCCTTCCAAAGACACCCAACATGACAAACTTTGCATTGGATACCACACAATCATTTTACAAAGATGAAAATGGGGGTATAGGATGTTCCTCCAAGGTTCAGATCGTCACACCCACCAATTCTCTTGAGGGTTTTATGTTTCCGATATACTTAGGAGTGCCTAATGTTTGGGTCTCATATTACCTCTTAGCCCCAGTTTCAAGCTCACCTTACATCCCCTTGTATCCGCTTCACTTGGACTGAATTTCCATATTTCAAATGACACTTATTTGGCTAGAATAGAGTTCTCTCTCCCCAAAATGTACTCCCATTAGTCACCCTTTATGGGCCATGAAATCTCTCCCAAGAGGTCCCTCTTCTGGGGCAGATCTCTCTACAGCCTTCAATGACGCTTCAGGACATAAGCAGCTAATGCAGCTCTGGCTCTCCAGCGCACAGATGGATAAAAAGCTTGTGCTGCCTAGATCAGCCGCACAAGGCATCTAATCCTGGCCTCAATCTCATATCATAGAGTAGATTCCCTTGTTATTGCCATCACATTACCTAGTTAAAATAGGACCATGTAAGTCACTGTTGCTACCACGGTTATATAATTGCAACAAATCTTGTACAAAGTATGTCATGTAAGGTGTCTTTGGAAAAGTTATGATTTGCTGAATATGATTACCCTATTTGTATGCATGTATCATTTTTGTATCTGGAGTTATGAATATTGGCTACGTACCTGTATTTCAAATGTGTTTGCTCGCGGTCACACCCACAAGGCAGCTTGCTTCTAGTCTAGCCAGCACATTGTGAAGGGACTGTTCAAGTTGAATGGCCCATCAAAGAACACCTAACTCACAATGGAACATGAAAGAAGCCTATCCACACCTGATGGACTTTCCTGATGATGTTCTAGCCAGAGTATGGGTAATGGCTGCCCTGACTCCTCAAAGCATGTAAGGGCATGTAATTAGACCATGTGACACTAAACTCCATCTTATGTGCCTGTACTTGTCCACAAACTATGCTAAGGGCTTTGTTTGGGACAATAAGTTTTCCTCCACATGGCAGAAGCTATAAATGGCCCTGGAAACATCTCTACTTTGTCTCTTTCCTGCTCTGATCTCTGTATTATGGACTTATACTAATGGGAGCATTCTAACCAAGGGACTTAGGACCTTCCAACTAATTGGGAGCAACCAGACACGTAACCAGTTAGCAATTTATGCCATCACAGCTTCAAACCAGATCCAAGAACTTTGCAATTATTGTATGTAGTTGATTCCTTCAACCAATTTTAACTCTCACCTCTTTCTTTTTTATAAATAAACCTTTAGATATTAGATACTAAAGGATTGGCTGTAAGCGTGTATTTGGGTAAAATCTGGAATATTCATTAACTTGGTGGGTAATGTGTCCAATCTTCTGGGGTTGGTAGAATCTTTTATATGATGAACAAGATTTTCAATAATCCTCATTATATTTGACTTGGCTGTCTGAGTGGGAGCCCATAGGCTGGGTTGCTTTAAGGGAACTGTGTTTTGGCTTCTGTGTAACCAGTAAGGTATTGTAGAAGCTGTTTTGTCACTAACTTGGTGGATCTAACGATTAGAATAACCACCAGATCTGGGGATTGTCTGCCCCATTCTTTGCAGTTTGACCTAATTGAACAATCTCAGTGTGGACCCCCTCGAACTCTCGTCACAGTTATTGTACAGGCCTAATTCCACTGATAAGCCAGTGATAATAAACGCCCTGTCTGGACCCTTACCACATTTTTAATCCACTCATTATCTGCATTAAAATCCACGGTAGTTTAACAAACAAAGTTATTAGACATCTTTTGAAGGTTATACATTTTAATCACAATCAGATAAGGAATATTTAATTATGCATATTTCTTGTATGCTCAGGCATAAACATTATAATCCCAACTATGATGTTTAGTAACAATTTAAACTACAGAATACTTGAGTGGGGTTTTGAGGTAATTAAAGATAAGAATGAAAGATGTCTAATGGGTAAACTCAAGAACTTCAGTCGTGTTTTTCGAATCAGAATGACTATAGATTCAAAAAGGAATGGGCAGGGGGGTTTCCCAAGGGAAGCAATCATTTAGTCAGACTTCTCCCTACTATTTTATGAGATGCTGCATTTGAGACAAGTTCATAAACAGTTTGAGTAGAATGAGCTCAAACTAAAATACTTACAGGGAACGGCTTCTGATAAAGCTCCCATTAGTTCCAGCGTGATCAGGACGGTACCAAATGAGAGAAATGCAAGTGTTCCCCACCAGGATTAACTATATTTGAGTAAAACACATCCTTTACATTCTTCATATAAACTAGTGTTCCTGTTACAGGTGTTTTGTTTCTGATTAATTAGAAAACATTAATAATTAATGTAGACCATGACTAACTTTCTGACTCTCTGGCAGCAATCTTCCCATTTACGCATACATGTGTGTTACAGATAAGCCTTACTGGTAAAGTCTACGCTGGAATTCAGATTTTAACTCCCCTTAAAGTTTTTAAATCTAGGGCTTTGTTATCCTGTTATAAAAAAAGCAGAAGCTACCTGTGAAATCCACATCTGCATTGTAGACAGCTCCCATGGTCAGAGATATTCTCACCCAGATTTTGGAGTTAGGCCCTCGTGTAACATATTATTGTAATTTTGACATCAGGGGAACAAATGAATTAAGTCCCACCTCCCCAGTCTTGAATATGCGTCCACTTCTGGAACACTATTCAAACAACTGATCGGGGCTCTGACAAGTTGGGAAAGATTTTGTTTGGCTTTTCATTTTGGGTCCCAGCTAGAAGTGGAAGAAGAAAATTGGGTATTCTGTTTACAAGATTTCCAGTCCAGTTCTGGAGATGCAAGAGTTCTGGAATCACTGGACCTCAGTGGAGTTACTCCAGATTTACACTGAGATCACATTCTCTCTATATGTGAAGGGAGGCTGGGTTTCTTTAATATCCTACCTCTACTGTTGCTGATGGACTCTATAAATTGCTGACATTAGTTCCTTTACCATTTCGAAGTTGTCCTCTCCATTTCACACCAAATATTAAACAAAAAGATACCCAACTTGCAAGTATAATGTAGCACAAATATAGCTTTTTTATTAAAAAATGTAAATCGTACAGATGGATTTGCTGATATTTCCCCAGAGTAATTATAGCCTTGAGACTTCATGCAAAAGCGATCCAGCAAAATTCAGATTAAAAAAACCCAAAATCTTTAAAGCATTTGTCAAATATCTCTGTTCAGCAATATTTCCTGCTCTCCACAGAAGATACAGTAACCTGATGATGCTAGTGTTACCTAACCTGAACCACCTTTGCCTAGGGAAAGAAGCTCAGAATGTCCCACATCCATATCATAAGCCAGACTGAGCACCGCTTTCATTTTCTGATCACATGCAACAAGGCAGCCTTGGAGACAAGAAGTCAGAGGAAATGATGACAATTGAATGCATATTTGAGACAATTAGATTTCATGATGTAGCTAGTGTCTGTCAATTAAATACATTCATTTCAAATCATTTTATTGACCAGCAATTGGTTAGAGAAACATATAGATTGGTCACCAGTAAAGAGTTAGCCATTGTATAACCATAGATTGTCCACCCAAGTGTTTCCTGTTATCCACACAATTTAGAGAACTAACTGAGGACTCTAAAAAGACTGGTGTTGACCTTTTAAATGATGGCCACTTTATCATGTTTGTTAATTGCTAATAACAAAGCTCCAGCTACATCATCACATTAGGGCCAAGATCCTTGCTGTCAGCACCAGAATCGCTGGGGGGAATAAGGAACCTGGTTTAACAGGTGGAGGAATGCATAATAAACCCCAAATTAGAAAACTTAAACTGAAACAATTCCTAAAGGTGATGTTTTGTTTTGTTTCGTTGTTCCCCCCACCTCCTTGCAGCATCTATGGCACACTGAGAATATGGAAAAGTGTTGTTTCTTAGGGCTTGGCTACCCTTGCGAGTTACAGCGCAATAAAGGAGCCCCAGGCGCATGAGCTCACTACCCGTCCACACTCGCAACTCACGTAGAGCGCTCTCACTCTGCGGCTACAGCGCTGCTGGTACTCCATATTGATGAGTGGAATAATGTTTGCTGAGCCCCTGCTGGAGCACCGCAGCGCCAGTGTGAACGAGGTGTTGCATCACTGCACTCTGATCAGCCTCCAGAAACGTCCCATAATCCCCTTAAATCAAGTGGCCACTCTTGTCATTGTTTTTGAGTCGCTGCAGGAATGCGGATATGCCCTTTGAAAGCTCTGTTTCTGACAGCCAGCTGCTTAGCTGCTCCGAGACAAATCAAGCCATTAGTGTGGAATGCTGTGTGTGTGTGTGTGTGTGTGTGTGTGTGTGTGTGTGTGTGTGTGTGTGTGTGTGTGTGTGAGAAAGAGAGAGAGAGAGAGAGAGAGAGAGAGAGGTGGGGAGGAGGGAGGGCCTGCTGCTGTCTGAACTTAAAAGACAGCACCCTGACATGCTTTCAGCCCCCCAAAAACCCACTCTCTCTCCCCCCACATACACACAACACACTCCCTGTCACACTCCACCCCCACCATTTGAAAAGCATGTTGCAGTCACTTGCATGCTGGGATAGCTGCCCATTATGCACAGCTCCCAATGCCACTGCAAGTGCCGCAAATGTGGCCACACCAGTGCGCTTGAAGCTGTCAGTGTGGACAGATTGCAGCACTTTCTCTACTGTGCTTTCCGAGGGCTGGTTTAATTCAAAGCGCTCTACATCTGCAAGTGTAGCCATGCCCTTAGAAGCTTTATAGGCACTGGTTTGGGCTATCCTGCATAGCTCATTCATGGCTATGGCCCTTGAGGAATGCAATCATTCCAGATTGATTGTGAGAATGCCTTTATTCCACCTCAACCATCACACAGTCCCTAAATGAATGTCAGTGGATAATAATAATAGGATGCTGTATCACATTCACCTTAACAATCAGCCTGTCAGATTCAGTGGTGACACAATCCAGCGTTTGGGATGATTCAAATGCTTCCTACAAAGACAACATATGCTATCTTCAATGAATAGAGTTATTTTATGAAGTGGGAGGCTGCACTGCCGTACATAGGAACAAGAAACCTGCACCCTGAACCAGGTCACTGATCCTTTGTCCTTCACAGGAAGGTGGATAAAATAAACCAAATATAATGCCCATAGCTAAGCATGCAATGATGTTCTGTATATGAATGAACAATTCCCTTCCTGTGAGCAATCAGCTACACTGTTCAGAATACACTCAGAAATATTATACACAACATGTTGAGAGATGCTTTGTCCAGTATAATTGAAATATTAATGTTCTAAAACATAACCCCTGAATGGCTTTATAAAAACACATTATCAGTGGTTGGGTAGGGGATTTACCCAGGGTGGATCACTGTTGGTTGTAGATATAAATGTAATTTTTACATCTGAAATACCAAAGCTTTTCTCCCTTCATTTCGTTTATTACTTTTGCCATATGGGGCATCATGATACAAGCCACTGGAGGGATGAAATTTGAGCAGGCTTCTTTTCACAATTTACTTTGTAAATTTGCCTCCTTTTACTGTGAGGAAGAATCCAATTTCCAAACCTACAGACATTTCATTTAAAATGCATCGTTCCATTTTAAACACTCGCTGCTTGTGGCTTGTGCTTAGAGCACATCCAGTTATGGGTTTCAGAGTAGCAGCCGTGTTAGTCTGTATTTGCAAAAAGAAAAGGAGGACTTGTGGCACCTTGGAGACTAACCATTTTATTTGAGCATAAGCTTTCGTGAGCTACAGCTCACTTCATCGGATGCATTCAGTGGAAAATACAGTGAGGAGATTTATATACACACAGAACATGAAAAAATGGGTGTTATCATACACACTGTAAGGAGAGTGATCACTTAAGATGAGCTATTACCAGCAGGAGAACGGAGGGGGGAGGGAGAAAACCTTTCATAGTGATAATCAAGGTGGGCTATTTCCAGCAGTTAACAGGAATGTCTGAGGAACAGTGGGGGTGGGAGGGAATAAACATGGGGAAATAGTTTTACTTTCTGTAATGACCCATCCACTCCCAGTCTCTATTCAAGCCTAAGTTAATTGCATCCAGTTTGCAAATTAATTCCAATTCAGCAGTCTCTCGTTGGAGTCTGTTTTTGAAGTTTTTTTTGTTGTAATATTGCGACTTCTTCTTGGTATGGCAAAGGCTCAGACCATTCCACTAAAAGAGCTGGTAACATTTACTGGGGTTGTATTTTCAACATGGACTTCCTTATTAGACTTGGTCTTACAGTGTTGTACACTAAATACAACACCAAAAAAAGATTTCCCCAGATCTCTCCAGACTTTCTATGATATTCTAATCTCTTCCTACGAATTTCAGATCCAGCATTCGAACAATTTTATTTTAAGCATCCATGCAGACTTTTTAGCTGGGAACGTTCAGCACAATGTACAGGAACTGAACAAAGACGGAGGTAATTTCCCCCCTTTTAAACTGTTTTTATTCTCCAGTCTCACAGCTAATATCAGGGGGGACTAATTTGGAGGAACAGCAGAGTTCAGATATATTGTTTGCAGAATGCAGCAGTTTGCCCATCAAATTACTATGCAAGACCCAGGTTTCTACCAAGTGGTATATCCTCAATCTTATCTGAATTATCTGGGTCATTAGAGTATTTAGTTTCTCCTACATACTTCCACTTAGTATTTGTTCCATGTAAAATGCATTTCCTCAACCCAACTGCTGTTTATCTGCTTTAGGAACCCAAAAAGATGACAGGTCCGCTTCATAAATATATCAACGTTAGAGATCAAACATTCAGGAAGCCTGAAAAACACAGGTACCACTAATTGGAAAGCTCCACTACATTTCACAAAGAGGTAGAATAAATATTGAGGCAGTCAGGTAGGCTATCAATATAATAGCCCTGGTAGTTATTTTCCTGGATAACGATGCTGCTGTGCCAGACAGACAATGCACATGCACTGATGCTGGGAAGGAACTCAGAACTGATTGCAGGGGTGTACTTCCTGTGATACTAGCAACATTGACCTAAAGTCTTTGATAAATGCTATTTAGAGCAGGATAAGAATGATCTTTAAATATGGCTTCTATTCTATTGAAATTATGTAGAGGTCTTCAACCCATCTCTCATTTTGGAAGCACAAAAAAAAGAGGCTGTGGTCAGTTGTCTCCACATTTCTGCTCCTTCAGCTAATCGGGGGACACATAGAGCAGGATAGGGTTCAGCCATGTGCCCAATTATTACACAGAATCAGATAATTAGATGGCCAAAAATCCCACCAATTGTGCTCAAAATTATGTGCAAAAATGGCACAATTACTTGTAAGTGCATATTTGCACTTGGAAAATCAGAGGGCATTTTTCAAAATCAAATCCTAAATCTACACCCAACTGTGCTGTTATTAATATTTAATACCACTGATATTCCTGGTGCTCTATAGGCAAGTAAGGATACAATGTAGAGGGAATCAAAAAGGATTTATAAAATTCTAGCTACAGGGCTCACACACCTAAAAATATCCAGTTTCTTAACTTAACTATCTGAAACAGAATTGGACCACAAAATATTCAAAAAAGAAGGTAATAAAGACGTTGAAAGATAGACACTATGTATGACATAAATTGCACAAAGACACTCTGAAAGAGTGCATTCCGCAATGTATATTTCTGATTCAATGCATTCTAGTGAACTAAACGTCTGTCTGTTTCTAGGGGGAAACTGAACTGTGTTCAGGTTTTCATGCAGGAAAAAAACAGAGCCTACTGTTCTCTTCCTAATCTCCACTCTTACCTCGTAAACGTGGTAGTAGTGTGTACCCCCATCTGGGGGGATGTGGGCTTCTCCCAACATGGAAAGCTGAGATACAGAGCTTTTACTTACCTGAAATGCTAAACCTATTTTCTGCATTAGGAACAAAGCTTGTCATTTTAGCAGTGCAAGTCCCACAGATTACAATGTATAAATTACAAAGCTGAAGGACACACCATTGGTGTCCATTCATGGAAGTCGCCTGATAACTTTATTCTTCTGTAAGCTGCAAAGGTTTAAATGCAATGTATCTGAGAGAAAGACTGGGTGAGTATTAAGACTAGGAGAAATTATTTTTACTCCATTTAAAGCTGCTAAAGTCACATTCTACCTACAGTAACACAGGAATTGGCATACCAGATTAGACCAATGGAAATGACCAATCCCCGAGACTTCCAAAGAAAGTACAAGAAACTTCATAACAAACATAGAATAAACTGCTCTTAAGAAGATGTTTCTTCCTGAAGCCAGGTGGTTAATGGTACCATCTGAAACATGAGGATTTATATCCCTTATGTGTAATTAGAGAGTGGTATTCCTAAGAGAGAGAAACTGAGTAGTTACTGAGTATTCAGCATAGATTTGCCACCTTTTTGAAGATGCAGCACTGGACAATTTGTTGCTGCAACATGTTTTAAATGAGCTGAGAGTCTGAAGGCCACCTGGATCCCCATAAACTTCAGCATTTCCTTTCCTCTGATATGCAGTTAGAGATGTTTCCCTGGTGGTTTATTGTGCTGGTATATCATTTAGGGGGATACACTTTCCCCTATCAGTACATGCCCTAAAAACAACAAGCAAATAGAGAACGCGTTCACCACAAAACACTGTCTTGTCCACCTAAAATCATCCAACAATTACACAGGAACTTCACTGACTGTAAGCTAGGTGACGGAGTGTACAGTCACCCTAAATGTACATTTACACCCAGTATACATTTCTGGTGCCCTAAATAACGGAGACTGTGTGGCAGGACCAGTGTTCAAGAAACAGAATTGCCCAAGCATATTACCCCAGGATTGAATTTACAGGTATAATTTGTGTAAGTATTGGTATTGGGTTTTTTTCAAGTATGTGCTGCAGTTAAGGTTTGTGTAGGAAGAAGTGTTGGTCCTGCTGTGTTTATGTGGAGTTTTACATATTTGGGGAACAGGGCTGTTAGGAATAGTGGTAACAAAGCTGCTTTAGATTAGCAATAGAATATCCTGGTCAAGGATGCCACTGTAATATCAATACACCAATTCCAACATCATATGTGGGATTTGTTACACAGGGGCCTGGGCTCCAAGTTGTCCAAAGTAACAAAAGTCCAATTTAGCAGTTATGTAAAATTGTTTATAAAAATCAGCAAAAGTTACAGACAAAAAACCAGAATTAGTCCAAACTAAAAGGTTAATTGATAAATCCCAAGGACTGTACTAAAATCATGTCTAGTAAATAAAAGGAGAACAGAAACAAAAATTAAAGGATTAAAATTGGTGGGTCAGAAATTAGAGTGAGCAATGAAGGGAAGGCCCCTTCTGGGGTCTTTAAAAAAGTTGCTGGGGGCGGGAGGGTCAAAGTGGTAGAGATGAGTTGAGTGGGAGGAGTGAGCTTCACCATCATGTCTGCCACCATCTTCTGATACTTCAGGATCCACCATAACACCATCCATCCTTCATCCATTCTGATATTGAAAGGCATCCTGACCACACTGGATCAGAAGAGGAAACCAGTGAAACCACCACTTTCACTGGCTCAGGCTAGGTCTCACACAGCACTCAGAATGTGAGACTTGGGTTCATGCAGTCACCCCCTCCCCCACCCCACCTGCTCTCTTCTTTTTCCCTTGTTCAATAAACGGTCTGGCTTAGCCATCCAAGACTGCATATTTTGCAACACTGCTATGAGTCCTTGACCAAAAAGGCTACTAAAAGCAATGCCCTAAACAACCTGATGTTGGTACAAGTTTGCCAGGTCGCAAAGTTTCTCCAGCAGCAAGCTACAAGTAAGGGTCAGCACCAAACACAGAATCTACATTTTCTCTCTTTGCTAACTTTTTGTCCCTTTGTATGTGTTTGTCTTCTTGTTGTTAAAGTCCAATCCCATTTTCTTGAAGACAAATCTATAATAGCTCCTGACCATCTCAACTTACATTCTTTTTTTGCCAAAAATCTCAGTTAATACCATCTAAAAGACTGTCAATGGAGGATTTCCCCTTCTCATAATTCTACAGCTAAAGGGAATAAGGAATATTGTTAAAAGAAAAAAACTTACTTAATACTTTACCTTTTAAATGCTCTAACAGGTTTTCTTCTTTGGTGTATCTTTATTAAAAAAAATTAATGGCAATTATTGTGGGGCTAAGCTGGTCAAGGTCTCTGTACTCAAAATCCCAACCATGTTGGACTGTGTAGTCCTGTACAGTGATAGGGTCATGTTAACACCTTTGGCTCTCTGGGCCCATTGATTCCAACCACTTTAATACACCAAATTGTTCCTCAGCATTTTGCCCCACACAAAAGTGATAAGTTAATGTGGTCCCTCTCCAATACCTAGGGCTACATCTTCACTCCCTCCGCGTGGAGAGGCCGGAGCCGGCCTATTGGCATTTTAACAACAGCCTGTTGGAGGATGTGGGCTTCGTGACGTCCTTCCGGGAGTTCTGGCTGGCTTGGCGAGGGCAGCAGCGTGTCTTTCCCTTGGCGCGACGGTGGTGGGACTACACCTGGGGCGCCAGCCAACGGAGGGATGCGGCGAAAGAGCAGTTGGAACGGGAGGTCTTAGAGCTGGAGAGGCGTCTGGCCGCCAGCTCCGAGAATCCGCCCCTCTGTGGAGCGTGCCGGGAGAAGCGGGAGAAGCTCCGGTCACTCGAGGACCATCAGGCCCGGGGTGCCTTTGTTCGATCCCGCATCTGCCTCCTTCGGGAGATGGATCACGGCTCCCGCTTCTTCTATGCCCTGGAGAAAAGGAGAGGGGCCAAGAAACACGTCACCTGCCTTCTGGCAGAAGACGGCACCCCCCTCACAGATCCGGTGGAGATGTGCGGGAGGGCAAGAGCCTTCTACGCAAGCCTTTTCTCCCCTGATCTGACCGATCCTAATGCTTGCAGAGTGCTCTGGGAGGACCTCCCTATGGTCAGCGCAGGCAACCGGAACCGGCTAGAGCTGCCTCTCACTCTGGCTGAGTTCTTGGAAGCCCTCCGTTGCAGGCCCACCAATAAATCTCCGGGCATGGACAGGCTGACTGTGGAGTTCTACCGCGTGTTCTGGGACATCCTCGGCCCAGACCTAGTCACCGTCTGAGCCAAGTCTCTGCAGAGTGGGGTCCTCCCTCTTTCATGCAGGCTAGCTGTGCTCGCCTTATTGCCGAAGAAGGGGGACCTCCGCGATTTACAAAATTGGCGTCCCGTCTCGCTCCTCAGCACGGACTACAACATTGTGGCAAAAGCAATCTCGCTGCGGCTAGGGTCCGTGCTGGCAGACGTGGTCCACCCAGACCAGACCTACACCGTCCTGGGCTGCAGTATTTTTGACAACCTATGTCTGGTCTGGGACCTTTTGGAACTCGGGTGTAAGGATGGTCTGTCGTTCACCCTCCTGTCCTTGGATCAGGAGAAGGCGTTCGACAGGGTGGATCACGGGTATCTCCTGAACACTCTGCAGGCGTTTGGCTTCGGACCCCAGTTTGTGGTTTTTCTCTGGGCGCCGTACACCTCCGCAGAGTGTCTGGTCAGGCTCAACTGGACCCTGACCAAACCGGTCAGCTTCGGGCGAGGAGTACGGCAGGGGTGCCCCCTCTCGGGCCAGCTGTACGAGCCCTTCCTCTGTCTCCTCCTTAGGAGGTTGACAGGATTGGTGCTGCGGAAGCCGGAGCTGCAGCTGGTCCTGTCGGCGTACGCTGATGACATGCTCCTCCTGGTCCAGGACCCGAGCGACTTGGCGCAGGTGGAGGCTTGCCAGGCCCTCTATTAGGCAGCCTCCTCCGCCCGGGTCAACTGGGTCAAGAGCTCTGGCCTGGTGGTTGGGGACAGCTCACAGGCAAGCTCCCTCCCACCCGTGCTTCAGGCCATCCGGTGGAGAGCAGGTCCATTGCTCTATCTTGGCGTTTACCTTTCTGCCACGCAGCCCTCTCCGCCAGAGAACTGGCAAAATTTAGAGGGCGGGGTGATAGAGCAGCTCCGGAAATGGACAGGACTACTCTGGTGCCTCTCCCTTTGAGGGAGAGCGCTGGTGCTTAATCAACTAGTCCTGTCCATGTTCTGGTACTGGCTCAACACCCTAGGTTTCCTGGCCACCCTCCGGACATCGATTCTGGAGTTCTTTTGGTCAGGACTGCACTGGGTCCCTGCAGGGGTTCTCCATCTACCCCTGGAGGAGGGAGGGCAGGGTCTGAAATGTCTGCGTACTCAGGTCCATGTCTTCTGCCTCCAGGCCCTGCAGAGGCTCCTTTGTGGTGCAAGTAGCCTGACGTGGAGCATACTGGCGCACGCCTTCCTGCGCCGTTTCCGAGGGCTCCGATATGACTGGCAGCTCCTTTATCTCCATCCGAGGGGTCTTCCGCGAGACCTCTCTGGGCTGCCGGTCTTCAACCAGGACCTCCTCCGGACCTGGAAACTGTTTTCAATGACCAGGTCTGTGGTGGCCACCGAGGGGGCAGATCTCCTCACGGAGCCCCGATACACAACCCCCAGCTTCGCATGCAGGTGGCGGAGTCCCCCTTGGTGCATCAGAGGTTGGTCCTGGCAGAAGTCACAAGAGTCGGAGACCTCCTGAACTACGACTGGGGAGACTGGCTAGATCCCCTGACGCTCGCTCAACGCATGGGGCTCTCCAGACCTCGTACTCCCCGACGCGTACTCCAGGAGGTGAAGGCCGCTTTGCCGCCTGCTGCTCGGGTTTATCTCGACCAGGGATAATCCTGCATGAGGGCGCGCCCTGCCCACCCTCTACCCCAGGCCCACTGGACCTTTTAATTGGGCCCCTGCCCCATGGACCCAACTGCCCCCCTCAGCCCTTCACCGTGAGCAGGCTGCACGAGATGCAGCTGGTCTGCTTCCAAACCGCACCAAGGAAACATCTATACACGCTCGTGCTCCACACTCTTCATGCCCTCACCCTCGTGTCCCACCCCGATACAAAATGGCAGGACCTCCTGCCACCTTTGGAGGGTGAGGAGCCCCGGTGGGCCAGCCTATATTCCACCTTGGTCCCGAGGCCTGCCAGGGATATCAGTTGGCGGCTCCTTCACGGAGCCGTGAGCATGGGCGTGTTCTTGGCACGGTTCACCTCTATCCCAGACACCTGCCCCTTTTGTGGCATGAGGGAAACCCTGGCACATGTATATCTGGAGTGTGCCAGGCTGCAGCCCCTATTCCGGCTCCTCGACAATATTTTATTATGTTTTTGGTTGCACTTCTCCCCTCACCTTCTTATTTATGCACTCCCTATCCGTGGCCCCACAAAGTCACGGGATCTCCTGGTCAACCTCTTCCTGGCCCTAGCTAAAGTCGCCATCTATAAAACCAGAGTGAGGAGGTTGGCCGATGGAGTCTCCTGTGACTGTGAGGCCTATTTCAGATCCTTGATCCGTTCATGTATCCGGGCAGAGTTCCTCTGGGCGGCATCCACTGACTCCCTTGACGCCTTTGAGGAGCAGTGGGCGCTGTCCGGGGTTCTCTGCTTGGTGTCCCCATCCGGTTCCCTTCGTTTGACCCTTTGACCACACTCCTGTCCCTGTTATTTCATTAGTTGTGCCCCGGATTTATTTGGTATCCAGGTCCTGAGGATCCCCCTCTTAGGCTGGGGGATCCTTTAGCAGTGGATGGGCTTTGCCCGCCCACTTCCTGGATCCCAATAGGGCTACATCTTCACTTGCACTGTGTTCAGCCTTGGTGAATGTGGAGAGGTAAAGACATTTCCAAAAACTGCTTTTCCACCATGCTTGATCCTGGGCTCAAACTGGCCCCTGTTGTAAATTAGAACAGGTGTGTGGCTGCTCTAATTTACACTGCCTGGAGCCATACCCCAGAGACTTTTGAACACACTGTCCTCCAGCTCTGTGCCTTCATGCCCCCTCTGCTGGTATAGAATGCAAGTCTGATGTGCACCACAGATGCAGCTCAAAGGGGACTTAGATAAAAGAAACTGGGCCCTCCTGTCTTGATGAACACTCTGATATAGTAACATAAAGCAGGTGGTAAGGCCTTAGAAATGCTTCAGCCACCTGAATACTCCTGCTAGTTCTATGCTTTCTGCTGACAGCTGCTTTTCTTCTTCCTCCAGGCTTCCATCCTTCTGCTTATCACAATGAGTGCAAAGAACAAACATGCTCTTAGCCACTTCAGATTTTAGAGAGGCATTGATGTCCTTGGCTAGAAGGCGCCCACACCTGGAAAGATGAATAAATTATGTGTATCTTTCCTGGTCGGAACAGTCTGTATTGATCTCTGCTGAGAGAAACAACTTGCACAGAAAAGCATTAAAAAGTCTGCAGTATCCCCCGGTTATCCATGCCAGATTGGCTTTCCATGCCATATTGCTCCACAGGCTCTTGTAATGAATTGGTTTGCAAATGCTTTGCATTCCTTTTCATCTGCATATATGGAGGCAGGATCTTGGTGAACCAATGTAAATGGCTACAGTGACATTAACTATCTCCTTTTTTGTTGTTCATGTTACACCATCTGTTGAACAAAACAGAGCAGGGGTCAATGTTTCAATTCCTTGTGAAATACTGGCAGAGAAATGCCACTGCCAGCTGAATTCCTGACTTGTCTGTTCAATTAAATGAAAACAAAAAAGGTCATTTGTTTTAAAATTTAAAAAAGAAATAATAATACAAGATTGTGAGTCAGTGTTGTGACTAGAACTGGTCAAGCTCCTCATAGCCAACCATTTATCCAACAAATGCAGGCTTTCCCCATTTGTGAATTATCTGCTATGACAGACTGATGTTTGTGAATTTATTTGGCGTTTGTAGTAGTTTGAATCCTGTATGTGTACATGTTTCAGCCCAGGGGTTGCTTGCTAACTCTTTATTTCTGCTAGTCATGGTGGTGAGAGTCTGGTTACCTAAGTAACAAAATAGAGTTCCTGCTCTGATTGGATGATGCAACCTTTATGAGCAAGGGACCATTACTTCCAGGATGAATAGCAAATACTGATATTCACATACAAGTATAGACATTCTTTAAAAAAAAAAAAAAGCCATTATACAGCCTTCAGGCAAAGATAAACTCAGGGTTGCAAATATCCACGGATATGCACCTTATTTGCTTGATCAGGGCCAAATAAAAAAAAAGCTATTCGTACTCAAGAAAAATGGCTGTGAATAAATTCCCACTATCTACCCATCTCTGGTTCTGATATTTACACTTTGAGAGCACCCCAATTTGATGATGTCCCATATACACAAAAAGTGATTAACATTACAGAAACTGTAGACAGGTCAAATGCAGGGTTACTGACACCAGAGTGACCACAGAAATATTTGGACAGTGGACACTCTAGATATATTTTTCTTTCTATACATGTGTACCATAACTGCAACAGATGCTCACTGGAGTTAGGAGTATGCATCCATGTGTGAAGTAGACACGGCTTTCTTTCTTTCTTGGACTGTATATCTGCACCACCATAGATACTGGCCCTGCTCTAGAACTAATATGTACAGGTAGTTAACGGCTGCTGCACAGAAAAGAAAGGTGCATCAAATATATCTCCTGGACATCACATACAAAGTTGCCTTTAAGGATTTTTTTTTTAAACTAAAAATTCTGGATCAGACTGGTGCTTTGACTGGCTTTTTAAAAATGTCATATTTGGAGAATATTCCCCACTACCTTAACATAGGTTAACATGTTGAGTCTCAAACCTACTTTGCGGAACCCCTTTAAACCTTTCCATACTGTCCTCTTTGCACTGGTGCACCCTACATAGCACTTGGAGGTATCTGAGAGGCCAATGAGCTGCTAAGGTCTTCTTGCCAGAAGACCTGTTCATATTACTCACTGGAATGCCTGGAAGCTGATAGTATATGGCAATGGTGCCTGCAGAAGTAAATAAAAATGTTACTTGGTATCACTGAAACTATGTTTAACAGCTTAAATTCAAAACATGACCTACTACAAGTGCATTTGCAAGTCATTGAAGCAGGCAGCTAATGTTTTGAAAACTAACATTCATACCTGCAAGTCACTGTACCTGTAAAACTGGAGAGCATGTTGGGTCCCTTTTGAGAGTTTGGCCCAT
The DNA here is from genome assembly GCF_965140285.1 of Lepidochelys kempii. NCBI lineage: Eukaryota > Metazoa > Chordata > Testudines > Cheloniidae > Lepidochelys > Lepidochelys kempii. The sequence goes on along the minus strand of NC_136392.1, from coordinate 23,806,046 downwards.
AGCATAGTTGAAATCGTACTATCTGCCACTAACATGACTTAGAGAGACAAGGTAGGTGAGGTCATTTCTTTTATTCTTCTGATCAACTTCTGCTGGTGAGAGAGACAAGCTTCTGGTCACCTGTAGAAGAGCTCTGTGTAAGCTCAAAAGCTTTAGACTCCTTTTAATCTCTCTAAGTACACCCCTCTGGTGACCAATTTTGCTACCTCACCCCTCTCTGCATGGAACCAGGTGGTCCGACCACTCTGACCGGATCTTTGGGCTGCAGTCCCCCCATTTACTAACCTCAATAACATGATAGGCCCAACTCTGCCTGGCACTCGTAAACAATTTTCCCTCCAGGAGCCTATGACCAGTAGCTGATTAAAGTGATTCACAAACAGCCTCTTCAAAACACAAGTTATTTTTTCACCCAAAACAAGCAGAGTAGAGGTATGAAACAACAGAAGGCCTAGTTACAGTGTAGTCTGTTCCCTTTAGGATACTGCAGCCCATGGGTCAGTCCTTTACTGTCCTTAATGTGGCCCTTTCAAGCGTTTGGGAGTAAGGAAGGACCTAGGAAATAGGAGACATTGGTAGAGCGGAAGCGGTCCCAGGAATATGTAGTGCTTGGAAGGAAAACCCAGTATGGTTTCTTTAAAGGCTCATGATCAGGATCCTTACAGAGTGGTTGGGACAATGTTCGTCTCTCTCCCAGCCAACTGGAATGAGCTTTGAGAAGGGGACTAGCATATATGTTGCTTCCTCATTCATACTAGGGAGAAATGGCTGCAGAAGGTCTGTTTGCTGCATTCTCCTAGATGGAGGGTAAAAGCCCTAATTGAGGAAGAGAGACATCTGTAGGAAGAGCTGGCTGAGGCTCTACAGCTAGCCTAAGTTACAACTCTAGTTCCAAGGAAGAAAACTGAAGATTCTTGTTTTAAGAGACAGGGATTCTCTGAAGGAAAACTCAGCTCTGGGAGGAGGGCTGGTGCAAGGAAAGCCTACCAAGAGTCTTAATACTGACCCACAGTGGACATAAACTTGAGCAGCTAAAGAGGTTAGTTTACACTCTGTGGAAAGAGTTCATGAACCAGGCCCCCAACAAAGGACATATGTGTTTTGAACTAATCTGGTATGGGTAATTGATTGAAAGAACCTGAGTGGATGCTGAGCAAAATGCACCTGCTGGGACACAAGAGGACATGCTTTGGGGCAGCGCCCCACAACAGACCTATTCACCTAGGTCTTACCTAAACTTTGTTATTTCCTTGCAAGTCCTTGTAAATTCTGCTCAACCCAGACACCCCTGCTCCTGGCCTCGAAAAAACAGACAGCCCTTGAAGCATTCACAGTGTCCAGTCACGGCTGTCTGCTCACCCTCTTCCTCTCCAGCCTAGGGTGATTAACAGTTCAGTGTCTCTTTGATCCTGCATTAGCTCCTCTCCTGCTCATTTTAGGAGATATGCTGCAGGGGAGATTATTTTCTGTTAACTTTGAACACTATCTGCTGCAGCAGGGCTTTACTTCTTGGTGACAATTCTTTCCTAGGATAGCACAGGTACTGTACATGCTACTTCAATTCTAAGCCACATGGCTCAGTCCAGGCCTAAATCCCTTAGAGACAATGGCATAATTTTGATTTCATGTCTATTTTAAGTGGAAAACTGAATTCAACTTTAGCTATAGATCAGAGATTCCAAGGTCAGAAGGGACTACTATGATCATCTAGTCTGATCTCCTGGATAACACAGGACATCCCAAAAATAATTCCTCGAGAATATGTTTTAGAAAAACATCCAACCTTGATTTAAAAATTGCCAGTGGTGGAGAATTCACCATAACCCTTGGTAAGTTGTTCCAATGGTAAATTGTAATCACTGTTAAGTTTCCACCTTATTTCCATTGGTAGAGATACAACCAATGCCTCCATGCCTGGCTCTAAAGGGTTAATTAGTAAATTCCAATCCCTCTTTTGGAAAAACTCATAGAATGTATCATCTCATAAGTAACATTTTGTTTTTCTGATGCAACTGTTTTTCCCCTCAAAGTTTGGAGGGTATTTTTTATTGTAGCTTGGGTTCCCAATAACATGTGATACCAAGCAGCACAGGAAAACCCCAAGAGAAACATAGTTCAATTAAATCTATGTAAATCTAATCTGAATGAAGCAATATAGCATACTTGTGTGCGGTAAACCGTAACCCCTAAAGAGACTTAATTCCTGCTGTTGGAAATGGAATTCAGCCTTTGATAGCTTGCTTCAACAGGCTGAACGGATGAGATGATTAAGAGGAACTACACACCACATTTCTACCTTTTGTGCAGAATTGCAAGCAAGTGAATACTGTTCTGATTGGAGCAATAAAAAGTCACAAGTTAAGTAAAAGTACATTCAGCTGAATATACAAATCCAGTACAGCACACATCCAAGCCATTATCTTGGACATATTATTGTGCACTTTCTGGTGCAACACAGATTTGGAGGACAAAAAGCTCCAAATAATGAAATATTTTCCATTGAAAATATAAAGTCAGAGGATTATTTAACTCCACACACCTGCAGTGAATTGCAAGCAAAAGGGAATGTGGTGGTCTCACCCTATAACATACTTCTTCATCTCCACAGATTGCTTAAACACAGTCCCAGTACTCCTTTGAGACTTTTTCACACCTGGGATAAATTTCCATAGCAACCTCTTAAACTATCCATGGCAAATGTGCAAGAGACCTCAGTTGTGCTCACAAATCCCAGGTCTCTGTGGCACATTCCAGGGAGCATTTGTGCCATGTGGATTTTTGCAGTCAAATTCTCAGGACACAGTTCAGGAAGGTAATTTGAAATATTGGCCCCTCAAATCATAATAAAAGTAGAAATTGTAAAGATTTTTTTTATTTATTTAATAAATGACAACAACGTAAGGGCTAAATACTGCTTACCAAACTGAGTAAGGATTAGACATTCTAACAAAAATAGCCCCACTGAAGAGAATAAGTTGCACAAACTAACCCCAAGTAATTCACTCTTATGTTTGAGTGCTTAATGAATAATCCCTTCTGTTTAGGGTAAAAGTATTCTGGGTAAAGGAAAGGAAACTCTCTTTCCCCCTCTGTCTAGAAAGGTTCTTTGACCACAAACAACTGAGTCATGGGTTGTCTTCCGAATGCCCACATAGTGCTACCAAATTCATTTTAATTAATTATAGAAAGATCAGTTCCAATCACTGTATGTTACATATAGTATATGTGGATATTAAACATGAACAAACATAACAAACCAGCAGATTACACAAAGCTAAATAAATCTAGGACATATGCTGACCACTAAAGTCATTAATTTCTCTTGGGCAATGGAAACAGTCAAATCACTTGATACAAATATTTAAACTGCATTTGCTTTCCTCATCTTACTATTTCACTAACTCCACTTTTTAAATAAACTATTTTTCCTTATTTACTTTTTGGCATGACCATGTCACACAGTTGGTTTACAGTTGTTTATATGTTTAGAACACTTGTTTGTTATGTACTATATGTTGAAGTGGTATCATTATTTAAGTTATTTGCTTGTATTTTAGAAAGTGATGGCCTCTGAACAAGCAAGATGGACAAAGGGGTGCAAAGCTGGGGAAACAGCTTCCCTAGGGTTTAAAATACAGTTGCAGTCAGCAAAATCATGCCCTTAAAGAACAACAGATCGAATCCTCAGTTTATGTAAGCTGGCATGGATCTAAAAGAGTCAGTGAAGCTATACCAATTAACACCAGCTGAAGATCTGGCCTATCACTTATAACAAGAAATAAGTCTGCGTGGTCTAACCGATATTTAACTGATCCGCAACCAGGATGTAATCACTGCCTTTGTTACCCTGAAAGACGGTCTCTCCTGGGCCTTCTAGGGTAAACAAGAGTCTCAAACAAGAATCTTCAACCCTCCCCAAGTTTCCCAGTACCACAGGGGTTGCTACCAGTTCATACCCCACCCTGGATTAAGTCCACCCCCTTGGCTGCAGAGTAGGGTTGCCAACCCTCCCAGTTTGGCTGGGAGTCTCCCAGAATCAGGCTCTATCTCCTGGAAGCTACAGAAGATTTTGGGCCACTAAAACTCCAGCGGCATAGCGGGGCAAAGGCAGGCTCCCTACCTGTCCTGGCCCCATGCCGCTCCCGGAAGCACCAACATGTCCGGCAGCGGCTCCCAGGAGGAGGTGCGGCCAGGGGGTCTTTGCATGTTGCCCCCACCCCAAGCGCTGACTCCATGAGTATGTTTCCTCAATCTGGGAATTGCAATCTCAGCTCAAAGTGCAGACACAGCCTTGGATAACCCCTCAGGGCTGTGTAAATCACAGCAGTCTCTCCCCACCCACCTGTGGGTAGCAGCACCATCACAGCAGGGCTTGCAAGGGGTCCTCATGTCTTCCTTAATGCCTGAGCTGGGAGGATGCTCCCCCCCCTCCTCCTTCCCCCTGCTGGATCCGGGGATTTTAGAGCCTGTTGCCCTCTTACCCTGCACAGAAGTGGTGGAGCTGAGAGAGAATCTCACCTGTCTCCCAAACAAATCTTCACACCTTGGAGCAGGGGCTCACAATTAGTCCTTGGTCACTGGGATTCTTCCATTGCAAGTTCTCGTTTTCTAGTGCAAATGCTACCACTTCTACTCTCTCTTTAGAATATTTTCCCTATGTTTTTGGTTGTCCTCTAGCCTTCCACCTAAGCCACTATGAAGAAGTTCTCTAACCTTAGATCCTCAAGGCCCTAAATGATTCCATTCTGTCCCCACTTCTGCATTTGAGTGAGCACAACTGAGCACAGTGACCTCAACAGCCCTGTAGACAGACCTAGAATAATATCCTTCAGCTTATTTTCACTACATCTGCTTATTCATTCCAGAAGGTTTGCTTTGTATTGTGTTTTAATGATGCCAAACAATGCACTGAAGGCCTCAGCTTTGTGTTCCATAAACTCCCTTCCATTAATTTTTTTAACTGTACAGCTAAGATTGTATCCTCTTGTTTGCTTTTTTGTTTGTTAGAGCCTTATTCTCTTACATTTTTTTCTCTAGAATTGTCCAAGTCATTTGCTCATCTACACAAGTTATTTTGTTTGTTTTTCCTCCTTTGATTTTACTGCCTCTCCTCTGAAATCTGAATTTTGTATTTGCATCATCTAGCTACAGATTTTTTCTCATCTGAGTCACTGCTTTACAAAAAATCGGACAATCAGTCCTCAGAATGTTCCTTGTGGCACCACAGTAATCACCTCCTTTCATCCCAAACTGCTTCTATGTATATTTAGACACTATCTTCGATATTAAAGTCAGTTCTTTACTAGTTCACCTAACAATCATCTCTGTACCCTGCAGATTTGTTTTACAGGTCTGTATTTTAAAGACTTCATATGGATCCCTTCATAAATGTAGATGTTAAAATAGCTCTTCATAGCAATGCAGATACCACCTCTGTTCTCAGGGGTAGTATCCTTGGTTCTCCTATGTAGCCAATTAGTTCATTTTATCATCCATTTATCATTGTGTTATTTAGTTTTACGGTCAACTCACATGCTATTTTATATATAGCAGCATAAGACTGACAAATATGTAGGACTGATGAGTGTTTATTAGGCATATAAGTAAAGCACAGAATGTAATACAATATAGGCCTACCGTCTGAGGCCTATAAGATTTTAGCTTTTAGCCATGTTAGGCCATAGGCTTAAAAATGTGTGACATGAATGGGTGACCTAGGAATAACTCTATGCCATTAAGGTTGGAATACTACTGGAAAGAATGTGCCAGTAGGTGATGTTATGGAAAAATGGACTGCAATGGACCATAAAGCACCTGATTGTAACATCATGGAAAGTTCTGCTTTGACCGCAAGTTACCATGGACACATGTTGTGCACTCATGCTAATGAGAAGGGGAACTAAGAAAACAACTTATGAAAAAAATGGGGCACCCCATGGGGCACGGAAGTACAGATAAGGAAAAGAGGGTTGAATCCCTCATGTATTTGCACAAGGCATTAAGTGTGGTCAGAACAACAATATAAAAGAGGTTCCCTGTTTGGATAAAGTGAGAAGACCCCAAGGCAGAGATCTCCAAACTGTGGGGTGCGCCTCCCTAGCTGGGCTCAGAGGAACATTGTGGGAGGCACAGCAAGGCCTGGGCCAGTTCCCACAGGGGGCAGAGAGAGAGCACCAACTAGCCCTGCTCCACTCCCAAGTCTGCTCTGTCCCTGCCCGCAGCCCCGGCCCCTGACCACAGCCTGGCTGCAGCTACACTCCCGGCCCCAGTCCCAACCTCAACCCCCAGCCATGGCCCCATTCCTGGCTCCAAACCCACCCCCAGCCATGGCCTCACTCCTAGCCCCAAGGGTAAGGGAGGATGCAACCTTGAAAAGCCTGGGGACCATTGCCCCAAGGGAAGACCCACAGGAAACCCCAGCAGGAACCACCCTTCTATCAACGATCAACTGTTGAGAGATCTATCCTAGAATATCTTTGAGAATGTGACTATGACTACAGGATTAGTCATTGCATCGTTTATTGTAGGATTTATATATGTATGGGTGATTTTAACTTTACTTATTTTACTTACAATAAAATATGTAATACAGATAAGACTTTGTACTTGCGATTGTGTCTCTGGTCTCTATCCTTGGTCTTCCTGTGTTCCTGGAGTCTCCAAATTTGAGAAAAGCAATAGATGTGATTTTCACTCTATCGAGCTTGAAACTGTAGCAACAGGAGCTGAACCCATTGTAGTTTAATACAAAATCACTAAATTCAATTTAAATAAAAAGGCTGCACCTAGTTAGATTGTGGTCACCGCTATGCAATAGCTTAGTTGCTCGCTAACGTCTTCGTGTTCCATCACATACTCTGTTACTCAATCATGCTATTTTCCTTCTCTATTTTCTGTTACCTAATGAATCCATCTAGATTTAAAGCCAAACTTTATGCTTGATTTACTCATCCACTTAATGACGGGGAAAATATCTACTCATTATTGTTACACACAAATATTTTGCTTTTGTATCTCCTGTTCTCTTCTACATCAAACTACTGAAATCAACTTGCAGAGCTCAGTCCCAGGGTCGCTGTCTGTTAGCCTAGTCCTGTGACATGGTAAACACCTTTAGTGTCCTCTTTCTGTAATGCCCACACCTCACTGGATGTGCTCAGCCCCTCAACACAGATTCCATAGGGTTGTAAATCTCTACTTTATGGGTAAGATTTTTCAAGAGTACCTAAATGATTTTGGCTCCTAAGGCAGACTGATAGTCAAAGAGCCTTAAATTCTTAAGGACCTAAGTGACCTTTGAAAATGGGATTTAAGAGCCCACATCACTTAAGCACTGTTGGAAATTTTAACAGGCAAGTCTAATTTTGACCTCCTTTGAAACTTCCCCAAAGGTGATAAAGCAAAGCTACTGACAAATTCAATGTTACAATACAGCCATTCAAAAATGAAGACTCAATTGATATCAGATTATAAACAGACTTCTTGTGAAGTCCTTGAGTTCTATGTTGAGTACAAGACTGGGGAGAAAAAAATTCTAACCCAGAGTCTAAACAACTGCCAGAGGATTAGACAGACTTTTCTGCATCCAGATCAACTGAAAGGGATTCATGATCAGTCTCATTCTCTGTGAACTGGAGCAGATAGCTCCCTGACCTCTGCCTCATCACAATCAGGACAAGAAAAATCTGAAGCCACAATTAAGCGGGGTGAAGAGTAGAAGCAACACCACTTTCATCCTTTGAATTCCTTTTTCAAATGCATAAATCTTTGACGCAATTGAGTGATCTGAACTAGATCAAGGAATTAATGTCTTCTATACCCTTGATAAATCACTTTTTTTTTTCAAAATCTGCTCTACCTCGGAGTTAGCAAAATCTCTATGAACTGATAGCTGGAGAGATTATGGGCTTAAACTTTCACCCACTTAAGTCAATGAAAGTTTTGCCTTAGTCTTTCAAGGGAGCAGAAACAACCCCATGAATGCAGCCAATTTTCATGCTTTAGCATCTATACCTTTTCCCTTGCTTGCCAGTCTCCCTTTTAGTAGTGAATGCAAAGCACGGTTATTGCAGAGCTCTTTCCCAAGGTTTCTCTCAACAAGTCAGTGGCAAAATAACCCCTTCAGCTGTAGCTCGATAGTCCAGAGCACTCACACTGCTGCTATACTCATTTCTCAGAAACTCCCATTTAAAGTGCACAGTACTAGTGCTCAATACGGGACTACCTCTCTTCGGGGATGTAGAGGGCCCTTTGCTGCTATTGACTTGAATGGAACTGGAAGGTGTTCAGAACCTTACAGAATAAGGTCTCATATTTGCTTGAATTAATTGAGGGCATGCGTCCCAATTGTGTGCCATGTGTCCCAGCACTGGCACAGGCCATTCACACAGAGAGGACAGGAAGCACCGCAAATTTGACCACATGAAGAATTAATACGGTTATCAGCTCTGAGAGCAAGGAGCTTTCCCTAGGTATCTGTGAAAGCACAGAGTCATCTGTACAGAGGCCCCAGACCTCTGCAATAGCTCCTAGCTTGCCTTACCCCTTTACAGAAAAGATCCCCTAGGAAATGCTGCCCTTAGGACAGCCACCCAAGGGGGAGTCCAGGGAATGGGTGGTGAAATGGGTAAGTTAATACTACAGGCGTCATCATTAATTTACCTACCATCATTAATTTACCTACCAATTTCACAAGCTGGAGAAACTCTGATAGATGTCATAGAGTGTAACTATTCTCCTCCCCACCCTCTTTGTGCATTTCAAATCCCACAGAGTCAACATGAAGGAGCTGGTAAGTGGGGAAACGATATTGCAGAGGCAGGAAGTAATTCCCAACGGGAGTGAGGTGCATAAATACTTTTGAGGCTCTGGGTCTCACTTCTTTCCCTGATCTCCTAATCCAGATCCACTAGATTCCTTTCCCCTTTGCCCACAGAGGAAGGTGGCTATACAGTCCCTTGGATTTTAATATTCAGGTCCCCTATCCTCTGCTTCCTGGAATTTATATTCCCATCAAAATAATCCATTTTTTCCTCCAATTTCTCTAGTTTGAGGTGCACTGACTGTAAACATGAAAATAAAACAAACTCAGTATCTTCAGATTTACTAGGGGGGCATTCTCTCTCCTGTTTGAAGGTGTGGGGAGGAGGAGGAGGGTCAAAGACTCCAAAGAAGACAACTTCAGAGCCCGCAGGCTCCACACTCCATCTCTAGGCCCCGTCAATTTGGAATTAAAAAGGCTAACAGAGAACTTCCCTGCCCCTCACATAAACACTCTGTTTTATGGCTCTGGAAACTAAAATCCAAACAGAAAAGAGTTTGAAAAGCAATGGGGTATTGTATATAACCAATGTGCACTTGAGTTGAAATGCCAATGTGGATTGTTGTTTGAACAGGGGGGAGAGGGGAGGAGGAGGGGTGGCGGAAGGCAGCACAATGGCCATGCCCACTATGAGCTGAATACTCCCATTCACCCTTGGTAAGAGACCCCTCCATGCCTCACATACAGACCAGAAACGAACCATGTCCACTCTATACATACATCCCATTGACCCCCAAGTCACTCAAATACACTAAAAAGGACGACCTGATTTTCCCCCTCTGTCGGGTAGAAGAAATATGTGACTCATGGTACCAGTTACAACTAAATGAGACTACGTGCCTAGCCACACATTTCTGAAAATATAAAGGATAGAAGCAAAGAAGGGACTAATTCAAGAAAATGGCCACCTATTTTAACATTTGAGTCCTGCGCATCCTACAGCTCAGATTAGTGTTAATTTCAGTGGATATACTTTATTTTGGAGGCTGCTTCTTGGTTGTTTGGTGTCTTAGTTTAATAGCCACTGCATTTAGAAGATTGGAATGCTAGGAGCAATCACTGGCACATGAAGAGCAAGTGGAGGAGTCAAACTTATCTAAAAAGAAAAGGAGTACTTGTGGCACCTTAGAGACTAACCAATTTATTTGAGCATAAGCTTTCGTGACCTCACGAAAGCTTATGCTCAAATAAATTGGTTAGTCTCTAAGGTGCCACAAGTACTCCTTTTCTTTTTGCGAATACAGACTAACATGGCTGCTACTCTGAAACCAAGCTTATCTAAGTATATTACCACCCATCTCACACTATATCCTTGGGCAAATCCTTTAGCCTCTCCTGCCTCAGTTTCCCTTTTCTAAATGGGAATGAAAATACATAAGTAAGCTACAAGGTTGCTATAAGGATTGTTGTGAAAACACTCTGATGTTTAGAAATCCTCAGTATTTATTACTGTACCATTTCCAAAGCATTGTGGGATAATTTGAGATGAAAGTCACTATAGAAATGTAGTGTGTTATTACCATTATTCTAGGTATACAGATTTGACATCTGCACAGATCTTTTTACTGTTACCCAATGCTCCCTCATTTAATGGCTGTTACTGCTATGCTTGTTTGCCTGTTTGTATTGATCTTAGTTTAAAAAATCTTTAAGGAACAAACAGAGAGAATGGGTTTTTTACTGCAGAAATAACCAGTCCTGCAGTATGCAGTATTGTCTCGAGAGCCCGGAGCGGGGTCAGATTGAGGGAATGATTTAAGCCTCAGTAGGCCGACTAGTGCAGCTTGTGATCTTTTCCCTCACACTGTCCATCCCCTCGTTCTCAATTCTGTATTTGATATATTCTGTTTATCTACGGATGTTTCCTAGAGGCACTTGTTGTGCTCTGTCAAGCGCCCTGGAATTGGGTTGCTGCTGACACTAGCAGGGTGTCTCTGCCTCAGTGACTCCATCAGATCACAGATCCAAAGCTGCCAATGCATTCAGGTCGCTAGGCCAACCACACGTTTTCCATGTGCGTGTGAAACTTAGAGTCGCCAGAGGGCATTGAAGTTGGAGACTCACTCGTACATCTCAGCTGTCCCTTAGTTACTCAGCTCATCTCATTCCAAACTCAAATTTAGTTCTTCCCCAAACTAAAACCTGCTGTTACTCCAACAGCTTAACCTGGAAAATTAGACACACACGGTCGGCTAATCCTTAACCCGAAATACACGTGCTAAGTAAAATTATCCTCACCGCATAGCTTTTTCCTGTCTTTAATTTTTGTATCATTTGAGTTCCCCGATTGGCACTCTGATGCTATGCTCAGTCTCTCTATGACCTTATTAATTTCCCATCAATAAATAATGAGAAAGATCTTAATCTTTTATTTTCAGTAAAATAAATGCTAGGAAATGCTAGGAAGGATGGTCTTCATGTTTAGCCACAGTAATAGGAGTTAGGAGATGTGAAGGTCTTAGGCAAGTTATTTAACCTCCCCTTCCTCAGTCTCTTCATCTGTAATAGGAACAATACTGTTATTACTTGCATATGTGAAACCAGTTATTTATTATTTGTATTATTGTAGCAGCTAGGAGCCCTAGTCACAGACCAGGACCATATTGTGCTAGGCACTGAACAAGCACAGAACAAAAAGACTGGCCCTGTCCCAAAAAGCTTGCATACTAACAGGAACTATAAGTATTTTGTTTGTGATTTTTAAGCATGGAACTACGCCTGCCCCTTAAAATCTAAATCATTTAATTATTTTTAAACTCCTTTATTCACCATTTATTCCTTTCTCAGCCATTGCTGACCCTATGTTTACTAGCTTCTCTTTCTATTCCGTTCCTTTACCTTTTTAACAACTCGATGCCCTCCCTGGTTTGTGTAATTCTACTGAACAGGGATGTATTTTATTATAATGGATTTCCTGTCATTTTCTTGCATGGCCACCTGAGTGCTTTGATGGAAGGGGACTATGTAAAATGAAATTCTTCTGCTGCAAAATTCTTGTATGTAAATTCCTTTCTACTCCTTTGATGGGAAACATAGAATTGCAAAGCACTATTACTAATTCTTAACGTGTTTCTTTGCAAAGGTTAAACATCAAATATATATATATATATATATATATATATATATTTAAACTATGTTAAAATTAAAATGGCCACAGAATAGAACTTTACTGGCAAGAGACTATAGACCCCGATCCTCATAGGCATATAGGCTCCTAACTTCCACTGAAATCAATGAAAGTTAAGAACCTAACTACTTTCGAGGATCTGAGCATTATGTCCTTACACCTCATGCAGCTTAATCACAATGGCTACTCTTTAGGTGCCTGATCCTATGCTCAATGGAATTGATAACAAAACTCCTATTGCCTGTAATAGCTCAGGATCATTCCCAAAAGGAGGATCTCGTGTTGTACATATAGACCCAAATTCCCCCCTGCCTCGCATTTTGTGTCGTCATTTATCCCTGTGCAAAATGTATGCACAGGACTACGATGTTGGTGTTTTACACTGACTTTGCACAAGTGCAAGTGGATACAGAAAGGTGCAAGGAAGTGGGGAACTGTCAGTTATGTTCCAGGTCCCCTTTCGTAGCTGGGCCAGCCTGGTTGTATTAAGATACAGAAAAGTGAACATGTCAAAAATCTTGCTATAAGATGAGCTCTCAGAATTTCTCTGGTTGCTAAAGGTGCTTTTGAAAACCTTATAAACTCAGAGGTGGAACTTTTCAAAAATACAAGGTTAGCCGTAATAAAATCAGTCTCTGCAGATTTGGATTTTTATAACTTGCTTTTATGACCTTAAGTTCAGGCAGTGAGTGTCGCTTAAATAAGGCATCCACACAGACTGTAAAAGCTTAGATTGGATTAAAGTCTCCGTGTAGGGTATCGCCTCCTCCAGCATTTATTGAATGTTGGTTGGCAGCTAAGGTTATTTACAGCTGCGACCAGTTTTAAAAAGAAAAAAGAAAAGAAAAGAAAAGAAAAGAAAAGAAAAGAAAAGAAAAGAAAAGGTCACTTCTACTTGCTGTTTCAGTGGAAGATCTAAAAACTTTTTTAGCCTGTAAAAAAATAAAATGAATAACCCAATCCTTCTGTAAAAAACAACTGATAGTGGACAATCACAGGCAACAACAAATGGATATCATGGTAAAGAAACCTGGAAAACTAAATGGCATCCCTTTGCCATCTATATTTTAGTGGTCTCTTATGAACTAGTGAAAGCTGCTGAACTGATAGCCTGGAAGACTAAAGTTCTCTGCTTAATCATAGCACAGTCAGCCGTAGGGCAAAGTTTCTCCCTCATTATCCCAGAGATACTTCTCAACTCTGGATCAAGTTACAACTGCTTACATGCGAAAATACGAGGACAACACTTACCTCCTAGGAATTAGAGTATGACAACCAACACATAGTCAAACAACCCTATGGTAACACCTTTCAGCCATTAACAACCAGGACAGGCAGAACTTTCTGCACTTGCTTGCAATCAATTCGTTCAGCGGTTTTTAATGGAAAATAAACTGATAAGATCTTCAGCAATACTGTCACCTAGCCTGCCATTCCCCATTTTGTAGTTGTGAATTCGATTTTTCCTTCATAACTGTGGTATTTTGCACTTGTCTTTATTGAATTTCATCTTGTTGAATTCAGAGCAATTTTCCAATTTGTCAAGATAATTTGGAATTCTAATCCCACCCTCCAAAGTCCGTGCAACCCCTCCCAGGTTGGTGTCATCCACAATTTTTATAAGCATACTCTCCACTCCATTATCCAAATCATTAATGGAAATATGGAACAGTACCAGTGCCAGGACTGACCTCTGCAGCACCCCACTAGGTTTGGCCTCCTAGTTTGACAGCAAACCATAGATAACTACTCTTTGAATACCATCTTTCACCCAGTTGTGCACCCACCTTCCAGTAATTTCATCTAGACCTCATTTCCCTCATTTGCTTATGAGAATGTCATGTGGGACTGTCAATAGTCTTACTGAAATCTCTTATCATATCCACTCTTTTCCCCAACCCACTAACCAGTAACCCTCTCATTAGGTTGGTTTAGCAAAAGGGTTCTCAAATTTCATTGCACCACGACCCTTTTCTGACCACAAAAATTATTACACGATGCCAGGAGGGGGGACCGAAGCCGGACCCCGCCTGAGCCTCGCCACCCTGGAACACCAGGGAATCATGATTGTATCATACCACCAGCTTCGGCCCTGGACGGTGGGACTTGGGCTTCAGCTTGGACGCTGGGCCCCAGCAAGTCTAACGCCAACCCTGGTGAGTCCATTAAAACAGAGTCACGACCCACTTTGGGGTCGCTGACCCACAGTTTGAGAACTGCTCGTTTAGCATGATTTATTTTTGAGAAATCCATGCTAGCTATTCTGTTTAACCTTATTATCCTCTAGATGCTTACAAACTGATTATTTAATAATCTGTTCCAGTATCTTTCCAGGTATCATACCCTCTTCCCTTCCTGTTTGGAGTGAATATATCCTATGGGCTGCAAGTTAGAAGCAACCCTTGTTCTCCCCCAAGCACAAGGGCTGCAGCAATTACAATCAACCTTTACACAGGCTATGCTAGGAGCAGAAACCCTAACTAAAGGCAACCACACAGGTTCTAATATCTTAAACTGTATAAATAAATACTGAGCCTGCAGCTGCTGCCTACAAACTCACGGCATGACTGGCCTTTACGTCTGCCTGCCTGCCTGCGTGCATGTAACAACAATATTCTGGAGCTAGAAACGTGACAGAAAGAAAACCCAACACTACTGGTCACCGGGCCTAGCTTCTCTGCAGCTCCAAAATAGAGGCTACCATAGCCAGTCTTTCAAGGAGATTTATTTTCTTGACAGAAGCCAGAAAACAAACAAAGAGCCCCAGTCTTTTAACTCAGTCCTTACTTTCAGGTTTCATCTCCACCCCACAACAGGGGCTTCTGCCAGGTTCCCAGTTCTGGCCAGCTCTGTAGCAGCCTCAGGGCTATCACCTGGCTACAAGGGAGACGCCACATGAGTAACCTCCACTCCACTGTTGCTTTATTTCCCCAAGCACGACCTGTCTCAATCAATCCCACCTTCCAACTAACCCCAGCAGACCTTTGTAGGTCCAGATGTAGCCAAGCCCTTGTCAAATACCTGGACTGGACTCACCTGCTCAGGCCCAGGAGCACGGGGCCTAGTGTATCTTCAGGCACTAGCTACCCTGTGGCACTATTGTATTCTGTTCCATCCAGCAGCACGACAGACTTTTTTCCACATTGCATTTTATTCTAATGGATTAGTACTTAAAATCTCCTTTCTCAGTACACATTTTAACCCAAAATGTGCTGAGGAAGGGAGGCAGGAACACAAGGTCTGCTTGATGACAAAAAGATATTCAGAAGTTCCAGGTGTCATAGGAAACAACTTTATTATTGACAATTTATTTGCTGTCATTGCATTCTTATTCCAACCTCTCTACATACAAACAGCGTTAGTGTCTTGAGACAGATTGTGTTGCTAATAAGTGATGCAAACTGTCAGGAAACAGCAAAGGGCAATTAGTAAGCCACTATCTCTTGTGACTGCTGATGAAATTTACAGATTTTATTTTTTTCCTCTCCCATTGCTTATTCCTGAAATGGATCAAGACAGTACCTTGAAGATTAATTCAATGAATTAAATGAGCTCGAACTTTTAAAAGGAAAAAGGTGTTTTATTCTCATCCATGTTCCTGACAGAAGTACAGTAGGATCATACTACAGTAATGATGACTTCATGGCTGGCTTGCCCTCACCGGGAACCTTTGCTGTGACCTGCAACACAAATGGTGCCAGCAGAGGCCTCTGCTCTCTGGGCACCAGGAGAGCCTGGGAAGGCATCAGCACTGCCACCAGTCTGGGACCCCTACCACTTCCTGGAATCGGTGGCAGACCCTTGGGGGGCTACAGGGCCCCATGGTGGGGGCATTCCCCTGTGGCTCTGGTGTGGGCGGTCAGCCCAAACTGGGTCCTTTGCCTTTCTTGCTCGGTGCCGGGGAGTCACTCTTCTTTGACCTCTTCTTAGGCACCAGCAAAGGGTGCTGGGTGGAGCCCGGTGCCGGGGGTGCACTGACCACCGAGGTACTGGGGTAGAGTCTGGCTGGGAAGGCTTGGACGCTGGGCGGCAAGCAGCCTCCATGAGCAGGGCTCTCAAACGAAGACCAAAGTAGAAGAGCTGCTATCCCTTACAACGCAAGGGAAAAGCACTCCGACTAACCACCATGGGTGGTGTCAAGGTTCCTTCCCAACTCTGAACTCTAGAGTACAGATGTGGGGACCTGCATGAAAGACCCCCTAAGTTTATTCTTACCAGCTTAGGTTAAAACTTCCCTAAGGTACAAACTTTTACCTTTTGTCCTTGGACATTATGCTGCTACCACCAAGCATGTTAAACAAAGAACAGGGAAAGAGCCCCCTTGGAGACTTCTTCCCCCCAAAATATCCCCCCAACCCCTACATCCCCTTTCCTGGGGAAGGCTTGATAAAAATCCTCACCAATTTGCATAGGTGAACACAGACCCAAACCCTTGCATCTTAAGAACAATGAAAAAGCAATCAGGTTCTTAAAAGAGAATTTTAATTAAATAAAAAGTAAAAGAAAAACCTCTGTAAATCAGGAAGGGAAATACCTTACAAGGTAATCAGATTCAAAACATAGAGAATCCCTCTAGGCAAAACCTTAAGTTACAAAAAGACACAAAAACAGGAATATACATCCCATTCAGCACAACTTATTTTATCAGCCATTTAAACAAAAAAGAATCTAACGCATATCTAACTAGATTGCTTACTAACTCTTTACAGGGGTTCTGACCTGCATTCCTGCTCTGGTCCTGGAAAAAGCATCACACACACAGACAGAACCTTTGTTCCCCCCTATCCAGCTTTGAAAGTAACTTGTCTCCTCATTGGTCATTTTGGTCAGGTGCCAGCGAGGTTATCTTAGCTTCTTAACCCTTTACAGGGTTTTGCCTCTGGCCAGGAGAGATTTTATAGTTCTGTATACAGAAAGGTGGTTACCCTTCCCTTTATATTTATGACAGGTGGTATGAAGGAATTGATAGGGTGTAAAGCTGGCGGAGCCTAATATACCGTCGCATGAGCGCGGCACTCAAGAGGGCACCACAGGCAAAAATCTCTGACGGCCACGCACATCGGCATGCACACACCTAGAATGGAATACACATGAGCACACACTCGTAGAAGAAACAGCAAAGTTAGACATTTTAAAATCAGCAGGTCCAGATAACTTGCATCCAAGAGTTTTAAAAGTTGGCAGAGGAACTTGTGGGACCATTACTTTTGATTTTCAAGAAGTCTTGGAACCCTGGGGAAGTTCCAGAAGATTGGAAGAAAGCTAATGTTGTGCCAATATTTAAAAGGACAAGCAGGGTGACTTGGACAATTATAGGCCTGTCAGTTTGACATCAATCTCAGATGAGATAATGCAGCAGCTGATGTGGGACTCAATTAATAAAGAATTAAAAGGAGGGTAATATAATTAATGCCAGTCAACCTGAGTTTATGCAAAATAGATCCTGTCAAATTAACAGTATTTCTTTTGCTGAAATTACAAGTTTGGTTGAGCAAGGTAATAATATTGATGTAATATACTTAGACTTCTGTAAGTCGTTTGACTTAGTACCACATGTCATTTTGATTAAAAAACCTAGAAAGATATAAAATTAGTGTGGCACACATTAAATGGATTAAAAGATGACTAACTGACAGGTTTAAATGCAATTGTAAATGAGGAATCATCACGGACTGGGTGTATTTGTAGTGTGGTCCAGCAATGATCGGTTCTTGGCCCTTTGCTATAGAACACTTTTATTAATGACTTGGAAGAAATAATAAAATAATCACTGAAGTTTGCAAATGACACAAAATCCAGGGATTGGTAAATAAGGGAGAGCACAGGTCACGGATTACCAAGCAATCTAGATTGCGCTCAAACTCAGTGCAACCAATCAATATGCATTTTAATATGGCTAAATGTAAATGTATACCTCTAGGAACAAAGAATGTAGAGCATACTTACATGATGGAGGACTCTCTCCTGTGAAGCTGTGATGTTGAAAAAAGATTTGGGGGTTGTGTTGAATAATCAGCTGAACACAGGTTCCCAGTGTGATGCTATGGCCAAAAGGGCTAATGCCCTTGGATGCATAAAATGGGGTATCTCAAGTAGGAGTAGAGAGGTTATTTTACCTATATTTGGCACTGGTGCAACCACTGCTGGACTAGCGTGTCCAGTTCTGGTGTCCACAATTCAAGAAGGATGTTGATAAATTAGAGAGGGTTCAGAGAAAAGGCATGAGAATGATTAAAGGATTCAAAAAAATCCCATTCCTTATAGTGATAGACACAATCTATTTAGCTTAAGAAAAGTTTAAGGGGTGACATGATTACAGTCTAAGTATCTCCGACATGCAGAACACATATTTAATAATTGGCTCTTCAATGTAATAGAAAATGGTATAACATGATCCAGTGGCTAGAAGCAGAAGCTAGACAAATTCAGACTGGAAATAAGGTGTATATTTTTAACAGTGAGAGTAATTAATTATTACAACAATTTACCAAGGATCATGGTGGTTCCCCATCACTGGCAAGTTTTATATCAAGATTGATTTTTATTCAAGATCTGCTCTAGGAATTATTTGGGGAAAGTTCTATGGCCTGTGTTATACAGGAGGTCAGACTAGATGATCACAATGGCCCCTTCGAGCCCTGGAATCTACAAATGAATTTGCATGAAATGTCCAACAAAGATGGTATTTTTTCACCTTAATAGGAAGGTTTTTCTCCTTTTCTCTGGTTCAAATTCTGTATCAGAATAAAAAAGAGTCTATTCCCAATGTCCAGAAGGCAACTGTTAGGGAACCTTACTGGGAAGGTCTTTTCCTAATGATTAAAAGTGGAATTTTAAATACCAACCCTAACAATCTGATATTTTGTTCAAAGAACACAAGATCTCGGTTTTCCCAGGTTACATGAAAGTAGGTAGTTTTCTCTCTTTAGTTCCCAAAGCCAAAAAAAAAAAAAAAAGCAGAGTTTAAACTTCTCTCTCTATTGATTTCCATTTAACCCATAACAACAAGCTTGACTTTTTAATCCAAAGCAACTGGATATTTTTTTAAATCAAATCTGATATGCTTCCAAAAAAGTGATCTCTCTCCATAACTTCACCTATCTCAAGTTCCAGTATGAGACAGGTCAGATTTGAGATTCTAGTTTGGCCCTATATGTACTTTTACTTTGTCATAAAACACTTACAAGTCAGTTTTTTAAATATGTAGTATTACTGAGACCAAACTGGATTGTAACTGGACAAAAATACCATAAGCCCAAAGACCGCAGTAGAAAAGATAAAACGTTTAGTCTAAATCTTGTATGTCACATGCCCTTTGTGATTGTATTGATCCTTGCAGGGCTGTTGCCCCAGCAAATATCAAATAGAAAGCTGGGAAACTGGCTGTAAAGACTGAATGGAGTAAGTCTGGGAAGTGTAAAATATTGAGGGTATGTCCATGCCAAATTGTGAATGCCATTTTGGTTGTAACTTTCATTGCAACCTTGACTATGTATTGTAACCTCCAAATTGGATTAAGACAATGAGTTTGTGTGTAAACTAGGCTGGCCATGACAAGGCCAATCTATTCTGGACACTGTCCTGCTCATGCTGCGGTATGAGACAGCTTGAAGAGGGCAAACAATGGAAGGCATCAAGGTAGAATGACTCTTCCCTGCTGACCAATGGGTTTTCTACTGATAGGATCATTGACTCTGAATGACCCTCTTGAAGCCTGTCCGTATGGGTTAGTCTGGAATTCCCAGCTGAAGCAAATAGGCACAAAAGGAACACACTAGTTTAAAAGGTGGGTGCTTGTCTGAGAAATGGGCTAGATCACCTTCACGTGCCAGAACTCCAGGCTAAGGAGAGAGAAGGCAGGAAGGGCCTAGTCTAAGGATGCTGACCAAACCCAGGACTCCCAGAGGGGGTGAGATCAGACTCAGAGGGTTGCATTCAAGAGTTGGTTGTTTTCCATAGATTTGTAATGCTACTCTGAATCAGACACTTCAGTGTGCCTTATTAATAAATTATTTTGCTAAGCCTGTGCTCATTGCTTTCCTGCCATTGTCCCTGAAGGAGTTAACTAGAAACCAGAGCTCCCACAGGCAGGTAGACTCTGATGACTAAAAAACTGAGGGCTCAGGAGGGCTGAGGCAGTGATACCAGGGTAGAGATGGCCAGACTGCAGGGTTCCACTGCCCCCAAAGGGTGTCAGATGTAGGGAGGGCCTGAACCTGGGCCTGGGAATGTGCCCAAGTGACCTACCTCTGCCTAGATGTGGTTGGCTTAAGAGCCTCTGGCATCCAGTGGGATTCAATTACAACATACTGCTCTCTTTTTCCCCAAGAGGAGCATTGGGCCAGGTTTTGGCAGAACCTCTGTAAAACAAAAATAAATTGCGACAAGAGGAAGTCTCATGAAGACTGATGATCTGAGGGAATCCCCAAGACTGGACAACCTCTCTTTCATGAGAGAGACTTCAGTATACTGAGTAGAAGCCCTCTTTTCAAAGGCAGAACATACTGGAGTGTGAGCTTTCTCCTCCTATTACAAAAAAGCAGACTGAACAGAAGAGATTACCCACTGCTACAAGATTTTTAGAAAACTTTGGAACTACTTCCATTTGCACAAAACCTCAGCTACGCCAGACTCATAACCTAGGAGTCCACATTGCTCTATAATACAACAATAGCAGTGAGGTTGCAGGAGGCCCTCTGTGTAATTATACCTATTTAATTTTGAAGGTACAGCTCAGTCAAATGGCTTTGCTAGTTGGGAAGCCACACACTAATTAATACAATTAGAGGCAAAAGTTTCAGAAGTCTCCCAGCAGCACTCATTAGCATACACCGCCAAGAGATTTGATAAAGTTCAAAGCTTATCTTGTAGCCTGCACGTTCCAATGTTTGCTCAGAGCAGCAGCTGGCCAAGTGATCTCTCTTTTTTTCTCTCAAAGAGCAAAATTAAATTAGATTAAATCATCTTTTCTTCCCCCTTGTAGAATTAAGATCGTGTTATGAAAACAAGCAATCTGACTTTTGAAATCCTGGTTCTATTATTCATGTAAAGGATGCCTTCCGCACCAATGCAGCTGCACTATAATGGAATGATTATGATTTCTTGGAAACTTGAGATAAATATGATTACCCGCCCCTTAATGTCTCTCCTGAGACTGGGGAGCAAAGACTTGAAAATGAGTGGGAAAGAGATTCATGAGGGATGGAACTAGTGAAGGTGAGGGGAGTGAGGGGTTAGAGGAAATGGAGGCAGAAAGGATCTTGAGGTCTGAGGAAGGAAGGAGAGATGGGGCTTCGCAATGGGAGCTGATGGGGCTTACAGGTTCTGAGCGCTCTTGAAAATCTGGCCATTGGTTGCTAGCTGTTGGTTCCTGTGGACTAGGGGAAGAAACTGCGTTCCTGATGTACAGAAGAAGTAGGAAAAAAGATGTGCACAGTAAATGAGAGGCAGCAGCTGAGGCAAAAGGTGACAAGGAGAGTGGAATGAGAAGGAGAGGGCACAGGGAAAAGGGCAGGAGGGAGCGAACAGGGCTGAATAGGAAAGGAAAAGCTGACTGAAGGAGAACACACAGACATGAACGGGAGAGTGGGAAGGGTGCTAGGCTTAGATACCACAATGATAGCAGCTGCCGTATAAAATCATAAAATGGACTAAGAGCAGCACGAGACACTTAAAAGGTGACTTAGGGCTTGGCTACACTTGAAAGTTACAGCTCATTAAAGCAGCCCCGGGCACCCTAGCTCACTCCCCGTCCACACTGGCAAGGCATGTAGAGCGCTCCTGGTACTCCACCTCGGCGAGAAGATTAACACTTGTTGTGCCTTGGCTGAAGTGCCCAGGTATCAGTGTGAATGAGGTGTTGCATTACTGTGCTCTGATCTGCCT
This sequence comes from Lepidochelys kempii, assembly GCF_965140285.1. Lineage (NCBI taxonomy): Eukaryota > Metazoa > Chordata > Testudines > Cheloniidae > Lepidochelys > Lepidochelys kempii. The sequence goes on along the minus strand of NC_136392.1, from coordinate 23,784,213 downwards.
CCAGAAACATCCTATAATCCCCTTAAGTCAAGTGGCCACTCTTGTCATTGTTTAGAACTTGCCTAGGAATGCGGATATGCCCTTTGAAAGCTCCGTTTCTGACAGCCGGCTCCGAGACAAAGCAAGCCGTTACTGTGGAATGCTGTGTGTGAGAGAGAGAGAGGTGGGGATGAGGGGGAGGTCTGCTGTTGTGTGAACGTACAAGACAGCACGCTGACATGATTTCAGCCCCCCAAAAACCCACTCTCTCTCCCCCCACATACACACAACACACTACCTGTCACACTCCACCCCCGCCATTTGAAAAGCATGTTGCAGTGACTTGCACGCTGGGATAGCTGCCCATAATGCACTGCTCCCAATGCCACTGCAAGTGCAGCAAATGTGGCCCCACCAGTGCGCTTGAAGCTGTCAGTGTAGACAGACTGCAGCGCTTTCCCTACTGCGCTCTCCGAAGGCTGGTTTAACTCAAAGTGCTCTACATCTGCAAGTGTTGCCATACCCTTAGAAACTGAGGACTGCGGCCGTAAGAGCTCAAGCCCCACTCACCAGCCTGTGTAGTCAGTCAGCACAGATTAATTTAAACACCCTTATAAAAAAATCTGTCCCCCATCAGTCTCCTTGCTGGGGTAACTATATGTTCTCCAAAATGAGGCATTCTGATTCATAAGGGCTTACATAGAACATTTTTTCTGATGGTGGTGCCTTTTTCAAATATCCCATAAGGTTATACATTTAAACAAGAACAAATTTAAACCAACAAAATAGACGTGGCAGTGGGGAAAGTCAGGAATGTCTGATATGGATTTCAATATTGCAGTTAGACATCTAACTAGTTAAAAATTAATTAGACAAGTTAAATATCTTCAAGTCACCAGGGCCTGATGAAATACATCCTAGAATACTCAAGGAGCAAACTGAGGAGATATTTGAGCCATTAGCGATTATCTTCAAAAAGTCATGGAAGACGGGAGAGATTCCACAGGATTGGAAAAGGGCAAATATAGTGCCCGCCTATATAAAAGGAAATAAGGACAACATGGGGAATTACAGACCAGTCAGCTTAACTTCAGTACCTGGAAAGATAATGGAGCAAATAATTAAACAATCAGTTTGCAAACACCTGGAAGATAACAAGACTATAAGTAACCATCAGCATGGATTTGTCCAGAACAAATCATTGACAGGGTAACAAGCTTTGTGGATGGGGGGAAGCAGTAGATGTGGTATATCTTGTCTTTAGTAAGGCTTTTGATACTGCCTCACATGAGCTTCTTATAAACAAACTAGGGAAATACAACCTAGTTGGAGCTACTATAAGGTGGGTGCATAACTAGTTGGAAAACTGTTCCCAGAGAGTAATTATCAGCGGTTCAGAGTCAAGCTGGAAGGGCATATTGAGTGGGGTCCCACAGGGATAGGTTCTGGGTCCAGTTCTGTTCAATGTCTTCATCAATGATTTAGATAATGGCATAGAGGGTATGCTTATAAAGTTTGTGGATAATACCAAGCTGGGAGGGGTTGCAACTGTTTTGGAGGATAGGATTAAAATTCAAAATGATCTGGACAAACTGGAGAAATGGTCTGAAGAAAATAAGATGAAATTCAATAAGAACAAATACAGAGTACTCCACTTTTAGGAAGGAGCGATCAGTTTCACACATAGAAATAGGAAATAACTGCCTGGGAAGGAGTACTGCAGAAAGAGATCTGGGAGCTATAGTGGATCACAAGCTAAATAAGAATGAACAGTGTGACACTGTTACAAAAAAAGCAAACATAATTGTGGGATGTATTAGGAGGAATGTTGTAAGCAAGACATGAGGAGTAATTTTTCTGCCCTACTCCGCGCTGCTTAGGCCTCAACTTGAGTATTGTGTCCAGTTCTGGGTGCCACATTTCAGATGCGGAAAAATTGGAGTAAAAGTCTAGAAAAGAGCAACAAAAATTATTAAAGATCTAGAAAACATGACCTATGAGGGAAGATTGAAAAAACTGGGTTTGTTTAGTCTGAAGAAGAAAAGACAGAGGGGACATGATAACAGTTTACAAGTACATAAAAAGTTATTACAAGGAGGAGGGAGAAAAAGCGTTATCATTAACCTCTGAGGATAGTACAAGAAGCAATGGGTTTAAATCGCACCCAGGGCGGTTCAGATTGGACATTAGGAAAAACTTCCTAACTGTCAGGATGGTTAAGCACTGAGATAAATTGCCCAGGGAGGTTGTGGACTTCCCATCATTGAAGAATTTTAAGAGCAGGTTAGACAAACACCTGTCAGGGATGGTATAGATAATACTTAGTCCTGCCATGACTACGGGGCACTGGACTAGATGACCTCTTGAGGTCCCTTCCAGTCCTATGATTCTATGATCTGAATTCTGAGTCGCCAACAATCCTAGAATCCACAAAGGGATTTAGTGGAAACAGTCACTTTTTAAAACTATTGTAAACTAACGTCTGCTGCCCACACTCCAATCTGGCTAGTGGGGCAATCAAGTTTCATTTATCAGGTTATGTCTACACTAGAAACATTATAGTGGCACAGGTGCAGCTGCGTTGCTGTAGTATAGACACTCTATTACTGCAAACGAATGGGTTCTTCTGTGGACCCAGCGGTGTCTACACTAGGACTTAGGTTGGCTTAACTATGTCTCTTGGTGGGGGGCGTGCGTGAATTTTTCACACCTCTGAAAAGTGTAGGTAAGTTGATTTAAGGTTTAGGTGTAGACTCTCAACACTTATAGTCTGAGGCCTGGTTACTGGCACAGATCACTGGCACAGATTAAGAGACAAAAGCTAGAGGGATGGAAAACACAAGAATGAAAGATATCAAGATATACTTTAGAAAGAAAGGAGAAAAGGGTGAGCAGGACATTGGAAACAGAAAAATAAAAACAATGTCACAGTTTTCACATGTGACGGAAGAGGGAATCTACAAACATGTGCAAGTCCTTTCGGTTATGGGAGACACTTGTTTACTTTAAGGGGAGGCAACTTGCCATTGGCAACTATCTCCGTGGAAATGTTAGTCACTTTGCTTAATGCAGCTCTGGAAGGCACTCAGGCCCAGACCCTAAAGAGTATTTAGGCACCTAAATCCCATGGAAATCAGAGAGTTGTGTGACTCTACCTTTGAGGATCTGGGCCTCAGATACCATGGTGATGAACGTGGTATCAAGCGTTCTTAAAACTACAATACCCACCTGGTGAAGTGAAGAAACAGATTGACAGAGACAGAAGGGTACCCAGAAGTCACCTACTACAAGACAGGCCCAACAAAGAAAGTAACAGAATGCCACTAGACGTCACCTACAGCCCCCAACTAAAACCTCTCCAGCGCATCATCAAGGATCTACAACCTATCCTGAAGGATGATCCCTCACTCTCACAGACCTTGGGAGACAGGCCAGTCCTCGCTTACAGTCAGCCCCTCAACCTGAAGCAAATACTTACCAGCACCTACACTCCACACAATAAAAACATTCACCCAGGAACCAAACCCTGGAACAATTCCCGGTGCCAGCTCTGTCCACATATCTATTCAAGGGACACCATCATAGGACCTAACCACATCAGCCACACCATCAGGGGCTTGTTCACCTGCACATCTACCAACGTGATATATGCCATCATGTGCCAGCAATGCCCCTCTGCCATGTACATTGGCCAAACCAGACAGTCTCTATGTAAAAGAATAAAAGGACACAAATCTGACATCAGGAATTATAACATTCAAAAACCAGTAGGAGAACACTTCAATTTTCCTGGACACTCAGTAACAGATTTAAAAGTGACAATTCTTCAACAAAAAAACTTCAAAAAAAGACTCCAATGAGACACTGCAGAACTGGAATTAATTTGCAAACTGGACACCATTAAATTAGGCCTGAATAAAGACTGGGAGTGGATGGGTCACTACAAAAACTAATTTCCCCCTGCTGATACTCACATCTTCTTGTCAACTGTTTGAAATGGGCCACCTTGTTTATATTGGCCTTATTAGCACTACAAAAGTGATTTCCACCCCTTCTTGTCAACTGTTGAGAATAGCCCACTTCCACCTTAATTGAATTGGCTTGTTAGCACTAACCCCCCCACTTGGTAAGGCAACTCCCATCTTTTCATATGCTGTGTATTTATACCTCCCTACTGTATGTTCCATGCATCTGATGAAGTGGGTTTTAGTCCACGAAAGCTTATGCCCAAATAAAGTTGTTAGTCTCTAAGGGTATGTCTACACTACAAAATTAGGTCAAATTTATAGAAGTCGTTTTTTTAGAAATCGGTTTTATATATTTGAGTGTGTGTGTTCCCACAGAAAATGATCGAAGTGCATTAAATGCATTAACTCGGAGGAGTGCTTCCACAGTACTGAGGCTAGAGTCGACTTCCGGAGCGTTGCACTGAGGGTAGCTATCACACAGTTCCCATAGTCTCTGCTGCCCATTGGAATTCTGGGTTGAGATCCCAATGCCTGATGGGGCTAAAACATTGTCGCGGGTGGTTCTGGGTACATATCATCAGGCCCCCGTTCCCTCCCTCCCTCCGTGAAAGCAAGAGCAGACAATCGTTTCGCGCCTTTTTTCCTGAGTTACCTGTGCAGACGCCATACCACGGCAAGCATGGAGCCCACTCAGCTCACTGTCACCGTATGTCTCCTGGGTGCTGGCAGACGCGGTACTGCATTGCTACACAGTAGCAGCAACCCATTGCCTTGTAGCAGCAGACGGTGCAATAGGACTGGTAGCAGTCATCGTCATGTCCGAGGTGCTCCTGGCCACGTCGGCCAGGAGCACCTGGGCAGACATGGGCGCAGGGATTAAATTTGGAGTGACTTGATCAAGTCATTCTCTTTAGTCCTGCAGTCAGTCCTATTGAACCATCTTATGGTGAGCAGGCAGGCGATATGGTTTGCTAGCAGTCGTATTGTACCATCTTCTGCCGAGCAGCCCTGAGATGTGGATGGCATGCAGTCCTTCTGCACTGTCTGCTGCCAGCTGAAGATGTAAAAGATAGATGGAGTGGATCAAAACAAGAAATAGACCAGATTTGTTTTGTACTCATTTGCTTCCCCACCTCCCCGTCTAGGGGACTCATTCCTCTAGGTCACACTGCAGTCACTCACAGAGAACGTGCAGCGAGGTAAATCTAGCCATGTATCAATCAGAGGCCAGGCTAACCTCCTTGTTCCAATAAGAACAATAACTTAGGTGCACCATTTCTTATTGGAACCCTCCGTGAAGTCCTGCCTGAAATACTCCTTGATGTAAAGCCACCCCCTTTGTTGATTTTAGCTCCCTGAAGCCAACTCTGTAAGCCATGTCGTCAGTCGCCCCTCCCTGCATCAGAGCAATGGCAAACAATCGTGCATCTGAGTTGAGAGTGCTGTCCAGAGCAGTCACAATGGAGCACTCTGATGGGGCTAAAACATTGTCATGGGTGGTTCTGGGTACATATCGTCAGGCCCCCATTCCCTCCCTCCCTCCCTCCATGAAAGCAAGGGCAGACAATCGTTTCGCACCTTTTTTCCTGAGTTACCTGTGCAGACGCCATACCACGGCAAGCATGGAGCCCGCTCAAGTAACCGTCACCATATGTCTCCTGGGTGCTGGCAGACGCGGTACTGCATTGCTACACAGTAGCAGCAACCCACTGCCTTGTAGCAGCAGATGGTACAATGCGACTGGTAGCCGTCATCGTCATGTCCAAGGTGCTCCTGGCCACGTCGGCCAGGAGTGCCTGGGCAGACATGGGTGCAGGGACGAAATATGGAGTGACTTGACCAGGTCATTCTCTTTAGTCCTGCAGTCAGTCCTATTGAACCATCTTATGGTGAGCAGGCAGGCGATATGGATTGCAAGAAGTCCTACTGTACCATCTTCTGCCGAGCAGCCATGAAATGTGGATGGCATGCAGTCCTTCTGCACCGTCTACTGCCAGCCAAAGATGTAAAAGATAGATGGAGTGGATCAAAACAAGAAATAGACCAAATTTGTTTTGTGCTCATTTGCTTTCCCCCCTGCCTGTGTAGGGGACTCATTCCTCTAGGTCACACTGCAGTCACTCACAAAGAAGGTGCAGTGAGGTAAATCTAGCCATGTATCAATCAGAGGCCAGGCTAACCTCCTTGTTCCAATAAGAAAAATAACTTAGGTGCACCATTTCTTATTGGAAACCTCCGTGAAGTCGTGCCTGAAATACTCCTTGATGTAAAGCCACCCCCTTTGTTGATTTTAGCTCCCTGAAGCAAACCCTGTAAGCCGTGTCGTCAGTCGCCCCTCCCTCCGTCAGAGCAACGGCAGACAATTGTTCCGCGCCTTTTTTCTGTGCGGACGCCATACCAAGGCAAGCACGGAGGCCGCTCAGCTCACTTTGGCAATTAGGAGCACATTAAACACCACACGCATTATCCAGCAGTATATGCAGCACCAGAACCTGGCAGAGCGATACCGGTCGAGTAGGCGACGTCAGCGCGGTCATGTGAGTGATCAGGACATGGACACAGATTTCTCTGAAACCACGGGCCCTGCCAATGTATGCATCATGGTGCTAATGGGGCAGGTTCATGCTGTGGAACGCCAATTCTGGGCTCGGGAAACAAGCACAGACTGGTGGGACTGCATAGTGTTGCAGGTCTGGGACGATTCCCAGTGGCTGCAAAAATTTCGCATGCGTAAGGGCACTTTCATGGAACTTTGTGACTTGCTTTCCCCTGCCCTGAAGCGCATGAATACCAAGATGAGAGCAGCCCTCACAGTTGAGAAGCGAGTGGCGATAGCCCTGTGGAAGCTTGCAACGCCAGACAGCTACCGGTCAGTTGGGAATCAATTTGGAGTGGGCAAATCTACTGTGGGGGCTGCTGTGATGCAAATAGCCCACACAATCAAAGATTTGCTGATATCAAGGGTAGTGACCCTGGGAAATGTGCAGGTCATAGTGGATGGCTTTGCTGCAATGGGATTCCCTAACTGTGTCGGGGGGGGGGGGCATAGACAGAATTCATATCCCTATCTTGGCACTGGAGCACCAAGCCTGCGAGTACATAAACCGCAAGGGCTACTTTTCAATAGTACTGCAAGCTCTGGCCGGGAAAGGTACATGATGCTTGCATCTTCAGGAACTCTGGTCTGTTTCAAAAGCTGCAGGAAGCTTTATTCCCAGACCAGAAAATAACTGTTGGGGATGTTGAAATGCCTGTAGTCATGAAGCCGTACACAGGCAGCCTGGACAGTAGTCAGGAGCTGTTCAACTACAGGCTGAGCAAGTGCAGAATGGTGGTAGAATGTGCATTTGGACGTTTAAAGGCGCGCTGGCGCAGTTTACTGACTCGTTTAGACCACAGTGAAACCAATATTCCCAATGTTATTACTGCTTGCTGTGTGCTCCACAATATCTGTGAGAGTAAGGGGGAGACGTTTATGGCGGGGTGGGAGGTTGAGGCAAATCGCCTGGCTGCTGGTTACGCGCAGCCAGACACCAGGGCGGTTAGAAGAGCACAGGAGGGCGCGGTACGCATCAGAGAAGCTTTGAAAACCAGTTTCATGACTGGCCAGGCTACGGTGTGAAAGTTCTCTTTGTTTCTCCTTGATGAAACCCCCCGCCCCTTGGTTCACTCTACTTCCCTGTAAGCTAACCATCCTCCCCTCCTCCCTTCTATCACCGCTGGCAGAGGCAATAAAGTCATTATTGCTTCACATTTATGCATTCTTTATTCATTCATCACACAAATAGGGGGATGACTACCAAGGTAGCCCAAGAGGGGTGGTGGAGGAGGGAAGGAAAATGCCACACAGCACTTTAAAAGTTTACAACTTTAAAATTTATTGAATGCCAGCCTTTTTTTGGGGGGGGCAATCCTCTGTGGCGGAGTGGCTGGTTGGCCGGAGGCCCCCCCCACCTTGTTCTTGGGCGTCTGGGTATGGAGGCTATGGAACTTGGGGAGGAGGGCGGCTGGTTACACAGGGGCTGTAGTGGCAGTCTGTGCTCCAGCTGCCTTTGCTGCAGCTCAACCATACACTGGAGCATACTGGTCTGATCCTCCAGCAGCCTCAGCATTGAATCCTGCCTCCTCTCATCACGCTGCCGCCACATTTGAGCTTCAGCCCTGTCTTCAGCCCGCCACTTACTCTCTTCAGCCCGCCACCTCTCCTCCCGGTCATTTTGTGCTTTCCTGCACTCCGACATTATTTGCCTCCATGCATTCATCTGTGCTCTGTCAGTGTGGGAGGACAGCATGAGCTCAGAGAACATTTCATCACGAGTGCGTTTTTTTTTCTTTCTAATCTTCACTAGCCTCTGGGAAGGAGAAGATCCTGTGATCATTGAAACACATGCAGCTGGTGGAGAAAAAAAAAGGGACAGCGGTATTTAAAAAGACACATTTTATAAAACAGTGGCTACACTCTTTCAGGGTAAACCTTGCTGTTAACATTACATACATAGCGCATGCGCTTTCGTTACAAGGTCACATTTTGCCTCCCCCCACCGCGTGGCTACCCCCTCAATCCTCCCCCCTCCCCATGGCTAACAGCAGGGAACATTTCTGTTCAGCCACAGGCAAACAGCCCAGCAGGAACGGGCTCCTCTGAGTGTCCCCTGAAGAAAAGCACCCTATTTCAACCAGGTGACCATGAATGATATCTCACTCTCCTGAAGATAACACAGAGAGATAAAGAACAGATGTTGTTTGAACGCCAGCAAACATAAACTGCAATGCTTTGTTGTACAATGATTCCCGAGTACATGTTACTGGCCTGGAGTGGTAAAGTGTCCTACCATGAAGGACGCAATAAGGCTGCCCTCCCCAGAAACCTTTTGCAAAGGCTTTGGGAGTACATCCAGGAAAGCCGCGAATGCCAGGGCAAATTAATCCTTTCACATGCTTGCTTTTAAACCATGTATAGTATTTTAAAAGGTACACTCATCGGAGGTCCCTTCTCCGCCTGCCGGGTCCAGGAGGCAGCCTTAGGTGGGTTCGGGGGGTACTGGCTCCAGGTCCAGGGTGAGAAACAGTTCCTGGCTGTCGGGCAAAGCCGTTTCTCCGCTTGCTTGCTGTGAGCTATCTACAACCTCATCATCATCATCTTCTTCGTCCCCAAAACCTGCTTCCGTGTTGCCTCCATCTCCATTGAAGGAGTCAAACAACACGGCTGGGGTAGTGGTGGCTGAACACCCTAAAATGGCATGCAGCTCATCATAGAAGCGGCATGTTTGGGGCTCTGACCCGGAGCGGCCGTTCGCCTCTCTGGTTTTCTGGTAGGCTTGCCTCAGCTCCTTCAGTTTCACATGGCACTGCTTCGAGTCCCTGTTATGGCCTCTGTCCTTCATGCCCTGGGAGATTTTGACAAAGGTTTTGGCATTTCGAAAACTGGAACGGAGTTCTGATAGCACGGATTCCTCTCCCCATACAGCGATCAGATCCCGTACCTCCCGTTCGGTCCATGCTGGAGCTCTTTTGCGATTCTGGGACTCCATCATGGTCACCTCTGCTGATGAGCTCTGCATGGTCACCTGCAGCTTGCCACGCTGGCCAAACAGGAAATGAGATTCAAAAGTTCACAGTTCTTTTCCTGTCTACCTGGCAAGTGCATCTGAGTTGAGAGTGCTGTCCAAAGCGGTCACAATGGAGCACTCTGGGATAGCTCCCGGAGGCCAATGTCGTCGAATTGTGTCCACAGTACCCCAAATTCGACCCGGCAAGGCCGATTTAAGTGCTAATCCACTTGTCAGGGGTGGAGTAAGGAAATCGATTTTAAGAGCCCTTTAAGTCGAAATAAAGGGCTTCATCGTGTGGACGGGTGCAGGTTTACATCAATTTAACGCTGCTAAATTCGACCTAAAGTCCTAGTGTAGACCAGGGCTAAGGTGCCATAAGTACTCCTCATTGTTTTTGCTGATACAGATTAACCCAGCTACCACTCTGAAACGTGGTAAAAGAACACATATAGGACAGTGTAGAAGAATTCCAAACACACTAATGTTCAATGTATAAAGCACTTGTTCTGATACATCTTAAAATACACTGAAGTGCAAGAATTACATCTGTTAAATCCAGACTTTCCAGGAGGGGCACCTGCTCAAGCTGCCTTTCATTTTGTTCCCCTCGATAGGCTCTGCCAGAATGTTTTTTTCATTGCTGTGTCCATACTACAGGTGCTTAAGAGCAGACTAGATAAAACACCAAATGGGCTCAGGGCCCAAACCTACACCAATAGAAGTCAATGAGAGTCTTTTCAGTGATCCAAGGGGAATTTCAGTGATCCAAGTGCTGTCAGTGCAAGGATAATCCTGCATTACAGCAAGAAGACCTGGATGAACCAGGAGGTCCTTTCTCTCCATTGTATATTCTTCATGGTATATGCTGCAGATTAAGGACAATGCTGGCATTTACTCCAGTAACTCCATGCTAACCTTCTGATTGTGCTGGCACAGACCAGTTACACTCAGAGTGACCTGCACATTTTGACAAGTGAGGAAGAGTGTGTGGGGATTCCTGTGGGCCCCGGGGGGGAAGAAGGGGAAGGGGTATTTCCAGCAGCTCTGAATGCAGAAACCACTGACTCCCAAAACAGGTACACCACGTGTTGTGGAGGATGAAGGGTGATTTCAGGCAGAGTGGTGGATGAGTTTCTCCACAGTCACAGCTGTGAAGTAGAGGACGAGGAAACATAAAATATACAAAGCTGCAAGTAAGCTTTTACCAGAACTCTCATGTTCACACCAAGCTTTCTCCACACTGCATATGTACAAACATTTCAAAGCAGCCCTATCAGATATAATTAATTAAAAAACATTCTCTAGAATGATTACAAAAATGCATAGAGTGAACAAATAGTAATAGCACATAAGAAATATGAGACAAAACTTTATATGAAACTTTTACATGTATTACCCAGAATCCTGAATTGTCTACATTGGGGATTAAACTGTGTCAACAGAAACTGAATCCAACAGTTTTAAGATTACATTGCATAAAGTGTTAAACTTATGCTAGTTTCAAATGGTTCAGACAGGGATAAAACACTGCTTACCTGGCTCATATTTTGGTTCTGCTAAAATGATTTAATCCCCTGCATGCAAAAGACAAGGAAAATACTAATAAACTGTCACCAGGTGTTGTTTCAGGAGTAGAAGTTCATAATTTTTCTGAGCAAAACTTCACAAAAATATAAAGTTGGCTTTTAAAAGATGTTGAATAGTTTGTTTTGTTTAGTCTAACTCAGGCAGGATGTAAAGCATTTAATCACAGCATCCCTTGCAAAATGAATATATGAGAGACTACACCAGATCTATACCAAAGCTGCAAGTAATGTTGAAGTGACCTGAAGAAAATGCTGCTTCCATGGATTTAAACTGTAACCGCTCTGGGGAAGGGACAGTCTTTTTGTTCTGTGTTTGTACAGTGCCTAGCACAATGGGGTCAGAGGCCATAATTAGGGCATCTAGTTGCTTCACTAATACAAATAAATAATTAATAACGGTGGTCTGTGAATCACCCCTCTGCATGAGTCACATTCTACACAAACTGCTACAAGACTCCAGAACACTCAACCAGTGAAAATTAAACACAGCCAGCAGCTCCGCTTGGGACTATGCTCACAGCCTGAAAATGTGCCTTGCCTTTAAATTCCATCTCTCATTTGGCTAGTGCCATTTGCTACAGCTGTTCACTTAATTCAGAAAGATCACATAATGAAACATATGCTAGAGAAAGAGTCCATTAGAATTCATTGAATACAGCTTTTCTTTTGAAAACTCCCCTCAAATATACAGAATTGCTTTACTTGGCTTCATTTTTCAACATTCATAAACATAACTGCATTTATTTTTCGAGTCAAGACTGCAAAATAAGTGATAATTTACTATATTACAACCTCCAGCTCCGAGAATTATAGCCACAACAGTTCCAGTACACTCATGAAAGGGGTGCACAGTTAAGGAGTGGGTGGGTTGCCTACTTCAGGAAACTCATATAATTGTTTTCCCTTGAGGAAATAGGAGCATTGTTGCTATCAGCTCTTTTTTCTACACATACCAATAACTCCTGGAAAACCGTCTTGTTAAAACAATGCATCTTCCATATGCCCAAAAGAAACATGCACAAATACAATGAAGACTTGTAAACTAAGTATCTAGCATAAGAAATATTTTAGTTTGCTATTCGCAACTGACCTGATTTTTTAGAGGTTCTGAGCAGTTTCCTGGTGGAATCAAAGAGCTGAGAGTGCTCAGTACCATTGAAATCAGGCCAAAATGAATCCTTCTATATAAATAATGGAGTGTTTGAAAAGTTTGGACTGCATCTAGTGCTTGTTACAGACCCCAATCCAATGCATTTTGAAGTCAACAAAGACTCCCATTGACTTCAGTTGTCATTGAATCAATTCTACAATGAGGAAGTTATAGTGCCAGGATAAATATTGTGTAAAGCTTGCATCTCAGTTAGGTACCCTACAGCACTTGCCGCTACACCAGTCCTAATTGGCATCATGCTGCCAAATTGAGTGGTGGTTTTGATGCAGGTCACAGGATGATCTCTCATCTCCGGAGGGGAAAAGATCTACAGTATTAACAAAACCAATCCACTGCAGGAAAGAGTTTGTGTTGGAGGCCAGATCCAGCTCCCACTGAAGTCAAAGGGTTTCTGTCGGCTTCCAGTGACTTTCATGGACTTCCTAAATATAAACGCTATCTGTTAAGGGTGTTGAAATTTGCCCCTACATACTAGGAAGATTTTACTCTTATCTGGTGAGGTGTATTACTTAATCGGTGCAAGTTATGCTGTAAACATTACAGATACAAACAGACTTGAGGTACTGCAATGAATTTAGTATTGTGGACACTGAAAGAATCCCAGTTTCTCCCACAAGACCTGGGATGCGGATTCCTGTTCCCTGGTGCTGTTCAGCCTGCACTGTTATCCCAGAATCCCTGGGTCTTTGGGAAGCCAATAATCCTGTCACGGCCAGTCAAGCAGCAGCACCACTTTCTCCACTGCCAAGAGAAATATGAATCTAAACCACAACACACTGGCCCCAAAGTCACATGGGTGGCAATTTGCAAAGCAGTGGTCTTCCTCACTCCTTCCTATAAGCCCTGCTCCTGGATAGCTCTCATGAAACCCCATTAAGATGCCATGTAAGCCTCACATCATGAAGCTTGTGTTGCAGAGACTACCGACAACCACAAGGCATCAGTGGAAAAGTAAAAAAAACACAGCATATCCTGAGCACAGGGCTCTCTCTTGCAGCTAAGTTTTTCTCCAATGGACTGGAGATTCAAAGCAGAGAAGATCTCATACAGACTACATGAAAACATTACCTTCCTTTATAGTAATGTGCCATTTATAGCTTCATATGATGTGTTAAAGCATACTTAGTAACTTCTCAAGATCATGTATGATACGAAACAGACACTTGCATTGTCTTCTGGTCCGCAATGTCAGACACTTGTACGGGGGTGTCAAACTCTTTTTTGAGAGGCCTAAATTCCACTTTTGCATGTAGTCTACAGCAAATAATTCTGACTGAAGATTATGTAATCCAAAACTCATCTCCCACATGTCAATGTGAACCTTTTATGAGGCCCAGGATAGAATAAGGTCTTTATGCAGTAACTAAACGTAGCTATGCACGTACCTATTGTCACATTCAGCATCTCTCAGTGGGCAAAATGTGCTCCTCTTTTTTTTAAAATGTCATTCCTGGCCTGTTACTCTCCCTGTCCTGTTGATTTTTTTCTCTCCACTTTCCCCCTTTTACATTTCATTCCCCACAGCAACTCCCAACTCATCCCTGTTGTTTCCATACTCATTCCGTTCCACAGCCTAACTCCTAAAATGATAAGTAATGAAGTGGCTAATGCTGATACTTCAAGTGTTGTCATTAGCTAATGAAATTAATGGGGTTCCTAGCTATAGCCAAGGGGCATTTTGCTGACCTTGCACTTCTGTCCAACCACTGCTTTCAGTGCTGTTCAATACTCTATCCTCCTCAGATGCTCTCTTCCCTGGCATTCCATAACTGTTCCTGGGGGTTCTCACCCTGCTGACTGTTTCTTCAGCATCTCCTTTAACGGCTCCTCCTCCTCCTCTCCCCCTTTATCTGGTAGTGTCCCCCAGGATTCTCTCTTCACTTTACTTTATCAAAAACCTGATCTGCTGCCTTTCTTTTAGCAACCACCACTGTACAGATATCCCCCAGACCCCTATTTTCAGCCATGCCTTCTGTCAGGTATGTATCTCCAATGCTGACATCTACTCCAAAATTCAGCTGCTCTCTCCTCCTACTTGTATGCTCTATCCAAATCCACTTCTTCTCTATTTTCTGAGGTTACAGCCTCTGGTTACCTTTGACCCTCTCTCTTTCTTCTTGTTGACTCCTCCTCTTCAATATCACCAGAATCGGCCTGTTCCTCATTGCTAAAACCTTATCCTTCTCTTAGTCATTACTTGCATGAACTACTATAACCATCTCCTCTCCCTGGCCTTCCTTGCTTCCTGGCTTCTCCCATTCCAGCCCCACCCTACCCCCAAATCATTTATGGAGAATTTAATTAGAAACCCAGAGTGTTCACACATCTCTATATGACTGAATGACACCATTTCTTGGCTCTATATATACACCAAACTCAAGCAGTTTCAAAGGACCATTGGGATTGGGACAGTGAAATAGCTGCTATTAGATTCATGGAGCTTGCTTCAAAGAGGTACAGAGGGTAGTCTGTGAGGTGCTGAAAGCCCTCAGCTCCCACTGGAGACAATGGACACTGAGGGAAACTGGCACCTTACAGGACTGGGCCCATAAGGAAGAATATACAGGGGGAGGCAGGTGGCTTTCATGTCTTCTTTCCCAGCCCTGTCATGTCAGTATAGCAGTGCCCCCTGAGAGTGCTAGGGTCTGGCTAATAGTGATAAAGGTAAGGTGCTAATGTTCACAGCCAGGGATGCTGGGTTACTGATAGCATTCACAGAGGAAGAGGGAAGAAACAGACTGGCAATAGTTCAAATGCACCATTTAGCACAGCAAGGGTATGGTGCTTGTATGGACCTCTGAGGACAGCAATTCATTCTGGGCCATTAAAACCTCCCCAGAAATCTCTCTTTCAGACTCCTTTGACAATACATCTCCCAAACATTCTGGGAGATTATCAGTGGGCAGACTGATTGAGAGTCTGCACAGTGCTGTGGGTGAAGTGTGACTTAATTACAAAAGTGCCATTGAAGTATACACAGGACATGTATTGACCTTGACCTCTCTTCAGGAAGCGTAAGAGGACATTTTAATTTTACAATCAGTGTGAGAACTGTAAACTAGTGAAAATTCAAATGTAGTTCCCCTTCTTCACTAGAGTGCATCTTAAATGCACTGAAATATTAATGGTCAGCAATTCTGATACCTCATCTTCTGTAAGGAATGGTTGCCTTTAATACTGGAAGCTCCTATGAGACACTCTCAAAAAAAAATCTAAGGATATGTCTACACTACAATAGAAGACCTGTGGCTGGCCTGGGAAAGCTGAGTGGGCACATGGGGCTAAAAGTTGTAGTGTAGATGTTCGGGCTTGGCTGGAGCCCAGGCTGTAAGACCCTTGAGGGAGGAGGGTCTCAGAGCCTAGGCGCCAGTCCGAGCCCAAAATGTCTACACTGCAACTTTTAGCCCCACAGCCAGAGTCCCGTGAGCCTGAGTCAGCTGACCCAAGCTCTGTGACTCAGTGTTGATGTACCCTAAAGGGTCTGAGTCTAACACCCTCACTCATGTCAAGTATGATGTTACTCTGTGGGTAGTTCCTTTAATATCAACTGGCTTATTTGCAGAATAAGGTATTACTTGGTGGGAGTGAGGGGGCTCGGCAAAGTTAGCTCCTATATAAATCTAAGCGTGGTCCATATGAAGATGTTTCCCTTCCTCTAACACCATTGTTCAGTTCTGACACCAGTGTTGCTCTTCAGGGCACTAGTAGAGGTTTGGGGATTTGCATGTTGGCTTTTTAGTTCAAGGGAAACCAGTGACAGAGTCTGGGAATGCTCAGCATGTAATTTGTTTTATTGATGGATACACCAGTTCTCACAAGAGATGTTCAAACAGCATGCGGGACAATCTATTCTTCAAAGAATATCAGCCTAACACTAAAGCTGGGTTTCCCATGAGCAACTCGAGTCAGCTGAGGCAATCAGAGCCTACGGAAGACAGCAAACTCTCCTGCGGCTCACAAAGCAGCCTCTCTCCCAAAGCTGCTTTGACACACAACACTGCATAATCCAAAACTAACACAGCTTGTCTTCCCAACAGTCAAAACTTGCTCACACATTACGAAAAGCTTGAAAGTGTGTGTGTAAGAGTGCCACCTGGTAATGCCTGACATAACACTAAAAAACCTCTCATGTTCCCTGTGTAGCACTACACTCACTCATGAAACTGTAAAGTTAAAAACAAACACGAAACTGAAACATTTTTAATTATACACAAAAAGCAAAGGGGAGGGTTATGACTAGAGCAGAAAAGACCTTCACTTGTGTGGGGTAGAGGACACTGGACTGTCTACAGAAAGACCAGCTCACATCACATAAGTAGAGGGGGATGTCCATGTGCTAGGTGACATTTTTAAAAAAAAAAAAACAGGTTGCTGAGATCTGCACAGAGTTTTGGAACAGTCCTAATGAGACTGCTCACTGGGCAGAGTGAAGGTAATACAGATAAGAAAGTGCCTGGCAGCTGCAAACTACCAGTGAATTATTTACTACTTCTCACCTTTCCCAAACTATGGAATTTCACTCTAAAGTTACACTGGCCCAAGCCCAGAAAAAATATTCAATCCTGGCCAGTAAAAAATATAGGATCTAATTTCTCAAACTAACACTCTAGAAACAAAATGAGGAATTGCCTCTTCCATTGGTATAAGGCTTTTTAACACATATATGAGATAAAATACCTTAATGCAATTTTTTTCTTGACACTGGATGAAGGTTAACTGTGTTGTGAGGGAAGTTTGTATCCCAAATTCATTAAGAAACCAAGAAAAATTATTTCATGTTTTTAGATGGAAAAAAAAGCACTGACTAGCAAATTGAAAGAACTAGCAGAAGTATCATTCAATGAGAGCCTATATTCAATTTTTGTACACCAGTATCAGTGTGAAATGGTCAGTGCATACTGATTCATTACTTTCTCCACATTGCTTGTGGCTCCTTCCAGTCAGCTGACCTTGGGCAAATGTAGCAATATCCACTGTCAAATTGGCTACATGGTCCCATGGTAGCTGGTTTTCGATGGTAGCCGAAGGATTTGAGTGCTGCTTTGATGGCTTGGTGAGATGATGGGTATCAAGGATTCTTCTCGTCTTATGTGCATCTATAAAAGTCTTTCTCCTAGATTGACAAGGAACAAGAGCCTTGTTTGTCTTGGTCAACATGGTGTCAAGCAGGATTGTTGCTGACTCAAACAATACAACTTGCAATGCCAGCAACATTAAATATGTTGAAGGAAAGAGCCATTGGGCATCTACTCATTTTGCCCTGCAGGAGTACATTCTTGCAAGATGGTACATATTATTGACACCACTTTTAGTGTAACTATAGGGAGGATTACGTGGGTTTTCTTTTTATATCCTTCTACAATCTTGTCATGATGCATCATCAATAGCATTACCACTGACTTCCCCTTCTTTGGAACATAGGAAACCAGGTGAATGGCCCACCATACCCAAACACTGATGACATTTTTTCTCAGCTTCCATGTGGTTGCATCTCACTGAGTATACTGGCTTCTTTCATCACAGTATCCCAGCATTGATCACATTTTTTGCTGAGTAGATCTTTTGCAAGCTAAATAGTGGTGAAGAAGGTATCCCCAACCATGTTTCTTCCAGTCTTAAACCAGAGCTAAACAATCTCCTTCACAATACAGTCACCTTGGTAATTTCTCTTTGTGATGTAGGTTGTTTCCAAGCGGCAAAGAGTCCTGTGGCACCTTATAGACTAACAGACGTATTGGAGCATAAGCTTTCGTGGGTGAATACCCACTTCGTCGGATACATGTAGTGGAAATTTCCAGAGGCAGGTATTAATATGCAAGCAAGAATCAGGCTAGGGATAAGGAGGTTAGTTCAATCAGGGAGAATGAGGCCCTCTTCTAGCAGTTGAGGTGTGAACACCAAGGGAGGAGACGCCTTTGTAGCTGGCTAGCCATTCACAGTCTTCATTTAATCCTGAGCTGATGGTGTCAAATTTGCAAATGAACTGAAGCTCAGCAGTTTCTCTTTGAAGTCTGGTCCTGAAGTTTTTTTGCCACAGGATGACTACCTTTAAATCTGCTATTGTGTGTCCAGGGAGGTTGAAGTGTTCTCCTAGAGGTTTTTGTATATTGCCGTTCCTAATATCTGATTTGTCTCCATTTATCCTTTTACGTAGGGACTGTCCAGTTTGGCCGATGTACATAGCAGAGGGGCATTGCTGGCACATGATGGCGTAGATTACATTGGTGGACGTGCAGGTGAATGAACCGGTGATGGTGTGGTTGATCTGGTTAGGTCCTGTGATGGTGTTGCTGGTGTAGATATCTGGGCAGAGTTGGCATCGAGGTTTGTTGCATGGATTGGTTCCTGAGTTAGAGTTACTATGCTGTGGTGTGTAGTTGCTAGTAAGAATATGCTTCAGGTTGGTGGGTTGTCTGTGGGCGAGGACTGGCCTGCTTCCCAAGGCCTGTGAACGTGAGGGATCATTATCCAGGATGGATTGTAGATCACTGATGATGCATTGGAGAGGTTTTAGCTGAAGACTGTATGTGATGGCCAGTGGAGTTCTGTTGGTTTCTTTCTTGGGCTTGTCTTGCAGCAGGAGGCTTCTGGGTACACATCTGGCTCTGTTGATCTGTTTCCTTATTTCCTTGTGTGGGTATCGTAGTTTTGAGAATGCTTGGTGAAGATCTTGTAGGTGTTGGTCTCTGTCTGAGTGGTTGAAGCAAATGCGGTTGTACCTCAGCGCTTGGCTGTAGACAATGGATCGTGTGGCGTGTCCGGGATGGAAGCTGGAGGCATGAAGGTAGGCATAGCAGTCGGTGGGTTTTTGGTATAGGGTGGTGTTGTGACCATCACTTATTTGCACCGTGGTGTCTAGGAAGCGGACCTCCCGTGTAGATTGGTCCAGGCGGAGGTTGATGGTGGGGTGGCAGCTATTGAAATCATGGTGGAATTCTTCTAGGGTTTCCTTCCCATGGGTCCAGATGATGAAGATGTCATCAATGTAGCGTAGGTAGAGAAGGGGTGTGAGTGGACGAGAGCTGAGGAAGCATTGTTGGCATATTGTGGGGCCATGTGGGTGCCCATAGCGGTGCCACTGGTCTGGAGGTAAATATTGTCACCAAATTTGAAATAATTGTGCGTGAGCATAAAGTCACAGAGCTCAGCGACCAGTTGTGCTGTGGCATCATCAGGGATACTGTTCCTGACAGCTTGTATTCCATCAGTGTGTGGGATGTTTGTGTAGAGAGCCTCTACATCCACAGTGGCTAAGATGGTGTTTTCTGGAAGATCACCAATGCATTGTAGTTTTCTCAGGAAATCAGTGGTGTCTTGGAGATAGCTGGGAGTGCTGGTGGCATAGGGTCTGAGTAGAGAGTCCACATATCCGGACAGTCCTTCAGTGAGAGTGCCAATGCCCAAGATGATGGGGCATCCAGGATTTCCGGGTTTGTGGATCCAAGGTATACCTCTCCATTCAGAGGATACAATGTCACAGTATCACACCACCACCAGATCTTGATACCATATTTTGCCGTATTTTGGAATATACTGTGTTTTAGACATCAATGTCCTTTTTTGGCACCAGGTGCTCATCAACAGTTATGTCTGCTCCGGGAGAATAAAACCTTTAACAATTGCTGTACAGACACTCTCTATACATCACAAAATGTAGCCAGATTGTCTGATGCTCTCCATTCTTCTCTCAAGTTTTTGTTGTCAAATTGCAGGTGCCAAGTGATAGTCTGAATCGCTACAAGCTCATTGTTGCCCAGAAAAAAGTGACGTCCTGAGTGTGGATTCCATAATCCCTCCAGGCCTTTATGATTCCCTGATACACATCAGCCAGAATTAGGAGGTCAGAGTATGCTTTCATCTTGGTTTGGTCAAGCAGTTTCCATTCCTTGTTTTTGTCTGAATTGCTGTCATTCCATTCTCAGCATATGCAATCTGCCTCTTTAAATTTATCTCTTATCACAATGTGGAAAATGTCTTCTGTGAGGAAAAGTGCCAATGCTTTTTACCAATGTATCCTTTTGAGCATCACCTCTTGCTCCTGACTGTTCATGGATAATGTCCTGGCATGGTCTGCAATGAACCACTCGCAGAGACAAACACCACATTCTACCATTCTTGCCTCTCATGGAAACACAGTCCATGCTGGGGACAGTGGCAAGTTGGCTTGGTTCACCCAATACCACAGTGCTGCACTTCCTGCCTACACATGTCCTCCCTACTCTATGAAGGCTGCAGGATTTACTCCACGTAGCTGCTGTGTTGGTAACATGGAGCTCCTCATTATCGGGGATGAACTTGATGAACAATCAATGGAAACGTGGTTTTACTTCTCAGAGCAACTCTCAACATGATCTAGCACAAAGTCACGATCATCCAATACGTTGTCATTACAGCATGACTCACTTTCAGAACTTCAAATCATTTTTATAAGGTCAGAAGCAGAATATTGTGTCTGTTTGTTCATCATCTTGAATTGTGCAACACTGCAAATCCCCTCAAGAGTCTCCTGCATCTGCAGTGTTTGAGCACAATATCTAGATAGAAAATCCCTTCAAGGATATTAGGCAAGAGATGCAGCATTTGTCCACTCTGTGTTGAGGAGACCTAAAAAGCCTGGATTTTAAGGTACCAAGCTCTCTGGAGTACTTTGTACCTTAGGGTGACTGTATGCAGCAACCGCTGTCACTGCAATGCATTATCAATTAGTATATGCAATGTCCTAAGACAGCGAGTTGGATGGCCATTAATCCATAATTTATTGTAACATATATGCTCCTGAGGATTACCCCCACAAATACATTAGCATATGCAAATTACATTTACGTAAAAAACCAGCTTTTGCTTAGGGAAGGAGACATAGTTATCACAATTCTTGTACAAGATACTCTCACTAGAAGCAAATGTGTATACAGAACTACTAAATATATTAGATAACAGTACAACACATTTGTACAAATGTACCCCACATACGTTTTTTTGATACAGAAATGTCTTTCGTGCAAATTTTTTTCTCTGAATTGTGTACACGTGCTTCAGTGACAATGTCCTAAAACAGCATAGTTGGAAGGCCACTCATTCATGAGTTATGGTAACATATATGCTCACTGGGTATGATATTATCCCATTAATGTGGTTGAGGGTTAATCAAACAATATTGTTTCTACAATATATTGTACTTTTTTCCCCCTTTCCTCTAGGATCTGCACTACTGAACTCTATGTATTAGAAGAACCTGGCTTTAGAGGGTGAAAAATACATAAAGTACCAGTATTTAGGGGGAGAGACCTAAAAACACCAGAGAAGATATCTTTTCTGTAGAATACATGGTAAACTGGCACACAATTTTTTATTGAAACTCCTTTGGTCATCTGAAATCCATGCCAGTAAAGCCTTTAACACTGCACACAATATGTTTGCTCATTCTCTCAGATAACCACTGAACTAAACTCACTGCTGGCAAGAACATGCACACTGCCAATGACTTAAATGCCAGCTGTGAATTTGGCCCTTTGTACCGATTACAGCACACAGTATGAAAGGCAAAGGGCTCAGCAGGCATTCATTGGGAATGCCTGTAATACTTAAACACAACAGGATGAAGAGACAAGAGGATTTTTCTTCTGAAATTTTAAGTTAGCCCATTAATGTTAGCTAATGAAGATGTCTGTGAATTAAATGCCACTTGTCTTTATTCCCAGCTGGAAGTAAAGGGAGGTGGGGCACTAAGAGAAAACAAACAAGGTTTACAGGGAGAGTGATGGGACTCTAGTAACAGAGAGTAAAATGCAAATTATCTGTTGGAGTAAATTGTCACAATTCCATCCATTTAGATGGAGCTGTGCCAAATTACTTCAGCAGAGAATTTGTCCCTGTATTAGTGAATGCTGTGTGCTTCCAGAGAAATCCAATTTAGCTTGGAATTCAAGGCTGAGAATTTTTATTTCAATATCAAAATTGTGAACTAATGTATTTACTTGGTAGGGGAAAAATTGATTCATCCTGAGTAATTTCCCTTGAAAAAGATAAATAATAATAAAAACCACACCACATACAGACAGCCGAGGCAGATTTCTTTCCCCGTTGCAGATGAGAAATTGCATCATGATTCATCATATACACAGTAGGATTCTAATTTTTTTCTTTTAACAAGTTTGTTTGTGGAATTCCTTGTAAGCAAGAATTAATACTCAGACATGAGAAAATGTTAATTTATATTGCATTACTTTTGAAAAGTACAAATGTTGTGTTGAACTCCTGTTGGCATCCAATCAATCCAGCATGAAGAAAAAAGGCAAAAACAAATGAATGAACTGTGCTTAGATGTACTATGTATGTAGTTTGCCTAGCACCAGTTTCCCATCCAGTGAAGAACCTCCTCCTCATCTGCCAGTGGACACCAGTGTGAAGTGATAACCCCAGCAGGAAGGGCTGGGTGGGAGCTTTCAAAAGATATGGTATATCCTACTAGAATCCAATGGAATGGACTCTCTATATGGGGATAGGCAAGACGACTTAATGGACCAAATGCTCTCCTAAATTAAACCTCACTCAATGCTAATGAAGCCAGTGGGGTTTAAATCAAAGGAAAATTTTCTCTGCTGGCTCTAAATCGTGCATGTGATGGTATGTAATCACATGTGTGAACTGCACATTTGAGTGTTCCAACTGGGTGATTACTCGAGCAGCCTTGGTGGACGATCGCCTTGATGTGTGCTTTCCCTGTAGAAGCCCAGAAAGTCATGTACTGTCACTCAAACAGGAGAATTGCCCTTCTGGGAGGAGAGAGGTACCCCTGCCCTACCTTTGCCACACCTGAGGGGAGGAAGCTTTTTCTCCAGTCTCCTCCTCTCACAGAAGAAGAGAGGCCCAATCGGAACAAAGAGGAGCAGTGGCAGGCTGTGCCACATAGCAGCTTGTTTGGGAGGCCTCTGCCACTCCAAATGAGGGGTGAGGCACAGGGGACTCATGTGAGGATGTACCGAGGGATACATCTACACGGCAATAAGAGACTTGCGGCATGGCTGTAGCTGGCCCAAGTCAGCTGACTCTGGCTCTCAGGGCTCAGGCTGCAGGGCTCTAAAATGGCAGTGTAGACGTTCAGGCTTGGGCTGAAGTCCTGGCTCTGACACCTTGCAACATCTTCACTGCAAGTTTTAGCCCTGTTGCCCAAACTCCATAAACTTGAGACAGCTGACCTGGGCTCTGAGACTCAGTGCGGCAGGTTTTTTATCGCAGTGTAGCCATACCCTAGCTTGCTTTAAGCTAGCCCTGCAGCGAATCAGAGTATCCTCCAGGCAGCTCCCAATAATAGTATTTCTGCAGAGACCTAGTCTCACGTTAAAGCTACCTTTTGCATCAGGATCCAAAGGGGAAGGTGGTACAGCAAACGCTGTGTGCCTTTCTATGGGGATGAATCTGCCCCTTGGGTGAAGCAGCTGCCATTGCTGTAGGTGGACACAAACTGCACTAGTGTGATGAATGAAGCCCAGTTTGGAGGAAAAGCAACAGACAACAAAACAGCTCACTATTTTTGCAGTGTGACAAAAAGAAATGAAAACGTTTTTTGCAGGTGCAGCTCCAAAACCAAACTTTTAAAATACGGCCCAATATTAAGGTTTTGCCAAACAACAACAAAAACTATAGAAAAATGCAGAACAGTATTGGTTCCTGCAATTTTGCTTCCTTCTTTTCTGCACATTCCAAAATTTGTTGTTGTTTTTTTTTGGTCAAATTACAAGCGGAAATTGGGCTTAAAGAAAGAAAACAAAATGCCCATTTTCACTATGAAGACAATGTTGCTCAACAATGAGTCCCATTTTCAGAGACAATAGGCTATTTATTGTGAAAAAATACTCAGACCAATTTTGACATTGCAACAAAACGTGAAAATGCTTCAACTCTGAGCACTTAAATTTTGGTGCAAATATTTCACCTAACTTCTTTAGAAAATAAAACTAGACTTCTATTTCCTAGACAAATAGGATTCCTACTTCTTAAAATCCAAAAGCAGATCAACCAGCAATAGTTGTGATAATGGGCAAATATTTATATTTATAGGAAATTAGCATGCATGTAGAGACAAAAGGAGATCCATTCTTCTGGGCCAACTTACTTACAGGAAGTGGATAATTAGGAACACAGGAGCAGATCCTCAGATAGGGTCCACTGGACTTAATGGAGTGATGCTGATTGACACCCATGGGGGAATCTGTTTGAGTTATTTACTTGTACTGTAACACTAGTTTTTCGAGGTGTGTTGTGCACATACACATTCAACTGCAGGTTTGTTTGTGCCCAATGCACTCGAGTCAGAGACTTTTGCCAGCAGAACCACTAGGCGGAGCATGAGCCTCTCCACTCTTCATTCCTTCGCACTGCTGTGTAGCTTAGGTCTAAAGCAGCAGGGAAGGTGGAAAAATCAGAACAGTTACTGTACAAGTAAGTAACGATTTTTTCTCCCTTGCCTGACTGTGTTCACATACATTCCACTGCAGGTGATGACTTAGCAGTTCCCTTAAAAGGTGGAGGGACTTGGGATCATCTGAAGAGAAACTGTAATGCCAACATGCTGCAGTTGGTATCATCATGAGAGGTTTGAGTGATGGCATAATCTTTCAGGGTGAATACATTGTCTTTTTTTGAAAAAAATAGTTCAGACTCTGCGAAGGGCAAATATCTTTCATCATTTTTGGAGCTCCTTCAGAACGCTAGAAGCCTGCAGCCAGGAAGAGCAACTCATGGAGATGGTGGTGGCCTTTGAATCCAAAGCCATATCAGTGGTATCAATAGCTGCCTGAAGGGATGTTCAGGCTGTCAGCTGCCCTTCTGAAACCAGAGCCAGGAA
Organism: Lepidochelys kempii; assembly: GCF_965140285.1. Classification (NCBI taxonomy): domain Eukaryota; kingdom Metazoa; phylum Chordata; order Testudines; family Cheloniidae; genus Lepidochelys; species Lepidochelys kempii. The sequence goes on along the minus strand of NC_136392.1, from coordinate 23,759,113 downwards.
TTGTTCCCTTCATTCTTCTGGCAATGTTTCAGCATGTTAAGAAATTGCAAAGAAATTAATAAAGGTATATTTCGACAGGACTACTTGATGTTGGCCACTCTTCTTTGAAAAGCAGTGGTGGAATACGCCTTTTGGCCATGTAAATCCAGTCTGTTGTAAGCCTGGTCTTTGGGAGCAGCTTTAGGATAGAACTGTTCAGATTGCTCATTAGCGGCCGTAACCACCAAGATATCAGAAACTGTTGGTTAAAAATCAAAGTGCTGCTGAGGGACTTGATAACTTGGCCATAGGTGGTACAGAGGTCGGGGTAGGTCAAAGACTTTTCACCAGCTCTAGCAAAGCTTCATTAATGGGGTGGACAACCCTTCCCAGGCCAGGGATCTGTACAACAACACAGAAGCTGTGCAGGGTTTCTTGCACAAGCCCTAAGAGCGCAGGCTGAGAAGTGGCCATTCTCCTAATCAGGTCCTGAAAGACACTGAAGTCCCCTGGAGGGCAGATGTCAATTCTGGGGTGATGGCTTCACTTGGCCAAGATGATGAAATAACAGGGGGCAACGTCTAGGGGTTCCTCCATTATTTCTCCTTCCTCCACAGGGTCCAATTCAGTGGGTGGAGGAATGATGACAGAATCCTGAACCTGAGGGGGAGACCTCCTAGACTGTGATTGTGATGGCGTTCTAGATAGCCTCAGAGCAACCCAAGACCAATAAGGCCATGGGGGATACTGCAATGTCTGAGACACCCATAGTGAGGGACACCATACTGGTGCGTCTTTATTAGAAAACCACTCCTCATCCTTAGGACCTGTAACCTTAGTACAAGATCTATAAGAGGATTTAAAAGATCATGAAGGTGATGCAGATTCCTCCATTTCAGAGTCCAAAGAAGAAATATAAGTTTCTTCAGAAAAGGGAGGAGAGGTCCCTTATTGTTTTGAGGTGATCTGGGTAGGGGAGACACCCAGGGATCCAAAAAAAGCAAAGGTCGAAGCAGTCAGCATGCCAATGAGGTGAGCGCTGCTGGCATGCTGGTGCAGAGACATGCTGCTGTCTGCTGACGATGCCAAAGGTGCTGCTCATGCAGGCGGGGCTGCAGACACTGAAGTTCCCCTAACCAGAGTTGATTGTAGCAATGGAGAGTCTGGTAGGAGGAGACAAAAAAGATCTTTTGCAAGCAAGAAAGCCCACAGAGTGGAGAACACCAAAAAAGGTAAGTGTTCATCTGGCGGTGCTGAAATAGACTGGATTGACTGGAATGATGAAGAAGGATCTGGTAAAGGTGAAGACACTGGTCTCGATAGCCCCGAAGGAGCATGAGTTTACAGTGAAACCTCAGATGGGCCCGGTGAATGCTGTCTGTGGTGCCTTGAAAAGGTACCAGAGGACTTACTGAAAGTCCTTTTAGGAGAAAACCAAGGCTTTAAGTGCTTGTCAGCATCAAACCTTCACTTTGAATTGTGGGGAGCTGAAGGGGTGCTTGTCATGGATTCAGAATCCGCTACATCATGGTCGGGACTCAGTTCTGACATGGGATGCAACGCCTCTTTCAGAAGGCGAACTTTCAGGCATAAATCCCTCTGATTTTTAGTCCTGGTGGGGAAATTTTGAAACGCTGGCTAATTGAAGGAAACACCATGCGGAACTCCAGCTTTTGTAACAGGCAGTGAGAAGGAACTGAGGGGAAGGTGACAGACTTGTCCCATTTATGCCCTCAGATGGGCACACAAAGAGATATGGGGCACTTGCCGCCTAGTGGTACTGCTGGCAAAAGTCTCTGACTCATGGGCATTGGATGCACACACACCAGTACTGGAATGTATATGTGCATAATCACTCAAAGGAGAACGTAAAAGCTCCACAGAATGAACCGGGGGTAATAGCAAATCTAACACTTAATCAGTGTCAACAATGTGACACTGCTGCAAGAAGTGCATGCCATATTGATTCTGTATTCTTGGTGGAATCGTACATAATACAATTAAAGTAATTACCGCACTCTAATAAGCCCTGGTTAGGTTTTCACTGGAGTTAATTAGTTAATGCTTGTAAAGCGCTTTGAACCCACAAAATGTTAAATACTTTCATTATTATTATGATTCAGCAGCTACTGGGCCAGACATGTCCAAGGTGCTGGGAATGCTGCAAGTGTCGCAGTCTGGTAAAAGGCTTTTATTTTTGCCTGGCTGACCATAATGCAGGACACTTTTTTTTACAGAAATGTTTGCCTCTAAGAAACACACAGAGAGAGGTGTACGCATGCATCTCATAAGCTCAAGGACTGTATTCCTCCAGCACCATCTAATACTAGTACTCAAGAGGGAGAGGGAGGTTGGAGGGGGCAGAGACTGCATGTCACCCTGCACTGGAAGAGAAGGAGAAGCAATAGAATAGGCTTGTTTTCTGTGGCCAATGCATGTAGAATAGAGTTGAAACCATTGTCCTGCCAGTGCTCCCCTATGGAGTACTGAATAAATGCATGGTAAACAAGGTTCAGTTTTGGGCAACAATTCCAAAAAGACATTGCATACACTGGAGAGAGCGGAGAGGAAAGCAAGAGCAATGGAAACAGGCTTGGGGGCATAGGGAGGGAAATAAGACATACTGTGTGAGGAAAGATTAAAAGGACTGGGTCACATTGAGTCCTGAGAAATGGAGGCTTAACTGTCTATAGAACATAAAGGGAGGTTGTAAAGTGATTGTTCGCACTAGTCAACAAGAACAGAACAAGAAATAATGTGATGGAGCCACAAAATTGAAAATTCAGGGTAAGTAGTAGGAAAAATTTTATAACTCAGATAGTCAGTGGAACAAGTTGCAAAAAGGCAGCAAATTCCCCCTCACTGGGGATATTAAGGCTTGATTAGACATCCATCAGTTAAGGAAGATTTTGTTATAATCTCTCCTGCTACAATACAAGGAGGTGGACTAGAAGTCCTACCTAAATCTGAGGATGGGTAGCCCATGACTTATCTCAGTCAGATTTTTAAAAGATAACATTTATTTACTTAATAAAACAACCAACATCTGGGGTCTTAATTCTCAAATTAACTTAGCCCTTTGTTTCCAGTCTTGGGCAATTTATCACAGTATTCATGGCCAACAATATTATTTGCTAGTAATGATCAAAAATAAAATGTCAAAAATCTTTAACGTTGATGATGGAGCATTTGAATCTTTTGGGGCATTTTGATTCCAAGAATAAAGAGCAGAAAGTTGTCTTTGGATGGAGACCCTGGTAGCCGAGTGTCAGCATGGAAATAAAAAGCACAATAGATTAAGCATCTGTTTCAGAAGAGCACTCACAGCTCCCGCTGAAATCAGTGAGGCCTGCTGGTGGTCGGGAAACCAGACACAGAATGTACAGAAAAACAGTATTAATCACGGCAATGTTGCTGCAGGCTCAACTAGAATGGCGCTACACCTTGCCACCGCATGAGAGCAGACATAAAAAGTGCTATTGATGAACAAATCTTGTACCCATCTGGTAAAAGTCACTCTTTCCATGGACTCTGGATGCCTCCAAAGATTACACAATGTGGCACCTCCTGCTGTAAAGCTAGGACATGGCCCAAAATACCATCATGGCAACAAAAAATACAAGGGTATAGTACTAATTTTTCTTCTGCTATTCAAAATACCATGGTGTAGTACAGGTTAGTTTGTTTGTGTACATGGACATGCACGCACCATTCAGGGTTATGTTATCTATAAATGGACTGATACAGGTCCCCAGTGTGTGTAAGTCTATACGTAGAGAGATACTTGGCCCAACTTTTCCAGCATGAGTACAGAACAAGATGTCCCACTTAGGGTGCCAAAGCCTAAGTGTCTGAGATTGAAAATAGGTCTTGCATGATTGCATAGCATGCTTACCAGGAGAAAGTTACTAACTACTTTTACTAACAATTATGCACAGTTATATCCAAAATAAAGCAATATTTCCTTGCATTTGGAATGGGAAAACTGCTGTATCTGGCATCACAATTTATTTGTACTACAGTAGCATGCCAAGATCAGGTGTGGTGAGTGCTGTACAGACACTAAAAGACAGCTTCCAATCTAAACTGAAAACAAGGCACAACCAGGGCATAACTGAAAACTGGAAGCAATGGAGGAGTTGCTCAGTCATTGTGGTTGCTGTGGCATTTTTACTTTCTAATGGCAACAACTGTGTACAGAGATGAGAATTGGCCTCAACACCAGTGACTGAAGTAGACTAAAACACAACGAGGAGCTATGACTGTACCAGCCAAAGAAGGAGCTGTTGGGGACCTTACTCTTCCTCTAGCAGAGGAGTGGGAGCTGTGGTCCCCCTCATTCTAATCACTGCAGGGATAAAAATCCCTCAATTGGACAACATTCTGGATTAGTTTTCCCATTTTTCTCATGCTTACCTTGTCCAAATATAATGCAGTAAGTAGAAACAATGACTTCTCGTGTTGGCAAAATGGATCAGAGACCAAAATCATCAAAAGTGATCAGTGATTTTGGGTGTCAAATGTTACACATCTAACATGGCTGATTTTCAGAAGGTGGCTGCAGAACACTCCCTGAAAATCAGGTACTTTTAAAGTGTCAACTTGAACACCCAAAAATCACTATTCCCTGGGAAATAACTTATTTGACAGCCCAGCTTACCAAATTCTAACTGCCAAGAGGAAGCAGTACTTCTGGGAGTGATGCTGAAGCATCAGACCACTTTCCAGAGAAGAACTTCCAGTTTAGATGTCCTCGAAAACAGAGGACTTGGATGCCTGTACCCATTGATAAATCATTAACTTATGTTATTAGTCTCTATCTCTGCTGACATTCTCAAATACTGGAACATAATTTGTCTCCTGGAACCCAAGACTAGTCAGGTGGGTCCAGGTCCAGTTTATCCCATTAGAATACTCTCATCCTTCACAGGGACCCAGCATTTGTCACCTTTATACTGTATACCCAAACACCACGGATTGCTAATTCACAGCACGAGAGTTAAAGTGTAATGAGCTGTTAGAAAGTCTGACATCCCTGAACTTCCCAAAGAGACTGATCCTACAAGGTGTTGAGCACCTCCAAGGTGTTGAGCTTCATCTCCTCTGGCTTCAATTGGGGAAAAAAGCACTTTGCTTCTCTCCGGATCAGGTCCAAAGACTGACCAAACCCTGGACCATTTTTTTCTGAAACTCACCTCTCTCCACAACTGAGGGTTGAAATAAAATGGATCCAACACACTTTATTCATGGTCTGACAAAAAAATGCCAAATGTCTCTGTTGTGCCAAATTGCCCCAGTTTTTTCCCCATTTCTAATTGTTATGCATTCCTCTACTTGGTTATTTTTAACACAAAAGCCAGATGCATATAAATCGATGAATTCCAACCCATACAAGTCAGCACAGAGCTCACATGTAGAAAAATTCTCACAGGGAATCCCATCCAAATACAAACATTCAGTCAATGGCCTTTCCTGTCCTGCCTGCTCCATACTTACCAGTCGGGACAGCTGGATCCATAGTTGGCTTTTCCCACGTGTTGAGCTGCTCCCAGGTAAATCCATTGGTCCCCAGTGCCACGCTATAACCACAGTTACTGTAGTGTTCATCAAAGGAACAACCACCTGAGGGCAAGAGAGCCAAATAAATACTTTTGTCTTATTATGTTATTTCATTTACATCAGTGCTTTTTATATAAACTCTGGAAAGAAGAACAAAAAACAAAATGAATGTCTGGCACATTAGATTTCTATATTTGCTTTAGGGTATCCAGGAATGACTTCTGGATATCAAACACCCACTCTTTTTTTTTTTGGTGTAGGGGGGTGGTAAATCTTATTTTCTCTCTCTCTCTCTCTGATTGTGCTGCTGTTAGTTAGGCCTGTTACCTTAGATTCAGCCTCATGACTTAAGAATTTAAACAGCAATCTGGCATTTCAGGCATGAGCATGAGGACTCAGGTCTGAACCACAATAACTGTTTCCTAGCTACAGAGCTTGAAAACCAGATGTTCAGATAGGAGGTAAGAGTAGAAATTCATATGGCAAATGTTAACCTTCGCTTCATTGTGCAAACTGTCATGCCCTCCCTTCATTTACAATTTTAAACATTCAGTAGTACAAGGTTAATAGATGATTTCAAGACCACATCTCTCACATTTACTTACCTTTTAACTTTCTAGTGCCATAGGTAAGGATGTGATGAGCCAACTGTTTAACCCAATACCAAGAAGTGACAATTTGTATAGTGGGGCCCATTAAAGTCAACCCTTACCATGGCATAGTATAATACCTTGCTGCAGCATAGAGGGGACAGTTGTTGCAGCATACTGTGACCTTAACAGCATCCCAGTGCAAGAGAGCAAGGGACTCACTGTTATCTGGTAGTGAGTTTCAGCTGGTCTGACCCATTCAATGTATCCCAGCTCACTACTGTCATAACCTGTATCTAGAAGGTGTCATGTAAGACATCAGTAGAAAGTGAACAACATACTGATCATTGATATTATTATTAAGGCTACATTTTAGTCATGGATATTTTTAGTAAAAGTCATGGACAGGTCACAGGCAGTAAACAAAAATTCACGGCCTGTGACCTGTCCATGACTTTTACTAAAATACCAGTGAATAAAACTTGGGGGTGGGGCGGGGGCTGCCCGGGGGCCCTGCGGGTGCTGGGGGAGGGCGTCTCAGGTGCTCAAGGAGGACAGCGGCGGGCAGCCCGGGACCCCCGCTGGTGCTGGGGGAGGGGTGGGCAGTGACCAGCAGGCTCCCTACCTGGCTCCGCGCCTCCCCCCACAGCAGCAGCAGAGTTTGCGTGTGGGAGGGGCAGGGGGTTAGGGCACAGGACGGGGTGAGGCGGGCTCTGGGTGGCACTTACCTGGGGGGGGCGCTCCTTAGAAGCGGCAACATCCCCCTCGCTCAGGTGCTAGGCGGAGGCATGGCCAGGCAGCTCTGCATGCTGCCTCAGCCTGCAGGCTCCGTGGTTCCTGGCCAATGGGAGCTGCAAAACAAGTGCTCTGGGTCGAGGCAGCACACAGAGGTGCCTGGCCAAACCTCTACCTAGCTGCTGAGCAAGGGAGATGTTGCTGCTTCTGGGGAGCCCCCCAGGTAAGCGCTGCCCAAAGCCCGCCTCACCCCATCCCGTGCCCCAACCCCTTCCCACACCAAACTCTCCTGCTCAGTGGGGTCATGCAGTGGTGGTGCGGGAGCCCAAGACCGCCCCAGCAGCGGCCTGTGCGCCTGGCGCAGGAATCCGGAATCCATGACTTCTGTGACAAAGTCGCAGCCTTAATTATTGCATCATGTATGGAGGACAAATTCAAAATTACAAACATATTCGACATTATGTTATCAAAGTGTGTCTGCCACGCAGGGCTAAAGTTACCCCACCCAAGACAAAGGAATGTGGTTTCTGGAAGGTATTTTGGAGGTACATTAAGAGACAATGGGAATGCAATTTACAGAGAAGGTAAATAGGAGTATAAGGCCAACAAGGGGAGGAGATAATTACTCAGCATCATGGCAAGGGGAAGAGATTACAGGAAACAGATCAATTTGCATTTAAACAAACACCAGCAGGGGAATAAACCAGCATGAAACTTCCTTCACCAGAAAACTCCATGTCACCATCCTCAGAGCATGAATTAACTTTTCTTTGGGGGTAACCCTCAGAAGAATCCATTTCAAATTTTGTATTTGAATAAAAATAATAAATGGAGTACTTGTGGCACCTTAGAGACTAACAAATTTATTAGAGCAAAAGAGATCCACTTCCGGGACACTATAATGCTAATAAGCGATGGTCATGTAAACACCACCCTATACCGGAAACCAACTGACCACTATACTTACCTACATGCCTCCAGCTTTCATCCAGACCACACCACACGATCCATTGTCTACAGCCAAGCTCTACGATACAACCGCATTTGCTCCAACCCCTCAGACAGAGACAAACACCTACAAGATCTCTATCAAGCGTTCTTACAACTACAGTACCCACCTGCTGAAGTGAAGAAACAGATTGACAGAGCCAGAAGAGTACCCAAAAGTTACCTACTACAGCACAGGCCCAACAAAGAAAATAACAGAACACCACTAGCCATCACCGTCAGCCCCAACTAAAACCTCTCCAGCGCATCATTAAGGATCTACAACCTATCCTGAAGGATGACCCATCACTCTCACAGATCTTGGGAGACAGGCCAGTCCTTGCTTACAGACAGCCCCCCAACCTGAAGCAAATACTCACCAGCAGCCATACACCACACAACAAAAACACTAATCCAGGAACCTATCCTTGCAACAAAGCCCAATGCCAACTGTGTCCACATATCTATTCAGGGGACACCATCATAGGGCCTAATCACATCAGCCACACTATCAGAGGCTCGTTCACCTGCACATCTACCAATGTGATATATGCCATCATGTGCCAGCAATGGCCCTGTGCCATGTACATTGGCCAAACTGGACAGTCTCTACGTAAAATAATAAATGGACACAAATCAGACGTCAAGAATTATAACATTCAAAAACCAGTTGGAGAACACTTCAATCTCTCTGATCACTCGATTACAGACCTAAAAGTGGCAATTCTTCAACAAAAAAACTTCAGAAACAGACTCCAAGGAGAGACTGCTGAATTGGAATTCATATGTAAACTGGATACAATTAATGTATGCTTGAATAAAGACTGGGAGTGGATGTGTCATTACACAAAGTAAAACTATTTCCCCTTGTTTATTTCCCCTCCTACTGTTCTCGTAAAGTGCTGGAAATGGCCCACCTTGATTATCACTACAAAAGGTTCCCCCTCACCCCCGCTCTCCTGCTGGTAATAGCTCACCTTTCCTGATCACTCTTGTAACAGTCTGTATGTTAACACCCATTGTTTCATGTTCTCTGTGTTTATAAAATCTCCCCACTATATTTTCCACTGTATGCATCCAATGAAGTGAGCTGTAGCTCACGAAAACTTATGCTCTAATACATTTGTTAGTCTCTAAGGTGTCACAATTACTCCTTTTCTTTTTATGGATACAGACTAACACGGCTGCTACTCTGAAACCTGTCAATAAAAAATAATGTAAGTTATAGATTTCCGGTTTCTCTACCTTTTATAGAGAATATAGTTTTCTAATCATATTGTGTCTTTATGCCGTCCTTGATCTCTCCATTCACTTATGAAGCTGTTGGCACATGGCATGCTCACAGCTCCAGCAAACTGGCTTCTCTTAATGCTCACCCCTAGGTAGCAGTGCTAGGAACAGAACCCAGATCTCCAAAACCTCAGTCTGGTGCCATGTACACAAGTCCAGCCTTCCTCTTTGAACAGTTCCAAACTGTTCACTTGGATTATTTGCATTCTGTTGTTTGTGGCATATTGTTACTCATCATTTAAGTCACAAGTATTTCTGCTTCCTGATGGACTGAAACTTTTTAAAAATGAGAGAACAACAAACAGGAAATAGTAAACAGAAACAAAAAGCAAATAGCAGATGATCCAGTGCAAACATTTGGCTGAATGATCATTTATAATGCAATCTATAAAATTCTTGGAATTGGCTAACTGCCATAAATAAATGGGCAGCTGTCTGAACACTTGTGAATAAAGAGACCCCCATGAATAAGGGAATGACCTTGCCATGCCTGAACACAAATAACGTGTGTGGTATTTGACCAGCACTAGCCAGCATTGCAAAATGAAATGCTGGGAATGAATTTATGAAAAGGAGGCTTCTAGCTGGCCTACAGATCATGACTCATAATAAAGCATATATTCTATTTTTATATATATTATATTCTATTTAGGCAAAAAGTGTATTCATTCCTTAGATTTCTATGAACAAATAGGCAATTTGTTCATACAAGGACTCCACATTCAACAGAATATTATCTTTCTACTCATCAAGGTTCTCTCTCTGGGAATGCTATATCTGTTCTGGTTCATTACAGCAATTCCCAGATCTCCCTCAATTGAACTTCTTTTCTTTCTATATACCAGAAGAGGTGGGCAGGCATTATAGAAACCAACTATTCTTCCACTGAAAAGATAACATGAAAATAGGAAAACATGTGAACCCTTCAACAAGAAAGAATAATGGAAAAAATAACTTAGATGTAGCTGCAAAATTAACCATTTAATGATGAGTAAACGAAGAGCCATATTTCCCATCTGCATATAGGTATGCAAGAGGAACAGATTTCAATTTTAGGAAAGGCTACAGTTGTGCAGCCTCTACCTGACAGCTGTCAGCTGCAGAAGGGTCAAGCAGAGGCCAGCCCTGATGAGGTCCTGATGGAGAATTCCCACTTTATTAGAGAATCACTATTTTGTCTCAAGAAGAACAGGAGGACTTGTGGCACCTTAGAGACTAACAAATTTATTAGAGCATAAGCTTTCATGGGCTACAGCCCACTTCATTGGATGCACAGAATGGAACATACAGTAAGAAGATTTTTATATATATAAATCTTCTTACTATATGTTCCATGCTATGTATCCGATGAAGTGGGCTGTAGCCCACAAAAGCTTATGCTCATATATATACACACACACATACAGATAAGTTGGAAGTTGCCATACAAATTGTGAGAGGCTAATTAGTTAAGATGAGCTATTATCAGCAGGAGAAAAAAAAACTTTTGTAGTGATAATCAAGATGGCCCACTTAGACAGTTGACAAGAAGGTGTGAGGATACTTAACTTGTCTCAGTTACATTGCCCCCACATACATCCCCTTCTCGGAACCCATGCCCTACTTGGCCTGCCAAATATGCATCAGCAATGAATCCATTAGAACGCCCCATGGATTCTAGGCCTTACCCATGGTAACATTGACTCTGCACTGTTTGGCTCTCTCTATCACACAGGCAAGCCAAGCTAGCTCTGTTGCTATGCTAACTTTGATCTTCCAGTCAGCTGTGCTCCTCTGACACCCCTGTAGTTCAGAGGATGTGTAGAGCAACCCAGTGCTATTCAGAACCATATTCACTTGTTCTGCAAGACAACCTGCCAGTTGTACCCTACCTCATCTGGGAGAATTAGTTGCATAGAGATGTTCCCTGACTCCTTCCTTCCTTGATTTTTCCTTCCTAAGCATAGTACTTTGCACTTGTCTTTCCTGCATTTCATCTTGTTGATTTTCATCTTTGTTGATCTTGACGACAGACTAAAACAACCATCAATCCATTATTTTTTATTATTTCATTATCCTGTTTAAGGACAAAAGTGTTTTAAGGGGCAAAATGTTTTGTAAATAAAAAAACAATCTACAAAATCTAACATGAACCAATTACTTTTTTTTTATGGGGGAGGGGGAGTAATTAAAATTCTTCTATAACATAGGACACCTCAAACACAGCAGCACCGGGCTAGCAAAAGAAGAGCACAAGGAGAAACTTACCAGTCTCATTTCACTGTCCAAGCTGAGTGAAATGTTAAAAGAGCAGTGGTGTTGCTAGACTGTTATTTCAATTTTGCCTAGATCCCTCAGTCACCATAGACCCTATTTTATCAGGTGCTGTACAAATATATACCAAAAAAAAAAAAGACAGTGGCTCTCCCAAAATCCAAAAAGACGGCATGGAGATGAGACAAATGAGAGAGGTGAGGGAAGGAGGATGGGAGAAGGTGCAAAACAGGATGCGTGCAAGTTTTACTCAACAGGAGCAATAGTTCCAACTTGCCTACCTGCCTTGTCATGACCAGGTTGTATCTGACTGTATGCATTGTGGAAGAGGTGAATTTTGAGGAGGAACTCCAAGGAGGATAAGGTGATGACTTCTCAGAAATTACCTGGGAACTTTTCCACTCAGCAGTGTGAGAGGAAGCTTGAAAGTGCTTGTTGAATAGGTAAGGGTGATAAGACATTTGTGTTTGAAGAGGTGGATGCTCCTGCAGGGATTCGAAAAGATGGGATAATATAGTTAAAGCAATGAGCTAGGAAGATTAATTTAGCAGTAGCAGCATCTTGAATGGACTTCACAGGGTGAATTTCCAGGCAATGAAGCCAGAGGAGATATTACGGTAATCAATGTACAAGATCAGGGCTTGGACAAGAGATTGGCAGTATGGGTAGAGAAGATAGATTGGATCTTGGAGAACTTCCACAGGAAGAAACGGCAAGACAGAGACAGCCTGAATGTGTGGGACAAAACAGGGCATGGTCAAAGATAGAGCAAAGACTATGAATCTGAGTAACGGAGGTTGGTGGTGTCCAGTATGTTAGAGAAGAGAGAGTAGAGGGCTGTCGGGCAAGAGATCACAAGGTTTCACTTTGGCCATTTAAGTTTAAATTTCAGTTAAACATCCAAGAGAAGTCAGAAAAACAGGTTGTGGTTTTGGTTTGGAAGGAGGAAGGCAGATTTCAGGTAAAAAAAAGAAGCTTTGAGTGATCAGCACAAAGTTGATAGAACTGTTTCTGTGACTAAACTACGCAGATATGGCTTGTAAAGGGAGAAGAGGAGGAAAGCAAAGACAGAGCCTTCTGGTACCCCCACTGAAACAAAGGGAGGAAAGGAGACTACATTGAATGAAAGGGTGAGGGAGCAATCCAGCAGCCAGAGAATGAGACATGGGTGCTAGAATGACCAGTCGCCATAGAACACTGCAATATTTAATAGTTGTAGCCGGCCTAGTTTAGATCTGCAAGTTAGAGGTTGGCAGGGTGGGGGAGGAGGTTGGGCTCACTTCTTTGAAAGAGAGATGTGGCACTACATGCAACTCAGGTCTCTGAACCATGACTGGAAAGTGGTATGATGTTTATTGCAGCTCAGTAATTCCAGATTCAATATGTTCTTTACAAGTACAAATGTCTTTTTCTAACTGCCAGCCCTGCACATTCAACCTGGGATTGGAATCTAACTGGCTTTCATTTCCCATGCAATCACTTGAAATAAAAATTCCACACGCTGAATGATATCCTCAATTATGCCAATACAGCCTCCGAGCATTCAATTTATGCCCCCAGTGACAGCTCTGTAACTGCACTGCATTTGACAAAACAGTCCAGCTCACACTCTCCTACTGGTGTTGGCTTTACAGTCCCAACGATCAGTAAACTAACTTTTGTAAGTACAGTGGTGGATATTACAGGCAGGAAGCAGCTCTGAGTAAGAATTTTCATGTGGTCAAACCTCAGAATAGAATCAGACCCTCAAAATACCTGTCCTAAAGGGAAAAGACCTCTTGGGTCGTGGGGAAGGAGGGAGGCTTGGAATAATGCACTGGGAGAGTGGAGGCAGGTGGCCTAGTGGAAAGAACAGTTGACCGGGATCTATTCCTGGCTTAGCCATTGGCCTGCTGGGTGACCTTGGGTGAGTCACTTCCTGTTTCTTTGCCTCAATTAACACACCTGTAAAACGGGGATAATGATGCTTACTTCCATTGTTAAAACACTTTGAGTTTACTGGTGAAAAGTGCTATGTAAAAGCATTTTATTCTTATTATTATGTTGTGAGATTTTGTTTACTTCCCCAATAGATGCAAGTGGTCGTGAATGTGTGTGTGTAAGCAAAGGAAATAAACCTGTTATACAGTACGTTTCCATTATTTAAAATAATTGAGAATAAGACAATTTTTTTAAAAGTCTGGTGGATGAGACATGGCATGGTGCTGACATGAGTGGTTCATAGAGTTGCCACAGCATACGCCAACCCACTATCTGCAGGTTAAATCACTTGGCAACAAACAAACCTGCCTCCTGGTGGATTTCAGCATTATACCACAGAAGAAATAATATGTCCGGGTATCCCAGATACTAGGGGTAGTCAAGGGGGGTGGAGGGGAGAGAAAGTAACAGATTAGGACTCTTCCATGGAAATGCAGGCTGCAGACCAAATTCAGCCCTGATTCATACAGGTGTCAGTGGGAGTTCTGAACACTCAGCACTTCTGAAAACCATTTGTGTAAGCACCAAGCTAGCCACGTCCAGGGCCAGTGTAACCACTAGGCAAAACTAGGCAGCTGCCTAGGGCGCCAAGATTTGGGGGTGCCAAAAAGCAGTGCCCCCCAATTTTTTTTTTACACTATTGCTCCCCGCGGAGGGACAGGCCGCTTGCAGCCATGTTAGCACCTACCTCTGCTGGCATCCTCTGCAACTGCGGGCCCCTCCGCCTCACCCCACATCACTGCCCACCCGCACCCCCCCACCAGCCCACAGCCGCCTCTTCCCCAAGCCACTGCATTGCTCCCTAGCCTGCTCCCTCTGGCTCTGGCAGTCCTGGACCCCCTGCCACAGCAGTGGCTGCTGCCCAAGGGCTGCTGGCTGCAGATTGGAGCGGGTGACATCAGCCCGCCTGCAGCTGGCCCTATTGACAGCAGTGCAGCAGCGGGAGGGGGGTGGGGGAAAAGGAAGAGGAGACCTGCAGGTGTGGATCATGGCCCTGCCAGAGGATACAGGGTTAAAGAGCTGCAAAAGTGTAACTGTCCTCAGCACATGCCACCTTCCAAGGCTTCATCCCCATCCATCCCTGCAGTCCTGTGGATCAGGTAAATAGAGCCCCTATTAGGGGAAAACTGAGGCAGAGAACAGGGACGTGACTTGCCCAAGGTCACCCGGGGAGTCATTGTCAGAGTCCTGCTTTGAACACAGGAGATCGAGGCTCTTAGTTCTGTGCTGGCTTGGACCTTTAGACCAGAGGCCTTCAAGCCCTGAGCTCTGCACCTGCCCACACAGGGTATTAATCTGGGATTCAGGGGCAGCACACTGCAAGTTTTCAGTGAAGAAACATGGCTGTCTCGAGCCCTTATGGCTACAAGGAAAATCTTCCAAAGGTGATGGGCATCTAGCTGACACAGTTCTGTCTGCCTGAGTTTGCAGCCAGCCTGGGACAACAGCTCTAGGAAATGTGGCAGTAACGGTTAAGTCTAATTACGACACCATCAGAGCCAGATTTTCATGTAACATGGGTGACCAGTTGCGTGGTGCACAACCACTGCAAATGTGCGAGCAACTCAGGTTAAGTGCAACTGAACCCTGGGCAGGCTGCAGCACGCAAGAGATCTTTGTTCTCCCACTAAATGACAGCAGATGCACCAGTAACTTTACTAGGTAGAAGTTTAGTGACCACATTAGGGCCATATCCTCCCCACTCCCAAAATTGGGCCAACCACCCCTCATCATTCTCCTGATTGCTTGTATTGTTATTGATGGGAGATCTGCTGTGGATTGAGGGGTGTATATGGACCTGCCTTTGCAGGCTCAGTCCTGGCCCAGCATTCGAAATAAATTGCCCTGAGCTTCAGAAGTACCGAGAACCCTGGAGTTCCCACAGACATCGGGGGAAATGCAGGTGCTCAGCATCTCTGAAAATCAGGCCCAGAATGACACTGCCCTGGGCCAGAGCTCTCTGAGTAAGGGGCTTCAGCAGCGATTGGTGGGGGGCAGAGTAAAGCAACCAGGACGGTCATAACGGAGGCTAGAACTCTGTCCTCGCCTCACACCTGTGGGAAGACAGGCCTTCAGACACCCCCTCCCGCCTGCATTGCACTTTCCAGCCCAGGAGCAAGGAACCATTTCACACCTTAGCACTGGGGGGAGCTGAAGCCTCGAACAGGGAAGTAACTTGCCTGAAGTCATCTAGTGAGTTGGTGCCAGGGTGGAGAATAGAAGTCAAGAGTCCAACTCCCAGCTCTGTGCTCTGATCCCCGAAACAGCCCTTTCCAGATCCATTGGGGGGAGGGTGGTGAGGGACTCTAGCCACGTGCAGGAGACCCAAGGCCATTTAGTTTCATTAAATATGTAGACTAAATAATGAAATTAATAAATTTTCAAGCCGAATTTTCAAGTTCATAATTCTAATGAACAATGCCACATTATGCAGTATTCATTTTTGAAAGTTTATAATAAGCGATGCTCCTGGGGGAGGAGGGCGCAAGGTGGAAGTTTCGCCTAGGGCGCAAAATATCCTTCCACCGGCCCTGGCCATGTCTAAATACATTGGTCTATAAGACCACATACAGGCATAATGCCTCTATAGACACACTGTTCACCCTTCACTGAAGTGTAATTAGCTCAGAGGTGAAACATAGCATCTCCCTAACAGTCACAGTGAAATTAATCACACAAGTGAAGAGCAGAAGTGAAGAATATTAGATTCACCACACTGAAAGAGGAATTTAGAAAGTCAGACTTACCCAAGTTAGAATTTAACTATGATACAGGGCTAAACCCCACAAAGTAATTTCATGCAAGGTGAAAATATCCACATGCGGCCAGAAAGCTCATGTCAAGTGTTAAAAAAGGTGAGGCTTTCAGGAAGAGCAAAAGCAGCTTTTGGTTCTACCTGTCCCTTCTTCCAATCAGCTAAAAAGAAACACTGGAGGTTGTGGCTGAAAAGTGGGATCGGGGAAAAGGAAACTGAGATGATTTCAATTTGGCCAGATGCAACATGTGCAATGAGTGACCTCTTGCTAGCATAAATAGAAACCCAAACAAGCAATGAAACAGCCTTCCTTGATTCAAAAGGGGTCATACTGAAGCAAATAATGGCACATACAGGAAGGATAAAATAACCCCTTGTTTTACACTGCAGGCGTGTAACAATGCCACTGCTCATCTGAGTGATGCTAATTAATTTTGAGCAGACCTATCATCAGTTACTGAGTCTCTCCCCCAGATTAAATGTAAACCAGCCTTGCACAAATTGAATGCTTTCTTTGAATATATAATTGAATTTGCAGAAGTGTGTGCCAGGGGGGTGTTTAAATAAGTGCACAAATACGATAAAAAAGGACTTCACGCCATTATATCTAATTCAGTAAGCAAAAATAATGGCAGGGCACATTCCAATTAGTGTTTGATTTATCTATTTTAACAAACCCAATTAGTGGAATGTTTTATAAAGTCATCCAATGTCAGTCATGGACTCACCAGATAGAAACAATACCTATAAAAGAGATTTTAAAAATTGATGGGAAGGCTCATTGGATTTACAGCATATCTTAACACCCACAGGAACAACATGGACTCAGGCATCTCTTCATCAAGGGCTTGTAGCATCCCCAGAAGAGAAAAAGAAAGAGCATCAGCAGTCTCATTCTTCCTGCTTCAGGTCTTTCCTCTTGTGGATAAACACTTATTTACTTTATTTTTTCCCCCTTTTAAAAAATATTGAGTATATGAATGCACAGAGCAGATCTAGAAGGGAAAAATTTACCGGGAGCACAAGTTGTTAAGCTTTCTCTAGAGGAAAATGGGATTTTGGCTCTCCACAGCTTTGCAAGAGCGTAGAGGATGAGGCTAGAGAAAGGGGCGAATCCTGCAGCAGGGATGTCCCGTAGGACTCTTAGAACAAGAACAGGATTGTTCTCTTTGACCATGAATTCTTTTCTCCTCTCAGCACACTCATGATCACAGAGCCAGAAGAGATGCACTTGTGCTATTAGAGCAATAAGGTCTATTGGAAGAGATTTTTGTTGTTTTTAATATATACAAATTTATTCCATGACTCACTTCAGAGGCTTTAGACAACTTATATTTGATACAGCATCCTTCATGCAAAATAGACAGCCATAGGGCTGT
Source organism: Lepidochelys kempii (assembly GCF_965140285.1). Lineage (NCBI taxonomy): Eukaryota > Metazoa > Chordata > Testudines > Cheloniidae > Lepidochelys > Lepidochelys kempii. Next base: position 23,741,606 of record NC_136392.1, on the reverse strand, counting down.
AGAATAAAGAAGAGGCTTTGAAGAGCTGAATTTGGAACTATGCATGCAGTGTTGACCTAAGTCACTTAGAGTGTATACAGGACTAATCCCTGGAGGGGAGCCCAGTGTATCCTCCCCTAGGAAGAGTAATGAATACTGCATATGCATTCTAGGGCACTCCACAAAGAGATGGACCTGAACCAGAAACCTACATCTAAACATACCTAAAGTTTGGGCATGTTCAGAATGTAGATCTGACTTGCATCTCCAGTTCCCAAACAAAGTATTCTTTCTGGTAATATATTTCTAGAGCACAGATGACTTACCATATCCAGAAAGGGGGATGGATTCCACCAGGGATGGGAAAATTGACCTTTTTATCCTCTCTTACCATTCAGAGAGAAAAAGAAAACCAGAGTGTACCTATGACTGCTGGCGCGGATGAATGTTTTTTCTCCCTTTGATGTACAGAGACAGACTGATAGGCTAAGTGCTAGATGCAAAGCCCATTGAAGTCAATAGAAAGATTTCCACTGAATTTAAAAGGGTTTGTTTCAGGCCTCAAGTGTGTTATAGGGCAGGAGCAGGGGCATTCATCTCATTCTAAAAGGTCACATCATGGCCACTGCAAGGACAAAATATGAGATTTGATGGACCAGTGACCAAAGTCAGAGAGGACTTTGTTCCTGCAAACAGTGCTAAGATTTTAAAATAGGCTGGCAACTCATTCTTGCATAATTCTACTTGTTTACCTATCACAGATGAGGGACTTTTTTGGGGCAGGTAAATAAAGTATTGTTAGTAAGTTTATCTTCATGCACCGATTGCCAAACACATACTGAGCTGATGCCGAAAGGAAGTCTTCAAAGGAGAACGAAAGTTGGCAATAGTGGGGGAGTTGGATTCAAAGTAACATCAGTCTTAGCTTAAAACAAACAGCAAAGCTTTTAAGGGAAGAAGTTTAAAGAAATGAATGAGCAACTATCTGAGAATAGGGCATGAGGAGTTCTGTAGAGATGGAACAGGAACATTTTGTTTTAGTGAAACATTTTCTCTTGCCTCCTATTTTGAAGGGCATAAGGAGGAGTATGTGGGAATTTTCCCTCAGAAACAAAAATTCCAATTTTGTGTAAACATTTTGAAGTACAACTTCAAAAATGCTTTGCAAAAACATTGCAATTTCGTCAAACCAGCATTTTTGAAAATATTTTTGGTTGTAAAAGTTTGACTAGCTATAGAAGCCAGCAGTTATGAGAGGATGGGTCTTAAGTGGTCCCAGTTCTCAAAGCAACATAATAATCTGACTGCATTTTATTCTTTTCTTTCTAGTTCCATGGTCTCTACTCTTCATTTTAAAATGGGAACCCTAATCAAGATGAGAAGTTACTGAGACATCAATATAGGTTTCAGTAGAGGTAGGGACAAGGTCTGCCAACTTCCGGGAGAGGATAAAAGGTAGCTAGACAAGCTAGAGAAGCAGCAGCCATTTGTAGTAGCAGTGATTTCCCAAAAATCAGAAGTTTTATAAGGGGAATTCAACTCAAGAGCTATCAAATGGGAGAACAATCCAGGTAGCAATAGGTTAATATTAAAGCCATTAATAATGGCAGTTTTGTTTTTAAATTTATTTTAAATTGGCACTAGAAAGATACCCTAAGTAGGAACACTTCGTGTTTTTGTATGGTATCAAAGCAGCTTCAGGAAACCATGTATTTTATACAGTAACTTCTGCAAAAAGAATTTCAAAAGCAATGCAAATTTCCAAAGGTTGGTTTAAAATGGTTCTAACTTGTTTTTGTTGTTGCTGTTGCTGGACCAGTTCATATAGGTTTAGGCTCAGCTCTTGATGACCATGGTACTACAGTGAATACACTGAGCACCTAGGTAGGGGGAAACAGGGCTTGCCATTCTCAAAAAGTGCTCTAAATACAGAATTGATGTGTTCTATTCAGCCCTCTTCAGCTTGACACCAGGGGCTGGGATTTTCAAGGGGACCTAAAGCAGTTAGATATCCAGTTCCCATTGAGACGTAATGAGAGCCGGGCACCTAACCGCTCTTAATCTGTTCTGAAAATTCCAGGCACAGCTATTCAGAAAGCACATGGGCTGGAGGTGGGCTGCAAAAAGCACTCAGATGAGAGTCTGTTCAGATGCATGCTCACAGGCTTAACATAGATATCAGCAATCAATTCCCTTGTAGTAATCAGAAATGTATTCTTACATCCTCAGATGTACTTTGAACTCTGTTTCAAGATCAGTCTATTTAAGTGCTGTAGGTATCTAGCTGGTTTTCTGGCCACATTCATGGCTCATTTTAGGCTAATTATACTGAAGCTTTGGCTGGGTTATTTGAGCTTGACAAATTAAGTATTGCTGGAGTCTCCAATCTCTCTGCACTTGGTGATCTCAACAATCCTGGAGTCTGCAATCGTCCCAATGAAACAGATACCTGTTGCCTCCCTCGCTACTTGACCTTTGACCATCCACTTATGATAAAGTCTGATCATGGCTCTTCTTTGGCAGTGATGACTCTTGCTGGCTCCTGGCTGTGATCACCAGTTCTCAGGGGGACTGGTTGCCCAGCTGTCAGTCTGGTCAGGGTTTGCCTTTCTGCCTTAGTAAACTTTGTCTGGCTTAAAAAAACAAATGAAAGAGAGGTAAACAAAACATTTAGTGTAGATTTGTGCGACTGAGGGAGTGTAAGAAGTAAAACTCTTCAACTGTCCAGAGTCAGTGATAAGGCAGTCCTCCTGGTGTGTTTCTAGAACTACCACCAGGCTAGATATGTATTTTATTTTCATAGTTAGCTTAATTTAATAGGTTTGGGGTTTTTTTCCTCTGTCTGAAGAGCTCTTTTGGCCATTACATTGCTCAGACTATTTTGATGAGGAAATGATGTGCTCAAACTCATACCGCAGGTATTGGCATATTCATGACATTCCACACTTACAAACAAGGGTTTAATGCCAACAATCAGAAATCTGGTCTTCCACGCCCAGCAACTTGATATTGGTCATAATCACCCATTTATTGCATGGTTTATTAATAGGAAGCTGTCAAGGTTCCTTCCCCACTCTGAGCTCTAGGGTACAGATGAGGGGACCTGCATGAAAAACCCCCTAAGCTTATTTTTACCAGCTTAGGTTAAAACTTCCCCAAGGTACAAACTATTTTACCTTTTGTCCCTGGACTTTATTGCTGCCACCACCAAGCATCTAACAAATATAACCGGGAAAGAGCCCACTTGGAAACGTCTTTCCCCGCAAAATCCCCCCAAGACCTACACCCCCTTTCCTAGGGAAGGCTTGATAAAAATCCTCACCAGTTTGCATAGGTGAACACAGACCCAAACCCTTGGATCTTAAGAACAATGAAACGCAATCAGGTTCTTAAAAGAAGAATTTTAATTGAAGAAAAAGTAAAAGAATCACCTCTGTAAAATCAGGATGGTAAATACCTTACAGGGTAATCAGATTAAAAACAGAGAGAATCCCTCTAGGCAAAACCTTAAGTTACAAAAAGACACAAAAACAGGAATATACATTCCATTCAGCACAACTTATTTTATCAGCCATTTAAACAAAACAGAATCTAACGCATATCTAACTAGATTCCTTATTTAACCCTTTGCAGGAGTTCGGACCTGCATTCCTGCTCTGGTCCCAGCAAAAGACACACACAGACTGAGAGAACCCTTTGTTTCTCCCCCCTCCAGCTTTGAAAGTATCTTGTCTCCTCATTGGTCATTTTGGTCAGGTGCCAGCGAGGTTATCTTTAGCTTCTTAACCCTTTATAGGTGAAAAGGTTTTTCCTCTGGCCAGGAGAGATTTAAAGGCGGTTAGCCTTCCCTTTATATTTATGACAGAAGCCATCCATAAATTTAGGCTGAAATTTTCAGAAGGGAACTAGGGGACTTAAGCACCCATCTCCCTTAAGCCCCTTTGAAAGCCTCAGCTTTGGGTGAAGTTTCTAATATTCATGTCCCCTAGTCAAATTCAAACAAATCCCTCCTAGTTTGAGACACATCCTCTATCTATAGGATTTCATGACCCTGAATCAACTCTTCTGTTTGGACTTTCCATCCACTGAGCTGCCATATTAGAGGAATTTATGCCATCAAGAACAAGTTGTTGTGGCCTCCCATTTGTTTTCAGTATCTAAATCCATAGAAGGTGCTTATATTTAAGCAAAACTAGGGGGTGGGAGGTGGGGAACAGTCTCTCCTAGGGGCAAAATGTTCACTTTTTTTTTTTTAAACTGAAAATGACAACAATGGCTTCAGCTGGGGACATAAATTTGCTCTTTTATCTGGCTCATCCTTGCAAAACTGATCATTTCAGCTTATGTAAAATGGTATCTATTTCAATATGAAACTCTGGAAGTCATGAAGTAGAAATAGGCACATGATTCATTAGATGAACTTCATACACATCTGTATTATTTTCATTTCAGATTCATATTCAACATGAAATGTGTGTCTTTCAGCTTTTGCACTATACATCCATTTCCATATAGGCTTTGAAGTAGCTTGTCTACATGCTTCTTCATTCACACACACACACACACACACACACACACAACATGCAACCACCAACACAGCTGTATGTATATCCTTGCCTAAATTGCCATTCTGAAGAAGTCATGTACCTAGTGAATGATGCATCTACTGACATGGTGCCTGGCTTAGTTAAATCTTATTTTAAAACTAGTGGATTTTCAAACAATGTTTGACCTGCTCAAATGCCTGGTTTTTTTCTTCCCAATGCCAGGCAAGGTCATATTCCAGCAGTTCCCTTGAGAGCTTATTGACCACAGATTTGGAATGGATTTTGCCAAAATGTTGATTGTCCTCAAACCTATGTAGATCCACTTTATAGCTATTATTGTTATATTTGAACAAGCAATTAAGCTATACTCCATTTATGTCTGGTTAGACCAATTTTTAATTCTTAAATTCACCGTTAGGGGGTCTCACTCTCTTTCTCTGCAAAGCTTCCCTAAGTCTTTCATTGTATTCTTTGAGAGTCCTAGTTCAAATTGAATCATCATCCATTACAACTTCAGTACCTAGTAATCCATCAAGAATCTATCAAATTACTTTCAAATACCTCAGGAGCATAATGCTAAATGTCATTTGTTTAAATGTATAATGTCCAAGTGACAAACTTAGAGCACGACTCATCTAACTTCACTTGCCAGAAAGCACGTCCTGCTTCTAATACTAAGAATGTCTTTGCTTCTGACAGCTTAGCTGTCACTACCTTAGTGGTTCAATGGTAACACCTTATTACTTTATTTAAATCACATCCACGATTGCATTGCTTTTTCAATATAACCCAGTGTGTAGGTTCTACCTTTTCAGTAATCCTATGTTTTCATATTAAGTTCAGTTTTCACTTTAACTGTTAAAGCAAATGGAATTTTGTTGGTAGATGGACAACTAAAGTTACTGGCTTGTCTATCCCAATCTGGTGGCCTCCATCCAGCCACCCTGGGTCTTGGAAAACATCCAAGAAGTCTCCTAACAGTCTCCATTTGATTCTGTAACATATTACAGCTAACAAACTTGTTCTCTAAAAGAGGTGGTACTTCTGCATTTACTAACTGGATAGTCAAATGATGGTGGTTTTTAAAAACTTTACACCAGTTGCTTACTACTATTCTTATGGCCTAACTCTGAGAAGAGTTCTTGTTTTCTTTACATTTCTGTATCCTTTCCTTAGTTATAATATTACATATTTTTCTTGCTTATTGTGCTCCAGTATCCAGTTTATAGTATTCATGTTTAGATATAGTTGCCAATTAATATTTGACTGTATTGGCAAAGCAGTTTGCTGCACAGTCACTGTAACTACAAGGTCTGCATCCAAGCTTTGCTCTTCTCTAAACATGTGGAAACTCTTCAGTTTAACTGTGCAGCATACTCTAGAAAGGATTATTTTGCCACATTACACTTGTGTTTTCGACCAAATGCAGAAGGACTTTTTGACAGCATCCGGGATCTTTGCCAATGTTTCCTATGGTAATTCTTCATTTTTCCTTTTTGTAATGATGCTACATGAACTAGCTGCCCATTCTGCACTGTCATTTAAATCCCAACTCCAAATCTTGCTAATTTCCTTGAGTTGGGTTGCTGTTAAACCAACTTCCCATAGCTATATGTACCTCTCTGAGGTTTCTATACATAATATCTTTTTTTTAAGTTAGGAGCAACACAGGAGTTACCTGGTTGAACTTTAAGCAAGCCACGCTGGTGTTGATTTATTCATATTACCCTTGATTATTAATAAAATAAATTCTCCCATAAGGAACACTTTCAGTGATTCCAAAACATATGCATAAACCTGTCACATCTCTAGCTTCTTTCTCCTCACCTTTAAAAGCAATATTCTTGCAATGCAGCCAGGGCTGCCACATGGAAAACAGTCTTTCTTGTATTAATGGTGCTTTACCATGGGGGCTTCAGAGAAGAGTATGTAGATGGTTGCTTAAAATAGGGGCATTTCCAGAAATCCAGTAGACATGGTGGAAACAAATTCTCCTCTTTTGAGGTCTTATCTTTTGACATGCAAGCTTCACAAGGGATCTAGTTAGGTTTCTTAGCACAGAAGCACAGTGCTCTGTTTCAGAGTAGCAGCAGTGCGCAGTGTGGGCTTAACTCTGCTCCCAGTAATGTCAATATGAGCAGAGTGAGTCCAACACAATGAGGCTTTTAGAAAAAGCCACCCATTTATTTCAGGTTTCCACTCAACCTTTGTCTGCTCAGGTTTTTGGAAACCTCTAGCTTAGACTGGGCATTCCCTGAAGATTAAACAATGGTATTAGCATAGTTAAATCCGTACTAACATGGCTGTTCCCCATGCTAGCGACACAACTCTGTACTTTTGCTCACAAAAAGATCCAGAGGTTTGCAGAAGGGAAGTAAAAACGTAAGATGGTAGATGATCCTTGTCACCGGCTCCTACTGGAGAGCCCCGATAGACGCCAACAGCCTTAGATGTTCCTGTGTCCCCAGGGTGAGGCATCTTGTTTTCATTTTTTATCTTTTTAGCATGTGTTTCATATTTTCTGGCAATAGGTGGAGCCATTGTTTCGGTCTGTCTGGACATGCTGTGTACATGCATGTCACAGGGTGCATGAATAGCCTAGCATATATAAGAGGGTGTTAAGAGCTCTCTGTGTGGTGGAGTGGAGACAGACTGAACAGGAAGAAAGGTTTGTCTGCCTGCAACTGGTATGTCTTGCTGGACCACCCAGCATGGAGTGAGAAGGGACTGAGTTTATTTACTTGCTGTACTGTAGCTCATGTTTGGATTCTCTTGTAGTTTTCAATGAAAGGTTAAAATCCACCTAGTCTCTCTCCAACTTGACTGAATTGCTCTGGGTGAATGGCAGCTTGCAACACAGCCAACAACTCGACCACACTTAACCTGAGATCCTAATGCCTTAAATTCTTCCTGATGAAGACTTCCATGCCGCAAATTGAACTCCACTGAATAATATTGACAGTTTAAAAAATAAATAATTGAATTCAGAAGAGCAGGTGTAATTAGGGCTCCAGCACTGTATGAGTCTCAACAGACTGAGTTTTAGCTGTAATGCAAATATCAAATATTAGCTACATACCAGTCGAATGTCTGAAGCCTGTTTAAAAATATAACCAGCATCCATTGTTGAATATCAACAATATGATTTTATTAGTCAATTAGTTTTTAATAATACACACTGAGTTGTGATGTTTATTGCATCTTGTTCAATTTAATATAGTGGTTATTGCAAGCTAATCCTAGTGGGTGGCTGTATAAAATATATTTATTGATGTTTAACAACTGTTATAGCTACAGGTTTGTACATTTATTTATTACAGGGCTGTTAAACCTCTGTAAATATTCCTGTACTCATTGCTGGTACTTATCTAACATTTGCTATTGAATTTACATTAAGTTCAGCCTGAAGGGTATTTAAAGACACATTTTTAAGTGTTTTCAAGTAAGCTAGGATCCTTATTCAATATGCAAAGAACAAGTTGACTCTGAAATGATTATGGTTTACCAGCTGTTTTGTTTTCAGGGACTCTGGGCATGCACTGGCTAATTTGGACTGGCAGTAGGTCAAGGGCTAGGCTCTGCAGCAAACGTTGCAAAGCTTACGGGAGTTAGAATGCCACCTGGTTACAGCAGGTCAGACAGTGAGGAGCCAAAAAGAAGCCAGAGACAAGCTCTGCTATCTTGGAGGTCTGATTTTTTTACCTCATTTGTTCCATCATATTTGCATTATTTGTGCCTCCCCCACCCATAACATACAGTTGCATGGCACTACGCAGAATGCTTTTTGGGAATCCCAGCAGAAGAAGGGTGAGCTAAGAGCCCAGGTCTCTTCCACAGCATGGCATGAACATGGGAATAATAGAAAGCTCTGCTCACTTTTGGCCTCCAGACTTGTATGTTGTGTTTGTAAATTCTCGGGGCAAAGTAGCAAAACAAACTAGCAAAAACTACAGTATATGCCAAGAGCAAATGAAAAGATCCTTGTCTAACAGTAGATATGAACTCTTCAAAATAGAGAGAGCTTCTTTCCTGTTGAACAAACTTCCCTGGCTGCAGTATGCAAGTGAGCTCACACAGGCAACAGAGTGTGTTTAAGTACAACCAACCACGGAGCTCCCACTAAAATGTATGATTGATCCATGGCACATGTTCAGAAGAGACCCGGCTGCTATTTTCCCCTAAATTTTATATTAAAGCATGGCAGCAGCTGGGAGGAAAAAAGAAAAAAAAGCATACCATAACATTAAGAAAAATTCAATTACCTCTATAGAGACACCTCAAAATTTAAAATGGGGAGAAAAAAAATCCAATAACCGAAGAGGGAACATTTTTATTGTCAATGGACAGAGCAAAATGCAACAATTTACACCTCTGCCCAGTTTGCTGAAACATGCTTAAACCCAGATAGTCTTGATAATGCTTCCTCTGTTCCCCTATCCCTTCCATCCATCTATTTGAAATGCCCTCAGCTGACTCTGGCCAATGACAAATCACAGGTAATCTACAACCACGACCATCAGGCTAATTCCAGCTGTTTCACAGCTGTAATCCTGCTGTTCATTCAGTTCATTAAGACGTTTGAAATTGTTTGCCTGCATCCATTTATGCGGACAAGAAGCAACCATCAATGGGTGTGTTTTGCACAACTTGACACTATTTGCTCAGGTTTTTAATTTACAGTAAGTCATTCAAATTTTTAAACATATTTGTTTGTTTACAATTCATGTTCAGCACAGACCTCACTTAGAAGCTGATCATGATAGTTCTGTCTATGCTGCATGTGTATTACAACACACACTAGACAGGGAAACCTATAGCTGAGCTTGCAAAAAGTTTCCCATTTTGAAGTTCCCTAGTTTTAGATGCTTCCTAAATTTAGGGCATTTTTTTCCTTTGGCCCTCAAACTTCCAATGCTAAATTTCAGTCCATAAAGTGACTTTTGAAGGAAGATTTTAGGATGCTACAATTTTTAATACATTTTCCAAATCACCATTTTTAATCCTAATTTAAAATGTCAGCTTTGAAACTTTGCATGTAAATTATCCATACTGGTAGAATTAGGTCCAGCTCCTCAAAGGTACTGAGGCTCCTAACTTTCATTGAAATCTGCAGGCCTAACTGAAATTCATGGAAGTTAGGAGCCTCAATACCTTTGAGGAGCTGGGCCTCAGAGTTTGTCTTCACTACGGGCTAAATCGGCACTGCTGTGATCAACACAGCGGCACTGATTTAGTGGGTCTGGCGAAGATGCGATAAGTCAATGGGAGAACACTCTCCGTTGACTTCAGTGCTCCACCTCAATGAGAGGCAGAAGCTATGTTGACGGGACAGCATCTCCCGCTGACATAGCATTGTGTAGACACAGCATTAAGTCGATGTAAACTACTTTGACTTTAGTTATGTAAATTGCGTAACTTACATTTGCTTAGCCCTCTAGTGTAGGCAAGGCATTAGTGTCTGTGGTAGGTTTGAAGGGAAATGGGGGAAGAATCTAAAAGCTAAATGACTGAAATACCACATCCAAGAATGCTGAATGGCCTAATGTTAGTGAGGAAACCCCACGCTCTTTAGGATTTCATTTGAGGGGGGTGGGAGACATGAGCATTCTTTTATCTGATACCAAAGAGATAAGTGTGGTACACATGATGATATTAGAGCCATTTAGGATTATATCAAGATTAGATAAGTAGGATAATTGAACAGAAACCTGAAGATCAGGTCCCAGTTGGGTTACAATTTTAATTTAATTGCCTGTGGAAACACTCCTCTGTGACAAGAATTCATATTTCTCAGAATTGTGAATAAGACTAATATGGACTAAGGAAAAGCTATACTTAACTGGGAATTCTGATCCTGTTAGCGTACGGAGTAAAGAGAATAAACACAGAGACCTGGAAAACTGTAAGGGAGTTGTACTTTGTTATGTTTAGCCCGGAGATGGCTGTGCAGCCTGGGTTTTGCTTCGGTGGTACATTTTTCCTTTCCATTTCAGTTGTTCTCAGGATAGGGAGGAGAAAGAAGAAAATATATGCAGACAGCAACTCATCTGTACTCAAATGCAGGAAAAGTATGCACATTGATTTAGTGAATACATTAGTTATTCTAACCTCTAGAACAAAAACCAGGCCAAATATATCTCAGTAATCATTCTTTTGGAATGGTCCCCTTTCTAGGTTAACAAAGTCATTAAAGCCCATTTAGTTCTGAGGTTAGAAGCCCATTTACTTCTGCTACACTGAAACCTCTGAACGCTAGAAAATGAAAATAAAGGTATATGCCACCCCAGTAACACAACCTCAACTCTTCCCCTGGAGTTGGCAATAGCCACTGGAAAACCAGTTCTGCTGGTTTCATAAAAGACACGATGGACTATGAGAAGATGCCATTGTTTGTGTTGCCCCACAGATGGGAGCTGCAGCATTTATCTGCATGAACTCCAGCTGCATTTGCTGTGTTAGTGTAGCTGTACTGAATGGGGGAGGGATCAGTTGGAGCAGCTTGGCAGACCTGGGACCTTCATATAACAAAGGATGCACTCGTACCATCAAGGCTTCGCTTCAGTGGCAAGTAGGTTGTGTCAGTGGCAAGTGAGTTGTGTCAGTAGCAGCATACAGGGATCATCTTGTCATGAAATTGTCAGCAACGTGTCTGGAGTCGGTGAGGTAGAGAAGGCAATGTCTCAGGAAGAAGCGTCCGGGCAAGGCTAATAGGGGTGGTAGCATTTTACTAGTCTTAGGTGATTTGTGTGGAGCACACTCAGGGTTGGGGTGTAGGGCATCTCCTGTTTTCTATACCTGGACCTAAACCTTAGTTTAGCCATAGCTAAGAGGAGGACAGACTTCGTCCTACCATGCTCATGTGATCTGTTCCCAGACTGGTTTGTAGCATCTGTAAGGGCACAGCGGTAGCAGGCATGTTATTGCCAAGTTGGGCCATTGCTCCAAGAGGACAATGTTAAGGTGGCACTGCAGGGCTAGTGTGTACCTTAATTCTTCATTTCCTGGTTTTCAGAGGTTTGAGTGTAGCTGAACTCTGCATTCTGGAAAGGCACGAGACACCACTGAGCAACCTGAACTCTGCATTGAGGAAGTTTTGATGCAGTTTATTTCCTCTCTTAAAATAATTTCTCACAGCACCCAGGTTCTACAGCCCAGCTCTCCCCCACCTCCTTCCACCGCCTCTGGCTCCTTGACAATCATTTAACCAGCCAGAGGCAGCGCTGGCTGCATGTTAGTCCCTTCCCTACCCCTGCATCCTCTACCAGTCTGTCCAGCACAGCCTAGTCGTCCCTGCCCAGACCCTCCCCACCAGGAATACAGCCCTAAGGGGCAAAGGTTGGCATAGGGTGCAGAGTATTCTGCCAACTCCTGCCCTGCTGCAACTTCCCCTCACTGCTCCAGTTCTTCCCCTCCCTACTATTCCCTAGCTCTACACCAAAAGCTATAAGAATCTGAAAGTGGGCAGAGGGTTAGACTAGATGACCCTTGCGGTACCTTCTAACTCTAGGATTCTACACAGCTCATGTTAGGTGTGGCTGATTATCAGGAATCTGTTGGCCAAATTAAGAGTTTGGGCTTTGGCCCAGGTGAAAACATATTCCGAGCCTTCTATCCCTTAATCACTCAACTTGTTTTCCAGTAATTTACATGTATTTGACAACACATCTAAATTCATTGTTCTCTCAGAGGCCCTTCCCCTCAGGGCTCACTTCTGTATGTATTAAAACCATCTGTATCTAATCCCTTCTATAGCCTTTCTAATCCCTTCTATAGCCCCAACTACTAATCCTACATTACTCCATAGTGTGGATGCAAAAATTCTACAGTAACTTGGCTCTAGAGCTCATCCCCTCCTATCTAGCACACAGTGCCACATAGCAGGGACTCTTCTGAAAACCAGCTATAGCTCTTGGTCCTGGACTTCAAGGTTAGGGTAATTAAAAAGGGGGTGTATTTGAAATAGGCATCAATTTTCCCTTCCTGGTGTGGTTTTTTTTTTAAACAAATCTATCTCCTAGAAAGTGCACTTTGATATTAATTTCCAGACAAGGGCACCAATCACTGCAGTATGACACTGATAATGTTTAAGATCAGGACCGTTTAATTAAACCAAGCAATCATTAAACTGGATTTGATCTCCAATGTGTTTGCAGACAGAAATGGTGTTTACAGAGAGAGAAGAAAGGATGAGAAAAATATAGTCAGGATAACCTGACTGGCTCTAAAGTCTTTCCTTAGGCAAGTTTCCTACTGACTTGATCAGATTTAAAATAACTTATTGTGGACATGAAACCTCAGTGATGAAGACATGAGTTACTAATAAAACTAATTAATGATGGGTTATTACAAGCTTGTCTTTACCTCCACTGAATCTTGAGAGATTTTTACAATCCTGTTCATGTACATTAAGCTCAGGATCATGCTGGCTCACATGCTTGGGCTTGCTGTTTTCAAAAAAGGGAAAGCTATTTAAATTTATAGGAAATCTCTTTTGACAGGCACAATGTTTAACATTGTTGGTGCTTCAGATAACACCTTCCCAACTGTGATACTCTGGCATTCCAGGACTACATTTCTGTATAAGTAACCTATCTTGTTTCTAACTATTACAGATTTTCCATTAGTAAATTTGAAAGATTTCTACTACTACCTTTAATTTAATTATGGCTTTATTTGAAAGCAGAGATCTTCACAGAGAAAATAAGCTTGCTTGGACCTTTTTAGAATCAATCATTATATAGTTAGTGAATTTCCTAGAAACTAGCTAGAGTCACATAACCCATGTAGAAATGGACAGAGGTATCTATGATAGACTGAACAGGATTTACAAACCTTTAGCAAAAATCCTATGTCTGATTGCAATGAAGCTTAAGCCCTATCACATGCAAGGGTAGCAAATGCACCTAGTTAGTCATGCGCTGCACGTTGTGAGGTGAGTAGCTAACTGTCACCTGGTGAAAGGGGTCAAAGCTTAGCCACAATAAGTGGAATGAAGGAACTCAGTTGTGGAGAGACAGCAGAGGAGACAGGTCTCTCTGGCTGAGAGAAGCCCAGAGCTATGGTAACAGACAGAAAAACTGAGAGTAGCACAGACACCTGCAAGGGAAGCCCCAAAATAGGGAGCATTCCTTAAACAGTTTATGTTGTTGTGCTTAAAACGTGCATTTCCTTGAAATGCAAAATTCATAATGAAAGATACCAGTGTAGCATTAGTGACTATACTGAGGATTAGACTATGTTCCTTCAATCTTGGTAACTTGTCAACAGATTGACTGCATCCCAGTTTAAAGAGCCTTTAAACTGAATTTTGTTGCTAATCTAAGATTGATTTCTCTTTTTACAAAAGGGTTAAGACGTTCTGTATTTTCCCAAATGTGTTTAGAAATTTTCAGGATAAAATCCACTTTGCACTGAAAACTCTCTTTTCTCTCCCAGACTATGCTCCTTGGACCTACACCTTTACATGCCAACAATGTTGACTTAGCCCTTCATCCTTCTGAGACAGAAGGAATCCTCTGAAGTTAAGTGTGTGAGAAGGTGTGGCTGTAAAATTTATCCCTAAATAAACAAAGGCAGCTTCACTTCTCATGAAAAGTTCTCTGAAGTGTACTTAAGATAATTGGTTTCTTAAGGGAACCCTAGGATGGGCAATTCCCCATGGAACTCCCTCAAAGGTTGACTTTATGATTTTCAGAGGAGTACCTCCAAATTCCTCCCATATTTACACAACTACATACTACTCTGCACAAATGAAAAGCTATTGCTAGGGCTGAGAGCTATAGACTGACTGAGATAAAGAGCACTATATAAAGGTGAACAGGTGCAGCGTATGGAAATTATACAAGCCCTTGGAGTCAGCAGAGGAAGAATTGCACATATGCTGTCCAGATGCCCATGCTCGCAAGCCCTGGTGTGGGGGAGTGCTGAGACTGGGATGGGGAAAGCCTTCAGGGCTACAGATCAGTATCAGTTGTAAATTATCCTTGGATCTGCACCCATCCAGGAGAGAGAGCACACAAAAGTTACTTAAAGCCACCTTTGCCTTCCCCCAAGTTTGCACCTACATCTGTGGGAAACAGAGCAATCTTATCCTAGGTCTCCCTGGGAGCACCTGCAATAAATACTGAAACCATTTGCAAATGGGATATTTATAAGCACAAATGGCCAGAGAGACACCTAGACACGTCTTGTGCAAAAACTTCAGTTTCAATACATGACTCTGGCCTTCTGCCCTTTTGAAAATCTGAACCTTGGAAATTAGCCCTGGAAGATCATCTAATCTAGCCCCCTTCTTGTTTATCAGGATTTATCTAGGATTGTTCCTTATAGCACATATTTTCTTAGCATTTCACATAGAGTGTCTTTGGACCAGCTAGACAAAAAGGAGAGGAGAAATTATGAGAATTGCTATGGATTTATCAACTTTTCAGAACAACCACCCTTGCCCCACACATTTTGGAACATTACTCATGGCACTCCCTGTGAAATGGAAATAAACCCCCTTTCAAAAGGAGCAAAGAAAGGCAAAATATCTGTCTTCGTGCATCAAATGGCTTCATATGCCTAAGTGTTTGAAGCTATACTTGAATGACTTATACAGGCCAAAATACAGAGAAGCAAATCTACCCATGTCAATGTGTTAGGTTTCTGTGCCAGCTCTATGCAAAGCAATAGTACACCACAGGGCATGAGCTCACTGATAACCCGCCAGAGGTTATGCACAAATAAGAGAGTGCCTCTGCTCTGCAAAAAGAAAAGGAGGACTTGTGGCACCTTAGAGACTAACCAATTTATTTGAGCATAAGCTTTCCTGAGCTTATGCTCAAATAAATTGGTTAGTCTCTAAGGTGCCACAAGACCTCCTTTTCTTTTTGCGAATACAGACTAACACGGCTGCTCCTCTGAAAGCTGCTCTGCAATTACATTCCCAACAATAGCCCCCTGTGGCTGCCTTATTAAAGTTATGTAGCACGTTGATGGAATCCACTTAAAAGAAAATCTAAGATGAAATGTCATTTTTACAGTGAAGTCCATGACGGGTACATTAGCTCCATCATTTTAGAATGTTGAACAACCAAGTTAGAATTAGCTGCAAACCAAGCCAGTTTCCTAAATACATAGAAAATTGCTGTCAAGTGTGCACCCATTCTTAACTTACTGTCCATCAGCTGTGTCACACCCAGATACCCAATAATGTCACAGCAATCTTGAATGCATGGATCTAACTGCTGTCCCCAGTTCCTTGCACTCTGTCCATTGCATAGCACATGGATGCACTAAAGGGCAGTATTACCCTTCCCAGATAAATAAGCTACTAAGGGACCTGAGATGGGGTGCTTATCCTACACACTTCATGAAAGGGTTAATATGAGGTTAAGAGGTCAATTAGTCTGCCTGATGGCATCTGGAATGTGGGCCAGGCCTTATTATAGACAAAGCCCTGCTGGGGAGGAGCTGGGTGTTCCATAAAGAGGAGGGCGAACCCACCTGGAGGGGGCACACCAGAAGAGAGGAGCCAGGTAGTTCCCTCTCTCCGAGAAGAAGCTTGAAAGAAGGCTGAGAAGGAGGAAGGAGAACAAAGCAGAGGAGAGCTGCTTCTCCAGTGGTGAGTTGGAAGCCTGATCGGAGACAGGAGTCCTGATGTGCAGGAGCCTGCCTGGACCGCTGAGCGAGGCAAGGAGTATGCTAGTCCTGCACTGTGGGATTGATCGAGGCATGGCAGTCTGGGGTTAGACAGGAGGGCAGCCGAGAGCAGTGGAGGCAGGCTTGCCACAAAGTGGCTGTCAGCTGAGCCTACCCAGGTTGAAGATTGGGGATTTTTTTTATACATGTTTGTTAGACTTTGGTGAATGGCTCTATGGCCCTGGAAAGAGGCTGGACTTTCTGAAGTGGCCCAGCCAGAGGGCCCAAGCCACTACTATGACCAGAGAAGGCCAAAGGACAGTGGGGAAAACTGAAGGAAAAGTTGTTGCAGCACTACATCTGGACACAAGAGGGCGTGCTGGAGTGGCAGCTTTGCTACAGGGCCTTCGGACTGGCGTCTCTTTTCCCCGAACAGAGAACTGGGTAAAATACATGTCATTTAAGCCTCTAAGAATTTTAATACCTCTTCAAAATAGGCATCCAGATGTCAGAATGACATTGTGCCCCCTAATAACTAAGCAAATAATTGTTACAACCCAAACTTGATTTTAAAAAGGCTTGTTGAATAGTAGGCTGACCATAAGGTCCATAATGCCACTAAACGTGAGCTAGAACAACAGTAATGGGGGGGGGTCTTGTTTTATTGAAGAAAAATCAGGAGCTAATGGATAAACTGCCTTCCCTTTATGTCCCAAATGTTTAATGTGCTGCACTGAACAGACATTCCAGGAGGAGCAGGGGTGGGGGAAATGGGGACACCTCAGAGGTCATAGATGTTGTTTCCCCTCTTCCAAGTAGCAAACATCCACCTTCTGTCAAAGGAACTCTAACCCCATGTTCATACATACAACATTGGTTGGCTTCCCAGTTCTTTCTTAGGAAACATCACCTGTCTTATAGAAAGATGTATCAATTTCTGTCTTCATGAGGCTCAACTGTGCATTTTTATGAATATACCACTGGTTTCTTCAGACTACTCCAAAGCACCCCACCAATAGGTGCCAAAATAGTAAAGCTGTCTTACTGCTTCTGTCATTCTCACCTGAGTGAGATATAGGGTCTAACTTTGCTTCTGCATAATGTGCAGCTATTTGCACACATCTAATGTGTACAGGAGTACATGTGCAGCATCCAGCCTGGCCGCAAACAAAGTTTCAGATGTACATACATGCACCTGCATTATACAGATGCAAACAAATGCACGCACTTCAAAGTCCAATGTCTGTCTAGGTGAGCAAGCTTTTAGAGCTTGCACCTACAAAACTCTGATTAGTGTCTTATGTTAAATTCCTCAAAGGAAGGGGGTAGAGACAGGAAGAATGGGGCAAGCTACCACAATGTGGGAACCCAAGAAGTATGTTTAAACATATGTAATGTTACATAGACATGTTTGAAGGCAAACTTAATTGCATCCTTACATGTAAATGAATACGGTATTTTAATACAAAACCTCAAAAGAAACAAACACCCAGCCACAGGCTGCACACTGAAGAATTAACTTCTTACTTCCCCCCTTTCAGTTTCCCTGGTTTCAGAGTGGAAGGTTGGTTATTCTAAACTCAGGTCAGGTTTTCTGGAAGAACTTTCTCTGAAATCAGAAGGGTCCCAGGATCTCCCTGGCAGTTATCAGGCTCCATTTTAGGTCACATGAAAGGAGCTTATATAAGCATGGGTTTTTTATACATTCATATAGTATTATCTGGCATCAGGAACATACTACTGCAACACAGGCTGCAAGGGAGCTTTCCATTAACGCATGGGAAACCACGAAATACTGGTTGGTTTTTAATATGGGGTTTTTTGGTGGCTTCTCACTTGCTACTGGCCAGAGGAAGTGAAGTGGAAAGAGTAGTCTTCCTCCTTTTGTTTAAATCTGGCAGGAAGAGGGGTAACGCAATGATCATAGAACGGAAGGACAGCTATAGTGGTCAGTCCCATTCATAACTGAGTGGTTTGTTTAGATCTCAACCCCAGGGTTTCAGCCAGATGACTTTTTACTCTTTAGGTGGATTTTCTGAAGGGGTGACTAACATGACTTATTGGAACTTTGAGTTAAATTAATGTACTTTTGATGGGATCCCTTACAGCTGAAATTTAAAGTGACAATGATTTCATCATCCTTTATTCTCTTTGTTAGTCCCAAGAGCATACAACCACTATCTCCCCTGCTACATCTACACTGACAGGGAGCTCTTGGGGCAGTGCACCACTCCTCACTCTCCAAGGCCTGGCTTTCCACGCGCCATCTGGTCTGTCTCAAATACCCCTATGCAGTGCAGAAGCCAAGCTGTGGGGCTTCAGCGAACTGCCATATTTGGATGTGGTGCAATTTTCCATCAGGCATTTCTCAGCTGCAAAATCACAACCATGAATTTAATTTAATTGAAAGGAGCTGAAAAGTTCAGCTAAAGACAGAGGTGAAAGTAAGTTGGGATGCCCCGGTACGGTGTACCGGTAAGAGCCGCTGCGCCATACCAGGACCGGCTTTCAGAGAGGGCAATTTAAAGCCCTGGGATAGTGGCAGCGGGGCTGTGGCGGGGATTTAAAGGGTCCCGGAGCTCCAGCTGCTGCTACCCCCCCCCCAACCCTGGGGCCCTTTAAATCCCTGCCTGAGCTCTGCTGCCGAAGCCCTGGGGTAGCAGCGGCGGGGCTCTGGAGGGGATTTAAAGGGCTGGGGCGGTAGCGGCAGCTGGATCCCCAAACCCTTTAAATCCCCATCTGAGCCCTGCTGCCCGAGCCCTGGGGTGGGGGGCTCTGGCGGGGATTTAAAGAGCCCCAGAGCTCCAGCCACCTCTACTGCCCCGGCCCTTTAAATCCCCGCTGGAGCCCTGCTGCCAAAGCCCTGGGGTAGCGGCGGTGGGGCTCCGACGGGCATTTAAAGGGCTGGGGCGGTAGCGGTGTCTGGAGCACCGGGGCCCTTTAAATCCCAATGGAGCCCAGGCACCGCTACCCCAGGGCTAGGGCAGCAGCGCTAAGGCTGGGATTTAAAGGGCTCGTGGCTCCGGCAGCTGCTACCACAGCGGAGCCCCAGGCCCTTTAAAGCTCTGTCAGAGCACCGGGGTACCGGTGGCAGCCAGGAGCCCCCAGGGCTCTTCAGTGATTTAAAGGGCCCAGGGATCCGCTGCGGTAGTGGCAGCTGGAGCCCTGGGCCCTTTAAATCGCCCCCGAGCCCCGGGGCTACAGCCGCCTCTGCAGCTGATAGCTCGGGGGTGATTTAAAGGGCCCCGGGCTCCCAGCCGCCACTACCACAGCTGGAGCCCTTGCCCTTTAAAGGGCCTGGGGATTTAAGGCCCTGCCTCTTCCGGTTGAGGCCACGCCCCCTGCTCAAGACTCCGGCATACCGGAAAGTCCTCTAACTTACTTTCACCCCTGGCTAAAGAGTCAACTGTAGAAACAGGTTTCAGAGTAACAGCCGTGTTAGTCTGTATTCGCAAAAAGAAAAGGAGTACTTGTGGCACCTTAGAGACTCACCAATTTATTAGAGCATAAGCTTTCGTGAGCTACAGCTCAGTTAATAGTGGAAGAAATTAGATTGCAGTGAGTTTGAGGCCAGTGGCTTTGTCACTGCTGTAAATGAACAAATGTTCCCGTTGTGCACATGCCCTACTAAAAATTGGTGTTTAATTGCATTTTTTCTACTCTGTGAGCTATTGCTTTAAAATCAGGGATGGGGTGTTTCAATTTGATTTTTCAATACCTGGGAAAGTGTGGTTTAGTAGTAGAAAGCCAGGCACACACTGTGTTGTGAGTTTCCCACACGGAGCTGTCTAAGCACCTCAGAGCTTCAACTGCAGCACCAACCCCCTATTCCAGTCCTGGACCACACAGCTTAGTCAATGGACATGAATCCTAACCTTCAACCACACATGCTGTCTGTATGCCACCCCTTCTGCCCCCCATTCCCCCACTGTATTTCAGTGCTGAACAGCAAGACTTTTGGATATTCCTACTCGAGGGGTGCAAAATAATCAGAAATATCAACTATTTCTACACGAAGTTGTAGAGGAAGCGTTCCAGCTTCAAGCACCGTACAGAGGATACAGGGCACTGAACTGAGACTCAGGTGACTTGGGTTCTATTCCAGCTCTGCTTAAGACTTCCTGCATATCCTTAGTATCCCTGCCCATAAAATGGGGCTAATGATGCTTAAAGATATTGGTAAAGTACTTTAGGCACATCAGATAAATGCTAGCAAAGTATTAAGGGAGTTTCCAACACTTGGTCGCTAGGACAATGCAGTGCTAGCTTCTACGGTAACTTAGTTTATCTTAGTAACTTAAGAGTCCAGAAGCACCAGTCTGAATCTGGTCCTCACCGTGTTACATACACTAAAAACACCTAGGTCTTATAAACACTTGGACATTTTGCTACTTTAGTTAAAATAGCAACATCCTCTTGTGTAGGCAATTATACCAGCGTAGCTTAATTGACTTCAGAAACTGAAATAAGCTATACTGCTAACTGTGACTACATTCAGCTTTTAGGGGCATAACTTGTTGGCAAAAACTCACACCCCAATACATGTAGTTATGCCAGTAAAACTTGAAACGTAGAGCCGCCCTTGGAAGATAGCTGCTGGAGAATGAACTCTGTTCTTCTGAAGTGGATTTGCCCAATGACTTGGCATATGCAGAGGAACTGGTTGCAAGAGTGCCCAGAATACCACTGTACCAATTCCACTGGCACCTCTTTGGAAGTGCTGTGGGACCCAGCACAAAGGGTTCTTGTAGTGCATCTGAGGAGGACTGACTGTGGCCAGATTTGAGGCTCTAATGAGAAGATCCTATGCAAGTGTGAATCTCATGAAGGTAATTCATACCACTGTCTCAAACAGAACCATCCTCTGTGCCTATTGCAAAACTGGCTCACTTACAGTTCTCACACTCCCTTATCCCTGCCTTGCGCCAACCTAAACATCTGTTACTTCATTTTAATGGATCTTAAATATCTGAAGATCCTTGAGTTTTAATTACCAAAGGCCCAATAAAAATTTCAACCAACAGCTGCTGTCAGTGAGTACCCCACTGGAGACAGCCATCATGTGGAACTGGGATGGGAAGACACAGAATGAGTATAAAACATTGATCTGGATTGTTGCAGTTACTAGGGGAGCTCACTTCATGCCACTGGCACCTACAACTCTTAGCGTCAGTTGGAAAAAAAAGAGGGGGGAGAGAGAGATGCTGAGAAATAATCACCATCCATTCACACCCGGTGCACCGTTCCCAGCCCCAGCATGAAATTAAGAAAGCTGCAGTTCTCAGGAATATCATATCATCTCCCCCCAGTTACTCCCGCTACAATATGGAAACAAGTTAGTCCTCCTCCCTATATTCCTGGGCTACATAAAGCCTTTGCATCTATAGAAATCTTCCCTTACGCTTGAGGCACTCAAGCGAGGAGTTGATCCTGTAATTCATTAATTTCTCTGAGGAGGAACTTTATTGTTCTGAAGGAAAACAAGTGACCTTAAACAACCGTCTTCCAAATTAAATAGCATCAGTTTTCCCCAGCGAGCTGAAAGAAATTGATCCAGAGTGTTACAGAGAATTATTGTACAGCCAATGTCTCTCAGGCCCAAGGCACAGGAAGTACGATGCAGGGTTAATGCAAAGAGTAAAAAGCACACATTTCTTCCCCTCCTCCCCCAGAAAACAAAATGTCACAACACTGCATGTGCAAACAATACCATGCCATGGTCTGCCTCCAGAATGGAGAGAGTGGTTCTGCCACTAACTTGCTGTACAACGCTGGTCAAGTCACTTAACCTTTAGGTTATCCATGTGTAAAATAGGATACTTACCTACCCCAGGGTATGGTTGAGAAGCTAATTTGTTTGTGAAAGGTAGAATATGTGGGGTTTCATCTGCTATGTTATGCAAGGAATACAAGTCAACAAGCTACTGCCAAATAGAAAACAAGCACCACTGCATGCCCCAAAGTTTTTTTTCTTCACACAATCTTTTTGCAAAAAAGTTGCAACGGAAAAAGTGTCCCAAGCTGCAGTATGGCTGTAGACTGCGTTTTCCCGATCCACAAATCTTTATGCACATGAGTAGCAAATGCTCAAGTCAGCAAAGGTTTGCACGACTGGGTCCATTGCTGAGTGCAGAGTGACTACGAGTAAGTCTTGAAAGAGAATTGACGATTCCTACAATACTTGGTATGGGAAGACTCTCACTAAAATATTCTGTGCATTCTAAAGACCACCTCAACTAGCAACCCAACATCTCTAGCATGGTTTGGTTTGGCTTTAGATTTCAGGACTACCCACATAGACTTGCTAATACCAGAGATTAAATTGCAAGTTATTGAGAAGAAGGATAATCTTGCAGTTAAATCACTTAAGACCTCTCTGCCTCTGTTTCCCACCTGTAAAAGGGGTACTTTGAGACTTAATACATGAGAGTTTGAAAAATGCTCTGAGGATCTCTGAAAGCGCCAAGTACACTCATTTCTGGCTTTGTGAGAATCGTAAAGTGCTGCTCAGGATTTAGCAGTTTGCACAGGTGTATTCTGCCTGTATGCAAAAGAAAAACACAAGTTAAGGGGAAATTCTCCAATTTGTTTTTCAGCTGAATTGCATTATTTCTGGCAATCCTCCACAGCAGCAGAGGGCTCTTTACAAATACCCAAATGCTACTAGAAACCTTCCCAGTCTGCATAAAAGAAAGAAAAACTGAACACATCAGCAGCTTTTCTCTCATCTGTTTTGAAAACAACTTTTCTCTCATCTGTTTTGCAAAAGCTTCAAGCTCATTAAGCATAAACAGAACCAGAGGCAAGGCTGAGCATGGTCTGTGGGTAGCTTACAGGGGAAATCTCTTTCCAGTAGTGCAGAAAATATAAGCAACCCAAAATGATCTTTGGTCCCACTTTACTATTATCCACAGAAATCTGGAGCAAATCCTAGTAGTAAGCATCACAACTTGGTACCTCACTGAGGTAAAAATTGACATGCATTGCTACTGTTGATGCATCCCAAATGAAATTAAATCAACACATTTTTTTAAGTGTTTGCATAAAGCCACTGAGATGAGTTTCACTGCTAATGGCAACCCTTGAAATATTTCTAGTGACACTGGTAGGTTTGGTCAGCGCTACCGTGACTCAGTTCTGCTTTATTCCCTCCAAAATATACTTTCTGAATGCTCCACCGTAATGTGTTCGGAGAAGTGCCCGACATCAGTTCTGAGTAGCAAAAACTAGCAGAGTTACTATCTGCAAACGGATGCTATCACTCAGTCCAATGGGCCAGCTCCTGATGGCATGAGGATGGATGGGAATAAAGGCTTTAATGCATACTACATCTTTGGGAGTGAAAAGAGAGCATACACCAACCAACTCTCCACATCCCCTCTGCTAGGAGAGGATGAGAATCTGCAGTTGCAACCATCTACCTTCATCTCTACAGGGATTGGGGAGATGGAAAGGAGTACAGGACTTGGAGCCAATAACCAAGGTAAGGAATAATCAAGGTAAGGAAAGCTGCCCCAAACTCTGGAACCTGTGTTGGATCAGGAGATTCCTTTTAAAGAGCTGCAGGAAACTGTTGTCAGTGATAGGAGAAAAAAGACCGGTTCCGAGCTCCAGCCAGAAAGGGCTGGGTCTGGTGGCTTTGGATGGACAGACAGGGGCAGAAGGAGAGCTCCGTGTGTGGCAGAAGGACCAGGGCTGACTATGAGCTTATGTTATGATTGTGGACTTCATTCCAGGAATTCTCTGAGGACTGTTTGAACAATTTTTGTTGTTAAACCAGCATGTTCTATATTTGTCTGCTAATTATTTCAACAGCACATTTAGACTTGCCCGATTGAGAAATGAGAACCCAGGCAAATCTGCACCCTCCCAGAGCAGCTCATCAGGACTTGTAGGGACTAAGACTAAAACTTAAATTTAATAAAGCAAAACTGTTACCACCATGATAACTGTCATGGTCTCTGGGTAGGCTGCCCCTTCTGACATCCGTTTTCCAGAACCCCAAGTGTATTCCTTTCAAGTGGCAGACCTGTGTCCCCACTTCTCTTTGGCACAGGGCCCCACAGTCCAACTCCAGTTAAAAGTAACAGTCCTCCACACATATTGTCTTGCCTATGCCTGGCATTCCTCTCAAACGCAAAGTAGACATGGCTTAGCCTTGATGTCTGCCCCTGTTCTCTCTTGGACCAAGTTGTAAACTGATTCTTGCAGATCATGTTTCTCAGTCTCTGGGTCAGACTGAAGCCTACTCTCTGTGCATATCTCTGTCAGCTTCCATCTGAGCTGACAACTTCCCCCCTCCTGTTCTGCCAGGGGCACCTTTAACAGATCAATGTCTTTTTGATCTCCAGATTCTCAGCCTTTGCAAACAGCATTGTCCCCAGAGTCAGGGCTGAGGAATCCCTTTTCATGGTTATAAACCTGGCTCTTGTTTGACGTCCTTATCTAGGCAATAGTTTTGC
Source organism: Lepidochelys kempii (assembly GCF_965140285.1). Lineage (NCBI taxonomy): Eukaryota > Metazoa > Chordata > Testudines > Cheloniidae > Lepidochelys > Lepidochelys kempii. The sequence continues at coordinate 23,716,996 of NC_136392.1, read as the reverse complement.
CTTTCCTGGCTCCTTTAACAACCCATTTTGGTCTAGCTCTATGCATTCAGGCACGGTAATATCCCACAGATATAATGAGGGGCATATGTTATTTAAAATAAATAAAATATTTCCGAGTTCTCCACTATAACAAGTAAGCAAACAGTGTCATATAACCATGTAAAATCTTGGCAGCAATATTGATTCTAATTTCACTGATACCAGGCATGGTATTGTCTAACCCTATTATCACTGAAAAAAGAAAAGAAGGACTTGTGGCACCTTAGAGACTAACAAATTTATTTGAGCATAAGCTTTCGTGAGCTACAGCTCACTTCATCAGATGCATGCGATGGCATACTTTCCTCATACTTTATCACTGGCATACTTTGTTCATTAAAAGAAAATGTTAAGTTCTAATTCACAAATATTTGCTGAAAGGATTTTTCAGAATGTATTTTCAGTTGAAATAAGAATTCAATTTACAATACTGGCAGTATTGGTTTTCATTCAGTCAGGGAAATACCACCATGTCACTAATCAACTTGGTGAAAATTTAAGATTGCAAATACAAACTTCTTTTGTAAAATATAGGCCAGGCAACCATTTTTAGCTGAACAAAGACGCCAATTCTCAAGCAAAAACACGGAGAATGTTGTGATCTCTTTGCAGACAACTCAGAGAAAAAGTCAAAATTCACCAACTACTTTTGTTGCAAAGCATATGCTCAGACCTATTCCAAGGTCGTCAATCGAGTACTTTTCTTGTAATTTTAAAAGTCTCTCTCTCTCTCCCCAATCACTGGCATCATTCAGGAGTTGTATGAGCGAAGACTATCAAGGTCACGCTCTTGCAAACAATAACATTTTGACAAAGCGGATATTCTCTGCATTTTTATTGTTTGAATTTGTTGAGATTTTTACAGAAAATTATTCATATCCATGGTACTATTGTATGCACAAAGTCTAGATATAGATCATAGCACGAATGCAAGAGATTGTCTTAGCCATATACCAAAAACAAAAGCAGCAGCTGCCCAGCACGCTAAGAAAGGAGAACAGAAAAGCAGAAGCACCAGGGAACAGCAGATGCAGCAGAGGAAAAGCAGAGCTACAGAAACCCTCCTCAATCAGTTTTAAGGACTAAACAACAAATCTATTGATGTTGATGTCAGTGGAAAGACAGCATCTGTCGGACTGCCACTGATTTCAGTGGGTTGTGGATCATGTAATTCAAGGGGAAAAAACAATGATGTACTAGAGGTTAGACATCTTATTCAAGAATCTGATTTAAATTCCATTGATTTGCCATTGCCTTCAGTGCATTTTGGATCAGGCCCTTAAAGAGAAGTGCTTTACCAGTAACACAAGTATATTGGAGGTCACACTGGTTTTTAAATACTAAGATTTCAAAACATTTTCAGTTCTGAAATGACAGTTTCATGCACTCAAAACAGTCACTTTTTAACCTAAACTTATTACTAGTTGTGTTCTAGCAAAAGGTGAACTCTGTTGGAAAGTTTGTACAAAAATCCATCCAGTTGGAGGGTGTTCTTAAAAGCCTTTTCTTCCTCCCCCAAACAGCTGAATTTTGAAACAAGCTCAGCATGTAAATATGCAGTTAAACTTGAGAGAAAAAAATGGTTTTAAAAGCAAACTCACAACCATATAAAAATGTGAGAGGGAGGATGTACATTGGAAAACATTAGGATACATTGCACCTGTGTAGAGGGACAACCACGCAGCTAAAAAGGATTGCAAGAAGCAACAATCTCAGCTGTGGAAGCAGGAGATGGTTTCTCAAACTCAAGGAGCACAAGTGAAATGAAAAGGGTGCTGTAGCTTACGGACAGCAGAGCACTTAGCTCCAGCCTAACAAATTTACAGCACCTTTAGGCCAGCAGTCACTAGTAAAAGATTCCCTACATTACTAGTTGCGATCCAGGGAGCCCCTGAATGCCAACGGGCAGAGGGCGCACCACACCATAACTCTCATCAGGCCTAACACATTCATTTGCCACAACTTGCTGCCATCATAATCTGTATCCAACAGGTGTTGTGTAAGGTGTCTCTCATGCAAACTGGTAACATGCAATACTCCTCATGACCAGTGTGGGGTATGTACAGGTGGTGTATAAAGAAGTATAGCTTTGTGCTGGAATATGTTCCTCAAATGTGTTTGGCAGCCAGTGTCGAAGCACAGCCTGTCCTAGACAAAGGACTATTGTTTTGAAGGCTTGACTATCTCTCCAGTGTAAATTAAGTATGGTGGATCTAAGACAATAACAAGCACATTTACATTCAAGGTAAACAAAGTCATCAGGCAAGCAAGTGGGGGAAGGTGACCACTTAATCTCCGGGGTGGGGGGGTGGAAACTGCACCCCCAGAAAGCCTTCCTGCCTCTTGAAATGGGGCCAATGAACTTTCGGAAAATATAAGTGGAGGGGGGGAAAAAGCCAATTTTGTCATCCTTCACCTGAGGAGACAAAGAAACCAAACTCTGGGCTCTGAGTTGGATCCTAGCTAAAGCCTGACCAGCCATGCTGGAGTAATGACTGTGTTGAGAAAACTACTTTGAATAAAAGACTCTAGTTTGCTAAGTTTGATTTTAGACTTAGAAGGGTATTTTTACTTGTTTGTGTTTGTAACTATTTTTATCCCTGTTCCTTCTACTCCCTATCACTTAAATTGAGGTTCTATGGTTATTAAATATGTTTTACTTTTATAAAACCAGCTCAGTGCTGTATATTAAAGGGTAAAATCCTCACCTAATCTAGCAGGCTGGTGTGTATTGTCTCCTTGGAAGCAGCAAACTAGATAACTTCTGTGAGGGTCCAGTGAATGGGACTAGGCACTACAAGAGACTGTTGGTGACACCCTGCTAGGAGTGACTAGGCTGGTAAAAGCCAGGGAGAGGCTGTTGTGCTGTGAAAGTGTGCAACTGGTGTCAGGCCTCTGAGAGGAAGCTGATCAGCACAGAAGCACCCAGGGTTACAGGGCAGATGATGACAACCCCTTACTAGTCTGGGTGAACCTCCACAGCATCATACCAGTCATGCTCCATCAGCAGTAGCAATGACAGAAATGCCAGCATAGACCGAGCACTACCATTTACTGTGGGGAGGGAGCAATCTAACAGTCTCTTGTCCATAAGTAGACAACATAAGGTACCTCTATGAGGTGATTGTTGGGTGGCTGAGTGTATGGGGCTTGAAGGCTGCATGGAATAGAGGCGGTCTCTAATCTGCAGTAGGTCACCTAAATATCCGGCTACAGAGCCTGTTACAGTTTGCTATATCTAAGCTAGTTTACATGTGAAATTGCACAGAAATGTTATGCTAGAACCTGGCAAGATGAGTTCACAGTGAGAAGATCAACAGTAAAGCCAGAGTGGGTGCTCACTTGTTATGGAGCAGCAGAAATTCCAACATTAGCTTCCTCTGTGCCTACAGGCAGCCCAACCGTATGCAGGACATCAGCTAGATGAACCTGTCTCCCAATGAGCAGCCAGAGCCCAGTCATCATGGGCCAGCTCACGCTTCCCTCCTCCCGATATCCACTTATGCTTAAGGAGAGCAACTACTGCTCTAATAAAGATATGGCAGTTCTTCTTGGATGCTAAACAACTGCAGCTGTCACTGCTTTGACACCTTTAGCTGGCCATGTACCCTAATTGCAACACATGGAGGTAGATTTGAGCGCAGGAGCTGGTGTAGCTCTCCATTAACCTTCACTAGGTGGACTCAGAGTGCACATTATCCCTGGCTTCTCGGTGCCTAACCTGAGGTGCATAGACTACCTTATAAATGCATGTTGGAGTACCAATATGTTCTCTAAAAGCATAATATATAAAGACGACTCCTTGTCTTTTTGCATGAGATTTTGAGTGTGTAGAATTGAAAAGTGTGAAATTAGTGGGTAATTTGGATTTTGGGAACTAAGCTATAGAGCTATGTTCATATCTCAATTTTGTGTGAAAAAAATTAAAAGTATTCAGCATCTGCTATAATAATAATTAACAATAGTTGATGTTATGTGTCAGCTCCTGGGGCTGCTTTTAAAACCATCTCAATTTGTTTTCTGAGCAACAGAACATGTGCACCATCCTAGAATTCTAGAGCAATATAAAATTCTTATGAGTCATTCCTGTTCCCATTTTTAGCTGGGGTGTGTGCGAGGGAGATTCCAAAGTTTCAATCTTGTCAATTACAACACAGTGAGGATTTTCCAAATACTCCTCTGTTAGCTTGCGCCCTGATCCAGTTCTCTTGCTGTCAAGGGCAAACTTTCCAATAACGTAAACCATTTGCTGGGACAGTTTGTACAAAATCTTCCCTTATGATAGTGGGTGGTAGCACTGCCATAATTGATGCTGAGCAGGATTTCCATTTTAATGGGGTGTAAAAGGTCCATAAAAGGTATTTTGAATTAGATTTAGAGGATCAACTGCAAATGCCTACTGTGGTTTTCTATGGCAGTTCGTGATGATAAAATGAGTCAGTTTTGACTATTTCAACATGCCTTTTGACTAGAATTTTTCTATTGTCTCATGCTTTTTCTTTGGATCCCTTCATAAAGCATCGTGACAGTCTGAGGCATGAAATTAAATATGTGATTCTTCCAGTCTACTCCTTGCAAAGATTTTTTTGTTAAAAGTTGCAACTCTGCTTGCAAAAACAGTTATTTGAGATTTAAGATGTTAGTTTTGAATAATATTGTTGCACTGTTCCTGAGAAGGTTGATATTGTTACTGATCACAACGTATAATGTTGCCTAAGAGTTAGGTCAACATAATGTTGCTGAATACAAACTAAGGGTAGTGATGGAATTATCTTGACAATGTATCAGACACTACTTAAGGCTGCAAGACAGGATTTCAGAAGACACAATTGTAATCAACATTAAAACAGTGATGCTGTTTGCCCCACTGAAGCCACTAGACCACAAAAAAGGATTAATTACATCCGGAAGGGTGGAGATGTGGAGGATATGGGCCTGCTCTGTATTAATTTAGGATTCCTATATGATTGATTGCTGTAAGGGATATTTCCTGACTATGGCATTAAGCCAAAAGTGACTGTTAAGAAAAACCAGCAGGAAATGAAATGATGACGGGAGATAAGATGCTTCCCCGGGGGGGGACGGCGAGGAAGGGGAGGAGAACCGCCCAAGATGTCAGCACTGTTAATTGGGTTAGGCCCAACCCATGGCAGGTAGTGTTGGGCCCACCTGCCATGTCAACACTGAAAGGCTTATTCTGCCAGGGCTGGGAGTCTAAAATCAAAGGACATAACAGTTAAAGTCTCTCTTTGGAGAGAGAGAGGGATCAGTTGTCAAGGATAATTCAGCGGAACAGGTGAATATAGAGAGAGAGACAGAGAGAGAGAGAAAGAAACTGCAGGAGGAGTCTGAAGAAGCTGGGCTGGAAGCTCTAGGTAGATAGGCCTGCATGTGGATTTATTTTAAAATCCTTATTCCTTAATGCTATACAGTGTTTGTACTGTTATGAGCAAATAATACTGTTTTGAAAAGGATGCTTGGTCACTCTGTATATGCCGCCAGTCACAGCTCTCGGAGGGCAAACCTGCACTGTACTGTACTGAACCTAAATTGGGCTCGCTGAGGTACACAGGGGTCTGTAATGCAAGGCCTGGTCTAAGAGTCAGAGAATCACAGGATTTTGCTCCAAAAGAAGTCAAACGCTTGGGTACTTGTCCATTGTGGGAATGCAGAGACCCAGACAGAGGGCATTGGCACAGCCCATCCTGAACTGTGACAGAGGTCACCAAGGATTTGCATAGAGAAGTGAATTGGATGAAGTTGGTGTCAGTCGCTGCTTTTTGGTATGTGCTGGAGACAGAGGTGAATGCACCTCCTAGGGTGAGTTAATTTAGTGTTGGAGGCAACATGGAGGTGGCAAAAAATGCCGGAGACTTTTCCATGTTATTTCCATGCCTTACGGAAGGTGGGTGGGCAAAGTGCATCCTGATGCAACCTTAACTGTGGCTACACAGAACTTTTCTGTGTTAATGAGAGATGCACATTTTAGACGGTTCCTTTAAGGAGCAAGGAAAGACTTCTCCCCCTCTTGTAGGCAGACTAATATTGCATTTTGCTGACTGGCTCCATTGCCATGCAAAGTAGTCTCCTCTATAAAACAAGCACAAAGCTGCTTTCCTCTTCTTTCATTAGAAATAGAGCAGGAAATTTTAAAAAAGCCTAATTAGCATTTATCATAGCTTCCCAGGTACAACCTCCACTTATCTCCCAGCAACTTAAAGAGAAGGCTTTTCGAGAGGCTAGTGATAAAGAAGACATTTAGCATTTCATCTCAGCACACTATTTTAGCAATCTGGTTCACTCCTAGCCTGTCACTGTCACCGTGTAACTTGCAAGAGATTGAAGCACCTTGAAAAAATCTGCACAGTTTAAGACCTTTTATTAGACAAGTTTTCGCAAACTTGCAGTTCATGATTCACATAGACAGCTAATGCTTGCAAAGGCATTCTAGTCATTTCAACATCATGTCACTTTCAACCGGCAGCAAAGGGGGCTTCCTGGTTGAGTACGGGTCAAAGAGCACATGAGAACTGTCATGTAAAGTCAGAGTGGAGATGTAGGTGAATATTTAAGACACTGTTTCACCTTTTACTCACTTAACTGTAACTTCTCTGCATGTCTCTCTTCTGTTGGATCAGTGACCTCTGGCTCTTGAGAGCAATGATAGTCAGCTTTACCCATACACAAGGCCTGAACAGCATCTTTGGCATGCATAGGGGGCAGTGAAAGGGGTTATTTCAGGGGCAGGCAAATTTTTTGGCCTGAGAGCCGCATCGAGTTTCCAAAATCATATGGAGGGCCGGTTAGGGGAGGCTGTGCCTCCCCAAACACCCAGGCGTGGCATGGCCCCTGCCCCCTATCTGACCCACCCCCCGCTTCTCACCCCCTGACGCCTCCCCCCGGGACCCCTGCCCCATCCACCCCCCCTGCTCTCTGTCCCCTCACAAGCCCCAGATCCCCCACCCCTAACTGCCCCCCGCTGCCCCCCAACCTCCCCCTCCTTCCTGATTGCCCCCCGGGACCTCTGCCCCCATTCAACCCCCCTGTTCCCCGCCCTCTGACTACCCTGACCCCATCCACACCCGCACACCTTGACCATCACCCCGAACTCCCCTGCCTTCTATCCAACAACCCTCCCCCGCCTCCCCAGCTCCCTGGCCCCTTACTGCGCTGCCTGGAGCACTGGTGGCTGGCGGCGTGGCTGCACCAGGACAGGACAGGCAGCCATGTCGCCCGGCTGGAGCCAGCCACCTACCGTGCAGCTCAGAGCACTGGGTCACGCCACAGCTCTGCAGCTGCGCTGCCTGGCAAGAGCTCGCAGCCGCGCCGCCCAGAGCATTGCGCTGGCAGTGCAGTGAACTGAGGCTGCGGGGGAGAGGGCAGCGGCGGAGGGGCCGGGGGCTAGCCTCCCAGGCCAGGAGCTCAGGGGCCAGGCAGGAGGGTCCCGCGGGCCAGATGTGGCCCACGGGCCGTAGTTTGCCCACATCTGGGTTATCTGATCAACTGATCCTGCACTAATTAGAAAAGTATCAGGTTCCCATTTTTTTCTTCACCACAAAGTTTGACGCCATTTGCTCAAGTCAATCACCACGTTATACTAAGATTATGTAAGGAAGCAGCATAAACTGAAGGTGCGATTCCCTGCTTGCATGCACAGATATGCACTACCTCGATAACAGCTAGTGCAAGTATTACAGCAGGGCAGCCACAACGGCGTGGGCAGCAGCAGGGCTGAGTGCGTACCCCCAGTGTTCAGGAGGGTTTGTACTCAGCACAGGTAAGCCGTACCTTTGCTGCCCGTGCTACCGTGGCTACGCTATTATTTATACTTGCGCTAGTTCTCATGGAGCTAGTGATAATGCACGTACGCAAGCTGGGAATCTTACCCATAGCTTGCAGTGCAGCTGTAGCCTTAGCAGAACATGTTCCTAGGCCAGAACATGGAGTCTAATAAGGTTTCCCCGCCCCCCACACCTGCGAGGGAGAAATGGGCAGAAGGCTAGCGGCTACTGCTCTAGCTGGTTTTGGAAGGAACCCAAAAATCTAGTCTGGGCCAGGACAATGAAACACTAGCAGAGAAGTGTTCACACATGAAGTCTGCACAAGTGTTGGGTAAGGAGATGTTTGCCCTGGTCCCCACTGCCCACGACCACTCCATCTCTATTCATTTGGTAGTGTTACTTAGAGACATTTCATACTGGCTTCTGTGCCTTCAAAATCTGTCTGGCACTGGAAATGGACAAACGGATTCTACCTGCTGAATTTGGTTCTCAAGATATCTGCAGCGCCACCAGAGCCAAGAAGTCTGATCTCATGAAATTTGTACCCCAGCTTTGAAGAGGTTCAGGTACTACACTGATGCTTCAGGTGCTTAGCAAAAATAAAACTTTATAAGGTTCACCTATCACTAAAAATGAAAGATTAGGGCTACATAACATACAGAGGCATGGCGAGACTGTGCTGCTATGTAGCCAGCTGTGTTCTAATGAAGCTGTGAGCTCATCTACTCAGACCTAGTACTGAATCTTGCTTCTGGGAGCATATCTTTGCATCTCACTCTCTAATGGGGTTCTTTTCCTCCTTTCCCCAGCAGGAAAGCCTGGCCACGTGACATGTTTTTCATTTTCTACCACAACCACAATCTCCTTTCTACAGACAGACTAATCTGCCAGGCACTGCATTCACAATGCACAGACAATAAAAACACAAGCCAAACAAGAAAAGCCCACTTTTGATGCCATGTCCAATCTCATGGGGAAACTACAATCTGTAAACAAACACACCACTTGCAAAATCCCAGCCACTCCTTCACTCTATAAACAAACAGCAGAGCTGTACGTTCTTTCCAGGATAATATTTGAGAGCCAAGAGTAAAATTTGTAGATTTCATATTCTAAAATTCCTCTCCCTTTCTTCCAGTCTCTTGTTGAAAGGAACTGTCAGGAAGATGATGAGATTCTGGAAAGAAATGCTAAGACCGCTAGGGAGACATGCAATGAAGAACAAAAAAAAAAAAAAAAAAGAGAGAGAGAGAGAGAAAGTAAAACAATCTGACAATATATCTCAATGCTGACACCCCAGATCTGCTGGGGCAGTTGTGATACCCAGTCTGAATGCTGAAAGTCATTCCCATGGAAAGTTTTCCCCTCAACAACATCAGCAGCAAAGCACCTCATTGGCTGTCTACAGTGACCATCAGAAGGAAAAGTGTGTGGCCATTTCCCTTCCCCTAGCTCAACAGATAACACAAGAATCCATTGATCTGGGAGGGTGAAGCTCTGACATCCATGGCATAGATCCTGCTGACTGTAGTGGTGGAACGGGGACCACAAATTTTTAGGTTTAGCCTGTTTCTACTCTTGTTAAGGCCTGAGGACAATGTTAATATGCAACATTAGCAGGGAATGGAAGCCCTTACATAATTTGTTAGATTTTGATCAAAGGATCAGTCTGAAGAACATAAGATTTACTATAAGTGATCAGACAATCGTGACCAAGTCTGCATCCATAATATGTAATAGCTAATGCTTCAGGAGATATCACCCACGCTCTTTCCCCCCAGTGATCTAACCATTTGTGCAATATTGTATGGGTTAACAGGACATTTCTTCTTGGCCCCCTCCATGTACTCAGCTTACTCTGAGGCAGAAGCACCAATTACCTTACTTTAGATCCCAAGCCACAGAGTTATCAGTCAATGGAACTTGTTAGCCAGACAGTGAAATAACCACACCTTAAAAACATCCTACTCAATCGCAGGGAACCACCCGCATGGAGTAACCTGTAGAACTGAGGCCTAATATCCTAGTTTAGAGTGCAGACCTAGAGAATCATATGCAAATTTGTTGTATGGTGCCGTCAGTGCCAGCTTCGTTCTGTCTCCAATTCCCTCCAGAGTAGTTTATTGGCCTGCATAATCCCTGGTTTCTATAGAAACAGAAATACTGTAGTAAAAAGCGGAAAAAAAAAATTAAATTCTGTCAGCGTACGAAGATTGATGTTTGGGGTTTGTGTGCACGTCGCGCACACGCAGGGCCTTGTGTTATTTAGTCTCGGCTTCAATTCCTACCCTTCTGGTCTCCTCTGATATTTATAAGCACTGTGCTCTAGTAACCTTCACCCCTTCTTAGCAGCCACCTCCCTTTGCTGCCATGACAATGAGCGAGAGTGAGGTGAGAATGGGTTTATATATATATATATATATATACACACACACATATGGCACGTGTCCTCATCAAAATCAGGAAGAGGCCCAGCTGCTGACCAAAGAGGAAAACATGTCCTAATTAGTTTAAAAAATCCCCTTTGGATAGTGCTCCCTGAATAGCAAAGGCTACCCTGGGGGCTCTTTGCTATGCAAGTGACGTAACCATAGAGAGAGTCATTCAGAAAGCAAGAAACTAGATCAAATTCCATAGTACATCTGATGTATTATTCCAATGGGTTATAAATCACTCATGTTTCCCGACTGATGAAAGGGTAATTTTATGACCAATTAATGTAATGTACTTAAGTAAACTAAAATGAGGGTGTCAGACCAGTGAACCAGTTAGTCCACTATCCTGCCTCCAGCAGGAATCAGCTTCAGAGGAGGGTGTAGGAAACCTTACAAATTAATATTATGCAATAACAGGTCCATGGGGAAGAAGTCTGTTCCTAACCCCAAGCAGAAAATGATTGGCTGATGTCCTAAAGAACAAAGGGTTTATATTCCATATAGAATTTCATCCTAGATATTTTAACTGTGTATATTCATATAAATGTCGAATCCGTTCAGTCCTAGTAAACTCTTTCCCAAATATATCTTGTGACACTGCACAAGCTAATTGTATGTTCTGTTTCTTTCATCAGTGCTAAATGCATTGCCTTCTAATTTTTGTGGCTGTCTCTTTGTTCTTGTAGTGAGTAGTGGTAAATAGCAGCTCATGAAGAACTAAACAGTGCACAGATGGTGCATTCCATTTCCAATGTTGCATTGTGTATTCCAACTCAGATATGTAGAACAAAGAATAGAAGATCAGTTCCTTGCTTTTTCATACTGGATTGGTTTATCAATGTGTAATCAGTAACGAGAGCGCACAGAAGAAAGGAGTTTGAAGAAGGGACATGAATGAGGCAAGGGACGATGCTTGGTTAACAGGGCTAGGGAGAGAGTTGTAAGCAAATGGGGTAATACAGAAAAAGTGTGATGCTAGAAGCAGGAAAAGGACTAAGGGGTTGGCAGGAAGCTTGGGAATAGTATAGGTAACAAGAAAGGAAGAGAAATTAATGCAAAGATATCAGCTGGGGTATAGGCCTGGCAATTTGTGTTTGAAGCAGGAGGCAATTGAGATATATAAGAAGGATTTTGAAGAGAGGTCTGATCTGGTCAGAATAGTGGGAGATGATGTCATCGTTTGTGGTAGCAATCTGAATACACTGGATGGGGACTGAGGTGAGAGCCAGGAAGGCCATAGAGGAAGAGGTTATAGGGAGGACATGCAGGAGGTTCCAGTTCCTGGTTCCAGTTCCCTCCCACAGGTCAGCAGAGGTTCCAATGAGCCAAAATGAAAATCCCCTTTTATTGTGCAGGAAATCCACAAAGCAAACTAAAACCCAGTTATCAGAATTCAAACCCAGTGCTGGCTACCCAATGTAAACCAAACAGTAGCCAAACAGACAACAATGTCTGAGATCTGATTTCCACAGACTGCTCAAGGAGAACTCCCCTGCCACCCCAAATTTCAGGAGAAAGGGAGAACAGTTTCCCTAGCACCCTCTCCTCTCACAGGCTGCCATCTTTCTATGGACTCTTTCATTAGCTACTAAGTGCAGTTCCCATCAGCAAATCAAGTTCCAGTGGGATCCTTCTACCTTCTCTCAATTTTCTTGGACCCTGGTGCCCCTTCTGTCCCACTGTTTAATTTGATGCTATTTCATTATATCAGCACAATGGAGAAGGGGCATGACTACAGGAGCCCAAAAAAGACACACACTGCTCATCATAGAGCTGCTATCCTCTCAATTCTATACATTATAAATATCCTTCAAAAATACTGCTAGAGGGGTACTGGTACACTCATTCCTGGGTAAGGCTCTCTCCTTGAGGAAGCTGGTACACAAAGGTAAAGTAAACAACTCAGACACATTTTCTTGTGCTCCGTAAGTCACATAATAAGAGCGAGAAGGGGGGGATGGTAAATTAATACCATCCAAATGGAAATAGGCTAAATTGGTCAGGAGAGAGGGATTTTATTGAAAATTAAAGCTATAAATAAAAGCCCTGACAGTATCCATCTAATTTACAGGGATACATTTGGGACAGGACTAGAACCATCACCTTCAGGAAAGTGTCCTGCTAGCAAAGACAAAGGGCCAACTGCACTACTGAAGAATCCTTATGGAGTAGTCTGAATTCCTCACACTAATAAAAACTCACTTCATTTCTCAATAATACCATGTTCCTCTTCTGTAAGGCAGAGATGGGGTGCCTGTCTGCCAGGATCCATGCCACTGAGATAGTACAGAACAATTCAGTACACTCATGGGATAGATAGCTCTCCATTTATGGGTTTTTTATTATTAAAATAGTAAAAGTTTATAAATTAGAAAAGGTCACTCATTAGTATTTCACAGGCAAAGGCAGATATCATGGAACAGGTGAATGATGGCACTTGGCTTAACTACATACATTTTTCATTCCTTGCTTCCCCCAATCCTGGAGTATGATACTATTGTCTTATTTTATGTCCGTTTCCCTCCTTTATAAATAGTGTTTCTGTGTCTGCAGGGAGTTTATAACTGCTAGCTGAAACACCAGAGCTTCTCACAAACCAGCTAAGCAAAACAAGTCTCCACTCCTCACCACCACTAGTTAGGACAAAGAAAACCTCTCTCAATGCTCACAGAAAGCCAGGCAACCAAGTCATTTCTGAACCTTTCAAAGCCATATGTATACTGCACCATTCCAGTGATTCTTAAGAATTAAAGGGGAGTAAAACAAACAGAAAAACAAAACAACGAAAACTCAACTTGATACCACACATGGCAATTGAGGCCTGATTTGAAGCCCACTGATGACTGAGGAGGAACATGATAACAGTTTTAAAGTACATAAAAGGTTGTTACAAGGAGGGCTGTGAGTGGGGAGAGCGAGGAGCTATATGAAGCACTCCATGCATTCAGGTCACTTTCCCTACCTGGGCTGCTGCTCTCCTCCCCTCCCCTCATGCAGCCCAGGAGGGGAAAGTGACCTAGATGTAGGGAGCCCTGACATCACTCCTTGCTCCCCATCCCACAGCCCACTATGCGTGAACAAAGGAGCAGCTTTCAAGGAGGGAGCAAGCAACAATGCCAGCTGCTCCATGCATCCAGGTCAGTTTCCCCACAAGGGCACAGAAGGGGTGGTGCAGGGGTTAGGGGCAAAGGGGGCCCAGTGCAGAACTGGGGCAAAAGGGGTGGGGACCCGGGGAGGGATAGCTCAGTTTTTTGATCATTGGCCTCCTAAACCCAGGGTTGTGAGTTCAATCCTTGAGGGGGCCATTTAGGGATCTGGGGCAAAAATTGGGGATTGGTCCTGCTTTGAGCAGCGGGTTGGACTAGATGACCTCCTGAGGTCCCTTCCAACCCTGAGATTCTATGACCTCACAGGGGCCAGGGGCAATGAGGGGCACCCACAAGCACCAGGGGCAATGGGGCGGGGGAGGTGCTGTACCCATGGGGACCAGAGGTGACAAAATACAAGTTCGCCTGGGGTGCCTTTTTCCTTAGGTGATCAAACTGACAATCCATGGATGCATACATCGGGGCACAGGGCCGAGCATTCTCCCGAGAATCTCACATTACCTGTGGTTCAGCTGCCCCTGAAGTGGCTTGCCTTCAAGACTGCAAGGCCTATCCATTTGCTGCACCTTTTCCTGGGTGGGCAGGACTGAGGAGGGAGGGTTTGCTTTTGTGAAGCTTACGTGTGTGGACAGGTGAGGAGGGAGCCTTTAATTAGGGTTCATATTTCAGGATTGGTTGTGGTTTTCAAATTGCATCTGTGCCTAGAGGTTGAGATGGATGCATAGTATGAGGGTGCCAAAAACATCACATACATGCCCGCAAATGAAACGATCACTGGAACTAGACACTGGGCTATATATGGCACACAAATCATAGCAAAACATTTTCAAACCTGGCTAGGATCCCTAAAGGTAGGCTCTTAAAGCCATGTTTGCTTGAACAGAGCGCTATAATTAGGCTTTGTCTAAATATACAAGTTGTACCACTTTAGCTATACCATATGATTAAAGTGGTATATTCCCCTGGTGTAGACATAGTTCTACTGGTATTCTCTGCTTACTACCCCCACTCTCTTCCCAGAAAGAACCATGCAGGATACTGCATATGATGACTCTTGGGAAGGACTAGTGATTGCCCATCACCACCTCCTGGACCTCGGTGAAAGGAAGGAGCAGGGCCTGAAAATCTGGTCCTCCTGTACTGTGGTTATTTACAGGTTTGGCAGAAGAAACCCGTCTTGGGAGAATTTTCTGCTATGTGACATCAGAAGTAGAATTCCAGCTCTGCAAATGCTGCTGTTGCAAATCTGATTTGTGAGAGCATAGAGCATGTGTTATGCAGAAAGCAGTAACGGCCTTGACAAAGAAATTGCACTAATTAAGCCTTCTCAGCACTCAGCCAAAACAGGACTGCTTTCCTCCCAGCTGAATTACATGCGAGTGGTGGTTTTTAGATCTGGCAGAACTTCACAGCTCCGACGGCTGAGAGTCATGAAATTTCCCTTAAAGAAGGGTCTGATGCAACCAGCCCAACCCTATCAGTGTGAGCATGATGAGATCACTTTGAGTCTGTTGCTATCCATGGGGGTGGACACCACCCTCCACTGGTCCTTTAAATAATTTATTTCTCCCTCCCTCCCTTCCCCCCCCCATGCAAAAACCATGGAGAGCCCTTTTCATTTGTGATATTTTAGGCCTGGTCTACATTACAAAACATTTCCATGTTTAAACTGGGTCTAACCCTTATTGACCGAGACGATACTAAACACAATTTGTCCTGATCTGCACTGATCAGTAAGTTGTGGTCAGCATCATATCAGCTAACAGACATGTTCAGATATGGTAACATTTTACAAGGCAGACAAGCTTATAGCACAAGACAATTTATCCTGGCGAGGCCATAGAGTACAGTCTGTATCCTCCTGTCACGTAGCTAAACTTCAACAACCAAAGGGGGAGATTTTCTACAGAACCTAACGGAGTTTGGGCGCCACTTGTAGAGCTTTGCAAAACAGGCTAATCTAAGTTTTTTGCTGATTTCTCCTGAATGTGGGTGGGGGGAGGGGGAAAGGAGGGAGGAAGGAAATGTTGCTTGTCGTTAATGGAGCATAACACAGACTTTTGCCCGGAGCAGAAGACTAAGACAGCAAAGATAGATAATTCAGAACAAAAAAGTGCTTTCTTGCTTCAATTAGAGGATAAAAGGGCCCCTCACAGACTCCTGTGCATTCAAAAGGGAGGGGGAGGAGACAAAGAAGTGGCAATGAAGCTTCAGGATTCCCCTTTGGTGCTGTAGCTGCTGATTACAGTGAGACATAAGAACGGCCATAGAGGGTCAGACCAAAGGTCCATCTAGCCCAGTATCCTGTTTTCTGACAGTAGCCTATGCCAGATGCCCCAGAGAGAATGAACAGAACAGTTCATCATCCAGTGATCCATTCCTTGTCACCCATTCTCAGCTTCTGGCAAACAGAGGTTTGGGACACTATCCTTGCCCATCCTCGCTAATAGCCATTGATGGACCTATCCTCCATAAACCTATCTCGGTCTTTTTTGAACCCTGTTATAGTCACATTGGGTTTTTCAACCTGCCAAGCTTTAAATGTGACAATGGGTGTGATTTTCTACTTGGTTACATCAGTGTAAATCAGGAATCACCCCACTGAGATCAATTAATCACACTGATGTCCACAGAGGAGAGTATGTTCTGTTCTATACAGGTCCTTATACTGTTCTCGTCACCATAGTACGTGAGCACCTCCCAGTAGTGTCTTAAGTGATGTGACTGACATCTGCCACGTGAGCTTTGCTCTTTCTGTCATCCTCTCCCGCAGCACAGTTTTGGTTTGCAACACAAGTGTGGAAAGGTGTGAACCCTATGGAGGGAGAGGAGTGTTCTGTTAGATTGTGGAATAGTGTCAGAAACCGTGATGGGGATGGTCAGATGTAGTGGTCGGAGCCAGCTGCTAGAGCCAGAATCAAGAGTTCAAAGTGGAGTTGGAACAAGGACTAGGAACATGGCTGAAGCAGGCTAAGGCTTGTGGCATCTGATACCACTATCAAGCAGGGGAGAGTTCCAAGCCACAAAGTGACATTGAGCAGACTGAGCTGCTGAGTCTCCTGTGAGGCTTACATACCTGCTCTCAGAGTCACCAGACCAGATCCTGGCTTGTGGATTGGCTGGAGTCTAGCACAGGAGTGGCTCATCAACACACGTGGCTTAATCAGGCTCTAGTTAAGAGGTGACTCAGCACCTTGCAGATGATTGCCAAAGGAAAGTAGTAGAAGCCCCATTGCTCAAGTTGTTCAAAACTAGACTGGATAAAGCACTGAAGAATACATAAAGAGCAATCCTGTATTGGCCATAGGATGGAGATGATCACCCACAGCAACAGGGGCACTCTCTCTTTACTACCTATGACCCAAAACAAGGAAAAGCAATAACAGTGCTCAACACTAAAAACAAAGGTGGGATGAATTTCTCTTTGGAATATATAGCACTTTCCAAGAATTTAATTTAATGTCTCAGCATTTCTCTCATAAATAAGTTATGGCAATGAAAGTAGGATAAAATCAAGGTTTGTGTAAGCTGGAGATCATTACGAGTCTAAAGAGAAGAATGCTCATTATTATAGTAAGAGCCAGCTGACTTGTATAACCGGCACGTATGCTACCCTCAGTGGAAGGTAACCCTGAACTCTTCTTTGGTCAGCAGGCTGTTATACAGCTGGAGGCAAATAAGGCTGTATCTGAAGCCTTCCAAACCATGCCTCAGTGCCTGAGCTGCTATCCATCTCTCAAGTTGCAATCCTTTGTAAAAAGGATGGAGAAGTTCTCTTCCAGAGGTGATATTTTATTTTGTAACATTTCTATACACACACACACACACACACACACCCCTTCCTTTTATCAAAGATCCTTATTCACTCTACAGAAAGATACAGCCACAAGTCTCCTGCCGTTCTTTTCACTCCACACCAACACAATACAACATGGAGTATATTTTCATTTCCTCAAGTGCCTCATGAAAAGTGTTATTTTCTGGCAGATGCTATGACTGCCACTTAAGATTTCTTTTAGATTTTCTCCAAGTGCTAGGTAGACTCCAGAAGTAACACTTAGTCCAAAATGATTCCCCTTCTCCAATCCTGCTGCCTTACTCCAGGCTCCACAATCCACAGAAATGGGGAAATCCTTTCTACCTTTCATTATGTTGGTCGCCTCAGAACAACGGCATGTCACAAATGGTTATTCCTGCCAGTGTCCCCACAGGAGTCCAGGACCATTACCTGAACTGTTTGAGAGAAACATAACCAATCCAGTTCTAGTTTCACCTGGGAATGAGCTCTCACAGAAGGCAGCGTGGTCCAGGGGATAGGGGACTCAACTGGGTCAAAGGAGACTTGGGTTCTATTCCCAGACCTTCTCTGTGTCCTTTGGCAAGGCATTTTACCTCTGTTTCACCTCTGTTTCCCCTCTGACCCTTTATCTGTCTTGTCTACTTAGACTGGAAGCTCTTCAGGAGACAGACTGTTTCTCATTATATGTTTGTTGAGAGGGAGCACACTGGGGCCTTGATCTTGGTTGGGGCATTACAGGTGCTGCAGTAATCCAAATAAAAATAACCTGACACATCATACACAAAAACTACTACCAATGGAAATTATTCATTGGCAGTAGGCCTGATCCTGCAAACACCATCTTTTATGTGACTTTATTCATGTGTATATTCCCACTGAAGTTAATTTATGCACATGCTCAAGTCCTTGCAAGACAAGGGACTTATACATGTAACAGACTTGCTGTTCGGCTTGTTCGACAACAACCTAACATGGATTCCTGAAAAGTTAGAGATCTGACCCTAAAAATACCAAGAGTATATGAAGATCCAGTTCAACCAGCTTAGTGCCAGATGCAAAAAGGCCCTCTTCTGGAAATACCACAGAACACAGATGGCATAGACTGAAGAGAGTCTGATCCAAAGTCAGGTATGAGTGAGCTCAAACTGCATGGGTAAGAGGGAGGTGAAGAATAAGGAATATTTCAACATGTGATTAGAGTTTAAATATCATCTTCAGATGAAAACAGGTAGCCAATGTAGTTAGCTAAATAAAAAGGCGTAACACATGGGAACTGAGAGGTAAGGAAAAAGATCAAACACATTGACACACGTAAATAGAGGAAATGGACAACACAGAAAGACAGAGAAAAAGTCTGCTCCAAATGTTTAAAGATATTGAAAATTTACAGCTTTGTTGAATTATTACCAGAGTCACATATACTGACAAATTGAAAAAAAAAATCATGATAGTGACATCAGTTTGTAAATGTCAATACAGGGAGCAAAAGAAAAATTGAAAAGAAAAAAACTTGGCAAAAAAGAATAGTCTGGTCCCCGACTTCAGAAACTGCATATAAATGACAGGAAGTGACCTCATGGAAATGAGGACCAAAATGTAACACACTGGGCATCAGATGCACATAGCAAAATTTCTGTCTTAGCTTAGTGTAATGCCACCAATTCATACAAGAAGATTAAATCCATTTAGTGAATGAGTTCTTTACTTTTAATTATCAAAGATCTCATTAAACTGGAGGGAATGGCTTTAGAGTCTAAGCATCAAATAAGAAATGACTAAGATTCCAGAAACTGGAAGTTTAAGTTTTGTCTAATTCAGCTTAAGTGCTGAACCTTCTGAAATAGATAAAGAGAGTCCCCACGTTCACTACATGGGCGACTTCCAGTTCAGACCTTAAAAGCCATCCTGCTTGTTCTACATTGATATTAACATATTGTTTTTAGCCTGCATTAGATTCTATGCATGCAGAAATGGCCATGTGCCCATTTTTACATGTGGTATCTTCATCTGTGCAGCCATCAGGGAATCGGGCATCCTACCACCTGATTTCCAAATAAAAAGACGTACATGCATTCAACTGCACATAAACTTTTTCATAACCAATATAAAAAGATGGGCATAAAGAAAATCTGAGCCAAGGACTCAAGTTTGTCCTTGCATGTCGGCATTGTATATCTTGAAAGAGTACAGCTTTGTTCCAGTGTCCCTGGCCAACTTTAACCCTAGCTCACTTGCTAGTTGTTGTTCAGATACGGCTTTCCAAACTAGGGGTGCCTGCAGCACAGTAGGGGGTGAAAGAACTTTTATATGTAATACATTTTTGTAGGACACTTTGGGAAGGATGGTTTGATATAAAATATACAACAATCTAAAGAACAAAATATTTAAACCCTACTGTCCTACAGTCCAAAAGAAACCTCAAACTGGATTTTTTTTCAGGGTTGAGAAGTTGTTTATGGGTTATGTGTAAATAAACGTTCCCCCATAAAACATATTTAATTCCCTCTTATGCCTTTTGTCCGGGTATTTCCAGGTACATGTAACTGGAAATCTCCAATACTTATGGCATTTTCCCCCAAAGGAGATAGAAAATAATTAAAATTCTCATCACAAAAGAAGTTACTTTTTTTTTATATCCCAGACTGCAAAATGGTGATGTAGTTAATCAAAGCAATTCTAAATGGTAACATTATTATTCAAGCTTCTATTTCCAAACTGAGTAATTTAAATTAATAGATTTTCTGCTTTAGGCAAAACTGACTGAAAAAACTCAATAAGCCTTGAAATAGACGAGAATAGAAAAGAAAAAAAACCTTACACAGTTACTGAAGCCAGAAAGTCTTCACCCAAATATGTCCCAATGGTTACTTCATAATATTTGCTATGTTCCAGGGCACAATACGTTGAGCTGCTTCATCTCAAAGGAGGATTTAAAATAGCAGAAATCAAAAAGCCTGCTGCATCTTCTTTAAGCAAAATTTCTCCAGTCAGTTTACATAAGTCGCATAAATAACCATATTTACTGAGGGCTAAAAGGCTAAGAAAATTATTAACGGATTAATCTCTCACCTACAGGTCTGAGATAAGTCACAGGTAGAACAAGTAGGATGTTCCCAGTTTTGCTGGATATGCGTGTGTGTCTGCAGTCTAAAACTCCAAGACAATTCAGCACCATGGACAGTCTACAGCCACAGGTAGCTTCATTTCCTAAGGAAATCAGCTCCTGAAGCGCTTATTGACTTTAATCAGAGCTTAGCATTTTTGAAAATCAAGCCCAGAATGAGAGTAGAAACTGGTGTGTTGCAGGTGGTGACCGAGATGTACTGACAGATCTGCGTATGTGGCCCCTCAGCTTGTATTATACTTTGCTCTAGTCTGCTATTATCGAGCCCTCATTTTTTCAAGACCCTATATCACACCCGAAAAAAGGATGGGTAGAGGGAAAATAAAAAGGAAACCAGTATTTCTGGGCATTCAGAATTAAATGGAAGGACATGGTTAAGGACAATAGCAACACTAGTTACATCACTTGAGGGACACTTAGAGCTTGGAAAGTGTCAAAGATACCATCACATGTCAAAGGCACATAATTAAATGCACGAAGCTGCTATCTCACCTGCTGTTTGACATTATGAGATAATACACTGGACACAGGATGTAAATGTCTGGTCATTCCGATGTAAAAAAAAGTGATTCCGGTCATGAGGAAAGTTAGTTTTGAACAATCTGCTGAGCAGCTGTTTAAAGTAACTAGTCCTCAGCGACATTAGTCTCCACTCTAGCCCACAGCTATGGAGTTACAATATAAAAAGAATGGGCAGTTCCAAAATTTCAGAAAGGTCATCCATTTTTGTTTATTAATTATTTGTGGCCTGAATTCCAGGCACGAACAGCACACATGATCCATTTGGCAGTGGGTTTGAGTCCCAGAGACACAGAGTGATGTTGGTGGAGAATTGTCACAGTTTCATTAGCTACCTGTGTCTCCAGTGGTCTTCTGCTGTACTTTTTTGTTTATATGAGATGAAATAAAGAAAATTCCAGGACTGGTTGCTCCTCAAGACTTCCTCAGAGCAACAGAACATTCTGGACATATTATAGAAGACACGAGTTCTGAAGAGGTAAAGGAAGGGACCATGCTCTCCAAAGCAACAGAACTTGCCAACTTCAGTTCTAACATAATCCTAGCTGTCCCTGACCCTTGAGGCACAACGTACAGGAGTTCTAGAGAGAGTCTCACTGAGAACTAGGACACCTCCACAGAAGAGAATAAATGAGCCAGGGGATTAGAGAAAGGAAGGCTCTTCTCATATTGCAGAGGAATATTTTAATTCAGCCTGCTTTGCATAGGATCTATGGACATCTACACTGAGTGTGCAAATGGAAGGCATTCACTTTGTTAGAGCCTCTTGCTAGCTGAATCTCAAAGCAAGCCTGGGATCGTGCTCCTGGGAGTACATCAGTACACACCCTATCCAAGGTGGGAGAATGCAACGAGGTTGAAAACTGGAAAGAAACATTGTCAGTGTGTGTGGAATGCCGAGGGGAAAACAATTAACATCCAGGGTGCAGAGAATGTAATTGGGAATTGTCTTCAGGTCAAGAACCACTGTGGCGAAGGGGAAGAGCATTCTTTGACATGACGGTTGCTAGAAAAGCACAAGAAATTAAAAGGGGAGCTGCTGTATTAACATTTATCATTGTTATTTTACTACACAATTTATTATTCTAAACACTAATACATCCAAACTTTACCACAAAGAATCAGAACACAATATTGTGCAAACTCTATTCCACTTACCCACATGCCCCTAACAGACGTGAAATCCGTGTAAGTGCATTAGATCAAACCGAAACATAGAGATCGCAGCAGCACAGACAGCTCTCAGTCCCTAGGCCTTTGATTCAAAGAGTATGAGTGACAAAAATGCAGCCAGAAGAGGGAAAGTCGTTTTTGATAGCTGTGCGATAGTCGTTCGGGGTTTTATAGACATGCTGCGCTAGAGAGCTCCTAAGTCTCTAGGTGAGATATTGAGTGCTCTCCCTGCATGTCAATGGACTCTTTCCCTAGGAACAAAACAAAACAGCAGCCACTCTCTCATTTCCTCATGGTTGGCTTATGTTAAATGGATGCTTTAAAACAAAATCATAAAACTTCAACAATAAGTCTAAAATGTGTAAGTTTCTTGTACACGTGGAAGTTGCATGGGGAGGGATCAACCCTGCTCTTTGTTACAGCAGAATAACTCCAGAATAACTCCATTTTTCTAGAGTAACTCTGGATCTTGCACCCAGTGTACCTGAAGAGCAGAATTTGGCTCCAAGACACTGTTAAGAGCAATCGTCCATCACCTGTAATATATGGAAAGGAGGATTTTCTGCTGAGACAACTGCTCCACAAGCTGGAGACACCCCTTTGTGTCGCTCTTCATCTGAAGTACTTATCTGGCCCTGTTGCCATAGTATTTAAGTGCCTCACAATGTCTAATGCATTTGTCTTCACAAGACCCACAAGACAGAAGTACCCCCATCTTGTAAAGCTACTGAAACAAAAACAAGAGGGTAGGATGTCAAACTGAGGTGACCTTCTGGAAATAAACACAATTGAGTCCAGCATCCCTGAGGGGACTGTCATTCGTTAAGTGTCTGAATCTGGCAAACCTATTTATTGAGTCAAAAGTTTAGCTGGTAATTTTATAAAATAGGTTCTCCCACGTCCAGGAAACAGCTTCACCACAGACATTTTTGTATTATTTGTGAATTTGCCTTGAAGCATTTTGGCCTTGGGGCACAGAAGTGGGCAAAGGCAGAGCCAAGAAAATTTAAATAATTGCAGGAGGGAAATAGGTCACAGCAGATACCAAAACAGCTTATTCACGTCATAAAGGTTTGTTTAAACAATGCAGAGCAGATCCAGGGTAGAGTGACTATATATGTAGAGGGAAAAGGATTATTTTACCCCCTCAAAGCCACTTCATCCATCTCTAATACCTTGTTAATTGTGACAACAAAATAGAATTCCATTTTGAGGATGGGGTGAGACCAGTCAAATGGCAGCTGACCCAATGGCATGGCATTCTGCTCACATGGTTAGAAGAAGATCATCATATTGCACATTTTAAAATGAGCTGGTCTCCCCAAAGAAAAGAACTGGTCTGTGAAATAGGAATACTCTAGCTGCTTCTGGTTTTCTGTCCTCCCTATGCTTTCCTTCTCCCACTATAAGCACCCGCAGCTTTGCTATATGTCAAGCAGGAAATGACATGCCTGTGACAGCAAGGGAAAATATATACCCCATGCAGAAAGTACTGACACATTCATTCATGGCCAGGGAAGCCCTGGAATTTTCAGTAGCTGCTTAACCTTGACTGTAAGCCTGAAGAGACAAGCATCTGCAGTTAAAGGAACAGCTTTCCAGACAAACACTATGGGCCAGGTACAGTCTATTGTTTTCCTGAAACCTGTACAGAAACACATGGTTTTCGGGAAAGATAAAATTCATGGTCGAGAGAGAGAGACACACACACACACACACGTCAGATAAATGAAATAGGAATTTCACAGGGAACATCTACAGAATTTCATGCACTTTTCCCATCACTCACTGCATCTTAAACTCATTCACACATATGTATTATAAATTGCTTAAGCAGTTCAGCAGAAAAAGGATAAGGACAGACTCCTGCAAGATCCTCTGGGATAGGGAGAACTTGTTATCTCAGTCACAGAAAAAAAACATTAAGATGTAATATTGACCAATATTTCTTATTGTTTCCTTGTGTCATCCATATGTCTGCATCTACCGGTTGTCTTCTACTTAGATTGTAAGCTCCTTGGGGCAAGGGCCCTCTTTTTGTTTTGTCTTCGTACAGTGCCTTGCATAATGGAGTCCTGGGCAGTACTGCAACACAAACTCACCACCACCACCAAAATATTCTACCATGCAGAGTTTCTCACCCATATGCACAGCCCTGAGGTTGGACAATAGTCTTCTTCCTGGCAGTCTCCCTTTTCACATTCCCAGAATAGCTGAGAAAATTTTATAACCAAAATCTGGAACACAAGTTCCCGTAACATATGGTAAGACCTCTCTGCTGCTTGACACATATTTTAGACTATATACATATACACAGCTGTACCAAACATTCAACTCAACCCTTGAGAGCACCTGCATTTATGGATCAGCAGTGGCTGGTTAGGATTTTGTGAGTCTGTCTGCAAAATATCTGTCTATTATTTTGGCAATTATTTTTTAACTCTGTTTGGGTATTCACCAACTTTCTAAAGCCAATATGAGAGCTATATATTCACTTCAACCCTGTTAAGTATTGGGATTCTATTTGGCTTTTCAGAGTATAAAATGATCCACTTAACCATCTAGATCAGCCATTCTCAAATTTGAGCAAGCTGAGGAGTCCCATTTTGATTTAAATGTTTTCACACCTCAAAGCCCCCCGCTCAACCCCAGGCCCCACCCCCACTCCACCACTTCCCCCAAGGCCCCAACCCCACTCCACCTCTTCCCGCCCCTGCCCCACCCCTACCCCTCCTCTTCCTACCCTCTCCCCCAAGTTTGCCCCATCCCTGCTCCTCCCCTCCCTCCCAGCGCCTCCTGCATGCCGCTGAACAACTATTTTCTGGCAGGCAGGAGGAACTGGGAGGGTGGGGGAAGAGTTGATCAGCGAGGCCGGCAGCTCCAGACATGATTCTGCCCCCTCCCCTGAGCGCACCCCATTCCCGCTCCTTCCTCTCCCTCCCAGTGCCAGATGCTGGGAGGGAGCGGGAGGAGGAGTTGATCAGCAGTGCCCATGGACCCCCTGAAGTACCTTCGCAGACCCCAGTTTGAGAAATGCTGGTCTAGATTAAAATTTATGGGATGGCAACAGTCATCTTAAGTCAGTTTCTCTTAAAAAAATCCACTGAAAAGTTCATTGCTGAGCAGCAGCTGGTGTGTCTGGTTTTATCTGAGAGTTTATTCAAAAAGAAGGGAAAGTGTTGTGTAAGGTTAATTTTTTCCATTTCTGATTGGATATGGTAGGTGAATCCAATCTGTGCCGATAGATTGCTTGTATTTCCAAAGTCTCCTTGAACCTGGAGTATGAGAGAGTGTCCCAGCAAAGAAAGTTCCCAGCAGAGGCCGTGATCCCACAATGAATGAATCCCTATTCACAGCAATGAGACCCCACTCAGGTGCAGGGATCTGCTGATGCAGAGTTCACTACAGGGTCAGACTCATAGTCAGAACAGTAATATGGGAAGGAAATAAAGTAGAACTGCTTGTAGCAGTGTTCAAAGAAAAGTCACTTGGGCTGAGCTGATCAGATGACAAGGGAGGGTGGGGGAGGGACTGTCAGCAGTAAGTGACTACTGGAGTATCACTAAGGGCAGAGTTTGGATTAACTGTTCCGCCTTAATATTGCATTTTCTAAATGTTTGATTTCTCCTATTTAATGCAGTGTTAAAGCTGGTTTTGCTTGAAATAGATAAACACAATTATGTTCATACTGATCCAGAAGCATGAAAAAAAGTTTTCTATATTCACAATTCACTAGGATAAGAGGGATTTGTGATGATCAGGAAGCCTGTAAAAATGAAAATGCAGGAATAATGGAAGAAATCTAAAGTGTGGTTTTATATTAAGAACATACTAGAGGACACACTATAGTAAAGGCATTGTGGATTGATAGAAAAAATTTACCAACATAGAAAGATTGTAAAAGGGCTGATTATAGTCTAGTTACTCCAGTTTTTACTACATTTTCACTTTTGTCAAATACATTGTGTATCACGGAGCACCTAGATGGCCAAACTGAGATCATGGCCCTATTGTTCTAGGCACTGTACATACCCATACTAATAAACTGCTAACAAATACTGGTGTGTTTCAAATGTGGAGAAGGAAGAAAATCATTAGGAAGTTTTCATTCAAAAATCACTCATTGCTAGGAAACAGTTATCGAAGTTAGTCATATCTGATTGAACGGATATACGTTAAGTACATATATAAATCCTCTCAACCCAACGTTTAAATAGTCTCTTGGGAATTATCCCTGCAATAATTGTGCTCATGGTCATCTTTGATTTCTGATACACATCCTCTAACTTGTAAAAAATTCCATAAAATTATGAAACAATTTTGTGGTTTACCTTCTAAGACATTCATGTAAAATTTGTGGAAACAAAACCAAGCCATTAAAAACTTAAAATAAGCGGATGGAGAAGTATAATCAGGTGGGGTCCACAAACAGCCCAAGACATCAAAGACGGATATCTTTTTTCCAGCTTCACATTTATGGGAATCATCCTAGTGTATTAAAACAGCCTAGGAGTGGGAATACACTCAAAAGATTAGAAGAAGACTCATTCTGCTCATCTCGCCTACACAAGTAGCCCCAGGAATGCACATGGAACTACTCGCTCGGAGCAAGTTGAACAGTAAATCTGACCCTATGTTAACTGGAATTTTATAGGATCTTGTTGAAAATAACCGCTTGTGTAAAGACTTGATTCAAAAATTCCACTCAAGTCAGCATGAAGATTCCCACCGACTTCAATGGGAATTGGATTGGGCCCCAACTACACAATCTTCATTCTCCTGCGCATTTGCAGCTGGGTTCCCCAGCTTCTGTCTCCTAATTCTTGTTCTCCATTTTCACAGTATGACTAAGTCAACCTCTTCCTACTTTCAAAGCACTCATGGAGATTGACTGACTGGAGGCCTGTGGAAGAGGACATTCATGTTTATTGGGTTGCTGATATTTTTAACATTCTGCAACTTCATCATAGAAACAACAATTTTGTAAAGGATTTTTTGGGGGGGAATGTAAAGTTAGAAACTGCATCTTAACAGGTCAGCTTACACCACCGGACATCACTGAAAGGATTGCAGCTTCATAAAGGATATGATCGGAGTCATATCTACCTCTACCTCTGTTACTATAAGAACAGATCCTCTAATTGGATCCACACAAGCACACTAGCCACATGCAGTTCTCAGTGCAGGATCAGGGCCTTAACTCTGTCTACTCAAGACAATGGAGGCAGCAGAAGCTGGACAGACACAAGATTGCCTAGAGCAGAGGATTGTCAATTTTTTCCATCGCATGGACCATATTCTAATGACAGCTTGTCTCATGGACACTTCCCCTCCCATTCCTGATTGTGAAGACCACCTCTTCTCATTCATGACCCAGTCACATTCTTCCCGCAGCTTGCAGCAATTGCATACACAGAATCGATCGATGATATGTAGGTATTTATATGGCCCCCATCGCCTTAGTACCTGGGTGCCTTACACTATATATTTATCGTCACAACGCCCCTTGAGGGGCAGAGGAAGTGCTATTATCCTCATTTTACAGATAGGAGACTGGGGCAAAGAGAGAATAAGGGCCAGATTTTAAAGGTATTTAGGTGTCTAAAGATGCAGATAAGCATCTAGTGGGATTTTCAGAAGCACCTAGGCACCTAACTCCCCTAAGACAGCACTTCAGCTGTGGATAGAATTTAGACTCAAGTGCTTAAATCCCTTTTGAAAATTAGATTTAGGCTCCTAAATCTGCTAGGCATTGCAACACTGAGTGCAGCAAAGCTTACATACCTTTCAAAATCTGGGCCTGACTCCCCCAAGACTACACAGGAAACCAGGAACTGAACCCCAGTCAGCCAGTCCAATGCTAGTACCTTAACCACTGGACCAGAAAGGCAGTGTTAGTGAAAAATCCACTGAATACTCACCTATTGGTTAATGTAGTTTAGCAGATGAAAACAAGGAGAGAGATCATGCCATGTGAACAGACTGCTCTCCATTGACCACACTTTGAGAACTGGCAGCCTAGATTTCACTACTCAAAAAAGTTCTGTTTTCTGATCAACTCTATGTATTTGTGTGCCTATCCTATGGTATAATATTGGATACATAAGGAATAACAGTGACCTTTTAAAAATGTAATAATAAGAATAATGAAGTTCAGAATGAACCTTTTGCATAAGGAATCTGTGCCAGGTATTGATTTCAGAGAGAGGAAGAACGCTGTAGAATTGGTTGCCTATATGATGGATTGAGAAATGGATGCTATGCCTTTAAATAAAGTGAACCACTATAAAAATGAGGGGCTTAAGTCTCCTTTCTCCACATACCCAGAGACCTTTAGGCTGGGATTTTCCAAGTGCTCATCACTGGCCTGACTCTACTCTCAATAAATCAATGGGAGTTTTATCCCTGTGTAGCGGGGTGGTCACCCACTCCAGCCTTAAAGGACTTAAAACAGCCCAGGAGAGGGCTGTGGCTAGGGGCAAGCAGCTCCCAGGCTGACTGGGGGAAGCAGCCTCAGCTGTGGCCATGCCCCAATCAGGGCTCAGCTGGCCCTTATAAGAGGGCAGTGGGCCAGGAGCAGAGACTCTCTCTCTCTGCCTTTAGAGGGAGAAGGGCCTGGCTGCTGGGGAGTGTACCTGGGTACCTAAGGTGGAGCAGGGCTGGGGGAAGGCAGGAGGAGTTGCGGAGCTCGGGCCTGGAACCCCCCCCCCCCCCCCAAGGCTGCAGGCCTAGTGTAAGGCCAAAAAGGGTACTGAGGTTGCAGGGGGCAGCCCACGGGTAGGCAGAGGCAGCAGGTCCAAACCCCCCTTGCCTGTGATGAGTGGCTTATACACTGCAGTCCGCCCTAGTGAATAGGAGCTAGATGGTGACTGGGAAGTAGCCAAAGACTGAGGTGAGGTGGGGATAGAGGGTGGGGGTTCCCTGGGAAGGGGAGACCCAGAGACTGTGGGGGTGCTGCCAGGGGGCAGCACCCTGGGTAAAAGGGGCACCGGGGTCAGAGAGGGACACGGGGCCAGCAGCAAGCAGGACGCCGACCTGCAGGGAATGCTCCAGAGGCTGGAAGAGCTAATTCCTTGAGAGAGGAGCAGGAGGCGCTGCAGGGGTGAGTCCCACCCTGTGACACCCTGATTTCAGTAGGAGCAGCGTTAGGTGGCTTTGAAAATCCTACCCCGGTTACTGTTTCCATTCGGTGCGCAAGAAGGGCTGTTGAAAGGCATACCATAACTGTATTCTCCAGACTTTCAATTTTCACTCTGTTGTCTTTTCCTAGTTTCCACTCTATTTTAGTGTTTTCAATAGCACGCATCACTGTCACATTTAAGTCTTAAACTGAGTCAACAGGGAGATAAAGATTTAAAAAAGAAGTTTAATTTTGTTTCTTAAGATTACTAACAAACAAGCATTCGTTCTTTCATATCTGTAATATGATCTAACCACTAGGCCACACAAACATTTTCTTTTCCGGAAAAGACCTCGTCATTTTAGTTCCCAGAGACGTCAACTGTGTCATTACAATGATAGTACTGGGAAGACTGACAACTGAAATAGCAACAGCAGCATCTGCTCCTGAAGTATTTTAAAAAGAGCCAACCTTCTTCTGGTTTCTGACAACAACGACGACAAAATAAATACAATCTGATGAGGTGTGTGCCTCTGAAAGAGGAAATTACATCGTTCTGTGAACTACCTGGGATCATACTGGCAAAGTTCTTTATCAGAAAAAGAACACCACCTGTCTGTTTCCATTATACGTGCCAATCAAGTCAGTAACACCTACGCACAAGCAATTTGATTCTTTTTTTTGCCTCCTATGGGCAAGTAGATTAAGGATGTTGATTTGACTGACAGGTGAAATATAAATAGAGATGATAGCTTCAACATAACTTCAGCTTAAACACATTATGGGCTGATATCCAACAAAAAGAAGTGCTTTCAAATGTCTGAAAAATATACTTCTGCTGCAGGTAATACCAAGCAGGATATAAAGTAGGAATGGACCAGAATATTTCTTGAGAAGGCCAGTAACATAAGAAATACAGCAGTCACCCATACACAAAATACAGAGAGATTCTGTCTCCTGCACAAACAAAATGACAGACAGAGGCAGCTAATGACCATTACTGAGTTTGTCTGTGATATTGAGGGAATCTCCCTGTGGCTCCCTATTATTTTAGTGGGACAGTAAGAAGCCCATCTCAGGATATGACAGATACAGCCAGATACTAGCAAAATACAATGTTGACATATACGGAGTATATACAGATGTGCAACTATTCAATGGACAGGGTGATTTTACTTACTATTCCTCCAATCCTGTCCCCAGTAAAGTCTTTGACTTTACTGGGGACAGGAGTGGTCTGTGACCCTCAGTGACTTCAGTGGGGCAGGGTATGGTGACAGATATATTCCCGTGAGACAAAATAAGACCAACTGTTCTATGCCCTGTGGGTATTTTCCTATGCCAGCTCCATCCCTCAGAAACATTCTCTACATCAGTGTTTCACAAAATGGGAGGCATGCCTACCTCTCAGAAGGAGTGGTGAAAACAGACCTCTCAATTTCTCTCCAGAATCTCAACTCTCATTTTAAAAAATGAATAAGATTCTAGCTGTGATGGTTGCAGAAAAAAATCTTGAAAATATGGCCCAAGTATGACCAATGCAGTGATGACTGCTTAAGTCTGCAGAGAGCCTGAAACAATAGCTCTGAATTGTAAACTTCTCCATCAACATTAACAAGTGTCCCACCCCCCCATTACAGTAGTATTTGACCATCTCATGATTTATTTATCCTACCAACACCTCTGTGAGGTAAGGAAGTGCCATTATCCCTATTTACAAATGAGGAACTGAAGCACAGAAAGGCTTAAGGGTCAGATTTTTACAGGGAACTAGTTGTCTAAAGATACAGATAGGCACCTAGTGGGATTTTCAAAAGAACCTAGGTGCCTAACTCTCATTGAAATCAGTGGCCCTTTCTGGCCTTAAATTCTGTGAACCTCTATTCGATCTACTACTGTATTTTCCACTGCATGCATCTGATGAAGTGGGTTTTAGCCCACAAAACTTATGCTCAGATAAATTTGTTAGTCTCTAAGGTGCCACAAATACTCCTCATTCTTTTTGCTGATTCAGACTAACACGGCTACCACTCTGAAATCTGAGAGACTACTCACTTCAGTTTAGCCTTTCAGGGTATGTCTACACTGCACATAAATCCTGGGCTCTAAATCAGGTTTGAGCCAAAGCCCCTCTTCCATTCACACACAAATGAGTCTGACTCAAGTCAGCAAGCACTCAAGGTCCAGATCCTACAACCCTGCTAGGGGAGTGGGTCAAAGCCTGAATTCCGCTATGATCCTGGACCAAAGTGCTGTCATTTTGCAGTGTAGATGCACGTCAAGCCATAGATCTGAGTCAGAAGATCTATGTAGTGCAGTATGGGACTCGTTAACACAGCTGTGAGACCTGGGTTATGCAACTGTGAGCCCAGGATTACAATGCAATGTGGACACTCAAGGGCCGGCTTGGAAACACAGTCCACAAGCCCATGCCCTGCAGACCCAGATTTACAAGGCATTGTAGGTATACCCTAGTAGCACATGGCAGAATCGTGGAGGGGCACCATCAGGTTTGTCTTCACTGCAGTGTTTGCTCAAGGTAGAACGTGTGTTGCCCCTAACCTGACCTCCATTCACACACAAGTCAAATTAAGTAATGCTTTAAACTCAAGTTTCCTGGCATGTCAGGGGGTAGAAGGTGAAGCTTGAATGCTGCTGAAACGGAAGCTGGTAATGCAGGGGAGGCGCAACTACTCTGGGCGACTAATACAAATGCTCTGCAGCTCAAATACTGTTGTGCAGTGTGGCTGCTCTCACTTGAGGTAGGCTCTCTCTAGAAGGACGTAGGTAACTCAAGCAAACACTCACTGTGAAGACAACCCCGTAGTTTTGCTTTCATGAAGTGTGGGCTCAGCTGTCAAAGGTTTTGGGCAACATTACCCTCTCCTATCTCTGGATATTATTTGTATTGCAGCAGCATGCAAATGCCCCAATCAGGGCTGTGGCCCCAATACCTTAGTCAGTGTTCAACCACACAGGTAGGCATAGGACTTGCCTTTTCCTCTTAGGGTAGATCTACGCTGCAAAGGCATGTATGGGTAGCATGGGATAGCATACCTGAGCTAGTGTTAAACAAACAAGCATGAGTACTAACAGCATTGAAGCCACGACAGCACAGGCCTCAGATCGGGCTGTACAGCCGCACCCAGGACCTTGGGAATTTACTCAGGTGGCTAGTTTGTGCTGATATCCATGTTGCTGCAGCTTCCCTACTACCCAAGCTAGCCTGATCAAATCTAGCTTGGGTCTGGCCATACCTGCTGCAATCACACCTCCTGACTGCAGTGTAGACATGCTCTTCAATAATCATGATGATATGAATCAATCTGTTCTGCCACCCATGAATAAGGTGCTTATTGTACTTTGTGAAAGTAAAAACAAAACTTCACTCTGTGACATATAATTACACATACACCCCCTCACGCTGTTCAGACCTGTCTTTCTCCCCGGCACTGCTGTCTGAACTAATTGAAATATTTTCCCCAATATTTCAATTAAAAACATTTTTGGATTAATTTTTTTTGCACCATTTTTCACTCATCTGGCCTGCTGACTCATCTCCCCCAGGACTTGGCTCAGGGTGCTCTTTTCTCCAGCTTGCTGGGTCCCCTGCAACTTCTGATGCCGCTTACAAAAAAAAATTCAGGCGTTGTGAACACTTCGCTGCCTTCCTTTAGCACTAACAGACTTTCCTCAGTAGCTCTGCTGGGCATTTCCCAGCCCCACCATATGGAAAAAGGATAGGTGAATAATCTTGAAAAAATCCCCTTGACTGCCTCCAAATTTTGGCAGTTGTAGGAATAGCAACCCTTCCCTCAAACAGCACAAGAAAAAACAAACTGTGTATGACTTTAAAAAGTAGCACAAACATGTTTGAAATGAACAGCTTTGTTATCACAGAAGTTTTTCCAGTATTTTACCAGCTTTAGTTTCCAACACAATGAATGCACAATCCAAAGAATCCCCCAAAGCCACTCGACTGCAGATTTTGCATTTATTAAGTCAATAATTCTGTAACAAGCTTTTAAATTAACATTCCATCAGTGCTCAATTACGTCCCTCCATTCTCGGACCCACAGGTGCACATAGCATTTACCTGAGGCTAGTGCCTACTTCTCCAAGTTGCTTTTTCCAGGCCAAAGCACATAATGGTGGCCTGATGCTGCTTCAGTCAGTCAGAATGGAAAAGGTGGCAAAAGGTGCAACAAACAACATCAGTATGGTTACATGCATACACAACTGGATGTCTGGGCAAAGAAAGATCAGAGAAGGGGGACCATAATAAGTGTTCATTCTTATTTTCTAAGACTACTGGGATACCAAAACTTCCATGTTATTAAAAAAACCCATCATCATGCAACTCTGGTACAAAAATGGCGAATGCATTACATGCACACTCTCTCATTGTGTGCATGTAAGATCTTGGCAACCTGGAGTGGTCCACAGATGTTAAATGCTATTACAACACCTCAGGGAAACCTCATGAAACACTATTCTGTCAAGTCCACAGCTGCTGCTCACTGGAATGAAAGACAATTTCAAATTAGAAATAAAGCACAATTTTTTTTTTAAACCGTGAGGGTGATTACTGGAACAAACTACCAAGGGAAGCATCAGATTCTCCATTTTTCGATAACTTCAGATCAAAACTGGATGCCTTTCTGAAAGATAGGCTTTAGCCAAACACAGATTATGTTTTAGTCAAACAAGTTATTGGGCTCAACGGAGGGGTAAACTGGATGAAAACAAGATGTCTGTGAAGTACATGTAAGTAGGACCAAGGCCTGTGATATGCAGGAGGTCTGGATAGATCTAATCATCCCTTCTTGCCTTAAACTGTGAATTCATAGTGACTATTCTGGTGCCCAAATCCATTTGTCAGTTTATGAACTTTCTGTGCATTAAAAAGAAAAAAAAAAAGGACAATCCGCTGAGCACAATGCCTTGTGTGAATCAACATGAAATCGTAAAACAAAATATTGAGGTTTAAAAACAAAAAGCTGGGGGAAAGTCATAAATCCATTATCTTGATAGAAATATTAGGAAAACCATAGGGACTTGGAAAGACTGTTTCAATGACCACCAGTGCAAATTCTCAGAGTATGGTAAAACCTAGAAAATAAGAAATTTGTTGGAGTCTTGGATAGGTAGAGAGAAGGGCAGGGGGAGTTTTAAAAGCCTGAGAAAAAGGTTCATAGCTAACAGAAATGATGGGTAAGTAGAAGGGTAGAGGGAAGAGGAAAAGAAAAAGAAATAAGTGATTCCTTGGGAGTTGAGTATTAGTGAGAAAACTTGGGAGGAGAAAGACTGTCATTTGAAAAGGGAATGTTAATGAAGCAATAACTGGGCTCAACTGACTGACTAGAATGACACTGATAACTAGGAAAATATTGACTAGGAATTACTCTACTAATCGTGTTGTATACATGTTGGTAACAGGATATTAGAGAGACACGGTGAGTGAGGTAATATCTTTTATTGGACCAACTTCTGTTGAAGTTGGAGAAACAGTCTGAAGTAAATAGGATGAAATTCAATAAGGACAAATGCAAAATACTCCACTTAGGAAGGAACACTTACAAAATGGGAAAAGACTTCCTAGGAAGGAGTACTGCAGAAAAGGATCTGGGGGTCATAGTGGATCACAAGCTAAATATGAGTCAACAGTGTAACACTGTTGCCAAAAAAACCCCAAAACAAAAACATCATTCTGGGATGTATTCGCAGACACGAGAAGCAATTGTAAGCAAGATACGAGAAGTAATTCTTCCACTTTACTCTGCACTCATATGGTCGCAGTTGGAGTATTGTGTCCAGTTCTGGGTGCCACATTTCAGGAAAGATGTGGACAAAATGGAGAAAGTCCAGAGGAGATCAACAAAAATGATTAAAGGTCTAGAAAATGTGATCTATAAGGGAAGATTGAAAAAGCGGGGTTTGTTTAGTCTGGAGACAAGAAGATTGAGAGGGGACATAACAGTTTTCAAGTACATAAAAGGTTGCTGCAAAGAGGAAGGAGGAAAATTATTCTTGTTAATTTCTGAGGATAGGATAAGAAGCAATGGGCTTAAATTGCAGCAGGGCAGTTAAGGTTGGACATTAGGAAAAACTTCTTGTCAGGGTGGTTAAGCACTGGAATAAATTGCCTAGGGAGATTGTGGAATCTCCATTATTGAAGATTTTTAAGAGCAGGTTAGACAAACACCTGTCGGGGTGGTTTAGATAATACTTAGTCCTGCCCTGAGTGCAGGGGCGTGGACTAGATGACCTCTCAAGGGCCCTTCCAGTCTTCGATTCTGTGACTGGTTCATTAAAAAATTAATCACTTCAGTCTCCCACCTCCCAACTTCCCCTCCATCCAGGCAACATTCTCATCTCCAATGAGGCCTGGTCAGGGTTTGATAGTCCTTGATAAGGCTAATTTATGAGCAGAAATACTGCTCCGATGACAGCATTTAGGAAGTCTGACCACCTTAAGGGACATCATTAGTTTAAAGCTGCAAGATGTGAATCAAGCAGACTGGATCAGGATGGCTGGGGACTAAAACTTTCAGAATAAGAGGTTTACATACATACATATGAGTAGGTCCAAGGCAAAGAGAGGTTCTTAAGCTCACAGGAGGGTTTGTCATCAATAAAATGGATTCTTTCAAATTGCTGGTTCTGAAATTACTGTTCTACTTTGCCAGAAAAGCCCTGGCAGAACGCTGTTGAAAGCGTTTCTTCATGGAGCAGTTCTTATCTTCTTTAGCTGAGGGAGGATATGGAGGATCTATTGTTGTTTCAAAAGCAAACTGTGTTCAGCATTAAAGCCTACTCATCTGAGCAACTGAATGGCCAATGATCCCATAAGAACCATCGGAATCATTTTCCTTGAACTTTATTTTCTCTTTCACAATATTCAATTAATATATCGTCAGAAATCACTCACGTGAGAATACAGCATTAAAACCTCAAAGCTGAAGAGTTCAACAAGCAGGGGCAGGAGTGCACCCCTGGCCTGCAAACACTTATTCACACTCAAGTTTAAGCATGTAAGTAAGCTTATTGAAGGCTGTGACGGTGCCCCCCATAATGCTTTATGGAAATATGCTTATGAATATATATGACAACTGGAATATGTTCTATGCTACATATGCCATGTAACATATCTATGTAAAGGTGATGATCTACTGAATCTATTAATCCTATCTGTATGCATGTATCATTTTTCTGTTCGAAGTTATGAATATTGGCCATGTACTGGCTTGATTTCTAAATAACCTTAGTCGAACATTTGGTCAGTTCCTGGAGAAAGGAATTTGCAAAGTTAAGTGCCCAATCAAGAAGCACTTAAGGAACAGTGCATCTTGGAATGCTCCAATCCACACAAGAAGTCTTCCTGCAGACATTCAAGATACCACGTGGGCAATGGCTGCTGCCTGTAAAGACTGTGAGTCATGCATGGACACGTGACTGGCCCAGGTGACTCCAGAACTCCATCTTGGAGCTGGACTTTGCATAGGAGAGAGGAGGGAGGTCTCCACCCACAAGAGAAAATCTATTTAAGCCTGTGGGGAGACCCCTCCATTTTGTCTTCAGCTAGCTAAGGCGATAGCCTCTCCATCCTCATGGATACCTAAAAGAAACTGGAACAAAGGACAGTAACTACAGGGGGTGTGAGTGCTTGCTGGACACAGATTGGAAGGAGGCTAGTCTGTAAAAGAGAGCTCACTGGAACTGGTGAGGTTTTTATTTGTATTCAGTTTGATTGGACATAGACTTGCTTGTTTTATTTTATTTTGCTTGGAAATTCACTTTGTTCTGTCTGTTATTACTTGGAACCACTTAAATCCTACTTTCTGTATTTAATAAGTAAAAAGTGATTTTTATTAATTAACCCAGAGTATGTATTAATACTTGATGGGGGGGGGCAAACAGCTGTGTATCTCTCTCTATCAGTGTTATAGAGGGTGAACAATTTATGAGTTTACCTTGCATAAGCTTTATAAAGGGTAAAACGGATTTATTTAGGGTTTGGACCCCACTGGGAGTTGGGCATCTGAGTGTTAAAGATAGGCACGCTTCTGTAAGCTGCTTTCAGTTAAGCCTACAGCTGTTAGGGGACGTGGTTCAGACCTGGGTCTGGGTTTGCAGCAGACTAGCAGATCTGGCTCAAACCAGGCAGGGCGCTGAAGTCCTAAGCTGCCAGGGCAGGAAAGCAGGGGCAGAAGTAGTCTTGACACATTGCGTGGCAGCTCCCAAGGGGGTTTCTGTGATCCAACCCATCACAAAGGCAATGGGGTTACTCACATGTTTAAAGTTAAGCATATGCATACATGTTTGTAGGACTGGGACCTTAGATTGTAACTGTTGCAGTTCATTGAAACTGCACCTGAATTCTCCTTCTGTGGTCCCACAAGGACATCCACTCTACAGTCCTGGCTCCCCAGCCATCACCTTTCTTAGGCAGAGACCCACAGATCTCTCCCTCCTGATCAGGGATTTTTCAGGCTGCACAGCTCTGCCTACACTATGATATCGCCAGCAAGCCAGACTGCACCTGCCCTTTGCTTTCACTCCGGAGGTTGCAAACCCATAATGGCCTGCAGTTACAAATTACCACATAGCTTTTTATGAGCAAGCACATTTATCTTTCAGTGAAAGCATTACAGGGAAAATCTACTTAAAAACCAATAAAAGAACCTGCACACATACTAAAAAGCTGGCCCAAGGTCACCCCAACTCTACCCTCAGGCTCTGGTAGGTGTCAACCCTACAAAACCCATTACTGGGTTTTCCCCATGGTTATAAGTTCATAACTGACTAAGATGAAGAACCAGAACCACCATGAATAGTTCAGTCTTTCCTTTATACACCTCGAGTCATTGGTCTTGACCTCATGTAATGGGTGATCAACACACCATGGTTCACCCCCAGGACTGGCTCTAGGCACCAGCAAAGCAAGCATGTGCTTGGGGCGGCACATTTCCAGGGGCAGCGTTCTGGACATCCTTTTTTTTTTTCCAGAAAAATCCACCAATGTACCAAAAAAAAAAAAAAAAACCATGAAGATCAAAAAAATCTCCAGTAGTGCAATAGGAGCGTGACGTGAAAAATATTGTGTCACATCATGACACGGTCACTCAATGTGAACGTGCGTAAATGTGTAAACGTTAACGGTTATTGATTAAATCAGGAATCACGATTACTTGTGTGTACTGTGCTGCCCTATCGGCACCATTCGCGCCAATTTCAGTGTCGCATTGGTGCCAGTGATTAGAGGCCTAAAATGCCGGGACAAAAACAAAAACGACTTTCCGGTGCTGCCTACTGGCAAAAAAGAGAAACAGCAAAAAGAATTAGAAAAAACTCTCTCATACTTCAAATAAGTATTTTTAAAAAGTCGACAATCAAGGAGAAACTCTAAGCAATGCATTGAAAGTGATTATTAATCAACTGATGAAGACCAGTCGAACCAAAGTTTATCTTTATCAACTGATAAAGATGAACAACAATCCGACCAAAGATTATCTTCGCTAACTGATAAAGATGACCAATCACAATCCATCCAAAAATTTACTTCTTCAGCTGAAGAGTCCAGAAACGAAGAACTGTTATCCAAATCTAAAACTGAAGAACAATTACTGGAAGGTGGAGAGACTGATATAGGATCGGATCCAAATACATGGCCAACAATAATTACTGATTCAATGCTAATGATTATTGTGAAAAAAGGTCCTTCAAAACTAGATCCTACATTTGAATATCCATTTAATGAGTCGAATCGTTTATTTATGCCATCCAGTATGAAGAAAAAATTGAAAAATGGGGAACAATTTAATAGATCATGGTTAGTGTATTCACAGACCAAAGCTGTACTTTTTTGTTTTGGCTGCACCGGAAGACACTAACGTTTTTCATTACAATGTATAGTTGAACACAAATTGTTTGTAATTGTGATTTTGTTAAAATTAAATGAGTACACTAGTAGGAAATTGTTTCATTTCACTAACTACATATTCTCTGTTTTCTTTTTTTTTTTTTTAATTTTAAACATTCAACCACCCCCTTCCCCCCAAAACACAAAAAAAATTGCAAAGTGCAAACATATGTAAAAGCCAAAAAAGGGGGGGGCGTGGCCAAAAACGTTTTGCTTGGGGTGGCAAAAAACCTAGAGCCGGCCCTGCTCACTTCTCAGGGCCTAGCTTCGAGAGGCGGAGTTTTTGTATAATCAGAGATGGGAAATTTGCCTTCCTATGTTAAAAGGAAAGGAGTACCTGTGGCACCTTAGAGACTAACAAATTTATTTGAGCATTCGTCTCTAAGGTGCCACAAGTACTCCTTTTCTTTTTGCGGATACAGACTAACACGGCTGCTACTGTGAAACCTTCCTATGTTGTATTTTGTTTTCCATATTTAGGCCCCAATCCTAAAGCTGCACCATGTGGGTAGCCCACAGGGCCCTATTGCAGTCAGTGGGTCTTGATGCAAGTATAGGAGGTCTGCCTCTGCAGAGCGGCTTGCAGGATTAGGATCTGTGGTGACTCCAGTGAGGGAATTGGCAATTATTTTCCAGTAGCAAAAAACAAATCATTTTAAAAGGAAATCTGTTAAGGGATATAATCAGAAATATTGGTCTCAAGGTGCACCACTTGTGCTCACATTCTTCATTCATATGAACGGACACTGTGTTGAAATTTACAAGAACTTAAGTATTTCAAGAATCCCCAGGGAGCAGGATTCATTGTAAATGTATTTGTTCAGGGTAACAGAGTGGACAGGCTGAGCAAAAAAACCCAACCATTTCCTGGATGGCAGGATACCTGCAACTGGAGATACAAACTTCATGACACTTAGGGTTTAATGGGTGCATGACTTATTTTACAAAGATGTCAATTATTTGTATTCATTCTTTGGCTTTAAAACAATGAAGTTATGATCGGAGCTCTGCATGCGAGTTATCCTCACTTTCAAAGCAGGCCAAATTTTTGGTTTACCAACCTTCAGAGAGAGCAAAAATGTGGAAGCCTTAATACGGAGCAGATACACTTCAAATAAACTGGTATTGCTTTTTTCCCCTTCCCAATGATTTATTAAATCAGAATATGAACAAAGACTG
Organism: Lepidochelys kempii; assembly: GCF_965140285.1. Lineage (NCBI taxonomy): Eukaryota > Metazoa > Chordata > Testudines > Cheloniidae > Lepidochelys > Lepidochelys kempii. The sequence goes on along the minus strand of NC_136392.1, from coordinate 23,676,798 downwards.
AATCCTGCCATTGATTCCAAACAGGATTAGATACTTACATGGATAATGAGAAAATCCATAGTTCCATTAGATAGGATTTTAAAAAAAGTTTCAAAGATATATACACACTCATGCCTCAGTACAGTCATTAACCAATCTCTAACTTACAAGGGTCAGGCAGAAACCTCCCCTAAGGGCAGATTAATTTGATAACTGCCCACTTCAGGGTTCTGACATATTCCTCTGACGAATCTGACACTGGTCAATCTCAGTGACAGGATACTGCACTAGAACTACTGGTCTGCAATTCATATGTTCTTATGAATCATTTTCTATTGTCTAAATGCACCAACTGCCATACTTGATTGCTAGAAAAATCACACATTACCTGTGCACATATATCTATCTATAGATATCTATGGATAACTATTTTCTGATAGCATATTACAAAATAAACATGGATGCTTAATATTATGCTGGCATAATAATATTGTCAGTGAAGATGGTAGGCTTGTTTTATAGGTTTGTTCCTTACCCCTGCTAGCTAAATTGAAATGCAGCTGAGAGATAAATCAGGAAATGATTCCTGATGAAATTATGGGATACAGGAGCTGCCTTGTCAAAGCTGTAGGGGAATGTGCAATTTTATACTTCTGAGACATCCAGTGAGAAGGACCAAGAATCCTCTCCTAGGACTGGCTGAAAGTTATTTTTTAATGTACAGCATTCTGTCCAGTAGCTGGCTTAGTGTTTTTGACGACTCATAGAAGTGAATTCTAAAGGGCACAGAGGTTTACATAAGCATCCAGAAATTTCAAAGCCAGATTTCTCCTCTGCTGCAAATCCACACAGCTCCAATGACATTAATGGAGGTACATCAGCTTATGCCATGCCAGGTTGTGGCCCTAAGGGCTTATCCAAACCTCTCTCGAGCTGGAGTATAAGTAGTTCCCTGCTGCTCACTCTTCATGATGCCATGGCTCTCCTGTCACTGTCCTCCCAAATTCTCCATGAAGATCTCATTTCAAGGGCAAGCAGTGCCGATAATTCTACAGTGGTAGTACCCAAGAGAGGGACTAACATTTACGATGTTCTTTGGATATACCCCATGATTTGACTTTTACAGTCAGGTAGGTCATGAAGAGGCAAGAGAGAGATGGTACCTACTGAAGAGTCAGCAGCAGAGAGTGCTACAAGTTTGTTAGAAGGTCACAGAGAGGGTAGAGAGTCTATTAGTAGGTCATGGGTGGCGATGCAGCTGGGGAACTATTGAATGGAACAACCATCATGCTGGAAGACATGCATAGGGATGAAGGACTCAAGAAGGTACCAATCTGGACTGGTCCCAGCCAAATTAACTGTTCCAATTCTGCTGTTTATTCAACATTATCAGCTGACCAGGTTATGGGAGTCTCCTAGATGCTAGACTTCTGTATCTTGGGAGTATATCACAAATATTGGCTATGCCAGAGGATGCAAGGCTGTTTACTGAGTGGCTCAACCTTACAGAGCTGTCTCCTGACCAGTCCTGTAGAAACTACCAATGGCATGGACTGTCTTTCCGGCCAAGAATAAAAGCACAATATTAGGGCCTCCACATCTTTAGCAAAGAGGAGACAGAGCATGGGAAACTAAACATAAGCCTAAAAGCCAGAATTACTAAAGCCATACACACATCCGACTTGGGAGAAATTCTGCAGGTCAATGTGTGAGCCAGTGTCAAAAACAAATGGTTCTTCCTTGAAGCTATGGCTTGGGAGCCCAGATGGTTATATGGAGTAAAAAAATGGATTCAGAGCCTCACACCTTTCAATCAGGAGTTCAAATCAGCCTAGATCAATAGTTAGGGTGACCATATTTCTCAAAGAGAAAACTGCACACCGTGCGGGGCTGGCCTGAGGCCCCACACCCCAAAGCTCTGTCTCCCTCCCTGTTTAGGGCTGGCATCTCTGCTCATCCCCCACATGTTCCTCCTCACCCCCTCTTTTTTCTTTCTTTTTTTTTTTTGAATAAAAGTGGGCATTTGTCCCATTTGTGCTTCCCTACTGATCATGTGGGCAACAGCAAACAGGACAAATGCCCACCTTTGCCAAAAGTTATTATGGCCAGGACAGGGCTTTAAAAAAAAAGGGACTCTTCCAGCCAAAATGGGATGTATGGTCACCTTATCAATAGTAATGGCTTTTGGTCACTATCTGGAGGTGGTGCCTATCTGAAATGAGCCAGTAGTCTCAGTCCCTCTCCTAGCAGGCAAGTGCCCAACTTCACAGCTGGCAGCATAAGAGAGAAATCAAAGACCGAAGAGTTATTGCATGGTGATTTGCTTAGCAGGCCTGGTCTGAGGCACATCATCAGGGCAGCTCCCAGACTTAGTGTTTCAGCTGCCCAAGCTGTTCATTTTCCAAGGATAAATAGTGGACTGCAGTCTCCAGGACTGTTTAATCTGCCAGTTGTCAGGAACGCTCAACTCACTGAAAATTAAACAGAAAAAGAACTACGGATTATCCATCTGTAACGCTTACCTGAGTCTGCATCCAGATACTGGTGGTGACTAAAGGTGTTTTGCTGAAAGACTACTTCTGGTACCAGAATGTAATTCAAAAAGGCTGCTACGCTTTTGGCCAGGGTAACTGAGGTTGGTGACGAACACCTAGAAGTGTCACAGTTTAGTGGAAGATTCAACAACTGTGGGACTTTTCCAAGGCTGGCTTCACTTTCAAAATTGAAAAGATTTCATTCCTCCATCATTAAAACCAGCCAGAGGCATACCTGGAGACCAAAAGGCCTCCTCCTCCTTTGGGATTCCAAGATCAAGATCAGTAAATATAGCTGCACAGTGAAATCAGAAATCCCACCTGCTAAAATGGGATTAAACATTCCCACAATGCCATAACCAAGCCTAGGAGCTTGGGCAAAGGCTGGGGGGCTGGGGGGAGTGAGATAGGTATTAAGCATTTTTTAGTTATTTATTTTTCCATGATAATGACCAAAATTTACACAATACTCAAAAATCTGGCATGCAAATTCAAACATCACTGTAATCCCTGTTTACAAAGCACACAGAGAAATTAAAGCAGGCTTAACTAAGCAGTGTTTGTGAATATTAATGAGCCTAAATTCCAAATCCGGGCTTTAAAAATTTTAAAAAGGGTAAAAGAGGATTGTGTTTGTATTTAAATACAATAAATTTGTATTTAAACAGGATGCTCTGCATCTGAAATGCAAGAAACAGAATAATACACATTGCCCTGGAAGAGCATTAAAATGAGTGTAACAAACAAAGTGAGAGCTTCAGAAATTTGCGAGTATATTCAGATATTTAAGCTGATTTACTGAAGCATTCTGGATCCCGCATGGACATTGGCTCATTTCAAATCTCAATTTAAAGTCATGCTTCCTTCTTGTGTCAGTAAAATATTACATTACAATTGTGGTACACACTGATAATGCTTTTCACCTGTGTCATAAACATACAGCTAAGGGTAGCATAAAATCCCTCCTTTACCTGTAAGGGATTAAGAAACTCAAATAACCTGGTTGGCACCTGACCAAAAGGACCAATAAGGGAAGAATATACTTTCAAATCTGTGGGGGGAGGTTTTGCTTGTGCTCTCTTTGTTTGTGCTCTCTTGAGACAGAGAGAGGGACCAGGCAGGAAAAAAACCCTCTCCTAAAACCATACCTGAAATAAGCATCTAAGATTATAAAAAAAGTAAGTAAAACAAGGAAATGTGTTAGATTATCTTTTGTATTAGCTTGTGAATTTTCCCTATGCTAAGAGGGAGGTTTAGTCCTGTTTTTGTAACCTTAAAGTTTTGCCTAGAGGGGAATCCTCTGTGCTTTAAATCTTATTACCCTGTAGAATTACCTTCCATCCTGATTTTGCAGAGGTGCTTCTTTTACTTTTTTCTTTATAATAAAGTTCTGCTTTTAAGAACCCGATTGGTTTTTAGTGTCCTAAAAACCCAAGGGTCTGGTCTGTGCTCACCTTGTTTATCTATTTGGTTGATATATTATTCTCAAGCCTTCCCGGGAAAAGGAGTGAAGGGGTTTGGGGGGATATTTTGGGGAAACAGGAACTCCAAGTGGTCCTTTTCCTGAACCTTTGTCTAACTCACTTGGTGGTTGCAGCATACTGTTCAAGGACAAGGAAGAATTTGTGCCTTGGGGAAGTTTTTAACCTAAGCTGGTAGAACTAAGCTGAGGGGGTCTTTCATGTGGGTCTCCACATCTGTACCACAGTGTTCAGAGTTGCGAAGGAACCCTGACAACCTGAAAGGATCCCAGAGTGCTTTATAAAATGATCTGTTAACAGTCTGCAGCAAATTAGAATAAGAAGTGAAGAAGACTGTCATATCCACAGTGGGGATTTCAAGCTTGATCCTGTGAAGTGCTGAGCAGTCCCTGCAAAAAGGTGAGTGCTTTGAATCCCATTGACTTCAGTGAGAATTGAGGGCAATTTGGAATCAGGCATTTCAGGACCCTACGGATCAGGATCAGGACCCTACGGTATCAAATCTATTTACCCACACTGAAATTTGGCCAAAGCATTGGATCCATCAACTCAGTCACCAGGAAAACTGTCATTGTTCTTTAAAGACCAGCTGTTATAAACCAACATGGTTTCATTGAAGTCAGTGAAACCATGTCAATTGGTAGACGTTGTCGTCAGAGCCTTGGTTTTATATCCATCCAAAATCCAACCTCTTCCACTATACAGTACCTCCTTGCACCACACTTAGGCTTCAACTTAGCAGGGTAATGAGAGTGGCTGATACCGATAGAGTGAGTTTTGGAGAGACTGAAAACAAAATGGAGATGTCTGTTGACCCACAAGGGCAGTTCAGTGACTAAAGCTGTCATAATACAGTATTTGCCTTGTCACGGTTCCTCCCCCACTCTGAACTCTAGGGTACAGATGTGGGGACCTGCATGAAAAACCTCCTAAGCTTATCTTTACCAGCTTAGGTCAAAACTTCCCCAAGGTACAAAATATTACCCCCGTTATCCTTGGAATGGCCGCTACCACCACCAAACTAATACTGGTTACTGGGGAAGAGCTGTTTGGACGCGTCCTTCCCCCCAAAATACTTCCCAAAACCTTGCACCCTACTTCCTGGACAAGGTTTGGTAAAAAGCCTCACCAATTCGCCTAGGTGACTACAGACCCAGACCCTTGGATCTTAAGAACAATGAACAATCCTCCCAACACTTGCACTCCCCCTTTCCTGGGAAATGTTGGATAAAAAGCCTCACCAATTTGCATAGGTGACCACAGACCCAAACCCTTGGATCTGAGAACAATGAAAAAGCATTCAGTGTTTTACAAGAAGACTTTTAATAAAAAATAGAAGTAAATAGAAATAAAGAAATCCCCCCTGTAAAATCAGGATGGTATATATCTTACAGGGTAATTAGATTCAAAAACATAGAGAACCCCTCTAGGCAAAACCTTAAGTTACAAAAAAGATACACAGACAGAAATAGTTATTCTATTCAGCACAATTCTTTTCTCAGCCATTTAAAGAAATCATAATCTAACACATACCTAGCTAGATTACTTACTAAAAGTTCTAAGACTCCATTCCTGTTCTGTCCCCGGCCAAGACGACTACAGACAGACACACAAACCCTTTGTTTCTCTCCCTCCTCCCAGCTTTTGAAAGTATCTTGTCTCCTCATTGGTCATTTTGGTCAGGTGCCAGCGAGGTTACCTTTAGCTTCTTAACCCTTTACAGGTGAGAGGAGCTTTCCCCTGGCCAGGAGGGATTTCAAAGGGGTTTACCCTTCCCTTTATATTTATGACACGCCCCCCAAATCTCAGCTAGGGTGAAACACTGGCTGGGATTTCTTCCTGGAGCTCTAGGAAAACAGAGTTAATAAGACACATGCATCTCTAAATATACTACCAAGTACATAAAGACTAACAATATTTTCCACATCTCAAGGACGATTTTAACCAGTTGATTCTGGGAAACTTTCACGGGAGAGTGCATCAGCCACTTTGTTAGAAGCTCCTGAGATGTGTTGGATGTCGAAATCAAAATCTTGGAGAGCTAAACTCCACCGAAGAAGTTTTCTGTTAGTTTCTTTGACGGTGTGAAGCCACTTTAGTGCAGCATGGTCGGTTTGCAGGTGGAAACGCCGTCCCCAAACATATGGGCGTAGCTTTTCCAGAGCGTAGACAATGGCATAACATTCTTTTTCAGTGACTGACCAGTTGCTTTCCCTCTCAGACAGTTTTTTGCTGAGAAACACTACAGGGTGGAATTCTTGATCAGGTCCTTTCTGCATTAAAACTGCTCCCACACCACGCTCGGATGCATCTGTGGTTACTAGGAACGGTTTGTCAAAGTCTGGGGCCCTTAGTACAGGGTCAGACATGAGTGTCGCTTTAAGCTTGTTAAAGGCCTTCTGACACTTTCCGGTCCACTGAACAGCATTTGGCTGTTTCTTTTTGGTTAGGTCTGTCAGTGGGGCAGCGATTTGGTTGTAGTGCGGTACAAATCGTCTGTAATAACCGGCCAAGCCTAAGAAGGATTGAACCTGTTTCTTTGACTTTGGGACAGGCCACTTTTGGATAGCATCCACTTTGGCCTGTAGGGGGCTGATAGTTCCTTGACCCACCTGGTGTCCAAGGTAAGTCACTCTGTTTAGGCCTATTTGACACTTCTTAGCCTTAACAGTTAGTCCTGCCTCCCTTATGCGCTCAAGGACTTTTTGTAGATGTTCCAGGTGGTCTGCCCAGGAATCCGAAAATATGGCCACATCGTCAAGGTAGGCGACTGCATATTCTCCTAATCCCGCTAGGAGACCATCTACAAGTCTTTGGAAAGTGGCGGGTGCATTTCGCAGCCCGAAAGGGAGTACATTAAATTCATACAGCCCGAGATGTGTGATGAAGGCTGACCTTTCCTTGGCAGATTCATCTAGCGGTACCTGCCAGTACCCCTTGGTTAAGTCCAAGGTAGAGATGAACTGGGCCCTTCCCAGTTTCTCTAATAGTTCATCTGTGCGTGGCATGGGATAGTTGTCTGGGCGAGTTACAGCATTTAGCTTACGGTAGTCCACGCAAAAACGTATTTCCCCATCTGGTTTGGGAACTAGAACCACTGGAGATGCCCATGCACTTTCAGAGGGGCGGATTACACCCATCTGTAACATATCCTGGATCTCCCGTTCTATAGCAGTTTTAGCTTGAGGAGACACCCGGTAAGGTTGGACCCTAATTGGGTGAGCATTACCTGTGTCAATGGAGTGGTATGCCCGTTCAGTCAGTCCTGGGGTGGCTGAGAACGTTGGCGCGTAGCTAGTGCACAGCTCCTGGATCTGCTGTCGCTGCATACGCCCAAGGGTCATGGAGAGGTTCACCTCTTCCACACCACCAGCACATTTCCCTTCGTAGTAAACACCTTCAGGCCACTCAGCGTCGTCTCCTCCCTGGGCTGTAAACTGACAAACCTTTAATTCTCTGGAATAAAAGGGCTTTAGAGAATTAATATGGTACACCTTAGGCTTTCGGTTGGAGGTGGGGAATGCTATGAGATAATTAACAGCTCCCAGGCGCTCCTGGACCGTGAATGGCCCTTCCCATGATGCTTCCATTTTATGGGCCTGGAGTGCCTTTAAGACCATGACCTGGTCTCCTACTTTGAAGGAACGCTCTCTGGCATGTTTATCATACCAGGCTTTTTGCTCTTTTTGAGCATCCTGTAAGTTTTCTCTAGCAAGGGCTAAAGAGGTTCGGAGGGTGTTTTGTAGGTTGGTTACAAAGTCCAGAATGTTAGTTCCTGGAGAAGGTGTAAATCCCTCCCATTGCTGCTTCACCAACTGCAATGGCCCCTTAACCTCACGGCCATATACAAGTTCAAATGGGGAAAACCCTAAACTGGGATGTGGTACAGCTCTGTAGGCAAAGAGCAACTGCTGCAATACTAGGTCCCAATCATTGGAGTGCTCATTTACGAATTTACGTATCATGGCCCCCAAAGTTCCATTAAACTTCTCCACCATGCCATTTGTTTGATGATGGTAAGGAGTGGCAACCAAGTGATTTACCCCATGAGCTTCCCAAAGGTTTTTCATAGTTCCTGCCAGGAAACTAGTCCCTGCATCTGTGAGGATGTCGGAGGGCCAACCTACCCTGGCAAAAATGTCTGCTAGTGCCTGGCACACACTTTTAGCCCTGGTGTTGCTTAGAGCTACTGCTTCCGGCCATCGGGTGGCAAAATCCATGAAAGTCAGTATGTACTGCTTTCCTCTGGGTGTCTTTTTCGGAAAAGGACCCAGAATATCCACAGCTACTCGCTGAAATGGAACTTTAATGATGGGGAGTGGCTGGAGAGGAGCTTTGACCTGGTCTTGGGGTTTTCCCACTCTTTGGCACACCTCACAAGACTGGACATAGGTAGAAACATCCTTGCCCATTCCCTCCCAGTGGAATGACCCCCCCAAACGGTCTTTGGTCCTGTTCACCCCAGCATGGCCACTAGGGTGATCATGGGCTAAGCTCAAGAGCTTGGCCCGGTATTTAGTTGGAACTACCAACTGTCTCTGAGGATGCCAGTCTTCCTGGTGTCCCCCAGAAAGAGTTTCCTTGTATAAAAGTCCTCTTTCTACAACAAACCTGGATCGATTAGAAGAGCTGAGAGGCGGTGGGTTGCTCCGTGCCGCCGTCCAAGCTCTCTGGAGGCTTTCATCTGCTTCTTGTTCGGTCTGGAACTGTTCCCTTGATGCTGGAGACATCAGTTCCTCATGGGATTGTGGACCTAGGCTTGGTCCCTCTGGAAGCGATATAGGGGATGGAGCTGTTTCTGTTGACTGTGAACCGCTCTCCGCTGGTGTACTATGTTGGGATTCAGGCTCCGGCTGAGCCTCTTGTGTAGGGTTATCGGCTGCTGCCAGTTCAGGTTCGGTGGGGCCCTCTGGTGTTGAGGTTGCAAGTACTGGATTCAGTGCTGACACGGGGTCTGGTGTTGGTTGTTCGGCTGGTTCCGGTTCTGGGACTGGTTCCGTCTGGGTCTCTGGGACTGGATCCACTACTGCTGTTGCAGACATTGGCCTGGGGTCCAGGTCCATCACCTCTGACTGGGTCCTGATAGAAGTTTCCGGAACAGAGCTAGGCCTCACGGCTTGTTTAGCCTGGTTGCGGGTGACCATTCCCACCCTCTTGGCCTGCTTCACATGATTGGCCAAGTCTTCCCCCAACAGCATGGGGATGGGATAATCATCATAGACTGCAAAAGTCCACATTCCTGACCAGCCCTTGTACTGGACAGGCAACTTGGCTGTAGGCAAATTGAAAGAGTTGGACTTGAAGGGTTGAATCGTCACTTGGATCTCTGGGTTGATTAAATTGGGGTCCACTAAGGAAGCATGGATAGCTGACACTTGTGCTCCGGTGTCCCTCCACGCGGTGACCTTCTTCCCACCCACACTCACAGTTTCCCTCCGCTCCAAGGGTATCTGGGAGGTATCTGGGCCTGTGGACCTCTGGTGTGATTCCGGTGCAATGAACTGTAATCTGTTGGGGTTCTTGGGGCAGTTGGCCTTTACATGCCCCAGCTCGTTACACTTAAAACATCGTCCAGCTGACGGGTCACTGGGGCGAGGAGGGTTGCTGGAGAACGGGGTGGTGGGACGATAAGGGGTCTGGAGGGTTCTTTGGGAGGTAGGTGGGGCTTTGGGCGGCCCCCGGTAATAGGGTGTGGTCTGGGGTGGTCCCTTCTGGTCTCCGCTCCAACTGCGACCAGTTTTCTTCTTCTCTGCCACCTCCACCCATCTGGCTCCAATCTCTCCTGCCTCAATTACAGTTTTGGGTTTCCCATCTAGGATGTATCTTTCTATTTCCTCAGGAACACCCTCTAAGAATTGTTCCATTTGCATTAGGAAGGGCAAATTTACTGGAGATTCAACACTTGCTCCTGATATCCAGGCATCCCAATGTTTTACAATGTGGTAGGCATGTCGGGTAAATGACATGTCTGGTTTCCACCTTAGGGCTCTGAACCTCCGACGAGACTGCTCGGGTGTTATCCCCATTCTGACTCTCGCCTTGGATTTAAACAGTTCATACTTGTTCATGTGTTCTTTAGGCATTTCAGCTGCCACCTCAGCTAAGGGTCCACTGAGCTGCGGCCTCAGCTCTACCATGTATTGGTCAGTAGAGATGTTGTACCCAAGGCAGGCCCTTTCGAAGTTTTCTAAGAAGGCCTCAGTATCATCACCTGCCTTGTAGGTGGGGAACTTTCTGGGATGGGAAGTGGTACCTGGAGAAGGATTGCTAGGGTTTGTTGGTATATTCTGCTGGGCCTTTATCCTCTCCATCTCCTCCACATGCTTCCTCTCTTTTTCCTTCTCCTCCTCCACATGCTTCCTCTCTTTTTCCCTCTCCTCCTCCACATGCTTCCTTGCCTCCATTTCCCTCTTGTGGGCAGCCTCTTGGTGTTGTTCTGCCTCCCTTTCTTGTTCCTTCTTCAGCTGCATGAGTTCTATCTGTCTTTCATGTTCCCTTTGTTTTTCCTCAGCCTGAAATTTGGCTAATTCCAGCTGTAGTCGAGCTGAGGATTTGGCCATTCTAACCTCTCTGTTTTTAACTAACTTTACACCCGAGGTTTAGAAATAAACAAACAAAACTTGGCTGTAAAATTTTGCTGTGCTGGAATAGAATACCTATTCTCTGATAGTGATTGTCAGCCTACAGAAAAAGACAATTCCCTTGTCTCTGCTCTGGGCCCAAATTAAAGCAAAAAACCTCCAACTACTTGGAAACCTGCTTACCCAGCCCAAAGAAGAAAAAAATTTCTTTTCAAACCTGTGCTCCTTGTAAAACAAACAAAAAAAAAATCAAAATCCTAAAAAAAAACCCTGCCACTTTTGTCTCCAGGCAAATGGGTAGAGCACACACCCCCTATTTACTTTTAGGAAGAAAAGAGAAAAAAAAAAAAAAACCTCTGGGTTGGAAGACTGTGAATTTCCCTGCAGGAGTTAAGTACCCTGCCTCCAGGCAAAGAAAATCTGCAATTCACAAGATAATCCCCTTTTGTCTCTGCTTGGCCACAAAGCAGAGAGAAACCAAGCTGCTTTCAGTTTCAAAGCTGCCTTCTGGACTTCCTAAAAATTCCTTTTTAAAATCTGTATTTCTAGTTCAAAAAATCTCAACTGGATCTCAAAATGATTTCAGGTTAATCCCACCACTGTGCCACCATGTCACGGTTCCTCCCCCACTCTGAACTCTAGGGTACAGATGTGGGGACCTGCATGAAAAACCTCCTAAGCTTATCTTTACCAGCTTAGGTCAAAACTTCCCCAAGGTACAAAATATTACCCCCGTTATCCTTGGAATGGCCGCTACCACCACCAAACTAATACTGGTTACTGGGGAAGAGCTGTTTGGACGCGTCCTTCCCCCCAAAATACTTCCCAAAACCTTGCACCCTACTTCCTGGACAAGGTTTGGTAAAAAGCCTCACCAATTCGCCTAGGTGACTACAGACCCAGACCCTTGGATCTTAAGAACAATGAACAATCCTCCCAACACTTGCACTCCCCCTTTCCTGGGAAATGTTGGATAAAAAGCCTCACCAATTTGCATAGGTGACCACAGACCCAAACCCTTGGATCTGAGAACAATGAAAAAGCATTCAGTGTTTTACAAGAAGACTTTTAATAAAAAATAGAAGTAAATAGAAATAAAGAAATCCCCCCTGTAAAATCAGGATGGTATATATCTTACAGGGTAATTAGATTCAAAAACATAGAGAACCCCTCTAGGCAAAACCTTAAGTTACAAAAAAGATACACAGACAGAAATAGTTATTCTATTCAGCACAATTCTTTTCTCAGCCATTTAAAGAAATCATAATCTAACACATACCTAGCTAGATTACTTACTAAAAGTTCTAAGACTCCATTCCTGTTCTGTCCCCGGCCAAGACGACTACAGACAGACACACAAACCCTTTGTTTCTCTCCCTCCTCCCAGCTTTTGAAAGTATCTTGACAGGTTTCAGAGGAACAGCCGTGTTAGTCTGTATTCGCAAAAAGAAAAGGAGTACTTGTGGCACCTTAGAGACTAACCAATTTATTTGAGCATGAGCTTTCGTGAGCTACAGCTCACGCTCATGCTCAAATAAATTGGTTAGTCTCTAAGGTGCCACAAGTACTCCTTTTCTTTTTTTGAAAGTATCTTGTCTCCTCATTGGTCATTTTGGTCAGGTGCCAGCGAGGTTACCTTTAGCTTCTTAACCCTTTACAGGTGAGAGGAGCTTTCCCCTGGCCAGGAGGGATTTCAAAGGGGTTTACCCTTCCCTTTATATTTATGACATGCCTGATTAATTTTATGTACTATACATGAAAGCAAAGGTGAGATGACAAGACTTGAGATAACTTATCTCTAGGCCGACAGACAAGCTATTGCACCTAAAGCTGAAAGTTTCGTTAGTGCAGCTTGCAGTTCTTTGTCTGCCCAAATTAGAAGTGTTCTGATCAGAGTAAAGATGGAGAATGGATCAATGAGATGAATGTTACCATGAATAAGAGGTAAAACATCCCTTTCCATGGTTGGGTTTTATTTAGATACTTTACAGCAACCTCAACTTTGCAAACAAAACAAGGTCCCACAAATACTGGAGCAAGGCTCAGAATCTATTCCCAGTTTTCCTCTACTCTAAATAAAGAATAAGACACAAGGAACCAGAATTATTTGCCCCAGTAGTAAGTTACCTAGCTACACAAACCTGTCTTCTTCCTCAGTCTCTCTCCCCAACACTCCTTCTCAAGAAAGCCACAAGCCCAATTGCCTTCCCTTCTCACATAATCAGAGCAGAGGGAGGGAAGCAGCTGAGTCCAGTTAACCTCTGCTGGTGGCTTCTTTCCCCCTCCCCACCTTTGGGGATAGGGTCATCAGAGACAGTGGCCTGTACATCCTGTTGCAGTTCTCCAACTGGGAAGTATTCATGTGATTAAACATCCAGCCATAGGAATCAGAAGCTAAATCTTTGCCTTGATCAAATTGAAAGATTTAGTACCAGTGGCTTAAAAAAAAAGAGCACTCCAAGTGGACAGAAGACTTGCATATCAATGAATGCATCGTCCATCAGGAAGACTTTTGCACCAGTTAGGCATTATTCATAAGTCCTTAAGGCCAGTCCTCTGTAATGGGGTGCCACTCTATGACCACAACCATGTTGAGATTCCCAGCAATGAGAGTACAGTATGGTATGCTGGATGCCCATATTTGGTACTTTAACTCTGCTAATAAACAGTATTAAACTTGTAGTGAAGTTCAGCTTCCACTAGACAGGACATCCCCATGCACCTGTCCCACAACACACAGTTTTGAGGCAGAGAACAGACACCACGCTGCTGATAGTCAAAATGGAATATTCGCACCTCCCCAATTTGGAGGCTGCACTTCAAACCTCCTTTCTCCATGTATCCTTGCTTTTTTAAAGTGTATTTCCCCGCACATCCACCCACCCCTATAGCAGTAAGTTCTTTTGCAAGTTGTGAAGGAGCACACCCATGGCCCATCTGCTTTTATTTCTCCCCACCTAGATAAATGTGATGACAAGAAAAAAATATCAGGGTTGGAAAAATAAAATAAAAACCAACATCACAAGAGCTGCATATGAAGCGCTGACATAGAGCAGCTGTTAGACTTGCAGAAGAAATTTCTTCTTTCCATGTCCCATTCTCCCTCCTGCACCTGGTGCCCCCAGCCCCATCACTGTTACAAGCACCGGCTCAGGGTGAAGAGAGGTATTAAGAGACTGTAATATAAGAACTGTCAGTCACACTCTTGTACATAAACTTATCAGTCTTACAAGCCTTCTGCTGACAAGCTAGGCCTGTTCATTTCTATAAATTTAACTTCTCTAGTCCCCCACCCAATCTATGCTGATTATAGGAACACAGACAGCTGTGGCCTGCATTATTCAGCTTAAACGGAGATAGTTGGTTACTGGAGCTCAAATGGTTCATTAACTTGTCAGGCTTGCATTCTGGAGATGGGAACCCAGCGTGTCGAGCAGGAGAAATATACAGAGACAGCAAAAAAAATGTATAGGCCATGAGGTGAGCAGAGCAAGGACTTTTCCAAAACTTTAGAAAGGGAATTCCCTTCCTTCCCCTCCAAATACTAAGGTTTTATTATTCCAATGCTGGGGTAGAGAAAAGGACTATAACCATGTCCTGAAGGTTTAAAATTGAAGATTTCTTCCTCGGTTCATGCATAGATGAGCAAATTGGTCACGTACGAGTCAGAATCACAAATGTGTACACCCTAAAACACAACCTCAGGTGCCTGCCTGGACCTGCAAACAGGCATTATTATATCTTTCTACCAAAGTACCTTCTTTTCATCTCAAAAGCACTCAGCCAGGGCTATGCAGCTCCTGCATGGTACACTGCAACTCAATTATTAAACGCTATTTAATTCTTATTGAAACAAACTCTTTCCTCCCTCGAATCCTTGCAACCACATCTGCCATTTCCTCCTGATGTAATTCACAGCATCAAGCCTATGACACAAAGCCCAGATGTTGCCCATTACTTACATGCACTCCTAGTTGCGGAGAAAAGAGCTCTTATTTCAGAGCTGCTAAACGCAGTGACATTTGCCAAAGTTTCAATTTAATTCATCTTGTGCTTCAAAGCCCCATTTCCCAGAGGTAAATATTGCTGTCTAATGAGGGAGAGTCATGCACAATTACACTGTGAGGCAGCAAATGGCTAAGGAGCCTGCAAAAACTGATTTGTTATACTAATTCGTGGAGATAAGAACTTGGCCAGGCTCCAAATACGACTCCAAATGTGAACTCAAACTCCCAGAGGTCAATCCAGGACAGTACCACTTTGTACGTGCGCAGGGATCTAGAAGGTCCTGTTCACATACCTTGTGACAAAGAAGATAAAAATGTTGCAAGATACAGTCACAGCAGGACTGGGTGACACAGTGGCCTAAACCCAATAGCCATTATACCTTGGGATACCTAGGTTCACGTCTTCATTACAGCAGGTCACAAGTAAAAAATGAACATTTGGGGTTTCTCAACAAAAGAGAAGCAGCAGCCACCTCACTGACTTCTCATTTCCTTACTGCAAGGTTGTGCCTGGCCCCACAATCTCGAGCCTGGCTCACACCCAGCTTTTGTAAAATTCTCCCATTCTTGCTGTTATACTAGTGGTAGCAGTCCCACAGAGAGGACACATTCATTTCTATCGCAATACAGTCAAGACTGCCTCTAAGCTGGGTTAAATGACACATTGATAAGAACACCAGCACCCAGACTACACTAACACTTCAGCTGCACTGACATTTATCCTAATATACAACTGTCATTCAGAAATCTATTTTTAAGATGTAACTAGTGAAACTCTCTTCAAGGTTAAGGAAAAAAAAAAAAGATTATAATGGGATCACTCTCCCTGTAAAATAAGTCAAATTTCTGGCCTACCCAAGTTTGGCCGTGTCCTTTCTAAGTAGGATTCCTTTGCTGAGCATAATTACAGACTCTTCAGAGATGGCTTCCAGTAAGTTCACTCAATTAGCACTTTCATTTCAACAACTGAACTTGTTCCAGAATCTCTGACGTGCACAAGTCCAGGCGTTGTGATTTTCCATCAGAAGAGAGCATAAAGGAGCAGATAGTTGGATCTACACACTGCAGTAAGAACAGATTTCTCAGATTGGCTCAGGAGGCAGCCCTTTCATCCAGGGAGCCATGTTAATTGTGTCCACTTCAAGGCATCCAATTCTGTATCTTATTGTGTGAAAAAGAAGCCTCTTTCAGTTAAAACACAGTGCCTTAAAGAGACACACCACATCCAAGGTCAGTAGTCCTGGAATCTGGCCTTCCTTTAGGACAGTCTGTTAAAAGTTTTCAGCCTGCAGCTTAGAGTCATTACCCCTTCCCCCCCTCCTCAATAACAAGTGAAAAATAGTGACAATGGGCTATGTTCACTCTCACTTTAAATGCCTAAATCCCCAAATCAGGCCGCAGTAGGCTTCAGCTGGCACCGAAAAGTGCAGGAGCCAAAACTCACTTGGTGCCTACATTTTGGCAGGAAGAGTTCCCTTGGTGCCTATGTTTGTGTCTCCATGCATGCTCACTGCAGACCCAGGCCAGGGGTCCAGATGCCCAAGCCCCAAAGTGTTGCACAAACCAGGAAAGGTAGATGTCCCTCCATCTAACTCACCCACGGGATCTGATCCAATTAAGCATGCTCAGAACTTGCCTATCAGATCAATCCCCTAGAGACAAACTAACACAAAATGGCTGTGTGGGGGTGGGGAGAGGAGCTCCCTCAGCATTTAGCCAGGAAGACAGGGTATGCCCCTGGGATGTGGGAGGTGCCTGATTCCTGTCCCCCCTCCACCTGAGGGGGAGAAGGGATTGGAACAGGGATTTGCCACCTCTCAGGGGAGTGATCTAACCACTGGGCTATTCCAATGTGGGTTTCTGCAGTCTCTCCTGTTGAAGCTGTTGCCCTGTGGATAAATATTTTTCAAAAATCATGGGAGGAGGGGGGCTGGCTCCTGGGTCTCCCACTTCCCAGGTGAGTGCTCCAACCACCAGGCTACAGAGAGATTCTCGAACTCATTTGCTCCGGCCCATTGATTCTTTCATTATTTATCACGGGGTAGCCGTGTTAGTCTGTATCCACAAAAACAACAAGGAGTCCGGTGACGCCTTAAATACTAAGATTTATTTGGGCATAAGCTTTCATGGGTAAAAAAATCCATCTGAAGAAGTGGGTTTTTTACCCACGAAAGCTTAGGCCCAAATAAATCTTTTAGTCTTTAAAGGTGCCACTGGACTGCTTGTTGTTGTGATTATTTATTTCTCAGTGGATTTGCTTCGAAAGGAGAGGCCAAGGGAACCCCAGGTCAGAATATGCCATAGCCCAGTGGTTAGGACATTCAACTGACATGGAGCAGATCCCTGTCTAAATGCCTTCTCCCACTGAGGTGCAGAAAGGACTTGAACCAGGGGGTTCCTACATCCCACGTGTGCACTCTAGCAACTGGGCTAAAAGCTATGAGGGAACAAGAGCTGCTGCTGCTAGAATAGCATAGTGCCTAAAACCAAGAGAGGATTTAGAGCTGGGTATCCCAAGCAAAGGGAGGTACCTCCCTGGAGCCTCTACTTAGGATAGGCACCTTGGGCAGACATTGCATCTTGGCATCCCATTGTCTAGCTTAGGCAAAGAGCTGGGTCACATGCTGGCTTTTGGGATTCCCATTCTGGGGCACCTGTCTCTCTCCCCCTTCGTTGGATAGGAAGCCTAAGCACCAAACTCAGGCTTTGTGAACCACTGTGATTTTCTAGATGCCTAAAAGTGAGGCACAGTGATACTGAGCGTCACCAGGCATCAGATCTTTTGTGAATCTAGCCCAAAATTATCAAGCCCAAATCAAACCCAATGATGAATGAGGGGGAGCAATCTGATGGATGCACCCCATCTTGAATCAAATCAAAGTCAAACTCTCGAAGTTCAGGCAGAGAGGGTAAAAAGGCTTGTCCAGAGTCACCTGCCAGATCTGAGATTACAACTCTGGCTTCCTGGCTGCCAGAACCCTGAGCTAGGAAGAAAGGTTATAAACCGGGCATATTTATTCTTGAGAAAAATTGACTAAGGGGTGGACCTGATAACAGTTTTCAAGTATATAAAAGGTTGTTACAAGGAGGAAGGTGAAAAATTGTTCTCGTTAACCTCTGAGAACAGGACGAGAAGCAATGGGCTTAAATTGCAGCAAGGGAGGTTTAGGCTGGACATTAGGAAAAACTTCCTGTCACCGTAGTTAAGCTCTGGAACAAATTGCCTAGGGAGGCTGTGGAATCTCAGTCATTGGAGGTTTTTAATAACAGATTAGACAAACACCTGAGGAATGGTCTAGTTACTACTTAGTCTTGCCCCAGTGCAGGGAACTGGACTAGATGACCTACTGAGGTCTCTTCCAGTCCTACACTTCTATGAGCCTATGATAAGGGCTATTACAAAAGAGGATGATGATTGATTGTTCTCCATGTCCACTGAAGGTAGGACAAGTAGTAATGAGCTTAATCTGCAACAAGATAGATTTAGGTTACATATTAGGAAAAACTGAGTTATAAAGATAGTTAAGCTCTGGAATAGGCTTCCAAGGAAAATTCTGAATCCCAGTCACTTGAAGTTTTTTTGTTTTTTTAAAAACCGGCTGGACCAACACATGTCAAGGATAGTCTAGGTTTATTTGGTCCTGCCTCAGCACAGGGGGCTGGAGTTGCTGACTTCTCAAGGTCCCTTCCAGTCCCATATTTCTCTGATTCACCAGGTTTTGCCGTCAGCCTAGGGGCTTGCTGGGACAGCACTATGGGAGTTTAGGAAGTGTTGCATGGATGTACCTTTTTCAGTTCAAATTTAAATCTCCCCCCGCTAGAGGTCATCAGTAGGATTTGAATTAGGCGTGTCTGATGATTAAAAAAAATAATCACAATAAATTGTGAAATAAAAAATAGTTGGGATAACAGTGCAATTAAAACTGTAAAACAATAATAGATTAAACATTATTAATTTTTGGAAGTTTTTCTGTTTTTTCAAATATATTGATTTCAATTACAACACAGAATACAAAGTGTACAGTGCTTACTTTATATTATTTTTATTATAAATATTTGCACTCTAAAAAAGAAAAGAAATAGTATTTTTCAATTCAACTCATACAAGTACTGTAGTGAAATGTTTTTATTGTGAAAGTGAAACTTACAAATGTAGAATTTATTTAATTACTTTTACAGAACTGCACTCAAAAACAAAACAATATAAAACTTTAGAGTCAAAAAGTCCACTCAGTCCTACTTCTATTTCAGCCAAAATCGGTAAGACAAACAAATACGCTTATTTACATTTGCGGGAGATAATGCTGCCCACTTCTTACTTAAAATGTCACTTGAAAGTGAGAACAGGTGTTCGCATGGCATGTAATGTAAAGGGAGCACTGTACACTTCGTATGCTGTGTTGTAATTAAAATCAATATATTTGAAAACATAGAAAAAAATATCCCAAAATGTTTATAATAAATTTAAATTGGTATTCTATTATTAACAGTGGGATTAAAACTGTGATTAATTGTGACTATTTTTTTAATCTAGTTAATTCATTTTGTGTTAATCACTTAAGTTAACTGCGATTCATTGACAGCTCTAATATGAATACAGGACCTTCAGCATCACAGCACAGACTTCTACTATTTGTGCTAAAAGAGTAAATCTATTAATAGGCTGTAATTCTCTGTGTAGACCAGCCTCTAGAGGGGAACACAACATATACTTCATATGAGTGTTACACGACACAAGCTGTAAATTTAAGAGTAACACACATTACTATCAAGCATCATCATTTTGATTGAAGGAGCAACTAAAAATCAAGGACTGTGCATTTGAGGTCAAGAGTGGGGGGGATTAAGAGGGCCAATGAGCCATCCACTCTGATTCCCTTTCTGTTTTCTCCAAAGGCCTCTAATCCATGCATCCCCCACATCAAACACCAAGGATTATATCAGTTCACTAGCCGTCCTTCCAGCCAGATTCTCTAATCACACCACTTCCCTGTAATTCCATAATCCCCCAGTTTGTGACAGGTTGGGAAAGTGTGCATGCGAGAGAGAAGCATTTCAGAAAGCCGTTAGGGGAGCCCCATTCTGTAGTCTTACTGTCAGGCTTTGACAGTTCAAAACAAGGTACATGCCAGGAAATCACACTAAGCACCTCACCTACCCATCAATTCTCTCCAAGCCATGCTTGCTCCTTCTAGTGAATTATTACAAAGCTAGCATGTAGTCCACTGCGTGTTTTAATGACCTCTAGCCTATTATTACAGCCTTTGAAATAACAGAGCAAGAGCAGCCACCAGCAAACAAATGGCCAAGGCACATCAATACAGCAATCAGTTCTCCCAGATGAATTGCCATTTACCCCAAGAGGTGGCCAACAGCAAATGGTTCTCAACACACCATGTGCACAAATAGCCATTTTGCTGCAGAACAATGATTTGATGCATTTTCTAACTCTCTCTCTCTCTCCTCTGCTTTGCCCTCAATGTTTCCTCCTTTGTCTCCACTTATCAAAAGCAGTCACAGGGGGTTAAGACCTATGTTCTATCCAGAAAGGCCTTTAGTGGATCATTTAATCCACCTCCCCTCCTCTTCCCTCATCTTTTTATTCCCCCTCGCTGTCTGGGACAAATCCCCTCCCAGCCACCTCCCCAAATTAGTAACAACTGAGATTTGAAAACATTCAAGATGACACGATCCACTGGTGTAAGATTAAAATTGTTTTTCCAGCCACAAAACTGTCCAGGGACAGTCACAGTTAGGAACTCTAACAAAATGTATCAGTAAAGAATGTTAGAAGTGCAGCAATTGGCTACAGCGAAGACAGCCAAGAAGGTGTTGGCAAGTAAGTAAAGCAAAGTGTGTCAAATCAGATGAAATCATGATGCTTCTCGACAAGTCATATCTGCAGAAGCATGTACAGCCTTGATTGCCCAGCTGAAAAATGATTAGCAAGTAGTGAAAAATATCTCAGAAACAAGTCTGTTCATGGGAGATTTCTGACCCAGTTTAGTGGGGCCCAGGGACCTTTAGAGCCAAGTTTGCCCAACCTTTGTCCAGGTGTGCAGGGTGGAAAAACGAGTTTATGAAGTCTTCCTGTCCTGTCACCCAGCACAGAGGTACAATTACAGTCCCTGTGCTCTCCTGAGAGCACTGATTGATCCCTGCTTGGGGCCTTGCAGAGACACAAGCCATGCCAATGTGGCTACAGTCTGGATTCCCATTCTACACCAGCCAGTAGAGATGGGCATTCACCCTCCAAGTGTTGACAAAGCATGTCCACTTTCTGCTCTCTGGGGAGCGACTGCATGTCCCTAATACAAATGTCTCCTACATCTCTCCGTAGGGCAGCGTGAAGGCCCTTCAACACCATCTGGTGCCTCAAAGGAACCATCCAGCCCTTAAACAATAATCTTCCAAATATCTGATTCTCATTTGAATGAAAGTGGGCCTCAAAGCCTTTTGAGCTACACCCAATGCCAGACATTTCAGTTCAAGCACATCTCAATGATGAAAAAAGAAGAAAAGAACCCCTCCCCCACAGCTAATCTAGTGGCAGATGAGTCTGTAATTGATCCAGGAGGGAGATGAATCCCTAATTAATCCAGGAGGAGACAGGGATCTTTTATTTAATTAATTAATTTATGGGTACCTGTTTATGTTCACATTACAAACAGGCAAAAGCTAATTACTTTGTACTGCCAGTAAAATCCACCCTGGGAATATAATGCTCTTATCTAATGCCACCTGCAGTGGGACTAGGCTGCTTTGAATTATACCCAAGATCAAAGAGCATCTATGCATGGTATTATCATATTTCCTCCTCCCTCCCACCCACCTTCCTTTCAACCTCTTCATTCCACAATCCCCGTTTCCATTTCAGATCACTCTGTTAGATATTGTTACTCTTAATTACTACCAGACATTAGTGCTACCCACATTCATCCCTACAAATCACAGCAACATGAGACTTGCTATATCCATCACAGCTTAGAAGAGCCCTAAATGTGACAATACCCCCCATTTTCCCCACCAAAGCAGCTGCTGCCAAGTAGTTCATCTGTCAATACCATGCCCAGCAACAACCAATCATACACTCAGCAATTCCCCTCTTGCTACTGCTAATAAAGGGTAAGTTAGGTACTGAGCAGCATTAATTAGTTATACATTGAAAGTCATTACCATAATAATGAAACTATGTGTGAATATGAAATTTGCTTCTTTTACAGCGGTATTTACTAAAGAAAGATTAATAAATTAATTTGTATTTTGTTTGTTTTTTTTTAAACTAACAAACCTCTGAAGAATTCAGCATATGTAGCATTTGGAAAGGGAAGAGAGACATTTTCATTCCTTTCTGGGCCAAGAGCATCTGAACACCTTAAGTAGGATAGGAAGAATGGCCCCTCATAGTCAAAGGCGGCAAAGCAGGGTGTATTGGTGGTAAAAGTGTGAAGTGTTGGTGCCATCAGGTTCGCAGGCCATGGATTCAAAACTGCATGTCTTGACCTCCTTGATTCACTTTTGAACACCATGACCTTTAGCAATGTAAAATGGCTCAGGAAATCAGTTGGTGTGAAACAAAATGACTGACAGCATTCATGAACAGGGGTCATCCACAGGAGGATTTGTTGGCATTCCTTTAACTCCTGCAAAATGCTTTGGATTAGGTAACATCTTTGGATGGACAAGGTAAAAAGTGATAAGGAATTGGCTAAAAATACAGAGTCCCTCCCCCTAAAAGTTTGTACAGGTGGTGAGATCCCATTGATGTAAGTTAAATTAAATCTAGTTGGTGTAACACTTTCATTCTCTGTGACTTGCTGTTAACAAAAGTGGTGTGGCCAGAGATGGACAGAGTTTACAGAGCCCCACCTTATGGGCTTTGCACAGCCTGGGTCTCTCTCCACATCCTCTCTACCCCCTTTGTCTCTTTACGTAGCACTGCATTGGATAGCTCTGGCCATTCTAGAATTCCCAAGACAGTGTCAGAAGCTATTTCTGTGAACGAGAGCGTGTGTGGAAGGATGAAGGGACAACCAGATTTAGTCTGTGATGATTAACTTATGACTGCTGTTAGGGAAAAGCTTATGTTTCTTACTAAATAAGGCCTATTAGTTAAAGTGTTGACAGTGCACTTGGTGTGACCCTGTATAGAAGGAATCATAACCAGATATATATTAATGTATCACCAATGTTACAAAGTTTTACTAAATCAGATACAAAAGTATGTCATGTAAGATATCAATGGAAAAGTTGTACCCTGCTAAGTATGATAATCCTGTTTACATGCATATCATAGAATATCAGGGTTGGAAGGGACTCAGGAGGTCATCTAGTCCAACCCCCTGCTCAAAGCAGGACCGATCCCCAATTAAATCATCCCAGCCAGGGCTTTGTCAAGCCTGACCTTAAAAACTTCTAAGGAAGGAGATTCTACCACCTCCCTAGGTAATGCATTCCAGTGTTTCACCACCCTCCTAGTGAAGAAGTTTTTCCTAATATCCAACCTAAACCTCCCCCACTGCAACTTGAGACCATTACTCCCTGTCCTGTCCTCTTCTACCACTGAGAATAGTCTAGAACCATCCTCTCTGGAACCACCTCTCAGGTAGTTGAAAGCAGCTATCAAATCCCCTCTCATTCTTCTCTTCTGCAGACTAAACAATCCCAGTTCCCTCAGCCTCTCCTCATAAGTCATGTGTTCCAGACCCCTAATCATTTTTGTTGCCCTTCGCTGGACTCTCTCCAATTTATCCACATCCTTCTTGTAGTGTGGGGCCCAAAACTGGACACAGTACTCCAGATGAGGCCTCACCAATGTCGAATAGAGGGGAACGATCACATCCCTCGATCTGCTCGCTATGTCCCTACTTATACATCCCAAAATGCCATTGGCCTTCTTGGCAACAAGGGCACACTGCTGACTCATATCCAGCTTCTCGTCCACTGTCACCTCTAGGTCCTTTTCCGCAGAACTGCTGCCTAGCCATTCGGTCCCTAGTCTGTAGCTGTGCATTGGGTTCTTCCGTCCTAAGTGCAGGACCCTGCACTTATCCTTATTGAACCTCATCAGATTTCTTTTGGCCCAATCCTCCAATTTGTCTAGGTCCCTCTGTATCCTATCCCTGCCCTCCAGCGTATCTACCACTCCTCCCAGTTTAGTATCATCCGCAAATTTGCTGAGAGTGCAATCCACACCATCCTCCAAATCATTTATGAAGATATTGAACAAAACCGGCCCCAGGACTGACCCCTAGGACACTCCACTTGACACCGGCTGCCAACTAGACATGGAGCCATTGATCACTACCCGTTGAGCTCGACAATCTAGCCAACTTTCTACCCACCTTATAGTGAATTCATCCAGCCCGTACTTCTTTAACTTGCTGACAAGAATACTGTGGGAGACCGTGTCAAAAGCTTTGCTAAAGTCAAGAAACAATACATCCACTGCTTTCCCTTCATCCACAGAACCAGTAATCTCATCATAGAAGGCGATTAGATTAGTCAGGCATGACCTTCCCTTGGTGAATCCATGCTGACTGTTCCTGATCACTTTCCTCTCATGTAAGTGTTTCAGGATTGATTCCTTGAGGACCTGCTCCATGATTTTTCCGGGGACTGAGGTGAGGCTGACTGGCCTGTAGTTCCCAGGATCCTCCTTCTTCCCTTTTTTAAAGATTGGCACTACATTAGCCTTTATATCACCTTTGAATCTAAATTTATGAATATTAGTTATGTATTTGTACCTCAAACACTGTCCTACACACACACAGAGTGAGCTCTTCCTACAGATGCCTCAGACAACATGCAGCCAATGGCTACCCCTGTAATTCAGCAAAACATGTAAGGATATATGATGATGACATGCAACCTAAAATTCCATCTTGGCCAGTAACTTTCCACACACGAGTTGAGCTATAAATTGCAAGCTGCGATATCACTGCTTTGCCTCATTACTGCTTCAGTTCTCTGGACTGTGGATTTTTAACTTAACGGAGTATTTTGAACAATGGACTGTGGACCTTCCAATCTTGGGAAGTTTCCAGAGAGACTTTTTGAAAGCTAGCAGATTTAACATCACTGCTATGCTCCTGACCTGAAAAAACTAAAAATCAGTTGCAATGTATAGGATTCCTTAACCATTTAATAACTATCTTCTTTTATATATTCATATATATATATACACACACACACACATATTATATATATATAATTAGAACTTTAGCTTTTAGTTACAAGCATGATTTTGGGGTAAGATCTCAGTTATCTCAGACTTAGGGAAGTGGCTGATCCTTTGGGATTGGAAGAACTTTACATATGACTACTCTGATTTTCAGTAACCTCTCATCATAAAGACCAGGTGTCCGGGTGGTCAGAAGGGCTGGATTGCCGAAGGGGGACTATGTTGTGACTGCTTTTTTACCAGTGTGGTGACACAAGAGCTCACTTTTGTTACTGCTTTGGTGAATCTAATGTCAAAATAATCACCGGTTTGGGGTGTATCTGCCCTGTCTTTATCAGTCTATTCTGAGTTTGGCATTCTCAGATGTATCCCTCACAAGGCAACCAAGTCACACTTGGTATGGCTCAAAACTCCATGGAAGATAGGTAGAGAAGGTTGATGGGGCAGGGACTATCTGCCTATAGTGCTGGTTAAGCTGCAATAGAAATGGAACCTAGTACCACACATGAACTTAGCCTCCATCCTCCAAACTAAACCCTGTACCCGCAAGAATTAGAAAACTGGCCCACGTACGATTCATGGTCAAGGCAGAGAACTTATGATCTATCTGGTGTGCAAGGTAAAAAACACCTAGATGGGTAGATTAGCCTTAGTGCTGTGAAGAATTTATAGAACTGCCATTCCATAAGACAATGGGGAGACCTGCAAACAGGCGAGAAGCAAATAAACTAGCTGATGGAGACTACTGGTCATGGAGACTGCTACAAGTACCACCCCTAGATTTAGCTGGCTAGTGATGTCTTCTTGGATCCTGCAGCTGTATGCACAGATCACACAACCTGCTAAATGCCACATTCATCAAGACTCAAACAAGAGCCTTGATAATGTGCAGTAAGCAGATCTCTCAATGGTGGCAAAGGGTAGCCTCTTTTTGGCAGACCAATATGAGCTTAGCTTTCTCTCAGTTCAAAATTGCTTACTTCACAAATCACACCTAGTGCAATGCACCTAAGAGGTCATTTAAGGGAATGACATCAGCGTCTCTAGCTTGCTTGGCCAATGTCAATGGGCAGTCCTTTGTGAATTCACTGGATCAGCACCTCTAGCTTGCTGACTGGGCTTATGTCATGGCATGTGTCTTTGCGAGAGGACTTTCTTGTCATATGTCAAGGTACAGGCCACCAGGACTTCACTGGATCAGCATTTATGACCTGTTAGGTGCTTGCAAAGTCCAAGACTTCTGTGAGGTGTTTTCCTCTTCAAGGAGGACCTTTGTGAGGATACTGGCTCAGCACTTGTAGTTCACTGGAATGAAGTGAAGTTCCAGACTTATTCTGAGGTCTCTAGCTCAGTCTCTTTCACTTTCTGGGATGATGCCAAGGCAAAGGTCTCCAAAGTAACTGATGCATGACAGAGTGCTCCAGAAGGAGATTATGTAACTCTCTGCCAGGCCACTGTGATGGATAATCTGTGAGTAATTGAGAAATATCATCTGCCTCCTCCTTTGACATTCAACACTAGAAAAGCAAGCAGCCTCACAATTCTTATCCTTTCTTCTTCAGTAACAAAGGCCTTTGATGAGACGTGAGTTCTGGTTTCTGTTAGTTACAGCTGGCTCTCTCCAAAATAGGCACCTGCCCCTTCAGATTAAATTTTGGTGGTACGGACAATGAGTTAGCATGTATAGTATGATCAATCAGAAAAGAGCCTGTAAATACTGCCGGGGGTGGGAGCGGGGGAGAGAAGAGGTTTGATCCATGGATCTCTGCTTATTCAAAAAGACTTTCTTACAAATTGTCTGTGTGGGACAAACTTGTGCTGTCATAAAAGATGCACTGAGTAAATAAGCCTAACTTTCCATCAGCCCATGAAAGGCTTTTTACCCTTGTAAGTAAAAGTTTGTATGTACTTCATTTATTTTCCATCCTTAGTGGCTTTCATATTAACGTTTATACAGTGCTTTGAAGATGTAAAGTGCTGTGAGTGCTAAGTACTTTTATAAGATATCAAAGTAGTAGCTGTACCTTCTAGAGAATAAGTGAATCCATCAAGTGAAATAATTGGTTGTGTCTAATACCTTGGCTGGGTTGGATAATTTTATGGCCATCAAATTTTATAGTTCTATATACTCAGAAAAGTGTATTCATGATTTTGGGAAGAAAGTGATCACTGAAGGGTTAGGGGACACTTATTTTGCACAACTGACCTCTAGTATATTAGAAGTATTTTCATCTTTCTCTGAAGAATCAGGTGTCAGACTCTGTTGGAAACCGGATGGAAGAGATGACAAAGCAATGCTATGACCCATTGTGGCAAATACTGTGTTTCTGCTTTGGGCCTATTTTTCCCACAGCTAGATGCTACTGATGTTGCCGTTCTTGGCTCCTGGAACTTAGAGGTTAATACAAGGGTTCCCAATTTTTTTCCCCTGAGGCCCACCTGTGCAGCTGCACAAGGCACTCCAGCCCACTATTAACACTTTCCATTACTTTCCGGGAGGGGAGACTGAGGGTAAGAGAGAGGGGTCTGCCTGGGGGGGGGGGTAAAGGGGGCATCACTTGAGTTGTTTGGGAGGCAGCCAAACCCCTAAAATATATACAGTTTCATAATGCCCCCTCCCACCTTGCCCACCAGGCAGGTGAGCTATTGTCCCCTCAGGCTGATCAAATGGGAAATCAGGCAAGTTGCTACCAAGGCCTCTGCAGGCTGCAAAACATCTGTCAGCGTATTCGGGCATGCATGGCCCCTCACCTCAGCAGGGATCAGGGACAGCAAGAGGGTGAAGGGACCAGGCAGGTGCTACAACCAGTCCCTGCTCACCCTCTCCACCTCAGCAGCCCACTGAGTGCCTTGAGCTCATCACCTGGCAGCCCTGTCCCAATCACCCAAGCACACACTGCCAGTAATAAGGGAAGGGCTCAGGGGCCACCCAATGCTGGGCAGAGGCAGGCGCTTGGTCTGGGCCCAGCCATTACCTATGATGGTCCTGATCACGGCATTGTCCAGGCGGAAACAGAGCAGCACCTGGGGGAGTGGGGGGGGTGTCACAGAGCCCGACAGCCATGGATTGTGGGGTACTGCAGCTTGTAGCAGGAACAGTTGCGAACCTTCCAGCCACCCTGGGAGCCACCACCTTCTCCTCACCCTCCACCCACCCAGTGGCTCTGCTTCACCCTCTGGCACCTGCCAGGGGTGCTGGGCTCCTCCAGCCCTGGGCAGGGCCACTGCCCAGCTGACACTCCATTGCTGTATGCTTTGCAATATCTCCCCTTATCTTCCCCCCAAAACTCCACCCATGACTGTGCTGGCGGACCACCCGGGACTGTGTCACAGCCCACCTTTGGGCTGTGGCCCACAGTTTGGGAACCCTTGGGTTAAGATACAATTGACAAGACACTGAGAAATAAATAAAACAGTAACCTGTTGATCTGTGAAGTGGCATAACATACATGAACACAGTTTAAAGGGCCTCTATTTTTTGCAAGCACCAAATATGGCTGCATTTATCCAGTGGGAATAACTGACATTTGTGCATGACAAGCAGCATTTGTTCGAGTAAACTGGATACTCCGGTGTTACCTAACTGCACATGCAACTGTCCATTTCCACACTCAAATGCTAGCTTTGAGCCTGCAAGGTGTACATGCAAACAAAAAGAGAAGCTCTTAGAATGTTCCTCGTTCAGTTCGGAAGGTTACAAACACTTCGCCTGTTCTGTGCCATCATGCGAATCACTAGATAGCACAATCAACTAAGCACAATTGCAGCAGGTCAGCATTGGGTGACCCAGGTGAGGGTGGATGTCTCACAGGTCTGGTGGGGAAGAACACTGCTTCTGTCCCTGTTATGCAGACAAACAGAGCCTTCAGTCTTTCTATCTCCAGGGCTTCAGTCTACCACATTTAATGAGCACTGAATTCATTTGAAAAACTGACAACTCAGCAGAGGGGAAATTTCAGCTTTAGGACCATATCAGAAATTAATATGAAAAAAGTCAAAGTTTTAAAAGGAGGTTCTGTTATGGACTACTTTTGATGAAGAGCAAGATGCTGCGTATGTACAGCACTGTAGAAGAAAACAGGTTGCAGGGTTCCTTAAAAATAAACATGAATTACATTTGGGTTTTTTCCCCTTAATAGTAAACTTCTGGCAGCTCTAGCACTGTTATTCAATAACTCATCTAAACATATTCCTCTTCATTCTGATTAGGCTTTTTTTTTCTTTTTTTTGTATTTTTCCCCTCATTTTTTTTTCTTTTTTTGCCCTCAAGAACTGTACAGATAATGTCTTGGGAATATGTGCTCCTCAGTTGATGACAGCTCGTAAAGGTTACGAAGATAATACATTAAAATCTCTTAGCAATGTCACAGCTCTGCAACACTCTGGGTTTATTTATGCAGTACTTTTAGAGAAGAGAAAGAGCTTTTACTTTTGTTTTGAATATTTTAAACATATTTAATCTATTTATAGAATTCCTTACAAAGTTTCTGGGGAAGACTTTCCTGAACTTGGAAGACGGTTTTTCACTAGTTCTGTAGAGCTCCTCCCCCTACCCTCCTTCCAAAAACAAAAATGTGGAGTAAATGAATGACACTGATCTCTTATAGTATTAGATGAAAATCTTGAGCTAGCTGTCTATGGAATGGACATCCATGCTAACTTTTAACATGACCATGACCTTGAGATACATTCATTTAACAACTTAGTGTGTCCATTGCAGCAGTTTAGATTCTCTTGCCCCCACTTACCATTGTATTACTTTTAAACCCATCTTATACAATCACCCCAGGATTTGGCCCATCATCTTTATTTTGTACTAAGGAATTCATCATGGCATTCTGTGATGTGCTACCAATGAAATGAGCACTGTGTACTTCAGGCCACTCAGGCATGTTGAGTGAGATTTACCATACGCTCGGGGGTGAGATATTTAGGTTATTAATTTAAACCTTTATTTGAACTAAAAACATGGCCTTGCAGTTAATATTACTACAAAAGCAATGAATGAATGATATATGCAGACATAGTGATCAGTTATCTTCTTCTGATGTATAGGCAGGTCACAACAGATTTCTCCTGCAAGGGTCCAATTATCCCCTTACACTCTGACATACACACACTTTCCACATTATATAACCATCCAATCAACATTAAGCTTTAAGTTGTCCCTAATCCATACAGTATGCATGCACATGCTTCAGTTTACTTAACTTTTGCTGCCCACTCTATTTGCACATCCCATCTTTTTCGTAAATTGTTTTTAATGATTGAGCAGGCCTTTCATCCCTTACTCAATGCAGGGGCTTTCCTGTTTTTCCCCCAGAGAGACTTTTTGGCAATATCTTGTGTGTCCCCACTGTAATGATAAAAGGAAGTTATCTATGTAATAGCCTTCAACTCACTACATTCCATGAGCAATTCTTCTCCTTGGTCCTACACAACAGCTGTAAACGATATTAAGCGTGTTCACATAAGGAGAAGTCAGCAAGGCAACACCCATGATGAGCAAAGCCAGCCAGTTTAGCATAAGTATCATCCTGGCCTGTCCAAACTTATTCACTATACATGACCCATACTTATGATGTTTCCAACAGGCAAACACACAAAACTATATCAGGTTATTTTTGCTCAAGGTGAATTAGTGCTGATGGAAGGTGCTGTGGTGACACTGACAAATCTAAACACTAACATCCTCTACTTACGTGCTGAAAAGGCACAGACTGTAAAGGCCGTACAAGCTGTCCTATGGTGCTTCACCAATGTGTCTCAATTGTGACCTGCAGCTAGGGCTAAATGTACATTGTCGTTCAGTCTCCCTGGCCTATTCAGTCTATGACATCTCGCTTGACACTGCCAATTAGTGCCAGCGGATATGATATGGCCACTTGTCTGTGTTAGGTTAACACACGCAAGGAACAAAGCTTACTTTCAATATAAAATAACACATTTCAGATGAAAGGAGAAGCAACAAAAATAAATGAAGTAAATTCTCCATAAAAGGGTCACCATCGTGAATGAAACACCAGGATTTGAATTGGAGACCTCCAGAGCTAAGAGCATGGACTGCTACAACGGGAGCTAAAGAACCACAGCTCCCTAGTTAGGGCTGTAACAGACTCGCATCCTCTGCTGATTGGGCCCAGCAGGAGACCTGCAATGCACATTGTCCAGCCGGTTACAAGAGCACCAGTACTTCTCTTTCCCCCTGTAATACGAGGCAGATACTCTGCCTCTCAAAACAGTTGCCTGTTTCCACACACAGCAGAGTTCTTAGCACACAATGTGCACACAAGCAAAGAATTCACAGTTACATGGCTAAACGCACCACAGGTCACTATGCACAGAATGCAGGCCAGAAGAACAGAGCATTGAACAGATGCATTTTTTTAAAAACCAAAATAAATGAGTCGATAAATAATCCTTGCATGGGCCACCAGAGAGCTGTCAGATTGTAATGACTTTCAGATGTTACCAAGCTAGTCTAGATTCAAGACAGAGACTTTGAATTTAAAGACACAAGTCTCCATATCTCATTCCCAACTGCAATAATCAGGAAGATAGCAATGTTCTCTTAATTTACATCCTATGCCAGCTGCATCATTCATTTCATGGGGGGGAGGAATAATCAGAACTTTTCCTGGCCTCGTGGCAAAGGCTTTGGCCATTCCCTTATTATGCCAGGCAACTGGGGGTGTGACAAGATGTGGAGCAGGGAGTATGGCATTATTAGCCATATCTGTCTCTTCACAGATCCCATCGCCATGCTTAAACCTGCCAGAGGTTGTGTGTCAGACACATTGCTATTGACTCACCTATTGACTCACTGACTGTGAGGAGAGGCTGTCTGGGACAGCTTTCTCCCTTTATGTTAATTTCAGGAGATGTGACTTTGCGATCAGTGCAAGGAATGTTAAAACCGTTCCCAATATGCCTAGACAGCATTTTCCTGACCCAGTCTGACCCATCTGTGTTGTTGATGTCTATGCCAACTCAATAACTAAAGGGACACTGTCATTTATTCCTTACCCTCTACTGTGTGAAATACTCTTAGAAACTTGAGATGAAAATGCTTTTCCCTTCAACTTGTCTTATTTGTTAAAGATTACATTTTATTGTGTATCTAATAGACATTAGGGGTGGGATTTTTTTTTTTTTAATGCTCAAAATACATCCAATTTCAGTCCCATTAAAGTCAATGGGAGTTTTTCTGTCTTCTTAAAGTGAAACAGAAATAAGCCACTGCTAAATCTTTTTGAAAATCCCACCCTAAACTGATACACTGCACTAGCATTCCTTCTATTTCAACGGCATCTCCTTTTCAAGATTTCAAAGCACTTTAGAAAGATTAACAAATTAGCACTCCTCTGAGGTAAGTACTATCATCCTATTTCATAGACGAGGGAAATGAAGTAGTAGCATGGCCAAAGTCAAACAGCACACACTAGCAGAGCTAACAACAGAACCCACTTCTTGTGCCTCTCAATCTGGTGCCTTCTCTGTTGGACCACAATGCTCCTCATATTACTCCTGATAACAGAGGGGAAAGTTAGCGAGCGCTGAAAAAAAATGCAGATAAATGTTCAGACTTGGTTTCTATTTGAAAAGGAAGAGGCTCTTTAAAAAAAAAAATTCAAAGCAGGAGTTTGTCACTTAATTATTTATTTGGGACCAACATTTGATAAGGGGCCACTTTCAGCTCTAGTTTACTTTTCTCACTAACCATGTGGGTTTATTTATAACAGACACAGATGAGAGCATTTTCTGCCAGGTTATAACTAGGACTGATCAAAATTTGAAATTTCCATCCCATGGGAAATTAAAATATTTCAAATTTTGTTTTCATCCCAAGCCAGGATGAAAAACTGAATTTCCAAAAATCAAAATGTTTTGACATTTGATATTTTGAAAAGGAAACATTTCAACATTCCCAAAATCAAAATGCTTGATTTTGGTTTGTTAAACTGACTCAGAATGCTTTGTTTCACGTCAATTCAACATTAAAACTGCATTTTCCCATTGTGGCACATGACCCCATGGGACTTGTAGTTTTGGAGCTTGATGCCCCATTCTCCTCTATTGGTTAGGCTCCCTGGTCGGACATCTCCCATAATGACCGACACTCGTGTGACTTCTATGATGCACTATGAAGAGCTTGATCACAGGGAAATATGCATTGCATTATGGAAGATGTAATGAAGGCCTGAATTACAATTCCCATAATGCAGCAAGCTGTTAGATAAATACAATTTAATTGTCTTATTTAACTGATTCAAAACTAAATGTTTCATGTCAGTTCAACACAATGAAATATTCCAATATGAGTTTAACGAACCTAAATTTAATTTTAAAATTTTAGCAAAATTAAGCTTTTCCCCAACAATTTGATTTAGCAAAAAACTGCATTTTCCACCAGAAAACATTCTAACAGAAAATCCCTGACCAGCTCTAATTATAACAATTGTAAAGTAACTTGTGTGATGCTATTTGATTAAAAATGACACCACTGTTATACAATTACTGTAAATCTTGTACAAAGTGTATCATATAAGGTGTCAATGGAAAAGTTACAATCTATCAAATATCATTATCCTGGTTAAATCTATGGATCATTTTTGTATCTGAAGTTATGAATATTAGCTATGTACTTGTATCTTAAACCTGTGTTTTATCCCTGAGTGACACCCACCAGAGAGAATTTACATTAGGGCTAGACAGCTATGTGCTGACAGCCTATCAATGGACAATTGAAGAAACTCATCCCACCCAGTATGTCTTCCTGCAGATGCCTCAGCCAGCAAGGAACCAATGGCCATCCCCTGTGATTCAGCAAAACATGTTGGGGCATGTGATATACTCATGTGACCCTGGACTCTCTCTTGGCCAGTAACTTTCCACAGACAGGGGCTGCGGGCTTTGTTTGGGACCATAAATTTCTATGCACGTGGCAGAGGATGTAAAGTGACACCTGAAACATCTCCATTTTGCCTCTTTTCCTGCTCTGGACTGTGGATTTACAGCTAAAAGGAGCATCTTGAACTATGGACTGAAGACCTTCCAATCTTTTGGACATTACCAGAGAGACTTTACAAGCCAGCAGTCTATTCCATCACTGCCACAAACCTGATACAATGACTTTACAATCATTTGTAGGTATATGATCTATTAACCATTTATAACTCTTCTTTTCTTTCATTAAGAAATCTTTAGTCAGTTATTAAGGATTGGCTGACAGCATAATATTTGGGTAATATCTGAGATTCATAGTGACCTGAGGATACGTGTCTAATCCTTTAGGATTAGAAAAAACCTCCTATATGGTTAAATAGATTTTCAATAACCTCTTGCTATATTAGATTGGGTAGCCTGGATGGGAGCCAACGGCTGGAACACCTAAAGGGGACTGTGTCTGGCTTGTGGTTCACCCAGTGTGGTACAGTAGAGGCTCTTTTGTTACTGGTTTGGTGAATCTAATTATAGAGTAAAACACCAGATCTGGGGATTGTCTGCTCAATTTCTTGTGGTCTGCCCTGAGTGTGGCATTATCAGTGTGGTCTATCCCCGGCATTCAGTCACAACTTGTATTTGGGAAACTGCTTTTGAATAACCATGTCCTTTCTGGTGATTATATTGGTTCAAGTTTTGGTTGATGTGTACCAAACAGGACAACATGAAGCCTTTCATTGTCTTCTTTGCCCTCTCTTCCAAAAAACTGTCAGTGCTGAAGCAGCCAGAGAGAACATCTGATGAATCTGTAAATACCAATAAGTGATTCCAAAACAGAGAGACAAGGTTTGAATATTCAGCAAGTGCGGTTTCTCTCAAGGTTGGGCAGGTGCATCCTGTTTCCCTTCCTGTTACAGAAGGATAAAGATCAATCAATCTCATTCCAGAGCATTGAAAATTCTTGACCCAGAAACTTGCAGGAGTAAAATATATTGTTTAACAGTTGCAGTTTTCAAAGTTATTACTGTACACAGTGATGTATTATGGAGAACAATGGAAGCTGAAAGGAAAATGAGGACAGGAGATATACAACATTGCAGGCTTATAATTCCCATTGAATCCAGGGCACAGGATCATAAAAATTTACGGCTGTAAGGGAGCTAGTCTAGCCCCCTCCACTGAGGCAGGACCAAATATATTTAGATCACTCCTGACAGGTGTTTGTGTAACCTGTTCTTAAAACTTCCAAAGAGATGGATTCCACAACATCGCTTGGAAGTCTATTCCAGTGCTCAACTATCCTTATAATTAGACAATTTTTGCCTAATCTCTAATATGAATCTCTTTTGCTAAAGATTAAACCTATTATTTCTTGTCCTACCTTCAGTGGATATGGAGAACAATTGATCACCATCCTCTTTATAACAGCTCTTAGCATATTTTAATATTATCAGGTCCCTCTTCAATCATCTTTTCTCATGACTAAAACTTGCCCAGTGTTGGGTTTTGTTTTTTTAACCTTTCCCCATAGGTCAGGTTTCCCAAACCTTGTATCATTTTTGTTACTCTCCTCTGGACTCTCTCAAATTTGTCCACATGTTTCTTAATGTCTGGTGCCCCAAATTGGACACAATACTGCAGCTGAGGCCTCACTAGTGCCAAGTAGAGTGGGACAATTACCTCCTATGTCTTACACACAACACTCATAGAACATTAGCCTTTTTCATAACAGCATCACATTGTTGACACATTCAAGTTGTGATCCACTTTAACCTTCAACTTCTTTCCAGCAGTACGACTGCCTCGCCAGTTATTCCCCATTTTGTAGTTGTACATTTGATTTTTCCTTCTTAAGTGTAGTTTTGCACTTACCTTACAGTAATTTCACCCAGACCACATTTCCCATGGTTGCTTATGAGAATGTCACTAGCCTTATAAAAATCAAGATATATTACTTCTACAGCTTCCGCCAATCCCTTAGGCCAGTAACCCTGTCAAAGAAGAAAATTAAGTTGATGTGACATGACTTGCTCTTGACAAATCCATGTTGGCATTACTTACCACTCTATTATCCTTGAGGTGCTTAAAAACTGATTGTTTAATCATTTGCTCCACTATCTTTCCAGGATTGAAGTTAAACAGACTAGTTTACAACTCCCCGGGTCCTCTTCGTTCCCCTTTTT
This sequence comes from Lepidochelys kempii, assembly GCF_965140285.1. Lineage (NCBI taxonomy): Eukaryota > Metazoa > Chordata > Testudines > Cheloniidae > Lepidochelys > Lepidochelys kempii. Next base: position 23,640,907 of record NC_136392.1, on the reverse strand, counting down.
TAAAGATAGGAACTATGTTGGCCCTTTTCCAGTCTTCTGGAACCTCACAAATCCTTCATAAATTCTCAAAGATAATTGATAATGCTTTCAAGATTGCGCCCACACCTTTCAATGAATTTTATCAGACCTTGCCAACTTGAATACATTTAACTTATCAAAATATTCTTTTACCTGTTTCCCCTATTTTGGCTTGCCTTTGGCCTTCTTCCTTGTTGTTAACCTTAATTGGAGTAAGTATGTGGTCACAATTGATCTTTTTTAGTGAAGACTGAAGCAAAATAGGCATTACGCATGTCAGCCTTCTAGACATCTGTTATGGTCTCTTCTTCCTCACTAAATAAAGAGCCTCTACACTTTCCTTCATCTTCCTGTTAGTCCTAATGTACAGTAAAAGCTGTGTTATCCAGTCCTGTACCAACCAGAAAGCTCTATAAACCAGCATTTCTAATCTTCATAGGAGTCCAGTTTATAGTCTGGTTGGTGTGGGGCTGGCAGGTTCCCTACGTGGCTCCGCATGGCTCCCTAGGTGGCAACATGTCCCTGCTGCTCCTAGGCGGAGGAACAGTCATTAGGGGTTCGGAGGGCAGGAGGGAACACGGGGCTGGCAGCTGCGGGATGGGAGGGGGTGCAGGGCACAGTCTCTGGGAGGAAGTTTGGGTGCAGGAGTGGATTCGGGGTGCCAGACCTAGGGGGCACTCATCTCAGGCAGCTCCTCCACAAATGGCAACCTGTCCCCGCTGCTCCTAGGTGGACGTGCAGCAAGCAACTCTGCACGCTGCCCCCACCCCGAGCCCTGGCTCCACAGCTCCCATTGGCCGGGAACCACGTCCAATGGGAGCTGCGGGGGCAGCGCCTGCAGGTGGAGGCAGCATGCAGAGCTGCCTGCTGCACCTCCGCATAGGAGCGGCAGGGACAGGTCACCACTTGAGGGGAACCCCGTGAGGTGAGTGCCCCCTGGATCCGGCACTCCAAAACTCCTCCCACACCCCAAGCCCCTGCCTCAAGCCCCCTCCCACCCACAAAACTCCCTCCCAGAGCTTGCTCCCCACATATCCTCCTGTGCCCCGACCCTGCACCCCTCCCACACCCAAACGTCCTCCCTCTTAGTTAACCAGAATTTTTCACTTACTGGCAGCCTCCATTCCCCCAACATGCCAACTAATAAAAGCTTTTATTATACTTATAGACCCTTGTCTTATTACCTTTCATGTCCCTTGCTATGTGTAACTCATTTTGTGCCTTAGCCTTTCTGATTTTGTCTCCACACATGCATGTACTATTTGTTTGTACTCATGATTAGCAATTCATCCACATTTATGCTTTTGTAGGATTAATTTTTGATTTTCAGGTCATTAAAGACCTCTTTATGGAACCATATTGGCCTCTTACTATTCTTATCTTTCTTTTGCATCAGAATAGTTTGCAGTTGCACCTTTAATATGGTGTCCTTGAGAAACTGTATGTTCTCCTGAAAATATTTTTCCCTTAGATTTTTCTTCCCAAGGACCTTATCTACTAGCTCTCAGAGTTTGTTTTTCTGAAGCAGACATCCTACTTTAAAAAGAGGAGAGATCCAAAGGCACAACTACCCCTTCCTTACCCAGTAGTATCTCACCCTTCCCAAATTAAGCTAAACGCCTGAGCAACTCTGAGTGGTGTCTACCAATGGAGACTGTGCCATATCCTCCAATTAAATACTAACAGAGACATCATTTAGGGCATGGTGATTATAAGAGGAGTCAGGACAACATATACCAAGCACATACAATATTATACAACTGATTAATTTTTACTAACGTTTGTTTCCCTGTCTTCATGTCCTCAAATATTAGCCACACTCTGTCAAGATATTGGACTGGAGAAAGCAATGGTTTGATTTGGCATGGGAGACCTTATGTTCCTTTTCTAAACTTACGTGCCCACAAATGAACAGAGATCACTTTGGGAGAGAGGTGCATCTTCTGTAATGAGATACCAGCACTGAAATGAAGCAGGAGGGTTAGCGCTCCAGCTTTGGGATAAGGAGTAGGTGGTGGTACTTGCATTAATATTTGGGGTGTGGACAGAAATGAAGGGGAATATGACTCTTTCCGTCTCCACTGACCTTGTTGCTTGGTGTTAACTATCCTGATTCAAACTGGAGAATCTTCTTTTTTCTACCCATCTTCCTCCACTTCATATAGATCTTTCCAGTGCAAAAAAAGAGGCTTCACAGCAGAGAAATACATGAGTCAGATATGCAGGTATACCAGTTTAATGCCACTGACATGAGTTATTCCTGATTTACCCCATCTTAGGCAAGAGAAGGATCAGACCCAGGATAAACAAGGGCTTCAGAAAAATGCTTTCTGGTTTTCTAGTACAATGCCGTCTAAAGTGAAGCCAATATTCACCATGCAGAGCAGGTGGCACAAGAAATCATGGGCACAGTAACATCCGACCGAGATAGATAAGGCAGTGATGTGTGCATGGCCGCTAGCACGGATGCCTTGGCCTTGTTGGAAGGAAAAAGATATGGAAAGGAAAATATGCTGCCTGCTGGCCAATGTGTAGAGTGTCACAAAGCCATTCACCCTCTGATCAGTCTAGGAGTCTGCAAAAATCTCAGCAAATGCCTGCTAGAAGGAATGGGGATCAGTGTGACAAAGAGTAAGGGATGATCCAGTCTTTACAAGGTCAGCAGAAACCCTAATGACCCAATTTTGAATCACAGGAATAGTGAGAGGAAGACCGGAACCAAATAGCTCCATAAATAATTTCAAATATGCTTAAGACCAAACATTTGCCCCCTCCTTCCCATCCCATGCCACAGCTCATATGCGAGTTTCCATTCTCATTATGGATCCAAAAAGGAATATCTCTGGCAAGTCTGGGGGACATCCCCTCCCCCCACACACACATACACACACACTTGTATTAGCATCTGTATGCAAATAAAGTTCCTGGAAAAGAGGGATGGGAATGGAAAACCAATCCTCAGATCTTTATGTTGTTCACCACCACAACAAAATACTGCAAACAAGTTAGATTAATTCTCCTTTGAGAAGGGGGAATCAGACTCATTCTGTTCTTCTTTAACACCTACAGCCCCATTCTGTGCTCAGTTACATCAATGCTACTGCCTCAGAGTTGATGAGAGCGACACCTGTGTACTTAAAGTGCAGAATTGGTCTCTTGGGCTAAGGTGTAAGAGCTAGAGAACACGAACGCACAGACTTATCAAACCACATGACCGAGGATAATAAAAAAAAAAAAAAACACCAGAGTCATTGCACTCAAGCTAGTTTTGGACTTCTTTGTAGCTTTCCACATCTGAACTCCCCACACACCCCACATTTCTTCCTTAATTACTACAAGTAATTTTATGAAAATACAGTGCAGCACCATTAACTATTACCTTAGGCTTAACATTAAAAGTAATGAGGCAATATCATCTTAATGATATTAATTAATACCATTAAAGTTTCACAGTCCTATGCAAGCCTGGCCAGCAAAGCATTAAAGGCATTCTCAACAGCACCACTGTCGATATTTAGGAGCAGAAGTGTGGGACCAGGGGAGGGGGAGGAAATGGTTGGAGGGGAAAAAGAAATTGCAAAATAAAGGAAATACAGGTCCTTGGTTGTGGACCATAGTAGTTTGTCCAATCCTCTTGCAGGCCCTGTCAGTGAAGGCAACAGCACAGAGAAATATATACTGCTGAAAAGACAGAAGCAAGGTTTTTTCCTCCTCTTCTCAAGAACAGTAGCAATCAGCAAGCGCCTCACACTAGCTGCCTCTTGCTGGCACTTTGACAGACAAAGATGTAGTGTGACCACTGACTGGACAGAGATGGTAAAGGTTCATGCTCTGGTATCTGGAAAACTGGATGTCTGCAGCATTCAAAATAGGATGGCAGGATGGAGGAAGAGAGGGGAGAGATTATTTGTTCCTCCGCTGACATGTTCAGAATTTAATCCAACCAGCATGCCCTTTCAGAGCACCAAGGCTATACTCTGAGTCCTCAAAGTTAAATTATTTATCAGAATGATTGAATTTATGAGTCATGACTAAACTGTCAAAAAACCTGGCACCAAAAGCCCAAGCTGGAGATTTGTGTTCTCTGCTTCTTTCCTCGTCTGATGGAGCAGGCGGTTGCAAAAGGGAGTTTGCTCCAATCCCAACTTCCTGAATTCAATACCTCCTCAGTGAGGAGGGAAAATATATACAGTGTATTAAATTCTAGATACTGCAGGCCTAATTTTCAGAGGTGTTGAGTCCCCACAACTCCAGCTGCAGTCACGGGATATCCTGCTGCTAGCACCTCTAAATACATCAGTCTCTGCAACAATAACTCAGTACAGGAGGCAGCTAGCTCAACAGGTGTTATTAATTTTACTGCACACCGAAGACCAATCTATTTCTCTGCAATGATATTGTGATTACCATGCAAGTACCCTTCCTTCACATGGCAAATACTATGTGCGGTAATTAATTTTTAAAGGCTGAATATAGATGTTTGGTAGTTTGTTATAACACATGAACCACCAGGATCTGAAACCCCACTCACTGCCTATATAAACAAAAGACATTCACAGTGACTCTTGAACAAGATGAAACAAAAAACAAAAGAACACAAAAAGCACAAAAATGTTAAGCCTACTAAATTTAAGGCTAAATTCTCCTCTCCACAGATCTCTTATGAACAAATTTTCCAAAAAGCAGCAGCTAATTTCAAGTGCCCAGTTTTTAGACTGCATACCTGATTTTCCAAGGACCTGATGCTCCCTCCAACTTCAGCTGGAGTAGAAAGCACTCAGCCTTTCTAAAAATCTAAAAAGTCTCAAGTTGGGTGCCCGAAAAGTGAGGCATTTGGAATCAGTGGCCCTGCTGGAAAATGTTGGCCTTAGTGTCTGTTCTGTGCTCCCTACAGGCCTGCTTCTGCAAGATGACGAGTACTTCTGTGCAGTGCTGAGTACCCTCAAATCCTGCTCATCTCATTGAGAGTTCAGGCGGCTTACCATCTCAAAGGAATGCTTTACCTATATAAATTAGGGAATATCTGCAACTGCACAGAGAGACCTCAGGAGAGTCAGCCTGCAGAGTGAAAAAAAAATTCAGCCTCTTATGAAGAGGCAGTTTCTTGGCTCTCCAATGGACATATGACTGGACATTTATCAACAGCTAAGGGCTGAGCATCACCTGGAAGTCACTGAGAACTGAGGACATTCCACGCCTTGAAGGGAGCACTTAGCACCATGTAGGATCAGGAACTAGGGGTCTACTCAATTTAAGAAATAATATATCTATCCAGGAAGGAACATAGGCCTGTACTTCTGACTAGATCTTACATCATTCTTCATTTACTTCCTGTCCTATTTCTTCCCTTCCCCCCTCCCCTCAGGGACTCTATCCCTGCATGTCACACTGTTCTTATCCATTATCTCAGCTTATAATTAATTCATCAATAGCTGGTGTGGGTGACGGTGAATCAGCCATGAGGATTTTTCAAGAATCCGAATGAATCCTCATCTCCCAGAGTTACAACACAAACAGAAGACTAAGCAATAACAAATGAGTTGTTAACCTGAAATAATGCACAGTAGGGTTACATCTGAAGGCCAAGACAGGCTTAGTGCCTTAAACTGATCCTTTCTTCAGTTCCCAAAATGTAAAACAGTTTCCTTGCACTGGAGTTTCTTAGCAGGCTTTCTGGGAGCTGAAGGGATCTCTCAATAGCAAGGGCCTGATTCTGTGCTTACTTATCCCAAATTAACTGCATCGATTCCAGTGGAGTTACTGGCATGAGCAAGTGGAATCAAGCCCCAGTATTCTATTCTTCTCTTCCTTCTTTCATTTTGCCCCTTCAGATTCGGTATTGTATTTTCTGTTGCTTGAAAAATCTAAACACAACCCAGGATTCCAAATACCCATAATCATCTGCGGCTAACCCCTCTGGGCCCCATCATGCATCTCATTACTGAGAGGCTGATCCTGCTAAAGTCAGTGGAAGTTTTGCCTCAGTAACAGCTGTGAGATGAGAACCTATAAGAAGTGTGTGTGGCTTCCAAGGGATTTGCCATGCCACCATAGGGGATTGTATCTGATCTGGGGAAGGAGTCTGTTTTACTCCTAAACAGAGCAGAAAGAGAGATGTAACTTTCTCTTCTGACAACCTGCAGCCTAATTGGAAATATGGAATAAATTAGGACAAAAGAAGCCCAGGGATATTTAAGGCAAAGATAGTCTTTAGCAGCTTTGCATATTTAAGTAGGAAGAAGAAATAAATTAACTGATAATCTTCAGTGCTAAGTTTCTACAGTATGCAAGTTATCTTAAAGAACGTGCTGTACAGTGGTCTTATTTTTTAAAAAAAATATTGTTCTGCAACAAAGTTCATGAGATACCCCTAATTATTACCCACTTGAGTGTAGAGAAGTGTGTGACTATCATTATAATTTATTTGCATTACGGTAGCATCTAAAACCCCAACCAAGATTGGAGCACAATATGCTAGGCAATGTACAAAAACATATTAAGAAACTGTCTTTGTCCTGAAGAGCTTACAATATAATGTGCTAATTGTTGATTGTTTTTAAAATGGTAACCACTGTAAACAAAACGTGTTTATAAAACATTGTGGGATGATAACTATTAGAGATGGGAAGGTATTATTAGGTGATTTAATCCATTCACCTGACCACGAAGGATTATTTCCCATGATACATGATACAGTTATAGGAAAGGAAACTTAATATACCTTTATTTCTGTAGATACTGTTCTAGAGCTTATAGACATTAAAGTCCCATTTGCCAGGGCTACAGCCCCTTGGCCCAGAATACTAAAAGATCATAAAGCTATTCTTAAAATGAGATTTCCCCCTTTTCCACAATCACCTCCAAAGAGAGCGCATACGAACTGCCATACTAAACCAGACCAATAGTCCATCTACCCCAGCAACCTGTCTCCTACAGTGGCCAATACTAGAGCTTCAGGGAGAGGGTACACAACAGGGCACTTGGAGTGATCCACCTCGGTCTTCGCACACAGCTTCTGGTAGCCAGGCATTTAGGATCACCTCAAGCACGGTGTTATATCCCTGACCATCCTGGCTAATAACCATTGATGGACCTATCCTCCATGAATTTATCCAGTTCTTTTTTGAACCCAGTTACACTTTTGGCCATCACCAAATCCCATGTAAATAAGTTACACCAGTTAATTGTGCAACTGTGAGGAAAAAGTACTTGCTCTTGTTTGTATTAAATCTGCTGCCAATTAATTTCATTGGGAGATCCCTGGTTTTTGTATTGTGGGGAAAGCTAAGTAACAGTGCTCTATTCATCTTTTCCACACCATTCACGATTTTATAGAGACTTTATCTCATCCATCCCTTGGTCGTCTCTTTTCTAAGCTGATCAGCCCTAGTCATTTTAGTCTCTCGTCGTAGAGTCTCTCCTCATTCCATACACTTGATCATCTTTGTTGCCCTTCTCTGAAGCTTTGCAATGCCAATATACCCTTTTTGAGAGGGGCAACCAGAACTGGACACAGTATTCAAGATGTGGGTGCACCAGGGATTTAGAGAGTGGCATTAAACTTCTTATTTTCTATCCCTTTCCTGATAGTTCCTAACATTGTTGAATCATTTGCTGTAAAAAGCATTGGCAGACCAGCTTCCAATATGCAGAAAGAGAACATTTCCCAGGTGTGCAGTCGTTATGAGACCATCCAAAAACTGCTTATTTAAAACAGATTACTGCTTTATAGTCCCCTGACAGAGGCCTTCTGAAAAACTGCTTCTACTAGTGATTTCCAAGATCTGGAAAAGCCAGCACTAGTTCTCTAAACTGAGATCATTGACACCAAGGGTTTTAAGTCTTTATACATTGCCAAGTTGCTTTCAAATCATGCCATGCCATTTCTCTGTGTCAGACAGGAAGATCACATCTTTTTTGCTGTGGCTGTCTAAATGCTTCAATAACGCACTGCCTGGCTGTCATGTCTGCTTGGGTAAAATATTTTTTCAGTTCCCTTTTAAAAAACCAACGAGCTCCCAGTCAACTACGAAATCTCACAGCCCTAATCAAGGCAATACAAGAGATCACTTTGGAAGAATGGATTCATTTTGGCAGATTTGATTGCATGGGTGGGTATGTGACACACATACACACACACTTACTTTAGTACAATAATTCGCAATCAACCTGATGCAGGTATACTATATGGGCTCTTTTGCTCAACTTAGCCCCATGTAAAGGCTGATCCTACCGTGCTCTCTCCGTTAATCTATTCTGAGCAATGTCATTTTTCCATTGACTGCTGATGACAAATACTCTGTAGGTCATCTTGTGCAAAAAATGTGTCCAAGTGTTCATTGTTAATGGTCACTTGGATTGTAAGCTGCTCTGGGTAGCAGCATGTCTTCTTCCGTGTATAAGGTGCTATGCACAGCTACAGCACTATAATGAGAATGTTATTCTATATGCTAATTAGACAGGATATCAAAAAGAAAGCCAATAGGAAGAGAGACTGAAAGAGAGGCTAATAACGAATACAGTGAACACCACTAGGGCAGGCAAGCTTGCTTGGAGTGAAGATAAAGGTCATGCTATGCTGAAGTGCATTACACGTTATTAGATGCCGTTTATTTGAACACACTGTGCTCTTGGGAATGTATTTCAATTACATTGGCTCCTTGTCTTTGTTAACAATAATGTGAGGCCTCAGGGTTAATGTCCTGTCTTATGAAAGTCACAAGGATCAGCTTGGCAAGCTGCTTCACCCTGGTAGTAAGAGAGATGAGACTGCACACATCCAAGCCCTCATCTCATACAGTGCAGCCCAGCTCTGCTGGTCTGTGTACTATTGCTATGCCTTCCCTTGGTGGGCTCAGCACCAAGCTCCTAGGAAAGAACCCTCCTGAATCTGACATTCCCCTCTAGACTTTGTTCAAGTCCTCATTACAATGCTTCCTGAATTTCTCTAGCAGGTGGAGGATCGAAGGCTTTATGGATATTTTCAGCTTCAGTGAAGTCTTACTCTCAAAACTATTTAAACTGATATATCTTCGATGCTTGAATATAGATAGCCCTTTTCTAAATATCAAGTATTTTAATTGGAATTACCAGTCTTCCATGCGGCATTCTTGTGACGGCTGTATCTTGGCTGACAAAGCGATCAAACTGATAGAAGCATAAGTCTCTACAGCTTGAGCTCAACTGACAGGCTCTGTAGTTGCCATTCTACAGAATAAGTTAGGATGTGTAGAGATGACACTTCCTGTGCACTCTAAATGCAATCTTCGGTTTCCTGGGACACACTTACTGCTGGGGGGAAAAAAAACAAGGAAGCCCAGGACAAAGCAGTCACAGGCTGCAGCTATATGGAGCAGTAGGAACTATTGTTACTATATTTCTGAACATAGTTCCAGTTCATAATAGGAGTGTTTGTCATGACACTGATCTGATCACCATCAGAATACTATATGGTACCAGGAGCAGAAGGCATAGCATGCAAGAAAACCCAGTGGGTGGTCATATTGCAATGGCTGCTACAGAGTCTGTACAACTGCACCCCAAGAATTAGGTGACATGCTGAATATGCCTGGAAAAGGTTTGAACAGCAATTTCAGCTGTATATGAAAACTAAATACTACAGCCAAGAGCTCTAACAGATTCACGTCCTCTATGGATCAGGCAGAGAGGGGGATACGGAACACACACAGATCTGTGGGTTACCTTCACTTCTGAAGAGCTTCCTTGCAGAGAGTTTCCTGTACAATGGCCTCACTTTCTATCATGGTACTTGCAAGCCTCAAGAGCCCCTTTGCTGTGTGGGAATATATCTGATTATGGAGGAGAAATCCTTTTGAAATCACTACTCTGAGACATGGGAATTGCCTTTGATTTCAGAAGTGTTTCCTACATCTTGAGTCATATCTTCCATCCTGAGCTGAGCTCTGGTGATATTTTGTACTGTGTGAACACTGAAGTCGGCTAAGTCTTTATTGCAGCACTTTTCCTTTGGAGTCCCTCCACATTGGACCTCTTAGATTAAAGCTGAATCAGTACCAGGAAGAGAGGTGTCCTAACTCATCATCTCAGCAGAAATTCTGCCAGAGGAAATATCAAAATGAACACCCTTCCACCTCCAAAAAGGTGTGTTTTGTGTGAGCCCCTTGCTGCCTTTTTAAAGTGGGCTACTAGGGTGATATCCAAAATTAAAAATCCTGTGCAAATGCTATGAAATGTTGATGGTATAAACTGAGGACTTCAGGAATGCAATATCTTGCAAAAATGGATTTTAGTTTCTGTATGACTTGTGCAGAGGAGATCTCTGCAAGCTCTGCTAACTCACTACATCTGAAGAAAGTCCTCTATGATAATACCTGTGTCTCCATTCCAGAGAAACAAATCTGTTGTTACTCATTACCAGTGTCGGTCAGGTAACTCTGCAGAGAGCAATGGTTCCGGTGGTTGTTTTTTTCCATGTTGCATACAAGCTCAGTCTTCTCCTATGGCATGAATTTATCTGTTCGGTCCTAGCCACATGTCCTCAGAGTTTTGGAAAGCATCTCTTTCCAAAGTAACATACGCATAACAATCTGCTGTACTTTCATAAGCAGGCCATCAGCCATAGGAAGGTCGCTGTGGTCTTGTCACTACGTAGCAGACACATTGGAGGTTTCTTCTTTTGACTCTATCCGGTTTGGCAGAGTCAGGCAGATTTCAGGCAAGGCTCTTTAGTTGTGCATCTCTAATTTGCTGAAGTTGTCTGGCTGATACTGAAATTGCTGTCTACACAAAGTCATTGTAAACCTTGATACACACTCTCTCTCTCGCTTGATATAGAGATAGAGATAGGATAATGAACAGTTTATTCAGGGCTCTGTATCCAATGCCTGCTACTGCTATAAGTGCCTTTCCTGGGATGTGTTTGAAAGAAAATTGCAACAGACAATTAGAACCTTTGTCTCTCAGGAGGGAATGGCAGGGGGAAAGGCCACCATTTGCTGGATATGAACCCAAGAGGGCCATTCACTATATGCTTATGGTCTGTTTCTATTTTAAAGAAGCCTAAACTAAAAGCCCTTAGCCATTCACAGGCCCAACTCATTGCTATAACTTCTTCTTTGCCATAGCTCTGTGGGGTGTTTAGATGCTGCTTGCAATTATTAGAACTGGGAGCACTGGCTGTTGGGAATCTGAAAGGACAGGAAACAGGAAGGGGGGGGAGTTGAGGAGGATGAGTGAGAGCTACCGAGAGTGCAGCAGCAGCTTGGTAAAGAGGTTTCCACTTTACAAATAAAGTCCTGTTGAATTTTCTTAGTACCTTGCCTGGTTGCTACAACATTTTGGCGACGAGGATGGATCTTCTGCCTCTGAACCCACCTGCACTCTTTCTGCAAAGCCCAGGTGAGCCTCCAATTGCTTTTACTGCCTGGATCCATATGTTTGAGACTTATCTGCTTGCAATCAGTGCTACAGAGGTTTCTGAAGTAAGAAAGCATGATCTGCTAATCCACTGCCTTGGAGCAGAAGGGCAGTGTATATTTTACACTTTTCCCCGTGCAGATGATAAATATGAGACTGCTCTCACTGCATTAAAGAACTTTTTTGTGCCAAAAGTGAATGTAGTCGCTAATCGCTACAGATTTCACCAGCGTGAGCAGAAAACAGGGGAGACTATAATGCAGAATATTGCTTCCCTAAGAATCTGATTGTGACTTTGGGAATATGGCAGATGAGATGATTAGAGACCAGCTCATTGAGAAAACAACCATGCTTCATGTAAGAGAATGCTTACTTCTAGAACCACTACTTACACTAGAAAAAGCAATAACCTTTGCTACTCAGGTTGAGTCAGCTACAGCTGAAGCCAAAATAATGAGCATAGATACAGGAGGCACAGTCCAGGCTGTGACTCCTTTGCAGAAAAGTTCACTATCGCTGCAGACAAACAATTACAAGAGGAAAACTAATGAAAAACCACCGAACCAGCAAATTCAAAATACAGTAAAAGCATGCTTTCGCTGTGGATCCCCACAACACCTTGCAAGCTACACAGGATGTCTGGCAAAAGTAGCTCAGTGCAATCATTGCAAAAAGACTGGGCATTTTGCTAAAGTATGTGGCAGTAGCCAGTTCAGTCAACAGGCACATGCAGTTACAATACCAGATGTTACTGTGTCGAGCGTGGACAAAATCACTACTGCACATATTCCAGAACAAATAAAATGCACTGTTAACGTTTCCGCCATACCCTCAGGCAAATCACACTCTATTCAGCTAATGTTGGACACTGGCTCAGCAGCAGCTATACTACCCGATTCCATCTATTTGCATTACTTTAAAGATGTGCCTCTTACTGAACCCAAACTTCACTTGGTGTGCTATTTGAAACACCATATTCCAGTACATGGCTGCCTGCCAGCAATAGTTACTTTTGGTGATTGCTGTGTAGCTGCAGAGTTCTACATTGTCCACAAAGGCACTCCTATCCTTGGCAGAGATTTATTGGCTGCTTTAAATCTCAGGGTAGTTAATGGACGAATTGACGTTCCTCAGCAAAGCACTCTTGGCTACACACACCAGTTTCAGCTGGGAACCAACACCAGGTTGAGGAGAAACTCGGCTGTGCTTATGGGTTTCTGCATAAAGTTAAAATGTGGAATAATGTGATGCATGTATGACAGAAGTTATGGCACTTACCATTTTCAATCAGGGAAGCTGTTTCAGAGGCTTGTTTTAGAAAACTTGTTCAAAAGGACATTATTGAAGAGACTGACTCCTCGGAATGGGTTTCACCTATAGTAGTGACGCAGAAGAAGGATGGAGGCATTCACCTTTGTGTGGATTTAAGGGAGCCAAATAGAGCTATTGTGATTGACAGCCATCCTCTTCCTCACATAGAAGTAGTATTTGCAGAACTCCGTGGAGCAAAGATCTTTTCTACTCTTGATTTGCAGAGTGCATGCTACCAGGTTATATTGCATGAAGATAGCAGAGACCTCACAGCATTTATTACATGAGGGACTATTTCGTTTTAAACGTGTTCCATACCATCTCACATCTGCCCCAAGTGTCTTTCAAAAAATGATGTCATTGATTATGAAGAATCAACATGGAGTTCAGTGCTATCTGGATGATATTATCATGTTTGGAAATACTTCTGAGAAGCATGACAATAACCTGAGGTCTGTACTAAACTGCATCAGCAAAGCAGGCCTCAAGCTCAATAGGTCCAAATGCAAATTTAGACAAACTGAACTCTCCTTTCTGGGGCATACAATTTCACAGGCTGGACTGAAACCTGATCCAGATCATAACCTGACAATTTCAAATGCTGCTCCTCCAACAGATTTGCAAACTTTACGTTCCTTCTTGGGTCTTACCTCCTGGTATGCAAAATTCATTCCCAATTACGCTTCTGTCATTGAACCGTTACGAGAATTACTACGGAGAAGTTCAACCTTAGTGTGAACAACGGATGCACAAGCTAGTTTTGAAACGGTGAAAGGCTTGATTGTACATAGACCACTACTTGCACTATTCAGTCCTGCATATCCCACAATTGTAACTACTAATGCTCCTGATTATGGACTTGGGGCTGTCCTCACACAACTTTATGAGCACAACAAAGAGAGGACTGTTGCATTTGCTTCAAGGACACTAAGTAATGCTGAGAGAAAATATTCTACAGTTGAAAAAGAAGCACTTGCTTGTGTCTGGGCTACTGAAAAATGGAGAACTTACCTGTGGGACCTCATGTTCAAGTTGCGCACAGACCACAGCCCTTTGACGATGTTGCTCACCACGAAAGGACTTGGAAGAGCAGGATACGTATTGCTAGATGGTCTGCAAGACTACTCTTTTGATTATGAACTGGAATATAAGCCTGGAAACCAAAATGTGGTAGCTGATTGCCTTTCTTGCCTGCCTTTGCCTTCACCAGATGGCCCACCGGAGGATGAGGATGTAGTAGTTGTGCTTATTACAATCACTCTTACTGCAGTTACAAAAGAACTATTTCAAGCTGCTTGTTCAGTGTGTCCAATTCAACAAAAACTATGGGAATTTCTGACAAAGAGATGGGCCACTAACCCTAAAAACCTTGACCCAGTTTTGCTGCCTTATTTTAGAGTTTGGGATGAACTTTCTTTGCTTAATGGCTGTGTGCTATGAGGTACACACTGGGTACTTGTGCCAGAAGAATTACAGTTCAAACTCATACACCTGACACACGATACTCATCAAGGAATTGTCAGAACCAAACAACGACTACGAGATCTGTATTGGTGGCCAGGGATGGACTCTCAAACTGAAGCACTCATAAAATCCTGTGTCACTTGCCAAATGCATAAGACAGCAGTGACATGAACCCCTCCATTACAGCCTGTTTCTCTTCCTGAATCTGCATGGGAAAAAGTGGCAATTGACATTGTAGGACCCTTTGATACTGCTCCAAGTGACTGCCGTTATGCCATCACTTTAATAGACTATTTCAGTACATGCCCTGAGGTAGCGTTTACATCACAAATCTCTTCTGCTACAGTAATTAAGTTCCTCTCTTCAGTTTTTAGCAGGGAAGGTAACCCAAAAGAACTGGTTTCAGATAATGGTAGTCAGTTTACTTCCCTGGAGTTGAAACTTTTCTAGCAGAGAGGAACATTTTACACAGAAGGTCATCCCTATATTACCCTCAAGCCAATGGGGAAATCGAATGGTTTAACAGAAGTTTGAAAGAGAATTTGCAAATGGCTAAACTGGAAGGGCGATTGTGGATAATCTTCACTACTGATTTCTTGCAAGCATACCAGGCTACACGACATGCCACAATGCAAAGATCACCCGCAGAGTTACTGCATGGGAAACAGATGAATACTAAACTGAACATTGCTGGATTGTTAAAGGCACGACCTGATGCCCCAACCAAGGATGATGTGAGAAAAACAGCTGAACAGAACCAAGCGAAGTATAAGGCTTTCACAGACAAGAGGTGGGGTGCTAAGGAACCAAAATCTGACTGTGGTTCCTTCGTTAGGATATGAAAACCTGGAATTTTACACAAAAGGGACCATAAATTCACAGCTCCTCTTAAAATCATAAAGAAGAAGGGACCTTACACCTATCGACTTTCTGATGGGAGGATATGGAATGCTATGCCTATGCACCAAGAGGAGATTTTGCCAACACTCAGGCTGCATTGGATGACTTCACCATAGTATCAACACAACAAGACATTGCACTGGAACCGGGCCTTGAGAGACGCCCTGTCAGACCCAGATGGCCACCTGTCTGGACTAGACACTATTATGTAGTATCTACAGTGTTTTCAGTATAATATTTCTGCCAACAGTATAGTGTCTTGTTTCATATTTGTTCCTGTGGTTAGAACAACACTGTTTATTTTAATTTGGAGAGTTTCTTAAGAGCATGTGGTGTTTAGATGCTGCTTGTAATTATTAGAACTGGGAGCACTGGCTGTTGGGGGTCTGAAAGGACAGGAAACAGGAAGGGGGGGGAGTTGAGGAGGCTGAGTGAGAGCTACCGAGGGTGCAGCAGCAGCTTGGTAAAGAGGTTTCCACTTTAAAAATAAAGTCCTGTTGAAGTTTGTTAGTACCTTGCCTGGTTGCTACAACACTCTGTTCTGTAAGTCTTCTTGATATAAAAGCAACAGGCGTCTGGTTTCCTACTGGTTGCTTCTGTACAAACAAACAATGCTCCTAAGCCAAAATGAAGATCCAACAGTTGCCACTGTTGTTGGAAAGTGTACTGAATGCTGAGTCAAAACAGGTGGAGACACCAGTTCTTTCTTCTTAAAGATTTTCTGTTGTGGACTCCACGGGATGCACTTATTATGACCATTTAAAAGATCTCTCAATGCTTTTAACTTTGTTAAATGAATGGTGTTCAACTGGAAATGTCCTGGTGCCCAAGTACAGCAAGCAGCCCCTTCAGTTCATCTGGATCAGCCTGAATTCGCTGTTGCTAAGTCTATTCCTTACAACTATTATCAGTTCCTTCGCAATTTTTTTCCTCTCATTCAGGGTGAAGTCAGCTGGAAACCTGCTTTGGCATCTAACTTTGAGAATATTCTGGCCTCCAAATAGTAAAACTAACATCTTGTCGACTACAGGAAGCATGTGTCTTTCGCCACATGTTTTTTTTTTAAATTAAGTTGTGTGTAGTTCATACCAATGAGGATTTTGCTACTGGCTTGGGTATCACAATCATTACTGCATACCAGTCAGAAATAATCCCCTCATCTTCTATTCTTCTTTGACTTTCCCCATCAAGAGTATCAGGATACATCATGGAGCTAGGAGTGCAAAGGGAGTTGTGGATGTCAGTCTTATTTTGTAACTCCCCTATAAACTTCCGAATCCTGGGAAGCTTCTTGGATTCACCTCTCATATTTTGTTTGTTTTTACCATCAGTGAAATCTCTCTTTATTTTCAAAACTCCCACCAACTTACCTCTCTTAACAGTATGGTGGAGTGGGGGATTTTGTTTGTTTTTTAATTTTTTTTTCTGTACTCACATGTTGCAGAAAGGGATCTGAAGCACTTCTGATGTTATGCTGGGAGGCAGAGAACAATAGACAGGCTCCAAACTTCTAGAAAGAGCCTCTAAACTTGGAACTTTAATTAAGTGCATCTTGCTACACTTATTGGTCCTCCAATTCCTACAGAGGGCCACAAACTTTATGGTGTTAACTCCACACACTGAATCAGGTCTGATCAATGAGATTGTCAGTGGCTATAGGCATACAAAGACAGCATCATAAACTTTAAAACTACTAGCAACTAATGGAGAGTCTCCTTTAGTCCACATTGCAGAGGCCTGTGTTTCTAAAGCAGAAGGTCTCATGTTATGTTCCCGTATGTGGGTTAGCTGATTAACGGTTGCATCTGTGTAGGTATACGGCCACATACATTGTATGTTCTGACTGTATGTACAGTAAACATCACAGCTTCTCTGTGGGAATGATTATGGTCACATTTTTATGCTACTGCAAAATGTAAGTGCTGTAGTGCATACTGTAAGTACAAATATTTTTAAAGGATTTTTTTTCTTGTAATTCACCCAATCCTTGCATCAACATACCCATTTCCAACCCCACAATAGTTTTTGCATTATAATTGCTTCATTCTGGTTGTAGATCCAAAGAAAGGGAGAATCATAGAATCATAGAATATCAGAGTTGGAAGGGGCCTCAGGAGGTCATCTAGTCCAACCCCCTGCCCAAAGCAGGACCAATCCCCAATTTTTGCTCCAGATCCCAAATGGCCCCCTCAAGGATTGAACTCACAACCCTGGGTTTAGCAGGCCAATGCTCAAACCACTGAGCTATCCCTCCCCCCCCAAAGAGATTCTTTGTATTACAAAAAATAAGAAAAAACAAGATTTGAGCTTCCAAGGAAACAAAAAGGAAATGTGTTGAATAAAGACGGCGTTTCTGCCACAAAGCCATACAAGAACAAAGTGTGTAATTATGTCTTGTTAACAGGACAGACTCCATGTAAGCAGATTTTAACATCAACAAAGGCCATTCATACCCTGCTGCAATTGCATACACAGAGCCCTCAGGGCAGAGCATGAAGCACCACCGATGGAACCTACTTCTGTCCGAATGGAAGTAAAGGCAATTCACTGCAATTTCCTCACAGCTACAAGAAGTCAGGAGAGCTTCCAGCACTACCCTTTAAAATATGACTTGGAGACAAACAGTGTTTGTTTGCAACCATCTAGCCATTCAGTGGGAAGAAGCTGGAACACAGAGTAACTGTTGAGCATTTCAGTAAAGGAACATGGGTGTCCCTCTCATCTCACCTTGTACTGATGAGACACACTGCAACAGGGACTTAACATTACAGTGCAGCAATTGTGCATTTCTTCACCTTAACATTTCTGGATTTCTTTCGAGTGCAACCTTATCTCTAAATTTCCTGGGTTTATAATACATGCTGTCAGGGTAATTACATCCTTATGGGGTTTTTACCCCTAAGTTACTGATACATGCATTCAACCTGAACTCCATCTTTATGCATTTTGTCTTTGAATATTATATAATTATAGGTGCGCACACACACACACACCCCTACAATCTAATTTTTATGATTATTTGCACTTCTGGTGCCTGATTCTTCCCACTTACAAAATACATTAACTCCCATTGAAGCCGACGCAAGTAGGTTTGCCAACCCTCTTGTTTTGGCCAGGAGTCTCCCAGAATCAGGCTCAATCTCCTGGTGACTACTGAAGCCAATCTGGGATATTTTAGGATGCTAAAAGTCCGGCAGTGTAGCAGGGCTAAGGCAGGCTCCCTACCTTCCCTGGCTCTGCGCTGCTCCCACGGCAGTGGCTCCTAGGCAGAGGCGTGACCTCGTGGGGTCTCTGCGCACTGCCCCCATAGTGCCTATTGGCCGGTGTCATAAATATAAAGGGAAGGGTAAACACCTTTAAAAATCCCACCTGGCCAGAGGAAAAACCCTTTCACCTGTAAAGGGTTAAGAAGCTAGGATAACCTCGCTGGCACCTGACCAAAATGACCAATGAGGAGACAAGATACTTTCAAAGCTGGAGGGGGGGGGGAACGAAGGCTCTCTCTGTCTGTGTGATGCTTTTGCCGGGAACAGAAAAGGAATGGAGTCTTAGAACTTAGTAAGTAATCAAGCTCGATATGCGTTAGATTCTGTTTTGTTTAAATGGCTGAGAAAATAAGGTGTGCTGAATATAATGACTATGCCTGTCTGTGTGTCTTTTTTGTGACTTAAGGTTTTGCCTAGAGGGATTCTGTATGTTTTGAATCTGATTACCTTGCAAGGTATTTACCATCCTGCTTTTACAGAGGTGATTCTTTTACCTTTTCTTTTATTAAAATTCTTCTTTTAAGAACCTGATTGCTTTCATATTGTTCCGACGATCCAAGGGTTTGGGTCTCTATTCACCTATGCAAATTGGTGAGGATTTTTATCAAGCCTTCCCCAGGAAAGGGGGTGTAGGGTTTGGGGAGGATTTTGAGGTGAAATACATTTCCAAGTGGGCTCTTTCCCTGTTATATATTTGTGGCAGCAATAAAGTCCAAGGGCAAAAGATAAAATAGTTTGTACTTCAGGGAAGTTTTAACCTAAGCTGGTAAAAATAAGCTTAGGGGGTTTTCATGCAGGTCCCCACATCTGTACCCTAGAGTTCAGAGTGGGGAAGGAACCTTGACAGCCGGGAACGGGGAACCGTGGCCAATGGGAACTGCGGGGGCAGCGCCTGCAGGCGGGGGCAGCGCCTGCAGGCGGGGGCAGCGCCTGCAGGCGGGGGCAGCGCCTGCAGGCGGGGGCAGCGCCCACCCTGCAGAGGCACCTGGCTGCCCCCACCCTGCAGAGGCACCTGGCTGCCCCGAGTCTAGGACCTGTTGCCAGACATGCTGCCACTTCCGGGAGCCACCCAAGGTAAGTGCCACCTAGCTGGAGCCTGCATCCCAAACCCCCTCCTGCACCCAAACTCCCTCCCAGAGCCTGCACCCCACACCTCAACCTCCGGCCCCATCCTTGAGCCCCCTCATGCACCCAAACTCCCTCCCAGAACCCATACCCCACACCTCCTCCTGCACCCCAACCCCCACCCCATCATGCACCTAAACTCCCTCCCAGAGCCTGCACCCCACACCCCAACTCCCTGCCCCATCCCTGAGCCCCCTCATGCACCCAAACTCCCTCGCAGAGCCTGCATCCCCTCCTGCACCCCAACCCATTGCCCCAGCCCTGAGCCCCCTCCCGCATCCAAACTCCCTCCTGGAGCCTGTAACCATCACACACCCCAATCCCCTGCCCCAGGCTCATCCCAGAGCCCCCTCCTGGACCGAAACTCCCTCCCAGAGCCTGCACCCCTCACCCTCTGCCCCAGGCTCAGCCCGGAGCCCCCTCCCACATACAAACTCCCTCCCAGAGCCTGCTCCCTAACCCCCTGCCCAGTGAAAGTGAGTGAGGGTGGGGGAGAGTGAGCAATGGAGGGAGGGGGGCTGGAGTAAGCAGGGGCAGGGCCTTGAAGAAGGGGCAGAGCAGGAGAGGGGACAGGGCAAGGGTGTTTGGGTTTGTGCAATTAGACAGTTGGCAACCCTAGATGCAAGGAGAGTGAGGGAGAGATGGGCACTAGAGGATTCCAGAACTCCTATCACAATCAGTCTAAAGGCCTAATTTTTCCACATTGCCTACAACTGAATCAGCAAAGGTCACTGAATTTAAGGCACCTATTATCTATTATGCTGAGACAGACCCCTATATTCCCAACCTCAGGTGTTCAAACAGCATGAGCCAGCCCACTCCAAATAATGAGATTCTCTTAAACAAGCATTAAATTTTAAAATGTGTTGTTAACAGTTATACCATGGTAGAACCTAGAGGACTCCACCTGGTCAGGCCCCATGGGGCTGAGCACTGTCCAGAGAGCATAATAATTCCTGCCCCCAAAGAACTTAAAATAAAAAAATCTTTTAGACTATATTTTATTTTTAAATGTCTATATGTCTTCTGTTTTGAAAACCTTTGGGAGTAATGTTTTCAAGCTTTGTTCTCCACAACCATGGGGTCTAGAAACTTGCATATTAAAAAAAACCACTATGAAAGCTGATATTCTCAAATAAAACCATGGCTCTTGGAGTCATATGACAAAGAAAAAACTACAAAATATCATGCAACTTACAATAAAGTCACATGAGCTGGCACCACTGTGGGCCTTTTGTATGCTTGTGACAGTCTGTACTCCTATATTCATCTCTTCTTACAGGACTATGATCAATTTGTTCAAAGTATGTGTTGTGAGGTTTCATTTGAAAACTCATAATTTGCTGATCATTAATTTCCTGGTAAAATGTGCGTGCCAAAATTGCATGTACAGTTATGAGATTCCTCTGTATATGTTATTACTAAGATGTGTTCCAACTCTGGGGGGTGGGGGGAAGCAGCCACAAACTATTTCCCCAGAGACAAAAGGCTAGCCATTGCCTCAGCCAGCTGTCAACAAAATCAAATGGACCATCACCTGGTGATGGTGGCCATTCTTCGGCAGGAGGGAGGATGTGGGTGAAAATCTACATCTTGACAAAAACATCTGAGGTTTCCCATGCACAAAACTTTTCGTCTCCTGAAGCTCAGCTGGAGAGGATTCTCAAGAGAAGAGAAGAGGAGAGGGGAGATACCCCAAATTATTCCTCCCTTCTCTCTACCCAGGGCATCCACAACAACAGAAGAACCAAAAAAAAAAAAAAACAAACAAAAAAAACCCCAGCTTTGGATGCGGGGAGGGATCCTGACTGAAAGAAGTTCAGTCAGTAAGATTGCTGAAACATGTGGTGAGAGACCTTTGCTTTGACTTCACTTATCTTGTTAAGTTAGGTATTAGTTGCATTTTACTTTTTTTTTCTTGTAACCAGTTCTGACTTTTATGCCTCATTACTTGTAGTCACTTAAAATCTATCTTTTCACATTAATAAACTTGTTTTATTGTTTTATCTATATCAGTGTGTTTGGATTGAAGTGTTTTGGAAACTCCATTAGGGATCACAGGATTTGCGCATATCATTTTCTATTAATAAAATGACAGTCTTTGTATGAGCTTGTACTGTCCAGGAGAGAGCTGTGCAGTACAAGATGTATATTTCTGGGGGAAAGTCAGGAACTGAGATTTTGTTGGTGTTGCTCTGCAGTGTAATTCAAGGGTGGCTGGCTATAGTACTCATAGAATATAACTAGGAGTAACTTGCCTGATGGAGGCTGAGTGTAAGCAGACCAGAGAGGTAGCTCTGACAAGGAAGCAGTGTTAGAGGCACCCTGGGTTGGAGAATTGAGGGGACACAGCTGTTCATCAGTCAAGATTGTACCCTGGGTAATGTCACAATGCTGAAATATACACTTTGGATCAAGAAGAAATTCTCCAGATGCCCCAACTTCACTCTGTACCTCCTCTGCATTCACACTCTGTTAAGATTTTTCATTCAAAGTCTCACAACATGCGTATACAATATTGCATATAGGCATCCAAGGATTTAAAAATGGTACTTACTTTCCCTTATTACAGTATGTTAGTGGTTCAGTGAAATGTCACATTACCCGGAGTTATATGATCATATATTTTAAAGACTGCAAGATGAGAGGAGAAACAAAAATGCATGGAGTAGTTATTTCTTTAAGAGTTCCTCTGAGAGTAGTTTCCCCTCTCTGAATAGCATCACCACAGAATGAAAACTTACTAATTTTTGCCCAATTGTGAATAAAATAAACAAACACTTAGCACTCATATACCATGTTACATTTTCATGGCACTAGAGAGGACTAACAGCTGCTCTCACAAGGCTGGAAAAGGCCCTAAGACACCCATAGCATATTTATTGGATAGAATTGAAAGACCCAGGCATTTCATATCATCTGTTACTTCTCAGGAACACAAGAGTTTGGAGCCAGTTAAATTCACATAAAAAATAAATAAAAATTCAACCTGAACGTCAACTGTTTAAATAAAAAGTTACAGCTCCAAAAGACAATCAGTTTCTCTTCACAGTTTCTTCACAGGTTTATAATTTGGGCTTCTCTTCCACAGCCCTGCTGTAACAGCAGGGGGTTTTGTACTTGTGCAGGGACTAAGCAAAGACTCAAACATATTTGGGATCTGGGCTATCCATTTCACTTTGAGAGATGGATGAACCAAGACATTATACATGCAGGAGATTGAGAATCAATCTCTATACACACTCAGGGTTTCCCCTACAGAATATATTGTAGTGTTTTGACTTCTTCAGTGTTAAATGACTCAGGCTATAATTAAGACTTCCCTTGGAAGACTAGTCCACCATCTCTAGGTCTCAACACAGACAGATCTTCCCTTGATATTCAGCCTTAATGTTCCTTTTCTCCATTTTATTTCACTATACCTAATTAAACCCCTAGGACAGGATGCAGGGGCACTATCTGGTTCCTGGTGAATGAGTTAAGTCAAGTCCAACACAACTTTGTCCTCAGCTGCTATGGGGAAGGACTACATGAGTAGCTGGATAGGAGACAGAGGAAGGACAATGCGCAGGGTCATAGCATTAAGCTGATCCCCAAGCTATGGACTTTTTCCCCTGTTGGTTTTCAGATTGTTAGCCTTATTTTCTTGTTATAAGCACAAAACTGCCCACAGATCTTCATCTCAACATGCAATATGCAACCTGTTCCAGACCAGACATGTTACTTGCAATTTGAGATGTGCACACCAAAAGGCTACTCCTTTGCCTCTCCCTACAGAGCACCCACAATCTCCTATAGCAGCTATGTCACACCTAGTCTGAGGAGTAACCCAGCAATGCAGCTAGAGAAATGTGGTAACATTAATCCAAGGCCTCACTTGCGACCCAGACCAGATCATAATCTAAAGTCTCTAGAAGTGAAAAGTTGGAGGTGGAATGGGTTCAAAGGGACTTGTAAAACATATGACAAAGCTTCTAGCACTAGTATTACTAGACACCGATGAATAGCTGCCATGTTACATCCCAGGGTGACTTCATTTCACTGACGGGTGAAGTGGTGACCAAACTTTCAAATCCAGTATCTCAGACCCTTTCAGAGCTAGAATGGAGTGCTGTCTTCTGTTAGGAAGCTAGGACTCTCCCTTGTCCTGTTTCTACTTCTACAGCATCCTAAAATGTGGATATCAAATCTGGGTAACATTATCTCTACCAAAGCTGTCATTGGCCCAGGATTGAATCTTACCTGTCCTGGGCTAGGTGTAATTCAAGGGAGATTCCATTCTGCGGGGGGACTGAAGAAGGAGGAATTTTGTTGTTGTTAAATGGCAGCTGCCTGGAGCTGCTCAGGGATTTGGAATATTAGAATATGTCCCAGGGAGTAGGTCACATAGCAGCGCAATTCATCACAAGCTATGTGCCACATTGCACAGGCATGTGTTAAATGTATCACATGGATATCACCTGCATAGATATGGTGTATATTTTTATACTCACACATGCACTAAATCAGCGCTGATGCAAACAGATTAACTCCACTGAACTGAAAGAGTTGCACCAGCCGACACCAGAAATGAAGTTCACCACAGGTTGTGAATGGGCATACCAGTTCTTGGATACAAGGCAGTAAATAAATGCAAGTCATTATCACAAAAGAGAAGTCCTAGAATCAAAGTACTGAAATCATGTTTGGTCTCAACTGAATTTACAATAAATCCCGATACGCATACTGAGTATGTACTTTAGATTTACAACATATTGGCCTAATTCTGATCTCCATTGCTACTAGTGTAAATCAGAAGCAGCAACTCCATTGAAATCAAAGGAGTAGCAATGGTGTGAAACCAATATAAACGCAGTGTGAGCCAGTCCCCATTGCTTTTCCTTTACCAAGATCTTGTTTGAACAGCTAGGTTCCTTGACCATTTCTTCAAGAAAAAGCAGCACCATTCAGTGTGGGCAAAGAACAAAAAGTGTTCCCTTTTATCTGTGCCAAGTCAAATATTAGCAACCCTGTTCTCTGTGGGACGTACCTGTCATCTTTGTTTTAAGGCAGTACATGAGAGCTGGTGCAATGCTGGGTGCCCACGAACATTTTACATTATGGGGCCCAGAGTCAGGAGGAGGGCTCTATACTCTTCAGAGGATAACAAATGTTGCTGGAAAGAGCAGTATGATACTCCACCTTCAGCTTCTGCACTTACTTGTTAGGAGGCCCTGGGGGGTTCTGTAAGCCCATTACCAGACTCGCCTCCCAGCCCCAAGTTCAAGTCTACTTCAAAGGGATCCTCCCTCCAATAAAATACCAGTGACACTCAGAAGGCTTCCCCTGTCACCTGTGCTTGTCATATTGGCATTGTTCACCGAAGTCAGACCAGCTAAGGTTTCCAGCTGCTGAAAGTAGCAAGTTAAAGATGATTAGTGTGCCAATTGATAATTTCTGGAGAAAAACCCACAGGACTTATATTCCCTCCTCTCCCCTGCCCCCTTCTCCCACCCCTCCGCCAATGTTCCCTCTAATTTTTGACAGGCCATGTGTGCAAAAAATTTCTTCTGTGCTAATTGTACTTCTGTGCAAATTTTTGTGCACACGGTGTTTTGCCATGTGCACGGGGTTTAGGATCTGTGTGCACATGCACACACGCACCAGCTTAGAGGGAACAGTGCCCTCCACCCCCCAAGAGGTTTAGCTATAGGTTACAAAACTACTCCATATGCAGCACCATACTATGGCACTGGACATAAATATAACTTGTGTGGAATGGATGCATAAATACATAACCATTCTGGCTTTTACCAAGGTGGATCCAGATTTTCCAGAGTCTGGGGGATTTAATCAAACAAACATACTGTTCCTTGTAGAAATTTAAAAGTGCAAAAAATCATTATCTTTATAGTTACACAAATAGCATACTTCAGAGAGGTAGCAATGTTAGTCTGTATCAACAAAAAGAATGAGGAGTACTTGTAGCACCTTAGAGACTAACAAATGTATTTGAGCATAAGCTTTTGTGGGCTAAAACCCACTTCATCAGATGCATTCAGTGGAAAATACAGTAGGGATATATATACACACACATACACAGAGAACATGAAAAATGGGGGTTGCCATACCAATGCTAATGAGACTAATCAATTAAGGTGAGCTGTTAGCAGCAGGAGGAAAAAAAACTTTTATAGTGATAATCAGGATGGCCCATTTCAAACAGCTGACAAGTAAGTGTGAGTAACACACACACACATATATATATATATATATATATATATATATATATAAAAATCTTCCTACTATATTTTCCACTGCATGCATCTGATGAAGTGGGTTTTAGCCCACAAAAGCTTATGCCCAAATAAATGTGTTAATCTCTAAGGTGCCACAAGTACACCTCGTTCTTTTTTTCCAAGTAACATACCCATTTTAGGTGAAAAAACAATGTTTGTACCTGGGATGCTTTGCACATGGCATCTCAAGCCTGTCTTAAAAGGAATGGGATAGTCAGAAGGAGGCAAAATGCTTGATATTTTCACAGTGCTCTCCAAGCTTCACTCAGTCACTTGTGCAGTAAGGTGTTGGAAAGGGAAAGCATATACCCCCGCCCACCAGCACAGATCATCTCCTGTTGTATGGATCAAAGCTTATATGTCAGACTTCTCTTGTTTGAGTTCCCTCTTTGTGAGCATACCACAAGGGGGAGGGCACGGGGGGAAAGAGAGGTTACCACAAAGAATGGTATTTTCAAAATAAATTATTAAGGTATTTGCAAAAAGAAAAGGAGGACTTGCGGCACCTTAGAGACTAACCAATTTATTTGAGCATAAGCTTTCGTGAGCTACAGCTCACTTCATCGAATGCATACCATGGAAAGTACAGAAGATCTTTTTATACACACAAACCATGAAAAAATGCTGCTGGGGTGGGGGGAGAGAAAACCTTTTGTAGTGGTAAACACCCATTTTTTCATGGTTTGTGTGTATAAAAAGATCTTCTATACTTTCCACAGTATGCATCCGATGAAGTGAGCTGTAGCTCACGAAAGCTTATACTCAAATAAATTGGTTAGTCTCTAAGGTGCCACAAGTACTCCTTTTCTTTTTGCGAATACAGACTAACACGGCTGTTACTCTGAAACCTGTTATTAAGGTATGTACTAGATCTGTGTGTGCATGTAATACAGCTGGCCATCCACCTCAGTGCCCCATCATGGCCAGAGGTCACTCTATGGTACCCTGGCTCAGTTTCCCTCCCCCCCCCCTTTAAGAACTCATTTTCCACAGGTAGTTCAAACAAATCCCTTCTTGGGGTCTACTTTATTGAATCCTCTGGTACACTCAGGCACTCTGTGCCTCAAGCCCAGATCAGGGTCTCTCTCCTGATTAACCCAAAGCATAAAACACAAACTCACACAATCTTTGTCCCAGCCAGCCTTTACAGTCTCTCCCAGGTCTCCCTGCTTTGGGAGCTTTCTTCCAATCTCCCCTGCTTCTTCAGCCTTTTCCCTGCTGACTCAGGAGCCTTCTTGCTCCCTGAAGTATCTACAGAAATAGCTGTACTCTCCTGGGCTTCCCCCTTTCACTGGAACTTTCTGCTCTTTTCATATGGTCCCACTCAGGTGGGGGTCATCCTGTGATCAGGGCTGGCTTAGCCCCAGCCTCTCCAGCTCACAGGCAAACCACCCTATTACAGTGCACATGGTTGGGAGATGGAGGTATACGGCCAAATTAAGCCCTGAAGTCACTCCACTAAAATCAGCTGAGTTACACCGACTGATACTTTGACCCAAAATGTCTTAATATAGATTATTGGATCTCTTTCATCAGAAGGATAAATAGTTTTTAGGGTACTCACTCCTCTTCAAAAGTTCATTCTTCCAAGAGAAGGTCTCTGTATCTTCCCTCACCACACTCCTCGGTCTCAGGTTTTCATTTAAAGGCTTTATGGTTTTACTGCTGTGATCAGGACCGTTAATCTCATCCCTGGGGCTAAGAAACAGCGTCATGGAAAAAGGCTCAGTCCTGCACACAGCTTATCTTGATTATACTTTTGTGGTCGAATAGATCCTTCAATGTCCAATGGCCAAAATGTGAGACAAAAGGTAAATACTGTAGGAAGCTTAAAAATGCACCCGTTGCTCATTCGTTTCATACAAATAGGATTCATTTATAAACCTCAGTATGGTGGTTCTGTAGTGCTTTATGACGCGTTCCATTTGTTTGTATAGTGCCTTTAATCGAAAGTGCTTTATTATTAACAGGTATAGTACTGAATATATTAGCACAAGGTCAATTACCATTTGAATAGTGTACAAGACAGTACATTACACAACTTAACAAGACAACCCATTGCGTGTGGTGTCTTTTTCTTACCTGATGTCCACTGCATTATGGAACATGTACATTGCAAGATATATGAGGCAAGATACTTGTAGAGCACACTGATGGTGCTCGAATAATATAAAAGCAAACAGATTAATACTTTCCCTCTGACTCGAATTCTAAGTGAACATATATGAAATTTAGATATGGTTCTCTGATTCTTGGCAAGTTTCCCACATGGAAGGAAAAGCGTGCACACACTTGCCACAAAGCACAGGGCAGATAGCACTATGCAACAGAGCTGCCCAGGGCAACCCTGAATTTATATAACGGTTCAAGTCCAGAACCCAGTACCCCAAGCCACATAACTAGGATGGGGGACTGGGAAGACATGTAAGACGCATGAAAGGGGGGGGAAAACCATCCATATTCCAGGTAGCAGAGTGGCTAAAAGGCAACTCTAAGGAGACTACTTTAACCCCATGACATGAGTAGCTTTTGGAGGGTCTTCTATGCTTCTCCAATGTCTGAGAGGGAAAGATAATGGGGGGGCAGGAACACCCTTTCTGCAGCCACCCATATCCTGCCACTCTTCAGCATGTATGACATGTTGCCACACACAGGGTACACACCCATCATCTATTCTCTTTAGTTCTTATACTGGACCATCACCAGTGGCCCTGCACACTAAACCCACCACCACACTGGTATCAAAACAGATCCCCTGCAAAGGGGCCCTCCCACAACCATGGAGAGGAGACCAGAGCTGGCAGAGTCCGAGGGCTGCAAATCTCAGCTCAGTTCCCAAGACATCTACTGAGTCCAGGGAATTTCTTTTCCCCATTCCCCAGTCAGGCCCATCTCTATAAAGAAAATAAGAAAAAAGAAAAAAACTCCCAGGCTGAGACTTTGAATTGTGAAAGCCCGGCTTCACTAAATCAGTTGCCGGCCGCTTTCAAATTAGCCATGCAGAAAATTACCCAAACTTTTTTCCCCACATAAAAATGCATTTGTTTCCGATTTAAAACAAAGTTCAGCTCCCAATTTTTTTAAAAAAAAGCTTTTATCATTAGCAAATATGGACTCTTCAAAGTTCTATAATTTGCACTTCATTTGAACACTAATGAAAAGAAATGTTCTTCCGTTTCAAACTATTTCCTCAGTCAATTAGACAAATCCTCTACGTGGAGTTTGTGAAGTGATTCGTGTCCAGGAACTTAATTAGTGCTTAATTCTGGAACTCACATCCACCCTCACCCACACTACGCAGTAAGCGTAGGCTACCCAGCTAACACAACTGCATAGACATGCAGCCTGTGGGAATGAAGGCCCCGGGACAGAAGGGAATATGGAAGGATATGTTTAGCCAATACAATGGCTGGGGCAGGCAGTTTGAAAGCAGATTGCAAAAGGCAATCGGAAGGGAACACATAATTAAAACGACCAAACCATCATGCTTCGGATGAGAGGCAAGGCAGGGGTCCTAATCACTTGATGGCATTAAAAGATCCTCTATTTCACTTTTTAGGAAAGTAGTGATGTTAGCCACAGCGTCAGTCCTTGCTGAATCCCAGTTTGAATAGTTACATACAACTAGGGATGCCACCTTTCTAACTGCTAGTAACCAGACTCTTGAGGCCCCGCCCCTTGCCCTGCATCTTTGCCCCAAGGTCCTGCCTCACCTTCCCCCGTCCCGAAGGCCCCACCCCTGTTAATCGCTTCTCTTCTTCTCTCCCCTGTCACTCGCTGGATCATCTCAAGGAGCCTGCCTGCAGGTAGGAAGTGGCCTTGACTGAGCAGGCGTTGGCACAAGTTAATGACCTGATGCCTCCTCCTGCCCTGAGGTAACTAGACTTTTGGTTCATTAGGGTTGCCAGGTCCCCTTTTTTACTGGGCTTTCCAGTTGAAAACTTGGCCCCTGGCCACCCTAAATAGCACCCTGACACAAAAGCCAAAAGTCGGCCTGTCCGGGTTAAATCCAGACAGTGACAACGCTATATGCAACCGCCTCAAACCCCCCCGCCTCTCTCCTCCTCCTTTCCCCCGTGGTTTCAGTTATGCTATCTTGTTCATATCTGCTTGTCCTAGTTAGCTGGGTAGTGCTACTCTAGGCAGTCAAAACAGGAGCTATGTTTCACCCAGAGATGGCTCAGTGATGCTCAGAGAAGTGAGCTTCACAAATATATGCAGCAGTTTATGAAATGATTCGGGATTCTTTTGGATAAAAGGTGCTTAAAATAAGGTTTGTAAAGAGTCTTAGCAAGTGGGTGGTGCGTGTTCCTGGGGGAAAATGGAGGTAATCTCTCACTGCTAGAGCAACTCATGAGGGCCATAGAGAGTTGGGCATAATTTAGAGCTGCTCTACTTTACACCAGTTGCTAGGTAGTTGGCTTACAAGCCCCCTAGATCAAGAGCTCACAAAGGTAATTTAAAACCACCTTGCCCACTCTCTCAGGTGCTCATCTGGGCCACAGCTGAGGACCTACCAAATGTTTCCAGAGTACCAATCACTGTAATATCCAGGCATAGTGTCTAGACTCCAGCGCCAGCCGGCCAGTGCAGAAAGTGACTTCCCCAATTTGGAAGTTATAATTCAGTTCTGCCAAGTGCCCCTCACCTCAGACAGGCATTGCTGGGCAATCACAACAGCCTGAGTAGAGGCAGAGGCAAGTAAGAGTGTTGTTGGTAAGCGGCAATGTGATGCATACACACAAGTTGGGGGAACCCAGTCATAGGTGGGGAATAAATACCTTCTGTTATTTTGCATGAGGCCCTGTGAAACTTACAGTCAGCCTCAGTTCCGTGTCTTGCTGTTCTCTCAGTGAAGGAAGAAATAGTCCGAAGTGCTAGAGACCCCTATTGTATCAGTTTTCCAGGACCCTGGAAAAAGGCACTTCCCGGCGGAACACCACTCGGATCTGGCTGTCGGTATGGCTGAGGGCTTCTCACAAAGGGAAGGGCTCTTGCATTCACTTTGTAGTGTAGAGTGTGTTTATTTTCTCTCGCCCGCACAGGTACAAAAATGCAATTAACCATGACTGTGCCTTTGGGTGCAGGAATATTTTATAAAACCTGGGAAAGTAAACACTGGGGTCTGCCTTAATAAATAAATAGCTTTTCCCTGCCATTGCACTCTCTCATTTTATAACACACTTAACTTCAAAACACAGTGACACTCCAATAAGAAGAGGGGAGCCTGTGTATTTATACACCTCTATCAGCTTTCCACTGGCATAGAGTTGCCCATTTCAGGCACAGACTTGTGGAGCTGACGCTGAGCTGAAGCTTTTAGGCTGGCAACATCCCAGTCTCAAAGAGCATGGTCCTGATCTCACTTACTCTGGTGTACATCACAAGTGAAAGATAACATACTCAGTCCCTCCGACTCCTGTCCCTCATGGTGCTAGCCAGTGCCCTGCATATGGAATAAAGCATCTATCTAAGAAACTTGTATGGTCCTACATTACTGTAGTGTCGGAGTGCTTCATAATCTTTACTATACTTATCCTCACCACACTCCTGCTAAGGTAGGGAAGTGATTTTTAGGTGGGCAAACTGAGGCACAGAAACATTAAGTGACTTGCCCAAGATCACACAAGGAATCTATGACAGAACAGGGAACTGATCCCAGCTCCCGTAAGTCCAAGGCTAGCAACCTACTTATTAGGTCATCCTTCCATATTCAGACAGATAGACACAAACCCACACACAAAGAGAAAATATAGAGATTTAGGAAGGAAAAGCCTGGCAAAAAAGAATGCAAGGCATTGGATGTTTACGGGCTTGACTCTAGGATATTGTGAGACTTTCAATTCCCAGTGAAGTCTATGGGATTTGAAGGTGATCGGTACTTTGTCGAATCAGGCCCCAAATTTGTAAATTAAATTAAAGTGCACTTGGCTCTCTTTCTATCTTAACCCACATATTTCCTTTAAGGGTCTATCTATTTTCACACACTTCCACAGCTGTAGCAACAGCTCTGAGGAGGTCGCAAAGGAACTGAACAGGTGCATCCAAATTACACAATGCTGCCGCTGAAGAAAAACAAAGAGATTGACCTAAAGAAATGTTTAAGCAGTACCAGTGTCAGGAACATGGCAAAAGAGAGGAAAGCACGTCAAAGAACTATACAGATGAAGCAAGCCCAAAAGTACTTAATGTAAAAGCCATTATAAGTTGTCACATTTCTATTTTGTTTATTACACAGAAAGTACAACTTATTTCCTCAGCTACAAAATATACATATAATTTTGCAGTAATAAGGTGTTGGAGGGGCATAAATATTCCCTTGGATTTTTCTCAGTTCAGAAGAACACAACAGAACAGTTTGAAAATGTGAAGATTACATTTCCCTCTATCCACGAGGCATATGCACGCGTGCACACATACACCCCCACACATGGTAAGCTCTGCCCTACTTTTGTCTGGCAAAGGAATTATTATTGATGCTTTATAACTGCAAGGCCATAAACCTCATAAATTTAGTTAACTCTAAGACAGCAATAGATGGAGAAAGATAAGTAGCATTGTTAAAACAAGTATAATCTTTAATTTATTTATATTTTGGAAGCCAAAAAAAAAAAAGGCAAACAAAAGAAAGCAGGAACACACTCCCGTGCAAGAGAGAAGACACAGCATCCCCAGCAACTGACTCAATTAGTCTCTCTAACGTCCCAGACTTTAGTCTATTTACTACGCTACAAATTCTGCTGAAGGACAAAAGCTGTGGTTGATTGGTCTTAGGACCTGGGGATGTCCAATGTCCTATAAACACTTATGACACTTAATTTTGCTATCATGAGCAGCCCCGTTAATGTCATGGGACCACTCTCAGTACTAAAGTACACAAGTATTTGCAGGATTGGGGCCTATGTGAAATAAATCCATATAGAAGAGAATTGCACTTTACTGAGGCCTTTTTTAAATAGAGATTTTTCATCAGATTGGCTTCTCTCATTGAGAATGTGTATTCACTCCATAATTGTAGAAGATGGCATTACTAATATTTCTTATTACTACTACAGCAAACAATCACACTACAGGTTGATCTTCTACTGAGTAGGCTTCTGAACATCTGCTATAGTTCAGGTTGCAAAAGAATTTAGTTGGAAACCCATTTCTATGTGCTTGAACTGTCCTAAATATTCATACTTTGGGCTGAAATTGTCCATGTTTGGTCACTACCCCCCAGTATGTAACGTTTGGCTTCAGGAATGTTTCTTCTTTTCCCTATTAAAATAGGGAGTTTCCACTTGGGCATCCAAATGCAGAAGCAAAAGCAAATCCGAAAATGTTGGCCTTAGAGCCTGAGCTTCAGAGGTGCTGAGCCCCTACAGCATCAGGTTAAGTCAGCAGGAAACCCTAAAGCCTGTCTGAAAATGTATAAAAAACTCTGAATTTTAACAGCAGATAGAAAACAACTGGCTTTTTTTTGTGTTCTTACATTAGTTCTAGATAAGCCTCTGAATCAGGCTACCTGTGACTTAAGCTGAGCATTGAGAAGAGACACACTAACATTAGAGGCCACAGCTGAAAATTAGGGCACGCGTGACTTACCCAAAAGGCACATGGCAAGTCAGTGTCAGAACCAGTTGTAGAATCTAAACCTTCTGTCTCTCTGCCCTGAGCCTGAATTACAAAACCATCCCTTCCTCCCCTGCACAATGAAATGTGAGCCAAGCTGATCAAGATGGCCAAAGCACACCAGTCCATCTTGATGAGACTTCTGTTTAAAAAGGTCTAGCATTTGCCTGAAAAAATATCCTCCTTACATATGTAGAGTAGCCACAGTGTGGAAGGATCGGCTCACCCCACAGGAGCCATGACTGATGAGGGAATGGTGCAGAAATGGAAGCTGGCCCTCACTGACTGGGGCAAGGCGAGGCAAAGGACACACATGGTAAAGCCTGAATATTGCTATGGCTGGAAGGAGCAGGCCCAAGGGCAGCAGGAATCTGGGGTTAGTGGAGCAATCCAGGGGCACAGCCTCAGCCAGGCTACAGGAGCATCCCTGATGGAGCAGAGGAGCTCTCACGAGCCCAGTGACAGTTGCCAAATAATGCAGCAGAAACTTTTTCCCCCACTGAGCTTGTACCACACTCAAGCACCAGGCATCTGGTACAAGGGGCAGAAGCTGCCTTGTTTGGGACTCCGACTGGTTTAGAGAATATTCACCTATATGTTTATATGTCTGGCGCTGGATGCACTGTACTATTGCCAGGGGCAGCTAGGAGTGACTCCCCATAGGGCCCCCCTGAATCACCCCGGTTACTGATTGAAAGGTTTGTCTCTGATCGGATCAAAGTTTTGTTTCACTGCTGAGCACAGCATTTGCTTCTGGAGTTAGTTAGTTCCTGCCTCCTCAAAGGTTACAGGAGAGAACCAAGGGGTCTGGGCCTAGTCAGAGGGGAGCTGGGTTTTCTCAGAAATGCAGCTCTGGATTCAGGATCCACTTAGCGCCTGTATGCCTGCCTCAGACACACACTCCATAGAACCGAACCTCCCCCAGGAACCCTGACTCTGCACACACACATTTCCCTTTTACTGCTCCAATTATTGGAACAGCGAGGGCTGCAAGCTTTCTTAGGATACCATCACTGTTCAGTAACATAGAAAGCGAGCTGGTGTTTTCCAGAACAAGATCACAGCGGGTGGTCAAGTTGCTGCAAGAGATTACCTTCGGAAACCAGACACAAAGCTGAAAGAAGGTTTGCAGCAGCCACCTTGAGAAAGTCCATGTGAAAAAATAAATAAATAAATCAGCTCTCCTATAACGAAGTGATCACACCTGCGCTGTGCAGAAATAAATGGTGTTTCCATAAGACAACACCATTAAGCACTCCTCACCACCACGGCCCTGCTGTGTGCTGCCTTATATCAATTGGCCTGTTTGTGCCACTCAGCTGTATAGTTCCCATTTGCAAAAATGCAGGGAGCCTTGGCTGCACCTGCCCTGAATTGCAATGGAGCTACTCCAGATGCAGAGACAAGGTAGCTCAAATCCCTAAATCATCCGATGCTCCAGAAGGAAACAGATGCCTGCGGAGGGCAGAAAGAATGTCAAAGATTCATCAAACACAGGATAGCCATCTTGTCAGTGGCACTAAATAGGTATAAATGCACACGTTCACTCAGGCATAGACAGCAGTGTAGGGAATTCAATGTGGGAGAAGAGGGAGGGAGGCAGGCAGTTCCCCTTCCAGACGGGATAAATTAGCATCTGTTTTGTTCTCAGCTTTGAACGCCCAAATGCATTTAAAAAAAAAAATCACACAGGAGAAGGGTTGTACGACTGAAGGCATAAGGGCATGATACACCAAATGGCAAACATTTTTGAGAATAAATTGAAAAGGGAAAGCCTGTGAAAGGATTAGTAATTCTTTAAAAGCACCCTCAATGCCTGGACAAGACCACTTGCTTTGCTATGGCCAACTTTGTGCCAGCTTTTCCAATAAAGCCCCCTATTTTACAGAAGTTTTATAACTCAGTTATGCAAATTTGCTGTACCCTATCATGCAAGAGCTCGGCTCGGTTTTCCTCCAGGGTGACTTTCTTAAGGAGGAGAAGCATTTTTCCCCCTACTAAGGGAGCAAAATAAAACATGTATCAAACAATTGTCTTACCATTATATTAAATTCCACTGTGTCCAGGGTTTGGCCCACTATCATTAAGGCTCTGTCATCACTTGGGCACTGCCCCATTCAGAAAAATAAGAACTGAACACAATAGCTCTTCCTTATTAAGCATCCATGTACAGCAGCTAGTCCAGTGGCCCTCATTGCACAGTGTAAAATGTTCACGTTCAATAAGCAACTCTGAAGTAGCAACAGTAGCAGCACTTAATTGAAAGGCCTGACAGCAACTGCAAGCACCGAGGGGCGCTTCTGAAAGTGCACAAGCTAACGAGCATTTGCAAAGTTACAGTGTCCACCTACAGTTTTCACCAAGAGCTGCCACTGTCCATAATGGAAACCATAATGCCTTTTTGATACTGAAGATGTGCTAATGCCAAACATGAATAATATCATGAACAATTCTTCTAGTAGCATGAAATTCACCCTATGCAAAGGGCCAGCTCCCAACCTGTGCATCACTACTGTCCTTCTTACACCATGGCTTGCAGTCTTGGGTGGTGCAAACGCTTTGTGTCATTTGTGCCTGTATTCATTCTGTGCCTTGGGCACAGGGAAACCTTCCTGGAAGAAAGAAAAGGAGTACTTGTGGTACCTTAAAGACTAACCAATTTATTTGAGCATAAGCTTTCATCGGATGCATCTGATGAAGTGAGCTGTAGCTCACGAAAGCTTATGCTCAAATAAATTAGTTAGTCTCTAAGGTGCCACAAGTACTCCTTTTCTTTTTGCGAATACAGACTAACATGGCTGTTACTCTGCTTCCTGGAAGAAGCCTCATTTCGAAGCTGACTTTCCAGTAGATGGTTATAGCTGAGAAACAGATCAAGTGGTAATACACCTAGGAGGTGGAAAGAGACATTTACCTTTCAGCTAAAAGAATGTAAACGCAAACTAGAAATTTGCTTGCAGGTGTTTAGGAGGAGAAACAGCTGAACTGCCATATTCCTCCTTCCCCCGCAAAATAGAAGTGAAAATGACTGGAGTATTTCATTGTAAAATGTGACTTACAAAAAGTACAAATAGAAGGCCCCTCTGCTTCCCCCACAAGAATTGTGAGGGCTCTCACACATGCAGGTCTGCTGTTCTATGCGGACAGAAAGTGGAAGCCCGACAATGGCAAATACTCCATAAACAAGGAAGTCTTTATACAGAGGTTTCTCAGATCAAAGATGCATGATTTAGATAGCTTGAGGAAGGATGGTCCAGTGGTTAGGGCATTAGCCTTGGGCTTGAGAGACCTGGGTTCAAGTCCCTGCTCTGCATCAGGCTTCCTGTGAGAGCTTGGGCAAGTCACTTAGTTTCTCTGTGGTTAGGGATAGTAATTCTCATGTCACAGGGTGCTGTGAGGATAAATACACTGAAAAGATTGTGAGTTGCTCAACTACCACAGGGATGGTGCCATGTAAGTACCATAAATAGGTAGATATGATCTGAAGATTAGCAATGGTTTTGTAGCCTTTCATCTCAGGCTCAAATCCAACTCAGGTCATTAGTTACTGCCATCCAAGGGCTCATGGGTGACCTATATGAGAAATGTTGATGGTCTCAATTGAGTTTCTAGTGGACAAGGGTCCACAGCACAAAATCCACCACACTTGCTGGTAGGCCTCAGAAGGGAGGCCAAGGATATGATAGACTTAACTCCCCACTCAGCCATATAAATGGTTTCTCCAGTTCATGTCGGAGAAATATTGGCAAGGCAGCGAGAAGTGCCCAGGCCATAAATGTCAATCAAAGACTTCGCTGTCCAGACTATGTGCATGGTACCAATGGAATGTTTTCCCTTTTTAAAAAAATCCACACTTTAAAAAAGAGCCTAACTAATAAATATGCATTAGACAAAAACAGAAGGGTTTTCAAGGAGCATAAACAGTCTCGTGTGTGCAGGACAAGGAGCCATAGCACATGGTTTTGAAATGCTTATTAAATTGTTGCAACTTATCAGGTAAATAATATATAGACTAAAATGTGCATCTGAAACATACCAAAGTATGTATGCTAAGCAGCTGAATCATTTATCTTTTAAAAATGTTTACGCCGATATCTAACCAAACCTAAAGAAGTATTTACTTGAGGCAAAGTGCCTCTCTCCCTCTTCTAAGCCATTTTAATTCCCTTTGAAAATACTACTTGTTTTACTCTTCCATGAGGCCTATCAACCCTCACCCTCCTCACAACCAAGTGTGACCAAAATAGATCTTAAAACACATATTATGGAATTGACTGTTTACTTTTGCTTGCGTACCATTCTACAAC
Source organism: Lepidochelys kempii (assembly GCF_965140285.1). Lineage (NCBI taxonomy): Eukaryota > Metazoa > Chordata > Testudines > Cheloniidae > Lepidochelys > Lepidochelys kempii. The sequence goes on along the minus strand of NC_136392.1, from coordinate 23,603,227 downwards.
CTTCACCCTCCATTGTCACCTTATGGCTCAATCCTGCAAGCACTCACAGACATACTGCTGACTATCATGTCTACCCTGGAAAGTTTGGATACTATGTATCATTTTAGTTTGCTTGCACAGTGATAACCTGAAGAAGATGGCAGCTCAGACAGAGGGCATCTTTACTGGCAGTATATTCCTCTTCTAAAACAGTATCATAACCGATGATAAACATTTCCAACATTTAATGGCCTATATAGTCCATTCGCTAGAATTTGTAATACTGTCTGTAAAAGGGCCATGGGGCAACTTCCAATGTTACTTACTCCTACTGATTCAGACCTATTTTGCAGTTCTGAGAGATTGGGGTAACCTTCAGAAAAGCATCTAAACTTTGAACTTTTGGTTGCTTATCCAATTGAAACTCTGATCACTATTATTATCCGTCACTAATTATTATTATTTACTTTTTTTGTAAACTATTGCTTTTTTAAAAAAAACAGAAAATTGCCATAAATAAAATGTACATTTAAATAGCATTCGCTTTGTGACACAAAATAACAAACTAGAGAAATCAAAGTTAAAGCGACACTTGATCCCATCCCCTGTACCTCTCCCTGTGATCTGAAGTAAGGACAGTGTCCTAGTTTAAATTCACTGAGATTTTGTCTGTGTATGTGACAACTGTAGCAACAGTTTTAGGTCTGTGCAGCTCAAAAAAGAACGATTTTCTTTCTCAATGGTAGATTATAAATCCCTGGAGTTGTGAATGAACCTTGACGGTGTGTGAAAAAACTATTCAGAGAGACAGAGAGGGCAAAACTTTTACCTAATGACCAAACCATGTTTTGTGTACTTTCATGGATATAAAATAGGATTGCTTTAAAGCATTTCTAAAAAAGGGTAAAGATGCCAGCTAAACGACGAAGTCTTGAAGCAAGGCTGGAGGGGGAGAAGATATGCTTAGATTTATGTGCAGTTGGAGATACGTGGGCGGAAGCGTCTGCAGAGGGTGCAAATTTCATCTTCCCAGTTATTCATAATCTTAAAAGATGCTTGCTTCGGGCACAGAGAGACACCTTACAAATTCTTTACCAATTTCTCTTGAAAAGTTGCAACAACATTTGGAAAATGAAATTCTCCCAAATAAAAAGGAATGAAATAGATATTGCAATATCTCCACCAACACAAAATGTGTATTATGAGCGTGAGCCTGCACACACATCATATAGTTGGTGTGCAATAAATAAATAAATTATAGCGGCTTTTCAAAAAACACACACACACATGCTCCCAGCTTAGATCTGCTCCCTTCCAACAGTTTACATGGGGTACAGCCGGCATAGAATGGAAACACTAGATGCTACTTTCAAATAGGATACATCAATTTTCCCATTTAAAAACAGCGCATGCAACTAAAGTGATTTACATTTACAGGATGACATTTTCACACATTAATTTTTTCAGTCGCTAGCCTTATTGAAACCCATGGGAGTTTTGCATATGTAGGGATTGATGGATTGAACCCAATATATTGCTCTTAGAACACAGTTTTACCTCTTAATTACAAAATGCAAGAGAAACAAAAAAACCCTTACTAAAATGTGCTATTCTTACTGCAAATATTTCATTCATGAGAGTTGATGTCATGATATTTTGCTTATTTAGGTAATCATCTTGCCCTTTAAGATGCCATGAGGGAATCTCTCTCTTGGACCCTAAATTGACAGGCTACTTGGATTGCAACTCAGATTTTCATTTCAGGCTGCTTCTCCAATGATGAGTCAATAATGGGAGACTTCACAGAAGCAGACTGCTCACCCCTGTATAGGTATTTTCCAACTTTCCTGCCAATGAGAGTTACTTTACCCTTTGGCTTGCCTAGGCAGAGTCTAGCTTCCTTCTTCCCTTCAAGGCCTCAGATCAGAAAGTGAAACAGGACAAAGATCACTTTCATTTCTGCTTAAAGCAGCCAGTGGTTTCCTAGGAGGAAAAGGGTGGTTCCCGTGGCACGCCGAGCATGCCCTGAGAGGATGCTGCATGCTCTTGAGTGCTATGCCAGCTGGGAGCCAATGGACCAGAAATTTCCTGTTGCATTTCCTTAGCCACCTGGCCCTGGCAGACATCACAGCAGCAGAGGCCTAATCTAACTTCCATCACTGGTGTATAGTCCATTGATCTTATGCCAATGGAGGCTCAGGCATAGTAGAACTCCATACCACCATGTATGGCCCACCTCCAGAACACCTGACAAATCGCTACCCACTCCTGGCACTAGGGCAGGGAGTACAGCTGGCATAGGAAACGGTAGACCTTCCTTCACCAGCTTTCTACCAGTAGAGTTTCCCCACACAAGGCAAATTCTCCAGTGGCTATCCCCAGCCATTTTAAGGCCACCTTTTTCCCAGACCAAAGACTCCACCCCCAAATGATTTTATTCACATCATTAACACAAACCAATACTTTCAGCTTAAACTCCTTTAAATCCCACCCCTGCACCTTGGAATGGGACCATCCAATCAAAAGGATTTATTCTGTTTTGTTTGTAAGTCTCATGGAAATAAGCAAATTGTTTAACTGAAGCCCAGAGCTGAATCTTCAGAGAACCTGCAAATGATCTCGATCCCCTTACTGTTTCTCTCAAAGCGGTAAGAAATGCACTACCCAGCTTCTTGGTGCTTGCTTTGCCATTGCCTCCACCACCAATCAGGGATACATTCACTTTTAATTCCAAGCTGCAATCCTCTCTGCTCTTTCCTGCTCTAATTGGACAGTCATACCTGAAGGTGCATCTCAAATCTTTGAACTATTTTATTTCTCTACCCGTGGAGTAAAACAACAAATAAATGGGGCCACATTAGAGTGTAAATTAGTCCTGTGGATTATCATATCAGGATAGAACACAGCTCCTCAGGCCACTGTGTGGTGGGTGATGAGTCACACAGGGTTCCATAGAGAGTGAAAGACGTTAAGGACAATCCGTGCTTGCAGGGTGGTTTAAACTATGAGGGATTGAACACCAGTCTGGAGGGATCTGGATCTTCAAGCCATATCACCCTCCCTAGAACCCTGACCCTTCTGCCATTGAAATCAATGTTGGTTAGTAGCCTGTGATGATACTGGATCAAACTGGGATGCAAATCCAGCTAAGATTTCTGACGCAGGGCTACGCTCAGAGTCCCAATCAGGGTTACCTCTAATAGTGACTGGTTTGTGCTACAGGCTTCAGATCAGTGTAGGAAAGTCCAAAGGCATGGACATTCTCCTTGGGAAAGAAAAGTACTTAAAACTATATTCCATGTGGCTGACCCTTGCTTCAGGCATTTTTTTAATAAGAAAAAGTCTTGGGGAGTTTTAAGCATTTTTAACCTACAAAACTCCAGATTTCAGGTGGTATTTCTATTTGAACAGTAGCCAAACTATTCTTTAAAAGATCCTCTAAAAATTATCAACACTGAGGGAAATAAAGTCTTATTTGTATGTTTCCTTTGAAAATGTTCTGTCTGAGGGGTTTTTGAGTGCCAAGGTTTGAATTTCAAACTCCTGGTCACTAGGGAGCTATGAAGTCACGAGACAAATTTGTTCATTCTGTGAGACAGTAAATCCATGGCGGTACAGATGACAGAAGCATTTTAAACATATAGCGTGTCATGTTTATCACCTGATAGGACTCCAAGAATGAACGGTCCATGGTCTTTCTAGAGATTTCAATGCGGCGTGATTCGATACAGGGACAAAGCTGAATCTCTTTCTGTTTGTGCGTGTCTTTTCTTGTTTTTATTAGTGACTTTTGCATGAAAATAGGATATTTGTTTCTTTGGCCACTGCTTCTTATTCATCACCTAAACTCCTAGTGCTTTTTAAAGATGTTAGGCCTGCAACCCTTCACCAACATTTCTAATTCACCACCACTGAATCTCCTCACTCCTTCCAAAAACCATAGCCCGTGGCCTTGCTTTATCCTGGAAAGCCGGGGATGGTGCTCTCAAAGGCAGATTCCAGTGCCATTCTGTATACTGGCCATCAAAAGGAATGCTCAAAATGCAACAATCAAGAACCCTTCTCCCACCCCAATCAACCTGGAACCCAAATATGTGCTATCCTCCAACAGGGCACCCATAGCCACTCTCTCTTGGCCCACTTCTACTTATTATTTGCAAAGAGCAATTTTATAACTGACTGGTTGCTCCTGCTATGTAGATGGAACCCATGAAGTAAGAGACAGTAGGGCAGTCTATGTTAAGATGACATAAGGGGATTTCCTTTCTCTCAAGGATGACATGAGGTAATAGAAGTTTCTTTATGACCATCATAATGGAGTTTTCACTTGGTCAGGTTTTGTGTTTATTGTATTTCTTAGAATCTGCAAAAAATAGGAAGAAGAAAGCAGATGGTAATTGTATCTGGTCACCTCACTAGGGAAAAAAGAGATTTTAAATGGATTTTAAAAACAAACAATATTAATAAATTATACAAAACACTACTCATCTTTCAACATGACTGGAAAAAGGCTTTGCTAACTACAACCAGAGAAGAAAACAAAGAGACTCATGAAATGAAATATCCAGGTGCAATGTTTCTGGATCTGGTGTATATCTAAAACCTTCTCCCCCACCCCCAAATACTTTGCCCATATGGAAAAACGTTTGGCACCAGGCTAGATAGTATATACTCATCTCTGCTATGGCAGAATTAAAAAAGTAGTTAAAATGCACTAGTTATTATTAGTTGCCTTAAAAACTAGATGGTGCAAAACAAGCCACAGTTTGGAGTTGGTCAGATCCAGGATTCTGGGATGGAGTCATTGAAAAATATTGTAACCCCATGTAGTATCTTTGAGGGCCATTGTACTACATTTATGAACGATTTAGGTACAACTGTTTTGTACTCCATGGGGAAGGGTTACTACAGCTTCTCCAGGAACTAAAAACAAAGTGTGATGGAGTAGGATGGAGGGGAACATTAAGGTAACAGACTAAATTCTAGAGAGGTACCACCCGCTGCAGGTATTTGCATACAATATTCCCAAACTGGATTTTCCAAAGGCTCAAACAAAGAAAAGTCTATTGGTATGAAAAGGCTGAGTCTAAACTGAGCCCTTGGCAGAATGTCTCACCGGGAGTTCAACAATCACAACATCAGAACACATACTAGACTTTTCGTTTATAAAGCAGTGGTAATCCCAACTCTCCTCTATACCTGTGAGACTTGGGGGACCTATAGAAAACACCAGCACCAGCACTTTCTTTGGAATAGCCTCAACATAAAGAGGGAGGATCATCGCACTATATCAGTGTCCTCACAGAGCCCAACATCTTCAGTGTTGAGGCCCTGATTATCCAGCACCAGCTGAGGTGGGGCAGGCACTGTATGCGCATGCCTGATGTACGCTTACCAAAACAATTGCTGTATGCCCAACTCACCAAAGGAGAAGGGAAACGGGGAGGCCAAAAGAAACGCTTTAAAGACACGCTCAAGATAAACATTAAGAGATGTGGCATTGACAACACACACAGGGAGACAGCAGCCCAAGATAGGGGTAACTGGCAAAGACTTGTCAGAGAGGGAACATCCACTTTTGAGGAAAATCACCTTGCCTTGGTCGCAAAAAAATGCCAGAAAAGACAGGAAAGATAATGGTCATGCAGCAATTGTGGCCCAACCCTGTCTTCCAACACCACCTGCAATGTCGATCAACCAGCCTGTGTCAAGGATCGCACTCCTCAGTCAAAGGACCCATGAAAAATAAAACCTGTGAAAGAGATCACTCTGAGCCTCGAGGGATCACCGACGATACTAAGAGCTGTGTGGTAACATGTAACTGCTGGCAATACACTTTTTCTTGGAGAGAAAGCAAAGGACAGGTGCTCGCCTTTCGATAGACGGCCTTGCTGGGGATATCCCAGTGTAAGGCACGGAGCCATGCAGCCTTAAACCCTGGTCAGAAGGGAGAGGAACAATGGTCCTTACCCAGAGACGGGGAGAGCTGGAGACCTCACTGAACCATTCTGGAGTGGACCATGGAGAGGGGAAAAACGTGAAGTTCCCTGTAACCGTGACACTCATCTCCAGTTAATAGACATTACATGCAAACTAAGATCTCTGCATCAAAAAGCAAATGCCCATCTTTTAGGAAGTGTGGGTTGGTTGTGTGTCTTGAATAAAACTCATAGCCCATACAATACTGAGCGTAAGTCTGATCTATAGTAGGTAGGAAGTGCAATCGGTTAACACAACAATCATTCACTTTTGGATACCTAGGCCATTGGTGGCTTCTCTCTATGTCACAAGACTGCTTTCCACTTCACAATTTGATCAATTCCCCCTTAGAGAAATCCAGAACTGGATTAGTAGGAACTGCACAGGTTAGGACAGAAGTTCATTTAAAAAGTTGCATTGGATACGCTTGCACAGAGCCTCCCCTTGCAGCCTGCTTGACATCAACTGATGCCAGAAGCTTTAGGAGTAGGTCAACTGAGCAAAAATGCCAACCAAGACCTGAAGCTTAGTCCAAATCTCAAACCAAACTACATCCCCATTTCTCTCTTCCCAAATCTCCCATCAGGCACCCCCAACCTTTGCTTATGTCCATCTCAGAGTCTCAACAAATTTGAGAATGAGTGCTAAGATGCCTACGGATTTCAGACCTAGCAAGCTTTGAGCAGTCTTCAGGTTCTGGGGATGCAATACATTCTTGGGTGCATCTCACAAACACAAGCAAACCAACCATAAGTAGATCAGCAGAGAGACAATCCCAGACTTAAGACCCAGCACCTCTAACTACCAGAAGACATACTGCCAAAGGAACCAGCAATTTAGGTCCAGGGAGGAATTAAGTGCAAAGCGTCTGCCTGGGAATGGGGAGAGGGAGTAGGCAATAAGAGGACCTGTTTGGTAGGAGAGTTGGGACAACAATGAATTTTCTGTATTTGAAATATAGGGAAGGAGCACAACAACTGGTCAAGGAAGGAAAAAGAAGAACTTGCACTGAACAAACAGGAGAGGGTTTTGAGAAAGCATCTGTTTTTTCAGGAGTTTACCTGCCACAAAACTTCCGGCTTTCTGAGATGCACACAGCCTTCTTCAGCGTCTCACTTTCATAAATGCTAAATTCACCACCAACAAAAGATGGCGTTAAGGAGCTTGAGCTCCCCCATCACCAAGCAAGGCCAGTGAAGGGAGTTAGGATTTCTGTGTCCTTGAGGATTTGGATGGGAGGGGGTTATTTTAGTTTCCCTTGACACTGACCACTCCTTATGACTTAATTAAATGCTACTTTCACCCCATGACAAAACAAGTAATATTCCCAATCTAACATCTAATCTGTGATAAACACCATGGCATCTCCTTTATTTCCAAATGAATTTGCCTTATTAAAAAAGTAATGAGCTATTAATTAACTTTGCACTCATACAAAGCTGCTTAATTCTCAATCCAATTAACAGCAATCTGTTGGAGGATTCTAATGATTATTTTAAATTTGCTAAGAGAAACATCTTTGCACCTTTCATAATAAGTTATTTATAGAATGACTCATACTGAATCCTGCTTGTGTTTTAATTCAACAACATTTTTATTACACTGCAGCCTGTCCCTACATCATCAATTTTGACAGCTAATCATTTAGATGCAGAGTGAGATCATATAGCTCTAAAACTTCCCTATCTGGGAACTGTTTTTTTCTGCACACTAGTATTCACATTCATGTCTGTAAATACACAAAACTGCACATGCTTATATATTGTGGACCAAATACTCAAGTCTGTACAGACTTCTACTCAGACAAGCCTTCTACTTATTCAAGTTTTGTTGAGTAAAGATTTCAGGAGTGGGCCATCTATCAGCCATGCAAAAATGTCAAAAAAATTGTCAACACAGAAACAAAATCTACTCAACTGTCTTTTCCATAGGTGTTAATGATAGTGAAAATACCGATTTTCTTGATTTATTTAAAATAACGCATTAGCCTCTGGGCAAATGGGCAATTAGATTTTTTTCCCCCCAAATCTGCGGTACATGGTTGGGTGGGTCATACCGTCATACTATTAGACGCACACAGTGCCTGTGTAACATACCTACATAACAGTACAGTAATATATTTGAATAGTGTTTTTCATTTCAGAAGATAATGAAGAGTTCTAGAAATATGCCACATACATAAGAATCACTTTGCCCATCACAGAAGCACAGCTGCCTCTGGAGTGGAAACTTGCTAGTTTTAGTGCCCGGCAACGCTACCGATGACTATACAGATATGGAAGTAAAAATACCATATTCAACTCAAGCTGCAGGGGGAATTTAGGTAGGCATGATGGGATTACCAGACCCCGCCTCCAAAACGCCCTCCAAATTAAACTAAATCAGAATATTAGCATTAAAAGTCACAAATTTATACATGGAACTTGACCGTTAACCATCAACATCTAACTAGAATGGGTGCAGTCAGATAAAGTTGTGGCCAAGATCCAACAGTGATCAACACTGATGCCCAGAGACCTGGGTTCAAATTCTGTTTCCCAAAAAAGGGAAATAAGTAGGTTGGGCTTATTCTAACCCCTCCTGGATGTCAGTCCACAGCACAAAATGTGCCATGCAGGTTTAACTGAGTAGAGGCCCAGAGGATGCAGCAGGTCAGAATTTAGTTGCACGGGCATGAGAGCACAGGACTGGCAGCTCTGGCATAGGTGGTGCCTTCGCATCACCTGCTCTTACTCAGTGTTACTTCTTTCATAAGTATCAACTTGATCCATATTGTCCTTGCCTGCTTTATTTTTAAAGGCAGGTGTTTGGATCCTGTAATATCTGTCTGTTTTGAGAGTCCCTCTGCTTCACATCCCCAGTGAGAGTAGACTTTGACATGTTGGTTTGGCTGGGGCAAAGCATTTGTGCTCTGAGTGGTTACCACTCCTGTACCCACTGCCACCTTTCTGAGAACTGAGACCAGCGACCGGCAAACTAATTTTGATATAAAAGAGGACTAGAACAAACTGCAAAACTAAACCAACACCCCCCAACATTTTTAAGATGTGCACATACTATTTCAGTTAGCTGCATTTGCCCTGTCAACTTCCTGTCCTCTTCCATCCTGCTCCACTTCCGGCTGGAAATGGAAATGTCACAATATTGGACTTGATCTTGCTTCTGCTTAAGTCAACTACAAAATTCTCAGACTTAGTGGCAGGGTGATAGCCTATGAATATAGCCTCTTTCTTGTATCTCTAGCCTGACAAGAAGCACCACGTACCACAAACATCAGGAGAAAGCCTCTTCTTATGGAATTTTGCAGACATCAGAGGCCCAAATAGCCCAGATAAACATCCAAAATTTAAGGTGCTTGTCTGCATTCAACTGCCAATGCTTCTGAGATGGCCCCAGCACTAGCTGAGACATTTTTTTTCCCTGTCTCACTGTCATACTCTGGCATTCCTGGTTCCTATGTGATCTCTTGCAAACCAAGTACACAATGGAGATTGAGGGGACATTTTTTTTTTGATTGATTAAGATCACTGGTTTTATTCTGTCCTGTGCAGACAGCTTATTTTGCATGTCTCCGGTATTCATTTGTATGCTTCACAGCCTCCTCTTTCAGAGGGGATTCATGCTACAGTTTTTTGATTTACTGTTTGCCTTTGATTGAGGCTGAGGACATTTCACATTAGATAATAAAGTAATGTGCATAAGCAGAGCATATCTCGACTGCTGTGTCCATATTTTTCTTCTTAAACAATCAATGCTTTGCCTCTGCCTGGATCAGAAGAATCATCTACAGTTATTGATCTCTTCACATTTCTTGTTCTGTTGACCAAGGTGTCTGTGGTGCCATAAAGTGTCTATCAGTGCAAAAGATGTGCAGATTATGTTAGTTTACAGTGTTTAACAAAGAGACTACAATATAAACAGTCAGAACAATCAGAGCTCACCTATTTAAATCCCTTTTGTGCTCAGCTGTATACATACATGCATATAGCTGAACCACTCCTAGCGCAGCCATCCCTGCCTTATTTTTGGTCAGCGTACTGGAGGTTAAAAGATGTCACCAGACTTTGTATAGTTTCCTTTCAGCTCTATCCTATACCCCGCAAAACTAGTTAGACTGTAAAATCCAGGATCCTAAGCAGCACATGTAGGGAGGAGGGATGCTTCCCCCCTTCTTTCATAAACCTCTGTCCACCTCCCCATGTCTTACGAACCATCTTCATCCACAAACCTCGCAAAGCCGGGACACTTGAGCAAAGTTCCTTTCGGAGCCCAAATAAGGCCATTCCCCACAGGCTAGAAGAGATCTCTCAACAGGTTTATAAATATAAATATTTAATCACTGTACGTCCCCCCCCGAGCAATTCTATTCTATATAGGTTCTTATAATGCCCTGCCTGCAACACTGTAGTGTCTGAGTACCCTCCAGTAGTGCATTAAGTGATGTGACTAATGGCTTCTGCAAGATTTGTTCTCTCTCAGCTTCTCCCCAGGGAGAGGATTGTGCGTGCAGCAGAGTGCTCTGTTTTGGTAGGGTTTCATTTGGGGGGATTTTTTTAAGGATGTTTATATTAGAGAAGGTAGATTGAAGAAGCCAGCCTTCCACTTGTCGCAGAAGATAGTGAGGTTTGTGATGTTCCTCAGTTCCTGTGGGAGTTTGTTCCCCAGTCCTCTGGCCAGCACCACCCCTCCCCTATCTACCCATGAGAAATCTTCGTCCCTGCACAGATAAGCTTTACCCAGAAATGCTGCCCTGCTCCTTCAAGAAGGAAGACAGCAAGTGAGATTGGAACACCGACCTCTAGGTACCAAGGTTCTTGAGGACAGACTGACTTCTCTGACTATATCAAGATCTCACTTAAAAAAAAAAAATAGTGACAAGTACTCTCAGCCTTGTCAATTTTCACACTGCAGCCTGAGAAAATCTTCCCTTTTAAAGCAATATATGTTTTTACTGGATTTAACTGCAGCCTGATTCCATTAGGTGCTGAGCACCCCCTGGGAAATCTTGGGTACTTCCAAAACTCTCATGGAAGTCAATCCAAGGGTAGAAGTCAGTAGAATTTGAGGGTACATGGCACCCTGAAGGATGGGGCCTTCAGGGAAGTAGTACAATTTAAAAGCTTTTTTAAAAAGGCCACCTGATAAAGAAATAAACACGGTAACATTTTATACAAAAGGAGGTGGCCACTACTTCCTACCAAACTGAAATGAAATTAGGTAACCACATCACAAACCAAGAGCACTCGTCACACTGTTGCTCTGAAAACTTAAAGAAAGCAATCAACACTTACAATACTTCCTGATATTTCTGCACCCTGGCGAGCATGGCACATTGAAGATAAGCACAGAGCCAGACTTTGCCCCAGCCCAAGGACCTTACAATCGAAGTTGTGAAATATACCTACAGTGCCCCAGAAGGTACAATACAAGAGAGAGTGAACCTTTAAAAGAAGTAGATTTGAGAAGCAGAGAGAGTTGGGGGCATATCCTCACCTCTTTCATTGTTTTGTAAGAGTCCAGCTGGGACAGAGAGAACATTTTGCTTTTTCCCTAATAAGACAGATCTTTGTGAGATTGCTGGGTATCACCAGGGGGCTGCAAATCTTTTCATGAAAGGATAAAATCCTTTCACTAAATCTTGCTAATTTTAGTTATTACTGTGCCTTCTGTTCATGATAATGAGGAGAGTGGGGAGCAAAAGGAAGGCAGTCCTTAAGAAACCGATATTCTCATAAGTCTAGATACTTATCAGGGAACAGGTATTCTGTATTTATGCACTGGCCTAGTTCCCATTAAAGTCAGTGGCAAAAGGCTTATTGAGTCCAATGGAAGCAAGAGCAGGCTAATCCCACAACAGCCAAATCATCATGAAGTCAAGATATTAAGTCAAATATAAGCCCTTACTACAAACCTGAAATAAGTCATCTTTCAAATGCTCACAAAAAAGGTGCAGTGTTTGGGCTAACGCTTAAATTGGGGGGTGGGGAGAAATTACCATCGACTGTATTTTTAAAATCATGGAAACCATTTTTATCAGTTTTGGGTTTTTACAAAACCTTAAATAGATATATAAATAAAAATGTTGGGCCTTCACTACCTGTCTTGAAACAAACGTGTCAAATTGATCCAAGGTTCTGGAGCTTTGGTGCTGCAGTTATGCAGTTGAATAGCCCTGTGATGTTATTAAACGCAAAGGGGATACCTATTTTTAAAATTGCCCTTCATCTCAAAATCTCTCAAAGCATTTTACAAAACATATACCACGATAGAGTCACTTCAGCCTCTACTAAAATGCAGCTACATCTAGGGAGGAAAGCAGCAGTTAACAGTACACAACAACAATGTAGGGCCATGATTGAGGAGGAATACCATACCTGATCAAGAACCAGAATGCATGCAGGCAGAATGTGGTTATACAAACTAGATTTCGGCTGGGATGCCAAGGATATATGTGCCTACTGGAGTCAGATTGTTAAACCACTATTTTTTTCTTCTGTGGAGAGCTGAGGTTAAAATCTACATTAATTTTTAAGTGTAATGCTTCTCTTGCCCTGCACCACTTGCCTAATGGATGTGTAAAAACTACCCCACATGCTAAAATAAGGCTGGTGATATTGTTTGGAGGAGGATCACCAGCCTCAGGTTAGCCTGTGGAGTTTTTACATATTCATTAACTAACTAATGCAGGCCAAGAGACAGATTTGAACCCAGCTCTTCATGAAACACAGGGCTGCATTAGGGTGAATAAATAGAGCACTGTTAGAGACCCCAGGGCATGGCCACTAGTTAAGCTGAGGGGATGGAAGGCCATAAGGGTTGAGGAAGTCACCCTGCTGAAGGCCTAAGGGCTTCTTCTCAACCCCCCTTAATAGAATTCAGGCCTGGCTGGTTTGAGTAAGCTCTTTTGCTCTTAAAACAATGTTGCAGCCGCAGATAATGCCTCATAGTGTAAGGTTTGCTGACGCCAAGTTAAAGATAATAGGAGAGACAGCTACAAGGCCAGACAGAATGTGCTGGTTCTTTAAGTTGCTAGGAATGCTTGTTAGAGGTTGCAGAAAATAAACATTGTTGTAACCCATATAAGGAAGGCAGAGTATTTGTGCAAAGTTTTAATTGGCTGATGTGTAGTGCAGTAGCATTAAGGAATATAAAAGTGTGTGTAAAGACCTGCTCTGGTGTGCAGGATTTGAGATTCTATTCTCCCTGTACCTTGTTTGCAGCTGCAAATAAACTTTTCTGCTTCTCCACCCCGTTGTGATTATTGAGTGGCGCACACCGGATAACGAACCCCTGCTGTTCACCTCTGGCACTGGGTGCCGGCAACAGCACTGTACTGCCCTTTTTCACCTTTTCCTTGGCTCTATTGAAAGCTCTCAGTCTTTTAGAAGCACTAAAGTTTCATCCAAAACTACAAAAAGAAAGTTCTCTCATCTGCTACTTGAAGCAAAATGTGTCTAACAAGATTTGCTATGTTCTCTAAACAAATTCTGTTTTCTGTAGTAATGGATTCTCTGTATTGGGGAGTGAATTAAAACCCCTCCATCTCAGCAGCAGCCCAAATTCACATGGGTAAAACTGGAGGCCATCATCTGTATTAACATCTCCAACTTTGCCTCTGGGAAGCTGCCTTTTCTGCTTCCAAGTCCTCACTTTCCTATTCCAGCAGACACTCCTGCACCACTCCCTTTTAACATCTATACATGCTAAATACAAAACAAAGGCATGCCTGTTCTTGACTGCTGTGATGTTATCGGATTAAAATATGACCATGTACATCATTGTTGCTACCACTGTGCAACAACTCTTGTGCAAAGTATTTCAAGTAAGCGGTTTATGGAGAGGTTATGATTTGCTGAATAGTATTATGCTATTTGTATGCATACAACAGTTTTATATCTGAAGTTATGAATATTAACCCTGTACCTGTCTTTCAAATGTTTGTTCTCGTGGTAACACCATCAAGGTGTTTAGCCAGCATATTGTAAAGGAACTATTTAAGTTGAATGGCCCATCAACAGACACTTAATTTACAGTGGAAGACGGCTATCTACACTTAACGGACTTTCCTGTGAATGTTCTACCTAGAGTACGGGGGATGGCTTCTACTACAACTAAAGAAAAGGAGTACTTGTGGCACCTTAGAGACTAACCAATTTATTTGAGTATGAACTTTCGTGAGCTACAGCTCACTTCATCGGATGCATACCGTGGAAACTGCAGAAGACATTATATACACACAGAGACCATGAAACAATACCTTCTCCCACCCCACTGTCCTGCTGGTAATAGCTTATCTAAAATGATCATCAAGTTGGGCCATTTCCAGCACAAATCCAGGTTCTCTCACCCTCCGCCCCCCCCCCCCCCCACACACACACAAACTCACTCTCCTGCTGGTAATAGCCTATCCAAAGTGACAACTCTCTTCACAATGTGTATGATAATCAAGGTGGGCCATTTCCTGCACAAATCCAGGTTCTCTCACTCCCTCACCCCCCTCCAAAAACCACACACACAAACTCACTCTCCTGCTGGTAATAGCTTATCAAAAGTGATCATCAAGTTGGGCCATTTCCAGCACAGATCCAGGTTTTCTCACCCTCCACCCCCCCCCCCCACACACACACACAAACTCACTCTCCTGCTGGTAATAGCCCATCCAAAGTGACCACTCTCTTCACAATAAGAAAAGGAGGACTTGTGGCACCTTAGAGACTAACCAATTTATTAGAGCATAAGCTTTCGTGAGCTACAGCTCACTTCTTCAGATGCATATGCATCTGAAGAAGTGAGCTGTAGCTCACGAAAGCTTATGCTCTAATAAATTGGTTAGTCTCTAAGGTGCCACAAGTCCTCCTTTTCTTTTTGCGAATACAGACTAACACGGCTGTTACTCTGAAACCTCTCTTCACAATGTGTATGATAATCAAGGTGGGCCATTTCCAGCACAAATCCAGGCTTTTTTTTTTCTTCCCCTCTCTCCCGGGGACACACACACAAACTCACTCTCCTGCTGGCAATAGCTCATCCAAATTGACCACTCTCAGAGTTTAACCAGAACGTCGGGGAGGGGAGGGGAGGAAAAAACAAGGGGAAATAGACTACCTTGCATAATGACTTAGCCACTCCCAGTCTCTATTTAAGCCTAAATTAATAGTATCCAATTTGCAAATGAATTCCAATTCAGCAGTTTCTCGCTGGAGTCTAGATTTGAAGTTTTTTTTGTTTAAAACAAAACAAAGTTTAAAAAAAAAAAAAAACTTCAAATCCAGACTCCAGCGAGAAACTGCTGAATTGGAATTCATTTGCAAATTGGATACTATTAATTTAGGCTTAAATAGAGACTGGGAGTGGCTAAGTCATTATGCAAGGTAGCCTATTTCCCCTTGTTTTTTCCTCCCCCGCCCCCCCTTCCCCCCCCCGAGGTTCTGGTTAAACTCGGAGAGTGGTCAGTTTGGATGAGCTATTGCCAGCAGGAGAGTGAGTTTGTGTGTGTGTCCCCGGTAGAAAAAATAAAAGGGGGGGGGTGAGAAAGCCTGGATTTGTGCTGGAAATGGCCCATTCTTGATTATCATGCACATTGTAGGGAGAGTGGTCACTTTGGATAAGCTATTACCAGCAGGAGAGTGAGTTTGTGTGTGTGGTTTTTGGAGGGGGGTGAGGGGGTGAGAGAACCTGGATTTGTGCAGGAAATGGCCCACCTTGATTATCATACACATTGTGAAGAGAGTGGTCACTTTGGATGGGCTATTACCAGCAGGAGAGTGAGTTTGTGGGGGGGGGGGGGGGGATGGAGGGTGAGAAAACCTGGGTTTGTGCTGGAAATGGCCCAACTTGATGATCACTTTAGATAAGCTATTACCAGCAGGACAGTGGGGTGGGAGGAGGTATTGTTTCATGGTCTCTGTGTGTATATAATGTCTTCTGCAGTTTCCACGGTATGCATCCGATGAAGTGAGCTGTAGCTCACGAAAGCTCATGCTCAAATAAATTGGTTCGTCTCTAAGGTGCCACAAGTACTCCTTTTCTTTTTGCGAATACAGACTAACACGGCTGTTACTCTGAAACCTGTCGTTACTACGACTAAGCGAAGCATGCATGGACATGTGACTTCAAACACCATCTTGTTACCTGTAATTTTCCACAGTGAGAACAATGGGTTTTCCTTCACGTCGCAAAAACTATAAAAGACCCTGGAAACATCTCCGTTTTGCCTCTTTCCTGCTCAAACCTCTGGACTATGAATTTATACTAACAGAAACATTCTAACCAAAGGACTGAGGACCTTCCAGTGATTTGGAAGTACCCAGAGACTTAACAAGCCAGCAGTGTATTCCATCACTGCTACAAGCCTGATCCAAGAACTTTGCATTTATTGTATGTATTTGATTCCCTAACCAATTTTAACTCTCATCTTTTTTAAATAAACTGTTAGATTTTAGATACTAAAGGATTGGCAACAGTGTGATGATTGCGTAAGATCCGAGTTATATATTGACCTGGGTATGTGGCTGGAAGAACCTTTTGTTTGATGAAATTGGTTTTAAATAACCACTTATCATTAAGTCTAGTGTCTGGGTGTGGAATCCAGGACTGGAATACCTAAGGAGGCTGCATTTCTGACTTCTTGTTGGCCAGTGTGGTGAGACAGAAGTTTACTTTTGCTGGATTGGTATATCTCATGGAAGAATAACCACCAGCTGAGAGGTGTGCCTGCTCTGTTTCTAAGCAATTTGTCCTGAATTTGGTATTCTCAGTTGCGATCCACGGAGGCACGGAGCAAATAACCGATGCCCAGAAGAGGATGACGTGTGGTACCCTCATACTACTGGATTTAAAGCTATGTTTACACTAGAGAATGGAAACGCTAGGATTAGCAGCAGTGAAAGTACCAACAGTGCTGTGTCTCCCACTATGCCACAGTGTTTGGGCTGTAATTTTCACTACATCTATTCTTGTGCTGTACTCCAAGGCAGACATACAGAAATGCTTTCTCCATTCTAAAGTTATGTAGCCACAACTGTTCATCCCAATTCTGGAGAACAATTGTATCCCTCCAGGCCATGGTCTTGTCCTGGACTGAAAAGCAACTCTCCACTTGGTGAACATCATCCTCAAGAACTACACAGTAGTGGCTACTCCAAAGGTACAAACTGAGAAGTCCACTGTGGGCAAAATAGCTGTGGAATAGTAGAAGCATCTTGAGCACTTGCACCATTTAAAAAACAAGTAGTCCTAGAGCTCACTTGTATCCATTGACTACTAAAAGATATTTTCCGCTGGCTACTGCATGCTTCTTTTAATCTTGGCCCTATTTTCTAAAGGGGAAGACTGATAATCTGCAAGCAGAAGTATTGGTAATATACCCTCTAGCAAATAGGAGAAAAAGAGTTACTTGATTCAAGTTCTGATTTTTTACAGCTGCACAATTGATTCAAACTCTCAATGACTTATGACACAGCATGCCCTTCCAAAACATGAAGTGTACCTATGTATACCTCCACTGCCCCCTAAACCCAAAAGAAGACAACTGCAGGTAAGGGGCAACCTGTTGAGGGAGACAGTGCCTGCTTGGGTCCTGGCTGCTTAGTTCCCATTCCCTTTTGTGATATTTATATTAAGATCACCTAGCACTCCTCAGGACACACATGACCCAAAGCCCCAGAGCAACCCCCAATTTCTCATATTCATTCCAGGGAAATTCTGCTTAACATGGGGAGAAGACTGTTTGTAGCTGCCAAGATATGGCCTCTCAGTCTGTGTTAGTTCATTGTCACTACGCTTGTCCTGACAAATCTTCCATGTTCGATTCTCTCTTTTCCTTTCTGTTACTGGAGCAGCTGCTCCCTTTTGGGCCTTTGGGCCCAGCATAATTGACATCATTGTCATTTGTAAAGTGCCCAGAGACATGATGATGGGCTCCACATAAAGTAGATCTAGCATCCTCAGAATCGGTAAGATAAGTTATTACCCGACATTAATTCTTTATTTAAATTTGATATATACAAACGCCCACACAAACATACCCACACTAACCAACTGCTGAATCTGTGTACCTAAGAGCTTGTCTACACTACCGCCTAGGTCGATGTAACTTACGATGCTCAGGGCTGTGAAAAAAACCCCACCCCCGAGCGATGCAAGTTACATCGACTTAAAGTGCGGTTTACACTGCGCTCTGTCGCTGACATAGCTTTCGCCTCTCGTTCAGGCTGGAGCGATTATGTTGACGGGAAAGCGGTCTCCTGTCGACATAGCCTGTCTTCATCAGACACACTACATGTAGCGCAGTAGTGAAGACAAGCCCCAATAGCCAATATACAGCAATATTCTATACAGCCTGGCCTAGGGGATTCAAATGACACAGGGGACATGTTCTGATCATTCTATTGAAAACTTCATCAGTTAATAGACACTGAGAGCCTGACTGGGCCTTGGAGACAGACAGTGGCCTGTATTTGGGGCCGAGCAAAAATAGAATACCCCTAGGGAAGCCATGAGAAGGGTTGTGCCTCAGAGGGGCAAGAATCCATCACGGAGCTCCCAGGCAGACAAGAGGAGTGTTCATGCCCCGCCATCCCTTTGGTAGTATTGGCTCTCTTCTCCATGTCCACAACTGCTTTGTGGTGACTTACACTCAAGGAGGCACTAGAATAGAGTAGTCCCTGTGCTCAGCAGCCCATGGGGTCTGTGATTTTGCCAGATCCTGAGTATTATAGGGGTTACAAATGGAAAGGAGGGCTCCTTTTGTCTCCCTCCACACACACACTGCTGGACCACCACACAGCCGGGAAACCTAATACTGGTCCTGAAGGGCTGACACTGTTTTGGATACAGAGCTTCATGTAGCAGAGGTTGGATATGCACATACATGCGCCTCACAGCTCTGGAATTCATCACCACCAACACCCAGCAATTTGGGGAGAGAAAGGGTTAAGGATTATTACAGTGGTCAATTTAGGGCTTATTTATGAAGTGAGTAAACAACATGTTAAGGTTTGGGCAGTCAGAACAATTCACAACAACTCATGCAGTGTATCATATATTTTAAATGTGGTAAAATGCCTACAACCTTGGATAGGCACTTTAACAGAGCCAAATAAACAAAGTCATCATGAGGCCCACTACAGTCCAAGTCTGGCAGCCTTTAGGACACATCTGTTTCATCTAGGTTTGAGTTGAATAGGGTCATAGCTAAGTGAGCGTTTGTTGTTGCGCACATGTGGAGATGGAAGCAGTGCAGGATAATCAGTTCTTTGCCATAGTAGTTAGTTAGAAAGAGATATTGACAGTTTTTCATTTTTGCAATGAATACCAATATAGCCTAAATAGGACTATCGTGGGTGCCAAATAAACCTCAGGGCCTTCAAATACTTAAGCACATGCACAACTTTACAACCAGCAGAAGACACACTGACACCCATGAAACTGCTCTTATGGTTAGACTTAAGCATGTGCTTAAATCTTTGCAGAATCAGGGCCTAAATCAGTATATATTACAGACACATTGCAGAAACACCCACACTTTAATCCATACCCTCTTGTCAAAATCAAAACACTTAGTAAGAAGTTGGTATTTAATATACAAAAAGTTTCATAAATTGAATTGAAAAGCACAGTTGGATGCATTTAGGGTGCTTGGTTGAAAAAACAATCACAGCCTCTCTCAAAACACACATGCGGAAGAACAAATCTTTATTTTTTTTAGAAAGCCGATAATCCAACAAATGAAAAACAAAAACCAAATATTGACAGAGCATGAGGAATCACAATCAACACACTACAAGGCATCTTTGGCTGGGAGTTGAACTGGGGACCTTTACATTGAGAAGCAGCTGGGCTACCTGTTGAGCTGTTAATAACAATTCCAGCTGCTGTCTGTAAACAAAGACATCAGGCTCATGATAGAAGCCCCTGAAAGAGTGATTGGTAAAAAAATCTGCTAGGACTCAACTATGTTAACCAAAGCTGCAAATGGTGTCGTAGCATCCTCATGGATTGTGCTCATGCAAGTCAAAAGGAGCTTTGGATCAAACCCTTGAACATGCCAGCCACTAAAAAGGTAAGACCTTTAAATGAGTCAGACTGAGACAGGCCAGCACCGACTTGCGACTAGCTGACCTACCCAAAATTCCACTTGTGTTTTATTTTCAAGCACTACCAAAAGGGCAAGATAGGCCAAGGCAGAGTTCAGTCTAATTAATCCACTTTAAATGAACACTCCAACCAAGCATCCCAGCCTCCTTAAATAATTACCTTGCCCAAAATGACTCTCTGGTCTATTTCATTAAAATTACCATCTCTCCACAGCCTCTCTTTTAAGCACTGTAATTTACCTTTAATAATTAATAATAAAGGAATTCAAAATGCAGTCATTGAGCTTACTTAAGAGATCTTTAATCAATTAAAAAACTCCATTAGAACTAAAATGACCTCTTAAGAGCCTCCCAGGGGCTTCAACTCCTTCCCTCCCTTTCACCCCCATTCAACACAACAATCAGTTCTGCATTATACTATGTACACACAAAAATCACAGCTTTGCTTTCTCTTTCCTAAATTAACAAAGACAAAGGGGATTTTTTTAAAATTAAAAAGCCAAATAAAGTAAACACAGATGATTCTGGGGATCCTGAACAGCTCAAGCATTTTAAATTTCATTACATTAAAATAAAATGAAAATTTGGTTCAAATCACTTCTGGCTTTTGGGAAAGGAGGGGAATGAGAGAGATGAAGTGCAGTACTGGCTACAGGGTGTTTCTTTTAAATTGTGGCCTTGTTTTCTGAACAAGGGGATTGATCATTTTTATGTAGGAGCTCATTAGCGTGGACGACTATTCTCAAGCAACGAAAAGAAACTAAAAGTTGCTACTTTTGATTTTCTACACAGAATTTGAAATTTTTTCCTTTTTGGGTAAGAGATGAGAATGCATGAGGGGGATGAGAGAGGTCTCAGGGAACAACCCAAAATTACCAACCAGGTTGCTTTTAAAGCCCAGTTTGTGTCCAGTTCAATCTCCCTGCCCCCAAACCCACTAAGGAATCTGCAAAATCAGGTGCTGCTCTTTATTGTTATTATTATTGTGGGGTACCTCCCCCGTTCCAAGGGTGCACTTTCAAAGGGTCCTTTTATCTGCACCTGCCATACTTACAAACATGTCTGTTTGCTTACGCAAATACAGCTATTTCGCACGCATAAAGCGGTTACCTGTGACACCACCCAGCTTTACGATCTGGATGCCCAGTTACCCATTCTCAGGCTTTGGACATGCAGTAGATGCACTTGAAAATATCGGGGACAAAATTAAGCAGTCCTTTTGAAAAGTTAGCCCTAGAAATCTAATGCCTGAGCTGCATGTGAAAATTGTACCAATTTAACTCAATTGGTGTAGACACTGATATAATTAAATCAGTGCAAGCCCTTCTGTGGGCATTCTGTTTTGAATTCCTTATCAAGTTACGGTAACCTGAGATAAGTAGAGCTGTGCAGAGGACATAAAGTTCCCCTTTGCAAAGGATTTTGAGATTTCAAAATCTAGCTTTGTTCCAAATCAGAACAATACACCAAAATTTCAAAACTCTGTGCAAAGGAAAATTCTGGAAAAGAAAAATTGTTTTGGGTCAATCAAGTCATTTCATTTTGACAAAATAATACAAAAGCCATTTCAAAGTTAAAAAGCTCATTTTTTTTTTAAACAAGACATTTCAATGAGATGCTTCAACATCACTGGAATGCCCCTCCTTCGTCCCTCCTCTTGTTTTCTTCCAAAATGAAATTCCAGCTAAATCAAATTTGATTTCACTAAGCTTTGCAGTTGAAAGAATATGGTTCAGACAACATTTCTTCAACTGGCCCTAGATGTAAGTCACTCCAACTAAAATAATCATGTGCACACAAGGTTGTTGCAGCAATTTATATCAATTTAGGGTACAGTAACTCCTCACTTAATGTTGTAGTTATGTGCCTAAAAAATGCGACTTTAAGCAAAACGATGTTAAGCGAATCCAATTTCCCCATAAGAATTAATGTAAATAGGGGGAGTTACGTTCCAGGGAAATTTGGACAAAGCAGGCAGCCAAATGACATTATAGGAGAGCACTGCACAACTTTAAACGAGCATGTTCTGTAATGAAGCAGGGACGTAAGATCGAAACAACGTTAAGCGACAGGACGTTAAGTGGGGAGTTGCTGTATGTCTACACTGCCCCTGAGTTCAGGCTACTGTCTGAACAGGACTACCCTGTTAGAAAAGGACTATGCTAATGCAAACTAGGAATCTTTTAGTTTGCACCCGCAGCATCCAGAGGGAGGAGTTACAGCACAGTACTTTGGTGCACATTTCTATTCATACCCCCATAGTCTGAACTGCAGGGAACGTACACGAGCCCCTAATTAACATCAGGAAAGGGGCATTACCAGAGATCGGGGTCATTAAACAAAGTTCTGCATCTCTGGGCTTCTTATTAAAAAATGACAAAAAGAATTTAAAAGGGACTTTGCAACTGGAATCTCAGACACACTGACCTATAAGCAAATAAGTTATAGCCCATTATAATCACCTGGTATCACACTGCTACATAATTCTTACAGAATTTGTCTTTCAAGAACGTTGCCATATTAAGACTGCAACACCTTGTGTGGATAAAACACAAGACAGACTTTCCTGTACCTTATGCAACATCCACAGGAAATAAACCTAACAGAAAGAGGAAAAGACAAAAAGTCTGTGGTACAGCTCTCTTTTAAAAAGCTGGTGAGTAGCTCTCCAGTTCTCAGTTATCCAATCCATGGCATCCGATACGTTTAGTTTCCCTCTGGCTCTTTCCCTTCTCTCGCTCTCATTTTTGCAACCTTTCCTGTTTCCCTGCTACCTCCTCCCTCTCCACCAACCACCAGATTTAAGGATTCGCTGCAGTGGCTTGACAGATAAATTCAGTCTCAGTCCATTTATCAACAAGGAAGAGGTCTGCCTCCCACCCAGACACGCCGCTCGGACAAGAGGTGCAAAACCGGGGAAGCTTTCAAAGCTCATTTAGGGAAAAGTGAGATGCTCAACAGAGCAGTCTTCAACTGAGGAAAAGCATTTCCTTTAAAGTCTGTACAAGCACTGCTTGCAGCACTAAATCTTTGAAAGAGGAGGTCTTAAATTAGCTATGGAGCAGCAAGTCACCAAGCAGCACAGTTAAGTAATGCTGGTCCCAGCCCTCTTCCAATTTCTTAGGGATATAAAGTCCCTTCCTTTCCTAAACCCTTGTTGATTGGAACACGGCCCTTTATGAAAACACACAGCCCAGAGTGTAAGGCAGTGGTTTCCAACCTTTGGGACAGACTAGTGGGTCAGTATCTCCCCGTCTTATGCCTCACCTCAGCTGCTGCCATCATTATTTTCCTGTCCATTTACTCTCTCCTGTGCTTTTCTACCTCTGCTCATTTTTGCCCTTCTTTTCTCAATTTCCTCTCTCTTCCTAATATTTATTCCATTGTTTTCTGATTGCCCTGTCCATTTTGCCGATGCAGGAAGAAGCTACAGGCCACTCACCATTGGTGGCTGCCTGGAGAAGCAAACAAATGCTCTTCCAGGTGAGCAGAGAGCAGTGAAAGAAAACTAAAGCAGCTTGGGCCTGAGGGTTGCTACCTCATCCTGCGGCCTTGAACACATGAAATACTTCTGTGGCCAGCTTCATTAGGGGCTCCAATGCGATCAGGGACATCAGGTGGATGGTGTTTAGAGAGCCACCTCCTGCTTTACCCCGGTCCAAGATCATATACTTGCACTGAAGAGGGGCAGACCCAGGGCCATGCAATGTTCTCTTCTGCTTTGTGCTTTCCCTAGACTAATCTGGAGCTCCCCAAGTTTGGGAAATACAGATAAGGTTTTCCTTTTCTGTGAGTGGTAGAAAGGGGAGAGCATTACAAATGGATAGTATACAACGTCTGGGCTAGAGCTGGGTGCAAGCTGTGACATCATGATCACAAACATTCATTCAAATTTCAAACTGCAGTTGGTTTTGTCCATGTCCAGACCTATTTCCACTTGCTGGCCTACAGCAAGTTTTTTCAGAATGGCTATTATTTCTACAAGTATCCATATTCACAGGTGAACAAGGGTATTTGCCACAAGTAAGAGCTTTGTTTAATAGTTCTTAGTCATCCTATTAGAGAGCAGAAAAAATAGCATGTGGCTAAGGTGACTACAGTACCCCAAAGGATCAGAGTTAACTGCTTGGAAACAACCCACAGATGGAAATTTGTTTGCATAAACTCTTTGGCGAACAATTACAAATAGAAATTATTTTGTAAAAAATATTAAAAGTCTGCTTGGGGATGAATAGGGAACAGAAAAAAGGGCAAAGCTCATTGCATAAATTATTGACAGTGACTAGTTTGCTTAGCTCTGGTTTGACAATGCTTCAAACTTGGGTGAGGAACAAAGCTTGTGATATTGTGCTAAATACACAGAGTACTGGAAGGAGGTTAGCCAGTGTCCTTGATCACATATAGGAAAAAGTGGCAATGCAAACCCTCAAGAACACTCATAAAATGTGTGGTAGGCTACAGAGGTGAAGGAGTAGCACCGTAGCTAGAATATTCTGTAGACTCCAGTATTCTTGCACCTTCCTCTAAAGCAGTGTTTCTCAATGACTGGTCCATGTCCCCGAGATTTCCCTGACACAGTTTAGGAAGGCAGCAAGCTGGTCCCAGGTATCAAAAAAGGTTGAGAAACACTGCTCTGAAGCATCTGATACCAGCCACTCTCACAGGAAGGATTCTGGACTGGATGGACCGCTGATGTGATATTATATGACAGCTCCTATAAATTCAGACCTGCACAGAGGCACCCAAACCCACTCTTCAACAAAAGAGAAGAATCACCGGTACAGATCCAAATGCTTGCCACAGTAGCAGCAGCGAAGTTAGCCCGATGCCTGCCAGTCTTCAAATAGATTCCCTTCCCATTGTTCAATGTGCATAGCAAAAGTATTACTAAATGTGTCCTGTGCAGACCACTGCTCGCAAGCAGTCACAGGATTGTAGTTTAGCAAATCACAATTTAATAAAATAGTATCATCAAGCAGGGGAAGCAGCCAAGAGACAGAAGATACCATAGATGTTTCAGAGAATAAAGCTGGTTTCTATTAAAGACAATATGTCATAGAAACAAAGTACTGGGAACCAAAAGTACAAACAAAGCCACACGTGTATAGAAAAAGGTGCAGTCAAATGCAGCTATATGGAAGCTGGATCTGGGATGAGGAGAGAGAGTTCTGGATTGACAGCCAATAGGTAATATGGAGTAATTTACACTTTCTAAGTTTTCCCCTCATTAATTCTAAATCTGGGACTGAAAGAACATGCTCCTCTTCCCCTTTAAAAAGATCCTCCACTGTTTCTAGGTCATGAGCAAATAAAATAAAAAATAAAAAGGCAAACCCAGCAATATTGTAGCAAAACTTTCTCTCTACAATTTTCCCCTTGTATGTAGCAAATAACCTCCCCTGCCTCGTAGTAGCACTTGCAATAAAAGAGTGTGGCGAAGAAGCTGAACGGCAGCCAGCACTCAGTAATTCACCATTCCATAAACCAGCAGAGATCACGGATTACATTTTTCTGTTTGAAGAATTTCCACGTACGTATCCGCAATGTGATTCCACCAACAAAAGCCACCTGGACACTAAGCTCTAGACTGGTAAAAGAGTTGCACATCCATAACTGATGATCCATAACTCAATTCTTTTGAAAAATCTCACCCAGACTGGGTGTGCCCAGCTCTCTTGAAAATCTGTCCTGTGGTCTCTGAACTAACATTGACTAGAAATTTCAGTAATAAAATGTTTTTCCCCTCCTCTCTATTTCCACCACCACCAAAAACCTGAACATGTTTTTCCTAAGATTTTAACATAATCCCCACAGACACACTGAATATTACCTTTCTGTGCCAAGCGGACGGCACTGAGACAGTAAATCAGCTTGAGCTAATAGAATATGCCAACTTGCTCAGCAAAGCCAAATATTTGACAAAACACACTGAAATCTAGCAAGACAAGAAACATCTGGGAATTAGTGGCCTGCACATCGACTGTCTCCAACTACAATCCAGGAGAAAAAAATTGTATTTTATATCGACTAAATATACATGATCAGTCGATCTACAGGAAAAAAATGTGCTCTGTGTGTATGTGTGTGTAGATAAAATATAAATATTCTATTACCAATAACCCTGAGAGAAATAGCTATCTGTACTTATAGAAAGTGGAAAGTACTAGCCAACTTTAATTACAGGCATCTCTATCGCTCCATATAAAATATAGATGATGGAAATATAGAGATAACAGGAGCCACCTAGTCATTTGCAGGAGGAGGGGAAAGGAGGCAGCTCAGATGTCAGACTAACACTTCATTTATACATCAAGTTGAAGGGGAGTGTCTCTGAATAAAGTGGTAGACGGTGAAGCACATAAATTTCTGTTTATTTTGTGACAAAATAGAGAAGAATAACCTTGGTCCATTGTAAGTGCCCCCAATGTCTGGAAGAAATGCATTAACCTTTTTCTCGGCTGCAGTGTAGAAGTATGTTAGGCACAAATTAAAAGCATGGTCTCACCTCACAATCCATCCTCAACAGCCTTTCAAAACTTCCATTTACCAGCATTTGTGTGCTTGCAATCACAGCGTCCTTCTTAAAAGGACATCTTGCCAACCTATTGAAAGTCAAAATCTGCCCTGCCTACACACATCTGCTGCCTGCTATACATCATCCTTGGGATGAGGTGGGCTCCAGCACCCACCCAAACACATTCTGGCTCACTGGAACTGTGTCCCCAGCATGGGCATATATCTATGTTGCAAAAGCAGCATGAGCCTGTACTCAATCTGTTCCTGCAGGCAGCAGTTGACATACACAGCCCAGACCTACAGAGCGAATTACAGGTCTGCACCAAGGGAGGGAGGGAATGCATCTAGGCAACACATTCAGTTCAAGGTCCTACGCATAAGACCACTCAGTCTAACATTGTTAGAGGAAGCGCAAGAATCCCCTCTTGGGGATGGGAGAGCTTCATTTCCTTCAGTTCCCCTCCTCCACTTTTCCAACCAAAACACACTCGTGCTCAATGCCCCCATCCCATAAAGTTCCCTCAGTGAACCTCCTGTGCTCACCCCCTCTTTAACAGGTTTCCACTGTGCTCCACTCCATGAGGGTCTTTGTGAAGTTGCCACTACTCCCCCAGTGGCTCCCAATGTGGTTATTGCGGTTCTCTTCCCTTCCATGTTCCACTTGTCTGAAAGGCAAGAGCTGACAGACATTATTGCCTCTCTGACCTCAGATGCTTTGGCCTTCTGAGGGCCACAGAGACAAGGAAGAGCCATGTGTGCATGCACTATTGGTATGTTCCTAAAGTAAGCTCTGTAAACACACAGACCACCCTCAAATTCCAGGACCAGCCCCAAACATCCCTCCCAGTTCTCTGTAGGTTTACAGGTACCATATTTGGGGCAGACAACTTCCAGCCCATGCTAGTACCAACACAGAATTACACGACCTTCATGCTTCAACGTATAAGCTGATCACCACCTGAGATGAGGGAAAAAAATCCACATCACCACAAAATATGGCACAATTAGGTGCATTACTTGGGCTTCATGAGCCAAATTATTTTCTAGTATCAATGGATTCAGCGCCGTTGATTTCATTGGATCTGTGCCCACTGACATCAGCAGAGACCCTCCTTTTGAAGAACCAGCATTTACCACTGTTGGAGAATAAAAACAAGTCGCAGACTCTGAAAATACTTCACACTCCTGTAGTGCCTTCCATCAGGAGATCTCGAAGTGCTTTATCAATGCTAGCTAATTAAGCCTCCCAATAGCGCTGGGAGATAGAAAAGCAATGTATAGACTATTTACAAAAGGCTAAACCAAGGCGCCATAAGATTTACTTGCTGAAGGTAATGAGACTGTCAGAGACCTGGGCTTCCAATTCCCAGTGCCCTGATCTAAACATTGCTTACCTATATGCAACTGGGGTTTGCTTCACACTGTCTAAATTCTTGTAAACAGGAAGTCTTATGAAGAAGCATGCTTCTCACCCAGTTTGTATATGCTATGTTCAATAGGCTGCTTTTTCAAAACCTAAAAAGGTCAGCTAAAAAACACAAGGTTTCATTTGCACCTGTGAGATTGCAAAACCGAAGCACTATAAATCAGAGAAACCTTTGATCCTCCTAGGTAAACTGGGAACACAGAGAGGGATGTAATGGACTTAATTCTGAAAGACTAATTAATGGTGAAGTATGATAAAGTGAGACTTGGGAAAAGCAAGGTGGGGGGGTGGAAAATCTTGATTCATGTTCATCTGGAATGTATTACTCTTAAATTGTTGTCCCCCATGTAATTACATGTATTATAGATAATGTGCTTGAACTTGATTAGTTGTGATATATAATATTGGTGTAAACACTACCTTCTTCCCCCAGGATCTCT
The DNA here is from genome assembly GCF_965140285.1 of Lepidochelys kempii. Taxonomy (NCBI): domain Eukaryota; kingdom Metazoa; phylum Chordata; order Testudines; family Cheloniidae; genus Lepidochelys; species Lepidochelys kempii. Next base: position 23,574,791 of record NC_136392.1, on the reverse strand, counting down.
TTGGAATTAAGGCAATTTGTCTAAAAGAGGGATGTGTTCATGGTGCACAATATTTTAATACAGCAAAAGCAATTCAATATTTATTCTCTGTTAAAATTTAAAGTAAAGGTATTAATAATGAGACTAAAGGGCGGGGGGTGGTCAGGGTCAAGCACCATATAAATGCCTCAAATTTCACCTATCCTAACTTGCATTTCCCCATGCTATTCCATTCCTTTGTCTCTCAAGGGCACAGACTACTAGTACCTCTCAGTCACCACCATTCTCTGTTCCAATCGTGAGCCTCCAGAAGGGAAAGACAATCAAGCACATAGGAATGGATGTTGTTGCATTGTCATTTTTCTGATGTGGACAGTTCTCCAGAACACCACAACCTTTATTTCTGTTGTGACCTAAATCTCGGTTGAATCCAGATCTGCAGAGGTGAGACTGCATTAACCCACTGCAATTCCTTCAGTCCCTTAGGATGTCTGCATCACAACACACCTGGCAGCTGGCCTGTGCTAGCTGACCCAGGCTCATGGGCACTCAGTCGACAAGGCTATACAGTTGCAGCATAGACATTCAGACTCGAGCTGGAGCCTGGGCTCTGGGACACTCCCACCTGCAGTAGTGGTGCAAGTAAGCTGGTACTGTCAGGTACTCTGCACAATTAAGACATTTATTGCCAGTACACCATACTGGAAAGACACATTTTCAAGAATTAATTGTAGAGCCCTGCACAGATACAAATTTATACATGCAGATGCGGATATCCACGGAAAGAAATCGGTATCCACTGAACCGCAGGGCTCTCCTGGGAACCACAGTGGCGAAAGGGGCAGAGCGTTGGGCCGCTGCTCCCAGGAACCAGCGCCCCGTGCCGGCAGCTCCTCTGACACAGCTGCACTGCCCCCAGACCTTCCACGCAGCTGCATCTCCGGACAGGGCTGGCTCCAGCTTTTTTGGTGCCCCAAGCAGCAAAAAGAAAAGAAAAAAAAAACGATTGAGCTGCCGCCAAAGTGGAAGGGAGGGAATAAAGGCCTCGCCGCTGAATTTCTGCCGAAGACCTGGACGTGCCGCCCCTTTCCATTGGCCACCCCAGGCACCTGCTTCCTTCGCTGGTGACTGGAGCCGGCCCCGTGTCTGGAGTCTGTACGGCCCCGTGTCTGGAGTCTGTACGGCCCCGTCAGAGGACAGGGAACATTTTTTTGTGAAGGGAGGTTGGGGGGGCACGAGCAGTACCATACAGGTAAGAGTTAAAATCTACTTGCACCACTGCCTGTCAGGGTCCCAGAGCCCAGGCTTCTACCCACACCTGAACATCCACACTGCAATTTTAAAGCATCACAGCCTGAGTCAGCTGACACAGGCCAACTGCAGGTGTTTTAGTGCAGTGTAGACATACCGTTAGTGATCTACTCTATTGCAATCATGAGACAAGCTACCAAAATGACTGACCCACATCTTCACAAGAGTTCTCTAACTTGTAACAAAACTTCCCGAAACCCCAAGAAGCAACTGTGGCAGCTAAGGTCCAGCCAGGAGGAGTGAAGCAGTGTAAGAGCTGCTACAGCAATTCTACGACATCAGAGGTTCCCCCTACACTGGAATGATCCTCCCAGAGCTAGTCATGCCAGCTTTAATGCAACTTTGAACTGACAGTGTGGCACAAAGGAGGTGCAGCACAGCCCAGCATCTGAACAAATATGATTTTAGTGAAGGAGTCACTAGAAATTCTCTTTCCTATAAGCAGTAGATCTTGCTTGAAAAAAAAAAAAAAGTTACAGACAAATGCTTTAAATGTTGAATTCAGATCCGTTCTCCTCTTCCCTCCCCCAATGCGCCCTCCTCCCCCACATACTATTGTTGCAGCAAATAGGAGAATTTGAAGGGATACTAAATAAATTCAACCACCTTTATGGCCCTAGGACATGGACTGATTTGCATAGTTAGTAGGTACATTTTATAAGAGTACCAGGCACATCCCACTGCTGCTATAAACACAGCTCATTTCTAGAATATAACATGGTAGCAATCAACGGGCATTACACGAAACACACTGGACGCGGGAGGAAGGGATGGATATTACATATTGGTCATAAAAGGGAATAAGAGAACAAAGGAAATAGATTGGAAGCCTGAGGATATAAATAATAATTTTAAAAAAAGAACAAGTTTGGAAAGAACTCATTATTTGTACTTCTGACTGTGGCAATAATTTAAATGCTCAAAACAATAACAGATAAGGAATGGAATTCAAGTTAATTTTCTGAAGACCTGAGTCCCCTTGAATTAGTTGATGAAACAACACAATCCGTTTTCTTGCCTCTTTTTTGTTCTTTAAATGGGATTTGAATAATCAATTACTCAATTTAATTGTAATAGCCTTGGTTTCTCCCTACAGCTTTCTACAATTGCAGCGAAGGTGAACAAAACACAGGATGACATTAATTGCATGCAAGATGTTGGCAAAGGGTATAAAACGGTCACACCATGAGGTGTCATGTAGAAAATTCTTAGTTAAAGAACAAACAGGATCTTTCTGTATCATATTATAAATAATTATATGTATAAATAAATAAAAACACTATGTTAAAAGAAAGCTAAGGCTGCAGAGCTGAGCACTCAAAAATTAGGAAATGCCAGAATTAAGATTACAGATGTAATCTTAATTAAACCACCAGCCACACCCCCACCAGGTGCTTAATACAGTACTTAATTACATGCTCACTTGCTAGTTTTTCCACAGAAGCCCTGCTCATTCACGATAAAGGATGGACTGTTCTCATTGAAAGAGCAGCTATTCAATATCCTGTTTTATCCTCATCATTTAACATGTGGTTCTATGCCTTATATACCGCAAACCATTTCAAACCCTGCTCTGAGGACAGAATAATTAGTTTCCTCCTGGGTTTATCTTGGGTGCTTGCTTCACAAGCATTAACTAATATATTTGCATGACACTCCTCTGAGGAGAGGGGCATTCCCATCCCCATTTTACAGACTGGGAACTGAGGCACAAAGAGATGGAAGTCAAAACTGTCCACTAATTTTGGATCCCCAATTTGAGTCACCTAGGTTTCCTCAGAGTACTTTGCATATACAGCATTTGAGTGTACAAAGCCCAGCTCCCATTGACTTCAGTTTCAGCTGTGATCGCTCATCACTTCTGCAAATCAGCTCCGAAGGTATCAAACCAAGCACCCAGAAAATGAGGAACACACAATTAGTGACCACCCATAGAAAGTTTAGTTTAAGTGACTTGCCAGTCAACACACAAGAACTTTCCATTCTCTTCCTGCCATCATTGCTGCATTCACTACACAGCTTCCAAGTTTTGCAACAAATGAAATAGGGGGTCTTACAGACAATAGCCTCCTTCACTATACAACCCTGATTCATCTCTACAGCAGGTCCATCCAATGCACTGAATGAGGCAGCGAGCTAGTGGGGAAAAATACTATGTACTCATGTAATTAAGAGGATATCGTAATAATGCATATGCACAAGGGGGCTGAATTAAGGGTGTACATGTTCTCTTAACATAGTCTGTCTATGTAGGATACATATTGCATGAGTGGATAAACAGAGGAAATTGTTGGTCTGATGCAAAGTCTACTGATGTCAAAGGAAATACTCCCACTGTCCTCTGTGGACTTCAGTTCAGATGAATTAAAACAGTTGAAATGACAGCAGTAAGGTGTTGTTCATCGTCATATTTGTTATATGACAATTTTGTTTTATTGCTGCTCCTAATCCCCCTTAATCATAAGAATGGCACTGAAGAGTTCTTCGCTAAATTTGTCTTCTCTATTCATGATTCAACCATGCTAGTTTGTTATTGCAGGGTTATTATTAAGAAGGCAGGAGTGCCTTTATATTTATATTTTGTTTTGCTTTTTTAATAAGGGTGAGTGGTTGTCATTCTTCAAATGCTGGCCCCCCAAAACAACATCAATAGATCATGCAAACCTATGACTAAAAGACATGTTAGCATTGGGGCCTGCTAGTATTATTAGAGAGGCATAAGCTTAGAAACAAAGACTCATTAGATATTTCAGTCCAATTCCCCAGTAAGTGCAGAATTGTTCCCTGTATTACATATTCTACTCTTTCAAGCAGTCTAAAGTTAAATGGCCCAAGCAATGGGGTTTCCACCACATCCCTGGGAGACTATTCCACAGCCTTACCCACCTCAGTGTCAAGATTTTCCTGATGCTTCACCTAAAATTTCACTTGTTTAACGTTATCCCATCACTCTACATGCCTACTAAATAATTCCTCTCTCTCTCTTTAGTGTTCAGATCTTTCAAATATTTGTCAAGTTATCCCCCGTCCATTCCACCCTCAGCCATTACTTAGCCAGGCTAAACATAGTTAGCTCTTTTAATCTTTCCTCACAAGTCTAGCCCCTTGATCATTTTGACATACTCTGAGCTTCTAATCTGTCAATTATGGTAATATAGTTCCCAGTGCTGAAAGCAATGTTTTCAGGTGCAGTGATACAACCACCATGTAGAGAAGGGCTATTTTTCCCTCTTGGGTATGCAGCTTAACACTGTATAGGCTGCTTTTTGCAGCTAGATTTAATTTCATAGTCATGTCTAAATTGCTGTGCACTCTCACATCTAAGTCCCAGCATTAACACCTTTCAGGTTCCCACCCACCCACCGAATATAAGTGTGTGTTTATTTCCCATGGATATATTACAGAAGCTTTCATTTTCCCCAGCTGCAGCTACTTTAGTTTTTTCTGCCTATGATTGTAACCTCTCTAGGCACCTTGTTATTATTTCTCCATCCTCATCAGTATTTGCAATCCTCCCAATTAGGTATCTGGCAAAATTTATGAAATATGCTGTTTACTTCTCCAGAACATTAAGGAAGATGATAAATAGGACCGGGATCTATGTGTATTGCTTGCAGCATCCAAACAGACAGCCTCACTCAACTGAAAATATTGTTATGGGGAAAAGAATCAAATTCTTCACTAAAATCTAAATACACCTACTGCGCTCCCTTTGTCCACTTTTTTTTTTTTTTTGTACAATCAGGCTTGCCTTGCAAGATTTATTCAAAACCCACACTACTTATTGCTAATACTCTCAAGGGGCTCAATCTTGCAAAGTGTCAGGTACCCCAGACGTATATTGAAGTCAGTGAGAGCAGAGGATACAGTCAGCGTTTCACAGCAGAACTTGGTACCTTGCACAATAAAGCACTGAATGTTTTTTTCCTTCAGTACTTATTCTGCTAGAGATAGAAGTTTGATGCTGGGAATTAACATCCCATAAAGCTATCTTCTTTCATTTTTGAAAATTGGCACCATGTTTGCTTTTCTCTAGTCTTTCAGTGACTCATCAGCACAGACAGCCTCTGAGTTATGTAGACCTCAAAAAAATGTGGGAGATCTTGTTTAGATGCGGACAAACCTCCAAACAGCATCAATACTGTGTCCCATAGTATTGTTTGTAAGCATGCATCTAAACATTTTGTATATTTACTAGAACTGTATCAACGAACAAGTACATAACAAGGGCCATGCTGGGTCAGACCAATTGTCCATCTAGCCCAGTACCCATTGTTCACACTTGTAGTTCTACTAAATGTGCATGTAATTCCAGACTAGGTATATTACTTCACGCATAAAACAACATATGTAGATATGTTATATTAAAAAAAACCCAACACATTCTTCTAGGAGGGATATTTTTTGCTTTGTAAGTTCATTTAGGGGCAATTAATTATGCAGAGTCTATTTCCCTCTCTTCTCCATAATGTCTGATTTTCTCAGGCTCTAGGGTTAATCTGTGCCAGTAGGGACAGCATGTTTCCTTATTTGTGAGCTTGCCACCCCTTTGCTGATTTCTACCATGTGTTGACCTCTGCTAATATGCACAGTGACCCTCAGATACAAATGCCATCTGAGTCCTTGCAAGGAGTTTAGGAGAGACAGTTGTTAATAGACACAGCAATCACAGAATCCAAACCAGAGTGTTCAAAACCTGAACCAGTAACAAGGAAAAATCCTGTCAACGAGCTGACGGAGTTGCGTTAAGGAATCGAACTGACCAGGAAAAAAAAAAATTAATAAAACGGTACATTTGCTTTAAAGAGACATTTTCAGCTTAAAATCAGGTGTTGTAAAACACAAAGCTTATGTTACTTGAAAGACCTTATTTTCTAAATAATCTAAGATCCAATCTAATTGTCAACATTTATGCTCTTTGATTACTCTTAGCATCTCTTTCAGCTTGGACTCTAAGACTCGGATTGTCATTTTCTAGGACAGTGCCTAGCCCTATAGGGCTTCAACATAGTTGCATATAAAAATGTTAAATAGTAATGACACCATTTATAATCAGTTTCAAGTTCCTTTTATGGGACTAAATCCTGCAGAGTTTAGAAGTGGTGACCCCAAGAAGGTTCTATAGAAAATTAATAAGTTTCTGTTGTAGAAACAACATGAAGAGAAATGTCATTTGTGTAAGTTTTTGAGCCAACACAGAGTTTCATAGCAGGATGAAATTGCTTAATAAGTTCTAAGGATTAGATTTTTGTTGGTAAATGATGATTTCACCATTCACACACAACCTCAAGAAAAATATTTTTTGTGATCATCATCAAAATTTACAGCTAGGCAAAGTAAGAAAAAATGCTGCTTGAGAATTTATTAGAGTTTGATTTAAGGATATTTACCTTGTAGACTTTGACATGTGATATTGACCATTTGTGTCTTAACAAGTATGAAGGCTTCACTTTTTTAATCTCAACATATACTGTCATTAAATAATTATCTGACCCCCATAATTTCCCACAACTGTGAAAATGTAAATAGATAAAAATAAAAAAATACTTAACAATAAACATTGATATTATCCATCAAAATTATAAAAAATATGAATCAAATTCTTCCAAGACTCGCTATAGGCTAGCTTAAAATAAAACCTATAGGATTCTACAAGGGGGTTTTCCTACTAGATTCTACAGGGGGGTTTTCCATAAGGGTCAGATTCTTAGTGCTGTAATGTTTTGATTTTAGTCATTGCAGGGAAAATGTCAGTGAAAAGAAAACTGTTTCATTTCTGGAAACATTTCTATTAGTCTTAGGTTTTATAAAAGCTTGTTTTCACAAAAGTTTAACATTGGGTCCATTTTAACTAGGAAGCGTCCAAGTAGGCAGCATCTCTGGCAATAACTCTGTGTGTGTCATATGCAATATGTCTGGATTTCTGGCAAGCAAAACAACCATGGCTGCCTGTTTACCTTCCATGCTTTCACAAGCTGGACCCAAGCAATGGGCTTAGCACTGCTTCAGCAACATCCATTTCCCTAAAGGGAATGAGTCAGTGCTGGCAACAAGCAGTCAGGACATAGAGGCAGAGGGCAGAAAACTAGAAGCCACTGACCAAGGGGTGTTTCTGATCAGAATGTTATGCCTTGTTTAGCCAAGGCCTGGAGGGAACAAAAGTATCTCTCTCAAACTTAATATTTTGTTTTTTTGTGGGGGCTGGGGTTAGGGAGGAGGAAAAAAACAGTCCCCTTCAGCTCGCTGACAGACAGATTGCCTTCTAGATGCTTAATTTTATTGGGCTGCCATCTGATGCTATATGCTCACACCTGGGCTGCCTGGCATTGACCTCAGAGAATAGAGCAGAAGGATCCACTGAGGTTTTCAATTCTGCTACTATTACAATGACCTACTAGGGTACAGAAAGGCACTGGATAATACCAAATTTCAAAAGAGTGAAAATACTGAATCAACTCCTTGCTGTTTACATGTTCATGCTTAATCATTACAGGAAAATAAATATCACGCAACTACAGAGTAAATATAGGAATATTAACAGAGCTGAGTAAACACCAAAACAAAAACAGGAAGCGAATTCACTCTGGTTGTGCTTGAGATGCTCTTTTCTTTGCTTGTCATGGATATTCTAGAAAACAAGTTCGCTGGCAGCCTCTATTCAGCAAATAATGAAGGCCGTTCATGCAAAGTGAATTATGAATCTGTAAACATGAATATTTATAGTGAAGACCTGATTCCAGGAGATAAACTCATCCAGTTAGAGAACAGAAATTCTACGATGTGACTGGTATATTCAAAGTTATCGCCACATCTTGGCTTTCAGCCTAAAGGTCAAAAAATTATTCAAAGATGTCATTTTTCAAGTAATTTTGGATAGCAGATAAGCTGGAAGAAATCAGAAGTTGGGGCAGAGGCAGAAGTCAGTCTCAAAATCCTTGGACCCCAGGAACAGTATCCCATTTGTTTTTTGCAGTTTGAACCCTGGACATTATTTTCTGTCTGTTGACTCCCCTTGAAGGCCAAGACTATAGCAGGGTTCAAAAAAGAACTTGATAAGTTCATGGAGGATAGGTCCATCAATGGCTATTAGCCAAGATGGGCAGGGATGCAAAACCCTGCTCTGAAGTGGAGCCTCTGTTTGCCAGAAGCTGGGAATGGGCGATAGGGGATGGATCACTTGATGATGACCTGTTCTGTTCATTCTCTCTGGGGCACCTGGCATCGGCCACTGTCAGAAGACAGAATACTGGGTACAGGGTACAAGACAGGAAGTCTTTCATACAAAACCTAAAAATAGCCAGTTGAAGGTAATGTTTGTGCTCCATTGTTCTTAAGGGACAAAATAAAACCCACAGCAAGGAAACTTTTGGACACTAACTTATTGTGGATGGGGTGGGGATATGCATGTACAATGCTGTGTTGAGAGGAGGGTAGCAACTCCACTTGCTAGATTAGATGGTATGTGAATGGATTAACTACAGAACATATTTTAGGCTTTAGTGATCATTGTATACCTTAATTCAAAGTAAGAAGTGATTTTTTTTTTAAATCACAGATGTGTCAGGTGTACAAGACTCTCTGTCACAGGGCCTCCAAAACAATTTTGAAAGTAATAATTACTCCCATCAAAGCATTTAACTCACCTCAAATGATATTGGAAACACAAAATAAACTCTATGCTGTTACCATGTAAGTGGGTGAATGTTAACAGAAAATCCGTGTCCTGAAGAAATGAAGTGTCATGGAGAACAGTTTCCCATCTGGCTGATGGGAACGTTCTCTTTGCTCACATACTGAATGCTGCTGTGATTCCAATCTAACATATGTCTACGGGATGTCAGTTTTTCCATCCCCTCTCCTCCTGCCTCCCCTAGTTGGTTCTTACCATTCACACGCTCCCTGTAAGAATTCACCCCTTTCATCTTTCCCTTTAATTAAGAAAAAAAATGTTAGTACTGCCACTCCCAGCCCCACCGCTTTGACTAATAAGGGAAAACCCTGAACATGAATGTGCAAAATATAGTCACCCTGTTTGCACATCGTTGGGTCTTCTGCCGGCATTACCAGAGCGCCTGGCTTTAATTCTAGTGGATTGGGACATGGGGCAATTAAATAACAACAAATCCTAATCCTGTGGGATTGCAAGAGTCAAAAGCATGAAATCCCAGCAAAGATATCCAAAGTACCAGGCAGAAGCCTGCTCCCCTTGAAATCAATGGACCTTTTCTCCCGCCACCGACTTCAAGGAGAGGAGAGAGAAGGATCAGAGCCCAAGATAACACTACAGTAAGTGTTGCTTTACAACGTTATGGAGAGCAGACAGGCTAGCAATTCGTCTTTGTTCCATGTACACCTTTAAAAGCCTAGGTTGTAGCCAACTCACTTGCAGCCACCAACTCACTTGCAGCCAGGAGCTCTTCCGAGATTTTACATACTGTCACTATCTTGGCTTGAATTCAGGATCATGACAAGGCTGTGAATGAGAAGCAGCCATGGTGAATTCACTCTTTCCTTTGAGAGGTCAGATCTGAAGAAATTTCATCTGACAGCAAAGTACAAAGCATGGGATACTTTTCGTAAAGAGAAGGTTCAAAGTAACTTCTGCTAACATCTTTTCTCAGCCAGGAGCTGTAGGCTGTTCAAGCAGCCTCATTGGACAGCATATACCACACACATCATCAGCCATCAAATTCCACAGCCTTTCGGGAAGATGGGACTCAAAATACCAAGGGATAGAGCCAGGCTCCACCTCCTTAAAATCCATGCACTGCTTCAGAAGCTCAATCATTTTATAACCACTGCACCACTCTGAACTGTGAGACGGAATTCATTTGGATTCTGCTTGAAGTCCCAAGCCCACAGTCCCAGCAGGAAACAAGAAATCAAGTGGCTGGCCCTGAATTAATTTATAGGGACTAATTAAAAAAGAAAGAGAAACGCAGGAGACTGAGGGTCGAACAGGCTCGTTCTTATTGGGGTTTTCTTCTTCTCTGCTTGCTAAGCCTTCCTCACAGGTGCATAAGGTCCATGCTGCCCTCCCTTTTCTGTTTCCCCAGTGCTATGCTAGATAATAAATAACACTTTACTTATTTAGTGCCTCAGATCTTCAAAAGGACTTTAAATACCTTAACTGATTCATCATAATCTCTCTTCTAAAATGTATAAATGCCCCGAGAGCCAGACCGCAGTCTATTCAATATTTCAGAATGACAATATGATAGATGGCATGCATTTGATCAGACATTAAAAAACAAGCGGGGCTGATTAAAAGATGTAGGGTCTGATTAAGACAGAGGAATTGTCTCACTACCATGAAGAAACAATCTTGAGATTTTGCAATAATGAGCAGCAGCAGCAGCTTATGATATAATTACACCCTAACACAGGGACAGATTGTGATGCCCTTACTCATGGGCACAGACCCATTCACCACTTAGGTAAATCTTCACCAGTGAGAGTATGGGCTCTACAATGTTTCAAAGGAGTGACCAAGAAGGTGGAGGGTGAATGGCATTTAGAAAATGGAGGCTAGTCATGGCGATGCAAGGCCTATATCCAGAAAGGCCGAGGATGCATAAACAGAAAAGTAATGCCTTCTTGAAAGGAGCAGGTGCCAACCAGGTGAAATTCTACCCAAGTAGCATTTACATGGTGATGGGATGTGCTGTCAGAAGCTACCACAGGAAAAGTTTAGCAAAAGCTATAGAACTGGAGGAGAAGAATGCTTCAGTGGGAAAAACAATTCTGTGGTTCAAGTCCTCCAGTTTAAATGGCTGTATTTTAAAGAATCCTTATTGAGGTTACAGGGACAAACCATCCGGATGTGTAGAAAGAATAGTAAATATGGCAGGTGACCAGCTTGGCTTAACAGTGAAATCCTTGCTGATCTTAAACACAAAAAAAGAAGCTTACAAGAAGTGGTAGACTGGACAAATGACCAGGGATGAGTATAAAAATATTGCGCAGGCATGCAGGAGTGAAATCACGAAGGCCAAATCACACTTGGAGTTGCAGCTAGCAAGAGATGTTAAGAGTAACAAGAAGGGTTTCTTCAGGTATGTTAGCAACAAGAAGAAAGTCAAGGAAAGTGCTTCCCTCATTCAGTAAGGGGCCCACAATCTAGGGACAGAGGATGTGGAAAAAGCTAATGTACTCAATGCCTTTTTTGCCTCTGTCTTCACGAACAAGGTCAGCTCCCAGACTACTGCACTGGGCAGCACAGCATGGGAAGGAGGTGACCAGCCCTCTGTGGAGAAAGTAGTAGTTCAGGACTATTTAGAAAAGTTGGACAAGCACAAGTCCATGGGGCCGGATGCATTGCATCCGAGACTGCTAAAGGAGTTGGCTGATGTGATTGCAGAGCCATTGGCCATTATCTTTGAAAACTCATGGCGATCGGGGAGGTCCTGGAAGACTGGAAAAAGGCTAATGTAGTGCCCATCTTTTAAAAAGGGAAGGAGTAAGATCCAGGGAACTACAGGCCAGTCAGCCTCACCTCAGTCCCTGGAAAAATCACGGAGCAGGTCCTCAGGGAATCAGTTTTGAAGCACTTAGAGGAGAGGAAAGTGACCAGGAACAGTCAGCATGGATTCATCAAGGGCAAGTCATGCCTGACTAACCTAATTGCCTTTTATGATGAGATAACTGGCTCTGTGGATGAGGGGAAAGCAGTGTGTGTGTTATTCCTTGACTTTAGCAAAGCTTTTGATACAGTCTCCCACAGCATTCTTGCCAGCAAGTTACAGCAGTATGGGCTGGGTGAATGGACTATAAGGTGGATAGAAAGCTGGCTAAATCATTGGGCTCCATGGGTAGTGATAAATGGCTCCATGTCTAGTTGGCAGCCGGTATCAAGCGGAATGCCCCAAAGGTTGGTCCTGGGGCTGGTTTTCTTCAATATCTTCATTAATGATCTGGAGGATGACGTGGACTGCACCCTCAGCAAGTTTGCAGAGGACATTAAACTGGGAGGAGTGGTAGATACGCTGGAGGGTAGGGCTAGGATACAGAGGGACCTAGAACAAATTAGAGGATTGGGCCAAAAGAAATCTGATGAGGTTCAACAAGGACATGCACCACTACAGACTAGGGACCGAATGGCCAGGCAGCAGTTCTGCAGGAAAGGACCTAGGGGTGACAGTGGATGAGAAGCTGGATATGAGTCAACAGTGCACCCTTGTTGCCAAGAAGGCCAATGGCATTTTGGGATGTATAAGTAGGGGCATTGCCAGCAGATTGAGGGACGTGATTGTTCCCATCTATTCGACACTGGTGAGGCCTCACCTGGAGTACTGTGTCCAGTTTGGGGCCCCACACTGCAAGAAGGATGTGGAAAAATTGGAAAATGTCCAGCAGAGGGCAACAAAAATGATTAGGGGACTGGAACACATGACTTATGAGGACAGGCTGAAGGAACTGGGACTGTTTAGTCTGCAGAAGAGAAGAATGAGGGGGCATTTGATAGCTGCTTTCAACTACCTGAAAGGGGGTTCCAAAGAAGATGGATCTAAACTGTTCTCAGTGGTACCAGATGACAGAACAAGGAGTAATGGTCTCAAGTTGCATTGGGGGAGGTTTAGGTTGGATGTTAGGAAAAACTTTTTCACTAGGAGGGTGGTGAAGCACTGGAATGCATTACCTAGGGAGCTGGTGGAATCTCCTTCCTTTGAGGTTTTAAGATCAGGCTTGACAAAGGCCTGGCTGGGGTGATTTACTTGGGGATTGGTCCTGCTTTGAGCAGGAGGTTGGACTAGATGACCTCCTGAGGTCCCTTCCAACCCTGATATTCTATGAAATGAGCCAATCTATGCTGCCCAGCACCAATGTTATGGTGTACAGTAAAATCAGGACACACTGCAGTCAACTCCGGAATTACAACCGAAGGCTGGCTAATGCCAAACATATTCAATATAAGAGCTGCACACGTCACGGAAGTGAAATTCACAACTTCCAAGCCAGCATGAAAAGTATGAAAGGAATCTCACATTGGGCAATCCAGACCAAACCTTCAGTTGGGTGCTGATTTCCAAGGGCTGAGAACCTCTTCTTTGGAGTTTCAGTAAAAAAGTCCTCATCTGCAGTTACACTGACATGCAAGATTTCAAACCACCTGATTACAGAAAATGGAGGCAGCAGGTTTGGAGCCGCTTGCATCCAAAGAATTACAAGGAAATGCATCACCTTGCTTTCTGTTATAGAGAATACAAATACTTTGCATAAGCATACACACTCCCTAACCTCCTTTTAGCCACAGATCACAGAAAGTATTGCAAATATTGATCAGATCTCAGAACAAGTACCATAGGCAAGTATTATTCTTATTCTTTCAGATGAGTGAATAAGCCCAGAGATAATTAATTCAAATCACCTGAAATGTTGGGTGCTTGATTTTAGACGCCTCTCGCCTGATATTCAGAAATGCCAAGTTATGTTGACTTCAAATGGAGTTAAAGGTGTTTACTTAGCCCATAGACTTAAAATGTTCAAACATCAGTATCCAAAGCCATATAAGACAACATTCTTCCCTATATTCGGTGCATCCCATTCAGCCCAAAAGCAACACTTACCAATTGTTCTATTATCTCTTTGTTAATGAGATAATAAAATAACCACAGCAGCAAAGCAGATACCACTCAGATCAGCTCATTACACTCCTAATAATTATCATAAATAATAAGATGAGCATTGAAAGACAATACAGGGGAAATTATGAAGAGACACTGATGTAGGGATTAATCCTTCAAGGCTCAGTAGACTGAACATATCAATTTATTTTATTTTCTTCTCTTTGGTTAACAGGTTTTATATACAACATGAATACTTGTTCCCGTAAGAAACAATTCTTGTCCTAACCCCATTCTATAAATTCCACAAAGCCTCATATCTACATCTCTGGCACCACCATTGTTTTGAGAGTAGCAGATCGTGATGCCTTATTTAAAGAAGATACTATAGTATTCTATAGTAATCATCCAAAACCATTCCCATAACATTACTGTAAAGTGTAGGGATTTGGGACTATACAGGGAGGACACTGCAGGATTCCACAATTAAAATTTAAAATGAAAGAAAAAGGCTGGAATGGGGCATACATGAGGTTGGGCATTTTGCAAAAGAAACAATGGGTTCTGACCTGGAGGTTGAGAACTAGCTGGGCTTTACCACACAAAGACTTTTTATTGTGGCTGTGGAAAAAGCACCTTGTTTAATATTAATTGTTCATTTATTTGGGGGGGGGGAGGAAGGGAATCAAGCCAGCCAGGAAGAAAAATAAAGTTGAACTGTGCTGCTAACAGTTCCCCAGAGGGAGTGGGAAGTGATTAGTGAGTTAAATGGCTACATTGTTAACAATTGCCACATAGAGTAGCTTATGCTGTAAAATCCATTTTTCGCTGCCAATTTGCTAATCTGTTTACATATCTGCTAGTAAATGAATTAATCACCCCTAAATCTCTCTCCAGCCTCCCCGCTTTTCACTTTCCCACATACACCATGTTCTAACACATCATTTGTGGTTTTGGTTTTATGGTCAGACATCAATCTTTGAAAACATACATGCCCAAATGCTCAAGAGCTCCACTACAGCAAAGCAAGGTAAAAAGAAGGGCATCTGTGATATAATCAACACTGCCATCAAGAGAAACAATAGTGTCAAACTAATGTGGCCACTGTGTTCAGGGGAACAATCCCCATGCAACCTACTGTCCCAGTTTTCCCCTGAATGTTATTTCAAGGTTGTAAATTTGCAGGATTTCCACAGGCAACAAGAAGAGCATATCAAAGAGCACAAGACAGTTGTAGGGATAACTCCATATGTCAAAAGGAAGAAGAAAATTGCCGTACACACACAGGTATTTTAAGAGAAAGTATTTCCCCATAAGGAAAGTCCCTTATCTTCTGAAATGAGGATCAGCCATTGCTAGATGCACTTGAGATTTTACTTCTGTGTATTCTAGTGAAAAGTAGTTAGAATTAATTAGATTTGGAACCTACAGCAAGAAGAGTTTAAAACCTCAAGAGCAGATCTGCAGTGTTATAAATAAAAAGAGGTGTTCGAAATTGTGTGCAACTAAACGTAATTGGTGAGAGAAGAGGAGGGAAAATGTTACAAATAGCGCAAGGCAACAGTTGTATTAAGGAGAAGGGCCAACAAAGGGATTTAAAAGGTCCCCGGGTATTAAACAAGTAGTAACAAATGGATACTGGTTTCCCTTGTACATTTCCACCAGTATTTCTGATACTGAGTTTTATGGTGCAGCCCTGGAAAGTAAGTGGGCATGACAGGAAGGGATTCAGTGTTGTTCTGCCTTGAACACCGAACTCTTGGCTTCCCCCTTTTTACATGCGTTACCATACAGAACAAACAAACAAAAGCAACCCATTTCTTGCACAATGACTTTTCAGAATGTTTAACAAAAGGCTGCTGAATAAACACATTAAGCATTAAAAAAATCGTTCCATCCGCATGTAGTCAAGAGGTATTTGCATCCGAATAGTTATGAAGATAGCACCATCTGATGGAAGACAGCAAAAGTGCATGGGTACAACGGACGGAATCTATCCCACAACTTGATCCTTAATTGAAATCCAACCGAGGGGGAGGGTGCGTGGACATTCTGCCCATTTGCTTTTATTGTCAGAATCTTAGCTGGGCGAATTGGTTACAGGGCATTAAGAACTCAGCCTTTAAATGTAATCTAAAAAGAGGCAACACTTTCCA
Organism: Lepidochelys kempii; assembly: GCF_965140285.1. NCBI lineage: Eukaryota > Metazoa > Chordata > Testudines > Cheloniidae > Lepidochelys > Lepidochelys kempii. The sequence continues at coordinate 23,558,782 of NC_136392.1, read as the reverse complement.
TATAACCTCATTCGTGGAAGTGGCTCGGCAGTCATATTTATATGTATAAATAAGATCATTTCATCATTCTGAACAACAAGGCAGGCATTAGAGTGGGAGGTGAAAGTTGACATTCACAATCAGGCAGATCAAACACTAGCTTTCCCACTTAGCTAAGGATGATAATGGAATATTTCCATCCTGGTTTGGAAAGGATTAGCCATTTGCTTCCAGTGCACCTGCATTTGCTCTGCGCCTTTTATGATACCGTTTATTCTCTCCCACACCTACGTCCCCCTTCCACGAAAAAGTTTTCCATTTTACTTAAAGATGGATTTTTTTTCTAAGCATGCGAGTTAAGTGATTCATCAAAGGGGAACACGAGCCTAGGGTCTAGCCCCAGTTTAGGTCAACCCCAGTCCTATATATCCTGAAATCACATTCAGAACAGTCATTAAAAAGGGGTATTTTTAAAAAAAATACCATAAGCTCCATAGATAGTTTTACTCATGAAAGGAGCTATTTAGCAAGGTTACATTTCCCAGTGGTTTTTAATAAATCTGATAACATGTGCCGTTGCCTAGCAATCTAAATATAAATTTGTTATTAAACAGCATTGGACTGATTTGCGCTTGGACAGAGCTGAATGGGAGCTCTTCTACCGACTCAGCCAGCCTCACGCCAAACTTTCTTTAAAACGATTTCGCAATGGAAAAAAATGTCTTTCGGTTTACACATGGGTCTGATTACCTGGTCCCCATTTGCTGAGCTGCCCAACATCTATATCTTAAAGAAGCCGGATAAAAGTCATTTGATCTCTCTTAGCATCTTCATTTCTCACCATGTCAGAAGCACTAAACCCCGGCGTGCTGGGCACCCCCGCTGAAGGTATGGAATGTAAATAGCCGAGCCTCAGTGGGTGAGATTTATCATCTCCAGTCCACAAACGCAGTTAGGAGCAGGGAAGTCGCCTTTACTCATCTTAAACATTCAGGCAAAAGAAAGCTGGGAAAGGGGGAAATACAGGGTGAGGGGCAGTGTGTGTGTGTTTTAAAGATTTGCTAACTGAAGCACAAGAAAATTGATTCCACACCACCAGGGAAAGCAGAAATCACTCCCCCACTTTTGATCCACCTGCAAAATGGGGAAAGAGGTAGAAAACTAGCTCAATGGACACCTATCATCTTGAAGGAATTCCAGCTATACTTAAGGAACTTGGGGGGGGGGGGGGAGAGAGAGAGGGCTACTATTAGGTTACATACAGTCTCTCTCTGCTCTAAAACAGTCTCCTTACAGATTAAAATAACCGAGATCCTGACAAATCCAAGTATCTCAGCCATCCAGAGAAAGTTAATCAAACTCTGGGATTCCCGGAGGGTAGGGAGCAAAAGCTGCCACTGAACTTCTAAAAAGTGTTGCCTAACTTTGGTTTAAAGGTACCGTCTAGTGACTTGCAGCGCGGTGGCACGTTTTCCCCAAGGCTCACCCCTGCCTTTGATTCAGAACAACTGTTTACTATAAAAAGGACCCAACTGTCTTGACCCCAAGAATGAAAGGGATGCTTTCATTTCACACAAGCCACAACTTTTAAAGAGACATACCCCTCCTCAGAGAGAGAAAATATGTATGTATATAAAACCCATATCTCCTGTGAAGGCAAGCAAACAAAACAAACCCATTGAAAAGGGAGTTAGTGTTGAGGCACTATTATGACTTTGAAGACAAACATCATTCTAAAGGACTTTTAATAGGATTGCTCTTTTCCTTGCCATCCGCTGGGCTTTGATGAGACAAATCTATTCTTTCCAGCCCATGATCCTTCAGAAAAAGCTCGAGGTAGAAAAGGGTAGAAGAAAGAGTAGGGCAGATCCCATATAATTCAATACATTGCATCCAGCTCGCTCCTGGCTTTTGTATTTAACCCACCACGCCGAAGCGATGCACGCGAAGAGCAAAGCAAGCAAATCACTGCAAAAAGGCAAACTTAACCCCGCGCAGAACGTCCACACAATCCAGCCCCAAACAGACACGTTGCGGTGTATTGCCACCCCCTTATCGCTGGCTCACTCTCTGCCCCCGGTTAAGTTGGAAGCCTTCGCGAGGGCTGCCTATAGAACAAGTGAAGAATGGATGAACTCACCTGGGAAGACCTGCCCCTCTGCTTTTTGCAACAGCTGCACCAGAAAGACAATAGTGGCAATCCGATTCATTCTTTATTGGAGTTCACATTCCCTCCCCGCTATAGCAGTGCAGGTGTCTCTCTGTGTGCCTGGCAAATATCCCCTGCATTGGTACATCAGAGAGTTGGAGATGTATCTCCGAGCTGGAGCTGCTATCCTGATCTGATGAGTAGCACAAACTGATTGAAGAAAGGGGAGGGAAAGCAGGGGGAGGGGGAGAGAGACAGAGACGAGAGATTTCCCCTGAGTCCTAAAGCCTGCCTTTTCCTCCCCTTTTCTCAGACAGCTCCACACCGTCACTAACCAGACTTCAACGGACCTCGGCTACCGACCCCCATTCTGCACTTCTGGCTTTTGTTCTGACAGAGGGTTGCCCACAGGGGAATCAGTGTAATTAAGAACCTTCTGCACTGAAGAAGCAGCAAAACTCCTGCACCAAACCGGGGTTGGGAATCTACAAAAATAAATACAGAGCAGGAGACATCGGAGGGTATTTTCTTGAATCCAACTGTTTGATCCATTTTACTGCTCAGCTGTGTCCTATTTGCAGGGACTTGGGGACAACATGTTGCAAGCAAATTAGATTTCCTGCTCGTGCATTGTTTCGGGGGGCGTGGGCGTCAATGCAAAATATTTCCTATGAGCAAAAGAACTGGGACTGTGGCTCACCGTGAAGCCAGCACTGAGATGGGAAGTGAAGAAGAGACCCCCTGCTAGGACGAGAAGAGTGAGCAAAACTGCAGGTTTCAGAGGGTCCATTATTCGATCAGCTCTTATGAATGGCTCACAGGCATTTTCAGCTGAAAACAGTAATTTTCATCGTTATTCACTTAACTTGGGGTAGACGTGGCTGCTAAATCCCTAATCACACCACGTACTGCTGCACACAGGAGCTTTACACAAACACACACGCACGCAATTAAAACGGTGACTCTGCTTCCACATGACTCTGCAAATTACATCCCCCCCCGCGTCTGCTTTCATTTTGTTAAATGAAATAAGTAGGAGGTCCCCGTCCCCACCCCCCCTTCTCGATACCCTGCATCGGCGGGAGGGGGGACCGTAAAGACATGGGGCTATAGATCCTCCATCTGATGCCGGATTGGCAAAGCAAAGGAAAGCGGTGACCGTCTCCCCCCACCGGCATGAAGTGACTGTTTTATCACGAACGCGACAGGAGATTCTTTTTGACGGTCACTGAACTTTCAAAAGAAACTCCAAAGTGTTTTGCTTTGCGGGGGCTTGTGTGTGCGCGTTTCGTCAAGACGCTCCAGGTTCAATAGAGCTCCGCTTCCAAGCTGATTCTAATAATGCTGTTAATTGCTCAGCCTTACCCCCTCCCCATGTCCTTTATCCCCCTCTCTGTTTTTGCCCCCCTACTGAACAACCTGTTTTCTCTTTATTCTTACACAGCTCTTTTCATCAAATACCCAGGCAAGCAGCCAAGAGGCTGTATCACTCCATGGATAACCAGTAGGGGGTAGAATTGCATCAGTAGTGACATTTCTATATAGCCTCCCTCCTCACCCCCATTCACTTGCATGCCACCTCTCTGGGTGGGTTGCAGACCTTTAGCCAGGGGACCTGGATTAACAGCAAACATTAATGCACAGAGGGCACAATAGCTTTAGGATCTTCCCAGGTGAGCACAGCTAGCACTGATCGGTCCTTTTTTGTCCCATCCCAAAAGAGAACAAAGGGAGCGCATAATTAAATTGATACCAGTGAACTTTTAAACAACTCAAAGGACATACCTGCCACAGGGTATAGTAAGGAACTCAGGGCAGGTGGCTGAGAGAGTCACATACTGGCTCTGGGGTTTAAACGGCTTCTGCACAATTACATGAGGACTGCTGTGGACAATTACAATATGCACAATTACATACCGGAAGCTGTGTGCACAGGAAGGGGAAAATCCTGCCCTCATTGAAGAAGGCTTCGCAGTGGGAGTGAAGTAGAGAGCCCTCCACTGCTGCAAAGCAAGATGGCAGGCAGGCAGGCAGGGAACATTTGCAAATGTAACTCATTGGCAGAATCCTCCCCTATTCCCCCTCCACTAGTTGGTGCACTTTTATTCCTGATACTTTCAGATACCAAAGCCAGGACAAGTCTCAGAACCATCCTCCACCTTCAGACCCTCAACAAATAGCTCAAGGAAATGAAGTTCTGCATGGCACACCAGGCTATGACTATCCCTTCCCTGGATCCAGGAGAATGGTACGCTGCCCTTGACTTGGAACTCAAAGGTGTACATAAAGCAAAGGGGAGAATCTGAACGGAGAACATGGGGAACAGAGATAGGGGAGGTGGTTGTGGGGGATGGTCCCTGGGGGAGCCAGTTCAAAGAGTACTGGGAGCAGAAGGGGGGCTAGATTCAAGGGGAGGAGTAGTGGGGTTTTGGGAAGGAGGAGGAGCAAGGAACTAAAGGATTTGCTAGCATGCTTTATGTAAGTGAAGTGTATGCATATGTATGTGCTAACTAAAACACCCCATCATTTAGTTTCCAAACTCCTGGCTTTAACAGACAGATAGATGCTGAAGGGTAGGGGCCAGAACTACTGTGAGAGGCAGGTGAGCCACCTTCCTGATGAGGATAGAGTGGACACCTCAGCACCACACAAACTGAAGAGGCTGATGGGGAAAGCCTCCCAGTCTGAGAGGAAGCAGCATCTGCCCTAAGAGCAGTAATGGGAGGATGGAAAGCATCAAGAAGAGCCAGAGCAGCAGCATCAGGTGAAGAGGAACCAGTCACTTAAACACTGCTTCTTGGCCCAGAGCCTGGCTTTAAATGAGGAAGAGACATGGGGAGTTCCCTGGGACATAGACAGTAATTTTCTTCCTCTCCCAGGCCCTCTCGTCTCCTATTACTATACCTCTTTGCATAATAAGAGATGCAGCCAGTCCCCTCTAGCTCAAACTTCACCTCCAACTCTTCCTCCTTGTAATGATTGTTTACTTGCCATATATTATTCGGCCACTATCAGCTGCACAGAGCTCAAAACAGAGTGTGGTGCTTAGTAAGCAAGGAAGACAAAGCTGGAAGTCAAGTTGTGTGGAAACCTGTTTGCCTATAGCTACCGCTATTTTCCTTAGTAAAGACCTGCTAAAGAAGCACTGTGATTCTACATGCCACTATTCTGAGGCTGCAAAACCCCTATATGAAGCAAGTAAAGTTGATGGTGAAATAGTTGTAGTGAATGTCTATGTACAGTTATAGCTGAATAAATGCAAAACGTCCACATAATTTAGAAAATGTTTTTACAGAGACCATGTCAGATATTGTCAGGCATATTTGTCCAGCACTAATACAGCTTTAGATTAAGTAGGAAAATTTTAAAACTCCAATTTTCTTGTTATTGCTTAGGCTGTGTACTTTCTGCATTTTCCTCATTTTGAAGAAACCACTCCATGATGTCAGTTTAACTGTTTGGTTCATTAGTGCTGCAAGGGAACATTTGTTCATTATGCTCATTGGAATTTTTTAATAGGTTACATTTTTATTGGTCTCATGGTTTAGAATTGAAAAGGAAAAAAAACCCCTTCATTTTGCTAAACTTGGCAGTGTTTCATTAAAGACATCCAGACTTTATGGTTAAAAACATTGTTTACTACATTTCAGTAATGCTACCTTTTCAGAGAATTGTTTTAAAAGTTAAAGAAGGCTGATAGGCTGAAGAAATAGGCAGTTTATTGACAGATCCAAATTGTTTGTATTGTAGTAGCAGCCAAAGGCTGAAACCAAGATCAGGTTCCTATTGTCATAGGTGCTGTAGATATGCCCAGTAAGAGACCGTTCCTGTCCCAGAGATCTTATAGTCTAACATGACAAAACAAAGGAAGCATTATCTCCATTTTCCAGATGGGGTACTGAGACCCAGAGAGAAATTAAGGCCCCAATTCCATGAACAAGTGTTTAACTAACCATGTGGTTAGTGCCACGGAAGTCCTTGAATGGTGCATAAATAGTTTGTTCCAAGTCAAGAGGAAGTTTGGAGGAGAATGAGGATTGGAACTCAACTTTCACAAGTTCCAGGTCTGTAGAAGACCTTTCTTCCTCTCATTCGCTTTTCCTTTGAGTGTCTTGAAACTTGAAACATGAAACTTGTAAAGAGATGAATGAGAAGAAATCACTCGAAATGTCTTTATTTCCTCTCCCCACATTAAAATGGTGAGGACACATTCCCCATCCTTTCTCCAATCTGCTCCACAGGGCCCCTTTGTATCTGTTCTATAGCAATACAAAGTACAATTGATTGACATCTGCCCTGCACCTGGGTAATGATTGAATTTTATATGACCAAGTCTTCATACACAAATTAAGGTCCATAAATTAATATTTATGAACTCCGACAGCAGCAGAAGTAGCCTCCTCGCTGATTCAGGGTAGCTGTCGCACTGGGAAAACCACACAGAGAGCATGTTATGGGGTTTATATATTAATTCAAGGAGCCCTTCCATGTTATCCTCCGCTTTCAAGTCCTTTTCTTCCCCATCACGACACCCATGCTTCTGTCATGCTCCTGCCTCCTTCCCCTGGGGAAGGACTGGCATAGTGTTTGCACAAGATGGAAGTCAGTAACCACCATTATCTACAGATGACTACAGAGCCAATTTTCAGTAGAGTTCAGCATGCACAGGTAGGGCCAAATTTTCAGAGGAGCTCAAACGGGGAGCTGCTGCGTGCTCAATGCTTTTGGAAAAACTGACTCTTAGTTCAGGTGTCTGTGTCAGTGCAGGGGACAATGGATGAGGTAATATCATTTATTGGACCGATTTCTGTTGGTGAGAGACACAAGCTTCCAAGCTTACATGAAGCTCTTCTTCAAGTGTCTATCAGTGCTGAGCATTTGAAAATATATCCCTGAACTCTTTAGAAAATTTGGCTTCACATTATCGAATTTACCCGACTGCCACACTACTGGTAGGTTGTATCACTTCCCTCTTTTTGGGGGGCAAATATTCTGGAAGTTATGTTCCACAGTAACATGTGAAAGGAAATTGGAGGTAAGTAAATGTATTTGCATACCGACATCTACCATGTAATGGAACGTAAGGGCTGATCAAAAGCTAGTGCAAAGTGGCATAGCTCCATTAGAGTTAATGGAGCCGCAGCAGTTTACACCACCTGATGATCTACCTCAGTACTTACCACTAAAGCACAAGGTGAAAGGTCACGTTACCAAGCCCCAGGGCAGAGTCCTGCCCCTAATGCTGACTAAAATATTGAGACAGACAAGGGTATCCTTTGCAGTTAGGGTCATGACTTACCATACAGGAAATTAAATAAGCCAGGCGATGCTCTGGCTGCACCCTTCACAGCTGAGATCACACATGCCAAATGCAATTATTTTGTGACTACGACCCCCAAAATAGTAGTTTTAAATCTGACCCTATCATGCCATAATGTATTACATTGGCCTAACTTTTCTAGCAGCAACGGCTCAGGCAAGAGATTGTTCAAGTAGCTCCGAAAGGAAAAGATTAAAAATAAGTCCTTAAAATATTCCTGATCCTGTTGACTTAACCCCCCTTGAGTCCACAAATGGCTCCTGCCTTTTCCATGCGAAGCTATGTCCCTGTGATGTGATGGCACTCTTCTTTTTAAAACTTACTCACTCACACTATGCACATACTTAGGGAACAGAAACAATGCCAGGTGATTGAAGGGACTATTACACAGTGGCAGTAACAGAAAATATCCATGGCAGATACGACAGCAAGCAACCTATTACCCGAAACGTGTTTGCATGAAACATTTAATATTTTTTTAAAAGTCTGCAAAAATCTAAGTCTGTTCAAACATTATTAGATTCATCTCATCCAAAATATTGTTTGTTACAAACAGATGTGCAGCACCAACATGTGTGCAAACTGGCTGGCGGAGGGGACTGGACATTTGTTGCCCAGCCACTACAGGACATGGTTCCTTTTCCTAATAAATGTTCAGCATTAGAGAGATACACTGCTAATTACTTTATATAGCTTAGAGAAGGGGGAAAGACTTCCCTATCTGTTCCTTAACTAGTACATCACAGGGTTGGGTTTTGCTTAGTAAGAGGATAATCAGATCTCATGGCAAAACTCCAGATGCCAAAAAGGAATCCTGTCCCACCTTTACAATGCAAAACGGATTAGGCATTTGAAGAGAGGTTTTCATTTTCCACTGATGTACTTGGCATTCATTCAAAGGCAGTGTACTGGACCTCTAACCATTGTCTGATTCAGGCTGTCGAATTCTCTGTATCATCCTATTTACACTGAAAGAGATATATACAGCTTTTATTTTTCATTTTTGCACTGTATTGCATCCAACGTCTCTTTTTTAACTAGATCACTAGATTTTGGGGGGGGTGGGGTGGGGGGGGGAGTTGTAGGCAGACTTCCCCTCACACTACAAGAGGTCAGAGCACTCTAAAATTTCTGACATGGGCCCCTTCTATAAATTGTAAGTTGATTCTGTTCACACTTATGTTTAGCATGTTACCTGTGCAGATTCTTTGGGGAGTTTAAACCCGGCACCATATTCCCTGCATCAGTTGTAACATTCCAAACTCCTACTTGCTTTCCTTACAGTTATTTTCCCATTTTTAAAAAAAAAACTTAAAAATAAATTCAGAAAATCCTGGTCCCTATGTAGTATTGGCTTCAGACTTTCTAAGGCATCTCAAAGGCTAAGCTGTTCATATGCATGCATACGCACACCATATAAAGGAAAAGCTCAGAGCTGCTTGGCATCTTAACTATTACACAGTTGATAGGAAGCCAACAGTGTGACTATCAACAGGGAGAAGACCTCTGACCAGCTGCCTGCACCCACCACCCTTCTAGTCGTTGCTTCTCTGTCTTCCACTCCCACACAGTTGTCAGCATATTTGCAGCTATATGCATAAATACAGATACCAGCTGTCTCTTTTAATCTGAGATGAAATCATTAATAGATGTCAGACGTATTGCATTGGTCTTTTATGTATCATTTTCATTAATAAGTTCCTTCTTTTTGGGGAGGGTGGAGTTAATAATCAACCATCAATAATTCAGAAATACAAGTTCACCTTTAGAGTAACACAGTGCCTCTTTACCTGGAATGCCAAATATCTCAGAACTAGTAATTAGTCTTGGACAATGCTGTGTAGCAGAAATAGCAATAGATTAATACTGTATGCAGGGACAGATAAATAGGAATGTATGGCAAGCCAGAATTAAGTTAGCTAGTTGCAAAATATTCAGTGGCTGTAATCAAAGTGTCAGAATCTAACTTCTCTTCTAGTGGTGAATTCAAGACTTTAAAGAGGGTCTTGCATACTGGTTCTGTGAATACAGCATTGTGGGGTTCTATGATTGCCCCTCAAGTATTTCCAGATAAAATTTGATCTAAGTAGAGAAATATTGTTCAGGTATCCCATACACAGACACATACAAACTTATCCTGGGATCAGAATGTTAGATTAGGGTCATTATTGTACCTGCATCTTAACAAATAATAAAGATTCTGCATCTGGAATTTGGTTAATGTTTTTGATGATGCACAAAACAATCTACTCTTGCATAGCTTTGTGCTTCTGTGACACTAGCAAAAGCAAAGGGAAAAAATGCACCACTCCATAAGTGTTCCACTTAAGCTAAGATCAGAAAATTAACTCAGAAGAGCATATTTTCAAACTAAAAGCCATGACATAAAGTATTCATTTAAAAACACTTCTAAAAAATGCATGTTGGTATCATTGCTACCATCTTCTGACTCACCACCACCACCACGTGCATATTTCTTTGCATGGAGGATTTTTTCCCAGGAACTTAGGGTACATATCTAAAGGTGAGATCATAGTGTGGTAGGCACACCCACGCTAGATTTAATTTAGTTGGGCAGGTAAAAATAGTTGTGAAGACTACTCATGACAGCATGAGCTAGCTGGTTCAATTCAAGCCTGCTAGGGATACCAGGTATGTACTCAAGTTGCTAGCCTGCACTAAAATCCATATCACCACCTCTTCATTACTATTGTTACCCATGCTAGCTAGAGTAAACTAATGTGGGTATGCCTATCCATGCTACAATCTCACCTTCATTTGCCATGGAGACATTCTTACAGTTCAGATTGCATTCCTTACAAAACACCGAGCAAGAGTTGAGAAAGTCAGCAACTTCTTCTCGTCTGATGTTTTACTCCAAGCACTGTTCATCACTGAACTTCATCCCACTGGACTCTAGGTTTCTGGTGACCGCTGAGCAAGTTCTGCTCAATATAGCAGTTTCTGAGCATATTTTGTAGTTATAAAAAATGTAGATTAATAGAATGTAAGTTCAGGACATTTCAGATGTTCTGAAAGAAGCTTCTGGGTCACCATATGTAAAATAGGGACTATCTGGGTTAAACTGGGATGTTTGGTAACTTTGACCTTAACCAAAAGGAATGGGGAGCCGTAGGTAATGCAGCTGGTTTGCTCATTGTCTGCATCACACCACTACTGCCCCCAAAATTGAATCACTGAGACCACAGAGAGAAGTTTGACAATAACTTTATCTGTATTGATATTAATGTAATAGAACAGGTAGCTAAGGAAATATTCATAGGTTCCAAGGCCAGAAGACCAATGGTTATCAACTAGGCTGACCTGTAAACACAGGCCATAGAACTTCTCCAACATAATTCCTAGACCAGATCTTTTAGAAGAACATCCACTCTTGATTTTAAAATGATCAGTGATGGAAAATCCACCCTGGTTAATTATTCTCACTGTTAAAATTTTATGCCTTATTTCCAGTCTGAATTTGTCTACTTCAACTTCCAGTCACTGGATTGTGTTATACCTTTCTCTGATAGATTGAAGAGCCCATTATTAAATATTTTTCCCCATGTAGATACATATAGACTGTAACCAAGTCACTAAACCTTCTCTTTGTTAAACTATCTAGATTGAGCTCCTTGAGTCTGTCACTATAAGGCATGTTTCTAATCCCTCATACATGGATTTCATCACATGTATGAATAGCAATCCTAAACCTGGGAATTCTGACCTAGCTACATAGGAGCTAAAGCAGAATTCCTGTGCGGGTCCCTATTGGTAGGTATATCGGTTAATGCACACTTCTAGATGTATATGGATGAGATACTTTAGTCTCATTTTTCCATCATTAAAAGGGTCTATTGTTCAGATTCAACATTTGTGTCTTGGCACCTGTGTTCCATCTAAGGCCCAGGCTTACTCTACTATTAGAAAGCTTAGGCCCATACTAGGGCAATAGGATTAGCATGACTGGGTCAGACCATTTGTCCCATCTAGTTCAGTATCTACCCTTGGCAACTGCTCAGCATTGCTTTAGAGGAAGGTAGAAACTCTCCATAATGCACCTACAACACCTAATGTGCTATGCTGTAGATGGGGAAAGGGAATAAATTCTCCAAGCCTCTCAGGTGATCAGTTTATGCCCTTACACGTGATTTGATTATCCTTATCTCACCTCATGTAACTACAAATGTTATTGGCAGTGATAAAATTATCCAGCTTTATCACACCATATGGTACTGAATATGTCAGCCATTCATTTTTTCGTTTCAACTCATCGTCAAATGGCTTTCACTAAAACAGGTGATGGCCTTTTACATTCAGTGGCAGCTCAGAACGCCGAAGTCACCTGTTTAGGAGTAGAACAGTTTTCATATCTGTAGATGAGACTCTCTCTTGAATATTTTATCTTCCTCATCAGCCCAAGCACTCCTTTCTGCCTGTGTTCTTCATATAGGAATAATTCATGCTGTCCCCTCTCTGGTCTTCCTGCCATTGCACCTGTGAGGCGATAGATGGGCAGCACAATGCCATTTGCTCAGGGGAATGTTCAGCAAACATGATAGGATCTGGTTCCTCCTCAGTCAATTGTTGCATCAGGAATCCTAAGGAGAAATACATCTCCATGCTTCAGCCTGATCAACTGCTGCCAAAGGCTTAGTACAGCCAAGACACAATCCCAAGACAGCATGGGCTTTTAGCAGCTTCTCTATCAGTCACAAACTCTTAGAAAGATGCATTTCCTTGTAAGCCATGCTTGAAATTTCTGGACATGAACCATCACAACATTCTGCAGGCAGTGGAATAATTGGGAGAAATAGCTGTTCTCAAAATTGTACTAGACTGCAGCCGCTCAAAATAATTTTGTGAGCCCAAAAAGTTCAGAGTAATTCTGTCTGCCCCAAATTATTGATCTGAATGCTTTATGTAGAGCACAAACTGAACTGATATCAATCTACGCCATAGCAATGTCAAGCAAACATCAGGAACTCGGAATGGGTTGGTTTAGTACAGGGTTATGCCACCTTCGACACAGGGTTTGTGGTGACCCCAGGTGTGCAGCCAAAGGACATGCCCATAGGCAGAGGTCATCCACATAAGGATGATACAGCATTTAGGATGCTAACCAGGGACTTGAAAGACCAAGTTTAGGTTGTCTGCTGTACCACAGACTGACCTTTAGCAAGTCATTGAGGCCCATATCCTCAAAGATATTTAGGCTCCTAACTTTCTGATCTGGGTCTTAGTTGTGATGTGTTGGCTTTTTGGGGTGCCATCATTTGGTCTGGGGTTCCACTGAGCCCATCCGTTCCACCAGCCTGGGCTTCCTCACCCTGTCCTTGCTGTGCCAGGCCCTCAAGCCTTCTCTAGTGCACACAGAGGTAAGGCCACACCCAGCTGCAGAAACAGACTGAAATCAATTCTGTGTGGGAGGATTCATCTTGGGACTTTAGCCAGCACTCATGTGCACACCTCCTTTGGGGTGTAAACCCCAAATTATATGGTCTCACAATGAATACAGAGATATATGTACAGTGTAAGCTCATAAAAATTGCCCCTCAATCCCTCAATGTGGAGAGAGATATACACAGCTTTTTGCCCCCCATATGAATTGCACAAACTGAGTTTTGATATAAATAAGAAATGTTTATTAACTACAAAAGGTAAATTTTAAGTGATTATAAAGGATAGCAAACAGAACAAAGCAGATTTGAGACAATAAAACAAAACACTCAACTTAATTCACTAAAGAAACAGGTTACAACATGTAATTTCTCACCCTAAATGTTGTTTTAGGCAGGTTGCAGAGTTTCTGCAGTTTAGAGTTCCAGTTATTTCTCTTTACAGACTAGATCTCTGTCTCAGCCTGGACTCAGCCGTTGCCTTTCCCCAGATTAGTTCCTTTGTCTCTTCAGGTGCTTTCAGCAGTCTTCATTCTTGGGCAGGGAGGCAATGGAGAAGAGCCCTGATTGACTCATTTCCCAGCCTTAAGTAGGATTTACATAAAACAGGAATCCTTTGTTTCCAGTGGAAAAATACCAGCAGTGTCCAAGGTGGTACTCCGTAACAGGTAACATCATCAGATGACCCTACATTGTCAAAGCAACATTCCCAGGAAGCTTCTCAGGAAGGTGGGAGATTGGCATCTTCAAAGTTCTCTTGTCCTTCTTAAATGGCTCATTTAGGCTGATTGCCTACTGTCTGGTGGGCATTCCCGCAAGTACACACATAGTTGTAATTGTTACATAGTCAATATTCCCAACTGCAGATACAGAAATGATATATGTATACAAATTGGATAATCACATTCAGCAAATCACAACCTTTCCAATGATACCGTACATGACCCATCTTGCATAAAATATATCTTAATTATGCCATATTCATATCATAACAATATTTCTATGGAGAATATGGGGTGTAGCATCACATTAATCTCTCTGCCTCGGTTTCCCCATCTGTAAAATGGGAATGGTGTTCCCCTATCACAAAGACTGGCTGTGAGGACAAGTACATTAAACAATGTGATGCACTCAGATACTATGGTGAAGGGGGCAATAAAGATCCAAAATAGGAAAGAGCTGCTCAAACCTGCAGGATCTGGCAGAACACTGTAAGACAGTAGAACCAGGAGCACCAACCTTTTCTAGGATGAATCCTTCCTGCCTGGTGCCAGCTGCACATTAGTTCAGTGCTTACAACTTGCACTCCATTGCACCAGCAAAGTTTCCTCAAAGTCCTCATTCCTACAAGCCAAGTACTAGGAGGACAACATCAGAACATGTTTGTGTATGGTAGATGTTTACTAGGAAGCAGGAGAAATATAGGATCACAAGGACCTAGGGATTGTCAACCAGACCCCTGTAGGGAATCTCATTGTCAACTCTATGTCACTAGGGATTTTCCACCTTACCCCCCTTTTTATGCTTTGAGGCAGGAGAATTAAGAATCCTGGTAATTTTAGTCCTCGCTAGTGTAGTTGAAGATGATATTTTCATTCATATAAGGACAAGAAAGACAAAAGCCTTGAGGTTTTCAGCTAACTATGAACAATGGTTTATTTTTCACTCTGTGAGCACACATATCTAACTTCCAGATAAGGCATCTGTGTGGCATAGTTCACACATTTCCTGTTCTGATAAGAATTAAAACTACCAGTAGATGGTATTCAAGATAAATTGTAATATCTGCACATTGCAGGTCACAAAAAATTGTGTTAACATTCACAAGTTACCAAATTCACAAAATCAAGGTTTACTGGAATGTTTCAGAGAAGCACCAGACAGATTTTGGATGCTCTCCTGAATCGTACCTTAAAGTGTCCAATCCACTTGCAAGTTTTTGAAATCAATTTTTCGGACACAAGAGCAGGCTCTCTTCCAGTTTCCAGACAATCTGAAAATACCATGTAAACAAGATTCTCAATATTTTTGTGCTACTGCTTTTTAGATTTGCCTGGAAAAAAGAAATGCAGTGGGAAAGTGCAAGCCCCAGGACTTTAGTGAAATGGGAAAAAAAACAACCCTTTTAAACCTAAAACATTCTTGTTCAAATTTATTGTGAAGGCCCATGTCAGCTTTTATTTTATTCTAGGTGATTTACCTATTTCTAAAACAGCCCTTATACTTGTCTTTTTGGATTTACATAAGGCAGGCATAGTTGACTCTTCACAGGAGATTCAAGACTTCTCCACTATACAGCATGCTAAATACCAACCCCAGAATGATGGTTTGCCACTTAATTATGACTAATGTATCACATACATTATACACACATTCAAGAAAGTGCAGGAGCATATGGGAATGCTTGTAAGGGACTTGCCGGAT
Source organism: Lepidochelys kempii (assembly GCF_965140285.1). Classification (NCBI taxonomy): domain Eukaryota; kingdom Metazoa; phylum Chordata; order Testudines; family Cheloniidae; genus Lepidochelys; species Lepidochelys kempii. The sequence goes on along the minus strand of NC_136392.1, from coordinate 23,543,511 downwards.
CCCAGGAGATCCATTTTTCATGGAAGACTCCTGAAGCTGATATAAATTTCTCTATAGACTCTATTGTAAGTGGACATCATGGTATGAAATATTTGTTTTTCTTATTATATATTAGTACAGGACCTCAGGTGAGCCTGGTACTTATATAGCACTTTGCAATTGTAGAGTACCATATGCACCCTCTTCCCCAGCCCTTTTAAGAATTATTTAGCGATATGCTCACAAGATACAGCAGTGTTCTTAAATTCCAACAGGGACATATTTTCCTATGAAGGCTAGAGAATCAGACATTTTATTGCTTATGCAGGCAGAGTTGGCAGGTGGTGGGAGGGGCAGTAACTCAGTCCCCCGTAGCAAAACCTGCAGCAATTTTGCAGGATACTGGCATTGTTACTTGTGGTTAGATGGTCGGCTGCGGGCGTGTGTTGTCTCTGCATGCTGCACTGGCTCTGGTCAGACAGCCTGTACAGCAGGTTCTGATCAAACTGCCCAATAAGACCACCAGACCTGGTTTAGTCGCGAAGGCACCCAGCCAGGTTTATTGCTGACGAAGCACAGTGCTAATGCCCTGGCTCAATGGTTACAGATACACTAACACGTGTATGCCCGTGACAATGGATGCAGCTCAGTCAGTGGCGGGACTCTCCACTGCCCCCTCAGCTGGACAAAGACACACCCTCTCAGATACATCTTTATACACCGATACAAACAAGTTACGTATCACCCTTGACGTATCAGGGTGCCACCCTCTAACGTATCAGGGCGCCACCCATTGCCTTGTACCTATAGGTTCAATCAAAACATCTTTATTCATCATGCGGTCATCCTGACCTTATCCTTAAGATGGGTCAGAATGTTCCTGCTATCTTTGGGGAATGTGTTTATCGTGGTGTTCTGGTACCACCCTTCCAAAATGTGCTTGCATGAGTGCTTTATGCCTAGCACCTCTTAGGAATATGTGTTTTTGCAGTATCAGCCCTATGCTTGCCCAATTCTGTGACCAGGGCCTGCCTCTTCCTCACAACTTAACTTTGCTTTATATCAGCAAATTTTTGACTAGTTTAGCCCAGGCCTCATACCAGGCCTCCGATTTTTGTGCTTGTGTTTCAGGCCCTCTTCCTACTACATTACTGTCAAGTCATCTAACCCACTTTTCTTCTTCTCTTTGTTGTTTTATCAGTTTCTTATCAAAAACTTCCCTTCGACAGTGCTCATTTGGTGCTACAGACAGAGGAGCTTGAGTAGTAGCATTTTGACATCAGAGGCCCCTCAGCCAGTCATCATTTACTCCCTCCAACAACCCTAACCTCAAGCCCTAAGCCTTCTGCCTGCCTTAGTGTCAATAGGTGCTGTCCCAGAGCAACTGTGACTTCTTCCCTGTGGCTTGAGGTAGCTCTGCAGGCAGTTTGCTCTCTGTTCCTTCTGACTTCGTTGCAATGGCTTACTCTCATACCAGAATACTAAAAATAAAATTCCCCATTTTGTGGGTGTGATGCTAGCAGACCAGGTGCCAGCTCATGCCAACGCCCCTAGACCTCAACTAACACTGAAAAATTCATAGCTGGAAACCAGCCTGGCTCACCTGTGCATAAGCATTGTTAAAATAAACGTTAGGTTTATAAGAATATATTCAGACTTTATGAAATGCATGTAGGATGCTGCATGTAGTAATCTCACTTATAACATCTGTAACCCATGATATAAGGTTATATTGAGTGTTTGCATTATAAACCTCTGTAAATGTTTAAGTCAAACAAACAAGAAAGGAGTATTAACTGATGTAAAATGCTGGCCTCCTACAGAAGGGGTTAGGTCCTGCCCACCAAAAAGGCCCACTGAAACCAAACGAACCATTGTGAAACATCAAAGAACAAAGACTTTGTTAATTGTTCCCCCCATACCCATGAAGAGGAGTGCATGTGGATTCATCCCATCAGCCTGAACTCTGGAGGACGGGAATAAAAATCCAGGACAGAAAGAAACTGTATCTCTGTCCTGCTTGGACTTTAGGAGGGCAGGATTTCTAAGCATAAGCAAGGGGTCCCCAGCTGCTTAAACTGGCTTATCCCTACAGGATGTAATAAACAAGCTCAATATATCAGCCTCTATTGCCTTTTGGAACCTGAGATTATAACTCATGTTATAAAGATGAGTGTGTGTTTACCTGCTTAACCTTATAAACAACTCATATTTCTTTTTCTTAGTTAATAAATCTTTAGTTAATTTATTATACAAGCATTGTCTTTGGTATAGGATCTAAGGTGCAATTGGCTTTGGGTAAGTGATTGGCCCTTTAGGTCTGGAAGTAACCTGAATATTGTGATTTTGGAGGTCAGGGACCATCTATCACAAAGACAGGCTAGCCTGGGTGGCAAGATAGTCCAGAATGCCAAAGAGGACTGTCTGTGACTCCATGTAAAGGTTGTAATAGAGCTTGAGGAGTTCACACTTGCTACTTGGTTGGTGAAGTCTCAATACAAAACTCACAACCAGTTTGGGTTTTTTGCCCTGGTTTGTAGCAGTCTGCCCAGTCGTTGATACTCACGCTCCTGAGCCGCTCTAACACCTGACTCTACCCTTGTGTTATGCCAAGAGGAACTGGTGACTGCATGGGTCCACAAACTTCTGACACTGGATGCGAACACACCCTTCAATTACCATAACAACTGTCAGGATAAGTTCATTCTAAGACCCACAGCTAAGACAAAAGGGGTTGTGAACCCACCCAGAAGTTTTGGACTGAGTGGGTGGGGGGAAGGGTTTGCTGAGGGGTATGCATGTAGGGAAAACACACAGAAACAGAGAGACAGACAGACACTCAGGGGCACAGCAAGAAAGCCACACAGACAGCTTGAAGGAGCAGCTGAAAGCACAGTGTATGATCCTGGAAGAACCCAGGGAGAGGTTTTTGAGTTAAGGATGCTGGCTGACAAGCAGCTTGGGCCTGTCAGCAAAAGAAGCTGTTTCCCACTATTTGAGTACTTCTGTGTTCAGAGACACAGAACTTTGTATATTCTTTGTAAATAAACAAAACAAAGAAATGCCTGTCACCAATTTCTCTTCTTAATGGGAACAACTTACTAGATTGGAATTTTTGGTTAGCCGCTTGGATCAAAAGGGCAAATACCTTCCCTAGACCTTTGTCCGCTCTAAACGTCCTGGGAGCCTTAAAGAGACACACCATGGAACGGGGTTGACAGACCTCTACACCCCTTAAAGGGGCAGTCGCCCTCTTACACTTAGTCATCTCCCAGACCAATAGTATCCATTTGTGCTGCAGATGAATCTTTCGACCTGCAGCGCCAAAGGGGCGCTGTTTAGATGAGTTGATGGTTTTGACTGGGCAAAGGTAAAGTGATATTACCTCAGCCAGACATAGTAAGGAGGGAGCCACAGAGCAAATCTTCTTCCTTCTCACCCCCACTCAGCCAATATAGCGCCTGATCTAAGGCGACCACTGCTATTCCAGCACTGAACGCCTGCGGGACTCTCCACCAATTCTGTCAAAGCACCTCAGTCCTGACCTGCAGTTTCATTTGCTGACTCATTTCAACCAATGGAATTGAAGTATGCAAATGATGCGGAGGGAGGGAGTGATGACTGGCTGAATTACCTCTGACATCACAATGTTCCTGCAGCAGCAAATAGTAACGGTGTGGAAATCCAGCCTCTTCAGCTTTCCCGAGTTTTATCCTAATCAATTGGGTTCTTCCCACCAATGCATGGAACATGCCCTGAAATTTGGAATTGATCAGACAGTTTTCAAAAGTTATTTCATTAGAGACACACAGATAAATGCCACAGAGTTTCATGTTAGACCTCACTTCACTTGGCCAAGACATGGTTATAAAACATACTTGGTTTAGGGCTGATTCCATAAAAATATTGATAGAGAATTGCTCATATTAGGTCTGAGCTGTGTAATAAGTGAGTTGGGCTATACAGTTTCCTAAATAATCACACAACAGGTTTTCGGCTTTGGAACTACTTGTAAAACAACCCAGAACTGCCATAATAATCAAATGTTTCTCTAATTTTAATTGTGATTCATTTAAAAAACCCAAACTCCTCTTACCTGAATTCATTTTCTATTTGAAAGCCAGACTCACTTGTTATTAGCTATTCTCCTTGCTATCACTATCAGTAAATTATTAAACAGCTGATCAGGCTTTGTTTTAAAATGATTCTTTCATGATGCACACTGATATATTTACCATGAATACTAAATGTTTCTGAGACCTCTAAGGACATATGAACGATTCCTAATCAGTACTTTTAGCAAAAAGCCTATGTAATTAGCCACAGGAATTTGATGTGAATCACAGCTACTGGTGAAATTTCTGTATCATTTGCATAGGGTCATTTTTAAAAAATGAAATTAAGCAGTTGGAAGTCTCTCAGGCCTCCAGCCACTTGATGGTGTGATCATCATACTTTCCCCTTTTTAAACGAAGCACTCACATTCTCTTTCAGCACTCTACTTTGCATATCCACCTACCTGTCCTTTGCACTAATATAGCACCTTCCCTCTAAACTTAAAGCCATTGACATACATTAATGCCCTTATGCTCACAATAACCCTGCCTGGGAGACTATAAGTACTGTTATCTCCTTCTCAAAGATGGGGAAACAGAGAGAAAGAGGTTAAGTGACTTGTCCATGGTCACCAATGAAGTATGTGGCAGAGCTGAAAATATTCCCAAGATCTCTCAGTGTCCCATTCCATGAGATTGTGGTTATAATGAAAGCATGACAACTGCAGTTATTACAGTGCTATTAATTCTTCCCCAATCCCACACAAACCACTGACCACACTTATAGTTCTCCCTTCTTCTAAAGACATAAAGACCAGCAGATCCAAGCTAATTTGAAATATTTTGCCTCGGTTTGAATTGTCCACAAGCAACTGACGATTTTCAGGATTTTGTTCTTTTAAATTATTCAGTGAGTGATTCCTATCAATAACAGTTCTGCAGGTTGTTTGAGAGCAGCTTGTTGTGAGTCTTGGATATCTGAAGTTCAGCTCCGTTGGTTAGTTTTAATTGCATATAGGTCACAGAGTGTGTTTGTTCCTGGATCGGATGGACATAATTTGAATCACACAACAGGTATGAATACTTGCTGCCAAGTTCAAAATTTGGTTCTTGCAAATAAACAATTGCTTAAAATTTGCTATTTCTCAGACAACTGCCAGCAACCTAGAATATTTAATGAAACAATAAGCTAGAACAGTCACACCACAATTGCAGTCTTTAATCAGTTTGTTTAAAAATGTCAGCAAATAAAGTTGGATGAATTCTCAAGACTTCCAATAAACGTTAGCAATATGTATATTCCTGTGTGTAGCCTCAGGCTACTCTGCTCTTCAAACCACAAAGGGCTTGAGCCTGCACTAGACAAGTTAATGGGAGTGTTGCCATTGATACCAATGAGTATGGAATGGAGTCCTAATGGGACTCCAGGATACAGAATGTGTCCCCACCTTGGATTTGACCACTGATACTTTGATCCAAAAAGTGACGGTGCTATCATTGAAACTCCAGAAGTAGCCATCAGAAATAGAAAAAAATGATACATCCTTTCAGGCTTCCTGCCATAGTGGGCAAGAACACTACACATTAGTGTATCAGGTTTCATAGTAGCAGCCGTGTTACAGCAGTCTGTATTCGCAAAAAGAAAAGGAGGACTTGTGACACCTTAGAGACTAACCAATTTATGTGAGCATAAGCTTTCGTGAACTACAGCTCACTTCATCGGATGCATTCAGTGGAAAATACAGTGGGGAGATTTATATACATAGAGAACATGAAACAATGGGTGTTACCATACATGTGTCGTTCCCCTCCACCCCCCACTGTTCCTCAGACGTTCTTGTCAACTGCTGGAAATGGCCCACCTTGATTATCACTACAAAAGGTCCCCTGCCCCCACTCTCCTGCTGGTAATAGCTCACCTAAGTGATCACTCTGGTTACAGTGTGTATGGTAACACCCATTGTTTCATGTTCTCTATGTATATAAATCTCCCCACTGTATTTTCCACTGAATGCATCCGATGAAGTGAGCTGTAGCTCACAAAAGCTTATGCTCAAATAAATTTGTTAGTCTCTAAGGTGCCACAAGTACTCCTTTTCTATTAGTGTATCAGACATTTACATACACACACACACACACACACACACACACGCCAAAAAACACATACCCTCAGTATTTCCAATTCCAAGCCTTCAGAAATCATGGCAGGCCTCCAAATCATGAGAGTATTATTAAAATGATTTTAAGATCAATTTGATTTCTTCTGGATTGAGCTAGAAGTGTACAGAAAGCAAGCACACAAGCTCAGATCCGGGTGTCATGATATGATTCCAGGAGCTGGAGCTTTAACCAAGATACCAAAGAGTGCAAAGAGTCACAATAAAGTCATGAGAGTTGCCAATGGGGTACCATAAACCAGTGCCATCATCAAAAAAATCAGGAACTGCCTAGGTCACATTTTCATCTCCTTTACAAAACGATGCAAGTATTGCCTGTGAACATCCAGGCAAGCATAAGAGCAGCAACAGAAGGTGGGGAGTAGGGGTAATGCCTTTTACTTGCTGTATTTTCTAGAAGCACTCCCACCTCAGATATACCAACAGTGAGATGGGGAGGGGGGAAAGAATCAGGGTCTGCCTCACATGATGCCATCTTGATAAGGGAGACCTCCGAGTTCGTACGTTTTGGATTCAAGAGGGCTGGGAAAGTTGGAGACAGTAGCTAGTGTAACAGAGATACCAGAAGAGACCATAACTTGTGCAGAAGGCTGCTCGCTTAGATGAATCTGGAATAGCCTCCTTCAAGGCTGCAGGGTAAGTGCAGCACCCACAGCTGCTTTAAGATCAGAAAGGATGGGATTAAACAAAGTGTGTGCGCATGGGGAACCCTGCAATTAAAGGAAGTTTATACCACAAATATCCTGGGTGGTCATTTGAGAAGTAAAACTCCCTGTGGAAAATACATGGATCTGCCTACACAGTGCTAGCAGAGCAAGTGCATGCTTGCATACTGGATGCCGAAGGAAAAAGCAAGGGGCACAAATGCATGTTGGGTATACTTATCTTCTCAGGCGTTTACTTCATGAGCAAACTGTCCGTAGTGCACCAGAGAAGAATGCAGATGCTATAGTGACAGGTGCAGTGTGAGACCTACAGAAGATAATTTTAGTACCTGAGGCCCACAGCACTTGTTGGCTTTCCACGGAGGGACAGCTGGTCACAGGGTTCTGGCTCTCATTCTTGCTTCCAAAACAGCTAAATTTAATTAAGACAGATAAAAATATGTAGCAACAGTTTTCCATGTAAGTGACTGCTGTAGTTGCTACAGAAATCATAGAGTACTATGAATAATTTGTCCGTGTGATTGCTAATGGGAGGAGAAGTGTCCATAAGTGTTCAATTTCTCTTTGAAGAGGTGGCCCACATTATGAAGATGTTTAAGAATCCTTGGGAATTGGAGCTGCTCAGTTATCATTTATTAATACTGGACATTGACCTCATTATTGAGATAGTTTGCTGTATGAATATATTGGGATAGTTTAAGAGGGGGCTGTAAGGAAAAACAAGCAGGAAGGAAAGAGAATGGCTCCAGATAAGTTACTTCTCTGTAAAGAGATAAGTTGTTAAGAGCAGAGAAAGGACAGGAAAAGGCCTGGGAACGCAAGATCAAAAGCACTACATCAGGGGTAAAAAAGGTGTTTCTCTCTCTTGTTGTTCAGGAAACACACTTATACACATCACACCCCACTGGAGGGCTCTGAAGAAGTTAGGCCTACCTAAATGACCATCAGGTGACGATAACCCTTTAGGCAAGATAAACGTGCATGGGGACTGTTTTAAAATCCTTCTCTTTCTAAATGTTTTGTTCCTATTGTTAAAGGAAACGATACACTGGTTAGGAAGACTGCTTTGTCACTGTGTGCCACTGCTCACAGACTCCCAAAGGGAAGAACCACAAGTGCCAGAACTCAGCTGGACCTGCTGGGTAAGCAGGGTTGGTACGCAAGGTACTGTAACCCAGGGCCTGGTTCAAGAGTGGGAGATTGGCAGAATTCCATCTCAGGATAGGTAAAGGTACAAAGACCAGCATCTGAGTAGGTACATTCGGAGAGAGCAGGAGGGGGACAAAGATGCAGCTAGCCCTGTAACTGTGACACCCTGGATGAGAGAAACCTGCAGTCACTGGAATTTCCTAAGCAATAAGCATGAGCTACAGTGCACACCTGAGGCAGAAGATTCCATCCCTTCTCTCACAAACGTAGGTGCCGGGCATCCATCATACATAGTCAAACTCACTCATGGTGTAACTCTACTGACTTCAGCTACACTGGGGATGAATTTGGCCCACAAATGCTGAAGCAGAATGTTTGAATTCAATGCACAGTGTTTTGGTAGCTGCAGTAATTGTTTTTAGTTAAAGCCAAAAATAAACTTGTTGTTATGTCTCTGTGGTAAAAATCGATAGCTCGGCAAGTGAAGTTGTAAAAGCACAACATCCAAAAGCTGAATAATCAGGGCTCTCCCAGCTGGGAACATTGCAAACTTACAGTAATAGGTGTAAAGAGTGGCTTCCAGCTGAGGAATATTTCACACAGTTCCCACTACCTCAGCCAGTGGGAGAGATTCCTTCCTGCTAGTCCATTTATAGAGCTGCTTCCTATGGAGGGCAAAAATCCCAGTTATCTAGGGCAATACTTTGTACTTGTGTAGCATCCCAAATTCAAGGATCTCAAAGCACTTTAGGAATATTAATGAAATAAGCTGCACAACCTCCTTGTAGGGCAGGTATATTGTACTTCCTCTACAACTGAGACAGTCAGAGATTAAGTTTCTTGTCCCAGATCACACTAGGAGTCAGCGGCAGAACTGAAAATAGAACCCAGAACTCCTGACTCCTAGTCCACCCTGACCACTAGACAACCCTCTCTCTAAACTTCAGGGCAGCATGCCTGTCATACACTTGCAATGTCATGTCTACTTGCAAAAGTAGAGAGATGCAATTTTCAAAACTACCAAAGTGACTTATGAGCCAAAGTCTCACTGAAAGACGATAGGACTTTGGCTCAAGTAGCCAAGGCTTTTTGAGAAATAGGACTTAGGACAAGATTTTCAAAGGAGTTAAGAATTCCAATGGGAGTTGAGCATGTAACTCCCTTAGTCTCCTTTCAAAATCCCAGCCTTAAGTTCCTAAGTCACTTAAAGGGGCAAAGAGTCCTGTGGCACCTTACAGACGAACAGACATATTGGAGCATAAGCCACTTCACCCACCAAAGCTTATGCTCCAATACGTCTGTTCGTCTGTAAGGTGCCACAGGACTCTCTGCCACTTTTACAGATCCAGACTAAGACGGCTACCCCTCTGATACTAAGTCACTTAAATTACTCTTGGGTAAAATTTTCAATGGTGCCTATCAGTATTTAGATCCTAAGCGTACGAGATACTTTATAGATACTGGGTCATATCCTGCTTGCCCTCCCATACGAGTGACTTCATTAGCTTCCTTCACATGGTTATACCATAAATTAATCAAGAAAGAGGAGAACTTTGCATACAAGTCCATCTTGCTTCAGAGGAGACAGAAATTAGAACTAAAAAAGCAAAGGAAGAAGTGAAAAAAATTATAAAAAACTGATAACATCTACTTTATATTGCTTAAGTATAAAAAATTGGTAAGGGAAGCAAAAAAAGACATGGCTGGCAGGAATAAGGACTTTTTAAAAAGTATATTAGGAACAAAATAAATCCTAGCAGTGGTACAGGCCCATTATGAGATAGAAATGGTAAAATTTTTAATGATGATGTAAAAGAGGCAGCAGTGTTCAATGAATATTTGTTTTTTGTATTTGGAAAGAAGCAGGATGATGTACTCTTATCACAGGAGGATGATGAAGTCCTTTCCAGTCCATTAATACCCGAATAGGATGCTTGTAATGGGGTCAGCCCCACCTGTTGTGAGCGCCTCTCCACCCCCAACTGCTGGCTCTGGCCCTCCTTTGGCCTCTGCCTCCCCTTCCGTGGGTCTTCAGCAGCTTTGCCTGGGCTTCAGTCCTGCCTGCAATGAGCTGCATGTGGTACTGCTGCTCTTCCAGCCAGTCAGTCACCCAGTCTTCGCGTCTTAAGCTCCACACATCGACTGAAGGCTCTGCTCTGCTGCTTACCTTTTATTTGGCACTTCTGGCTCCTTATGGATGGTTCCAGCAGCCCCACTGATTGGCTGCCTCTCTGCAGCCACTCTAGGCTGCCTGGAGGACTTCTCTCTACTCTATTCTGGGGCAGGGTGATGCAGGGCCATGAGGCCTCCAGCAGGGGACTTCCAGACTTCATCCACCCTGCCAGAATGCTAAACATCGACTAGAGATAATCAGTTGGCAGAGGAGATATCTGGTCTGTTGATCTGAATCAATAAACCTTATAATACCAGAATGTGACAAACTGGGAAATATCTGTCTTATTTTTATGAACATAGGGCATGCAGCGATACACAGAGACAGACAGAGCATGCTCTGAACATGACACTCTACTTATCCCAAACAGAGATGGGGGTTGGCCTGCTAAGGGGAACTTACAAGAGCTGGCAAGAAAGAGTTAGATCTATGCATCTAGGCCTTTATTGTTTTTACCCTTTGCTATATGGGCTTTGCACCTTTGGGGAAATGAATAAATAATGTGTTGTTTTGAAGATGCTGGTTTTTGGAGTCACTTTGGTCACAGAACCCTGGAGCGAAAGGGCTTGCAGGTATGCAACAAATTTGGACCTGTTGTGATAACATGGTTGGGAAACGGTGTGGCAGGTGCTCGGAGATCCAGTCTAAGAGTGGTTGGACCACATGATTCCACCCAGAATGAGGTCAGAGATTCAGTCTAAGATTACATGATTCCACGCAGAATGAGGTGCAGGAAGCCAGTCTGATCATCTAAGGAGTGCACTCAAGAGGGATTATAAGGGGTCTATGGCGCAGGTTTCCCTGTAGCCACGACACAGGGAAATTCCAGAAGACTGAAACAGTGTTAATGTTGTGCCAATATTCAAAAAGGGCAAGCAAGATGATCCAGGTAACCACAGGCTGGTCAGACTGACGTCAATCCTAAGCAAGATAATGGAAAAGCTGGTATGGGATTCAACTGAAAACAGAATTTAAAGGATAAGAATATAATTAATGTCAGTTAATGTGGCTTTATGAAAAATAGGTCTTGTCAAACAAACCTGATTTCATTCTTTGAGGAGATTACAAGTTTGGTTGATAAAGGTAATTGGGTAGATGTAATATACTTAGAATTTTGTAAGGCATTTGACTTAGTATTGCACAACATTGATTTAAAAAATGGCACTACACAGTATCAGTAAATCAGACATTAAGTGGATTAAGAAGTGACTGACAGATCATAAAAAAGTAATCATTAATTGGGAATCATCATCAAAGGGGTTTTTTTCATGGTGGGGTTCTGCAGGGATGGATATTAGGTTCAATGCTATTCAACATTTTCATTAGTGATTTGGAAGTAAATTTAAATACACTGCTGAGAAAATTCATGGGTGGCACAAAGACTGGTGAAGTGATAAATCATGATGAGGACAGGGCAGTCATCAGAGGGATCACTTGGTAAGCTGGGCTCACTCCAACTAAATGCAACCAAATGCAGTCAAATGCAAAGTTATACAATGAGGTAGAAGAAATGCAGGCCATACCTCCAAAATGGGGGACTGTGTCCTGGAAAGCAATTATGGCAAAGGATCTAGGGGTCATAGTGGACAAGCAACTGAATGTGAATACACACCAATGCCGTGTCAAAAAGAACTAATGGAATTGTTGGACATAGACGGGGAGGAGTGAGTAAAGCAGGGAGAGGATTTCATCTCTGTATACAGCGTTGGTGAGACAGAGACAGGAATACTGCATCCATGTCTGGTCTGCACATTTGAAAAGGGATGTTGAAAAAAAATGGAGGGAGTGCAGGAAAGGAGCAACAAAAATGATTTGAGGGATGGAGAAAATGCCTTATATAGCGGGAGACTTAAATAGCTCAATCTGTTTACCTTATAAAAAGAAGATTGAGTGGTTACTTTATTATGTGGTATAAGTACCTACACAGGGAGAAAAATACCAGTACTAAAGGGCTCGTAGTGCAGAAAAGCATAACACGAACCAATGCCTGGAAACTGAAAGCTGATTCAAGTTAGAAATAAGGCACAAATTTTTAACAGTGAGAATGATTAACCTCTGGAATGAGCTCATCAATATTGGATGCCTTTCTGGAAGATATGCTCTAGCCATATACAAGTTATGAGGCTCAAAATAGGGGCAACTGCGTGAAATGTAATGGCCTGTGATATACAGGAGATCAAATTAGAGAATCTAAGGGTCCCTTCTGTCCTTAAACACTATGATTCTATTGATTAGAGAGAAACATGGTTTAGTAGCAGTGGAACAGAACGCTGGATCTAAATATGCTTCAAAACACCAGGGAGATTCAGATCCAGAATTCACAGCTGAGTCTATCTGTGGGGATCTGATTTTGGTTTAGCTCAGAACAGATCCAAACTTTGAAAAAGTTCTGCTCCTGGATCAGGTTCTGAACATTGTGACTACAGTTTGGCACCACATATATCAACCTCTTACTCTGCTTCAGTTTCTTCTCACTTATGCAGGTTTACCTGGATTGTGTCAATGGATCTACTCCTTATTTACACAGGTATAAAGGAAGATCAAACCCCTCTATATTCTTCTTGGCATAACCCAGGTTGACTTTTAGTTTTTAAAGTGATACAGAGCTTTTATGAAAGGTTTCAGAGTAGCAACAGTGTTAGTCTGTATCTGCAAAAGAAAAGGAGTATTGTGGCACCCTAGAGACTTACCAATAAATCTGTTAGTCTCTAAGGTGCTACAAGTACTCCCTTTCTTTTTGCAGACCTCTTATGAAAGATCACTTTCCCCTTTAAAATCTTGCAGGTCTAAACTGTATATTGCATTTAATATGTTGCCATTTTATTCACATTTTTCTTCACATGAAAAGTATTTCACCAAATTCTCCTACCATCACATAAAGGAAAAGTTACAAAACCCCAAAGCAATTGAGTTTTACTAGCATCTAGGGAGGGCGAATGTTTGTCTTAAAGGTGCTTGGGTTTATACTAGCACAGTGTGAGAAAATGTGGGCAATGGCCCCATAGATTAAGTGCATAATTCCAAAGTGGGGAGTCTTAATGCACAGAAAGGGACAACCAGATTGAAAGGACAATAGCCATCTTGCAGAGATGAGGAATGAGTAAAGGGATGGCTCTGTATTTTCTCCCCTTCCTCTCCCATTGGAGAAGCCCTAAGGAGTAAGCATATTCTTTATCCCCAACTATCACCACACCACACTTGCACCATCCATCCACCTTTCACACTTCATTGTCTCCTGTAATATAAATATAGTTTTGGATGTACACTGTTGATTTTGTATATTTCTTGTTAAATGTGTACTAAAGATTTTGAAAGGAACATAGTCTCTGGGAATACTGAGGTCGGTGTCAGTTGCACATATTTCTCCGTGTGCTTGTGTTGGTGGTGAGTATTTTCATGAACAGAATTGGAATGATTGATATGTTTGGTATTATGGAAAGTGCTGATTACATTGTGCTGTAGGCTTATTTAAGTATAAATAGTTTTGTTAATTTGTTATTTTGAACTATATTAATAACAGTCTTAAGCAACATATGGAAACTGAATGCATCCGATGAAGTGAGCTGTAGCTCACGAAAGCTTATGCTCAAATAAATTGGTTAGTCTCTAAGGTGCCAGAAGTCCTCCTTTTCTTTTTGCGAATACAGACTAACATGGCTGCTACTCTGAAACCTGTCATATGGAAACATGGAACCCAGTTTTCAGTGCAGAGGGGGAACGGTCCAAAGGAGGTCTTAAAACTGCTTTCTAGACATTTTCCAAACTTGGTATCATGCCCTGGGATGAGCTATGCAATGTGTATTAAGGGAAGCAGAAAGTGGGGTATGAAAGTTAGGCTTATGTAACGTCAATCTTGACTATGTACGATTGCTGCTGATCCACAGTGACAGTCATTTTTGTTTCATTCCTATGTCTAATGAAACTTGCTCCTCTACCACAAGTAGAAAGAAAAGGAGGACTTGTGGCACCTTAGAGACTAACAAATTTATTTGAGCATATTGTTAATCTATCCAACTATACTCTTAGCCCAGCAGAAGAATCTGTCCTATCTCGGGACCTATCCTTCTGCCCCTTCACCCCCACGAACATGATACAGTTCTGTGGTGACCTAGAATCCTATTTTCAACGTTTCTGACTCAAGGAATATTTCCAACAGACCTCTGAACAACATACTAACCCACAGAGACCTTCCTATCAAGACTACAATGGCTATGTAGACTCCTTCCTCAGGCCCTATGCTACCAGCACTCCCAGCTATCTTCGAGACACCACTGACTTCCTGAGGAAACTATAGTCCATCGGTGATCTTCCTGAAAACACCATCCTGGCCACTATGGATGTAGAAGCCCTCTACACCAACATTCCACACAAAGATGGACTACAAGCCGTCAGGAACACTATCGCCGATAATGTCACGGCAAACCTGGTGCCTGAACTTTGTGACTTTGTCCTCACCCATAACTATTTCACATTTGGGGACAATGTATACCTTCAAATCAGCAGCACTGCTATGGGTACCCGCATGGCCCCATGGTACGCCAACATTTTTATGATTGACTTAGAACAACGCTTCCTCAGCTCTCGTCCCCTAATGCCCCTACTCTACTTGCGCTACATTGATGACATCTTCATCATCTGGACCCATGGAAAAGAAGCCCTTGAGGAATTCCACCATGATTTCAACAATTTCCATCCCACCATCAACCTCAGACTGGACCAGTCCACACAAGAGATCCACTTCCTGGACACTACAGTGCTAATAAGCGATGGTCACATAAACACCACCTTATACCAGAAACCTGCTGACCACTGTGCCTACCTACATGCCTCCAGCTTTCATCCAGACCACACCACATGATCCATTGTCTACAGCCAAGCTCTACGATACAACCGCATTTACTCCAACCCCTCAGACAGAGACAAACACCTACAAGATCTCTATCAAACGTTCTTACAACTACAATACCCACCTGCTGAAGTGAAGAAACAGACTGACAGAGCCAGAAGAGTACCCAGAAGTCACCTACTACAGGACAGGTCCAACGAAGAAAATAACAGAACGCCACTAGCCATCACCTTCAGCCCCCAACTAAAACCTCTCCAACACATCATCAAGGATTTACAACCTATCCTGAAGGACAATCCATCACTCTCAGAGATCTTGGGAGACAGGCCAGTCCTTGCTTACAGACAGCCCCCCAACCTGAAGCAAATACTCACCAGCAACCACACACCACACAACAGAACCACTAACCTAGGAACCTATCCTTGCAACAAAGCCCGTTGCCAACTGCGTCCACATATCTATTCAGGGGACACCATCATAGGGCCTAATCACATGAGCCACGCTATCAGAGGCTCGTTTACCTGCACATCTACCAATGTGATATATGCCATCATGTGCCAGCAATGCCCCTCTGCCATGTACATTGGCCAAACTGGACAGTCTCTATGTAAAAGAATAAATGGACACAAATCAGATGTCAAGAATTATAACATTCAAAAACCAGTCGGAGAACACTTCAGTGTCTTTGGTCACTCAATTACAGACTTAAAAGTGGCAATTCTTCCACAAAAAAACTTCAAAAAACAGACTCCAAGGAGAGACTGCTGAATTGGAATTCATTTGCAAACTGGATACAATTAACTTAGGCTTGAATAAAGACTGGGAGTGGATGGGTCATTACACAAAGTAAAACTATTTCCCCCATGTTTATTTCCCCCCCCCCCAAGCTGTTCCTCAGATGTTCTTGTCAGCTGTTGGAAATGACCCACCTTGATTATCACTACAAAAGGTCCCCCCCGCCCCACTCTCCTGCTGGTAATAGCTCACCTTACCTGATCACTCTCGTTACAGTGTGTATGGTAACACCCATTGTTTCATGTTCTCTGTGTATATAAATCTCCCCACTGTATTTTCCACTGAATGCATCCGATGAAGTGAGCTGTAGCTCACAAAAGCTTATGCTCAAATAAATTTGTTAGTCTTTAAGGTGCCACAAGTCCTCCTTTTATTTTTGCAGATACAGACTAACACGGCTGCTACTCTGAAACCTACCACAAGTAGATAACTAATCCTCGGTAAACTGGGGGGTGACTCTCAGAAGTAAAACGGCAGTAATCAGGGATCCAAACTCAAAAGCTCACTCCCCATCTTGAGGATCAATCCAGGAAGTACCTGACTCTGGACCTCGGCCTTTCCACGGGCCTTCTCATCTGACACCCTCAGCCATCCCAGAAAACAGCTCTAGTTATTGGCTAATCTCGATGAGGCAGAAGAATACCAAGTGACTTAGATAACTAATCATACTTTGTAAATAACCAGTGGCAAAGAAATGAAGGTAAGAGTTTTCAAACCAAGAGGCTGAAATTTATTTGCACAAAGGGACCGATCCTGAGCTGGTATTAATTGTGTTGCTCTGTTGATATCACACACACATTTATACCGACTGAGGATCTATCCCAAAGTGTTCAACTAATTATGAAGAATGGATAAATTTGTAAAGGTCAACGTCTGTTCACAGATAACCCATGAACGGGGGAGGGTGGAAGGACTCAATTAATTGGATAAATTATTCTCAGTGTATCGTTTGGTCAGTTCTAATTTATACATTATGTAAAGTGATTTTTAAATCTTGGTTTAAACAGCCTTTAAAACTAAACAAACAAGGAACAAATCATATGTAAATGAATGTAAATCAGTCATTTATATGCACAATACTTTCCATGCAGGGTATTTCCTAAAATAATATTTTACTCTTCCATGGCACCTTTCATCTGAGAGTGGCTCAAGTGAATTACAAACACTGACTAATTAATTTCTCAAAGGATTATTTCAGAGATGGCCATTCATGTTCCCTCAACACTTACCCTTTCCAAGCAGGATCAAGGAAGAGGATCATTATAACAGGAGTAGATTTCAGTAGGTAAAAAAGTGCTCTTAATGGAATTTTGCCTCAGATCTACAACTTCTCCTCTCACCCTTCATCCCTCAGCTGTGATACTACCCAAGGTATGTTCTCAGCTTGTACACAAACAGTTGTTTCAATCTTTTGCCATCAAAAGACAGTGCTGCTGATAATTTATCACTTTTCATCTTTTTTGTGAAGCTGATAAAATACGAGCATTGATAAAAATGTGGCCTTTGTGCACCTATGACATTGGGTGTTCACACGTATGGATTTTGTCGTTTGTGTGCTGGTCAGCTTACATGAATGAATGGTGTTTGCAGATGAGAAAGCCGTCGCTTGTGCACACGTGTTCAAGCTCAAGAACTGTGAGGCCTTTTCCAAGATGGGGCCTTTTCATGCATGGTTCTTTAGCGGCAGAAGTAAGTTTGATCTAAGATTGGTATTTTTTAGAAGTGTGTTTTGGTAATTAAAGCAGGTGGGTATTCCTTGAAAAAACGGTTTTGGTTACATAATATTACAAGCCACGACCTGCCTCTCCAGCTAAAGATGAACTAGGTGACACTGTACCATTTGCACACATAAAAATAAATTATTTGACTAAAAAATGATACCGGTCTGTATTTTCATACCCTCTAGGTCACTGTGATAGAACCAGGGTATGAGCTGCAGAAACAAACAGTAAGGGAGGCCGCTTTGATTCCAGGTTTATTTCTATAGGGTTCTTCTGCAGCCATAAAACAAAAATACCAAAGTCCTGAAGCACAATTCCTCCATGGAGATTATCTAGCAATACCAAACAGAACCAACTACAGTATAATTACTGAGTATATACAGAGCAGAAGTCTCCTCACAGGAACTCGGCCTTTTATGGATATGAACCTAACTGAGCTCAACTATACACAAAAGTCCATCCCAGCAGAGGTGGTGATCCTGAACTCACTCAAAAGCTCCACCCAAAACGTCACCATTCTGGCTTGCCAGAGCCTCCTTCTATAGGCACCCTAGAGGCAGGGTGCATCATGGCTTTGAGACCCCTCCATACTCTATATCCTCGCAGTCATTTATGTCTATCAGCAAATCAGTGACTAAAGTGACACAAGCTGCAGGAGCAAATTTGCACCTGCATAAATGGGTGAGCTGTTAGGGATGGGCTGAAAATGTGTCCCATTGGACTTTATAGTATGTCAGATTGACATCTCTCCTTTCTCATGAGTCACTCACTCCGCACACATGCACAGAGGCAGTACAAATAAGCATGACATTAATGTTTTTATCTTCCTCAAACTCCCTTCAAAATAAATCAACCTATTGTGCTCTCACTATGTCTGAGTAAGCAATATAAGGAGCTCATATTTCCTTTAAACAGCCTTTCATGTCTTGAAGCTTGTAAGACACTCTCCTGGATGCTGCTGAATTGGAGGAGAAGGATAATTATTCTTCGATAATTCACCTGCGTCCTAACTTGTGTGGATGCCTGAGCTTTTAGATTAGAGGACATATATAGTTTCATCTTAAGGGGGGCTACAAATCCATCCTCCTGCAAGGGAAGGATATGAAGGACCTTTCACATCTTCACCTTCATATCAGCTCTACCCTCTGTTATACCCAGCATTACGTATCGCACAGTAGAATTTCCTCCCCTGCAGATCCTTCCCCAAAGCCACCAGGATCCTAAATTGGGTGAGATACCTTAGTGTCAGAGAAGAGAAACATGCCTTTGAGGATTGCAGAAAATAAAAGGTGCCACGGCTGGCATCGATCCAAGCAGTGAGGAGACAAAATTGCCTGTGGAATCCAGATTAGATGCTGTGGGTGCCCAGCAGAGTTAGCGCAGATCAGTGGACAATGAATTGAATTTGTGCTGTATCTTTAATTAGTTTCTTCTCCATTTTAAAAAAAAAGTAGCAAGATATGCCACCAGTTAAATTGATAAAGCTTAGAGCAGAATTAAAATTGAAATATAAATTACAAAACTTTAAAATATTTAGTACATTCTCTGGAATCGTGTCATCTTCCAAAAACTATCTACTTAAATAAGCATTTAAAAAACAAGGAAGAGCTAAACCTGAGTAAAACTCATGGACAACAATATGTTAGTAGTGCCTATAATCTCTATAATTACAGTGATTGTAAGGTTTTCCAGAATCCAGGTTTGGATTGTTTGCATGAGGTAATCAGAGACTGTTTTCAGCTGAAGATTTCTAGGCTATTTCCTCCTCCATTAAAGGCTAATGCAATTTAAAAGGGTCTGGTAGTCAGGGTTATTCTCCAAAGAAACATTTAATAAATTATCCAAAATTGAAGATGTAGGATTCCATGAAAGGTTATATGGTGACTAGGTTTGGTTTGCGGCTGAGAAATATCAACTGAAAATGAATCTTCTATATTAAAATATTAGATATAGAAATGCAAGACACTAATCAAAGATGTTAAAAGTAGAGGCTGAAGGCTACAGTAAGGATATAAAGCAAGAAAAACATCTGGCAAAGAGTCATATACAAAGAGTGCCTTTTATCTGACGTTCACAAACATATACTTGACACACAAGTAAGCAGTTTCTGTACTCTAGAATTGCCAGTATATACATATCATGTACATATTGATGATGTTGCATATTCATATATCAGAGAATGGTTATGTTGGTTTACTTATACACATAGATGTATATAGTGTAGTAAGACTGATAGGTACAGTGATGCCTATGTTAACTATGTACTTTATATAAACGTATGAATAATGGATATCTGTATGTAAGAGATATACAAAACTGCAATACGGCATAAAAGAAAATTGTATGTGTGATGGGTTGGGTCACAGAGACCCGCTTGGGACTGCCATCTGATGTGCTGAGTCTACCTCAGAGCCCGTTTCCCCTGGCAGCTTGGGACTTCAGTACCCTGTCTTGTTGAGCCAGACACATTAGCCTGCTGCAAACACAGACCAAGGTCTGAACCACGTCCCCCAAAAGCTGCAGGCTTAACTGAAAACAGCTTAAGAAGTGCTCCTGTCTCAAGCACTGAGATACTCAGTTCCCAATGGGGTCCAAACCCCAAATAAATCAGTTTTACTCTGTATACATACAAACTGAATACACCCTCAGAGATGTTCCAATAAGCTTCTTTCACAGACTAGATTCCTTTCTAGTCTGGGCCCAATCCTTTCTCCTGGTATAGTCCTTGTTACAGCTCAGGCAGTAGCTAGGGGATTTCTCATGACTGCAGCCCCCTTTGTTCTATTCCACCTCCTTATATAGCTTTGGCATAAGGTGGGAATCTTTTGTCTCTCTGGGTCCACACCTCTTCTTCTAAATGGAGGAGTCCTAGGTTTAAGATGGATTCCAGTACCAGGTGACATGGTCACATGTCCTGTGAGACCCCAAGCCTTCATTCTTCCCAGCCTGACTCACAAGAAGGCTTGCAAGTAAACAGAGCCATTTACAGTCAATTGTCCTAGTTGACGGGAGCCATCAAGATTCTAAACCATCATTAATGGCCCACACTTTACATAATTACAATAGGACCTCAGAGTTATATTTCAGTTCCAAGTTTCTAGTTTCAGATCCAAGAATGATACATTTATGCAAATTGGATGACCACACTCCATAGATTATAAGCTTTGTAATGATACCTTACAAGAGACCTTTTGCATGAAGCATATTTCAGTTACATTATATTCACACTCATTAGCATATTTTCATAGAATCATATGGAGTGCAACATCACAGTATGCATCTATGTTTTATATAAAATATTTGTATTGTGTCTATGGACTCAAACATACATAGGTACAAATATGAGCATACAGTTACAAACACTATTACATGTAAATGTCCATCTATGCCGTGACTTGGGGCTATATCAGATTTCCAATGGCATTTGAATATAAAGCGCTAAAGGAGTACTTACATCTTCCACTTTAATTTTTGCTTTGCCTGATTTCAGAAGATGCAAAGGAGAATAAGCTAGCAGCAGAGCACAGTCCAAATTAGTCAAGGTCTGGGCAATTAGCATCCTTAATAAAAACTTCTTGACGATAAGGTATATTTGGAAGCTTTTTAAAAAAAATTATCTAATTTTGATATGCTTGTGATTCAAAGCAAAGCTTTCTGTTGTCTTCAAAGCATCACTGAATGTCAGCAAGAGGAGAAGAGTATCAGTGTGCTCTTGTTATAACATACATTTATTACCATCTATTTGCTCATAAAATGTCAATGTTATTTCACCCTCTCATTTCTCTCCCAACAAAAATGTGGCCATGTCTACTGAACCTAGGCTGTACGATTTCTGTACAATTTAAATAAGGTGTCTTCCTGCTCTACAGTGGCAAGGTATATATGTAACAGAGCCTTTAATGGATGTCAGATTTATTCTTCTTCTGATATAAAAGCAAAAATTGCATTTGATGTCTAACAGATATTACCACTTACACCTGGTATATGTAAATTGCAGCAGCATGGAATGACATTATAGAACTACACAGGGCCACCTGCTTTACACAATTGGCAATACTTACAACCCTAGGAGTCTAACAATAGATGAGTATACAATCCGTTCTCAGCAACGGGGCTTGGAACATGTGCTGAATCTATTCCAGCTATTGACTTGTCATAAAGAACTCGGTCAGGCTGATGGTGTTCCATCAAATCATCATGATCAAGCAAACACACACACACACACACACCTCTTCCCTTCTCACCCCCACCAGCAATAGAACATTGGCTGGTGTGTATTATACATGTTCTTGAACAAGTGAATCACCTCAGCCACCTCTGATCCCACTGAACACTATGTGCTGGTATGCAAGGGAATAACAATGAGATTACTGAAGTGTGACTACATCCCAGTTAAGGGGTAGGGATCTCCAATGTTTGACTAGGGCAAGTACTCCATTATCTGTGTCCTGCTGCACCCACCACCCTAATGGAGTTCTGTAGTTTTCTGAGATGCTCACCTGAACCAGTCCTGAAGGACAAGCATATGAGGGGGACAAAAGAATATTTATTATTCCTGCACTTAGGAAGAAAGAATCCAATGCACCGCTACAGGCTGGGGACCGACTGGCTAAGCAGCAGTTCTGCAAAAAAAGACCTAGGGATTACAGTGGACGAGAAGCTGGATATGAGTCAGCAGTGTGCCCTTGTTGCCAAGAAGGCCAACGGCATATTGGGCTGTATTAGTAGGAGCATTGCCAGCAGATTGAGGGAAGTGATTATTCCCCTCTATTCGGCACTGGTGAGGCCACACCTGGAGTACTGCATCCAGTTTTGGTCCCCCCACTACAGAAGAGACTTGGACAAATTGGAGAGAGGAGGGCACATGATTGGAGGGCAACAAAAATGATTAGGGGGTGGGGCACATGATTTACCAGGAAAGGCTGAGGGAACTGGGGTTATTTATTCTGCAGAAGAGAAGTGTGAGAGGGGATTTGATAGCAGCCTTCAACTACATGAAGGGGGGTTCCAAAGAGGATGGAACTAGGCTGTTCTCAGTAGTGGCAGATGACAGAACACGAAGTAATGGTCTCAAGTTGCAGTGGGGGAGGTGTAGGTTGGATATTAGGAAACACTATTTCACTAGGAGGGTGGTGAAGCACTGGAATGGGTTACCTAGGGAGGTTGTGGAATCTCCATCCTTAGAGCTTTTTAAGGCCCAGCTTGACAAAGTCCTGGCTAGGATGATTTAGTTCGTGTTGTTCCTGCTTTGAGCAGGGGATCGGACTAGATGGCCTCCTGAGGTCTCTTCCAACCCTTATATTCTACGATTCTACATGAACTACTCCCAGACTTTAAAAATATATTTAAGAGGCACTGCGGTATGAACAAGCTTGCTCTCTCCAGTACAGGCCACCTGGATAAAAGGGGCATTTAGTAGGTATAGATAAGCTGCAAAGCATTTGGAATTCAATTGATCCCTGATACTTGATCCAGTGAACTGATCTGGAAATCAAGAGCCCTGACCAGACCACCAGTTAAAGGTGGATAAATTATCACCCACCCACCCCATTTGATAATTGCAAATCTGAGGCATGGAGAGGTTAAGGGCTAGATTCACAAAAGAGCTTAGGGTGCCTCACTGCCACTTTAGGCACCTGAATCAGGCCCCTCTGGGATTCACAAAAGCCCTGCTCAGGTGCCACTGAACGCAGTAAGTTCCAAAACTCACTTTGCACTTCCATATTTGCAGTAAAAGTTCCCAAGGTGTTGATGTTTCTGCCTCTACATGTGTGCTGCAGCCCTACGCCCAGACCTCTAAGCCCCAGATTGATTCATGAATTGGGGAAAGATAGGTGTTCCTCTGCCTAACTCACTGGATCCGGTAAGCATGTTCAGACTCGCCTACCAGTTTGGGCCCCTATAGATGATCTTACATAAAAGGTTGCAAGAGGGAGAGGACCACCTCCCTCATAACTTTTAGTGTAGTGGACGTGGGAGACCTCCAGCTCAAGTCCTCCCCGCCATCTGAGGGGTAGAAGGGATTTGAACAGGGATCTGCTCTTCTCATCTCCTTCCATGTAGCCCAAACTTAGGAATCTATCTCCAAGAGAGGGGTGGGACTTAGCATTTATCTCTGCAAGTTGGCACCTCCCATTGGCTAGCTTAGGCAGTGAACCACCTAGCGTGCTGGTGGTTGTGATTCCCATTCTGCAGCGCCTTTCTCTCCCCATTCATTGTATAGGAAGCCTAGACACCAGACTCAGGCTTTGTGCATCACACTCATTTCCTAGGCTCCCAAAAGGTAGGCCAAGTGTCACCATACTGAAGTTTCTTTGTGAATCTAGTCCTAAGTGGCTTGCTCATAGCCACATGACAAGTGAATGTCAGGGTCAGTAGAAGAACACAGATCTTGAATTCCAGTTCCCCTACATAAGTCACTGGACAACATGGCCTGTAAGAGTAGGGGGTGTTACCTGAAGCTTATTTAAATTATATAACTTGGGCTGGAAGTCTCAGGAGAAGAACCTGTGAGATTTTGAGACAGTTTTGTTCTGGCCAGATCTATCCCATGGCTAGTGCCTTGTGACGTGTCAACTCATCTAGTTCTGGTCCCAGCTGGAAGGAGAAGAGTCTTTTAAAATCTCTAACACATGGGATTCTAGTTTCAAGCACATGTTCAGGTATAGTCTTACCTTTAACACAGTTTACCCATCCGTAAAATGGGCATAATATTTCCCTACCTCATTGTGTTGATGAGCACTATAGAACACCATAGAAATACCTATAATACAAAGTACAGTACCTAGCAATGAAGTCACCATTGCTTTTGCTATTACATGGCTGGAAGTACTCGTCAAATATCAGAGCCTCATTGTGCGAGGTGCTGCACACAATGCAGCAGACAATCTCTGTCCCATAGAGCCCACAATCTAGGTTATGACAAAACAGCTGGAAGAAAAACAAATTGGAGGGATGGGGAAGGAGGGAGACACAAAGCAAGCAAGTTATTATAAAATAAGCAGAGATCTCAGCTCACCATTTACCTAGCCAATTCTCTGTTCATCATAGATCTGAAAGTGTTGGCCTAGTAGTTGTGACACCACATTTTCAGCACTGAAATTTTCGAAGGTCAACCAATTGAACCTTAAACATATTGTTGTAGATGCAAAATAATTGGCATGTGCAAAATCCCAAATCTGCAGTCGCAAATAGTAATTGCACGTGTAAGTGAGGTATCTAAATGCCAAATTTTTAATGCAAGATTGGTGAGGTAGTATCTTTTATTCGACCAACTTCTGTTGATGAAAGAAACAAACTGTCAAGCTTAAACAGAGCTCTACTTTGGGGACCTCTGTGGAGCTTGAAAGCTTGTCTTTTTCACCAGCAGATGTTGGTCCAATAAAAGATTACCTCATCCACCTTGTCTCTCTAACAGGCTGGGACCAACATGGCTACCACACTGCAAACAATTTGTTAAATAAGAACAATTGCATATTTAATGTATGCATATACAGTTACCATACATACGGACAGTAAAGCATTTGTCTGTAAAACATCATGCAGATGTATGGTGCAATAGGAATGGAAACAGCTTATATGATGTGCAAACATTTTAGAAGGGAGCTCTAAGTAACTAACTCAGGTGCCATCAGCATGCAGAAGTCTGGATACTTACGGACTGTGTTTGTAAGTTTGACTCTAAGACTTTCCTGAAAAAAGTCAAGTAAAATGAGAGGACGAGCTGCAGAGGAAGAAAACGTTTGCTTTCAAACAAACATCTTTGATAATTGCAGACATGCCAAGAGAAGATAGGAAAGGAGCGTGGAAAGTAACTGGATTTATCTGAAAAGACGATGCACTGTGAAGTGTTTCCAATTATGAAAGTTCCACTTTAAGAAGTTTGTCATTTCAATTTTTCCTACACACTTTGTTGTGTTTATATTTCACTGAATTCTTATCTCCTCAGCCCATTGCCACAGGCTAGACGTCTGGAACACAGCCCAGTTCCCATCTCAAGCATAATGGGCAGCGGTGTTGTAGGGGGAAAGGAGGGGCAGAGAAACAGTGTCTCAACAGAGCTGGTCATAGCTACTTCCACTGTCATACGGCTCTGTAGGGGTACCTACCTGATACTGCTGCTTCTACTTTTTCTATCCTCACCTGCTGTTTAATTCATCTGAAGAACACCAGCTGAGGAACAGAGTCGTTTCAGTGCTAGTGCCTGGCTGCCAAACAGAGAAACAGAGATACTGATGACAAAAGCCAGAACCCAGTCTCTTGGTCCTTTAAAATAATCTCATTCTGGCTGCCTGACAAAAACAAGTGGGAACTCTGTGCCACAAGAGCACATCTCTTTGCAGGATGCTGGTGGTGACTCATCTGCAGAACAGGCTATGTCATGTTAGCTGCGTGGCCTCGCCATCTAGCTTTCAAATAGCTAGTCTCTGGGGAACCACAAATTCAATTCCCATCAGGGTCAATTCAGCACTTCTTCCTTGTAAAGTAGATTAGCAGAGCTCCATATACTTTCACATGCTGGAATCTGCCTAATGAGGTTTTAAAAGAGTGCTTATCTGTTCTGTGTGCATTTTGAAGATCCCTGATACTTGATCCAGTGAACTGATCTGGAAATCAAGAGCCCTGACCAGACTACCAGTGATTTTGGGTGTGACCTTTGGCAAGTCACTTCCATCTCCCTGTGCCTTAGTTTGACTACCTGTAATACAGGGATAATTATCCTTACCCTGCTTGGTAGAACTCTTTGAGGTCCAAGTATTAGTTTTATTTTTGTAAAAGTAAGGGTTTATCTTGGTATCCTTGGCCAAAATTTCCTTTCCCTCTGCAGAGCTGGCTGTGTACTGGTTGGTGGGTTACCATGCTCTACCCCAGAGGTGGATGCACCTCAGTGGTGCTGTTTGTTCGTAATTGAAAAAATGATCTGGGGTAAAAGTAGTTGTTAAAGGTAAAATGTTTAGACAGAACAGGCAGAGGATCCAGGAAAGCGAGAGCCCCAGCACATCTTAACAAGATTGGTCTCACTCCTCCTCTTTTCATCACTATATTCCTGGGGACAGAGGAATGGAAGAAGGCAGCTGGATAAATGTCCTTCATATTAAGTCATTAGCAGCATGACACAAAGCCACAGTTTTTAATGGCTTGGATGACCAGTTAGTATACATGTCCAATGCCGGTAGGCCAGGTATTTCACTCCCGCCTGATTTTTAATTGTATTTGTCTGGCACCTCCTCCGAGTCACTGTGGGAATTAGCTCTCGCAGCCAACACCTCCACCCATTGTTTGCACACCATCACTCTGACTCATCTGCAGCTCCTCTCTCATCCCAGGAACCACAGCGCCCTCTTTGTGACTCAGCCCTACATCCAGGTCACTCAGTGTGTCTCCTTCCAAAGTAGCAAAAGTCCCTCACCCTTGCAGTCCTAGGCAATCTTCCTTCCACTGCCCCTTCGTACCACTCTCTCAATGGCTAGCAGGGGAACCCAGACCTACCTTCTATTCCAGGTTCCAGTCTAGGGACCCTCAGCTCAGCAGTTCTGGGCTTTACTCTCTTAGCCCTCACCCTACCTTACCACACCTGGTTCCCCTTCTCTCTCTGGGTACACTAGCTCCAAAACCCTCCTCCCAGGGAGCAACTGCTGCCTGCCTGCCCCAGCAGCCCCCCAAAGCGCCTCCATCTTTCCAAGGAGTGACTGCCCTTTTCTCACCAGCAGCCCAGTCTCTAGCTTGCTACCTGGCTTTATAGGCCCTGCCAGTTTCTGCACAGGTGAATCTGTTCCTAATCAATCTCCTACTCCATGGCTCCTGCTCCAGATGCAGCCTGTGGCATTAACTGGCCTACCTTGCACCTTAACCCTGCTCAGTCCTGTGTGGGGTGGACACCCCATCACAATATTGCATACTTAGAAATCAAATTCCTACCTGCTATAACTCTATGGAAAATAGGGATGAATTTGGTTCTACCTTTCTGTGGTGTTATTTTTGGGAGCCAAAGGCAACAGCTGGGAAAGGTTCCATTCTCATGCAATGGAAGAAATCTCCCCTTTCAATCAACATACAGCTCATCATTTTACTAAGAAGCAATAGCTCTTCAGATTTTCCTTAACATTTTAATTCTTCCTCTGTGTGTGCGGACAGTACAGCTTCTTTACGGCTGCAGAGAAAGTATATATGGTACATCAGAACCAGTGTTATGCACCCTACCTTAAAACTTTAGCAATAATTGCCTTTAAAGTTGCACTGTCAAGGAGAGGAGTACCTCATATTTTCTCTCACACAACTTTTCCAATCCAAGACATCTGTATAATAGTGTTTATAACCTAATAGGTCTCTTTGGGATGAATGTAGCTCTACCCCCATCTCCAAGTTCCTATCTGCTGGACCATACTCCTTGCCTCCCACAGCTTGTGCTCTGCTACTGCTGGCCGGTTTCCTTCTGCTTCAAAAAAAAAGCTGTAGCCCTCGTTAATTGGAAGCTATTGTTCATTGTTAGTGTTGATTTTTGCAGCTGAGAGTTGGGTTTGTTTACTTGTAACCAATCTACCCAGACCTTCATGTGCATCGCTCTTTTGGTGGCCGAACACAAAGTCTATTGCATGATGTATTGGTCCTTAAATGCCTAAATAACTCCATGTTAAGTACAAGTGACAATATAATCCTTGGATTGATTTTAACTTTATTACATTGAAAGTCAGTAAATATAATTTTTAAAAACCTGTTTGGATTTTCTAAGACCCACTGCAACATGCTTATTCCTAACGGCAGCTCAGCAAACTAGCTGGTTTATCTACCTCCTGCCAAAACATAGACACAAGTGTTTGCAAATAGGGGAACATTTTTAATGGGAATACCACCCCACTAAATGCTTACAGCAGAGGGAAAGCCTTCTTAAAAAGGGCAAGGGTTAGTTAGATGCAAAGGAAGAACTGAATTTATTGTTGTGACGGTCTGGGGAATTTGTTTGTGTACAGCTGAATTCTGTTTGATATTGGGGGCTCCATATCCGTGCCAGCCTGCAAACTCCACTTTGAATATGGGGCTTGTTTGCCTTCTCTGCAGTCTCATCTCCATATTGACCTAAGACTCACAGGAGGTAATGGGAGAAATTCTTGTACCAGGCAGAGTGCTCACAAAGGAGAGTTGTTAAACTTTGATGATTGTCTATTCTAATGATGGCTACTGCTAAGGTTGCCAACTTTCTAATCGTACAAACCGCCCACCCCTTCCAAGACCCCACCTTTTCTCAGAGGCCCTGTCCCCCCGCTTGTTCCACCCCCTCCTTCCCCCTTCGCTCACTCTCCCCGACCCTCACTCACTTTCAACAGGCTGGGGCAGGGGGCTGAGGCGTGGGAGGGGGTATGGGCTCCAGCTGGGTGTGTGGGCTCTGGGTGGGGCCAAAAATGAGGGGTTCAGGGCAGGAGAGTGCTCCGAGCTGGGGCAGGGAGTTGGGGTGCAGGGGGGCTGAGGGCTCCAGCTGGGGGTGAGGGCTCTAGAGTGGGGCCAGAGATGAGGGGTTTGGAGTGTAGGAGGGGGCTCAGGGCTGGGGTAGGGGGTTGGGGTTTTGGGGGATGCGGCATGTGGGCTCCGGGGGGGGGGGAGTTTGGGTGTGGGAGGGGACTCCAGGCTGGGGTTCGGGGTCTTGGCGGTGCTTACTGTGGCTCCCAAGAAGCTCGCCACCAGGTTCCTGTGGCTCCTAGGCACATGGGTGCCCACAGCAGCTCCGCACACAGCCCTTGCGCCTGCAGGCACTGCTCTCGCAGCTCCCATTGGTCGCGGTTCCTGCCAATGGGAGCTGTGGAGCCAGCCCTCATGGCGGGGGCAGTGCACGGAGCCTCCCTGGCCACCCATGCACCTAGGGGACACAGGGACCTGGCAGCCACTTCTGGGAGCTGCATGGAGCTAGGGCAGGCAGGGAGCCTGTCTTAGCCCTGGGCCCCTGCTATGCTGTGACTAGACTTTTAATGGCCTGGTCGGCAGTGCCGACCAGAGCTGCCAGGGTCCCTTTTTGCCTGGGCATCCCAGTCGAAAACCAGACACCTGGCAACCCTAGCTACTGGCCAGGCCAAACCAGTTTTTCCAAATCTGAACTCTGTAGGTGGGGGAAGGTGGTAACTAAGCAACAGATCACTTTGTGCAGGACTGATAATCTCAGGAGATTAATCAGAGGGTTGTCTGCAAAAGGGACTGGAGATTATAAAGCAGGGGGGCCAAACTGTGACTCAAGCCACATGCGGCTCTTTTACCATTAAAGTGTGGCTCCCGGAGGCCCCTTGCCCCCGCATCTCACCCATTCTCCACGTACCAGACTTGGGGGGAGTGGGTGTCTTGGGATCTCTGCCTTGCAGTGGAGTGGTGGGGTAGGGGTTTTTGCCCAGCAGGGAGTGGGAGTCTCAGGGCTTCAGCAAGAGTGGGGCTGAAGCCCTGAGCCCCGGCAGGCACTTCCCACAGGGTTGAAGGCCTGAGCCTCGGCAGACATTCCCCAGTTCTCAAACTTCAGAGGGTCAGTAAGTTTGGTCACCCCTGTTATAAAGGAAACTCTCTCTCCCCAGCTATTTTAGGTAGAAAGACAGGGAGAAGAGACCAGTGAGGCTCCACCTTCCAAAGGAGAGGTCATGTGCAGAAGGGCAGAAAAGGGGGAAAGGAGGACACATTTTTGTAGCAGAGGGGTCATGTTTAACTGCAGGTCCAGCTGAGGAAGAAGGAAGCTGGTTGCAGAGGACAGAGAAAGAGGCACTCCATGATTGAGAGGAGAAGCAGGATGGGGGAACCCTGGCCTCCTTACAGGGCTTTGACCTAAGCCCAAAGAATACTTAAGAGCGATGAGGAAACTGAGGCAGGGAAAGGCATGCTGGTGTTTTATTGTTTTCTCCAAATCAGTATATTTCTCATGCTAACTACAGTAATGAATGATTGGTTTTTGAACCCCTTGCAAAGCCTGTGTGTCTGTTTGCTTGCATCATCACATGTCCCTGAAGAGGAGCACTTACAAGGTTGGAGTTCTGGGAAAGGGCATGCTTAAGCTACTGGGAAGTCTGGGGTAGCAGTCAACATTGGTGAAGGAGGTCACTGGACCCAAAGAACCCATTTCTGTGAACTGGTAACAGAGAGCTTGTTCCCATGAAATGTGCCAGAAAAGCCAGGGAAAGAGACAGTGCTTCAGCCTACTCAGAGCAAAGAAGCTTAAAGGACACATTGGCCCAGATACAGCAGCCTGATGACATGTGTCCGTAAGAGGGAGCTTTGAGGCCCGTGGCAGACAAGGCAAACAAGCCCCACATTCAAAATGGAGTTTAGAGTCTGACACAGAGACTCAGTGGATTAAATAGAATTCATAAGCCGTACACAGAGTCCCCAAATTGTCACAGTCATATCATGTACAGTGTGACCCTGATTTTTCAGAGATATTAAGTATGCCATTGCATGCTTCATTTGAGCATGCAGTTACCTTGGTATGCACTCTGATCATCTGTGTGGCAGACTACCTATTTTAATGCACAATCACAGCAACTGCATCAGCAGGTTGTGTGCACAATTGCAGACATTTGGCATGGCTAACACTTTTTTTTTTTTAAATCAAGCCCTATGCTATCTAGAGATTAGCCCAAGATGAACCCCTACATTTTGGGGGAGCTGAAATCTAGGCTTGCGCTAAATCATCAAGCTTCAACTGAGAAGATAAGGCAAAGGTGTCTCCACTTTTGCATTTCCCTGATCCCGGAGCGAGTCCAGTCCCACAGTGTGGGCTATCTCAGGGCTGCTCTTTGGAGGATTAAAGCCTCATGCTTCAGGATTTAAGACAAAATAACTATTAAGTATTAGGATGAGAAGTTCATGGGGTCAGATTATCCCACATCTTACCTACACAAGGTTCTTGGCTCTTTCCACCAGTCATCTGCTGCTGGCCACAACCTTAAAAAAGATACTGACTAGTTGGACCACAGGTCTTACTCATATTCTCATGTTCCTAACTAGCACCCAGCTGCTCATAGGCCCCAAAGGCATTGCAGCAGGCAGGGATCAACAAGCAATAAAGATGCCCTACCCAGGGACCTTTCTCCAAAGAATGCTCCCTACATTGGCTCTGTAGCAGCTCTATGCCACCGCGGGATTCCCCTTAAATTAGGCCCATAGACTTTTTAGTGCAGACCTCTCTCTCTCTGCACAGTCCATTTTGTAGGGGGAAACAGTCATTGGAGAGAATGACTGAGCAGCTTGAAGGACTCAGGACAAGAGGAGAGGTAAAAACAAAGAGCGTCAAAATAGAAGAGAAGGAGGAAAAAGTAAGCCCAACAGGGCTAATACACTAGGGCACCCAGGAATATGCGAGAGGGCTAAAGCAGGAGTGATTCCATTCGCTTAAGTGGAATCAAGTTGGTGTAGAAGAAGAGGAGACTCAGGGCTTCAGAGTTGACCACCTGATCCACATCGCAATCTGGACTACAGTCTACAGTACTGGTTTGGTAATGGCTGGCGAAACCTCTGTTAGACGTTGAGGTGATGGCAGCTCTGCACCTGGATTGTGCTTTTAGCCATCCTGTAATTCTAAGAGGGCTGCCAGATCTGGGGCTGGGTGCATTTCAAGCACACACAAATTGTCTATAGTAAGAGGACATGCTACTTTGCCTTGCTTCCCCCAGTGCTGCTTACATCGATTAGACATTGGCTTTAAAGTATATAGGAAAAGAGTCTGCTCGGTTGTCCATTATGAGCTGTTTCTGTATCTTTCCATGATGCATCATAAAGCTTGGAGGATGTGAGAGTGGGCAGCACATTTACATGAATTCCTTAATTCCTAGCTGCTCCACAGCACCTGACATCAGAGTAGGAGCAGGTCCCCTCCCACTTCCTGCATCAGGCCGACCATCCTCCTCCATACAGACTGGTCAGTGTGCAGGAGACCTTGGGATCCTATGCATTTGTACAACACCCAGCCACACAGGGTTCCAAAACACAACTGAGGCTGCTGTCACAATGTAAGTTATTAACAGCTGAGAGCAGGAAGTAAAGGAGAAGTCTCTGTCCAACTGAAACTGCCTGTGGACTTTTAGGTAGCTAGATCAGATTTATTATTGGAATTTAGCC
Source organism: Lepidochelys kempii (assembly GCF_965140285.1). Classification (NCBI taxonomy): domain Eukaryota; kingdom Metazoa; phylum Chordata; order Testudines; family Cheloniidae; genus Lepidochelys; species Lepidochelys kempii. The sequence continues at coordinate 23,510,873 of NC_136392.1, read as the reverse complement.
AGGACTAACGTACCCCTGCTCTTCTTGAAAAAGGCAGGGTGCAACACCCTTTTGTTAAGACCTCCCTTTTCCTTCTATTACTACAGGCCGCCTGTCCCTCAGAGGAGAGTCATCAGTGCAGAAAGCAGGGCCTGCTGCTGGTCACCCTTGAGGCACGTTTACCAGAAGTCTACTCACTAGTAAAAAGAGGGGAGAGTCCATCTTCACCCCAAAGCACCAGACGCAGGCACATAACTTAAAATGAATCAACTCCTCCCCCTCCATCCCATCCTACGTTCCCACTTGTCCCCAGCACACACCTTGAGTCATTCCCTTACTCTTGCCTCTGCTTCACTCCGCGATTCAATTTTATCAGCATCTTGCTAGAAATAACAACTTCTCAGTATTCAGCCACCTCCTCATTCTCCCGCCCTCGGTACAAGGGCATATGTGCTCTTTGGAGCTTCCTCAAGCTAACTATTCAGAGACCTGCTAACAAAATATATGACTTTACAGCCTCTCTGAGCCTCGGCAGCAATCACTAACACTACATTTTCAAATCTAATCTCATTTCTGATTAAATTTTTTCTCCCTCCCATTTGTAATCTTACTTGGTGATGTGATTTGTGCAGCTCAGTATAAATATATGCTTTAGAATTAAACTGGTTCAGCAATTTTGACAATGATTTCTCGGAAATTAAGCCAGGACAATTTGTTTGGCTGAAGCAGAATCATTTGAAACATATCTGATGGAAAGGCTATAAAGTACTCTGGAATAGAGCACACTAATAAATATTAGCAATGGAGATCTCATTCATGTCTGGTTTCAAGGGTACTAGAAAGATCTCAGTGGCCATGTACTGCCCTCCAGCAGGATGTAGGAACAGCGCTAGGCCAAGTGCAAACCAAGTATAGAGATCCATTCAGATAACACCCGGTGTCTGTCTTCAGCGTACAACAAAGGTTGGTGGAGTCACTTTAAAGAAGCATTCAGTACTCACATCCATGGATACAGGAAACAGGGCTGGGGTAATGGGAGTAAGCCAACCAAGCAATGGCCCAGATCTTCAGCTATCACAGAGACACACACTGCTCAACTCAGCAAAAAGGTGTAAGGATTCCACTACTGCATGACCTTTATCGTAGGCCAGCTGCAAAATGATCTAGTCCCCTGGCATAATTTAGCACAGCCTGAAGGCCTTTTTAAATTAGACCCTAAGATCTAAACGACCATCATGACAGCCAAGTTTAGCCTGGGCTCAGTCTGGCCACAGCCACACCACCTTCTCTAGTTTCAGGGAGGGAGACTTTCCACAATCAATATCAAAGGATCCCCTCCACTGTGGCTGGCTTCCCCAGCTTTAGGGCTGTATTTACCCTGACAGGGTAGCACGCAGCAGCCTTAACACAGGAGAGAATTGGAACCAATATCTTTAGAAGAATGCATATTTCTGAGGGTTGGAATTTAGGGTCCCTCAGAAAAAGCATCCAATTGGGACCGCTCATATTCTTAACTCTCTAATGGAAGTATTACAGGTGTGATTAAATTCTATAACAAACTAAAAAAAACGATTGTATTATTTTTGCTTGGCATAAGCCCAGCCTGTCCTAGACAAAGGAATGTTGTTTCACTTGTTTACCTGTGTTTCCAATGTAAATTGAGCCAGGTAACATGTCAGAGGACAATGAAAAGTACATCTACATAGAAGGCAAGCAAAGCCATCAAGCTAGACAAACAAGGGGGAAGACAGCTTAATGATCACGATGGGAGATGCAGGCTGCCCCCTCTCCCCCAGGAAGCCTTCCTTACTCTTGAAACAGAAACAATTGACTTTGGGAAATACAAGCAAAAACAAAGTCATTTTGGGGTCCATCACCTAGAGGACAAAGACTGAACAGCACCCTACAAGCTCATGAAAAGTGGATCCACTTGATCTGAAAACCAAGAATAGCTGTAACTGACTATAGAAGAGAAACTGGCTTATATAAGGACTGTAACCTGCTGAAGTAAAAGTTTAGTCACTAGAAAGTGTACTTTTTTTTTTAACTTGTAACCATATCTATGCCTTCTAGTCTTAAATATTATTGTAAACACAACTTATTCTTGTTTTACCACAAAACTGTCTCAATGTTGTATTTTAAACTGAAGGGTGAGTCCTCAGCTAAGCTACCAGGTTGGTGTGTGCTCTGTCTTTTTGGAGGCAGTGAATTTAATAACTTCTGTGAGTATTCAGTGAGAGGACAGGACACTGCAAGGGAGATGGTTTTGGGAGACTTTGAACTGGAGGGGCTGTTGGTGTCACCCGGCAAGGTGTAACCAGGCTGGTGAAAGCCAGGGTGAGGCCATTGTGCTATGAGCAGGCAGCTGGTCTTGAGGCTCTGAGCCAATGGTGCACAGCACACAAGCACTCAGGATTACAGGACAGGCAGTGACAGAACCCCTCACTGGTCTGGATGAACCTCCAAAGTGTCACATTAGCATAGTCGGCAAGATTTACACACCACTTTTAGTTAACCAGGGTTTGGACTCCAACCATTGATATAGTAGCTTTTAAAGTGCTTTTTAAGGGAGAAGGCTGAGAACAGTCAAAGAAAGGCCACAGTATGATTATTTTCTATTTGTTTATTTCGGACAAGGAAATTGAACAGAAGGAATTTTAAAATGGGCAACAGCAAAGCAACTTCAAAGTTAGAACTGGCCAGACTGGAGGGTGATCAGAAAGATAAAGAATGGGAAGATGCAAAAGCAGCACAGGAACACCAAAAATAGGAAGCCAAAAAGTGAAATAGAGTGTGAACGCCAAATATGGGAAGTGGACCAGAGAGCCAAAGCTGCACAGCACAGAAGCACCCAGGATTACAGGGCAGGTGGAGAGACAGCCCCTTACTGGGCTGGGTGAATCCCTTTAGCATCACACCTCCGTTTGCCCATTTGTCTCTTCCCTTATGTTCTCTTAAACTCTCTTTCCTCCCTCAAATTCTCCTTCTTTCTGTCTCAGTCTTCAATATCTTACTCTTCTTCTCAGTCACACAAAAACACATGCACACCTGACCTGCCTACCCCACACCACTCAGCTGCCTACCTAACACCCATACACAAGCTGCCCCAGGATATCAGCAACCCCCCAACACTCACACAAATTCACAAATGCAAAATTAGGAAGGAAGATCAAGGCTAAGACACCACAACAGAGGCAGCACACAACCCTCATTTGTTGCTTTAGACTTTTATTCCTATCCATCAGCATCACTTCTGTCTGATATGTGTAGAGTCTAAATGAATCCACCCTCCTCTAACTATCTGTGACCCACGTTCCATAAAAGGAACAACATGTCACCACCATACTGACACTGAAGTCTTGAGCATCTAGATTCATAGATATTTAGGTCAGAAGGGACCATTATGATCATCTAGTCTGACCTCCTGCACAATGCAGGCCACAGAATTTCACCCACCTAACTACCTGCCTCAGCCACAGACAGGAGCAGGTTAAAACAACATTAAAACCCCTTTGTAAGCATGAAAGAGTAAAAATTTACTCCCCATCCAGATGAATTAAGCTACCAATTAGAACTGAGTGAACAGTTTACTCAACATTTCGGTGGCTGAAACAAAAACTTCCCAAATTTTCATTTAGGGGCAAACAAAATGTTTTGGTTAATCCTGAGAGAATTTTGGACCCTAAGTGAATTTTTGGTTTAGGGTCCATCTACATTCAAGCTGCGAGTATACTTTCCAACTTGGGTAGGTATATGTGCACTACCTTTGCATGGTAGCTGCAGCAGTGCAGATGGCAGGATAGGCTATCTGCCCAAGTAACTTCCTAGACTCCCAAGTGGGATTGTACTTGGGGCAGCTATACTTCTATTTTTAGCACACTAACTTGAATAAAGCTAACACATGGACATCTACCAGAGTTGGAAATTACACCTCCAGCTTGAACGCACACATAACCGTCTGTTTAGTTTCCAGGTGTTTTTGTAGCTTTTTGGTGTTTTTAAATAAACCTAGCCAAGTTTCAAAATGAAACATTATTTCAAGATGAACAGTCAAAACATTTTGTTATGAAAATGTCAAAATTAAGCCTGTAGATTTAAAAAAAAATCATATTTGTTCATATTTTTGCTGAATTTGACCAGCATTTGTGATTAGTTTTGGTTGAGCTGAAACACAATTTTTGAGAGAATAGACTATTTAAACTACCCCAGCTCTACTAGCAACCTCTGATTAAGTCCTTAAAATCTCATCTCTTTTGCAATGCCCACAAAAAAGTCTATTGTTAATTCAAAGACAGATCAGCCACAGGGTGATCACAGATCAGCCACCCTCTTTAGTTCCCCAGGGTGTTCCATCTTCTGGGTCTGCTTTGACCTTAAAATCTTCAGCACAAGAACTATCGGTCTACTCTATGGTGCCAAGCAGAATGTCATTGCTCCTCAAGTAAATAGCTAAGAGCCAGTCACACCTCTTGGAATTCTAAGAGTAAGAAACACACACATCAAAATAATAGGCAAGAGCAATAAAGCCTTCTGAAAATAGTCTAGCCATAAGCGCATTTTCCTTATGTCCATCACCTTAATCCTCAAGCGTAGGTAACTATACCATCTTAACTAGCAGGAAACCATGCAAAAACTTCACTGGGCATATCAGCCTGAATTCTAATTGAAAAGACAGACAATGCCACAGAGAAAGACACAGCTCTGGAGCAGTTAATGAGGTCAGATTCCCCAAACAGTCCACCACTCTGAGCAGTTAAAATTGGAAGAGCCTTTGCTGCTGCCCATGAGTGAGCTTTTGTGTCCATCAGAGTGGGATGGGCCTGCTAAGCAGGGACTAACTTTCCTGTCAGCCAGGCCCCACTGCTCTTCCCTTTGCCTCTGGCCAAGTAGGAAAAAGGGTCCTGAACCAGGGCATGACTAGAGCACTTCTGGAAAAGCAGCAGCCGCATAGCTAGCCAGGAACTGCAGAGAAGCCAGATGCAGAGAGGAACCCCAAGAAACTGCATACATGGCCACATGTGGAACAGGCTGCGACTGATGGACGTTACAGCTGGGTGCAGCTTTGTGTGTGGTTTATGGGGTACCAGCAGCAACAGGGCCAGGAGCCAGTGCAGAGGGGCATCAATGAGAGACAATAAGTACTTATCTATACAAACACTTAGTTTGTCGCAAGTTGAGGAATAAGTCTTCTCCACAGTAGCCTGCCTTACACTAAATGTCTGTGTGGACCCTGCTGCCACGCACTAGAAGTTCCCTAGTGCACTTTTATCTATTCCAGTTTCAAAGTGTGTTGGTGCAGGGGGGAGGGATAGCTCAGTGGTTTGAGCAGTGACCTGCTAAACCCATGGTTGTGAGCTCAATCCCTGAGGGGGCCATTTAGGGATAAGGGGAAAAAATCTGGGGATTGGTCCTGCTTTGAGCAGGCGGTTGGACTAGATGATCTCCCGAGGTCCCTTCCAACCCTGATATTCTATGATTCTAGTGTGGGGTAGATTTACACTCCACCTTGCCAGGAACTAAGGCTAGGTCTGCACTTAGAGCATCAGCAGACACACTCATGCTAGCTCTCATTGAGCTTGAATGCTAAACAGAGTAGTTTCAGAGTAGCAGCCGTGTTAGTTTGTATCCGCAAAAAGAAAAGGAGTACTTGTGGCACCTTAGACCCTAACAAATTTATTTGAGCATAAGTTTTCGTGAGCTACAGTAGCATGAGTAGTGGCTAACGGTGACACAAGCTAGCCACCCTGAGTACAAACCTGCCTGGTCTTGTGGGTACATACTCAGGGCAGCTTGCCCATGTCGCCACTGCCCATGCTATCAGAGCTACACTGCTATTGTTAGAGAGCTAGCGCGATGAGACCTAGTGTAAGTATGTCTGTGCAAGCTGGGAACCACACTCCAAGTGTAGATGTAGCCTAAGAAGTCAAATACAGAAAGCCAAACTGAGCCTGGCCTGGAAACTCACACGCTCCTATTAGCTTGAATAGAGACTGAACTGGAGAAGGAACCTCATGCACAAGGCCTGAAGAGCCCTAAACCTCGACTTGACTGATCCAGGGGTCCAAGAACCGCTATTTCTCACTGTAATAGTTTGAACCTCTGTACTTATGGTATTTATCAGAGAGTTGAAGGCCAGAAGGACTCACCAGATCATCCAGTCTGTCCTCCTGTATCACAGGCCACCAACACTACCCAGCACCTGCACACTAAATCCAACAACCAAAATTAGACCGAAGTATTACAGCCCACAGGAAACTCGTCATGTGCCACAGGAAGAGAGAGTAGGAGGGGATGCAGTACACCAGCACCTAAGGCCTCTGCTATGGCAGGGAAATGATTAAGTGAGATATATGCAGATAAACCTGGCAAGTGACCCGCACTCACATGGTGCAGAGAAAGGCAACACCCGTCCCTGCCCCAGATCTCTGCCAGGCTGACCTGGGGAAAAATTCCCTACCAACCCCAATCTTTCCCTTTCCTGCCAGCCCTAATAAAATACCCTTTCACTTAGCCATGTTTCTGAGGGGACCCACCAGGATTAGCACCTAAAAGGCCTAGCTGCTGAAGCAGCTACAGTTCTTGTCTCCATATTGTGGCACAGCTGACACACTACTGATATCTTAGGGGATTGGTGTACTCCACCACTGAGCTGCCCTAATAATTACAAACAAGAGATGCTGAAATACAATCCATATAATTCAGAGTATGTATTCCACCACTGGCATTATAGCCTGATTCCGTGACTCGAGAAACACGATACTTTATCATTTATGATTAAAACGTTGATGATCACATGAGCGTTATCCCTCTAGAGACCAAACACGGAAATAGGAGAGCCTCCTACTATTTTAGTGTATTAACATCGGAAACGCAATGTGGGTAGTCGCTCAGTTTTTAGCTCACAGCCAAGTTTGTGATATTGGGCTAGATGCTGATCCCATTAAAGTCAGCTGAAAGTCTCCTATTGACTTCAAAAGAGCTTTAGGTCAGCCCCAGGTAAGTGATCATTTTTTTAATCTTTACAGTGTTAATATACTAAAAAGAAAAGGAGTACTTGTGGCACCTTAGAGACTAACCAATTTATTTGAGCATAAGCTTTCGTGAGCTACAGCTCACTTCATCGGATGTAGCTCACGAAAGCTTATGCTCAAATAAATTGGTTAGTCTCTAAGGTGCCACAAGTCCTCCTTTTCTTTTTGCGAATACAGACTAACACGGCTGTTACTCTGAAACCTGTCAATATACTAAAAGTATTTTCCCCACACACACTGTCATGTGCACCTTGTACATGGTAGGTGGAGGACAGCTACTAGCAGTCACAGACTCAATACAGACTTTCTTTCTCAGAGAGATATACACACACACACCTGATGTGGTCAGTATAAGATCCTTTAATGTACTGGCAGGTATGGCTGAGGTTAGCTTAAATAAATTATGATACCCACAGTGCCACCTAATGGCAAAACAGCATAATACAATTTAGCACTTCATTCCATCTCCCCCCTTAAGTTCTACATTCCTACCATTTACAAATGTACACTAATCATGCTATTTTTGAAGTTCAGTACAGTTCAGTCTCTTAAGTGTCTCTGAATTGTACTATTAGTTGCAACAACTGGCTGTGGCTGGAATCCTTGAGTCTTCTTCCTGTTCCTCATCTGCCGTCTGTAGAGTTTGCTCTGTTGATTGTTCTTTCTGAGGAAAAAACTGTAGATGTAGATGGTTTATGTTGAACTCTCCACTGTATGACTTGCTCACATATGATCTGGATGGTTAATTCTTCTTCTTTATAACAGATGGAGTTGTTCATCCTTTTTCTCAATCCATTTTGACACAAACACTGTTACCAGGTTCTAGACACAGCAGTTCTCCGAGTGTCATCTGTTGTAAAAGTGCTCATAAGCTCTTTGTGCCTTATTTGTGCCAATTTGGCTACTTTCTTCATGTCTGACCGCTTGGAGATGGGAAAAGAACCTGAGTCAGAACAGTAATTTTTAATGGTCTTCCCATCAGGAGTTGTGCTGGACATATCCAGTAGCTACTATTGGTGTTGATCTGTAACTCAGAAGAGAAAGGAATGGATCTTCCTGTTTTAAGATTTTCTTAGCTGCCTGCACAGCTCTCTGACCCTCTCCATTCACCTGTTCGTAACATGGGATGCTAGTAATATGATCAAAATCATTTTTCATTCAGAATGCCAAATTCTGCTGCAATGAATTGTGGTCCATTGTCCAACACTAGTTGTTTTGGAATACCGAAGTGAACTTCAGTTTCTTGATAACACTGCAGCATGTTAACACAGATCCACAGGATCAGTGCTATGGCCCTAGCTTTGAAACAGTCCCTAGGAGAAACCTCATCAGTGTGCCAGATGCCCTAAGGGTCTCACTCTGCCTCCAGGGCTTCATCGCCTCCTTAGGCTGGACCTCTAGGCCTGCAGCACTCCTGCTTCACACCTTGAGCTCTGTTCAGTAAGTCCATCTGAGACAGACTCCTAATGGAGACTTGTCTACCCTTCTGGGATTAATGTATCTTTCCAAGCATTTGCAGTGACACTCCGACAGTGTTGTCAAAACAGTAGGTTTATTAGTTAACTGGAACACAGCATAGGAATTTCTTAGGGTAGTATAGAGCAGTGGTTTTCAAACTTTTTAGGCTGCGTACCCCTTTCCAAATAATGTAGTCTACCACATACCCCCATCTAATATAGCTATAATTAGATTGCCAAGTCTTACTAAATAAAGTGTGTTCGCCATTACAGAATTTTTCTTGCATACCCCCTAGGGGTACACATACCTCCGTTTGAAAACCACTGATTTAAGAGAGTCCATTCTGGTTAGCCAAGAGCCCAGCCAAGCTGTAGCGAACCCTTTGGTTCAAGTTCTGTCTATCCCTCCATCTGACTTCAGGTGAGAGCCCCGACTCCTTGCAGCAGCCAACTCTTATTTCCCCCACCCCATACCTTTCCAGTCCTTTGTTCTCAAGCTGGGGAAATGCTGTTCAGACTCCCTAAGGAGAGGTGGTGAATTCCATATCTCTCTGGGTTGTTGGTTTCTAGGAAATTCGCTTTGCCATTGTCTTCTCAGATGCTCCATTGACATGGGGATTAAGGTCCAGACAGCTAGGTGACACCCACGCCTCTGTCTTTTAGTCTACCCCAAGAGCCACCAGGACTAAATAAAATTACAAAATATTCCCACTTCGTCAGAGATGTTATGTCTTTCAAGTTCCTAGAAAATTTTCCTAGAAAAATAGTACATTATGATCAGGTAATGATGTCTTCTGAGTTTGCATAAATCTGCAACTAATCACATCCAAGTTCTGTCTGGTAGAGATGTTTGTACACTGTATGCACTGCTGCAGCTGAGAAGGTTGTTGGTCTTTGATTCAGTCACCTGAAATACATAGCTTCTGTTTTTCTCAGTTGTTTATGTGTCTTTCCATAAATAGTCAGTTTCTCTCTCCAGGCAGGCTCTGTCTCATCACACGTGATGATCTCAGAATCAATGGCTCTTGATTATCTGTAATATGAGTCAATTCCACGACTGCTTTGGTGTGGCAAACAGATGCAAACAATGTGCATATTTTGTGCATTTATTACACCTTGTACCTTTGACTGGACATACATGTCTTGCAGTATGAGCTTTTCCACACCTTGTGAATTTAGACTGAAAGACTTTGGTATTTGATTGGAATTTGTCCCTTTTAGCCTGGGAGTTCTCTCTTCTGGCTTCAGGGGTTTTATGGCAATGGCTAGTAGCATTCATGCTGTGTCTGTTAACAGCTTCTACGTTAGTTGCTTGTTTTTCAAGTTTGGCAAGTTGCTCCTGGTTTTGCTGTCTCACCGGATCAGACTGCGGTGCTACTTGAATAGCTGGGTATAGGAGTAAATTGGTTTTTAATTGTAGCTGCTGTCAAAGATTTTTATCCGATTACCCAATAACCAACCTGTCTCTAATATCTTCATGCTTTGCAGTTCAAAAAAAAAATCATCTGTTTTAAGCAATGCATGCAGTGCTCTTAGAAATATTTCACATTGGAATTCTCCGGTGAAAACACACATTTTCAAAAACAACATTACTCGGAGATATAAAGTAGCCAGAACCCCTTCATGGTCATCTTTGGGACTGACTTCAGTAAAGTCAAAGGATTTAAAGATATGCTCTGTCTGGTTCCCCATAGCATAAATTAAGGTGCATACCTATACATAGACTTATAGATATTAAGGTCAGAAGGGACCATTATGATCATCTAGTCTGACCTTCTGCACAATGCAGGTCACAGAATCTCACCCACCCACTCCTGCAATAAACCTCTCACCTATGTCTGAGCTATTGAAGTCCTCAAAATCATGGTTTAAAGACTTCAAGGTGCAGATAATCCTCCAGCAAGTGACCCGTGTCCCATGCTGCAGAGGAAGGTGAAAAAAACCCAGGTTTTCCTTCCAATCTGCCCTGGAGGAAAATTCCTTCCTGACCCCAAATATGGCAATCAACTGAACCCTGAGCATGTGGGCAAGATTCACCAGCCAGATACGCAGGAAAGAATTCTCTGAAGTAACTCAGATCCCACCCCATCTAACATCTCAATTTCCTTATGGAGCTTTGTGGCCATTTGAAATCTTGCAAAGTACTGCTTCCAATCTGTTGCTTATGAAGGTTTGTCAAAGCTGACTTTCATAGGGGCATTGAAGAGTGGCATATTGATGAGACCCTGCAACCTTTATTGCTTTGTTCCTTCAGTTTCTGTTCTTCTCTGGCACTAGTTTACTCCTGACACCATGCCATGTACACCTTGTATGTGATAAATTGAAGGACTGTTACTGGCACGTCAGGCTTCTGTACTAGATATGGACTGATTACAGAGCTACATTCCCTGGGAAGTATACACCATGTATGTTCAGTATAAGATCTTTTAACGTACTGCCAGGCAAGGCTAAGGTTAGCTTAAATAAGGTATGTTATGCACAGCATAACCTAGTGGCTGAACAGTATAATACAGTTTAGCATTATTACACTACTGAGACTTAGCAGAAAGAGACATAACATTGTATAAAGTCATTCAATATAGATCCAAATACCATACACCTATGCAGAAATAAATCAAACTTAGATACATCTGCTTATCAAGGAGTGTCTTTGCTTGTACAGTGCCCAGGATTACAGGACCCCACTCCTGATTAGGGCCTGAATTAGACGCTGCCATAATACAGCACTAATGGAGGCACTCAGTCCTGCTCCAGACAATCCAATTCTAATCCCTCTACTTTCATCTCAGCTTTGGTAGCCTGGTGATTTAGACATTTAGCAGCCTCGTGTAGTGTAGGGAAATTGCGACTGATTCCTCAATAATTAATTGGAGATACTGCTGTATACAAGACAGGGGGACTAATTTAGCCTTGGTGAAATTCCTTTGACATCAGTGAAGTGACATGTCATTACACCAACGCTGAATTTGGTCTATAGTTCTAGTTTCATTTTTAATTCTTTTTAATGCTACTGAAAGACATTTTCTTGCTGGGGTTTTTTTTTTTTAAAAGGAGTATAATTAGATTAAACAAGATTCCTAGTATCTTGTTATAGTAAATCTCTTTTCCCCCATGGACAGAAGTAGTCAGAAAGAAACTTACCTTTCATTGAAAATGGCAATGGAATGTATAAGAGTTTCCAATTGCTTGCTCCAGTGTAAAACCTGACTGAGGTACTAATATTTCTTTACAGTGCCCTTTATGTAAAAATATACTATACAAAAGATTGAGAGGGATAGACTGATCACTGGATCTTTCCTGGTGATTTCACATCTTTAGAAACACTAATGTGTTATTTTCCCGTTTAACATATGTACCCCAATTAAGTAATTTTTTTCTAATCATGCAAGATATCATTAGAAATCATGGCAGGTTCCCTTGCACTCTGAGCAGTCAGAAGGAGGCAGCATACTAACAAACTGGTGTGAAAAAGTAGACTTGTACTTAACAGAGTTCAGACTGAAGGGGGATGGGAGAATAATCTTACCAACCATTTAGTCCCATTTGTAATGCATTTATCTCTGCAAAATTTAGAGCATGTGTCCCTCTTTCGTACAATTGAAACTTCCCCTCCAAGAAGAATTAGTATCTGACTTATAAATGTGCTTCTGAAAAGATTTTTTGCCTTTTAGAAAGCACCAACAGGTCAAAGTATTTTTCATTCTGGAGAATTCCCCAGTGCCCACAAGACTCACGCACAGTTCCCACAACCCTCTCAGTTATTTAGTTCCAATTACTGTACAAAAGACAGCTCGATTGAGGTTCCCAAACTTTGGATAGAGCGGAGGACATTTAACAGAGAGATTCATGGGGTCACATTCCCTCTCACTCCCAATGGTACCGATCACCCCTGGAAGAAAGAAATCAGTATCATATGGTCACCCAACTCTCCACATGCCATCAGCAAACATTCGTGGACCACCAGTAGTCCATAACTTAGAGCTTGGGAACGTCTGAGAAAGAGCAACAGCTCAGTATAAAAGAGGAGGCCCATAGATGAGGGGAGGGTAAGCAGAGCACACTAAGGCTGTAGATCCTAGAGGTGGTCAGGGACTTTCTGCTGAAACCCTGTTTTGTTGGAAAATGCAGATTTGTCTAACCCAAAATGTTTCCCAGCAACATCTCAGATTTGAACTGCAATCAGATCGCAGGCAGGGTTCCTTTGGAAACCTGTCTGGTTTTCTGGCAGGCTGCTGGGGAGCCTGGAACCCCAAGGCTTCCAGAGTACATGGTTCTGGGGCAGCTGTGCCATGCCAATGTGTCTAGGCTCCTTGCTATGGAGCTGGGAGCCTGAAAGCCCTAGCTCCAGGATAATCCACTGGCAGGGCTACTCTGGAGCCACAGGCCCTTAGGAGCTGCTGAATGAAATTGACATGATTCTTGTCCATTTCACAGCTGCAGTAATGAAGTGGACAAAACTCATGTCAATTTTGGTCAGCTACTAGGAGCCCCAAGGAGCATAGTTTGTTTCAGAAACACCCTGTGTCTGTGTTTCTGAAACAAAATATTTTAGGAATTTCTGGTTTGTGGGAAATTTCAAAACATGTGATTTAGTTTCAATTGGAATGAAGCCAAATTCAGTGAAATATGGAAATCACCAGTGAACAAGAAATCCAGGTTTCAGCCAGCTGTAGTAGATACACACAAGCTAGAGTATAGGATCAGGCTCTGCAATTAAACGAATAACCACAGGGAAATAAAGGCAAGGAGATCATTACACGAGAACATGGCCCAATGATGTGCTTCAGCTTCCAACAGCCAGCTGTCTTCGTGCTCAAGATTCAACACTTTTGTTTACCAATTGGTTTTTAAATAGTGTTTCCCCTTCTGGATGCACAGAATAGTTCTCTGTAACTCTTTGCCCTGAGGTAAGGCAGTAGACAGGCTGAACCAATAGCACCACCACAGCTATAACTTTCCTCCATTCATCCCAACTATGTGTTAACTTCAAAAGTCTTTGAGTGACAAGTTGCCGACCAGCAAATAAAATTCCCATCTTAAGTACTCACAATGTAATTACAGGGTATCTCTGAGACGTGGCACTGACTATTGCTCTAGTTTTAAATTTAGGAACTTACAGTATATGCAAACCCGTGGTGTAATTGTAGTGCCACCTAGATGAACCCTAGAATGAGAAGACCTGGACTCTCGGTACATTTGAATTTCAACCCACCCTCAAAAAGTTCTGGGGGTGTTCAGATTATTTATTTTATGCTCCCAGGCTTACATTTTCAGAAACCAAGCTCCGTTTCATGGGAGCAATTGACATAGGCAATTTTTGCACTGACAGAATTTGTAGGTGTCTAACGATACAGACCTAACTACATATTCTGGAATGTTACAGATGGCTTGGGTGGAAATGGATTATTGGGCAGTGGAATACTAGTGAGGCAGTCAACAGTGCATGATAAATACAATTTGTCACGGGGCTCCTTACTACAAGATCATTATTACTACATATGAAGAATGTGTATCTAGTCTGTCTGTCTGAGGTGTGACACAGTGCTGCTAGCTGACAACCAGGACAAGAGGAGTTCTTTCAAATCCTGTAGGATCTTATTCAGATTCTGTGTGTTCCTTGAGGCAGGGAACAACGTCTGTCTGGCATAGCCACTATGGGTGCTTCAACCTAAATCATCTAATTGATTATTACATCAATAGTAAACAAAGTTAAACTGCACACAAGATTGAGAACATCCATGGGTCAGGAATTAGGGTTTACAGCTCAGCCTGGGACCAGCCACCTCCACCTCCCTAGTGCACAACTGAAGACTTGCACCTGAATCACAGCTGGCTTCCCGCAGTATCACCTGATTGGTCAGACCACCCAACTGGCTGAGGGGGATCCGCAGACCTGCTCTTAAGACTAGCAGCAGGGGGCTGGCTGCTCAAAGTATTTGCCCATGGTTGTATTACTTTCTAGGTTTGCTTGTTTCTTGCTCTGCTCCTGCCTTGCCTCACTCCAGATTACCTGCTTCTGATTCTTAGCTCAGATTTCTGACTTTGACCTCTGGTCTGACTCCATTTCTGACCCTGGGCTCCTAATTCTGGCTGACTCCTGCTCCAACCACTACCACTAGGCATGACTACCCATGTTCCAGTCTCTGACACAAGTTTATCACCTAATTCCTGTTCCTGTATACGTGAGCCAAGTAGTGCCCCTGAGATCAGAACCACTAATGTAAATAAAGTTAATCATGTGCTTATTGTTTTCAACAGTGGGACCCTGGTCTAACTGTAAGGAGGAAGTGGGGTCAATTTCACCTGATTTTAAATGTCATTGTGACCATTTTGCACAGCTCTATCTACCACTATCGGGAATTGCTACCAAATGTGCAATCTCAATGATTGCAACACACAGAACATACATAAACCCCCAAAGGAAGTAAAAAGGACTTTTTTTAAAATGAACCCAAGCTGTAAAACTTAGATCCAGAACCAAGTACACCAAATGTTTGGGGTGGGGGTTGATCAAAGCGTCAGTTTAGCCTATTGCAGAGGTAGCAGCCTGTTCTATACTGTGGACCCATAACTCATTTTCCCTGGTGTTTGCGGGTGCTCCCCTCCAACGTTTTGGTATGGGTAAATCAGATTTTTCACACTCCTGAGTGATGGAGCTGGGTCATCTTGACTTTCTTGCGTAGACAAAGCCTAACTCTATAGAAGTAGGAATAACATCCATCTGATCTGAGCATAGAGCCATATGCCCCTGTGTGACTTGATGCAGATGACTGAGGGGAAAACAAAACACTTTTCACTCCACGCAACCAAATTGTCCAACAGGGGATTTGCACACTACAGAAAGTTATTGATGATGAACATTTCTGTCTGCCATAATAACTTCTCTCTTTCCAGGCAACTTGAAGCTGAAGAATAACTGAAAGGACTCAAGATACCTGCATGTGCCAGTTTGCCTCTCATTATGACAAAAGTAAAGGAATGCACTTAACAAGAAAGCTCTTGATCTGGATTATGCTGCTTTCCCCACCCCACCCCTTTGCCCATGGGAGCTCAAGTATTTACACAATACTGCTGAATAAAAATAGGCTCCTTAATAATAGAGTGATAGCTGCATTGTTTAAGGTTAACTCCGAGACAGTGAACTTTGGTCTTACCACTGAAAAAGTATTGTGTGTACTGCATTGAGAAAATCCATTGTCCCTGGATCAGTCACTTCTGCAAATTTTCTATGAGTCTTTAGTCCTCATCCATATTTATTAATTTCTCCATGTAGGTGTATTAAATGCACCATATTTAAGGGATCATATGCATGAAACATTGTCACAAGGGCTTTGGGGGAAGTTTCAAGGCACGCAGCCCATTCAGGTGCTTCTCATTCCTATGGATGTTTTTTTTTATTAAATCCAACCCACTGTCAAGAACAGGGCCACCTTGTTATTTAGCCTGGGAAAATGGAGTGAACAGAGGTCAAGGTGTCGGCCAGGATGCTTAACTTGTTTAAAGTCACAGGGAGCCAGAGACAGGACACGTAATAGAAGCTAATACCTGCCTCAGTTTACCCTCCTGTCAAATGCTTATACTACTCTCCCATCAGATGCTGAAGGACTATTTTTAGTATCTATAAATTGCATTGAGGGCCTTGGATAAAAAAATTGCAACTATTTAAGTGCAAAGTTGTCAAAAGTTAATGCTGCAGTGAAGGCAAACTATTTGTGTTAAAGGAGTTTTTAGTGACAACATCCTATTACAGTAACAATATGTTAGAGCAAACAAGCAGTGTAGAGCCAGTCATTCGACTGTCAACGCAGAAGAGGGACAGCACTCACTGCTGCCTGATGACTATACTTACCTATTAGGAACAACCAAGTTGCTGATTAAATGAAGCTGTATTTGATAATTTATTTTTTTATCTGTAATTAGCAGGTGGTATAAAATCAAGGTTCTGACCACTGATGGTTTCCAGGAACATTCTGTAAATACAGCTGTGTTAAGCCTGAGATCATTGTCCTATTCAAAGCCCTTAGGTTGGGCTCAAGGAGAGCTTAGACCCTAGTGCATGCTCTGGAATGGGATAGATTCAACTATCATCAGGAATCGTCACTATTGTGTCAACATTCATCAGACATATTTCAAGTTATCTTTGAATATAATGGACTGTTGCACATATGGATGTCCTTATTGCAGATAGTAACCTCTGCTGTCCTTACAAATCCACCCCAAAGCTGGACTGATGGACTGCTCCTTTTAAAAGGTTTGAAGGAGATCTTACTTTTTTCAGCTGATTAATTTCAGATCCTTGTTTATTCTAGAAGATCCATGCCAAGGATCTTGGCCATTAGAAAGAAAAATGTTACATGTTGTTGTAGCAAAGAAACTAATCTTAAAGGCAAATCTTCATTCATTTCACACACTGAAGAATGGAATTCTGAATTTACTGAATTGGCTGCCATAGAAAGATTAGTCAAGCTACAGGACACGCTAGGTAACTAGAGAAGAGTAATTCTGTTCTTTAACATAAATTGCAGCCATGCCACCACATGTTGTGATCCCTCCATTTACAGGTTAATGACAGGTAGGCAGGTCAAGGCTAGGATGAGATCTCAAAGGAACTCCTAGGTGCTCTCAGAATTACCATAGCGTTGGATATTCTTCCTTTTGAGTCAGTACTGAAGTGATAGCCTAGCGTGTAACCCATAGGATTATTTTGCTAGCTATTATATCCTACTAATCCAGCCAGCTGAATCAAACAACATGTTTCTTTTCCTGAAATTAACCTATTTCATTCTTATATTTTATCAGTATTACTTCCTTGGAATTTAGGATGTGTTGAGGCATGTGTTTCCTAACAATAAGTTTTGCTGAAATGGAAGAAACCTACTGGTCTGTAAGATCCGGTAAGATCTGCTATATAGCAAAAAGTATAATCAGTTAAGAATATGTCAGCATAAAAACTGGCAACCTTTGGCACAGATAAGAATGGTCCCTGAACTTTGGGGAACCAAAGGGAGGAACTATCCACATCACTCAACAGGTTTATCTGGCATCCACAACCAGTTGGTAACCGCAGGGTACACCACAACCTGGAGGTCACCAAAAGAGTCTAGGTTGGCCGTTTTGGAGTGAGATAATCCTTATTAATATATTTAGAAAATAAGTGTCATAATCCACTAACCTATAGGAGAAGGGTACCCATAAATTTCTTAGGGTATGGAAATAAGATTTGGGTATAGTAAGTTGGGCCTGAATTACATAGTCTCAAGATTCTATAAAATACCTTGTAAGGAAGAGTCAGGAGGCTCTGCTAGCTCCTGAAGCTTTGGTTTCTTGGAGTGCTTTTTCCAGTTTTCCTATATTCTAGAGACTATCTATTCTATCTTCTATCACGCTATACTATACTGCACAAGCTGAGCTGATAACTACTCAACATTCCTAACTATTGGGGAAGCCAGCACCATTGTGTTGTCGGGCATGCCAGGAGTCAGGCTTGTCCTTCACCTCCTATTATCGGGTCCTCAAGGAAGGGTGTGAGTATGTTAGGTTAAGGCACTTATAATAGGAATGTTACCACCAGAAGTTTTGGAATTCTTCTAATGTTTTGCAATTATACATTTCATAGCATTTATTATTCTTATGTTAATTTCAAAGTTTTTATCTGTTTGGTATTGTCCTCAGTGTACCTGTTCTTGCCAAGCACCCTGAGAGTCCTCTCCTGATATAGAACTCTGAGTTCTTGAGCTCTGTAGTCTGAATTGGATAAGAACCTATAAATCTTCTGGTCGGATGCAATCAGTGGCGAGCCATAACAACTAACCCATCAAATTCAGGTCAACAAGCATTCCATGAAGAGGCAATGTGCCACTGGCGGTCTTTCAAATGAGAGATCATGTCACTGGCCATAAGAGATTCCAGGGGACTATTTGCAAGAGTAGTAGTGTTAACCATGATCAGCTGACGTATTTTTCACCTACCTGCAATTCCCCACTATAGTTAAATCTGTATACAATACAATCATTTTGCACTGGCACAGGATCAGTTACTCCTTTTGTAAGTAAATCATGGCTTTGCCTCAGCATTTATGCAGCAGGAGAAGCTCAGCGTCCTTGGACCATTTCTGCTATTGTGCTCATTTCTCAAATGAGGGGTATGGAGGTCAGCAGTCCAGCCATCTAGCTGTCTAGTACCTATCCCATCTAGTATAAAAAACACTGGGCATGAATCATGATTTGCAGTGCTCCATCAACAAGTTTTTACCTTTCCGTTTGTTACATGTATGCATAGACAGATTCCTGCACCCCACTCCTCTGCCCTGGATTCCTCCCTTATCAAAATTCGTAACTGTTAGCAACTGTTGGTGTTCACATGAAATGTTTGTCAAAAATATTTCATTGAGTTTTCAGAGTGGAGTTAGTAATAATGGTAGACGGTGCCAGACTGGCAGCCCTGGAGAAGTCCTCTGAGCTACAGCAGAGGAATAGGAGCAGTGCAGGCTCCTGCCTTTCCACCGTGCCTATATGTTTCAAGCCTGATTAAACTAGAGAGGCTATTGAAGCAGAGAGTTCAGGCGCCATGATTTTAAAAAAAAAAAAGCAGCACATTTTTATTTCTGTTTCTTTCTAGCACAGGACCAAAGGGTATCAACATGGACTTCTGAGGGTGAGCCTTCTGCAGAGGGTGTGGTCTGGTGTGCCAGAATAAAAGAAAGAGAAACATGCGTTCCAACCCACTAAGTAACAGCAGCTGAATCAAGAAAGTAGGGTCCCTTGAGGACAATTTGCTATATGATCCTTATTTCTGTATCTAGTGCCTCACTAGCACAGAAGGTTTCCATTGGTTAAATATTAACAGCCATGAAGTGGGAATCAGTTCTCCATTGTTCTATACCAGTGATTGACTGCATCAGATTCTTACCTTTCGGGCATTGCTGCCTCACTTTCCCCTTCTTTGGTTAGTGGTCTGAAGTATCTTTCAATGACTTGGTGATTGGGGTTTAGCCCTGCAGCCAAACCTCAGTAAGTGTCCTTCCCTTTCAAGGACAACAGAATGCAAGCACAGATCCAAACCTTTGACAAAAAACAAAGCCAGCCAGTGAGGTCTGAAGCTTAACAGTCTTTCCTCCCTTTGGATTTCAGAAGTATCTCTGAACCTCTTGAAGCAGAGGTGTCCACACACTACCTCTCTCAGCAGCACCCCAGCGCAACAGTTTGAGCAGCCCCATGTCAACTGGGGAAACAATTTGCTCTCCCTAAGCTAGAGAGCTTTTTCAATGGGCCAAGGAGGGTCAGCTGATAGTCCTTTGGTGCCCACCAGCATATGGGTCTGCCCCAGTCTTGTTGATATGGGGACTAAAGGGAGGATACCTTGCTGCAAGCCCCATCTTGAAGCCACTAAACAAACAGTACACCTCCAATCTACACCCGGGGGGTATTGCCCCAGGTTCTTTTTCCTGCTTCACTCCTCTCTTGGGTCATTCTACAACCTCTCTCCTCCACCCAAGCCTTTCCTGCAGTACTTCTCTTCCTTAGGCTTCACCTCCAATTCCTAGATAATTCTTACTAGCCATAAATGTAGTCCTGAACTCCAGTCACATGGTTCCTTCCTGGTCATGTAATCTAAACTACATCCGGTCCCACCTGCGGACCACATCTCCCAGAAATTCCTTGCCTTCATGGGCCAGGACTTTGAGTAGGGTTACCACCTGGCTGGGTTTTTTTATGGATTTGCCAGTTGCCAGACAAATAATTTAATCTGACAGGGTTTTTTTTTTGTAGGTCAAAAGATTTGCATTATTATCACAATACACTGTGATATCTAATATTAAAAGTTTCTGTGTACCGCTAAAGAGGCTGCAGTGTTCCCACTTCTGCACTTTAACCAATAACAGATCAAAACTGTTGAAAATACAGCAGCTGTCTGCCCACCAACATGCAAGTGCATCACGTGTGTGTGAGAGAGGGTTTGAGTCATTCAAGAGTGAGGAGATGTGTGAGGCATACTAAATAATGGAAGACCAGGGCGATGGTGCAAGTGCCCTACTACACTATGGAAAACCCCCCAACAACCTCAACTCAGAAACTGCACATTCGATGACAACAGGCTAAATGAAACAGGCTACAAAGACTTGCTGCAAAATGTGCTGATAAAACAAATGCCCATTTGTTATCAATCTTATCTATAGGAGTTCTCTCTCCACATGCTATTAATGGCTGTTGAAGGGGTGGGGTGGGGCAGTTGTGGAGTCGCTTTGTGGTTGGATTACAGTGGGCTTGCCTTGTGCAGGGATGGGGTGTTGGGTTTTTTTGGAGGCAGGTTGCATTTCAAAGGTGGTAACACGATTTATGAGGCACCTGTTCATTAGCAGTCCAGTTTGGACAAGTCATTTAACCTTCTTATGCTTCCATTTGCCCATCTGTACAGCAAGAATAATACCTATCTCAGGGGTGTTATGAAGCCTACTTCTCTCATATTTATAAAATGCTTTTACATCACAGCCCTGGTATTAGTATATGGTGGAGTGTTACTATTGTTTTCCCAACTCCCCAGGACCCTTTCGTTAGGAATGGCACCTTCTTTAAGTTATACAAATTATTTCAGGAGTGTGTGTGAAAGTAAAGATTAAGAGCTCTGTAAACAGGAAACATTTCTCAGGAAATGGTCATTTTTATTCTCTAGGAACATTTGATCCCAACTTTCTTGAAGTAGCATCCCTTTCTCCACTGACAGCTTCACCTCTAATCATGGAAGGGTATCTGTGGTGCCTATTTCCTGCCATGTGTGACAGTTTGTTTAAAGACTTTCAGGAACACAACTGGCCTATTTGCTCTGGCCTTTTAGCCAAGAAATTTAAGGGGTTTTTAATGCCAGGTCGAACCAAAACAGTAAAGAAAATGCAGTGTGATCCAATCACAGAGACAATTTTTTCAATCCTCACCAAACCCAATGCTACTTCATTTTATTTGACTGTTTTAAACACATCCAGTCAATATTTCAGAAAAGACATCAATCAATGCAGAAAACTTTTTCAATCACTGGAAAAGGGAAAAAAAATACCACCAGCGCATGCCTTCAATTTTCCTCTCTGAACTGTGCACTGAAGCCACTATGCACCACACTTACAACAGACTCAAAACAGCTGGCAAAGATAACCCTCCTGTCACAAAGTGACACTGGCCCTTTAAGAGGGAGCAGGGCCAGTTGCTCACTCCGGCTGGGCTCCAGAGGGAAGGGAGACCCAGTTCTGGGTTGCCAGCATCGGTCAGGAAAAAGGGAGGTGAGAGCTGTCTGGTCAGTCAGGAGAGGCAGGGGAGAAAGTCAGGAGATTGGCAGGTCAGAGCTGCCAGAGGCCAGGAGACTGCAGAATTTCCTGAAGGAAGCTGTAGGAAGTTCCTGGGGAAGGCAGGAGAGCAGCAAAGGGGGTTGTCTGACTTCTGAGGTATAGCCAAGGACTGGAAAGGGCTGAAGGCAGAGGAACAGCAGAGGGATTTATCTGCTGTCATCTTCACCCTAGAGAGCTGGACCCAGGGGAACAGTTAGAGGGCACGTAGAGGGGTGGATGCTCCCTTGGTGAGGATGATCTCTCAACAGAGAGACCAGGGGTTTCCCGCCAGGATTGTAATCCAGCTGGTAAAACTGGGGAGGCTGTCCTGGCAGAGGACCAGTGAAAAGCCAGGGCTAGTGGAAGACAATGGAGCATGGGGCACGGAGTAACTTGATATCTTGGGATTTTAAAGAACTATATGCAGAGGGGTGATAAATAGACTTTACGGTGGGGATGATGTTTTGAGCTCCTTACATTATGTTTTGGTAATAAATGAACCCCAACGAGGGGTATTATAGAGGGAAGAAAGCGTGTGGTAGAATTATTGGGGACTCTTCAAGGGGAAACTGAGGCAGATGTAGCGGTCATGCTGCAGTCTGCTGTAGGAGGATGCTCTAGGTGGGGCCACCCTATGACATCTCCACTTTCCAGAGTTATGATGTGACTTACTACCAGATCTGCATTTCACACCAGCAGGTGGCGCCACAGTGGATGGCAACAAAATAGGAATGACTTCCCTGGAAGTATTTTTTCTGGGATCAGTGCATCAAGCAGCTTAGCTGGAATACTGGCCTGACTTGGACGAGCTGCCCTGCTACCCACCCTTGCACTCTGGCCATGCACCCTCTCACCTCAACACAATTTCCCCCACCCTCCAGTCCACACAGGAATGCCCCTACATCAGGGACAAGGGCGGCTAGTCGGGGCAGCCCGAGCGCCGTTAACATCAGCCCTGTGCCCTGCTTGGGGAATCTGTTGTAAAGCAGTTTCAAATCCCCTTTGCACCACTGCAATGGCACAGAGGGGACTTATGAGGAGCCAAGGATCTGCCCCTCAGTGCTTAGTGGAAGCTGGCCTTTGTTTGATTTTACTGCTAGGCTCCCACTCTGTGTAAACAAGCTTCTTTTTCCTTTTGCTTAGGTTGATGCTATTTAAATCTCTCTATCTATATCAACTCACCTGGTGTTTGCTTACCACTCTTGTGTGTTGCCCCTTCTATGTGCTTTCTTAACAAATGGATTTGTCTTCATTTATTAATAAAGCTCTGAGTTGCTGAGGCGGATGTCTGACACCTGGTGCTATTCTTTCCAAAGGAGTACCTCTATGAAAGCCAGCTGTTAGAAGCTGATCCCGTCATCTACTGGTCCAGGTACTTCAATGGCCTTCATTACCATAATATCCACATTAGCCTGAACCCTTAGGAGAAACATACAATGAGACTGCATTAGCAGCCTCCTGTAGAGCCAAAGTAGCAACAGCAAGTTAATAATATGGTGGCATAGTCAAATACTCCCACAGTTCCCTGGAAGGGGTAGTCAACTTCAGAGCTCCCTGAGGACACTGATATCTAAGTGGGGTCTGTTCTACAAGCCATCCAGATGCTGGTGGTAAAAATTGATTCATATGCTCCTTGTATGCCTTATTTAAAGCACACTTCTGACATGCATAGTGAATAAGACCATTTGAAATTCCCCAGGGACACTCAAATGTTACAGACTATGTTTGGTAGCTCCACAGTCTTAAAATGTGAAGTGATAAAAGGTGAAGACAGAAACGTGAGAACAGCTACCAGCTTCCAGGTCTCACCATAGGAAAGTCTGAAAAGTCTTATTACTGCCATTAGGAAATAAATTTCAGCTGCCTTGAAGATGTATTCAATCTTCTCACCTACCTCCTAAGAGTCCAGATCCCTTTAAAAGTAGCCACTATGAGAAAATGAGGTAGTGAAAGAGTAGGTTCCCTCCCTTCCCCTACACTCCTGCTACCGATCTTTCCCGATATTTCTAGAGCTACAAAAACTCGGAGGAAGAGACTTAACTGTAAAAACTAATTATGTTCCCCTTAAATTGTGTGTCCATATTATCTTTGGCAAGATTAGATCTTCTGTCTTCTCTTTTTACAACCATTCAAAGCAATGGATTGGTGCCAATAGGAGAGAGTCAAAGGCAGAGACAAAAGAAGAATGCTGTGCATGGCTCAGAAGAAGATTTGATGAGAAACTAATTCCACCTCTTATTTTTCTTTTACATCTGTTTGTAAAATTTAACTGTATCTCTGCTTCTTGGAAATAGAAGACTTGCAAGCTCCTAATGTTGCACTATGTTGTGCACAGTAAAATATTTGCTTTCCTGCATGGATATATCATACCATCCAGCAATTGCTTGGTGTGCTCTCTCTGGTGTGAGTGTGTGTTTTAAATTTTTGATTGTGTTTTGGCTCAATAGAGGTTCTGCAGACTGGACAATTTTTTATTCATGAATTCTGGCTAGAGCTGGGCAAAAAGTTTTCATAGAATACTTTTTGGCAAATAAATAAATAAATGCTGATTTGGCTTACACCAGAACATGTCAGGAATGTGTGCCTTTTGTTGACTAGTTCCAGATAAGAACAGAAAAAAAAAAAAAAAAGCCACCGCACATCCACCCCTATGGTTTTTGGTTTTTTTTAAAAAAAATAAGCTTTGTAGTGATATTTTGGGGAAAAAAATTGCTTTTTTGTTAGAAATGAATTCTGAAAGTAACATTTTGTTTCAGGCTGAATGGAATGGTTCATTCAGCCCCAAACAATTTTTTCCCCAGACTTTGGCACGCAGCCCATCAGGGAAATCCACTGGCAGGCTCGGATGGTTTGTTTACCTGCAGCGTTCGCAGGTTCAGCCGATCGCAGCTCCCACTGGCCACAGTTCACCGTTCTAGGCCAATGGGGGCTGCAGGAAGTGGTGGCCAGCACATCCCTTGGCCTGCACTACTTCCTACAGCCCCCATTGACCTGGAACGGCAAACCGCGGCCAGTGGGAGGTGCAGTCGGCTGAACCTGCGAACGCTGCAGGTAAACAAACCATCCTAGCCTGCCAGTGGATTTCCCCGATGGGCTGCATGCCAAAGGTTGCCGATCCCTGGATTAGGGTCTAATGTCTATTTTCTTTTCCATAAGTGTTCCTTATTATGAGGTAAGATCATGGCTTACTGTATGTGCCCATAGCATGGATTACAACCTGGGAAAGAGGCAGGCCTGTGAGGCTGCTATGCTCACTCACCACACATACACAGGTGGAGGAGCAAAGATATGGAGTGGGCAGAGCTGTGACTACCAACACAAAGGAAAAGTAAACTGTGCCAGGTAAAGGGCATGTGAAGATTATTTTTTTCTTTCGAGCAAGAGGGGAACCAGGGAACAAATGGTGACTGAGACACAATGCCCTTGCTTTGCTCTGGGGCAGGCCCGCCATGCACTATTCCATATTCAAGGCTTGAGGTAGCTCCTCAGTGAAACCCTACTCTATCTTTAGCAATATGGATAAGTACAATGACATGTCTGCAGCATTGCCAATCTCAAAGGTTCAAATATCAGGAAATGGACCTCAAAAATCATGATTGCCCCCCATACCGACCATGATTTTAAAAATTGTATATTTGGTTTGTCTTGATTTTTGGCCCACCCCCAGTACGTGGGACAATTCATTTTTCCAGTGCTCCCAAATGTATTAAAGTGATTTTGGCCCTTGCTGCAGATACTCTCATTCCCACAGCTGACTGTCCCCCTGCTCAGCAATTAATTCTGACTGCACATCAATTTTGTGCCCCTAGATTCACTCCGTTTCTCCTATGTTTCTTCACCCTCCTCTCCCAGACCTAGTAAGCAGGAGGAGAGGGCTACAGGAGGGTTACCTTCTTCCCCTTTCAGCTGGTGATACGGTTGGGGCGCATCTCCAGGGCCTCTTCACCCCTCTCTGCCCCTTGCCAGGCCTCCTTCTGCTACTTCCTGTCCTCCTGTGACAATGGTATCTGTTCCTGAGGGGTGAGGAATGGGGAGAGATCTCTTCCTGTTTCCTGCAGCAGCTCTGATGGGCTCTCTTCCCCAGAAGCCAGGGCAGTGAGGAAGGCAGCGATTCAGGGAGGGTTTCCCCACAGACACACCTGAAATTCCCAAGAGGGCAGGAGCTTCCTTAACTGAGTGTAAGTCTGGCTCCAGCCCCAGACAAACCATCAAAGCCATCATGAGAAAGTGGTCTTGGAGTTTTTAGAAATTCAGTTCTTTGGGACAGATACTGCTTCCTTTTTCTTTTGGTAGCAAGTTTCCCCTGACTAATAGTGTTGGCGAGTTAAATACTGATGAAAGTTGCAAGACAGCTCTTGAAAATGAACCCCAGTATCCAGTGGGCAGACACTATAAGCAGAGTTACAAGAGGTTCCCTACCACTCATTACCAGCGTCCTCATCATACCTCAGAAGAATCCTCTTGGGTAGGAAAAGTCAGTTTCATTTCCTTACCTTAGCCTCAGAAGAGGCTACCAATAAGAGTGTGAATTAGTAACAAACATTACAGCAGGATTGTAACACTGATTTAATGACTGCTTTAATGGCTCATTATCAAGGTAGATAACCTGTATTTGCAGCACCATGGCTCAGACCCCCTAACTCCTGAGCTAGAAGGATAACTCTGTTAGGAGTTGATTATCTCCCAAGCCACCAGGGGAGGTCATAAGCCTTAATCAGTAGGTAGCTGCTACCTATCCATTAGGAATTGGACTGACACCATCAACTTATTCACACAGGCCACCAAAAAAGCTAATCAGATAAGAACTTTCAATTGCTACCAGTCTTGGACAGATTCAAGACGGAGACCTGGAAATGATAAGGCTATTTTTTTTCTGACCTAGTTAACGACTGGCTTCAAAGATCTTTCTCAGTCACTGACATAAGATTCTACTGCCCACACCTCACCCCAAATTCAGTTTTATTGCTAATACCACTTTTTGGTTTCTTTTGAAAAAGAGTGCCAATGCATACTGTAATTCCATTGTGAGAGCTGGAAGACAGTCACAAACGTAATCCATTTTGGCACAGTGGCTGAGACAGATGTACCTTGACTCCACAAAAGAGGTTCTCAGATGATTCAATTGACTTGTTAACAAATAGATTTACTAAAACAACAAGAAGCCCAGTGGCACCTTAAAGACTAACAGATTTATTTGGGCATAAGCTTCCGTGGGTAAAAAAACCACTTCTTCAGATGCATGGAGTAAAAATTACAGATTCAGGCATTATATATACACTGACACATGAAGAGAAGGGTGTTTCCTGACAAGTGGAGAACTAGTGTTGACAGGGCCAATTTGATCAGGGTGGATGTAATCCACTCCCAATAATTGATGAGGAGGTGTCAATTTCGGGAGAGGCAAAGCTGCTTTTGTAATGAGCCAGCCACTCCAGTCTCTATTCAAGCCCAAATTAATGGTGTTAAATTTGCAAATGAATTTTAATTCTGCGGTTTCTCTTTGAAGTCTGTTTCTGAAGTTTTTTTGTTCAAGTATAGCTACTTTTAAATCTGTTATAGAATGTCCAGGAAGATTGAAATGTTCTCCTCCTGGCTTTTGCATGTTACCATTCCTGATGTCCGATTTGTGTCCATTTATTCTTTTACGTAGGTACTGTCCAGTCTGGCCAATGTACATGGCAGAGGGGCATTGCTGGCACATGGATGACATATATAACATTAGTGCAGGTGGATGAGCCCTGATGGTGTGGCTGATGTGGTTGGGTCCTCTGATGATGTCACTAGATTTAATGAAATTAGTACATATGTGATGCACTCAAAGAGGGAAAGTTTCTCTCTCAGTTCCAAGCCTTAAATTTTCAGCTATAAAGGTGCTGTTTCAACTATCCCCAGTATCACAGCAGTGGCCCATAGATAATTGTCTCAAACTACACACAATATGGAGAGCTAGACAGGATTGTCAAAATGATTTTGTTTCTGAGGTTTATTACCTTGTTAAGTTTTTTTTTATAAGAAAAAGATTAAATCATAGGCCTGATCTATGTATTTCATTAGGCTTCTAATCCTTAAAGAATCACTAATGCAACTGGCCAGTGAAATGCATTCAATCATAGTACAGTCATATTGACCATAATAATCTCTTAATTATGTCAGACTGGAATAGAGCATAGGAGCTGTGCTGTAAATTACATTCCAAAACTCTTTTAAACTTCAACATAAAAAGAAAGTGAGTGCAAAGGCAACTTTGATTACTTTCAGTATGCATGAATGAGAGAAGACATAAGTCTACTGAGCTATTCACCAAAAAGTGAATTGGATTTTAAAAGTCACTA
The DNA here is from genome assembly GCF_965140285.1 of Lepidochelys kempii. Classification (NCBI taxonomy): domain Eukaryota; kingdom Metazoa; phylum Chordata; order Testudines; family Cheloniidae; genus Lepidochelys; species Lepidochelys kempii. Next base: position 23,482,762 of record NC_136392.1, on the reverse strand, counting down.
TTCATATTGTTGTATTCTATTACATAAAATTACCTGATATTGTTTCTGTTTCCATAGCAGATAATGTAAACTACTGCCACCATCACATCAACAAAGATCAATATTTAGCAAATATCAGATCAAGAAATGAATAATTTGATAACCCTGCCAAACAGCTGATTTATTGTTACATTTAAACTACTTCAATAAACGAGCCCCAAAAAAGCAGCACTCCCAATCCACAAGAATAAATAAGCTACCTACCACCACGTGTCTGATAACTCACAGCTCTACTAAAAACACTACTTGAAACCTTTTATATATAAATTAGAAAATACAAATTTAGTGATTCTGAAGAATTAAAAAGTTACAAAAAAAAAACAAAAACAAACCAACCAAGCACTCGCAAGTTAGGAAATACCAGAATAAATGTTGCCCATTCACAGACCTAATTCAGCCCCCTTGTGTGCATGTATTATGATGGAGGGACTACCTGTGAAAAGTTTGGTGAAAATGACTTGCCCAGCAGCAACTTGATAATAGAGGGAGGGACTGAATCCAAGGCTCGAGGGCAGCATTCAAATGCCCTGACTACAAGACCCATCCTTTCTCTTCCTACTATCCCCTGCCTCGTCCACTACAAGCCATCCAACTTGTGCAATAAACGAGGCATACAAACCAATTCCTTCAGTATACAACTCTGATTCATCCCAAGAGCAGATCAGCCCTGTGCACTGAATGAGGTAAGGGTCTTGCAGTAAAAAAAGAATATGGGATCATATTATTAAAGACTGTATCATAATACAGAAGAGGTCTGACTTAAATTTAACATAAGAATGGCCATATTAGGTCAGACCAATGGTACATCTAGCCCTATATCCTGTCTCCTGACTCGCCAGTGCCAGATGCTTCAGATGGAGTGGTTTCAGTTCATCCTGGCATTTTCTAACTTGAGAGTGCTTGACTTTGCAACATTTTAATCCCTAATTTTGTATTTCCTAGTTTCTTATTGTTTAGTTTATAGATGAGAGCAAACTTAGCTAACGTTAAACCAAGTTTATTGTGAATTTCCTTTGGATTTTTTAATACAAAAAATTTTATATATGTGCAATTGTTATTTTCAAAGTATATTTTAGTGCCATTATCATCTTTGTGAAGCAGAATCTCCATATTTCACCACTCTGTGTCATGTTGAACAATGTATTGCAAGTACTAAAGTAAACTGTATTCAAAACAAAAACATTTCAAAATATAACTTCACTTTTACTGCAAGTTCTAAATGACTTTTTTAAAAATTTTGAAACAGAAAACTGAGTAGGGACTTAATATATAAGCAGGAAATTAAAACTATTATAAAGGTAAATATTCAGAAAGCCATAATCCTTGATCCGTCCATAGCATATAAACTATACATGAAAAGGAGCTGGAATTTTGTATCTTAATTTAATGTAATCTTGTTTTGAGGAAAGTAAAACAATTATCCTTTGGGGGGAAAACAGTGTAATTTACCACAGGACAAACCCAAAGGAGTACAGCAGGAGCTTATCCAAACTCTGTCTGTTTTCATTGCATTGCTTCCCATGACCCAATCTTTGTTTTAATGTTATGGTAGTCTGAGGGAAATCGGTTATCAAAAGCAGGCAGCGCCATGACAACCAGGCAATAGGGACTTTCCTCAAATATGCAAATGAGCTGGAGGGACTGGATGATTGTCTGGGATGTTCCTATGCGACTGCTCAGGTAGCAGTAAATGTGCATTGCACTGGGGAAAAAAATATTGGGCTTTTCCAGCATTTTAATTTTCCTAAATTTCTTCACATAAAACCACACTGGGGTTCTCTCTCCATGCAATAATTAGTAGCTGAAATTTCATTCAAATTCATCACGTTTACAAAACAGGGTTCTGAAAAAAAAGGCACCAACTCTGTAAAAACAGAAAATTCTAACAATTTATGATCTTGCTACTGTGAGACCATAATAATAAATAACTTGCATTCTGTGAGACAACTTGTGGGGAGGGAGAAGGGGAGAATGAAATGCACTGAAAATTATTTGTTGAGCTGGTCTTGGAAGTGGCCTCATGAGTCAGAGCATCAACTCTGTAGAAAGTAGGGAAGTTTCTATACATTTCATGATCTCTGACTGAACGTCTCCATTTATTTGTTAAGGCCACCCTATTTGGAGGACTTGAATGAACAGCCGTTTACCACTTTTAATAGTTGCATTTGTCTCTGCATTCGTGGGTTTTATTAATCTATGCCTAATACTGCAAAAGTAAACAGAGTGAGGTAATAAGCATCCATTATTTGAAAGGTTCCCACATGCTAACTGTATTAGCTTTACTGAGGAACAGCTTAGTTTTGTCACTGTAGTGAGTAGGTGCCATCTGGAGAGCACACCAGGTGCCCAATTCTCTCTTCCTTACCCTCACAGCTAGACAGGCTGCAAATAATATTTACTCAGATCAACAGGAGTTGCTTACATCACAGAATGGGAGGAGATTTGAATTTAGGAACCAAATCAGGTCAGCAATATGGTGCTATTTTTATGGAAGATAACATATCTTCACTTTAGGCCTATTGGTCCTTGTTTTACTCCTTAGGCTATTTTTTCCTCTCAATTATTCCAGTACAGCTTGATTGAATTGGACTCAATGAGTCCCCTCTAAATTTCTTTCTAACAATTTTCCTCCTTATGTGCTAAACTCTAATCTCAGATACATTCAGGTTCAAATCCCACTAGGAACTGGCCCAAAACTTTGCCCATAAAGCAGAGGGAGGCACTAGGGTTTTTTGAAAATTGAAAAAGTATAATGAGCTTTTTTTTTGGCACATTATTTTCATAGATATTAAGGTGAGAAGGGACCATTATGATCATCTAGTCTGACCTCCTGCACAATGCAGGTCACCAAATCTCACCCACCCACTCCTGCAATAAACCTCTCACCTACGTCTGAGCTATTGAAGTCCTCAAAATCATGGTTTAAAGACTTCAAGGTGCAGAGAATCCTCCAGCATGTGACCCGTGCCCCATGCTGCAGAGGAAGGCGAAAAACCCCCAGAGCCTCTGCCAATCTGCCCTGGAGGAAAATTCCTTCCTGACCCCAAATATGGCGATCAGCTGAACCCTGAGCATGTGGGCAAGATTCACCAGCCAGATACCCAGGAAAGAATTCTCTGTAGTAACTCAGATCCTATCCCGTCTAACATTCCATCACAGGCCATTGGGCCTATTTACCATGAATAGTTAAAGATCAATTAATTGCCAAAATCATGTTATCCCATCATACCATCTCCTCCATAAACTTATTGAGTTTAATCTTGAAGCCAGATAAGTCTTTTGCCCCTACTGCTTCCCTTGGAAGGCTGTTCCAGAACTTCACTCCTCTGATGGTTAGAAACCTTCGTCTAATTTCAAGTCTAAACTTCCCAATGACCAGTTTATATCCATTTGTTCTTGTGTTCACATTGGTACTGAGCTTAAATAATTCCTCTCCCTCTCTGGTATTTATCCCTCTGATACATTTATAGAGAGCAATCATATCTCCCCTCAACCTTCTTTTGGTTAGGCTAAACAAGCCAAGCTCCTTGAGTCTCCTTTCATAAGACGGGTTTTCCATTCCTCGGATCATCCTAGTAACCCTTCTCTGTACCTGTTCCAGTTTGAATTCATCCTTCTTAAACATGGGAGACCAGAACTGCACTCAGTATTCCAGAGGAGGTCTCACCAGTGCCTTGAAAAAAGGTACTAACACCTCCTTATCTCTACTGAAAATACCTCGCCTGATGCATCCCAAGACCACATTAGCTTTTTTCACGTCCATATCACATTGGTGGCTCATAGTCATCCTGTGGTCAACCAATACTCCAAGGTCCTCCTCCTCCGTTACTTCTAATTGATGCGTCCCCAGCTTATAACTAAAATTCTTGTTATTAATCCCTAAATGCATGACCTTACACTTCTCACTATTAAATTTCATCCTATTACTATTACTCCAGTTTACAAGGTCATCCAGATCCTCCTGTATGATATCCCGGTCCTTCTCTAAATTGGCAATACCTCCCAGCTTTGTATCATCCGCAAACTTTATTAGCACACTCCCACTTTTTGTGCTGAGGTCAGTAATAAAAAGATTAAATAAGATTGGTCCCAAAACCGATCCCTGAGGAACTCCACCGGTAACCTCCCTCCAGCCTGACAGTTCACCTTTCAGTATGACCCGCTGTAGGCTCCCCTTTAACCAATTCCTTATCCACCTTTCAATCATCATATTGATCCCCATCTTTTTCAATTTAACTAATAATTCCCCATGTGGCACCGTATCAAACGCCTTACTGAAATCTAGGTAAATTAGATCCACTGTGTTTCCTTTGTCTAAAAAAAAATCTGTTACTTTCTCAAAGAAGGAGATCAGGTTGGTTTGGCATGATCTACCTTTTGTAAAACCATGTTGTATTTTGTCCCATTTACCATTGACCTCAATGTCCTTAACTACTTTCTCCTTCAAAATTTTTTCCAAGATCTTGCATACTACAGATGTCAAACTAACAGGCCTGTAGTTACCCAGATCACGTTTTTTCCCCTTTCCTTCCTTTCTTAAAAACAGGAACTATGTTAGCAATTCTCCAGTCATATGGTACAACCCCTGAGTTTACAGATTCATTAAAAATTCTTGCTAATGGGCTTGCAATTTCATTTGCCAATTCCTTTAATATTCTTGGATGAAGATTATCTGGGCCCCCCCGATTTAGTCCCATTAAGTTGTTCGAGTTTTGCTTCTACCTCAGATATGATATCTGCCTCCATATCCTCATTCTCATCTCATGCTACCATTATCCCTAAGATCCTCATTAGCCTCATTAAAAACTGAGGCAAAGTATTTGTTTAGATATTGGGCCATGCCTAGATTACCCTTGACCTCCACTCCATCCTCAGTGTTTAGCGGTCCCACTTCTTTCTTGGTTTTCTTCTTATTTATATAGCTATAGAACCTTTTACTATTGGTTTTAATTCCCTTTGCAAGGTCCAACTCTACTTGACTTTTAGCCTGTCTCACTTTATCCCTACATGTTCTGACCTCAGTACAGTAGCTTTCCTTGCTGATCCCTCCCATCTTCCACTCCCTGTATGCTTTCTGCTTTTTCTTAATCAACTCTCTGAGATGCTTGCTCATCCAGCTTGGTCTACAACTCCTGCCTATGAATTGTTTCCCCTTTCTTGTGATGCAGGCTTCCGATAGATTCGGGAGCTTTGACTTGAAGTAATCCCAAGCCTCCTCCGCCTTTAGATCCATAAGTTCTTCAGTCCAATCCACTTCCCTAACTAAATTTCCTTAATTTTTGAAAGCCAGCCCTTTTGAAGTCAAAAACCCTAGTCGCAGATTTATTTTTGTTTATCCTTCCGTTCAGTTTGAACTGAATTAGCTCATGATCACTTGAAACAAGGTTATCCCCTACAACCATTTCTTCTAGGGAGGTCCTCACTACTCACCAAAGCCAAACCTAAAATGGCATCCCCTCTTGTCGATTCAGCAACTACTTGATGAAGGAATCCATCAGCTATCGCATCTAGGAAAATCTGAGCCCTTTTATTATTACTAGCACTTGTCCTCCAGTCTATATCTGGAAAGTTAAAGTCTCCCATGATCACGCAGTTTCCATTAGTATTTACTTCATTAAAAACATTAAAGAGGGCTCTATCCATATCCAAATTAGATCCCGGTGGTCTATAGCTCACCCCAAGCACTATCACAGGGGAGGCTCTAGTAGTTTTCTTCCCCAATGTGATTTCTGCCCAGACGCACTCTGTCTTATCCATTCCATCGCTTCTTATTTCTTTACGTTCTACCTCATCATTGATAGACAATGCTACTCCACCACCTTTACCTTTACTTCGGTCTTTCCTAAACAGCACAGACCCTTCAATACCCGTAGTCCAGTCATGACGACTATTCCACCAGGTCTCTGTTCTCCCTAGAATATCTGGTTTCACTTCCTGCACCAGTAGCTCTAGTTCCTCCATTTTGTTACCTAGGCTCCTCGCATTGGTGTACAAACATCTTCATTTTTGCTGTTTGGCCTCACTCACATTCTATACCCTATTAGGCCCGGACATTCTACCGCCAGTATAACCTATTAGGCTGGTATCCACACTGCCCTTCCTCCTTATGTCCGTTCTCCTACCCATGGCTGTATCCTTTCTTACTTTGTTTTCTTCCCTCTCAATGTTAAAATTCAGCATGGAGATTACCTGGACATCTCCCAACCATCTCCCCCAAATTCCTAGTTTAAAGCTCTCTTAATCAGTTGTGCCAGCCTCCATCCTAGAAGTCTATTTCCTTCCCTACTCAGATGAAGTCCATCCCGAGAGAACTGTCCTCGGTCCATGAATGCCTCCCAGTGGCCATACATCCTGAAGACCTCCTTATAGCACCACTGCCTTAGCCATCTGTTGATAGTCATAATCTTGTCACACCTTTGTTGCCCTTCTCTAGGAACAGGCAGAATCCCACTGAAGATCACCTCAGCCTTGATTTCCTTAAGCGTCTTCCCCAGCCTGGCATAGTCTCCCTTGATACGTTCCAGCGAGACTCTACCGGTATCATTTGTTCCCACATGAAGGGCAATCAGTGGATTCTTTCCCGCTCCCTTTAGGATCCTCTTCAACCTCAGGTCCACATCTCGTATCTTAGCACCTGGAAGACAGCACACCCTTCTATTCTCTGGATCAGCTCTGGTTACAGGCCTGTCCATTCTTCTCAGTAAGGAGTCCTCGATCACATAGGCCTGCTTTTTCCTGGTGACGGTGTGATTCTCCGGTCTATCCCCTGTTCCCTCTGGCTGCAAGTTCTTTCCATTCCTATTCTCCCTTGTAATCCTCTTCAACCCATCCTGTATCCTACTGGGGCTCATATTTGGTGTAGTCTCCATAGGACTAGCCATTCTTCTCATCAGCTTATGAAGAAGATCGCTTAAAAAGGTTTCCTGTGGACTGATATCATTTGCTATGCTCTAACATCAGCAGATGTGCAGGGCTTTCAGTCATTGTACGCAACCTTTTCTTATTAAAAAAAACTTGGTTTTGTTTACCTCTGTCCTTGAATGTTTGTGACTGGATATTATCTTTCTGGTCCTCTTTCTTCTCTGCTGTGCTTGATAATGCACATCCGGAGTTCTTCCTGCAGATGCTTCATTTTTGTTTGCCACAAGGTCTTCTATTGGGCCAATTTCTGCTGGTGAGAGAGAGGCAAGCTTTTGAGCTTACACAGAGCTCTTTGTTAACCCTGGGAAATTCACTGTCTAATATCCTGGGACTGACATGGCTACAAACAACACTGCATACGTGAACATTTTAACATCTTCTTACTCTGCTCTTTTGTGCATCTTTATATTTTTTCAGTTCTTTGCAGCTGCTTGAAGTCTTGCGTATGCTTTCTCCTCAACCCCAGCAGTTTCTTACTACTAGACAGCCTGTGAATTTTTTGGACAAAATTGTCAGAAAATGTTGATCCATCAAAATCAAAGCTTTTAGCAGAAATGTATCTGTTTTTGAAGAGAGCACTCATTTGATGTGGGAAATCCAGGTCCAACTCCCTATTCTGCTTGATTTAGGGTAAAGAACTTGAACCTGGGTCTCCCACTTCCCAACAGAGTGCCATAATCCTTGGGTTATTGGAATTTTTTTTTTGGGGGGGGGGAGGAATTCACTCTTAAAAAAAAAAAAACACCACACACACACACACACCTTCCAAAAGATCTGTTTAAAAAAAAAATCTAAAACAGAAATCTTGTTTCCCAGCCAGCCCTACTCATTCATTCTTTGACATGAACATTTTTTTAAAATGCTGCTGGTAATCTTAGAGAAATAGAAGTCTCTTCTGCTGCCTGTACTGTTCTGATTGCAGGCTAGCTCCTCCAAATCTGTAGGTGCAAAAAGCTTCCTCAGAGTGAGTATCACCATCTCTTACAGTTAACCAACCTGGAGTTCAAGCACCTTGTCTGTGCATCTGGTTAATTCCTGATGAATGGATGTTAGTTTTCCTGTCTTGGTTTGAATTCTGTCCTCTAGATTAGGCATTGTGCCATGTTGTGGTTTTCCTCAGAACACTTGACTCTCTCCTAAAATTGCCTCTGACTGGAAGTTTGTGTGCCAATTAGAGTACACAGACTGTATGCGGCTCTCCACTCGTCGGGCCTGTGGCTCTGTCACTTTCAGGACATGCTTCTTCACTCAGACATAGTGGCTCATGATGGCTGCAAGGAGCTGGCTGTGGCTTGGTGATCTTTGGCAGCCCCTCCCCATTGGAGGTCAAAATAGGCCTTCTGCTGCTCTAACTTCTGCCACTGGTGTAGCATGGCCGTAGCAAACCAGAGACTCCAACGCCCACCTAATACTGAAAAGTCTGCCCAATGTGGCTTGTTAAAAGCTCTTCTGCAGAGCTAATTTGATTAATACTGCACAATTTGTGTTTTGCTTTCAAGCCCCAAGTCAGAAAAATTGTGCACTAGTGCTACTTGGCCTAATTTGGCATAAAAATCATTTAGTGTCTCATCTGGGGCCTGTCTTGCTTGCATGAAGATAAATGATCCAAATTCCATATATTGCTTTTGAGAGAGAAGTGGTCAGCCAAAACACTAAGGACTTTCTCAGAGGGACCACGTCTGCCAGAATTTGGTTGGTCAATGAATCCTCAATGTCACTTACCACCTCACCCACACTGTAGCAATAACATGACTTGTTTTTAGGTCTCTCACTAGCAAGCACATCCAAAACCCGTCAAAAGCTTCTTAGTCTGTTTTGGACACTCCTGGGCATTTGCTGCATCCTCAAGTCTATTGGGTTTTTGTTTACCTTTTTCCTTTGCGTGTTTATTTGCTCACAGTTATCTGATTGGCGCTTCTTTTCTGTAAAGTTCTGTACCTTTCTTGCTACAGATTCTGGGTCTGAGCCAAAGCTCATTGAAATCAGTGGAAACACTCAGACTTCAGTGAGCTTTGGATCAGGTCCTCTGAGCTTCAAGAGCTTTAAATGGCCTGATTTTCAGAAGTGCTGAGCACCTGTCACTGACTGGCTGAGTTGTTGTTGCAGTCTTAATAGTTGTTAAAGTTAAAATCTCTCAAACAGTTGCCCACAATGACAAGCTGCCACACATTTCCCTCTAGCCACCTTTATAGTTGGAAATGGCACTGCACTGTCCATTCTGAAACTCTTCATTTAAGATTTGATAGTATCAGGCTGCTTCACAGGTGCATAAGAGAGCATGTGTAAGGAGACTCCCTTTTCCTGCTGCATAACAGTAGGGCACAACTAGGTCTGTGTTTTACTGTGCTCCCTAGGGCACAGATATCCCATAGGCTATTGCAAGGGATAGGGGTTGTGGAGATATCTTCCCTCTTTCCTGGATCACAGAGCTGGCCATGAAGAAACACTCTGCTTGCAGAAAGTGAGTTCCAAGAGAATTTTACCTCCTTTAGGTTCAGTATTCTTACCACAGATCTACTGCCCTGCAGAAGACAAATCCACTCTCAGGCAGGTGTAAGTCAGTATCTGTAGCAGATCTGCAATAGCTATTAGCTGGTGATTCTCCAAGCTTTCACTCTAGACTCCACTATATGCAGTACTGAAATCATGCAATTACAGCAACATCATGGTCTTAGGAGGAATACCAATTACCTACATGGGAGGAGCATTTGGCTCTTAGCTTGGAATATAAAATTATAGCAGACATGGAGAACATCTACTGCATCACTAAGTCCATCTCCTCGTAGGGTCAGGATATAAATTCCTATACTCAATGCTCAGACAGAAAACTTATTGTCCAGATCCTACTGGGTAAACTGGAAGCCTGATTCTCCTTCCTTTTACACTGGCATAAGTCAGCAGTAACATTAGTTTAGTTATGCTGGTGTAGAACTGCTATAGGCTCCAATACTACACATCTCAGCAATATACTTCTCACTTCAGTATGGCCTTTGCTTCCAGTTTCCATGTAGACAAGTAACTAAATTGGCTGTCATAATTTGACGCAAGTCTGAGCTGGCACACAATGAGTTTGCAGGGTGAAAAAGTAATGTAAATGATGTACAACTAATACACTCCCCTTTTTAATGCACCTCAGCCTACTCTCTGTTGAAGCACAGGCTTGAATTGGAGAAGCCCAGGGCTCATTCCTTTCCAGACTTGAAAAATAGTATTACGCAAAGTTAAGCCACCAAGAGAGGTACCATGTAATTTTTTATGGAACAACATCTTATAATTACACAAACATCTGCAGCCAGAAGTTGGAATACTTGGGAAAAGCTCTTGTAAACTCTCATGTGGTAACACTGTGCGTTTTCCCATACAGCTTTTCTCAATTGGTTGCTGTTATGTAAGTTTCAATGCAAGGTACATCTTAGCACCCATACATTCACACCCCTCTCTGATCTTCACAGATAGGACTTCAGTCTCTGCCGCATGGCATCAAAAGTGCGTGTGTGTCAGCTGGACTGCTCAGATGCAGAAGAGAATGGCAGTTTAGCAGTTTCCCCTCCAAACTCCTTAAAACCTCCTCAGCAAAAGCAGTTCGAAGATCCTTACAGACAGCATCAGTGCTGGTCCCAGAGTCAATACTTGGCCATCTCCTCAGCATCCTGTAAAATAAGGAGTGTGTAATCTGTATCCAAATTAGCACAGGCTCTGGGACACAGCTCTCGCCGCAGACACACGTTCATCTTGAGTTGTTCAGCTGCTGAATCCACAGGTCGATCTCCAACTTCTCCTATATTTATATCCCTGCTAGACTGCTTACCCGTACTGGAAACCCTCTGCACACAGTTTCAGAAACAGCAACTGAGCATGCCCAGTAGTTATCACCCTCCTCCTTCCCGCCACTCCATTCTATGTCTCAGGACCTTTTTAAGTGTCCTGCCCCACTCTCTGCACACCTGGAGAGGCACAGGATTCAACAAAAATCTACATCTCCTCCCCACTGTTTCTCTCCCCTTGTTAGACTAAAAACCTCAAGACAATTGCTGCAATACAAACATGTGGGTTACACACTTGTTTTGGAATAAGTGTAATGATAAAATTGATACAAATTGTGTTATTTGTTTTTACTGGCGTAGGTTAGATCAACTGTTCTGCCAACTGCAAGCATTAAAAAAAATCAGGAGTCAGATTTCACAAAAATCGTGAGAACTTTAAAAAAAAAAAAAAAAAACCACTCACACACACAAAATTAACACTGAGTTTATTTACCTTCAGGTTTTTGAAACTTTAGGAGGTACATAAGTCATGTTTTCCCATTTTTCCTCCATTACTAAGAGGGTAGAAACTTATTTCTTCAAATACAAGCTGAAATTCTCACTGTCACAAAACTCTGGGGATTGGCTCTTTATGGCAAGTCTCACAATAACGTGGTGTCTTTTTTGAAAGTTGTAAGTTGGCAACACTGTGAGGCATTTGTATCAAAACCAGGATGTGCAATGGGTAAGGAGGACAAAGGGTATAATTGCAACACTCCCTTTTCCTGCCCTTCAGATTAACTCTTTGTGGAGGTACAGGCCTGCAAAATTCCCACCCAACAGCTTTAATCAGCTTTTCTTTTTTGTAAAATATTCCAAATAAATGTCAGAATGCTCAGGGTCCAACTCTACCCATAAGTAATATTTATAGAATATCACCCTTACTATTGCACTGAGTCAACAACAAAAAAGATCCAGCAACACAGGTGGCTGAAAAAGATCTGAAAAAGGAGTCTCATGCTGAAACAGGGATAGCTAGCGTTTAGAAGACTGTAGAACATATTCACTAGCTAGCAGCAGGAAAGTATGATGGGTTTTTAGGGCTCTGTTCTTTGGGCTTCTTCTCACACCTGCAATTTCTCTCCATGAATCCATGGCAGCTCTAGTATGTAGGGGAGAAGAATTCTATCCTGGAATGTTTCCTGTCTAGTAGGTCTGAAAATAGATTAGGATTCTGAAGCAGGCCTTCTTCTGTTGCTTTTGCATTTTCCATGCATCCCCTCAGCAAGCTGTTGGATTTGATCTCTTGTGATTCCATCAATGTGACTGAAATTCTAAATTGCTCCTGCCCAGCCTTACCTATGCAGAGCAGGACGATCCGTTCTCTGGGGACAGAAGTGCTTTCCCCAATAAGTGCTTGCACAGATAACAATAAAAGGGAACAGACTAACTAATTTTGATACCACACAGCTTCAGATCTGGGAACAGATTCTCTAGTCATCGCTCAGGGAGATGTAAATTGCACCTCTCCACAGCAGCAAGGTCCATAACGACCTAGAGTAGAGTCACTGTAAGCTATTACTGCCAGATGTGGTACAAACTTTAGTTTTCACCTGCCGCTCCATAGAAGCCCACAGCAGAGGCTGATGAAAGGATGTCCTGAATTGGCACATCCCCAACTGGCATGGCCTTGCCCTTACTGGTTAGGCCCCCTACTCTTTGGGCATCCCTGGACTCTTAAAATCTCCCCACCATCAGAAAGGAATTGCAATTGCTTTACTTCTCCCCTTTATGGATGGTCTATTCTTCATGGAGCCCCACACTGGTGTAAACCTATTCTGAATCTCACCCCTAGCTGGAAATAATTTTGTGGTAGCAACCGTCTCGATTTTATTGAGCCCCATGATAATGGGTATTTGATTTAAATCCCCAGTTCCTGGAGACAGGCTGCATGAGAATCTTAGCTTTCATTTTAAAAGATTCTAACCCTCATGATTGCTGAGGAGCACTTGGAAATGTATCCCAAGTGCATTCAAAGGCTCAAGCCAGGAGGCATATAAAAGCCAAAAAAAATTTCCTAAAATATCCCATCAATCTCATTATTTGTGGCGGGGGGGGGGGGCGTTTCTTGACTTTTGAGTGTTTGGGGTTGGTAATACTGTAATTTTTTTAAAAGCCAAGAAATAGCAATAGAGGTTAGAAAAGTCATAGCATAAAAGCAACAAAATGAGCCTGCATTAGCCCCTGCAAAGATCAAGGTGAAATTTCCTGTACTCCTTAAAATCAACTAATGCAGTGAGACAAAGGAAGAAATCCTTATTCAAGTACCGGTAATACCTTTGGCTACAGCATCATCCTTTAAGCAAGCCCAGTGTTTTAAATAATTGAAAGTAATGTGTCAGGAGAGAAGGAAAATGAGCTCCCTTTCCTTCTTGACTAAAAATAAACTAAAATGTTATTGAAAGACAGCAAACTGAGAGGCACCAAACCTTTGATACAGGCTGGTGAGCACCATATACTGCCCCTTGCCTCAAAACTAACTCATTGTCCTCCTTAAAACTCTCCTCTCCCATGATGTCTACAGAAAATTTGACCCTGGTTAGGCTGCTGGTGTGCTGAGACCATTACTGATCAATACTGTCGTCAAGGCTAATTCCCCACTCTGGGACTTCGAGTGTAGAAGGTGGGGGCCCGCAAGGATTCTAAAAATTAAATACTGGCCACTCCAGGCTTGTATTAAACTCCCAAGGTTACAGCTTTTCTCTGACCTTGGATGGGTAGATGCTGCCAGCACCCAAGAGCCCAGGAAGGGGCACTTGGGAATTCCTTCCTGTGGGTTACCATTAAACCCTTTCATCTCTCCCCCTCCACCCACCTACCCACCTTTCAGGAAAGAGCGGAGAGGAAAAAAAATCAGCTGTTGCCACCTGCTAATTAAACCATATGTGCGCAAGCCTCTTAAGACACAAAAAATCCAATACTGTTCTTAAAAAAGGTAAATATTGATTAAAAAAAAGAAATACATCTGGGAACTCAGGCTATTGCTAGATTTTAAAAGAGCAACTACAAGGAGTAAGCACCATGAATAGCTTTCTTGAGATGCAGCTTAAAGGTTACAAGCAAAACAAAAGCACCTGGGGTTAGCACAGAGGAATCCACAAGCCATAACGAAATAAAAGGGATAAAGCTAACTGCACCTTCGTAGACATTCCCTGATCTACTTATATATCTGGGGGTTTAAATGAGTAGTTTCTAGGTATGATACAGATGATTTTTTCATACCTGGCCCAAGATTCTTACAGTATAGCTGCTGCCCTGTCCGCCTCTCCCTGGGAGAGCAACAAACAGGCAAACAAAAAGGGAGTCTTTCAATTTTAAAAAGTTCTAGCCTTCCCATTGGCTCTTTTGCCCAGGTGCCCACTCACTTCCTTTTACGTATGCATGGCAGTGAGACTTTTTAATCCTTTACAGGTAGAGCAATTAGAGAGCAGCTACTAAGAGGGATTTTATGGTATTGGCTGGCTGGGTGTCCATTTAAAAGGGAGATACCCTACTGATACCCCCCCCCCCTTTCATTTTATCACAACTGTCTCATTGCACTCTCCGTATCCATCTGTTGCCTCCTGTCTTTTATACTTAGATCATAGGCTATTTGCAGCAGGGACTGTCTTTTTGTTCTGTGTTTGTACAGCACCTAGAACAATGGGATCCAGGTCCGGGACAGGGGCTTCCATAATACAAATAAATAATATTCTCACTCATATTTACAAGTGTGGCAACATGGCCTTTTCACAAGCTAGTGGAAAGAGACCCCTGAGCTGACTGCTTGGTTTTTCCTATTTAGGTTGGTTTTTCCTCTTCTGACACACAAGACAAATGCTTGCTGTAGTGTCACAATAGATCTGGTATCTACAAAAATGAGACCAAGAGCCCCATTCAAACTGGGCAGAGTGTAGCTGGTAATGTAACCTGTAGAAATGTAGCCTTCCTGCATTTCTCTCTTGCCTAGTGCACTTTGTCAGTGATCTGAGACACACACCTGCAAGCTAGGCTGTACTTGGAAGAGGTCTGCAGGGCTTGCCAGTTGTACTAACTTATTTAGGGACATGAGGATGTATCTAACTAGAGAAGAGGATAAGATCCACAAACTCATTTTTAATTGAAACCGGAGCAGCATTTGAACCTAGGACTCCAGAGATAAAATAAGAAGAATGACGACCCATGGTGCTACCTGGCTCACAGAAGCTTGCTTTCAAAGACATGCTTCATTCTGCCCACCAGTTCTAGTTATGTGGTCTGTGTATACATGTGCAATGATCTGTGAAAAAAGGAGAAATTGTTTTTAAACATACAGCTGTGTAGAATAGGGGATATGTTCAAATATCTGCATAACTGGATAGCTACTGAGAAAGCCCTCACCTCTTAAACATACAGCTGTGTAGAATAGGGGATATGTTCAAATATCTGCATAACTGGATAGCTACTGAGAAAGCCCTCACCTCTTACAGACTATCACCTAGCTTTAAAAGCTAGGATAGGATTTTCATCAGTTAAATTTGTTGAATATTAGTAGCACAGATGGAAAAACAGTCTTGTTATTATTACTTAGCAAGTCCCCCGTACTCTTGGCTGCTGTATTTCATGCAGGTAATTCCATCTTAGTTCTATAGGACTTTCAGACGACTGACTCAAAGTACTATGTTGTTGGAAAGGGCACGTTAGAACTAGAAATGGCTTTTTAATCCACAAACTAGCTGTGCCACTCAGCCACTGGTAAAATGATGGATAAGTATTGGCTTTGTGGGATTCCACTTCTTTGGATTGGCAGCATTACTGGCTACTCCCATCACAGCGATATTGTTTGCACTCATTGGCCTACCAAGAAATACTGGCTGTAAGAAGTTCACAGCTGGAGATTAAAGAAAAAATTGAGGGCAAATATATATCAGGGGGAAAATATCGCTTCTGCTCTTAACTGACTAACAGGAAGTGGGGGGAAAACCAACTCATTAAATCCAAATCACAACAAACCACAAAAGGAGATAGTGTTATCTATTCTTGAGGGATTTGTAACAAAGTAAATAAGAAGTAAATAACATGGGTCCTCTGCAATGCTGCTGTGACCATAATTGCATTTACCTGTATTTGTCAAGAAAGAAATGGCTTGGTCTAAATAAAGGTCGTACAAACCTTGGCAATTGTTCTTCTAATTTGTATAGGTTCGGGGGCGGGAGGGGTACATAAAAGAAATGCATACAATTACTTCAGAGGAATACATTCTTTCATGCGGCCATAAGGGATTTGGTTTGCTTTTGTCCCAAGGATAATAGAAACTAGCAGAAGCTTGACATCATAATCGAGTTCAAGTGCCTTAGCCATATATCTACTCCCAAAAAATTATAAGAAAAAGCTGAAGCTACTGTCCTTTTTCAGTGTGTATGGCATAGGCAAAATATTTTACAGCTTCTACAAATAAACAGGCTGTTCCCTCCCTTGTCCATCAATTGAGCTAGCTTTTAGAAGATATAATGCAGTTGATGCAAACCTGATCAGCTGCTATTGCCTAATTGTACAAGCAGATCAAACCCAGACTGTTTAAGGAGGAGAGGGGAGGGGGAACTGCCGTAAAACACTGAGTGAGAACTGTCTTTTCTTTTCAGACACGTGGCAAAACCGAAAGGCTGTTTTCCCCCTAAGTAGGAGGACAACGGCCATGATTCCACAGACCTATTTACTTACTTTTCATAATGTGCCAGTTTGCACGCAATAAAACTGTCATGCTCAACTCAAGAGCAATAAATATAAAGAAAACTGTTATTTAACAGGCCAAGAATCATCTGCACAGTGTCACGATGTATTCAGAGCAGTCCCCTGGTGAAAAGTCATTTTGCAAAATGACAATTTGTGTTGCATCTATTTTCATTTCTCCCCCTATCACTTCCCAGGCATGTTTATTCAATTTCCTAACCAGGAGAAGGGTGGTTATTTCTCCCCCACCTCGCTGCTGTAGTGTTGCATGTTTGACCTAACCGCTGGACACCGAGCGGTAATGCATTCTCCTCTGCCCAGGGTATTAACGTTATGCAGGGAACAAAGGGAAGGGCAGAGAAACATATGCCATGTGAAAAGGTCACAACCCAGCTTGTGTGGCAGAACAATTCACAGTCTAGCTGCCCGGGACCATCCCAGCAGGTCTCATGAAAACTGAGGGGAATCAGAACCTCAGCACCAGGCTCGGTACTTAGTAAAACATTAAAGTTTGAGAGACTTGGCATAAAACTCACAAGCGGTGCACGTGTTTCAGTAGGTGCTGCTGCTCTGAGCCCGGAGCCAAGCATTACTGAGGAAGTGGTAGCGGCTGCATGACCTGTTGTCCTGAGCACAGCTAAACAATTCAGTTGCTTGCGGCATTTAATGAAAGAGCAGCGACGCTGGAACCATTTCTGCTGCCAAAGCAGAGGCATAAACCCTGAAATCCTGCCTAAACTGTCTCTTGGCCAATCACGTTCCCTCTCCACAAATTCCTGTTTAGGGATAATTGGACAGAGCATTCTTGGCATCCTCTCACTTGGTGAAACCTACGGCCTGTTATGCAGGAGGCCAGATGAGAGGATCATAATGGTCCCTTCTGGCCTTTTATAGTATTGTCGTGCACTAATGACCAGCTGTTCCATTCCATGTGGAGGTGGCTGTATACACGAGTTGGTTAAGTGATCCCAGCATATAGCTGTAGAGGAGTATGTGATGTTTGTAAAGTGTTTGGGGATAATGAGTACTGCTAGAAATGCAGGATATTATCTGAATCATTCTTTGTATTACTAGCCCGAAGTTAAACTCTCAGGGTGTCTTGGGGCTGATGGAGAGGGAAAGGCAACGGTTAGAAGGGAAGGGGTTTGAGGCAGTCTCCCTTCAAAAGAGCTAGTATCAGACCTGGCACCTAGCTACAGAACTCCACATTGATCTGCCACCTGAAAGCCTTCAATCCCAAAAGGAACATGGTGCACCAACAGAGCTAAATTGCACTAGCATTGCTGTTAAGAGGAGGTAAGCAAAGTCAATAACGGTATGGGGAGGAGGCTACAGCTATGTGGAAGCTATGGGGCAAAGGAGAGTAGAACAGGAGGATCCCTACCGCCAGAATGGGGGACAGGCACCCCATCCCAGAGTACTGTATTAAGTATACAGACTTGGCACCCTCTTCTCTCAAGGGTATTCTACAGGGAATGATTGGAGCCCCAGGCACCCCTTCCCCCACAAGATAGCACCCAACCTGCCTATGTAGGAACAGTCCCTCCCAAGCATTTGCCTCTATACAGAAGGGAATAGGACTACTGGCTACAAGTACTCCCAGAAAACCCTAACAGCCTTAATGGGGATGGGTCTGGTGAAAGCATCAAGGAAAAATGCTATGTGGGCTTTGATCTCCTGACATACTTCTTACCTTGCTACAGAATTGGCCCTTTGGAGCATCGGCAGATTACTTAAATGCTGTCTGTTTGACCTGTCCCTCCCTCATGAAGAGAGATGGTTTCTTGGGGAACCTTGTTCATCAGGATTAGGTTTTACAATATTATGTATAGGCGTGAATCACATCCAACTATGGAGCGGATCAAAGCTCATCCATCTATGCTTTGGTCAAGACAAATGTTTTTCTTTTTCAGAATTATCAGATTATGGTGTTAATTCTGGTGTATCAGCTAGGTTGATGGGATGGAGACATAGGGGATTTGATGCAGGGTTTTATTTTCACCTGGCGTGCTTGTTTTGTGGGAGTATTGGGACTCCTATAAATAAGTGATTGGTTTTACTTGATGCAGGGGATATTGCTTAGCCTGTGCAGAGTGCCTAGTGATCTAACCTATAAAAATCAAAAGAACTGAATAGTTAAGCTATTGAACATGTGCTGAACTGTATATGATCAAAAATCCTCACATGATGAAATTTACACTTCAGAAATAAGGGCCAAATCCCATTCACATAAATCCATTCTTATATTGTGTTAAGAGCTGTCAGAGCAGCATCCTGCATGACTCCAGCTGGAGAATTTTGAGCCACATGTCTGAAATTTCAATCCATGTGTTTTCACCCGGCAAATAGTATTTGCCCCAAATCTGCAATCTGATCTGCATAAACAGATGCCTGCACACGGGTAGGTTCAGACTGAAATCAATGGCGCTCCATGTGGGTGTAAGATGGCAGGTCTAGGGTCGTGCTCTTCCTTTTCAGTCCCTTTAACTATGGTGCTACGCACTGCTAATAAAAAAAAAAGACACCCCAATAATCTGACATTATTAGACCCATGAGAATAGTTGAACCAACGTTCCACAAATATTCAGAGTTTAAAACAGATATTTAATTCAGCCACATATGCAACCATTTTTGCTTCCCGCTAACATGTACTCATGTTCTCAACAAATACTCATGAAAAGTGAGTTTTAACTGCAAATGCTTGATTGCTGGAAGCAAAGCTGAACTGCAGATTTTACTATGGTATTTGGAGTTCACGTAGTTGTAGTAACTAACGCCCTATAATTATGAACTGTTAGTGTTTGAGAAGTGCCCAGTCATCAAGGCCTTTTAGAAGAGATAAAACAGAGGTCTAAGAGAATAAAAACCCCAAACCATAATGACTAGATTTTTTCAATAGACTGAGGAAACTCAGCTGTTGCAGCCTTTTGCAAGAATGTACTGCTGGTTCACCTAAAGAGACTTCTCTCCCCACAACCCCGTCTGTGAATAAGTAAACAAATTAAAAATCATTAATTTCATGTCAAATATTGGTATTATATGATGCTCCAGATTCAGTAGTATGGATAAATTGATGGAATCCAATATTATAATTAAAATGTGTATAAAAGGGAACTAAACTATCAGAGATACAGCATTGGGCAAAATATCGCCAGCTTTAATGACCTCATGGGAAATCTTGTTAGGAAGGAAAGGTGGTCTGTTCATATTGATTTCTTTTATTTTAAGTGCTAAAGTGAAGTAGTAAAGTCAATGTTTGCAATCAAACAGGCTTATCATATCAAGTTAGCAAAATGTACTTGGTCTGAAAGCAGCAGTAAATAAAAGGAACTGAAACCAAATACACGTTTCTAAGAACACTTGACAACAGAGTGGAAAGAGGGTCAGTGTTTGGTTAACACACAGACTCAACTCAGCCATACACACCAAGGTTGCACGATTGTTGTTAAAGCAAGAACAGAAACTGAAGATTTTTACAGCTGTTCTGGCCTGCTGGAGAAAACAGTTCTTGAAGCAACTTTGCATTTTATTAATGGACTGTTAAAATAAGCTTCAAGAGCATCAAAGAATATGGAGGGTGCACAGAGCAGCCTCCCTCATCCTGCATTCCTCTTTGCAAACAGTCCACACATACACCAAGTGCTTTATATACAGTGTGCTAGAAAATGCCTCATCTATCCTACCATATAAAGCTTTTACCTTCTCCATAGGCATAGGATGCAAGATCTTACTTCCCTAAGATCCTGGTCTTCTCTGGCTTCCCCCTCCCTCTTTTTCCTCTTCCTTTCTCTTTTAACTGTCCTCAGCTGACTAGCTGAATCACCTTTTTACCTGGTTAATCATCCAGTCCTTAAGCAATTATCTCCTCAATTTGGCCCATGTGGGGACACTTGCCAAGTGCACAGAGTGGTGAGTCAACCTTAGGCTACTCACTCACAGAGACACTTTGTATAAATTATATGAAAATTTCAGCAACTGACTGAGTGTTGATGGAGAAACTTCAACTTAAGCAGGCATCACTTCAAAGATGGCTAAGGTATGTGCCACAAAGGGGCCAATAGAAAGCACCTTGCAGAGGTAAGTCACTAACTAGACCAACCCAGATGGTGTTCAAGGTATGTCCTAAGACGGTTATCCCAACAGTTATGGCCTAACTTGTTTTACACAAACTGGTGTGACAAGGTGTGTTTTGCAGAGACTGGAAAATTCCAGTCCCAGTTGTAAGAACTCAAAAGCTGATGTCTTGTTCCATGACTGAGAGTTAGCCTCTCTCACCATCCATTTTGATTGGATACTTCAAAGGTATGAGTCACCATTTGATTGGTCCATGACAGCACCTCCAAGAAGAGGAACCAAGTCGGACCACACGGCAGGAATAGGCTGAAGCAGCCTGTCTTCCTCAACACATCACTTCTGGAAACCAAAGCGATCTGGAAGGTAGAAGACTGAGGTTCTGGGCTGGCCCCTTGAGAATCCTCCTGGTGACATCAAGAACTTAAAGGTGTCTGCCTGAGATAACTGTCTCTTTCTATTTACCAGCAAGTTGGGTTCCCAATAATGCACCAGGAAAAGACTATAGTCATACCTGTCATTGGCTCCACCTGTGTTTGCAGTATCAGCTCCTGCTGTGAACAATAGCTGAGCAAACATCTGGTGACAAGTGGCATACAGACTTTTTCTTCAGTGAGGACCCAAATGAATCAACTGACTGTGATGGGTTCAGTCACAGAGATCACCTTGGCACTGTCACCTGATGTGCTGAAATTACCTCTGAGACTGTTTTCTCTGCCAGCTTGGGACTCCAGAACCCAGCTTTGTTGAGCCAGACATGCTAGTCTTCTGCAACACAGACCTAGGGTCTGGGCCATGCCCCCAAAGCTGCAGACTTAACTGAAAACCAGCAAAGCAGGTTACCTGACTCCAGCACCCAGACACCCAGCTCCCAGTGGGATCCAAACCCCAAATAAATCCCTTTTACTCTGTATAAAGCTTATACAGGGTAAATTTGTAAATTGTTTGCCCTCTATATCACTGATAGAGAGATATGCACAGCTGTTTGCTCCCCTAGGTATTAATCACTTACTCTGGGTTTATTAATAAATAAAAGTGATTTTATTAGGCATCAAAAGTAGGATTTAAGTAGTTTCAAGTAATAACAGCCAGGACGAAGTAAGAAACAAAGCAAAATAAAACAAAACACGCAAGTATATGCCTAATACATTGAGAAACTGATTACAGGTAATATCTCACCCTCAAAGATGTTCCAATAAACTTCTTTCACAGACTAGACTCCTTCCTACTCTGGGCCCAATCCTTCCCCCGGTACAGTCTTTGTTAGATCCAGCAGATATCTCAGGTGGTAAGCAAGGATTTTCTCGTGACTGGCCGTGCCTTTTGTCCTGCTCGACCCCCTTTTATAGCTTTTGCACGAGGTGGGAATCTTTTGTCTGGGCTTGTCCACACCCCCACCTCATCAGTGGAAAAGTACAAGGATTAAGATGGATTCCAGTATCATGTGACATGGTCACATGTCACTGTAAGGCCCCTAGTCTCCATTACTCCTGGGTTGGCCCACATGTACACAGGAAGGCTTGCAGGTAAATAAACCATTTACAACCAATTGCCCTAGTCAACGGGAGCCATCAAGATTCTAAACCACAATTAATGGCCCACACTTTACATAATTACAATAGGGCCTCAGAGTTATACTTCATATTTCTAGCTTCAGATACAAGAATGATACATGCATACTAACAGGAGGAATATATTCAGTAGTTTATAACCTTTGTTGTGATACCTTACAAGAGACCTTTTGCATAAAGCATATTCCAGTTACATCATATTCACACTCATAAGTGTATTTCCATAAAACATATGGAGTGCAAACTCACACTGACACTTCCTGAAACTGAGAACCTAATTGGGAAGTGTACGTTCTTGTGTATGGACTATAAAGTTTGTCACAGAGTTACTGTGAGTGTCTGTTTTGGAACAGGCTCCAACCAAGATGGTTGAAAAGTAGCTTTAAAACTCAACAAGTGTCAGGATCCCAAAACAGGCTGTCAGGACCAAGGGTAAGAGCAGGGTCAAAGATCTCAGGAATGAAGGTTGTTCATAACTCTGAAATGCTTGTAACTCTGAACAAAATGTTATGGTTGTTCTTTCAAAAGTTTGAACATCTTTGAAACTTCACTGTGCTCAAGAAAAATGCTGCTGTCTTTTTTTTTTTAAGTAATTTACATTTAACACAGTACTGTAGTGTATTTGCCTTTTTTTTTTTTTTTGGTCTCTGCTGCTTGATATAAAACTAATTTCAAATCTTGAGCCTGTTTCTTTCATTAAGCAATCAAAATTAAAGGAACCCTAAGAAAGGTTATAAGACAAACCTATCTTTCTCAAGCAACTGCTTAACTAACAGTGCTGGTTAGTTCTTCCACCCCAAGCAGTGGGCTGGGCATCTTTTGAGGGTGCGGAGGCAAACTCTCCAGAGTATGGAGTGGCTGTGGAGCCACTTCACTGAGGTTTCTCTAGCCCCCTGATTGAAGTAACCCTTGGCAGCCCTGCTGCAGGAGGAGGATCCAGAGGACCTATGCAGCAGAGCATCTGCTGACCCGTCTCGTGACCTAGCTGCACCCACCCTCTTCATGCTGCCAAACAGGGATCCTCTGTGAGGCTGGCGTCCACTCTGTAAAGGGGTGCCCATCCCCTGGTCATATCACTCTGGCAGAGATTGGGTTGGAAAATATTCCACAAAGTGGAATTTCAGATAACACGGGAGGATTTACTACTACTCAGTTCCCCTGGATCCAGGATCTTCCCCACTGGCATACACTGTAGAACCAAGTACGTAGTGCTGTTAGCAAGCTAGAGACTTAGTTTGCAGCTACTGTATTGAGCTTGCGGCTGCATCCAGCACTGTGTTCTAGTTACTTTATACTGATGAATTTTGCAATCATTTATGTCAGGGACTGGCTAGAACAAATCACTACAAATGTGGGCAGTTGTATTAATACTCCAAACACTTTTATTCTAGCTTGAGTTTAAAGATGTCTGTAGCAGAAACTGCACTTTATGCAATGGCTTTTGTAACAAACCTAAATGTGTAATGTGGGGACTAGGATGAAAGCATTACATTCCTTTGCTTTTGAGCTGAACAGAAATGAAAAGCTAGTGCATTAGCCAGCGCCTGACCTCTAAGTGTGCTATCAGCTATTGCAGTATCTGGTCTGCAAGTAGCAATGCAATGCAGGAAAAGTTCTGACAAGACAAGCAATTTCAAATTAACCTTTGCAATTATGGCTGCTCAGCAGCCCCTCTTTAGCTCTCCTCAACCATCTCCCATGAAAGTCTATTCAAAATGCTTGAAAAATAAACCCTTTTAGCAGCTAC
Source organism: Lepidochelys kempii (assembly GCF_965140285.1). Lineage (NCBI taxonomy): Eukaryota > Metazoa > Chordata > Testudines > Cheloniidae > Lepidochelys > Lepidochelys kempii. The sequence continues at coordinate 23,458,922 of NC_136392.1, read as the reverse complement.
AACAGTTCAAATTAATGCCAACATGTCAAAACATATCTCTAATTTCAGTTTGGAGACTTTTAAGATTGGAAGCCTCATTACAGGCACCATCAGCTGTTTCTAAATAGTCTTCAGGTCTAGAGAGATTCGTTTCAAATTAGGGGCATCAATGCAGAGCAGAGAGGACTGTTTAGACGGTGCATTCATTTCAGTCACTTTGCTAAAGCTGTGCTGATCATCATAACTTCCACAAAGTTGCCACTGATGCAGTGTTGTAGGTCCTGTCTTGCATGTTTCTCCTCCATGGGAGACAGCCAATCGAAATACACTCTGTAGCCTCCAGGGAGGCAAAACTGCACCTATTTGCTCAGACCAGCCCTGTGAGAGTTATTACAAATCTGTGCTCATCTAGTAACCTGACAGTTGTAATGATCCTGCACAATGGGACCTGCTGATAACAAATGATTGAGCTAAAATGAAACTGAAAATTGAACTGAAACTATTAACCTTCTCTAATTGCATATACTCTTGTGAAAAACTAGAACACTAATCTATATGAAAATTGACTCTAGCATACTGGAACGTGGAGCCTGAAATTGTATTACAGTAGCAGCCAGAGACTCTATTTGGGATCCGAACCTCATCATAGTACATATTGTACAAAGCTAGGGCAAGAGGCAGTCTCTGACCCAAAGACCTTGCATTTAGTTTAAGACAGCACACCTGGACATAACCAAAGGGAAGGAGAGAGGCTGAGGGTAATGATATCTTGGTGTTACATAACCTAACAGTATAAGTACAGCTTGCTTGCTCAGACATTTAAAAACTGTTTGTAACCTCTTTAGTGCTGTTTTTCACTCCTGGTTCCTTTGTGTTTTCTCTTTCAACCTCTGCCAGCTTCTCTTAAAAAAACAACAACAAAACCTCTGCCCCTCTCCCTACTCCTACACCTTCAGAAGGCAGGTCCTCCTGCTTCACAACTGACACTTGAGCTAAAGCATTGGTTCCCAAACTTCTTCCCACTAGGCCACACTGTGCTCAAACCAAACAGAGCTGGTCCATTTTTTTTAAAATGAAAAATGGCTTTTTGACAAAAAAAATGAAATGTGGGGGTAGGGGCAGAGGAATCCATATTTGTTAAACTTCTGGGAGTTTGTCAGGACAGACACTCTGGTTTTCAGCAACTGGATACAACATTTTGGTTTTCAGTGGAAACCTGAAAAATGAAATATTTCACCGGGGGGAAGCAATAATGTGTTACCGTTATGTAATGGAATTGTTCTCATGATAGTGCCCACCCCTGCCTTCTACAGGATTGAATCCAAACTGCTCACTTGTATGTCATAAGCCTTCTACTGCTAATGGGGAAGAGTGTCCTGACCTGCTGTAGGCACCTCCTTCATGTGTGCTACAGGAAACAGGCACAGGGATTAACGAACAGCTAGAATGTTAAAGGCTTATCTTGTCCATTTGTCTTATTGCAAAGTGTCTTGTTTTTGTGCACAGAGCTTACCCAGGAATAGAATGAGCTAAACTGCAACAGGGGAGTGATCACTGAATATCCCCAGCAGTTCAAGGGGGATCAGAGAGTGAATATGTGTATGTATGGAGCACATGTGCACTCAAGAGTGAGAAGGCTGAGGGGTAAAAGATCAAGGCTAGCCAGCCAGCCTACCCCCGGCCTGTACTCCTGCCTCATTGAGTCCCATTCTGTTTCTCCTCTCAGTTGGCAAGGCCCTGAAGTCACTGGCTGCAATCACCTCCTCCTCTCCTTGGCAGCTTCACATTGGTGGGTGCTAGGACGGAGTAGATCCAGAGTGCAGGAGAGACGGCTGACCTGCCCTCAGTGTTGCTGCCATAGTGCTCCTGGTGTGTGCAAGGCACCAATACTGCATACCGTCTGCACAGCCCCCTGCTGAGCACATGAGCATCTGTACTTGGAGCTGGAGCCAACACAGCGTAATCTGAACATTCTCCAGGCAACAACTTGCATTTTCTTCCTTTCAAGGCTGTCAGCTAAGTGAGGCAAGAGGACCAAGCCACATATTAGCTTGCCCCGGTAGCACTTATGACACACAAGTGAGCAGTTCTGATTCAATCCCACAGAAGGCCAGGATGGGCAATCTCATGATAACAATTCCATTACATTACAGTAACACATGATTGCTGTAGTAGGGTGGCCAGGAGATAAAAGGTGCAAATGCCCTAGGCACAGTTGCTTCAATAATTACAGATAAGAGCAAGCCAAGGATTTATAACCAATCCAGCCCTAAAGACAGCCCAGTACAAAGTATAAGGGTAAGAGCATCCTGCGGGGCCTCCTTGGTCTGCTACTCTGTGTCCTACTGCTTTGTTTTCTGCCAGAAAAAGGCTGCTTCCCCACTTGGCTTTCAGTCCCGGTTGCCTGCTCTCCAGCCCTCCCTCTGCAACCAGCTTCCAGGTGGCTGTTTCTGGCCTGTTGCTCAGACAGCCTCTGGCTCTCTCCTGAGCATGGTCCTGTATGACTGCAGGACATTACTTCCTTTTTCCTGTTCTCTCAGCATTATGGAGCCTTCTGCTGGCTGGGTATTCATCTGGGGGTTATAGTATATTTCCTATCCCTCTACCTGAAAAGCCAGATTCCTTTAGTTACTGAGAGTCCAATAGTACAGATCAGTTGGGGGGAGGGAAAATAACTTGATCCCACTTTAAAAACCCTCCCAAATAGTTTTTCATCACAGAATCATGTTGTGATTTTTAAGGTCTGATACATCATGACATACCAGGGCAATTACTAATGTGGCCCATTGGGAACCTTGGAATCTCAACTTGCTAGTGGGATAAAGCTCCCACTTCCACCCCTTCTGGGATGTGTGGTGTTGGACATTAAACCTATCATTGTTCTAGGTCTAAAACCCGTTCATCCTGCGCTTCAGACTCAGTATAATTTCAGGGAAATATTCCGACCTGGGGAGGGCACAGGGAGAAGAAATTTCCCTTGCAGGTTGGTTTGTTTAAAAAAAATGGTCTGTGAAGCTGCTCCGAGGTTTCTTAGAAGTAATCCAGCAGAGATGGATTAATGGGCAGACTGCAGGTGAGGGGGTCAAACTGCATGATAAAATGCAGTTCATATTGGGCTTGAGTAAGCCTTCATATTCTGTTGTGTGGAACAGCTGGGGCCCTGCTGTTGAGTGCCTGGAGCAGCCATGGGAAAGAACTGATAGTCATGGTTCCTTCCCTTATTTACACCGGGGGTAAGTAATTCACTGCAGCATTCACTGGATGCATCTTAATTTTCCTGCCCTCCCTTTCACCAGCTGAGCTCCACAGGCTCCCGGGTGGAGGGCAGAGAAGTCAAGGCTCCATCCACTCTAGCCCTTCTCCACCCCCTAGTCACCCACTCGGTTGGTGGAATGAGTACTGGCCAAGTGGATGCAAAGCAAAGAGCAGAGCCACTCAAACCCCGCTGTCAACTGAGATCTTGTACTGATCAGTCACAAACTTGAAACTCTCAAAAGCAGATATCTCCCCCCCCCTTTTTTTTCTTTTTTGCTCTCCTTCTGTTTTTCGTCCTGCTTGACAGATGCAAATAAACCCAGCAGGGGGCTGCTTTACTCTGACATGTTCAGTGAATACACTCTGAAGCAAAAATATTTCCCTTTATTCCCATCAGCAAATACATATCAGGTGAAAGAGAGTACAGATGAGTAGGAGGCAAAGTGGCCCCTCTGCCTTACTCAATAGTTTATGCAAGAGAACAGGAATTGTTGCATAAAGAGATGCATGTTGAGTTTTAAACTCTTAACACTTGGCTGTGTGCAAATGCTGAATTTTTCACCAAATTACCCTGATTCAGCAAGGTATTTAAGCATGGGAATAATCCAACTGAAGCAATTAGTTATGCACATGCTTATGGACTTAACTGAATCAGGGCCTTTTGGAGAAAAATTCTTCCCATTTCATTATAGACCATTTAACGGCCCCCATATTTGCTCTGTGTAAAACTTTCATAAAAGACGGTTTGCAGCCTGAGACACGCAAAAGTCATAAATGCTTCATGTCTTGATGTGAAAATAAATCTTCATCAGAACAATATTTCAACTGTGAATTTCAAAATGCTACACGTTAAGGCTTGCATGCAAATGGTCCTGTTCTTGAGAGAAAAAAAGTAAATTTTTGCAACATTAAAATCAAAGTGAGCCTCATAACATTTCAAGGCTCTTCAATGTTATTGTGAATATTTTGTCAGTCTCTCGAAAACCCTGCCACAATTTTGCAGTTACTCAGAAGGCTACTTTTTCATTTCCAGCCTGCTGTAATCCTTTAATAAAGCAATTATACCAATTTTGCTGTTAGATTTTCTTTTGGCAAAGTGACCTATAAACAGTAAATTCCTGTTGTTAATTCTTCCAAATAGAAATTCTAGAATTAATACATCATAAAATGTACAACCCCTTCCCCCCCCCCCCACAACCTACTTAACATTGTAATATATAAAGCTGAATTAAGTACACTAGCAAATGATATAGGCAATTATTATATACCCCAGTGAAATCTCCACTGCAAAGCCTTATACATTCTTGTCTTGAGCATTCTTTTAGAGTGAAATTCACCTTTAAGCTAGGGCTTAAGTAGTGGACAGTGTTTACTGATCTTCAGTAAGAACTGTAGGATTTTGCCCAGAGGTGAAATCTACCCCTGGGCAAAGTATTTACCCTGGCAAAGCTCTGACAAACTCAGGACTTGGCTTTTTCAGATTAATTTTATTTGTACTATACATTGTATTAACAGACTGTGGTATAAAGTTTATCTGCTGAATGAATAAATTCTAATAGGTCTGATTATCTCTCTTAATAGTACCATTTGATTAGCAACAAATGCATTCACTTGGCAGCTGTATTCCTTAATCAGGTATTCATTAAGCAATAGTATAAATATGTATAAATGTCAGATCTATGGATCAGGGAGTGCAATAATTTCATTTGCAAAAAGGTGGATTGGTGATATTTATGATTAGTTTTCATTTAAATGGGCTCATCACAGTTACATATTGCTACATGCCTAGGTCCTAGTTTTCAAAACCATGGATGCATTTCCAATCACACAAAAGTTCCCTTTTTCCTTTCCCAAGTTCTATTTAGAATCCTTTGGCATGCCCTTTCAGCCCTACTGCCCAATTATAGACAAGTATATCGGTCTATGATAATACAAACCTTTTTCTGTTCATGTGCTAACTTTCAAAACTGCATAATTAGTAAAAAGAAAAGGAGTACTTGTGGCACCTTAGAGACTAACCAATTTATTAGAGCATAAGCTTTCGTGAGCTACAGCTCACTTCATCAGATGCATATCGTGGAAACTGCAGCAGACTTTATATATACACAGAGAATATGAACCAATACCTCCTCCCACCCCACTGTCCTGCTGGTAATAGCTTATCTAAAGTGATCATCAGGTGGGCCATTTCCAGCACAAATCCAGGTTTTCTCACCCTCCACCCCCCCACACAAATTCACTCTCCTGCTGGTGATAGCCCATCCAAAGTGACAACTCTTTACACAATTGGGTGTGAAAACCTGGATTTGTGCTGGAAATGGCCCACCTGATGATCACTTTAGATAAGCTATTACCAGCAGGACAGTGGGGTGGGAGGAGGTATTGGTTCATATTCTCTGTGTATATATAAAGTCTGCTGCAGTTTCCACGATATGCATCTGATGAAGTGAGCTGTAGCTCACGAAAGCTTATGCTCTAATAAATTGGTTAGTCTCTAAGGTGCCACAAGTACTCCTTTTCTTTTTGCGAATACAGACTAACACGGCTGTTACTCTGAAACCTGCATAATTAGTGTCTTTACAAGTGCACAAACCTCATTTGCATACAACTGCTGTCAGTAATCATAATATTTGCACGCAAAAATTAGGCACCTGCGGTATCATATGGGACTAAGGTGATGAAGTGTCAGCAGAGAAGAGCTGCCATCAGGAAAGCCCCTTCCTAAAGAAATCGTGTTCATAACAAAAATGAAAAATGATCATGAGGAGCAGACACATTTTTCCAGCTTGGCATTCTACCCAGGCCGATGACCCTCAGTGAAGGCTGTCCTTCCCAAAGTCATTCTCCACTCCTCTTTCTCCAGCAGATGCTTTAACAGCCCTTCTCTGATATATGAGGAAGAGGAAGTGGATCTGAAATGATCCTTTTCTTCTTCAGGCACCAGATAGTGCATCTTGTTACATAGTAATATTATTAATATATATGCAAGGGAACTGAGCTAAAGCTAACAGAAGCTGTGGGCTTCTGATTAGTGTGAAAACTATCTCAATAGTCTGCAAAAATGACTGTTTGCAAGTGTCAAGGCGTGGATCATAGCCGGACTTAACAAACAACTCTTGTATGTCATCAGAAATTCTGCAGGTGAGAATTCTTGTTTTGTTTCTTGGAATAAACATGGTCCTTACTGTTGACAAGAGGAATATCCTCTCTATGGTGGAATCACTACCCAAGGAAGAAAATAACTTAACATCTCTGGAGACCCTCACTTCCATTGTCATAGTGATATCCAACCAACTCAAAAAAGTGTCTAGAGTGTTCCATGGCATGATTTCGGCTGGTGGCCTGTCAAACATGTCCCGAATAGAGCTCAGTACTGCAGGGCGCTACTGCTCCCCAGTGCTGCAGCCTGATTAATATTTGTGGTTGGGTACTGTGATCTATTGCACTCCACAATCCCATTTTAGTTATTCCTAGGCAGATGAATTGCTGAAGGACACCTTTAGGTATTACCCTAGTTCACGAGGAATTAAAAAGGTAGGAATTAGTAGAATGACACCCCAGAAAATGGATTTTACTGTTTCCTGAGCCAGGCTCTAAATTCTAAAATGCCTGCTTTCTCCCTACACAGTGGTAAAGGTGCTGGGCTTACAGAAAGTAAAGACTGATTTATGGAAAGCATCTCATTTTAATGAACTCTTACAAAAGACAGAGACAAAGATCCATTCCCCACTGCTCTGAGGTCTGACCACAGCATGCCAAACACAAGGGAAACCTCGAGGCTCTATATAGAGTCATAGAAATATAGGGCTGCAAGGGAACTCAAGAGGTCATCTAGTCCAGCTCCCAGCACTCAAACGGGACCAGTTACTCCTAGACCATCCCTGAGAGATGTCCCTCCAACCTGTTCTTAAAAACCTCCAATGATTGGGATTCCATAACCTCCATTGGAAGCCTGTTCCAGAGCTTAACTACTCTTATAGTTAGAAAGTTTTTCCTAATATCTGACCTAACTCTCCCTTGCTGCAGATGAAGCCCATTACTTCTGGTCATACCTTCAGTGGACATGGAGAACAATTAATCCCTGTGGACCCCATCCTCTTTGTAATTGCCTTTAACATATTTGAAGACAGTTATCAGATGCCCCCTCAGTCTCCTTTTCTCAAGACTAAATATGCCTATTTTTTTAACTTTTCCTCATAGGTCAAGTCTTCTGGCCACCCTTAACCTCTTTAATGAAGACTGAAGCAAAATAGGCATTAAATATCTCAGCTTTCATGATGTCATCAGTTATTAGCTCTCCTTCCCTGCAAAGTAGAATAAACACGTGTGTATCTATGTAATGTCTTATATACAGTAAACAATGCGTGTGCTGAACAAGTTTCTTAGCATGCTGGCTAAGTTCCCTGTGGCAAAGTCCTTTTGTGATATATTGTGTTGGACATACATTGATATTTCTGTAGTGAGAGCACACTGTCTGTACACTGTTGTGATAACGGGGCCTACAAATTTACCCTAATTTTAAGATCAGTTGTGCAAAGTGTATGAAAGTTCATAAGACACTACAATAACCTAGAATAACAACTGCTAATGGAAAGTAGGTCAAGTTGTTTTCAAGAATGAATGTTATAATCAGGTGCAAAAGAGCCAGGCAGAGAGACTAAATTAGTGCAAACAGAAAAGGCCACGTTGATATGATTCAAGGCCTATATTGAAATCATGCTTGGTAAAAACAGAAGATGTGAAACTGGAAATTAATTAAATAAAATTGGTGTGTCAGGTATTAGGCTTAACTGGTAGATAAAATAATGAGGGAATGGGCTATTCCACACACATTCCCTTTGTGGGTTCTTAAAGGACAGACAGAAAAACAGAACAAAGAACAGATGGAAAGTACTGGAGCAAGCTTCACCATTACGGCTACTACTCCTAGCCTCCTGGTCCCTGGGCCTTCATCATCCTAATCCTGAGAGATGATCAGACCAGACCAGAGAGGATCCAGATGACATCACCACCGTACCAGCTCCAGCTAAATCCCTACTACCACCTGACATGAAACAGGATCAGACTTTAACAACATCAGCAACAACAACAGCTCCTATCCATCTCAACTCACTTCTTCTCCTTCCCCTCCACCCTCACAACAGGACAGTTATTACTGTCTTTGATACCATCTAAGACCCTGTCACACAAGGGGTTTTTCCTTCTAAAACATTCCCTAGCTAAAAAGAAAGCGAACAAGGAAAGTTAAAATAAATGCCCTATTAAGTATGTTACACTGCAAATACTTCAACTGGTTTTCCTTCTTTTCTGTATCTTTAATAAAAAGGATTTTTAAAGGTGTGTTTGCCATAGTGTACCAAGCAGGTGGAGGTCCCTGTATATCAAACCTCAAACCATGTATAACACTGTTCAATGTTGGACAGCGACTGGTTTATGCTCATACCTTTGGGCCATTTATTCCATCTAAATTAACACCGCAATCCCTACACAAATACTAATAAAGCTCAGAGTAAATTCAGAGCTCAAGTGTGCACTCCAGCAGCTGTAGCCAAAAAAAGAGAACACAGGAAATAAGTGTTCATCCTTGATTCTGACTGCTCCAAATGCATGGAAGAAGCTGTTCTGTAAGGGGATCATTGCAGGACAGAACTGGAGCAGGGGGAGGAAGGTTGGTAAGGGTGTTACTGACTTGTGCATGAATGGCTAAGATGTTGCCCTCTAATGGTGAGTGCACGGACAAAATACAATCTACTAGGAGCCACAAGAATTTCCCTTTAACCCTCTGTGGTAGAGGCCTGTGTTCCTGGAGATGAAGGACTGGGCTTGTGGGTCCCCCTTTGTTGTCATCTGTATGACTGTCTGAAAGTTCTTGCCAGTTAATATATTATACATCACAACCAGGCACTAAGTCACACTTCCTCCTTCAGCCAAAATAATCTTAAAGTGGGGATACAGAGAGCTGTGCAGGAGGCTAAAAACAGAGAGTCATAATAATGGTGCTTTTGCATCCCTCGTGTTTTTAACTGTACCTGTAATACAATTTGCTTGGATGAGGCTAGCGAGAGGGGTATTCTACCTCCACAGCAGAATTTCTTTAGTATGAGCCATGGGTTAAATTAATCTCTAGCATAATGCCATTGGAGTCAGGGGTGAATTTGGCTTATGTTTATTAACTAATTTAGTGACATGTGTCATTGAGAAATGAAAGCTGAAAGAGTGACAGTGCTTCAGTCTCTATCTTGCATGTTGAGATAGATGTTTGGGGTAAATAGTTCTGTGCAGAGTTTAAAATCAGTAAGCTCTGCAGTTCTGTTTTGCTAATATCTCTTTTGATGTATCAAACCTGATTTAACACTAGTAACCTATATTGATGGAGTTTTCAAATTTCTCGTGCATTTGCCAATATGCATCTCACTGGCTTTACCACTTCGTCTTCCTTATTCCATGATCTCAAAGGCTGGAGGTTGAATGCATTTACCAAAAATAAACAAACCACCTTTGAATTTTATTAGAAGGCTTGACACTTACATGTATCCCACACCCAGAAGCTAAATCAAATTTGCATGTCTCTTTATCTGCAGGGTAGCTAAGTGCAGGATACTAAATTGATGACCTGGGATGGAACATCGTAAACACTTCCTGCTGAGTAGACAGGAGCGGCACTAGTTTATCTCCGATCTTGCAAATAACTGCTTCCAAAACTGATTGTCAGGCTATTCAACTTACATGTTGCTAACAGTTAAAAGGATATTAAATATTTAGACAGACCCTGCCACCCAGAGATCTTTCGTAGCTAGAGCACTGGACTGTGGTAAGAAGAGAGGGGTTATTTTCCAGTTCTGCCACTTCTTCACTGGGTTTATGTGGCGTATATGCCTTGTTGCAGAGGGTTAAATTCACCCTAGTGCTGAGGGCCTGTGACACTGGACAAATCACTTAACGTCTCTGTATCTCTGGCTTTCTGCTGCAAGGAACCCTTTGCCAGAAGTTGTCACAGGCCCTGAGTTAATCCCCCAACCTCAATGAAAACTCTATTAGGTCATCTAATAATCCATACCCTTGTATACAGTTATTCTCCACACTACCATCTAATTCTTTGACCTGTCCAATCTTAAATATTCCAAGTGACGAGGCTTCCCTGGAGGCTAATCTGCAGCCCAATAGGAAAAACATGCTGGTGTTGAAATTTGATATGCAGCTGAAAACTTCCAGACACGATTGACTTCAGCACTTTTTAAATTCCCTACATACTTCAACCCCTTCTCTTCTAGTTCAGAGATAATTTGTGCTGCTTTAGTTTAAAAAAAAAACAGCATATATGTAAACAGAATTGTTGCTAATACACTGACAACATTTACAAATTATTTAACAAAATACAATTCTTTTATTTGTAGCATGTATACTTATACTGTGTCTGCTACAGCCTCTTATCTGTCTGATATCCTCTTATGGCTTATGTAAGGGAAAAATCCTATTTTAATGTAATATTACTATTCCTAGATATATCCCCTTGTACTATGCTAAACAACTCCTCTCCATGGCATTTACTCCCTTGAAAAGCTTGGACAGTGCTATCACATTTTCCCCCCCTTAAGGTTTGACCCTGTGCCTCAGTCAAAGAGAAGATTTCCATTGTCTTGAAAGGGCATTGGATCAGGCCCTTAGTTATCACTTCAGCCAGCTATACTGTACATATTTGACTCTTTCAATCTTTCCTCATAAATTTCTCAGCCCTTTAATCGTTTCAGTGGCACTTCATTGTTCTCTCTGTATCCACTGATGAAAGCAAGGATGAAATTGCTATTGTGTTTAACGCTCAGACGCAAGAATATTTTCTCCCACTATGCTAATTCTGTCTTTTGCCTCTTGGCAAACAGTTGTTCTCTCCCTGCCCTTTTGAACAAAGACAAAATGGACAAGGTTCTTTTTGCTTAAACAAGTCACAATGTGTACAAATGCCCTATCATTCCAAAACGCCTTTGTTTGTGCATCTTTATCCTTGACTGGCGTGTGTGCACAGCCCTGGTAATAGCAGGTGCGAGCTGAGTACTGTTGCACTTATAAACCACTCAGCACAGGGTTTCAGACAAAGATACTTTTGTTTTGGAAATTTTGGTCTGACAATGAGCATTTCAAAGAGTGAGGTAACTATGCACCAGCCAAGGTCAAGTAAGTTGTGTTGAATCAGACTTCAGGCTAGGGTTGACCACTTTGTAATATTTTTAAAACTGGACACTCCAGCAGGAATGCCATTATCTCCCACACCCTCTCTCTTCCCCCCAAGGCTCCATCCACTGTTCACTTCTCTTCCTTCCATCTCCCCATCACTCACTGCTCTTCCCCTCTCCCCCACGCCACTCTCCCCAAGTTAGAAGGGACTCAGCTGCCTTGCCAGCATGAGGAGCTGCAGCTGCCCAATTGGAGGCGGCCCTGGCTGAGTAGGCACAGGTGATGACACAGAACCCCCTCGCCTTCCCTGCCCACAGTAACCAGACTTTAGGTGTCCGGTCAGTAGATCTGACCAGACACTGTCAGGTCCCGTTTTTGACCGGACTTTCCAGTCAAAAAGTGGGCACCTGGCCACCCTACATCAGGATCAATGGCACCACAGTGACCATATGTATCAAAGTCGAAGGGTGCTCACTGGCAATTGCTTCACAGATGCAGATACTAAGTGGCTTTGCATAGTTTGTCTCTATAATTTGAGGGAAAGCCTTTATGGTGCAGTGTTCTCCACCTTATTCTTGCTGCCAGTGCCTTATAAAATGAGTAGATAATTTCCAAATGAGACTGCTTTAGTCACTTGTGGTTATAAGGTGGCAAGATAAAATAGCAAGCACTGGATGGGAGCATTCTATAATTGACATGAGACTGGTCATTATATATGCCTCTGTGACCCTTATCTCCTTAATATGAGCAAATACTCAAATACTAATTCTCCCCAACACTAGAGCTGGTAGGGAATTTTTTCAATGAACTTTTTGGCAGAAAATGCTGATGCATCAAACCTGAAATTGTGTGGGAACGTTCCTTGTTCACCCCAAGTTTTGTCAAGACTTCTTAGGTCCAGGATTGGGGAAGAAAGAGCTCCTGTTGGAGGGGTTCCACTTTGTATAAATAATTAAATGGTCATTGAGCTAGAGAGACTGATTCTATAGGTCAAGGTTATAGGCATTGAATCAGACAGAGGAGGGACTTGAACCCAAGCCAGTTATATCCTACAGGAGAGCCCTAACCACCAGTTAGTTGGCTATTTTTACAGTGCGGGCTCTGAATTTACTTCAAAAGGTCTCCACAGTTCCTCATAGATTCCAAAGCCAGAAGGGGACCATTCTGACCATCTAGTCTGACTTCCTGTACAACACAGACCAGAGAACTTCACCAAAACAATTCTTAGAGAAGATCTTTTAGAAAAACACTCAAACTTGATTTAAAAATTTCAAGTGATGGAGAATCCACCATGGCCCTTGGTAAATTGTTTCAATGGTTAATTGCCCTTACTGTTCAAAATGTACACCTCATTTCCAGTCTGAATTCCTCTAGCTACAGAACAGGAAAACTGTCCAAACTCCTGAAAACATTTGCAGGGTGAGAACAGCGTTTCCCACCCAGCCCTAACCAACAGCCCTGTGTGGCAGGGAAAATATTATCCCCATGTCATAGATGGGGAGCTTTGGTACACAGATTATGATTTGCTCCATGTTGTACAAGATCTGTACAGAACTAACCAATCTTTCTGTTAGCATCCCCAACCAGTGCACAGCTCTTTCTTGCTTGGTAGGTTGTGCGCTTTTTTGTTTGTTTGCAAGAAATTAGACTGTAACCTGTTCAGAACAGGGACTTTTTTTATTAGGCATTTGCACAGGACCTAGTGCAGTGTGGCCCCAGTTTTGCTTATGACCACTGGATGCTGCTAGAAAATTAAGTTGTTCTGAGAACTGGGTTCAGAAACCAGTTTTTCTCTCTCAGCAGGAATGAAAGTGTACATATGTTCTATTGCAGTATTTAAGACTTTCTGCCAGGTCCCAGTGTGAGATCTTCTATCTGTGTATCCAAAACTTATCTTCTTCTGAGAATGTGAAAAACACTCAACTCCACTGGAAGTAAAGGTGTCAGATCTGTGAATAAGATTTCAGGAGGGAGGGCCCTTCTTCTGCTGCAGATATTATGGACACACTATAAAAACAGATCAACGGAGGAAACGTACCCAACTAACATGGTAATCCTAGTAGGTTATCCCCGTTAGAATTGGTGATACACCCACCCCATGGCCACCTTTCTGGAATTGGTAATTTTTATTATCTGATCCCATGTCATAATATTTGGTTGGGGGGAGGTGGAAAGGGGTTGTTTGGTTTTTATTGCCACGCTCTTGGAATCATGCGATTACATGAGAATCTCAGGTTTCATGTAAAATTTGTAGCCTTCAGGTTGTGGAGAAAAACTTGAAAACATGAACTCTATGAACTCAAAAACCAAAAAGAAAACAAAATGTATTTTTAAATGTCTCCTGACTAAATCAAGCTCATTATTTTTTGAGGCCTTACTCAAGATTTTTTGAACACTTGGGGTTGGCATTAATATTTCTCTACCTCATCAATTAGGCGAAGGCACAGGGATAACTAGTAGGCACAGGACTAACTAGTAGGCATGTTCACAATCTCTTGCTTTGGGGTCAAGGCCTACACTCAGGCTTACTCCCAGTCCCCTTCTTCCAGCTGATGCCCCCATTCCTTTCTTAATCTATGGCTGCCTCTCCACATTGTTCCCTATTCTGTTTAATGCAACTCCCCTCAGCCTGAGTCTTCAGATTCTCTCTTTCTCGCTGCCCTGACATATGACACTTCCATCAATGGGAGAAGGCCCATATCTCTGACAACTAAATGCTACAGTGCTACTCCATTCAAATCTTACATGTGGTAAAGTGCAACCGACTTTGGGATGTAACATCTTCAGTGGCATGAAAAGGAAACTACCAAAGCAAGGATGAAAATGTAAACATCTCATAGGTGATGTATTTGGCTTGTAATTTGCTTTTGGATACTTGGAAATGAAAGATGTAAATCTTTATATATGGTCTCTACGTTTCACACACAGCAAATCTGGTTTGAATTTGAGCCCTTGGTTGGCTTTCTAATATTTGTGTGTCAATCATTGTCAGTGCAGAAAAATACAAAAAAAAAAAAACCCTCAGAAGTACATAACCTCATGCACACAATTGTGTGTACACCATTTGTACCTGCAATTAAAAAATATGGATAATTAGATGTTCCAAGTAGCTATTTAGCCATTTCCTCATCACAGCAGTTGTGCATTTAATTATAAGTATGGCCCTAATCCTTCAAACAGTTATGCATATGCTTAATTTTGCTCATGTGGAACTACTCACAAGAATAAAGTTAAGCATATGTAGCTGTCAGCAGGATCAGGGCCTGTGTATGCGCAATTGCTCACCTGTAACCTTGAAAATCCGGGCCTGAAGTTTATAAAATAAGTGACTGTTCAAGTGTCAAGAGTTTAAAATCTCTAAGCCACTTCTTTAAGTTAGAGCAAAGGATGCCAGAAGCAGATAATGAAAAACTATTAATAAAACAGTTGAAAAATAGAAGCTAAAGCTCTTAGTCTACTGAATCTGCAGAGTCAACAATTGCAATCTGAGCTGAAACTCTACTACATTTAGTAGATCCCCCCCCCCCCCCCAAAAAAAGGTACTAAGCCATTAACTCCCATTTTGAATCAAACACGAGAATAGAAACAGGCAGAGTCTTTCAATCAGGATTCTCCACAACAGACCACCCCCATGTGATTAATGAGGTATTGAGGAAGAAGAATGCACAGAAGCTCACTCTGGGTAAAGCATGCACCATCTCGGAGAAAGCTTTTGAATGAAAGGAAATTGCACTGTATTAAGAGCTCTTGGGAGCCAAGGCAGAGACAAAAGTTACATTCAGTTCTCTGTAAAGGAGATCTACTCTATAACATCACAACTTTAACTCAAATGAAGAGAGCGATTGGGCACGTTGCTTTCGAACTTCCATGGTTTGCTCAATGAATGCTTTACAAAGATGTGGGCTTGTAAAGAACTGCATTGAATTTAAGCAAAATATAGTTGTCAAACCACAGCTGATGTGGAGAGACAACACACAGGACTCAGAAGAGGAGCTAGCAGGGCTCAATGGTGAGAACAGGAAGTAAGAATGAGAATGTGCTACATGAAGAGCGTGCTCTGCAGTTGTGCAAAAGAGCTCTGCTGTCTCAGGAAAAATACAGACAGCTGCAGAGGTTGTATCTAAGATGGTCAGTCACACCAGACACTTGTAAGGCAAGTGGAAGAAATCAATAGGGAAAGCAGCCCCAAGTTAAGGCAGAGGGCATTGTGAAGGGCAAGGCTCCATTTGGTACAGAATTCCTTTCTGACAAGATAATGCCACAATATTACCATTGCTTCTCTGCTTTCACTAATATTTCCCTTTTCCTCAAATTCTCAAGCCACTACTGCTCACTACCCCTTCACCCAGAACTCCCTGATTCTCCTCGCAACTATTCCCTCATTAAAATAACATTCTACGATAATAGCCCAAAATACTAGTGTCATTGTGAGCTGTACAATGGCTGAGATTTTGTTGGGGTTTTTTTACAAACAAGTTTGAGGATTTTTCCTCCTGAAAAAGAAACTTTTACAACCTTTCTAATGTCTCCTGGCTAATAGGTATCTGGACTATCTTGTTCCTCTACAAGCAAAGGATTTTTTTTCACTGGGGACACTGAGCCTTATTTTGCACTGAAATAAACCTACTAATAAAATGAATCAGAAGTAGAATTTATCTTAGAGTTTTTGGGAAAAAGTAGTGAAGGAAAATATGAGATGTTATAAATTGAACTACCGGATCCCATAATCCAATACAGACAATACCAAGAAACAAAATCTAACTTTTCAGGGCACATGAGCATACCCCAGCTGAAGTGTTAGTGAGTTTCTATGGAGAACTCGTGACAGTAAGAAGAAAATATAAATGAAAGTCAGATAGTAAAGTGTAATAATTAATGAGATTTTTGCATAAAGTTATTCTATAATGGCAAAATAACTGTTATATTAAAAGAGGGTAGTGTTTTGGCTTGATAACCAGGAGTACCTGAGTTCAAATTCTGGCTCTGGCACAAACTATGGCCTTGGTCAAATCCTAAGAATACATTAATTTTGGGTGCCTCAGTTCTGGGTGCCCAACTTGAAATCTCTTTTTTCCAGAAGGTACAAAATACCCCTAGATCTGAATAGAGTTGTCTGTACTTAGCACCTCTGAAAAATCAGACTGTAGGTGTTCCAAGTTATAAACCCAGAAATTGAAACACCCAAAATTACAGCCTACTACTGCAAATTTTAGCCTCATTCCCCTTCTTTGTAAGATGGGGATGGTCATGCCAGTCACAACTGTGGTGTGAGGATCAGTTAGCTCGTGTCTGTAAAATGCTTTTAATTGGTAAAACACTAGAAGCACGAAATGTTAATAAATCAAAACACTGCAGCAAAATGCGTAAGATAAGTTTGAGGGAAAGCACTCTAGGCATGAGAGAAAGGAGTTAAGAATTATGAAACTCGGTCGTCGAGACATGAATGGACAGAAGTTGACAGTGATGAAGAAAAAGGTGCTTCTCTGGAATACGTCATTTATGAAGCTGACAACAGAAAGGTAACAGACTTCGTGCTTCAGTAATAGATGGGGCATAAGAAAATGGAACCAATGCATCATAGGAGGGGGCTGTCGTATTAATTTACATGGAATATGGGCCAAATTTGTTAACATAACCTAGTCACTGTCCAATATTAAACAGTGTTAAACGAAGTCCAGGGTTTGGTATATGGAGACCCCAGCCTCCCTAGTACCATGGCGAACACACCATTAAAAATCCTTTAAATCTTTTATTAAAGATACAGAACAGAAGGAAAAGCTGTCAAAGCTTTTGAAATGTAAAGTACTAAAGTAAGGCTATAATTTTAACAACATTTCGTGTTCCCTTTCCTGGGGAGGGAGAGACTTTGAGAAGGAGCACCCTTTGTTTGACAGTCTTTTAGACGGTATCAAAAATGGTAAAAACTGTTCTTTGGGGGGAAAAGAAAAAAGTTGGTTGAAATGGGCTGGAGCTGTCACTTTTGCTGCTGTTGTTAGAGTCCAATCTCATTTCATCCCAGCTGGTGTTTGGGATTTAGATGGAGCCAGCAGAGATGGTGATGCCATTTGGGTCCCTCTTTCTGGCCCCATCTGGTTAGGACATCTCTTGGGATCAGGGTGACAAAAGTCTGGACTCCCAAGAAATAGTGGGGGTGCAGCCACGATGGTGAAGCTTGCTTCAGTAGCCTCTATCTGTTCTTTCTATATTTCCCACCACCAAGTTTCTTTAAGGACCCAAAAAGGGAGTGATGAGTAGAGTAGCCCATCCCTCATTATTTTGTCCTACAATCAGATCTAATAGCTGACTGTCACCATGCCTCAGTGGGTCACAACTGAGAATACCAAATTCAGGACAAACTGCTGAGAAATAGGGCAGACACACCACAAAGCTGGTGGCTATTCTCCCATAAGATATACCAATCCAGCAACAAAAGTAAACTTCTGTCTCACCACACTGGCAAAAAGAAGTCAGAAATGCAGCCTCCTTAAGTATTCCAGTCCTTGTATCACCACCAAAAACACTAAACTTAATGATAAGTGGTTATTTAAAGCCAATTTAATCAACCAAAGGGTTCTTCTGATCCCAAAGGACCAGCCACATACCCAGGTCAATATGCAACTCAGATCTTACCCATTAATCACGCTGTTGCCAGTCCTTTTGTATCTGAACTCTAAATTTTTATTTATAAAAAGAAAGAAAGATGAGAGTTAAAACGTGTTAAAGGAATCAAATACATACAGTAGTTGCAAGCTTCTTGGATCAGGCTTGTAGCCGTGATGGAATAAACTGCTGGCTTGTTAAGTATCTGGTTGCTCCCAAATCATTCAGAGGTCCTCAGTCCCTTGGTTAGAATCCTCCCATTGGTATAAGTTCATAGTCCAGAGGTTTGAGAAGGAAAGAGGCAAAATGGAGATGTTTCCAGGGCCTTTTATAGCTTCTATCAAGTGAAGGGAAATTCAGGGTTTAAAACAAAACCCTCCACACGGCTTGTGGAAAAAATGCAGTTTAGTGTCACATGGTCTCGTCACATGCCCTTACATGCTCAGTTGCGTCATAGCAGGGGCCATCACTCATACCCTAGTTAGAACATTCACATGAAAGTCCATCAGGTGTGGATAGGTGTCTTCCCTTGTCTGTTGTGAGTTAAGTGTTCCTTGATGGGCCATTCAACCTGAATAGTTTCTTCAAGATGTGCAGGCTAAATACCTTGTGGGTGTTACCCAGAAGCAAACACATTTGGAATACGGGTATAGAGCCAATACTCACAACTTCAAATACTAAAACGATGCTTGCATAAAAATAGAATAATCATATTCAGCAAATCATAACCTTTCCAGAGACACCTTACTTCACATACTTTGTACAAGATTTGTTGCAATTATATCACTGTGGTACCAACAACGATCTACATAGTCATATTTTAATCAGATAACGACACACCGACACATCAATTTTGGTTCATTAATTTCCAGTTCTCTATCTGTTTTTACCAAGCTTGATTTCAACGTGGTCCTTGAAACATATAATCGTAGTCTCTTTGTTTGGAGTAATTTAGTATCTTTGTCTAGTTTTTTTTCACTTGCTTATAACATTCATTATTGAAAGCAGCTTGACTTACAATATCCAATAGCAGAAAATGTTAATGGAAAGTAACATTTTATGAACTTTTGTATACTTTCTACAAATGAGCTGAAAATTAGGATAAATTTATAGGCTCAGTTATCACAACAGGGCTGATATTGGCTTAACCCTTTGCAAATGGAGTACTGAGGACTTCAGAATATTTAATAACCCACAGTAAGAGAACAGTAGTTACATTAGAGTACTAAGAATTAGGGGTTCAAATTTTAAGTACTAGCATATCTTTTGCTAGTTAACACAGCTATAAAACCGGGGGGGTAATATTACAACGAATCTGTGGCTTATAACAGCTACTGCAAACCCATTCAACAGCTTTGAGGACCATATTATATTAAGTTTATGTATCACTGTGTACCAGGTATTGAATGAACCTCTAGAGGGGAGAATTACCACAACTCCTCCAGAAAACAAAAACTGTGTGTGTGTGTGAACACATTAAATACTAGAACATGGTGTACAGTTTGAAACACTTCCAGAGAGGTACCACCCCCTGAAGAAGCTTGCATATATTGGTTCAAATCAGATTTTCCAAAGACAAGCAGATAATGGAAGGAGATTTGGTATAAAAAAAGCTTGTTTTAAACTGAATCAGGGCCTTCTTTCTGATCCAGCACCTCAACAGGACCTTCTGTCCAAGGTGGTGGTGGTGGTGGGGGGCCATTACTCTTATGGAAGGGTTGGAAAGACTTTGGCCTACTAGCAACCTGTAAGATTAATGGGTGACTCCTGGTACATTTACAATGTGTTTAAATCTGTTTATTGTTTTTATATGTTTCCTCTGGAATGCTTTTACCTTAAGAATAAATGTACTTGCTTAGAAAGAGCGGTGTGGTAACTTGTAACTGCTAGCAATACACTGTTCAAAGCCCTTGGAGAGAAGGCAAAGCACAGCTGCTCGCCTTACAGCAGACTGGCTTGCTGGAGATATCACAGTGTAAGGCAGGGAGCTAGGCAGCCATAAAACCCCCAGTCAGAAGAGAATGGGAAAAGGGTCCCTACACAGAGACAGGTGACAACAGGCGTCTCAAGACCTGACTGGGCATTCTTGGAGCGGACCACAGAGGGGTGGATAAAGGTGCAGTTAACCCTTGAAGTGTGACATGGCTACTTCAGACCACATGGATGTGAGATTAATGCTGCATGCCGTGGGAATTCAAAAGGGCCAGTGGGACCAGAATGTGGATCCTCTGGTCCTACTGGAGCTAGAGGAGATGCCGCATTATCTGTTGGCAGCATCGAGCCTCTGATGCATAGTTAAGCCAGCAGGGGGACATTTTGTCACAATTTAAATACCTCACAGGGTGTTGAGAGGCGTTTTTCAGCAATGTTTGCAAGTACATTGTTTCCCTCGAATGAAAGGCGCTATAGAAGCGCCAGGTATTAAATATTACATTCGAGATACTACATATGCCTGAAATGATCACTTGCCTTCTACCCTTTTTTTCCCCACTTCCCCTTCATTTAATTAGTCCAACCTGCAGGTGGGTCAATAGGGTCATGTAGTTATACGGCCTAATTACATCTGTTGTCATCAGGTGATAACTTTGTTAGCAAGTTCTCAGAGGCTGAGAATTGGTCTATTGATTTCCTTTCCCTCCTGTAACTTAAGCACCCTGAGCCCAAGAAAGTACCATTGCAAACTGTCAATGGGTTTTGTGCAGAGTAAACAACTTGAGAGGCCCTTTTTCATGTGTTCAATGTGTGTGGATGCAAGGAATCTGCAAGTAAAAATTTCGCAGTTGCGAACATAACCTGGTTGCATACATACAGTGCCATGGCAGTATGGCCAACCCCCAGCTTCCAAAATCATGTCAGGCTCCAAAAGCAATGAGATTGTCCTAAAAATCATAACTTTTAAAACTACTACGTTGTTGTGGCAAGGGAGGGGGTTCCTTGTTCCTGGCTTTTGAGCCTTTAAGTGTCATATTTACAAGCCTTTCCCTGCAACTCTGCAGACTAGAAACTTTTTAAAATGAAAGTCAAGATTCTCACCTAATCCAGTGACTCCAAGAGTTGGAGCTTTAAGAAACATTGGAAGTCCTGTTACATGATCACAAGAGATGGCAGCACCTACTACTTGTGCACAAATACAGAGTGCAGGGGCCTCTTTATACACGTAGGCCTTGTCTACACTGGCAAGATTCTGCGCAGTAAAGCATCCTTCTGCAGTGTAACTCCCAAGGTGTACACACTGCCAAGCCACTTAGTGCACAGAAACTGCACAGTTGCAGTGCTGTAAAAAAATCCACCCCGAGAGGCATACAGCTTTCTGCGCTGGGGCTACAGCGCCATGGTGCCAGTGTAGACACCCTGGTCAATTACAGCGCTGCGATTGGCCTCCGGGAGGTGTCCCACAATGCCTGTTCTCGCCTCTGTGGCCATCGGTTTGAACTCTACTGCTCTGCCCTCAGGTGACCAACCGTGAGCCCCACCCCTTAAATTCTTTGGGAATTTTGAAAGTCCCCTTCCTGTTTGCTCAGTGATGCATGCAGTGGTCTCAGTGCATCTTTCCAGGTGACCATACCTGCTCCATGCACCAGGCAATTCCCTGATTGGAGCAATGCCAAGCAGCTGGACCTCATCGGCATTTGGGGAGAGGAGGCTGTGCAGACCCAGCTGCGCTGCAGACATAGGAATTATGATACCTATGGACAGATTTCATGATGCATGACAGAAAGGGGCCAAGACCAGGACACACTGCAGTGCAGGGTCAAAGTGAAGGAGCTGTGGAATGTCTACCACAAGGCGTGGGAGGCAAACCACCGCTCTGGTGCTGCGCCCATGAGCTGCCAGTTCTAAAAAGAGCTGGACGCGATACTCGGTGGTGACCCCACCTCCATTGTGAAGGCCACTGTGGATACTTCGGTGGCTTGCGTGCCAGTCGAGAGTGGACCAAGCCAGGAGGAGGAAATCTTGGATGAGGATGTGGAGCGGGAGGGAGACCCAGAGGCAGAGGATGACTCGGCGGTCAGAGATGCATGCAGCTAGGAGCTCTTCTCTACCCTGGAGGAGGCTAGCCAATCACAGCTGTCAGAGCCTGGCTAAGCACAAACAGGAGAGAAGGCTCCTGGTAAGTGGCTTTGATTTTGGGAATCGCTGAAGTGAGTTGTTGGGGGCAGGAGGGTTGCAGAAAGCAGGCTTGTGTCTGTATGATGCGCGTACCACCATATGCCTAGTCTGAGCAGTGGAACAGGATATTGATAGACTCCCTCACTTCACGGGAACCTGCCTCAGAGATCTCCATGAAACTTTCATGGAGATATTGGGCAATCCGCTGCTGCAGGCTCTTTGGCAGAGCTGCTTTGTTTCTTTCCCCATTAAGGGTAACTTTCCTGCGCCACTCAGCTGACACTGGCGGGGGGACCATTGCTGCAAACAGATGAGCCGCATAAGGGCCAGGGTGAAAACCACAGTCTTGGAGAAGACCCTCCCTTGATCTCCTGCTCACTCTCAGCAGCGCGATATCTTCCATAATGAACACAGCCTGTGGAAAATGTGGGGACAGTAATGATTATAAGGCCCCCCCTACAGTGCGGGCTCTCCCCAAGAGCCACATGCCCAGTGTACAGTACGGTCCTGGAACACTGATTTCCCCTGCAGCTACTCACCATTTTGGGGGTCTTGTGGCTCATGTGTGCTTGCCTGGGGTCAGCCAGTTAGTGACAGGTATGTGAATAGTGGCTGTGTTTTAAATCACGAATCAGTGGTCTGTGTGTTGCAAACAATACTACTTCTGTAAAATGCTGCATTTTGGCATCACAGATATGACCTTGGGAGCCCAGCCTCCCTTAGAAAGCCGCCACAGAGAACCAGAGAGAACTTTCTGCATGATGTCATGATGCACTCCATGGCTGAAAAACAAGAATTGATGGAGTGGTGGGACAGTGAGAAGAGGGATCGAAAGGAGAACGTGGCATGCCAGAACGAAGCCACTGAGCGGCTCTTAAATGTTATGGTGCGCCAAGTGGACACGCTCCAGGCACTAATAGCACTGCAAACCGAGCAGCTCCACACCCGCCTTCCTCCGCAGCCACTGTTGCAAAACTCTTTCCCATGCACCCCTGCCAGACACCGCCAACACACTCTTATCAACCTCCGGCTCCAGTCTGTACCCGCTGCATTCCACTCCTGCCCATCACAGTCCAGCCCTACGGACTCCCAGTATCCACTGCATTCAACACCCATCCCTCTGCAGTTTAGCCCTGCTGAAGTACAGTACCTGCTGCACTGTACTCCAAAGGAAAAGGTAATAACAGAATGCCACTGTCACCTTCAGCCCCAACTAAAACCTCTCCAGCACATCATCAAAGATCTACAACCTATCCTGAAAAATGATCCCCCACTCTCACAGATCTTGGGAGACAGACCAGTCCTCGCTTACAGACAGTTCCCCAACCTGAAGCAAATACTCTCCAGCAACCACACACCACACAACAAAAACACTAACCCAGGAACCTATCCTTGCAACAAAGCCCGATGCCAACTCTGTCCACGTATTTATTCAAGCAACACCATCATAGGACCTAATCACATCAGCCACACCATCAGGGGCTCATTCACCTGCACATCTACCAATGTGATAGATGCCATCATGTGCCAGCAATGCCCTTCTGCGATGTACATTGGGCAAACAGGACAGTCTCTATGCAAAAGAATAAATGGACACAAATCGGACATCAGGAATCATAACATTTAAAAACCGGTTGGAGAACACTTCAACCTCTCTGGTCACTCAGATTTAAAGGTGGCAATTTTGCAACAGAAAAGCTTCAAAAACAGACTCCAGTGGGAAACTGCTCAGCTTGAATTAATATGCAAAGCAGATACCATTAACTTGGGGAGTTTTGAATAGAGACTGGGAGTGGCTGGGTCATCACACATATTGAATCTATTTCCCGATGTTAAGCATCCTCACACCTTCTTGTCAACTGTCTAAATGGGCTATCACTACAAAAGTTTTTTTTTCCTCCAGTTTTTTTCTCCTGCTGATAATAGCTCATCTTAATTAATTAGCCTCTTACTCCACCTTTTCATGTTCTCTGTATGTGTGTATGTATATACATACAGAGAACATGAAAAGGTGGAGTAAGATAGATAGATAGATAGATATCTCTTCTTACTATATGTTCCATTCTATGCATCCAATGAAGTGGGCTGTAGCCCACGAAAGCTTATGCTCAAATAAATTGGTTAGTCTCTCAGGTGCCACAAGTACTCCTGTTCTTTTTGCGGATACAGACTAACACAGCTGCTACTCTGAAACATGATACCTGGACATATACAAATCATTAACGGTCCCGGGACCCCACCTCCTCCAGGGACCCTCCCTTTCCCCATTCCTCACAGTGCTAATGTGTTTTTTTGATGGTCTCTCTTCTCCAGTTGTTTTTTAATAAAAGAATTGTTTTGATTTGAAAGCGATCTTTATTCCATTAATTGTGAAAGCAAACAGAGCCCTGCAAAGCAACAGGCAACTTTCTTAAACCTTCATAGTGCATCATCTGCCCCAATCATAATCACCTCCTAGCATTACAAGCACTGCACTCCGAGCATAGCAACAAATATTAGTGGATTTCAGCTGCAAATTGCTGCCTCAAGGCATGTCTGATCCTTATGGCCCCACGCTGCAACCCTCTAATACCCCTGGTCTCTGGCTGTTTAAATTCAGCCTCCAGGTGCTGAGCCTCAGTGGTCCAGCCCTGAGTGAAGCTTTCACCCTTCCCTTCACAACTATTATGGAGTGTACAGCATGCGGCTATAAGCATAGGAATATTGTCATCGGCCAGGTCCAGCCTCCCATATAGGCAGCGCCAGCAGGCCTGTAAACGGCCAAAAGCACACTCAACAGTCATTCTGTACTTGCTCAGCCTGTTGTTGAACCGCTCCTTGCTGCTGTCAAGGTTCACCGCGTATGGCTTCAGAAGTGATGACCTTAAGGGGTAGATAGGGTCTCCCAGGACCACAATGGGCATTTTGACTTCCCCTTATGGTGATCGTCTGGTCCAGGAAGAAGTCCCTGCTTGCAAGTTCCTGAACAGGCCAGTGTTCCAAAACATGCGTGAGTCATGCACCTTTCCGGACCAGCCTGCGTTAATGTCCGTGAAATGCCCACGGTGATCCACAAGCGCCTGGAGAACCGTAGAGAAATACTCCTTCTGATTAATGTGCTAGGTGGTCTGGTGCCAGAATTGGAATATGCATGCCATCTATTGTCCCTCCGCAGTTAGGGAAGCCCATTTGTGCAAAGCCATCCACAATGTCACGCATGTTGCCCAGAATCACAGTCTTTCAGAGCAGGATGTGATTAATGGCCCTGCACACTTCTGTCAACATGCATCCAATGGTCGACTTTCCCACTCCAAACTGGTTAGTGACCGATTGGTAGCAGTCTGGAGTAGCCAGCTTCCACAGTGCAAACACCGCGCTTCTCCAACGACAGAGCAGCTTTCATTTTTGTGTCCTTGTGCCGCAGGGCTGGGGCGAGCTCATCACACAGTCCCATGAAAGTGGCTTTCCACATCCGAAAGTTCTGTAGCCACTGCTCATCATCCCAGATGTGCATGATGATGTGATCCCACCACTCAGTGCTTGTTTCCTGAGCCCAAAAGCAGCGTTCCACTGTGGTCAGCACCTCCGTGAATGCCACAAACAATCTCATATCATAGCTACTATGCGTGGCGAGATCAATGTCGAACTCCTCTTGCCTTTGTAGTTTAAGGAATAACTCTACTGCCAATCATGACGTGTTGGTCAGAGCAAGCAGCAGATTGGTCAACAGTGCGGGATGCATTCCTGCAGATCGAAGAGGCGGACTGCAGAGTACACAAACTGTTGAAAGATGGTGCCAAATGCGGACGGAAGCACAGGGATTGCTGGGATGCGAAGCAATGCATCACGGGGCATTGGGACAGGACCCAAGATGCCCCACGATCCCCACCGCCTTCCCATAACTCTTAGTGGCGGAAGAGGTGCTCGGTGGGATAGCTGCCCAGAGTGCACCACTCCGAGTAGCGCTGCAAGTGCCGCAAGTGTGAACACGCGATTGCGCAGGCAGCTGACAGTGTGAACACACAACAGCGGTTTCCCTTCAGCGCTCTCTGAGCGGTGCTATAGCTGTTGGTGATGTAACTCTGACAGTGGAGACATACCCTTAGAAAAGGTGGTTCTTCAGATGTGAATAGACATCAGGGTCAGCTATTGAACAAGGGGTGGTGCCCAAAAGGAGTGAGTGGTTTTGTTGTCTCTTTGTTCATCTAGGGTCTGTGGTGGGAAGTCAAAATAAATATGGATCCAAATTCAATCAGTGGGGAAGTGGATGCAATTCTGGATTGGAAATTAGCTTATAGTCGTTGAGAAACACAACTGAACAGCTTCTGTGCTGCTCATTGTACCTGGCACGTATGGGGGAAAAGGCTGCCCCAGAAACCTGGGACTTCACCTTTGAGAGTCTGACATTCCAGTAGGATGTCAGTACCTGTCCTTATATGAAGTGTTGATGTAGCCGTGCTAGTCCCAGGATATTAGAGAGACAAGGTGGGTGAGGTAATATCTTTTATTGGACCAGCTTCTGAGGGTAAGAGAGACCAGCTTTTAAGCTTGCAGCTTTCGAGACCTGAAGAAGAGCTCTCTTCAAGCTCAAAAGCTGGTCTCTCTCACCAACTGAAGTTGGTCCAATAAAAGATGATACCTCACCCACCTTGTCTCTCTAGGAACTTGTACTTGAAATATGGCATTCCGAAGCCACACAAAGGCTGTAGAGAACCAGTGGTGATCAGATTAATTTCCTGACTTGGTTGTAGTTTATTGCCTAGATCCACATAAATAATTGACAGGTTTCAGAGTAGCAGCCATGTTAGTCTCTATTCGCAAAAAGAAAAGGAGTACTTGTGGCACCTTAGAGACTAACCAATTTATTTGAGCATAAGCTTTCATGAGCTACAGCTCACCTTCACCTGGATTTGTGCTGGAAATGGCCCAACTTGATTATCATACACATTGTAAGGAGAGTGATCACTTTAGATAAGCTATTACCAGCAGGAGAGTGGGGTGGAGGGAGAGAAAACCTTTTGTAGTGGTAAACACCCATTTTTTCATGCTTTGTGTGTATAAAAAGATCTTCTGTACTTTCCACAGTATGCATCCGATTAAGTGAGCTGTAGCTCACGAAAGCTTATGCTCAAATAAATTGGTTAGTCTCTAAGGTGCCACAAGTACTCCTTTTCTTTTTGGGAATACAGACTAACACGGCTGTTACTCTGAAAGCTCACTTCAGGCATCCGATGAAGTGAGCTGTCGCTCATGAAAGCTTATAAATAATTGAGAAACACAGCAAAACACAAGACAGTGTAGGAACTAAGGGCCACCCTCACACTTCTGTACCAGAGACAGGAAGAGATCCCTTGCTTTAAAGTTAACACCTCATCTATATTCATCTAATCCAGTGCATTTTGCCTTTTTAGCTCTGCATTCCTTGAATTGTAGCGCCATGACTTTGGCGATTAATTGATCTTTAACTATTCATGGTAAATAGGCCCAATGGCCTGTGATGGGATGTTAGATGGGGTGGGATCTGAGTTACTACAGAGAATTCTTTCCTGGGTATCTGGCTGGTGAGTCTTGCCCACATGCTCAGGGTTCAGCTGATCGCCATATTTGGGGTCGGGAAGGAATTTTCCTCCAGGGCAGATTGGAAGAGGCCCTGGAGGTTTTTCGCCTTCCTCTGTAGCATGGGGCATGGGTCACTTGCTGGAGGATTCTCTGCACCTTGAAGTCTTTAAACCATGATTTGAGGACTTCAATAGCTCAGACATAGGTGAGAGGTTTATTGCAGGAGTGGCTGGGTGAGAGTCGGTGGCCTGCATTGTGCAGAAGGTCAGACTAGGTGATCATAATAGTCCCTTCTGACCTTAATATCTATGAGACTCATGCGAACTGGACTTTCTTTGAGCTTTTTTCCCCCAGGAGCAATGGGTCTATAAATAAATGAAGATTATTTCTATTATATGATCCAATTCTTTTAAGCTTCTGAGAGGGCTTTTAAAGGAAGCGGCCTGAAATCTATGTTAAAGTGGACAAACAAAGGTTTTAAAAAAACACCCAAATCCCTCAAGGCTGCAGAAGGATCTTTGCCCCAGTTACTTCATGTTGTGAAATCCCTGCAACTCGGGCCAGATTGGGACTTTAACACAGCAGTCAGATACTAGAGTTCCAGGCAACAGAAGTGCCTTTTGCACCAGAAGGAAGAACCTGAGGGGGATGGAAGAGGAAATTTGGCTACCAAAGAACAGTAGAAAAGGTGAAGAAAATAAAATGTGAGTTCGTCTGTGTAAACAGTTCAGGGTGTTAAAAAGTGCTCTGTGAAAGATGTCTGTATATGTATAAAAAGAAAAGGAGTACTTTTGGCACCTTAGAGACTAGGTGCCACAAGTACTCCTTTTCTTTTTGCGAATACAGACTAACACAGCTGTTACTCTGAAACCTATATATATTAGTAGAACCTCAGAGTTACGAACACCAGAGTTACAAACTGACCGGTCAACCACACACCCCATTTAGAACCGGAAGTACACATCAGACAGCAGCAGAGACATCCGCACAAAAAGCAAATACAGTACAGTATCATGTGAAATGTGAACTACTAAAAAATAGCAGGAAAGTTTTGAAAAAACGTCAAAGTAAGGAAACTGTTTCTGTGCTTGTTTCATTTAGATTAAGATGGTTAAAAGCAGCATTTGTCTTCTGCATAGTAAAGTTTGAAAGCTGTATTAAGTCAACGTTCAATTGTAAACTTTTGAAAGAACAACTATAACGTTTTGTTCAGTTACAAACGTTTCAGAGTTCCGCGCAACCTCCATTCCTGAGGTGTTCGAATCACTCTGAGATTCTACTGTATAGATAAGGGTAAAAAGAAAAGGAGGACTTGTGGCACTTTAGAGACTAACCAATTTATTTGAGCATAAACTTTCGTGAGCTACAGCTCACTTAATCGGATGCATACTGTGGAAAGTATAGAAGATCTTTTTATACACACAAAGCATGAAAAAATGGGCGTTTACCACTACAAAAGGTTTTCTCCATCAGGAGAGTGGGGTGGGGGGAGAGAAAACCTTTTGTAGTGGTAAACGCCCATTTTTTCATGCTTTGTGTGTATAAAAAGATCTTCTATACTTTCCACAGTATGCATCCGATTAAGTGAGCTGTAGCTCACGAAAGTTTATGCTCAAATAAATTGGTTAGTCTCTAAAGTGCCACAAGTCCTCCTTTTCTTTTTGCGAATACAGACTAACACAGCTGTTACTATGAAACCTGTCATAGATAAGAGTGCCATCTACTGGCATGTAAGAATATGTAGCTTTGTCTGTTAGTAACTTCAATAAAGTTGTTGTTATGCACTGCAAACAGCTTCCTGTCTGAAGTATGTAATACAGGCATCTCTTTCCCTTAGCTCCGTAGTTCCCACTGCAAAAGAGAGGAAGGCACTCTGCCTGAGACCAAAAAGCAACAAAAGGGATGCATGTGGTCAAGAAATCTTCCATGATATCATGGGCCACATTTAAAGCCAGGCCCCACTTTTTGTGGATCACCTTTGTGACTGGCACATGCAGGTGCTACATCCGTTCTGTTCTCACGGATCAGATAGTTGGCCACGGCTGATGAATACCATATCCAAAACCAAATGCCCACATTTTTTGCAAATGTAGCTGATTGCACTGGCAAAGAACATCATGCAAAACCAGAGTTAAGGTCTGAAAACTTGGCCCCAAACAACAAGACAGATTTGAAACAAAAATCTTTTCACAAATTAGTTTTTCCTTTTCCCCCAAAACGTGTGGGTCTTTGGTGGCGGGGGGGGGAAATACATCAAGTGTTTCTCATCTACCCAAGAATCCAATATCTTCTTGTAACATCATTCTGGAGAAGACCGCTGTGGAAGCAGTTATTAAATGAATCATTATTCTGCGAAAAACGAAATGTGCTGGTACAGGTCTGAAATGTTACTCTTGGAAGTATTTGCTTTCTAGTCAGTTAAGATTGCGGTAATGACCACTGCAGTGTGAACACATTAAATACTAGAACGTGGTGTAGAATTTGTAGCAAACCATCTATTACATTAATCTCACTTTTTCTCTTTGCAATTTGTTCCCAAACAGACAGCATTTCTTCACCTTTCAATAGCTAGTCTATAACAACACATTTCAGCCTATTTCAAACTGTTTGGCAACATGGTCTGGCAGATAAGGCCAACAGACCAGGATGCAGGTGCAGTCTCCAACGCTTGCTTTGATCTGCTATGTGATCTTGAGTAAGTCCCATGCCTTCATTTCCCCATTCTTGGAGGATAAAGACCCTTTCCCTATTTTAAAAAACACTGAGATCTCTGGCTGAGCATGCAATACTAAAGCTAAATATTATATAGAACAGTGATACTCAGACCTCCGTGGTTCAGCAGCCAAATTAGTGATCAACATTACCCAAAAGAGCCACAGTACTGTGAATTCACGGATTCATTTACTATTTATATATATTATATATTATTCTCACAGCAAAATGATTAACCAATTATTGTTATTTTATCAACTACAATTGGTTAATAACATAGTAAAGCATCCTGATTAGTTAATAATTAAATTATTATTATAATTACATTTTTAATAATTAAATAACACAGTGTTTTAATATGTGCTGTAAAGTGCTGCAGGAGACGCATTAAAGAGCCACTTTTGGCTCGTGAGCCTGAGTCTGAGTATCACTGATATAGAGGGTTGCCCTGACCAGTCAATGGCCTTTATGTACTCACCTTGACAACCATCCCTGCTCCACGTAGAAATAGACTATGAAAGGGACATTATTGGGCTAGACTATGTGGTATCTTAGTCTCTGAGATAGTATGGACAGATTCAGGCTGCAGCATGTCATGTGCTTGTTGGAGGACTGATAGCATTGACTACTCCAGGTGCCAGCTAGAATCTGGCACTCTAAATGACTGTTTTTATACTGATTTAATTGTACATCATTGTATAAATACTGTAAAGCAAAAGGAAACAACTATAGGATGCATATTATATTCCTGAGCATGGGGCCAGTACTTCGGAGAGCACTCCTGATAGATAACTTTATTCCTGAAACCTCTGATTCCTCAGTTAGAGAAGAGTCTGAATTAAACGGTCCGGGGAGGATAATGAACAATATGTTCCTAGAGCCAGATCAAGTCTTTCATATGCCTAGTGAAGGGAGGCTATAACAATAGCAACTGCAGCTATTGAATCCCTAAGGATTTGCTCAGGCCTGGCCCTACATGGGTATGCATGGGAGAGAAAATGCAAGGAGCCCTCCCCACCTTGAACCCTGGTGCCGTGGAGGAGCACTGTAGGAGTATTGCAGTCCTCTGAGCTCAAGGACTGATCTACACGAGCTCTGCTACTAGCTGCCCTAGAGCACTCCCTAGGTATGGACTGTGGCTTTAAATCACAACTGAACCCCTGAGCTCCTCTAAGTCCTTTCTGGTTGGTTTTACTGCCTGCCTAGTCAAAGCTGTAGAATCAATAGAGCTGCGCAGGAGCAAGCTGCATTCTCTTCTCTCTCATACATCACTGGCTTAGCTGTCAGCTGGGTTCTGCTCCCCGAATTCCATTTTTTTTTTCAGTTGACAGAAGGCACCTTTTGGTGGATGGACATAGACGCTCACATCCATTACAGCAACTAAATTGACACCATGTCAGCCAAAAATGGAGCCTGTGTTTTATTGTTGGTGAAGGTTAATGATGATGTATTAAGCAGAACAAGCACAGCTTGATTTTTCAGATGCTAGGACATTTGCAAGCCCTTGTCAGTCAGGAAAAAAAAGA
Source organism: Lepidochelys kempii (assembly GCF_965140285.1). Taxonomy (NCBI): domain Eukaryota; kingdom Metazoa; phylum Chordata; order Testudines; family Cheloniidae; genus Lepidochelys; species Lepidochelys kempii. The sequence goes on along the minus strand of NC_136392.1, from coordinate 23,427,033 downwards.
AAATCTTACTTTGATCCTGGACTGAGCTTGCACTGGCTGTGCTGTTCACAGAGGGAGAGCATGGCTGCAGCTCCACCAAGCACAACTGTAAGCTTTAGAGTGCCATGTGAAAGAGCCAAAGCATCATACCTCAAACAGGCAGAGCCGCAGGAAGGGAATGTGCTTAAATTATGATGGTTTGCAGAGAGTAATTAACACCTAGGCACAGAAGTGAATACACGAGAGCTTCTGCATGGGAAGGAATGATCTAGACTAGATTAATTTAACATGTACAGCACCAGTTCATAGTTCCTTATTGTGTTAACTAAAATCATGGTATGACCCAGCTACCAGCTCTCATTTGCAGCGGACTTGTCAGTCATCTGGCAACTAGTTTTTCTGCCTCTCTGTGCTGGAGGCCGGAGTACAGTTGGGAGAAGGTTAGATAATGTGTGTAATGCTTCTTAGAAAGCAGGCAGTTCCCTCCCCTCCTTGTTTTTTTAAACCTAGGTTTTTAAAGTTTTTTCCCCTTCCTAGGTCTGCAGCTGCTATTTTAAATAGTGGATGATGGCTTAGAGGGGCAGCAATGGAAACTATGCCTGGGGCAGGGCAAATGACGAGAAATATCTCTATGGGTAGAGATAACGGCTGTTACTCTGAAACCTGAACTCTATGGGTATGTCTCCACTGGAAGACAAAGTGTGTTCTTAATGAACTCAGGTTAGCCAACTTGGGTTAAAATAGCTGGGAAGACATGGCAACTTGGCCTTCAACTCAGGTCAGCAGCTTGAGTTAAAGCCTATGGGGAGCCAGGGGTTGATGCTAACCTGAGTTAAAAGCCAAATTGCTGTGTCTTCACTGCTATTTTAACCCAAGTTAGCGAACCTGAGTTAGGAATGCATCTGTTGTGCAGTGAATACATTCCCAATACATAAATCAGGATGGTAGGGAAACAGGAGTTGTTTGGGAGGTGCAGGGGTGGAACCCCCGCTACAAACTCCTGGATGTGGGGAGCAGAGGCTGCTGGTGTAGGGGAGTACAATCCCCATATAAAAACCTGGATTTGAGGGTGTAATGCAGTCAGCAGTCCCTTCTTTCACTCAGTCCAGGTCAAGATTTAGGAAGACTCAAAGCTAGAGAGGGGGCCAGAGAAAAGGCCTTCCCATGTCCAGTAACCTCACTTAGGAGTCCTTTTCATATTAATTACAACTGATTCCTGTCTTTAGTTGAGCAAGAAGGTTATGGCTGTTTGGGGAACAGCTGATGGGACTGTGATACTAGCATTAAAAGCTATTTGTCTCAATAGGAAACAGAAATAGCCAAATATTTAACAAAGTCACATGTCCCCGTAGTTTGAAACTGATCATTTTGTTTTCTGTGTACCGCTCCTTTAAACTTCCAACATCTCTTCCTGTCTGCACACCACAGCCATTTTGACCTCTGTGTTGCTTGCAGCCTGCTACAGAGGAGATCAGAGATGCACATATTGTGCTCTCCTAGAGAGACTCTCATTTTGTGCTATTGCATGTCCCTTGCTTTAAAACAAGCCTTTCAGACCAGTGGTTCTCAAACAAGGGGCGCCGCTTGTTCAGGGAAAGCCCCTGGCGGGCTGAGCTGGTTTGTTTACCTGCCGCGTCCGCAGGTTCGGCCGATTGCAGCTCCTACTGGCCGCGGATCTCCACTCCAGGCAAACGGGGGCTGCGGGAATGGCGACCAGCACATCCCTCGGCCCGCGCTGCTTCCCGCAGCCCCCATTGGCCTGGAGTGGTAAACCACGGCCAGTAGGAGCTACGACGCGGCAGGTAAACAACCGGCTCAGCCCGCCAGGGGCTTTCCCTGAACAAGCGGCGCCCCTAGTTTGAGAACCACTGTTTCAGACAGTAAGCATGTGGCTGCTCTGTATATGGGAAAACATATAATTAATCACCTTTAAAAAAAACCTTTTGCATTATAGTGCCAATAGCCTACATGAAACTATAGCTGTGGGGCCATCTTCCCTATTTTCTGAGATTTATAACAGAGCTGTGGAAACTTGCGTTGGGAAGAAACAAGGCTTCTGCTCAGAAGGGATTTTTATTTTAGAAAACTGGTACAGAATCTGCCCAGTTGGCTTGAGAATTCTAAATATAACCCTCTTCTCCCCTTTGTGTTCACAAAAGGCAAAATGGACTTCATTTAAAAAAGAAAAAAAAATTGCAGGCCTCTTTCGATTCACACGGCAGATAAGGTGAGCTATGCCCAGCTAAGGGACAAACATCCAGGATTTAAGTGCAAATAAGGGAACAGAGCATTCCACGGACAAAACTCTAACATGAAATTCAACAGGCTTTCACAGTCCTTGGAGTTGTTTATGTGGAGTTTCCTTGTGCCCCAGGTATCCACTGTCTATGAGGAGGACCTAACCCTTAGAACAGCCCACACCCAAACACTCACTCCTCTTTCCCCTTGAGATTCAGTAATTCCCCGTAGCTGGGGTCCCCAGCAATCCCTGCAGTAATGCCAGGCAGCTGTGATGTTTTCCATGCCCTGGGAGAAAATTAACCCTCTCCCTGCCAACCAATTAAGGGGCCTATGCACCCCATCACAATCTTGTTAAAGAAAGACATGACATGCACCTGAATCTTGATCACACCCAAAATTTCCATTTTTAAGCGTCCAGGATTGGCTGTACTAATTCTCTTCAGAGAATTTTGTCCTGGCTGCTTACTGTTTACAAAACTAACCTAGACATTACGGGTTTGGGCCTGAATGGGCCTAACAGAAATGGGCCTGAACTGGAATTGCAAATCTGACCGTCCTTCCACCATCCAAGAGCCTCAGGGTCTGTTCCCCAGATAAATTTCAAAAGCTGTACAAGATAGCAGAAATCACATATGAGAAGTGTGCTGCCATTAATGCTTCATCTGAATCTCAGCACCGTTTGCTCTGAATACTGGAACCAGAGTCCAAATGCCAGCTTTTTAGCCCAACTCCACAAAAAGAAAAAAACATTCACACTCTAACTTCAATCTCCGAGCAGTCAGGATGTGATATGAGGTAATAAAAGACTGGCAATTCAGTAAAGGGTGAAACGAGGCACTCTCTCCTCCATGGCCTGTTGGGTAGAGAGGTATTGTGCTGCACATCTCTCTCCTCTAACTGAATTTCCTTGCACAACCTTAACATTTTTTAATATAGTTTTTGTGCCTGCAATAGACATTTTCCTCTGTCCTTGCTACCTGCAGTTATGCAGCCCATTTCTCTTTGTCACTTAGTGCAGAACTGTAGCTCTGCTGAAGGTTTATCATTACAGAAACTGGAAGGCAGGGGAGAGAAAAACACCCCACTGTTCAAACTAATGATTCCATTGATTGATGCCAAGAATTAATGTCAACTTGGTTGAGTTACTTCAAATGCTTGTTGCCACCAGGCAGAAAGTCCCAAGATTTCGTACTAATGCTTACAAGAAGAATACTCTTCCTGCTCTCCAAACTATAGGCATTAAGGGGTTAATGTGGGAACTCCAGTTCTATACTGTAAAAGCATGAAAGCAATTTGTTTGGGGCTCTCTCGCCTGTGATGGTTACTGATAAGGCCATGTGAGGGAACAAGCTACAGGAAAACAAGCACCATTACACTTGTGCAAAGATCTAGGCACTCTGCACTGCTCAAAGGTAAAACTTTATGGCTCCCTGGCAAGGAACTGGTTAACAGCTAACCCTTATGGAGGAAAACCCTATAGAACTTGGAATAAGGATGAAAGCAAAAGGATTTTGTACAAATTACTAGGGAAAACCTACAGGGAGGGCTTCTCACACCAGCCCCGACATTGCTGTGATGAGTATAAGGGGTAGCAGAGAATTCTACCAAGGCATTCACTGTATTAAACTGCCATTGTCAGCCCTATGTTACCTTCAAGACCTGGCATAGGAGGAGGGGTTGTGGCTGGGGCAGTACCATAGTGAGAACAGGGTGTCATAAGGTATGTCTACACTGCAATTGGACACCCGTGGCTATCCTCTGCTAGCTGACTGGGGCTCACAGGGCTCAGGCTAAGGGGCTATTTAATTGAAGTGTTGCCACTCGGGCTTGGGCTGCAGCAAATGGCTACACTGCAGTTAAACAGCCCCTTAGCCTGACCCTGTTAGCCCAGGTCAGCTGGCACAGGCCAGCCGCAGGTGTTTAACTGCAGGATAGACATACCCTGAGAGGCAGGCCTGTGGCACATGCTGCTAGAGACATTTTGGCTTGTATTGCTAACCATAGACAGTCCTGGGAACACCTTCGAGCAGCCCAGAAGCAGGAAGGTGCAAAGATGGCTTAAAGCCACTTTTCCTCTACACTCCAGCCCTGTGCTGTTCTCCTGCAGGCACAACACAGACTCTGATCTATACTCAGACAGAGAATGAGAGCTTTTCTGTAGGGTTTTTCCAACTCTCCTATGAAATCCTATAGAAAAAATTAAGTTATCACCTATAGATAATCTCGTCTACTAGATACTACAGCATCACCACCTATAAATAATTTAATTCCTCCTAAACTGTATAGAAGATAAATTAGTCCCTTCTATATAATTCATAGGATGATCTATACAGAGATAGAGACTCATTTTTGTAGAGTTTTTAAAGTCTAAAGCATGGTGAAGGTACAGAAAAGGTCTCATGGCTGCTCATAAGAGAGATACCGATGTTCTAGCATATACATTGCTCACCCAGGTAAAATAAAATTGTCATCAATTAAAAAAGGATGACACCTCTATCTTATGGGCATGCATAGGTCAGTTACCTTTGTTAAGGCTTTTTAAGGCTTTGGATGTATTGTAAATATGATCTGAAGAGCAGATATGCCGGTGCTGTGATATAATACCAGCTGTGGTACAGCAGCTTCCCTGTGCTGGAATGGAAAGTGACAAAGTATCAGGTTCAGTACTGTACCGCTGATTTTTTTTTTTGTTTAAATTAAACTTTTTGTATAAATAGTCATTCTGACTGATTATATAATCGCCCACATTTAGAATGTCTTTGCTGCAACCATGGCAACTCACAGAGCTGAATGCGATGAGTTCAAACTTTGTTCTAAATTTGCTGATGAGGGGTGAAGAAACGGCTCCAGAAACCCTCCATCCTTCCTATTCGTTCTATGCAGTGTTGTTGTAGCCTGCAGGGGAGCTCATTGGTGACCTGAAGGGGAGCCTCAGTGTAAGCTTGAAAGCTTAGCTCTCTCACCAGCAAAAGCTGGGCCAATAAAAGATATTATGCCACCCACCTTATCTCTCTAACTCCCTTCCTATTTGTATCTGGAGTTCAGTCCAGCTTGGGTTGATGGAAACATGGTCCTACACGGGAGGAGATGGAAAGAAGCACCTACCCAGTTTAATTACTGATGTTCATTATAACTGCTGGGCAGCTGCAACATGCTTCTAGAAAATAAGTTTTGACATTCTTTCTGTTTCAGTTTTTGGTAAAACGGAATCGAGCTGTGGATTAGCAGCCCTGGTGACTGAAATCTGTTTTTCCACAGAATAGATACAGCACACATAGCGTCAGTGCAAACTTCCCCACCTAGCCCCACTGATAAGCTTCATCTCTGACCTGGAGAGATGGCCTGTAGGGACAAGAGGGTTCTTGAAGTTCATCCTTCGTGCTATAACTGGTGACAAGAGAGAAAGTCCAAGCTAATGTTCAGAGCAAGGGTCTGTGACCCAGGCAGTGATGAGTAGCCAAAATCTTAACAACCGGTTCCCTCCTCACCCCACGAGGGGTTCATGGCCCATCCCCGCCCCCCAGGGACTCCTGCCCCATCCAACCCCCCGCATTCCTTGATGCCTCCCCCCAGACTCCTGTCCCATCCACCCCCCTCCCCTGTCCCCTGACTGCCCCCAGAACTGGGCAGGAGGGTCTCGTGGGCCACCGTAGTGGGTGCCCATCCCACCCCTAAGAGCCAGAGGGACCTGCTGGGGGGCGAGGTGGGGAGACCCAGCGGTGCTTACCTGGGGCAGCTCCCAGGAAGCATCCGGCAGGTCCCTCTGCCTCCTAGGGGCGGGGGAGCATAGCTGTGGAGGAACAGAGGGAGCGGCCGCTCCCCTCACTGATCACATCAAAAGTGGCGCCTTAGGCGCTGACTCCGTGGATGCTCCGGGGCTGGAGCACCCATGGGGAAAATTTGGCGGGTGCAGAGCACCCACCGGCAGCTCCCCGCCCCGCGCCCAGCCCCAGCTCACCTCACCTTACCTCCGCCTCCACTCCTGAATGCACTGCCCTGCTCTGCTTCTCCATGCCCCCATGCCCCTGCACCCACTGGCAGCTCCCCGCCCGGTCCCGCCCTGCCCCAACTCACCTCCACTCCGCCTCTGCCCCGAACACACCGCCCTGCTCTGCTTCTCCCCCTGCCCCCCCGGCTTCCCGCAAATCAGCTGTTCGCACAGGAAGCCGGGGAGGGCTGTGAAGCAAGCGGCAGCTTCGCGCTCAGGACCAGGGCAGTGGAGGTGAGCTGGGGCGGGGAGCAGTTCCCCTGCGTGCCCCCTCCCCTGGGTTATCTGCTGCGGTGCAAGCAGCCCTGGGCCTGAGCACACCCACCCCAGCTCGCCTCCACCTCCCTGGGCCTGAGCACGAAGCCGCCCCTTGCTTCTCAGCCCCCCGGCTTCCCACGCGAACAGCTGATTCGCAGGAAGCCAGGTGGGTGGGGGGAGAAGCAGAGCAGGACGGCGCGTTCAGGGGAGGAGGCAGAGGCGGAGCGGAGGTGAGCTAGGGCCGGGCTTGGGGCAGGGCGGGGAGCTACCAGTGGGTGCTCTGCACCCATCAAATTTTCCCCATGGGTGTTCCAGCTCCAGAACACCCGCAGAGTCAGTGCCGAAGGCACCACTTTTGACCGGTTGTTAAATTTAGAAGCCCTTTTAGAACCGGTTGTCGGGACAACCGGTTCTAAAAGGGCTTCTAAATTTAACAGCCGGTTCTCGCAAACCAGTGCGAACCGGCTCCAGCTCACCACTGGACCCAGGACTCACAGGGACTGCTCCTCATACTGCAGGGTCCATGTAACTCCCATTGCGGTTTATCCTGCAGTTGGAGAATGGGGCCCTTTGATTTTATTCTCAGCCCTACCACTGACTTGATGTGACCTTGGACAAGTCACGTTACCTCTTGTGAGACTCCATAGCACATTACCAAGCCACCGAATTACCAACTGCTCTTATTGTTTAGTGTTTAAGTTTGTTATAAAGGGTGGGAAGGTAATAGGGGGACCAAAACTGTGCGCACTAAATAGGAAAGGGCCGAGGGGGAAAAAGAGGGGAGGAAGAGTCAGACAGGGAAATGGTTTTAATTAAGCATGATGCAACCCGTGGGTGGGTGTGCGCGCGCGTTGTACGCACACTATAATTCTTAGTATTTCCTTAAATGGAGTAAGTCACCCTTTCTGATGCCACAAGCACCCCTGCTGAAATTACAGCCGTACGTGGCCAGATTTTCAAAAGGATTTTTAAAAATGTACCTGCATGTGCACTTGTTTGAATGGGCACAATCGTTCACTAGCAGGATTTTTGCTTTGCAGAAGCACAGCTGTCTCAATATTGGGGCTGCACTGTATTAATATACACGCTTGTTTCTGGAGGTCCTTTGGAAAAATTTTCCTCAAGTCCAGTAAGTGCTATACTCCTATGATTGTGATTTGGCGATTACAGCACAGCAGTTGTGATCTGATCAAGGAAACAGTGTGACATTACTTAGTATTCTATTTAAAACCTTCACAGCAACAAATGAAAGCAACGGTGTCACACTTCTCCTTATTTCAGGCATTTTAAAATTTGTACAAGGGTTTAATCTCCTGCTTCAACTGGAAATTTACAGCAAATAAAAGACCTAGCAATGCACAGGCAATAAAAAGGTTAATTACAATTACATTTACAAAAAAAAAAAAAAAAAAAAAAAAAGAGTAGCAATCAATATCTCATGTATAGACAGTGATTTTGACTATACCTAATCAATGGCAGTGCTAATTACATACTTATAGCAATTAAATTTCTTTTCAATTACATCTTAATTACTAACTATCTTATGGCATATGAACCTAGAGATTCTGTGTGACAGGAACCCTTATACTTTTTCCCCCCTCTCCTGGCATGAGTTCTGGCACCATTAAATGCTGGTCTGCTTGCAGCAGACTGGAGGGAAAACACAGATTAAATGCAATAATTAATTATGTGCATTTGAAATTGAATAGGAGAAAAAGCATTAAAAATAGGGCAGCTGAGCTTGTATATTAACTGTAGCTGGTTGCTTTAATTTGCTTTCTCATTGATGCTTTCTAATTCCTTTTTCATTCCATTTGGTGCAGGGATAAATTCTGCCAGAGTTAATACTTTTGTGGTGATGCTAGACTCATTTTTAATGCATTTATTATTCTACCTTTAGGAGATGGATCTTTTTGTTATCTCCTCCACTGCCTGAATCCCATGGAGGATTCAATAAACTCAGACATTCAAGGGAATAATGGCAGCGCTGTTAGTCTGACATATGCAGAAAACCACCAGGCCTCAGTATAATGGCGGCTATTGGGAATAAACAAATAAAAGGCCACCTGAGCCTCCCTTGCATAATAATGGATCCAGGAGCTTCTCTTGGAGCAAAGTAAACAAGTCAGTGAATTAACACAAGTCCTGGCCTCTTGGTAGGTATTATTCACTTTTCTTTATTAGGTTGTTCTCTTGGAATTGGGCTCAATGGCTCCATGTCTAGTTGGCAGCCGGTATCAAGTGGAGTGCCCCAAGGGTCGGTCCTCGGCCCGGTTTCGTTCAATATCTTCATTAATTATCTGGAGGATGGTGTGGATTGCACCCTCAGCAAGTTTGCAGATGACACTAAACTGGGAGGAGAGGTAGATATGCTGGAGGGTAGGGATAGGATACAGAGGGACCTAGACAAATTAGAGGATTGGGCCAAAAGAAATCTGATGAGGTTCAACAAGGACAAATGCAGAGTCCTGCACTTAGGACGGAAGAATCCCATGCACCACTACAGACTAGGGACCGAATGGCTAGGCAGCAGTTCTGCAGAAAAGGACCTAGGGGTTGCAGTGGACGAGAAGCTGGATACGAGTCAACAGTGTGTCGCTGTTGCCAAGAAGGCCAATGGCATTTTGGGATGTATAAGTAGGGGCATTGCCAGCAGATCGAGGGATGTGATCGTTCCCCTCTATTTGACGTTGGTGAGGCCTCATCTGGAGTACTGTGTCCAGTTTGGGGGCCCACACTACAAGAAGGATGTGGAAAAATTGGAAAATGTCCAGCAGAGGGCAACAAAAATGATTAGGGGACTAGAACACATGACTTATGAGGAGAGGCTGAGGGAACTGGGATTGTTTAGTCTGCAGAAGAGAAGAATGAGGGGGCATTTGATAGCTGCTTTCAACTACCTGAAAGGGGGTTCCCAAGAGGATGGATCTAGACTGTTCTCAGTGGTAGCAGATGACAGAACAAGGAGTAATGGTCTCAAGTTGCAGTGGGGGAGGTTTAGGTTGTATGTTAGGAAAAACTTTTTCACTAGGAGAGTGGTGAAACACTGGAATGCGTTACCTAGGGAGGTGGTAGAATCTCCTTCCTTTGAGGTTTTTAAGGTCAGGCTTGACAAAGCCCTGGCTGGGATGATTTAGCTGGAGCTTGGTCCTGCTTTGAGCAGGGGGTTGGACTAGATGACCGCCTGAGGTCCCTTCCAACCCTGATATTCTAGGATTCTATGTTTCAACTTGACTTGCAACTTGTTTAGACTTCTGTGCCCACGTTTTCTGCTTTGAGGATGCAATGCTCCAAGAAGCATGAGATACTCGCTTCTTTCCAGTGGAAAGGGCACTTGGTGCAAGTCATAGCTGAAGCTGTCAGTAGCGTGGCCAATCTGAGCAGTGACTGGGGATGGCCAGAAAGGGAAGATTCAGGTCGGCTTATGTCACAGCAAAATATATCATATATGATACAGAATCATGGATCAAGAGAAAAAGGTTACCTGTGGGGTAACCTTAGCTCTCCTCTCTATACTCATCCACCCAGCTCAGAATTGTTCCAGTGCTTGGTTCTGTCCAGTTTGTACTGACTCACATGAATAAGTTTTCATTTTTAACTCTTGGAGCATTGTTCTACCATCTAGTAGATTTCAACGTCAAGAAGCTCTTCCTGATCAAACTTTTCCTTTGTTCCATTATACCTTTATATTATACTTTTTGCTTCTTTCCATTACAACTCCTGGCAATGTCTTTGAAGCACAGTCAAAGGCCTGTTTTCCTGATCCACCTCACCTTCTGCAAATATTCACAGAAAGTTGTATTTCTTTTCTAAAACTCCAATCCTGCAAGCGCTTACATGCATGCTTAACTTCAAGCACACGGGGTTCCATTGAAGCCAATGGGATTTACATAAATGCTTAAGCGATCTGCTGAATTTGGGGCCTTCATCATGATTGAATTTACTTATTTTAAAACTTTTCACATAAATCAGTCCCGCCAGTCTCAATTACTTCTACTGCTTTTCTTTGAATCCCCTCTGGTCTGGAGGAGTTCACTAATGAACATAATAAAGTTGTTTGCTCTTGTCATTGCTGTTTACAGGATTTGTTAAATCTCCTCCCCCCTCCATCTCCCCCCCACCCCACCCCCGCACACACACACATTCCTCCCTTACACTAATTCACAAAGCTTCTGCAAGCAACCCAGAACCCCCTCTGCTTTCATAGCAGTATTCCACTGCAAGCGTCTGTGACCAAGTCTACCATGTAGTGCACATTTTTCATCTTTTCTACTGAAGCAACTACAGGTATGGGGCAAGACTAAATTTGCATATTAAGCTTAATAAATCCTCTAGACAGCTTCTAGATGTTTCTAATGCATGTGATAAAAAAAGCAATCTTATAATTATCAGCAGAGAAGTATACTAGTACAGAGAATCATCAGTACCTCTTGTTATTTTCCATATATTTAGATGTAAGCCTTTCTGCAACCCCCAGTGACTTCAGTGGGAGTAGGATCATGCCCTCTGTGCAGATTTGTAAGTGGTCTGCACACAGCTGTTTGGATTTGTATCTGCTTAGACAACGTTTCTTTCCAGAATCTTTGCCATGGCTTCAGTGGTGCTTGTAATGTATCAGAGAACAAACACATGGCACCCACAAAGAAACAGGGAGGCTATTCTGGAGGAAGAACTGACAGTCTTAGAGGAATAGGAAGGTTGCTGAGCTGTCAGAATATGGTGAGGAAGGAAACAAGAAACCAAAATCCATTTATACCTAGGTATTAAGAGTGAAGAGTGATTGCCATCAGAATACAACCTTTTTCCAGCAGTAACCTTATCACACAGTGGCATCGGAAATATGGTAGTATTTCCCTATGCTGACTACTTCTGTGATCAGACTAAAATTACTGTTCATAGAAACATGGCTAGAATTTCCTTTTTTCTAACTACTCTGTGCCCTCTTCCTTGCGAAAGGAATTTATTTATGTAACCCATATTTCATGAAGGCAAATGAAGAGGAATCTCAAATGTCCCATAATTATTATAATTACTTCTGCTTGATAGTAATTACTCTACCGATGAGCTGGCAGTACAGTCATGGGCAGGTAAAGCTCAGATGAAATTTTTTCTTATTCTTGAAATTGTGTTTCTAAAAGGGGGCTGAATCTATTCAGTGATTAGAAAAGGAGTACTTGTGGCACCTTAGAGACTAACCAATTTATTAGAGCATGAGCTTTCGTGAGCTACAGCTCACTTCATCCAATGAAGCGAGCTTATGCGTTAAAAGAAAAGGAGGACTTGCGGCACCTTAGAGACTAACCAATTTATTTGAGCATGAGCTTTTGTGAGATGAAGTGAGCTGTAACTCACGAAAGCTCATGCTCAAATAAATTGGTTAGTCTCTTAGGTGCCACAAGTACTCCTTTTCTTTTTACGGATATAGACTAACACGGCTGCTACTCTGAAACCTATTCAGTGATTGTTACAGCACATGTTTAAACACTACATTTCCTATTAGATGCAATGAATTTAGCAGTCTCAGTCCCACAGGTGACCACATCATAAAACCACGATTTGGCACCCAGGATAGAAGGGTAAGGCTCAGGCTCTGAGGTTCTTGCTTACATGAGTAGTTTCACTGACGTGAGTGGTACTGATCGTGAGTAAACGCTCACCAATTCTGAGCAAGCGGGGGGTCACAATCTAGCCCTAAACAAATAGATCAACGTGGAGAATGAACTTGCCTTTCCTTTTATAGAGATGCTATCATCAGAGTTGAGACACCTTGAAGTAAGGCTGTTCGCGTGTGGTGGAAGCCGACACTGTTATTGTCCATGCTGTTCCTCCTCTGTTGATAAAAGATTTAAGTAATCAGTGCTGTCAGTCAAACACCTTCCAAAGGCACTAGAAATCCTGGGGAGAAAATGGTTTCAAAAGAACTGAAAACATTGAATTGTGTTGGTGCCTTTCTAAGGTGAATTGAGGGATGTTGGATTGAAATTCTGAAGTGTTCAGTCACTTGAGTGTGAGAACTATGTGTGCCAGAGGAAGCAACAGTAAAACTCAGGATTGTCTGAAATGTGTATTAAATTACTAATGGAGAAACCACTTGAGTAATCCAGTCATCTCAAATGTATTTCAAAAACACCTTTATATCACATCACAGCCAGGGCACGCTCTCTCTTGTCTATTTATGTGTGGCAGAATTCAATTTTTAAAAAACAGCTTTGACAGATAACATCAATGTTTATTTAAGGCATTTTTCCAATGTGTATCAATTTAAATTTTCCACAGTTGAGGGAAATTATAGGGGGACCAGACAATTATTTAATGACACTAGAGGTTGAGATTCAAAAAATCTAAAGCTTTATAAGTCATTAACATATAATGTTATATATAATATATAAAAATTGTCAACATCACATTTCAAAATATACAAAGTAAATAGCCTTAAATCAACAGATCTTACTTGTTTTTCTGTTCATTCACTAGTCCACTTGTAATAAACCTAATTCAAAACCCTTAATCGCTGGATTCTATACTCTAATGAGTTCTCAAGCAGCTTTTTTCTTACTCTGGCTATCTGTAAATGCCAATCATCACCACTGGAAATGTTTGTTTCTTGGTTTGCGTGTGTACAGTGAAATTGACGTTTATCAACTTTTACTGATGAAAATGTAATATATACACATGTACATATTTCCCTTTAAATACCTTTTAGTTTTGTCTTCGCTAACTGCTACGAGCTCAGTACTTCTAGTATTCTCTGTACTACCACTGAAATGAGCATTGCATTGCACCTTATCTATATAACAATCTGTTGATCTTTGCAAAATTTAATATATTTCAGTCTAAAATGTTTATCCATATGTATATAGTACATGTATGTATCCCAAGGAAGTTTTATGAAGCCTACAATCAATATGCAGTATCAAAGATGCATATTTTCAGGTGAGCTGGAAAAGGACCATCTTGCTACTCTCAGCTGGAGAGATGGAATTAGGTGCATTTCCTGAACTCTCATATCTGGGAACCTTTCTACTATCTAAGAGATTCAACAGGCTATACAGAGTGGCTGCTAGACCTAGTTGTAAAGCGCTCAGTGCTTCTGTAGCAGTTGTGTCTTTGCAAGCTATTGTGGCATTTTAACACCACCAAGATTCTAATTTTAAAACTCATCCGAAACTTCCCGGGCTGCAGGTGTATCTAAGGGTCTGAAATGGAGCCGGGTTTTGTTTTCATTTGAAGTATCCAAACTGCTGACAATTAAACCTAATTGTACGAATAAGCTCCTTAACGGAATGCACTGTTGGGCTTTCATCCAATCTAGTGCTGGAAGGAGAAGAGAAATTCATATGCAGAGAGTCTGTCAACTTCCTGTAACCTGGGAGGACAGGACTTTATTGCAGTTTAATAGAAACATTAAAGGATCCTGGTCTCCATTCCTTTCCAGGAAAGTTCCATTTCTCTCATATGAAGTTTAGCTTTCATATTCCCTTATCCTCATTATCCTGCATTTGCCTTTTATAGGTGTGGGCTTTTTTTTTGTTTTGGGTTTTTTAGGAAATCTACCTCCAAGAAGGACTAAAATCTCCATGGGCTTTTATTTTGGGCTCTGGTTCTGCCAACCCAGAAAATTTGAGAGAGCTGACCTAGGGATAAGTGAAAAGCCCTGTGTCTTTTCATGGAGAGACCCTTTTTGAAATATTGTTTCATTTCTCTCTAGGGTAGCATCTTTATATTTTTGTTGCATCTTGCATGACCCTCATATCCTTCCTGTTACTATACCTGCCTCGTAGGCAGCACTCTACATCTATGATTATATGGAATAAATCTTTTTCTGGGGATCAGGGCTGAGTTGCTTTCGATTTTATTTTTCTTTGGCTTAATTTTAATTTATTTTCGCTTATTCCATCATGTGTAGGTCTGAAAGCAGTTACGCAGGATGAATAAATCTAAATATCATTACCAATAATTGGATAAGCAGCGTGATGGACTTCTAACACACCTCTAAAATCATCTTTGTTTCATGTTACATATTGTAGATTAAGGGAGGTAGATTGTAGACCAATACAGCATAGAGGAGCTCCTTAGTATCAGTATTTGTCTGCAATGGTTTTCAAAAGCTATGAAATCATCATCCTATCCTTATAATTTACGGATGGGACCAAACACCACCGAGCTTTGGAGAAGTTTAGAACCTGCACACCATGGGTCCATCTCTCAGGGTGATAAGAGTTTATAAATACACAGCTTTTTAATCTGAGAATTGTTAGGTACTTATGGCACCCATTAGCACAGTCTCTGGGGCCCAGATCCTCAAAGGTATTTAGAGTCCTAACTTAATACCTTTGAGTATCTGGGTCTGAGCACCTCACAATTCCTAGTGAATTTATTTTCCCTACAGCCTAGGGAGGTTCAGAAGTTCTTTTACCTCCATTTTAAAGTCAGGAAACCTGGGCACAGAGAGGTTAAGTGATTTGCCCAACGTCACACCAGTAAACTGTAGCAGAGCTTGGACCTGAACCCAGCTCTCCTAAATCCATGGCCCCAACCACTGGATCATCCTCCACCCCATTACAGCAGCAAAGTTTCATGAAGCTTTTGCTTGTACAGCATGTACCTTCCTTAGTCAAGAGACCTGTAACAGCTCCCACAAACATCAAGGGTGGATTAAGATGGAGTAGGGACCCCAGCTCTGTCAGATTTTAAAGGACCCCTCAACCTAGAGTGACTAGATAGCAAGTGTGAAAAATCAGGACAGGGGTGGGAGGTAATAGGCACCTATATAAGACAAAGCCCTGAATATCGGGATTGTCCCTATAAAATTGGGACATCTGGTCACACTACCTCAACCTCTGAGTGCTCAGACTAACACTGACTCATCTCCTCAGATGAGTTTCTCTAGCACTACCCAAATCTTACAAACGTTTGCTACAGCTCTGTCCCCAAGGCCTTCTCATAGGTGCTGCCATGTGTCAGCCTGGGGGGCGGGGGTGGGGAAGAGGTGTACTGCATGGGCCTCAGCTGTCATCAGCCTAAAATAATGTGTAGCATGTGAGGGAGTAGTCATGTGATTACCTCCCTCCCACGGGATTCTGACTGCCACCTTCCTGACTGCTGGGAAGTGTGGTGTAGGATACTAATCCTTGCACAGCTACTCAGATGCTGATGTACTGCCCATTGCTTTTCCTGGCTTGTGGGAGGAGGGTGTGAATACTACGCACTGGGGGATGGCAGGGGATACCACCCTCATGTCCTCTTCTGCCCAGGTTACCAAGAGGGTGAATCTATCCATTCTCTCTCTCCCCTCCAAATGGCAGTCTTTCCTATCTCTCCCTCCTATTTCTGTGGGAAAGGGGTACCTCCATTATGCCTTCCCCTTGCTCCCCATGTGGCCATGAGAAGGCTCACTGACTACTGCAACCGTGTCTTTGCAATAAGCCTCCTGATCAGTGCTTGACAGGTTGGTCCAGAGAGCCAAGTTCCAATCAGGTCACTCAGGATTGATGATAGAAGATCCTTAGAGCCTAGCGCTCAGTATTCTCCCTTTCGGTTCCCCCTCTAAAGTGGTGACCCGTTTTCTTTTGTTGCAGGGATCCTTGCAGAACCCACCACTACCTTCATTCACTGTAGAAACTCACTTAGCTGCCATGTTGCACGTTGGAAACTTTTGCCACCCTGCCCTAACTTTTCTGCAATCTGCCCAGTTTTGAGAGGGTGATTTTCTAAACAGATTTCTTTTGAAGCAGCATGGCCCAGTGGATAGGACGCCAGACTGGGAGTCAAGGAGAAATTAATTGTATTTGTGGCACTGCTGCTGACTTCTTGTCATACACAGAAGCTATCCCATAAATGTAATAGGCAAAATGATGCACCACCACCTTTTTAAAGGATTTTCGGGTGTATGGATGAAAAATGCTGTAGATCTGGAAAGTATTTTCTGGGCAACGCAGCTGCTTTCTCAAACTTTGTAATTTCCTGGACTCAGTGGTATCGGCAATTTCTCCCAGTTCAGTATCTGAAAAATTTCATTAGTCCTATTATCTTCCTGATCAGATTGTCACTGAAGAAATTATATGGTACCTCTCAGTAGTGCACTGATTATTGCATAAAGTCCTAGCCCTCTGCTGTAGAAATGTGTAATGGTTACAACATTGTGCCTCTGAATAGGAGCTTTACAATCTTCTAAAACAGGCCTTTCCCCTCAGTTGGGATCCTTGGACACTTGAGGTTAGTATCTGTCCTTCATGTGAGTGCAGAAGAGGAAGGGTGAAAGATACCAGGAACACATGAATGCCACTGAATGCCAGGAAGGAAGCCCCTGCAACCCTAGCTGTTCCGAAGGGATCAAGAGGGGAGGCAAGAAGGTTGAGCACTATGTCCACCTCACCCAGGACATGTAGCTCCAGGATGGACACTCTTTCTAAGGCACAGTCCTCTTGTAGATGGACAACTCCACATGCCCCTGTGCCATAATGTCGTCAGATGACTTAGCCAAGTGAGGAGAAGCATGAACTGGTTCTGAGGACATACCTAAACAGTCCTCATCTAATTTTCTCTAATCAGAAAGCTGCCACGCATGATTCCCAGAAGGAAGGATCTAAAAGCAGTAGGATAATAGTGAAGCCTTCAGATTCAGGGGATCCCCAACCAGAAGGGAAAAGAACCCTTCATATGTGGGGGTGCATAGAACAATGTCACTTAGGGGAATTCCTGGTTCTCAGATCTGCAGTATCTGCACCACCTCCCCATCTTGCTCTGCACTTGTGTTTATCGTCTCATATTTTAGCAAGCATTCAGCTTTATTTAAATGCATCTGAGAACAAATCAAAAAACTTAAATTGATTCATGAGGATTTACAGCATTTTAATTATGGAGTATGTTTTCCAGTGATTTAAAGGCTGATAGGAGCTTGAAACAGCCTGAGATTTGAGAGGAAATGAGAAACATGACATTTTGAAAAGGAAACCAATTTTCTTCAACTTAAACTGTTGCTCATATAAACCAAATTATAAATATACTGTGTGACTGTAATGCTACAGAAGGTTGCTTATGAAAATATGATTAGTAGTGCAATTTTCTCAGAGGTTTCCACTGCTTTTTTTTCCCTTTACTGGCTTTAATGCAGGAAAAATTAAACAATCCTCCCTCATCCACCCCATCTTTCCAAATGAAAATACAATGACAAATCATGGCATGGGGCATCCTAATAAAGCTCTGCCATATAGGAGTACTTAGTGCTCACCCAAGGTGAAGAATAAACTCTTGTCTGATGTGTGTGTGCAAGGACGTCTTACTAATGTGCAATGATCTCTTGTGAATACACAACCCACTGTTAAAATTCTGCATGCATTGGCGTCCACAGTTGGTAAAGAAGGATTAAATGGACATGGATAATGAGCTAGCCTTTGTACTCTAAAGATGGTCCCTTCAGAACTGGGTGGGTTGGAACAGTATGAGGACGCTTGGGGCATTGCTGCCTGCAGTATACCAGTTCTCTCTATTTATAACCTACTTCAAAGGGTTTGTACCTTTTGGCATTATGAAATTCACCAATGCTAAATTTCACTTTTAAAAAAAAAAAAATATCTCACGTGCTCTGCCTGGATATAAAAAGAAAAGGGCTTTCTCACTATGTTCTTAGACAGAACTTCCTACACTGCTGGAGAGGGAAACTGCCAGCAATTCCTCTGTGTAATAGTATGTAAAGTGCTTTAAAAGACATTAGATAAAAGAAAGATTATTGTGTTTAGCAATAATGACAGGAAAGGAAATGCAAGAAGAGTACGGGAGTGTAATGGACGTGGATTGGGTAAGTGGATATGGGGTAGAGTTTGCCTTATGCAGAATGAATGAGCCTGCTCTCATATCTGGAGGATCCCTGGAAGGCCAGAGCCATCCACACAGAGGCTCTGTGCAGTGCAGCTTGGATGGAGCCAGGAGACCAAAGCCTCTTCTGGCTCCAGGTGTCTCTGGAAGTCCCTGAAAGAGGAATCCCCACCCCTGGAGTAGAGGCAGAGATATCTACGATGATAGGCATCAGAATGAATAGCCTTTGCTGGGCATAGCAGGAGAAACTATTTTCATCCTCCATAGCTCCCTCCCTTTTCCTAGTCAGTGCACTCCCAGTCCCCACAAGTCCATATACTTATATTGCTCCGCAGACTAGCGGAGGCCTCCATGCAGTCTACAGGAAGGGGTAGCTGGCCCTGCCAACCCCCTTTTGCAGCAGCGGGTGTTCTTCATGCACAGATCCTGGGAGCACAATACCCCCTTTGCAATCCAAGTTGTGCCTACAACTTATGCCCATTCACATGCACGCAGGCAACAGTGTATGTCAAATCCACATCTGCATAATTAGAGTCCAATTCTGCAACCCTGTGTATTGTGTTACTACCTGTTCTGTGTGCACGCATGCATTTTGTATATATAGTTGCCTGTGCAAGAACATACAAGATTTATTGTGCACAGTTTCAGCACAAAGTTGGGAAAAATATGACCTCCAGTGCTTTGATAAAACACTAAAAAAGTATGAGGCTAGGCAACGTCTATGGCAACAGGGAGAGTATTATATTGGGCTTTAACCTCATCCTGGTCAACCTACATCCTGAAAAGATTCTTGGTGTAGCTCCTCTGTAGAATGGCCCAAAGAACCAGAAGGGAATGTAACTTCCAAGATTCCTTCGTTTTCTTTGGGTCTGGTCCTATAAATGGCACAATCTAAGGTGACAGACCATTACCACCAAGTGTGGGAGGGAGGAAGTGGACAAAACACAGCTCTATAAATTGCCCTTGGGCAAACATGCAGGACGAAAATAATTTTCCAGTAACGCTGCTGTCAGGATACATCTGTGTGAAGCTCAAGTCACAAATCACTGCCATAGAGACACCTATGGCATGACAAACTGGATTTCTGATGTCTGAATGGATCTGGTAAGAGGAAAGGGGAAGATTAATAAACCAGGAAGCTGCTACGCTTAAGTAACTGGCATCGAGAAGTGGCTGACAGAAAGTCACCGCAGCAGCAACGTGGGAGTGTATTAGAATGTGGTGCGGGTGTCCATAGCGCTGTAACGTAGCGTCCATGACAGTTTCAAGTGTTTAGAACCCACATAAGAAATGAGAGAGTATGTTTATAATGAAGGTGAGTGAGGCAATATCTTCTATTGGACCAACTTCTCCTGGTGACAGAGAAAAGCTTTCGAGCTGCACACAACTCTTCTTCAGGTCTGGGACATGTACTTGGTGTCACAGCTAAATATAAGATGAAACAGCTTGTTTAGCATAAGTAGTTAGCACATATTTCAAGACACCATTTAAAGTGAAGTGGCCAGTTACACTCTCTCTCTCTAGCCATAGGGGGAAAAGGAGAAAAAAAGCTGGGGAAGGGGTGCAATTAAGTGTGTTACAGATTGTTGTAATAAGCCATAAATCCAGGGTCTTTGTTCAGTCTATGATTTTTAGTGTCTAACAGGTATTAATT
The DNA here is from genome assembly GCF_965140285.1 of Lepidochelys kempii. Taxonomy (NCBI): domain Eukaryota; kingdom Metazoa; phylum Chordata; order Testudines; family Cheloniidae; genus Lepidochelys; species Lepidochelys kempii. Next base: position 23,407,099 of record NC_136392.1, on the reverse strand, counting down.
TAAGCTCCCAGGCTCAGCTTTTGAAGGTGTTATACAGGTTTCCTTGGAGGATGAGGACCGAGAGATCAGATACAGAGTGATCGCTTTGTGAAAAGTGTTCACTCACAGGTGATAGGGTGGTGTTGTCTTTAATCATTTTTCTGTGTGAGTTCATTTAAGAGAGTGTAGAGATTGTCTTGTTTCACCCACAGAGTTGTTACTGGGGCATTTAGTTCACTGGATGAGGTACACTATATATGCTGTGATAGGCATGTGTGGGACCCATGGATCTTGAAATGGGTGTTGAACATCATTAGGAGTGGAGATACGTCTACAGGTTTTATAACTATTGTCCTGGCAGGGGCCGGTGCCACTTTGAGATGGTGGGTCCCGGTGTGTGAGGCGCTTGCTTTGGATGATGAGTTTCGGGGTTGGGAGAGATGTTCTTAGAAGGCCACAAGAGGAAGGTCAGAAAAGATTTTTCAGTGTGAGTTGTAATTGTTTGAGGATACTGTATATGGGTTCCAGTGTGGGTGGGGAGGTAGGTGAAAAGTAGGTTGTGTTATTTCTGTCTTGAAGCAGGTTCTGTCATACAAACCAAAGTATAAATATACTGTGTGACTGTAATGCTACAGAAGGTTGCTTATGAAAATGTTAGTAGTGCTATTTTTTAGGGTATTTGGGTGACCTGTTCCATGACGCAATCTACTTCTCTGATGTAGCATTCTTGTTTGATGAAGGCAGTTTGAAGTGATTGAAGGTGTATGTTCCCAACTTTCTCCTTGCAGCATATTCTGTGGTATGAGATCCTAGCTGTAGATAACAGCTTTCTTGGTGTGTTTGGGGTAGTTACTGGATCTGTGTAGGTGTGGGGATCCAAGGCATTTTTGAATATATCTGGCAGTAGGGTTCCTTTGCTAATACTGATGCCCATAAAGTTGACACTTGTATGGAAGTATTCTAAAGAGAGTTTCAGGGTGGTGGTTGTTGAAGGTGAGGTAGAAATCTGAGGCAATTTAGCTCATTTGTCCAGAAGATGAAAATATCATTGATGTGTCTCAATTATAGAGAGAGAAATACAGTTAAAGAAATAAAGAGCTAATTATAAAACATCCACCCTAAGGATAGTGCTAATCACAATAATGTGCGGATTTACACTATCCAAAATGCTGAACTAGCCAAAGCCCTGAGCTGGCTGCATGAACATCCCCTAGTGTTCAATTAAGATAAGGCTGGTAGGATATTGTTCACTCTGCCGTAGACTTATTTTTTTTGCCAGGGATGAGGCTTTAGATATCAATAGAAATGAAGCAACTATCAATACAGCACATAATGTCCCAAACCTCACAAACATATTAAATGTGTCCATCACTCAGCACTTGGGCCCCACTGCTGCCAGCCAAATTGGGTCACTTGTTGAATCCCTTTCACCCTATGTAACTTCTCATTAACTTGTCAGATGTAAGGATTTGTTTATTCCACATGAACACCATTCTTGCTGACTCAGTCAGGGTCAGACAGGTGTGTGCCAGCCCTCTGTAAGGGATGAGGTGCAGCCCCATGACCCCTAGAAGGGCATGTGGAGATTGTGCCTGACTGAGGCACAATACCTCACAGGGCTTCCCACAGTACAAGCAGGGATGCACAATCTTCTCCTGCCACCAACTTGGTTGTTCCATCCACTACAAAGGTGTCCGGGGCCAGGACCCCCATCCCCTTTCTGGTACCTTGGTCTCTGAGTGTAAAAGGAGCAAACCACCCTTGCACACTTGAGCCAAAGGACTGCTATTGTGGGCGACTCTTGTGTCGCCAGGCAAGTGATGGGTATGATTCTTGTGCAGCATTCTTGTGATTGTGCAAGGACCATTCAGAATCTGGCCCTTTAATGAGAATCCTTCAGTATTTATTCGTCCTAACTTTCATATGTTTATGTTCCCTATGTTTTTCCACTGTAATTTGGTTGCATTTGATTAGGCAATTGGATGTGGGAGGAGTAGGAAACCTAGTGTAGTAGAAAGGGTATGATGGCTTAGGCTACTGTTAAGGGGAAAAAAGCCTTTCTAGGTCATCTGTTTGAATCTGGCACTTCTGCCATGATCAAAAGCTAACAGCTAAGGGTATAACTTCTGGAATCTAGTCCTCAGTCTGACCATGAGGGATGGGACCGTTGGTGAGTGACAAGTGCTCTAAGCACAGATCCAGATCCTCAAAAGTATTTAGGCTCTAACTTCCTCAATATCTTTGAGGATCTGGGCCCTAGTGCATCACTTCTGCAGTGCTCCTTTTTCTCTCCAAAATCTAAGCTCTCTCAAAGTGTAGCATGAAGCACTGCCCATAGGCCACTTAAAAAATGAATTTATGGTTGTGCCACCATGCCCCATATTCTTCATAGAAATAGTGTTATATGAATATGGCATAACTAAGATGTGTTTTATATAAGATGAGTCATCTGAGGTATCATTGGAAAGGTTATGATTTACTGAATATGTATCATTTTGGTATCTAAAGGCAGGAATATTAACTATATAACAATTACAAATGGGTGTACACCTGGGGAATGCTCACCAGACAGAATGCAATCAGCCTGGATGGGCCATTAGGGAGAACAATAGGACTTTGAAGATGCTAATCTCCCACCTTCCTGAGAAGCTTCCTTGGATGCTGCAAACAACCTTTGATTCCTGGCTGCTTTGACATTGCAGGGACATGTGATCATGTCACCTGGTACTGGACTTCATCTTGGACTACTAGTATTTTTCCACTAATAGGAGGTGGGGATCAAACTAGGGATTCCCGCCTTATGTAAATCCTATTTAAAGCAGGGAAGTGAGTTAATCAGGGTTCATTCTTCACTGAATCCCCACTGAGGATGACTGCTGGAAACATCTAAGAAACAAAGAGAAAGGGCGGGAGAAGGAATGAGGCCAGGCTGGAAAAGTTGTCTGGCCTGTGAAAGAAATGCCTAAAAACCACCAACAACAACATTTAGGGTGAGAAATTACTACCAGTTTCTTTCATGTATTAAGCTTAGTTTGCGTGTTTGTTTTATTCGTTGAGTAATCTGCTTTGATCTGTTTGCTACCCCTTATAATCAATCACTTAAAATCTTTTAAGTTGTTTTTGTTTTCTCTAAGCCCAGTTTGTGGAATTTATAACTGGGGGCAGGGGAGCAAAAGTTGTGCATATTTTCCTCCACATTGAGGGAGGGAGCAAATGTCATGAGCAGTATCATAAGCTTAATGTATAGTTTTCTGTATAATATAAAACAATACAATTTTGGGTTTACACCCCAGAAGGGATGTGTACTTGAGCGTTAGGCAATTCCCTAGCTGAGTCTTCCCATGGAGAGCTGATGTCAACGTCTGTGTCTTTCTGCAGCTGGGTGTGTCCCTACGTGTGTGTGTGCTGGAGCAGGCTTGAGGGCCTGGCTCAGCAGGACAGCGTAAGGGAACCCAGGCTGGTGAAACAGGTGGCTCAGTGGTATCCCAGTACATCAAGTGGCACCATGGAAGGAAGGGCAACCTATCAAAATGGTCATTATCACCACTTCATATTTCCTAGATAAACATTTAGTTACTCTTAACAGAAGCCACTTTTTACTTGCTGACAAATCAGAAAACGGAAAATTCTTCAGCACGTTAACATATGCCTGGAACCTGACTTCAGCTGTTCAGACATTCTGGCCCCATTCATAGCCCTGAGAGAATAAATTCTGGAGATAGCCAAGCATGACTCATGTTGACTGGGGTGGAAACATTTCCACCCAAGTCTTGAACAAAATATCCTTAGCAGACACACACTGCCACAGATGAGCATTCATTTCTAACCCACCATGAGTCTCTGAAATGAGTTTTGTTACAGCCATACATTAAGGGTCACTAATCAAGAGCCACACAGAAGTGATAACTAAGAAGCACATAATTAGCCACTTGTGCTTATTAAAGTAATGGAAGCTTGGTGAATGATTTCAGTGGGTGAAGACCAGGTTCCTGGGGCAAGATCTCACTCCTTGTAGGAAATATACCCATCTCATCATTGTAGGTTATTGAGCTAGTCTGTTTCCTGTACTTGTGGAGCTTGTGCTTTGTATTTAAGCACTTTCTTTAAGTTTTTAGCTGAGCTAGGCCCAACCCAATGTCTCCTATTCTTTCAGATCCAGAACAGCGCTCATCGTTAACAAGCCTCCAGATCCTGAACGCCATCTCATTTTAGAAAAGTTCATGGCCAGATCAGGCTCTGAACTTTGCAGCTCATGCTAATTTCTAGTATACAATCTATCTTTCACATGGGTCAGATCAGCTAAAACATTCACTTCATTATGGATTGGCTACATAGGCTTTACAATCTCATGACAAAACAAAGGGTATGTCTACATTTGAACTGGGAGATGAGATTCCCAGCTCATGTAGATGACTATGTGCTAGCTCTATTCAAGCTAGCATGCTAAAAATAGCAATGTAGCCAGAGTAGCCTGGGTAAGCCAACCATGTACATATTCAAGGGGTCTGGGCGGCAGCTGCCACCTGTCCTATCCTGGCTACACTCCTATTTTTAGTGCACTAGCTTGCATAGATGTGCATGCTAAAAATAGCAATGTAGCCAGAGTAGCCTGGGTAAGCCAGCCATGTACATATTCAAGGGGTCTGGGCGGCAGCTGCCACCTGTCCTATCCCGGCTACAGTCCTATTTTTAGTGCACTAGCTTGCATAGATGTCTATGCAAGCTAGTGCACCAAAAATAGGAGTGTAGCCAGGATAGGACAGGTGGCAGCTGCCGCCCAGACCCCTTGAATATGTACATGGCTGGCTTACCCAGGCTACTCTGGCTACATTGCTATTTTTAGCATGCTAGCTTGAATAGAGCTAGCACATAGTCATCTACATGAGCTGGGAATCGCATCTCCCAGTTCAAATGTAGACATTGCAAAAAAGGTTTTGACAAAGCAACACATCACATATAACCAAACTGCTCAGAGTACAAGCAGCAACAATGCAATAGTCTCATACTTTATACCACATGTTCAGGAAGAAAGATGGTGGTGGCTTCTGCAAGTGTGTATTAAAAGAACTAGAAGAAAAATATGTCAGCCTACAGGTGGTGAAAAGCTCTACAAAGACCTGCAAAGACCTCCACAAGACCTGCAAAGCTACCACCACGTCCTCCCTTAAAGTTCTCCTACCATGATGCATACATAAAACTGCCATATGATAACTGCTAAGCAGGTGACAAGTTGTGATTACTGCCACTGATTAGCTATGAGTTGTGCACACTCTATGACAAAAATAGCCTTACCCTCCACCCACCTGTTTGTTTCATCCACTTACTATGTCTTGTCTTCTAGACTGTAGGCTCTGTGGAGCTAAGGTACTTATCCACTATAGGTTTGTAGATGCCCAGCATTATCAAACCTTTACCTGGTTCAGGTCTAGGTGCTACTGCAATGTAAGTGTTAAGTTGCATGCTTTAAAATAGTTATTTACTAGGACAAGATGTAAGCTGTTTAATAGTACAGTTACATACATCTAGAAGCAAAGCCAATGTATTCTCACGTGTGCACTTCAGAAAGCTTTTTGTATGCAGCTCTGTGAATGGTATCCCGTTCATGTGAATTAGTGCACCAGTTCCTGATGCCAAGAGGTGTAGGAGACGAACACTGGAGAGTTAACATCTGCTTTTATATTTACACATTTTTAATGCTTATGATGGCCAGCTAGCCCAGGAGACAAGCAGCAGAGTGCAAGCTTTCCTCTTGCTGCCTTGCCTTCATCAATCCTGCCATGTAGAACTACCTTCAGAGATGAAAGGTTAGTTTGCCTCTATGACTCATTCAGTCCTTGGCCACTTTACTGAGACTGCTAATAAGAGTATCAGTCATGAGGGTGCCTTTAAAAAAAAAAAAAAAAAGAAAGAAAATGGGAACAGAAGCTGAGCTCAGACCACCAACTCACTGTATTGGAGCCAGCTAACAATCATCAAATGATGGCTAACCTCAGAGCCATATCCTCAGCTGTTGTAGCATTGATTTCCATGATGATTACACCAGCTGAGAACCTGGCCCTCAGCCTCTGCCAATTTCTCCTGGATTCACACCATTGATAGAGATGGAAGACTTCCAGTATTCCATTTCCAGCCTTGCATGCCAATCAGAACTCTGTAAAGGCAATCCCTCTGCCAGTTTAAAAAAAGAAGTATAAAATAGCCCCTTCTCTTCTGCACCCTCAAGTCCATTTGAACAAAGAATTCTGTGTCTAAGATAAGCTTACAAATGTGCTGTGAAATCAAGAGAGATTCTGCTGCTTGCATCACTCCAGAAAGCCAATAGCAAACCTGTCTCTTAAGAGACACTGTGGCAAAAGAGTTACATGTGTTTAAATTGCAATTCTTATAGCTTTTTTAGGTTAATGTGCCAGAAGGAAATATTTTGCTAATTGTTCTTTATACAAAAATTAGTATATTTTAAAGGAAACCGTAGCTCCAGGTATTGGCAGAGTTACTGCAGGATCATACGCTTAATGTAAAGTAATCCATTCTCTAACAACCACGTTCACTAGCTCTTTATTCCTCAAATAGCTATGAGCTTGTATTTGCTCTAGAAACAGGCAAAACATTACCAAAAGCAAGAGCTTTACTTACTGCTAGAGCATAATCTTTAACAGATGCTTCTTTGCTGGAGGAGGGAATGTGGGTCAATGGCAGGGATGTTGGGTTGTTTCCCTGGTTCTGCTTTTGCTGACTGCATGGGTAAGTCACTTCTCTGGTTTGCACCTAGTTTCCCTAGTTGTGAAATGGGGACCATAACACCCATCTTACAGGGTGGCACAGAGACTTAGTGTATGTTTGTGAAATGTTTTGGGATCCTCAGATGCAAGTACTATACACAAATGATTCTTTTTACTGCCTTCAACATGTTTGAGTGGAACTTCAAAACTTCATCTACATGTCCACCCCATAAGCAGGGTGTAGTGGCTACAAACAAATCAACACTTTAAAAATATTGGCCCATATTTTTGTTTTGGTAAAAGATTCAAACTTGACTATCAAGAGTTAAGTAACTAAACTCGTATTTGTGTACTTAAAAGCAAAGCTGTTTTGCTTAGAATAGGGCTAGCCAGAAAACAAGAATTCTGTTCCATTAAAAATTGGAATTAAAACAAAATTTCAAGCCTCACACTGGTATGAGCAACAAGAGATTTCTAAAAAAGCATGGGGGAAAAAAACCCCACGAAATGCAGGGAGTTTATCTTCTCCCAAAATAGCCAATAGCCCAGTGGTTAGAATGCTCAGGTGGGGGAGAAAGATTCAAGTCCCATCTCTGCATGGGCTATTCTGGTGTCTCTTTCTCTCCCAAAATTCCATCCTGAGCCTGAGCAACCTTCCCAAGGAAAGAGACGTTTCTTCAAAATTCTGGTTTTGATGACTAACATTTTCTGGGGGGGGGGGGAGGGAGAGACAAATTCCCAACCAGCTCTAGTGCTGAGCTCCCTCAAACTTCCTTTGAAGTTACTGAAGATTAGGAGTCCTCAGAAACAAATCATTCAGATTACATGTAAGAAAAAAACCCCACACAAGAGCAAAAGTCAAGTCTTTATCAGACTGTGCACAGTGTGTGAAAGTCTTCCCAGCTGCAGCAATGGAGTACAAAAATGGCAGCTGTCTCTACACAGATGCAGAGTGGTTGGAATCACCACCAGACGGACAGGTGTTCAAAGCAGAATGGAAGTTTTACAACTATGTGTGATTGCAAAAGATATAAGGTGGTAGAGAACCTCTACATTGAAGTGATCACTTGAAGTACACTGGAGAGGGATCCCATTTTCATAATTGCATACACTGCAGATCCTTAGAACCAATCAGCATGAAGGGGATTAAATAACTGAGGGTGCGTGTGTGTGGAAGGAACTGTATTTAAGCGTGATTAACTATACAGTATCACTAGACTAAGACAATTCCATTTTGGTATAATGAAGGGTAACTTTTGGATAAAACCTGTTTATGTTATGAATTGTTCATTATACAACATCTTTTGCAACATCTGTCCTGCAAAATATAGGATTTCAGGTCTTTTTTTGTTAAAAAGGTATGTTTGCCCTTACTTGAGTCACTAGTTGCAAGAGATCAAAATTGAAACTTGAAATGAAGTCAAATTTTACACTTTAATCTGGGTAAAGTGCCCAAGCCAGTGGGAATTTTGAGTAAGGACCTCAAAATTTGGCCCTGAATTCATAGATGACCAGCCATTTGCAGAGTTATTCGTGTCTGTCATTTCTATTCCCCTTTAATTAGTGGAATGTGTGATAACTAAGGGATAGCTTTTATCCCTTAACAAATGCAATAGCCAGTTTATCCCTACTAATGAGAAGTCTGTGCTGATGAACATCATGGGCAATTTATTATTTGTATTGCAGTAGCACCTAGCAGCCTCAGTCACGGACCAGGATCTCATTGTGCTAGGTGCTGTACAAACAGTGCACGAAAAGATGGCCCCTTGCCCAAAGAGCTTACACTCGAATGACAGCATCGGTTTCTCCATGCTACATTGCCAGGGGGGCTGAACTTTTTTTTTTAAGGGACCACTGGGGAGAAAGGGAGCGTGGGTTCGTCTGCATGATCTAGTCTGTTGTTGGTCTCACTACTTAGACTGATAACTAAGGTGAGCAAGTCAATATCAGTTGTGGCACTGATAGACAATATCTCAGGACATAAGCCAACTTCTAATGGGGACTAAGGAGAATAAATTGTTCCATTGGGTTCAGTGTTACAGACTGTTAATTGAAGGGTTACTTACCCATTCCTGGTAAGTACTTCTAATACTAGCTACTGTTAGTCCAGATTTGGTACTAAATGGATCACTGGTGTGATCCTGTGGTGCTGCTCTGTGGACATTTGCTCTGTTGAACCAATAAAACAATTTTATGACTAGGGCTCCTCGGCACTACAAATATTAAATAGTAATGTCATAGGTCACTATAGGACAGTAACTGCTGGTCACTACCAATCCAGCAAAATTTCTGCCCATGAAATTATAGATTCTATAGGTCAACTGTAGCTGTTACATAGGTGGGAATCAGAAATAACTCCAATGACTTCTCTTGACTGGAATCATTCTGAACTTACACTAGTTTAATTGAAACCACAATTCAGCCACTAATTTTTTGCCATTCCCCACATGAGCTTTGTTCAGGTTTCTCTGGTACATGTTTTCCCAGGGACAAGTTTTCCCCACAAATTCTAACTGTGCCCGAGTCTTACTTTTTGTGGTTAATAGTCTTTTTGGTCGCAAAGATTTAATTTTCTAACTTGTTGGCTTTATCACTTAAAATTTCAGTAGCAGAGCTGGGTGTGCTGCCGACAAAATAATAATTTATGTTGTATCAGTCAGTATTACTCCACTATCTTAATCTTTTATAATGGTTTTTCTGCAGCTTCCAGTTTTCCTCCAAATAAAACAAATTACTTAGCAAATGGAATATCTTCTTGTCATAATAATTTAATATTAAAATGTCAATAAGATTTGGTACATACAGCAGAGGGCACAAAGGTACAGCAACAGAGCAGGAATAAAGTAAACTTAATAAAGTGAATGGGGAGATACAATAGGGATTGAATCTGGCTCCTGTACATGATATTAATGAACCTTTTTATTAGGCTCCTCCAGCATAATGCAAGAATTGTGTAAGCCATATCATTGTGTGTGTGCAATTTTACCTGCTGCCAGCCCACTTCTGTATGATAGAACTGCAAGTCCAGCCTACAGTCAGGGGAACCAGTGCAGTCTCTCTGGAGAAGCAAACAGGGATTGATATCTAGGGACAATGCACACCCTGCATCCCACTCTAATGGGGTGAGGCATAAGTGGGATGGGGAGGGAAGGGGAGCAGGGCTAGAAGATTAGATGCTGCCGTGGTTTGTACAAAGAAAAAAACAGTATATAGCGAAGCTTTCTTACCATCTATCACACGGACCTCTACTCACTGCTAGAGGGGGTCTCCTCCTGGACGCTCTAGGGATTAGCTCTTTCACACAGACACCTTCTTCATGGAGTTCCTCAGCCCATCATCTCACTCTCTGTCTGCAGCCCTCATTTGCTCCACAGGAATTGCTTTGCCTCATCTTCGTGGCTTAGCTCTCTGGCCAAGTCAGAAGAGTCCTCCCCTTCCGGGGTACTATCAGTGTCTTCCTCACTGTCCCAGGCAGTCCTTTAGTCCACTACCCTGGCTGGGGCACTCCCTCAGTGACTAGAACACCTAGCCCTGGCCAGCCTCCAAGTTCACTGCTCAGATAGCAGCTCTCACTCAGTGGCTGGCTGGGAACATAGGCCCATCCTCTACTCTGGGATACAATCCAGGAGACTTATCTCTAGTAGTCAAGGTATGTACTAGCACAAACCTTCCTGTCACTCCCCTGGAGTGCTTCCTACCAATGCACATTCTCCACCCTTCCAGTTAAACCCTTATCTCCCAGGTCTGCTAGACAAACCCCTCCTCTTGGATCTTACTCCCGTTCTCTCCCTTATCCCCAGAAAACTCACTGCAGTGGCCTTTCTGCTATCAGCTCCCAGATTTTATAGAAGCCCCACCTGTTCCTGAGCTCCCCTTAACTAGGGCTCTTCTCTCAGCCTAAATATCCCCCAGCTTGCAGCCTAATAGGTTAATTGGTCCATCTGGCCTACATTAATCCCTTCAAGTGAGTGTGGGGAGCACACTCCATCACACAGTCAAGGCATTTTATTCCAGGACAATTTCACTGTCACCCCTGCATAAGGATTCCCTACACCCCCAACTCCCTTGAATTTCCCCAATATCCCCCAGTGGTCAACTAGTTACATGCAGTGTTGCCAATTTAGTCATTGGTTGGCAATTTGAATTGAAATGGAAACATTAATACACAGTTTAAAAGCATTTACCGTGTATGATAAAATACTTGTACCTGAAAAAGTATAATAGGTTTAAAAAGTATGAACAAAGACTAACTTCTTCACACAGGTGTTGTTTTTTCTGAAAATGTTGGCACATTGTTTTGGCAATGTTGGCCAACCTAATAGTTTCAAATTATGATTTGTAAGCAAGGTCTGAATGAGCTCTCCCTTTACAGCTAGTAATGAGCCAGAGGGTGAGGACCAGACTGTATTTACATGAACTTAGCCTAGGTATCTAGCAGACAGAGCTGTGTTACCCAAGTGATTAATTTTGGCTGGTGTTGGGAGTTTCTGTACTAAACATTTTTATTATAATTAATTTTTACGTAAGAACAGCCATATTGGATCAGACCAATGAGCCATCTAACCCAGTACTCTGTCTTCCAACAGTGGCCAATGCCAGGTGCTTCAAAAGGAATTAACAAAACATGGCAATTATTGAGTGATCCATCCCCTGTCGTCTACTCCCAGATTCTGGCAAACAGAGGCTCAAAGAGCATAGTGTTGCATCCCTGCCCATCCTGGCCAATAGCCATGTTGGACATATCCTCCATGAACTTATGTAGTTCTTTTTTGAAGCCCGTTCTGGTTTTGGCCTTCACAACATCCCCTGGCAAAAAGCTCCAGAGGTTGACTGTGTTTTGTGTGAAGAAGTACTTCCTTTTGTTTGTTTTAAACGTGCTGCCTATTAATTTCATTGGGTGACCCCTAGTCCTTGTTTTATGTGAAGGAGTGTATTCATTTTCTCCACACCAGTCAAGATTTTATAGAGCTCTATCATATCCCCTCTTAGCTGTCTCTTTTCCAAGCTGAAAAGTCCCAGTCTTTTTAATCTCTCCTCATATGGAAGCTGTTCTATACCCCTAATCATTTTAGTTGCCCTTCTCTGTACCTTTTCCAACTCCAATATATCTTTTTTTGAGATGGAGTGACTAGAATTGCATGCAATAATTAAGATTTGAGCATACCATGGATTTATATAGTAAATGTGGAAGAGCTTGGTTTGCCAGACAGATCAGCAAAGCCAATGCTGACAAACTATGTGAACAGACTGCAAAACACCAATCCTCTGGACTGCATTGACGTGCAGAAAGCCTTATAAGCCAATCATTGTCAAAGCCAATTTTAGAAGTACTTAATGAGGCTGTTAAAAATGCTGGAGACACAACACAGTTGATTCAAATAAACATGGCTCTCACATCATACTTTCTCTTTAAGAAAGAGATACCATACACTACAGACTGGAGGCCAATGTTAAGTGCACTGTCATTTGTTGATCCTGAAGTTGGACATTTTTTTCCAACCAAGACCAGCAAATGCTCACTGTCTTTCTGCAAGAAACTCAACTGACCGGTTAGAAGCATACAGTGCAACAGTGAAAGACTCAGCAGTTGAAAAAGTAAAGACCTCTCTCACCACATTCAGAAAATGTGTATACGTGGCTGATGAATGCACCGATGCAACTGGGTGTCAAGTATTAAGTCATTGCATACATCATCTTGATATCGGTGGTAGGCCAGTAGATGAATTTCTAGATGGTCAGGTTATAAAAGACACATCGGCTGCATCTCTAACAACCCACATCTTAGAAGAGTTAAATGCTTATAAACTGAACCCTAAAGAGATGGCTGCTTGTGCATTTGATGGAGCTGCAAACCACTCTGGAAGACATAGTGGAGTGCAAGCTTCACTCAGAGAAAGTGTAACTCTAATCTCTCCAATACACACTACAGGGGCTATCTACTCCAACTAACACTAGTACAAGCTGCAGAATCTTCAGAAAGCATTTAAAAAGTTATAGATTTAATGTCTTCATTATACTCTTTTTTTCAGAAAGTGTCCAAAAGGACTGAACGTCTTGAAAAATATAGAAGATACACTGGGACTGAAGTTCAAATTAGTCCAACCTGGGAAAACCCGCTGGCTTTCTCATGAGCGATCCTTGACTGTTGTGTTAAAATTACTGCAAGCATTATTATTGGCTTTGGAAAGTATCTACCGAGATGGGACAGATCAAAGTAGTGAGGCTGGTGGAATAATTTTGCAACTAAGTTCAGAGAAGACAATCGCCAATCTCTCTTGTAAGTCTACTGTTGAAACCACTTGGGTCATTATACAATGCTATCCTGGCATCTGCTGCAACAGCAGTAGATTTCTGTCCAGCAATGGAAGCTACACTTGGATCAATCAGAGAGATATCCATTGAAAACATACTGGAAGAAGCAAACACTTCAGTTCAGAAGTTGACTAATTAGGGTACTTTATTAACTCCTTAAATGAAGAGGACAAGAAGTGTTTGTTAAGCCAGCTGAAAAAGTAAAATAGACAAACTTGATTCTTACATCTCTACAACAGCAACTTTTGGATTCTACTCCATCTCTACGTAGCTTTTACAGATGCCTGTCTTATAAAACACTGATTGTTGAGTGGAGTGAGGCACTACCAGCAATGGGGCTGCCATGTGATCAGGACAGAATAGAGAATTTGAACACAGAGTGGAATATCATGTGATGAACTAAAGAAGATTTGACTTCAACTTCTTTATCATCACTAGTGGTTTGATTCAATTTTTGTGCCGTTTCCTGGGATGAAAGAAGTAGGAATTCATCTCTTTCTACTCCCAGTCACAACTGCTACAGTTGAGCATTCTTTTTCCTCATTGAATAGAATTTTGTGTTCTGAAAGAAGTCGCCTTCTGCTTGACCATGAGCATATCATGAAGGACTGGAAGTACCGGACACATGAGAAGCCACCAAAAACGAATGCTCATTAACAGAGTTGTGCAAAATTACAACAAGAAACCAAGAAGGATGTAGCTATAGTGCTTCATAGTAGGCTTGTGTAGCCAATTTTAATTTGTATGATGATTTAAAAACATGAGTTAAATCTAATAAAATGGTTGTGAAACATTTTTCAGTTTTTACTATGGTGCCACACAGCCCACCTTCACCCTAACAGTCTCACCCCTCATTGGTCCTCCCCCCCTGTATTTTTGAATGTCCCCCCACCATTTAAATTCCTGGGGAAAACTCTGCCCTTACAAACAAGTGTAGCTAGAGGAATTTTATCCTCTGCAGTGTTCCCTACAGTGTAATATATTCTCCAGTTCTTTGTCTATGCATTTTTAAAAGTACTCACCACTTTTCCTGAGAGCCCATTCCACAGAACTAATGGATCTGATTGTTGGAAAACTGATCCTGATGTTCAACCAGTGTTTTCCCATTACTGCTAGTTAGCATTCTGTAGATTTCCCCCCAAACAATTCCTGTCCCGCCTTCATGTTTACACTGTCCAAATACTAGTTGACAGTTACCATATTTTTCACTCCCCCACTTCATTTGCGACATAGCAAAATTATTCCAATGTAGTTTCTAGCCGTGTTTATGAGAAAAGCTCTTAATTTCTGTTGCTGCTCTCTGAATTCCCTTCAATTTGTCTATATATTCCTGGTATTGAGATGCTCAGAGCTGAATGCCATTTTCTAGGCAGAACCCCACCAGTATCTTCTGGACTAGACTTGCTTCTTCTGTCCATGGCAATCTGTCTGCACATTCCAACCTAAAGCACATTGGCTTGATGCCATGCTGCCTTGCAAAATGATTGAGTTTTCAATATCAATCAGATTGCTCTTTCAGCATCAGCTGTTCCCACTAAGTATCTGTCCTGGATTTTATATATATCATCATGCATATTTTTCCAGGTGAATCTCATTTAGCTATTTTTGCCATACTTCTAACCACTCAAGTTCCACTCAACCACTCAAGTTCAGTTATTTCTTTGTCCTCATTGATGTTTGCAACACTTTCCAATTTAATTACATTCACAGATGATACTAATGTGCAGTTTACCTTCTTTTCCAGATCATTAATGATGCTGTTAAATAAGACTGGACCCAAAAAGGCCCAGAAACACCCCTGTGGACAGCTTCCCTTAACAAGATATGGTACATTGATGTCTGTTATGATCCAATATTTATGGTCTTTCTGGCACTTTTCAATCCATAAGAGACAGCTTATATCCAAGCCAGTTAAACTGAGTTAGTTTCAAGAAAGGTTTTGTGAGTCACTGTATAAAATGATTTACTATGGAGAAAACTCGGACCAGAAGCTATAAAGATTTGATGTGTCTGCTCTTTTCAATGTAATAAAACCAATAACCTAGCAAGTTCCTTTTAATAAGACTAATCCCGCTCCCAACTCTCATCCACTCTATGTGCATTACCATAATACCCTTCCACATCAGATTGTATAGATCAGCTCATCTATTCATACATGTCACGTGTTAGTCAGCTGTACATTAAATTCCACCTTAGAATCTTCAAGTACTTTGTGTCTTTTTAGAGCCCTGTGGATCCTCTTATCACATTCCCTCTCTTCCCCAAGCCCTGTGTTGAAGCCACCATGCTTTTGTCTGAACAGGGATGGATGGAACTCCCCTTCAGAGCTGATCAATGCTGTTCTTTAATGTTCAGGAATAGGTCACTGAGGGATTCAAAGCATTACCTCCTGCTCCAGAATGCATGTTGCTCCTTTTACAACATTCTAATGTCCCATTAGCCCTCGGACAAACTGGAGAATCAATAATTAAATACAGACCTCCAAAGTGGTATTGCAGGGCATTACGATTAGGCTATTATACATTGGCCTCAAACTATAGTATGGGTAAATAATTAAGACAAAAGTCCACCAAAATGTGTTGAATTTGCTTTGCCATCCTCACACCCCTCATGTGTCCACTTTCTCTGAATAATCTAGCAAATTTTACTGGCAGCAATATTCATAAAAAGTTAATTTTGAGCTCACAGACATCCAATCAGGAAATGGAAACAATATCATGTGACCTATATGTCCAATAAAAACTAAAACACACAGGTTGAAGCTTGGATGTGGAATACTCAGTAGCTGCCCATTAACAATGTGTATATTTCATTAAAAAATATATTGATAGGCACTGTAACAGGGTGGCTCACCCCTTAAAGATGGGAGGACTGGGACTACCCAACCCTGATTACAGAATGAGCTACACTTGGGAGAGATTAGGGTGATTGCCTTATAAAGAGCCGCAAGAAGCTGCCAGAAAGTGGGTGGAGGTACAAGAATTAGGGGAGGTTGCAGAGGGTGTGAAAGGCTCCTAGTAGGAAGACTCTGAGACCAAGGAAGCTGTGATAGAGAAGACTTGGCAGAGAGCAGGCGGTTCCTTCAAGTACCCCTGTCTGACAGAAGGGTTTGGGCTTGGAAGCCAGAACCAGAGAGCTGAAGAACGCTGAGCTTCAGCCAGCTAAAGCCTGGGAGTATCAGGCCCAGCTCCTGTTAGAGACCCTGACTGGGAAAAGGATTTGGGGGCCTGGAAGCCAGAGGGCTGAGTTCCCATCCAGTAAAGCCAGAGAAACTCTGGATTGGGACCTACCTCAGGGAAAGAGGACTGGGGACTCCATCACTAATGGGAAAGGATGACTGAACTGTGCTTTGGGGCTGAAGGGCCAATATATAATGACTCAATCAGTGGGACCCCATGGGGAGAATATCTTTACCTGTGGACTGTGAGTTCTTAAGGATCCCAGAAAAGGGGGGAAATTGGTAGGAGGTCACTATGGAGTGAATTCTGGCCACAAGGGGGCACTCAGGAGTTGGCTAGACCTTGTACAGGCAGGAGGGTTGCCAACTGTCTAATCACAGAAATCCAGACACCCTTTCCCCGCCCTGCCCCGAGGCCCTGCTCACACCATCCCCGCTCCCTCCATTGCTCACTCTCCCCCTCCCACATTGGGGTGTGGGAGGGGGCTCCAGGCTGGGGCAGGAAGGGGTGTGGGCTCTGGGAGCGAGTGTGGGTGCAGGCTGCCTGCCTGTCCTGGCTTCACGCTGCTCTCTGCAACCCCTGTCGGTCAAGGGATCTCTACTTACTGCCCATTCCCTGAGAACCAACTCTGCAGCTCCCATTGGCCGGGAACTTTGGCCAATTGAAGCTGCGGGGGCGGAGCCTGCCTTAGCCCCACTGGGACTTCCAACTGGGACCCACCCGATGTAAACCGGGCCCAGGGGCTCCGTGCGCTGCCCCCTCTGTGCGCCGCTCCTGGAAGCAGGCAACACATCCGTGAGGCCCCGGAGGTGGGGAGGGGCAGGAGGCTCCGCGCACTCCCCCTGCCTGCAGGCGTCACGCCCGCAGCTCTCATTAGCCACAGTTGCCAGCCCATGGGAGCTGCGGAGACGGCACTTGGGGCAGGGGCAGCGTGCAGAGACCCCTGTGTCGTCCCCCCCAGGGGCCGCAAGGACATGCTGGCCTCTTCCGGGAGTGGCATGGTGCCAGGGCAGGTAGGCAGCCTGCCTTAGCTCCGCTGCACCGCCGGACTTCTACCAGGCTAAAATCTCCCGGTTTGGGTTCGGTAGCCTCCAGGAGATCGAACCCGATCCCAGGAGACTCCCAGCAAAACCGCGAAGGTTGGCAACCCTACTGACAGGCACCCATCTCTAGGCTTCTATTCCATAGACATTCTGCTATATTGTACTGCTTATTTAAAAGGACTGTCCATATATACTTAAATATCTACAGCCCTCCATTTATTTCCTAAAAGCCCAAGGGAAAAAATATGGAATACCCAATAATTTCTTGAATAACGCTGAAAAATGAAAAAAATGTGAGGGGAAATGGAAGGGAGTCATGGACCCTATCTGAAGGAGAGGGAAGGCTGTTAATTGAAGAAAATATTAACTCTGCATTTTTTTACCCATTACACAGCTGCTATGTTGCATCCTGCAGACAACTCCATTTCCATCAGTGGGCAAAGTGATACCTATACGTTGGCATGAGCTATTCTGCAGTGAGACCAAATTAAGTAGTATTGGAAAGCATTTGGGATCATCAAATAAAAAGCATTACCTTTTATTATCACCATTTAAAATGCTTTGGCATAAACAACCAGAATGACTATTCAGTTGCAGAAAAATTATATTCAAGTATGGGTCCATGTACACAGAATAAAAAGATGTAATTATACATAGGTGACATGGGAAGTGTTAGCTAGAGCTTTTGTACAACTGCCTCAGCTGCGTGTCAACCCCAAGTAGCAGTTTGAATATTTCAGGAGGATCACAGCTGCTTCAGAGTTGATATACAAATTCACCATCATAACCACTGAATAATACATTACACCAGTGATGAGCTGCCAAAATCTTAACAACCAGTTCCCTATAAAAAGTTCTGATTTAAGGGATGTGCCCCTGTATGTATATTTTGTACCAACAGGGTTACCATACATCCGTATTTAAAAATTCCTCCTGGACGGCGATATAAGAACCAAAAAGCCTGACCTGTCTGGGAAAATACGGATGTATGTTAACCCTGCCTAAAGTTCTTTTTTAAAAAGATGGGTCTGAACGAGAAATGAGCTCCATTTCACATGTGGGTCCCTGCCACTCCCTGGGGGTGTGCAAGGGTGACCAGATGTCCCAATTTTATAGGGGGGTTTATTTTGGGGTCTTTTTCTTATATAGGCTCCCATTAACCCCCACCCCCTGTCCTGATTTTTCACACTTGCTGTCTGGTCACCCTAGGGTATGCACATGTGTGGGTCCCAGCTGCTCCCTGCCCCCCTCATTGAAGCAGGTGTGCAGGGTTACTGCCCCGGGAACTGCAGGGCACCAGTGGACGTGGGGCCAGCTGCGGACAGGGACGTGGGGCAGGGCTAGGTGGAGGCAGGGGGTGCAGGGCTGGCTGCAGGCAGGGCAGGAGGTGCGGAGCTGGCTGGAGACAGGAGGGTGTGGGGTTGGCTGGAGGCAAGGGGGTGCGGGGCTGGCTGGAGACAGGAGGATGCGGGGTTGGCTGGAGGCAAGGGGGGTGTGGGGCTGGCTGGAGACAGGGTAGGGGCTGACTGGAGGTAGGGGCTGGCTGCAGGCAGGGCAGGGGGGTGCAGGGCTGGCTGGAGAAAGGGGCTGGCTGCGGGCAGGGCAGGGCGTGCGGCAGGGGCTGGTGCGGGCAGGGAAGGGGGTGCGGCAGGGGCTGGCTGTGGGCAGGGGGTGCGGGGGTGGCTGGAGACGGGGCTGGCTGCAGGCAGGGCAGGGGGTGCAGCAGGGGCTTGCTGCGGGCAGGGGGTGGCTGGAGACGGGGGCTGGCTGCAGGCAGGGAGTCCAGGGGTGGCTGCAGGCAGGGCGTGCGGGGGTGGCTGGAGACGGGGCTGGCTGCAGGCAGGGCAGGGGGTGCGGCAGGGGCTGGCTGCGGGCAGGGGGTGCATGGGTGGCTGCAGGCAGGAGGTCCGGGGGTGGCTGGAGACAGGGGCTGGCTGCGGGCAGGGCAGGGGGTGTGGCAGGGACTGGCTGCGGGCAGGGGGTGCATGGGTGGCTGCAGGCAGGGCAGGGGGTGGCTGGAGACGGGGGCTGGCTGCAGGCAGGGAGTCCAGGGGTGGCTGCAGGCAGGGAGTGCGGGGGTGGCTGGAGACGGGGGCTGGCTGCGGGCAGGGCAGGGGGTGCGGCAGGGGCTGGCTGTGGGTAGGGGGTGCATGGGTGGCTGCAGGCAGGGCAGGGGGTGGTTGGAGATGGGGGCTGGCTGCAGGCAGGCGGTGTGGGGGTGGCTTCAGGCAGGACAGGGGGTGGTTGGAGACAGAGGCTGGCTGCAGGCAGCGCAGGGGGTGAGGCAGGGGCTGGCTGCAGGCAGCGGGTGTGGGGGTGGCTGGAGACAGGGCAGGGGGTGGCGGCAGGCAGAGGGTGCAGGGGTGGCTGGAGACAGGGCAGGGGGTGGTGGCAGGCAGCGGGTGCGGGGGTGGCTGGAGACAGGGCAGGGGGTGGCTGGAGACGGGGGCTGGCTGTGGGCAGGGCAGGGCGTGTGGCAGGGGCTGGTGCGAGCAGGGCAGGGGGTGGCTGGAGGCAGGGGGTGCCTGGAGACAGGGCAGGGGATGCGGGGGTGTCTGGAGGCAGCGGATGGCTGGAGGCAGGGGCTGGCTGTGGGCAGGGCAGGGCATGCGGCAGGGGCTGGTACGGGCAGGGCAGGGGGTGGCTGGAGGCAGGGGGTGGCTGGAGACAGGGCACGGGGTGCAGGGGTGGCTGGAGACAGGGCAGGGGCTGGCTGCAGGCAGGGGGTGCGGGGGTGGCTGGAGACAGGGCAGGGGGTGGCTGGAGACGGGGGCTGGCTGCAGGCAGGGGATGCGGGGGTGTCTGGAGGCAGCGGATGGCTGGAGGCAGGGGCTGGCTGTGGGCAGGGCGTGCGGCAGGGGCTGGCTGTGGGTAGGGGGTGCATGGGTGGCTGCAGGCAGGGCAGGGGGTGGTTGGAGATGGGGGCTGGCTGCAGGCAGGCGGTGTGGGGGTGGCTGCAGGCAGGGCAGGGGGTGGTTGGAGACAGAGGCTGGCTGCAGGCAGCGCAGGGGGTGAGGCAGGGGCTGGCTGCAGGCAGCGGGTGTGGGGGTGGCTGGAGACAGGGCAGGGGGTGGCGGCAGGCAGAGGGTGCAGGGGTGGCTGGAGACAGGGCAGGGGGTGGTGGCAGGCAGCGGGTGCGGGGGTGGCTGGAGACAGGGCAGGGGCTGGCTGCAGGCAGGGGGTGCGGGGGTGGCTGGAGACAGGGCAGGGGGTGGCTGGAGACGGGGGCTGGCTGTGGGCAGGGCAGGGCATGTGGCAGGGGCTGGTGCGAGCAGGGCAGGGGGTGGCTGGAGGCAGGGGGTACCTGGAGACAGGGCAGGGGATGCGGGGGTGTCTGGAGGCAGTGGATGGCTGGAGGCAGGGGCTGGCTGTGGGCAGGGCAGGGCATGCGGCAGGGGCTGGTACGGGCAGGGCAGGGGGTGGCTGGAGGCAGGGGGTGGCTGGAGACAGGGCACGGGGTGCAGGGGTGGCTGGAGACAGGGCAGGGGCTGGCTGCAGGCAGGGGGTGCGGGGGTGGCTGGAGACAGGGCAGGGGGTGGCTGGAGACGGGGGCTGGCTGCAGGCAGGGGATGCGGGGGTGTCTGGAGGCAGCGGATGGCTGGAGGCAGGGGCTGGCTGTGGGCAGGGCAGGGCGTGCGGCAGGGGCTGGTGCAGGCAGGGCAGGGGCTGGCTGCAGGCAGGGGGAGCCTGGAGACAGAGCAGGGGGTGCGGGGGTGTCTGGAGGCAGGGGCTGGCTGCAGGCAGGGGATGCCTGGAGACAGGGCAGGGGGTGTGGGGGTGGCTGGAGGCAGGGGCTGGCTGTGGGCAGGGCAGGGCGTGCGGCAGGGGCTGGTGCGGGCAGGGCAGGGGGTGGCTGCAGGCAGGGGATGCCTGGAGACAGGGCAGGGGGTGCGGGGCTGGCTGGAGGCAGGGGCTGGCTGGAGGCAGGGCAGGGCGTGCGGCAGGGGCTGGTGCGGGCAGGGCAGGGGGTGGCTGGAGGCAGGGGGAGCCTGGAGACAGGGCAGGGGGTGTGGGGGTGTCTGGAGGCAGCGGATGGCTGGAGGCAGGGGCTGGCTGTGGGCAGGGCAGGGCGTGCGGCAGGGGCTGGTGCGGGCAGGGCAGGGGGTGGCTGCAGGCAGGGGATGCCTGGAGACAGGCAGGGGGTGCGGGGGTGGCTGGAGGCAGGGGCTGGCTGGAGGCAGGGGCTGGCTGGAGGCAAGGCAGGGCGTGTGGCAGGAGCTGGTGCGGGCAGGGCAGGGGCTGGTGCGGGCAGGGCAGGGGATGCCTGGAGACAAGGCAGGGGGTGCGGGGGTGGCTGGAGGCAGGGGCTGGTGCGGGCAGGGCAGGGGGTGGCTGCAGGCAGGGGATGCCTGGAGACAGGGCAGGGGGTGCGGGGGTGGCTGGAGGCAGGGGCTGGCTGCGGGCAGGGTGGTGGGTGCTCACGGGGAGAGCAGCAGGACGCAGCCCAGGCCCAGCAGAGCAGCTGGGGACCCACCAGGCAGCAGCGGGAGCCCCAGGGCCAGGGGAGCAGCAGCAGCACCAGGGCTCGTGGCCAGGGCCAGGCGGCAGCCCACGTGGCTCCCGCAGCGCAGCGCCCCCGGCAGCCGGAGGAGGAATTACATCTTTTCCCGGCCAGAGCCCATCAAAGCCTCATCGCCCCCTGCAGGGAAGCGGGTTAACAACTGGTTCTAAAACTGTTTCAAAATTTCACAACCGGTTTGCGCGAACCAGCGCGAACCAGCTCCAGCTCACCACTGCATTACACTGTTCTGATTGGTATTGACTGTTACCATTGCATTTGTGACCTTGGGAATACATTAAATCAAAGTGGAAGCCATTCCTGTTTCTATCCTATATCCTGTGGTGATGAGCAAACCTCATCTTCAAGTCTCCTTTTCTTGTATTTCTTTCTGTTCCATTTGATCCTTCCTTTTTTGTTTGAATACACTCTATTGCTCCACTACAGAATAATAAAAACATACACCTTTTTGTCCAGGCAGTGCACTATGATCCCAATCTAGCAAGTGTCGGAATCTAACAGAGCATTCCAAACCTTGGAGTAATTGGTTTCTCAGCAGAGACTATAACTAATTTGAAGAAGCTCTTTGGAATTCCACCAAACATGCTTGTTATTTACCCTAAGAAATGGAACACAGTTAGGAACTACACATTCCTGTGCTTTCAAGTAAGATGCACAATGCATTGTGCATAATGCGCTGCTCACACAAAGTGCATCGGTACACATATGAGAGAAGCCAATCTCTTGTGGGGGTTTTTGTCATTAACTGATTATAGTGATATAGAAAAGAGCTGGTGATGTGTCCAGGAATAATTGGAGAGGCATTGATTTAACTGCTAACCTTTTGCTAGACAGAGCGAGGATGATAAAAATATTTTGTTGTAAAACCATCTTGTGTAGCTCATGTACACCATTCCTGATGTGTTGCCAGCTTCCCTGAGTCAGTCTTGTGATTTGTGAGCCTTCACCCAAGCTGTGTTTCTATCCCACAACACAGCTGTCTCTTATCTTATTTTAAACAAATGAAATAAGCCAAAACTTCAAAATAATCTAACTGGTAGGCATATTTCTCTCATATACTGTCATGCAAATACATGTCTTCCACTGTATTCCTTAGTTATCTGGGAGTCTATGCAATGTTAAGGTTGAGTACATATCAGTAATTTAAGGTAAAAGACATTACAGGGATGTAATTATTCCCAAAATAAGCATTACAACCCTAGGCAATTTAGAGTTAAAATAAAACTTCAAAGAAACACAAACACATTAAGGTACAGAAATGCACAGTTAAGCACCCAAACAGCCTTAACTCTATGCTATAGTGAGACCAATGGGATAACCATATAATTAGGGTTAATGCATATTTGTGTTTCTGGTTTCACAGTTACCTGAAGCTGATTTTTAAAGACATTAGATTTCTTTCCCCCTACTGGTCTCACTGAAAACTATTTCCACATCCTGTTGAATAGTGCTCAGAGAAGTGCGGGTTAGGAACAGATGGGGGAAGAGAAGTGGTGTGCCGTCTGCGTGCATTCTCCCTGGATCTGGCTACCATTCAGTCTTGCCTCTCGGAGATGCTAAAATTCACAAGAAGTAATTAAAGGATCCCCACTTTGTCTACAAAGCACTTTTTCAACTCATGGCCTTTGTTCAGACACATTTACTTTTTCCAGCAGTCACATGAGTATCTACAGATTGCTGCAGAGAATCACCATGGGACTGCACAGAAGCTTTCTCCTTTATAAATTTTTCACACTAATTCTATTAAGTTGAGTGGACTTCCACCCTGTAAGAATAGAACTTGATCCCTCCAGACCAACAAACTTTCAGTGTAGATGCCCTGATGAAGAGAAATAATGCACACAGACCACTTCTACTTTTTTTCATTAGTCAGCATTTGTTCAGTACATAAGTGAGGGGTTTTAGGAGAAATGAAGGGATATTTTGGGGAACCCAAGGAGCTATCTAACTAAGAGAGATGCCCTGATGTTCCTTGGAAGCATCTTGAGGATAAATCAGTCCCTACAGTACAGATATACAATGCCAATGAAGTCAGTGGGAAGAAAATTTCAAGGTGAATGGAGCATGAAAACTCAGATCTCGTGCTTTTATGTCCTTGTCAGCATGGCTCTGTGCAAAACGGTCACTCCTCAGAAACACTCTGCATAACCAAATTTCCAGAGGACTCTTCCGCCTCCCCACAAGTAAAATCCCTTCAATGGTCTACAAGGAAAACTTAATTAAAACACCAGATGACACTCGGGGGGAGAAAGATTACTTGCTACTGGACAGTTCAAGGGGAAAGGCCAGAATTCAAAGACAGGATGTCCTGCCGAAATTCAAGGCGACAGTTGGACGAGGCAGCTAAAGTTAGCAGACCAAAGAGTCTGGTCACTTTTAATCCTGCCCTTGAAAGAGCTGATCCTCATATGGATGCTAGGTCTTACAGCACTATAGAAACCTTTAGATAGCTGCTGAGATAAAGGATAGAAGGTCTGATTCCCTCTTAAGCTAGTCTTACGCTGATGTCGGTGGTGTCACTTCTGAGTTACACCAATGAAAATGAGGAGGAAATCAGACCCAAAGAGTACACAGCAAACAGAGCTCAATACTGAACATCAGGGAACTAATTCTGTCTCCTGCCTCAGCCCCTAATACTGCAAAGGGCCAAGGGGACAATTCCATTGGGGGAAGCATAGTTGCCTGATGTTGATTTTTTCAAGCCCCATGTTGGAGGTAGACAGGGGCTTCATATGGCTGAGATTCTGGGTTTCTCTGCATTATGGAGCTCTTGGGAAGGTGCCATAAATCAGTGCACCCTCGGGGCTGCTCTCACTTACACCAGAGGCGGTTACAGACCCTGGAGTAGCTCAGGATCCTGAGTGCACCAGCATGGTTTGAAGTTCCTTTAACCTGCCTCTTCCCGTTAGGCTGTGCCTCTGGTGCTTTGCCCTCAGTCTGAACCTTGCACTTTGCCTAGACCAAGAGACATACTGTAAATAATAGGGGACAGCTGAGAGCTACCCCAAGCACAGAGTCTACCAAATGTCACTGTAATGTTTTCTTCATCCAGATTGTGTGACAAAGTGACATAAAACCTTGCTCTTTAAAGAGCTTTGGGATGTTCCCATTGCTTTCCAAGGGGTGAGCAAATGTTCATTGGTTAAAGAGGGCTGGGGGCTGGTCGATCAGAGGAAACAGTTCAGCCGCTCAGAGTGTTCTGTAAGCAGCCCGAGAAGTATCAGGCAGATGTTCAAACAAGCCAACAGCTTGTCTGGTTGCCTCCTAAATTGTTTTTAGGTGACACATTAAAAAGGATGAGGCGAGCAGGATGCTTTGTGCCAGCACTGGGAAATGTGACTCTGTAGTTTAGAAAAGTCTGAAATTACACTCTCTGATAGTGGAATATTGGAGAAGACTATGGGATGGAGGGGAGGGGAATGATTTTTGAAAACAGTCAATAGTTATAACATTGATCAAAACACAAATTTCTGCAGTTCTTTGCTTTACTGTGTAAACTTGCTGAAGAACTTGATTGAAAGGAAGAATTTGGTTGTGAGTGTATGGAGTGGGTGTGGTCAGGAGTGACTGTTGGCATGTTAAATTACAGTCCCTGGTAGCATAGTTAAGTAATAAAGTGCTCCAAGTAGTAATTATAAGACATGTCAAATGGAGTTGTAAGGCAGGAGGCCAAAGGCCAAGTGATTACCCATCCAAGCACAACAATTCCCTGGGAATGCACAGCCTGGAGTGTTGCTGCTACAATGCAATAGAAGTTACTTGATAAATATAGGGACAGGTCTGTACATCTATAATACTGGGAATAATGGGAACATGAAGACAAACTCAGATGTAATCTATATATTTAGCTTTCTATAAGGTCACCATCATTCTGTTTATCCCACACTGGTTGTGGTATCAGCACCAAAGTTATGCATCAATAAGTCCTGGTGAGTGTAATTTGCATGTTAAATAAGAAGAAGAAATGACTGAGTGGAACAGAAAAAGTCACTGTGGGGTGAGGACTAAGATCCAGCAGAAAGCTGACCTGTGTATTTCTACCTGCTCTCCCTAAGTGAGCACTCACAATTTGAGAGACCTATGCTGTCTCATGAACTTTGCAGTCTGCTGTAGAAATTGCTATACATGTGTGCATGCTATGGTGACCAGATAGCAAGTGTGAAAAATGGGAACAGCTGGGTGATAATAGGTGCCTATCTAAGACAAAACCCAAATATCGGGACTGTCCCTCTAAAATCAGGACACCTGGTCTCCCTAGTGTATTCAGGAGTTAGAACTTGCAGCCTCAGAGTATATTGGCTCCTTTGGCTTTGCATGTATCAATTCTATGTATATGCAAATGATAGGGGTCAATCACAGATGTTTGCACCGGCAAAGTGCAGGCAAAGAATGGGATTAAACAGATGGAAGACCGGCCTATCATATCCTTCACCCTCCTCTTGATTTTTTTTCCTGCCTCAGCTCTTGCTCTTCCACCTGTTTGGCACAATATAAGAAACTGAATAGAAAAGGTTTACAGATACATAACTTAAACCATGCTTATGTTCCCTCTGAATTTGGCCCATGTGCTGTAACTTCCAGACAGTGATCCTTTCCTTTGTGCGCAACGATGGATGGATGGTTTAGGGGAATTTGGGCAACAAGCCAAGCACAGATGAAAATGCCACTGTCAGGCACTGGGTTTTTTTAAGTCAAACTCAGAAGGGCAAGAACTGCAGTTATATCCAATACTAGTATTTTGAAATAAAAATAGAACCAGATCCTGCTCCTGTTCATTTCTTGGGAAAAGGCTCTGGTTGTCACAGGGTGGCTGGCCCTTTAAGGGGAGGTGGACCCAGCCTCACCTGTGATGGATTAGCTACTTCTCAGCTGAGACTGATCACTGATGGATCAAGTCCTTATGAAAGCTATCAAGCAGCTCAGCTGGGCTGCAGAACTACAAAAAACTGACTGGCCCTGAAGCAGGGTGAGTCCCAGGAAGATAACCTGTAGGAAAACTGGGGAAAGAGCTGCAGGGGACGTTGAGGACAGGATGACTGGTGTGCTAAATTTGTATTATTTGGAAGAAATAAAAGCTGAAGCTCTGAGAAAAAGGGTCATGAAGCAGACTTGGAATGTGATGTCACTCACCACAGCCTGCTCTCCTTCCTGGGCTGAGGGGGCAGCCAGCAGCCTACACTGGTCCTTTGGTTGGAAGAAAGAAAAGGAAAAAGAGGAAAATGCAACCTCACCTTAGAAACAAACACTTTGTCAGACCTGGAGTCCATTTTGTGTCATCTTGTCTATGAAAGTACCCAGTACCCACAGCTTCAAAAGAAATGACAATAAATCTATTAATACTCATGTGCCCTTATAGGAAGTCTCTTGCTAACCTTGGCCAGTTAGTGATTGGCTCAGGCCATGAAGCACTGAGGATTTATATCCTGTCTCCATTTTTTTTAACCACACCCAATGTAACTCTGGATGTTATTTATATAATAACAGTATTGTCACCCTCTAGTATTCAAAGATCCCGAGGCAGACTCCAAAACAATGTTAGGTTTCAGAGTAACAACCGCGTTAGTCTGTATTCGCAAAAAGAAAAGGAGTACTTGTGGCACCTTAGAGACTAACCAATTTATTTGAGCATAAGCTTTCGTGAGCTACAGCTCACTTCATCGAATGCATAAAGTGGAAAATACAGTGAGGATGTTTTTATACACACAGACCATGAAAAAAAGTGAGGATGATTTTATACACGCAGACCATGAAAAAATGGGTGTTTATCACTACAAAAGGTTTTCTCTCCCCCCACCCCACTCTCCTGCTGGTAATAGCTTATCTAAAGTGATCACTCTCCTTTCAATGTGTGTGATAATCAAGGTGGGCCATTTCCAGCACAAATCCAGGGTTTAACAAGAACATCTGAGGAACAGTGCGGCGGGGAAAGAAATAAACAAGGGGAAACAGGTTACTTTTTTTCATGGTCTGTGTGTATAAAAACATCCTCACTGTATTTTCCACTATATGCATCCGATGAAGTGAGCTGTAGCTCAGGAAAGCTTATGCTCAAATAAATTGGTTAGTCTCTCAGGTGCCACAAGTACTCCTTTTCTTTTTGCAAAAAAATGTTTTTTAAAAATAATTTTGGGGTTTTTTTATTTGCCTTTTGGTCTACGAGCCTTTAGGTTGCATTTGCTTCACATTTTCAAGATTTTAACTGCAACCAGGAAGGTTATGAACTTTTTTTTTTAAATGAAGGCTGAGATTGTGATGTAATATCTTGATTCCAGGAGTTGGGCTTTAAGAAATACACCGAAAATTACCACGCTTGGGATAAAATCCTGAGAGTTAGCAACAACTATCTAAAAGTACAGTCTTTTGTTGAATACTGCTATGCTGGTGACCTCATGACAAGGAGGTGCATTGAGTTCCACAGGTTAGTTGTGTTGTAGAAGAATTTCCATAGATCAGTTCCAAACTAGTTGCTTTTTAATTTCATGTTATGTCCCTTGATCTAGTAATAGCAGCTGTTGATTTATGATCTTTAAACTGTTCCTTATTTTATATACCTCTCTATTGTCACCTCTTATTCCTCTCGTTCAGTGATATCTAGTTCTAATCTTTTTAATTTCTCTTTATACAGCAGTTTTTCATGCCTCTAATAATTTTCATTGACCTTCCCTAGACCTTTTTTTAATTTCTGCTATAGCTGTTTTTAAAATGGGGGTGATCAGAACTGAACACAATGTACATGATAAGATGTAATATTTTCTGAATTACGTCTAACCCCTTCTTAATAAAACTTAACATCTTGTTTGCTCTTTTTCTTGACCACCACTGCACACTGAATAAACACGCTGGCGATGATGCCTAGATTTTTTCCTGAGTGGTTACAGTTAATTTAGAAACTAACAATCTGTACGAGTTTTTCAAATCATTTGTTTGTTCCTCTCATTGTGCATCACCTTGACTTTATCTACATTGGATTTGTTCTGTCATTATACTGTCTCTTTCAAAAGCATTTTCTACAGTTACTTAAGTTCTTCACTGTGTTAATCTACCAGTAACAATCTAAATAATTGTTACCTTGGCCACTTGAAAATGTATTAATAATCTAGAAAAGTGGGTTAGCAATGCACTGGTTCTAGTATCGATCCTGTGGGCATCCCACTATTGACCTGTTTCCTACTCTTTGTTTTGTCACTTAACCACTCTCTGAGCTATGACTACAGTGGAGTCCCTCTGAGGTGAGAGGAGAATGGGGTCTATTGTTCAACACTAAGTAATGGCTTAGGTGAACATAGTTCAGCCTATTGGTAGCCATGGTGAATAGCTCACGGACAATTTCCACTCCTCCCTCTTCTGAAGGAATGTTTGTAAAATCTTCTTTTGTCATATTTGCCCAGCTCTAGCGCTAGCCACCCATTCATTTTAGCCTGCCAATAGGGATAACTGCTGATCATTTTGATAACAATCATTATTCCTCTAAATAGACTCCTCATCATTTGAGTGCTAAGAACGGGTGCTTCCTTTGCCTTTGTACCACCTCCACCCTGAGGTCAGTGGGGCTCTGTGTCATTGCAGGGTTCTGCCCATGGGTTGCAGCTTGCAGGCTAGGAGCCATAGTGCTTAATGCTTGGGAAGACAAGGGAGCACCAAAAAGCTCCAGGTGTCTGAAATTGCTTGACCTAGGCTGTACCTGTTTAGCCCGTCTCTGGAGTGTTACTGAAGCTACCATTTTAACATATTTTTTAAAATGTCCCATACTCACTCTTCAGTCTAGAAGAGAAATTCTTGCCTTCCCTCACTCATGCTCCCTCTTCCCATCCCTGTAACTTCATTTATCTCTGATTTCTTGTGTCAGTAAAGTGACAGAGACAAATTTCCATCCTGTTTTATTTACTATTTCATAAGTTGTATTTTTTTTCACCCTCCCTCTCGAGCTTTATTAAATGAGGCAGAGAAACTGCAATAACTTCTGTGGACAAGTCTGAAGAGAACAAGAGAGCTGCTCCCCCTGTCTTTGTAGCAAAGGCATTTGCTGCCCAAACTCAGCTGTGTGGTATACGGCAAATGACTACCAAAAGAGAAATGCTGAAAGCAGCAGGTAAAAATGTGACTTGGATTAACAGAGGAATAGATACATTATCCCAGAATTGATGGTTCCTAATGTCTGTGAATTATGGATTCACTGCAGCTCTTTTTATGGACAGTGGACATATAATAATTACTATTATAGACATACAATAATTATTCCTTGCAGTGTTTTTTTGCTGAGTTGGTCCAGGATATTAGAGAGACCAGGTGTATAAGGTAATATATTTTATCGACCAACTTCTGAGAAGCTTTTGAGCTTACACAAAGCTCTTCTGCAAGTCTGGGGCCATGTCTACACTACCAAATTAGGTCAACCTAACTTACATTGGTATATAGCCACCGCAGTAATTACATGGCTTGTGCGTGCCTAGGCGTTGCTCCTTGTGTCAACAGAATGTGTCCTCATCAGGAGTGCTTGTATTGATTGTACTGTCAGTGTGGGCAGTAACAGTTGACATAAGCAATGCAGTGTCTATGCTGACACTGCATCGACCTAACTATATTGACTTTGACTCTATGCCACTCATGGAGGTGAATGTAAGCTACCTTACATCAACTTAACTCTGTAGTGTAGACCAGATCTGGGAAAGGTATTCAGTCTCACAGCTAGCTGCAAGGTGGAACAGATGGTTTAGCATAAGGAGTTAACACATATTGTAAAAGACCATTCAAGGGGGAGTGGTCAGTTAACACTTCTACAGTCGTAGGACAAAGGAGAGTTAATGGCTGTTGTAATGAGCCTGTGAGAGGGTGCTCCGAGAGCCAGCTACCTAGAGGTTAGCACACCTGACTTCCAGCCACCTGACCGGGTGGCAGAGGTGCTTGGTTCTTTACATCAGACCAGGAATCTTCTGGCCTCCACCTGCATCTAAAGGGGATAGGGAGACCCAGACCCTCCCTCTCCACCAGGTCCCAGCCCGGGGCCCTGTGGGAATTAGCAGCGGAAGGGTCCTCCCAGCAGAAAGTTTAAGTCTACTGCCCTGGGCTACTTCCTATCTATGACCCTTCAGTTTGCAGCATGGCCCCTACAGGCCAAACAGTCTGCAGTGGCTCACCTGCAGTACTGCCCACTTGTGGACTTTTTGCAGTAGCCTCAGGTTCCTCTGGGCTGGGGCGGAGAGGTCTAGCCCCACAGTGTCCTTAAAGTCAATTGGTATAGTTCATTCACTGCTGAGCACTCCCCAGTCTCCTCAGCAGAGAAACCCGGGGAGGAGGGGTCTCAGACC
Organism: Lepidochelys kempii; assembly: GCF_965140285.1. Lineage (NCBI taxonomy): Eukaryota > Metazoa > Chordata > Testudines > Cheloniidae > Lepidochelys > Lepidochelys kempii. The sequence continues at coordinate 23,376,043 of NC_136392.1, read as the reverse complement.
CTGGGATCCTACCTGATTGGGAATGTCTACATTACTATTTTTAGCCCCATAGTGCAAGACTGAGTCATCCGATGAAGTGAAATGTAGCTCACGAAAGCTTATGCTCAAATAAATTTGTTAGTCTCTAAGGTGCCACAAGTCCTCCTTTTCTTTTTGCAAATACGGACTAACATGGCTGCTACTCCGAAATCAGTTGAGCCAGGCTCTGAAACTCACCACAGGGTGCGTGTATGGGTTTTTTCCATGTAGCCATACCCTTAAACTATTTGTGCCTCAGTTTTACTCACTCCTCCTTATATGGGAAAAATATAAATTTTTTCAAGTAGCTACCTCCCAGGGGTGCTCTCAGCCTTTATTTAATGTTGATAGGATGCCTTGCCATTTTTCACTCAAGACCCTGTGAGTGCAAAGTATTATTAATTATTCAAAATGGACAAGCAGAGGGAAGGAGTTCTCTACCTGTTGGCACAAGATCAGATGGTTAGCAAACATTTTGCACCTCTGAAAATAAAAGGAAAGTTTCAGACTCCAGTAACCTGCCTCTTCTAAAAATCTTCTAGTTATTCCCTCTGGCCAAGCACTAATTTTCCCCCTCCAGTCCTCTAGAACTCTGACCCCATGTTTCTGAGCATGGCTTCTTAATGATTAATCCCTTTTCTCAGCATAGTGTCAGGTGGATAAATGTGAAGATATTATATATATATTGGTGAGCAGACTTAGTGGAGTATCTCGTACTCAGTGCAACAGAATTATTCTGTTCCATGCAGCTGCTGTTAAAAAATTCACATTTAATATTTTCATTGACTTTTTATTTCTTAGGCTAAGTGAATCAACTGAAGAACATGAACTGTCCAAAATGGATGTAAGAATACATTTTAGTTGGATTTCAGGGGATACTTGTTGCATGTTAAATACTACTTGGCAATTATTTAATGAGGTTTAACAAGTATGTGATAGATACATTACTTATGACCTAGCTGCAAAACCTCAATGAATATATTTAATCAATTGGCATTCAATTAACATACATTAGACTTTTCATGCAGCAGGGGTGCTTTATTTTGACTGTCTGGCTCAAAGACAGGGCTTGCACACCGGTTAACCATTTGCTGCCCATATTTTATGGGCAAATATTTATACGAAGCCTCCTCAATTGTATCTGTGGTATATGAGGACACATTAATGTATAAACACAAGCTCTTACATCAGTATGTATGCCCATGATTACCTATTATACATACTGAGTTCCAGTCAAAGCATCAATGCATGCAATTACTTGTTCTGCACATGCAAATATGGGGGCTCTTGCACATCCAAAATATTTGTGACCCCAAGTTTTTGTGCTGCAGTGAGGGAAGTTTGCTGAAAACTTGGCTTTTAATGGCAAACACCTAAATTGTATTTCCTTTCTTTAAATGTCAGGACTTCCTCTGACTAAAAAGTAACATGGGATTAGGTTAGGCTACAGGAGGACATTATTGTTCAGTGTCCCCCACTCCCATTACTCTCCCAAAGCATCTTACACTACCCAGAAACTCCTCTGCATTCTCCAGGTCATTGGTTTTCAAACGGTGGCGTTCATCCTGGGGGCAGGAGTGACAAGGTTATTAAGAGGTGCAATGACCAGACTGGTTAAGAATTTTTTGTTTCTTCAAAATAGTGTTGAAAAAATAAAAATTCCTCTCACTAGCTGAGGTGCTGGCTCCAGCTCCTGCCACTGTAGCTAGGCTGAAAGAATGAGCAGGGAGAGCCAAAGAACTAGGGAGTGTGACCTCTTCCTCCACCGGAGGTGCAGATGTCTAGCTTACTTGCCTCTCCAGAGGCTGATGTGCGTGTGCCCCTTTGGAGAGGTAGTACCTCACTGCCTGCACAGGCTCCAGGAGATGCATGCTGGGGATCGTGCCAGGACCTGAGGAGCCTGCAGCCTGTGAGTGATTCTGGGGAGTCCTGGGATAGGAGCCCAAGGAGAGGGGCACAACCTGGCACTGAGAAGTCTTCTGGGGCTGCCCAACCAGAACATGTCCTGGGCAGGGCACACTTGTGAGCTGGAGAGCAGTGGGGTATGGCCAGGGTGGGCTCCCAGGCATCTGCAGAGATACTGTTTCTTAGAAAAAAAGGGGGCACGCATGGAACATGAATCCCTGAAGGGGAAGAGGAGGCACAGTATAAAGTTTGGGAAACTCTGCTGTAGGAGTTACTATATAACTAAGACTTAAGAGGGGATGAAGAAGTTAGAGTGTGACTCCACTCTAGTGACAGAGGATGTGGAAAAAGCTAATGTACTCAATGCTTTTTTTGCCTCTGTTTTCACTAACAAGGTCAGCTCCCAGACTGCTGCGCTGGGCATCACAAAATGCGGAAGAGATGGCCAGCCCTCTGTGGAGATAGAGGCGGTTAGGGACTATTTAGAAAAGCTGGACGTGCACAAGTCCATGGGGCCGGACGAGTTGCATCCGAGAGTGCTGAAGGAATTGGCGGCTGTGATTGCAGAGCCACTGGCCATTATCTTTGAAAACTCGTGGCGAACCGGGGAAGTCCCGGATGACTGGAAAAAGGCTAATGTAGTGCCAATCTTTAAAAAAGGGAAGAAGGAAGATCCTGGGAACTAAAGGCCAGTCAGCCTCACCTCAGTCCCCGGAAAAATCATGGAGCAGGTCCTCAAAGAATCAATCCTGAAGCACTTGCATGAGAGGAAAGTGATCAGGAACAGCCAGCATGGATTCACCAAGGGAAGGTCATGCCTGACTAATCCAATCGCCTTTTATGATGAGATTACTGGTTCTGTGGATGAAGGGAAAGCAGTGGATGTATTGTTTCTTGACTTTAGCAAAGCTTTTGACACGGTCTCCCATAGTATTCTTGTCACCAAGTTAAGGAAGTATGGGCTGGATGAATGCACTATAAGGTGGGTAGAAAGCTGGCTAGATTGTCGGGCTCAATGGGTAGTGATCAATGGCTCCATGTCTAGTTGGCAGCCGGTATCAAGTGGAGTGCCCCAAGGGTCGGTCCTGGGGCCGGTTTTATTCAATATCTTCATAAATGATCTGGAGGATGGTGTGGATTGCACTCTCAGCAAATTTGCGGATGATACTAAACTGGGAGGAGTGGTAGATACGCTGGAGGGGAGGGATAGGATACAGAAGGACCTAGACCAATTGGAAGATTGGGCCAAAAGGAATCTGATGAGGTTCAATAAGGATAAGTGCAGGGTCCTGCACTTAGGACGGAAGAACCCAATGCACAGCTACAGACTAGGGACCGAATGGCTAGGCAGCAGTTCTGCAGAAAAGGACCTAGGGGTGACAGTGGACGAGAAGCTGGATATGAGTCAGCAGTGTGCCCTTGTTGCCAAGAAGGCCAATGGCATTTTGGGATGTATAAGTAGGGGCATAGCGAGCAGATCGAGGGACGTGATCGTTCCCCTCTATTCGACATTGGTGAGGCCTCATCTGGAGTACTGTGTCCAGTTTTGGGCCCCACACTTCAAGAAGGATGTGGATAAATTGGAGAGAGTCCAGCGAAGGGCAACAAAAATGATTAGGGGACTGGAACACATGAGTTATGAGGAGAGGCTGAGGGAGCTGGGATTGTTTAGCCTGCAGAAGAGAAGAATGAGGGGGGATTTGATAGCTGCTTTCAACTACCTGAAAGGGGGTTCCAAAGAGGATGGCTCTAGACTGTTCTCAATGGTAGCAGATGACAGAACGAGGAGTAATGGTCTCAAGTTGCAGTGGGGGAGGTTTAGATTGGATATTAGGAAAAACTTTTTCACTAAGAGGGTGGTGAAACACTGGAATGCGTTACCTAGGGAGGTGGTAGAATCTCCTTCCTTAGAGGTTTTTAAGGTCAGGCTTGACAAAGCCCTGGCTGGGATGATTTAACTGGGAATTGGTCCTGCTTTGAGCAGGGGGTTGGACTAGGTGACCTTCTGGGGTCCCTTCCAACCCTGATATTCTATGATTCTATGATTCCACCCAGTTGCACTTATGAACTTAAGTTTAACTTCCGCTTTTTAGGTCTATCTACACTAGGAAAATTGTCTAATGCTGAACATAATTGTCAGCAATAGAGTCTTGCTTTGTTTGGAAATGATGTTGACAACAAGCTTAGCTGGTACTGTTGATGAGATAAAATCATTTCCAGCCCTATTCCAGAAAGTGTTATAGAGACAGCATGGAGTGTGATGTCTGTTATGCTTTCTGTAAAGGAGTGAAAATGGCTTTGTCCCTTCTACTAGTGCACAAGCAGCTAAACATTTTAACACCTGTTTGGAGAGGGGTAGAAAAATAGATGCAGAATCATTGGGTGCCAAAAACCATTTTCAGTACACTGGCGTATTTTCCTAGATAGGTCTTTCGTTATGCCCTCCACTCCAGCTGATATATAACCTCGAGATCTAGTTTCCACACTCTGTCCTCTGTTCCTCATCTAATTCCCATTGTGACTTCACAGGCTTCAGAACATTGCAACGTGTTGCATAGAGGATGATGTGCAATTTTTTGAAAAGGAAAAATGATTATGTGAAGACAGAAGCTGTGGTGGGAGAAGTGAGAAAACAATCCAGATCACACGCAGCTGAACTGGTTTAAACATGTATGAAATGCCAATTTCAGCTAAATCCAACTCACACAGAAAGTGCCTCAATTCATTTTGAAGAAAGAGCTGGGATAGATGTTTTTCTGCAGCATTTTAACACTTGTGCATGTGTCTCTACATATCTGTTAACACAGAACACTTGCAAAAAACAACAACAGATATTTGGATTTGTCCAATTTTAAGTTATGCACTTATTTCCAAGATTTTTTTACAAATTCTGTAATTCTTGCTCATTTCACACGGCCTCCCTTTAAAGAAAGCAGCAGACCCTTTCCAACCCCAAATCTCACTGTCCCAGGGAAAACCTCCTGTTGAGATTCAAAGGGCTCATAGGCAAGAAGATACATTTTGTTCTTTTCTTTTGCAGAAAGGACACCCCGGCAGATTAAAAGTAACTGGATTTTGATCAGCATTTCCCATTTTCACTGGACTCTTTGTGAATTGAAATGTAAAGGTCAAAGCTCCAAAAGCATTTTTCATTTCTCAAGAGGTTTGTTCACTATTATAATTTAATAGCCCTGCCAAAGATAAGATTTTGGAATCTGTTCATGGTGTGTTATTGATGTCACAGGTCAAATATAAAGGCTTCCGTGTAATTTATTTCTCCAAGCACACTGAAGATAATAACTCAAGCACAGAGCAATATGTTAAAACTAAATTATATTCAATAAAGATGACTTATGCTACTCTTCTAAAAACTAAATACACTTGGCTAAATTCAGAGGAGCTCATTACCATGGCATGGTGGCTTCCACAAAGTGCTTCAGCACTGGACAACCGTTAATATGCATTGTTCAAATCAACGTTGTGTTCTTGGAGTACATCTCTGTGGTTCCCCCCGGCCACTCCTCTGTGCAGAAAAATTGAATTAAATCAGCACTTCTTGTAGGATGGCTTCTTGTTCTGTTCTGCTTTGCACTGTGCTGTCTGATGCACAGAAATAAAATTTATCCCTTGTACACTAGAAATAGGTTTTGTGGATGTGATGCGGATGGAAATATCCAAGTAAGGGCAGACTCTGCATAAGCAGCTTCAGCTGATGTGTATTCCTTTAATGATAATTCAGTGATGGGGAAAAGTGCTAGATTCACCATACTAGAAATGGAAATCCTCTATCAGCAGAATAGGTGCAGCACAGGAACCTACTATGCACATCCTTTCCCTGCTGCCCAACCAAATGTACCAATTTATAATTTGGAGCAGCTATCTTTAAGGGTCAGTGGATGGTTCGCTATCTGGCCTTCTCCTAAGACTGCAAACTAGTGTGCTATGTAATGAGGATCTCTGCTTTGGAACTGGATGGAGGCAAACAACTTGCTACACATAGGCCAACAAACAATTGTTAGCTGAGTAGCTGCTTTCTTTGACTACTACTGTGAGTTTGATTTGAACTAGTGATGTAGAGTGAGATTCATCCTAGTCTGGAGGGCCAGCACAAGGCCAATTTAAACCCTTGTACTGTCCCTCTCTCCAAGGCTGAATTTTATCCTTAAAGTTGAAAAGGCTCATATGTTGTTACCAATACATTTACCCTGCCCAGTTTCTTATTAACGTGTTTTACAATGAATTTAGCACACTGCTTCTCCATGCACGTGTTTCTTTTTACTACAAAGACTTTGAGCCAATGGGATTTGATTCAGAGTGTTTGATTGTGATTGGATGGGACTAGATTATTTTAGGCAGTAAACAGGTCACCAACAATCTGTAAATTATAACAAAGTATTTTATTGCAAACACTTTCACAGGCTTATGAAACTGGGCTGTGTATCAATCATTCAACTGCTAAGGCTGGGTAAACATTGAAGGGTCAAATTATGCCTACACCATTGTGCTAGATTTGGACTGGCCACAGTGCATCACCAGGGACAGGGGAGCACAATCAGGAAGGATGTCAGCTAGCTCTGCTTTGAGCTCAGAAGGGATGTGTTTAGGTGGAGGCAGTGGCCCTGCTACCCCAATGTCACAGCACTGGCTATGCCTTTTCACAAGTATCACAAGATCTACTGCTTATGTTACTCCCCTGGTGCACAGGAGACATACAAAGGCATGATGTCTCCTGATACTGCTGCTCCGGGGGTGCACTTACCTCTCTCCTTGCCAGAGACACTCCACTCATAGGACAAATATTTACCCCAAAGTTTGTACTGAGTCTGAAATCCGTTTTGTTGTTGTATGGATTAATTTGCTATCACCTCAATATTCTAGTATGATAACTCTTCAATATTTCAGAAAAATAGCTCACAGACTAGGACCCAATTAACAGCCATAGCTCTGAGCTAGGTTTCAAAGATGATACACGACAATAATGACAATTATACCAAGTTACACACCAAGAGACACTACGATGATGAGATCATAGATAAATTCTACAGCTGCCTACAAACTCTGAGGCTATTCCCAAGCACAAATCCTGCTGAGTGATGAGGAATTTCAGTGCCAAGACTGGGAATGGAATAAAGAAAACAACGGGTAAGCACCACCTTGATTTCCAAGCTCAGAACAGTGAAAGGCTGGTAGAACTGTGGCTGGTGTCAGGGCTCATAATTGGTGGAACACTATTCCCACACGAAGATATTCATGAAGTTACAGCTTCTCCCAATGGACTCACCAGGAACCAGACTGACCACTTGGATGGAAATTTATATCAGCTTCTCAGGATGTCAGAGCATAAAGTGGAGTAGATATTGGAAGCAACCATAATTTGTGTGGCAAATTAAACTCAAGAAAAGCAAAACTGCCAAAAGACATTACAGAGGCAATTTCAAAAGGAACTGAAGAACAGATTTCGGGTACTGCAAGACTTAGATACACCACAAGAAGTCAACACTGATACATCATGGTATTAGCTGCATTACAATATCATAGGCACCAGAACAACTGTACCTGGTTTCCAGAAAAGCAAACTTAAAGTCTATATATCTAAAGGATATATAGATCTGTGTGAAAGACAGCAAACAACAAAGCATACATTAACTCCTCAGAAACAAACAAACAAAATAGCAGCAAACAATCTGTATTAAACAAAGAACAAAACAGTAAACAAGCAGCATGTGAAGTGATGAAGAAATATGGGATATGATCACCAATGAAGCCTAAGTGGCTGCTGAAAGTGGTGATAGTAAAACACTTAATCGGCTCAAGAAGATCTTTGCACATTTATACCAGCCAGAGGTCTGTCAAGGATAAACAACGAAAGACTAACAGAAATAACAAAGAGTGATGAGTTGAACACTTCCAAGAAGTGCTAAACAGAGCTACGCCACAAGGAACTATTGATTTTGGCAAAGAAACTAAACACCCAGAACTAACCATCATAACACCTCACATCACAAACAAAGAAGTGAAGGAGGCTATAAAAAAGTTAAAGATTCAGAAGGATGGGGTTAATAATCAGTAATGAAAAAACAAATCTAATGGAAACCCCAGCAAGTTACAACTCTGGAAGGCAAAGGAATACAGGAAGTGAGCCAAATACATACTTTGGCAGTAACGTGCAAGCCAATGGGGATATCTAGCAAGAAATAATGTCATGAATTTGCAAGGCAGCAGCTGCATTTACTAGCTTAAATGTGACTGTGTAACTGAAAGTCTCCAACTCAAAGACTAAACTACAAATCTTCAACTCGGATATTATTTCTACCTTGACATACTGATGTGAAAGCTGGAAGTCCACCAGATTTACAGACTAACATCTAAATGCCTTAGAAAGCAAATTCCTTAGACAAATATTAGATATTAAGTGGAAACAATCTGTAACAAATGCCAAGATTCAACAGCAATCCCTTACCTCCAAAGTTATCCAGAAAAGAAGATGTAAGTCCCAAATATTTCTATTAAAAATGAAGGCAAAATGTCTGTCTGCTATAGCAGGGGTGCCACTGGGCAGTTGAAGGAACATGCAAAAGGAGCCAATCCAAGAAGTCCCTCCAAATGGAACTCAGAGAGGGAAATCTTATGGAGTTTAACAGCATAGAGGACATGCAAAGAGCAGCCTTGCCGAGACTAAGAGCTTGTCTACATGATACTTTAATCTGCATCACAGGGGTGTAAATTTTAGTCCTCACTAGCATGTTGCACACTAACTGGCATGTGTGGACCCCTACAGGTACCACTGAAAGTTCCCCAGTGCACATTAATATAGCCAACATGGGTGAGCTCTGAGCAACATACTAGGGCAGACTACCCATGAGCTAGCGAGGCCTTGTTTATGCCCTAATGATGTCTGATGCACAATAATGATTCAGATTTGTGCGCCAAGTAAATAAAGACTAAGGCAATTAAAAAGGGTGGTTCAGTTTAAAAATAAACTGTGCTGGAGGTAATCATCCACCAGAGAAGTGCATCTCTTAAAGGGATACGGATGTGACGCACATGTGGGATTCATATCTCTTCCCTCACTGCATTGCCTATTCACTTCTATATTTATTTTTAGTGGCCCTCTGTGACAATCTGTTGGGGGGCCCAGAATTGTGTGTTACTGTGTAACCCCCTCAGCCACAGCAATTGAGAGTTTTGCTATTGCTAAGCCATGTGACAAAAACCTGACACACCAGCTTGTCTGCCCTGCCAGCAAACTCCTCAAGACTCTGCCAGTCCAAACCTTGTCTTGCAGGGATCAAACAGCGAACCCGAGTTCCCCAGAGATGTCACAGTCACAGAAGTTTGTTGCTCCTTTAAAGAGACAATACACCACAGCTTAATAATTTAACTGGAGTTTGACAACTACTCCTATTTCAATCGCAGCATTGAAATGGTTTATAGTAAAAGTAAAACAAGTTTATTTAACAAAAGGACATAGGATTACGTGATACTAAGTAATAAAGAATAAAGATAAAAAGGGTTACAAGCAAACAAAAGTAAAAATATGCTTCTAAAATGAAAAAATAATTTACTCTAATTACAATCTTTGCCTAAGCAGGTTTCTCACCTAAACCCAGTTCCCAGAGACGTCAGCCCCCTTGGTTGAAGAAACCAGTGTTCTGTTATATCAAGAGTTCTGACTCTTTGAATTTCTCAAGTGATGGATGCCAAAATGGCTTTTTCCTCTCACTTATGTCTTCCCAAAGTTCATTGACCCTGCTTCAAGAGGCAGGAAGCCTTCCTGAGGGTGCAGTTTCCATCCCCCATCGAAATTGTTAGGTGGTCATCTTTCCCCACTAGCTCTCCTGATGGCATTGTTTATCTGGCACGTAAATGTGCCTTCATTGTCTCTGCCTGATGACCAGGCTGGTCAAACAAGCAAATACATGTTCCTTTGTCTAGGGCAGACTCGGGCTTATGGATTGCTTGGCAAACACATTTTTAAGAACATACTTTATCAGCATAGAACATTCTAGCCCTTTGCATGCACCCTGTACATATGTCACACAAGAATATTAATGATCAGTGAGTTATTAGTTTTCCAATGACAATATTACAGGACACCTTTTGGGTATATGTTATGACAACAGTGTGTTAGGTGTAGTGAGTATGTCAGGCCTGGCAAGAGTTGCTGACACAGAGCAGTGAACCACCAATAGGCCTCTATGTCACATCCCATGAAATCTAGGAGTTGTAGCCATGCTGCTTGCTATTTTACTACCTTTTTCTTTCTCCTTCTCTTCCTTATGTCTTTCCTCTATCTTTCCTTCCTCCAATAGAGGAGGTTTTGGAATTAATTGATAAACTTAACAGTAACAAGTCACCGGGACCAGATGGCATTCACCCAAGAGTTCTGAAAGAACTCAAATGTGAAATTGCGGAACTATTAACTACGGTTTGTAACCTGTCCTTTAATTCAGCTTCTGTACCCAATGATTGGAAGACAGCTAATGTAACACCAATATTTAAAAAGGGCTCTAGAGGTGATCCCGGCAATTACAGACCAGTAAGTCTAACGTCAGTACTGGGCAAATTAGTTGAAACAATAGTAAAGAATAAAATTGTCAGACACATAGAAGAACAAATTGTTGGGCAAAAGTCAACATGGTTTCTGTAAAGGGAAATTATGTCTTACTAATCTATTACAGTTCTCTGAAGGGGTCAACAAATATGTGGACAGGGGGGATCCAGTGGACATAGTGTACTTAGATTTCCAGAAAGCCTTTGACAAGGTCCCTCACCAAAGGCTCTTATGTAAATGAAGTTGTCATGGGATAAGAGGGAAGATCCTTTCATGGACTGAGAACTGGTTAAAAGACTGGGAACAAAGTGTAGGAATAAATGGCAAATTTTCAGAATGAGTAAGTAGTGGTGTTCCCCAAGGATCAGTCCTAGGACCAATCCTATTCAACTTTTTCATAAATGATCTGGAAAAAGGGGTAAACAGTGAGGTGGCAAAGTTTTCAGATGATACTAAATTGCTCAAGATAGTTAAAACCAAAGCAGACTGTGAAGAACTTCGAAAAGATCTCACAAAACTAAGTGATTGGGCAACAACATGGCAAATGAAATTTAATGTAGATAAATGTAAAGTAATGCACATTGGAAAAAATAACCTCAACTATACATACAATATGATGGGGGCTAATTTAGCTACAACTAATCAGGAAAGAGCTCTTGGAGTCACCGTGGATAGTTCTCTGAAGACATCCATGCAGTGTGTAACGACAGTCAAAAAAGCAAACAGGATGTTAGGAATCATTAAAAAAGGGATAGAGAATAAGACAGAGAATATCTTATTGCCCTTACATAAATCCATGGTATGCCCATATCTTGAATACTGAGTACAGATGTGGTCTCCTCATCTCAAAAAAGATATACTGGCATTAGAAAAGGTTCAGAGAAGGGCAACTAAAATGATTAGGGGTTTGGAATGGGTCCCATGTGAGGAAAGATTAAAGAGGCTAGGACTTTTCAGCTTGGAAAAGAGGAGACTAAGGGGGGGATATGATAGAGGTATATAAAATCATGAGTGGTGTGGAGAAAGTGAATAAGGAAAAGTTATTTACTTGTTCCCATAATATAAGAACTAGGGGCCACCAAATGAAATTAATGGGCAGCAGGTTTAAAACAAATAAAAGGAAGTTCTTCTTCACACAGCACAGAGTCAACCTGTGGAACTCCTTCTGTGAGGAGGTTGTGAAGGCTAGGACTATAACAGGGTTTAAAAGAGAACAAGATAAATTCAGGGAGGTTAAGTCCATTAATGGCTATTAGCCAGGATGGGTAAGGAATGGTGTCCCTAGCCTCTGTTTGTCAGAGGGTGGAGATGGATGTCAGGAGAGAGATCACTTGATCATTACCTGTTAGGTTCACTCCCTCTGGGGCACCTGGCATTGGCCACTGTCAGCAGACAGGATACTGGGCTGGATGGACCTTTGGTCTGACCCAGTGTGGCCATTCTTATGTTCTTATGTTCCTTCATTTCTTTCCACTTGATTAGATCGGCTCCCCAGGAAGGGAGGAACAGGCTTTTTGTTATGTATTTGTACAGTGGGGCCCTTGTCTGTGATTGACTGGGACACCTGGGTGCTACTACAATAATCATAATCATTTCATGTTCTTCTATGATTCCCATCATCATATTATTTAGGCTTTACAAATTGCATTAGATTTATTTATCAGTATCTCTGCCACTGTCTCCTATGCAGGTTCTTGTCGTTGTGTTGGTCCCAGGATATTAGAGAGATAAGATAAGTAAGATATCTTTTATACTCCTTCCTGAAGGTCCTGAGATTCATAGTCATTGTGGTCTGGTCCATAACTGTTAATTGTTCTCTGGATGCTCAGTGAAGAGTAAATGTCCAAGTATATCTTTAGTCATCGGATTTGGAAGACAATGGGGGATGGACAAACAGTATCAGATAAAATTGTAAGGCCAGACCTAGATCATCACCTCATGCTCAAAACAAACCTTCCCTCTGGCTGAAGAGGTTCAGAGAAATATCTGGACATTTAGGTGCGTATTGAAGCCAAATGCATTAAAAATATCTTATCACTAAAAATATATTATGAGTCTTACATGTACAGTGATGTCAGTACATAGAGGGGCAAGATTCCTGGTGCCATTCTTCACTTCTTTGCTTTATAGCTCTGCTTCTTCATCCCTGATATGAACCTGGTATTTGGCTCATCTCTAATCCAGTGGATAGTGTGGACCACAGTGGAATGCCTCAATCTAGACGATCTGCTGCAACAAAACCTCACTCCTTAAGGACTCAGCTTTTAGTAAGAGGCAGCCTCAGTCTTGCTCAGCAGTAATGGGATTTTGAGCCCTCCACCTTACAATGTTTGTCTGAACACTTGGCCATCTTCCTGTGGGTTAATGGTATACAAAAAAATAGTCCACATTTTGTATGCACAATTTTTGTAATTGCATGAGCAAATTGGATGCATACTTGAGCTCACATTTTGCACCTGCTCTGATGAAAGTTAGGGTCTGTATGTTTCCAAGCTTTGCAGATAGATAGATTTGGATTAGCTGTATATGCTGAGCATCATAGGATGCTGCTTTATAAGGGCTGGGAATGAGGAAAGGTATGTTCGTCAAAGGATGTCTCTTTGGAATTGTTGGTAGGGCCTGCCTATAACCAGAAGACATGCCATGCAGTGGCTGTCAAACAGAGCTGACAGGGAGAGTTTAAAAATAAATGGATGGGAAGGAAGAGCAAACAGATTAGGGGGGAGTCTTTCTAGAAGCAACAAGAGGAGAAGGAAACAGTGCATGAAATAAGCATATGGATGGACAGAGAGGAAAGAATAAACTGAGAACAAAAGGCCTAAGGAGGGAAAAAATGATCAGGGAAATAACTCAGGAAATAAGGCTCGGAAAAAACTAAGTAGAAAATAGGTCAGTTGAGAAGTTTCAAAGTTGTCTGTATGCAAATGCAAAAGAAACAGGACAAAAAAAATAGGAACAAAATGTACTGCAGAGTAAATGCACATCAAGGAGTTTGCAGTATAGGGACTTAAAGAACACCTGAGGAAGCAGTAGTGTTCTGTTGGGACCCATATGGCAGGATATAGACTGTGTAGTGGAAATGTAACACAAAGCCAAGTGTATTTTTATATGCATAGCAATCTGGAAGTTATACCAGTGACCGTTAGAAGTGAGTGAGTGGATCAGAACTTGAGCTTCATTCTGGCTCTCTCCCAGGAAGATGAGACAGACAAAACATTCAGGATTATTGTGCTGGCTGCAGGGCAAATCCCAGATCCTGCAGCATGTAGAATAGCTCTCCCATGACTTTTTTGTCAAGGTCAAGGAAACATTGGGATGCGCAATATTAGATCACATCCCTGTTCCACAGCCATCAGTGATGCCTGTAATGGTTTTATCGCAGAGTCCAGGTGGCTGATCTACAGGCAGAGCTGAACCAAACATTTTCTGCTTTTCCCCTTGAGTCTTGTTGTCTCCCTTGTGAAATCATCCATTCGAGGAACGAATATATTATGGGTGCTAGGTTCCTGTACAGTCTTTCAGTGCACCTAATACAATTGCCCACAATCTCTCCTGTAGCAGAGCTGGAGAATCTTGGAGGAGGAACAAGGGGGCAGAGGCACTTTTGTGAGTCAAAAATAGTCATGCAGAAAACTTGTAATGCTGTGGAATTAGTATGAATTTTCTATAAACTCAGCTTCAGGATGGTTTCTGATGTAAATAGTTTTCAGCACTAAGTGAAGGGACATCCAATTTGCGTAGCATGTAGGTAACTGTGGGACTAAAATGAGTCTTTGTCCCTGAATGTGATGTGCTTAAGAGTTATGATTGGGTTACAGGGGAGCATAGAGATAGAAAACTATATAAGTTGTAAATTGAGTTTTGGAACTTTGAGGTATGACCATCATACTTTGAGGTATGACCATCATAGAACATATTTAAAAAATTAATGTGACACAGTGAGCAAAACTATGCCTGGATCTCCAAACTATGCATCTTCCAACCTGGGGATTGGGCAGCTTTGAGTCTTGAGGACGCAGGGGGGACAAAATTTAAACTAGTGGCTGAACAACTAACCACTGGAGTCACATGTGCATATTGGAGCTACTTGAGTCACAGTTGGTGAACACTATCAGCTGAATTTCATAGGTCTTTGTTGAATCATTATTTGAAAGCTAATCATATTGTATGTCTCCAGCTCTACAACTGATTGAATACTACTCAGTGACTATACTGTTTGGTAAATTTCACTAGTATTAATCAAACAATATGTTAAACAAAAGCTATTCAAACACAACTTTTTTCTGCTACTTGATCAGCTGGAGAGCAAGTTTTTGCATATGCAAACAACAATGAGAATTGTAAGGTTACTACCAAGGTATATTTTATGCATGAACTGAGGAAGGGGCAGTGTAGCGAGGAGGTGTGGCCTCCCTCAGAGGTTGACAGGAAGGAACCACAACACACTCCTTGGTGAGTAGAACCAGGAAAATCATGCCTGCCCAGCCAGAAGTGGAAGGGCGGGACAGGAATCAGAAGTACAAAAGGCGGGCCCTGCAGCTCAGTTGGGCTGGAACTGCCAAGGGAGTCAGATGCATCCTACTGGCTGCTGGAACTTGCAGAGGAACCCCACCATGCTGAGGACTGGTCAGATCTCCCCAAGAAGACAGGATCCCCACATTATAGAGGTACCAAAACCCAGGGATGTAGGAAGCAGCCCAGACTAAATAAACAACTGTCTGGTTAAGAGCTGGCCTGATTCTGGGTCAGCATGTTGCTGGCAGATCCCCGCTAATGCAGTAGCGGGCCACTCTGCCACTGTTAGGGCCCTGGGCTGAGATGCAGTGAAGTTGGGTGGGCTGTGTCCCCCTACTCCCTGCCACCCCACCCTTGGGCTGGCAGCACCCCCCATCTTAGGCCAGGGAGGCCTGTGGTATCCTACCTGAGCCCCTGGACTCTGCTGGGGCTCACCCCGACGTGAGCTCTTGGAGTGTATGTGTGCTCACCCTTTCTAAGGCTTATTGTTTGCTGCCCTGCCCTGACTGAGGCTAACAGATTGCTTAACTGTTCTGCCCTGATTGCAGACCAGAGCTTACTAACTGTTTGCTCGCCCACCCTGACTGAGGTTGCCAGGGCTCATAGACTGATGTATTGCTCTGCCCAGCAGGAGGGCTGAAGCACTAGGTGCAACTAATTCCCCGCTTTTGAGCTCACTTTACAGGTAGGTGACAGTGAGGAGGCATGGCCTCCCTCAGAGATTGACGGGGAGGGATGGCCATGCAGCCTATAGGTAGAAAGCTGCAGATATTCAGAAGTGATTGACTGCAGTCTATGGTTATGTCATGGAGCCACTTGCGCTTCAAGAAGGATCATGGCCCATGCTGAACCTCTGAATTACACATCGGAGCAATCAGGTGCTCCAGGCAGCTTCCCTTGAGCTAATTAGTAATGGGCAGCTGAGCTAGAAAGAGCGCTAGAATAGCATAAAAGGAAGTGGGAGAGAACAGTTCTCTCTGGAAAAGGCTTGCAACCTGAAAGGATCCCACAGGAAGTATAGTAGTCCTCTGGGGTGGGCAAGCCCTGACAGGAGGCTCATTGTTGACAGTGAGTACATGGATCATTGGTCTGACCCAGTATGGCCGTTCTTATATTGCCTTATACTGATGATGCAGGATTTAAAAAATAGTCCCATGTAGGGCTCTACTTATCCCCTTTGTATACAAGGTTAGGGTTGACCTAGGCTTAGGACAAAGCAAAAACACCACTGTGCAGTTCAACAGTCACCTTCCAGTCACAAGCACTATGTGTTTTTCCATGTACAAAATCAATTAACCATTCAAGTAGCGATGTGAATTACTTGAGAAACTTCTGAGGTGACACTACAGTGACCACATGCATAGTGTGTATGTCGCTATTGCAGGACTAATGTGACTATTGAAGCTACAACTCTCTAGGCTGCACAATTACTTGGCA
The DNA here is from genome assembly GCF_965140285.1 of Lepidochelys kempii. Lineage (NCBI taxonomy): Eukaryota > Metazoa > Chordata > Testudines > Cheloniidae > Lepidochelys > Lepidochelys kempii. The sequence continues at coordinate 23,359,614 of NC_136392.1, read as the reverse complement.
CCTCTCAAAACACAGGCCATAGCTGAAAGCCTCAAGCTGTCCCTAGCTCTATTCTGTTTTTCTTAAGATTGCAACATTTCTGTGGTGAAAACAAAATGCTTTCACATTCGCAGCACGTGTGGGTGCCAGTTTGCTTGATCTCTGTCATATTGTAGGTTTTCCGACATGGAAGTGTTCCAAGCCTCTTTCTGCTCTTGCAAATTGCAATAGATGTATGTTTGGTGAGCATGGCTCAGACGCCCCTGTCTACCCAGTGCAATTCAATTACTGCATGTGTGACAGATAAAAGCATTATGTCTACTGTAAGAATTTACCCTGTGGCTTAAACAAAGGCACATGGCACTAAATGGGCACTCCCACTTCTGGTTTAGCTGCGGCCCTGAAACTGACAGCGAAAAGGTAAGGAAAGATCCATGCATCAATCACTGACCACAAGGAATCTATATTTGTTCACCAGAGTGATGGTCTCCAGCACATGGAATGCACAGAGCTGTTAGTCAGGGGGTCTGGAGATGGACCAAAATGAAGCTATCAATGTGCATAAGTGCAGGAACCTGGTTCTCAGTGCCACTTTGGCTCATTAGGGCCCTGACCTACTGGTATTTGGGTTTATTTCTGTAGCCAGTTGAACTACTTGTTTGCATATTCATTATCAGATGAATGTAGCCTTGGTTTTTGTTCATGAATCATACATGAACTGATCCCAATTCTGGCAAATACATTTGTTATTTGTAAGTATTACCTGCATACCGTGAACAATTTTTCACTTATAGGCTGTTTGCAGGCTGTTCTGTTTGGTTATTTGCTGGTGATGGTCCATGATTGCTCAGCTGTGTCACATGGTTTAGTTTTTGCTCCTAACTAGATGACTCAATTTTTTTAAACAGGAGTAAAATGAATGATGAATAGTGAATATTTTTGTTCATACATGAATCCCCTTGTTCGCATGCAAAGATGTATATCTGTTTGAAAAGCAACCATTTTCCAAAGATTTATGTGAATAAAACTCTTCATTATATGACTCTTTTTTATTTACACAGGGAAATTAACACAGTACTGAACACAAACTAGCTACTTTATGGACTAATAACATAGGCCTGGCCATTGCTTCAAAGAGCTAAATTCTCATTGTAGATGTGAGGTGAGTGATTGCAACAAACCACAGAAGGACTACATGCCCTTCTTCCCGGCATAGGCGCCGACTCTGTGGGTGCTCTGGGGCTGGGGCACCCATGGAAAAAAATTAGTGGGTGCTCAGCACCCACTGGCAGCCGCACTGATCAGCTCGTCCCCCTAGCCTCCAGCACCTCCCACCCACCGACGGGCCCCGCCCCTGAGCTCCTCCCCCTTCCTCCCAGCGGGTCTCGCCTGCTGCGCTCAGCTGCACTCAGGAGGGGCGGGGGAGGCGTGAGGGCAAGGCCTGGGGCAGAGTGGGGCTCGAGCACACTCCAGGAACTGGGGAAGTCTGTGCCTCTGCTTCCTGGTCTGATACATACATTGAGTGTTTTCAGTTTTTACCAATTTTCACTGATAAATTTCCAGGGGTTTACCCATTTAACAAGCCACTCAATATTTTTTGGGTATTTAATTTTGTTAAACACTAACTCTTTATGCAATTGTTGTGTCCTGCAGCTCTGAGATTGATGCAGTGTAAAACACAGAACACAAACACAGTGGAGGCTGGAAAATCAAACACTGTTAACATTGGGCTGTGACTGGCTCACAAGGAGATGCTGCCCGCCTATTTCTTTGCCTCCATTTAGTGCAGTGCTGAATTTAAACAATCAATCCAACACAGATAAAGATAAGGTAAAAAGGTAACATGGGGTAAAAATGAAAATCTAGGCCTGAATACCAACAAGGAAATCAGTGCTTAGAAATGGTCGAGAAAAGTAAAGACAGGAGTGAAGAGGATTCATTGTGCTACAAGTACTGCAGCATTGAGGTCAGTCCTCATGTTAACAGAACAAAGAAGCATGTCGAAAGCAAGCGACACAAGAAGCAGAGGGCTAGCCACAGCAGCCCTTTAACGTGCCTTGTGTGGTCGCGGTGCAATGCTAAAAAACCCACCTCCACGAGGGGTGTGGCTCCCAGCGCTGGGGCACCATTTACACTGGCGTTTTACAGCGCTGCAACTTGCTGCGCTCGGGGGGGGGGGGGGTGTTTTCACACCCCTGAGTGAGAAAGTCGCAGCACTGTTAATTGCCAGGGTAGACAAGCCCTTAAAGAAAAAAGTGAGCTTTGGGATAAATGGTCACTATCAGGAACTTTCACTGGGACTTTAATGAAAAAACAGACACCGCACAATTGTGTCAATGAATTTGTGCGTTCTCTGTTTTATCGGGCAACCACTGTTAATTGCAGAGGGACCTACTGGTGACTTTATGCGGCAATACTGTTCAGTAACAAAAATGCTTCCTACTGCAGACAACTTCACTTGTAAGTATCTGCGAGAAAATGATGAGTCATTAGTTGCCAGGGATTGGCAACCTTTGGCACGCGGCCCATCAGGGAAATCCGCTGGCAGGCTGGGATGGTTTGTTTTCCTGCAGCGTCCGCAGGTTCAGCATTCCAGGCCAATGGGGGCTGCAGGAAGTGGCGCGGGCCGAGGGATCTGCTGGCCGCTGCTTCCCGCAGCCCCCATTGGCCTGCAACGGTGAACCGCGGCCAGTGGGAGCTGCGATCGGCTGAACCTGCAGACCCTGCAGGTAAACAAACCATCCCGGCCTGCCAATAGATTTCCCTGACTGGCTGCGTGCCAAAGGTTGCCAATCCCTGATCTAAACAGATGGAATGATGTTATGGAAATGTGGCGTCTACTCTGATTTTTGACCAGTCTCCTGGTGCTTTGGACTGTCTCATTCTTGGCCTTTTGTTTTCATTTTTGGAGTAAACCTGCATTGTTTTGCGCTGAAGTAATATTCATCCTCTCTACTGCCACACATTTTGTTGACACAGCAATAACTGACATGTTTGAGATGTACCAATGAACTTGGGAAAATGTGGCCACAACTAACACAGATGTTGCTTCCTACATGGCTAAACTTGCAAGGAGATTAAACTCAATCAGAAACTGGAACTGCTACGTATTACTTGTCTTGCTCATCTGATTAACATTGCGCTGTCACAGCTACTGCTACAGAAGCAATGAAAGACGTGAAATCTTGCATTATTGGATTTGGGGCCATTTTCAAGCATGCAAACAAGTTGAAGCCTTTGTTTTACACAGTGTGAGATGAGTGCAGAGCTGACTGTCGATTACCTACCCCTGTTGTGCCACATCGGTGAATGAGCTTGTACTTCACTTTCTGTCATGTAAATAATGGGTGGACTATGCTAATGCGTCTCCTAGATCATCCTGAGTTTGTCGGTTCTAAAGCAGAAACTCTGAAGAGACTGGCAAATAACCAAAATGACTGCCAGATTCTGTGCACCAAGGTAACATTCATTGCTGAAAACTTGGAATCACTGTGTGACACACAGAAAACACTGGAGTTTTCTCCAGCTACTGCCAACACAGATGTTTACCGGATCCCGACAACCAAAATCTCAGCTGAATGGAGCACAAAAGCTGCAGGAGAAACATACATCAAGCAAACACAGTTGTTTGTGGAAATTCTTCCAAGCCTGCCACACGAGGGAAGCAAAAAAGCATTAAAACCTTCAACACAACACTCAGCAAGAAATGGGAGATGACCATGACTCATAATCTGAACCCCGAGCGTTTGATGCCAAAGATTCTTTTTGGAATGTCACCCACACGTTGCACCCCTTCTGCAAGGTGAATTTTGCAGCAGACTGTGACCATTATACCACAGTATTTCAACCATTGCCATTAAAGATGAAATTTCAGATCTGAAAGGGGAATTTATTACTTACATGAACATGCCTAACTGTGACAATGTGAAACTGAATGTGCTGACTTTTTGGAACAGTCATCAAAACACAGTTCCCAAATTCAGCAAAGTGGCACAGCGAGCTTTGAGTGTACCTCTGTATCTATGCACAGTGCTTATTTCCAAAGTTGGACTACCTCCACGATGGCAATAGGCTCAACATGAGTGAGGATACTTTGAAGAAAATTATGCAAGTGCTACGCAAACTGCTAGCTCAGAAAGAGACAAAAAAATACCTTTGTACTTTCAAGTATACTGTAGTAAAATGTGTATATTATGAAAGGTTTTTTGTTTTTCTGTTTTCCTCGATTTTTCCTGGTTTTTTTAACCTAATTTCATCCAGGGTTTTAATATTTGGAAAATAAACAGAGAAACACCCAGATTTGATTATTTATTTTTAACAAATAAAAATGGAAACTGCAGAGCACTCTGATTATATTACACTTCAGAGTTGGCTTTGCACCTGTGTGAGAGATGTGTGAGAGGGGGTGTGCTTTCCAGAGACACAGTTCCACCCAGTGCTTCATCCTCAGATAATGCCAGCAGCCAAATCTTTCCTTCTTGCCCTAGCAGCAAAGTGTTGGTGTGAATGTGGGTGATGCATTTTCAATAGCACAAGGCTACAACCTGCCACTTTATGGACTGAATCCAGAGCATCTATCGGTTTTATTTTGTTTGCCATAACATGTTCTTTCTTGCAAAGAAAATGGTGCCTATTCTTTTTATGCATGAAGCAGACATATTTGATGTTTTCTGCAGTTAAACTATTCAGCGTTTTAAGTGGCTGTATTAGCTCTTTACAGCTCTAGAGAGACAAAAGGAGATCAAGATACATACAGTCAAAAGCACAGATTTTGTAGAGGTGATGTTTGAAAGTTTGGTATGATCATATACTCTCTGAAGAAGGGTTATATCTGCAAAACAAAGCCTGCCAGAGATGGGCCCTTTAAAAAAAAAAAAAAAAAAGTACTTTGGAAAAATAATTGTTGGAAGGGGAAAAGCCTCTTGTAAAATGTTAAAGTTTTGTGAAACCCCACATCTAGAGTTTCAAGAAAGGCAAACTTCCCCTGCTTCTGCCATTCTTGTAGCCCTCCTGCCTATGGACCTGCTTTGCACAGCAGTTATGTACATGAGTAAACCCATTGCCTTGAATGCAAAGTAAGCATGTGCTTAAACCCTTTGTGGAATCAGGGCCTATGTTATGGCTGAATAACTAGGCTTGCCTGTTTGTGTTCACTGTCCAAATTTAATCCTCATTGAAAAGACATTAAGCATTGTTCGGGGAAACTAATCCAAGGGCTCTGCATCAGGGAGTATGGCCTTCTGTTTGGTCTAAGGAAATATTAAATGTCATGGAATCCTGCATGCTTACATGGCTGAGGTGGTCTTAAGAAGTCTTGATACGTAAAAGCAACCCTGTATCTTCTTCCCGATCTGGACCTTTGTACCTAACTCATCATCATAGTGGTTCCAGGTCATCAAGATTTTTTTCCAGCCCTGCAGTCCTTCTTTGATAGACAACTTCTGCCTAAAATATTTTCTTCCATTTAAAACTCACTATATAATCACAAACCTAGTGGTGCTGTTCCATACATTCATGCCCTCTAGACCAGTGCTAGACCCTTAAAGAAATTAGGTCATGGTGTTCTAAACTGCTGGTTACGCACAATTGCTAATGCATAGACACACTTGTGCCTAGTTTTCACATGCAGTTGTGATTGCAGGGGAAGATAGGGACAATTATGCATTTCATGGCCAATTGCACATACCATTACCCAATTTGATTATGCAGTCATAGTAACTGTCAGCAGGGGTGCCACTTGGCATCTCAAGTGGCAGGGGAAGAGGGAGAATCTAAAGAATTTATAGAACAGTTTCCCAAAATTTTACCAAATAGTATCAGCCTTGTGAGCTAACTGGAACAGCAAAGCTGCAGCCCACTGGGGTCCTCTGTTTTGTGGGGCAGGAGCGTGACTAGAATTGTGGGCTGGTGGGGGACCACAGGGGACCACAAGGAGGGTGGAAGGTGGGAATTAGGGCTGGGGATGTGAAGTGGGATCAAGCTGTTTGCGAGGAGGAGACCCTGGCAGATGGAGGAGATTGGGGTAGACCCTGTGCGAGGGAGAGGGAGGGTTTAGGGGCTGAGTTGGGTGGGTCAAAGGAAGGGGGTGATGGGCCTTACCAGATCTGATCCTGAGTTTTGAAGTTGAATTGCTGGGTAGTGCCCTGGACTGCCAGGCAATTGCTTACACACTAATTAGAAAAACATGACCCTGAAAGCATAGCCATTTCCCCCCAGGAAAATCAGGTTTCCAGCTCTGTCTACAGCGAGGGAAAAAAAAAATCTTATTCTGCTAGCAAATAAGTCTTCAAAACATAAAACCAACCAACCAGGTTTGCTCCCTTTTTGGCAATATCAATAGACTGACCAATAACTGAGCTGAAAGGGATGAAAGAGTAGGCATGGCGTGGTCAGAGCTGAGATCTGAAGGTGGGATATGGTGGGGGGGGCGGGGAGAAGGATGCTTGAACTGCAGTTGTCACTGCTACATAAAAAGCCTTGGGTTTGTAAAGAGGGTGGTTCTCGCTAGCGGGGTGAGAATAACGGATATTTTAAATTCACTGACAAGTCTGCAAAAAAATCAAAAACTTTCATTTTGGATTCACCTGAAAACAAAATATAGGGGCAAATTGAAAAGTTGGAAAAATAGTTTGGGGATGAAAAAAACACATTTTGGTGTAATTTCAAGCATTTAAAAAAAAAAACATTTCTAAACGAGAAGTCATTTAGAATTGAAAAAAAATCAAAACATAGATTTCTTCTGAATTTTTAACCGAAATAATTCACCCAAATGAACACAAATTTGTGAAATGTTTCAGTTGCTCCCAAATATGCATTTTTTGCCTGAAAAAACTTTCAAAGAAAAATTTCCACACAGCTCTAGTTCTAGCACAAGCTGGCCCTGCCCACAGTGAGCAACCAAACCTTGTTAGATGCTGTTTAGGGAGGTCCATACTTGAAGTCCCCCTGTAGGTGATGCAGTAGAGCCAGCACTATATTAAAGAATGAGCAGCTTTTCTAAATTAATCATGTACCCGGGTTCCTGTGGTGGTGCCCCCTTGTGGCCCTTCTGGGAACAAGTCAGAGAGTGGCCGCTCTCTGCTGGTATGTCTCTGTTCCAACAAGGTCCAGTTTAGTCATGCTTTAGTCCTCTGGCCAAAGTGCCCTTCAATCCTACTCATCTCAGGGCTGCAACCAAGAGAAGCTGTGCTCTGAAATCCTTCCTGGTTACCCCTGAACTGGGCTAGGCCCACTGTAAGCCTGACATTGGCTGCAGGTGTAGGGGGTGGGGCCAACAGGGTCCCCAAGCTCTCTCTCACCCTTCCATTGCCAGTGAAAGCCTGCATGGCTCCTTAACCCCCTCATTGCTGGTGTAGGGCCTCTCTGCCCCTTCACAGTCCTGTTTGGTCAAGAACTGAGTAAACATTCCTACAGTGTTGTCTCCCCACATGTCCTTAGTCTTGTGTGTAACAAAGACAGGACATGCAGGAATACTGATACAAGACTTGTTTATTTCCATTCCCTTGTTGTATAACAAGGGTCGGGTTTTCTGGTGATATATCACATGACAGAGGTCAGGTCAGTTTCCACCAGTTCCAGAGCCATATACTTAGTCCTGTGAAAATTGGGAATGGGATACTATAGAATGCAGCTTTTTCAGTTGCTTTGAAGTTCTGATGTGAAATACAGAGGGGATCGTTCCCTGATGTTCAAACACTTCACCTTGACAACCCCTTGCTCCCAGCTCTGGAATCTTTAGGTAGCAGCTTCCCTTTCTAAGAGAGTGTAATAAATCAAAATGAAGCTATCTAGTCTTCACAGACCAAGCAAAAGAAAATGTTTATTTGCTTCATAAACTCCCTGTTAGAGAGAGAAACTGGAAACTGCATGACAGTCTTCAAAAATACCCTGTGTGCTTTGCATTGTCATTGACATGTGGCCAATAAACCTGACACTGTTAAGTGTTCTCATTTAGCCAGTATATTTTGATAACCCTACTTCCTGCTGTCACAGGAATGTGGATCCAAAAAAATAAAGCTGCACTTTATAAAAGTATGTTTAATGTTTACACTGTAAATTTGCTGGATGTGTTCAAGTTTCCTTGACATCTTTTATTTGTTTAATACATGGGTCTATAAAAGCTGTTCCTCAGCCTGCTAATGAGCAGTGGGAGAGACACAGCCATTTACAACTTGGAACAAGGCATCAAAATGAGAGATTCCATAAAGGTTGCTGGAGCAGGAAACTTCAGCTGTGTCCAGCCATGGTTTATGAGGCAGTAAGACAAAGCAGGTTCAGCACCAGGCAAGTGGCCTAGTACTCCATGTGGTGAAGTATGAGATGGAGCTCTCCCTTCCCACAGTCAACCCCGTCTTCTGGGGAGCTCAGACCAGGAACATTAGAAATAATAGCCTTAGTGCTTAAGATGTGGTTCTAATTGTGGAATGCCATTTAGGTGGCCCCTTCTAGCCAAGCTATGAATCTCGTGCTGCTTGTTGGGGATAGTCATTCCAGCAACCTCTAAACATGGTTCCTCTTGGCATGGAGATGAACCTTTTTTGGGCTACGGCCAAATTCCAAGGGATCTTCAACATGTGGCTATTTTCTATGTGAAGGAAAGCAAGTAAACCTCAGCTCTTCCATTGCCTGGAGCCTTGCATTCTCTGCCCTATCAAAGCCTTGTTGTGAGGACTGTGCCAAAGAGTTCCAACGCCAGTCAGTGTTATGTGGGACTTGAGGCTGTGGCAGCTGACAATACTCAGAGGGAAGGATGGGGGGCATGAGCTGAGGCCTTGCCCTGTATAGTGCACTGTTAATTTGGTTCCTCCTCCCATCTGGTGGAAATGGAGCAGTGAGAAGCTCTGACAAGCATGACAGTGTCTGACTGTCATTTTCTGGTATATGACCCAGCTCATGGTCTCACAGTAGTAGCTGCCCATGAAAGGTCAGTGTTTGTCAATAGATGCCACATTGTGTGGACAAATAAGCACCTATGCGCAGACAGACTTTTCAACCTACATGAACCTGCTGGCCAGTGGGGGAGGGATGGAACTGTATAAATGAACATCTTTCAAGTCAGTCTCCTTTGAGCATAATTGCTACTCACCTCTGTCTTATTTGTACTGACCTGTACTATTTGTTCTCCCAAGAACTCCCTGAAATATCTTTTGTTCTCACCCTGAAACGATGCTCTATCTCAGATTTATTAGTGCAGTGGGCTTATAAAAAAGCTCCAAATCCCAAAACAGCACTGCATTATAATATAACTCACTGGTACCTTTTCACACTTTGGTCCATACTTTATATTTATGCAGCAAGTTACTGTTGATTCTATTCCCATCTGGTTTGGAGTCTGCAAAAGAGGAGGATAGCTTGGTTTTTCCAAAAGGCAAACCAGTAAGTGCCAATCTGACTCCAAGGCATAAATAGGGACATCATTCCCCTCAGGATCTATTAGTGAGTCACACAAGTAAGCTCACTCTCACATACTGTAACAACTAAACAGGGAGCATATCTAAAAAAGTCGCTAAAAAGCATCAAGTATATTCTCATGCATGAACTATTACTAGTTCATACTTCATGCCTATGTGTGCTTAAAATATAAGGGCTAAATTCAATCTTGGTTTAAACAGGTGTTGCTCCACTGACTTAAATCTAGTTGTACTCAATTTGACCCTAAAATGATTGACAGAAATGAGGGCTGCATTACATATGCCTCAGAGTGCTAGATTGTGTGGTGCACCAGGCCCAACCTTCATCAATCTTGTGCTACTCCGAGTTCAGGGCTCCATTGTACTAGGCACTGCATGTATACAGAGTAAGGGAGACTGCTTCTCCTGTTCCCCTTTCCACCTTTGTCTAGATAGACTACAAGCTCCTTGGCACAGGCAAAGTGACTTCCCTGCAGGTTATACAGCAAGTTCATGGCCCAGCCAGGAGGTGACCCCAGTCTCCTGATTTGATGTAATCCACTACTTGACAGTGCATATTGCCACTCAGTTATTGTTGACATGGTGGGAGTTGAATGAGGCCCCAGTTGGGTCAGCTCTCATTTTTCCACAGCAGAATCTCACTCAGTAATTTTCAGCCCAATCTAATGTCTCCAAATCTCTCCCACCACTGGAGTTCCTGGCATCTCCCAATGCTGTGTCATGCACATGCTGTTCACTCCTTCTACATCACTAATAAAAATGGCAAGGCTGAAATTACTCACCCCTATGTTGTCCCACCACTTTCCCCAGTTCAACATGTTGCCATGTATCATTATTTTTAGGGGCCTTGAGCCAACTTTCAGTCCATGTAATAGTGCCTATATCAAAAAGGCAGATTTAATTCATTTTGAGATTAAGATTTCATGAGATACTGCATTAAATGCTTTTCTAAACTGCAAATAAAAGACTACACCCATCACATTCCCTTCAACTACTAACTTTGTACAAAAGAGTCTTCCAGACAAACCCCAATACTTATTAAAATTGGATTACAACGCCACACCCTTTAAAGAGATTTTTATCTCTTAATATTGGTTTCAATCTTAGAAGTTACATTTATGGGATGGTAATTGACAAGATCATTCTTATTCTGTTTTTCTGAAGACTGGTGCCAATCTTTTCCATTCTTCTGGAATCCCCCCAGATACATATGGGTTTTTCCCCCTCAGAAATGAGTCTAGTCAGTGAATTCTCATGTTAATTCCCTTAACATCCTAAAATGCATATAATCTGGATTATCTGATTTTGTATGCATTTTAAAATTTCCCAAGGAGTCCCTTACTTGATTTTAATTCTGTTACTTCCTAAGTCTCTAGGCCTCTCCCCCACCCCCAATAGTTTTTGTTTAAAGACAGATTTAGAAAAGGAATTTGGTTCTGTTTCAATAATACACCCCACGGCTTGTCACATGTTGTGTAGTATGTCAGCATGGGCACATGTAGTTCACCTGTGTGAATGCATTTTTTGTGCAGCAGAGAGACAACATAAGAAATACCTTCTGTGATGCAATCTCATCTGTCTCGGCTAGTGGGAACAGTGCTAAGTACATCTTGTCAGAAGACATTCCTTACATCTCTTCTTGTAGAAACATAGTTTAGCCTGGTGTCATAAATATAAAGGGAAGGGTAAACCCCTTTGAAATCCCTCCTGGCCAGGGGAAAGCTCCTCTCACCTGTAAAGGGTTAAGAAGCTAAAGGTAACCTCGCTGGCACCTGACCAAAATGACCAATGAGGAGACAACATACTTTCAAAAGCTGGGAGGAGGGAGAGAAACAAAGGGTCTGTGTGTCTGTCTATATGCTGGTCTTTGCCGGGGATAGACCAGGAATGGAGTCTTAGAACTTTTAGTAAGTAATCTAGCTAGGTATGTGTTAGATTATGATTTCTTTAAATGGCTGAGAAAAGAATTGTGCTGAATAGAATAACTATTTGTCTGTATCTTTTTTGTAACTTAAGGTTTTGCCTAGAGGGGTTCTCTGTTTTTGAATCTAGTTACCCTGTAAGATATGTACCATCCTGATTTTATAGGGGGGATTTCTTTATTTCTGTTTACTCCTATTTTTATTAGGAGTCTTCTTGTAAGAAAACTGAATGCTTTTTCATTGTTCTCAGATCCAAGGGTTTGGGTCTGTGGTCACCTATGCAAATTGGTGAGGCTTTTTATCCAACATTTCCCAGGAAAGGGGGGGTGCAAGTGTTGGGAGCATTGTTCATTGTTCTTAAGATCCAAGGGTCTGGGTCTGTAGTCACCTAGGCAAATTGGTGAGGCTTTTTACCAAACCTTGTCCAGGAAGTGGGGTGCAAGGTTTTGGGAAGTATTTTGGGGGGAAGGACGTGTCCAAACAGCTCTTCCCCAGTAACCAGTATTAGTTTGGTGGTGGTAGCGGCCAGTCCAAGGACAACGGGTGTAATATTTTGTACCTTGGGGAAGTTTTGACCTAAGCTGGTAAAGATAAGCTTAGGAGGTTTTTCATGCAGGTCCCCACATCTGTACCCTAGAGTTCAGAGTGGGGGAGGAACCTTGACATTGGCAAAAGGCCATTTAAGCTGCAAGGTATGCCTTGAGGCCAGCACATCTGCATCCTTTACTTTAAGTCTGTTTACTCAGAAGCAAAGGAGCCAGCCCTTCCCAATCAGGCTGAATACTCAAACCTGAAAGGATAATTGTTGTCCAGCCTGTGACCATCTCACCATCCATTCCCTGCTATTACATCACCATCAGCCTCATCTCCGTATACTGCAGACTGGAGTTCTGTCAATATCCAAAATAAGCAGCAATGTACCCAAATGTAATATTGATTATATAATAAATATTTGATTGTTTTTTCAATAATTCAACACACTAAGACCAACCAAAAAAGCCTCTGTGAACAATGGAAAAATTCCCCAAACCCAAGAGAGGGCCAGAAAGAATGCAAATCCTACAAAATCTGTGTTAAAAGCAGACCTGCCACTTTTGTTTTTTTTAAAGAGGATTTCAGATTCAGATACAATAGAGAGGCTTTGATGCCCTGAATGATTCGCCTGAGCTAGCGGGAGGGGAACATCTCTCTTCTGTCTCAATTGATCAGGGCCAACAGATCAGCAGGAAATACAACAAAGAATAAGATCTGCCACTGCAATGTTGTGTTTTGAAACACCTGTTTTTGTGTGCTACGTTCCTCTTTCCTTAAAGAGGAGATTTCCTCCCTCCCGTATATTACAGTTTGGGCCAGATTCACTTATTTTTGCCCCTAGGTGAAAAAAAAACAATCTTCCAATTTCCACTGCAATCGTCTGCAAAAGCATACACCTGGCAACAGCTTCCAAACATTAAACACTCACATTACTTGTATACATTTACTCAGGAAGCTACGAAAAGTAATGAAATGATTCAAAACTATAAAAGTCACTGAAAGTGCAGTTCTACTCTGAAAAGTGAGTGTAAAAATGGATTGGGGGGATGAGGGGGGTTCTGTGTTTATTGCTTGAAGCTCAGTCTTCTCACATTTGCTCAGTTTGCACATCCAAACAATAGGGATTTTTCCTCTACTTTTCACGGCTGCAAACTCACCCTAGGAGCTGAAAATCAAGCTGTATTATTTAGGACTCAGTAATGAAAGCTCTGAGATCAGAACTTCAGTTGTGACCGTTCCGTGGATGAAGCAAACACTAGAATAGAATTCAGCTCACTCACCCATAGCTGTATTGGGAATAAGGGTAATTTAAAAAAAATTAAAGTTTCATTTTGTCAGTAACATCAGCAAATATGTTCCTGATCTCTCACACGGGGCAGATCTATTGCCTAGGAACAATTTAATTTAGTCATAGGGTAATGCTCTAATGCTTGCCCATTGTGATGAAGTTTCAAGCATGTTTTAATAGCTAGTGGGGGATCAAGATTTAAGGTTCATTTTCTCCTCTTTGCCATTTGGCTAGACAAATGCAGATTTTGCACTCACAAAATGGTGCCTGCTCACTTTTGAGGACAGTTTTGAACACAAGTATCATCCAGCTTGAGGCTGATGAAAAAAATCTTGTCCTGTAAGGTCTATAGAATTCTTTTTTTTTTAACAAAAGAAATATCTATTAGATAAGCAAATGAGAAGGGGACCATACAAGTGGGAGAATTTCCAGCAAGTTGAAGCTAGCAGCTTTCTGAATATGGGGGAAGTGCAGCATCTTCCCCATCCTGGTCATAAAAAAGGGGAGGTACTGAGATGACACCAAATGAGATAGGAGATGAGATGCTCACTACAAGTATGACAGGTGATCTTCATAGGAGTCTGCATTTTTTCTTCTTGCTCTTCTCCAGTCTTTCCACATTTCCTACCCCTCCCCCACACCTCTTCATTCCTCTCCTGAACTGGAATTTCAGAATAATCATTTCTAGATACTGCTCAAGCCCCCTGAGCCACGCCTGTTTAGGCATCCTGCAGGGTAAACTGCTCATGGACACCATGCTAGTGGTGGTCCCCATCTCTTCTGCCTGGAGGAAGAGGTAGTTCTTAGCATCTTTCTGACATAAGACATTGCAATGGATTGCTACCAAGACTCAAGAAACCAGATGCCAGTCTCTGTATTTTATCTTAAATACCAACAGACATGCAATTTATTAAGAGAACATTGGTGACAACAGGCACTAGACACTAATTCATATGAACTGGTGAGTTTGCTGAAAAACTGCCTAAATGGGGTGGAGGCAAATGGTAAATCATTTTTACATCGCTAATGTGAAATTAACATGGTGTTATTGATACCGATTCAATCTTCACTGAGCACTAATTCCTAACGGAGATCAAAGTTCCCATTAGATCAGTTTTATGAAGGGACTGTCCCTCATTACAGAAAAACAAGTTGAACAAAGCCGGAATAAAAAGATCAAGGGCAGCTGTTTCCTTCACATCCTATGGCCTGGTTTTTAAACTGGCAGCTGTCTGCTCCTCTGAAATACCCTATGTAAAGATCTTCATTTGTAAATTTCCAGAATCTGCCTGAGTTCAGTGAATCTTCCTTGCTCTTTGAAACTGAAGGAATGAAGAAATCTCATTAGTTTAAAAAAAAAACTAGCTGGAAGAAATGATTCACCAAGATGTTAGGATTATTTATGCAATTCAAATAACTAACATATATGGGATGCAAGTGAATAAAGCAGACTGGTTTGGCTTTGAGTGATGGTGACAGCTTGAATTTCTTTGCTTACTGGATAGCTCCTGAATCTTAAGGCCCCTGATGAAATCCAAGAGGAAGTGTAAACCCCAGAAGCTATCAAGACCTGACAGCATAGTGCTTAGCTGTATATTCATGAAAGGGAATCTTCCTGCCACCTAGTAAAGATACTGACCTTCCATTAGAGTTTCTACATTGTGTAGAAGCTGCACTTAACCAAATCTATGGACAACTACCATCTTTTGTAGCAGTGATAGTACATTGTCAGTCTATAACAGCTGAGAATGCGGCAATTGTCTTCCTATTCTGGGCAGTGGTGGAAGACCTCCCCGCTTCCTTCTTATCCTACATATTTCTTATGCTAACTCAATGCTTTTTAACTTGTGCACAAAAGCCTGCATGACACAAGCTCTTGAATCTGCAAACTAGGCTAGAAATGCCTAGAACATCCTAGGAGAACATCCTTCCTGCTTCTAGTGGACTCCAGAATACCACAAAAATGGCTTTTTAGTGGCAGAAGCAGCTGCAAAAAGCAAAACTAGGATTTAAAACAAAAAACAAAACCCTCGGGTTTGGTTCAGGTTAGGCCTCACTTAACCCACCTGTTTTGTATAAACAGTATTTCTGAAGCTACATTCTTGGGTTTCCATAATGTTAAACAATTCATTTAGTCCAAAAGGCAGGTTTAAAGGAAAGTATTTACTTATTGGGATTTACAAATCCTTTGGTCTTTACTCAGTCAACAGGAGTTTGGCCTAAGGCTAGACTTCAGGATTTGGCCTGTGTTTCTATAGTCTCGTTTCATTTCCCTTCGATGGGGACATTTTTTCCCCTCTTTCCCTGGAGCATAGCCTTCACCTTCCTAGCTGCTGTCACCATCCTGCTACTACCAGGTAAGAATGAGAGATAAACTTAGTTAATGAAGCCTCTGCTTTGCTCCCCTTCTGCAGCCTTCACTGATACTTCCTCAATCAGCAGCACACTAAGCACCACAGCTAATTAGCAACAACTTGGAAGACATGCTCTAATTGCAATAAATATTGTATTTATTAAACACAAAGGTTGCCTTCCTTGTAGCCACATTTGATTGTGAGCATTCATATACACTGGTATGTGATTTCCACCTCCATTAGCAAGCCTGGGCTCCAAAGGAGCTCATTATGGAAAACACTTAGACACATCAGCACAGTTCCACTGAAACTGACTTACACAAGCTAAGGGTCTGGCCATTAATTTTTATTAGGTAAAAATAAACTCTGCAGTGTCATCTCACACCTCAGATGCACAGAGATCCCAAAATTGGTCTGCCTTTCTTACTTATTCTGTAAGATAAATAAGAGTCTTTTTATCTACACTTAAAATAACTTCTGTCAAAGCAAAAATCCTCAATACAAAAATACACAAATATGCAGAACCAACAAAGTTATGGCCATCAATATCCTAGGCTTTGCCTCCTTGCTTTCAGGGGGAAATTTGTAAGATACAGACCTTAAATTACAATACTAGTATTAATGGAGTTGTGCTGATTTACACCATTTGAGAATTTGGCACTCTATAGTCTGTATAGCACCAAAAATAATCTCACACTGGATGGTGGGGATGAGCTAGGTATTTTCCCTACCTAATTTCAAGGACTCTATGATAAATCAAATATACTGTATAACACAAACACATATGGCAAAGCAACAACAAAAAGCAGGTTGAATAATTCATGGTGAATAAATTATCCAATGAATTTATGACTTTTCTGCTCAGGAAACAAACCTGAATTTCTTCAAGATGCTGGGCCTGATTATGAATTCATACTGGTGTAGATGAGGAGTAACTCCAGTTATATCAATGGGGTTCTGCTGGTACAAAACTGATGTAACTGATATCAGGATTGGGCCCAGAACTTGTAAGTCTTCACTAAATCTGGTCAACAATTTTTTAATGGAACTGTTTTCAGTTGGAAAATGCAGTTGTCAAAAACCAAACAGGAACATGTCCATTTCAACAGTTTTCCATGAGAAAAAGTGAAAATGAATCCTTTCAACTTGCTCATTTTGAGCATGTAAAAATGTTACATTTCAACTTTTACTGTTTCAATTTATTTCATTTTGACTTTATTATTTAATATTTGCAAAACAAAACCTTTAAATTGTTCCAAATAAACAAAATTTGAAATTGTCATTCAATGAAAAAAGTTTAATTCCAAATGGGAAGGAAAGCCAAGATTTTGAAGCTTTTTGAACTTGAAATTTCCCACAGAATTGAACTAACTCTTTCCAACCAGCTGTACTATTCACTGAACGGTTGTGATAAGTAACTTCTCTGCCTACGGGTTGTCCAGGAGTTGTTCGTTTTGATTATTCGCTAGTCATTGTGTGGAATGTGCAAGTTGTCACTGATGTAACTTGGTATTATTTCTGCTCCTGGATCAAATGATTGAAACAGTGTTAACAGGAGAATAATAGTGGGGAAAAAACCACAAAAACAACTGTCAGTAACAAATACACTTTTGTCTCCTGCACCTACTGCCATTCATGTGACAAACAAAACTGTTTGAAATAGTGAATGAAAGGAGTATGTACACAGTCAAACCAAACAGCCCTTTGGAATCTGAACAGATGTTTACAACCATTCAGTGGCCACTCACCTTTCCTAGGCTCTCCCTTTTGGTAGCAGAGATTCTGCCTCTTTCCCTTGCTGGTCTTCAGCTGATCCACCCAGCTTCCAATATCTTCTGGCTCAGTGTGACTTAGCCCTCCATCAAGATCACAAGATTTCTACCCTTTCCAGGCACCTTAAAGTCCAAAACAAACAATTCTTTCACCCCTCCCAGGCTCAGTCTTCAGCCAACTCCCCTCCCTCAGGGAGGTTCTGCTCAGCAGTAATCTTCCTCAGATGCTGCTCCCAGCCAACCAGCACTCCCACAATGGGAGCTGTTCTACCTCCCAGCCAAGCACCAACTGAGCTGTCCCTTTTTAGCTTCTCCCCTCACAGTCAGATACCAACTTCAGGTGCATAGGGTGGGGCTGACTGAGCCTTGAGCAGCCCAGTAACCCATTCCTAATATTTGCAGGATTTGTATACCCCCTTCTTCCCCCACAGCTGTACCAATGGGCAACTGTGACAAGATGGCCAATGTTAGTATGGTGGGTCCTGTGCTTTCCTTGGCAGGAGCAAAAATACCACCCCTTGCCCCTGCAGCACCAATGGCCCCACTGGTGGCCCAGGAAGGTGGTAAAGGAGGGAAGCAGGGGAGGGGTCTGTGTTTGCTCCTCACTCTGAGCCCCAGCAGGTTCTTACCCTCTTCCCCCTCAGGTAGGAAACCATAAATTCTTAGACACTCAGGGAGGTAGTCTCCCTTACTTCAGTTCTTTGATTTTTCAAGTGTCACAGCACACCTCCAAGCTCCAGTCCTCTCTTCTCCCTGACTGCCTGAAGCAGGGGGTTTTATTAGGTTCCTGACCGGGCCTTAATTGACTGCAGGTGCTCCAATTAACCTGTAGCCACCCTCCCTAGTTTACAGGGAACCATGCCTTAATTAGCCTTGGGCTTATATATTTCCCCTCTAGCACTCTACCAGTGCTTTCTGGTCCTCCTGTATCACAGTAGTATAATAAATAGCAACAAACATTGGAGTGTTTTTCCCTAACACACAGGAGTGGGCAATCAGGTGTAATTCATTAATGTTTTACAGCAGTGGTTTTCAACTTTTTTTCATTTGCAGACCCCTTAAAATTTTCATATGGAGGTGTGGACCCCTTTGGAAATCTTGGACATAGTCTGCAGACCCCCAGGGGTCCCTAGACCACAGGTTGAAAGCCACTGTTTTACAGGATGTAGGGAATATGATATTGTGGTTAAAATCCAGGACTTGGACTTGGGAGACTTGGGCTCTGGGCTAGATCCTCAGCTGGTACAAATTGATGACTCCATTTACATCAGCTGAGAATCTGTCCCTTTATTCCTAGCTCAGCATCAAATAACTTGTGTCCTTGTGCAAGTCACTTAATGTCTCTGTGCCTCAGTTCTCTGCAGGTATCATGGGGTAAATAATAATTACCCACCTCACAGGGACATTGGGAGGCTAAAATAATGTCTCCAATGTCAGTATGAGATCCTCAGATGGAAGGCTTTATAGACTAGAAGTGCCAAGTGTTATTATAATGATGTGAGGCTTAATCTTGGTGTTTAATTAATCTAATCTGAGGTCCCTGAGCCAAAGGTGCTATAGAAGTTGTAAAGTATTATTTATTAAGGGTATGAATGAAGGCAGGGGAGGCGTGGCTTTGGATGAGCGGCCGAGTTGGGGTCTAACTAGAAAGACTGGGCTAAGCGGCAAAGGTAGTATTTAGAAAAAAGGCAACAAACTCTTCAGGTTTCAAGGTCCTTCTGAGTTTCCTTGAGTAATGGAAGAAGCAGCATCACACAGGCAGGGACAGATTCTATGTATAACTAGGGTTCCATGGTTTAAGAACAGAAAATAGTACAGAGCCGAGTACGGCGAGTCAGAGCCATATCATAGAATATCAGGGTTGGAAGAGACCTCAGGAGGTCATCTAGTCCAACCTCCTACTCAAAGCAGGACCAATCCCCAACTAAATCATCCCAGCCAGGGCTTTGTCAAGCCTGACCTTAAAAACCTCAAAGGAAGGAGATTCTACCACCTCCCTAGGTAACGCATTCCAGTGTTTCACCACCCTCCTAGTGAAAAAGCTTTTCCTAATATCCAACCTAAACCTCCCCCACTGCAACTTGAGACCATTACTCCTTGTTCTGTCATCCGCTACCACTGAGAACAGTCTAGATCCATCCTCTTTGGAACCCCCTTTCAGGTAGTTGAAAGAAGCTATCAAATCCCCATAGAAACAATGGTACCAGTATCTCTGCTTCCTACACACATCTCCAGCTAGGACTATACACCAGTATCAGCAGCCGCCATCAGTGCATCTTGGTGAAGTCCACCTCATGGTTTGGCTCTGCCACATCTCTGTGGATGGAGTCATGATTATCCAATGTGTGCATGTATTGGGTAAGAATACATCTGGATCACAGAATGGTGCTCACAGGGAGAGGGGATGGAAAATGTGCCATAACCCCTCCCCACTTTGTGTTGCTGCACAGTGATTGGGTATAATCCCAGTTCTTGCAGTCTGAGTGTGCAGCGCAAGGACTCCACGCGGCTAATACCAGCAGTGGTACTGTGTTGCCCAAGGAGAAACGCTTCCCCTGAGCTATCAGAAGCATTAGACTTGTCTCAGGTGCAGCACTTCCACAGATTCCTCCTGGATGAGTCACGCATGCACTGTCCCTCACCGTCTGGCCCTTTATTACTCCCTGCTTTGGAGTTCAGTTTGGATAGTTAGAGGTGCAAACACTCAGATGTGTGCCCAAAAGTCATTGTGTGGGTTCAAAAATATGGGTGCAAATTTTCCCAAGGAAGCAAGAGGCTGAAAAATCATCTAGAATAAGAATGTCTTCCAGTCCATATTAATAGAATGCCCATCTCTCTGATCTTCCTCCAAGACAATGGAGTGGCAGGATTTTTGATTTAGTAAACATACTAGTCTGTGTAGAGATGGGCTCCAACTGGGGTCAGAACTTCCTTGAAGCTCATGCTGGTTGACTCAGGGCCGTCTAGATGTAAAAGACATGTCAGTGCTTGTGGTACTAATGAGTCACTGAGAACCCAATTACTTTAATACACAAAATGTTTTAGTTAAAAAATTAGAAAGTTCTGCCTTGTGTAGGCCCCCAGAACTGAACCCATCACGGCACATACAGTATCAGCAGCCACTGTCTTGTTTGTTGTGTGTTTGCGCTGGCTGTATGGATAGGTTGTTGGATGGGGTCCAATATTGTTTTTAATGTGTTTTCAGATAATCATGAAAATCATACGCAATGTTCCCATATTGGTATGTGGGATGGAAACTCAGGGACTGTCTCCCATTTCTCCTATTTTACTCCTTACCCATATGACAGAGCCAAGTTCCTTTCCCCTTTCCCTTCTGTGATCTTATTCATTACCTGTCCTTGCCCCAAACCAGGGTGCTATTGCTGGCCATCTGAAAATATTATTCTCTTGGCTGTTTGCTTCCCTACATACCCTACAGTGCTTCAGCACCAAAACATGGCACAGAAGCACAGCCATCACCATCAATAATAAAGCTAATAACAAACACCCTAGACTGTAATGAACCCACTTCCAACCACCGATCCCCAGACAATGAGAATCCTTTTCATTCTGTATCCATCCTGCATCAGAGGAGGTGTTCAGCACCAGTCCTGCAGTGGTTTATGGGGTGCCAATGGTGTTTGGAGAGGACTTGGTTTTAAGGGACTGAGCAAATCTGTTTAAGAACAGCTGCAGTGAGGAATAGAGCAATGGTTCTCAACCTCTTCCATACCAGGATCTCTCTCCCTGTTAGCAATATAGGAAGGACAGGGTAGTTGCAATTCCCTAGCACCTTTTTATGATCACTCAGGTTGCAAATCTATGGGATAGAAAATGGGAGCTAGAACAGGACTGTTCAGATGCTGGTGACCTCTTGGAGATAGCATTCATGAGTGACCCACAGGTAGAGAACTACCCCCCTCCACGGCCCTTGGAGCTCTCCTCATATCCCCAGATCTCTTGCCTTTTGAGCTTTACTTTTTTAAAGTATAGCTGAGAATTTTTTCCTCAAAGGGAAATTTTTCACAAAAGGAACAAAACCCAGAAAGTGAAAACAGTGTTGGTGGTGGGTCCACTGAGCTCCAGCACTTTCTTGCAAGTTGGCTAGCCCATTGCAGCGCCTGACAGCAAGCAAACAAAAAACAAACAACTTTCCATCAATCTTCCAGTGAGTGGCTGGGTTTTTCTACCAGCTGCCTTACGTCATCTTGCAGAAGGTCTGCCAAGCAGTCTCACTCTCTCTGAAAACCTCTCTTTGTGCTTTGCACAACCTAATTAAGTTGGTTAACTCCATCCCGCTGATGCATTGGCAGCACGATGCCCTATTCCAACAATGTTAACAAGCTTCTGTTATGAGTAAATTCACATCCTAATGTATTTACATAAGCTCTTACTTTGGTCTTCACGTTCAGTTTAAAAATTCTTGGTTTTGCTTCTTCAGTACAGACCACTATGAGTTAGGGTTAGCTCAGGGTTAATACTTAAAGGCTTGTCTACACTACAGTGGCACAGCTATGCTTAGGCCAGGTCTACACTACAGACCTGTATCAGTATAACTACATCACTCAGGTGTGTGAAAAATCCACATCCCTGAGCAACATAATTATACTGACCTAACCCACTGTGTAGACAGTTCTATGTTGACCGGAGAGCTTCTCTGGTTGACAAAGCTACTGCCTCTTGGGGAGGTGGATTAACTATGCCAATGGGAGAAGCTGTCCCATCAATATAGGAGCATCTTCATGGAAGTGCTACAGTAGCTGCCGTAGCACGGTATGTGAAGACAAGCCCTTCGTACAGATATTTGCTACAGAGACAAAAGGGGATTTTCCCTCACCATAGTTAATCCACCCCCTTGAGAAGCAGTAGATAGGTCATCAGAATAATTCTTCCTTCCACCTAGCAGTGCCTATACTGGGGCTTAGATTGGCTTCACTATGTCTCTCAGGGGTGTGAGTTTTTTACACCTCTGAGTACGGTAGCTAGGGTGACCTAAGTTTTAGGTGTAGAGCAGGCCCTGCCTTCCATACCTCAGCTTTCATTCAGAGCCAATCAAATTAGTTCCACCTATGTCAATGCCTAGATTTCTGAAGGAGCTAAATGGTTCCTGGATACCTATAAAGCTTTGTTCTGTACAGATATTTCGGTACATGTATTTTTACCAAATTATCTTTCTTGGAACCATTACAACTTACACTGAGGAGTGTTTATTTGAAATTGACCTCTCTCTTTGTGCCAAGTAATCTTGACAGTGCTCAGCAACTCCTTCATGCTCAGTTCTAAAATGATAATTAATGGGTATGACATCAACTCTCTCTTCTCTCTTCTCTAAGGAAATACACATCCCGCCAGCAGACACTAGTATCCTACAGTAGAATCTTTGAGATCAATGGTAGAGGATGAGGAAGTGTCTCTGAAAAAGGGTGCACGTTAGCAAACTTGGAGGCTTTCTAATGAGGTAGACTAGGAAGCTACTGAAAGAAACAGCATTCAGTTTCTCTTGGATTGTTTTATTCCAATGCTTTTTGTGTACTTTGCATATTAATGCGATGGAGTTGACAAAAGATTTATTCCCAGCTCCTATAAAATGACACAATACAATGAGTTTTAAATAGAGAGAAGAAAAAAATCCAGGAAATATGGTAATTATGCAGTCACTTCTTTAAGTCTGTAAATGTTATGGACAGAAATTCAATTAGTGCAGGGGAAAATGCAGAAGCTTTCTTTCTTTTCTTTTCTTTTTTCCTTTCTTTATTCCTTTTAATGCTCAGGCAGGCAGGCACATTACGATACCAGTTTTGCTCATATATTTTATATATATACACACACATTAAACCAGGACTTTATCACAGAATATAATTGGATTCTAAATGCCTGTTTCTTAATTCAACAAGAATCATTCATTCACTTGGACCTTTGTCAGTACATGCTATTGTGTAAGGCCCTATCTAATTCTCAGCCAGTGGAAGTTGGATTGGGCCCCTTGAGCAGAGTTCACCTATACATTTGACTCTTAGGAATGGTAGTTGTTTCACAGCTCAATCCTGCAAGGTGCTGAGGTCTCCTGTGAGGTCAGAATGGAAGGCTCCTAGCACCTCTCAAGATTGAGCCCCAAAGCCACAAACTGTAATTGACAGGTTTCAAAGTAGCAGCCGTGTTAGTCTGTATTCGCAAAAAGAAAAGGAGTACTTGTGGCACCTTAGAGACTAACCAATTAATTGGTGTAACCTAAAATATGTTGATAGACCCAATTAGTAGATGAATGAAGGCATCAGTGCTTAGCAGTGTAGTCATCCCTTCCCCTGCAAAGATGGAATGCCCATACTTAGCTGGACACAAAATTACTGTACTGTGTGTGTAAGAGAGACAGAGACAGAGCCAGAGCAGGCAAGTATGGGCATGTGTGTATTGCAAAGGTGCCATCTAGTGGTGAAAGTGTATAAGAAGCCCTTGAATAAAGATTGCTGACTGATCAGTCATTTTGCAGCAGCCTTGCAAAATTGTCATGGAAATTTGCTCGCTCTGTTTCACAATTTACCTGCTTGCCATTTATCACAATGATGATAATAACATCAAACTGAATGCTATTTTACCTGCCTGTTGAAGTATTAAGTTGTTTGACTTGAGCAGAATTGTGCAAGGCTGTTGTAACACACCTTGTCTACTGATCCAAGGGGATTGCAAATGCTCTGATAGCAGGCACCTTCACCCCTGGCTAGGGGTAATGCTCTCTCTCGTACAGAGCTAAATGCAGTGTTTTATAGCTGTAATTTAGTTGTACACTCTTTTTGTGTGTGTGCTCTGCTCTGTAGTTTCCTAGAGTATCACTGCCAGGAGGTGGTGCTTTCTATTAATGTAATAACAGCTGTGGAAAAGTTGATGCGTCTACTCTGTAAAGACTTGGAGCATTAGTATCTTCCAGATGATATCACAATGCACTGGACTGACAAGGTTCACAAGGATTACTAGGATACCAGCATGCAGACACCTGTAATAGGTAATAAAATACATATGTATCACTGCCTTTTGGAAGGCTTTCTCACAAGTAAAGAATTTGTGAATTGTAAAGCTATACCTGTGCTATGTCTGTGGACAGATAAAATAAAACAAGAGCACCATCTAGTGGCATGCATGGCATGGTTGTCTAATATTGATATGCTTGGATGTTCAATAAAGTTGTAGTTATTATATTGCAAAAGGTTTCTTGACTGCTGTACTAAACATTATTCAATAGCTTATTAGAGTTTCCTAATCAGAAAACCTCACTGCAGGAACAGATTTTTCTATTCAGTACCTGTGCTGCATGCTAAACTTGACATTTATAGAAATACAATGAAGCCTTTTTAATTTATCATCGCAGAATACAACAATAAAATAAATCTGCAAGCTGGAATAATATGCAACATGGACCCCAGGGAACAAATGGGTCTGTTTAAAAGATTCAGAAAACAAAATCTCCTCTTGCAAGAATAATTAATTGTTAGAGGACTATGCCAGTTTAAAGGACATTTTATTGACTCCTGGCTCAGGTCAAAAAGACTTGAATGAAAACAGTGTATAATGTGTCTTGGCCCTTTAAGGCTTTCTGGTCCAAACTAGAGCACTGTGAATAACTGACTTTTTGGTTTGCTAGCAATTCTGAAGATTATTTTTAAAAATTCATTGTGGGTTGACCCAAAAACTATTTTTTTCATATTTTTGGTTAATAAAAAATCGGGGTTAAATGAAACATTTTATTCCACCCAAGAGGAAATATTTTGTTACAATTTCAAGCAATTTTTTACATTTTTTAATTTTTAGAAATAAAATTGAAGGAGATTTCAAAACAAACAGTTATTTCTAATAAAAAATAGTAACATTGTTTTGACAATGTTGAAACTAAACATTTTTCTGATTCTTTTGGAATTGTTTACACAACCAATCTGGCAAAACTAAGATGAATTCATTAAATGTCTCCGTGTTGCCAAATCTGCATTTTTAGCTGAAAAAGTTTTGACTAAAAATTTTGTCCAGTTCAAGTCCAAACCTCCCAAGTGTAAAGATTTTGTTCAGCCACAGCCCAGAATTACAGTAACGTCTCCATCAGGCAGAGTCCTCATAAATTGGACATAGATGTGGCTCACTTGTCATAGTCTAGCTTGCCCCCTTTCCCAGATTTTTTTGCCAGGGTGGTGCTAATCTTATAAAGGGCCTGAAATTCTTTTGGGGTCTGTGAAAAATCATTATGTTGCATCACAATGCATCAGGGCCATGTCATAACATAATGATCAAAGGCATAAAGTCATTCTTTGAGCTTGGACATGTTGAGATTCATAACCCTATAAGCTTTCCACCCCACCCCAATGTTTCTCATTCCACTGCATCTCTGGCATGCATGGTCATTTACACTAATACCTCTCAACCTGCCCTTGCCCTAATGCAGGGTGCCATGGGTGGACAAACACCCACAAGGCAGGTTTCAGACTAGCAGCCGTGTTAGTCTGTATCTGCAAAAAGAACAGGAGTACTTGTGGCACCTTAGAGACTAACCAATTTATTTGAGCATAAGCTTTGAAAGCTTATGCTCTAATAAATTGGTTAGTCTCTAAGGTGCCACAAGTACTCCTGTTCTTTTTATCCACAGGCAATTATTGCAGAAGAAGTGCAGCAGGATTATTTCCCTAAGTGAATGACTCTCTCTCTCTCTTCATGACGGCATTTTTAACGTAAACAATTTTCAACATTAAGCATGAGAGCATAGGCACTGACTCCATGGGTGCTCTGGGGTTCAAGCACCTACTGAGAAAAAATAGAGGGTGCTTAGCACCCACGAGCCACCAGTAGGCGGCAGGAGCACGTGCATGGTGCACAGTGAAAGTGAAAAGCACCCACCAGCAAAAGCAAAATATCAGCGCCTGTGCATGAGAGGATAATGGTGGACCAGGTGTAAGTGAGCAGTGACTTGTGCCACTGATTGCTAACGGCAGGGTTTTAACCAGTTCCTTGCCAGATCCAGAGTGGGGCTCTGCCCACCCCGTCATAAATCTGTTTTTGATGGCAGCTGTCACAACGAAGGGGGATGCCAAACTGCAAACTCAGGCAACAATTTTTTTTTTATTTATTCTCTGTTTTTTGTTCATTTTTCTTTTCAAATGGAGTACATTTTGGTGCTCC
Source organism: Lepidochelys kempii (assembly GCF_965140285.1). Classification (NCBI taxonomy): domain Eukaryota; kingdom Metazoa; phylum Chordata; order Testudines; family Cheloniidae; genus Lepidochelys; species Lepidochelys kempii. The sequence continues at coordinate 23,333,202 of NC_136392.1, read as the reverse complement.
AGAGAGTGGTTTTTAAGTGCTGACAAGAGCCTGGCATTGCGTGAGCTTCCCCCGCACTTCTCTGATGTGTTTCGCAAAGAACCCCTCCACCATCCTCATCCTGGGTTTCTCCTGAGCTGCACAGCAACACTGGTTTTGGGAGGAATGTCCACAAGGGACTGGCCTGGGATCATCAGCCTCACTTGGTCCGTGCCCTATACCTGAAATGTGGTTGAACATTTTAAAAGCAATCATTTTTCTTTCTATTTGTTCCTTGAAAACAATTCCCAGCAGGACTGATTAATGTGTTATTAATTACACCGTTGCTCTTTTTACCCACTATTGGTCATTAAATACTTTAACAATGCAAGGTATTGAGAAAATAAATCTTTCGTTCCAATCTAATTGAACTAGAAAGGTCCGATCCAGCTTGACAGGTCCTGTAGTTAATTACCACTGTGTGTACAATGTGCACATTTAGTGGTATGCAGGATGCTTTGGATGGGAGATTTTTTTTCTTGCAAAACTACTTCTTTGCCTCACTCTGTGGTGGGTTTCAATGAAAGGCACAGAGGGCAACAGAAAGACAGTAGGATGCAGGTATGCAAAGAGTCTTGCATGCAGAGAGCTAGATTGTGCCTTTGTTTTCCTTGGTTGAGAAAGGGGCTAAATCTCCCACTATTTGGCTGAATAAATCCTACCTGAATCTTGCATACACGTCTGGTGTGAAGCTAGGGTTGCCAACCCTCCGGGATTGTCCTGGAGTCTCCAGGAATTATAGAGTGATCTTTAATTAAAGATTATGTTATGTGACGAAACGTCCAGGAAGATGTACCATAACTGGCAACCCTAAGCAGCCCTTGCTGTCTAGAAACCACCTAGGTAAACCAGTGGGTGAGGAAGGATCGCCTTAGTTCGATCCTCCCAGCTTGCTAGCCAGAGTAGCTAGCCAGGCACAAGAAATAAGCTGTATCTTTTCAGGTAACTTATTTCCTCTCAGCTATTCTACCCCAGAACAAGAAGGGAGCAGAGGAGGGATTGTTCCTCTGAGAATTTTCTATCAGGCACAATGGCGCCCAGAGTTACTCCTAGACTGTGCTTCTAGATACAGCTCTATCCCAGATTTGGCATCTTCTTTCATTATCATTCAGTGACTGCAGAGTTTTAACCATTCGTTCTCCAAATGCTGGATTATTTCTTCTCCAAACACTTCCAACAGATATGCATTTGGTTACGTGATTATCTATAACAGGGGTCGGCAACCTTTGAGAAGTGGCATGCCAAGTCTTCATTAATTTAAGGTTTCATGTGCCAGTAATAAATTTTACATTTACAAGAGCCCCGCAACAGAACCCCAGACTGGCAGCGGCTGAGTGGGGCCGGCGGCCAGGACCCTGGCTGGCAGGGGGCTGGGCAGCTGGAACCCCAGATTAGCAGCGAGATGAGCGGGCAGCAGCTGGTATCCCAGGCCAGCAACAGGCTGAGCGGGGCTGATAGCTGGGACCCTGGCTGGCAAGGGCCCGGTGGCTGGAACCCCAGACCATCAGTGGGCTGAGCGGGGTGGTGGACAGAACCCCAGACCAGCAGCAGCTTGCCTGCTGCTGGTCTGGGGTTCCGCCAGCTCCTGCCAGCCGGGGTCCCAGCCGCCAGCCCCGCTCAGCCCGCTGCAGGCCGGGGGTTCCGTTCACTAAGCAGGGCCGGTGGGCAGAACTCCAGACTGGCGGCAGGCTGAGCGGGGCCGGCGGACAGAACCCCAGACCGGCGGCAGGCTGAGCAGCTCAGCCCGCCGCTGGTCTGGAGTCAGCCTGCTGCCAGTCTGGGGTTCTGTCCGCCGGCTCCTGCCAGCCGGGGTCCCGGCTGCTGGACCTGCTCAGCCTGCTGCTGGCCTGGGGTTCCATTCACCCAGACAGGTAGCGGGCTGAGCGGGGCTGGCGGCCGGGACCCTGGCTGGCAGCAGCGTGCCAGTAAAAAATCAGCTCACGTGCCGCCTTTGGCACGCGTGCCACAGGTTGCCGACCCCTGATCTATAACATATATCAAAAATATCCTTGTATTCTATGCATGTAAGCCCCTCGTCAGCTTGGTATAGCTCTCTGTCCCCCTCTGCTAGATCGTATAGAAATTCATGAGCTTGCTACAGGTGTGGCTAACACAGATGGGTCTTTTAGCTCATGCGGTAGAGGCTCATGCATTAATATCCAGTGGCTGCAGGTTTGAGCCTACCGCTGATGACCTGCAGAGAAGTATGACATTGTACAAATAGCACTGCCTTTTTTTAAAAAAACAGTCCAATCCTGTGTGTGTGCTTTGCCTTGGCTGGTTTTGAAGAGAGAGTAAAAATTGCATCTTTCAGTCTTACTGTCTTGGTTACAAATAGCTCAGATGTTTGGAGGTCCAGTTTAACTAAGCACTCAAAATGGTAGATGTTTCTCTGGATTATCCCAAACTCTTAGGTCTGCAAAATGACTCTGGAGACACTACAAGAATAGACTTTTTGCTGTATGTAAATACTTCTGCTACCAGTTCCAGCTGGAATCTACAAGTACAGAGCTGTACAAACAATAAAAGTTATGGAGAGAAGTGATCAACATTTTATAGAAACACAAGAAAAGTTCAGTTCAGGTTTCAATCCAATTTCCTGTGAATTTTTCTCTTATTTTTATCTGCCATGGTTGGACCTATCCCAAATTTCATTGAGATCGTTTTGTCATTTCATCTAAAATGTTGGCATTTTATAAAACCAACACAATGCTTGATTTGTACTGTAATATGAGATTAAACTCATGATATTCAGCTATTGATATAGCATGGTATCATCTCAAAGCATTTTCCCAAAAAAATCTTTGAGAGATATATTGTGCCCTCTTTAAAAGAGCTCATCATGGATGTATCACCTGAGGATCTATTTCTAAGTGAGATTCACACTGAATAAGCATTATCTTTGATAGAATTTTTAATATATTAGATAGGAGCCAGGCATTGATCAAAGTGAGTTAAAATAACACTAAGCTACATAAATATATAGCTCTAGTTCGTAATTCTTTATAATACCTTGTTATAAGCTTGAAAATAACATTTCTTATCTTGCAGAGTGTCACCTTCTCTATTTGCCAAACACCAGAAAGCTTTTCTCTAGGGTTTCTGGTCCAATTTCAAGCAAGACGTTATTGCAGATCTCAAGAGAGGAGACTTGTTCTTTCTCCGTTTCTAGCCCAGTTGTGTCGATGTCAGTCCAGATTCTTATACCCTCTTTGTGCTGCTCTGGTGGCAAAAAGGTGATATACAGTGGCCAGATCTCTCTACACACGCACCCCCCCTGCACCCCCCCAAAAAAAGTCCCATACTCTAACTGCTAGATAATGCTCACAGCCACAAATTGTGGGCTGACCTTAATAAATGGAATCTAAGACCACGATGGTGGCACAAAGCAGATGTTGACCTGGCTTAAATGGCCACACTAGGGCATCCCCTGTCTCAATGAAGGGCATGAGACTAGTAAACTGGGATGTCATTAAAGGCTCCTTGCCCTCTAATCTGGAATAGTTCCTGGGGTAGTTGGCATAACACAGAGCAGTCAAGAGGCTGCTCTACATTATGCAAACAATTGGGACTAGCTCAGTATAGTGGAGAGTGCCTGGAGCACTGGGCCTGCTACAAGACCTGAGGCCTGAACCAAAGGCTGTAAATGAGAGTAGGCCTGGCCTTGGCAAAATAACACACTAAATATTTACATAAATACCTTTCAGAAGGTTGTACAGATACACCCCAATCTAGTACAAGATAAGATGGTTTGACAGAATAATGAATAGGGATGTTTTGTCCGAGATATCAGGAACAAGGGGAGGTAACAAACAGATGTCATGAAACACGTAAGGTGGTACGTAAGTTGTTTGTCTCAGTCTATAAATGTTGGGGTACCTCACCTTGATCCTTTCTGTGGTCGAGGGGACAGCAGAAATTCCTGCTGCTGGCTGAGCCACTCCTAGCCACAGGGCATTCATGTGTTAATGTACCTGTAATCACGGAGCCAGGGCACTAAAACTGCCTTGAGGGCAATAAACCTGGCTGAGTGCCTTTGTCACCAAATTGTGCCTGTGGTCTTTCTTTATGAGTAACATCCAGATGTGCTGAATTAGCAGACAGCACTATCTGCTAATACTGATAACACTGGAGCTCCAAGGACAGAAACATTGAGCAGCCTGTACAGCATTACCAACGCAATGACATTCCGGCCTTCAACACTTAAGAACACTCAGAACAGCACAAAGATCAGAAACTGACCTTTACACCTCATTCCTGAGCTGTACTGAGTACTGGTGTAGTAGTTGAGGTTATGATCCCTGGTGTTTTGCAGTCATTAAAAATCACTCCATTCATAATCGATTCAAATCTATTGCCTACCATACTTTGCACACTATATCATGTAACAACAATAGTATATATTTCCTCTATGGATTTCTCGTTTCTTCAATTGAGTCACGGCTATCTGACAGATATGTTCATTTTCAGAGGAAATCTTCCACTTCATTAGAATCTCATTTATTTTATTTTATTTATATATTTATTTATTTTTGAGGAACAGTGTATTTTATTTTTGGAATGGTGTTATTTGTAGACAGTAGCCAAAAAATGGTTTTGGTTAGCAGCCACATGGTAAGCATATGCAGCAGAGGGAGGGAAGGAAGGAACTTCAGTAAACAGTGAAGATTTATGCTGATTTTAAATGAAAAATGACAAAAAACAATCCACCCGATGTATTGCTTGTTGTTACTAAAATAGATGACAGTGTTCAAACAACCTGAAAGGTAAGTGAAAGCAATGTTCTGATGGAGCATGCAGGTTTTTTGGAGGAGAAATTTTCAATCAAAAAGATCAACTATATAAATAGTAAATTGAGAAAGATTACTCCTTGAATGTTTAAAGTGCCTTTTCCCATGGCTTTATCTTTGGTGTTCTGTATTGTTGTGAAATGAGAAAATAGCTATTTTCTGGTGCATTGTAGAAAAGCACATTTAATATTATCCAGCTCTTTTTCGCTTCCAGACTGGATTACCTCAGTGGTCATTGCACTGGGTTACCTTTTGAAGACCACTCAGACATTTTAGCTAGAGTAGAAATTGGCCACATATTTGCTTAATGATATTTCATGCATGGAGCACATTACAGCTCTGCTTCAAAAACTACACTGACTTCTAATTAGGTTCAAGGGGCAACTAAAGGTAGTTTGACTAACAAAGTCCTGTTATTATTTATTTGTATTGTACTAGTGCCTAAATGCCCCAATCTGGGATCAAGGACATATTGTGTTAAGCACTGTATACACACACAGCGTGACAAGACTGGCCCGAGTCAGTCTGGTTGGGGATAGATACCTTAGAGACAACCTCTGTCCTATGGTTTCCAATGGTCCAATCTGCTAGATGAGATCAGATGGCATATTCTCACTTGACAGTCTTCAGATATAAACTTTGCAAGGCGGGTAGCAGGTCAGTCCTTGATTCTGGAATTCACTTCTCCCCTCGGTCTGACAGATTTGGGTTTATGACCTTCAGTGAACATTGCAAAGCCTATCTTCTCAGCACTGCCTGAGATGGTGCTTGGAGGGCCTGAGGGGCCAGATTCTTTGTTTTTATTGATTGATCTTGGTTCCATTGGATGTGGATGTGGTTTTATGGTGTGTGTACATGTGACTGGAGGCCATGAATGGAACATCTTTAGAATTAGGAGAAATAAGCAAGTACAACATTCTCCCTTTCACTCACACACTCTGCAAGACAGTTTAGGTCTCAATTTTGATTTGCTTTAAGACATGGCTGTCATTTGCACAAATAACTTCTGAATTTGAATTTTTTTTGTTTTAGGGTCTAAAAGGAGATATAAAGAAAGAAATCTAAGCAGCCATTATTTATACAGAACTTTAAGGGCTACATTCTCAATAATGTTATTTCGCCTGGGAATTCTGGGCAAGATCATCCCATCCCAGAAGAAAATCCTGCAGGAGAGGTAGGGTTACACCAGCCATTGTGGAAGTTGCAATGCAAGCCATCTTTAAGGCATCTTCACCCTAGAGGGGAAGGGGACTGGAAGGACTAGAGAAAGGGGTAAGAGACTTGGTCCACCAATTTATCTAGAATTGTGGTGAGATCCTGTAGATCTCAGAGCATGGACCATGCATCCAGATAAATGGACAGCCCTTCTGTACTACTGCTGATGTCCTGTAGCCTTTAGCAACATAGCTCCCTTAGGAAGCAGGAAGCTATAGCCTTCTACCTAATGCCATCTCTAATCTCATCCTGTTCACTTCAAAGAATGCAAAAATCACAGGACTCTCTGGAAGTTATTCCCAAAGGAATTTCCTCATAATTCTCCTGTGGAATGTTGCTGTAAGGTGCAGCCACGTTCCCTGGAGATCTGACCGTGCAGCGCCCCTAGGGAGGAGCATCCTTGGGTTTAGAGGAAAGGAAGATACTGCTGTCTTGACTCCTGTCCCTTTGAAAGGGATCTCTGATCCTTTCGTCATCTCCACGCCACCCAGAAGAAGGGATGATGTGAGCTTATGTGTGCATCTTTGTGACTCTGTAAAAGTGTCTTTATGTCAGAGGACCAAATTCTGCCTTCAGGTCTGACATGCACATCTCCAAACCTTGGAGAAGTGTAAGCGCCTAAAGAGCTGACAGCGGCATCTGTGCTTAACTGTTAATCCACTAGCATTTTGTCATCCCCCAGGAAGCGTGGCTATGTAGACCTGCATGTCTGCTGCACTTGATCTCAGTGAGACGTCTGGCCAAAAATGGATGGATTTAACAAGATGAATAAATCATTTCTGTGCTACTGTATGATACAGTCAGAGCTCATTCTTTGATTCAGTTAACTGAATGCTGGCTGCAACCAGCAGTACCCAAAATAATTTAAGCTTATGACCTTCCTACAGGTAAATTGGGGAAATGATTGGGAGCTTGCCATATGACTAAACTAGAGATAGAACTGGGCAGGAAATGATTTTCCTGAGCTGTGAAAATTTTTGAGATTGAAAATTTGTGTGAACCAAAAATCCAAAAGTATGTGAAGATTTCATTCAATCAAAATGTTTCATTTCAATAATTCTGGGACATTGGATTTTGATTTTGACCATTACTGATTGTAAAATAAATTTTTACTATATTTTTACTATAATTAGTTTCAATTACTAAAAAAAAAGTCATTTTGAACTGGAAAACTGGACATTTTCACTTGGAAAATTTTGAAACAAAATGTTTCAACAATTTTGAATTTTTTTCCAGAATTTTTTGAGTTGAGACATTCATCAAAACTGACTCTTTCCTGTGAACAGTTTTGGGTTTGAGGGAAAAAATGTTTCACTGGAAAATTCCCGACCGGTTTTAATTCATCTTTGTATTAATCCCATCAAATGGGGTCCACTCTACAAATCCTCTCCCTCCAAAGTGTTTTTTTCAATGCCCTGTCCTCTATCACACCACATGCTAACATGACATTCCACTACTTCCTCTTGGGTTGGGCTCTCTTGGTACATCTACACAACCCCTGGCAGTAGGTCCCTGAGGCCAGATTGACAGACTGGGGCTCATGCTATGGTGCAGCTGTGTGGACATTGCGGCTCAGGCTGGAGCCCAGGCTCTGAAGCCTAGGGAAGGAGGTGGGCTACAGAGCCTGAGTTCCAGCCTGAGCCACTACTGAAAAGCACCATCTACTTAGCTAGGTTTAGCGCCATGGCACAAGCCCATGTCTGTTGACCTGCGCTCACAGGGTCACGGCCGCTGGCTGTGTAAATGCACCTTGTGTCTTTTTCCTTCAATACTGATCTGTTGGACTCTCTTAACCACATAGTTCTGTCCTCCATTTCCACACTTTCCTGGATTCTGAAATCCAGACACTTGAAACTTGCATTTTCGGTATTGTCTGCCAATCTAGTTTCAAAGGGCAGAGACTAATAAGGGCCCGGCAAGGGGGCCAGGGTCATAACAAGAAATTCAGACACACACAGCTAAATGACTGATGTCATGAAGGGGAGAAACTGAGTCAAACTCAGTGTAGCACCCTACACAGCCATTGGTGAAGCCTCGGAGAGGATGCCTCTGGTTTTGGGTGGCCAGCTGAGCACCCATAGCACCAACTGAAATATTGGAGAGCGGCACTTACTCAGCACTTCTGCAAATCAGGTCCAAACTATTTTAGGTCAGGCATTCCAAATCAGTGTCTGTAAATAACTTGCCAAATATTACATAATAAGTTGGTGACTGAGTCAGTAATATGTCTCAGTTTTCCTGGCACTCAAACCCATTTTTGACCACTCCATCATGACTATGCTTTTAAATCCCAGGACTAACTCCATCAACATTGATGGAATTATTCTGCCTTTACACCTGTGTCACTGAGAGCAGAATTTAGCTCATTATCTTCTGAAGTTCTGAATGGTCATCTCAAACAATGGAGGAAAAAACCTAGAGGGCCTGATTCTGAGCTCACCTATGCTGGTGTAAATCAGGTGCCACTCCACCGAAGTCAGCGGAGAGACACTGAAGTAAAAGTGGCATAAATGAGATCAGAATTAGGGCCAGAAACTTCGCTGCTTGGCACTGTCCTTTTAAGCCATTTTCAAGTCTTAGTCTGCATCATTGTATAACAAGATTCCTTTTGTAGTGGGCATGGATGCTATCACCCTGTGTGGCTAGTGGTTGGTTAATACTGACTATCTTCTTGTCTTCATACTACCCTGATTCATTGGCCTCAAGAGGCTGCTGGATAAAGTGCATGATTAGGTCAGACAAGTTGAACCTTGCAAAAGAACAAGCTGGATGATCAAGGACCAGTGAGTATACTTTAATGATAACAGAAATTAGCATATAAAAATCCTGTTCTTTAATGAGTGATAATGGCATGTATTCACGGAGGGAGGGAAAGGCAGCACAAGGCAGAGGGCTGTTTTATATTGTAACAGCATGTTTGCATCTCTGCTGGGCCAGTTTAGGATCTTAATCCGAAAACCTTACTTGAATTCACAAGTAGCTGTAGTAGAAAAAATGTTAATATGCCCTCACAGTACAGTAGTGCTTTAAGTTAAAAGATACAAACTTCATGTAAGGTCTTTTCTTTTCCATTTAATTGCAGGGTATGTGCAGTAAAGGCCGCTCACTGTCAAGATGAAGAACATATATAAAAACCCATCTCTTCTGCATTACCATTAACAATGCCTTAGGCAGATTTCACAATAGCTATGTCAAGAGAAGAGCTATCCCTGGTATGAGTGCTGGGGCATAGAGCAAATGCCGCTTGAAATGAACAAACCTCACCAGCAATTATTTTCCTAACTATAACATTTGTTTTCAAATCCCACGTGGCATTAATTATTGGCCCACAAAAATGACAGGCGTAGAAACACAGTGACTCTGATGAAGATTTGCTGTCTGCCATATGAATTCAATTCTCTTCACAGCTCAGAATCGTAACTTGCAAAGAACTGGCAGAAAGGTCCTTGCAAAGAACTGCTTGCAAGATCCAAAGGGAGGGGGCAAGAGAAGGGAGGTTAAATGTCCCATTAACTAATCTGCCAAAATTAGCTTTATTAATCTTTCTTTACCCCTCACCTACTCAACTCACAAAACTGCTGAAATATGATTGAAGCAAGCCAGTGTCTCTCCAGCATTGCTTGTCAATAGTCAGCCTTGACATCTCCGTGAGTAATTTAAGAAAGTGGTTTGAGTCAAGATGTCTTTTTTTTCCAGGCTATTCATTTGAAAATAAATAACTGGATTCATTGTGTTCTCCGGGAAGGAAAGTCAATATATTTCAAACGTTACATTTCTGAGAACTTCACCCCCACACACACCACATCCGAGCAATATTTTTGTACAGTATTCGGAAATTGACACTTCAAAGTTTAAGATGGAACCACAGAAACGTTTGAAACAAATCCCAGAAGCTATACCTAGCAAAGACTGCCTTGTGCCTCTCAATCCAAGGGGTGGAGGGTGGGAGGGATTGCACCCCATCCTCCTTGATACCTTATTAGGTTTGCATCATATGATCAATCTGCACTACAGTTAAGAGGCATATCGAGAGATTAAGTCCCCAGGTATCTAAAGAAGCCTCCTCTTAAACTCTGCCTGCAATGTATGCATGCCCAAAAATCTGTCTGTTAGATCGTGTTACATGCAAACAGACACCAACATATGCAAAATCAGGTAACTGTGCACATAAGTGCTGATATAGTGAACTTGCACGTGCAAATGGGTGCACAGGAACATTTTCTAGTTGCTGCTTTTTAAGAGGCTCTTTTGGAAATTTGGCCCCTTGCCTCAAGCATTCTCTATCAGGAACTCTCTAGCTTGTACCATGAGGCGTACCTGGGAGTGAACGTGCCGCCAGCTGAGTTGGAATGGGTGGGACTCCCATTGTGACCCATTAGGACTGTTCTTTGATCTGCCAGAGGGGTTGCTGCAGAGCAAAACATCCTGGACTTGTGCAAGTCCTTGTGAAAGCGAAGAGTACGGTGGCATGCAGCAGCAGAGAGAGCAGCAGCAGCCAGTTGCAGAGGTGGCGGCCGCAGCAGAGACTTGCTTGGCATGCCCCGCCTCCACCCTTTTTACGAGTGGGAAGTGAAACCACATGAATGCACCTCTGAACTCTGGGTCCTTGCTGACCAAGGACAACCCCCTGTGAGTGGGGGTGGGGGACAGCAGCGGGAAAGGGGAGTGATGTGGTAAAGGGCCATTCCTTCGTCGGACTTTCACACTGCAAGGCAGGAAACTGAGGTAAAGAGCACTGCCCAGTATCTTGTGGGAAAGGTGATTGCTTATGGTGGCATGCTTTTGGATCATGGTTGTGGTGTTTCCCCACATTAATGCTGGATCCCTTTCAATAAAAAAGGTTTCTTTTGTTACCCACAGACTCAGTGCTTGCAAGTGGGGAAGTGTGGGCTCTTAGAGGCTCCCAAGAGTGGTGTTTCGTTTTCCCAGCTTACCCTTTGCTGTATGCACTGCCTCAGCTCAGAGTCCAGACACAGGAATCAAATCTATGCCTCTTTCATTTTAGTCGAGAACAGCGCTGAGAGGGTCACTTGCCCAGCTCAAGTGGCTTTTTTATCAGTACTATATAAACTCTAGCCATATCTTCCGGTTCCTCTCCCAGACAGGCTGAAACATTTTTTAACTTGGCCTTGAAAGAGTGAGGATGGTTCCATGTCACAAAACGAAAGGGGTAGATCATTGATCAACTTCCAGTGCAGACCTGCTAGGCAGCTGGGTCAAGGTTTCAAATGAAAAATAGGTTTATTTGTAACCATCGGAGCATAACCTGACCCACCAGTTGGAGACACTACCTCATTGTCAATGACAAAGAACCTCTGAGTAATGACAGGTCAGCCTTAGCAGTAAGATAAATAGGGAGATAAACTTGGCTGAGAGTCAACCTTTCTTGTTAACAACTTCCACTGGCTAAGACAGGATCTGGTGGCTGCTGAGTGAGGTACAGTGATTTCAATTCTCAAGGGGGTGGCTGAACTGGTTCTTGAGTTTGGGATAAGAGGGGAGGTCCTCTCATGGCTCAGTAACTGGTTAAAAGACAGGAAACAAAGGGTAGGAATTAATGGTCAATTTTCAGAGTGGAGAGAGGTAAATAGTGGTGTCTCCCAGGGGTTTGTACAGGACCAGTGCTGTTCAACATACTCATAAATGATCTTGAAAAAGGGCTAAACAGTGAGGTAGCAAAATTTGCAGATGATACAAAACTACTCCAGATAGTTAAGTCCAAAGCAGACTGTGAAGAGTTACAAAGGGATCTCACAAAACTGGGTGACTGGGCAACAAAATGGCAGATTAAATTTAATGTTGATAAATGCAAAGTAAATGCACATTGGAAAACATAATCCCAACTATAAATATAAAATGATGGGGTCTAAATTAGCTGTTACCACTCAAGAAAGAGATCTTGGAGTCATTGTGGATAGTTCTCTGAAAACAGCCACTCAATGAGCAGCGGCAGTTAAAAAAGTGAACAGAATGTCAGGAATCATTAGGAAAGGGATAGATAATAAGACAGAAAATATCGTAATTGTCTCTATATAAATCCATGGTACACCCACATCTTGAATACTGCAGCAGATCTGATCCCCACATCTCAAAAAAGATATATTGAAAATGGAAAAGGTACAGAAAAGAGCAACAAAAATGAGTAGGGATGTGGACCAGCTTCCATATGAGGAGAGATTAATAAAACTGTGACTTTTCGTCTTAGAAAAGAGACGACTAAAGGAGGAATATGATGGAGGTCTATAAAATCATGACTGGTGTGGAGAAAGTAAATAAGGAAGTGTTGTTTTCTGCTTCTCATAACACAAGAACTAGGGGTCACCAAATGAAATTAATAGGCAGCAGATTTAAAAACGAACAAAATACTTGTTCACGTGGCACACAGTTAACCTGTGGAACTCATTGCCAGAGGATGTTGTGAAAGCCAAGACTATAACAGGGTACAAAAAAGAACTAGATACATTCCTGGAGGATAGATTCATCAATGGCTATTAGTCAGGATGGGTAGGGACGGTGTCCCAAGTGTCTGTTTTGCCAGAAGCTGGGAATGGGTGACAGGGGATGGATCACTTGATGATTACCTGTTCTGTTCATTCCCTCTGGAGCACCTGGCATAGGCCACTGTCAAAAGACAGGATACTGGGCTAGATAGACCTTTGGTCTGACCCAGTTCTTATGTTCTTATCATGTGGCTGCTCAGGGCATAAATTTCCCTTTGGGTTTCTAGTTTAAGCTACTCAAATGAAAGCACTGAGCTTTACGAGGTTTTATGTAGAGACTACAAATATACCGACAGCCCTCAAAGTGCAAGGAGCCTGCAAAATGTGCAAGGATCCACTATTCAAGGTTTAATGCAAAGACCATGCCCACCTAAGGGAGCACTTGCACAATCCAGATGTCATCCTGTGCTCTTGACATTATGGGCCCAGAACTGAGAGTTTTAAGGACTGGTTTTAGGGACCTAGCCCAGTTGAAACTGAGTCCAGGTTCTCTTGTAAAGTTCACGCCCTATTGTGTGTTTCTAACAGCCAGATATCAGGTGAGTTTTGTGGGGTTTGCTTGCAGGTACTTTGCACAGTTCCCATTCTGGATTATTCAGCATGTCAGTTCAGGTGTGACGATAAGGAGACCTTTCCCTTGGAATAGGTTAGAGAATGGCTGTCATCAACAAAAGATTGGCTGAGCCCAGCAAGAGCAGAGAGCAGTCTTCATTTATTCAAGCATCTCCTAGGGCAGATTCTGCGTCATCATTCAGATAAAACTTCCCCAGGTCTCTCAGTGACATCAAGAGCAAGGATCTGCAGGATTTGGCTTTAGGATTATGTCAATTTGTAAGACTGATACTCTTAAATAAATTATTCACTATGCAAGCCTGAAAACCGCTTCAATTCAACTAGGAAATGTACATAAACTTCAAAGGGTCCTAGTAAATTTCAGTCACTCAAAATACGTAGAGATCAATTTACAGTTCCTGAAGTCTCTTCTTGTTTCTTTCATAAATTCTTCCATTGAGTGTCATTCTACATTAAGCAAAGTGTTTCAGGACATGACAAACTGAAACCTAAAAATACAGCAACTCCCTCCAAGAAATGCAAATTAAGGAAAACAAACCTAAAGTAAAGTGAAATGTGAATTTAAAATCCTATTTTGAAAATCATTAAGCTTTCATCCTCCATCTACCTATTACCAATACTGAGTAACATAAGGTAAGAGTGTTAATGACTGCGTGAATTTTCTCCTAGATTCATGTCCAGAGGTTCTATCAAAAGAGCAATATGGCCTAAAAGTGTGGCTGTTGGAGATGCAAGGAATAACTCAAGGCTGGAGACTGAGTAGCAGCCGATGAAGTGAGCTGTAGCTCACGAAAGCTTATGCTCAAATAAATTTGTTAGTCTCTAAGGTGCCACAAGTCCTCCTTTTCTTTTTAAGACTGGAGACTGTTAGCTATGCTAAAATTAAAAATGGGAGACAAAGGTCTCTCCTAAATTAATATCCTCTCCTCCAACCAGAGACTTTTAGCCCCACGCATAACTTTTGAGCTAAGTACACATCTCCCATTGATACCAATGGGAGATCTATGGATGGGTCAAAGGCACCATGTAGCTTTCATGCATTTGGGGTTACACATTTTATAAAGCAGTAAGCAAAATTCCAGCCAAAACGTGCGTGCGTGCACACACATGCAGCTAAGAGGTTGGCATAGATTTATTTAGTTCCACTGCACTTGTTTCCCCATCACTCATATTTCTTCCTCTCAAGTTATAGGACGTCCTGTCAGTGATCTTCTGTGTCCCAGTGTGCAGTGACCATCCATGCACAAATGGTCACAGTGTTAGTGGTTTAGCTTGTTTGCCAGCTCTCCTGGTGGCTAGTATTTCTCATAAAGCCCCAGCTTCTGGTGGCATGTGATGGTGGGAAGAAAAACAACATGAAAACATGACCCGAGTGCACCCTACCATCTCAGAAACAAGAAGACAAAGAAAAAGGAGCCATGTGACCAGGGTCCCAGTGGGGGCCAGCTCTGGTCACTCAATTCAGGTGAACTGCAAATAATGGGGTAGACAATCCCCAAAAAGCTGGTGGCTATTCCAATACTTAGATTAACCAAACCAGCATAAAACAGCTTCTTTATTATCTTACTGGTTACTCAGAAGTCCAAACAACACAGTTCCATCCAGGTACCTAAGTCAAATATGATGATTTCTGAAAATCTTATTTCATCATATAAAAGAAAAGGTTCTACCAATCCCAAAGGATCAGACACATTACCTCCCAGGTTATCGAATATTCCAGATCTTACCTAGATACACGCATACAGCCAATTCTTATTAACTAAACTAAAAATTATTGAAAAACAAGAGAGAGAGTATGGTTAAAAGATCAATAATACATACAGACATGAATTCAATTCATTAAGGTTCATATTCATAGCAGAAATGGTCCATAGCTTTTAGTCATTGCAGGGTGTTCCAGTTTAGGACTGGGATCTCAGTCCTTATGGCCTAAGATTCCCCTGTATGAAGCCTCAAGCAGATCTAAGATGACAGAATCAGGACCCAAGGATCTTTTATAAAATTTCATGTCTTTTTGACAAGTTGGAGTTCCTCAGGGGAACAAAAGGTAAATTAGCACGACTTTGAAGGAGGTCCATCACTGGTATTTAGCTATACGAATTAACATAAGGCAATTATTTAAGCTCAGTACCAATGTGGACACAAGAACAAATGGATATAAACTGGCCATTAGGAAGTTTAGACTTGAAATTAGATGAAGGTTTCTAACCATCAGAGGAGTGAAGTTCTGGAACAGCCTTCCAAGGGAACCAGTGGGGGCAAAAAACATATCTGGCTTCAAGACTAAGCTTGATAAGTTTATCAAAGGGATGATATGATGGGATAGCCTAATTTTGGCAATTAATTGATCTTCAACTATTAGCGGTAGATATGCCCAATGGCCTGTGATGGGATGTTAGATGGGGCGGGACCTGAGTTACTATAGAAAATTCTTTCCTGGTTGGCTGGCTGGTGAGTCTTGCCCACATGCTCAGGTTTAGCTGATCGCCATATTTGGGGTCAGGAAGGAATTTTCCTCCAGGGCAGATTGGCAGAGGCCCTGGGGGTTTTTCGCCTTCCTCTGCAGCGTGGGCCATGGGTCACTTGCTGAAGGATTCTCTGCACCTCAAAGTCTTTAAACCACGATTTGAGGACTTCAATAGCTCACACATAGGTTAGAGGTTTGTTACAGGAGTGGGTGGGTGAGATTCTGTGACCTGCGTTGTGCAGAAGGTCAGACTGGACGATCATAATGGTCCCTTCTGACCTTAAAGTCTATGATTCTATGAATTTGCTTGTTCCTTCACCATTCACAATACATTTCAAAGAGAGATGAATACCGAGATATCCCATGTTTACAATTCATTTAAATACTAGGATCTTCTTTTGATCTCTAAACTATCAGAATACAGTATAGACAAAGGCTGAGGATTACATTTTGTTGACCCTACTCATACATATGTAAATACACAAAAACACAGCCATTACCTCCCCACATGTCTTTTGAGGGTTATTTATTTTGCAGGACGTTTAACCCTTTCTGGCCAGGCATCACAAGCCATTTTTTAAAAAAATCTCATGACTTTTAAGCCACACTTATGATTTTGAGAGTCATGATTTTTGAATGCTTGGGGTTGGCAATACTGGGTTAGTGACAAGATGGTTCGGGATACAGCCCAAACTTTACAGACTCCTTTTACCCCAAAACTATATATATGTGGGGGGGGGGGAGCTTATTCCTAGGGATGGGGTTTTACATTGATTTATATCAATTTACATTTCCAAGACAAACTTTCCAAAGTAAAGTTTGAAAAACTTAGAATAAAATGAATTTAGAATAAAAAACTGAGACTCTTTTTTACATTTCACATCCCCTCCAAACCAGGGGCCTCAGGGCCAGGGGATTTGCAATTTACAGATATCTAGCTCTGCTTCTTGGATTCAACTATGTGCAGTGTTGCTTTAGGCTGTGATACAGATGTGTTGTTTCACCCCAGGTATGAGTCTATATTTCAGTGTTGTATGAAATGATTCTCATTATATACACATAATATAGATGGACACGTGTATGTATTTATGTGGGGTGTAGGACTATTCTATTCTTGAAGTCATAACTATCTTCCATACTAAAAATATCACAAAACAGATATAATGATAAACTGAAACTCAAGACACATATTCAATGATCAAGACACACAGTAGAAAATAGAGCTGGTGAATCACAAATACTGAACCTAACCAAATAACCTGCATTACTTACACTATTTTCAAGGCTAACCCAACATCTCTGAGCTCATCTAAATTAATGCATAAGGAACAAAACACATAAAGGGCAGCAGTAATTGGAAAGCCATACACTTTTCTGCTGCTGAAATGCATTGTAAATTCATTAGTGTACAAGGTAGATAGAGCCACCCACTCACACGCTGATTGACATCAGCTTTCTTAACAGTGTTCAAGGGCAAGTTAACTCATTTGGATGGAGTTTTCTCTTAATTCTCTTTCCCACCCACACCAGAACAAGGGAGGCTGCTAACCACCCACAAATGGCATAAATAGTAAGCAGTTTATCTGGCCTAACTGCAAGGACCACCAACCATAAGATCTTACTAGCACTTTGGTTCACTGGCATTCCCCACTTTAGACCATCCACCAAAGCATTCCGTTCCAGGTGCACATCCAGAAGCCCACACGTGCATCTGAGTGGCGCACACCATCCATCTTCCAGCATGCTGGGCATTGCTGTGATGGCAGCATAACTGACGACTTCTCTGTTGATGCCCAAGTGGAATTCCTCATTTCCCGAGAGATGCACCATCCAGCCCAGTCAGTCGGAGCCAGAGTGTAGGGTCCCTCCGCACTGGCTGGAGCTCTGACCAGACAGATCTGGGCACCAAGAACATCTCTTTCAACTCTGTCTAATCCCACTTCACCTCAACTGGGAGCTCTAACCTGGTTTCCAACATTTGGTCATTGCCCCCGTGTTGTGAATTGTGGTAAATGTATTTATTATGCAGCTGTGACCACTTCACCTGCCCTCAGTCCACTCATCTCTCTCTCTCTCCCCAGGGCTTGTCCCAACATTTCAAACCCATCAGAATCTGTCACCTGTTAAAAACAATTTTCCTTCTCCCCAAAGGGATAGAAATAGCAAGCCAGATCCTCAGCAAGTGTAAGTTAATGTAGCTCCTTTGAGTTCATTGGAGCAGCTGGGGATCTGGCTAAAGAGCTTTGTACTATTGGGAATGGCACCCATTTCTCACCCGGAAAGCTAACGTTGTGATCTTTTTATCCATAGAAAAGCTATGTTGGGTAATTTCATGAGGCTTATATGGCTTTCTCTGAGACCTGCAGAGTTGGATCCACCTCAGCCAGTGTATACTGAAATCAGTTGAGCTACATTGATTTACATTGGGTTACAATCCAGCCCATGATAAAGACACCTGGCCTTACAGGTGGGGAGACAAACTAAATAGTCTCAAAATTTTGTAAAGATCTCTAAAACTGTCCTGTAATTGTTTTTTATCATGTGGCACATACTGACCGTGTGATGGTGGTGGGTAGTTTGAAGATATTACCAGCAGAAATTTGGGGTTAGCACCTCAGACACGATTAGCAAACTCATAAAGATCTTGCTGATAAAACCTGTACATTGCCCCACCCTGTTGTCTGGTCCATCTCAGACACAATACCTTTGAAATCTAACATAGCTGTGTTATATGCATTTCATGCAACAAAAACAGCTAATACTTCAGTACCATAGAGGAAAACTAAACCCAGTGATTTTTCGTGCATGGTTAAAAGACCTTAAAGTGTTCTATGCAAAGCCATTGAGCACTTATTAAACTTTAATGTTTGGCCTTAATGGGTTTCCCCAGCTCCATCCTGAGATACCCTCAATATCTCAGTTATGAATCTGATTCCTGGTGGATTCAAAGCAAATAAAAAATGTCCTGAAAGTTTCATGACAAGCACAGGCCAGAGGATGCTGATTTCAGACTCAGCTGGGGCTATTCTGATACCAACACTTAGATTCCACTCTGACCTTCGCAGGCTATTAAACTCTTACTCTTGAGGTGCTGGTTTCATCTTTAATCAGGAAGGAAAGATATGGATCTCTCACAGAGTCTGCAACTATCCCATCCAACCAAGCCCCCACAGAAAAGCTTTACTAGCCTGCAAAATATGGTTTCAAACATGAAGCCAAAAGACCCACAGCGGGAGGGGGGGAGGGTAGAAGCTAATATGCTACAACAGGACTGTGGTCCTCAAATTGCTAATTTCTTATTTTTAAAGAGGCCTTCTGGGTTGCTAAATCCCTACAAAATACAGGGCAGGTGTCTGTGATTCATTTCTAAAGGGATAAGTGGCTGTCACTTAATATATACATAACTGTAGAAAACAGTAGGGGTGTGAATCAAAATTTACAATTCAAGCCAGGCAAGTGTAGCCTTTCTTACTACTTTTCTTGACAGTTTTGCAGTCATTCTGGGATGTTTTAAGGGTCATGGGGCTGGGGGGTTGCCTTCCTCTGTAGCACTGGTAACTTGCATGTTTAAACTAGTGTAAATGGTGGATTCTCTGTAACTTGAAGTCTTTGAATCATAATTTGAGGATTTCAGTAACTCAGTCAGAGGTTAGGGGTTTATTACAGGACTGGGAGGGTGAGGTTCTGTGGCCTTCAATGTGCAGGAGGTCAGACTAGATGATCATGATGGTCCCTTCTGACCTTAAAGTCTGAGTTTATGGTTTAACTGAACTATAACTGACTTTCAAGCACTGCTCAGTTACTATTAGTGTTTGTTTGCAATGGAAGGTCATTTTGTTGCTCACAGAGGTAGGCAACACTCAGAAGTTTGGCTCCATTTTCAAAAAGTTTGTCCCTTTCACCAAAACTCAGCTTAACTTTTGGGGGGCTTTTCTTCCAGAGACCTCTTCCTGTTTTAAACCCCTTCATTCCCTCACACCTTTGAAGGCATCAGTTCAGCTCTAGGGCAGCCACCACTTAAATTTAAATTCAAATGAGCAAAAGCGAAGCATCAGCCCTGTTATTTTGACTATTGTGCCCTAGGGCTACTAGGCGTGGAATGTAAAGAGCACCCCAGAAGTGGTCAAGCAAAGAGAAAACCAAACCTGCTGGATCTTCACAGGTGGTGTACCATGGTAGAACTGTGAGGAGAGGAGTCCATTGGTCCTGATGGGAAATGGCCTGAACTTGATAGAAAGTTTCAGTGGGTTAGAGTAGGTGCATGCCCCTCATATCCTGAAGCACCTGAGGATCTTGTGCATTCAAGGCAAGCATGCCTTTAACATTAAACAACTTTAAAATTACATTTATGTTTGCCTAGAAGAACTTCATAGGTCAGTCTGATAGAGCTATCGCCTGTCTAGTCTTCCTCATGACAGGTTTGCAAATGCTACATTTGGTGTGCTTGTGAAAGTGACCTTCATTGACAAGGTTTGCTGCAGATGGAAGAGAGAGGTTGATAAAAGAAGCCTTTCAACATAAGTGTCAGCAGTAACCACTCCATTTGTGCGCTCACCGTTCATTTATATTGGCCTGAGAAAGGTAATCGTTACTACCGGTAACCATCAGACTCCACAGGTTCAGCCAAACATATGGATGCTTTTTCAGCCCTAACCTCAACAAGTCAAACATCTTTGCTGCTGAAATCTCATAAGAACAGCCTTTATCACAAGCACTGCTGCTCAAATTAATACAAAAACTACACAAAAATAATGTATTCACTGATTGTTGGGAGGAATCCAACAAGTAATTAGTTTGGTGAACATTATTTGACCCTCTATTGAACTGTATAAATAACAAATATACAAAAGCCCTGACTAACTTAGTCCTCAGATGACTGACAAAATTGGTTGGGAACACATTTGTGATTATTTGGCCTGATTTTCCTCTGATTTATGCCTCCATCCAGCAAAGCACATAAGCATGCCCTTGGCTTTAAGCACTCGTGTTCACGGCAATAGGTTTTCTGGTTTTGGAGCCTTTAGGTATGATGTTCTCAAGATTTAATCCACCCCCATTATTGTGGGCTAACCATAACAATTTAAGGGGTTGGGTTTATTTTAAAGAACCTGAGATTGCTCTCTGTAAATGTAACACCAACAGACCCCAGTCGTTGGCAGGCCGCATCAAACCGGGGAGCTCTGGAGTTTAGTGCATCAGCCTCTACCACATGAGCTAAAAGCCAACTGACTGTTTGCTAAGGCTGTAGAGCAGACTCATTTAACTCTCTCTCTCTCTCTCTTTAAGTGGTCTCGGTGCCACTAGATGGGACAGAACACCACACCCAGCAGGTATGTGGGCTACATAAACACATCAGGGAGAGAGAAGAGTTAAAGCAGTGGTTCTCAAAGCCAGTCCGCCTCTTGTTCAGGGAAAGCCCCTGACAGCTGGGTGAGTTTGTTTACCTGCCGTGTCCGCAGGTTCGGCCAATCGTGGCTCCCACTGGCCATGGTTCACCTCTCCAGGCCAATGGGGGCTGCGGGAAGCGGTGTGGGCCGAGGGATGTGCTGGCCGACCTTCCCGCAGCCCCCATTGGCCTGGAGCAGCGAACCGCAGCCAGTGGGAGCCGCAATCGGCCGAACCTCCAGACGCAGCAGGTAAACAAACCAGTCCGGCCCACCAGGGGCTTTCTCTGAACAAGCGGTGGACCGGCTTTGAGAACCACTGAGCTAAAGGATAATGTTGGCACAGGAACAAATGGGGATAAACTGGCCAGGAATAAATTTAGGCTGGAAATTAGAAGAAGGTTTCTAACCCTCAGAAGAGGGAGGATCTGTAACAGCCTCCCAGTAGGAGGACTGAAGCTAAATAACCCAACTAGTTTTAAGAGGGAGCTAGATAAATTCATGAATGGGATTATACGATGGAGTTATGCGGGACAACAAGAGACTGTCTTGTTCAGGACTCAGGAGGTGCCTTCCAGCACAATGTCCTCTGTTTCCATTCTCCTGTAATACACACGACTCCAGGAACTGGGGTTTAAAGAAAATACCAAATATCATGAGATACCCAATAATATCACAAAAGCTGGCGACATTCAGATATCGTGCAACTTCTGGGAAATTACTGCAACAATGCTTCTAGGTAATTGAACCTACTCAGAACCAGCAAACATTAGCTCTTTAGGGCAGCGACCGCCTTTGTTGAGTTTGCACAGTACCCAGCACAATGGTGCCCTGGATCCTAGGTGCTACTAGAATATATATAAAAATAATAATGTAGACACTGACCATATGGGGCTGGAGCTCTACTGAGGTCAATGGAGCTTTGCCAGTTTACAGCTACTGAGGAACTGGCCCAAGATCTGTCCATTTTTGTGGGAACCAGATGGTGTTTTAGGATGTTAAAATATTAAACTGGCAGTCAGAAAAGAATGGTGCATTGCAGCAGGCTGGTGGGCAGCACATAGTAACTTATTCTCCGGTCTGTTAAATATGACACAGAACAAGAGCATGAAATACTAAGCTTTATGTGTAATGCTCCTGCAAGTGAGGAAGAAATAACACTTGCTCAAGCTTGTTAAATACAAGCTTTCTCCACTGAGCTATTTAAAACACACCTGAGCCAGATCCTCACTGGTGTACAATGGCATCGCTCTATTACAGTCAGTGCTGGAGCAATGCTGATTTACAGCAACTGTAGATCTGGCCCACATACCGTTTATTCCTACAATATCCCTGCTATTCCTATCGTAGGCACCTCCTGATCAGAGACCATTAACTGGCCACCAGTGAGGAAACTGAGATGATCAGATTTTCCTGTGAGTTACCCAAGCAAAGTTTGAATCCACATCTCCAGAGGCTAAAGAATGCTGCACTAAACTGCTACCTCATTTTGTTCTTATGCTTCTTTTTATTTCAAAATAACTTATTTCTTTAGCGGCAGTCTTTTTAAAGAACAATAGTGTTGCACGGTGCCTGAAAACTATTTAAGACCTTTCCAGCATTTTCATCTTTGGGGGAAAAGTAATTACCCACTAAGCAGTCACTCATTCACTGATGCATAATAGTAATTCTTCAGCAGAGAAAAGTTTAGCAGAGCTGTTACCGGCTCTGCCAGCCATAAGCTTCCCTGCACGGCTCACCTCCAAGATGGATAGATCACAGGAGTCCTGGGTGGAGTGGTGCACAAGTCATCTACAATTCCTCACGGAGGGATTTTACTGCGTGCCTGTGCTCATTCTTATACGTAGCCCATTTCACTAACGCTCAGTGCCTCAGAATAGGACTGTGGTTTTCAACTTGTGGTCCGAGGACCCATAGGGGTCTGCAGACAATGTGTAAGATTTCCAAAGGGATCTGCACCTCTATTTGAAATTTTTTAGGGGTCTGCAAATGAAAAAAGTTTGAAAACCACTGGAATAGGAGTATCAGACTGTTGAGGGTAGGGATTTTTCATTAGACGCAAGGGTCCCATGGAATCAAAAACCACTAACCTTTGCCCTAATAATAACTCTGTTAGCAATGCAAAGGTGATAGCAGCCTAAAGAATGGCTGGTGAGTGCACATGCTTTCTCCCATATTGTGTAACCCACATAGGCAATGAGATTCCTGTTCATGCTGTATCTTGGACTTGAAAGAGAAGCTAATATAGATAAGATCAAAGAGGGCACTGATGTTAGAAAGTGCACAGAAACAGCACCAATATTAAACGAGCAGAACTTGGGTATATCTTCTTTCTGATGAACATGGGGTGAATCTCAAAATGATTAGGTTTTAATTTCTGGTTTGGGAGTGGTTCCTATTTTGTTTCATTTACTGGCTCTGCTGAGGATCTCTCAAGTTGGGAGGAGAGGCCTTGTCTTCTTCATAAGTATCACTTAAGCATGCTGTCTACCACAGAGCACTCCTCAAAAATTTTGCCTGGTTGCAAATGCCCAATGGGAGCCATATATTCAGAGCCATGAAATGGCAACAGTAGATTAAGAGAGTGCCCATCTGCTTGCCGTGGAAAGAACACTGTGAAGACAATGAAGAACTCTCCAATTAGGTTATTAACTGAAGCTTTACCACTGGGGCTCCATACTCTTATCCATCTGACAGTGTTGTAGCCAAAGGCAGTGAGTGCTTCTGTTGATCCCATTGCAAGAATGTAATCCCTTTGGTTGCCACAGGAAATTGCCTTTTCCTTCACCTGCTTTAGGCTTGGCAAATAGCATGTGAGCCACTACATTCTTCCCTCTTATGCTTGCACCACACGGCCATTTGATGACACTGTCTGGAAACCTGTGTTTGCCTCCCCTTTCCTCTTTCTGGGGGTTCAGAAGTATATCCCAGAACACTTTCAAGCAAGATTTTCTGCAAGGGGAAAGCAGATGGACAAAAAAAATTAGATTGAAAGTACAGTCTCAAACCTTGATTTACAAAAAATAATAGTAATCTACAAGGAGCACTAATAGCTGGTGTTTCTGAGCTCTGGACAAATATAATTTGCTGCTTCAATTCAATCAGCACAAAACCATTCAGGACAGAGACATGCTCTCAAAAGAAATGTTACCATAAATTGAAACTCGGCATCATGCCGAGAAGCTGCCATTAATGATCACTCAGAACAATTTGGGATACAATTTTTGACTCCACTTTAAATAAATATGATTTCTGAATACATTTTACACCCTTATGGACTGCTGTGGGCTGTAGATCAGGAAGAGACACGCAATCTTAATCATTAATGACTTGGATATTGGAGTGGAGGGTATACTTATGAAATTTGCAGATGACACCAAGCCAGGAGGGGTTGCAAGCACTTTGGAGGACAGGATTAGAATTCTCAATGACCATGACATATTAGGGAATTGGTCTGAAATCAAGAAGATGAAATTCAATAAAGACAAGTGCAAAGTATGTCAGTTAAGATGGAAAAATAAAACTTTCAAATGCAAAATAGAGAATAACTGTCTTGGAGGTAGCACTGCTGAAAAGGATCTTGTGGCTATATTGGATCACAAATTGAAGAGGAGTTACCAATGTCAGGGAATTGCAAAAAAGACTAATATCATTCTGGGATCTGTTAACAGGAGTGGTATTTGTAAGACACCGGAGGTAACTGTCCCACTCTAGTGAGGCCACAGACAGAGTACTGTAACCAGTTCTGGGTGCAGCACGTCAGGAAAAAATTGGACAAATTGGAAAGAGCCCAGAGGAGAGCAACAAAAATGGTAAAAAGTTTAGAAAGCCTGACCTGTGAGGAAAGTTTAAAAACACTGGGCATATTTCATTTTGTGAAAAGACAACTGAGGAGGGACCTGATAACAGTCTTCAAATATGTTAAGGGCTGTTATAAATTGTTCTCCGTGTCTACTGAAGTAATTGGCTTAATCTGCAGCAAGGGAAATTTAGATTAGATGTTAGTAAAAACTTTCTAACTAAAAGGGTATTGAAGCACTGGAACAGGCTTCCAAGGGAGGCTGTGGGAGGTTTTTAAGAAGAAATTAGACAAACACTTGTCAGGGATGGTCCAGGTATACTTGGTTCTGCCTCAGGATAGGGGGATGGACTAGATGACCTCGCCAGGTCCCTTGCAGCCCTGCAGCTGTATGATTCTATGGTAAACTGAGGTTTTGGTAGTATTGTAACATGTTTTGAGAATATAAATCAGAGGGACAGTTGCCAGCTATACTATGTTTTTTAAGGACTGTGGGGATTTCCCTAAACAAGTCCTAGCTTGGTGCCTTAAGCACAAGGTCATCCTTTTCTCCTATGCTGAGCTGCGCTCTGAGCTGTTGCCTTAATACCCAGGTAATATTTTTTCTAAAGAGAATAACTTTGTTCTCACAACCCCCATTTTAAACTTCCATAAGGTACGTTGATTAGACAATACATAATGCTGCATCTCCAGACTCACCCCTCTGCTCTTCTGATCAGCAAGAAACTAATCCCTGGTATCAGTTTTGAGCTTTTTAAGAATTTTTTTCCTCCCTGTATTTGGTTGGTTGGTTGGTTTGGTTTTTTGTACCTTGCAAGAATCGAGGCATTTCACAGAGGCTTAAAACCTTTACATTGTCCCTAAAGTATAAGAACAGGTGGCAGATCCATCCATGTACTGGTCTCCATGAAGGGTAGATTATTTGCTGGATAGCAAGTGCATCATCTTAGGTAGAAGGCTTAAGAGAAGGCATAAATGCTGCATGCACCATACCGTGCAGCTTGCAGCTCACAGTGGCTTGCCATTTTGCATGATGCTATAGTTTAGTCTCCTGCTCTAAGCATGACAAATTCCCAGAAAAGAACGTGTGAGAAATTGGCGATAATTGCTAAGCGCCTCATTTCCTAAGGTCACCTAGAAAGTATTAGTGAATATTGATAAAACCCTAATTCTATTACAGTGCAGTACTGTTTATTATTGGTTGCCTACAGATTCCATCAGATGGATTTTCTCCTTAAAAACCTGAGATTGGCCAGAGACACTAAATCAGAGTCCAGTTTCAGATCCAGATTTAAAAGCCCACCTACCCAAAGCTTTGATAATGTTCAGATTCAAGGTTCTGTTTGCTTCACAGTATAGATGATCCATAATCATAAAATTCCAATCTACGTTCAGTGTGGATCCAGAGTGTGGGGCATGTTGAGATTTGGGGTTCAGGTTTGGGTCCATCTTGATCTTAGGTTCAGTTAAGGGGTATCCTTATCTGGTTCATCCAGATAATAGGATGGAAGAACCAGTTCAGGGAGCAATAGGAACTTCCCTCCCACCAATCTTTGTCCTCTTTTGAGAATCAAAGAAGAACCAAACTATTTAGGAAGTTCAAATATGTTCTTCCTTTTACTTTGTTGCATGGTTCCATGTGGGGCCAGAACCAGAAGTGTTAAGATATCTTGAGATACATTAGTCCAGAGACTTAAGTGCCAGACATCTTTGGGTTAAGTAAATCTGCAAGATTTTGCAGACTCAAGAGGTTTGGATAGTACAGATACATTTTAGTGAAGTATTTGAACTCGAGGGGTTCACTCATCACAATGATATTAGAGTCTCTTTAATGGAAGTCCAAATAACACCCAATATGGTTGTTGATGTGTGATAATGATAAAAGACGAACACAAATATCAGTCTAAATGGCATGAGATTTTCAAAATTCATCCTCATGACCAGGGAGATTTGGAGAGAAGGCAGCTTTAGCATGCTGAACGCAGCTCTGTTGTGCCTCAGCACTGCCATGTGGATGGTCTTTTGGAGTTTCTCAGAACCTGACACATGCAAAGCTTCTACTGGGGACTTTTTTTTTTTTCGGAGAAAAGGAAAATATTGTTCATTTTGTGGTCACAACTAAACACTAGACTGGCCCTATGGAATCCCCCAACTTCATGACTTATCTCTTTGAATGCTGTGGATAACTCTATGCCTGGAAGTTCCCAAATTTGTTCTAACTAGGTACTATGATTTGCATCGCCACGATGTACTGCGCAAATGTATGTCCATACAAATCCATCTCCAAGTAAAAGCCCTGGTCTTGGGCTTATTAAAAATAGTGTGAGTGTGGTCATGTTAGCAGCTATTTAACAAAAGCTCTGCTTCTTTTCCTTACTGACCCTTCTGATGATGAACAAACCTAAGACTTCATCTACAGTTGAAACGCTACTGTTTCAGCTGCAGTGCTGTAGCAGTTCAGCGTAGACATTTACTACAGCGATGGGAGTGGTTCTCCCATCACTGTAGTTAATCTACCTCTCTGAGAGATGGTAGGTAGATCAACGGAAAAATTCTTCCATTGACCTAGCGCTGTCTACACCAGGGGTTAGATCAACTTAATTACGTCTCCCAATGGTGTGGATTTTTCACCCCCTGAGAGATGTAGCTATCCCAATGTACCTTTCCAGTGACCAGCCCAAAGAATGCTAAAGAGACCTAGGCCTACCTGGACAAGTCATATTGCATGCACAATTTCTGTTTGCACATGTATCTGTGAGATTTTGCATGCACAAATATATGAGTGCAAATTTAGAGTCTGAGTTGATGCCACATTGAAACCTTGGCCCCAGATATTTGCTAAATTGGAAGGGACAAAATCAGAAATGAACAAGGTGTTAATTCCAAGTTTCCAGGAGGGTAAAGTAAGAAATAGAAAATGAATGCAAGACAAAATAAAACTGAATATCTTTTTCACTGATGACTTTTGAGTTGGTGTTTGAAATCGTTGCTAGGACAGTGAGAGAAAATTTTAATCACTGCTGATTTGTTAAGGTAGGCAAAAAAAAAAAAAACACATCTACAGAACGTGGGATTATTTGAGGTTTCAGGCATGTCATTCAGAGGCATGTTGCAGTGCCGCCTGGATGATTTATTCCCTTGGGATAGAAAAGAAGAACTCAAACCCAACTAAAAAACAAACAAACAAACAAATAAATAAAACCCACCAACCATGCACAAATGCAAAGCAGTGAAAGCATATTGCATCTGACATTCAGTCAAGAGATCTCTCTCATGGGACATGGTTACAAGACCATCACTTAATGAGAGAATGCAGAGTTCCTGTTCTCACTTTCTATTTACACCACCACAAGAGAAACCAGACAAAAGCACAGTCTTATTACGATACCAAAAAGGAAAAAGAAGAGCCTGTTATCAGACACACTTTTTAAGGACGCAATCCAAATGGGAATGGGATTTAGGGTGACCAAATAGCAAGTGTAAAAAATCAGGATGGGGGTAGGGGATAATAGGTGTGTAAATAAGAAAAAACCCCAAATATCAGGACTGTCCCTTTAAAGTTGGGACATCTGGCCACCCTAATGGGAATCTTTGCATTTCCTTCAGTGGCTGTTGGATCAGGCCCTATGTATATAGGAATTTAAAGGGGTTTCACTATCTTTATTGCTATACATGCTGGCTTGGAACCCAGACAGTTAGTGTATCCTTTGGCTTGGAGCATGTTAGGATCACAAAGAGAATAGCAACGGGAATTTCTCTCTCTTTAAATGATTTAGAGTCTCTCAGCCTAAAGTTAACTGCTACAGAAATGCTCCTAGAAAAAGGCTCCCATTGACTTCGGTGGACTTTGGCTCAGGCTCCTAGTAACTTTTCTATTTCCACACACCAGGGACCTGCACACAAAAATTATTTATTTAAAACACAAGTGAGTTCTTTGGTAGTTGAAAATTCTTATAGCTCCGGATGTTTCTTGCCATGTGCAAGCTGGATGATTTAGGTTTTTGTTTAACAAGCAAGGATTCCATTTACAAGTTGACTTTCCATCATTCTTTCCTTGTAAATATCAAACAAAATTTCCAGGAACTGTGTACATTTACTTTTATACCAACCCAGCTGCCTGTATTCATAAGGGTAAGACTACACTGCAGCTGGGAAGGTGCTTCCCAGCAAGGGTAGACAGACACACACTAACTCTGCTTGAGATCGCACCCTAAAAATAGCAGGGATGTACCTGCACAGGAAGCAGTCAGGCTAGCCACCCATTACAGTCCTGCCTGACACCTGGGGTACGTACTCAAGTGGCTAGCCTGAACAGCAGCTGCCCATGATACTGTGGCCAGACTACTATTTTTAGCTCATTAACTTGAACAGAGTAAGTGCATGTCAGCCTAGGAACCACCCTCACATCCCTTCAGACTGAGGGACGGTTGAGTGAATTCACTTAAAAATTTCATTTGCCTCGAACAGAACTCACCCAGCTCAAATCCTGGCACCCAGCTCTGTAAATCATCTTTTACCATTTGATTTCCACAAAGACTCAACACAGCTCACAGGAATGTGGGTTTAAAGTGAATAAAAAGGGGGTACAGCCGTGACTGAAGCGACAGTGTAGTTTGAGTGTACCTCGATGTGCAAGAATACCTATTTCTCTCTATGGGTGAAATTCACCCCTGTGCAGGGGGTCAGCACAAAGACTAGGCAGTCACTTAATTCTGGTCTAAGTAGGATTTAAGGGGTGTATGATGCTTCAGCTGAACTTCTGCACAGAGGTGAATTTTATCCTAAATGCCTTACTCCACTCCTTTGCGGGTTCACCCCACGCTAATGCTGATGAGCTCATTTCAAAGCCATTATTATCGGTTTCTCCTAATTCTCTTCCTGTATCCATAGTTCATTTTTCTTTTTACTCTGGGCCACAAACAGGACACAATGAGGCTCTTTCAGCCCTGTCTCAGAGAGGCATTTACACCAAAGTCTAATCCCAGAGTGCCATCTACTGGGGAGCATAAAGACTATGCAACAGTAGAAAATGTACGATTTTTTTTAGATCATTTTTCACGCTCCACA
Source organism: Lepidochelys kempii (assembly GCF_965140285.1). Taxonomy (NCBI): domain Eukaryota; kingdom Metazoa; phylum Chordata; order Testudines; family Cheloniidae; genus Lepidochelys; species Lepidochelys kempii. The sequence continues at coordinate 23,303,389 of NC_136392.1, read as the reverse complement.
CCACCCTCCCCAAATGTTAAACTCCTTACAAGCAGCTGCCACAGAACAGCAGGGCCAGTGCTCCAGCTTTTCAGGTTATTCCGAGTCTCATGATTCTAATTAAAAGAGCCAGAAGTTTAAAAAAAAAAAAAAAGCCCCCTGCTGTGGTATGACCTCACTGACAGCTGCTGATTTGCTCTTTAGAAAAAAAAAAGTTCTGGTTTCTGCTGTAGAAGCAAGGCCACGAATGGCAGTAGCAATGCTTTACGAACTCCGGATGGGAGTTGGCACTGTTGATGGGGAGCTAGAACTTAGCATTCCTGTAAAGCTCTCTATTGTGACCCTTTCCCAGTGGTGGAAGGTTGTTGGGCCTGTCTCCCCAGCCCAAGAAGGCTGCCCAAAGGTCCGTTCAGGTTTTTCTCCAGGGCATAGATTTATTCCACAAAAGCAACCCTCACAAGAGGCCTTTCCCTTTGTATCTTTCCCATTCCACTGCCTGCCCCAGAAACCCACCTCTTCCCATAGCGCCTCTCCTCAACTGACCCTCTTGCTGGCTTTTCTAATCACTTGATCAGTCTCAGCTGGGAAGCAGCTGATTAGTCACAGGTGAGGCTGGGTCCAACTCCACTTAAAGGGCTAGACACCCTGTGAGAGGGATTTTTTGAATGATAGACAAAACTCCTAATGATCCTGGGTGCTTACTCAAATCAAATCAGAGCGTGGGTGGGGCCTTGGGGTGAGGGGTGGAGCAGGGACAAGAAGAGGCAGAGCAAAGGCAGAGCCTTGGGGGAAGGGGCAGAGTGGGGGTGGGGCCTCGGGGTGGAGCCCCCCCCCAGGGAAAAGGAAAGGTTGATGCCTATGCTTGCAGTTGATATCTAAGCTAGCTTGAGCCACTGTTCTTGCCTTGTCTGAGCATCCAAAAATCAGAGCACTCCAAACAACTAGTCACCTTTGAAAATCTTGGCCTAATCACTTTCTTAATATTAGTTTTCCATGTACCTGGCAGTTGCCATAGGAACATTAGTGTAACCCGATTTTGAATGGGAGGTGAGGTGTTCAGGAGACAATTTCTCTACTAAAATGTGGTACACTCTATGAAAGACAAGAACTGGTAGACATTTTTTTACAAACATTTTCCTGTTGAAAAATGCCCTTGAGTGGAAACTGAAATGCTTCATAGAAATGTATTGGTGTTGACGGAAATTTCTTCAAAACCAGTTCATTCTTGGCAACCGTGGAACTACATGCTAGTACGCCTAACTTCAGCACCAGGCAAATTGGTTGAAACTATAGAAAAGAACAGAATTATCAAACTCAAAGAGGAACACAATATGTGGGGAAGAGTCAACACTGCTTTTGTAAAGGGAAATCAGGCCTCACCGATCTATTAGAATTCTTTGAGGGGGCCAACAAACATGGGGACAAGGGTGATTCAGTGAATATAATGTACTTGGGCTTTCAGAAAGCCTTTGACAAGCCCCTCACCAAAGACTCTTAAGCAAAGTAGGCAGTCGGGGGTAAGAGGGAAGGTTCTCTCATGGATCAGTAACTAGATAAAAGGTAGGAAACAAAGGGTAGGAATAAACAGTCATTTTTCACAATGGAAAGAGGTAAATAGCAGTGTCCTCCAAGGATTCGTACTGGGACCAGTGCTGTTCACCATAATCATAAGTTATCTGGAAAAAGGGCAAAGGTGAAAGCAAGGCGGTATGGGCCTGTATGGCGTACTGGTAAAAAGTAGCTGTCAGTACCAGCCCGTATCACTGACTTTAAAGCGCTGCCCTGGTAGGCAGGTCCCTACTGGCAGGGCCGCCGATGGGGGGGGGGGCTGCAAAAGGGGCAGCGACGTTAAAGCCACCGACAGTGGGGGCCAAAAGAAGTAGCTGCCCCAGGGCCACAATTTAAAAGGGCCCAGGGCTCCAGCCGCCACTGCCACTACCAAGAGCCCCAGGCCCTTTAAATCGCCACTGGCGCCCCGGGTGGTGTGGGCCAGTCAGTGCAGAGGGGCTGCCTGGGGGACGCTGACCTCAGCCACGCCCCTTCTGCCCGAGGCCCCGCCCTTTCCCGGAGGGGCCAGAGCTGGCCCCGTACTGGTAAGAGCTCAATTTTACTTTCACCCCTGAAAAGGGGGTAAACAGTGAAGTGGCAAAGTTTACAGATGCTACAAAATTACTCAAGCGAGTTAAATCCAAAGCTGAGTGTGAAGAGCTACAAAGGGATCTCACGAAACTGGGTCACTGGGCAACAAAATGGCAGATGAAATTCAGTGTTGATAAATGTAAAGAAATGCACATGAGAAAACATAATCTTAACTATACATATAAAATGATGGGGTCTAAATTAGCTGTTACCACTCAAGAAACAGATCTTGGAGTCATTGTGGATAGTTCTTGGAAAACATCTGCATAATGTGTAGCAGCAGTCAAAAATGGTAACAGAATGTTAGGAACCATTAGGAAAGGGATAGATAAGACAGAAAATATCATAATGCTACTATATAAATCCATGGTACATGCACAGCTTAAATACTGCATGCAGTCCTGGATGCCCCATATGAAAGAAGATATATTATATTTGAAAAAAGTACAGAGAAGGGCAACAAAAATTATTAGGGGTATGGAACAGCTTTCATATGAGGAGAGATTAAAAAGACGGACTGTTCAGTTTAGAAAAGAGGCAACTAAGGGGGGATATGATAGAGGTCCATAAAATCATGAATACTATGGAGAAAGTGAATAAGGAAGTGTTATTTACCCCTTCACATAACAAGAACCACGGGTCACCCAATGAAATTAATAGGTAGCAGGTTTAAAACAAACTTAAGGAAGTACTTCTTCACACAATGCACAGTCAACCTGTGATCACATTGCCAGGGGATATTGTGAAGGCCAAAAGTATAACTGGCTTCAAAAAAGAATTAGAGAAGTTCATGGAGGATAGGTCCATCAGTGGCTATTAGCCAAGATGGTCAAGGACACACACCCATGCTTTGTGTGCCCTTAAACCTCTGACTTCTTTCCAGAAGCAGGCACTGGAAGATAGGGGCTGGATCGCTTGTTAATAGCCCTGTTTTGTTCATTCCCTCTGATACTGGGCTAGATGGACCATTGGTCTGACCCAGTATGGCCGTTCTTATGTTCATCAGAAAAGTTTCTCAGCCTCAGGATGGAATTTCTGGTCCGAGAGAGAGAGAGACAGACTCACTCCAGAATAGCCAATAGCCCAGCAATTATTGCACTCACCTGGGATATAGGAAACTCAGGTTCCGGCCCCTGCTGCAAATGAGACAGAGCAAAGCCTTGAACCTCCAACATCCGAGGCAAATGCACTAACCACTGGGCTGTAGAGTCAATCGCTCTCTTTGGCCCAATGAACTAACTCCGTAGCCTGCCTGTGGCTGTGGACCATTACCCAACACTCTAGAGGAAAGTGGGGAAAAACACAATGCACCTGAGCAAGTGATCACAACATGCCTTGAGGCATGACTATGCATAATACAATACACCTTTCAGAGGAGCACTGCCTTAGGCCATTTCAGTAGCATGGTACTTCCCTATGGAGCACCCTAAGATGCTCTTTTTGACAGCAAAGTTGTCCTATCCTTTCTTCATATGCACAAAACATCTGTAGTCAGGGCGCGGTACCAGGGTACCAGGGATGGCCAACTGGCTAGGTGTCTGGCTATCTGCATATGCTATGTAAATTCAGTCAAAAGTAAAGTCAATACACTACCTCAACGTTATAATCCAGACCCCTCCGACACATTGGCTGGCACCACCTAGTGGAAGAGGGTATCACATATTTCTTACAGAAGTCTATGTCTTAGGATGAAATTATGCCCTCTGGTTTGAATCTACACCTCCCACCTGTGTATCCAAATATAGAATTTAGCCCCAGGCTTTTAACTGCAGCAGTTCAGTGCTTCAAGAGCCCTTGGACACAGGCCCCAAAGGGTTGTTACTGTGTTCTGATTTATACCAGCAGATCTGAAATGCGTCATGTCAAATGTCCCATTAAGCTCTACAGTATCATGCTGAGCTGGAATTGAGTCGGATTTGTTTCCTCAATAGCACAAAACATGAATGAATGACAGTTCTGGAGGTGGAAGAGCTGTTTATCTGTATCTGGCCACAGACCAAGTATCAGAAGTCAGCAGCAGTGCAAGCTTCCCCAACTGGCTCTGAAAGGACACCTGGAAGAGGATTTCTTTCTCCATAGCCCATTCTTCCCTGGTCCTCTGTGCTGAGTCGGCCAACAAGAGGATCTGCTAGTGCCAAAGGTGACTGTGTTTTATCTGGTGGGGCCTGGAGACAGCCAGCTTCTTTCATGTAGCCCTCTGAACAGCCATCACATCGTAGTGACTCCTGGACACTGCTAAACCTCATATAGGAATGAGTGCACAATGGGTGAACTCCCCATAGTCCATTACCAAACCCATTGGTTATTCAGTCCCCACAGTAACGTTACCCCAAAGCTTGGATCATGTTGTGCAATGGAGATGGTATGTAGAGAGACCATAGGGCCATGGAGCACCTATCAAACCCGGATTACCTATGTGCACTCTATCAATATCCAACCTTCCCATTATCATAAACAGTGTCACTAGAAGAGTGATGCCCTCACCCCATTCACTTCTCTAAGTAAGAGGGTTGAATCAGCAATTCAGTGCTGTTTAATACAGAAGGTTGGTTAAACAGCTGCAAACAAAGAGTAACTATTAATGGAATGATCACAGAATCAAAGGATTGAAAGGGACCTTGAGAGGTCATCTAGTCCAGTCCCCTGCACTCATGGCAGGACTAAGTATTATCTAGATTTCAGATTGGAGGGAGGTCTCAAGTGGGGTTCTAGAGGGATCTGTTCTGGGTCCAGTGTTGTTTAACATTATTATTATTAATGCTATGCTTAGGGAAGAAAAACCAAATTCACAAATACAGAATGAGGGATAGCTGGCTTGGCAGCAGCACTGCTGACAAGAATCTGGGAGTTGTGGTGGATCACATCCTCTGCATGAATCAGCAATGTGATGCTGTTGCAAAAAAAGCAAATGCAATTTTGGGTTGCATTAACAGAAGGCATAGCACGCAAGTCACTGGAGGTGACAGTACTGCTCTACTCGGTGCTGGTTAGGCCTCAGCTGGAGTTCTGTGTCCAGTTTTGCTCGTCAATGTATAGAAAGGATGTAGAGAAACTGGAAAGGATCAAGAAGCAAGCGACAAAGATGATCAAAGAGATGGAATGCCAGCCATATGAGCAAAGGCTGAAGGAACAGGGTATGTTTAGTTTGGAAAAGAGGAGATTAAGGGGAGACATGATAGCGGTCTTCAAATACTTGAAAGGCTGCCATAAGAGAAAAGCTGTTCTCACTTGCCACGGAGGATAGGACAAGAGGCAATGAGTTCAAACTACAGCTTAGCAGATTTAGAATAAGTCTCAGGAAAAAAATTCTAACTATAAGAACAGTAGGACAATGGAACACACTGCCTAGGGAAGTTATGGAAGCTCCTTCATTTGAGGTTTTCAAAAAGAGGCTGGGTAGCCATCTGTCTTGGATGGTTTAGACACAACAAATCCTGCATCTTGGCGGGGGTTAGACTAGATGACCCTTGCGGGCCCTTCTAACTTTATGATTCTATCACTCCAGGAAGTACCACCTTAAAGTTCAGCTGCTGTGTAGATGTGCCCATGCTACACTGGACATGCTACCCTGGCTACACTGCTATTTATACTCAGTGACAGCTGGCATGAGTTTGTGTACACGAGCAGGGGAAGCACACCCCTAGCTCATAGTGTAGACATAGCCTTAGAGGGAAGTGTGCTACCTACCAGCACCACCTGAGTTTTTCTTGGAAGAGTCCCATCCACATAAGACCAGACCTAATGCTGCTTCGCTTGAGAGCTCATAAGGCCACAGCTGAAGGCAACATGGCTCCAGGGAGTAACTACATCTACTGAGCACATCATTTACAGATGCACTTTATCACATTTTGGGGGAGGGGGGTGAAGGAATGGGGGTCCATACAGGCAGGAGCCGACCTTCAATTGCTAGAGATGGGCCCCAGCCCAAATTATTGACCCAAACACCCCTGAATGTTGAGGTTATTCAGAATCTGAACCTGCATCCAAATTTTGCAAATAGGCCACCCCCATCTTCAACTGAACCAAATCCCCTGAACTTGCAGGGGTTTGGACACTGGATCAGGCTCCAAAGCTGAATTTTGCAGCCTGGGCCCATCTCTAATTAGACGTATCCTTTTAAAACCACATGAAAAGGGGAGAGATCTTTAAGAGGAGGAGGAAATTAGAAATCTAGGGCATCCTAGCTGGGGGAGAGAAAGACTCTCTGACTTGAACTTGATCAAAGAGTCCTTCCTACAGTTATTAACTCATTTTAAATTAGATGGCTGAGGCTGCTGTCCCCCCCCACTTGTGGCTCCTCAATTCCATCACACTCTTTTGATGTGCAGGGCTCTTTCTGTGCTCTGGCTGGCCTTTGAACATCAGGGTGCCAAGGTTTCCCTGCTATATGTTTTCAAAGGAGCATGCAGAGATCCTGCCTTCTGTCTGGCTCCAGCTACATGATGGCTGAGAATCACGCCGATGATCCCATGCGCCGCTGCAGAGGGGCTTCTGTTGCAATAGGAACTGAAAGCCTGCCTGCCATGGGTCTATCAAAGACTCTCTTCTAAAGACCAGGGAGTGCAGCAAACAAGTGAGGGTCTATTTCTGCACCACTGAAGACACTGGCAGCAGGATTAGGCTGTTGTGACTAAGTGTAGATGGAGGAAAAGGCTGAGCCAATTCTAAAGAATTGTCTGGGCATGGGGTTGAGGCAACTTCTTCAATCCATTCCCTGACCGGTAGGAGTCCCCAGCCTCTCACTTCCTCCCCATCATCCTGACTCTACTGCTGCTGCTCCCAGGCCCACTGGAGACAGTGGGGACTTCACGGGTGAGTTATACTCTAGGGGTCAGTTACATACACGAGATTATACAGCTGGTTATTGTATGAAATCTCACTTACTGATGCAGACTATGATGTCCCTGCTCCTCAGATGAGTCGTTCCACTCAGACTTCATGTCAGACAAATAAATAAATAACCTTCTCTCTCTCTCCAGCGTTTGTTTAGGATTTTTCATTCATGTCGTCAATTCTCTCTCAAGCACTTAGCTGACTGGTTCTTGCTCAAATGCTCAGGGTCTAACCTCATCACCATATGCAGGGTCAGGAAGCAATTTCCCCCCAGGTGACCTTAGCCATTTTTCAGCTTCCACTGCAGTGTGGGGTGTGAGTCACTTGCCAGGATCATCTGGGTACATCTCACTTAATCACTTAATGTGCCATTTCAGGGGCGTCAAGTACTCATGAACTTCGGTATCTCCTATTCTCCGCCTGTGGTACGTAACAGTCTAGTTCCTTGTGGGTTGTAATACCTGAGTCTTGTTTCAGTTGTTGGGTTTAGTGGACGGGTGCTGTTGGGTGGCCTGTGATATACAGGAGGTCAGACTGGATGGTCTGGTGGGATCTGGCCTTAAACTCTATGCCTCTGTAAGACTCAGTCGATCTACTGTTTATAATACTAATAGTAACTCATAGTTAGTAACTATGAATAACTGTTAATTTATCATTCACCCAGATACGGCATTATAGAGCTGGTTGGAAAACTTCTATGAAGTCACTTTTCATAAGAGAAAAAGGTTTCACTGAAGTAAAAATGTTTTGTGAACTTGTGTCAATTTCATTAACATTTCATTTAGAAAACACACCGAGAAAGGATAGACTGAATCCAACCGGGAGCAACTTCTCAAACTATATAAGGAAAGGCACGACAAGCAACCTACCTGCTTCTCTGAACACAAGACTCTCAACAGGCAGAAACATTTGCCGTCCATTTCTTTCAAACCCCCATCAAAGTGCAGATTTTTGGTGCAAATGTCTCTTAGTCCTGAGTATGAAACTCATTCATTTCAGTTTTCTGTTTCTTCTTTCTGTTCTTCACCACTAGAGAGCACCGGCACTATATCTAATTTATCGTTGAAACATCTGTTGATCTCCAACCAATGACACTTCCAACGTGTTATGACCCTGTCTGGGACATTAAGAGTTTCCAATGGCTTTTATGACTGGCTATATTCAATAAGCCAAACATCTCTCTGTACCTTCCTTAGTTGCTTCATGTCTGTCTCCACGGAGTGATTCTTTGCTGTGGTCAAATTAGCTGATGACACTAGCAACGGAGGAGAAGGCCAGAACGGAACTGTAAAGTGACCAGCAGAGGAAATAAACAGCTCAGACACAAAATGGGGGATCTGTCTGTTGTATGGCTATTGATCTCAAAGGCCCAAAATGTTAGAAGTGTTTATAAACTCTCACTGTCTGACATTACACATGATAGATAGGTTTGGGATTATTTTTAAGAAAGAGCTGGATAAATTCATGAGTTTGGTTGTGCGATGGGGCTGCTTGTGATGGTGGGGAGCAGGACTCAATAGCACTGAGGCTCATTTCTTGTTTACGTCTTCTCTTCCTAAAGCTCATGCATCAGAGTTCCAGACGGAGTTCCACCTGAAGGGGTCCCCCTCCCCATGTATTCTGGGTTTTTTGTTTTGCTTTGTTTTTTTCTCCTTCCTCTGAAGCATCAGGGATGGCTACACCTGGAAATGGGACAATGGGCGGGGTGCCCTTCAATCCCAACCTGCACCCTCCCCCTGCACTATGCCAGCTTTCAGGCTCTCCGCTGCAGAGAGGGCCATGGTCGGTGAACAGACAGAGAGTAGGGTGAAACCCTCACAGATGAAGGGTGGTCTTGAGATGAAGGCACTGGACTGTCCCTGAGAAGAGATGGGTGCAATTCCCAGCCTGCTAACAGCTGCTGTGTGAGACCTGGGGAAAGTCATTTAATCTCTTAGTGCTTCAGAGAGCCCAACCGTAATTGTAATAATAGGCCCTTCCCCGTACCCTTTGTCTTATCTATCTAGATCTTTGGAGCAGGAACAGTCTCCTACTGTGTGTATGGGCAGTGCCCAGCCCAGTGGGGTCCTCATCTCGCTTGGGGGCACTAGCATAAGGCAAAGACTGCTACTAACATAATAAAACTCCCTTTCACTTTCATTCAAAGGAACATAAATGAGGCAGCTGTAATGATGTTCAGATTCGACGTTCAAGACTGTGTAGAACTGGGCTGGCTTGGGACCATCTCTAGTAGTGAAATGAGCTACACTGAGCCGGTGGTGAACGGCCAGCTGAGCTCACAAACACAGCCTGGTTATAAATTGGGGGAGGGTTACAGGGGAACTGTGACCCTGCTATATATGGATCAGTGAGGCATCTCACCAAACTGGGGGTCCAACGGGAATTCACATGGCCCTGCCAAATTCCTCCATGTCTCTCAATAGGGTACTTTGCTCTTCTTGATCCTTTTACCCATTAACCACCTGTTATTAAATTGGGGATGTGACTCAAACTGGGCTGATGGTGGATGGATTGTGGAAATCAAAAAGCTCGGTGTTCCCAAGCCCTTTTCCCACTGTGGCCTACGGAGGATTGCTGCCAGGGTTACCACAAGCTGGGAGAGCCAGCAGCAGAGGCCTTGCAACAGACACATTTGAGAAGAGCTGCAAGGACACATTTCAGACATCATCATGCTGGCTCCAGGAAGTGTACTTGCCTGTGGTGGTATCCATTGTTAAGCAGCATCCCTAAAACGTAGGTGCTGTACTAGACCCAAGTAAAGACCGTTCCTGCCCCCAAAGAGTTCATGACCTAGAAAGAGAAGTCAAGCTACACTGGGAGAGGTTAACTTTGACATTTTCCCTTTCTATTTTCATTTGTCACCCCTCACCTTGGCCATGTCAGACCCACATTTTGCAAGTGTTTGAGAGCCTCCCACAGGAAGACTTCATGGGTCAGACACACCTAAGATGTTTTAAGGAATTTACCTGCCCCTCCCTCAGCATATGGAACTTGGTGTCACATTCTTATCTCCCCCTCCTGCTGAAAGGGGCAATCCTGCCATCCCCACCTTCTGCAATGGAAATAGCGCATGGGAATGTGAATACAATGGGGTTGGAGTTCGTGTCAAAATCCCACGCTGCTACAATGAGTTCAAAATTAGGCCAAACAAGTTCATCCAGTCACGGTTTGGAGTTTTGGGGGGAGGTTTTTTTTTGGACCCCTCACAATTCCATTCCATTCCATTCAAATGTGACACCTGGTAATAAGCTATGTCACACATTTGATAGGAAAGAGTGAAATATTTAATAAAAGCTATGGCTTACACCTCATATCTCTGTAAGGCCTGAATCCTGTAAACTTTTCTCATAGGATTATTTAACTCCTTTTAGTGTCACATGGAGAATAGCTAGAGAAAATGGAGAGAAGGAAGAGACACCAGCCAAGAAAGGAATTTGGTAGAGTTTTCTTTATACGACACTTGGAATCTTTGATTGAATTGTGGCTTGTCTATTTCTTCTTTCCCTCCAGATCTGACCCACTCAGCAAATGACAGAGTTCTTTAATTTTTCTTTTTGAAGAGTTGATGGGTATAGAACAGAGAGATCACATTGCTCACCATGTATCTCAATTTCACTGCACTTTGTATCCACTATCTGTGTTTCATGAATAATGCTATTGTCGTGCTCTCTTGATTTGGCATAAAAATGAACAAGCAGTAGCTGCCTCTTAGACATTATAGCAGGCATTGCAAATGTGACTGTCACATCCTGCATGGATCTTAAGGAGTGGGAATAAGGTAGAATCCTAGGTCTGGTTGTTGTTTCTTCTAAAAACATGTGTTTGTATGTATGTAAACATATATACTATGGTAGTGCCCATAATGGGATTGGGTCCTTCTTGTGCCAGGTGCTCTACAACAAAAAAGCAACTCCTGCCCCCGAGGACTTATGTAGTAAAAGACATACAACAGACAAAAGACAAGGAGTGGGGGTGTAGCGAGGAGGCGCGGCCTCCCGCCCTGTCAGGAGGGGAGAGACTCGAAATCACCCCCTGGTGGGCAGAACCAGGCCACCTGCGGCTGCCCCACCAGAAGCAGAGAGGCGGGATAGGAAGCGGGACTATAAAAGGCCAGCCTCCTAGCTCAGTAGGGGGAGAGCTACCAGAGGAGCAGGATGTCTCTTCCTTGATGCTGGAGCTGAAGGAGACGGCTGCCCGACCAGAGGAGTTACCTCAATTGCTGAAGACCAGCAACGCTGATGAACTACAAGGGCTGCCATTGGCTGTTTATCCAGGGGAGACCAAGGACAACCCCAGAACTCCAATCTGGGGAGGGTAGGAAGGAGCCCTGGCATGCTGAATAGGGTTCAGCTGTGGAACTATTGTGAACTGGCCAGTGTGTTGTGGGTGGATCCCTGCTGACCTAGTGGTGAACTACCCTGCCATGAATAGGGCCCTGAGCTGGGATACAGTGGAGATGGAGGACCTGTGTCCTTCTACCCCAGGTGCTCCACCTGTGAAGGGTGGCCACCTCCCCACTAATAGGCCAAGAAGCCTGAATTGGTCTGGCACCTGCTGGAGCTAGGGCACCACGTGCATTTGCTGTTGCTCCCGGTTGGGAGCTAATTCCCCACCCTGAACTGCTGGGCTGTATCGCACAGACTCAGCCTGAGATATAAACTGTGAACTGCCCTGATTGAGGGACTGGGGTAGAAAGACTAATTAAGGCCTGGGCTGATTGTTGGCCAGGTGTACTAACTGCTAATTGGACTAATCACCAGGTGGACTCACTAGCTGTGAGCTGCACCCTGCTTGAGAAGTAGTGAGGCGGAGTGGCCTCCCACCCTGTCAAGGGGGGAGACCCGCACTCCTCCTTACAGGGAGATATAACATACAAGCAACTGAATATGAAGAATTGTCATGGCTTTGTAAGTTACAAACAAATCTTCACCTATCATTAGCTTATAGCTCAGCTGTACCTGGTTTTAGACATGTACAACTAATAGAAATAAATACAAACAAAATGACTCTCCAATGGACATCTTAGAAAAGGCAACTAGCTCAAAAAAGTGCATGTGATCCATTATTAAGGTTTAATTTATAAACAGACCAATAATGGCGGGTCTGATATATTCTAACTGCTCCCCTTTCCAAGCCATTCTCCTTTTAAAGTGACCATCTAAAAAAAATTACATTTGGATGAAAAAGTCAGTATTTTAAAAATAACATTTTACAAAACCCAAGGGCTAAATAAATGTTTCAGTGCTTTTAAAATAAATATATCACAGTGCAAGCAGCTGATTTACTAAACAAATAATCATTCCCTCACTCTGTTTGCAACCCAAACATTGCAGCATTGAGAACTCAGAAGTAAGACTGATTCTAAAGCCAAGTAAAATTGAATTCATTTATTTTCCCCCAGCTAGACAGATGTAACTGCAAAAACTAAACTAAGGATAAAAATGGAAATTTAAATGGAATTTTTAAAATCGTTTAAATCTAAGGTGGCTTTTGTAATAAGGGCTGGGAAATTTGTTTAAATTATATGTTCAAACTTGACTGTCATCTGACAGTCAAAACCTCATGTTCTTTTAGAACTTGTTACTTAATCATTAACGTACATGAACGTTCCATACAAGTATTAACGATGTTCCATTTAATACTCAATATGCAGTTGCATTATTTCAAATAGCCACAAGGTGGCAATGCAGAAAAAGATTTGCAGGGCCTAATAAATAAGAGGTGAGGGTGGTGAATACTTCACCTCCCCATGTAGAGCATGTATGTTCTCAACCTAGTGGCCCACAATGTGATACTTGGGCTGCAGGTTGAGAACCACAGTGCCCCCCCCAAAGCCCCTGACAGTCCCCATGCCCAACACCCCCTACCCAGAGACCCCCCTCAACGGTGCGGGGCCAGGCAGACAGGACCTGGTCCCCAAGTCCTGCCATACAGGCAACCTAAAACCTGGGGGTGCTGCAGCACCCCCACAAACCCCAAGTTCCCAGTGCTCCTCACCTCCATCCCCCCCCGACACCCCCATCACCACAAACCTGCCCAGAAAGGCACTCACCCGCCCCCTGCGGCACTCGCCATCCCCCTGCTGACAGGAGCACTCCAGTAGGCTGCCTGACGCCGTCTCCCCCTCAGCCAGCCCCACCCCTGTTCAGATCGGAGGGACAAATTTTGAACTTTTGTTAGCACACAGCTGGGCCACATGCGGCTCGCAGGCCATGGGTTGAGAACCGCGGGCATAGAATACTACGCTGGATGTATTGATCCGGGTGTATTTCCAAGAAAAAACAAATGAATGAAATGGATTCTCAGGTATTGTCCATGACACATTTTTAGCAGCAGAGGAAAAACCTGCAACTGTCTCAGCGCTCTGTGAATCCACCGCAGACACTGTGTACAAGAGGCTGAACAGCATCAGTATCCTATTCCATTTAAACCCTTTCTGGATTAAACTCTGGCCCAGACTGCTCTTCAGTGGTGGTGGCAGCAGCCCATGGGATATCCTCGGCCAATTAACCTCTTTACAACAAATGGAACAAGGGGAAAGGATTTCTCCTCTGGGCCACGTGGCCATGCAAAGTGAGAAAATATATTTAGAAAGAGCACACATACTGACCTGAACACACAAGATCTACATGTGGCATGGAGGTCAATGGGATTGCTCTCAGCAGCAGCAAAACCACGCAAGCATATAAATGTTTTCAGGATTGGGGGCCTCAGTGTAAATCTACACTGCACACCAAGCCCAGGTTCTGACTCCGGTTTGAGCCCAAGCTCCACATCTCTCCACACACACACACATCAGTCTGACTCAGGTCAGCAAGCACTCATGGGAGCTGGGTCAGAAACTGAGTCCTGCTGTCACTCAGGACCAAGCCCTGTCATTTTGCAGCATGGACACAGGTCAAGCCACAGACCCGAGTCAGAAAGTCTGTATAGTGCAGCATGGACACATTAGCATGGCTGCGAGAGCTGGGTCAAGCCATTGCAAACCCAGGTTTACAATGCAGTGTGGACGCTCAAGTACAGGGCCGTCCCTCGCTATTCTGGGGCCCTACGCAGCAGGCCTCTGCGGAGAGGGAACAGGGGGCTGGCCCCAGGCCTCCGTGGGGGAGCAGGGCTGGCTTGGGGGGCAGGGGAGAACCACCCCCAGCACTCACCAGTGGGGTGGCTGGGGCCAGGTCGCTGCACTTCCTGCCGCTGGTGAGTGCAGGCCTGGCTCTGCTGCAGAGCTCAGGGGAGTGGGGCTGGGGCGGAGTAGGGGCAGGAAGAGGCAGGGCTGGGGTGGAACAGAGGCAGGGCTGGGGCGGAGCAGGGGCAGGAAGAGGCAGGACTGGGGCAGAGCAGGGTGGGGGGCCTGCGGAAGGGCTGGGGTAGCACTTCAGCTGTGCAGGGCACCAGGCAATATGGTGCTCCAAATTTCCAGGTGCCCTACACAGCTGCGCACTTTGTGTATGGGTAAGGATGGCCTTGCTTGGAAACATGAAGTGCACAAGCCCAGGTCCCACAGAACCAGCCTTAGCGTGCAGTGTAGACACACCCTCAATGACTAACCAAGTTATTTTGTTAGGGATCTGTGGGGTTTCAGAAAATGGTTGAAGTTACGTTCCCAGAATGAAGGGCAGGAAATGAACTTTTTTTTTTAAGTTCCTGGTTAGCAGAGTCCCTGGCTGATTGTTTTAATGATGCAGGGGTTATGTTGTAATATTAATCAATATGGTGCCTAGATTCCCTGTTTAACTGTCTTTTTATTACTTAAACTGATTAATCAATGCTACTGTAACCTTTGTTCCTCCTCTCCCAATTTCCCCTTTGATCGTCTGTCTCCAACCCCATTTGTTGTACGAGGACTGAATTGAGTTTATAAACTCTTTGGGGCATGGACCGTTCCTCTGCTTGTTTCTGTGAGGTGCTCAAAAAATCAGAATAATTTGTGGTTTCAACCATCCTGCCATTGCTCAGTACTGGCTCTTAGACACCCAATCAGGCAAAAGAGGCATTGTAGGCTGGTGTATTGTGCCCCTAATATTTTGTGAAGCTCCACTCTGGATCTTTCCAAATAACCTAGACCGTTTGGCAACCTTTCAGGCAATAACATAGTTATTGTTCCCTTGAGTAGGGAGAGAATTTGCATAAACTGCCATTGTATAACTCAGCCGTGTAATCACTTATCTTTCATCTTGCTACCTGGCCTTTCCGGCGGTACTGCCTTCCTGAACATGGTATTTGCGTACATTTCCATGCTGGGTATGATGCTTGACTGGCACACGTAGGGAGGGCTGTGAAAATACTGCCATACCTACAGACACAGGAGGTTCCTGGCCATTGGGTGCCCACCTCATTGTGGACAGGTTGAACTGCTAACATACTGTGTACAGCTCATCACCAGTGCCCCAGAGGATGTAGAGATGCTTCATTTGTCTGAGCTAAATCTTTGAGGTCCCCGTGGAGTCAGGAAGTGTCCTCTGTTATCAGAATCTTGGCTGGGGTATATCAGAGGTTCCTTCCTTTAGAAAGAAGTCTCCATCTATTCTACTGGCTCCATGAGATCTATGCACAAAAAGTGTCAAGTGTTTTGATTATTAAGCGTATTCCCTGGCTCTGGATGCACTCCCTATTCTCCCCCAGCTGGCACGGCAAAGAATATGGGACATGAGAGATGTTAATGATCTCAGTCATGACCTGGAGACAAGTGAGTGGAGGAAATGAAATAACTTCACAGGGGGATCCACATCTGCTGGCCCTGGCTCTGGGTATGCCCTGTTCTGGAGGCCTCAGAGGCAAAAGCAACATTCTGGTGTAGTGGCTGCCTGGTCTTGAGCTCGTCATGTCTCTGCAAGGAATCCCTTGTCTTTCCTGTCACTCGTCATTGGCAAATATGTTAGTTTCACACTGAGGATCAGGGAATGGAGCAGATGGGGAAGAATTTTGACTTTAAAATAAGGTGTCCATGGAAGCAACTGTAATAATTCACACACGTCCTTTAGAAGGGTCCATGCCTGGGCACCTAAGCAAAGAACACAAAATGGGAAAAGACACAACGTATTTGATCAAAAAGACTAGAGGGCCCAGTTCATTCTCAAGCTGATGCTGGTGTTTGTGTGCACAGTGGGTTGTGAGTAGGAGAGAGCATAATCTGTGTAGACATTTTTTTGCTCTTACCAGGACACTGAGGATCTCTGCTGCACAGTCTATAATCCAACTCTGATGTCACTGGGAGCTCTGAGCATAAACTAGGCAATGGAGAGCCCCAGTGCGAGGCATAGAGCTGCAGGGTGATCCTGGCACAGGGCTTTGCCCTGTCTTGGGAGGTTTGCTCCACTGGAATACAAAGGCAGAAGTAGGGAGTGTGGTTTCAATGCCTCGCAAACCAGGGCTGCACTGTGTTACCACCAGGCCTGCTTGCATCTTCCATGACATCAAGGCCAGTCTCTCTGCTCCTGACATGCAGCCCTGCTGTGCTCTTGCCGTGGGAGGAGGGGCAAACCAAAGAGCAATTTCATCTGCTAGGCTTGCACCTTGCAAACTAAGATCTGAGCCAGGGCGGCCATTCTTGTCTGCAGCATGCTGCTCCTTGGAACTACTTCCTGGAATGCTACAGCTTCATCAATGCAGTGCACAAATGCATGGATACTTGACTCTTCTGCAGAACCTGCCAGCAGAAACTTTGAACAGCCATTAATTAACTAAACCTCACAACTCCCCTGCCAGGTCGGGGCATATTATCCACTTTTGACAAACGGGAGAGATTGAGGCATAGAGGGCTAAGGGGGCTGTTCCAAACAGCTGCGTTCCTTCAGCTTTATTTCAAATCAGTGGGAACGGCAGGTACTCAGCACCTCAGAAAACCCCTGTTTTACAGCACCTATCGAAATGCTGAGCGATAGCAAGTGGCTGCATTCTGCCTATGCCTTCCAGGGGAAGGAAACAAAAGTTTGCTTGGGTGAGTCGTTTCTAGAGAAGCTGGCCTTTCCTTCATCCCCCAGGATTTCACCCTATATGCACCCTACTGTCTGCCTCCAGGCAAGCAGAACTATTCCTTCTCTAAACACCCTCCACCCCATAAGAAGGGTGGCCTAGGGAAGAAGGATGGTTATTTGGCTAGGACACCAGAGTTGGACTCAGGAGATCTAGCTTCTATTCCTAGCTCTGATAGACTCTTTCTGGGTGAGTCACTCCATCTCCCCGTGCCTCAGTTCTCCACATGTAAAATGGGAGCGATTTGCCCTACCTATGGGGCTCATAAGCTCTTCAGGACAAGAACTATCTCATCCCATGTGTAGGGACAGCCCTTTTGCACAATGGGCCCTCAATCTAGTTTGAAGCCTCTAGGCACTACACTAATGCGAATAATCTAATGTAAAGTAAGAGGCCAGTGGAATGACCTCTCTGCAGCAACAAGCCATTGAAAGGTAACTATCCGATGAAGTGAGCTGTAGCTCACGAAAGCTTATGCTCAAATAAATTGGTTAGTCTCCAAGGTGCCACTAGTACTCCTCTTCTTTTTGTGTCCAAAGCTGCTGCTCTGATGTATAACAGCCTCTTCTTAATGATCTCAAAAGCCCCAGCTATGACCTACTGCTCCTCTTGAGAGGAGTCTGTGTAAAGCTTGAAATGTGCAGTTTATCACCTTCCAAACTGTCCAGAGAAACAGGAGGGGTGGGGAGTGTTTCTGTCTTTAGGTTCCTATCATGTACCTAAGGGCACTGGATGCCAGGCATAAATACAAGATGACCTTGGAACCCTGACTTGAAATACTTTTAATTTTCATTTCATTCCATAGTCATCAACAGAGATCTGAACATCCAGGTCAGCCTTTCATAGCTGTCTTGCTCTTTCCTGGCAAACCCCATGAATTCTCCTTTGTGACACCTTTGTGGACACCTGCCCCATCCTTTCCCGTTCTCTCCAGAAACCCATCCACCACCTCCTTGCCAAAAGTCATGGCACCCCAGACTGACCCACCTCAAATCCAACTACACCTTTCTCTCACCCCTCAGAAATATTTACCCTGCCTAACAAACTGAAAAATAGCTTAACTGAGATCTTTTTATGACTTCATAGAATCCAAGAATATCAGGGTTGGAAGGGACCTCAGGAGGTCATCTAGTCCAACCCCCTGCTCAAAGCAGGACCAATCCCCGAATAAATCATCCCAGCCAGGGCTTTGTCAAGCCGGACCTTAAACTTCTAAGGAAGGAGATTCCACCACCTCCCTAGGTAACGCATTCCAGTGTTTCACCACCCTCCTAGTGAAAAAGTTTTTCCTAATATCCAACCTAAACCTCCCCCACTGCAACTTGAGACCATTACTCCTTGTTCTGACATCTGCTACCACTGAGAACAGTCTAGATCCATCTTCTTTGGAACCCCCTTTCAGGTAGTTGAAAGCAGCATCAAATTCCCCCCTCATTCTTCTCTTCAGCAGACTAAGACTTCTGTGGTCCTTGGCATTCCCTATGCTCCTCTGATAACATACTCTGCAGGACTGTTTGTTTTAATAAAGAGTAAGGGGAGGGGACATGAAAAAGCTATCAAAATAATGAATGGTGTAAGAACAAGAGGACATCCCATGATATGGGAGGGCTGTTCATCTAAAAGCAATACAGAAAATTGCTTTTTCACACCCTAAGACTGTGGAACTCATTGCCACCAGATCTTACCAAGGGCAAGAGCTTAGCAGGATTCAGAAGACAACTAGATATTTACATGGATAATGAGACCATCCAGGAAAATTAATTTTTTTTTAAATAAATAAAACTATGGAAGGAACAAACTCTCATGCTTTAAGGCATAAGCCAGCCTCTAACCATTGGGCATTAGGAAGAACTTTCCCTGGGCACAAGTTATCCCATTGCTGCCTACTGCAGGGTTTCAGGCATCTTCTTTTTAAACAGCTGGTGCTGGCCAACATCAGAGACAGGCACCAGCCTAGATAACTTCACTGCTCTGATCCACTACAATGTCCCTGTATTATTTTCTGAGACTATTGATTTACTCCAGAGAGTGAATGATCAGGCCCCAACTCATACTGTTGCCACCATGTGAAAGTCTCCTTTTATCTCTGTGCCTTAACCCATCTCCAATGCTTTTTTCAGACCCCATCTCAGGGTGAATTTATTTTCCTGAGGTTCTGTCTCCTGCATCCCTCCTAGGAATACCACCATCCCACCCTACTCCTTAGATAGAAAGGCAGGTGTGAGAGAGGAATGCTGCCTGGGAGCAGCTTAATGACATGTCTGCGGAGGGTTTTGTTGTAGCACAGTAAAGTCAATGTAAAGAATATCCTGCCCCTATATGAGCTAAATGAAAATACAGCAGAGCTTCCCTCTCCTGAAATGAAGGGGTGACACAGGACTTGCCTCTACCAAATTCTCAAGAGCAAAAGCAACCTAATCAGCCAACACTAATCCTGTTCCCAGACACCCTTCCTCCCTGCCAAACCAAAACCTGAGGGCTTCCTTGCACATCCCTCTTATAGTAGGGCTGGGGTGGGACTGAATTAATCACCCACAGCTGGCCCAGTCTCCCTGGTTTGCAAATCTCAGCTATGGTCCTGCCTCTGGAGAGCAGGGGGATGGGGGCAGGGTTAACTCCTTCCCTGCCAAACTATGGCTAGCGTCTATGCATCCCAGCAAAGGGAGCAAGCATCAACTGTGTTTTTCCATAACCCACTTTTAGATGGATTATACCAATGCCTCAATCTTGCTATTTCAAAGGCAGTGCATAAAGTAAGAGTGAACATTCAGAGGCCATCTGTCCTTTGGGAAAGTCCTAAAGGGTTGGCTGCAAAAGCTGATATAATATTGATTATATATTGCTTGATGTGGAACTTATTGAGTGAGTTTCTATGGCCTGTGTTTATGCAGGAGGTCGGACTAGATGATTGTAACGGTCCCTTCACCCTGGAAATCTATTAATCTATGTGATGCTCCTTTCTGGACTAGTCAAGCTATTTGGTCAGAAAATATACTCCCCCTGTAACTCAGTTCCAGTGTAAAGCCCCATCAGATGTCAAACCAAAGTGCCCCAGGGTCAGTCTATCACTAGCCATTTCCATGTTTTTGTTTTATTTGGGGGAGGGTGGTAAATCTTATCCATCTGTGGTACTTATATGGGCCCCATAACTGTACTTTCAGAGCACTACGCACTCAGTCTTCGGTGGCATTGCGATGGCCGGGGGGAGGGGGTCCTTCAGTGCCAAAGACCGGAGCGAGTGAAGGACCTGACGCCGAAGTGCTGCTGAAGACCCGGAGCACCGCCGGGTGAGTACCAGGGGGTGGTGCCTTTTTTTTATCTCCGCTCCCCCTGTTTTTTCCACCTGACTACACCACTGCACACTCTTTAAGGTATTTATCCTCAGAACACCTCTGAGAAGTAGGTAACTATTATATAGGCAACTAATACCCTCCATCTCACCCCTTTTCACACTTGCTATCTGGTCACCCTATGGAGAGGTTACAGCTGTCTCGCAGCCCCTTTTCACCAACCTTACTCATGAAAAGGAGCCACAGTGTAATGGTCAATTGGGTTCCATATCTCTAAAGGAAAATGAACTGGAGCACAATTCCTCAAGTGACACGCTTAGCTAGCTAGCTATCTGCAGTGCAGTCAGCAGCCTTGTGAACCTGTACTCATGGAAGGGGTGGGGAGTGCATATGAGAGAGAGAAGGGGGTGTGTTGGGGGGTGTTTTTATACATCTGGGGGAGTGCATGGAGGAGTGATTATAGGAACAGCTATTGCACTATTTGTTTAGAGAAATCAAACTGACAGCAAAATAAACATTTCCTGAAACAATTACAGCAATTGCTAAACAAATGAAAAAAGGCTTGACTGATTAGGTCAGTGTAACTGATTGCCACTCTAACCAAGGCAGCCCCACAATTCAGGAATCCATGTACATGGGCAAAACTCAGATCTGTAATTGTCCATGGGGCCAGCCCCATCAGTGTTAATCAAGATGGAAGCCGTTGTACACAGATAGTGCAGGCATCTTTTACCATGTAGTCTAACCCTGCTCTAAGCCCTGTCTACATTATAATTTCCACAGTTGTTACCACTGGGAGAGCTGCCATTGGGGCAGATTATTACAATTTATTTGTATTATGAGAGCACATAGGGGCCAGCTGAGAACAGGGACCCATTGTGCTAGGTGTTGTAAAAAGACAACATAATCAGGCCTAACTGTTGTTTTCCTAGTGTACATAAAACCCTTTATAATGAAACCAATTTAAAATTTTGCAATAACACATCATCAGAAGCAAGCAGAGCTGTAAATGAGGGAATACAGGGAAGAGGGATATAGATTATAAGTTTTGCTAAAGCCTATTGTATGAGCTTTGCTGTCAGACTTTTATCATGCCCAACTCATATGGGTTATGGGTTTGTTTTTCATTTTGATCATCAGGGTTCGTTCCCTGTTCATAACCTGATAACGTGCATGAACAAATCAAAACTGCGTGCTCTTGTTCTTTTACTAGCATCAGCGCAGCATGGAAATGTCCCTGCTCCAGCTGGCTGGATGCTGCCTGTGTGTATTTAAAGCCCGAGTCACAAGGGCTGCAGGCACAGCACATACAATCCTGTTCCTTTTGGCCACTAGACTGACAAGTCTGGAGGACACATTCTGGCTTGAGAGAGAGAGAGAGACTTTGCTTAGCATTTCAGCTTGCATACCCAGGTCATCTCTTAGGAAATGCACTGAACGCAGATCAGCCAGGAGCGTGCATAGACAGTATGAAAGAAACACAGGAGCAAGACACTTGACCAGAACTGACTGCATGACAAAAAATCATTTTGCTCCTTCTGAATAATCTATGACTTTACCCTGGTTGAAAAGCCCCAATGGCCAAATTCATAGTTACCATATGGCCCCTTTGGGCCCGCTAAGCCAGTGCAAAGGGGTCAGAGTTCAGGCATAAATTCCCAGCACAGGGACCTCTCTGGCAGGTCTGTCCTACCTCCATAGAAGCCCTTACACCTATCCCACCACAGGCTGTGATAAAGGAAGAAGGGTGATGCATCAGAGGCAGGATGAGGCATAAGCAGGGTGTTCCTGTGCCCTAGCAGGTGTTCTTGTGGACAATTGCAGCAGTGGTGAAAATTAGAGAAACCCTCCGAGCTGCCCTAGTCTGCACGGGGGGCTGCACTGGCTCCCAGACAGCCCCTGAAAGGGGAAGGATGAGCTGCCTATCCTCTGTCCCTGACCTGGGGCCAGCCCTACTGCATGGAAATATGTGGGTCACACTTTTTAAATGGAACCTCTGACAGTGTGACCTGGGTTTGCTTCTTTAACTTAATGGGTGTGTTGGACCCATCACTCCCTACGGGGGCAGCTCTACTGGTGGCCACAGGAATGTTGACAGGGCACAGGAATGCGAGGCATCATCATGTCATCTCCTCTGAGTAAGGTTAGAGGAAAAGGAAGCATCAGAGGCAATACTCATCGGGTCTTGGTTTGGCCCATTTCCGCTGCCCCTTCGGGCCACGCCTCAGAGCAGGGGAGCTGGTGGTCAGCTGGGCTAGCCTCTGCCAGCTTCTCTCTGCCCATCTCATTAAAGGTACAGAGTCCTACTACAATAAAAACAGATTTCAAAACATGTATTACGAGAAAATCATTCCAAAATTGTGCTTAATATTTTAAGAGTTAAAAACGTTTCATGATTTCCACTCTCCACCACCCAAACCAATGAGCCTTTACTCCCAAAAGCCACAAAGACACCAGAGAAAGGTTAGGAAGCATAAAACACACACACATACTTCATCCATATGGACATTCCCTCCCCACATGCACCGCAGTACAGGCAGGGAGGGCTGGAGCTGCCTTTGCAGGGAAGCAGCTGTTTCTAATACATCCCTCAGCCTCCTGCGATCTGAAAGGAAGCATGCAGGAAAAAAGGACATTAGCAACTTATACAGATAGACAAAGCAATCATCCCAGCTCCCTACTTACTTCCTTGGGGAGGAATGCCTCTCCAAGCCCTCATGGGTTACCCCACTGTCCTGACAATCTGTGTCTTTCTTGGGGGGGCCCCACTACAGCAGGTGAACCAGGGAGACGGGGGAAGTGGCTATGCTGCATGGAGGGGCCTGGCTGGATCTCTTCTATTCACAACTGGGCCCAGACCACTCCCATCCCAGCATACTGTAGGGAGACCAAGAAAAGAGGGGGGAAAGCCCTTAGGTCAGCAAAAGAACCACCAAATAACAAAAAAATGTGAACAGCTGGACAACAAAAAATTCAGTCATTAGAAGCATCCAAGCGCCTTACCTCTTCCTGCAGCACCACCTAAAAGCAGCATCATAGACAACTGGTCCAGAGTCAGTCCTGCAGCAGCTTTGGGGAGAATCTGCTGTTATCCACAATGGGAGCATGAGGGCACATCCAGGACATGGCCCCTTGTCCTTCACTACGCATGCACCATCAGGAGAGAACCCCAGGCGTCATTCATTGGAACAAACCAAACATGAGCAGGAGGCAAAATAGACATGACAAACCAGACACAACATGCTTCTGCTCCTGGGGAAATCCAAAGAGCTGTGCTGGGAATTATGGGAGAGAAACAGCGCCCCACAGGCCCTGCAACAGAGTGCTTGGCATGTGGATGCACTGGTCTGTGGGTCCCCAAAGCAGGATGGCTCTGTGAAGGCACTGCACTGGCGTACTCATAGTGGGGCAAGGTGCAGTTCTATAGTGTAGACAAGGTAGTGATCTAGGCTGCACAAGATAATTTAAAGCAATTCCCCAAACAAATACTGCCTAATCTCTTAAAGGTTAGGTCAGGGCAACACACAAGACAAGTCTGGTGAGCAAGGGACAGCTCTTCCAGGATCACATTTAAATCAACAACATACTTGGAAAAAACATAAATATGTTGGGGAAAAATATGGGGAAAGGGGGAGGGAACTTGTAGAGGGTCGTTTTAATTTATAGTGACTTCCAGCATCCTTTGCAAAGAAATGGCTGATGGTGCAGTTTTTATTGTGTCTAGGAGTGATTACGTTGTGTGAGCAATGCCAGCTGCTGATCAGATATCTCTCTACTACATCTCTTTTATTATGGATTTACCAACAATGTGGTGGGCGTAGTACTTGTTTGACTGGTTTGTTATTGTATCTGCCCTTTTTCTTCTAATCATCATATCATTGGAATTCATATATTTCCAGGTCTTAGTGTGAGAGAAATAGAAGACATTCATAGAAGACCCACACAGAGCAAGAAAGACAAACGGACCCTTCCAGAAATTGACACACACTCTGAACATGGGCAGATGGCCACATCTGCACACTCCAAACCAGAAGTAGATATATTTGTAGACACATACGGGGAAGGACACGTATACATCAAACATACAGAGGAACATAATAAAACAAAAGAGGTGACAGACAGGATCAGACCAATGATCCATCTTGCCCAGTATCCTTTCTCCACCAGTGACCCATACCAGACCTTCAGGGGGAGTGTACAGAATAGGGCAATTGTGGAGTGATCCACCCCAGTCTTCCACTCCCGGCTTCTGGCAGTAAGATGGTTCGGATCACCCTGAGGATGATGCTGCATCCCTGACCATCTTGGCTAATAACCATTGAAGGACCTTTCCTTATCCAGTTCTTTTTTAACCCAGATGTATCTTTTGGCAATCACAGCATCCCATAGCAATGAGTTCCACCGGTTAGTTGTGCATTGTGGGAAAAAGTACTTCCTCGTGTTTGTATTAAACCTTCTGCCTATTGAGTTCATCCAGTATCCCCTGGTTTTTTGTATTGTGTGAAAGGATCGATAACACTTCTCTATTCACTTTTTCAACACCGTTCACAATTTTATAGACCTCTATCACACACCCCTAGTCATCTCTTTTCTAAGGTAAACAGCACTAATGTTTTTATTTTTTCCTCATATGAAAGCCATTCCATAGCCATGATCATCTGTGTTGCCCTTCTCTGAACCTTTTCCAATTCCACTATATCCTTTTTGAGAGGGAGCAACCAGAACTGAAAGCAGTATTGACCATGGATTTCTAGAGTGGCATTATGATATTTTCTGTCTTGTGTTCTATCCCTTTCCGAATAGATCGTAACATGCTATTAGCCTTTTTGACCACTGCTGTGCATTAAGGTGAGGGTTTCATAGAACTAGCTGTGGTGACTCCAAGATCTATTTCTTGGGTGGTAACAGCTAATTTAGATCCCATCATTGTATATGTATAGTTAGGATAATTTTTTCCAATGTGCCTTACTTTGCACATCAGTATTGCATTTCATCTGCCATTTTGTTGCCCAGTCACCCAGTTTTGTGAGATCCCTCTGTAACATTTCACAGTCTGCTTTGGATTCAACTATCTTGGATAATTTTGTACCATCTGCAAGCTTTGCCATTTCATTGTTCACCTCCTTTTCCGGATCATTAATGGAATATGTTGAACAGCACAGGTCCCAATGCAGATCCTTGTGGCCTCCATGACCATTCCCCTCTCTCCATTGTGAAAACAGACAATTTATTCCCAACCTTTGTTTCCTATCTTTCAACCAGTTACTGATCCTGAGATGACCGTCCATGTTATCCCATGCCTAGTTAATTCCCTTAAAAGCCTTGGGTGAGGGATCTTGTCAAAGGCTTTCTGAAAAAATCCCTTTCTGAAAATCTAAGTACACTGTATCCACTGGCTCACCTTTATCCACATGCTTGTTGATTTCCTTAAAGAATTCTAAGAGATTGGTGAGGTATGACTTCCATTTACAAAAGCCCTGTTAACTCTTCCCCAACAAATTGTGTGTCTATGAGTCTAATAATTCTGTTCTTTACTATAGTTTCTACCATAGGAAGATACACACACACACACATACAAAACACAAGGAAAGGTACTAACACAAACACACAGAGGGAAGGGGTCATTCACCCACCCAGCCTACACAGTCATTCACCCTCTAAACAGATACTAGACTCTTTCTTTTTTTCCTTCTGGTTATTTTGCAAAACAAAACACGCTCCTAACTATAACCCTCTGGGTTTGCTCTCCTTCAGAGATCTGGTAGTTTGGCGTAAACTAAACGGATGTCCTGATCTCCCTGTGGAGATTTACATTTCCTTCTCTTTTTTCTGCTGCCTTCCTTCTTATAAGGAGTCTTGAGCGACACGTCCTCCCAGCCTCTGAAACTATTTGGCCAACCGGGTGGGGTTTCTCTCTCGCTCGCTCTCCCTCTTACCGCATTGCAGAGCTAGCTGGGGATTAATTACTTTTCAAGGAGCATTCAAAAAACAACAAAAACCATCCTATCTCTTCCAGGCAGCGACTAAGTTAATTTTTTGCAGCCCACAAACACAAGTTATTTTTAAGATGAGGAAATAGGATCTAAACCTGCGGAGATTATATCTTTTTCCTTTCCATTCAGATTCCTGTTTAACTGCGTGCTCTCAGATTATTTGAAGAACATTTTGGAAATGGAAAACGGGGGACTTCTGTTAACGATTCCTTTATTCCCGGAGTAGTGACCTATGAAATTGACATCAAAGGAGATTACATGTATTAAAATGCTTCTAACCTATTGAAGATCAACCGACGCGATATATTGGCAGGGTGTTTTTATTTGTAACTAATGAAGATGTTTTGGCCACTTACACTTGTCTCCCTTAAATGTACAAATCTCAATGGGAAGATGGCATCGTGTTAATTACACTAATCAATCCCCATATTTTTTGAGTCCTAGGGTTTTGAAGCAAGCCTGTTTCGCGAATTCATTTGAATTCAAACAGTAACATATTTAGACCTTTTATTTCGTTACAAGCTCCCCCCCCCCGCTAGGAAAAATGAACCAAGATGTCGAACAAACAGCGAATCTGATTCTGTGGGCTTTACTCACAGAAAATGTCTTGTGAAATCAATAGGAGATTTAGGTGAGGGCTGCAGTATGGGTAAAAATATTTTAAAGTATTAAAATAATGATAAGCAAGATGTCCAGCTTCCAAAACAGAATTTCCATCGGTTAGAAAGAAATCAATTAGGTGATTAACCCTATGAATTAGTTGTTCTGATTATCAGAGTGACTATTATTATGCAAGACGTTTAGAATGTCCACCTGTTACTAATAATTTAATTCGGTAATTAGGAATAATGTATTTCTATAATGTTATTGTTGGTGTAGCTATTATTATTGGCCATCTGACCTACAGTGTAATTTTGTAAAAAGCACATGAAAGGTGTGTGATCTTGTTATAGTTAAAAGAAATTAGGGTGGGGGAATTAACTTCTCTCTCTTTTTGAAATCGGTGATTTCAAGTAGAGGGTCAAAAGAGAAAAAAATATGCTTAGCCCTTCCCCCGCCAACAAGATCCAAGCTCTTCACAGGCTGGGTACAGTTGGGAAAGGGTCGTGATTGGCTCAGAGTGATTTTGTTAAGGAAAATGAAAAGGGGGACTTGTGGCACCTTAGAGACTAACACATTTATTTGAGCATAAGCTTTCCTGGGCTACATGCATCCGATGAAGTGAGCTGTAGCTCAGGAAAGC
Organism: Lepidochelys kempii; assembly: GCF_965140285.1. Taxonomy (NCBI): domain Eukaryota; kingdom Metazoa; phylum Chordata; order Testudines; family Cheloniidae; genus Lepidochelys; species Lepidochelys kempii. The sequence continues at coordinate 23,275,940 of NC_136392.1, read as the reverse complement.
TTACGCTCAAATAAATGTGTTAGTCTCTAAGGTGCCACAAGTCCTCCTCCTCTTTTTGCGGATACAGACTAACAGGGCTGCTACTCTGCAATTTGTTAGGGAAGGCTCCGGTGCATCTCTCTAATAGTAGCTCTTTAGGGGCTTTTCTGTCTGCTCTGTAGCTACAGTGGGAGGGCTGGAGCTCATTATCTGCCAACCAGTTCGCAGAATTGGTGGGTTGAGGACATTAAATATCCTCAAGGGGTCTCCCCAGGGAGCGTCCCCGGCGTAAAAAGCTCCCGGGGTAGGCTCAGGGTAATTATTTAACCAGCAAAAATGACAGCAAGGGCGACCTGCCTGGGCGCCGGTGTAAAAGGAACCCCTTCCTAAAATCGCGTTGTTTCTGGGCTGAGAGTGGAGCAGGATTCGCCGCAGTACAATTACAGTAGCCTGAACACAGGCGTCTAGCCCTTGTGAAGAGTCAGCGACCCTGGCACTGTTCGGTTACCTGCCGCAGCCCAGCCTGGCAGCTGGGAATGAAACGGCAAATCAGGAAGAGGGCAGGGGCTTCGCTCTTGACTTCAGGGGGCGTAACCCACACTCCTTTAGTTGATCGGGGTGTGGCGTGAGTCCCCTTTGTGTGCGGTCTGGGCTAGTGTTTTACTGGGTGGACCCCGTGGCAGCTGAGGCCATGGCCGCCTCTCCTGTAAGGGCTGTGTCCGAAGCTGCAGAGCGTGGCGAGGTTTCCCAGCCTCGCAGTCACTGCTGCCACGCTTTCTTCTCGCAGCCCCCAGCCAGCAGCCTTCCCCCGGGCAAACCTCCCAGTCGCACGGGGCACGACTGTGCAAATCAGTGGGAGTGGGAGAAAAGGTCATACATGGTCATTGGGGCCGCTGTGAGGGGAGTGGGGAGGGCTGGCCCTTTACTTTCTTCTTTCCTTTATTTTTTTCATTCCTTCTCTGGCTTGCTTTCTCTTCCTTGTTTCAAAAGCTAAATAAAGAAGGCATCTTCCCTTCAGCCACTCCTAACCCTGCCCTGACACCTGCGTACTCCTCCTCTATCGCTCATGATGTTGGTTAGACTTCTCCAACCTGCAGTTCCTATAACAAACCCAGGCCAGCCACAGTCGTTATGTTTTTTCTTTATTGTTTGATATATTTATGTACCACATTGTACGTTAAAGATAAATCTTCTGATATACATTTTTTTCATCTTATTTACCACAGTTACACCACACGGACATTTGAAACAGCTGCACAGATCTGGTGGATTGCACAGAATGAGTTTTGTCTTGTTTTTGTGCCCTGAACGCTTTCAAATCCAACAACTTTTTGTTAAATTTAGCTGTCATGATTATTTAAAAAAAAAATAAAGAGAACTGAACTCCAGGTCTGTGATTGCAGCTGGAGGCAAAAGGTCTTGGTCAAATGGGATTACTGGATATGAGTTAAAATGGAAGAATTCAGGATATGTATTTATTATATTACTACAATGTAAACATTACATCTCACTGGGATCCTTGGTCACCAGCTGTTACCATTTTGACTGTTTGGGCGTTCATACAATCTAGGTCTTGTCTACATCTCTGTAACCACCCTTCACAGGGTATAAAATAAGGCAACCTCCCTGACCCCACCCACTGCTCAATATCTACTTTTAATTTTACACAAAAACAACCCAAATCCATTGGGTTGACAACTGTGTTTCAAATCTTGCAACCCTGACTTGCATAATATTTGTAAGACTATTACCTTGAAAATCATTTCTAGATAGGGCATTTTACAACCCTACAAGATATATTCTAAAGAAAATTCAGACCATTGTTTAGAGGGTAGGAGGGTTGTCAGATATTTTCCTTCAAATACTTTCTAAAAAAAGAAAAAATATATTGAAATCTTAGCTTATTAAAATGACTCCAGGGCAAAGACTTTATTTTATTTTATTTTTTAGGTTCTATTATGTACTTTGTTGGATGCACATAACTAAAATAATGAATCTTTTCTTTAAAAGGATACATAATTGTTTGGCTATGTGGATGTTCAGTGTAATTCTCTTTTAATGCAACCAGTTCTGGCCACTCTTTAGTCTTCTACGTTGGAACTGTAAGCCTCAATGAGGCCTTCTAAAGAATGGATGAATCCAGACACGCTGCATATACCACCTATAACAAAAATGGCGACATCAAAGAAAACATGGTGCCACATGAGCTTCCTCCACAAGAGCTTGAGGTGGAAGAGACTTGGGAGCAGGAAACAGAGGCCTGCACCTGTGAGGCTCCCTGTAAGACCCATCAGGAGGGCAAAATGAGGGACATAAATAGCCATTAACAAGGTGAAAACTACCAGGGCACACCTGAGGGTGAGTCCCCAGGACTTGAGCCTCCCATCACCCCCATAACAGTTAGGAAAGACCGCCCTGTTTCCATCCTGGAAAAGGGACTTCTCCAGGACTTCCACAGCTGCAAAGAAGGGCAATGGGTAGGAAAGCAAAGCTTTGGCCACCAAGAAAAGGTTGACTACCGCCCTAATGGTGGAGGGCAAGTTGTCTGTGATGACTTCTTTAGTCTCATCAGCCCAGGTCAGATAGGCTACCAAGGCAAAGAGTCCCTTGAGAATACAAGCTGCTATGTGAGTCCAGTTCATCATGCAATGAAACTCCTTGGGGTGCTGCATGTTCCCCTCTAAGGAAGGCAGAAAGATCTGGGAGGTGTAGCTGAAGACGATGATGCCAATGGAAATGGGGAACTTCTTCACATCAATGTAAAACTTGACTTTGTCCCAAGCCCAGTCGCGTGCTCTGGAGAGACAGTAGGCAATCACCAAAATGTTGATCACAAAGTGGGCTAAGGTGCAGAGCAAGCTGAATTTCGAGACAGCCTTGAGGTTCTTCAAGAAAGCACAAGGCAGGAGCACAGCTGTGGCAATGATAGACCAAGATTTCTGGGAGACAGGCAAGTTTGGGAAGCTATTGTACATCAGGTTCCCACTGACCACCACATAGAGAATACAGGTCATGACCAGCTCAATGATCTGAGCCACATTCACAATCCTCCCTCCAAGCTTGGGAAACCTGGGAGCACAGCAAGCGTTTGCAATGTCGACATAGGAGTCTCTCACCCTGACTATCTCCCCATCTTCATTCTCTTCGTAAAGACAGGCAATAAGGATTTTCCCAGTGTAGCAGCAAACTACTGCAGCGAAAATAATTAAAAAGAGTCCTAGATATCCACCATGAAGGATAGCATAGGGCAGGCCAAGAACAAACATCCCCTAGAAAGAGACAAAATTGATACTGTATTGTTCATTTTAGCAAGAGACCACACACACAGCAGCAAGATCTCTCTCACACACACACACACACGATTTTATTCGATGCAATCAGATCACAAACCAACAGCATGATCCTGCTTCATATAATCAGGTATGAGAGAGAAATTAAAAATGAAATTGGACAAGGATTCCTGCTTCACTTGTCCGTCTAGAACTCTTTTTAAATGTCTGTATATTTCCTGAGCCGCTAAACTGAACTGAAGACAAGCATTTTAATTTAAAATAAAACCACATTTGATCAGAATTTGTTAAAAATCTGTATTCGGAAGGAAAGGCAGAGAAGTTAGTCATTTCAGAATTGGAAAAGGAATACTCCTCACTACTCCTCACGATTTCATAAAACATTCACTCTATTATTATTTTATTATTGTTGTTATTATTACTATTTCAATTTCCCAACCTCTGACTATCTCCTATCAACCTTTTAATTCCCCACTCAAACATATAAGACACTGAATCTGGTCTCGATCAAAACAGAGACCCCATTTTAAGGGGCAACTCTGGGGAAAGGTTTGGAAATATTCATGTAGCCAGATTAAAAATCATTGGGCTGCGTCGCCACTTACAACACACACTCTCCGTGGTGCAGTTGCTTTTGACACACTGAGGATGTCCCTGCATTTGAGAGTGCGAGTTGCTTGGAGGGTGACACCTTTAAAAGTCTCTAGCTGCTCTCCCACAAAGGACTCATTTCCCATTTGAAATGGCCTATAATCCCGTAAGGAAACACGCTTTATCTACAGGATCATTCTGGAGCTAGAAAGTTGTGGGGACGGGGGGAGAGGGGGCGCTTGCTACGACAGGCAAACCCACCGCTGCTGTTCTCTTCGTGTGCATGGTGCCCAGAGGGAAGGGGTCCAAGGGGGAGAGCACTGGTCTGGGAACGTTATCAGTACAAATGAACTACCAGCCGGAAGCGTTTTAATAAGAGATGAGAGACTCGTCAAACCGCTCCGGTTTTATTTGCGACGGGTAATCATTTCGGGGTGAAATGGGTAATATCCCACTATCCAGGCAGCCACAGAAGGAGGCTGGGGGTTGGGAGGGAGGCACTAAATCCCCTCAAACCCCAAATGAAAATCAGTCACAAATACCCATCTCACGTTTCCAGCGGTGACTCTCCTGGCGAGTCAGGACTTTGGGAGAAAACAGCGGCAATGGGCACCCCACCGTTCTCAGGTGCGCTCATTCGCTTGCATAGCGCCCCGGTGAGACACTTTATCGCGCAGTGACCACGCCATTGTGGCTGTTCCCGTGATTTCTACCGAAACAGGAGAGAGTTGGCAAAAGCCACGCGCTCCTTCTCATTTTTAAACTTTACTGGGCGGCTTGCCATGTTGGGTGGAGTGGAAAAGGGGATGATCGGGTTTGTTTGTTTTTTTTAATTTCTTTTAGTAATTTACCCCCGAGCCCAAACCGAATTGACTCCGTCAAACCATAAAGGCAAGCATAGGGGAGTGGGCTGCATTCCATATTTGCACCCTCTGTTGGCCTGAGCTCTCTGTTCGCACAAGCGTTTTGCACCATCAACATACAATTCCCGAGAGGAAAAAGCGCATACAACTGGGGGTGGGAGGGGCTGACATGTTTGTGTAACAAACACGATCTGAAACGATGTTGTGAGTTTGTGTGAGTGTGTAAACACCCGCACCTCACACACAGAGACCCCCAACGCATGTGCCTGCCATGTCTGGCTAGTATGTTTCACGGTTCTGCGCCATACTATAGGCAGCAGGGAGATTTCATCCTCCCCCCCCCCCCGGTTATTATGATGACCCTTATTCCCTAGACATGCCTGCAAAGGTAACCTGCAGCACTGGGGGGCGTGCAGTGAGATGGCCCCCTCCCCATTACCTGGATTGCGTTGGTGACATTCCACCCAGCTTCCCAGGCCGTGATCTTTGGCTTGCCTTGGCCGGAGAGCTCCGAGCATATGCCCTCGTCCTTGGAGGCGGACGGGGGCAGGGGACCCGTGCCATCCCTTTGGTAATGGATATCCCCTTCTAGGGGAGGCTCTGCTCCTTCTTCGCTGGCGTCCGACTTTAAGATGTCCATCTGAAGCCCTTGCCTGTGCTCCATGTCCAGGTCATCGCAATGAACAAAGCCCACCGCCTCTTCATCGGTCGCCGTCTGGAAGCCCATCCTCGCAAACATGCCGCTCACTTTGGCCTGGGACTTGTTGGAAACCGAGGTGGCGACGTTGGAAAGCTTGCTCCGGATCAGAGTGGCCATGTTGACTGACTGGCTTGGGAGCCTCTGGCCACCAAGAAGCCGGCGATCCTCGGCACCAGGCGAGAAAGTTCTGCTACTCCGGGGCTGGCAAAGCCGCTATCTCCACTTCCTACCGCAGTTGGACCTTCTCCCCTTCAGTGTCCCCTGGAGCATGACCCCGCTCGGGTTGAACTCCTTGGCACCTCCCGATCCACACTTCGCCCTCTTCCTTGTGCATATAGACTGGGGAGTGAAGTAGGGTCGAGGAGGGGTGGCGGGTGGGATCTCTGCAGTGCTGGGAACGGGGGTCGGCGGTGTGGTGCCCAGCCTGTGCTCCAGAATATCCCCGTCCCCTCTGAGCAGCAGAGACGCGGGTCGGTTGTCTCCAGCCTCAGTGATGCCAGTCCAATGCAGAGGAGCCTAAGGGGAGAAAGGCAGGGGGACGTGGGATGATCACCAGATTGCCAACGCAAGCCTTTTGCTGTGCACACCACGTCTCCATCCCAATGCGCCCATCTATCAGAAAGAAGGGGAGAGGATTGCTGCATTTCTGAGGGAGGTACCACAGTCCTCATCAAAGCCCTTCTCCCCCCCCCCTTTACACAGCAACACCCACACCTTCTAGGCTCTGCCATCCACACTGCAGAGGGAAAGGGATAGTTGGCGGTGGAAGGAGATAGGGGGGTAGTTCCCCCTCACTGATTTATATGTACATCTATATTTGTTTATCTATCTTCCCAAAGGAGCCGCCTAGCCCTGATTTGGGAGCCGATTTTCGCTGGCAAGACAGGGACCCAAAGAAAACCCCCACTGGAGGCTGGGAGCTTCCGCTTCCATCGTCTTGTCTCTCGAACGATTCCTGGGTGTAATTAATTTTGCTAGGAATCCGTGGATCATTTTCTGAGCCACATATAGACAGAACACTCGTGCCATCCCGGCCAAAATACGGTGTAATGCACTACAGCCGTATATGGGAAGCACAGACACCCAGATTTAAACGGCTACATACCTTCTTTCTATATTGTATAGCTAGATACAGACTCCTTGTTATTATATGTATATCATCCCTCTCTATGTACCCACACAGATCCCTTCTTATTGTCCATATAGTTTATATCTACAGTTTAAATATAGATTTCTCATTATATGTATATTCTATATCTATATATGCACATACAGATTCCTCCCTATTGTTCATCTATTTTATATCGAGATATAGATTCTCATTATAGGTATATTCATATTTATATAAATGCAGATTCCTCTCTCTTGCCCATATATTTTAAATCTAGATTCAGATACAGATTCTACTTTTGTATACATAAATTCTATAGCTGCATGTAGGTACAGATTTCTCCTTATCGTCCATGTTCTATAGCTACAGGGGCCCATGTAGAAACCACCTTATTACATATAGATGTATAATATACTTTAATTTTGTTTTCAAACGCTTACATTTATTTTTAATGCAACAGCCTTAAAATTATTCATTATTTTTATTTAACATATTTCCCTGGGCAAGAGATTACCCGGTATGGTGAAGAACTGAATAATCAGTCACTTTGCTATTCCATTTGGGGAAACCTATAAGGAAATCTATACCCTTTTAAGGGAATGCGTAATTTTAGAGCAGTGTTGCTTAGGGGATGCCATCTTCCTTTCCTCCTGAATACCTGGATAGGGTTTTTATTTCTATTTTATTTTATCAAGATGTTAAATGCAAGCTGTAAAAATCCACTTATTCTTTGCTGCTTTCACAAGACACAATATATATTTGATTTCTCTAGCAACTGAAATGATTTTTTAAAAAACTAACTTTTTTATTAAAGATAAGCAGAATTGTCGACACTACAGATTATTTTCCTACTTAAGTGTTAAAAGATAGGTGACTAATACAAATCTGATTGAACTGAGAAAAGGAATTGGATGTGGAATTAAGATGAAAACGACTAGAGGCTGAAGAAATACATCCACCACTTCTGGAGAGATGGAATTATATGTTAATAATAGGAACCAGTTAAAACAGGGATTTAATAGGCTACAGTGTAGCTGAATTGAACCAATAAGAACTGACACTAATTAGAGCTTCACCAGAATAAGAAAAACTAGTTATTTTATTATTGTTGTTATGTGCGTTGACAATTGTATCCTAATTTCCTTCTGTGATGTTCCTTTTTGGTGATCCTCTGTGCTGACCTGGGTGCGAAAGGTCAAAGAGAACCCAAACAATGATGCTTATTTATAGCAAACGATTCTCTGCAAAAGAAGGAAGGCCCTGCGGTGCATGAGCAAAACAGGGCTCATCTCTGCCTTTGCTTTGGAGAAGGAATTATTACAAATCATTGCACAAATAGGTCGAGAAAGAGGAGCGCTGCCCATCTTTGATCCATATTTAGAACATGCGTTTGGAGCTATGGAATTATCAAGTCGCAACTAGAATTTAACTTACATTTTTAAAAATCTCCCTAAACATTTCTGATCACAAATTTAGGTGTGATTTTTAAAATCGATTAACGGCTATTTCCCCCCCCCCACACACACACACACACACCCTACCACTAAAAGAAAAATTATTTTTCTTTTAATTCAACAAGATTTTAATATGTTCTAACATAGGATGGAATTTGTTGTCGAAAATGAGGTGGGAAAGGCATGTCTGGGGTTGTCCGGTTCATCCAAACCATATTTCTTAAACCCAACCCTGAGTTCTCTGATTCCCAAAACAGCATAGATCAAAGGGTACCAATTAACTTCATAGGACTTTAACTTGTGAAACTGACTTGAGCTGTAGTAAAGCCCTGAGAATTTTCCACATAATCCACAGAACGAAACAGCTGATAATCCAACAAATATATTGTCTTTTGCTGGACTGTCAGCTCCGCTGCAATTTTTCCACCAGTCAGATAGCAAAGGAGTGGAAGAAACGATTAATTATATAGTAATTTGATGGTTTTTCCAATGCCACTTAAAATATCTTGTTCCTTTCCTCCAGTTTATAATTGTTCATTAGCATAAACGAAAGAAATAATTCTATTTGATTTTTTAAAAAATCTAATGTATCGACTAGCTATTAATTACTTATTATTTACAAACCTTAGGGAGCGTTAAACTAGCGATCCTATTTATTCTCTATTGAAAATAAACATCTGTGAAGAATGTAGATACTTGAAACTAACCTCTGGCTTCCCTCTTTGTTTCTCCGGTCCTTTTGGCTAGAAATGGCAAGCAGACTCCTGGTGCTAACAAAATATTTCTGTGAACGCCCCATTAGTGGACTTTAGCTATTTCATCAAATGGCGAAAGCCCCATTTTTCCCATTAAGTGCTTTTAGTTGTATGATGTCAGTTGCACCTCCCTCACCAGAAAGCCACCAGCCAAATAAACCCTGGCCCAGCTCCCATCCCATCCACACCAAACCTAGGGCAGCCCTGACAGACACGGATGCAAATAAACAAACTCAACCCGGGACACGGCTAATTGTAGAGTCAAACAAACAGGGGGCCAGTGTAATGGGGTTTCCCCCTCGCCGATTAATTTCTCCAGCTCTTTGTTTGAACCCAGATTCCCATCGTTTAAAGAGACCACACTGGCAATCGAAGCAGGATTGGGGGGGGGGGGAGGTTCTGGGACCAAAACAACCACCCGTGTTTGGAGCTACTGGGGGGATTTTCGAGAGGTAAAAGCAGGGCGCTGAGTATCAGGGAGACTGGGGCTATGGCTCAGGGCTGATGTACTGAGTCCAGTAAGCAAGGCTAGATGCCGAAACATGCCTTGCACAGCAGACACGGCTCGCTGGTCCCTAACACAGCACACGCCTTGCCTCCGTCTCCGAGCCCGTTACTTCTTCCCCCTCTTGCGGGGCATTAAGGACGCAGGGTGAATTCCTGACTCCTGTGATGTCAATGGCAAAGCTCCCATCGACTTCACTGGGGACAAGCTATATCCCACGGTCTTCCTCTTACACAGCATCATCATGTGCCTTATAGATAAACAGATGCATCTCTCTGCATACACTAGGGAACCAGGAGTTTGTGTAATACGAGTTTGCTTGGTCACCCAGACAAGTCTCCCTTTCCCTGGTACAGAATAATACAAGCACATCTCTCTCCTTCGCAGCCAGGGTTTGTTTCACTAACAGTCCCGGTCCTGTTCCCTGCAGCATCGGCTCCAAAGAAGGATGAGTCCAGATAACTAACTCGCGCCTCTGTGCAGCTCTGCATTGTTACCAGGGAACAGAAACCAGGGTAACAGCAGCCTCCGAACTAAGCTCCCGTTCCATCCACACTGGGTTGGTGTCGAGTCCTCAGTGCCTGAACTCCTCGTAAAATGCCCATTTGTATAAACCGCTCCCTGACACAACGCGGACCGAAGCTAAGAAACGATACACAGATTCCTCGAGTACAACTTGCCACCCCTATAAATTACATCTTTAAATGTAATCTGGATTTCCTAAACTGAGTTTAATTTTTTTTTAAATACAACTAAATGTAAAGTCCATCACCAGCTAAATGTTTTGTTTGGTTGTTTGTTTTTTTACATACCGACACACGGCACTCCGCTTCACTATGTTTAAATTCTACAGCAAAAGAAAACAAAAATCTTAAAAGGCAGTTTGCCTCTGAATAAAACTGAAAAACAAGCAACAAACTAACAGACAAGCAATACCTCCCCTCGAGGAAAAAGTCCCGATTTACAACAATCCCCACTGAAAATGACTCTTCCCCCTCCGCCCGCCCGCCCCCACCCCTCATACCGGAGAATTCTGTCACAAGAAATTTTAACTTCCTCCTGGCTAGTTTGTGGACGTGCCTGAGTGAGTTTCCCCAGCAGCTTTCTTTAATGGATTTCTGTAAAACCTACCCTAAACTTTTGCCATGGTCTAAAGAATGGATTCAAGATATAACTGAAAAGAAAAGAAAAGAAGAGAAGAGAAAAGAAAAGAAAAGGAAAGAAAGAAAGAAAGAAAGAAAGAAAGAAAGAAAGAAAGAAAGAAAGAAAGAAAGAAAGAAAGAAAGAAAGAAAGAAAGAAAGAAAGAAAGAAAGAAAGAAAGAAAGAAAGAAAGGCAAGCTGCAGAGAAGAGTTTTGACGTTTACCTATGCTTCTCTCTTCATCTTCGCCGGCAGTGCATTATTCCACTAGAAAGTGGGGGATGGATGAGTACCAGGGACAGCACAGAGAGAGAGAGAGAGAGACTGAAAAGAACTACGTCTACGTCACTCATGCTTCCCCCCCTAACTAATCATTATCCCCAAGCAGGATGTTACATCTAAACATTGCCCAAAGGTTAGCAGGTCTCCGGGGTGCATTTGATCCGCAACTAATTTCCGAACGGAGCTAAAGCAGAGCAAATAACAATTCCTAAGTCCCTGCTTCACAAAGACGGAAGGGTTTCCATTGGTTTTTTTTTTTTTTTTTTTTTTTGTACGTTGCTTGGCTATATAAAAACAAAGACGTGAGTGCTTTCTGGAGCCTCAGTCACACCGGGCGCTGTCTGGAAGGGTCTTCCTTTCCACCCCTTGTATTTAAACAAAGCGCATCCCCTTTCCAGCCTCAGAACAGGGCGAGTATCTGTTCCTAAAGGGAAAGCTGACGCTGACCAGCTTGTCTGCTTTGACGGTAAGTTCTCGCTGAGCCTTGCCAATGTGCCAGGAGATCTGATGGGAATGGAACTGCCTGGCAAAGCCTTCCATGGGTTAAATACACTCGCCCTTATCTACACAGCCCAGGCACGGTGAGATTTGCAGTTGCGGCTCCTGATTTAATAACCTGGGGGGAAACGCTATTCATGACTACAAATCCTGGGGGCAGAGGAGCCCATACAAAGCAGGATTCCTCCTACAGCTGCTCTATGCACCGACTCTCCTAATATGAACTGCAGATGGGCATAGCTACGCACAATCACCTTGCAAATGGGCTCTCAGCCTGGAAGCAGTTCTTATTCAGGAAGGGAAACTGGAAAGATACAGGGCCCGGTGCAAAGTCAACGGGAGCCTTTCTACAGTTCTGTGTTGCAAATTTTTCAAGGGGTGTCTACGAGAGGAGAGGTTGTGCAAGCCCTTTGCTCTCTGCCTCAGTTTACCCCCCTGTAAATTGGGCATTATAATGGGATTTACCAAACCCCAAAGGGTGCTGTGAGCCTGAACTAAAGGCTGCAAAGAGTTTGGAGAGCCTCAGCTGAAAGATTCCATATTCAGGGTGTGATCACGCATCTAACCTGCTCCCAGTGCAACATACAAGAGATTTAGGTCTTCAGAAAATTAGACCTCAGCACACTGGCTCTGGTTATTTGTGTTCCACTTAGGAGCTAATCCTATAGTAATTTCTCCAGTCAAATAAATATACTGAGAGGTCAATCCTCAATTCCTTGCACTTCCCAAACTCCAATTGATTTGAACTGGAGAGTTGGGTGAATCACCACTGCAAGATCACAAGGTGTGTATAAGTTTTCACTTGAAAATGATTAGTTTTGCTTTGATTTCATTTTAGCTGATTGGTGTACTAGATGGGTGAGAGACCCCATGTGACCAGAGAGAATTGTGGGTACTTGAAGGTGCGACTGATAGCATTTATGTGTAGTGAAAAAGCAACTGCCCTGTAAAATGTGTACCTACTCTGTACTTAGACATAGGAATGTATGTTTTGAAGTTAAGTGACCAGGGTGCATACAGCACTTGTCACATAAAGTCAACCACAGATATCTCCTAATTCTTAGTCTAGGGCAAAAATTGTGATATCTCGGATAGTATTCTGAGGTAACTGTTAGCAACTGCTGATTTTAAGGCCACTATTGAAATCAATAATTGTATCTATATTTATATATGGGTGTGGGTGTGTAGATTAGACCACAGAGGTCTGAAATGGCAAAGATTTACCAACCCATTGAGAAAAACTTGTACAGTATCTAGCTATCCCTCTGGTATTGTAAACATGCACCTTCTTGTTCTAAGCTTTCAGACATGAGTGGCTGTACAGTACAGAAATTCATTCCAGTTCTTTCTTCCCTCTCCAGCCCCCATTCCTCCACCTCAACAGAAGCCTTGGAGGTAAATTCTGACAGGATAATAAAGAGTTGCACAATACACTATAAAAAGGCAATTAGGTAAACTGCTGGATTGGGACAAGCCTTTGTGACCGGGTTAATAGCTCTGAACAGAGCTGGGAATTTCAAGAGGGTAGAGAAGGAAAAAGACGCTGATATATCAGTGTGCTTTGGGCTGGGGGGAGGGAGTCGGCAATAGTCACCTAACTACATCTGCATCATTTGTGGAGGAGATGTATTGATAGTCTTCTTCTGAGGAGAAAGCCCTGTGAAATTCTACCGTATGTCCCTTCACGGGGGTAGATCTCTTGTTTGAACTCTGCTATAAAAGTTTATGGTGGAATCTGAGGGCACCTGTATTTGTATTATAAAGTTCTTTTTTACTAGCATTCCAGGTTATGGGATAAAAAGTTAGTGAAAGAACTGACCGTTTCCCTCAGGAACACACTACATCTGAGTCTTGCCAAAAGAAGTCAGTACCATTGCCCATCATCTAGTATCATAAAGCACAGAAATGTGGAATAACTACTACTGAGGTAAACTCAAGCTTCTGTTATTATGAATGAATTTTCATCAGCATAACATTAGCCTGGAGCAATGCAAGGGTTGGCTATAGTAGAACCACTCTGTGAGTGGCTAGATCCTTACCATCAGGACCAAATCCATCATCTTATGGTTTTTCAGAAACAAAAAATAGACACTTGCAGTCAGTAAAGGACATAAATTCACACCATGTAGAGGTTAAGCACAGGAGTTTATTACATACAGCGCTGACAGAGGGTCACCTTTCTTATTAGCCTTAGAGACACTGTTAATTAATTGATTACAATGAAATATATGGATTTTTTATGGGCGGGGAAAGTGATGGGGTAGGCAGTTTTACTTTTTTGGATGGGTTTAGCAGCAAGACATGATAGCATAGTAGCCAATGGTTAAAGGTTACATAATGTTTTTATTTATGGTTTTAAGTTGACAAATTAATGTTTAATTAGTACTTTAATAAATGTATTAGTATAAAATATATATGTTGCATTTTGATTTGTGGTCCATAGGAATGAAGTAGCTCCTTTGATTGTTCAACAGATATATATTTAGGGGTAAAAGCAAAGAAACAGTGAAAGTATATGACAATAAAGATTGTTTTTTAAGTTGTTTATTTGTGTTTTAAGGCAGGCATTGGTCCCTAGGAAAGGGAGGTGGGAGGACGCCAAATTTTATACTGACATGCTTGAACCTTTTATAAACTCAAGGTTGGATGTGTGGGAAGAACATCTCCCTACAGAAGAAACTAACACAACATAAACAGGGCTTCTTTGTTCTATTTGCAACTTTGAATAAGACACAATTATTGCCCCCAGCATCTGGTGTTTTGCTAAGCAGGCATATTTTAGGAAAAGCAAGGTTATTTTTGGTTATTTTGCCTTTTGTTTTAGCTATTACTAGGCCTCTGGCCTCTTGACCAAACTCTGGACTTTGGGCCTGTACACAAATCCATATACCAGATTATTACATTAGCAATGGATTTTAACCCTTCAGTCAGAATCACCATTATTTTAGGTTAAGACAATAGCATAAGAAGAAAAAACAAAAAGTAAAAGCTCCATGAGAAAGAGCACATAGTGCGTGTCTTCTTCTTTTAACAATCTGCACAGAACATAATAGAGGGCATACTGGCTCATACCAATGGTCCATCTAGCCCAATATCCTTTCTTCAGACAGTGGCCAGTACCAGATGCTTCAGAGGTAATGAACAGAGAAGGGCAGTTATCAAGTGATCCATCCCATGCCATCCAGTCCCAACTTCTGGCAGTCAGAGATTTAGGGACATTCAGAGCATGGGGATGAATCCCTGACTATCTTGGTTAATAGCCAACTGAACACAAAAATGACTGCCTGACTCTGTAAACAGCAAAATTCTTAAGATTTATAAAGGTGCAGTACAGATAAAACAAAGATATAACAGATGCATAACTAAAGGCATCACGGTTTTAGATCAGTATCTCTCAGGATTTAGCCTGGTAGGAATTTTGCCTGAGTAAGGACTGAGGAAAAACTGAGTAACATCTTTCAGATTTGACCTCCATTTTTTTTTTACACTTTTCAATATTTCTCCTCTGACATGAACAAAACTTCCCATGAACCTCTGTGATCTTCATATGCCATGCAAACAAATCATTGTGAACAACAAAATAAAAATCTTCCAAAAATGAGAATAAGACTAAAAAAATGTCCTAGGAGATATTTCTGTTAGGTGGGAATTAAATTTAATTGTGACCTTGGCTTTCCTGTTGAAATGAAAAGGAGGTGATAGTTGTTAGTGTTTATGAGATCAGATTCCCAAGCTCGCTGTGAAAATGGCATTTCTCCCATGGGTTGGATTCATGTTAATAGGGTTTTCATTGACAACATATATAAAGCTTCATCACTGTCAAATTAAATGAGCATTTAAATAAAATATTCATATTTATGTCTTGAGTAGTACACAGTATATTTTCTAGGACACAATTATAGTGTCATTTTGAGAGTCAAGGAAAAGCATAGCATATGTATGCTTGGTAGCATTTAAACCCTTCAAAATTCAAATTAAAAACTCAATGTTCTTTGCTTTCTGCTAGGATTCTGTAATCTGATCAATAAATTCCAGTCAGTTATCAAGACCATCAAAAAGGGATGAGGTCCATTTCTCCTGTACAAAACTGAATTGATGACAAAATTCAGGTCCCATTTGTAAACAGCTGCAGAAAATTGAGCATCAATATTTTACTGTAGTCTGGACAGCAACCACCCAACACACAGCACTCTTGGCCCCCTCTATCCCAGGCAGGTTGTTCCTGTGCAGAGTAGGAATACTCTATACTGGGGGTGAAGTGTCTGTGTGTGCTTAGTTGCTGTTACTAGGTCAAGAGGCAAATGCTCACAAATGTGCTAAATACACACTTCTGACCCACAGGCCTGCTCACAGGATGCCACTGCACAGGTCCTTTCATAGGAACAAAGGCGCATAGGAATTGCCATACTGAGTCAGACCAGAGATCCACCTGGTCTTGTGTCTTGTCTCTGACAGTGGCCAGAGTTACGTCAGAGGAAGTTGTAAGAAACTCCATCAAGGGCAGGTATGGAATAACCAGCCCACAGGATAAGTTACTTCCTCAGCAGTTGACGCTTGGCTCACACCCTGAATCTTCAAAGTCAGTATGCCTCTATTTTTTCTCCATGGACAGTCTGGGGAATGACCTTTCTGTTGGCACTGCAGGAGTCAGAACTGGGGCAGAACACTACTGCCCTTTGCTCCCTTGTGCTTCCTGGAGGCAGTGCCCAGCCCCCACCAACATTATCCCTTAATTGTTATTTTTCATCCTTTATTTTGTATCCATTCTGCAGTGAAGAAGGAAGGCCAACACTGTATTATTCAGACCTATCACAAATTTATTCCAGCTATACCCAAAAGCAAACCCACGGGAATGCAAGATCTGTCACTGAATCAGTATGTAGGTACTCCTGATAATATGTTCACAGCTAACATAGGGAAGCAGTCTGCAGATGTTATTGAAATGCTCCCATAACAGCAGAACGAGAATACACCATACCATATATTACCCACACCTGTAGGTTCTGAGATTAGACTATTAAGGGCCACATTCTGAACCAGCCTCAAATTAGCCTATAATTTTGCACTTCTGCTTTTAGACTCACAACTGACTTTGCAAGCAAATATTAGCATTCCCCACTCTCAAATTTTGCATGTGTATGTAAACTGGGCAGCTGGGTACCTGGCTACATGATACACATGAGCAGATGACTGTGCACATGTTCAGGGTGCTTGCCCACTTTTGTGCAAATCTAGGAGTGCGTAAATTAAAGAGGGTGCTGTAAATTTGGACCTGAAGTTTTTAAAAGCCTTTGTGTAAAAGCAAAGTGGGGAAAGATTTAGGGGGAGAAAAAGAGGAAGAAATATTCCCCAGAATATTTATTCACGCTTGATGGACCTGAGCACCAGAACAATACAGTTTCCAATACTGCATTGCTTGCTTAAAGATAATGACCCATGCTGGAACGGTCATGGAGGGATTGTGAAGGAAGCTCCCTCCCCATCACACTTGCCTACTCCCCACTTTCCACACTGCCAACACCTATTTTTCTTTATTTAAATTTTATTTTTTGAGACCATCTCGGACTCACCATGGCTGATCTATGTCAGGACAATTGGCTGTACAGGGAGAATGGCCAGATAAAAACTGCACTTCTGTACTTATCCTTTCCCATAAGGCAATAACAAGTGTGGCAAATTGCCGGTACGATTATGATGGGTCCTGGGGTTCCTCTTCTTGGGGGCGGGGCAGGGTCAGGGCACAGTTTCTTGCCTCTGAACTAGGGTATTTACTGTCCCACTAGTAACCCAGAGAAAGATAGTGGAGAGGGAGGGACACAGGCCCGCCGTCTACTCCGGGTCCCAGCCAAGGGCCCTAGGGATAGTAGTAAACCACTTGAACTAGTGCTTCCTTCCTGTGGGCTACTTCCCTCTCCTGCTCTTCAGTTTGTGGGGCTTCCTGCCCACTCTCTCTCTCTCTCTCTCTGCACAAGCCGGGTGTCTCTTTCCCTAGGGTCTTGGTCTTCTAGCCAGTCACGGCATTTCTCCAAACTGCTCTCTGCTCCAACTCCTTCCCCTGGCTGACTGAAGCAGGAGTTTTTTATCAGGTGACTAGCTTCAGGTGCTCTAATTGGCTTCAGGTGCTTTTAATTAATCAAGAGAAACCTTTCTTCCCTCCACAGGGAATAAGGCTTCTCCTCATCCTGGGACTTACACATCTCTCCTATATCACTCTCCTGCTGCCTTCTGGCCACGTTGTATCACACAAAGGACAAGCAATGAATTTAACAGGGCAAAAACAATTAGAAATATATAAACATAAATACCACTTTTTAATGCAACAATTAACTCGTGAAACTCATTGCTGTGGGACACTAACCATGCAGATATTTTCAGCAAGATGAAAAAGAGTATCAGCTGTCATTACACTACTCAGGATAACAAACACAAGGGCAACCAAGTATCATGATTCACAGCATGTAGTGCTCACCAGCTGGGCTTGGAAAGTAATTTCCTTCCGTAATATTGTATGATACAGTTGGCACATTACATAAGGGCTCTGAAGGCTTTCTTTGAGCATCTGTTGTGGTGCTGCCCATGCCCTGAGAGTGAACAGGGAACCTGATAGACCATACGTATGTGTTGTGGGAGGACAAATTACTGTGTCCCTAACTGTAACTAGCTTAAGCAACAGAAAACAGGAAAATGGCAAATGGCATTTTTAGAAACTTTCATATATTTACAAATAGTAATACTCTGCACTTCTGTAGCACCTTGTATCCCAGGATCTCAAAGTGCTTCACAAACACTAACAAAGATACAGGGTTGTTGTAGCCATGTCGGTCCCAGGATATTAGAGAGACAAGGTGAGTGAGGGAATACCTTTTACTGGACAAACGTCTGTTGGTCCGAGAGACAAGCTTTCAAGCCAAACAGAGCTCTTCTTCAGATTATTTGGGACCTGAGGATGAGCTCTGTGTAAACTTGTCTCTCTCACCAACATAAGTTGGTCCAATAAAAGATATTCCCTCACCCACCTTGTCCCTAGCACCCTGTGCAGCCATGTAGGTGAAATCCCCCTTCTACAGAAAAGGAAACTGAGGCACAAAAGTAGCAACAAATCAGTGGATAAAACAGAAACAGAACCTAGCTCTCCTGACCCACACCCTGTGTTTTTTCTCTAGCTAGGTATTTTATGGTCCACAACACTAGCCTCTGAGCACTTCGCAAAGATTCATGAATTCATCCTCACATCGCTCCTGTAAAGTAAAGTATTATCATCCCCATTTCACAAATGGGCAAAAGGAGACACGGGGAGGTTAAAGAGCCTGATTTTCGGTAGTGATGAGTACCCCCAGCTGCCTTGGACTTTGATCGGAGCTGCTGGTGCTCAGCCCCTGTGACAATCAGGCACTAAATTAGTGTCCTAAAATCACGCAGACTGTGGCTGAGCCAGTGATGGCACCAAGAACTCCTGAGCCCCCATCCCGTGCTTTATTCACAAGACCATCCTTCCTTTCCTTTAACTCCTAGGCTGTGACTCCTCTCTCTTAACTGTGCATTCCTCCAGAATGACAATCCCTTTCTTTCTTTCTTTCTTTCTTTCTTTCTTTCTTTCTTCATTTAGTGAGTGGCTCAGTGCTTTTCATTGCATCTTTCCTTGCCTTTGCCATCTACCCTTTTCCAGTCCCTCTCAAGCCCAACCCAGTCCACAGCCCACCCTAGCAGTGATTGAACGGCGCTCTATTTTCTCTGTGTACCAGGCCAGCACTTTTATTTTTTCCCCGTCTTCCATGGGAACTAGCAAACACATGTCTACTGTACATAACGTCGGTGCCTGAGGCTCCCAGGGGCTCAGCTGCACGTTTGCGACGGCTGATCCATCTGTTGAACATGCCAGTGGCCTCACATTGGATGATTTGGGAGGGAGAATCCATTAAAGAGAGAAAGTCACTCTGCAATGAAGATCAGCATGGTTTGTTTTTTCTCTCCATGCTGCTTGTCTTTCGTCTTCTTCCCTTCTGTAATTGAAGGTGAGTGGCTGATGAGAGGAATCTTGCGGCTGTTATTTATACCCACTCCCAGCTCTCTTCTCAAGGCTGTGTTTAAACAGCAACAAAGAAACACACTTCTTTGTGACCCTGTCGTGACTAGGAATAAGGTGGTATCCCTTTAAGTCGTTTATGAGCTCTCTAGTGGTGCTCACCATGTTCTGTGTTTTAGAAGTTGCCAGAATCCTGTCACAAAGCAACAGGATGTGCAGAGCCAGGCCTTGTGTGTTTGTGTAGAGTTAGCAAACAAGGTTATTTGGCACCCGGCTCTGTCCATATGGTTCCCCCATATTGCTGATTGTTGTGTAAAGAGTGAAAAAGACACAACAGCCCCATGGGCCCATAACGAACATGGTGTTTTAAGGCTAAATGGAGCTGAAATGCACTAATATTTTAGGGATTCACTGTGGAATCTGAGCTGCTTCCAGTCACAGGCCCCATCATCCTGATTTTATATATCATGATTTATCCACCCCTGTGCATGAAAGCTCAGAAGCTCTAGCTTCTTCTCTGGCAGTAGGCTGAGAGAGAGAGAAAACAAAAGGCCATCCCATCCAGATTGCCCCCTCCAGCAGCAAAACCAAAAGAGAAGGAAACTCACGGTCTGATCCTTCTCTGTGGAATCATAGCGTCCCTGTTCAGCTATAGCACTTAAGCACGTGTGTCCTATTATTATTTGTTTTGCAGTAGATCTCAGGAGACAACCGCACCACCCCCACCCCCATCCTGTTCCGGGCCTCATTACACCACTCAGTGTACAAACTCAGAACAAAAAGACGGTCCCTGCCTCCACGTTACTTCCATTGTACTTCCATTGTCTTGCACTGGCACTGAGATGGCCCAGCTGCTGAAGAGGGCTTTTCCATCTCTAACACCCAAACCCACAGCAACTTCTGCTATTTAACCATTCGCTCTTGTTCTGGTTGAGACAATTTCTGTCATCCTCATACCACAGCTGCAGTATAAAGATCTACACACAAACTGCATTAGATTTAAACCATACTTTCATCCTTCTGCCCATGCCCTCCATTCCTCATTTCTCCACCACGGAAGGGGCTCTGTTTGCATCCCATTCCCCTTCTGCCATGTGCCAGGGCTCTATGTATCCCCCATATTCCCTTTCCCCCATACCATTGTCCCCCATTCCTGTCCCCATGCCATTGGCTTTGTGTGCACCCTCCCCTCACCTGCTGCCACTGTTATTTCTTTTCTTTCTGTCTAGGAGATAGATTATTCAGGGTCTCAACATTTTAAAACTGTATTGGAACAACGGGCAGAGTTGAAAAGGGAGGTATCGTTATGCCAGTAGATATTAATGGCTGTCATCCACTGGTTCTTTTATTTATAGACAATTGCAGAGGAGGTTGAAGCTGGTAGGTCTGCTAATCAGATGTCAGAACATGCTCTACATGTTCCCTGTTTTCCCCCGTTCCATTTTTCTGATTTTCACCAAAAAATCACTGATGCCTAGAATGTTCCCTAAACTTTGGGAATTGATCAGAGGCAGCATTCAAAAGTTATTGCGTAACAGATAATCAGGCAGACAACCAGAGAAATGCACTGAGTTGATTGTAAGACCTCGCTTCGCTAGACCAAGAGATGAAAAGTTCTGTAGAAGGGCACAGTGCTAGTTTACACGTGGAAAGTGAAATGTTTACATGTGGCTTCTGGCAGAAGCACCTGCCCTGCAGTCCTGGGCCCTGGTTCCTCCGCTGCATTCTCTGTTTGATGCTGCAGGATATTGAGCACTCTGGTCCTGACCCACCAAAGCACTTGAGCATGTACTTAACTTTAAGCATGTGAGTAATCCCACTGAAGCCAACAAGAATTTTTGCATACAAAAACATTTTGAATAAAACATTTTTGTTATTTTAGAAATTTTCCACAAAATATCCGTCTCTTTTCTTGATCAGCTCTGGAGAAAGTATGTGTATTTGGGGTGGGAGAAAGTTTAGGGGGAAGCAGAGCGGGGGATGTACAGAACCTGCTAAATATCACAGAAAACCATGGAACTTCTCAGTCCCCATCATAAATTGTGGCTACACGCACACGCTACCCCCCTTCCTCCACAGCACAGACACATTCAAAAGCTTGTGACAGTGTCTGGAATTAAACATACGATTACAGCCTAATGCTGTTATATGCTTTGCTTACACCCACACACACACCCTGTCCACACTAGACTGAAGACTTGTGGCAGCACCAGCTGCATTACAAAACAGCACACGACTATTTTCCAACACAGCTGTCAGTAGAACGCTTCAAACAATCTCTCTCCTCCGCCTCTGGCCTCTTCCTACCGGGCTCGATTTTGCCCTTGATATATGATCGACAGTAACTTATACTCTGTGTATGTGATTAGATAGATGGATATAACATGGGTGCCCGATACAAGACCCAGTACAAGTGCAAACACAGGAGTGGATATTTTAAAGATGAACAGTGATATGCACCAACATACTTTGGAGTCTATTTTGAACCTGATGCCACTCTCCCTGCTTTTCACTCATGCTTAATACCAACCAAGCAGATAAGAGGTGATTTCTTGTGTTCTGATGCATCTGTCCATCCTTTTGGGGGATTTTTTTTTATTGTGGCCTGCAATGCTATTCCCTTTCGTTCCTCCTCACCATGAAAAGACACTTAAAGGAATGTTAAGGTGGCCAACCCTGAAGATGACCTATCGTAGGCTTTAAGACAACAGAGTGGAATTTCAGGCCACATGCCGCACCTGCTACACTGGTTACTGTGTCAGCCATTATGGGTAACTTACGAAGGCAACAACAGATAAAAAGCAAACAGCATCACTGAGAAAGGCCTCTGCAAAGTACTTCGGTGAAGCAAAGCAGAGAAATCAGGGGATTGCTCCAGACTTCTGCAGCATCAGGAAGAGACAAGGAGACTACAGTCTCAGAAAATAAGACAATAATAAAGTAATCAGTACCATCTTTTTTTTTTAAATGAACTCATAGGAGCAGGTTTTCTCCCCACTGCCCCCCCCTTTCCTGCTTTCCCATAGCTCATCTTTCACTTTGTCATGCAATTCCCTGTTGGCCAGATGCAGTCTGCTTCATTCCCTTTTTCCATTACACACTCGACTGAGCTGAGGACGAAAGGACCCCTGGATTCCAGCAAGAAGGTAATTAATTGACTTTCTGCTCTCATTGCTATGCGGCAAAGGTGGAAGCCACAGCGGCTACAGTTCATTTTCAATCCAGGAAGATCAGCCATGAATGGCATCATTATAGAGATGATCATCTGCCTACTCTAAT
The DNA here is from genome assembly GCF_965140285.1 of Lepidochelys kempii. NCBI lineage: Eukaryota > Metazoa > Chordata > Testudines > Cheloniidae > Lepidochelys > Lepidochelys kempii. The sequence goes on along the minus strand of NC_136392.1, from coordinate 23,253,470 downwards.
GACATTGACTCAGGCACTGGGCAGTCTCCGGGAGAGGAGAAAGCTGTATAAAGAGATCTGGGATTTTGGGTGAAACACACACCTTTAACCTATCAGCCAGGTATTAGCATGTGTAGCATTTTTCTGGCCATTCTCGCTCCATTTCCTGTTTGATTCTCTTCAAAGCACAGCCTGAACAAAGATCCCAGCTGCAAAGCCGCCAGCCACTCACTGACCTGTATTTCCCCCAAAGGTGAACACGCCAAAACAAGAACTAGCTTCAAGCAAAATAAATGGCTGCTCCTGCATCAAACACAGGTCACAGGATTGCACTCACCTGTTCCACTCATTAGAATTCAGCATATTCCAATTTTCTGGTAAACATTCATCATCTCAGAATTATTTACACACAGTACGTTTGTATGGGATGGTTTTGTACTAGACTGGTCTGGTATGCGTAATTTAAGGTTAGGGGATTTTCAAAGGTGCCCAAGGAAATTAGGTACCCAACTTAATACCATTCCCCTTAAAGTACATGCATGCTCATGGTAAATTTGCTAAGGTGACTAACTAATAAATTCCAATAAAATATGGCTGGATAGAATTTCTCAGCTCAGAATAATAATAATAATTCTATTGTAGCAGCGATAATGGGACTACCCACATGAAATGAAGTTACACACATGTCTAAGTGTTTGCAGGATCACATCTGTGTCAAATGCAGAGCCAGGAACAGAAGCCAGTAGACATACCCATGCTAGCTCTGATTGAGCAAGCTCACTAAAAGTAGAAGTGCAGCAGTGGCAACATGAGAAATGGGATGGGTTAGGGGCCCTGAGTATGCACATAGGATCTCAGATAGGATCATACACGGGACAGCTAGCCCCTCCCACAATGTGTGCGACCATGACAGCACTTCTATTTTTAGCATGCTAGCTTGATCAAAGCTAGAGTGGGTATGCCTGCTTGAGCTGCAGATTACCACTCCAGCTCCAATGCAGATATACCCTAAGAGTACATCTACACTGCACTCCACTGGTGGTGATGTGTAGGGTATGTGTAGCTACACACCCCAGTGAAAAGCAAGCTACATCCACACAGTGGTGTGTAGCTCTGAAAAGGGAGGAGGCAGCAAGGAAAGGCTCTGGCAGCGCCTTTCCCTGCAGTGGGGGGGCAGCGAGACACTAGATTGCTAAAAATAGCAGTGTAGACATGGGATGCACTGGTTGGGCACGTAGAGAACTACACAGGGTACATACCTTCAGGGTTCTTTACTCATCTAAGCAGTGCCTCACTGTCTACACTACGCAGTGTATGTACTCCATTCACCTCCGTGAGGAATGTGCAGTGCAGACATACCTTAGGAGAGGGGAGCTACTCGCAGGCTACTCTTCTTAGCTTTAGAACCTACCCATCCCCTCCAGCTGAAAGAGCCCAAACCTATCCATCTTCAGGGCCTGTCCCTTTACCCAGGCTTTTGGGGATAGAAGGTCACAATAAGGAGTGGTAGCTGTCATAAGGGATATTAGTTGGGTTTTAATTTAACCCTTAGCTAGTTATTTTTCTGGTCTCAGGTTGAGGCCTAGCTGCCAGCTTCATCTTTTCATGGGATTTTGGTTTCTTACTTATGACGAAAACACCCAGGGTCAGATTAGTAAAGTGTTTAGGTGCCTAATGATATAGCGAGGCAGTTATTAGGATTTTCAAAAGCACGTAGGCTCCTAATTTCTATTGGTTGCTCTGGAAAATCCCACTGGGCACTTATCTGTACCTTTAAATCCCTACATACCTTTGCAAATCTGGTCTCTGGGGCCCAGGATAGAGGCCTTTTTTGTGTATTAGAAACCAATATAGATAAATACTCATCTTTAATGAAGGTAACCTCTCTGCACCCCAGATCAAGGAAAGGTACATATTCTGACAGAGGATGATGAAACATATGAAAATAAGAGGCTCTGTGCAGGAAGCTCTGTGTTTGAAACTCACACAAGCCTGGGTATCTTCTCACCCAGGAAGCAGGCTCCAAGAGGAAGTTGGCATATCCAAGCAGAGGAAAGGTTGCCTTTGTTTGGACAGATGTTACTCTAAAAATCCAAGGGTGTTATTTAGCCACATTCATCCACATAATGGCTCTTCACAGCACTGGAGTTTGGGGAATTCATTACAGTCCCCCTGAGCAATCAATTGCTCCTCTAAAACCCTGCTTCACTTTTAATGATTTCTCACTTCCCTGCAGTATAAAGCATCAAGCCCCATAAGGGCCTAATGCACTATTTGCCTGAGAAGGTCAGTAGCAGAATAAATATTTGCCCCTCCCGCATCTCATTCAGGGCTTTATAAAAATTAAAGTTTTATTCCATAATTAAAATCAGTCTTTTTCCTTCTGAGTGTTTTTGTTTGTTTATTTGTTTTTGTTCCTGCTACTATTGGACAGTTTCCTTTGATTTCTAATTGTGCACCGTGCCAAAGCCTTGCTGTTTGTATAGGGATGTATCGGTGAATGTTACACCTTGTTCAAAATTATGCCCTAGTGGTGGCACACTGAGGTTTTATTTTCTCTCACCATTCTCAGCGGTCACTACCAGTGTAAGAATTTAGTCTTACCCGCACATTTCATGGGTTGAAATGGAAGCAAAGATTGAGCAGGAGCCAGTATTTCTCCAGCTGCTTGCCAAGGTGCAGAGGGCAGAGAGGTCTGTTTCGAGAGAAGGAATTCTTAGGTACCAAGATGATAGGTGCCTTAGAAATACCATAGAGAGAAAGAGTGATAGATGCTACCCCATATGTGACCTGACTGGAAAGTACAGATGTCTTGGATACCGTCCTACAAAGACTCAGCTCCTTCCAAACAGAGGGCCAGATTGTATCCTCTAGATTGACAGCCAGAGAGGGTTATCCGCTTGCAGATATGCACTCTTCTGCATGGAGGTGCTGCTCGTTCACTGCCACTACACTGTTCCCTCTACTCCAGAACCTGAAGGTCTGGGGTCTGCGCTGGGGACAGGGACAGAGACTGCATGGAGTGTGGGAGAAGAATGGGCAGGGTAGGAATGAGGTCAATGCCCATTGTCCATCCCCTCTCCCACTCCCTGGAAATTACTCAGGAACAATAATACAACCCTGGGAAGTGGTGGCAGGGAGGTTGTATTCCAGTTCCACAGCCAGGGGCTGTATTATCTTTGCTGTATCGCGCCCACCAGGTTCTGCAGCCAGCAGGGAATCTCTAGCAACATGATGGCTAGGTAACCAGAGGGGCTTTTCCAGAGCACTGATGGCCATGGCTTCACACAGATCTCTGTGGAACTGCCAGGTTTCAGAGCATGCCCCACAGCTTTTCCCATGGAGGAGGGAAAATCACCAATGTACAGTTCCCTCACGTCCCTCTTCTGCAGGTTTCCATGGGAGGGTGTGAGCTGTGCCATGGGGTCTTCCATATTTGCCCATCTGTAGGGAACCCTTACTTTTAAATTATTCCTAGAAGTATCCAGAGGCAGCTGGTCCAGAGCATCAGGGATTGGATTGATCCAGTACATGGCAAGTCACCATACCAGCACTTCTGTGGTGGTCCAAACAATCACTGTCAGCATGAAAGCTGTCGTCATTTAAAATAATTACACCTCTGGTCCTCCTGTCTGGAAAGGCCTCATTCTGCCAAGAGTCAAATGCTGATGCTGCAGCCCGAGGACGGCAACAGTCTTATGAGCTGGGTTAAACCTTGTTATAGGTTGAATTAAAACCTCGTTGAAAGTGATGCATGAATATGCTCCTCATTTAAGATAGTGGGAAGAGACAGTTAAGGGGCCTCACCTAAAACAAGGTCTAATAGAATCTGCCCAGAAATTAGCACCAGGTGGATGGAGGGGGTTCCACTAGGTATTGTTCTGACCGGGGGCGGGGGGGAGGGAAGGGGCAGACGAACAGAGAGAAAGGGAAAAAAGCAAGAAAGCCAAGCAGCAGCTGGTAAGCATGATGTGACCCTGGAAAAAGGCAGAGAGAGCTTTTGGGAGTGATGGATCACTTGATGATGACCTGTTCTGTTCATTCCCTCTGAAGCACCTGGCACTGGCCACTGTTGGAAGACAGGATACCGGGCTAGATGGACCTTTGGTCTGACCCAGTATGGCCGTTCTTATGGTGTTCGCTAAAGTGATTCGGGGCTGTAAGCCAAGAAACTGCTCCTTTTGTTCTTGGTTTCTCCTGAGTTCAGAGAAGCAGAACTTGGTATATTTCTTGTAAATAAACAAGTTTGCAGCGTTAGATAAGAAGAGATGCAGCAGAAGAAACGGGCACAGCCTCAGGGAAAGTAACAATATTGTGTGAAATTTGCCCACCCACTTTCAGACGTCCCCAGACTCCAGAAAGAGTGGCTAATGGACTAGTGGTTGTATTCTTCTTTATGTTAAATGCCCTGAGGGTGACCAGACAGAAAATGTGAAAAATCAGGATAGGGGATGGGGGGGGTAATAGGAGCCTATGTAAGAAAAAGACCCCAAAATTGGGACTGTCCCTATAAAATTGGGACATCTGGGCACCCTAAATGCCCTAGACCAAATTTATCCATGGCATTACCTCAGTGGTTAATTCGATCTACAGTCCTGGGTTCTTTCCGATGTCTTTTTCACCGGGGGGGGGGGGCCTCAGGAAGCTGTTTGGGTGAATACTGGAATCGCAGCCATCTTTTAACATCCATAAATATTTACTCCAAGTGCCTTCTCTCGGATTAGCAAGCTGAATTGCAGCCGCACAGCAGCAGCAGCAGCCGCCAGCTATGAATTGTGCCTTCCAGACCTGTTGGCCTGCGTAGCTCTTAAAGCGACCAGCACAGGACATTTTGTTCCAAAGCTGATACGATGTGCGGTTATTGTTGTGACCAACTGCCAAACGCACAGTGTACACAGACCAAGGGTCTGTGATGATGTAGATTGCAGGTCAGGAGCAGCTGAGAGCAATGGGGAATTATTTTCTCATCTTATCTCCTTGCTTTGTCCAATTCATGCCATCATTTCAGTTTGCTCCCGGCTTGGCAGGCCCCAGAAGGATACATCGCTGTCAGAGTCACTCACCAGATAAGAGGGTCCATCAAACAAATACATTTGTGTGGTTTCTTTTCCCCTCTGCTCTGCACCGGCAAAACCATTACGCTGTGTCACTTGCATCTAACAAGATTTGAGAGGAAACAAATCCAAACAAATGACGTTTCTGAATGTATATTGGTAGATGGAGCTGTAGTATTCCCTGGATAAAGAATCATAGACTTCCCACTGCACATGGCTTCTATAGCAGTGCACAGGATTATGCTGAAATACATGATGGCATTCAGCAAGAAGCAGTGTAGTAATGATAGTTACCAAGGATGAAATCTGGCCCTGCACAGAGAGCTTGCCCATGTCCTGTAGACCACCCATGTCCTAGATAAATCCTGTTTGGAAGTCATGAGACTGAAGTGGTGCATAGGCCTTTGGCTGGCTCTCCGTACATCCAAAACAAAGTGTCCATTTTTCTGTTTTGGGAAGGCACTTGTGAACATTATGAACAAGATTCTGCCATCCTTACAAGGAGGAGGAGAGGTCTTCTTTATGGAGCAAGTTTATCCTTTTTGGGGCAGATCCTCAGCGGGTGGAACTCATGGAGCTAGGACAATTGATACCAGCTAAGGATCTGCCCCCTTTAATTCTAAGGCAAAGTCTACGCTGCAAGCGAGGGGTGTGATTCCCAGCTCACATACTCATGCCTGCCCCAGCTCAATGAGAGGTAGCGTGAGTATAAACAGTAGCGTCGCCGTGATCACATGGGCAGCGGCAGCAGCGGCATGGTTCAGCCGTGCTGAGTACAAATCCGCCTGACCCCGGTGGGTAAGGACGCAGCACAGCTGAGACGTGCCATCACAGCTATGCTCTTATTTATATTCATGCTAGCTCTCATCAAGCCAGCGCAAGTATGTGTACCTGAGCTGAGAATCACATCCCTGGCTTGTAGTTCATTCGAATACTAGCAGCCTGCTCACTTGCCCTTGGCTTTGTGGCTCTCGGTTTTCTTGGGCAGCAGCACAGCCTGGATGCTGGGCAGGACCCCACCCTGTGACTTTGCCTGTGTAGGCAGAGCCTAGATATTCAGGAATGAAAAGGGTTAAAGAAATAATTGCCCCAGGTTATCTAGAAAGAGAACTATTCTAGCAAAGCAGCGCCATCAGGTTCTAGTAAAGGTTGCTGCAGGGCACACACACACAAATACGAAGACACACACACTCTCTCTCGATACAGCTTTGTTTTTGTTGGGTTGGATATTTTCACTGGGATCTTCCCAAGCTCATCGATACTTTAAATATCAAAGACAACCTCTGTGGCTTCAGGCAGGAGCCTTGGGCTTTTCCTGTCCTGTCACAAAAAAAGAGCTTGGGATGTAACTTTGCCTTATTCTAGAAAATTAAAGGTTTTATATATACTTGAACTAAATGTATGTCTAATGTCAAACAAATCATACCTAAAAGGGTTTGGGGAGAAGCTATCAGAGAATATGTAGAACAGCTTTATGGGCCTGCTTCTTGTTCTAGTCAAGACAATGGCAAAACTCCCATTTGCTCCAGGTCAGGCAGGACCAAGCCCTCGAGAAGGTGAAACCAGGAACAGCTTGGCAAAATAAGGCGTGTTTGGGATCTCTAACAGTAGAAAGCAGGGAGCAGGGAGACATTCTATGAACAGGGAACCAGGAGTCAGGATTCACTCACTCTGCAAGCTTGGGTGAAAAAGCACAATCTTTCTGTGTCTCAATTCACCAGTCTGTAAAATGGGTATAATAATAATCACAATCACTAGGGGGTAGTGAGGCCTAATGCATTACACTTTAAAAAACTCTTTGATGTCTGTGTTTTTAAGAGGCACTGTATCTTAAGTATTTCTTCACGTGGAGCCTGATCCAACTCCACTGAAACCAGTGGGAGAATGTCCATTGACTGCAGTAGAAACTGGATCAGGCTCATCACAAGGGTCAGCCCTCATATCTGCTTCAAACGAGCACACTCTGAATTTCAGGAGTCCACGTTTAAAACCTCTGGCTTATTTTCTGTCTTGCTAATGTTTTCAATTATGTGGAGCCCAATTCAATATCCCTACCTGATTGGGAGGCAGCAGGAGTTGGCTTTTCATGTTCTGTGACCTAGAGCTGACTCCATTTGCTGCCTTTCTGACTAACTAGTGAAGCAGAAAATGCACACAATACAGCACAATTAATGACAGGACTGAAAAACATACCAGATCCCAACGGAGAGGAGGAAATTAGGCTCTTGCACAAGGATGGAATTTGGTGGTGGTGGTTTTTAATTTATACAATTTTAAGTTTTCTTTTAGAGAAGGATTGAGATTTATTATTTTCCTAAAATTGGCTTAATTTTTTTTAAAATGGCACAGTATAACATTAAAAGTCACACCAGCTGTGTGATTCCTAGGGTGCCAAGAAGGGGAAATAGTTTCTGTGGCATTAAACAATCTGTCTGTCTTGGCAAATATTGGCATAAAGATTAAAGAACTCTTAAAAAGAATTCATAAATGATGCATATTACAAATATAATCAATACACTAAGATCTAACCATTAGACAGGATTTTGGGGGCACATTTTAAAAGAAATCTCAGCATAGCCCCTAATTTCTGCAGTTTTGCACCCAAAATAAATTGTAGATGTGAAATTGCCAGTAATTAATAGCAGGTGCTAATGGCTGAATGTATATACCAAATTACCTACGTCCCCATCCATTGTAGTAGGAGGTCTATATGCTATCATTTGAACTCAGAGCTAATCATGCCTGCAATTGTACATCTACAGGTAATTGCAAGCACAACACTGAAGGCCATATTAAAAAAAAATGTGGCTGTTAACATGGTATTTTAAAATATGCAATACATTTATTGTAGCACATGTCCCTAATCCATGGCAAACCGGTCACTGTTTGTATTCTGTGAGTTACACAGGTGCGTGAAAACCCTTAGCCAGCTACTTCAAGCAGACTTAGCCAATAGCGGAGTCTCCTGGCTCCAGCGTGTGTGTGACTTGCATACTTGCTGAGACTAAGACTGTGAACATCCTGGTCTATGGGAAACAATTCTAGCAGGTGAGCCAAAGGGAAGCTTTCTGCTGGTTGAGCTGCGAGGAGTTCGGCCGAGCTTATTTTAGCTGCAAGTCATTCCTGTATATGCCACACACATTCAGATACGGTGAAAGAATCAGTGTGAGCAGCCTGAGTTAAACTGTATGCTCGCATTCTTAAAGTGTAGCGAATGGCATTAAAAAGCACCAAAATGTGGGATAATAGCCTGAAGGAACAGGGGCACCAGAGAGATACCTCACAGAGTCATCAGCATTAATACGGCACTGCTTTATTGTGTCCCCATTCTATACATCTCAGTTTGCCATGTGTATTTTGTGAGGAACAGATTTTCCTTCCATTGACATCAGTGGGGCACTGACCGTTGCCAATTACAATTTAAAAAAATATTTTTCCTTCCATATTAAAAAAAAAGGACCACATCCTCTCCTGCATCTTGGAAAGCTGTCAGATCTCAGATCTGATGAGTGCAGGGGACTGGCCTAGAGGACCTCTCAAGGTCCCTTCCAGTCCCATGATTCTATGATCTACCAAATGAGATTGCCCCAATGTGTGGGAGACCCTGGATGTCTCTTTCCCCTCCCCCACACCCAGGATCACTCAGCCCGAATGGGGTTGTCGGGGGGTGGGGGGGCGCATGGCTGGAGCTTGCTGAGTTCTGGCAATCCAGAGCTGGCAGGTGGCCCCTTTGAGGCTCCAGTGAGTCATCACAGGTTACAGCAGTCCCCTATCCATACCAGAATGGGGGGTCAGTATAAAACAGTCTGAGCAGGAATGAGTTGAGGCTATCTCCTTAGTGCTTTATCCTTGCCACCCAAGAGATAATGGGTGCAGCAGAGAATCTGGCAGCAACAGACTCAGGAATGCCCGTTTTAATTACACTTTATTTTCACAGTTTAAGAATGGTGAGAAAGACTTGCTCAGGAAAGCAGCGTGATTGTTCACATGGTGCAAAGAGTGGATACAGTGCTAAGTACATGTCAAGTCTCCCTTTTAAAATATTGCCAAATGACCTTTACAAAGTCACACTGTGAAGTGATATATGGAGTTTGTTCTTAGGCCTATGAAAGATTTCCAGTGGATTATGAAATCGCTCAGCCAGTGATTGACTCATCAGTTATCCAGAGAACCAGTTATCTGTTCATAAGACCCATGAATGTCCAATTGCATCTAATAATACCAAAGCTTTCAAAAAAAAATCCCCTCCATTATTATGATTTATATATAGATAAATTCGCGTACAGTGTGAGGATTATAGCAGGTTTGTTTAGCCTCCTTAAGAATGCATACATTAATCCACTGCCTACAAGTCTCTAGTACCCTCACAAAATATATTTAAAATATGGAGGGGGAGTGTGGTCTAGTAGTTAGAACAGGGCACTCAGAGGCCAGAACCCTGTGTTTAGTCTCACTTCTACCACTAACTCAGCGCATGACTTTGGAAAAGCCCCAGGAGTTTTTTGTGCCTTGTTTATCCAGCTGCAAAAAGAGCAGAATTATTATATTTCATCTCACATGGGTATTGGGAGGCTCATTATACATGGAACTGGTAGCACCGCCTTCACTTAAGGTTGCTCAACGCTTCCAATTTGAAGACCCTGTTTTCAGTTGCTTATAATACTGCCAAATTTTAACCAGTCAGGCTGAAATTTCCCAAGTCAGGAGTCTGCCTCAGGCTGAATTTTCTTGGTGTGGGGGGAGGTGCGGGGCAGTAAATTGGTACAGGCTGGGCAAGGAAACGGGTACTGGGAACCAGGGATGGAGACAGGCTGGCTGATGTTGGATGAGGAACCAGAAGAAAGGTGTGCTGGGTGGGGGTGTGGAGGAGACAGATAGTGACTGGGCAAAGAGACTGGGAGCTAATGGGTGCAGGGGTGAGATGAGGTGAGAGGAGACAGACTGGATAAGAACTGAGATTGGCCAAGCAGACAGACAGGGAGCTGGTGGAAAGATTTGGATAAGGAGGCCCAGCGAGGGAGACTGGGAGCAGGAGCCAAGGTGGGAGGAAGGTTGGGATCCCAGCGAGGCAGACTAGGATTAGCTAAACAAAGAGACTAGGATTGGGATGATGAGTTTGAGGGGCACAGAATGGGATTGGCTAGGTGAGAAAATTCGGATGGCGATATGGAACTGGGGCGGGAAAGAGACAGGACTTGGACATAGGCAGGCTGGAGGGGACAACAACTGAAGGGGTCACCTTGGGGACCAACAGGGAACACTATCCTCCAGAACCTGGAATGAAGCCAAGATTCCTAAATCACACCATTTCTCTGCTGTCTGATGTCAAACCCACTGGCAAAACCCACTCCCCCCACTTGAGTGCTGGTCTGCATAAAAGATGACTACCTACTCCTGCTGTCAATTACTCCATTAATTTAAGTAGCAGAGGACTGTGCAGTGGTTCTTAACTCTGATGTTGAACTATGTGGGTGTCAATATGACACCAGAGTTAGAAAATTCCAGAATTAAGGTTGCCTTTGTAACCTTAATTCAGTCTCCTTCTGTATATGCGTTCTGATACAGTCAGTAATTACATGCTCACATGCTACTTTTTTCCACAGGACCCCAGGGCCATTCCATGAATCAGGTTTGCGTAGTGAAGGAGGCTGTTGTCTATAGGACCTGTGCCTCATTTACTGCAGAACTCAGAAGGCGTGTAGTGAATAAGGCAGAGGTCTGTGGGGGGGAAAAGGAGTCGTTTCATGATTAAGGTAGTTGAATGTTGCCCAGGAAAAATGGATTCTACTCCTGCCTCTGCCACAGAGTTCCTAGGTGATGCTGGGCAAGTCACATACACCAACACCTTCACAAGTGGCCACTAATTGTGTGTTCCTCCTTTTCTTGGTGCCTAATTCTGATTTACAGTAGTGCTGAGCAGTCACATCTGTAACTGAAGTCAATGGGAGCTGTGCTGAGTACCTATAAAGTGCTATATGATGAGAAAAAATGAAATAGAAATAGATAGCATGTCTGCCATTCAACACCATGTATGCAGTGCTGTTGGAGCTGTGTTGGTCCCAGGATATGAGAGAGACAAGGGCAAAGTAATATCTTTCATTGGATCAATTTGTGTTGATGAAAGAGACAAGCTTTTGACCTCCACAGAGCTCTTTTTCAGGTCCTGAAGCTGAAAAGTTTGTCTCTTTCACTAACAGAAGTTCATCCAATAAAAGATACCAACTCACCCATTTTGTCTCATTCAGCACCATGGACAGCTCAGGACATGGAAAGGATTTGACTGAGGGGGCACTTTTCACTTTTAAAAATCATTTTTAAAAAATCATTTATACACACTAGTGTTCTAATAACCTCCTGAAAGATTATAAATACCATGCAATATTTAAAAACTATGAAATATTTGTTGCTAGATGTATTCATTTGCTATTACTATAGTATTAAAGATTTCAGAAAGACCTAACATCACAGCTCTCCCACAGTTCAGTGCTGTCCCTTGCATTTACTAGCTATATAACACATGTTCTTCTCACTGCATCTTACTGAATAATGATAAAAAGTCTCAAGAGAGCTTTCAAATGGCTTCTAAATTGATGTTTAAAAGCTTTCTATTTTCCCAAACAGGCAAGGCTAATGATATTTTATTACTTGGAAGGTAAGCTATTTGAATAAAAAATGGATTTTTTATTACCATCAAGTCAGCTGATTTCCAGAATGCTGTTTTTACCTATTTATGACTATCCTGGCAAAAATATTTGATTAAAATGTTACTGTTATAATGTACTGTTATAAAGATTACTCCTATGCAGGTAATTTGGTAAATAGGAAAAAATGCATTCAAGATGAAAGGGTAGGTGGGATAAGAACAGGTCAGAATGATGGGCAACTATGGGCAAAAAATCCCCTACATTTGGACACTCATATGGGTACCTGAGTACATAGAGTGTCTGAACTTATCCTCAGAAACTACAGTGATGGATGCCAATGTCAGGAAATGGATTAGTTAACTAGGATAGATGTATAAATGGGATAGAAAAATTTTGCTCTCCTTAAAGTCAATGGGAAAACTGCTTTCAGTAGGCCGTTTGGGGACTTTTCTGGGCATTTTCCTGCCTAGTTGATCTAGGCATGTGGATGCTGCATTTAAATACCATTGAGCCAGGATTCTGCTGCAAGTGATTCTCTGTGAATACTCAAACCTAAGTGACCCTAAAACCTACGTCAGTTAGTGCACAGTCCCTCACTCCCTTTTAGTTCTCAACCCACATTTAGGACTGAGATGGTCCCATTTCATTATTACATAGAATATAAAGAGAGGCTTTTCTTAGACATATGCAGGCATTACAATGTCATTTCTTCTCCCCTTGTGTCTGCCACCAGTGCCTAATTGTGCATGGCGAGTGCACTGTGTAATCCATGCAATTCTCCGTATCCACTGCACAGAAAGAGGAAGAAATAAGGCCAAGTTGCTGTTTCTCTCCATGGAAATCACATAATCATTGCACCCTACCTGCCTTGCAGACTGCTCAGCCCCAGGCTGGTACAATACAGGAAGGGACCATCCTGCTATGTCCTCTCATCCTCCAGCCAAGAGAAATGTATTGCCCCATGTGATCCCTCCCACTAGTCTGGGGAGATGTGATAATCCACATCAGCTAGTGGAGAGCTCCAGCAGTCAAGGGAGATCTACCCATCAGAAGGAGTCTATTCCCACCTCCAGCCACCCTCCCATAAGGGGAAAGTGAGGTATAGGGGAGAATTGATTAGGGAAGAGACATGCATGGGATTAATGGATTCTGCAGGGTGGGGAAGAGTATGGAATTGATTGCATAGCGTATGGGAGCTGGAAAATGTGGAAGGGATGGAGTGGTGGGGTGCAGAGAGGGGCGTGAAGAGAGTTTTGCTGAAGGGAACAGCACACAGACAGATTGAAGCGGTGGTCCCTTGTTAAAGTATGGACAGTATGACAGAGGAAGGTATGGAAGGGGCATGATAAATCAGGAACTCAAGGAAGAATTCCAGCCATCTCCACCAGAATTCCCTCAGTGACTCTGGGGAAGCACACATGAGGCAGCAATGTAGGTGCTCCTGCTTCAGCGGGGCTGACTGGTGTGGAGTGATATTAGGGTGAGGGCCTACCCTTACTTTGTCCCGTCAGCCTGCTAACAGTGCTCTGGGCACAAGTCTAGTGTAGTTTCCATGCCTCCCACCTGTTGGGGTTCACTCATATGCAGCATAGGTGGGAAAGGCCTTCTGTGCCCTCCCTTTGTACCCTCACATAGGGCCAGCCCCAATCTGTAGTTAAGCACACATCAAACATGCACAGGTGATGCTGATCCTAATGCTGGCTAAATGGAAGGCAGATGGAAGAGACATTTACTGCTTGATGACTCAGCATTTCAGGCATGCTTTGGTCCTTTAAGTAGATGCCTTTGCATGGGCAGTGCCTGCTTAGCTCCTGCTGGAAAACATTCTGCTGCATTTTGCCAGCTCTCTTTCATAATGCAGAGGAACAACAAAACAAAACAGAAAAGCTGCTTAAGGAAAACCAAAAATAGAAGGCTCAGCAGTGAGATTTACTGCTTGGCTAATAATAAACCTCCCTTCCCAATGATCCGAGTGAAGAAAGCAAGGGTTGAGTGGCTTTATCTTTATTCAGTGCCTTGGTCCTTCTGGGACACTTGAACGTGATTGCATCATTTTCACTGTCAGGCTTGATAACACACTGATTGTGTTCCCTCTTTTTTTCAATGGCAGCGAACTCCCCTGGTAGCTTGGTTTGTTAATCTAAACAGACTGGCTCACTGCATTAGCCCATGCAACTCCCTTTGGCTTCCTGCTGTAGCACATTAACACAACAAATTAACATTGTAATTGCCTTTTAACTATTTATCAATCTGGAAACAGAGAGAGAGAAAGAGAAAGAAAAAGACCAGAGGCAGCAGCCTATCGGATAGCTCAGGACTGCAGCTGTCAATCTGCACCTCCATCTATTTCTATTTAAAGCCAGTCATTAAGCTATGCTAATAAATAGCCAACTGCAGGGCATCACAACTGCCCTACTAATGGACAATAAGAACGTAGACTTAAACATATGCAGTGCACTCTGCTTACAGGACCTGATCCAAATCCCAATGAAGTCAATGGGAATTTTCCATGGACTCCAGTGAGCTTTGAATCAGGCCCATATACAGAGCAGTAGGATATACACACATACTTGGTATTAACCATGCTTTACATTATTACATATATTACCCATTTAATAGGGAAAAATTAAAACAAGATGCCCAATATAACTGAGTCAATAAAGGATTTAATTTATTATGGTAAAATCATGGTGGTACGGAAGAACAATTCACTGCAGCTTTTAAAATGGTTCATCTGAAAAAATAGCCTTTTTATCAAAATAAATCTGCATTGCATCTGCCAGCCACTTCTCCAGAGCTATTATATGGCTAACAGCAGCATTATCTGTACCACTCCTTGGCCTCCATTTAATCACTATGCAGCTAGCCAAAATTTGATACATGTACAGCCCAAAGGAGGCTTGGCTTGAGTCTGTATGTAAACTATTTGCTCCAACAGATCATGCAATTAAACAATGTAAACATAAATGAAATGGGCTATATTTCTGGAAGCCTTGCTCAAAAGCATTCATGTATGCATGTATGCTGTTCCTTAGAATGTGCTAGCGGCCTTATTTGTCTAGTCTACTTTTAGATATCAAAACATTTGTACATTATAATGCACCCATCACTATAGTATCTAAATGGCAATTCTTTGTGAGGCTGGTAGAAATGCTGTAGCTGATGGTGTCATAGCTATCTCTCTCTTCTCTTTCACCCAACTTATTTATGAATAGGCAAGTTGTAATTTTATCTTCAACACTTTTGTTCATGATGTGAATTCTCCCATGGACCTCACTAAAGCCACACTGAGAGAATGAACTGAACTCTAGCCTTCCTGTGCTTCAACCTGTTCTTTCTAGAGCCAGAAATCTTACACAGCATTTTAACCTGTAGCAATTGATTGAGCTAGAGGAACAGGATGAGCAGGTCCAAATGGTATCAATAAAAGAGAGAGGAATGGCATAAATCAGCCAGATTTCACCGGCACGTTCTCAGAGAAAGGAGCTCTGGGATTTTGTCATGATACAAGGGCAGAACTTGGAGCTGAACCCCAAGGAGCCACAAAGAGCTTTTTCCTTGAATTTGGAGTGTGTTTTTAAGCATAATTTTGTTTGGGAGACAGTTGCTGCCCCTTTGTAATGTCACTGACCAGAAACATTGAACGTTACATTTTCTTTCTTGTTCAGATACACACATTAATTATCATCCTGATGCAAGACATACGGACCACATTCTACCCCACATATATTCTTAGTGAAATTACAGTTATGACAAGTCTGCAAGGTAGATACTGTAGTCTGTTGCCCTCCTTTAGATATAAGGAAATGGAGCTGAAAAGTAGTTAAAGGCCGGATATTTAAACAAACTCTTTTACACCCATAATTTGCAAATGCAAATAAAACCCTGGTTTACTTAATTAGGGGCACAAAAATAAATCTGCAACTGACATTTAAGTGCCTGATTTGCAGGTACAGGTGGGTGCTTAAACTCAAAATGGCTTAAATTCAGCTGCAAATAACTGTAGGTATCAAACTTCACCTCTATTAGTGTGCACTAAATTACAGAGGCTTGGTTCAGCCAGGCTGAATATAAGGCCCTATGTTACTAGTCCATGGTCCTTGCAAACACAATATGGCCTAATAGCTTTAGTTTAGGACTGGGATTTATAAAAGTACCTGGATGGATGAAAATTGTGCTTCCGGTTTTTTCTTTTCTGCTTAGGACCAAAGAAAGGAGAGAGGGAAGGGGAAGTGATTATTGATTGCCCAGCTCTTTGTAAAGAGGATGAGAAATCTGTCAGAGAAACATCACTCCTGTCTCAGGCTGGGAATAAACTACTGGGGCCTGCCTAGATCTGAGCCCTTTTAAATGCATCACTCCATGCCCACTTTCAGTAATGAGACATTTAAGCTGCCAGGTAAGTAACCTCTGGGATTCCCAAAGACTTTTCTAACAGGATGAGTCATCAGATGCTCTGTGACAGATTCAATTCCTCAGGCCCTTTGCTTCAGTACAATTAGTCTCTGCTTCTACCATCCTAACTTTGTAATTGTGTCAGTTCTAGCTGCAACTATATAAACCAAGAGACAAAACTGAGCCCTTTCTCTGTGTATCCAGACACTAGCTGGTCCACATTGCTCCCGATTAAAGGTTTCCCTCAACCTTTGAAGCAAGGAGGATACGATATAGGCATGCAATCATCAGGGGAAACACCATTTAAGAACATAAGTGTTCCCATACTGGGTCAAACCACGGTCCACCTAGCCCAGTATTCTGGCTCTGACAGTGGCCAATAAAAGAGCTTCAGTGGGAGTGTACAGAACAGGGCAATTAAATGCAGGTTGGACTAGATGACCTCCTGAGGTCCCTTCCAACCCAGATATTCTTATGATTCCATGAATTATGCAGCAATCCACCCATCTTCCACTCCCAGCTTTTGGCAGTCAAAAGTTTAGGGTTGCCCCGATCACAGGGTTCCAGCCCTAGCCATCTTGGCTAATAGTCATTGGACCACCTGTCCTCCATGAACTTATCCAGTTCTTTTTTGAAACCAGTTACACTTTTGGCCATCACACCCATCCCTGGCAATAAGTGCCACAGGTTAGTCGTGCACTGGGTGAAGAAGTAATTCCTCATTTGTATTAAACCTGCTGCCTAGTAATTTCATTGGGTAGCCCTCTGATTTTTAATACTGTGGGACAGGGTAAATTTGTGCAGCCCTAATCTTTTTAGTCTCTTTTTGTATGGAAGCTGTTAATAGACTTTAACTCCAGCACTGCAAACTAGATGCTAAATCCAAGATGACGACATTGAAGGAAGATGGGATTTCACATGCGAAATTAGCACTGTAGATATATCTCAGACAGTACTGCAGTTCAGGAATTATTCTACCATAGGAACTCTGCCATAGACCTATTAACCTCCTATCAGTCATTTTGCTCCACAGGATCTGTATTGGTAGTGATGTTATTATCAGCTTGCGTGGACACTTGGCCCAAAGTTTCCAAATCATTTTTTTATTTCGGCAGGGATATCCCAGATATTAAAATGCATCAGGAAATACCTCTGGGACAAATACCAGGTAACAGGTGAGTTTGTAATATGATGTTTGCACTGTAACACAGCAGAGCTTCGTGATGATTCAGTATCATAGTAACAAGACACAAATATCAAAATGCCATGATACAAGGGCTTTATTCCAGAGGAAGAGATGAGACCGTGACAAACCCAAGTCCAGATCATAACCAAATACACTGCTAGCTTTTGCACAAACTCTAATTTGTGACAGGTTTCAGAGTAACAGCCGTGTTAGTCTGTCTTTGCAAAAAGAAAAGGAGTACTTGTGGCCCCTTAGAGACCAACCAATTTATTTGAGCATGAGCTTTCGTGAGCTACAGCTCAAAGTGAGCTGTAGCTCACGAAAGCTCATGCTCAAATAAATTGGTTGGTCTCTAAGGGGCCACAAGTACTCCTTTTCTAATTTGTGAGATCATGCTGGATGCAATAATGCTAGACACAGCACTTGCTGTGGAAGCTGGCTGTAAGGCTTATTCTGGGGAATCTGTTACTTTCATTCAACCCTTGCATTGTTCAAGACTTTCAAGAGTGACTAATGATTTTGGGTGCCCAGCTTGCAGTTCTATAAAGGGATTTTCAGAAGCTTGGATCCTTAGCACTTTCTGAAAAATCAGACTCCTTTATGGTGTCTCAAGTTGGACACCCAAAATTACTAGTCACACTTGAAAATCATGGCAGAGGGGTCCAGAAATTAATCCAATATTCAAGGTATGGTTACACCAGAACCATCTAGGGAGGGATGAATGCCTGTGTGTCCTGGTATAGGGTGTAACAAATGCCTTCAGTCTTCTCTGTCCTCTGCCACCATTTAAAGACAATTCAAAGCTAAATTGGCAAATTAACATGTTCTAAATATGTTTTTCCTGTATTAAATGACAGTCCCCAGTAAAATAGATGACAGTCATTCTGCCCCTGCATTTCTAACATTTGTACATTCCCCCAGGTTCCTTGTGCCTTCCTCCTTCCCCCCTCCTCGTTCCACCACTCACACATCTGATGAATAGGGTGGTATTTTGTACTCATTAAAATTTCATTTTATTTTTAAACGGACATGCTGCCATTTCAAAGGCTCCCTGATGAGAAGGGGATTTGCAGCCTGGGGAAGAAAGCGAAAAGGGGGGGGAGGGGTGAGGTGGAGGCTGAGTTTGAGATGGGAGGCATTTAATGAAGTGATTGCAGAAGAAGCTGTCTGCAAGCGATGGGGTTGGCTTCTTGCCTGCTCTGCTGTCTGAAAAAAAGCAAAGCTAATAACCTCAATTACAGCCCAGACTCTCCCAGGGCAGATCACGACACCTTTGTTTATTTGAATCCTCAATATGAAGGCAAAAATTGTTTTCCTGTTGCATCAGAATATGTTGTACAGACAGCAATGAAGCAAACAGACCTCATTGGAGGAGACAGAAATGCTATCAACAAAGATCATAATTGCTTCCAAAATGTGCCTTATATTCCGGCATCATTAATGGCTCTGTTGGGCTCCTCACTGTTTCAACTGAATAGCCTGAGGTCAATAGGACACCTGAGACTTGTCCAGAAGTGATGCAGTCTTCTCGTTTTCAGGGCTCAGTTCTGCATCCCTTACTCCCATAGACTAGTGCTTGTATTCCTATTGACTCCAGTAGGACTGGACCCATTCAGAGGACAGGCATTTCACTTCAGCATGACTTGCTCAAGTGAATGATACGTGCATGAGTACTGGGGCTTTGGCTTTTCAAGCTTGTGGCCAATTTGAAGCTATTCTGTAATAATTTATCAATATGCTATGTTGGCCTGGTTACTGGGATATTTACTGTCTGAATATACTAGTTTAGCTCCATGTGAGGTTGCAAGAAAAAAAGCACATCAGGAAGGAAGAGACTGGTTCAGGGTAGCCACCCGCAGCAAAACACATGACAGTTGTTCAGGGGCAAGGCCAGAACTATTAGCTTTGATATTTCTGCCTTCTCTCCAGCCAGTAGTTTGGACCAGGACAGGGTGAGGCCCAGGAACACAGAAGAACAAGAAAACTCTGGGAGGTCTGAAAGGGACCGATCTCAAGAGAGACACTAGTAGTTTGGGGGAATCAGACACCGGTCCATGCTAGGGTGTCTTTAGGCCTGCCTAGGTCACCATTATGGGATGAGAAGACTTTAGGTAAGATAAAAGTGGGTAGACTGTTGTTTTAAAATCCTTTTTTCCTCCAACCTGTTTTTGTTCCTCCTGCTAAAATAAACAATACTTTTGTTTTAAAAAGGCTACCAGGTCACTGTCCACCATTGGTCACAGCCAGCCCACGGGAAGAACCACAGGTGCCCAAACTCAGTCAAACGTGATTGATCATAATGGTTGATACATAAGATGCAGTAGCCCCGTGCCTGGTCTAAGTGGGAGAATTGTCTTATTCCACCCAGAGACAGATAAAGGCAACAGGCATAAGACCTAAGGTGAGGGGGGTTCACTTAGAGAGACCCAGAAAGGGGGAAGCAACGCAGCTATCCTGTAACTGCGAAAAAGCTGCCATGAAATACATTAGAAAAGTGGCCATGGTCACATGCCTGGCTGTAATGTATAAACTGCTGGGCTTCTCAAGTGCTGGGGAATTCTAGCTGTAATTATTCAGTCACAAGCAAATACAAGAACGTTGCTAACCGTCTGAAATTTAAACACACCTTAGATAATCTGTTCTTCCTAAACCTCCATGTTTTTCCTGTACCCACCACACCAGAGCAGATATGCCATTACACGTGGTTTTCACAATACTGCTCTGAGTTACATCTTGTAACCTTCAGTGGGGGCAACCTTGCATGAATGTAATCAAGGGCAGATTTTCATAATCACCAACAAAAGAGGGGCAGCTATAGTAGATAGTGAGGACCTAGTAACGTAAGTGCCAGGAGTCAAGAGAAACCCACACCCTATACACACACATTCACATGAATATGGTCATTGAGCCAAAAATCTAGCCCATGTACACTAGTGTAAAGTCTGAAGGGAATATTGAACTACTGCAGATTCACAGTGACAGAGTGTTGGGGATGGGAACACACACACACACAGAGTTTCTCCCTTATATCACTCAATAGAAATGTAGAATGCAACCTATTGCTTGACATGCTGAATAATGTCAAAGTCCACACTATGATGTAACAGGTTACCAGACTGTGTTAAATTACACTTACACAGATCAATCGAAACCTTTTGCTCCCTGCATGGCACAAGTGTGGTGAAGTTACCCTGTCAATACATTTCCCAAATGAAAAACCCAGGACCTAACAAACAATCTAACAGTTCAAGTTAGATATCCTTGCCTCGGGCTAGGAGTCAGAAATCTTTCCTTTGCAATGGAAGCTTTGCGATTTAACCTTTGTCCGATTTCACACATGATTGGCTTGTGGCAGAAACAATCAGAGGAAGGGTCATGAAAAAAGAGAAGGAGGTTATTGCCTCTTTGGGCTTGTTTGTTCGTATCAGATGCAAGACAACCGAGTAGTCAAACAGGTATGAAAGAGCAAAGGGACAGATGCTTGGAACACCCAGTCCAAAAAAATCCAGTCATGATGCAAGTCCTATCATGAGAAGATTTTGAACTGTCCCCGCTTCTGGAAAACTGATCTTCATTAATTGGGGGTCTCATTAGCAACTTGCCAGGAGCCCTAGGGAAGAATATAGTATCCACAAAATAGAGATTGCAGCCTCTTTTTCTTCACAGTGGAATTATAGCCTGCACAAAACTACAGATCCCAGCATGCAGTACCTAGATCAAGACAGTGCATTGCATGCTGGGGCCTGTAGTCTCAAGGGGCACCATCAGACCCAAAATCAAAATATTGGCCCTATCTCTGGGGCAGCAACAGCCCTCCCCAGAGCTTGTTTACTCATTTTCTTTGCCCAGTGATCATGGCCCATGTGTTGATGTAACTGTGCATGCACCTTTGTGCAAAGCCTGATTACTTGTGCACATATAAAGGAGAGCTTTGTGCACACAACCCCTGGCCTGTGCATGTCTAAGAGCACAAGCACTTAGCCATACATTTCTTAGAACATAAGGGCCTGGTCATCCTTTCTGAGAATGCTAATTTGAGAATGCAGCCTGGACTTGTTGAAAGGTTGCTGGCATTCTCTGGCACTAATTCTCAGCCCTTGCTAGTATCTTCCTCAGCTCTTAAATACCAATGTGCTCAGAACTGTAGATAGACCATTGTTAGATTTCTTGAGACATATCTGTGGGTCAAGCTACAAGTTGCAGCATACTGTTTGAAGGTTAGTGGACCAATCGTGCAAGCTATAGCACAAATTGTCCTTCTACTGCTGTCAGTGGGAGATCTGTCTTTAAAAGTAATTTTCTATTCCACCAACATACAGTAGCTGTAGTATTACACTTAAATTAAATGCTACCATGTTTTAATTAAAGACAAGTTCAGCTGCATATCAACCCAGCGAGGCAATGATCACTTTAAATTCTGTGCTTCAGTTTTCTGAGGCTAGCAAAATTATGGCCATAAATTAAGGAGCAAAGGATGCTCTATTTCCTTTGTTAGTGCGAACAGCTTTGCAAGAAAGGGAAAGAAAGAAGAAGGAACATGCCTGTAGCATAGACCTTGCGGATGTTTCTCAGAGGCCTGTGGAGTCCAAGCTGATTAGCAATTGACAATGACCTTTGTGTGTCATGGAAAGATAAGCCCGGAGCAGAACACTGCAGGCAGCTGATAGCAGCAATTCCCACAGCAGGGCAACAGGGCTCTGAAGAGATGTGGAATAGGCAAGACTTCCAGCTCCTGTCAGAAGGGTGGGAAAACTGAGTGACACAACGATATGGGGAAAATGATCATTACAAAGGGTTTGAGTCAAACAAGTAAAAGAAGTTGAATTAAAATTCTTCTTGTCCTGCAGGAATAGAGTTCTCTCTGTTTCAAAAAGAAAGCAGTTTTATAATTAAAACACCCAAGAGACTAATTCAAAAACCATTAAAGTTTGCTAAGTGACAACAGAATACTTAACTTATTGCATCATTTACCTAAAGGCAAGGGAATGAAAAGTTGAGGACTTCTATAAATCTTACACAAAATCATAGAATTGTAGAACCATAGGGTTAGAAGGAACCGCAAGGGTCATCTAGTCTAACTCCCAAATACATTTTATTAGGTATAGAGGAATGCATGTTTCATTACAACAAAACACCCTTATCTCTGACCCATGGACTGTGAAGGGGAAGTTTTATGTAAAAATTAATAATTTTGTTTGTACAGGATAAATAGGAACAATTATCAGATAATAAATATTTATCGACCAAGAGGGGAAGTTGTCCTTAGAGCACTTGCTCTTGAGAATAATTTTGTTTATATATTTTAATGTAATATTAATTCAGGGTCAAATTAAGTATTTAGGTAGACTCACATTTGAGGCTGACCATCAAGGAAGACACTGGAGCCATTACTCACAAGTAGTTCCATTGGAGCTATTGCCTGGGTAAGTGCTTGCCAGTGTGAGAAGGACATACCTATATCTTTTTAGGTGATTTTCCCCCCCAAAGATTTTTGTGCTACTTGTATTACATTAGAGCCTAGAGGCCCCAAATGAGATTGGCTCCCATTGTGCTAGGCCAGTGGCTCTCAACTGTGGTCCACCGTTTGTTCAGGGAAAGCCCCTGGCGTGCCGGGCCAGTTTGTTTACCTGCTGCAGCTGCAGGTTCGGCCGATCGCGGCTCCCACTGGCCGCGATTCGCTGCTCCAGGCCAATGGGGGGTGCGGGAAGCAGTGCGGGCTGAGGGATGTGCTGGCCGCGGCCAGTGGGAGCCACAATCGGCCGAACCTGCGGACACAGCAGATAAACAAACCTGCCCGGCCCTTTTGGGGCTTTTCCTGAACAAGC
The DNA here is from genome assembly GCF_965140285.1 of Lepidochelys kempii. NCBI lineage: Eukaryota > Metazoa > Chordata > Testudines > Cheloniidae > Lepidochelys > Lepidochelys kempii. The sequence continues at coordinate 23,230,387 of NC_136392.1, read as the reverse complement.
AGTGGACCACAGTTGAGAACCACTGTGCTAGGCGCTGTACAGACACAGTGAGAGAGAGATTTCCTGTCACAAATGTGTTACAATCTAAATACACAAGGCAGCCTGAGGGGAGATTACTATCCCTTTTTACACATGAGGGATAGCGATACAGAGAGATTCTTGCCCACAGTCATCGAGGGAGTCTGTGGTAGAACCAGGAGTTTAACCCAGCTTTCCCAAGCCACAGTCCAGTGCCAAACCCCACTAAACAGTCTTTTCTGTATTTTGAGATTACTGATGGAAGGATAATATTTACTTCTGCTCTAAAGTTACAATCCTCCAGACATTCTCCCCACTTTTAGAATCAGATCTTTGAGGTTTGGATCTATTTTAGATTTTTGTTCCCCTCTCTCTCTCTCACACACACACAATATTTTTGACTTTGTGTTTCTGGGCTCTGGCTAGGAATCAAAGTGTCAAAATTCCTTAGAAAAGATTGTGCTCACAGAATTTCTGGCTGACATCAGAAGTGCAGGACTCCTCCCAAGGAATCCCATTTTCATGAAATTTTTTCAGTCTAGTTATGCAGGCTCGGGTGATTCAAATAATATGGAGAAGCTTCTGATAAGCATCAGAATTTATGGATTCTATTCTGACCCAACCCTACACTCCGAACCCTGGCCCATCACTAGCAGGGACAGCAATTCCAGTAGGGTCCTAATGCTGCAAGGTGCTGAGAGCCACCTCTGAGGTGTTTAGTACCCTCAACTCCAATGGGAATTGAGACTGTTCAACCTTTGACCAACCTCAGTCCCCAGATAAGCTGGCACAGGACAAGCTTAGGATCTCAGAGAGCTTATGCTCAAATAAATTGGTTAGTCTCTAAGGTGCCACAAGTACTCCTTTTCTTTTTGCGAATACAGACTAACATGGCTGTTACTCTGAAACCAGTCTCATCTCTGTGTAGCAACACTCCTGATTTCGGGATGAGGACTAAGCAGTCACTGCTCTGTCTTTCACTGCCCAACTCCAGCACATATATTCCTCCGTAACCCCCTTTCCCTCATGCATTATCTTTAATCACAAACATAATAGAGGTTCAATTTGAGCCCTCATCTGCATTTGCTTCCTCATTATTCAAAGTGCTGTAATTTTCTCCGTAATAAACAATTTTTCCCTGCTCTTTTTTGCCTTGTTCTTGCCTGAAAGTTCAAAGAGAGGCTTTTTAGTTTTTGTATTGTTACTTGGGAGCCCCTGGCCGGTAATGAAGATAAAAACGCAGGGCTCTTTGCACAAGGCTATGAGGAGAGTGCAAGCTTTCTTTGTTCTCTTTCAGACAGCACCTGGAAATGATTACCATCATTTGCAGCCATTTGCTGACACTGTTTTCCACCTCCGGCCCCCACTCCACCATAGAGGGCCACTCCATTGTTTACACTGGCTGCTACTTATGATGCCCAACCTTCTCTTCGGCACCCACCGTAGTCTTATTTCCTCTCAAAAGGAATACCACACATGCTCAAATCTGTGCCTCACCTTGTTCCCGGGATAATTTTTCCAAATACCTTTGTGGGGTAAGGAAGTGGGGTTAGCTGAGGAACTTACTAATGATTATGCAGCTGCATTTATTATATTGGGGGAAAGGGGCTATTTCTCCCTCGCTTTTTCTTTGAAGAGGGCTATATGACTTAGCCTGCATTAACACGTCCACCATTGCTCATACCAGTGGTATAGTACTGGTGCTAGAAGACAAGGAAGGGAACATCAGACACTCCCCAGAGGAGATGCAGCCTTAGGCTACATCTACACAGCAAAAAAAAAAAAAAAACCACAACACCACATGGCAGCAGGTCTCAGAGCCTGTATCAGCTGACTCAGGCTCACACTGCTGGGCTAAAAACAGCAGTGTAGGCATTCAGGTTCAGACTGGAGCCTGAGCTCTGGGACCCCATGAGGCGGGAGAGTCCCAGAGCCTGGGCTCCAGTGCAGGCATCTACACAGCAATTTTTAGTCCCACATCCCAAGCTCTGCAACCTAGAGTCAGCTAACATGGGCCAGCCGCAGCTGTGCCATCATCAGACTTTTATTCCAGAGTAGACATACCCTTAGAGAGCTGGTGGCCAGGAAGTGGTGGGCAGAGTGTGTAAAGCTCCCTGTTTCCTGGGAGTAGAGTGGGGTTTGCCTCTGGATCTGGGGAAGGGTCTCAAAGAGCATAGAAAGGGGAGAACACAGGGAAGAGAGGGAGGGTCACTGGAGGAGCGGGGAGAGAAGAACAAAAACAGCACTGAATTAACTCACCTCCAGCCCCCTCCTGCCTGCGCCCAGAATCCCAAGAGGTGGATGTATTCATCCTTTGCCTTCAAAGGTTAATCCCAAGCAGCACAAATGAGTTGCTGAGGCCCTTGCACCAACTGGCGGCTCACTAGCTTTGTCTACCCCCTCTTTGAGTGGGACCAAAGGAGTAGACACTTCTCTACCAGATCTCCCCATCTGGCAGTAGGCAGAGGACCCAGAGGTGGAGGTAAAGTGACTGCTTAGCTTCACCTCAGGTAGCAGGACCAGAGGGAAGGCAGCTCAAAGCCCATTATCTCTTCTGGCTTTGGGGCCCACCACTTGCTTGGGTCCCTGTACATGATAAGGCCAGCCCTGTAACAAACAAAGATACACAAAATAATGAATAGCACTTATGATTTCTGTGCCTTAACAATATGGGGAGAAGGAATTTTTCAGGCAATATGAACCTGACATAGGACTGGAACCTGCAAGGTCCTGAGCTGCACCATGTGGTGCTGAGCACCATCAACTCCCACCGACTTCCATGGGAGAGGAGGGTGCACGGCACCTCATGGAGTGCTCAGAACTACAGCTGGTTGGAAAACAATTTCTCTCTCTCTCTCTCACACACACACACACACACACACACACAAAACATGAAAGAAAGAAAAAAACTATTTTCTCTAAAACAATATGAATTTTCATTGAAAAAACTAAAACTGAAATCTTTCAGTTTAAAACCAAAACTTTTTTTGTTTTTGTTGAATGCAAAAATTTAATCACAAAGTTCCATTTTCTTGAAGAAATTTCAACATGCTTTATTCAGGGATAAGAGGGAAGGTCCTCTCATGGTTCAATACCTAGTTAAAAAGATAGGAAACAAATGGTAGGACGCAATGGTCAGTTTTCATAATGGAAAGTGGTAAATACTGGAGTCCCCCAAAGATGTGTACTGGGACCTGTGCTGTTCAACATTCATAACTGATCTGGAAAAGGTGGAGGACAGTGAGTTGGCAAAGTTTGCCGACAATACAAAATTACTCAGGATAGTTAAGTCCAAAGCCGATTGTGAAGAATTGCAAAGGAATCTCACAAACCTGGGTGTATTGTGAAAGGCAGATGAAAATTCAAAAGGCAGATGAAATTCAATGCTGATAAATGCAAAGTGATGCACCTGGGAAAACATAATCCCAATGACACACATAAAATGATGGGGTCTACAATAGCTGTTATCACTCAGGAAAGAGATCTTGGTGTCATTGTGGATAGCTTTCTGAAAACATCTGCTTAACATGCAGCAGCAGTCAAAAAAGCTAACAGAATGTTTGGAACCATTAGGAAAGGGATAGATAAAAAGACAGAAAATATCATAATGCCACTATATAAATCCATGGTATGCCCACATATTGAATACTGCATGCATTTCTGGTCACCCTATCTCAAAACAGGTATTAGAACTGGAAAATGTACAGAGAAGGGTAACAAAAATGATTAGGGATATGGAACAGTTTCCATATGAGGAGAGATTAAAAAGACAGATTGTTCATTTTAGAAAAGAGAGACAACTGGGGGGGGGGTTATGATAGATATCTATAAAATCATGAATGGTGTGGAGAAAACATGTTATTTACCCCTTCAGATAACACAAGAACCAGAGGTCACTAAATGAAATTAATAGGCAGCAGGTTTAAAACAAACATAAGGAAGTACTTCACACAATGCACAATCAGCCAGTGGAACTTGTTGCCAAGAGATGTTTTGAAGGCTGAAAGTATAAATGGGTTCAAAAAAGAATTAAATAAGTTCATAGAGGACAGGTCCATCAGTGGCTATTACCCAGGATGGTCAGGAACGCAACCCCATGCTCTGGGTGTCACTAAACCTCTGACTGCAAGAGGCTGGAACTGGACAACAGGGGATGAATCACTTCATAATTGCCCTGTTCTGTTCCTTTCCTCTAAAGCATCTGGCCACTGTCAGAAGACAGGATACTGGGCTAGACTGTAGCCCAGTAGGCTAGCTTACTTTTATTATATTCACTGCTTTGCATTATATGTTGCTTTGCATTATATTCAGCAATAATGCAAGAAATCTACAGACCTGTATCCTGTAAGACATTAGCTTCAGCAAGTTAGCATAAGGCTTGAGGCCTACAAACTTTGCGCAAGTAAACGGCCCAACAGAAAACCAAGTATTTTGGGAGCTGAAAATAGAGTTTAAGGGGAAGTTCTGACCGTGGGTATGAGAGTGAACCACAGAAGTGTCCTGGCAATGAACTGATGTACATAACAGGTACATGAGATACATCTAAGGCTAGCCTGTTTGCCTATATATCTTTTCTTACGAGTTTGCTTATTTGTTTCATTATAATAGGTTTATATTGGAGTATATTTTGGCTGTAATGCAGGGGGACCTACAGGCCACATCCTGTATGTTGAGCTAAGGCAAAGTTAGCATACATATATTTGGGACCTTTGACCTAGACAGATGGTAATGAGTTAAAGCATAACGTCCATATATGGCTGTGACATTTAACATAGAGAATGTGTTGAAGTAGGTTGGCACAGGGGGCTTCCTAAGTTCAAAGCCTTTTAAACTTAACAGGTGCATCACAACTTGGAAAAAACTGAAATAACCGGTTAGGACAGAAATAACCAATACCTAACCACAAAAGGGCCATAGTAACAAATTGACTGACGTATATGATAATAAGTTGAGATCACTGATTAACCTCTAGGAAAAAGACACTCCAACATTAGTAAGGGGAGGAAATACAAATAAGAGAAAGGGGAAAAATCCCCTACTGAATATGCATCAAACATAACAGCATCAGCGACACATATTATAAAAGTGGCATCACAGCCTTGGGGCAGTAGGAGAGAGAGATGTAGTCCTTGGGAGGTGCCAGAACGATGGCGACTGGTGATGGAGAAGGTGATGGTGATGAGGAAGATGATGGCTAACATTTCAGGTTGTTCTGCAGGAGGTGATGTGAGTATATGGATGTGCAGATGTACATTCTGTAGTATCTCTATCTCCCTCACTGAGTGAGGGTGTTTGTGACTGTAATAAATGTATTAAAAAAACATATTTGTAAATATAAAAGAATTCCTATAGTGACTGTGCACATCAGGGTTCCCAACTATATAATAATTTAAATACTGGGCCTGACCTTGGGGCAAGAACCTGTCAACCCTCAAAGTGATAACAGGGGATTCTTAAGTAATCAATATAATTAATACATAATCTAAAGTTTAGGCAACAAGATGGACCATTGGTCTGACCCATTATGGACATACTTATGTTCACCATGCAAAATCAAGCCCATAGTGCATCTGATTATGATGCTTCTTTAGGGAGAACGACAAGGGTATAAATAGTCTCAGTTGCTCAAAACACAAAGTTAATCCAACCAAAAGTAAATACACATTTTTTTCTTAATTGACTCTTTAACTGTGCCTGTGTAGATCCAGGCACCACAGTAATGTGTCAGCTTGGGAGAGTGAAAGGTCTGTTCCTCCCAAAGGGCATCTGAGCTAACATTTCATAAATTACGTTTCTGTTTTCCTTTTCTGTTGATACTTTCATTTCATTCAAAGGTCATTTTTTAAAACCAGAAGAATATGGTGGAAGCAGCTTGTTTCTGAACGCTTGAAGTTTACAGTCACTCCTTTAGTGATGAGAATTATAAAACTTTATCATGATTATTGATGTATATAGCAGTAAGTGCACAGATGGTGGATTTTCAGTCCCTGAGGGGTCATATATTGGAGTATGCAAAACTGGGGAAGCAGAAGTCATTGGTCTACACACACACACACGTGGCTACCTAGCTATCAGGCAGGTAGGCTAACATTTCAAAACATGGGTGCCTAAAGTTACGCCTAAATATGGATTTAGGACCATGTAGATGGCTCTCCTGTCCCTATCCTGGTGAACTGAGAGGACAGCAGGCTTAGATTACTCCAAGACCATTGCGAATTCCACCCTAGAAAGGAAGAAGCACCACTTTGACCATGCAGGAAGACAAAGGTGACACAAAATATCTAGATTGCTCTATGATCCTGGTATTAATTAATGTCTTTTCTACTGTGATACCAACTATCTGAAACCAGCAAAGCCAGAGCTTATCTAAGACACTCCTTGTTGAAGAGTACAGTATAGAGAGTTGTCATTTTTGCACCCACCTCTGGCAGCCTGGGATGAGAGATCAGTGAATGGTTAATTCACTTTACAAGTTAATAAAAAAGGATATTGTTACTCTGGCTGTTACCATAACTAAACTGAGAAGGTTTTCATGGCTATGTTAGATGGTGTCAGAGGCTTAATATTAATTAAATAGCAGATTTAAGGTTATCACTCATATCCGCAGCTGTGATCTGAATTATTGCTTGATGATATTACACTTTTTATTTGCTTGCTGCCTTTGATTGATTATTTGTATTTGCTGGGTTATAAAGTGCCATATATAGCTTCTGGAATGGAGCTGTTTTGATTCTAACTACATTACATTCTCTGGTCAGATGATTGATTGGGTCTTCTGAGCTTGCCATAAATACTAGCCCATCTCTGCTAGCCTGATATGCATCTATAGCCATATTCACTCATCAGTGTATCCTGTATTCAATCATCCCTGTATTCATTTCTCCTGATATTATTATTAGCCTCAGGGAAGTTGTTTCATAGGCTATTTAGTTTGAATTAAGCATGTACGTCAGTCATTTCTTGTTCTTAATAGCACATAGATAGGATTCAAGCCTGGATCCAGCCCTTTGACTAGTTTTGATCTTCCATGCTCCATATCCAAGTTATTTTATTATTATTAAAATAGGTGTTGGGTACTTTTCTGAAACTTCTCACAAGATTCCTGACATACTTTTATTAGAAAGGCTTGAAATCAAGCTTGTTGTTCACCTGATTCTGTAATTTCTGAAGACTCCCCGGTTTAGTCAGATATTGTATGAACAGGAAAACAAATTTTCACCAAAAGTCCCTAGCCCCTAACCCAAAATAATTACTAGGCTCCACTTGAGCTGGTTTATATTCTTTAGGCCAGATTCTGTTGTCATTTAAAGTTTGCTTATACAAACTGTATTTACTCCTGATTTACAACAATGCAAGGTCTATGAATATGGACTGAAATAACCAACAGTGTGAATTAAAAGCAATTTACTTTTCTGGCAACAACCTCTGCGTGGACACTCTTATTTGAGGGTCCTATTTCGATTTTGCTTCCAGCTTAAATAAAATTGAGAAGTAACACAAAGACCTGCACCTTGGCCCTGGTCTACACTAGGACTTTAGTTTAGCAGCATTAAATTGATGTAAACCTGCACCCGTCCACACGATGAAGCCCTTTATTTCGACTTAAAGGGCTCTTAAAATCGATTTCCTTACTCCACCCCTGACAAGTGGATTAGCACTTAAATCGGCCTTGCCAGCTCAAATTTGGGGTACTGTGGACACAATTCGACGGTATTGGCCTCCGGGAGCTATCCCAGAGTGCTCCATTGTGACCGCTCTGGACAGCACTCACAACTCAGATGAACTGGCCAGGTAGACAGGAAAAGAACCGCGAACTTTTGAATCTCATTTCCTGTTTGGCCAGCGTGGCAAGCTGCAGGTGACCATGCAGAGCTCATCAGCAGAGGTGACCAAGATGGAGTCGCAGAATCGTAAAAGAGCTCCGGCATGGACCAAACGGGAGATACGGGATCTGATCACTGTATGGGGAGAGGAATCCATGCTATCAGAACTCCGTTCCAGTTTTCGAAATGCCAAAACCTTTGTCAAAATCTCCCAGGGCATGAAGGACAGAGGCCATAACAGGGACCCAAAGCAGTGCCGCGTGAAACTGAAGGAGCTGAGGCAAGCCTACCAGAAAACCAGAGAGGCGAACGGCCGCTCCAGGTCAGATCCCCAAACATGCCATTTCTATGATGAGCTGTATGCTATTTTAGGGGGTTCAGCCACCACTACCCCAGCCGTGTTGTTTGACTCCTTCAATGGAGATGGAGGCAATACGGAAGCAGGTTTTGGGGACGAAGAAGAAGATGATGATGATGACAACGTTGTACATAGCTCACAGCAAGCAAGCAAGCGGAGAAACCGGTTTTCCCGACAGCCAGGAACTGTTTCTCACCCTGGACCTGGAGCCAGTACCCCCCGAACCCACCCAAGGCTGCCTCCTGGACCCAGCAGGCGGAGAAGGGACCTCTGGTGAGTGTACCTTTTAAAATACTATACATGGTTTAAAAGCAAGCATGTGAAAGGATTACCTTGCCCTTTCATTCGCGGCTTTCCTGGATGTACTCCCAAAGCCTTTGCAAAAGGTTTCTGGGGAGGGCAGCCTTATTGCGTCTTTCATGGTAGGACACTTTACCACTCCAGGCCAGTAACATGTACTCGGGAATCATTGTACAACAAAGCATTGCAGTGTATGTTTGCTGGCGTTCAAACAACATCCGTTCTTTATCTCTCTGTGTTATCCTCAGGAGAGTGAGATATAATTCATGGTCACCTGGTTGAAATAGAGTGCTTTTCTTCAGGGGACACTCAGAGGAGCCCATTCCTGCTGAGCTGTTTGCCTGTGGCTAAACAGAAATGTTCCCCGCTGTTAGCCACAGGGAGGGGGTAGCCACACGGTGGGGGGAGGCAAAATGCAACCTTGTAACGAAAGCACATGTGCTATGTATGTAATGTTAACAGCAAGGTTTACCCTGAAAGAGTGTAGCCATTGTTTTATAAAATGTGTCTTTTTAAATACCGCTGTCCCTTTTTTTTTCTCCACCAGCTGCATGTGTTTCAATGATCACAGGATCTTCTCCTTCCCAGAGGCTAGTGAAGCTAAGAAAGAAAGAAAAAACACACTCACGATGAAATGTTCTCCGAGCTCATGCTGTCCTCCCACACTGACAGAGCACAGACGAATGCGTGGAGGCAAATAATGCCAGAGTGCAGGAAAGCACAAAATGACCGGGAGGAGAGGTGGCGGGCTGAAGACAGGGCTGAAGCTCAAAATGTGGCGGCAGCGTGATGAGAGGAGGCAGGATTCAATACTGAGGCTGCTAGAGGACCAAACCAGTATGCTCCAGTGTATGGTTGAGCTGCAGCAAAGGCAGCTGGAGCACAGACTGCCACTGCAGCCCCTCTGTAACCGACCGTCCTCCTCCCCAAGTTCCATAGCCTCCACACCCAGACGCCCAAGAACAAGGTGGGGGTGCCACCGGCCAACCAGCCACTCCGCCACAGAGGATTGCCCAAAAACAGAAGGCTGGCATTCAATAAATTTTAAAGTTGTAAACTTTTAAAGTGCTGTGTGGTATTTTCCTTCCCTCCTCCACCACCCCTCCTGGACTACCTTGGTAGTCATCCCCCTATTTGTGTGATGAATGAATAAAGAATGCATGAATGTGAAGCAACAATGACTTTATTGCCTCTGCAAGCGGTGATCGAAGGGAGGAGGGGAGGGTGGTTAGCTTACAGGGAAGTAGAGTGAACCAAGGGGCAGGGGGTTTCATCAAGGAGAAACAAACAGAACTTTCACACCGTAGCCTGGCCAGTCATGAAACTGGTTTTCAAAGCTTCTCTGATGCGTACCGCACCCTCCTGTGCTCTTCTAACCGCCCTGGTGTCTGGCTGCGCGTAACCAGCAGCCAGGCGATTTGCCTCAACCTCCCACCCCGCCATAAACGTCTCCCCCTTACTCTCTCAGATATTGTGGAGCACAAAGCAAGCAGTAATAACAGTGGGAATACTGGTTTCGCTGAGGTCTAAGCGAGTCAGTAAACTGCGCCAGTGCGCCTTTAAACGTCCAAATGCACATTCTACCACCATTCTGCACTTGCTCAGCCTGTAGTTGAACAGCTCCTGACTACTGTCCAGGCTGCCTGTGTACGGCTTCATGAGCCATGGCATTAAGGGGTAGGCTGGGTCCCCAAGGATACATATAGGCATTTCAACATCCCCAACAGTTATTTTCTGGTCTGGGAATAAAGTCCCTTCCTGCAGCTTTTGAAACAGACCAGAGTTCCTGAAGATGCGAGCATCATGTACCTTTCCCAGCCATCCCACGTTGATGTTGGTGAAACGTCCCTTGTGATCCACCAGAGCTTGCAGCACTATTGAAAAGTACCCCTCGCGGTTTATGTACTCGCAGGCTTGGTGCTCCGGTGCCAAGATAGGGATATGGGTTCCGTCTATGGCCCCACCACAGTTAGGGAATCCCATTGCAGCAAAGCCATCCACTATGACCTGCACATTTCCCAGGGTCACTACCCTTGATATCAGCAGATCTTCGATTGTGTGGGCTACTTGCATCACAGTAGCCCCAACAGTAGATTTGCCCACTCCAAGTTGATTCCCAACTGACCGATAGCTGTCTGGCGTTGCAAGCTTCCACAGGGCTATCGCCACTCGCTTCTCAACTGTGAGGGCTGCTCTCATCTTGGTATTCATGCGCCTCAGGGCAGGGGAAAGCAAGTCACAAAGTTCCATGAAAGTGCCCTTACGCATGCGAAAGTTTCGCAGCCACTGGGAATCGTCCCAGACCTGCAACACTATGCGGCCCCACCAGTCTGTGCTTGTTTCCCGAGCCCAGAATCGGCGTTCCACAGCATGAACCTGCCCCATTAGCACCATGATGCATGCATTGGCAGGGCCCATGCTTTCAGAGAAATCTGTGTCCATGTCCTGATCTCTCACGTGACCGCGCTGACGTCGCCTCCTTGCCCGGTATCGCTTTGCCAGGTTCTGGTGCTGCATATACTGCTGGATAATGCGTGTGGTGTTCAACTCCTAATTGCCAAAGTGAGCTAAGCGGCCTCCATGCTTGCCTTGGTATGGCGTCTGCATAGAAAAAAGGCGCGGAACGATTGTCTGCCTTTGCTCTGACGGAGGGAGGGGCGACTGACGACACGGCTTACAGGGCTGGCTTCAGGGAGCTAAAATCAACAAAGGGGGTGGCTTTACATCAAGGAGTATTTCAGGCAGGACTTCATGGAGGGTTCCAATAAGAAACCTCGGTACTGTGGAAGCACTCCGCCGAGTTAATGCACTTAGAGCATTTTCTGTGGGGACACACACACTCGAATATATAAAACCGATTTCTAAAAAAACGACTTCTATAAATTCGACCTTATTCCGTAGTGTAGACATACCCTAAAACTCTGAATTAAAAGCAATTTTGTTATTTCAGTGCATGTTGGTATGCAGAACAGATCTGACATTGATATAAATCAGGACTGAATACACTAAAGTCACCAAAGCTGGTTTAAGGGCAAGATAAGGCATACCCTGCATATTACCATGTTACTGCCTAATGTCCCCATGCACTATACTCAGATTCCTGTTTTTCTAGATTATGTCCCCTAGTTGTTCAATCCTTTGCAGCCCAGCCTTATCTTTATACCAACAAAGTTTGCATCCAGAGCTATATTTCTCCACAGCAGGAGGCTGCAGATCTAAGTTAGCTCAGGTCCATCTTTAGGCGGTGTACTGTACGAAGTATTTCACTTATCTTCTTCCCACAGAAAAACTCATCTGCTTTTCCTCCATGATTAGCATGTTGGGACTTTGTCCATATGCAGCCTTTACATTAAACTTTCAGCTAAGGTTTTCTGGGGTTCTGATGAGTCTGGATCACCTTTTTCCAGCTTCATGCATGTCTCTCTTTTCACATTCCTCTGCTTCCAGACCAGAAGCAGAGCCACCAAATCAGGAACACGTCAGTAGTCAGCCTAGTCTGGTATCCGGTCTCAAACTGTGGCTAGTACTAGAACCTTCGGCAGAAGATCTAAATCATCCAAAATTGACCGCATGAAAGGTGGTGCTGATGGCAGTGGTAGCCCAAGGTAAGCCAGGAAGTGCCAAAACCTACTTAAGAAAAGCTGTTCTGAGATTCTTATTGTATAGCCAAGAACCGTGGTTGGTTCAGTAAAGCATCAGAGCCTCTAGGGTATTCTTCAAAACCTAGGCTCAGAACCACCCTGAGGTTCCCTCATCATGATACCGAATACATGAAGAAGCTGCTTTGGCAATTTGTTACAAGTGCACACTGCTTTGGACGAAACATGAGACAACACTCAATCATGTGTCTTCTTTCCCTTTCATCTCTCTCCACCCTTGCTCCCCGCAAATGACTCACAGAGCTTCTTTGGGGGACTTCTTTAGTAACTGGCATTCTTTATGATTGAAGGAAAGGATGGTATTGCCTCTCCCTCCATCCCTGCATTAGAGGTGAAATGAGTCATCCTTTGCTATTTCTGGAGCCAGAGGAATGAAGCCTGCAGATTTCACTGCTGCTGCTGCTGCTGACAATTGAGAGGTCACGTCGTAAGCAGAGGGTGGGGGGAAATCAAAACTAAATGTAGTCATGTATATATGTGGTAAATCTGTGCAAAATTCAGTGGTTTCTCCTTGTTATGATTCATACAAGTTTTTTCACGGTTTCAGTTCCTATGGGTTCTTACTGTGAATTTTGCTTTGAATTTCTGGTTTAAACTAAAATGAGATGTCTCAACGACACCGAAAATCCCACCATCTTGGAGCATTAGGATGCAATATGGCAGGCCCCAATGAAATTCAAAACCATTTGGTGGGCAGCACACACAAGACCAAGCCATATATTAGCCATGTTCCCACACACAGCTATGGACCTGCAAAAGTAGAAGGTTATAGTATGATTTGGGGAACTTGAGTAAAACACTGTTTGGTCCCATCTGCACGGAAAGATCAAACCATGTCAAACGATTATCATGTCTGAACTTGGTTCCCACAACAAATGTAAGGATTAGAATGTAGATGGGACTGAAGTCTCAGAGGTGAACTCAACTAAAACCAGAAGGTTTCACCTGTTTTCGGGACAAAGCCACCATTTTTTGCATATTTATTTTCCATCAATCTGACTAGAGTTTCCAGTTTGTATGGACACCTGAAACTGGGTGCATTTTGCTTTGGGGCAAAAGTCTTGCCTAGTTCCAGTACAGGGGCAGAAAGGGCTTTTCAGGGTGCGTGTAAGCCACCAACCCTACTTCTTCCCCCCATCCACCCACCCCCTTCTGCTGTGCAAATAAAGAATATTAGGGACCAAGTTGAGCACCTAAAAATTGGGGGACCTACACTTGAAAAGTCAGGCCTAAGTAACTGGTTGACACCACATAGCAAATCAATGACTAAGTCCTTAGCAGAACCCAGATCAACAGCTTGCCAGTCCAGCATCCCATCCACTGGACCACACTGCCTCCTTCTAAAACCACGTGGCTCTGAATTTAAGTATCTACATTGTAGTTAAGAAGCTGTTTCTGTTAAGAAGCTGTTAAGAAGCTCTGCTCCTGTGGAACCAAGAGGGCCCACTCTACTAACTGGTAGAGCATCTAAGCAATATTAACTATAGACTCCAGACAATGTGGCAGTGGCCCTTGAAATTCTAGTGGTTAAAATAAAAATAAATAAATAAAAAGAGTTGGCAGTGCATGCTCCTAAGCCACCTGGTGGAATAGTTAGGGGGCATCCCTTCATGGTATACTGTGCTCCAGCCCTTTGACTATGCTGGGGATTTAGTCAAGGCCCCCACAGCCAAACACTATGATAACTCAGAAGCGGCTTTGGGAAGAGGGACATCCTTGCCTGACGGGGTGAAGGGGACAAAGCATAAAACTCATGCTTTCCATTTAATCCCCGTCCGTGCAAACATGCAATCCATTTATTAGAATGCTAGGCACAATAAGCAAATACACCCCCCCACACACACACACTCACAAAAACCCAGCATATTTGTGTATATATTTTGCACACATGCTATGTATTCACATAGGTGCACACATAAATAGACACACTTTTTGTGCAGACAGTTGCATGAGGAAGGGAAAAATAATCGTGTGCACAGAACAACGGAGAAAAGCAGGGGACTGGAGTCTGAGGTGAATTATGTTTCCATCTCATTAGCCTGCCAGCTGCAGCACTAGCTGTGTCCATCAGAGATTTGCCAAGAGTTCTGATTCAGTCAGTCATGGAGGTCACAGCCTTCAGGATAGAAACAAAGGGGAGGGAGGGCCGAAAGGGGCAAAGATCTTATATTAATGCTGGACTGCCTCTTGAACGGTCAGAAATTTATTTTTTTTTAAAAACCAGGTCCTAGTGTCAGGAACGGAGAGTTAAAGAAAGGGCTACATCTCTGAATTAGGCTACTCTTTTTAGGTGCAGACTCTTGTAGTTTAAGGGTTTCACCCACTGTCACAGGTGGATCATTGCCTGGAGGCAAAAACTATGCCAGGGGTGAGGTATATTGATGACATGGACAGAGCGAGTAGCGACATCTTCATTGAACTACCTCCTTATCCCCCGCATTGCTAGGTACAACATACTGCACCCACCACTTTCAACTCACAAGTGGCCTGTGAAGTGTCCTTCCCTCCCTCCCTCCTCCATTGAACTCCATGTTTTTCAGCCTTTGAAATGAGAAGTCCACATACAAATTCATCTAGCTGCTGAAATCTCACCCCTCAGTCTGGAGAATAGAAAGACACTTTTGGGAAGCCTCCTTAGAAACTAAACAATGCAGAGCAGAGACAACAGATTCCCAGTATGCATGTGCGAGTGCAAACAACTCGCAGCAAGTATTTTAAATCAAATGGCAGCTTACGCAAGACGAGAGAAATCCTGTCCTTTTGCCGGAGAAATCCAATGAGACAAGCAGAGGGATTAAGCACAGGGCTAGAAACACCTAGGTTCCCTGGAAGAAGGGACAAAGCAACCTTTCATTCCCCTCCCCAGGTAGATACATTGACCTTCATTCTACATTGACCTGAGGCTCTTTTCCTCTGCTCCAGCTGAGTCAGGGCCGGGCTGGCCCTAGGTGTTTTGTTGCCCAGGGCAGCAAACGTTTTTGGTGCTTCTCCATCATACACCCCTCCTCTCCCCCCCGAGCAGCCAAGTGATGTAGTGCCCCTTCCCCACCCTTGGATGATGATTTGTTGCCCCTAAAAGTCAGCACCCAGGATGAGCACCCTGATCGCCCACCCTCGGGCTGGGTCTGTGTAACAGGGCCCTAAAGGCAACAGATTTATGTTACGGTGCCAGAGAGGCTCCCCTGGCAGGTGTAGAGCTGCCTCAACAGCTCTGCACCAGCTCCCCGCAAGCCCTGGCATAGGGATCATGCTGGGAGGGGAAACCATAGCTGAAGCACACTACACTGGCTACTCTCGTTTCCAGACAGCAGCTGAGGTCTGGCCGGTCTCCCAAGATCTGAGAGAGTGAGGGATCATCCTTCAGGATAGGTCGTACATACTGGATGATGCGCTGGAGAGGTTTTAGTTGGGGGCTGTAGGTGATGGCTAGTGGCGTTCTGTTACTTTCTTTGTTGGGCCTGTCTTGTCCCCCATACTAAATTTGCCCCTACTCACACCTTCTTGTCAACTGTTTGAAATGGGCCACTCTCATTACCACTACAAAAAGTGATTTTTCCTTCCTTGATAGCCTACTGTTAATTGAATTGTCTCGTTAGACTGACCTCCCACTTGATATGGCAACTTCCATCTTTTCATGTGCTGTGTATTTATACCTGCTATTGTATTTTCCATTCCATGCATCTGATGTGGGTTTTAGCCCACGAAAGCTTATGCCCAAATAAATTTGTTAGTCTCTAAAGTGGCACAAGGACTCCTTGTTGTTTTTGCTGATACAGACTAACAGGGCTACCATTCTGAAACCTTTTCAAATATAGGTACAACATTTGCTACTCTCCAGTCTCCTACCATAGTGGCTGCTTTTCAATAACAGATGAGGAGCTTGAGTGTATATAGAGCGGCTTGGGATCTAATCAACAGCAGCTCTCAGGTGCCCCAAGAAGATGGAGGAATGCAAAGTTAGCTTAAAGTCAATTTGTTCATATACATGCACACCTTCTCTCCCCTAAAATGCATGGATAGAGAAACAAGAATCAGGGCCATTGTGTTTATGCCCTTTACCACATATGGGTGTTTCAGAACATGCCTTTAAAAAGCAAAGGTCCTATTTGCTTTGCTTGAGAATTAAAGCTTTCATAGCACTTTTCACATGTAAATAAGTTTGCCGCTTAAATCAAGACGTTTCTCCTGCACTCTTGTTGTGCAGCATATTGTGCATTAATTGGTTTTTGGATACCTCTCTCACCCACCCCAAAGGTGGCTGCATTTTTGCAGGTGAAGTGATCTGCATCTGGGTGTAGCATTTTTAAAGCTTTGTGAAAGTCTTTGGATGAAAATAGAACAAAGAGTAGGCACTGTGTTGGAGGAGCTCAACTGGAAGAAGTGCTCAGGGTCAGAACACACTCTGACTTGTAATGGGACATGAGCATCAGCCCCACATTTCAGAACTAGATCCTAACTTTTCCAGAATTAGGTGGGAGAGAAGGAGGAGAATCCAGGGTTTAGTTCAGCCCCTTCCCTAATACTCAAGGTTGATCTCTCTCTCCTCCATGTTGAGTTTACAGACTCTGAAAAGAACAATGAAAGGAACATAAAGAACCTTAGCAGGTGCATGGAATTAACTGTTATAAAATGCTGTCAGGAGCCAGTCTCTTTCCATTATCCAGATAATTTCCCTCTTTTGTCCTGGGATGAATAGATCACTTCAGCACCAAAATTGCTCCAAAGGAGAATTGTTGCCACAGCTTTCAGAGCAAGCAACTTAAGTTATACAACAAGCAGTAATCAACACAAGCAACATGTTGCATCTTCTAGCTGTAATTTTCCAGTTACAGTGATGTAGACTATACAAAAACTGTATCCAGTGTCTAATGAGGATGCTGTAGAAGCTGCATACTGAATATGTAGCATTGTCTGAAGTACAAGCACACACAGTATTTTTCCAGATTTGTGTAACACTTACAAAGTTAGTCATAGGACTAATGAATACCTCACTTTTCTAGAAATATTTGCTCCAATAAAAAGTTTCCCTTCATTTGTTTCTTTTCTAGTAAATTATCATTTGTGAAAAGAAAGTTTGAATAGTCACACCAAGAATCTGAATCAAGGAGTGATGTTCATCCAATCAGAAACAAAAGCAGCACCATCTGACCCATATGTCCGGTCAGAACTAGCTAGCTTCACTTGAACCCGAATGAACAGCATCAGCACAAGCTACACATAGTTATTCACAGAAGTTATCTGGCACATAAATTTTGAAAATGAATAAATTAGTTTATTGCCTTGACTAGCTTATGGACAAGACACAAAACATGAGCTGCTGATATTCCATGGAAAGGAACGTGGGTTCTCCCTCTCCCACTAGCCTTCAACCACCAAGAAGGATTCGGAAGGAAATGCCACCAATGGAAACTTGTGAAATTTCCCAGCCCTTACACAGAGTCAGAAATGTAGGGACCTCAAGAGGTCACCTAATCCATTCCCTTGTGCTGAAGGAGGACCAAGTATACTTAGACCAGCCCCAACAGCTGTTTATCTAAAAACCTCTAATGTGTCAATAACTGGACACCATACTTCAGCTGAGGCCTCATCTGAGAAGAGCAGGATAATTACCTCCCACATTTTACATATAACATGCCTGTTAATATGCCCCACAATTATATTAGCCTTTTTCGCAACTGCATCGTATTGTTGGCTCATATTCAGTTTGTGATCCACTATAATCCTCAGATCCTTTTCAGCAGTACCACTGCCAAGCCAGTTATTCCCCATTTTGTAGTTGTATCTTTGATTTTTCCTTCTTGAGTGTAGTATTTTGCACTTGTATATACTGCATTTCATCTTGCTGATTTCAGACCAATTCTCCAATTTGTCAAGGTAATTTTGAATTCTAATCCTGCCCTCTAGAGTACTTGCCACCCGTCCCATCTTGGTGTCCTCTGGGAATTTTATATACATACTCTCCACTCCATTATCCAAGACATTAATGAAAATCTTGACTAGTACTAGACTCAGGACAGACCCCTGCAGGACTCTACTAGATACATCTCCCCATTTTGACAGTAACCGGTTGATAACTACTCTTAGCGTGCTAAAAGAAAAGGAGTACTAGTGGCACCTTAGAGACTAACCAATTTATCTGAGCATAACCTTTCATGAGCTACAGCTCACTTCATCAGATGCATAATATGCATAATGGATGCTGTAGCTCACGAAAGCTTATGCTCAAATAAATTGGTTAGTCTCTAAGGTGCCACTAGTACTCCTTTTCTTTTTGCGAATACAGACTAACACAGCTGCAACTCTGAAACCTGTCTTAGAGTGGTGTCTTTCTACTAGAGGTGCACCCACTTCATAGTAATTTAATCTGGACCATATTTCCTTAGTTTGCTTATGAGAATGTCACATGGAACTGCACCAAGAGCCCTGCTAAAAATCATGATATTGCACCTACAGCCCCCCCACCATGCACTAGACCAGTTACCCTGTCAAAGAAAGAAATGAGGTTGGTTTCATAGGATTGATTTTGACAAATCCATGTTGGCTATTCCTTATCACCCTATTATCCTGTAACCTTACAAACTGATGGATTTTTTTAAGTGTCTTTCCAGGAATTGAACTAAGGCTGATTCACCTAAAATTCCCTGGGTCTTCTTTGTATAGATACTATATTTGCTCTTCTTCAGTCCTCTGGGACCTCACCTGTCCTCTAGGAGTTCTTGAAGATAATCTCTAATGGTTCTGAGGTTGCTTCAGATCATTCCTTAAGAACCCTAGGATTAATTAATCAGGCCCTGTCTACTTGACTACATCTCATCTATCTAATTATTCTTTAACCTGTTCTTTCCCTATTCTGGCTTGTTTCTTTCTCCTTGTTGTTAATATTGATTGTGTTAATTATCTGGCCACCATTAACCTTTTTAGAGAAGGCTGAAGCAAAATAGACATTAAACACCTCAGCCTTCTTAATGTTATCTATTAGCTCTTCTTCCCCACTATATAGTAGACCTACATTTTCCCTCATCTTTCTCTTGCTCCTAATGTATTTACAGAACCTCTTCTTATTGCCTCTTCCGTCCCTTGTTAGGTGTAGCACATTTTGTGCTTGAGCCTTTCTGATTTTGTCCCTACACGCTTACATTATTTATTTATTTATTTTACACTCACCTCTAAGGCATCCCCTTGTGGTTGCTTCTGGGGATTAGCTCCTCCCAATCTGATGCCCCCTTCCTTCTGTAACTCGCGCCACAACCTCTCTTACTCTCTCTCTCTGTGTCACAGTGCTTCCTCTTTGTGAATTGGCCCTTCTTCATGCCTTGGCCCTCTGGCCAGGTCACTTCCCCTTCTGGGGTATCAAAGTTTCACCGGACCAGCTGTCCCAGTACCATTCCAGCCAGTCTTCCAATTCAAGACTGTGCCATTCTCCCAGTGGCTGGTAGGGGAACCCAGATCCAACCACTACTCTGGGCTCCAGCTCAGGAACCTACAATCAGCAGTCAAGGTCTGTACCACCTCAAGCCTTGTAGTGGTTTCCCTTGGCATCTTCTTCACCACTCCTTTGGATAAACTTCTTCCCTTGGGTCAGGATCCCAGGGTTTCTGGTCCTCACTTGGTTTTCCTCCTTTTCTCCTCACTAGGCCCAGAGAGTGACTGCCAACTTCCACACTACAGCCCCTTCTGCTCTCACCTCCTAGCTTTAGGCAATAGTAGGCAGGGGCTTGCCTATCTTCAATTAGTGCTTGTCAATCAAGCCCTAATTCTCCCAGGTGCAGCCTACTAAGCTAATTAGCCCCTTCTGAGCCCCTTAACCCCTTCAGGAGCGATGTGGGGTGAACACCCCATCACAATCCTTTTATGCCAAGTTCTGTTCTGGACTTATTTATGTATTATAAATAATACAGGCCTCAACCCCATTGTGCTAGACATGGTACAAACACAACAGAAGACATTCTCTGCCCTGGAGAGCTCACAATCTCAGTATAAGACTTACTGTCATTGGGGTGGGATCTTGTGACACTTCACCTTTTTGCTCCTTCCTGCTTACTCAGCTTATTCTGTGCTCTAAAATAGAGCTCACAACACATACAATCACCACAGAAAGGGTCAGAGGCTAAATACATTAATGTCGGTGCTTGGATAGCCGTAGCTGGAAGAAGGAATAAGTGCAAGGTGTTATAATTTCCCCAAAGACCTTTGCCAACTATTGAACATCTTACAAGGCTTATAAAGGCTTTTTCACAGACAGTATCAGAGCCCTTTTTGCTTCCTGTGGGATAGGGATCTGATTTTTTTTTAAACAAGTGTTTTAAAACATACTGTAGTGTGTTTTTTCACTGCTTGAATTGGCATCAGGTCTCAGGTGCAAAGAACTGCCTGGGGTTACATGCCTGGCTCTGCAAAGGACTCAGCTACAGGAAGAATCCAGATGAATACTCAGGGGGCATAGTTTCACTATTACAGGAAACATGAAGCTATGAGTTTGTTCAAGGGGCAGAACTTCCTCCAGTTTTTTGCTTGCCTTTGCCACCCACCTCCCCAAAGCTTTACTTTCTGTTAATACCCTCAGCAATGGAATATTGATGACAGTAGTTAATCAAGTTTAGCAGTTAATCAAAAGAGACCATTATTTCTCCCTGAAATCCCCATTATTCTCTGCATTGACAAGCATGTTTGCAAGGATGCATTGTGGACTGAAACACATAGGTTCTTTCCTTTGAAATTAGCTCATTGCCATACAAAATCTGCCACCCTGGCTTGTTTATTTATTATGGACCCGTCATGGTTTGGAAAATGTAGCTTAAAATAAATGAGCCTGAATGCCACTGACTCTAGAGTTATTATTAAACTGCTCGGTCCCGAGGAAATTGCTTTTCATAAACATCCTAAGCTCTTATGGGTTTCTTTTAAAGTGTTTAATACAGTGAGGATGCTAGTTAATCCGAATCAACCTGCAAACTGCATCACTAATGAGAACGGAAAATGCATTATCATTCGATATTGGAATACTAGCGTGAAAAGGACAAGGCTAGAGAAATGGGAGGGGATGCACAATATACATATATTGTTCTCTTGCTACTTGATGCATCAGCCAATACATGAAAGAAAATGCCTGTTAATTTGTTTATTAGCCTCAAACTTTATGTCACACTTATTCCAACCTTATTGACATTGTCTACGTGGTGGCCATAACTCTCTGATTTTATCAACTGAGATTGGCCTTGTACAGACAGTTGTTTCCACCTGACAACAGCTGATGGTCTACATTAAAAGAAGAGCTGGGCTCAGGGCAGTTCTGAGTGGATTTCCCAATTACAGAGCCAATACCGCTGCCTAGCTTCAGTTTCAGGAGTGCAGAAGCCACCTTCTGTAGGTGCTCATTTCTTACGAAAATATTTGCACTGTGGTAGCACTTAGAAGTCCCCTATTAGGCTCTGCTAGACATTGTGCCCTCTCAGGAAGGAGAAAGTCCCTGCCCCGAGGAGCTTACAGTCTAAGCAAGTTCATTTCTAAAAAGGGGTCCTATGCATTGCACAAATGAATGAATGGCAGCTGGATGGTACATTCCTACAAGCAGTGCTATGGCTTGGGGATAGTGAAGCCAGACACAGATTTAGAAGCATGAGCCAGATGAGCTCTGAACACTCAGCAGCTCCAAGGCCTTTAGGAGGGAGAATCCTGTGTACCAAGTCTGCTCCTACACACCAGCAAGGTATAGAAAGGGGATGTCCAAGTGACTGGAGTCTGGGTACTTGTGAAGCCAGCATGTGATGGCGACTCCTGTGAAGTGGATGCTGAAACTACCTCAAAACTCTCTCCTACCCCCAAAATCCTTGGCAGCCTCCTTTCACCTAGTCGCCACCTCCTGAATTTCTAAAATAATAATCAGTGGCCTGTAAGAAGTGAGTTAGTGGGTCTTAATCCAGTCCCCACTAAATGTGTCCACGTGACAAAAAACACATATTGGCAGTCTCAGAAGAGGCAACAAAGAGTGACCAGGTTATGAAGAGTGACCACTTCTCTTCCTGCCCCTCACATCAGGGTTGAGACGCATTGCTGAGGAGGAGGAGGAAAGGAGGGAGTCTTATGCCAAGCTTACTTTTCTGCACTACTGTAATGACTTATTGGAAATTTTTCCTTTGAAAAGATTTTCCTTTAAAAACATAGGCTTTATTCAAGAATGAGATTTTCACCAAAAAAGTACTTGTGAGAAATTGTGCTTATAAAATGGTAAATGTACTAATTTCAATAGCTATTTTGCTAGGTTTTTCTAAATAAGTTTTTAATATTATTGAAAAAATGGAGGGAGGGGGTTAAACTGAGAAACAGGTCAGTTTTGAACACCACAGAATGAAAAGGTGGTCTAAATTTTACGTACATTCAGGGTTTTCATTTTTTGCCCAGCTCAAATTCTTGTATTCTAGTAACACGTAGAAAATTCCAGTAAAAAAAATGAAGGTTCCATCATGCTAGATGCCATCAAAACCATTTAATAAACAGACAGCTGCCGAGAGAAAAAGACTTCAGTCTCCAGAGCTGCCAACCCAGCACTTTTCACCCCTGCAAAATGGGTACAAAACAAAACAAGTTAATCAGCAGATGCTCCACCTTCCATAGCTTTACAATCTGAACTAGACAGATGACGTCAACCTTGCATTTTCCCCCTCGCCAACAGATAACGTGATACAAGAAAGGAATTCCCTAGACCTGATTTTGCATCCGGTCAGAGAAATGACGCAGGTCCCAGCCCTTGTTATATATCCGACCTTCTGCAAAATTGAAAGGAAGAGATGAAAAAGAGCAACTAAAAGAACAAACAAGAACTCCAGGAGTGCCCGACCCCTTCAGATAAGTTCAAGTGGAGTAATGCCTATACAACAACATGGAGCCAAGACACCTTGCATCGCATTTTTTAAAAATGTAAAAACTAAGAGGATCTGTAGCCAGGAATAAATTCTTATTTACATTGAGGCAAAAATGATGCATATTTTTTCCTCCCAGAAAACAGGCAATGTAGACCAATCTGGGTTGCTATGCAACCAAGGCCTGCACATGGCTGATAACACTCAAGGCATTATCTGCCTGCCTGACTGCACTGAATCAGAACAAAGCCTGGCTAATGAAGCTTTCAGATGCTGTTGGCTCTGTCTTTGACGGTTCAACACAGGTTCCCCCTGCATGTATGTGACAGTCACAGGAGTGACTCAACATCCCCTCCAACCATGGATGCCTCTCAAGCCCGGACAGGAAAAGCCCAATGGAAAGTGACAGACAGACAGCAGCGGAAAAGAGTGGCAAAATGTCTGACACCTAGCTAGTTTTCAAAATGGAGGACAGTGACAGAGAGAGAGAGAGAGAGAGAGAGAAGAGGGGATAAAAGAGCAATCAACAAGCACAATCTGCAAAACAATGAGCCACCTGCACCAAAGACCAAGCGGATTTTGTTTAATCACAGATTGCAATAGATTGCTATTTTACCAAGGCTAGAGTTTATATTCATGCTGCAACAGGGACAGGGAGCAGAAATCTTTCTAATATTAGCTAACCAGGAGGAGGAGAAAGAGTGATCCTTCTTCCCTGGGTTATGTAGTTCAAATACCCTTCTGCTAATGCATGTACTAATATGTGGAAGGACACTTAAAGACAAAAATCAAGTCTTTAAAAAAATGCTATGTTAAAATAAGTTTGGTTCTGAATGTATTTACTCCATTCATGGATGGATGCAATTTCTCTTGACTATCCTGCAGTTGGAGAAACAGATCCAGCAAACAGATGAATGCTGTCCCCAGCAGGGCAGTGTACACTGTTTTCCGTCCCCACCCACCCCCAGCTCCCCCAGGGGATACCGAGATGGTCCCTTTTTACGGATAGTCACTACCAATCCCATTGTTAAAAGGGAAATGCACTGGGGATATCCTCCTTAGAAAGGCCAGTTGTTTAGATACCCTCTCCTCCTGCTACACCTCTGTCCTGAACAGAGCTGTCATCTTTTCCCAGCTGCTCTACCATCCACCAGATAGTCCATTTTCTGGTAGGACAGAAGATACCACAAGAAGAAAGGAGATCCTATTTGTTCCATTTCATGAATTTCTCATCTCTTTTGAAGGGATCATGTTAGGATGCGATGTGCATATCTCCAGGGATCCTTTACCTGCAATCACAGAGCAGTCTGGGTAAACGCTGTACTTCCTGTTCTCTGTCAGCAAAGAAAGCACACAGCTCTATCAAGCTTAGGGTTCTCTGCTGCTGCCCATCACCACAGAGATGCAATGTTTCCACACAAAAATCAATATCAGTGTCCCTAGTGGACTCCATAAGCATCTGGCTCGCCTTCATTTTTAGGGTAAAAAAATCTCTGCTTGTGTATCGAGATGAGGTTTGTTGAGTTGCAGAGGAAATTAAACAAAAAGGTAAGCCATGTTGCATCTTCTTCTGTTAGAAAGACAGAGTGACATGCAAGTGGGGAAGAGGGAAGAAGAGAGCCTATGTAAATACCTAAATGTAAAACAACCTGATCCTGCTGTCTGATCCTGCTGTCACTGAAATGAACATGAGTTTTGCAGATGTCTTGATGATTCAGAAGGAAGCAGGTAACCTACTGAATCAGCAGCACCTTGGGTTGTCACAAAAGGTGTCCCATCCAGCTATTAACCAAGCCCAACCCCGCTTAGCTTGGGTGAGCTGGGGCAGGGGGAGAAGGGGAGGGAGGGATCACAATACAAGGTTCTATGGCTGCAGAACAAATTTAACAACAGACATTTATGCAGCTTTGCCATTAAGACCAACATGTGAAAAGCTTTAAATCCATGCAGCATATGCCACTCCTGAAATTTGCAAACCTCTTCCCCACTTTCCAACTAAATAACGCTCTTTCAGTCCGTTTGTTCTGTCACAGGCAGCCAAAGTGCAGCCAGGCTTGATCGATTTGCTAATTACAGTAATTTTACCTTAAATGCAGGCAGCTGAGTGTTCATCAAGTCACAAATTCACCGTTTAGGAAGAGACCTCCCCCCAGCTAAATAATTAGGGATAATAACAAGTGGCTCATAATAAATGCAACACACAACAATATGTGCTAAGGACATGATGAAGAGTCAGGAGGGCTATTAGGGAACCCCCATGTCTACTTCTCCTTTTGAAAAAAACAATGCAATATCATTAATTGTCTTGCTTGAAAACTGGAATCTAGCTCATCAGCCAGCACTGTTGGTTTTTTATAAGTAATACCCAATTATTTCCTTTTTGGCTGCCTCTTGTTGTGTCCGGAGAACAGCTTACCACAAAGTCATCAGCACGGGCCAAGAGCACCGTCTTCGATGTACTGACAGATTTGAAAAGCTGCAATGCGAGGCAGCGGGAGACACCGATTATTTATGGAGTTCCTCGCCTCATAGCCCTCCAGTTTTTCTTAATCATTAAAGTAGCTAATTTGTGAGCCTCCCCTATAACCTGGCATGGGTATTTGGGCTTCTCTTCCCCTCTCTCCCCCACCCCATCAATATCTTCCTGGAGGGGCAAAGAGACAGTAGATTTTGAATTTGCATAAATTTAACTAGGCTGGGGAATTGCCTCAGTTACGAGGGTCGGAGTCGCTGAACCAGTATAACACCACTGCTGGAACTTACTCTAGGGTTTCAAGCAAGAGGTAAAGGCTACCAAAGCAGATGTGGTTTTGTCCATCTACACTAGTGGTTGCACCATTATAGCATACTAGCTATATTCAGGACAACCCCCTAGTCAAGAAAAGGCCTTAGAATGATTATCAGTGATTGGGAAAGGAGTTTCCATGCACTCCCACACCAATGGAGAGGAGCTGAAAGCATCAAGTACAGTACTCAGTGTTGTTGTCATTTAGGGTAGATAAGGGGCTCTCAGCACCTTGAAAGAAAAAACACATGCAGCTCTGGAATTTTGCCCTTGCCACTTCCCCTGTTGGCCACTAGAGGCTTCTGTGCCACTTGCCCTGCAAGCTACCTGTGCTCGTGAATGCCTGAAGCAGAGTGGAGCCCTGAAGTAGATACAGCATAGCAGAACCACCCTGCACCCATAGTGCAGGAAGGGCCTGTTAATGGAGGTTAATGGGGGCCAGGGAAGCCCCATTCCATGCAAGCTAGAGACAGGGGGCAACTGCTGGAGCCTGCCCCAAGAGGGAGTGCCTGTGGTGGTCTGCTGGGAAGGAGGAGTTTTGCAGAACTCTGCCAGAGAAACCCCTCCCTATAATATAATCTTACACACACACACACACACACACAGAGTCCTGCCCCATGAATTAATCTGCCTCCCCCTTACCCAGCCTCCCAAATGCTTGTGCAGATGCTCCAGATGTGCCCAATCCCATTGCTTTCCTCAGCACTAGGCTTTTCTGCACCGTCCTCAGTTTCTTTGTTCCTTCAGTCCCCTCTTAGTGCTGTCTGGGGCACCTGGAGTCTCACCTCCATCCCCTGCCCAAGCCATGGGGTGGGGATAACAGGAGAGAGTTTATTCACCCTGCTGTTCCAGCCCAAGGACAGGGCCATGACGGGAACCTGCGAGGAGGTGCTGCTGGAGAACCAGCTACAGAGGAAGGAAAGGACAAGTGTTTCAGGCATGCTTCTGGGCCTTCGAGAGTGGTGGAGCTCAGCCCATTCCAGGTGCTGACGGACAAAGAAGCCACGTGGTGCGGGGAGAAGCTGATTAGCTGCTTTTTCCCTCTCCCCCACCTCCTGAGGAAGGACAGCCAATCAAAGGGACATTCCCACAGAGGGACAGGTGTTCCCCATAGACTTCAGAAAGCCTGAAAACCTGCATCTATGGGGAAAACTATGGAAACCAGAGCTGCCAACTCTGCGGTCACCACCTACGTGGTGTACAGTCACTGCAACTCTGCATTATCTTCAGTGGGACCCTGAAAAATGGCACACAGTTTAAGAGGTTGGCCTAAATGCATCAGTCTTGCCCAACTGAGACAGTCCCACAATCCAAGGATAAACCTTTATGACACTAAAGGATGCACAAAACTACTTTCACATCATGTTACTTCAGTCCGAGACATTAAAACCCAGTGAAAAATGTAGACAAACACTGGAATTCATGCTTCATGAATCCGGTCTTAACATACAAAGTGTCACCTCACATTTAACAATGTTCCCAAATTAGGTTTGCGGGTTCCTTTCATTTGTATGGCATTCCCCTGCCCCACACCTCAGAGGCTGCTTGAGAATATCTGCAAAAAGAACTTTCAATTCATAACCATGTGTGTTTGTCCTGGAAACCTCCAGTTTTAACCAGCCTGTCACCACCACCAATTAAAACACAAAAATGTATCCCAAACCAAACAGATTTTTTTTTAAAGCTTACAGTTTTCCTGAAAATCATGACCTACTGGCAGGAATTTGTAGAAATTATGGCATTTTTATGGGGAGGAAGTCAAACTCCTCACAGGCAAGTACCAAAGGGAAAAAAGCATCTAAAATGTGATAGATAAGTTATTTGCTACAAATTATTCATGTTGCTTTAGCAAATGTGTTTATTTAGCAGAACTGTTCTGTTATCTGGTTGTTTTTCTATGGCATTCATCTCACCGTGCTAAAGTTTCATTCAGCCACTGAGCTCATTCTTGTTCAAGACTTCATTGTATTTCTACACAGATTTTGTCCAGGGGCAAATGTTTTTTAAATAGGTGACATTTAAGTCAGTTCCACTTTATTCACATAAATCTGTTTAACCAACATTTTGCTAAGCTCTTGCATGCTATTTCCAATTATCACCTCACGTCTCACTGTGAAGAGTATACAAAATAAATACCGGGCTTCTATTCAGAGCAGACAAGATGGCCATGTAATGATCAATCAAAAAAATGCCCTTGGGAATGAGAGAGATTAGCACTTTGATAATGTGGAAGATGAATGGGTGGACTGAGTTTGATAAACTGGTGTTTTCCTCAGATAATCCCTCTGAAATACTAAAAAGAGAAAAGCAGCCTCGAACCACTTGGGCTGTTTTTTCCTCCCATTCATCTATGAATCACTTAGGGAATCCTGCATCTAGAGTGATAATCCTGTGCCCACTGCTATTGCTTTCTATATAAAGCACAGCTTTGGGCTTGTGCCAAATTTCACCACCCAAATAGGCAATTGCAGCACCCAGCAATAAAACAGCAACTAAATCATAATTTCATTCCACAGAAAACGTGTGAAACCCTTAGCTTCCCTTAATCTTAGTTAATAGTTGGTTATTAGCCGTTAACCAATAGCTGGACTACTCTGAACCATGCGTAACCATAGACATGACCCAATGGAGGGTGGGGGGCAGAAGGATAGAGGGGTTTTGTCTTTAGCTGGAAGTTGAGATGTAGGTGAATGAACATGTATTGCCTTTCTAGGGCCTGTGGCCTCTTCCTGGTTAGGTGAGGATGTCCATCAAGAACCTAAAGCCTCTGGCTATGCTTCTCGTTGTCCGGAAACATTGGAGACAGAGCAGCCACAGCTTAGCACAGTGGACAGGTGACCAAGTGGCAGAGGTAGGAACTAGGAGTTGTGAACGAACACATACACACGCGCGCGCGGATCATTCCCAACCCAGCTGGTTCCCTTTGGCCTTAGAGGAGAAGGGAAGCTGTTGAAGGCTGAAGTGTTCATTTCCGAAGCCATAGAGACATTACAGGACAATACGGCTCAGGAATGAAGCAATCAGCAGTGTGGTTTCCTTCCTTGTTACAAGATCCTACCTGGAACCTCATCAGGTATGCCATACCTCAGTTTCCCCTTGTGGCCCAGAGTCTCCCTCCAGCTGGTAGGATGCTTTGGGTGCTTTAACCCTCTGCCCAAATGAAAAGGATCCCCTCCCAAAGAAAATGAGTTGAACAAAAGCAGACCATCCCTCACCCTCCTGGGTTGAGTCCCTTTCTCCTGAAGATAGGGGTTAACACCAGTTCTTGCCCATTCCTGGGAAAAGTTCTTCTCCATGGCTGCAGGGACTGGGTGTTGGGGAGCTCCTCCCCCTTCTTCCACAGTCCTGGCCTGCGACCCCCTAACTGAAGAGCAGTAGCACAGAGCAGGTGTCATCCCCATACTGGTCCATCTGTCCAAGGCCAGACCGTCCTCCACCCACCCCAAATCTTCACCAGAACAAGAGCTCTTTACATCTCAATCCAGGGCACACTCCTCCTTGGCCCCCATAAAAAAAACCCAACAACCATGTATCTCAGGGTGTCTTCCAGAGGCCTGCAATGGAGACCCATAGACAGCTCCAGGCCTCCCTACTAGCTTTCTAGCCCAAACACCACCCCTTCCTTGAGTGCTTCCTTTCCCAGCCCTTTGGTTGTTTCCTCAAGGCTTCCCTGCATGCTCTTCTTTGTTCCTTCAGTCCCCTCTTAGTGCTTTCTGGGACAGCTGCAACTGTTCCCTTCAGTTCTTCCCTTCCCAGGTCCAACTGTGGAAATGCTCCCGGCAGGGGTGCTGGAACTTGGAGTGCTGGGGGTGCAACAGCACCCCCGGCTTTAAATTGTTTCCATCATATATAGGGTTTAAAGTTTTGTTCAATGGCTTTCAGCACCCGCATAAAAACTGTTCCAACACCCCTGCTGCCAGGCACATCTTGCCCACCCTGTCTCCCTCTTATTTAGCGGAAGTCATGACATCACACGATTCCCTTCTCAGTCATACAACCCATCCAAGTTTTAAAAGGGCTGAGGCCCTACAAGTGCGCTGGTAGAAACTTACCTTTAAATGGCCAGCTTGCTCTGTTACAGACCTCGTCACTTCCTAAGAATAGCTCTGAAGGGCACCTCATCTGACGTGAGGCAGGATTGTCTACAGAGAGTTTGAATCAGGTCCCATACCACAAGGAACACAGAGACAAGTTCGTAAGCTATGTGTATATCTTGCCAATGTCTGGAACTAAAGACATGGGGAAAGTTAAAAGTTACTTTCAAAAAAGGTCATCTTGTAGTTCATTTGACTGGTCTTTTTGCCATTGAGTACTAAGACTTACAGTCAATACGTTTTCTTGTAATATTGATCATTTCACCTCAAGACCTGTAAAAATTTATTGTTGATATTTTGACTCCAGTGTCTCTGATTGACCAAATCTTGGCCCCATCTATAGGAGTTTTGCCATTACCATCAATAGAACAAGGATCTGTCCGTTTATAGTCTAATCCTGAAAATATTAATGCACAAAGTTTTACTCACTGTATCCTGCCAAGCTTCGAGCAGGGGGTTGGACTAGATGACCTTCTGGGGTCCCTTCCAACCCTGATATTCTATGATTCTATGATTCTAAGACTGAATTTGGGCCACTGTCTTCAAATGAAGTTAATAAATCCAGCATGTAACTTAGATCAGAATATAGGGCTAGTATCTCCAGTAGACAAACATAGTTGCATGAATGTATTTTTGTCCAGTCAAGCTCATAGTTGCTATCCCATCCTAAGTGCGGATTTCATACCCTGCCACTGGAACATGGGACATAAGAAAGCCATTTATCTAACATCTTATGATTCTTTTGTTGCTTTATTGATTAAATGGATTTTAAATACAGCATTAAAAATATTGTAAAAAGTTAATAAAAGCTAACATTCAAAACAAAACTTTTACATTGTGGTGACATTGTTCTAGCCTCACCTGACTTGGTCTTTTTTACAAAACTAGGAAACTGAAAATACAAAAGAACATCAATTCTATAGACAGAGAGGAGGAGTTTGAAATACAATTTGAATACAGTTTTATATTCCTAGCCTATTTGCCTCATGAGACATTCCCCCAACCTTTTTTCACAGCACTTATTTCACATGGTGAGTTTCTCAGCAAACCAAACAAAGAGATGAGTTGTTTTATAGAAGTGACGGAGTAGCATTTTCCTTTGTCCCCACTCTCTAGCCCTTGTAGCCACTCAGAATGCACAGTTATTATAGCACTATAAAATATTCCTCATACCAAAGCAAGCAGAGTCACCTGCTGCTGCTGCTGTTGTCCGTCTTTGTACCTTGAACTATATTATATATATATATATATTTTTAACCAAGTACATCTCATTCACCACTACATTGGCCAATGCCCTTTGTGTTTTCACGTATAAAGAACCTCTATTGTCTCAAAGCACACAATTATACTTGCCATTTACATGTCAGATTTTCAAAAACGTGCACAAAACATCTATAATTTGCATGCACAAGCCAGACAGTTGTACCTGCAAATGGATGAGGAGCATTTGAATGTTCAGTTAAATTAACTGTGCATGCAAATGAGGCATGCGTTTTGTATACATATTTGAAAACTTTGAAAAAAATTTAGCCCTAGATGTAGAGTATCCCTCCTCCTGAGAGCTCTAAAACATTACCTCCAGCAACCAATTGATCGGCATTTCCCAACATTCTGAAGCGTTCATATCTTGTCATCTCTCTGAACAACTGGGCTGAGATTGGGAGAAGAGGGAAATGCAACGTCAGCTGCTTATCTGCTTGGGAGGGAGGGCGGTCATTTGTTTGTATCTGGTAGGAACGCTCTGCTCCAGTTCCTGATTGGAGATATATTGTAATGACTTCTGAAATGTCGCTAGACAAGTTTTACACTGAAAAAAATTGAATATATAAACAAAGACACCTAGGATAGTAGCCCATGGGTGGAGAAAAAAAAGAAAGCCCCGTGATTTAGAACTATCAGGAGTGCATCTTACAGTACGAACACCTTTAGTAGGAGGGCGTGAATAGGCTCATCTATATACTTCTAACTCCCACATCATTCATGAGATGGTACCCTGGTATCCAAAAACGTGCCACCATGCAGCAGCAGCTATTACTTTAGAATACTGTATTCACGTTTTGTAAATCTCGGCTGTGTTTTTGTTCTTTTGCTAATGTTCATAACAATCACTTTGGCCAAGATTTTTGGAAGTGACCAGTAATTTGCGGCCCTTGGGTTTTAACGGCCCAAACTAAGAGCAGCCTGATTTGCAGGAGTTGTGAAGCATCCATCCTCTGATAACCAGGCCCCCCTAAGGTAATTTAAGTAATTCCCCCCCCCCCACACACACACACACAAACACACACTGAGGCACCATAGTCGTTAGCCACTTTTGAAAAGCTTCACTTACAATTTCAGATTGTTTTTTAGGTTCTTTAAAAGAGGATCAGGAGAGTGGAAGAAATGAAAGTAATGATCCCTCAAATCTGTGCATCTGCACATCATAGCTTTAATCTAAAAAAAAAACAAACAACAACAGACATTCTCATACAGACATTTTAAAGTCAGCAGCGTAAATACAGGAACGACATCAGAACTAAAAAATTAAACAGAATATGGCTCAGCTGTTTCTCAAGCACCTTAATCCTCTCAAAAGAATTTAACTGGGATGGAAAAAAGAAATCTATATCTGAAGTGCTCTTATAAGAAATTTTATGATTCCAAGACAGGGAAGAGCAACAGCTAAATATCAGCCTGAGAAAATAGTAAAGAGGATCAGTTCAGATGGCATTGGAAACAATTCAATTAGTTGAAGAAATAATACTGAGATCGTCTCCAGGGTGGATAAGGATGGGCCAAAGACGACTTTCTGAAGTACACTTGAAGGACAGCCATGTTTGTGCCACATGAATGTTTAGAATACATTATATTGCCTGCTGGGGGTAGAGTTAGGTGGATAGATTTGCTGCACATTCCACATTCTATCATTGTGTATAGTGGGCTCCCTCATTCTTTAGGGATTTCAGCACCACTGTAAGGACAGTGACACTTCTGAGATATTCTTCCAGAGCTGCATTCCAGTTCCAATCTTAAGGAAGCCAGTACACAGATGTTTACGCTACCAAACAGGCCGTAACAATTCTGGGCTCTCCCCAAACCCACAGCATGCACACGCCAGAGTCATGGAAGGTTGCAGCCAGTATAAAAGAGCCTGATTCAGTGCCCACAGTTGCCTGAGGGAGTTTGTAGTCAAAGATGATCTCCACACCTCACTTAGATTACCTTTACCCTGGCAAGGACTATGAGAAGCTGCATGGAGCTGTGGCCAGGTCAGATTACACCTCACATTAATGTTGATGTTGCAGGCTTTAACATGTCATCTACCACACTCAAACCAAGCCCAGTTTGGCTCCTAGATCAGGACAAAAGTTCTTTGAAATACAATAAAAAAAATCCTCAAATACAGTTCCAGAATCTCTCCTCTGCCACCTTTTACCTGTGAGGTTTCACAAAGATGATCAAGCAGCAAAACTAGATGCTGGTCTTCCTTTCAGTATTGGAGCACTTCACATCCTGCGTGTATCTATTACGATTTCCACTGTGCATTACCAAAAGGACATGTGCAGGGACAGGCAAGCACCTTGGCATGTCTCCTCTATCAGTTGGTCCCTCTGAGAAGAGCTGATACCAAGTCCACGTTTTTCCAGAAACAATTAATTCTTCTTGTGAGCAGCTTTAACTGTAGATGTTACATGAAGAATGCAAGTCTCTCCTTACATCTGGCCACTCTGGGCATCCATTACATCCCTCCACAAACAAAACCAAAAGCATCCTAACACTTTTCAGAGAAACCGTAAGACTTGAGGAGTGGGGGGGTGAGGGGGAGAAACGAGTCTAGTTCTCCCAGCACTGTACATGTGACGCTCACTGAAAAGTCCATGAAACTTAACACATTCAACACAAGGAGACTAGATGGTTGATAGTGCTAGTTGATTTGACCATCTCTCTCCTCCAAAATGAGGACATGGTCAAAATAAAGAACAATGCAAACCCAAAAGGATTAAGAGACATTCTACCAGGTTCTTCCTCCAGGACAGGTCTCTCCTCCACTTTCTTTGCAGCTCTGCTTGCAGGTGCTTTACTAAGAATATTCACACCCTCTGGATTCTGTGACCTAATGTTGACTTCCGTTGGTTACCAACTCTCAAGTGCTCTCTTTTTTCAGCCTGCTGTAACTAAAATAGTAAAAAACATTCCAAACCAACACTGCTTATTTCCCTCCAAAGTAACAACCTTCCTCCATTCTGGGATGCCAAACGCATTAAGAAAAGTTCTAGCCTTCTGCTCCCACCCAGAATCTTGAAACAAAAGTCTGTTTTCACTCATGTTTTCCTAGAGCATCCGTGGAAAGGACGGATTTTGCTTTATAATCCATTCAGCATGGGGGTTGATCTGGTACAAGTCTAAGAGATATGTATCTGGGTCCAGGCAATGTTCACCTGTTGGATAAAAACACAAATTTTAAAGAGAAGTATTTTGCACCCTCAGTCCCATAGCTATTACTTTTTCCTGTGTGTAACACTATTCAAATATATGTATAGCTATTTAGAGCAAACAAGTTCCATAAATCAGTAATAGCTGTCCTTGTTTTTAGAAGTGGACTCATCACAGATCAAGTTTTAAGAACGGATTTTCATTTGTGAACTTTTTACCCGTGCCCTTCAGGACCATTCATGCTTGCAGATATGAGAGAGACAATTCCACCTCAGTGCTGGTGATGGGTTTTGCATGTATGAAGTTCTATCACTTGTTTGTGCATTGCTGGAATCTGATCTGAGGCCTAGTCTGCATTAGAAAGTTTTACTGGTATAACAATTTGGTTATGGGACTGATTTCTTTTACTGAAATAACTATACTGGTATAAGTCCTAGTGTGAACAGTTATACTGGTATAAAAGAGATATAGTTATTCCCTTTCCCATACAGGAATAAGCGAAATCAAAATTACTGCACTCCCACTAAAGGAGTTGTTCCACTAATTATACTGGTGTATTTAAAGCAGTACAACTCTGAGTTTAGAGATAGCCGGAGTGTGCAGGCAGCGGTTTTGGAGAAGTTTAAGCACAGAAATGGGTTACAACCTGATCTTCCCTTTAAAAACTTTTTAAATAATGAAGTTTCCTCACCTGTGTTACTAATGCTACCTTAGCTTATAAAGATGACAGAATTTGTATTATTTAATTTAGTTTTCATAATCTATGCTTTTTATTTCATTTTTTTCATATCATAATGGTCAATTAAAAGCCAGATTTGTAATTCTCACATGTGTTTCTAGTCCATTTCACTTTCTAGTTCTCATGCACTAGTGAGTCTTTGCGTTAATCATATGCCAATGCAACCTTTCAGAAATCAACATATATCCTTTTTTAAAATCAACCAGAGAACAGATTACCTTTTACTTTCCTTACACAGTTTTGCCGCGTATAGAAATGGCAGACCAGAATAGAAGCATTAAGAGTAATGCAGCAATTTACTGACTATATTAACTATGGAAGTATGGCCCTGACTCAGCAAGGTAATAAGCATGTGTCTAACGTTAAGCATGTGAGTATTTCTCATTAAAGTCAACATCATGAGCTTAAAGAGAGGCATGTGGTTAGATACCTCACCCTCTAATACTTACACGTGACAATAATTTGTCTTACCAACAGTTCTGTGTATTTTTAATAAAGAGCTGGCAGCTAACAAAAAAAATTAAGTTCATTCTAGATCATGAAAAATTTTCCAGTGTTGTGTTTGTTTTTAAGTTCTGGAGTAAGTTGACAGTGTCCCTTGGAATAAATGACATTTACTGGGCCATCCTCCAGCATATGACTTGGTAAACATTCCTGAACAGATGCACTCTTGTTGCCAATTTAAGTCATTACAGAGAATCAGCCTACCACCCTCATTCCTAGCTTTGGTCTTCATACAAATCACTCGCAGCCTTTGGATCTGGTAGAAAGAATTTAGTTGTTTCTATCAAGCAGGCAAAGTCCTTTGTCTTCTGTTGATATTATAATGGAGACGCATTAAAGGCAGACCTCTGCTGCTAGATCGAGTTATTCTCCTGACAATCCTGTAACCCATTATAGATGGGCATTACAGAAACTCCATCTTCATGCTTAGTCCACGTTGCCCAACTTCCATGTCCTCTGTACTCATTAGGAGAGGCCAATCTTTAAAGATTCCTAATACCATACCAAACCTTATCAGTCCTCACAAGACAAGCAGTGACCAACTAGAACAGTGGTGGGCAAACTTTTTGGCCCGAGGGCCACATCTGGGTGGGGAAACTGCATGCAGGGCCATGAATACAGGGCTGGGGCAGGGGGTGCAGAGTGCGGGAGGGAGCTCAGGGCAAGGGGTTGGGGGCTCAAGGCAGGGGTTCAGGGTGCAGGATGGGAGCAGGGTGTGGCAGGGGGCTCAAGGCAGGGGTTCGGGGTGCAGGAGGAGTGCGGGGTGCCACAGGAGGCTGGAGTGTAGGCTCCAGTCCGGTGCCGCTTAACTGGAGCGGCTCCAGGGTGGCAGCGGCATGCACCGGGCCCAGAACAGGCTCCCTGCCTGCCTGTCCTCACGCTGCTCCTGGAAGCGGCCGACACCTCGTCCTTGCGGCCCCTGGGGGAGGGGGGCAGAGGGCTCCACGCTTTGCCCTCGCCTGTGGGTACTTCCCCCGAAGCTCCCATTGGCCACAGTTACCTGTTCCCAGCCAACGGGAGCTGCGGGGGGAGGTACCCACAGGTGAGGGCAGCACGTGGAGCCCTCTACCCCACTCCCCGCAAAGGGCCACAGGGATGTGGTGCTGTCAGCTTCCAGGAGTGGCACAGGGCCTGCAGCACCACGGAGGTGGCAATCCTGCAGGCTGCATCCAAAGCCCTGACGGGCCAGATCTGGCCCGTGGGCCGTAGTTTGCCCACCCCTGAACTAGAACCTTGAACTTGTTGAGACAGCTGCTATGAGGGAAAGACAACCCAAACAGGTTATTACTAGTTCATTAGTGAGCAAGCCTTCCAGCAGCATTAGCCTTCTCCTTGAATATTTAATATATGATACTGTACATCATATTATGGTACAGGCCCATTTTACTAATGCTGCAGTCTCGGTCTTTAAACAGGACGAGCTGTACAATGGAGACTGACTTACAAGAATAAAGTTGGGTTTGGTTAGAAAACCAGTATGTGAATTGGAGGATGGCAAAGGATGGGATGGCATTGCTCTGGATATCTGTGTAACTCAGGGTTAAAGCCACAAGCAAGTTCTGCAGGTCATTCAGAACTAGTGCCAGAAAAGCCTTTGTATCACCGTGAAAAGTAGTAGACATGTACCTTGTTCTGCTGCATTTCAGAGGAGTTTCTTTAGAAAGCGTAACTATTTTAGGGTCACATTTTCAAGAGATCTCTACTGTAGGCATCTGAGCCAAGTGGACCACTTTTACAAAGAGCTCAGCACCCACAAGCTCCCATTGTTCCAAATGGCCCTGTTCTCAAGGGGAGCTGACCACAACTTTGGACTGTCTGGGCTTTAACATTGCTTATTGGGCCCATTTTTTAAATGATTCCCCTCTATATCAAGATGGATTGCCTGGGTAACCACTTTGAGGACTCTTTGAACCACTTAAGTGGCAGAGGGTCTCGTATGGGTCCTGTGTACTTGGGGTGAATTTCACCCATGGGGAGAACTGTTTTGATCCACCTTTATCAGAACCCTCTCCCTCAGCCGGACTCTCTTTCTTAATTTCCCATTAACGCCCCAGCACCAAGAAGAGATCTGTAGTTGTTCAGCATCCAATCTCACATACTTATATTGCCGCCTACTTCGTAGAGGAGCAGGTTCATTGACTCGACAGCACCATTGCTGCAGGAGACAAAGAAGAAACACAACATTGTAATTGGGCTTTGCACAAGGCAGGCCGGAACAATCGCATCCAACTCAGCAGTTCATGTTTCTAAGGACCGCAGGGGTAAGGGAAGCTACAGGGCATAGGGTAGTAGACTCCCCTCATGCTCTAGGAGTGCAACTCTTGAAAAGCTCACCCAAGAATCAAGACTGAAGCAAGGCAGACTTCTTCACTGCTATGAGACCCACAAGGGCTGGCAAAGGACTAGCTTCTCAGACAGAAAATAAAAGGCACAAAATCAATGTCTATCAGCAGCATCCACCTTGGACTGACAGCCTATTTGAGCAGCACTCGTCGGTGTAAGGAACCCTGCAGCAGCCTTTGGCAGGGATGGCAGCTGGTCTTTGGGATATTAGTGCTAATGCTTTCCAGTCTAACGTGACCGCTTTGATTGCCTTCTCCCCTGCTCTCCTAAGCCTGGACATGCTCTGCTTAGGGATGTGGTGCAAGAGATGCATCAGTGTGTGCTTCCTGAAAACACTGCCAGACACAAGAAACTGTCTGGATTAGCACAAAGGGTGATATTTTAGCTTCTAAGGAAAGCTGACACCACTTCTCCTGGTTTACTGCAATCTTTGAAATGGAAGCCACTAAGGGCTCCCCACACTCCCCGGAAGGCGTCCACTCCTCACCCCCAAGAGGATCCTGCATGTATTGTTACAGTTCACCTGCTCTCTAGCAACCTGGGGGCAGCAAACCAATAGCTGCTCCACATCCCCAAAAGCCCACATGACGACGCAGTCACAAATCAAAAGGGAGATTAGGGTTTCCTCCCCCACCCCCAAACACACTTCAAAAGGTTTAAACAGCAAACCAGACGGAGCCACTGAACGTAGTCACTATATAACAGAGGGGGGCAAACTAGTCCCCGGCCCCTCCCCCGCTGGTCCCCCTCCCCCGCAGCCTCAGCACGCCGCTGGCGCAATACTCTGGGCAGCCGGGCAGCGCAGCTGCAGAGCCGCAGCCTGACCCGGTGCTCTGTGCTGCACGGTGCGGCTACAGTGTCGCCAGCCACCAGTGCTCCAGGCAGCGCGGTAAGGGGGTGGGGGGTTGGATAGAGGACAGGGGAATTCAGGGTGGTGGTCAGGGGGCGGGGAACAGGGGGTTGGATGGGGCAGAGGTCCTGGGGGGTGGGGAGGGGCAGTCAGGAATGTGGGGGGGTTGGATGGGGCGGCAGGGAGCGGTGGATGGGGCAGGAGTCCCGGGGGAGCAGTCAGGAGGCGAGAAGCAGGGATAGGAGGTGGGGGCCGGGCCACGCCTGGCTGTTCGGGGAGACACAGCCTCCCTTAACCGGCCCTCCATACAGTTTTGGAAACCCGACGTGACCCTCAGGCCAAAAAGTTTTCCCGCCCCTGCTATATAACCTCTCTCCCCACTCCAGCCTCCCACCCCTGCAAGAGAAACATATGGAAACACAAGAAAAAGCCTTTTACCGTTTGATGAGGCTGACTTTGTTGACAATACTCCAGCCGTTCTGGCTGAGGTGTTTCTGAAACTGCCTTAGGACATCTGCAGCTTTGGTTCCATTGTTCAAGTGAACCTCCAGTGAATCCTTCAGTAACAGAGATGTCTGGACTTTCACGGTCTTGGAAGGCTAAAAATAAAGGGTCGGGGGAGAGAAATGGTTTTAAAAGAAAGACACTGACAATTTAGAACAAGAAAGATGCCAGTTTTCTAAACAGAGATGGGAAATCATTGTACAAGTACAAATCCAATGGCCCATTGATGGGATTTACACCAGACTGAGATGTGAAAATACAGAACTGTCTAAAAGCAGTGAAGATTAAAGAGATTGACTTTTGTTTTAATATTGTAGCCAAGGATAGAATTGTTGGTCTTGGATAGAATTTGGATCAGAATTAAGTGTGGGTGCCCTCTGGTGGTCCTGAGTGGCATGGGCGTTAAAGCTGGTATAGAAACTTTGACGTAGCGATCTTCTGTCAGAATAGTCAGTTCCACTGAAATGGAAAAGCTTAGTGAAATTGGGCTGATTTTGCCGGAATTTCATTTTTGGAAGAAAAATGGAAAAGGAGTTCTGAAAGCACTGAAATGCCCCATTGCAACATTTTCCAAACAAAACATTTTGATTTTTTTTGTTTTCGTTAAGAGAATTTCAAAAAAATTTCAGTTTTGGTTCCGATCAGAACAAAGCCAAAATGTCAGTCTCAAAATTGTTCATAAAACTGAACTTCCATTCCCTGCACAGCCCTTTAAAAATTTGATAATTGATGTCCCAATGCACACAGTTCTTCGTGCTTCAATTATACCTCTGCTTGCTCCATACCAGATGCATAGTTGCCAACTCTAGAAAGTAGCAGCTTTTCAACAGTGATAACATGCATTCTGTAATGCGGGATTTGAGAGGTGACCTGTCCCTTTTGTTTAATTGATTTGTGGTTTCTAAATGTTTAATAGTAAAAGCCAAAATTTGCAAGTATACCAGTCTGTGCATCACTTCCTAATTTTGGCACATTTTCCCTTTAAAAAAAAAAAAAAAAAAAAGAGAGAGACAGACACACACTCCCATTTAGTAACTGTTTTAAATAGAGTTTGGAAAGGGTCTGTCACCACCCATATGAAAGAAATTGGTACGGAAATAAGTGCAGTGAATCACTATTATTTCTTCGTATTGTCTCACTTCCTACAAGCCTTATTGTTTGCTAATATCCAGCACCACTGCACGCACCTGTACTCATTAACGCTGGTGTCATGCAACCCTACTGATCAGAACAAGTGTTTGGAAGCACAAAAGCAGGGCAGGAGAGACTGACAGGTACCTGAAGGCTGCTGCCCTCATCTCTAGGTTTCTAGAATTTCTAGCTGGCACTTGTAATAAAAGCCAGTGTGTATCGGTAAGATGAGCCAGTATGTCCATTGTGAACATACAGGGCCAGACCCTCAGTTGTGTCAAGTTTACACTTGGTACAGCTGAGAAGACAAGATTCAACCGCCAACATTTCAGATTTCCCTCCTCACACACAAGCCTGAGAGCCCATG
Source organism: Lepidochelys kempii (assembly GCF_965140285.1). NCBI lineage: Eukaryota > Metazoa > Chordata > Testudines > Cheloniidae > Lepidochelys > Lepidochelys kempii. Next base: position 23,189,643 of record NC_136392.1, on the reverse strand, counting down.
GCATCTAGGCCACAGCATTTGCGCAGTTTAGTAAGGGGAATTGGGTGTGTTTTGCAGCAAGCCAGTGAGATAATGTTTTTGTCTGTTTCTCTTTAAATGTTGTTTAAGGAGAAATTTAACCCGTTGGCATACACTCATTGCTCATGAGGGGACCTTTAACGGGAAATCCTCATTCAACCCCATCCTCAGAGGGTTCAGCTTACTTCTGCCTGGTTCTTCTCCACTTTGTCCTTGTCTATGTGAATCTTCCGTAGCAAGTTTTTGATTCGTTTATCGTAGAACTGGTACCTCCGGCTGCTGCTCTCATTCAGTTTTCTCACTTGAGCTACCAGGAAAGAGGAGATCTAAGGGAAATAAAAACAAACCAATAAATAGAACCAATGGAGAGGGGCGTGTGGATGGATACATTCAAGGACTAGACAGTTATTCTATAAAGAAAGATGCTCAGAAAGCACTGGGCTTCAATATACGTTGACAGTTACACTGGAGCATGTGTAAGTTTTCCCTACATTGAAAGGTTGATAGGGTTAAGAGAACATAATGAGTGCAGGGTGGCACATTCCCACCCACTTTCAACGCTGAGGAAGAAGAATGCCTCCTAGAGCATCTGCAGAAAGTTACTTCTGCAATGTCCAGTGCTCTTTAGGGGACTTTTGGTGGCTTTGTTTCTTTTTAAACAGGTGGCTTTATACATATCTCCACAGGCCAGGTCACCTGCAGAGAAATCAGAGAGACTTTCAAAGACTTCTACTGTAAATAGGGAAAAGCCCCTAAAAAACAACATTCCGTAGGCATAATATTTTGCCTATGTGCCTTAAGAACAGCAAAGACAGCAACAGAGCTTAGCCAAACAACTTTTGTCTACAGAGCTCGGTTTCCTTTAAGATCTCCAGGATTATCTCATTCTTCTGAGTCACGTCCCGGGCTGGTTAATGCACAGATTGCTATCACCCAACAAACAGCCATGTGACTTACAGTCCAAAGCAAGTCTTGGTAATGGATCATCATCCGCACAACATCGGCTGCCCCCTCTGCCAGCTGTTTCTCCTTCCCTTCTGGGATCTTATTCGCCAGTCCTTTATGCATGAAGAGATTTGGAGCGATGACTGTGGAAACATTCCAGAGATTCATTTTGTTCTTTTTCTCCCTAGCAACCACTTTACTGAGAAATTCCAGCAGAGTCTGAAAGAGGGAGAAAGACATGTGTTTTCAAGACATCTGTGAACAGTACGATTCAGCAAACCTGCTTGGGCAAGTGCTGCGTGGCTTAGTTGGTTAATGTCAATAGCCTTTCATTTCTGGAGACCTGAATGCAAATCACAAGTGTAAGTGGGCTTGGTCGTCAGGTCCTAGCACTAAGAAGTCATCAATTAGTTGTACACCAAGCTGTGGTGGTGGCTTTTGGGGCGTCAAATCCATAAGTCAGGAAAGACAACAAGGCAGACAAGGTCTTCTTTCCTGACCCATGGAAGGCTGCATCCTTTGGAATTCACTCTGAATTTCAGATTCCAAAGACCCCTCAAAATTCAAAGCTTCACTCCGATGAAACAGACAAGCGTCTCCTGTTTCTACCCAAAACCATAAGCCATCCCAAGCTACCTCAGAACACTAGATCATTTGACCAATTGAGCCTGAGTTTTAAAGTTACAATAGTTCTGCAGGACTATGGAGATATAGCAACTTGATCATCTGGAGGCGGCAGTATCGGGTGACTTGGGAGATACTAGTGGGAATTAAGGACATGGCTTCTGCAGTACTCAGGACACCTGGGTCCCCAAACTGCTAGAAAACAGAAGTAAAAGCCAAATGTCCTGCACTGCCACAAAACTGCCCCAGAAACAACATTCTCTTGTTCAAAATTAGCTGCATAGGAGAGGAAGGGATTTTAGTGCAGTCTGATCCGTAGGGGGTAGAAAGTTAAAAGTTCTGCAGCACTTTTCTCCATGTTTTAAACAGATATTATATAAGAATCACAAAGATCAGCTGCATCTTGGTATCCAAGAGCTAAGGAGACTTTGGTCAATGGATATTCTAATAGGAAGAGCCAGATATTTAAACATGGGCATAAGAGATGCACCCTGACAAGGCATGACTCCTGCTGCTTCTGCATTTGCATTCATAACTTTGGCAATCCTACTCAACCCACACAGGAGTTTGTTTGGCTCCAGGCATCCACACCTAGACAAATTAATGGAGTTGACGCGAGATCAAAAGAATAAGTCCAGATTGCTTATACATCTCTTAATACATGAGGTATTAAGACATAGGTTCTCTGGAAGGATTCACATTCTCTCACACAACTGATACAGTAGAAGATGGTTATTACCTTTAGGGTGTTTCTGTTGGGCTCTGGCAGAATCAGGATAAGCAGGTTGAGAGCTTGCAATCTCTGCTTCAGGTCTGGGATATCTACAGGAGGGAGAATGTACTATGTCACATCAAACAGCAACAACATACATACAAAATAATCTGAGTCTAGTTAAACTCTAAATCCACCTGGCTCCCACATGGAATCAGAGTTCTGAACATGCTGGTTCCCTGTTGTGAAACACATACCACGAATATGGGAAAATCGCAGGGGTAAAACTTTCCAAAACATTTAAGTGATTTAGGGCTTGTCTACAAGGTACTGCAGTCTCGACTATGGGGGTATGATGTGTAGAACCCTCTAACTTGCCCCGTATTTAGTTTGCTTTAGTAGAATCATAGAATATCAGGGTTGGAAGGGACCTCAGGAGGTCATCTAGTCCAATCCCTGATCAAAGCAGGACCAATCCCCAGTTTTTGCCCCAATCCCTAAATGGCCCCCTCAAGGATTGAACTCACAACCTTGGGTTTAGCAGGCCAATGCTCAAAGCAGTGAGCTATCCCTCCCCCTGCAGCACACTCTGTAAACGTGACAGATGTTTAAATTGTTAATGTCCAAACCATGAGCGAGACCTGCAGGTGTAACACCGACAGACTGCAGTCGGCAGCGGATGGGATCGAATCTAGGGCTTCTGGAGCTTAGTGCATGAGCCTCTACCACATGAGCTAAAAGCCAACTGGCTGAGCTAAAAGCCATAGTAGGGTCTATAAAGGACAGTTAAAGCACTCTACAGTTCACACCCCCGAAGTTCAGACTGCAGGACCAGGCAGAGTAGCCCTTAGAAGCCTGAAGCCTACTGACTCTCCAAGAAACTTCAGAGAGTAAGTCACTTTTGAAAAATGACAATTAGGTTCCTAAATCTGAAGGCAAATTTTTCCAAAGAACCTCAGTACATTATTTCGATTCTAGGATAGGCACTACTGAAACGTGAGAGTGTTTTACAGAATTAACTGAGCTCGCAGCATCCCTGTGAATAGATAGATTGTAACCGTTTCAGAGATGGGTCAACAGAAGCACTGAGGTTGTGATTTGCTTTAATTAAGATAGCAACTCTGTGGCAAAGCCACTAGCAGCACCCAAGAAACCAGATTCCTAGAATGTGCTCCAACCGCTACTCCGTATTTTCTCCAGAGGCAGAGAGACAACACGTACAGAAAACTAGGGAACGAGTGAGTTTTGGGAGACAGCATTAATAAAAATTAACTAATTTAATAATGCATTTATATTCCACTACAGCACCTGCAAGACTTGAAAAATACACGACACTAGATGGATTGAAAAGTGAACTAGTGCCACATTCTTCTGTGTTTATGGAAGCAACACGTTTTGAGACAAAAGCCATGTTCTAGCTGAGAACCAGGAGGGGGGATGGGAGGGTGGGTGTCTTGTCCAGAGGTGAGCAATCCATGTGTTAGGGCAGGCTATGGAGGACGCATTGTGGTCCATGGAGTGGGGGAGGGGGTGGCAAAGGACTGGGATTCAGGAGAGCTGGTGTCTATTCCTGGTTCTGCCGCTGACCTACTGTCTGACCTGGAGCAAGTCACTTCCTCTGTCTGTGCTTCTATTTTCCCTCCCATCCTTTATCAGTCTTATCTTAGAGGCTAATTTTTACCATGCGTTTGTACAGTGACTGGTACAACAGGGTTGCTGATCGGAGTTGTGGCCCCTAGGTGCTACGGTTACACCAGTAATAAATAATACTATTGGGATACTTGAGTGCCATGCAAAAACCAAGGCTGCTAAGGCCAGGCTGCTTGGAAAAGGACTCACTTTGCACAGCAGCAAACGCCGGCAGATACTCGGCTGTCAACAGAGGGGTGGGCAGCTCTCGAATGAACCTCTTCAGTAAGCCAGACACATCGTTCTGGCGGACCTCATCCCAGCGGAACAGACCAGTATAGAAGTCACTTTCCAGCTTTTCCCCCAGGCTCTGTATAGGGAGGAAACACCCCATCACTTTCACTAACGAACAGAACGGGAATCCAACCAGAGGATCTTGCACAGGGCAACCCCTCAACAAGGCACACACTGCAGAGTGCCTCACAAGGTAGGCTACTAGCAGGCTCCCCAGCAGTGAGTTCTCCCTATTGTGTTGGCAAGGTGAGTGGGGATTGTTTTAAATAAGGCTGATACCATAAATAAAGCTCATGCAACATGACCACTTGACATGTAGGCCCATACTTTACAGTGTTACCCAAATGACTGTACCTTAATCCTGGTCTGCGACCCTGAAACTCTCAGGATGCCTTCAGTGTCAAGCCCTTTCTTTTCCAAACATGACAGCAACTACAAGGGAAACAGAAAGCTCTCAGCTAAAGATCTGAAGGCAGCCGTTTCAGCTTATGGTTCAAGACCAAGGAGCCATCACGTGCAAGTGAACTCTAAAGATAACTTACTGCTTGGAGAATCAGCGGGACCTTGGTGTTGGGGATGAGTTTTTGGTCATTTTCCAACAAAGTGCTGAGTGGAACTCCAAAGAGTCGATTCTCTGCATTAAAGGACAATACAGATTGTAATTCTTTACTACAGTTATAAATCAAAAGGGGCATTTCTTCTATTGCAAACAAGAACTACACTTTATCAATACCCAAGTTGCTGGAGGAAAGAGAGGAACAGAAGCTACAACGGTAATTAGCAGAGCAAGGGAATAGGGGAGAATCACAGAGAGCAGCCGTGAGAAACATGGACCCATGTTCTGATCTCAAGTGACAGCTCTGCAAGTGTGTCAATATCTCAATAGCCTTCAGTCTGGATTTACGTTGGTTAGACTAAGGGAGTCTGTAATGAAGTCTAGTGTTACCGAGACCCATTGTTCAGCTTTGATCACAAGAACTGAGATAGAACTGACCTTTTGCCTTTTGTTTGGCTGCCTTGTTCCTCTTTAACTCCAAGCCCAGGATGTCACAGAGAGCCGTCAGCTCAATCAGGGCCAATGTGGGGATCTTCTTCATGTCCTGTGGAGATAAGTCTCCTATCCGGGTCACTCCCAGCCTGCCCTTAGGGATCTTAAACTGCTAGGGAGAAAGAATGGAAGAAAGTTTGTAAGGTTTGATGCAGATAATTCTGTTGATTTTCTTGTGTCTTGAATTCCTTTGTGTCCCTACCACTTCCTTCCACTGCTCTTATGGCTGTAAATCTGCCTCTCACCAGCCACAAACCACTGCCCAGGAATACCACTCACTACTTCTGCTTCACCTCCAGGGAAGTTCTTATCCAGGCATTCACCACCTCTTGTCTCCACTACTGCAATCACTTTCTCTGGGGTTGCCCCAGAGTCCTAAACTGAAGGTTTCCTAGCAGCTGTAAAGTTTCATGCTGCAGCCTGCTTTGCATCCAGAGCTCTCAATAGTGTAGCGGAACGAGTTGAACGAGTAGCTCAGCTACTTGCAGTGTCAAAATGCACCACCACCGGTTTGGATGGGACTTAAATCAGATTACAATTTCAGGGTGGATGCACATAAGACAGGCTGATAATTGCTAAAAGTGTGTTTTAAATAAATAAGATTTGTTACGCTCTGGAAGAGCTTGCTCCCTTCAGCATTGCTTTTCCTTGATTGCTGTCTTATTTGGGATCCCAATTTCGTCAGGCAAATTCAGTACACAAGACCATCCCAATCCACTGTAGCACTTAGAAAGGGGCCCAATAGCTTAATTCGGCTTTGACAGAGTCTCTTTTCCTATGCAAGTCAAAATTCCCCAACATGTACCTTGGGTCTGGTTATTATCCTTCCTCTAATGTACAGTGAAAAGAGGAAATGCAAGTGGTCCAAACACCAACAATGCAGAACTGTAGGTGTTACATCAGCTAAGATTTGATGCAGAGATACCACCTTTCCTGACTTCTACCACAACACAGTTCCTTTTATTTATCATTGCATTACAAGCACATGAACTCCCCCATTCACACGTACACAGTTCTGCTATGCTTACCCAGAAGTCTAACCTGTTTAATACCCTGAAAACACAAAGTGAACTAAGTTCCCAAGGCTTCTCTCTATAAGAGGGGAGTTCAACAGGTTCTGAGGGGAGAAGTGCCTTAAAGCCCTTACAGTTAGGGCGCTCTCGTCCTTTATCCTCCTAGACTCCCGTACAAATGATCCCTTGAGCAAAATGGCTGCTTGCTCCGAGTAGGCAATGTCAGTACAGAATATCTCCTCTTTTCCAGGGCTTCCGAGCATGCAAGGAAAATCCTGGAGTCCCCTTGAATCTGCTATGGATAAAAGAATCTCTTAGTTGAGGAAGTTTGGAAAGCAAAGGGGACACATGGGCAAACTAACCTAGGAATGTGTATTAAAGTGCAAGACTTGTGGAGCCACCATAAACAAACAACTTCCGTGGGTATTTGAGCTGGGCAAGGTTTGTCAGCACACAGTATTATGTCCATGTTCAACAGGATAGACTGGCTTAAAGTCATATTATATCTACGATCTACCAGGTCAGCGACACGCAAGATGTCTAAGACGACCTTGAAATGAATGAATGTCTAGATGGACAACTTCTTAAATATAAGACACACAATTGATTTTGGTATGATAGCATGCGTTAATCTCAAACTACTTATTTTCACAATCCATAGCAACTGCCCAGGTCTGTAACAATGTGATATTACTCCATAAACTTTATCCTCTAAAAAAACCAACACTACACAACACTATTTTTGCATTGGGACAGGTCTAGCAAACCCATGACAGATGAAATGTTTGGGTTAAAAAAATCTAGGCCAACGCTCTGCCATTACCAGATGGCACTGAACCTAGATATCATAGCACGTAGGATGTGTGTTACATAAAGATAACACTCTTCTCAGAACCTTTAATACTGGAGGCAAAGCCGTTTAAGAATTTAGATTAGAAGCCTTTCCCTCCTGGATTTTTAGCCCTACCTAGGAATTTCCTTGCTGTTGGAGATGATAAACAAAGGTCAATTCATGTACGCAGTTGCACATTATCTGAATATTGTGTTTGCCAGGTTGACTCCAAAGTCAGTTACTAATTCAAAGTGTAAACAAGTGCTGCACTCCCTGACTTCTTTTAAGCCAAGGATCAATTAGGAAAACCCGAAACTTGAACAGTTCTAAACCTTGGCCTTTGCATACGTGAAAGGAGAGAAATTAAACAGCAGAGTGAATTATATCTCATGTGTATGTTTTAATCCCTTATAAAGGGATGAGATTCTGATGGAAGTGGTGCAGGTACAGCTCTTAGTTTTCCACTGCTGCTAACAAAGAAGGCAGAGGGATATTTGCTTGTGTTTTTATATTGTGAAAAAGAGCTTATCATAGATGCTCTGTTCCCAAAACATACTCCCTTCCTTAACGTCAATGACACACTGTAGATTTACAATACAGTAAAACCGCCTTACGTTTCTGAGCGTAGTTTGAAGTCTCCACACTGTGCTGACACCGATTCTTGTCGGATTCCTCCATCTCCACTACCATCTCCTAGAAAAAAGGATGGAACACAATATGCCACATGCAGAGCAGATAAGAGACCAACATGGGGCATCCTCGTTTTGGCAAAAAGTAACATGCCAAATAATCTTGCTCTCTACCATGGAAGAGCTATAACAATGCCATTTGGTTGAGTTGAAATCTGAAAGGTCTGAAATCTGAAAGGTCTGTCATGGATGTGACAATCACTTAAAAACTGCTATGAAATAAAATGCTTCACAAACCTCAGGGTACATGTCTTAGTTTTAGAGTATCTATAGCTACTTTCTTCAGCAGCAGAAACCTGCAATTAGCACTCCTCTCCCTGCCCCTCCCTCCATAACCCGTACACTCACACCATTGTTAAATCACCAATTCTTACTCTTTCACAGCTTCAGGAGTCAGTGGACATATCTATTTAGTTTAAGTGTTCTAACTGTCTGTCAAAATGCACCAATCAGCAGTCAGTTTTCATTCAAACAGCTCCTGTGACATCCACCCACAGCGTGATCTATCTATGGAATACTGGCCTTTGAGGAGAAGTCACTTTCTTCAATTATATGCCATTTAGCCACATGGATGAAAATGCACTAAGCAGACTAAGCAACACAATGTTTCCCTTTTGTCTGCTCTACAATAATGCATCTCTTTGCCACAAGTTATATAGGTCCCTGAAGTGACATGTGTCTAAAAAATTAGTGTGATCCCAGATGCCTCCTAAGGACATGCTGATAAAATCCCATGGTCAACAGAGCTGGCTGTGAAACAGGAAAAAATATTTTCATTCAAGTTTTTTACCTCAAAAACTTTAATCAAGACCTTCTAATTAGCTCCAATTGCAATGATCTTAGTGTCCAGTTAACTCAGCAATAAAGAATAAGGAACCTATGCTGAGCCATTGCAAATAAGTAAAATCATCCAGGCGCAGAGAAAGATTTTACTTCTTTTCTTGAACAAAATACATGGTTGATTAACCTTGGATATAGCTGGCCAGTGACTTAGCAACTACAGTCCTGTACCTAACAAGCACACAGAATGACATCAGAGTACCATGGTCCTTTCCAACCTGGCGTGCCTATTTTGTGAACAATGCGGGTGCATGCATGTGTGTGAAAAGCTATGCTAGAAATGCAAGTTGTTTTGAGGACTAAAAATGCTGCTTCAGAGATGTAAATAGGAGGTCAAGGCAGACTGCAATGCCACACCCACTGAAAATACCGGTAGAGAACTCAGATAAGGAAATTTTGTCATTGTGAAGCAAATTAAGAGTCCTTGCTGGTTTTGATCTATTGGAGCATGAGTGGTTCCTTCATAGGCCCTGAACCTGCCCCTACTGAAGTCAACAGCTGGACTCCCATTGACCGCAAAACTGCAGGATAACTCTCACCGTTGACATATTTATTGGGCATAATACTTTCCTTAGATCAAATGTGGCACCTAGAATTCACAGTAAGAACAGCATTAGAAACAGGAGGAAACATGCATCTGAAGGGGAACAGGAACATGGGCGAGGGTCTGATCATAGGACCAGGAGCCAGGTTTGCAATTGTTAGTCTCTGCCTCTTGCACTGACTTTTTTCTGAGTGAGATAGTTTTGTGATTAAGGCAGTGGACGAGGAATCACAGGATCTGGGTTCAAGACTTGGAATGCAGTGAACTTCCTGTGCGCCTGTTGGAAAAATCAGATTACCTCTATATGCCTCAGTTTTCTCATCTGTAAAGTGGGGATAATATTCAACCACCATACAAAGGGGTATTGTGAGAGCTCATGTTTGTGGAAGCACCAGGAAGACAAGACATGCTAAGTATATTTGTTTGTACAGGGCTCCCACAATCTTCAGCAGGAAACCCACACTTGCATTGGAAGGCAGAAGTTGGCCCAACGTTCAAGATGTTCTGTGAAAAAAACGGGCCTGCTCCAAAGCTTATTGAAATCAATGGGACTCTGGATCAGGGTCTGTAAAAGGGTACTAATCAACACATTATACAAGTTGTTTAGGATCCCATGGCATTAAAATACAAAGAATTAAATATTACAAATAAAGACACTGATTGCTCTTTAATGACCCGAATTAAGGATTTGGTATTTCCCCTGCAATGGAGGAGAGTATCGCAAAACTCAGAAGAGAGAACAGATTAATTTCCCTTTTTATTTTAAGTGCTTATGATTTCATCTTCTCTTGCAATAAGGGGAAGAAAACCCAGGAATATGGAATTCAGGTCTTGGCAAGTCAGTAAAGGAGGAACAAGTTTTCAAAGAGCTAGCTTTAAAATATACTTATTTGCAGTTTTTAGCTTTGCTCACCCTGTCCAGTACATTTTGCTAATGTTTGGGGATCTTAAACACATGACAGCAAAGCTTTGAAGTCCAACAATATTGATACAGAGAAAACATGAATAATTCCAATGGCTCTAACCAGAGCCTGTAGAATGATGTCTATGAATCTTGCTTACAGCTAGAAATGAGATGGAACATTCTGTTTTCTTATCAAGTTAAAAGCTATTTAAATAAGCAGGTTTAGTATCTTTGAATGTGCACACATTATACCAAATATTTTAAAGCGTGAAGCTTGATCTCAGTTGCATGGATTATCAAACGCAAATATTAGCAATGTATCAAATGCACACAGGAGACTGATATTTATAAGCTCAGCAAATGCTTTAGGAGACATGGAAAATGGAATTTCACAAGAGCCAATGGGATCACATTACATTTGTTGCTGATAAGTCAGAACTAAAACATTCAGCATTAAATTTTCAGAAAAGCAACTAGATTGGACCCCAGAGCACAAACAGTTACTGTAGCTCCACAGAGGATAACCAGACAACCTGATCCTAGGGGCTTTATCTTAAATATGCACCTTTACCCTCCCACCCCCTGAAAAGGTGTCCCAATTTTTCCACACTTGCTATCTGGTCACCCTAGCTGCACATGCAAAATGACTACATGTGTGCTGTCACCCACTTGTGCATGAACAAGAACATTCTGCATTTATACAGGATTATTCATAACCCTATCTCCGTGCAATTAAGCGTGCTAGAATTATCTCAACCTAAGAACAGTGAGAAATCTACAGCTAACATCTGCCACTGGTTTTCAGCCTTATATTAAGGAGACACTAGTTTATTTTTCCAGCATGTATTTAAACAAACATTTATACTACTAGTGTGTTCAACTGAAACCTATCAGAAAGGTCATCTGGAGAAGTATGAAGGAACAGCTCATTCCTGCAAAAGGTCTGAGTTATAAGGATGACACCAGGCTAGGCTCAGCTTGTATAAATGAGTATTCCAAATTTTTAAAAGGCATCAGGTGGAAAGGAAGGAATTGGGCAACTTCTTTTGGGTAAGCTCCCTGGGTTAATTCTCTAGCAAGTCCACTTTCTAGGGCTCGTAATGAGGTAGGTTTAAGGACTGTGCTATCCTGCCTAATGCTTTTTAAAAACCGACTGATACTAGCAAGTCTCTGAAGGCAAATTAATTGGAAGAGGAGCAATTAATCCAAATGTCCCACTTTCATGGGACTAAGTTCAGGAACATGTTAAATGGGGCCTGTATTATGATCCATTCTCTCACTCCTGACTAGGACACTGGCCCCAAACTCCATAGCAAATTATAAATTAATACCTCTTCTCCCTACCCTTTGTGTCCATGTGGTCTGAGCTCTCCGAGGACTGCGTACATGCATAGTGGGTGCCATGATCTCAGCTGCGGCCTCTAAGTGCTTTTGGAATACAAGTAAAATACTAATGTTCCATGTATGACACAAAAACATTTCATGAATTCAGATCTGACCAACACAGTTAACAACAAGGAGTCACTGGTGTTGCAAGCTCTGGAAAGAGGCTCCTACTTGTCGACTATGTACTGGAGTATTAAACATAACAGAGATCCCCACCACTAAGGACATTAACTAAGGTGCTTGTTGACGGTCTGCAGGAAAGCTATGGACACAGAAACAGCCCCTCAATGCAGGCAGCGTTAAGGCACATTGGCAGAAGACAGGTTTCAGAGTAACAGCCGTGTTAGTCTGTATTCGCAAAAAGAAAAGGAGTACTTGTGGCACCTTAGAGACTAACCAATTTATTTGAGCATGAGCTTTCGTGAGCTACAGCTCACTTCATCGGATGCAAAGTCTGCTGCAGTTTCCACGGTATGCATCCGATGAAGTGAGCTGTAGCTCACGAAAGCTCATGCTCAAATAAATTGGTTAGTCTCTAAGGTGCCACAAGTACTCCTTTTCTTTTTGCGAATATTTTACATTATAACTGTAACCCTGAGGTGCAAACTCTGCAAGTTATATTTCCGCTTAGGCTCAAAGGTGAAATGCTGCTTCAGTCATATAACCCCACAGAGCCAGAAAGCCAAAGCGGCTGCTAGGACACATGGAAACATTCTGGAAGTCAGTAAAGCAACATACCTCGGAGCTGGCCACACCAAAAATGTCTCTGACGTCACGCACGGGCGGTTTGTTCTTCTTCCGCCGTGACCGTGAGTAAGTATCCAGCCTTCGCTGCACGGCTGCAGCCTGGGTCTTGGTCAAGGTGGAGAGCAGCACTACATTGTCATTGTCTGAGGTGTTGTCCCCAATTAGGTCAGAGAGGCCTGCATCCTGTAGCCACTCAGCTTCGGCTTCTCCCTCTGAGAGGCAAGGGATGAGGAGAAAGGCAGTGAGAGAGCAGGGTAACACTATGAACTAACAGATACAGTCTGGACAAAGCAGGGCTAGAAAGACAGTCAGACATGCCAAAAATCCCAACAGCTCATTTCATTTGGGTCCCTCAAGGATTGTTTCTCCTGAGCTGCCAATTTATGAAATCTAGAGGGCTTTGAGCCACGGCCCTGGGTTGGGGATGGATCCAAGTGACATCACCCCAGAGGGCACAAGGAGAGACTGGGCTTATCAATTAGGGTTGGGGGGTGTGGAGGGACATGCCCATTGCAAAAGCTGCAGCCTAAACTCCCCTCTGCAGCTGGACAGCTCCACTGAGCTATGGGGAGAAAAGGTAGGGCCCTGCTACCAACAAGTCCGCTTTGGGGGTGGGGGGAGGCTAATGCCACATCGTTCCCTATTGAAGGCTAATCTTTACGCTCTGACAGTGCACTGGCTGTGATTATGGCTGAACACTGTGGGGATGAGGATGGGGGAGCAAAACTTGTGCTCTCCCATTGCACAGCTGCCCGCCACAATCTGGCCTCAAAGGAACTTCCTAGGCAAAATTCTGCCCTGTCATAAAGCAGCACTCCACTCAGTGAGTGCACTGGGGTCGGCACCAGTTCACTCCATCTGATCCACTGACAGCTTCCTAGCACAATCAATCAAGAGAAAAGCTGTTAAAACACAACAACAACGGATATTCCCTAGGTGGCTTTTATGCTCTTACTATTTAGATTGTTCCTTTAACAGCAAGATACATAGTTAGATTTACCTCAGGATATATCCAGATTCTGCCTGGATTCAATTTTATCATCTTTTATTTAACTTCTTATGTGCAGTTATCTTGGTGCAGTAACATTATTTTTTTACCACCACAGTTTATTTGCCATTACATTTCAAGTGGGCCCAGACATCCTTGCAGTATCGATACATACAGGTAAAATTAAGTTAAGTTATGTATTTAATTTACAACTATATTCATTTAAAATATATATATACACACACTACTATAGTCAAAGCATGTTATGGGTCCAAAGTGAAGCTCTCAGAAGTCAAGATATCCCAAATGTAAAGTTGTCTGCAAAAACTTCACCCTGTCCCCTTCTGCAAATGAATGAAGTCTGAGGACATGGCATATTTTTCCTGCATAACTCATTCGGTGTGCAGCTCAGACAGTGCTATGAGAATGAGGCAGCTGTTTGAACTCTGAGGATAAAAATATTCATGTGTAGTTTCAGCCTTAATACACTGTTTGCCATACAGCCTCCTCTCTTCCTCAGCCCGGTCTCTGCATACCACGCTTATTCACTATAGGGAGGTTCACAGACATTCTGTACTTATCCATTTACAAACATGGCCAAAAAATCACTATTGAACTGACTAAAGAGGGGATATTTGTTCATGCACTTCCTCTGACAGAAACTGATATTTCCTCTTCTGGGACAGCTGCTCAAGCAGACCATGACTGTCCACTCTATTATACCGTATGTCTGTTAAATGTTTTTATAGGAAGTACCCCAGCCTTGTGAAGTTAAATTCACCTAACAACTGGATAAAGCTAACATCTCATCACATAGCCTTAAAAAGAAGTATACTGAAGTAAAAGAATCCATATAATGAAAAAAGAGGAGACAGCTCATTATGGAGTCACAGTGCAAGATATTTTCCACGCTAACCCTTATTTTCTAACTTGGTGAAAACAGAACAGAAACAAGTATCACTTGCTTTGTAGTCTAGATTTACTATTCTGAGGTTCAACTTGGCCAGGAAGATTTGTGAGTTCCCATTTTGTCAGAGAGCCATTTTTGCTGGAAAAAACGGACAAAAAAAATGCAGCCAGCTCTATGTTAAGCCCCCAATCCTATAAACACCTGTGCACATGAGTAGTGCCACTAAATTCAATGGGAACTCAGATGTTTGAGGTTACTCATGTATTTGCAGGACTGGAGCCTTAATCTAATCTAATTGAAGAGCCTTGCACTAGACTCCTTATTCTGACAAAAATCCTGACCTTTGAAGTCAGTGGGAGCAAGGTGTGCACAACAGGGCCTTAGTTTATTAAATTTTGGTGGTGAGGAGAAATGTCAGTGTAATTTTTGCAACTCTGAAAGTTTCCAATTCCACTCATAACAGGAAACAAAACTGGCACACACAGCTAATTCGGTATCTGATTTATGGTCTTCTGTTAAACCTACTGGCCTGTCTGATGCATCCAAAGTATCTTGGATATAATTCATCTAAATAATTTCCATTTAATAACCTTTTGGCTAAATTACATTTACTGCTGGCATATAAGGAAACAAGTATGACTGGTTATTTCTCTGGGAAACTCCATTGGGAGGAACTGTCCAGTACACAGGTTCATGAAAATCTGGCCTTGGTGATTTAATTTGGAGAATAATTTCAAGGCTGACCCAAGCTACACAGATGCTAGATAGAAAACATTCCCAGGGAGAGAAGGGAAATATGTAACTGAGCAACATAAGAATGGCCATCCTGGGTCACACCAAAGGTCCATCCAGCCCAGTATTCTATCTACCAACGGTGGCCAATGCCAGGTGCCCCAGAGGCAGTGAACCTAACAAGTAATGATCAAGTGATCTCTCTCCTGCCATCCATCTCCACCCTCTGACAAACAGAGGCTAGGGACACCATTCCTTATCCATCCTGACTAATAGCTATTAATGGACTTAACCTCTATGAATTTATCTAGTTCTCTTTTAAACCCTGTTATAGTCCTAGCCTTCACAACCTCCTCACGCAAGGAGTTCCACAGGTTGACTGTGCACTGAGTGAAGAAGAACTTCCTTTTATTTGTTTTAAACCTGCTGCCCATTAATTTCAATTGGTGGCCCCTAGTTCTTATATTATGGGAACAAGTGAATAACTTTTCCTTATTCACTTTCTCCACACCACTCATGATTTTATATACCTCTATCATATCCCTCCTTAGTCTCCTCTTTTCCAAGATGAAAGTCCTAGCCTCTTTAATCTCTCCTCATATGGGACCCGTTCCAAACCCCTAATCATTTCAGTTGCCCTTCTCTGAACCTTTTCTAACGCCAGTATATCTTTTTTGAGATGAGGGGACCATATCTGTATGCACTATTCAAGATGTGGACGTACCATGGATTTATATGAGGGCAATAAGATATTCTCTGTCTTATTCTCTATCCCTTTTTAAATGATTCCTAACATCCTGTTTGCTTTTTTGACTGCCGCTGCACACTGCGTGGACGTCTTCAGAGAACTATCCATGATGACTCCAAGATCTTTCTCCTGATTAGTTGTAGCTAAATTAGCTCCCATCATATCATATGTATAGTTGGGGTTATTTTTTCCAATGTGCATTACTTTACATTTATCCACATTAAATTTCATTTGCCATTTTGTTGCCCAATCACTTAATTTTGTGAGATATTTTTGAAATTCTTCACAGTCTGCTTTGGTCTTAACTATCTTGAGCAGTGTAGTATCATCTGCAAACTTTGCCACCTCACCGTTTACCCCTTTCTCCAGATCCTTTATGAATAAATTGATTAGGATTGGTCCTAGGACTGACCCTTGGGGAACACCATATGGAAGACACATGGATCTGGGAATTTAAAGAGAACACTGGCCATCATGAACACACCTTTTGAGATGTAATTTAGCCAAAAATAGTAGTCATAAAGGAATATTACCCTGAATTACCTAAAGAGATTTAGCCCATCCTGCATTGGACTAAAATATGTTGTAATCCCAAAAGCTAAGAGAAAATTTCTGACACATGGGTTTCAAAGAAGCTGCAAGAAGAAAGGGTTTTCCCTTGTACAGACCTCTTTCTTAGACATATGGCAAAGTCACTGAGCTTCAAGCTGGGCAGGAGACAAAGAACTTCTGAGATTCAGTAATCTCAATCTTTGTAACTTCAGTTTAGTGTCAGCCCAGCACTGCTTTCTACAATACACAAGTTTCTTGATGTCTTTTATCACATTCTCTCTTTCTGGGGGGAAAAAAAAACTGCTCCTAAAAATGCCCATTTAATTCTACATGCTTGTGACTGGACAGCTGGGGCAGTTACTAGTATTGAAGATCGTGAACTATGAGGACTGGGGAGGCAGCACGATGAACAGGTTATGATTTAAATACAATTTCAGAAGCATGAAAAGCTGCCATCTTCCTTCCCACACACAGTGCCACAGAAGGACTTATGAGGGGCTTTGGGAGTACCAGGAGAGCCAAATAACCAGAAGGGTCCAGGCCATCTTACATGCATGAAGTGCCTTGCTGACAGTTTGTGGGGGAGTTCTATGATTAATTTTTCCAGAGGAGATAAACCACTTCCTCTCAGGAAAGAATCAGGATATTTTTCATTTGTGTCAGCATTTTGGGGAGCTCCTCATCTGTACATAGCCCTCAGTTTGTTTCTGTTATTGTTATTTGTTGTTTGCTAAGCTCCAACCACATGCCCTGCAGCGTATACTGCTTTAGCAGTGCTTTAAACTGCAGTCTGGAATCCAAGCTCTTCCTTTGCACTTCATTATCGGCAAAAAACGTTCAGTGCTCTCTCTTTTGCTACACAAAGATTTGAAGACCTCATGCTACAATGCCATCTAGTGGGCTAGACTGACTGCAAGGAGAAAGTATCAGAGGGGTAGCCGTGTTAGTCTGGATCTGTAAAAGTGGCAAAGAGTCCTGTGGCACCTTATAGACTAACAGACGTACTGGAGCATAAGCTTTCATGGGTGAATACCCACTTTGTCAGATGCCCAGAAGGGACTATTAGATCTAGTCCAGGGGTGGGCAAACTACGGCCACGTCCAGCCAGTCAGATCTTTTAATGTGACCCTCAAGTTCCCATCTATCTTTCATAAAGGCCCCCTGTCTTGAAGGCACCACTTCCCTTGGTAGTTTATTCCAACGGTTAATCACTTGCACTGTTAAAAATTTGTCCCTTAATTCTAGATGAGACCATGCTGCACAATTCCTTTCGCACCCCAGAATATTTTTGCTCTTTTCCCCATCCAAATAGCTGCCCCTACTCTTTATCCCCCCTCCCCAAATGGTAATAGGTAAATCTATCAAAAAGTACCTATGTACTTAAATGACTCAGGAGCCTACATCCCATGTTCAAAATGACTCAAATACAAAGGTACTTTTCAAAACTTTACCCAGTGAGATTTGTTCCTTGCCAATGACATACATTTTCCTTTCCATTGCTCCCTCTACCCATATTCCCAGTGACCTACCCTCTGGGGTTTTGACATCTGTAAGGTTGCACTCCTCTTGCTCAGCTTCTGTGCTCTGTTTGATATTCTCCACCTCCAGCCAAAAATTGTCCATTGACAAGCTGTCCAAATAATCTGCTCTGGAATTCATGCACTCCGACAATGGGGGCTCCATAGAACTCTTCTGAGGAAACTGGCTCATTTTGCAAGGGCAACTTCTGCTGTGGAGAGAGGAAGGAAATAAATTAAATAAACTGATATCTGGGCTTGACTTTCATGCCGAGTGAGAATAAGTCAACACTTCATGATTAATGACTGCAACAACCAAATAAAGATAAGTGAGCGACATCCTATTGTTTTTGTTTAGTGATAATAGGAGGTTGAAAGCTGGAAACAGGCTCATTAATTAATTAGTCTAGCTACATGCACTATGACGCGAGTGGCAGTAGTAACAATGCACGTTTCCTTTGACTGTCTTTCCGACGACCTAATACGGAATACCCATCAGTGTAAGTAAGGAGTAACAAAATCTCATACTAGCTCCGGTCAGCTAAGCTGTAGGCCTCCCCAAAGAAAGCTACAGTCCTATTGAATGTGGGACTGTTAGTGCAAACTAGGTACCTTTTAGAGCGTGCCAGCAGAGTCTACATGGGGCAGTCAGAGCACAGGACTTTAGAGCGCTCTACAAATCACACCCTTCTGGTACACTTAGCCAGTGCTGCATAGACAAACTGTGATGTTGCACCCCATAATTCTTTATGGAAATATGCTTATGAATGTAAATCTAACATAACCGGAATATGTTTTATGCTACATATGCCATGTAATGTTTTTGCAAAGGTTATGACCTACTGAATATATTTATTCTATTTGTATGCATGTGTCATTTTTGTATTTGAAGTTATGAATATTGGCTGTGTACTTGTTTGAGTTTAAGTAGCCATAGTAAAGCATTTGGTTAGCTTCTTGAGAAAGGAATGTGCAAATTAAGTGCCCAATTAAGAAACACTTAACTGACAATAGATCTTGGAAGACTCCAATTTACATAAAAGGTCTTCCTGAAGACATTAAGATAGCATGTGGGCAATGGCTGCTGCCTGTAAAAACTGAGTCATGCATGGACATGTAACTAGCCTATGTGACTCCAAAACTCCATCTTGGAGCTGGATTTTGCATAGAAGAGAGGAGGGGGTCTCCACCCACAAGAGAAAGTCTATTTAAGCCCCTGGGAGACCCCTCCATTTTGTCCTCAGCTGGCTCAAGAGAAAGCCTCGCCATCCACAAAGGACACCCAAAAGAAACTGGAACAAATGACAGTAACCACAGGGGTGTGAGTGATTGCTGGACCCAGACTAGGAGGCTACTTTGTAAAAGAAGCTTACACGAACATCTCTGAGGGTGAGGTTTCATCTGTAATCACTTTCTTACTGTATTAGGCATAGGCTTGTGTGTTTTATTTTATTTTGCTTGGTAATTCACTTTGTTCTGTCTGTTATTACTTGGAACCACTGAAATCCTACTTTTTGTATTTAATAAAATCATTTTTTACTTATTAATTAACCCAGAGTATCTATTAATACCTATGGGGGGGAGGCAAACAGCTGTGCATCTCTCTCTATCAGTGTTATAGAGGGCGAACAATTTATGAGTAAAACAATTTGGGGTTTGACCCCATTGAGGGTTGGGCATCTGAGTGCTGGAGACAGGAACACTTCTTAAGCTGTTTTCAGTTAAGCCTGCAGCTGTTGGGGGATGTGGTTCAGACCTGGGTCTGGGTTTGCAGCAGACTAATGGGTCTGGCTCAAACCAGGCAGAGCACTGAAGTCCCAAGCTGCCAGGAGAAACAGGCTCAGGGTTAGTCTCAGCATACCAGCTGGAAGCTCCAAAGGGGTTTCTGTGATCCAACCCATCACACAAGCCTTAGGAGACCAAATACAGAGACCAGAATTACTCCCCAGTTGTCTGCCGAGCAGCAGGTTATTAGGCTTTAAGCAAAGATACTTGATCTATTTTGACAATAGAAGATGCTCTAGGCATAGTCTCAGGAAGTGAGCGTTTAGGAATTAAACACTGCCACAGCACTCAAAGTGAGCAAGAGCAGAGTAGATTTTTCACAATGGCTTTGACAACTTGATGGTTACAGAACCTGGATTCAGCCCCAGTCCCTACACCAGTTGATCGACGCTTGCCTGATTTCCATAGGTATTCCCAAACTTCTTGAAGGAAAGTGATTTTAGATCATTCCAGACTCAGAATGCAAATCTTTTGTAGTGCAAGCAATATATGCAACAGAGACAACCAAAAAATGAGCACACCACTCATTTTACCACAAGCTATATAAACTGATTTAGCCCTATGTAACCTACTAACTAGTAATGATAACACTGAACCTCTATGTTATGTCACAGAGATTTTGCCATTATCAAACTCTGCATTTTAGAGGGCTGTCACTAGCTCTACGGGTGAAATCAGTGTTGCCAACTCTTGTGGTTTTATCACAAGTCTCACAATAGTTGGTGTTTTCCTTGAAGCGACAGCTCCTGCAGTCACACGATTATGTGAGAAACTAAACTTTCATTTTAAAAAAGAAATCACGGTCAAGGAAATAAAACCTAAAGGCTCAAAAACCAAAGAGTCTTTACCCCAATACTTTTTTTTAAATCTCTGTGCTTAAGCCAATCATGATTTTTGGGGACCCAGTTCATGGATTGCTGTTTTTAAAACATTTGGGACTCACAGTACTGGGAATTAGTAAGAGAAGCAAAACAACTAGGACCTGCTGAACAAACAGTGCACTGATATGATTCCATGAAAGGGAAGTTCAAGATACTAAAGCCCTATTAGGTCACCCAGCCACCCCCCGATGAGTGTCTGCTTCCCCTCCCCAGCTGTTGAAAGTTGTATTGCTCTGACAGTCACAAAGTAAGAGACTAGCGTTTGCATGTTTGGGAAGTCCCCTAGAAAGGAGAGAAATGCTTACAAAAGGGATCGGATAACCAGCTCTTAAGAAGAGGAAACGAGCATATTACGGTAGGAGTTGGGGAGATGAAAAAAGAAATATCCTTCCCTATTGACCCAAATCGAGTAGTTCTGCTTGGTATTCCCCTACACCAATTCCAAATAAAAGTAATGGTCACTTGATCAAACACTTGCCTCGGTGATCAGATCTGTTTCTCATTCTACAGTGGTCATTGGCTTCACTAAGGAAGTATTTCTAGAGAAACAAATGACAGCTCGCAGCTCTTCAAAGTGAAATCAAATTGGAGTCAGGAACACAGAGGAATATATATCTGCATACACACCACAGATATTGATATGTAAATATGCACAAGTAATCACATTTAAATATGTATACACAAACCACACGACTTAATTCTACATTTGATCCCATTACAGAAAATAAAAACATAAGGTGTACAAGAGAATCTGGACACTGAATCAAGGACACATCTCCTTGCTTGCCCTGGGAGGGACAGTAGAAGACATTTATTCACACGATTCTGAATAAAGAACCAGCCCCACATGGTTAATTACACTGATTCCCACCCAACCCCAGAAACTTAGAACATCCCTTTTTTCCTGACCTATTTACACCTGATGTGTAACTGACACCACTGTTTTCCCTCACTGAATTTGGCCCACAGACATCCATGGGTTCTATTCCCACTGACATCACGTGTGAAGTTAGGCTGCAAGCTTTTTGGTGCAGGGGCCATCTTTTCATTATGCATTTGTACAGCATTATGCATTGTACAGCCCTGACTGGGCACTCTATTTAAAGTACTTCTATGACCTGTAGTATCTGGTTGCCTCACAATCTTTAATGTATTTATTCCAACACCCTATGAGGTTAGGAGTTGCTATCCTTTCCATTTTACCGAAGGAGAACTGAGGTACAGGGAGGCTAAATGATTTGCTCAAGGTCAGGCAAGAAGTCTGCTGTGGAGCACAGACTTGCACCCAAGTCTTAGGCTGGCACACTAACCACTGAACCACCCTTCCTCTCACATTACTGTAATGCAAATAGATTTAAAGCCCAATTGTTTCTCTAAACTGAAGACAATCTTTTCTTTTGATTTTCTAAACAAAAGTGACAGTTTAAAGCTGCTTTAAAAATGTGACTGATGAGGCAGAAAGCATACATCAAGTTAGCTGCAGATTCCAGACGCTTATAAGATTATCTCTCATTGACCTGTGACAACAGTGACGAAGGAACATTCAGTGACCTACACGAGTAACAGCAGTTTAGATTGGAGGTGGAGATTGTATGTTTTAAGCAAAGAGTAGGTGGAATAACCAAGTTCACTCAGACGAACCGTAACCATAACAAAAAGTTTAACACTTAGATTTTTTACAAATTAACTCAACAAAGCAATTGGCTAGAAAATCAAGTTAGTGAAGTGCATAGTAAACAAACAAAAAAACATGGCAACCCTCCATCTTGAAAGACAATGGTGTAAGTGCAAAGCAGTTCAGTTACTGCATGTCATGCTTGCAGCACAAGTAGCTAAAAAGTTCAATTCTGAAGTGAGAGTCATTGCAAGAGATAATGTAGGCATAAGGTGCAGGGCCAGAAGATAAAGCTGACTCATTACAAGCATTGGAGGGCTGCTGCTCTTTTCTCTTCACCCCTCTCCATGCAGCCATCTCTCTCTCTCCAGTCCCTTTAGCTTCCTGATGCAACACAACCATCTAATGCAGGCTGCTGCTAGCTGCATCTTCCCAGCTGGTAACGTCCATGTTGAAACTTTTCAAGTCCCTCTTGCAAACGTCCTTAAACCTGAGCCTAGGTTGGCCCAGTAGCCTTGGAGCATCCACAAATTCTCCATACTGGAGATCCTTTGAATGTATCCATTGTCCATTCAGTGCCAATAACCAAGCCAATGGAGATGTCTGTGTTTGAGACCAGTGATTAGACTTGGCAGTTCTGAATTTTGCTTTTTCAAGTACTTCTCTCTATTAGGCACCTTGGTTCCCCACTTGATATTTAAAATACAATGAGGACAGGAGGCGTGGAAGCTGTTTAGCCTTCTGTTATGCCTGCTTAGGCACTCTGAGTCTCGTCACCATACAGCAGCGTGCTCAGAATTAACATCTGGAAGACGCATATCTTGATGTTCAAGTGCTTAGTCAGTTGACCGAATGCGGGTGGCAGCCCTTCTCAGAACTCATCATCTAGAGATCAGGTAACCAATATAACTGACCCTACATAGCAAAATTTGTGCATAACTTTGAGCTTGGTAGTAGCTATTAAAACTTCTGGTGCAAAACCACACACAACATTGTCTTCTTTAGGCAGATGGTTAGTCTGAATTCCTCAAACTAATGCACGCTACTGCAAAGCTGCTGGAGCTCCTCTTGCTGTGTGTGACAAGTGCTGCGTCATTGGCATAAAGTAGTTCTTTAATCATGCTCTTAAATATGCAACATTGAAGCGTTTTCCATCCAATCTTGTATGGAGATGAACATCTGTGGTACTAGATGAGAAAGCATTACAAAGCAGCAGAGAGAAGAATATACCAAAGAGGACTATGCCAAAACATATCCCTTTTTGACACCACCTGTAGATTTCAAAGCTACCAGTTTGATCACCAACATACTAGATTGTAGCCTTCATGAAACCATGGAAGAATCAAATCCAAATGCAACTAAGGAGGACTGAGGGGCAACCAATTCTCTCTAGGAATTGGAAAAGGCCCTTTCTGCTGACCACAACAAAAGCCTTTGTAAGATCTATGAAGGCCATACACAGAAGTTTGTTGTTGTTCTTCACATTGTTCTTACAGTTGCCTTAGTGTGAAGAGCATGCTGATAGTTGATCTACCAGCACAGAAGTTGCACTGATTCTCTGAATATGCACATTCAGCAAGAATTAAGAACATAAGAATGGCCATACTGAATCAGATCAATGGTTCATCTAGCACAGTATCCTGTCTTCTGACAGTGGTTGGTGCCAGATGCTTCAGAGGGAATGAACAGAACAGGGCTATTTATCCAGTGATCCATCCCCATCATATAGTTCCAGCTTCTGGCAGCCAAGGGTTTAGGGATAGCCAGGGACCCAACCCCATGGTCTGGGTATCTTGGCTAATAGCCATCGACAGACTTATCGCCCCTGAACTTATCTAATTCTTTTTTTAAAACCAGTTGTACTTTTAGCCTTCACAACATCCCCTGGTAATGAGTTCCACAGGTTGATGGTGCATTGTGTGAAGAAGTACTTCCTTATGTTTGTTTTAAATCTGTTGCCTGTTAATTTTATTGGGTGACCCCTGGTTCTTGTGTTACGTGAAGGGGTAAATAACACTTCCCTATTCACTTTCTCCACACCATTTATGATTTTATCATATCCCCTCCCTTAGTTTCTAAACTGAACTACCAACCTTTTTAATCTCTCCTCATAAGAGAGCTGTTGCATACCCCTAATCATTTTTGTTGCCCTTCTCTGTACTTTTTCCAGTTCTAATGTATGGCTTTTTGAGATGGGACAACTAAAACTGCATGCAGTGTTCAAGGTGTGGGCATAAAATGGATTTATATAGTAGCAATATTCTGTCTTCTCATCTATCCCTTTCCCAATGATTTCTACCATTGTTAGCCTTTTTGTCTGCTGCTGCACATGAGCAGATGTTTTCAGAGAACTATCCACAATGACTCCAAGATCTATCTTGAATGGTAACAGCTAATTTAGATCCCATCATTTTGTACGTATAGCTAGGATTATGCTTTTCCTATGTGCATTACTTTGCATTTAATTAACCTTGAATTTCATCTGCCATCTTCTTGCCCAGTTACCCAGTTTAGTGAGATACCTTTGTAACTCTTTGCAGTCAAATTTGGACTTAACTCTCGAGCGATTTTGTATCATTTGCAAACTTTGCCACCTCACTACTCAGTGTTAAGGATGACCCACGTGAATGCCTTGCCAGCAACACTAACGAGAGAAAGTCCTCTGTAATTGTTACAATCACTCCAATCTCTCTCTCTTTTTTTTTTAATACATACTGTATTATGATGTTAGCATCCTTCATGTCTTGTGGTACCCCACCTTCCCTTCAGCAGGCAAGCAAGGCATTGTGCAGATGTTCAAGCACAACTTCTCCTTGTTTCAGTACTTCAGCTGGAATTCCATCTTTTCTCGTGTCCTTCCCTGATGCTAGGGAGGTGATTGCCTTTTCAAGCACATTTATAGATGGTTCTATATCGAACTCTTCAGTAATCTGGAATCTAAGGATCATGCTTAGCACTACTTCAAAAACAATGGTTCCATGCAAATAGTTTGTAACTGATGCAACACTGGGTGGAGCACTGTTTGTGTCTAACGGTAATGATGTCTCCATTAAGAGATTTGAGTGGGACAGTCTATTTGGCAGAAAGTTCTATTGCTTTCTTGATTCCATCATACATACCTCTTAGATGTCCATTCTCAAAAGGACATTTGCATCTTCTCACACAGACCAAGACAGCGTGAGGATATTGCAATGCACCTTTGGCCACTCTGGGGTTAGCACATATCTCAGGATAGAGGTTAATATCACCAATAAAATATGTTCTGCACTTTGCTTCAATAACTGGAAGTATTTCTTCAAAGTAGGATTAAAGCGATACTGACTAGGCCCAAAGGCTTGATGGCCATGATGTTTGGAAGCCACCACAGCCACAAGAGATGCCGGAGGGCAGAGCTGTACTGCAGTGCCAACCACCTGACATTTTCCCCGCAGCAAATTTGATTCAAGGTTTTCTCCCCTGGCCTTTGTTCAGTCAAGAACTAGCTGCAAAGCAGCAGCACCAGCTGGAGTTACTCTTTTGTGGACATTGTTTTTTATTCCAATGGGGATCTGGCATACCCTCCTAAAGAAACTACTCCATAGTGATGTAAGCCATGTCAATCCAACCTTCTCCATGAAACAAATGAAAGGGAGAAAAGAGGTGAGACAATTCTCCAGCCTTCTGTACAGCCAATTTTTGCTAAGCATCATGGAGAGGAAAAGACACGGCCTTAAGGATCAGTTCAGGGAAGGCATTTGGCATGAAAGGGGCAGCATGAAAACCAGTGCTAATATTTGTTATGGGAAAAACAGACAAAACAAGATAATTAGACCCCCAACATTGGTAAAGCTGAATGAGTCAGGCTGAGATATGCAACACGGACACTGCATTTAGCCCATTTCAGCAAGCCATCCATATTCAGCAAAGCATGAATATTAAATGGGACTTGTCAAATGAATGCCAAATCATGTGCCTATGTCCAAGCCACCTGAGCCTTTACTTACTAATCAACGTCCCCACAAATGACATACCAGCACGATTTAACACTTCCATGTTTGTCACCCTGTCTTGCCATCTTATTTGAAGAATTTTACACAAGCATCTGATATGAAAGCTGTTGAGGTTTTTTGTATGGTTTGGGGTAAATGCTGGATTATAGGATCCTGAAGAGTACATTGTACTCTGAAGCTCGTGAAGAGGCAGACCGCTGTGCAGATTTGAGGATGCTTGCACAGATGACTTAGTATCCTTTGGAATCTCTGTGGACGATTGAGAAAGGAGTGCAGAATGCCACGCTGGTTGGCAGAGCCAGCTTGTAGATGGAGCAAGGCAGACTGGATCAAGCTTCCTGATGTCTGGCGTCAGAGGAGGAAAGAAACTGATGCTCTGATTCAGAGCATTGCTTGCGTGTGGGTGTTCCCTACCCGTGGAGGGACGATCACTCATGCATTGGACTCAGCAGCCATCAAAGAACTCATCAGCGCTTACACCATGCTCTATAAAGAGTGACTGTGCCATTATTATTATATAGGCACATGTTTGAGTGCTGTGCTGAAGAAGCCTAGTAAGTCAGATGGAGCAGAGTTATGAAGAGTCAACTAGGCATGGGATGTCATCTCATGCTCAGGTCAATCCTGGGCCAAGTGTTGTGATGGTAAGAAATTAGGGAGGGGGACAGGAGGCAATCTGGAATTATTTGAATTTTAAAGGCACAATCTCTCAAGGGGCTACAAGGACCAGAAAGAAATGCTTTCTACAGCACCACTGGAAAGAAAGGATTCCCCTCTCTTCAACAGCACTTGTTCCTAAATCTGGTGGCTCGTAAACCATCAGATGTCAAAGCTGTCACAGCCCCTTGTTCCTGCAGTGCTTTTTGGGTACTGGAATAGTAAAACAGTTTCATTTTTAATCAGTAGATGTTGACAAACACAAAACAAAAAGTGCACTGTAAAACACTCACATAACCCAAGCTCTTCTGAATCTGATAAGAAAACAGTGTTGCTGTGCATTCATTTTGTTCCAGCACAGGATCATTCCATCCAGAGAGCTGCTCTCTATGGGGTGTTAGGTCCTTGGACTTCTGCATCATCTGCTCAATGTTCTTTCTGTACGGAGAACTGCTCAGACTGTCTCTCTTTCATCAGATGCATTAATAAAAAGGTTTCCTCCTGTTGTGCTGAACTACTTCAAAGGGGACACTTGCTACCAGTTTAAGCCAAAAAATATGACCCAATTTAAAACTGTTCCAAACCTAATCAAGGTGGGAAAAGGAAGGAGACTGAAGTCTTCCAGATATCAAAAAATGCAAGACAGACATCACTTAACTTAGAAGTATTTCCAAGGACATGAGCCAGGCCCATAGGGACTCCTGGCACCAAGAAACAAAACAGGCAAGAGTGAGTTTGAAACTAAAATGAAAAACTAAACACAAAAATGTATCAACTCAGAGGGGAGGAGTCAGCAGGGTGCAGTGCTACAAAATCACAGGTTTTAAAGAACAACATTCAGTGTGGAACAAACAAGAGTTCTCGAGAAGGGGAAAGCAGGAGTTGATTGTCATTAGTTGTATAGGCTATTAATTTAGAGGAAACAACTGAAGGTCTCAAAAGAAGCCTGTCTCTTGTTGACCTTCAATTTATTTCTCAAGGTCAAAAAAAACCTCTAAGAACAATCAGCTGGCACAGGAGCGCAGGATTAAAGGAAACGTAGGAGGCCCATGCAGTGGGAAACTAAAGTCCTCTTTAATTTGCTTCCAAGTTTCAGCCCGGAGCCATGAGCACAAATCCTAATGAAGAGGCGTACTAGTGAGTTCTGAAACAGAGCTGTACATAGGGCAGATCCGCTGATAGGGGCTCACAACATTATAGATTCTCCTTTGGATTCGGATCCCTTTGCTCTGTGACCTGAGCTACATGAAGGGGCTAAAAAGTAGCCAGGTCTGGCCAGCTAAGCATTCCCCTCATTGTGGGGGAACTGTGAGCCATTACAGACCCAGGATACCCACCCCCATGCCATGCCCAGCGTAGAGTACAGTGAGCAGAGAAAGGCTGCAGCCAGAGTACAATGCACAGGCAACATTCAGTGGTCTTGTGGCCCCTCCAGACCATAGCCAGATATCTTAAGAACAGCATCTAAGCTGGTCTACCCTACACTGGAGTTCAGTATGGCACAGATCCATCCCAGACACTTCCCCCTTCTCACTGAGATAGGAAGCTTAGTGAAGCAGAGATTCTTGGCCAGCATGTTTAAATAGGCCACTTCAACCAGTCCGGTTTATTCACATGTAGATTCATAGATTTTAAGGCCAGAAGAGGCCACTGTGATCCCACAGTCTGACCTTCTGCAGAACACTGTCCCTAGAATTTCACTTAGAAAGCTGTAAGAGATTCTCTGTGGGGTGCAGGGTACAGGAATCT
Source organism: Lepidochelys kempii (assembly GCF_965140285.1). NCBI lineage: Eukaryota > Metazoa > Chordata > Testudines > Cheloniidae > Lepidochelys > Lepidochelys kempii. Next base: position 23,161,295 of record NC_136392.1, on the reverse strand, counting down.
CTGACTCTATACTTGAACCACTCGAGAACCAACCAAGGTAGATCATTTGAGAAGCTGAAGGGAATCCTGCAGGAAATGAGGTTGTTTCATTTGGATCAGAAATATTTTAAAATGTTTTTGAAAATAATTTAAGATTTTTTTTATAAATTTGATTTAAAAAAAAAAAAAAAAGGATTTTCAGTGCACAAAAAGGTCACTTGTATTCACAATATCGATCTGGCTGCCAGTTACCCAATGCTTAGATGAAACTATCTGTGTCCTGGCAAAAGCATAAAAGTCTTTAAAAACAGGTTTAATTGTCCATTATAATCCCCAAGTTCAGTTCAGTTAAAGCGCCGTCCTCAACTCATGCTACCCGTTGTCCCTGAGGTTTGACAGCATAACAATACAACTCACCCCTTTAGAGAGACTGATTGCCAAATAACAAGGTTGGTGCAATTGTTAGGTCCATAACCTATTTGTAGTCCAGGCCTTCCTACTTCTCAACTGTGTCACAAATGAGGGACCTCAAGCCCAGACAATGTTTTCATATGCAAACAAGAGAGGGTGACCAGACAGCAAGTGTGAAAAATCAGGACAGTAGGGGAAATAGTTCCCTATATAAGACAAAGCCCCTATTATCAGGACGTCTGGCCACCTTAAAACAAGAGCTTGTGTATGCAAATTACAGTGCCTTGAGTGTACCCTATTTCTGAAACCGTGTTCGACAGCCAGTCAGAACACCTCCTAACCAGTGCTTTATACACTGATAAAATATAATATCAAATTTTCTTCAGTGGGTTCATTTTCCTACTTGCTTTTAAAATAAATTTAACTGCTCCCATACTAACACAATAGGCCGCAACACTAAACCGGAGCAAGTTATCCTCCTCTCGATTTAGACTGTTGGAGCGAAGGAAGAAGAAACAATGCCTCCTTGCTAATGTAACTGCTGCTCCTACAGTGTTTGAAGGGAAAGGGAGAAAGAACAGCAAGAAGGAAAGGAAAAAACACCATTTGTGACAGGATCACCTTGTACAAGGTGGATTCAGGCCAGGGCTATTTTAACTTAGCTTAACAAATAGAAGGCTAAGGGGTGACTCGATTACAGTCTGTACATACTTATGTGGGGAGCAGATACTTGATCAAGAGCTCTCTAATCTAGCAGAGAATGGTATAACATAATCCAATGTCAGGAAGTTCAAGCTAGACAAATTCAGACAGGAAACAAGGTATCAATTTTTAACAGTGAGGGTAATTAACCACTGTAACAATTTACGAAGGGTCGTAGTAGATTCTCCATCGTTGCCAATTTTTAAATCAAGATTGGATGTTTTTCTGAAAGATCTGCTCTAGGAATTATTTTGGGGGAGTTCTCTGGCCTGTGTTATATAGGAAGTCAGGCTAGATCACAGTGGTCCCCCTTCTGGCCCTTGAATCTATGAATAAAATCCTATTAGTGGTTAACAAGTTCACACTGCACTATCATACAAGAGAGAAACACAAAAAATCTCACTCCAGAGACTAATTGCTGGAAAGCAGGAATAGGGTTTTCAAAGTAGCTAGAACCAGTCTCTTTCTAGGGGCTGTCTCAGCTGATAAGTCTTAGAGTGCTTTGCTTTTTTGGTATGAAGCGTTGTCGTAGCCAAGTTGGTCCCAGGATATGAGAGAGACTAGGTGGCTGAAGTAATATCTTTATTGGACCAACTTCTGTTGGTGAAATACTACCTCACCCACCTTGCTTTTTTTGCACATACGCTCATATTGCCCTGCGTTATATTTTCCAAATACTTTCTGGGTAAAATGACATCTTTGTACTGATAGCCTTTACCTTGACCAATGAATTTTAAAAATTTATCATGGGTGTTGTGAACAGGAATGACCATGTCCAGCCCAAGCCCAGAAGTCTACACACCAATGAAACAGCCACGCAGCCCTGATCTTTTTATTTACTTCGCTGGGAACTGGACTGAATCGGTCCCGGAGATTGTTCCGTGAAGATAGTAATAGCAATAGTAGTAAAAGCTGCTGTCATCGCATCTCTTTGAGAATAGGAATAGGTCCTGGAAACAACTTCCATTTAAAAGTGATAGCAGAACAAAAAATAGGACACAGCATTAAGACAGGTTTCAGAGTAAAAGCCGTCTTAGTCTGTATCCGCAAAAAGAAAAGGATTAATTGTGGCACCTTAGAGACTAACAAATTTATTTGAGCATAAGCTTTCTAAGGTGCCACAAGTACTCCTTTTCTTTTAGCATTAAGGCAGTTTGTAGGCTATTTTGCCGACGACAGACCATAAGTTGGAAGGCTCTATGTACACCGAATCCTGAATTAATGGCGGCATCCCAGTCTTTCATTGCAGTTTCAAGACCAAGTTTTTTAGGTGCAAGGCTAACACTTTACACCACACCACTAATGAATCTGGCATTAATGCCAGTGTAATCAGTTCAGGGCGGATCAAACCAGTGCAAGAGCGAGCCTTCAAAGCTATAGTCGGTGTAGGGACTTCCATACTGCCCTTCCTCTACTGCTGGCATTTCAAGGAAAAGGGGCAGGGTCAAGATTCCTCCAGACTATGCTGATCCTCTACTTGTGATTTGAAGCCAGTGAAAGTTAGAGCTGCCTCCAGGCTTCTCTAGCTCAGCACAGCTGGATCAGCACTGCAGAACAAGAGGCATCAGTTGCAGGGCAGTGCAAAGCTGAGCTTTAAGCCAGCTCTGCACACACCTCCCCTGACATGCTACATGCAGGTCATCCACAGCCCAGGGGAGCCACAGCATTCATGCTTGTGTCAAAATACTTTATCAAGATTGCTTGGCCATAAGATTGTAGACTTGCAACTCAACTCTCAGGCTCTAGCAACAGTAGCTGGGATTTTGTTACCACCATCTGCCTCTGGGATTATAGGTTGTGCTCAGACATGACAGTTGCTTTAGCATGGCCTTCCTCTACACTGGGAACAGCTCTGGAGCTGGAATTCTCTGCTTAAGCTGCCTTCATCCTGATGTCAAGCACATTTTTCATTGTGGTACCATGTTTTCAGCCCACTGATGATCCCTCAGCACAACAGAAATGAGCACGCAATGCTGGCTGACTGCCTCCTTCTGTCAGCTGAATGGGGTATTGTGCTGTACTTTTAAAAGTAGTTTCTTCACTTGCTCACAGGGTTTCCTTAGACAATACGTGTTCCACAGGCTTGGCATACCTAGAATACGCACTGAATCATCTGTGCAATTCTCCCCTGCTCTGGGCGAGTCTTCTCCAGGAAAAAGGAGAGCATGCCCCAACTGCTGGCCTCTCACCCCACAACCCTACCCAGAGCAGGGTGAGAACATAGTGGTAAAATATTACCTTGCCCTGTCTACATGAGCTGGTGAACTATGAAGCCTAAATTTGCCTAAAAGTGCGTCCTCAAATCAACTTGTACTGCTGCATCCAAGCAACAAAAATGCTTTCTGTTCCAGATCTAAACCTCTCCAATCTTTATTTCCACTTCAGCTGTGCCAATATAAGAGCAAGTCAAATTTTCAAGCTAAATGACCCGAGCCCTGGGAAACTGCACCTCAATCCTCTCCTTTCTGGGCTATATCCCAAGAAGGCTACCATTACACACCTAGGGTGTGGTGGTGCAGAAAGGAAATAACCAAATTAGAGGTGAAGGAAACACGAGATTTGCACACCACTAATAAAACAAAACTACCTTAAGCATAATCGAGACATAAGAAAAAATCAATACATAAGAAAACAAATCAAGACACAATTTGCATTTAAAAGTGATTTATTCAACAAAGGAAGTTCTACTGTAGTTAGCGAAGTGAACTGATTGTTTCTGACCACCATGTCCTTCAAGATTTCAGAACTGGTAGATTTCATCCTCTCACGCCTACTTTTTATTCACAGATTGGAATAAAAAAACAAGCTTTCATGCTTTCTCAACTCTCTACTGATTTAACTAGTTGAATACACTGGAATGAAGAAAATGTTCTCTCTGTACCAGCAAAAGGTGTTACTGCTGTCAAAAGCTAGCACACTCAACCTCTTCCATCAGTTCAGCGTTCTGACTTTCTTGAAAATACGGCAGCAAACATGAACTGCTTGATATTATTTTCTGAATTTAATTGAACTGATTTTAATAGATTATAATAATTTTTGGACTTAATATAAATTAATTTCAAATTTAATTTTAAATAGTTTAAGTAAACCTGCATTTAGTTAAGATTAAATGAAAAAAAATTTTTTTAAATCAATTTTATCCACTCTGCAACCACACAGGCAACCATGATTTATTCACCATCCTACCCGCAAGTGGGAGTAATGATGATCTACTTCCATCACACATAAGGTAACTGGGGCACAGAATTTCAATCATTTGACAAAAGCCAGAGAGTCAAGATATCCTGGCTCCTAGACTTCTGCTCCAACCTGTAGACAATGTTGCCTCCGTGTTAGAGTAAGTGAGCTTGGTTCTATTCCAATCTCAGCTGTGCAACCTTGGGAAAAATACTTAACCTCTGTGTACTTCAGCCTTCCCATGTGTACAGGGACAAGTTATCTGTCTCTCAGTGGGGGAGCTAGTCTGTGTGTAAACATGCTTTGAGATCCTCAGGCAAATCATGGTAGGAAGGTACGCCAAGGATTACTTTCTGTTTGTAATTCCAAGGAGGCCTTTCTTTAATAAATGAAGGACCAAAGATACATATCACATGTGGTTAGTATGTTTCTAATTTGCCTTACACCTACTTAATCGGTGTAGTAATTACTATGAAAAAACTCGGCAGCGCCAGTCATTTCCTGTTGCAACCCATTCCAGAAGCTGGACAATTTCACTGTGCATTAAACCAGACAGAATAGATAAGCATAGTTTACTGCTCAGGAATGCTGGGAAACAATTGGCAAGAGATTACAAGGAAGGTACATGAATTAACTACTGACCAACAGCATAAAAAAAAATAAAAAAGACCAGAGAAGGATACACTGAAGGATCAAGTTAAGCTTCATGCTTAAGAGATTTAGGGACAGTAGAAAAACAGGAAGGGCAGAAACATAAGCTCCTTACTTGGATTGCTCAGGTTATGTCTACACTTAAACAACTAGAGTGGCACAGCTGCATCACTGTAGTGCTTCGGTGTAGACTTTCACTATAGCAACAGGAGGGATCCTCCAGTTGCTGTCATTCAGTGGTTCCCAAACTGGGGTTCGCGAAATGTTACAGGGGGTTCTCGGGAAAAAATGCCCTAATGGCGGACAGAGCTGTCCCTAGGGACCCCGGGCAGCACGGAGCCAGCAGCCCAGAGCCCCTGGACTTCCAAGAGCTAAGCAGATCAAAGCAAGCCTATCTATCACACTGAGGAGATTTAAACTTCAAGACTCCTTATAAGAAATGGAAAGGGAGGTGGATAGTTTTTGCAGGCAGCTAGTATTGCTTTTTAAATTATTATGAAGAACAAGTTTAAGCTTTGTTGTAAGGTGTGTTGTTTGCCTGGACTTCGAGACCTGAATGCTTCTGTAGGAGGAACTCTTTGAGTTGGATTCTTAAATACCTTCCTGCTGTTTCACATCTGATACTCCTTGATGAAACACAGGAGCCTTGTCTTATAACAGGCTTATTCAAAAAGTGATACAAGTTATGAAAGTGAGATCTTGAAAGAGTGTTGCCATTTTCATAAATGTAATAAAAATACCGTAATGATAAATAAGAATTAATCATAAATAGTGTGTAATAAGCATGTCATAAAAACAAATTTTATATTTCCAAGATCACTGCTTTTATGAATTATACTCAGGTAAAGGAGAAAATCCCTGGAAATATTCATTTTTAGGAGGGGGTTTGCGAGACTTGACATCTTAGTGAAAGGGGTTCACCGGTTGTTAAAGTTTGGGAACCACTGCTGTAGTTAATCCACCTCCCCAAGAGGTGGTAGCTTGGTCAACAGAAAAAATTCTTCTAGCACGGTCCACATGGTGGGGTTAGGCTGGTTTAACTACATGGCTCTGGGTGTGTATTTTTTTACCCTGAGCGACATAGCTGGATTGACTTCACTTTTTCAGTGGCATATGCTGAAACAGTAAAAAATGTTGACTTTGCACAGAGACAGAAAATTCCGCAGCTTGGTAACCGTTCTCAGGCGTTTAGCAAAAGCAACTGCCAAGGACAGGTTAACCTCACCATTGTTCATGATGCATGAACAGTTCCTGTGTGCAGCTTGGTCATCTCACGGAATGTCACTAAGCAAGTTCTAGAGTTCAGAGAATACAAAGCAGCTGGCTACCAGCATGCAGAGTAGGGAACTCATCAGTACTCACACATGGCCTTTGCCTGCCAGATTTAAATAGAAGGGTTAGAAGTAATAGGGGGAGGTGCGCTCAGGGAAGGAATTTGAGCTGGATCAATAGCGCTTTTCCAAGATTGCTTGGGAGGAATGGTAACAAGGCTACCATTACAGGGAGTCCCAGGTACGACGGGGTATACGATGGATACTGAAATGACGAATATCAGGGAATTTTTCCCCATAAGAAATAATGCCCCCCCCACCTCATTCCACACCCTCCTCTGGACGCGCCCCATCCCCGCTCCTCCCCCTCCCTCCCAGCGCCTCCTGAACACCAGGGGAAGCACCCAAAAAAAACGACACAGAAAGTGAAGCAACGGATATGCGGACTGGGACCAATACGAATTGGAACATGTTCCCCTATTGATGAGCAATGGATATGTGAAACCGACAGATAAGAGGAAGACATATCCCGGGGACCCCCTGTACTGGGTAAAATGATAGGTATCTTAATGACAATCCAATACACATTCCATAGTCACCACTGCAGAAACAATGGATCATTAAAAGCAATTAATCAGAATACTGGGATTTTTTGCACATCATTTCACAAACATACACTTCATTGTACAGCAATCAAATTCTATGTCTATAAGACTACTGTAGAGAGATTAGTTATACAAGAGTTAAGTGGTTTATATGATGGCTGGACTTGAATGAGTGTTTCTAACCAACACCTGGCATTTTGCCTTCAACCTACTGTTTGAATTTAATGAGAACTACTTCTATTCCTGCACCTTCTGATTGAGCAATACAGGTATTATGTTGGCAGTGTGGAGAATTAAGAACATGTGGCTAAGTGGTTTTCAAAAATACCAAGAGTTCAAACTATTCAATAGCCAACTGTCTTAAAAGAAACCCCCCAACTGTCTCAACGAAATACTGCGGACTTAGAATCTAGTCCAGATTTTAAAAATGTGGAAACTAAAGTAATGTTCCCCTCCCAACAGTTTTTACAAACATGTTTTCTGTTTTCCTCCTTTGTTGCTATGTGGAAGACTCAGACTGATTATACAGCAAAACAGACCACACAAAATATTGTGAACTTCAAAAGTACACAAACTGAAAACAGAGAAACATACATTTTCCTGTAAACCCTTTCAGATGGGATAATCTACCCTGCTCATTCTAACAATAAAACATTTTCAAACAGAAGTATGATTTTTAAATAGAGGGTCTCTCTGCAGCCGGTGTATATTCTCAATACAAAGTGGTAAGCTAGCTAACTAGCAGAATCCAGTAAAAGATGCTCTGATATGATTCATTGATTCTTAAGGTTTATTCTGTTTCACACAAGAATTCCGAGCCAAGAAGCATATTTATGTGACACTGATTTAGATTAAAATGCTATATGAGAATTTATGGAAGATCAAGATGGCCAAAAAGTGTGTTTTTAAAGGAATTAACTACTCTTGTTCATATTCCCATTAGGGTTTCACCTTGTTTCCACACATTTGTATATTCTACTGGAGTGCAATATTGTTCTAACTCTACATCCTGCTTTCTGAACAGAACTTAAAATGTATAGTAAAAAAGTAACTCAAAAATGTGAGCACTCCGTACCTGCAAATGCCCGAGACCTGTGAATGGGAAGGAGGCTGGATGGAATGGAATACAAGTTGAGGTCTGGGAATCCGAGTTCTGGCAAACCCAGAACCAGGCTTTCCAAGTTTATCCATGGTCTTGGTTACAAGAGGAATCAATGGTTGCTTTCTTTCAGCAGCAGCAGTCCATCCGTGTGCCTTTGACAGTCACAGAGCAAGGGAGTTGCTGTTATTCCTTGTGTTACATCTGCAGCTGATTGCAAAGAAAGCAAAACTACAGCACCACCTACTCATGCTGCAGAAACTCTGCTAATTGGATGGTAATTCCCTCCTCCTCCTCTCATCCACCCAGCCAGTCTGATGTAATAATATCATGGTAAACATACCTGTGACTTTAAATATACAGCTATGCAGCCCGTCCAAGAGCTATAATCATCTGTCCTGTGCTGGGAATGCAATACATACCTGAAGGACATAGTGAAACCAGCTTCTGGCATTTGAAAATTGTATTGTTATATGTTTAGATCTAGAGAAACTGTCTGCTCTACCATTTTCCACATAACTGATGCAAATCAGACAGGGAACATGTCCAAGCCAGGGCTAGTTAAACGATAACTAAAATCTCAACCATGTGAAAAGTAACTCCCATGAGGGGCATAAATAGCTCTGAACAATCAACCCACCTGAACTGTACACCAAGGGTCCTCACAGACTGGGATACGTTAACCTTTCAGTAATCCCACTGAGAATGCATTATATCTACCAGAGGGTCAGATGATATAAGTGCACAAATTGAAGCCCAAGAACTCTGGGAGAAGAGGAGAAACAGACAGTTATATGGCTGTTCCAAGCTTTGGTATCATGTTCTGAACCTATTTCCTGATGAGTTGGGAGCGTAAAGAGCAGTATTAACTGGATTACAGTAGTACCAACAACATGCAACCAAACATATGGCAAGATACAAATCCCAGGCCCAAAAACTCATTGAAGACAAGCAATATATGACAGGAGAGGGGGAAAGGATAAAGCAGTCATATTCCCTCCTTTTGTTCTTTCATCAGCGGTCTTCTTTCCACCTTCCTTCCACCCTCAGTTGTTCTGAGATTTTTCCTGTCTGATTTTCAGTGTTTGTTTTCTGTTCCTTGTCTTTTCACTAACACTGAGTTACCATAATCGCTGCAAATCTTACAGAAAAATAAAATCATATTTGAAATGTACTCAGTGAAGCCATGTGAGGCTTGTCAAATACTAACAGATCTTCCCAATGTTCCTAGCACTAATGGTTCTATGGGTCATTCTCCTTATTACTGGGTCAAGAGAAGGGGCACCACCAACTGAATTTCCTCAGAAGGACTCAATATTTAAAGTAAGAGTATGCTAAGGCCATCTCATTTGTGAATTCCTTCTACTTATTAACACAGCCACTATTCCAACCTGTGTACTAGTAACTATAGACCCTATGTAGGGAATTCCTAACCACTGGATCTGCATAAATTTAGATCTAGCGGCCAGTCTGCACTAGTTTATTCATTGCAGACAAGCATGACCCATGGCAGCAACATGCGGCACTCTACCCACGTTGCCGTCCCTCCGCAGGGCTAACTTAGGAACTGAGTGAGGCTTGGGGCTATGTGCAGGGAATCTGCACTGGGGTGAATTTCACCCCAACCCATTTGTAGAAGTCAGTAAGTCTGTTGCCCGGGCATTAATATTAGCCAGGCGGGGAACATTTCCAGTTTTCTTAAAAGTATAAAAATTACCCTCACTTCTGTCGTGTTGAAGAATTTGTCCTTTTGATATTCTTGGAGCTTGACGGAATGAATGTTAAATGTTAACAGATCTTCAGTGGGTGTCAACTGGCATCACTCCATTGAAGCCAGTGGAGCAGCTGAGGACCTGTCCCACAAGAGGTCTCATGCCAAGTGCACTGTGCTTTGACACAGGCTGTAAAATTCACAGCCTTTTCTTCGCCTTTTAGATGATCCTTCCACAGCTCCCCCTTAAAATTCCTATGAAAGAAAACAAGTGCACATAACTACCATTGCTGAAAGAACAGAGGGCACGTCACACCCCACAGACGCCTTCTCCCAGCACTTGTAGGCAGCCTCAACATGTCTTGCCTTTGCCAAACAGGTTTTCCGATAATACAAGTTGTCTGCGGGATACCCAATAATAATAATACAAACTAGATTCACAGTCCTGGGTTTTTAAAACGGACAGTGACTATACAAGACGATCGTTCAATCAGGTAAGCTACAAAATGGAAGCGTTTAGAGTATATAGGATGGACTGAAACAGGAACATGTTTCAATTTGTTTATGTAACTTAATTCCTGGGAGCAGACCAGCTTGGGCACAATATTTCAAAACTGAGTTTAACAACAGGGGTACATGTATGCAACTCAGAGTTGCTCCATATCTTGTATGGGGCCAACTGGGTGAAAGTACTGAGCCTACCCCGTATTCATTCCTTTTTGCATTAAAGTTGGTGACTTACTGGCATCTGCGAGGGATAATTCGCATGAAACTCTTTCCAAAAAAAGGACAGAAAGTCACACCACCTGCTAAGCTTGTGCTCCAGGTGCAACTCCACTGTTCTGACTCTGATCTCACACCACTGAGAATCAGGAATCTCTCCAGTGAAGTCAGTGGGATTACATAGGTATAAAGCCTAATTGGGTTCAGAACCAGGCCCCTCACGCGCATCCTCAGTCATGCATCTTCCAGATGGAAAAAAAGACGCAGCCAAAAGGAAAAAACAAGAATTCATTTCTGGCTTCTGAGAGCATTTGAATGAGTCACTACAACAACCCAGCACCGGGATTCGGCTGTTAACAATATAGGTGACTCCATCGTCAAAACATGAGTTGCTGCTTAGTGGCTTGCCAATGCGCACAAAATGTTTTCAGACAAGTTGGCCAACACCAGTAAGCCCTCATTTCGCTAGGGGAGTGCGGGGTTGGGGGGAGGCCTGAGGGGCGCTGTAAGAGGTTCAGATAACCAGGAGGTTCAGTCAAGCAGACTGCACATGCCCCACAGGGCTGAAGCCTCCGGGTAAGCTCATGTGCAACCCCCAAGATCTCTGTAGCTACATTCCTGTGAGAATTTTGCTCCTGCAGGATGAGCTCTGCAAGAACAGTTTCAGATGTTGCAACACCTTTCTGGGTACGTGGTGTTAGCCTGCAGCCACACTGCTGGTTAGTCATGTTAGAAGCTAATGGGCTGCGCTAACTTGAGCAGTAGCCTATACCACTGTTTGGGCCAGCCAACTTGAGTCAAAAATCACCACCATATTTCAGTTAAGAGTATGCGTGGGCATGTGAGTCAAGTTAAGGGCACCACTCCAGTAAACTCTGCAGTGAAGACAACCCGCTAGAAGTGACAGCAGAAACAGATATTGTAGAGTGCATTTTAGCCATTCAGACTTCATATATGCTCCCAAGCGAAAGACAGTGTTTACCTGGAGTGAAGGGTGAAAGTCTGTCACGTCAGCTGAAATCCCATAAGAGAATGAGGTCCTTTGCTCAAAAAGCATGAAGGTTAGAAAGCACTCTTTACATTTTACAGAGTGCCCATTAATGCTAGGTATGTAAGACAACATTAAGTCATCCAAGTAATTTTAGCTCTTCCCCCTGCTCCTCATCAGAGATCAGGAGAAACCTCAAGCTACACTATCTATCCATCCACACATCCTTATTGAGATTAAGTAATTATAGTTTTTGTAGTCCCCAATGAGATGAGCCTGTGTGATGGATGGATAAGATTATCCGAGTCTCTGCTTGTTCTCAGAATGATGCTACAGATAGAGCCCTGTGCGGATACCAAATTTGTACCCGCATCCAATCCACAATCTGCAAACATGCAGGTGAGGATATCCACAGATATAAAGCAGATATCCGCAGATTTGCATGGCTCTAGCTACAGAGGCATTGTTGTGGCTTGGGGTAGTGTAAAGTAACAGTGAGATTTATTTAATGGTAACCAACCAGTAACAATAAAGCAGCTACAGAGATTTTTGGACCCTATAGAGCTCCCAAGTTTGTGGTTCTACAGCTCCTCCAAGAGTCAGGATCTTGGTTTTACATCTTACCTGGAAAAAGGCACCTCATGCAGCCCCATGTTTTGCTAGGGCATCGGTTCAGTGATGACTCAGAGGGGAAAGCATCACCTTCAGTGAATTCTCAACATTACTTTACATCATGCAGCCACCTGGCTTTTAAGTCGGAGGATTCAATCCAAATACTGCACAGGTGAGAGCCTGCTCAATGGCACATATAAGACCCAATCTGATCCCAGCCTAAGACTGTAAATCAGAGGGCATAATCCTCCATTTGTGGATTCATAATCTGCTTTAAAGCACCTACGTGTTATGTGACAAACAGAGAATCAGAACTTCAAGTGAGAATAAACAACAGGAGCAGATGACTCAGAAAAGCAGTGCAGATTCTGTTTTCATGCAAATAAACTTTAATCTTGTAATTGAATATCTTTCTTTAAAATAAAAAAGGAATGATGGTCAGGGAATACACTAGCAGCTGGGGAAAACGGGGTGGATGCAGTGAGAGCTACAGACAAGCAGTGGAACCCAGAGTTACTTCTGTCCATTCAACACACTATCAGCAGTTGCAGCTGTGCTGTTCAGTTGAAAGTAGAGCAGAAGCTGGGAGCTGCCTGCACAAAGCAGGAATAGATTGCATACCATGAGAGGTGGACAGAGGGGAAAAGAAAACTTGCAGGATGGGGAAATGGAGAAGAGGGCAGGAAGAGGCACTGCCAAGCAGGCTCTGCATTCCCAAATGGTCTCAGCATTAGCTGACCAATTATCTCACCACTTCTGCTGTTCCCCTGTGTGCCTCTAAAGCGGCACATGAGAACTGAAGAGTTAATAGTGAAGACGTGGGGGGAGGGGGGGAGGAGAAGAAGGCAGAAAATCCGTACACAACAGCCCAGAGTTTCAAATTTTGTACACAGATTTAGCATACAACATCAATGATATTTCAGTTATAAAAGTACCTTGGGCCCTAACATAGCAGTCATCAGGCTTGAGAACTATAGTGAACCTTGAAGAACCTTTTCATTTATAACCCACCCACGTTGACTTACTCAGACCTTTGTCAAACATTCTCCTTTTGAGTTAAAGCTTTCCATGATTGCTCCTGCCTAGAGTAGAATTGCAACCTATATTTCTCTTTCTTAATCAGAGGCAACTTTCCAAATACAATAGGGTTCGGGGGCAGGGCACCCAAAGGGGTGAGGGTGTATGTAAGTAGAAGAGAGTATGTATCCTAGATGCTAAGGTGGGGGCAGCTGTACTGGGAGGGGATGTTACATAGAAACGTTATAATTATCAGAACCTAAAAAAATTTTTTTTCCCCAAATGTCTTTTCTCATACTACACCAAAAATCCACTGAGTCATGCACTTCCGGCCCCCATACCTTGTATTGGGATGCTGTATCATTCACTATGCTGTTTTGCCACTAGATCTATTTAAATTCTGATGTGAGTAGTTCAGACCCACCTTTGTACATTTATTTTAAAACATTCTGCACCCTGAATTTGATTCAGTCCTGTTTGTATGGAGCATTCATTATTGGTGACAGTTCAGGCCACCAAAAATTGATTAACTTGTGCACAAATGTACATTTGCTTGGAAGTTTCTACTCCAAGTTAGTTACTGTCCTATTTCAGTCATCCATTCTGGGAACCAGAACACTTGCAAAACAGAGGTTAGGAAACAGCACCAATTTCATTATTCCTGCATTTTTCATACGCCATTTAAGAGAATGCATTTCTGCAACCAACATTTTTGGACCCCATTAATTACATCATTTCACACTCGGGCCAAAGCTCTCTGTTCAGTTGTAAGCAGCTCTACAATAAAGTTTATCTAAACAAATGTATGTCTCGTCACTACTGTAAATAATGAGATTTAAAACCACCCAAAACATTTCCACTGCCCAAGGAAAAGCTGTAACAATAGACGGAAGCTCTAATACATAAAAGACACTATTGCTTTGATGAATGAAGTTATTTACTAACCTAGTTGCACAAGTTTCTGCCTCCAGGGCATTTTTCAAAGACCGTAAAAAACTGCAGCTCTTAAATAGATTTCAGGTTATGACTTTGTTTACCTAGCTGTTGAACACACACCTCACTCGGCCCCGTAGGGAAATAAGAACAGTAAAGAAGTTAATGGCGTACAATATCTTGTATCAGGTTATATCCTTCCAGCTGTACCTTTAAGACAGATACAAACCCGATGGCAGAGTGGAATGAGAGCCACCAGTCTAGCATGCTAAATACATTTTAGTAGTCGGTCAGGTAGCTTTAGGAATAAAAAAAAATGGTGGCCCTTGCAACCCACCACCAGATGACATGAAATGCTGCCTTTAACTTCTGAAGACAGAATACAAGGATGGGGTTGGCAATTGGTCAGAGCACCTTCCATCCTCTAAGTTCATCCCCTTACCATAATGAATGAATATCCAATTTCCGTGCAGTAGCCTCAGTCCAATGTGAACTGGACAAGAGTCCACATCACAAAATACCCCAACATAACTGCTCATCTCTGCAGATCAGCCAGGAACTGACCAAGCTACCCCCTCTCCCTAGAGCTCACCCCCTCCACACCAGGTTTAGGACCCACTGGCACAGTGTGATGTTGATAGCTTGCACTACTCTTGGCTGCCACCTACTCATTTCCATGGATAAAGAGCCTGCAGAGATCAGACTCCAGCTCTCAACTCAGCACATTCCAAACACTAATTTCACTCCCTCCCTCCCCCCCCCCGGGAAGAAGTTAAAGGAGACACTCGCTATAAGACTTGAGACACTTGGGGTACCCAGATGGATGGAGCTGTAGGGCAGGCAATGCTATACATGGACACACTATTTCTTCTCCTGCTGCCCTGCTTTTCAGCATAAACCACAGAAATTTAAGGCAGTCATCTTGTTTATTTCCTGCCCCATAATTACAAGGATCTCCACAACAGCTGGATGGTCACCGTGAGCTCAACTTACTGTGAGTAAATGCATTTTCCAAACATCCCAGGGGGTTTACCATTCGATAAGAACGAAGCACGACCACTATGAAGGAGCACAGCTGCACATGCAGCTTCACCGTTTTTTGCCTGAACGTGGGATCAGTTGCTCTCGGGTTCCCAAGGTTGTGTATTGTCCAAAATGAACTCGCCAAGCGGCAACTAATGCCTGTATTTTATTTGAAATAATATTCAGGCAGGGATTAGAGAGAGAGAGAATCTAATCACAGGGAGGAGGGCTGAATCTTTCAACAAGACTATCGTGAGATGTCCCATTGCGAGCCGTGCCCAGACACAAGAACTAGCAAACTTTGAAGTCAGGATATTTAAAAAAAAAAAAAAAAAAAAGCAAATGCTGCTTCGTGCAAACTCAGCGTATTGCACCTTCTTCAATCTTGCCCCCTTTTGCATTTTTAAAGACAAAATGTATCTAGGTGCCAAAATCCCTTCTGGAATTCAAAACAGCTTGCAGCTTGTTCATTTGCTCCAAACCAGCCGCTGGTTTGGAAGGTAGAACAGGCCACTCTCCGGAATGCCAGCATTCTGCTTTGTAATAATGCACAAAGAGATCATATAAATTGAATTCACTTCTCAAGAGCAATGTTGTTTCTCTCTGTGCCCATAGAACATTAGCTCCCAAGCAAGCACCCACACATCATCATGGCCAAGGTAACCTCCCGCTCTCAGTATTTTTGGACACAGGCTGTGTTTTATTTTTCTCTCTAGTTTGTTTTTTGAAGCAAATGCTGCTGCACTGGTTTGTGGTTTTGGATACCAGCCAGCCTCTCTTTGCTAAGCAAAGTATGACAGGAACGCCAAACGAGAGAGAAATACATTCATCTGCTAACATTGCCAACGGGGTCCTCTCTACTGAAATAGAGATAAAGCTGTCTGTGTGTATCAGTTTAACTCCCTCGCCAGCCACCCCCACAGGTTGCCCTCTGAGAGCCTTTGCTCTGTTCTTCACTGCAGAAGAACAGCATTTACTTTAAAAGGACATATTGTGCGGCAAAAGCAAGGGAGAGTTTCGTTTCCAATTCAGAGGAGCTGGGGGCACTTTTGTCTCTGGATAATACTCTCAGTTTCACCAGGACACTGACGCCCACTAGTCTCACCCCAGAAAAGAAGTCTATTTACTTCGGCTTCCTGATTAACTGCATCACTTGTCCTCTGCTTGCAAATTAGAAGCTTGCTGAGGAACCCCTTTCCAAGTGATATCAGCCAATGTTTGTACTCAAAGGCATAATTACTGTTGCATTGGTTTAGCATGGGCTACAGGTCTAAACTTGCAGCCTGCTTCCACTCCACAAGATCTTTGCCATCCATCCAGTGGGATGGAGAGCAGGCCCCTAAGGAGGAATTCAATTGTTTTCTTAGTCATACAATCCTTTTCTTATGGAAAATGTCATGTGACTGGGATTTACAGTCAGTCATTTTCCTCATTTGCCATCAATGTCAGTAGCAATTTAGGACATACATAGGACAATATCATATTTAGCGTGTTGACCTTTTTCCTTTGAAAACTCTACCGTTAAAGACAACTTGGTTGCCTCAGTTTACCCCACACTAGATCTTCAAAAAAATTAAAAAAGACAGATCCTTGCATCATGCACAAAAAAGCTGCTAGAATGACAGCTGGAACAAGCTCGCTCTCGGTACTTGCAATAAGAACGCAACAGTGGTTTTCACAATACAGCTACCAGTTTCATGAGGGGGCTATGAAAGAGGACATCAGATACAAATCACTTAGTAATAACTAAGCCTCTTTATAATCCTACCTCAACAATCCAGAAAAACCCTCAGTGGAAATTCTAGTTTAATTTTTCCAAGATATTTTAGGGCAAACGATAAATGGAATTACATTGATCTTAATGAAAGCCAAGATGGGCACATTGCGTAGGTGAAGTGAGGAAATACAGAATTTAATTTGTGAAGTGAAGTGAAGATCTTAAAGAGAGATGAAATAATAGTAATATCTGATCAGCTATTTTCATCAATAAATCTCAAATTGTTTTACAATGAGAGCAAGTACTATTATCCCCAATTTACTGGAAAACTGATACAGAGAGGTGAAATGATTGCTCAAGGCTAACACAGAAGGTGGTCAGTGGTACTGGCTGGACTAGAACCCACATATCTTTACTTCCTGTCCACCATCACATAACATGCATCATCCTGCATCCCTCACATATCTACAGGTTAGAGCAAGGAACTGGAAGCCACAACTCCTTGTTCTGTTGCTGACTTGCTGTGTTGTCTTGCAAAGTTACTTAAACTTCCTAGACTTCAGTTTATACCCAGTGTGCAATATGGAAATAATACTTACTTGCTTGACAGTGGTGTTTTGCAGCTTAATTTGTTTAAGATTCTCTGATCAAAGACATTGTATGAAGTACTAGAGATGGACAAGGGGACAGAATTCCATTTCATACAGTTTGGCATCATTTTACAGTTTTTCCCCCTCCCCCTAAGCCCCCTGCCCCCCCCCCCACACACACACACCCTGAATTTCAGGTATCTCTAGATTAAGTTTAAATGAGCACACATCCATTACACAGATAGATATGCTATAACAGTGATTTGGTTTCTTAGTTCACAAATCCTGCATGCCATCATAATTGTACTATCTGAACTTCAGGTCAGCTCTAGTAAGTGTTATAATCCATCAGTTCTAAGCAGCAAAGCATGTCCTTCACAATTGATATTTTCCCCACATGTGCGTGACTCAATTCGGATGTTTTATTGTGTTCAAATGTTATTGTGAACTTTGTGTTGAGCTCAAAGGTTACAAATCTTTTTATCTACGTTCACAGATGTCTCCTCCAGCAGCCAAGTGGTGTTTCCTTTACCTTACAAAGTCTTCCCTTTCCTTGCCTGCTGCATTGACTGCAACTGGATGCTCATTTCTGCTGTAGGACTGCACTCATTACTTACATGCCAAGTATACAAAGAGTAGCCTTGGAGAAGCAATTCTTTGGTCATGTTTAATGTTACCAGTGTTTTGTTTGATCCTCCTTATTAATGTTTTTCTTCTGGCAAAGTACCATATCATGTACTAGTAATAGCAAAGTTCTCTTTTTTTTTTTTCATTGCCAAAAAGCTTTTTTAGTATGTACTGGAGTTTAGTAAAACCTCAAGTTCTTCTGCACTAGTGACTTTAAGTAGTTCAAGTATTTATTTTACCAGCAATGAGTGATTTAGTTGCATAACACGTTTACTCAAATGATTTGTAAACAGATCTAGGGTGCACTCCTTCGGACACTAAGGGTGTGATTGTGTGCTCTCCTACTGGAAGTGCAGCACACTCAGGCACAGCTGGGTGTGGAAGAGACAGCATAAAGGTGGCTTTAAGCCATTGTTGTGCCCCTGGGATTCTGGGATTAGTTGAGAACTGGTGCGGCCCCAGCATAATTCTGCTGTTCAGCATGGCAACAGAGCTTTGTGCTAGGACTCCACTCCCTCGTGCCCCCTACAGGCCCCTTCTGCCCACCACCTCACCCCTAGCACATTCCCGTACACTAGGACTGGCCAGGAGCCACGCTTACATGGGAATTCAGCCCAATTCCTGTACACCAGCACAGTGCTGCACAGAAACTGTAGCAGCAGAAATAATCTCTCCCTTACTAGTGTGTCAGAAGACAACATTAATTGAAGACAAAGGGACTGCTTACAGTAATAAATGTTTGCAGGATGTGGTCCATAGTTATTAGAGACAGTGGTGCTGTGCATGTGACACCTACAAAGGCTATTGGAGAGCTTTATGAATTTGGTCATATTTCCATATATTGAGCCCTAGAAATTCACATGGATTGAAAATATCTTCTACAAGACTAATGTATCCATTCAGATCACTCTTGGTGCCAATTTATTAAAAAAAATCGGAAGACATTACAAATCCTACAGTAGACAAAATAAGACAGTGCAGCCAGCCATTGACTAGAGTATTTTTAGCTTTCAACACCTGTACTTCACCATACATCCGCAAACAAAATTTGTCCCAATGGTTTTACATGTGTTGCTTATAACACCAGGGGTAATGCCTTTAGCTCAGGTCCCAGATAGATGTCTGTACTCTACAGCCATTCCTCCATGGTGCAGATGGGAAATCACAAGCACTATAGCCACACCAGTTCAGCCAGCCCTCCGAAGTCTACCCTGCAATGCAATGCCTCCTGTTTAGTTTTATCCAGAACCTCTCTTCTCAGCTAAAGTGCTGAAGCACCTCCCCTACAGTGTTTCAACAATCCCCAAATGCACCAGGTACAGGAACAAAGAATCCTCAAGCCTCATCCTTTCGGTCCCCCTAAAACCCATGCTACTCACAGCACTCCACGGTATACAGAAGTACTTCTGCCCACAGCTACGCATCCACCACTCCACACCACTTACACAGCAGAAAAACACCCAATTTTGCTTCACCCTCAGACAACCTGCCCCCAACTAAATATAAATGCTACTTAAGAAGAGCCTACCGCAATGACTGCCATTTGGTGGTGCAAACAACCACTGGTGGGCACTTGAGCCTGGACAGTAGTTTTGGGAAGTTGTGTGTGCAAGTCCTAGTGTACAGAGTGGTATCTCTTGAGCATCATGTCTTGTTGTGACCCATCAACTGCCCTGTCAAATGTTTTCAAGATTCTAAATCCTGATTCAAGGGTTACAAAATGTAACCATGAGCAACCATTCATCCAACCATAACAAACAACTTACAATGATTTCTGCAGATTATGAACCATCCAACACACACACACACACACGCACACCAAGTTACAGAATATCTAGACACACAAAGTGGGAAAGGCTTGATTGCTCAATGCCCCCCCCCCCTTTTTTTTTTTTTTTTTTAAACAAACAGCTTTAATACAAGTCCATTTCTTTCTACCATTGAGGGGAAGAAAGTTCTTGGGGAGTTTTATGTGGCTCAATTTAAAAATAGTTTAGGGAACAAAAAGTTGAGTTTGTTGCCCCCCCCCTTAAAAATCCTCTAGTGAAGCATCTCCCTGGCACTTCCTTATTGCATACACATATTTTATATTAATCTGACATAAGTAGAAGTGTTATGTTCTGGATCTGTTTTAATACTTCAGGCCCAATTCTATTACTACTGACATAAGAACAGAATTGAAGTCAACAGAGTCACACTAGGGTAAGTGAAAAGAGAATCAGGCCCTTCGTTATTATTTCATATTTACATTGTGGTAGCATTCAGAGGCTCCAATCACAATCATTACTCTAGGTGCTGTACACTGAAGATGTGGGCCCTGCTCTGCACAGCTCACATGTAGTGAAGGATGCTTTACAAAATTCATCAAGCCATGTGCTGGGAAAACTGTGGCCAGAAGACCACTAGGTACAGTTTCTACACTCTGATCTGGTCTCCTCCAAAATCAGTAAGTCACACCTTGCTAGCCCTCTGAATGTCAGACCAATGGAGGGACATTCCACCAAAGGGTTTAAAGGCAAAGGGTCATAGGACGTGTGCGTTAGTAGAAACTCCATTCCACCCATGACTTCTATGCAAACTCAGACACTCAATCACTCCTGTCCCTGGCTCCTAACCTGCCTGAGAGCAGAGGGATGTGTAGACAAATCCAAAATGAGTGAAATGAGAGTTCAATGT
This sequence comes from Lepidochelys kempii, assembly GCF_965140285.1. Classification (NCBI taxonomy): domain Eukaryota; kingdom Metazoa; phylum Chordata; order Testudines; family Cheloniidae; genus Lepidochelys; species Lepidochelys kempii. Next base: position 23,140,783 of record NC_136392.1, on the reverse strand, counting down.
GATGCTAGTTTTGCATCTTTTTTTCCACCTGCTTTCAGGCTAGAACTTGAGAGTCATGTTTCAGGTCTGAAAAGCTAAAATTATCTCTCTCAAACCAAGCTGCTGGAGATTCTGCTAAGCATTCTAGTACCAACGCAGGGTTTGGCTCCAGTTTTGTTTTACAATTCTTTGCAGGAAGTAGTTTTGCAATTAACAGAAAGTACCACAGCAAAGATCCATGCCACGGACCTTCTGCTTTCACTGAGGTTAGAAAACAAAACCCAGAGTTGTAACACACTAAACCAAAAATCAGAGAAGTTCTCGTTCCTGCTGCAGATCAGAATGTGTTTGGTTCTGTCACATTTATATTGGACAATGTTACTGTACTGTTCAAAGTCAGGAGAACTCCATTACATCAAATAGGGGGGTGGGGAAGTCGCACTCAGGTGACACTAATACCACTCTTGAGCCTCTTCTATGCTGAGGATTGGTTAGGCTCTTGGTACAGGTTAAGATCAGCATTGAGGTATACCCGAGCTGTACCTAGCTCCAGACTAGGGGCTGTTCTAGAAGCCAGAAGCCCAAGCACCCACACTGTCTCCCAATATACCCCCTGAGCTTGGGCTGGCATAGAGCTGCTTACACCATCTCCCTGTGCTGGAATCTGACCACTTTATAGCTCCATTACTTTGGCAGAAAGGAGCCTGGTGGAACCAATGAATTGAGCCCTCAGACTCTTGAATTAAAGGCATCAAGTATCTCCTCTACTGCTCCCAAAAGTCACCTACCTCTCCGGCTAGTTACAGAGGAAATGCTGCCTTTGAAACAGAGTGGTTACCATTACTTCCTTGTTTTTAACACTCGTGTGCACAAACTGGAGCAAGTCCAGAGATTACGGAGCTTTAGCCAAGCAGCTGCGTTTCAGATCAGCTGCAGGGATGTATACACAGCAATCTCATGCTTACCTTCCACCACAAGGCAGGCAAGGATTTCCTTCCACTTGTGCTAGCTGGGATTTCAAACGTTAACATTGTCTGAGATTTACCTTAGCGGAGAAAAACAACCTTCATCAGCGTGTTTGATTATTTGTTGCCCAAAAAGGATATCCTTCCAATTCCCTTATACAGTGGCCATCTGCTATCCAACTAGTGGTGCTTGGAATAAACTGATCCCTATTCACTAGGGAGCATTACAAATCAGCTTCTCGCCGCTCTAAACAAGATCTCGAATAGCTAATAGACAGCTTCTTCACAGCGCTATGTATAACGATCCACCCTCTACCTCAGAAAATTAACCTGTACAGTGCCACAAAGCCATATTTCAACTTTTACAATGCAGAAATTATGTTCCAGGTTTGCTCAGACACTAGTACATTTACTACTTTTTTTTTTTAAATGTCAGTCTGAAGAACAAAATTAGGCTACAGTGTACAGTTACATACAAGACGAATACTCCATGGGCACATGTGGATGGAGGATCATGTTTGTAACTCAAGACATTTCAAGGCCATCAGCAAATAAAAAACTGATCTTTTTCCTTGCCACACGGCAATGCCCTCATGGCAGGCTTGTTCGCTAATTCCCATTAATTCAATACAGATATTACTCAAACTGCACAGCCATCTATCCCCAATCTCATGACATGGCACTTGGACTGGGAACCTTGTGGCTGGCATGTAATAGCTTTTCCAAGTGAGGTGAAAGGCATCCTTCCCCGATTCTTCTGCATAAAGTTGTCTTGTTAGTTTCTCCCTAGAAGATCTCATGGTTTAATGACTAAATACTGAATATGAGGTGAAGGCGGGTTGGAATTAAGTGGAATTCTGTTCTTGCTCTGCCACTAACTTCTTGGTGGCTTAAAGCCAGTCACTTATGGTACATCTTCACTGCGAAAGACCCCCAGCATGGCCACAGCTAGCCCAGGCCAGTTGACTCAGGTTCATGGGGCTTAGGCTTTGGGGCTAAAAATTGCTGTGTAGACATTTGGGCTTGGGCTGGTGGCCAGACTCCAAAACCTCACGGGGAGAAGGGGCGGGGTGAGGGCGCGTGTCTCAGAGCCTGGGCCCCAGCCTGAGCCTAAATGTCTACACTGAAATTTTTAGCCCCGCAAGCCTAAGCTAATTGACCTGGGCTCTGAGACTTGGTGCTGCAGGTTTTTTATAGCAGTGTAGACATATCCTTATGGCCTGATTTTCAGAGTCTGGGGTGGGGAGAGGGAACTGGAAGACACTCTAGATCAGGGGTGGGCAAACATTGGGGCCACAATGGGGTGGCAAAACTGTATGGAGGGCCAGGTAGGGAAGGCTGTGCCTCCCCAAACAGCCTGGCCCCTGCCCCCTATCCAACCCCTCCCACTTCCTGCCCCCTGACTGCCCCCCCTCAGAACCCATCCAACCCCCCCCGCTCCTTGTCCCCTAACTGCCCCCTCCCGTGACCCCCCCACCTCTAACTGCCCCCCCAGGACTCCACCCTGTCCCCTATCCACACCCTGTCCCCTATCCACACCCCTGCCCCTGACAGGCCCCCTGGGACTCCCACACTTATCCAACGCCCCCCCCCCGCCCATTCCCCATCCCCTGCCCCCCCCAGAACCTCCACCCCATCCAACTGCCCCCTGCTCCCCATCCCCTGACTTCCCCCCGGGACCCCCTACTCCTTATCCAACGCCCCGGCCCCCTTACCATGCTGCTCAGAGCGCGCATGGCAGCGTGGCTGCGGGGACAGTAGGGGAGGGGCTGGGTGCTAGCCTCTCTGGCAGGGAGCTCAGGGGCCGAGCAGGACGGTCCCGCGGGCCGTAGTTTGCCCACCTCTATTCTAGATTTTCACAGACAATGGGTCCCGTGAGAATACTGAAGCCCCCAGAACGGAAGGTCACCCAGGACACAAGTTAAAACAAAAAGCCTCCTGGTTACCTTACACAATAAAGGCCTGATCCACAGCCATTTGAGGCAGTCCATTGATTTCAGTAGGCATCAGAATGGGGAACAAATATTTATACTGGGCTCTTCAGTCAAGCGGAGAAAAGTAGAATAGAAGCCAATGGCTGGAAGTTGAAGCTAGACAAATTCAGACTGGAAAGAAGGCAAAAATTTTAAACTGTGAGGGTGCTTAACCACTGGAACGATTTAAAAAGAATTCCATTGCTGACAATTTTTAAATCAAGATTGAATGTTATTCTAAAAAGATATCATTAGGAATTATTTTGGGGGAATTCTCTGGCCTGTATTATACAGGAGGTCAGACTAGAGGATCACAGTGGTCCCTTCTGGCCTTAGAATCTATTAATCTAGATCAGGACCCTTAGGTCGAAGCTCCTCATACTCTTTAGCATGACAACAACAGAAGGACGTTTTTGGTAAGTAACACCGTGTCTGAAACAAACGTTACTATTTTAAAAGGCTCACATCCCCATTCTTAGAGGATTTACATTTACTTCATAAAGATGCAGACATGCCAAAAATAAAAACCCTCTGTATCGGAAAGAATTTGCTCCCCATACCAAGACCTGTCAGCAGGATGCTTCTGATTTCACTGTCAGGCTGAACCAAACTGGTATTTGCAATATTATATTGGCCTAGGGAAACCACAGACACACCTAGTATACTACATATCAGAAAGGATGGTCTCACACAGATTTGCTTGTTTGAACCCACAGACTCTTTCAGATCACAAAAATTAATATCCAAGTGTGGATGGTTATGTTGCATCTTTCATCTGCAAGTGTTTCACAGACTATGTACACCCAGCACCAGTGAAACCGTCATCTTTGCAGCAGAGAGCAGTGGCTAGACAGACAAGTGCAGCAGGTCCCACAACTATAGAACCCTCTTACTGAAACATAGCTAATCATTTAGATCTACTGGCACCAGCTTGTTCTTTTGAGGCAGAGTGTCCTGGGTGTGGCTGGTTGACACTGTTTTGTGAGAAATCAGGGATTTTCAGCTAAACTAAGTGTTTTGCAAAGAGTTTCTGCTTTTCACAGAAAATTTCCATTTTTAGGTTAAAAAACTGAATGCCTCAAAACTGAAATATTTCAATTCAGAAATGCCACTGCAGTATCTTGTGGGAGTTGTAGTTTGAGCGCCTCATGGTCCTTTTCTCTTCTATAAGCTGGGCTCCCTGATTGGACTACATCTCCCATGAGGCATTGTGGCCATCCAACCACCATGATGCACCATCTCCCTTCACAAAACAGACACTGGTGCATCTTGGGAGATGTAGTCCAATCAGCGAGCCCATCCTGTAGAGGAGAAAAGGAGGACAAGGCATCCAAACTACAACTCCCATGAGGCACTGCAGTGGCATTTCTGAATTTCGGAATCTAAATGCTTCTGTTTTCAGACAGAATATTCTAGTTTTTGATTTTTCACTGAAAACTTGAATTTTTCTAAGCAAAATAACCCATTTTTTGCCCTACATTAGTCTTGGGTTCAATCCCCACAGATTACCATAGTATTCCATGTTTAAATAAAAATAATATGGCAGTTAGAATATAGCACTGGCCACTCGACCAGGATGGAGGCAATGATTGTGAAATGCCAAGGGACATTAGAGAGACTACTAAAGCAGAAAGTGAAATAATAATGGTTGATTTCAACTATCCTCATATTGACTGATATGCGTCACCTCAGGGTGTGATGCAGAGATAAAATTTCTAGACACCATAAATGACTGCTTAGAGCAGCTAGTCCTGGAACCCACAAAGGGAGAGGCAATTCTTGATTTCGTCCCAAGTGGAGCACAGGATCTGGACCAAGAGGTAACTATAGCTGACCCACTTGGTAATAATGACTCTAATGTTATTAAATTTAACATTCTTGGAAGAGGGAATAATACTAAAAACACCCACACCACAGTAACAATTATCTTTAAAAAGGGGAACTACACAAAAATTACAAGTCTTTAGAGACAGAAATTAAGAGGACCTGTCACAAGGGTTACATGCCTGCAAGCAGAATGGGGACTATTTAAAAACATCATAATAAAGGCTCAGACTAAGCGTATATCCCAAATCAGAAAAGAAAACAGGAACAAAAGAACGCCACCATGGCTAAACAGTAGAGTAATAGAGGCCACTGAGTCAACACCTACCAAGAATAAACTCTAACAGGTTAAGTATAAGCAGGCAGTCAAGAAAGAATTTGAGAAGCACCTTGCTAAGTACACAAAAGCTAACAGGAAGAATTTTTTAAAGTACATCAGAAGCAGGAAACCTGCCAAACAGACACTGGGGCCAGTCGATGACAAAGGTGCTAAAGAAGCACTCAACCAAGACAAGGCCGTTCCAGAGAAGCTAAGTGAATTCTCTGCATCAGTCTTCACTGCAGAGGAGGTGGGGGAGATGCCCAAAAAGACTAGCTCTGATGGGGGTAACAAATCTGAAGTATTGCCCCACACTGATGTGTCAGTAGGAGAGGTTTTAAAATAAATTGATAAATTAATGATATATTGCAGGGGTGGGCAAACATTTTGGACCAAGGGCCACATCTGGATATGGAAATTGTATGGCAGGTCATGAATGCTCATGAAATTGGGGGTTGAGGTGCAGGAGGGGGTGCAGGCTCCGGTTGGGGGTGTGGGCTCTGGGGTGGGGTCAGAAATAAGGAGTTCAGGGTACGGGAGGGGGATCAGGGCTGGGGCAGGGGGTTGGGGCGCTGGAGTGGGTCAGGGGTGCAGGCTCCGGGCAGCAATTACCTCAACCAACTCCTGGAAGCAGTGGCACGTCCCCCCTCCGGCTCCTAAGCGGAGGCGCAGCTAGGCGGCTCTGTGAGCTGCCCCGTCCGCAGGCACTGCCCTTGCAGCTCCCATTGACCGTGGCTGCCAGCCAATGGGAGCTGTGGGGGCAGCGCTTGGGGCGGCAGCAACTTTCAGAGCTCCAAGGGGGACGTGCTGCTGCTTCCAGGACCCGCGCGGAGCCATGACACGTGTTGAGCAGGGCAAGCCCCAGGCCCCGCTTTCCGGCAGGAACTTGAGGGCCAGATTAAAACGTCTGAAGAGCCGGATGCAGCTGGGCCGTAGTTTGCCCACCCCTGATATATTGGGTCTTTTATGGATCTTAAAGGTTCTGTGGTCATTCTCAAGAGTATGATTTGCCCAGATGTCCTCAGCCAACATTCTCTCTTTCCGTATCCCTGTTTAGTGTGCTGTTGTAACAAACCATAGCTGTATAAGAACAGAAGAACTGTTATATGGTGTCAGACCAATGGTCAGTCTAGCCCAGTAAGCTGCCTCCAAGAGTGGCCAGTAACAGAACTTTGGGTGTACAGAAGAGGGCAATTTTGGAGAGATCCACCCATCTTCTCCTCCCAGTTTCTCACAGTCAGAGGTTTAGTGTTGCCTGGAACATGGGATTACATCCCTGACCATCTTGTCTAATAGCTGTTGATGGACAATGAAATTATAACTGGTTCAAAATAGAACTAGGTATTTTTGGCCATCACAACATCCCATAACAATGAGTTCCATGGGTTAATTGTGCATTGTGTGAAAAAGTATTTCCTCATTTGTGTTCAACCTGCTGGCTATTCATTTCATCGGGTGACCCCTGTTTTTAGTGTTGTGGGACTGGGTAAATAACACTTCTCTGTTCAATCACACCAGTCATGATTTTATAGACCTCTATCAGATCCCCCTTTAATTTTGTCTTTTCTAAGATGAACAGGCCTAATCTTTTCAGTCTTCTCTTGTATGGAAGCTGCTCCACACCCTTGATTGTCTTTGTTGCCCTTCTCTGAAGCTTTTCCAGTTCCACTATATCCTTTCTGAAATGTGATGACCAGAACTGGACACACTATTAAAGGCACACCATGGATTTATATAATGACATTATTATATTTCAGTCTTATTTTCTATCCCATTCCTAATAGTCTTTCTATCTGTTGCTGCAGATTGAGCTGAAGTTTTCAGAGAACTATCCACAATGACTCCAAGATCTTTCTTGAGTGGTAACAGTTAATCTAGAATCCATCATTATATATGCATAGTTATGATTATTTTTCCCCAATACACATTTCTTTGCATTTATCAACGTTGAAATTTCATCTGCCACTTTGTTGCCCACTCACCCAGTTTTGTGAGATCCCTCTATAACTCTACACAGTCAGCTTAGGACATAGCTATCTTGAATGATTTTGTATCATTTGCAAACTTCGCCACTTCACTGATCACCCTCTTTTCCAGATCATTTATGAATATGCTGAACAACACTGGTCCTAGTACAGATCATTGGGGTACCCTACTGTTTACCTCTCTCCATTGTGAAAACTGACCATTTATTCCTACCTTTTGTTTCCTGTCTTTTAACCAGTTACTGATCCATAAGAGGACCTTCCCTTGACTGCTATATAATTCTATACATCCCCCCCCACAATCTATAGAAAAGGTACCACCATTAAATTCCAGGGTTTTATAGAAATTACTCTCTCATTAGTTTCTGTAGGCCTTTTCCATAAGAAATACACAGACAGTAAGCTAAGGATGAACTGAGGAAACAAGAGCAAGAAGGGAAGTGAAAATAGCCATTGCCATCTCGTTAATTAATGGCCCAGATTTTATTTCCTCTTTGTCTCGGTGTTGAGTTCACATAGGTCAGGAACAGTTCCCATCTGAGCAAGAAAAACATCCATCATGCTGGACTTTGACACCACAGAATTGTTTCACAGCACAGCGTGGGGCAATGCTAGAAAAATTCCTGTAACATATAGGATGAGAAGAGTTGTTTTCACTGCAACTAAAATTCCCTTGATTAGGGGAATTTGACATGAATTTTGTCAAGAAGGAGAGGGAAGAGATTGCTGAGTACTGTGGTTGACAGTCATCTTATTGCATGAATGTTTCTGATGTGCATAGAATGATCCCCCAACACCAAAACATGGGTCTTTCCAACTGGAGGTGAAGCACTAAATCCATTAACTTACAGCAGCAGCAGGGCAGCTATTTCTCTGTGAGCCAGCCACAGAGGGGGATGCATAGCACACTTCACAGATGTGTTACATGTACGTCTTCCAAGATTACTTTAGTGACAGTTCTCCACTGCCATGAAGCAGATCCAAGTTTAACTGCCTCATTGCTTGATTCCAAAGCTTCCAGTGCTGGATAGCTGACGGAAATGCTATTCAGATGGAAACAATTATCTTGGAGGGAGAACTCCTCCTATACTGATGGAACAAAATTTCAGAAGATTTAAAAAAAACTGAAAACATTCCATACTCTTAGAGTAACCTACCCTGGGGATTGGACTTTTCTGTAAACTATGCTAGCTTTTTAATTTCCTTTGTCTTCTCAAGCATCCACCATAACCCTGCCAGTCTGAAAGCCAATGTAATGAAAGAAAGGAACTTCATGAGGATTTATTATTGATCTCCCAGTAGATTACAGGTTCAGATGTTCATACTATTTCAGGCAACATGGACCAGCTCTTCCCCAAGGACTTTGCAGCTACAGTTTGTCAAATATGCAGTAATGACCTGCCTTTAGTCACATACAATTCAATACAAAAGTCAAGTGCATAGATTATTCCTAAAATAATCTATGAACTGTAAAGGAAGTATATTACTATATACAGATTACTCATTAGCTTAATTGATAATTTCCATACTTCATATTGCTCAGGTTTAATTAACTAGCAGTCTTGCTGTGCTGTGTAATGGTTCTGTTAAGTAGAAAAATCGCTTTAGGTTAACAAAGCTTATTCTCTTTTGAAGCTATATTGATGGTAAAAAGGGAAAATTAAATGAACGTAACAAAGGCTATTACAGAAAATAATTAAACCATGTTTATGTTCCTGACAGATTAGAACAATTCAGGTGGTTGTTAATTTGGATACAAAATCCTTACAAAAAAGACTTAAGATAGATATGTTTTCTATACTATGATGTGGAAAAAAAGTATCCTAGGTAGATGTCACTTTAAAAAAATACATCAGTTTAAATCTCTCTGCTTTTGGGTGTGTGTGAAAGACATCTATTTAGAAAAATTCTATGAATTCTTCAAGTAGCATAGAAAACCAAAAAAACAACGTACTAAAACAGTTAAAAAGTGCCATCATATAGCTTTATCAGGGTATTTTTGGTAACATGGCTCATACAGGATATCATTACTAAATCATTTTTAGGACTTCAACTCAATCAACCACATAAGCACATGTTTGAGCTATGAGCAAGATGGATAATCTCACCCCTATTAAATATGTGCTTTGCTGAATAAGAGACCCAAGTTTCATTTGGAACCATAATACACTGAATTTATGGTCATGCACTGGGCCTTTCCAATCTCAAAATTAAAAAAGAAAAAGTGTGAATCTGAACAACAGTGTGGTTTTGTATGTTTGCATTCTTTTGTTCCGAGTTATATCTGCCCCAAACAGAAAAGCCACAGTACAGCTTACAGTAAACATCTAACAAAGACCAAACAATTATTTATGATTTTAGGTTAGCCAAAATAAGACTGTTCCCAGCATGAATCCATGTCTGCTGTTTTAACCTGTTGCAATTTTCTCCCGCCAGTTAATCCAAGCTATCAAAAACCTGGAAAATAAGATTTACAATCGAAGCGTCACTGTGCCAAAAATCTTCCTGACCAAAGTGTAAACTGTGCTGCTGTCACTGCACCTCCTGGTGGCAAAGTGAGTAATACCAAAGTCTTGAGTAAAAAGAAAAGGAGGACTTGTGGCACCTTAGAGTCTGACAAATTTATTTGAGCATAAGCTTTCGTGAGCTACAGCTCAAATAAATGTGTTAGTTTCTAAGGTGCCACAAGTACTCCTTTTCTTTTTGCAAATACAGACTAACACGGCTGCTACTCTGAAAGTCTTGAGTGTAATTTTTCTACTTACAGCTGAAAATGGGCTGGTCCAAAGAGCCTAATAATGATGGTTGCTTTTCATTAAGCACAGATGTTACCACGAGCATTTGCAGCTGAAGTTATTCCACAACTCCTTCAGGATAAGGATGCAAACAACTGTGCTACATCGCACCCCGACACTAGGATCAGGAACAAACACTGATGTCAAGTTACACAGTGTGTAGCCATATCCTGAGTAGGTTATACCTACCTCCAACACATACCAGATAGCTGAGAGGTTGGGAATTGGGGGTGGGGGGTGTTTGTTTGCTTATATTTTTTCTAAACCACACACTTTTAGCAACACTTGTAACCTGCCTCATTTGTCATGCCAATGAAGACTTGTGGACCTGAAAATTAACTTGTGAGCAAGAGATGAAAACCCATCTTGCATTTCAAAATATTGCTAAGCAAAGAAACATATTGTTTCCACTGGACTCAAAAAATGGAGCAAGACTGAACCTGAGCATGTAAAATGCTGAGCTGTACCCCCCTTCAACAGTGGTCGCTCTGGATGGTGTAACGATCCTCAGTAAACTATGCATGTTTGAGGAGGATGCACACTCCTTCACTTTGAGTTGAGGGTACTAAGAGCCTCAACAAGTTTGCAGTCTCAGCTAGGGATGTAAATATCGGTTTTAAAAGTTAACCAGTTAAATGATTAAAATTATTTTGTTTAACCGGTTAATCATTAACCCAGGTAGCTGGTGGGGGGGCTGGCATGGTGGAGGCTGTGGGCTAGGGTCCAGTCAGCACGGTCGGGGTTGGGGTCCTGCTGGCAGGGCCGGGGGCCCACTCCAGCCCAGTGGGGGCTAGGGCCACTCCTGCCGGCCCGACGCTGGGCTGCCGGGGTTAACAGTTAACTTTGGTTAACCGTGTACATCACTAATCTCAGCAGGTAAAGACTTTAAAGAATTCATTCCAATCCTAAAGTAAGTTGAAACAAAGTTGCCCTTCAAGGATGCGAAGTTTGGGTTTTCTTTGCATAATAAGCATATATTATATTCTATATACAGACACATGCATAGCACAGTGACAGTTACCACACAACTCAAATGGAGATTATGATGTTTCTAGGACTGTCGATTAATTGCAGTTAACTCATGTGATTAACTCAAAAAATTAATCATGATTTAAAAAATTAATCACGATTAATTGCAGTTTTAAGAACACTGTTAAACAATAGAATACCAATTGAAATTTATTAAATATTTCTGGACATTTTTCTAGATTTTCAAATATATTGATTTCAATTACAACAGAATATGAAGTGTACAGTGCTCACTTATATTATTTTTATTTCAAATATTTGCACTGTAAAAATGATAAACAAAAGAAATAGTATTTTTCAGTTCACTTCACACAAGTATTATAGTGCAATCTCTTTATCGTGAAAATGCAACTTACAAAGGTAGATTTTTTTTTGTTACATAACTGCACTCAAAAACAAAACAATGTGAAATTTTAGAGCCTACATTCAGTCCTTCTCATTCAGCCAATCACCAAGACAAACAAGTTTGTTTACATTTACAGGAGATAATGCTGCCCACTTCTTATTTACCATGTCCCCAGAAAGTGAGAACAGAAATTCGCACTGGACTTTTGTAGCCAGCACTGCAAGGTATTTACGTTCAAGATATGCTAAACATTCATTTGCTTCTTCATACTTTGGCCACTATTCCAGAGGACATGCTTTCATGCTGACAACACTTGTTAAAAAAATGTGTTCATTAAATTTGTGACTGAACTCCTTGGGGGAGAACTGTAGGTCTCTGGCTCTGTTTTACCCACATTCTGCCATATATTTCATGTTATACCAGTCTTGGATGATGATTCAGCACATGTTGTTCATTTTAAGAACATTTTCACTGCAGATTTGATGAAACACAAAGAAGGTACCAATGTGAGATTTCTAAAGATAGCTACAGCACTCGACCCAAGGTTTAAGGATCTGAAGTGCCTACCAAAATCTGAGAGGGATGAGGTGTGGAGCATGATTTCAGAAGTCTTAAAAGAGTATTAGTTCAACGCAGAAACTATAGAACCTAAGCCACCAAAAGAGAAAAATCAACCTTTTGCTTGTGCTTTCTGACTCAGATTAGGAAAAAGAACATGCTTCGGTCCACACTGTTTTGGATTGTTATCGAACAGAACCTGACATCAGCATGGAGACATGTCCTCTGGAATGGTGGATGAAGCATGAAGGGAATATCAATATTTAGTGCATTTGGCATGTAAATATCTTGTGGTGCCCACTGCAACATGCGAATGCCTGTTCTCACCTTCAGGTCACGCTGTAAACTAGAAGCAGGCAGCATTATCTGCTGCAAATGTAAAACTTGTTTGTCTGAGCAATTGGCTGAACAAGAAATAGGACTGATTGGACTTGTAGGCTCTCAAGTTTTACATTGTTTTATTTTTGAATACAGTTATTTTTTTACATAATTTTACATTTGTAAATCCAACTTTCATGATAAAGAGATTGCACTACAGTACTTGTATAAGGTGAATTGAAAAATACTATTTATTTTGGTTTTTTACAGTGCAAATATTTGTAATCAAAAATAAATACAAAGCGAGCACTGTACACTTTATATTCTGTGTTGTAACTGAAATCAATATATTTTTAAATGTAGAAAACACCAAAAATATTTAAATAAATGGTATTCTAATATTGTTTAACAGAGCAATTAATCACAATTAATTTTTAATCACTTGACAGCCCTAGTTGTTTCATTAAAAAAAAACAGAAGTTATAAGCACACTGGGGTGTCCTTGAGGATTTTAGCTGTGAAGAAGCCAGTTAGCAAAAGAATAGCAAAGTTTTCCACTGATACAAATGATGGAAGATGCAACTGGCAATAGAATATGCTTCTAGCAGCAAGTTATGCCTCTTAAAAGGCCAACTGATACGAGAGTAGGAGGGGGTTTGAGGGTTTTTTTAAAAGCAAGCCACAAAAATAATTGCATGCTATTGTTTTCAAAGGCGGAGAATCCTTACGTAAAGGCACTGCCTAAAATTTTCAAATTGACCAGTGATTTGGGTGTCAGACTTGAGACACCTTAAAAGGATCTGGTTTTCACAAAGCAGATGCTCTGAAGTTTGAGAACCAAGTTCCTTAAAAGTGTTAAGTAAAGTAGCCAAAAATTAAAGGATCTAAATTACAAGACACTTTTTAAGATTAGAATTAATCAGCCTCCATCTTAATTCAATGGGTTATAAAGTGATACTACCAGATTTCTCAGCTTTTATGAGTGCTCTGCTCTACTATATTATATATATATATATATATATATATATATATATATAAAAGCACCTCGTGTTAAGTCAGATCACAATATTCCTATGCAAAATACCATCTTAGCTTTTATAAGAACAAACAAAAATTACTTATACAATCCATTCATATTCCTCCTCCCCACACATGCACTGTGTATTAGGCCATTTTAATTTCTTCCTTGTTAGAAGTAGAGTGATCCAGGAGACCATTTTCCAATTTTTCCAGTTACTTAAGCTCCAAAGATACCTTTAAACATCTGGTCATCCCAAAACCAATAGTACCTTCTAGAAGAGAATCCCAAAACACTTCACAAACATGAATTAAGCATCATAACATGCCCATGAAGTGGCAGTTTTGCAGATAAGAAAACCAAGGCACAGAGAGCTTAAGTGACTTGTCCAAGGTCACACAGAGCACTTGTGGTAGAGATAGGAACACAATCCACATCTCCCAATTCCTAGTCCTGTGCTTGAGCCTCAAGTGCATCCTTCATCTCATACACCACCATATACTAACCTTTACTCCAAACTGATCCCCAAAAGGTAGACTGAACAGATTCAAACTTTTCAGTTTGGAGAACATCCTAAGTGTAGCAATACAAAGGGCTTAAATACAATCCACTGACTTGCCACAGGTGAATAGAGTATCCTGTTGAGTAATGTTGGGGATTAGTCCAGCTTTGAGCAGGGGGTTGGATTAGGTGACCTCCTGAGGTCCCTTCCAACCCTGATATTCTATGATTCTATAATGGAGCTCAAGCCAAAAATGTTGCCAGCTTTTATTTTTAAAAAATGTTTCTAATCCTCGTGAATGCAGAAATAACCTTCCAGATCAGAAGCGGTTCTGCATCAGTTCCTGAGTCTGCACACAGATAGCAGCAGTTTCTCTGCTTCTGCTTATAAAGTAACTCTTGCATGCAGCAACAGAGTAAAATTATGACGACACTGAGATTCACTACTACTATTCAGGAACCTGTGGGAAGCAGTGAAACTGGAAAGAATCATGACACTTGCATCAATACAGTGTAACTGTTTGGCAAAGCTACAGGCAGTAGCAGAGGCAGGCACTGGAATTATTAGCCTGGAAGGAAAAAATTAAGAATTAAATGCAATACTTGGAAAGAGAGAGAAAACAACTGCTAAGATGGAGTCACAATACTTCACTTCCAATAGGAAATGCAGCTGGGCCAAAGCCAGAATATCAAGACTCTTGATGTTTCACAGGGAGAAGGGTTCAGATTGGAGTCTTCATGCCAACAGTTTTGGTTCTTGGCTAAATCCAAAACCAGAAGGGCCAATTCTCTGGGCCTGGTTTGAATGCAGCCAAAAATCTTACGAAAATAAGCTTCAAATCCAAGCCTGAGCCTAAATAGCCTCTCATTTCTTTCTAGCAGAGCCAGGTGGTGGCACATCATTATATTCAGGTATTTCTGCACATCTTTGATTCAGTTACCAGGAAAAACAAACAAAAACCAAATTTATTTGCCCGCCAACCTTAAAAAACAGAAAATAGCAATCCAATGCAGCAGATATGAATACCCAACTATAAGATAATATTTCAGGAGCCCGTTAGCCAGCAATAACTTATCCACCCATTCCTTATAAACATGCTTTGCCAAGATCACTAAAAATAAATCACAGTGGTGTTACTTTGGCAACTCCAGGAAGTTACTATCTTACCATAACCCAAAGCAAGACTTACTAACTTAAGCACAGATGCTGCATTTAGAGCCACGCAAACGACCTCGAGTGAAGGGCTCTCCACGTGGGTGCCAGGGGCTTTGGGCAAGAATCCAACTGCAGGATCCTTGCTCATGCTAACACACGCGTGGGTACACACACGCTGTATGCCCAGGCCCGGAAACGCTCTTCCCGCTGGCGAACATTCCGCTAACACCAGGGGGCTTCAGAGCAAACAGGAGCAGCGCTCGCTCGCCGGCATGACAAGAGAAGCTGAATTTGCAGGGAATGCAGCAGTGTAACGGTCCAGCTGCACCACACCGCCACTTACCCAGCACCATTAACACGACCGATTAGACAGATCCTATAAATATGCAAGCCTGGTGCGAAGGGGAGAAAGGAAAAAAAAAAGGGGGGGGAAGAAGGTGTCCTCTATCCCACTGTTCCCACAACTGTTTACTCGCCTGTAACAGTTGGACTAAAGCATCCCCACGCCTAGATGTCTCATACACACACTTGTCCGCACCATTGCCAGTCCCCAGCCAGCGCTGCAGCCCTGCACAGAACAAGGCTGTACCATGGGGTGGGGAGCCAGGCTCATCCTGGGGATTTTCGGGTGTTGCAAAGCCCGGACACCCCCAATCATTACTGGGGGCTGTCAACCAGAGGGTCACCCACCCTCGGTCACGTTCTAGCCACGGGGACAAGGCAAATCTCTCACCCCTAGGTCCTCTCGGCAGCAGGAGCAACCCCCGGCGCCCAGAGCGTCCCCGCCTCGCTTGCAATGCCCCGGCGAGGGGCTCAGCCTCCCGCCCGAGCCCCGCCAAAGGCCCCTGCAGCTGCGCTCCCCTCTCGGGGACCCTTAGGGCCCAGCAGCGGCTGGGAACATCGCTCCTCCAGGGGTCCCTCCTCCTACCTGCTCTGCCTCGGCGGGGAGCCTGGCCCGCAGCCCTGCGTGGGGATGGAGCGAACCAGCGGCGCGAGAATCCGCGGGTCCGGCCGGGCTCCTCCGCGGGCTTCTAATTGCTGGCCCCGGGCAGGAGAGGAGGGGCTTGGGCGGGTTTGAAAGGAGCCGGGCTGCAGGGAGAAGGGGGTGGAGTCGGGCAGAGCGAGCTCGAGGCGCGATTCGCGTAAAGGAGGGAGGAGAAGCCTGGGTAGGGACGGGGGAAGGGTGCTCTCCATCGCCTGCTTGAAGCATGGTGCTTCCCCTTTCTCTGCCTGGCTGCGAGGAAAATACGCTTGTTAAGAGAGACCAGGGGAGAAGCTTGGAACAGGGGTTGGATTGCGGTTGTTGCTTTGGGTTTAAAAAAAAAAAAAAAAAGCACAATTCAATGAAACCTGCAGGGAAAGCAGATCGTGCAAAACTAGCCTTACTGCAGAAGTAACATTCTTCACGTAAAGCGACGAATTCCCTCCGCTATCTTAAGACACAGCGAGCTCGCGAACTACGAACTTTTTTTAGGCCCCGCCACCTGACGATGTTGCTGATTGCTGGCTCAGGCCACCTCGACCCCAGCAGCTTCCCCGGCCTT
This sequence comes from Lepidochelys kempii, assembly GCF_965140285.1. Classification (NCBI taxonomy): domain Eukaryota; kingdom Metazoa; phylum Chordata; order Testudines; family Cheloniidae; genus Lepidochelys; species Lepidochelys kempii. Next base: position 23,124,473 of record NC_136392.1, on the reverse strand, counting down.
GAAGATGTGATTGCTCCTGCAGAAATATGCAAGGTGCGCCTCCAACCGCTTCAGCCCGTTTCAGTGTTTGCAGGAGGAAAGCCCTCAATGTGCAAAGACATCATTTGTTATCTTCAGTGACTTGGACTGTTGCATGAGCACTTGGGAGAAACAGTCTACAAGTACTCCTTTTCTTTTTGCGAATACAGACTAACACGGCTGTTACTCTGAAACCAGTCTTTACCAAGCATCCTTCATCCTATGCTTAGTTGAGATGAGATCATTAATGTATGGGATAAGTGCTCTGCCCCTTGTGTATTTTTATAATTTTTGGTTCATGTTGTAAACTAATGTTTTGTGGGAGGAGGAGCTCAATAGTCCTTGGGATAAGGGAAAGGCATTAGATGTCTAATGGTGAAGTACTAAATTTGTTTCATGTTCTCTATGTATATAAATCTCCCCACTGTATTTTCCACTGAATGCATCCGATGAAGTGAGCTGTAGCTCAGGAAAGCTTATGCTCAAATAAATGTGTTAGTGTCTAAGGTGCCACAAGTACTCCTTCTCTTTTTACTAAATTAAAGCGGCTCAGCTCACTCGAAAGTTGCAGCAGTGAAGTTTATGCACAAATTAATTTTGAAAAATGCAGTAAATGAAAGTGAGTGCACTAAGATCATCTTTATAATAAAGACCTATGCAAACCTGCTACTCTAAATCTATGTTTTTTCTACTACTGGAAAGCATTTGCAATAAGGTTCAAAACCAGATCAATGCAAATCATACTCTGGTCTTAGGGACTCCCATTCATCTGATTATTTCAAAGCTGGCCAGCTGTGAGAGGGTGTGGTTCTCTGTGCTATTCCTATTTCTGTGGTCAGATGAAGCTACTGTTCAAATAACTAGGGGCATGTAGGACACAGGTATATACTGGCAATAGGGAAGAGCTCACTACCAATACTTACTTTTCTGCTGCTTCAGTAGAACATGAACCAGTAAGAAATATAAGGAATGGAAGAAAACAAAAAAATTAAGTTGGAAGAGACAAGAGGAGTATCTCCTTCCATTCCTTCTACCTCTTACTGTTTCATGTTCTGCTGGAGCAGGCAGAAGAGTAATTATTGGTTCTGAGCTCTCCTGAAAAATAAGGGTGAAATTCCAATGGAAAGGACATAAATGTTGCTTTAGTCTTCTGTGAACTGTTAGAGCTCAAATCTTTATTTGTACATTTGATTTCCTAATCTGTTGTCTGTTTCACTTACTACTTCAAGGAGGGGGAAATGTCAGTCATTTAAAGATCAGGAAAGCTCAGACAACCCCCTGTTGTACCTAGAAGCTACAGCTCACATTAAAAATAGTAGCAGCCTGTAACTAGCGTTCCACTCCACTGGCAGCTATTTTAAATATTTAAGCTGGCCCATCTTCCTGAGACTGTGGTGTCAGACACCTGCCAAGCCAGTGATTGGTACATACACACCACTGTGAACTGGGGAGAGAGAACAGACCACCTTCCAGTCACTTTCCAACTGTGAGTGCACTGATTTAGCATGGTCAGACTGTGAGGCAAAATCTTTTACTCATCCTCATAGGAGTGTTCTAAAAGGAGAACCATCCCAGCCCTATATGCACCTTCCAGGCATGGATACTTTAATTAGCCCCAGCCAGCTGAGGAATGACAACTAAACTCTTCTTAAATAAACCATTTATTCAATCTTGTGCAGTTTGCCACATGTTTTATTTAGAATTTAGCAACCAGAGACGTCCCAGGAAATGTAATAGCTGTTTTTTATAAATGTCTTAAGAGAAGACAACATACACAAGACATGCTGCATCAATAGCATAGGTTAATACAATAATTATGCAGTCCTTTCATGTACTTCTATGCAGGGCAACTTATTTACAGAACTTCTCTAGGAAAAACCAAGGTTCTTTCAAACTCTGTGAATGCTTTGATTGCTGAACAATGATACAGCTTGTGTGTGGTTGTGATCTGCTGCCCTTTTAAAGATTTGTCAAGAACTTACTGAGCTCAATGCAATAGTCCGTGTCCCTTCTGCTTATAATGTGTCTATCAGGTATTCCCTTAGGACACAAATTAGTGGCTCCCCCCATTTTCATCAGCCCTAGTAGAGGCAATTTAAATTTCTGAGCACAAATGTACCCTTTTGGGGCACAACCTGATATCATATGCACAAGATGCTAAGTGCTTAAAAAGAATGCACCAGGAACACTGGGCACGAATGGAGAAGTCTTGTGCCCAGTGTCTCTATATATTGTGCAGCAATGAACCCATTAGCAATCTAAGGTAGGTTTGTTCCATTTCTCAGAAGCTGAGAACTGAAAAATCTGCTCATCTCCAACATTTGGGTCTTACAAGTTAGAGACCAGAAAAACAATGGGCTGATTGAAATATGACCCGTTATTTTCTATGTCATTGGAGCGTAATGGTGCTTGAACAATCAACGGACATTCATTGCCTTAAGTGTTTGAAATGAGAGGTTGGTCCTGGCAAAAGCTGTCAGCTCAACTAACAGTACTTGGTCTATTGATATTATCCACATGGAAGCCAGTTGTGGGGTGGGGGTGTGTGTGTGTATGCTAATCCACTAGAATCTAGATTAAAAGAAAAAAAAACAAAGGAACACATAGTCAAGATTAGAGAATTTCTATGCCTCTGTTCCACACTAACTGCTCTCAAGGACATTGAATAGGTTACTGCTAGTGGCAACATCCCCACTTGTTTTATTTGCACACCAATGTAGTTCTCCAGTTTGGAACCACCATGCATATTGCTGCATCACTTTACTTCAGTTTTCTCATATCTCCTCCCAGTGAATGAAGCAGACAGCCCTCTGATTTCTAGTCTCAGGGAGTCCAAGATTTTCACAACCTTTCCTCTCAGTAGGGTGAAAAGCTGAGCTGTGCAGATAACCAGAGATGATGGCAGCAGCTGAATCATCACGACATTGGAGATCTCAAGCAATTGGCAGCCAAAGTTCCAGATGAGAGAGAGAAGCAGGGTGCACAGTAGCTAACAGGAAAAAGGGGGAAAGAGATTTTTCTTGGTGAAGATAATCTTTAAACTGATGGCATTTCAGGTGTAAGACCACAATGAGCATCTGGTTCTCCCCCCACGTTTCCCCAGCTCACCTGGCACACAGCAAGGAACTGCTCTAAATCACATAAAAAGGAACTGATCTAAATCCCCAGTCCCCAAGCTACTCCGCATGGACAGCTACTCTCCCCTGCAGAGCCCCACTGAAGTCACTGGATATCTAACTCCAGGATCAACACACAAAAGGCGAGATCAACAGAAGATTTATATTCCGTGTGTACTTTATAACAGGCTTTTATAGCATTTGAAAGATATTTCCTACTTTAGTCACATGCCAAGACCCCACAGCAGTGGATGGTGTCATAAATACTTAGAGAACAAGTAGCACTGCATTCTGTGCTCTAAGTTAGATGCTTGGGACTTCAATATCAGCAAGGAAATTTGAGAATCCAGAATTCAGGTCTGGTCAAGTAAGTGAAGAGGGCAAAATAATTTTTGAAGGAAGAGCCTGTATCTGTAGTTTTTAGTCTTACACATATTCCATTATTTGGAGTCTAGAACAGCTTTAAAAATTATATTATCAATACATTCAAAAGTTACATGCTGACATGTTATATCAAAGGGAGTTTGTATACACAGTAGAGTGCAGCCTTTTAGCTGAATCAGATCATTGAGAAAATGAAAGCTACTGTTGAGGTGCTGTGTCTGCCTTTTGAACTAGAGTAGCTTTGCAATGGTTAGGATTTTTTTTAATATATAAAGGCACTCGTGTGTCCTTACATAGCACCTTTAACTACTACCCAGAACAGGAACCATTGAAATGGAAAAGAGTTTAGTATGGGACAGACACAAATAAATTTGTTTTTTTCTGCCCTGCTGATTAAACAATCAGAATCTGAGTTTGGTTGAGGTGGTGGGGAGAAAGAGACAGGCATGAGACACACACACATAAACAGCCCTCACATAAAGAGCTGGTATGGCCGGTCCACTCACCATTATGATATTATACAGGGCATTCTTCTCAAAGCGACATAGCCTTGTCCCCTGAGCCCATGACAGACTGTCCGAGATTGCAGTAAAGAGACCTTTTGTTTGGACTCTTGGTTTTGAACTCAGATAAGCCGGCTTGGGCCCCTTAGGGGCCTTCATCCACACCTCCTTTTGGAACTCCATAGCAGGCATCTCACTCCAGCTTTTATTCCCTGAGGACTCATTCTCAGATTTAGGGTCTGCATTGTCATCAGACTGATCAGAAGATGGCTTCTTTATTTCTTTGGCACGGGGCAATTGGGCTGAAAATAATTTTTTTAAGTTAAATGTAAAGTAACTGTATGGGGTTGGGATTAGGGAAAAAGGAGAACAGAAGTGTTAAGTATTAGGGTACAGCAGCTGCATTTAAAGTATGGCTCTACTGTGAAAAATTACTCTAGAAAGTTGCATTGTGGGATTCCACCTGTATTGTGTCATAGTGATTTCTATTTCAAATGTGTTCAGGTTCCAAGTTAGAGATTTGTTTTCCCTCTCTACCTGCTAGTCCTATAAGCTCAACTTGGGGTCTGAGAGTCAAGTGTGGTTCCTTACCTCTAGCATATCACCACCCATAGTTGAGGTTTTGGAAGCCAACTGAGGCTCTCATACACTTGTACATTACTATGAGACTGAACAAATGTAACCCACTAGAGTTTAGTGAGCAAATCTCTTGAGGTAGGAGTAGAATCCATCTCACTCCCCTGCAGTTGTGCTGGCTCCAAAGTTAACTGCCGTAAAATAATACGAAATATTTCACACGATGCTAGTTAAGCTGATATGACTGAATAGACCAGGTAGGGACTAAGCAGGGTCATTTTACATAGCCCATCGACTTACTTTACTCTTCTCATCCGGGGGTAGAGTACAGGGGTCGACTGGAGAGCGGTCTGCTATTGATTGGCGGATCTTCACTAGACCCGCTAAATCGACTACCAGTGGATCGATCTCAGAGCGTCGATCCCGGCTGTGGTGTAGACCTGCCCTGAGATTTATACTAGTGGAGTAGCTTCACCAATGTAGCTATACCAGTGCAACCCACTAGATGCATTGTACCAGTGTAAACTGTCACTTGCCCTGGGACAGCTTATGCATACCCACACCTCCACACAGAATAATTTGAAATGGCAATGAACTAAATATGTATGTACAGCCATATCCAGATCATTATATAAATACACATATATGCACACAGGTAGGCCATGCCCTCAGAAACATTTCCATTCCACTCAGGTAACTTTGTGCTACCATCACCCCTAAGCCCTGAACCTTTCAATCACCCCCACAGTTCAGTTATATTATCCATAACAATAAGCTTCAGGGCACATGTAGTAGGTACTTTACGTACATGGTAACCAGTGGGCACTGAAATATGGTTGTCACCTGCCCTCGTTTGATCAAGACAATACCAGTTGTAGTCTTTGTCCCAGAGCAATCTAGCAATGGGATCCAAAAGTCCCCATGTTCCTCCCTCAGCAAATCTGTATCTACAGGACAATAAAGTGGTGAATCTTAGTTTTTGCAGAGGGGGACTCCAAGTCAAAATGTAACATGTGGGTGTCTGTGCATGCATAGGAGAGGATAAAGGATGGTTGGGGACTATCATCCTGCTTAGCTACCGGTACTTGTCATTCTGCTGCTGCCACACAGTTCAGTAAAGTCCATTCTCACTACTCCCACGGAACCCACTACAGGACTGGGCCTTACAGAATTGAAAGAAAAGCAAATTGCATCAATTTGAGCTGAAGACATGTTTTACATTAGACTTTATTCTCTTTGAAGGCAGTGCCTTCAAAGGAGAAACACTGTTCCTGAGCCTAGAATTGATTCCTGTGCTCTAAGCCAGTCAATTACACTGCAAGGTTAGAACTAACAATGCCTCATCCCTTCAGGGACATCAGCAAGCCTGTTGTTAGCTGCTGATGTATGAGAAGGCGGAGAAATGCCAAGGGGGGAATCACAAAGGGAACGAAAACACATCAATAAATGAAAACAAACACGTTTCTCCCTTGCAAAAGCTTCCTTTCAGTCCCTGTACTATTTGACAAGGCGTCAGTGCTGGCACTCAGAAACAATATCATAAGTGACTGAGGAGAAGAGCAAATACCCACTTACGAGATAACTCAATAATATTTGAGGTTTCACCACAAAAAAAGGGGGGGGAGCTTTATTTAAAATTCACAAAACATTCTTCCACAACTCTCTTAAGTTAAATGGTTGCTTTTCAAAGAACGATTAACAAAGAGAATCCACCATTAATAACAGGTCCTTCTAGCTAGACATTCTTAACTGATTAAACATCATATATTGAGCTTGATTTTCCACATACAACCTGCTGCACTGAGAAAGCCTTTAGTTTCTTTAGGAGGCAAGCTGCATTAGCCTAAAAATAGCTAGCAGAGTGCTGTAAAAGGAAAGCTAATACTTAAAGCCTTTGTACAAAAACATTGATCTATCTGATAGTAAAACTTACCTTCATTGAGTAAAAGGTGAAGCCAGATAATCAGTAGGATCAACAACAACCCAAATGGCAAACAAAACCAAAAAAAGAGAAGAGGAAAGGTCAAATCGTTCACCAAAGGAACCAGAGGATACCTCATAGCTAGTTTCAGGGCAAGCTAAGACTAAACTGGTTGCTTACTCTGCTTCAGTAGCTACCTTTTGGTAGCATCACAGTGTGTGTCACAAAAAGACTATGCTGTCATTCTCAGCTTAGCTAGTATGAAGGACAACCCGTAGCCCACTGAGGAAGGAAACAAAAAGGATTAAGGGCAGGATGAAAAAAATAAACTGGAAAGAATCTGGTTTAATTGCCCCTCCTTATATTTGCAATTAGAAGATAGCCATAAATTATGAGCCCTCCAAAGCCTATAAAAATATAATAAACAGTACTTCCATGCCTACTGTAAAAAAATAGATGACAAGGCACTTTAATATTTGTCAAAAACCTAGCACACCTTCCAAGGAAAGAAATGACTGCAATCAGGATCAAACCTACAGAGATGGTTAAAGAAGAAACTTATATTTAGTGAAAAATTCTTATGTCAGGCTCTCACAATTGAGATGAGCAATAAGCAATTTTCAGAGAAATGACAGATAGATAGATAGTATAACCATCTCAGTATGTTTGAATCCCTTTGTGATTCTTTTCTTTCCTTGACAAGTATATTAGTAACTCGTTATCTATTCTTTTTTTCCCTTTTTTTCCTTTTAAGAAAGGTAAAATATTCCTTTTTATAGGAATTGTGGGTTTTAACTTATTTCTCATCACAAGGGAGTTTGGCAGTGATTAGAGCAGGAACACTAGGAAAAAGTCCGCGCTCTCTCATTGACCTATGGTGCAACTGTGGAAAAATCACTTAACTTCTCTCTGTGTGTTTCTCCATCAGTCAGATAAAACCATTACTAACCACTCATCTCAGGGAGTTTGTGTTGCTTAATTGTTTGTATAGCACTTGGAAAAAAATGTCAGATGAAGGGGGGTATATAAGTGCACATTACTAATGTTTGCATGCTTTTAATTTTCTTGTTTGTGTATACATTTGTTTTCTATAATATTCAAAACCTTTTGAATTTTTTATCCCAGGTTCTCCAGGTGCTTTGTAAATTCTAATTAACTAACCCTGACAGCACACATGTGAGCAAGGGAAGTCTTGTTATTCCTACTTTGTAGCCTGGGTAAACAAAGAAATCAGTGGGCGGTGTTTCAAAGAGGCTGAGTATCTGCAGCTTCCATTGACTTTCATGGGAATTGTAGGGACTCAGCATTTCTGAAAATCAGGCTCTTAGTGAGTTGCCTAAGGCTAGATAGCCAGTCAGCGGTAGAGGGGGAACAAAACCCAACACTACTGACTCAGGTCTCTTGCTCTAACTAGACAATGCTTCTCTTAGTCACAGGTATACTAAAAATTTAGTTAAATATTTCTAAAGGAAAACTGTACAATTAAGGCTTTGAGATAAAGTATTTAAAAGGTTTAACTGCCATAATTTTTAGTTGGAAGGCTTTAAGGGGAAAGCATAGTTGGAAAAGTCTCAGCTCTGCTCCTAAGCATCATGAGTTGCGAAACTGAGGGGTGGCAAAGCTTGGCTTATAAACCAGTTTTACCAGGTGTGGGGGTTTTTTGCTGAATCGCTGCTTCTTGCAGAAGCTCTTTCTTTATATAATTCTTCAAGAAAGTACTCATCCTTAGCATTAACCTTCTTGGAAAGCTGCCTAAAGTGACTTATAGTTTAGCCACTACATTTTAGATCCCTTTGATACGCAAAATCTTCCAGTTTGTCACATTTATTCTCTGAAGTGCTAGACGCCCTAACATGACATCAGGGATTATAACATTCAAAAACCGGTAGGAGAACACTTCAACCCCCTTTGGCCACTCAGTAACAGATTTAAAGGTGGCAATTTTGCAACAGAAAAGCTTCAAAAATAGATTCCAATGAGAAACTGCTGAGCTTGAATTAATATGCAAAGTAGATACCATTAACCTGGGGAGTTTTGAATAGAGATTGGGAGTGGCTGGGTCATCACAGATATTGAATCTATTTCCCCATGTTAAGTATCCTCACACCTTCTTGTCAACTTTCTAAATGGGGCCATCTTGATTATCACTACAAGAGTTTTTTCTCCTGCTGATAATAGCTCATCTTAATTAATTAGCCTCTTACTCCACCTTTTCATGTTTTCTGTGTATATCTATATATCTTCTTACTAAATGTTCCATTCTAGGCATCTGATGAAGTGGGCTGTAGCCCAGGAAAGCTTATGCTCAAATAATTTGTTAGTCTCTAAAGTGCCACAAGTAGAATCATAGAATATCAGGGTTGGAAGGGACCTCAGGAGGTCATCTAGTCCAACCCCCTGCTCAAAGCAGGACCAATCTGCAATTTTTGCCCCAGATCCGCAAATGGCCCCCTCAAGGATTGAACTCACAACCCTGGATTTAACAGGTCAATGCTCAAACCACTGAGCTAAGTACTCCTGTTCTTTCTGCCGATACAGACTAACAGGGCTGCTACCCTGAAAGGATAGAACCACGTGAGGTTCACCTGAGAAGCAAGAAAGAACCAGATCAAACAGAAGTGAAACTGACGCGTCTGTTTTCACCTAGTGCTAGCAATACAGAAATGATAAAAAGTCAAATTTGATTTTAAAACTTTATGCATCGGAAAAAGAAAAGGAGGACTTGTGGCCCCTTAGAGACTGTAGCTCACAAAAGCTTATGCTCCAATAAATTAGTTAGTCTCTAAGGGGCCACAAGTCCTCCTTTTCTTTTCGCGACTACAGACTAACAGGGCTGCTACTCTGAAACCTATGCATCGGAAATAATCCGTTATTAGTAACAGGGGGATTTTACACTAACACAATCAAGACGTTTTTTTAAAAACAGCAGGATGGTTTTTATCTGGACAAACGTTCCTTTAAGTTCTCTCTGTTTGATGGACTCTCGCTTCGGGAGGGCTAGCAGCCGGTTGTCCCGCATGCGCTGCAAGCTGGACGAATGCAGAGGCGGCCACAGGCAAAGCAGGGAAGCCTTCGCGGAGGCTGTCCGCAGACAGCAGCTGCCCACGCCGAGGCCCGTTTCACCCGCCGCGCTGCACCCTGAGCTCCGCCCGGCCCGGAACGCTGGTGGCGGGCTCCTGTTCCCGGCCGGAGCGGAGCAGAGCGGAGCGAGCGCGCGCGCGGCGGCCCCAGGATGGCGGCCGCGGGCCTGGTGTTCCCGTTCCGCGATGCCCGCTGGCTGCCGGACCCGGTGCTGGGGCCCCGCCCGGCCGTGCGCACGCCGCAGCCCGTGCCGCTAGTGATCGATAACGGCTCGTTCCAGGCGCGGGCGGGCTGGGCCTGTCCGGACCCCGAGGTGCCCGGGGAGCCGCTGCTCCGATTCCGCTCGCTAGCGGCCCGGAGCCGGGGGGCCCGGGGCGGGGCTGGCGCCGAGACCCAGGTGGGCAACGACCTGGGCAGCCCCGAGCCGCTGCGCTGGCTCCTCCGCTCGCCCTTCGACCGCAACGTGCCCGTGCAGCTGGAGCTGCAGGAGCTGCTGTTCGACCACATCTTCCAGCGCCTGGGCGTCTCCTCGCAGGTGCCGCCCGGGGGCAGGGTCGGGACCGAGGAGGGATCTGGAACCTGGGCCGCGGGGAAGAGCAGGGACGGGGGGCGCTAGCCCCGGGGAAGGACCAGGTGAAACCCAGCGGGGAATGGGGGGTGGAGTCTGAGCAGAGGGGTGAGGGGCATGGCTGGGGACGGTTGTGGGAAGGAGGATCCAGGAGGAGCAGAAGTGGAGAAAGGTTTCTGGTCACACTGTTTGGGAAGGCGGGCGGGGGAGGTAGACCGACACTGGGTGTTGACTGGGGGGTCGGGGTGGGAAGGGTGAAGAGCTTGGGGTGGGACAGAGTTTGTGGCTGAGCAATAACGGAGGGAAATGGGGGCGTTCTCAGGTAAAGCTACTGGTGGGGTGAGACGGCCGAGGTACAGAACAGAGTATGTGCTACGGTAGGAAATCCCAAAGGCGCTTCTAGTTTTCTCTTTAGGGGGCTGTGTTCTGATTGTGCCCAGTGTCTTGGGTTCTGGGTTGTAAAACGAAGCTGTCCAGTCCGTCCTGCACGGAGAATTGCACCGGGAGTGGGGCGTTGACTTCTGGGAGGCTCTGCAGAGTTTTTGTTGCAGGACCTTGGTTGAGAACAAGTTGTTTAGAGCCAGCCTTTAGCAAAGAGATTTGGGGGTTTAGCTGAGTGACCATCCCTCCTTACCTAGTTGTCTGTCTTATATATCAGACTGTATTTTGTTTGTACAGCCCTTTACCATATTGTGTGTAAAAAAAAAAAAAAAAAAAAAAAAATCCAGCCCTTTTAAGCCTTGGGTAAAGCTTTCAAAGGAGCCTATATCCCACTCACAATTAGATTCCTAACTGCCTGAATCCATTTTGGAAATGGGAGTTGGGATCCTAAGTCACTGAGATGCATTAAAAAGCTCCCTTTTCTTCCTAAAATTAGGACCCAGCCCATTATTCTCTACTAGTTGAAGTAATGGTGGAATTTATAGGGTAGACAGGGTTCAGGTATTTTTATTACTTTGTCACTTAATCCTGACTTTTATAGTAGTCTATAAAACAATGTATACCAATCATTGCTCCGAGCTATCGCTGGTACCCAAAAGTATTTGCATTATGCTCCTTAAGTAGGGCTGAGGGAGACTAACAAATGAAATGTACTTTCACTCTTTATCTGCATATATCTTTTAATCTCTATATGCAAAATAACTAGAAATGAGAAAAGATCTGTCTGTTCAGTATGTGTTGATCACATGAACATCACAATTCTCTTATCATCTCTGTCCCATTGTTCTGCTGTAGGGTTGTGTTGACCATCCAATCGTTTTAACAGAAGCAGTGTGCAATCCTCTGTATTCGAGGCAAATGATGTCAGAGCTCCTGTTTGAATGTTACCAGGTCCCAAAGGTTTCATATGGAGTGGACAGCATGTACAGCTTCCACCACAACAGAAGGCAGGACTGGCCTTGCAACAGTCTGATAGTGTCTTCTGGTTATCAGTGCACGCACGTTTTGCCAGTCTTAGAGGGCAGGTGAGTGACGCTCTAGCACAGGTTTCCACAAAGTGACACACAGCGGCTCTTATTTTGAATACAGACTTGCAGGCAGCAGATACAACAGGTTCCCTCAGTGTGTGTTTTGCTCCAAACAGATGCTGGGACCTGAACTCTTTGCAGGCTCAAATGTATATTAAAGACAAGAAAGGATGGGTGCGGTCAACCTCCCAATAGCAAGATTTGGGCTAATATACTTGAATGCTGGGGTGAAGTGTACTCTTTGTGGAATACACACAATGCATTTCTTTATTGTTACAGTGCATAAATCCATGTTTCTAAAATAAAGGGGTAAGATAATCTTTCTACTAGTAAAATACCAGACACAGTAGAAAAGGTACATACATTGTGTTTAATGTGATTGTTTAGACAGTCTAAAAGGCTGGGTCAGACCTGTGAAGCCCTCACCTGGGCTCTGCCAAACTGATCAGGCCATTGATCCATGCATTCCAGTATTCTTCCTGCAATAAGTGGTCCTGTAGCCTATACTTGATGCTTCAGGGAAAGGCAGACTTTCTTCACATGATGCACATGGCCAGTTGTGCAATGCTGTACAGGGTAGGGAGCTTTCTCTAGCAGTCAGATTACTCCATGAAGTAGGAAAATTTGTGCTTCTATGAGCTGGCATAGCTAGACATACTGTTTTTCACAAAATAGTCTAGTTCAGTGTTTCTCAACCAGGAGTACACATACCACTGGGGGTATGCAGAGGTCTTCTAGGGGGGTAGCAACTCCTTTAGATCAGTGTTTCTCAACCTGAGGGTTGCAACCCCCAGGGGGATCACAGGACGGACTTAGAGGGTCGCAAGCGTACAGCCAGCCCTAGGGGATGGCAAGCAGGGCAGTTGTCTGGGGTGCCACGTAACAGGGGCCCCCGCAAAACTAAGTTACCTGCTTCAGCTCCGGGTGGCAGGGCTCCATCTTCAGGATGGCTCATAAGTGAAAAACAGGCTCAAGTATCGCACTGAAATGTAAGTGGAATATAAATATTGTAATCAATTTCTTTTATAATTATATGGTACAAATGAGAAAGTAAGCAATTTTTCAGTAATAGTGTGCTGAGACATTTTTGTATTTTTGTCTGATTTTTGTAAGGAAGTAGTTTTTAAGGGAGGTGAAACTTGGGGTACACAAGACAAATCAGACTCCTGAAAGGGGTACAGTAGTCTGGAAAGGTTGAGAGCCACTGATCTAGTCGAGGTGACTCTGAACCTCTGGCCATGGATTCTGCAAGCTGATTGTACGCTGGGGGAAGATTAATCCACTGTGACCAAGTATTTCTTTTTGGTGTTAATTGTGTGTTATATGCTCTGTTGATAATCTCCTGCTACTCTTATATTCAGGCATTTCTTAATCAACTTTTCCCCTTTCCAGTATTTCCCCTTGCCTTTTTTTTAAAGGAGCTGAAACTAATGTGACTGTACCTGTTTTGAGTTCCATTGTTTTAGAAGTGTTGTGATCCTATGGGATTTCCAGGTCTCAGTGGGCACAAACATTTTTTGTGTCCAGTTATCTTTGATATTTTCCCTTCTGTAAAGCCAGTTCTACGCCTGTTCTGTCCCCCCGTCCCCCGACCTCCCAAAAACCCAGCAAACCAAAACGACCTGACAGTAGGGGCTTTTTGCAAACAAAAAATGAAACTTACAAAGCTTTTTGAATAGTGCCTACAGTTGATGGTGTTGGGGGTAACAAAGGTGTTGGATCTGCTATGTATTTGCCTACTTATTTATAATCAATATTATTTCCCTTGCGATTTAAAAGAGATGTTTTATTCTGTGAAGTTCTGGACTTCTCTAGTTTCCTTTGTCTGCCTTTTTTGTATTGCGTTAGATTGGATGCTAAAAACTGCAAACGTATCAATCTTGGTGGATGCCAGGCAGCTGTGTATCTTCAGCGCCTTCTGCAGCTGAAATACCCTGGGCATTTTGCTGCCATCACTCTCAGCCGCATGGAGGAAATACTGCATGAACACAGCTATATTGCAGAGGATTATCTAGAAGGTAAGGCTGGGTGTAAATCAAAACCACGCAATTTTAATTCAAGCTTGATCCTGTCCTCTACCTCATTGTCAGGTCGACAGGATTCTCCTTTTACTGAGATTCTGACAGTCTTCATACATAAAGCAGTTAAGCCTTCATGGCCTTCATTAGTCCAGCTTGTAGCACATATGGGACAACAGTTTCATAGCAGTCCATAAAATAGAGAGAATTTAAAGTAATGTTTATAAAGATAAAACTCGTGCTATTTTAAAAACATTTTTGTTAGTATAAAATCCTTCTGTTACTGATAACTGGGATTATTTCAAATGGGTACATATTTTAAAATCAAATTTTCCTTTTTATCATTTCTTTATTGCTAGCATTGGATGAAAATAGACCGGGGAGCTTCACTTCTGTTTCTGATCTGGTTCATTCTCTGCTTCTCATGTATCCATAATACATTTCTATCATGTTAGGGCTACTAGCATTTCAGAGAATGCATCTGATAGACTGATACACAAAATCTTCCAAAGGGGCCCTAAAATGTAGTGGCTAAGCTAGGAATCACTCTAGGCATCTTGCAAAGAAGGATACATTCAAAGGATGGGTACTTTCTAGAAGAATTTTATTTATATATTTTTGTGTTTAAAAAGTACTACTTCATGAAAAAATCCTGCACAGTAAAAGAGTCTGCAAGGGCCTGTGGAAATACGGGGAGACATGCAACCTGGGCAGAAGGACTTTAAGAATGAGTTAGGGCCCTGTTCACCACTCCTCTATTTCATGCTTTTTGCATTCTGGAGATCAGAGTGCAGCGAGACAGACTGGAAGACTCTTGATCTGAGTATGCAATCTAATGCTCTCACATTCAGTAGGTGCTACTTTGAGGGGACAGCTAACAGGGAACAATGGTTGGCTAGGCAGTAGGAAAGGGTCCCAAACTAGATTGCTGCTTCTTACCATGTTCTTTAATGTGAGAACTTCCAGAACGGGGTATGGACAGGGTAAAGTGTCAGCCTGGAAAATAGATTATTTGTGTTCAAAATATTCCCACAGAGCTGCAGAAGTGGAGGTCGCCTGAATACTACGAGAGCAACGTGCACAAGATGCAGCTGCCCTTCTCCAGCAAACTCCTCGGTAGCACGCTGACATCAGAGGAGAAGCAGGAGAGGCGGCAGCAGCAGCTACGTAGGCTCCAAGAGCTTAATGCACGCCGGCGGGAGGAGAAACTGCAGCTTGACCAAGAGAGGCTGGACAGGTTGCTCTACGTGCAGGTAGTTATAGAAGATGAGTTTGCTGTGTGTTTGGGGGTGGAGGGTCCTGCTCTCAGAGCCCTAATGACCTGGGAATGTCTCCAGAATGGCACTGTTTCACATACAGCACATTGAAGACTTAGCAGTTACCCCGTTAAGGCAGCAAGTCTGCATCACAGCAGATGGAGTTGTGTTACAGCAGCCAAGGGGAAATGTCCAGTGCCTTTCCCCTGGAATTTTCAATAGGACCATTGGCAACCATTACCTACTTAATGGTGGGAACTCTCTACAGGAACTGCTAGAAGATGGTCAGATGGATCAGTTTCACAAAGCTTTGGTTGAACTGAACATGGACTCTGCTGAGGAACTGCAGTCATACATCCACAAGCTGAGTCTGGCCATTGAACAAACCAAACAGAAGATCCTACAGGCAGAAGTCAGCATTGAAGTGGATGTTGTGGATAGCAAACCAGAGGTACGACACTGAAGCCAGGTTACTTCTGTTACTACATGTAATGCACTCAAAATTACATATCCTGAGAGTGTCTCCGTTCCCTAGACTATTCTTGTGACTGAACGGCTCTTCCCTTTAGCAACCTCCAACTCCCTATTGATTTGACTACTGCTGCCCTGCCCCACTGCGACCCCTCTTCCCACCTGGCTATGGGTACGTCTGGAGCTGGCTTTGTGATTTTGTCTGAAATTTACAACTCTTGCTACGTTCAGCACTCAGTATCCTCACGCATCTCTTGGATGTCTGTTTAGATTTATACTCCAATACAAAAGTCAGATCAGCCATCCTGACACTTAGTTAAACTGTACAATTATCTGGGATGAACAGGCTTCCCTGGTTCCCCCCAGAGCCGATTAGGAGGGTGGGGGAAGGAGAAAGTACCTTCATTGGGATTGGGGCAAGAACAGTCGGAGGGGCTGAATGTTTTCCTTTCCTTCTTTTTAACACATGCTCTAAGCAGCACCTATAACTTAGTATCGTTATACAATGTACCCCCATAGCACCACCTTCTCCCCTCCTACTTTGTACTCCAGGCACAGGACTCGGCCAAACTCTACCCATAAAAAATTTAAGAACAATGTACTATTCAATTTTTGAAATGTAAGTAAAAGTGTCCATCCCATATTCTCGGGACCTTCTGTGGTACCATAATTAATTTCCACAGTAATATCAACATGGACTGCTCATCCCACTCTCAAATAAATGCATATCAACAGACATAATAAGAATCAGACACCTCCAACCAGACCTAAAGTGTTGGGTCTTACACTGTGCCTGGAAGGTTAACAAATCTGGGTTATTTTGGAACAAAGGGTGGACCAAGTTCCAAAAGTTGAGGCGTGGTTACGGAGAGCACCTTGTTCTAACTCCTTAATGGTACTGAGGGTGCTCCAGCTCAAGTACCTTCACTGATTTCTACTGCAGCAGCATGGCACAGGCACAGAAGTAGACCCAAGTGACCAAACCATTTAGGACTGTACAGGTTGAAACTACTCCAAGTAATTGGCCTGCCACCTTCTACACTAGCTTTAATTTGGGAGTGGTTTCAGGATGAAGTCCCAATTAGAGCATGTTGCAGCAAACAGATGTTGAGGTGATCAAGGCATGGAAAATTTGTGGCACAGTCCCTGCATCAGAGAGAAGAATCTCACCCTTCTCACCATGTACAGGTGAAAAAGTGATCTTGACTGTCACTGCTACCTGCCCACCCAAGACCAACCCAGGATCTATAATATAAAGATGGCACGGGTAGTGGCTGCACCTCCTCAGTTAGGGGTGCTGATAGGAGCTTCACTGATTCCTCTGGCTGACTTTTTTCCTAACCCACTAATATTCTCAGTCTTGTCCAGACTGAGTCTCAACCAGCTAGCCCTCCTCTGAGCTCCAAATTCGAGAGAGTTGATTATTTCTTCACTACACCACACAGGTCAGACATGACAGAGATGTAGAGCTGGGTGTCATTGCCATACTGAACACTTCAGTCCATGTTTCTTCATTAAACCTGCCAACGGTGATGCTCGTTGAACAGGAAGGATGATAAAATAGACTCCTGTGATACCCTGTTTGAGAAGGCCTGGGGGGCGGGGCCCAATTGCCCCCAAAATCTGCTCAGAAAGATTGGAGAGGAGAGCCTGTCTACCCTAAGGGAATAAAAGCCAGGATTTAGGGGTGGTTAATTACACTGTGTACCATGTGCTGTGCCTGTGGGCACATTTTCCTATCTCTTGCTACTTTCTTCCCTCTTGGGTATTTGTCTTATTTTGTCTTTTAAAAGAAGCCTAAACATTTAACAGACCTTCAGCTAACAGCATCCATCTAAAATTAACTCTTCCCAAAAACATGGGATGTCATTTAAGACTTTTGAGCAAGAGGTTTTTCTATTTAAGATTCCTCTCTTCCCATTTTAAAAAGGGAATGAGGGGATTTGTTAACATACTCAGACCATTTAAAACTTAACTTTTTTCCCTTTGTTTGCTCAGTGTTTCAAAATAGCCTGTTTGGTGTACAAGGGGCAAAGCCAAGACCTCTGCAACAAACCCCAAACCCAAATTACTGTTTGTTGTAGAAGTAAATGAGGTAATTTAAAAAATTACCCTAAAAATCTTGCCCAGTTCTCAAGAGTAGGCTCATGGCTAAAGGTATCATTGCTCAGCGAAGAGCTTTGGAGATATGACCATCCCTATGTCTGACAGAATGTCCTTGTGGCCTTTCTGGCACAACACACACAGACCATGCTTGTCTGAAACTAGGCAACTCCAAGACTCATGTGGCAGCTGTGTAGCCAGTAAGTGTTTATTTTCCAGACCCACACAAACAAGGTGAGGAATTGTGGTAATTATAGAACAGTTAAAATCTGGTGCATTTCCAGTTCTTCTAACTGATCTTAAAAACCTATTTAAATAAGATTTAATGTAGACTTTGGATAGCAGAGACCCTTTCTTCTAACAAGGCTAATTCAGGGGGATGGGTGGTCAGTCTGTTGAATAGGAGGCTTAATGTGTGAGTTGGCATCCTGATCAGGAGTTAAAGGGCTTTATGGAATTTATTCCGTGTGTGTGTGTGTGTATATATATATATATATATAAAATAATATAATATTGTTCCCTGGTTTTGGTTTCTCTTCAGTGCCTGAGAATTTTTAATGCTTGTGTAAGTATATTGCAGAGATGAGGTTTCAGGCAGCAGGGCAGGATCAGGCTAACAGGCCATTGTTTCATCAGAATCCCAGCCAGTTATAGACTTGGCATGTCGGAGCTAAGGTCACTGAAATAACTGATCCTCTTGGTTTCTTTTTCCAGACCCTGGACCTCGACCCTTTGGGCAGTGAACAGTCCCTGGAGGATGTGGAAAGCATTCATGAGTTTGAGCCTTTGTTTGCTGAGGAACAGCCTGAAGTTGAGAAGCCAGTTACCACCGTGGAGGTTTGACTCTTTATAATCTTTCCTTGCTTCATAGGGATTGCCCTACCACTCGAGACTAATGGTCCAGTGGGTCTACTATCCTAGCTCAATAGCAGCCAATGCTGGATGCATTGGAGAAAGGTTTCTCGTCCCCTGGAACGTTCTACTATGGAGGAAACTTCTTCGCAACCACAGTTGATCAGTTATATTCTGGTGCATGAGGATTGATGGCCCTTGCGCTTTTTTTGTCCTACCTAATGTAGCTGCTCATACTTATTCAAAAAGTGTGATCATACTTTGAAACTTACTGTTTGCCTCTGCAGCCACAATTAAATAATAGAGGCGTACTAGAACTTTGCATGTTTCAGCTGACTGATTTGAGACTGGTGTACAGCCACGAAACTAAATGAAAAGACTCTGATCTTTTTTTCTCGTCACTAAGGTTTATCTTTTTTAATGGAGTAATGTTTTACATCTTGTAAGAGGCCCTTATAAACAATGGCTCGTTAGAAAGAAATATTAAATGTTTGAAAAATAGAATTGATGGTTGTCCTCTTGCGGTCAGCTTGGTACGTTGCACAGATGCTTTAATTTCATTCTCCATGAAGATGTCCTTCAAGCAAGTGAGACTTGGCTGCTGGTATTGCAGCTGACTGGGCTTCTTGCTACCAGTTTAACCCTGTCCACATTAGAAACACAAACCTGTTAGCTACGGCAGTATGTCAATGTAGCTTTTGCTAGCAGGATTCTGGCATTGTTTCCTTCAACAACATAGGGAGGGATTTTTTTTTTTTCCTGAGAAATTTTAATATAAAATGAGGCTAACAGGCTGTTAGCCTACGTCAGGTGTTGGTCTATAGCACAGTTCTGCTGGCAGCTTCGTCAGAAAAACGTCCCCGTTGACAGTGGTGAGGCAAACAGCGCTAAAGCTCTACGAACACGGCTCTGTTACCAGTGACTTTAGCCATATCTAAAAAGGGCAAACAACCTTGCTTAGCTGACTTCAACAGCAGAATCTGGCTCGGTGGCATGGATGGGGATAAACCCAGTCACAACAGGCTAGACCGCAGCTCCAGCCTATGTCTCTATTATGCACTTGTCTGCATTAGCCTTGTTTTTTTTATATTTGACTGTTCCTGCCACTGATGGTAGCAACAGTGAGAGCACTAGTATAGACAAGGCCCCAGTGGAGATTTTAACAAAGTAACGTGACTTCTAACCTTGCTTAGGGCAGGCCTACGTGACACGGTGGCTTAAAAGTAGGGGCAACCATTAATGCCTTGGAGCTCAAATTGTAACAGTAAGGAAAAGGTTAGTATAGATGCAGCCTGTTTGGGCTGAAGCCTGGTTTTATAACATGATTTGGCCCTGCCCACACTGGCTGGCCAAACCATATTACAACCTGGCTTGCCCAGAACTGTACTGAAAGCGTGGTTGTCAACCTCTGCCCTGTGTAGCTGGTGCCTTTGTAATCCAGTTAAGCAGCAATCTGCTGGGAAAATAGGAAACAGAAAGGGAAATGAAGCATATAGTGATTTATGGATTACAACATTGATGTTGCCTGAGGGTCCTTTCTGGTTTGTCTGTCCCTAAAATCTCAGGGCTTCCTCAAGGATCAGGAAGGGATTTCCTCCCCCGTAATCTGTGTTCTTTTTGTCTCTTTCTTCTGAAGCATCAGAGATGGCCAGAGCTGGGGCACTGGATGGGGACGACCAGTGCTCTCAGGTGGTACTGAGCATTCTCTTTCTCGGGTGCTTGGCTAGCTAGTTCTTGTTCATGTGCTCCAGGTCTAACTGATTACTATACATGACCTGATGGGGGGTAGGGGGAGGCGAGGTGGGGTTGCTGTCTTCAGCCTGGGATGCAGGTCTCTTGCCAGGATAATTGGAGTATACCTCACTTAATTCCCTGCCACTGCAGAAACCTCAAATTTGGTGCACCTCAGTACATCCTATTCTTGCCCTGTGGCACATAATAGTTTAGTCTTCTGAGGGCTGTAATACCTTGGTTTAATTTCAGTTGGAGATCAGAATAAATCATCTGGTTGTCCCTTCTGGGCTTAAATTCTATGACTCTGACACTGTAGTCCCCCAACATGATTAAAACACACTTTGGGCTTACAATGTCGATAGAACGGAACCATGATTCAACCGTATTGACTATGTTCTACAGACCTGCAAGGCTCAAGCCCTATTGCACTGTAGGAACACAGGTAAAACATGAGTTAGTCCTATCTATGCTGCCAAGTCAAACTGTGTGTGAACTGTCAGGGCTCTGGTGTATTGGAATCAGATCCCGCAACATAGTAGTTAAGGAGGCATACTTTCAGGGAGGGGAAAACGTAGTGGGAAAAGAGAGTTAATATTTAATGTTTTATATTTACAGCCCGTGTTTAACCTGGCAGAGTACCACCAGCTTTTTCTTGGTACAGAGAGAATCAGGGTTCCAGAAATTCTCTTCCAACCCTCTCTGATAGGAGAAGAGCAGGCGGGCATCGCAGAAACCATGCAATACGTCCTGGACAGGTGAGTTAGCAAAACTGCTTGCGCTTTGCTTTGCGGAAATGGAATTAACTCCTTTAGGCTAAACTGAAAACAGATTAAGGGCCCAATCCCACTAAAATTCATTTTGATCTGGGCATTTAACTCCCTTAAGCTCCTCTGAAAATCCTCATCTTAGTTTTGAATTTCAGCTTTCACAGTTTGGGTCAAAACAGCTGCTTGCTTGACAGCACAGGTATTCAAATCCTCTTTTCTTTTGCTGGCCTTGGACCATTGTGGATCAATTATGTGGTCTTTGTGTTCTGGATTGAATCGTCAGTGACCGAGTAACAGTCCTGTGCTAGCCTAAGTAGATACAGATGCCAACAATAGCCCCTTGTAGGAATCTGAATCATGACATTATGACCTGGAGTCGTTCAGGATTAGGATAGTCCAGGGGCTTGCAAATCAGTGTAGAGGGACACCAAGTAGATGCTCAGCCCGACCCAGAGCCCTAATTCATTTATTTTTATCAGCATTGAGTCACCCCACAAATGTAGGACCAGAAAAATAATCTAATATGAGAAAAGTTCTAGCCCTCCATAAAGGACTGTGGATTGAAATCACTATAAACAGAATTCTGGTGATGTAGGATTCTGATTTTAACGTGGGAACCAGCAGAGGAACTGTTTTAATGACTTTGTCTGCTACCTCAGCAAACTTCTGGCTGTCTACAGGAAAACAAATATGAGCATCATATGTGGTATTCATGAAGCCAGGACTGTCTGCTTATGTCCAAAGAAATCTCACTTGACATTGAGGTGGCAGTATTCTTCTCCATAGCTATTCGCTCGTTGCAGTGAGATGCTCCCAAAGTTGAAGCATTGGTTTTCTTCCGGCAGGTATCCAAAGGAGCAACAGGCTTTACTTGTCCAGAATGTCTTCCTCACTGGCGGAAATACAATGTACCCTGGACTGAAAGCCAGAATCCAGAAGGAGCTACTTGAAATGAGGCCATTCCAGTCATCTTTTCAGGTGTGGTATTGGCTGTGAGAATGCACAAGCTCATAGTTTATTCTGTTTAAAAAAAAGCAAGACATGCATAAGAGAAGTGAGGCGAAATCCAAGTCTCTTGTATGGTTTTGTAATGACATTTGCAAGGTCCTTCCTACCCATCTCAAAACAACTTGCACAGCTTTTCCCACAGCCTGCCATTTCTTTTTAAATAGCAGACTGGTCTATAGACAGTATAAAATGACTGATGTAATCATAGTCTATTCGTTTAATATCTGTTGCTTTGCAATTTGATGACTCTACATAGCACTGGCCTTCATATGACTGACCAGCGCAGAAACATGGATGCAGCCATGTTTTTGGCAGTTGTAATAAGGGTTACTATTGAATGCCACTCACTATCTTTCTGTATATTAACCACCTTTGGGTGGCTTTCTCCTAATCACGTAATCCCCTTATTTGCTGCTGCGCTCTGTGTAGTTCTGCTGTACATAGCTGAAGGTGAATTTGGGGCTACCAGCTTCCTCACAGCAACATAGTGCCAGCTTTTGGTGTTCCTACTTCTTTACTCTTTGATCTCTTGACACAGTCTCTTCCTTCCTCTTTTTTTCTACCCAGCAACCTCTCTTGCCCCTGCCTTCCCATCTGGCCTGCCCTGCCACCCATGAGGTGACACTCCCTGTTAGTACACTACATCCAACATGCTTGCATTGCTATTCCCAGCTGCACTGTAGCCCCACACAGCTGGATGTTGGCTTTCAAGGAGTGAGAGTTAAGTGCTTGGAACACAATCAAGTAGGTTCCCAGCTATTTGATCATATTAAATGCAGGATCACGGTAGCCAATAAGTCAGGTAGAATAAGCTGGCAGTTCTTAAACTGTGTTCTGGAAAGCTGATTGGTTGCATTGTGCTGGGTTTTCTGGTTTCCTGCTGCTGATTAAAAAAAAAAAAAAAAAAAACACCAAGCAAAACACTAAGCACCCTATAAGTACTTCTTTACTTTTCCTTATTAAGCAATTACTGTAGTTGCTGCACGGATGTTATGTGGTCACATATGGAAAGGGAGGTGTCAACACAATGATCTTCCCAGTAAGATGTGGTCCATGCTGTAGAAGCCCCTGCTGTAAATTCTTCATTTTAACATTGATCTCTCTTGAATCAGTGGTGGTGCTGGGAATCTCTGAGAAAAGGGCAATGTCAGTGGAAGATGATACAGTGCAAGCTTCCCCAGTACAGCACTCCTTACTCTTCATCTGCAGTTCTTCTCTGCTATTCTAGTTCTAGGTTGCCAGACCGTTCTGCCAGTGCTCTTAACCTGTGCTGCCCCACCACTATTGTTCTGACCTTGGGCTTCCTCTTGTTCTGAATCCTCTGGTGGGATTTTTGATGTACATAATACAGAGGTCCACTAAACCCACTGGGGGTTTGTCTTCAAGAGCCAAAGAACAATACTTTGACCCCTATGACTTCCAGGGCATTAAGTGGGATTGGCTCAAACTCTTAAACGTAATGTATGGAATATTGCAGTATGTAGACTCAATCTTGTGAAGTAAGTTAAGGGGCTACTCTCTCCCGGAGTCTCTCTTGTTTTCGGGGCTCACCTTCATTGACAGACCTCTTCTTTGTGCTTTCTAGGTTCACCTTGCTTCCAATCCCATTCTGGATGCTTGGTATGGAGCTAGGGATTGGGCACTGGAATATGTGAACCATGAAGAAGGCTGGATAACCAGAAAAGATTATGAAGAAAAAGGGGGCGAATACCTCAAGGAGCACTGTGCTTCAAATGTCTGTGTCCCCATTCGTCTTCCAAAACAGGCTCCACGGACAACTGAAGCTCTAGCACCCACCAAAGTACTGGCGGCTAGTGTAGGCAATCCTTGTGACCTGGCATAGCAGAGAGAATTTGACCACACACCCAGGGTTAAAGTGATTGCATGCCAAGCAAGGGAATAGTTGCTACAATGGACTGCAGGCTGGAGCCTAGCACAGAGCATTTAACACCTTGGGTAGCAAGTTTCTCTTGAACAATCAGGAGGGGGAGCTGTTCTTTGTCTCTAGTGCAGCAGCTGGCCTTGTCATAGCACTGTAACATGGAAGCTTTCGGCAGCTCCGTATCTGATGTTGCCTGCACGGAATATGGGACTATGCATCCATTGGATGAGGAATCAAGCAAGAGGATGAATACAGAAGATAACTATTTCAGATGAAAAACATGATCAACCTCTTGGAATTTGAGAGTTGTATTATAGAATATGTTTTATAGAATTCTTCAAATAAAAGATGATTTTTTTTACTTTTTTTATGGTGCTGTTTTATTAAATGACTTGTTCTATAAGCAAGATTTATAATGTAGCAGTCCAGCAGGGGTCTCTCTTGCCCATTATAGTATGAGTGGTTTGTAAGAAAACCTGCACACTTTATTGGTATTAGAGAACAGAAAGCTGGGCTGATGCAGTGGCTTTAATCCTTGTTGGTTTGACCGTCGATTCTTGTTTCCTCCTCCCACCCTCCAAATAAGTAACATTTTGAACTGGTAGCTGTAATTGGCTTTTATTAATCATTTGTTTTAATCACTGTCCCCTTTAGGAGTGGGGCCACTTGTGCTAATTGCAGTTGAAGTATGAAGAGATCTCCTGGCCTAAAGACCTTACAATCTGATGGGCTTGCCAGATCCTTAACTATACCTAGGATCCGGCGGGGGAGAGGTGCAGGTCAGAATGGTCCCTTGACCGACCGATAGTTTTGAGACAATAGGCCTGAGAGATATGACCTGATTGGTTCTCCTCCCCTCCTGTCCCAGAGTCTGCCCCTGTTGTGGAATACCAGTTTAAGACCATTTTGCTGTGCCTATGGGTTTTAGAGCAATCTGAAAGTTAAGAGCTCCTAATATATTGATTTTGACATTGTGAACCCCTTGATCAAATGACCCCACCTTTGCACCATAAGCTCTACCCCAGCCCTTTTTCTGGCCCAATAGTCTTCTGCGCATGTAGATCTGAAGTCAGCAGTTCACTGGGGAGGGGAGGCCTGTATCTGAGGAAGCCCTGGACCAAACAACCCCAACTTGCACCATGAATTCTACCACAGTCCTAATGTGGCACAGCAGTATTGTGGTGGTATGGTAGTGCCACCATAGTTAAGGTTAAACCAGGATTTCCACTGTAATGGGGAGGAAAAGATTGGCCAAAATTGTCTTGCGTAACATAGATCACTTAAAGTTTATTGTAGTTTGTGCACGGCTTGGGGTTTGGTTTGGTTTGGTTTTCTTCCCCTACAGCCATCTGTGGGAGGAAATAGCAATCGGGGTTTGCTGTGACTGCTTTAAAGAGGGGATGTGACTAAAAAATTTCTAGTGTCTGACATTTCCTTCAGACCCCCCTTTTCACAAGAAGTAGAGCACATAGGGGGCTGAATGGTGTGACCTTTGGTATGTGTAGATAGCTTGACAAATTTCAGCTATACAAATTGATGTCTTGACTAACAGTATCCTCCTGCCATGTTAGCCAATAGTGACCTGAAACCAATCCTTAGAATAGAAAACTTTCTATGAGGGTGCTTTTCTTGATGCTCAGAACCTATTTTGATGATGCTGGCATTGAGAGGCACAGCCCCTTGCTCTTTTGTTCACACAATCCCATTGATAAGGGTGAGGAGCCTGCATTACCCTAATGTTGCTGCGTTTTAGAGTCTTCCTTCTCTTTACTGTTTTCCTTGACCATGCTTCTGAAGTAACGAATGAGCATGCATGTGTCTTTTTAGAGCACTTTGGAATATCAGCTCTTAACTCAGAAGCTTTGCTCTTAGGGCAGAATTTCCAGAAGAAGCCTCTGCAGAATGCAGGCAGAGAGAAACTAGTGCACACAACACAGGTTCTAAGAAAGCTGCCACACACAGGACTCAGACTCGGTATGTGGGTGCTGCTCATCAGGTTGAGCAACAACGGTGCAGCACCTTGAGCCACCCACTTACTGTCAGGCTGCCTGTAAACTGTCTTGCAACAGAGCCCCAGTCCTGCTGCACAAGTGCAAATTACTTCCTCTGGCTTGTCGGCTTGGCTTGAACCTCATTTTACCCCCTGCCTAACTGTGGAGTATTGCTTGCCCAAAGGACAGTGGGTGCCAAAGACTAGCTGAGATCAATCCCAAGCAGGTGATAACAGTTTGGGGAGGATCAGGACCATAGTTTGAGCTCCAGGATATGTTGGGGTTTTTTTGTTTTGTTAAAGGGAAAAAACCTGTAAAATTTTAATGTCTTGCTTGTTTGGGAAATGTGGGGATGGGGGTATATCTTAGGAACCCTTTGTTCAAGTGAAATCACATTTGGACTATTGATCTGGGTCCCTAAGAAGGCACATCAGTTTTCAAAACAATCAGGCAGCGTATAGATTTCAGAGAATTTAGAAAAGTCAGCTGTTAAACAGCAAACTAGTATCAGCCTTACCTGTAGCGATGCTACTCTCCCACTGTGATGAAGTAGAGGTGAAAGGCGGAGCATCCCTTAGCAGTTCATTCATTTTTGACAGCCCCCTAGCTATGGGGGCAGCACGGCTCTTCTCTGACATACTTTAATAATAGTGAGAATTCATTTAGGCTCCTCAAGACTGACGTAATAAAAGACTAGCTATGCTGAATGTCCCAGCTATTGTCTGTTGCTTAATTTGAGCAACACAATTAGTGTGATGGAACCAGAGATGCCAGATCAGCTGCTCAAAGAGTAAAATTGTATAATGCCCCAAAATAGCAACTATCGATTTGTCACTTTACATCATCACTAGCTGTAGTATCCCATGAGAACTCAGAGGGATGGAATGCAATGATTGGCTGCTAAAAATGCATTCCAACCTATGGATGTTTTACGGGTGAGATTTTCAAAGTCTCTGAAAGATTTTGAAGGCCTTCATTAATTATAATGGGAATTAGGCATACAAATCCCCTAGGGCTCTTGGAAAATTTAAGCCTGTAACTGGGCTTTGTGCCAGGTGGGACTAGAAGATGCAAACTGTGGAGGGATCAGGCCCACAGGTGAAGGTTTTTTAGCTTGGTTTTGGGTTGTGTAATAGGTAGTAAGAATGCATTGGTGTTGTGGGTGCTGCCGCAGCCTCTGGTTTGAAGTGGTTTCCACCATATACAGGGTTTACAGTTTGGTTCAATAGCTGTCAGCACCCCCACTATACAAATTGTTCCAGAGCCCCTGTAAGAGTGACTTCGAACCAGTAAAAAGTCCTGTGTCTTAATTGCAAAAAAATCCACCTGCATCTCCTGCGTGTAGCGAGTACAAAGTGATGTTCAAGGCAGCATTCCACAGGGGATTTCTCACAAGTGCCCATAACTGTATAGCAAGTGTCTTACACTCTTTAATGTGCTTATCCTCACAACCTCCCTGTAAGCTAGGGAAGCACTATTTTATCCCTGTTTGACAGAAGGGGAATTGAGGCACAGTTGCCTTTAACATGTGAATTCACAGCAACATACAACTCCGTTAAATTAATGGTGTGTTATCACCTCTTTCAGGTAAAAGAACACAAAGACACAAATTACCACTTTGTGACAAGCTAGGTAAACTCAGTCTGCTGTTTAATCTGAAAGAAGCAATCTTCAACTGGGTTCCACCTTTCACAGAGTTGCTTAGATTTGTTCTGAGTGGAAACCACACATCACTGGGAAGCCCTGGAGACTGAGAACATGAGCCACTTGTTTAAATGTCCCAGGTTTCAGTCTGAGGTGCAGGCAGGTTTGTTTCTAGTGTTTGCGGCTTCTTACGCTCCCTGTCCCAACATAACTCCAATGCTGTGACTCATTCTCCACCAAAGCAGCCCAAGATCAGAACTTTTTGCTCCAATTAACAATCTGTGAAACGTGTAAGGTGCTGTATAAGCAAGTTGTCCAGAGAAATGGAAGGACACCCATGAATTATTACTGCCCTCAAGGTTGGAATGCAGGAGTCTCCCTCCCAGAGAGAGGTTACAATGATCCTGTGACAACCCGTGTGAAGGCAGAGAGTCAGAAATGGGGCTGAAGGAGAAGTGCATGAAAAGTTGGGAAGGCAAATGGTGCAATGGATTTGCCCCTGTAATATTACTATCTCTAAACCCCTAGCATGTGTCTTCCCATGGGTTTTATCCATGACAACCTGAGAGACCTACTATCCTGGGTCTTGCCCTTCATTCTCATGTGCCACCTCTCTTCTCTTTTATTTTGGGTGTGAAATAATAGTTGAGACCCTAAAAGTTCAGCTTCAAGAAGAGTTTCCTTTCAGAGACGTAAAATGCTCGAATCTCTCCTTCCCTAGCACAGCAGGTATTCTGCAGACTGGCTCTTGCTCTGTTTTCAGGTGCTTGGCTACCTATATTTAGCTGGTACACATATTTAGCTCTCCTCCTCCTTCACATGCCCAGCACTAGCTCTCTTAGGCAGCATTGTATTAAGTTATTTTTATGGTAAATGTTCTTTTTTACGGTCTTGTTTTCTTCTTTTTCTTGAACATTGGTATTAGGGGGCGGTTTCCCTTTCAGCGCTCTGTGTGGTTCAATGAGCAGGGCACTAGACTGAAAGTCAGGAGATCTGAATTCTGTTCCTGTCTCTGTCTTGTTATATACATGATGATAGATGAGAAGCTATTTGCTTTGGGACCTTGAGCAAGTCACTGCACTCTTCTGTGCCCCAGTTTCCCCATCTGAAAACAAAAAAAGAGAACTAATTTCTTATATTGTAAGTTCTTTGGGGGCAGGGAATGGTGTTTTTTGCTCTGTGTTTGTACAGCACTTAGCTCTGTCATGGTGAATTCAATGGAGGAGAGTTCTCTCTCGAGCACACCCAGGCTCCCGGTGTTCAAATGCAGTTAGCTAGTGTGCATCGGCTAGATGACGTACAGGGAGACAGGCAGCCTGTAATATAACCAGAGCTCTAACCATGCATGGGCTTTATTGTTCGAAATAAAGACCTTCCACAGGACTTGGAAACAGATGCGTGAGTCAGTGCATCCTAGAGAGCATTGGTGTCATGAGAGAAACTTGGCTTGGCAAGACACCAGGGCTCCTCTGGACTTCTAGGGAAGCTTTTCACCTCGGCAGAGGGCTTCTGGTTCTTTTCCTCCTCCCCCTGCTCTCCAGGCTACCCACCTCTCCATGTTTATCCTGTGTCTCTCCCTGTTGCCTCTTCCAATCCAAACCGCTAAATGAACAACCAGGCATCGATTTTTCTCTTAATGGCCTGGAAGGCTGAGGATTCTCTACCTGAATACCCCAGGGTTTGGTGGGAGGCAGCAAGCACAGGACAACTAGAAAAGCATAGCTGTGGGACCTAAGGACAACCTCGGATTCCCACCAAAGCTTTTAATGTACAGAGACTCAGTTCTTGAGTGTGTTTTCCCCGTGGCTGTTAAAGGGGACCTGCAATAAAGGAGGAAGAGGTAGGGTCTGGGGTTTATTTTGTTACTTCGTGATTCATAATGGTAATGGCAGCCTCAGTCCTGGTGGTTTTCTTGGTGCTTGTTTTTTACATTAAAAAAAAAATTAGGAACATCACGGCTGGTCTTCTCTGCTTTTGCTGGGAGATTGTTAGGGGCTCTCCAATGTGTATTGGAGCAACAGCAGCCTTTAATTGAAAAGGGAAGGGACCTTGACTAACATTTTCTTCTAGTTGGTTGCAGGGCATTTGAGTTAAGTCTGTACAGTCAAAAAGCAAGTGCTTCTCTACACACTGTTTTCAGGACTTCAGCTCTCCCCTTCAAATGAGATACAGTTAAATCAGAGCAATGACCTAATGCTGACTGAGTTATACATGTATAGCCTATAGCTGTACATCTACCCATGTCTAAAAGGATTAGTTACATGGGTACAAAAACAGTATGTAGATCAGCCTTTAGAGGTTTTACTTCCTTGGTATTTGTAACATTAATCCTACCAGTTCTCCAGTCATTCACAGAGCTATCCAGAGTAAACAACACCTACATTCCTCATCTGAAGAGCGTTTTTCCCCCCTCAAAGGAATTCTCAAGCTGCTTTTATCCATCATGTAGAAGCAAAAAAGGGCATAAATTCAGGTGTGTTTTTTTCCCTTTGCAAATCACCTTTATCCCCATAAGGCAGCTGAGCAGGGAGGTCTCCTCAGTGTCACAGGCTACTTTCAAAGGCAGTAGTTGAAACACTTGACCCATCATATTTACCTATGTTATAAGGCTACAATGAGCTCCTCATCAAACAGTCCATAAACAGCCTCCCATAGCAAAGAACTGTTTTCTCGGATGCAGTCACATTAGCGTGCTTCCACCACTGATTTACCTGCTTTAGGAAAGTTATTACAGGGTAGATGCAATCTGTTAACACAGAGGTTTGGGCTATTAATTAAAAGCATCTTGCATAAGAGCTGTGGTAACTTGTCCAGTTGCAGGGTAAACGGCTTTGCTTTCTGAACACAGCAAGTTGTTTTTAAAACCTCGTTTCATCTCCCTTGCACTAGGGGTTTGTATCAGAACAGCATTTCCAACAGTCTCTCCACTGGGAAACATGCTTGCCACCATGTTCCTTTCCAAGTTCTGTGTTAAAGCTTGGCTAAAACATCCCCCCACCAGACACACGCTCTCCTCACCCCAGATTCTTACCACATACCTGGCATTCTTTCATTTTTAATGAGATAAAGGAGTGGGGGATTTCACTCTTGTGGAATCTTAGAGGAACAATAAGTGGATTTATTTTCCAAAGCCCCATTTAGGGCACAAAAGCTCCTTGCGAGACAGTCCTGTCATCCCCAGTCAGGCAAGGTTTGTCGTGCATGAGGGATCTTTTAGCTATTCATTCAAAAATCCTGCTGAATATGAGCTCCCAGTGTGATTCTGTCACCAAAAGAGCTAATGTGTTCCTGGGATGCGTAAACGGGAATCTCAAGTAGGAGCGGAGAGGTTATTTTACCGCTGTATTTTGCACTGGTGCGACCACTGCTGGAACGTTGTGTCAACTTCTGGTGCCCACAGTTCAAGAAAGATGTTGATAAATTGAAGAGGGCTCAGAGAAGAGCCACAAAATGATTAAAGGATTAGAGAACCTGCCTTACAGTGATGGAGTCGAAGAGCTCAATTGGTTTAGCTTAACAAAGAGAAGGTGAAGGAGTGACTTGGTGACAGTTTATAAGCCTCTACATGAGGAACAAATATTTAATAATGGACTTTTCAATCTAGCAGAGAAAGGTATAACTCAATCCAGTGGCAGGATGTTGAAGCTAGACAAATCCAGACTGGAAATAAGATATACATTTTTAACAGGGAGAACAATTAACCATTGGAACAATTTACCAAAGGTCATAGTATATTCCCTATCACTGACAATTTTTAAAACATGCTTTAAAAATTATTTGGGGGTGTTCTCTGGCCTGTGTTACACAGGAGGTCAGACTTGATGGTCATAATGGTCCCTTCTGGACTTGGAATCTATGACTCCACGAACTTCCCTCTCCCCCTGCCCTCCTCCTAGCCTTGGAATCTATGAAAAGCCCAGTAATGTTAATTCATCCCTTCTTCCTTCTGAGTGCCATGTTCTTTACGGTCTTTGGCCTGGTCTACACGGGGGGAGTGTTCCGATCTAAGTTACGCAACTTCAGCTACGTGAATAATGTAGCTGAAGTCGACGTACTTAGATCTACTTACCGCGGTGTCTTCACTGTGGTAAATTGACAGCTGATGCTCCCCCATCGACTCCGCCTGCGCCTCTCGCTCCGGTAGAGTACCAGAGTCGACGGGAGAGTGCTGTCATGTTGTGATAAATCGACCCCCGCTGGATCGATCGCTGCCCGTCGATCCATCGGGTAATGTAGACAAGCCCTTTGACTCCAATGGGAGCAGAGTTATGCTTCCGTTGTGCGCTGTTGAAACCCATACCCTAAATATCCCATGGTCTAATTCATAGATTGCTGGCTTGCTTCAGTGTCCTTGGCCCAAATTTCCCCTTTTCCTTATCCTGTGCGATACCCTGCCCTCTGCTGTCCCTTGTGCAACCGCTTCCAGCTCGGACAGCAGGTGTCCATATAGAGTTATGAACTGCTCTGGAGGAAAGGTGCACTATTACTACGATGTTTCATATTTTATTCCTGTGGATGAAACATTTGAACTGGGAATCATAAGGAAGGAATAGGAGTAGTTTTCACCCTGGGATCTGACCTCTTATTTGGTTAAATATCTGGTGAGGGAGGAGGAGTTGTTACATGATCAAGTATGTTACAGAAAGCTAAAGGGAAAAAGAAACCAGTACCACTATTTTTGCCTTTATATGCTCCCTTAGCTGGCTCAGTAGTACTCCAGCATCAATAAGCATTCCCAGAACTCTGCTGACATTATCAGCAATAATAGTCAATTAAGTGTACCAGGAAGTAATGATGAGGAAATAAACAGATATGTTCAATTCAGCGCCAACGGGGCAAAAGAAAATTAATGTTTACCAAGTAGAAAAGGTTAAAAGCAATACCAGGGAGAGGAGCAGGGGAAACAGTTTCAAGCTTTCAGTGTTACAAAGGAAAAAGAACAGTAGAATGTTCTGGACGATGCTTTTTTAGCTTGCCAAAGAGGCAAATTGCAATACAGCATGAGAACATTTTTCACCTGCTGGCTCTCATTAATCTGACTTTAGAAACATGATTACAAAACCTTTTGTTTTTTTTTTGCGGCACAGGTTTTAAAAAGTGCCCGGAAGGTAAAAGGATCCATGTTCTAATGTATTGTTTGAGACTGGAATGCTGTTTGGTCCTATAGATAGACGTGGAAATTTGCAGTTGTGCTTGGGTCTTCGAGATTCCAAGGGATTAGGTCAGTTTTGGCACTTGATGCCTTAAGGCCATTTTTCCCCTGAATTTGCTTTTGAAATTTGCATAATAAACTGCTATTAGGCAGATACAGCATGAGCTACTAATCACCTCCAGTCTGGTTTGCAAAGTACAACAGTAATAGCATTACACTTTTACGACACAATAGCTATAGCACTTCTTAAGTGGAGGATCTTTAAGCCCTCCACAATGTAATGGAGACATGGTAGTGATTCCATACAGCTGAGGTTATAACTAGCTTTCCTCTACACCTGTCTGATCACAACAAACCTTCACTTCTTGAAAACTCAGGTCTGGCCTTTGGTCAGTGGGTGATTTTTTGGTGTGATGTTTGAGTAAGAATGATGCTTGCTGGACAAGGTATTTCAGAAAGGTAAGAGGGACGTGGGAGGGAAGGGAATGAGTGTTTCATTTTCCAAGCAATGTAACTTTTCATGGGTGTTGTATCTCAAACGGCTGAGTCCTAGAGATTCCATATTTGTTTTCTTCATTTGCATTCAGTGAAGACTGCTGCCTTTGAGAAGTGCATTTGTGAGGGGTGTTGTTCATTTTAGCTATCCGGTTAGATTCTCCTGATTTCCATAATTACACCAGCATAAAGCTGGAGTACCACGGTAGCGAATCAGGTTTATTAGCTACAAACATCACAGGTTTTGCCAAGGTCTCTAGGGCTTCCCTGGCTAGAATTTTTGTGCCGCTTAAACTCCATAAGATTGGGGTCTAGCAAGGCTGGGAATTCTGTGGAGCTGTGACTGAAGTCCTGGGCATGCTGCTCCTGAGCTTCCACCTAGCGGAGCATCTAAGTTTCCGGACATCGTCGAGGGATTGAATTTTCTTGACAAGTAGTTCTTGTTACTCTCCGGCCTCACCGCTCCCCTATATACTTGTGTATAAACCCAAGTCATTTTTAAATTGGCAATTTGTGGTGGTTGTTTTATATGCAAGTATTCTGAGAGGCACTTTTTTTTTTCTCTTGAACAATTCCTATGAGGAAAAAAATTCACTTTAAAATAAGAGGTAGGAACAGTGGGGATTTCCTTGGAAAGAGGAAGAAATTTCCAGACTGAAAACTTTGAGTGAGTGAAGGCTGTAAATAGATGTTGGATTAAACCAACATTATTGTAGTTTGTAAATCAATAAAAGTTTGAACATCAGGAAATAATGAAACTGAGCTCTTATACAGTGTTTTTCATTAGTAGCTCTCAACATGCTTTACAACAGAGGTCAGTATCATTATTCCCATTTTACAGATGGAGAAATTGAGGCACAGAGGGGAAGTGACTTGCCCACGGTCAACCAGCAAGCCAGTGGCTGGCCTGAAGGCTGTTGACGAACTACATCAGCCCAGAACTACTGTTTAATTTCCAACACCAACATTAGCTCTTTCCCACCCCACTTCCCTGCTCCTTACCCCCAGGCCCTTTTAACTTTCAAATACAGACTCCGTCCTGGTAACCCAAAGGAAATTCTGGCTTACTGACCTGTGCAAACCTCCTCCTCATTAAAAGCTTGAGATCAGACTAAACACTAACACTTGATGTTTTAACATCCCCATGTGGTTCATGCAGCCTTAGCCGTCATTTACCACCTACTCTTGATTGGGTGGTATGCTCTACGTCAGTTGCCCTCCATACTTGTCAGAGACCCAGTTACCAGACACAGACTGGATATCAATTTCCCGCCCCCCCCCCCCGCCATCCCCATCTTCCAATGTCCTTCTTGAACATTGGAGGCCACAGCTTCAACTAATCTGCCCACCCTCAAAATGGATCTGAGATCCTCATTGTCTGGGAGGATGCAGGTATCCCTGAACACCAAAAGACCATGCTATTTCAATTCATATTCATAATGACAAGAAAGAGGATCTTGTGGTTAGGGCACGGGGCTGGATCACAGGAGACCTAGGTGCTCTGCAGCAAATCACTTACTTTCTGTGCCTCAGTTCCCAGTCTCAGATGGCAGTAATGTTCCTTTTTTCCCACCCTTTGTCTGCCTTGTCTATTTGAATTCTAAAGTGTTCAGGCTAGGGACTGTCTTATGCAGAGTTCATCCAACATCCTCACCGCGAGCCTCAGTCTCCCTTGGGGCTTGAAAGCATAATGCAAACGAAAGCTAGAGGGAAGAGCTGCTCAGGTTAACTAGTGGAATTTCCCTTCTAAGAAGGGAGGGTTGAAGGGCAGAATAAAAACTGGGAATTGGAAACCTAATGACTTATAGACTTTGATGTTGCAGCTTCTGAAATGAAGGTGTTAATGTTCATGCTAGACACATGCATTTGCATGGTAAGGAAATGCAATAGCTAAAGCTTTTCGAAGTGTTTAGCAATTTACAGTCTTAACAATCATAACCAAGTATTTGTCTGGAAATGACTGAGGCTTAACGTGCCTGAGAGGTAGGCATTGGTATAGCCTGTTAACCCGAGTGCCTCACCTTTCCCATCTGTTAAGCAATTTACCGAAGATGATACATGGAGAGAGGTGAAGGTGGGAATAGAACCTGGGGCTTCAAAGTACCCACTGCCTCCTATGGTTTTTAGTGTTAGTGCCACACTTTGAAATTGCCAAAGGATACATTTTTAAATGTCCACTTAATCTAATCAAATTAAGACTGGCTGGTGCTACACTAATTCCATTAACAAGGAAAGACCACCACCACCATTTGTTATGAAAAATGGCTTTCCAATAGGGTGTGTTATAGCGTGATTATGTAGAGGAATTTAGTACACTGTTATCAGGAAGTGCTTGATGAGAGAATAAAATGTGAAGGAAGAAATAAAGCCTGAATGTTGCATTAGGTTGGATCTCTCCTTTTATGCTTGAACACCGAACAGCCAACTTGAGTCACAGGGTTGGCAGCTCAACACCAACTCCAAAGCCTTGTCTACACTGGAAAAATTAGTACATTTGTTACAGCAACTCCAGCAGCAACAGTAGCAAATGCACAGACATTTCACCACCATGTGCTCTAGACAGTAAGACAAGGCACAGACATTTCACCACCATGTGTTCTAGACACTACTCAGATATCTGAGACCTGTCTCCATTAAAAACACTGGGCAAAGTTTTTTCACCAAAAAAATGGAGATTGGGGTCAACCAAAACATTTCACAGACTCATGTTGAATTAATTGAATTGTTTGTCAAAAACATCAGAAAGAATTGAAATGTCTGACGTTTTTGAAACAAAATGTTTTGACTCTTTTATTCAAAATTACTTTGTTTTGAAATTTCAATCTGTTTAATTTTAAAAAGTAAAAGCACAAAGTCCAAACATTTCCCATGAAACAAGATGTTTTGTCTGACCCAAAATGATTTTTTTAAAAATTTTTCAGGCTGGCCAACCAAAAAATAAATTCAGTTATTTGCACAACTCTACTAACAGAATAGCATAGATGCAACTGCTTGCTGCATTAAGGGGACTTTTCTTCTACTATAGATACACCCCCAAAGGGGCAACACTGCAAAGGAGACAATTATGAATTATACAAGCAACTTTTTATCTTGGGAATTGACACACATTCCAGATTCTAGGTCACTGTCTACATTGAGACATTTGCTTTGGGTTGGAAATGGATATTGTTGAAAACACCTGCAGCAACAAGTCTGAAATGTCTTTCCAGCAGGTCCAAGACCTCAAGGCTGCCTTGCCCATTCCAGAAATGAAACCTGGCATACATTTTGTCCCAACACTAAAAACAAAGTACAGAGAAAATATTAATCTAGAAAATACTCTGAAAATCTGAATTTTGTGTTGCT
Organism: Lepidochelys kempii; assembly: GCF_965140285.1. Classification (NCBI taxonomy): domain Eukaryota; kingdom Metazoa; phylum Chordata; order Testudines; family Cheloniidae; genus Lepidochelys; species Lepidochelys kempii. Next base: position 23,088,119 of record NC_136392.1, on the reverse strand, counting down.
GCAAAAGACAGCTGTTTGATGTTTTGAAGAAGGCAGAGAGTATGAATCCCATAGCAATGAAAGGGTGGAAAGGAGCTTCTGAAGGTGGCTGGCTGACTTATTTACTTAAATCAGGGAAAGGCTCCTACACTGCAGTGACATTAATGAATTTCAGATCAAAGCACAGGAACTATTAACCTTTTGCTAGTATGCAAGTGTTATAGGCAAAGGAGAATGATCGTCAGTAAGATGAATACATTGTAGCCAGAGTTACACCTGTTACGTTATTTCGTATTCTAGGATAATGCTCTGACCTTATATGCAAACAGCACAATATTCCTTCCATCCTGGAAATGGAGTTTGCTTCTAAAGACAATGTCTCTTTCAGTTACTTCATCGTATTCATCACAGGACACAACAGCTCCTCTCCCAGGCTTATGGGGATCTGTTTATGTTTCCTCATGTCTTGGGCTCTGGATTCTTTCCACAGATCCTGAAGTTCATGTTTTGCCCAGTCTCCTGCCTCTCTGATTAGTAAAACACATCCTTCTACAATTCTGTTTCTGTGACCCTGTTGGAGAGGTGTGGATGATGATCACTTATTTCAATCAAAGCAATGGGAGTAAATGTGGCTGAAATAAGACTTGTGGCATAGAAGTATCCTTGTGACACAGCTCACATTCTACTGGGCTTCTGTCATTTTACAATAGATGCTCTAATTAGGGGAGTCTAACATGTTCATGTAATAAACTTCCAGCACATTTTACAAAAAGGCTAAGCCTAATGCCATTTCTTTCATACCCTGGCTCTCTCATATATAAAATCATAATACACAGCTTTTATAAAAGTGCATTATTGCTTCACAGCACTTCACAGACAATGGGATAGATTGGGCTAAACTAAAGTAACCCCAAACTCTGGTCTCTGAAATCTCACACCAGAGACAAACTTTGCATCTTGAATCCATTTCTATAATTACCCCCTGATGTGGTAGATAAAAATGTGTTTGTTCAGATTAGAGAAACAAACTGCACAGGTTAAGTGCCACACAATGGACTTTACAACCAAAACTAAACAATAGACAGAAATAAATGACGCATCATCTAGGTGTTGAGTTTCTTTTCTGCTCTGTAAAGAATCTGTGTAGGCAGGACTGTAAACAGTGCCTGCCATACATGCGTTCTGTGCAAGGCAAACATGTCTGTTTCACAGTAGCATGACAGACGCCAGAGCAGGGGCATTTCAAGCAGGAATTAACCTTGAGATTACAGACCCCATTAGCTGAAGTTCTGCTGCTTCTGGTGGGCAAGGCTCCAGGACAGTGCAAGTATAATCTCAGCTATCAGTGCTAAATCTGTACAAAGTCTGAAGGAAGATACCCCATTCCTAGGAAAATTTTTCTTGTCCCTATTGCTCAAGGAGCTCAGGTCTCCCCAACCACCACCATGTTCTGTAATCACTTACACCTGTACAAAGAGGCTGGCAGGCTCTTCCCTATCAGAAGCCTCCACTCACAGGTGTGAACATTTCACTTGGCACAGCTGTAAACAGCTAACTAAGGTGGTAGAGAATCACAACCTAGAGGTGTGGTTTTTATCCTTATTACTGTAGCAATTTTCACAAAACAGCCCCATTTCCCAATGTGCTGGAGCCTCCTTAGATCCTATTAGAAGGTCCAATCAAGCCAGGTCTCCACTGCTAGCCACTGCAGAGCAATAAGAAGAGTCCCTGCCCTAGAGAGTTTAGAATCTCAGTTTAAGATGAGATGTAACAGGTATGTGAAACGAACAGGCAGGTAAGTGGAGGGTTGGCTTATGATAATGGGTGTATGGTTTCTCACACGAAGCTGGGCAGATGGCCAGCTACAAGCCACAAGGATTTCAGTTAGTGCCTGCACCAATATAGAATCTTCCCTCAATCAACCTGCAGCATGGTTTTCCTGGCCTTACAATATCCAGGAGCCAAATCCTGTAGTCTTTACAGAGACCAGTACAGGGTTGTGATTGGTCCAGACAAGTGGGGGTGTTTGAAATGCAAACCTAGATCTGGTTTCCAGTTCCACAAATGGTCCCTTTCAATAAAAAGCCTAATCCAAGTCCTGGATCCAAACACCCCCACATGCTGTGGTGGTCAAGAGCCAGATCTGACTGTTGCATCTGGAGCCCATCCCCCGTACAAAATGTGTTTTGACTCTTACCATGAGAGTTTTCACTGGTAAAGATGGCAGAGCTTGGCCCCATGAACTTATGGGAATACCAAAATAGAGAAAATAAATGCTAGACCCTGATAAGGATTAATCTCTTGCTAATCCTGTGGGGTTGATTAAATAGTCTTCCCTTTGCAGCTTTAAATTTATTCACTAAGATTCTAAATCCACTGGCTCTGCACTGGGTTTTAATTTTGCAGTGGGCACTTGAATCATTTATTGGCATCTCTTAGGAGTTCATATGCCAGTTTAATGCTCTGTGCTGTGACATAGCAATTTGGCTTCTATTTTCTTAGCTCTGCTGAAACCGTCATCACCAAGGTCACTCATCACTTCCTCCCATCTGAATTGAAGGGCTATCTTCTGTTCTGTTCTTGATCTGTTGGCCTCCTGTAGTTCCATTTATCAGTCACCTCTTCTTATTCCCCTCCACTGCAGGTTTCCTTTACTCTGTGCTCTCCTGGTTCTCCTCCTACTATGCCACCTTTTAGTATCTCCTGGGGTGTCAGCTCTTCCCTCTCTGTTGGTGTCCCTCAGAGTTGTCCAAGGTTTATTCCTCTTCTAGTCTCTTGGAGACTTCTGCTCCCATGGTTTGTACTGCCACTTCTATGTGGAAAACTCCTAAGTCTACTCCTCTCCCCCTTTATCCAGTCCTGCATCTCCTGCTGCCAAGTCCTCAATACTGGATTTCTTCCTCCCACTCCACCTTTGACAACTCCACTATATTCTTCTTCTACCAGATTCACAGCCTTAAAATCTTTATTTCCACACTGTTCCTCCCCACCTTCTTCAACCCTTTCCAAACCTCTGAATTTATACTTTGTTACATAATATCCCCAAATTCCATCCTCTGCTCTGCACCCCTCTTTCTTGCTCCCATGCCTCTTGCCTTGATTTCTGTAATGGCCTCCTTTCCCAGCCTACCCAAACCACCACCACTAAAATGATCTTTTCCCACTGCTTTGACCTCAGCACAACTCTCCTTGAATCACTTCATTGATTTTCACTCCACTATGCTTCTCCTCACCAGTCGGGCCCAAGTAATCTCCCCCCCAAATTACATCTGTTCTTCCCTGCTATTCCCTCTCTAAATCCTCCCTATCCTTTCACTTTGTAGCTCCCTCTGTGTGTCTCTCTCACTTCCTGCTTAGCCCCTTCTGTTGTGCTAGCCCCTCTCCTTTGACTAGTTTCTTCCCAATCACAAGGCACCATTTCTAATCTTCAATCTTTCTGTTTCTTTCTCCCCCGGCCCCCAGATAGACTCAACTGGCTGCTGGCATCTAGTCGGCCTCTGACCAATGCGCTTCTAGAATACAAGCGCAGGAGGTAAAAACCTTCCCAGGACACAGAGCCTACATTTTTATAAAAAGAAAAGGAGTACTTGTGGCACCTTAGAGACTAACCAATTTATTTGAGCATGAGCTTTCGTGAGCTACAGCTCACTTCATCTGATGAAGTGAGCTGTAGCTCACGAAAGCTCATGCTCAAATAAATTGGTTAGTCTCTAAGGTGCCACAAGTACTCCTTTTCTTTTTGCGAATACAGACTAACACGGCTGTTCCTCTGAAACCTACATTTTTATAGTAATGAGATCACGGGATGTTAGCACCTAGTTGGTCTTATTCTCTGTCTGCTGCTTCTAGGTTTCTACCTGGGATCAGAAAAGTCTAAAGTTCAGCCCTCAGGTAAGGGGTAGGGGCAACTCCAGAGTTATGCCTGCTTACACCAATACTCAGGGTGGCCCTTGGTCTCTCTGGGAATAAGGCATTAAAATTACACCCAAGTGATGTCCTTGGCAGTTCTCTGACTGCCGGTGACTTTGGGTCTCTGCTTCACCAGTGCTCTCTGAAGAGAAGTCAAGGGCCCCCCTCCACCCCATCCTGCCACCCTAGCTGCTTCCAAGATCCTGGTTTGCTTCTGCAGAGTGGAGCATGGTGCAGATCACAGCTCTTGCTCCTTGGCTTCCATCTAGCATCTTCACAGCTACATGAACTGTGGAATCGCCTTGCCCCTTGTGAGTCCACCTGCCCTACATCACATGCACACCCTTGACCTGCCAACTGGAATGCAATCTTTGCTTCCCCTTTTGCAACTCTGTTTGACTCTGCCACATCTCATTGGTTTCTGAGAGACCAAACTCCCTTCCTGCCTTGACTGGTAAAATGCACTTCAGCTCCGTAGGGGGTGATCAAACTGGAAAAGAGGCAGATTATCTACTGATACAGCCCCATTACATATTATCTGAGCATCTCGCAATCTTAGACATATTTATCCTCTCAGCACCTCTGTGAGGTCGAGAAGTGCTATTATCCCTGTTTTACAGGCACACAGAGGGACTTAGTAGTTTGCCCAAGGTCACACAGAAAGTCTGTGCCAAAGCAGGGAATTTAACCTGGGCCTCCCAAGTCCCAGACTAGAACCCTAACCCCAGGACCATCCTTCCTTAGAAGGATTGGATTACATATGAGAGAGCTGGATGGGTCCCTACAAATGTTATTTCACATGGGGTCATGCTAAGCCTACGGTTGTCAAAGACTTTAAATCAGGAGGACCTGGGCTGTAGTCCCAGCTCTGCTATTGACTTCAAATCTAGTTCTGGACCACGCTGCCTCCCTAGTCTCAGTGATTATGAGGCAAACGTCAGCTAGTGGCATAGATTTCCTAGATAACTTCCACCTGAGTTTAGTTCAGTTACCCAGACACTTCTAACTGGCAACTGCTTCACCCTTTCTACAGTGTGGTGTCTACATGCCTTCTTCAGATAAGCTGTTGTGATTTTCTGGATCCCTGCTGGAGATGAACAGTTCTGTCTTCCTCTCATCAGCCTTGTTTCCCCAGTCTTTGCAAGTAGTGAAGATCACAAACAAATATACTTTGAACAGGATTGGCTTGTGGAACAGTGGATGCTGTCCTCCACCCAAGTGTATCTATGATATTCCTCACCGGGCCAGGAGATGACATACAGAGCAGAGCATGATAGACTCTGTTCCCCTCTTCTAATCTGTCACAGCACCAGGTTATTTTTGAATAAATCCATTGTTGTAGCAGGCTTTCCCTGGTGGAATCTGTCTTTAAACAATAGGGTTAATCACAGTGGAGGCCTGGTTCTCTGGATCTGCACAGATAATAAATTAATTCGGGGTAGAACTAACTCTTGGGATATGACCAGACGAAAGCTTCACACATGCTGACGCTCCCTGCCCAATACAACACTTTTGCTGTGCTGTTATATACCTGGAAGGCTCCAGGTTCATTACAAACACTGCTGACCTCTACAAATTAAGAAGCTTGCTATTCAAAGGGAAAGTCCATATTTCAAATTATAAAATGACTTGGTAGGCTGGAACAATTCCCTAGAATGGGATAATGGGCACCAGTATTTCCTGAAGGTAGAGTATATGTGAGCCAGAGCCAGTACAGCCCTGCTCAGTCTGGGCTCCTTTAACCATTGACCGGGAGAGGTCAGGTGACTGAGGATCATGTGATGGCTGAACTATAAAATTTGCTGCTGTGGGGGGAGATCAGCAGTGAGGCTTAGGGAAGTAGGAAGTGCTTGGGAGCCTTTCTGCAGTGGGCTAAGGAGAGACCAGATGGGCTGTTGACAAAAAGTAGAAGAAACCCTCTCTTTGGAAGTGGGTGTAGGAAAGGCCTGAGAGGTGGCAGGATATAGGAAAAATCCCAGGGAGGAGTGGAACGTAGCAGGGATATGGCCTGGGAGAATATGGCATGGGTGTGGACTAGAAGCCCAGTGTTTGTATCTGTTGTTTGTCTGAGGGCCCTAGACTCCTGAAGCCTAGTTCTGGGAAGTGTGGGAGGAAGCCCTCTCCACTATCAAGGGCAGGCTGTGGAAAAAGGAGTACTGGGTTTACAGAGAGCAGCTGAGCTGGGTTTCCCCTTGTGGAAGGGGAAGACTCTCTTTGATTTGGCCAGAGGTGCTATATCTGAGGGTGGTTGAAGCAGTACCTGCATCCTGATGGTAGAGTAGCTAAGCCACTGTCACATATTTGTGCTTCCTTCTAGTCAGTAGCACGGCACTTTCTCCTTGGTCACTTGTAGGTCACATCCAGGGAATTGTTTTCTCCACCTGGGGCACAAAGCTGCTAAGCTCTTATCTCTGTCTGGTATGTATAATGCACCCTTCAGCTTGATATCTAATCTAAATGCTGTTGTGTTGAGCCCCCTCACTGATCTGAATGAAAGGCACTGAATTCCTTTAGTATCAAGCCCTTAAAGCAGGGTTTAATTTGTGCCAGGGCTAGCCAAGGCTGAGCCCTGGCACCTGTAGGCTTGGCAGTTCATAGCCCTGGCACCTCTGGACTTGCTGCATCAGTTATGAATGTAAAAAAAAAAAAAATTACTTGAGATCTGGCACCTAATTGCTTGAGTCTCCGTACCTCTTTCATTACATATTAAGCACTGCCTTAAAGCCTGGAGGCCTTTTGTATACAGAAAGTAGATTGCTGTAGTCAGTGGACCTCTTAGGGTATGTCTATACTAGCCGCCGGATCGGCGGGCAGCGATCGATCCAGTGGGAGTCGATTTATCATGTCTAGTCACCTGCTGAGCGCTCTCCCGTGGACTCTGCGTCAAGGCGCAGGCGGAATTGACGGGGGAGCGGCAGCAGTCAACTTACCACAGTGAAGATGCCGCGGTAAGTGGCTCTAAGTACCTCGACTTCAGCTATGTTGTTCACAACTTAGATCGATTTCCCCCCTGGTGTAGACCAGGCCATAAATAACTCTACTAGACAAAGCACTTCACATCAAGACTTCATTATTGTAGTACAGTACATTCCGGTTTAGCTAAACAACCTGGGGGACACCTGAATGTTTTGGATAACCAGGTGTTTGGATAAACAGAAATGATTAGCTGACAGGGCTACATGGGGGACACAGGGTAGATTTAAATAACTAGGATTTTTAGATAAAGGGAGTTCGGATAACTGGCATTATACTGTATTTGTAATGGGGGGACAAAACAAGTGACAAAGCACTGTAGGGTGCACTTGGGAATTTGTGCATGTACAGTCTGTTATGCCACATGGAGAGGGTACAGTGGTTAAAGCAGATTCAGAGCCAGGACTCTGCTACTGACTTACTGTGACCATGGGCAAGTGACTTTCTCTATACCTCAGTTTACTTGTCTACAAAATGGACATGAAAATTACATAATCAGGGTGTTGCCTTGATTCATTAACATATGCAGAGTTCTTTGACAGGCTTAAATGAACACCTTATAGAAGTACAAAATATTGTTTACGTGGCTTTTGTTTTTAACACTTTCCTTATATAAAGCCTGAAACCTCTCCCTTCCAGAGTAAATTCATTTAATGTCAAACAGGAACTTGCTATCCGTCTTGTTTGTTTTATCTACTAAAAACTTTAGATATTTTTAAAATCTGGATGGCCTCCTATAACAACAGCAATTTAATAATTTCAATAAAGCCAGCAGTGTTCCAGGTGTGCTCACTCTGAATTAAAATGCAAATCTTATTTAGATCCATAGTAGGCTATTTTAGGAGGACCCAAATATACCTGGAATCTTCTGCCCACCCCAACACTAGAACCTGAGACCTTTTTAAAAAAACCTGAGCAATCAAAGGCACTCATTGTTTCATAGGCACTCACACACACCCATTACCTTTTGATTCCAAAAGAATATTTTGGAGGAGGTGTGGGGTTTTTGTTTTTGTTTTTTTCTTTTCCCAATTTCCCTTCTTCTGTTTTCTAAACGTTGTCATTTATCTGACATCAGCCAAGTCCAGAGATTGTATGCATCTTTCAGGGAAGGGCTCATACAGAGAGGGTCACATCCTTAGCAGCGTAAATCAGTGATTCCATACCAGTTAGTGGTGCTATGCTAACTTACATCAAGTGATCGGAACCAATAAAAGAAGCCCAGTTGATGGGAGGGGGTCAGGGGCTGAACTAAGCTTGCTACTATCTTAAAAAAACAGACATTTCCTTTTTTCACTACTTCCTTTCCACTTTCCTCATTTGTCTTCCTTTCACAAGTGGGTGTATAGCACGAAAGGCCCCTAACTGCTTTTTAGCTGTAGAAAGGATTTAGCTTTGTTTCTCTGAGTCGGATCCCTTAATAAAATCTGTGCTTGAATACAGGGATTTCCCCTTTTCTCCTGTTGTGTCCAAAGGACTCGTCTCCTGTTTTAATCTAGATCAGCAGTTCTCAAACTTTAGCAACCCGAGGACCCCCATTTTGATCTACAATTTTTTGCTGAGCCGCAACCTGGCTTTTAATTTTCTCAGGGGGTGCTCAACCCCTGCTCAGCCCCAGGCCCTGCCCCCACTCCACCCCTTCCCCCAAGGCTCCTGCCCTGACCCACCCCACCTCTTCCAACCCCTGCTCCACCCCTGCCCCTCTTCTTCCCCACCTCTTTCTGCCCCCTCCTCCAAGTGTGTCTTGTCCCAGCTCCTCCCCCTCCCTCCCACCACCTCCTGCATGCTGCTGAACAGCTGTTCTGTGGTGTGCAGGGAGGCACTGGGAGGGAGGGTGAGGAGTTGATCAGTGGGGTGGGTGGCCCCGGACATGATTCCCTAGAGTACCTTCATGGACCCCTAGGGGTCTGCAGATCCCATTTGAGAACCGCTGATCTAGATCAAGATGTTTATATGGTCCCATCCCCACTTCACTCGAATGCCTTCCAAACGGTTTGGCGGGCCTGTAGTATATCACTTTGGCACCTTGATTGTGAGCAGGCCAGAAAACAGTGATGGTGGTTTACCAAGTATCAAGGGGGGCTAGAACAATTTGTATGATGGGGGTGCTGAGAGCCATTGAACAAAGCTGTAAACCCTGTATATGATGAAAACCACTTCCAGCCAGGGGGTGCGGCAGCAGCCCTAGTTCCAGCATCTATGCCAGGATCTGCAGCATATATATTAGGGGGGGGGGGATATAAAATGGAATTTCAGTTCTGAATCGTTCTGAGACGCTCTTCAGTCAATACTGTCCCGCTGGGGACCCCTCCCTGCACAGCAACCCTTCCCCCACTGCTTTGCTTGGCCTGGTTCCCGCTACCACCCGCCCGGCTGGAGGAAGCACGGGACTCTGCCATGCGCTGCGCCCTGCTCCTTGCTGCCTCTCTAGCCCCTCTGAAAATACCTGTGCGCCCGGCCGCTCCCCAGCCCCTCTCTGCACGTCCCCGCGCAGGATCCCTCCCCATCGCTCGGGCAGGGGAGCGCAGAGCATCGCCCGGCTCCGGTCCTCAGCCCCCTCCTCTCGCCCTGGCCACACCTTCGAGGAGGAGCCGGGCGGGAGTGAGCGCAGGACCAGAGGCGGCTGCACTCCTATCAGCGCCGGCTTCTTCCCTCTGGTCCCTGCCGCCTGCGGAGGCAAGGGGCCGCTCCGGAGCTGGGCAGCTGCAGGGCGCTCCCGAGCCTGGCTGCAGCCCTGCGCCTGGTGGGGGGCCCTCCGCCGGCGGTGCTCGCCTCTCGCCGGCCTGGGCGGCTGCTGCCGCAGCCCGGTCGGGGCTGGCTCCTGCGGCGGGTGAGTGACAGAGCAGCTGCAGCCCGAGGGGGCGCTGGGAGATGGGGGGCGCCTCATATCTTCCCCCCCCCCCGCCGCCGCCCCATCAGGGTCAGGTGCATCCAGAGGAGAACCGGGGGCGGGGGGGCAGAGCCAGCGAGGGCGGCGGGGTGAGCGGTGTGAAGGAGCCGGAGATCTGGCCCCCCCGACCCCCCCCCATCTCCAGCCAACTACGGCGGTTCTCCGGCTTTAATTATGTAGGAACTTTCCAGCTCAGGCTGTGTCGCCTCCCTTCTGTTTGTCTGGGCTCTGCAGCCAGGGGGAGCCCGCCCGCTCTTTGCCCCCTGCCCACAGCGTCGGGACTTTGGCTCCCCCGGGTACTTGGGTCTTGAATTCCTGTGCCCGAGGCAGCAGGACTATGTTGTGCTCTGGTAGGGTGAAGATTTTGCGGGAAGGGGAGGGCTGGGTTTGCATGGGGCGGGGGCAGAGGTGTAAAAGAGAAAGCAGCAGCTCTGGGTATCTGGGGGTGCGATGCACTGCTCTGGGTAGTTTGCACTATTGAGGGCTCTTATGTTCTCAAACCTTCTTCGCTGTGATTTTTGGGCGGTTGTTTTTGCTCGTGGGGGAGGAGGCAGTAGCAGTGCTATGGGCACTGGGCAGTGAGAATGTGCCTAGCTCCTGACCTACCCACCTGCTCTTCCAGTACTGATTGCCTGCATGGCTCTTCCTATCTACATCAGTCCTGCCCTAGCACCCCTGCCCCTGGGGAATTCCACTCCCAATCCCGTTACACAATTCTCCCAGTGCATCGCAGGTCTGGCCTACGATATGCCCTACTATTCCAGTTCTTGTTCCCATAGCTCTGCCAGTGCACCTGACACCTTGTTTCTGATGTGCAGCCCCCCCACCCTTGTCTTGCAGTATGGGGTCTTCGCATAGGGGTGCCCCTCAGTCCTGACCTGCAGTATCCCTGTTATTTCAGGCCCAGATCTTCACACTGCTGTGCCAATGCCTGCCTGCTTGACCTACAACACTCCCTGCTATTCCAGTTCTGGTATTGTCAGTGATGCGTGGTGGCTTCACGGGGTGGACAAAATGACCCACTAGTGACTTGAGACCACCAAACGAGCTTTCATGTCTGACTAGGTGTAAGGGATGCAAACCTAAGTCTCCATAGCTGAACAGTCAGAGGGGGGTGGTGGTAATCTGTTATTGAGCAGTGCTGACAAAATTACTTTGCAGTGTCAAATCAGGAAGTGACCTCCAGCATTGTGCAATCCTAGGCAAGCTTGAAAAGAACCACTTAAATAATCTAGTCAGCCCTCTACATCAAGCAGGATAAAACACTGTTAATCCCACTATACTTTGTCTAACCTTATCCTGAACACATCTAATGACAGGACATAATTACCTTTCTAGGGCAGTTCATTCCATTGCCAGATTGGCTTCAGGGTTGAAAACACTTTACCCATTATGGAAATTAGGTGATCACAGGAAACTGGAGAATTCAGGGCCTCAGTTTCTTGTCCCCACGTAGGAGTGGATTTTGTTTGCTTCATTTGGAGGTTCTCTTCCTTTGGCAGGAGTTAGACATGTTAAAATAGTTCAGCTAAACATATGCCTCTGTATTTAGAAACGAATTGATGGTTAAAGTACAAGATGGGGCTTCAGGGAGTTCAGTGGCCAGCCTGGCCGTCTTCCTGTGTGATCCAGTGAAAGTGTGTCCCAGAGACTGTCAACCAACCTCAAATCTAGTCATTTCAGGTGCTAACCCTGCCCTGAGGCTCCTGTGTGCCGTTCAGTCATTTTGAAGGGGCTCTGTCAGCCTGCAACTTGCCTGCCAGTCTTTGTTTTTATTATCACTTTCTTATCTTTAAAAATGTTTATTTCCTCTGCTGTGAAGAACCCACACAAACCAGGGGACACTCTAACTACATAAGGGAAATAGTGAAACTGACTTTTGGAATGCACAAAGCAAACAAATACGGGGGGCGGGGGGGGGGAATCTCCAGTGTTTCAACTGGAGTCATCTTAGGTATTTGTAACAAGTGTATAAAGCATTTTCAGACAGAGTGAGTCGAGAGTCCTAACTTCTGAGCCCATCTATTACCTTACCTTCCTCAACAGAGCTGTTTTGAGCCTTAGATTATTACTATTAAATTGCACAGGGAAGGGCCAAGTATCCTTATTAATATTCAGAACTAATATTATTTATTTATTGTCTTGGAATGTACTTTAATCGTGGGGTGCTAGTCCACACCTGGATTGGTTTCACTGGAAAGCACATCAGATTGTGTTGTAATTGCTATACAAATAACAACTCTGATAACATTTTTCCCTTACTCATTTAATCTCTATATTGATGGCCTGGATCCAAAGCTATTAAAGCTAATTGAAAGGCTTCCTTTATTTCCATAGGCTTTGTATTAGCCCCAGGATTTCTAAAAATTGAGCTGCTTGCCTTCTGACTGGAGGGAAGGGGAAATGACTGAAGATTTCATAGTAAATGAAAGATTAAAAGTGTTCCAGTTCCAATGTATATGATGCATGTGATATCATTTAGACATAAAGATGCTACTGTTTCTCTCTCCCCTTAAGACTGCATGTCCAGGCAGCTTGTCTCTAACAAGGTTTTGTTGTTGAATCTTTCTTTGGTGAGAACTTGTCCCTGCATGGATTTTCTTGGTACCAGCGTCTTCTTGGTGTCTGGGTTGCACTGTATCATCTCTGCAGCAATTCTGCTGTGGGAAAACTCAGCCATGTTTTGTTTTGACTTCCATCATTTATAAAATGCCTGTTGCCTCTGGGTATATTTCATTCAGTAAAAGCCAAATATCAACCAGTGTTTCCTGCAATGCTGTTGGTGGTGGTTACCCAGTCTTAGATGTTTGGGTTAACAAATCAGAAAAAGCCCATAGCTTTCTTGCTGACCAGGGAATGTTTCATTTTACCCTGATGTACACTAGTGCAGAGGTTCTCAACCTTTTTGTTTCTCAGCCCCCCTCTCTCCCCAACACGCTATAAATACTCCATGGCCCACCTGTGCCACAATAACTGGTTTTCTGCATAGAAAAGCTAGGCCTGGCTTTAGGGGGTAGCAAGCAGAGCAATTGCTTTGAGTCCCATGCCACAGGGGTCCCCCATGAAGCTACATTGCTCAGGCTTCACCTTCAGCCCTGGAAGTTGTGGCTCAGGGACCTGGGCTTCAGCCCCATGTGGTGGGACTTCGGCTTTCTGCTCTGGGCCCCAGCAAGTCTAATGCTGGCGCTGCTTGGAGGCCCCCCTGAAACCTGCTCAAGGCCCCCTAGGGGGCCCGGACCTCTGGTTGAGAACCACTGCACTAGTGAAAACATAGGCTTTGTTCTAAAAGATTTCTAGGGATGCTAGGTTACTAGCTCATGCTCTCTTCCATTTCGCATCCCAACAAAAGGAACCCACTCTCTTCAAACAAACTGCAGAATTTACCTATGAAATCACTTAAGCTAGTGTAACTCTAGTGAGCCTGATTCTCCTCTTGCTTACCCGTCTAAATCTAAATTCAGTTAGGCAACTCTGGAATTAAATTGGTATCAAACAAGTTTAAGTGAGAAAAGAATCAGGCCCACCATTCCCAGAATCAGCATTTATGGCTGGAAGGGACCCCTTGTAGCGTTTCAGTGTAGACACTACACTACACTACACCAACAGGAGGGATTCTCCTGTCTGCACAGGTAATCCACCTCCCAGAGAAGCAGTAGCTAGGTTGACAGAAGAATTTTACACAGGGACTTGGTCGGTTTAACTATGCCACTCATGGGTGTGGATTTTTCACACCTCTGATCAACGTAGTTAAACCGACCTAATTTTCTAGTGTAGACGAGACCTTAGAATTGCTCATTCAGCTGGAGGGCAAAACTTGGTCCATAGTTTAGGTGGTTCAAAATGAGATTAGATAAATGATGATTAAATGTCCTCACTTGGCAAATTAGATCACTGGCTAATTGACCTAGCCATTCAGGAAAGAAATCCTACCTAATATTCAACTTTCACTGAAATCTGTAACTTATTTAAAACCCCTGTAACTACTTTGGATAATTCTTCACCTTTGTCACTGTTGCTAAATTACTTCTGGATATTTATCAGAGCTTCACTTTGTCATCTTGTCTTTGGGCTGAATTCTTCCATTAATCATACCCACTAATCCTATCATCCTGTTGATCTCTTGGAAATTCCTTTTGCAAACTGCCACATTTGATTCTTTCTGTCTCTTTTGCAGGCTTTTTAAAAATATTGGCACAGTGGGTGTTTATAAACCTGACTGACAGTTCTCCTCCTCCTCTTTCCCCCCACCTCCATTTAGGCAGAATGAAAACCTTGTTTTGAATGTCACTTAAAAAAGCGAGTATAATTACGTACTTCTTATTTTTGAAGTAAAGAACTCTTGTGGGTGAGGGGAAGCCGGACCCAAGTCAATAACATTTTCCATAGATGTATTTGTGGACACTAAGACCCCAATCTTGCAATGAGCAACATGTGGGCAGATACCTCTTCCCCCACAGAACTGGTTTTGACTTCAGAGGCTCTGTACAAATTCGGGAGTCTGCCTGCATGTTGCTCATTGCAGGGTTGGGGCCCAGGGATGCTAATGTTGTGGAAGAATTTTCTATGCATTTAGAATGTGCTGTTTTCTTCTGGACTAAAGTAGCTGGATTAGGTCAGTGGGTGAGTAACAGTAGATTGGTTGTTCTGAAGATGCTAATGGTCAGTCTGAATTCAGTGTTTATTTTCCAGCTGAAAACAGCTCAGCTGGCTTTCTTCTGTGCCAACAATTGTTGACAGCAAGTAAATGCTTATTTAGAGCATGGGGTAGTGCATATCTAGCCCTCACCCCTGTTAAAAGAGCTGAAGGGGTGAACTGGGGTGTGTGAAAGGGGTCAGCTGTTTATTTTTTGCAAGGCTCCTGGGTCAAATAACACCTTATCATGGGAATGGTTTGCCAGCTGGCTCTCCCTTTAGGGAAGTTTAAAGAGGCTTATTGCAATCTTTCTAGAAGTCTGTCTTCCTCTATTAGTCTGCTTGCCTCTCCATCTCCCTTCCATGTGCTTGCTCGCTCATTCATACAGACAGAGCCATTGCTACATGTGCACAGTTATCTATCCATACCAGCTGTGCTGCTCAGTGAAGTGTTCCTCCCAATCATGGCACATTCATTTGTAGATTGTCACTTTTTGCTGTGCAACATACATTTTTTTCCTTAATATTTTTCTTTAAAGTGACACTTCTGAACTACTTCTAAGCCATATGCTTAACAAGCCTTAAAAAAATGAATCTTCTGTTGACTATCCAGGTGAGACCCATTATGTTTGATTTGAAAATCAATCTCTTCATCCCTGAGCAATTAACCAAAAAGCCCTCTTGCTGTAGGTTCTGCTTTTGTATATACATGGCTTTAACATCCACATTCGTAAAGCATAAGCCCAGCTTGTCTTGTGTTTGGGACCTACAGTCAGGACCAGCAATAGGCTGTGTATGTATCATCACTGGTTCCATGCCTCTGTTTCCCTGTATAAAATAGGGATTCTTCTACTTCACACGGGAGGCTGAATTGTTTAAAGCACTCTGACACTTGGATCAATAGTACAAAATGTTTCTTATTACAGTTTTCCCACCTGGAGGGGTGGAAGGTCCCAAATGTTTCATGGTTAATACAGAATATACTGTCCAGACAGTGCAAAATTTTGAAGTTTCTCTATCTGCTGGTAGCAAAGACAACAATGCTTATTGTCACCTGCCTGCCTGTGACCAGACAATCTGAGCTGATATAAGTGAACCTGTGTAGTCTTGAATGGCAGCTCAAAATCATCAGTCAGCAGCTGAGCTGATCAGAGCTGAGCTGAGATTTTTAATAATACATAGTTTGTTCTTACAGCATCTTTCATCTGAGGGTCTTGTAAAGGTACCCTGATACCATAGTGACCAGGGCCATGTAAGTACTAGACGAGATGGAGAGGTTTTACAAACATTAAACCTCAATACCCCAATAAGGCAAATGAAGTACATCATTTCACAATTGGGTGAACTGAGGCATGGGTTAAATGACATGCTCAGGGTCCAACAGCCAGTGGCAGACATGAGAATGAACCCAGAAGTCCTGTTCTTGTTAGCAATTAAAATAATGGTTTAACTGCAAAGGCAAGTGGGCAGCATCCTCATTTTACAGAAGGGGAAACTGAGGCAGAATTGACATGACTATCTAGGTTATGTTAGTGAAAGCCCAGGGTACAACATAGGCCTCCTGAGACCATCCAATACCTCTTCTGCTGCATTCTCAGTGGAATATACTCAGTCTTTTACATTACTCTCAGTTGTTTGTTTGTTGGAACATTTAGTCTGTATCTTTAACTGGGAAGGATCAAATCTCATGGTTTTCAAAGCAGCTAAACTGAAGCTATGCTCATGGGAATTGTTACATGCACTGGGAAGGTGGGTAGGTGCTACTGCTCTGTGGACTTCCTGTTTTTTTCCCCCTTCTGTTGGAATTACGGAAGTTAACTGAATGGCTTTTTTTTTTCTCTATTCACACTTACAACAACTTGATAGGATCTGAATTAAGGAAGCTAAATAAGAATTTGTTAAATAGCAAGTTACCAGATAAGCTTCAAACAGGAAAATAATTTTCAGAGGGAGGCTTTTGCTTCAGTATAAAGTAAAGATCTTAAGTTTAATAGTACTGGGTTCTTCCTTACCATTTTGCTCCATAGTCCCAAAAGCAGTTTTCATACCATCATTCTCCCCCTTTAATGGATGGGAGTGGGGTGATAGGGAGACAGAGGGCTTGTACATGTAAAATAGGACAGGAATAGCTATTCTGCAGAGCTCCCATGTGCACACTTATTCAAAATACAACTTTCATTTTTTGTTTTACCTTAGTCTACTTTGGAAGTGGATTAACCTGGACAAAGGCACTCTTATTTAAAAAGTATCCTCATGGGGAGTCATTCCAGAATAGCTACAGCACTTTAAATTCACACCTTACCTTATTCCAAAATAACTTCCCCATGTAGGCAAGCCCTGTGGCACAGGATAGAGAGGGAGGTGTTGTACCCAAGATCATACAGCAGGACAGTGGCAGGAACAGAGATCTAGTCTTCTGATGGCCTGTCCACATTACCTCCATGCTGCTTGTACAGTTGAAACTGACCATCCTTTCTGTGGGCATAATGCAGTTTGTGCCTGTTGAAATTAGCTTTCATCCTTACTTTGAATTTGTCACTGCTAAAAACTGCAGTGGTCCTACATCAATGGGACTGCACCTCTCATTCCAGTGGCTTAGGCTGAATTTTGGATAGTAAACGTAGCATTCAAACCTGAAGATCAGTCCACTAACTCCCAGATCTTACAGCATGTTGGAAGCACACAAACAAACAGCAGTCGCTCAGTGGGTCTTGTGTTTGTGTTCCCCAGATGGCCTAATAAAAATTGAACCAAAATCTCTTGCTAGGCTAGGCTATAGCACAGCAACTCCTCTTTCCAGAGATTCAGGGTGGATCCGAGTCAGAACATAGCATCAGATGTAACAAGCTGAGTTTGTGATAATGGTATGTTGTATGTTGGTGGCAAGTGTGAATTATTTGTAATTAACTGTCATGCTACACACTTGGTTCACTCTTGCTGGGGAGAAGCAAAAGTGTTTGCATGGTGTCTCCTGAACTAGGGAAAAACACTGTACAGTCATACAAATGAGCAGTTTTTATTTTAACATCTCATGATTCTTTGGTTTCAGAGTAACAGCCGTGTTAGTCTGTATTCGCAAAATACAGTTCTTTGGGTTCTGACTCTGTTATTTTTGGTCTGAATGAATCACGGCTTTTGATCTCTCCCTGCTTATCCCCTTGTGTGACAATCACAGGTTGAAAACACAACTTTAAATCCACGCACGTAGGCAGGCATCAGCTCCCACTTTCCTCTCTCTCCCCCACACTATCCAGAGCCCTCCCCTGTGGTCCTGTTCAATGACTCACTCCCTGGGTAGGTTTCTGTTTCCAGCCTGCAGATGGATGTGCCTTGGGATCCTACCTTTAACGAGAGAGAGAGGAGGAGAGAGAGAGGGCGGGGTGGCCGTGGTGCCAAGCTCGGGAAGAGTGCGCCTCGGAGGTGGGCCTGCTCCAGGTAGGGTGACCAGACAGCAAATGTGAAAAATCGGGACGGGGGTGGGGGGTAATAGGAGCCTACATAAGAAAAAGACCCCCAAATTGGGACTGTCCCTATAAAATCAGGACATCTGGTCACCCTAGCTCCAGGGTTCTGCCCCACTCAGTATGGTGCCCCGGTGCTGCAGGCAGTGGTTACAGCTGCCACCTGCTGCACCGCGACCTCTACAAGCCAAAGCCAGAAACGGCATGTGGCTCAGGCAAAATTCCTGTGCTGCTGTAGCTGAGGATCACAAGCCCCACTCCAAATCACAGCACTATCAGGTGTGGGAGGCGTTGGATGGCGCTAAAGTCTCTGTTACACTGGGAGTAACTCCCAGGCCAAATCCATCCCATCAACGGAGTTACACCGAGGATATACTTGGCCTCGTATTGGTAGTGAAATATTTGTTGAAATCCCCCAAGAATTGCCTCTGCTGTCCTGTGCAGGGCTAAGATTTTAGGTCAAACAAAGGAATGACTATAGGAGACTCTGCACATCTGGGCCTCAAGCAGTCACTGCTCAGCTGATCGCACTGGTGGTGGTAGTTTTGTGCAGCGGTGCCCAAACTTTTCCTGTCGTGCTTTCCCGGCGCTACCAGTAATGGAATCTGTCTGTGCTCCTCCCCGCCATTGCAGCATAGTTGGCTCAGCGGGTGACCTTGGTGTGGGGAGAAGCTGGGGCTAGAGGCAGAGCTGGCGTGGGTGCAGAGCAGGGGGCAGAGTGGAGCTGCGGCTCGGGGTGGAGCTGGGCTGGGAGGTGCTTCCTCCGTGCCCCCCCTCCCACCGTGCATCTCCCTGAATGTTCCTTGGCGCCCCCCTAGAGGTGTGCGCCCCAAAGTTTGGGGACCACTGTCTTAGCAGGTGGAGAGCAAATGGGCAGAGACCTTCAGACCTTGCTTCATGTAGATGCCTCAAGTCGGAATTCATCCTGTGCCTACGAAACTCGAGGTGCTTTGACTGCTGCTGACCAAGCTTTGGTAATGACTGGGGCATGTTGAAATGCCCCCCTCTAACCATCCGTGAGCACCCATCAGGGGAAACGTGGGTGTGGGGGGGTTCAGGAAGGAAATTCCAACCTTGGGCAGCCTCTGAGGTACTGCAGAAGTTAGAAAGGGAAACCTGTTAATTCCCTTAGCTTGTTTCTGTGTCCACATAGGACTGTTTCCTGTGCGTATTCTAGTATGTCATTGTCAAAATAACTTCCAGTGGCTTGGGTCTTTGACTGCTTCCATTAAGAAGACTGGTCTAAGAGGGGATTAATGCCTATCTGAAGGGAAGGGGATTGTCTCCTACCATCTCCATGGTTTGGGAAGGCTGGTGTAGCCTGCTTCATGTCTCCTTGTTCTGTGGGCTGTTTTGGATAATCTCCTTCTTCAGACCATAATATTTTCAGGTATATGGTCTAAGGAACCGGGCTTTGGGACCAAGCCCACCCATATCCATTGCAGTGCTGGGGAAAACTAATGGAAACAGAAAAACAAATACGAGGTGATTATAAAGTTGTTGTCACAAATGGGTCAGATCATTTCCCCTACAGGGGTCTGGCCTGGCAACCTGCATTCAGATTTAATGTGCTGTAAAAAGAAAAAAAAATTAATGGAAAAACCGAATTGGAGACTTATGCCCTCAATTATTTTTCGTTCTACATAGTCTGGGCTGCTATATGTCCCTCCCTGTAATGTTTCATTACTGCAGTTCAGCCTGGTCCGGAGGATGCCCTGTTGCAAAGTGGCAGTTAAAATTCAGTTCATGTTTGCACAGAAATGCAGTTCTGGTCTTTCCATTTCTCCCAAGTAAACTCTGAATTCTGGGATGGGGTCCTTTTGCTTATCTGATACTGGAGATAGAGTTTGGTAGCAGATACTTTGCTTCTGGGATAGGAACAGGGAAATGATGGGGTGAAATTTACCTTCAGGGAAAGGAAAGTGTCCTTGTTCCTTCGGGGGAAGGAAAGGCCAGAGTTGTCCTTATTTGTGCCCTTCACATGCTCTCCATCCCCAAGGTCATACGCGAGCTGTGATTATATATAATGCATCTCAGTGTAGCTATTGTAGATATTTATAAGGTGCCTATCACCTTGGCACAATTGCTATCAATGGGAGTCTTCATGCATAGGATTAGCATAAAAAGAAATGGCCCTAATACAGGAAAGGAATGCATCTTCCGTGCACTTTAGCTATCGTCTCTGCCACTCTACAGGCCAGTAAATAGAAGAGATTTCTCTTCTGAGCTGGATAGAAAGGGGCTGAGTTAGAATGTCGTCTCTTCCTGATTTAATCCCAAACCCAGTTTCTAATCCCCACCCAAATAAAAATTAAGGTTGGGTTTTCAAATGTAACTCTTCATTTCAAATGTCCCTGGCCCCGTGTCTGAGGACCCTCTCCCCTGAGCTGTTTCCTGATGGCTCTGTGCCCCTGGCCAAGCTGAAACCAATGGCTTTCCAATGCTGGCTGACAGCAAACTTTCAAATAAAAGGCTGCTGAGCCTCCACCTTCATAATGCCCAAGGAGCAGTTTCTGCAGCTGCCAGAGACCCCTTAGGGTGCACATAGATGTTGCTTAACAATAAATCCCTGAATGAAATATCATGACCCAGCCTGCACTGAACATGCAGATAGAAAGGGGATCAGGTGAGGAATGGATTATTAACTCTTATCTCCTTAGAGACATGAGTTTCTATATATAAAAAAAACCCAACAATATGAAATCTAACTTTAAAATTTTACCCATAGCTCTTACCACCCACCAGAAAAGCCCTAAATTGCATTTAAATTAAGTTTTGGGTTTTTTTTTAAAAAAAGTGTATTAATAAACCAACCTGGAAAGGAGGTGGCTTACTCCAATGGGGCAAACCTGAGGCCTGAGTGGACAGGCTGTGGTACTGGGGCTCTGCTGATGCCTGGGCAAGGAATCCAGAGGCTGTGGTAGCTACTGAAGTTCCTGCAGCTCTGCTCAGTGTCAGTGGGCCTTGCTGGTCTCCTTGTTGCCTTTGCTTCACTCCAAACTTCCCCTGCATGCTCGGAGCACCCTGCACTGGGTTTGGGCAGGCCATTTGTTGGCCTTAAGACACAATCCTTTTTAAAAATGGTTTGTCCCCTGTCTGGTACTGAAACAAACCCAGATGTGGTTTTGTCCGGTTTCACCATGCGCGTGAGGTCACACTGGTGGGGGTGGGGCGGCAGGCTCTTCCAAATGGCATCTTCCATGTGGTGTGACCTCACCAGGTCACACCAGTGTGTGCGGGGGACACAGGCAGGAGTGGGCCCACACTGTTCCTGGAAGTACCAGAATGTCCAGTATTCTGGGGATGTGTGAGTGACCACCCTGGTTGGCTTGGTGCATGCCACAAGGTGCCATTCCCCACACAGGCTCTCCAGATCCATTCTTCTCCTGTGCAGTGGAAATGCATCAGTTCTGCTTAGTTTAAGGACCGCCACATGCAGCATTTGCCCAGTATTGCCATAGCTCTGCAGTGAGTGAAATATGAGCGAAGAGGAGTCTTTGCTCTACAGAGCGTAGTGTGAGGGCTGGGATTTTCTAAAGTGTCTTAACTCTCCCTGATGTACAATGGGACTTGGGCTTCTAAATGTTACTTGTGCCCTGTTGGAAGCTGATGAGAGTTGCATGCTAAACACACTAGTGTTTCTAGAGTGATACGCTTGTGTGGCACAGGAGGTCAGACTAAACCTATGTATCTATGAAAATTCCACCTTCAGGGCCTGATCGTGCATTCCTTCAGCACATAGCTGTTGACCTTGGTGGGAGTTCTGGGAACACAGGATTTGCCCCTAAAGATACAAACCTCAGGCTACCATTAGAAAATCCTCATTATTCTGTCCATATTGTGCTTCTGGGAGACTTGTTGGCTCGGAGCTAGTGCAGATGACTGGAGGCTGCCATCAGATTTGTTTTACTCGTCATGGATGTACCACTCAAAAGAGCAGTTATGTTACAAATACACAAGCTGATCTGGAGGAGGAACATTGGGCACAGGGTCCCTTTAAGAAAATGGAGAAAGTGAGTCCAAGATGAAATATGGGGTGGAAAAATGTTTTATGTCCTACTGTGTTAAATGTTACAGGAAACATGAGGTGAAAACGTTAAGAGGCTTCCTCCAGCTCTTGTTTAGAGTGGAACAGTTGGAAAAAAACAAGGCCCTTCAACTTTTCTATTAACAGTGTCAGTTTTAAAACCATTTCTGACTCACTGTTTAACACCTTTTTTTCTAGCTTGGCATTTCGCTCCCAATGCTAGGAATAAGGTCAGTGGAAAGAGAGAGGATCTGGAACCCTTGGGAAGAACAGCCAAACCAAAATGCTTCATCCCAAACTTATTGGCCTGGATGGAGTCTCTGGGGAAGTGTTCAGTTAAAATCTTCAGGCTTCCCTTGAGCTAAGGAAAGAATTTGTAAACTTTGATCCAGTTTATGTAACTCCACCAATGGCATCTCAAGTAGTTATGAATGTATCCTCTCTATAGTGTGGTGAGGTCATATCCCCATCTTACAGATGGAAACTGAGGCACAGACTAAGTGACTTGCCCAAGGTCACACAAGAAGCCTGGGAATCAAACCCAGAACTTCTCAGCCCCAATCTATGCCTTAACAACAGGCCCTTCGTGACTTAAATGTCCCCTGCTGTACATGAACATTAAATATTCAAAGGCACATTTTGTAAGAATCCTGGTTTATCCCAGGGTCCTTGGTGAAAATGTCCTCTTCTCTCAATTTTTATGCAGTATGTTAATACCACTTGACGACTGCCCATCACTCAGAGATGGCTGCATTTAATGATTCTTTATGTATATAGTTACAAAAGGGCTTTGGGAGTCCTGAGCATGAAAGGTGCTGAATTCATCCGAGGTTATATCTACACTGCAATTAGACACCTGTGGCTGGCCCTTGCCCGCTGACTCGGGCAGAGGCTAAGGGGTTGTTTAATTGCGGTGTAGACGTTGGGTCTCTAGGACCCTCCCACCTTGCAGGGTCCTCGAGCTCATGCTCCAGCCCAAGCCTGAACGTCTATATCACAATTAAACAGCCCTGTGAGTCCGAGTCAGCTGACAACGGCTGATTTGCATCAGTGACTTAATTTATTATCACTCCGACCTATGGCTAACCTGCCAGTGCCAATGTACCCACTAACATAGCACAATAAAACTTTGTTCTCAGAAATAGTTGCTGAAATTACTCCTAAGGGTGAGCTGAGAGCTCATGATAGTCAGGGGCCATATTCAGCATTCCCTGGTGGCTAGCGCACAGGACTAGAGTTAAAAACCCCGGAATTCTAGACCTGGTTCTATCACTGACTTGCTGTCTGGTCTCAGGCAAGTCGCCTCACCCCTGTAAGACCTTCACGTCCCCATCCTTTACAACGGAAGCGTTGGTAGTTGTCTGAGGGTTAGTCATCTCTACAGTGCCTTGACAGTGTAATTGATGTACTTATGCAAAGTCTTTGTTTCATGCACTCCCCTGAGCTTAGTATCGCATATGCTACAGTATGCAAACTTCCTCCCAAGCTCTGCTGCTGGTTCTTCGTGAAGTAGGTGCTAAGTGGTGCTGCGATGCATAGTGGTTCTGTGGGGCAGAGATTCAGATACGAGCAGGGGTGCATCTGTCCAGTGGCTGCTTGTGACCGTGGTCAGAGGAGCAGATTTCAGAGTAGCAGCTGTGTTAGTCTGTATTCGCAAAAAGAAAAGGAGTACTAGTGGCACTTTAGAGATTAGCCAATTTATTTGAGACTAACCAATTTATTTGAGCATAAGCTTTCGTGAGCTACAGCTCACTTCATCGGATGCATCCGATGAAGTGACCTGTAGCTCACGAAAGCTTATGCTCAGATAAATTGGTTAGTCTCTAAGGTGCCACAAGTACTCCTTTTCTTTTTGTGAATACAGACTAACACGGCTGTTACTCTGCAATTTATTTGAGCATAAGCTTTCGTGAGCTACAGCTCACTTCAAAGCAAACCCTCCACTGGGCTAGGAAACACTAAGTTTTTTACTTGGTTACCTTAGAAACCTTCCACTGGTGGGCACTGTATGCTCCCACACCACATTGCTGAGAGGGAACTTGTCCTCTGACTAGCTGATCCCCTGAGATTAGGGGTGGGAGATGGTGACAGGAACCCCTGGAGAGCAGGTGCTTTGGTGTGACAACTCTCCTGGGCACACTTGAGTGTGTACCATGCAGTCCATATTGGCAGCTGATCCAGCCTCCCTTGTGTTTGAAAGGCCTCACAGCTGGGTTAGCTGTCACAGGCAGGGGAAGCTAGTCTAGTTTGGCTGGCGAGGCAGTAACCCTTCTCTGACTAGAGGTTGCGGAGCAAGATGTTGGATGGCTGAAGGTAGGAGAGACTGTTAGAAAAGTGATATTTTAAGAATAAGAAAAGAAACCCCAGTACTTACTGTATTTCCTGTGAATAAGAATGCTCAATACTCAGATTTACATGCGGGGAGAGCAAGCTGATTACCTAGTACAGGGTTCCTGCCACAGTTTCCATCATCCAGATAGAAGAGACTTTGGTGTCATAGCACCTATCCTAATGGTATCGCAAACTGCTTCAGAAAACAGTGCATTAGCCCCTGGCCCTGCAGTGACTGCTGGCGAACATTGCACCCTTATGTGCTCAGCAAGAACTCGTGCATGTCTTAGGAAAGTATACAGCGCCTGTTTGACTGAAGAGAGCATTAGGTAGGACACTGGCATGATCCAAACTCCTTGGAAAAGCGCCATGTCAGCTTTAGCTCCCACCAGAGAGGGGCAGAAGAGACTTTGGTCCATCTGCCCTTCTGTACAGCACTTCAGAGGTATTGTCCTTCCAGACTCCTTGGGCCTGCAGTAGACCTGCTCCAAAGCGCCTTACAGCCCTGGCTGGTATACAGCTGGTGCTGTTGTACTTGCACATCTGGCCCATTTCCATCTTGGGTTCCCCCACCTACTTGGCTTTTGTTTGGAGCCCATTTGATTTCTACTCACATCTTCCTCTATCGCTCCCGCCCCTCTCCACCCGTCCCTTGGTCTCCCTAAGACTGTCTAGCACCCCCTGCCTCTCCCAGCCTCAGGTGGCAGCTGCTGCTCCCCCTGCAGGTGAGGAACTCCTGCTGCTTGACAGTCACTTTCTCAGATTGTGTGGTTCCCAAACTTCCCCTGTCTGTCAGCCCAAACCACAGTGCGGGACTTGCACCACCAACCAGTTTGGTTCAGTGAGAATGGATGCACTAGTGGCAACAAAGCCTGATAAAGGAACTGAGAGTCCAGCTAAGGAGTCACGGCCAGGATGTTTGATGGAATCATCCGTGGGAGAAGGACAGCAGAAGAGTTGGTCTCTGCAGCTGGCATTGGGTGGTGGGTAGGAATTAGGGTGACTAGATGTCCTGATTTTCTAGGGACAGTCCTGATATTTGAGGCTTTTTCATATATAGGCACCTATTACCCCACCCCACCCCCATCCCACTAGCTCGTCATCCTAGTAGGAATGGTGCTGAAAAGGCCGTGGATAGAGAACACTGGTTGTGAATTGCTGAGGGGCAGATCTGAAGAAATCCTGGCCTTGCAGTGGGCTAGGAATGGATGCTAATGAAATAAACAAACCAGACTGCCTCGTTTACTGAAAACTGTTGTCCTTGTTGTAGATTCTTTCATTCGGCTTCTGATTCCAGCCGAGAGAAGATTCATGTGGGGTTAGTCAGCAGGGGAAGGTGGGGAGTTCTCTTATTCTTTGTGCCCTGGCAGCACTCTGGGGCTTTGGGATCAATCCTGCAGACACCTGTGCCCACAAATAATGCCACTGACTTCAAAGGAGACAACTTGCGAATGAAATTGCTCATGTGCATGTTTGAGTGACTGCGTCCTTAGCTGCATTCTTGCTTCTTAGACCAATACAAACAGCAGGGCAGTTGAAGAATTTTATACTTAAGTCTCAGCCCACCCTATTTAAAGGATGGTCTGTCAGAAACTGAGTGTTCCCAAATCGTTTTTCCCCCTCTAATGTTAACACGTGATAGACATGCCTGGTCTGTTAAATATGTGTTTATAGAGATCTCATGGCAATTGAATAAAATCACAAGCAACGGCATACAAGTGCTGTAATCATGCTCATTCTGTAATATCGTTAGCACTGTGTTAAATCTGGTGACTGTACTCCTATGCACTGCCTCTGCAAACAAAAGCTAACTGTTGTAGCGATTGTTTAGTTTCTGATATTTACATGGTGAGGATTTGTAAACTTGTTAAACCCTCCAAGTAAATAAATAAATAGTTTAAAAAAATAGAAAAGTCAGTATTTTTTTATTTTTTAAAGAAATCAAACTGACTGTCCTTTTATGTGGCTGGATCATAGGTGATTACTTTTTGCTTTATTAGTGTTGGGGTGTGACAAAGTTCCTCCTCTACCTTGGTGGGTCTTGCGCTTATTGGCAGATTTGCTAGCTTCATGGCAGCCCTCAGTTTGGCCGTTTTCGTGAACCCACAGTCCAGGTCAACTCTTCCCAACTGCTGGTCAGACACAGGAGGTTTGGGGGGAACCCAGGCCCGCCCTCTACTCCGGGTTCCAGCTCAGGGCCGTGTGGAATGCAGCTGTCTAGAGTGCCTCCTGGAACAGCTGGGCGACAGCTACAACTCCCTGGGCTACTTCCCCATGGCCTCCTCCCAACACCTTCTTTATCCTCACTATAGGACCTTCCTCCTGGTGTCTGATAATGCTTGTACTCCTCAGTCTTCCAACAGTCCGCATTCTCACTCTCAGCTCCAAGCGCCTCTTGCTCCCAGCTCCTTACACATGCACCACAAACTGAAGTGAGCTCCTTTTTAAACCCAGGTGCCCTGATTAGCCTGCCTTAATTGATTCTAGCAGCTTCTTGATTGGCTGCAAGTGTTCTAATCAGCCTGTCTGTCTTAATTGTCTCCAGAAGGTTCCTGATTGTTCTGGAACCTTCCCTGTTATCTTACCCAGGGAAAAGGGACCTACTTAACCTGGGGCTAATATATCTGCCTTCTATTACTCTCCTGTAGACATCCGGCTCAACCCTGTCACAAGGGGTTTGTGAGCAAACTGGAGGTTGGGTCAACTTATGTTGCTCAGGGGTGTGGATTTTTCCTGACATATCTGGGTTGACCTAATTTTTTAGTGTAGGCCAGGCCTAAATTGGTCAAGCGTCAACTTCCAGCCACTGGATCACGTTATACCTTTCTCTGCTAGATTGAAGAGCCCATTAGTAAAGATTTGTTCCCCATGTAGATCCTTACAGACTGTCATCAAGTCACCCCTTCACCTTCTCTTTGTTCAGCTAAATGATGTCACAAGTTAAAGTGGGGGCTGCTTGCTTGTGCCTCAGGGAGTTCCCACTTTACAGGAAGATGCCCTGATCCTGCAAGGCCTGAGAGTCACTTGATACAAAAGTAGATTCATGGAACTCACCTAATCACATGTTTGCAAGAGGTGGGCTTTGGTTGCATTGTGGGAAAGGACATGATCACAAGTGCCAGCACCTACCTGCTCTTAGTAAGGATACTTGGAGGTAGACATAGGGCCCCCATTGAGCAGCTTGATTACTTTTTGATGGACTATCATGAAAACAGTGATCACACATGAGTGGCATAAAATAGTGAGCATCCCTCCTTCTGACTGGCACCTGCAGTAAGATCATTATTCTCTCTGTCCTGATGCTGTGGTTTGCTCGCAGCTCACAGGATGTGTTCTGCACCTCTCAAGAAACTGAGCTGCTGAGCTCATGGAAAAAAAGCTGGGTCAGAGGCAGGGGGGAAAAAAGGAGAGACAGAGAAACTAAGATGTGAAGCTTTATAAGCCACAGACACCCACGCAGCTGGGTCCTGTGCTGCTTTAAAGGTAAAATGAACATTGAGGTCTTGCCGTGGCTGTGCTACAATTAGACTGGTTGTGCAAAGAAAAATCAACGTGTGCAAAATATATATATATATATTTTTGCACAGTGAAAGAAACTAGGTCATTTGAAAACAAGCAGCCTGAGTTGCAGAGCCAAGATCCACATGGGGCTTTCTGGACTACAGTGCTCTAATGAGTAGCACGGAAATCGGTCCAGTTCTGCCACCTTTCGATGCTTGTAAACCTATAGCAGTTCTCTGGTGCTCGAGGAGGATCTAGTATTTCTGGTAGTGGCCGCTGCCTCACAATAACTTCCAGGCTGCTGCCGCTTTTTAAAGCCATGTTGAGGCATGAGTTGCAAAGCACAGCCTCTTTGTCTTCTCTCATTTTCTTCTCTTGTAGGTCTCTCTGTTCAGTTCTGTTTGTTTCTTGTTCTTGTGTCAGTGTAAGAGCTACAGGAGGCTAAAATTTATGCAGCGAGCAGGTGAAGCCAGGCAATGGCAGAGCAAGCTTCCCACCCCCTTGGCTCCCTCCCATGCCTTCTAAATGTGCTGTTTCCTCTGGCACTTCTCGGGCACAATCCTGCAAGCTTTCCTCCTGGGAGTAGCTATGCCTCAGGCAAGCAGACCCACTGACTTCCACTTCCACTTGCTTTAATAGACCTGCGGAATCAGGCCTTTGCTGCTTGAGCTGTTTTTGTAGGGACGGACACAACTTTTACTAAACAATCGTGAAAAGTGGCTTCTGTTTGGCAACGGGGGACGTCAAGAAGCGGCCCTCACTGTTACCTCTTAAACCATCCAGTTATTAAATACATTGGGCTTCAAATCTTCAGGGTTAGCTAAAACATTGCTAGACTAGACTCCCTCCAAGGAACGCTCTCAGAAGGGTAGAATTCTGTATTACGCTCAGGTGCCTTTGACCTTGTGTTCCACTCTGACTGAAGCCCACACACTCAGGCTCACAAGTGCCACTGAAGCTGCACTTAGGCTTTATTCTGGTGTCTCTGCACATGACGGTTTCCACAAGAAAAGCCCAGGACCAACCTGCATGCTTTGGCTCTTCTGTAAGTTAGATTTGTATTGGAACGCAGGGTTCCAGCTTTCAGCCTGAGTAACTTGCAGAGGAAGCAGAATGTCTTGTTTAGAGTCTGCGGAGGTATTTACTGAAGGGGTTGGGAGGTATTTACAGAAGGGGCTGAATCCAGTGGTGAGCTGGAGCCGGTTCGCGCGAACCAGTTAAATTTAGAAGCAAATTTAGAACCGGTTGTTAGGGCTCCCTGAGCTCCTGGCCGGGGAGGCTCCCCCGGCCCCTTCCCCACCTTCCCCCCTCTTGCAGAGCCTCGGCATGCCACACTGCCGGCACCAGCTCTGGACCGCTCCTGCTTTGAGCAGCATGGTAAGGGGGTGGGGCTGCAAGCTCCAGCGGGCTGCGTGGCATCCATACACGCTGCCCTGAGCAGCATGGTAAGGGGGCTGGGCCAGGGCTGGGAGGAGGTGTTGGATAAGGAGCAGGGAGCGGTTGGAGGGGGCGGAGGTTCTGGTGGGGGCGGTCAGGGGACGGGGAATAGGGGGGTTAGGTAGGCAGTCACTGCCCCAGAAAGTCCCAGCCAGGCTGGGGCTTGGCTGGGGCAGCCCCCCAGGAAAGGGGCCCCGACTCGCAGCGCTAGGGAGGGTGCATGGTGTAGGGCTCAGTGTTATAGAAGGGGTCTGTTGGAGACCGGGCCGGCTCTAGGCACCAGCAAAACAAGCAGGTGCTTGGCGCCGGCCATGCTGCCCCAGAAATGTGCCCCCGCCACCCTAGCTCACCTCCGCCTGCTCCCCTGAGCACGCTACCGCTGCTCCGCTTCTCCCCACTCCCAGGCTTGCGGCGCACCAAACAGCTGTTTCGCGCGGCAAGCCTGGGAGGGAGGGAGGAGAAGCCGAGCGGCGGTGTGCTCCGGGGAGGCAGCGGTGGTGGAGCGGAGGTGAGCTGGGGCGCGGAGCAGTTCCTCTACTCCCCCCCGTTACTTCTTGTGCCCCCCCGACCCTCGCTCACCTCTGCTCCGCGTGCTCCCCTGAACGCTCTGCCTCTCCCTGCCTGAGAGGGAGGTGGGAGAAGCAGAGCGGTGGTGTGTTAAGGGGAGCAGGCAGAGCAGAGGTGAGCTAGGGCAGGGAGTTGTGGGGGGAAGCCGTAGGAAGCAATGCGGGGGGGGGGGAAATGTGGCATGCCTGGGGGAGGAGGCGGGGCTGGGGATTTGGGGAAGGGGTTGGGAAGGGGCGGAGCCGGGGACGGGGGGGCACGAAAAAAAAGCGGGGGCAGCCAAAACTTTTTTTTTGCTTGGGGTGGCAAAAATCCTAGAGCTGGCCCTGGTTGGAGAAGGGGCTCAGTGCTAGAGGGGGCTGCATGGAGCAGCACCGTTTGAGGGGCGCGGGGCTATGGAAGGGCTGCGGGGCCCTGTGTCCTGTCTCGGGGCAGGGGCCGCGCTACGGCTGGTACCTGCACTGTGCAGCCATCCAGGCAGCTGCTCCGGGGCCCCGCAGGCAGAGGCTGATCTGATGACGCCTCGCTCAGCAGCCACGGCCGAGCTCCATGCTGCTTCCTGCCTGGCCCAGGAAGTGTGACCGGCTGCACTGGGCAGGGAGATCAGGCACCATGTGACTGGGCGCCGCACAGGGCCGGGGAGCCAGGCCCCTGGCAGCAGCAGCCTCCTCTGCCCCAGGAGCCGGGCAGGGCCGGCTGGTGCCGTGGCTGGGGGCTGCCTTGGGCATGCTGGGGCGAGCCTCCCCCCTCCCGTCTCTCCCGCTCCTGCGCTGTGGGGTTGTCCGGCCTCCGCCGCTTGGGGGCACTCACATCCCGTGGTGGGGAGTCGGGCAGACGGCAGCCTTTGCCTGCAGGGAGCCGCCGTCCCACATGCCGGGAGCGACCCCACTGATGCAAGGGCTGCAGGACTCCTGTCCCACCAGCAGGCACCTGGGATGGAGAACGGGCCTGGGGAGGGCAGGGGGGCAGGACAGATCCTCGGGCGGGGGTGGGAGGGGTCAGGACAGAGCCTGAGGGGCAGGACAGAGGCACATCCCTTAAATCAGAACTTTTTATAGGGAACCGGTTGTTAAGATTTTGGCTGCTCATCACTGGTTGAATCCTTTATCAAAGGCCTCTGGAGGTATTTGCAGGAAGGTGGATGGGGATGAAAGAGCTGTTGTAAGGGGCCTCGGGGTATCCTTCCACGTATAAACCTTGTGAAACTATCCACCATTTCGTACAATCTGGTGCATTCCAAAGGGAAAGAATTTACTCTTCAGAAACATCTTTGTGGGCCACGGATAAATCATGCTTGGCTGGACTGCCTTGTGTTATCCAAAGAGGGCTGAGGTCTAGCAGAGGCACATGCCTTTACATAATTTGCTTTGACTATGATTTAAGCTGCCTTGAGGACTTACTCGATCTGTTTCAGACTGCCTCTGTGTTTTGCAAATACTGTCTGTCCCAAAGGGCCTTGAGGCTTTTAGCACCACTTCTGCTTAGCAGCGATGCTGATCTTTCTCTGTTTTGAAATGGCGGGTGAGCGAGGAATATTCCTGCCAGCTTCCGTCTCCATTTGATTATAACCCTCCAAATTTTCAGGCATTTGCAAATTTTGCATAACGAACCCCCAGTATCTGACGTGGTCAGACTTGCCTGGGAGAGGTTTGGCGGGAAGGATGGTGGTCGGAAACTTGACCAGCTCTTTTAATATGTGGCTTTAACGTAGTGGCCTGTAAATATACCTAAATTTTGACAGGCTTTGGATCTACATTGGGACTTTGCAACCCTATACTCTGTGTACCTGTACATTTAGCGGAAACTAGCTCATCACTGAGGCAACTTGTTTGTGCTTCATTAACTGTATCTCAAATTCATCTCCTGTAGTGGAATGTGCAGTATATTGAGTATGGCTGTTCCTCTCTTCCTGTCATTGCCTTCCTGGGCCTCTTGATTAGCCTTAAGCTGATAGGCTAGTTGGCTTGGTAGCTCACCCAGCCTGATTAGCTAATTATCTTCAATTACCCCAGTCAGCTGTCTCCAGGGGGAGCTAGTTGGTGTCAGAGTGCAGGCTCAGGTTTGAAATCCCCACATTCTGTCACACCCCCCTTTGGGCTGCAAGTGGTTAGGATATAAACGTCCTGTCACTTAAAAAACATTTTCCCAATGTATTAGGTCTGTTGGCAGCAAAACACTTAGCTGTGTTTGGTTTTGTGGTAGCACCTCTAAAGCCCCGGTTTGGGATTTGGAGCCTAACCGTGCTGGGTGCTGCACACACAGTGCAGACAGACCCTGCCTCAGTGTGCAGTGGCAGTAAGGTGAAGTCGTTGGTGGATACAACAAACAGAGGTGAGGAGAGCACAAGGTAACATTGACACCTTGATTGTCACTGTGTGTGTGTCCATCCTGCATCGGCCTTGGGGGATGAACTGGGTGACTTCACTGGTCTCTAGCTTTTGTTTTATTTTAACACTCGAGACTGCTTTGCCTAGTGGCCGGGGCACTGGACTGGGTCTCAGACCTAGATATTGTTCCTGACTCTGCCACTGACGTGCTCTGTGCCTCTGTTATCTTCTGCTCTTTGTCTTACTACCAGATGATGTAAGTTCTGCAGGACAGGGACTCTTGCTGTGTGTCTGTAGAGTGTCTAGCCCAATGGGGCTCAGATCACCGATGGGGCTGCTAGAGACGACTGTAACGCAACTGGCAATAGCCTCATCAGGCTGGAGGCAATCTAGAGCTGTCATAAACAAGTGGGCTGCTGTGAGAGGTGAAACTAACTTCCCTGGTGCCTCAAGGAGAATGAGGCTGGGGATCTGACCAGCGTCAGATTCTTAAGTGGTTACTTTATGTGTTACGCCAGAGGAGCCCATAGGTGAGTCATGGCCTCAGGGAGCTCCCTGGTGCTCTAATGTGCAGTTCGCCTCAACTAAAACTGCGACATCTCCAAGTGGGTTTCACTAGGTCCCTTCCAGCTGGTAGGTGACAACTGTACAATGCATCACCAAGTTTTGTAGTTAAAAGCCTTGACCTGGTGTAACGCCATCAGATCCCGGTCGTTGTTGGATGGGATCGAACCTGGGACCTCTCAACCTTAGTGCGTAAGCCTGAAGCCACATGTCTGTTAGCTAAGGCTGTAGCAGACTCATTAATCTCCAGATGGTCTCAGTGTCACTAGAGGGGGATGGAGCACCACACCAAGCAGGCCTGGGTTCAGGTGTCAGCAAAATTGACACTTCTTTAAGATGGTAGCTGTTATCAGGGGAGGTTTTTTTCCATTGGGCTGGGAATGGTGACTTCTCTGAATGGGGCTGTTGGAGACTTAGCCTTGTTTCTTCCTTCTCTTCTCAGGGTTCCACCATGTGCTCCTTTGAGATTAGGATGCACCGTTCACAGCTCAGCCCCAGGAGACTAGTATAGTGCTGGACTGCTGACGCGCAGAGCACCTGCTGTGGGATATCGCTCCAACTGGGCCATCCTGGGCCGGCACTCCTTCTCTCCCAGCAGAGCCAATGGACGCCCACGTGGATCTCCTAACAGAACTCGAGCTGCTGGATAAGGTGCCCACGTTGGAGCGGCTGCGGACAGCCCAGAAGCGCAGGGCTCAGCAGCTGAAGAAGTGGGCGCAGTACGAGAAGGAGATGCAGCACAAGAAGCGGAAGCATGAGAAGCGGAGGAGCGCTGTCAGCCACAAGAAGGTGTCTTTTGAGGCCAGCGTGGCTTTGCTGGAGGCGTCACTGAGAAATGATGTGGAAGAAGGTAGGACTTGCTGGGGGCGCCTCTGTCTGGCAAAGTCCTTATGGCTTGGCTACTGGTGAACCTGTTGTACCTCCGTGCGGTGTGCAGGGCCACTTCCAGTGGTGTCTGCACAGAAGCACTGCCCCTGTGGGCTGGCATTTCCTGCAGTGAAGGCACCAGGCAGCATGGATAGGCTAAGGTGGTGCGGTCAGTGTGGAAAGTCACACTTCCTTAGACTTCTGTCAAAAGGTGCCCCAGGTACATGCTGGGGGTGCAGGCTAGATCCTTTTTGGGGGGAGGTTCCTTTCACCTGTCTAACCCTCCCATGCAGGGACAGGCCTATGGTACTTCTGCCCCATATGGCAGGGGAGCTACCAATTCCTATTACTCTGCACTTCTGCAGGAAGATCTTAAAGTGCTGTACGCATGGATAAAAGAAGCCTCCCAGCACCCCGTGAGGTGTGTCAGTGTCTCTTTCCACTTCAGAGATGGAGGAATTGAGGCACAGGGTGGCGGAGTGACCTGCCCAAGGTCCGAAAGCAAATCAGTGTCAGAGCTGGAAATAGAACCCCGATCAGCTTGACTCCCAATCCCCTGCCATAGTAGCTAAGATACTACAATGCTTGCCATTCATGGGGATACCTATCAGTAGCAGAATATACCCTGACCTGGCCTTCCCCTAAAGCAATGTGTTGTATTTCCTCCAGCCTTCACCTGTCACCCAGTACTACAATTGCCACTTCCCATGTATGTGACTTCAATCTAGCTCCACTACACTGTCTGTGGTCAAGGAAACTGTCTGAACAATTTCTCTGACTAACTGTACTGAAAACTAGAATTGAAATTCCCATGCTGAGGAGCAAGAGAACAGCCTCAGCAGCTGCTGATGGGAGTACTGTCCTATCGTAGTAGAAGCTGTATCTGGTTTACTGGCACTTACGTGGATATGTGGAGATGCCTGGAACCTTGCTGAGTTTCATCTTCGCTCTGCCAGTGCAGGTTTATATTGTGGCTTCTAATCTCTAGCCTAGACTGAGTAGGAGCCCTCTCCTCTCTTCCATGTGGCAGCGTGTGCTCCCCCAGCTCTACCAGCTGGTATAGACCTCCCTTTTCCCATCCCACGCCCTTTGGGGAGTGTAGTGGTAGCCGCACACTTACGGTGTGCATGGATAGGGACTGAGGTTGGCTCCTTTGGCTTCTGCACAGGGTTTAAGGTGTGTGTATGTTGGGGAGGGGGGGAAGAGGTAACCTGGCCTGTTCTGGAAGGAGTTTCCCCCAAAGTCCTCCCATGGCTGTTCTCTCTGAGATACCTTCTTGTATTCCTTTTAGCCCCTCATAAAGACATATTGTACCTAATGGGCGTGACAGTATTGAGTCTGGGGTAGATCGGATTTCCTGTAGAGCTGTGTCTGTCATATCTCTGTAGTGCATTTTGCAAAGCAGTGTACACTGCACAGCTTTAGTGCATGGAATCCTGGTCTGACTCTTGGCAGGTGGGTCTGGGCAGACCTATAATAATCCTTTGGAGACTGACTTACGTATACGTATTTTCACTCTGCGAGTTTAACTGGGTTACAGCTGCCCCCACTGCTGAGCCAGAGTTTCTGAACCCTCACTCTGTTTCATGAATAATTGGCTTCTTGAAGAATGCGAACTATGAGGCCAATTATGAATAATTGTGTCGGTTTTGGACTGTGAAAGCCAGTCATTAGATTTTATGACATGTGACATAAGCGGTAAGTTAGTTGCTGCCTGGCTGGCATCCTTTGGTGGGGGCAGGTAGGTGGCAGCTACTTATGATGTTCTGTATATTTTAAACTGTTGGCCCAGCTGTGAGTGACATGAAATACTTCCATTAAATAGGGTAGTGTTGCTCTCTCACACAATGTCTGGACTTCTGCCTACTGAGTCTCAAGGCTATAAGAGGTCAAAGGCCAGCAGTATTGTTAAAGATCTCAGTACCTCTGCATCTGCTGGCTTTGGATCATAGAGGTTGGGGGTTAAGAGCATAAGAACTGCTAGACTGGGTCAGACCATGGTTGTCTTGCCCAGTATCTTGTCTCTGACCATTGCTTCAGTGTGAGTGTACAGAACAAGGCAATTGTGGAGTGATCTCCCCAGTCTTCCACTCCCAGCTTCTGACAGGCTGAGGTTTCAAGTTACCTTGAGCATGGGGTTGCATCCCTGACCATCTTGGCTAGTAGCCATTGATGGACCTATGCTCCATTAACTTATCCAGTTCTTTTTTGAACCCAGTTATCCTTTTGGTCATTACAACATCCCATAGCAATGAATTCCACAGGTTAGTTGTGTGTTGTGTGAAAAAGTACTCACTCTTGTTTGTGTTCAACTTGCTGCCTATTAATTTCATTGGATGACCCCTGGTTTTTGTATTGTGGGAGAGGGTAAATAACACTTTTCTACACCATTCATGATTTTATAGACCTCTATCATATTGCCCGCTTAGTTGTCTCTTTCCTAAGATGAACAGTCCTAATCTTTTTAGGCTTTCTTGGTATGAAAGTCGTTCCATACCCTTGATCATCTTTGTTGCCCTTCTCTGAGCCTTTTCCTGTTCCACTATATCCTTTTTAAGATGGGGTGACCAGAACTGGACACAGTATTCGAGAGATGGGCACACAATGAATTTATATAATGGCATTTGTTATTTTCAATCCCTTTCCTAATAGTTCCTAACACCCTGTTAGTCTTTTGATCACTGCTGTGCATTGAGCGGAAGTTTTTGTAGAACTATCCACAGTGACTCCAAGATCTTTCTTGGGTGGTAACAGGTAATTTAGAGCCTATCATTGTATATGTATAGCTGGGATTATTTTTTCCAGTGTGCATTACTTTGCACTTAACAACATTGAATTTCATCTGCCATTTTGTTGGCCAGTCACTCAGTTTTGTGAGCTCCCTCTGTAGTTCCTCACAGTCTGATTTGCTTCACTATCTTGAATAATTCTGTATCATCTTCAAGCTTTGCCACTTCACTGGTCACCCCCTTTTCCAGATCATTAATGGATACGTTGAACAGCACAGGTCCAAGTACAGATCCTTGGGGGAACTTGAGGGTTGTTTGGGTCTGAGAAGGAACTCATTCCTTATGCCCGTCTCAGAGACGGCTTGTCTAAAATGTCTTTCCTTGTGGGAACGTACTCAAGTGAAAAGAGTGGGTATGAGCAACACCATACCCATGAAAAGAGACCTGCAGCTTAATGAGTCAGCACCTGTGAGTTTAACAAATCCATAACTGAAAACTACATCATGGATCACCATCTAAACTATCCACGTGTGGTATCAAATATGAAACATGTCCTATGCCCTTGAGTTCCAAAGACTTGGTCCACCCCATCATATGAACTAAAGAATCACCATTAGATGTCATGAAATCAAGACTTTTTTTCCCCCTAACCTTCAAAGAGTTGAGGGTGACTATCAAATTCTTGAGCAGATTGGCTAATCCACCCCAGATAGAGTTGTAGTGTGCCCACACACAATAGAAAACACATTGTGACTGGCTCAAATAGAGGAAGATCAAACCAGTCTGGCCACGTAGTTTTCTGCTCTGAAACTTTACTACAGCCTCTACTCTACTGAGACAAGCGTAGAGCTGGGTGGAAATTGTAGTGATTAAAAAAAATAAATGCCCATTGTGTATCACTGCAACTGAGAACTTTCAAAATTGTTCATGAAAACCAATGTGTCCCACCCCCGAATAGCTGAATGTCAGATGGTTACGGAGTGGAAAGGCACAGGCCTCAAGACTTTGCTCTGAATCAGACATGAGTACTGTAACCGCTGGGCTATTGGCTCTTCTGGTGGTATGTCTCGTACATATGCATTCTGACCTGAATTTCAGCCCTGGGGCAGTGAAACCTTTCCTGACAAAAGTTAAAGCTGATACGTTCCTGCCAGAAGGTTCCGTTTTTGACAGACAGGCATTGTCCGACAAACATTTTATTGAAAAATTCCTGACCAGCTCTGTCAAGAGCTTTGAAATTGAGAGAAATTGTTCTGCAAAGCATACCTGGTCACCTTGGCATCTGGTCTTAGTTTAGCTTGTAGTGCCAACGCCACTTCCAGCTAGAAAAGGAATCTGAATGCAGCACACCAGCCTGGCTGGCAGGCTTTTGATCTCCAGAGTGTTGGCCATATTACTTGGGAAAAGTCCCCAGTTGTGCATGGGCAGTGAAGTGGGTCAAATGCATGGTGAATCATAGAATATCAGGGTTGGAAGGGACCTCAGGAGGTCATGTAGTCCAACCCGTTGCTCAAAGCAGGACCAATCCCCAACTAAATCATCCCAGCCAGGGCTTTGTCAAGCCTGACCTTAAAAACTTCAAAGGAAGGAGATTCTACCACCTCCCTAGGTAACGCATTCCAGTGCTTCACCACCCTCCTAGTGAAAAAGTTTTTCCTAATATCCAACCTAAACCTACCCCACTGCAACTTGAGACCATTACTCCTCGTTCTGTCATCTGGTACCACTGAGAACAGTCTAGATCCATCCTCTTTGGAACCCCCTTTCAGGTAGTTGAAAGCAGCGAGCAAATCCCCCCTCATTCTTCTCTTCCACAGACTAAACAATCCCAGTTCCCTCAGTCTCTCCTCATAAGTCACGTGTTCCAGTCCCCTAATCATTTTTGTTGCCCTCCGCTGAACCTTTTCCAATTTTTCCACGAATCCTTCTTGTAGTGTGGGGCCCAAAACTGGACACAGTACTCCAGATGAGGCCTCACCAATGTTGAATAGATGGGAACAATCACGTCCCTCGATCTGCTGGCAATGCCCCTACTTATACAGCCCAAAATGCCAGTGGCCTTCTTGGCAACAACGGCACACTGTTGCCTCATATCCAGCTTCTTGTCCACTGTAACCCCTAGGTCCTTTTCTGCAGAAGTGAACTGGCTTATAGCCTGGCCCTTTAATATTCCCTTCCTGGCTGTAGCTGATGGAGGTGTCTACAGGGAAGAGACCATTTCTGGACACCTGCTAATCACTCTGACCCTGAAACTCATTGGTCCTCTAGAAAGCAGTTTCACATTGCACACAGGCATACCCCGTGGGTTGTGTGGGGACCAGGAGGTGGGCATGCAGTTTGGGGCTTGAAGCTCTTCTATTTAACGGGAAACGCCACATCTGATCTCTTTAAATGTAGTGTTACCACTCTGACCCCTTTCCTTTGGCTCGGCCCATGTGGCAGGATGTTCCTTTTACTAGTCACGTCCTAGCATGCTAATTCAAATCAGACCACATGTGAAAAAGGCACTTTCAGTGCTAGCTGGAAAAATCAAAGAAACCGTATTGTACTGAATCCCTTAGCTAACTGAAGGCTGAGTGGGGGGGCGGGGGAATGCAGAGGGATCATATCCCCAATGCAACATTTGCTTCCCCATTTAGCTGAATATTTCAGATGCCTCTGGAATACTTCAACTCAATGGGGTTGTACTGTGTTCATTTTTCAAGTCTAAAAATAGTTTACAGACCAGGTTTTGTCCCTATTCTGGTCCCTGTTGTCCTTCCTGAGTAGTCAGTACAAAGGGAGGGTGGAATCTAACTGCAGCTGCCAAGTATAGAATTCCCTGGCAGAGGAATTCTTAACTAGTTTAGAACAAGCGGAGCCAGATCCTAAGCAAATGCCCTACACCCGTTTTAGGAGGCAGAATTTTGCTTCATCAGTTTTCAGCTGACTTTTAGGGCCACAGCCAGATGTTCTTATTTTTATGGCAGCTCCTGCTGTTCAAGGGAAGAGCAATAAATATGATAATGAGGCTGAGAAGTTAGTTGGGGAAAAAACTGAAGAGCCAGGTGTATGTTTTGGCTCAGAGGTAACTAGGTTGGGAAACACAGTGGTCTAAATTCCTCTTCTTGCAGTTTATACATTTGACATTTGTAAAGCGGAACAAAAGGGTATTACTAGGCATAACAAAGTGAAAATTAGGGAGGGGAAAACTTAGACTGAATATCAGGTTAGCAGGGAGATCAACTAAGCTGTGGAATAACCTCCCAAGGGACGTGGTAGAAGCCTTGTAGCATGAGACTAGGCTGGATGAATAACCATAAAGTATCCTTTAGAGAACAATCCTGCATGTGCTTCAGGGGATAGATTGGGTGATTTAACAGGTCTTTACCTTTTCTGGCTTCTTTTACTTTTACACTGCTATAAATAAAAGCAGCAGCAGCTGTTTTGCTCAGTTGTCATAATATAAGTATCAACCCAAAAGGTATTTGTTAATGTTATACGTGGGTTAGAACAAGAAATGCTGCTGAGCCTTACCATTTCCTCTTACAAATAACCACCAGTGTTTGCACTGCAGTCATGTCTAGAGGCCAGGGCCCCATTGTGCTAGACTCTTACAAACATCAACTAAAACCAGTTTCTGCCCAGAAAGGGCTTACGATTAATGTTTAAGACAAAACAGCAGACATGTGATCAGCCTAATGTGCAGCACACCAGCTTCCTCATTCAGAGTGTCATGGCATAGGTGGCTTTTCAGCTGAGATTTACAAGATAAGGTAGTGGCCTTGCAGACTTTTTACAGGGGATTCTTCCTTGCATAAGGAGAAGTGTAGGAGAGCACAGCGGTGCTTGGTGGGAAACTGGACAGACAATCAAGGCTGACATCATTGGCCTCTGTGGAACTATATATAGCCCCCGTACACTGCTTTCCCTGCTACTCATTTACTTGCCCTGTGGGTTAACTGAGAACCACCCACCCACCCTTCCCAGTGTTGTCTGAAGGGTTTTCCTTCCTACTGATATCATAGCAGATGTCCAGCTGTGCAGAGTCCTAACAACTTCCTGGCCAGCATCTGGAACTTCAGAAATACACTCTGGAGAGCAGGTATGATGCTTTTGTTGGTTTCACTGTGAAAGCTGCTGTGAGTAGCTTTGGAATGGAAAGTATTCTTGCAGGATGACAATCCATACAAGCTGGTTTCACTCTTTGTGAAAGGGTGAGTAGCCAGCCCGGCTTCCATGGTGGAAGGTGAACACAAGTACATTCTCTCCAAGGGAGAAATCCTAAATAGGACCTGATTAAAGTAGGCAATGGAGACAACTTCTTGGGCTTTAGTGAATTTGATTTAACTCATGCACAAGTTGTATTTGGAGTAGAAGTACCTGACATGACAAGTTCCTTGCTCACTTTTGGAGGTAGTTCTGCCAAATCCATGGTTAAACTCACTGGCAGGACAGTGTGGTGGAAGCTTAGACAGCCATCCCCAATGCTATATCTAGTTTGTGAATGGAAGACTTGTGAATGAAGACTTCAGTCTCCAGGGCTGTGACCCAATCAATACTTTCTAGAACACTGAACGATGAAAATAATACCTAATAGTTGGCCATCAAATAGGA
This sequence comes from Lepidochelys kempii, assembly GCF_965140285.1. Taxonomy (NCBI): domain Eukaryota; kingdom Metazoa; phylum Chordata; order Testudines; family Cheloniidae; genus Lepidochelys; species Lepidochelys kempii. The sequence continues at coordinate 23,047,332 of NC_136392.1, read as the reverse complement.
AACCACCACTGAGACGCTGAAAACTCAGGCCAAACTTCTCCTGAAAGCATGCAGGGCGGCTGTGCCTGGAAAAAGGTATGTGTGCTCAATACCTGAAACACGCTGCATTTGCTCGCAGATTGGGTAACTGCACAACTGCTACCAATTTGCGCTTACAGTTCCCACTTGCATGCATGCATAGCAAAGCAAGAGATTTCCTTGTAGCAACTTCAGGAGGTTCTGTTCTGTTAAGTGCCTTGGTTGGCTGAGGAGGTAAACTGAAAAGATTGGAGTGTCCGCTGGAAAGTACGGGAGGTCCAGTATTGCCAACTCACGTGACGTGAAATTTGGTGCTGTTTCTTAAAGCCCCACCACTTAGGGTTATTCTCAAAGTAAAAGTTGGGGTTCTCATATATAACTTTCTGGTCTTTCTCTTTGTGGGGAAGCCTGAAAACCCCAAACCTAAAGAGTCGCAAACAGAAGACAAATGAAACCTTCACATTTATTTAAAAAAAAAAATCTCTCAACTTGAACATGTGGGATAGCAATAATGGAGGCAGCATTCACTGAAACCAAGCATGAGTCTTTTCTAAATGCTGTGGAGTTTCTCACGTATGGATCCAAACCAGAGGCCTGATGCAGATGTTCATGTCTATGGGAAGCTTTGCCAGGGTAGGGCTTCAGCATTGGGCCCTGTATTCATAACAAGTAAATCAATATTTACCTAGTTAGAACACTGGCGTTTCCCTTATGATGACCCTTGAAAACCTCCAGAAAGCTGCAGCAGAATCTTGTGCTCGGAGTGTGCAGTCCATGTTGTTTTCTTTTCTTTGCACTATTTTAGTATAAAACTGACCTTGTCAATTACAAAAGCATTTTAAAAGAGGCCCTAATTAGCGTCTATAAATTGCTTTCCCTAGCCTTTCCAAGTTTATGTGGTCTGTTCCCTTGTTACTAAAAATCCTTTTATAAGGTGCCTTAATTTTCCACCCACATGATTAGTTTCCTGCAGCCTTTTTCTCAGCTTTTCCTGCATGCAGTCAAGCTTGAAGGTGTTTTATCAGTGGGTGCATTTAC